>NC_140585.1:159787182-169787182 GCF_964204655.1 Triturus cristatus
GCTGGAGTGATTGAAGTAATTTAGATAGTACCATATTACTCTTTGACACAGAATTACCAATAATGTGATTACACTCAATTAACTAAGAGTAATTTGTAGGGGAAAATCCTAATACGAGAGCAGATTTAGCAGATGCAGGCAGCTACTCATGCTCACTATTTGTCTTCTGTTGCATAAGGCGATATTTCTTAGTGCAAAGTATATCCTAAACCCATTTTAGACATAAGGATGCATTGTGTACTAATAAAATAGTGCTAAACACCAAGAATATGCTTCGGGGAACTCAAATCCCAAGAGCACATTTAGCGAGTGTGAGCAGCAAGCAGCTCATTGTGCTCATTCTTCATGTTCTGTTGCATTTAGAAGTATTTCCTGGTAGAAAATGCATCCTCGTGTCCATTTTGAGCTAAGAAAATAGTACCAAATGTAGAATTACTCTTTTCACGTAATTCTGAATAATTGCGCAGAACGTTTAGTTAATTCCTCATGATTATGCTGCATAAAATTGCCCATTTTCTTTCCTTTTACTATTACTTTCCGAGGTTGCCTAGCCTCACTTTGCAATGCGTGCTCTTTTAATATTTTAGGTATTTGCTTTGTCAGTCACTTTTACATTATTTGCCCACTATTACTCTGCATGACTTCCATCTGAAGATGGGAGGAGTCAGCGCTGAGTCTTTTGGTGCTCTCCTAACTCACTCATTCTTCAGTGGACATAAAAAGTCAGCCACAGAGCCAAATCCACACCAAAGCAAGCCCAGTTTTGCACACCCACAGCTGAACATCGTTAGCCGGCTGGTCACTATGCTATTAAGATAACCAAGCTCAGCAGTTTTCATCACAGCCAACATTCTGAGGATGGTAACATGGTCAAGTCTGTTTTTGACTTATATTCTAATGACTATACTTTAAAGGAAGAGGAAAGCAAACCTCTATCATCTGTTTTAGGCAAAAGCACCCCAAGCCAAAAAGTAAAGTCAACGACAAAATGAAAGTCAGCTTATGTAGTACTGGACCTGCAGGAAAAAATATTTTATAGATGCTTTACTTACTATCTACCAGCTCAATCGTCTGTTCAGAACAGAATTAAGGAGATTGTAACTTATCAGAGAATAACTTTGCCAGCCCACTATAAAATATTTAGATATGGTTATCTCTTGTTTCCAATGTAATGGTACAGAAACTATGCTCCTAACATTAGAAATTAATGTGAATGCCTTCTTTGGCTGAATCCTAATATACCACAATCCTCAAATGTGCATAGGTATTTCAAATGGATAGGGTAACTGTTCATTAATGCTCAATCCTTTTTTAACACCACCAGGATTCTTGTGATTTTACTATTTGGGTGGAGAATTTGAACAATCACAGTAGTGCTAAGGAAATTAGCCCAACTGAGTTAACTAGGTCTACCCCAGTAGAAAACTGCCTCGTGCATATTGCAGGAGATACATTAGACATGGGGCCTGATTTAGATCTTGGTCGAGATGTAACTCTTTCACAAGGATGACGGATATACCAAGATGTAAATCATGCCCTGAATCCTAATTTTATCCAATAGACTCAAACAATGTGGGACACAGGAACTACCCTGGTCAGAAAAGCAGTGTTTTTTGTCTTTTATTCCAAGATTCTAAATGGCATAAATTCTTCACATTAAACTCTATACAACCTCTTCTTCAATTTAAATCCAGACCAGAATAAACCTTCTCTCTCAGCCTTTACTCTCATCACTAAAGAAGGATGCCTAGAGCTAACAATGTCTTTCAAGCAATCAGCCTCTCCACCAGATATCTGTCCAGTTCCATACATTCAGCCATTCTACTATGCCAAAATTGATGCAAATAATTAAAGCCTCACTTAAGTCTGTGAATGTCCCTTAAACGTTTTAAAAAAAAAAGCATTATCGGACCCAGTGTAAAGAAACCTTATCTGGATCTTGAAGACCTGTCAAATGTTCATTCAAAATCCTTGTTGAGAATGATGTTAGGCTAAGATTCTAGAGAAGTTAGTCACTACACAGTTACAAACCTATTTTTAAATGAAAAATGTATTGAAAAGTAAACAAGCAGGATTCAGGCCTGTTTATATATCTGAGTCAGTAATAACTTCTGTCATCAATGACTAAGACTAAGAGTGGATGGGGGATGTGGAGTGGTGATAGTCTATGACCTGTCCACTACATTCTATATCATTGACCACATAACCTTGCTTAAACATTTGAGTAGTTTGAGATTAAAGGCTTTTAATTTCTGTGAATTAAATCTTTTCTCACCAACAGATCACAAGTCAATTAGGATACTTGTTCTCCAAAATGACATCCTATGTTGTGGCTCTCCACAAGGGTCAGCACTATTCTACTTACTTTTTAATTTTTATATTCTGGCCATGAATGAAGAGGTGCATCACCTTCAATGCTTCCTGTTTGATGTACAAAATGTAACATGGACTGAAGCCAAGCTCACAATGAGCAAGTTCAAGAAATACACCCCAATCTGCTACCTTAGGTCTGATACAATAACAATGTTTGAATTATCCTCCACAAGTTGTACCAAGTGAGATGAGAGATCAAATCAAGTGCATAAGCCCAATTGTGGAAAAGAATTCCTTTACAAACACTCGTCCTAACCACTCTACTCAGAAACAGAAAAGCTTTGAAAATCCATCTTCTTGCTAACTAAATCCTTGTTCAATTAAAGACGTTTGTTCAGCACCAAGAGACTCCTTAACAAGTGTTACCTTGTGGTGTACAAAAATCCCAAATAAAAAAGAAATTGGAGTGTTAGTTGAGGTGGGTGAAAACTCAAATACCAATCACAGTCCTTGTTAAGGTGAACCACAAAAGACGCTAAATAAACCTGTGTTTAACCCTATGGTAACTTGGCACTCATTCAGTCTGGCTTAACCTACTGGCAATGTGTACAGTATTTATGTAATAAAGTGAAAACACAACAAAAGAAAAATCTCAAACCTTCTTTAAAAGAATAGAGACTGTTTTAATGAATGAAATGACACCAACACAACAAATATCCGATAAGTAAAACCAGAGATATGGATTTTCAAAGAATGAATTAAAATAGAACCAAAAATCAGAAAGTGCCATTCACAGATATCTGGTCCCACTTGACTAGGTCAAGTCTAAAAGTAAAGGCTGAATTTACCACCAGTGGGATACAGTGATCACATGTGTCCTGGTGAAAAGGTTTTCTTCCGACTAAAATATTTTTCCATAGAAAAGTGGTTGTCAAAGAGTCATCAGCTGAAGCTAAGCTAAGCTGAAAGCTGGATCAAGATGCAGGGCTTAGTGACGGCAAGTTGCTGAAGAGCAGAGGTCACGGCGCAGTTGTCGATGGAGGAGGAGAAGCTCAGAGCATGTGAGGTATGGAGTCCATGCCCAGGAACGCCTCGACATCCATTGGCTTCGGCTCGACATCGGTCACAGTGAAGACCTCTACGTGTGGACTTAGAAACTTCTCTATACGTTAGATCTCCTTCATTAGGGCAAATTAGGATGCAAAATCCAAATAGTGATTCAGTGTTGATGGCTTCGGCTTGATTCCTTTCCTGGTTTCCCAACAGTTCTTTGGAGGAAAAGTTGGCAAATGGCTAAGGCCAGCAGCATGGTCTTGAATGGACCCAGCTGCATATGGCCAGCCTTCCTTCAGGTCCTTCAGACAGCTAGATGGTCCATATTTTGATCCACACAGGTCCATATATGTTCTGAAAGAAGGTATCTGGGGTTCACTTATATGCCCAGTGCCAGCCTGCGGGTGGAGGGCGAGGCTTGTCCATACCTTAAACCAGTGGTTTTGTTTGGGACAGCCAGCCTTGCCAGAGTGAAAAACAAAGTCAGCGGATTTTATATTGCCAGGCCAAGTGAAATGTGAACTATACATGTCTTTCTGTTAACTACGTACCCTCAGCCCTTTAGGCATTTAAAAAGGAAGGTTTAGGCCAGGTAAATGTTTTTTTTACAAGGCCGAAATGACAGTTGTAAAACTGTGAACTCAGTCTTCATTGAAAGTCATTAGTCTGTGTGCAGCAGGCCACGAGGCTGGGAAGAAAGTGACATTCCCTTGGTGCTTATATAGGCCGTGCTGGAGCCATCAATTCGCATCAATTTGCTGACACAGTACATTGTAGTAAAAGGCACCAATGGGGCCAGTGAGGTTGAGGAGGGGCATGAAAGAGCAGCGGTAGAAAATGCTGGTAGCAACAGAATTGAAAACCAAAGATCTGTTTTCTATGAAACCCAAATGGCTTGTAAAGGACAGCACTGCCTCAGCAGGGCCCAGACTGGGTGCCAAAACTCATTGGTGGAATCTAACGGCCTGTTTGGGCAGCTCTACATAAGGAAAAGGAGATGGTCATGTGGGGTGGAGCTCATGGGATAACAGGCACACTTGGCATTTGCCACATACAAGATAAGGAAACCATTATGTATATAAACTGCTTATCCTGTGAAAGCTGGAGCATAATACAACGGTGATGGCAAATACAATGCAGAAGACCTTAGGGTGGAAGTAGAACTGAAATGCTGGGATATGGCAGATGAAGTTTTTTGCAGTAAATAGGGAAATCCAATATAAAATACTGCAATAATTTTGACATACTCCACTACGATGAGATGAGCTTAGTGCTGTTGTGATTATAATGGCAACTTTTCTGCCATTCTTCGGCCTTACCATGCAGTTATAGCCTCCATATTCAGTAGAACACTTAAGAGAAAGGTTCTCTTAGTCTAAGATCCAATATAGCTTGGAGAGATGTTGCTAAAAATGTCTTACCTCTAAGAAATTAGATCCAGGCAGCAGGCTGTGAAAGTTGTGAAACCATTTATTGCATTTTAAATTTTCATAGGGCCTGCTCCGGCCTATTTTAGTATCTCGCAATTATCTACTGGAACCCACTCTGGTCAGATGGAACTTTTTACTTGCCTGATAGCATGGAGGGAAAATCACCGTTATCACAATTACAGTCTGCAATTTTCCGTAATCAAAGACTCGAAACTTAATCTCTTGGCTCTCTGGTTTTTATTATCAACATAAAGATTTGGAGATACAAAGTCCTCAACACAAGGCACAACAAGTACATAGGCACTAAAACAAATGCTACTCTACGAAGAATCCGCATCCGGCTAAAAATAACTAAAAGTACAATCTCTAAAAGCATGAGGTAGAACACTACCAAGCAAATGTCGATACTAGGGACACTGAACCATACCATCTCTGTCCCTACTCTGTACTAGGTGATATCCCTACATAGCAATCCCTTGAGACCCTCATCAGAATAAAAGGTGTCAGAGCGAAACTTCCTAAGAAGTCCTCACTTAGAGAGCTTGGTCTAAGTTGCCCCCTCTACCCTTCGCCTAGCCGTCCTCTGCTTTGGGCTGCCCCGCTCTGCTCTGCACCCACCCTCGGGGCGCTGTCCCTAATACAGTACCCCAAGTCTCCGAACACGCCCTTTGCGCCTCCTCTCCTTCCGGGGTCGTCTTTCAGTACTTTTCCACAGAGCGCTGTCCAGTTCCATCGTCCATCGCTTGGCCTTGAGTCCCAGACGCCATCCGCACTAGGAGTTACGATTGGCACATTCCAATACACTCCCATGTCTGGCTTTCTCTACATAATTCAAATTATGAACAAAGAGCTTCTCTACTAACGAGCAACTGTCCTTGCACCTGGGGTGAGATCATGCAAAGCAGACATTCTTCACATCTTTTAAGTTGCAATTTACTACAGCCTAAAACCTCTACTGGAATAAATCCTTTTTGGCCTATTGCCCTTGGCTAACATAAGAAAATACCAGGCCTTTCGCCTCAACGATATATGCGAATTCTGGCCACTACTTCGGTTACACAAGCAGGTTTCAATCACAGTATTGACGTTTACGTCTTTCTTTCATGTGTGGTCAACCTAAACAACCTACAGACACGAAGTCTGGGGTACACATTTCTAACACCACATTGCATTTCCCGTAGCTAAACACTATACATTTCTCTAATACGTTTACCATGTGCTTGTACATAGCTAGCACTTCTACTTAAAATCGATATAGGTTATACAGTTGTAATACATTGCACACGAAATCCCTGAGTACACATTTGGTTATATACGGGTGCCGACTAACAGTGAATATGACGCACCCCTACAATTCTCAAACTTTTAAACGCTACATCAGTTCCCCCCTTTGATGACATCCGTCATCACACCATTACATTTCCTTCTTCAGAACTGATTTAAACCGTGCTAGTCATAACATTTCCATGTCGGACTCCCTCCAGTTTCTTAAGACTCTCATATTGCTGCTCCTGGAGCTTTGCCAACCTCCTCTCGTTTGCCTTTAGAGCTCTTTCAACCTTGCCTCCTTGATACCACTTCCATGCCTTCACACATCCCCACAAACAGATCACACAAACCACAGCAATAATAATTGGTTTCAACACTGAACCTAGAAATCCCCTTCCCAGATTCGCAAACCAAGTTCCCACTCTTCCAAATCCTAGTCCAATCTTCTCCCACACATTCACCTCCGTCAGATCCGTAATCTCCTTGTGAATATTCGTTATGTTGTCTATGTACTTCCCTATCTCCTTCGAGTTGTCTGGAATATACGTGCAGCATTCCTGAACTTTCAATAATTTGCAGACTCCGCCTTCTTTTGCTAACAACACATCTAAAGCAAGGCGATTCTGCAAGACCATATTCCGGATCGACAACATCTCTCCAGCCACCAATATCAAAGATCTCGCCGTGTTCATAGACAACTCATCAACTACAGTCGCCAACCTTCGGATCTTCACATCATTCAACACCACACCCATACTAGGTATCATTGCTCCGTATATGTCCCCAATCACTGCACCGGCATTTGTAGCCCTACGTCTCCTGGGCGGTCGCTTCGTCTCTAACAACTCCAAGTCCCTTGTGTGATAAATCTTCGGGAATATGATAGCCAAATAGCATACTCCATACCAATTGTCGGGTAGTCTGACATAAGCATTCGTCCCACAAACATAATACACTGTCGGGATTACTTCTACTGGACCTTGCATAAAATTCTTAGCATAAGCTTCCATTGTAAAAGTCTGAGAACAAATGCTATGTCCTACTGCGACCTTCTCCGTCTTGGATTGAGGCCGTGCAATACACAAATTCCCTCTCTGTGCCTCATCCAATGCTATTGGTCCATAACTTCCCTTAGATCTGTGAGCTCTCTCCTCGTCCGTCCAATCTACTGGGCTATCTCCGGTGTGTCGTGTCTCGGTCAACTTTCTATACCTGTCCTCTACTTGATCTATGAATTTCTTCTCTATCTCTGATAACGCACATGTCAGGTTATTCCTGTGAGCATGCGCCGTATCCAGTTTCACAGTCGGTCTAAAATATTTCAGGAGCCTGTCCTCTTTCTTATCCAGATCATATCTATTCAAATGCTTGATTGCTGGCACCTCGGGAAGTACCGTGTCAAAATTTGAGAAGAAATACTCGAACTGTCTCCTGTCATAAAATAAACTGAGCCATATGCTACAAGAAATCCCATAAGTCAATGGGAGATGATGATACTTGATACCCTCATCCACTGAAGCAGGCAACTGCATGCACACATAACAATCCTTCACATCCATCGCATCAACATACTCATACAGCAACCTTGCATACGCGTTAAGCTTAAAATCACCCTTTGACAAATCCATGTGAAGTCTGCGAACATCTCTCAACTCCGATGATTCCTGTTCGCTAATACTGACACCACTCTGCCCTGGGGTAATAGGTGTGGGTGCTCCCTGAACCTTCCCCTCTTGCCTGTGAGCCACCATGTAGGAACTGATCACTACCGCAAATATGGTGACTACTACAACTCCGATCAATGTGCCTATTATCAGTTTAGCCCTACGATGTGGGTTTACAGGATCTGCCATCTTCGGAATATGCTCAATGTCCAATGCAGTCTCTGAAAGGATAAGTCTCTTTCTCATTAATGTCTCTTTCGTGAACTTAGGCAAACCTCCCTAACTTTCTTCGTTCTACAACGGAAAAATCCCTAATTTTGTTCTTCTTCCGCTCGGCTCTAGGTAATCTTCTTTTTAGCTGGCAACCCTTCTCAAATCAATCTAACATAAGCGCTGGTCCCAACAGCTCCAAGACTCCCTGCAATATTTCGAGCTTAAGAATGATCAGTTCTTGTGGATCTGGCACAGTCGTGAACGTCGGGAACTCCAAATTGTCCAAGATCATACCTCGAATGACACTTAGGAATGGCGGACTCGGAATATGAATCGTCAAAATTCCTTCGATCTCCAATCCCGGAACTTTCAGCAACACTTCCACCCTCTGGAGCGGGACACTGTTGACCAATGTCATCGACCTCAATCTTCCCGTGCTCGGTAACCCTGGCATCAGTCACTTGGTATGCCCACTCCGGGGAAGCGTACTTCCGACTTGGCACTCGAGTTCTCTTGGACCTTCTCACGCCACCTTGAGGATTTCCCTCGTCTCCCGATTCTTCTTCCGGTTCTTCCGAAACTGGTGCAAGGTCGGTGTCTGGGGCCAACCTCAGGTTTACCCGGTTCTGCTTTGCGGGCCAAACCCTTTCCGCTTCGGTGGCTCCCCCAGTCTTCTCTCCGATACCCTGTGCACTGACTTCCTCTTCTTCGGCCGAACTCGATTCTGTACTACCCACTGCACCTCTCGCTCCTTCGCCGGTTTCTGGGTCAGTACTTTCTTCACGTCCTCCCCCAACTCGATTCAGTGCACCATCAGCCGCTTCAGCAACCCTTACAGCTTGTCTGGCCCTCTCGGGCGATTCTGTCGGCTCACTGAGATCTTGGTTCTCGAGAGGGGCTGTATCTTCCAAGGGTGCTGGAACTCTGCGGGTATGAGAAGCATGCACCCAGTTCGGTAACCCTCCGCACTTGACAGCAGTGTTCGTAACAAGGATTACTTGGAAAGGGCCACGCCACCTAGCATCCAAACAACTCTTCCTCACGTGCTTTCGGACCAGGACCCAATCGCCTGGGTCCAAGTCGTGGCACCTGTCACTCGCAGCTGGAACCGTTGCTGTCTGCACCTGCTGAGACACAGAACGGACCACGTCAGCAAGGCCTTTACAATAGTCCAGGATCATATCATCAGTGATATTTATCAGAGCAGTAGCAGGTATTGCAGGCAAACGCATCGCTCTTCCCATGAGGATTTCATGGGGTGACAACCCAGTTCTTCTATCAGGCACACTTCGAAGGCTCATAAGGACCAAAGGTAATGCGTCAGGCCATTTCAGAGACGTAGACGAACACACTTTCGCCATCCGAGCCTTCAGAGTTCCATTCACCTGCTCCACTATCCCTGAAGCCTCTGGTCTATAGCTACAGTGTAACTTCTGATCTATATTCAAAGCAGCACAAAGCAATTTCATAACTTCGCTGTGAAAATGAGTTCCTCTGTCCGATTCAAAGGACGTCGGGAACCCGTACCTTGGAATGAGTTCTCTCAATAAGAGTTTCGCTACCGTGAGTGTGTCACATCTGCGTGTAGGGTACGCCTCCACCCACCTGGAAAAGACACATACTATCACTAATATGTACCTCAACCCATTACACTTCGGCATTTCGACAAAATCCAACTGCATCCTATTGAAAGGTCCCCCTGACCTCCCTATGTGGCTCAATGTCACAGCAGTTCTTTTCCCTACATTCATCTGTTGGCAAGTGACACATCTCTGGCACACAGTTTCGGCCACGGCACGAAACTTCGGATTGTACCAAGTCTGACGAAACACTCTCATCATGGCATCCCTACCCAGATGTACAGCACCATGTATCAACCTCGCCATGGGATTCAACAAACTTTCCGGCAACACTGCTCGTCCATCATTCGAAACCCATATATCCACATCTCCCTTCTCACATCCAGCTCGTATCCAGCTGTCCCGTTCCTGATCTGAGACCCCTTCCTGAAGCTGCTTCAGTTCCTCCCATGTGTCAGCCACTGCTAACATCTGACCATACACCACCTCTTCCCCAGTTTCCTCAGTGTGGATCTCAGTAAAGTTGCATCCCTGCTCTGCACAAAATCGAGCTACTTCGTCTGCATAGTTATTTCCCAACAAGACAAAGTCGCTTCCCTTCGTGTGGGCTGCACATTTAACAACAGCAATTTCATCAGGACCTTGCAATGCTTTTAACAATTTCCGCACATAATCACCATTTCTTATAGGAGAACCTGAAGACGTCATAAACCCTCTCTGGGACCATAGCTGTCCGAAGTCATGAACCACACCAAACCCGTACTGGCTGTCCGTGTAAATAGTTACACGGATCTTGTCGGCTGCCAAACAGGCACGAGTCAGAGCAATGAGCTCAGCCACCTGCGCGGAGTGTACTCCTTCTAAACAAGCGGCTTCAACCACACCCGTAATGGTGCATACAGCAAACGCTGCTCTCAATCGACCGACACTGTCTCTTAAACATGAACCGTCCACGAAGAAAATCTCATCTGACACTGGGAGCGGTTCGTCGACAATGTCGGGTCTCGGTTTGGTGCATAGTTCAGTCACATCGAGACAATCATGGTCCTCACAATCTTCATTATCATCTATTTTTAGAACAGGTAACAGTGTAGCAGGATTTAAAACAGCACACCTCTTCAATGTCACATTATCTGCTGCAAGAATAACTTGCTCATAACGAGTCAGCCTATTATTCGTGAGGTGCTGCGTTTTAGTCCTAGTCATCAACAATTCAACAGAATGTGGCACATGTACCGTAAGTGGATGACCCATCACAATGCTCTCACATCTCTCAATGCTGACACCTGTTGCCGCAACGGATCTGAGACATCCGGGCAACGCAGAAGCTACTGGATCTAGAGTAGCTGAGAAATAAGCAACTGGTCTACGGACACCTCCATGATTCTGGGTTAACACTGCTAATGCGCAACCTTCTCTTTCGCAGCAGAACAATGCAAATGCCTTGTTATAATCCGGCATTCCCAACGCAGGAGCGCTACATAAGGCTTCTCTCAGCCTCAGAAATGATTTCAAACAATCGTCGTCCCATGGTACCGGATCACTTACATCCTTTCGCGTCAGCCGCTGCAAAGGCTTCGCTTCAAAGGAAAAGTTTGGGATCCACTGGCGGCAATAGCCCACCATTCCCAAAAACATTCTAACTTCCCTCTGCGTCGAGGGAACTGGCATTCTCAAAATCGCATCAATGCGATCTGGAGACACCTTCCTTTTACCCTTTTCAATTCTGTGCCCCAAATACTGTACCTCAGGTAAACAGTATTGCAGCTTGTTTGGAGACACCTTGTGACCGTTCTCTCCCAGGAAATTCAACAACGCAATGGTATCGATCCTGCAAGCGTCTTCTGTCTCTGACGCGACAAGCAGGTCGTCAATGTACTGCACCAAAACAGAGTTTTTCGGCAACACAAGACCTTCCAGATTCTTCTTTAACAGCTGATTGAAAATCGATGGGCTCTCCGTATACCCCTGTGGGATACGGCACCACGTTAATATACGATTTTCTAGCCTAAAGGCAAAAAGAAATCTACTCTCTTCATGTAGGGGAATCGAAAAGAATGCCTGACACAAGTCAATCACTGTGAACCATCCAGCTTCGCATGGGATCTGGAACAGTATCACAGATGGATTCGGTACCACTGGACAACATGGAACAACTATGTCGTTTATTTTCCGCAGGTCTTGCACTATCCTGAACTTCCCACTCGGTTTCTGCAGTCCCATAATGGGTGAATTACATGGACTACCCATGATCTCCACCAGTATTCCCTGCCTAATCATAGACTCAATCACAGGTTTGATCCCAGCAATCGTCTCAGGCGACAGTTTATACTGAGGGGTTCTCGGGAATTCCGCGTTTGTCTTAACCTGTATCTTCACTGGTTCCACTCCCCTGACTAAGCCGATCTCCTCTCCGCTTAGATCCCACACATCGGTCGCAACTGACTCCCTCAAGTCCTGTGGAAGCTCCTCCACTGTCAGAGCCGGGTACACTTCCACGCACCCCTGCTGATTTGCAACCTTAAAGGTCGCATCGTCATCTCTGGTCTGTACCTCTACTCCCCTCGGGGTACAGTAAATGGTGCAATTGAGCTTACACAATAAATCTCTTCCCAACAGACAAACAGGACTAGAATCGCACACCACGAACTGATGTCGATCCCTAAAGTTTCCTATCCTGACGGGAATCGGTTCCGTCAAGGGGCTAACTAGTCTCTTGTTCGCCACTCCAACCACTTGTATACTTTCTCCCGAGAGGGCTACCCCCGGAACTACTGCTGATCTTATGGTTGACCTGGTAGCCCCCGTATCTACCAAAAAGGTAGTAGGGCGTCCATCGAGTTCGGCTTCCACAAAGGGTCCCTTCTGATCTACCTCTAGTATGGCCCTGAGCAGGCAATCATCGTCCTGACCCAAACTTAACTGCGCCAGCAAATCTGCATCCCTCTCCTCTTCCACTTCGAACATGGGCATCTGCAAATAAGTCCGAGCTCCCTGCTGTATGTTCTGCATCCTGGGTGGCTGGGGAACCTGCACCTGCGAGACGCCTGTCCCCCCTTGCATCGTTCTCGGTACAGTCACCGTCTGTACCTGCTCCGCCCCAGGGACCTGACCCATTCCTCCCTCCATCTGCGGCTGATTATAGGGGTTCAAGGGACACTCGCGCCTCCAGTGTCCCACCTGGTGACACTGGTGACAAGCAGTCGTCTTCTTCAAGATCGCTACATCTATTCCTGTCCTAGGGTCTACGGGTCTCGGCCTTCCCTGACCCTGCATATTCTGATTCCCTGTCTGATAATTTCCCTGTCTTCGCCCCACTGGACCCCCATTCGGCGGTCCCTGAGCCGCTTGCATCTGAATGAGCAATAAGTTATCCTTCATCTTCTTGTGCTTGGACTCAATCTCATCCGTGCAGTATCTAGCGTACCGCAAGATCTCATCTACAGGCTTATTCTGCCAACAGATCAAATGCTGCTGTATCATGAGACTGACTTCGGGTTTCAAACCCAGCACAAACTTAGACACAAACTGTCCCATGTCCTTCGTTTCCAGCTCATCTAAACCACTATACTGCTTAAAAGCCTTCAAAAGTCTCTCATAAAATTCATGTACTGTCTCCTTTGGCTCCTGCACCGTCCTGTCTATCTTCACCCAATCGATGTCCTGGGGTGAAACCTTCGATTTCAACCACGTAATTACCTTATCGTACAGCCTCATTACCACGGGCGACGGACCATTTGTAACTATGTTCCTATCGGGCTCATAGTCCGGCCAATCAACAGCGATTTTACATGCGTTCCACAGATCTCCCGGAACTACGATATCGAATAAGGTGTTCAGATCTATCCACAACACCTTCGAAATCTTAACGAAACGCTCAACTTGCTTGTACCACTCTGCAGGCTTCTCCCTGAGCCTGGGAAAATCATTCGTAAATGATGCCAAATCCCCCCTGCTCCATGGTACATGCACATATCCTCCATTCGCCACCTCTCTCAAAGGAAGGATCTTTACCTCCTGCAAATCTCCTTCAGAGCTCCCTCCTTTCGCTCCCCTAGAATTCTTTTTCCTAGCCCATTTCTCTTGCCATTTGTCGAGCATCAGCCATATTCTCATAGCTACAACCAATTCCTTGGTATGTGACCTTAGACCAACAACCCTTTTCTCTTCCAATTCCCGCTCGGTACAATGCATCCTATGGCTCCCTTGCAATGCTCTAGTCTTGGATAGATCCACCCCATATTCTCTAGCCAAACCCGCCAGTTTCTCATGTGCCACTCGTGCTTTACGAGTCACATCCTTTGCCACAAAAAGCAATTCATCGGGAGTATAGGTCAATACTCTCTCCAGAGGTAGATTCCCATATATTATTTCATCCGCCTCTGCTTTAAGTCTTACTACATCTATCATTCCTGCCTTCAAGGCTCCTTTCAACACCTGACAACTTGCTCCACGTCCCTCATCATACTCGCATTCCGATTCCTGCTCTCTCCTTTCCTCCGGTAGTTCTATGGGAGCAGAATGGCTCTTAAAGGCAACTGGGGTTGTCCCCGCTCGGCCCATATTCCAGCTCATTTGCTTCTTTGGCGGTACCCATGATCCTAAATCTGGTCTCGACTCCATCAGAGTCCTCGGCCTCACCGGTCTCTCGTCCTCTTCGCCCCTAGATGTGTCCGACACCGCTGCTAATGGTGTACTCCACTGCACAGGGCTTGGAGGTCGGGCCGTTGCCCCTTCCAACTCACTTTCCCCACTTTCTCGCCTAGTTCTCTCTGCCTCTCGTTCGGACCTCTCTCTCGCCTCTGATTCCGGGCTGTATATAGACACAATCGGTCCAATGGTGACCGGTACCCTCAATGCATCCGGTAACCTCATCTCTCCTTCAATCCTTCGGCTGGTCCCCGACTGACCCTGTGAACTCGCTGTTTCAAACGAGACCAACCCTTCCACTCGGGTCTCGGGCTGGATCGTTACCCTTCTAGTTTCCTCTCTCTCGCTCCACCTATCATCTGCCTCACCCGGGTTATAAGGGGGTGGTCTCTCGTCTAGCAATCTTTGCAATATATCATCATCAGAATCACTATCCTCTTTCTGTGCTTTCCCATTCCTTATCCCCGTCTCCTCCATTATCGCGGGATACAGTTTCGCTTCCTCAATTGTCTGCACTCTCCATCTTTTCTCCGCTGCGTCCCATTTGGCATCCTGAAACGCCCTAATCGACTTCCTCATCCTCTCCTGACTTCTTCCCTTTTCCTTATCATGCGCTGCTCGGATCCACGCATGTAATGCTTCAAACTGTGCTGGTCTTGGCAAGGGTTTTAAGGACCCCATCACCGTCTTCAGTTGGTACAGCACCGCTAATCTAAATGAGCCGTACCTCGGGAAAGCTAATTCCCCTTCACCTTGTGTAACCTTGTGCCAATTCTCGATCCAAACGATAGTATGTAACCCCACATTCTGTGCCATGTAATGTGCCGGTGTATCCTCGGGAGGAGCTTCTTCTCCCCCGCGGACAACCACATGCCTATCACCTCTACACAACTCTCGCAAAGCCCTAAGACACTTCATAATGAGCAAATTCGATCTCGCGCTCTATTTACTTCTTGTTCTCAAATCCTCCAATAACAGCGCGACTCACACCAACCGGCCTATCACAGCGCGACACCCTCTGACGTCACCTTCCTTCGTTCGCAGCAGTTCCCTTCTCCAAAACTCGTTTCACGCTTACTCACGTCCCATTCATACACTGAAATAACCAATTAAGTTATTTCTCTGGCTGTCCGTCCACAGC
The DNA here is from genome assembly GCF_964204655.1 of Triturus cristatus. NCBI lineage: Eukaryota > Metazoa > Chordata > Amphibia > Caudata > Salamandridae > Triturus > Triturus cristatus. Next base: position 159,802,496 of record NC_140585.1, read on the forward strand.
CTCTGACTGTCCGTCCACAGTCTCTCGACCTTGTTGACCTCGATTGGCGCCCGTCTGCCCCCGTCCGGCCAGACAAAAACGCCTCTGATAGGTTACTAACACTCCGATCTGCTCACCACAACCCACGACCAGCGTTAAGTTGCCATACACACACGCATTCGCTCCCCCTATCTCGGTCCAGGTGATCGATGGTACCTCACGATCTCCTTTGGGTGGTCAACAAAATCTATCTCAGGTGTCTTCTACACCACAATTCCCGGGCTGCGCGCGCTCACAGCCTGATCTCACAATCACACGACATACACAACAACTCCGCAAGACATCACACAACAAATCAACACCGCAATCTACAACCACTCATTATGTTCATACTCACTCCTGGAACTGCTGCTTTCTGCCGCGCTGCTACTCGCCGTCGATGCTCATCTGCTGCCGTCTGCTGCTCGCCATCTGATGATTCAGCATCACTTATCGTCTCTTGGGCCTCAAGGGTCACTTATCCTTATCTAATCTTCCCTCGCTATCAGTAAGAAACCATCCTCGTTTGCTACCAACTGCTCCGGCCTATTTTAGTATCTCGCAATTATCTACTGGAACCCACTCTGGTCAGATGGAACTTTTTACTTGCCTGATAGCATGGAGGGAAAATCACCGTTATCACAATTACAGTCTGCAATTTTCCGTAATCAAAGACTCGAAACTTAATCTCTTGGCTCTCTGGTTTTTATTATCAACATAAAGATTTGGAGATACAAAGTCCTCAACACAAGGCACAACAAGTACATAGGCACTAAAACAAATGCTACTCTACGAAGAATCCGCATCCGGCTAAAAATAACTAAAAGTACAATCTCTAAAAGCATGAGGTAGAACACTACCAAGCAAATGTCGATACTAGGGACACTGAACCATACCATCTCTGTCCCTACTCTGTACTAGGTGATATCCCTACATAGCAATCCCTTGAGACCCTCATCAGAATAAAAGGTGTCAGAGCGAAACTTCCTAAGAAGTCCTCACTTAGAGAGCTTGGTCTAAGTTGCCCCCTCTACCCTTCGCCTAGCCGTCCTCTGCTTTGGGCTGCCCCGCTCTGCTCTGCACCCACCCTCGGGGCGCTGTCCCTAATACAGTACCCCAAGTCTCCGAACACGCCCTTTGCGCCTCCTCTCCTTCCGGGGTCGTCTTTCAGTACTTTTCCACAGAGCGCTGTCCAGTTCCATCGTCCATCGCTTGGCCTTGAGTCCCAGACGCCATCCGCACTAGGAGTTACGATTGGCACATTCCAATACACTCCCATGTCTGGCTTTCTCTACATAATTCAAATTATGAACAAAGAGCTTCTCTACTAACGAGCAACTGTCCTTGCACCTGGGGTGAGATCATGCAAAGCAGACATTCTTCACATCTTTTAAGTTGCAATTTACTACAGCCTAAAACCTCTACTGGAATAAATCCTTTTTGGCCTATTGCCCTTGGCTAACATAAGAAAATACCAGGCCTTTCGCCTCAACGATATATGCGAATTCTGGCCACTACTTCGGTTACACAAGCAGGTTTCAATCACAGTATTGACGTTTACGTCTTTCTTTCATGTGTGGTCAACCTAAACAACCTACAGACACGAAGTCTGGGGTACACATTTCTAACACCACATTGCATTTCCCGTAGCTAAACACTATACATTTCTCTAATACGTTTACCATGTGCTTGTACATAGCTAGCACTTCTACTTAAAATCGATATAGGTTATACAGTTGTAATACATTGCACACGAAATCCCTGAGTACACATTTGGTTATATACGGGTGCCGACTAACAGTGAATATGACGCACCCCTACAATTCTCAAACTTTTAAACGCTACATCAGGCCCATTGACATTAAAATATGAGAACACATATTCTCATACCACTTTCTTTACATCCCTCAAGAGTGAGAGAGTGTAAGTATGTGTGTGTGTGTTTTTTTTATGTGAGGGCAAAGAGGCACTGCCAAGCCAACACTTAAAGCAAGAACCCTTCTCAGTTTGAACCCAAGAAAAAATGCCTCAGACAGCTCAGTTCAGCCAAATGGCCACACCTACTTTTGTTATTTCTGTTGCCATCAGCATGTATACCAGTGAGCGGAGACAGGATCAGATAATTACACAGAGTCTGAAGAAGCAATTGTTGCCTGCACTTGTCCCAGCCATTCCCACTTCCCGTCCTGTCACCAGCAGCCCCTTGCCTTTGCTCTGCACTCTTGGTCTGTCTCATACCTACCACTTGAAATTACTGTCCCCTCTTTTCAGGCGAGAGGCTGTTTTCATAGCTGAGGAGGCAGAAGCTTGTCCTAGCCAGATTATTTAAACTGACACTATTCAAATGTCAATTAAAGATGGGTTGTACCAAAGTGATATCTAAAAACGTGTCATCTAACACTAATTCAGATATGCATCTCACCAAAAACAGTTACTTAATAAGCGGACCTTGCACAGAAATAATAATATGTGCATCAATGGATAGTTAAGGTTAGCATTGTGGCATTATGGAGTGCAAACAAATTGAGTTAGAAGTTGATTAAGTTCGGGTTCGAGTCCGCAGTTTGCCATTGACCGAGAGAGTGCGGGGAAGACATTGCTGATCGCCGACCGACCGCCGAACCGCCAAACAGTTGTGCCGAGGCACCCGGCTGCCCCGGTTGATCCTTACACTGCGGGGGGGAGCCCTTGTTCCTGGCTTCCCAGCTCCCGATGTATCTCAATCCCACTCAGCCTCATGGGACGGGACAGGAGCGGAGCGGAGCAAGAGCGGTGCTCAGTGCTCGGTGTGTGGTGCGTGGCACGCGGTGAACAGTGTGCAGGTCGTAGGAGCCACCTCATCGAGCCACGGAGCAGTTGGGAACCACCTTGTGCCGCCTGGCAACGTGTGGCGGTGCGTCTGCAGTGAGTGCAGTGGAAGCGGGAACAAGGGCAGTACAGGACTAAATCAGGTCTGCGACCAAGACCAAGTCTAGAGGAGTACTACAGCAGCGGGGGTGGCACAGTGATACTGGGACACTGGGCCAATAGGACATTAGGATACTGGGACACTGGGATGCCGTGGTCTGGAGAGACAGAAACCAAGGAGCCAAGGGGCCACAGGAACCAATGAGTCAAGGAGCCACAGGAGCCATAGGAAAGCAAGACCAACGAAGCGTAAGCACTAGCCATTCATCACATTTTACATCCTGACAAATCCTGATACATCTTGCTACGTTCACCCAACGGCTGGCCCGCTCCTGGGCCTGCTCCTGGCATGGGCATTGATAAAGTCAGACCAAAGCCAAGACCAAGCAAAGACTAAGCCAGGGCCAGGGGGGACTATCCTGGACCACAACAGGTAGTCCCCGGCCGAGTGACGACAGAAAAAAAAAGCAAAGACTCAACTTAGATCTTGAAAAACCAAAAACCTAAACCCAATCACTTATCCACAGAGGATGAGATCGGGCAGGGTCAGGCGGACACCGAAGCAGCCTCAAAAAACCCAAAAGGTAAGGAAAATCCTTAGCATCAACCAAGGGGACACAAAACAAAACAAAATCACAAACCACAACTCAATATAGACAAATAAAGGATTACCAACACCCGTACAGAGCCCACTAACCTCCCCAATTGCAACACTGTTCAAGAACCAGGAGGAGAGAGGGACAATGGGAATAAATAAGACCTTCTTCGTCAAGAAAAAAACCCTTGGGCCACACTATTCTCAACTCCACGAGCCCTGCCAGGTCTGCCTGCCCCTCTAACCCCTCAGAGGGCAACCCAAAACAAAGGACTTGTCACCACTCCAACTGTCCAGTCACCCTTGGGTCCAACAGCCACCACCGTGGACCAAATGATCCCTAGTGTTCAAGACCCAGATCAGGACACAAGGAAACTGATGAGAACAACCAGATGAGAGAATCTACCATGGCATGGGCTGGAACAGGGGAATTACCAGCATCAGCAAACGAGCTGGAGACATCAGCAGAGGGCCGCAGCAAACTGAAGTCAACAGCCACGTCTCCTCTCATCATAGACAGCCACTGGAGCAAGGAAGGAGAGAAGCAAGGAGATAGGTCAATCACATCAGAAGAACTTCACAAGACTTAAGTAAAACTAAAACCAAAACAGTTGTGGGCAATAAACCCCCCAAGCTTATCGAAGGGGAGCTGACCATACTGGGGGACAACCAGGGCAAAAAACTGGATAAAATTTAAACAGTAATGACATCAACCCTGAACATCAGCAATAGCCTACTACATCAAGAGCAGAACCTGAGCATTGGTCATATACCGCACCAAAAGATTGCACATAGTGCCGCAACAACCCACTCGGAGCTCCACACTCCAGTCATCCGCAAAGGCACTTAATTGACAATCGGACAAACTGGATGTCCAAATAGACCTAATGAACACTACAGCCCTCTATACAGCAGGGATAGACACTAAACTGGACAAACTGAGTAAACTAATAATAACTGCACAATCAAAATACACACTAGAACAAAGTCCCTGTACCTGCGGCCCAATTATAGACAAACTGAACCTCCTTCCTAATCTTTTAGAACAAATCTTAGCACACAGGCATTCAAGCCTGCCATAATCCGAGCATAAAGAAGCTGAAAACAATATACAATTAACCTCTCCCATACAGGTAGACAAAGATATACAAAAAACATGGAAAATGCAGGTTTCATGTCAAACTTGCCTGTCTCACCCAACCCAATCAAACTAACAAGACGACAAAAAAAATGTGAACGGAAAGCAAGGAACAAACCATTGGCAGGAAAAACGGAGCACGGGCCAAAAGTGTTCCACATATTTACCACATCTAGAAAAAAAGACCACACATTAAACACTACAAGATCGTCTGAGGGCCCAATGGACACATCAACTGAGGCACCAAACAAGCTGTCCCTACCTATATCAGGAAGGGACAAACAAATCTCCAAGGAACACATTGCGAACAGCACAATAGAGCCCATACAAGACAGAAAGGAAAAAGTAGCAAAGTCCAAGAAGAGCGCAGGCCCTGCAATACAGAAAACATTAACACCAAGCCTACAGAGCAGTACTCATATGGAGGGTGATGAGAAATTAAGCACATGCAAAGGCAATACAGGTAACCATCAAAACACGGAATACCAAGACTGCCCACACATTACTGAGAAAAGGCAACAAAGACAAAAAGATGGCCAAAATATAAAACTCACACGGCGTGGGCTCAAACCCTGTGCCAAACAGGAAAATCGGCTGGAAGGGACAAAATGTACCTCACCCTGAAAAGACGTATCAAGCTTTCAACTGAGCAAGAAACAAAATGAGGCACGCGGGAACAAGGACCAGTGCCAGTCAGAACCCACAGGGAACATCCTACAGGATACTTTAAACACGACAAAAGCCCCGCACGGCATTGACATCAAGACATCCCCAGACAGGACTGTCAATAGCCCACCCTCCTTCGCAGCTATAAAGACTGTTCTATCACACGGAGGCCGAAGTGCAAATACAAACAATAAGGGAGAAGCTGCCCCCTGGGATGGTACACAGGCGACCCACATAAGGGAATTAACACCCGAAAGTAACATCAACAGTGTAGTTGGGAGAGCGAACAACTAGTCCAGCAGGCCACCGCTAACAATTACACTAAACAACAACGAAACAAGCACTAAGCCTAATGGCGGAAAGCGTAGAATACAAATACCAACCCTGACGGGAACAGACCATGAAGCCAACCCCTGCTGCAGGATAGACCACGAAGCCAGCCCCTGTAGTAGGACAAGAGAGGACGGACAACACCTCCAACAAGTGCTATTAACACCGGAATACGAAACCCAGGGGTCGCATGACATATTAAATAGGCGCAATATACTCAAATTGTTTGCAACCATCCCAGGACTACAACATCTAAATTCAGCCCACCTACTCTCAGTGGAATTCAGTAAACTAGAATATAACAAGACCTTGGAGCAAACTCTCATGACATGGCAAACGGAGGAGATCACTCAGCTAATAATGTCCTTTAAGCAACAATTCGACACATGGGGCATAAGGCTCTCGAGACCGGCAAAACCACGGTACCCAGGCCCACTTAGGGAAACATCGGTGTTGAAGGGAAAAGCAGGGCGCACCCCTGAGACAAAAGAACAGGTTCACTCAGTCCTCTGAAATGCAAGGGGGTATAGCCCACCACCAGCAAGAAGCAGCGTGGACAACCCCAGAAGACGAGAAAACACTCAAGGCACCCTAGGCCATTGGAGCTGGCTAGCAGGTACGCTGAACAAAGAGAAAGACAATTGCCCCTGCTATAATCTGCCAAAAAACAACTGTCAAGACACACTCCACCTTATCTCATGGAATATAGCCGGTGCCAGGCAATGGCTAGAAGATGGCTGGCCCCTCCAAAATTGGGCATCGTGTGACATAATCGCCTTACAGGAGACTTGGGCTCGAGAGGAGTTGCCGCTTGTTGGATACATACACTTTAGTACCCCATCAGAAAAAGGCAGCAAGCACGGCTGCCCAAAAGGGGGTTATCAGTCTTCGTCGCGACAGACATCAACATCAGATCTGAACGAAATAGCACCTCACGGGCCAAACTTGCAGCTCATAAAACTGTCTTTTCCCGGCAGAGAGGCCCCCGTACTACTAGCAAACATCCATTTACATCCAGACAAGAAAGAGAAGCAAGCCCAGATAAACCATTTAATAGCCACGATTAATGCTTTATGAAATAGCAACCCCTTTTGGGAAATCATCTTAACAGATGATTTTAATTCAAATTTAATCCACACTCCAGAAGAGAATGATAAGCCAGCAGCAGACAATGAGTTCTGGAATGTGCAACCCCAATACCAGCTTAAACCAGACTACCCCGACTCAGTAGGACAGCAACTGGTAACAACCCTGGAATACCTGGGCCTGAGGTTCCTAAATGGTCGAACTCCAGAAGATTACCCTCCAAAGTACACTCATCTTGGAGGGGCCACACTATATAGGTTCGACTATACAGCAGTATCACTTCTACTACTGCCTTTTCTCAAACAGTTTTCAATTGAAATTACGACAAAAAGCGACCAATCATACCAGCACACCTATTTTAACCTAAAGCCTCCTAAACATCAAAATAGCAGGATAATTACAGACAGTTTGCTTTTAACTGGCTTCAAACGACTAAAATGGTCAACAGACAACATTGGAGACCTTCAAGTAAAAATTTAGAGAACTAAAATAGGAAGTGAAACAAGCTTACACAACCAGATAAAAAACTGAGAGAGTTTTACAGGAGCGCTAACAACAAATATGACTGTCACACACAATAAAGCTAGGGTGTCAAAATACACCAAGCCACTTTCAATGGAACTGGTTAAACTTAAGTTGAAAATAAGGAAAAACGCAAGGAAATTAAAAAAAACAGCCACGTCATGTACAGACTGGGACCAAAGACAGAATCTTAAGAAAAAATACAAAAAGGCATTGTTGGAACAGAAAAGAAGAAGGGAAGACAACTTCGGGGCAAAACTATTATGCACGGTAAAAAACACCAACTCAAGTGCGTTCTGGAGAATAATAAATGGGCTAAATCACCCCGCAAACATAACTACCTTAAGTGTACAAGAAGCCGACTGGGCCACACTAACAACAAAGAGATTCACAGACACGGAACCACTGAAACATCTAGAATAGAGGCAGAGGACATAAGTGTCGCTAAAGGAGCGCTGAGAACAACTAAGCTACGACAGGCGGGCCCCACAAACTACAAACAGTTTCCCAACCTGCCAAGGGCCTACCCTGTACAACACAGAAGAGGCACACTCGAGAGAACACCGGACGGCAGTATATGCACCAGGAACTGGCCAACAGTCTATAATGCACTACGTAGAAGTGGCACAATTGAGAGAAGACTGCAAGACAGTAGCTGCATCTGGACACCCTGGCTTCAGTAACGAAGACGTAAGATGAACACTCCTGAAGTGCTGTGGGAACGGGGCCCCAGGTCCAAACGGCATCTCCCAATAATATTTAAGTTAGACCCAGACTTTTGGAGCAGAAGACTAAAAAAAGTATTTGAAGATGTGGAGAGAGAAAGTCAAATTCCGCCAAGCTGGCAAGGTTCAGTAATTACTCTGATTTTTAAAGGTAGAGATAGAACGTCCCCAGCGAGTTACAGGCCGGTAGCACTTTTGGACGTGTATGCGAAGCACTACGCCTCGATACTTCTGGAAGACCTGACTATTTGGTCTGATAGCTCAAAACGAATCCCGCTCAATCAAACAGTCTTCAGGAAAGGGTACAGGACAACAAAAAATATTTTATCACTCTCATTAACAGCCGACAAATACATCCAGAGGAAACAACACCTGCACCTCTGTTTCATCGACCTAAAGGCGGCATTTGACAGCATGGACCGTAACATTCTATGGGGAAAACTGCACAATTGGAACATCTCAGACAAAATAGTCAGAGGAATATTGCTCTTATACTCCAACACATGGATGAGAGTAAAACTGGGAGATGGTGCAAGGCTATCAAGAAAGGTCAAAACCACCAAAGGGCTCAAACAAGGTTGTGTCCTGGCCCCCCATCTTTTTAATCTTCATGGCAGACCTCGCGCCAAATCTCAATAAGATCACATCTCACCCACCTAAACTAGATACCCTACCACTAACCCAATTATCATACGCAGACGACGTTGTCTTGATGAGCTTAACTAAGATTGGTTTATAAAGATCACTTGCAGGAATGTTGGAATTTATAGCCATCAACAAGCTGGAAATAAACACTACAAAAAGCAAAACTATGCTCATTACTAGACCTCGGGCCACCAAACAATAATTCCAACTGCAGGGCAAAAAGCTAGAAGTAGTATCAAACTACAAGCACTAGGAGTTCCACTTTGATAATCGGCATAACCATCAGGATCAAACATCTTATATTACTCGGAGAGCAAATGCCCAATCATTCCCCATCAGGTCCTTAACAAAAAACTTCAAGGGGTCATCATTCACACCCCTACTAGCATTACTAAATGCAAAATGGTACCAACACTATCATACGGCAATACACTCTCCATGGGAAAGACGCTGACTTGCTAAATAAAGCACAAGTTACAATCTACAAAAGAGTCTTTCAAATTCATCAGGGAGCCTCACCAGCACAGACCAGGCTAGAATTTGGGGTAACCAATAAAACGCTGGGGAGAATGTATGCAACCATCAAGCAATGATACAGCCTGAAACAAAACATAGCAGCATCGGAACTGAATAAGGCTCTGTGGGACGAACTAGAGAAAGACGCAAAGTCCCCATACAACAAATATCTAAAACAAAATCCCTTCTAGAAACTTGCACAAGAGAACTCTGGGAAGCCACCCTGCCCTATCCGGCCATTAAGCAAGCTATACACAAATCAGCAAAGCTTCACTCGTTGCTAACAGACAAAAACATCTTCAACACGAGAAAACATGCTGGATGGTAATGTCCAACTACAAATCTCTCACCCCAGCACCATACCTAAACATCATGGGGCAGATTTATGACGACTGGCGCATCCCTGCATATCAGCAGGGATGCGCCAGTTATTATGCGCCACAGCTGCGCCACCATGGATGCGCCGCATTTATAATGCGGCGCACCATGGGGCAAAAACGGCACAGATGCGTGACGCATCTGTGCCGAAAAGTGGCGCATTGCTGGAGTTGCGTCGCAAGCGCGACGCAGCTCCAGCAATGATCTGGGGGGCCCTATCTGTACAATGCTGCGTCAATCCTTACGCCTGCTTCAAGCAGGCGCAGGGTTTTGACGCAGCATGGGCCTAAAAGTGACTGAGTGAAATCTTGTAGATTTCACTCAGCCACTTTTAGGAGGCGTTCCTGCGCCGGAACGCCCCCACCTGCCCTGGAACACCTACATGTGGCGCAGGGCTTTACAACGTGACGCATCTGGGAGATGCGTCACGTTTGTAAATGCCCCGCACCATGGCGCAGGATTTGCGCCGCTGCTGCGTCACAAAAGTGACGCAACGGCGGCGCAAAAGTGCCGCAAGTGCAACATAAATCTGCCCCCATGTTCTCAGCCTACAGAAAGCTACAATGAATGGCCTTGCGTCTAGGTAAATTTACGTCTACCATGGACCAGCCAACTTGGGTCCACGACGGGCCTAAAGATTGTAGACTATGTGGGAGTAGTAAAGAGGACCTTGTCCATCTTGTCTGCATTTGTCCTAAATTAGCTCAAGCACGAGTCACTTTACTAAAACATGCCATGAACATTAAAGGCATAAGAACATTCAGATCGCCAATTATGGTGGCGTTGGACCCAACAGACACTTCATTGAATTGCCAACTAATAAAGTTCCTCTCAGTTTATGCACAAGCACTAAAAACAACCCCTGTGCCCTGCTCGCTATTAGCAAACACAACGGGCTGCTCAGAAGCAGATCGTACTCCTGAGCACATTGCAGAATATTATTAGAACACTGGAAGGAATATTCTTCAATCCGGCCCAACGGCCTAGGAGTCAATCAACACACCAGACTCATTAACTGTAACCTACGCACGATAAAAATGTCTGCATTTTTTAATAATGATATTTTCTTATATAATTCTAGTTGAAATGAAAGACGTTCATGATTTTCAGGAAACAAAAATAATGTTTTAACCGCAGCGCTCTGTTTTAGTAATTGTATTGTTATGGTTTTAATTAACTGAAACAATAAACTTTTGACTTGACTTGAGTTAGAAGTTGATAGGCTTGAGGGCCTCACTCAAGTAATAAATGCACTCCTAGCCAGGGTGAACCACAAAAATGTACAAGGTTTAACTCCATGGTAGCTTGGCACAAAAAGAGTCAGGCTTATTTTAGATGCAATCTGTAACTTAGTTAAGCAACACTCATTTCCCAAACCAATTTAGATAAATTTAGATAAATAGAGTAGAATTTAATAAATAAAATGATACCAAAATAAATAAATCCAGTAAGAAGAACTAGTTATCAATGTTTATAATTGTAGGTGAAAATGGTGCCAAAAAGCACGATTCTGCACTTGCACTGAGGACTCTGGAAACTTGTTGTGTCACTATAGCTCAAACAGGAGATTAGCCATGTGGCCCTTGGTGTTAGTTCTGAGGATCCTGGGTTCATTGCAAGCATATCCAGTGTTCCTTCTTCATACAGCAGGACAGTCCTTCTTCCGAACCTTCCACAGGTCCACAAGTGTTCTGAGGAGAGGTTCTGAAAATGTCACATTTATACTTAGTGCCAGCCTTTGAGTGGGGGCAATGACTAGCCTACTCTGAAACAAGTTCTGGTCAGTTCTCCCCCTTACCCTGGGTTTGGCATCAAACTGTCTAGGGTGACAAAAGCAGGAGCAGGCCTGGTGTCAGGTTCCTTTGTGCGTACTATAGGCAGTGTACTTTGAAATATAATCAGTGCAGGGCACAACTCCTACTCAGCTATCCTTTCAGGAAGACATACTCCCTCCACACCCATGCCCCTTTTGTCCCTGTGCTCACTGAGCCACTGGATTCAAGCTAGCCTGGCTGATGAGGAGTGATTCCCAGAGACCTGTCCCAGGATGCTTGTTTGTGGTCCAAGGAGGGCTTGGCAGCCCGGGCTGCACTGTTCCCATGAGGAGCAGGATCAAGACTGATTTGTATATGGCTGGGTCTAAACTGGGGCGGCGTGGTGAGCAAAAGAACGATGGATGAAACACAGATGCCTGTGACTGGGGGTGAATGTTTGCATTGTTCACCATTCTGTCCATCCATTGTTCCTTCTGCTTTTGTCACCCTAAGTGGGAAGGGTATGCCCAGACATGGGTCCCATGCTCACTGCACCACTGTATTCAAGCTAGCCTGGCTCATGAGGGGTGATAGCCAGAAACTGGTCCGAGAATGCTTGTTTTGGTCCATGGAGGACCTGGCTTTACAGTGCAAGCTGCACTCTTCCCATTAGGAACAGTGTAAAAACTGATTTGGGTCCAAACTAGGGTGTCATTTTGAGAAAAAGAACGATGAATTAAACCCAGATCCTTATGACTGAGCTGAATGCTTGCATTGTTCAGCATTCCATTCATCAATTGTTCCTTTTGCTTTTGAAGGAATCAACAGCATGTGACCCTGGACACTGGCAATAAGACACATTATATTTAGGCAGGAAAATGCCAACTTTCTAAAATGCAATTTTTGAAATATTCACCTAAAATCTGACTTTACCAATCACTAGGATTTTAAATTACAATTCAAATGAGTGAAAATGCATTGTTCTATCTGTGGGAAACCGGGCTGTTGGTTTTCGGAGGTTGTAAGCCCTTCCTAAAAAACAGTCTCAATCCCCATCAGAGTGAACTAGAGAGGTCACTAAATTAGCCTGTGCTTAATCCTCTGGTAGCTTGCACAAAAGCACACTGGTTAACTTAGAGGCTGTGTGTAAAGTATGTATGCAGCAGCTAAACAGCAATAAAGTAAAATCATAACACAAGAAACATGTACTACATTATTTTGTACCAAAACAACACAAATCCAGTCAATAGAACCAGAGATATGCCATTTTAAAAAGTTTCAGGTAAGTTTAGCGCCTGAAAGCACAAAGTGGCACTCACGGTTATCTGGTTGTGCCAGACCGGGTGAAAGTCACAAGTTCAAGCCAAATGAGATGGAGCACACGCGGCATACAGGGACCAGGCAACACCTGCTGAAAAAGTTGCCTTTAAAGTCAAGAGCAAAGAGTTCTGTTCCTGGTGGAGGAGGCCATGAGGAGCAGGAAGTGCATCACAGATGATCGTCAATGTAGCGAGAAGAGCAGGGCTGGCATTGCAAACTGTTTTTGCTGTAGCACAAAGTTCCTTTCGGGCATTGTGGATGTTCGTTGTTGGAGAGTCGCATTGCTGGTCACTGCAGAGTGTCGATGATGAAGGGCGAAATGCTGATCTAGCGTTGCCTGTTATTGCTGGCGGTCACTATAGTGCAAACAGTTGGGTTTCCTGGAGCTTTCAGTTAGCAGTTGGTATGGGTGGAAAGATTTGCAGTTGTGAACAGTCCAGAACTTCAGGATTTCTCCATTTCTCTATGGAGGAGTTCAACTGATGTCATACCAAGTGGCCATGACCTGAGGGGCACCTCTTGGGGGGTCAGTCATCTAACTCTTAGAGTCACTTAATCGTGGGGTGAATGGCGCAGGTCCAGTGTTCCTTCTCAGCAAAAATGGCAGGCCTCAAGCAACTGAGCAAGAGGGCATCCATTTTCTGTAGTATCCACAGGTTCAGGAGTGTACTGAGGAGTTGGATCTGTGGGTCCAATATGTAAGCCTGGTGCCCAATTTGACGGGGGAGAAGATTGTGGCATTTACCCATACAAAAGCATCTGAAATGTCCTGTCTCCCTCCACTGGTTCTAGTCGGCTTGGGGCACAATAGACTATTTTGAATAACCCTGGGGGTAGTTCGTAGAGTTTTGCTACGCGGAACTTCGCGAAGTTACAAAAAAACTCTGCGCTGTTACGCAAGTGGCAGATTGTTGCGTGAACTGCTGTTTGCACTGGTCTTTCTGCAGTTCAGGTTGAAATTCTATCCGAGCTGCAGCTCGTGCTCGCGAACTTACCATTCACGAGCGGGGAAAAACTCCACTTCACTACGCGAAGTGGAGTTTTCTGACACCGCGCAAGCTTCGCAGAGTGCAGAAAACTCTGCAAACTCGGCGAATGGAGCGAGTTCAACACCCAGGCCTAATTTTGAAGTCCTTTGTGTGTGTGATGAGCTAGTATATTTGAAGTGCAAGTGTGGTAGGTAACAGCTTCGCCCCCCTATCACGTTAGAGCTGGGCCATCTTGCCAATGGCCCGAGCCCCCATTGTGAGACTGCCTAGGAGGGATATATAGTCATGTGACCCAGGAAACAGGCTGCAGGCCCGAAATGATTAGGATGAGAAAACGCCAACTTTCTAAATGTTGCTTTTTCCAAATTGTAATTTAAAATCTGGCTTTACCCTGAAAGAGGGATTTAACTTACATTTCTTCAAACACCAAACATGACTTTCCTACCTGTTCCCATTCAAAAGTTATAATGTATTACATTTAATAAGGTAACCTAATGATATCCTATGAAAGGAGTGAGGCCTTTCAGTAGTGAAAAAATATTTTGAGAGTTTTTCTATACCAGGACAGGTAAAACTTAAAAGTAAATGTCCAACTTTTTAAATATAATGCGCACTTCCCGTGAGTGGCTTACACGTATTAACCCCTTGTGTGCCCCGCCCTTTCCCCGCCCTGTGCCGGGCGTTGAATTAGCGGGCGGGGTTCATGACGAGATAGTCTCGTCATGGGCACAGCGCAACCGCGGCCCATGACGAGACCATCTCGTCATGGGCACTCAAGGCGTTAAAAGGGAAGGTTTAGGCCTGGTAAAAAGTTTATTTTTCAAGGTCGAAATGACAGTTTGAAACTGCACACAGGTTTGAAAGGTTACTTAAGTGGGTGGCACAATCAGAGCTGCAGGACCACTAGTAGTATTTCATTTACAGGCCCTGGGTACTTATAGGACCACTTTACTAGGGACTTACAAGTAAATCAAATGTTCCAATTGGGTGTAATCCAATTTTACCATGCTTAAAGAAGAGAGCACAAGCACTAGTTAACAGTAGAACAGTGAGCAGATTCCTAAGTCCAACAAAAACAAATTTAGTAAAGCAGTTTGGGGGGAGATTACCCTAAGGCTGACAGGTCTCACACTATCTCTTCCCAAACTGAAGTTATTAGTTATTAAGTGTAATAAGGTAACCCAGTGTTAGTCTCTGGGACATTTTACTGGCAGGATCTGTAAAACCTAAGCACACATGTCCTACTTCTTAAAAGCCATTCACCCTGCCCAAAGGGCCTTTAGGGCTTATCTAGGAGTGACTTATAAGTATTGGAAAGGAATGTTAGGACTAACAAAAGTTTTATTTTGCCAGGTCAAAATGGCAGTTTGAATGGCACTACATGTTGCAGTAGCCAGCCAGAGACATGCTATTTTAGTTGGTAGCGTAGGGATTACTTCCGCTCAATAATAACATTTAATTTACAGGTCCTGGGTAAATGTAATACAATCTACTAAGGACGTATAAATAAATTAATTGTGATAATCAGGTATAGGTCAATTCTACCATGTTTTCAATGGAGAGCACAAACACTTTACTATTGATTAGCCGTAGAGTACAGAGTCATAAATGCCAACAACAACAGATTCAGCAAAGGAAGGCAAAAATCTGTGGTGACCCTGCAGAGAATGCCCAGTTCAACAATAGGATTGCAATATCTGAGTTAAGATATTCTGAAATCAAAATCATGTTTTATTTTAGATCATACGGTTGATGGCATATAGTTGGTTAGTACTAAAGATGCACTTTTCCATCTGTGCATTACATCCATCTTCGAACATATGTATTTAAATTAGTAATAATATTATTAATATAAGTGACTTTTAATTTGATTTAGTAAGGGTTTTTGCATGATTTGCAATAATGACTTCTGCTAATGACTGTTGTAGACCATGGATAGAGCATACCAAACTCACCCTCTGATAGCAGTACAATGATTTCAGTAACATTGCATGGTGCCATAAGCTCTAATGCAGAAAAGGAAAATGCCCCCACCTCTTCCTGGGTAATAACAAAACACCATCATTTGGGTGCAGTGGTCTCCCTATACTCTGGTCTCACATATCACTGAACCTGCTAAGTTATCAGTAGCTACACCAAGGTTTTTTACCATTCTTCCAAATAAATGTGATTCTTGGGAATGCACCGGCAGCCACAAGAACTCAGAGCTTCATTTGCCCAAGTGAGAGAATGGCATTCCATTCTAAAACATTGATTAACAGTTGTTTAGAGCTAAAGAGGAACCTGAAAAACAATTTTAATCACAGTTGTCAGAGCTCGTTTCAGAGTGCCACGGGGTAAGCATTTACTACTGGGTCCTGGTGTGTGATTTCGGGCCTATTACTCCTGATGTCCTGGAGCTCGATTAACAATGGTCCTGAAAAACTGCGCCATGTCCCTGTCCAGCAGTTGACTCTCAGTAGTAGCATTGGTCGAGCATGTCAAGACTTCTCTTAGTGGAGGTAGCTGCAGGGGATGAACTCAGGCTCAGAGCTCTAAATATGTTTAATAACAGCAATAAATGAACGCCCTAGCAAAAACTTGCTTTTATAAAAAAAAACATAGTATAAAATATGGCATACAAAAATAATGAAAACAGTCCCCTGAGATCAGTACTCTAATGTTCAATAGGCAGGTCCCTGAGCCCCACTTCGCTATATCTAATAGTAGTGGTTACTCTCCATTCACAATAGGAGAAATTCAGGTTCTACCGCACTAGTAGTTTGAGTATCAGAAGTCTCACTATGAGTATTCCAAATTCAAAAGAGTTCCAGCGCGTTACTAAGAAGCAAAATAAGTCCCCCTGGGCCCTTTGGCCCTGTGATCATTCCTACCCACTCCTGCAGGGGTTCTGCTACAATCAGACACTGTGGAGGGTGCAGCAGCTTATGACAATGAGTAGCACTCTCAGTTTTGCAGGGGTTGTCTGCGGAACATCCTCCTTCCTCTGATCCTTCGCACAGGTAGGAAGATGAACACTAGAGTTCTGATCCTTTATTCAGAAGGAGGGGTCAGGTACGCAAAGATCGCCATGGCTTCCTCTCCTCTTGATGTCATTGGAATCAGGCGAGGATCCTTTTTCTTCACTGCAGCCCACTCTATCATATGAGTTTGCTGACTTTACTCTGTACACTGGTGAAGGCCTGGTTGGCATAGCGTTAATGCAATCTTCATGGCAGCCCCCTCTGACTTACAGGGTCACCAACTCTACCCAGCACAGAGGCCACAGTCTGATCAGTGCAGTAAAGGCTAGTTTCATGACAGTGCCCTCTGGCATATGGGGTCACCAACGTTAATCTGCTAACAGATTGATGTAGCAGTTGCCTCCTCATACCTCGCGATAGGGATCCACTTGCCAGGAACCCCCAATGGACTTCGCTCCCTTCACTCCAAGTGATTTATCACAGGGAAAACTGGTCCTTTCTCTTGTTTTTTCTTTTTGCCTTTGTAATTCTTTATTAAGAATCAGGATAATAAGGCAGCATTATAATACAAAGTCCAAAATGCAAAATGAGGGAAGAAAAAAAAGGGGGATGGGGAAAGTGTGAGAGAATCACACATTGCATACAATTGAGACAGCAACCTCAAAGATGACACACATATGGCAATGGGGAGGAGCAAGACTGACTTCTCCACTGGGAGGAATGGTGGAAGAAAACATCCAGCAGGAGAGGACATGAATTCCTGGGGTAGAGGAAGTGAGGAGGAGGGTGGGGTGAAGGGAACAGGGCATGGAAGGGGGGATGGCAAACAGCCATGGCCTTGGTGAGAAGCGATCATCAGGGTAGGGGAAAGTGGTGCCTGGGTCTGCAGAACATGACAGGGCCTAAGTCACAACAAGGGATGTCCGGGGGGGAGAAAAAAAGAAAAGAAAGGGATAGAGGGAGGAAGAACAAGAGTGAAAGGTAAGAAAATGGAGGTGATGAGGAAGATAGAAATGAAGAAGAAAGAGATAAGCATAGCTATCCAGGAATGGCAACACTAACTGTCAATTACATTATGTATCATCACAGAGGAAGGACGTCTGCAGGAATATCCCGGTCTGGTCTTGGAGATTGTAAATGACACATTTGTGGGCCACCGCCTAATTCATTGCCACCAGCCAGTCCTCCTGCAAAGGGGGTTTAAGGGGCACCATTAGCAGAGGATACTGATTTTGGCAGTTGCCATGGCCATGTGTAGGAGGCATGATTGGGGTGGTCGCGGTCCGCGGAGTCCCCCACCTCTTGCAAGAGATTTAGAGGGTGGGGAAGAGGGGTCCAGACTGTCATGGAGTCACCCAGCACAGTCCCAACTGCCCCCAGATGGGTTGGATCGAAGGTCTTTTGCAGAACATATGTGTAAGGTCGCAGGCAGTGGCCGGACACCACCAGCAATTCACATGAGGTAGCATACCAGCCCTGTGTTGGTTTACTGGAGTCTAGTGCCACTCATGCAATGTCTTGACGAGACCGGATATCAGGTGGGCCTCCCTTGTACCCCTCATAAGAGCCTCCAGGATGTCAGCCCAGTCCTCCTCAAGTTCCACCTGCAGTGAGGATTGCCATTTGGTGCAAAGATTGTTGAGGAGAGATTTCAGAATAGGTGATTGTTAGACCTGGCATCTTTGGCGTGGTTACCCCTGACTTTTTGCCTCTACCTCCTGTATTTTTGATGCTATGCTGGATTTCGATTTTGCTGGTTTAGAT
This sequence comes from Triturus cristatus, assembly GCF_964204655.1. Lineage (NCBI taxonomy): Eukaryota > Metazoa > Chordata > Amphibia > Caudata > Salamandridae > Triturus > Triturus cristatus. The sequence continues at coordinate 159,820,812 of NC_140585.1, forward strand.
GCTTTGGGCACTTTGCCACTGCTGATCAGTGTCAAAGTGCAAGTGCTCCCTTGGTAAATTGTTGTATTGATTGGTCATCCATGATTGGGATATTTGTTTCACCTGTTAGCCCCTAGTAAAGTGCACTGCGTGTGCCAGGGCTGGTGATTCAAATGCTACTAGTGGGCTGCAGCACTGATTGTGCCACCCACAGGAGTAGCGCTAAAATGATGTCTTAGGCCTGCTTGCAGTGCCTATGTGCAGTCCAGGACTGCCATGTCGACCTGGCCAGTGCACCCACTGACCAGGCCCTATCCTTCCCTTTCTGTACATGTCAGGCATCCCTATGGTGGCCCTAGGTACCCCCCTGGGCTGGGTGCAGTGTATCTGAAAGGTAGGGCATGTACTGAGGTGTGTAACATGCCCTGGTAGTGAATTACAGCCATTTTCGTTTTTCACTGCTGAGAGGCTATCTTGCCCATAGGATAGAATGGGGAAGGCTGTTTACATGCCTATCTTCCCATAAGGGCAAGATAGAAAATCCAAGTTTGGTATCTCTGTGTTCAGAATTTAATTATACATCTTTTTAGCAAGATGGTTTTTAAATTCACTGTGTGAGAATAGCACTTTTTAGAAAGTAGCTATTCTCCTGTTTAACCTTCCTGTGTGCCTGTGTGCTGGTTGGCTGACTGGTGTCAGGTGATGTGCTAGGTGGCTCCAGGAGCCTGGATGAGTCAGCAGCAGGGTGAATAGGGAGATCTGCTTTAGATGGGTGGGAGGAGTAGTCCCTGGGTCTGAATAGGGCTGCCCCTGACAAACACAAAGCTGGCTCCACCCCCCGCTGGCCAGGCTGAGGACTCTGCCTCTGCTGGCACAAAGAAGGCTCCACCTCCTGCTGAGCGTCTAACGACCCTGCCCCTCACTCTGAAAGGAACCAGGTGCTCCAGAGCAGAGCACACCCAGGAACCGGTTTGAGCAGGGGAATCCCCCCACTGAAACACAAGAGACAAAGACTTGGAGGGGTATAAGAAGAGGACCCCAGACACCTAAAACTTTAGATCACTTTGGAACTAAGAAGAAACCTCTGCCAAGGAGAAAGCTGGAAGAAACTGAAGAGGAGAAGACTGCCTGCTTGCTGTTTTGCTTTGCTGCCAAGGAGAGGGGAAGGACTTTGCTGTGTCCCCTTCTTTTTGATTCTGATCTCCAAGGGCCTGAGAAGAGCTGGCTCCCTGTTAAGAAGTCCCAGGAACAAAAGGACTTCACCACCAGCTCCCCTGGAACTCTGCTGAGAGAGTTCTGACCTGCCTTGGAGTGCTTGCCCAGTCTTGGGGCTTCAGGAGGTCGTTTTGCTGTGTTTGGGAGCTGGGAAGCAGAAGCGTGAACAAGAGTGACTGGTACCCAACGCATCATCCGATTGCGTGTCGCAAGACGAGAGTGCGTGGAAAATTTCATCGCGGCACCATCGCAACACGCAGGGTCTCCGCATCGCCGAGTGCGTCGAGCATCGTCCCGAAGCGTGAAGCTTCCTGCCATTGCGAGGGTTGTCGCAGAACCAGTTTGCGGGCCGCACCACTGCCAGTGCGGGAAAAGTCTCCAATCGCTGCGTGCGTCGACGCAGAGTCCCGTTCCGTGGCGCATCGAGAATTGCGGCGCCGGAAGGCAACGCTGCGCCACGCATCGCACCACATCGAAGAGTGTCGCATCGAACCTGTGCGTGAAGCTTCCCCCTAAGAAACCTACGCAACGAAGGCCAAAGTCATCGCATCCTCCCCTTACAGATCGGAGCCGGCGCATCCACCTCTGCTGCGTGAAGCAGGGCTGCTGCAAAGCCTCCCCAGGATCTCAGGAGCATCGCATCGCCTTTGCAAGCTTCCTTGTTATAGCTTTTGGGAACCTTATCGCAACTACAGGTACTGTTGGACACGAAAGTGTCGCATTTTGTGCATTGAGAGTCGCATTGTGCAGGACACTGACTTTTACATCCTGGAGTACTTTCTGCAAACTCTTGAACTATCTTTAAAGTAACCTTTTGAATTATATGTTGGTTTGTCTGTAGTATTTGGTCTTGTGAAGTTTTTAGTAAAGATACATTATTTTTCTAAAACTGGTGTGGAGTAAATCTGTGGTGTTTTCACTGTGTTACTGTGAGTGTTGGTACAAATACTTTACACATTGCCTTTGATAGCCTAGACTGCTCAGGCCAAGCTACCTAGAGGGTGAGCAGGGGTTATCTTAACAGTGTATCCCCCTTTCCCTGACTAGAAGCAAGGGTCCCTACTTGGACAGTGGTACCTACCCTGCCAACTAGAGACCCCCAGATCTAACATTGGTGGTCAGCGGTGAGGATTGAACTTGTATTTGTACTTGACCCACAGTAATTGGTGTACATCACTAGGAGTGCAGACCAATAGACAACCACATACTGTATTATTTTTGATTCCATTTTTGAGTAACTCTTCAAGAGCATCATGTCTCAGGTGGCAACAAGCGAGAAGGCAGAATTGGAGTTTTCCATTGCGGATTTATATTCATACAAAGTTGAAGATCTCAAGCAATTCTGCAAAGACCGTGGTTGCTCTTTTAAAAGCGGAGCTAGAAAAGATGTGCTACAAAGAGTCCTGAAGGCCTGGTGGGAGGCCCAAGAGGAAAGTGATGCAAATGAAGAGGATGGTTTTGTTCCCCAAGATCTGCCTGTGGGCAGACCAGTCTCAAGGGCTGGCAGCTCCCATTCCAGTAGGGGGCTCACTCCAGAGGAGTTGGAGGAGAATCAAAGGGTGAGAAACCATGAATTGGAAATTATGAAAATGAAAATGAAGCAATCAGAAGTAGACAAGGCGGCGGAGGAGAGCAAGAATGCCCGTGCCTTGGAGGAGAAGAAATTGCTTCTGGCTCATGAAGTGAGCATGAGAGAACTGGACATCAAGGCCAAGCAGGTGGAGTCCGGTTCAAATGGTGGCAGCGCACAGCCAGTGCAGGGGGGTAAAGTATATATCCCCAAAGATTTAGTACAGAATTACAATAGGAGTGAAGATATCTATGCCTGGTTTACATCGTATGAGATAGCATTAAGAATGAATGGTGTGCCTGAACAGCATTGGGGGGCGGGCCTGTGGAAACATTTTGAGGCTTCTGGGAGGAGTGCTCTAGAGCCCTTAGAATTAGCAGGTGCCATGACCTATCCCAATATGAAGGAGGCCCTATGTCTCAGGTATGGACTTACTCCAGAGCAGTATAGACTGCAGTTTAGAAATTCCAAGAAGAAAGAGTCTGAGACTTGGATGGAGTGTGTGAATCTGTACTCGCGGGCACTGGAAGGTTGGATGAAGGGCAGCAAGGTAACTGATTATAAGGGGTTGTTACATTTAATTAGTTGGGAGCACTTGAGTAGTCTATGTGTTCCAGAGCTGCGCCAGCATCTTTTAGATAGCAAGTTGACGGACCCCATTGAGCTTGCTAAGGAGGCGGACCGCTGGACCAGTACCAGGGTCCACAGAGGAATTGTGGGTACCGTTGCCAAAGGTGGGCAGGGTCCCCAGCAGAAGAGTGGGGGGGACAAGGGTAACCAAAAGGAGTTCTCACAAGGGCCCCAAAATAGTTCCCAGGGTAACCAGTCCCAGCCCCCCAAGTCCAAACCCAAACCAACCTGGCCCCCTAAGGGCAGGTCGGATAACAAGGGTCCCATTAAGTGTTATCACTGTCAGGAATTGGGTCACAAGTCTCCTGTGTGTCCCAAGAAATCCCAGGCACCCACTGGTGCTCCAACACCGGGTATAGCTAGTGTAGCTTTTGGGGGGGATTTAATTTCTAGTGATTTGGAGGGTTTAGCAGTTATGTCCCTTGTCTCTTTAGGAGACACAGAGATGGTCCAGGAAACCCCTGTCCCTGATAACACTAAGAAGTACAGGCAGTGGGTGACCATCAATGGGAGGAGGGTGGAGGCTCTCAGGGACACTGGAGCCAGTGTGACTACGGTCAAGTGTCAGTGGGTCCCTGAGGAGCTGATCATTCCAGACGTACTTCACCCAGTAGTGTCAGCTGACAACTCTGTGCGCCTTTGCAAGGTAGCACATGTTCCCTTTGAGTGGGGGGGGGGGTCTCAGGTCCTCTCAAAGTTGTTGTGAGTCCATCCATGCCAGTAGACTGTCTGCTAGGTAATGACCTGGAGAGTTCCCCGTGGAAGGAGGTGGAACGCCAGGCTCATTTGGAGATGTTGGGTTTGCCTGAGTGGGTCTGTGTGACCACCCGGTCCATGGCAGCCAGACAGGGTTGTGAAGCAGACCTGGAGCCTGAAACAGTGGCCCAGGTCCCTGCCAGAAAGAGGAAGGGCAGGGGGCGTGGTGCATCCACCCCCGCTGTTCCCACGGTCCAGGAAGGAGCAGAACCTACGGGGGATGCCCTGGGGCCTACAGGGGAACAGGTCGCGGAGCTGGGAGACATACCTGAGCTGACCCATTGGCAGCAAGAGGGTGGTCCCTCCAGAGAGGAGTTCTGCCGTGCGCAGAAGACATGCCCTACTCTTGAAGGTCTGCGGCACCAGGCTGCAGACCAGGCAGCAGGTGCTGATCCGAAGAACTTTTTTCTCTACTGGGAGAATGACTTGTTGTACAGCGAGCCTAGGTTTGCTGAGCCCAGTGGATCACGTACCCTGGTGGTACCCGCAGGGTTCAGAGACTTCCTACTGGGTCTGGCTCACGACGTGCCGCTTGCAGGACATCTCGGGCAGGACAAGACCCGACAAAGGCTTGCCACCCACTTTTACTGGCCCGGGATGAAGACGGACGTCGCTTCCTTTTGTAAATCATGCCAGACTTGCCAGGCAAGTGGCAAGGCTGGAGGAAAATGCAAAGGCCCTCTCCAGCCTTTTCCGGTAGTGAGCACCCCTTTCGAGCGGGTGGGAATAGATATTGTGGGGCCACTGGACCCCAGGACCGCCTTAGGCAACAGGTTCATCCTGGTCCTGGTGGATCATGCCACCCGGTACCCGGAGGCTATCCCTCTCAGGACAACCACAGCCCCGGTGGTGGGCCGTGCGTTGATGGGGATCTTTTCCCGTGTGGGTTTCCCCAAAGAGGTGGTATCTGACCGGGGTACCAACTTCATCTCCAGGTATATGAAGTCTCTGTGGGAGGAGTGTGGGGTAACTTATAAGTTCACCACTCCTTACCACCCTCAAGGAAATGGGTTGGTTGAAAGGTTCAACCGGACCCTGAAAGGCATGATCATGGGGCTGACAGAGCCCATGAGACGGAAGTGGGACGTCTTTTTGCCATGCCTATTATTTGCCTACAGGGAGGTACCACAAAAGTCTCTAGGGTTCAGTCCCTTTGAGCTTTTGTACGGGCACCCTGTTAGAGGACCTCTCAGTCTGGTGAAGGAGGGTTGGGAGAAATCCCCGGGGAAAACCCCTCAGGATGTGTTCAGCTATGTGCTGGCCATCCGCAACCAGACACAGCGCTTCCGGGCCCTCGCTCAGGCGAACCTGGAAGCCAGCCAGGATGAGATGAAGAGGTGGTATGACCAGCATACCACTCTGATGGAATTTCAACCTGGGCAGATGGTGTGGGTGATGGCGCCAGTGGAGCCTTGCGCGCTCCAGGACAAGTGGACTGGGCCATATGAGGTGGTGGAGCGCAAGAGTGAGGTGACCTACCTGGTCAACTTGCGATCTCCCAGGAACCCCATGAGGGTCCTACACGTGAACCGCCTCAAACCCCATTTTGAGAGGTCTGAAATAACAATGCTACTGGCTACAGATGCAGGGATGGAGGAGGATAGCGATCCTCTTCCTGACCTCCTGGCAGCTAAGGAGCAAGATGGGTCAGTGGATGGAGTGGTCCTCTCGCCCACCCTGACCCCAGAACAGCAGAGGGACTGTCGCCATGTGTTGGGTCAGTTTGCATCTCTGTTCTCCCTGACCCCCGGTATCACCAACTGGTGTGTCCATGACGTGGACACGGGAGATAGCATGCCTGTGAAACAGAAGTTTTACCGGGTGGCTGACAAGGTCAGGGCCAGCATCAAGAAGGAGGTTTCTAAGATGTTGGAGCTAGGGGTGATTGAGCCCTCCAGCAGCCCCTGGGCTAGCCCAGTGGTACTTGTACCGAAAGCTGCTGCGCCAGGTGCCACTCCAGAACTTAGGTTTTGTGTGGACTACCGTGGGCTCAATGCTGTCACGAAGACTGACGCACACCCCATCCCCAGAGCTGATGAGCTCGTGGATCGGTTGGGAGCTGCCAACTACCTCAGTACGTTTGATTTAACTTCTGGGTACTGGCAGATTGCCTTAACTGATGGGGCCAAGGAGAGGTCTGCGTTTTCAACGCCAGAGGGGCACTTCCAGTTCCGTGTCATGCCCTTTGGGTTGAAGAACGCCCCTGCCACATTCCAGAGACTGGTCAACCAGGTACTGTCCGGGCTGGAGCAATTCAGCGCCGCATATCTGGATGACATCGCTGTGTTCAGCTCCACTTGGGAAGAACACTTGCAACACCTCTGCGCAGTGTTGAAGGCTCTGCATAGTGCAGGCCTCACTATCAAGGCCAGTAAGTGCCAGATAGGGCAGGGTTCGGTGGTGTATTTGGGACACCAGGTAGGAAGCGGCCAGGTGGCGCCCCTACAAGCCAAGATAGATACCATCCGGGCTTGGGAACCCCCCAAAACCCAGACAGCGGTGAGAGCCTTCTTAGGACTCACCGGGTACTATCGCCGTTTTGTCAAGGGGTATGGCACCATTGTGGCTCCCTTGACAGAACTAACTTCCAAGAAGTTACCGAAGAAAGTGATTTGGACCAGTGCCTGCCAAGAAGCTTTTGATGCCCTGAAGGAGGCCATGTGTACAGCACCTGTACTCAAGGCGCCTGACTTCTCCAAGGAGTTCATAGTGCAGACAGACGCTTCTGAGCATGGAGTGGGAGCGGTGCTCTCACAACTAAATGATGAGGACTTGGACCAACCGGTAGCTTTCATTAGTAGGAGGCTACTTCCCAGGGAACAGAGGTGGAGTGCGATTGAAAGGGAAGCTTTTGCTGTGGTCTGGGCGCTGAAGAAGCTGAGACCCTACTTGTTTGGGACTCACTTCCGGGTTCAGACGGACCACAGGCCCCTCAGATGGTTGATGCAGATGAGGGGTGAGAATCCTAAGCTGTTGAGGTGGTCCATTTCCCTACAGGGGATGGACTTTACGGTGGAACACCACCCCGGTACAGAACACGCCAATGCTGATGGTCTGTCCAGGTTTTTCCGCCTTAGCGATGAGAACTCCCAAGAGGGTGGGTAGTTCTCCCCACTTTCAGCTGGAGGGGACACGTGTTAGACCTGGCATCTTTGGCGTGGTTACCCCTGACTTTTTGCCTCTACCTCCTGTATTTTTGATGCTATGCTGGATTTCGATTTTGCTGGTTTAGATGCTTTGGGCACTTTGCCACTGCTGATCAGTGTCAAAGTGCAAGTGCTCCCTTGGTAAATTGTTGTATTGATTGGTCATCCATGATTGGGATATTTGTTTCACCTGTTAGCCCCTAGTAAAGTGCACTGCGTGTGCCAGGGCTGGTGATTCAAATGCTACTAGTGGGCTGCAGCACTGATTGTGCCACCCACAGGAGTAGCGCTAAAATGATGTCTTAGGCCTGCTTGCAGTGCCTATGTGCAGTCCAGGACTGCCATGTCGACCTGGCCAGTGCACCCACTGACCAGGCCCTATCCTTCCCTTTCTGTACATGTCAGGCATCCCTATGGTGGCCCTAGGTACCCCCCTGGGCTGGGTGCAGTGTATCTGAAAGGTAGGGCATGTACTGAGGTGTGTAACATGCCCTGGTAGTGAATTACAGCCATTTTCGTTTTTCACTGCTGAGAGGCTATCTTGCCCATAGGATAGAATGGGGAAGGCTGTTTACATGCCTATCTTCCCATAAGGGCAAGATAGAAAATCCAAGTTTGGTATCTCTGTGTTCAGAATTTAATTATACATCTTTTTAGCAAGATGGTTTTTAAATTCACTGTGTGAGAATAGCACTTTTTAGAAAGTAGCTATTCTCCTGTTTAACCTTCCTGTGTGCCTGTGTGCTGGTTGGCTGACTGGTGTCAGGTGATGTGCTAGGTGGCTCCAGGAGCCTGGATGAGTCAGCAGCAGGGTGAATAGGGAGATCTGCTTTAGATGGGTGGGAGGAGTAGTCCCTGGGTCTGAATAGGGCTGCCCCTGACAAACACAAAGCTGGCTCCACCCCCCGCTGGCCAGGCTGAGGACTCTGCCTCTGCTGGCACAAAGAAGGCTCCACCTCCTGCTGAGCGTCTAACGACCCTGCCCCTCACTCTGAAAGGAACCAGGTGCTCCAGAGCAGAGCACACCCAGGAACCGGTTTGAGCAGGGGAATCCCCCCACTGAAACACAAGAGACAAAGACTTGGAGGGGTATAAGAAGAGGACCCCAGACACCTAAAACTTTAGATCACTTTGGAACTAAGAAGAAACCTCTGCCAAGGAGAAAGCTGGAAGAAACTGAAGAGGAGAAGACTGCCTGCTTGCTGTTTTGCTTTGCTGCCAAGGAGAGGGGAAGGACTTTGCTGTGTCCCCTTCTTTTTGATTCTGATCTCCAAGGGCCTGAGAAGAGCTGGCTCCCTGTTAAGAAGTCCCAGGAACAAAAGGACTTCACCACCAGCTCCCCTGGAACTCTGCTGAGAGAGTTCTGACCTGCCTTGGAGTGCTTGCCCAGTCTTGGGGCTTCAGGAGGTCGTTTTGCTGTGTTTGGGAGCTGGGAAGCAGAAGCGTGAACAAGAGTGACTGGTACCCAACGCATCATCCGATTGCGTGTCGCAAGACGAGAGTGCGTGGAAAATTTCATCGCGGCACCATCGCAACACGCAGGGTCTCCGCATCGCCGAGTGCGTCGAGCATCGTCCCGAAGCGTGAAGCTTCCTGCCATTGCGAGGGTTGTCGCAGAACCAGTTTGCGGGCCGCACCACTGCCAGTGCGGGAAAAGTCTCCAATCGCTGCGTGCGTCGACGCAGAGTCCCGTTCCGTGGCGCATCGAGAATTGCGGCGCCGGAAGGCAACGCTGCGCCACGCATCGCACCACATCGAAGAGTGTCGCATCGAACCTGTGCGTGAAGCTTCCCCCTAAGAAACCTACGCAACGAAGGCCAAAGTCATCGCATCCTCCCCTTACAGATCGGAGCCGGCGCATCCACCTCTGCTGCGTGAAGCAGGGCTGCTGCAAAGCCTCCCCAGGATCTCAGGAGCATCGCATCGCCTTTGCAAGCTTCCTTGTTATAGCTTTTGGGAACCTTATCGCAACTACAGGTACTGTTGGACACGAAAGTGTCGCATTTTGTGCATTGAGAGTCGCATTGTGCAGGACACTGACTTTTACATCCTGGAGTACTTTCTGCAAACTCTTGAACTATCTTTAAAGTAACCTTTTGAATTATATGTTGGTTTGTCTGTAGTATTTGGTCTTGTGAAGTTTTTAGTAAAGATACATTATTTTTCTAAAACTGGTGTGGAGTAAATCTGTGGTGTTTTCACTGTGTTACTGTGAGTGTTGGTACAAATACTTTACACATTGCCTTTGATAGCCTAGACTGCTCAGGCCAAGCTACCTAGAGGGTGAGCAGGGGTTATCTTAACAGTGTATCCCCCTTTCCCTGACTAGAAGCAAGGGTCCCTACTTGGACAGTGGTACCTACCCTGCCAACTAGAGACCCCCAGATCTAACAGTGATGAATAAGGATTTCATAGAACCCCAACATCACCCCCCGGAAGAGCCCCGTAACAGTGTTTCAGCTGGAGGTGCTGCAATGCCTGATGAGGCGGGAAGGGTACACTGGTTTTGAAAAGCAGGAAGGCGCTGGTGCTCCAGACTCAAGGGCAAGGGGTTTGGGATTTCCCTGGGTAATGTCCTCTCACCTATCCAGGAGACTGGCAGACCTTAGCTCACAGTCCTTGTCACAGGTAGTAGTCTGCTTCCATTTGAAGTGCACACTCCTCTGACCAGCCCTTCTGCAACAGAGCAGTCTGCCACATCAAGAACAACTTCAAATCTGATAGTCCCACAACACAGGCCATGGAAGTGACTAGAGGTTCACTACACAGTGTCTGCCACGGTGACATGTGCATTAAAGGGTTATTCCAGGGCCCTAGCCCTACTCGTTATGATACTCCTGTCAGCCTCATCACCTCTCTAAGATATTCCGAGGCCCCTTCCCATTGACCTCTCTCTGTATTAAAGAGCTTTCTTTAAAGTGTACTGAAGATCATGTCTGTTCCTTCCTCCAGGATGTGTCCCACCCAGCGCTCAGAAAATGCATTAATCCACAAATCTGCCTGGAAGAATCCTCTTCCTACCTACTCATCCTTTTCCAGTCAGCCCTTGGCCTTCCAAAATGGAACCCGGATCTTCCATCTATGGAACCACTCACAGCCTCACATACATCTATCACATGCATGCAACTACACACATGCTGCACAGTGATACATGCAAACTTGATGTAGGGTGAGTTAAGCACATAGCAGCAGCACTTTATATGAGTGGGCCTGAAGGCATCACTCCTGTGTCACAGGTAAAAAGCCTTAATCACTCCTACTGATCACTATATGTTATGCTCCTGATGCAACACTATTTCCTATACATTCTGACTCTGGTGAATCATAAAAAAGATTTCACCTTTGCCTGTAACGACCATTGGTTATTTGCCAAAAGTGTATCCTTGTAGCTAACATCAGAACATCAATTTCAAATTACAATTAAATAAGTTTGGCCGGACAAAAGCGACAGAGAGGATGCTTTAAAAACTCGAAAGATGTTAGCAAATGTCTCAATGTTACTATCTTGATTCATTCAGAAATCAATCAATCAAATAAGCATAATAGTCAATATTGTTAATCAGTCCTCCTAGACATATCAAGTAAAGGACAATGCAAACAATTGTAAAATACTAAATGTAAAATATAGGATACATTGGTTCCACAAAGGAACTGTACTAGTCTAAAATAAGCACCTGAAAGTGATAAAGGGGAAGTGCTAAGCAGAAGGTGTCAGTCAAAAATGAAGTAAGTTAAGGTTCATGGTAGTCTAATTCGAGAATTTAAGAATATGTGGTCTCCAGTAGCAGAGTTAGGAAAACTTTTTCCTTCCAGGAAGCCAGGTTAGGTTCACATCTACCTAAATTAAGACATACATGTTAAATAATACAGTTCATTCAGAGCTCTTTCCCACCTACTTCCCAAAGATGGGGCCAGTCAGGTTGCGGGGACTTCTTGGTGCAGGGACACGCCCCACTTTCCCTTCATTGAACAAAGGGACACACAGCAGGCTGCCTTGTACTGGAGGATCCTTTAATCCTGTACACACGGTTTAAATCACAAAGGACCATCTGTTAAACTAACTTCTCTACAAACAGACAATGAGCTACTCTTCTTAGCTATTTAAGGTTATCATGTTCCTGTAAAGTACAGAAAAACGTTAAAGCACATTTTCAAAAACATCTTTAAATCACCAATGAAAGCTTTAGACCTCAAAGCCTAGTCACTGTTAGGACACATTTAAATGATCCTTTAGTTAGCATTAATATACAACAAGCTCATGATTGTACTTTGGATAGATACATCTTTATATGTATGTAGCCACACAATTGCACTAAGATTAATATATTATTAATAAAGATTATGGAGCAAAATTGTTGTACCACTCCACTGTCACCACCACACTTGTACTTTATTAAGTCCCGGTAAAGGCAGCAGCCTTTCATTATCATGAGGTTACTGAAACAACAAGACTGTAATCTGTGAGACAGGCTTATGTTATGGCGTGTGTACGCATGATCCATGTTTGCCTATGTGAGAAATTGGGTTCTTGGTTGACTGGGATGTGAGCCCTGGTAAAGCAACAGCCACAATCCCTTGCAGAGTGAACCGCAAAAAATCACTAAATTAACATGTGCTTAACCCTGGGAAGCTTAGCACAAAAAGCAGTCAGTCATACCTTAGAGGCAATGTGTAAAGTGTTTAAGCAGCACATCAAAGCAATAAAGTGAAAACACAACTCAAGAAAAATTCCAAACCAATTTAGAATAATAAGTTCAAATGTAATAACTTATTTGACACCAAAAGAGCAAAAATGCAATAAGTAAAACTGGAGTTATGAACTTTTAAAGTTTTAGTTTCATAATAGCGCCTAAAATATCAAAGTCCCAACCGCAGACATGAAGTCACCTAAGACTGGGAAAAGGCCAAAAGTTAAGGCTGGATGCACAAAGTTGATTGGGCCCACTCAACACTTACCTTCTAACTTTCTGAAGAAAAATGTCTGAGAAGGTAAAGTTCAGTGGGGCAAGCAGGGGGAGGCATCTTTGGAGGGAGCGCAATCATCAGATGGACTTGGGTCGAAGCTGTGGTAAAGATTTCTATGCTCAGACTTAGTCGCTGAAATGGAAGTCCAAAAACTCCAGTGGGACAAGGCAGAATGCTGTAGCCAAAGACAATTCCACAACGTCAGATCCACCTTTGGTGAAGGACCGCTGTAATGGATTTGCTGCTGCAGGGAAGAAGGTAGTGGGAGAAGCCGCAAAGTCAATCTGACCATGATGAACCTCTGGCAGATATGATGAGCAGGTTGATTTTGATCGCCTCCTGGTTCTAAGAGCACTTTTTGGCTACATTTTATGTGAGTCCTAGGTTTTGGAAATAGGACATCTGGGCAACTTTAGCACCACAAATAAAGGTCCAGGACTGGTGGGTTTCCTTTGAGGGTTCAGGATTCAGTCAGGCTGGGTGCAGGCTCAAGATGGTTGGAGCCTGTTATGTCCCTGCGGCTTTGAACAGGAACCCAGCAAACTAGCCCTTGGAGTCACTTCAGGAAGTCATGGGTGCAGCCATAAAGATCAGAAAGCCCTAAAGGGTGAACCCAAAATGGCACTCATGTTAACGCCCGGGTAGCACATGAGTCCTGAGTAAAATATTACAAAATGTCTACTGCAGTTGAAAAAGAAAACAAACATGCATGCCAATGGAAGCAGAAGTATCTCCCATGCGAAAAGACAATGAAGCTAATATACTTCTATGGTCTGATCAAAATGTGATTGACAATGTCTCAAGCTTCGACGCCTGGTCAGTAATGCGCTGTATAAATACAATAAATACAATAGCTGAAGTTTCCTGAGTCAAAGAACAGTGTCTGAAGGAGGCTGAGCCAAGGCCTACTATAGTATTTGGTATTTATTTATTAGTTTGTTATAATGCCAATACGGCAATACAAACTATGCACATGTGTGCTCAAACCAAAAAATCTGTAAGTAATTAACATACATTGTATTGCTTAAAACCTGAGAGAGTTAATCTAATAAAAGATTTAATATGCCTTACATTCCACTTGGTATGACTGTTTGTAACCAGAAAGCTCACCCATTAAATCACATCACTAAAATCTACCCTTTAATGTCCGCCTAGTGTTTTCATTTCCCATATCAGAAAAGATTGTCGGTGAGCTATCCAACCATTCTGAAGCACAGTTAGATATTCACCTACCATGTTACACAGACTCATATAATTACATTTTAAACCTGGCATACTTTTAAAATTCTAAAAACATAGTAACAAGCCTCTTCTTTCTTTATTAAAACGTGGCCAAAATACAATTACATTAGATAGAGTGAATGGATAATATTTGCAAAATGGAAAGATGCAAGTGTCAGCCCCATGCCGCGTTGACCAACTTCCAAAGCATACCGGCTAGCACCTGCCCAAGCCGAACCTTCAATAACCATCTTCAAGTGTTGGGGCTTTTTATATCACACAAATACATCCCCCATAATCTTTGACCATTAAATGAAGCATCTTCTAAATCAGAGTTTCTGGATTTCTCTTTTGTTACACATTTTACTACTGATTTACATTGTAGCACTGACATACTTTGAAAGTCTGACACTAGTGGTGTATCCATGCAATTCTCAACTTAATGAAAGTTAACAGCCCATGAACCTGTGTCATTCACCAGTAAATAGGAATTGATTGACTGACTCAAGTTGACTGAGTTGGGCCCGATAATTGAGAATGTTCTGCTTATATTTATGTAATGTATTGGTGAGGCCCAACACCAACCTAAATGCACTATTCACTGTCCCTCCAGTTAGATCAAGCCATCTTTTCCAGATGTTAATTTCTGTAATCTTCAATTGGTCAGTATTCTTTTCAGAGAGAACCTCACAACCATACAAAAGTAAATGTACTATTTTTGCATGGTAGGTCTCTCTAAGTACTTCTACAGACTTATTTTGAAATGCAAGGTCCATTCTTTTTAAAGAACCTGCAATAGCCTTAGAGCAAGCTTCCTGATGATCAATATGAGCTTTAAAATCCACATTTTTTCTAAAAAGGAGGCCTAAATATCTATACGCATTCACCACCTCACCTCTACTTGATCAATGCTCAGCCACCACTTATTCTAAACACACCAAAGAACTCTTCCACATCGTCAGAGATTTCGCTAACCCCTCAGCCGTCCAAAACATTATCACGCCTTCCCAAGAAATCTGCGACACCCTGACAGACTTATTTCACAACAAGATCTTGACTATCTACAAAAACTTTTAACCACAGCCCACTGCCACCAACATCCTCAGTGTCCTCACCCCCGCAGATGCGAAGCCTGACCACTTGCTCACCACCTGGGTCCATCTCACCACACTAAACACCACAGCCAACATGAACTCTGTCAACTCAGGAGCTCCCATGGACCTTGTCCCCACCACTTTTTAAACCTTAGGAGCAAGATGATCAGTAACAAGCTCAACACATCCATCACCACATCCACCTTCCTCGAAAAATAGAAACATGCAGAATTCAACCCCTCTTCAAGAAACCAAGTGCCAACCCCAGCGAACTCAAGAGCTATCGTCCCATCTCTCTGCCCCCCTGCCCCCAAAGTCCAAGAAAAGGCTATAAACCGATAACAATCTTCTGGACGCCTCTCAATCCAGATTCCACACCAACCACTGCACCGAAACCGCCCTTATTGCTGCCACCGACATCAGAACCCTCTTTGACCGGGGAGAAATAGCGGTGCTGATCCTCCCCGACCTCTCAGCAGCATTTAACACCATATTGCACCAGAACCCTTCCCAAGAGGCTTTATCAAATTGTTTCACATCGAAACCTAAGAATATCATCTATTACATCCCTCAAGACTTGTCCCTCAGTCCTATACTGTTCAACATCTTCATAGCCCCCTTGGCCAGCATCAATGGAACATCATCTATGGCCTCCCTCACGACTTGTTCCTCAGTCCTACACTGTTGAACATCTTCATAGCCCCCTTGGCCAGCATCAATGGAATGCATGAAATAAACATCATATCCATCATAGTACAGGTCATCCTATCACTATCAGAAGATCCCTCCATACAATGGGCAGCTTCCGCAGGTACATGACAAGCATTGCCAGCCAGATGAAAGACAGCTGTCTTAACCTCAAGACAGATAGAAATGGAAGTGATGATCTTCAGGAACAACACCTCCCAGTGGAACGACTCCTGGAGGCCCTCCAAAAAAGCTCATGCCCACATCCTTGGCATCATTCTGGATGGCCAGCTCACCATGAAAATACAGATCAATGTAGTCTCCCCTGCCTGCTTCCTCTCTCTTTGCATTGCTCCGCAAGATCTTCAAATGGCTCTCTGTCAACACCAGGCAAACCGTCTTTGAAGTTCTAGTCACTATCCGGCTGGACTATGGCAACACGCTCTACGTATGAATCACCTCACACCTCCTAAAGAGACTGCAGACCATACAGAATTCAGCAGCCAGACTCATCCTTGACCTCCCAAAGTGGACCCACTTCAGCCCCCACCTCAAGAAGCTCCACTGGCTCCCCATACAGTAAAGATGTTGATCCACACCTAAAAAGCCCTACACACCAAGTACCAGTGTACATCAGCCACCACCTGAACTTCAATCAATTGCCCTGGTGAGTGGCTCATTTTGACCTTTGGGAGGACTCTTTCATTTACTACCGCTCTTCCAGCAAACTTAATAGGTATTTAATGTAAATTTTACTGGAGATATCCAAGAGGGCTATCATACAATAACTCATTGGTGACTTGCACACCTCTTTTTATATATAAGGACCCTAATTCTTCCCTTAGAGGAATATGGTAAATAATAACCACTTATTATATCTCCAAACACAGGGATCCAAACATGGGGCAAAAACTAAGGTTAAGTGTTATATTGTCAGTGTATAGACCATCTATACCCTAGACCTGGGAACTTCTAAGTTTTTTATCACTACCTCAATTCTACCCACTGTGGAAAGCAGAGAAAGCTCCTCCACCATCCCCAAAGTGGACTTTAGTTTTTAAAATTTGCTGTACCAACTGTATTATCTACTTTTAACTTATATAAATCTGATATGCACCTGACATCATCTTCTTCAGACACCAGCTTTGCTTCTATTTCTTTCGACAGCACAAGAATACTGCTAACTGTGCTCCCAAAAACCTTCATTCTTACTGTTCGAAGATATACTATAACCTTCGCCAAAGCTGTCTATTTCGCCTTTCAAATAATTTTCCTCATTTCTTTTCTATAATTCTTCCTATGTTTTCTGTTTAAAAACGCCTTAATAGCGCCACCCACTTTATAAGCCTCCCTTATGTTCTTATTGAACTCAATCTTTGCCCTCTCCTGGAGAGATGTTTGTGTGCTCTTACGAACTCTTCCATTGTGTAAGCCCTCCAAACTCATCACCCGTATTGAGGAGGTCAGTTTATCGTACTTTTTCAGAATAATCTGGGGCATTTAATTTACGTGGGATTTCAGGAGTGTATGAATAATATTTACAGCTTGAGATTTCAATTTAGCAGACCATTGTATCCTATAGTGATTACTGCTACATATTGGTAAGCTATTCTGACAGTGATGTCTTAAATTTGCAAAACTATACAGAAAAAAAACACTTGCGGTTTATTATAACTACCTAATGAGTCCCCAATTTCAAGATCTTAAACTGTATCGATCAATATGGACTTCCCGGACAACATTCCTTCTACATTTTCTTAAGCCTATTTTACCACAGATGATGTACATTTGGTCTACAAGCAATTTGTACTGTTCAGGGTCCCATCCACTTAGAAACACATATTTTGTAACTGGGAGTATTACTCCTAGGAATTTCACCAAAAGTTTGACACACACAACTTATTAAATGTTGTTTATTGGGAAGCCATTGTGTATGACAAACTAAAGTAGAGGTCTTCAACATTTTTGATGCCGAGACCCCCTTGTGAAATTCATTTAGACGTAAGGACCCACTTCTGATTAAACTTTCTAGCACCTGGTACTCTTCATCATTGACAAATATAAACAATCATAAACGCCCCAAATTCCCACAGTAAATAATTGTTACAGTGGGGAAATAATACGTGTCGCTAAATACAAACGGCCTCATTTATGAGGAATTGGCATAGGGCAGTGCTGTAAGTCTTCTTGCTGTGCTGCCCTATTCCAATGTGAAAGGGCTGGAATGCACTGTATTTATGAAATACGGTGCATTCCTGTCCTTTTCCCTTGTGTTGGTACACAAATTGCTAAGTAGCAATAACATAGGCAAGATTGTTTTTGTACAGGAAGGGGCACCTTCCTTCAAAAAACACAATCCCAAGAGGTGTTTTCCTCTCTCTATTTGAGCTGCAGAATGCAGCACACACGGAAAGAAGAAAGAATGAGGAGAAATTAAAGAATTTCTCCCCGTTACGCCTTCGCTGGGGAGCCGACTGTTTTGGAGTTGCCCCAGGTTTACTTGAATTTATAAATATGGGGCAGCATTAAAATCCATGGTGTTGCATGGTAACCCCACGCAAATCCAATGGAACTCCTCCTTGATGCAGAGTAAGGCAACGCAATGACTTGTGCTGCTATGTCTTACTCCATATCTATGAGGCTATGAAAAGCTATGCAGGGTGACTTTGCACCGTCTCATAGATATGGTTGAGATGCTTCCTCTGGCGATGCAAGCCTCTCATAAATAAGCCCCAAAATATTCTGTACGTTTTTTAGGTCTTTCACAATAAATAATGGGCAGCACAATGAAAAATAAACTTAAAAAGTTGGTACTGTGTGTGAAATGCACTGAAGGACATTATGAAACCTCTATTAGTTAATGCACTGCAGAGGTCTATGTGTAACCAGGGAGCCACAGAATTAAATCTTGATTTGTGAAGTGGAGAATAGTGACATGTATTTTTACTGCTATGAGGTCACAGCCTATGACAGAAAACACTGTGAATATGTAAGTCATTATTTTATACTTTCATAACACACAGTGTTAGATAAAGTGCTGCAAAACATGAAAATAGTTTTACAATAAAATAGTGCTTCCAAAATGTACATTTTAGTAATACCAGAGCATAAGTAATGCAATTTATTTTACATAACTGTCCCTTAACACCTCTTTAGGAGTAGTAAGGGCAATGTAAATGCAGTTAAAATTAAAAGCAAGCACTTCACATCCCAGTTGTTAACTATTTGCACTACGACTCAAAAAAACAAATCTTTGTCATCACAAAGCTTGGAGTGATTTGAACAATTAAAGCCAGAACCAGCTCCCAAGCACCCTTTACACTTGCAGATTAACTGATAGGCACATTTGCATTTCATTCGGTCAAGCAGGTACTATGGCATGCAGGCTTTTCCAGCACTAGAGACCCAGTTGATAAAACTTCAGCTGAAAACAATCTAAATTAGCCATCCCAGGACAGCTGTCTTTTTCCAAAATAAAAGCAAATGTTTTTGATTGCGGTCATAAGTGAAGCTGGAGAGTGCACAACCCCTTTCTCAGGACTCCAGGGCCCCCACAGGTTGAGACCTCTGCACTACAGACATATGTAACTAGCCCTGAAGAAGAGGCACAGTCTGCCGTGAAACACATGCTGACTGAAAGTTGTCAAGTTGGCTCTACATAATTGAGTGATACTAAATTAACTTTATGTTGCAACCACGGACATTTGCTTCATGCATTAACAGCAGAATGAATGTATAGTTTAAATACAATAATATCTAGTTTATGCATATGAGTTCTATATTTCAACTAAAAGGAGTGAACCTAACTGATGTGCTTTGGATTATTCTATGTGCCCAACAAATATTGTTTCAATTGTACAAGATCTTTTTCTATGCCACAATTTGCATAAGAGATTATAGCATAGTCAATCAGAGTGGCCAACTTCCCATTATCAAAAGTATATTACCCCTGTGTGCATCCACATGGAGTGGCAGGACTTTCATCACTGCCACTATTTTCATAGAAGAAAAACCTACATGAAATCAGTGGTCGTGAGGTAAGTCATAATATGCTTGTGTTGACCGTGGTGATCCTGCCAAGCATATTGATGCCTCTTGAATGCCGCACCACAGCGGCACCACTGCTGAGGACTGCCAGACTCGAAATTAGGCCTTAAGTTTGTATCAACATTATGCTCAGTATCCTTCAAGAGTATGACCAGTAGTTGAACTACACACTACAATATTTTATTCATTGAAACCAACCAACTGGAGTTAATTGCAACTTGCTCACATAACAGCTGGCTTTCTGGGTAAGTGGGGTCCTATTTAGCTAATAATCCAGAGATCTATGTCTGTATTTTATTAAATAGCAAAGTCCTATGCTCATGAGAAGAGGATAAATCAATTAGATATGGTAACGCAATCTCCTGGGAGTACTACACATGGACTTGAAGACCGATTTGTGGCCCAGAGCCTCACGTTCTCTGAAAGTATAGAGCATAGAGGCATTTCCATCTTGTCCTCCAAATCCCCTTCACTTTCTAGATTTTCTAAGATAGACTTATCACTTGGTTGATTCCATTCACCACCCATAGTATCTACTACCCCAGAATTCCCAAACACATTGCTTCTCATCTGAGTTCTCCCCACCACAAATGGGCTTGCATTTATTAAAGTTCCCATGTACAACATTTTTAGAAGGGTTAGAGCAGCAGCTGGGGGTGTTTAACAAAGCATGCTCAGTTGCATCTTGGCCTAGACTTCAATTAAAAAAAACAATAGTTTTATGTCTTTATCTGGACCGGATTCAATGACAGTGTTAGGATGTACTGCCACATCATTTTTAACTCATCATTTTTCCTTGGAATAGTGCCTACCTGAGAATTCCCAGTAGTCTCTGTAGTGTTATGGGCTCTAAGGTCTCCAGGCACAGGGACAAAAGATGATTGGGCAATTCATTGGTCCGTTTTAATCCCATTTTTCCTGACGACAATCCCATTCAGAGCCCGTGAGCAACTATTGGCAGCAAGACCCCACTTCTTCGACATGGGTTGCAGAGAAGACCTTAATGATTATTTTGATGACCTTCTGACACAGCGATTCTTATTCAATGTCCTCCTTCTCACAACTAAAGATCTTAAAACATGCAATGAGCTCACTGCAATATGAGCATCTGAAATAACACTGGGCTGCACTTTATATCTCAAGTTCATAGACACGAAGCCAGCTCCAACGACGGCAAATAATTCTTCACCATCATCAAGGAGGTCTTCAATCCCACAGCTGTCCACAATTACATATTCCCAAGCACTCTACTATGACCTCTCAAAATTCTTTGAACAGAAAATCATCAACTTCTGCAACAAATTCAAACCACTGCAGACCAATACTAACTCCTCTGATCAGCGACACCTCCTTCGTCGCCAAACAGCTGATAAGCAACTGGAAGCCCCTCACAAATGAAGAAACCACTACCCTGATGAATACCACCCACTTAAGAGCCCCCTCAGACCCATGCCCCCACTTCATATACAACCTTGGAAGAACCATCATCTCCCCGGCGCTCAAAGCAATCATCAACACCTCCATAACCACTGCCACCTTCTCATTATGCTGGAAATATATACAAAAGTCAACGCTCTATTCAAGAAACCAACAGCGAACCCCAACACCCTCATCAGCTACAGACCCATATTGCTCCTGCCCTTTCCAGCTAAAGTCATTGAGAAATCCATCAATAACTAACTTGCAGACCAGCTAGAACTCCATCAACTGCTAGAAAGCTTTCAATCAGACTTTCATACCTACCACAGCACAGAGTCAGCCATCAGTGCAGCCACCAATGACATCAAAAGCATCCACGACTGTGTAGAAACGGCTGCACTCATCCTCCAAGACCTCACCGCAGCTTTCGATATGGTCTCCGACAAGTCACTCATCAAAAAAGCTTTAGCACTTGAGTATCTGCGGACCATCCCTCAAGTGGATGTCCTTCCTCACTGACAGAAGTCAATGAGTTACACTTCCCCCTACACCTCAGAACCCAAGAAACTCATCTGCAATCCCTCATGCAATGTCACTCATCCCAACATGCTTCACCCCAGGACATCATCAGAGCCCACGGCATTAACATAGTATCCCATGCCAATGACACACAGATCATCCACTCCCTTACCGACTCAACCAGAACTACCAAAACAAACTTCGCCAACTGCATTAGGAGATACGCAGCTCGGATGAAAAACAACTACCTACTCTTTGGCAACAACCACTCCACCTGGGACGCCTCTTTCTGGCCCTCCAAACTAGTTCCCCAACCCACACCTGCAGACCATGTCAAGAATCATGGGACCATCCTGGACACCAACCTCTCCAGGTGCATTCAATTCAATGCTGTCGCCTCATCGTGCTTCCACATCCTGCAAATGCCACACAAGATTTTCAAGTGAATCCCACTAAAAACCAGATGAGCTGTCACCCAGGCTCTTATCACAAGTAGACTCAATTAAGAAAATGCCCTCTACATCTGAACCCCAGCCCATGACCTATGCCAACTCCAAACTACCCAGGACGCTGCCACCAGACTTATCCTCAATATCCCATGAAATAACCACATCTCTCCACACCTCCACAATCTCCACTGGATCCCAGTCCAGGAAAGATGTACGTTTAAGATACCTACCCACTTACAGAGCTCTCCACAGCAAACAATTTGGCTTACCTAAGCCACTGCCTCGACATCTACCAACCCACCAAACACTTTTGATCTGCGCCGAAGGCAAGAGCACACCTTCCTTGCATCAAGAAGACCAAAAGCGGAGGTTGCTGGTTCTCATATCTCTCAGAGAATACCTTAATAACCTCATGGAACAACTCAGAACCTCCCTCATGGTCTTCCTAAGGAACCTCAAGACATGACTCTTCCAGATGAAACAGACATGATCTCCCCTCCCCTCAGGCCTGCCCTATTGAGCACCTGACTACGCTCTACAAATTCACATAACATAACACAACACTATAGGTATACTATATTTTGTTGGAAGAATAAAAGGTCTTGGCTTTAGTCAGACCTAAAAAGCAAAGCATTTGTTTATACAATTTACAATGTTTGTTTCAGTGAGTAAAGTTCTCAAGCCTGAAACCAAAAGTCCATAATCTACAAACATAATGCCTCTTCTATGGGGATGCAGTTTTATGGTGTTTGAGGCTTCTGGAATTCTGTTCATCATAAATGTGCTCTGTGATAATCTATGCGACCCTTGGCAGTACCTAGCAATGGAGCATAGTAATGTATGTGTTTGAATCATTTGAAAAGTTTAATTTTTTTTCTCTTAAACCGGTCCGCTTGTTTGGAATCAGCAGTTCACAAATACCCATCCTTGGCATCCATTGGATCCGCAGGCTCAGGACGAGAGTTAATGAACAAGTGCAAGAGAGGATGTTCTTGGTTCACAGATATATATTCATCACTTAACTAAAGGGAGTCACTGATCTTAATGCTCCTATCATGTAAGCCCTGCCTCCAAGACATTTAAGGACCACCATCGTGCATAGCCTTTTGCCATGCATAGAGGGGGTTGGCTGCATCATCTGGATTTAAACCTAATGCAATCGAGGCCCTGCCTCTAACCCAAAGAGGTCGACTAAACCCTGCTGTATAATACCTCTGCTGTCTTTGACATTGTACCAGTTTGTGAGTCTGTGTACTCCTATCTAGGTCAATAGACTCGAACACTCACCCCAAAACCTACACACTCCAAAATCATATTTGGGTCAGCTAACCCATTTTGAGGTCCATGGACAGTGCAAAAATATGCAATAAATATGATATCACAGTTTTGTTGATAATCATTACAAAATGCACTTTTGCATAAACCACATCTGCAAGTCCACTGAGTGGTAAATAACACACTACACTCTGCACAACTGTATATAACCAATTTATATTATTACACATTAGTGATAGCCAGGGTGCAGCTATGGTTAGGCCTAAGTTTCCACTGAAAATACAATTTTGTACTGCTTATACCCATGGCACTGACTTATGAATCTGTACTAAATGTTTCCATTCTGATAGGGTTGGCGTTTGTCACAAAAAATGTGGTTTTTGTTTTAGTACTTGAAGTAAACTTTGCTTTCTTTTAGAGCATAAACCCATGAATGAAATTAAATCAAACACTGCATGAAACTAGATCTTCAGTCAGATGTGTGCCTTTAGTTGATTTGGCATTAGTTAAAACTATATCTAAGTTCTTAGTTCCTGGAGCTCATGAACTCATATTTTTTGGACCATGTGCAAACCTAATTTCAAAGAAATTTCAAATAAAATTAGCACTTGCCATTAGACAGGGGAACATTTTGCTGTTGTCCATTTTAGACGCATGGATCCAACAGATCACTTTTATAGCCTGGCCAAGACTGGATTTTGTTTGGTTTTGAATACCATTTACTGGTACTAAGAGACTATATCAGATATAGAAAATGGGGCATAAGAGTTAAGGCTGAGCTGACCAGCATTAAAAGAAAAATAGGCTGAAAATAAATTCAACTCTGTTTTTTATTGCAAGTTTGCAGGCTCCCAGGCTGGGTTTATCAATCCTAAGCATGTTGTGTATCTACGGTTTTGTGACGATTGTGTCCGCATGATTTTCGAGGGGCCATTGCCAGATTAGATACAGAATTTGGTGAACAGCCTAATGCAATTGCTAAAAGGTTCAGTTTCTTCTCCCAAAAACAGGCCAGTGTTGAATTTATTGATGAGGTCGAACCACCATTGTACAGCCGCAGCGGTCAGGGCCTCAGCAATATGCTGGTGGTACTGCTGCAACACTGCAATGCATATTAAGAGTTCCAGGACCACCAGCGGTGTCATGGAGGTATTTCCTCTATGAAAAGACTCATGGTCCTGAGAGAAAAGGGGCCCTACGGGACCCCCCGTTGCCCATGTGCATTGGGTTGTATGCCGGGGACACAATATATGCCCTCATGTGCGCATGCACCCCTCTTCCTGCATGGCATGGAATTTACAGTACATGCCGAATCTATTTTTGGCATTCCCATGGCGGTGCCCATTATCAGAGCCACCGACCACCGCCAAAAACAGCCCTGATATATGAGGAAACTCCTAATCTGGTGGGTGGTGCGACCATGGGTTTGGCGATGTGGGAGCAGGATGCTGGCATGGTGGTCCGCTCCCCCACAGCCAAACTCCTAATCGGGCCCTTAAGGTTGTTATTAAATATACTGCTGATGAAAGCACCTATAATATAATCAATTTCATCATTAACAGCAACACCGTCCAGATCAGGACTATTGCCATGACTGTCAGAAACCTGGGCATTCTTTCTAACCACTCCCTGAGGTAGGAGCCTTAAACCAATATCACGACCACTGCAGCACAATCACAGATGCTGCATGTACACAGAATGCTCCCTCACTTTTTTTCAGCTATAACACTGATGAGTTAATTGTTACACAACAAACTCGACCATCTCAATAGACTTTTATATTCACCTATACTCACAAGGCCTTCTCTCCCCTTGACAGTGTCCAAAAATTTGACACTGGAGCACTACACATTCTCCACAGAAACATCCCTATGTCACCTGATCGCTAGATGGCTTTTCATAAGGAACATAGCCCTTTACTAACTACTATCACTTGTCCTGAAGATCATTAATGAGACATCCACAGGCTACCTCTCCAATAGATTATTTAACTGCATCGTCTCATGAAACATAAGGCCGGCCAGTCAGCACTTCCTAACCACAACAAACTCCCAGAGCACCCTCCCGATTCTGGTCATTCCACAGCAGAAACGCTGATCATAACTTTCTACCACTAAATATTAGAAGCAATCTAAGACTGAGGAATCTAAATCAAAACTAAAAAACACAGGGGCATATTAACAAGGGCTTTATCTCTGCTTTTTTGGCTTTAAAAGCCAATTAAGAGGAGATAAAAATATCGCCCTATCAGCAACAGGGTGCTAACATGCAAAATCGCATGTTAGCACCCTTTTTCACTACGCTTCCCTTTGCATCTCTAATGAGATGCAAAGTGGGCGTTCCAGAGCAAAATAATAGGAGAAATGTCGCTAAGCGACATTTCTCCTATTATCAAGCTTCACGCTAACCCTGTTAGAGACAAAAAAAGCAGCGCTAACCACGGTTAACGCTGCTTTTTTACGTCTGCTAATTTTCAGATTTAGCCATGTAATCCAATGGGAGGTGGATTACATGGCTAAGTCCACCATGGGCTATCAACAAGGATATCCCTATCCTTGTAGTTTTATCGCTGCATTACGAGCGATAACCTCCCAAAATGCCGCTATCGCTGGATTTTTTATCGCCTAGGCGGTCAGCGTTGTTAATAACGCGATAACCAGGCGATATTATCCAGCTATAGCGGGCGTTAATTTTTTTTACGCTAGGCGCCCTTAGCGTTCATTTTCCCTGTTCCTTGTTAATATGCCCCACAGCTCCTAAACATACTCCCAAGGAATGGCCGAGCATTGCAGATATGAACACTTTGTATATCCCTCAAGCTATGAGCACTTTCCCACTATATTGTTCTCTTGTGTACAGGCGTTGGTTAGTGGTGTCCATCGTGTTTCTGTGCAAGTGCTCATCTAACCCATCATCCTTAGCAACCATGATTTCTGGTAGGATCACCTGGTCTATGTACACTCCCACCCCCCATTTACCAAACATTTCCTACCATACGTTTGCGATTTAAATGTTGTTGACTGTCTGTAGCGTAATTCGCATGTTTAAATTACAGTTGAGTGAAGTCACTGTACTCTACTAAAGGAACAAACGTGTTTTTTTCTGGAATTTAGATTGGTTTACATTATTAAGACATATTTGCTGCTTCCATAATAGACACAGTAGCAAAAGGAATTTGTTCAATTCCATGTTATGTAAAGTGTTCTGTACAGAGTGTTAACACATTGCAAAAACAAGCATTGACAGAGCCTAGAGGTTGCGCCTTGGCCCGCTTATGCAATGGTTGAGTATTCGTTATTTTTTATTCGAAATATGTACCACAAAAATAAAAAATAAAAAATAAATTGCATGTGTGCTGCACTGTACAGCTCAAATACAATGCTGGGAAAGCTTTACAAGTTGTTTAGGCATGGTATTGTGTACTTGTAGTGTAATCTTCCAGTACACAGCCTATGCTAGACTCGTGCACACTGGGGCGCAAAGGTGTGTGTGTGGCGCTCGGCAGCAAAGTTCTGAAGCAGCTCTGAGGAGAGGGCCATGTTACTGTAGATATGGCGCTCACCTACTCTCTCCCTGTCATGCAATCCAGCGCAGCATTTTTGGCCACTGCATTGGGTGACAGTTTGGTATATCTGGCCCTAAGTCTTTCTTGGCTCTGGGGTGGCAGTGCATGGTGCAGATTCCCATAAAGACACATTATAAGAGCTCTGAAGCTGTCTCAAGGCTAGGATGTCAGGACTGGCACAGCAGTGTGAAATATAGATGAGACAAAAGTGAGACAGCCGGGCATGGCTCGGGTCAGGCTCGGGATACAGTGCAGGATCCCTGTAGAAGGCTGAGGACTGGGAGGAAGGCTACAGTGCCATGCTAGGAAGTTATCTATCCAAACCGAAGACACCTGGAGGAGGCAGCAGAGAAAGACTTGATTGACGCCAAAGCACTAGTTACATTAGCTGCCACGAGAAGGCAAATGCAGCAAGGAAAAATACATCAATCTGCATATTAGGTGATAAAAGGCAAATTATGCAACATTTGAAAATTGTGATGAGTTACTGCCTAGACATCGAGACATTTTAATGCACTTTATATAAAAGCGAAGAAAGAGCTGTGAAAATACGTGTGTTTCTTAAAGAAGAAGAAAACTACACATTCAGAAAATCTCATTGAAAATGCTGTTTATTAAAAATGATGGGGCAGATTTATGAGCCCCTTGCGCCACTTTTGCGTCACTTTTAACATGGGAAAAGTGACGCAAAAGTGGCGCAAGGGGCTCATAAATCTGCCCCGATTTGTTTAATTCTGCGGGAAAGCACAATAATGCCATTTATATACTAACATCGCTCTTTTCCAGGGTAAAATAGATTGCTTACATCATTGATGGTGTTATCCTTGGCAGAAAACAAGCCTACGTGCACAGGAACTGGTACCCGGGATGGAAGGCGCTGGAGTTTACTTGAGAGGAGTTATATCTGGAATTCAACTAAAGTCATTTCTTGAAACAACAGCTACTTTGAGACCTGTGTCTGCGACGTAAACATAGTTAGGGGTGGTTTATTCTCCTCGCCGTCTTTGAACTGGATGCAAACATTCCATAGTTGTGTTTCCTGCTACAGACAACACTCCTCCGCATTTCATCATCTCAGACAGGCTTATAGTGACTGGCCAATAATAACCCCTCTTTTTATGCCTGATGTCAGCAATCAACCACTGAAAGGTGCAGCGTGCATGCAGTAGTGTTGTATGCACACCGAGTTTATTGACTTTTCTCCGTTTGGGCTACTCACAGATTTTTATTTGAAAATTCGCAATTTGTGTAGCAGATTAATTCATTCTATGCTAAATTCATAATTACGAGGTAACGTTTGGGGCCGCACTCGTGATTTTTGAGCAGCACTGAATGTGCCGTTCATAAGCCATACCCGTTGAACAGGTGGCCTTAGAGTGTGCCTCTCCACACAGGGTGGCGAGAGCGAGGTAATTTTTAAGAGGCCCTAGCAGGAAAGAGTACTTACAATTCGCCTCACGTCGAGTACGAGTAGCTCATCTAATCCTGATTTTATCTTGGCGCTTTGGTGTTTCTTGTGTTTCGATTCAAAACTCAAGACTACAGGTAGCAGAATGCAAAGCAAATGGCATGACTTGAGCGCTCCGGAAGAAATAAAACAATATATAAACGGTCTTTGCTTTACTTCAGATGCATGGGCATTCCTCAGCACACCCTAATAGGCCCTTCAAGTTTCCCCATCACTCCTCTGATATTGTGTTTACCTGCGTTGCGCGGTCCCTGCTTCTGCGGTGCTTTGAGAGGTCCGAGGTATCATGCAGATGCCCTTGGTGGTGGTGGCGGCGGTGGCGGGTGTGCCCCCTGGTGAGACTGGCTTCGAATGGCACCACGTGAGAGTACTGTAGGAATCGTAGGAGCAGCGTTTAGGAAGCATGGCCCCTCTTGTAGCTCCCTGTGCCCCTGTGGGTGATGGTGCCCGCTGACCGAAGGCGCATGCGTGCCCGGGGGCTCACGTTGGTGACGGAAAGTCATTCACAGAAGAAGAGGGACTCGAGAGGGTCCCTCCTTCCGGGAAATAAGTCCCTTCAGACCAGTTTCTATCTTCTTTTCGGATGCCAGTCTGGTCAGCAGAGCTCAGCCCCCAC
This sequence comes from Triturus cristatus, assembly GCF_964204655.1. Lineage (NCBI taxonomy): Eukaryota > Metazoa > Chordata > Amphibia > Caudata > Salamandridae > Triturus > Triturus cristatus. Next base: position 159,849,433 of record NC_140585.1, read on the forward strand.
ATCAGGCTGCTGGCATCATTTGAATGAACAGATGTCTTAGTGACCCCATCAGGACATGGAAGGTCTGGGCTCGAACCCTAGAGGGGCTGCAGGACCCCAACTTGGACTCGTTTCTAACAAGAGCTACTCTCAATAGTCCCCACTGCCTGCAGGGGCGATGGAGAGGAGTGTTCGTAATCAGCAGGCGTGGAGTGCTGCGAAGACAGCCTGTGGGCGCTCAGCTCTGTGTGCACTTCATGCCGCTGCCATGTGTAGGCACAGGAAGGCTGCTGGTGTGGATTCTATGTGGCATTGGGTGTGGGACTGCCACTGGGTCTCTGCCTTGGAGTCTCTCTTGTCTGCACACTACAGAATGTCCTACAGTCTGGAGCAGGTGCCTCTCCTGCTATCCACTCAACACATCTCCAGATGCCACCATTTTATAGACTTTCAAGAGAAGACTAATGAATGCCTTCAGCCCTGGGGGGAGGGACTCTTGTCTCAGAAACTTCAGCAGAAAGTCTCAAGAATGTCCCCTTTGGTTTTTCAGGAGTAAAAGTCCATGAGTAAAAACACAGCCTCCGAGGTAGAGGATTGAAAACTCTTCGGGGAGAAATCCATTGGGAAGGCAGGGAGCTGTCCCTGTCTTCCAGAGGCAGTGCATGGAGACAACTTTATACAGTTTTCATAAGCATGACCAATCATGTCAATATCTGAAACAGTGGAAGTCTCATGCCTTGGCTGACAACAGTCAACGTCCCTCTGGGCGCGCCGTGAAATACTTCGCTGAACGCGAATGAGATGTTTGTTAAAGATTGATGAGGCGTAGAAGTGAATCTTCAATTTCAAGTTTTAATTCATGAAACTTCAAGTTGATTCATATCATCATGTATCGGAACTTTTACACTCTTTGGGTTCATGAGAGTGACACCTCTGTGGCACCTGACAAAACCGCAATTTCTTTAACCTTGGTCTGTGCACGATCCAAATAACTGTAATATCTGAAACAGTCACATTAAGGCTATCTGAGGGCGTGCATTTTGTTTAATCTCTATCGCCCTGTATTTCGTATTCGGATGACTTCTTAGGCAAAGCATTGATTTTTAATCAGGTATTTGGATTAGTGTGTCCAGGAAGAGAGCGCGATACGCAAAAGCACACCACCTTATGATAAAAGTAAAATGATGCGCACATTTAGAGTTTAATTTCATTGTCCAACACACACGTATGTGCACACACCGACACAATACACACACACCACACACACAGACACATACACACACACGTGTACAGTCACACATGCATGCACATACCCACACACCACACACACATACACAACCACACACCAAACACAGACACACTGATCACAATGATTAAAAACATACCTTTCATTGTTTGGAACATAAAATGTTTCAGCCTAATTTTTTGAAAAAAATGTAAATGTAAATTGATACTTGTATAGCGCACTACTCACCCGCAAGGGTCTCAAGGCACTTGTATGAATACCGCTGTGGAAGCCATCCTGGCTTTCCCTGTGAGGCATCCACTCCTGGGCACCCCCAAGGTGGAGGCCAGGCATCCTTAGCATTGTGGGGGCTGTTGTGGAGATTAAGCAAGCTATTGCCCAGAGTTGCACTCCTTGATTGGAATAGGCACCAAGGCGAGAATTATCATGTCAGTGGAATTTTTGAGCCCAAGACCCACCGAGGAAGGGTAATTGAACCCTGGTCCCGGGCTAGATCTCTGCATCAGGGTCTGCCGCTCTAATCATTGAGCCACACTTTTCCACTCTTCAGGGTCTGCCGCTCTAATCATTGAGCCACACTTCTCCACTCTGCCGCTCTAATCATTGAGCCACACTTCTCCACTGAAGGAGCCAAGCGTTAATAAAAGCGTGACACCTAATCATGATATGGTGGGCATCCATGGGGCTCCGTGGGGCAGATTTACAAGAAAGTGATGCATCTGTAGAAATGCATCACTTTCCCTGCGCTACCCTGAGAAACCCTTGCACCACCGCGGATGCACTGTATTTCCAATACAGCGTACCATGGTGCAAGGATTGACAGGTGCGTCAGAAATTCTGAAGCATCTGTTGGAGCAAAAGTAACACATTGCTGGAGTCAGGTCCCAAGCACAACGCAACTCCAGCAATGCATTTTTAGGCCTATTCACACTACACTGCGTCCCTCCTTAGGTTTTGAAGTAGTGGTTTTGACATAGTGACACAGTGAAATCTTATAGATTTCAATGAATCAATTTTATGAGGCTTTTCTGCATACATTATACCTGATGCAGGTATAATGTGGCGCAGGCCTTTACAATGTGACGCATCTCCATAGATGAGTCAAGTTGTAAATCGGCTGCATTTTTTGCACCCCACTGCATCACAAAAGTGACACATTGGCGGTGCAAAAGTGATTCAAGGGGCTTGTGAATCTGCCCTTGTATTTCTTAATCTGGAGAAGTTTGCTGCTATATATGCACAGTATGTCATGGCACACTATGCTATGGCATGGTATGGTTTGATGGAATGCTATGGTATCAGCAAAATAATGGTAATATACTCCATAGAAAACTAATCAAATAATATTATGTACCAATGTTTCATAACATTTCAAGTTAAATAAGTAACATTTTACACTTATTTTATGGTGTGCTATGGTATGGTATGGTATTCTATGGTATTGAATGGTGTGTTTTGAATGGCATGGTACGTGTATTTGTTAACCCCTTCGCTGCTAGGCCTTTTCCCCCTGTGCTAAGCCTTTTTATGGTTATTTGGGGTAGTTCGCGCTTAGGCCCCTCTAACTTTTTCACCACATAAGGCATCCATGCCAAATTTGCGTCCTTTTCTTCCAACATCATGGAGATTCTAAAGGTACACACGGTTTGTGGATTCCATGGAGGGGACCCAGAAATTAGCCAAAATACAGCTACATTTTGTTTTTTTGGGGAAAAATGGGAAAAAAGGGCTGCAAATGAAAGCGTCTGGGTTTTTCCCTGCAAATGATATCAAAAAAGGGGTTGTGGGGATGAAATCACCATTTTCCCAACTTTTAGGGAATGACAGACTTTTGTCAGAAAACCAACATTTTTTTACACAGTTTAGGCATTTTTCTGGGACATAGCCTATTTTTGCTATTTTTTGTGCTTTCAACTCCCTTCCAGTTAATGGTAGAAATGGGTATAAAAGCAATAATGGATCCTGGAAAGCTATACATTTTAGTAAAGGAGACAACATTTTGAATTCAGCAGGGGTCATTTGTGTAATATACATGACTTTAGAGTGCCGGGATTTCTTTGTGTAAAAAAAAGTCATTTGTGTAGATCCTTCAAGGTTTCTCTATAGAAACTAACAGTTAAAGATAGGAAAAATTGAGAATTAGTTGGAAAAAACAGCATTTTGTGTCAACATTTTCACATGCAACTTCTTCTAATTATGACAACTCTTTGAAAACAATATACCGTTACATCCGCGGGACCTTACTGGTTGTGGGGATATATAGGACTTGTAGGATCACTGTTAGGATCCGGGTTCTCTGGTTGGCACAGGTAGGTACTTGTGACAAGCAGGGAACCTTTCCTCTAGTCAGGGTAAGGGGTTACACTCCTAAAATAACCCCTGCTCACCCTCTAGGTAGCTTGGCGCAAGCAGACAAGGCTTATCTCAGAGCGTCTTAGGTTAAGCATTTGTGAACACATACAGTAACCAAGAGACAACACTACAAATGGACACCACACAGGTATTTATATTAAAAATAAGGATTCTTTATATAGGATTATCACAAGACCAATAAACGATTAAAAATACACAATACGGTTGCTTAGTTGGTAGAAGATTGCTTAGTTTCTCTTAAGTTCTTAAATGCAACACTTTAAGTCAATGTACCTTAGATGCGACACGCAGGGCAACAAAAGTGTTGCAGCGATGCAGATGCGTTGAAGTTCTTGGTGCAAAAGAAATAAAGACGGGATCTTCCAGATGCGTTACGCTTCTCCGATGTTGCGAGAAGGCTCGACTCGATGCGTCAGCTACAGCGGCGTCACCCTTGACGAGATGAGAAGACAGCGGCCTTAGCAGCGGCACTCTTCTCCGGCGTTGTGAGACGCTTCCGCTCGATGCGATGCTGCAGCAGCGACACCCCTTCTGCGAGGTGCGGCAACAGCGGCTCCGACGGCAGCACGCTTCTCCGTGGATGCGAGGCGCTTTTCTGGATGCGGTGCAATGCGACAACTTTGATGGCTGAGTTGGCGACACGCTTCCTCCTCGATGCGAGACTCTCCTCTCGATGCGGTGCAATGCGACAGCTACGATGGCTGCGATGGCGACACGCTTCTTCGGCGTTGCAAGACACTTCCGGATGATGCGAGATGCTTCCGCTCAATGCGATGCTGCAGCGGCGACACTCTCTGCTAGATGCGACGGCAACAGCTCCGACGGCGGCACTCTTCTCTCCCTTGAGTCGCGCTTCCAGCTCCTTGCGACACGCAGTCCCTCAGAAGGCCCAACAACAGCAGCAGGCACTTCCAGAAGACTTTGGGGAGCTGGGGGTGAAGTTCACTGGTCCTGGGACTTCTTTCAGGGGGCAAGCTCAGTTCAAGCCCTTGGAGATCTTTAAGCACAAGTTGAAATAAAAGTCTTTGTAGTCTTTTCTCCTCTCCTTCAGCAGCAAGGCAACCACTGCAGGCCAATCCCCCAGGTCAGGGACAGTTACTCCTCCTACAGCTTTCCCAGTTCCTTCTCTTCTGGCAGAGGTTCTTCTTGTTTCAGCAGGATCTGATCTAATTTCTTGGGAGCAGGGTCCCAATACTTATACCCCTAATTCCTTTGTTCCTCTGGGGTAGAGGGGCCTTTGCCCAGTCCAAACCAGTTCTTGAACCCTCTGTTGACATGACTCTGCCTTTCTATTCAGGGTGCAGGGCAGAGACATCAGCCGCTCCGCAGGAGGTGGAGCCAGCATTGTGGTAGCAGAGCACAACCCTATTCAGAGCCCAGGTGTACTCCTCCCACCCATCTGACTGCCAATCTTCCTCTTCACCACCAGGCTACCTAGCCCTGCCCCTCTGGGTTTCCCCAGCCCTGTCACTCACACAACCAGACAGGCAGATACACATCATAGCAGAGGCAGGCTGAAATGGTCAGGCAAGCAAATACCAACTTTCTAAAAGTGGTATTTACAAACACATAATATTAAAATAAACTTTACTAAAAGATGTATTTTATTATTCTGAGTTCAGGCATACTAAACTCGAATTTCTACCATGTTCCCTGGGTCTGTTAGGATCATAGGAGGTAACAATTCTAACTGCCCATTCTGGCCTATGGAGAACAGGTAGCCTTACAATAGTGAAAAACGAAAATAGCTATAATTCACTCTCAGGACATGCCACACACATCAGGGCTTGTCCTACCTTATGCTTACAATGCACCCTGCCCTTGGGCCTACCATAGGGGTGACTAATATGAAGTTAAGGGAAGGTTTAGGGACTGGGAAGTGTGTGCACTTACCCAGTCAGCATGACAGTACCAGACTGCAAGCAAGTTCTGCAATGGCAGACCCTAGACACATTTTACCAGGCCGCTTCTGTGAGTGGCACAAAAAGTGCTGCAAGCCCACCAGCAGCATTTGTATTTACAAGCCCTGGGCACTCCTGGTGCACATAACTGGGGTCTGACAGTAAACAAAATAAACCAATCATGGAATCCAACCAACATATACATTTTAAATAGGGAGCACTTGCACTGTGGCACTGGTTGGCAGTGGCACAGTAATCTGAGCGGCCAACATCATAAAAATACATGAGGCACAGCGACAAAAAGTGGAAGGGAGACTCACGCCAAGGTGCCAGGTCTAACACGTGTCCCCTCCAGCTGCAAAGTGGAGATAACTACCCTAGCCCAGGGAGTTCCTCATCACTAAGGCGGAAAAATCTGGACAGACCGTCAGCATTGGCGTGATCTGTACCAGGGCGATGTTCCACCGTGAAATCCATACCCTGTAGGGAAATGGACCACCTCAACAGCTTTGGATTCTCACCCCTCATATGCATCAACCATCTGAGGGGCCTGTGGTCTGTCTGAACCTGGAAGTGAGACCCAAACAGGTAGGGTCTTAGCTTCTTCATTGCCCAGACCACAGCAAATGCTTCACGCTCAATAGCACTCCATCTCTGTTCCCGTGGTAGTAACCTCCTGCTAATAAAGACTACAGGTTGATCTAGGCCCTCTTCATTAATCTGTGAAAGAACAGCCCCCACACCATGCTCTGAAGCGTCTGTCTGAACGATAAACTCTTTGGAGAAGTTGGGAGGTAAAAGCACGGGCGCCGTGCACATAGCAGCTTTCAGGGCCTCAAAAGATTTCTGACAGGTGTCAGTCCAGATCACCTTCCTGGGCTGCTTCCTTGAAGTCAGCGCTGTCAAGGGGGCAACAATGTTGCCATACCCCTTGACAAACCTCCTGTAATACCCGGTGAGACCTAGGAAGGCTCTCACCTCTGTCTGTGTTTTGGGCGACTCCCAATTCAGGATGGTTTCTATCTCGGGTTGAAGGGGTGCCACCTGGCCACTCCCAACTTGGTGCCCCAAGTACACCACTGAACCCTGCCCGATCTGGCACTTACTCGCCTTGATTGTGAGGCCTGCCCTCCGCAGCGCCATCAACACTTCCCAGAGGTGGCGCAGGTGTTCCTCCCACGTGGAGCTAAACACTGCGATGTCATCCAGGTAGGCTGCACTGAACAAATCCAGCCCAACCAACACCTGGTTGACCAACCTCTGGAAGGTGGCAGGGGCATTCTTCATCCCAAAGGGCATAACCCGGAACTGGTAATGCCCATCAGGGGTGGAAAATGCTGACCTCTCTTTGGCCCCTTCAGTCAAGGCGATCTGCCAATACCCAGATGTTAGATCAAACGTGCTGAGGTAGTTGGCAGCCCCTAGCCGATCTATGAGCTCATCAGCTCTGGGGATGGGGTGTGTGTCAGTTCTAGTGACCGAATTGAGTCCTCTGTAGTCCAGACAGAACCAGAGTTCGGGTGTGGTTCCCGGCGCTGCAGCCTTTGGGACCAAGACCACTGGGCTGGCCCAAGGACTGCTTGAAGACTCAATTACTCCAAGGGCAAACATCTTGGAGACCTCCTCCTTGATGCAGGCCCTTACCCTGTCAGTCACCCTGTAGGCCTTGTTCCTCACAGGTGTACTATCCCCAGTGTCCACATCATGGACGCACCAATCAGTGACACCGGGAACCAGGGAAAACAGATCAGAAAATTGTCCCAGCAGCTGGCGACAATCATTCTGTTGCTCAGGGCGGAAGAGAGGATGACACCACCCACTGACCCATCTTGCTCTTTGACTGACAGGAGGTCAGGAAGAGGCTCGGTCTCCTCCTCCATCCCAGAATCTGTCCCACTTGGGACCTCTCCAAGTGGGGCTTGATGCGGTTGACATGTAGGACCCTTAAGGGGTTCCTAGGAGACTTCAGGTCCACCAAGTAGGTAACAGGACTCTTGCGCTCCACAACCTCAAAGGGACTGGTCCACTTAATCTGGAGCGCACAGGGCTCCACGGGGGCCAAGACCCATACCTTCTGTCCAGGCTGAAGCTCTACCAGAGTGGCATTCTGGTCGTACCACCGCTTCATCTCCTCCTGGCTGGCTTCCAGGTTTGCCTCAGCAAGTTCCCTGAAACGCCTAGTCTGGTTTCTGAAGGCCAGCATGTAACTATATACATTCTGGGGAGGTTTCCTGGGAGATTGCTCCCAGCCTTTCTTTACCAGACTTAGAGGTCCTCTCACTGGGTGTCCGTACAGCAGCTCAAAGGGACGGAACCCTAGAGACTTCTGTGGCACCTCTCTGTAAGCAAAGAGAAGGCATGGCAAGAGGACGTCCCACTTACGCCTCATTGGTTCCTCAAGACCCATTATCATGTCTTTTAGGGTTCGGTTGAATCTCTCAACCAACCCGTTTCCTTGGGGATGGTAAGGTGTGGTGAACTTGTAGGTTACCCCACACTCTTGCCAAAGGGACTTCATATATTTAGATATGAAGTTGGTACCTCGGTCAGACACCACCTCTAGAGGGAATCCCACTCGGGAGAAAATTCCCATCAGCGCACGTCCCACCACGGGGGCCGTCACTGTCCTCAGAGGGATGGCTTCCGGGTACCGGGTGGCATGGTCCACCAGGACCAGGATGAACCTATTGCCCATCGCTGTCCTGGGGTCCAGTGGCCCTACATTGTCAATCTCCACTCGCTGGAACGGGGTACCGACCACAGGGAATGATTGGAGTGGAGCCTTCTGCTTCCTTCCACTCTTCCCACTTGCCTGGCAAGTTTGGCATGTTCTGCAGTGAGTATCTGAACTCCTGCACATTTGGGGCCAAAAGAAGTGGGTGACAAGCCTTTCAAAGGTCTTGTCCTGCCCCAAATGTCCTGCTAATGGCACATCGTGAGCCAGCCCCAGTAGGAAGGCTCTGAAGCGCTGGGGTACCACCAGCACACGGGCTGACCCAGGCTCATCAACCTTAGGCTCAGAATACAGGAGGTTGTTCTCCCAGTAAATGAAGTGTGTTCCAGACTGATCATCGTTGGCCTGGTCTGCAGCCTGCTGCCGCATACCCACAAGAGAAGGGCATTCTTTCTGCTCCCTGCAGAATTCCTCCCTGGAGGGTCCTCCTTCTTGCTGCCAATGGGTCAGCTGAATTTGGGAAAAAGGGGGTCAGCTCAGGCAGGTCCCCCAGTTGAGCTATCTGTTCCCCTGTAGGTTCCAGGGCATCCCCCTCAAGGTCTGCTCCCTCCTGGACTGTGGGAACTTCAGGAGCCGGTTTCCCGCGCCCCCTACTCCTTCTCTTTAAGGCCGGTCCCTGGGCCTCCCTCTCAGGCTCCAGGACCTCTTGAGTACCTCTACTGGCTGCCATGGACCGTGTGGAGACACACGCCCAATCCGGCATACCCAACATCTCCAGGTGAGCACTCCGCTCCACCTTAGCCCAAGGTGAGCTCTCCAAGTCATTCCCTAACAGACAGTCTACAGGCATGGCGGGCCTCACAGCTACCTGAAGAGTGCCAGAGACCCCCCCCTCACTGAAAGGGAACCTGAGCCACTGGGCAGTGACTCTCGGTGTTGTCGGCAGCAACAACCAGATAGAATGCTCCTGGGAAAACCTGCTCCTGAGACACCAGGTGGTGCTTGACAGCCGTCACACTGGCTCCTGTGTCTCTGACAGCATCAACCCTATGGCCATTTATGGTCACCCACTGCCTGTACTTCTTAGTGTTCTCAGGCAGCTGGGTTTGGGGGACCACTTCACAGTCTCCTAATGAGACAAGGGACATCTCTGAGGGACCCCACCCACCTTGGACGGTCATCTCCTCCCCCAGGGCTACACTAGTCACCTGCCGGGATGGAGCACCAGTGGGTGCTGGTTTACCAAATAATGGACACTTCACATCAGAGGCAAAATGCCCCATGTTACCACACTTGTAAAATCTGATGGGCCCCTTCTGAACAGGTGTACCTGTCGGGGCCCTGGTCGGCTTCTGTGGTGGGGGAGGCTGAGAACCTTTCCCTTGGTTCCCTTGGGGATTACTTTGGGGCCTCTTCTGGAACTCCCACTGTTTACCCTTGTCCCCCCCACTCTTCTGCTGGGGACCCTGCCCACCTTTGGCGGAATCTCCCACTTGACCCTTGTGGACCCTGGTACTGACCCAGCGGTCCGCCTCCTCAGCAAGCTTCCTAGGGTTAGTCAGCCTACTATCAATCAGGTGTTGGCGTAGCTAAGGAAAACAATTACTGGACAAGTGCTCCCATGCCATTAAATCAAGAAGCCCTTGAAAATCATTCACTTTGCTACCCTTCACCCAACCATCCAGTGCTCTGCAAAAAAAAGTCACATACTCAACATATGTACTGTTTGGAATCTTAGTGCAACCCCTGAACCTTTGTCAATACAACTCAGGGGTCAACCCATACCTAGACATCAAAGCAGCCTTCATATGGGGATAGGAATTATAGTCATCTGAAGGCAAATCCAGCAGTGTATCCCGCCCCTCACTAAGGAACCGTCCCCACAACCCCGCTCCCCAATCTTTCTCAGGGACCCGGTGGGAAGACATGGCTACCTCATAGGCCTTAAACCACTGCCCTATGTCATCATTTTTAAAGAATTCCTTCACTACATCTTTGGGTATGTACACTCTAGACTCTACCTTCACTGGAGGTGTGCTGCCACCAGAGGGAGTGCTTCCCAAGCTCTGGGCTTTCAACTCCAGCTCCCTCATTATTCTGTCATGCTCCATTTTGATTTTTTTCACTTCCATTTGCATTTTTCTCTCTTCCATTTACATTCTTTTTTTGTTCCATTGCCAACTGTCCATTTAGTTTGGCCATCTCTATTTCATGAGCTCTTGTGTCTTTCCTGTCTGCCAACTCCTCTGGAGATAAACTTTTGTTAGAGACACTGCTACCTGCCGGGAAGGGGATCTCCTTCCTGTTGAACCCACTGGCTCATCCAGTTGCTCATCTGCATTCTCATCATCACTGGCATTCCTTGCTTCTACCCAGGCCCTCAGCGCCATGTAGAGCTGTGCCTTGTTTTTACATCCAGTTGTAGAAACATTAAACTTCTTGCAAAAGAATTTCAGCTGTGATAACGTGTAGCTGTCTAGTTTCTCTTCTTCCCATTTAAATTCAGTATCAACAGAGACTATGGATGCTGCTTTCTCCACCATGGTTAAGCTTGGCAGTGCTCAAAAATAGACAGTCCAAAAAAGAAATCTACCAACAAGTATTGGTTGCGTTTACGGTCTGCACTCACTAAGTAGTGTTCACCAATCACTATACATGAGTCACAAATGCAAAGACAGAATCCCACCGCTGACCACCAATGTTAGAATCCGGGTTCTCTGGTTGGCACAGGTAGGTACTTGTGACAAGCAGGGAACCTTTCCTCTAGTCAGGGTAAGGGGTTACACTTCTAAAATAACCCCTGCTCACCCTCTAGGTAGCTTGGCGCGAGCAGACAAGGCTTATCTCAGAGCGTTATAGGTTAAGCATTTGTGAACACATACAGTAACCAAGTGACAACACTACAAATGGACACCACACAGGTATTTATATTAAAAATAAGGATTCTTTATATAGGATTATCACAAGACCAATAAACGATTAAAAATACACAATACGGTTGCTTAGTTGGTAGAAGATTGCTTAGTTTCTCTTAAGTTCTTAAATGCGACACTTTAAGTCAATGTACCTTAGATGCGACACGCAGGGCAACGAAAGTGTTGCAGCGATGCAGATGCGTTGAAGTTCTTGGTGCAAAAGAAATAAAGACGGGATCTTCCAGATGCGTTACGCTTCTCCGATGTTGCGAGAAGGCTCGACTCGATGCGTCAGCTACAGCGGCGTCACCCTTGACGAGATGCGACGACAGCGGCCTTGGCAGCGGCACTCTTCTCCAGCATTGTGAGACGCTTGCACTCGGTGCGATGCTGCAGCTGCGACGCCCCTTCTGCGAGGGGCGGCAACAGCGGCTCCAACGGCGGCACGCTTCTCCGTGGATTCGAGGCGCTTTTCTGGATGCGGTACAATGCGACAACTACGATTGCTGCGATGGCGACACGCTTCCTCCTCGATGCGAGACTCTCCTCTCGATGCGGTGCAATGCGACAGCTACTATGGCTGCGATGGCGACACGCTTCTTTTCACAATTAAAAATTACCCTTTTTTTGCAAAGTGCCTAGCTGTCTTTTTTTAACCCTAGCTCTGCCGGCACCGAGGGAAACCTAGCAAACCTAAACATTTTTCAAAACTAGACACCCAGGGAAATCCAGGATGGGGTGACTTGACCTGGCTCCCACCAGGTTGTGTTACCCAGAATACCTTGCAAACCTAAAAAGTTGTCCAAAAAGCAAATTTTCCTCACATTTCTGTGGTGGAAAGTTCTGGAATCTGCGTAGATCCACACATTTCCACCCACCCCTCATTACCCAAAGTCTTCCAAGAAAAATGGTACCTCACTTGCATGGGTAGGTCTAGTGCCCGAGATATAAAACGGCGCAAAACACAACGTGGACACAACACAATTTAACAGCGAAAAATGACCCTTTTTTGGCAAAGTGCCTAGCTGTAGTTTTTGAACCCTAGCTCTGCTGGCACCTAGACAAACCTATAGATTTTTGAAAACTAGACACCCAGGTGAATCCAGGATGTGGTGACTTGTCTGGCTTTCACCAGGTTCTGTTACCCAGAATCCCTTGCAAACCTAAAAAGTTGTAAAAAAAACCCCACATTTTACTCACATTTCTGTGGTGGAAAGTTCTGGAATCTGCGTGGATCTACAAATTTCCTCATACTCAGCATTCCCCCAGGTCTCCCAATAAAAATGGTACCTCATTTGCATGGGTGGGTCAAGGACCCGGGACAGGCAAGGGCCCAAAACCTATTGAGGCGACATCAAAATTACCTATCACAAACCAACCTGGTTTTGCAAGGGGGGGGTCCCATGAGTTTTTGGCCCTGGGCTCGGCGGACATCTAGGGAAACCTACCAAACCCACACATTTCTGGAAACTATTCACCCGGGGGAGTCCAGTGAGGTATGGCTTGCGTGGGTCCCTGAACATTCTCCTACACAGAATCCCCTGCAAACCTCAAGTTTTGCTGAAAAATTCACTTTTTTCTTAAATTTCTGTGTGGAAAAGTTCTGGAATCTGCGTGGATCTACAAATTTCCTCCTACCCAGCATTCCCCCAGGTCTTCCGATAAAAATGGTACCTCACTTGCGTGGGTGGGTCAAGGACCCGCGACAGGCAAGGGCTCAAAACCTATTGAGGCGACATCAAAATTACCTATCACAAACCAACCTGGTTTTGCAAGGGGGATCCCATGAGTTTTTGGCCCTGGGATAGACGGCCATCTAGGGAAACCTACCAAACCCACACATTTCTGAAAACTAAACACCCAGGGGAGTCCAATGAGGTATGGCTTGCGTGGATCTCCCAAAGTTTTCCTACCCAGAATGCAAGGCAACCCTCAAATGCTGCTGAAAAAAACACATTTTCCACATATTTTTGTGTGGAATCACCGTGCCGGCACAAATGTGCCACCCCACAGCATTCCCCTGAGTCTCCTGAGTAAAATGATACCTCACTTGTGTGGGTGGGGCAAGGGCCTGTGACTGGGAAGACAAAGGAAATAAGGGTACAGCACTGAGAATTCTAAGAGCTACATTTGAGGTTTGCAGGGGATTCTGGGTGGGAGAATCTTAGGGGACCCAGGGAAGCCATACCTCGTTGGACTCCCCCAGGTGTCTAGTTTCCAGAAATCTGTGGGGTTGGTAGGTTTCCCTAGATGGCAGCCAAGCCCAGGGCCAAAAACTCATGGGACCCCCTTGCAAAACCAGGTTGGTTTGTGATAGGTAATTTTGATGTCGCCTCAATAGGTTTTGGGCCCTTCCCTGCCACGGGTACTTGGCCCACCCATACAAGTGAGGTACCATTTTTATTGGGATACTCGGAGAAATGCTGGGGGGTTGGAAATTTGGCGTTACTTTATGCAGCGTGAACATTTGAGCACAATAATGCAAGGAAAATGTCACAGTCACATTTTGAGGTTTGCAGGAAATTGTGGGTAAGATAACTTGTTGGGATCCACAAGAGAGACATCACCATGTACTCCCAAGGGTGTTTAGTTTATGACAAAATCTACAGTTGGTAGGTTATTCTTAGATGAAATGTACACCTTGGCAGAGAGACAAAAAAGACAAAGATTACTGCACAGCCATCTATTCCTCAAGCACACACACATACTGGTTGGATTTGGCACGAGGCCAGTGATGGTTCAGTATATAACATTTTATTAACAAGAGATTTCACAAAAATGAAATGCACTGTCAATAATTGAAAGGACAAAAACTGAACCAATGACTCGCAGCTCGTGAGTTGTAAAGACACGTCAAGGCACCAACCACTTTACAGGCAATTCACACACCTTTCATACATGATACACACAAGACCATTCACACCACCAGGCACAAAACCAACACATTACAACATTCACCAAAAGGGAAAAGGTACACCCTGCTTGACAAAATCAGAAAATACATTGTTTTCTACACAACTACCTATTCCTCAAGCAAACATACATACTGGTTGGATTCGGCACGAGGGTGAGTGATGGTTCAGTATATATAGATGTATTAACCACAGATTTCACAAAAAAGAAATGCGCTGTTAATAATTGAAAGGACGAGAAACTGAACCACTGACTCACAGCTCGTGAGCTGTAAAGCCACGACAAGGCACCAACCTCTTTACAGGCCATTCATACACCTTTCATACATGTGACACATACAAAACCATTCACACCACCAGCTGCAGGCCCAGCACATTACAACACTCACACCAGCAGACAGCGCCATTCAAGGGCCCATCACTTTCACACGCCCACATTCCTGACACAGCAACCACACCAGCTAACGGATTGCGTGGAGTGGCATTTGGCTAGCAGTGTGTGTACTGACCAGCAGCAAGTAACTACTCACACACTGCCAGCCAAGCTCCAGTCCAAGCACACCACCAGCCAAACGCCCGTCCACGCACAGCGCCAGCCAAGCTCCAGTCCACTCACCACCAACCAAGTGCCAGTCCACGCACATTGCCTGCCAAGCGCCAGTCCACGAACACCATCATGAATGTTTTTTAAACAAGAAAGAAAACACAAACAAATTGCAACTAAATACAAAGCTATAATTACAAAAACAACAGTAGTAACTAAAGACATCATTCTATTGCCAAACGTTAAACTGAACAACTATTTAAAACAATGCAGACCAGGCAGTACACTGTTAGACTCATGGTTGCTCCCAAAAATTCTTTTCAGTGTGATACAATCTGAAACATGTGGGCACACAAAGCCCAGGATTAAAAGGACGCTCAGTACAGTTCATACGACTCTCCTTCCACACACATCTTCACAAGCAGACTCTACATATCTTACTGGGATTGTTTTTTTTGGACGTGGGAGAAATTAAATCAGGAAAGTGGCGATCTTTCAATCTAGCCATATCCTTCACCACTCCAACTCTTGGAACACTTGCCTGTTCCACAACAACAAGGCTGCCTATCACAGACTCCTGAAACTGAACAAAAGTGAACTTTGATGCAGGAGAACACTCCTTGAACACAACAAAAGCATTGAAAGTTGCTAAATTGAAGAGATGGATAGCCAACTTCTTATACCAAATGTAAGCCTTACGAATAGCAGTGTAAGGTTCCAACCTCTGATCTACTCGATCAACACCACCCATGTGCTTATTGTAGTCTAAATTCACACAGGTTTGCACACTTCAGCAATCTGACCCCAAACAGCCACAGGTGAAGTAATCTCATCATGGATGGTAGTCAGAATGTACACATCCCTCCTGCAGGGACATCTTAAGGATTTGGGGGGCCCTGGGCCAAACATATTTTGGGGGCCCCTGTTCAGGACACCTTTGAATTTATGATCTAATTTGAGCCCCTGTTTCCCATGCAGTTTCCGCTTCCTCAGCTGCGCTAGCGATTCAGTTTGCATCATAGGCATTAGCCTATATATTCCCGATGTAAATGGACATGTGCAGCTTACAGGTGTAGGATTCAGGATTTCCTGCCCTGCTACTACGTTTTTAATACTTTTTAAATTGTATATGTGTGGCTGAATTACTCTGTGCTTTTTAACAATTTCTCCTACCTATGCGCCCTTGCACTTTACCTGATTCTGCTTGCCAACACCTCCTTAGCTGCTCCGATTCGCATTTCGGTTTTCCTCCAGTCCTGGTCCGCTGCTGCTGATACGCCGATTGTATGGAGGGCTGGGGCTACTATCGGGCTACTCACTTCCGCCCACGCAGTTTCCACTTCCTCAGCTGTGCTAGCGATCCAGTTTGTATCATAGGCATCAGCCTATATATTCCCGATGCAAACGGATGCGCGCAGCTGATAGCTGTAGGATTTAGTGTTTCCTGCCCTGCTACTAGGTTATTACTTTTTAAATTGTATATGTCTGGCTGAATTACTCTGTGCTTTTTAACAATTTCTCCTCCCTATGCTCACTTGCACTTTACTTGATTCTGCTTGGCTACACCTCCTTAGCTGCTTCGATTCGCATCTCGCTTTTCCTCCAGTCCTGGTCCGCCGCAGCTGATACGCCGATTGTGCGGAGGGCTGGGGCTACTATCGGGCTCCTCACTTATGCCTATGCAGTTTCTGCTTCCTCAGCTGCGTTGGCGATCCAGTTTGCATCATAGGCATTAGCCTATATATTCCCGATGCAAACGGACGCGCTAAGTGGACGTGCACAGCGGGTGCGCCGCTGGCGCCGAAGGTAAGCCTGTCTGCGCCCTGAGGCGTTCGGCGCCGGCCAAGCTGCCCAGTTCCCCTCCGGTGAGTTTCTTCCACTATATTTCAATAGGGAAAAACTGCTTAGCCTTGGGTGGCTACCATTATGTCACTGTACAGCCGCTGATCCGAGGTTGGAGGTAGACTTTCGATGCAATAAGTGCAACTGGACTCTCCTCCAGCCCAGGAAACTCTCACCCAATATCTTCCCACGCAACAATAAGTGTAAAAACAATAAGAACACAGAGGACTTAAAGGCCACCCTTTTAAATTGTCGCTCTATACAAAAGCATGAACCATACATTTATGGCCTACTTTTAGACTAACAGTCTGATCTTTTATTTCTCACTGAGACCTGGCTGTCTGAAGCCTCCAACCCTACTATCACCTTGGCCATCCCTGCAGGTTATAACATTCTTAGGAGGGACCGATCGAATGGGAAGGAGGGAGGTGTTGCCATAATTTACAATAAAAAACTAGACTGCTAAGGCTTCTGCTGTACCTTATCCCCCCATCATAGCATAGCTGGATTTCTGATTTACAGACCTCCCAGTGCTATTGGAAATGTTATTACTACGCTTAATACAGCCACCACCTCTCTGGCCTTAAAATACAACAACTGCCTCATTCTGGGATATTTCAATATACATATGGACAATGGAAAAGACCCTCAAACAATTTCCTTGTTGGAGGCGCTACAGGCCTGCAACATGTTTCCATCTGTTTCTTTGGCCACCCATGAGAAGGGCCATACCCTAGACCAAATCATTCACAACTTTGACATATCAGTAAGTCTACCTCTTCCCATTACCTGGTCTGACCACCTCCTATTAAAATTCGTCATTCCCAACTCTGCCACAGCCCCTTGAGATAACACAGGGCAGAGGGTCTCTGATTACAGGACGTTCCATAAAATATCCATCCCGATGTTAGCAGACGCCCTCGGTCGTTCCTCACCAGAGCTGTCTCCCTGCCCCGACTCGGACGCCCTCTCAATAGATTCATGGCTCCGAACCAACATTGATGCAGTGGTACTGGTTGTTTGCTGCTCCTCAAAGAGGTCAGCCCCACCAGCTCCATGGTTTAACGATTCCCTTAGTTCTCGCAACAGAAATTGTGGAACAATTGAACGGAAATGGCATAAATCCTATCTACCGGAGGACAGGAAGGTGTATAAAGACACCTTAAATGCTCATTACATTCTTGTGAAGGCAGCCAAGAAAAACCTCTTTCAAACCATAGATAGAAAATGCCCAAAATAAGAGTAAGGAAATCTTTAGCATAGTTAAATCCTTTACTGCCCTGAGAGCCGGCACAAAGGAAGGGCCATGCACTGAAGAATGGTCTAAGTAAATAGTTGAATTCTTCCACAAAAAGATCTCCATGATCCAACAAGCCTTCACTAACATCTCAGAGGAAGAACTGACCTTCTACCTTAGTTCTAATAGCAAATTTCACCTCTTGGATCCTCCATCTTTACTAGCTTTCCTACTGACCCGTGTCCAGAGAATATCTTGAATCTATTAGCTCCCACCATAACCACACAGTAAACCAGCTCTTTAATGCTTCTCTCTCCTCAGGCAACATGCAGAAATTATGGAAGAATGCTAAGATTCTTCAACTGATAAAAAAGGCTAACGCCAAACCGACGGACCCTGCCAACTACAGGCCAATCTCCCTTCATCCGACCCTCTCCAGAGTACTAGAGAAGCATGTAAACAAGGCCCTCCAAAAACACATTGAAGATGGGAAGCTCCTTCATGAGTCCCAATCCGGTTTTAGGGCTAACTACAGTATGGAGTCCGCTCTGCTGGAAGTGACTGAATTTCTCAAGGGTAAGCTGGACCAGGGAGGCAAGACTGTTCTGATACTGGTCGATACGTCGGCGGCCTTCGATATGGTCCCACATGAGAGGCTCCTGGAGAGACTTGCTAACATCGGTCTGGGGGGGGACCGCCTTAACATGGATGTCATCCTTCTTGGCTAATGGATCTCAGGACATCTGGCTCCCCTCTTTCTCATCCCCAGTTCTGGCCATGAATGTAGGTGTCCCTCAGGGCTCCATTCTCAGTCCTACCCTTTTTAATATACATCTATCCCCCTTGCATTTCTGGTAGAGGAAGAGGGTGCCAAAATTGTTTCCTATGCTGATGACACTCAACTGATTTTTACGTGTGAAAAAGGAACCAACTTTGACGGGGCAATGATTAGGTCTTGCCTCACTGTTACCGCTTGAGAGCAGAAAGATCGTGGTGCAGACTCTGGTGACATCAAAGCTTGACTATGTCAATACAATACGCGGCGGCCAGAGCCATCCTGAGACCTAAACCCAGATCTAGTTTGACCCCTATTCTTAAGTCTCTCCGCATAAAAGAACGGATCGGCTTCAAAGCGATGACCATCTTCTTTAAAGCTTTCCATGGCTTAGGAGCCGGCTACATAAATAAGCGCGTTAATCGCTACACAACAGCTAGACCCCGAAATTCTTCTGATGCCAACCTGGCCATCATGCATAAAATATGCAGTGCCCGCATTGGAGGCAGATCCCACGGCTTTCTAGGCCCAGAATTGTGGAATAACATCCCTGAGACTAACCACAGACCTACTCTCTTTCATGAAAGAACTTAAAAACCTGGCTTTTTGATAACTGATGGGTCTTTTATGCATGTATTCCTCCCACTGTCATGCGCCAGGACACTCTAGTCTGAGTAGCTGCACGCTTTATTAAATACACAATTTCATTTCATTAAGTCCCTGACAGTGCAAAGGAACACTCGTCCAAATTCTAAGTGCCTTATTTATGAGGCTTTGCTTCACTTTTATGCCACTGGTGCGTCACTTTTTGTGACGCACCGGCAGCATAAAATATGTGCAATGTTACGCCCTATTTACAAAGTGACGCATCTAGGCAGATGCTTCACTTTGTAAACCCCTGCACCGCATTATACCTGCGCCAGGCATAATGTATGCAGGGTGGGTGTTGCCCCGCAAAATGCCTCATAGAAGTGGCGCATTGAAATCTATGAGAACTCAGTGCGCCACTTCTAGGACACCATTGCGTCAATATCTTACACCTGCCACACAGCAGGCATAAGACTGATGCAGGCCCTTTCACATGGGGCTTGCCCCATGTGAAAGGACACATTGCTGGAGTTGCATCTATTTTCAGACACACCCCAGCAATGCATCACTTTTGCGCATACAGATTCGTCAGAAATACTGACATATCCGTAACTCCTTGCGACATGATACGTCATACAGTAAATATGACACATCCATCATGTCGCAACGAGGGCGCACTAAGAAGTGACGCATCCCTGTTTTCACACAGCGATGCATCACTTCTCATAAATAAGGCCCTGAATGTGTTTACATCTCTCTAATATTCAGGGATAGTTATGTGTGTTTTCAATATTGTAACACAGCAGCAGCTCACCAATATTACTGCAAATAATCTCTGTGACGCCCTCCCATTTCTTATATGTTAGGCCTTGTTTTGATCTAAAATAAACGTTTTTTATGTATATTGCATGAAACATAAACACAACATTTCTCTGCAAAATGGCTGTACTAGACTCTCACACATCAGGTATATAATAAATAAATGAAAGGAAAACAGAATTTAAAACAAACTGTTTAGGAAATATTCAAGGTCATTAGGTCAAAACTCTGGAGAATGGAGCTGACTGTCAGGGGGCCCCCTGAAAGGCTGGGGCCCTGGGCCAGAGCCCACTTTGCCCATGCATTAAAACGTCTCTGCCCTCCTGTCCACAAATTTCACAGCTAATAGTTCATCACTTCGCAAGGAACTGCACTGTCCCCTCTGAAGTTTTTTGCAAACAAGCTCTTTTGGATAACCTTTACGGTTAGAGCTGATTGTGCCACAAGCAAAAGTGTCCACTTTGAACAATTCCTTAAACAATTGCACAGCAGTGTAGAAGTTATCAAGGTACAAATGGTGGCCTCTGTTAAACAGTCCTCTAGCAAGATGCCACACAATATTCTCTGACACTCCAAAAGTGGACGGACAACCATGGGCGTCAATATTGGAATCCCTACCAGTGTACACATGGAAATTAAAAACATATCCTGTCCTACTCTCAGACAACATATACAGCTTAATTCCATAACATGCCCTCTTGCTAGAAATGCACTGCCTAAAAACCAAACGGCCCTTGAACAGGACCAAAGACTCATCAATAGATATTTCTTTCCCTGGAGAATAGATCTCTGAAAATCGATCTACAAAGTGATCAAGAACCGGCCAAATCTTACAAAGACGGTCATAGTCAGGGTGATCTCGTGGCAACCCCAAAGCATTATCAACAAAATGCAGCATCCAAAGCAAAAGTAAATACCGATCAGGAGTCATAATTGCAGGAAATATGGCCGTTGCCATCAAGGGACTGGTAGACCAATATGAAGCCATGGATGGTTTCCTTATCAAACCCATCAATAAAGTCAAACCCAAAAACGTCTTCATCTCTTCCAGATTTGTGGGAGTCCACCGGGTAGCTCTAGAGTGGGACCTAAGTCTGGCACTGTTGTCCCTCAAAAACTGTTCTGCATGCAAATTAGTCTGCTCAGCAATCTCACCCAAAAATACATCATCCATAAACAACTGAAAAAACTGTATAGGCAAAAGATGTTGACATTCCACTCTAGACCCTGCATCACCACTAAAGGCAGGCAACACTGGCTGCACCATGTTTGGATCAACCCAGAGTCCAGCACTTCCAGTAGGAAGCCAAGCAGCCACAGGTTGCAATCTAGATGCCTCTTGCACCATCGGCACAGCAGTGTCCTCCTCTAAAACAGGCACTTCATCCGCACTGAGAGTAGCTTCATCCACACCGAGAGTAGCTTCATCCACACTGAGAGTAGCTTCATCATCTGATGATTCCACGTGGAGAGAAAACTCACTGACTGAATCGTCCCCTCCCTCCTCTCCCTCAGACGCACTGTCAGTCTCATAATCCTGCTCAGAGGAAGATTCAAGAAGCATACCAAACACCTGCTGAGCAGTCATTCCCGGCTAGCCATAATGCTTACTAATAAAGGTAACTTGTCAAACAAGTCAACAACAACAAACCCTTTGTAAAAAAAGAAATAAACAAAATGTAGCTTTATCACAAAGTCCTATATACTCCAACACTATACCACTCACTTGACAGAAGCAGCTAGCCTCACCACCACCTACTCTGCACAGACACTGTAAGGATCAACAATATCCCACTAAAAAATAAAAATAAATACACATAAGACAATGCAAGACACATCACAAAGAATTTCATGCTGAGGACACTAACAAATATGCTGCCATTATGACAACACTTGCAAAAAAATTCATTCATGCATGACAATAATACTCATTTGGAATAAACACTACAAAAATGTGTTGCTTACCAAGTAAATGCAATTACGCATAACTGCAGAACAACCACTGCCAAAATCACAAACAGGACTCAAAAGCTTTACAGTAGAATAAAAAGGAGAAAAAAACCCCATTACAATCACATATTCAAGTAGTGCACCAGTCCACACACAATCCACAAGCTAAGCTAAGGGGTAGTTGGGCATAAGAGTATAAATAAAATATTAACCCCTGTAAAAGGGAGCAACCCTTGCCCCTGAGGCCACTCACCAACACAGCAATGTAAAAACCCCTGTGGTCTAGTGGCATCTGCCCCCCTTGGGGGCAGATGGGCCTTAAACACATACTGCTGATCTGCCACCCAAACAGGACAGAAATGGCCACAATCATCCTCCCATAAAGGAGAGCGACCCTTGCCGAAGGGGCCACTCCCCACAGACAAATCCCTGGTGGTCTAGTGGGCCCAAACATGACAAGCCCCAACCCCCAACGGAGCACGACTCTTGCCCAAGGGGTCACTCTCCCCCCCAAAAAACCCTGGTGGCCTAGTGGGCCATAGAAAAAAAAAAGTGAGATCTGCCCCCCCCAATGGGGCCAGACAGCCAAAATCATAGCCCCCAAAGGTGAGTGACCCTTGCCAGTCCCCACAAAGTATTCCCTGGTGGTCCAGTGGCCACCTTACAAATACATTGGTAAATCTGCCCCTCAGAGGGGCATACAAAGCCAAAAAACATTGCCCCCATAAGGGGAGCGGCCCTTGCCCAAGGGGCCACTCCCCACAAAAATCCCTGGTGGTCTAGTGGCCCTAGATAAAAAAAAGGCTTGATCTGCCCCCATGGGGGCAGACAGCCAAAAACATACCCCCGAAGGGTAGTGACCCTAGCCCTTGCCACTCCCCACCCATTGATTGCTGGTGGTCCCGTTGGCCAATTTTGTATTTAAATAATTATAAGTCTGCCCCCCCAGGGGGACAGACAAAGCCAATAACTAATGCCCCCATAAGGGGAGCGACCCTTGCCTAAGGGGCCGCTCCCCCAATAGTAAATGGATTCAAAATGAAAAAAAAAATCCCTGTGTCTAGTGGGCATTCCTGCTGCACGATCGCACGACCGTGCAGCAGGAATGCACAAAAGAAGCATCAGGGGGAAGGAAAACCATTTCCTTTCCCCCGATGCCTCTTTTGCTGAAATCCCCCCTCCCCAGAGGAAAAACTTACCGCTTTGTTCCCGATGCGCTGGAAGCACCGCGTCGGGGAACAAGGGGAAACCTCCAATGATGTCAGCGCTCCTTGCGCGCTGACGTCATTGATGGCATGGGAGGGGGCGGGGGTGGCAGGGGAAGGGCTTCCCCTTCCTTCCCCGGTGAAATCACAAAGATCGGCATCCCACGGGGGGAGCGTCAGCGCTTCCCCGTGGGTAAGTGCCATGACGGCTGGGAGCCATCATGAGTGCACGCCCACTGTGTGTCATGATGGCTCCCGGCCATCATGAGCACAGAAGGGGTTAAACCAAATGAATGACCGGTGACCTTATGAAACCAGTGTAGTTAGCGCCAAGTTTTTAAAGCCTTCCTGAACGAGGATGGTGTCCAATAAACAGAAGGGTCTCAGGAAACTATTTCCCTAAGAGAGCTGCCTAGAAAGAAAAATATCCCCTCAGACCCTTCTAGTGAGTGGATCAACAGCACAGTGTAGGATGAGCTAGAGGACTACTGACATGATGGACTGAAAGACTTGATAGCAATAGCTTGTTGGGCACATATCTTATTCAATAAAATAAGGATTTATTGAGCAGCTGTATTCAGGACTTTTAATGCCGGTC
The DNA here is from genome assembly GCF_964204655.1 of Triturus cristatus. Lineage (NCBI taxonomy): Eukaryota > Metazoa > Chordata > Amphibia > Caudata > Salamandridae > Triturus > Triturus cristatus. The sequence continues at coordinate 159,872,991 of NC_140585.1, forward strand.
TGGTGCCTTAGTAGACTAATGCGTCCACTGTAGGGGCCTATATTCGACCTCACGGTCACAAGTTCAAATCCTGGTGGGTCCACTCATTTTCAGAGGTCGACAAAAGGAGTGCCATTGATCTAGGTAACATTAAATATCTGTTATTCTGTGCCAAGATACCACTGAGTGAACGTGTGCTTTACAAATACACCTTATGTTAAGTATCAATTGCAAGTACTTGATCACACTTCATAATTATATTATTCTAGAGTAATCTGATGTGACATAGATACATGCAAGTAGAATCAGATTTTACAGATAGACTTTATAATCGGAAATAAAGAGTTGATCCAGGCTCAGAATCCAAGGGTTCAGTTCACAAAAGTTGAGCAATCACAACTGTCCTTCAGTCAAAGTAAAAGTTAGGAGTGGGAAGTGTAGCCTCGTCAAAGGCAGGAAAACTTACCTAAATTTGTGCTTTATTTAAATGTTGGCAGAGAGTACCCTCTCTGTGGTCAAGATGATGGTCTGCTGACCCGATTTAGAGTTGGTGGACAATAGCTTTGACAACGGTGGAGACTACTCCATCTTCACCATGGTCAAATCGCTCTGATGGCCCGACTGTCATTGAGGGAGTAAGGAGGTTTGTGTGTATGTCTGCCTCCCTAATGTATATGAGCAGACATACAGCTGATTTTCAGTGCTCATCACTGCAAGGAACAACCTTGCAGTAAGGGGCATTGAAAATTGCTCAATGCACCCCTCGCCAAAGGAGAACACTCCCATGGTGAGGGGTGTCACTGATTTGAGATTTTCTTTTTCAAAATATATAAGAAAGTTGTCAGTTTGTTGCACAGCTCTGTCTTGTTGAGGGTGAAACACCGAAACCGGTCCTAGGATGCTTGATTCCGGTCCAGGGAAGACATGGCTTGGCAGTTCGGGCTGGACTGTTCCCATGAGGCACAGGGTCAAGACTGATTTGCATATGGCCATGTCTGAACTGGGGTGGCGCAGTGGGCAAAAGAACGATGGATTTAACCCAGATCTCTTGACTGGGGGAGAATGTCTGCATTGTCAGCATTCCGTCCATCATTTGTTTGTTGTAACGCTTTTCGCCCTAAGTGGGATGGGTATGCCCAGACGTGGGTCCCGTGCTCACTACGTCACTGGAGTCAAGCTATCCTGGCTGATGACGGCTGATAGCCAGAAACCGGTCCTAGGATGCTTGATTCCGGTCCAGGGAAGACATGGCTTGGCAGTTCGGGCTGGACTGTTCCCATGAGGCACAGGGTCAAGACTGATTTGCATATGGCCATGTCTGAACTGGGGTGGCGCAGTGGGCAAAAGAACGATGGATTTAACCCAGATCTCTTGACTGGGGGAGAATGTCTGCATTGTCAGCATTCCGTCCATCATTTGTTTGTTGTAACGCTTTTCGCCCTAAGTGGGATGGGTATGCCCAGACGTGGGTCCCGTGCTCACTACGTCACTGGAGTCAAGCTATCCTGGCTGATGACGGCTGATAGCCAGAAACCGGTCCTAGGATGCTTGATTCCGGTCCAGGGAAGACATGGCTTGGCAGTTCGGGCTGGACTGTTCCCATGAGGCACAGGGTCAAGACTGATTTGCATATGGCCATGTCTGAACTGGGGTGGCGCAGTGGGCAAAAGAACGATGGATTTAACCCAGATCTCTTGACTGGGGGAGAATGTCTGCATTGTCAGCATTCCGTCCATCATTTGTTTGTTGTAACGCTTTTCGCCCTAAGTGGGATGGGTATGCCCAGACGTGGGTCCCGTGCTCACTACGTCACTGGAGTCAAGCTATCCTGGCTGATGACGGCTGATAGCCAGAAACCGGTCCTAGGATGCTTGATTCCGGTCCAGGGAAGACATGGCTTGGCAGTTCGGGCTGGACTGTTCCCATGAGGCACAGGGTCAAGACTGATTTGCATATGGCCATGTCTGAACTGGGGTGGCGCAGTGGGCAAAAGAACGATGGATTTAACCCAGATCTCTTGACTGGGGGAGAATGTCTGCATTGTCAGCATTCCGTCCATCATTTGTTTGTTGTAACGCTGTCTTGTTGATGGGGCTGTCCATCAAATCAACAATGCATTTCCAAGAACTGCCATTACAGCAGTTCCTAACAATGCAAGAGATGATCACAAGGGCAGCAGACCTCTCTAAATATGGCTGGCAGAGTCCCCTTGCCATATAATAGGAGTATTGTACTCTGCCATCACAGCACTATTTACTCCTTCTGCCAATATATAAATCAGCCCCTTATGTCACATTTAACCAACACATGATCACACACTAGGTTGATTTGCAGGTGCAGGATGACCCAAATAGGAAAAGCAGGACAGTGGCTGAAATTGGATCTCCATGGGTATAAACTGTGGATGTGGTGGGATAGCAGTTGTAGCTGGTGAGTAGGGCCTCGAGAGCTAGAGTCAGAGAAAGGCACTTTGCCATTGCCAGGGATGTGGGAGGAGTCTGGTGGGCAGACTAAGTGGCAAGATGGAACCTATGATGGAGATAATCTGTCAATCTACTGCTCCTCATGGTGGTAGGATCATGGTTCTTCAGGTATCAAAGGCTGTAGGAGTCTAAACAGTTTCAAAAAAGGCAAAGTTGTGTGTAGCCTAACTTAAGTACCTTGCACACTCATGGCAATAAGTATCATCTTTCTTGCCGTCTGCTTTAAACGTATTAACAGTTCCAGGAGCGCACAGATATAAGGTAAGAATGTAAACTGGTGAAGTTTTCATGCAGATCCACCACCACCTACTGAGAAATAATAGTGTTTGTGGCATAGATATAAACACCATAACTTGGGGTCGAGGCCAGCCAGGACAGTGGAGATACCCAATCTTACAAGTCACCTGATCAGTGGCTAGGACCCTAGAATCACCAAAGATGATCACACAACTGGAAGAATTACTACTAACTAGAAGTAGAATGATAATGTATGCCTATGGAATGGAGGAAGACAAGGAGCATATGATGGTTGATGGTGTCACATTATGGCAGCAGGTCCAAAAGATCCTGAGACACTCTTTAAAAAATCATATGTAGAGTACACATTTTATTGTAGTGGGATAGAGATGTGCTTAGGAAACTTAAACATGGCAGACACACATTTTTTGCACATGCAGCAGCGGATAAGAGATGCCTGCAGGGACTGCTTCCTAGTGATTGACCACTTGCTTCGAGTGGCAGAGTCTAAGAATGCTCTAAAATAATTGTTACAATTACATTTAAATAGATATTTCAGTCTGGGAATATGCATAGGATATTGTGTACATGAGCTGGCTATAAGCTGGTGTTTCTCCTAGCTGACAAATAGGATTCTTGGAAGTAAAGAAGTTGGATTTCCTCAGTGCACGTATCTGAGTGATTCACTGCTATCATGCTTCCTGTAGCAATAAAGATTAACTGTACACACACCACTGTTGATATTGTACCCTACTCTGACACCATCAGTCAAACATGATTTCAACATCTATAGTTACAGAAATATACCTTTGAATGTCATCCAGAAATGTGGAAAAGCCGAATGGATTAATCTGCTCTTGTGAAGGGTTCTCTCTAAACAATGTTAAATTTAATATATGTTTTTTTTTCCTGTGCTCTACTAAATGTCATATTTTAACTCTAAAATTAATTTCATAATAAAGTCCTTGAATCCAGCTTTAGCACTCATCAGTTTTTTCACTGACCAGAAATAGAGGCTACTATTAACAAACAAACTCAGTAGTATATCTAATCATATTACAGTTGTATTATTCATGTACTTCAAAAATGCTGCTCACAAACTTACATTTGAAAATGTCCACCTCTCCGCCCTGGTTGCAGAGATCTCTGCAATTGTACGCATACATTTTCTTTACTCAATGTGGGATGGAATAGCCTGCAAAATGGGGAATACTTACTACTAAGGAGCCGATTCCGATGCGAACAAGCGCTGACGGACACGGGTCGCTAGGAGCCCCATTGAAGTCAATGAGAGCCTATTGTACGACACGTACATAGGCTCCCATTGATGAAAAAGGTACTTTGCACACAAGGGCGCCCCCTGTAGTGGGGACCCGTATGTGCCACCGCACCATACATGCATGTGTAGGGGGACCCTTGGGTCCCCCCCCTTTGATCCACTGGTTAGACTACGGGAGAAGGGGATCCAGCACAGACCCCCGAAGTCCGCTTCCCGGAGCGTTTACGTGTTGGAGGCTCCAACTCGATCTGGCTGTCCTAATCGTGGATCGTACTGGCTCGGTCGGAAACCGCCACCATTGCACGGCACGGTTTGCTTACGGACGAGATGTACGGAGCGGTTCAGAGCCAGCAACGATTCGGTCGGAGATTTTACGTTTCTCGCATTGTACTTGTTCGCTCGTACAACTGCACAAGTTTGTCGGAAAACACGCGTACGGCTCGTACTTTTTGCTGGCCAGATCGCATTCGGAGCCCTTCCGAGCGAGATCGGAATCGGCTCTTAAGTGGTAAGGGATGAGGCAGAAAGACAGAGGGGTTAAGAGAGGGGTGAGGAGGGGGTTAGGGAGGGACAAGAGTAAACCAGTTCCAATTTACAAATTGCACTTCTAAAATTACTGCTGCCAAAAAGAACTCAAAACAAAAGTCAATTTACTCCAGCTCAGCCTCAGAGTAATTTCAGAAGCACACATGGCCAACCACTAGTTTTGCAACACACTCCCATATAAAACAATTGTTAAAACTGTCATCCTTAGGGGAGGCGTGCCCCCAAACATTTTACCTGCCTACCTCCTTGTCTTGCTATATCTTTTTGTTGGCTTTGGGACTCTGAGCACTTTACCACTGCTGGCCAGCACTAAAGTGCATGTGCTTCTCCATGAAACATGGGAACATTGGCAATTATTTAATACACATTTAAGCTGTAATTCCTAATTTGAAAGTAGTAGTTATATCATGTTTTATATCTTTGGAATGGTGATAATAAATCCTCTTTTCTGTGTGCCCGCAACCTGTGTCCAATACATGTCTGGGGTGGGTCACATCTACACTTTGTACATTCCCTCCAGACAGCAACAAACACAGGTAAGCTACCTGTGCTCTGATGGCACTTCTTGAGCAGGACAGGAGGGAGGGGCTGACACTTACTCCTGAATAAGCAGTACCCTGTCCCCACACAAACGGCTGATGAACCCATACTGACAGTCTGGAGCCAAGGCTGGGAGAAAGAGCTTCTGTAAGCTTCAACAACCCTTCTTTGAAGTCACCCACACTGCAAAGGCACAACTGGGTAAAAGTATTGGGACTCTGACTATATCAATCAGACACTTCTATACCTACAACTGGACTCTGTCAGAAGAACCGTTGTGCTGCATCAAGGACTGCCACTCTGCTGCACTACTAACCAGGAAAGCCTGCTTTTCTCTTATGTTTCTGTTCTGCCTGCTTCTCTCTGACCCTGCTGAGGAGAGCTGGACTCTGTCTAGCACCAAAGTTATCTTTAAGGGCTTGCTGACTTGCCTCCTGATGCTTGAGACACAGGGCTATGAAAGTCTACACCCCTGCTTCTGGTTCAATGGACGGAGACTCAGATGCGTGCACCAAAGAAATCAACACATCTCCAGTCTGTGTGTAGCAGAACCGGTGAATCGACCCAGCTATGGGAGGAGAATCAGTGTATCACACTAGGAACCGCTGCATTCCATCTAGAAGTGTTCTAAAAGTCTGGGGTTTTAGGTACAACACTTTTATTGCTTTTGGCCATTGAAGTAGGCATTCTTCAGAGGATTGTCTTTGTATTGCACAAGTTTTTGTCCTGCCTGGTCTTGTGAGAGGCCAGGCACAGCCCTATTTAACTGCAGGTCACTGCTTTCCCCACCATTATGGCTCAGGTAGGCCTGTTGGTGGGCCATCAGGATATGCAGGGTACACTTCAACTCTCAGTCAGTCAGGAATAACTTTCTTTCGCCAACAGAATGATGGCATAAAAAGTATTCTACAGATAAAACATTTTTCATTATTGCAATAGGTTTAAATTACAAACGTTTCAGCAAAATTACCAAGAAATAAAAACACGCTAAAACATTAATCCTATTATAGAAAAAAAAGGAAAAATAATTCATATATACACACAGTTATTTTCACAATTCGGTAACTTAGTTCCCCAATTAGTTATCGGATTGGCAAATTGATTTTCTCTTTTTTAGAGCATATAAAAAGAAGGACGCCAAAGAAAGACATTTAAAAGGCTCAGGTAATAACTATAGGTAATAAAGCGCCACACGTCACTATCTAAAATTCATTTTATGAATGAGGGGGACAATAAACCTTTTCCTTTCTTCACAATAAAATGTACATAAAAACAAGAAGTGCAAATCATTCTGAATATATCAATCTTCACATGTGCAAACTGGCAGTTCAGAAATTGAATAGATATTACGAGGGAGACCCAACATCAAGGGGATATAGTTTAGTCGAAATTTCTCTAAAATATATCTATGTTGTAAATTAGTGATGAACGATAGATAAGTTAAGTTCACATCCATTTGAATTATGCTCGGGACTGCCAGGAATGCTCTAACTGTCGACAGCTTCAGGTTAGAATCCTCCCTCCTTGCCTGTAATCTAGAACACATGATTTTTCAAATCTTTCTTGGAAATAGACCAGCAGTAGGATCTACAAAAAGATAATGTAACCCAGCTGCTTTAAGGGTGGATTCAACATAATGTAGCCAGCTGATATTACTCACACCATCTAACTTCAGAATGTCATTTATAATATCCCTTGTCAGTGAGAGAGCCTCCTTCCACCAGACTGAGTGCCACATTAAAATGGGCGCAATACAAATGTTGTCAGTTATATAAGGAACTCTCAGCTCCATATGACAATTAAAGATAGAGCATGACTTTGGCAATGAAACTCGATTTTTCAAAAAGATGTCTTCTATGCGTTGCAGTTTTGAGCAATCTGTGGTGCCCCAAACAGCTGCTTCATAAGTGGCAGCAGATTCTGTTTTGGCTTCATAAACTTTCTTTATTGCCTCAACAGGTTTAGAACCAACTTTTTCATACATTAAAAAGAGCCCCAATGTTCTTTTCCATCTGCAACCCCCTATTTATGACCATACTTAGCCAATTATTCTGTCGATCAAACATAATCCCTTTTAATAATTAAAAGAATCCAAAACTCCCAGCTTGTCCCCTTCAATATGAATTTGTGACTGTTTCTGCTGCTTTGAACTTGCCACTAAGACAAAGGACTTGGAATAGTTAATTTTCATATCCAGCTTGTTCATAAATCTCGTATACTCCATCTCTAGTCGACGCAGCGCATTACTAGTACGTGTTAAAATCACCACATCATATATATAAGAGAATCGGTACTTGTAAAGATTTTATATAAGGAACATCTGAAGTAGATCCCAACTAAGGGTGGGTGGAATTTGCATAGTCGCGTTACGCAAAGTTCTGCGAAACAGTAAAAAATCTACGCGAGCAGGCGGAAATCCCACGAACACGCAGAATTGCTTGCCACGCCCGTTCGCGAGTGTTTGCGGGGAAATATCTTGCTAACTTGCCCATGCGGTCGCTAATGGGCATGGCCATCTTGTTTTTCACTTGTCCCACCCAATCGTGATGCTTATTTCCTGTTCCAGGTCACGTATTGTGTGCTCCCGCCCGTTCGCGACGCTTTTTGCATGCTCGTGGGGGAAATATCGCGCAAACTTGCCCATGCGGTCACAATGCGACCATCTTGATTTTCACTCTATTGCTATGGTTCTGGGCCTACTTTTCTATCCTCTATCTTTGCAATCCTTTGTTTCTGTACACTTTTTTTTAATCTTTTTTATTTATTACCTATCTCTCTATTTTCCTGATTCTATATTTTTACTTTTTTTCTACTTTTTGTGACTTTTTTACTACTTTTTCACTCTTTTTCTATAACTTGCTTTTTTCATTTCTTTTACGTACTTCCCCCCTTTTCATTTCCGCCCTGCCCGAGTCCCAGAACCATGGCCAAGGTAGTGGGCAAGGCCAAGGGCAAGGCTGCTCGCAGCCGCGACCGCCTTCCCTGCGGAAGGCGGCGCCCACACGGGATGCAGGCACGGGCCTTATTTAGTGAGGTGGAGGTGGCTGCACTTATTTTTTTTGTCCAGTGCCACCTCCCCTTAACCCTGGCAGCAGGCGGCAGGCCTGGGTCCGGGTATGGGCTCTGGGAGTGTCGCTAGCGGTGGGGAAAGATGCACCGGGCTGTGTTTCACTGCTCTGAGGTCCGGCGCACCCCTAACCAGCTGATGCACCGGTGGTCCGATATCCTGGACCGGGAGCAGGACCTGCTGGACCTGCTAGGAGTGGAGGTCCCGGGGCTTCATAAGTAGCTTTTTAATATTACTGCTTTGTGTTCTTTTGCTCTGTTTTATATATTGCGAATAAAGAATGCTGCTGCTTATATTGCAGATAAATTACGTTTAAAAATCTTCTGTGATTGTTATGACACAGGTGCTAGGTGCTACTAATCTTACTTGTTTGCAACTTTGCGCTTTCTTGGCATGAGTATGTAAGAGTTTACTTTAGAGAACTTAAGTAAGGTAATGCTTGAGAGACTCTAGTCCTTCCTTTGTCCTCCTAAGAAGAGATAGTGGTGGATTGATATGTTTAGTTACTTATTAGTAGGTAATTTTTTAGTGGTCTGCGTGACGCATCGTCTGCCACGTCACGTGTTGCTGAGTGCTGCTTACCCCATTCCTTAGTAGAACCTTTTGTAGTTTGTTTAGTGAGTGGTAATAGGCTTATCACTAGCAGAACATGAGCAGCAATTTGATGTATGCAAACATTTATGCATGTGTCCTCCATCTATGCATTTTTGAGGACTAAAATTAATGGAAATGCAGACTTAGTGAACAATTAGCCCATGTGGAATAGGTGGGCTAGATCATGTGGTACTTAGGCTTAGTTAGTATTCTGGAATTAGAATGGAGCACTGGATTAGTGTTCATAAATAATAAGAAGACTGACCCTGAATCCTGCAATACTAGTCAACCAGATTAGATAGGTCAATGTTATTGCATTGTTGTTTCCATAAAAAGTTTTTTTGAGCATTTTTAAAAACATTTTATTTGTTTCACACCAATCATCCATGTTTGTCTCTTTCTTTCTTATATCTTTCATGACAAGCACCCAGGGGAAGAAGACGGTGTCGGAGTCAACGGGAGCTGTAGAAGATGCCTCACAGGGCCAGGGACGCTCCTCTACCGTGGACTCTGCTGCTGGCCCCAGTAAGGGCTCCTGTTGTTAATAATAATAATTATACTTCCCTAACTTTTACTGCACCTTATTTTTTCTGAACTATTATTTCAATTTCCTAATTCTATTTTTTACAAAATCTTCTTCGATCTAGACAATCTGTTTCTAAATTCTTGTTATCCCTGCCTCTACCTGCCTTTGCTATGACTCTCTGTACTACTACTATTAGTCTGTCTGTAGCTAAGCTTGCCCAGGTGGCCACTCTTTATGTAAAAGGTTTTAAATAAAACTCAGATTCACCAATCGCTCTAGCCACTGAGTCCAGTCCTTTGGGTTGTCCTCTTCTAGTCTTCTTAATCTTGAGGCTTTTCGACAATTCCCACCAACAAAATGCCCAACCAGATATTTTACTATTTTTGAGAGGATACATGGGACATACTACTACTGTTGTAGGGATTTTGCACATACAGAACAATGCACAAGAAAATAGGACGTTGGTGATAGGAGGTTGGACCTTCCTCGCACCGTCCTCACCCAAAATCCCCTGACCAACTAGCTATAGTGTCTCATTAGCTCCCCGAACCCCCCGAAGATACCCAATGATTAAACAACCCAGAGGGAACCTGTGTAGCGGTTGCCGTTCTAATCGTTCATTTCGCACTGCCCTTCTGCCTACAAAATACCAGATCCTGCGACCGCGCACAGTTACTTTGATCTGGGCATAGCGCTGACTACTAGCGTTGACTGCCTGCTGCTTGTTTTATAAAATTGAATGTTTTACTGCCTTAGGAAATCGAAAAACAATATTTGCTGCTAAAATTGAATGAACTACTTTTATCTGTTTTAAAATCACATTTTGCTGCTAACCATTTTAGAAACTGAACGCTAGTACTTACTGTTGCTGCCATTGTCCCGCAAACCACGTGGCCCGACTGTTAGAGCGGACCCGTGTAGCGGTTGCCGTTCTAGTCATTCATTTCGCACTCCCCTTCCGCCTACAAAATACCGGATGCTGTGGCTCGCGCAGCGGGCGCGCCAGTGACGCACCAAAAGTGTGCCAAAGGCAAGCCCGTCTGCGCTTGTCGGCGCGACCAGCGCCAGAACCCCTGCTTAAATTTCCAGGCTGGCTTACACACGTGACGAGCCTCTGTCCCTCAACCTTGGTGAGTGCCCTGCTTTGAGAGAAAAGATGGATTTTAACATCTTCCCCCAGATGCATTGCTATTGGTGCAGAGCCTAGCCAAGCTCCTTGAATATGCATAGGATTAGGCAAGATTCTCAGTTGAATAATACTAGGTTGTCTAATCCTGCAAAGGATGGGCCTCCCTTGTACCCCAATGCTCCAAATAAAAAAACGACCACTAAATGCGCTAAAACTATTAACTGTGTTCCGATTAATACCAGGTCAGTAATGAAACACAAAAATGACCTGGAGTGTCTTATTCAACTTTAAAATCCAGACCTGATCTTTCTAACGGAAACGTGGGCAAACGATACGAGCAACCATGACTGGAATTATGTAGTCCCATCTGACTATTTTGTCACTAATATGGACAGGACAGGGACAAAGGGGGGTTGGATCGCCCTAATTTATCGAGCATGCTATAAGGTGAGAATGACACCAGAGCCACTTCTGGATGCAGAGGCTATGTTTTTGAGCATAAAACTAAACAATATGGAATGCTTCCAAGGAATTTTAGTATATAGACCTCCAGGACCTAGGCTACCTTTCATTACTACTTTGCAAACTCGCATGGAGTCCTGCCTCAATGCGGATCCCTTTACGCTGCTGGGGGAGTTTAATTCTCACCTAGAGGTAACGAATAATTCGGATACTTCTAATTTAATAGATACCCTAGCTAGTTTTAGATTGACACAAATTGGGCAGGAACCCACACATCAGGCCGGACATACCTTGGACGGCATTTTTACAAACAGTACCCACATAGAAGTAATCAGCTCGCTGCCCTTACTTTGGTCCGATCATTATGCTGTCAATTTCATTATTAATATCTCCAATAATAATCGGTCCTGCAGAATTAGACCCTCTGAGCAAGGTTCGCGCATGAAAGAAAATATTCCAACAAGAGTTGACCATGGCCTTTAAAGAGAATCCGACTTTCAGGGCAGATCCCAATCAGGCAGCCTTGGATTTTAACAACTGGATAACCCAGGCCATAAATCCACTGGCGCGGAAGTTTCCAAGCCGGCCAAGAAAAGGCTTGTATCCGCTCCGTGGTATTCAGCAGAGCTAAAAACTATAAAAATAAAATGTAGACTCAAGGAATGCATTTGGCGTTCCTCTCACAGCTCAGCGCATAAGACAGATTATGGCGTCGCATTAAAAGAATACAAGGGAGCAATAACATCAGCCAAGACAGTTTATTTTACCTCTAAAATTCTAGAATCCTCAAACTCCTATAAAGAACTATTCAAAACAGTCACAGCACTGTCCCCACGGCCGAGGGACTCTGTCTTTGTGCCTAACCAAACCTTTGTTGATAACCTTGCGGTTTTCTTGCAGACCAAGGTCAATATGGTCTATGAGGAACTTTTGAATTTACCGCAGGTCAACAGTATAAATCTCCTAGAGACATGGGAAGGACATTCCTGCCATGGTAGTCTAAGCCATTTCACCAGTCTGTATGAAAAGCAAGTGGTAGACCTACTTTCACTAACTAAGTCAGGATCTCCACTAGACCCTTGTCCCCCATACATTTTACATCTAGCTGCAAGTGAGGTAGGCGCAGCGCTGACCCCTTTGTTAAATCTAGTTATCGAAACAGGGACCTTTTCAGCAGGATGGAAAATGGCCTGTATTAGGTCTATATTAAAAAAACCATCACTTGAAACTTTGGAGGCGAACAATTATCGCCCCATCTCCTGTTTGCCTCTGACCTCCAAGGTCTTGGAGAAATCCATTATTCTGGATTTGACTACCTACCTTGAGGAAAATAACCTGCTGGATTCCACCCAGCATGGGTTCAGAGCTCGATATTCCACTGAATCTGCCCTGATCATGGCAACAGAGGAGATTCGAAGGGTGTTGGAGGACGGTGGCAGGGCAGCCCTAATATTGCGAGACCTCACGGCAGCATTTGACACTGTAACCCACACAGTGCTACTAAATAGGCTGCAGTCTATGGGAGTCAGCGGCAAGGCCCTGTCCCTTCTCACTTCTTTCCTCAACTCTAGGGAACAAATAATACATTGGGAAGGTTTGATATCGGAACGGTTCTCCCTCCCGGGTGGAGTCCCCCAAGGTTTGGCACTTTCGCCCACCCTTTTCAACATCTACTTTACACCTCTGGCCAGACTGATCAAGAGTCATGGCCTAGTGCTTGTGTCCTATGCCGATGACACACAACTGATGGTGTTGGTTACTCAAAATGACAGTATGTCAGCCGAGCGGTTCCGTGACTGTCTTTCCTCTGTGATGTCATGGATGAGGGTCAACTTCTCAAAGCTTAACACCGAAAAAACTGAGATCCTAGAATCTGGCAAGAAACCTTCAATCTGGACCCAATGCTGGTGGCCTCCTGAAGCCAGTATCTGTCCATCGCCGGTGGCCAATGCCAGAAATCTCGGTTTTCTCATTAATAAGGATCTAACTTGTGCCCCCCAAATTAACCAAGTGGTCTCTGCCTGCTTTTTTACACTTAAGATATTGCGTAAAATTCTCCCATTCATCCCGCTTTCCCTCGGGAAAACGGTAGTTGGCGCCCTTATTCTGTCAAGGATAGATTATTGCAACGCACTTTATTTGGGCGCTGGAGTGAAACAGCTTAACAAGCTTCAGTCACTTCAAAATGCTGCAGCCTGAGTTTTGCATGGTCTATCTAAGCATCACTCCACCTCAGCCGGCATTAAACTACTACACTGGCTTCCGGTGAGATGACAGATGGAGTTCAAAGCCCTTTGCCTTGTGCACAAAGCCCTCTATGGAGGTGGGGCGGAAGACGTACAATCATTATTCCCCCGCCACATCCTGTCACGCTGTCTAAGGTCCATGGACTCCGGGCTGTTCCTTCCTCCCAAGACGAAAAGGGTTAGTTGGGGAGGCAAACGCTTTTCATTCTTGGCAGCCAAATTATGGAACTCCCTCCCAGTCTCGCTCCGACTTCAGCCAGCTGAGCTGGTGGATTTCAAGTGGCATCTAGATCATCAGAAGCGGGGCTTGAAGAAGAAGTTGATGGACTAACCCTCCTTTGCGTTGCTGGGCATCTGGAAGACAATGGATCTTCTGAAAGAGTGGCTTGTTCCTCTTCGTCTGCAGGAAGCTCAATTTCCTGAACTGCCCCTACTTCAGGAGGAACAACTACCATTGTGGGCTGTTGTTTTGCCTGTTGTTGCTGCTGATTTTGCAGCTGTTGTTGCAGCTGTTGTTGCCTACTTATTTGCTGAGTTTCCGTCTGTGTTGATTGGGTACTACTTTGCTATAATGACATTTCAAAATCACTGCTTGTTAGTAGACTGGCTACCTCTGCGACACTCATGGGCTTGGGCCTAGGTTGGTGGGGTGGGCCCGCTGATGCGGAGGTGCTGCTCCCAGCTTGGTCCCCGGACACTGCTGCTGCAGGTGTAATTTTTTGTTTCCCAAAATACTTACTTGGGGGGCACACCAGTTTTGGTATATGCCACTTTCTTCTTCTGTTCCTTCTTCTCACTGGCAACTTTCTTGGCACTAGAGGACCTGGTAACTTTCATTGGGGCCATCTTCTTCAGATGTCAGCATGACACTGTTGCACAAGTTGCAGAGATGTCTGTGGCCACACGTCATGTGACGTTGTGCACAGCAGGACTTCTGTCTGGCAGTACAACGGGTGATGATGACACCTCCTCCTCTATCTTTTTGTGCACCTAAAAGCAAGGAAGCCAGGAGAAGAACATCAGAGAAATGTTTCATTTGTTGTTGTGGTTCAATTACTACTAGTACAAACAAACAAATATAATATATAACTTAGTGAATGGTGTTCACACTTGTTACTGTTATATTATTAAATATTATTAGCTCAGTTTAAGCTATAAAAAACATAACAGTTTAGCCATTTGTGAGACTTTGACAACAAGGGCTTTCATGGTATACTGTGTACACTCAGGAAGGATAGGAAAGAAGAACAACAAAAACAAAAATACAAATGTAATGGAAGTGGAATGTGTTTTTTTGGCATTAAATTATTTGCTCATCACGTCCTTCAGGGAGCTGCAGCTGGCAAAGGGGATGGATGGAAGCAGTAAGCCAAGAGGAACATAGGAAAGACATATATGGCAAAAGCAGCACACTACTAAAGCACCACCACAAAATGGCCACCTGCCACATGGACAGTTGGACACTCACAGTCACAACACAAGCAACAAGCAGGAGGCCAGGAAAACAATGAACTGAAACAGGCCTATAATAGCCAGGCAAAGGAGACATGCTAATCAACACAGCTTTAATGGTATTAAATGCAAAAACGTAAATCCACAGGACTAAACAAGGTGTGCAAGGTACACAACAAACACACCACACACAACAAAGGCATTTATTTAACACACACCAAAAAAGTGAAATACCCCCAAAAAACACATTTTGCAATTCAATCCAATGCCATCCATGCCCTAAATGATGTTTAAATTCAACAGAACACACAGACACAGTTGTTTCAGTTTTCAGTTCAGTTCAGTTCAAAACAAAGTTTATTTGGACTATACAGTCCTTAAACATATAAAAATCACCATAAAATACAATGACAAAAAAATTGCAATTTACACAATAAAACAACATCCTAAAATTCAGGTTTAAACTTGTTCGTTCTTGGCTTCAAACCATAAAACATATCCTAACATGTATTATAAGTTAGGGCAAGAATTCATTATTGGACCCATTTCAGAATTCTGTGTCTTGATGAATACTCTTCCCTAGGGCACAAACTATAATTGCATCATCATACGATTCCAATGTAAGAAAATTAATCCTTTTTTTAATCATATATCCTACACATATCCTACAAATGTTAAGAAGCTAGTGACATTTCAAAGATTCTTTTACTTTTTGAATAAACCTCCCCAGAGCACAAGCTATATGCAAATCCCTAATTTCTATTAAAAGCTCTGCTCCCTGTGCCCTGTTTTTTATGCTATACTTTTGGCAAAAATTTGGCACAAAATCTCTTTCCATATATCTAAAACCATTTGGCAATCCAATAAAATGTGTACGATATCACACATTGTCCCCAGAGAGCAGTTACATTTCCCATTGCTATCGATCATTGCTCTTTTTACTCCATTATTGGAGTAGCAGGGATTGACACCAATTCTCGACCTTAAAATTTCTCTTCTCAGACGTCAGCAGGGGAATCTATCGATGTTGGGGAAATAGAATTCATTTTGCCATGATGTAGCCATAAATCATACCCATCTTTTCCCCCTGAGGTACTCCTGATCCTGGACTGGAGAGATTTCTTTGCCCAGGGACCTATGTTCCCTCCCCTCAGCCTCAATTTGTAGAGACAAGGGGCTAATTTTGAGCCTCATCATTGTACAAGCTTTTATCAGAGTTTTTCTTACCCCTTTTGCCCATGTTAGATCATGCATCAGTATCTCATTTCTGCACCAATGCAAGACTTTATTTTCCTCTCCCAGTCCCTGTCGCTACCAGAATCTTACTAGGGACATGCAGGCCGTTATATTTTAAGAGGTGATACCTGTTTCTAGCCTCGCTGCTTGAACCATTGAGGATTTGGGCAAAGATAATAAGTTTTTCAGGGCTTTTCCCTCTTCTACATCCCATCCATTTTTCCCACTCAAGTATAGTAGTTCGGCTCCGTATAGGAACTGCGATGGAGCCATTGCTGTGTATGCTTTTAACACCGGTTTGTCCGACTTTTCCCCGTATACTCCATTAAATTTCTTTAAACCACTAACCAAACCTGATGTCCATACTTTCAATGCTTCGAGATGGGTAGACCAATTCATATTTTTCTGAAACCACAAGCCCAGGTACCTGTATTCATCTACTATTTCCAGCTTCGTGGAACCCAAGTACCAACTGAACCTTATTTTCCTTCTTCCAAATCTCATGATTTTTGTTTTGTCCATGTTCACTACGTTTTTTTTATGCCCACAATATTTGTTAAAACAGTTCAACTTTCTATGTAGCCCAATCTCTGTTTGGTCTACTATTAGTAGATTTATTCGCACATAATAGACAGGAGATATGTTTCCCATCTACTTTTGGGCTGGCCCCCCCTTTCTTTGCCTAATTCTCTGCAATGAATAGGGAAAATAATAGTGGGGCCAATACACACACCTGTCTCAGCCCATTTCCAATCTGTATTTTCTGAGACAGCTCCCCTCTGTATCTAGAATTACTTTCGCCCAGTCGGAAGTATGAAGTTCTTGTATCAGACTTAGTAAGTCTCTTGGGATGTGATAACCATTCAGCGTCTCCCACAGTTTCCCTCGGTCCACTAAATCAAACGCTGCTTGGAAGTCCACAAAACAGCAGTACAGACTTCCAATATGCTTAATCAACTTGCTCGCAATGGACCAGAGTGCAAAGCAGTGGTCGACTGTTGAATGTCCCTCCTTAAATCCCCCCTGCTCTGGGGGCACAATCTGGTTCCCTTCTGCCCACTCCCTAAGCCTCTCCAAGATTATTTTGGTGAATACTTTTTCACCTATGTCTAAAATGTTAATTCATCTGTAGTTCTTAGGTGCATTTATGTCTCCTTTTTTGTGGATGGGTCTTATAATTGCACCTTCCAGTTTTCTGGTATGATACCTGTATTAAATATCCCCAGGAACATTTTTGAAAAGAAGTCTGCCCAGCACTCAGGCCTATTTTTTATGATCATTGCTGGGAGGTTATCTGGGCCAGCTGCTCGGGTCAGTGTTAGATTAGATATGTTTTTTTTTTCCTTGCTGGCGGTAAACTGATCCTTAATTTCCTTTCTCACTCCTGGCCATAATTTTGAGGTTGATCCCTTATTTTCTTTGCAATTACCATACATTTTCCCCAGGTAAGTAACCCAGTCATCTTCTGGCACCACCCAGTTCAAGCAAGCTAAAGATTTCCCTGAGCTTTCTTGTACCAATTTCCAGAAGCCTTTCAAATCTTTAGGTTGTATAGCAGTTAGCAATCTAACCCAGCAGCTCTCTTTGCAGGATCGTGTTTTATTCCATACCATCATTTTATAAAATCTCCTTTGTTTCTGGAGGCTGTAAAGCAATTCTACATTGCACTTTACCCTAATTCTTCTTTCTCGTTGTCTGATCCTTGCTTTAGCTTTACAACATTCTTCGTCTAACCATTTCATCTCTATACTTTGTGGTTGGTTTTTCCTCCCACACCCTAGTTTTCTACATTTAATTTTTACCCTTATGCATTCCACCAGTTGCCTAATAGTATTTTTGAACCCGCCAATATCATAAGAAATTGGAAGACTATCCAACGAAAGTTTTTCTATAAAATCCTCTGATATCTTGTTGTAAGGCGTCTTGGGTAATCAACGTGGACCTGTAGCACAGTGTTTCTTTGTTTTTTCTTTATACCGTATACTTCTGTCTTCGGGGGGTAATGATCACTTCCTTCCACATTTACCACCTAAAAGCACTTAATTAAATCAAAGTTCCAGGCATTTACAAACACATAAACTATTGGGCAGAGTTGCAGGCCTGACTTGAAGGTGCGCTTTGCTGGTCTATCCATGTCCAATCTGCCATTCGAAACAGACCAAACCCAAGCATTTGACCTAGAGACACATCACGTACTGACATAACCCCCCCTTGGAAATAAGGCTTCCCCAATTCTATGTAAAGTTAACAGTTGCTTGAACCATTGGTCGTTCCTACATGGGTTTAGCTTGTGGTTGAAATCACCCATCACAAACAGTACATCTTTTTGATAATTATCCAAATTAACAAATCCTCATTAAATTTTCCCATTTTGACCTTATAATCATTCTCTTCCCCCCTCTGGATGTAAACATTTACAATAACTATGTTATGTTATGTTATATGGTTCTTATAAAGCGCCTATCACCACTGGTCTCTAAGCGCTAGACAGACGACCAACAACATAATATCGCCTCCACAACCATCTGTCAACTCCAATTAGACCGAAGATGTTACCTTTCCAAACAGAAATGTCTTCAGTTTTTTCCTGAAGGAAAGAAGGTTAAATTCCTCCTTCAGGCTGGATGGAAGATCATTCCAAAGTTGAGGAATGAGTACTGAGAAAGCACTACCTCCTTTAGTTTTTAAATTGAATCTGGGTTGAACCAGATTTGGGACAGACCCAGAGCGTAAGGACCTACCGGGAACATACTTCCTCAGGCGCTGTTTCACATATTCCGGGGCATTGCCAAAGAGTGCTTTATGGGCCATGCAGAGGCCTTTGAAATGGACCCTAAGCTTCACGGGAAGCCAATGCAGTTTGCGAAGGAGAGTAGATGCATGTGAACTTCTGGGAAGAGAGAAAACCAGTCTGGCCGCGTCGTTTTGCACGACTTGCAGTTTCCTCATCAGCTTCTGTGATAGGCCCAGATACAAAGCATTACCATAATCTAGCCTCGAGATGACAGTTGCTGAGACGATGGTCTGCAGCGTGGAGGCAGAGAGAATGGTAGTAAGCTTACGTAGCTGCCGCATCACGGCTGTGCAGGAACTATGCCTTCAAATCGGTGATCTGGGTTCGATAACAGTACTCTACATCCTATTGCCCATTTACATTTTACATCTAAAAGTACCACCTTCCTGGCAATCTTAGATGAAACTAGCGTCAGTTGCCCTCCTGAGGGTCTACCAAAACAATTATTTTTTGCAACTTTTGTCTGATGGGCGAACCGCTCAATTACTAGGGTTTCCTGCAAACAGATAATCTCATTGCTGATAATGGACTTTTTTAAGCTATCCTGATTTGCTATTCTATTATAACCATTTATATTCCAGGATAGAATGGTTAGGCTGTGCGGCAACCCAGGCTTCTGATCTATCTCACTTATGTACCCGTTTCCCTCATATGCTGGGGATGCTAGGGCTCTATATCTGTTTCCTGCTAGGAATCCTTCATCGTCTCTCTTACTTTCCCGACCTCTTATGGCGATTTCAAGATCATCCTTTTTATCGCAGCAAGCATCGGTCAATCTAACCTGCCTTCAGCCCAGCCCTGCATGGTTTATAAGGAATGATCTCTCATCCTTATTATAAACTTGCACTTCTGTCCTTTTTACTAGTCTGATCCCTTCCTTATAAAGCTTATGTTCTGCTGTTATCATTGCACGCTTTACTAGACCAGAGTAAAGTAAAACCTTGGTTACATCTGTCCCCTTACTATTTAAGGTAAAGCCAACTTCTCTAAGATCCTCTGTGCCGATATTCCATAAGCTTTCACTATTAGATAGGGAGGAAAGCAGTTGTGATCGATTTAAGGGAGCTAATTTCCTCACTTTTTCCCCCCTTCACCCTGGCCAATCGACTCCAAGAATACCCACAAATCCTGTCTACTTTTTGTCTCTGCCTCATGGGGGCCTCCACTTTGATCGTACTCACTTGTTCTTGTGCCTTCTTGTGTTGACTTCACCAACTTCCTTTCCTTTTCCTCTCTTTCTTGTCTACTCGTTCTTTATTTATCCTATTTTTCCTTGTCCTAAGTTTTCCTGGGCCTTTTTTCTTCCTTTCCTCGCCTTCTGTGTTACTCGTGGATTTTCCTTCTCCTAAATTATTTACCTTTAGTGGGGCTAGCCTTACCTTCTTTCTTACAAGCTCTACTTCTACTTCTCTTACTTCCTTCCATAACCCTTGCTATGATGGAGCTAGGCCCTTTCTAGATTTCCTCTTCCATCTCTTTGGGAGTGGGATATGCTGCTTATAACTCCTCCTTTCCCTCCGTTTTTTTTATGACCATTGGGTGCCGTGAAATTATTACAATATGCCCTTCGTTCTGCAATGGGGCCTCGAGTGGTCTAACTATAGAGGGCATAAGGTCCCTGATTTGTTTCAGCTCCCCTATCATGATTTTGAACCGATCCCTTTGGGTTTTTAAGACCTCATTATTCATTACTGCTACCTCTAGCAACCCTTGCAAAGATTTTTGTAAAATTAACATTGCATCCAGAATAGAGGCGCTAGAGGTACCTGCTACCTCCAAATTATAAAAAGAGGGTCCCGACTTATCGTTCACTTTGTCCTGGGGATTTTCCATAGCCCCCTTCTTATCCATATATCCTTTTATAAGATGGATATTACTCTGTCCCTCGTCGTATGTTTCTGACTCCTCGATTTCTCCCTCAATCTCTATCTCTTGGACACTCAGAGAGGTAGAGAATCCAGGAGATGAGAAGAGACCTGGGTCCAGAAAGAGTCCGGAGAGGTTAAATTGACTTTGGTTTGGTGAGGCTCGCTCCTGGGGTGCCTTATTCGCTGGGGTTAACTGATTCTTGCTCGCGCTCTCTTCTTTTCCTTCGGTGCCCTTTCTTTTAAAATGATTCCCCACGAAATCTTTAATTGAGTTTGTAACCGAAGCTCATCCTTTTGCCCCCCCAGCCTACTTTGCTGCAGAGTTGTGGCTGGGGGTTGATCTTGTAATGCTTTTTTACATCCGGAGGTGTCGCATTGTGCGTCTTTTATATTTCCTTTCTCTTTCAAGGATATGACTATATCCTCTCCACCCATTTCACTATGGTCGGGTTTTTTAGAGTATTTTTAGCATTTCCGTGCTTTTGCTTTGCTATGTGCCATCACCTTTTGATTCCATTAGCACTTCTCCTCCTTGTTTACAGGTGAACTCCTAAAATACCCTTCTTCTTCCTTCCCTTTTTGCTTCCCCCATAGGCTTCCAAAACAACTTCTGATTGAGTCCCCTTTTCTTGCCTGGGGCCTTCGCCAACACAGTTTGTCGATCTGCAACAGCCTCCCTGCCTCTGCACTTACATCTGTTCCACTAGCTCCCAGCTCTGCTGTTCTGCTCTGCAGTGCCTCACAACTCAGTCAGTTAGCGACTGGGGTTTTCCTTCACCATGCATGGAGGGAGACCAAGTGCAGCACAGTACCCTGCACTGGGAGACGTCACCCAGCAAGGCCCAGGCTCACTCCATGTGCTATGGCCAGGAAAAGTAGACCTAATCCGCCTTCTCCCGGCATTTATGGTACTCCTTCAATCAGGGTTTCATGTGCCTTTTACTGGTGTTTCTGGTGTGCTTTTTCCGTGGCGTCTTGATACACCCTCCGCTTCAGCGGCGGCGATGTCCGGCAATGTCCGTGTCATGTGATGCTGGGACGTGATGCTGGGCGTAACGTAGCGTAGTGTGGCCCGGAACTGGGCACTGGATTCACAACTGGCCTTAGATTCAGACGTAGCCTTGACCTTACTGTAAAGCGCTTCAGTTGTTTCATGCACCCATGAGTACCTCTGAGCCTACTGGATGAAAGGCCTGTTGGCAGACTACGCCACAAGCTTGCAGGCCTATTGCAAAAGAACACTGCCTGGCTTCAAAATGTCAGCCACATGGCCAGGCCCACAACAAGAATAAGCCTAAACCAAAAAGGAACAAAGGAAACACATGCAGGCCTATATGGCAAAAGCAGCACACTTATAACTATCACCACAAAATGGCCACCAGCCACGTGGACACTCACAGTAAATGTAAATGTAAAATGATACTTGTATAGCGAACTACTCACCCGCAAGGGTCTCAAGGCGCTTGTACAAATACCGCTGTGGAACCCATCCTGGCTTTCCCTGTGAGACATCCACTCCTGGGCACCCCCAAGGTGGAGGCCAGGCATCCTTAGCGTTGTGGGGATTAAGCAAGCTATTGCCTAGAGTTGCAGAGTGGGACTCTATGATTGAAATGGCACCGAGGCAAGAATTATCAGGTCCATGGAATTTTTGAGCCCAAGACCCACTGAGGTGGGGAATTGAACCCTGGTCCCAGGCTAGACCTCTGCATCAGGGTCTGCTGCTCTAATCATTGAGCCACACAGTCTCCACAGTCACAAGCAACAAGCAGGAGGCCTGGAAAACAATGAACTGAAACAGGCCTGTAATAGCCAGGCAAAGGAGGCATGCTAAACAACACAGCTTTAATGTAATAAAATGCAAAAATGAAAATCCACAGAGCTAAACAAGGTGAGCAAGGTACACAACACACCACACACACACAACAAAGGCATTTATTTAACACACACCCATAAACTGAAATACCTAAAAAAATACATATTTTGCAATTCAATCCAATGCCATCCATGCCCTAAATGATGTTTAAAATAAATTCAACACACACCAAAGGAACAGTTGTTTCATCATGCACCCATGACTAGCTCTGGGCCTACTAGTGGCTACCTACAATACATTTTTTATAAAAATGATTAAAAGTACCAAAATTATAGTTGCAACAACTGCAATGCCCCAATCAAACAAACAACAACACCAACTTACTTGTAAAATCTCAAATCCAAAAGTCCTCAAATCCAATGATATATGATGCAGCAGACGCAAAGAGTGATCCTTCCAGCTCCAAATCCAAATGAAAAATGAACAGGAGATAGACAAAGCACTGGGAGGAACCTGCTGGGCAAGAACAGGAAGTTGGAGAATCTGTGCCACTTCCTTCCTCTCCCCAAAAAACGTTTTTAAAAAAAAGGACTCCTTGTACAAAAAAGTACAGCCAAATGTCAATCTGAGGAGTTTTTTCCATCCAAATGATCATTTTAGAGAAGGTTTTATGCTGCTCAAGATATTATTCTTCTCCAGATTTCAAATGTTGCGTGTTCGGCATCGCGAGCTTCACCAAACTTCCACCGGATGTCTGATGGCATGTCTGAATGACGTGTTTGCGATCACGCACTCTCGTGGTGTCCGTTGGCACAGCGAATGATGTGTTCGCGATCGCACACTCTCGCGGGATTTCGCGGCCGGCTACCAAAATCTCGTGGCACGCGCAAACAGATAGGAAAACTTGTCGGCGAACGCAGGGATCCCGGTAAGTCGCTATTGCATGAGTGAAAATGTATTTTTAAAGCGCGAACAAGGAAAAAATTCCGCTACTACGGGGATCGCGGAATTTCAGGTAAATCCGCATTCTCCTCGGAATGCGCAATTGCTGAAATTCCGCAAATACCGCGAGCGGAGCGGATTTTACCACCCAGGGTTACTCCTAACAGAGCAGATTGAACATCATTGGTGTAAAGTGCAAATAGAAAGGGCGCGGGGACGCACCCCTGTCTCAAACCTCTAGCGAGTGCCTAGTACACCCGCCTCCCTTTCCAAAGCGAATATCAATCCCCATTGCCTCCATGATCTGCCACAGCCTATGCTGTGCCACGCAGTCAAAGGCTGCAGACAGATCCATGAAGGCAAGATATAGATGGCCATTATTAGCTGCAGTGTATTTTGCAATTATTAGATTCAGGTTCAGACAGTGATCCACAGTGCCTTTTCCCTTTCTAAAACCATACTGACATGGGATTACAATATTCTTCTCCAGAGCCCATTCCTCAAGTCAATTTAAAAAAAAACGGCCCATTAATTTTGCGGTGGAATCTATCAAAGATATAGGCCTATAATTTTTCGGAATTGTCCTATCCCTTTTTTGTAGATAGGGACAATTACAGTCATCCTCCACGAAGGAGGAACACCTATTTGGGTAATATTATTTAAAAACATGTGTTAAAAGCAGGGCCTTGAGATCTTGATTATCTAAAAAAAGATCAATTGGGACACCATCAGGTCCTGGTGCCTTCACTCGTTTAGAGCTTATTTTATTTCTTCCAGTGTGAACCTTGCACTACCTCTAAACCAGCTAGACTTGTGGGGTAAGCTGGGTAATTGCCTTCTCATTAGTTCCAAATAGACCTTCAAAATGTGTAACCCATTCCTCCTGTTCAACATGGGTATCTATAGACATGCACTGCTCGTCTCTTAGCAAAGGTGCATTAATCACAGATCAAAATGCCTGTGAGCTTTTTAATAATGCAGCCTTTTGCAGATTTTTCCACCAATGTTCTTTTAGGGCTTTCAGCCTTGATATCCTTGCTTTTGTATAGGCCTGTCGTAATGACTTGACCAAAGGTAGGTTGCGAGGTTTATACTTTAAGGCCATGTGAAGATTTGCAAGTGATTTTTCATAAGCCTCATCAAACCAATTATGGGGCATATTACCAAGGAGTTGCGATAAATATCACAAAGCGCGCTTAGCGCTGTTATCTTTATCGCCGGCTATCGCTGGATTTAATCACCGAGATAGCGTTGTATTATCAACGCTTATCTCAAAGGCGATAAGAAATCCAGCGATAACGGGGATTTTCATGGAACATCGCTGGTTTTCAAGCGATGTTCCATGGAAAACGCTGATAGGCTTGATATTAAGGCCCCGTGGCTTTAGCTGCACAATCCACCACCCATGTTAAGTATGCCTTAGTCAGGAATTTAACAGACGTTAAATTCCTGCGTAAAGGCAGAGTTAGCGTGATTAAAATTATCACTGCAACTCATTGGTAATATTGCAAAGCTGCCTTTGAGATATTTACCTATGTTGTTTCGACAGCCACGCCTACTTTGCATCTCATTAGCGATGCGATGGTAGGCGTGTTGGAAATGGGTGCTAAGTAAGGAAAACACGCGCTAGCGTGTCCTTGATGATATTGAGATATAATTATCGCCGCTTTTCGCCCGAAAACGGATGCTAAAGCGGCGATAATTATATCGCCAGCCCTTGATAATATGCCCCTTGATTTCTTGCATTGCCCATTGCGTACAAAATAAATTAAATTGTTTTTAACTTCCAGTGAAATCAGCTCGAATGCTGTGACCATGCCATCATCAAATAAAGGATCTAGGCATACCATTATCTCTGCTACTCGATTAGAGACTATGTTGCCCAGAAACTTCACAGCATCAATTCTCTCCCACTTCAAAATGATCTCATTCTCCCTTGCAGTTACTGGTTAGATATGAAGTTTAAGAGAGGATTCCCTTTTCATTAAGGAGGGGATAAGAAAAGTTATTGCAGCATGGTCACTAAAAGCGTAAAAATTAGTCTCAAGTTGGGAAAAAATCTTCCTTATGGGATCAGAGACCAGGACATAATCAAGCGTAGAGGAGAGGGAACGACTAAAAAAAGTGAAATCTAGCTGACCAGTTAAAATTTCAGAGGTATTTGGAAACACAAGATTATTTATATAATTAATAATCTT
Source organism: Triturus cristatus (assembly GCF_964204655.1). Lineage (NCBI taxonomy): Eukaryota > Metazoa > Chordata > Amphibia > Caudata > Salamandridae > Triturus > Triturus cristatus. Next base: position 159,898,385 of record NC_140585.1, read on the forward strand.
TATAGGCCGTTACCATACTCAGTGTGACTAAAATGGGGAACATATACCCCATCATTGTCTACCAGTCCACAGACTGATATATTAGTCTTATCACAACTCTCTTTGTGTGACTGTCAAGAGTGAATGCAAAAAAAGGCCCCTGTCAGTTTAAACCAAACTTTGATTCCAAAGGCAGGCAGAGGTGCAAGATTGTTAAACAAGAACAGGCACACTTCCTAAAAGTGGCATTTCCTAACACATAATTGAAAAACCACCTTTACTGAAAGATGTGTTTACATATTTAGGATTCTCTAAATATTTGGGTGTTTCCCTACATGTAGGGTCTCCCTCCTGCATTTGAAAATTTCAGCTTCACATGCAGAGGGTTCCCTCCCTCATGAGTAGTCAGTGCCTTACATCTGGATATCTCTCTATGCCAGGAAGGAGATCCTCAGAGTTGGTAGGTCACCATATACCTCAGCAAACATGAAATTATTGTGGTACTACTGTATATCAACCCCCAGAATATTGAGGAACCAGAATATCAACTGCAGCATATTGAATGGTAAGTAAATATGGGGAAGTATAGATTTACAAAGCATATTTCCAAATCTACGCACCTTAAGGATATCCATACCAGTTTGGTACTTATATATGGAGCTAGGTAAAGGAAATCTACACTGACTTGCTGTTAATATTTTTCCCCGGATATTTAGTCATCAATATTGTGTCCTTTCAATAGTCTTGTGTCAAAATTTGGTGTGTATACCATATTAGATGCAGAAAGAGAAGTCAGCAATTTGGTGGATGGGAGAAAGTCATATTTTTTGCACTGATCACTTTCATTTGTTTTACTGGAGCTGGTGGTTACAGACTCTGATTGTACCATGGGCTTAGTTAACCAGGCCCAGAGCCAATGCTCTGTTTAAAAAGTATATAGTAATAAGGTGTGATCACAATTAACTATAAATTCCTACTTGTAAGTCCCACGTATATTGTGGGGTATGTAGGTTTAGAGACCCCAGTAGAGTTAATCCACTTAAGTGTGCACTGCTGTGATCCAAATTAATTACAAGCACTTCCAAAGTCTAAAGCCACCTTTGTTTGACATACACGTCACCCCCAAAGGTCTGCCCTAGGTGCCTCAAAAGTAGGGTGCATTGTTATCATAGGCAGGGGCATTATAAAAGATATTTTATGTGCCTGGTGGGGAAAAACTGCCAATTTTGTTTCTCTCCATTGTAATATGCTAGCTCTATATGCTAGCATTGGAAGGCTTTATTAAATCTTAATAAAGCCTATCTTTTGACTTGAGTGAACTAGGAAAAAAAGATAAAGTATTAAAATAATATTTACAATAAATAAATCCAACAACTTGCTAAGGATATAATTAATATAAATATTGCCAGAAAGTAGGTTTAGAACTGCTTTCCCAAAGTTGCCTACAATCAGCCCTATAGCAGCCTCTTTTGATTGGCCAGCCTTTGACATGCTAAGCTAAGCTCAATTGATTAGGTGTGAAGTGGCCTGGCCTGAAACAAAGAGTCCATCTGGTGGGAGGGTATCTGCTGCTGCAGATGCCAGGACAGGAAGGGGGCTGGGCAGCCAAACTGGTCCTTAAAGGGAGGAAAACAGTGAGGACATGAACCAGGCCCACCCCAGACAGATTTGTAGAGCTAGACTGCTCTACCCGTAAAGGTCATGGGGCGCTGTTGGATCAGGCTGCTAGTTCTCCTATTGGTTGAACATACAGGTCTTGAGGTCCTTCCTGAAATGCTAGAGTGATGGTGAGGCTTTGAGGTGCAGTGGGAGGTTGTCCCAGGTCTTGCCTGCCAGGCTGTACATATATATAGTGATGTCATCCCCCCACTAGCAGTGCGCCGAGAGGAGCATTTTCAGAGTGGTGGAGGAAGGGTGCATGGCCTCCGACCACCTCTCAGCAATCCCACTGTGTGATTCTTACTGAAGGTAACAGGAGATCTTATTGGTCCCTAAGGACCCTCGGCAGCCAATGGGAATTAATCCCCCAACCAGCAGTGCACCAGGTGGTGCAATTGCAGATTCCTGCAGAAAGGGGGCTGGACAAAGGTCCCTAGAAAAGTAATTCACAGGAAGGCTCACACTCCACAGTTATGGTTTTCAAAGCAATTTATTAGCAATGCATTTTACCCCCACCCGGCCCTCGTAACGGCCACATAAAGAAAACATAGTGCCCCATCGCCTTTAAAAAACAGGAAGGTGAAATGAAATGATTGATATAGAAGACATACTTTGACATTTTTTGCAGGCGTCCAAGTTTTACAACTATGATTCTTAATATTGAAGCAAAATCAATTGTACAACTCACATTTAAAAATATGAAACAAATTGCCAAGCCAATAGTCCTGTTAATCATGAAATGGGCACCACAAAATAGGAAATTAAATGTATAGTTTGAGCCATGTAGCATATTCCATAAATATAGTACCGAAACAAGAATTATAAATGAATAAATTATATTTAAATTAGAACCAAAAAGAACTGTTCAAATTCCCATTGTGTGCCCTACATGATTTAAATTGCAACAAAATAAATGCCAAGTGTCATAATTCACAATACATTACATTCTAGTAAGTAGAATTGGTCAGAGTGGATACAAATCTGAAGTACGCATCATGGGCCCACACCCAGATACCTGGAACAACACCTGGTGGCCCCCCCCCCTCAAAAGCCCGCTCACCTCCATGGACCACGCACGCAACCTCGGAATCATTCTGGATTCCGAACCCAAAATGGACCGCCAGGTCAACTCCGTCGCATCCTCCTGCTTCCACACACTCTGCCTCCTATGCAAGACCTTCAAATGGATCCCCCTCAAACACAGAAAAACTATCACACATGCCCTCGTCACCAACAGACTCGACTACGGCAAAGCACTCCATGCCGGAATCAACAAAAACCTCACCCACAAACTTTAAAACATCCAGAACGCCGCTGCCAGACTAGTCCTCAACCTGCCACGACACTGCCACATTACCCAGCACCTGCAAACTCTCCACTGGCTACCCATCGAGGCAAGAATCACCTTCAGAGGCACACAAAGCCCTCCACAACCCCAGACCAGCATACCTGAATCACTGACTTACATTCCACATGCCCCGAAGGATGCTATAATCAGCCCAGCTCTCCTATGCCATGATCCCTCACACCAAGAAGTCCAGATCGGGAGGCCACTCTTTCTCCTTCCTTGCGGCCAGAGCCTGGAACGCCCTCCCGCTCCACCTCAGACAGACAACCTCACTTCCCAACTTCACAAGGGACCTGAAAACATAGCTCTTTGATAGACCGCCTCCTTGATGGACAGGACCCTGCGCCTCCCCCCTAGCACCTTGAGACCCTTACAGGTGAGTAGTCACACTTAACAAATGCATGATTGATTAATTGATACAACTTTGCCCGTTATCAAGAAGTAACTCTTCAATGAGTGATCTTTCCGATCACGTACATCAATTGTGCCATCACCATGTGTGTATATCCAGAACAACCATCTTATGTCCGCTAAATATAAAACTCTTTATTAAAACAAAAAAACAAATAAGCTATAACTCATTATGAGCATCAAAAGAGAGAATCAAAAAAGAAAAGATGAGATGAGAATGACCAGAATTTCTTCTGTTATTTTCAAAAAGGTAACCTGTCTCATACTGAGTATGTCCCTCAAAGGAGCAAAGGCAAAGCAGGCCAGAATAGGTTAGGATGTATGTCTGGAAAAACAAACAAGAGAGGCAATCTAACTGTCAGGCAGTGACTTCAGAGGAGATGAGTTCAAGAGAGGGAAAGATGGAGATCAAAGAAGAGGTCAAATAAAGACATGGTGTAGAAGTGGACCTCAACTAAGCCTACCAGTGCAAGGGGTTTGCCCTTCTCTGCACAGAGTCCTCTGACCAATAGGAAGAAGTTGGCACAGAAACTGGAATAGAAAATACTAAGTTTAAAAAACCTCATGAGGTGGAACTACGTTCACACAGCACCCTTCGGTATTGAATGAAGTAGCACACCGAACAGAAGGAACATGGTCCTTTTATACCCACACAGGGGCTCAAAAGAGAGCGGTACAAGTACAGGATAAGATTTTATGTACATATACGGTCATGTAGAAAAACACAGTCGACAAGTAGGAGGAGTTAACAGTTTGACAATGCTAGTAAACACATCCTGACAGTTACATACTACTAACAGCTGCAAGGAAAGCTGCAAACTTAACTGGGCATGTGTAAAGGTGGAAGATGATAAATATAGTTCGTTTCTAGGGAGATTACAAGAGCAGTCAACACTGAGGGAGGACAGAGCACATGGTGAGGACGTGGCAGCACATGGCAAACAAAATGGCTGCCAGAAATACAAAATGGATTCCACAAAATGGATAAGATAGCCTCTAAATACAAGATGGATTCCGCTAATTCTAACCCAATCGCTGCCAATTTACAACAATGGAACATAAGGATCTGTTGCATCGGCCGATGTGAACATAAAGTTCCTCATCCTCCTTGATGACTCCCGAGGATTTACAGTTAGTCTTAGTTTCCTTTCCCTGTTTCCACCCTGTCAATGCCAAAATAAAATAATAAGTCAGCATTATGATTATGATATCTGGCCCAGAATCTAGCTACTAGATAGTTTGTGTCACAGTTCTTGATTGCTCTGTAATGTTCCAACACTGTACTTTTCACTGGAACGATGGTACTCCCCACATACTGATATCCACATGGTGACTTAGGTTCATATACAACATAGTCAATTTCCCATGTGATGAATTTATTAATGCTATGTGTTTGGCCTGTCCGTAATATCTATTTTCTTCCTGTTTTTGCTGGTTGCGGCACACTTTGCAGTGGCCACACTTGTGGAATTCCCTCTGTTCTTGTAACCAACACCTGCTATCAGTGGGGACACTGTTGTAACTATAACCAAAATATCATTTAAAGATTTGGTTTACAATAGGTTACTGGAGGGTATGATGGAATAACCTTCCCAATAATTGGGATCTGTCTTAGGCAAGTGCCAATGTCTATTCACAATCTTTCTCATGGCACTTGATTCGATGTTGAACATGGTAATGTACATGTGAGGGTCCTGTTGTTCCTTCTTCTTCTGAACTATCAAGCATGTCTTGGGAGTTAGGACTGCCTTCTTTCTGGCTGCATTGGGGATTTTGTATGGATATCCTCTTGCTCTAAATCTACAGACCATCCTGCCCACCTCAGGTGTAAAGCTTAATGATGTGTTACATGCCGGTTCGGCATTTACTGGCTCACCATATGGGATACTCCACTTCAATTTTTGTGGGTGATGACTTCTAGCATGGAGAATGCTGTTACCTGCTGTCGCTTTATGATAGAGTCTAGTGTATATGTTGCCTTCTACCACTGTAACAGCTACGTGCAGGAAATCCATATGTGTCTAATTGATTTTGTATGTGAAAACCAAATGTAAAAACTTAAAAAATCAATGAGTTCCACCTCTAGACCCTCCCATATCACAAACAGATCATCCATGTGTCTGGTCCCAAAAATAATTTGACTAGTCCACCGTTCATTCTCCTCAGTCCAAACATGCAAACATGGTGCTCCTCTCACCATCCCATGAACATACAGGCATAGCTATATATATAAACACAAGTGACCTCTGAGCCCAGAGGTTGGTTGAAGACGCCCTCACTCGGAATCTGCTGCTTTTCTAGTTGCTTTTTATTACATATTAGCAAACATGGCTATGCCCAACGCGTTTCGGTTCTCAACTCGAACCTTGATCACGGGTAGATTGTAACAACCAGACAAGACCAGGCATTATTTATTTCTTCTGCCACATCTACTTCCTGCTTGTGTAGTTGCAAAACATTCTGGTCCTAGTAGTGCAAAAAACTATTTTTTCATGTGTCATATGTGTTTTCTATAAAAATTCCTATGATTTCCTTTTTAGAGTGCTATATACGGAGGTGCTATTTACAAAAACATTTGTGAGACACAGTGCATAGTGATTCGATTGTTGAAACAATAACATTTAGTACTATGAATACGCCAAACGAATGTTTCCATTGCTCTACATTGAGGCATTGCAGCAGTATCAACTCTCCAATGGGTATTTATGTTTGAACCAAAATTTATACTTAAAAAGCAATCAGTCATCTTTATAAGATTTTCACCAGATCAAAGTCGCTTTCTGTCTAGTCAGAAATGCAGATTCTAATCTTCCAGGTTATCAATGATACAATCACGAATGATACAGTGCCTCAATGGTGAGCAATGGATACATTCGTTTGGTGTATTCATAGTACTAAATGTTATTGTTTTAACAATCAAATCACTACGCACTGTGTCTCACATATGGTTTTGTAAATCGCACCTCCATATATATATACAATAAATGTCGATTAGATGGCTGCCTGATGTCAACAAACACAATGCCCTCACCTGAAAGTGAAAAATATGATATGAATATTAAATACAGAAAAAGAGGAGGGGAAAGAGACCAGCAGCAAAATTACATTACAAATTACACAAGTGGTTAATTATGTAGGTGGACAGCCAATTCTTCACTTGAATTCAAACCCCTCGGTGTTATGGTTTCCAAATCAATAATATATCTGGACTCAAGTTGACGTAGTGAGAGTTCCCGATTCCCGCCTCTCACTTTATTAAACACAGTATCAAGTACCGCCATTCTAAGTAATTTTTCATTTTGATAATGGTGGTCGAAAAAATGACATGCAACAGGGTACTGCCTATTGTTGTTACGAATGGCACGAACGTGTTCAAGCCCTCTTTTTTTGGCATGATGTATGGTGCTGCCTATGTATGCCTTATTGCAGGGGCAAATAAGAGCATATATGCAGTACATGGTGTTGCAGGTTAGTGATTTCCTAATCACCCATTCTTTATTAGTACTAGAAATTGAGAGTCTGGTGCAATCTACACTGTTGCTGCAGGATTTGCAATTTCTGCAGCATCGAAAGCCTGGGCGACTCACTTGGGTTGGCCTTGTGCTACTGGTTACTAGGTTGTGACTCAATTCATCTCGTAATGAACAACATTTTTTTAAAGTAATCTGAGGGCAACTTTTAAGGTTTTTCTTCAAACTATCATTTGTCAGAAGTACACACCAGTGTTTCTTAAGTATCTGGAATACATCATGTGCCTGACCTGAGTATGTGGTGATAAATCTCAAAGTGTCAGGCTCAGCATCATGTATCACTGACTGTAGTAGCTGATTTCTAGTAACCTCTTCGACTCTTCTGCCAGCTCCCGCTATGGTTTTACAACTACATCCCCTCTCACTGAAGCGTTGACACATGATCTCTTTTTCAACTTTGTAACTAGCTTCAGTGCTGCAATTGTGTTTAGCACGCAACAGCTCCCCATACGGGATGCTGTAAACCAAATTGTGGGGATGGGAACTGGATGCACCTAGAATACTGTTTCCTGTGGTTTTCTTGCGGAACAGTTTGGTTTGTAATGTTTGAACTTTTATTTCAACTAGCACATCCAGAAACTCAATCGTAGTGATGAATACAGGCCCCAGCTAGGCCCGCAGGACACAAGGGTTCGCTCTCCTGTAATGGAATCTATAAGGAAGTTGTCACGGAAACTGCAAAGTACAAAGACAGCATTTATTAACCCTTAAGGGTGGTCCTACAATCCACACAACACTCTTCAGTATTGCATAGAGTAGCACAAAGAACATTCGTACATGGTCCCCTTTTTTACACAGTAGAGGGGCTCATAAGTGGGTGGATACAACATGAAGACGAAGAACATTACCATTTATGGTCATTTTCGATACTGAATCAATATGTGGGCGGAGCTAACGCACTCCTTGAGCCCGCGAAAACATGGTCAAGCAAGGCTAACTGATAACAGATGTGGTCAAGTCTGGGCATGCGCCAGATGGACAAAGGAGCTATTTATAGACTGTTACTGGGCAGATTACAAGAGCAACTAACACAGAGGTTGGACTCTTCTCGTGGGGAACACGTGGAGGCATGACAATACAAAATGGAGTCCAAGCTTCGGTCAACATAACAGAGAAAACACGATCTATAACAGAGGAACTAATGTCTTTAGTAAATGCTTAATCACATCGTTGTTTCAATTTACAACAGACGACCCTTTCAGCATTTACTGAAGACATCCGGTTTGTTAGGATAATCATCATATATATCAATTGTCATCATTTCTTCAACTTCTTTAGCTAAACGTTTTTGGTGGGCAACATCGGCAATAGCTTTCTTATCAGGGATACAGAATGATACACATAATGAGCAGAGTAAGGGACCACATTGAAAACAAATACAGCATGAGAACAGAACCACTACAATAATACAGAGACCAGTTAGAACCTTCCATCCCCAGGCAGTAATTAACGCCCAAAACCATCCAGAAAGAGACCAAGTGCCGTTTTCTGTATGGATCTCAGCTGCAATTTTATGCAGTTTATTGATGGCATTATAAACTGATGGCGTATGATCAGGGATAAACACACAACAGCTACTTCCAATAATTTTACATGCTCCTCCTCTATCAGCTAGCATAACGTCTAATACCATACGATTCTGCAATGCAACAATTCTTGTGATCTGCAATTCCTCCGTAAGATTCCCAAGAGCAGCAGCAGTCTGATTTGTCACAGCTTCTACCACTCTTGTTAATCTTCGGATCTTCCTACTGTTCAGGGCAGCTCCAACAAAGAAAAACAGTCCTAAGTTAAAATCAATGTACTGTTGCAGACTGGTGTCAGTCTGATCTACATCATCAATTGATAAAGTACGTTTATACCTATTTACAGTCACATTATTTAATAATTTCAAATCCTTATGATAAGATGCGGGAGCTAAGAATACAGGAGGTAATAGAAATGATACATAGCATACCCCAGACCACCCAGCCGGCAGACGGTAATAACCTTTATTTCCACACACAAAGTACGTATTATGGGAGGCTAAAAAGGTACTATTGTTCAACCCATCAATATTCAAAACAGTAATGCAATCACTGACACCAACAGGGATGAAACCCACACTCTGGACACACAGGTCCGCTTGAGCTTGTGCTACTTGAATCACAAATTTGTCTTTTCCCATAGTGTCTCTGGTGTTCGTGAAGATGTAGGGAATGGATTCATTGTCTGGTCGGTACTCTTCCCATTCCCAAATTGTCCCATTCGCTTGTGGATACCCATTCTTGTCTTGATGGCATTCTTTATTAAGTCTAAAAAGCAATCGTCCCACTGTCGGTTTCCGAGTGGCAAAAAGCAAAGTATACCATGCTCTACAAGAGCCATTATGAGAGAAAGGAAGGGGTATAAATGGCGTTCCTCCTTTCTTCTGATGAGCTGGCATCATCCCACATATCCAACAGTTCGTAGCATTCGTAGCAACGTGGGTATGATGCAGCATCTGGATGAAAGTGTTATTCAAGTAAGATTGTCGATGCTTCAACTCTTGATACGGTAATGTATAAAAATAGTGCTCCTCAGGCACCGGAGTTGTCAACACAAGAATCTTCCGAGCGGGAGTTACATCCTCCACGAACCATGTGGTTATCCCAACAATGGCTACTGTCAACATGAACCCTAATGCGCAAAGTATTTTCTTTTTCTCCATATCAAAGCAAAAATAAAACCCAATATCTTCCTGAAACTAGAAGTCTGTCAGAACTCTTCCCCTTGGGCAGCGGTTGATTTCTTCACCAGCGGGCCAAGACGGGTGTCGCTACACTAATGCAGGGCTCTCCGTTTCACTAACCCAAGGGCCGTTCTGACAGTATGTCCCGGTACTGGAAAACTCACTTCCGTGGTCGAAGATGATATCGCCTTCCTCCAGGAGTCGCGTGGTCCGGAAAGAGCTCCTCAGTGGCGTTTGGCTCCGCAGCACGACCTGTCTCTGCAGCCAGAATTTCTCATTGATCGGTCAGCACGGCAGGTTCCACCAATCCGGGCGGCACCTTCCTACAGTGCAGGGAGTGGATCCAATTCTTTCGGTTGGAGACTCGCACAGCCGTCCTCGTTGCGAGGAGGACCTGCTCAGGGCCCACCCATCTCGGCTCCAAGCTGTTCGTTCTGTCGAAGACTTTCACCATGACATGGTCACCAGGCCGGAGACCATGTCCTTCGCCGGTAGACCGATCAGGGAGCGCCTCTCGGACCTGTTGATGGATAGAAACCAAGTTATCCGTTAACTGTGCCAAATAATCGCTCATCATTACACAAGGTACATCATACACAGCCTTAGGTCTTGGTGGACCCCAAATATTCATTGGGCGTCCAAAGACAATCTCGTACGGCGTAAGGCCAGTTCGAGAGTGCGGTACTGATCTAATTGACAATAACGCCAGTGGCAGAGCGTCTGGCCAAGTCAAAGACGTCGAAGCTTGAATTTTGGCGATCTTAAGCTTCAGTGTACCATTATACTTTTCAACTAGGCCTGCAGACTGAGGGTGAAACACGGCGTGGAACTTCTGAGTGATGCCTAGACCCTTCAAGACATACTTTATAACATCCGCTACAAAGTGAGGGCCATTATCACTCCACAGAAGTCTACAAACGCCATATCGGGGGAAAAACTCCTTTAGCAGCAGCTTTGCAGTAGTCATTGCAGTATTGTCTTTCGTAGGGTACGCTTCAACCCATTTGCTGAAAGCGCAGACCACTACTAGAACATACTTCAGATTATTACAGCGCTCAAGCTGGATGTAATCCATCTGCAGAACCTCAAAGGGTGCAGTGGGTGTCACAAACCCTCCTGCTGGAGTTCGAGTACCCTTTCCTGGGTTGTACCTCAGGCAGATCATACAGGTCTGCACCACTCTCTTTGCCGTGCTAGCAATCTCTGGATGCTCCCAGACTTGGGTAAGCAATTTCACAATTGCGGAAGCTCCAACATGTGCTAGCCCATGTGCCATCTGAACCATAGGTTGTACAAAGGCCGTGGGTAATTTCCATCTATCCATCTGCTTATTTCTCCAGCAACCCTCGTCATCCAGTTCTCCCTCGCTAGCCCATTGTTCCCGCTCTTTGTCAGAAGCGGTCCTTTGCATTTCTCGCACTTCCTCCTTCGCATCATGCCATCTCTCCACCTGTGACTTCACTACATACATGGCAGTAGTACCGGGCTGCATCGCAGTCTCCCGTGCTACTCGATCCGCTAACGCATTCCCTTCTCCAACTTTATCAACCACTTTCCTATGGGCGCTACACTTAACAATGGCAATTTTCTTTGGGTATGTCAATGCAGTTAAAAGATTATGAACTAACTCTCCATGCATTATCTGTACTCCATGTGACGTTAAAAACCCTCTCTCCTTCCAGAGTAGGCCGAAGTCATGCGCTACTCCGAAGGCATAGCGGCTATCTGTATAAACATTCACACATAATCCTGTACTGAGCTCACATGCTCGTGTTAATGCTATCAGTTCCGCTGCTTGAGCTGATTTCTGTGGTATGCGTGCTGTCTCCACTATCGTTTGTAATGTGGTAATTGCATATGCTGCTGAAGCCGTACCATCTGGTAGCTTCAGACAGGATCCCTCCACCCACAGTTCTCCATCTACATCTGGAAAGGGCGTATCCTGGAGATCAATACGACCCTTTGTTTGTTCCTCAGTCACGAGAATACAATCATGCGCTTTCCGCGCCTCAGGCTGGGTTTCGGGGTATGGCAGCAATGTTGCCGGGTTTAGCGTTACGCACCTTTTCAACGTAATATGAGGAGCCAAAAGCGTCAACTCATATCCCGTTAAACGGGCACTGGTCAAATGCTGCGTCTTTGTTTGATTAAGCAGGGCATCAACAGCATGGGGGACTAATACCAACAGCTTATGAGATAACACAATTCCCTCGCTTTGGCGTATTGACACAGCTGTCGCCGCAACCGAGCGAAAACACCCTGGTAATGCTCGGGCAACAGGATCAAGTACAGCCGAAAAATATGCACATGGGCGCTGCTTATCACCGTGCATCTGCACTAAAACTGACAATGCACATCCATCTTTCTCATGCACATACAACGAAAAGGGTTTTGCATAATCAGGGGTTCCTAACACTGGTGCTGAACAAAGGGCCTGTCGTAGTTGCTGAAAAGCAGTATCACACTCATCTGACCAAGGGATTGGGATAGGCGTGTCCTTTGTCAAGAGGGCTAACAATGGCTTAGCTATGTGCGAGAACCCCAATATCCACTGTCTACAAAAAGAAACAAGGCCCAAAAATGCACGCACATCCTTCTGTGTGGATGGTCTCGGTGTATCCAAAATTACTTGGATACGATCCGGTGTGAGTGCACGTCCCTCCTTAGACAAAAGGTGACCCAGATAAGTCACCTTTGGTCTACAGAATTGCAATTTCTTCCTAGATACCTTATGATTGCGGGACGCTAGAAAGGAAAGTAAGGATAACGTACTTTTTTCACATAACTCCAGGGTGTCAGCCGCCAGTAAGATATCATCGACATATTGAATGAGGGCGACACCCTCGAGCAGGACAAAGGAATCCAATTGTCGTTTCAAAGCCTGACTGTAAATGCTAGGGCTTTCTGTATAGCCCTGGGGAATCCTACAGAAACGATAAGATCTATTATTCAGTGTAAACCCAAAAAGATATCGGCTATCAGGGTGAATGGGAATGGAAAAGAAGGCATTTTTCAAATCAATCACTGAGAACATGGTCGCCGTAGGCGGGACCAAGGTAAGCAACGTCGTGATATCGGAAACCACTGGGTATTGAGGTATCACGATCTTGTTCACTTCCCTCAAATCAATTATAAACCGATAAACTCTGGCATCCGTATCCTTTTTCAGTATGGGAAGAATCGGACTGTTACAAATGTTGTAGGGGACTTCCTCGACTACCCCAACCGTTATCAAATCCTGCACTATCTGTATGAGAGCCTCCTCGCCCTCCTGGGAAATACGGTACTGTGGGAGGCGTGGTAACACCGCCCCCTCCTGGACACTAATGTGGACCGGCGGAATCACCATTTGTCCCACATCAGTATCCGAAGTTGCCCACAAAGCACGAGGGAGGGTAGCTAACAGCGCATCCTCCGACACCGTACACATCCGTTCAGATCGGGGGTAATTATCATTCAATATTACCCGCACACCAGCAGGGGAGCAGCGGATAGTAGCCCTAAAGTGCTTTAACATATCAAGACCCATAATATTGTCCGGTGTGTACGGGGCAAGCAAAAACGGACAGGGTGCAGAAAAAGAATCAACCTTAAACATGAGGGGCTGTGAAAGAGGGCTTCGGGAGAGTGTACCATCAAACCCTACCGATGTGACCATTAAGCCGGATGGGGGAGCCCCCGGAACCAATTGCTTAGATAGCGCACTACGTGTCGCTCCAGTATCCACTAGGAACTGATCAGTAGAGCCCAAAACCTCAGCCGATACATAAGGGCCCTTCTGATCGACCGGCACCTCAACTGATTCTAACCCCCATCCAACGCAATCCTATGCATGCTGAGAGTCATGGTACCCCGACCGGTCAATCCCTGACGCTTGATACTGATGCTGGCGATCGAAAACATTTGACCTATCTCGGTGCTGCCCCGCAGACTCAAAACGAGCCTGTTCGTTAGAATTCCCTCGAAGGTTCGAGAAACCCCCTCTACCTCGCGGGCCACCGTGGGTATGCCCCTGGCGCGATGCATGCAACACCGGGCAGTCCCTAGCCCAATGACCCGATTGCTTACAATACGCACATTGATTCCTATTCAAATCAGACCGGCCCGAGGGAGGACCATAAGATCCTCCCCTACCTCTATTACTACCCCGTCGAGGCGGGCCATAGACTTGCGCCAACATCACCTTTGTTTTCAAATCTTTCGATTTCTTTTCCTCCTGGCCCTTTGCTTCTTGCTCCTGACGCTCATAATACTGAGCGATAGTCAGGAGGGCCATCGGCGTAGCGGAGGACCAAGAACTTTCACTCGCTTTTAGACGGGCCGCAACTGCCGGCAGCAGATTAGCTACATATTTATCCGCAAAAAGGTGGCGTCCCGTATCGTCGGTAAGCGACTGGCCACTAAAATCATGAAACGTCTCCTCAAAGCGCGTAAAGAAGTCCGCAACTGACTCATCAACTTTCTGTTTACATGCAGCTAACATATTCCAGTCAATCTTTTTAGGGGGGATAATTGTCTTCAACTTAGTCACAATAGCAGCAGGGAGATCTAAAATATTCTGGGGCGGTTTCTGCGCAGGCTTCCTCTCCCTATCCTCATCCTCCAAGTCAGACCATCGAGCCTTAAAAGTGGCAACATCATCTACCTTCCGCACAGATCGCCACATGTCTGGTGGTAGAATAAGGCCAAAGAACAGGTCTATATCTGCTAAAGTCATAACGCAAGAATTCAAGGCCCCCTCGACTTCTTCATAGAAGGCCGCTGGATTCTTGCGGGGGTCGGGCAGCGCATTCTTTAATGCCATAACATCAGCTCTATGCCACGGAGTGTAAACCCAATTATACACGAAATATCCCTTAGCATCGGCGGAGGTAATGTCCGAGCTAGTCCCCGCTCCTTTAGGAGGAACATACAAAGGCGCCGCCTCTCGCATTGGTTTAACATGCACTATGTCATCCTTATCTGACTGGGAGGTGGATGAGTGGCCCTCTGATGTGCACGAATCCGACTGCTTCTCCTTCCCTGCTCGCTGGCGCGCTTTCTCTTTATAGACCAGCACCTCGTCCCGCAAGGCGAACAGCCGCCGAACCGTATCTGGAGCCTTAGAAAAAGAGAAAACACCATTACGCAATGCTTTAGCATCCGATGATACTTCGTCGGGCTCAAAAACACCAGAATGTTTCCGGAAAGCATCAATCACTTCATCCGCGAAATGACCCAGAAAATACAATTTATCTCTCTCCTGCCACGACCCCCAAGTATGAAATAATTCCTCTATAGATATCTTGCCGTTAAGTGCACGGAAGGAAATTTGCCGAAGCTCAGCCATTTGGTCTGCTGATAACATGGACCGCGTATCTACCTTACCCGGACCCGGGACAGAATCTTGCAGCCTCGGAGCAGATGCGCCGACATAAGGGGGCGGAGGGCGATCTAGTAAAGAAAAATCATCATCGAGATTATTAAGGACAGGATAAAGTGGCTGCCGAACAACGTATTGACCCGAAACTTGTAGCCTACGCTCCTTCTCTTGCCTGTCCGTCTGCTCTCTGTCCTCCCGACGCTTCGCTTCCTGTGCTCGCACATGATCATTCTTCCGTTGTTCTTTATCAAACAGCGCTTTCTCACGCTTCTCTCGCTCACGCACCTCCTTCACCCACAACCGCACACACTCAAACATATCCTGACGAGCACGCCGCTTACACATACACTGTTCCACATACTCAATCTTACGTATATCAAACGATCCATACAAAGGCCATCGCAACTCAGGATCTTTTTTTGTATATTTCCTCCATACTGTGCTGTACATTATGGAAGAAAGACCATGCTTCACATACATATCCCTATTAGGAGTCCCCTCTGGGGGAGCTGGAGCAGATTCCTCGAGGTTCAACCGGTTTCCGAAACAGCAGCACCACTTACGGAGTGCGCTGAAAGCAGGCATGCTCAGAAATAATGCAAAATATGCAATATTATAAAAAATGGCACTTAATCGTTGCGCCGTTCAAAGTTACACAGCTCTGGAGAAACCTCTCCACATTACCTGCCTATATGTGTTGCAACGCATATATATTCACAAAGACAAATCCAAAATATGACTAGTCATCACAAATCAAACTCAAATAGCCAGATCAGGCTTCAAAAACTCGGAGCAAGTACCGTACACCGGTTCTTACCAATCAAGAGTCCAGATTCCAACTGCCAAGCTCCACAATTGCCCAAACGGCTTTCACGGCAAGACCGACAGAAGAGGTCTCAGTCGAGGACCGGCGCCACCCAGACGGTCAGCTCGGAAGGGAAGGAAGAAAAACCTTGGGATGCCAGGGCTAAGACGCCGCTGGCAGTGATCACGTCCCCGGCCCAATTCCTCACCTTCGTCGCGACCAATCCTTCGAGCATCCGAGTCGCCGATGAGCCCCACGTGACGGGCTCCAATTGATGAATACAGGCCCCAGCTAGGCCCGCAGGACACAAGGGTTCGCTCTCCTGTAATGGAATCTATAAGGAAGTTGGCACGGAAACTGCAAAGTACAAAGACAGCATTTATTAACCCTTAAGGGTGGTCCTACAATCCACACAACACTCTTCAGTATTGCATAGAGTAGCACAAAGAACATTCGTACATGGTCCCCTTTTATACACAGTAGAGGGGCTCATAAGTGGGTGGATACAACATGAAGACGAAGAACATTACCATTTATGGTCATTTTCGATACTGAATCAATATGTGGGCGGAGCTAACGCACTCCTTGAGCCCGCGAAAACATGGTCAAGCAAGGCTAACTGATAACAGATGTGGTCAAGTCTGGGCATGCGCCAGATGGACAAAGGAGCTATTTATAGACTGTTACTGGGCAGATTACAAGAGCAACTAACACAGAGGTTGGACTCTTCTCGTGGGGAACACGTGGAGGCATGACAATACAAAATGGAGTCCAAGCTTCGGTCAACATAACAGAGAAAACACGATCTATAACAGAGGAACTAATGTCTTTAGTAAATGCTTAATCACATCGTTGTTTCAATTTACAACAGTAGTCTTGGTAATGTGCTCGGTAAAAATGAGATTATATACATTTGCATTGAGTTTCTTGACAAAAGCACTCACAGATGCTACATCTCCATTCCAAATAAAAAATATGTCATGCCCTGTGACTGCCGGTAGATTACATCATCAAACAGAAAACAATTGTTAGTTAAACAAAATTCAATCATGTCTAAAATCATTTCAGAATGAAAGAATAGAGAAATTGAACGGGGTTTTGCAGGAAGTGTCTAATAGCTTGTAATCCTAGCTGATGTTCAATACTGGTGTATAGACTACTTACATTTAAAGTAACCAGTGTATAATTATCTTCCCAGTGAATACCATCGATGACGGTCAAAAAGTGAGTGGTATCCCTAAGATAAGCTGGTAACCCAACAACAAATGGTCTGAGATAGTGGTCAATAAATCTAGATGTACTCTCCAATAATGCCCCCATGGAAGAAACAATTGGTCTTCCTGGTGGATTGATTGGATCTTTGTGCAGCTTAGGCAGTTGGTAGAGAATCGGGATCTTTGGATTAGGGCATTTCAAGTAATTGTATTCTTCCAACTCCAATAATCCTCTTTCTCTCCACTCAACTAGCATCTCACCATATTTCAAATTTGACTTTGCTACTTTACTCTTATCAGAGATACAATAACAGTTCCCATCTGCGAGTTTTCTCTGCCCCTCTGCTAGATATTTATTTTTATCAAGGACCACAACATTTCCACCCTTATCAGATTGGCGGGTCACGATGAAACTGTCAGATTTTAAAATGTCTAGTGCCTGTATCTGGTGATACCTAAGATCTTTCTTGAAAAACAGGATTTTCTTATGTCTGTATTTCCTAAGGTCTCCCAAGACTCCCTTTTTAAATACTTCTGTAGCATCACATTGAATATTCAGTAGAAATACAGACTTAGGTTTGAATTTACTGCCAGGGTTAATATCTAGACCAATATCAAAGTTCTGTAGATTCAAGATCGCATTTTCAATACAAATCTCATCATTATACAAAGACGACACAGTATGTAAAATCTCAATATCATCGATGTTCAGATTACTCAATGATTCAATTTCATTCCTCTCATCCCCTCTACTATGTTGTGTATCAAACCACTTTTTCAATTTCAGTTTATGGGAAAAATAAAATAGATCTATTCTTGTCTGTGCAAAATTTTAATTCATAGACAAACAAAAGGACAAAATTAATGCCAGAAGTTGTCTCCTCTACAGAAAGGGCATGCTGAGATAGGGTGACGACATTCATGATTGTGCTTTCTTATATTAATAGAACTCTGCTGAGCTCGTTGGCCCTGTGAGTGCATCTTGGATATAGGGCAACCTTGTGATGATGATATTTAACGGCAGTCCTGCCGTGAAGATTGCACCCCCACTGAGAAAAGATGTGGGACCGGAGGCTCTGAACTAATTAGAGCTTTGTCACGGTATGGCCAACAAATGAATATACAAGCAGCAGTTAACACCGAGAGACCCACTGGAGGGTTTTTAAAAAACTGTAATTGTTGTTTCAGGCGCACACCCACTGGAGGGTTGATAAATATGTACTACGAATTCCAGCATTCCCTGAGAGCAAGCACGCACTGGAGACGCCCACTAGAGGGCATTTAACCAAGGAGAATGCAGAGGAGGTGAAAGTGCTGTCGTGCTGCCAGACTCACATAAGATGCCTGTGACCAAGAACCATGTCGGTTTGAAATGCGTAAGGCGCAAAAGAATTCTGAAATGCTGATTTTGAATAAAAGAACTCTGTTGAGCTAGTTGGCCCTGTCAGTGCGTCTTCGATATGGGGCAACCTTGTGATGATTATATATATATGTATATAGATATGAGGGAAGGTAATATGAGGGAAGGTAATGCACCTTTCATATCAGATGGTGTAGACAGAGGACAAGCCCATTCAGGGCGAGAGTGTTGTAGTGCCCAGTACTTCTCATGTTTCATTGTCGCATAAGGGAAAATAACAGAATTTATGTATTATTTAAGCCCATTCAGGGCAAGATAACATCATGCTGGGACTTATAATAAGATTATTTGTTTTATGTGTGAACAATTTCATTTCATCCCTTACTGAATTACCCGTTTAACAATGGCCGACATCTTGACTGGAGCAAGTCAAGGTGTCCTTTGTTTATGTCAATCAGTACTGCTGTATTTAAATCTGTGGCATGTCGGCGCCGGCCTCTATTGACAAAGGCGGCAAGCCGAAACACGTCTGATCGTGTATAATAATTCCAAATAAATCTGGAGTTGTAACGTTCCTGTGAGTGCTGGTGCATCTTTGAGTACCGCGAGCTGTGGATTTCAAATCCGTGCGGTGTCCGTCACCGCGCATTAAAGCACCCGATCGCGAGTGCAAGGGAAACAAGACGGAGAGTGAGCGTGGTGTTTATTTCCCTTCACCGCCGATGAAGTGAGCCAATGCAACATTGTGTCACCGGAGTCCGGAAAGGCTGCATTGGGAACGGAGCAGTGGGCGCTTCAGAAGTAAGCTGAAAGTGAAGTGCGGAAATGGTGAAAATTGATACAAAGTAACGCTCGGCTGAGCGTTTTTGAATAGAGTGCTCGGCAGATCGAAGGAACGTATCACACACGTATAAGGAGCAACACGCTCAAAATAATATGTTTGACGAAGAGGCACGACGCGAGCCAGCCACAGAAATTTTCAAAAAGAATCACAAAAAAATGGAAAGCATAGCGACGATAACCGCGCACCAGCTAGTGGCAGCAATCTGCTCAAAGATCAATTCTCTCAACTAGCAAGACTATATGAACGTGAAATCCGTAAATGGTGGGAGGCAACCTCCCTCCAAAATTACATTGAGGTTGAGAGGATACCGCGGGGACTAAGAATTTACACGGTCCCCGCGTATGAAAACCCAAACCCGCGACTGCTCGAGGAATGGGCGGAGCACACGGCGGCATCATCAAATGGAATGCTAGCCATTCTTATTAAATTTGCATGGTGTGATAGAGAACAAATCTTGCGGGAAGTGGAAGAATTGGAGAAATTAATTGCAGAGAATAGTGACAAAAACAAACAGGATGAACTGCGTGAGGCAATGAAAAAACGCCTCAAAATTTATGAACAAAAGATTAAGCAGTGCAAACAAGACAAGTTTGAAAGGGACGAGAGAGATTATTCACAAGGTCACATTCTAATTTCACGAAAAGGTATGATCAACCAAGGAAACAGCTTTTAAGTGATAAAAGCAAACTCGTTGTGGAACATAGAGAAACTTCTGAGTCAGAAGTCACTGACATCGACCAAAGTGAAGATGAAGGAGAAAGAGAAAGTAGAGCTTTAGGATCGGCACAAATTGCAGCCCCCGCACCGGCCCCTTTTTTGGAGGAGTTCCAAGTTATCAGGGAAACGTGGGGCAGAGGGGGGAGAGGGAAGCCACCAGAAAAATTACAACAAAGACAAAAGAAAGCAAACGAGGACGAGGAGAGGCGGGTGGTACAAGCAGCAACAGCGCCTCGCCATGAGTGACTCGGAGCAAAAAACAATGGAGCAAGAGATAAATACAGAAGTGCTTACAGTTGTAAATTTAACATCAAGAAAACTGAACAAGGAAGAAGAGGAAGTACTACAATTGGGCTTAAGCTTCTGCCCAACTAAAACATCGGTATATACACAAACTAAAATTGATCTATTTAAATTCTGTAGAAAAATGAAACTTTTGAAAATTTTCAAAGGAAAAGAACGCTCTGCTCCAAACCGAATCACGTACAACACATGCAGAGAAGATAATCTTACAGCTGGCGACGTGGAAACTCTAGCAGTTTGAGAGGACCTGGCGGATTCCATCATCAACGCGAAGTATGAACCAGACAGGAGGGGTGCAAATTAACCCTGGGAGTCCTTTCAAGCCTAAATCAAGGATCTGCCCGCTTATGCCAGCTGACTCCATAGATGTCTTCACGGATGTGATAACAAAGGACCTTCTCAAACTCCGCAACTCAAATAACAAAAAGAAAGGCGGGGGAATATAACAGAACTGCAGAGGAAAGCGATTGCAGACTTAAAACAAGACAAGACTATTGTTTGCAAACCGTCTGATAAGGGCGGGAATGTAGTTCTGATGGCCAAAGACTACTATATAAAAGAAGCCTTGGCACAATTGAATGATGGGACAAGTTATATCCGAGTGACAAGGAGAGTATTTGAGGAAAGTATCAGCACCTATCGGTCACTCTTGAACAAATGGTACCATAGAGGGATGTTGAGTAAGGAAGAGTTTGCCTATCTGGAATGCAAACACCCTCAAGTGCCAACCTTTTACCATCTTCCAAAACTCCATAAAAATGAGACCTGCCCACCAGGCCGTCCAATTGTCTCATCCTTAGGGAGCCCGACGGAGCATATGTCCAGGTTCGTGGATTATTTCCTTTTTGATTTTGTCAAAGAACTTGCTTCATACACAAGAGACACTAAAGACTTTTTAACAAGGATTTAAAGTTTGATTTGGGATGATGACATGGTCATGATAACACTTGACATCTCAAGTCTGTATACGAGTATTGACCATCTCCAAGGAATAGAAGCAGTGAGATGGCTTTTAGGAACAAAACCTATGAACCTAGCTGAGCACAACAAGATGATAGTAGAGTTTGTTGAATTCTGTTGGTGGAATAATATCTTCCTCTTCCAGGACCAACTATTTAAACAGACATGCGGTACCGTGATGAGCACCTGCTTCGCCCCCAGTTACGCAAACCTTTTTGGGGGCTGGTGGGAGGAGCAGGTGGCCTGGGCAGCTGGGAATAACGCACAATGGACCCATAGGGTTCTAAGTTGGAACAGGTATATAGACG
Source organism: Triturus cristatus (assembly GCF_964204655.1). Lineage (NCBI taxonomy): Eukaryota > Metazoa > Chordata > Amphibia > Caudata > Salamandridae > Triturus > Triturus cristatus. The sequence continues at coordinate 159,919,895 of NC_140585.1, forward strand.
ATCTATTTATCGCCTATAGAGGCACAGAACAATCAGCTAGAGAGTATATTGATGTTCTCAACATGAATAACCTCAACCTTAAATTCACAGGTGAAGTGAGCACGGAGGTGGTACATTTTTGGGATCTAAAGGTGTTCCCTGCAGACGGAAGACTGTGCACGGCATTGCACAGGAAACCGAGTGCAGGGAATTCCGTGCTGCATTCAAGCAGTTGCCATCCGGGGAAAACAATAACTAGCATCCCATATGGCGAAATATTAAGAATTAAAAGGAATTGAACGTGCCCCTGTGACTTTTTAACAGCACTTAAGGAGAGCATGAGTAGATTTAGGGTCAGAGGTTATCGTAGAGAGACTTTAGAGGAAACCATGTCAAAAGCAGAAAGGAAACCCAGAAAAGATTTGCTAGTTGGCAGTACGGCTAGTATGGAAGAACAAGAAAAAGTAAAGGACACCAAAACCAACAGCTTGAGGATGATTACAGACTATTCAGGGGATGATTTAGATATTAGGAAGATCTTTGCAAAAAACTGGCATATTTTAAGATCTGACCCAGTGATCGGGAAGGATTTGCCCAAAGCACCCCTATTAACTTTTAGGAGAGCAAGATCCCTACGCACTACATTAGTTCAGAGCCACTGTGAGAATGACAGTAAAGTACCACCATTTGGAAAACGAATGGGATTCTACCCATGTCTCAAGTGTAGGGCATATAGAAACAGCAAGAAAGTACTGGAGTACACAGTACCAGGAATGAGGGAACCGAGGAAAATAAATTCTGATGAATTGTAACACTACCCACACGGTGTACTGTTTGGTGTGTCCGTGTGGGTTGCATTACATTGGAAGCACTATTCATCCCACAAAGATTAGAATGAACATCTCAGGGTCATACAGAATAAGGATCCCACCTATCCGGTGGCGAGGCATTTTGAGGTGTTTCATCAGAGCAATAGAGATCTTTTGAGTTTCTTCTGTATGGACCAAGTGCCCACGAATGTTAGAGGGGGCAACAGGCAATTACAATTGCGCAGACTGGAGTCATGCTATATTATTGACAATCAAACCAAGAGGCCAGGTGGTCTCAATAGTGGGGAAGAAATGGCTGTGCATTTATATCTGTGGCCGACATCTTGACTGGAGCATGTCAAGGTGTCCTTTGTTTATGTCAATCAGTACTGCTGTATTTAAATCTGTGGCATGTCGGCGCCGGACTCTATTGACAAAGGCGGCAAGCCGAAACGCGTCTGATCGTGTATAATATTTCCAAATAAATCTAGAGTTGTAAAGTTCCTGTGAGTGCTGGTGCATCTTTGAGTACCGCGAGCTGTGGATTTCAAATCTGCGCGGTGTCCGTCACCGCGCATTAAAGCACCCAATCGCGAGTGCAAGGGAAACAAGACGGAGAGTGAGCGTGATATATATATATTTACTCATGCTTTTCCCACAGAGGTTTGGAAGGTGATGTATAAACTAAACTGAGAGCATATTTTCTGTAAATTCACATTATCATTCTCAGTCATGGGAGAATGAAGTCTGACATTCTCAGTAAAACATGTACATCCAACAAGGGCAGAGACTGTCAGTTGATTCCTTTGTGTTCTACTGCAGCTTCCCAGAGTGTTCTAAAGAACAACTAGAGCGCTAACAGTCCTACTTATGACAAAAGTATGGCACACCTGAAGCCATCTTGGTTGGAATAAAGTGGTAACTCTTAAAACATTTAATTTAAAAAGGAACAAAATGAGGGGGTTCATTTTGCCATAGAAAGTATGATTAGTGCTGCAGAATGAAAAATTAGGGCACATTTTGAGTGACTTCTCAAATCCTCTTCTATTTCATTAAAAAATTCTGACATACAGACTGAAACATGCACTTTCAATACCAGCAGCAGACTTCCCTGGTGAGCAGTAGCTTTACTACAGTGATCTAATAAGCAACTAGAGTGCTAACATTCTGAATTTATGGCAAATGTGTGACACATCTGAATGCCTTCTTGATGGAATCAAAGTAAGAAACTGAAAGTTGTTCCTACTGAGGAGACTGTAGTAAATGAGGAAATTAGGAAACATCATAACAAATAAGTCTCCCAAAATGGCCACCAGAGACACAAGAGCCCAAATGGAGCCCAAATATCACCCAGATGTAGCCCAAGTATAGCCCAATGACAGAATGTCCCAGAGTGTTCTAACGAACAACTAGAGCGCTAACAGTCTTACTTATGACAAAAGTATGGCACACCTGAAGCCATCTTGATTGGAACAAAGTGGTAACACTTAAAACATTTAATTTACAAAGGAACAAACTGAGGGGGTTCATTTTGCCATAGCAATTATGATTAGTGCTGCAGAAAGAAAAATTAGGGCACATTTTGACTTCTCAAATCCTCTTCTATTTCATAAAAAAATTCTGACATGCAGACTGAAACATGCACTTTGAACACCAGCAGCAGACTTCCGTGGTGAGCAGTAGCTTTAGTACAGTGATCTAATGAGCAACTGGAGTGCTAACATTCAGAATTTATGGCAAATGTGTGATATATCTGAATACCTTCTTGATGGAATCAAAGTAAAAAACTGAAAGCATTTCCTACTGAGGAGACTGCAGTAAATGAGGAAATTAGGAAACTTCATAACAAATAAATCTCCCAAAATGGCCACCAGAGACAAAAGAGCCCAAATGCAGTACAAATATCACCCAGATGTAGCCCACATGAAGCCCAATGACAGAAGTGTGCAAAACACTTATCTTTTGTGTATTTGCAGTTTTATATAGTGCAGACTTGTCAGGTATTGGAGTGCTTTACATGAGCATTGGTTACATCACACAAGATCAAATTCATTTTGGTTGTAGACATGGGGAGATTAAGTGATTTGACCAGAATCACAGAATGTTGAGCTGAAGCAGAAACTTCAACCTGGTTCCCCAGTTGCAAAGTCTGCAGCTCTGGAAGTAACACCACATCATTTAATCAAGGGGTCAACTGGATAAAAAAACATAAACATTACAAATAATTTAAAAGGTCTTTGTCGCTATTTGAAAACTCAGAAATATGACCCTCTCATATATGTAATTTCTAAAGGAAATACTCTAGGTATTACAGTTTTGATTACATCAAGATGACATCAGGCGTTCCACACTTTTGTAATAAATATAGAATGTTAGCAATCTAGTTGTTCATTGGGATACTGTTGAGAGGCATAGGCCAGGGGCACGGACTCTGAAAATTGAAGGCAGGTAGGAGAGTGCAGAAGCAACAATTTGACCACACTGGGCAGGCAGGAAGGGCAGTGGCAGCACAACAGACTATGGAGGGCAGTGGAAAGGGGGGCAGGGGCAATAAACCAACAATACAGGACTGGCAAGAGAGGTTGTGGCAATATAATAGACCATTGTGGGCAGAAGGAAGAGGCAGTGGTAGTACAACCATACATGCCAACAGACCCGTTTCAGCCAGGAAACGTCCAATGTTTTTAAGCTCAAATGGGCTTTACTTGATCTGTCTCCTGTCTACAATCTCCTCTTTTTTAATGTAACTCAAAAGGGAAAATCAATACCCCAGTTTTTTTTTCAAAATCTCCCTCTTACCAAGTTCAAAATGTTTGCAAGTATGGTACATTGGATCATGGTAGGCAGGAGGAATTGGGATAGGGACATGGACTTGGAGAACAGAGGACAGGAGGGACATGGAGAGGTGCACCAAACTGACCCTACAGGGTAGGCATCAGGGAGTGCAGCACAACAATCCATGGAAGGCAATAGGGAGGGGACAGGACCATGCACATGGACAACAGAGAACAGAGGGGAAAGAGGCAATGGTAGCTAACTGACCATAATGGACAGACAGGAGAGAAAGCTGCAGCATAACAGACCATAAAGGGCAGGAGGGACGGATCATGGGCATTACAATGGAACAGGCAAGCCAGGAGGGAGGGAATAGGGGTCTGCACATGGAAACAGAGGGCTGGGGGCAAGGGGGCATGGCAGGAGCAGCAAGATGACCATGGAGGTCAGGCAGGATGGGCAATAGAAACAAGACACACCATGGAGAGCAACAATGAGACTATGATGTCATACACACAGACCATGGAGGGAAGGTGGGAGGGGGTCAGGGGCAGCTATCTGACCACACAGGGAAGGTGGGAGGGGCCATGGCAGCACAGAAGACCATGCATGGCAAGCAGGAGGGTTAGTGGCAGCACAATGGCTATGATGGGCAAGAAGGAGGGTGCAGGGGCATGCACAAAGGACCATGGAGGATAGAAGGGAGGGTCAGGATCTGGGCACAGACAAGAGAGTTCAGGGGAAGGAGGCTCACAAGAGACCGCACGGGGCAGGCAGGAGGAGCAGTTGCAGCACAACAGACCAGGGAGGGCAGAAGGGTGTTACAGTAAAATGGACCATGGAGGACAGGAGGAAGGGAATAGGGGCATGGCATGTGGACAGGCAGGGTGGAGGTGGCAGGGACAGGTTACAGTCATCGGACAATGCTACGCATGTGGGAGGGAAGTGGCAGCTCAACAGAACACTCAGAGTAGATAGGAGTGTCAGGTCCATGGAACATGGTGGGCAAAAAGGATGGAGCAGGGGCATGCAAAAAGACATCGGAGGGCAGGGGGAAGGAGAATAGGGGCAGCAAGCTAAGCACAGAGGCTAAGCAGGAGGTCAATGATGGGCCATAGAATTGGGCAATGGAAGGCAGGAGTAGTGGACTGTTACTTCATGCTAAATGGAGGGCAGTGGCAGCACATCAGACCATGCATGGCAGGAGGGAGGAGGCTAGTCCATGGATTCAGACAACAGAGGATAGGGAGGAGGTGGATGGGGCAGCAAGCTAATTTTTCAGAGAAGGTGGGTATTAGTAACTTTATTGTTTTTAAAATGTGTGTCTGTGCGAATTAGTTAAAATATGAACAAGTATTCAGCATATTCTCACTTTTATTCAGGAAGAAGAGGACGTTTGTGACTGTGACTCCGGGCTCACTTGGCAGAAACACCCCCTGACCCTCCACCCCCCATCGCAAAATGTAATGTCCGTGAAAAGGGTAGGTGGACGCAGTGTTATATAGAACATAGTCCTGAAAGCACGATTGAAAATGAAAACTAGATATAGTATATGGTATAAACTATGCACCAAAAAGTGTGATATAAGATGAACCGGGCGTGAAATATAATATGCAATACATTGTGCGCAATGACAGATTCATTGGAGAGCGCCAGATAGCACAGGCACTAGCTTGTGCTATGCGATATGCGCCTTGGAGTGTAATATGCACAGGACAGTGTTGTGTAACCTAACTAGTCTCTAAAGTTGTAATATAAAATATGTGCTGGGGAGTGTAACATTGCATATGCACTGTGACAAAGATATGGATCCCAGATTGTAATATGTATGGCATAGCGCTGTGCGTTATAACATAGGCATCAAGGAAGGCACGTTAGATGGGGCAATATAACCCATGCGAAGGCAAGTGTGGCACGACATATTAACAGGGTGGTGTTACAGTGCACATGGGCTAGAGAGTGTCATAGCATACGCACTAGCTGGTGGAATACAACACAGAGGTGTGAGGCACTCAGCGGGCACTGGTGGGTGTAACACAGCATTGGGCTCAGCCAGGAGCACGCTGTGACTCTCAAGTGAGGTTCGTCTCCTTTCCAGAGAGTAAAATAAAAAGTATTACACATCCGGTGGTGGATGAGTGTTTTATTAACCGTGAGGGGGGTTTCTTGCATAGTTTGGTCGAATTTTTGTTGAATCCCCTTTGAATGGCTTGGTGTGCGTGTATATTAAATGTGCCCGTCAATAGCTACCCATGTTTGTATAAATAAACGACAAGGGTGTCTACTTGGAGAGTACCCACCAGCGGGGGCGCCGGGATTAGGCACGGTAGGGCGTCAGACACGTCAGGGCTTCACTAGCGGTGTAAATACATTCCATGTGGATTCATTCTATGCATAGTTGCCTTTTAATGATTATCACGTAAATCGTCATGGTGATAGGTACATACGGTTTGTCCAGCATGTCCTAAGTGTTTCTATCAATATATATATTTTTTTAAATAATAAAAAACAAAGGTCGGCCCCGGGGGATTGGGTCCCCGGGGCCATAAGTGGCATGAGGAGGGGGGCAACGCAGCCCCCTCCTAAAGAATAAAAAAAGAAAAAAGGCCATGACCCGGGGGTTGGGGTCCCCGGGGCCGATTAAGGCCTTGGGAGGGCCAAATTTTTTTTTTAAACAAAAAAATTAGGGTGCAGGCCCTGGGGGATGGGGTCCCCAGGGCCAGTAAATTAGAAAAAATAAAGAAAAGACCGGCATCGCACCGGATGCCACGCCCCCTCCTAGCAGCACTCTGCAAACGCACCCCCTGGCCATTTGTAAGTTGGGGAATTAATTCCCCTTCAATACTGAAGGTCCCTGAGGGCCAACTAGCCCAACAGGTATCTCCAGTATGCGCCAGGGACCTGCGTTGCAGACAGGTGTTCTGAAGCCACGCCCCTTTTTACACCTCTATGCAATGCAGCTCTGTGGCGCTTACTGGAGGTACCTAGTGGGCTAGTTTGACCCTAGGGACCCTTAGGATTCAAGGGGAGTTAATCTCTCAACTTAGAACGGCCACAGGGCGCGTTTACACAGTGGTGAAGGGAGGGTACGGGGCCTGAGGTGCATTGTGCAAACACGCCCTGTGGCACGTTTCAAGTTGGGGAACTAATTCCCTTTCAATCCTGAGGGACCCTGGGGGCCAACTAGCCCACCAGGGGCTTCCAGTAAGCACCACTGCTCTGCGTTGCAGAGAGGTGGTGCAAGCCGTGCCCCTTTTTACACCTCTCTGCAATGGCGCTTACTGGACGTACCTAGTGGGCTATTTTGCCCCTAGGGATCCTCAGGATTCAAGGGGACTTAATCTCCCAACTTAAAAAATGGCCACAGGGCGTGTTTACACAGTGGGGAAGGGAGGGGACGGGGCCTGAGGTGACGTGTGGAAACACGCCCTATGGCGCGTTTTAAGTTGGGGTTATAATTACACTTCAATCCTGAGGGCCCCTGGGGGCTAACTAGCCCACCAGGTGCTTTCAGTAAGCGCCACTGAGCTGCGTTGCAGAGAGGTGGTCCAGGCCGTGCCTCTTTTTACACCTCTCTGCAATGCAGCTCTGTGGCGCTTACTGGAGGTACCTAGTGGGCTAGTTGGACCCTAGGGACACTCAGGATTCAAATGAACTTAATCTCCCAACTAAAAACGGCCACAGGGCGTGTTTACACAGTGGTGAAGGGAGGGGACAGGGCCTGAGTTATCGTGTGCAAACAAGCCCTGTGGCGCGTTTTAAGTTGGGGAAATAATTCCCCTTCAATACTGAGGGACCCTGGGGGCCAACTAGCCCACCAGATGCTTCCAGTAAGCGCAACTGCGCTGCGTTACAGAGAGGTGGTCTATTCCATGCCCCTTTTTTCATCTCTCTGCAACGCAGCTCTGTGGCGCTTACTGGAGGTACCTAGTGGTCTAGTGGGACCCTAGGGACCCTCAGGATTCAAGGGGACTTAATCTCCCAACTTAAAATGGCCACAGGGCGTGTTTACACAGTAGGGAAGTGAGGGGACGGGGCCTGAGGTGACGTGTGCAAACACGCCCTGTGCCGCGTTTTAAGAGGTAGTTTTAATCACCTGCCCTATTATATACTAGGGGCCTACAGAGGAGGTCATGCTGATCACAGGGGGACCCCAACGCATAGTGTTCCCTATTGTATGTAGGTGTTTTCACTGTATTCTGAGTGTCTTTTAACATAGCACTGCTCTAGGACTGGTTAGTCAGACTCAGTTAACACCAGTATCCGTCTGAAAAAGTTGAGGGTACAGGATGATTTTGCAACAAGGCTTCATTCTGTTCTTCTGTTTGATCTTTCTGCACATTTTCCTTCTTCCTGCACTTTTCTTCGTCTTTGAGGACTTCTGTTGCTTCTTTCTGGATTTCTTTTTTTTCTTTCTGTGCGTTTTTTCTTCTTTCTTCACATGTCCTATCTCTGTAGCCATAGTAAGTAATTAGCATTTAAAAAACCTTTGAAATTCACTGAAAAAAACATAGGTTTCAGGCACGTTATAGTTAGGAATTAGCATTTAAAAAACCTTAGAAATTCACTGAAAAAACCATAGGTTTCAGGGGCGTTATAGTTAGCTGGACTTTTCACTCGTACAAAACCATTGAAATTCCCCCGTTATAGTTAGTTCAGCTAACTATAACTCGCGCGCCCGCAATGCACTGCTGATGACGTCACATATTACATCACTCATGACATGGTCAGTGACATCACTCATGACATCACTGATGACATCTCTCATCTCATTTTTTTTTCAGAAAGACACATATGTCATCAGTGATGTAATATCTGACGTCATCAGCAGAGGATTGCGGTTGCGTGAGTTATAGTTGCCTGCACTAACCATAACGGGGGAATTTCAATGTTTTTTCACGAGTGAAATGTCCAGCTAACTATAACATGTGTGAAACCTATGGTTTTTTAAGTGAATTTGCAAGGTTTTTTAAATGCTAATTCCTAACTATAACGTGTGTGAAACCTATGGTTTTTTTAGTGAATTTGTACGTTTTTTAAATGCTATGTTATGTATTTTTATTTTTTATTTTTTTTTTTAGGTTTTTCTCCGTGCGCGTACCGTTCGCGGAATTTTTCCGTTTCTACCGTACCCGCACGCTACGCATACTCCGCGATTTTTCGCAAAAAAATTAAAGGAAATTTTGGCCCTTGGGGGTCCTTCTGGGGCCCCCTGACTAAGGCTAGGGGGTCAGGAACTGTCCACCCTGCCCCCTTTTCACGTTCTCCACCTTTGTTTTTCACCCCCTCAGACTGCGAGAGACAAAATGGCGGCCAACACTTCCTGGTTTCGACCGATTCGAATGTTTACTAAGATCTAACAACCAATCAGAATCGCGCTCGCTCACGGCAGCGTGCGCGTACGGTAAGTTTTACCGTACGCGCACGGAGCGCGCTTATAGATATATATATGCTTTTAAATGCTATTTTCTCAGGAAATACTGAACAGATTTACACCAGACCTGCAAAAGGCACATCCCTGACCTGAGGACTACCTCTCTGCCAAATTTCAAGTAATTCTGTTCAGCCGTTCGGGCTGTAGCTTGGACTAAAGGTCCTATGGAAAAATGCATGGGGAAAATGCGTTTTGGGACCCCCCTTTTTCTCAGCCCCCACTTGACGAATCCCCCCGAGACTTTCAGGGAAGGAGCGGAGCGCCCCACCTATTTTGAAAATTTCGCGAGGATTCGTCAATCGGCGCCAAAGTTATTCCAAATAGAATGTTGCGGATTTCCTATGGAAACACGGTCCTAACTATAACTATCTACTGGCGAACGCCAGTAGATAATATATATCTGTGGTCAAGGATATTTTGCGATGATGTCGTAAATAATAGCACCAACATGATCAGAAAGAAATGTTGTGATTGGCTGGCTGCAATATGAAGAGAAGGATAAGACAGGATGGAGGCGCAGTTCCCAGGGCTAAACTGTTGTGTCCACTCAGGGTGGAGGTACTCTGACCCATGTTTGAGTAATTGGGATGTTAGTGACACAAGTTATGTGTCCAATATTTTTTTTTCCACTCACGATATTTGTGATAACGCCATGACCATCAGCGCAGCCCCGTAATACAACACAAATATAGTAGGGACACCGCGAATACCTGTTAAAATAGAAAACAAATATATATATATATGTATGAACACACCTGCCCTGAGTTTTATTTGACACTCACACTCACACTCACACAGTCACTCATAGACAGTTATGCACCCAGAGACACACCCATTCAGAAACGTATGCACCCACTCACAGTCGTACTCTGATCGTTCCAGCATTTGTTTCAAGAGCACTTGAAGATTGTGAGTATAGATACCTTACCATTGAGATGGAGACGCTTGTGGTTTTCTGGCCTGTTTGAACATTCATACAGTTTCTATGAAGAGTTAAATTTCAAGTTTCTTCAGATCACACGCCCCTTCAGAAAACATTTGGTAACAAACAGCTTTATCTGTGTCATCTAGGATTTGTAAATGGATAGTGGACTTACAAAAATGTAATTTGTCAGTCACACGCCTTCCTGATGTAGTCCACAACAATGCTGATTATGTCTTCCGAGTAATGGTGGAGAGTGGTTGCAATGAAGAGGAAAGAAATTAAAGATGGTGGTAGGATGAGCTCAAGGATTGTCTTATTACTGATAAATGAATACAAGTTGAAAACTGAAGAGTGCACCAACAGGTGGTCATCAAAAGTCTGTATGAATCGTAAAGCAGTTCCAAGATTTTTCAGCAATATCAGAGTTTATTTTTTGGTTCCGAATTGAGGAACTGTTTGCTGAAAATGACACATATGGGTCATCCAGGTGTATCCAAGACTAAGGGAAGGTATCGGTGTACTTTTTAGTTGCCAGGAATGGCACTACAGGTAGAAAGATAAGTATGAGATTGTTTGGATTTTCTGATTTAGTGGTAGACAATACCATCCAAGGTCCATACAGACTTTCCAGCGGGTCCCTGGGATTAATATGTGTTTGAGATAGTGGGATTGTTGGCATTTGTCTCAGGATTTTATCTGTGACATTAATCCAAAGAGAACAACCTCAGGCTATGTGGTTCAGCTGCCCTTGGGGGGATTTTCAAAGAGTTTCTGTAGCGCATCAATGAAGTTATATTATACATACTGCAAGCACTTCAGTGAACACTGGAGCTGTGTAGAGTTGAAAGATATGTCCCTTTTTTTAATGTTCCCATGACTGGATAGAAAATAAACAACAGACTATACAAGCAATGGCATAGGAACATGACATGCTACATTTTCTGAGGAATTTTACACCAAAGGTGTGTGTTATATCTGCACAAGACCAATGGGGTGGTTAAAAGATTTATTACAAACTTAAAGGTGTCCATTCAGTTTTTGAGATCTACAGGCAAGAATTGGATGGATGAGGTCTTAAACCGGGTAGAGGATTATCAGTTTGATGTCTCTCACCACCACAGATATCTCAACTTTCAAAATATTTAGGAGGACAAAACATTGTGCTATGGCATGCTATCCATGTGTTAATCCTCAGTTACAGGGGGTAGGTTCTGAAGATGTTTCAGGTTGCAGTTTGCAAAGAGAACTTCTTGGGCAGATGAAGAGGAAGTCACAGTTTGACAGAGACACATCTTTCACTGATGCTGTAGTAAAGGAAGGAGATATTGTTAGAGCAAAGGTTATTAAAGCTGTGTGTGGATCGGGAAAGTTTAGCAATCCACTCAAAGTAATACAACTGTTCAAAGGGCCAGTTAAATTGAAAGATGGCTGAATTAGTAGTAGGATGTTAGTAGAAAAGTGATCAGCTTCTCATTTATATTGACTGTATTTCAATTAAATTGCCTGTGCACATTGTACCTAAAGTACTGTACCCTTAAAACCACTTATTGGGATTTTATTAATGAAGGTATATTAGGAAGAAGTTCCGTAGGATCCTTGATCGATAAATGTCTTGATTACAAATCTATCCCATTACTAGAGGAATACTTGGATTTTATACCCTCTGCTTTTACTAAAAGCTTTTTTATATGGTTTTGTCTGGGGATAACACCTGTAAGATTATTTACTCACAAATGGAAAATAGCACAGTTAACACTGACTTGTCCAATGTGTAATCAGTGTGTTCTCTTTGGAGGTGGATTATTCCTATTTGCTGAGAACTGTGGATTACATGTTATCAAATAGCCCTAAGGATCCTAAAAGCTAATCTCTCTCCCAGGACTGTTGTAGCTGTTAGTACATTTTTAGAGGCAGTTTGGTATAAATGCAATGCAATTTTTAAACATAAACCAGTGTAATAATTAGGAGCTCTATTGTATTACTTACTTGTAATATTGAACTGTCTTTCTTCTGTGTTGATCTTATGGCATTTTTTCTTGTATCCTAGCTTCATGTACTGATTTTGAACCACTCTGCATTTTAAAACCTGGGTATGTCCCTGATGAGGGTAGATATTATATATTGCTGCTATCATTTTATATATACATTTGTTTTACCTATGCTCTATTGTGTTATCGCTTAGTTTTTAACATTATTGCACATCTTTTTTTGGATGTGGCACTTGAAACAAGTTATATTCTGCTTGTGCAGGGGGTGCTTACAGTTTTTAGCCTTGACTGATAATGGTGAATTTGGGAATAATGCGATCTATGCCTGTGTATTGTTATTTTAACATTTTGGTTGCTTTGTTGAAAACTTTGATGGTTGTAATAACTAAATAAAGTAAATTACTACTATTGTACCCTTTATTAGACACCCATATTTTACAGTGTTTTTTTCTTTTTTGTCCCAGGGGCAGCATGTGTGGTATATTTGCAGGTTTGCATTCTAGGTTTCCCACATAACTCATTTCCATTCTCCTGCCTGTGTTCTATCATGGAATGGTTTGTGGTGAACTGTAAGAGGATTATATTGATGTCAGTTGTGGGTTGGAGATATGACCTGGATGTGACTGGAGCATCACTATGCTGAAATAAAACTGTGGGGCAGATTTGCTAAGGGTTTACACAATGTAGCACAACAAAGCAACTTGCTGCACTGTGTTGCATAAAACAGAGAGAGCAGAAATGCGCCATGTCTACTAAGTTATGGCTCACTTGGGCTACCTCCTTGTGCTAGTGCACTGTGTGCTGCCTAGCACCAACACAGGCACCCTTTGTAAATCTAGGATTGCATCAGAAACCATGAGTTCAAACTGCCATGCTCTACCCATGGAACACCTCCCTGATGCAAAGTAATGCAAGGCAGCAAAATCCCTGCCTTTTCTTACTTTGGATTTACCAAACCACACAAGGGTTGCATGCATTGTAAATCCCTGACTTGGGACCACTTGCTAGTCTAGTTACTAGTTTACTAGTAGTACATTTACTAATAGTAACTTAGGTTTGTGAATACTGAAAGGAGGTAAATTAAACTTTGTTTATAAGTTAAACTTTTGGTCTAACTTTACCTTTGTGATTCAGGCCCTAAGTTTAGATCTAAAGTCTAGCTTCACACCTAAAGTCAAAGGGGCTTATTTATGAGAGCTCTCCATCACTTTTGCACCATTTAAAGTGGTACATACATGATGCAGGGCTCTCATTTTGATTTATGATGCCACGTGGCTTTGAATGGCCCCTTAAATCATACACAAGGCTGCATCACCCTATTCAGCTCCCAAGGAGGTGTTACAGGGGCTTAGCAGTGGGTGTTTCCACACAACACTCATGGAATTTGACACTTACCCAGATTTACAAAGTCATGTAAACACTGGGAAGCGCACAAACTGTACGTCTCCTGAGGTGTGGCGTAATGAGGGAAAAAAAATTGTATTTCTCCTCGTTTTTTCCTACATTTATGTGTGCTGCATTCTGCAGCACATTTAGAACAAAGAAAGCACCTCTTAGAATTGGTTTTGTGCAGGAAGGACCCTTCTTGCACAAATATAATCCTACATGCAACAAAGTCACCCTTGCACCATGGTAGAAGAGTGCCTTTGTTGGGGCTAGGCTGCCGATATGGCACTAGCTTAAATATGGTGTATTCCTGCCCCTTCACTTTAGCATAGTGCAGCGCAGCAAGGTGACTTGCTGTGCTGCTCCACCAAAAAACCCATAAATGAGCTCCTAAGTTTAGACCTGGACTCTAAATTTAGACCGGACGTATAAGTTTAGACCGGGGTCTAACTTTAGACATCAGGTCTAAAGTTAGACTTCAGGTCCAAATCTAGACTTCAGGTCAAAAGATAGACTGTCGGTCTAAACCTGGACTTTTGGTTTAAACTTATACTTCAAGTCTGTGTTTACCTTTGTGAATTGGGCTCATGTGTTTAAGCTCAAATGAACTGTTATTTAAAACCTCTGTTAATGGTGAAACCTCATTTTCAAGTTACAATTCTGAGACAGCCACTTTTATAAAGGTGGTATTTTCTTGCTCCAACCGTGTGTGCTTTCTGCCATTGTCCTGAGTCACATGACTGTGAATGGCTCTGCTTTTGGGGTTCATGTATTTCTTTAAGATCGTGACTTAGGGCTTAGGTGTGGACAAAATGTTCTATCCCGGAAGTCGGATTGGGGTCTGCCTTTTGCCAACCCAGACAGTTTGGACTCTTGACAGTGGAAGGTTGGAACTTTCCAGAACATGAAGTAGGGTAGGACAGAGATTCTCCCCACACTCAAAGACTGTCACCAGTTATAAATCTTGGGCCTCCTAGCTCACTCTTCAGAATGCTCCTGGACATGTGGCCATTACAGAAGAAGATTTGCCCTGCTGCCAGAGGACTGTCTTGCTGTCTGAGAAGGAAGACTGGACAAACTTACCTTCATCCCTGGTAAACTAAGAGGGATTCTAATGGACAGTTGGCTGACCTTCTGTTTGAGCTAAAGGGACACGACAAGCTCCTGAGACCGCCATGCAACTTCACAGCTGACCTACTGCAAATAAATGTGCCTGGACCTGCAACCGTACCTGCCTGAACCCTACTGGCCTCTGCTAGAGTTAACCCCTGATCTATAAGAGTTGCCTGCAAAGGCCGGGGTCATTTGCTGGCATGAGAGTGTGCTGCTCAGCAAGAAAATGTGAAAATCCTGAAGATTGGGCACCCCATGACTGCAAAAAGGCCCGTTTGCACCAAGAATTTGCCGCCCACAACAATTGCAAATACGAAGCTGCAGTGAGGCCTGCTCTTTACACTGTATCAACCACCAGCAATGACAGGCAATGCAAGAGCCAGTGCTAAACTAAAGCAACATCTGCCTGCACTGAACCAGCTATTCACAATAAAGCAGCAACTCCTAGCCTCCTCTTCGGGCTACAGTGACAATCATCTGCAACTCTCTACCTGCTCCTTGCAGGCTCTTCCTCTATGAATGGGACTTTTCATGCTTGAGTCAGAAGGTCACTCTTCAAAAGGACTACCCTGGTCCCTGTACCTGACCCACGCTCTATTGCAGTCGCCCTAAACTTGTGACTTCTCCCTGGCCTAGAGTCAGATTATTATGACTGGTATCATTTTCTTATTTAGATCACAAAAAATACCCCAATGAACCAGCTCGTGGTCAATGGTGCTGGTTATCTAATTATACAAAACATGGGGGAGGGGAAGGAAGGAAGGGGGCCTCTCTAATGAAAGGTTGCACCTAACTCAACCATGAATGTGAGGAAGGAAAACACTCTTTGTTTAATTACCCTCACACACCCTAATGGTGTCATGCTTCATCATCGGGTCACCCCGACTCCTAAAAGTCGGGGTGGGCTCGACCACAGTGTTGGGAGCTCTTTGGATAAATGAAGACCAGGGGGATTGAAGATCTTGAATAGAAGTAAGTACTAAACAGCGCGCGCTGGCACATGTTTTCTCCGACTATGCAAACTAGATGTAGGATCGTCCTCTGTTAGTTTTATAGCTCTGAGATGTCCACATCTTCTCCTCTCGAATATAACTCTGACCTGAATATGATGATTACCTCAGGACCACCCACAGTATTCTACCGGTCCTCTGTGATACAATCAGCCTCCCCAAGAGAGGTAAAGAACTGAATGAATGACGAAGGATATATGGTATAGATGTGTGAATGGTGGATATACGTGTATTCAATTTCACTTTTAATGTACATTGATGGAGGGATAAGCGGGGTCAACTGTTCAAAGAGACTGTCACATGGTGTAGGCACTCTGGTATGTAGACATACTAACACACAGATAGTGTTAGCATGCGAATAAAATCGCCACCGCACAAATACCTGTCACATAGAATTATTATGATACAGAGAAAGAGATGAGTGGCACAAGAGGGGATGAGACCAATGACATGGTCGTGCACATGATTATGGCATGCTAATATGTCCGGTCTCTACCATGCACCTGAATGGTTATAAGCACAACAGCAATACTGTATTGATGTTATTTTAATGTGGTGTGTTGTCTGTCTTTGTCCTTTGTTTATGTTCACAGATGGAGGATCACACATAACAGATAAGTTATCTGTTGTATGCCCACGAGGAGCAGCTACTCTGCCCTCGCTTCATTGATAGGATAGGGACTCCCCTACCTTGTAATTCCCAGAGGGAGTATCCTTTGCCCTGAAGAAAGTCCAGGACCTACATGGCCACCCAGGACTGAAACATGTCGGCACTAGGGTCTTAGGACCATAATACTCCTATGGACCCGTTTTTAAGATTTTTTAATTACCCAGACATATTCAAGAATAAAGGGAAACCAGGGGTCTACCTGAGGTTTTGTAATCTTTAATCTACCTGGTCTTCATTTATCCAAAGAGCTCCCAACACTGTGGTTGAGGCCACCCTGACTTTTAGGAGTCGGGGTGACCCGATGATGAAGCATGACACCACTAGGGTGTGTGAGGGTAATTAAACAAAGAGTGTTTTCCTTCCTCACATTCATGGTTGAGTTAGGTGCAACCTTTCATTAGAGAGGCCCCCTTTCTTCCTTCCCCTCCCCCATTTTTTGTATAATTAGATAACCAGCACCATTGACCACGAGCTGGTTCATTGGGGTATTTTTTGTGATTTAAATTCTGCCTAGGGAGGACATACCCAATAAACATAGTGATCCACCCACAAGTATATGTGTATGTCAGAATCTCCCAGAAAGAAGTATATGTCCCCACAATGGTGGAGAATACACACTAGTTGTTAAAATACCCCTCACACACAAAAAGGCCCCTTGGTGTCATGCTTCATCATAGGGGTCTTCCCGCCCCTCTACGGGAAGGGACGTGCTACGACCTACGTTTGCGTGGGAGCACTGTTGTTATGAGACAACTATGTGTTGTGTAGGGGTGTGGGAGGAAGGGTCTGGAGTGAATGGAAAAGTGAGATAAAAAATACCTTGCTCGTTGGTCTAAAAAATTTAATATACCGTTGAGCAGGTATTAGTAAAAAGTGGGGGGAGGAGGTGTATATGCCTCAATGAGCTGTGCCTCCTATGTCTGCCGACATGTTTCAAAGCTCCCCAGGCTTCTTCTTCAGGACCTTAAGGATCCGTTCCTATACTCACTGTGGCGTGTAATAACGTGATAAAATAATGATAAACAAAAGAAAGTGTGTGTAACAAGAAGAAATGCCTTCCTGGAAATATATGATGCCTTAATAGGTCTTTGTAGTCAATATACCTGTAGAAAAACAACAGGGGAGATAAAAACATATTTTCATTGCTAGATGTTCAATCCATCGTGAGCATTCAGTGACCTGCAAGAAAGTGATATAATAACCTTCCTTTATCACTACTTTAACGTTATAACGTGTCCTGGCGTGAAATAAGATAGGTGAAAAGACAATGACATAAAACAAAACGCACACAAAACATAAAGCACACACTCTATGCAAAAAGGAACCCAGTTCCTAGGTTCATAATATCCAGAGTCTATGTTGTGGCAATTGTTTGGTAGTAGGACATCAAAAGTCAACCTACTTGATGTTTACAAAGTGAAAAGCGTCATGAGCCTGTTGAACGGGTGGTTGGTGTGCCTGATAGGCTATCTAAAGGATGGAAAAACAAGTTTTTGCCAGCTGTGGTTGGACAAAGGTTAAAAGAGTCCACCTGTAGGAAGAGAAAACTTTCCCTATTGGCTATGCCATACTTAGGACTCCCGGGTACACTGTCCTGCTGAGTATAACCTCCCCGATCAGCTGCGTTGGTTTAACTGAGTGGGTAGGAGGTTCCGTTTAAATACAGAGCTCAATTAGATTTTCCGTATCAATGATGGTGGCGCGAAAAGATAAGTGGCTGCACCTGTGTGTGGCGCATGGTACGATTCAATGCTAGCTCTGCTATTAGTGACCCGGAACCGGAAGTCTCAGGACGAAGGCCATGGGGGAGAAAAGGTTGCGCAATGGCCGGGGCATTCACTCGGAAGTGAATATAAGGCGATTGTATTGCTGAGTCTGTTTATTATGATGATTATACACAAGGTGGATATGGAATGTAAATTATCCACCTGAGAGAATAAACCACCCGGTGACTATAAAATTAAAATGATAACCAAAATTTTTTTAATAGAAACTGAAATAGAAAAAAACAGGTCAGACACTACAGGGGAATAGTATCTTAGGAATTATTTCTTGCGCGTATACCGAATCCGTATGTAAATTCTCGGTTTCTCTTGTCATTGACTACACTACAACACAGCTCATAATGGGGGAATCTCCTCATATACCTAAGACAAGGTCATGTATGTCATACAGAGATATGTCTGTTCATTAATGAACAGTATTACTTATTCATGCGCGAATATACATGACATATAGTGTGCAGCAGTTAATATGGGAGTACGGTCCTGAGTTTAAAGGGCGCAATGTCTAAACGTATATTTTTCTTAAGTGGAAGCAAATATTCTTTATGGTATTGCCCATAGGTTACTGGTTATCCTACATTTGAGTGATCTCTTTAGTCGGAGCACACAGTTTCGTTTGCCCCTATGCGGGTGCAAGGTAGTCTATTGTTATACGTTTATCTGGTTTTCAAGGGCGCCATTTATGAACGCACGGTTTCCCTTTTAAAAGTCGGTGACCATATTCCTTGCAGTATGTTCTGCAGATCACTGGTTAATTAATAATGGAGGGATCTTTTTGAAGAGTGTGAGCTTGTGTCAACATCATCCACACACCACGTTTCCCATCCATACAACCTCTAAAGTTACTAGGATAGACTTGTATCATTGTTGATTCAATGGTACACTTTCTATTCATGGGTGGAACTGATTCCATGGTATCTCGTCATTGAGTCCCAGGAAGTTTGTTCCAAGACGGAACACCCACCGTTGTTCCTTCTCAAAAAGGCCATTTTCTCCTTCCAGTCGTTCAATCACCGTCCACTGTAGGTCCTCCACTCCGTGTGTATTGGTCAGGTAGTGTTTGGACATCTTCGTGGTACTCCTACAACATCTGATATTGCTTCTGTGTTCTCCAATACGTATTTTGACTGGTCTGGTAGTCATGCCCACAGATTCTAACCCACATGGGAAAGTGATCAAGTACACCACATTTTTACTATTACAGTTGGTAAAACTTCTTTGGTCCCATTCACTGCCATTCCTGAGTTTGATATGGCTGCTTCTGCTTGTGAGATGACATGTGCTACAATTCCCGCATGGGTGATGTCCCTGTACCGGTGGTAGTATGATGGAGCAGGGTTTTCAATATAAACCCAAATACCTGTATGTCATTATTAAAAGTACTACTGATTAATTAGTAATTACTAAGGAGTTGTCAAGTCTTGTCTAATCAACCTTATTAACAGAAGAAATACACGTGGGAATGCAATTGCATGGCTAAAATAATAAGTGAACTAAGTTGGTGAGCAAATTGACGAAATAGATGTTGCTTATGTAATGTTATTATGTTTTGCGCTTATAATTAATATGCATTAATGGCTTTTGATGTCGCAAATGGCTAGATAAATACATACACATAAGGGTATTAGCAGGGGAATAACACTGTATAATCATTTCCGTGCAGTAATTATGTTTTGTGTTTCCTTTTACTTAAGTTGACAATTGTGGCCTGCTAAAACATTACTACCACCCGCAGCCTGTATTTGAGTAGATGGAAAATTTGCAAGGAGGCTTCGCTCTGACTGTGACCTTGCCCTCCTATCGAACTGAAAAGCCATGATCATGACGACAAATCCGGGAGAGATGCCAAGTGCCCCTGAACATGAAATTTGTTGCTAAACTAAAATACTGACTTTATGAACTTGTGATGATCCCACGAATGGGATACAATTTATCCAAAAGAGACATCCGTAGAAGTAACGAATTGGCTATGGACTTATATTTTTCTATTCAGAATTTGAAGTTATCAATACATGGGAAAATTTCTTAATGTATCAAGACGACATCTTTTCCTGCCAAACGGATGTATGAAAACTATGTTTGCAACATTTAGAATGTAAATTTTGGCATAAATATTAGTAGACTAGAGAGGTCTAGTGCCACTTCTTCCTGAACCAATGATCAGAGGTCCCGACGCTGACGGTGAGGACGGTGACTCTACATGACGGCTAGAAACTTTAACTTTTTGCTGAGGACCAGTTCTGACTTAGAAAACGACTTTTAGCCAGAATAGGTAAATATGAAGAAAATGATTTTGCATTCATTTGGCTTTTCTTACTAATTAATTTAGATAAACAATATTCTGTTTGAATTATTGTGTCGGGTGGTTATTTCTTGTCATGTTTATTGAATATTCTGAATGTTTAATTGTTTCACCAAATCTATAGCAACTAGTTGATGCCATTGACCTCAAGGTATATGCAGATTGGTTAGGTATAAAAAGTGTTTCCCTTATACATGGCACGGATAGAAGTGGTTAGGTTTGAATGTTGGTGTAATGGGCCCCACCAGCGTGTGATGTGTGTGTGTGCGTGTGACTGCGAAATCACTCCGTCCGTGGAAGTAGAGGGGATTCGGAAGCTCTGATCTGCACCAGTTTCTTGGTAGCAGAATGATGGTTAACTATTGTCTTGATTTGGTGAATTTGTATGTATATAAGCTTATTGATTATTGATTGATATTGATATATGTACTAACAATATATGTTGAAGTCGTATTGAGTTTTATGTAGTGTGTACGGCTTCTGGGACGTAGGAAGTCGGTGACAGTTCCGTAGTAGGGCAGAGGGAAGTGCTGCTCTCGGAAGAGGCGGGATTGTTGGCCCTGTATGTAGACAGGGGAAAACGTGTGACAATTGAAGTTGCGTGTCGCATTGTCTGGGTTCGATTTGGTGGCATCGCCGTGTGCTACCATTAGAGACGTATTTTTGGTGTGTAAGAAGTGTGTATGATAGCGAAGGTTACTTGTGAAGTTCTGGTCTTAGGTATCAGGGATCCTTATGGCATTCCGTTAACGCTTATCACTAGAAAGGTAATAGGTATTCTCTGAGCTTGTTAGAAGGACAGAGCAGAGGTAAGCGCTGCTTTGTTAACGTATGATATAATTCTGTAGTAGGACAGACTGTTCGCTGTTCTCGGGAAAAACAGGATTCTGTATGAATCTACTACATTTTTCTGGTGTGAACGTGCGTGAATGAGAAGGCATTCTGGTTAATTGTGAAACTCTTAGGAGCATTCCGGAGAAAACAGTTAATTGGTGCTTGTTAGAAGGGTACAGTAGAGGGATGTGCTACTTTATCAACGGAAGTAACGATTCCGTAGTGGGGCAGAGGTAAGCGCTGCTCTCGGGAAAGGCGGGATTCTCGTGGGAATGGTCTTTTACTATTCTGTGGTTAGCGAAGCAGACAATGGAGATGTTTGTATGTTGTAACTAACAGACTCGTAAAAATTGAAACAAAGTCTACCGAGTAGTTTTGTAAAGGAGGGGTAGACGAGAGACAGGAGACAGGAGCAGGAGCTGCTGCAGCGACTGCTGACGTCAGAAAGACCGCGCTGTGATTGGACAGTGGGTTAGAACGGTGGAAGCGCAGTGATTGGTGTGCAAGTGTACGCCGCGCAAGGATTGGGAGATATACAGAGTGACTTAAACGCTCCGGATTGGTGCGTTAGTGTAAGTCGCGCTGCAATTGGACAGGAGATCATACAGTTGTAGAAAAGACTAGAGGGTTGCAGAAAACAAGAAAATGTATTACCACGCTGGGGAAAGGAAAAAGAAATCCTTGTTTAGTAAAGTTAAGACCTGGTTTGACAAGGATAAGGATATTGTGACTAGGGAAGGAGAGTTACTTCCTCCAACAAGAACCCCTCATCCTTCATGGTTGCAAAATATGGGTATCATACCTGTATTTGGTTAGACAACTGGGTAAAGTATACTAAAGAGGATGGAGTTTTAGCTTTCCCGGAACATGGCTCATTTAATCTGGCCATATTAAATAACTTACAGGAAAGGATGATGAATCTAGAGCCTCGGCCTAGGCCGACGCAGTTCTAGGCATTAACTGAATGGGAACATGAAACACATGAGCGAGAAAAGCAGAGGAGTGGAGGAAACTACCGATATATGTTCGGTAGAAAGTATGATCGTGAAACGCATCATGATCGGATGAGAAGATGGCGTGATGCCCGTATGACTGAGGGATTATATCCTGTCATAACTACCGGAGAAATAGAAGGGAAAAAGTGCACAGAAAAAGCACATAATGTAGAAACAAGGAGGTATGGGGCGAATGAGTCTGAAGATGATGTCTTAGAGGACATGTTTTACAAAAGACCACCCCCGTATAGACGAGAACCCGAAGTAAGAACACCAGTTACCCCAATGAGAGACACCCTGCGGGTTATAAAGACTGAAGTCATGACCCCTGAGTTGAAAAGCGGTAGTTCTCTTGCGGAGAGAGAGAGAGAGAGAGAGATAGAAAGAAAATTAGAGAGAGAGAGAGAAAGAGAGAGAGAGATAGAAAGGGAAAATGAGATTGAGGATGAAAAGACAAGAGAACTAGCAAGAACCACACTTGAATTGACAGAGAAAATCAGAGAACTGACTAAAAATCTAGAAGCAGTTACGGTGCCAGTAACAATAGGTCCGGTTATGCCTATTTTTGACAAGCAGAGGATTGGTGAAAGTGGTTTAACAGTACCATATTTAGGTAACAGATTGGTTGTTCCTCCAGAACAGACAGTAATGCGATCGGGAGAATGTCAGTGGAGATCAGAAGAAAATCAGTGGAGACATACCATATGTGGTGGAGAGTTGAATGAGCAGACTAACTCAGTTTTGAATTCCGGTTGTATGGAAGGGAACAGAATGACTGGAGGATCGATCCTAGAACCATAACGAGTTTCAGAACCAGTGGGTGCAGAAAAATCTACGGGGATAACTGCTGAAGACTTGAATGATTGGCTGAAAGCTTTGCAGAGGAAAGAAAAGGATTCCCAGGCAATTGATGTAGCTAGACTACGTATAGAATTGGAGGAGCTAATAGTGGGAACAATTCCTACAGAAATACTGAAAGACCATCAGGATGGGGAGTTGTTATTTATGTGTAAGAGTATCACATGGAGAGCAAGGAACACACATGACAGGTTGAAAGGAATAGCCAGTGAAATGGGAATTGACATTGACAAGGTAAAAGCTTTGCAAAGGCCTTACCGAGTGGATTTTACAGATAAGGACATCGATAATCTGAATAATGCAGGCCGAACAGGGCAGATTAAGGAAATTATTGCTTTGCTGCGAAAATGGGGAGATGTGGAGAAATGGAAGGATAGATGGTATAAAAAACAAGAAGATGCAGTAGATAGAACTTACTCAACATTCCCTTTGAAAGAAAAAGAGAAACCAGTGGCAGCTTATCCCATGAGGGAGATTCCAGGAGGAGGGTATGTACATGTTCCATGGACCAGACAAGATAGTTTGTCATTTACAAAAGATTTCCCTCGACTGAGAGAAAAGCCCATCGAGTGGTATAGACAGGTTGACAGATTTGTGAAATTGTCAAAAGTGCTGTGGATTGACCTGAATAGTCTGTTTGATATAATTGTACCAGCAGACTTGTGGGCAGAGTGCAAGATAGTCGTAGATTGGCCCACTAAAGAATACCCAAGAGATCCCAAGACAGGAGCGCCAGACCCAGAGGTAATGAAAAAGTATGAGCAGGTCATGGTTTTCCTGAAAAATAAGATACCCCCCAAAGAAACAGACTGGGTTAAAATAAATCGAACACTTCAAGAAGTGAAAGAATCAGTCCATGCTTACTATGAAAGACTAATACTGGCTTTCAAACAGTTCAGTGGAGATGAACATCTGGGTGATAAAGACCTGAGCCATTTTGTATATAGATTTGTGTATGGCTTGCGACCTGAAATCAGTGAAATGATAAGGGAGCATACCGTAGACTGGCAGAGTAAAAAGATTGATGAGATCCTGAGACATGCAAAATACTTCAGTGATGAGATTGAGGCAAAGCAGAGAAAACTGAAAGAAAAGGCGATGTGGGCACAGGTGAAAGTTGCAGAAAGACAGGAAGCACAGTTGGTTGAGCAAGCAAATAATCCAGGAAATAAACCCAGATTTGGCCCAGGAAAAGGGAAAGGCAATATTGAAGAAGCCAAGAAAAGGTTTCCCTGCCACAACTGTGGAAAATTAGGGCACTGGAAATCCGAGTGTAAGAATCCACCGTCCACTAACGATGACAATCCATCAATGAATTCACAGGTGCAGAACGAGGGGTGTGGTCAGCATCAGCAATAGCAGAAGGTTGTTAAGCAGCAGAATCAGGTGCCAAAACCGCCCTTGCCACAAAGCAGAGGATCCCAGAAATACAGCCAGGATTCGGAGTTCTACAATGAAGAACAGGTAAACAAACCAAAATGCGCAAGCACTGTTTCACAATATTGGCTAAGAAACGAGGGAAGTGACTCCGAGGGAGACTTCTGACGGTGTCGAAGAGAGGAGGAAGAGTGTGTACTTGGCGCAACTCTAGAAATAGACCAGGCAGGACCTTTTGTTGATGGGAAAATCAATGGTGAAAGTGTTACTTTCTTAGTTGACACAGGAGCCACGAGATCAACTGTCAGGTCAGCTGATATAAAGAATCTTCCTCTCTCGGATGAAGCAATCCAAGTAGTTGGGGTATCCAACACACAGATAAAGACTCATCTTACTGAACCAGTAAGGGTTAGAATAGGGAAATTCACAGACATGCACCGGTTCGTGGTATGTGACACCAGTCCTGTGAACTTGTTAGGTAGGGATTTGCTGTGCAAGATGAATTGTACAATCTTTTGTACCCCAGATGGAATAGCTTTTGAGACACCAGATGAGGATGTCCTTTATAGAATGACCCTAGATAACAGAGAAAGTGAGGCTATTGGAACATATGCAGTGTTCAATCCGGATGGATTGCCCCCCGAATTAAAACAGACGGTAAAAGCAGCAGTTTGGGATTTTACTGGAGAAGATGTGGGCTTGATGAGAAATGTAGATCCAGTAAAGATTACTGTAAAGGATGGAAAAGCTTACCCAAACATCCCGCAATACAGACTGACACCTGAAATAATTGAAGGAATAACCCCTATAATTGAGAAAATGATCCAGCAGGGGGTGCTAAGAGAAATATTGAGCAGCCCATGTAATTCACCTATAATGGGACTGAAGAAACCTAATGGGAAGTTCATAATAGTACAGGATTTGAGAAAAATTAACAAGATTGTTGTGCCATGTTGTCCCATTGTGCCAAATCCATCAGTGATTTTGTACCAGATTCCCCATGATGCAGAATGGTACACAGTAATTGATTTGTGCCATGCTTTCTTTTCAATCCCATTACATCATGACAGCCAGCCTATTTTTGCATTTAGATTTGGACAGCGAATTTTGGCATGGTGCCGAATTCCACAGGGGTATACAGAGAGCCCCTTAATATTTAATCAATTGTTGAAGAAATCTCTGGAGAGTTTAACAATGCCTGAAAATTCAGTTTTGGTCCAGTATATTGATGACCTGCTTGTGGCATCAAAAACACGTGAAGCTTGTGAGATAGACACCATAGCTTTTCTGAATCATTTGGCAGATGGAGGATTAAAAATATCTCCAGCCAAATTGCAATTGTGCCAGAAAGAAGTCCAGTATCTGGGACATAATATTGAGAAAGGCTTGAGAAAAGTGACCATTGACAGGATCAAAATCATCAGAGGAATGAGAGCCCCAATGACACAAAGAGAAGTGAGAATGTTTCTGGGAATGGTTGGTTACTGTCGACAGTGGATAAGTAACTTCTCCTTGATTGCCAAGCCATTGATTAAATTGACCAAAAGTGAGGTGAAAGACCCATTTGAATTAAACCCAGAAGACAGGGCAGCATTCAAAGAATTAACGAACAGGCTATGTGAAGCTCCTGCCCTAGGAATGCCAGATTATGAAAAATAATTTGAGCTGTACTGTAGTGAGAGAAATGGATGTGCACTTTCAGTGTTAATCCAGAAACATGGACGTTTGAGGAGACCAATTGCATACTTCTCATCAACACTTGACCCAGTAGCTGTGGGCTTACCAGGTTGCCTGAAAGCAGTAGCTGCTACATGCAGAAGTCTGGAACAAAGTGAGTGAATCATAATGGGATATCCTGTACGGGTATTCGTACCTCATGATGTGGCAATCCTTTTAACGAGGAGCCGGACACAGTTCATGTCTCATAGTCGGCTGACTAAATATGAGAAAGTCATTCTTGGTGCAACAAATGTGAGCCTGGAGAGATGTGTGAATGTGAATCCAGCAACACTGCTGCCTGATGCTGAATGTGTGGGAGTGAGAAATGAAGTTGATCATGGCTGCCTGGATGTGCTTGATTACTGTACAAAACCAAGGCCAGACATAAGAGATCTGCCACTACCTGAGAGTGATCATGTGTTGTTTGTGGATGGATCTTGCCTGAGAGCGGATGAAGAAACACTGAGTGCTGCATATGCTGTGTGTACAGTTTCAGGAGTTGTGGAAGCATCACCTTTGAAAGGAGTTAAATCCGCTCAGGTGGCAGAATTGGTGGCACTAACAAAAGCTTGTAAGATTGGAAGAATTGTGAGAGTGACTGTAATGACTGACAGCCAGTATGGCTTCAGAGTTGTCCATGATTTTGGCCAGTTATGGCTACAAAGAGGTTTCCTGACCTCAAGTGGAACTCCCATAAAGAATGCTGAAGTGGTTGGAAAATTGCTAGAGGCGATACAGCTGCCTAAAGAACTAGCAGTTGTAAAG
Organism: Triturus cristatus; assembly: GCF_964204655.1. Taxonomy (NCBI): domain Eukaryota; kingdom Metazoa; phylum Chordata; class Amphibia; order Caudata; family Salamandridae; genus Triturus; species Triturus cristatus. The sequence continues at coordinate 159,946,618 of NC_140585.1, forward strand.
TGTGCTGCTCATGGTCAAGGTGATGATTTTGTCACTGTTGGGAACAAATTTGCCGATGACATAGCTACTGTGCAAGGAATAATCATTCCATTAATCGGAGTAAAGAAAGAGAAATGTCTTCTTGTTCCTTAATGTTTACTAATGAGGTGGGAACATGGGAGGAAGTGAAACAGTTGCAGGATGAGGCAGGAGATGAGGAAATGAAAGATTGGGTGAAAGCAGGTTGTGCACCAAGGGAAAAGGACCATGTGTGGGTCTATAGGAACGGAAGACCAGTCATGCCAAATAGCATGTTGTCAACCATGGCAAGGATGTATCATGGCCAAGGACACCTGGGAAGGGATGCTATGATAAGGGCCTTTAAGCAGACCTTGTATAGTCCAAAATTCAGGCTGATAGCAGAGAGTCTCTGTCAGAGATGTCTGATATGTCAGCAATTCAATCCTGGAAAGAAAACAGTGATGAGCCTAGGAACAATAGGCAGGGAGGGAGGACCCTTCACAAGAATGCAGATAGACTTCATCGAAATGCCCCAAGTCAATAGATTAAGGTATGTCCTGGTGGTGGTCTGTTTGTTCTCCAAGTGGGTGGAGGCCTATCCAACAAGAAGAAATGATGGGATAACAGTGGCCAAGCTACTGTTAAGAGAATTCATCCCAAGGTATGGGTTCCCAGTGACCATTGAATCAGACAGAGGAGGACATTTTTATAATGAAATCATGGGTTTGATCTGTGAAGCATTGAGTGTACAGCAGAAGTTACATTTGGCTTACCGACCAGAGGCTTCTGGTGTGGTTGAACAAATGAATGGTACCATCAAAAACAGAATTGGAAAAATGTGCCTGGCTACAGGAATGAAATGGCCTGATGTCTTGCCTCTAGTCCTGATGACCATTAGGTCTACTCCAGACAGAACAACAGGTTTGAGTCCACATGAAATCGTCATGGGACGTGCTATGAGACATGCATTTGTACCAGTCAACAAGCTGATGACTATAACTGATGACATGATTTTGGATTACTGTAAAGGCCTGGCTGACGCAGTTCATTCTGTGATTCACCAGGTTGGAGAAGACGCCACCACACTTGAAAAGAAACCAGCCCATGATCTGAGCCCAGGGGACTGGGTAAGGATAAAAGTCCACAGAAGAAGGAATTGCCTGGTTCCAAGGTGGGGAAGGCCAAGACAAGTCATTCTGACCACAACGACTGCTGTGAAGTGTGCTGGAGTGAAACATTGGATACATGCAAGTCACACACTGAGAGTTCCAAATCCAAGAGATGGTACTGGAAAAGAATAATTTGAAGAATCAGATTCCAGTGATGATGCAGACAGTGAGGGAGTAAAAAGGAAAAAGAATCCTGAAAGGGGGGAAAGTGAGTCAAGAGAAATTTTCATCCCACCAGAAGAAGTTCTAAAAAGAACATTGCAAACTTCAGAGATGAGTCCTGATTCTGAAGAAGTGCCTGCAATCCCAACTAACAGTGACAAACACAAAAACAAAGAAAGAAGAGAAAAGAACATTTCCACAGAGGTAATACCTGAATCAAATGAGGAAATTGGAGAAGTTCCACCTGATATAATTCTTGAAGAAAAAGGGACAGAAAAAGATAGAGAGGGACAGATTGTGGAAGAACCCCGAGGAGGTGTAGGGAACATCAACAACAAGCTAGGTGAAGGGACAAGTAGACAGCAAGAAGATTGCGTGTCGGAGACCCGAGGAGGGACAGAAGTAGGGAAATCTCAATTGGTGGAAAAAGAGACTGTTGGGGAAGGGAAAATTGTTGATGAACAAGAGGCAACTTAAACAGAATCTGATGAAAGTGAGAATGAGATACCTGAAGGTCGAGTTCTAAGAAAGAGAACTTGGATTGGAGAAAGAAACAGTAAAGAGGGAAAACAGAAAAGAAATGCTAAAGGACATCTTTGGCCCAATAAAATAAAGAGACTGAGATATCGACTGACACGAGTTAACTCTTCGAAAGCTGAACAGGTGAACGAAGTGTCAAGTCAAAACCAAACGAAAGAAGAAGAAACAAAGAGATCTGAAGAAACTAAAAGAATCAGAAAACCAAACCAGAAGTATAAGTCACCAGAATGGACGTATGTGGCACTGCCTGAAGAAGGAGAAGAGGCAGATAGTCAAGGAAATCCACAGGAGAAGAAGAAGAAGCTGTTGGAATCCTGAGAGTTATCTTATCCGACATTGGAGAAGAAACGGATGTTCAGGACCTGATACAGTTTGATGATGATGAAGAGACAGTGAAGAATGATGAAAATCCAAATTGAGTAAATCCAAAGAAAATCACTTGAAGAAGAAAAGTGAAGAATTATATTAAGAACTAATAGATTGTATTAATCTGGTGGGTACTTGCGGCCCTAAAAAGAGTTCGGTAGTGGAGTAGAAGAGGCTAAGTCAAAAGACACGGTCAAAGTAACAAGAAGGCTAACACTGAGAATAATCAAAGTAGATGTACCTTCTTGAAAAGATGGTGCAAAATGTGCTGCTGCTGTACAGGATTATTAATGCTGCTTTGGAGCGTGCTTGCTCTACTAATTTCTTTTAGAGTTACAATAGACACTTTAGAAGGACATACTGGGAACATGACTAACATAGGGAAGAGTTCACAGAAGATAGTTCCAACTAGAATGAGCAATATACACGTACATAAGGATAGGTCTATTAATGATTTTTCTAGCAATGTTTTTTCAAAATTGTTGTACGAATTTGTTAAGACAATGGATGTAAGGGATTGCTACGTTTGCATGCAATTACCTGCCTCTGTTTCGGAAGGAGTGACTTATCATCTTCCGGCTACGTATGGAATTTCATGTAGTGTGTTGATTAGTATATTTTATCAGTTAGGAAAATTAGATTACAATATGTCTAATGTATATAATATTCTTGGGCAACTGCCTATGAATAAAGAACTGAATCCTGCAAAAGAAGCTAACACTTTAGGTGAGATTTTTTTTAGAAACTAGAGAATTAACCTTAGAATATGTTTTTAGAAACAATTTAACTTGCAGTTTGAAAGGAGAGGAGAAAAATGTTCTAGACATGGTTGAGAAAAGAAGGTTGAACATGCATAAGAAAGCAGAAGGGCATAAAATGAGTGAAACAATGTGGGATATTGAGAAGGAGAAGGAATTGAAAAATGGAGCCTGTCCAAATATGGCTATAGATGCACCACAGAAAGGCAAACTATGCATTACCAGGAAGAGATCCCAGTATGATTATTATTTCATAGGGACTAGTGAGTGCCATGATACATACTTTATTGCAACCGGATGGGGATTTAGAGGAGGAGAAGATCCAGTCTTTCCGGGAGTGTATTATATTTGTGGGAACAAGGCTTATTACAGATTGCCTGACCATTGGTATGGCACATGTTATGTTGGCCTGGTCTTTCCAAACATTTTTCACATGGATAGAGTAGAAAATGCAGAACAAACTAATCTATTAACACGCTATATAAGAGAAACATGGACAGAAATTGTAGGAGATATTTTTGGAGCTTTGATACCAGCAGTGGGAATTTCATTGAATGCATTTGGCATTCGGAAGCTGTCAACAGTGGTGGATCGCTTGTCAACAAGCACCGCTGGAGGCTTTCTTTTGGTAAATACTGAAATGGTTGCTTTACGCGCTAAGGCGATGCAAAATCGACTTGCCCTTGACATTCTATTGGCAAAAGAAGGTGGAGTCTGTGGAATGCTGAAAGTTCAACATTGTTGCACTTACATTCCTAATGAAAGCAAAGATCTAAAGGTTTATATAAAAAATATTACTGATTTACATGAAGAATTAGTACCACTGGAAGCTGAAAGTATCTGGACTAAAATGGCTAATAAGATGATTGCTATTAAGAATTTTCTTGCTAAAATAGGTAGTACCATATATGGTAAGGTATTATTTCCATTAACATGTGTAATTGTTTCATTATTAATCGTTAGATTAGGGTGCCTATGTTGTAGATACAGAAGAAATAAAAAGAAAATAACACGAGAAAATGTTAAAAAGAGAAAAAATAAACCAGAAAGAGATACAAGAAATAGAATTAGAAGAACTTAGGGAAAGCATATATATAGAAACTAAGAGAGAAGATGACATGGAAACAAGGGTTTGAAAAAATGAACAAGAAGACATTTTGAATTTCTTCAAAAGGGGAAATTAAATTGATTTTTGGTTTTTGATTTTTTGTGGTGATAATATATCACCAAAGGCGGGATTGATGGAGCAGGGTTTTCAATATGAACCCAAATACCTGTATGTCATTATTAAAAGTACCACAATAAAGGAAAGGGTGTTGGAGGATAGCAAGGTAGGTTTTTGCCTCCTATTACAATATATCTATCAAAAAGGATCCGAAAGGGTCCTGATAAAGCCTACCTAAAAAACATAATAATAAGGTGCTCCACAATTAGTGGAGTCCTATACTAGAAAAAAACACTTGTTTTTCTAGAGTCCCCTCACTCACCTAGGGTTGCCCCAGGGTGACATGCTTCATCATAGGGGTCCTCCCAGGCATCTACTGTCTGGGGCGTGCTACAACTTGGCGGAATATGCAGGAGCACTTTTTTACTTCCAACTATGTGTAGTGATGTGCTGTGTGGAGTGAAAAGTGAAATAAATCAATAAAAATTACCTGGATAGTGAGCCCTAATTTTTATTCTGCTCCTATCCGGTAAATGTACATTAAAATGGGGCTAGTAGTAGAGAACAGTAACCATTATGTGAAGCTGTCCCTAGTTACTTGGTCGACATGTTTCGTGGTTACCCCAACCACTTCATCAGGACCACACAAGGACCAGCCTTGCGTGTACCACTCCGTGTTATTACAAACAAACGAATAATTTGTGCTCTTTCAACCAAATTGGTTTGTTAAATACATACGATTACCATGACATAAGGATTTCTTAGATGTATAGGGTCGTAGATTCTGTATGAAGATATAATGACACATAAGGATTAGTTACACACCCAAGTCCACAAAATGATGTGGACAAGGGACCTTAATCACTTTACATTTTATTTAAGTGTCAAATGCCTTTTGTCTTTCTTAAAAATGAAAGTGCATATTAAAAAGTGCTTAAGTGAATCAAGTGAAAACACAAAGACATACACACATATATACAAAACTCACGGCTGCGGTAGGTTTGAGTGGGTATAACCTACTTTTATGGAGGTGTAATTCTACTCCATGGTGTTGCTGGGGCAGGGAGGCTCTAGATATCTAGAACAAGGTATAAGATTGCAAATTAAAAGCGCGGATGGGTATTCTTAACAAATGCGAGAGACTGAATCTTAGAGATTTGTCATGGCATGTTATTTCCTCTAAGCCAACTTACTTGTCTAGATCGGACCATCAGCCTTTAAATCTAGTAGCTCCCAGGAACACCGCATATTGTTGTGTCCCTGTCGGTGCTCCTTTTTAAATGTTTCTACAGGTGGGATAAACGAGAAATGATTCACAGGTGTGTGCACCGAGTGTTTTTAGGCGCCATCTTTGAGTGGTGAATCAATTCGTAATTTTTAGAATATAGTAAAACAAAACCATAGCGTGTGGTTCTTACAGAAAGGACATTTGTAGCATGTGAAATTGACCTTTACAGTTGTTCACTACCTTGGACAGACTTTGTGGTTGTTAACCGAAAATAAACGGGTTAAAGAATATTGTTCACCCAAGTGGTTTTAGGCGCCATCTTAGAGTGGTGAATCTATCCTTTATTCCAAGTGGCAACAAAAAACAACATGCGTCATATTCATAAATATGAATTTAATCACAACGTGAGTTTCTCACCATGGATATTTGATGGTAAACATGTTAAAAAACACTGCTCTTTAGCGTTGACTAAATGATTTTATTGCTTAAAGATTCAGTACACTGAAATGATTTTACAGGTGTGTGCACCGAGTGATTTTAGGCGCCATCTTTGAGTGGTGAATCAATTCGTAATTTTTAGAGTAAAGTAAAGCAAAACCATAGCGTGTGGTTCTTACAGAAGTAACATTTGTAGCGTGTGAAAATGGACTTCACAGTTGTTCACTACCTTGGACAGACATTGTGGACCGAAAATAAACGGGTTAAAGAATGTTGTTCACCCGAGTGGTTTTAGGCGCCATCTTAGAATCGTGAATCTATCCTTTATTCTAATTGGCAACAAAAACCACAACATGCGTCATATTCGTAAATATGAATTTGATCACAACATGAGTTTCTCACCATGGACATTTGATGGTAAATATGTTAAAAAAAACACTGCTCTTTCGCGCTGACTAAATGGATGCATAATCTTCCGTGGGATGTGAAACATTCTATTGCTTAGAGATTCAGTACACTGATATCTTTTTTAAATTAATGGTCTTTTCACAAGAGATTTGAGCATCTACTTGAAGTTTTAACAAAACCAACATGAGAGGTATTATTACCTAATATGGGTTATTATTAAACAAATTAGATGGAGTGAACTGTACCGAGGTCTTATTTCTTAAAAATTCTTTCATAGAGTGTAATCTTTACCCAGACACTTTCTTTAGTATTGATGGATTTTTATACTCATACCTAATGGTGTATTTATTTAAGGTTGGTAATTTGGGTCTGGCATAGTTTATTATTCACGATCTTAGGAGGAATAGTATATTACTGATGTTTCTGCAATACTCATATTATTCAGAAGGTAATCTTTCTCAGTGATTTAATGCATTCCACGGAATATTGTCATTTAGGCCTTGGGTATCTGTATGTAATTTATAGACCCACCTTTGTTCTTTTACATGTAACCGTTGTTCAAGGTTATCACCGGGTCTTATTTTCTCAATGATGATCCATTGCATATCATTAGGGGGATGTTTTTTCTCTAAGAAGTGATTAGTCATTCTTGTACTAGACCTCAGACATCGGATGGTACTGTGATGTTCACTAATTCTGGTTGTGGTTTACTTTGTGGTCATTCCCACATAGTGAAGGTTACATGGACAGGTGATTAGATACACTGTTCCAGTGGTTTGACAATTTGTAAAAGTTCTGAGGTCCCAAGTAGCCCCTGTATTGAAAGTGAATCTCGTGGTTTTCTTGGTTAAATGACAGACACTTCAATTACCACATGGATGGTGGCCTACAGGGTAGATTGCTTTGCTGACTGACCTGTTGGGTCAGTATGCGTGTATGTACCAGAATATCCTTTAGATTTTCACTCCTTTTATGTGAGAACATTGGTAAAGGTATGTTGAGACCGCTGCTGTTGAGGGTAGGCCAGTGTTTCTTAACCACTTTTGTCACTTGGTCCGACATTACATTATACGTTGTTATACAGATGGGACGTTTAGGTTGCTCTGATGTTTCTTTTACATATGTTTCTAACAACGCTTCTCTGTTATTATTGCCTGCCCTCTTTTGTGCTTGTCTTAATATAGATCTTGGATATTTTCTTTGTTTTAACTTCACCGACAGATCTTTTGCTTGTTCAACATAATCAGATTTCTCTGAACAGTTCCTTCTTAACCTTAGGAATTGTCCATAAGGTAGATTGGCTTTCAAATGCCTAGGGTGAAAACTGTCGTATCTAAGGAGGCAGTTTTTTGCAGTAGATTTAAAATGGGTAGTTGTCCGCAAACCTTCACTGGAAACATAAATACTGAGGTCAAGGAATACTAACTGTGATCTACTTATGGTATGCGTAAATTTTAAAAAACTATCTTGTTCGTTGAGCCAAATGAGGAAATCCAGCACTTCATTTTCATTTCCTTTCCAGATCATAAGTACATCGTCGATGTATCTCCACCATCCTTGTATCTTACTTCGATGAGGGTTGATGTAGTTTAGGATCCTGTTGGTTTCCAGATGGTAAACTTAAAGACCAGCCACACTTGGAGCAAAAGTGCTTCCCATGCTGGTACCATGTTGTTGTTTGAACATAGGATGCTCAAAGCTGAAGAAATTCTCTTGTAAGGCCAATTTACAACAATCCAGTACAAAATGTTGTGGTGTCTTATATGGCCACGTACTCTGGTATAGAGTATCTTCCAGTATATTCATGGTCTCATTGTGCGGGAGACTTGTATATAAACTTTCCACATCTAGGGAAACAAGAATGTTCGTGGTGGGATCAAATTCCAGTTCGTTAAGTAATACCAGGGTGGACTTGGTATCTTTGAGGTACTTGCTAGTTTTTTGTACAATCGGACGTAAAAAGGCATCGGCAAACTTGGATAATGGTTCTAAGATAGAACCAATACCGGATACAATCGGGCGTCCAGGGGGATTTTGTAATGATTTGTGTATTTTCGGTATGGTATAGAAATACGGAATTACTGGGTTTTTGTTGATCAAAAAAAAACCCTCTTTTGGGGTTATCCAGTCGTGGGTCAGAGCTTCCTCAACCATACTTGTGATGTTAACACGTAACCTCTCCGTAGGGTCAGTCTCAATTTTCTTATAATTACGGTCTTCAGTGAGTAGTCTTAGACATTCATTTCTATATGCCTCCGAATCTTGTATCACTATGCCTCCGCCTTTATCTGCGGGTTTTATGGTGATCGAAGTGTCATTAGCTAAAGTTCTTGTTGCTTTTTGTTTATTTTTGGTAGTATTGTGGAATACCCTGGATGTTGTAGGATACAAGTCATCAAGTTCTCTCAAGACACCCTTTTCAAACCTCAAAAGTTCTACTGGTAGCATTGTAGGTAAAGGTGTAAATGTAGATTTATTATGCAGGCCCGTGTCTCCTCTCTGAGAATCATTAGGTGTTTTGTCTCGAAAGAATACTTCCAATTTTAGTTTTCTAATGAAATCATTCATTTTGCTAATAAGTGCAAATTTGTCCAGTGTAGGGATAGGTAAAAAACCCAGACCTTTTTCTAAGATTTGTGTCTCAACTGTAGATAACATTTTTTTAGAGAGATTGACAACAATGCTTGCGGATTCTTCATTACTCAAGGGTTGTTACTTGTTTGCTGATCGGGGAAGCCCATTCTCCTGGTGTTCATTCGAGTTGATGTTAGAGGTTGTGCCCATTGGACGTTGTTCTTTCCTCTTTGACGTCCTCTTTGTTGTCCTCTGCCTAAAAAAGGCCCTCTTTGATTTTGTCCTTCATTCTGGAAACCTGAATTCCAGAAAGGAAAAGGTTGTGGTTGGAATTGATGAGGTCCCATCGTTGGGCCATAGTAGAAAGGTGGAGCTCCAAAAGTGGAGGTTGATAGTAGGGCCATCCATAACCACCTCTATTTCTTGCAGGGTTGTTACCCTGTCTTCGTCCTCTGCTGTTATTTCTTCTTCCAGTGCTATGATCTGAACTATCAGAACTTGTGTCGGATATGTCTGAGTCAGTGTTGTAACCAGCATTCCTATTTGTTGGTTGATAATCATCCCTGGTGTAGGGATATATTTAGTCGTTTTTAAAATTTTTTACATCTTTTTTGTATTTTTGATACTTAGACTCCTTCAGTGCGATCTCAAATCAGTCATTTCTTTATTCAAATCTTCTAGTCTTTCTCTTAATTCTGCTGGAGTTTGAAAAGTTTTTAATTTGACTTCGATTGTATGTATTTCATCCTTGAGTTCATTGGCTAGTCTGGTAGCTGTTTTAATGATTAGCACAAGCCAGTCTCTCGTACAGTGCCAAGATATTAGAGACCAGTCTTTGATGAATACTTTATCATTTTGGAAGATAAAAGGTTCATTTTTTACAATGAGTCCTCGAGGAGCCGTATTAGATCGTAAATATTCTGACATCATGACGCCGTGCAGAATTGTTTTGACATGGTTCCGTTTTAGTTCTGATAACTCATCCCAACACTGGGTAGCTTCTGTACTGTCTCTGGGGTTAGTACCAGAGAGAGGTCCCATAGTAGCTAGGACTCTCTCAACCTCCTCATCTGAGTAAGTCAGTCCTGTAAACTCCGCCATGTGTTCAAGCTGTGGTGTATTTATGTGTTATTGTAAAACTAGTGATGCCTAGTGAAAAAACAAGTGAAAGGGTATTGGGAACTCCCGCAGCTCTCGCTGTAAATATAACCACAATAAAGGAAAGGGAGTTGGAGGATAGGAAGGTAGGTTTTTGCCTCCTATTACAATATATCTATCAAAAAGGATCCGAAAGGGTCCTGATAAAGCCTACCTAAAAAAATAATAATAAGGTGCTCCACAATTAGTAGAGTCCTATACTAGAAAAAAACACTTGTTTTTCTAGAGTTCCCTCACTCACCTAGGGTTGCCCCAGGGTGACATGCTTCATCATAGGGGTCCTCCCAGGCATCTACTGTCTGGAGCGTGCTACAACTTGGCGGAATACGCAGGAGCACTTTTTTACTTCCAACTATGTGTAGTGATGTGCTGTGTGGAGTGAAAAGTGAAATAAATCAATAAAAATTACCTGGATAGTGATCCCTAATTTTTATTCTGCTCCTATCCGGTAAATGTACATTAAAATGGGGCTAGTAGTAGAGAACAGTAACCATTATGTGAAGCTGTCGCTAGTTACTTGGTCGACATGTTTCGTGGTTACCCCAACCACTTCATCAGGACAACACAAGGACCAGCCTTGCGTGTACCACTCCGTGTTATTACAAACAAACAAATAATTTGTGCTCTTTCAACCAAATTGGTTTGTTAAATACATACGATTCCCATGACATAAGGATTTCTTAGCTGTATAGGGTCGTAGTTTCTGTATGAAGATATAATGACACATAAGGAGTAGTTACACACCCAAGTCCACAAAATGATGTGGACAAGGGACCTTAATCACTTTTCTTTGTATTTAAGTGTCAAAAGCCTCTTGTCTTTCTTAAAAATGAAAGTGCATATTAAAAAGTGCTTAGGTGAATCAAGTGAAAACACAAAGACATACACACATATATACAAAACTCACGGCTGCGGTAGGTTTGAGTGGGTATAACCTACTTTTATGGAGGGAGGTGTAATTCTACTCCATGGTGTTGCTGGGGCAGGGAGGCTCTAGATATCTAGAACAAGGTATAAGATTGCAAATTAAAAGCGCAGATGTGTATTCTTAACAAATGCGAGAGACTGAATCTTAGAGATTTGTCATGGCATGTTATTTCCTCTAAGCCAACTTACTTGTCTAGATCGGACCATCAGCCTTTAAATCTAGTAGCTCCCAGGAACACCGCATATTGTTGTGACCCTGTCGGTGCTCCTTTTTAAATGTTTCTACAGGTGGGAAAAATGAGAAATGATTCACAGGTGTGTGCACCGAGTGTTTTAAGGCGCCATCTTTGAGTGGTGAATCAATTCGTAATTTTTAGAATATAGTAAAACAAAACCATAGCGTGTGGTTCTTACAGAAAGGACATTTGTAGCATGTGAAATTGACCTTTTCAGTTGTTCACTACCTTGGACAGACGTTGTGGTTGTTAACCGAAAATAAGCGGGTTAAAGAATATTGTTCAAACAACATGCGTCATATTCATAAATATGAATTTAATCACAACGTGAGTTTCTCACCATGGATATTTGATGGTAAACATGTTAAAAAACACTGCTCTTTCACGCTGACTAAATGATTCTATTGCTTAAAGATTCAGTACACTGAAATTATTTTACAGGTGTGTGCACCGAGTGATTTTAGGCGCTATCTTTGAGTGGTGAATCAATTCATAATTTTTTGAGTAAAGTAAAGCAAAACCATAGCGTGTGGTTCTTACAGAAGTAACATTTGTAGCGTTTGAAAATGGACTTTACAGTTGTTCACTACCTTGGACAGACATTGTGGACCGAAAATAAACGGGTTAAAGAATGTTGTTCACCCGAGTGGTTTTAGGCGCCCTCTTAGAATGGTGAATCTATCCTTTATTCTAAGTGGCAACAAAAACCACAACATGCGTCATATTCGTAAATATGAATTTGATCACAACATGAGTTTCTCACCATGGACATTTGATGGTAAATATGTTAAAAACACTGCTCTTTCGCACTGACTAAATGGATGCATAATCTTCCGTGGGATGTGATACATTCTATTGCTTAGAGATTCAGTACACGGATATCGTTTTTAAATTAATGGTCTTTTCACAAGAGATTCGAGCAACTACTTGAAGTTTTAACAAAACCAACAGGAGAGGTATTATTACCTAATATGGGTTATTATTAAACAAATTAGATGGAGTGAACTATACCGAGGTCTTATTTCTTAAAAATTCTTTCATAGAGTGTAATCTTTACCCAGACACTTTCTTTAGTATTGATGGATTTTTATACTCATACCTAATGGTGTATTTATTTAAGGTTGGTAATTTGGGTCTGGCATAGTTTATTATTCACGATTTTAGGAGGAATAGTATATTACTCATGTTTCTGCAATACTCATATTATTCAGAAGGTAATCTTTCTCAGTGATTTAATGCATTCCACGGAATATTGTCATTAAGGCCTTGGGTATCTGTATGTAATTTATAGACCCACCTTTGTTCTTTTACATGTAACCGTTGTTCAAGCTTATCACCGGGTCTTATTTTCTCAATGATGATCCATTGCATATCATTAGGGGAATGTTTTTTCTCTAAGAAGTGATTAGTCATTCTTGTACTAGACCTCAGACATCGGATGGTACTGCGATGTTCACTAATTCTGGTTGTGGTTTTCCTTGTGGTCATTCCCACATAGTGAAGGTTACATGGACAGGTGATTAGATACACTGTTCCAGTGGTTTGACAATTTGTAAAAGTTCTGAGGTCCCAAGTAGCCCCTGTATTGAAAGTGAATCTCGTGGTTTTCTTGGTTAAATGACAGACACTACAATTACCACATGGATGGTGGCCTACAGGGAGATTGCTTTGCTGACTGACCTGTTGGGTCAGTGGGCATGTATGTACCAGAATATCCCTAGAAGTGCTGGATTTCCTCATTTGGCTCAACGAACAAGATAGTTTTTAAAAATGTACGCATACCATGAGTAGATCAGAGTTAGTATTCCTTGACCTCAGTATTCATGTTTCCAGTGAAGGTTTGCGGACAACTACCCATTTTAGATCTACTGCAAAAAACTGCCTCCTTAGATATGACAGTTTTAACCCTAGGCATTTGAAAGCCAATCTACCTTATGGACAATTCCTAAGGTTAAGAAGGAACTGTTCAGAGAAATCTGATTATGTTGAACAAGCAAAAGATCTGTCGGTGAAGTTAAAACAAAGAAAATATCCAAGATCTATAGTAAGACAAGCACAAAAGAGGGCAGGCAATAATAACAGAGAAGCGTTGTTAGAAACATATGTAAAAGAAACATCAGAGCAACCTAAACCTCCCATCTGTATAACAACGTATAATGTAATGTCGGACCAAGTGACAAAAGTGGTTAAGAAACACTGGCCTACCCTCAACAGCAGCGGTCTCAACATACCTTTACCAATGTTCTCACATAAAAGGAGTAAAAACCTAAAGGATATTCTGGTACATACACGCCCACTGACCCAACAGGTCAGTCAGCAAAGCAATCTCCCTGTAGGCCATCATCCATGTGGTAATTGTAGTGTCTGTCATTTAACCAAGAAAACCACGAGATTCACTTTCAATACAGGGGCTACTTGGGGCCTCAGAACTTTTACAAATTGTCAAACCACTGGAACAGTGTATCTAATCACCTGTCCATGTAACCTTCACTATGTGGGAATGACCACAAGGAAAACCACAACCAGAATTAGTGAACATCGCAGTACCATCCGATGTCTGAGGTCTAGTACAATAATGACTAATCACTTCTTAGAGAAAAAACATTCCCCTAATGATATGCAATGGATCATCATTGAGAAAATAAGACCCGGTGATAACCTTGAACAACGGTTACATGTAAAAGAACAAAGGTGGGTCTATAAATTACATACAGATACCCAAGGCCTTAATGACAATATTCCGTGGAATGCATTAAATCACTGAGAAAGATTACCTTCTGAATAATATGAGTATTGCAGAAACATGAGTAATATACTATTCCTCCTAAGATCGTGAATAATAAACTATGCCAGACCCAAATTACCAACCTTAAATAAATACACCATTAGGTATGAGATTAAAAATCCATCAATACTAAAGAAAGTGTCTGGGTAAAGATTACACTCTATGAAAGAATTTTTAAGAAATAAGACCTCGGTACAGTTCACTCCATCTAATTTGTTTAATAATAACCCATATTAGGTAATAATACCTCTTCTGTTGGTTTTGTTAAAATTCAAGTAGATGCTCAAATCTCTTGTGAAAAGACCATTAATTTAAAAACGATATCAGTGTCCTGAATCTATAAGCAATAGAATGTTTCACATCCCACAGAAGATTATGCATCCATTTAGTCAGCGCGAAAGAGCAGTGTTTTTAACATATTTACCATCAAATGTCCATGGTGAGAAACTCATGTTGTGATCAAATTCATATTTACGAATATGACGCATGTTGTGGTTTTTGTTGCCACTTAGAATAAAGGATAGATTCACCATTCTAAGATGGCGCCTAAAACCACTCGGGTGAACAACATTCTTTAACCCGTTTATTTTCGGTCCACAATGTCTGTCCAAGGTAGTGAACAACTGTAAAGTCCATTTTCACACGCTACAAATGTTACTTCTGTAAGAATCACACGCTATGGTTTTGCTTTACTTTACTCTAAAAATTACGAATTGATTCACCACTCAAAGATGGCGCCTAAAATCACTCGGTGTACACACCTGTAAAATAATTTCAGTGTACTGAATCTTTAAGCAATAGAATCATTTAGTCAACGCGTAAGAGCAGTGTTTTTTAACATAATTACCATCAAATATCCATGGTGAGAAACTCACGTTGTGATTAAATTCATATTTATGAATATGACGCATGTTGTTTTTTGTTGCCACTTGGAATAAAGGATAGATTCACCACTCTAAGATGGCGCCTAAAACCACTCGGGTGAACAATATTCTTTAACCCGTTTATTTTCGGTTAACAACCACAACGTCTGTCCAAGGTAGTGAACAACTGTAAAGGTCAATTTCACATGCTACAAATGTCCTTTCTGTAAGAACCACACGCTATGGTTTTGTTTTACTATATTCTAAAAATTACGAATTGATTCACCACTCAAAGATGGCGCCTAAAAACACTCGGTGCACACACCTGTGAATCATTTCTCATTTTTCCCGCCTGTAGAGACATTTAAAAAGGAGCACCGACAGGGACACAACAATATGCGGTGTTCCTGGGAGCTACTAGATTGAAAGGCTGATGGTCCGATCTAGACAAGTAAGTTGGCTTAGAGGAAATAACATGCCATGACAAATCTCTAAGATTCAGTCTCGCGCATTTGTTAAGAATACCCATCTGCGCTTTTAATTTGCAATCTTATACCTTGTTCTAGATATCTAGAGCCTCCCTGCCCCAGCAACACCATGGAGTAGAATTACACCTCCATAAAAGTAGGTTATACCCACTCAAACCTACCGCAGCCGTGTGTTTTGTTTATATGTGTGTATGTCTTTGTGTTTTCACTTGATTCACCTAAGCACTTTTTAATATGCACTTTCATTTTTAAGAAAGACAAGAGGCTTTTGACACTTAAATAAAATGGAAAGTGATTAAGGTCCCTTGTCCACATCATTTTGTGGACTTGTGTGTGTAACTAATCCTTATGTGTCATTATATCTTCATACAGAAACTACGACCCTATACATCTAAGAAATCCTTATGTCATGGGAATCGTATGTATTTAACAAACCAATTTGGTTGAAAGAGCACAAATTTTTCGTTTGTTTGTAATAACACGGAGTGGTACACGCAAGGCTGGTCCTTGTGTGGTCCTGATGAAGTGGTTGGGGTAACCATGAAACATGTCGACCAAGTAACTAGGGACAGCTTCACATAATGGTTACTGTTCTCTACTACTAGCCCCATTTTAATGTACATTTTCCGGATAGGAGCAGAATAAAAATTAGGGCTCACTATCCAGGTAATTTGTAAAGATTTATTTCACTTTTCACTCCACACAGCACATCACTACACATAGTTGGAAGTAAAAAAGTGCTCCTGCGTATTCCGCCAAGTTGTAGCACGCCCCAGACAGTAGATGCCTGGGAGGACCCCTATGATGAAGCATGTCACCCTGGGGCAACCCTAGGTGAGTGAAGGGACTCTAGAAAAACAAGTGTTTTTTTCTAGTATAGGACTCTACTAATTGTGGAGCACCTTATTATTATTTTTTTAGGTAGGCTTTATCAGGACCCTTTCGAATTATTAAAAGTACTACTGATTAATTAGTAATTACTAAGGAGTTGTCAAGTCTTGTCTAATCAACCATATTAACTGAAGAAATACACGTGGGAATGTAATTGCATGGCTAAAATAATAAGTGAACTAAGTTGGTGAGAAAATTGACGAAATAGATGTTGCTTATGTAATGTTATTATGTTTTGCGCTTATAATTAATATGCATTAATGGCTTTTGATGTCGCAAATGGCTAGATAAATACATACACATAAGGGTATTAGCAGGGGAATAACACTGTATAATCATTTCCGTGCAGTAATTATGTTTTGTGTTTCCTTTTACTTAAGTTGACAATTGTGGCCTCCTAAAACATGGCTACCACCCGCAGCCTGTATTTGAGTAGATGGAAAATTTGCAAGGAGGCTTCGCGCTGACTGTGACCTTGCCCTCCTGTCGAACTGAAAAGCCATGATCATGACGACAAATCCGGGAGAGATGCCAAGTGCCCCTGAACATGAAATTTGTTGCTAAACTAAAATACTGACTTTATGAACTTGTGATGATCCCACGAATGGGATACAATTTATGCAAAAGAGACATCCGTAGAAGTAACGAATTGGCTATGGACTTATATTTTTCTATTCAGAATTTGAAGTTATCAATACATGGGAAAATTTCTTAATGTATCAAGACGACATCTTTTCCTGCCAAACGGATGTATGAAAACTATGTTTGCAACATTTAGAATGTCAATTTTGGTATAAATATTAGTAGACTAGAGTGGTCTAGTGCCTCTTCTTCCCGAACAAATGATCAGAGGTCCCGACGCTGACGGAGAGGACGGTGACTCTACATGACGGCTAGAAACTTTAACTTTTTGCTGAGGACCAGTTCTGACTTAGAAAACGACTTTTAGCCAGAATAGGTAAATATGAAGAAAATGATTTTGCATTCATTTGGCTTTTCTTACAAATTAATTTAGATAAACAATATTCTGTTTGAATTATTGTGTCGGGTGGTTATTTCTTGTCATGTTTATTGAATATTCTGAATGTTTAATTGTTTCACCAAATCTATAGCAACTAGTTGATGCCATTGACCTCAAGGTATATGCAGATTGGTTAGGTATGAAAAGTGTTTCCCTTATACATGGCACGGATAGAAGTGGTTAGGTTTGAATGTTGGTGTAATGGGCCCCACCAGCGTGTGATGTGTGTGTGTGTGTTTGACTGCGAAATCACTCCGTCCGTGGAAGTTGAGGGGATTCGGAAGCTCTGATCTCCACCAAGTATGCCTTCTGGTGTATTTCTTGGTGTTTTCCTCGGTCTAGTCCGGACGAGCATGTCTCTTAGGTTCCTACCCCTCTTGTGCGCAAACATTGGTTTTGCGATGTGAAGACTGCAACTGTTCAAAATTCTCCAGTGCTTGTTCACAATTTTCGTAATCTGATTGGAATGTGTGTTAAATGTAGTAACACATATGGGTCTCTCTTCAATCTGTGTGTCCACTCTATCTTCTAATAGGGCTTCCCTATTATTATTTCTCGGCCTCTTCAGGGCCTTGTCAATCATCCTCTCTGGATAGTTCCGTTTTATCAATTTGGTACGCAAATCAGAAGCCTGTTTCTTAAATTCCCGCGCTTCGGTACAGTTCCTCTGAAGGCGTAGGAATTGTCCGTACGGTAGGTTCTGTCTTAAATGGCGAGGGTGAAAGCTATTAAACAGGAGTAGACAGTTCTTTGCAGTCGCCTTGAAATGTGTCGTGGTCTTTAATGTACCTTCTTCCGGGTAGATATGAAGATCCAAAAACACCAAATTTTCACGTGAGGTTGTATGTGTAAATTTGAGGAACTCATTCTGTTGGTTGAGCCATAGCATGAAGGATTCTGTTGAGTCAGCATCACCCTCTCATATTACCAGGAATTAATCATTGATGTATCTCTTCCAGACCTTGATGTGTTGAAGGAAAGGATTGATGTAATTCAGTATTTTGTTTTCTTCCAGGTGGTGCACATATAGGCCCGCCAGACTAGGAGCGAAGGTACTTCCATGCTGGTCCCGTGTTTTTGTTCATAAAATGTGTCAGCGTACATGAAAAAGTTTTTGGTAAGTGCCAAAGATACGCACTCCATCACTACATTGCGAGGTGTTTGGTAATCCCAAGGCATGGAGAATAGCACTTCCTCGATAATGGCCATGGTTTCATCATGAGGGAGGCTGGTATAGAGACTCTCCATATCCTGTCCCATGAGGAGGTTCTTGGTGGGGTCGAACTCAATATCCTTTAGCAGTTTTAAGACCGTCTTGGTATCCCGTAGGTAGGTGTTTGTAGCTTGGACCAAAGGGCGGAGGAATGCATCCGCGAATTTTGATAATGGTTCCAGGATAGAATTTATCCCAGAAACTATTGGTCGTCCAGGGGGATACTCAAGGTTTTTGTGGATCTTAGGTATGGTGTAAAAGTAAGGGACCCTAGGACACTTATTAATCAGGAATTGGGCCTCTTTTTTAGAGATCCAATCATGGGCTATTGCCTCTTCCACCATTGAGATAATTCTGATCCTTATAGATTCTGTTGGGTCATCATGGAGAATACCATAATTTCTACGATCTTTCAGGAGTTTTCTACATTTGCTGTCATAGTTGTCTGCTGTTTGTAGTACAATTGCTCCACCCTTATCCGCGGGTTTTATTACAATGTCTTGATTCATAGACAATTGGCGTATAGCCTCTTTTTCTTCACTTGATGTATTCTGGAAGGTCGCGTCATTAAGTGCTGAAAAACCCTGTATTTCCTCCATCACTGCCTTCTCAAAGATACCATGGAATCAGTTCCACCCATGAATAGAAAGTGTACCATTGAATCAACAATGATACAAGTCTATCCTAGTAACTTTAGAGGTTGTATGGATGGGAAACTTGGTGTGTGGATGATGTTGACACAAGCTCACATGCTTCAAAAAGATGCCTCCATTATTAATTAACCAGTGATCTGCAGAACACACTGCAAGGAATATGGTCACCGACTCTTAAAAGGGAAACTGTGCGGCCTTGAAAACCAGATAAACGTATAACAATAGACTACCTTGCACCCGCATAGGGGCACACGAAACTGTGTGCTCCGACTAAAGAGATCACTCAAATGTAGGATAACCAGTAATCTATGGGTCATACCATAAAGAATATTTGCTTCCACTTAAGAAAAATATACGTTTAGACATTGCGCCCTTTAAACTCAGGACCGTACTCCCATATTAACTGCTGCACACTATATGTCATGTATATTCGCGCATGAGTAAGTAATACTGTTCATTAATGAACAGACATATCTCTGTATGACATACATGACCTTGTCTTAGGTATATGAGGAGATTCCCCCATTATGAGCTGTTTTGTAGTGTAGTCAATGACAAGAGAAACCGAGAATTTACATACGGATTCGGTATACGCGCATTAAATAATTCCTAAGATACTATTGCCCTGTAGTGTCTGACCCGGTTTTTTCTATTTCAGTTTCTATGAAAAACATTTTTGGTTAACCTTTTAATTTTATAGTCACCAGGTGATTTATTCTCTCGGGTGGATAATTTACATTCCATATCCACCTTGTGTATAATCACCATAATAAACAGACTCAGCAATACAATCGCCTTATATTCACTTCCGAGTGAATGCCCCGACCATTGCGCAACCTTTTCTCCCCCATGACCTTCGTCCTGAGACTTCCGGTTCCGGGTCACTAACAGCAGAGCTAGCATGGAATCGTACCATGCGCCACACACAGGTGCAGCCACTTATCTTTTTTTAGTGCCACCATCATTGATACGGAAACTCTAATTGAGCTCTGTATTTAAACGGAACCTCCTACCCACTCAGTTAAACCAACGGAGCTGATCGGCGAGGTTATACTCAGCAGGGCAGTGTACCCAGGAGTCACAGCCAATAGGGAAAGTTTTCTCTTCCTACAGGTGGACTCTTTTAACCTTTGTCCAACCACAGCTGGCAAAAACTTGTTTTTTCATCCTTTAGATAGCCTATCAGGCACACCAACCACCCGTTCTACAGGCTCATGACGCTTTTCACTTTGTAAACATCAAGTAGGTTGACTTTTGATGTCCTACTACCAAACAATTGCCACAACATAGACTCTGGATATTATGAACTTAGGAACTGGGTTCCTTTTTTCATAGAGTGTGTGCTTTATGTTTTGTGTGCGTTTTGTTTTATGTCATTGTCTTTTCACCTATCTTATTTCACGCCAGGACACGTTATAACGTTAAAGTAGTGATAAAGGAAGGTTATTATATCACTTTCTTGCAGGTCACTGAATGCTCACGATGGATTGAACATCTAGCAACGAAAATATGTTTTTATCTCCCCTGTTGTTTTTTTACAGGTATATTGACTACAAAGACCTATTAAGGCATCATATATTCCAGGAAGGCATTTCTTCTTGTTACACACACATTCTTTTGTTTATCATTATTTTATCACGTTATTGCATGCCACAGTGAGTATAGGAAGGGATCCTTAAGGTCCTGAAGAAGAAGCCTGGAGAGCTTCGAAACATGTCGGCAGACATAGGAGGCACAGCTTATTGAGGCATATACACCTCCTCCCCCCACTTTTTACTAATACCAGCTCAACGGTATATTACATTTTTTAGACCAACGAGCCAGGTATTTTTTTATCTCACTTTTCCATTCACCCCAGACCCTTCCTCTCACACCCCTACACAACACATAGTTGTCTCATAGCAACAGTGCTCCCACGCAAACGTAGGTCGTAGCACGCCACGTCCCGTAGAGGGGCGGGAAGACCCCTATGATGAAGCATGACACCAAGGGCCCTTTTGGTGTGTGAGGGGTATTTTAACAACTACTGTGTATTCTCCACCATTGTGGGGACATATGCTTCTTTCTGGGAGATTCTGACATACACATATACTTGTGGGTGGATCACTATGTTTATTGATTTAAGCCTGGGAGGATGTATCCCCCTCCACTGCTCATGTTGAGTGGTACCTCTCTACTCCCTATTTTGTTCTTTTTCGAAGTAGGGAGGACATACTCCAACTGAGAAGCCTCTCAAACCCTTCAGGTACGGGGAGATTTCCCCAACACCTTATTGTGTACATATCATTTTCTTATTGCCATTTTCACTATTTTTTCAAACTGGTTTGGCTTTTTTCTTGTGTTTCAGTTTCACTGTATTACTGCTTGTGTGACTCTAAGTTAAGCCTTACTTCCTTTGTGCCAAGCTACTAAGGGCCAGATGTACAACTGTGTTTTGCGGTCGCAGAGGGGTTTCTTCGAACGAGTTGGCCATGTACTATTCCCATTTTGCGAGTCCCAAATTATTTTCGACAAAATAGGAATAGAGAGTCGCTATTAGGAAGGGGCGTTCCGGGGGCATCCCTTCCAAATAGCGTGTCATCCAGGAATGTATGACTCTTTTGTGATCGCAATTGCTGTCGCAAAACAGTTGCAGTTTACCACCCTTCCCAGAAGGGTGTTAAAGCACTCGTAAACAGGCCCCCTTTCTCTTTGGGAATGCAGGGACCACTACCTGCCCCTATAAAATAAAACAAAAAAGTTTGATTTTTTCTTTTATAAATGCAAAAAACTGCTTGATTGAAAAGCAGTCACAGACATGTTGGTCTGCTGACCGCAGCAGGACAACATCCCTGTGAGGCTGGCCATTCCCAATGGGGTCGCAATTTGCGAGTGACTCATTAATATTGATGAGCCTCGCATTTTTCGATCCCATTGGGAATCGCTAACAGTGTCTCTGACACTGTCGTACATTGGATTTAGCGCCTCACAATTTGCGACTCACAATTTGTCTCAAATTTGCGAGGAGCTAAATCCAATAGTCGTACATCTAGCCATAAGGCTTAAGCACAAGTTCATTTGTTGACTGTTGTGGTTCACCCTAATAAGAACTGTGGTTGTTTTCTGAGTGTGGTTTCACTCCCTTTAACCAATAACCCGATTTCTTAATTCATGCAAAACAAATGTTTTGTTATTTTGAAGATATTGTCAAGAGCATAATATATGTTATACTGCAATGCACATTGAAGGTAAAAAAGGAACAGATAATAAAAAACACTTTCTTTATCTTTACCATCAAACATTCAACACACATGAAAGATAGACACAGGTTGCTTTTTATAAATGGTACACAGTTTTTTATTTTTTTGAAAATTCTTTAGTGGGTGGGTTAGGGATGAAGCACTAGAAGAGCTTCTGGTGGTTGAAGTGGTGCAGTTGGAGGAGGTGAAGGTGTTTGTGGCAGAGTTTGTAGTCTGGCATGTTTAGCTTATTTCCTCTGTCATGTTCATGGCCAAGGTGTTTTGAGAGCCTTATACTCTCTTCCCTCAAACTTTGAAGATGTTCTCAGTGAATATGTGCCATGTCTTGGTAATATTTTGCAACATTATCCAAAGCAGCAATCTATCTGTCAACCATGTGAGGGAGTCCTTTAAGGGAGATAGCTATCTCATGGTCCAACAGTCTCCATTACATGAATAATCTCCCAGAAATGATTTTATTATTGTTAAAAATTATCTCCCGAAGAGCAGAATTATACCATGATAACCGCCCCCTCATATTCTTGGTCATCTCAAATGGCCGTCACTTTGACCATCATGATGAGAGGTGTCAGCTGGTTGGTTTTGTGGGGGGAGGTATTTGGAATGGGGTATAACTATTCCTTTCAGGGGTGTTCTGTCCCTCAGATGAATAAAAGAAGACCAGTGATGAACCTTCATGGGAGGAAGGTGTAAGAAATTGTGCAGAGGTAGCTAAAGTTGAGGGCTGTGTAGCGATGAAACTTGCGTAGGTGGAAAAAGCATCTATGACTGCTTAGCTAAAGGGTAGGGGCTGGCAATGCTCGCAATGGCTGTGAATTTGGACTTCTTGGACATGTTCAGTGTGAGAATAGCAATATACTCCAACAATGTCACTCTTCTCTTCCAGGTTATCCTGTTGCTATTCTAGTTGCTAGAAGGAGGATTGTATTCTCTCCTTGCAGAGCCTGCTATCTTTCATGTACAGATTGTTTTTTTTTTTTTTTTTTTTTATTCATGCTCGTGAATAAATACAAACAAGCTAGGGACAGACAGCATTTAGACAATTCAAAATACAAAAAGAGAAAGTATAACTTTCGTTAGTCAAATTCACTAATCCAGTCATTAAGTGGTCTCCAGATCTTAAGTCCCTTGATTCTTCCTTTTTTCCCTTTTCGGATATAGAGGGCTTTCTCCAAATTAAATATATGAAGCATACGCATTTTCCATTGTCCAAAAGTAGGTGGTAGCGGATCTAACCACGAGGAGGCAATACATAATCTAAGTATTGACATAGCAATAAATAGAAACTCCATGCTATTATCTACTGGTGTAGATACACCCAAAAGCATACGTTGGGGGGTTAGCAGAAAATTTATATTCAAAACATATTGTAAAAATATTGTAACCTCCTGCCTTAAATTATCCAATACCCTCCGCGCCACCCCATTTAGCAATTTTCGAAGGGGTGATATAAAGATGAAAAAAAGTCTTATAACATTGAGCCCTAAGATTTGCTGTAGTTAATACAGTGTTAGACAAAACAACAGCTCTTTCCAACCCTGAGTCTGTAATCTCGAGCCTTTCCTGCCATTTTAGAGAGTGTTTCTCGATATCGTCAGAAACCCCTTCGAGAAAAATTTTATAAAGTTCGGAGATTGATGGAGGAGAATCGCTGGTAATAGCCTCCAACAGGGGTATCACAGAATTGCCTTTTACACCACCTCTTTTTTTAGTTATGAAATCCCTCAATTGTGGAAATTTAAAGAAGTCTCTATTACTAAAATTAAATCTGTTTTTAATTATTTCAAATGTGACTGGTTGGTCAACGACCAATAAGTCAGAGATTCTACAAACCCCCGCCTTAATCCACCTCGCTAAACATCCTTCAAACAGCGTTGCAGAGATCTGAATATTATCTAAAAATGGGGTATATCTGCTAAACCTGCCCAAACCAAGTTTATTTCTAACATGTGTCCAATTTTTATATGCTGTGATCAAGGTTTTAAATCGTGTCTTTTTAAAATAGCTAGGCTCATATATTTTTAATAGGCATCCTCTGGCATCCTGACCCTTTAAGATCTCAAATATGGAAGGGACATCTTTCAAGATCGGAGAAGCCTTTTTATCTGCTCGAAACATAGGCCAATAGTATTTAAATGATGCTGCTAGATAATACAGTCTAATATCGGGAAATCCTAATCCTCCTCTTTCCACTGGGAGTGTTAAAAAACAATTTGCAAGGCGTATTTTTTTAAAAGACCAAATAAACCTAGCGATCTCGCGGTCAATCTGACGAAACCAAGTATTGTGAATTTCTAAAGGTATTGTGCGAAAAATATATAGAAGCTTTGGAAGGACAATCCTTTTGGTCAGGTTGCATCTCCCTATTATAGATAATTTCAAATTATCCCATCGACCCGTATCCTTCTTAATTTTCGAAATAATAGGTGTAAGATTAACATCGACTATTTCCTTCGTTTGGCCCTTTACTCTAATCCCAAGATATATTGCCTCCTCTACTATTCTTTCGTCCATATAGGCCAGATGTTTGTTTAGTAAAATCTGAGTTTTACCCCTATTAAGCTTGTAGCCAGAAACTCTGCCAAATTTTTCTGCCAAAGTTTCAACTTTGACCAACGTATTAGATAATTCCGAAGTCACAATTGCGACATCATCTGCATATGCCAAAATTTTCGTAGAAAAATCATTCAAAATAAAAGGGGATATGTTCTCAGAGGCCTCCAAAATCCTAAGGAAGGGATCCATATATAACGCATATAGCAGAGGGGAGGATGGGCAGCCTTGTCTTGTCCCTCTTTCTATAGAAAAGGGTTCGGAAAGACAACCCATAATCTGAACCTGTGCTACTGGTTTATGGTAAAGAGCCTGAATTGCCCTGAAAAAACCTTCTCCTAAATTATTCGCTTCTAAGCATTTCCAAAGATAGCTCCAGGAAACGCGATCGAACGCCTTTTCTGCATCTAAAAAAGCAACCGCTAAGGGAAGCTTTGTAACATCGGAGGCATCCAATAATGTAATAAGTCTTCTAATTTGATCCTCTGTCCCCCTTCCCTGGATAAATCCGTGTTGCCATCGGGAAACAAGATGTAACATAACTCTATTAAAACGTGAGGCAAAAATCTTGGAGTATAATTTAGTCTCACTATTTAAAAGAGTGATTGGTCTATAGGAGCCCATATTTAGCGGGTCCTTCTCCTTCTTTAGAAATACAACAATATTTGCCAGCCCCCAAGACATCGGTGGGACCTCTCCAGCTTTAACAAAGTTGAAGAGAACTAAAAGCTCCCTTTGTGTCTCCTTAAAAAATGTTTTATAAAACTCTAATGGTATACCATCTATACCCATAGCTTTACCAGACGGTAAATCAAATAGCGCTTTCTGTAATTCCTCATACGAAATTTCTAAATCAAGATGAGATGCCTCCTCGTCTGTTAATTTTGCTTTGGGGAAAAACAAAGGGTCACAGATTGTGTCCAATGAAATATCTGCTGTATATAAGGCTCTATAATAATCTTTAAATGAATCTCTAATTTCTTTCTCATCAGAAATTATATCGCCATTGATGTTTCTAACTTGATCTATATGTCGAGCGGATATCTGTTGCCCGGTTTTAACTGCAAGTAATCGCCCAACCGTCTCGCTGTATTCATAACAATCCTGCTTTCTAGCTAGATAAATGCCAGCTAGCTTATTTAAATACAGATCGCTTAGAGCCGTTTTAGTTACTGAAATTAAATCCAAAGTTCCTGTTAGTTCAGTCTTATTTCCCACTTTAGCTATTAATTCTGTTTCCAGCTGAGAATGCTTCTGATAATAATTCTTGACTTGCAAGATATGTTTCTTCTTTTTGAGGGCACCAAAACTAATAGTTTCACCTCGTATCCAAGCCTTGAATGTGTCCCAAACAATCCCTGGAGATGCAGTACCATTATTAATCCTAAAAAATTCCCCTATTCTAGTTCTCATATAATCTCTATAATCTTTATCTAAAAGGATGGCCCTTTCAAATGTCCATTTTTTACCTATGTTTACCATACCATCCAAGGGAATTTGGAGAACTAAGGGGTTGTGATCTGATAGAACCCTTGGATATAATTCAATTTTTGCTTCCTTTAATAACAAGGGGGAGACTAAAAAATAGTCGAGCCTGGCAAATTTCTGATGGGGGGCTGAATAATAAGTAAATCCCAGATCTGGACCTCTTAATTTAGGCCAGACATCGATTAGCCCCAGATCAGTTATCAGGTCATTAAATGCCTTACGTATTTGTGGTTTACGTTCTGCGGTCGCTATACTATCTGCCTTTTTGGCGCCATTGATATTTAAATCCCCACATAAGACATAGGGTGCTGGCCATGATGGAAGCTCCATTGCAATATATCTCAAAACTGAACATGTACAGATTGTTAAGTATTATCATGTAATGCAATGACCCCAGTACCTGCAGGAGAATATATTAACAATTGATATACATCAAACATATTTTTATATATAAGGTTCTACTCAGTACTTTAATTGACGTTCTGAAAAAAAACAAAAAAATCAAGAATTGATGCTTGCATGGAATTATTATATCTTGGCAATGTCTACTCAATAGCTTGAGCCAAAGGTGTTTCATTTCTGGAACACTGTGGTGATGTCAGCTGCTGAACTAGTGTCCTCATAGCAGATGTTACCAAGGCATCTTATGATCCTGCCACTATAGAGAGAAGAATTATGTTCAATGACAGTTGGCAAACTATAAAAGTGATCTTGATCGCAAATGCAGATGCAGTAGAGATACATACATGAAAGGAATATATTAAATAACAATAGAAACACTTTTATCTTTATATATAAGCTAAATAATATAAAATAAGTTTGCAAAAGTAGTTATGATGAGATGTACAAATGCACATTAAAGGTTCCTGGACTTACCTGAATGGCAGATAGTTGAGAGACTTATATCTGTTGCAGGGCTGTCCCCTGATGTCATTGTTTTTTTTCTCAGTTCATAAATTCATTTATTTTAGACCTTGGTCCATAAAACAAAACCCATAAATAATGTACAATTTGTTATTAAAACCCAACCCATAAATAATGTACAATGGTCTTTTAAAATGCATGTACAAGTTAAAATGCAGCAACAGTTAATACTTAATACTTCATGACCCAATGGTATAAACAGTTTAAAATACAGCAACAGGTAATCTACTGAGTACCCACAACCCCAAATGTGCAAATCCTCTATAGTTCCAGGAACCACATACATCCTACCCCATTAAAAATGTTCCAATATTTTCCTACTTGCTAATAAAAAGCTGCATATTGCACTGATTACATCAAAGAATTGCATCTGAAATAATTATGTAGATGCTTCCCAATGGTTAAAAATTCCATATTTCTTTAAAATTGTTTTCAAAAAACGTCTCTGTCCCCACCTATAAAGCAAACAATCTAATAAAATATGCACATTGGCGCATTTCATTTGTAGGCCACATTCATTAAAAAAAACATTTTTTTGTAGTCTCTTGACTGTTCTACCCTCAAATATATTGGGTTGATCCAAATTTGAAATCTTTAAAGTTCCTTCCTCTTAGCTGAGTTTGTCTATGATGATAATTGATGAAATACTATATCATTATGTGTGAGTCCCATGAATGTAATTCAAACTTTAGCTGTTAAGTGTTTCCGCCTGGCTGAGCAGGATGTGTTGAGGCACCATAAACTGGGTGATCAATAGCTTCACCATTTAATTTGAATTATCAAATAAAGAGTCCAGATGCGAATGCGCAGTCCGTCAGGTGCCGATCAGCAGCAGAGATTCATTATTTCTGAGCGCTTTTGAAAGACTAGCCAGTGCGGTTCTTGTCCATCTTGTGACAAGTTCTGTCTGGAAATATTGTCCCTGGAACACTGTGGGGATATTTACAAGCCCTATTGCCACAGGAAAGTCACTATTATCAACGTTCCAGTGGCAACAAGGGCTTTGCCTTATTCACAAGGCAGCGTTAAGCCACTTATGGGCATATGTAGAAGGACTAGCTAAAACTACCGCTAAAGCTAGTTAGCGGCATTTTTCTTACCACTGTGTACTGCTGAAAACTATCGCCTTGTTAGTGATGTATGTACAGGACGTCACTACATGGCGATAGCTTCAGAGATCAGCGGTGAAAACTGCTGCAAACTTTAGCATGATGGCGATAGGAATTCCGGCGTTAGTGGGTGAAAACCATTGAAAGGCCTATTAGCGGGAAAAAAACACACGTTAGTCAGCCCAACATGAGTTTTTTTTGCCTCTTATGGAAAAAATAGACTATCAGTCGAACTCCAATAGAAAATAGGCAACAAAAAAAATAAAATGCAGAATGGAACCGCCTGGGCCAAGTGCAGCACACATCAACAATCCCCTAAATGTCACCCAAAATCCAGGATGACCAGGATGAGAGCCTGGATGCCTCGCTGGACCTGCACCTGGAGCCTGGATGCGTCGCTGGACCTGGGTCTGGAGCCTGGATGCCTCGCTAGACCTGCATCTGGAGGCTGGATGCCTCGCTTAACATGCATCTGGAGCCTGTATGCATCGCTGGACCAACGTCTGGAGCCTGGATGCCTCGCTGGACCTGCGTATGGAGCCTGGATGCATTGCTGGACCTGCATCTGGAGCCTGGAGTGGGATGCAGAGGACCTGTGGAGTCGATGAGCCGTGGCAGTAGACATTGAGGCATGGCGATCGCCCGTACCTGGTGGTGAAGTCTGGCTGGTAGCATCGAAAATCATGCTGACCTGTGTGAGAAGACCGCCTTGCGCCCCGTGGAGCTGTGAATGGTAGAGGTGCTCCTGTGCACCAATGTAGGGAGATCTGCATCGCATACTGCGATCCACCAATACACCGGGGTGCACAGAGAAGATTACAAACCGTGTGCGGCACATCTCTGCATCACAGGCCAGAGGAGGTTGCGCTGGCCAAACGCTATGGAGTGTGAGGCCCCTGAGTTGCACCAAACTTGTGCTGTGGGGACGCTGCAAGTTCACGCATAAGAGGGCCCTGCTGCATCAACAGCATGGGGAGATTCACCAGCAGACTTGGCAACTGCTGTACCCACGCTGGTGAAAGCTCACCTGGCTGAGGCTCCTGCTGGGTGAGTCACAGATTTGGATAGTGGATTGCGCCATGGTGTCAATGTCCAGGTAAGTTGAAGGTGGGACACTTAGCGGAGGAGGCCCAGGGGTCGAGTCGGCCAGGCCTAGCACCATTAGATGACGCACCCCCAGTGTCGGCTCATCTGCTATGGTGGTAGAGCATTGCCCCACTGCTTCCAAGCAGAGCAAGAAGAGAAACAATGAGCACATGATGATAACTTCCTGATTTTATTGTGACATGTTTCCTTTGCGGGCAGGAGGGTGGGTAGGGCTGCTCCACTCATGGAACAGGGCAGGGACGGAGTGGCATTACCACTCAAGTGCACAGTGACTCTTTGGTCAGCCCGCTCGGGCTGCACAAAGCAGTCATGCGCACTGTCCTGTTTACAGTGCACGCTGCATTACAGCCTGAATGGAGAGCATGCCCACACCTCCAGCCCCTGGCTGAACGCCTCGTCCCGGCGCCAATGACCAAACCCAACGCAACATTGCAGCATTGAGATTGGCTTAGGGGAGGGAGCCTGGCTGCATACTTCCTGTTCCTGGAAGCAGACTCAGGAGAGCAAGAGCAATGAAGACACGGGACCCATCCTCGAGGTAAGATTTCTCTCATTTAAATATTTACAACACCCGCTCACACAGACACCCTCGCATTGCAGGATTTGCTTTCTAAAGGCATTACGATGTAATGCCTGCATTGCAATGGACGTCTCCCGTGCCAAAGGCAAGCCCGTCTGTGTCCGTCTGCCCCTGGTCCGTGCTCAGCACCAAGGACCTTTCCTCTCGGACACTCCACCCCTACAGTGCCAGTACCCGCCTCGCCATCCACCCTGGATGCCACATCGCCTGCCAGGACCAACATCTGCTCTGGACCAGACATCACCATCACTGACAGCTACTAAATCACCCTCAAGGACCACCCCGACCTTCCAGGAGGAGGCATCGCCATCACCAACAGAAGCAAACTCTGACTGACCACGCACTCTAATGACCCAACAGAAACCATAGAACACCTCAACTTCCAGATCTGGACCCACCCCAACTCCATCCTCTGCATCACCCTCATCTGCAGGCCACCAGGGCCATGGACACCCATTCTCCGATACCATTGTAGACCTCATTGCACACCAGGCTCTCCCATCCACCGACGACATCCTACTCGGTGAACTCAAGATCCGCCTGGACAACCCTTGTGACCAGAACACTACCTCCTCCTGGGGTTGCTCCCCAACATCAGACTCCAGCAGCTAGTCACCGCAGTAAGCCACATAGCAGGACACACGGTCGAGCACGTCTTCTCCGCCATCAGGACCTTCAACTACATCCACACCACCGGACTCTCCTGGGCCGACCATCATTGTATACATCACGACTTCATCATGCCCACTGTACACAACCGCCATCATCGCCCCAGTCACAGCTGGATCAAGGCCACCAAAGTACGTCTCGTCAACTCCCTCAGCACCACCACTCCACTAACACATACAGATGATGACACCGCAGCGCACAACCACCACAGATGGATCTCCAACTTCGTCGACACCAGGGAACGCCTCAAGAACGGCACTGCATTAGTACCTTGCGCCTTTAGAATGGCAGGGATAGGCCCCATGCCTTGCTGGATTTGCATCAAGGTTGTGACACAAATGCAGCAATGGGTGACATTAGCGCATACAGATACGTCAGGATTTCAGACGTATCTGTCATTACTTGTGTCATGGAGCGCTGTCCAGTAAATACAGTGCATCCATGGTGTTGCAAAAAGAGGGTAGTGAAAAGTGTTGCAACGCTGTCTTGTGGCAGCGCTGCAACACTTTTCATGAGTGAGGCCCAGTCCTGCCCTGTAGTTTTTTCGCATGGCAGCGCAGCAACAATGCTTGCAGCGCGGTCCAGCAGCAAAACCTGCTGAAATGAGGCCCCAAGGATTATCTCCATTTTTGAGACCAGTAGTTTCTGGTCTTAAAAAACATCCTCTAACTGCAGTTAGAGGCAGTTTTTTTGGTTCTCCAAACTTAAGGAATCCCCTTGTAAATATCGCTAAATGGGGTTAGCAGCCATTTTTCCATGGGAACGCCTCCCTTGCGTGTCATTATCCCTAACAGAAGTGGCGATCTTTATATTGGACATTTTCACCAGACAACTGCAGCTAATAGTGGTTAGCGGCAGCTTGTACATAAGGCGATAAAAATCTTGCAGCAAAACCGTCCAAAAAGTGCTGCTATTGCTGGGTTAACTCCTTGTACATATGCCCCACAATGTGGTAAATAAGGCCTCCCTTTCAAGCTATACTTAGCATGAAAGGGGTGGTCAATGGGTGTTGTGTTGGGCATTCACCCATTGATTTTGACACTGCCCCCTATTTACAAGTTTGGTGTAAATTTGGGGCAGTGCCAAAAATAAGACTTGAGAAAACCTGGTATGGTATTAACCATTTGTAAAATTTGGATAAAGGCTTTATTTCCCCTTGTTTTTGCAGTTTCTTTGTGTACTGCATTGTGCAGCAAACATAGAAACAGCAAAACAACATGCATGATTGTTTATGTGTAGGAGGCTGTCCCTTCCTGCATATAAACAATCATTTAAAAAAAATTACGAGTGTCATCTTCTATGTGGGCTGCACAAGCAGCGCACATAGAAGTTACAAATCGCCATTTATGATTGTTTGTGCGCAGGAAGGGACACCTTCCAGCACATAGACAATCATTTCCCACAACTCAGGCACCATTGCATTATGGTGCAAGTGTGCCTGCGGTGGTGCTAGGCAGCTAACTTTAGCACCAACAGGGAGAAGCACAGGGTTGCACCATATTGTTGCAAATGTAGTGCAGCCCTGTGTTTCTAAAGTGACAGAGCACGGTGTTAGCATTCTTGGTTTAATGTAGCGCTCCGCTACTTCAGTTGTAAATATGCCCCTTAGTGTTTGCAGCAATTGGATAAAGATCTATTTGACATATTTGGAGCTGGTCACATTTCTCAGGCAGTGGTTTTAAATCTTCCGCTATCTTTATGGAAGCAATAGTTTGC
This sequence comes from Triturus cristatus, assembly GCF_964204655.1. NCBI lineage: Eukaryota > Metazoa > Chordata > Amphibia > Caudata > Salamandridae > Triturus > Triturus cristatus. The sequence continues at coordinate 159,979,046 of NC_140585.1, forward strand.
AACCCACCCGAGGGACACCTCTGTACATTTTCTTTAGGTTTTGATGTAATATGTATATTTTACTCCTCTCCACACAGCCAGGCTTAATTCTCTGCTAAGATTCGATCTAAATTTCCTCCAATCCTTAGTTTTTTCAGTTCTTGAGCATTCCAGCTCATCAGTCTTAGGCAGTGTAAGGAGGGAATTATCTCCTAATCCATCTCGCTCAAGCTACCCCACCCCCTTGTTCAGGGGCATATTTACAAGGTTTTAATGCCACTGTAACGTACATTTTTTGGCGCTCCTGCAACTTTTGAAATCTCAATAATATTTAGAAGTTGCTGCAAAGCACCGTTAGAGACACTTTTCCAGATTTTGAGGCATTTCTCACAGCACCTGTTTGATTTGCATGACTTACCGAAAATGAGATGCAAGGTAGGCGTTCCTGGATAAAAAATCCTGCAAAACAAAGAATGCGACATTTAAAAGGCTTTCCTTGTACGTCACTAAAAAAGAAAAACTACTGCTAAGTCACATTAGCTGCAATTTCTTACAGCTAGGAATGACCTAGTCTTAAAAATGACGCTAACACACTTGAATAAAAGGGATCTCGTTTATGAGGTTTGGGTGCAGGGCAGCTCTGCAAGGAATCTTACTGCACTGCCCTGATTCAAAAGAAAAGGGCAGGAATGTGCTACATCTATAAGATACAGTGAATTCCTGCCCTTTTCCCCAGCGCTGGTGCACAATGGACTGCCATGCGACAATGCAGGCACACTTGCACTATGGTGCAAGGATGCCTGTGTTGCGGGGCTGATTGATTTTGTGAAGGAAGGAACACCTTTCTGTACAAAATCTATCTCAAGAGGTGATTTCCTCTTTCTATGTGTGCTGCAAAATGTAGTACACATAGAAAAAGGAAACACAGAGAAGAAATAAAAAAAGTCTCCTTGTTGCGCCTCCCTAATGCCACCCCTGGCGCGTGCTGGTAGTTTGAGCATCTTTTTCAGCTTAGTGCTTGAGCTGCTGCATGTGGAGGTGTGCTGACAACATGTCAACATCAATTAGGCCATGTGTGCATGTCTGCGGTTATGTGGATGCGTTTCATATCTGTGAATGCTACGTGCTTAATGTCTTTCACGTAACTAATGTTCCTCATGTATACAATCATTGTTGTACATGTCCAGAGTGCACAAACATGTAATTGATGGAATAACCACATGATACATTGAGATATCAACTTGAGGGAGAGTTCCATAATAATAGCTTTATTTACACTCCAGGTTGGACAAGCATGAGTGTGCACAATTTGCAAGGACAGGTGGAAGCAGAATCATGACAACCACCTCCACGGCATGTGCCGAGGAAGGAAGTGGATCTGCCGCCAGAGGATCACTCTCATTCACCTTTGGTAAGAGGAGGTCATAGCCCATCAAATGCTTAAGAAGGGGTTCATTGACTGCCTCCTAAACCAGATTTTGCCTGGCCTGCAGTCCACATCCTAGCACTGCACCAACATCCCTCCACAAACCAACTTACTAGCTGTACGCATGCTGGCATCGGGACATTTTGAACATAACACTGCCAGAGTTGAAAAAGACTCACTGCCCTGGATGCCAACCTAAGCCTGGCAGCTAACAACGAAGTCTCCAAGGGCATATCATGAGTCTCATGGAGGAACTTTGCACTGCTATTTCCAGTGCAGACACACAATGTCTGATATCAAATACTGTCAAGGCTATGGCCTACACTGGCCCCAAGGTGTATTGCTTTGCAGTGTATGCAGGATATTTGTTCAATGGTTCTGTGCCACACAACTACTAACTTCTGTAAAATGTTCCTACAGTGGACACTGTGCACCACCATGTGTCATAAACCATCTTACAGTCACATACATCCACTTTCATGTCCATGCCTCGCACATTGAAACAGCAGAATTGTTTGGGGTAATCTATGATGAAAGGTATGAGGCTGGTGTTGTGCAAAATTTGGTAGCACTTCTTTTTGTCTTGTCTCAACACACAGAGATGAGGCATATGTACCAAATGTATGGTGCATGCCTGTGCTGGCCATTGCACTGATGAGAACAAATCTGGGCAGTACCAGTGCCGGCATACTTGTGCCTTGTAGCAAGGGCGAGTGTGCTGCACGGGTATTTATTCTGCGCACGAAGGGTCATCTTACAGCACAAAAATATTCTAGAAAGGGGATTTGACTCATCCATGTGTGCTGCAGAATGCAGCACATTTGGAATGAGATGAAATGCATGAGAATTAAATACATGTCTCCTAGTCTTGCCTGTCTGACATCGCATTTACAGAGCTGTCAAATTTGACACAACTGTAGATATGTGAATCTGGAGCCACAACAAACAAAGCTATAATTGCTGTGGTGGAACGTCCAACCCAACACCAATTGCCTACCTATTTGCTGTTGCGGACTGCTGTGGTACAGCAACTATAATCAAGGTGGCATAAATCAAGATTAACTGGCTTTGTGGAACCCTGTAAACATCGGGATGATTTTACCAACACAAGAACATAAAAAAATGTGATGTGCCATTGTTGTTTTTGCCTTGTATGCATGCCCCCAAATCTTTTGCACAAGTAGTATATGCTTTGTTTATCCATATATGTGTGTGTTTCAACCCTGTGAAAGTTTTAAGACACCTTACTGGAATGGGGTAAGCACCTGCCACATACGTAGTCACACATACAACATAAGAAAAAGATTGTAACTTGTACCATTGCATGCATTGCCAATCAAACATTGTGAAGTATGGCACAGTATGTGTTAGACCCGGCCTCGTAGCATGGCTCTTCCTGTCCTCGCACTACCTAACCTGGTACCTGGGACCCCAAGCACACGGTCCAGCCGATCCTTCCCACCAGAACACACACACGCGACCCGGGCATCCCCGTCCATGGCCTCTCTCCTTTCGGCCACCCCGGGCACGCGTGCCCACTTCATGCACCAAGATGGCCGCCCGGCCCCAGCACAACCCGGGCCTAGAGGCGCCACTCCGGCTGGAGGACATCACGCTTCCAGGGGATGAGAGAGGGAGGAGCCGTTTCTATCGCACCTCTGAACTCCCCTGGGACGATGGGTTTCGATCGGCCCTCCGGCCTCCCTGAGGGCTGGCTCCACGCCTGCTGGGTGTCTGGGACTCCTCCCGACCCGGCCCTGAAAGGATCAAAAGACAATGGCAGGAAACCTCGACAAGCGACCCCCAGGTGACAAGACCCCTGCCTGCACAGACTCCGGACATCAAAGAGGGGTCGACCTATAACAAGGGGTGCTCTGGGACTGTCCGGCAGATTCGCCTTGGAACATCTGAGCCCTGCTGAGTGACTCGCGGCTCCCTGAAGATCGTAAGACCTCCGAACTTGTGCTTGAGCCCTGCTGAGTGACTCGCGGCTCCCTGAAGATCGTAAGACCTCCGAACTTGTGCCTGAGCCTGCTGAGTGACTCGCGGCTCCCTGAAGATCGTAAGACCTCCGAACTTGTGCCTGAGCCTGCTGAGTGACTCGCGGATCCCTGAAGATCGTAAGACCTCCGAACTTGTGCTTGAGCCCTGCTGAGTGACTCGCGGCTCCCTGAAGATCGTAAGACCTCCGAACTTGTGCTTGAGCCTGCTGAGTGACTCGCGGCTCCCGCAGACTCTCTTTGGTCCCGCCGGACCCCACGACGACAAGCGTATCCCCCAGCTCGAGGATTGTGAGCTGTGCGCTGGGTACGCTCCTGCATTTGATCCATATCCCCCCAAAGACTGTCCCGCTACCTCCTACCCCCGCCAAGACTCTGTGAGCCCACGCTCTGCTTGTAAATATCTGCCTTGCTGATCATAAAGATCCTACCACTTCGATTTGATAAAGCTTGAATTCTAAGAACCCTCGGTGTGGTGTCTCTTTGTCGTGTGGTGCCGAGTGTACGATCCTAGATACGAGATTCCTCCCCTGTGGAGTCTCCCGCCAGTGCCCGGCTACTATACTTTGAGGGTGGGTCTCGGGACAGTCAGGGCCCCCTCCGGGCCCCTCTGAGGTCGCCTTCTAACATTGGTGGCAAGCGACGGGATTCGGGCCCATAACCTAGAGATCGTACCGTGAACGACTGACGCACTCCCGACAAAAATGGCAGAAGGAAGCGCCATGAGCCCCGCAGAAACCAACGCCAACAGGGTGTTCCAGGTGGAACAACTAGAAGAATACACGCACAAAGAACTGAAGCAATTCTGCAAAGAACTTAAAATCGCTACCACCGGTCTCAACACCAAAGAAGATTTGCAGAAAGCACTGAAAGCTTGGGTGGATGCCGGGGCCTCCCGCCCAGAAGGCATGGGGGAGCGACACGACGAAGCAGAACCCCCCCAACGCGAAAGCAGCAGCAATCAGGTGCGAGGCTTCGTGCCAGACGGGGGCCTTTCCCCGGAAAAACTCGCAGACAGAGAGAGAAGTCGCAATCACGAACTCGAGTTAGCCAAACTCAAAATCGAAGGCGAATTGAAATTAGCGGAAAAAAAGCTAGCAGTAGAGCAAATGCGCGTACAAGGCGAATTGGAAGAGAAGAAGCTCCAGCGGGAGCACGAAGGAAGGAAGCTCCAACTAGAGCACGAACGCAGCTTGAAGGAGATCGAGCTCAAAGCCAGAAACGAGGAAGGGAGGCCCCCGGGTAACCGAGAGGCGGCCTCCCCGGCGGAACAGAAGGTCCACATCCCCAAGGACGTGGTCAAAGAATAATTTAAAAATGATGACATTCAACAATGGTTCAGGGCCTACGAGGTCGCCATGACCTCTCATGGGGTCCCGCAGAAGGACTGGGGGGCAGGGCTGTGGGGACGGTTTCTGAGCGAAGGAAGGGACACCCTGCTTGACCTACCCATCTCCCTGCAGACCTCCTACAGCCACATGAAAGAGGCTCTCCTCACCAGGTACGGCCTCACCCCAGAGATGTACCGTCAGCGATTCCGGGACTGCAGGAAGATTCCGGGCACCACCTGGGTGGAGTATGTAAACTTTTTCAGTCGGGCCTTCGATGGGTGGATCAAGGGCAGCAAGGTCACCACCCTCGAGGAACTCACCGACCTCATGTTGTGGGAACACCTGGCTGCGAACTGCTTTGTGGAACTACGCCAGCATCTGCTCGACAGCAAACTCACCGATCCCAGGAAGCTGGCTGTGGAAGCAGACCGCTGGACCAACACCCGGGTCCCCCGGAGCATTGTAGGAGAATACCCCCGAGCCAGTCAGGGACCACCCCACCAGAGAGGGGGAGGGAACCAGGGAGGGCAGAGAGAGTCCCAGTCGAGTCCCCCGAAGACCCAACCTCCACCTTTCCCGGCGCCCCCCCCACCAGTCTCCGGACCCCTCGGGAGACGGGGGCACCGGGTAACCATCACTTGTTTCCGTTGTCAGAAGCCCGGGCACTACGCCAATGACCCGGAGTGCCCATGGCCCCCCAGGTCCCCCCTGCTGCAAACCCTGCTAGACAGATAGCCAACGTAGCCCTGGGGGAGGAGGTTGAGGACACCGGGGAGTGGGAACCCGCAGCTATGGCCCTAGTATCCCTGGGAGATAGAGAGATGGTCCCTGGTAGCCTCCTCCCCTCCAACACGAAGAAATACGGGCAGCTCGTCAAGATCAATGGCCACCAAATAGAAGCCCTGCGAGACACCAGGGCCAGCATCACCGGTGTCCTCAGGCACTTAATCCCCGAGGAGCAGATCCTACCCAACGTCTTTTGCCCCATAATTTCCGCAGATAATAGAGAGAGTATGTGTCAGGTAGCCCTGGTGCCGTTTGAGTGGGGAGGGGTGATAGGTAAACTGAGGGTTGCCGTAAGAACCTCCCAGCCGGTCGACTGCCTCTTAGGGAACGACCTGGAGAGTTCTCCCTGGAAGTACGTCGAGCGCAAGGCCCACCTAGGAATGATGGGACTCCCCGAGTGGGTGTGCGCCACCACCCGATCTATGTCCGCCCGACTCACCCCCCTGGGGGAAGTCGAGGACACCCCGACCGAGGGAGTCAGAGCAGTCCCCGCCGAGGGTCCTCCCGTCCCCCCATCGGGAGGGTCAGTCGCCAGCGACGAACCCTCACCGTCCGACACCAACCCGGTCCCCGAGTTAGGCGATCTGGCCGAATTGGCCCCGTGGCGCCACGAGGGCAGGCCCACCCGGGAGGAGTTCTGCCGGGAGCAAGCCACCTGTCCTTCCCTGGTCGGACTGCGGCACCAGGCCGAGGGCCAAGCCGCAGGCGACCAAACCGGAACGCACCGAGTTTATTGGGAGTCTAACCTCTTGTACAGTGAGCAGAAGTCGGTGGAGCTAGGATCCGGCCGGATGCTGGTGGTACCCCTACGCTTCCGAGACTTCCTCCTGGGCTTGGCCCACGACGTCCCCCTCGCCGGCCACCTGGGTGAGGACAAGACCTACAGCCGTCTCGTGACTCACTTTTAATGGCCTAGGATGAAAGCAGCTGTAGAAGCCCACTGCAAGTCCTGTCCCACGTGCCAGGCTAGTGGGAAGAGTGGGGGGAAGTGCAAGGCTCCCCTCCAACCCTTCCCGGTCGTCAGTACCCCATTCGAACGAGTCGGGATCCACATCGTGGGGCCCCTGGATCCCCCCACCTCCCAAGGTCACCGTTTCATCCTGGTCCTAGTGGATCACGCCACCCGATACCCTGAGGCGATCCCCCTACGCACCGTCACGGCTCCCGTGGTGGGCCGAGCCCTGATGGGGATCTTTTCCCGGGTGGGTTTTCCCCGTGAGGTCGTGAGCGATTGCGGCACTAATTTTATCTCAAAATACATGACGTCCCTGTGGCAACAATGTGGAGTGTCCTATAAGTTCACCACCCCGTACCATCCCCAAGGGAACGGCCTAGTAGAAAGGTTTAACCGGACTCTGAAAGGGATGATCAACGGCCTAGAAGAACCCCTCCGGCGTAAGTGGGACGTCCTGCTCCCCTGCCTCCTGTTCGCTTACCGGGAAGTCCCACAGAAGTCCTTGGGGTTCAGCCCGTTTGAATTACTATATGGACACCCCGTCCGAGGTCCCCTCAGCTTGGTTAAGGAAGGGTGGGAGGCAGCACCCCAGACCACCCCACGAGATGTGTTCCAATACGTTCTGGCCCTCCGGAACCAGACCAGGAAGTTCCGAGAGCTGGCCGAGGCCAACCTGGAGGCAAGCCAAGAAGAGATGAAGCGCTGGTACGACCAGAATGCCACTCTGGTCGAGTTCCAGCCGGGCCAGCAGGTATGGGTCATGGCCCCCGTGAAGCCTGGCGCCCTCCAGGACAAGTGGACTGAGCCCTTCAAAGTGATTGAGCGGACGAGTCCAGTCACGTACTTGGTGGACGTCCAGTCGCCCCGGGATCCCCTGCGGGTCCTACACGTGAACCGCCTCAAGCCTCACTTCATGCGGACAGAACTGAGCCTCCTGCTGGCCATCGATGACGGGGCCGAAGATGAGTCCGATCCCCTCCCGGACCTCCTGTGTGTCAAGGAGAAGGATGGCTCCGTGGAAGGAGTGAACCTCTCCCCATCCCTCACTGACCAGCAACAAGCGGACTGTCGCCAGCTCCTAGGACAATTCTCCGACCTCTTCTCCCTGATCCCCCGAGTCACCGACTGGTGTGTCCATGACGTGGACACCGGGGACAGCCCGCCAGTAAGACACCGAGCCTACCGAGTCCCTGACCGGGTCCGGTCCTGCATTCAAGCTGAAGTCTCGAAGATGTTGACCCTGGGGGTGATCGAGCCATCCGATAGTCCCTGGGCCAGCCCCGTGGTCCTAGTTCCGAAGGCAGCGGCCCCCGGTGTCGCCCCTGAGCTCCGATTCTGCGTGGACTACCGGGGGCTCAATGACGTCACCCGGGCCGATGCCCACCCCATTCCCCGAGCCGACGAGCTCATTGACCGACTCGGGGCGGCCCGGTTCCTCAGCACATTCGACCTCACCTGCGGATACTGGCAGATTGCGCTCACAGAGGAAGCCAAGGAGCGGTCCGCCTTCTCCACCCCAGATGGGCATTATCGCTTCCGCGTAATGCCCTTCGGAATGAAAAATGCCCCGGCCACCTTCCAGCGACTGGTGAATAGGGTCCTGGCCGGGATGGAACAGTTCAGTGCGGCCTATCTAGACGACATCGCCGTTTTCAGTTCCGGATGGAGTGAGCACCTCCAGCACCTCCGGAGAGTGCTAACCACCCTGCGCCAGGCAGGCCTCACAGTAAAAGCCAGCAAGTGCCAGATTGGGCAAGGATCAGTAGTCTACCTCGGGCACCAGGTCGGGAGCGGTCAGGTCGCCCCTCTACAGCCGAAGATCGACGCCATCCTAGCCTGGGAACCACCCACCACCCAAACGGAGGTCCGAGCCTTCCTGGGGTATGGCAGCCTGGTTGGCCCCCTCACCGAACTCACATCCAAAAAAACAGCCCAAGAGGGTGCAGTGGACGACTGCCTGCCAGGAAGCGTTCGATGCCCTAAAGAAGGCCATGTACACGGCCCCCGTCCTCCAGGCTCCCGACTACTCCAAGGAGTTTGTAGTCCAGACCGATGCCTCCGAGCATGGCATTAGAGCCGTCCTGTCCCAGGTGAATGACCAAGGCCTAGACCAGCCCATCGCCTTCCTCAGCCGGCGGCTGTTGCCCAGAGAACAGAGGTGGAGCACCATTGAGCGCGAAGCCTTTGCCGTAGTCTGGGCCCTCAAGAAGCTGCGCCCTTACCTGTTTGGCACCCATTTCAAAGTCCAAACCGACCATCGGCCCTTGCGATGGCTCATGCAGATGCGAGGAGAAAACCCCAAGCTACTGCGGTGGTCAATCTCCCTCCAGGGGATGGATTTCACCGTAGAACATCGCCCTGGTACGGACCACGCCAACGCTGACGGCCTCTCCCGGTTCTTCCGCCTCAGCGAAGAGAACCCCCCAAGATGATGGGTAGTTCTCTCCGGCTTTCAGCTGGGGGGACGCGTGTTAGACCCGGCCTCGTAGCATGGCTCTTCCTGTCCTCGCACTACCTAACCTGGTACCTGGGACCCCAAGCACACGGTCCAGCCGATCCTTCCCACCTGAACACACACACGTGACCCGGGCATCCCCGTCCATGGCCTCTCTCCTTTTGGCCACCCCGGGCACGCGTGCCCACTTCATGCACCAAGATGGCCGCCCGGCCCCAGCACAACCCGGGCCTAGAGGCGCCACTCCGGCTGGAGGACATCACGCTTCCAGGGGATGAGAGAGGGAGGAGCTGTTTCTATCGCACCTCTGAACTCCCCTGGGACGATGGGTTTCGATCGGCCCTCCGGCCTCCCTGAGGGCTGGCTCCACGCCTGCTGGGTGTCTGGGACTCCTCCCGACCCGGCCCTGAAAGGATCAAAAGACAATGGCAGGAAACCTCAACAAGCGACCCCCAGGTGACAAGACCCCTGCCTGCACAGACTCCGGACATCAAAGAGGGGTCGACCTATAACAAGGGGTGCTCTGGGACTGTCCGGCAGATTCGCCTTGGAACATCTGAGCCCTGCTGAGTGACTCGCGGCTCCCTGAAGATCGTAAGACCTCCGAACTTGTGCTTGAGCCCTGCTGAGTGACTCGCGGCTCCCTGAAGATCGTAAGACCTCCGAACTTGTGCCTGAGCCTGCTGAGTGACTCGCGGCTCCCTGAAGATCGTAAGACCTCCGAACTTGTGCCTGAGCCTGCTGAGTGACTCGCGGCTCCCTGAAGATCGTAAGACCTCCGAACTTGTGCTTGAGCCCTGCTGAGTGACTCGCGGCTCCCTGAAGATCGTAAGACCTCCGAACTTGTGCTTGAGCCTGCTGAGTGACTCGCGGCTCCCCCAGACTCTCTTTGGTCCCGCCGGACCCCACGACGACAAGCATATCCCCCAGCTCGAGGATTGTGAGCTGTGCGCCGGGTACGCTCCTGCATTTGATCCATATCCCCCAAAAGACTGTCCCGCTACCTCCTACCCCCGCCAAGACTCTGTGAGCCCACGCTCTGCTTGTAAATATCTGCCTTGCTGATCATAAAGATCCTACCACTTCGATTTGATAAAGCTTGAATCCTAAGAACCCTCGGTGTGGTGTCTCTTTGTCGTGTGGTGCCGAGTGTACGATCCTAGATACGAGATTCCTCCCCTGTGGAGTCTCCCGCCAGTGCCCGGCTACGATACTTTGAGGGTGGGTCTCGGGACAGTCAGGGCCCCCTCCGGGCCCCTCTGAGGTCGCCTTCTAACAGTATGCATCTGTGAAGGTTTGCATGTTGAGAGCCCAGACACATTTTGAACCAAAGACATCTGACCAATGAAAGCCACATACACAACATATGTCACAAGACTTAGCCATGAACTGTTGCCAGGTCAAATACCACATAGTGTTAATTTATTAACCACATTACACGTTAGAGTGAAGTATTCTAGCCGAAAGAAAAAAAAAACACGCAAAATAAATTAGTTGTCAATGGAAATTCAACTGTTAACCATTTACTGCACCAAATTCACTTGACTTGACTGCACTTGACTGCCACCCCTGATCTTCAATGCTGCCTGCTGAGTGCTTAGCAGGTCCTGCTTAGTCTTGTGCTTGACATCATGCCAGCACTTCTTGTAGTCCATTACTGTCCTCTTGACTTCTGCGATGGAGTTCAACTTTTTGACAATGGACTGCCATATAACGTTTTTGTTACCCAATGACACCTTGGAGGTGACTAAGGGTTGATGTTGATGCTCCGTCACCTCTGCAATCAGGATCTCATTCTCCTTCTGAATGAATCTGCCTTTTGCTCTACCTCTTCCCCTGGGACTCTGGCTGGTCATCCTGGCTGTTGGGGGGTTGGGGAGCTTAAACTTGGTCCTGGGTGCTCCGTTCTGAGTTCAGGTAATTGTTTTTACTTTATTTTTCTTTAGCGGCGTATTTGTCAGCTTTTTTTGCTGCTAGGCGCTGAAAAGTGATGCTGGGCTGATTAGCGTGAACCTTTTTACTGCTATTTGCCTGGCCGTGAAATTATTAACTGTAACATGAATTTTTTGGCACCTTGACAGTGGAGTTAGCGTCATTTTTCGCAGCCGCTAGCTGATCGTAACCCCACATAGCAACGTATTGTAAATATGTTGCAAACTTAGTGTCAGGATTCAACGATCTGCAGCAGTAAACAATTCTTGCAAATATGCCCCTGATCTTCATGTGCATTTTGCTTGTTCCGGTTTTCATATATTCATATATGTAATCTTTCCTTTTCTTCTTTATTCTTTCTTAGTCCTTTCCCCCACTGCCGTATGTCCCTAACTTGTCATAATCCTGGATGGTTTAGGTTGTTTTTCTTGCCTTCCTATTTGTGGGCATTGTCTTGCTACCATATATAACCTCCAACAGTTTACCCAGTTCACAAATACAGATCTACCAGTATCTACGGGTTTAATCAGAATAACTTTAGCAGCGTCACCTCCCACAGTTCTTACAATATTTATTGCAGCTGTTGCTCCCACTCACTTTTCAAACATCACCTTCACCACTCATTTATTGTTTCGCCATTTATTTGAGGACTGTTCTTAGAAGCTGGACTTGCTGTTAAGAACTTAACAGTCTCTCCAGAGTCTCTTTTAGAGGACTCTTCTAATGGGAACCTTTCACATATAGGAACAGAATTCTGGCCATCCATGATTGGTACTGCTTCCCCTTGTTTACTTTTGGAAATGCTTTACCTCATGTCCCATTTCTCTTCATTGGATACTTTCAGAGGGACATCATCTTATGTGGAAAACTATTTATCAGATTTATAGGGTTGTTAGGTAGTTGGGTTGTGCACAGCCCCTCCGCCTAAACAGCCAAATCCTAAATGAAATCCACCTACATTACGACCTTAATATAAAACTACTCAATTTAAACATCATAGATTTGCTTCTGCTTAAATTAAACTATTTAAAATGACCTCAAAGTCTCCTCACAGAGTATTTATCCACAATAATCTACAGCAACTCAATAGTCTCCTTTGTATAGAGGGGGATTAGACTGACAGCTTGCTTCCTCTACAACTCCCTTATTTTTCTGTTGCTGCCTCCACCTAGTGTCCAGAATGCAAAATATTGTGACCAGAACATCCACCCTAGGCAGTCCCAGCATCCTAGTAGCAGCCACGTCTCTTGGAGCCTTGGCTCAAATAGAGCAAACACACATACCCTGCTGCATGGCTGATCCCTATCCCCACATACGGTGAGCATATTGACAGTGTGCTTACTCCAAGGCTTGCTCAGCCTTTGGTCCTCGCCAAGTCTTGCACAGCCTCTGCCAAATGCACTACAGGAAGGGCAAACCTTTCTGCAGCAATTCCTTAAATGTTAATACACTTGTATGTGGTCCTCTGTGTTAGGCTACTCCGGTCTGGTTAGTAACGGGTCAGTCAGGAAACAAAGGTGACTGACGTCCACACATGCCAATGAGCAGCATTTAACTAACTTGTGCACCTTCCTACAGACTGTTGTGAACTTGCTAAGCAGAGTAAATTGACTAAAACTCACTCTGCTACCATGCACAGTGTTCGCCTAAATTTCTTCTCATTAGAGATGTCATGAGTGTTCCTATAAATGCTATGATTCAGCATGTTGTAAGTGACATAATGTGAAAGGTATAAATAGTGCATGGTGAAGGTGTGAGTCTGTATAAAGGTACATGAGTTATAGAAAGTTTTGGGCGGGGAAGAAATGTTAACACCGCTATAACTATAATTTTTACATTTCTAAGTTTTGTTTAGCTTACATTTTGTATGTATTGATACATTTATGGAGATTATTTATAAGCCCTTTACGTCGCAGGTATGACACTATTTTCCATATTAAAAGTGATGCACCAGTGTCACAAGGGACTTGTTAATAAGCTCCTAAGTTTCCTAACTATAATTTAGCATCAAACCCTTGGAGTTTTCATTGAATTTCTATGTTTTTTATTAAAAAGTTTTATTTTTTTATCATACAATATTTTATATTTTCATATTAATTCTTTCATATATTTTTGTTTTAGATTTCAATACTTCTAGAGTGTTAAACAGTAAATGGCGTATGGTTATGTGGAGCGGCATGGTGTTGAGTAGAATAGCTTTGAGTAAAGTGGAGTTGAGTGGAGTAGGGCAGAGTTGCTAGGAGTGGCATAGAGCACAGTGGTATTGAATAGTGTGCATTACAGAGGAGTAGAGTACAATGGTGTAGTACAGTGGCGCAGAGTGAAGTGGGGCATAGTGATGTGGGGTAGAGTGAAGTAGGAGTAGTAGAGTAGCATAGAATTTGATGAGTATAGTGGCTGGTTTTACAGTAGAGTGCAGTGGTGTGAGATAGAGTGGTGTGTCACAAAGTGTGTTATAGTGGAGGGGCATAGAGTGGAGTGGTGTAGATGGCAGTGGCATATCATGGAGTGAAGCACTGTGTCATAGAGTAGAGCAAAGTGGAGGGGTTGAGTGGAGAAGAATAGAGGGAAGTGGCTGTCATAGGGTGGATTGGAGTGGAGTACAGTGGAGTGGCATGTCATTTGGTGGATTGGCATGTCTAACAGTAGGATGGAGTGATGTTATATTATGTTATGTTATGTTAGGAGCTTTTATATTGTGCACAGCTGCCCCAGCTAAGGGGCGCCCTGGCGCATGACCGGTAAAACACAACTAACACAGAAAAAATAAGAAAGGGGGTCGAAAAGAGAAAGGGGAGCAGAATTTAGAACAAGAAGGTTTTTATAGCTTTCCGAAACAGAAAGAGGTCATCCATCACGCGAATCTCAAGCGGAAGTGAGTTCCAAAGCACCGCTGCTTTTACCCGAAACGCTCGACCGCCAACTCGACTGAGCTTAAATCTCGGAACTACAGCCAGCGCTTGACCCATTGATCTTAAAGAACGGGTCGGAGTGTAACAGGTTAGAAGACTCGAAAGAATCTGGGGGGCTATTCCCCTCATAACCTTAAAGGCAAGGCACAAGACTTTAAAATGGATTCTAGACTTGACCGGCAACCAGTGTAACGATCGAAGAGTACTTGAGACCGAGCAAGATCTAGGCAGGCCAACTACAGCTCTTGCTGCAGCATTTTGAACCCGCTGAAGGTGGATGATTTCTGCCTGGTTTGTCCCTAACAGGAGCGCAGTGGCATAGTCCAGACGGGATATAACTGTTGCCTGAACCACCAGCTGCCTGGTAGGGGGGTTGAAAAACTTCAGGATCGGTCATAAACCCCGAAGGACCCCAAAACAGCACGCTGCAGTTTTCTTGGTATGCCCAGCGAAGCTCAAAGAGGAGTCCAACCACACTCCCAAATTTCTCAACTCCGCAACCGGAGTAGGAGGCGGCCCAAGTTCCGGAGGCCACCATCTCTCCCCCCAGAGTTCCTTACCCCTCCCTACCACCATAACCTCAGTTTTCTTTGCGTTAAGCTGGAGAGAGTTGGCATTCAACCAGCTAGCCACCGCTCTCAGACCATTCTGGAACCGAGGGGCATCCACGTCCGCGTCCCCGCTGATGGTAACCGCCAGCTGAGTGTCGTCCGCATATGATACCATATGCATGCCCCACTGTTTGGCGACATCAGCCAGCGGTCTCACGTAAAGATTGAATAACGTGGGACTCAGCGAGGAACCCTGTGGTACCCCTAGGTCCAGGGGATGGAATTTGGACTGATACGGTGGTATAGCAACGCAGAAAGACCGGTCGGCAAGAAAGGAACGGAACCACTGAAGGGCTAGCCCACCAATGCCAATCTCCTCCAAGCGATGTAGAAGGATGCGATGAGAGACAGTATCAAAGGCGGCGCTCAGATCTAATAATACTAGCGCCGCCGTCTGTCCCGCATCCAGTACCGAACGCAAATGTTCAACCACGGCAAGGAGGGCTGTCTCCGTGCTATGCCCAGCCCGGAACCCGTTCTGGGTAGCATCCAGAATGTTAGCATGGGTGAGATGGTTGGCAAGAGCCTGGTTGACATGGGCCTCCACCAATTTTGCCGGCCACGGAAGCAGAGAGATAGGCCGGTAGCTCTCCAACCTTAGAGGATCCAAAGATGGTTTCTTCAGGATAGGAGAGACTACTGCACACTTCCATTTAGCTGGAACGATGCCCATAGTCAGCGAGATGTTAATCAAAGAGCAGATCGTAGACCTACCCACAAAAGACTGATCCCTAAAAAGGGTAGATCTTACCGGGTCCAGAGGAGATCCAGATTTGACCTTCTGGGCCAATTTATCAAAAACCTCAGGGAGGAGCAGAGGAAAAGAATCCAACAAATGAGAGGCGGGAGTAATGTCAAACGGCTCCGGGGAAGACCCCGTGCAACGAAAGGCCTGATAAATGCCCTGCACTTTTTCCAAGAAGAAAGATGCCAAAGCCTCACAATGAGAAATAGAGGCTATAACCGGGGAAGAAATTCTTTTTGACAGGAGGTCTTTAAGAGCCTTGAATATGGTTTTAGATGGATTCTTGCTGTTGCGGAATTCCAAAGAATAGAACGCCGCACGAGCTCTGCAGATGGCACGATGATAGATCTTCACGGAGGCCAAATACACCACTTTCTTAGCCGCGTCATAAGACCTCCGCCATTCTCTCTCAGCCCGCCTACAATTCCCCTTCAACGCACGTAGAGCGCTGTCATACCAGGGATTCGACCTTCTGGGGCTCAATTTACTTGTGGTAATAGGGATCAAAGAGTCAAGCGCCCTGGTCAGCCATTGACAAAACCGGTCATAACCCGTTTCCGCGTCATCCAGGGATCCAAGAGGATCGATGGCCAAAAGATGATGCAGGTCCTCTAGCCTAAGTTTACTCCAGTGCCTTCTAGGAACTGATCTAACCAGAGGAGTAGAGGGACTATCAGGCAAAGGGGCCCGAATATCCACAAGGAAATGGTCAGTCCATCCTACAGGTAAAATGGAGGAAACTATGGCTTCAGTTAGATTCGTAAAAAAGGGGTCCAGTATATGGCCCCCTATATGGGTAGATTGTGCTACTTTTTGAACCAACTGAAGGGCCTCGAGATCCGCTAGGAAAGTCGAGACCGCCGAGGAACTCTGATTATCAAAGTGGAGATTAAGATCTCCCAAGATCGAAAAATTGGCACAGCCGCAAACCAGGGAACTTACGGCGTCGGGGAAAGCTTCTCTGAACGCAGCATCGTTGCCTGGAGGTCGAAATACCACCATCCCCGAAATCGAAAATTGAGGGCTGATCCTGATCTTAAAGGAGGCACTTTCGCACCCGGCAATACTTAGAACATTCCAGCTGCAGGGGAAACTAGATTTGACAGCAAGGGCAATGCCCCCTCCTCTAGTAGATCGATTAAGCGTGAAGATTGAATATTCAGGGGGAAAAACCAGATTGATAGTAGCTGCATCATCCTCCTGCAGCCAGGTTTCAGTGATGGCGAATACATCAGGGGACTCATCCTGCAAAAGCTCCAAGATGTCTTGGTGGTGTTGCACCAGGGACCTAACATTCAAGCTAAATATTCGAAGAGTACACTCCGAACCTTCACTTCTGGTACCAAGAGAAGAAGGTTTCTGCCGGGCATGGGCCGGAGAGGCCAGGGCCCATCTTTTATAGGCACACGAATATGGGCCGCTTAAGGGGTGGATATTTACCTGATCACAATTAAAAGTGGACAGGCCAATGGTCCGCAACGTCTCGTTGGTATATACGATCATCGCGGCACATTAACAGAGAGTGCACACAGAGCAACCCGCTGCGTCCCGTGCGTCCTAAGCGCGGACGGGCGCAGACGGGCAGGACTCTGGCACGACTCCGGCTAAGCGACGGCGTCCCGCTGCGCGATCCCGCTGCGCGGAAGAGGGCAACTTTAAGTAGGCGTCCCGTGAGGCAAAGCAAGCGTAATCACGCTCAAAATGGCGCCCGCCGGAGGAAACAATGCCCTAGCCAAGATGGCGCCCAACCTAAGCAACCCTCGAAACCCGGACCCACCAAAACGGCGGTGAAATTCCAATTATATGCAGCGGGGGGGAGGGAGAATGCCTAACCGAATCCCAATTTAAAACCAGGGAAAAAATAAAATAAACATAAAGAGAATACAAACCAGGGATATATTAAAATGTTAAAGCGCTAACAACAACGCAAGCGTGATAGGCTGTGCAAATACCTTGTCTGGCAGTGCGCGATGGAGAAACCGCCTTAAGTAGGCGTCCCGCGAAGCAAAGTGAGCGTAATCACGCTCAAAATGGCGCCCGCCGGAGGAAACAATGCCCAAGCCAAGATGGCGCCCAACCTAAGCAACCCTCGAAACCCGGACCCACCAAAACGGCGGTGAAATTCCAATTATATGCAGTGAGGGGGAGGGAGAATGCCTAACCGAATCCCAATTTAAAACCAGGGAAAAAATAAAATAAACATAAAGAAAATACAAACCAGGGATATATTAAAATGTTAAAGCGCTAATGATGTAGAGTGAAATGGTGTGTCATAGAGTAGAGTGGGGTGAAGAGTCATACAGTGGCTTGTTTTAGAATGTATTATAGTGGAGTAGCTTACAGTGGAGTAGCATATAGTGTAGAGGCATGTTGTAGATTGGAGTGGTGTATCTTACAGAAGAGTGGTGTGTCGTATAGTGGATTGCAATGTCATACAGTGAAGTAGAGTAGAGTGAATTGTTCAATGGTGGAGTGGAGTGGCGTACCCGGAAGTGGTATGTCGTAAAGTAGAGTGACAAGTCAGAGATGTGAAATGGAGTATAAGAGAGTGTCGTAGAGTGGAGTACTGTGGCATGGACTGAAGGGGCATAGAGTAGAGTAGAGTGTTGTAGAGTAGATTGTGTAGAGTTGAATGGTGTTTCATACTGTAGAGTGGAGTGCTGTGGTGTGGCGTGTTATACAGTGGCATGTCATACAGTGGCATATCAAACAGTGTCTTAGAATAGAGAGGGCATGGAGTGGAGCAGTGTTGAGTGGAGTGTCATTGAGTGGTGTGCCATAAAGGGGACTTGCACAGTGGAGTTTCATACACTGGAGTGTTGTCAGGTGGAGTGTCATAAATTAAATTAGAGCGGAATAGAGTGGAGTAGAGTGTTGTAGAGTGGAGTAATGTAGAGTGTTGTAGAGCGAAGTTAAGTGGAGTGACAGAGTGTGGTAGAGTCGAGTGGCATATAGTGACATATAGCTGAGTAGAGTTGAGTGGCACAGAGTGCAATATTGTAGTAGAGAGGAGTTGAGTGGAGTATTGTGTCATAGACTGCAGTGGGGGTAATGTGGGATGGAGTGATGAAGAGGGAGCTATGTAGAATAGACCAGAATATTGTGGAGTGTCAAAGAGCTGAGGGTTGTCAAGTGTCCTAAAGTTGAGTTAAGTGTGTAGAAAGGAGTGGATTGGCAAAGAGTGGAGTGTTGTGAAGTGTAGTATCATAGAGTATTGTATCATAGACCGTTATGGCATAGAGAGTTGAGGTGTAGAGTGGAGGGGCATACATTGGAGTGTCATATAGTGTTGTAGCATAGAGTGCTGTGGTATAGAATGGAATGAATTAGAGGGGAGTGGCATAAAGTGGAGTGGCATACAGTGGAGTAGCACATAGTGGAAAGGTTTGCAGTAGAGTGGAGATGTGCATCACAGAGTGGTGTATCGTAAAGTGCCTTACAGTGGAGGAGCATAGAGTTGAGTGCCATAGAGTGTTGTAGAGGAGAAGTTCATAGCATATAGTGTTGTGGCTTACAGTCTCGTAGCATTGAGTGTAGTGGTATAGAGTCAAGTAGCATATAGTAGAGTGGCATAGAGTTGGATAGAGTAGAGTGAGTGAAGTACAATGATGTACATTCAAGTGGAGTGGTGCGAGATAGAGTGGCATGTCATAGAGTGTCATACAGTGGAGGGGCATAGAGAGGAGTCATTCAGGGTGGAGTGTCATGCTGTAGAGTGGAGTGGCATGCTGTAGAGTGGAGTGTCAAGTCGTAGAGTGGAGTGGCATATTTATGAGTGGCTTGGAGTGTTACAGAATTGAGTGGAGTGTCATAGAGTGTAGTGGCGTGTCATAGAGTGGACTGGATGGGCTTATAGTGGAGAAGTGTAGAGTGTAGTGGCTTGTCATAGAGTGGAGTGGCATGTAGTATTGTGGAGTGGCATATCGTACAGTGAAGTGGCATGGAGTATCGAACAGTAGAGTGGGGTGTCATACAGTGGACTGACGTGTCATAGAGTAGAGTGACTTGTCATAGAGTTGAGTGGTGTGTTGTTAGTGGAGTGGAGTGTTATAGTGTTGTAGAGTTGAGTACAGTGGTGTAGAGCGGAGGGCCATAAAAAAGAGTAATGTGTAATAGAGTAGAGAGGCGTAAAGTGCAGTGGCATGTCTTACAGTAGGGTGGGGGTTTTGTGTCATACAGTGGTATGCTGCACAGTTTTAGAGTGGAGGGGCGTAGAGTGAAGCAGTGTTGAGTGGAGGGCCATAGAGTGCAATGTCATACATTGGAGTGTTGCAGAGTGGCGTAGAGTAGAGTGAAGTGGCATAGAGTGGAGTTTTACAGAGTGGAGCATCATAGAGTGGAGTGTTGTGGTGTGGAAAGGCGTAGAGTGTTGTAGATTGTTGTACAGTGGAGTGGCATAGAGTTTTGTAAAGTCGAGTGTCATATAGTAGCATGCAGTGGAGAAGTACACGGGGGTAGTGTAGTAGAGTGCAGTGGAATGGATAAGTGTGTCATAGATTACAGTGGCGTAACGTGGGGTGGAGTGGCATTGAAGGAGATGCACAGAGTGGTATAGAGTGGAGTAGAGTGTCTTAGAGTGGATATCATAGAGTTGCATAGTGTGGAGTTCAGTGTTGTTGAGTGGTGTAGAGTGCCGTAGAGTGTTATAACGAGGCGTAGAGTGCAGTGGCATAGAGTGGAATGTCAAAGAGTGGAGTGGTGTGTCATACAGTGAAGTGGCATATCATACAATAGAGTGGTGTGGGGCATTATATAGTAGAATGGAGCATTGTGCACTGGAGTGTCTTGTCATATAGTAGAGTGACATGTCATAGGGTGGAGTGATATGCCTTTATTAGCGTGGAGTGATGAGTCATAGAGTGTTGTAGAGTGGAGCGCAGTGACACATTTGAATGGAGTATTGTAGAGTGGAGTGTTGTGGAGTGGAGTGTTGTTGAGTGGAGTGGCATAGAGTGTTGTAGATTGGAGTGGCATATTGTGTCATAGAGTGTGGTTCAGTGGAGTGACATATAATTGCTTAGAGTGGAGTGGCATAGAGTAGAGCTGTGTAGTAGAGCGGAGTAGTGTGAAGTAGTGTTTCATAGATTACAATTGAATAAAGTGGGTTGGAGTGGTATAGAAGGATTTACATAGAGTGTCATAGAGTGGAACAGAGAGCCATAGAGTGACATAGAATGGAGTAGAGTGTCATAGAATGGAGAAACATGGAGTGGAGTAGAGTGTCATAGAGTGGAGTGGCATATAGTGGCATGCCATACAGTGTTGTGGGCATAGAGTGCCTTGGCATAAAGTAGAGTGGTGTACAGTGAAGTACCATACAGTGTAGTGGTGTGTCCTAAAGTAGAGTGGAGTGGTGTTGTTATATTCCATATAGGTACCCCAATATAGGCTCAGGTAGCATCCTAATCATTTACCTATATTCTCTCCTACTTTACACACATAACAGTTCTTGGGGACTGACCTTTTACCTAGATACGACACTGAACACAGGAAGCGGGGTTTTCCCTAGTAAAAGCCTCATACATTATGCATGAGGATTCTTGGAAACTCAGCAGGGCTACCATCGACTGCAAAAGAACTATGCATAAAGTCCATTCCCTACGTCATCCTAAGTCTGACAATGGCACAGCAAGGTTGAACCATCTTTGGGTATATAAACATCACATCATGCTGAGATAGGGAGATGAGAAAATGACTTCAATGCCGACACATTGATGCAAGACGCTGAGGCTCCTGCATGCAGATACTCCAGCTAACAGTGATCTGACATCCCTTGCGGGGTTTCCACCTTGAGACCAAGACGGGGTCCCATAGTCTCTCACTTCAGGTAATAGGGTTGACTTTATCCTAGAGGGCTTCTTGGCTGCACACCTACATACATGCTAGATACATTTCAGTACACTTAGTTAGGACAGCATTTTAGGAGTATGCATTTTACTGTCATGTATTTTATATACCTGCCTGTATTCTTGGCTTTATCACCATTGGTAGAAATCTACAATCCTTTTGCTTTCCCAGTGCTTCTAATCATTTATATCTGTTTCTCTCTAGTGTTTGTTTTAGCACACCTATTTTACACTACGATGCTTCGGCCATACCGTTTATTCTGTGTATCTCTCTGAGACGAAGTGAGCACGAGTAACTGAGTGAAAAGTATTAAACTGTTTCCATGATCCTGAGTGATCAGGGTTTTCATGTTCGATAGTTGCCAAGAACTATTCTCTCCTTGGTAAGAGGGGTTTCTAGTGGCACTGTGAGCTTGCTGGTATGTAGGATAATATACCCGGTAAGGGTGTCTAGAATCAGTCTGGCACCAAGTCTACAGTGTATGTTGTCTAAACATGCAGATCTTATATAGGCTTATAAGAACTGCACAACAGTGTGCCATAGAGGGGCGTAATGTAAAGCGTCTTACAGTGGAAGACTACAGAGTGGAGTGTCTTGTTAGAGAGCAGAGTGGTGTGGCATGTCATAAAGTGACATGGCATGTCATAGAGTGGAGTGGCATGTTGTACAGTGGAGTGGTGTACTGTGAAGTAGCATACGGTGGAGTGGCATGTCCTAAAGCAGGGAAGAGTGGTGTGTCATAGTATAGAACAGTGTTGTAGAGCAGAGGAGCATAAAGAGGAGTAGAGTGTCATAGAGTGGAGGGCCATACAGTGGAGTGTTATATAGTATTGTGGCATATAGTGTTGTGGCATAGAGTGGAGTGGTGTACAGTAGAGTAGCGTAAAATGGAAAGGGATGTCCTAAAGTAGAATGGAGTGGCTTGTTATTTAGGGGCATATAGCGGGGACACTGTGGTAACTAGAACTTATTCTCAAAGGTAACTATAACTCATAGCCCTGCTATGCAGTTTTCGCATCAATATTTTCATTGCACGTTGCAGTGATATTGTTAAAGGTATCATAAAAGATCTCATGAGTAATATAATGAATGGGGTTATTAGAACTGCATGACGAGAGTTTGATACTCCAAAAATTTTATTTGTGGGTGTGCAGGGTTCCTTCTGTTGAATTATTTGTTACGTGGTAGCAGCCAATCAGATTTCTTCAAGAAATCTATTGTGTCCACGGATCCTCTAAAGCATGAAATATGCAAACTTTGTGAGTTTTGCTCTGTAAACTACTGAACCAATTCACACCAAATCACAAAAACATTCTTTTTAGATTAAGATTTAGCTCTCTGGTGTAAATCTGTTTAGTGGTTTCCTATGTAAAATTCAAATTGGGAAAATGAGTTTTGGGACCCCACTTTTCCTCAGAACCCGCTTAATCAATTTCCCCAAATCTCTAGTTTTGAGGTATTTTTTTGGTTGAAAGGTTTGTTAATGTTAGTCAAACGGCACCAAAGATATCAGCAAACCAAACACTGCATTTCCTATAGAAACACGATCCTAACTATAACTACCCAGTGGCGACCCCCATATACATGTCCCAGCCATGCACTGTTTTCACATCAATGGTTTATGGAAAATGTTGCAGTGATATTATCAATGATGTCAAAGAAAATGTCATTAGAAGTGCATGGTGAGAGTGCAACAGGCAAATTCCAGTAAAAATCTGCCATTATTTGCAGGCTTTGTAGACTATTCGGCAGCCTTGGATGGAGTAAACCAAAGCAAGCTATGCCACAAACTGTCCATCTGGAAGATCCCCGGTAAACTACTGAAGGCAATTACGTCATTGTATACCAACACTTGGGTGACAAACAAACTGGCGGATTATACAGTCAGACTCAAGCTGTCAACTGACCAAGGCCTAAAGCAGGACTGCGTTTTTCACCAACACTCTTCAACCTTTACATGGCAGACTTGGGGAAATCCCTACAAGGAACAACTTTGGCAACCCCAAAAATTGGACAGCAATGACTACATGTGCTCCAGTATGCCGATGATCTGGTGATTCTCGATCACACCAGAGTAGGTTTGCAAAGAGGTTTGAGTGCATTAAACATCTACAACAAGGAAAACAAGCTTGTGGCTAACCCCAGCAAAACAAAAGTTGTGGTGTTTGGTAAATATTTGAAGAAAACATGCTTAATGAGGAGACTGCAAAAACAACAATTGATGGACAGAATTCAGAACAATGTCATACCTTCACCCCAGTACAGAGATTCGGGCCTAAATCCATCGTTTTTTTGCTCACCATGCCATTCCAGTTTGAACCCAGCCATATGCAAATCAGTCTTGACCCTGTGCCTCATGGGAACAGTCAAGCCCGAACTGCCAAGCCAGGTCCTCCCTGGACTGGAAACAAGCATCCTAGGACCAGTTTCGGGGTTTCACCCCTCTTCAGCCAAGCTAGCTTGATTCCAGTGGCATGGAGAGCACGGGACTCACGTCTGAGCATACCCGACCCACTCGGGGTGACAAATGCAAAAACAACAATTGATGGACAGAATGCAGAACAATGTCATACCTTCACCCCAGTACAGAGATCTGGGCCTAAATCCATCACGTTTTTTGCTCACCATGCCATTCCAGTTTGAACCCAGCCATATACGCAAATCAGTCTTGACCCTGTGTCTCATGGGAACAGTCCAGCCCGAACTGCCAAGCCAGGTCCTCCCTGGACTGGAAACAAGCATCCTAGGACCAGTTTCGGGGTTTCACCCCTCTTCAGCCAGGATAGCTTGATTCCAGTGGCATGGAGAGCACAGGACTCACGTCTGAGCATACCCGACCCACTCGGGGTGACAAATGCAAAAACAACAATTGATGGACAGAATGCAGAACAATGTCATACATTCACCCCAGTACAGAGATCTGGGCCTAAATCCATTGTTTTTTTGCA
Source organism: Triturus cristatus (assembly GCF_964204655.1). NCBI lineage: Eukaryota > Metazoa > Chordata > Amphibia > Caudata > Salamandridae > Triturus > Triturus cristatus. The sequence goes on from NC_140585.1 coordinate 160,002,973, forward strand.
CACCATGCCATTCCAGTTTGAACCCAGCCATACGCAAATCAGTCTTGACCCTGTGTCTCATGGGAACAGTCCAGCCCGAACTGCCAAGCCAGGTCCTCCCTGGACTGGAAACAAGTATCCTAGGACCGATTTCGGGGTTTCACCCCTCTTCAGCCAGGATAGCTTGATTCCAGTGGCATGGAGAGCACGGGACTCACGTCTGAGCATACCCTTACCACTCGGGGTGACAAATGTAAAAACAACAATTGATGGACAGAATGCAGAACAATGTCATACATTCACCCCAGTACAGAGATCTGGGCCTAAATCCATCGTTTTTTTGCACACCATGCCATTCCAGTTTGAACCCAGCCATACGCAAATCAGTCTTGACCCTGTGTCTCATGGGAACAGTCCAGCCCGAACTGCCAAACCAGGTCCTCCCTGGACTGGAAACAAGTATCCTAGGACCGGTTTCGGGGTTTCACCCCTCTTCAGCCAGGATAGCTTGATTCCAGTGGCATGGAGAGCACGGGACTCACGTCTGAGCATACCCTTCCCACTCGGGGTGACAAATGTAAAAACAAAAATTGATTGACAGAATGCAGAACAATGTCATACATTCACCCCAGTACAGAGATCTGGGCCTAAATCCATCGTTTTTTGCTCACCATTCCATTCCAGTTTGAACCCAGCCATATGCAAATCAGTCTTGACCCTATGCCTCTTGGGAATGAGGAGACTGGACAGTAACAACATAGCCACAGAAAGAACATACCTTTACCTAGGAGTGTGGTTGATCGATAAAGGCAAGGCAACCTTGCACCAGGCTAAGACGCAAGCATCATCTACGCACTATGCAAACTACAAGGTAAATTACACAGACCCACCACAAAACCTATTATGAGAGTAACAAAATCTAAACTGCTCGCTATTGCTGGGTACGCATCTCCCTCTTTCCCAGGAAAGATGGAAAAGATGATGGAACAAGCCTAGTGCCGGTGTTATAAAAGGCTCTTTAGGCTCCCTAAGCACACACGCAACACCCTGATTCGGCTTGAGTTTGGCCTGGTGCAACAAAAGTATGAATGCAGGAACACAATTGTAAAATTCTGGTTTAAGAGGGGGCAACAAACCCACGGCAGAAGTACTGTCTGGAGACAGTGGCTGAGTTGGGCTTAACTACCGCGTCCTGGTCCCAAGAGGAACTAAACTATCCAGCAATAAAGAGGGTGCTAAATAATCAAACCACCCAAATATCAAGGAATGAAAAGATAGCTAGATCCAAGGACATCAGAGGGTTGGTCAGCCTAACTGAAGTATAGGAGTTGAATAAAATTCAGACATATATGAACACCCCCTACAAAGGAAGTGCTTGAAAGAAATTCAATGTGCACGCCTAGTCCCCCTGCCAAATAAAGGAACTGAAAAACACACATGATGATGGACAGAATGTTGCACATTGGCAAAACATTCACCCCCAGTCACAGATCTGGGATAATCCATTGTTATTTTGCTCAGGGTCAAGACTGATTTGCATATGGCCATGTCTGAACTGGGGTGGCGTGGTGAGCAAAATAACGATGGATTAAACAAAGATCTGTGACTGGGGGTGAATGTTTTGCCAATGTGCAACATTCCGTCCATCATCTTGTGTGTTTTTCCGTTCGCCCTATGTGGGAAGGGTATGCCCAGACGTGGGTCCCGTGCTCACTACGCCACTGCAGTCAAGCTATCCTGGCTGAAGAGGGGTGAAACCCTGATACCGGTCCTAGGATGCTTGATTCTGGTCCAGGGAAGACATGGCTTGATAGATCGGGCTGGACTGTTCCCATGAGGCACAGGGTTAAGACTGATTTGCAGATGGCCATGTCTGAACTGGGATGGCGTGGTGAGCAAAATAACGATGGATTAAACCCAGATCTGTGACTGGGGGTGAATGTTTTGCCAATGTGCAACATTCCGTCCATAATCTTGTGTGTTTTGCTGTTCGCCCTATGTGGGAAGGGTATGCCCAGACGTGGGTCCTGTGCTCACTACGCCACTGGAGTCAAGCTATCCTGGCGGAAGAGGGTGAAACACCGAAACCGGTCCTAGGATGCTTGATTCCGGTCCAGGGAAGACATGGCTTGGCAGTTCGGGCTGGACTGTTCTCATGAGGCACAGGGTCAAGACTGATTTGCATATGGCCATGTCTGAACTGGGGTGGGGTAGGGTAGTGAGCAAAATAACAATGGATTAAACCCAGATCTGTGACTGGGGGTGAATGTTTTGCCAATGTGCAACATTCCGTCCATCATCTTGTGTGTTTTGCAATAAAGGAACTGAATCTGGGCTGGTAATCATTGAGAAACATAACCAGATGCAGGTTGTGCAATTATAGTGCAGAATCGTTGGTACACCTAATATGTTGCTGCCATGCCTTTCTGCAACACCAACGCAAATTGTTAAAACCAATGTTTTTAAGGCATGGGGTCAGAAAATGCATTGATGCAGTGGCCCTGCTCCAGTCCTTCACAGTGCTCTCGGATGTGGCCAGATTTGGCAAATTCATGAATATGACATGAAGGGTCCTAATTGAAAACAGCACAGAAGAAAGTTGTGCGGTTGCAATTGTTGAGACTCTTGTAGTAACAGAAGGAGATGAACGGCGAGGATCACCTCAAAAAAAGGACTGTATGGTCAGCACAAGGCCTGCAACATAATTTTAAACCAATGTATTTTTGGGTAAAAAACACTTCTTATAAATGGTCTGTGACCTGTGTTCAAATTATTTTTTTCATTTTTAAATACAATTTGAAATATGTACTATAATGGTGTGAGATACGTATTTATACATCAATTTTGATATTGTACTGCAACTTTCCAATGATTTTAGGTAATTATGGCATGCAAATAAAATAATTAATTCATACTTAATCAAACCCCATGCTGTGTGCAGCCTTCGGCCACGTGGTTGTGGGTTGACCGCAGGCCTAGCTAGCAGCCGCACACCTGCTGGCAGCCAACCCCAAGCAGGTGAAGGGTTGGCCACTGGACCTGGCCTGTGCCAAGGAACTGTGGCCAACTCTCCAAAGTCAGCCAACCCAGTAGGTTGGCACGCAGCCCACTCTCTGAGCCAATTTCAGCCCCAGAAATTCCATCCCCCAGTGACTGTTATTTCCTACTATTGTGTCCACCCAGGTCGAGGAAATAAAAATTAACCGGGTGTACCCTCCCGCTAGCATAATAAACATTCTGGACCCCTTACATCTACAGAGCCTACAGAACTGCTAAATCAAATACTGATTCTCTCTGTGGTACAACTCTCAGCAAAGACAACAATGGATGTTAAAAGCCCAAATCAGTTGAGCCTACACCTGATACAAATACTCTATTGCCTCTTGAGATAGTGAATTTTCTTAATAAAAGCACAGAGCTGCAGTTTTCTCAAGAAGCAAACAGAAAAAAATAATAAAACAAATAAAACAGAGAAAAACGAAAAAGCGATGAAACTAAAAGAAACAACTGTTAAGTTTATTTGGATATTCAAACAAACACAAAGGGGCAGATTTACAAGAAAGTAACTCAGTGCATTACACACACCATTTGGCTGTACCGCACTGAGTCACTTTCAAAGCACAGGGATGCAAAATATTTACAACAATATGTCATATCTCTGTGCTTCCCCCTGCACTGGCGCACAAACTGCTGCCATGTGCAAGGATGCCTGAGTCGTGGGGAGATTGTTTTTGTCCAGGAAGGGGTACCTGCACAAAAACAATCACTGCAGGCATTTTCCTCTTTCGATGCATGCTGTAAAATGCAGCATGCATTGAACAAGGAAAATGAGGAGAAATGGAAACATTTCTCCTTGTTGCGCCTCCCTACGCCTCCCCTTGGGAGGCGTAGCATTCACACACATATTTGGATTTACTATTCCTCGTAAATCTGGAAATGGATCTGGTTCCTTGGATGTTGCGTGGGAACACCCACCCAGAATGCTGCGTGCTTAGGGGCCATATTTACAAGGACAGGAAAAGCAAAGCAGGGTGACTTTTCCTGTGGTTGTAAATATAGGGCAGCACACTGCGCCACCAGTATGGCACAAAAAGTGACATACTGGTGGCGTAGGGGGCTAGTAAATGTGCCCCAATGGTTTACCTCCAAAATAGAACATCAAAGGTTCACAACACGCCTAGCGGATGGAGAGCATGTCCACTCTGAGTGCCAGCCACCCATGATGTCTCAACAAGTTAGATCGCGAAATGATTCATCCCCCTTCTCAGACCCAAGTGGAGTCCATATCCTTTCTACTAAATCTTTGCAAATCCAAGAGTCCCGAGAAGATGGACCAGCTTCCCCTTAGTTCAGCTAAGTCAAAATGTTCGTCTCATTGTACGGCCAAGGCCCAATGTGCTACAGGAGAGCACCCAACACTAGCACCGAGTCTCCAGGAACTATTACTAAAAAGGAGACCTCAACATATGACTTTTTGAACCAGAACAATCAATCCTCTTGGAAATAAGCCTTTAGCAAATTATGGCTCCTTTCAATTGCTCACAGCCAAAGAGGAGACTTGGTGAGAAAAAAGAAAATGTTTATTCTAACCCCTTTATAAATCATGCAGTAGCAACAATATCTATTATAGACCTGACATTCTAAAACTACTGGCTTCATAGGAGGACTGAGAGACACCTATCATCCACATTTATGGATGCAATAGAATGTCAGCCTGGAAACCCTTACGAGGCCACATTAGTAACTTGTACATCACCTAAAGTTGCAAAATTGATCACATCAAACCACAGTGTTTTCTCATACTGGGAAATAATGGTTTCAGATGCAACTGAGGAGAAATATCTAATGTTACTTTTGCCTAATGACTATAAATCACAATTATCAGCAAAGTCCTTCCAACAAACCTGGGTGGGCCAGATGAAGCCTACCTCTCTTTTGAAGAATGTGACAGGCGCAGATAGCACCAGCTATATTTCTCCAACAGATTCCATAATAATATCACTAACAGGTTAAGGGAGGTAGCTGCCGACTCTCTAATCCGGCACATCTCAAAACAGTAGACTGATTGACATGGTCAGAAGGTCTTTCTCGCAACCAACCAAGGGTCTCAACTTCTCAATATGAAATCAAGCATCAACCACAGCAACTCCTCCCCGAACAGAAATCCCTTTCCTCAAATGCCTGTGATGAGTATCCATCTGACTAGGACTCATGGTCAACGTCTGTAATTTCATGGAACATTGCAGGCAGTAGAAAACTTCACTCAGATCCTGAACTTGAAAACTAGTTTGGGAACTTTGACATCAAATGTTTGCAAATACGTGGAGTGAGGTGAAAATGCTATTAGGAGGCTACATGGACACATTTAGCCCAGCACAAAAAGCCAAGAAAAAGGGATACCCAAAAGGGGGATTATCAATCTATATGTAGCTTAATTAAACTTTCACCTTAACCCACATTTCAATCAATGCACCATTTATACTAGGCATCACGATAAACTTTGGAAGCACCATGGGACCAATCATAATTCTAAACATACACATTATCCCCCCAGTTCTGTACCAAAATGAACATAAAAGCATTTGGAAATCTTCTTAGTGAATTGGAAATCTTGCATGGTGGAATGCCACGTATAGCCACTGGTGATTTTAATTTGAATCCGGACAATCATTTGGGAAGAAGGGCAACCAAAAAAGAACAGACATCTGCTGAGGAATTCCAATCCGAATCTCCAAGTTTAGTTTGGTCAATAAACTAGACCATGAACAACTCCGAACCTTCGAGGCCATCGGTCTCCAGGCACTAAATGGTGGCTCTCAAGGAGACTCCCCAATGACTACGACAAGAAAATCTCATAAAACAGAATCTGTCCTAGACTGCACGTTTGTATCCCTTCAATTATTTTACAAGATCCTATCATATAATATAACCAGGAGGTGCGAAAGTGACCACTCCTCACAGTCCATAAGGATCACAAATTATAATGTGAGGGTGCAGGCATTCAAATCAATCGGCACACAAGACCCTGCCAGCCACTGGAAATTAATCAGATACAATAAACTTTTGTCATCCCACTATGACGCCTGAAAATGGTCCATTGTATCAGCCTAGTGGGATTCACAAGACCCAATAACTGCATGGTGCAAGACAGAAGAGGCACTCTTACAACAACATGCACTCGACCCCCTAATCTTATTGCAACCAAAGAAACAACAACAAAGGCAGCTGAACAAAGAAAAGAGATCCATCAGTCTCCATCCTGATCCCAGTCACAAACAACATTTAGAGATCTACAAAATGCTTCTAAAAAACATCCTGGGAAGCGAAATGGGCCAAAGCTAACCAGGACTGGATCAACATAGTGCAAGCTTGTAAAAACAATGCAAAATCTCTCTGGCCCCATATAAAATGTCAAGAAAGATACTCTTTGGGCTCAACAGACATGAATGTAACACAAGAAGCATGGATGACTTATATAAGCTCCCTAAATGACAATCAAGATGTGAATGTACCCTACACCACTAAAAATCAATGTAGCACACCTTTAAGTTTTTTCAAGACAAAATTGAAAAGAAGATCAGAAAAAGCAGATGCATTGGTGCCCCCAGCCTGAATGGCCTCCCTGGGGCCATATTTAAAGAAGACCCCAAGTTTTGGCGCGCCTTCTTCCACACCTTGTTTTATTCCTGTCTAGCAGCAGAAGAAATCCCAGAATCAAGGAGTGGCTCTAGTTTTCAGCCAATATACAAGAAAGTCTCTGACGCCTCACAGGCTATCTACAGCATGATCGGCCTTACGGACGCAGACTCCAGAATATTTGCAGGGCTCATACTGGCTGAACGGGAAGAATAGGCTGAAAGTAAAAACCCAATTCCATTTAATTAAACTGATTTTAGACCAAAATCAGCACTACAGACAATCTGGTTGCCCTTACTATGATCGTGGAGAAATGCTTTTGTAAAAAACAACTCTTATTCACCTGCTTTGTGGATTTCTCCAAAGCCTTTGATCATGTTACCTGAAATCTATTATGGAAGAAGCTGATCGATTGGAATTTTCCTACAAACCTTTTACATGTGATGCAGCACCTATAATCTAATAACCGAGCTCAGGTCAATCCTGGGCAGAATAATGACTTGAATGACAAAATACCAATAATGAAAGCCTTGAAGCAAGGCTACATCCGAGCACCAATTCCTTTTACTTTTAAACTCATCTTGGTGGACTTAAGCACATACCTAGATGAAGCCAATTACCACCCTCCAATCTTGGCTTCTTTTAAAGTGTCCTCACTACAATATGCCAATTACCTAGTCCTGATGAATCTGACTGGGATTAGGCTACAAAGTTTGTTTAATTATCATAATCCTTACTGCATCAAAAACAAAATTACCATCAACCTCAAAAAAACTCAAGTTGTGGTGTTTGGCAGGAATATCAACAAGAAGGGGAGTTGGTCTTTGGGTGGAAAATCTATTCTTCGAAGCTCATCATATTAATATCTTGGCATTGTGTTACAAGAGTAGCTATCGCACCGACTTCATCTTAGTTCACTGAAACCCAGAATTGCTTCCTGGATTTCAGCATTTCAATCAATACATCACAAACTACAAAGCCCAACATTCCTGCCACTGCTGACAGCAATAAAAGGCAGGTTTATCCCAACACTCATGTATGGCACATAGCCCTTTCCAGGAATGTTTGGGGCTTTTCTTAACTTTGCACAAAGTAAGGTATTCCATCTTGTGTCCTATCTTTCCCAGAATGTGTAGTCTTCTTAGATTTCAAACAAACTGAGCCTGAACATCCAGGATCGAACACAAAAAGGCTCTCTACTCAAATATATGTCTCTATTGAGGTCCTCAGATGAAACCACATTGTACACTCTGATGTGGAAAGAAATTTAAACTGGTCTTTAGAAAAATTCAAATAGCTGGGCTCAGGCCCATGAGCTGACGCAGAAGGACCTGCAAGCAAAAGAGCTATGCGATCTGTCACTACCCCACTACTCCTTTCAAAGTACATTAAATAAACAAATACGAAGGATGTTATGGCACCCAAATAAGGATGAACGCAGCTAAAGAAGTCACGCATGGACCAACATTGACTCCTATAAGCGGCCTTGTCTACAGCCATATATAACAACTCTACTCAGAACTTTCTATGAAAATGAGTTACTTCATCTGCACTTGGTCTATGTCAAACACTTGATTACCTCCCCAACTGGCTGCCGAAACCATTGATTTTTAAGTGCAGACTTTGCCTTTTACACAACCTAAGTTTGACCATTATTTTATCGATCTGCCCCATTCTGTTAGCTGGATGTAAAACATTACTGAAAAAAATCTTCAATCAACACGATATTATAACATGCTGACATGCATTATCTTTTGTATCAAAGGTGAATCTCCTCTAATAATAGCAGACTTTATCAAATCCATTCTCAAAGCTAACCAGCAATTGAAAGCAAAAGCCCCAATGTCAACCGTGTAGTACTACAAATGATTAACCTGAATGGATAAAACTCTGCAGCTCTGAGACTATTTCGGAATGGAGGGGCACAGCGACACTTCGAATAAATTTGTAACAAGCTGACTACATCTAGCTTCTGGCCAAGGGTATCATAACCATGGATGCACATTACTTGACCAAGTCAACTTTACTGTATTGTTCTCTTGACGATTCTTGTTCACACCCCTCATGCACTTTAGGCAAGTTTGCAGATACATGTTTGCACTTTAACCCAGAAATAAGGAGGGAATGGAATCAATTTGAACAAACTTGTAACTTTATTGACTTCATCTGGTATACTGTTTTCTGACCAAGAGTATCACAATACCTGGTGGTGGATACATCTGTACCTAGTCAGCTTTATTATTCTGGTCTTTTGAGGACCCTTGTACAAACCCCTCCTGCACTTTAGGTAAGGATCCACATATCCACATACACCTCTTATAGGAATAAGGCTGCAAAAAACAAGACACTGGGAGAATCTATAATAACACTCTAAATAGACTATAATGTCATCAGCTTTATTCTCCCTAATGAAATATGCACTGGAATCTTATTTCCACTGCCATTCTTTAAGTAATAAATGTATAGCCACGGAGTTCACCTACATCTTGACTTATGCACATTAAGTAGTACTAATTGAGTGCAATGCAAATGTAATGATCTTAGTTTAGAAGCCCATTTCTACCGTCATCCCCTATAAATTCTGTAACAACTTCTCTGTGGACATCTTCTATACTAGTTTACATTTTTAAAGCTAAGGGAATAAGAAAAACGTAGCATGGATGCTGTTACTTGTATTAGTAATAATTTTCTGACTATTTTATTTAACATCTTAAAATAGAAATTTGCCCGAAATAATGTGACATACTGTCAGTAATTGCAAAGTCTTTTCATTATTCTATTTGTTTGCGATTTTAACATTTGATTTGCTTTTCTGTAGAATATATCATGGTTTTTATGAGCTGAAATTAACTTACTTTGACTTTGTCACCTAGATAACCACCCATCTAGATCTAGCCACACCTAACTATAATGTGGGTTTGGTTTTGAATGAATTTCTGGGTTTTTGTTAATCTAAGGGAAGATCTTATTACCATACCTAGCTTTAACATTTCTGAAACCTTTGTTGATTTCAGTGAATGTGTGTATATAAATTATATTCATCCAATGTCCTTTTGGCCATGTGTAGTGGAGGGTTGTTCCATGACCACCCTTGTGGGAGGCTACCTGCCTGCTATGCTTGTCATTTAGCAGAGTGCAGCTGTGCATTAATATTGTGCACAACCTAATTGTGCACAACCTACTGCAAATAGTTAACCCCCACTGCACAGATGCCCCCCAGTCCTATCCTCTGTGGTCTGTGTGCTGCACCTGCCTCCTCCTGCCTGTCCTCTGTGCTCTTCTGTGCTGCCCTTTCTCCTCCCAGCATCCTTCTAAGATTTGTTTGCTGTCACTGGACAAACCTTCCCACCTTGGCTTCCCCTCTATAGTACGTGTGCTGCCTCTGGCCCCTTCCATCTGCCTGTTGTGCCTTATTGTGCCACTCCTAGCATCTTCCTGCTGCCCTTCAAGATTGGCTTACTGCCTGTGGAGCCCCAGCCTGTCCTCTGTAGTCTTGCTGCCCCTAGCCTGTATCTCCTCCCCTCCCTGGTCTACTGTTCTTCCAAAGCCCATCCCACCTGTGGTTCAGTGTCAGAAGTCGCGGCTGGTGCAGGTAAGAACGGTGGGGTGGGGGAAGATGACAGATAATGGAAGGTAAGTGGTTTTATTTATTTATTTATTTTCCCTATTCCTACGTCTGCCGACTTTCCCTCATGGCCCTCCCTTGCCCCATCGTTATTACCTGCACCCACCGTGACTGATTGTAAATGTGGTCCCCATATCCCTCCAGGTTGGGATGTTTTGCTTTGTTTTAATCATTTCTGGTTCCGAACAAATCTTTCTTTTCATTGATCTTATCTGTACCATGGTACCAAAAAAATCATAATGGGAGCAGCGGGTATTAACCAGCTGCTGAGTTAGTTTGCAATTTCGTTTTTTAACAAGTGTGGAGAGTACCTTTGGAACTCCACCCATGGCTCTTTGGGCGAGGGTGAGGCAACCTTGCCCTCTTATTGGCTATTTTCAGTTCCATTTCAGGACTCAGGGACTGATGGGAAATATTTCACGGATCACCATAATGACAGCCTCCAAACCACTCTGCAAAGTTAAAACTAAGCCTGGGCAAAGCACTACGCTACGCTCGCGTAGTTTGCGCTACTTCGCACTACGCAAATTGCACGTAGCACAGTGCAAACACGCGTAGCGTTGCGTAGTGCAGCGGTCATTTTTTGCTTGCTCGCGGTCCTCAACGTCAAGTTGGCGACCGCGAGCAAGCAAAATGACATCCCGGCGAGCCTTTTTCCTCGTTCGCGTTCAGCAGAATCAAGTTGGCGATCGTAAGCGTGGGAAATAAACCTCCCGGCGAGATTCTCAATGCGGGGAGGTCAGGTTTCTCATTGCGAGTGGTCGCGTATGCACGTGACCGCTCATGATGAGAAACTACCAGTACGCATTGAGAAAGCTGCCGCTCGAGTAAAAATCTACTCGAGCGGCAGAAAACTACAGCTCACACTGTGCAAGATGCCGTTTTAAATGATTGCACAGTGCTGGATGCATGTCTGCACTGTGCAGTCATTGAAAACAACATCTTGCACAGTGCGAACAGGGTACTACGCAGTTCGCGAAGTGCTACGTGTAGCTCGCGTAGTGCAAAGTGCACTTTGCGTAGCTACGCGTAGCGCTACTTCGCGAACTACGCCCAGGGTTAGTTAAAATGTTAGGTAGCTATGATTTTTCAACAAGGAGGATCAAATTATTTCACAAAGGTATTTTAACTATGCACAAAAAAATGCCAATTCCGAGGTGCATCCTCTGGCAGTATTATTTTCTTTCATCCATTTCAACTGGAAACATTTGAGATGAAATCAGCAATTTTTCCAAATTATGTTTCAAATGCAGTAAATCCATAGTTATGCAGTACATGCTGCAGCCATAGAATAATATAAACCCACTTACCCCCTCCATTGTTTTAATAAAAATGAGTGATGAAAGCTAAACCAATCTACACATTCTTATGCCAATCACTGTCCATTAGTGAATGTACTTTGAAGAAAAAAGCTTTTTCATCATAACTGTCTCAAAATAATCATGTCATGTAAAAAGTACATAATCAGTATCATGTGAAATATGGAGTCAGGATTCTGCCATCTGGCCACTTGGTGATGCTCATATAGGGCATGTGAGGACCTGTCTTTAGACTTGCCTTTACAGTACACTCTCCAGCACATGGCACAGCATGCTCTGTATTATCATCCAATCCTGTTGGGACATGTAGTTCATTTTATTGCAAAACATTATCAGATCTTGTTAAGGAGGTGGAGGTATGTCCAAAATCTTTGCTACTGCTATACTGCAACATTCAGACTTCATGGCTTCACTTGTCACACTCTCTATGTTATCCTGTATTCAATTTTGTTTCTCATGTTCCCCTTATAATTTCCTAAGTCATTCCCTTTCAAGGTTTCTATAAAGCCTTCCCTTCATTAGTGGTTCCATACACCTGGTTGATGACTCAATCCTGGCTTACTGTCTGTACCTGTTCTCCTCCATATGCCTTCAGCAATTGTTTAGCTTAGTGTGTCCATGTCTTTTCTGCTTAAGCTGCACTTGCACTGGTTTTGTCTTACTGCTCTGATTCCAGGCTTGTTCCTCGATTCCTTTTAACTTGGTTTCCCTTTACTTTGTTGCTTCCTAGTCCCTGGTTTCTTACCATGCCTCTCCTGGTACTGTTCTCTGTTGTTGATACCACTTTGTCCTGTCGTACCTGTGATTCTTGTTCTTTCCACCCACTCCATGTCCTGTCCTGACTGGTGTGCAGATTCTGATTCTTAAATATATATTCCTTCCCATGTGCTAAGTGTTCAATCCTGATCCAAGTATTTCAGTTTTGTCTGCTTGCTCCCTCTCCTGCTCTGCTCGGTGTGCAGATTCTGCACCTCAGTTTATTTTCTTTACCCTGTGCAAGTCTGCCTTACTTTTACACTGCTTGGGCTCTGAGGGACAGGAAGTTTTCGAACACTTACCTGCCCTTGATGACTCAGAATTCCACAAACTCAACAAATTTGAAATCTGTTTGATGAAACTTGATAAACATTACCTTCCCAAAGTCAGCACTATTTTAGAACGTTATCACTTTGGGAAACGATTACAAGAGCCTAAAGAATCCGTTGAGGTTTATGTTACTCACTTACGCAAACTGACCTCCACCTGTAAGTTTGAAGCGGCACTCGAAGAGCGCATACATGACCAGTTTATGCTAGGCTGTGCACTTGAAAAGGTAAAGGATGAACTGTGGCAAAAGGACAACCCTAAACTTGATGAAGTTCTTTTGATCGTTACACGCATTGAACATTCTCTTGCTTGTGTAGAAGTCATAAAAAAAGAAAATGGTAATCTCAACACAAATAATGATAAAGTGCACGTGGTAACTAATCCTAAAACTTTTAAACAAAAAGAATACCAATTTAAATCTTATAAACAAAATGATTCTCAAGCTTCTGGGTCTAAAAAATCTTTTACTGGAAAGTGTTACCACTGTGACAGTCCTAGCCATTTAGCCAATGACAAGTCCTGTCCTGCCTTGTATGCTAAGTGTTCTAAATGTGGTAAAGTAGGTCACCTAGCAGTGTGTTTGTGTTCAAGAAGAACAAATGAGTGAAAGAAGTGTGGATTCAGAATGAGTCTGACTCCGACCAAGAAGAATTACATTGTGGGGAAGTCTTAACTCAAGCTTCAAAGAATGTCTGCAAAAATCCTATTGAGTTTGTTCAAATTAATGGCCATCCAGTCAAAATGCTTTTTGATTCAGGAGCTAAGATAACTCTGATTCCAAAGTGTTTTTATGACTCTCCCTTATTAGGTAGAGTGCAGGTATTTAAACCCGACATTAGTCCTCTTGCTTATGAAGGCCAACCCATCAAGTTGTTTGGATATTTTGAGGGCCACATAGAATACAAAAATAAATTTACTGCAGGGAAAATTTACATCTCATCCAAGTTGGGTCCATCAAGCAGATCTGGGAATCATGCTAATTCCTGGTGGAGATCCTTGCATCGTTTTAAAGGGAAATCTGTGTCCACCATCCTTCCATTTTTCTAGTACACCTGAACTATCTAAAGTTGTTCAAGTCAACGATCTACGGAGTGAATTTGAACAGGTTTTCAGCGAAAAACTTGGTTGTTTGTCCGAATATATGCATAATATTTTGTTGAAACCTGGAGCTGTTCCAGTATCTTGTAAAGTACGTGGCATACCATTAGAGCCCACGGAGAAAGAACTGCAGAAATTACTTGACGAAGGAATCATTGTCAAGACTGAAGCTAGTTAATGGTTGGCCCCCGTTGTACTTGCACGCAAGGCCTCGGGTGAGGTGAGGCTTTGTGTGGATTTACGCGCTCTCAATCGTTCTGTTGTTGCTGATAAATATCCTCTCCCAAACATTGCAGAAATGCTGACACAATTAGACGGAGCTGAGGTCTTCTCCACTCTGGACCTTAGAGCCGCGTATCACCAGATTAGGAATTACCCAGATTCAATGAACCTTACTGCGTTTATAATGCCTTTTGGTACTTTCAAAATTACAAGACTCCCTTTCGGGCTTAATTCTGCAGCCTCAGTGTTCCAGAGAGCTATGGAAGATGTTTTACAAGGGTTATCTGGTGTCAAGATTTACCAGGACAATGTTGTGAGATATGGTTCATCACTCGAATTACACGATGAGTGTCAAGAATTCCTGTCATGCGAGGGGAGGAAAACGGTAACCAGCGAAAACGGACTACATCTCCCAGGATGCTTAGCGGTTGAGAGGTTATGTAAACAGGAGAGCTGTTACATAACTCAAGGAAAACACGCCCTTATGTAAAACAGGAGAGCTGTTACATAACTCAAGGAAAACACGCCCTTATGTAAACAGGAGAGCTGTTACATAACTCAAGGAAAACACGCCCTTATGTAAACAGGAGAGCTGTTACATAACTCAAAGAAAACAACGCCCTATAAAGGGAGGAACCGGGAGGTACAACGCTGTCGGATATTGTGTTCACAACCGACGTACCTGCTTAGTGAAGAGCAGTGTTCCGGAGTGGTGCTCCAGTAAGGCAAGAACGGAGGTAGGTCGAGTCGTTACTCCCTGGGCCGTGTCTTGCCCCATCGTCACCTGTGAAGGACCCGGAAGCTCTACCGGATAACCATTGAGCTTCGCTTTTTGACTCGGCTGAGTCAAAGCGCAGTGGCGCTTTTGCTGGTTGGAGTCGTAACTCCCAGCCCGACCAGAGATACAGGGACTGCCAGCTGTAACGCACACCAGGAGGTGTTTGCCGCGTTACAGACTCGGAAGTCCACAGGATCGATCGAGCGGCTGCTCTCGGTTCAGTCTTCTTTGCTTGTGATTGGGGTATCGGTGACGCATCACCAGGAGGTGACTCCGCGTCCCGGTGCAGTCTGAGGAAGAGGTTGAGCGGCTGCTCCCTTCAGGTAGAGACCCCGGCTGGGTGTTTCCCTGACTCCTCGATTCTCCCCAACACTCTTCGTGCCCCTCACAGCCTACCGATTGGCATTGTCGGCCATTTCATTTCTGCCCTCTGTTGGCATACGCCGGGATCGGCGTATATGCAGAGGACGGTTAGGACCATCCGTGCTGTGGGCTGGTAACGTACTTAGCCTGGAGGATTCCAGTGACTATAACCTTTGTTTATTCCTTGTATTATTTTTGCCTTCATTAAAATAACTAAACCTTCACAAGTGGTTGCGTTCTCATTATCGTGTCTGTTAAACGATCCTGAGACGTTCAGGGCGTTACAAAATATCCGACCTTAATAACACTAACTGTCTCCCGGTCGATAACAGACATGGCAACACTTGATGATGTGCTGGCTGCTTTAGCGACCGTGCAAATTGAATTGGCTGCCTCCAGGCAAGAAACAGCCGATGTAAAAGCCAGACTGGATGCTATCCAATTGGACCCGCTCACGCCCAGCACCTCCCTCACGAACCAGACCCCTGCGGTAGTAGTGGAAATGCCGGTAGCCGTCCCCTTGGCAACACCAGAGAGGTACAGTGGGGATCCTAACACAGTGCAGGTATTCCTCACACAAGTGGCGCTACATCTATCGTGCAAACCAAGGGCGTTCCCCACGAGTCAGGCTCGTGTGGCTTTCCTTATATCCTATTTGGCTGGAAATGCGGCACAATGGGCCGTACCTCTGGTGAGCAGGAACGACCCCATCTTATGTGATTGGGGTGCTTTTCGCGAGGAATTCCTGAAGGTCTTCGACAGAAGGGCTGACTCGTACACGGCGGACCGTGAAATGCTTGAGTTGAGACAGGGATCCAACGACCTGGTGCAGTATCTCAACGCGTTCCGAAGGCTGGTTGCGGAAACCAAGTGGCCTGTTGCTAAACAGACGGCGCTCTTCCATCACGGGCTGTGCGATGAGCTCAAGGACGCCGTGGCTCATATTGACCCACAACCCAAGACATGTGAGGGCCTTATCAACCTGGTATTACGGCTGGAACATAGGCTGAGTGAAAGAAAGGGGGATCATGGGAGAAAAGGAAAATCCCTTCCATCCTATGTGACAGTGGGAAGTCCTGAAACTTCCACCGCATCCAAGGCAGAACCCATGGACATCGGCGCAATACGAGCGAGCCTCACAGCCACGGAGAAAGAGTCACGCCGTAAACAAGGATTGTGCCTATATTGTGGCAAAAAAGGCCACTACGTACGTGAATGCCCTGCCAAACCGAGGGCGTCACGTTATCGGACCAACCGGTCGGTAACAGCCGTGGTGGACGTACCGGCGGAAAACTAGAGGACTCCCAGACCAAAGAAGGGGCATCTCGGAGTCACTCATCCATCCCTTCACTTTCCAACTCGGTCACTAAGGGACAACGACACCTGTTTCTCACGGTGCACGTGGGAGTGCATGACCAGTGGATACCCGTTGTGGCCATGGTGGATTCAGGGGCCACTCGCATGTTTATGGACCACAACGAGGCATGCAGGCTAGGGCTAGTGCTTCTTCCCAAAGCTGTACCCGAAGACGTCTATGCTGTAGACGGAAGGCGATTGGTGACGGGGCCCATCGGGCAGCACACGGGGGTCCTTCCGATGAGATGTGGGAGGAACCATTTGGAACAAATCGATTTTAACATCATCCGAGCGCCCCAATATGGCGTCATATTGGGATTGCCGTGGCTACAGAAACACAACCCCTCTGTGGATTGGCCAACACATCGCATCGAACTGACGTCACCGTATTGCATCCTGCATTGTGGAATAGGAACGGAATCCCTTGACGCAGATGAGAGCGGGAGTCAGACGGTGGCTACAGCGGCAGAAAAAGATGTGGCTCTCCCCCAGGCTTATCACAGTTTTGAGGATGTATTTGATGAGGTGAAGGCGGAAGTACTACCACCACATAGACAGTTTGACTGCCAGATCGACCTGGTGCCAGGGGCCAGCGTTCCCAGCGGTAGGCTGTATGCCCTGACGGAGCCTGAAAACGTGCATCTCCGGGGGTACCTGGATAAACTCCTCAAGCTAGGATTCATCCGCCCGTCCAAGTCTCCGGCCGCCTCACCACTCTTCTTCATCCCGAAGGCTAATGGGGAGCTGAGAGCCTGTGTGGACTTTAGGGCATTGAATGCGATAACCGTAAAGAATCGGTACCCCTTGCCTCTCATCAGTGTACTCCTGGAACAGGTCAAGAAAGCTCGTATCTACACCAAGTTGGATTTGAAAGGGGCATACCATCTGGTGCCCATGAGGGACGGAGACGAGTGGAAGACCGCCTTTAAGACCAGGTTCGGCCTTTTTGAGTACCTCGTCATGCTGTTCGGTCTGTGCAACGCCCCGGCAGCCTTTCAGTACTTTTTGAATGAGGTATTTAGAGAGGAGTTGGATATCTACGTGGTCGTATATATCGACGACATCCTCATCTATTCGTCCAGTGTGGAGGAGCACGTACACCACGTCAAAGCCGTGCTCCAAAAGCTGAGGGAAAACATGCTGTTTTGTAAACTCAGCAAATGTGACTTCCACGTCACATCCGTGGAATTCCTCGGAGTGATGCTGAGTCCAGAGGGACAGGAGATGGCAGAACGAAAGATCAAGGCGGTGAAAGAATGGCCGGTGCCCCAAAGCGTGAAGGACGTCCAAAGTTTCATTGGCTTCGCCAACTTTTACAGGCGGTTTATAGATGGATTTTCAGGATTGGTGGCCCCAATCACACAGCTACTGAGGAAGTCCAAGGAGTTTGTCTAGTCCCCTGAAGCGAACAAAGCCTTTGAGGCCCTGGAAAGCGCCTTTGGTAAGGCACCGGTGTTGGCTCACCCCGATCCGGATCTCCCCTACGTAGTGGAAGCGGACGCATCGGATGTGGCGCTGGGGGCTATCTTGTCCCAACGCAACCACGACACAGGGGTGCTTCATCCCGTTGCGTACATGTCCCGCAAACTCAACGACGCCGAACGCAACTACCATATTGCGGAGAAGGAGCTTCTCGCAATCAAGGACGCCTTCACCGAATGGAGGCATTGGTTGATGGGGGCAAGACATGTGGTATCGGTGTACACGGACCATCGGAACCTACAGTTCATGACGGCCACAAGACACCTTTCTCCCAGACAGCTGCGGTGGATGATCTTCTTTGCGGGGTTCAACTTCCGCATCACATATCGGCCGGGGACGGAAAACCGGAAGGCGGACGCCCTGTCCCGTCAATCTGCAGTTAAGGAACCATTGCCTGCGACCGAGCATTCCATCATTTCCCCGAGGATGGTATTGGGGGTTATCCAACCGGATACTTTCCTGAGGGGAATAAAGAGAGGGATCAGGTCATTCGCATGGCGGAGGTGGCTCCTCAGTCACAGAGAATGGCAGCTGAAGGACGGGATACCCCTGAAGGGCAGGTGCCTATTGATACCCACGCCTAGGCTAAGGAAACAAGCATTCATCTGGTGCCATGACTCTCCATGCGCAGGTCATTTGGGCTTTGAAAAAACGGTGGCTAGCATGGGACGGCATTTCTGGTGGCCAACCATGAGAGTGGATGTCAGGAGGTGGGGACAGGAGTGTCCTACGTGTGCTACCATGAAGGCCGACCATGGCCGAACCCAAGGGCTCTTACATCCACTTCCGACCCCGGATAGACCATGGGATAGCATATCACTGGACTTCGTGGTGGGCCTACCGGTAGACCAGGGGATGACGGCAATACTGGTGGTGGTGGATTACTTGACGAAAATGGGGCACTTCATCCCCTGCAAGAGAGTCCCTACGGCCGGGGAATTGGCGTCACTACTCCTAAAGAATGTGGTACGACTGCATGGATTACCTGGGGTGATCGTGTCGGACCGGGGGTAGCAGTTTACTGCGCAATTCTGGAAGACTTGGTGCACTGCGCTGCATGTTAAGACCGCCCTGTCCACCAGCTACCACCCTCAAACGGACGGCCAAACCGAGCGCCTGAACCAAACGCTCAAACAGTATCTGCGATGTTTTGTGGACCAGGGCAGGGAAGAATGGGTCGACTTGCTATGGGTTGCAGAGATCGCCTATAACAACGCCACTCACAGCTCCACACAGTCATCTCCGTTCTATAGCAACTATGGCCAACATCCCAGGTTCTTGCCATTTCTACATCCGTTCAGAGAGGACAGGATTCCCGCCACAGCGGACAGGGTGGCACACATAAAAGACACGTTGACGCGCTCAAGGGCTGTCCTAATAGAGGCCAAGAGAAGATACAAGGCTGCGGCAGACAGGAAGAGAAGGCCCGGGCCACTGTACCGCACTGGAGACTACGTCTGGATATCCACAAGAAACATGAGGTTTCGAAAGAACAGTGTGTTCCATCCCAAGTACATGGGCCCCTATCGAATTACCAAGTGTATGGGTCCCGTGAACGTGAAGGTGTGCCTGCCCCAGTCATTGCGGATACACCCTGTCTTTCATGTATCATTGCTCAAACCAGCACCCTCCAAGCCGTCTGGGACACCTAGGCCGGTATGCGTGGAGTCGGAGGTGGAGTATGAGGTGTCGGGCATACGGGCGTCCCAATGGCGCAGGGGGAAGCTGTGGTACCTGGTTGCGTGGAAAGGCTATGGCCCGGAGGAGCAGTCATGGGAACCGGCTGAAGGGGTTCATGCTCCGCGCTTGGTCTCCTTGTTCCATCGGCGTTTTCCTGCCAGCGCTGGACCCGTGGGGAGCCGCTGAGAGGGAGGATGTACTGTCAAGAATTCCTGTCATGCGAGGGGAGGAAAACGGTAACCAGCGAAAACGGACTACATCTCCCAGGATGCTTAGCGGTTGAGAGGTTATGTAAACAGGAGAGCTGTTACATAACTCAAGGAAAACACGCCCTTATGTAAAACAGGAGAGCTGTTACATAACTCAAGGAAAACACGCCCTTATGTAAACAGGAGAGCTGTTACATAACTCAATGAAAACACGCCCTTATGTAAACAGGAGAGCTGTTACATAACTCAAGGAAAACACGCCCTTATGTAAACAGGAGAGCTGTTACATAACTCAAAGAAAACAACGCCCTATAAAGGGAGGAACCGGGAGGTACAACGCTGTCGGATATTGTGTTCACAACCGACGTACCTGCTTAGTGAAGAGCAGTGTTCCGGAGTGGTGCTCCAGTAAGGCAAGAACGGAGGTAGGTCGAGTCGTTACTCCCTGGGCCGTGTCTTGCCCCATCGTCACCTGTGAAGGACCCGGAAGCTCTACCGGATAACCATTGAGCTTCGCTTTTTGACTCGGCTGAGTCAAAGCGCAGTGGCGCTTTTGCTGGTTGGAGTCGTAACTCCCAGCCCGACCAGAGATACAGGGACTGCCAGCTGTAACGCACACCAGGAGGTGTTTGCCGCGTTACAGACTCGGAAGTTCACAGGATCGATCGAGCGGCTGCTCTCGGTTCAGTCTTCTTTGCTTGTGATTGGGGTATCGGTGACGCATCACCAGGAGGTGACTCCGCGTCCCGGTGCAGTCTGAGGAAGAGGTTGAGCGGCTGCTCCCTTCAGGTAGAGACCCCGGCTGGGTGTTTCCCTGACTCCTCGATTCTCCCCAACACTCTTTGTGCCCCTCACAGCCTACCGATTGGCATTGTCGGCCATTTCATTTCTGCCCTCTGTTGGCATACGCCGGGATCGGCGTATATGCAGAGGACGGTTAGGACCATCCGTGCTGTGGGCTGGTAACGTACTTAGCCTGGAGGATTCCAGTGACTATAACCTTTGTTTATTCCTTGTATTATTTTTGCCTTCATTAAAATAACTAAACCTTCACAAGTGGTTGCGTTCTCATTATCGTGTCTGTTAAACGATCCTGAGACGTTCAGGGCGTTACAATGAGAGGCTCAGAGCAGTCCTAGAGTGTTTCAAATCTCACAAGTTAACCCTACATGAGAATAAGTGTAAATTCAATCTCACAGAAATTGATTATTTGGGGCACAAGTTATCCAGAGAGGGTGTTAACCTAGAGATCACTTAGTGTCAACTATTGAGAAACTTCCTGTTCCTCAATCCAGGGATGAGTTAGTCACTTTTCTCGGTATGGCCGAATATTATAAAAAGTTTGTGCCACAGTTTGCTTCTCGTTCTTTCACTCTCAGAGCTCTTCTCAAGAAGCGTGTGAAATTCTCATGGTCACCTCATTGTCAAACTGAATTTGATGATATTAAGGAGGGTTTGAGTAAGGCTCCCTCTCTAAAGAATGTTTATTCTTCTGCTAATTCCATCCTCATCACTGATGCTAGCTCGAAGGGGCTTGGGTTGTTCTCAAACAGGTGAAAGATGGTCAGGAAATCACTATCATGTTTTTGTCATGAGCTTTGGTGGGGCAAGAAAAACAATACTCAGTTATAGAAAAAGAAACTCTTTGTATCTTCTGGGCGATTAAGGAACTCAAGAAATTTCTATGGGGAAGTTCTTTCACTGTGCACTCCGACCACAAACCTTTAAACAATTTATTCACTAAAAAGTTTCTTGATGCTGTGTCTTCAAGAATCACAAGGTGGATTGTTGCTCTGCAAGACTATGATTTTGTTGTACATCACATCCCTGGTTATCAAAACAAGGTTTCTGATTGTCTTTCCCGTCTATGTTAATGTTTAATGTTATAAGGAACTTGTAAAGAGCAAATACACCAAGTGGTTTCATGGCTCTACTCTGGGACTGGTCAGAACCGGGGAAAGAGTATTAATCATGTGCTTGCTCAAATAGCCATGTTTTGAGCAACTTTCTAAATCTCAGCAGTTCCATACAAGATCGAATCTCCAGGAGATTGCGGGAAGGGTTATACCTAGATAGCAAGTTATTAATAAATTTGGGGCTCTGGCTATGTAATGATTTAAAGACTAGGCAGCCTGTCTTAAAGGTAATCCATTGATGAAGCGGAAGCCAGTGTAATCTTTTTAAAATAAGTCTAGCAGATTGCCACCTGGGTTGCTGGTGGATCAGTCTTGCTGCCTGGTTCTGCACCATCTGGAGCCGTTTGGTCAAGAAGAGTGGCATCCCCAGGTAGACCGAGTCGGTGTAGTCCAGATGTGATAGTACCGTAGCTATCACCACCTCTATCAGCGCTGCATGAGTGAACAGATAGCTGATCTCTCGCATCTTACGTAACTGAAAGAAACAAGTTGATACTAATGCGCCTACCTGTGATTTCAGTGATAAATCACTGTTTATTGTCACCCCAAGACTTTTTACGGAAGTGGAGGGCTTAGGAGGAGAGCCGAGATCCGCTGGCCAGTAGTGAGGCCCCAGAAAATCTGGCCCCCCCTGTTAGCAGCAGCTCAGTCTTACCTGTGTTGAGTTTCAGGTGATTACGATCGATCCAGTGGCAGATGTAGAGCATGGTTTCCTGAAAATTGATAATTGAATTATGGGAGTTATCAATGGTAAATGTAAGCTGAAGGTTGTCAGCGTAATTGAATGTAGTCACATTCCTTTCTTTCAGAGACTGAATCAAAGAGAGGAGATACAAATTAAACAGATGGGAGGATAATGAGGAGCCCTGTGGGACCTCGCATGTCGTAGTTAGCTTGGGTGCTGTGAAGGTGGCCAAGCTTACTGCTTGAGTACGGCCCTCTAGGAAGGATTCAATCCAATTGAAAGCTGGGCCCTGGATGCCAGCCTGTCTGACACGGTCCTTCAGTATTCTGTGGTCGACCGTGTCAACCGTGGCAGATAGATCCAACAGCACCAGGGACTGAGGGATACCTCTGTCTGCTTTACCGCGCAGATCATCCAGAACTGTCAGTATCACTGACTCCGTGGAGTGGGGGGGACAGGAACCAGCCTGATGTGGGTCTAGGTAGCCGGACTGTTCCATAAAATTAGACAAGCATTTGGCCAGGTGGACTTCCAAGATCTTGGCTAGATAAGGGAGCAGGGATATAGGGTGGTAATTTGATGAGTTTAGTGGGTCAGCTCCGGGTTTATTCAGGAGGGGGACCACAATAGCATCTTTAAAGACTTTAGGGACGCGGCCCTGTAACAGTGACTCATTCAGAAGGGACACAGCAGACTGTGGCAGGGCGGAGAAGATTTCTTTTAAAATGTGCGGTGGGCAACAGTCCAGAGGGGAACCAGATTTTACTTTGGACAATAAGTCCTGAAAAGTCTGAGTGCTAATGTCTAGAAAGTGTTCCAGTGATAGAGCATTTGTAGTCGTGACAGAGGATGACTCGTTGGAGTTAGAGCGCGGAATGCTGGCTTTGATCGTGGAGATTTTCTCCAAAAAGAAGTTATTCAGAGTGTCGCAAAGATCCTGCATAGGGGTAGGTTTAGGTGAAACTCTGTCGGCATTAGATAGCTCATTCACAATTGAGAACATTTCCTTCGATTTATTAAGTGAATTTAATATTCTAGTGGAGAAGTGGGAAGCTTTTGCTGCAATGATAGCTTTTTTATATTCTTTCTGCACCTCTGAGTAACGGAACTTGTCCTCAGGACCGTAATTTAGTTTCCACCGCCTTTCTTTTTGGCATAATGCTAGCTTCTGTTCTCTTAGTTCTCCAGAGAACCATTTATGTGTGTCAGAACGACGGTCTTTTTTAAGTTTTTTGGACGGGGCATGCTTGTCCCTGGCTATTAGGAGCCATGCCGAGATATTTGCTTCGTGGAGATCGACATCCAGATCAAAAGTTGGAGTTGAGCTGGCCAATGAGTTAAAAAATTCCCATTTATTGAGGGTGCCCCAATTCCTAATCACGCCCCCCTCAGCCAAAGGAATCTTATTGCTAATAGGTACTGTTACTGAGAATTTTACCATATTGACCATTTGCTCACTCAATAGTAGAGGAAACAAAGGCATGTGCTGAGGGGGCCTATATATCACAACACAGACTAACGGGGCTGAGTTTGATTCCAACTTGATGACCAGATTGTCCACGGCCACAAGACTCAAGGAAGAGATTGCAGTGAATTTGTGGTCGCTGTGAATAATTGCTGCAACTCCGCCACCGGTTTTACCAGGTGGACGATCTGCATGAAGGATGTAATAGTCATTGGGCAGTGCAGCCAAGATGTCTGGAATGGAGTCAGGAGTCAGCCAAGTTTCTGTTACTAAAAATATGTCATGTTGATCTGCTGCTAAAAGCCTAAAAGCATCAAACTGATGTTTAACTAGAGAGCATGTATTTAGATAGTGTACACGTAATGCTGCATGCTTAGGTAGGGTAGCGTCCGCTTTCTGCTGAGTATGATAGGTAGAATCTGTGATTTCTGGGAAAGTTTTCCGTGTCTGACGAATATTATTCAGGCTCAGATGAAGATCTCTGAGTTCTTCTGAGGAACAGGCATGGATTCGGACAGGGTGTCTGGCCCCTGGACCCGTCCGGGCACGGACGGGCACAGACGGGCTTGCCTTTGGCGCGCTGCCGGCGCACCCGCTGGGCACGTCCTCTGCGCGCGTCCGCTGCGCTCCCGCACCATAGCGGATTTAAATGCCGATCCCGGCCTAAGGCTCCTCTCCGCTCTTTGTGATTGGCTGAGCCGAGGGGTAACACCGGAGACCGCTAGGGAGCCAGCGCCACTAGTAAATACAGCGTAAATATTTCAGGACTAAACAGATTCAGTTTTCAATTAAAAAAAATACAAGTGCAACATGTCAGTTTTAAAATTTGTTAGTTAAAACATAGAGCAAACACAGAAATACGCCCTTCCGCAAGGTAGCGGTACAGTTTCCAGAGTGCCCGCTCCCGTGCCAAAGCGGATTTAAATGTCGATTCTCGGCCAAAGGCTCCTCCCCCGCCCTTTGTGATTGGCTGAGTCAAAAATGATCCCATTCACTCTCTAGATGTCTCTGAAGAATTGTGGGAAGATGATTATTATAAAGTGTGCAAGATTACTGCTGGAGTTCTGAGTGAAGGTGATTGTAAATCTGCCATTGAATGTGATCCCATCATTATTGAGGTTTACGAATTAGTGATTAAAGGTTGGTAGATTGACATTAAGAGTTTGAATGAGGAGACACGTAAGTTTTGGAATGTGCGCCTTGAATTTTCTGTCTCTTCTGGGTTACTTTGGAGAGGTCCTAAAATTGTTCCACCCCTATCTATTAGATCTAAGATTGCACAACATGCACATCAAGGTCATCAGGGTGTCTCTAAGACAAAAGAAAGAATTTGCTTACAATTTTGGTGGCCCCGAATTGACCTCCTAGTTCAGCGTATGGTGAGAGACTGCGCTTAGTGTAACGCCTCTGATAAGATCTATAAAACTAGAATCCAACCCATGGTAGTGCTTGAGGCCCCTGTTCGATGTTGGCAAGAGGTTGTATTAGATCTTTTGGGCCCCATTTCTAGTAGCTCAGGCCAGTCATATGTTCTTGTTTTAATGGACATGTTTTCTAGGTGGCCCGGAGATTAAAATCACTCGCAGCATTGAAACTAAAGATGTCACTAAATTTCTTGATGAGATTTTCTCTCGAGAGAGTTTCCCTGACTGTCTCCTTACCGGCAATGGAGTTCAACTGGTCTCAAAAGAAATGGAGGAATTTTTGTCTGAGAAGGGGATAAAACACAAACGGTGCGCCCTCTACCATCCCAAGACTAACGGGATGGTGGAAAGGTTTAACCGGGTGTTAAAAGAATACATTCAACTAGCCAAAACTCAAAATAGAGACTGGATGTCTGGAGTGGCAGAACATGTGAATGTATACCTACTCACCCCTCATTCCAACACAAACAAAGTCCTGTTTGAGCTTTTTCGTGGGCGGAAGCCTAACACCTTAATGTTCCAAGCTTGGATGAGAAACAAAAGTGAGACTGCTGATGTTGATGTGTGTCCTTCTCCAGGTTCTAGTATACTTCCTCCTGACATAGGTCCTGATGCGGAGCAAAGTTTAAAGATTATGAAGAGGAAAGAGTATTTTGACTCACAACATGCCGCCACTCACACTCTTGGGAGACATGGTGCGGGTACGACTTCCTCAGAGGTGTGTGAGTGTCTCTAAGTTGTCTTCTCCATATGTTGTAAAAAAACTTTTCCAGAATGCTGTTAAGTTAGAGGATGGTCGCATCTGGAACTTGAACAGAATCGCTACCATGCGTAATAAAACTCACCCTGTTTTGTTTGATTGTTCAAAAGCTTTACCTGTTTTGCGAAAGAGTTCTCGCACTGGGAAGATTCCAGCAAAATTGCATGATTTTGTACTTCGTTAATATCATTGTGTTTTAGTATTTTTCTCTCTCTCTCTCTTCCTCTTTTTCCTATCTGTTTCTTTCTTTTGGTGAAAAGGGAAAGGTGTGTAATGACCTGCGTGTCAATATGTTCTTTGCCTAAGAGTTCTAGAGCTTAGAATTCTCACAGGGCAGTTGTTGTACAGTTGCTGTGACTCGCACTGTGTGGATAGGACTTTGATAGATATTATCTTAAACTGTTAATTAAATAAATACTTATTCTTCATCCAGTATCGAGTGCACTCGCTTCTTTACAGTCTGTTCTGCCTCCTGTTTGCTCGTAGCATCCCTTTCTTGTCTTTCAAAGTTCCTGATGCACCTACCTTGAGTTAAGTCCTCTCCTTGTTTTTTACTACGGTTCTGCTTTTTCCTCAGCTCTTTCCTGTTTTCAGTGTATCTTGCTGTTTATCCTTTTGGCCTCTCTTAACCCCTTCGATGCCGTCATGAGCATCGGTTGGGCTGTGCTCATGACGGAACCGTTCCGTCATGAGGACAGCCCCCGGGGGAAGCGCTGGCGCTCCCCCCCTTTTGCCTCGATCTTGCCCCCCTTTACGGGGGTGGCAGCGGAAGAGCTTCCGCTGCCACCCCCGACCCCCCCCGAGCCCCCCCACGCTTTCTGATGACGTCAGCGCGCACAGCGCGCGCCGGCGTCATCAGGAAGCGTTGGACGCGCTGGAATCCATTTCTTCCAGCGCGTCCAAGGCAGCAAGAGGTAGGTTCCGTTGTCCGGTGGGGGCCGCGGGGGTGATTTCTTTTGTATTGAGGCATCGGGGGAGAGGAAAGAGTATTTCCTCTCCCCCGATGTCTCAATACAGGGCATTCCTGCTCCACGATCGCGCACAGCGTCGCGATCGTGGAGTAGGGATGCCCCACTAGACACCAGGGATTTGTTTATTTGGATTTGGGAAGCGACCCCTTAGGCAAGGGTCGCTTCCTTGGGGACGAAAATTTTGCAAAGTCTTTTCTGCCCCCCCTGGGGGCAGATCGGCCCGCTTTCTGCGCGTTTCTGCCCCCGGGGGGGGCAGAAAAGCCCACTAGTCACCAGGGATGCTGTTCCTACTATGTAGGAAGCGACCCCTTGGGCAAGGGTCGCTTCCTTGGGGGCAAATTTTGTTGAAGTCTTTTCTGCCCCCCCTGGGGGCAGATCGGTCCGCTTTCTGCGCGTTTCTGCCCCCGGGGGGGGGCAGAAAAGCCCACTAGACACCAGGGATATTGGTTATGCTATGTAGGAAGCGACCCCTTAGGCAAGGGTCGCTTCCTTTGGGGGCCAAATAATTTGAAGTCTTTTCTGCCCCCCCTGGGGGCAGATCGGTCTTCTTTCTGCCCGTTTCTCCCCCTAGGGGGGGCAGAAAAGCCCACTAGACACCAGGGATGTCTATTTCGTTATGTAGGAAGCGACCCCTTGGGCAAGGGTCGCTTCCTAGGGTGGTAAAGTGATTAGGAGACTTTTCTGCCCCCCCTGGGGGCAGATCGGTCGTCTTTCTGCCCGTTTCTGCCCCCAGGGGGGGCAGAAAAGCCCACTAGACACCAGGGATGTCTTTTTCTTTATGTAGGAAGCGACCCCTTGGGCAAGGGTCGCTTCCTTTGCGGCCTAATTTTTTAGAATACTTTTCTGCCCCCCCCTGGGGGCAGATTGGTCGTCTTTCTGTCCGTTTCTGCTCTTTGGGGGGGGGCAGAAAAGCCCACTAGACACCAGGGATATAAATATTATTGTAGGAAGCGACCCCTTGGGCAAGGGTCGCTTCCTTGGGCCCCTAAATGTTTTGAAGACTTTTCTGCCCCCTCTGTGGGCAGATCGGTTTTATTTTTTTGCCGTTTCTGCTCCCATTGGAGGCAGAAAAGCCCACTAGACACCAGGGAATTAGTTCAATTAGAAATAGAAGTGACCCCTCGCTTCCAGGGTGCAATTTGTTATATGTATTTGGGTCACCTGCCCCGGGACTGAATAGCCTTTTTTTTCCTGCTGTTTTCTGCCTGACCTGGCACACAAACCGATTGACCATTTGGGTAGTGACATGGCATGTTATAATGTTTATTGTTATATGTTTTGTGATTTCCAATTGTAATGTTTTTTTTGTTTACTTTTTTGTTCTAGGTGAAGGCTTTTCTTCTGTTCACGGTGACATTTTGGTTCTGGTGGTTTTGCTGTTTGTGTAGTTTGGTAAGAGACTGTTTTTTTGTACAATGCAAATGTGTTTGATTTCTCTGCCTGTTTTTTTTTGCAAATGGTGTAATAATAGCAGTATGTTTGGTTTTTGAGTTTCAAAAACTTTTTGCATTGGTGCATGATGTGTATTTTGTTGTCTTGTGAGTAATTTGTTTTTTTTTCTTCTTTCTAGTTTGATATCGTTGGTCTTTGCTGTGTCACTGCAGAGTTTGTTTCTGGTGAGTGTAGCTGTCTCTTTTGATTTTGGATTGTATAGTTTTTGAGTACATTGATCTTATTGATATAAGGTACACATTTCTTTACTTACTTGGTTTGCACATTGTTGGTTGTTGTTGACTTGTTTGTGCAGTCTTCCATCTTAGTAGGTATAATGGCTAGCCGCAGGATGACTGCTCAGCAGGTTGTTGGTTTGCTGTTTGAGTCTTCCTCTGATATTGGGTCAGAGACTGACTCTGCTTCTGAGGGAGAGGGGGCAGGGGACGATTCTGGCAGTGAGTTTTCTCTCCGTATGGGGTCATCGGATGATGAAGATACTCTTAGCGCGGATGAAGTGCCTGTGTTAGAGGAGGAGACTGATGTGCCGATAGTGCGGCAAGAGGCATCTGGGCTGCAGCCTGCGCCTGCAAGGCTTCCCGTTGGTGTAGTGCGGCAAGAGACATCTGGGCTGCAGGCTGGGACTGCAAGGCTTCCCGTTGGTGTAGTGCGGCAAGAGGCATCTGGGCTGCAGGCTGGGGCTGCAAGCCTTTCCGTTGGTGTAGTGCGGCAAGAGACATCTGGGCTGCAGGCTGGGGCTGCAAGTCTTCCCGTTGAAAGTGATGACCTCTGGGTTGCCCCTGGCATGGTGCAGCCGGAATTTCCTGAGTTTACTGGTGTTCCAGGGTCTAGAGTGAATACCGAGAACTTTTTGCCTGTAAATTTTTTTCAGTTGTTTATGGACGATGTGTTTTTGGCAGAGATTGTTGAGCAGACTAATTTGTATGCCGAACAGTTTTTGAGGGACAACAGTGCCAGTCTTAAGCCACACTCTAGAGCTACCCGGTGGACTCCCACAAATGTTGAAGAGATGAAGAAGTTCTTGGGTTTAACTTTTTTGATGGGCTTGCTAAGGAAGCCATCATTGGCTTCATATTGGTCTAGCAGTCCCTTGATGGCAACGTCTATTTTTCCGGCAGTCATGAGTCGTGACAGGTATTTGCTTCTGCTTCGGATGATGCACTTTGTAGATAATGGTTTAGCGTTGCCACGAGATCACCCTGATTGTGACCGTCTTTTTAAGATTAGGCCTGTCCTTGATCACTTTGTTGATCGATTTTCTGAGATTTATGCCCCTGGTAGAGAAATTGCAGTGGATGAGTCTTTGGTGTTGTTCAAGGGCCGCTTGGTTTTTAGGCAATACATTCCTAGTAAGAGGGCACGCTATGGAATAAAGCTGTATATGCTGTGTGACAGTAGGACTGGATATGTCTCTAATTTCAGGGTGTACACCGGTAAGGAATCTAGGTTTAACCTCCCTGGTTGTCCGTCCACTTTTGGAGTGACTGAGAAAATTGTTTGGGAACTTGGAAGAGGATTTTTTAACAAAGGCCACCATTTATATGTAGATAACTTCTACACTGGTGTACGGTTGTTCAGGGAATTGGCCAAAGTGGACACTTTTGCTTGTGGCACAGTCCGCTGTAACCGTAAAGGTTTTCCGAAAGAACTTGTTTGTCAAAAGCTTGTGCGGGGACAGTGCAGTGCGTTGCATTGCCAGGAGCTTCTTGCTGTGAAGTTTACAGACAGGAGAGATGTCTACATGCTGACTTCCATCCATGATGAAAGCACTGCACCTGTGACTGTTTGGGGTCAGGTCGCTGAAGCGCGCAAACCTGTATGTGTTTTAGACTATAATAGGTACATGGGTGGTGTTGACAGAGTAGATCAGAGGTTGGAACCTTACACTGCTCTTCGTAAGGCTTACATTTGGTACAAGAAGTTGGCTATCCATCTTTTCCACTTGGCAATGTTTAATGCTTTTGTTGTGTTCCAGGATTCTTGCCCTGAGTCAACGATGACTTTTGTTAAGTTTCAGGAGTCTGTAATAGGCAGCCTTGTTGTAGTGGAACAGGCAAGTGTTCCTAGAGTTGGACTGGTGGAGGATGTTGCTAGATTGAAAGAACGCCACTTTCCAGATCACATTCCTCCCACACCCGCAAAAGATTTTCCCAGTAGGAGATGTAGAGTCTGTTGGCGAAGAGGTACGCGGAAGGAGTGTCGTATGTACTGCCCCGATTGTCCCTCTCATCCTGCACTGTGTCTCTCTGCTTGTTTTAGAGCGTACCACACGCGAAAAAATTTTTGGGAGGATTCTTGAGTGGTAAAGTGAACTGGCTGGTCTGTATTCTTTGGATAATTTGATTCTGTTTCAAGGTTGGTGTTAGTGCAATGTATTTAGTTGCTGATTTTCTGTTAGAAAATTTGTATCTATTTGCGATTTGTTTGTGTTTTTATTTTTTTCTAAAAAAATCCAAAATGTGATGGCGGTGTGTGTAGGCTTGCGCTTGGCTGTTGGTGTGTGTGGACTGGCACTTGGTTGGTGGTGTGCGTGGAATGGTGCTTGGCTGACGGTGTGCGTGGACTGGCGGTGTGCATGGACTGGCGGTGTGCGTGGACTGGTGCGTGGCTGGTGGTGTGCGTGGCTGGTGGTGTGCGTGGAATGGTGCTTGGCTGGCGGTGTGCGTGGAATGGTGCTTGGCTGGTGGTGTGCGTGGAATGGTGCTTGGCTGGCGCTGTGCGTGGACTGGTTCTTGGCTGGCAGTGTGTGTGGACTGGTGGTGTGTGCGGACTGGTGTTTGGCTGGTGGTGTCCGTGGACTGGAGCTTGGCTGGTGGTGTCCGTGGACTGGAGCTTGTCTGGTGGTGTGTGTGGACTGGAGCTTGGCTGGCGGTGTGTGTGGAATGGTGCTTGTCTGGTGGTGTCCGTGGACTGGAGCTTGGCTGGCGGTGTAGGTGGATTGGCGATTGGCTGCCGGTGTGCCTGGACTGGCGATTGGATGGTGGTGTGCCTGGACTGGCGCTTGGCTAGCGGTGTGCGTGGACTGGCGTTTGGCTAGCGGTGTGTGTCGACCGGTGCTTGGCTGGCTGTGTGTGAGTAGTGACTTTCTGCTGGTCACTACACACACTGCTAGCTGAGTGCCACTCCACGCAATCCTTCTGCCTGTGTAGTTGCTGTGTCTGGATTGTGGGCGTGTGAAAGTGATGGGCCCTTGAATGGCGCTGTGTGCCGGTGTGAGTTTTGTTATGTGATGGGCCCGCGGATGGCGGTGTGAATGGTTTTGTATGTCTCACACGTATGAAAGGTGTATGAATGGCCTGTAAAGAGGTTGGTGCCTTGTCGTGGCTTTACAGCTCACGAGCTGTGAGTCAATGGTTCAGTTTCTTGCCCTTTCAATTATTACCAGTGCATTTCATTTTTTGTGAAATCACTTGGTAATACAATTTTATCTACTGAACCATCACTCACCCTCGTGCCAAATCCAACCAGTATGTGCGTGTGCTTGCGGGTTAGATGACTGTGCAGTAATATTTGTTTTTTTGAAGCAGGGTGTACCTTGTCCCTTTTTGGTGATTTTTGTACTGTGTTGCCTTTGTACCTGGTGGTGCGAATGGTCTTGTTTGTATCACGTATGAAAGGTGTGTGAATGGCCTGTAAAGCGGTTGGTGCCTTGACGTGGCTTTACAGCTCACGAGCTGCAAGTCATTGGTTTGGATTTTTGTGAATTTAATTATTGACAGTGCATTTCATATTTGTGAAATCTCTTGTTAATAAAATTTAATACACTGAACCATGACTTGCCCTCGTGCCAAATCCAACCAGTATGTGTGTGTGTTTGAGGAATAGATGGTTGTGCAGGAATCTTTTTTTTTTGTTTCTCTGCCAAGGTACACTTTCCATGTAAGAATAACCCACCAACTGTAGATATTGTCGAAAACCTTTGGGAGTTCATGGTGATGTCTCTCTAGTGATTTGAAAAATATTTTTTATCCCCATTGTCCTGTAAACCTCAAATTGTCTGCCACATTTTCTTTGCAGTATTATTCCTAAATTCTCACGCTGTAGTAACAATAGGTAATCTGGTTATGCAAGGGGGGTTACTTTTGTTTTTTGCCCAGGGCTCGGCGGCCATCTAGGGAAACCTACCAAACCCAGGCATTTTTGAAAACTAGACACCCGGCGGCTTCCAGGGAGGTATGGCTTGCGTGGATCCCCCAACGTTTCCTTACCCAGAATCCCCTGCAAACCTCAATTTTTGCCCAAAAAATCACTTTTTTCACACATTTTGGG
This sequence comes from Triturus cristatus, assembly GCF_964204655.1. Taxonomy (NCBI): domain Eukaryota; kingdom Metazoa; phylum Chordata; class Amphibia; order Caudata; family Salamandridae; genus Triturus; species Triturus cristatus. The sequence continues at coordinate 160,035,748 of NC_140585.1, forward strand.
GTGGGAAAGTAGTGGCATCACCGGGCTCACACAAATTTACCACCACCCAGCGTTCCCCCAGGTCTCCCGGTAAAAATGGTGCCTCACTTGTGTGGGAGGCCCAAGTACCCGCGGCAGGCAAGGGCCCCAAAGGTAGTGAGGCCACCTCAAGATGGCCTATCGCCAAACCACCTGGTTTTGCAAGGGGGGTCACTTTGGTTTTTGGCCCGGTGCGCGGCGGCCATCTAGGGAAACCTACCAAACCCAGGCATTTTTGAAAACTAGACACCCGGCGGCTTCCAGGGAGGTATGGCTTGCGTGGATCCCCCAACGTTTCCTTACCCAGAATCCCCTGCAAACCTCAATTTTTGCTCAAAAAATCACTTTTTTCACACATTTTGGGGTGGGAAAGTAGTGGCATCACCGGGCTCACACAAATTTACCACCACCCAGCATTCCCCCAGGTCTCCCGGTAAAAATGGTGCCTCACTTGTGTGGGAGGCCCAAGTACCCGCGGCAGGCAAGGGCCCCAAAGGTAGTGAGGCCACCTCAAGATGGCCTATCGCCAAACCACCTGGTTTTGCAAGGGGGGTCACTTTGGTTTTTGGCCCGGTGCGCGGCGGCCATCTAGGGAAACCTACCAAACCCAGGCATTTTTGAAAACTAGACACCCGGCGGCTTCCAGGGAGGTATGGCTTGCGTGGATCCCCCAACGTTTCCTTACCCAGAATCCCCTGCAAACCTCAATTTTTGCTCAAAAAATCACTTTTTTCACACATTTTGGGGTGGGAAAGTAGTGGCATCACCGGGCTCACACAAATTTACCACCACCCAGCGTTCCCCCAGGTCTCCCGGTAAAAATGGTGCCTCACTTGTGTGGGAGGCCCAAGTACCCGCGGCAGGCAAGGGCCCCAAACGTAGTGAGGCCACCTCAAGATGGCCTATCGCCAAACCACCTGGTTTTGCAAGGGGGGTCACTTTGGTTTTTGGCCCGGTGCGCGGCGGCCATCTAGGGAAACCTACCAAACCCAGGCATTTTTGAAAACTAGACACCCGGCGGCTTCCAGGGAGGTATGGCTTGCGTGGATCCCCCAACGTTTCCTTACCCAGAATCCCCTGCAAACCTCAATTTTTGCTCAAAAAATCACTTTTTTCACACATTTTGGGGTGGGAAAGTAGTGGCATCACCGGGCTCACACAAATTTACCACCACCCAGCGTTCCCCCAGGTCTCCCGGTAAAAATGGTGCCTCACTTGTGTGGGAGGCCCAAGTACCCGCGGCAGGCAAGGGCCCCAAACGTAGTGAGGCCACCTCAAGATGGCCTATCGCCAAACCACCTGGTTTTGCAAGGGGGGTCACTTTGGTTTTTGGCCCGGTGCGCGGCGGCCATCTAGGGAAACCTACCAAACCCAGGCATTTTTGAAAACTAGACACCCGGCGGCTTCCAGGGAGGTATGGCTTGCGTGGATCCCCCAACGTTTCCTTACCCAGAATCCCCTGCAAACCTCAATTTTTGCTCAAAAAATCACTTTTTTCACACATTTTGGGGTGGGAAAGTAGTGGCATCACCGGGCTCACACAAATTTACCACCACCCAGCGTTCCCCCAGGTCTCCCGGTAAAAATGGTGCCTCACTTGTGTGGGAGGCCCAAGTACCCGCGGCAGGCAAGGGCCCCAAACGTAGTGAGGCCACCTCAAGATGGCCTATCGCCAAACCACCTGGTTTTGCAAGGGGGGTCACTTTGGTTTTTGGCCCGGTGCGCGGCGGCCATCTAGGGAAACCTACCAAACCCAGGCATTTTTGAAAACTAGACACCCGGCGGCTTCCAGGGAGGTATGGCTTGCGTGGATCCCCCAACGTTTCCTTACCCAGAATCCCCTGCAAACCTCAATTTTTGCTCAAAAAATCACTTTTTTCACACATTTTGGGGTGGGAAAGTAGTGGCATCACCGGGCTCACACAAATTTACCACCACCCAGCGTTCCCCCAGGTCTCCCGGTAAAAATGGTGCCTCACTTGTGTGGGAGGCCCAAGTACCCGCGGCAGGCAAGGGCCCCAAACGTAGTGAGGCCACCTCAAGATGGCCTATCGCCAAACCACCTGGTTTTGCAAGGGGGGTCACTTTGGTTTTTGGCCCGGTGCGCGGCGGCCATCTAGGGAAACCTACCAAACCCAGGCATTTTTGAAAACTAGACACCCGGCGGCTTCCAGGGAGGTATGGCTTGCGTGGATCCCCCAACGTTTCCTTACCCAGAATCCCCTGCAAACCTCAATTTTTGCTCAAAAAATCACTTTTTTCACACATTTTGGGGTGGGAAAGTAGTGGCATCACCGGGCTCACACAAATTTACCACCACCCAGCGTTCCCCCAGGTCTCCCGGTAAAAATGGTGCCTCACTTGTGTGGGAGGCCCAAGTACCCGCGGCAGGCAAGGGCCCCAAACGTAGTGAGGCAACATCAACATTGCCTATCCCAAAGGTCGCCTCACTACGTTTGGGGCCCTTGCCTGCCGCGGGTACTTGGGCCTCCCACACAAGTGAGGCACCATTTTTACCGGGAGACCTGGGGGAACGCTGGGTGGTGGTAAATTTGTGTGAGCCCGGTGATGCCACTACTTTCCCACCCCAAAATGTGTGAAAAAAGTGATTTTTTGAGCAAAAATTGAGGTTTGCAGGGGATTCTGGGTAAGGAAACGTTGGGGGATCCACGCAAGCCATACCTCCCTGGAAGCCGCCGGGTGTCTAGTTTTCAAAAATGCCTGGGTTTGGTAGGTTTCCCTAGATGGCCGCCGCGCACCGGGCCAAAAACCAAAGTGACCCCCCTTGCAAAACCAGGTGGTTTGGCGATAGGCCATCTTGAGGTCGCCTCACTACGTTTGGGGCCCTTGCCTGCCGCGGGTACTTGGGCCTCCCACACAAGTGAGGCACCATTTTTACCGGGAGACCTGGGGGAACGCTGGGTGGTGGTAAATTTGTGTGAGCCCGGTGATGCCACTACTTTCCCACCCCAAAATGTGTGAAAAAAGTGATTTTTTGAGCAAAAATTGAGGTTTGCAGGGGATTCTGGGTAAGGAAACGTTGGGGGATCCACGCAAGCCATACCTCCCTGGAAGCCGCCGGGTGTCTAGTTTTCAAAAATGCCTGGGTTTGGTAGGTTTCCCTAGATGGCCGCCGCGCACCGGGCCAAAAACCAAAGTGACCCCCCTTGCAAAACCAGGTGGTTTGGCGATAGGCCATCTTGAGGTGGCCTCACTACGTTTGGGGCCCTTGCCTGCCGCGGGTACTTGGGCCTCCCACACAAGTGAGGCACCATTTTTACCGGGAGACCTGGGGGAACGCTGGGTGGTGGTAAATTTGTGTGAGCCCGGTGATGCCACTACTTTCCCACCCCAAAATGTGTGAAAAAAGTGATTTTTTGAGCAAAAATTGAGGTTTGCAGGGGATTCTGGGTAAGGAAACGTTGGGGGATCCACGCAAGCCATACCTCCCTGGAAGCCGCCGGGTGTCTAGTTTTCAAAAATGCCTGGGTTTGGTAGGTTTCCCTAGATGGCCGCCGCGCACCGGGCCAAAAACCAAAGTGACCCCCCTTGCAAAACCAGGTGGTTTGGCGATAGGCCATCTTGAGGTGGCCTCACTACGTTTGGGGCCCTTGCCTGCCGCGGGTACTTGGGCCTCCCACACAAGTGAGGCACCATTTTTACCGGGAGACCTGGGGGAACGCTGGGTGGTGGTAAATTTGTGTGAGCCCGGTGATGCCACTACTTTCCCACCCCAAAATGTGTGAAAAAAGTGATTTTTTGAGCAAAAATTGAGGTTTGCAGGGGATTCTGGGTAAGGAAACGTTGGGGGATCCACGCAAGCCATACCTCCCTGGAAGCCGCCGGGTGTCTAGTTTTCAAAAATGCCTGGGTTTGGTAGGTTTCCCTAGATGGCCGCCGCGCACCGGGCCAAAAACCAAAGTGACCCCCCTTGCAAAACCAGGTGGTTTGGCGATAGGCCATCTTGAGGTGGCCTCACTACGTTTGGGGCCCTTGCCTGCCGCGGGTACTTGGGCCTCCCACACAAGTGAGGCACCATTTTTACCGGGAGACCTGGGGGAACGCTGGGTGGTGGTAAATTTGTGTGAGCCCGGTGATGCCACTACTTTCCCACCCCAAAATGTGTGAAAAAAGTGATTTTTTGAGCAAAAATTGAGGTTTGCAGGGGATTCTGGGTAAGGAAACGTTGGGGGATCCACGCAAGCCATACCTCCCTGGAAGCCGCCGGGTGTCTAGTTTTCAAAAATGCCTGGGTTTGGTAGGTTTCCCTAGATGGCCGCCGCGCACCGGGCCAAAAACCAAAGTGACCCCCCTTGCAAAACCAGGTGGTTTGGCGATAGGCCATCTTGAGGTGGCCTCACTACCTTTGGGGCCCTTGCCTGCCGCGGGTACTTGGGCCTCCCACACAAGTGAGGCACCATTTTTACCGGGAGACCTGGGGGAACGCTGGGTGGTGGTAAATTTGTGTGAGCCCGGTGATGCCACTACTTTCCCACCCCAAAATGTGTTAAAAAAGTGATTTTTTGAGCAAAAATTGAGGTTTGCAGGGGATTCTGGGTAAGGAAACGTTGGGGGATCCACGCAAGCCATACCTCCCTGGAAACCGCCGGGTGTCTAGTTTTCAGAAATGTATAGGTTTGGTAGGTTTCCCTAGGTGCCGGCAGGGCTAGGGTACAAAATCTACAGCTAGTCACTTTGCCAAAAAAAGGGTCATTTTTCACTCCAAAACCACGTTGCGTTTTGCGCCGTTTCCTGTCGCGGGCACTAGGCCGACCCGCACAAGTGAGGTACCATTTTTCTCGTAGGACTTTGGGGAACGCGGGGTGGGTGGAAATTTGTGGATCCACGCAGATTCCAGAACTTTCCATCACAGAAATGTGGGGAAAATGTGTTTTTTTTGTCAATTTTTTACGTTTGCAAGGGATTCTGGGTAACAGACCATGGTGGGAGGCAGTCAAGTCACCCCATCCTGGATTCCCCTGGGTGTCTAGTTTTCAGAAATGTATAGGTTTGCTAGGTTTCCCTAGGTGCCGGCAGGGCTAGGGTACAAAATCTACAGCTAGTCACTTTGCCAAAAAAAAGGGTCATTTTTCACTCCAAAACCACGTTGCGTTTTGCGCCGTTTCCTGTCGCGGGCACTAGGCCGACCCGCACAAGTGAGGTACCATTTTTCTCGTAGGACTTTGGGGAACGCGGGGTGGGTGGAAATTTGTGGATCCACGCAGATTCCAGAACTTTCCATCACAGAAATGTGGGGAAAATGTGTTTTTTTTGTCAATTTTTTACGTTTGCAAGGGATTCTGGGTAACAGACCATGGTGGGAGGCAGTCAAGTCACCCCATCCTGGATTCCCCTGGGTGTCTAGTTTTCAGAAATGTATAGGTTTGCTAGGTTTCCCTAGGTGCCGGCAGGGCTAGGGTACAAAATCTACAGCTAGTCACTTTGCCAAAAAAAGGGTCATTTTTCACTCCAAAACCACGTTGCGTTTTGCGCCGTTTCCTGTCGCGGGCACTAGGCCGACCCGCACAAGTGAGGTACCATTTTTCTCGTAGGACTTTGGGGAACGCGGGGTGGGTGGAAATTTGTGGATCCACGCAGATTCCAGAACTTTCCATCACAGAAATGTGGGGAAAATGTGTTTTTTTTGTCAATTTTTTACGTTTGCAAGGGATTCTGGGTAACAGACCATGGTGGGAGGCAGTCAAGTCACCCCATCCTGGATTCCCCTGGGTGTCTAGTTTTCAGAAATGTATAGGTTTGCTAGGTTTCCCTAGGTGCCGGCAGGGCTAGGGTACAAAATCTACAGCTAGTCACTTTGCCAAAAAAAGGGTCATTTTTCACTCCAAAACCACGTTGCGTTTTGCGCCGTTTCCTGTCGCGGGCACTTGGCCGACCCGCACAAGTGAGGTACCATTTTTCTCGTAGGACTTTGGGGAACGCGGGGTGGGTGGAAATTTGTGGATCCACGCAGATTCCAGAACTTTCCATCACAGAAATGTGGGGAAAATGTGTTTTTTTTGTCAATTTTTTACGTTTGCAAGGGATTCTGGGTAACAGACCATGGTGGGAGGCAGTCAAGTCACCCCATCCTGGATTCCCCTGGGTGTCTAGTTTTCAGAAATGTATAGGTTTGCTAGGTTTCCCTAGGTGCCGGCAGGGCTAGGGTACAAAATCTACAGCTAGTCACTTTGCCAAAAAAAGGGTCATTTTTCACTCCAAAACCATGTTGCGTTTTGCGCCGTTTCCTGTCGCGGGCACTAGGCCGACCCGCACAAGTGAGGTACCATTTTTCTCGTAGGACTTTGGGGAACGCGGGGTGGGTGGAAATTTGTGGATCCACGCAGATTCCAGAACTTTCCATCACAGAAATGTGGGGAAAATGTGTTTTTTTTGTCAATTTTTTATGTTTGCAAGGGATTCTGGGTAACAGACCATGGTGGGAGGCAGTCAAGTCACCCCATCCTGGATTCCCCTGGGTGTCTAGTTTTCAGAAATGTATAGGTTTGCTAGGTTTCCCTAGGTGCCGGCAGGGCTAGGGTACAAAATCTACAGCTAGTCACTTTGCCAAAAAAAGGGTCATTTTTCACTCCAAAACCATGTTGCGTTTTGCGCCGTTTCCTGTCGCGGGCACTAGGCCGACCCGCACAAGTGAGGTACCATTTTTCTCGTAGGACTTTGGGGAACGCGGGGTGGGTGGAAATTTGTGGATCCACGCAGATTCCAGAACTTTCCATCACAGAAATGTGGGGAAAATGTGTTTTTTTTGTCAATTTTTTACGTTTGCAAGGGATTCTGGGTAACAGACCATGGTGGGAGGCAGTCAAGTCACCCCATCCTGGATTCCCCTGGGTGTCTAGTTTTCAGAAATGTATAGGTTTGCTAGGTTTCCCTAGGTGCCGGCAGGGCTAGGGTACAAAATCTACAGCTAGTCACTTTGCCAAAAAAAGGGTCATTTTTCACTCCAAAACCACGTTGCGTTTTGCGCCGTTTCCTGTCGCGGGCACTAGGCCGACCCGCACAAGTGAGGTACCATTTTTCTCGTAGGACTTTGGGGAACGCGGGGTGGGTGGAAATTTGTGGATCCACGCAGATTCCAGAACTTTCCATCACAGAAATGTGGGGAAAATGTGTTTTTTTTGTCAATTTTTTACGTTTGCAAGGGATTCTGGGTAACAGACCATGGTGGGAGGCAGTCAAGTCACCCCATCCTGGATTCCCCTGGGTGTCTAGTTTTCAGAAATGTATAGGTTTGCTAGGTTTCCCTAGGTGCCGGCAGGGCTAGGGTACAAAATCTACAGCTAGTCACTTTGCCAAAAAAAGGGTCATTTTTCACTCCAAAACCACGTTGCGTTTTGCGCCGTTTCCTGTCGCGGGCACTAGGCCGACCCGCACAAGTGAGGTACCATTTTTCTCGTAGGACTTTGGGGAACGCGGGGTGGGTGGAAATTTGTGGATCCACGCAGATTCCAGAACTTTCCATCACAGAAATGTGGGGAAAATGTGTTTTTTTTGTCAATTTTTTACGTTTGCAAGGGATTCTGGGTAACAGACCATGGTGGGAGGCAGTCAAGTCACCCCATCCTGGATTCCCCTGGGTGTCTAGTTTTCAGAAATGTATAGGTTTGCTAGGTTTCCCTAGGTGCCGGCAGGGCTAGGGTACAAAATCTACAGCTAGTCACTTTGCCAAAAAAAGGGTCATTTTTCACTCCAAAACCATGTTGCGTTTTGCGCCGTTTCCTGTCGCGGGCACTAGGCCGACCCGCACAAGTGAGGTACCATTTTTCTCGTAGGACTTTGGGGAACGCGGGGTGGGTGGAAATTTGTGGATCCACACAGATTCCAGAACTTTCCATCACAGAAATGTGGGGAAAATGTGTTTTTTTTGTCAATTTTTTACGTTTGCAAGGGATTCTGGGTAACAGACCATGGTGGGAGGCAGTCAAGTCACCCCATCCTGGATTCCCCTGGGTGTCTAGTTTTCAGAAATGTATAGGTTTGCTAGGTTTCCCTAGGTGCCGGCAGGGCTAGGGTACAAAATCTACAGCTAGTCACTTTGCCAAAAAAAGGGTCATTTTTCACTCCAAAACCATGTTGCGTTTTGCGCCGTTTCCTGTCGCGGGCACTAGGCCGACCCGCACAAGTGAGGTACCATTTTTCTCGTAGGACTTTGGGGAACGCGGGGTGGGTGGAAATTTGTGGATCCACGCAGATTCCAGAACTTTCCATCACAGAAATGTGGGGAAAATGTGTTTTTTTTGTCAATTTTTTACGTTTGCAAGGGATTCTGGGTAACAGACCATGGTGGGAGGCAGTCAAGTCACCCCATCCTGGATTCCCCTGGGTGTCTAGTTTTCAGAAATGTATAGGTTTGCTAGGTTTCCCTAGGTGCCGGCAGGGCTAGGGTACAAAATCTACAGCTAGTCACTTTGCCAAAAAAAGGGTCATTTTTCACTCCAAAACCACGTTGCGTTTTGCGCCGTTTCCTGTCGCGGGCACTAGGCCGACCCGCACAAGTGAGGTACCATTTTTCTTGTAGGACTTTGGGGAACGCGGGGTGGGTGGAAATTTGTGGATCCACGCAGATTCCAGAACTTTGCATCACAGAAATGTGGGGAAAATGTGGTTTTTTTTTCAATTTTTTACGTTTGCAAGGGATTCTGGGTAACAGACCATGGTGGGAGGCAGTCAAGTCACCCCATCCTGGATTCCCCTGGGTGTCTAGTTTTCAGAAATGTATAGGTTTGCTAGGTTTCCCTAGGTGCCGGCAGGGCTAGGGTACAAAATCTACAGCTAGTCACTTTGCCAAAAAAAGGGTCATTTTTCACTCCAAAACCACGTTGCGTTTTGCGCCGTTTCCTGTCGCGGGCACTAGGCCGACCCGCACAAGTGAGGTACCATTTTTCTCGTAGGACTTTGGGGAACGCGGGGTGGGTGGAAATTTGTGGATCCACGCAGATTCCAGAACTTTGCATCACAGAAATGTGGGGAAAATGTGGTTTTTTTTTCAATTTTTTACGTTTGCAAGGGATTCTGGGTAACAGACCATGGTGGGAGGCAGTCAAGTCACCCCATCCTGGATTCCCCTGGGTGTCTAGTTTTCAGAAATGTATAGGTTTGCTAGGTTTCCCTAGGTGCCGGCAGGGCTAGGGTACAAAATCTACAGCTAGTCACTTTGCCAAAAAAAGGGTCATTTTTCACTCCAAAACCACGTTGCGTTTTGCGCCGTTTCCTGTCGCGGGCACTAGGCCGACCCGCACAAGTGAGGTACCATTTTTCTCGTAGGACTTTGGGGAACGCGGGGTGGGTGGAAATTTGTGGATCCACGCAGATTCCAGAACTTTGCATCACAGAAATGTGGGGAAAATGTGGTTTTTTTTTCAATTTTTTACGTTTGCAAGGGATTCTGGGTAACAGACCATGGTGGGAGGCAGTCAAGTCACCCCATCCTGGATTCCCCTGGGTGTCTAGTTTTCAAAAATGTATAGGTTTGCTAGGTTTCCCTAGGTGCCGGCAGGGCTAGGGTTCAAAAACTACAGCTAGACTCTTTGCAAAAAAAGTGTAAATTTTCAGTGTGAAAATGTGGTGTGTTCACCTTAGGTTTTGAGCCACTTCCTGTCGTGGGCACTATGCCTACCCACACAAGTGAGGTACCATTTTTCTCGGGAGACTTAGGGTAGTTCAAATTTGTAAAGCTACTGTTATTACCTGTTGATTTTTGATGCATTTCTCCCTTCCAAATGAAAGACATTGTGTAAAAAAAAAGTCATTTTGAAAAATGACCAATAATTGTCATGCAAATATGAGTATTCCCAATTTCGAAAATGTGCAAATATGCACTGTTTCTGAACTCTGTAATTTGTTCCCATTTCAGAAATACATAGGTGACTTTCATACCGATTTTTCCAAGTATACATTTTCCCACAATAATTGCTATATACCCGGACCAAAAAAAAAAAACATTACAAAATGCTGCTCATTTTTCTACTCTGGGTTCGTTGGGCTCTTGATGAACCTACAAGTCCTATATGTCCACACAACCAGGAAGGTCTACCGGATGTAACGGTACATTGCTTTCAAAGAGATGTCATAATTCGAAGAAGTTACAGGTAAAAACGTTGACTCAAGAGGCTGCTTTTTTCAACAAATTTTTAATTTCTCATATATTTGCCTGTAAATTTCTATAAAGAAACCTTGATGGATCTACGCAAATGACCCCTTGCTGAATTCAGAATTTTGTCTACTTTTCAAAAATGTATAGCTTTCCAGGATCCATTATTGTTTTGTTACCCTTTTCTACCGTTAACTGGAAGGAGGTTGAAAGCACAAAAAATAGCAAAAATAGGGTATGTCCCAGAAAAATGCCAAAACTGTGTAAAAAATGTTGGTTTTCTAACAAAAGTCTGTCATTCCCTAAAAGCTGGAGAAATTGTGATTTCAGCCCCACAAACCCTTTTTTGATACCATTTGCAGAGAAAAACCCAGAAGCTTTCATTTGCAGCCCGTTTTTCACATTTTTCACAAAAAAAAAAAAAAATTGCTGTATTTTGACTAATTTCTGTGACCCCTCTAGGAGAATCCACAAACCCTGGGTACCTTTAGAATCCCCAAGATGTTGGAAGAAAAGGACGCAAATTTGGCGTGGATACCTAATGTGGTCAAAAAGTTACAGGGGCCTAAGCGCGCACTACCTCAAATAGCCCAAAAAGGGCTTAGCACAGGAGGGGAAAAGGCCTAGCAGCGAAGGGGTTAAGGTTGAGTTGGTTTTGATTATTACTGATGAAGATACCAGTGAGATTCTGAGGCCTGGTGCCTTCCCCATGACAGTGGTCCACCCAGCACTCTTCTCATAGGAGTTGCTGGGTGTGTTTCTTGTCATGAATTGCAAAAAAAAAAAAAATACACTTTTCGTCACAAATATCTCAGAAGAGTGAAAACCCAGTTCACCTTTTAGCTCTTTAAACTACAATGATGCTCTGTGACCTCCCCTCCACCTTGGCTTTTGGCCCTGGCAGGAGTCATCATGATGTGATAACTCAACTGTAATAAATAATGAATGATTGCCATTGAGTAGCTATGTCACAACTCAAATCAGCAAATAAGATATGGGTTTTCATACATGAATTGCATACATTACATACAAACATATTTAGATTACAAACATATTTAGATTACGTACATATATAATTACATAAACATGTATATAACATAAACAATATTATCATTGAGATTGCGTAAATGAGGCAAGCGTGATAATAGTATACTTTATTGTCATGCAGCCTGTGCTTTGGTCACCACAGAGGATGTGTTCCAAACCATATTGGCTTCTAGTGATAGTGGTAAAACAGGGATAATCAAGTCCTTGTCCAAGAGACATCCAGCGGCTTTCTTCTCTCTCCGCCCTATATTGTCCATGTTAACAATGTTGTGCTATTAGCTATTGAATTTTTGGTAGAAATTTTGGAAGGAAATAAGTATTGTATATGGCCTCTAATAAGGCTCTATGCCCTATGTTCTCTGCCATTCAAACCCTGCTTTGGATGGCCACTAATGTCTTTAAATACAAATGATAACAAGTTTTTTTACAGTGCTTTGTGTAACACCTTCCCTAAGTGCTAGAGATAACTAACAAATAGAATTACTCACTGTAAAGGCGTTCCCTTGACCAACTTCAGAAGGCTGGAAGTCAGCCTTACCTGGATACAAGCTTGTGGTCTACAGATGATGGGATGTGTCAGCTGCATGGACTAAACTTGCAACAGTGAGTATTTAACTTATTGGTTCTTCTAGTGACTATATTGTGGCATTCTTATATTCCTGTGAGCCCAGGAGACTCGCTTAAACTGTTTTCTTGAACCTTTAGTGATCATTCGCAACTCTTCATTATTGTAGGAAGACGTCCTTTTTGAAAGCATTAAGGTATGAATGAGGTGTGAATTCCTCCAAGGAGTTACAAAATAGGTTGGCCTCAATGGGCACAAATGACTCCTCTGAGCTCAGCAGAAAATGCAGGGTTGAAAGCTGTATGCATCCGTTGACACCACAGTGTGAAAACCTGACTGGCAGGTCTGTGTGGCAGGCATGTAACACATTGTAGCACTTGAAGGAAAGAGAACAGGATGCAAAGGCAATTTTTGTGTGTCCCCTGTCTGGGCGCTCATGCCTTTGTTCTATCTGACTTACGTCTTCTAGTGTGTTGTAGCTAGGGTGCCTCCTGCAATCAATCGATCAATCAATCAAGAGTTTTCAAAGTACTACTATTTGCCTGTGGGCTCTCAAGGTGCTGGGGGGTCTGCTCTTCTGTCTGGACGTGGAGGTTCAGTTGAAGAGCCAGGTCTTGAGATACTTCCTGAATTGGGTCACCGGCGGGGATTGCCTGAGTTGGAGAGGCAGGGTGTTCCAGGTCTTGGTGACAAGGTAGGAGAAGGATCTTCCACTGCTTCTGGTTTTGTGAATCCATGGCACAGTGGCCAGAGCAGAAGTGTTTGGCGTATACGTGAATTTAGTGTTGCGTGTGAGGGGGCACTGGGGATTACTTTAGTGCATTCCCTTACACATCCACAACACTCAGAGCCCACCTTAGTGTGGCCTTGGACTTTTGTCATCTTGAAAGTGCCCTGGCACTTTGCCTTTTGGGCTATTTGCATTGAGACAAAATTACTGAAAAAGTGGGTAGGCTTGGCCAAGAACCTTTCCTGCATTGGTTAGGGAGTGTCTAGAAGTCATCTCCAATCACTAGCTGTGCCAAGCATGACTGTGGCAGTACAAGGCACCCAATCAGAACTTTTTCTATACCTGTGGATTAACAGAAAAGGACTTGACTTGCTGATTGTAACCTTTGAAGGGCTCTGTAGGACTCCTCAGGCTCCTCTTTCTACCCAAGACAAAGAAGTGGATTCCAAGGACCAGTAGGCTAAACCCATTTTTAGCTATAGGGACACATATAACTGCAAGATGTCTTTCCCCTACAATTAGTAGCTGACTGGCCGTAACTAGAACTTGGACTGGACTTTGATGGTGTCCGCTGCCTGGTTCCCTGAGAGTCTCTAGGTGTCCCGTGAGGGTCTGCGTGGCTTAGCATAGTACTTGTTTGGTTGCTTCGGCATCAGGAAAACATTTGGAAACGTTTGAAAACATGTGCTCCAGAGCCAATGTGACCTACAGGGAAAGTTCCTGGCCAGTAGTTCCACAGCTTCGGATCTCAGGATTGTCACCTCTGAAAGGCTCGAATATCTCTGAAAAACGATGAAGTTTCTTTGTGTTTGGGACCCAAACACTTTTTTCAAGCAAAAATCTCAAATATTCCAGAGCCTTAGCAGGACCACCCTGAGGCTGATATTCAACCAACAGTTTCAAAACTGCAGCTATTGCTCCTTATTAAATTATGACTTTTAAATGTGTTTGAACTTTGTTCTCCTTCTAGGCTCAGCAGGACCCCTCTACTTGATATATCTGACTCGGGCTCCATCCTGCTCGGCCTCAAATCATATCCAGGTCCCTTTTTAACCCCTTCGCCGCAGCACGAATTCCGCCGCGGCGCTGGGGGGGTTTGGGGTCAGCGCGGCGCCGCCATGCTCGTGACGGAACCACTCCGTCATGAGCCACGGGCGCGCTGTGCTCATGACGGAGTGGTTCCGTCACGACTCCGCCCACTTGCATTGTTCGCCCGCACAGGCGGGGAATCAGTGCCGCGTGGGAGGAGCGGCCGCCAACGGCCACAGCATGACGGAACCACTCAGTCATGAGCACACGGTGCCCGTAGCTCATGACGGAGTGGTTCCGTCATGAGCAGGCAAGGGGTTAATGTGACCATTGCCTGCTATTGACACTTTGTGCTTTTTGGTGCTATATTTAAAAAAAAAAAAATTCATAATGCCTGTTCTGTTTATTGAATTTTTGACTTTTTAATGTCATCTTGTTAATTAGATTTTACTCTATTCGTATACATGGAAGTAGGATTTTTATTCTGTTGCATGTTTGAGTTTTTAACTCTTCTGGCACCTCTAAATGGTTTATGGGTCATAGTAACCAAACGTTGAGCTCAAGTTTAATTTATTTTAACTGAAATAATTATGATGGTGAATTTAGTACTTGTGGTGGGTGCCAATCCACCCGAACTAATAAACCACTTTCTCACTGTTATGCTACAATCGACCCAATTTTGTTATTCTTCTTTTGTGTTTCCAGTTCTGATACTTTTGGTTAGGTATTTGTGTTATACCCCTATTTAAAGGATGGACAAATACTACTTAGTCATGAACCATACAGTGGTGATGAGTAATTTCCTTGTGAGGTTTACAGTGAAATCCATTATTAAGAATGAGAACTGCTGGACACAATCTTTCTCAGAACTTGTTGCATCTCTTTGTTCCTCAGGCTATAGATGAGAGGGTTCAAAGCAGGAATAAACTCAGTGAGGATCACAAATACGGCTTTGTACTGCTGCTGTGATGAGCTTTTGTTGGGCAACACTTCCAAGTAGAAACCGCTTCCATAAAACAAAAAGACACAGATGAAGTGGGAGATGCAGGTAGAGGCGGCCCTGCGTCTCCCCGCAGTGGTGCGGACCCTGAGGATGGCGATGATAATTTTGAAGTAGGAGGCAAAAATGATAAGCAGAGGACCTGCTACCACAAATCCAACTAAAACAAAACGTAGCAACTCGTTGAGTGAGAAATCGGTGCATGACAGCTTCATGAGCACTGGGTAATCACAAGCAAAGTTGTCAATCACATTAGGACCACAAAAAGACAACCAAAGTACGGCAGCTGCATGAATTAAAGAGAGCAGAAATCCACTGATATATGAACCTGTAATTAAACACACACAGGGACTTTTGGTCATTGTGACATTATATAACAATGGATTGCATATTGCCACATACCGGTCAAATGCCATTACAGCCAAGAGGAAGGATTCCGTGCCAGTACATGCACCAAGGAAATACAGTTGAGCTATGCAACCATAAAAAGAAATGCTCTTCTTCTCAGAGAGTAAATCAACAAGTGTCTTAGGGGAGAAGACTGAAGACAAAGTAATATCCAAGAAGGACAGCTGTGTTAGGAAGAGATACATGGGGCTTTGAAGCTGGGTGCTGTAGTAAACAACAATCAGGATGGTGATATTGCCTATCAAAGTTAAGGTGTAGATAGTCACTAAAAGTAGGAAGAGAAACACTTTCAGTTTTGGGTCATGTGTTAGTCCCAAGAGGATGAACTCAGTCACAGTGCTACGGTTTCCTGGTTTCATAGCAACAGAATATTATTGTTGTCTGTGGTGGAGGAAAAGTGATAAGACATACATGAGCTATATTCCATATATCGACCTTCTCCGAAGTACAGCCTTATCAGCAAATCTAGGACTAGTCAATGAGTTCTCATAGAACTAAAATGTAATAACTGAAAATAATATACTTCAATGGTCAGGCACTCTTGCTTAGACTGAACAAACCATACCGCTTGTAATCAATTAGGCCCTCGTTTATGGGGACTTGGCATAAGGCAGCGCAGCAAGTCACATGATCGCCATAAATAAGGCCCTATGTGTCAAGAAAAGTCATGTTATGCAGCGTTATGACACACATTCTCTGATAGTAGAATTTTGGTGATTTGCAACTAAAATATTATTTATTGTAATCTAAAAATGTTGCTACTTAACATAAGTATTTGTAAAGTGCACGTTCACCCAAAAGGGTCCCTTGACGCTGAATAACAGATGTTGTTTTTACCCAACTCACTGGTGCTCTATTTATTAAACTCATAAGTATGAAAGGCTGAGCGGACCCGTTAGGATTTGAATCTATGACCATGAGGTATGTGGTGTGGTAAATCAATAAAAACGGAAATAGGGACCTCTGGATAGTTCCCAAGCTTTAGGTGTTGTTGAAAACTAAAACAGCGATCTGATTAAGCATTCACTGAAGACATGAATTCCCCTTTCTTAGAACAAGTTTCTCTCCTTGTGTTGACTAATGTCTGGACTCCATTTTGTATTGTCGTGCCTCCACGTGCACTGCACGAGAAGAGTCCTATCTTCGTGTTAGTTGCTCTTGTAATCTGCCTAGTAACAATCTATAAATAGCTCCTTTGTCCGTCTGACGCATGCCCAGACTTGACCACATCTGTTATCAGTTAGTCCTTGCTTGACCATGTTTTCGCGGGCTCAGGAAATTACTTACTCCACCCACATATTGATTCTGTATCGAAAATGTCCATAAAAGGTAATACTCTTTGCCTCATGTTGTATCCACCCACTTATGAGCCCCACTGTTGTGTATAAAAGGGGACTGTGTAAGCAAGTTCTTTGTGCTACCCTATGCAATACTGGAGAAGTGTTGTGTAGGTTGTAGGACCACCCTTAAGGGTTAATAAACATTGTCTTTGTATTTGCAGTTTCCGTGCCAACTTCCTTCTAGTTTTCGTTACAGGAGAGCGAACCCTTGTATTCTGCGGGCCTAGCTGGGGCCTGTACTCATCAATTGGCGTCCGTCACGTGGGGCTCATCGGTGACTCGGATGCTCGAAGGATTGGTCGTGACGAAGGTGAGGAATTTGGCCGGGGATGTGATCACTGCCAGCGGCGGTTTTAGCCCTGGCATCCCGAGGTTTTCTTCCTTCCCTTCCGAACTGACCTTCTGGGTGGCGCCGGTCCTCGACTGAGACCTCTTCTGTCAGTTTGCCGCGACAGCCGTTTGGGCGAATTTTGGAACTTGGCAGTTGGAATCTGGACACTCTTGATTGGTAAGAACCGTTGTACGGTACTTGCTCCGAGTTTTGAAGCCTGGGTTGGCTATTTGAGTTTGATTTGTGATGACCGGTCATATTTTGTATTGATTATTGTGAGAATATATGCGTTGCAACACATATAGGCAGGTAATGTGGAGATATTTCTCCGGAGTTGTGTAAATTTGAACGGCGCAAAGTTTAAGTGCCATTTTTGATAATACTGCATATTTTGCATTATTTTTGAGCATGCCTGCTTTTAGCGCACTCCGTAAGTGGTGCTGCTGCTTTGGAAACCGGTTAAATCTCGAGGAATCTGCTCCAGCCCCCCCAGAGGGGACTCCTAATAGGGACATGTATGTGAAGCAGGGTCTTTCCTCTATAATGTACAGCACAGTTTGGAGGAAATACACTAAAAAGGATCCTGAGTTACGATGGCCTTTGTATGGATCGTTTGATATGCGTAAGATTGAGTATGTGGAACAGTGTATGTGTAAACGGCGTGCTCGGCAAGACATGTTTGAATGTGTACGGTTATGGGTGAAGGAAGTGCGTGAGCGAGAGAAACGTGAGAAAGCGCTGTTTGATAAAGAGCAACGGAAAAATGATCATGTGAGAGCGCAGGAAGCGAAGCGTCGGGAGGGAAGAGAACTGGCGGAGAGACAAGAGAAAGAGCGTAGGTTGCAAGTCTCGGGTCAATATGCTGTCCGCCAGCCACTTTATCCTGTCCTTACTAATCTTGAAGATGATTTTTATTTATTAGATCGTTCTCCGCCCCCTTATGTTGGCGCGTCTGCCCCGAGATCACAGGATTCTGGATCGGTTTCGGATAAGGTAGACACGCGGTCCATGTTATTAACTGAGCGTATGGGTGAGCTTCGGAAAATTTCTCTTCGCGCGCTTAAGGACAAGCTATCTCTTTTCTGAATTATTGGAATCTTTGGAACATTGGCGGGATAAAGAGCAGTTGTATTTTCTTGAAACTTTTTCTCATGACGTGATTGCTGCCTTTCGGAAATATTCAGATGTTTTCGAGCCTGATGCTGTAGTATCAGATGCTAAAGCATTACGTAACGGTGTTTTCTCTCCCTCTAAGGTACCCGATGCGGTCCGACGGCTGTTTGCATTGCGGGACGCGGCGTTTGAACTTAAAGAGAGAGCGCGCCTGCATGCAGGGGAGAAGGAGCAATTGGCTTCACATATCGGCGGCGACCAATCATCTACCTCCCATTCAGATAAGAGTGAACTAGTGCATGCTAAACCGATGCGAGAGGCGGCACCTTTGTATGTTCCTCCTAAAGGAGCGGGAAATAATTCAGATATCTCTTCCCCCGATGCTAAGGGATATTTTGTGTATAATTGGGTTTATACTCCCTGGCATAGGGCTGATGTTATGGCATTAAAGAATGTATTGCCTGACCCCCGCAAGAAACCAGCGGCCTTTTACGAAGAGGTCGAAGGGGCCTTGAATTCTTGCACTATGACTCTAACAGATATAGATTTGTTCTTTGGGCTCATTTTACCACCGGATATGTGGAGATCTGTGCGGAAGGTGGATGATGTTCCCGCTTTTAAGGCTAGGTGGTCCGAGATTGAGGATGAGGATAGGGAGAGAAAACCCGCGCAAAAACCACCGTGGATTATTTTAGACCTTCCTGCTGCTATCTTGACTAAATTGAAAACAATCATTCCCCCTAAAAAGATTGACTGGAACATGTTAGCCTCATGTAAACAGAATGTTGATGAATCAGTTTCAGACTTTTTTACACGCTTTGAGGAGACGTTTCATGACTTCAGTGGTCAGTCACTTACGGATGATACGGGTCGACAGCTTTTTGTTGATAAATATGTGGCGAATTTATTACCGGGAATAGCAGCTCGTTTAAAAGCGAGTGAAAGTTCTTGGTCCACTTCGTCTCCTGCATCCCTCCTGACTATGGCTCAGTATTATGAGCGTCAGGAACAAGAAGCGAAGGGGAATGAGGAGAAGAAATCGAAAGATTTGAAAACTAAGGTGATGTTAGCACAAGTATATGGTCCGCCTCGTCGGGGTGTTGAAAGAGGTAGAGGAGGATTCTATGGTCCCCCTTCGGGTCGGTCAGATGTTAATAGGAATCAATGTGCGTATTGTAAACAGTCGGGTCATTGGGCTAGAGATTGTCCGGTATTATATGCATCTCGTCAGGGACGTGGTCAGGGACCACCGAGAGGTAGAGGGGGCTTTTCGAATTTCAGGGGGAATTCTAATGATCGTGCTCGCTTTGAGCCTAACGTGCAGCAACGAGATAGGCCTAATGTATTTGATCGGCAAAATCAGTATCAGATGTCTGGGAATGACCGTTCTGGGTACCATGACTCACAGCATGCGTAGGATTGCGATGGATGGGGGTTGGAATCAGTTGAAGTGCCGGTTGATCAGAAGGGTCCTTATGTTTCAGCAAATGTTTTGGGTTCTACTGATCGGTTCCTAGTTGATACAGGAGCTACTCGCAGTGCACTGTCCAAACAATTGGTTCCGAGGGCTCCCCCATCTGGCTTAATGGTTACATCGGTAGGGTTTGATGGTACACTCTCTCGAAGCCCTCTTTCCCGACCCCTTGCATTCCATGTTGACCACTTTTCTGCACCCTGTCCGTTTTTGCTTGCCCCGAATACGCCTGACAACATTATGGGTCTTGATATGCTTAAGCACTTCAGAGCCACGATCCGCTGCTCCCCTACTGGAGTGCGTGTGATTTTAAACGATAATCACCCTATGACAGAACGGATGTGTGTGGTTGCGGAGGAGGCTGCATTAGCGTCCCTCCCTCATTCTTTGTGGGCTACTTTGGATACTGATGTGGGACAGATGGTGATTCCGCCGGTCCACATCAGTGTCCAGGAGGGTGCGGTATTACCGCGCCTCCCTCAGTATCGTATTTCCCAGGAGGGGGAGGAGGCACTCATACAGATTGTGCAGGATTTGATTCAGGTGGGAGTAGTGAAGGAAGTTCCCTATAATGTCTGCAACAGTCCTATTTTACCCATTTTTAAGAAAGATACCGATACTAGGGTTTATCGTTTTATCATTGACCTAAGGGAAGTGAATAAGATAGTGATACCTCAGTACCCAGTGGTTTCTGATATCACGACATTACTCACTCTGGTCCCGCCAACGGCGACCACGTTTTCAGTTATTGATTTGAAAAATGCTTTCTTTTCGATTCCTATTCACCCTGATAGCCGATACCTTTTCGGGTTTACTTTGAATAATAGGTCTTATAGATTTTGTAGAGTCCCTCAGGGTTATACAGAAAGTCCTGGTATTTACAGTCAAGCATTGAAAAGGCATTTGTTCTGCCTGAGGGTGTCGCCCTTATTCAATATGTCGATGACATCTTGTTGGCGGCTGACACTCCTGAGCTGTGTGAGAAGTGTACGTTATCTTTGCTTTCCTTTTTGGCATCGCACAATCACAAAGTGTCGAGGAAGAAATTGCAATTCTGTAGACCAAAGGTGACTTATTTGGGTCACCTTTTGTCTAAGGAGGGGCGTGCACTCACACCAGATCGTATTCAAGCAATTTTGGACACGCCAGTACCTTCCACACAGAAGGATGTGCGTGCATTTTTGGGTCTTGCTTCTTTCTGTAGGCAATGGATATTGGGGTTTTCACACATAGCTAAACCATTGTTAGCCCTTTTGACAAAAGACACACCGATTCCTCTTCCCTGGTCAAATAAGTGTGAAATTGCTTTTCAGCAATTACGACAAGCCCTTTGTTCAGCACCAGTGTTAGGTACCCCTGATTATACGAAGCCCTTTTCACTGTATGTGCATGAGAAAGATGGATGTGCATTATCAGTTTTAGTGCAGATGCACGGCGACAAGCAGCGCCCTTGTGCATATTTTTCGGCTGTACTTGATCCTGTTGCCCGAGCATTACCTGGTTGTTTTCGCTCGGTTGCGGCGACAGCTGTGTCAATACGCCAAAGCGAGGGAATTGTGTTATCTCACAAACTGTTGGTATTAGTCCCCCATGCTGTTGATGCCCTGCTTAATCAGACAAAGACGCAGCATTTGACCAGTGCTCGTTTAACGGGATATGAGTTGACGCTTTTGGCTCTTCATATTACGTTAAAGAGATGTGCAACGTTAAATCCAGCCACATTGTTGCCGTTCCCGGAAACTCAGTCTGAGGCACGGAAAGCACATGATTGTATTCTTGTGACTGAGGAACAGACAAAGGGTTGTATTGATCTCCAGGATACGCCCTTTACAGATGTAGATGGAGAACTGTGGGTGGACGGATCATGCCTGAAGCTACCAGATGGTACGACTTCAGCAGCGTATGCAATTACCACATTACAAACAATAGTGGAGACTGCACGCATACCGCAGAAATCAGCTCAAGCAGCGGAACTGATAGCATTAACACGAGCATGTGAGCTCAGTACAGGATTGTGTGTGAATGTTTATACAGATAGCCGCTATGCCTTCGGAGTAGCGCACGATTTCGGCCTAATCTGGAAGGAGAGAGGGTTTCTAACGTCACATGGAGCACAGATAATGTACGGGGAGTTAGTTCACAACCTTTTGACTGCATTAACATATCCAAAGAAGATTGCTATAGTTAAATGTAGTGCCCACAAAAAGGTGTTTGATAAAGTTGGAGAGGGGAATACTTTAGCAGACCAGGTGGAACGAGAGACTGTGATGCAGCCTGGTGCTACTGCAATATATGTTGTGAAGTCGCAGACAGAAAGATGGCACGATGCTAGGAGAGAAGTGCTGGAGATACAGAGGACCGCTTCCGATAAGGAACGGGAGCAATGGTCCAAAGATGGAGAATTGGATGATGAAGGGTGTTGGAGAAGTAAGCAGATGGATAAATGGAAGTTACCCACAGCCTTCGTACAACCTATGGTTCAGATGGCACATGGACTAACGCATGTCGGAGCTTCCGCAATTGTCAAATTACTCACACGAGTTTGGGAGCATCCGGAGATCGCTAGTACGGCAAAGAGGGTAGTGCAGACCTGCATGATTTGCCTGAGGTACAACCCAGGAAAGGGTACATGAACTCCAGCAGGAGGATTTGCGACACCCACTGCACCCTTTGAGGTTTTGCAGATGGATTACATTCAGCTTAAGCGCTGTAACAATCTGAAGTATGTTCTAGTAGTGGTTTGTGCCTTCAGTAAATGGGTTGAGGCATACCCTACGAAAGACAATACTGCAATGACTACAGCCAAGATGCTATTGAAGGAGATCTTCCCTCGATATGGTGTTTGTAGATTGTTGTGGAGTGATAACGGACCTCATTTTATAGCAGACGTTATCAAGTATGTCCTGAAAGGCCTGGGAATTACCCAAAAATTTCATGCTGTGTTTCACCCTCAGTCTGCGGGATTGGTTGAGAAATATAACGGTACTTTGAAGCTTAAGATCGCTAAGATCCAAGCTTCGACTTGGCCAGACGCTTTACCGCTGGCATTATTGTCAATTAGATCGATACCGCATTCTCGACCGGTCTCACACCCTACGAGATCGTGTTTGGATGCCCAATGAATATTTGGGGTCCACCAAAACCGAAGTTAGTATATGATGTACCTTGTGTAATGATGAATGATTATCTGGCACAGTTAACGGATAATTTGGTTTCTATTCATCAACAGGTTCGAGAGGCGCTCCCTGATCGGTCCACCGGTGAAGGCCATAATGTCCGACCTGGCGATCAGGTTATGATAAAGGTGTTCGAAAGGACGAACAGTCTGGAGCCGAGATGGGTTGGTCCTGAGCAAGTCTTGCTCACAACGAGGACAGCTGTGCGAGATTCCAATCGGAAGAACTGGATCCACTCTTTGCACTGTCGTAAAGTGCCGCCTGGATTGGTGGAGCCTGCTGTGTTGACCGACCATCGGGAGATCCTGACTGCGGAGAAAGGCCGTGCTGTGGAACCGTACGACACTGAGGAGCTCTTCCCGGACCAAGCGATTCCTGGAGGAGGAAGATATCATCTTCGACCGAGGAAGTGATTTTTTCTGTATCCCGATATGTTGTCAGAACGGCCCTTAGGTTAGTGAAATGGAGAGCCAATGAGGCAAGGGGGGGGTTCAGCCCTGCATTAGTGTAGTGACACCCGTCTTGGCCCGCTGGTGAAGAAATCAACGGCTGCCTAAGGGGAAGAGTTCTGACAACCCTTTTAGTTTCAGGAAGATATTGACTTCTTATTACAAGATGGAGAAGAAGAAGATTCTTTGTGCGACAAGCTTTATTATCATTGTGGCTATTGTGGGTATAACCACATGGTTTGTTGAGGACGTGACTCCTGCCCGTGAGTTGCTTGTTTTGACCACTCCAGTGCCTGAGGAGCACTACTTTTATACCCTTCCATATCAAGAATTGAAGCATCGTCAGTCTTATTTGAATAACACTTTCATCCAGATGTTGCATCATACCCATGTTGCCACAAATGCTACGAACTGTTGGATATGTGGTATGATGCCAGCTCATCAGAAGAAAGGAGGAACGCCGTTCATACCTCTTCCTTTCTCTCATAATGGCTCTTGTAGAGCATGGTATACTTTGCTTTTTGCCACACGGAAACCTACAGTGGGACGATTACTTTTCAGACTTAATAGGGAATGTCATCAAGATAAAGATGGCTATCCACAAGCGAATGGGACAATGTGGGAGTGGGAAGAATATCGACCAGACAATGAATCGATCCCCTACATCTTCACGAACACCAGAGACACTGTTGGGAATGAGAAATTTGTGATCCAAGTGGCACAAGCTCAAGCGGACCTGTGTGTCCAGAGTGTGGGTTATATTCCTGTTGGTGTTAGCGATTGTATTATTGTTCTGAATATAGATGGATTAAATAATAGTACTTTCTTAGCCTCCCATAACACATACTTCGTATGTGGGAATAAGGGCTATTATCGCTTTCCAGCCGGCTGGTCCGGAGTATGTTATGTAGCGTTCTTATTACCCCCTGTATTTTTAGCACCTGCATCCTATCATAAAGATTTGAAGTTGTTGAATAATGTGACTGTAAATAGGTATAAACGTACTCTATCCATTGATGATGTTGATCAAACCGATACTAGCTTACAGCAGTATGTTGATTTCAACTTAGGATTGTTTTTCTTTGTTGGAGCTGCCCTAAATAGTAGGAAGGTTCGAAGATCAACGAGAGTTGTGGAGGCTGTGACGAATCAAACCGCTGCTGCTCTTGGGAATCTTACAGAAGAATTACAGATTACTAGAATCGTTGCATTGCAGAATCGTATGGTATTAGATGTTATGTTAGCTGATAGAGGTGGAGCATGTAAAATTATCGGATGTAGTTGTTGTGTGTTTATTCCTGACCATACGCCATCAGTTTATAACGCTATTAACAAATTGCATAAAATCGCAGCTGAGATTCACACAGAAAATGGCACTTGGACCTTTTCTGGATGGTTCTGGGCATTGATCACTACATGGGGATGGAAGGTTTTAACTGGTCTCTGTATTATTGTGGCAGTTCTGTTTTCCTGTTGCATCTGTGTTCAGTGTGGTCCTTTACTCTGTTCTCTATGTGTGTCATTCTGTATTCCTGATAAGAAAGCTATTGCCAATGTCACCTATCAGAAACATTTAACCAAAGAAGTGGAAGAGATGATGAAAATTGATATATATGATGATTATCCTAATAAGCCGAATGTCTTCAGTAAATGCTGAAAGGGTCGTCTGTTGAAAACTAAAACAGCGATCTGATTAAGCATTCACTGAAGACATGAATTGCCCTTTCTTAGAACAAGTTTCTCTCCTTATGTTGACTAATGTCTGGACTCCATTTTGTATTGTCGTGCCTCCACGTGCTCTGCACGAGAAGAGTCCTATCTTCGTGTTAGTTGCTCTTGTAATCTGCCTAGTAACAATCTATAAATAGCTCCTTTGTCCGTCTGATGCATGCCCAGACTTGACCACATCTGTTACCAGTTAGTCCTTGCTTGACCATGTTTTCGCTGTACTCATCAGTGTAAAGCACCTCCTTTATACAGAGCACTCCTTTACATAGAGCAACACCACCGACTCTACAGTACTGCTCACTTAAAATGTCTGGTTTTCTAGCAGATTTTTTTAATTTAGGATTAGCATAGTGACATCCACACCGGGCTACAAAAGGGGCAAAGTCGGTCATTCTTGCAAAAAAATCTTTAAGCATAGGATTACCTAGTGCAAATACTCCAAACTGTAAAATGAGAAAAAGGAGAGCTTGGACATTGCTGTTGGGGGATAATCGATGTCCCGTGACGCAGTGCAGGGCCCAGTTGAGCAGGGCAGAGCCAACATGCTTCACATGCTATAAAGCGCTGCCTGCAGTCCCGCATTGTTGGAGAGTTTGGACATTGCTGGTGGTAGGAACACCAGGTCACAGGAGATTGTGCAGGAGGCAGGGCAAACCCAGCTGGGGAGGGTAGAGACAACACCATACATGCCCTATAAAGTACTGCCTGCAGTCCCACTGTGCAGGACCTACCTGTCCAAATGGTGGGCCCATCTTCGCTGGTCATTGTCCAGAAATGGTTGCACTAGGCCACACCTCTGGGTTTTAATTTGACTTCTTTTTCAACTCTTCCCAAACTCAGGTGCTATTTGATTTCCAACATTGCTTCTTGCCCCCTCCCATCCTTGCTTGTGGTAGTTGTTAATTATTACTTTGTATAAATTTAACCGCAAAGCAGAAGGTCAATACTATTGTGTCTAATCCCTCAGTGAGCACTCCACTAGATGGGTTTCTCCAGCGAGCTGTTGGTGTAGTAAATAAAGAAATCAAACTGGTTAAACAACATTTATCCATTGCACATCATCCTCCAGCCCCAAATACTTGTGCTCCACCTTAACTGCTTGCTTCCAGCAGAGGTGTTTATCCAACTGGCCATCGTTTCCGAAGTTTAGCCAATTGGTTATCTTGATTCTATGACCCCCGCTGCAATATCCTGTACATCATCTACACCTGATATGTAGAAACAGCTATCCACTGCTAGATTCAAGCATGCAGTGACCTACCTCCAATCTGTTGCATGATTTATTTGGCTGTAGCATGGTTCACTTTGTTGATATCAAAGGAGCTATGTGCAGGAAGATAACTGCTATTTTGGAAACCAAGTTAAAGCCCATTTGTGATTGTCTGGGGGCCAATTAGACTGAATTACTCAAATTGAATGAAGTTAAACAGTCTTTTACTTCTTCTTCCACTGAGGTTTTGAGCTTGCC
Organism: Triturus cristatus; assembly: GCF_964204655.1. Classification (NCBI taxonomy): domain Eukaryota; kingdom Metazoa; phylum Chordata; class Amphibia; order Caudata; family Salamandridae; genus Triturus; species Triturus cristatus. The sequence continues at coordinate 160,061,732 of NC_140585.1, forward strand.
CAGGAGGGATAGCGGTCCCTAATTGTAAGAAGCATGCAGCAGTTAGTTCTAGTAATACGTCTACTCATTGCCCAATTCCAGGAGAACTAAGGCCCTTGTGACTTGGTGTGCACACTCCATTGTGATAGAGTAGTAACAGTCTAGTGGGTGGGAGGGAAAAGGTGAGGGACAGAGGGGTGGATGGTGAATCAGCCCAGTGGGGCATGCAGCTCCCTGCAATAAAACTTCCACCAGAGATATGTCCATGGGTGGTTGTGTTTTGTTGTCAAATGTTCTTCACCTGGCCACAAATATTTTGTTGGTTGTTTGTAGAGTGGGATGGGTGGGCCGCCATAAAAAGAGCTTAGTGGGAAACTGTGTGGCTGCACACTTTAAATGCTCTTATTTTGCTCAGGAGTTGGTACTCAGGTGTGCCCACACCTGGGTGAATATTGGTACTATCACACTCCTACTACCAAGCTAGTTCAATAGCCATCTTCAACCAGAGCTTTTGACAACAGATAACTATTTCAGGATGCCCAGCTTCCAGATTCCCACTGCCAACTGCTTCTTTGTGCCTAGCAGCCTATCATAGAATGATTGACTTTCTACTGTCTGAAACAATCTCTATTCTCCTATTTCTACTACTTTAAAACTTTGCTAATTATGTCTCCAAAGTTGATTGTGAGCAAGTCGACTATTACTGGCTCTTCTGAATCCTTAATGCCAACATTGACTCTACAGACCCAGATCAGCACGCACCTTGATAAATCGCCAGCACTCACTGTGCCCAGATTTGATCCATAATTTTCTGACATGGTTAAATCGGTTCCCTCCTCTGACCTAGCACCAACATACTTATATACCACAGCCATCTTCAGCATGAATATTTCTGGGATTAAGTTGAAACTACAGGACAGAGTGGAGTCAAGTTATAGATGACCATGGAATTTGCCTCTTTCATGAGACATGTGTGTTCTATGTGTTCTTTCATGGATAGAGCCCGATCAAGTTTAAACCCCAAGTTTTTCACTGATTGTTTTGGGGCAGGGGAGATTCCCAGCTCGGAAGGCCACCAATCGGGCATCCAGAAAAGTGAGGCTTTCCCTATAAGCATGATTTCGGTCTTGCTTGGATTCAATTGGAGACAGTTTCCCGTCATCCAATTAAAAATGGCAAGCATGCCTGCCGAGAAACGTAGGTTTTCTGATTCTACGTCAGGGTTAATTTTGAACATAAGCTGGGTGTCGTCTGCATATCAGACTATCTCAAACCCAAGTTGCTCTACTACTTTAGCTAATGGGGACATAGAAACATTAAACAGTGTAGGACTGAGGCAGGAACCCTGGGGAACACCCTTATCCAGACAGGACTTCTCTGAGCGGTAGGGCCCTAGCATGATCGTTTGATGTCTGTCAGAGAGAAAGTTCTGCAGCCATTTTAGGGCTCGGTCTTGGATGCCGCAGGAAAGTAATCTCTCCACGAGCTTGGAGTGTGCGATGCTGTCAAATGCGGCGGAAAGATCCAGGAGGACCAGAATTACTGATCCTCGAGCGTCCATTTCTCGCCTCAGTGAATTGGTCACTGCCAGGATTGCAGTTTCGGTGCTATAGCCTGGATGGAACCCTGATTGTGATGGGTCCAGGAGGTTGTTGGACTCCAGGTAGAGGCTCAGCTGCCTATTTATGGACGTTTCCAGTTGTTTGCCCAACAAGGGTAGCAAAGATATGGGGCGGTAGTTGCTATGTACCTGGGCTTCTGCAGATGTTTTTTTCAGGATAGGTCGAACGTATGTTTCCTTCCAAGTGGGGGGAATTATACCTGAGTTGATTGAACAATTGAACAATTGAAAATTCTTTGGATTTCCGGGGCACAGCATGATGCTAAGAGGGCCATAATTCTGGGAGGGCGGAGGTCGCTCGGTGAGCCAGATTTTACAGAGGATAACAGATTTGTGACCTCATTTATCGAAATAGGTTCAAACAGTTTAAGGGTGCAGGCGGTCGGGAGGCACCGTTCTAAGGATCTTATGGGTGGAGCTGTATTCTGGGATAGGGAAGTGGTAAAGTTGGCAAAAATCTGAGTGATTTTTTCATGAAAATGGGCTGCAAGGCAATTGCAGAGTTCCTGTGATTCTATTGGAGGAAGTCTGCAGGCTTGAGGTGAGACAAAATCGTTGACTATGTTAAACAGAGCTTTAGATGAGTTGGTGGCCTAGTCGATTTGATTCAGAATAAAAGTTTTTCTTGCCGTTTTTTGTTTTGATGGTATTTTGACAAGGATAGTTTGTAAGTCTGTCTTTCCAACAAGGTTTTACTGGCTCTCCAGCGTCTCTCCAGGGTTTTGCACCTGGAATTCTCAGTGCGAAGCTCCGCAGTGAACCAGGGAGCTGATAGTCACTGTTTGGAAGATCAGAATTTTTTAACGGAAATTATGGAGTTGAAAGCCGACATTAAGCTGGCGTTAAAACTCTCCAGCATTCCAGAGACATTGAGGTCAGCCGAAGTATCTGCCGGTGTATGTGGGCGGAATACCTCCTCGAATGCCTCCAGGGATAAGTTATTCCAGGGTCTACGTAGTTGCTTCACTTGTGCTACGGGTCCAGTTTGAGAGTTAATATACTGACATCGGGTGGAGAATAAGACCATGAAACGGTCAGACCATGTTAAGGGAAGGGGGGGATGACAGTATAAATGATTAATATTGGTAAAGATTAAGTCTAGGGCGTGTCCTGCCAGATGCGTGGGAAAGGTTACAAGTTGAGAAAGTCCGATTTGATTTAAACTAGTTATGAGATTGTTAGCATCGGAGTTCAATGGGTCTTCGCCGTGGAAATTAAAGTCTCCAAGTTGCTGGATGCTAGGACTTGCATTGCGATCTGCTTGATTAATTCATTTGAAAAGTGGGTCCTTGGTCCAGGGGGCCGGTAAATCAGAGCGCCATTCCAGCTATCAGACGGGGACCTTGTCAATCTAAAAAAAACCAGTTCCAGGCTGTCAGTACTTTGGGTGGCAGTCCATTGGACGTTTTAAAAGCAATTGCTATACCACCCCCCTTTTTTTCCACTCTATTAAGGTGAATAAATGTGTAGCCTTCAGGGATTGCTAGACTAATCTGTGGACGATTAGTGGGATTTAACCAGGTTTCTGTGAAAAAACGGAGTTCCGGGGAGTGGGTACTAATCATGTCCCATATTTCAATGGGATGTTTTGCTAGGGATCTGACGTTACAGAGAATAAACTTAGGGCTAAGAGAAACTGGGTCTAGTGAATTAGACAGAGGCGATGGGTCGGAGCTTGTTAGATTACAGTGGAAAAGACAGGTCTTACATGTTACCGGCCCTTCCAGACTTTCTGGAAATTCGTTGGGACAGCAAATCTTTGGGGAGAGGTACTTTACTTCCCTGGTTCTGATGTTGAACAGGGCTTTTGTTGAATATATTAAATGGGTCGGGTGGGGAGCGGTAGACCTGATTTGGGCAGCGTTTCCTGGCTCTGGGCTTGTATGGGCGCGGACGGGCGCAGACGGGCTTGCCTTAGGCGGGCCTTTGGCGCGCCAGCGGCACGCCCGCTGCACGTGTGCGCTGCACGTGCGCTCAGTAGTGGTCATTTATGGTGATAACAGCTCAACAACTAGCCTGCTACCTGATTGTAGCCTCAAGATGGCGACCGTCCCAAGCAGGTAGTCGGGTTGCCGCGCACATCACCAGAAGTGTCTGTGGCTTGGTGGTAGAGCAAGTAGCAGCCTGAGGATTAAAAGTAAGTGCAAATTTTAAAAAATAGCAGCAAGTAAAACTGTAGCGCGCGTTTCCCGGCTTCCGCCTCAGGAATCAAACTAGGTGCTGCGCGTGCGCTCAGTAGCGGTCTTTTATGGTGATGACAGCTCAACAACTAGCCCGCTACCTGTTTGTAGCCTCAAGATGGCGGCTGTCCCAAGCAGGTAGTCGGGTTGCAGCCCACGTCACCAGAAGTGTCTGCGGTTTCGTGGTAGAGCAAGTAGCAGCGTGAGGATTAAAAGTAAGTGCAAAATTAAAAAATAGCAGCAAGTAAAACTGTAGCGCGCGTTTCCCGGCTTCCGCCTCAGGAATCAAACTAGGTGCTGCGCGTGCGCTCAATAGCGATCTTTTATGGTGATGACAGCTCAACAACTAGCCCACTACCTGATTGTAGCCTCAAGATGGTGGCCGTCCCAAGCAGGTAGTCGGGCATGCACTTGTCTAGCATTGCCCTACAAAGGATGGATCTAACTCTTACATATGGCCTTTGAGCATGTAATGGCCACGGCCACTCTGAAGCCATTCCTGTCCCTACTTTTAGGAGAAGGATGTATTCCAGACACATTGATTACATCTCACTGGACATTAGGTAATGGAGATCTATGAAGAACATGGTTGTGGCTGCAGGGGCGGGAGCAACCATAACCTCTGACTGTCATGAATTCATGACCCCTTGCCAGGCCTATGTCCACTATGCCTAGTGAGAATGGGTGATTTCAGACATGTATGCCAATGTGGCTACCCACCTGGTCACGATGTTTGATAATTGGGACAAATGTGATTTAATACTCAACGAGTATGCCAATTTTGCTACAAGGCTTCAAACCGCCTCCTAAGGAATCAAGGGCCATATTAGCAACAGACTGCGATAAATATCACAGAGCACGCTTAGCGTGAAATGTTTTATCGCTGGAATATATATCGCCATGCTAACGCTGTATTAGCAACAGCTAGTGCTATGGCGATAAATATTCCAGCATCTTGGAAAAAAACAGCGATGTTACATGGGGAAGGGGGAAAACCTTGCTGATATAACCCTGTGGTCGTATCAGCATAATCCACCCCCCATGTCAGGTATGGTTAGGTCAGGAAAATAGCAGGTGTTAAAAAACTGGCGATGGACCCGGTTAGCGCGTCTTTTCATGTCGCTAACCGGGGCCAGGGCCTCCTTGCTAATAGGCAATAGGCCTGTTAGCGGCTGTTTACCAGGTACGTTGGTCAGGAACGCCTATTTTGCATGTCAATAGCGATAAATATCGCTGACATGCAAAGCGGCAGCTTGCTGACAGGGCGATGGAATTATCGCCGCTTTAGCAGGAAAACGTCCCGCTGAAGCGGCGATATTGCCCTTGCTAATATGCCCCAAGTTCTCATGATTGGTTCAAACCACATCATAGGGTGGCAGAAAAAGTCCTTGTTGATGCAGTCAAAAAAGGAGATAGGCATGAGATCAGGGTATCTAGGATCCAATATAGGGGCTGGATAAGAACTGCAAAGATAAATTGGCAGAATACAAAAATTGGATGCTTTCGAAGCCTGGGCAAAGCACTACGCTACGCTCGCGTAGTTTGCGAAGTTTGCGCTACTTCACACTACGCGAATTGCACGTAGCACAATGCAAACAAGCATAGCGTAGCGTAGCGTAGTGCAGTGGTCATTTTTTGCTTGCTAGCGGGCCTCAACGTCAAGTTAGCGACCGCGAGCAAGCAAAATGACATCCCGGCGAGACTTTTTCCTCGTTCGCGATCAGCAACATCAAGTTGCCGATCGAGAGCGTGGAAAATAAACCTCCTGGCGAGATTCTCAACGTGGGGAGGTCAGGTTTCTCATTGCGAGTGGTCGTGTATGCTCGCAACCGCTCGCGATGAGAAACTACCAGTCTGCGTTGAGAAAGCTGCTGCTCGAGTAACAGCTCAACAACTAGCCTGCTACCTGATTGTAGCCTCAAGATGGCGACCGTCCCAAGCAGGTAGTCGGGTTGCCGCGCACATCACCAGAAGTGTCTGTGGCTTGGTGGTAGAGCAAGTACCAGCCTGAGGATTAAAAGTAAGTGCAAATTTTAAAAAATAGCAGCAAGTAAAACTGTAGCGCGCGTTTCCCGGCTTCCGCCTCAGGAATCAAACTAGGTGCTGCGCGTGCGCTCAGTAGCGGTCTTTTATGGTGATGACAGCTCAACAACTAGCCCGCTACCTGTTTGTAGCCTCAAGATGGCGGCTGTCCCAAGCAGGTAGTCAGGTTGCAGCCCACGTCACCAGAAGTGTCTGCGGTTTCGTGGTAGAGCAAGTAGCAGCGTGAGGATTAAAAGTAAGTGCAAAATTAAAAAATAGCAGCAAGTAAAACTGTAGCGCGCGTTTCCCGGCTTCCGCCTCAGGAATCAAACTAGGTGCTGCGCGTGCGCTCAATAGCGATCTTTTATGGTGATGACAGCTCAACAACTAGCCCGCTACCTGATTGTAGCCTCAAGATGGTGGCCGTCCCAAGCAGGTAGTCGGGCATGCACTTGTCTAGCATTGCCCTACAAAGGATGGATCTAACTCTTACATATGGCCTTTGAGCATGTAATGGCCACGGCCACTCTGAAGCCATTCCTGTCCCTACTTTTAGGAGAAGGATGTATTCCAGACACATTGATTACATCTCACTGGACATTAGGTAATGGAGATCTATGAAGAACATGGTTGTGGCTGCAGGGGCGAGAGCAACCATAACCTCTGACTCTAACTGTCATGAATTCATGAGCCCTTGCCAGGCCTATGTCCACTATGCCTAGTGAGAATGGGTGATTTCAGACATGTATGCCAATGTGGCTACCCACCTGGTCACGATGTTTGATAATTGGGACAAATGTGATTTAATACTCAACGAGTATGCCAATTTTGCTACAAGGCTTCAAACCGCCTCCTAAGGAATCAAGGGCCATATTAGCAACAGACTGCGATAAATATCACAGAGCGCGCTTAGCGTGAAATGTTTTATCGCTGGAATATATCGCCATGCTAACGCTGTATTAGCAACAGCTAGTGCTATGGCGATAAATATTCCAGCATCTTGGAAAAAAACAGCGATGTTACATGGGGAAGGGGGAAAACCTTGCTGATATAACCCTGTGGTCGTATCAGCATAATCCACCCCCCATGTCAGGTATGGTTAGGTCAGGAAAATAGCAGGTGTTAAACAACTGGCGATGGACCCGGTTAGCGCGTCTTTTCATGTCGCTAACCGGGGCCAGGGCCTCCTTGCTAATAGGCAATAGGCCTGTTAGCGGCTGTTTACCAGGTACGTTGGTCGGGAACGCCTATTTTGCATGTCAATAGCGATAAATATCGCTGACATGCAAAGCGGCAGCTTGCTGACAGGGCGATGGAATTATCGCCGCTTTAGCAGGAAAACGTCCCGCTGAAGCGGCGATATTGCCCTTGCTAATATGCCCCAAGTTCTCATGATTAGTTCAAACCACATCATAGGGTGGCAGAAAAAGTCCTTGTTGATGCAGTCAAAAAAGGAGATAGGCATGAGATCAGGGTATCTAGGATCCAATATAGGGGCTGGATAAGAACTGCAAAGATAAATTGGCAGAATACAAAAATTGGATGCTTTCGAAGCCTGGGCAAAGCACTACGCTACGCTCGCGTAGTTTGCGAAGTTTGCGCTACTTCACACTACGCGAATTGCACGTAGCACAATGCAAACAAGCATAGCGTAGCGTAGCGTAGTGCAGTGGTCATTTTTTGCTTGCTAGCGGGCCTCAACGTCAAGTTAGCGACCGCGAGCAAGCAAAATGACATCCCGGCGAGACTTTTTCCTCGTTCGCGATCAGCAACATCAAGTTGCCGATCGCGAGCGTGGAAAATAAACCTCCTGGCGAGATTCTCAACGTGGGGAGGTCAGGTTTCTCATTGCGAGTGGTCGTGTATGCTCGCAACCGCTCGCGATGAGAAACTACCAGTCTGCGTTGAGAAAGCTGCTGCTCGAGTAACAGCTCAACAACTAGCCTGCTACCTGATTGTAGCCTCAAGATGGCGACCGTCCCAAGCAGGTAGTCGGGTTGCCGCGCACATCACCAGAAGTGTCTGTGGCTTGGTGGTAGAGCAAGTACCAGCCTGAGGATTAAAAGTAAGTGCAAATTTTAAAAAATAGCAGCAAGTAAAACTGTAGCGCGCGTTTCCCGGCTTCCGCCTCAGGAATCAAACTAGGTGCTGCGCGTGCGCTCAGTAGCGGTCTTTTGTGGTGATGACAGCTCAACAACTAGCCCGCTACCTGTTTGTAGCCTCAAGATGGCGGCTGTCCCAAGCAGGTAGTCGGGTTGCAGCCCACGTCACCAGAAGTGTCTGCGGTTTCGTGGTAGAGCAAGTAGCAGCGTGAGGATTAAAAGTAAGTGCAAAATTAAAAAATAGCAGCAAGTAAAACTGTAGCGCGCGTTTCCCGGCTTCCGCCTCAGGAATCAAACTAGGTGCTGCGCGTGCGCTCAATAGCGATCTTTTATGGTGATGACAGCTCAACAACTAGCCCGCTACCTGATTGTAGCCTCAAGATGGTGGCCGTCCCAAGCAGGTAGTCGGGCATGCACTTGTCTAGCATTGCCCTACAAAGGATGGATCTAACTCTTACATATGGCCTTTGAGCATGTAATGGCCACGGCCACTCTGAAGCCATTCCTGTCCCTACTTTTAGGAGAAGGATGTATTCCAGACACATTGATTACATCTCACTGGACATTAGGTAATGGAGATCTATGAAGAACATGGTTGTGGCTGCAGGGGCGAGAGCAACCATAACCTCTGACTCTAACTGTCATGAATTCATGACCCCTTGCCAGGCCTATGTCCACTATGCCTAGTGAGAATGGGTGATTTCAGACATGTATGCCAATGTGGCTACCCACCTGGTCACGATGTTTGATAATTGGGACAAATGTGATTTAATACTCAACGAGTATGCCAATTTTGCTACAAGGCTTCAAACCGCCTCCTAAGGAATCAAGGGCCATATTAGCAACAGACTGCGATAAATATCACAGAGCGCGCTTAGCGTGAAATGTTTTATCGCTGGAATATATCGCCATGCTAACGCTGTATTAGCAGCAGCTAGTGCTATGGCGATAAATATTCCAGCATCTTGGAAAAAAACAGCGATGTTACATGGGGAAGGGGGAAAACCTTGCTGATATAACCCTGTGGTCGTATCAGCATAATCCACCCCCCATGTCAGGTATGGTTAGGTCAGGAAAATAGCAGGTGTTAAAAAACTGGCGATGGACCCGGTTAGCGCGTCTTTTCATGTCGCTAACCGGGGCCAGGGCCTCCTTGCTAATAGGCAATAGGCCTGTTAGCGGCTGTTTACCAGGTACGTTGGTCGGGAACGCCTATTTTGCATGTCAATAGCGATAAATATCGCTGACATGCAAAGCGGCAGCTTGCTGACAGGGCGATGGAATTATCGCCGCTTTAGCAGGAAAACGTCCCGCTGAAGCGGCGATATTGCCCTTGCTAATATGCCCCAAGTTCTCATGATTGGTTCAAACCACATCATAGGGTGGCAGAAAAAGTCCTTGTTGATGCAGTCAAAAAAGGAGATAGGCATGAGATCAGGGTATCTAGGATCCAATATAGGGGCTGGATAAGAACTGCAAAGATAAATTGGCAGAATACAAAAATTGGATGCTTTCGAAGCCTGGGCAAAGCACTACGCTACACTCGCGTAGTTTGCGAAGTTTGCGCTACTTCACACTACGCGAATTGCACGTAGCACAATGCAAACAAGCATAGCGTAGCGTAGCGTAGTGCAGTGGTCATTTTTTGCTTGCTAGCGGGCCTCAACGTCAAGTTAGCGACCGCGAGCAAGCAAAATGACATCCCGGCGAGACTTTTTCCTCGTTCGCGATCAGCAACATCAAGTTGCCGATCGCGAGCGTGGAAAATAAACCTCCTGGCGAGATTCTCAACGTGGGGAGGTCAGGTTTCTCATTGCGAGTGGTCGTGTATGCTCGCAACCGCTCGCGATGAGAAACTACCAGTCCGCGTTGAGAAAGCTGCTGCTCGAGTAAAAATCTACTCGAGCGGCAGAAAACTACAGCTCGCACTGTGCAAGATGCCGTTTTCAATGATTGTACAGTGCGGGATGCTTGTCCACACTGTGCAATCATTGAAAACGGCATCTTGCACAGTGCGAACATAGTACTACGAAGTTCGCGAAGTGCTACGCATAGCTCGCGTAGTGCAAAGTGCACTTCGCGTAGCTTCGCGTAGCGCTACTTCGCAAACTACGCCCAGGGTTAATGCTTTCCTGGAAGCTTCCACTAATTGAGATCCGAGATCGTTTTGGTGGATAGTTAACCAGATGGTGAGAAAGTTGCTAAAACCTTGAAGAATTTTATCTTCCCAACTGAGAGGGTAGCTCATTTTGAAAAAGTCTACTCCCTTTCACCTTTGTCCTCTTAGGGACAATTTACTTCCAATGCTATAGGAGTACTCCCAGCTCTTGAGCTGTCTTCACACCAAGCTTGATTATCCTTTCTGACACAGCAGTTGCAGTTGTATATCAGGAGCTCGGCAAGGCTCATAGGATGTACAAGATTAAACTCTGATCCGTTTAGATCAGACTTAAATATATGGGTATGTTACATAAAAGCTGTCACCAATGCTATCGCGGCTGGTGCCATGATGCCTGAAGTCAAGTATTACCCTATTAGCTTGCTGGACAATCTGCAGAAGATCTTTTGCACGCAGGTTGTAGATAATTTGCTAGATTGAATTGATGAGAACCTGATCTTGACTAACCTGCAGGCTGGGTTTAGACCCAAGTCTGGAACTATAGACCAGGTCTTTTGATTTTTGATTGTTTAGTGGAAGGCAGTTGATATTGGAGGGGTTGCTGGAATGGGTTTAATTTAGAAAATTATATACCCCCTCCATTTTGCATGTTTATATTAATAAGAATAATTGACTAATAGTAATTGTACGAATAGGTTTGCTGTGGAAACTAACCAACCTTACTAACATAAAGAATACACGTGGGAATTGCATTTGCATGGCCTGATTAATACGTAAACTAAACTTTGTACGCATATTAATGATAGACAATTAGAATATTACATGTTATATGTTGCTTAAGTGATGTATTTGTGATTTGCGCTTAATAAATGTGAGAATAACCTGCATTTAATATTTCTTCTGCTAGATAAATACATACACATATGGGTATTAGGAAGGGGATAACATTTTATTAGCCATTTCCATGTATTAATTACATTTTTGTGTTTCTTTGCTTAAGTTGACCATTTGGAGTGGCCATAAAATGGCTGACATCCCTATCTCACGAGTTGACTCCATTGCGAAAGTCTCTGGGTGAAGTGCGCATGCGTCACCATCAGCAGCAGTGGCCTTCCTGTGACCCTAACTCAACTGTGCCTACCAAGGACGTTCTAGGCAACAAGCCAGCTTCCCTGAAAGAACAATAAAAAGATACATTGGACCGGAAAAATTATGAACTATATCTAACAAAACATTTAATATGTGAGAACCCTGCTGAACAAATTTGACTAACCAATCAGAGACATTCAAAAATAATATTTGTTACTTTTGGAATGTAATTTTACTATAAATTATGACAGAATAGAGAGGTTGGTAGCTCACGCACTTTCGATTTCCTGACGTTATGCTGACGGAGAGTACGGTGACACTGCAGGACAGCTGTTTTCCCTGAATCTTTGACAGACTAAACAGATGACCAAAATTTTGACTTAGAAGACGACATTTAGCCAGAATAGGTAAATATGATGGCCAACTGCTTGATTGATCAATGACTTTATTTGAGATAAAATTTAAATAATTATTACAAGAACTTTGTCGGGTTGTTATTATGAGAAAATGTATTAATGTAAATAAATTATAGATTTAGATATCACCTTAACCAGCAGCTAGCTGATCCATGGCCTTTCCATGGGAGGAGTACTAAAAGGTGAAGCTTAGGCCTTAATGAATAGAGAAGAGTAGTAAAATCTATTGCTCATTAGGGATAAGTGGGGACTTCCTTTCATTACAGCGAATGGAACAATCACCTCCTTAGAAAAACAGATTAATAGAGAATGAATGTTGGTGTTATGGGCCCCACCAGCGAATGTAGTGATTGAGTGTGTCTGTGTGATCTATGATCTGTGAGGAAGGGAGGGATTTTGTATTCCGCGCTGCATCAGTTTTTCTTGGTAGCAGAGATATGGTTAGCTACTGTTTTGGTTTGGTGATTATTGCTTGTAAACAGCTAATTGATTGTTGATTATTGATTGGTATTGGTTTATGTACTAACACTCTTTGTTGAGTCATGTTGAGTTTTATGTGGTTTGCACGGCTTCTGGGATGTAGGAAGTCGGAAGTTTATAACGGTTCCGTAGTAGAGCAGAGGTAAGCGCTGCTCTCGGGAAAGATGGAATTGTTGTTGCCCTGTAGGTACACAGGGAAAACGTGTAACGATTGAAGTTGCACGACGCATTGTCTGGGTTCGATTCGGTGACATCGTCGTGTGTTGCCACTAGAAATATTTTCTGTGTGAGATAAGTGTGTATGATAGCGAAGGTTACCTGTGAAATTCTGGTCTTAAGTACCAGGGATCCAACTGGTATTCCGATAACGCTTATCACTGGAAAGGTAATAGGTATTCTCTGAGCTTGCTAGAAGGGCAAAGTAGAGGGAAGTGCTGCTTTGTTAACGTATGTTATAATTCTGTAGTAGGACAGACTGTTCGCTGTTCTCGGGAAAGACAGGATTCTGTGCGAATGTACTACATTTTCTCGTGTGACAGTGCGTGAACGAAATAGCATTCGGGTTAATTGTGAAACTCTGGTTTTATTTCTCAGGAGCATTGGGTCTCCAACTATGTGTCTTAAATACTAGAGAAACAGTTAGCTGATGCTTGTTAGAAGGGTAAGGTAGAGGGATGTGCTACTTTATCAACGGAAGTAACGATTCCATAGTAGGGCAGAGGTAAGCGCTGCTCTCGGGAAAGACGGAATTCTCGTGAGAAAGGTCTAGGTTGGTGAAGGAGGGGTAGACAGGAGCGAGAGCTGCCGCAGCGGCTGCTGACGTCAGAACGACCGCGCTGGGATTGGACAGTCGGTCAGAATTGTAAAACGCTCCAGATTGGTGCGTTAGTTTGAAGCCGCGCTAGGAGTGGAGGGATACAGGGTGACGTAAACGCTCCCTATTGGTGCGTTAGTGTAAGTTGCGCTGGGATTTGAGGACTGTGACAGTGACGTAGACGCTCCTGATTGGTGCGTTAGTGTGAGTCGCGCTGTGAGTGGACAGAATAGCGGTACAGTTGTAAAAGAGACTAGCGATACACGGAAACCAAGAAAATGTATTTCCAGCCGCCAGACAAGGAGAAGAAGTCGTGGTTTGGTAGAATTAAGAAGTGGTTTAAGAAAGATGAACAGGTCAAAACTAGGGAAGGACAGTTACTTCCTCCACTGAAAAACCCGGCATCTTTGATTATTGCGAAATATGGATATCATCCCTGTATTTGGTTAGACAATTGGTTAAAACATACCAAGGACGATGGAGTCCTGGCATTTCCAGAACATGGTTCCTTTAATTTAGTAGTTTTGAGAAACTTACCGGAGAAGATGATGTATCTAGAACCAAGACCTACACCAACACAATTTGAGGCATTGACGGAGTGGGAAGACGAAATGCATGAACGAGAAAAACAAAGAAATGGCAGAGGATATAGATATCTGTTTGGTAGATCATATGGACATGAAACGCATGATGATCGAATGAAAAGGTGGCGGAATGCAAGTATGACTGAGGGTATGTTTCCCGTAAGAGCGGAAGGAGAGAATGAAGGAAGAAAATGTGTGGAAAAAAGGAATAATGTGGAATCAGGAGGTTATGGAGCAAATTAATCAGATGATGATGGGCTGTATGATGTGTTTTATAAAAATCCACCACCTTACCGACCAGCACCAGAAATGTTGACACCAAACGTTCCAATGAGAGAAACATTACGAATTATCAAGACTGAGGCTATGTCACCAGATTTAGAAAAGAGAAACTCCATTAGAGAAGTAGAAAAGAAGTCGGAGAATAGAATAAATAGTGAAAATTCAGCAGAATTGGCCAAAACTACTCTAGAATTAACAGAGAAAATAAGAGAATTGACTAAAAATCTAGAAGCTGTAACAGTTCCAGTGACCATAGGTCCAGTAATGCCCATATTTGAGAAGCAAAAGGATAGCGAACATTGCTTGACGGTACCTTACAGGAACCATAATTTGATTGAGAGTCCAGAAAGGAGTCAAAATGAGAATCCATGGGGACAGACAATATATATGTTTGAACCAATTGTTTCAAATATTCCATTTATAAGTCAGAATTATGCTGAAAAGAGTAGAACGACAGTAGAAACATTATTGGAACTCCAGAAAAATCCAGAACAAGGTGGCATAGAAAACCCAGTAGGACCTTCTGTGGAAGAACTAAGTGAATGGTTAAGAGGGTTACAGAAACAAGATAAGGAATCCCAGTCAATTGATGTAGCCAAGTTACGGATGGTATTGAAGAAATATTCGTAGGGACAATTCCCATAGAAAAATTGAAAAATTATCAGGATGAGAAATTACTATTCCTGTGCAAATGTGTGACATGGAGAGCGAAAAAGCTACATGAGAGGTTAGAAGAAGTGGGAAATGTGATGGGTATAGATATTGACAAGGTAAAAGCTTAGCAAAAACCCTATCGAGTAGATTTCACCGAAAAAGATATTGAAAACATGAATACCACAGGACAGATAGGTCAGATTAAAGACATAATCATTTTATTGAGAAAATGGGGAGATGTGGATAAATGGAGAAGTAGGTGGTATCGAAAACGAGACTATGCCCCCTACAAGACAGGTACAGCATTTCCTGTTAGAGAGAAAGAAAAGGTAGTAACTGAATATCCCATGAGAGAAATTCCAAGAGGAGGATATGTACATGTCCCCTGGACAAGACAAGACATTTTGTCTTTAACTAATGATTTCCCTTGATTGCGCGAAAAGCTGAAATCGTTGTATCATGTTGTCCTATTGTGCCAAATCCGTCTGTGATTTTATACCAGATTCCCCATGATGCGGAATGGTATACAGTAATTGATCTATGCCATGCTTTCTTTTCTATCCCATTACATCATGACAGTCAGCACATTTTTGCATTTCGTTTTGGAGAGCGGATTTTGGCATGGTGCCGAATCCCACAGGGGTATACAGAAAGCCCCTCAATATTCAATCAATTGTTGAAAAAGTCACTGGAAAGTCTGCAAATGCCTGAAAGCTCAGTACTAGTGCAGTATATTGACGACCTGTTGGTGGCGTTGAAAACACGTGAAGCTTGTGAGGTAGACACTATAGCACTACTGAATCATTTGGCAGATGGAGGACTGAAAGTGTCACCAGCAAAATTGCAGTATTGTAAGAAGGAAGTACAATATTTGAGACATAAAATTGAGAAAGGACTGAGGAAAATAACAATAGACAGGATCAGAATCATAAAAGGAATGAGAGCTCCCATGACTCAAAGAGAGGTGAGAATGTTTCTCGGAATGGTGGGGTATTGTCGTCAGTGGATTAGTAATTTTTCCCTGATTGCAAAACCTTTGGTACGTTTGACCAGAAGTGATGTAAAAGATCCCATTGAATTGAACAAAGAAGAATCGGCAGCATTCAAACGAATGAAAGAGGGTTTGTGTGAAGCACCAGCATTGGGTATGCCTGAATACGAGAAAGAGTTTGAGTTGTATTGCAGTGAGAGAAATGGATGTGCACTTTCTGTGTTGATCCAGAAACATGGAAGGTCGAGGAGACCAATTGCATACTTTTCATCAATGCTTGACCCAGTGGCTGCAGCTTTACCTGGGTGTCTGAAGGCAGTGGCTGCAACATGTCGAAGCTTGGAACAGAGTGAAGGAATTGTGATGGGATATCCATTGAAAGTGTTTGTACCTCATGATGTGGCCATCCTTTTAACAAGGAGTCGTACTCAGTATATGACGTATAGTCGGCTGACTAAGTATGACAATGTCATATTAGGTGCAACAAATGTGAGCCTTGCGAGATGTTTGAATGTGAATCCTGCAACTTTGTTACCAGATGCTGAGAATGTGGAAGTGAGAGATGAAGCAGATCATGTTTGTTTGGACGTGCTTAAGTATTGCACGAAGCCACGACCAGATATAAAAGATGTACCTTTGCCAGAAAGTGATTTTGTGTTGTTCGTTGATGGGTCATGTTTAAGTACAGATGAAGGAGTGCTAAGTGCAGCATATGCAGTATGCACGGTTGCAGCAGTAATGGAAGCATCTTACCTGAAAGGAGTAAGGTCAGCCCAAGTAGCTGAATTCGTTGCTTTAACTAGAGCATGCAAGATTGGGAAAAGTGTGAGAGTGACTGTGATAACTGACAGCCAGTATGGCTTTAGGGTTGTCCATGATTTTGCCCAACTTTGGCTACAAAGAGGTTTCCTGACCTCAAGTGGAACCCCTATTAAGAAAGCTGAAGTGATTGGAAAATTGATTGAGGCGATACAGCTGCCTAGACAATTGGCTGTGGTGAAATGTGCTGCCCATAGTCAAGGTGATGATTACATCACAACCGGGAAAAGGTACGCTAACGATATGGCACAGTATTGTGCACGGAATCAGAATTCTGTCAATCGGGCAAAGGAAAGGGAAATGCTTTCTTGCTCCGTAATGTTTACTAACATTGTGGGAACTTGGGAAGAAGTGAGACAACTGCAGGAAGAATCAGGAGATGAGGAAATGAAACAGTGGGTAAAAGCAGGATGTGCACCAAAGAGAAAAGGACCATGTGTGGGTCTTTCGAGATGGAAGACCAGTTATGCCTGATAGCATGATGTCTACCACGGCACGGATGTATCATGGCCAGGGACACATAGGGAGAGACACAATGATCAGGTCCTTTAAGCAAACCTGGTACAACCCCAAGTTCAGACTTGTAGCAGAATGTCTATGTCAGAGATGTGTAATATGTCAGCAATACAATCCAGGGAGAAAGACAGTAGTGAGTCTAGGAACCATAGGCCGAGAAGGAGGGCCTTTCACTAGAATGCAGGTGGATTTCATTGAAGTGCCTCCTTGTAACAGATTGAGGAATGTTCTGGTCATAGTCTGCCTATTTTCCAGATGGGTGGAAGCATGTCCAACAAGGAGAAATGATGGGATGACAGTGGCAAAGCTTCTTTTGAAAGAGAGTTCATCCCTAGGTTTGGGTTCCCAGTAACTCTTGAATCAGACAGAGGAGGACATTTCCATAATGAGATCATAAAATTGATTAGTGAAGCATTGAATGTACAACAGAAACTACATTCTGCCTATCAACCAGAGGCTTCTGGTGTGGTTGAACAGATGAATGGTACAATCAAAAATAGGATTGGAAAAATGTGTTTAGCCACAGAAATGAAATGGCCTTATGTCTTGTCTCTAGTACTTATGACAATCTGAGCAATACCAGATAGAACTACAGGGTTAAGTCCACATGAAATAATCATGGGACGTGCTATGAGGCATGTGTTCATTCCAGTCAACAAACTGATGATTATAACTGATGACATGGTGTTGGAATACTGTAAAGGCCTGGCTGACGCAGTTCATTCTCTGTTTCATCAGGTTGGAGTGGATGCCACCACCCTTGAAAGAAAACCAGCTCATGATCTGAGCCCAGGAGACTGGGTAAGGATAAAAGTCCACAGAAGAAGAAACTGTTTGGTTCCAAGGTGGGGAAAACCAAGACAAGTCATTCTGACTACGACAACAGCTGTGAAGTGTGCTGGATTGAAAAACTGGATCCATGCCAGTCATACTTTGAGGATACCAAATCCAGTGGACAGCAAACAGTAGGAGTATTATGACGAATCAGAGTCAAGTACTGAATCAGATAACGAAGAGCCAAAAACTCAAGAAAACTCCGAAAGGGGGGAAACAGAAGCAAATCAAAATTTGGTCCCCAGAAGCATCTCTCTGAGAAGAAGATTGCAGATTTCTGATACCAGTTCAGATTCTGAAAATGAACAAGGAACACAAGGTTCTCGACAAGAACACAGAAAGAAGAAAGGAAAAGATAATGAAGAGGCAGTGAAAGAGATTCGGGAGAAAGAAGTTTCAGATGAAAGGTTGAGAAAGATTCCACCAGAAATAATCAAATCAAGTGAACAAGGGACAGGTACAGAGCGAGAGGGACAGATTTCTGCGGAAGACCCCCGAGGAGGTGTAGGGAATTGCAACACCAAGTTAGGTGAAAGGAGAAGTAGTCAGCAGGAATATTGCGTGTCGGAGACCCGAGGAGGGACAGAAGTAGGGAAAACAATACAAGTGGTGGAAAAGGAAGTTGTTGAAAAGAAAAAGCAAGTTGTGACCGAGTCTGAAGAAAGTGAAAATGAAATACCCGAAGGTCGAGTACTAAGGAAAAGAGCTTGGAGAGAAGAAAAGAATAATAAAGGAGGTAAACTGAAGAGAGTTAAGAAGGACAAAGTTTGGCCCAATAAAATAAAGAAATTGAGATATCGGCTGACACGAGTGAATTCACCGAGAGCTGAAGAGGTGAATGAAGTGACAAGCCAAGAAAAATCGAAAGGAGAAGAAACAACTGAGAATAAAGAAAGTAAAAGAACAAGGAAACCTAACCAGAAGTATAAGTCACCGGAATGGACGTACGTGGCTCTGCCTGAAAAAGGAGAAGAGGCAGAGAGTCAAGGAAATCGAGAGGAGACTTTACTGAAAGTGGTTGAAGAAGAAGAAGAAGCAGGAATCCTGAGAGTTATCTTATCCGACATCGGAGAAGAAGAAACGGAAGATCAGGAAATTCTGTACTTGGATGAACAGAAGGAAGTGAAGAACGATGAAATGCCAAACTGAGAAAATCTAGAAAACTACTGATAAAGGAATAATAATTTGAGTCAAAAGATAGATACTGGTAGAACCAAGTAGGGGCTTAGAGCCTTAAGGTTAGAAAACTAGTTGTGAAGTAAAAGAGGCTATGTCAAAAGACACGGTCCAATTTAACAAAGATGGCTAACATAGATAGTAGCAAAAGTAAATGTACATTTATGAAAAGATGGTGTAAAATGTGTTGTTGTTGTACAGGATTAATAATGCTTCTATGGAGTATACTTGCTCTACCTATTTCTTTTAAGGTTACTATAGATAATTTTGTTACCCTCTCTGTTTTCATTTCTCCGTTTTTCACTTGTTGTTTTTTGATGTTTTGAGGTTACTTGACAAATCAATTAAAGTAGCCATTTGGGGTTATACTGAACATGTCTTTCTCTCCCAACCCCCGCGCTTAGTTTACACATGAATTCCCTTTTTGATTCGCTTTAACTTTGGAATTTAGATTTCAATGACTGTGAGGAACAACAATATAGCGCTGTATATGTAGGAAGTAGATAATAAGAGTTACACTGAATGAAAATACTCATTGTTTCGCATTATAGGCTGAGAAGCCTATAATAAGATGACATTGATGTAATGAAAATTACAAATAATTGCACATAAGGAAATTGTAGCATGTAATGTCTTGGGTTGAATATGTATTTTTATATGTATTTTTATGAATATTTATGTGTTTGTGTTCAAACAGCCCTGAAGAAGTCCGCTTCAAGGACAAAACGCGTCGGCTGTGTTGTCAAGATCAAATTGTATTTACAATTTTGTGTTTTGAAAATGAGACAACTACTGTAAATCTTTGAATAAAAATGAACTTTTTTTGAATAATCTCGATGTGGGGAATGAATTGTATTATTATCTTTCCCGTTTTTTCGATGTGTGGTGCACCTGTGCTTATGTTTTAAAACTGTTAAGTCCGTTTGGACTTGCATTGTATCAGTGGGTGCGATTCAGCGTGCACACATACCCCTAGTAACTACATAGGGATATAAATATGGAAGGGATAGCAGCTTAGGTGCTGGTCAATAGAGGGCTCCACTGTTGGGTGTGTTTCATGCCATTTCTTTGCTTACTATAGATACACTACAAGGACACAATGAAAACATTTCTAACGTAGGGAAGATTCAAAAGGTAGTTCCGACTAGAATAGATAATAATTATTTGCATAAAGATAGGTCTATTAATGATTTTTCAAATAACGTGTTTTCAAAGTTATTGAATGAATATGTAAAGAGACCATGGACGTAAGGGGCTGCTACGTATGTATGCAGTTACCTGCATCTGTTTCAGAGGGAGTAACTTATCATCACCTTCCAGCAACGTATGGAATAACATGTAGTGTAATAGCTAGCTTATTTTATCAGACAGGTAAATTAGAGTATTATTTTTCAGATGTAGATAATATTTTTGCACAAGTGCCTTCCATTAACAAGCTAAACAAGGTAAAACCTGCTAAGGTATTAGGTGAATTTTTCTTAGAAACTCAAGAACTAACATTAGAATATATTTTTAGAAACAATTTGACTTGCAGTTTGAAGAAAGAAGAAAAGACATTCTTAGACATGGTCGAAGAAAGGAGATTGAAAATGCAAAGAAAAGCTTCAGAAGGAAAAGAGGAGAAAACAGTCTGGGATATAGAAAAGGAAAAACATTTGAAGGGTGAAGCTAGTCCAACTATAGCTTTAGATTTGCCCCAGAAAGGGAAATTGTGCATTAGAAGGAATCAAACTGCATATGATAATTATTTTGTAGGTAATAGTGAATGCCATGATACATACCGAATCATGGGTGGATGGGGATTTAAAGGTGGAAGAGATCTAGTTTTCCCTGGACTATATTTTATCTGTGGGAACAGGGCATATTATCGTTTGCCAGACCATTGGTATGGCACATGTTACTTAGGCCTGGTTTTTCCAAAAATCTTTCACATGGATAGAGGAGAAGATGGTGTACATAGTTTAGGTAATCATTAAGTACGTACTAAAAGAGAATCCTGGACAGAGATTATAGGTGATATCTTTGGAGCATTGATACCAGCAGTGGGAATATCTTTGAATGCAGACAAAATTAGAAAATTATCAACAGTAGTGGATCGCTTGTCAACAAGCACCGCTGGAGGATTTATATTAGTAGATACTGAAATGGTTGCCATGCATGCTATGGTAATGCAAAATCGACTTGCCCTTGATATATTATTGGCAAAAGAGGGTGGAGTCTGTGGAATGCTGAAAGTTCAACATTGTTGCACTTACATTCCAGACGAAAGCACAGATCTGACAATTTATATTAAGAATATTACTGAATTGCATGACGAAATTGCACCACTGGAGGGTGAAAGTGTTTGGGAAAAGATTGGTAAGAAAATAGCTGCTATTAAGAATTTCTTTGTTAAAATAGGTAGTACATTTATAGGTAAAATATTATTTCCATTAACATGTGTGATTTTTGTATTATTAATATTAAAATTAGGTTGTATGTGTTGTAGAAATAAGAAAACAAAGAATAAAATAAAAAGAAAAAAATTAAAAAGAAAAGGAAAAGATCCAGATAGAGATTTAGAGGAGATAAATTTAGAAGAGTGGAAAGAAAGTATGTATAAAACAGTAAAAAGAGAGGAAGAAGAAACTGAATTATGAATAAGAGCAAGAACGAATTTCCCCAAAAAGAAGATAAAATGTATGTGTTGATGTGGTGATAAAATCACCAAAGGGGAGATGGAGCGGGTTTAATTTAGAAAAATTGTATACCCCCTCCATTTTGCATGTTTATATTAATAAGAATAATTGACTAATAGTAATTGTACTAATAGGTTTGCTGTGGAAACTAACCAACCTTAATAACATAAAGAAAACACGTGGGAATTGCATTTGCATGGCCTATTTAATACGTAAACTAAACTTTGTACGCATATTAATGATAGACAATTCGAATATTACATGTTATATGTTGCTTAAGTGATGTATTTGTGATTTGCGCTTTATAAATGTGAGAATAACCTGCATTAAGTTATGCTTCTGCTAGATAAATACATACATATATGGGTATTAGTAAGGGGATAACATTTTATTAGCCATTTCCATGTATTAATTATGTATTTGTGTTTCTTTGCTTAAGTTGACCATTTGGAGTGGCCATAAAATGGCTGACATCCCTATATGATGAGTTGACTCCATTGCGAAAGTCTCTGGGTGAAGTGCGCGTGCGTCACCATCAGCAGCAGTGGCCTTCCTGTGACACTAACTCGACTGTGCCTACCAAGGACGTTCTAGGCAACAAGCCAGCTTCCCTGAAAGAACAATAAAAAGATACATTGGACCGGAAAAATTATGAACTATATCTAACGAAACATTTAATATGTGAGAACCCTGCTGAACAAATTTGACTGACCAATCAGAGACATTCAAAAATAATATTCGTTACTTTTGGAATGTAATTTTACTATAAATTATGACAGAATAGAGAGGTTGGTAGCTCGCGCACTTTTCGATTTCCGGACGTTATGCTGACAGAGAGGACGGTGACACTGCAGGACAGCTGTTTTCCCTGAATCTTTGACAGACTAAACTGATGACCAAAAATTTTGACTTAGAAGATGACATTCAGCCAGAATAGGTAAATATGATGGCCAACTGCTTGATTGATCAATGACTTTATTTGAGATAAAATTTAAATAATTATTACAAGAACTGTGTCCGGTTGTTATTATGAGAAAATGTATTAATGTAAATAAATTATAGATTTAGATATCACTTAAACCAGCAGCTAGCTGATACATGGCCTATCCATGGGAGGAGTACTAAAAGGTGTGCTTAGGCCTTAATGAATAGAGAAGAGTAGGAAAATCTAATGCTCATTAGGGATAAGTGGGTACTTCCTTTCATTACAGCGAATGGAACAATCACCTCCTTAGAAAAACAGATTAATAGAGAATGAATGTTGGTGTTATGGGCCCCACCAGCGAATGAAGTGATTGAGTGTGTCAGTGTGATCTATGATCTGTGACGAAGGGAGGGATTTTGTATTCCGCGCTGCATCAGGGTTGCACCTTTTGTTTTGCAGTTTCTGATGCAGTTGTCGATGTTCAAACAGCTTTTAACTTGGTGCCCATTTGGAAATCATGAGAGTTAGTCTGTAGCCAGGCAATTCCAAGAAGTTTGCTCAATTTCATCATAAGCTTTCAGGAAGAGAATTATGTGCAGGTACTTTGGGGTCCAAACATTGAACTGACTAAGAAAATTGCTATTAAAAATGAAGTCAGCCATGGTTGTGTCTTGGCCACAACTTTTTTCCTTTTACTTATCAACAATTATATAATAGTTTTGAAAAACTGTTGCAATGACTTTCTAATCTTAGTCAGCCAGAGGGAGCGGTATTTTCTTTTTTTATAGATGACGCCCATCTCCTTTCATTCTTATGGTGTGGCCTCAAACCTTTTTACTAGATGTCATTCATTCTGCGATGGGCTCAAAATGAACACTTGAATAGCAAAGCAGGTAATATACCATGAAGGGAGGAAAGCAAGAAGAGTTCCAATTCATGCAATCACCCAGGAAGTACTCTTCAAATGAATGTTTCACTCAGACAATACCCATCCAGTCATCTATTCTCTCAGGAAGTATCCACTACGTATATATTTGTATGTATCTTTGATATATGATGAGTCTTTTAAAAGGTAAATACACATGCATGCATGCTCTCTGCAATATGGTGAGAGTTTTAACAGATACTAGCTGAATAGTGAAGGTGCAGCTGATAAGTGAGGTTTAAGACTTGTTGGTAGAAGGATTAGTGGTTATGTTAGTTTGTATTGGTGTATGGAGATGTACACTTCAAGTATGCTGCAAAATTTTAGGTGTCTCTTTAAAATGGGAAGTGCAGTGTGTCAAGTTTATGGGAGGTTTTAGTCTTATGACTGAGGTATGTGTCTGCAAGCACATGTATTCTGTCACGTGTTATGGCTAAACAGATGGTAGAGGTTTAAACTCTGGTATTTATGTATCTGTATGTTTGTTTTTTATCTGAAGACACTAGAAAAATGTACAGACACATGCTTGCCATGTTATCCCACTGGGGACAATATGCAAAAGTAATCTGAGATAAAATCCTAAACTTACTAGTTTTGGTATTCACAGAAGGCACATAGTAGCAGTAAAGTTAGGACTCCTAACTTTACTACTACTAAATGCCTTTTGTGAATAATGAAAGTAGTAAAGTTAGGATTTTGTCTCAGTTTAGTAGTAGTAAAGTTAGGAGTCCTAACTTTGCTACTACTAAATGTGTTCTGTGAATACCAAAAGTAGTAAGTTTAGGATTTTATCTCAGATTAGTTCTATGAATCGGCCCCTCAGACATTAACCATCAATTCATGCAATCACCAGGCAGTACTATCCCACTCAAATATTCAGTCAGGCACTACTCATGCTGTCATCTGCTCACTGAGGTACTACTGATGCACTGATAGAATAGCCCAAGCATTACCTTTACACTCATATTTTCTTATATGTACTTCTCATACAGTCATTCAGTCATGCAGGTATTACTCTAATCACCCATTCACTGCTGCAGCTCTCATGCAATCACCCAGGCAGTCCTCTTCAAATGAATGTTTCACTCAGGCACTACCCATCCAGTCATCTATTCTCTCAGGCACTACCCACTACGCATATATTTGTATGTATCATTGATATATGATGCGTCTTTTAAAAGGAACATACACATGCATGCATGCTCTCTGGAATATGTTGAGACTTTTAACAGATACATTGAAAAAGTTGCTGCTTTGTATTTGGCTAGGCCCAACACTCTGAGTACTTGCTGAATAGTGAAGCTGCAGCCCAAAAGAGAGGTTTAAGATTTGTTGGTAGAAGGATTAGTTATTAGGTTAGCTTGTATTGGTTTGGGGAGGTGTACACTTCAAGTACGCCACATAATTTTAGGTGTCTTTTTAAAATGGGAATTGCAGTCTGTCAAGTTTAAGGGACTTTTTAGTGTTATGACTGAGGTATGTGTCTGTGTGCCCATGTTTTTTCACATGTGTTATGCCTAAACAGATGTTATAGGGATTAAAACTCTGGTATACATTAATCTGTATGTTTCTTTTATATATCATGCCACTAGGAAAAGGCACAGACACATGCATGCCATGTAATGTCTCAGAAATTAACCACAGATGTGTGCAATCACCCAGGCACTACTATCCCAATCAAACATTCAGACAGGCACTACCCATGCTCTCATACAGTCATTCAATCATCTGGCTATTACCACTGTAGTCACATAATCACACAGGCAGCACCCATGCTCTTTTTTATTCTTTCAAGCACTACTCATTTAATCCTGTCTTTAACCATGCATTAGCCATGCACTCATGGTTTGTCTGAGGTATTTTTGCTGCACTGTTCTAATCACCCATTCAGTGCTGCTGCTCTCATGCAATCACCCGGGCAGTACTCTTCAAATGAATGTTTCACTCAGGCACTGCCCATCCAGTCATCTATTCTCTCAGGCACCAACCACTACTCATCTATTTGTATTTTTCTTTCATATATGATGCATGTTTTTGAAAGGTACATACACATGCATTCATGCTCTCTGGAATATGGTGAGACTTTTAACAGATACTTTGTATTTGGCTAGGCCCAACATTCGAAATAGGTGCTAAATAGTGAAGCTGCAGCCGAAAAGACAGGTTTAAGAGATGTTGGCAGAGGGATTAGTTATTAGGTTAGGTCTTATTGGTCTATGGAGATGTACACTTCTTGCTTCTTTCTGTACCCCTCTTGTCTCTTTCTACACCCCTTTTCCCTCTTTCTGTACTCTTGTTCCTTTTTTCTGCACCCCTCTTCTGTCTTTCTGTACCTCAGTTGCCTGTTTCTACAATTCTCTTTCCTCTTTGTATAGTTTTCTTGCCTCTTTTTCCACTTCTATTATTTGTTTCTGTACCTTACTTGCGTTTTTGTACAACTATTTCCTCTTTCAGTACTTCTTTTGAGTCTTTCTGCACCTGTCTTTATTCTTTTTGTGCATTTGTTGCTTCTTTCTCTTTGTTTTAAATTTTTCAGTAGTTGTGTTGTTTGAGTATTTTATTTTGCTGTTTGTAAGCCATTTTTTTTCTTTTCTCCTTTTGGCTGTGTAACCACCTCTTCTAGTGTTTTTGCATATGTTTTGCTTATTTTTATACTTTTCTCTTCTTATGAGATATAAATGCAATAGAAATGTAATTATAATTTCATACTTAGTCGTCATTTTTAAAATGGAAATGTAAATAATTTGACAATTTTAATTCATGTACTACAATAATTAAACTTCTATTAGTTTTTCAGGAAGATTTTTTGGGGGATTAGAAATAAAATATGACAACAAAACATGAAAAGAGAAGAGAACAAAGGAAACAGAAGTACTTAATGAAAACTAAAATGAGTGGAGTAGAAAAACACCAAAAATATGTGCAGGATAAAGTGGCTTCTGGTAAGAGAACTAAAAAGTTGTGCAGAGTTTGAATGATCAAAATACTAAGCAAATGAGGAAAGATATTTTTCGAACAAAGGATAAGCAAATGAAGAAACACAATGGAAAAGAAGTACATGTGACAAAAAGACAGAATAAATTCAAGAACACACGTGTAGGTATGTTTTGAAATAGAGTAATTCAAAATGTATTAAACGATTGCAAAAAGTATAAAAAAAGATCGGCAACAGATTAAAAATGTAGTAGATACTGCCTTTGAATTGAAATGGACATTATTTATATTGGTATTGAAGAGAATGAAAGCATTGAATAAAACAATGAACTTTATGGTTAATAGAAGCAACTTTTGCAAAGCTTTTTCTGGTGAATGGTAGCAATATAGCACATTACAATGCGTGCATTCACAACGCGGTAGTTTACAATGCGGTTGTTACAACGACCGTGTTGTCACCACGCGTGCCATTACATCCCAAGTCATATCAATGAATTGCTATAGGGGGCGCGCTGGACTTAGGAATAGTATTAATTACTATTCCTACTCCAGTTTGTGCAACAGCAGGGATCGTGTTGGATTTGAAATCCAACACATTCCCTGTTGTTGCACTCCCCCTACAGCCGTTGTTGTAACTACCGCATTGTAAACTACTGCGCTGTGCTTTCAGCGTTGTAAACACTGTTTACCGAATGGAAGCATGCTTCTAGTACTGAGCCTTTTTTAATGAAGAAAGTTATTTTCAACAAAATACATTAGTTCATGCAGTTGATACCAGTGGTCGTTGTTATGAAATGAAAAATGGTTGTCCAATTGAAAAGGAAAAGATGGTTCCTAGAGATGTTGAAGAAGTAATAGCTGAAGCAGTTCAAGGGAGACGTGCACATGCTCCAGTGTATAAGTGGGATTGTAGTAGTGTTTGTAGTATTCAACAGGAATCTATTGATATATTATGAGTTTTCTTACAAGAATATGCTAAAAAAGTGTAAAATAGAAGATTAAGATGTTGCAAGGACTAGATCCATGTAAAGTAAGAAAATATGAAAAGTTGTAGGGTCATTCTCTCACTTGTCTCTCTAGATAAGTGTGTAAAAGTACTTTTCATCATTTAAGAATTAGTAAGGTGTTGTACTACGTAAAAAGTCCTGCATTATCCTTAAGTGAAATGAAGGCAGCTCTTTTGCATGGTTCAATATCGGATGCAAAACAAGTTTGTGATGATATACAGTTCCGTTTCCTTGGATCACAAGAGGAGTGTACAGAATGTGAGAGCTTCATTTGTGTAGGTATTGAAGAACAGATAGAAGATATTAGTACTGAGAAGTTTTCAGGAGAAATTTCAAAGTTTAAGATACCTTCATATGAAAAACCAAACTATGTTTGTATTTGTTGTTGACCTACTCACTATAGAAGTCAAACTAGGAATGTTGATATATATTTAAAAAGTGAAAAGAAAAATAATGATTAGTGGGATCAATTTGGTGCTTATTTGTTGGTGGAAGAACGTTTTTAATTGGGTACTGATCAATGTATTTGTAAATATTGTTAAAATAAATTATAAGATAACAAAATGCCATCTAGAGCAGTACAAACCAAGTTAGAGTTGGTAGATATTCCTCCAGAACTGGCAGATTTAAATACATATGAGTCCATTCTTATTCAATCTGTGCACCTGTTTCAGGCTATTGTTGGTATGGAGCCTAACACAGGTAAGCTTCCTCCAACATATTCACAAAGAAGTCTAAATGGCAGAGTTGTATCCTTACCTTTAGATTTTAAGACAAATATTGAAACTGTTGGTATAGAGAGAGAGGAAAGTGAGCCTGTAGTTATTCTAGTTAATGGTGTCCAAACAAAGAGTCGGAAAATAGGGCAAGAGTTAGTAGATGTAGCCAAACTTCAAAAGGCTACATTACATCTTGCACAGAACAATATTTATTATAAAACTGTAAATGTGGAAGAACAGGAAATATGTTTAAAGGAAGATACAGAAATTTCAACTGGCCAAATAGAAAAAATTGACAAGTCGAGGAGTGAAGAGATTTACAAACTTTACAGTATACATCCTCTACATTCAAAAGAAGTGATTGGAAACATTATTGAATTTTTCCAAATGAAGAAAGAGAAGGGAACTCCCAAGAGTTTATGGGAAAAAAGTTTAGAAGCTCATTATTTTCCACAACTGTGCCCCACTGGAGAAGGTGGAAGATATGATGAATGAGCAGTACAGATTCCAGCTTCAGAATACTGGACCACAAGAATGTTCTCAGAAGATCCAAGATTTCGACAGTGCATTCCATACATATTTCATCTTCTATTTGAAAGGGACTTGTCTGGACTTTCATATGCTGTGAATCAAAATTAAAAACAGGACTTCATCTTACACATGTTCCTGCAAAAGATTTTATAGACAAAGTTCAACAAAGGGACGATCATTTAGATTCTCAGTTAATTAATTTGATGGAGTGTCAACGTGGTACTAATGAGTATTGGTATCGTCATCACGAAGGCCTTAAATGTATGTTAAGAAACATATGTACCACTGAGTGGTTTGTTAAGCTTAGCTGTGCTGAATATAACTGGGATGATTTACTTGAATTTCTCCAACAAACAAATTCAAATGTAAAAAACCCTGAATTGAAGACAGCTGGAGAACTGTGTTCCTTGGATCATGTAAATGTGTGCAGATATTTCAATCACAGGTTTCAAGGTATAATGTATTTTATCTGCAATAAAAATATTCCACCTCTTGGAGAAGTTACTGATTTCTTTTGGAGAAAGGAGTACCAAGCTAGAGGTGCTCCTCATATACACATGTTATTATGGATCAAGGATGCACCTAAATTTGGAACCGATTCTAATGAAAGTGTTTTGTCTTTTATCGAAGAATATGTTACCTGTGCCATTCCAAATAAGGAAGAGAACAGAGCATAAGAGAACAAGTTTTATGTTTTCAAAGTCATCGATTTGGAAAATATTGGCGACGAAAATTCAAGTCAAAGGGAAGATTTTATACAAAATGTTGTTTTGGATTCCCATGGCCAGTAATTACAAAAGGAAGATTCAATAGTTTTATGTAAGCAGCAAGACACACAATAACATGAACATCTCCTGCGAATACTTACAACATAAAAAGAACTGAGGATTCAAAGTATATTAATGAATACAGTCCAGTGATTTTGACAATGTGGAATGCAAATATGGATTTCCAGTATGATGCTGTTAATTCAATTGCTGTTGCTTGCTGTTACATCCTATATAACGAAATCTGAAAAGACAGAGTTGAAGGAAGTGTGGGAAGAAATTTCATAAGAGAAGAGTCTTAGTAACAAATTGTACAGCTTTAGTTTAAAAATGCTTTCACATCGGGATAATGGATCCTACGAATGTTCGGATCGGTTGACCTCTGCAAGTATATATGCAAAGTCAAAAGGAATCATTTGGGTAAGTCTAGGTTTTCCTGCAACACAAAATTGAGTGTTGAAATCTGTACAAAAAATTGAATACTTTGCATTGAATGAACCAGAAAGTACAGATATTGTTAAAACAAATATGCTGGATACGTACTTTCCTAAAAGAAGTCCACATCTGGAAAACATATGTCTCTATGAAGTACTGCAACATTATAGCTTTAAGAGAAATGTTACAGAAAATATAAATGAAGAAAAATATGCAGTATATGGATGTGAAGGATGTTTGGTAAAACATCCCAAAGGAAATCTTATTAACCACAGGAAACTCAGTTGCGAAACTACAGATAAAAGGAATTTATTCCATTTAGCACTTCTGCAAATTTTTACGCCTTGTAATAGTGAGTGGAATTACTTGGACATTTTGAATTCTATGAAGAGTCTTTTAATGCATGTAAAGATAGTATTCAAAGCACAATTTTTACAAATTATCTACAATTGTTAAATGAAGAGATTGAACAAGAAACTACTATTGCAGCTGAAATAGCTAGAGACAGTTCTCAAGATAGTCAAAGTTCTGCTCTTCTAAGTCAAGATCCATTAGGACAACTAATTCTTGAACATGAAGCAGCAATAGCCATGAATGAAGTAGAAACGACAATGCAACAAGCACAACAGGATATTATTTAGTTGGGAAACGTGGAAGAACAACTACATTTTGAATAAAAATGAATTTATCAGCAAGTGACACAACAGATACAGCATGGTTTACTGCATGAAAAAAAGAATGCAACTGTACATCATTTAAACATATTCGAATTTATATCAGTGGTCAAGCTGGAAAAGGGAAAAGTTTCTTCATTTAAGTTTTGACCAGTTATCTACTGAAAACCACTGGATCACATTTATCTTGTGTTGCAACCGCTCCAACTGGGTTAACAGCACACACCATCAAAGGGATTACATTATATCGTTTACTCATGCTACCAGTTGAACATAAAAATGTGTTGGAATATCACAGGCTATCTGAAGAAGCTTGTTATAAAGTCTCAAGAGTACTAAAGAAAATGAAACTTCCTATCATTGATGAGGTGAGAATGGTCTCAAACGTAATGCTTGCCTTTGTACGTTTAAGAATGCAACAGATTTTAAAAACAGATCATGATGTTTTATTTGGAGTAAAAGATGTAATTGTATGGGGCAATCTACTACAACTTACTCCTAAGAAAGGACAACCAGTTTTTAAAACTCTTTTTCATGAAGACACTATGAAATCTTTGGGAAGTATTGGAAGAGTAAACATTTGGTCTCATTTTGAATATAAAGAACTTATTAAAAATATGTGACAAGCAAGTGATGAACATTATGGAAACATTCCACAAGATATAAGAATAGGTGTTTTGACAAAACATGGCAAAGATGCTTTACAAAGTCGGCTACTAACAAACTTGTTTCCAAATGAAAACTTTGCATCTGAAATAAAGTGCAAAATCATTTGAGAAAAGAAGTCTATAGTTTGACTAATTCCAACACTGCAAGAGTGTTCTACATTCAATCAAGAACTTTTGAAATTGGAAAAACACCCGATAGTGAAAATGAAAGCCTTTGTAAAATGGAAGATGAAGGAGTTACTAATCTTCTCACAGAGAAATTACTGTCAAAATTGGATTCTTTGGAGAAGTCTGTATCTAAGACTGCTGCTTTAGAAAATACTTTATATGTATGTGACAACTGTAGGGTAATTTTATTACGTAATTTGGATGTAGAAAAAGGTTTAGTAAATGGAGCAATAGGAAAAGTTTTGATTTTAGTAATTATCAGAACAGAGGTGGAATTGAATTTTTTTGAAGATTAAATTTGATCAGATTGAAGAGGTAAAACAGATTGGACATTGTGCTGTTCGTTTTTTTGCTTGTAAAATACTTGTATGTTCATAGAAAACAGTTTCCTCTTTCTTTAGCAAATGCAGTGACCATTCATAAATGTAGTGTAGGGGGACGCTCAAACACTAGGGTGCCGATTACGATCCGGTAAAAAAATTCCCCGTATGACTCGTATCCGGTCTTTTTACCGTACAAATCGTACAAGTGCCGTACAAACTGCCAATTACGATTCGCATGGGAAAAATTCCATACGAATCGCATTGGGAATTATTCCCCACACGTCCTCGGGTCGGAAAATGTGTCCGACACGTCCACGGATGATTCACCGTACAAATGTGAAAAGTGAAGTCCGACTGCGGAATCACGATCCATCCCGTGCGTCCGATGTTACAACCGTATGGAAAAAACACCATCCGCACCGAACTCACATAGCAACCATGGAGACATGTGCCCACACACGCGCTGAACACCCCCAGCCCCCGTACGTACGTGTCGAACCCCCCCCAGCTCCCGTACATACGTGTCGACCCCCCCAGCCTCCGTACGTACGTGTCGAACCCCCCCCAGCCCCCGTGAGTACGTGCCGAACCACCCCCCCAGCCCCCATGAGTACGCGCCGAACCCCCGTGTATGTACACCCGTGTACGTGTCCTACCCCCACCCGTGTATGTACACCCGTGTACGTGTCGTACCCCCACCCGTGTATGTACACGCGCTGTGCTATGCGCTGGGGGTACGCACCGTACATACACGGGTGGGGGTACGACTCGCATGTACACGGGTGTACATACACGGGTGGGGGTACGACACATACACGGGTGTACATACACGGGGGGTACGACTCGAACGTACACGGGTGTACATACACGGGGGGTTCGGCGCGTACTCACGGGGGCTGGGGAGGTGGTTCGGCGCGTACTCACGGGGGCTGGGGGGGGTCGACACGTACGTACGGGGGCTGGTCGACATGTACGTATGGGGGCTGGGGGGGTCGGCGCGTACATACGGGGGCTGGGGGGGTCGGCACATACATACGGGGGATGGAGGGGGTACGGCGCGTACCGGGCCACCTACTCTGGTCGTTTCGCGCTGTACTTCGCTTTTCCGGCACTTTTTGGGTGCCGTGAAAATATCGCCGTCCGGACTGCTGTCGGTTCGAATCGTACTTCCTGAGTCGTGAAACGCTACCTGAAAGCGTCCCAACGTCACGTCGCAGCATTCCCGGATCACATTCGTATGTATATTTTCGTCGGTCGGTGTTTTTTACGATTCGTACGGAAATGGTGTTTCCGTGCGATTCATAATTCCATGTTTGTAAAGTTTTCCGACCGGGTACGAGTCGGACGGAGAAAACTCTCCGACCGACGGTTCATACCCGGTTTTTACCGGATCATAATCGGCACCTAGGTTGTTGCAGGTCTTGCCCTAGACCTGCCAAACTTCACCGCTGTGAGGGAAACGCCTTTACTCTGCAGTCAATCGCCATGAGGGGAATGGCCGACAGTGTCATCTACGCGCCATGAGGGAAACAGCAGAAAACTACAAGTCCCAGCAGCCTTGCGCCACACTGACCCTGCTCTCGCACTCAGATGCGCGATAAAAGCCACGCCCACCTCCGGCATCACGGGACGCGCGCAGCCGTGCCCGGGCCCGTCAGCGACCAGAAGAGGCTGGGCTTCCCTTCTGAGAGCCGCCTCACATCTGGATCGCGTGGTACGACTTTCAGACACTGCTCTAGGCTTTTATGCTATCTGATTGGGATTTATAATTTCTAAAGTTTGAACTGCTGTTAGTTTACATACCAAAGAGCATGAGCAAGAGTAAAGGTGTTGCAGGCACCCAAGGTGCCTTTATTATCAGGGCAGAATCCTTATTGATGCATGAAATCCAAATGGCAGAGAGGAGCTTGTCACTTGACCCCTCAAACCTCCCAATGCACAAACATACAAGCCCTCTTAATCTGAGTGATTCACCACAACCGCTTCCATTAAGTCCAACAATAACAGTTCAAAACAAGTCAATGACACCCGATCCGCCAAATTCATCTTCTACATTTTCAACTACAGCATTAGATGCTCTTAGTAGACTACGTGCTCCGAAAGTATCAGAAGAGCCTGAGGGGAAAGATCACAGAGTGAAGCAGAAGCAAGTTGCTGGTCCCCCAAAATCTAAAACAAAGCGCAGGGGGATCTCGGCCCACAGTTCAACCAACTTTTCATTAAGATGATCAAGCTGTAATGTTGAAAAAATCCGTAAGTAAGTAACAATGAAAGAGAGCTTTGGGTATTTAGACTGTGTCTTAACATTGTCAGTAGAATTGGCATTTGGATCTATGTTAGCCCAGATCAATGATCTAATGGACAAGAAAATTGGCTTAGTGGATAAAAAGATAGAACAGCTGCACACTGTTGTAGGAAACTTGAGAGGTAGGAATGGTATTTTCCACTCTGATGCTGTAGAAGGGGTGAGCCAATCAACGCAAGAAGAAGGTCCATTAACTACTAGCCCAGTTGAAATGAGTATTAGGGGGAAATATATGTATGCGATAAATCCCATGACAAAATTAAGTAATAGGGAGAGAAGCACACGGGGTAGGGCCCAGGAATCCAATGACAAACAAGGTACCAACCTGAAACCAAATACTGATGTTTTGGGTCCCCGTTCTTAAAACCGAGCAGAATGAATCCTGGTCCAGTTTACGGAATAAGACTGTTGATTAGTTGACCAGATTCAAAAATTTTAACCCACGGAATATTAAAGACATTCTCATGGTCCGTAGAGTAGGGTGGGTTAATGAATCCACCAAGAACAAAGATGGCGATTGTGTAGTAATACATTTCCGTCGGCCTCAGATGGTTCGAAGTCCATTAAATACGCAAGAGGAGATATCTTTCCAAAGTACTTGTATTTGTTCCCTTCCTCTAGGCTATTTCTACAAACCACCACCTAGGAACACTGTCCATGATGGTGCCTCGATTTTACTTTCAAATAAGTTCCAGGCACTATTTGTTCTAGACGCTTTAGACTGACAACCAACCCCTGTAGAATACGAAATACACCTTCATGCTATCATCCAGACCAATTGTAGTATGGATCAGAAATGTTCTTTAAACATACATGGCCTAGATGAGATCCAGGGCACCTTAAACGCTTGTGAGACATCAGAGTCTAATGAACAACTGGGGGCAGATGAGCTAATGTTCTCCCACCTATTTATTTAGAGTCCTCCCCTGATTCGACGATTAAATCCTATATGCCAAATATAATCAAGCTTAAAAGGGACAATAGTTTAGACTCAGATACAGAAGTAAATACGACTTACTTCACAGACTATTGCGGGACTTAATAGGAATCATAGGGACTCTGAATGGCTGGAATACATAGAACAAACTGATATTTGCCTCTTGAAAGAGACTTGGGCACCAGAAACCCCTCACACAGTTGGGTTTAAGCCATTCAGTGTCAATGCTATTCCATTAGCAAGAGGTAGGCCATCAGGGGGTCTTGTCATATGGGTAAGAATTTCTCTTGAAATTAACACAATCCAGTTGCACATATCATCCCAAGATATTGTTGGTGTGAAAATTACCACACGGGATAAAAAAAGAAATATATTTAATTAATATTTATAATAGACCAAGCCTAGTTACGAAAGAATCCCTTGTAATGGAGCAACTTGACTCTTTTTTAAACTCAATAGAGACAAGGGCAATGGTAATTGTAGGGGGTGACCTAATTTGGAAATTCGAACCAGTGGTGGGGACTTACAGCTTGTAATGGCTGCTTACCCTCGGACAGACCAAATGCTTTTACATTTTGTAGAGGTAATTGTAACATAGATTATATACTGGTATCCATTTTGTTCTGGCCAAATGTACATGATTTAATAGTGGATACCAGAACCAAGAGTGATCATCGCCCTCTACATTTGACATTAGCAACTCACCTTTTTTCTGCCACCACCTTGAATAGTGGAGGAAATAACAACTCCATAGATGACATCCTTGTGAGCAACAACCGTCGAGCCCTTAGATGGCCTCACATTTTAGGAAATGACGAGTCTATGATGCAGATCTATAATACTTTTGTAGATATCATCTCCCCCTATATAGATTTACCAGCAGTAGAGTTTCCAATACTGGTCGTTCACCATGCCCTGGTAGATGCTTTAGCACTGATTGAACACCCAAGGAGTGTAGCGGAAGAAGAAATGACTTAAACGTAGGAGCTAACCCCTGGTATAAAAAGGAGTGCCGTGAAGCAAAAGCTGAACGTATATTGGCAATAAAAGAAACCCAACATAATGGTCATAAGGGAGAATAGAATTAAATACAAGAGAATTCTTGCTTATGCAAAAAAAAACCTGGGATGATAATATTTGGATGTACCTAATTAGTGCAGCTAAGTCCAAAGATCAAGCAGGCTTTTGGCAACTAATAACAAAAGGAAATAAGATAGGTAGGGATACTAAGGACCTTTTCCTTGATGCTAATACGTGGGTTGACCACTTCTCCCGCCTTTACGCGGCAGCTGAAACTGAAAAAACATTTACTATTGTAGATTTTGTAACTAATCCAAATGTTAATTATCTACATTTTAGTTTGGAAGAAACACTGACGGCAGTTGATGCAGTCAAGCCAGGGAACTTGCCTGGCCCCGACAAAATACCGGGAGATTTGCTGAGGCATGACAGCATTTTATAGGGCCCATACATAAATTGCTTATGCAATGCAATAGCCTCAGGTACACCAATACCTGAATCTTGGAAAGGGACAGAAATTACTACGATCTTTAAGAACGGTAACTGTTATGACCCCGCAAACTATCGACCAATTCGTTTAATTGACATTTTACAAAAAAAAAATTCTAGGAATATTTTAATCAAATTGAACGAATGGCTAGAAGATAATAGTGTGCTCTCAAAATTCCAAGCGGGATTTAGGATTAAAACCAGCAAAATCGATCAGGTTTTTAGATTCATATCCTTATGCTGGAAATATTTAAATTTAAAGAAGGGCCATCTGTATATTGCTTTCGTAGACTTAAAGGTTGCATTCGATCTTATACCTCAAAACTTACTCTGAGAATCGTTGAAATGCCAAGGGGTGCCAGATGAATTACACTTTTCTATTTCTTATCAACCAGAGTACTCTCCCTTCCCATACAGCCGTATTCCCTCCCATTGAATTCCTACCTCTTATTTTTCCAATTTTTGACTAATACATTGACTCCCAATCCCTTTTGATTGTATCCCATCATGGCTAATATTCACCCTTTATCTACCATTACTTGGAATGTCCATGGCCTCACTCATTGCATTAAATGGAAGAAGGTACTTTCTTATTTACAGTCCAAACATGTAGACATAGCTTTATTACAAGAAACGCACCTCGATGAGATTGAATCTGACAAACTTTGCAGAGATTGGGTGGGGAAGGTCATTCACAGCAGCATTCACAAAAATGACGCCACAGATACTAATCCTGTCCGCAAATGTGGAGTTGCAATTCTTATCCGCAGATCACTTCCAGTCACGGTCTCCAAGACTTGGTCAGATCCTGATGGTCGATATGTATTTGCCAAATTATGTATCGGGAATTCTTACATCTGTCTTGGGTCGATTTATGCGCCGATTGGCACTAAAAAATCTTTTTTCCTTCAATTGAATTGCCTCCTCACAGAAATTGATGCCTCGCAATACCTCATTGGTGGGGATTGGAATTTGGTTCAAGATCCTATTTTAGGTAAAGCTGGTTCGTTTGACAAAGGCCAGTGCAGCGGATAGAGCGGTATTAAATGACATATTTTCGGATAACGGTTTGGTTGATCATTGGCGTCTTAGTCATCCACAAGACAAAGAATATACGTTCTTCTCATCCTCACATGGTACATTTTCCCGCTTAGACTATTTTATGATATCGCACAAAGCGTTTCAATTAGTCACGGAATCACATATCCTAGAAGCAGCCTTGTCTGATAATTCTCCTGTCCTTTTATCTTTAGATTTAGGTCTATCCCGGCCAGGGCGTAAACCATGGCGTATGAGCATTCAAAGACAGGACACCCAAGGGTAAACTTCAGTTGCAATCCCAACTACAGGACTATCTCTCTATTAACCAGGGTTCTGTCACCTCCAGCAGAACTGTTCGGGCGGCTGCTAAAACCACTATTAGAGGGCAACTAATGCACGATGCAGCACTTGCCAATAAGAATAATATTGCAAAGCAGACAGAATTAGAACGAGATATTCAACTCTATTGCCGTTTATATATGTTGGATCCTACCTTACATAATCGCAATTTATTGGAGCAAGCACGTATGTCTCTTAATAGTCTCTTTACATCCAAAGCTGATGCTTTACAAAGGATGAAGGGGCAAGGAGAGAAGGCCGTGAGGTTGTTAGCTGCACAATTACGTCAAAGGGAAGCAGCAATGGCTATTCCAGCTATTCGATCGACTCAAGGTGACATACTTACAAGGCCCCAAGAGATAGTTAATGAATTTGCCTCCTTTTATCAATCCTTATATACTCCAGGTAGTCCAATAGACCTAGGTAAGATGTCCTCTTTTTTAGAGAAGGTGAGTCTTCCGCGTCTTTCTGATGATGGTAGAGCTCTGCTTGATGGTGAAGCCATTACTGTTCTGCGTTATCATAAAGCTTCTGGGGAAGATGGCTTCCCTGCTGAATTTTATAGATGGGTAGGTCATAGTATGATTGATACGTTACATGCTGCATTTCTTGAGGCTGATAAAGAATCATCATTGGGCCCTCTCTCTAATAAAGCAGTTATAGCTGTACTACCTAAACCTGACAAAGACCCTCTTTTGTGCGGTAGCTATCGTCCCATTTCTTTATTAAATTGTGATATTAAAATCTTGACTGGCATCTTGGCGTCTCGACTCTGCAAAGTACTGCCTTCTTTAATACAAGTAGGTTTTGTACCAGGGCGTTCTTCTAGGAACCATCTCCACACCCTGGCCCACACCTTGTTGTCTGCTAAACATCTTTCAGAAGATACCTTGGCGCTTTCGCTTGATGTAGAAAAAGCGTTTGACCGCATTGAGTGGGAATACCTTTTTACCATTATGCATAGATTTGGTTTGGGTGATCAATTCATCAATAAATTGCGCTTATTATATGACAATCCCTCAGCTCAGGTTAATTACGGTGTTTTTTTGTCCAATGCATTTCCAATACGGAGGGGAACACGTCAGGGTTGCCCGTTGTCCCCCTTCTTTTTCTTTTAGCTATGGAACCACTTGCTGCTGCTATCCGTCAATCTGATGATATTATAGGTGTGCCTCTCCCAATTGGACATTCTAAAATCTATTTATATGCAGATGATATTCTTCTTACTCTTACTAATCTTCCTCAATCTCTTCCATCCCTTCTTCAACTTATTAATGATTTTTCCTCCCTTTCGGGTTATAAAATAAATTGGGACAAAAGTGAAGCATTACCCATTTCTAATGGCACTACAAGGGCAGTGATTCATGGATTCCCTTTTCATTGGCAGTCCTCACATCTTAAATATCTAGGAATTTTGGTCAACAAAGGTTTGAAAGATATGGTTGCAGATAACTTAGCTCCTTTACTTTCTCAAATGCAGAGGGATTTTGATAAGTGGAAAGCTCTGGGTTTACCTCTTTGGGGTAGAGTACAAGCTATCAAAATGGTCACCCTTCCTCGTTTCATCTATGTTTTAGGTATGCTTCACCTCCAGATTCCTTTAGCTACCCTTAGATTAATAGATTCTAAGATTAAGATTGTTATATGGGGCTCAGCTAAACCACGTCTTGCTATAGCAAAATTAAAGCCCATCAGTTATGTGTAGGTATGGGTCTTCCATCCATTGAACACTATTCCCTTGCTCTACACTTCTCCCAATTTTCTTATTTT
Source organism: Triturus cristatus (assembly GCF_964204655.1). Taxonomy (NCBI): domain Eukaryota; kingdom Metazoa; phylum Chordata; class Amphibia; order Caudata; family Salamandridae; genus Triturus; species Triturus cristatus. The sequence continues at coordinate 160,101,065 of NC_140585.1, forward strand.
TTGCCAGGAACTAAAGATGTCCCACAATGGGTTTCCATTGAGCGTCATCTTTTATCCAAGAACTCAGATCTTTCTCTTTTATATGGTAGTGTCACTAGTTCTTCTGATCCCAAGAATCCGATCTTATCAGTCATGCACAAATCTTGGCAAAGGGGGCATCGTATACTAGGCTCAAACGCGCGTATTCATGTTAAGGTTCCTCTTTGGAACAATTCAGCTATCCGTATCAATGGTCGCACTTTATCCTGGCCTTTATGGCAAGCAGCTGGTATTTACTCCCCAGATCAACTTCTTCATGATGGAAATTTTAAATCATTTTCTCAATTATGTGAGGAATTTAATCTTCCTATACAACACTCCTCTAGATACTCTCAACTTCAACGATGTCTGAGGAAACACTTGGGATCTCCCCCTTGGGTGTTGCAGGTGTCCCCAATACTATCTTACCTAAATCTGTGGGGAAAGTTTAGAGGAGTGACCTCTGGTCTTTATAAAACCTTTATGTCTCCTTTATTTTCACAATCTCTCTCGTATGCACTCCAAAATAAATGGCAATCTCGCTTATCTATTTCATATACAGCTTCTGAATGGGACAAGATACTGGAGGGAAACAAGGCTTACATATTGTATATTTAAAATCCTTCATGAATGGCACTGGTCACCAACTAAGGTACATAAAGCTGGATTGCTTTCACACACTAATTGCTGGAGATGTTCCACCTCTGGTTGTGACATAGTTCATATCATTTGCGACTGCCCAGCAACAAGGTCATTTTGGTCCTTTGTTCGCAAGACTTTACATTCCACAATGCCATTATCCTTACCATTTACACTTGCCACAATCCTTCTACATGATTTTCGACACTTTCCAAAACTTTCTAAATCACAAATACGTCTCCTACACACTGCATTGGCTACAGCTAAAATCTGTAGATTGCGTCATTGGAAGTCTCCTTCTCCACCCTCTCAGGAAGAATGGCTGGTGGCAATGATGCAAACAGCCCTACATGAGCGCACAATTTATAATCTTCAAGATCAAGTTGATGTATTTCTCCAGACCTGGTCTTCTTTTTTAAAAACTGAAATTAACACTGATGCCAACTCCTCTCTCTCTCTTAATGCAAACACTTGAATTAACTAATTCATTATTTTATATTTTGTGTATTTCTTTTCTTTTTCCCTTTCCTTTATCCTTCATCAATTTATTTCCTCCACTCCCGTCCTCCTTCTCCTACCTCCCTTCCTCTGGCTCTATTATCTCTCACTGTTCTCTTATTCTCTTCTTTACAGTTTATCTCTTTTCTCTTCTTTTCTTCTTTCTTCCACTTTTCATATCAATTTTCTCCTCTCTTTTTAATTTTTGTGCTCTGATCTAATTATTTAAATTTTCTTGTACAAAGTCATTCTCTTTTATATTTATATTTATTCATATTTTATATATTATACTATGTATAATATCAGGTTCTTCTTCATGTTCTTTGTACCATATATCTACTCACTGATTTATTAATTTTAATATGTATATATATGATTTCTTATTTATACATTCATATTAATCATCAACATATATATTTAATATTATCAATAATTCATTGTTTTAGTATTTCTGTGTTACTCTGTATTTCATGATAAAATTCAATAAAAAATTAACACACAAAAGAAAAGATTTAGGAAATATGTTATTTTAATGCTACAACGTAGTAGAGCAAATGGAAGAAAATTGGAAACCAAAATAAAACATTTGGGGCAACCCAAGTATCAGTTTCAGTAAGAACTTTTAAAGCTGTGGCTATTGTTTTGCATGATGGACCTACTACAACATCTGAACTCTATACTGTGTATTTAAAGTACAATAAAGCATGGACACATTGCAATGATGCTCATTTGGAATTCAAATATAGATTGCCTTATGAATTACTGAATTCATATCTGATATTTTGATGCCAAAGTTTTGAAAACATCATTCTGTCTTTTGGGAAGATGTGAATATTAATTAACAAGTTTACTTTGGATATTTTCTAAACAAATTGGAAACATTATTCGGCCTATTGGGAAGATGTGATCAATTACTGTTTGGATTATTGTTTGGGCTAATTGTTATTGCATTTGCAAAATTGTGTTTTCAAAGAAGTAGTTTGTAAATTTGATCTTTAATCAATCAATCAATCAATCAAGGAATTTGTATCGCGCACTACTCACCCGGAAGGGTCTCAAGGCGCTTGGGGGAGGGGGTCTGCTACTGCTCGAACAGCCAGGTCTTGAGCTGTTTCCTGAAGGCGAGGTGGTCCTGGGTCAGCCGCAGGTGGGCGGGCAGGGAGTTCCATGTCTTAGCCGCCAGGTAGGAGAAGGATCTTCCTCCGGCGGTGGCTCTCTGGATGCGAGGGACGACGGCGAGGGCGAGGTTCGCGGATCGTAGCTGTCGGGTGGGCGTGTAGAAGGTCAGACGGTCGTTGAGGTACCTTGGGCCCAGGTCGTGGAGGGATTTGTGTGCGTGGGTGAGGAGTCTGAACATGATCCTCTTGTTGACAGGGAGCCAGTGCAGGTCTCTCAGGTGGCTCGAGATGTGGCTGCGTCGGGGGGCGTCCAGGATGAGACGGGCGGAGGCGTTCTGGATACGCTGAAGTCTTTTCTGAAGCTTGGCTGTTGTACCGGCGTAGAGGGTGTTTCCGTAGTCTAGTCTGCTGGTGATGAGGGCCTGGGTGACAGTCTTCCTGGTCTCGGTCGGGATCCATCTGAAGATCTTGCGAAGCATGCGAAGGTTGTGGAAGCAAGAAGAGGACACGGCGTTGACTTGTCTGGTCATCGATAGGGAGGAGTCCAGGATGATGCCCAAGTTGCGTGCGTGGTCGGTTGGCTTGGGTGCTGTGCCCAGGGCCGGGGGCCACCAGGAGTCGTCCCATGCGGAGGGCGACGGCCCCAGGATGAGGACTTCTGTCTTGTCCGTGTTCAACTTCAGGCGGCTGATGGTCATCCATTCGGCGACATCTTTCATCCCTTCGTGTAGGTCGGCTTTGGCGGTGTCGGGGTCTCTGGTGAGGGAGAGAATCATTTATATTTATATTATGCATGATGTAAATGAGAGTCTATATTTTACAAAATGTACTTTAGAGAAATACATTTTTTAATGTAGTTGAAGAATATAATTTAGAAACTGTAGATAGGTAAACATATAGTTGAACTTATTGTAAATCTTTTCAACACATATTTGTTTGTATTTTTACAATCTCATTGATTGTATTTTTCCCCCGTTATATGATGAAATACATTGAAATCAATGTGAATGGTGAAATTCAGTAGAATCTGAGAACAGCAAACAAGGGAAACTGAACATGTTATGTAATTCTAAAATTATGTTGTGTTCTTAAAACTATAATATTATTTGCATTGACAGTTTTTCTTCTTTTTTACAGAAAGTAATACTAAAACTTGAAAAGATTTCAATTTCAGTTTACCATAAAAATACTGTAAAATTGTTTCCCTGAGTTCGGTATCTACTTTAATAAAGAAGATAAGATGAAATAATGTAATAAGCATAATAATATGAAGTAACGTTTATGGTCACCTTTATCACAGTCATCCATTTTTTCAAACACTACCAATGCACTGATCTATACCATTAGGCACTATTCCTACATTCCTGCCATCACTCATGCACTTTCCATGCATTTCTCCATTCACCTAACCTGTATCCATACAGTTATAAGATAACCAAAAGACTACCTATATACTCTTCCAATCACTCAGGTACTATCTGTACACTCATACAATCAGCTAGAAATTATCTGTACACTCTTCCAATCACTCAGGTAGTACCTATACACCTCTCCAATACCCTAAACACTATTCCTGCACTGATGCAATCACCTAGACAATACCCTTGCACTCTTTCAATCATTCAGGCAGTGTCTATACAATGCTCTATATATTCAGGCAGTACACATACACTTATAAAATCACCGAAGCTCTATTTATACAGTCCTCCAATTTCCCAGGTACTACTCCTGTACTTCTCCAATCACCCAGCTAGAACCCTTAAAGTTTTAAAATCCCTCAGGTACTACCTATGCACTCCCCCAATCACCGAGGCCCTACCCCTACATTCTTGCAATCAGCAAGACATTACCCCTGCACTCATGCAACTACCAAGGTATTAACTATGCATTCCTCTAATCTCCCAGACATTACGCCTGGACTCATGCAATCACTTAGGTATAAGCTATGTACTCCTACAATGCCACATACATTACCCCTGCACTCATGCAATCACTTAAGCATTACACATGCACTCCTCCAATGACCCTGACATTACCCCTGCACTCATCCAATCACCCAGGAACTACCCATGCAGTCCTACATGCGCTCTGGTACTACCCATGTATTCTTCCATGCACCCAGGCATTAACCATACACTGCTTCAATCACCCCGATATTATCCCTGCACTCATGCAATAACCTAAGCACTACCCATATACTTCTCCAATTATGCAGGTACTACACATGCACTCATGCAATCACACATACACTACCCATTTACTTTTCCACATATTACACTTGCTGCAATTCATACAACACATAGAAATTTGTCTTTTTTTAGCCAAGTAGGCGGTTCTAATAAGAACCATTTTTTTGCTTCTTTTTGTTTTATTTAACTCTTTTTTGTATTCTTTGGTATTGTTCTTGAAAAATGAACAAATAACAGAATAAACTGAGAAAACGTTTGTCTAACCATTTGCAATTAAAAAATCATTGTAAAAAAAATTAACAATGGTGGCTTTTTGCTGCATAAACAATTGTGTATTGTAACAAACAAGGGGACCCAAATAAAGTCGGTCAGGGACATTCGGTAATCAACTATTTCCAAAGACAGTGGTCCCTAGACAAGGATTAATGTGTACAAACAATAAAATATAAAACCAATCAGTACTATATTTTTACCGCTATCCAATCGGACTGGAGTATTTTAATAAACAGTTATTTAAATAAACAAAAAATGTAACAAAGAATGATTCAAAGTGGGACACAAGCCTGCTTCCAACCTCGCATAACATGAAACAACACCGAAAGGCTCAGATAGAGTAAATTGTTTGTATGAGACAATATTTGATATGACAAGCAAATTTAAGTGGGGACACCATTACACATAATTAGTCTTAAATAGCAAAGTGTATATGGTGTACGACAAGTTGACGGAGTTTCGATCCTTATAGAAGATATAGGATCATCATCATCAGGACATTATCAATGTAATGCCTGTATACATTTGCCTGTAATAACTGGAAACATAGGAAGGAAAAGAAGATGAGGAAAAGGACAACAAGAAACAATAAAGAATTAGCTCGGGCAGAAAGCAGTTTAAAAAAAACAGTTTGAGTGTTGGTGAGGACAACCTCTATGTAAAACCGACGTGAAAGATTCGCTTGTGAGTTTCATGAAAAACAGAGAGGGGATCTGGGCACATATTGCTCAACAAGGATACGTCTGACCAAGAGTCCTATTAAGAATTACACAATTACTTGCAACTTAAGTTAGATGCGTGTGGTGATAAATTACATGAACCGGCAGATAACTAGACGTGTGGTGATATAACATGTGAGACTAGCAGAGAGCTAGTAGGATATTAATGTCACAAGCACATGCGCCATAGAAGGAAAAAACATAATTGGCAAAACCATGCTAGTGGTGAAGCGCATGTGAAGACAATGAGCAAGCAGGAGGGAGTTGGGAAAGGTAGTTACAATAGTACCTAGTTCCAGGTCAAAACTTGTGTCACCATAGCAAATAAGTTGATTGCACTTGATACATCGTTGTTCAAGACCAGCAAACTCTGGTCTAATATCAGGTCCTCTGCTTGAACTTGATGTACCGGCTGAGGTGCTAGGTCCTGCGTCGTGATCACCTTGCTGGTACTGTTGGTCCAGCTCTTGTCAATGTTGTTAGTTGACAAGGGTGCATGGTGTGGAGGTGCTTCAATATTGAGGTTAGTGGTATTTCTATAAATGCAATGCACCAAGTCTTTCTAATTTTTAAATTCATTTAATGAATCCATAGATCCAATGTGAATCCTCTGATAAAGAAGGGGTCTGCTGGTTATATTGCACACATTAAATAAGTAAACAACAACATACTTAGTACAAACATATGCCACTTCTATAAATGTGCAACTGCCTGTGTGTGGTGCATTAGTGGCAGTGTAAGTGACTGTGTGAGTGGTGATGAGGGTATATGAGTGTCTGAGTGGGCGTGTAAAAAGGATGTGGGAGTGGCTGTGTGGGCGTGTGAGTTGCTATGTGAGTGGTTATGTGGGTCTCTGAGTGGGTATGTGAGTGGCTGCATGGGGATTTTGAGTTGGTCTGTTAGTGGTTGTGTGGTTGTGTACATATGAGTGAGGGTCAGTAGGTGTGTGGGTCTGTGAATGGGTGTATGTGTTTTTTGGGGGTTTGGATCCAAGAATCCACCTTAATCCACCTGAACCTGTGAGGATCTGAGCAGATCCGGGTGGATCCGCAGAACCTCACGGGCTAAAAAAAACATTTTTGGACAATTTCATGTCCATGAGTGATCCCTCACAGACCCTTTCATCAGTCCCATTGGGGTCAGGGTACCTCCTCCCTGCCCCCTTCTATCACTTTACATTGTATTTCCCGCTGTGACTTGATGCACTAATTGGTAGCCACAACTTCCTTTCAGTTTGTGGCTATTGGATTCACATATCTGCCCAGGTCTGCAGGTCCGCCATGGTCTGGTTAATGAAATGATGGGTAAGGTTTGAGGCAAGTGAAACACCCTATATTGGGTACAATAAAAATGCTTGAAAGGTTGTTGAAGCAGGTCTGCATCATGCCTGCTTCAGCAGATGAAGGGATGTAGCATCACAGCACAGCACAGAACAGCTCTGGGCTTGGCTGGGCTGGCGCTGGCATTGGCACAAGTGCTGGAGCTGGGGCTTTATCACCCCCAACCTCCTTCCTTTGATGGAAGACCACAAACTTCCTCAAATGCCCAGGTTCTGTATAACGGATGACTGCAGGCAAATTGGGACCCTACTAAATTAGGATGACTTCCCCATGTGCAGCCTTCAAGTGGCAACATTCTTAGCTTAAGATAGGGAGGCTGCTTTTGAATTTGGCTGAAGATCATTATTTGGAGGTGGTACCACGGCGCAAGCCGGTGACTGTCTCAGACAAAAGTAAGCATGGGAGGACATTATTTGTATAGCACAGCCCTCTTCTCAGTCCCATTAATATGCTGCAGTTGCCGTGTAGCGTTACTAGGGGGCAGCATTATGAACATAAGAGCACACCGAGGATTTTCTCTTGCTTACTGACATACCTCTTGTTAATGTTCATCTTGCATGGGGTACTGCGTGGAGGACTGTGATGACTATGAATGAGTAATGAGGAATGGCAGGCCTGCATTTGTGATGAAGCGGGAATGTTTGAATGGTAAACAGCAAGATGAAAGTGTCAAAGCATCCGTGTTTTCTGATTGATTGAGTGAGTGTGTCACCTGTCTCTTTGAAGCGACATGCAAGAGAGGATAAGCAGCTCCATAGTCCTCACATGGGAGATGAAGCACGATAAAATATTTCCCTCAAATAAAAACAAAAAGTTACAGAGGAAGCCAGGCTGCCCAACATTTGGTCATGGTTGGGCAGAAATCTTTAGCAGGGTTTCTTTTGAACACCCCTGAATGTAGGACCAGGATGCCCATACCTCTGTACCTCTGATACTTTTTTGACATCTGGACACCACCATCCCATTACCCCTCAAATGCTTCCTCCTGGTACTACAGCTTTGGTAGTGCACCAATCATGGTGCAATCCTTAGAGTGGCCAGAAACACCTTCCTCCGTGCCCTCCATTAACATTCCATCAGTAACACAGCTGCTTCTGTCATTGTTCAGTCTCAAGTGACCGGTTGTATGCATATTGCTCAGGTATACAGGCACTTACTGCTCGCTCCAGCCTCTCTTAGCCCACCAAGACTATACTTCTTTAAATCATAAATATATGTTGTGGCAAATAGTAAGACCTGGCCTTCCATCTGTGGATCATACCCAATGTAAGGAGGACAAATATATTGAAGAGCACATAAAACTCTTGACACACACTGCCAATCCATGCACTGCTGCCTATTTGCATGGCATGATTATTCTATATGACCCATTTAACCAATTGCCTCATGTACCCTTTCCTGCCTTATTCGTCTGCTCCACTGCCCCCCTTTATTTAGCAAATGTTAGTGCTCTCAGATTTCATAGCGGTAATCTCTATACCATCTGTATTCAATAGAAATATCCCTAGGGTCATTATAACATGTTGCATGGAGGGGAGGTTAAGAGAGGCAGTAAAATCTTGGGGAGCCCTGTCTGCAAAAATACTAGCACATGCTCCTTGTTGCACCTTTCAATACCATAACCGCTGTAGCATTGTATGGTGCCCCGTTGTGGTTGGTGATATAAACTGTCTCAAACCTGTTTGCCCTTTAGCCCCTCCTTTTGCCCCTATCCTTTTGGGGTGCACCCCAAAAGAGGAGGAGGGGAGCTATAACATCTATGGGCAGAATCCCCAAACATTTACCAGAAGCCATGTCATTCTGTGCCCCATCACACTTCATAACGCACTCTCAAACCCCTTTTAATTTGGCTCCTCCAAATTTGACATCAGAGTTGAGGGGGGTGCTGTTAAAACTAATTTGGTGTTCCCCACCATAAGCCTCCTCCTATGTAAACAACCCATCTGAGGTCTAGCAAACCACTTCATGAGTGCCCACATTGGGCCCCACTCTGTTATGGTTTTTCCTCTTTCCTCTGGCTCCTCCTCCACCTACTACTTTGCCCTGGAACCCCACCCACTCTGGCACTCCTCACCACCAGTTTTCTATGTCCTCTTTCACCCCTCCTCACTCTACACCTGTTCCCCTGTCATTGTTCCCACCCCTCGCTCTCACCACAAACATGTTACTTACCAAACACTCTGCAATCCACCAGTCACCAGGCATGACTCCAATCTTACATCACACACACACAATTGGCAATGCAAGTCCATCTCAAACTTACCTCTACAGCGTCATCATCCATCACCTGGTGCTGAACCAGGGATTTAAACCCTGGTTTTCTTGCTGGAAGTCAGGAATTTATCCACTGGTCCACACTGGTCTCTATGTCAGTATCCTATCAAATCGTCCCTACATCATGGTCATCCTTTGAATGTGCAATAGAAGACAGAAGCAATGATAGTACAGCCTGTATGTTGGCTATAGGTACTACTGTAATGTACAAGACTATTAGGCAGCTATAGCTCAAAGGTATGTTTTTTGCCTCTGGTGAAACAGACTCTCCCAGGACAAGGGTTCAAATCCTGCCAATGCTGTCAAAGTGCACCAAGGTGGTACATTTTCAAACAGATTTTTATTTTCATTTGCTTAGTATATTTTTTCTCTTGGAAATACCAAGAAGAAAAGTGGCCACTTTTTTCACACGTGTAACCCAAAATTACAAAAATGTTCCCCCATGACCTTTCACCAACCTCCTTTTTTACTATAATAGTTGCAAAACTATTGAACAGATTGACAGCAAATTACAAACAGCACTCTTTCAGGACCAAGATCTAGCTTTCTGTTAAATCCGGTGGAATTCTGTTCAGAGGTTCTGGCTGTAGTTGTGTCCAAAATCCCTAAGGGAAATTGCATGGGGAAAACACGTATTTGTGCCTCCCCTATTTCCTGGGCCCTCTTGACAGATCAATTCAAAACTTTCAAGCTATCTGAAGCAACTGGCTAACATTGCTTCGAAAATTTTGTGAAGATTCATCAAACAGCACCAGCGTAATTAGTAAAACAAGAAATGCTTTTCATAGGAAAACTAGATCCACACATTAACTACCTACTGGTGACTGGAGACTGCAGGAAAGTAGGATCTGCTTCTTATGGTTACCCCCACTTTTCGCTGAATGTAATACTGTTTTTGACCAGTCTGACTGGGATCCTGCTAATTAGGACCCCAGTCTATCTGCTTTCTCCCTAAAAGGTTATGTTATATTCTTACGTACGCTCCAGATTGGATACTGGGGTACCCTTTTCAGTCCCTTGGATATGTTACCCATGTACCCAGGGCAGAGGTACCCCAGAGGCTTCCCATGGGTTGAATCATGTATTATGCCACCCATGAGAGGCCATGCAAAATGGAACTACAGCTCTGCCATTGCAGCCTGTGTAGGTTGGTGCATGCACCACTTACTTAAGATATAGGTTTACCATATCTAAAGGTCAGTGCACTTAAAACCTGTAAGTCAAACCTATAGCAGGCTTTAACAGTCCTGAAGGCAGGGTGCTTGGTTCTAAGTGAGACGGTGACACTGCACGAGCAGAACACCCCTGCAGCCTCCTGAGTCCATTCTACCGGGTTGTCAGTGAGGCAGCCATTTACGACATATACAGTGGCATTATGCAATCACATGATGACCAACTCTAAAACGGCTGAAACTAACCCTATCGTGTTTGGTATCAAACATGTTGGAATCATACCCCATGTCGGGGTATGATTCCACCCCTCATAAGTGAGCTTTGTGAGGTCCCTGTTGTTCCCTTTACCAGCCATCTAGTCCCAGACAGCACAAAATGATTGCTGCTGACTAGAGCTACATGTCTGCCCTCCTGCTGCTGAGCCAAGCTCGAGCAGGGGAAGATATAACAATAGGCATCCTGTCACAGGGAGGTGTTACCACCCCTTCCCAGACAAGATTTAGTGTATAAGGGATGGGTGGGTGCGCTGGCAATCAACTAAAAGTCTGCATGAGTGGCACATTTGGCGTCCCTGTGCATAGTCCAGTTCAAACCAGTCTTTGGAACAATTGGCTCCCGCTCTGGTGTGAAACTGGACAAAGCACATGGGAGTTACCTCCCCACTGTCGAGGCCCTCCCCTAGGAGGGTCCCCTGAATAATTCCCACCCTCTTCCATGGGTACATAAAGGCTTACCTGGCTGTAGGACCTAAGATTCGATGTGGACAAGCTTCTGAACCATAAACCACTGAACTTTGACCGTCTGGACACTCTGGACTTTGCTGGACTTCGTTTGGGTCCAACTTCATCTCTCTCTTAGTCTAAAGCATCGTCTGTGCCCGTGCACCACACAGGATCCATGCACGACCTGTGGAGCATCAAGGCCAACCAAAGATATGTCCCTTGAAGTGATGGAGTCACTCCCCTGAATTTGCAGGCACCACAACACTGCTATCTGGTCTGCTGACCCTGAGCTCCTATGGACTTCGAAGGCTTCAGCAACACAGGAGGTGGGTTTGTAGGTCCCTTGAGGCGTGAGTTTCCCTCTCACCAAGTTTGAGGTCAGAATCCCCTGTGGTGGATGCAATACCCGGAACCCTGTTCACCGCGTTCATTTGCAAGTGCATATGCTTGTTGGCATTTCACAAAGAAGTGCATTGGGCTCAAAGTAGTCTCAATCTCTGGCACCATTTCCTACCGAGTGCTCTGTGGGCTGCTGTTTGGTCGCTTGAGGTCCTCTTGCGACTCCTGTGCCTCTGATCTATGGGTCCACTTGTTGGTCAACTTTGCTTTACTTGGGCTCCCCTGGTGGCTCCAGGCCGGCCCTGACTCCCCTTGCTGTGGTGAGTCTCCTGGACCTTGCTGGTACAAACCGTACACATCTTTGACTTTCTGCATGGGTTGCCTTTGCCAAGGCTTGCCGGTGCACCTGCGGGACACACTGACCCATCAGTACTCGACATATTTTATGGGCCAGCGTGCATTCAGCTTCTGGTTGTCCTTGACATCTCCTGGTCCCCGTAGCTGCAGAGTAAAGAACTCCATCAACGCACCTGAAGCACCCGACATCTGTGGGCATTTGTCTACCGAGCCCCTGGTCACTCCTGAGTGACCCAGACTCTGTCTCTTCTGCTTTCAGGTACTCTTGCACAAGAATCCACCTTTGGATCCCAAAGGACACTTTTATTCCTTCCAGCAGGGGCTCTTCTTTGGAGTCCTCCATTGGGATCGACTGTGGTTTCCGATGCCACTTCAGACCTATGAACCCGGCATCCGTGGGATAGGTAACTTGGATACTTCATTATCCATGGGTGGGGTGGCTCTCCAACCTCCTATCTTCCACTCGGGTTCTTTGAAGTCCACTTGAAAGGGTCTTTAAACTCTAAAACGTCAACTGTGACTTTCCCATAGAATTGGACAGGGCACTTGGTAGTGTTTTCACACTGCACCAGTCCTAAGTGGGGTCCCTACTTACTCACCTTGGGTGGTTCTTTGGGGTCCCAGTGATTCTAAATCCTCTAGACACTGTCTTGACTCGAGTCGTGGTTCTTATATGACTTTCTTAGTATATGGTTTGGTCCAACCTGGGGCCCACTGTGTATTAGTGCTATTTACTGTCGTTTCTGTGCTTAAATATTGTGTGCTTTGTGATTATCTACATGTGGGAGGTACTGTGTCATACTAGATAGTGTTATATTAATAAATAAAACATTTTATAACTACTGTATGGTTCTCCTTTCATTTAACTAATACTATAAGGTTACATTCTGCTTAACATTCCTTCAAGACTAAGCCTAAATGGTGCTCTCCACTCGGATAGCTTTCCAAGGTTATCTTTGACCTCTTAAATCACCATAAGGGTTGTTTGGACTGATGCAAGTTGCTCACTTTGATTAGTGGACAGTATATAGCAGGCCAACTTCTCACAGGGCCATTAATTGCCTGTGGTCCCCATCTTCTGGTCAGGTTCACATGGTATTTCCCACGGAGCCCACCCCTAGGACATGGTGGTTTCTCTGTCCACACCGGCGTGGACAGGGAAAACTGTGTTTGGCACTAGCATTTTCAAAACTCCTGCCAAACAGGAGCAAACATAAAGTCTGCTCCCAGCGGGCGGGAACTTTCAAAATTCTCCTGCCTGCTGGGTAAATACTTCTGTTCTGTTTCCCTGCCCGTAAGTAAGAGGGTATGGACTAGATTGAAATATTTATCTCACACACAGGGGGCATCATTAGTTTGAGAGGTTTATGCATATAATATTCAAAGATGTTAAAAATGTATTGTTTTTTCAAGATGATATTCTGGGGATGTGTAGAGCTATAAAAGAACACAAGCAGATCATCACATGAGTACTGAGTATTCTAGAGCACAAAGAGTTGACAGCAGAATTTAACAAGTGTGGGTTTGCGAAGGAACAGGTCACATACTTTGACAATGAGGTCACTGGGGAAGGAGTCAAACCTAAAATAGAATTATTAGAGGCAATCATAGAGGTACCTGCACCAAAAAAATAAAGATGACGTACGAGCATATTTGGAGTTGGTGGAATTCTACTCTACATTTGTAAGGGATTTCTCTTCAAAAAGACATGAGTTAAGACAGCTTCTTAAGTTGAAAAACAAATTTGAGTGGTTTGAACAGTGTCAGGAAACATTCCCTTACTTAAAATCTGACTTTGTAATGCTCCATCTTTACAAGGTTTAGTGCTTGAAAATACTTAAATACTTAAGATTTGAGAGGCACATCCTGCATACTTTGAAGAACTAACAAGATATGTAGAAGCTCTCAATCTTCTGCAGACAACAAATGCCTGCAGGAGATCACCTTTCTATTGAATTGGGAAACATTACATGTGGTTCCAGCTCAAGAGATGACTTTCTCAGGAGTGCACTTCTACATTCAAATGGGAAAGAAGTTTTTTCCAGTGGATATTAAGCTGTCTCTCCAGAGCCATCTCTGAGATCTTTTATCAAAGAACAGTGGCTCTGTAAAAGCTCATGTAAGGGTTCATGGTCTGATAATGGCAGGAATTGCAGTATTATCTTAGATTCAGTTGCATTTCAAACACTTGGTTCAGAAATGTTTGAATTATTGGGATCCCTTTGATTATAGAACATGGGCTGCCTAATTGCTGTATCCTGTAAGCTTTCGTACCAGCTCCCTTTATGGTTGTAGAAGGCATGCTTAGCAGAGTGGTTCAATTGAACCTTCAATTTATAGATAGTGACCACAAATGCCAGTGCAGTAAGGTGGGAAATCACACTGAAGAACATATCTGTTGATGGCAGATGGTTATAATGAAAGGCCAAACAGACATCGAATTGGAGAGAATTGGAGGTGGTTTATAGAGCTCTAAAAGCATTTTTTCAATGGTACAATGTCATACAGTCAGGGTACAGATGGCTAACTAGGTGACACAGCATACATAAATTGCAAGGGAGGTACAAAGTTTTGGAAACAGGAGCAGATAGCTCACTCCAAGGCAATAGGGTCAGAGCAGAATCTGTTTCACTTAAATTATACATTTCAAGAAGGTATAGACAACTCAGTGGCAAATCACATGAACAACATGTTTCCATCTTCAGTAGAATTCCACCTTAACCCCAGATTATTTCAGTTGATAACTGCCAAGGTAGGGTCGCTGAGGTTGGACCTTTCTCTCTTCCAGGGAAGGTGCTCTTCTACCACTTTTGTTGCTCAGCGAGAGCATATACACTGACTTTGGCAGGGGATGCCCTGCTCTTTCAGTGGCCGCATTGGCTTCTATTCACTTTCCTTCCAATTCCCTTTCTTCTGAAAGGACTTTGGACAATTCAAAGGAAGATAGTGCTAGTGCTTATCCTAGTAGCTCCATTTTGGTTATACAGGTCATGGTTTCCTCAAGTAAAGCTCTTAGGTCAGGGTCAACTATTGACAATTCTAGATGACCTCTCTCCTTTCCTTTAGCCATTTCATATTCAATCATCTCTGACCTATCTCAGTCTATGGCTTTGTGTTTGAAAAGCTAGTACTTCAGCTTTTGGAGTCTCCAGAGGAAGTAGAAGACTCTATCCAGAGTTGCATTTCTAACAATGGCTTCTTGTGAAAGAAGTACCAGCTGTGTCTTGGTCATCTTGTAACATAGAGTACAAAGACCAGTCATTCAAGCCTGTATTGTACAAGGGAGTTCTCAAGTTAGAATTGAGACAGTGACTAGATGTCTTACTGGAGGGGCATATCACACTCTGTTGTCAGCCTAAAGTATACCTTTCGTTCTGAAAAGTCTTCAGCACCAGCAGACCCCTTCTGTGCCCATACATTTGCTCTTTTTCACCCTTAAGTCATATATCTGTTAGCCATTACTGCTGCTGAACATCTTGGTGAAATTGGTGCTTTGGCAATAAAGCATCCCTTTCTACCGATTTTTCCAAATTGGGTGTTTTTCAGGACAAATACTGGATTGATTCTGACCAAGAAATGTAAATGTGCTTGTACTTATATAGCGCACAGCTACCCCGGTTCGGGGTTTCCCGGCGCTGTACTCATACCGCTAGGGAACCCTTCCTGGCTTTTTCCCTGTGAAATGTCCACTCCTGGGCATCCCCAGGGTGAAGCCAGGCATCCCAGCGCTGTTGGGGCCATTGTGGAGATTAAGCAAGCTATTGCCCAGAGTTGCAGCGTGGGACCCATGTATAGAATAGGCACTGAGGCGAGAATATCCGGTCCGCGGAATTTATAGCCCGAGACCCTGCCGCGTCGGGAATCGAACCCTGGTCCTGGACCAGTGCTCTGCATCGAGGTCTGCCGCTCTAACCATTGAGCCACACTTCTCCAAATGATCTTACATACATTTTTTCAGTTTCCTTCTTTGGCAGAGGAGGAAGACTTTCAGAACGTAAATGTCAGGAGAACAGTGCTCATTTACCCAGAAAAACAGCTGTTTTAATTATCTTCATTCCCTCCTAATGACTTGTGGTTCAAGTAAAAGCGGTCTAAGCACTCTACTTCCATTATAAGTAGGTGGGTCAAGGGACCTATTTCAGAGTTCTATAAATCAGCAAGTGAGGAGATCCCTTCAGGTACAATGAAAAAGTCAACAAGAGGTGTATTTGCCATGTGGGTGAAATCTAGGTTGGTTTCCATACCATCACCATCATCATCATCATCATCAACTTTATTTTGCATCTCACGGATGCATAAAAGTACATCAATAAAAAACATTTCATTACAGATGATAACATAAAATAAAACCAGTGCAAATTACAGTCAATAATCAAATAGCAACAATCATAAATTAGAACAAGTGCAATCAGTTAAAATGATAAATCTTAGGATACAATAGATTGTTAAAAACTTTACGAGTGCTCATGGCAGCCAGTAAAAAGGAGACAAGTGCATAACAGACCAGTGGGGTTTTTAATTGATAAAACGAGGACAAGGCTAGAACTGGATTACACAGGTAAACTTTCTTTAAAAGTGGAATAATTAAAATCTTTCTCTCTACTTTATACAAAGGGCAAATGAGCAGTACATGTGATGTTGATTGTGTTGACTTATTGTTACACTGGCAAGGCGGTAAGAGACTTAAAGAAAATAAATGATGTGGATGACCCAACATTAGTCGGATAAAATTCTGTCGAAATCTGGTAAGAATACAACAATGCTGGTTAGTCTAGACAAACCATAGGTATAAATGAGAATGGTTTGGCATCTGCAGACTGTTTTTCTCTTTTGCTAACCCACCTGTCACGCGTAACTTTCATTAACCCTTTCCGTGCGTCAGACGTCCGGGAGCCGTCCGACGACACAGGTGGATTGTGCGTGGGATGGCTCCAGGCCATCCTAGCACCCACCCACAGGGGAAGCACTGGCGCTCCCCCGTGGGGTCGCCCTAAAAGCTGCCCCCACCAGGGAAGGCAGGGGAAGCCCTTCCCCTTCCCCTGGCCCCTGGCCCCACTCCACTCCCTCCACGTGATCTAATGATGTCAGCGCGCGAGGTGCGCTTGCGTCATTGGAGGATACCAAATGCCCTGGAAGCCATTTGCTTCCTGTGCATCCAGGGAAGAGGAGGTGAGTTTCTCCTCGGGGAGGGTGGTGGGTACTTTTTAAAAGGCATCGGAGGAAAGGAAGGGTTTTCCTTTCCTCCAATGTCTTTTTAAAAAGCATTCCTGCTGCACGATCGCGCGGGGGGAGGATTGGCCACAAATGTAATTATTTATATGTATAGGTGCCCACTGGGCCATCAGGGATTTTTTTTTAATGTCCTTTTTGTGTTTTGGGGAGCGGCCCCTTAGGCAAGGGTTGCTCCCCTATTTGGGGGCAATATGTTATGGCTGTGTCTACCCCCCTAGGGGGCAGATTGTGCCATTATATTTTAATTAAAGTGGTCCACTAGACCACCAGGGATGCATTTATGGGGAATGGCCCCTTGGGCAAGTGTCGCTCATTTTTGGTGCATTGTTTTTGGCTGTCTGCATCCCCCTAGGGTGGCAGATCTTGCCATTTTTTTTATTTAGTTGCCCACTAGACCACCAGGGCTTAATTTGTCTGGAGTGGCCTCTTGGGCAAGGGTCGCTCTCCTTTATGGTAGAATGATTGGGGCCATTTGTGCCCTCTTTGGGTGGCAGATCAGCAGTATGTTTTTATGCCCATCTGCCCCCAAGGGGGGCAGAAGCCACTAGACATCAGGGTTTTTTTAATTTTGGTGTTGGGGAGGGGCCTCTTGGGCAAGGGTTGCTTTCCTTTTACAGGGGTGAATATTTTATTCATACTGTTAGGCCCACCTACCCCTTAGCGTGGCTGGTGGATTGTGTCTGGACTGGTGCATTATTTGCATATGTGATTGTAATTAACCCTGGGCGTAGTTCGCGTAGCCGCGCTTCGCGAAGCTACACGAAGATGTCCTTGCACTACGCGAGCTACGTGTAGCTTCGCGAGCATGCGTAGTTGTTTGGTGCGCCAATTCGCGATGGCTTTTTCTTGTTCGGGAGCGTGGTGAGCGTGTTCGGGGAGCTGTTTGCATGCTCGGGGGATAATATCTTGCGATCTTACCCATGCGGTCGCCAATGGGCGCGGCCATCTTGTTTTTCAATTGTCCCGCCCGCTCGTAATGCCTTATTTCCTGGTCCAGGTCGTGGATTGCGTGTTCGCGATGCGTATGTCGTGTTCGGGAGCACATTTTACTTGTTCGCCACAAATATTGCATGTTCGCGAGAAATATCGCGCAAACTTACATACGCGGTCGCTAATGGGTGCGGCCATCTTGTTTTTCACTCTATGCTATGGTTCTGGGCCTACTTTTCTATCCTCCCTTAATCTTTGTCATCCTTTGTATTTAAAACATTTTTTCTGACTTTTTTTACTTATCATCTATCTCTCTCTTTCCCTAAGTTTATATTTTGCATTTTATTTCTACTTTTACTGTGTTTTTTATAAAGTTCTTTCTTTCTTCTTCCCCCTAACTTTTTTTTCCCCTTCTAACTTTTCTTTTCCGCCTCCCACCCACCCCAGAACCATGGCCAATGGCACACCGAGTGCTACTGCTAAGGGCAAGGGACCAGCAGGAGCAGACAAGGGCCGCCTGCCTTACGGCAGAATGCGTCCTGCAGGGGTGCAGGCCCGACAACTTTTTGGGGAGGCGGAGGTGGCCGCCCTTGTTTTTTTCATTCAGCGCCACCTCCCCTTGACCTTTGCAGCAGGCGGCAGTCCCGGCACCGTGTACGCTGCCCAGGAGCGTCACCGTCGGTGGGCGAAGGTGCGCCGGGCAGTGTTCTGGTGCTCAGTGGTCCGGCGCACCGACAATCAGCTGGCCAACCGGTGGTCCAACATCCTGGACCGGGAGCAGGACCTGTTGGACCTGCTAGGTGCCGAGGTCGTCGGGCTTGGTGAGTAACTTATTGTGTATAAATTAAATTTGATGAATAACAAGATTACTGCTGCGTGCTACGTGTTGCTGGTAAATTACGTTCCAAAAAGCAAAATCTTCTGTGATTGTAGGACCCAGGTGCTCGGTGGTACTCTTACTTGTTTGCAACTTAGTCTGCGCTAGCTTGTGCTGATTATGTAAGAGTTTATATTAGAGAACTGAAGTTAGGTAATGTGATTTGCTAGAGAGACTCTAGTCCTTCCATTGTCCTACTGTGAAATAGTGGTGGATGGATATTGGATACTAGGTTTAGTTTGTTAGTATCAGTTAATAATTGTTTTATGTGGTCTGTGTGACGCCTCCTTTGTCACTGAGTGCTACTTACCCCAGTCCTCCGTTGAACCTTTTGTACTTTGTTTAGTGAGTGGTAGGCTTAGCATGGTCAGTCAGTAGCAGAACTACATCAGAATCATGCAACCAACCCACAATTTGTTGTCTGTTTGCACAAATGGATGCATGTGTCCTCCATCTCATCTATGCATTTGATGGCTGAAAAAATGGAAATGCAGACTTAGTGAACAATTGGCCCGTCTGAAATAGGTGGTGTAGGTCAGGTGGTACTTACTAGGCTTCGTTAGTATTTGTAATCAGAATGATTATGGAACACTGGAGTGTTCATAAATAAGTAGACGATCCGTGAATGCAGGAAGCAGCCAGTAGTCGATCCATCTGATTAGATAGGTCAATTTTATTGCAATTGTTGTTTCCTAAAATGTTGTTTGACTTATTTTTCTAAATGATTAATTATTATTTGTTTCACAGCACTCCTTAATGTTTGTCTCTTTCTTTATGATATTTTACATGATCATCAGCATCACCCAGGGGCAAGAAGACGGGGTCGGCGGGGGAACCACAGGACCGCTCCTCTACCGAGGCTCCTGCTGCTGGCCCCAGTAAGTCCTCCAGTGGTTATATTGCCAGTTATATTTCCCTAACTTTTACTGCATATTTTTTTTCCGAACTATAAATTATGGTTCTTCTTTCTAATTCTATTTTTTACAAAAGCTTCTTTGACCTTGACTATCTGTTTCCAAATTCTGTTTATCCCTGCCTCTAACTAAGTTCCTTCTAACTGCTTCTGATATGACTCTCTGTACTACTACTACTATTATTCTGTCTGTAGCGAAGCTTGCACAATTGCCCACTCTTTATTGAAGGTTTTCTTTGGAACAATAAACTCTGATAGACCAATAGCTCTAGCCACTGTGTCCTGTCCTTTGGGCTGTCCTCTTCTAGTCTTCTTAATGTTGAGGCTTTGACAATTACCACAAACAAAATGGCCAACCAGATATTTGACTAGTATTTTGGATATGATAGTACATGATACTACTATTGTTGTAGTGATTCTGCAGAGCCACATACAGAACTATGCACAACAAAATAGGATGTTGGTGATGGGAGGTTGGACCTTACTGATCACACCTCAGTCCGAAGAACCCACGATCCCCTGACAGACTAGCTATAGTGTCTCACATTAGGGTCCCACTCCCGACCCCCCCCCACGAAGAAGATACACAATGTTGATGATGACTGAGACAGACAACCCAGAACATAACACCATTTTGCTCACTCACTTGTGTAAGTCCACCCCACCACACCAAATACCACAGAGTCTATGTGTAAGTTCAAAAGGTTTATTTGAAACAAGTAACAAGCTCTGTACGTCGTTTTATGAAATTTAATTTACTACAGCCATCGTCAATAAGCCAGCAAAAAGCCTAAGATTAAAACAGTAAACATTTACAAGTGCATGACAACAAGAACAAGATCTTTTGAATTCTGGAAGACCCCTTACCGTAGAATGTAGAAATACTGGTTACATCATGCATCATAAGCTCTGTAAATCTCTGGTTTGTAGAAGGGAATCTTCCGCCTAATATTTGAGAAAAATGCTGCGCGTTAGCCTTTAGATAGTATACTGGTGAATGCAAGCATTTTGCAGTCATGGCAAAAAGTGTAACATGTATGTGATTGCTAAGCAATACGGACTAACCAAACTCAATAACAAAGTGGCTTGTTTTTCGACCTCTTCACTTGTACGCAACAGTCATGTGGCCTCAAAGGCATCTACTGCACATGTCAATAAGCTGCCAGGTATAATTAAATATGTGCCAAAAGAGTAGTAGTGACATGATGAATCTAAAAGGGTTACACATGGCTCAGGCTAACTTTCAAAAGAGTAGAGTAGGACTAGATGACCCTAGGAACCATATCACTACTAGTGTCTGTCTACTGACTGTACTTACTACTCTAGTGCTAATGTATGTTGTATTAACTTTTTTTTCAATGTTCCAAGTGAACACTAATAAAATAGGGGGAGGTTTTCAGGCATCTAAAAATTTGTGATGTTTTTTTCTAGGCACACTACCAACCACCAGTGCCGGCGGGGCCAGCTGTGATGTGGCCATTCCGGAGGGGGCAGGAGAACTGGCGGCACCTGCAGGAGCGACAGGGGGGGATCCAGCAGCAGTGGCCTGGCAGTGGTAAGTTATATTCATTTACTTCTTGACATTACCACTAGATGGAAGTGTGTTCACTACTTCACTGTACTGTGCGACTTATTAAGTTGTAGTGAACATTATACAAAGTTTGAAGAAGACACCCATTACTTAGCATTAGCAGCGTGAGTTGAGTAACCAACGGCCTCTTCTATTTGACTCCACAATCAGCTGTGAAGGTTTTATGGAGAAGACAAACTCAGATCAGATGACCTTGATGGATGTGTTGAACAAAGAGGGAAAGAAGGGTGGTAAGACGGGCGAGATAAATAATATGACTGACTGGCAGAGAAGAATATGTTATTGGAGGCATGTATAGGTGGCTGATAGTAATCAGATCAGATGCAAGGGTTGTTGAAGGATGGGTGGAAGGTGAAAGAGAATGCCTGCCTGGGTGGGCGACACAGTATGGGTGGATAGTGCTAGATAGCAAGAATCAGCGGTGTTTGGTTCAAACTCAAGGCCAAGGCAAGCAAGGAAGGAGCGGAAGCATGGGTGGTTGTTGGTGAAACCAACTAAGTTTTGGTATGAGATATATAAAAAAGAAGGATAAACGTTTACTTTAATGGATGTATGCCTGGATGTACTATCATCAATAGACAGCATAGGTGGAAAGTGTCACTGGAGAGTCCTACTTTGAAGAAAATGTAAAAGAAACTGCGCCACAGTAGCAAAGCGTAGGGGAATATAGGTAGTATTATCAGAATACAGTTGACTCGCAGTAGTTTGCAAGCACGTCATATATATACATCTGGTTGCCGAAACGCATAATGGCGTGCTGTGTGGGTGCTGATTGACATTAAATACCTATGAAGCACGAGTTGGTGTCCGTGTGCTTCTTCCTCGCCGGTCGGAGGTGGGAGACAGCTTGTTGGATTTTCATATATATATATATATATATATATATAAATATATATATAACTGCTCCACTGCACCTTTTAGAACGGATCACTCACTGGCGGGTGCTGCTCACACGGTGGTGCTCGTGTTCAATATCTCGCTCCCAAAGTCCCTCTCTCCCATCTGGGAAGAAGGCAGCAGCACTCACGGATTTGGTTTGTAGCCAGTTTATTTAGCGCTTCACAGACGCGTTTCGGGTCTTCCCTTCGTCAGTGTGTTAACAATGTACATAGAGTGGCGCCATTTTATATACAAAAAACATCACATTTCCGGGTGTTTGAAAGCAAAGAAGGACATTGCCGCCTCCGTGGATTTTTTGGGCGCCATCTTTGAGTGTACAAATACCGTATTTAACACTTGATTACCGGTTAAATTTGTGTATCAACTCATCATTTCCAACAATAAATATTGTGTCAAGTGTATCTACACCCTTATGTGTACATATATCCCATTTATTTGTAAATCTTGCCGTGGATCGGCTAATGGCGGTTCGATTGAACCGCCCTGTCCCTCATCGCATTCATCATTTTTGCCATGTATCGGCTATTAAAAACCCACATGTGTATTATTCATATTAGGAGGTATTGAATATTTGCAATGTTGCTATTCTTCTTCTTCCTACCGGTTTTCATTCTGTCAATCACCTAGGTCCCCAGGTGCACCGTTATTTACGCTATTTACCATCTTGCGCAATACGAATTAAAAATACGGCAGAGAAAACAAGAAAAGTTTGAACGCAATGAAAGGGACTACTCAATGGGGAGAGTACTAACATTCGCGAAAAAGTTCGATGGACCAAGGAAGGAGATGTCTAAAAATAAACAGACACCAACACTAGCACCAGAAAGAATTGAGACCTCTGAATCGGATTTGACCGAAAACGAGCAGTCCGGAGATGACACAGCGGGCCCCTCAGGAGAACAAAAGAAAACCCCTTTTCACGAAGAGTTCAACCTGATCCGAGAGTCATGGCTAAGAGGGGGGAAAAGCAAGCCCCCTGAAGCAGACATAGACAGACCAGAAGGGGCGGTTGGAAGAGGAAGAGGAAGGGGCAAAATTACCCGGAGCAAGAGATGCGCAAGATGGTAAATAGAGAAGGCAATCTCACCATTATAAACTTAACATCTAAACAACTTACCGAAACAGAGGAATCGGTACTGAAACTGGGATTATCCTTTTGTCCACAAATGAACTTTGAATTCACACAAACTAGGATCGATCTTTGTAAATTCGTAAGGAAGCTTAAGCTGCACAAATTCTTTAAAATGAAACCAACGATTAAAGAAGCCAGACAAATCAAGGGAAATGCTAAAGAAACAGATCTACTGACAGTAGATGACCTCACAACATTGGAATTATTAGAAGAACTGCGACAAGGACAGGAATTGACCACAGATCACAGTGAAGATACAACAACACAAAGGACCAGGAATTTAGGGATTGACCAGGAGGCACCATGTAGCAATTTTAAACCGATCTCACAATTTTTGCCACAAATGCCCCAAGATGCAATTGATGTCTTTTCCGAATCGGTGATCAAGGACCTGGTCCGACTACGAGAAAAAGGCAGCCATGGGACTATAAAACGAAATCTATCAAAAGCCCAAGAGGAAGCCCTAAGAGAATTACAGAAGGATCCTACTGTGGTGTATAAACCCTCCGATAAAGGGGGAAACATCGTCCTGATACCAAGAGAGCAATATGTGAGAGAAGCTCTACGTCAATTGACTGGTAAACAAAATTACGAACTAACAACCAGCAAGAGATATGATGATAGTGTAAACGAATATCATCAATTAATCAAGAAGTGGCAGGACAAATCTATGCTAACTATGGAGGAATTTCTCTTCCTGAGAACGACTAACCCTATAATCCCCACCTACTACCACTTACCAAAGGTACACAAGGACAAAATAAATCCACCTGGCAGACCCATAGTTTCATCATTGGGGAGCCTAAGTGAAAATCTGTCTGTCTTTGTAGATCATTTTTTATTTCAATCTGTACTACAGTTATCTTCCTACATCAGAGACACTAAGGATTTCATTTCTCGCATTGAAAACTTACAATCGAAGTCATCATTTGTTTTCATAGTACTGGAAGCTTATATACATGCATAGATCACAAACAGGGACTGAAGGCGGTGGAGTATTTCTTGAATAAGAGGGCATTAAAACTACTAGAACACAGTAATATGTTGATCGAGCTTATACAGTTTTGCCTATATAACAACATATTTCTATTTCAAGGAGACCTCTACAGGCAGGTCTCGGGTACCGCGATTGGGCACCTGCTTCGCCCCCAGTTACGCAAATTTATTCGTGGGCTGGTGGGAGGAGCAGGTGGTCTGGTCCCCCTCTAATGTCGCATGGACAGAAAATATAGTGACCTGGCATAGGTATATTGACGACCTCTTCCTAGTTTGGAGGGGGTCTGTCAACACCGCTAAAGACTACATTAACCATCTGAACAAGAACAATCTTAATCTACACTTCACAGGCGAGATCAGTTCAGTGGCAGTGAACTATCTCGACCTTGAAGTAAGGATACAAGACAACAAGATAACAACGGTTCTTTATCGAAAGCCAACCGCAGGCAACAGCACACTGCATGCCACAAGTAGTCATCCAGAGAGGCTGAAGAACAGTATACCATATGGGGAACTCTTACGTTTGAAACATAACTGTTCAAGGGAATGCGATTTTTTAAATGTAGCCAAAGAGAGTCTTGAGTCATTTGCGGCCAGAGGATATGACTTAACATTACTAGATAATACACTAAAAAGAGTAAATAAGATACCTAGAAAGAAATTACTAGAGGTCAACAAAAAAGAAGAAAAGAAAGAAGAGGGCAAATTTCGCTTGATCACAACCTTTTCGGAGGATGCAGATTCCTTAGGACACATTTTCCGAAAAAACTGGCACGTCCTGAAAACTGATCTGATTATCGGGAAAGATATTCCCCCTGTCCCACTAATGACCTTTAGGAAAGCCAGGTCACTAAGAGATAAGTTGGTCCATAGTCACCTAGACAACCTTACAGCAAAGCAAGGGACATTTGGTGAACTAAAAGGTTTTTACCCTTGCAGTAAATGTAAAGCCTGTGCATTTAGTAAAAGAACCTTGAATTATGAAATCAATGGAATGAAGGAACGTAAAACTATCAGGAAATTTATAACATGTCAAACTACACATGTGGTTTACTGCCTGATGTGCCCTTGTGAGTTAAGGTACATCGGCAGGTCTATCCACAGTGCTATTACGAATAGGGACATGAGTTACCCGGTGGCGAGACATTTTGTTATCAAACACCAGAGTAACAGGAACCTACTTCAATACTTTGGGCTGGACCATGTACCACTCCACATCAGAGGAGGGGTCAGGATGCTTAGGTTGAGGAGGTTGGAGTCAAGATTCATCATTGACCTACAAACTAAAAGCACGAAAGGCATGAATAGTGGGGAAGAGTTAACGGTGCACCTGGGGACCTAGGTGATTGACAGAATGAAAATCGGTAGGAAGAAGAAGAATAGCAACATTGCAAATATTCAATACCTCCTAATATGAATAATACACATGTGGGTTTTTAATAGCCGATACACGGCAAAAATGATGAAGGCGATGAGGGACAGGGCGGTTCAATCGAACCGCCATTAGCCGATCCACGGCAAGATTTACAAATAAATGGGATATATGTACAAATAAGGGTGTAGATACACTTGACACAATATTTATTGTTGGAAATGATGAGTTGATACTTTTGTGTATATTGAACACAAATTTAACTGGTAATCAAGTGTTAAATACGGTATTTGTACACTCAAAGACGGCGCCCAAATAATCCACGGAGGCGGCAATGTCCTTCTTTGCTTTTAAACACCCGGAAATGTGATGTTTTTTGTATATAAACTGGCGCCGCGCTATGTACATTGTTAAACACACTGACGAAGGGAAGACCTGAAATGCGTCTGTGAAGCGCTAAATAAACTGGCTACAAACCAAATCCGTGAGTGCTGCTGCCTTCTTCCCGGATGGGAGAGAGGGATTTTGGGAGCGAGATAAATATATATATATATATATATATATATTTATATATATCATGCTCCAACTTGCCCACAATGCCCCACTGTCATGTGACAGGCCCATCCAGGGGAGTGGCATCAACATTGTGAAAACGGGGCCAGGTGCACGCAATCAGCTAAGCAAATGCCTCTGAAGAAGAAAGGAATCTTTTGAAACGCGTCAGGCTCTCTGCTAAACTGACTGTCTGATTGAAGCTGTCAGCAACAGACCGGTTGTACCCTGAAAATAAAGGTTTGCCACCTACCTTTGTGTTTGAGTGCTGTTCAAGCGTTGGCAAGTTGGAGCATGATATTTGGGCGGCGGTCCAGCCGCCGAACTTGCACCACCCCATAATCGGGGGCCGCGTGGCTGATATCTATCGAGCTGTAATGCGGAGCACAAAGGAGGGATTGAAACTGGACACTGCTGGCGGCGGCCCATTCGAGGGCTTGAAATGAGTGACAGACATTAGTGCCACCATATGACACGAAATCAACCTGGACTGCAGTTCCCACAATGCCCCACTGTCATGTGACAGGCCCATCCAGGGGAGTGAAATCAACATTGTGAAAACGGGGCCAGGTGCACGCAATCAGCTAAGCAAATGCCTCTGAAGAAGAAAGGAATCTTTTGAAACGCGTCAGGCTCTCTGCTAAACTGACTGTCTGATTGAAGCTGTCAGCAACAGACCGGTTGTACCCTGAAAATAAAGGTTTGCCACCTACCTTTGTGTTCGAGTGCTGTTCAAGCGTGGGCAAGTTGGAGCATGATATTTATATATATATATATATATACATATATATATATATATATATAGCGGAATCCCCTTCCACGACTCCGGGGACCACTCCCTACCTATTAATGTATTTTCAATTGGGTCAGCCAGCCTGCAAAGGGTGGCCTATCCGTTGGTTATGGTTACACAATCAATGAAAGCAAAGTACCCTATGCAGTAGCGGTTGGTGGTGGCAGTGCTGGTGGGCGGTGACATGGGGAGGAGCAGGGTGGGTGGCACTGGCAAGTAAACTTTGTATTACGGCCAAATACAGGTAATCAACATAAAAATAAATAAAATGATTTTCATTGTGCGCACTGCACCGCCAAATGGGATGCAGTGCGTGCAACGATTTTTTTTTTTTTTTGTATGTATTGTTTAATTACCTGTGATTGTCCGTAATCCATAGTTTACTACCCCCACCCTGCACCTTCCCACGTCACCGCCCGGCAGCACTCCCACCACCGACCGCTACTGACCTGATGTCGTATTACTTACCATCTATAATATAAATATAAGCAATGATCATTGGATCAGATAAATAATCAGCCTTTTTGTAGTACCCAGGGCAGGGTGTAAGTGAAATTGATCATTTTCCCTCATGTAACAGACAGAGTATGGCCAGTGCCACCGGCCGTAAGGCGTAATACAAAAATATGAGCTTCCCCACCTGCAGACAGTAGTAGTAAATAAAATTAACGTGAGTCTGCATCATGTGATTCATATCTTTTTCTCTTGGGTGCAAGCTTAGCTGACTGAGCTGGCATGCCGGCTACAATGAGGTTATGTAATTGCGCTAAACTAGAGATAAGAACAACACGACTGGTGTACCGGAGTACATAGTACGAGTATAATGTCGGAAACTCCCACAAATGTTAGAGTCCAAGGAAGTAGGAGTATAGATACTTACCACCAAATCACAAATGTTATGTACTGTGCTTGCTAGGGATACTGTGACACTATGTGTTGAATGATTTTAGTGATTCCTTTTTGCTAAGAGTATTGGCTACAACATGTTCTTCTTCTTTCTTGATATAGATACTCCTTCCACACCCACACCAAAACCATTGAGGAAAGAGTTGGCCGCCAGGGCCTGGCGCCATAAACTGGAGGCCATTTGCGAAGAATATTGCCGGCTGGTGGCTCAGGCGGAGGAGGAGGAGGCGGCTGCAGCTGCAGCCTCCTCCAATGCCCCGGGCCCCAGTCAGGCCCTGCCTAAAAGTTTCACGGCGCCGTGGTCCGGCAGTCGCCCGCCGCCGCGCCTCCATCTCAACCACTGCTGCCCCCCACCCTGCATGTAACTGCAGGGAATTTCGCCGCCAGCTGCTCTGCCGGATGGCCCGGTGGAGGAGAACCTAGAGGAGCAGGTAAAAATCCTGGTGGATAAACATCTGAAGGACCGCCGACTAAAGAGGACTTTGTCATTTGCCCCATTTTTAAATCCTTTTGTTGGTGGGTGGGTTTTTGGGCGTTGGGAATTCACTATCGAACATTGGGACTTGAACATTCGTTGTGGACATTGGTTGGGGTTAGGGAGGGGGGTGGGTTAGGTCAGAGTGGGATAGTTTATTTTTGTTAGGGTATATTACATTTTATACTATTTACTTAAACATAAGATGTTAATGTTTTGTGGTGGGTTACTGTTTTACGAATGTAATCTATGTTACATGGTTTGTTACTTTGTTTCCTTGCTGCTGCATGCCCGCAGCCAGTGTTTTTAAAAGATCTGCCGATTTTGTAACACACAAACCGATAGATGCAGTACCTCTCACTGAGTTATTTTTAATTTTCATAATAGTACTGTCAGTCTCTCCTCCTAGTCCATTATACCGCCCACCAAACGTATCTTACCTGTGATTGATGATGATGAAGTTCGGCACACTGATGGCTGCATGGTTGGTTTCCCAAATGAACGGAGAAGATACCATTATTGTGGTGGTAGTAGTAGACACTGGCAATAGCATTTGAAAAAAAAAAGAAAAAGTCACTTGACTGAGAGACTGTGGGAAGAGTAGTAGAACAAAGTAAACTACAGCATGGGTGGGCAAGCAGAAGAAGATCCTTGCCCTGCCTTAGTTGAAATTCAATTAGTGTTGCTTTCACCACATATCTGCCCCAGCAAGCGTGTGATCAATTGTTGGTGTACATTTAATGTAGTCACATCACACCTCAATATAAATCACACATCCCGAGGGAAGGGGGTTAGGGATTGATGAATGGATGGGAAGTGGGGTTTTGGGAAAGGTTTGAGAAAGAAAAACAGACAGTATGCATGGACACAACAAAATTAAAACACAATCTTGTAAGACGACCATGATCCATTATCAAAGAAATCAATGTGTAAAGTAAGAAAAAGGAAATGCATTCATGCTGAGGAGGAGAACTTGATGGTTAATGATAATGAGTTGTACTTACTAACTACTACTACACAATTAGACAGTACAGGGCAGAAATTATTAATATGAAATTTGCCTTGCCTGTCTGCCGCCCTCAGAGCTCAGACCGAACCAAATTACATGCTGTACCGGGCTTACTTTTATTTTTCAAGCTAGCAAAGGAAATGAAAAAATAGTTGTAGGGATCAATTACCAAACAAACCACAACACACAGTCGTAATGATTGAAGAGAAAAAAGGAATCAAATACATTTAAAGATGAATGATACTAAAGTTACTGTATTATCCTGGTCCAAATGTGGAGTTGCATCATTCTCGTCATTCCTCTTGGTCCTCCCTTCCATGGACACTCTGCACATCAATCTTGGGTACCACTGCCTGCCTGATGCGGATTGCTAAGGTATGTGTGGGTTGTTACTCCCACTATAGCACAGGTTAAAAGGCCGGCCTGTAAGTGTAGATGGAAAAACAAAAGGGGTATTGAAAAATAACTGAATTACAAAAAATAAACTCAATTACAGTGGAGTGCAAGAAGACAAGACAAGACTCTTGAGAGAACACTTTCAGACTGAGGCAGCTTGGATGGGATACATAGTCTCTACAGCATTAAGCTACAACAACAACGGAACAGGAGCCAGCACAGCCACAGAACAGGCCAATTGCAGCACGGGCCAGGCACCCTACCCCTTACCTTACATTTTGACCGAGCCAGACAAATGGCATATGCACTGCAGCAACCTAGCATTTTCCAAATGAAGTGACTAAATCAATGCCCCTCCGTCCCTCATACCACTACACTCTACTCCAGTCCACACCACTACACGGACATGTAGCCTAGGTCTGCTGTTGTTCTTGTTGAAACTGTTTACCTTTTAAGGCAGTCCATGAAATGCAGTTATTCCATCAATTATCTCCGATCCAATTAGCTGACTGTGTGCAAAGATAGCATGCTCCACAGCATCATCATGACCGTGTGGTACGTGTTCTCCAACACCAACTCAGTCTGTAGTGACTGATTAAGTTTATAATATATTCCATATCACAAAATTGCAACGGATATTGGGCGGCACCTGCAGTGGTAGGAGTACAATGTGGTTATTAAACAACAAGGAAACATTGACTGTCACCTGACCTGAGTCACTTTTACTTTGTCGATAAACTAGTATAGTTCGACTTCATGCACATTAATTCGTAGTCAGCAAGCATCCAATGCAATGCATGCCATCATTCACAGTAATCACTCATTACCTGTCTTGCTGTTCTCTTTGGCTATCAGATCTGATGCCTGCCTAGCCTTCTGACAGTCAGTGATGAGTTTCTTTCGGCTTGGAAACAAAACGGAATATAGCTGGAGTCACATTTCACTACTTATGGAGGGACTGTTAGAGGCAACATGTATTGTACTATTCTTCAACTCCATCCAATGTCTGGCTTTCTTGAAATGTATTTAGGGAGAGTAAGAAAGATGGAGCAGGACTCTGAGGAGTGGAGTGGACAGTTATGCACAGACGTGCAACTCCAATAGGGAAATAAAAAGAGGAGACTGTTGATGGATTTGTTGTGATTAGATTTTGAACCAGAAAAACAGATACACAGTCACACACAAATAAAGGAAGGGAGAACAATTTGAAAGCCTAGTTGTCAGGGAAGAGGAGCTCGTCCTCAAACTCTGGTGGTTCGGACAGAAGTACGTCATGTAAGAACCCACTACTTATGTCATCAAAGTCGCTCTCCTCTACCTGCTGTGATTCACGTATTTTGTACTCCGGTGGTATAAAGTGCTGATTCATTTTGATCATGGTTAACCTCTCCACGCTTTTGGGCGAAATACTGGTCCTTTTCACAGTAACAATGGCACCAGTAGCACTGAAAACACGCTCTGAAGAGACACTTGCAACAGGGCAGGCCACATACTTTATCGCCAGCCTGCTGAGCACTGGCCATTGGCTTCTTTTCCCATACCAATACACCAATGGGCTATGCTCCATGAAGGCCTCTGTTGTGTCAGCTAGATAGGCCTGAACCATCCGCTCAATGTTCAGTGGTGCTCCGATTTGCTTGGCCTCTTTTGCCTTTGCATCAGTCATGGACGTAAAAAACCCTTTCCGTAGAAACCAATCACCTGCCGTTTTTTTTAAATATGGCTGATGATCCTGGTTGGTGCTGTTGATGTTATTGCTGGGAGGCAAACGCACTGCTCTCGGCCTCTGAAGTAGAACTTGACTCTGGGTGCCCTGTAGTACCTTTTCTGCCCTGGGGTGGTGGGTCTCTAATTAAGATCCGTTCATTTTCAAAGTCAGTGGCTTCCTCAGCTATCAAAGTTTTGTACTTGGCAACATCCACTTCTGAAACAGGAATTACTTCATTACTGCTCAGCAATAATTTGTAACGTGGATCCAAAATTGAGGCAGTAATGTAATGTCGATGTGACACAATGTTATTTTGAATCCTTGTATTGTCAGATAAGCGAGCGGCTAAGGTGTCCGCCAAATAATATGCGTCTACTTTGTCATCCACACCTGCGTAAATTTCTGACACCTCCTTCAGCTCTTGCTCTAGCATGTACAACAATGGGATAGCTAGGCCCATGGTACAGTCCTCCCTGTTGACTTCACGTGTGAAGACCTCAAAAGGAAGTAGCATCTCTGTCAGGCATTTAACGAGGTCCCATTGGGCTATCTCAACGGTCATGCCTTTCACAGTAGGATCTCCTGACCTTTTCATGACATAAGCATTGAGTGGTATGTACTGCTCAAACAGACGCTCAAGCATGTAATAAGTTGAGTTCCAACGTGTTGGCACCTCCTGGATGAGTGCTTTGACTGGCATTTTATGCTCACGTTGAATGACCCTCAGCTGCTTCCGGGCTTTGAAAGAATGGTTGAAATGTGTGCATATTCTTCTGCAGGTGGTCAGTAAACTGCTGACTTTGCTTTCATTTTTCAGAAAGTCTTGAACAACAATGCTAATGCAGTGTGCCAAACACAGGAACCTGAAATAGCCACCATCTTTCATGGCCCTAACTACATTACTGCCATTGTCCGTGGCACCAAAACCAATGGTAAGCCCTCTTGGTCGCAGCCACTCAAACACCTTGCTGTTAAACTCATCCAAAATGTTTGCAGCAGTATGAGATTTCTCCATAGCAAACATGGCTACAGTTGCATGTTTGCGAGTGTCTTTAAAAATTTCAGCGGTGTAAACAACACCGTCAGATATCTTATCTTTAACACCCGAAAAAGAGACCCGGTGTGCAGTGATGCACATGTAATCAGTGGCTTGGCAACTGGTCCACATGTCTGTTGTCAGGTGGATACTCTGAACTGCACTCTCTTTTAAGGTTTTTCCAAGCAATTCTAGCACGTCGTTATGTAGCGCTGGAACAGCAACTCTTACGAAATAGTAGCGGCTGGGAACTTTCCATTTTGGGCAGATGGTGGTCACAAATTCAAGAAAACCCACCCCTTCAACAAAAGAAAAAGGGAGAATGTCAAGTGCTAACATTTTAGCCAGCTTCGCATTGTACAAATGTGCTATTGGGTGGTTGCGTTCGTACTGCCCCTCCGGTCTACTAAACATGCTAAGAATGGTAGGCTGCATGGTATTCCTTCCTCTGCTCAACGTCGCACTTTTTATGAAAGCAGTACTCCTTGGTGTCTCAGTCTGACTCTTACTCTTGTGCCACAGAGATGTGGCTGAGGATGTGGGCGTTACCACTGCAGTGCTGGGGACAGGGCTACTTTGTGTACCACTACCACAGAGAATGTCTCCCTCTTCTTCCTGTTCCACCGAGAGCGGACTTTCTACTCGTTTATCCCCAACAGCAATGGTTCCAGTTTTTTTGCGACTAAGGTGCTCCTCCCACTGGATTGCGTGGTGTTTTTTCAGATGGGTCATTTGGCCTTCGGTACCATAGTTTGTACCAAGCTTACCACGACTAACAGAGGTATGACAAACGGAGCATATAGCAATGTTCTCCTCCTTTCCGCTAACCGTAAAGAAGTCCCACACTGGGGAGCTTAACTTTTGTCTCCTGCTGGATGTGCCACTTCCAATGCCGGATGAACTGGAGGGTGTGTGTTGAATTTGACTGCCGGCCCTTTGCTAATGTAAATATGGAAGCTGGAGGTCGTGTTGGTGTTACCTGTGTTGAAGCTTTGCGTCCTACATCCCTCACAGCCATTTTGGATAGTGTAAAAATGTTGGTCTCCATCTCCTCAGGCCCGGGAGTTATGTTTGTGATGACTGGCTCATCATCATCATCATCATCCTGCTCTTCTACATCAACCTCCATAAGTGTAAGGCTTTCTGGAACCTTCCTTTTCCCATGCCTGCTCTTGTGACGTGTTTCCCTCTCAGACTCAGTTTGTGGCTTCAAAGTGGCATCTAGATCATCAGAAGGGGGGCGTGGTGAAGAACTTGATGTTCTAACCCTCCTTTTCCTTGCTGGGGATTTGGAAGACAATGGAACTTCTGAAGGAGTGGCTTCCTCTTCTTCCTCTGCAATTTCCTGAACTGCCCCAACTTCATGAGGAACTACAGCTACTATTGCGGGCGGTGGTTGTGGCTGTTGACCACTTATCTGCTGTGTTCCCTCCTGCATTGATTGTGTACTACTTTGAGATAGCGATAAGTTTAGTTCAGGCTCAGAATCACTGCTTTCCACCATTGGGCTGGCTACCTCTTCCACACTCATCTGCTTGGGCCTGGGTTGGTGGGTTGGGCCCACTGATGCGGAGGTGCTGCCCCCAGCTTGGCCCCCGGACACCGCTGCTGCAGGCGTCATTTTTGGTTTTGGCAGGCACACTGGAGCAACACCAGACTTAAGTGACACTTCCTTCTTCTTCTGTTCCTTCTTCTCCATGGCAGCTTTCTTGGTTCTGGATGACCTGCTACCTGCTTTCTTTGGGGGCATCTTCTTCAGATGTCAAACCAGCACTCAGTTGCACAAGTTGCAGATATGCCTGGTCAGGTCACCCACACTTCACGTCGTGTACAGCAGCAGGATGTCGGTCTGGCACCACAACGGTCGATGATGATGACACACCTCCTCCGTCTTTTGTGCACCTAAAAGCAAAAAAGCCAGAAGAACATCAGTCAAAAGATCAATAATATAATATATAACTTCTTAGTGTCTGGTCACAATTATTAAATGTTATGAAGTCAGTGAACAACAACAGTATAGCCATTTATGAGACTGACAAGGCCAGGGCTCCTGGTGTACTTCTACTGTGTACATTCAGGAAGAAGAATAGCAAAGAACAAAAACATAAATGTAGTGTAGACTGTTTGCCCTAAATAAAAATGTGTGCTTCTTATGGGATGGATGCAGCATCAGGGAGCAACAACAACGAACATATACACATAAAAACTAAAGGCATTTATTTACAACACCCAAAAAGTGAAATATACCACCGAAAAAAAGTAAAGCCCACATTTTACAATTCAATCCAAAGCCATACATGATGTTGAAGTTTAACGCACAACACAAAACCAGTTGTTTACCTTCCATGCACCCGTGATGATTGATGAGTAGTACCCCTGGGCCTACTGTACGACGAGGCCAAAAGCTTGGAGGCCTATGGAAAAAGCACAGTGGCTGGTCCCACAAAATGGCCGCCACCACATGGCCAGGCCACTCACAAAAACAAGAAAAGGTCAGGAATACAAGACAGACAAGGCAGGCCTATTGCAAAAGCACAACGCCTGCCTCCACAAAATGGCCACCACACATGCTCAGGCCACCCACCACCATAATAACAAAAAAAGTGATTACAAAGGACAGGAACAGGAAGTTGTAGTCTCTGTGGAACTTACTTCCTCTCCTAAATATTAAAAAATAAATAAAAGTGACTCCGTGCTCCAAAACTACAGCAGAATGACAACTTGAGGAGTTTTTTTAGCAAAATCAGCATTTTCGAGAACGATTTATGTTGCTCGCGAGATATTGTTTGCCAGATTGCAAATGCTGCGTGTTCGGGATCGCTAACTGTACAAAAGGCTTTATCGCGTGCGAGAACACGCATATTGATAGTGCGAAAATGACAAAAACTGTAAGTCCGCGTTGTTGCGCTGTGCACAGTTACCGAAAGTACGCAAGCTGAATCCCTAGGGTTACCTACTGGCTGAAAAGCCCTATTTATTTAACACACACCCAAAAACTGCTATTCCACCCCAAAAAACGCCTTTTGCAATTCAATCCAAAGCCATCCATGGTGTAAAAAAAATTCAACAGGCAACACAAACTGTAAATTTAAATAATGCACCAAAGATTTGAGGATTACTACCTCTGTGCCTACTGGCAGACTGGGCCACAGGCTTGGAACAGAATGGCAAAAACAAGCACACTGCTTGGATGGCTCCACATAATGGCCGCTAAACACCCACAACAACAAGAAATGGAAGACGGACAATGTAAGCCTATGGCAAAAGCACAATGCTTGCCTTCACAAAATGGCCGCCACACACATGGCCAGGACACAACAACAACAAGCATAAGCCAAGGGGAACAAAGAAAAGAAATACATGCCTTTATGGAAAAATAAGCACACACTACTAAACTACCACCACAAAATTTCCACAAGCCACATGGCCACTCACAGTCACAACAGGCCATGGAAAACAATGAACTGAAGCAGGCTTATATATGACCGGACAAAGGAGGCCTGCTAAACAACACAGCTTTAATACAAAAATTAAAATCAACAGGGCTACGAAAGGATTGGAAAGAAGTTACACATCAAGCACACACATCCAACAAAGGTATTTCACACACACACACAAACAGTGAAATACACCACAGCCACATTTAGCATTTCAATCCTATGCCATCCATGCCCTACATGATGTTGAAATTCAACAGAAATCCACGAAACATGGACCCATGGGTACCCTACTGGCTGAAATTGCAGAGAAAAACAACTAGGCCCTATTGAAAGTACAGGCCACCCACAACAATAATTTTTTAAAACAATGAAATCCCAGAAAAATGTAGGTACAAACAAGCCCCAATGAAACAAACACACCAATTCTCCAACTTACTTGTAGTAAATTAATTCTCAAATCAAAAAGTCCTCAAATAAATCCAATCCAATGGTATGATGCAGCAGACAGACACAAAATGTGATCCTTCCAGCTCCAAATCCAAATGAAAGTGAACAGCACATGGACAAAGCACTGGGAGGAGCCTGCTGGACAGGAACAGGAAGTTGGAGACTCAGAGGCACTTAAATTAAAGGACTCCATAAACAAACAGCAAAATCACAATCTGAGGAGTTTTTCTGAGCAAAATGATCATTTTCGAGAAGGTTTTCTGAAGCTTGAGGGATATTCTTCGCCAGATTGTAGTTTTTTCATGTTCGGGATCGCGATCTTACCAAGACAGCCGCTGGAAGCCAGCTTGCGCGCCCGAATGACGTGTTCGTGTTTGCACACTCTCGCGGGCTTGGGCAGCCATTTTATAAATCTCATGGCACACGGAAACGGACAGAAAAGCGAGTTGGCGAACGCAGAATCACGGTAAGATGTTACTGCGTGCGCGAGAATGAAGCAAAACTACTACGCTACGCGGTAGATAGCGTAGCAATCTGCAGCTTCGCGCTATACGCAAATCGTGAAGTTGCCTAAACTTCGCAAGCTCCGCGAACGGAGCATAGTTCAACGCCCAGGCTTAATTGCAATGGTTTTTTTCCTCCTTTTTATTCTAGTGTAAAGCTTTTGATTCCTGTTTGCGGTTTCGGCAGTGGTTGTTCTGCAGTTTTGCGTATTTGCATTTTTTTGGTAAGAAAAACATTTTTGTTGTATTTACTCCAAATGAGTATTATTGTCATGCATGGATGAATTGTTTGTAAGTGGTGTCATAATAGCTGCATATTTAGTTAGTGTTTTGTGCATGAAATTCTTTGCGATGTGTTTTGCGTTGTCTTATGTGTAATTTTTTTTTGTGTGATACTGTTGGTCCTTACTGTCTCTGTGCAGAGTAGGTGGTGGTGAGTCTAGCTGCTTCTGGCAAGTGAGTGGTATAGTGTTGGAGTATATAGGTCTTTGTGATAAAGCTACATTTTGTTTATTTCTTTTTTTACAAAAGGTTTGTTGTTGTTGACTTGTTTGACAAGTTACCTTTATTAGTAATCATTATGGCTAGCCGTTGAATTACTTCTCACTAGGTGGTTGGTATGCTTCTTGAATCTTCCTCTGATCAGGATTATGAGACTGACAGTGTGTCTGAGGGAGCGGAGGGAGGGGAAGATTCAGGCAGTGAGTTTTCTCTCCACATGGAATCATCGGATGATGAAGCTACTCTCAGTGCGGATGAAGCGACTTTCAGTGTGGTGAAGTGCCTGTTTTAGAGGAGTACACGGATGTGCCGATGGTGCAAGAGGCATCTGGATTGCAGCATGAGGCTGCTAGGCGTCCTACTGGAAGTGCTAGACTCTGGGTTGATCCAAACATGGTGCAGCCGGTGCTGCCTGCCTTTAGTGGTGATGCAGGATGTAGAGTGGATTGTAAAAAAAAAATTCCTATACAGTTTTTCAGTTGTTCATGGATGATGTATTTTTGGGTGAGATTGTTGAGCAGACTAATTTTTATGCTGAACAGTTTTTGAGGGACAACAGTGCCAGACTTAGGACCCGCTCTAGGACTCCCACAAATCTGGATGAGATGAAGAAGTTTTTGCGTTTGACTTCTTTGATGGGCCTGATAAGGAAGCCGTCCCTGGCTTCATATTGGTCTACCAGTCCCTTGATTGCAACAGCCACATTTCCTGCAATTATGAGTCGTGATTGGTATTTAATTTTGCTTTGGATGCTGCATTTTGTTGAGATAACCCTGACTGTGACCGTCTTTTTAAGATTCGGCCTGTTCTTGATCACTTTGTAGATCGTTTTTCAGAGATCTAAACTCCAGGGAAGGAAATAGCAATTAATGAGTTTTTGGTCCTGTTCAAGGATCGTTTGGTTTTTAGACAGTACAGTCCTAGCAAGACGGCACGTTATGGAATTAAGCTGTATATGTTGTCCGAGAGTAGGACAGGATATGTCTTTAATTTCCGGGTGTACATTGGTAGGGATTCCACTATTGATCCCCCTGGTTGTCCCTCCACTTTTGGAGTTTCTTGCTAGAGGACTGTTTAACAGAGGCCATCATTTGTACCTTGATAACTTCTACACTGCTGTGCAATTGTTTCAGGAATTTTTCAAAGTGGACACTTTTGCTTGTGGCA
The DNA here is from genome assembly GCF_964204655.1 of Triturus cristatus. Lineage (NCBI taxonomy): Eukaryota > Metazoa > Chordata > Amphibia > Caudata > Salamandridae > Triturus > Triturus cristatus. The sequence goes on from NC_140585.1 coordinate 160,139,600, forward strand.
CAATCCGCTCTAACCGTAAAGGTTATCCAAAAGAGCTTTTTTGAGGGGACAGTGCAGTTCCTTGTGTAGTGATGAACTACTAGCTGTGAAATTTGTGGACAGGAGGGATGTGTACATGCTGACTACCATCCATGATCAGAGTACTTCACCTGTGGATGTTTGGGGTCAGATTGCTCAAGTGTGCAATCCCGTGTGCATTTTAGACTACATTAAGCACATGGGTGGTGTTGATAGAGTAGATCAGAGGTTGGAACCTTACACTGCTATTCGTAAGGCTTACATTTGGTATAAGAAGTTGGCCATCCATCTCTTCAATTTAGCAACTTTCAATGCTTTTGTTGTGTACAAGGAATGTTTTTCTGTGTGAAAGTTGACTTTTGTTCAGTTTCAGGAGACTGTGATAGGCAGCCTTCTTGTTGTGGAACAGGCAAGTGTTGGAGTGGTGGAGGATGTGGCCAGATTGAAAGATCGCCACTTTCCTGATTTAATTTCTCCCATGCCCAAAAAAACAATACCTGTAAGAGGTGTAGAGTCTGCTTGCGAAGATGTGTGCGGAAGGAGAGTCATATTCACTGTGCCGATTGTCCTTCTAATACTGGGCTGTGTGTGTCCACATGTTTCAGATTGTATCACACTCAAAAGAGTTTTTGGGAGCAACCATGAGTCTAATAGTGTACCACCTATTTCCTACCACCCAGCGTTCCCCCAGGTCTCCCGATAAAAATGGTGCCTCACTTGTGTGGGAGGTCAAGTACCCGCGACAGGCAAGGGGTACTTGGGCCTCCCATAGGAGTGAGGCACCATTTTTATCGGGAGACCCGGGGGAACGCTAGGTGAAAGGAAATTTGTGTCAGCCCAGTGATGCCACAACTTTCCCACACAAAAATATGTAGAAAAAGCGAAATTTGAGGTTTACAGGGGATTCTGGGTAAGAAAACATTGGGGATCCACACAAACCATACCTCCCTGGAATTCCCCAGGTGTCTAATTTTCATAAATGTGTGGGTTTGGTAGGTTTCCCTAGATGGCCGCCAAGCACGGGGCCAAAAACCCAGGTGACCCCCTTGCAAAACCAGGTCATTTTGGGAAAGGCAATTTTGATGTCGCCTGAATACGTTTTGGGTCCTTGCCTGTCGCGGGTACTTGGGCCTCACACACGAGTGAGGCACCATTTTTATCGGGAGACCTGAGGGAACGCTGGGAGGTAGGAAATTTGTGTCAGCCCGGTGATGCCACAACTTTCCCACACAAAAATGTGTGGAATAAGTGATTTTTTCACCTAAATGTGAGGTTTGCAGGGGATTCTGGGTAAGAAAATGGTGGGGGATCCACGCAAGCCCTACCTCCCTGGAATTCCCGGGGTGTCTAGTTTTCAGAAATGTGTGGGTTTGATAGGTTTCCCTATGTGCCGGCAGAGATAAGGTTAAAAAACTACAGGTAGGCACTTTGCAAAAAAATGGTAATTTTTCACTGTGAAAATCGGTTTCCCTAGCTGGTCGAGGAGCACAGTGCCAAAAATCCAGGTGGGCCCTTTGCAAAACCAGGTCGTTTTGTGGTTTTTTTAACAGTTTTTTAAGTTTGCAAGGGATTCTGGGTAACAGAACCTGGTGAGAGCCAGTCAAGTCACCCCATCCTTGATTCCCCTGAGTGTCTAGTTTAAAAAATGCATAGGTTTGCTAGGTTTCCCTAGGTGCCAGCAGAGCTAGGATCAAAAACTACAGGTAGGCACTTTGCAAAAAAATTGTAATTTTTCACTGTGAAAATGGGGTGTCTCCACCTTGCAATTTGGGCCGTTTCCTGTCACGGCACAATGCCTATCCACACAAGTGAGGTACCACTTTTCTTGGAAGACTTTGGGGAATGCAGGGTGTGTGGAATTTTGTGGATCCACGCAGATTTCAGAACTTTCCACCCAGAAATGTGAGGAAAATGTGTTTTTTAGGGATATTTTTTTAGGTTTGCAAGGGATTCTGGGTAACAGAACCTGGTGGGAGCCAGTCAAGTCACCCCATCCTGGATTCCCCTGGCTGTCTACTTTTGAAAAATGTATAGGTTTGCTAGGTTTCCTTAGGTGCAGGCAGAGCTAGGGTTCAAAAACTACAGCTAGGCACTTTGCAAAAAAAGGGTCATTTTTCATTCTGAAAATGTGGTGTGTCCACGTTGCGTTTTGAGTCGTTTCCTGTCGTGGGTACAAGGCTTACCCACACAAGTGAGGTACTATTTTTATCGGGAGACTTAGGGTAACACAAAATTGTAGAACAACTGTTATTACCTATTGACTTTCGATGCATTTCTGCCTTCCAAATGAAAGACAAAGTGTAAAAAAGAAGTCATTTTGAAAATGACCTATAATTCTCATGCTAGTATGGGTACTCCCAATTTCAGAAAAGTGCAAATATCTACTGTTTCTAAACTCTATATTGTGTTCCCATTTCATAAATCCATAGGTGTCTTTCATACCAATTTTTTCAGGTATACGTTTCCCCAATATAATTGCTATATACCCTTTACATAATAAAAAATCATTGCAAGACGCTGCTCCGTTATTGGCTCTGGGTTCGTCGGGTTCTTGGTGAACCTACAAGACCTATATATCCCCACAACCAGAAAGGTCCAGCAAATTTAACGGTATATTGCTTTCAAACAGCTGTCATAATTAGAAGAAGTTAAAGGTGAAAACGTTGACTGTTTCTTTCAACTAATTTTCAATTTTTCCTATATTTAACTGGTATTTTCTATGAAGAAACCTGGAAGGATCTACACAAATGACCCCTTGCTGAATTTATTTCTATCATTAACTGGAAGGAGGCTGAAAGCACAAAAAATAGCAAAAATAGGCTATGTCCCAGAAAAATGGCCAAAACTCTGTCAAATATTTTGGTTTTCTGACAAAAGTCTGCTTGTCCCTGAAAGCTGGTAAGATTGTGATTTCAGCAGCACAACCCCTTTTTTGATACCATTTGCAGAGAATAAAACAGGCGCTTTCATATGGAGCCCTTTTTTCCCATTTAAAAAAAAAAAAAAGGTTTTGCTGTATTTTGGCTAATTTCTGGCTCCCCTCCAGGGGAATCCACAAACCCTGGGTGCCTTTACGATCCCCATGATGTTGGGAAAAAAAGGACGCAAATTTGGCGTGGATACCTTATGTGGTCAAAAAGTTACAGAGGCATAAGCGTAAACTACCCCAAATAGCCAAAAAAAGGCTTAGCACAGGGGGGAAAGGCCTAGCAGCGAAGGGGTTAAGTAAATGGCCTTCAATCTAGATTTAGGAAAGTGTACACAAAGGGTAGAAGTTTCATACAAGAAGGCAAGTCCCAAAGAGGTTGAAGTTTGCCTGACATACGAAAGCCACAGGATTTTGTGGGCATGAGCCATATTCTTACCTTTCAAAACCTTTTGGTTCAGATCCACGAAATCCCTTTTCCACACTGATAACCAAAGAGAGAGTGAGGCTAGTTTAATAGCGTAGGTGATAAATGGCATACCGACTGCAGTATGAGCCACAAGGTTATTACATGATTGTGGGACTGACAGTAATCTTTTAATACATTTTTCTTCTAAAACTTGGGGTTTTGTCACACCTGTTATCCCCCAGATTGCTGCCCCATATCTCGCCATTGGTAATGTTTTATCCAAATAAATTTAAACCATTTCTAAAATTGGCTTGCAGCCTGGTTTTTTAGAAAATCTAAAAATTGCAGTGATACTTTGGAGCATTAAATATGCACGGCTTTGCAGCATCTCTTTCCAGGTATGTTTAGCATCAAAAACAATACCTAAATAATTAGAATTTTGTACTTGCTCAATTTTGCCCCCCTCTAGATGGTATCTCATTATCTTCTTTTTAGCACCTTCTATTGCCATAGTATAGGTTCTGGCTTTATTCACATGTAAATTCCTGGTTTCCATATCAGAAATTGTTGGGGCAGCCATTTGGACTTCCCTCACACATTTATGTAACATCATCAAGTGCATGTCCCGAATAGTGGTTTAAGTGGTTAACAAAGCTTTTATAAGTCAGTTTTGTCTAGTGTGAATTCTAGCTCTTTATCTATTTATTTGTTTGCTTCCAACCAATTTCTTTCTTGAGTATTTAACAAAACAGCATTTCTCTTTGAAAGCATTGGCATTATCTTGTAGTTGTCAAGAGAACATAAACGTGATTTTTACAGCCTTGCATGTTGGGGACTGGGACAACAATAGGAGAATGCCAACGTAATTCTTTGATTACTAATTCCCATTGCCTTTCTCCTGGGTGTAATTCACCCTTGCATGATGAGGATTGCAAATGTAGAATCACCAGATTAGGAGTAATGAAGAATACTGATTAATAACCGAATACTGATTAATACCTGAAGCAGGAGTGGAGACCAGATCCTCCATTTGCATGTGACCAATGGATTGGACAGGAAAATCTTTGTAGATCAAGATTAAAGGACAAGGAAACATACCTGTAGTGGGGACCTCATCTATGACATGAATATCTAATGGGATGTTACAGGGCAAGATCCATGTGCTCAATAGTAAAACGAATCCCAGAAGAAAAAGAGCACTCACAGGAAACCATGGAAAGATTTTAATTGAAGCAAAGAACACAACACGTTTGGCTGAAATCCATTATCAACTTTGACTAGGCCAACTTCCTGTAGAAAACATAAACAAACAAACAAATAGTAATGAAAAACATATTTCATGGGCCACATTACAATCACATATGTCATAAATAAACAAATAAAATATTAGATAATTATGCTTTATCATTTCATGTAAATGCAACAATGACCACAAATGAAAATATGAAATATTCCAACAACATGGACTGATAGAAATAAATGAGTGCACTACCATCCCGAGAGTAGACTCTCATCTATCATATGAAAAACAATGCAAATAGGTAGCTGTGGTACCCTTATACACATTCTGCAGTTGCATGATCAAATTAAGCTAACTGAGTTCACATCTGTGTGAAAATATAATTAAACGATAGGTACAGCAACACCCAAGTGGCCTGATATTATAAAACCTCAAATAAGATAATTGAAAAATGATGAGAACAAAATGAACACTGTATATTATACTTATTCATTTTCAATAAGTCTGTTGATTACAATCATTTAGAAACTTCCTCTGGACCAACCTGAAACCAAAGGAAAAAATAGAATATATAGATAATCATGTAGTCCATATAATTCATCTATGGTGCCGTCATCCTAAATAAATTTCCAGTTCCTCATCGAAATTGAGACCAGCCAGATATTTGGTGTTAAGATTCAGTGAGCATTTTCATTCCAGACGTTGTAAAATGTTCTCATCGGACAGACTGCAACTCACTGTAAGTAATAAAAGAGTAAAGTAGTTCGGACATACTGTTGTGAACATAATAAAATCATAACATCAGATATCCTTTATTCTTGATAGTCCTAAATTTTTCCAATTTTCTCTTTTTCACAGGGAAAATATTACTTCTGATTTTTGGGAATAAGCAGGGACATTCCAATACATAGATACAGTTGCCCAAATCAGAAGAGATGAATTTGCCAGTATGCTTAGAAATAACATGGTCTAATTAGAAATATTGTCATCTTACCTACATTAACAGGCTTTGAATTTGTCACATTTCTTAAATCCTTTTAGGCGAGTTAACCTATTGTTTTTAATTTACAGAATAGCCATGTAGCAACCTATCTTTGATGGAAGCAGTTTGATTATAGGCAATCTCGGCTATGCTCCTTATTTTGCTCCCAATTATATTATCATTAGGTAAAATTTATGACGTTCTGTTACGGATGGATTGAATATCATTGGTATCTTTATTATATGTGCTCACACGTCTGAATATATGTATTTTCCTGTTATTCACATTAGGTAATAACAATTCTCTACTAGATGTTTTTACTGACTTTTTTCAGAATTTTATTTGAGTTTCTCATATCTCATAATATATGTATGATGTTCCCTTTCATTCGTTTGTATACTGCATCTGTGCTGTAATTCAATTTAGCATACAATAACTACTCCTACTGCATACTGAAACTCCAGGTGTGTTGACTATGAGGATAAAGGAAACTCTTATCAGCTGCCTCCTATCTGAAAAGCCCAATTCTTACTTCGTTATCCTTAATTCTGATCCTAATAAATAGGAAATCAATGTCTGTGTTACTGATGTTGTTAGTTCATTTAAGATTCCAATCATTGGCATGCAGCACAATAAGAAATGTAATGTAATTATCAGCACTTCTATTGATTAAGACAAAAAGATTATCAATCTATCTGAACCTGAGAAGTAAATGTTGGGTAAATGTCTTATTGGCGAATGAGCAGACTACCTGCCCCTCCCCATCCTCATGCAAATTCATGTAGTGGGGGCAATGGAGTTGACGTTGATTACCCACAGTAGACTAACTTTAAAAAGAAGTGTTAAACATACAAATGTTCTTATTAAGACAGCCCTCTATAAGATTCAGTAGTTTCAGTATGTTCGAGGTAGTAGAGAGAACTAATTTTGCAAAATATTTATACAAACCTGTATTCCTTTCTTGTGTCTTCTAATGGTATACAGAGAGGATATATCTCATGTTGCCATCATGAAAGAGAACTCCCAGATAATGTCAGGGAGTTTTGCAGTGAGAGGATAATATCAATGCAAATTGCAAAAGAAACCAGTCAAAAGTGATCAGATTTCCATTGGAATCTACAATTGGTCTGTACAGAGGATTCATGGGATCCTTTTGAATCTTGGGTAGAGAGTAAAGGCAAGGGTCCTCAGGTTTCACATTCTTCAGAAAGAGTGTTCAGCATAATACTGTATACTTTATCATTATAATTCTAAAGTAGTTTAAAAATATCTAGTTATTTAGTTACTGTGAGTTTATTTTGTACATTTGTGGTGACTTCAGAACATCCTGGGGAATATCGTTGACTACATGACTCTTCATTATTCCTTGTAGCACTAAATATTTCACTTTTAACATCCTTAGCAGAGTGTTTTATCACCAAAGCCCCGATTTACCATGATTCTGAGTCTGTCTTCTAACACTTTTGTGGTGCAGGTCGACACAAAATAACTTTTGCCATTTACTAACCCATGCAAAGCCACTGCCTTGGGTTTCTTTGCATTGATTTGGCATTACATTGGTGGAGCAGAGGCATTACTATACACCTAATACAGATTTACAACCGCTTTTAAATCTGGGATTGTGGTACAATGGTGCGGCTATCCAACAGAGCATTCTGTAGCATACATAGAAATAAGAATATGCCTCTAAGGATTTTTTTTTTATGTAGGAAGGTCTCCCTTCCTGCACAAAACAATCCTGCCAATATATTTGGCGCTCTTACACTATGCTGTATGTGTGCCTGCATTGCCACTATACAGAACACAATGCATCAGCACAAGGATAGAGCAGACCCATTCCATATCTTTGTAAATATGGAGCATTTCTCGCTCACCCTTTGGTGCAGAGCGGCTGAGCAAGTCACTTTCTGTGTTGGATTGTGTGAAGTTAGAGTGCATGTGCCTCCATCTTACTATCAGCTCCTAGTACCTCAATACCTTGGTGACACATATTCTTCGAATTACTCAGTATCAATTAATTTTATCGTTAACTCTTGAAAGGTTAATGCGCTATTTTGAGGCATGCTATGACCATGCTTGGCTTTGAATTTAAAACCTCTTCCGTCATCACTTCTGACATCAAACCACAGCTGTTCCGACATTCATGTTTCAGGTGCCCATCATCAACACTAATCTCTACATTCATTCCATGTAACATAATCATATGATCTACATGCCGCACAGTGAAATCTCTAGTAATTTGTCAGGCACTTCTGGGTTCCCTTGCGTTAGCAGAAAATGTATTTTCATTACTTTTTATTTCCTATTATACTTAAATAGAGTAATTGTAGTAATCAAAGCAGAAATAAGAACAGAACGACACCCTCAAATTCCAATAAGGTTCTCACAGCCATAGTTAGCTCATGATCTAATACATGTGTAATGGTTTCACCACTTTCTGCAGTGAGTTCGTCCTGGTTTGACGGCCCTTGAGTTCTATCAGTGTTTTTATCCTTCTTATTTACCAGCCATACTTAGCATCTCTTCTCTGTTCACTTTCCTCCTTTGATAACTTTCGCGGATGTATGTCGTTACAACGCACACTTTTACAACGCATGCACTTACAACGCATTTTTTACAACGCAACATCCACTACAACGCATTCCATTACATAGCATGACACTACAACGCATTTTTAAAAACTACCTTTACAACGCATTCCATTACATCGCATACTACCTTTACAAAGCATACCATTACAACGCATAATATTAAATTGCATTTAAGGTAAGTGTTGGATAGTATAGGGGTAAAAATTACTATTCTAACTCCAGGGGATGCAACAGTAGGGTAAGTGTTGGATAGTATAGGGGTACAAATTACTATTCTAACTCCAGGGGATGCAACAGTAGGGTAAGTGTTGGATAGTATAGGGGTAAAAATTACTATTCTAACTCCAGGGGGTGCAACAGTAGGGTAAGTGTTGGATGGTATAGGGGTAAAAATTACTATTCTAACTCCAGGGGGTGCAACAGTAGGGTAAGTGTTGGATAGTATAGGGGTATAAATTACTATTCTAACTCCAGGGAGTGCAACAGTAGGGTAAGTGTTGGATAGTATAGGGGTAAAAATTACTATTCTAACTCCAGGGGGTGCAACAGTAGGGTAAGTGTTGGATAGTATAGGGGTAAAAATTACTATTCTAACTCCAGGGGGTGCAACAGTAGGGTAAGTGTTGGATAGTATAGGGGTAAAAATTACTATTCTAACTCCAGGGGGTGCAACAGTAGGGTAAGTGTTGGATAGTGTAGTGTAATATTATGCGTTGTAATGGTATGCGTTGTAAAGGTAGTATGCGATGTAATGGAATGCGTTGTAAAGGTAGTTTTTAAAAATGCGTTGTAGTGTCATGCTATGTAATGGAATGCGTTGTAGTGGATGTTGCGTTGTAAAAAATGTGTTGTAAGTGTAGTGCGTTGTAAAAGTTGCATTGTAAAGGTTGTTCCCCAACTTTCGCTCTCCTGATTCCTCAGGAAATGAAACTCCTGTTTTATCTTTGATGCTTCAAACGTTCCAAGTTGTTCATGTGCATCTGAACTTAAGTTGGAACTTGATTATGCTTTTACTGTTTCTTGTCTACATCCATTTTGTGCTAGTCTACTATCTGCATGGTAGTACAGGTATACATTTCTATCAGGCTATGTTGTTGGAATATTCGTTATTATCTTATGCAACTATTCATGGATTGATATGAAATAACGATTACTTATATTATGTTTTCTTTTGAACACCATGGACAATTGTTTGTTTATATTTGGATTGAACAGTATATCTTCCATTACTATTAGTGTATTTATTAATTCTTTTGTCGGAGGGTTGGGTGTGTTACACTTAAAATTTGAAAACCTTGTGACTGTTCTTTTCCTGATTGAGATTTTTTTTCCTTGCGTTTTGTGCAGATTTGGTAATATGTTATGGTGCTTTCTTTTTGGGGGCTAGTCTGCTGTATCTTTATATAGCCTTGCATTCATGCAAAATTTAGGATTTTGTGACTCCAATGGCCTCTATGTGGCTAGATTGGTGGTGGCATCAGGAGTCCAGACTCACAAAGCCAAACATTTTCCTTTGTTCTCAATCCCCTTCTTTGCACGTCCTTGAACAGCATTTTGAGTGTGAGTTGGCTTATGAATCTGTTTTGGCAGTATATTTCAAGGAGTATTGTTGCCAATGGTTGTTTGCGTTTGGGGTATTTTAAAAGCTTATTTCCATATTTTCCGACAGATTTCATGTTGCTGTTCTCTTACTTTTACCCTGGTTGATTTTTTTACATTATTGTTTCTTCTTTACTAGTAGTGTGTATAAGCCCAGGGAGCGGCCAGGTCATAATTTGCATATACATTTGTGCAATCATTTCATTGCAGTGGTGCAAGTATTTGTTGGGAGAAGAGGTTTCAGCTAGAATGTAGGAGTTATATTTTCTTTATTCCCATGTTTTCTTCTTTTCTTGCTAAGTTGGGAAATACTTTTTTGTGGAGCGGGTATGTGTCATAGGTGAAGATTTTCTTTATACCTCCTTCCACATTTTCCAAGTGGCACACTGCCTTTTTCTGGAGAGAGTGTGTGTTTGTGTCTCATAGGCATCAAATTAGTCTTTGCTCTCCATGCCTCCTTCTGTGCTTGCCATGCAGGTGGCTACTATTTTGTGGATCTACTGTGCAGTCTGATTAATAGCCTTTTATGCTACTTTTAAAGCTTTTTGCTTGGAATATTGATTGTTATGACTTTTTCAGACTGTAGTAGTCTGAGCTACATAGTATGTTTCTAATCAGTGCAATCAATGTTTGTCTTTCCACCCCCTTTGCTTTAGGGGTCTCATGGGCCATTTAGGACACACAAGGTATATTGCAGTTTTTTCCTAATTTAAATAATGTACTGTCTAAAAAATGATTGTTTGCATCTGGGTATATTTACAATATCTTTATAATTATGATGGTGATGATAATGCTAATGACTTGCTTTGCATTGATTAGAATGACCAAGTCTCACTACCTTCCTTCTTATTTTGATTGCCTGCAAGTGTATTAGACTGCGTTGAGACAGAGAGAAGGCTGTGAATTAGCTGAAGACATAGTTCAGAGACCTCTGTGCTCCATGCTATGTCTGGTGCGTCTGACAAATGATTTGAGAAGTAAATTAGATGGCTCCAGAGAAGTAGGCTCATGCCAAGAAAGCAGCATGGGCGGAGAGGAAGCATGTTGCCAAACACAGGCGTCAAGCCCTTATACCTTTTCTCCAAGTTGCACAGCATGTTTTACCGGCTGCACCCTCTTCTGGAAGAAGGAGGAAGGAGAACAACCCCTAGATCAACATTGGACCACTACCACCAAAACCAAAGCAGGTGGCTCTGAACACTTCCATTACAGCATTTATGGCTAAAATAAATGAGTCCAAAACTGAATTGACACTTCAGAAAACAGAATCTTTCCATGGAATGTAACAACACGAATAGTCAACTACTACTGCCCTTCCAGAGGTAGGAGAAAGGCAGGAAGTAGAGCTTGCTGCACAGCAGGATGCAGCTATGACTGCAATTGTATTGGATACATTAACTTTGCTATCTCCTTTGAGGAAAAGAAAGACTATTCCCTAAACTTCTGCAAGCCCTCCTACAGCAGCCAGTCATATGGAGAGGACCCCAAGCCCTGCCATACAGGACAAGGTAAAAGGAAGTTTCTCAAAAGCCAAAATGGAAGTAAGGAAGTGTGAGAAAGTGGATAACCAGTTGGGGTGGATAGTAATCTACAACAAGTAACAATGTTACTACTCTTGTTAGGTGCAGTAAAGGTTTCAGCAATTTAAACCTGAGCTAAGCCCTTGGTAGCTATGGCACAAAGCAGACATGCATAACTTAAGAACATGTGTAAAGCTTTTAGAAGCATTGAAACAGAAAGTAATCCAAATTTCCAGTATATCAAAATAGAGATTCATTTGATCAACTAAATGGCACCAAAACAGTCATCTGGTTGGGCCTGACATGGACCCAGGCTCTTCCTAGTCTGAAGTTTTACCTGCTGATTTGGGGCCTGATTGCATGTTTGATGGTGTGATCGCCTGAACTCCACAGTTGCCAGTAGATCACAGTGCTGTCGATCGATCTTCAGACCGCCCTATTATGAGATTTCCACGGTACTGGCAGTATGGATATGCAGATCTTGCAGCGGTGGTGATTATTTTTCTATTAGTATTGATGCTTGTGTGAACATTTCGACTGCATATGTGTCGAATGCACACATATGCATGATACATGTAGAAAAATCCCATCTACCCACTGACAGAGTCTGGCCCTTTTCGTCATTCCAAGCAACGGGTATATGGCACAAAAAGGCCTGACCTGTATATTTCTGTAAACAGGATCGTAATCCTAGGGGTGAAGATGCTGCTGTGAAGAGGGTACCTGAAGAAAGGGATCCGCATCAAACTCTGTAGCTGGTGGTCCCACTGCCAGGGTTGGCTCGTCAAAAAGCCTACTCGTAATATGTGCAGCAGTTAAACTCTTCTGTACTGCTCTATGGCAGCTGCTTTTCCCCAAATGCGACCCCGGTGGACTGTGGTATGCTCGCAGTGTTGGCGGTTCAGCAGCAGTCTTTGTAATATGTTATGTTATGTTATGTTATGTTAAAATGATTTCTATAGCGCTCTGTTACCCAGAGGTGTCCTGGCGCTGTGCACTACCCACCTGAGATTAATCAGTGATTATGCTGGAAAATAAAATGTATGTGAATAGCCAGGTTTTTAATTCTTTCCTAAAAGGAAGAAGCTCAGTAATGTTTCTAAGCTGGAAGGGCAAACCGTTCCATGCCTTAGCAGCACAGTGGCAAAAACTCCTACCTCCCCAATTAGCTTTGTTATGACGGGGAAGGGTAACTAATTTAGCCTGAGCCGAGCATAAAGCTCTTCCGGGGACATACCACTCAAGGGCATGTTTCAAAAAATGAGGACCAGCTCCACTGAGTGCCTTAAAGACATTGCACAGTGCCTTGAACTGAGTTCGTTGTTTGATGGGTAACCAATGGAGTGTCCTGAGACCCATCCTTACAGAGACAAATCTAGGTGTCCCTGTGATTAGCCTGGCTGCCGCATTCTGCACGATCTCGAGTCTGGCCAGATGTCTCTCTTGGATGTTAATATAGGGACTGCTACAGTAGTCCAGTCGGGACAGAATGAGTGCTGTGACTACTGTCTTCAGGCTGTCTTCTGGGAGGAGGAGTTTGATTTTCCTAAGGGTTCTTAGAATGAAGAAGCAGGAGGAGACAACCCTGCTAATTTGATCACCGAAGGAGATCTTCGAGTCAAGAATTACTCCCAAATTCTTGGCCCGAGCCACAGGTGCTGGAGGTGAGCCCATTGCTGTTGGCCACCAATCTGGTGTCCAGAGGTTAACGATGTTCCCAAAAACAATCACCTCTGTTTTGTCTGCATTAAGCTTAAGGCAGTTAGATGCCATCCAGGCTGAAATCGCCTGCATACAGTTATGGCCTCAAACCCCTTTTTAATAGACAACACAATTTGTATGTCGTCCGCAATACGAAGTCAACTGGAATCCAATGATCTGATCAGGACGGCCAGTGGCGCCACATACACATTAAACAGTGTGGGGCTAAGCGAAGACCCCTGCGGAACACCACAAGGAAGGGAAAAAGGTCTGGATCTATCTCTACCAAGATCTACTGTCTGGGTTCTGTTAGTCAAGAAAGACCTGAGAAGATCCCAAGCCTTGCCTTTAACCCCGGCCGCACATAAACGGTCCATCAAAACAGCATGATGGACTGCATCAAATGCAGCAGAAAGGTCCAATAAGATGAGAATGGCGGTACCTCCTTGCTCCATGGCCTTTCTAACCTCCTCAGTGGATTTAATCAATGCCAGCTCCACCCAACTCGTAATGTGACAGTTGGACCACTGAGCTTGCGGTGTTCAAACCCCGGGTAAGGCAGGTCAAATGTCTTTGAAATGGAAGTCAAATATCTTTCACATCGCAAGGAAGTAGGCTGTGGCCAAGAAGGGGTACATAAAGTTGATTAACCATTGGATGAGGTCCAGATGAATCTGTTGATGTTTTGCATGAAAGCTATGAGTTAGAGAAATTCAAAATTGTTGTCTAAGGAGGATATGTTTTGGGACGGATAGTATTGGTGCCTTCGCCCAATGAAAATTTCTATGTTTGGATTTAGTATTTTTTATGGGGCTCAGATTTCTCCAGGGTAGCAAGTCTACAAACTATAGTGGAACCGGGCTCTATGAAACTGGATGCACCTTCCAGCATTTGCTGATATGGAAAATGTCAAAGAGGGAAAAACAGTATTTGGCCCAGGGGCAACACATCTTTGTCTGATAGATTTGGTAGGTTTTTATCAATCCTCTGTCTCAGTCCTTGTAGGTAAAACATTTCCAAGATACATGTTTCTCAGAATGTTAGGAGGTGTACACTGTGACACATCAAAGAGGTCATTATCCCAATGGCTTCTTATTGAACAGCTAACCATGCTACAGTGAACATAGATTTTGTTTACCATTACACTTGACATTTTCACAACTTTTGAATACCATGAACACTACCTTATGGACAGTAAGGGCTACAAACAGATAACTTATTAATATTTAAAAGGAAGATTTCAACCTGTTGTAAGAAGTTATATGAACGGATCAACTATCTAGTTATAAAACTGCACAGCAAGGCTACAATGGTAGGATAGTAGTCATGTTTGCACTATCGATATAGTGGGTGGCACCATGGGTGCCACAGTCCGCGAGTGACATTTAACTTCAGGGTCACTAAAAACCTGTAGGCAAGTTTAAATATGTCAATTAGCAGTACAAATAATTGTGCATGCTTTAGGGGTTTGAGTACATGCTGTGGAACCTGGTTAGCAGAGTCCTGGTACAAAGAATCTGCAGCATCAGTACAATTGAAATGGGAGTTAACATGCACAAAGATGCATTTGCTTATTCCCATGCATTGCACTCTTTGTTTGGGCTCTGCCTTTCCCAGGTATACACTAGCCATCTTTGCAGAATGCCCTATAGTAAGAGCCTTGCACGAGCATTGTTCCAATTTTGACTGACCGCCAAATCACTTGCTGATCTCAAATAGTTTCTTGGCCCTTAGTTCTACAAACTTGTTTCCCTTAAGTCAAACAGGGTTCTTTCATTGTCAGAGGTTTGGGTCCCGACTTGTTCCCCACTGTTAGAATACTTCAGGAAGCCAACCCACCGTTATTCTGATCACTCCTTGGTACCCTCTTTGACCATATAGGACTGAACCAGCTTTTTTACCAAGTTTCCGTTTCTGAGTGAGCTTAGAATTATTCGGGTGCTGGCACAACCCAATAAAACAGTTACTCAAAATGTGCTCCTGCATAAACAAATTATGCATCCTGTTATAGTAACTTACCTTGCTGCCCTTCACCCAATATACTATTGCCTTTAAAAACACATAAACACATTATGCCCAAAATTGCTCTAAATGTGCTTCAGTAAAAACAAATTATACAGCTTGTTATAATAATTTATCTTGCTGTAGTTCACCCAATATTCAATTGCCTTTAAAGATACATCATCAAAATGTTCCTAAGATTGCTGTGTTTCCTTGGTGATGTCCATAAACATCTTGCACTAGTTCACAGAAATGAGTGAAGACAGACTTTATTTATGTATACTGTCCTTCTTCTGATACTTTTATATTCAGTCAGTCAGTCAATCATCTTTAGTTTGGCTCTAACAAGCCATAAAAGTACACACGATAACAATTTAAAACAAGATAAATGCAGTTCACAATGCAAACTATATGGAATAGATTACATTTGTTAAAATACATCTGTTGATAATAAAGTGCCATGAGGTAAATCCAAGACTGAGAAACCATAACCTTCAAATTGTCCATACCAAGAAACTTAAGGGACCCTCCATGTTGCCCAGAAAGTCTTGACGGCTAACTAGCAGATATTTTATCAATCAAAGATACTTAGGTCTGCATAATCAATGATAATAAAAACCTGCCACATAGGCAAAAGCCCATTAAGAAAAAAAAGAACAGCAACAATTAAAAGCCCTTAAGAATAAGAGTTAAACATAAAAAACATTATAAAGTTAAAGTAGTCAAAACTCAAAGTGAAAGTGTGATATTCATAAGAAATTAAGATGCTGCAATAAATAATGAAACTTTTTAAATCACAGAGATTTCCTGATTATCAAGGCCCCACAAATAAAAATAAAGATAGAAAGAAAGCATAATTCAGCTGTCTGCTAGCCCATATCAGTCTGGTAAGCACACCCCGCAGCGTGTCAAATAATTTGAGGTTAGTGAAATGGGAATGGTAAGAAAAAAATATAGCAAGCGAGGGAGTACCACTATTTTTATGATGGCTATTCTTCCAGCAACAGAGAGAGTTAGGGTGATCAACCTATCAATTTGTGTCGATAAGCAGTCAACAGCTGGTCCATAATTAAGCCAAATTACCTCCACTACATTGCAGTGCCAAAAATCACAAAGATATTTTGGGGGGTCAGTACACCAGCACAGAGGGAACTCAAGAGTAAAGGGGCTGTGGCATGCATTAGAGGGAATATTTCAGATTTCAGCCCAGAAATAGTATGATGTCATCATACTATTGATGATGACATCATATAGTGAAGCCAATAAGGGGCCTCAGTGAAAACGGAGCACGCATTGCAGGTGACAGACAATGGGGTCCATCTCGATGATAAACAGTAATGGCGACAAAGGAAAGCCATGTCTGGTTTCCCGTGATAGCTCAAACCTATCCGTAAATCCGCCGTTTATACGGAGTCGAGCAACAGGATTTGTGTGCAAGAGGCTGATAACATCAGAAAAATTATTGGCAGTTCCCAGTTTTGACAATGTGGCATAGAGAAAGGATCACTCCAAGGAGTCAAACGCTTTACCAGCGTAAAGCGATATCGCTCCCCCTGGAAGCTCAGGAGTAATTTGTTTAAGAATTGCAAACACCGTGTGGAGATTAACTGTTGTGGAGTAATTTGGGAAAAATACAGTTTGAAACAGGGATATTATTTTATCCAAAGCAAACACACGGAGATGATGGATGGAGCGCTGAAACTTTTCTAACACACATACCAAGGCACAGATCTGAGATGAATCCATCATCATTCTTTAGCTCTCTTCGCCACCTCAGTTCAGACCCAGCTATATGCAAATCAGTCTTGACCCAGTGCCTCAAGGGAACAGTCCAGTCCAAACTGCCATGCCAGGTCTTCCCTGAACCGGAAACAAGCATCCTGGGACCGGTTTCTGGGTAACACCCTCCATCAGCCAGGCTAGGTTAAATCCAGTGGCTAAGTGAGCAAGGGACCCACATCTCGGCATACCCTGCCAACTTAGGGCAAACAAAGCAAACACAAGAAGATGATGGACAGAGCACTGAAATGTTTCAGACACTCACCTCCAGTCACAGATGATGTATTTAGGCCCAGATCTCTGTACTGGGGTGAATGTATGACATTGTTCTGCATTCTGTTCATCAATTGTTCATTTTGCAGTTGTCACCCTGACAGAGACGGGTATGCCCAGACGTGGGTCCCGTGCTCTTCATGTCACTGGAGTCAAGCTATCCTGGCCGATGAAGGCTGAAAGCCCAAAACTGGATGCTTGTTTCCAGTCCAGGGAGGACCTGGCCTGGCAGTTCGCTCTGGAATGTTCCCATTGAGTGCAGGTTCAAGACTGATTTGCATATGGCTGAGTCCAAACTGGAATGGCATGTTGAGCAAAAAAATATGGATTTAGGCCCAGATCTCTTTACTTGGGGTGAATGTATGACATTGTTCTGCATTCTGTCCATCAATTGTTCTTTTTGAATATCATTTTTTCCACCAAAAGAGAAATACGAGTCATGACGATCTTGGCTAAGCTCTTATAGTCTAGATTTAGTAGAGAGAGGTCCTATACGAATCACAGCGAGACAGAGGTTTGCCAGGTTTAAGGAGCAGAGTAATGACAGCCTCTCAGATTGTAGGAGGAAGCGATCTATTCTTAAGAGATTTTGCATAGACCTCCAGTAAGTGGGGGATGAGCAATGGCTTGAATGCCTCATAAAATGTGCCCAATAGCCCAACAGTGCTGGGAGCCCGGGTTCCGCTGAGGTTATAGATGGCTTGAGAGATCTCATCGACCTTGACAGGTGGCGCCAAGAATTGCTGTGGGCCATCTTCAAGCCAGACCATAGCCACCTCAGTTAAATAGTCTGCAAGTACATCATCGGCGGAGAGGAGCGGGTAGTATATAGAGGGACGTAATATGAGAGGAAGGTGGTGATGATGTTGGCACTGTTAGTCCTTGATGTGCCATCTGCCATCTGAACCTATTGTAATAAAGGAATAATGGTATTGAGGATGCAGAAGTCTGGCCAGTGTATGTACCCGATCTTTCACCCTCTCCGTATACTCGTGCCCGCATGTATTAGACAAGGTAGCAGGCATCATCAGCAGCAAGTTCCTGGAACACTGTGACCATTCCCGCCCTTTGATGCAATGGAGGCAGGGAATTACCCTGAAAAACCCACGTGTCTCTTAATGCCCTCTCCACACTCTCAATGTCCAGATGCATAGAACGAAGAACCCCAAACTGTTTAGCGATGCAAGTTCCCCAAATACAGACTTTAAATGCTTCCCAAAGTGTGGCAGTACTGTCTTCCGAGCCGGAGTTCAGCTGAAAAAATTCCACTGTGTCATCCCTGACCTCGTTTTGAAATATGCTATCTTGTAAAGCTTCAGCCGACAAGCGACAGGGTGCACGCGTTCGAATGGCATTGGGAATTGAGAGGGTCAAAATCATTGGCAAATACACCATAAAAACAAATTCAATAATACAGTTACAATT
Organism: Triturus cristatus; assembly: GCF_964204655.1. Classification (NCBI taxonomy): domain Eukaryota; kingdom Metazoa; phylum Chordata; class Amphibia; order Caudata; family Salamandridae; genus Triturus; species Triturus cristatus. The sequence goes on from NC_140585.1 coordinate 160,158,064, forward strand.
TCATTAAAAATACATACAGATTCATAAATGGAAGAAGCAACATTTGATTCCACTGTCTCATTGACATATAGATGACATTAACCTATATAACGATTTAAAGAGAAGCACATTTCCATATGCCCCAAATCGGACAAGTAGTTGTATTGCTCCAATGCAGTTTATAATCATATATAGATAAAATATGTGATCATAAACATCATCAAAATACACAATATTTTTAAAAACAATACTCCAAGAAAAACCAGTTGTCGACGCGAAGTTTCGGTGGTATGAGATTGGTTAACACAACCTTCTTCAGGACAGACTTATAAGTTAAAAAATCAGTATTGTTGGATCTGTAAACACAGATAAAAAACAGGAAACAATGCATGTGTAAATATTTAATGAAGGAGGTATTCTACCATCGTAAAAACAAGGCATCTAAAATTATTACAACCCGACTCATTCTTATGAAAAAGGGGATCACAGATATAGAAAGGCCAGCCATACCCTACTGATGGAGCAAGGACTCGTTTATATGAGACTTGCTCAAATTCAATTCACTTGTTTAACTTATTAACATGAAATTATTAATTGAGTCTTGTGATTAATCCTCACACATTACATTTACATTAAAGACAGTGAAGCTTGCCAATGTGTTTACTAACCATCAATAGCTTTGGAGGGAATCTCTCGCACATGAGCAGAATGTCTGGAAGTAACACATGCCTTGCACCTGCTTTGCTATCTAGAAACCGCTTTATTTACTAAGAGCTAATGCAGAGAACGCATTAATGAATAAAGGGGGATAGAGAAGATGTAGGTGGTATACAGTAAAATCATTTAATTCTTGAATTAACATTTTCTCTTTTGACCTTTTCATTAAGCCTGGGCGTAGTTCACGTAGTAGTACTACACGGAGAACACTTTGATCTACGTTCAGCTATTCCTCAAACTGCATAGTGCTACGCACTGAGCAATAATAGCACACTGCAAGTTAGAACAATATGCATTTCTATCTTTATATGCTAAAATGCATATACTCATTTCACAAAAGTGAAAATAATAAATTAGCAAGCAGTGAGAGAGGTGATGATTTTGGAATCCTCCCTAACCTAGGGAGAGAACCAAGCAGATGCCTTGAAAACAAAAAGCACATCTTCTTGAACGATTCGGCGGTGGTCCCATCCTCTGAGGACCACCCCAAGCACAGTTATTGGCAAAAATACAATCCCAACCAAAGGCCCTGCAAAGGATTATGGGACAAGATTAGCAGTGGGCAGTGAATATTATAGTATCAAATATCAAAATAATTCTACAAAGAGCTGCAGTTCAACTAGTCATTACTAGATGTCCCTCACGAGTCAAATGCAAAAGCATTGAAATTATCTTTTTGAGAGAGAGAGAATGAGCTTGATGTCGTCGGCATAAGATTCTATGCTGAACACCCATGCTCTCTGATGATGGCATTGAGGGGGGCCATGTAGATGTTGAAGAGCGTGGGGCTGAGTAAATGCAACTCCTGCTGGTTTGAAAAGACAGGATCAAGAAAGTGCCCTTTCTCGTGGGTAGCATAAGTTAGTCTTTGCAGAAGTTGGAGAGCTGCAAGATCGGTGGAAAATTCCACAGCACTTTCATATATCAAATCATCAAAGTGGATGTTCAAATCCCCTTAGATAACAAAGTTGGAGGCCGTAGTGGCTAAGTTTGTAATAGCTTCAGGTTAGGAGGATAAAAACTGGGACGAAGGTCCGGGAGGACGATATATAAGAATACCTGAGAGAGAGAGCAGCGGGGTGAAACCTACAGAAAAATGAAGGTTTTCACACTCAGTCAGAGGACTTCCAAAAGTTCGGCAGGTCAGATTGTTTTTATAGATGATGGTTACTCCACCACCTACCCCTGTCGGCCTGTCCAACCTTTGTATTAGATAATCCGGCGGAAGAGCGCGAATAATATCGGGGGCCGAGTTAGAATTAGTCCAAGTTTCAGTGAGAAACATAATATCTGGAATTTCAGTAGTCAGTAATATGTGCAGCACATGGAATGTTTAGGGAGGGATTTGCAATTAAGTAAGAGAATCTTGAATGGTTTTTCAGGTAGTTCTACAGAAGTTGGAGGGGGAGAGATTTCTGAAGGCCAAACGGGCAATGCTGGCAACTTAGGACAGATCTGAGGGGATCAAGGGGGTGAAAGCAGGTCATCTCAGGGGTAATGTTGAAGAGAGATAACTGAGCTGAGCTATATCAATACCTTAGTGGGGCGGAGGTGCCAGGGGTCTTGGCCCCTGGACCCGGCAGGGCACAGACGGGCTTGCCTTAGGCGCGCCTTTGGTGCGCATGCGGTGCACCAGCTGTGTGCGGTCGCTGCATCAGCCTTTTTATCCCCTTACGACGGGTTCAGCGACTAGAACGCTGACCCGATAATGGCTGCCAAGCATGACCAACTAAACGCTAAAACCCCCCACAAGCATTGAACACAGCTCGGGCCACGAAGCAAGAGGGTGAGTGCAATCAGAATTATGCAATTGGGCAATAGTGCAAACAGTTACAACAATATACACATTCAATTTTAAAATAACAACATACTGGCAGTTTATCTAAAAAGGAGGTAGATGCTGTGTTAAAATCAATGAGAGTCAAGTTTCTCAGTGGCAAGCTAAAAAAGGTATCAGGACCCGCTGCGCGGTCGCTGCATCTGCATTTTTATCCCCTTACGACGGGTTCAGCGACTAGATAGATCTATGAATAAAGGATTAACACAGATCGGTGCCTCCATCAACATGGACATTTATTTGAGGTGCTAGGTTATTCTATACAGTCATCCTGCATGAGGTCATAAGATACCACTACAATTATAATTTTTATTGTCGTAATGTTAATACCATATTCAGAGAGGTGAGGAGACTTTTTTTCCCTACTAATCATGAGGGGTGATGGTTTTACCTTATTTTAGATTGCTAAAATAGGACTTTTAGAAGCAGATCTGTTAATTTCCAAAATAGTGCCCTCTACAAGATGGCCACAATGCAAAAAAAGGGGAAGCGATAGCAACAAGTGTTGTGCTTCAAACCAGAAATTACTGGGGTAAGATTGCCCCTAACATTGGATTTATATGAGTTGTATGATGTGATCCAGCACAAAAACCCTAGCAACGGAGAAACAACCGTACCGGTATCCTCCCTGCGTCACAGACCCAACGTCACACTAAACTCATTCACACATGCAGTCATTGGTGGGGCCCATAACACCAACAATCACACGTTACTCCCACACCGGTCTGCACACACAGGAGGGATGAATGATTCAAGGGCCGGACATGTGAGGGGAACACATTATAACCTATAGGGAAGGAAAAGTCATTTACAAAATATACATTAACGCCCTTTCGCCTACAGATATCCTTAATCCTAAAGCATCAAGGCACTCCTCCCACTTCGGTCAATGGACCAAATTAGTTGGATTGGTTGTTGGTGAATTAGAACCAGCTAAAACACATTTTAAGACTTCAGAATCTATCTCTTAAATGAAACTCACAAATCATAATTTCTCGTTAATCAATAATTGTTTATCTAAATTTTCATAATGATTTGAATTCGCATTTATTTTGTCAAAATTTAGAAAGTTTCATATCAAACTTTAGTAGAAGCAAGCCAAAGCTCAAAGTTCTTTGCTAAGCATGCTACAGTCCCAAAGATCGTCAAAGGACCAGAGATGTGCAAGCATCTATCATTGCCCGTGGATTTAGGAAAAGATCGCAGTCATCAGATAATCGGGCAGCATCCGGCATCAGTCATTCGTCATTCGGTCGATCGTCAGTCATTCGTTCATTCGCACCCTCTCTATTCTACTACTTCTTTTATAATAAAATGAAGCAAAGAGCATGCAATATGATATTTTAGGACAGTCGTGATTGGCTGGTTGAGATCGTTCGATATCAGTTTTTAAGTTTTCATTTCAGTTTGAGGGGTGAGGTCATAAGTTCAACTAAAAGTCGGCGTGTTCCGGTTTTATTGTAAGGTTGATTGTTCTCGTGTCTTGGCTGATGTCCCACTGTGTCCTTGTTCGGGTACATGGTGAACAAAGGTCAAGACGGGTCTTTAGGAGATTTCTTGTGCATGGGGAGCTCACTCCGCGCCTCATGGGACAGTGGCCACTTCGTCGTGTGGAGTTAGCGGCCATCTTTGATTTAGGCCCAAACGCCAACTTAAGCGAAACAAACACAAAAGAGTAATTAATGTCAGGCGCTGAGCATGGGCGTCTACCTGCACGGTGACGACCTTAAATCACGAGAACGCGGGCCGAGAGGCGCGCGTTATCCTGCCAATTACGTTCCGATAGCGAGGAGATCTTGCAGAGGTCGGAAGTCACCGAGAAACAGGAGCAGTCCTTGGCGGTTCCCGAGACATGGGAGACCGCAGCCCAGCGCTGAGAGAAGCACCATCGCGTCCATCCCTGACGTCACCCGCGAAGCCGTCCGTGGTACGGTTGGCGTTCGCACAACTACCTTCGTGGTTCCCGCCTGGAGGGAGACCACAGCGGGGCGCTGCGGTAAGCGCCACCGCCACTTCTGGATATTTAGACAAACTAACAAGACCCGGGAAGAATTGCACGCCTCGGTACGCAGGCTAGTTCTATATGATAACCCAAGGGGTGTGCAGCTCAACAGCCCGGCAGGTACGAATCATATAGGGGGAGGCTCACCTGTGCAAGACTTGTGACAGCAATTCTTCCGGAGGCATTGGGACACGACCGAGTTCGTGCTGTATTCTTTGTTAATCGTGACTTGGAGGGGTGCCGAGTAAAGGTGGGCAAAGCCTGCTAATGTGGCTCATGTGGGACTGCCGTAATCATTGTGGAAATACACCTTTGTAGCAGCTGAAAGAATCAGCCATAATCAATTATAATTTTGGGGCAGAATCAGGGGATGAAATGTATGGAGTTTGGTGTTTGATTGACAGTACCTGGCTCTCAGAATCCTTCAAGTAACAAAGGGCATTCTTGAGGAGAGTTGGTGCTGGCTCATTGTTTGTTCAGACACACGCTCTATACCCATCTAGCGAGACCTAATGAGAGTAGCGCTGTGTTGTGCTATGGTTTACAGAGATATATGTATTAAGCGCGTCTAGAGAGACCTAACGCGAGTAGCACTGTTTTTTGTGTTTGAAGTTAACTGTCGTTATTTATGTAATCTTCTGTTACAGGTATCCCTTTCCCCGCTGTTCCCTTCCTAATCCCTTCCCCCACCTGATAGCCCTAGTGCTCTGTGTTGGTTGAAATCCAGAGTCAGGGACATCTGGAGGAAGAACCCTTTGTGCATCGCTCAGGATCCGAGGAGTCGCTGTGGAACATGACAGAATAACACGCCCACGAAATTACTCCTTGGGTTGTGAGCGAGACACAAACATGGCTTCCCTAGATGACGTGTTGCAGGCTCTCATGGTTGTGCAACAGGAATTAGCCGCGTCTAAGGCGGAAACGGCTGCCCTCGGGGAAAGGGTGGATCGGCAGGGTAGGAATCCGTTTGACGCCACTCAGGCGTCGTCCCCCATACAAGTAAACGTGTCTCCGCCCATTCCTCTAGCCAGTCCTGAGAGGTTTTCAGGAGACCCCCTCAAGATACAAACGTTCCTCACGCAGATAATGTTGCACTTTTCGTGTAAACCTGAGTCTTTTCCCACAAACCATTCGCGGGTGGCTTTTGCTATCTCATACATGACAGGGGATGCAGCCAATTGGGCGGTACCCTTGGTTAAATATGATGACCCTCTGCTCATGGACTGGAGCTCCTTTCACAGGGAGTTCGAAAGGGTGTTTGACCGCAGAGCCACCACGTTCTCAGCCGACCGAGAACTGCTGGAACTTAGGCAGGGAAAACAGGATCTAGTGACAAATCTCACCCAGTTCAATCGCCTTATAGCGGAAACAGCATGGCCGGAGGATAAGAGAATGTCGCTATACTATCAGGGACTGCGTGACGAGATGAAGGATGTGCTCGCACAAATCGATCCTCAACCCGCCACTTACATCGAATTAATGAATCTCACCCTGCGATTAGACCATAGGCTGGCCGAAAGGAAGGGAGAGAGGGTTTATGCTCACGTTGAGAAAACCGAGAGGGGCTCTCGAACGATGGGCTCTTCCTCGGAGGCCCATTCAGAACCTATGGAGGTGGGTGCGATCAGAGCTCCATTGTCTAGAGCCGAGCGAGAGACCCGCAGAATTTCTGGCTTGTGCATGTATTGCGGGAAAAAGGGTCATTACGTGCGAGAGTGTCCCGCGAAACCTAAGAAACAAAGCGGGTATTTCCCTGGTAAAAAGGTGGCGGTCACCTTGATAAGCACCCCCGGTGCCGACAAAGAGTCCCCAGAAGAGCGGGCAGAATCACCTCTACCAAGGGACTTACAACTGCCCTCGTTAGCGGTGATTGACTCGGTTGCCTCTGAGTCTCACATCACGCTGCCCATGTCTCTGTCGGTGGGTAGCCATGCCCATGAAGTAGGGGTAATGATCGACTCCGGAGCCACTGGGAACTTTATCGATAGCGGGTTGGTGCAGCGCTTGGGGCTGCGGCGCGTTCCGAGTACCATTCCGGAAAGTCTTAGCAGTCGATGGGAAGCCGCTTAAATCAGGTCCCATCACTGAAGTCACAGAAAAACTCACACTGATCAAACACGGGCATGTTTGGGATCAGGTCGAGGAGTTGGCGTTGAATATTATCGAGGCTCCTCAGTATGAGATTATACTTGGCATGGGTTGGTTGGGGAGACACAATCCCACGATAGATTGGGAGCAGAAGACTGTAGACTTCGAAACTGAACGATGTAGAGAGAGTTGCTTGAACGTTCACAATACTCATCTTTTGGCTCTCACCCAGGGCTATCATATCGCTACAGCTGCTGAGAAGGAGACTGTTCTTCCCCCGGTTTACAAAAAGTATAGGGAGGTGTTTAGTGCGGTTAAGGCGGAGCATCTACTGCCACACCGAATCTATGATTGTCAGATTGACTTGATACCAGGAGCACTCATGCCGTCCTGTAGAGTGTATGCCTTGTCCGAACCAGAGACCGCTCATCTCCGCGATTACCTCGAACATTATGTGGACATAGGGTTTATCAGACCCTCGTGTTACCCTGCTGCTTCGCCTCTTTTCTTATAAAAAAGGCCAATGGCGAATTACGGACATGCATTGACTATAGCGTGTTGAACAAAAATACCGTGCACAATCGATACCCTCTTCCACTCATCCCTGTCTTGTTGGACCAGGTGAAGGAGGCTGCCATCTATACTAAACTTGATTTACGGGGGGCCTATCATCTGGTCCGGATAAGAGAGGGAGATGAGTGGAAGACGGCGTTCAAAACGCGCTATGGTTTATTCGAGTATTTGGTTATGCCGTTCAGGCTTTGTAATGCCCCGGCGGCTTTCCAATACTTTCTTAATGATGTCCTAAAGGAGTACATAGACAAGATCGCCATCATGTATATAGATGACATACTGATTTATTCCAATGATCAGGGGGCGCACATCCAGCACGTGTCCCAAATATTACACAAATTGAGGGAACACAGTTTGTTTTGCAAGTTGAGCAAATGCGAATTCCACGTGACGAGAGTGGAATTTCTTGGGGTGGTGTTAAGTCCCTCGGGGCTGTGCATGGCGGAGAGAAAGGTGGGGGCAGTGAAGGAGTGGCCGATCCCAAAGAACGTGAGAGATGTCCAGTGTTTCTTGGGTTTTTCCAATTATTATTGAAGATTCATTTCGCATTTCTCACAGCTTGTTTCTCCTCTCACTCGTTTGCTATACAAGGGACATCAGTTCTGTTGGACCCCGGAGGCCATGGAGGCCTTTTGCTGCCTGAAGAAGGCATTTACCACCGCTCCGATACTCCGACACCCACAATCGGATGTGCCGTTCATCGTTGAGGCGGATGCTTCCGACATTGCGGTGGGAGCGGTGTTGTCGCAATGTGAGAGACACTCAGGACAACTGCATCCCATCGCTTTCCTGTCCAGGAAATTGAATTCCGCCGAAATCAACTACACAATTGTGGAAAAGGAACTGCTGGCCATAAAAAAGGCCTTCCAGGAGTGGAGGCACTATCTGTGGGGGGCTCAACATCAGATCACGGTGTACACAGATCACCGGAATCTGCAATACTTGAAAACAGCCAGGCACCTCACACAACGTCAGATGCGTTGGATGCTGTTTTTTGCTGACTTTGACTTTACAATCACCTTTCGTCCAGGTTCAGAAAATAAAAAAGCAGATTCGCTCTCACGGCGAGAAAGCGGGCACGTACCTAAACGAGACGGGACTGAAGCCATCATCCCGCCCGAGAAGGTGGTATGTGCAGTAACGGCGGATACGTTTTTGGAAGCCATAAAGACGCACCACACTCTGGTTCAATGGTTACGATGGGCAGAGCAGGACTCGCAAAGGAACATCAAAGAAGGACTGCCGTTTTTTCAAGACAAGCTGTTTTTACCCACGCTGGTTCTTCGTCGCAAGGCTTTCACTTGGTGTCATGAGTCGCTGGTGGCTGGACATCCCGGGTGCGCGAAAACGCTGCAACTCTTGCAGCGCCAATTCTGGTGGGATAGTATGGGCAAGGACATCCGCCTTTGGATCAAAGATTGCGACACATGTGCCCGGGCCAAGGGAGAACGCTCGTAAACCAAGGGCAAACTGGTGCCCTTGCCTACGCCCGCAGGTCCCTGGCAAACCTTCAGCATCGATTTTGTGGTGGGACTGCCACTTGATCAGGGATATGACGCTATCATGGTCGTGGTGGACAGCCTCACGAAGATGGGGCATTTCATTCCGTGCAAAAACCTGCCCACGGCTGGTCAAACCGTTCAGCTGTTGCTCTCCCATGTGGTGCGGTTGCATGGTTTTCCGAGAGTGATCGTGTCAGACAGGGGTCCGCAGTTTGTTGCGCGGTATTGGAAGACATGGTGCCAAGCGGTGCAGATAGAAGGGTCCACCTCTACCAGTTTCCACCCACAGACGGATGGCCAGACGGAAAGGCTGAATCAGACGCTGAAATCCTATCTCAGGTGTTAATCGAGGGAGGCCAGCAACTTGTGGGTGTCCCTGATTTGGTTGGCCGAACTTTCCTACAATAATGCTTGGCACAGTTCCATCAAGGAATCCCCCTTCTGGGCCAATCGCGGGTTTCATGCCAAGGTACTTCCTTTGTCATTCCCCGACGAAGTGCGGAATCTGCCAGCCATCGCCTCCCGGTTGAAGGTCCTTTGGGCGATACGAGGGAAGATACAGTGGAACCTGGAAAGGGCGAAGATTCGTTACAAGTTTTGGGCCGATCGGCATCGTCAAGACGGGCCCTCTTATCGTTCCGGCGACCGGGTTTGGTTGTCCACGAAGTACATTCGCTTCAAACTGCGCAGCATCTTCCATCCCCGTTTCATAGGTCCGTATACGGTGCTGCGTCATGTTGGATTAGTAGCCTATCGTCTGAAGCTGCCTGTCTCTATGCGCATCCATCCGGTATTCCACTGCAGTCTGTTGAAGCCGGCGACCGGTGCTCGCTGTGCGGCTGTTCCGCCTGTGTGTTGTGACGGGCAATGGGAATACGAAGTGCGGATAGTGTTGGATGCGCAGTACAGGAGGGGCCGCCTGTGGTATCTCATTGCATGGAAAGGTTATTCAGCAGAGGATGACTCCTGGGTACCGGCGACGGATGTCCACGCCCCTGCCGCGGTGCACCTGTTTCACGTGCGCTTCCCGGATAAGCCTGGTTCTAGGAGGCGCTCGGGCGGGGGGCATACTGTCAGGCGCTGAGCATGGGCGCCTACCTGCACGGTGACGACACCCGGGACTACAAAGCCCAGAACACCCGGCGGCAAGAAGGCATGGCGGAAGCCTTAAATCATGACAACGCGGGCCGAGAGGCGCGCGATATCCTGCCAATTACGTTCCGATAGCGAGGAGATCTCGCAGAGGTCGGAAGTCACAGAGAAACAGGAGCAGTCCTTGGCGGTTACCGAGACACGGGAGACCGCAGCCCAGAGCTGAGAGAAGCGCCATCGCGTCCATCCCTGACGTCACCCGCGATGCCGTCCGTGGTACGGTTGGCGTTCGCACAACTACCTTCGTGGTTCCCGCCTGGAGGGAGACCACAGCGGGGCGCTGCGGTAAGCGCCACCGCCACTTCCGGATATTTAGACAAACTAACAAGACCAGGGAAGAATTGCACGCCTCGGTACGCAGGCGAGTTCCATATGATAACCCAAGGGATGTGCAGCTCAACAGCCCAGCAGGTACGAATCATATAGGGGGAGGCTCACCTGTGCAAGACTTGTGACAGCAATTCTTCCGGAGGCATTGGGACACGACCGAGTTTGTGCTGTATTCTTTGTTATACGGGACTTGGAGGGGTGCCGAGTAAAGGCGGGGAAAACCTGCTAATGTGGCTCATGTGGGACTGCCGTAATCATTGTGGAAATACACCTTTGTAGCAGCTGAAAGAATCAGCCATAATCAATTATAATTTTGGGGCAGAATCAGGGGAGGAAATGTATGGAGTTTGGTGTTTGATTGACAGTACCTGGCTCTCAGAATCCTTCAAGTAACAAAGGGCATTCTTGAGGAGAGTTGGTGCTGGCTCATTGTTTGTTGAGACACAGGTTCTATACCCATCTAGCGAGACCTAATGAGAGTAGCGCTGTGTTGTGCAATGGTTTACAGAGATACATGTATTAAGCGCGTCTAGTGAGACCTAACAAGAATAGCGCTGTTTTTTGTGTTTGAAGTTAACTGTCGTTATTTATGTAATCTTTTGTTACAGGTATCCCTTTCCCCGCTGTTCCCTTCCTAATCCCTTCCCCCACCTGATAGCCCTAGTGCTCTGTGTTGGTTGAAATCCAGAGTCGGGGACATCTGGAGGAGGAACCCTTTGGGCATCGCTCAACACCCGAGCAGTCGCTGTGAAACATGACAATTAATACATAGAAATAATGAATCTAATGTTAAACCCTTACTAATCCCTCTATGTGCTTATATTTATCTAGCGTATAGCAACATTTAAAGCCATTATATTCACCTTTTCGGTCCTCTTCATGGGCAACATTACAAAAACATTACGAAAGCAAGTTATATCATGCAGTATTCTATTTACCACATATACTACTGTTAATATGCGTACAGATTTTAGTCATAAAGGTTATTTAGCCATGCAAAATGCAAATCTCACATGTAATTTGAATATTAATAATGTTGATTAATAAACACGCAAACTCATTTATTAATATTATAGTTAATAGATTATTTAATTAGTATTTTCATGCAGAATAGGGGAGGTATACAAAATGTTGTACTACCCGCTCCATCATTCCCCCTTTTGGTAATTTTATCACCACACCATTACCATTTTGTATCAATTTGTCATGAAAGCTAAATGAATTCTTTAGATTAATTCACATTTCTGTTTCCCCAATTTCTTCTCTTCTTGCTGTTCTATACATACTATCTTTCATTTCTTCTAATTCTACTTCTTCAAGCTCCCTCTCTCACTTCTTATTCTTTCTTCTTTTCAAATCTTCTCTTTTTAACATTTTCTGTATTTTCTTTCTTTTATAACATAAACAACGTAGTCTTAAACTTAATACTAGAAAAATCACACATGTTAATGGAAATAGGATCCTACCTATAAATGTACCACCTAAGTTTAACAGGAAATCTTTAATAGCAGAACGTTTCTTCCCAATCTTTTCCCAAACACTTTCAACCTCGAGTGGTACAATTTCCTCATGCAATTCAGTTATATTTTTAATGTAGATCTTCAGATCTTTACTTTCATCCGGAATGTAAGTACAACAATGTTGAACCTTCAGCATTCCACAGACTCCACCCTCTTTTGCCAATATTATATGGATCAAGGAGGCTCTGCATCTATCATCCTCCTCGACCTAAGTGCCGCCTTCGACACTGTAAACCATAACATCTTACTGCAATGACTTGCGAGCCTAGGAATCTCAAGGAAAGCTATGGCTTGGTTTGAGTCTTTTCATCAGGAACTTCCTTATCAACAATTTCTTTGATTGTCTCTTCACTGCTTTTCTCTTTTCTCCAATGTACCTGTGCTTGTTCAGTCTTTGAGTCTGAGCTGGTATCAGAAATCTGTAATTTTCTTCTCAAGGGAATATTTTCTGGGGCAACGGTCAAATTTGGTTCTGCCTCCCCCTTTCAGGATGTTCTCTTGTTCTTGTTTCTTCAGCATCCAATTCAGAACTAGTCTCTGACTCAAAAAAATATTCTCCTTCTTTGTTATCCACTGGATTTGGAATTCTCAATGTGTGACTAGCATGAATCCAGTTCTTTATTCTAGCACACTTCACAGCTGTTGTTGCAGTCAAAATCACTTGTCGTGGTTTTCCCCAAAGTGGGACCAGACAGTTCCTTCTTCTGTGTACTTTTATTCTCACCCAGTCTCCTGGGCTCAGCTCATGAGCTTGCTTCTTTTCAAGGGTGGTGGCATCCGATCCAACCTGATGAAACACAGAATGAACTGCGTCAGCCAGCCCCTTACAGTAATCCAACACCAAGTCAGCAGTTATAGGCAACAGCTTGTTGACTGGTATGAATACATGGCGCATTACTCTTCCCATGATAATTTTATGGGGACTCAGACCTGTGTTCCTATCTGGAATAGATCTAATAGTCATGAGTACTAGAGGCAAGACATCAGGCCATTTCAAAACTGTGGCTAAACAAATTTTTCCCAATCTGTTTTTAATGGTGCCATTCATTTGTTCCACCACACCAAAAGCCTCTGGGCGATAGGCACAATGTAGTTTCTGTTGTACATTCAATGCTTCACAAATTAACTTCATGATCTCATTATGGAAATGCTTTTCTCTTTCTGACTCAATTGTAACTGGGAACCCGAATCTAGGGATGAATTCCCTCAAAAGCAGTTTTGCTACTGTAATTCCATCACTCCTTCTTGTGGGGTATGCTTCTACCCATCTAGTAAACAAGCAGACCATTACTAGAACATACCTCTGCCTGTTACAGGGAGGCATTTCAATGAAATCAATCTGCATTCTGGTGAAAGGCCCTCCTTCTCGACCTATCGTTCCTAGACTTACCACTGTTTTCCTTCCAGGATTGATTTGCTGACATATAAGGCATCTTTGACAAAGGCTCTCAGCTACAAGTCTAAATTTTGCTTTGTTCCATGTCTGCTTAAAGGACCTAATCATCGCGTCGCTCCCTATGTGTCCTTGTCCATGATACATCCGTGCCATGGCAGACACCATGCTATCAGGCATGACTGGTCTTCCATCTCGATAAACCCATACATGATCTGTCTCTCTTGGTGTACATCCTGCTTTTACCCATTGTCTCATTTCCTCATCGCCTGCATCTTCCTGCAATTGCCTCACTTCTTCCCAGGTACTCATAATGTTAGTAAACAGTAGGGGGCAAGAATTCATTTCTCTTTCATTAGCCTTTTGATCGAGTTCTGATTACGAGCACAATATTATTGAGCTATATCGTTGGCGTACTTATTACCAACTGCGACATAGTCTCCCGTCTGAACGTGGGCAGCACACTTCACAACGGCCAATTGCTTAGGCAGCTGTATCGCCTCAAGCAACTTCACAACCACTTCACCATTTTTTTAAAGGAGTTCCACTTGAAATTAAAAATCCTCTCTGCAGCCATATCTGGCCGAAATCATGCACAACACCAAAGCCATACTGACTATCAGTTATCACAGTCACTCTCACAGTTTTTCCAAACTTACATGCTCTAGTTAAGGCTACAAGTTCAGCAACCTGGGCTGATTTTACTCCCTTCAGGTAAGATGCTTCCATTACCGCTGCAACTGGGCATACTGCATATGTTGCACTTAGAATTCCTTTGTCTGTTCTCAAGCATGACCCGCCCACAAACAACACAAAGTCACTTTCTGACAAAGGTACATCGTTTATATCAGAACGTGGTTTGGTACAGAAGTCGAGTACATCCAAACAATCATGATCCACTTCTTCTCTGACTTATACATTCTCAGCATCAGACAGTAACATTGAAGGATTCACATTCAAGCATCCCACAAGGCTCACATTCGTTGCACCTAATATGACCTTCTCATATTTAGTCAGCCGACTATGTGTCATGAACTGAGTATGGCTCCTTGTTAAAAGGATTGCCACATCATGAGGTACAAACACTCGCACAGGATATCCCATCACAATTCCTTCACTCTGTTCCAGACTCTTACAAGTAGCAGCTACTGCTTTCAAACAACCTGGCAACATTAAAGCTACAGGGTCTAGCATAGCTGAAAAATATGCAATTGGTCTTCTCAATTTTCCATGTTTCTGTATTAATACAGAGAGTGCACATCCATTCCTCTCACTGCAGTATAGCTCAAACTCTTTCTCATAATCAGTCATTCCTAATGCTGGTGCTTCACACAGACTGTCTCTCAATTGTTTAAAAGCTGCTAGTTCTTCCCTATTTAAGTCAATGGGGTCTTTTACATCACTTCTCGTCAGGCGTACCAAAGGTTTTGCGATCAGGGAAAAGTTACTTATCCACTGACGACAATATCCAACCATTCCAAGAAACATTCTCACTTCTCTTTACGTCATTGGAGCTCTCATTCCTTTTATTATTTTGATCCTGCCTGTAGTTATCTTTCTTAGTCCTTTTTCAATTTTGTAGCCTAAATATTGTACTTGTTTCTGACAAAATTGCAATTTCGATGGGGATACCTTAAGTCCTCCATCTGCCAAATGATTTAGCAATGCTATGGTATCCATAATACAAGCTTCTTGAGTCTTTGATGCCACAAGTAGGTCGTCAATGTTTTGAACTAGCACTGAATTCTTGGGCATTTCTAAGTCTTCCAAGGACTTTTTCAATATCTGATTACATATCGAGGGGCTTTCTGTATACCCCTGTGGGATTCAGCACATGCCAAAATACGTTCGCCAAAATGGAATACAAAAATTTGTTGGCTATCATGATGCAACGGGATGGAAAAGAAAGCATGACATAGATCAATCACTGTATACCATTCTGCATCATGTGGAATCTGAAACAAAATCACAGATGGATTTGCTACAATAGGAAAACATGACACAACAATTGTGTTTATATTTCTCTAATCTTGCACTATTCTGAACTTCCCATTAGGTTTTTTCAGTCCCATAAATGGTGAATTACATGGACTACTCATTATTTCTCTCAAAATACCTTGTTTTATAATTTTCTCGATTATGGGAGTAACTCCTTCAATTATCTCGGGTGTCAATTTATATTGAGGAACATTTGGGTAGCTTATCACATTTTTCATTAGTCCTACATCTTCTCCTGTGAAATCCCAGACTTCAGCTTTTACTGTCTGTTTCAATTCTTTTGGTAATTCGTCAGGGTTGAATACAGAAAAGGCTTCAGTAATCTCAGTTTCCATATTAGCCATAGTCTTTTTATACAGTGCATCTTCATCAGGGATCTCAAATGCTATACCATCAGGGGTACAAAATATGGTGCAATTCATCTTGTACAGTAAGTCTCTACCTAACAAATTTACGGGACTTGAATCACACACGACAAAGCGGTGCATTTCAGAAAATTTCCCTATATTGACTTTTACTGGTTCTGTAAGATACGTTTTAATCTGTCTGTTGGATACTCCAACCACTTGGATTGTTTCGTCCGAGAGAGGAAGATTCTTAACATCAGCTGACCTAACAGTTGATCGAGTAGCACCAGTATCTACTAGGAAAGTAATATTTTCATCATTTACCTTTCCGTCCACAAAAGGGCCTGTCTGGTCTACTTCTAGAGTTGCGCCAATTATGCACTCTTCTTCCTCCCTTCGGCACCGTCAATAGCCTTCTTCTGACTCACTCTCACCGCATTGTAGCCAATACTGCGAAACAGCGCTAGCGTGCGTCAGCTTAGTTACCTGTTCTTCGTTGTAGAATCCTGTCTCATTACTGTGTTTCTGTAAATTTACGCTCTGTGGAGAAAGGCAGTTTTGGTGCCTGATTCTGTTGGGTAACAACCTGCTGCTGTTGCTGCGGTTGACAACTCACCTCTTTCTGCACCTGCAGATTCAATGATGCATTATCACTATTAGTATTCGGGGGAAATTTACACTCGGATTTCCAGTGCCCTATCCTTCCGCAATTATGACATGGCCATTTCTTTTTGGATTCTTCTATATTGAATTGTCCCTTTCCTTTTCCAGCATTAAATTTAGGTTTTGGTCCTGCACTTTTTGCTTGTTCAATCAGCTGAGCTTCCTGTCTTTCTGCCACTTTTCCCTATGCCCACATAGCCTTTTCTTTAAATTTACGCTGCTTGGCTTCAATTTCATCACTAAAATACTTTGCATGTCTTAGTACTTCATCTATTTTCTTATTTTGCCAATCCACTGTATGCTGTTTAATCATTTCAGTATTTTCAGGACGTAGACCATACACACATCTGTATACAAAATGACTTAAATCCTTCTCACTCAAATTTTCATCACCTCTAAACTGTTTAAAGGCAAGGATCAACCTCTCATAGTATGCGTGTACTGACTCCTTAGTCTCCTGATGAGTTTGGTCTATTTTTACCCAGTCTCTTTAGGGGGTACCTTGTTTTTCAGAAAAGCAATTACTTGTTCATATTTTTTCATCACTTCCGGGTCAGGGGACCCTGTCTTTGGATCCATAGGGTATTCTTGTGTAGACCAATTTATCATCAGCTTGCACTCTGTCCAAAGATCTGCTGGTACTATTATGTCAAATAGACTTTTTAGATCAATCCACAAAACTTTCGATAATTTTACAAACCTGTCCACTTGCCTACACCACTCGACTGGCTTTTCGTGTAGTCGAGGGAAATCATTTGTAAATGACAAAATATCTTGCCTAGTCAAAGGAACATGGACATATCCTCCTCCTGGAATTTCTCTCATGAGACATTCTGTCACTACCTTTTCTTTATCTCTTACGGGGAAAGCTGCAAATGTTTTATCTAAGGCATCATCTCTTTTTCTAAAGCACCTACTTTTCCATTTATCTACATCTCCCCATTTTCTCAACAAAATAATTATGTCCTTAATCTGAGTTATTCTTCCTTTGGTGTTTAGATTTTCAATATCTTTTTCAGAAAAATCTACTCTGTAAAGTTTTTGTAAAGCCTTTACTCTTTCCATGTCTCTACCCATTTCATTTGCCACTTCTTCTAGTCTTTCATGTAGATTCTTTGCTCTCCAAGTTACACTTTTGCATAGAAATAGTGATTCTTCATCCTGATAATTTTTCAGCTTCTCTGTGGGGATAGTCCCTACTATTAATTCTTCAAAACCATCCTTAACTTGGCCACTTCTATAGATTGAGATTCTCTGTCTTTTCTCTGTAAACTCCTCAACCATTCGCTTAATTCTTCTGAAGTAGGACCTACTGGTTTTTCCTCATTACCTCGTTCTGTGTCTCTTGGAGTTTCTGAACAGAATCTGTAGTCTTTATCAGTCTTTCCACTAATCCTGGATTTACTGTCAAATGTTTAGGCATACTCTGTTCTGATGTACTTATTGTTTGTCTCCATAGGTTCTCGTCTGAATTTATCCTTGGCCTCTCAGTCTGTTTATTACTGTTATAAGGGACCGTTAGACAATGCTCATTATCTTTCTGTTTATCAAAAATAGGCATTACAGGACCTATAGTTACGGGAACATTCACGGCTTCTAATTTTTTAGTCAATTCCCTAATCTTTTCGGTTAACTCTAAAGTAGTTTTCGCTAGTTCTGTCGAATTTTCATTACTCATTTTACCATCCTGTTTTCTCTCTGTCTCTCTAAAAGAATTATTTCTCCCTATCTCTGGGGGTACTGATTCAACTTTTATGTTTTGCAAAGTCTCTCTCATTGGGGCACTTGGTGTCAACATGTCAGAATCTGGTTGATACGGGGGTGGATTTTTATAAAACATGTCGTCAAGAACATCATCCTTGGTGATAGTCAAATTGACACAATAAAATATGTTTATAAAAAAAAAGAACATCATCCTCCAATTCATGCACTCCATACCCTCCTGACTCTATATTATGTCTCTATTCTGTACATTTTCTTCCACTAACTTCTTCAGCATGTCTCACAGGAAATAAACCATCAGTCATATTTGCGTTTCACCATCTCCTCGTTCTATCATCATGATTCTCCTGCCCATGTGATCTACCAAACATGTACCTATACCTTCCGCCAATCCTCTGTCTTTGTCTCTCCTGCATCTCATCTTCCCATTCTATCAATGCTTCGAACTGTGTTGGTCCAGGTCTCAGTTCTAAATTCATCATTCTTTCTCTCAAATTTCTCAAAACCGCTAAATTAAATGAACCATGTTCTGGAAATGCCAAAACTCCATCACCTTTTCATATTTTGCCCAATTGTCCAACCAAATACAAGTATGGTATCCGTATTTCGCAACCATAAAGGATGCGGGCGATTTCGGTGGAGGAAGCAACTGTCCCTTTCTAGTAACAATCGATTTATCCTTTTTGAATAAACTCTTTATTTTTCCGAACCAGGTTGTTTTCTCTTTCTCTGGTGGATCGTAATACATAATGTTGTCTTCTGTGTATCGCTAGTTTTTCCCTACGACTATTATGTTGTTCTATCCAATCGTAGCGCGACTCACACTAATGCACCAATCAGGAGCGTCTTCGTCACCCTGTAATTCTCCAATCCCAGCGCGGCTCACACTAACGCAGCAATCAGGAGCGTCTACGTCACCCTGTAATTCTCCACTCCTAGCGCGGCGTACACTAACGCACCAATCAGGAGAGTCTATGTTTCTTACTGACTAGCCAATCCCAGTGCGGTCTTTCTGACGTCAGCTTTTCTCGCTACTCCTGCTGACCCCTCCTTTACAACATTTTTCTCGGTAAGCTCTTTACGTTCTTTTAACGTACAAATCTGTTAGTAACGACATAAAAACACCACCATTGTCTGTTTCTCTAACCGAGAATAGTTGATGACCTTTCTTGCAAGAATTCCGTCTTTCCCGAGAGCAGCGCTTACCTCTGCCCTACTACAGAATCATTACTTCCGTTGATAAAGTAGCACATCCCTCTACTTCACCCTTCTAACAAGCATCAGCTAACCGTTTCTCTAGAATTAAGACACCTAGTTGGAGACCCAATGCTCCTGAGAAATAAAATCAGAGTTTCACAATTAACCTGAATGCCTTTTCATTCACGCACTTTCACACGGAAAATGTAGTACATTCACACAGAATTCTGTCTTTCCCGAGACCAGCGAACAGTCTGTCCTACTACAGAATTATGACATTCGTTAATCAAGTAGCACTTCCCTCTACTTTATCATTATAGCAGGCTTAGAGAACACCTATTACCTTTCCAGTGATAAGCGTAATCAGAGTGCATTTTGGACTCCTGGTACCTAAGACCAAAATTTCACAGGTGACCTTCGCTACCATACGTTCCTCTCATACAGAAAATGTCCCTAATGGCAACACACGACGATGTTACCGACAAACCCAGACAATGCGTTGTGCAACTCCAATCGTCACACGTTTTCCCTGTGTACCTACAGGGCAACAACAATTCCGTCTTTCCCGAGAGCAGCGCTTACCTCTGATCTACTACGGAACCGTTACAAACTTCTGACTTCCTACATCCCAGAAGCCGTCAAACAACATAGAACTCGACGCGACTCAACATAAACCAATACTTTCCCACAATCAATAATCAATAAGCAATAAGCAATTTACAAGCAATAATCACCAAACCAAAGCAATAAAAACCATAACTCTGCTACCAGAAAAACTGATCCAGCGCAAAAACCCTAGCAACTGGGAAACAACCCGTACCGGTAACCTCCTTGCGTCACAGACCCAACGTCACACTAAACTCATTCACTCATGCAGTCATTGATGGGGCTCATAACACCAACACTTACACGTTACTCCCACACCGGTCTGCACACACAGGAGGGATGAATGATTCAAGTGCCGGACATGTGAGGGGAACACCTTATAACCTATAGGGAAGGAAAAGTCATTCACAAAATATACATTAGTGCCCTTTCGCCTACAGATCCTTAATCCTAAAGCATCAAGGCAATCCTCCCACTTCGGTTAATGGACCAAATTAGTTGGATTGGTTGATGGTGATTAAGAACCGGCTAGAACACATTTTAAGACTTCAGAATCTATCTCTTAAATGAAACTCACAACTCATAATTTCTCGTTAATCAATAATTGTTTATCTAAACTTTCATAATGATTTGAATTCACATTTATTTCGTCAAAATTTAGAAAGTTTCACATCAAAGTTTAGTAGATCGCAGAACACCATATTTACCTAATCTGGCTATTTGGAGTCCTCTAATTCATTGTCTCTGCATAATTTTTTCATAAATTTGTTCGAAAGCAAGCCAAAGCTCAAAGTTCTTTGCACAGCATGCTACAGTCCCAAAGTTCGACAAAAGGACCAGAGACGTGCAAGCATCTATCATTGCCCGTCGATTTAGGAAAAGTTCGCAGTCGTCAGATAATCGGGCAGCATCCGGCATTGGTCATTCGGTCGATCGTCAGTCATTTGGTCATTCGCACCCTCTCTATTCTACTACTTCTTTTATAATAAAATGAAGCAAAGAAGATACCATTTGATATTTTAGGACAGTCGTGATTGGCTGTTTGAGATCGTACGATGTCAGTTTTTAAGTTTTCAGTTCAGTTTGAGGGGTGAGGTCATAAGTTAAACAAAAAGTCGGCTTGTTCTGGTTTTATTGTAAGGTTGATTGTTCTCGTTTCTTGGCTGATGTCCCACTGTGTCCTTGCTTGGGTACATGGTGAACAAAGGTCGTGATGGGGCTTTAGGAGATTTCTTGCGCATGGGCAGCTCACTCCGCGCCTCATGGGACAGTGGCCACTTCGTCGTGTGGAGTTAGCGGCCATCTTTGATTTAGGCCCAAACGCCAACTTAAGCGAATGTTAACCCCTTACTAATGCCTCTATGTGCTTGAATTTATAGCAACATTTAAAGCCATTATATTCACCTTTTCGGTCCTCTTCTTGGCCAACATTACAAAAACATTACGAAAGCAACATATATCATGCAGTATTCTATTTACCACATATACTACTGTTAATATGCGTACGGATTTTAGTCATAAAGGTTATTTAGTCATGCAAAATGCAAATCCCACGTGTAATTTGAATATTAATAATGTTGATTAATAAACATGCAAACTCATTTAATAATATTATAGTTAATAGATTATTTAATTAGTATTTTCATGCAGAATAGGGGAGGTATACAAAATGTTGTACTACCCGCTCCATCAGATGATAAGGCCGGAACTTTCTAATTATATATGCTGCCTGTTTTATCTGCCATACTAATAATAAATGAGACATAATTAATTTGGCTAGTCGTAGATACTTGATCGCTAAGTGGGGCAATGTTCCTTGGGCTATCGAATATAATATTGCACACTGTAAGATGGCCGCCCCACGAACATGAGTGTAATACAAAGGATGTCGGGTAGCTTGATTCCGGAAACTACTACGGCTGAACTGATTGAAATGCCGGAAACAGGTGAGCCCAATCTTACGAGAGCGACTAAACTTAAAGTCATACAATAAATATGAGGTCAATCTACCGGCACAGTTAGTAGCCATCAACGGAAGTCCGGATTGGATAACATGTAGACTTCAGTATCCCGGTGACTGATATGCGGGGACCCAAGTTAGGGTTTGTTATCTGACACGCTGTTGTTTTGATTAAGAGTGTAAGCGAATGGGCAGCCTTAACGGACAGAGAACTTCGGTCTTGCTGTAATGCAATCCTCATTCTGAAGAATCATTACATCCTTTTTGATGGCAAGTTTAAGTTATGGCCATTTAATACAACAGTCCATTAGGTCTAGACTGGTTATCAATATATTATATTCCTGGGAGCAAGGATGTGTACACATTACTTTCATACCATATTTCATTGTATATAAAGATTAGATCTACGTTGGGAGGATTCTATATCTACTTAAGAAAGCATTTCCTTTCTTTCTTTATTTGTGTAGTTATCAGCCACCAAGACTCAGAACTCATTGAAGCAGGGGCCTTTTAATGGCGATCAGTGTGTGGAAAATGTGAAACTACAATCCAGAATTGTATGATATTTCAACCCGAGATTGAGTGTGGTGTCCAGGAACTTAAGGGTGAGCACATATTCCCTCCTCTGAGAGACCTTATACAAAAACAAGTTTGAATATATAAAAATAAAAATCCCAAAACATTTTTTGTTTGATTTTTCTCCCCTTGTGGACGGAATAGCCACTGTGATTGAGGGCCTATAAAGTAGGTGTACATCTAATATAGGTGACGATGCGGAGAAATTGATGAATCTCACCCTGAATTTCTAAGAAGAGAATACCTCTTAGACATCCTGTGAGCCATAGGAATTGGTTATTCCTTCATTAACCCATGGTGAGCAAAAATAGTGAGCAGATATTTTCTGGGGTTATATAGATTTTTCCCTTTTTAATCGGTTTAATAATAATATACCATTTCAGATAATTGAAGCACAGGAAACAATAACCCTGATTGATAAATTGAATTGCACCGATAAGAAGATCTATACATGAAGGACATAATTGACTATACAGGAATAATCATTTCCTTTTAAGTAAGTAACTGTCTAGTATGATGATGTGTGAAAGAATGACTGTCTTGGTATGGGTTAATGGCCCTGATATGGTTCTGGCCACAGATAAGGGACTTAGTTGGGTATGGCTGGCCTTTCTATATCTGTGATCCCCTTTTTTTATAAGAATGAGTTAGGTAGTTATAATTTTAGGTGCCTTGTTTTTACGATAGTAGAATACCTCCTTCATTGAATATTTACAAATGCATTGTTTCCTGTTTTTTATCTGTGTTTATAGATCCAACAATACTGTTTTTTA
Source organism: Triturus cristatus (assembly GCF_964204655.1). Lineage (NCBI taxonomy): Eukaryota > Metazoa > Chordata > Amphibia > Caudata > Salamandridae > Triturus > Triturus cristatus. The sequence goes on from NC_140585.1 coordinate 160,180,999, forward strand.
ACTTATCAGTTAGTCCTGTAGAAGGTGGTGTCAACCAATCTAATTCCACTTCAACGCCTCGTTGACAACATTTTCTTCTTGGAGTATTGTTTTTAATTATATTGTGTATTTTGGTGATGTTTATGATGTCATATTTTATCTATATATCATCATAAACTGTGTTGGAGAAATAACAAATATATGTGTGATTTGGGGCATAAGAAAATGTGCTTCTCTTTAAATTATTATATAAGTTATTGTCATCTTTATGTCAAGGAGACAGTGGAAACGAATGTTGCTTCTCCATTTATTAATCTGTATGTCTTTTTAATGAAATGGCAACTGCATTATTGAATGTGTCTTTATGGTGTGTAAAACAAATAACAAAAAGTTATATTTTTTTTCAATAAAGGAGGAGAAACTTTTTACTAAAGGCATTTAGTTTGTATATGGTGATATGTTTGATTGGGTATGTATGCAATATGACAGTTTAATTAGATAGAACGCCACAGGGAACATTTTATTGTTTCTTGTTTCAATCCAGTTCCCTTTGTGTGAGAAGGGACTCTGTTGTTTTTTTACTTTCTTTCCCGCAACACACAAGGAGTAGAATGGACTCCCCCAGCATGACACACATTAAAGTGGCTGGGATTTCCCGCAGCACGGGATGCTGACTCAGGTGTGTGGGGATGTGTGGACTCTCTTGACCACTACACACCTTGACTGGGCCCAGGAAGAGGAGGGGACCATGCAGGATGAGTCCATGTGGAAGCCCAATGTCCGTGACATAATATTGATGCTTCCTATGCTTAACTAATAAAACCACAAATATTGAGTAAACAAATAATACAATTTCAATTTTTTCTGATAAAAAAATCACAAATTTCAGGAAAAAATATATTGACACCTTTAAATACACATATAATATGTCAAAAATACTGCAATTCTTTCTCTACTCCTCCAGCCCCTTTCCACCACAAACTAATTGAGTTGATGGACTTTGATGGTAACTCTATCAGCTGGGCTAACCTGGTCCCTGTATCTGGCCCGCGCTCCATTGCGGTTAGCCTGAACTTGTGACTTTCACCCGGTCTTTCACAACCAGATAACGGCAAGATGACTTAGTGTTTTTTGGCGCTATTTTTACTTAGATCTTTAAAATTGCAGATCTCCGAATGTACTAACTGGATGTTTATCTTTTGTGTGTCAAAATATTTATTCAATTTTACTTTAAGTTTCTAAATTGGTGTAGATTTTTTCTTCTGTTGTATTTTTAATATATTACTGTTTGAAGTGCTGCATAATTAGTTTACACATTGCCTCTATATTAAGTCTGACTGATCTGTGCCAAGTTGCCAGAGAGCTGAGCACAGGTTAATTTTGGGTTTGTTTATGACTTGAACCCGACAAGGATTGTGGTTGCTGCTTAAGTAGGTTCCCCCCATCAACCAGTAAACCAATTTCTACAGTGATGCTAAAATTGAAAGGTAACCATAGCCTTTGCTCATATAAACTGGCATTTTGCTAGGGCATGCACCCATCCTGACATATGCAAAAACTGTAACTTAGCTTTCTGCTCCACATTTTTTTATCTATTACTTAAAGTCATTATTTGAGGACAGTAATAAGTGTTTATGGTGGTTTAAGTACACTAGTGCACACATATCCTTTATTATCTAAAAATGCTTCTGATAGGAATTTTATACAGTAGTAAGAATATATGAAGGAGAAAATAAGGTAATACCATGAGAATTAAAAAAGCACTATGGGTTTTGTGTTGCTTGCCTCTAAGCTTTAAATTAAAATTAACTAAATTTGGTAGTGATTTTTTTGGCATAAAGAGTACAAGAAGAGAGATAGAGAGGGTAAAGGTGGGTTTATTTTGTGTGGGATTCGAGGTTGAGGAAACATAGTTTATCCAAATGTAATTTTACATTTTAAAACTGTGTAAGACTATAGTGCTGTTTATAAAACATTGCCTATGCAATAAAGAAATCTTTAGTAAGTTTAGAATCAAGAGCCTCGCGGTCTTCACTTTACTCCTCAAATAAAAAACAAATGATATAATTGAGTCTTCTTTGCCTAAAACAAAGCTAAAAAACCCATGTATGATTGTGCCAGTTCTGAACTACCTGTTAACCCATGGTTCCAACTTACACTACACTATATCAATCCTACTACAATGTAAAATTCATTGAGTAATCTCAAAATTGAAAAAATGTGAAATCCCCTCAGTTTTTAAGATTAATTACCTCAGCATGAGCTGTTAGGCAACACTCCAGCTACTTTGGGCATTATGTTTGAACATGATTACCACACATTGGGCATTTTTTGCAAATTAATATGGATTTGGAAATCACTTGCTTGCACCCTCAATAACAGCACATATAGACGTCAGAGCATAGCAAGCAAGCTTGCACAAGACTCAAAGTATGGCCTCAGGTCAAAATCCTGACTTGCGATTTCCAAATAGTGATTGTTAGAAGGTGGGCTATTAGTTTGGGCAGGTAGGTAACTACACTTACTAATAACACCATAATCGTAAATAAGGCCTAGTCATGTTCTCAATAAATTAACCTCTGCTCAACCCTTGGTAAATTGGATACAAGCAGACAGGCGTAACTTAGGAAACATCAATACAGTAAATAAGTTAAACACAGCTCAAAACAAACACCAATTCATAGAGTTAGGCAATACTTTTACGGTACCAAAATGACAAGTATACAATGTAGGGAACCGAATATATGAATTCTAAAGATTAAAAGTAAAACTATCGTTAAGATGCAATTAGTGCTCAAAGGGTAAAAAAAAGGTCACACTGGGCAAGGACACAGTCAAGAGAACAGGCCTCCTATGATGTAACACTTTTCCACTTACTTCCAGAAGTTTTTCTTGATGCAGGAAATCTGTCCACAGGGCCAGCCAAGGGTTCAGAAGCTCAGATTTGCCTCTTGGGGTCTGGGACTACAATTCTCAGAATGTACCTGTTCAATCCAAGTTAAATCCAGATGAGCTTGTCAGCTGGAGATGTCCTTGTTGTTGATGTTGCAGGCAGCCTTTCCAGCACTTTTCTAGCTGTCACTGATCAGGGATTCCACTCCGTATCCTTTCAGACAGGCAAAGTCCTTTTGCTTTGAAGCCTTGTGGGTGCGGCAGGTGCAATCCTCTCTTGTGCAGTCCAAGTCTCAAACAGGGCAGCCCTTCTTCTTCAGATGTTTCTTTAGGGTCTTATTGGGTCCACAACACCAGCCAAGGGTCCAGAAGCTTTGATTTGCCTTTAAAATCCAGGTGAAGCTGGTTAGCTGTGATTGTCTTCATGGAACTGATGCAGGTGACTTCTTGAGCTCTTTTGTTCCTGTTTCTTTCAGTGTGTCTTTTGAAGCCTGGAAAAGTAATGTTTTGTAAAGCCTAAAGTGTTCATCAGGTGTAATTCTTCCGAGTGCAGTCCTCTTTTGGTGCAGACCAGGGGTTCAGCAGGGCAGTCCTTCTTCTATTGATATTTCCAGACAGGGATCCGAGTTGCTGGACAGCACTTCCACATTTATCCAGGTTTCTGGGCTGGCAAGCAGAGGGGCACCGTGACTACTAGGATGCATTGTGCCATCCTCTGTGATGACCACTTCCCCAGTAGTGTGGTATTTATTGTCCCAGAGAGCAGTATTCCACACAAAATAAATTGAGAAAATATCTCCTGGAGCGTCAGGTCTGACTAATCCTGCCCACAGGTGTGGCTAACTTTCCTCTACAGACCCCTTCCAGCCCATCCCTTACATCAATTGAGGAGGATCCCAACTGGCTGAAGGTGCAGGAAGAGGGGTAGACCTGGTTCCTGTCCTTACCTTCTTTCCCCTTTTCAAGACCATTTTGGCAACCCAGCCCCCTTTCCATCCTGGCATATGCAGGCAGCAGATCTCCTCCCACCAGATGTCTCCTTTGTCTCAGCCCAGGCCATGTCACATCTAATCAAGAGTACTTGGCTTAGCCTGTCAAAGGGTGGCCAATCAGAAGAGGCTGCTACAGGGCTGACTTGGGTAACTTTAGGAAATGCAACTGTTAATAAATCCCTGCATATTTTAACATGGGACCCTTTCCTTAGGACACCTAGGGCAGACCTTAGGGGTGACTTATATTTAAAAATAAGGTTGTTTCAGACTTAGGAAGTATCTTTAATTCCAAAGTTGATGTTGGACATAGTCTTTTATTTACGCAGCCTGCAAATTTACATCAGCCACCACAGCAGTGCATGTGAAGGTGCATTAAATCCACTGGGCCTCTAAACCTACAAGCCCTACCATATAATATGGGCTTACAGGCTGGCTCTCATAACCAATGATAATTTTACCCAATTTTACCCAATTACCATATATGTTTTAACAGAGCAATGGACCTGATCCTGGTTAGCATGGCCCAGGGCACAATTATAGTTAGTAAATACTAGAATCTGTCAAAAATGAAGGCAAACAGTGGGGGGACACTGCAATCAGTTGTAATTTGGAAGTAAAAAATCAGTATGTTTTTCCTTGAGACATTTTGTCTCACAAAGTAATCGCTTCTTTATTTTGGTGATCACAAACTGCAAATGTGATACAAACACCAAGAAGCACTTCTTGTATATGGGTAATGCCCTAAAACCTAGGAAGAAGTACTAACTTCAAGTATGGAAAGCAGCCAGAGTGGAGGTACCGAAGAGCTACCTGTGCTAATTGCAACTTGGACCAGCAAGCCACATTCTTTGAACCCCAGCAATGGGCATCCAAATCACAGAGAAGGAGTCAAGGGGATTAAACCAAAAACTGAAGTTTTCCAAAAAAGAGTTCAAGAACCTGACTGAGGAGTGCTGCAGGAAACATGACCTCCTAATTAGAAGGTCATCCATGGACCTCAGAAGAAAAAAATCTGGAAGAAGATGTAGCAGAAAATCAATGTTGTAGAGTTAACCCAACACTGCATTGACCAAATTATTAAGAGGTGGTATGACCTCAGTTCATGTACAAAGGAGATGGTTTTGATGTGGCGGTGTACTGTCCCCTCTCCCAATACACTGGACTCATTGGTGGAGACTAACTTGAATCCAGATGTAGTCATGGGATTTATGAGTATTGATGCATGAGCACTTGCAACATCTCAAAGTAAGTCTAAAACTTTGTGTATTTTAATATCTGTTACCCTAAATATGTCTTCTACTTGCATTGATCAAATAATATTATACAGAGTTGTCATAAAGGTGCTGTAATAAACAGACATCAAAATGCATTATGGGAAATGTAGTTGAAGATTGTTAAACAGTTCAACCTGGAGAAAATGATGGCACTAATGTGGAGGGACAGAATGACTCACATGGTGGTGGAGGATCCCTTAGAAATAGAGAGTTAGCCATCCACACAATCTGGCAACAGTATCAGTGCTCATTTATTGCCCACAGGCACCATCAATGGATGAGGATGATGTCCAACAACCTCACTGTCCAATTCTGCAGCCAGTTGTGAGACCATGACAGCAGCGTGTCGCAGTGGGTGATCGCAGTCAGTGATATGAAACATCTCATGGCAACCAAGCATTGTTGTCTGACTTTACAACAAAAAATAGCCAGTTGCTTGGTGGACTAGAGGGTTCCATGCTGCAAATTCTTCAAATGCAATATAGGCAGATGTAAATAGTGAAAAACAAACTACAGAACATACAGCAATGCATTTATTTTGGGTTCAATAATTTGGGCAATCTATTCGTTGAAAACCAAGCACAAATTAACTCTAAAATGGATATCCTCAGCAATGCCCTTGAAAGGTTACGCCACTAAGAATTATATCACCAATCAAAGGTGTAGAGAGAGAAGCACAGCAGCTAGAATGGATATTTTTACCCATTCAATCGAGAGATGGCACATGCCAAATCAGCCTTATCCAGGCAGATAGTTACTCTCCAGTTGGAAATAGGGCACTTTACTGGTAGCGTCTCACCGGATATAGGGCAGATCACCTCTACAGTGATAGCACTACATACTGCCCAAATAGTGGCGTAAATGCTAAACCTCAAGATAATGAGGAACTGTGCTATGTCAGCAGTATCTGTGCCACAGAGGCACACTCACTGTGACGCAGCAGCATTTGTCTCATGCTGCTGAACGCAAGGAGTGTGGGCACAACTCATTTCGGACGCAAACCGTAAGGAGCAGTGAAGGGCACAATACACGAAGTACCACTAGTACTGTGCATTTGTGTTTTAAGTGGTATAACTAAAACTTGATGTAGATATTAAGTACCATTTGCAAGTGATATTTAAAAAGTAGTTTAACAAATGCAGACAAAAAAAAACAGACAATAAGGTTTGCTGTACTTCGAAGCATCAAACAAGTGTTGTATATTGTATTTTACATGTACTTTCACTTATGACTTACCTTGAAAAGTAATTGTTGGCAATGTGATCCTGTTGCTGGCTGCTGAACAGGTGGCTCCGGATCTTCTTCCTACGAATCAGAGTCTAGCATGGTGATTTGCAGGCCTCTGTGGTCAGAATATTGTTTCAAAAGTTGCCACTATCTTGCAGGCGATTTCAGGAGCATATTGTAAGGCACCATGTCTTTCATGTAGGCACCGGAAATTACTGTTGAGCAGCCCAAATTTCCTCTCATTCACAGCCCTAGTATGCCCCCATGTGCTGTGCTGAATAAACTTTAATTGTGGGTTGTGGCAGGTAGGCTTGGAGTCAGGGACATCTTTTGGATTTTGGGGCCAAATGTATTTTGGGTGCCCACATTCAGAACAGCTTTGAATTTATGATCCATGATTTTATAGTTGCACATAGTTAACACTGGGGGCAGTATTATACAATGCAGTGCATTTTCATTTTTAGCGCTGGGCACACATTTGCAAAGGTGTGCTTGGCGCTAACAAGGAGAGTGCACCATATTAGACTGAATGTACTGCCCCAAGGGCAACCGCAAACTCCTGCTGCCTTGGAGCAGCGCAGTCAAGTGAAATCTGAAGCGATTTTGAATAAACCGCTCTGTGGTTCACAGTGCAGGTGGCAACCCGCCTACACTTTTAAGGGGTGAGAAATCCCCTGACAGGCAGGTGAATGACTGCACCCAGCTGCAAGGGGATGCCTAGTGTGTCCATAGAACCACTTTCACCCCCTCCAAAGGGCTTCCGTCAGGAGAAGCACCGATAGTTCACCACCATTTTGGTGGCACAAACTCAGAGCACCTCCTGACAGCTTCTTTGCCTTTGTGTGTGTGTCCATAATAGTGTGTGGGTGCAGAGGCAAACAGATTCCCTCATTTGCATGGGGCCACGCCCCCAAGCTAATTAGGGAACACCCTCTGATGATAGATTTACATAAAGCGACTGGGTGGATTTGCCATCTTGATCTGCACATCATCATATGTACAGAGGTCATGGGAATTGTAATATGTCACGCTCCAACCATTCAGTAATGGGTACTAGAACTGTGCCAAATACTCATCCACCTAGAGTATTACACTTTTGGAACTACGAAGGAGTCCAAATCCAAATCCACCTCACAAGCACTTTAGCACACCAGAGCAAAGTCACTATAGAAGTTACTCAACGATTCAATCCTTATCAACGTAAAGATGTTCATTGTTGTGATGTCCATTTAAAGAGTGTGCTAAATGACACAGTAAACTTCACAAAGTGTCCCAAATCCACGATGAGATTTCAGTAATCAATCTTGATTCCAAATTCACACAGCAGTTGACGCGCATTTCGCCCGGCAGGGCTTCCTCAAGGCTAGACTAAAAATTATTTTTTTGAAACAATCAGTCGGTCTATGGTAAAACATCTGTCTTCGATGAGATCATATCTTTAGGATTCAAATGTAAAAAATTGCATGTGTGGTGATGTATCCAATCACCAGCAATCTTATCTTGTAAGCTCTGAACCGTTTCGAAGTGGAAAGGTCATCACTAATGGGACCATGTTACGTCCTCACTGTTGTCCCGAGTCCCGACAGATTATCCCCGTATATGCCTGATGATGGCACTGGTGCTATATGTGCACCAGGGATATCTCTGGTACAGAAGGGGTCACACAGGCATCTGATCCCTCTGTGGGCACAAATACCTGGTGCTCCCCTGGGGCACTTTGTATATTAAGGCCCCTGATTTGAATTGATGGTAAAATGCATGTTCAAATTCACTTGATTTGATTAGTCGCTAGTTGAGACAGGCTTGAACATACGCTTTGTAAGTCGCAATTATACATTCTATAATTGTGATCTGTATTCTTGGGTCACAAAAAAAAGTGATTTGTAAAAAGGTAGCATTATCAAAAACATTGAAAATGGCTTTCATACATCACATTTAGTCACTATTTGAGTTGCAAGCCTGTTTGAGACCTTTTGTGAATTGCAAATTCTTCATACATCTAGTACCTAGAGTCAAGGGGAGGTACCCAAAATTAATTACAGACTTATGGCCTCAATGCAATGGTGGTCGGAAGCCATCCTTTTGGGCAGGTGTTGGCGGTTCCATCTGCCCAAATATGACCACCATGAAGAACGGTTGGAAAGCTGCCCTTTTACATTGAGGCTTGTGCTGCAGCCCAAGAAAAGGGTTGCAGCCAGGCGGCAATGGAAAAGGAAGGTTTTCAAACATCCATATGGTGCATGGAACAGGGATGTTTGGGGGGCAGCACATGTGCCCCACTGGGTCAGACCACCATGTGAAGGAAGAGGCAAGAGGGTTATCGTAATCCCTACTGTGGTGCCTCTGCAGGACAGTTATCTCTCCAACCGATGACCCAATTGACTCCTTGTCTGCAGTTGCATGACGACAAACCAGTGGCATAATTTTGGAATCAGATACATTTAGAAAAACTTCATAATGCAAAATATTGCCATGAAGGAGTGCCATAAGAGACTCTATATTCAAGCAAGAAGATAGGCTTTGACACTTGGCTTGTCTCCTAATCTTACTGCTGGACTTTACTTACAAACATTATGGCAGCTTTCACATGGCGAGGGTGGAAAAATCTATTTTCTTAAATTATAAAATGTACAATTCCAAGCCAGCTTCAATTCCAGTATTTTCAGTCATTTCAGCTTCAATTGCTTAATCTTGAAGCAGATTTGTTTAAATGGGCAAAGTATTTAACCTTCAGTGACCTCCAAACAGACTTGGATATAGCTAATAGAAACGGCAGTGATGGCACTGGCTGATGTGGGCACTGACCATGCGAAGTTCAAACTATTAAATGTATTGTATTCAAGTAACAACACCGTAGTTACCTCTACGGTTCCCGTTGCTACTGTTCAGCAATTGCAGATGGTAGTGTTGCACCTGGTAATACTGAAACGAGGGGTTCAAAAATACCAGATTGCAGTATTACATGGGGATTCCTATAGATCTGCCCGTAGCACCCTATGGAATGGGAAATTTGTAAAACTGCACCACTTGCCACATGTGTACCACTTATTCTGGCCTCTCTCCTGGGACAAATTTCTGGTTTGAACTAGAGGTTTGGCCAGAGTAAATCAATGTAATATTACCATATAATACTAGAGGAGTTGCAATACCATTTAGAAAAGAAAAGCATCCTTCTACCAAAATGATATTAAGAGGCAACTAGAAATGAGGCTTCACCCAGTGATTTAGTCCATTTCCGATAGAGTATGTGCCACAGTTGTGCACTACACACATTCTTTTCAATGTGTATGACTTTCACCTAGTTTTTGGAAGTTTCAGTCAATAAACCAGTGGCGGCTGGCAAGTACGAAGGGTGGTGCGGGTGGTCAGACAAAAATATACAGTAAATAAGTAAAACAATTATTACACGTAGCTTCCCGGCGCAACGTCCTCCTCGCTTGCGTCTTCTTCGGCCAGGCAGGCTCCAACGCCGGACCAGGAAACTGCGGTAACCAATCCTAGTGCTGCTCTCATGCAGCATGAAAGAAGTGCCAGGATCAGATTAAGTGGACTTCTTAGGTGCTCCTGAGGGCACTGGAGCCCTATGTTGTCCCTAACCCAGCTGTCTTAGACAGATGTTCTTCACGTCCTGAGCTTTAGTTACTCCTAGTAAGGATTATTCTTTGGCTGGGAAATAATAGCCAAATTTCAGGGCCACTTGTAATGTACATGATAGAGGAAGGTACTTTCAATACACCCACTAATTTCTCCCTCTTCGGAAGTGAAGATGCAGTAACTGAAAATTAACCAGACACTTTACTGACTACAAGTCACCTCTTGCCACCCCTTGTTCTACTGAACTATGCAAGGTAGTTATGCAAAGCAGATTATAGGAGTTTGCTGCCATTGGAAAGTGCCTTTTTAGGTCTCGCCTAGGCAGCGCATGCGCTGTCTCGTCGAGGGATGCTGCATACAGTATAGCAGGGGAAGCTCCACCCACTTTCCGCCTATCTTTACCTATCTTTTTGATTAGCCAAAATCTTAAATGCTGCTTTGTGATTCATTTTCAGTAAGTTGGTCCCGCCTCATGACGGCCATGTTGTCATTTGTCTCCTTCCATGGCTATCAGCCCTTTACTTTAAAGACTCTTTTGTTCCCCTGCCTCCCCCGTTCCCTCCCGCAGGCCGTAACTTCTCTGCCCAGCACCAATCCCCCACTCCCAATCATGCCTTTTTGGATGCCCGCAATTTTGTTTTTAATGCATTTGGTCTTGCACAATACGAGTCCTATTGCATTTTTTAATGCTTGTTTTCTCCTGGGATTGGCTGGCTGAATTTACACTTTATTTTGCCTGACCTGTCCAGAACACATGCAACATGCAGACGGCATGGAGACACTCCTGCACACAAGCAGGAAGGTGTTTACAAGGACGCAAGCAGCCGCACAGCAGAGCAGGAAGAGAAGCACGCTGCACATGAACACCCAAGGCTGCAGCCTTTTCAGCAGCGCCGGGGGTCACATAGTGACATTTGCCATTCTCTGCAGCACATCTAGGGACATGATTTGCCCTGTTCAATTAAACTGATGAAATGCGGTAAATCTTGAAGATGTTCCACCTACATCAAATTAAGTAGGAAGTTAAAACTGCAGATAGTAGGAGAGGAAATCGGCACGTTGTAGCCCTCCCATGTTTCCCTGATGCTGATCACATCGGAATCAGGTGCAAAATATGTGAAAAATGTCTTTAAATGTACTTGTTTCACAGCGTAGACGAACAGTCTCTTCATCCAAGCCCTATCAGTGTAAAAAATGCAAATTGAATTTCAAATCGCATCCGTCCCTTAATTTTCCCCGGCTGGCCACCAGACGCCCGTAATCTCGGAGCACCTGCACCCTTTGCCAAGACCCCTGACAGCAGTGAATTAAAAGCGCGGGAGCACAGTAGATTTCAGTAATAAGGTTGTCGGAATAACACAATGTTGTGGTGTAAGATGGCTCGGGCACCCCTGATGTTTGCTGTGGGTCATTTAATCTTACGGTCTTTAAAAGGCGTGCCTGAGTCACTGTGCTGATTAATGGCCCAAGGAGGAGAGGGCCGCAGTGTTGGCCTAGCATGTTATGGTTTGTTAAATAACCTGTTTTTCTTAATTGATGGCATTTATTATTACCATTATGTAAATGTAATGCAGAATGAGAATTAGGCCACAAATAAGAACACAACATCGTTTTTGGCAAGGCCACATGAATCTATCCAGAAGAGGCAGGGGTGGCAGCTCTGCCCGACAGTAAATGTCTGCATGAAACTCTGCGGTGCCAGCTACGAGGGACACACTATGTCATTTTGCCTTGTGTGAGGTAGGATTTCAAGGTGCTAACTACCTCCAAGAGAGGTCTGCAAATCACACAATAATCAGAAGTATTGCAAACAGTAATAAAGAAAAGACAGCGAAGGTAAACTAGAAGGATGGATGCACTAAACAAGAGCCTCTGCCTCAGCCAGGTGCCATTAAAAAGATGAACAACAGTTGTCAGCTCACACCCAGTGAGTCAGCACGGGCGCTGGCCCTGGTGTGTTGTCAAATGATAGACAGAGCCGTTTCAGGTATTATGATTGCTCTATGCGAGCTAAAATGTGTAGGTGCATGCATACGAGTAATTTTTCAGCAGGTCTATTTTGTCCCATCGTTGGTAAATGTCCAAGTATATGCACCTCGGTGAACACTAGCGCTACAACTCAGTAAACACTATTGAAGCTTATTTTACATGCCTTTACTTGAGTGTCTGTGTCAATCAGCCCGCCTCATCCATTGGATTGTTCTGCCCATACTTATGAGCCCCACAGTCCACTTTCCGGCCAGGGAGTCCCTATTGGTGTTCACATACTTCAGGCAGAAAACGTCCCCATATTTTCATGAAGGGAGGCACGTGAGAGGCAGGGGACTGCATCAGCCACGCCAAAATTATTGCAGTCGTGCCGGTCCCCCTGGAGCGGGTGGGCACAGAGCATGCCCCCACCTCCTTTTCCTTAATTGGCTGTCAGCGCGTCACCCAGAAGAGTTTGAACCACTTCTGGGTCACACGTTTGTCAAACAACGCCGGGGGCCGGTTTGAAACTGGCCCCCGGTGGAAATTGGCTTTAAAAGGCTCAGGGACAGTGCTTATTTTGTAAAATATTAAGTCCAGGTGCTAACATTTATGTAGGAGGTCACACCCACTTACCCCGACTCCACCCACTTCCCCCACTGGCCCCACCCATTCACTCTATTGGCTCCACCCACATCCTCAACTGGCGTAGAACAGCTATTGAGGTAACCATCAAGCCTGAAAGATATTTTCAGAAACAATATTACAACGGAATAATGTATAATAATATAGTACAGCTTTAAATCCTCTCTGCCTACATCTCACAATGTTACCCACTGTAGAAATGTGCCTCTTCTGAATCTGTCCGGTTCTGAATATAGATGTAATTGTGCATGGTGGCACAGAATAGAACAGTGCACCATATCCATAATGCAGACCCTGGGCTGTATACTCTGCATGGACTAGTAAATGTAATGTAAATTGATACTTGTATAGCGCACTACTCACCCGCAATACCGCTGTGGAACCCATCCTGGCTTTCCCAGTGAGGTGTCCACTCCTGGGCACCCCCAAGGTGGAGGCCAGGCATCCTTCGCGTTGTGGGGGCCGTTGTGGAGATTAAGCAAGCTATTGCCCAGAGTTGCAGAGTGGGACTCCATGATTGGAATGGCACCGAGGCGAGAATTATCAGGTCCGTGGAATTTTTGAGCCCAAGACCCACCGAGGCGGGGAATTGAACCCTGGTCCCGGGCTAGATCTCTGCATCAGGGTCTGCCACTCTAATCATTGAGCCACACTTCTCCACTCATTGAGCCACACTTCTCCACTAGGGCATCACTTTTACTTTACATGGACACATCCTTAACCCAGTCATTCTCCCCAAGGGAAAATTCAGTGATGCAGAGAAAAAATAGAACAGAAACCCACAAGCAGCACTATCCACCCCCTTCCTTGTCATATTGAGAATAACGAAATCCCCTCTCCAGGCAGGTGTACAGTTATTGAGGTATGATTGTACACATTCCCAATTAAAGATATCAAACCCATGTCAATATCCAACTTTTCAATATTTTGACAACAGTTGTTTTGAGTCACTATCTATATCTAAATCCTGGGCAAGGCAAGCTCAAGGAATCAAAATACAGATGTTGATTTTGCTTCTCTTCTCGTTTGGTACAGAATCCCTGTCAACAGCCAGCTTGATTAAACTGAAGAACTCCATTTTAAACAATCTGTTTGTGGACCTTGCCCAAGATCCACAAGTAATACATTTGAACACATATCCTGAGGATTTTTGGGCCTATATACATCCAGGTCACCAGTCTTCTTTTCTATACAAAACAGATTAATCTAGTGTCAATATGTGACTCTGTAATCCATCATCTGATATTTAGAAAAAGTAACATGTGCCCCTAAAGAGTTCTAGTAGTGTTATACAAGCCACCATGCTGGCTAAACAAAAGTTGGGGTGATGGCCTATTGTGAATCAAGCATCTTGAACACTAAAGACAGATACTCCCCCATTGCTAATCCTTAAGCTTTAAAAGAACTGAAGGAACGCCCTAGGACCATAAAACCTTGTGATACTCAAAGTAGCCCAGAATGTGGCAAGTTTATGTCACCGTGGCAAAGTGAGACCATACTCTGAACTCGATCCTCAATGCTACTGCAGAGGCTGTCATGTACTCCCTAACGGCCCTCATAGCCAAAATTCCTCACTATAATTATAAATTTGACCAACAACAGTACTTCACTGACAAAACAAGCACCAACAAGTCTCAACGTCAGCAGCACATACAACTCACATTGACAAACAATAACACAGTCTTACCTCACAGTATTATCTCAATATCACTTCAAGAAAGAAAATCTAAGGGGCATATTATCAAGCACGACGTTAAAATTATCGCCGCTTTAGCGGTGGAAAATTGCTGCTAAAGCGGCGATAATGGCCTTGATAATATGCCGCAGAGAATTCCAATAGAAGCCCATGTTGACACCAGAACATGGGCTTCTATGGGAATTCTCACGGGCATATTATCAAGCCCATTATCGCCGCTTTAGCAGCAGTTTTCTGCCGCTAAAGCGGTGATAATTTTAACGCAGTTTCTTGATAATATTCCCTTAAATTATTTCTACAAACATTGACTAGTAATATTAATAGCACCTATAATATGATTTGTGAGTGAATCTGCTCTTTTTTGTTTTTTTGCAGTTTTATGCACACGTTGCCTGCTGCCATGCACAGCCCCAACCCCCGCAGAAGATCAAAATCCAGCCCTACCCAACTGTGTCCCGCCCACTGGGCCGGTGTTACCTCCGGCAATACTGAGCCGCGGCCGCTGGGCCGACAGTACCAATGTATCAACAACATTTAGATCGGGATTTTTTCTTTTTGGCATCTTTTATATAGCGCGAACCTCGACCCGAAGGTATTGGAGCGCTGTACATGAGCGCAGTATTTACATTACACACTCAGGCACGGGGAGATTAAGCGATTAGCCCAGAATCACCTGATGTGGGCGCGTCGCGACCTCGAGGCTCGAACCCTGGTTTCCGTTTCCTGCACCGAAGTCGGCAGCACAGCCGAGGGACCAGAAGAACTTGAAGACGTGAAGAACAGAACAGAACTTGAATCAGAGTGAAAATAAGTTCAACATCAACACAACAGTACGTAACACCCTCTAACAGTAGCATTTACGGTAGAGCAGCAATCACTCGGTGCCGCTAATTACTATTAAATCATTTACGTGCACTGCATGCGTATAGACCCGGCCCTGATAATTAAGTGCCGGTGCTAAGCACCGGAAAGCACCGGCACAAATTAAGCCCTGCTCAGGGAGCCGTGACAGCACCCTCTTTGCTCGCAGTTCCCTCAATTGATCGGATCTTGGACCTCGCTATGAACAATGGTTCAGTCAGCTCTATCAACTCAACTCTGATACGAATAGCTCTGCCACTTCAGTGCAGTCGTCATCCACGCTGGACTCACTCACTGCAGTACAGCCTTGATTCAAACTCACTCCTGCCACTGAATTTTAGTCTTCAACCACAGTCGGCTCTACCAATGCACCTCAGCCATAATCCCACCTCAGCACTATGAGTACAACCTAACTCTGGTGCAGCTGCCAGGGCACCCAAACCCCTTCCAACTTGCACTTACAGTGTATAACAACAGTTAATATGCGGACTCGGCTCTGCCTGTGCATTTCAACCCTGACCCAACGCTGGCCCAGGCTGCTACGTCAGAGAACCATAACGTCAGTGGGTCAGAGGACATACACTATTGCTTCTCATAAAATCCAGTCTATTGAAATCAGAGGGCCAGTGAAGATTGGGTGTACAGGCTCAAATTGCAGAAGGCTGATCCTAAGGGTCCTCTTAAGAATTGCAGCCTGCAGTGGATACAACACGTGTGATCACGGCATGTTGCAGAGCACCTTTCATTAGCTGGGAAACTACTCAAGCAGTTCGCACTTGGATCCAATACAAAACAAGTTTGTGATGTGGCCTACCAAACAGAGCTCCCGACTTTGGTCCGGGGGAGACCGGGTTCTGGTCTGGTCGTCAGCTGTACAAAAAAAGCATTTGGATGCAATAGGTCTCACATTTACCTGAGTTTGAGCTATTGTCATTGCAAATGACACTGCTTTTTATTTTTGTTCTCGTTTTTAAAACATAAATAAAAGTCATCATAATTACAATGCCAATACCTTAAACTCAAAAATGCAAGACCTATTTGCTTTTTTTATTTACTTAAAAAAGGAGCTGTTAGCCTCTAGGAAAGGGGTGAGCAACTGTAGACAGTCTTGTGGGACCACTTTTGAGGGACCTTTCTGTTGTTTGAGCTGTGGCTTTAGAGCCACTTCTACGCTGACTTCACATGCACACCTCCCACGGTCGAAGAAGGCCATTAAGATCTTTAACCTCAACAGTCGATCTTTAGCCAGACACCATGCTGACATTTATGACTTATTTTAGGCCTCCTCCCAGGATGTCCTCTTTCTTACCGAGACGTGGTTCTCGGATGATATGACTGCGGAACCTGGCCTGGCACTTCCTGTAGGGTATAGCATCCTCACTCTTAACAGGGTGACCAGAGGAGGGGGCATCACACTGATTTATAAATCGGTCTACCCTTGCACCTTCACTAGGCAAACTATACCTGGTAGTGAATGTGCCCTCTTCAAGGTTACGTTTAGCCCTAATTACACCATGTCAGGGCTTTTGATCTATAGGCCCCCTGGGCCAGCCACTGTTTTTAAGGCTGCACTCGTAGAGGCGGTTAGCGCGCTAGCAATTAATACTGCCAACCTCACAGTCACTGGGGATTTGCACATCCACTTAGAGAAATTTGATGAGCCTGATGTGGCAAATTTTATAGCGGATATGGCAGCTTGCCAACTAATACGACTGGTGTCAGACCCTACCCACGTAGCTGGTCATTTGCTGGACCCAGTCTTCACCAATATATCCTCACTTACAGCCCTTGCCCCCATGCCCATGGGATGGTCTGACCATTATTTGGTCCCAATGTCCCTTCAGGAGATTACTCCCTTACGGAGCTCGGACCAGACATCCTCGCTCAAATGCCCCTGGCATAAGTTTAACTGGGATTCTTTCCAGGCCCGACTGTCTACTACATGTCCTAGCCTCCCTAATGACCCTAATGAGGCATATGGGGACCTAACAGACTGGATCAGTCAGCCACTGGATGGCCTCATCCCTGAGAAATTGTCCCTGAACCGTAAAACTCGATCTAAACCATGGTACAATAGTGAGTTGGCTGGCCTGCGCAAAGACCGCAAAAGGCTGGAACGTATATGGAGAAGGGATTTTAACATCAATGTGAAAGACACCTATCGAGCAGCAGTCAAAAGCTATCATAAGGTCATTCAACTGGCGCGCGCAACGTTCTATGCCGACCTAATTCGCAACAGCGATAACCCAGCAAAGAGCGTATTCTCGATACTCTCCAGCCTCAAACTACAGCAGACAAACATAGAGCAGAAAATACAGTCCAATGAGCAATGTGAGGACCTTGCCTCCTTTATTATTAGGAAGTTAGATAACATCTATAGGTCCTTCTCTGCCATGGTTATCACTCCTCTAGTGGCAGGGTGTGACCTGCCAATACCTTGGAGTCTCATGCACCCATTTCCACAGACCAACTGCAAGCACTTTGCAGGAAAATTAAATCTGGCTCACCGGCTGATCCCCTTAAACCAGAGCAATTTAGATTATGCCCTCCTTGAAGCAGGTAATTAATATGTCGCTCTCCACCTCTATTGTGCCCAAGGCGTGGAAGCATGCCAAAGTGCTACCTTTACTTAAAAAACCTATGTTGGATCGGCCAAGCCTGAAAATGATCGCCTCATTTCACTACTTCCGTGTGTCAGAACATCTTTGGTCTGCTCTGGATGCTGGGCAAACGTCGGCGCTGATCCTTCTGGATCTCAGCGCCACGTTTGACACATTGTCCCATACCATTCTGCTAAAACGCTTGGAGGAGGCGGTGATTGTCTGCTCGGCCTTGAAGTGGTTCACTTCGTTCCTTAGTGAGAGGTCTTTTAGGGTTACTGTCCTCCCTTTTGTCTCAGGCATTCACCCCATTAAACAAGGTGTTCCACAGGATTCCTCCCTTAGTCCCCTTTTATTCAATCTCTATGTCCAACCGCTGGCCACGGGTGGCTAGAAACAGGGGACTGACCATGGTCTCCTACGCCGACGACACTCAGCTGGTGGTGGCACTCTCAAGCGACACCAAGAGGGACGCCCTGAAATTTCGGGGTGACCTGGAGGTGGTCACTGAGTGGATGACCGCTAAATGCCTCCAGCTGAACGCCAGTAAATCAGAGGTGTTGTTGGTGGGAAAGGACCATGTGCTTTGGAGCGAACTTTGGTGGCCAGAAAGCCTAGGGAGTGCCCCCCCTCTTAAGCAAGCTGTCAAAAACCTGGGGGTATGGTTGGACTCATCGCTCAGTTATCAAGTTCAAACCAAAAAGGTAGCAGGGACTTGCTTTGGGCTCTTACGGGGGCTTAGACCCCTACTGGGGTTTTTTGATCCTCCGACGTGCCAGACTATCATTCAGGCAACTATAATGTCCAAATTGGATTATGCCTGTTCTCTGTATATAGGGGCAAATAAGGCCGAGATTGCTCGGCTACAACGGCTTCAGAATACAGCAGCCAGATCACTGATTGGCTTGCGCAGGTTCTGCCCGGTGTCAGCCACAATCCACCAGTTTCATTGGCTGCAGGTGGCCAGGAGAATTGAATTTAAGGCCCTTTGCATCACTTTTAAAGCCCTAAAATTCAACACTCCTAGCCAACCTAGTTATTACCTATGTTCCCACACGCCAGCTCCGTTCACTTGGCCAGCACTTGGTGAGGGTCCCCAGGTTCCATATAGTGCGGGCAGGAGGCCGTTCCTTCCGCAGCAGGGCAGCCCTTCTTTGGAATTCACTTCCCACTCACATTGAAGCCATACCGTCTATCTGACTTTCAGGAAGGCCATAAAAACATACTTATTTCCCACTGTGTAGTCCCTGCCTTCCTTCCGTGGTAGTTGCTTTGCTGACAGCACCGGGACGCCCTTTTGCTAGGGCAGCTGTTGCGCTATATAAATGGCAGTAACATCACCCGGATTAGCGTGGCATAGGCAGCAGAAAGTGAAATAAAATGAATAAATATGCTATAGTTGTTTTCTGCACAAGTGTCAAGGAAGCTCCCCTCACAGTACCCGATACTTTTTGCAAAGAGACGTAGTTTTATTCCAGCCTAATTTATTTATTGCTGGAGAAATGTGATTTGAAGAAAGTTTTGGATCTGCATGTTTCTCTTGCAAGTCTGAATCCTATCTCCATTTGTATGTCCATTTGTGTGCCAGTCTACTGCCTGTGCTGCAGCTCTCCTACTCATGCTCAGCTCCCACGCCCTCCCTGATTCTTCTGAAAGCTTGCATTGTGGGTTCACAGAGAGGTCACCGAAACCCAGCTGCTAGGACTAGCCAGAGTGAACAACCATAAGATTCTATGTTATCTTACCTTTTCCAATTGTCATGAACTGCTTTGATTTATAGGTTTATCCCAGGAGCACTGAAATGAAGCAACGCAAACCTGGATCTCTACTCAGTTTCACTAATAAAATTCAGTGTTTACAAGGATGATGCTATTGGGTCAGCAAATGGTGCAATGTATTCATGAAGGAATTCATGAGTAGACAGGTATGGGGACGGTCTGCCAGAGCTCTTCACCGATTGATGCTGCTGTCAAAATGTGTAGAAAACAAGGCAGAAATCTTGGCGTAGACACTGCTGCATGCTGTGTTCTCTGAAGCAAGCGCCTCTTATAGTTCTATCTAATGAAATGTGTCTGCAAAGGCAATAATTTATAGCAATTTGGAACAAAGCATAATCAATGCTTCGGCTCTGGGGACAGGATGATGCAAGAATGTCCCCTTTGGATTTTCAGGGCTAAACAATCACAAACATCAACACAATCTCTAGGGTGGTTAATAACAGCAACAGGCCTAGGTACCAAAGGAATAGAGGATAATGTCATTGTCCCTCAGAGCACAATTAAGTATGTAAATGTCTCTGCCATTGAAATTCTAAATTTTGAAAATGCATTTGTCTTAGATACATTTGTGTAATACCCACATATTGAGAACTATAAATGTACACTGACAACTCCCTAATCTAAAAATAGCATTCTGTGTACATTTAAAGTTTTAGACACACACAAGAACACCCACAATACACACATGCACACTCACGCATGTATAAAGCTTGCAGTGTTGCTCCATGTGCCATGCTTGAGGAAATAAGCATAGTTGCTTCGTGGTGTACTGCTTTTGCATATATGAAGGAAGCTTGTAGTACTGATGCACGTGCTGTACTGTTATTTGGTTCCTACAAATTATGTAGGGCTATGTATCTGGATAACATAAACTTCAAAATATGGGGACTCATTGAATACATATCATACGGAAATGTTGACCCAATTCCTACCTAGCTCACTGTGCCCCATCTGAATCCCAAACCTTACTAGGGTACTAGATGTATCTGCAACCTCAAACATGACAAACCCTTATTCCCCAAAGATATCTTGGAAACAGATCTACCCTTTTGTTGCTACTTTTGCATGCTCAAGATAGACACAAGAAAGAAACTAATATAGATTTTCAAACATTTAATGAAACAATCACATAATTGTATAGAAAGCATAAGCTGAAATTATTAAACAGATGAAACAAAGAATTGTAACATTATGAGAATGGTAAAAAAGATAAACAATTCAACTATGATAATGTTATTATGTGATTATACGTTTATCTCATACTACTATTGAGCTCATAGTGAAAGTAACCTCTGTCAGATCCATTGGGATAGCCTAACCTGCAACACCTGAGAATGATGTGCCAGGAAGCTGGTCTTGATAGAACATGCTATCATCCTTTGCAGGATGAAGGTTAGAGTCAGCAGGGCTGCATCTCAGTCACAGTGGACCACATTCCAGGATAATCCCAGCAGAACTGCTCCTCTGCCAAATGTACTACAGAGGCTGTCTATATAATAGAAGCACCATTCCAATCATACTGTTTCAAAGGTGCAGAGCTGATGCAATGGTTTGTCTGGAGCATAAAAGCTGTCCCCAACTGGACAACTAAATACAAGAACATTGTGTACTATATGCCTAGCCTTGGATAGCGTGGACAAACATGATAATAATACTTACTAGCAAATGAACTGCATTCTGATTACATTTTTTTGTAAATGTAAACCATGTGAAAAACCACCATTAGAAAGAGATGTCAACTGAAAACGTGAAACCAACATAGAGACTAAGGCCCTGATGTACATTACAACAGTACTTGTTGTTTTTGGGTGTGCGAAAGTGAGAGCTTAGAAGCATGTACACCTGCGGTCTAAGTTTACCTGTTTAGTATGTACAAGGAAATGATGCACAGCTACTGCTGTCAACTGCCATTGTCATGTTTTTTTGTGTTATGTATGCTGGCAATACTCCTGATGAATCTATGTTCTCTTTGTGAAAACAATGTTTAACCCCTTCGGTGCTCATGACGGAACGGTTCCGTCATGAGCCACGGTTGAGCTGTGCTCATGACGGAACCGTTCCGTCATGACCACGCCCGCGCAAGAAACCGTCAGCACAGCGGCGGAATTCGCGCAGCATGGAAGGGGTTAAAAACATAACATTCATATTACAGAACAAATATCTGCCTAGGGCGAAGGCAAGAAGTGGAAAACTGTAAGTTGATTAATATAGAGGATGGCCAATGGGAGTCATACATTTGTTGTAATGCCCACCTACCTGTCTATGGTGCGGGTTAATTTAGTATGTCACGGCATGAAGTTATGGTAATGTAAAGTATGTTATAATATTGAACAGGG
Organism: Triturus cristatus; assembly: GCF_964204655.1. Taxonomy (NCBI): domain Eukaryota; kingdom Metazoa; phylum Chordata; class Amphibia; order Caudata; family Salamandridae; genus Triturus; species Triturus cristatus. The sequence continues at coordinate 160,202,841 of NC_140585.1, forward strand.
TCAAGACTGATTTGCAAATGGCCAAGTCTAAACTGGGGTGGCATGGTGAGCAAAAGAATCATGGATTTAACCCAGATTTCTTGACTGGGGGTGAATGTTTTGATTTGTTCTGCATTCCGTCCATCAATTGTGTGTCTTTTGCTTTCTCGCCCTAAGTGCTCCTGGTATGCCCAGACATGGGTCCTGGGCTCACTCTGCCACTGGAATCAAGCTATCCTGGCTGAAGAGGGGTAAAACCCCGAAACCGGTCCTAGGATGCTTGTTTCCGGTCCAGGGAGGACCTGGCTTGGCAGTTCGGGCTAGACTGTTCCCATGAGGCACAGGGTGAAGACTGATTTGCATATGGTCAAGTCTAAACTGGGGTGGCATGGTGAGCAAAAGAATGATGGATTTAACCCAGATCTCTTGACTGGGGGTGAATGTTTTGATTTGTTCTGCATTCCGTCCATCAATTGCGTGTCTTATAATATTGCATTGTGTTATACATTAAAGAAAAAGAGGTTCTCCTAGATTAAATTTAGCACCACAATCGATCCCTCTTGTTTCAATCTGGAGCCTTATGCACATTCAAAAATAGAACACTCTTGAATGCCACCGAAAATGGTAAAATAGATATATATATATATATCCTAAATCCACCCCTCCTTGAAAGAGACCAGAGGACACAGCGGGGAGATTTGCAGGAGTTCCTTTATTAACTGTTTGTATGGCATAATGCATCGCGGCTTGTGTTAGCGTTCCTCAGATGCCGCAGCTTTACGAGGTTGCTCTAACGTCCTCCCTTATATTTCTGCAGCCCTTCCAATAGCAGATGGTCAGCTCGCGCCACTTGATTGGTTGCAGCTGCAGTCTGGTGTTGTGGACTGCAGCTCCCAGAATGCAATGTTCCAGTGAATATCAATTGTGGAGCCAAGATAAAGTCCTTCAATGGACACTGCAATGCCAAGTAAGGGTGGGGGTTTAATGTTGTGGCGAAACCCCTTGAAATTAAGGCCAGGACTCCCTCAAGTCCGCAATGTTCTGCACCCCCATCTTGCAGAGTCAAACTGGGCCGTGAGGCAGTGATACAGTGATCCCTCTTCCCCGTGAAGTCACGGGCTGTCGCTGACAGCGGCCACTTGCCTGGCCTGATCCTGAGGCGGTCCTGCGGTGTCCGATACCTCAGAGAAAACTTGCCACAATGCCAGTATGACAAAGGACACTTGGACAACGGGCCCGCTCAACGCGCACTGGCAAACACTTAAAACATCCAAAATCGATCCGTCCTTGAAAGAGACCAGAGGACACAGTGGGGAGCTTTGCGGGAGTTCCTTTATTAACAGCTTGTGTGGCATAATGCATTTCAGCTTGTGTAAGAAATCCTCAGATGCTGCAGCTTGACAAGGTTGCTCCAACGCCCTCCCTTATATTTCTGTGGCCCTCTCAATTGCGGAAGATCAGCTGCCACCACTTGATTGGTTGCAGCTGCAGTCTGGTGTTGTGGACTGCAGCTCCCAAAATGCAATGTTCCGGTGAATATCAATTGTGGAACCAAGACAAAGTCCTTCAATGGACGCTGCAATGCCAAGTAAGGGTGTGGGTTTAATGTTGCGGCAAAACCGCATGAGATTAAGTCCAGTACTTCCTCAAGTCCCCAACGTTCTGCCCTAACATGCAGAGTCAAAGCAGGCCGTGAAGAGCTGATACAGTGATTATTCATCCCCGTGAAGTCACATGCTGTCACTGACAGCGGCCACTTGCCTGGCCTGATCCTGAGGCGGTCCTGCGTTTTCCGATACCTCAGAGAAAACTTGCCACGATGCCAGTATGACACAGGACACTTGGACAATGGGCCCTCTCAACGCGCACTGGCAAACACGTAAAACATCCAAAATCAGCCCCTCCTTGAAAGAGACCAGAGGACACAGCGGGGAGCTCTGCAGGAATTCCTTTATTAACAGCTTATTTGGCATAAAGCCTTACTGAGATGCCGCCGCTTGACGACATTGCTCCAACGCCCTCCCTTATATTTCTGTGGCCCTCCCAATAGCGGAAGGTCAGCTGGCACAACTTGTTTATTTGCAGCTGCAGTCTGATGTTGTGGACTGCAGCTCCAAGAATGCAATATTCTTGTGAATATCAATTGTGGAGCCAAGATAAAGTCCTTCAATGGATGCTTCAAAACCAAGTAAGGGTGGGGGTTTAATGTTGTGGTGAAACCCCGTGAAATTAAGTCCAGGACTCCCTCAAGACCCCAACGTTCTGCCCCAAAATGCAGAGTCAAACCGGGCTGTGAAGTGTTGATACAGTGATCCCTCTTACCCGTGAAGTCACGGGCTGTCGCTGACTGTGGCCACTTGCCTGGCCCGATCCTGAGGCGGTCCTGCAGTGTCTGATACCTCAAAGAAAACTTGCCATGATGCCAGTATGCTACAGGACACTTGGAGAACGGGCCCTCTCAACGCACACTGCCAAACGCGTAAAACATCCAAAATCAACCCCTCCTTGAAAGAGACCAGAGGATACATCGGGGAGCTTTGCGGGAGTTCCTTTATTAACAGCTTGTTTAGCATAATGCATTTCGGCTTGTGTAAGCCTTCCTCAGATGCCGCAACTTGACGAGGTTGCCCAACGCCCTCCACCCGAGGCTTATAAATTGGTGAAATGCGAGGAACTGTGGGTAATCCAAAACTTGATGTGCTTTAAAAACTGCCTCAGATGAAAGAGCATGTTTGCTCTGAAACGCGTAAGGCAAATGGACGGAAACTACCGGAATAGTAATTCTGTTACTTGAGAATAAAGGGTTGTTATTCACCAGCTGGAGGAAGGCGCCTCTAAATGCATGGGCATTTTTGAAAGATTTACAAGCGGCAAGTCCAAGCCGCAGGAGATCGCACCGCCCCTTGGAAAACTGACTTGGGACTGCTCTACCTGAAATTTGTGGGACTGAACGGCACAGCTGGCTCTTCATTGTGAAGCAGAATTCAAACTCTGAGGCTCACTGGAGGGTGATAATTGGTCCATGCATGAGTTTGACATGCACACATCCACCGAAGGTAATGAAGAGAATAATTAAACCACGAGTCCCAGCATGCATATTAATTAACTGACTGGACTTACGGGAAAAGTCACACCGGAGGCCTATAAATTGGTGAAATGTGAGGAACTGTGGGTAATCCAAAACTTGATGTGCTTTTAAAACTGCCTCTGATGAAAGAGCATGTTTACTCTGAAACGCGTAAGGCAAATGGACGGAAACTACCGGAATAGTAATTCTGTTTCTTGAGAATAAAGGGTTGTTATTCACCAGCTGGAGGAGTACGCCTCTGAATGCCTGGGCATTTTTGAAAGATTTACAAGCGGCAAGTCCAAGGCACAGGAGATCACACCACCCCTTGCAAAACTGACTGGGGACTGTTCTACCTGAAATGTTCAGGAATAAACAGCGCAGCTGGCTCTTCATTATGAAACAGAATTCCAACACTGAGGCTCACTGGAGGGTGATAATTGGTCCATGCATGAATTTGAAATGCACACAGCCACTGAAGGAAATGAAGAGGATAATTAAACCACGAGTTCCAGCATGCATATTAATGAACTGACCTGACTTACCGGAAAAGGCACACCCGAGGCCTATAAATTGGTGAAATGTGAGTAACTGTGGGTAATCCAAAACTCGATGTGCTTTTAAAACTACCTCTAATGAAAGACCATATTTTCTCTGAAATGCGTAAGGCAAATGGACAGAACCTACCGGAATTGTAATTCTGTTTCTTGAGAATAATGGGTTGCTATTCACCAGGTGGAAGAGTGCACCTGTGAATGCATGGGTATTTTTGAAAGATATATATATATATATTCACTGAAAAAACCATAGGTTTCATGCACGTTATAGTTAGGAATTGGCATTTAAAAAACCTTAGAAATTCACTGAAAAAACCATAGGTTTCAGGGGCGTTATAGTTAGCTGGACATTTTCCTCGTACAAAACCCTAGAAATTCCCCCGTTATAGTTAGTTCAGCTAACTATAACGTGCGCCCCCGCAATGCACTGCTGATGACGTCACATATTACATCACTCATGACATGTTCAGTGACATCACTGATGACATCACTGATGATCTCTCAAATGACATCACTGATGACATCACTGATGACGTCATCCAGTGAGTCTGTGTTTCTGTCAAATTTAAATATGTTTAATATATATAGGGAAAGGGCTATGGAATAATGAGTGGGTGTATAAGTATGTGAATGGATGATTTAGTAAGTACGTGACTGACTATATAAGTGAGTCATTAAACGTATCTTACTGCAGACTAGTGACTAAACTGTGTGAATGTGTGTATCTGTCTATCTGTTGGTGTAGAAGTGGCTGCATGGTTTGTGAATAGCTATATGAGTGTCTATATGGGTTATTGATTGGTTGTCTGAGTATCTGTATGGGTGCCTGAGTGTTTGTGTGTGTAGGGTGTGTAAAGATGTGTGAGTGGGTGATTCTATGGTATATGGTTTTAAGAGTGCATATGTGATGGACTGTATGGGTGGGTGAGTGTGTGTATGGTTTTGTTAGTGATTGAATATATATCTCAGTGGTTCATGTGTAAGTAACTACATATGTGAAAGGCAGTGTATATGTGTGTAAGAGTATAGAACTGGCTATATGTGAGAGTGTGTGATTGCGAGAGTGGCTGTATGGATGAATGTGTGTTTGTATCAGTAATTGTATAAGAGCGTCAGAATGTGGTAGTATTTTTATGAGTAAGTGAACTTGTGTGTACAACTGCATAGGTGAGTAAATTGGAGTGTGAATAATTATTTGCATGACTGACTAGGTGTGTGAGTACGTCTATGGATGATTGGCGGTGTCTGAGTGTCTATATAGGTGTATAATTGCATATGATAGTCCCTTACTGAGTGAGTGTAATTATGTGTGACTGTACAGGTGAGTGAGTGGAGGTGTGTGTAGACCTAAGAGTCAATGAGTGGGTATGTAGTTATTGGTATTGGAGTATCTATGGTTTTGAGAAATTTTGAGGTTATATTAGGGTGTGAGAAGATGCACTAATTTATCACATGGATGACATAATCAGTGATGTCATCAGTGATGTCATTTGAGATGTCATCAGTGATGTCATCAGTGATGTCACTGACCATGTCATGAGTGATGTAATATGTGACGTCATCAGCAGTGCATTGCGGGGGCGCGAGTTATTATTAGCTGAACTAACTATAACGGGGGAATTTCTAGGGTTTTGTATGAGGGAAATGTCCAGCTAACTATAACGCCCCTGAAACCTATGGTTTTTTCAGTGAATTTCTAAGGTTTTTTAAATGCCAATTCCTAACTATAACGTGCATGAAACCTATGTTTTTTTCAGTGAATTTCAAAGGTTTTTTAAATGCTAATTCCTATCTATAATTTATCACTAAAGCTATGATGTTTAATGATTTTCATTGGATTTCTAAATTTTTCTATTTCAGTCTGTCAATTCCTTTAGTTATGTTTTTTAAAACTCATTTTTATCACCTTTTTTTACGTATTTTTTCAATTAATTCTTTTAAAAATTAAAAAATATTATTTGTTTTTATTTTTTATTTTATTTTTTAAATTGTTAATGTTTTAAAATATATTTTTATATTTTTAAAAAATATTTTTGAAACTATAGTTTCAAATCTTTATTTATTATTATTTTTTTTTCATTTTTTGGGGATCCGCGAACCCTAAGCGCACCTTTCACGACCCCTACGCGTAAGCATCCGCATACGGTAAGCGTTGGGTACGTGTTCGGTGCGCGAATACAATTCGACCAGTACACGACTCCAAGCCCATACACGACACGTACGATGCATGTTACGTGACGCTTGTGTGCTTACGGGATGCGTCATGTGCGTGCAAGATGCGGTGGGTGCGTGAATCCCGCAAAATATTTAACATTTAAAAAAACATATATATGTATTTTATGTGAATATTAATTGAACACAAACTCTAAACTACTCATAAAAGTAATATAATTTTACATTTAATCCTATATTCTTTTTAAATTCAATTTTGCGGATGTGCGCTGGGTGCGTGCTGCGTAAGCGCACGGTGCGCGGATCCCATATGACCTGAAAAAAAGATATTTGATTGGCACATTACACTTCCTGTTCTAACTATTGAAAGACCCCACCCATTTCAATCGTTCTTCTTTGACCTTCTTTGGAGAAGCATCTCTTTGCAGAGAAGAAGCTTTTTTGACTAGGTTTTAACATAGCTCAAACTTTTTTCTAACCAAACAATGGCTTCAGGGCAGCAGGCATCTCCTGTATCTCCTCATTCATCTGAGGTTGAATATTTGGAAGAGCCACCACGCCCACCACATTTTTCATCTGTGGTGTGGACATTTTTCACATATCCAGAGGGGCAAACAAAGACCAATGCCACCTTGGTCACTTGCAAGATCTGCCAGAGAGTGCTGTCTCTTGGGGATCCAAACAAGAAATATTCATGCGGAACGGCGAGCATGATGAAGCATCTGAGGACCCTTTATCCAGTAAATCTTGCTTGGGAGGATTGCCGGAGGATGAGAGTCGCTCCTGCTCCTACGGATTCATTACAGCCAAGCACTTCAAGAGTGCATCCTTCTGCACAAAATTTGGACATCCGCCCGCAATTCCAATTTTTGAAAGTGCTCTGCACAAAATGCAATGCAACCTTATGCTACAGGGAGCAGTCTATCGATCTGATCTGCTGCAAGCAAGAAAGTCATCATTGCTAGTTTTTTTTTTTTTTTTTTTCCCTGAAGTTCATTGTTTTGTTCCTCCAGTTCTATGTTTTCCTTTTTTTTTTAAAAAGAAAATCCCCCCAAATTTAAAAATTGTTCCCCCCAAAAAAATATATATAAAAGAAAAAAAAAAGTTCTTCTAACAACTAACTTTCCTGGTTTAAAAAAAGAGCTATATATTTGTTTGTTGGTGTGTGAAAGTTTAGTTGAATGTATGTGTAGAACGTAATTGACTGAATGAATGCATTAATAGCGTATGGTGAATGTAATAGTGCAGAACTATGAGGAAGTGCTGCAGCATCACACAGTAACTTTTTTAACTGCAGTGTGCTGTAGTACTTCCGAAGCACAGGGATGCAACATATGTACATAAATATGTTGCACATCTATGCTTCTCTCTGCACGGCTGCTTAACCCCTTCCACGCGTGGCAAATTCTGCTGCGGTGTGAGGGGGGCGGGGCTGGGCGTGGCGCCCAGGTACTCAGGGCGGCTCCCAGCCATCATGAATCACGGTGGGCGTGTGCTCATGACGGCTGGGAGCCATCCGAACTCCGCCCACTGATTAATTCGCCCGCACAGGCAGGGAATTAGCTGCGCGTGGGCGGAGCGGCAATGGTCGGACGGCTCCCGGCCATCATGACCACACGACTACCGTGACTCATGACGGCCGGGAGCCGTCCTGAGCACGGAAGTGGTTAAATTGCAGCCATGTGGTTACACAGGCACCCTTGCACCATAGTGGAAGGATATCTGTCTCACGTGCTGTTTGTTTTTGTGCAGAAAGACACACCTTCATGCACAAAAACAATCAATAAATGCACTTTTCTCTTTCAATGTATGGTGAACATTTTAGCATGCATTGAAGATTTAAAAATGAGGAGAAAAAAACAATTCTCCTTGTTGTGCTTTCGTACACCAATTAGAGAATGGTGCAGCATTCACACACATATCGAGATTTATGATTTCTGATAAATCTAGAGATGTGTCTTGTTCTATGAGTATTCAGTGCAAGCATGCACAACAACACTTATAGAGCAACCTTTCAATGCAAAATGGTGTGTATGATGAGGTTGTATTTACATGGTGTAGAAAAAGTACACAGAGCACCTTTTCCTCTCTTTGTAAATATGAAAGAGTGTCTTGCGCAATAACTATGTTACAAAAAGTGACATATTTCTGTTTTAAAATTGCTTTCGAACGATAGAATGTAAGCACTGAGTTTTGTCCGCAAAGATGCTCAAACAAGAATGATTGAAATGATTGCGGTCCTTCGATAGGTGCAATGGGAAATATTATGAACCACTCAAATCTGTTTTTTGCAGGTCACATAATATCCGGTAACTGAGAGATTTCAAAACTACATCGGTATAAACAGAGTGTTTTTAAAAAGTTGTTCAATCTTTGTAGGTTCTTGCAGATCTGCCCATTCTGCATATTTATATTTACTTAAACTTACCTTCACAGTAATAGAAATTAAAAATGGTATACATTTTTTTCAGATTTTTTTTTTACAATAAAAATTGATGTATACTGCTTATTTTAGAATTAGGATCTGTAAAGAAAAGAAAAATAGTTATAACGTAATAATACATTTTTTACAACACAGCATAATTTCAACAAAGTAATTTGTTTGCCTTTTTTGCTGTTCTCAGAATATATTGAATTTCACTAGAAATAGTGATTTCAATCGTACTCATCACTTAAAAGCGGGCAAAAAAAAAGCAATCAAAAAGATTGTTTAAAAATAACCAACATGCTATCCAAAGTAAAATACCACAAGATACAAATCACACATATGTAAAATGCTTATGGCTAACCAAATTTTATAAGTTTAACTTATAAAAACTATAAATGTTGTCGCTTAAAAATATTCACCGAGTCAATGAGCACAAAAAAGTCCATAATTCAAACATATACCTTTCCTTGAGGCCAAATGGTATTTGTGCACTCCTTTTTATGTAAATTGTCCAATGATAGTCCTATTAAATGATAATAATACATTTCTCAGAGAGTGAATTATCTTCCTAAAACTTTGACTTTAAAAATATTAGGTATGAATTTGGTAATTCCCTAGGCAAACGTTGTTTGAAAACCAACTGGGAATCATTACAAAGTGTCCAGCCTTTGTCACATTTTAGATAGGCAGTGTAATGTCCAGATGTTTTGGAAGGACCATCATGGAAAATTATTGCAATTGCTACAAAAGTCCTTCCTGATATTGATACTTGTGTTGCTACAAACTGCTTTATTAAAGTACCCAATTTTCTTCCATCAGCTGTACAACGTTGCATCATTAAAATTATGTATTGTCCATATTTTGTTAAAAATAATGTGGATAACATTTCTGATTTACATTGGCTACACTACATGTTTTGATTTGCACCTTTAACTAATTTATTAAAAGAAACTGGTTTACAGTCTCGTAATGTTAAATACAGAAATCTTTCAGTGTCAACATTAGTGGAACATGTATACATGCAATTTTCACAATGATGTTTCCAGTTGTAAGAAAGGCCAAAAATATTTTCTATTTCTACACCTTTATTTTCAAAAATAAGCATATACATTAAAAAATCCTGAGCATCTTGTTGGATATTTTGTGTAAATTGTGTAGAACCAGAACACACATCCAAAAGATTAAGAACATCTGAAACAGATTGTATTTTACTTGTATCTGTTGTCAATTTTTCAAAAACAGAATACAACAGAGAGCAAAATCTTTGTTGCTGATTCTGCATGATTTGTTCTTGCAAACCTTCAAGATAAAAAACAACATTGACCACTACATTAGCATATCAGTTGACACCTGAACTATTTTTAAACTGATAACCAACAGCCTCTTCAACAGTGTCCAATTTCTTTTTACTTGCAATCACAACATTATCTTGTTCTTTTCCCTTCTCAACACCTTCAGAACAGATATTCTCAGGATATTGACCTACATTTGAAGCATACACCTTTTTAACCTATTATACTCTTTTACACAGATTGCATCTGCAGTAACCTTTGTCTCATCAAAATCAATCAAAAACAAACCAGATAATGTTCTGACTCGCGACAAAGCAACATATGCCATACCCTCTTTAAATACAGTAGATTCAATGTTCACCAATGCACTGTCTACACTTAATCCTTGAGATTTATGAATAGTCACTGCATATGCCAGAGAAAATGGAAATTGTTTCCTACGGACATATAAATCTTTAACAAGCAAAAAACGAACTGAACAACAACCAATTTCTTTAACATCTTCAATCTGATCAAATTACATTTTTTTAAATTCAATTCCTTCTTTTTTCTGATAATTAACAAAATCTGCCACTTTACCCATTGCACCATTAACTAACCCTTTTTCTACATCCAAATTACGCCTTAAAATTACCCGACAGTTTACACACGCATAAACCAGCTGTTTTAGATATTTTTTTTTCTAAAGAATCCAGTTTTGTTTTCAACTTTCCTGTCAAAATAATAGTGATTCCTTCATGCTCTATTTTACCAATGGCTTCCTTTTTTATAATTTCTTCATTTTCCAGTTTCAATAGTTCTTCGTTGAATATGGAACACTCGCGCAGTGTTGGCATTAAACAGATCACTGATTTATTTTCAGCAATTTTCATGTACACTTTTGCAGGAACTACATTTTCATTTGGAAAGACATTGCAAAGTAATCGACTTTCCAAAGCTTGTTTGCCATGTTTTGTAAGAATTCCAATTCTTATATCTTGAAGAATACTTCCATATTCAGCATCATTTGCCTGTCGCATATTTGTTGTCAGTTCTTTATATTCAAAATAAGTCCAAATGTTCACATTACCAACACTACCAAGAGACTTTCTAGTATCTTCATGTGCAAGTGTTTTAAATACCGGTGTCCTTTTACCGGAGTCAGTTGCAATAGATCTCCAAAAACAATTACGTGTTTTCCTCCAAATAACACGTCATACTCTGTTTTAAGAATTTGCTGCATTCTTAAATGCACAAAGGCAAGCATCAAGTTTGAGACCATGGTCACCTCATCAATAATGAGAAGTTTCATTTTCTTCAAGACTCTTGAAACTTCACAACAAGCTTCTCCAGATAGCTTGTGGTATTCCAATTTGTTCTCATGCTCTACTGGTAGCATTAGTGAACAATGTAAAGTAATTCCTTTAATGTTATGTGCTGCCAACCCAGTTGGAGCAGTGACAACACAAGACAAATGTGACTCAGTTGTTTTTGGCAGATAACTTGTAATTAGTTTAATTGAGAAACTTCTTCCTGTTCCAGCTTGACCACTCACATTCATTCGGATAGGTTGAAATGATGTACATGAGCACCCTTTCTTTTCATGAAGTAATCCATGGTCAATCTGTTGATATATTTGTTTCTGTTCAACATTTAGTTGTTCTTCCAAGTGTCCTAACTGTATTACATCTTCTTGAGCTTGATGCATTGCTGTTTCCACCTCATTCATGGCAGTTGCTACTTCATTTTCAACAATTGGTTGTCCAAGTGGATCTTGACTCAGTGCAGCAGAACTTTGACTGTCTTGAGAACTGTCTCTAGCAATCTCAGCTGCAATTGTAGCTTCTTGATCAATTTCATCATTCAACATTTTCACATAATTTGTAAAAGCTCTGCATTGAATGCTATCTTTACTAGCATTAAATGAATCTTCATAGCTCTGAAAATCTCCAAGTAATTCCAGTTCTGAACGCCATGGTTTGAACATTTGCAAAAGGGCTAAATAGTAAAATTCCCTTTTATCAGCAGTGTCGCAACTCAGTTTCCTGTGATTAATTAAATTTCCTTTCCTTTGTTTCACCAGACATCCTTCAGAACCAATCACTGCATATTTTCCATCATTGATGTTGTCTGTAGTATTCCGTTTAAAAGTGTAGTTTTGCAGCACTTCATAGAGACACATGTTCTCAAGATGATGACTTCTGTTTGGGTAATATGTGTCCAACATATTCATTTTCAAAATATCTGTACTTTCTGGTTCTTTTACTGCTAAATATTCAATTTCTTGAACAGATTTCAGTACTCGATTTCGCATTCCTGCAAGACCTAGACTCACCCAAATGATTCTTCTACTTTTGGAATATAGACTTGCAGATGAAAACCGATCTGAACATTCATATGCTCCAATTTCACGATGCGATAACATCTTCAAACTGAAACTGTATAATTTCTTACTTAGAGTCTTCTCTTGAGAAATCTCTTCCCACATTTCTTTCAATTCCATCTTTTCTGATTTAGTAATGTAGGAAGTTACATATCGTGGAACAGCAATGGAATTTTCCACAACATACTGAATATCCATGTTAGCATTCCACATGGATAAAATAACTGGATTGTAGTCATTTATGTATTTTGATTCTTCACATCTTTTTAAGTTGTAGGTATTTTTCGGAGACTTTCTTGTGATGGTATGTCACATAGCTGACATAAAACTGTTCACTCTTCCTTTGGATAATACAGGACGTGGAAATCCAAAACGACATTTGGTATAGAACTTATCCTTTGCCTTGTACTTTCATCGACAGTATTTTCCACATCGATGGCTTTGGAATCGTAAGACTTGTTGTTTTAAGTTTTTATGTTCTTTGCTATTGGGTACAGCACATGTGGCATAATCTTCAATGAAAGACAAAACAGTTTCATCTGAATCTGTTCCAAATTTGGGGGGCGTCCTTGATCCAGAACAACATATGTATATGAGGAGCGCCTCTTGCTTGATACTCCTTTCTCCAAAAGAAATCCACAATTTCTCCAAGAGGAGGATTCTTTTTATTGCAGATGAAAGACATCATAGCTTCAAATCTATGATTGAAATATCTGCATAGATTAACAGGATCCAATGAGCACAATTCTCCAGGTGTCTTGTATTCAATATTTTTTTATATTGGAATTTGCCTCTCGAAGAAATTCAAGTAAATCATCCCAAGCATACTCAGCACAGCTTAGTGTAACAAACCATGTAGGAGTTCCCAAGTTACGTAGCATACATTTCAGTTCTCCATGACGACGGTACCAATATTCATTAGTCCCACGCTGACATGCCATCAGATGAATCAACTGAGATTGTAAATGGTCATCTCTCTGATGCACTTTATCCATAAAATCCTTTGCAGTTACATTTTGCAGATGCATTCCAGTTTTTAAAAAGTTCAGACAAGTCACTTTCAAACAGAAGATAAAACATATAAGGGATACATTGTTGAAATCTTGGATCTACTGCATATAATCTTGTTGTCCGATATTCAGATGCAGGAATCTGCACAGGACGTTCATCATATCGTCCACCTTTTCCTGTTGGAAACAACTGCGGGAAACAACGAGCTTCCAAGCTCTCTTCCCATACACTCATGGGACTTCCTCTTGCTTTTTTCATTTGGAACAACTCAATCGTATTCCCCATCACCTCTTTGGAATGAAGTGGATGTACACTGTAATGTTCATAGATTTCTTCACATCTGGACATGTCCACTTTTTCTATTTGTCCACTTAATGTTTCAGTGTCTTCACCTAAATCTATTTCTTCTTCTCCTACAAACACATTTTTATAGTACTCATTATTTTTTAACAGATACAATGATGCCTTTTGCACTTCTCTAACATCCACTAACTCTTGGCAGATTTTCTTATTCTTAGTAGGTACACCATTAACTAGAATGACTAGTGGCTCATTTTCTGCATGGTCTACACCAATAGTTTCAATATTTTTCCTTAAATCTACCGGTAAATACACAACTCTTCCTTTCAATCCTCTCTGCAACTCTGATGGAGGTAATTTACCTGTTTTAGGCTCCATACGAACAATAGCCTGAAACGGGTGAACACATTGAATGAGAATAGACTCATACGTATTTAAATCTATCAGCTCTGGAGGAATAGCAACCAACTCTAGATTATAATGAACAGCTCTAGCAGGCATTTTATTCTCATCTAATTTGTTATAACAATATCTGCAAATACGCCGCTCAGATCCCAAATCAAAACAATTCTCTACCAACAAATAAGTTGGAAATTCCATCCACTTATCACTATCTTCTATTTCACTTTTTAAATACAGATTGACACCTCTAGTCTGATTTTTATAGTGAGTTCGCCGACAACAAATACAAGAAACATTTGGTCTTTCACCTGAAATTACCTTAAACTTTGTGATTTGATCCTCAAAATTTTTGTAATCACAGGTTCTACATTGTCTTCAACATTTTGTTCAACTAATGTGTCAGTTTCTGCACTCTCTTGCTGAGGACCAAAGTAACAAAACTCAATATCATCACAAACCTTCTTCACATCTGATACTGAGCCACGCAAAAGAGCACTGTTCAACTCAATTAACTTTAGTGAAGGACTTTTCGCATAATGCAATCTTCTCACTAACTTCCGCATTTGAGTAGGATGTACTGCCAGCATCCTGAAATGGTGTAAAACACTTTCACAAAATTTCCTAGAAAGACAAGCCAGAGAATGACCTTGCAAACCAGTATTTTTTCTCACTCTGCAAGGGTCTAGTCCTTACAACACCTTAATCTTTTGTTTAACACTTATTTTACTATATGCTCGTAAAAAACTATATAATTTATCAATAGATTCCTGTCGTACACTACAAATACTAATGCAATCCCATGTATACACAGGGTGTTTAGGACGTCTCCCTAGAGCTTCATCAGCTATCACTTCTTCTGCATTTCTTTCAACCATTTTCTCTTTCTCAATTGGACAACCATCTCTAACTTCATAACCTCTACCACTGGTGTCAACTGCAAACAGTAATTGTTTGCACTGTAAATAACTCTCTTCATTAAAGAAAGGCTCTGAACTGGAACTGTGTTTCCATTCTCCCAAAAAACCATCACAATTTTTTTTTCTATTAATTACTCTTTTCCTCCTACTTTTGGCCTTCATTAAATTGATTGGTTTATCTAGTGATCGAATTCTGTTTAATACTAAAATGAATAGTTTCCTTTTTACTTCAAAAGCCTTTTCAACAATGTTTTCAATATGCTTCTTCTTTTTATAAAATAGAGCTCTCTTTTTATATTTCTTCACATCTTTCAGCAAATTATGAACTACTCTCTTGTAAACTATTTTTTTGCGTAATTCCTTATACTGATTTTGCCTTCTTTTAGCTTACTTTGTCTCCTTTGACTGAACATTTGTTTTTTTGCTTTTCTACTTATTTTGAATTTTTTTCTAGTTGTAACATTCTCAATGGTTTCAGCATTCTGTACATTCTGTTTGCTCCTACAAACATTTTTAATCAATTGCTTTGTGATCTTACCAGAAGATTTTTTCTTTTTAGCCACATTATCTTGTACATTCAATACTTGGGGTTGATGTTTCTTCAAGTAATTCTCCTGTCTCTGTTCTTTTCTTTTTCTTTTTTTTTCTGGCATGATTTCTCTATTTTAACGTTGAAAAACAGTATCTGTAAAAAAGAATCACAAATAAAAGTATATTAATAACTTTAACATTTATACTAGTCTATTACTGTAGAAACATATTTTTTATAAAAACTGACTAAGAATCTATAGCCCTGAAGCACAAGTGTGACGATGGTTAAAACACTACATGCATAGTGCATACTACTTTGAAGCAGTTCATGCCCTAAAGCCTACCTCACATAGGGGCATATTATCAAGACAGGCGATAAAATTATCGCCGCTTTAGCGGCAGAAAACTGCCGCTAAAACGGCGATAATGGGCTTGATAATATGCGTTATAGAATTCCAATTGAAGCTCAGGTTAGATGTCCTTCACATCTAACATGGGCTTCAATTGGAATTCCATAGAGCATATTATCAAGCCCATTATCGCTGTTTTAGCGGCAGTTTTCTGCCGCTAATGCAGCGATCATTTTATCACCAGTCTTGATAATATGCCCCTAAAAGAGCACATGCTAACTGACTGAATGATTACAATACTATAAGGAGACACACTGGGTAAGTGACAGGGTGTTTCCGAGAAGTGTATGAATACTAACATGGATATTAATGGTGTGAAAGACAAGTGTGTAGGTGATTAGAGACCTACATGCATAGTGGACACATGTTTCAATCCATCCATATGTTAAGGCCTGTCTCACTCCAATACTACTTGGATACTGATTAAATGATTAGAGTACTGCAAGGAGAGTGCCTGGGTGAATTTATAAGTGTTCGGGTTTTGGCACAGTGAATGGATTAGTCCATGGTGCTGAATGGGTCACTAGAGGACTGCAAGGGGAGTGACAGGGTGTTTGCTAGAAGTGTATGAATACTGACTATGGAATTGAAGGTGTGAAAGACAAGTATGTAGGTGGCTAGAGGACTGCATGCATAGCGGATAGGCATTTGAAGCAATTCATATGCTAAGGCCTGGCTCACTGCATGAGTACTTG
This sequence comes from Triturus cristatus, assembly GCF_964204655.1. Classification (NCBI taxonomy): domain Eukaryota; kingdom Metazoa; phylum Chordata; class Amphibia; order Caudata; family Salamandridae; genus Triturus; species Triturus cristatus. Next base: position 160,218,964 of record NC_140585.1, read on the forward strand.
AGTACTGACTGAATGATTAGAGTACTGCAAGGAGAGAGCCTGGGTGAATTTATAAATCGTTGACTTTTGGCGCAGTGAATGCATTAGTACATGGTGCTGAATGGGTCACTTGAGGAGTACAAGGGGAGTGATAGGGTGCTTGCTGCAGTGTATGTATACTGAGTAGGGAATTGAAGGTGTGAAAGACAAGTGTGTAGGTGGTTAGAGGACTGCATGCATACTGGATAGGCGTTTGAAGCAATTCATGTGCTAGGCCTGACTCACTGCAAGGAGACTGCCTGGGTGAATGTATAAGTTGTTGCCTTTCGATGCAGTGAATGGATAAGTACATGGTGCTGAATGGGTCACTGGAGAAGTATAAGGAGAGTGAGAGAGAATTTGCGGAAACTGTATGAATACTGTCTGGGATATTGAAGGTGTGAAAGACAAGTATGTAGGTGGCTAGAGACCTACATCCATAATGGATAGACGTTTGAAACAGTCCATAGAGTAACACTTGGATCACTGCAAAACTACCTGACTACTGACTGAATCATTAGAGTGCTACAAAAAAGAGTGACTCGGTGAATCTTTTTAAGATTTTGGATTCTAGTTCAGTGAATAGGTTAGTACTTACTGCCAAATGAGTCAGTGGAGGTGTGCAATTTAAGTGACAGAGTGTTTATTGGAGTTTATAGATACTGACAGAGAAATTGAAGGTCTGAAAGGCAATTGTGTTGGTAGTTACAGGCCTCCATGCATACTGGAAACACGTTTGAATCAATCCATGTGCTAAGGCCTGCCTCACTCCATTACTACTTAGGTACTGACTGCCTGATTAGACTATTGCAAGAAGCGTACCTGGATGAATTTACAAGTGTTTCAGTTTTGGCGCAGTGAATGCGTTACTACATGGTGCTGAATAAGTCACTGGAACACTGCAAGGGGAGTGACAGGATGTTTGCTAAAAGTACAAGGATACTGACTGGGGAATTGAAGCTGTTAAAGACACGTGTATAGTGTGTTAGAAGACTGCATGCATATTGCATAGACATTTGTAGCCCTCTATGTGGTAATGCATGGTTCACTACATGAGTACCTGGAAACTGACTGAATCATTAGACTACTGCTAGGAGAGTGCCTGGGTAAAACTTTAAAGTTTTTCAGTTTTGGCACAGAAAAAGATTAGTACATGGTACTGGACCAGTCACTGGATGAGTGCAAGATGAGCGACAAGATGTTTATTGAAGTATATAGATACTGACTAGTTAATTAAAGAAGTGAAAGACAAGTGTGTAGGTGACTAGAGGCCTGTATGCATACTGGATAGGGGTTTGAAGCAGTCCATGTTGTAAGGTCTGGATCGCTGCAGGAGTACTTGGATACTGACTGAATGATAAGAGTACTGCAAAGAGAGTGCCTGAGTGAATTTATAAGTGTTTGGGTTTTGGCAAAGTGAAAGGTTTAGTATATGCTGCTGAATGGGTCACTAGAGGAGTACATGGGGAGTGACAGGGTGTTTGCTTGAAGTGTATGCATACTGACTGTGGAATTAAAGGTGTGAAAGAGAACTGTGTAGATGGTTAGAGGACTGCATGCACAGTGGATAAGCATTTGAATCAATGCATGTGCTAAGGCCTGCCTCACTCTGTTACTACTTGAATATTAACTGAATGTTTACAGTATTGCAAGGACAGTTGCTGGGTGAAAACATAAGCAATGATTGCCTTCTAATTCTAACAAAACTTGAGAACAGGAAAGTTTTTAAGCAGTTATGCGTATTCAAACATATGAAGTACCCAAATGCTTATCTCACAGTGGTTCCCAAATGCACACAGACTCACAGTGTGATTCTAGACGAGCAACACTATCCCTAGGAGTTTACCAAAACTCATTCACTACTTTGGAAGGGGTAAGGGTACTGCACACAACCTACATATTTCAGTACTGCTCTTTACTGTCAATGCCTGACTCATTTTATCAATGCATAAGCAATGACTGGCTTCTAATGCTACTAAAACTTGACAACATTACAGGTTTTAAAACAGTTATCTGTCAGCAAATACACGATGTTAGCAAATGCTTCTCTCACAGTGGTTCCCAAATGCACACAGACTTACAGTGTGATTCTAGACAAGCAACACTATCTCTAGGAGTTTTCCAAAACTCATTCAATACTGTGGAAGGGGTAAGGGGGCTGCACACAATCTACATATTTAAGTACTGCACTTTAGTGTCAAATCCTAACTCATTTTATCAATGCATAAGCAAAGACTGCCTTCTAAAGCTACTACAACTTGACAACATGACAGGTTTTAAAACAGTTGTCTGTCAGCAAATATACGATGTAACCAAATCCTTCTCTCACAATCCTTACCCAAATGCACACAGACTCACGGTGTGATTTTAGGCAAGCAACACTATCCTAGGAGTTTACCAAAACTCACTCACGAGTGTAGAAGGGGTAAGAGTACTGCACACAATCTACATATTTAAGTACTGCACTTTAGTGTCAAAGCCTGACTTATTTTATCAATGCATAAGCAATGACTGGCTTCTAATGCTACTAAAACTTGACAACATGACAGGTTTAAAAACAATTGTCTGTCAGCAAATACATAATTTTACCAAATGTTTCTCTCACAGTGGTTCCCAAATGCACACAGACGCACAGTGTGATTCTAGACAAGCAACATTATCCCTAGGAGTTTACCAAAACTCATTCACTACTGTGCAAGGGGTAAGGGGACTGCACACAATCTACATATTTCAGTACTGCACTTTAGTGTCAAATCCTGACTCATCATGGCACTGCGGCCAGGGTGACTGACTCCGGAATCTGGGGATCACGGTTCGATCCCCAGCACCAAAGGCAGATTAGTCCAGCACCATGTGACTCTGGGCAATAGCTTGATTAATCTTCCCGACGGCCCCCAGCGCCTAGAGACCCTTACGGCTGATTGTTCGCGCTTTACAAATGTGGATTATTATTATAAGCAAAGACTGTCTTCTAATGCAACTAAAACTTCACAACATGACAGGTTTTAAAACAGTTATCTGTCAGCAAATGCACAATGTTACCAAATGCTTCTCTCACAATCCTTACCCGGAAGGAACACAGACTCACAGTGTGATTGTAGACAAGCAACACTATCCTAGGAGTTTACCAAAACTCATTCAATAGTCTGGAAGGGGTAAGGGGACTGCACACAATCTACATATTTAAGTACTGCACTTTACTGTCAAAGCCTGTCTCATTTAAATGAATGCACAACCAAAGACTGGCTTCTAATGCTACTAAAACTTAATAACATGACCGGTTTTAAAACAATTTTCTGTCAGCAAATACATAATTTTACCAAATGCTTCTCTCACAGTGGTCCCCAAATGCACACAGACTCACAGTGTGATTCTAGACAAGCAACACTATCCTAGGAGTTTACCAAAACTCATTCAATAGTCTGGAAGGGGTAAGGGGACTGCACACAATCTACATATTTCAGTGCTGCATTTTAGTGTCAAGGCCAAACTCATTTTATCAATACATAAGCAAAAACTGGCATCTAATGCTACTAAAACTTGACAACATGACAGGTTTTAAAACAGTTATCTGTCAACAAATACACGATGTTACCAAATGCTTCTCTCACAAACCTTACCCGAAAGGAACACAGACTCACAGTGTGATTGTAGACAAGCAACACTATCCTAGGAGTTTATCAAAACTCATTCACTAGTCTGGAATGGGTAACAGTACTGTACACAATCTACATATTAAAGTACTGCACTTTAGTGTGAAACCTGACTCATTTTATCAATCCACAAGCAAAGACTGGCTTCTAATGCTACTAAAACTTCACAACATGACAGGTTTTAAAACAGTTATCTGTCAGCAAATACATGATGTTACAAAATGCTTCTCTCACAATGGTTACCGAAATCCACACAAACTCACAGTGTGATTCTAGACAAGCAACACTATCACCATTTACTCATTGGAGCTTGAGACAGGCTGGAGCCTTCTTCTTTGCTGACACTGCCAAGAGTCTTGTATTGCGTGTACTTGATCACTGGGAGCCCCTGCCCCTGCCCCTGCCTCTGTCAATCGCGCCGCCGCTACGGGACCACAACTCCCGAGGTCATTTGCCACGGCGCGCTCTGCTAACATCACGGCTGCGCCCGGAGGCGCGTTTAAGAATCGTTGAGGCCGGCGGAGCGGGTGGGACCATTTGCTCATTGGAGCTTGAGACAGGCTGGAGCCTTCTTCTTTGCCGACACTGCCAAGAGTCTTGTATTGCGTGTAATTGATCACCGGGAGCCCCTGCCTCTGTCAATCGCGCCACCACTACGGGACCACAACTCCCGAGGTCCTTTGCGGCGGCGCGCTCTGCTAACATCATGACTGCGCCCGGAGGCGCGTTTAAGAATCGTTGAGGCCGGTGGAGCGGGGGGGACCATTTGCTCATTGGAGCTTGAGACAGGCTGGAGCCTTCTTCTTTGCCGACACTGCCAAGAGTCTTGTATTGCGTGTAATTGATCACCGGGAGCCCCTGCCCCTGCCTCTGTCAATCGCGCTGCCGCTACGGGACCACAACTCCCGAGGTCCTTTGCGGCGGCGCGCTCTGCTAACATCACGGCTGCGCCCGGAGGCACGTTTAAGAATCGTTGAGGCCCGCTTCGCGGGACGCGTGCGGGACACGCCGGGCGAAGCCCGGGCAAAGGGCTGGCCCTCTGAGGCCCTCAGAGGTCAACAGTGGTCGGGCGGGCCATCCCTCTAAGCTGCTTATCAAGGTGAGCCCTGATCAGTGCTTAATTTGTAAAATATTAAGTCCAGGTGCTAACATTTATGTAGGAGGTCACACCCACTTACCCCGACTCCACCCACTTCCCCCACTGGCCCCACCCATTCACTCTATTGGCTCCACCCACATCCTCAACTGGCGTAGAACAGCTATTGAGGTAACCATCAAGCCTGAAAGATATTTTCAGAAACAATATTACAACGGAATAATGTATAATAATATAGTACAGCTTTAAATCCTCTCTGCCTACATCTCACACACCTCACAATGTTACCCACTGTAGAAATGTGCCTCTTCTGAATCTGTCCTGTTCTGAATATAGATGTAATTGTGCATGGTGGCACAGAATAGAACAGTGTACCATATCCATAATGTAGACCCTGGGCTGTATACTCTGCATAGACTAGGGCATCACTTTTACTTTACATGGACACATCCTTAACCCAGTCATTCTCCCCAAGGGAAAATTCAGTGATGCAGAGAAAAAATAGAACAGAAACCCACAAGCAGCACTATCCACCCCCTTCCTTGTCATATTGAGAATAACTAAATCCCCTCTCCAGGCAGGTGTACAGTTATTGAGGTATGATTGTACACATTCCCAATTAAAGATATCAAACCCATGTCAATATCCAACTTTTCAATATTTTGACAACAGTTGTTTTGAGTCACTATCTATATCTAAATCCTGGGCAAGGCAAGCTCAAGGAATAAAAATACAGATGTTGATTTTGCTTCTCTTCTCGTTTGGTACAGAATCCCTGTCAACAGCCAGCTTGATTAAACTGAAGAACTCCATTTTAAACAATCTGTTTCTGGACCTTGCCCAAGATCCACAAGTAATACATTTGAACACATATCCTGAGGATTTTTGGGCCTATATACATCCAGGTCACCAGTCTTCTTTTCTATACAAAACAGATTAATCTAGTGTCAATATGTGACTCTGTAATCCATCATCTGATATTTAGAAAAAGTAACATGTGCCCCTAAAGAGTTCTAGTAGTGTTATACAAGCCACCATGCTGGCTAAACAAAAGTTGGGGTGATGGCCTATTGTGAATCAAGCATCTTGAACACTAAAGACAGATACTCCCCCATTGCTAATCCTTAAGCTTTAAAAGAACTGAAGGAACGCCCTAGGACCATAAAACCTTGTGATACTCAAAGTAGCCCAGAATGTGGCAAGTTTATGTCACTGTGGCAAAGTGAGACCATACTCTGAACTCGATTCTCAATGCTACTGCAGAGGCTGTCATGTATTCCCTAACGGCCCTCATAGCCAAAATTCCTCAATATACTTTTAAATTGACCAACAACAGTACTTCACGGACAAAACAAGCACCAACAAGTCTCAACGTCAGCAGCACATAAAACTCACATTGACAAACAATAACACAGTCTTACCTCACAGTATTATCTCAATATCACTTCTAGAAAGAAAATCTAAGGGGCATATTATCAAGCACGGCGTTAAAATTATCGCCGCTTTAGCGGTGGAAAACTGCTGCTAAAGCGGCGATAATGGCCTTGATAATATGCCGCAGAGAATTCCAATAGAAGCCCATGTTGACACCAGAACATGGGCTTCTATGGGAATTCTCACGGGCATATTATCAAGCCCATTATCGCCGCTTTAGCAGCAGTTTTCTGCCGCTAAAGCGGTGATAATTTTAACACAGTTTCTTGATAATATTCCCTTAAATTATTTCTTCAAACATTGACTAGTAATATTAATAGCACCTATAACATGATTTGTGAGTGAATCTGCTTTTTTTTGTTTTTTTGCAGTTTTATATAGCGCAACCTCGACTCAAAGGTGTTGGAACGCGTTACATGAGCACCAGTTACATTACACAAAGACACATTTATTATGTTACGCACAGGGAGATTAAGTGATTTGCTCAGAATCACAGGATGGTGAGACGACGCCCAGACCAGAACTTTGTTCCCCAGTTCCAAAATAGGCAGCGCTTGCTGTTATACCACATCCTCTCCCCTAATCTGGGGGAGAAGCCTGGAGAGTGGATGTTCAATTGCTAGAGTGCCTTGCAAACGATGTGAAGACCCACAAACTTGCAAGTTTGCAGGCATTCATAAAGGTACATTTAAAGTTGTCTTGTTGAGGGAAAAGTAAATTGCTTTCACAAGGACGCAGTGCAGTGGGAATAATCTCAAGATTCATGAGGTGTAGGAGAAGGGTATTGTCCAAGGGAAAATCAGTTAGAAAAAGTTATGTGTGAACCCTATTTTCTCATATGTTAACAAATGGGTAACTGTGCACAATGACAAATGTGTGTGTATTCCTGGAAAGCTACTGTAATAATAATCAGTACTTTAAATGGGCTGGTAGTTTCAGGGACCGAGTGTCTGCACTTCTTTCATTTTCAAGTGAGAGTACCTGCACTTCTCAGCAGAAGTCTAATACGTTTAATTGGAGAGTACCAGAACTTCTCTGCAGCAAGAAGGTACTCTGGAATAGTAAATACCCACACTTTTCCATTTCATGCATCTCTCATCCTGTCCCAGGAGTGCTCTCAGATGTTTTGGCCAATTTCAAATTATCCCTGCAACACCAAAAACGACAGGCCAGGCCCAATCTATGGAGGTCAAGTCACATCCCAAAACGCTGCAGGAAAGGGTGGGTAGCGACCTTACTTTATTATGAATTCTCCTTGGCGACTGGCACATCCAGATTACCAGGAAAAGGCCAGGTGGTGCCTTTAAATACAAACTTCATAAAATCAAAGTACCACTCGGGATAGGGGTACAGGGAGATTTGCCTAGGTCCAACACATTAACGAGAGAAGGCATTGCATTCAACCAGGCAGATTCGTTCATATGTAGGCCTTGGCATGCCACAAAACATCAAACCGTAACAAAACGCCAGCTTTAACAAACAACGCTCCGAAGGTGCAAAAATAGGACATTTGCCAGATTCTGGGGTGGCTGAAAAGAAGTAATGTTTCAATGGTTTAAGCTTGAAATGCGCTGGCTGCACCCTCGTTGTGGCGAGTCCCCCAGGACTCCACAGGGATTAGTTTTCCATTGCGGCGCATCTTTGAGGACTACACCCAACCAACCCCACCGCGTTAACCTTGCAAAATATCCTCCAGCCAGAGAAATATTTCAAATTCGCCAATATCTACCTAGCAGGCGCGCAACACCCATTGGGCTCAAAGGGCTTCAGCCCTCCCCCCGTCATGTGTGGCAGCCCGGGATGAGACAGCTTCCCGGGCACCCACACAGCCGCACCCGTGCACTTCAAAAAGACCATTTGCATGTTAATGAGGCCTCGCTGTTGTTTTACCCCTTCTAAGAGCCCCTGCAGCTCCACTCTGCCTATTGCTTAAAGATTCAACCCCCCCACGAAATCAGCTCCACTCTGCCTATTGCTTAATGATTCAGCCCCCCCCGAAATCAGCTACACTCTGCCTATTGCTTAAAGATTCAGCCCCCCCCCCCGCAATTTTTTCTTGCCCCCCCCCCCCCGAAATTTGGCTCTAGTTGCGCCTCTGCTACCTAGTTACCCATGTCTACAGGGAGCACTATCAGCAGAGCCAGTTCATGCTTTCACGCCCACAAACATTTTGTAGTAGAAAGGTCAGACGCCTGCCTGCATCCCAAATACGAAAAAAAGTGACGCTTGTATCAGTATGTGACACGCAAATAAATGCAAGCTATGAATTAGTTCCATTACACTGAATGTATGAAAAATGAACTCATCTGGATTGCCTGAAAGGCAGGAATCGAATAGGAAACTGCCGTGATTCGGTTAAAAAACATTTTTTAAATTGACTGGGAAGAAATGTGTGCATTTGTAAGCATTTGAAACTTTATGTACATTTTAGCACAAACCTGAGAATTCGAAAAAGTAGATAGCAGAGAGGTATACAAAAAAGAGCCATGAAAAGAATGAACGATTAGGCCTACCATGCTCTGACTCGACTGGTGCTGTTGCTGTTCAAACTGTTGTAACTACAGTTTACTCCTCAAGGCTCGCCTCAACGCCAACGTCATCCAGGTCGTGCTCTCAGACTGTGCGGGTATGCTGGGGCGTGGCAAAGCAGCAAATGCGCGTGCAATCCGAAAAAATCTGCGCACGTTGCCTGCTGCCATGCACAGCCCCAACCCCCGCAGAAGATCAAAATCCAGCCCTACCCAACTGTGTCCTGCCCACTGGGCCAGTGTTACCTCCAGCAATACTGAGCCGCAGCCGCTGGGCCGACAGTACCAATGTATCAACAACATTTCGATCGGGATTTTTTCTTTTTGGCATCTTTTATATAGCGCGAACTCGACCCGAAGGTATTGGAGCGCTGTACATGAGCGCCGTATTTACATTACACACTAAGGCACGGGGAGATTAAGCGATTAGCCCAGAATCACCTGATGTGGACGCGTCGCGACCTCGAGGCTCGAACCCTGGTTTCCGTTTCCTGCACCAAAGTCGGCAGCACAGCCGAGGGACCAGAAGAACTTGAAGACGTGAAGAACAGAACAGAACTTGAATCAGAGTGAAAATAAGTTCAACATCAACACAACAGCACGTAACACCCTCTAACAGTAGCATTTACGGTAGAGCAGCACTCACTCGGTGCCGCTAATTACTATTAAATCATTTACGTGCACTGCATGCGTATAGACCCGGCCCTGATAATTAAGTGCCGGTGCTAAGCACCGGAAAGCACCGGCATAAATTAAGCCCTGGCCCTGATACATATTAAGAATGGGGAAACAAAATGCTACCACCATCATAAAGCCATCTGTGGGACATTCTGTCCTCCCGCCGTCACTAGAAAGTATGCTGGACAATGCCTTCAATATGGTCACCAATGAAATTGCTAACACCGAGAGGAGAATGTCCATGGAGCATACACACGTACCTCCAGAGCCCCAGGAAACAAGTTTAAATCATGTTTTGCCACTGTCCCCTGTGGTTACAGTTCTCAAACCTAATCCGGCAAATCCACCGTCCACACCTTTGGGGGGTAACAGCGGCACCATTATTATTGACTCACAGAAAGACCCCATTGCGCATGCTCTTATCCCTTCTTTGTCCCGAAACAATAAAATCGCAGGAGAAAAAAGGAAAAGAGGTCCTTTGAAACCATTAGTTAACAAAAGAAAACAACTCCCTCGCAACAAGAGTCAACCAACACCTCAGAGTATGTGGACTAGAGGGAAGCAACAACTGCCAGGGGGCAGCAGTGCTATTATTGAGTCTTTGCAACTTGCCGAGGCCGAGGGGCCTTTAGACATTACTCCTCCCAAAGAAGGACATAATTGTGCATGTACACAGACTGAGCCTGTAATTGAAAGTGTCACTCCAAAAAAGTCAAATGAGAATCTTATTGAAACTATAGCTGACACTATTTTTAAACAAATGGAAAGTCAAATGATTAAACAATTTAATAATATTTTTAAAAGATTAGATAGACTAGAAAACCTGATAAAAAATGAAGATGCAAAAAGGAAAGGGGCGATTAGCCTTGACTTAATGAGGGGAGATCGCCTTTTGAAAGAGTTGGAAGTTGCCAGTAAGGGTCTTTTGGGTGGTGGGTCTAATACCATCAGTAGCACAGCTACATCCAATATTGCATCAAGGGGTGACAACGGAGGGAAAAATCAAACCGTCATGACTTCACAGCACACCCCGGTAGCAGCAACTGAACCAGCTTGTCCCACTAGTGGGGCCTCCAACACGTCAAAGGACGTATCCAATTTGCCTTCTATGAGGCTGCAGGCATCCACTAATACTGGATTAGACAAAGGCCAAGTTGTTGTCACCAGGCCTATCAAACATCTGGGGCCTGCCCTTCATTTGCCCCCTGATGCCTGCCCTTATGTTTTAATTCTGGCAGGCGTACCACAGCTAAGCGTGGGACAGGGTGAGTCATAGGTTCAGCTGAACAATAAGTGTGTTGACTGGTTGTCTAAACACAAAGGGGTAGGCCCTAATATCTCGAGTGAAATTCTGTCTGTTCGCCGGGTGAGCTGGGTTGGCCTGTCATCTAAGAACATGACAGGAGATTGTATTGTAATTAACTTCAGAAATCCCACTACAGTTAAATCTATCCTTGGCAGTAACAATACTTATTTTTGCCCTCCTACTGTCATAACCCTATTGCCATTGGGCTACTTCTGTAGACCCCACCTCAGATTACCCAGTCCTGTTTTACCATCTTATCCACTGCATAACAGATTCAGTGTACTATCTGAACTGGGTAACCTGGACTGACCACCAGCTATCACCCCAGATCCAGCAACCAGAAATCATATTAACACACTTGGTTCTGTGGGCGAACCGTCAATTAACCCCACTACAATGGTGTCCAATGGCACTAAAGTGCCTGCGCTATCACCCCATCCTGAAATAACTACCTATGTTACTGCTATGCCCAGTCTGCACCACAACTTGACAATTCTCAGTTGGAACATTGCAGGCCTTAATGCGAAATTGAAAATCAGGGACTGGGCAGACTGGGTCACTAATTTTGACATTTTAATGCTCCAAGAAACTTGGTGCACTAGTCCTTTACTATTTGAGGGTTACAGTTGTTATATCCAAATTGTACCTATCCCGGTCATGGGTAGACCTAATGGGGGACTATCCATTTGGGTTAAAATCAGGGCAGAAGTTAAAATTGAACGATTGGAAACCAATGACATGAGTTTTCAGGCCCTGCTCTATATTAGTAGGATAAAATTATGTTTAACTAATTTTTATAATAATGATTTCACAACACATCCCAATACGAATTTTATAAAAAATTTTGATTTTATCGATGAAATTGTTGATGGTCAAAAGTATGGTAAACTTGATGGTATATGCTTAGGAGGAGATTTTAATGCACACATTTACTCTAGAACTCCTCCTTGTAAAAGAGGTGAAGAATTGTCTAACCATCAAGCCACACGGGACCTAGTTAATGTCATGGAGAAGCAAATAAAGGTCCGGTGGCCACCTATGTCGGGCGTGGGAGTTCAACTACAATAGATTATGTATTTATAACCTCCCTGCTCGTGGACCTCTTATTAGAGGCCTCAGTCGTTAGTATCATATATAGTGACCATCACCCGATTTTATCTTGTTTTAAATCCATTAAAAAAGTGGTGAACCGCAGAGAAATTGGGGCTAAAAACTTAGCAGTGTCAACAGATAAACTCAGGGTGGTCTGGAAGGGGATTGATAATAAGGAGGTTTTAGCTTGCATCATAAAGTTGAATCCTTTACTAGTATCTACCTGTTAATCTATCGATAGTCCCGGACATGATATCGTTGAAGCATTTATGGGGCTGTGTAAGGCTATAAAAAAGGAGATTTCCAAACCAGTCCCAGTCAATAACACCAAAAACCCAAGGTGGTTCAACAACTCATGTTCCAAAGCAAATCGGGAACTAAGGGTTGCCCTTACAGCTGAACCACCAGATCAATTATTGGTGAGGACTCTGAGGTCAAGATACAAGCGTACCTTAAAAATAAGATCTGAAGAGCTTTTAAAAGCCCATTGGGAATCCCTTGTATGCACAGCGGCAATGAAGGATGCCGCTGGGTTTTGGAGCGAGGTTAAGAACTTGAGATCAATTGGATCTAATATTACCCCCATAAATTGTAACATATTAGGGGATGCGTGGGTGGAGCACTTTTCAAATAGTTACGCGGCACCGCACTCTTCCATGGAAAATCCTCAGCCCCTTATCCCACTGAATATTTCTATAATGGAGGTGGAAGATGCCATTTCACAAAGTGCAGGGAACAAAGCTCCTGGCCCTGATGGTTTAGCTATCGATTTAATCAAATCAGAGCCTGATTTATGGTCACCTTTATTGTGCAATATTTTTAATAATTTATCTAGTACTCCACTGCCAGGTTCTTGGTCTAATAGTGTTATTGTTCCAATTTTTAAAAAAGGAAACAGACTTGACCCTGGTAGTTATCGTCCAATATCCTTAATCGATAACACTTTGAAGATTTTAGGCAGGGTTATTTTTAATAGGATCAGCACCTGGGCTGAAGAACACATGATCCTACATCCATGCCAGTTAGGCTTTAGAAGCAATGTACGGACCGTGGAGCAATGCTTAAATTTAAATTTATTACTGGCCAAATACACCATTGCTAAAAAATCCCCCTTGTATTTAGGTTTCATGGATCTAAGTTCTGCTTTTGATTTTGTTAACCGTTCCCGTTTATGGTCAGTTTTGTTGAGTTATGGTTTAGATGAACCCTTGGTTTATTTTTTGGCCTATCTACACAGTGATTTAAAAGCCCGTGTTCGAATAAATAATGATGGCGAGGTCTCGGGCGAGATTTTAATTGGCAGGGGGGTAAGACAAGGTTGTGTTTTGGCCCCCTTGCTTTTTATTTTGTATATAAATGAATTAAGCAAATCCTTGTGTAAACTAACTAGCGATGTTCCGCACATTAATGGAAAACCACTCCCCGTACTCCTTTATGCGGACGATGCGGTCCTTATGGGCCGCACACCTAATGCACTGCGCACTTTAATCTCAGGTTTTGTATCATACATGGCCAATCTCGGCTTATGTACCAATTTTAAAAAATCATATATAATGTCTTCCCGCCCAAAGAAACATCAAATTTGTTACATCATGTCAGGGAACAATGTTTTAAATAGCACTTGCACTTTTCCTTATTTAGGCTTGTTGTTTTCCGACTTTGGATCCTGGCAACCTCATGTTGCCAGAGGGAGGAATAAATTGGGCAAAGCCATTAACTCTATAATCACCCTCCATCAACCTAAACATGCTGAGGTCATCACACCACTTTTACAAATTTATAGAACCCAGTGCTTACCAACAGGAACCTATGGTGCAGAGGTGTGGGGATATTTGAACTGCACCAATATACAGATTGAAGAGAATAAATTCTGCAGGAAGGTTTGGGGGGGGGGGGTCATTTCGGCCCCATCTTATGTGTGCCACAGAGAACTGAATCTCCCCTATGTAGAGGACTTCATAAAATCTAGACCCGCCCTGTTTTGGTTGAAAATATGGCAGAATCCTGCTGCTTCCTTGACCCGTGATATTATTTCGGACTGCCTAAAAAGTGAGTGGGCCAATTATATACCTTGGCTCCAGCGCCAGGAAGCCGCTTGGCCGCAGTGCGCTTAATAAATATTTTTTTCATTTCATTTCATTTCTCTGGGCAGTCGAAAAGAGTTTAGTAAGTGTGGAGATGGGGCACTTATTCTCAGCACCCCAAACCATTGAGCATACACATAAGAATTTAGTAAAAAGGGCGTTGTATGACCTGTACCGAGAAAATAGGGAAATGACCGAGTTTGTAAAGCCAGCTATCCTTAGGTACATCCCCATTCAGGAACCATGTGGTAGGCCCCACAATATGCCCCAGGGTTACTTGCGAAAGAAACTGGGTAGATGGAATAGGAGCTTGCTGTTTCGGTTCAGGGATGGGAGTGTTGTAAATTTACTTTGCTTCCCCTTAGGTTATATTAAAAATCTGGGAAATTTAAGTTGTCCCTGTAACCTAGGTGGTAAACAAAGTCTGTTACATTTTACATTTTTTTGTGGTTTTTATGTAAAATATACCAAACACTATCTAATTCCGTATTTTAGAGAGAGTGCTTTGACGGATTTTAACTTAGCATTTAGAGATTTATTGTTGTTAAGTTCGGATGATGTAATTTTCAGAGTTGGTCGCTTCTTTCAATCCGCTGTCCGATCTCGAGCAACAATGAACATGGCCTGATAAGTTCGCACCATCTTTGCATTATTTGCACATTGCATATTTGCACTAGCGGTTGTTCCATTGTACATGTTATAGTTAACAATGCCTGTTTTTATTGTTTTATTGGATGTTGTTGTGATTTATATGTCAATTTGCTGTCCGATCTCGAGTAACAACGAACACGGTCTGATAAGCCTGTACTATCTTTGCATTATTTGCACACTGCATATTTGCACTAATGGCTGCTCCTTTGCACATGTTATAGCTAATATATGCTTGTTTTTATTGTTTATAGGGATGATTGTTGTGATTTACATGTACTTTTATGGATGTTTTTTAATATATCCGAATAAAGATCATTTAACTTGACTTGACTTGAACACTATCCCTAGGACTTTACCAAAACTCATTGACTGGAAGGGGTAAGGGTACTGCACACAATCTACATATTTCAGTACTGCACTTTAGTGTCAAAGCCTGACTCATTTTATCAATGCATAAGCAAAGACTGGCTTTTAATCCTACTAAAACTTGACACCATGATATGTTTTAAAACAATTATCTGCAAGCAAATACATGATATTACGAAATGCTTCTCTCACAGTGCTTACCCAAATACACACAGACTCACAGTGTGATTATAGACAGCCAACTATCCCTTGTACAAAATACATTTACTAGTCTACAAGATCTATGATGACTGCACACATTGCAGAAAATCTTCTACTACAGATTAGTACCAAAATGTTTCTCTCAAAAGGATTCCTAAATGCACACAGACTCAATGTGTCATTCTAGACAAACAACACTATCCCTTGCACTTTACCAAAACACATTTCTTAATCTACAAATACTACATTTTAGTGTAGAAAAATGATTCATTTTGTAAATTTATTAACAATGACTGATTTCTAATTGTACCAAAATATAAAAACAACACAGTTATCTTTCTGCAAACACATGAAAAACACAAATGCTTATCACAGAATGATTTCTACATGCACACACACTGTCAATAACATTGTAGACAAAAAAAGTACTTCCTGCACTTTACCAGTAAAAATACATTAGTCTGATTAAAATCAAAATACAGCACATACATCCCCTCACATTTAAATAACTCACCTTTCAAGTTGTTTTGTAGATTAAGAAGTATATCAGTCACACACCAGATTTTCTTATACAGAATCTCTGCACTGTGCACCTGTCAGCAAAACCAAAGAATGGCAAAGTTTCACTCTCATTTTCCACACATATACATGTAAACATCAAATCACATTCCTTCCCACATAAATTCAAAACCAAACACATATTTCTATTGGTTAAACATTTCAACCCTTTCCAAATGACATAAATTTCAACCCTACCCCCAATCTGCCTTCTGCCTGTTACCATAGAAACAGGTCATAGAACACTGCACTGAGCACACAGGTCACAAGTTCAGCACACAATGTTGCTAATCAAAACAGCAAGCACTTTTTGTTAACCCATAAGAATCATGCGTTTAAAAAACAGAAACATGCACCCTATCTTTCAGTATAGAAGGTTGTCAAACAACCAATGATTTCTTGTCTTTTTTCAAAACTGCATATTAGCCACCATTTTAGAAAAATCTTAGTTTTCAAACTGCCATTTCATTTACAGAGACCATCTGAGTGCATCCAGACCTCCCTTCAAGATGCTTAGAGTGTGGATTGTGGGACACAGCTATATTTTCTGTAGCCAAAGGTATGCAGAAAACAAAGGCATTCACAAAGACCTAGGTTTGCCAAATGTAGACATTAAATGGATTGGACAGAGAGGGTTAAAGTGGCAACAATTGATGCCATTGCTAAAAACCTTTATTCATATCCAACACCCTGACCTCATAATAGTGCACTGTGGTGGCAATGACCTAGGCACTTTGACTGGGGTAGGTCTGGAAATGCTTATGAAGGACACCTTTGCAGAATTGATTTCACTTTTTCCCCAAACTGCCTTTGTGTATTCCAACATATGCCAAAGGCAGAAATGGAACTGGTCCAATCATTTTTGTCCACAAATTGAGAAAGCTAGGAAACATGTGAATAAATCTGTTTCTGCTTTTCTCCGAGACTATATAATGGGGTCCATTTACAATAACAATCTGCGCTTTCATATGCAAGAGATGTATAGGAGAGATGGAGTACACTTTACTGATGAAGGAAACAGAGTCTTCCTCAACAACTTTAGACTCTGTATAGGTACTTACTCATAAGTACCAAAAACTCTCAATGAACACAACGGCTCTTTTTAGAGCCACTCAAGAACAAAACACTTAAGCTTGATGTTTATCTCCCAAAAATGTACGTTTTTTTTCCTTGGATCCGCACACCCAACGCGAGAGGAACCGTGCACCAAACGCGTTAGGATGCGCGACTCCTAATTTTACCGTAAAAAAAAAATAGCCCCTATCACTAATTTTTATTATCCCCGGGGACCCCATCTCCCGGGGTTAATAAAAAAACATTGTAGACCATGGGGGGAGCCCCAACGCCCCCATGGTCCCAGCCGGCTCCCCACGTCCTTCGGGAGCCGGAATTGCTTTTCCACATGGGGAGCTGCTGACATGCA
This sequence comes from Triturus cristatus, assembly GCF_964204655.1. Lineage (NCBI taxonomy): Eukaryota > Metazoa > Chordata > Amphibia > Caudata > Salamandridae > Triturus > Triturus cristatus. The sequence goes on from NC_140585.1 coordinate 160,236,052, forward strand.
GCTACCCGTGTGGAAAAGCAACATCGTTTGGATTTTGAAAGAGAGAGCAGGTTTGCTATGGGAGGGCGGGAGACTCCTGCCCTCTCATAGCAAACAACAGTGTCCTGGGGGTGGGTACCCCAGGACACTGTAGGAGCCGGCCCTGGGGGGTGGCGGTCCCCAGGGCCCTCGAGGGCTCCAGGAGGGGGCGACACAGCCCCCCTCCCCCTATTAACTTATAACAATTTGCCCCCGGGATTTGGCCCATCCGGGGGCTAATTATTAACGAAGCGCGGAAGCCCGCGCTTCGGGGTTTTTTTTCCGTCCGGCTCCACGCACCCTGTGTGCATTTCACCGATTTAAAAAAAAAAGGGGGCCCCAGGGTGTCCTTCTGGGACCCCCTAATCAACACTAGAGGGTCAGAGTATTTCTACCCTGCCCCCTTTATATGTTTTAAACACTTATTCCCCTTACTTCTTCAGCCTCGCTTCTACCGAGGCACAAAATGGCTGCCAACAGTTCCTGGTTTCGAATGTAGACAGACACATGACAGCCAATTAGCATTCAGCGCGTGATCAGGAGGGTGCGCGCTCGTTTCGGGGAGGTTGCGCTTAGGGTGCGCGGATCCTCCGAGGCCATAGATATATCTATCTTTTTTACTCTAATTTTCTCAGGAACTACTGAACAGATTTGCACCATTCATGCAAAAGGCACGAGTCTGAACTGAGGACTATCTCTTTGCCAAATTTAGTGTAATTCAGTCCAGCAGTTCGAGCTGTAGCTGCGTCAACAGGTCCTGTGGGAAATTGCATGGGGAAAACGCGTTTTGGGACCGCCCTTTTTTCTCAGCTCCCATTTGATTCGTCAACCGGCGCCAGACTTATTGTGAATAGAATGTTGCGGATTTTCTATGGAAAATAAGTCCTAACTATAGGTACCTACTGGCGACTGCCAGTAGGTAATATATATTCACTGAAAAAAACATAGGTTTCAGGGACGTTATAGTAAGAAAATAGCATTTAAAAAACCTTAGAAATTCACTGAAAAAACCATAGGTTTCAGGCCCGTTATAGATAGGAATTAGCATTTAAAAACCTTAGAAATTCACTGAAAAAACAATAGGTTTCAGGGACTCGTACAAAACCAAAGAAATGTTGGCGTTATAGTTAGTTCACCTAAGTATAACTCACGCACCCGCAATGCACTGCTGATGACGTCACATATGACATCATTCATGACATGGTCAGTGACATCACTGATGACATCACTGATGACATTTCAAATGGCATCACTGATGACATCATCCAGTGAATGTGTGTTTCTATAAAGTTTAAATATGTGTTATACATATGCCAAGGTGTATTGAAGAATGAGTGGGTGTATAAGAGTCCGGATGGAGGATTTAGTAGGGGTATCACTGACTGTTTAAATGAGATCTTACATGGGTTAGTGACTAAACTGTGTAAATGTCTGTATCAGTCTATCTGCTCTTGTGTAAGCTGCTCCATGGATTGATAAGTAGCAACATGAGTGTGTATATGGGTTATTGATTGGTTGCCAGAGTATTTGTATGGGTGCCTGAGTGTGTGTGCGTGGGAGGTGTGTGACTCTGTGCATACATGTTTGAGTGATTGATTCACTGGCTGTATGGGTTTAAGAGTGCATGTGGACACAGCTATATGGGTGGGTCAGTGTGTGTATGGGTGTGTTACTGAGTGAATGGATAACTCAGTGGTACATGTCCAAGTAACTACATATGTAAAAGGCACTGTATGTGAGAGTTGGACTATATAAATGACTATATGTCAGAGTCAGTGATTGTGAGAGTGGCTGTATAGATGAGTGTGTACTTGTATCAGTGATTGTATAAGAGAGTAATTATGCATTTGTTTCTGTTTGAACAAGTGATCCGTTGTGTGTATAAATCTATAGCTCAGTAAATGGAATTGTGATTCATTCTTTGCATGACTGACTAGGTGTGTGAGTAACTCTGAATAAGTGCTGTTGTTTAAGTGTCTATGTACGTGCATGAGTGTACATGATAGTGTTGTATTGATGAGTGACAGCATGTATGAGTGATTGTATGGGTGAATGAGTAGATGTGTGTGTAGTGCTAAGAACCAGTGATTCGATATATAGGAAGTGGTATTGGTGTGTCTGAGGTTTCGAAAATATTAATCTGTATTTTTTAGAATAGGTGTATCAAAGGTTATATTAGGGTATGCGGAGGTGCATCAGATTATCACATGGATGATGTCATCAGTGATATCATCAGTGATATCACTGACCATGTCATGAATGATGTAATATGTGACGTCATCAGCAGGGAATTGCGGGTGCGCGAGTTATAGTTAGGTGAACTAACTATAGCGGCAACATTTCTATGGTTTTGTAGGAGTGAAACGTCCAACTAACTATAACGTCCCGGAAACCTATGTTTTTTTCAGTGAATTTCTAAGGTTTTTCAAATGCTAATTCCTAACTATGAGGGGCCTGAAACCTATGGTTTTTTCAGTGAATTTCGAAGGTTTTTTAAATGCTGATTCCTAACTATGAGGGGCCTGAAACCTATGTTTTTTTCAGTGAATTTCAAAGGTTTTTTTAAATGCTAATTTCTAACTATAACGTCCAAGAAACCCATGTTTTTTTTAGGTGAATTTAAAAGGTTCTTTAAATGCTAATTTCTAACTATAACTGACCTGAAACCTATGTTTTTTTCATTGAATTTCTTTGGTTTTTTAAATGCTAATTTTTGTATTATAATATTTATACAACCTTTTATGTTTTCCTCAAAGTTGCAATTTTTTGTAAAAGATATTTTGTAACTTTAATATTCTATAATTATTTTCTTTTCTTTTTTTATTTTAATTTAATTATGTAATGTCCTATGTCTTTTAAAATATATTTATATATACATATTTTTTAAATATTGGAGTCATTCACCCATCGTGCACCTATCACGGTGGGTGCGTAAATTCATGCTGCGATATTGGAAAAGTCAAGAAGGAGCCGTGTTTGGTTTGCGATGGCTGCATGGCCCCGCGTAACATCATATACATATGGGATCGTGTCATGTGCACGATTGGTATGCGACGGGTGTGCAGTGCATGGCCCCACGTAACATCATATACATATGGGTTCGTGTCATGTGTGCGATAGGTATGCGATGGGCGCGCAGTGCCGGGACCCGCATGACATCATATATGTACCGTGTTGCGCTAGGTGCGTGACTCCCGTAACAAAAAACTATATGTATATAACTTTAATGTACATATCAGAGCAAGAGATCATCTAAACTATTTATAAAAATAATATATTTGTACTTGTAATACACTTATATTATTGTTAAATATATTTTCGCGACGTGGCGCTGGGTGCGCGCTGGGTGCGCAACTCCCATGTGAATTTGAAATAAACTTTTTTATTGATTGACGAGGTTTTCTATTCAAGAACTTGAAGGACCCCACCCTCCTTAGTCATTCTCTCAGCTGCATCAAAGGAGAGACAACTGTTGTGTTTTTGGGAGCAAAATTGTGATTTTTTGGGTGTTTCCTGAGAAACTTGTACAATGGCTTCTTCGACACCAGCAATAGACCTTCCATCTGATGATGAAGATTTGGTTCCACCTCCAAAAAAAAACCAGAGTCCATTGTATGGAAAACATTTTACAATTCCGGAGGGTGAAAGGAAAGTGAATGCGAGGAAGGAGAGCTGCACGCTGTGTCCCAGAGTTCTGTCAAGAGGCAGCGACAAGAAGTACTCCTGTGGGACATCCAGTATGTATAAACATCTTCAGACTATACATCCAAGACAACTGGCATGAGAACAAATGCGACGTGCTCAAGAGGCTGAACAAACTGACCAGGGAGCTGGTCCCAGCACATCTGGAGGCTCAACCTCTTTGTCTCGTGGACCAGATATCCACAGAGAGTTTGCAAACCTGAAGCAGCTTTGCATAATATGCAATGCCATTTTAAGCTGTAGGGGGCAGTAAGTTGATGCTGTATGTTCAGCAAGCAGAAATCATCGCTGTCAAAGTTTTTTTTTTCAGTTGGAATGACGTTTTAATTCCAAAAGTTCAAAGTTTTGTCTGTTTATTTTTCTTGTTTTTGAAAAAACACAAAAAAATCTCAAAAAGAAAAAACAAGAAAAAAAACAGTTCCGTTCAGTAGCACCTTATTTGGTTAAAAAAATAGAACTAACTGCATGCTAATATCTGGGTGATTGCTAGAGTACATGTGTAGAGTATGATTGATTCTAAGAGTGCATGAGTAGTGAGAGTGACATGGCTGGACTGCATGAGTAATGTACAGGTAATTGTAGGTCTACATGTGTTAGTGTCTGTGTTATTGTAGGAGTTTATTGGTACTGACTGGATGATTACACTACTGCAAGGAGAGTACATGGTGCTTTTATAAGTGCTTGGCTTTTGGCAGAGTGATTGTATAAAGACTTGGGATTGGCTGAGTAACTGTAGGAGTGCATTAATAGCAACAGAGACATTAGTAAACTATATAGGTAGCAGTCAAACGAATGTAGATGTGCAGTAATAAGTGCTTGAGTAATTGCATGAGTACATGGCTACGGGCTGGATGATTACAGCACTTCAATGTGAGTGCATGGTGAATTTATACGTGCTTGGGTTTTGGCAGAGTGATTTCATATGGACAAGGCACTGTGTGGGTAATTGAAGGAGTGCATATGTAGTAACAGGGAGATTAGTAAACTGTATAGGTAGCAGTGAAAGGAATGTAGAACTGAATAAATAAGTGCCTGGATAATTGCATGAGTACATGTGTAGTGACTGCATAATTAGAGTATTGCAATGTGAGTGCGTGGTGAATTTATAAGTGTTTAGGTATTGATGCAGTGATTAGATAAGAACATGGTACTGCTTCGATAATTGGAGGACTGCACGGGGACTGAGAATGTGATTGCTGGACTGCATGGGTACTACCTGGGTAATTTAAGGAGTGAGTCAGTACTGTGAAGGTGGTTTGTGAACTGCATGAATAGTGCACATCTGATTGTTGCACTACATGTGTTAGTGGCAAGGTCATTGCATGAGTATATACATACTGACTGGATACTTAGAGTGTTGCGAGGAGAGTGCATGGTCAATTTATAGGTGCGTGTGTTTTTGCAGAGTGATTGGATAAGGACATGGGACTGGCAGGGTGGTTGGAAGAGTGCATATGTAGAAACAGGGAGATTGCTAAATGGAATAGATAGCACTCAAAGAACTGCAGCAGTGCATGTGTTTGTGACTGGGTCATTCCATGACTACATGGGTAGTGACTGGATCATTAAAGTACTGCAAGGAGAGCGCATGAGTGAATGTATAAGTGCTTGGGTATTGACAGAGAGATTGATTAGTACATAGTACTGGCTGGCTGATTGGAGGACTGCACAGATATTAACAGGGTGATTGGAGTGCATGGATAGTGCACATTTGAATATAGCACTGCATGTCTTAATGGGTGAGTCATTGTATAAGTACATGGATAGTGAGTGGATACGTAGAGTGCTGCAAGTTTACAAAATGGTGAATTTATAAGTGCTTGGGTTTTGGTGCAGTGATTAAATCAATCAATCATGAAATTTATATTGCGCACTACTCACCCGGATGGGTCTCAAGGTGCATGGGGGAGGGGGTCTGTTACTGCTCAAACAGCCAGGTCTTGAGCTGTCTCCTGAAGGCGAGGTGGTCCCGGGTCAGTCGCAGGTGGACGGGCAGGGAGTTCCATGTCTTAGCCGCCAGGTAGGAGAAGGATCTTCCTCCGGCGGTGGTTCTCTGGATGCGAGGGACGACGGCGAGGGCGAGGTTTGCGGATCGTAGCTGGCGGGTGGGCGTGTAGAAGGTTAGGCGGTCGTTGAGGTATCTTGGGCCAAGGTCGTGGAGGGATTGGTGTGCATGGGTGAGGAGTCTGAACGTGATCCTCTTGTCGTCGGGGAGCCAGTGCAGGTCTCTCAGGTGGCTCGAGATGTTGCTGTGTCGGGGGACGTCAAGGATGAGTCGGGCGGAGGCGTTCTGGATACGTTGAAGTCTTTTCTGAAGCTTGGCTGTTGTACCGGCGTAGAGGGTGTTTCCGTAGTCTAGTCTGCTGGTGACGAGGGCCTGGGTGACCGTCTTCCTGGTCTCGGTCGGGATCCAATGGAAGATCTTATGGATCATGCGAAGGTTGTGGAAGCAGGCTGAGGATACGGCGTTGAGTTGTCTGGTCATCGATAGGGAGGAGTCCAGGATGACGCCCAAGTTGCGTGCGTGGTCCGATGGTTTGGGTGTGGTGCCTAGGGCCGGGGGCCACCAGGAGTCGTTCCTTGCGGAGGGCGACGGTCCCAGGATGAGGACTTCTGTCTTGTCTGTGTTCAACTTCAGGCGGCTGATGTTCATCCATTCGGCGACGTCTTTCATCCCTTCGTGTAGGCTGGCTTTGGCGGTGTCGGGGTCTCTGGTGAGGGAGAGAATCAGCAGGGTGTCATCGGCATAGGAAATTATGTTGAGGTTGTGTTGGCGTGCGATGGCAGCAAGGGGTTTCATGTCGATGTTGAAGAGAGTGGGGCTGAGTGATGATCCTTGCGGGACGCCGCAGATGACTTCGGTGGCCGCAGAGCGGAACGGAGGGAGGCGTACTCTCTGTGTTCTGCCGGAGAGGTAGGAGATGATCCATTTCAGGGCCTTCCCTTGGATGCCGGTGTCGCTGAGGCGTTGGACTAGGGTGCGGTGGCAGACAGTGTCAAATGCTGCGGAGAAGTCTAGGAGGATGAGTGCCGCTGTTTCACCGTTGTCGAGCAGGGCTCGGATGTCGTCGGTGGCAGCGATGAGGGCGGTCTCGGTGCTGTGGTTGGCTCTGAATCCGGACTGCGATGGGTCGAGGGATCCGTTCGTCTCGAGGAAGGTGGCCAGTTGCTTGTTGACGATCTTATCGAAGACCTTAGCAGGGAAGGGAAGGAGCGAGATGGGGCGGAAGTTCTTGAGGTCGGTCGGGTCCGCTGTAGGTTTCTTCAGCAGTGCGCTGAGCTCGGCGTGTTTCCAGCTCTCCGGGAAGGTTGCTGTGTCGAGGGAGGTGTTGATGATGTCTCGGAGGTGGGGTGCGATGGTAGAGGCGGCCTTGTTGAAGACATGGTGGGGGCACGGGTCGGTCGGAGATCCGGAGTGGATGGTGTTCATCATGCTTGTCGTGTCTTCGGGGGTCACCTTGATCCATGTCTGGAGGGTGGCGGCGGGGTGTGTAGGTTCGACCGATGGGTGCTGGGGTGGAACGCCAAAGCTGTTGTGGATGTCGGCGATCTTGCGGTGGAAGTACGAGGCGAGGGAGTCGCAGAGGTCCTGCGAGGGAGTGATGTCGTTGTTGCCCGTGCTGGGGTTGGAGAACTCCTTAACGATGTTGAAGAGCTCCTTGCTGTCATGGGCATTCTTGTCCAGTCGTTCCTTCAGAGATTTCTTCTTAGTGGTGCGGATGAGCTGGTGGTGTCTGCGGGTGGCGAGTTTGAGGGCGGTCATGTTGTCGGTGGTCTTGTCGAAGAGCCAGGCCTTCTCAAGGGTGCGGCAGGCCTTCTTGCAGTCCTTGAGTTCGTTGGTGAACCAGGGGGCCTTCTTGCTTCTGGGTCTGGTGAGAGGGTTCTTCATTGGGGCGAGGTTGTCGGCACAGGAGGTCAGCCACTGCGTGAGGTCGAGGGCAGCTGTGTTAGGGTTCGTTGTCCTGACTGGTGGGTTCTGGCTGAGGGAGGTAGTGAGCTGGTCGACGGTGATCTTGCTCCAGTTTCTGTGGGGAACCTGCTTCGGGTGGTGGTGGATCGTGTTCTTTTTGAAGCTGAAGTGGACGCAGCTGTGGTCGGTCCAGTGAAGTCCAGTGGAGTGGCTGAAGGTGACGTGCTTGCTGGATGAGAAGAGGGGGTCGAGCGTGTGGCCGGCGTAGTGGGTGGGGGTGTTGACCAGTTGCTGGAGTCCGAGGTTGGCGAGGTTGTCCAGCAGGGCGGTGGTGTTGCGGTCGTTGTTGTTCTCCAGGTGGAAGTTGAGGTCCCCGAGGAGGATGTAGTCGGTGGAGGGGAGGGCGTGAGGGCCGATGAAGTCCGTGATGTCTTCACAGAACTGTGCGCGCGGTCCAGGGGGTCTGTAGACGAGGGTGCCTCTGAGGGTAGTCTTGGGGTCGGTGTGGATCTGGAAGTGCAGGCATTCGGCGGCGTTGAATGCGTCGATGGAGTCAGTCGAGATGCAGATGGTGCTTTTGTGAACGATGGCGATGCCCCCTCCGGTCTGGTTGGCGCGATCCTTCCTGATGATCTTGTAGCCGTCCGGCATGGCGATGGCGATGTCGGGGGCTGAGGAGGCGTTCATCCAGGTTTCCGTGAGGAAGGCGATGTCTGGAGATGTCGAGTCGAGGAGGTTCCAGAGTTCCACGGCGTGTCTGTGGACGGAGCGGGTGTTGAGCAGGATGCACTTGAGGTGGTTGCTGTTGTCCGTCCTGATGGGTGCGGTGCCGGTTCGGAGGCAGGAGAAGTTGCAGGATTGGCAGGTGAAAGGTCCATGGGTGCGCCGCGGGGATGCTCGGTAGCACCCGGGGGCTCGGGCGGTGTTGAGTGCGATGAGTGTGGCGGCATCGTAGGTCCTGCGGGGGGGCTGACGGGCGGGGGCCAGGGGGTCCGGCGCTGGGCGCGGTCCAGGCGCGGACGGGCGCAGACGGGCTTACTTTTGGCGCACCTTCGGCGCTCAGTCGGCGCTCCCGCTGCGCGGTCTTAAGTAGTGAGCCTGGAGGGAGGGTCAGCTGGGAGGCGGGAGGCTGGGTGGCCAATGGGCAGGAAGGGGAGGCGGGACTGCGGGGTCAGCGGCGGGAAACCGGAACAGGGAAGCGGGAAAAGGAAGGAGAGTGACCGGGGCAGCGGCGGCAGTGAACTGGCGAGGAAATGGGCAGCAAGCAGGCAGCGAGCGAGCAGGCAGCGAGCGGAGGGCGGGGCCTGCAAGCGGCAGGGCAGAGGTCAGCGGCGGCGGAGGAGGTAAGTGGCGTCAGTGGTAGCAGCAGGCAGGCAGGCGTCAGGTAGCAGCAGTGGAGGGGGAGCGACCGACTGTGAGGTACAGGGGGTCACAGTGACCAGCGCGATGTGGACCCCTTATGTAGTGAGCCGGGAGGGAGGGTCAGCTGGGAGGCGGGAGGCTGGGTGGCCAATGGGCAGGAAGGAGAGGTGGGACTGCGGGGTCAGCGGCGGGAAACCGGTACAGGGAAGCGGGAAAAGGAAGGAGAGTGACCGGGGCAGCGGCGGCGGTGAACTGGCGAGGAAATGGGCAGCAAGCAGGCAGCGAGCGAGCAGGCAGCGAGCGGAGGGCAGTGCCTGCAAGCGGCAGGGCAGAGGTCAGCGGCGGTGGAGGAGGTAAGTGGCGTCAGCGGTAGCAGCAGGCAGGCAGGCGTCAGGTAGCAGCAGTGGAGGGGGAGCGACCGCCTGTGAGGTAAATAAGGATATCGTATTGGCCGGATGATTGGAAGACCGCACGGAAAGTGACAGTGTGATTGCTCGACTGCATTGGTAGTACTTGGGTAATTGGAAGAGTGAATCAGTACTGTGGAGGTGGTTAGAAGACTGCATGAATAGTGCACATCTCACTGTAGCACTACGTCTGTTAGTGACAGGGTCATTACATGGGTAGTGACTGGATGATTAGAGTACTGCAAGGAGAGTGCATGGTGAATTTATAAGTGCTTGTGTTTTTGAAAAGTGATTGGATAAGGACATGGGACTGGCAGGGTGACTGGAAGAGTGCATACGCAGTAGCAGGGAGATTACTAAACTGTATAGGTAACACTCAAAGAATTGCAGCAGTGCATGTATTTGTGACTGGGTCATTGCTTGACTACTTAGGTAGTGACTGGATGATTAGAGTACTGCAAGGAGAGTGCATGGTGAATTTAAAAGTGCTTGTGTTTTTGCAGAGTGATTGGATAAGGACATGGGACTGGCAGGGTGATTGGAAGAGTGCATACGTAGTAACAGGGAGATTACTAAACTGTATAGATAGCACTCACAGAACTGCTGCAGTAGATATCAAAGTTTTTTAAAGAATTTTTGCAGTTACGTTTTATAATTTAAATTTTGAAAACTTTCAAAGTTTAGAATTTGGCTCTTTAAAAGAGAAGAAAAAATACACGTATAACATATAATATTAGAATTTTAAGAACACAATATAATTTTACCATTATATAACATATTTAGTTTCCTTTTTTAGTGTTTTCGGAATCTAATGAATTTCACCATAGCTAGTGATTTGAATGATCCAATCAATAAGATTGTTATAATACCCCAATTGTGTGTCCAAAATATTTTCAACAAAGTCAACTATCTCTTCACATTTCCTAAAATAAACATCCTCAATAACATTGCATATAATACAATTATCAAATATTTAAAATGGTCCTTTCTAAGAGAATTTTCTAAATACGATATCAAAGAACGGACACAATAACTTAAACAGCAATTCTTTATTAATTCACAAATGTCTAAATCATTTGCACTGAGAATATCCAACTCATTAATTAATAGCGATATCGTTTCCACTACGCTGAAAGTTATTACTTGGCTTCTTGTAATCCACCAGTAGACCTTCCATCTGATGACAAATGGTTCCATCTCCAAAAAAAAAAAAAACCCCAAAAAACCAAAGTCTATTAATTGGAAATTGTTTATAATTCCGGAGGGAGAAAGAAAAGTAAATGCAATGAAAGTGAGTTGCACACTGTGTCCCAAAGTTATCTCAAGAGCCAGCGAGAAAAAGTAGTCATGTGGCACTTTTAGTATGTATAAACATCTGCAGACTATACATCCCAGACAACTTGCAAAAGAACAACTGGAACGAGCTAAAGAGGTCACACCACAAACTGACCAGGGAGCTTGTCCCAGTACTTCTGGAGGCTCAACCTCTTCATCTAGCAGTCCGGATATGTGTACAGAGTTTGCAACGCTCAAACAGCATTGTATAAAATACAATGCCATTTTATGCTGTAGAGAACAATCAGTTGACGCTGTATGTTCAGCAGCAAGAAATCATTGCTGCTAATATTTTTTTTCAGTTGGAATGACAGTTTGATGCTGTACAAAAAAGAAGAAAAAAACAGTTCTCTTCAAAACCATCTTATTTGGTTAAAAAAGAAAAATAACTGCATGCTAACATCTGGGTCATTGCTAGAGTACAATTGTAGAGCATGATTGATTCTAAGAGTACATGTGTAGTAATAGGGAGATGGCTGAACTGCATGACTAATGGACAGAATATTGTAAGTCTCTATCTGTTACTCCCTGTGTTTTTGTAGGAGTACATGGCTATTGACAATATGATTACACTACTGCAAGTAGAGTGTATGGTGATTTTATAAGTGATCAAGTTTTGGCGGAGTGATTGGAATAGGACAAGGAACTGGCTGGGTAATTGAAGGAGTACATAGGTAGTAACATGAAGATCACTAAAGTGTATAGGTAGCACTCAAAGGATTATAAAAGTGCACGAGTTAGTTCCTGGGTAATTGCATGAGTAAATAAGTACTAACTGGATGATTGGAGTATTGCAATATGAGTGCATAGTCATTTTATAAATGGTTCAGTTTTGGCAGAGTGATTGTATAAGTATATTGAACTGACTCAGCAACTGAAGGAGTACATTGGTAGTAACAGGGAGATTAGTAAACTGTATAGGTAGAAGTCAAAAGAATGTAGAAGTATAGGATAAATTGCCTGGGTAATTGCATGAGTACATGAGTACTGACTGGATGATTAGAGTACTGCAATGTAAGTGCTTAGTGAATTTATAAGTGCTTGAGTTTTGACGCAGTGATTACATAAAGACATGGTACGGGCTGGGTGATTGGAGGAGTGCACAGTGAGTGACAGTGTGATTCCTGCACTTCATGGGTACTACCTGGGTAATTCTAGGAGTGAATCAGTACCGTGTAAGTGGTAAAGAGGACTGAATGGATAGTGCATGAGTTTTTGCATGGGTAGTGCTTGCTTACTAACTGGGTGATTGCACAATATAGAATCACTAAATCATTTCTCATGTACTTAGAAAATCTCATATTCACTACCTTTGCACTCCTGTAATCAGTCAAGCACCTCTCAATATTCACTAAATATACATACAACTATATAAATACCATTTAAACACATAAATGAGTCATTACATACTATCTAATTAAGTAGATGACTACAACATAGCAGAAACAGTAAAATGTGGTGGTTTACTTTTGAGCTACATCTTGACCATTAAATCTAGAAATATTCAACATCATCAAACTATACCTCTCAACAAACTTAAGGAAGAAAACTAAGAAACAACACTGTAGTGTAGTTCCTATATCCCTGATAGGCTCTGCGCATTGGAATAATATACACTATAGATTTGACATAGGACTGAGGTCAGTATGTCTCTATCGAGTACATTAAACTTAATTACTTGTGTGTGCCAGCTAACTCAGAGGTCACTAGAAACATCTTGAATATACAAGAAGGGATTCGTTTCTGACAACCGCATAAACATGACAACTTTGTCTCCCTTCGAGTCGGAACAATCTCAGAACCGTGGACACAATAGATAACAGTTTCACTCAGTCAATCGTGCATGCTTCGTTTCTACAGAGTTGCACAGAAATAGAGAGACGGGCGTTTCAGTAAAAAGGGTTTATTGAACAGTCTTATTTCTCATGCAAGAGATATGCACTGCTACAATCGTAAGACAGGCTGTGACGTACAATATGTACAGAGTTAGCAGTAAGATAAAACAGTACTGCAATAGCATGGTTTGTAGCTATGACATATATTCATAAAATACATACATAAATAACACAGGCTAAAATCTGGATACTCATCTGATGCTTCTAAATAGTTCTTTCCTAGTGTACCTAACCTAAGTGTAGTACGAGGTAAGAAGTAGGTGCTGTTTACTAAAGTATAGCTAGCTATAGCTATAGTTTTAGTTTTGCCAAGAGTTGCCAAAAGTTTCTCTAAGTTCTAGTCTGCTCCATTCCTTAGAATGTGCAAGGTTGGAATCTCTTTTCCGGGACTCGATCTCTAACCCCCCGCAAGGGGAATCAGAAACTCTGAAGCTGGATTCTCTGTGAGGAGGATGAAAGTGTCTGGTCAGTGCGTCAGGCTGGAACTCGATTTCCCTCCGAACTTGCCGTGGCGAACCGCAAGCAGGCAATCAAGCTGGATTGTGCCTAAACCGTCATTTGCCAGGGCAAGTGCAGGTATATTTATACCTTGAAGGTGTTTAGTAATGCCTGTATTGACGTAAAAGTCGGGCATCGGAACGTCATGAATGAACCCCTAAGGAATAGATGTTCATGCATACTAAATGAGTTCTTAGAGAAATCAATATCAAAGCAAGGGAAATTCCTAAAGAATTAAGAGTCTGGTTTTCCAAGAACTAGTTGTGATGTGAATGGACGGATGTAGGAGACCATGCCTGTATCTGGTTAGCATGGACAATGCATAAATAAGGGCTGGTTTTTCTATGCCTAAATAAGGGCATAAATCAGGAAACCGATATATGGAATCTAAATCTACACACAACCACATCTTTTATGGGCATTTCTAAAACCACACTTTAATTATACATCTTCAGCATTATATCTAAAATAATGTGGCATCATTCAACTATACCTTAGCTCAAACAACCAAAAAAGGCATAATTAACAACACCTTATTTCACCATTCTATCTTAAAACATATAGCAACATTTAACTTTACCTTCTGTACAACCTAATAACAGAAGCTTAATTATTAACACCCTACATGATCATCTTTCAAACAGCACAGATGTGCTACATTTTACAAACTAACTATAATCTTGCAGTATCATTAAACTATACCTTTGTAGAAGGAACAAAAAATGATGCCTAATAAACTACACCTGATATGAACATCTTTGAAAATACACATTTGTAGTGCATGTTCAAACAACTATCAAAAAATAAGAAGCATCATTCAGCAATACCTTTGAACAGACTTAAAATATATATATTACTGTACAAACAGTTTTTTACAATCCCAATATACATCTGTACATTTAATAATATATTTCAAACAACACAGTTTTAGAATCGTGTCAAATCTATTTTAAACAGAGGTCAAAAATATATAACTCACCTTTTAAATAAATGTGTTGAATGAAAAATCTCACACACTCAGACAGGATTTTCTTTTACACACAGAGAATATACATCACCACACTCTCCAAGGTAAAACCTGTAATGGCAAGATTTCCCTCTACTTTTCCATACTAATACACATAAGGAACAAATTGCATTGCTTCCCAGAGATTTTTAAATTGAAAAACACATTTCCATAGGTCATACATAATAACATTTTTCAACTGTCTTCTTCACCCCTTCTCCTTAAGGCCAGTTTCCATAGCAACAGCTCATGCAACATTCAACTTAACTGTCAGGTCAAAGGTTCACCACAAAATGTTGCAAATAAGAACAGCAAGTGTGGTTGCTATTGCAAAACATACCCTTACCCGTTATGCTCCACCTTTCAAACATGTTTTACTAACCAATAAGAAACATGCTTTTTAAACACAGTAAAAGGCACCCTATATTTAAATGTAGAATCTTCTTAAACAGCCAATCAAATCTCTACTTTCTTAAAAACAGCATCTTCTCCACCGTTTTAGCTATCTCTCAGTCTACCAACTGACTCAAGAGCTACAAACATCTTTTCATTAGCTACAGAGATCCCTTCAAAATGCTTTCAGTGTGGATTATTGGGCACAGCTATGTCTTCTGGTGCAAAAGGTATGCTGAAAGCAGAGGTATTGACAAAGACCTAGCTTTGCAAAATGTAGACTTTAAATGGATTAGACAGAGAGGATTAAAGTGTCACCAATTGATTCCTTTGGTTAAACCCTTTTTGCATCTCCAACCCCCTGACCTCATGATTGTGCACTGTGGTGGCAATGAGCTGGGCACATTGACTGGGGTAGGCCTGGAAATGGTTATGAAGGACACCTTTGTAGAATTTATGTTGCTTTTCCCCCAAACTGCCTTTGTATACTCTAACATATGCAAAAGACAGAAATGGAAGTAGTCCAATCAATGTTGTCCACAGATTGAGAAAGCTAGAAAAAATGTCAATAAAGCTGTTTCTGCTTACCTCAGAGACCATAGAATGGGCTCTATATACAACAACAATCTGCGTTTCAATATGCATGGCATCTATAGGAGTGATGGTGTACATTTCACAGATAAGGGAAACAGAGTCCTTCTCAACAACCTAAGGCTCTGCATCGGCACTTACATGTAGTTACAAACATCTCCAATAAACACAAGGGCTCTTTTGATAGCCACCTAGTAACCCAACATACAACTTATTTTTTTCCCAAAATTATCTTAATTATTTTTGTTTGGGTTTGCGCACCCAGCGCGACTTAAAGCCGTGCATCCCTCGCGTTCACACCTGGGGACCGCGCTGGGAGCCACGTACACCTCGCATTCACACGAGAGGGCGGCGCTGGGAACCGTGCACCCCTTCGCGTTCACACCAGGGGGCCGCACTGAGTGCCACGCACCCCTTCATTTTCACACCAGGGGGCCATGCTGGGAGCCATGCACCCCTCGTGTTCACACCAGGGGGCCGCACTGAGCGTCGAGCTAGGGTCGTGACTCCAATTATTTTTTTTTAAACCCTTCCACTTTCATAAATTTACATTCACCCCTGGGACCCCATCCCCTGGGGCCTGGCCTGTCTGTTGGGGACTGTGCGGGGAGCCCCAATGCCCCCATGATCCCAGCGGCTCCCCGCCTCCTGCGGGAGCCGGCATTGCTTTTCCACACAGGGAGCTGCTAACATGCAGCTCCCCATTTGGAAAAGCAATAGGCTTTGGATTTTAGAAGTGAGAGCAGGTTTCCTGCTCTCACTTCCAAAATCCAAAGCAAGTTTGCTATGGCAGGGTGGGAGCCACACGGCTCCCACCCTCTCATAGCAAACAACAGTGTCCCGGGGGTGGGCACCCTGGTACAATGCAAGAGCCAGCCCTGGGGGGTGGCAGTTCCCAGGGCCATCGAGAGATCCAGGAGGGGGCCGCATGGCCCCCCCTCCCAACTAGTGCTAATATTTTTGGAAATGCCCCCTGGACCTGGCCCACCCGGGGACCTCAATTAAATCAAGCACGGGATACCGCAATTTTTTTTATTTTCGGCGGGATTCACTACCCCAGTGCGCATTTTGCCAAATTCTTTTTTTTTTTAAATGCTTTTTTTGAACCTGGGGTCCTTGTGGAACCCCCTGAGCAGATCTAGGGGGTCAGGGTGCTTCTACTCTGCACCCTTTTCTTGTTTTTCAACTTTGTTTTTGTTTTACTGTTTTCTTGTGACTCCATTCTCCCGAGTCACAAGATGGCTGCCAACAGTTCCTGGTTTGGAGTGTTGGCAGCCAATTAGAGTGAAGCTCGTGCTCGGGAGGGTTCCTTTTTTCAAAATTCTCAGGAACTACTGAACGGATTTACACCATTTAAAAAAAGGTCTCTTTCTGAACCAAGCTCTACCTTTTTGCTAAATTTGGTGTCATTCCGTTCAGCAGTTCGGGCTGTAGGTTTGTCTAAAGTTTCCTAAGGAAATTAACATGGGGAAAATGTGTTTTGGGACCCCTTTTTTCACGGCCCCCGCTTGACGAATCACCACGAAACTTTCAAGATCATCCAAATCAAATCCCAGGTTGTTGTTATAGATGGTCTCTGAGGTGAGCAGAAACAGCTTTATTGACGTTCTTTCTAACTTTCCAAATCTGTGGACAGAATTGATTTGACCACTTCCGTTTCTTGTCTTGTCTTTGGCATACATTAAAAAATGCAACGATAGGTTGAGGCAAAAGCAACATCAATTGTGCAAAGGTATCCTTCATGAGCATTTCCAGTCCTACTTCAGTCAATTTTCCTAGGTCATTGCCACCACAGTGCACAATCATGAGGTGAGGGGGTTTGAGATGCAAAAAGATTTTAATCAAAGGCATCAATTGGTGCCACTTTAATCCTCTCTCTGCAATCCATTTAACATCCACATTTTGCAAACATAGGTATTTGTCAATATCTCTGTGTTCAGCATACCTGTTGTACCAGAAAACATAGCTGTGCCCTACAATCCATACTGTAACCATCTTGAAGGGATGTCTGGAAGGAATGAAAAGATGTCTGTAGCTCAGTTAGTCAGTTGATAGAATGAGAGGTATCTATAATGGTGAAGAAGTTGCTGTTTTTGAAAAGCCAATAAGTGATAGGCTGTTCATTAACATTCTGCACTCAAAAATAGGATGCATGTTACTTTCCTGAGGAAGCCTGTTTCTTATTGGTTATTAAAAAATGTTTGAAAGGTACAGTAGATATGATAAAGTAATATTTTGAAAAAGTCAACCACACCTGCTATTTGCATTTCAAAGCTACGGTGCTGAACTTGAAAACTGGTGAACCTGTGAGATGCAGCTCAAAAGTGATGTTTAAGACATGTTGGTAGAGGGATTAATAGTTAGGCTACTTTGTATGAGTCTGTGGAAATGTACACTTAAAATTCACCGCATAAGTTTCTTTCTGCTTGAAATGGAAAGTGCAGTCCGTGAAGATTAAAGGTCTGCATAATCTTGTGACTTACACAGGTATTCTGATATGGTTATGCAATTGAAAATGCTAAATGCATAAAAGACAGGTGTACGTCTATTTGTATGTTTCTTTTATATATGATGACACTAGCAAAAGGTACCTATACATGCATGCTTTCAGCAAAATGGTGAGACTTACGACAGAGAGATGTGAAGGGTTGCTGCTTTGTAGTATTTAGCTATGCTCAACACCGTGAGTTGTAGTAGAATGGTGAAGCTGCAGCACAAAAGTGAGGTTTAAGACATGTTGGCAGAGGGATTAGTCATTAGTCTACTTTGTATAAGTCACTGGAAAGGTACACTTGAAATATGCCATAAAACTTTCAGTGTCTGCTTGAAATGCGAAGTGCATTCTGTGAAGTTTCAAGGTCTGCATGGTCTTTTGATTGAGGTATGTCTCAACTTGCACATGCATTTGAAGATGTTCTACATATAAAACACAAGTATATGTCTATCTGTGTGTTTCTTTTATATATGATGCCACTAGGAAAAGGTGCAGACACATGCATACATGCTTTCAGGAATACGGTGAGACTCAAAACAAACACATCCAAAGGGTTGCTGCTTTACGTTTGACTATGCCCAATACCCTAAGTAGTTGCAGATTGGTGAACCTGCAGCTGAAATGTGAGGTTTAAGACATGTTGGTAGAGGGATTACTGATTAGGCTTCTTTGTATGAGTATGTGGCGAGTTACACTTGAAATATGTTGTAACATTTTAGCTGTTTGTTTGAAATGGGAATTGAAGTCTGTGAAGTTTTAAGGTCTGCATGAATGAATGAATGAAAGAGCATTTAAAGAGTGTGCAGCTACTCAGAAAGAGTGTTCTGGCAGTGAAAAGACTCTATCAGGCCTTCTGCTGCCCCTAGGAGGGGGAGACTGGGACTTAGGTTTGGAAAAGCCAGGTTTTAAGCATTTTCCTGAAAACGTCTATCTCTGACCCCTTCCTGGGAGTCAATGTTAGAAGGTTCCAGACGTGAGCTCCATGGAACCAAAAGTTACGGCCGCTGGATCGGGTGCAGCGTATCCTGGGGACTTAAGCCGGACTCAACGTGGAAGACCTCAGGGTTCTTGCAGGCACATAGTGCGTGACTCTCCTGAGATACTCCGCTCTGTTTCCCTAAAAGGCCTTGAAGAATAGTACCAGAGCCTTAAAACTGAGCCTTTTTATTTTACAGAGAGCCAGTGTAAGGCCTTGAGGTGAGGTGAGATATGAGTCCTGGGTTTGAACAAAAGGATCGCTCTGGCAGCTGCATTCTGGACCACCTGTACGCGGTTGATCAAATATGCAGGGAGACCTAGGTACAGGACGTTGACAAAGAGGGGGAGAAATTTCCCAAGCATCCGTAGAGGCTTAAAACAGGAGCCTGCTACCGACTGGACCAGGGATCTCATTGAGAGGCTGCTGTTCATCATGACACCCAGATTTTTGACAGTTCTTTTTGTGGAGGAAGGAGGTGACATATCCAATGGCCACCAGAGTTTCCACTCGTCCACAGGTGGGGAGGCAAAAAAGATAACCTTAGATTTCTCTGGATTACATTTGAACTGGTTCTTTCTCAACCATAAGAACTCCTTCGAGAGACAGGTGCTCATCTTTTCACCTTCAAAGTCAGCTCCCTTGTCGCAGGTAAACAGGAGCTGTGTGTCGTCCGTGTGGGAGATAATTCTAGCACCGCACGCTTCTGCCAGATGTGCCAGGGGGGCCATATATAGGTTGAAAAGAGTAGAACTCAGTATTGGGCCCTAAGGAACTCCCACTTTCAGGCTGGGGATGGGGTCTGCAAAGGGAGGGTCCAGACTTCCTGGCTTCTATCTGGTAGGAAGGAGGTAAATAATTTCAGATCGGTGCCACCTATTCCACAGTCAAAATTCTAGTGTGCGACACAGTATCAAAAGCCGCAGAAAGATCTAATAAAATCAGAATGGCATTAGTCCCCTGATCCAGCTTCCCCTTAACAAGCTCAGAGACTTCGAGTTGGGCAGTCTCTGTACCATAGTTGGTTCTGAAACCAGACTGGCTCTGGTGTAGGAGATAATTTTTTTCAGCTTAGTCAGAGATCACTGAATTTACATATTTCTCTAGGGCCTTGCAGAAAAATGGTAATAGTGAGATAGGTCTGTAATTTGCTGACATTGAGGGGTCAGCAGAGGGCTTCTTAAGTAATGGGAGAATATTAGCACGTTTCCAAATTCCAGGCACGTGGATGGCTGTAAGGGAGGAATTAAGTACCGTATTTGCCACAGGGTTTACAGACGTGGCCACCGAGGCCAACAGTTTAGTGCGGCAGGGGTCAGAAGGGGACCCTGACTTCAGACTCTTGATGATATCCAAGGATACTTCCAGTTGAAGCAGAGGAAACTGTGCAAGTGTTGGGCCGCCGATAGAGGCGGATTGCGCCACCGGGGCAGAATGGTAGGCGGGGCCATGGTCCACTGGGGACAGCCTAGAGAAGGAGTCCTGCATTGTCACAATTTTGTAGTGAAAGAAAGACACACGTTGGTTAGTCCATTCGAGAGAGAGGGGTAATGCCCAGGCAAAAGATGACGGGCAGAGAAGGCTTTCACAATTTTAAAGATCTCCTTGCCTTTGTTGCAGGACGTTTCTATTTTAGCTTCCAGATAGCTTCAAGGCCTGTTTGTACTCTAGTTTATCGTCAGAATGAAAGTTTTTACGCCACTACCTTTCGAGGCATATGCAGGTGCTTTTGCTCAGTCTCAGTATCTCATTAAACTAAGGAGCCGAAAGTCTGGCTTTCTTGGTGGTACAAGTGGGAATAGGGGCAAGCGCATAAGCGCAGTGCTGCACCCAAGTCTCGAGATGGAGAGCATCTCTCTCAGATTCACCAGATAGCAGAGAAGTGGAGGCTTCTAGCGCCTCACCCAAAGCAGATGGAGTGACCAGATGGAAATGTCTTTCAGTGTTTACCCATTTCTTGGCAAGGGTCTGACGGTTTCTCACAGATCTGGAGACCCTGATACTGATAAGACAGTCATCCGACCACACTAAAGGAAGTGGTGGATCCACCTCGAGCACTGAATTGGAGAAAATTTGGTTGAGGGTGTGGCCCTTATTGTGCGTAGGGAGGGAAACATAAGGGAGCAGGTTGAAAACTACGAGGTACTCAGTCAGGGAGATGACCTCGGGGTCAGTGAGTTTGTCCAGATGGTTATTGAGCTCAGCCAAAACCAGAAAGTGGCTATATCTGAGGACCTGGGGGAAGATTGTCTCGGTAAATGATTTCAGGAAGGCGCCAGCAGGACAGGGGGCCTGTATATGAGGACACCAGCCAGGGATTGGTGATCAGAGAAGGGACAGTGGAAGCCAAGGCATTCTGCATCTTCCCTTATGGGAGCTGGAAGATGCATGGTCTTGTGACTGAGGTATTTCTCCACTTGCACATGTATTCTTACAAGTGTTATGTATGTGAAGATGCTAGACGTATAAAGCACAGGTATACTTCTATTTGTATGTTTCTTTTGTATATGATGCCACTAGGAAATGGTCTAGAGACATGCATGCATGCTTTCAGGAATATGGTGAGAGACATGTGATGGGTTGCTGCTTTATATTTGGGTATGCCCAACAGACAGAGTAGTATTAGAATGGTGAAGCTGCAGCAGAATGTGAGGTTTAAGACATGTTGGTAGAGGGATTCGTGATTAGGTTATTTTGTATGAGTCTGTGGAAAGGTACCCTTGAAATACACTGCATCATTTTCAATGTCTGCTTGAAATGTGAAGTGCAGTCTGTGACGTTTTAAGGTCTTCATAGTTTCTGACTGAGGTATGTCTCTACTTGCACATGTATTCTCACATGTGTTATGCAACTGAACATGACACTAGCAAAAGGTACAGACACATGCATGCATGCTTTTAGGAATATGGTGAGACTTAGACTAGTGACATATGAAGGGTTGAGCCTAGCCAAATACAAAGCAGCAACCCTTTCAATATTTCTGTTGTAAGTTTCACTTTATTCCTAAAAGTGGGCATGCATGTGTATGTGCCTTTTACTAGTTGCATCATATATAAAAGAAACATACAATAGATGTATACCAGTGTTATTTATATCTAGCATCTTCAGATGTATACCATGTGTGAGAATACATGAGCAAGTAAAAACATACCTCAGTCACAAGACCATCAAGTCCCTTAAACTTGACGGACTGCACTTCCCATTTTAACTGAGAATCATGGGACTAGCCAAATTTAAAATAGCAACTTAAACCATATTACTGTTTAAAGGTGTGTGTTCTTGTGACAGGTTTGCTATTGTGTAAAGTCCAAAATTCAAAATCTTTACTTGTGCTAACAGTATAAAATTATTTAATAAACTATTGAAACTTTTCTTTGCTTTTTAGATATCTACATTTATTGATAAAAAACATTGAGAATTGGAAAAAAAGATCAAAAGAGAAGACTAGAAAAACAGTTCTATTTAAAGGAAAGAAAGAAGAGGCTATTAGATGAATGCAAAATGTTACACTGAAGAAAAAGAGTTCTGGTAGGAGAACTAAAAAGTTTTACAGAATGTGAATCTATTTGAAAATATTGAAACGAAAAATAAAAGTTCAACAAGAAATCAGAAGGAAAGGAACAAATGAGATGATGAAAGAAAATCAAACTGTGGGAAAATAATGCATGATGAAAGAAGGCTGAAAGATTATAAAGACATAAGGAAGAGAAAGTATAGAAGAAGAGTACTACAAAATGTATCAAAAGATTGTAAAAAATATAAATGATCAGCAGCTTATAATAGATAAAGCTTTAGAAATTAAAAGAAAATTATTTATATTACTATTGAAGAGAATGAAAACATTGGATAAACCAATGCTGTTTATGAAGGAGAAAAGCATAAGAAAAAGACGGGTTAATAAGAAGTAACTTTTGTAAAGTTTTCACTGGTGAATGGAAGCATACTTCTAGTACTGAGCCTTTCAGTTCAGTTCAGAAAACTATATTCGGATAACTTGGTATTGTAGTGAAGACAGAAACAGGTTCTGCGCACACGTTTATGGAATATAAACAATGTTGTTAAACCATAGGGTATGGTAAATACACAATTGAGGTCAACACCAGAAATGTCTCTGTAGTAGGATTTAATAGTGCGTTTCTTCAAGTAAATAGTGAAGACAGGGTTTTGCCTGCATACATTGCTATGTTAGCATAAGCGTTTTAGAAGTTAAACGCCATCTTGCCACTTTGCTGCTTTTGCACACGACACTATAGGTAACTGTTATTATAAGTAAAACTGCCCGCTTGCTTTTTCTTCACATGAGAACGGTCTGTTTTTCACATCCCTAGGCTTACACCGCGACCTTAGTCTGAACACTGTGTGCAGAAACCGTCAAGGTCAAATAACAAAGTATGCTGTTGAATTCAGGTTGATCGGCCCACGCTCTAGACCCAACAAGCACACAGCTGCAAATATCTGAAACTCGGGTGCCTTTAATATTGCATTGCATGCATGATTCTGGCACACTTGGAGAAAACCTTTCCAGACACAGAGAGCAGTGCTGATCCTGTGATGAAATTCACCTATGCTGATCTTTGAGGTATGGGGTTCCCCATTCAAACCTAGAGACCTTCTATTATTATAAAACTAGCTTATTAGCCAGGGGAGGGTGGTACACAAGGTATTATATGACCTGTTTCCACTATCATTATAATATGCTTTCTCCCTTTGTTTTCAATGGAATTGTAACAATGCTGATGGGTTTATTTCTAATCATTTGTTTGCTTATGTTAGCCAAAGTACTACACCTTAGAGCACGTAGTTAAAAATAAACATTTGAAACTTTTCTGTGTCTCTGATTCCTCATGTTGTGGACTGATATGAGAATAACAACGAAAAGGTGTTCTTGATTCCCACCATTCCTGAGAGTATTCTAAGTTGCTTGTTTTGGGTTGTCTAATCATTGGTAGCTTCGATATGATACGGAGAATAAATGAGACACTGACGCTAGTCGGATAGGGGTTCTAGGTACTGAGGTGAGTATTTTGGTACACCACAATTCACTGAGGTCCTGGTTTCCTGCGCATAGTTCTGTGCATGAGCAGAGTCCCCACAACAGTTTCCATAAAACCATAGCAACATAACAAATTAAATAACGAATGGAGAGAAATAGTAAAATCCATTAGCAATAAACGGTTTAAAATCATATAAAATACCAGTTCAAACATCAGTTTATACAAAGTATTCATACATAAATATTAGAGCTCAGGGGTTAGACATCGTCTTGCATGCTCGAGTGGCAATTCTCAAAAACGTACTTGTGAGGAAAACCAACTCCCCATCGGCCAAAGTGAGTAACCACAAATAAGCATTTTCCAGGCTAATAGGCCTTTTCTTTTTTTTAAATGGATTTAAAAGCCAATTAGTGTACTTTAAATTGTATTTACAAAGAAACAAAAAGTGTATAGTAGATTGGCTGCTCACAGCATCACATGGACAGGGTACATGGTTGAGATTGGAATGGTAACCAAGAGGAATATATAATGCAAATTTAACAGTTCCTGCTCTTAGGCGAAATAAAAGGCCCCTTTCCCAGTGACTGATAGGTAGGGTGAGAGAGAAAGGTAGGGGATGCCTATGCTGTTCTATAGCCATGTATCTGAAGGCAAAAGATTTTTTAGATTCCATACCAATCCTTTCTGTGTTGTATAATAAATAAAGTGCACTTCTGAGCTCATTTTTATGCAGAGTTTCAGCTGTACTAGGATTTAAGAAAATACAACCTTTATTAACACTACATAGACTTTGGTACACTCCGGACAGCCAAAGGATATCCATCCCTTTCTCACACTTAACACAGTTGCTGACAATCTCTCTAGTTAAAGAAGCAGCCCGGTTCATCCAGACTGATAACCAAAAAAGGGCAGGGCTGGCACTTGTAAAATCTTCAATATAATTTAAATTAAGTTCCCTGTGACAAATGTATTGTGGAGTAGAGATTGGGACACCCAATAGCTTCCTACAAAACCTGTTCTCTTCCTGCTGAATACAGGAGCTGTTGGCGTTACCCCAAATCTCAGCTCCAAATGGAACACATTGTGATTTAAAAAAAAAAATAAATTGCTAAAATAGCGCCTGTGCTCTTTGGGCGGGGAAGGCTAAGGATTGAATTGATGGCTTTTGTGAACTTGCTCCTGGAGTGAGCCATATGTTCAGTCCATGAGCCGTTCGCAGCAAAGACCATCCCAAGGTAGGGGAAGGTGCTAGTGCTCGGCAACTTTTGACTGCCCGCAGTAATAGAGCTGAGCTGGCATTTCCCATGGCCACACAACATTATAAAAGATTTTTTTAAATTGACACATAGGTCCAGGCTATCCATATGATTGACGAAAGTCTGTATTAAGATGCGCAGAGAGTTCGGAGTGTAGCCTATAAGGACCGCATCATTTGCGTATAATAGTAGATGAAGAGTTTTCCGATTAATTTTTGTGACGTCTTGGGTCGTGATTTTAATGATTTATTCAATCCATTGACTTAAATGATATAAAGAAGGGGGGCCAGAACACATCCCTGTCTGACCCCCCTTCCTACCTTAATGGCTCCAGTGACCTCGCCCCCGCAACCAATCCTCACTTGGGCCTGAAGATCTTTATGAAGATACGCTAAAAAATGTACCAGTGGCTCATCCAGTCCATAGGCCAGGAGGATAGACCAGAGCTTTGACCTATTAACAAGGTCATAGGCGGAGGACAAATCCATAAAGGCCAAATAGACTGGGGAGGCCCACACGATGGTGTATTTCCCAATGACCAGGTTAAGATTTAAACACTGTTCATTGGTGCAAACCTTACTGCGGAAACCTAGCCAACAGGGCTCTAAAATACCACTTTCCTCTGACCACTCTAAAATCTTATTATATAAAACTCTGCAAAGTATTTTTAAGGTATTATCAATCAGGGAGATAGGCCTGAGACCGGTCCCCCTTTTTAAAAATCGGAACGATAATACTTGTGGCCCAGGTGCTAGGTATTGGAGCATACTCTAAATTATTAAAAACATTCAAAAGAAGAGGTGCCCAAAAATATGGTTTCCATTTGAATAGATCTATGGGTAACTTATCAGGGCCAGTGGCTTTGTTCCCGAGGCTCTGATGGATAGCTTCTTCCACCTCAGGTAAAGTTATCTGTATACTGGACAGTGGGCCAAATTCATACTGGTCTGACTCTTGTGGGGGGGGTAGCATACATTTTTGAGAAGTGGTTTTCCCACGACTCACTTGAAATGGTACAGCTAATAGGGTTTATTTGCTGGCCCATAGATTGCAAATCCCTCAGAGCAGACCAAAATATGTTGCCCTTATTTATAGTGGCAGCCTTACATAGAGCTTCCCAGCAATCATTTAAAGGTGCTCCTTTCCGATTAGCAATCGCTATGTTATACCTCCACCTAGCCATTTTCATGTCTGCGGTGCACCTTCGTTTAGATGATAGAGCCCTACCCAGATAACTATTAGCCTCAGTGCACTCATGGTTGAACCATCTCAGGCCATGTTTCACCAGAGGAATAGGTTTCGACAAAAGGGTTTTGGTTGCCAAGCAAAGTTTTGTAAAATCCTGGACTGCCTCTGGGTGCAGGTCTTGAGTCGATAGACATGAATTAATAAGGTGCATATTGGCTTTCACTAGTGACTGAAATAATTTGCCACTATTAACACCCCCCCATGTTAGCCTTAAATTATCAGTTGAGGGCATTAGATTTCTGGCCCCACATTCAGAAGAGAACACGGGCCGAGGAGCCAATCTCAATACTATTTTAATTGGATTATGGTCCCCATGGCTTGTTACAATAACTTCAGCAGCCATTAGGTGGTCCGCAAGGAGAGGGGAAATAAAGATAAAATCTATGGTTGAGAAACAGCCCTTTCCTCTGAACGTTGGTAGTTGTTGGTTGATAACGTGTGGTGTACCCACAGCATCCATAACATTGTGGAGATTATACAAACTCAAGAACGTGGCCAACTCTGTGCTCCTGCGAGAGGGGGGACCTGGGTTATGTGCACCTACACCATGTGGCGTATCTATAAGTTTTGCATTAAAATCACCACCCAAGAGAATCCCAGTAATCCCATCTGAGCCTTGCTGGCAATCTAAATTAGAAATAAAATCAAAGAGCTCAATAAAATTCCTATTGGAAATAGAATGAAAATCATTATTATAAAAAAGTTTCAAATAAAAAGAGACTCCTTTTGTAAATAAAAACTTGGAAGTTGCGGCTGTTGGTTGATAAAACCTTAAAACTCCCTCCAGTGGCAACATTAATCCCGATAAAAAGGCCCCCGATGGTCGACCATATTTTGGGGGTGGGGGCTAATATGCTAAAACAATGAAACCCCTCAATATGTAAATCATGAGTGGCCCAGGTCTCTCGGAACATAACTATGTCTTGTTCCGTTATCAAGCACAGCCAAGCCAGGTCACCAAGCCTCGCTGTAAACCTGCTACATTCCAGCTTAACACACTCAAATCAGTTTCAGCTTTGGCCTTATTTGTAGGTTGCTAGTCAACTGACATGTCAGTGTGGGCTGTAGGTACAGTACCTAGAAGATTTTCTTCATGATGTGGTTTGTCTTTCAATGAAGATGGTTGTCAGTCTTGAGTATCCAGATTAGATAGGGCCTGAAACCTGTTGGTTACCAAGGGCGGTGCATAAACGTTTCTAATAGGTGTAAATTGTGGTTTGTAAAAATAACCTAGGGGGAGCGCACAAATACTGGAGCTTTGTATGAGTGATTGCTCACGGATGCTTAAGAGGTGGTGAACCATGTGGGACCTACGAAAATTAATGGCAATGCAGTCACCATTTATATTCTTGGGAGAATAACTGCCCCACCCTACTCATCTGGCCATAAGAATCTCATTCATGTCAGAGGGGTGGAATGTTTTGTGTTTACTTAACCAATCCACAGACTTATTACGTAGGTGAACCCAAGACTCCCTCTGGTCCCCAGTAAGATTTGGAATACCAGCCAAAAACAACACATAAGGACAAGAGGCTGGGGGTAGGCTCAAAATATCGGCATTGGGTCTTGGGCAGCTACTCCTAAAGCCGTCCATGGCCCCCCTACTTGGGTCACTTAAATTTGTGCCAAAATGTGGATGGGCATGTCTTGTATATTCCTCTGCTCAAGACTAGGGTCTCACACTGGAGGTTTGTTTGGATTATGGCATGTTAGACAAAATTAACAGATGGAATGTCTTTATGCAGAGTGGAACTTAATAATTGTAAGTCGGACCCATGGGTATTAACTACTGGCATTAATGAAATTCCCCCCGACATCACCGGAAACACAATTTACCTTACTGACACTTAAATTGTCCATTACAGAGTCCATACGTTTTAACTTTCCCCAAAGAAGATCAAAATTCCCATCAATCACCTCCTTAATATGGACCAGTGCGGTTTCCAAAGCTTTTTCTACAGTGCTTGCTAGAGCAGCTTCCCCAACAGTGTCTGCGTCAATGTTATGTCTTGGTAGACTAAAAACAGCGTCTGTCTGGGTACCCGTAGAGTTAGTTAAAATGGCTAAATTATCAGTTGCGGGAATTTACAGATCGAGGGCCCTTTGTACTTTTTGTTTTAGAAGTACCTGCACTCCGCTTCCGTTTAATAGGTGGTGCTCTCATCTTAGCATTACTTTGGAACTTAGCAACTTGTGCTCTAGTATTAATGCAAGACACAACTGAGGCAGCCATATTAGGTACGTCCAGATTTGGCGGAGAGGAATTCAGGGAAACAGTACAAATTATAATAGGCAGTGACTTTTGAGGAGTTGAATGTGGTGCACTGCCTGAATTAGGGCCACCTAGTGATAAGCTGGTCCGAAGCATTGCGGGATCCAAAGAAAGGCGTCGCTCAGTCATTTCAATTTCGTGGATCAACAGAGATTCCGCCCTCACGATGAATGCATCTAAGATCCCGGCTACTCCTCTACGTTTATCCATGTTGTAATAACAAACTTAAGTGGCCGAGGTGCAAAAAGTACGATGCAACACAAATGGCAGGCCAGGAATAGCAATAAGCTTCACGTTACCCGGGGGCTTGAAGAAGAGATCAAATTCCAAAGAGTAGATATTAAAAGGGTGGCCCAGCCCAGCCTCCCCTGGGATCCGACGGGCGTGGACGGGGCACGCCAGCGTGCAACCTGCGCTGAGGGGAGCCCGCAGGTCGTTTTAACGTACCTCCGGGCTTGGAAATGGCGTGAAGTTGACCTCATTGTCACCTGCGGGTTGTAGTTTGCAGCAGCAGTATGAGCCGTTTCCCTCACGGCTGAGTTGATGAGAGTCTTTTCTTTAATGAAGAAAGCTATTTTCGACAGAACATATCACTTCATGCAGTTGATTCTAGTGGTCGATGCTAGGAGATGAAAGACGGTTGTCCCATTTCGAAAGAAAAGATGGTTCCTAGGAATGTAGAAGAAGTAATAGCTGAAGAATTTCAACTGAGGTGTATACAAGCTCCAGTATTGTAGTAGTATTTGCAGTATTTGACAGGGATCTATTGACATATTACGCATATATTTTACTGCCACAAAAAAGTCTTAAACAGAAGTTTAAGATGTTACAAGGACTATATCCATGTGAAGAAAGAGAATATAGTAACTTGCAGGGTCATTCTCCGGCTTGTCTTTCAAGAAAAGTGTGCCAAAGTACTTTCCATCATTTAAGAATGTTAGCAGTACACCACTCAGAAACGTGGAAGTTAGTAAGGAGACTCCACTATGTAAAAAGTCCTGCATTATTTTTAAGTAAAATGAACACAGCTCTTTTGCACGGTTCAGTATCAGATGTAAAACATGTTTGTGATGATATACAGTTTTGTTTCTTTGGTTCAAAAGAGGAGTGTAGTGAAAGTGAGAGCTTGATAAGTGTAGGTGTTGAAGAAGAGGTGGAAGATATTAGTATTGACGAGTTTGCAGACCAAATTACAAAGTTTAAGACAGTTTCATCTGAAAAACCAAACTAGGTTCTGAATTTGGTGTCTACGTACTCACTATAGAACTCAAACAAGTAATGTTAATTTATATGTAAAAAGGGAAAAGGAAAAGAATGACAAGTGGTAGCAATTTTGTGCTTATGTGTTGGTAGAAGGTCGGTTTGAGTTGGCTACTGATCAACGTATTTGTAAATATTGATACAACAAATTAGAAGAGAACAAAATACCAGATAGAGCTGTATATAACAACGTAGAGATGTTAGCTATTCCTCTGGAATTGGCAGATTTGAATGCATATGAGTCCATTCTTATTCAATCTGTGCACCCATTTCAGTCTAATGTTCGTATGGAGCCTAAAACAGGTAACCTGCCTCCAACAGATATACAAAGAAGTCTGAAAGGAAGAGTTGTGTACTTACCTTTAGATTTTAAGAGAAATATTGAAACTGTTTGTATAGAGAGGGAGGAAAATGGGCCTGTAGTTATTCTAGTTAATGGTGTACCAACAAAGAGTCAAAAAACATGGCATGAGTTTGTAGATGTTAATAAACTTCAAAAGGCTACAATATATCTGGTACAGAATAATATTTATTAGAAGAATACAAATGTTGATGAACAAGAAATATGCTTAGAATATGAAACAGAAATTTCAAGTTGCCAAATAGAAAAAGTGGACAAGTCTAGGACTGAAGAGATCTATGAACATTACACTATACATTCTCGACATTCAAAAGAAGTGATAGGAAACAGAATTGAATTATTTCAAAGGAAGGAAGCAAAGGGAACTCCCATGAGTTTATGGGAAAAAAGTTTAGAAGATCGTTGTTTTCCACAGCTGTTCGCCACTGGAAAAGGTGGACGATTTGATGAGTGAGCCGTACAGATTTCAGCTATAGAATACCGCTCGACAAGATTGTACTCTGAAGATCCAAGATTTCAACAGTGCATTCCGTTCCATATATAGTTCATCTTTTATTTGAAAGTGATTGATCTGCACTTTCATATGTAGTGCACTACAAATTAAAAACAGGAGTTTGTTATATTGCAATCAATACAATTTATATGTGTATGCACCTTTAAGTCTTTTGTATACCTATGATTCTTGCACATGCTAGTCTGTTATACATTCTGTATTGGAACAATGATAAGGAACTGTTTGATTCATTCTACTGGAGACTTGGATGGAGGAAGTACTGTGCCTCATAGCATTAAAACTCCATTTCTACCTTAATGCTTGGATTCATTATTTAGAACATTACAATTGGCGACGAGTTGTACCTGCTACTACTGGGAGGCACAAGAGCGGTATTTTGGATGGATATTTGATTTTTTTAAAAGCTTTTACAACATACGGAGTTTCATTTGGATTGCCTGAAGTTTCGTTTTTATTGGATTAATAACCTGCCTGACAACGACTACGCGTGCAACTATTAATATGGATACCTAATCTGTGAGGCGGCGCAAGATATCTATCAGGGAGTTGTCATTGATGCGATCGGCACGCATTTGCATCATTTGATTGAAGAAACCATGGTGATCACCGAGCTCGTGCTGAGACTTGAGCGTGCCCCAACGTCAGCGTCATGGTAATGTGTGATTGTGCTGTGTTTCGAGAGCGTAGATATCATCACGCATGATGCGTAACGCCTAACGTCATTTCCTTGACTCGGCATCACGTTACGAAGTCACACACACAAATAAACACCTGCTTGCCTGCAATTCTGAGGAAGAGATTACCGATCGTTTTCACAATTCTTGCAGCTGGTGAATTGTTGAACTTTCGATTTCACGGCCAGAATGTTTTTAAAGGAGAAGCAATCCATTTTAAATGTACTGCTAAACCGTTTATAAAACTACAGAACATTAACCTCATATCGGACAGCAATTACAAGTACTGCTAAAATGCACAATTCATAGTGGGCAACAATTCTAAAGCACTTTAGGGACTACAACAAGATTATATATTGGACAGTTTGAGTCTGTATTCAATTCAGTTTATAATAACCTTTTGGGATATTGTGTGTCAATATGCAGTTTGATCCCCCAACCAAATTTCTTCAATCAAAGGGGGACCCTCCAATTCCGTGGGTCAGATGGAAAGAAGAATTCATGACTTACTTAAAAGCAATTGATGGAGAAAGAATGGGGAATGAGATGAAGAAAAGCATTTTTCTTCATTGTTTAGGTTCGGAGGGACAAGCAGTATTCAGAGCACTTCCTATTGTACAAGGAGATTTAGGGGGATTCGATGAAGCCATGTTACGTATAGAGACAAGATTTAAACCTACTACCAGTATTGCACTTAATAGATACAAATTATATACTAGAGCTCAAAGAGAGGGGAGTCATTTGATGATTTTTTGACAGCGCTCAGAACGTTGGTTGTTTCGTGTAATTTTGGAGCTATATTAGACGAAATGATTAGAGACCAGATAATTGTTAATGTTCGAAGCAAGAAGACACAAGAGCAACTTTGGATTTTGGGAAATCCAAAGTTTGGGGGGAAGAACAATAATTGCTATAGGTGTGGAAGCAACAACCATGTAGCTTCGTTCAAATTTTGTCCAGCTATAGGAAAACTATGCAACAAATGTGGTAGAGTAGGACATTTTTCCAAGGCATGTAAGGATGAAAGGAGAAAGTATTTGGATAAAAGTAGGAACTTCAATAAGAACAGTGAAGTGTAGTGTATAAAGTCTGATCAGTTGTCAGAAGTTACATGCATTAGGTGTGAACAATCATCTTGTAATGACCCTCAAGTAGAAAAGGGATTTGTCGTCTCAATATTGAATATAAGTAGTGTTGAGGGTGAGACATTGAGTTCCCCGAAATGCATAGTAAAATTTTTGGGTGAAGAACTCAAACTAATGGCAGATTCAGGTTCTCCCTGGACCATAGTGACAGAATGTTATTTCAAGGAAAAGTTTTCTGGGAAAAAGAAAATCGAAGAGTTGTCTACTCCAGATATAGTGGCACAAACTTTTGACAGTTCTGCTATTGATTTTGTTGTTTTTTTGGGTTCCCAAATTGAATTCAAGGGAAGAGTTGCTTGGATAAAACTATACATAGCAAAAAAAGGAGTTAATGTTTTGGGTTGGAAAGACCAATGGAAATTAGGAATTATTCTCAATCCTTGTAACCGAGAACCTGTCATGGTAGTTGAAGGAGCTGGGGTGGAGTGTGATGTTATTAGTAACTTTCCAAATGTGTTTTCAGAAAAATTGGGAAAACTTAAGGGTTTTATGCATGTTATCAAACTCAAACAAGGAGCATCACCGGTTAAACAGAAATTAAGAAATGTTCCCATTAATGTTAGAGGGGAATTGAAAGAGACTTTAGATGATATGCTTGCTGGCGGAGTGATTGAGGAAATAGAGTCATCTGAGTGGGTTTCTCCAGTAGTTCTTGCACGTAAACCCGATAAGTCCTTGAGAATGTGCATTGATTTGAGAGCTCTAAATGCAAACATTATTATTGATTGTCATCCTCTACCTAATATAAATGAAGTCGTAAGTATGTTGGGTGGAGCTACAGTGTTCTCTACGCTTGATCTTAGATCAGCATATCACCAGATTGAATTGGCAAAAGAATCTAGACATTTAACAGCGTTCATTACTCCACAAGGTCTATTCCAGTTTAAAAGAATGCCGTTTGGATTGGCGTCAGCGGCGTCTGTTTTTCAAAGATCAATGTGTCATTTATTCAAGGATATGGAAGGTTTTGTTAAGTGTTTCCAAGATGACATTTTGAATTTTTCTCCAAACAAGGAAATGCACACGGAACACCTCAGGAATGTTTGTAATGTGCTAAATAATTATGGTTTAACACTCAAAAGCAAAAAGTGTAAATTATATCAAGACTCTGTTGAGTATTTAGGGCATACTGTATCAAAAGAGGGTGTATTTCCCAAATGATCTCTTGTTGACGCCATTTTGAAGGCTCCAGCACCAGATTGCAAAGAGCAGTTGTTGTCATTTTCAGGGCTATGCGAATATTACAGTAAATTCATCAAAGATTTCGCTACAAAAATGGAACCTCTTAGGGAGCTATCAAGGAAAAATGTAGAATTTGTTTGGGGAAAAAGACAGCAAGAGGCTTTTGATAACATTAAAACTGAGATGTTGAGCGCTCCAACCCTCAAAGCGTTCTGCATGAATAAAGTGTGTGTGCTGACCGTTGATGCGAGCCTTTATGGATTGGGATGTGTGCTTTCCCAGCGTGGAGGTAGAGAAGAGTGGAATGTCGCATTCCCATCTCGCACTCTAATTATCACAGAGAGGCGTTATGCGGTTATTGAAAGGGAGCAATTAGGTTGTGTGTGGGGAATTGAGCAGTTCCGCAACTACATTTGGGGTGCTAGATTTGTTCTGAGAACAGATCACAAACCCTTAGTATCAATTTTGTCGCCGGGTGGTGGATCAAAAGATACAGCTCGTATTGCCAGGCTCATGTCACGGCTACAGGAATACACTTTTGATGTGGAATTTGTTCCTGGCAAAATAAATGTGATGGCGGATTGTCTGTCAAGATTTCCCTGCAATGCTGAGGGTGATTGTGAAGATGAAGAAGTAGTTACTAGTATTTCTGAAGTTACATCAGTTAGATTTGGTTCCATTACTGAAGAAATTTGGAAGGAAGCGATGGAAAATGATGTTCTTTTGTGTAAAGTCATGGATTATGTTAAAATAGGTTGGCCATCTAAACTGGATATTCCTGCTGATGCATTTCCTTTTTGGAAGGTTTCAGATGAGCTTTTCATTGAGGGTGATTTAATATTTCGGCAAGGGAAGAGCATTCCTCCTTTATCTCTTCATGATCGCATATTGGCAATAAGTCATGAAAGTCATTTGGGAATGCCTTCTATGAAGAGATTAATTAGATCTGTGTTTTGATGGCCCGGTTTGGACAGGTTGTCCGAGAATGTCAAGAGTGTATGAGTGGTGATAAAATGTGTAAGTGTAATCCTGCGCCCCTTATGCCTGTCAAATGGCCTGATCAACCTTGGCAGAAGTTAGGATTGGACATTGCTGGTCCTTTTAATTCTCTGCCGCATGATAGTAGATATGCTTTGGTGTTAATAGATTATCATTCAAAATGGCTGGAAGTCAAACTTGTATCTCATCCCACAACGGAGAGCGTAGTTTTGTTTCTTAAGGAAGTATTTGCTCGAGAGGGTTATCCAGAAACCATTTTTTTTGGATAATGGAGTGCAGTTTAAATCTCGTGAGATGTTGGAATTCTTGGATTTTTGCAATATCAAACATGTGACAACTGCATTGTATGAACCCCAGGGCAATGGACAAGTTGAAAGGTATAATAGGGTTCTTAAGAAAGATATTTTGTGGGCAAGGAATGTTGTTGTCCTATGGAAAGACAAGTTAAGAGAGAAGTTGTGGTTGTATAGTATAACCCCTCATACTACTACTGAAGTTTCACCTTTCAGGATTCTGAGGGGTAGGGATCCTGTTTCTAAATTATGCCCGTGGTGGTTCAGGAAAAGAGTGAAATGTAGTAACTCGGATATCTCCTTCAACGACATTGCTCGAAGAGTAAAGGATAAACAAGATCAATCTAAATCTTATTATGACAAGTGCATGAGGGTGAAGGAACCTTCCTTTGCAGTGGGGGATTGGGTCAGGATGCCTGTGTTTGTGCACAAAGGTAAATCAAAGTTTGGACAGCCTATTAGAATTGTTAAAGTTAATTTTAATAGTGTTGTCACTCAAGATGGTAAGACATGAAATGTCAGACGTGTGTCAAAATGTGTTAGGAGTAATTCTTAATTGTTTTTTTATTTTCCTTAGGAGGGAAATGTGTTATATTGCAATCAATACAATTTATATGTGTATTCACCTTTAAGTCTTTTGTATACCTATGATTCTTGCACATGCTAGTCTGTTATACATTCTGTATTGGAACAATGATAAGGAACTGTTTAATTCAATCTACTGGAGACTTGGATGGAGGAAGTACTGTGCCTCATAGCATTAAATCTCCATTTCTACCTTAATGCTTGGATTCATTATTTAGAACATTACAGAGTTCAACATGTTTCTGCAAAACAATTCATAGACAAAGTTCAACAAAAAGATGAAAATTTAGAATCACAGTTAATTAATTTGATGGCATATAAATGTGGTACCAATGAATATTGGTTTCATCATCATGGTGTTTTTTAAGAAACGTAAGTATCCATACATGGTTTGTAACACTTAGCTGTGCTGAATCTGCGTGGAACGATTTACTTGAATTTCTTCGAGAAACAAATTCAAATGTAAAAAATATTGAATTGAAGACACCTGGAGAACTCTGTCCCTTGGATCCTGTAAATATCTGCAGGTATTTTAACCATAGGTTTCAAATTATGATGTCATTTATCTGCAATAAAAATATTCCTCCTCTTGGAGAAGTTACTGATTTCTTTTGGCGAAAAGAGTACCAAGCCAAAGGTGCTCCTCATACACACATGCTAATATGTATCAAGAATGCTCCAAAATTTAGAACTGATACTGATGAAAGTGTGTTGTCTTTCATCGAACAGTCTGTTACTTTTGCCATTCTAAGAGGAGGAGGAGAAAAGAGATTGAGACAACAAGTTTTACGGTTTCAAACTCATCAATGTGGAAAATACTGTTGATGAAAATACAAGTCTAAAAGGACATTTTATACAAAATGTCGTTTTGGATTCCCACGTCCAATAATTTATAAAGGAAGAGTAAATATTTTTATGTCAGCAGTAAGGCATACAATAACTCGGATATCTCCGAAGAATGCATACAACTTAAAAAGAACTGAAGATTCAGAGTATATTAATGACTACAATCCAGTGATTTTGAAAATGTACAATGCAAACGTGGATATTCAATATGTTGCAGTTAACTCATTTGCTGTTGCTGGCTATGTTACATCATATATAACAAGATCTGAAAAGACAGAGATGAAAGAAATGTGGAAAGACATTTCACAAGAAAAGAGTCTTAGCAAGAAATTGTACAGCTTTAGCTTGAAGATGCTTTCCCATCAAGAGATTGGATCCTACGAATGTTCGGATCGCTTGAGCTCTGCAAGTAATATTCAAAGTCAAGAGAAATCATTTGGGTAAGTTTAGCTCTTGCCTCCACATGTAATAGAGTATTGAAAACATTACAAGAAATTGAATACTTAGCACTGATTGAGCCAGAAAGTACAGATATTGTTAAAACTAATATGTTGGATACATACTATCTTAAAAGGAGTCCTCATCTTGAAAACCTATGTGTGTATGAAGTACTTCAATAGTATAGCTGTAAAAGAAATGTTACAGAAAATATAAAAGAAAAATATGCAGTAATTGGATGTGATGAATGTGTGGTAAAACATGGCGAAGAAAATCCTGTTAACCACAAAAAAACTCAGTTGCGAGTTGACTGCCATGAAGATTCTTTTAATGCATGTAAAGATAGCATTCAATGGAAACTTTTCCCTACATATATACAAATGTTAAATGAAGAGATTGAACAAGTGTTGGACTTGGCCATTTTTGCAGGGTCATCCCTAAACTTCTTGCCTTTCTCATAGCCTTTTTTCTGACATAGTGTTAGTGTTTGACCTTTTTAATTTACCTGTCAGTCCCTTGTAAAGTGGTATCTCATATACTCAGGGCTGGTAAATTAAATTCTACTGGTGGGCTTGCAGCGTTGATTGTGCCACCCACCAAAGTAGCCTTTCAAACCTATCTCAGGCCTTTGCCATTGCAGGGCCTGTGCGGTCAGTGTTACTGCCACTGGCACATGGCACCTAAAGTGTGTGCCATTTCTGTGACCCCCATTTTAATACATGTCAGTCACCCCTAAGGTGGTCCCTAGCTAGCCCTATGGGAAGGGTGCTCTGTAGGTAAAAGATAGGACATGTACCTTAAGTGTGTGATATGTCCTGGTAGTGACAAACAGCCATTTTGGTTTCTCACTACTGTGGGGGCTGCCCTCCCACAGGAATGCATTGGGGATTCACTGATAAGTGTTTCAGTGGTAATTCCTGATGAGAGGAGCAGCATGCTCAAGTTTAGTATATTTGGAACGGTAACAATAAATGTTGCGCAATGGTGTGTGCATATTAATTATAATATAATTTAGAAATGCCACTTTTAGAAGTTGGTATTTCTGTGTGCTATGTGTCTGCCTGCCTGATATGAATTGCATATCTGGCTACTGAGTGAAAGGAGCTGGTGAGGTGTGAGTGGCTCCAGGAGGGGCAGGGTGAGTCAACACTATGCTAAATGGGACATCTGCATTTGGAGTAGTGGGACAAGAAGTCCCTGGTCCCTGAATAGGTCTGTGCTTAGCCTGTACAATGCTGACTCCACCCCCCTGTTGTGTGTCTGATGACGAGCCCCCACCTGACAAAGGAGAAGAGGAGCCTGGTAAACACAATGCTCCAATTCCCCCAAGAACCAGTTTTGGCTGGATCCCCCAAGACCTGTGCCAGGGAAGACAAAGCCAAGATACCATATAAATATAGGGGCTGTGACCCCATGAATTTTGAGCTGTTCCTGTGACTTGGGGGGCCTGTTGCTGCTGCTGGGCCCCAGGAAGAACCGCCACGAGGGACTGCCTCCCTGCTGTAGGGCCCTGTGTGATGGCCTGCCTGGGCCCAACTTTGCCCCCTTGAACTGTGCAGGATTTAGTGCCTTGTGAGCGCTAGCTTGTTTTATTGCTGGAATCCCCCAAGAAGAAGGACTTCAGTCTTGCCAGCGAAAGAGGAGCATCTTTGCTTTGCAGCACTGCGCTGCACACCGTCCAGAGGGAAACCCCGCGTAGGGATTCCCCGCATCGTGGTGTGCTTCAAGGCAGGAGCCCACCCTGCGTTTCACCCTGTTTGAAGGGAGCCCACCCCGCCTTATGCTTGCGCTTTCGGGGGTCTAGCGGGAGCCTACCCCGTGTTTATGCCGCATTTTTGCTTCATTTATTGGGTGCCTACCCCGCATTTTGCCAAGAAGTTCGGTAGGTGTCCACCCCGCATTTATGCTGTTTAGCGGCTGCCCACCCCGTGTTGTGGTGTTCTGTACGGCGGGAGCCCACCCCACACTTCACTGGGAAGAAAAGAAGCACCGCCGTACCTGGAAGTCAGGCCTCTGCCTGGTTGTGGGCGGGGCCGGAAAGGAGCGTGACGTGAGGGCTGCGAAAGTCCAGATCGACTGATGCTTTGCTCCGTGAGGTGAATGGCTGCGGCACACTGTCGGTGAGGGGAGGCACCCTGAAACCTTGCAGGTGCCGGGAGCAACACCAGAAGGGACCGGAGGAGTCCCCGACCAGCCCCGTGAGTTAGGCTGGAACTTTCAGGCTACTGAGTGGGGGCTCACTGTTGCACTTTGTTGGTGCCAGTCGAGGCACATTGTCGGTGCCTGAGCGGTCCTGCAGGAGAGCGTGGAACACATTGTTTTCACAGCCAAAGGGGATAAGGAAGGCACAGTGGTGCCAGAGGTGATTGGCTATCCCGGCTGCCCTGCGATATCGCAGGCAACTGCAACATTTGGGCACACTTGTTTTGGAAAATCCCAGTGGGGGACTCAAGGCACCGTAGTGCCACCGCCATTATTTCTTTGGGGGCATTTTGATGAGAAAGGAGTTAGGTACAATCCTGTCCATGCCCCAGCGCATTTGCATACTTTGTGTTTGCTGCTGACGCAGCCAGGGTGCCCTTTGAGAGGTCCCCCTTAGCGCCCTGACTTTCTAGACATAGGGCATTGGGGGCCCCAGCGAAAGGCCATTTGGCCTGGAGGTCAGATGAGTGATGGTGAAAGGGTGCAAGGCCCTAAGGTGTAGTGTTACTGTGGTGCAGTACTGAGTTCATGCATAATATGTTTATGCCTGATGTGATTTAGGGGTAATATGGTTTAGGCCTAATGCGATGCATAATGAGTTTTATGTCTAATTTGATAATGCTGATGTCATTATTGTACCAGTAGTTACTGGTTGCTTTACATTTTGCTACTTGTGCTTTTCTAATGGTTCTGATGGTGGCCCAACTGGCCCGGTCCTGTTTATAATCCATTTAAAATCATGACCAAGTGCCAGTTGGCACAGTGTAAATGTGTGAGTATGTTTATAATGTGTTTATGATAATACAAAGGCTATTTTTATATAACCTTGTGTGGAGTTTATTTTGTAGTGTGCCTATTGTGTTGCTGCTGTGTGTGTGTGTTGCGCAAACGCTTTACACATTGCCTCTGGGATAAGCCTGACTGCTTGTGCCAAGCTAACAAGGGGGTGAGCAGCGGTTATCTTCAGCGTGTAACTCTCTAGACCTGACTAGAGTGGTGGTTTCTGCCTGACTTTGGTGCATGCCCTAGCGAACCAGAAATCCCATTTGTAAAAATAAGAAAGTACTATTGCAGCTGAAATAGCTATAGACAGTTATTAAGATAGTTAAAGTTCTGCTCCACTAAGTCAAGATCCACTGGGACAATTACATATTGAAATTGAAGTAGCAATAGCCATGAATGAGGTAGAAACTGCAATGCAACAAGCACAACAGTATATTATTCCATTGGAAAACTTTTGAAGAACAACTAAATATTGAACAGAAATGAATATATCTACAAGTGAAAGACCAGATACAACATGGTTTGCTACATGATAAAAGAAGAATGCCAATGTTCATCACTTAAACCAATTCTAATGTACATCTTAGCGGTGTTACTCCATCAGTTGATTCAATCTTTCTCCCTCGAGGTTGACACATGTCACGGGGGGAAGATCTTGAGTTCCAACAGATCCACGGCTTCAGCTAATCTGTCAAGTGGAGGTGTTTATTGTCAAGCAGGAAAGCAATGCCGAAGGGGTAGGTATATCACTATTTTATTTGGCGTTCTCTTAGGGCCTTAGTGATCGGTCGGAACTGCTGCCATCGAGCTAGTGTAGCTAGAACCACATCCTGAAAGAGTGAGCATGTTGTGTTCTGGAAAGTGACCTTATCATTGCTTCTCGCTTTCTGGAGGACCATTTCCTTCACTTTGAAGCAGCTGAATTTGGCGAGAACGTCTCTGGGCCTACTGTAATCTCCCTGTAGCCATGGACCTACTCTGTGGACCCGCTCCAGCTGCACCTCTGGGTCTCCCTCTCTCAAGACCGTGGAAAAGAGACCCACCATGAATGCCTGCAGGTCGAGACCTTCGCAGCCCTCTTCCAGGCCCCTTACCCTTATATTGTTTCAACGAGAGCGATTTTCAAGATCTTCACACTTGAGAGCAGTGGTGCACAGCTGGTTGTGCAGGTTGTGCAGGTCAGCAGAGCTCTCCTCTAGGGGCCACATGCGGTCTCCTGGGACTTTGCTTCAAAGCCTAGTGCACTGGTTCCAACTGAGTCTACGTCCGCTTGAAGGGCCACCAACTTCACTCCCATCTCCGCCCT
Organism: Triturus cristatus; assembly: GCF_964204655.1. Taxonomy (NCBI): domain Eukaryota; kingdom Metazoa; phylum Chordata; class Amphibia; order Caudata; family Salamandridae; genus Triturus; species Triturus cristatus. Next base: position 160,276,997 of record NC_140585.1, read on the forward strand.
AAAAGCATCAAATGAGGTGCCTATATCTGCTTTGATGTCCTCCCTTTGCTCCTTCTTGAAGTTCCATAGCAACGCCAGCATGTCCTTTTGTGTAGCCTGCCCTTCTTACTTCTTGTCCACCCCAGTGCCAGCTGGGGGGAAGTAGCTGGAGACTCTGTTACTGTGAGCCTTCTTCAGTGGCATAGGGAAAAGGTTGTTGGTCAGTGCGGGCAGCCTTCGAGTCTACCAGGTGCGGATCCGATGCGGAGCTCTCCTGGGGGCTCCACTCTTTGTGTTGCAGCACCAGGCAGGTGTGTTCAAGGATTTTCAAGCTAGCCAACCAGGGGGCTCAATATGATGTCAGCACACTCTGCCACACACAAGCTCCCTCTCCTGGAATGATTATATGTTGTAGGTGGGTTGTCTCATTTGTTCTAGAGCATCAGGGGTGGGGTCCTCTCTACTTGCCAGTCGCCCCAGCTTTTGCCTTGCAGTATTAATGGTCTATGACCGGCGACATCTTCAATCAGGCATTTTTCCAGAGGGGTCAGTCAACCAGGTCAGTACAGCTGGGGACCTGACATCGGACAAGCTTCCGCCACCTGGGTGGTCCAGACACCCCCCACTCCCCTCCATTTATTTCTGGAGTCCACACTTGGCAGCCAGATCCTCAGCGGAGTTCTCAGTCATAGTTTCCCCAGGGGGTGGGATATCTTTGCCGGTCGAACTTTGCTCGGCTCACGCCCCTGTTTTGCAGCCACCCTCCTTCACCTGCCAGGCAAACATGGCTCTCGACTTGCGGGACACTGTGATAGTCTGCACACCTCCTCAGTTAAGGCCAGAGCCATGCCCGCATTTATTTTGGCATGGATCAAAGGGAGCCGCCATCTTGGGCTTTTCTTTGTCGCACAGGCCGATCCGAGCCTCTGGCAATGACTTACAGGCGCAGGTAGGAGTGTCAGATGCCGCCCCTGGGTTGCACCGTTCAAGGTTTCCTCCTGACTTATTTTGGTGATGTTTCATGTCCGAGAGGCCATGATGGCTGGCCACGCCCCAGTTTATTATATTTTACAAGGATATTTCCAATATATCCAATTAATATAATTCAACTGATATTTACTTTTCATAAGGATTCCTGAAGAAAACATTGAATTTAATGGTTAAACTTTGTTAAAACATTGTGCTTTTAGTGCTCTCTTAAAACAAAACATAATTTTACATTTATTTCAACATAGAGCATTGCGCAGTTTTTCGCACCAAACTTTACTTTGGAAAAGTTTGAATATTCCATATAAAACAACATTCAACATTGCACGGTCTAGCGCTTCGCTGACGTGTTTGAAACCATTGAGATTTGAAAATAGAATGTTGCATACAAATGACACAAGCCCGACCATGGAATTTGAGCATCTTACACCTCCATGGTATTCACAGCTTTGCCAGTTACTACTCCGCCTATCAAGGGAGTGGTGACAGCTGGCTATTTACGCCAACAGCCAATTATAGGTACAGGAGTTTTTGTTTTCATGCTATTGAGTTTTCCTTTACTTCTCTTTTGGTCACTTTCAGAGGAGGTACAAATCACAAATAATTTATACAGAAATGCATCATTTACCCTGATAACATGGGCTTTGCTTAAAGGGGTAAGTTATTATGCTGTGCAATTAAATAAACGATTTGCAGTTGATAAATTCATTTTGAGTGGTTTTAATATTCATCTTTACAAGTTTGAATTCTTTTAAGGAACAAATTGGATCTCTATCAATACAATTTGATGTGAATTATGCAACCTTATCATTTGATAAGACAAAACTTGGCATCTCTGTCTTTCATTTAATTGCTTCTAAACACAAATACTGGGGCAGATTTACGAGGAAATGCTGCAGCGTGGCACAGCACGCCCTTTGGCTGCGCCACGCTGAGGCACTTCCAAAGCACAGGACTACAACATATTTACAAGGTTATTCACATTCCTGTGCTCTCCCCCGCACTGGCGCACAAACAGCTGCCTTGCACTGGCACAGGCACCCTTGCACCATGGTGCAAGGATGCCTGCGTCATGGGTAGATTGTCTTTGTGCATTAAGGGGCACCTTCCTACACAAAAACAATCACTACAGGCATTTACCTCTTTCAATGCGTGCAGCACGCATTGAAAGAGGATACAACGTGGAGAAATGAAAACATTTCTCCTCATTACGCCGTGCTATGCCACCCCTAGGGTGGCCTAGCATTCAGACGAATTTCCAGATTCACGATTCCTTGGGGAACACCCACAGCAACACCCATGGAATGCCCGTTTCACTCAAAGTTCTGCGTGTAAAGGGGTCATATTTACAAGGTTAGGAAAAGCCACGCAGGGTGGCTTTTCCTGTCCTTGTAAATATGGAGCAGTAACATGCGCCACCAGTACATTACAAAAAGTGATGCCCTGGTGGCGCAGGGGGGTTGTAAATCTGCCCTTAATACTGTTCCTTGACTGAGAAATGTATGATCTCCCAAGTGAATCAATTTCTTGAGTTAGATAGTCCTGTAAATCACATGACCAGCTGTTATTTTCTAAGATATTTGAAATAATGTAGGAAAGTGTTTGTGTTTTACTATTATTATTTTTTTCCTCTTTGCTTTAGCTTTATAATCACTCCTTCCTTAATGTATGATATCTGCTTCTATTTCATTCAATTTTTATTGTTGACTGTAAAATTACATTCACTGACAATCACCTAAATTCCATTAATATTTTTGATTTCATACTGGATATTTTTCTTGACTTATTGATGAGTCTAACTTTACCTCAAACCAGGTGCTTCCTATAATTGTTTTATAGTCCTGATGTTTTTGTTAATGCAATTTGGCCATTTGTGTTTGTGATATTTGTTTATTTCTCTTCTCTTCTCTTTTTTATTTTTATTTTTGTAATTTTCTTTATTACATGTATCCTCTCAATCTCGTCATATATTGATGTCCTTTAATTTTATTAACATTAACTAAATATTAACAATTATTTTTCGTATCTGATCCAACCAGGATTGGGGGAGATAGCAGAGATGAACATAAGAACAACACATCGGACCATAACCATGTGTATTTATTAACAGGAGATATATGTTACAAACCTAATAGAGATCAACGGAGACCTATTGGAAGAAATTGGAGTTATTGGTTGGGGGTGTATTCAAGCAAGAACCAAAGTCCTTGTCAGAGTGAACCACAAAAGTCACTAAATTAACCTGTGCTTAAACCTCTAGTAGCTTGGCACAAAAGCAGTCAGGCTTCACTTAGAGTTACTATATACAGCTTTTAGGCAGGAATTAAGTGAAAACAGAAAAAAATACTATCATACCAATAGAGAAAATATTAGTAAATAAAATAATATCAAAACAAATTGAATCCAGTCAGGAGAACCGGAGTGGTGAATTATGAAGGTTGTAGTGGAAATTTGTGCCCAAAAGTTCAACTCACCAACCACGGGTATCTGATATCTCAAAAACAGAGCAAAATCAAAAGTTAAGGCTGACGGAGCACTGTTCGCATAAAAGAAGTGAATTGGGCCTGGTCCAGAAGGTAGAATTCAGTGGGCCAAGGCAGCAGGCTGTGTACAAGGAAGAGTTTTCGTCGATGGGCAGCACTGGAGGAGGTCTCAGAGAAGCAGTTGAAGATGGAGGGAAAAAGCTCCAAATAGGAAAACTGAATTTATAGGTTATAGGTTGAGAACGTCATCATTAATGGAGAGCTGGTTGCCATCGAGCCCATGAAGATTTTTGCATTCAGCCTCAGCCAGCTTTTGAAAGTTGAAAGCTTACCATGGGACGATGCTGCGGGATTTTAACAGTTTTGTTATATAAATATTTTTTGATTTTGGTTTTTTAACTGTAATTTTTTTTCCCCATTTTCTTTTGGTCGATCCATCATCCATACATCCATTCATTCATCCATCCATCATAGGTGCACAGCCGCACAACAGCATTCCATTTTTTAGGCATATAATTCAATTTCCTCCTGGACAACTTGGCTGCGGTGTACTCAGACACATCTGCCTCATCATTTGTATGTATAATGATGAATATTCCATTTCCCCCTCGATCACATTGCCTTTCCTAGGTGCACACTTACCTCCTTTTCCTTAAAGATTACTATTCCGTCTAACAATGCAGTTCCCTGAGTGCAACAAGTATCTCCTTTAGAATATTATGGACACAAGGAAAGAGCTCTATCATTCTGTATTTTGTGTGTTATTCTGATGGGGAATAATATTTTATGGTATGGTGGTGAGGTATGACTTTAATGTAGTTATTATATTATCTAAGTAAACAACCACACTAATATTGCCTTTGTCTGTAATAATTCAAACTGCAAACAATGGCATTTTTCATGCTATAAGGCTGATTATGATGATAGTCAGTCTGACCGCCTCCTGCTATTGCGGCAGTCAAGAGACAACCTGATAATCATTTGTCGGTCTGGCAGCTGCATTACAATATGACCGTCGTGCTGGCAGTCGGAAAATGCTCCTTACCACGGTGGCTTCTCCTGCACATCCATGGACGGTGTGACACGCACAATGTTGTGCATGGCACACGGTGCATGGAAGTGAGTGGCCCACAGTAGAAGTTTGTTTTGTTTAGAGTACGCAAGCGAACCAGAGCCTGTACTGTGCCTTTTTGGGAGGGGGTGTTGTTACAACTATAGATTATATTGTGGAATCTGCTCCTTTGCTTCTAATATAATGAACGTGAACTCATTTTGGACCGGTTACAGTGACCATAACCCAATTATTGTTGAATCTAAGGAATAGATAGTATTTCTGGGAGTTGAGTAAAAGAGCCTCACAAATAGGGAATTCTACCCAATAGAAAAGGCTCATAAAATTAGGTGGGGGGAGATCATCACGGAGGATTTTTCAAACCGGTTGTATACCAAGGGCAAAGAAGATATTAAGCTTGTGTTGATACTCCCACTGAGCCCGATGCGGTAATAGAAGCAATCGATAAGCTGTCAAAGCGCATTGCAAAAAACCTCACTGGACAAGGAAGAACAGGACACATTAAGGGGGGAAAATGGCTTAATGGAGATTGCTCTAAAACCCATAAAGGCCTTATTGTTGCATTAAAAAATAAGCCTCGGGATCAAGAACTGAATAGAGCTTGTAGAAAGTGTATATTTGGCTGTAAAATTAAGGAAAGATAACACACGGGAACAGGCATGGAAAGATCTAAATCAGGTCAGTGCCCTGGCAAACAGCTCAAAATTCTGGAAGATGGTAAATAACCCCTTTTTTTAAGAACAGTAATCTTTTGAGAACAGAGTGTATTATTCCCACCGATGGATGGGTCAGCCATTTTGAGCAGATTTATACTGATGTGGTTTTAGAACAAACTGATACACCCTGGGAACCCAGTACTGAGTCACTCTTGCTATGTTTTAGGGTGGATGAAGTCCAGAAAGAGATTGTGGCTACCTCAGCCCGAAAAGCCCTAGGGCCCAATAGGGTACCTGCGGATCTTTATAAGTTGGACCCTTGGACATGGGCAAAGATCCTAACCAGGGTTTTTAATGCTGCTACAATGGTTGGCCCACCTCACTCTTGGTCCATGGTGGTGATTTTAGCTATTTACAAAAAGGGTGCCAGGGACGATCCTGCATGCTACCGTCCAATCTCACTTTTAGACTCTGCAGCCAAAATAACGGGAATAGGTAATTTTAGATCGCCTAAGCAATTGGTTAGATGCAAGAAATGTGCTATCAGAATGGAATTTGGTTTTAGAAAAAGCATGGGAACAGTGGACCAATGCATGAATTTACTTATGATGACCAGCAAATATACTCTTGTCAAAAAAAGTTGAATGTCTATGGCATTCATGGACTTAACGTCTGCTTTTGATAGAGTGAATATGTCTAAACTGTGGCCTTTACTGTTAGAAATAGACATGGATGCTGACTTGGGGGCAGATTACAAGCCCCTTGCGTTACTTTTGCACCGTCGTTGCGTCACTTTTGTGACGCAGTGGCAGCGTAAAAGTTGTGGCCCATTTACAACGTGACGCATCTAGGGAGATGCGTCACGTTGTGAAGCTCTGCACCACATTTAACCTGCGTCAGGTTTAATGTATGCAGGGTGGGCGTTCCATCGCAGGATGCCCCGTAAAAGTGATGCAGCGAAATCTACAAGAAAACCCTGCGCCTGCTTGAAGCAGGGATAAGAATTAACGCAGCATGTTAGGCATAGGGCGGCCCTGAGCATTGCTGGAGTTGCATCATGCTTGCAACACGACTCCAGCAATGCGTGACTTTTCCATCAAAGGATGCATCAGAATTTCTGACGCATCTGTCAATCCTTGCACCATGGTGCACCTTATTTTAAATACGCCGCATCGATTGTGACGCAAGGATTTTGCATGTTGGCGTAGGAAAGGTGACGCATCTCTACAGATGCGTCACTTTCTTGTAAATCTGCCCCTTGGTGTCTTTCCTACATTGGTCTCACCTCAATTTAACTGCCTCTGCTAGATATAATGGAAATGGCTCTTTAACAAAATCATCGAAGGTCATGAGGGGAGTGAGGCAGGGATGTATCTTGGCTCCAATTTTATTTACACTCTATATTAATAACCAGGTTGCTGTGCTATCCAATGCCAGCAAGGATACTCCTAGAGTAGGTCTAAATCCAAACCTGCCCTTTTATATGCTGATGAAGCACTTTTACTTGCCAGGACACCTATAGGACTGGACCGTCTTGTAAACACTTCTATTGACTTTTTGGTCACACTCGACCTTTCTACCAATTTTTCAAAATCCCATACAATGGTAATATAAAACGTATGTGTAAAAGCGGGGTTTTGACTGACTTGGGTGTTCTTTTTGACGAAAAAGGGTCTTATGTGGCCCTGCGAACACTCAAGAAAAATACCCTACATAGAGCAGCAGGAGCAACACTGGGTTTTTTCAGGAGACTAGGGAAAAACCCTTATTACTAACCCTGGGCGTAGTGGGCCAGCGCATGTGCATTTGTGAGGAGAAGTTAGCGAGGAAGCAGGAAGAGGGAGCCCCGGGACGCCGCAGCTCAGGTCAGTAATTTTCTTTACTTTTAAGGTTGTAAGTAATTTTAAAATGAGGGCGGGCGGGAAGCGGGTGGCGGGTAACTCTGCTCCGCCGTGGCGTGTGCGTAGTCTGCCTGCTACGCCTACTTTGTGGAGCGCGAAGTAGGCAGCATTACGCACACTCCGCGGGCGGAGCAGAGCACTACGCCCACATTTACTTATTACCATTATAGAAGGTTTACAATGAGAAATGCGTCCCTATGACAACGTACGGTAGTGAGGTCTGGGGCTACAAGGAGGTTGATGATTTGCAAGGGGCCGAAAATAAACATCTACGGAAACTTCTAGCTGTCCCGCCTAGTACCCCTGCCTTTATGGTGCACAAAGAACTACGGCATGGTTACATCACAGAGGTGCCGATCACGATCTGGTAAAAACCGGGTACGAAGTCGAACCGTCGGACGGAGCAAAATCTCCGTCCGACGCATACCAGGTCGTCAAAATTTACAAACAAGGAATTACGATTCGCACGGAACACCATTTCCGTACGATTCGTAAAAAAGCCCGACCGAACAAAATAAACCTACCAATGCGATCCGGGAAAGGGCCGACTTGACGTCGGGATGCTCGCAGCCTGCCATTCACGAACCAGGAATCACGATTCGCACCGACGTCATCCCGCACGGTGAATATTTTCCGGCTGCCAAAAACTGCCGGGAAATCAGGACGACGCGAACAAGGACCACCAGTACGCGACGGACAGACATGGACCCGAACCTACGTGTCATCCCGGCCCTCATAGCAGTCCACCTCCTCTACAGGTTCCGACGCAGACGCCGCAGAAGGTCAGAACAACTAAGGGAGGGGGGAAAGGGGGGGGTGGGGGTGGCAGGACCAGGGCAGGCCACAAAACCCCCACCAAAGTCACACACCACACATGCCCAGGACATACCTGACACCCATGCCCTGGTCACTACGAGGGGGTGGGGGCGTGTCCAGCTAAGCCAGTGACCGCCACAATGGAAGTCCGTCACCACGCGAACCGGCAACACAACCAGACTGGTACGTCCCGTACCCACGCCTCAAGAGCGTGGGTATGAGACGTACCACGCCCACACCCACGTCACCCCAACAATGGTGGGACGGATCGTACCCACGTGGCAAAGGCCTGGGTACGGCCCACACAAGCATCACATAGCGTGGGGATAGAGATGTACGGACCCTACCCCCACCCCCCCTATGCATGGAACGTACACCCACCCCACCAGTGTAAGTACGACCCGTACCCGCACCCTCGTATGCATGGAGCGTACCCCCAAGCCCAACAGTGTAAGTACGACCCGTACCCTCACCCGCGTATGCATGGAGCGTACCCCCACACCAACCGCGTATGTAGGTACCGTACCCCCACCCCAACAGTGTAAGTACGACCCGTACCCTCACCCGCGTATGCATGGAGCGTACCCCCACACCAACCGCGTATGTACGTACCGTACCCCCACCCAAACAGTGTAAGTACGACCCGTACCCTCACCCTCGTATGCATGGAGCGTACCCCCACCCCAACAGTGTAAGTACGACCCGTACCCTCACCCGCGTATGCATGGAGCGTACCCCCACCCCAACAGTGTAAGTACGACTCGTACCCTCACCCACGTATGCATGGAGCGTACCCCCACCCCAACAGTGTAAGTACGACCCGTACCCTCACCCGTGTATGCATGAAGCGTACCCCCACCCCAACCGCGTATGTATGACCCGTACCCTCACCCGCGTATGCATGGAGCGTACCCCCACCCCAACAGTGTAAGTACGACCCGTACCCTTACCCGCATATGCATGGAGCGTACCCCCACCCCAACCGCGTATGTACGTACCGTACCCCCACCCCAACAGTGTAAGTACGACCTGTACCCTCACCCTCGTATGCATGGAGCGTACCCCCACCCCAACAGTGTAAGTATGACCCGTACCCTCACCCGCGTATGCATGGAGTGTACCCCCACCCCAACAGTGTAAGTACGACCCGTACCCTCACCCTCGTATGCATGGAGCGTACCCCCACCCCAACCGCGTATGTACGACCCGTACCCTCACCCGTGTATGCATGGAGCGTACCCCCACCCCAACAGTGTAAGTACGACCCGTACCCTCACCCGCGTATGCATGGAGTGTACCCCCACCCCAACCGCGTATGTACGTACCGTACCCCCACCCCAACAGTGTAAGTACGACCCGTACCCTCACCCTCGTATGCATGGAGCGTACCCCCACCCCAACAGTGTAAGTACGACCCGTACCCTCACCCGCGTATGCATGGAGCGTACCCCCACCCCAACAGTGTAAGTACGACCCGTACCCTCACCCGTGTATGCATGGAGCATACCCCCACCCCAACCGCGTATGTACGACCCGTACCCTCACCCGCGTATGCATGGAGCGTACCCCCACCCCAACAGTGTAAGTACGACCCGTACCCTCATCCGCGTATGCATGGAGCGTACCCCCACCCCAACAGTGTAAGTACGACCCGTACCCTCACCCGCGTATGCATGGAGCGTACCCCCACCCCAACAGTGTAAGTACGACACGTACCCTCACCCGCGTATGCATGGAGCGTACCCCCACCCCAACCGCGTATGTACGTACCGTACACCCACCCCAACAGTGTAAGTACGACCCGTACCCTCACCCTCGTATGCATGGAGCGTACCCCCACCGTGTATGTTCCAAGCGTACATATCCAGAAATAGGAGGTGTGTGTGCAGAGTCCTCCCAGCAGTGCCCTGAGACAGGAGGGGTGGGTGTGGAGTCCTCCCAGCAGTGCCCTGAGACAGGAGGTGTGCAACACATGTGTGTGAGGCTGGAAGTACCCACATGCATACTGCCTACAAGGGAACATGTCCCCATGAACTCATGTCAACAGACTCCACACACAAGTACAGTGATCACCAAGGATGCCACGAATGTTGCAGGTGGAGACATGGCCCTGCATGCATGGCCAAAGTAGAAGGGCTCCGTCACACACACAGCTCATGTAGACACAGCTCTGCGCTAAAGATTGGGAACACCCTGCAGGGAAGATATCAGGGTACACAGAGGGAGGAATACACCCTGGGACAATTGCACCATGCAGTAACTGCTTACATGAACAAAGAAAGTTAGCTAACACCTTGTGATGGCACACAGATCCCAGGGTCCCCCCAATGAGCAGCCCACTACTACATTTCCCACACACCCAACACATAAACACCACCCAAAACCATGTAGCAGCGCCACCAACACCAATACCAGCATAGCAGTAGTGTCAGAATGAAAAAAAAAATAAAGCTTTATTCAGCATGATCACAGTGTCCGTGGATTGCAGGCAGTTAAATATTCACAAAGCCCATAGGGCAGTCAATAAGTCTCAGCTGGATGGGGGACACAGAGGGATGCGTGTCCCCTAGCTTGCCTGCACAGTTACATGCCGTCGTCTTCCACAGGGGTGAGGCCATCAGGGGGGGGGAAGCACCAGGCACCGCAGGGACATCAGGGCAAAGGGGAGGCGTTGTGGGTGCAGGGATGGAGGACTCCACCACAGGGGGTGGGGCAGGGCCAAAGGCGGAAGCCAGGATGGCACTACACACCTTTGCAAGGTCCTCCAGGGAGTCCCCTGCACCCGAAGGATCCACAGGCCCCAAGGAGGGGGGGGGGGTCAGAGGGATGGGTCGCAGCGCCACCGGGGGAGGGCGTAGACAGGGGGGGAGAATCATCCACCGTGACCGAGGACTTCCTTGACCGCTTGCGGGGTGGTGTCACTGTGGGGCTCAGGGACAGAGCGGCCATGAAGGAGTCCTTGGGGGAGATGTGGCCAGGAGAGCTTAGGGGAGGGGATTTGGAGGGAGTGGACTGGGTGGAATGCGGACTCCCACTATGGCTGCGTGTCACACGTTTGCCCCCCGACCCAGTGGGTGTGCCTACCTCACCCTGTGTGTGCGTGTCAGGAGGAGTGCGGTGGACCTTCCCTGCTGGTGTGGTGCCTGTGTCTGTTGATGTGGGTGCATGCCGACGTCTGGGTGTACGTGGGACAGGCATGGGAGTGGGAAGTGTGGATGGGGCAGGGGTAGGTGGGGGGAGGTCGCGCTGCAGGAGACCCACTGCTGCAGTCAGTGTTGAGTCTATGGACCTCAGCAAGTTGCGTTGGTCAGCCTGCGATGAATGAATGCCCTCCAAGTATGCCTCGATGTTGTTGAGGGTTTGCCCGTGGGCATGGAGGACATTAAGGATCACAGCCTGACCAACCTGCAGTTGCTGCTGGATGTCCACAGACTCAGCATTGGCGGCAGCAGTGGAGACAGGGGCAGGGGGTGCGGTGCCTGGCATGAAGGAGACATGCGGTGACCGGGCACGCTGGGAAGGGACACGAGCTAGTGGGAGGCGGCTGATGGGAACTGAGGGGGCGGTGCGAGGTGTTGTTCCGCTGTCAGCTGCTGGTGCAGCCTCCGCCCACTCGGAGACATCCTCCTCGGACCTGTCAGCTTCGTATTCTGATGTGCCAGTTGACAGGTCCTCGGCCACACTCTCCTCCGCCTCTGTCCCACTCGATGTGCCAGCCCCGATGTCACGGCTGGCACTGGTGCTCGGTCCCTCCGCCTGGTCTGTGTCCATGTCTCCCTCTGTGTCCCCCGACGATGCTGTGGGCAGGGTGGAGAGACAGAAATTAATCAGACACCTGTACACATCTGTCACATGAGTCCAATCTACATAGGTAACATTGCATAGCCTGAAAAGGAAGATCCCTAACATCTACTAAACAAGGTACCGATGTAGGGCATGAAACACACAGTTGGTTGAGCCACCATGCCACTGAAATACCATGGAGAGCATGAGACAATAGCTAAAGACAGGAAACGGAGTCTGACATAGCACCCAGGCCCTGGGGACAATCCAGCACTGCATCTGCACCACACAGCGTTGGCGAAAATACCGATGACCAGGGACCATATCCATGAACTTGAGACACATGCTGCATAGGTAATGCTGAAAACATGCACAACATGACTCGGTCACTGCACCTTGCGTGTGTGTCCAGACAAACATCACACACTGCCCAGACCCAGCAAGTAGAAATCTGGATATGACATATAGGTTTTGCCCGCCCCAACCACCCCCTACACGAGGCAAATAGTTGAGACACAGGTGGCACCAACATCTCATAGTCTGGGTGATAAACACAGGGGCAGGCAAAATGCAAGATTGGACGCCAAACAGCCAAGGTGCGCCTGTACAAATAATGAGGTACCAGTGCCCATCCTCAGATGAGTATAACAAGACACACAGGCACTAGCAACTGTGAGTATGAAGAAGGACATTCAGGTCAGGCTGCACAGTGGACACCGGTACAAAATAGCACGTCTATATACATGGTGCCAGGGGACAATTGCACAGAGCACAACCTACGCTGTAGACACTGAGAGTGTCCACGTTTATGATGACACATACAACACCGATGAAAAGGTGCCCCAGGGGACAGTAGTGGCCACGCAACTCCATGCTCCTGAATGGTAATGACTGCAACCCACGCCACCATCCCTGCACTATGCGTATCGCACACTCATGCACATCATGTCACAGGCCACTACATAGGACACGCGCGCTGTAAGGCATGATACATGAGAGACCAACTCCCATGTCTGGAGTCAGCATCAGTGCCAACTGACATGGAACCCACATGCAGTGAACTTGACAGGGCACAGCCAAGGTCCCAATACCTGTTACACACCACCCCCACACATGATGCTACAGGCATAGTTCTCGTGGACAAAGCGCCAGCCTACATTATCTTGTGAAGGAGTGACTACACACAGACCAGGGAACACATTGCAAGGAGGGGAAGGGTGGCAGGGGCGCAGCGCTATACTGGGGCAAAATGGATCTGCACAGCACCTTTAAACCCTGGCAGTGAATTCATGCTACTGTGCCCTTACAAATGCCGGTGACACACAACACACACATGTACCTACCCCCTTCCGGCTGCTGCTTCGCCTGTAAGCGCCTATCCAAGTCTGGAAAGACCACCGGCAGCACACGCCTGTGGAGGTGGCTCAGACGGCGGCGCCCACGGTTCTTGTGGCTCTCAGGTGAGTCCTCCAGCAGGACCCGTGCAATCCTCCGCGTCCAGCACCGGATATCCTGCCAGCGTTTCCTCACCTGGGACAGGCTCCGCTAAGGGTGGGCGTAGTTCGCGAAGTAGCACTTCGCGAAGCTACGCAAAGTGAAGTTCGCACTACGCGAGCTACGCGTAGCACTTCGCGAACTGCGTAGTAACATGTTCGCACCGTGCAAGATGTTGTTTTCAATGATTGCACAGTGTGGACAAGCAACCGGCACTGTGCAATCATTGAAAATGGCATCTTGCACAGTGCGAGCTGTAGTTTTCTGCTGCTCGAGTAGATTTTTACTCGAGCGGCAGCTTTCTCAACGCGAACTGGTAGTTTCTCATCGCGAGCGGTCGCGAGCATACGCGACCCCTCGCAATGAGAAACCTGACCTCCTCGCGTTGGGAATCTCGCCGGGAGGTTTATTTTCCATGCTCGCGATCGCGAACAAGGAAAAAGTCTCGCCAGGATGTCATTTTGCTTGCTCGCGGTCGCCAACTTGACGTTGAGGACCGCGAGCAAGCAAAAAATGACCGCAGCACTACGCAACACTACGCTACGCGTGTTCGCACTGTGCTACGTGCAGTTCGCGTAGTGCGAAGTAGCGCGAACTTCGCAAACTACGCGAGCGTAGCGTAGTGCTTCGCCCAGGCCTAGGCTCCGCCTCCGACCATCCACACCCCTCACGGCACTGACGGCGGTCAGCCAGATCTGCTCCTTGGCAGTGGCGCCTACCTGTGAGGAAGAACAAGTGACACCACATCAATACACCAGCCACATGTCACAGAGAGACATTTGATAACAAATTAGCTGGTAACAACAAGGCATGTCATGCAGCCAACGCATTGCACCTTTGTCATAGGGACATGATCCTCTGGTGAGGGAAAAAGAAGTACGTGCCATAGTGGGTACACAGGTGGAATGATGGCAATGTCACAATCAATGATCAAGGCTCACACTGTGCATCACACCCACCCCTCCTTTCTCAGGGCACTGCTGTTAGTGATAGGCACACACCCCTCCTGTCTCAGGGCACTGCTGTTAGTGATAGGCACACACCCCTCCTGTCTCAGGGCACTGCTGTTAGTGATAGGCACACACCCCTCCTGTCTCAGGGCACTGCTGGGAGCACACTGTACCCACCCCTCCTGTCTCAGGGCACTGCTGGGAGCACTCTGTACCCACCCCTCCTGTCTCAGGGCACTGCTGGGAGCACTCTGTACCCACCCCTCCTGTCTCAGGGCACTGCTGTTAGTGATAGGCACACACCCCTCCTGTCTCAGGGCACTGCTGTTAGTGATAGGCACACACCCCTCCTGTCTCAGGGCACTGCTGGGAGCACACTGTACCCACCCCTCCTGTCTCAGGGCACTGCTGGGAGCACTCTGTACCCACCCCTCCTGTCTCAGGGCACTGCTGGGAGCACTCTGTACCCACCCCTCCTGTCTCAGGGCACTGCTGTTAGTGATAGGCACACACCCCTCCTGTCTCAGGGCACTGCTGTTAGTGATAGGCACACACCCCTCCTGTCTCAGGGCACTGCTGGGAGCACACTGTACCCACCCCTCCTGTCTCAGGGCACTGCTGGGAGCACTCTGTACCCACCCCTCCTGTCTCAGGGCACTGCTTGGAGCACTCTGTACCCACCCCTCCTGTCTCAGGGCACTGCTGGGAGCACTCTGTACCCACCCCTCCTGTCTCAGGGCACTGCTGGGAGCACTCTGTACCCACCCCTCCTGTCTCAGGGCACTGCTGTTAGTGATAGGCACACACCCCCCCTGTCTCAGGGCACTGCTGTTAGTGATAGGCACACACCCCTCCTGTCTCAGGGCACTGCTGGGAGCACACTGTACCCACCCCTCCTGTCTCAGGGCACTGCTGGGAGCACTCTGTACCCACCCCTCCTGTCTCAGGGCACTGCTGGGAGCACTCTGTACCCACCCCTCCTGTCTCAGGGCACTGCTGTTAGTGATAGGCACACACCCCTCCTGTCTCAGGGCACTGATGGGAGCACTCTGTACCCACCCCTCCTGTCTCAGGGCACTGCTGTTAGTGATAGGCACACACCCCTCCTGTCTCAGGGCACTGCTGTTAGTGATAGGCACACACCCCTCCTGTCTCAGGGCACTGCTGGGAGCACATTGTACCCACCCCTCCTGTCTCAGGGCACTGCTGGGAGCACTCTGTACCCACCCCTCCTGTCTCAGGGCACTGCTGGGAGCACTCTGTACCCACCCGTCCGGTCTCAGGGCACTGCTGGGAGCACTCTGTACCCACCCCTCCTGTCTCAGGGCACTGCTGGGAGCACTCTGTACCCACCCCTCCTGTCTCAGGGCACTGCTGTTAGTGATAGGCACACACCCCTCCTGTCTCAGGGCACTGCTGTTAGTGATAGGCACACACCCCTCCTGTCTCAGGGCACTGCTGGGAGCACACTGTACCCACCCCTCCTGTCTCAGGGCACTGCTGGGAGCACTCTGTACCCACCCCTCCTGTCTCAAGGCACTGCTGGGAGCACTCTGTACCCACCCCTCCTGTCTCAGGGCACTGCTGTTAGTGATAGGCACACACCCCTCCTGTCTCAGGGCACTGCTGGGAGCACTCTGTACCCACCCCTCCTGTCTCAGGGCACTGCTGGGAGCACACTGTACCCACCCCTCCTGTCTCAGGGCACAGCTGTTAGTGATAGGCACACACCCCTCCTGTCTCAGGGCACTGCTGGGAGACATCAGGCATCCCCCCCCCGGGACCCCCCCAACAGTACATGGCATGTGTGTCACACCAGGACACAATGGCAGAAGTCACAGTCACAACATAGGGACAGTCTGTGCCAGTGGCCTATGAACTCACCTGATACCCTGGTCGCCCATACAGCATGGGGTACTGTGGGAGGATCACATCCAGCAATGCCATGTTCTCCTCCAGGGTGAATGGCTGTGACCTCTCCACAGCCCTTGACATGGTTCCAGGGAATCAGTAGCAGCAGCTGGGTCGACGAATTCAAAGATGTGCAGGCAAGTACTCCCTCATGGGACCTGGCTGCCTTATATGTGCCTTTCTGCCCTGTCTCATGCACAGGAGTACAGAGTGATTGGTCACTCACATTTGCATCCTATGTTTCCACCAATCCCTTCAAACCTAGCAGTCTGTGTGTACTCTATCGGTTTCATTCTCCTGCATGATGTCAGCTCCACAAACACATTGCAACAAAGTATTTTTATTCCAACTGACTTCTGCTGTTCACCTTCCAGAAGAAATTCGAATTTTGAACTTGGTCTCCATGACAACCAGCATGCATGTAGGCCTTAATACTTGTCCCTCATGTGTCCCCTATGTAATTTTGAGCTCCACACACAGGTACGGTGCGTTCCGGGGCCCTAGGGCACCCAAAATGCATTGCAACGGCCCGTACACGCGTGACTACGTTCACTATCAGTATGTGTGGCCTCGCGTATGCGTACTCGTAGTGGTACGGGCCGTACACACGCCTGTACGCTCCCTATCAGTATGTGTGGCCTCGCGTATGCGTACTCGTAGTGATAGGGAGCATACAGGCGTGTGTACGGCCCGTACCACTACGAGTACGCATACGCGAGGCCACACATACTGATAGGGAGCGTACAGGCGTGTGTACGGCCCGTACCACTACGAGTACGCATACGCGAGGCCACACATACTGATAGGGAGCGTACAGGCGTGTGTACGGCCCGTACCACTACGAGTAGCATACGCGAGCCCACCCATACTGATAGGGAGCGTACAGGCGTGTGTACGGCCCGTACCACTACGAGTACGCATACGCGAGCCCACCCATACTGATAGGGAGCGTACAGGCGTGTGTACGGCCTGTACCACTACGAGTACGCATACGCGAGGCCACACATACTGATAGGGAGCGTACAGGCATGTGTACGGCCCGTACCACTACGAGTACGCATACGCGAGCCCACCCATACTGATAGGGAGCGTACACACGCCTGTACGCTCCCTATCAGTATGTGTGGCCTCGCGTATGCGTACTCGTAGTGGTACGGGCCGTACACATGCCTGTACGCTCGCCATCACGATGGGTACACATACGGCAGCACTCCCATAGTGATATGGGAACATACACAGGCCCTCTTTGCAGCAGTAAAGCGGTATTCACACATCACAGTGGTGACAGGCGGCACACAGGTAGGGATAGGGCGGACATACTTGTCCATGGATGGACATACTTGTCCATTAATTGACATCGAGGCATCGTCTGTGCATCACTACATGTGTGGGGCACAGGTGTGAAAGGCCTGTGATGTGGAACATTACTCCTGAGTTGAGAAGGCACCAGATGTATGATGAGATGTGTACAGATGTACTGTGTGATGGTGCGATGTGTGCCAGGCATGCCCTTGACTCCTTTGACATGTGTGCATGTCGTACTGCGCACTTGGGGTGAGCGTCACTGGCATGGCACGGACACCAACACACGGAAGTGTCCCCTGATGCCCGGTACAGGGGTTATGACACCTGACTTGTCACTACCCACGGTGCACAATGTGACTATGTCATGTATGTGTGGGGGCTTCCCATCAGGTTGATGTTGGAGCACCCTCAAAAGCTGCAGCCGTTGCAGCAACAAACATGTGTCTGTGTGTAGATTGTCATTGCACACTGTTCCGCACACCATGCCACATGTGGTATCGGATGTGAGGTGCACATGTATGCATGGGACACGGAGTAGCGTGACAAGGACATGTCAGCATCCTCACAAGGTATGTGTGGTGAGTCATGACATGTGCACCTTCATGGCAAGGTGTGTGGGCTGGCCTAGTGTAATTTCATGTGACCTGTGGCTCCAGTGTTCCGCTACCAATCTCTGCAATCGGCATCCTACTGCTGCTGATGTATGGGCGTATGTCACTCCTGTGTTGCGTCTGGCTGTTCACTTGCACTGGGACACAGCTATTCCCATGGCGTGGCATGGGGAGGTTCTCAATCTCCGTGTGTAGCTGGGTCTTTGAAGGAGTGTCACCTTGCATCCATACGTGTCCTGGCCATGTAGCACATACCTGACTCCCTATGTAGCATGTGTGTATTGCCAGATTAACATGTGCTCAGTACACATGAGTTGTTGTCGTAGTGCACTCACTCTTCGTTGTCACTTCCAAATTACTGCAGAGCGCCGCCTCTTGCCCGAAGAATTCCAGACTTGGCTGCCATGCAGGATAATGACAGCATCCGGCTCTACCGCTTCACCCAACCGTTGATTCTGGAGTTGACGGCGAGACTGGCACCACACCTGCAACCGCAGCACAGGTATCCCACGGCACTGACACCCCAGCTGAAGGTAATGGCTGCCCTACATTTTCTTGCCACGGGTACCTTTCAAAATACCATAGCTCATGTTGGTGGCATGTCCCAGAGCACGTTCAGTGGTGTGCTGCATGATTTCTTAGAGGCCATGTTGATTCACCTGGATGACTTCATCAAGTTCCCAACCCCTGAACAGATGACTGGGGTCAAGCGTGGGTTCTATGCCCTGGGAGGGATGCCCCATGTCATTGGGTCCATAGATGGGACACATGTGGCTTTGGTACCACCGCAGGCACAGGAGGTAGCGTACAGGAATCGGAAGCACTACCACTCCATCAATGCCCTTGTGGTGTGTCTGTCCAACATGGTGATTTCACATGTCTGTGCTCGTTTTCCAGGATCAGCACACGATGCCTACATCATGAGGCGTAGCGGGATGCCTGATATGATGATGCAGCTGCGCAACGAACGGGCATGTGTTGTTGGTGGGTACAGTCTGTCTGTCCTGTATTCAGTATAGCCTACCAGCACGACCGCTTCACCACTTCTAACGATGACCATGTGCTTTCCATGTAGGGGACGCTGGCTATCCCAACATGCCTTGGCTGCTCACACCTCTCCGCAACCCCATCACGCCGGCCCAGCTCCGCTACAACACCGCCCATGGCCGGACAAGGCGAGTGATAGAGAGGACGTTTGGCATGCTGAAGAGCCGATTCAGGTGCCTCCATAAGACCGGCGGCGCACTCCCATATGCCCCTGCGAAGGTCTGCAAGATCTTCATGGTCTGCTGCATGCTGCACAACATGGCAGTTGAGAGAGCTGTGCCACTCATCCTGAATCAACATGACGAGGACCATCCACCCGTGGATGACGAAGGGCTTGGCAATGGGGCTAGTGATGTGGAGGATGTGGAGACGCAAGAGGACATCCGGACTCGGCTCATACGCGACTTCTTTGCATAGTGGTGAGTACCAGTGTCTGAGTGTGCACGCATTGGTCCCCGTGTGGCATGCGTTGTGATGTGTGTCTCCACCTGCATGTATGGCACGTGAGTCAGAGGTGTGTGTGGGTGTGTCACTGGAGTGATGGTGCCAGTGATGGGTGTACTTCCTCAGTCATAATTGTGACCTAGCATGTTGTCATCCATACATGTGTCGAGTAAATGCACATGCAAGTGGCTGTGCTTTTTGTGGCTGACTTCTTGTGTGTTTCTCTTCCCCAGGTACCTGTGCATGCCGTCTGCTGGTTGCATTGTTGTGGCACTGCTATTCCTCATGGACATGACATCGTGGGCTGACTCAGCGTTACAGGCACGGACACGTTTGGAAGTCTCCATGGGGTAAGGGATGCATCTGGGGTGTATTGGGTGTGGCAGTTGTTCACGATGTGTGCACACTGCCCCTGTCGGTGTTTGGTTCCTCTGCAGCCATGTCGCATCCCCATGGGACACGACATGCAGCTGTGTACACCTGAATAGATGGTCTGCCTGGTTGACAGTCATCAGTGATGGGATAGGGGATTGTGATGATGGTATCAATGTGTGTGACACTGCCCTCGGACACATTCGGTTAGCATTGGCTTGACATGGTGTGGGACTTCGACATCCGCGGATCTATGGTGTATGGCAGGCTCTCCGTGTGCAGCTGTGGGTATTTAGCTGTTAGCCGACGCTTGTGTGCCAGTTCCATGGCGAACACGCATGTGTGCTGCTGAAGGGGGGTGCCAGTGTTGGACCCACATGTTACTCCACATGATGTGTTCATGTGTACTTCGAGTTGCCTCTGCAATCCCGAATACATGACTAATAAAGGTGTCCCTATGCCTCCAAGGTGCCTCTTCTCAGTCAATGCTGGTGTGTTGCCACGGTGCATCCTGCTTGTCTGGCATGGTATTCCCTGATTGTGGCTATGTGTCAATGTGTCGAGTGGCAAGATGCAAGCTGTGTGTGTGGGCTGAGACTGTGTATTGGGCATGATGTCCATGACTGTGTGGGTATTGTGACATGTGCCATCCCCATGCATCCAGCGTTGGCCAGGCCCCCATTCTCTGCATCCACCGGACTCAAGCTTGCAGGACATGTTTCTGCCACCTGTCTACACATACCTGGGTGCCCCCCAGGACACTGGACTGGATCCCTGACCTCTGCGCATGACTGTTGCTGTACTCAATGTGTGTGTCAGCACGGTTGTTCGGTAACCCCCTCAGCTTGTTGGGCCCATCACAGGTGTGTATGGTGCTCCATGTCTGTCTTGCCTAATACACTGTGACCCATGTGTCCTGTGCCAGACTCAGGCCCCAGGGTGTGGGTGGTTGAAGACAAAAGATGACTCAGGCATGTTTTGACTTTACAAGACACATGTTAGGTAATAATGCTACCAGCAGGCATCTACTCTTCATAGTGAGATTTATTATTGGGGGGGGGGGGAAACAAAGTGAGTGTCTTTCCGGGAATTTTAAATCCAAAGTCCAGTAGGGGAGTTGGTGTCCTTGCCATTGGATGTCCTCAGAGTCCATGCCACAGTCTTTGTCAACATTGGTCAGCCAGTGACCAGCAGGGCCATGTGGCAGAGAATGTCTCTTGATGCTGTGATGCTGTTGCTCCAGTTGGCCAGGTGCCAGGCCAGGTGTCCTGGGAGATGGTGATTTAGCGCCGACCCTCACGGTCCTTTCCGTGGACGACCCGGCCTCCTGCGGGGAACCTCACCAGCAGGCCGTGATGACATCTGGGATGCTCCGTCGGATGTTTCCTCCTCCTCCTCCTCCTGATCCCTCCCTGTGGGTGGTGATGTTCTCCGCCTTCTGGCACAGGGAGGGTCGGCCATGTTGTCGGCCATCCGACGGAGTGTAGCGTGAATCCCCTGGAATGCCGTCACTTGCTCAGCCTGTCTGTCCTCCATCCTCCGTTGGTGTACCAGTAGACAGGCATGTAGCTCCGCATGTTGCTGGGCCTGCTGGGTCTTTATCTCATCAAGGCTCCCCTTGATCTCATTGAGGGTGGACACAACCTGGGCCATGCCCGTGGTGTCCTGCCGGTATGAGTCCAGGATGTTACGGACATGGGAAAATACCGGATCCCCAGCCAACTGGTCAGGCTCGTGCCTCCGCTGTCCTCCACTCCCACCACCCCTGCCCACTTGCGCCTGGCCTGCCCTTGTGGGCACATCGGGTCTCCGGGACCCCTGAGGGGTGGCATTGGCGTTGTCGCCTGCCTCCTCCTGGGTGCCCGGGACACCGTGTCCCTCCTGGCCAGCCTGGCTGCATTGTGGTGTTGGGGCAGGGATCCTGGGTGTCTCCTGGGATGTGGCAGGAGTGGGGGTGGTGGTTGGCACAGTTGTACCTGACGCAGGTGCTGCAGGCGGTTGGACACCAGAGGGGCCAGGTCGGTCGGGGTCGTCCACAGAGTGGTGAGAGTGGTCGCTGCCGGTGGGATCGGGCTCCTGCAGATCCGGGTCCTGTGAGTGTTCCCCCCCAGTGTTGGGGGGTGCACCACGACGTTGACCTGTGTGTGAGAGAGACAATGTTAATTTTGGTCCATGCAACATCCATGTTTCATCATTTCCTAAGTTGGCACATTTCCTCTTGGAATTAGGATCTGTCTTGCATTCCACTCACAGTGCACTTGTGCATGGGTGTGTCCCTTGGGCACCACTTTGGCACCTTTAACTATGTGTGGCACAGTCTTACTTGCTGCGTCAAGTGTGACTGCAGTCAGCAGTGGAGTGGGCAGGTGTTGCGAGCCATGCATTGGCGCCTTCCGTGTAGCACTGTACATGTGCACATGGATTTGTTCCACACACTTATGTGATGCAGGTAGCTGTCATTGTGCTCGTGCACAGGTTGTGACATGGCCCTGTGTTTTGCCATGGAGAAGAGGGGGGGTTCTGGCACGGGCCACCCTTGGCTACATGCACGCAGTCTACCTGCTGACGAGCAGACATTCCCACACACCACACGGCTGATTTGCTCTCCCTGTGTCTCCCTCCCTCTCTGTCCCCCTCTCCCTCCCTCTCTGTCCCCCTCTCCCTCCCTCTCTGTCACCCTCTCCCTCCCTCTGTGTGTCAGCCTCCTCCCTCTGTCCGTCTCCCTGTGTCTCCCTCCCTCTCTGTCCCCCTCTCCCTCCCTCTCTGTCACCCTCTCCCTCCCTCTGTGTGTCAGCCTCCTCCCTCTGTCCGTCTCCCTGTGTCTCCCTCCCTCTCTGTCTCCCTCTCCCTCCCTCTCTGTCCCCCTCTCCCTCCCTCTCTGTCACCCTCTCCCTCCCTCTGTGTGTCAGCCTCCTCCCTCTGTCCGTCTCCCTGTGTCTCCCTCCCTCTCTGTCCCCCTCTCCCTCCCTCTCTGTCCCCCTCTCCCTCCCTCTCTGTCACCCTCTCCCTCCCTCTGTGTGTCAGCCTCCTCCCTCTGTCCGTCTCACTGTGTCTCCCTCCCTCTCTGTCCCCCTCTCCCTCCCTCTCTGTCCCCCTCTCCCTCCCTCTCTGTCCCCCTCTCCCTCCCTCTGTGTGTCACCCTCTGTCACCTCAGCCCAGCTTTCTGGGCACACACTGTTAGCAGATCTTTGAGTGGCCCTTGGCTTGTTGATGTGAGTTTGTTTCTGATCTCCAGGCACCCATTGGGTGTGATGTGTGTCTGTGCGCTGCTGCTGTGGTGGTGTGTGCTGCCACTCTTTCACAATGTTGGCTGTTCATTAGCTGCTGTCATGTGCAAAACAGTGCCTTCACCCCCATGTGTTGATGCAAGGCGTCCGCCATTTGCTGGCAAGTCATTCCTGTGTTGGGACACACTGTTTGTCTGGCTGTGACCTAGGCCATATGGGCAGAGTGCATTGTTGTCTGCTTCGGAGTCGCACTATGTGATTTTTGGGGCCCAGCCTCCCGCCATCCGGGTTACCGTGTCATGTGTTGTTGTCTTCTGTGACTTGCCATTGTCCAGCTGGGTGCATGGGGCATGGTGGCAGCAGTGGCATGTGCGTGCTCATGGAGTGTGGTTGAGTAATGCGATGGCTTGTGGTGGTTGCGTGCCTGTTAGTGATTTTGGTTGGGGATGCCGTTCCCCCCATGTGAGGTGCGTTGTTTGTGTACTCACCCGGGTCTCAGAGTCCTTCTAATCCTTCGACTGCCTCCACCGGCAGTATGGCCATCACCCTTTCCTCCCAGGGATGGTACTGTACGGGTCTGCGGGAGGGCCCTCCTCCGGTGGCGTTGGCCTGGTCGTGTTCCTCCTGCCTCTTGGCTCTGACCCTCCTCCGCAGATCGTACCACCTGTTCTGGCATTCCTGCCTGGTCCTCCTGGTGTCCGCAACAGCATTCACAGCATCGACGATGGTCTGCCACATGGCTGTTTTTGCTGCCAGGCTGGTGTTTCTGACCAATGTTCCAAAGATCTGTGGCTCGACTGATCAACAAGGACCTCCAACTCTCGGTTACTGAACTTTGGATTCTTGGTAGTGGGCATGGTGAGGGGTGTGGGTGGGGATGGTGGGGGGTGTGTGTGGATGTTGGGGGGGGTGTGTGGATGGTTGTGTGTGTGTGTGTGTGTGTGTGTGTGAATGTGATGAGGGGGTGTTTGTGAGGGTGGTTGTGTGAAGGTGTGCAAGTGTAAGGTGTGGTGTAGCTTGTTGTATGGTTCTGTGGTGTCTGGCAGCAGTGAGTCTGTTGCAAAGGCTCATGGTTTGTGTGTGTGGGCCCTTTTTATTGGTCCATGGGTGGGTGTGGCAGTGTTTGAATTTTGGGTGGGTGTGTTATAAGTAGTGGTGGTGTTTTGGCCCTCTGTTTGTCTTTGGCAGTTGCAGGTCAGTGAAGGTGTATTTGTAGTGTTTGTTGGCCATGTTTAGTGGCTTTGTGCCATTCGAATAGTGTCTTCTTGTGTTGTTTTGTTTTGTCCTGGTTGTGTACGTGCGTTTTGAGCGTGTGTACGGTGTGTAGATGGGCCATTTGGTTGTACGGTGCTGTCCTTGTGTGTGGGTTGGTACGACTCGTACATGCGGTTGTGATGTTGGGGCCTGGGGTGCGCTCCGTACTTAGGAGGTTGTGTTGGGGGTAGGACCGTAACGTACTGGGGTGTACATAGACGGTGGTGCGACACATACAGGGGTGCGGGTGGGGCTCGAACGTACTGGGGTGTACATAGACGGTGGTACGACACGTACTGGGGTGGGGGTACGACTGGAACGTACTGGGGTGTAGGTACACGGGGGTATGACACGTACTGGGGTGGGGGTACGACTGGAACGTACTGGGGTGTACTTAGACGGTGGTACGACACGTACTGGGGTGGGGGTACGACTGGAACGTACTGGGGTGTAGGTACACGGTGGTGCGACACGTACAGGGGTGGGGGTACGACTGGAACATACTGGGGTGTAGGTACAGGGGGGTATGACACGTACTGGGGTGGGGGTACGACTGGAACGTACTGGGGTGTACATAGACGGTGGTACGACACGTACAGGGGTGGGGGTGGGGCTCGAACGTACAGGGGTGTACATAGACGGTGGTACGACACGTACTGGGGTGGGGGTACGACTGGAACGTACTGGGGTGTAGGTACATGGGGGTATGACACGTACTGGGGTGGGGGTACGACTGGAACGTACTGGGGTGTACATAGATGGTGGTACGACACGTACTGGGGTGGGGGTACGACTGGAACGTACTGGGGTGTAGGTACACGGTGGTGCGACACGTACAGGGGTGGGGGTACGACTGGAACGTACTGGGGTGTAGGTACACGGTGGTGCGACACGTACAGGGGTGGGGGTACGACTGGAACGTACTGGGGTGTAGGTACACGGGGGTATGACACGTACTGGGGTGGGGGTACGACTGGAACGTACTGGGGTGTAGGTACACGGTGGTGCGACACGTACAGGGGTGGGGGTACGACTGGAATGTACTGGGGTGTAGGTACACGGTGGTGCGACACGTACAGGGGTGGGGGTACGACTGGAACGTACTGGGGGTAGGTACACGGGGGTATGACACGTACTGGGGTGGGGGTACGACTGGAACGTACTGGGGTGTAGGTACACGGTGGTGCGACACGTACAGGGGTGGGGGTACGACTGGAACGTACTGGGGTGTACATAGACGGTGGTACGACACGTACTGGGGTGGGGGTACGACTTGAACGTACTGGGGTGTACCTAGACGGGTGGGGGTATACATACACGGGGGGTACGTGTCGGACGTACGGGGGCTGGGGGGAGTGTTGGGCGCGTATGCGGGCACATGTCTCCATGGTTGCTATAGGAGTTCGGTGCGGACGGTGTTTTTTCCATACGGTTGTAAGCTCGGACGCACGGGATGGATCGTGATTCCTCGGTCGGACTTGGCTTTTCACGTTTGTAAGGTAAATCGTCCGAGGACGTGTCGGACACATTTTCCGACCCGAGGACGTGTGGGGAATGATTCCCAGTGCGGTTCGTATGGACTTTTTACCATGCGAATCGTGATTGCCAGTTCGTACGGCACTTGTACGATTCGTACGGTAAAAAGACCCGATACGAGTCGTACGGGGACATTTTTTACCGGATCGTGATCGGCACCAGATTGTATAGGAGTGGTCCCAAAGCCAAGATTTGTTGCACTTTATGTTTTACTAAGTTTTTCATAGTGATTTACTGTTTCAATATATCTTACCTCTTTTAAAAATCTGCCATTTTGCACAGGTAAGACCAGCCATGATATATTTGAAAATGCTGTCCTCACCCCTGATATGCTATGGTGTTGCGAGTTTTTTAGCAAGGACTGTGCGCAGAAAAAAACATTTTAATCAGCCTTAGAACTGGGTTGGATTTTGAAGTCCTGAAGGAAGAAATGCTTTTAAATTTGTATGATTATCTTTTTTTTTTACTTAGTATTGATTGTGTATAATATTTATTTTTTATCAAAGTATTTGCTGATACTATAGGTTTTATCACGATATGCTAAATATACATAAGGGCTAAGTAACTGTATGTAAAAGTAGCTGTTCTCTTTTTATTATTACTATGCATTCATACTGTATTTTTGGGTTACTCTTTGTGTAAATGTACTTTTATGGCCATAATGTGGCTGAATAAAGTTTTATTGATGATGATGAGATGGGGCCCTGTTTTGGGCCCCTGAATTCCATTTCTGACAGCTTTTTCATTGCGGCCTTCCTGACATGAAAAGTCAGGGAAGGATATTGTAATGCCTTCCTTGGCACCGCTGCCATTCGAGAATACGATTCCAAACGCCTCCTCGTCCAGATCACTGATCCTGCTGGTGGTGGCAGACTTCCCTCCAACTTTTGTGGGTCCAATCACCAGGATTGCAATCCAGCAGTCAGACCAAAGGGCGGTCGATGGTCAAAGCATCACCGACAACCTGTCAGTTGCAGGACTGTGTAGTCAAACTTCAGTCCTCCAATCTCTTCCGCTTGTGCAGATTAGTGTAACTGCCAACTGCCAAAAGTGGTCAGTGAGAAGAAGCTGCTTACCACCAGTGATATGTCGCATTAAGCCTTTTTTGGACCACCAGATCTTGTGCCTAACACACCGGCCTCCGGGGAGCAAGCTGAGAGCAGCACTGCTGCATCAACAGAAGCACCCTAACCTAAGCCAAAGAAGATCATGTCTATCAGTGAGGTGGCCACTGCAATCACGGTGATGTCATGGTGATGTGATTCTGAATTTGATGTGTCCCATTTTCAGAGCAGTACCAATCGTTTCAGGAAACAGAGCAAAGTGGACAGCATCCGCAACCAGAAATAGTACATCTTCCTGGTGTTGGAGCAGAACAGGAGGTTGAGTTTCCTACTGAGCAAGAGCCTTATCTTTTAGAATCATTGGCTCCCAAATGGTCAGCAAGGAAAATAAAGGGTACTACTCCACCATTTTCTCCAATGCTCCACTTCTGATGATAATGATATGAACATGGAGTGGACCCCGGCACATTCATGGAGACAACACTAGAGGCAAGGAAAAACAAAAGTTCCTGAAACCTTAGACTTATGGAAGGGGATGATGAGGAGGATGATGACAACAAGGCAGTCATTGTGGAAGGTGACACAGGGGGGTCCGACATTGTTATTGAACCTGCTGCGAGGGATGTGGTACATGTAGCACCTCCAGCTCCCTTTTTTTGAAAGCCCAAGCTGAGACCTGCACGAACCGCTACCTCAGGAGAAGTATTCACTGTGGAGAGGTAATCAACGACATGTTCACCTACCTCCCCTTCTTCTTCAGGCATTGGCAATGGCACAGTAAAAAGTATATCTGACCAGTTTGGGTCTTTTTATGGTTAGCACAAATGAGAGCACATTGCAGTATGCATCATTTGCACACGCATGTTCGTTGAGGAAAGCCTGGTTTACATTATTGTAAAGAAAAAACACAATACAATCTGGTGGGAGGTGCACCATAAAAGAATTGCTGAGCATTGTTGTGGTGGTGAGGAGAGCTGTGTAATATCAGCAACCAATGCAATTGGGGGGGCAGTGATGATGAGGAAGAAGAGGGTGACATTGTCAAGCAACGCAGACCTGTTCCTCACCCACTGCAGTGACTTCACAATGGCACAAGAACACTCAGTGAGATGGAAATACCATGGCATACAGTGACTACCCAACCTCAATGCACATTGCATCTACCACTACCTACATCTTGAAAGCCGCCTGTGTCAGTGGCCGCAGAAAAGAAGAAAAAACAGGTTACTACTATTACAGGCATGTTTAGACAGGAGGGGCTCTATGAACTCAACCACCCAACGTCACATTTGTTAATTGGGCAGCTTGAAAAAAGTTTAGCGTTAGATTTCCTCCCTTTTTCTTTTGTGGAAGGAGTGGGGTTCAGCCATCTGCCTGATTTAGAAGGTTCCAAGTCAGACCTATTTTGCCAGAGTTGCTCTTCCAGTGCAGGATCATGATGTGGTGCAGTTGGTTAAAGAAGCTTTGCAGCAAAGTGTTGTTCACAAAATGTACCTGACGACAGACATTTGAACTAGTTGTCAGATGACTCATTACATGTGCTTCACTGAAAACTAGATCTCTTTTGAGAGAGTAAGGCAAAAGATATCTCCAGGTCTTTGCCCTGAAGAAAGTTTGAAGAGCGTTTGGCTGCCTGCAACTGTGGCCATATTTGCCATAGAGAAATCACATACAGCTGTAAACATCTTGGATGAATTTAACCGCAAGGTGTATGAATGGCTGCAACCCAGATGTCTCAGAAATGGATTTGTTGGCAAGGACAATGGCAATAACATTTTCAAGGCCATGTGAGGTGGTGGCTATTTCAGGGCCCTTTGTTTGCCCCATTGCATCAATGCAAGCTTTTCAAAAAAAAAAAGAAGACATAGTCAGCAACATACTGACCACCTGCAGAAGAATCCGCACTCATCTCAGCCATTCTTTTAAAGCCCATAAGCAGTTGTGGATTATTCAGTGTACTGATAGAGCACAAGTTAATGCCCTGATGTAGGATGTACCAACACGGAACACGACTTAGAACATGGTGCAACGTCTACTTGCGCAGTGCAAATAGATCAATGACTATGTCATTCAAAGAGCAGGGGATGCAGTTGGGAAAGCTATGACTACAGATGTGGACACATTGGGCCGAGTCAAATGCCTGACACAGATGCAACTCCATTTTGAGGTTTACACAAATGTAGTTAGCAAGGAGGACAGTATGATGGGCCAAGTGATCCAGTTGATCCTTGCTTGACTTGTAATACAAGGCTGCAACATGACATCATCTCACCCAAACAATACATCTGTGCCACACTACTTGATTCATGGTACAAACAAATTATGCTTTCATTCCCATTTTTGAAGGGAATGTTTCAAAATACAAGAGGTGGATAGTAGAGAAAGCTGGAGACCTGGAAGAAGAACGGCTGGAACCTAGAGTCCTACCCCAAAGTTCTGGGTGCTGCTTTCACTTCCTGAGAGGGCAGTCTTTTTGTACAGCAGCCTATAACACCATCAAAGAGAACACCAGACCCAACCTCTACATTATAATGGTTTCAACCAGCAGGGCTTAAGTCCAGTGCAGATGCCAAGGCAAAAGAGGCTGAGCTACGGGCAGCACCAATGACCATCGACAGGATGTCTGAGGAGAATCTGGATGATCCAAAAGAGGTCTATGTTGATCAAAACCCGTAGATGTTGTGGTATGGAGAGATGAGCCAATGGGCAGAGATCAGCAGGCTGGCAATAAAGTATCTGGTTTGTCCTGTAGCCTAAGCGTCTGCTAAGTGTGTGTTCAGTGCTGCTCAGTGGTTGTTACAGTGAGAAGAACCATTCTCTCATCTCTAAACATGGAGACATTGACTATAATCAAAATGAACCAACATTTCATACCACACAATTACACAGCTCCTGAATCAGCAGAGGAGGAGGAGGATTGGTCAGATTCAAGTGTGTTAGCTTACCAACTTCTTTGTGAACCATATTAGTTTGAGGACAAATTCTACTTCCCAGACTTATTATGGCAGAGCCCCTATAGAACTTTTACTTTATTTCTCATTTAAATTCTACCTTTTCTTAATAAAAAAAAGTAGCTTCTGGAACATTTTCATTTTTGTGTACGATTTAGGCTGCTTCACCACTTTTTTAAAAATAACAATTGATGGACAGAATGCAGAACAAGGTCATACATTCAAAACAGTACAGAGATCTGGGCCTAAATCCATTGTTTCTTTGCTCACCATGCCATTCCACTTTTCACCCAGCCATATGCAAATCAGTCTTGACCCTGCGCCCAATGGCAACAGTCCAGCCCAAACTGCCAAGCCAGGTCCTCCCTGGACTGGAAACAAGCCTCCTAGGACCAGTTTCGGGCTTTCAGCCCTCATCAGCCAAGATAGCTTGACTCCAGTGGCATGGAGAGCACAGGACCCACGTCTGGGCCTACCCGTCCCACTCTGGGTGACAAATGCTAAAAGAACAATTGATGGACAGAATGCAGAACAATGTCATACATTCTAACCAGTACAGAGATCTGGGTCTAAATCCATCGTTTTTTTGCTCACCATGCCATTCCAGTTTGGACCCAGCCATATGCAAATCAGTCTTGACCCTGCACCCAATGGGAACAGTCAAGCCCGAACTGCCAAACCAGGTCCTCCCTGGACTGGAAACAATCATCCTAGGAACGGTTTCAGGCTTTCAGCCCTCATCAGCTAGGATAGCTTGACTCCAGTGGAATGGAGAGCATGGGACCCACGTCTGGGCATACCCATCCCACTCACGGTGACAAATGCAAAAAGAACAATTGATGGACAGAATGCAGAGCAATGTCATACATTCGAAACAGTACAGAGATCTGGGCCTAAATCCATCTTTTTTTGCTCACCATGCCATTCCAGTTTGGACCCAGCCGTATGCAAATTAGTCTTGATCCTGCACCCAATGGCAACAGTCCAGCCCGAACTGCCAAGCCAGGTCCTCCCTGGACTGGAAACAAGCATCCTAGGACCAGTTTCAGGCTTTCAGCCCTCATCAGCCAAGATAGCTTGACTCCAGCGGCATGGAGAGCACGGGACACACGTCTGAGCATACCCGCCCCACTCAGGGTGACAAATGCAAAAAGAACAATTGATGAACAGAATGCAGAACAATGTCAAACATTCTAAACAGTACGGAGATCTGGGTCTAAATCCATTGATTTTTTGCTCACCATGACATTCCGGTGTGGACCAAGCCATATGCAAATCAGTCTTCACCATGCACCCAATGGGAACAGTCTAGCCCAAACTGCCAAACCAGGACCTGCCTGGACTGGAAACAAGCATCATAGTACTGGTTTCAGGCTTTGAGCCCTCATCAGCCAGGATAGCTTGACACCAGTGGCATAGAGAACATGGGGCCCACGTCTGGGCATACCCGTCCCACTCAAGGTGACAAATGAAAAAAGAACAATTGATGGACAGAATGCAGAACAATGTCATACATTCAAGCCAGTACAGAGATCTGGGCCTAAATCCATTGTTGTTTTGCTCGGTATGCCTTTAAAATTTGGACCCAGCCATATGCAAATCAGTCTTGACTATGCACCCAATGGGAACAGTCCAGCCCACACTGCCAAGACAGGTCCTCCCTGGACTGGAAACAAGCATCCTAGAACCGGTTTCAGGCTTTCAGCCCTCATCAGCCAGGATAGCTTGACTCCAGTGGCATGGAGAGCAAGAGACCCAAGTCTGGGCATACCCATCCTACTCAGGGTGACAAATGCAAAAAGAACAATTGGTGGATAGAATGCAGAACAATGTCATACATTCAAATTAGTTAAGAGATCTTGGCCTAAATCCATAATTTTGTTGCTCACCATGCCATTCCAGTTTGCACCCAGCCGTAAGCAAATCAATCTTGACTCTGCACCCAATGGGAACAGTCCAGCCCAAACTGCCAAGCCAAGACCTCCCTGGACTGGAAACAAGCATCCTAGGATCGGTTTAGGGCTTTCAGTCCTCATCAGCCAGGGTAGCTTGACTCCAGTGGCATGGAAAGCATGGGACCTACGTCTGGGCATATCCATCCCACTCAGGGTGACAAATGCAAAAAGAACAATTGATGGAGAGAAGTCAGAACAATGTCATACCAGTTTGGACCCAGCCGTAAGCAAATCAATCTTGACCCTGCACCCAATGGGAACAGTCCAGCCCAAACTGCCAAGCCAAGACCTCCCTGGACTGGAAACAAGCATCCTAGGATCGGTTTCGGGCTTTCAGTCCTCATCAGCCAGGGTAGCTTGACTCCAGTGGCATGGAAAGCATGGGACCTACGTCTGGGCATATCCATCCCACTCAGGGTGACAAATGCAAAAAGAACAATTGATGGAGAGAAGTCAGAACAATGTCATACATTCAAACCAGTACAGAGATCCGGGCCTAAATCCATTGCTTTTTTGCTCACCGTGCCATTCCAGTTTGGATTCAGCCATATGCAAATCAGTCTTGACCCTGCGCCCAATGGGAACAGTCCAGCCCGAGCTGCCAGGCCAGGTCATCCCTGGACTGGAAACAAGCATCCTAGGACCGGTTTCTGGCTTTTAGCCCTCATCAGCCAGGATAGCTTTACTCCAGTGGCATTGAGAGCACGGGAAACACGTCTGGGCATACCCGTCCCACTCGGGGTGACAAATGCAAAAAGAACTATTGAAGGATAGAATGCAGAACAATGTCATACATTCAGTACAGAGATCTGGGGCTAAATCCATCATTTTTTGGCTCACCATGCCATTCCAGTTTGGACCCAGTCATATGCAAATCAATCTTGACCCTGCGCCCAGTGGGAAAAGTCCAGCCCGAACTGCCAAGCCAGGTCCTCTCTGGACTGGAAACATGCATCCTAGAACCGGTTTCGGGCTTTCAGCCCTCATAAGACGTGGGTCCTGTGCTCACTACACCACTGGATTCAAGCTAGCCTGGCTGATGAAGGGTGATGCTCTGAAATCCGTCCCAGGAAGCTTGTTTCCCATCCAGGGATGACCTGGCATGGCAGTTTGGGCTGGACTGTTCCCACAAGGAGCCGTGTCAAGACTGATTTGCATGTGGCTGGGTCAAAACTGGGATGGTGTGGTGAGCAAAAAAAAGATAGATTAATCCCAGATCCTTGTGACTGGGGGTGAATGTTTGGATTGTCCAGCATTCCGTCTATCAATTATTTCTTTTGCATTTGTCACCCTAAGTGAGAAGGGTATGCCCAGACATGGGTCCCGTGCTCACTACACCACTGGATTCAAACTAGCCTGGCTGATGAAGGGTGATGCTCTGACACCGGTCCCAGGATGCTTGTTTCGAATCCAGGGATGACCTTTCTTGGCAATTCCGGCTGGACTGTTCCCACAACGAACAGGGTAAACACTGATTTGCATATGGCTGGGTCCATGCAGGGGTGGTGTGGTGAGCAAAAGAATAATGTATTAAACCCAGATCCTTATGAGGGGGGTGAATGTTTGCATTGCCCGCTATTCCATCCATCTACTGTTTCTTTTGCAAATGTCGCCCTAAGTGAGAAGAGTATGCCCAGACATGGGTCCCGTGCTCACTACACCACTGGATTCAATGTAGCCTGGCTGATGAAGGGTGATGCTCTGAAACCGTTCCAAGGATGCTTGTTTCCCATCCAAGGAGGACCAAGTTTGGGAATTGGGGCTGGACTGTTCCCACAAGGAACAGGGTCAAGACTGATTTGCATATGGGTGGGTCCAAACTG
The DNA here is from genome assembly GCF_964204655.1 of Triturus cristatus. Taxonomy (NCBI): domain Eukaryota; kingdom Metazoa; phylum Chordata; class Amphibia; order Caudata; family Salamandridae; genus Triturus; species Triturus cristatus. Next base: position 160,310,618 of record NC_140585.1, read on the forward strand.
GGGTCGTGTGGGGAGCAAAAGATTGATGGATTAAACCCAGATCCTTGTGACTGGAGGTGAATGTTTGCATTGTCCAGCATTCCGTCCATCAACTGTTTTTTTGCATATGTCGCCCTAAGTGGGAAGGGTATGCCCAGACGTGGGTCCCGTGCTCACTACACCACTGGATTCAAGCTAGCCTGGCTGATGAAGGGTGATACTCTGAAACCAGTCCCAGGATGCTTGTTTTCCGTCCAGGGAGGACCTGACTTGGCAGTTCGGGCTGGACTGTTCCCACAAGGAACAGGGTCAAGCGTAATTTGCATATGTCTGGGTCCAAACTGGGGTGGTTTGAAGAGCAAAATAATGATGGATTAAACCCAGATCCTTGTGACGGGGGTGAAAGTTTGCATTATTCAGCATTCCGTCCATCAACTGGTCTTTTGCATATGTCGCCCTAAGTGTGAGGGGTATGTCCAGATGTGGGTCCCGTGCTCACTACACCACTGGATTCAAGCTAGACTGGCTGATAAAGGGTGATGCTCGGAAACCTGTCCCAGGATGCTTGTTTCCCGTCCATGGAGGACCTGGCTTGGCAGTTCGGACTAGACTGTTCCCACAAGGAACATGGTCAAGACTGATTTGCATATGGCTGGGTCCAAATTGTGGTAGTGTTGTGAGCAAAAGAATGATGGATTAATCCCAGATCCTTGTGACTGGGGGTGAATGTTTGCATTGTCCAGCATTCCATCCATCAATTGTTTCTTTTGCAAATGTCACCCTAAGTGGGAAGTGTATGCCCAGACGTGGGTCTCATGCTCACTACACCACTGGATTCAAACTAGCCTGGCTGATGAAGGGTGATGCTCTGAAACCGGTCCCAGGATGCTTGTTTACCATCCAGGGAGGACCTGGCTTGGCAGTTCGGGCTGGTCTGTTCCCACAAGGAACAGGCTCAAGACTGATTTACATATGGCTGGGTCCAAACTGGGGTGGTCTGGTGAGCAAAAGAATGGTGAATTAAACCCAGATCCTTGTGACTAAGGGTGAATGTTTGCATTGTCCAGCATTCCGTTTACCAACTGTTTCTTTTGCACTTGGAAGAGATAAAAGCATTTCGTCTGAGAATCTGAGCTTCCTGCCTGGAGAGTACCAGGCACATTTTGCATTAGAATAGCTTGGTCCTGAGTTATGCAGTGGGTTGAAGGTTATGCATAAGGTCTTAAACTCCAGAAGTTTTGCTATAGGTAGCCAATACAGATTGATCAATGCTTGATCCCCCAAATTATGTTTGGGAATTTAGGAGAGAAGTCGAGCTGCAGGATTTTGCAGTGTTTGAAGTTTTTGTAACAAATTTTTCCAGATGCCAATGAAGAGGGCATTTCCATAGTCCAGCTTGGCTAGAATCAGCGAAGTTCATTCAGGATTGATAGACAGAACTTCTTTATACGTTTTAGTGTATAACATACAGATGATGAGAGTGCTTTTACTTGATGGTCAAAGTGGAGTTTGTCATCAAAGATAACTCCCAAGTTCCTTCCTTTCTGTACTGGCGTTGGTAAGGGTCCCATATTCTGGGGGCATCAAATTAGTGACCAAAGGGATCTATCGTTTCTGAATAGTAGGACCTCTGTTTTATCCGCGCCCTCTCAGAAAAGGGCATCTACTTCAAGGAGCGAGCTCCTGGTCCAGGCGCATAGTTCTCCAGCTGGGTAATATTCCCTGCCCAAGGGTAGGCTGACCAGGTGTAATAGAGGGGTATAGAGCGGAATGTCCCAGGAAAGACAGTGTATGCTAGCCATACTAGCTCTTGCTATCTTATTTTGCATGGGTTGCGTCGAGTCAGGTCTGACCCCTTCTAGCAGCAGTGGCGAGGGAGCGGCTTCTGAGCCTGTCTTCCTAAGATACCATCCAGCAGGACAGCAATTGAAAAGCTCCACCAATAAATGTGCTTTGAAGGATGCGTTACTTGACCGAGATGACTCGCCAATGGCAAAGCTCCCCAAATCAGGGAATGTAGCTATGCATCTAGCTCTTTAAAAAAGGAGTGAGGTGAGTGGACTAGAATATAAAAGGGGAGCCAGAATGACCATTTTCGCCAGGCCAATCTTGCCAATGGGTGCTAGGGGAAGTGCCCTCCAAAAACCTACTTGGGAGCGTACGCCTGTCAAGGTCCTGTGATGGTTGCCCTCATACAGATTGCGAGAACCATGATACAGGCAAAGTCCCAGGTAGCGGGGAGCCTGTACTTTGCCAAACAAGTCCAGAGTACCCAAAGAGCACTTCACATGGTGGAAAGTCTGGACTGAATGAGTAGACTACAGATTTCATCCAATTAGTTCACATTGCAGTCTCTGCAGCAAACCCCAAAAGTGTGGTACGGAGGGGGCCGAGATCAGCCAGTATGTCCCTTATATACAGAAACAGGTCACCGGCTTACAGGTATATACTATCAATCTTGCCCGCTAAAGGAATAGCCCATTCTAGCCCCTCTTTCTGGAGACGTATGGCTAAGAGCTGCATGGCTAATGCAAAAAGCAGGGGAGAGAGTGGGCCCTCCTGATGTGTGCCCTTGCCTATTGAGAAGGGCAACAAAATGTGACGGCCTAGACGGATCTGGGATTTGAGTATAGCAATTTTGAGTACGCTAAGAGCACTGCAAAGAGATAAGGTCAGGGTGTCAAGTGACTTCTCCAAGTCAAGGAAAAGGCAACAAATGTTTTGGGAGGTGCTTCAGCCAGGAACAAAACCATTCTGAGCAGAATGCACAAGCTCTGGGAGAACCTGGGCATATTGGTCAGCTAGTATTCTACCTAGGATTCTGGAATTGGCTCCCACCAATGAGTGATTGATGATTGATGTGGTGGCAGACGGTGAGGACATAATGGGGTCAACAGAGCCCTCGTCAGTGGCGCAGATGTTTGCACCTTCTCCTGGCCAGCTACCCCTGGACAAGTCTCCGCAACATCCCTCTTCTTAACCTTGAGTGTTGATGTAAGGAATGGAGAAGATAAAAAAATAGATTAGTGATTCAGTTAATCTGCACAAAAGCAGTGACATTGTACTTCACTAAAACAAATTGCCTATAGTACTAGATTTCAGTCTATCGACTATTGTTGAGCTGTCCATACTAATCCTAAATTCCCTATTCTAAATTTCTTTAACAAAAACTGCATCTGAAAGTAATGGATTGCAGGTAGCACTGAGCACCTGCATAGCAGAAACTAGAACCTGGATCACATAATAATAAGATTCTTAACTTAAACTAAAGGTAACTTACCTCTGAGTGTGAGATGCTATACGGAAAAAAAATGGTAGCATTGTAGAAACACAACTAAATTTATGGTCCAGAATCTCGACACGAAGCAGGTCGAGCAGGTCCTGCAATTATCCTCCCCGTGGTGCATCAGCTGCTCGGTGGTGCGCCAAACGTGGCTGGTGCACCAGATGCACTGGAGCAACCTCCACCAGTGCAGCAAATGCTCTGCAAGGGGGTATCCACTGCCGGGCCTGCCGTCTGCTGCCAACATGAAGATTGTGCAGGGCTTCACACATGGGCGACGGCGCTGCCCACAAGGTAGATGACCCTCTGACTAGGCGCTGGGTGGGGTAAAGGAAGATTAGAAAAGAAACATGAAAAGGAAGCTAAGGAAAGAAAATAAAGGCAGTAAGGAGAAAATGTATCAAAATGCAAAATGTAATGAAAAACACCCTCAAAAATTACAAAAAAACATAAAATACACAAAGACACACACTAACGTAAATAGAAATGAAGGGTTGATAAGTTTGATAGGGGGGATTACAGAGATTAAAGAGTGATTTAAAATTAGGCCCAGCACTATAAAACAAGTAGAACACAACATGGGAACCACTTGGTGCAAATCGTTCAAGATTTGGAAAGCAAGGACGCACGTGAAAGGGCACATTGGCAAACTCAGCCCCCATGCGGAACCTGTACCGTGGCAGATTTTTTAACACCTCTGCGGAGTACCGCATAGCGTGACCATGCGAACTACACCAAAACCTATCTGCGAGTAATTTAAATGTGCAAATTGGGTGTGGGGCAATTTTACCATATTTCAAGGAGAGATCACAAACACTACAGCACTGATTAGCAGTGCTAATGTGCACAGAGGCCTAAAGACAAATGAATTCAGAAAACAGGAGGTGTAAAGGGAAAAAGGTTTGGGGTGATGCTGCAGAGAAAGCCATTTCCAACACTTATTTTCAACAAATACATTTATTACAAAAACATAACTTAAAAAGCACATAAATTCTGATCTTATGTATGCGATTCCTAGCATGCACAACATTGCTGGGTCCAAATTGTGGTAGTGTTGTGAGCAAAAGAATGATGGATTAATCCCAGATCCTTGTGACTGGGGGTGAATGTTTGCATTGTCCAGCATTCCATCCATCAATTGTTTCTTTTGCAAATGTCACCCTAAGTGGGAAGTGTATGCCCAGACGTGGGTCTCATGCTCACTACACCACTGGATTCAAACTAGCCTGGCTGATGAAGGGTGATGCTCTGAAACCGGTCCCAGGATGCTTGTTTCCCATCCAGGGAGGACCTGGCTTGGCAGTTCGGGCTGGTCTGTTCCCACAAGGAACAGGCTCAAGACTGATTTACATATGGCTGGGTCCAAACTGGGGTGGTCTGGTGAGCAAAAGAATGGTGAATTAAACCCAGATCCTTGTGACTAAGGGTGAATGTTTGCATTGTCCAGCATTCCGTTTACCAACTGTTTCTTTTGCACTTGGAAGAGATAAAAGCATTTCGTCTGAGAATCTGAGCTTCCTGCCTGGAGAGTACCAGGCACATTTTGCATTAGAATAGCTTGGTCCTGAGTTATGCAGTGGGTTGAAGGTTATGCATAAGGTCTTAAACTCCAGAAGTTTTGCTATAGGTAGCCAATACAGATTGATCAATGCTTGATCCCCCAAATTATGTTTGGGAATTTAGGAGAGAAGTCGAGCTGCAGGATTTTGCAGTGTTTGAAGTTTTTGTAACAAATTTTTCCAGATGCCAATGAAGAGGGCATTTCCATAGTCCAGCTTGGCTAGAATCAGCGAAGTTCATTCAGGATTGATAGACAGAACTTCTTTATACGTTTTAGTGTATAACATACAGATGATGAGAGTGCTTTTACTTGATGGTCAAAGTGGAGTTTGTCATCAAAGATAACTCCCAAGTTCCTTCCTTTCTGTACTGGCGTTGGTAAGGGTCCCATATTCTGGGGGCATCAAATTAGTGACCAAAGGGATCTATCGTTTCTGAATAGTAGGACCTCTGTTTTATCCGCGCCCTCTCAGAAAAGGGCATCTACTTCAAGGAGCGAGCTCCTGGTCCAGGCGCATAGTTCTCCAGCTGGGTAATATTCCCTGCCCAAGGGTAGGCTGACCAGGTGTAATAGAGGGGTATAGAGCGGAATGTCCCAGGAAAGACAGTGTATGCTAGCCATACTAGCTCTTGCTATCTTATTTTGCATGGGTTGCGTCGAGTCAGGTCTGACCCCTTCTAGCAGCAGTGGCGAGGGAGCGGCTTCTGAGCCTGTCTTCCTAAGATACCATCCAGCAGGACAGCAATTGAAAAGCTCCACCAATAAATGTGCTTTGAAGGATGCGTTACTTGACCGAGATGACTCGCCAATGGCAAAGCTCCCCAAATCAGGGAATGTAGCTATGCATCTAGCTCTTTAAAAAAGGAGTGAGGTGAGTGGACTAGAATATAAAAGGGGAGCCAGAATGACCATTTTCGCCAGGCCAATCTTGCCAATGGGTGCTAGGGGAAGTGCCCTCCAAAAACCTACTTGGGAGCGTACGCCTGTCAAGGTCCTGTGATGGTTGCCCTCATACAGATTGCGAGAACCATGATACAGGCAAAGTCCCAGGTAGCGGGGAGCCTGTACTCTGCCAAACAAGTCCAGAGTACCCAAAGAGCACTTCACATGGTGGAAAGTCTGGACTGAATGAGTAGACTACAGATTTCATCCAATTAGTTCACATTGCAGTCTCTGCAGCAAACCCCACAAGTGTGGTACGGAGGGGGCCGAGATCAGCCAGTATGTCCCTTATATACAGAAACAGGTCACCGGCTTACAGGTATATACTATCAATCTTGCCCGCTAAAGGAATAGCCCATTCTAGCCCCTCTTTCTGGAGACGTATGGCTAAGAGCTGCATGGCTAATGCAAAAAGCAGGGGAGAGAGTGGGCCCTCCTGATGTGTGCCCTTGCCTATTGAGAAGGGCAACAAAATGTGACGGCCTAGACGGATCTGGGATTTGAGTATAGCAATTTTGAGTACGCTAAGAGCACTGCAAAGAGATAAGGTCAGGGTGTCAAGTGACTTCTCCAAGTCAAGGAAAAGGCAACAAATGTTTTGGGAGGTGCTTCAGCCAGGAACAAAACCATTCTGAGCAGAATGCACAAGCTCTGGGAGAACCTGGGCATATTGGTCAGCTAGTATTCTACCTAGGATTCTGGAATTGGCTCCCACCAATGAGTGATTGATGATTGATGATTGATGTGGTGGCAGACGGTGAGGACATAATGGGGTCAACAGAGCCCTCGTCAGTGGCGCAGATGTTTGCACCTTCTCCTGGCCAGCTACCCCTGGACAAGTCTCCGCAACATCCCTCTTCTTAACCTTGAGTGTTGATGTAAGGAATGGAGAAGATAAAAAAATAGATTAGTGATTCAGTTAATCTGCACAAAAGCAGTGACATTGTACTTCACTAAAACAAATTGCCTATAGTACTAGATTTCAGTCTATCGACTATTGTTGAGCTGTCCATACTAATCCTAAATTCCCTATTCTAAATTTCTTTAACAAAAACTGCATCTGAAAGTAATGGATTGCAGGTAGCACTGAGCACCTGCATAGCAGAAACTAGAACCTGGATCACATAATAATAAGATTCTTAACTTAAACTAAAGGTAACTTACCCCTGAGTGTGAGATGCTATACGGAAAAAAAATGGTAGCATTGTAGAAACACAACTAAATTTATGGTCCAGAATCTCGACACGAAGCAGGTCGAGCAGGTCCTGCAATTATCCTCCCCGTGGTGCATCAGCTGCTCGGTGGTGCGCCAAACGTGGCTGGTGCACCAGATGCACTGGAGCAACCTCCACCAGTGCAGCAAATGCTCTGCAAGGGGGTATCCACTGCCGGGCCTGCCGTCTGCTGCCAACATGAAGATTGTGCAGGGCTTCACACATGGGCGACGGCGCTGCCCACAAGGTAGATGACCCTCTGACTAGGCGCTGGGTGGGGTAAAGGAAGATTAGAAAAGAAACATGAAAAGGAAGCTAAGGAAAGAAAATAAAGGCAGTAAGGAGAAAATGTATCAAAATGCAAAATGTAATGAAAAACACCCTCAAAAATTACAAAAAAACATAAAATACACAAAGACACACACTAACGTAAATAGAAATGAAGGGTTGATAAGTTTGATAGGGGGGATTACAGAGATTAAAGAGTGATTTAAAATTAGGCCCAGCACTATAAAACAAGTAGAACACAACATAGGAACGACTTGGTGCAAATCGTTCAAGATTTGGAAAGCAAGGACGCACGTGAAAGGGCACATTGGCAAACTCAGCCCCCATGCGGAACCTGTACCGTGGCAGATTTTTTAACACCTCTGCGGAGTACCGCATAGCGTGACCATGCGAACTACACCAAAACCTATCTGCGAGTAATTTAAATGTGCAAATTGGGTGTGGGGCAATTTTACCATATTTCAAGGAGAGATCACAAACACTACAGCACTGATTAGCAGTGCTAATGTGCACAGAGGCCTAAAGACAAATGAATTCAGAAAACAGGAGGTGTAAAGGGAAAAAGGTTTGGGGTGATGCTGCAGAGAAAGCCATTTCCAACACTTATTTTCAACAAATACATTTATTACAAAAACATAACTTAAAAAGCACATAAATTCTGATCTTATGTATGCGATTCCTAGCATGCACAACATTATTAAACAAGACTGCCTTGCCGATCCTGGTGAAGGACTTGCCCGTGTTTACAATTCATATGTAGCTCTTAAACCAGTTCTATCCAAATCTCCCTCAAGAGCACCTTTAAAGTCTTACTGGTCTACACTCCACAGGCTTCCTACCATCATTTTGCAAAATACTTTTTGGAATTTCTCACTCCCATCTGCATTCATTTGACAAATGTTATCATGCTTGGTGACATCAATGTACATATAGCCTCTTTCGCAGACAATAGAGTTAGAATACCTTTAGATACGTGTGCTGTGCTTGGCCTTTTACAACATATTTTTGCTAAGTTCACTCTATGGACGCCATTTTCACATCTCTGAACACTACCTGAAGCCATAGTGTTGCCCCATTGGCCTGGACAGACATTTCTCCTTTTATCCCAGTTATGGCTCCCCCTTAGTCTTGGCAGAGCACAACGCCCAATCAACATAGTAGGAGTTGATCTAGTCTCATTGCCAACACTTTTACTGTTGGTCTAGAATTGATTCAGCCCATTTCCATACCATACCAAACAATATATAGAACGCTTGGCTACCACCAACGGTGGTGTCCCGGCGCTAAATGGTCAGATAGGGGGAAGAGGGATGGGATAGTGTAAGTCAAACAATCATGTTTTCAATGCCTTCCTAAAAGTGGATTCCGATTCTGCTTTATGCAGGTGATTAGGCATAGCATTCCAAAGAGCGGCTGTTCTTACTGCGAAAGCTCACTCACCAATCCTGGCTTTAGAAAAGCGAGGGGTGTGGAGAAGCATCTGAGAGTTAGATGGCAGGGTCCTGTTCTGATGGTAGTTCTGAAGACTCTGTTTCAGGTATCCTGTTCCTCTATCTCTTGTGGCTCTAAAGGCAGAAGACAGTGCCTTAAATGTGATTCTCCTTTTCACTGGGAGCCAGGGAACGCTACTCAATGAGGGAAAATGTGGTGTCGGAAGGGGCACATTTCTGATGAACCTTGTTGTGGCGTTCTGGACTGTCTGCAGCCTATTGGTAAGATAAGCAGGGAGACCCAGGTACAAGCTGTTAGCATAGTCCAGCTGAGATGTGATAAGGGCATGGACTATTGTGGCTCGACAGTCCATCTGCAGCAAATGGAGAAATCTTCGCAGGCTTTTGAGTTTCCAAAAACATACTCTGGAAACTTGACCGATCTGAGCCTTGGTCGACAATTTGAAGCCTAAATTTCTGACTGAGGTGACAGGGGTGGGAGGGGGATTCAGCTACATCAGCCACCAGAGATCAGCCGGAGAGGTGAAGGTTGATTAAAGAACATCACCTCTGTTTTGTCAGCGTTTAATTTCAGGCAATTGCCCATCATCCAGGAGGCGATCTTGGTTAGGCAATGCCTGAAGCTGTCAAACGCAGCCTTTGCAGTGTCTTTAAATGAAATCACAAGCTGCGTGACATCAGCGAATGATATTATTCTTACTCCACAGTGTTCCACTACCAATGCCAAAGGAACAAGATAGACTTTAAACAGGGTGGGGCCTAATGCCGAACTCTGAGGTACTCCACATACCATGGAACAGGAGGAGGAGACATGAGGGCGTAGAAAGACCTGCTGAGACCGCTCATCCAGAAATGAGAGGAACCAATTTAAGATGGTCCTCGAGATACCCAGCTGTGCCAGTCGGTCTAAAAGAATCGAGTGAGAGACCGTATCGAAGGCTGCGGAAAAGTCCAACAGCACAAGCATGGCACAGCTACCATGGTCTAGGTATTCTCTGATGGTTTCCGCAACCTCCAACAGAGCAGTCTCAGTACCATAGCCTGTCCTAAAGCCCGACTGGGGGTCATGAAGAAGGTTATTGGACTCCAGGTAATTGGAGAGCTGTCTCTTAACTTCCTTCTCCAGTATTTTTGCAGGGGTGGGCAGGAGCAAAATGGGCCTAAAGTTCTTAGGTATGCCAGGATCTGCGTCTTCCTTTTTAAGAATAGGCAAGACAAATGCCTTTTATCAAACAGAGGGGTAGCTACCTGACATCAGAGATGCATTCCAGATAACATTTAGGTGGGAATTAAAAAAGGAGCCAGCAGATTAAAAAATCTAGCTGGACAAGGATCAAGAGGCGAGCCTGACTTAGTTCTCACTAGGTCTAGCAGGGACAAAGTCGGACAAAAAGGCCAAAATTCAGACCAGTGACTGGGAGAACCAGGAGCCAGAGAGGTGGTTGAACAATCCTCTGACATCGAGAAGGATGAAAATATAAATTGTACCTTCTTCTGGAAAAAATTAGACAGATCTCTACATAAGTCAGCTGATGGCATAATCGTGCTCATGGTACCTTGAGGTTTCATGAAATCTTGCACGATCTTAAATACTTCCTTGGATGAATTGTCCGACTTTTTAATTTGGTTGGCTAGGAAATTCCTAATAGCCAAATGTTTGAGGGCATACATTCTTTAGTGCATTTTTCTACATACTCTTCGCATCCAGATTATAAGTTTTTCGCCAGATGCGCTCCAACTTTTTACAGGTGCTTTTCTCTAAGTGGAGCTCTGAGGAGAACCAGACAGCGGAAGGCTTTTTCCTAGCGAGTTTTACCATTTTTATGGGAGCAATGAAATCAAGGGAGAATGTAACCCACTCATTAAAGGTGGTTGCATCCATGCTGGTATCACCTGTCAACAGAAGTGAGGTATTATGCAGGACGGGGTCTAAGGACTCGGGGGACACCCTCTTCCAGTTTCTCTTCTTCACAAACTCTGGTCTTGAGCTATGTTTCCCACCACTTCTTAACAGGCTGAACGGAACCAGCCAATGGTCTGAACATGTTAATGGCAAGGGAGCCTCAACCTTGATTGTGCGAGCGCTTGAAAAAATAAGTTCCAACATGTGATCCGAACGATGTGTGGGGGCCATGACCAGCTGAGTCAAATTTAGTCCCCCCAACATCTCAGCCACTTGGAGTGCCAAAGCACAATCCGCATCAAAGTCGCCCAGAACCATAAGTTTAGCATGTCTTAACGAGAGATCGGCTATAATGTGACCCAATTTTAAGAGGTGGACAGCTGCTGAGTCCGGGGGTCAATAGACCAAAGTGCCCGCAAGAGTGAGCCCTGGTAAAATTTGAATGGTAAAAGACATGGCCTCAATTGACCCCACGTTCTCAATTTTGCATGAAATTTCCCACCTGTCTTTCAAGGTAATTGCTAGGCCCCCTCCTCGCCTATTGTCCACACGGTTAACCATGGAGATCTTACAGCCTGCAGGTATCACAAGTGAAATATCTGGGTAAGATGTCTCTGGTAACCAGGTTTCTGTTAGAAACATGAGGTCCCAGTGATTGGGCTCAAGGGAGAGCCAAATGTCCTCCGAATGTTTGGGGAGTGATCTGCAATTTACCAAACAGGCTCTGATAAGAGGCTTCTCATCACCAATACCAAGAACAGATGACTTGGCACCAGCTACCTCTGCCCCCTGAAACATCCCCGATCCTCTAAGCACATAGGAACAGGACTTGCATTGGTAAACCTTATCGCAATTTACCAAACGGAAGTCAGGGCAATTGGGAATGATACAGCGCATCACATTCAGATCCATTAGCTTCTTACTAGTCCAAGTAGTTATTACACCGGGGCCATTTGGAGAAGCATGGCTGGCGCTGGCTGCATTCCAGACGCGGACGGGTGCAGACGGGCTTGCCTTAGGCGCGCCTTCGGCACGCCAGCGGTGTGTCCGCGAAGCATTGGCCATAAGTAGGGGAGGGATCCTGGTCAGTTGCGCAACTAAAGCGCCCACCAAAATGGTGCCCGAGAAAGGCACTGCCTCAAGAGGAAAGATGTCCGCCAGGTAGGCCGAAAGTGAAGAAGAGAAGGAGGTTACAGAATCTTGCTCAGCAGCGATACCACAACAAAGGCACGCAAAAGAAATGCAATTGTATTTTTGGCAGCAAAATGGTAAGTTAAAACACGATTATCCTCAAATTAAAAAAAAATTAAAAGCAGTAAAGACTCTCGAGACCATCACTACCTCTTTTAATCATTGGATTAGCAATGTTTTTGACACCTTGACATTTATTAAATGTATGATCTGTAAATGGCGACCTCCTATGTTCAATTCAATCTAAATCCTTGAAATTATCAGCAAAATTGATCATCCCCCAAATCATCAACTTATACAACACCTCTTTCTCTCAAGGTGTAACACTCTTGGAGGTCCCTCTCTTGAAGAAACCTACTGCAGGTTGCAAAGTACTCTCTAACAACCATCCCATTTCCTTCTTCCAACAGACTCTAAAATTCTCTAGTCGTCTGCTAATACCCAAATTTCAACTGAGTCAAGTTTCAGATTACATTGCAGTACTGCAAGAGTACTTGTGTCAGTACTAAATCACATTTGTTTGCACCAAAAATATTAATATGATCTATCGCTGAACTCTTATCGACCAGCTGACAGACCATGGTGCAGGAGAATAGGATTTGGATTGGTTTTGTCTTGTTTTTTGACAAATTGCTATCAGATTCTTTTTGGTGTCTTCCAGGGTCCATCACTGAGCCCCACATTTTTCAATCATTATGTAACCCCTCTTGCTTTTCTATTATGTCACTGGGTCTTTCTATTTTTTCCTATGCTGATGACATGTAGCTTATAGTAAAAATTACAGTCCCATTTCAAAAGTTCCTCAAATTCTGCCTAATGGATGGCTCTTCATCCAAGATTGGAATATTAAACCCCCATCCATAGTGAAACCCAAGTGGTGGTCTGTAGAGCTTGGTTGAGCCACACTTGAAGTCTTATCAGTATGGAATATTAGCATTGTCTTTAATTCTATTCTCACCTTTCCGCCAAATTTCAGAATTGATATATTGTAATTCCCTGTAATAGTTTTTCCGAATTCTCCTCTCAGTTATCTCAAAATATCCAAATTGCTGCAGCATGTCTCCTTTTGAACATCAGAAAATACTGTCATATGCAGTCTCCTCTCACCTTGTTCCACTGACATTCATCGAGAAACTTTATGTCCTAAAGATTCTCTGTATCAGTCACGGTAGATAACAGTGCTCTTCCTCTACCAATCTCCTGATGATACCATTTGTAGTTAAACACAAGAGAGATGGTTGTCCATTTCAGTTCATCACTTCCAATCTGCCAGTTTCACTCTGAGTCACCACATTTCATAACACAATAACAGCTCACAGCCTACCTCTTCAATAAATAACACTTGTTCTTCTATTCTGTACCTATCATTTTACATACTGGCTCAGTACCACGGCACCCATTGTTGGGTAGCAGTGTGCAAATACCCAATTCATTAATCAGTTCATTCATTCATGAAGATGAGGCACAGCAACGAGAAACAACAGAATGTGATGGGGAGTGATATCTTTTACAATATCTTCATTCATTCTGTGACAGTTAATAAACACATTGTGCTGACTCATGCTGAAGGTTATCCTGTACCTCAGACTAATGTGGAAGGTGGGCAAGTTAAAAGTAGTATCTTCTGGCACATGCAGTTCGGTTGTTTCAACGGGAACCACACTAATTAGAACTGGTTGGTTATGATGCACGCCCGTACATGTTCTATTCAGGGTGAAATGTTTTCTTTATGCCATTAGGCTCTTCTTATTTGCTATTAAATCATGAATCTGCAATTAGAAAAGGGGTTGGAAGTGTGTGAATGTCACTCAATGTTTTGAAAGTTTTAGTGACCACGTTTTCGTACATTGCCCACTATACACACATGGACTTGGGGTAATGCCAACATGATGCTCACTTTTTACAAAGCAGATATATACAGACATCCAAGCCACAGTCACTCCTCTAATGTCTATTACGTATTGAGGATGGTCATAATTTCTTTTCTTTCATGGACCCAGGTAGTGGAGAACTGCTAACTGTTGACAGGCTTTTGTACTTGTAGTTGTAGACAGGCTTCCGTCCCTGAAATTTCAAAGCTGTTGTTATATCCTGGATGTTGCAGTAATATGTTGATACAGTAATGATTTTTACCCTTATTTCCCTCCATAAGCATTTTTATTTTTTCCATAAGCATTTTATTTTACAGTGGGGTCTTTCATATGAGATTGCCAATCACAAAGATGTGACATCTTACCATCTCCTTAGCCAGTGTCGTATAGTTCCTACAAATCTAAATAGGATCTGTGCGTTTTAGACAACACTAACTAAGGGACTAGTGTTCGGACCGATTCCAGACACCCCAAAAGGATATGCTTGTCTGTCGACCTGCTACCTCACAGTGCCATTACAAGCCCCAAAACCTTACCAGGGAGCAAATAGTTTCTGGCAACAATTGAAAATTACAACCCTGACCCCTCAGGGATCGTGAAAACAGTACAGTATTTTCGCTCAGTCACTTGTGCTCACTTTGTCTAAGAGACAAACTCAGAATAAAGGGTGAGGACATTTTTAATAAGTGTTTATTGAACCAGCATTCTTCTAGTGTAAAATACATGTGCTGCAACAACCATTAGACGGAATCAGATATAGACGATTACCAGCACGAATAGAGTAAATAAAAGGTAGAATCCTACCATAGTGCTAAAACAGTTAATATATGCAGGCATATAAATACATGACAGGAATAATGCGTACTCTTTCGATACAAACCCTAGCTAGATGTACCTAATTGTACCTAGCATGTATGTAGGTGTATGGCCAAGAATGCCCCTAGGAAAGAGCCAACCCCATTACCTGATGTGAGAGTGCGAAACATCCCTGTCTTGGTCTTGAGTTGCACACCCCACAAGTTATGTATGCTGGAGTGTCTGCTTGCAGGGACTTCGGCAACTCGTGTCAGGGTGTCAGCATGTACGTTCTTTCTCCTCTCTTTTGCACAGTGAAGATGTGGTAATTATATACCTAGAAGGTATCTTCAGGGGTTCTACCTAGATGTGTTATGGTACTGTGGGCATGTCGGCCAAGGATGACAATAGCGGTGACCCTTACACAGAGTTATTTTGCAGAAAGGTGGTAATCCTGCTTTGATTCTAAGAATCCTCATGCATAATAAAGGAGGCAAGTTTTCTGAGAAAACCAAATGTCATTCATTCGGCACCTAACAAGGTAAAAGTTTGGCGCCAGACCATAATGTAGAGCAAGGTATGATATATGTAGGGAAAAGGTTGTGTAACTAACTAGGCCTATATTGGGGTACATTGGGCTTCATAGCACCAGGACCTAGAAAATATGATCCATTCTCTAGTACAAGCTTTACTTTCTAACCCTGATAGGATCCATGATGACATGTTTTGGAAGGTTTCTGCTTACAGTAAACAAGTGATAACAAAGATAGCAATGAATTCTGTTTGTCGGGTTTTAAGGTAAGTTGGCTCTACAAAATGAATGCCTGTACACTCCTATACAGGAAGGTGGTGCAGGTTTGCCTAAGACGTATGTCCAGATGATATTCCTTGTGCCTGCAAATGCACTACCTGGAGTGCAAGGGATAGGGTTGGGATTTCTAACATGAGGGCATTGGTGTACTACATCCTACATGTGATGTGGACCTTGGTGAAGATGTAGCACATGTCAGGAGGTATTTCGAAAGAGAAATGTCTGACTGTGGCACATTCATTAAAGCAGGAAGATGTCAAACAGGGAGTTGAGTTGTTGAGATGGGTTTCCACAAGGATGAGCAGGTCTTAGGCATATTTGGAGGGTGAGGTGTATGGGCATAGTTGTCAGGCAAACCTGGGTAGGTATTTATCATAGAATATCATTGCTACTAGCATGTGGGGCACAGCTTAAGCCATAGCCCTCAGATAAAAGCAGCCATGTTGGACAATTGCAAATGGTGACTCACATTGGGGGTGTTGATGTCAAATGAGATTCAAAGTATCATTCATTTGCCATCAGTGTGTGACATAAAGTTAAGTGCCTGGGTCCACTAGAGAATTGGCAGAGGGGACATGTAGAGGAACAAGTGAGCAGAACTAAGTTGAGCGATATGTGACACTCTGCAGATAACCAGATCTGTCAATGACAAAATTGGGTGAGCGACATTGGTAGCAACCCTCCCAGTTTGACTGGGCTGGTCCCCTCAGAGTTGGTACAGAGTGCCTATGGTTCAGAACTATGGCGACATGTGTGTGTTGAATAGCACATGTTACAATGGGTGAGCAGTCTAAATATCGAGTTTTAAATTTCGACCTACAAGTATATCGAGTTGTAAATAGCGTAGGTAAAGAATATCAAAGTCAAGAATATCGATGGACAGAATATCGACCCCAAGGTAAATATTATCGAAGTTAATATTATCGAAGTCATTAATATAGACGTAAGTAATATCGTAATCAAAAATTTCGATGTCAAGAATATCGATATTTTATTAGTGTAATGTATTTTAATATGTATTTTATTTGTATGTTAAAGATTATTGTAATGTATTTTAATACATTTAAAAATAAATGTTTAGAGATTAATAATTATTTAAAATATAATTTAGCGTTTTAGTATCAGAGCGGGTTGTGGGTGTATAGGGGAATAGGGTGGGAAGTAATTTAATTATAATTAACTAATTAATATGTATTGTTTAATTGGTATTTATGATTAATTAATTGTTAATTAATTACTAATTGTTAATTAAATATATTAATTGATTAATTAATTGTTAATTAATTATTAATTGTAAATTAATTTTATTAATTGGTTAATTATATAAGTTATAATTAGTTTAATATTAATATTTATTTATTGGTATTTTTATTTAATTAATTGTTAATTACTAATTAATTGGTGATTTAATTTTATTAAGTGATTAATTGATGATTAAATTCATTATGTGAATTTTTATGTGTAGTGGGTTGTGGGTTTATAGGGGAATAGGGTGGGATGTAATTAAATTCAAATAATTACTGATAATTTTTATTTATTTGTAATTAATAATAATTAATTGTTAATTAATTATTAATTGGTAATTAATTGTTATTAGTACGTTAAATATAGTAAATATAAATAATTTATTATTTCATGTTATTTGTTGTTATTGCTAATTAATGTATTGTTAATTAATAATTAATTTGTGAATAATTGTAATTTGGTAGTTAATATGTATAAATTTGTAAATAATAAGTATATTAATTATAAAGAATGTATTATTAATTGTAAATAATAGATAAACTGATATTTAAATGTATTGTTTATTTTGTATGTGTAGTGTGTTGTGTGTTAAAGGGGGAATAGTATGGGATGTAATTTAAAGTTATTTATATAAATATTTATTTTAAATAATTGGTATTTAATAATACATATTTTGTAAATTAATTATTAATATGCTATTTTTTTATAACTAATTATTTATTTGGTTATTATGTTTATAGAATCCCTATGCTATCCAGTGCTTTCCCAACTGTTTTACTATCTGGAGTTGGAATAGTAATTTTTAACCCTACGCTATCCAGCGCTTTCCCTACTGTTTCACTTACTGGAGTGGGAATAGTAATTTGTACCCCTACGCTATCCAGCGTTTTCACTACTGTTGCACTCTCTGGAGTGGGAATAGTAATTTTTACTCCTACGCTATCCAACGCTTTCCCTTCTGTTGGACTCACTGGAATGGGAATAGTAATTTTTACCCTTACGCTATCCAACTCTTTCCCTACTATTGCACTCTCTGGAGTTGGAATAGTAATTTTTACAACTACGCTATCCAACGCTTTCCCTACTGTTGCACTCTTTGGAGTTGGAATAGTAATTTTTACCCCTACGCTATCCAGCGCTTTCCCTACTGTTTCACTTACCGGAGTGGGAATAGTAATTTGTACCCCTACGCTATCCAACGCTTTCCCTACTGTTGCACTCTCTGGAGTTGGAATAGTAATTTGTACACCTACGCTATACAGCGCTTTTCCTACTGTTGCACTCTCTGGAGTTGGAATAGTAATTTTTACCCCTACGCTATCCAGCGCTTTCCCTACTGTTTCACTTACTGGAGTGGGAATAGTAATTTTTACCCCTACGCTATCCAGCGCTTTTCCTACTGTTTCACTTACTGGAGTGGGAATAGTAATTTGTACCCCTACACTATCCAGCGTTTTCACTACTTTTGCACTCTCTGGAGTGGGAATAGTAATTTTTACCCCTACGCTATCCAACGCTTTCCCTACTGTTGGACTCACTGGAGTGGGAATAGTAATTTTTACTCCTACGCTATCCAACGTTTTCCCTACTATTGCACTATCTGGAGTTGGAATAGTAATTCTTTTCCCTACGCTATCCAACACTTTCCCTACTGTTGCACTCTCTGGAGTGGGAATAGTAATTTTTACCCTTACGCTATCCAACGCTTTCCCTACTATTGCACTCTCTGGAGTTGGAATAGTAATTTTTACCTCTACGCTATCCAACGCTTTCCCTACTGTTGCACTCTTTGGAGTTGGAATAGTAATTTTTACCCCTACGCTATCCAGCGCTTTCCCTACTGTTTCACTTACTGGAGTGGGAATAGTAATTTGTACCCCTACGCTATCCAACGATTTCTCTACTGTTGCACTCTCTGGAGTTGGAATAGTAATTTTTACCCCTACGCTATCCAATGCTTTCCCTACTGTTGCACTCTTTGGAGTTGGAATAGTAATTTTTACCCCTACGCTATCCAACGTTTTCCCTACTGTTGCACTCTCTGGAGTGGGAATAGTAATTTTTACCTTTACGCTATCCAACGCTTTCCCTACTATTGCACTCTCTGGAGTTGGAATAGTAATTTTAACCCTACGCTATCCAACGGTTTCCCTACTGTTGCACTCTTTGGAGTTGGAATAGTAATTTTTTCCCCTACGGTATCCAACATTTTCCTTACTGTTGTTTTTGTTGGAGTTGGACTAGTAGTTTTATTGTGTCTGATATTTCATATGTTTTGTATTATTTTTGCTATTGTAATATATCATTAATAATAAAAATTATTCACATTAAAAATATTGATTAATATTTGCTATATGTAATTATTAAATATGTATTAATGTTATTATTTTATGTGTATAGATGTATTGGT
Organism: Triturus cristatus; assembly: GCF_964204655.1. Lineage (NCBI taxonomy): Eukaryota > Metazoa > Chordata > Amphibia > Caudata > Salamandridae > Triturus > Triturus cristatus. The sequence goes on from NC_140585.1 coordinate 160,329,562, forward strand.
AAGTTTAAAAAACATTTAATAATTTATACGTTACAGAAATTATTATTATAATTAATTATTAAGTAAGTATATATATTATATATTATATGTATATGTTTAATTAAAGTTTTATTAAATTATATATAGTAATTATACATTTTTAATATTATACAATATATTTAATTATGTTTATTTAATTTCTAAGTATAATTTGGTTTATTTTACATATATTTTTAAAGTAAAAGAAAAACGATATTTTTAATAACGATATTTTTGACATCGATATTTAATTTTCGATATTTTTGTACTTACCATGTTGTAGATAGGATGTCGATATTCTTGACATCGATATTTTTGTTGCGATATATTTGTAGGTCGATTTTCTGTCTGTCGAAATTATGTCATACAACCGTTACAATGCACGTATTTACAACGCATGCCATTGCAATGCATTTTTTACAATGCAAAGTCCATTACAACGCATGCCATTACAACGTAAGCCATTACAAGGCATAATCCATTACAGCTAAAATTGCTATTCTAACTCTGCCGGAGTGTTACTTTGGGAAATGCATTGTAATGGCATGAGTGTAATGACATGCGTTATAATGGATTTTGCGTTGTAAAAATTGCGTTGTAATGGCACATGTTGTAACACGTGCATTGTAAATGATGTCTCCCATGTGTGTGTATTGAAGACACATGAGTACACACAATTGGGAAAACCATTGTAGGTACACGTGCTTACACATGCCTGCAGTGTAACAAGGTTGCTAGCTGTGTAGATTTGTGTGGCTGCAAGTCAAAAAAGATCCTTTGGCCACATTAATGCTCAATGTGCATGCAAGACAGCAAATCAAGGCAGGCTGGAGTGTTCTCCTGTATAAAGGCTGACTGCAGGATCAAAAATCCTACATGACTAAAGCCACATCACTTTCCCAGGGTTCGGAGCTGAGTAAGGACCAGAGGAAATTCAGGCATCCCTGTGACTAAAAATGAAAACTCCATTCGGTATATCCATCATGAGGAAGAAAGGCAACCACCAAGGCAGATGTGGACCTAACTCCACTTGCACTCCCAGGCAGGGTAGGCCATCAAGCTGTGTAACTGTGTAACAATGTGTGGTATGACATAAAAAGTTACCCTTGTCACACTGGGGTCCTGTGAACAACGTAGAAATAATGCTATCAGAAAGGCAACAAGAGTGAATTTGGCCACAACAAACGTCCTACAAATCAGTGTTGACGTCAAAGTAAATGAGAATAACATCTGTATGTTTGCTAAAGTTACTGATGTCAACATTTAGCATTCCTTAGGGCAACCGTAGTTCTCTGTCCCATGTGATGTATCATAAACAACACATAAGTTACATGAATAATACCACAACCATTACCCAACCTCGACCGACCATGTTATGAACTACTTTCCATTGCTGGAAGTAACCACTCCACTCAGGTTGCCTATGTCGAGGAGGACTATTACTGTTATCACCATCATCACCACCCTCCCGATTTTCAACTCCACACTCCTGCACGACTACCACATGTTGTGGTGGATTAAACATAGTTCACTGTCCCGAATCTTAGACATAGAGGCCCATACTCCTGTATGACCATCACACAACATGGTGGATTTAACATACTTCACTGTCCATACAAACAGAAAAACAGACAAACAAACATAGGAGGAACTTCCGCTCGATGAAACATTTATCTTTTAACATTACATTCACATCTCCTTGTGAGCTACTCACAGGCATTCAGGAATGTTCTTCTCGTCCTAAGAGGGAGGTGTAGTACCCATTACCACTCAGTCTAATCTATCTCAAACACATCTTACTCGCTACCATGCCTGGTCGCCTAACCCAGCCATTCCAACATAGCCGCCAGACATGCGTGGTATGAACTGATGGCTAAATGCGTCATAATCGCCCGCCCTCTCTTTCCATTAAAAACAAGCACAATGGCCTCGATCAGACCCAGTACCAGGAACGCGGAGATGAGCAGGTAGGTGTAGGTGCATGTCTTCCCCCACTAACTGTAAGTGCTTTTGTCATGCCCCCAGCCGGCTTATACTTCCATTTAACTGTCTAGGAGACTTTCAGGACCTGACTGATTGTGTTCCTTTTTTAGTGGGGCACGCTTGAACGCAGCATCTCCGCACCACCTGATGTGGTATATACCACACTAAACTAGGTAAGCATGACTCTACTTTCTCAACACCAGCCACCCCCCACCCCTTTCTTTACCAAAGCGATGACGCCAACACCGTTGGTTACAACACTGACATGTTGCCATCAGCGCAATACTTACGACCGTTTGGCCACCTCGGCAAACAGCATAAAGGGCACAAATAATTGTGAGTATGTACACACCTGCATTATCGCATGCCCATGCTGATCCTTTGGATACAGGTCAATAGACGTTTGTTTTTCACCTGAGTAGGGCTCGTACATAGATGCCAGGCTTCCCCACAAGCACACAGAGACTGGCACCGATGTTCCGAGCCTGATGGTTAATAACACTCTTCACGTTTATTACATTAATTTGCAGGTACAGCCGTACTATGGATTAATATGCTGTATACTTGTGGGTAATGCTTTAGATACATCACTACCATGCATTATGGGTTTGCATCGCAGTGACAACGTTCTTTGCGGACATCACTGACGTAGCACAATTTGTATGTTACACATGTATGTTTGTTTGTGTCTACCCCCTGTCTCTTGTGAACAGCCTGAACCTGCTGACAGCCAGCTCCTCAAATCATCCGCCTGAGATTTTGGGGTGGCAGACACTCTATGATACTAGGGACATAGTACCCCTTTTTCTCTAACTTGTTATAAATGCTATTTTAAATTTCCCTTCTCGCTTTGTTATACTTCTGTTCTCTACAAGTTGGAGCTGGATCCACACACAAAGTAGGTGGCACTCTAGGGGGCACCCTATTTGTGTGGGGAAGTTTATCACTATACGTTTTATTGGCCTGATAAAGTGCCACGTATCCTTAGGACCACTTGAAAGGTGTGAAACATGTTGACAAACTAGTGAGCATGCAACCAGAGCTAGGTTTCCCGCTCGCGACTTGAGGGACCTTACGTCACCTAGTCCTCTCATACGGACTACCCGGGTCCTTTAAAAAACCTTAAGGGTAGCATTTGCATGTTGTAGGCCCTTTTATCCGTGACAGGGTGGTCCACTTATTACAGGATGAGAAAGAAAAATACACAATTGATGGACGGAATGCAGAACAAATCAAAACATTCACCCCCAGTCAAGAGATCTGGGTTCAATCCATCATTTTTTTGCTCACCATGCCACCCCAGTTTAGACCTGGCCATATGCAAAACAGTCTTGACCCTGTGCCTCATGGGAACAGTCCAGCCCGAACTGCCAAGCCTGGTCCTCCCTGGACCGAAAACAAACATCCTAGGACCGGTTTCAGGGTTTCACCCCTCTTCAGCCAGGATAGCTTGATTCCAGAGGCACAGTGAGTCCAGGACCCACATCTGGGCATACCTGGCGCACTTAGGGTGGGAAAGCAAAAGACACACAATTGATGGATGGAATGCAGAACAAATCAAAACATTCACCCCAGTCAAGAGATCTGGGTTAAATCCATCATTCTTTTGCTCACCATGCCACCCCAGTTTAGACCTGGCCATATGCAAATCAGCCTTGACCCTGAGCCTCATGGGAACAGTCCAGCCCGAACTCCCATGTCAGGTGCTCCCTGGACCGGAAACAAGCATCCTCGGACCGGTTTCGGGGTTTCACACCTCTTCAGCCAGGATAGCTTGATTCCAGTGGCACAGTGAGCCCAGGACCCACGTCTGGGCATACCTGGCGCACTTAGGGCGAGAAAGCAAAAGACACACAATTGAAGTTTCTGCATTCTGTCCATCAATTGTTCTTTTTGCACTTATTAAAGGATAGCCTACGACCTCCTTGATCAGATTTAATCTTCAACCACGTTCACTCCTCCATTCACACCTCACTTGCACTCATCATACGGCATTTCTCTTAAAAAGATCTTTGCCAAAGTGACACTTCGGGGGACCCATAGGGCATTGCAGCGCCGGCCTGACGAGGAGCACCGCCCTGTGATGAAGCATGACATCCCCTTGTGGGTGTGTGAGGGCAACATTAGACCACCACACTGACTGTCTCTATTATCTTGGTCTGACTATACCTATCTGGAAATCATCGTTTATCTATCTTAGGGACAGTGGCCCTACTAGTTGAGGCTTGAATTCACAAATAGGAGTAAGGGCTCTAGAGCTTCAAATCCAGCTCCAACTACCTCCTCCCCTCTGGTCAGCAGAGAGGAAAGTTATTGAAACCCTACGGGTAGCATTCAGTTTCTGGTTTATTTTTTTTAGTTCACGGATGTGTAATTGAACACCAATTCCATAGGAGGGGGCCTCCTGGACAATGTGGCCAGATGTTGTGTGTCTGCAAAGGGAGGTGGCGTGGAAACACTTTAGACCAGCTTTGGCTGGGTTGGGGCTGCTCTGGGATGGATCGGGCCTGCTCTGGCTTGGCTTGGCTTGGGCCTGGTCTGTCCTGCCTTGGACCTGGTCTGCCCTGGTCAGTGGGTGATGTTGGCACTGCAAGTGTGATTGTTTAAGCAATGTTCCAGGACCCCGCCGCTCTAGCATGCACATACAGCTTCTGCATCTTTTTGTATGCCTTAGCGATGTTCCTCATATGTTGGTAACTGTTAAAAAGCCATCCTTCTGCCTTGTTTTCCTAATGTATTTTCTGAATTAATTTTCTGAATGATACTCTTGGTAACAAACTCTGACTGGACCCTGGGTTCTGCTAACCAGTCCCAGGGTCAGTGCTATGTGTAAAAAGGTACATATAATGGGGACAATTAGCAATGACAGACCCTATAAGTCCATAGTAGATAATAGGGCCAGGGGGTGCAATCTGCCTCTATGTCCTTAATATATAATAGGGCATGGCTGTTTAGAGGCCCCAGTAGATTTCCTGCACTTGCATGTGTGTGCTGCTATGTACTTGCTGTCCCTTTAAAGGCAGCTCTTACTCCTCTGGAGTGAAATCATCTATTTGGAATTTTGAAAGTGCAGTGCATTGTGGGACAAGAAGATGCCACACTTTGGAGTAAATCGTCATGCCTTTCTGTGGCTCCCACCATCTCAATGTCCAGAGGTACCTCCCTGCTTGTTGCTCCAGAATATTGAATAAATATGTGAGAGTTGCATAGTCTCTTAGAGCTGCTGCCTGAAACTACAAGGAGAAGAAAGACTGCCTTGTTGGAATTTGGATTGCACAAAAAGGCCTTCACTTTCACTAACTGAGCCTGCTGCACATTCTGGTACTACAGCCCTGGGGACTGAACCTTGCTTCAAGAAGGATCAAGAAGTAGACTCCCTGCAAGCTAAATGTTTACAGAGCCCACCTTATATTCCTCGGTTCAGGCCATGTAGCGAAGCAGCTTATTTCTTATATTGTTCTAGGAAATAACATTTCAGCTGTGAACTTTTGCATACATTCACTAGTACGACAATGTTGGATTAGTTTCTCTGAAACTACTTTGTTTACATATCCAGCTTTGCACAACATTATCACGATGCTTCAAACATCATTTCCTAGGCCTCTTTATGCACTATATCCAAAAGTCGTCCAATCTTTATCCATGGAGCGACATCACTAGCTACATCATGATAGATTAGCAGAGGAGGCACTTCTGCTGACACGGAAGCTCCTTACATGCTGAGAATTAACCACGCAGCAGTCTGACATTCTGGGAGGTGTGTCCAACTCGTGACCAGGACGGGGTCCTTCACTGTCTCCCATCATAGGATAGGATAGGATAGCCACTTGTAAAGCGCGAACGAATGCCGAAGCGTCTTGGCGCTGGTGAGTAGAGAGAAACAGTCCCATCTTAACACCGGGTCACATCAAAAAGCCGTGTTTTTAACAGTTTTCTGAAAAGTTGATGACTGTCTGTTAGTTTCAGAGAACCAGGAAGCTTGTTCCAGAGACTGGCAGCATGAAAAGAGAAGGCTCTGCCGCCCCATCTGGCTTTCCTGACACGGTTTAGCTTAAGGAGGCATTGAGAGGAAGACCTAAGTGCCCGACCCGGGGAGTAGGGAATAAAAAGCTTCTGAACCTCCTTAGCTCCTGCCCCAAACACAGCCTTGTGTACTAGGCATAAAGCCTTAAAATCTATACACTGCTGGACTGGGAGCCAGTGAAGTGCCTTGATTCCCTCAGCAATAGACTCTGGGAACGTCTAGCAAGAGTCTGGCTGCCGCATTCTGCAGAACCTGCAGTCTCCTCATCAAGGTCTTGTTTATTCCTAATAACAATGCATTACAGTAATCCATTATGGACAGCAGTAAAGCCACCACAACATTCCTGCGAAGATCAGGTTTAATAAAGGGGAAGATCTTCTGCAACGTCCTTATGAGATAAGAGCAGGAAGAGGCAAGATTACTGACATGCGCAGAAAAATTGAGCTGATTATCAAACACCACTCCCAAGTTTCTGACCTTAAGCATGGGACAGGGGCATTCGCCAGCCTCTGCTGACCACCAAGAACCACTCCACACGGGATTTCCCTGGCCAAACTCTATTATCTCAGTTTTCTCCGTATTGATTTTGAGAAAATTCTCCCGCATCCAGCTCATAATTTCTGACAGGCAACTATGGAACTTAATAGCCGTGTCATTGGCTTGTTCACCAGCGGACACAATGAGCTGGGAATCATCAGCATAGGAGATAATCGTGAAGCCATGTGCCCTAATGAGCTTGGCCAAGGGGGCTACATAGATGTTAAAGAGCGTAGGAGATAAGGCAGAGCCCTGCGGCACTCCGCACGGTAGGTGAAAGGGGTCGGACTGCAGACCATCCCATGACAAGCTCTGCTCCCTACCCTCCAAAAAGGAGGCTAGTAGGGCCAATGCAGTTCCCTGGACACCAAACTCCTGGAACCTCCGAATCAGCACCGTATGATTCACGGTATCGAAGGCAGCCGAGAGACTCAACAACACCAGGACTGCCCGACCACCCCTGTCAACTATAGTGCGAACATTTTCTGCAGCCATCAGAAGGGCTGACTCTGTAGAGTGCTGGGCGCGGAAACCGTGCTGAGAAGAGTCAAGCAGATCGTGGGCCACCAGATATGCCGTCAGGGAGCGATTTAGCTCCCTTTCCAGAATCTTGGCCGCCATGGGCAATGCGGCAATTGGACAATAGTTTTTTAAGACATGTGGGTCTAGTGTAGGTTTTTTTAGCAGAGGCTTGATTATTGCTCTCTTCCAACTTGAGGGGTGACGACCGGATTGCATTGCCAAAATAATTAACTGGGATAGCTCCTCCGCAATCACCTCGGCAGCAAGATGAAAGACTGATGGCGGGCACGGATCTTGGGGTGATCCTGAAGTGATTGAAATGATCAGCCTACGAGTTTCCTCCACCGTAATGGGGGCAAACTCACTGAGACCAGTATGGCCCCAGGGCCAAGTTCCTGCCTCTGATCGCTCCACTCTGAACTAGGTGACATGCTACTAAACTCATTGTAGATAGCCTGTACCTTCTCCTGGAAATATATCTCCAACTTTTGGCAGGTTTCCAGGTCAGGTCGGTAGGTGTTATCCTGCGGAGGTTTAGCAAGAGCTGTAATAGTCTTAAAAAGCTCCTTGGCCGAGTTGCCAGCCTCCCTAATTTTAGTTGCAAAATAGGCACTTTTGGCTGCCACTATTGCTTGCCTGTAAGCTGTAAGAGAGCAATTATAATATACTTTGCCCTCGACACTATAGTCCCTTCTCCACAGCCGCTCAGCCCTCCTACATGTACCCTTCAAGATCTTGAGTTCCTTGTTATACCAAGGCGCAGATAGTTTGGTTCTCCTGGAACCCAGCAGCTTCTGAGGAGCTACTATCTCCACCGCGGCCGCCAGCCAGTCCTTAAAGAGTATCGCCGCCTCAGAAATATCATTAGTGTAGGAGGGGCGTGAGCCACCCAGGATAGGGAGGAGCTTATCAGCGGTCACCTGAGACCATGGTCTGATCATATGTTTCTCTACCCTATGGCCTGAGGGAATAACCAATATTCCGGTCCTGACAATAGAATTCACTGCCTTATGATCAGACCAGGGAAATGGCATAGTGTTGGCCACCTTCAAGTCCATGTTATTGATGAAAATGCCGTCTAAAGTGTGTCCCAAACTATGAGTGGGGCTCGTGACTACTTGATTAAAATCAAGTGCCGCTAGGTTATTAATTAGCACAGCCACCTCTGTCTGCTCTGAGCATTCTAGATGATAATTAAAATCACCAAGGATCATAAAAGGATGGTGATCCATCCGGGATTCTAAAAAGTGCATAAGCATTACAGGGAACGTGGACTTAGGGCCTGGTGGACGATAGACTAAAATTCCTTGGAATTTGTACATATTGCCAACATAGATGGTAAAACACATTGCTTCCGCGGGGAGATCAAGATGAGTTTCCACACAAATTTTCAACTGTGTTGAATGAACAACTGCTATTCCCCCCCTTTCTTGTCCAGTCTATCCTGGGAAGAGACAACATTCCCGCTAGGTAAGGCAATATTCCAGTCCGGACCGGATGTGTTGTCAGTCCAGGTTTCGGTTAAAAAGATTAAATCATACGCCCCATTCTCAATCAGGTCATGAATTTGGTAGCTGTGTTTATGAAGCGACCGAACGTTCAACAAAACACAACTTAGCATTTGGGGCGGTAGAGCCCTCATCATAGGAGGGGACATTGCTCCACTCTTGTTCGCTGCCACTCCCCCATGCTGCCTTTCAAGCAGGGTCCCCCCACCAGCCTCCTTACGATACTCCCGAGACTGGACATCACAATCGGTACAGAATCTTATCCCTGAAACCTCCCGACAAAGATCACAGTCATGGGGCCTGCATGGGGAGTTGTCCAAAGATGGGCTTGCCTTTGGTGCGCCTTTGGCACGCCCGCTGCGCGTGCCCGCTGCGCGGCCGTCCCAGTGCCATTTTTACATTTGCAAATAGCCACGCCCCCCAGCTGACGCGTCGAACCCAGGTGCAATGCGGGCCCGCCTACAGCCGGGTCCGCTTGGGTCGAACGTCAGAAAAATTAGCAGTGAGAAGTGGGCGAAAAGAACCTTCCCCGGTAAGCCTGGTACCGTGCAAATGAGCAATGTGCAAATGATAGTGCCAGCGATATTAAAATATAAGCAACGCTAATTTTAAAAAGTTCAGGCAGCAGCAATATATCGAAGTTAAAAATTTAGCAATTACTTTAAAAACACAGTGAAAGTAGTAACACGCTGTCCTCTCAACACAACGTAGGCTGAGTGAACCCAGAGGCAACACAGAGATCCTCTCTACAGACTCATGTTATGGAGTTTGAACATCCCTTGCGGGATTCTTGGCTCTACAGTGATACACACTCTAGGTACACATATAGTAGAGTCTGCATTGTACTCTTGAATACAATTTTGCATATATGTCTGCATATACATGGACATAGAAGTCCTGCTAACACACCAGTAGCACATAAATTAGTTTAAAGGTGCCCTCCCCATACCGTAGAAAATGTGAGACTCAGTAAGGAGTGACATGACCGGTCTTATACACCACATCCTAATGTTGTTAATTTAGGTGCAGCAGAAATATTAACACTATATGAAGATTTAGTAATATGTACTGAAATCTTACACAGTTCATTTTTTGAACACTGATAGTTAAATCTGCTCAGGCTGCTCAGGCTGCACAACCTCAATTGGCTGCTACGGGTATCAGCTCTCAAATGCTGATCAATGTCATGGGAAAGATTCCAGCCACTTGGGACCAAATCCCATTCTGGATAGCACAAAAATAGCTCAACTTGAAGCAGTTTTTCCTTATACGAGCCCGCAGGAAAAACATAGAATATTAACTGCTTGCTTGCCAATTGGGATGGCTCCCTCAATAGAAGATTGTGCCACTTGTGGTACAGTCTTCGCTGCCGTTAATACCAGAACTGACGGTACCCCTGTCATAGTGGTAATACCAGATGTATTGAAACAAATACAGAATGAGTACAGGGCAGAACCTGCCTTGGACTTGGGGAAGAAACTAATATGTCGTTTTGCCCAAGTTTTTGCAATTATGTTAAGCTACATAAAAGGGGAGGCAACTCCTGAGGGAATTCACTCCTGCTCAGCAGGAGTGTCATAGCCCACGGGGTTGGACGCAGGAAGAACACTGCCTCCTAGTGCGTCTGCGCGACTACAGCAGGAACTACAAGTCCCGGGACGCAAGTCGCGGCGACGTCGAGGACGTCAGCACGCAGGCGAGTCAGCGCGTATGAAGGATTCCGATGGCGGCAAGACGCTGCCGCTTACTCGTCCGGAGAGAGCTGCTGTGCGTCAAGGCTGGTAAGGGTGCTCTGGCACCGACTCTGTATCCCCGTGCTTGGTGGGGTTTTCAGCGCTTGTCTCTCCGCTGCTTCTAGTGGCTGTGAGGGGTTATCGGAGTGTGCTCCCGATGCTCCATGTGATTTATGAAACCTTGTGATTCCAGGTGAAGCGCCCCATAGAACCCCTGCGAAAAGTCCCTGGTGAACCCCTGAGAGGAGAACGCAGTTTTCCAACGGCAATACCTTGAATTACCTTTAAGTAGGCATTACGAAAATGCTAGTGGATACAGAATAGAGAGGTCTTTTCCCTGTTGGCGAGCGCTCGGCTGCTCATGCAGGGAAGACGACAGCTACAACTTTGTATTCCCAAAATATCCCGTTTATCTTTCCCTGTTGGCGAGCATTCTTTTTAGCTCTTGCAGGGAAAGATCTTTATTTGCCTTACGAATAGGCCGGATGGCCTACATACCTATTGTTTTGTGTATGATTGAGACACAGGTCGTGCATAGAAGAAAAACAGGAGTAAATTCCTAGAAGAGACAGCTGGATAAAACATAAACTGTGAAAGTACTCCATTTGTAGGAGTACAAGAAAACATTGTGGTATCACGTTTTTTTGTTTATAAAACGCAAAGAGTTAGAACCTGGATTGAGCAGTTCTTCTCCTACCGCAAAGGAGAAGCTGACTGCATGATGTGCGGTTAATGTTTGTGAAAAGTGAACCCCTGGTTGTATGCTTCATATCGGCTCTTTTTGTATACGTATTCTCTGGCAGAGGGACAGCCAGTGAGCAGGACCTCGGCTCTTCCATCCCCTGTTTCCAACTACCGTAAGGTTCCTTGAGGTGGGTAGCCCAGATAGGAGTTGCTTCCTGGTAAAGGGGTTATGTAGTCCCAGTACTTACTTTGCTATTTTCTCTACAGAACCACAACATTCGACCAGGTGTGTGACACTACCAGAATTACCCGCAGAGTTATTTCTTTCTTTTACAGGTCGGAGGCAGGATAAGTTAGGCCTTCGTTAGAAAGGAGCCAGGGGGAGGGACTAGAAGAATTCACACAAAGTATCTATCTGTGTTGTTATTTTTGTTTTGTTGTCATTTCAGATCTCCCTCCCTGCTGTCCCCTTCCTACCCTTCCCTCGCTTGACCACTCCATGGAGTCTGTGTAACAATTATCAGACCGTGGTGGTGTCGAGAGGTGGACCATTACATACGACGTGCGATCCTGAGGATTCCTGGCCACAACAAGGAGTGAGAAGTACCTGAGACTATTGAAGAAACATACGCTTCATTGGTTAGAGATAATCTGGGAGCAAGACCTGGGAAACCGATAGTTAAGAGCAATTCCGTAAAGGATAAATCAAAAATAGCACCTGATTGTTAATGTTAATGTTAAAAGGGATTTATAGAGCGCATAATCACCGACAGGTCTCTTAGTGCTGCGAGAGAGTAGTTAAACACTGCCAACCGTAGATTGTACATACTCCCGGTCAGAGCCTATGATGTGCCCAAGCCTCTGTAAAAGAAGAGTCTTGAGTCTTTTCCTAAATGGGAGAAGGGTGGATTCCTTACATAGTCTCTCTGGCAGCCTACTCCAAAGTTGAGTGATCAATACAGAAAGGCTCTGCCGCCTTTTGAGGTTGTTTTGAACCACAGGCAGGATAGTAGGCCTACCTCGGACAGTCGGAGGGTACGCCCTGGCACATAGCTCCCTAGGCGCTCCTTCATGTATATTGGAGCCTGACCATGCAGGGCTTTGTGGTCCATGCAGAGGCCCCTGAACCTGGCTCTCTGTTTAATGGGGAGCCAGTGCAACTGCTGCAGTAAAGGAGTTGCATGTGCACGTCTTGGGAGCCTGACGATCAGCCAAGCTGTATCGTTCATGGTGACTTGTAGTTTAGTTAGCAGTTTCTCAGGAAGTCCTATATACAGGGCGTTGCCATAGTCCAGTGGTGACACAATCATTGCCAACATGACCATCTGCCGTGTGGCAAAAGATAGGAGGGGAGCCAGTTTCCCCACTTGCCTCAGTAAGCCCACGCAGGTCCCGACCACCGTGGACATTTGGTTTGACATGGTGAGCTTGGCATCTATTCTGGCGTTTGGGTGGTACCCAGCTCTTATGGCCAAAAGAGGTCAGTCCAGGGGTGGTTTCCCTTGGTAATGGCGAAGAGCTCTGTTTTGTCAGGATTGACTTTGAGCGAGTAGGCTGTCATCCAGTTGACAGTCTACCTAAGTATATTTTGCACACACACGTGGGCATGGAAGGAGTTGTCAATCCAGAGGATTATTTGTGTATCGTCTGCCTAGTTGAACACCTGGAAGTCCATGCGGGCCAGAGCAGCCACAAGTGGCCGATGATAGATGTTGAAGAGTAGGGGGGACAGCATCGAACCCTGGGGGACTCCACAGGTTAGTGCCCCGATGCTGGTCACCCGGTCTGTCAGTTCCTTTGTGTCCAACCTGTCAGGAAGGAAACAATCCATTGATGTGCCAGCCCACAGATACCCAACTCTGAGTTCCGGGACAGTAGTTTGTCATGATTGACCTTGTCAAACGCCGCTGTCAGGTCTAGTAGCACTAGGGTGCATGGCTTCCTGCTGTCGGCCGTGAGTTTGATTTCATACAGCACCGACAGCATCACCAGCTCTGTGCTGTGGTGGGCCCTATAGCCTGCCTGCTGCACCTGGAGTAGCTATTGTTCCTCAATGAAGAGTGATAGGGTTTTGAGGACATGCTGTTCCACTACTTTCGCCAAAAAGGGAATCTGGGAGATGGGCCTATAGTTCTTAAGACTGGCTGCATCTGCCCCTGGTTTTTTCAGCAGCGGGTTGACCCTGGCGTCCTTGAAACTAGTGGGAACCCTACCTGTCTGCAATGATCGATTGATCAGGTCAAGGACCTCCCTCTGTACCCCAGATAGGGTAATTCTGAACACCCTTGGTGGGCAGGGGTCCGCTGGTGAACCTGAATTGACATGATCCATCAAATGGGACAGAGAGTCTCGGTCCAACCTCGGAAGGGTGGTGAGAGACTTGCCGTGGGAACAAGGCGCTGGTTCTGCCACCAGAGGATACTGGGTGGTAGGTGTGTTGTGTATGATATCTTTGTGAAGCAAGAATGACTGGAACTTATTGCAGTCTTCTGGGTTGGCAATGGATTTCTGCTCTTGTTTCTGACTAAGTTCCTGTAATATTCTGAAGGTTTCTTTTTGCTTATTATCAGCGTCCGTGATCCTGGCCTCATAATATTTGGCCTTCCTAGTCATGATGGCTTTTTTGTATGTGACTAACATGGCTTTGTAGTCTACGAGCGCCTCTGGGTCGTATGATTTGCGCCATTGCCTCTCATGTTGGCATAGGATTTGGTTCTTTCCTCGCTGGTCCTCATTGAACCGGGAGGCCCCTTTGCCTTTATTTCTAGCTCTTTCACTCTGAGCAGGTGCCACCTTATCTATGGCCTCTCTCAGCCTGCTAGTGAGGGACTCACTTTCCTGATCAAGGTTCCCCTTCAGGTGCCTCTTAGAGGAGTTTCTGCACAGAGTATCTACTAGGCTGCCTGCCTCAATTTTATTCCACCCTCGCACCATTCTCCATTCCAGGGGTGGCACTAATGTGGCAAGCTCGTGGACTGCAGGAGACCCATTCAGAGGCTATAGGTCTCTGGGAAGCTCTGACAGATGACCTTTGGTGGAAACTGGGCAAAAATCATTGTAAAAAAATACTTTCCCACAAGGACTCCTCGTCAAAGAAGCTAAAGAAACCGAAGAGCCTCAGTCAATGCAAAGGTGCTCTTATGAAGGCACTCAGAGGATGGAAGAAAAGAGGAACATTGGCAGAGGGGGCCTCCATAGTGGAGTTGAGATCCGCCTACAGGAGGAAAGTCGGCGAGTATAAGAGGAAAGAAATAGAACAAAAATTGCTCACAGTATTCGCCCTGTTAAAGGAAAAGAACAACGCCAAATTATGGAGGTATATCAACCTCCTGAGCTCCCAGTCTAGAAGCAAGGAGAATAACATTGCAAGTAACGAGTGGCATGTGTATGTAAGGGGCTTATAAACCAGAGGAATACCAGCTGCCGAGTATGTCCTTCCTAAGAACACCTTGGAAATAGGCACTCATACAGACACTCTCGACAAGCATATATATGAAGCAGGACCAACGACGATCGAGGGTAATGGCCTCACAGAAGCAGCAATAACAAGGGAGATCAGATAAATGATGAACGATGGGGCACCAGGCCCTAACAGCATTCCAGCCCTGGCATTTAAATCTGTCCGGCAATAATACCCCAATCTTGGAAAGGATCAGTCCTTTTTCCTATTCATAAGAAAGGCGATCACTCCAACCCCCGAACTATTTGCTTGTGGCCCTGCTCGATGTAGAAGCCAAAGCCTATGCTAAACTATTATTGAGAGAACTAGAGGTTTGGGCTAAGAACAACGAGATACTCCCATTCTACCAGACCGGCTTCAGGGCAAACAGCTCAACAACAGATAACATCATGGCCCTGGTCTATCTCTCAAAACGAGCTGTGAAAGACAGGCACCTGCCGCTGCTTTGTTGTTTTATAGACTACAGCACAGCTTTTGATAGAGTTGATAGGGGTAAACTCTGGGGTAAACTGTCAGCCTGGGTGATTCCATCATAGCTCCTGAAAGCTATCAGATCCCTTCATGAGGGAACCTGGGTACAAGATAAGATAATCCCTACAGCGTTATCAGAAAGAGTCGAAACGAACAACAGTCTGAAGCAGGGCTGTGTCTTGGCCCCTCTTTTATTTATCCTCTACACAGCAGACTTGGGGGGAGCTCTGAAAGAGGCAAATCTAGTTCCACCGACACTGGGCACGGTACGATTGGCAACTCTTCAGTATGCAGACAATACTGTAGTGATGGATGACACAAGGGTGGGTCTCCAAAGAGCATTAAAAGAGTTGGGGAAGTATAACAAGGAAAATAACTTGACAGCCAACCAGAGTAAAACAAAGATAATGATATTTGGCAAATATCCCCACAAAAAACAAGTAGTCTGGAATTTGGGAGATCGCCAAATAGGGAACACCACAGCCTATAATTATCTTGGTGTTTGGCTACACGAGAGGGCAACACCGGCAACTCATATAAAACACTTAACTGTCAAAACCAACAGTGTAATTTTAACAATGAGACGCTTAAGCCAACACTTGTACAGCCAAACAGCAGACCCCATGTTGAGGGTCCTTAAGGCAAAATTAATCCCAGCCATTAACTATGGCCATTTGGCATTTCCGGGAGCCTTAGACAAACTTATAACAGCAGCTCAGGTCAAAGCCAACAAGTTTGTGTTGCAAGTACCCAGGCATGCAAGGAGCATCAAGGTATGTTTGGAATTAGGGCTCTGTAGACCTGAATTTTCACTGCAGGGAGACCTAATTAAGTATTATATCAGAGTCCTTAGAGCCCCGTATAACTCTCTCAAACATCATTTGGTAACAATATTCAGAGAAGAGGACTTCCCCTGGCATTATCAAGTTGGACAAAGCAATAGGGACCTTAAACATCGAATCCAACAGTCTGTCTCTACCCGACATCCCTCATAAGGCCTGGTCAAATATCATCAAATGGCAAGTCCGCTCTATTTTGCATGAAAAGGATCTAACCGCACTTCGCAAAAACACCCTCACGATGGCACTGGACGAATCTTGTACCATGGGGAAAGCTCAACAATACCTACGGGAAGCACTAGGGGTCCATGCTTGCAAGCAAATCCTCTTTATGAGGCTAAGCGACCTTATAACTGCAGACTTTAATCCAGCATGGGCACGAGCAGACGTAGCCGTTTCTTGTTGTCTATGCAACTACCAAAGGGAATCCTGGCTCCATCTATGAGTTTCTCAAGTTTAAGTTTATTATGTTTTGGCTCTCAAAGAGGGCCACATAAAATAAAGACACAATTATACAACAATACTTACAATAAAATCACAGACAAACAGATGAGAAGAAGATACATCATATACACTGGTCTGACAATTGACAGATATTTCTCTATATTTCATTCAATAAATATTTAAAAAACCTTTAAAAAAGTTAAAAACTTTAAAACAGAACATTTCATTTGGAGGACAGTAAAGTGCATGAAAAAAAGTGTTTACATTTAAAATTCCTAATTGTAAACAGATAGGTTTCAACCATTTGTAACGCAATGGGCGTAAAACAGGACAGATAAACAGAACGTGATTACGATCCTGTACAGCATTATGACAAAGATTACATATAGGAGATACACCATACCATTTAGCTAAAAGTGGATTTAGTGGAAGCAAATCTTGTCTTAACAGGTACCAAAACCTACGGACTCTGTGGGGGATATTCCATGTGAGGTATTGTTGTGGCAGCTTTAATGTATATGTGTTTAAAAGAAGTTGCCTTTCCAATTTTCCTTGTTGGGCAATCATATCCAATTTATAACTGAGCTCCCAAGATGCACTTTTTAATTTAGATTTTAGTTCGGAGGGAGTAAGTAGGAACAGAGTACTTACATCCAGCTCTAACAGAATTACTGCTTCTCTAAAGTTTTTTACTAACAGGGAAAACTCATTGAAATTGCCCAGAAGCTCATTTTTTATGGCTTCCCGTAAGGAATCCTTTTTACCTCTAGCTATGCAAGCTACCCACCTTACCAGAGCTATCAGCCCCTGTACCCAACAACTTCTGAGTCCGAACTCCAATCTACATGATGATACAGAACAAGCTGTATTAATGGAAGTAATTTCCTTCCATTCTATGTAAAAATCCCCAGTGTTTTAACTCTACTAATTCTAACCCATACAATAAAGTTGCAGGGATCTTTGCCCTAAATACCTCCATAAATAGTGTAAGGTGTCTCTTCCCTGTAGCCTTGTACAAGGAGCATAATCCCATACCATGGGCTAATGCTTTACGCGAGTTATGATCTGTATGGAGTTTCTCACTTAAGTTTGCCGATATTATTTTACCCAAAAAGGTGTAGGTTTTTACCACCTCTAGCTTATGTCCGCCTATGGCCCATCCGTAATTTACAGACCTACATTTTTTCTTTCCAAAAATACACATGATTTTACTTTTCGAAGCATTAATCTTCATGAAATTTGCTTCTGCAAATTGATTTAATGCACATAAGCGGTTAGACAAGCCCTTCGGAGTTAAATCTAATATGAGGATATCATCTGCATACATTAGAATTGATACAGGAGATCCTCCAATTATCGGGGCTATCCCACCGCACACTGAAATGGAAGAAGGAAGGTCTGCCGTATAGAGAGAAAACAACATAGGGGCCAATATGCACCCTTGTTTTAGCCCATTAGGTGAGGGGATAGATTGAGACAAACCTCTTTCTCCACCTTGTAATACCTTACACCACGTGTTCGAGTGGAGGGCTTTTACAAGTTCGAGCAAATATAACGGCATCCCTAGAATAGCGAGTTTTCTCCACAGGGTTGGTCGGTCGACCTTATCAAACGCTGTGGAGAAATCAATGAATGCCGCATATATTCCACCACCGCGAACACGTACATATTTATCGACAATCACCTGTAATGCTGTTAAGTTATCAAGTGTACCATGCTCTTTACGAAATCCAGTTTGTTCCAAAGGTAGGATGTCATTCGCTTCCATCCATTCGGAGATTAAAATCAAAAGACATTTTGCAAAAATTTTCCCTATCGAATCTAAAAGAGCAATTAAACGATAGTTCCCAGGGCTATCCCGCTCTCCTTTTTTGAATATCGGGATTAATATACTTCCCCTCCACGAATTAGGGACTGATCTCAGTAAAAAGCACGCACGGAATACTGGAAGGAGAATCCTACTCCAGGATGTAACGTCTTGCTTTATTATAGACATGGGCAGCTCATCCGGGCCCATAGCTCCGGACGCACTCATACTCTTTATCACCGAAGCGATCGTTTTCTCAGATGGGAGCTCTATAATAGGCTGACTATTTAGGGCTAAATCCCAGCTATCCCCCTCTACATTATTAGAAGCATACAAACTGGATATAAATGATATCCAGACATTTTCGGCAATAGAGATAGGGATAGGGGAAGTTCTTACCCCACATCCCTTCCCTATTAGGGTCCAGAATTCTCTAGATTTATTAAAGGCCGATGCCTCTCTTAACCTGATCCAGAGAGAATCTTCTTTTTCTCTTTTTAATTTGATTCTAAGTCTAGCTCGCCTTCTTCTTAATAAGGCTATCCTATACTCATTTTCCTTAGTTCTACTAATGAACTGTTGCCTTACGAGTTTATTTATTTCCTTATTTAGGGGCAATAATAAACTAGGAGGGAGATATGGCTTTTTAGGTTTACTTAATTTCCTAGTTCTCATGGTAAGGGTTTCCTTAAGAGTTTCAAAACATGAAAATTCCCTACCCTGCCAATCATCTAGATCAAGTAAGGTTTGGGCAAGAATATTTTGTACGTCTTTCATAGTTGAAGGGTCCCAGAAACACCTTCCAGACTTGCAATGAATTGAAACACCTTTATTAATTATAGACCATGATTCAGTATCTGGGGTTTGTAATGAAACTATTATATTAATCACATTATGATCGCTCAAACAAGATTGAGAGACCATCATGTCCTGAACATAAGAAAATGAATCATAATCCATAATTACATAGTCCAAAATAGATTCACCCCTACAGGAATTATGTGTAAACTTAGCCGGAGTGTCAGAGGGCATCCTACCATTTACAATTAACCCCTCTACATAGCTAAGTTCTTCAAGTAATATCTTTCCTCTTTTGTTAGTTTTCATTTTACTAGGAAAGATTGCTTGGGGTATATTGTATGCTTCTTCCTTAAATTTACTTCTAAACAAGTCTATACTCGAAGTGGAGACTTTACTATTTAGGTCACCCGTAAGTAATATATATGGGGGGTGATCGAGCTCCAGTAGTTGTTTGACATAAGAAAACATTCGCTTCAGAACGGTATTAAAAATCTCTTCAGGTGGGATATATGCATTAAGAATTACAAGAGAGGACCGTCTACCTGTGGACACTAAATTATTAATAGTAATTGATTGAAAAAGATTACTAGTGTCCTTATAATGGGAAAATTGCCATTGTAATGAGTTTGATAAAAAACAGGCTATTCCTCCTTTCGCGTGCCCTTTTCTTGAGGGTGTGGCTGGGGCCTCGAATACAAAATAATTTTTCCCCCCATAAAGAGAATCTTTGCACCATGTTTCCTGAATACATAGCACATCTGCATTCAGAGAGAACAGATAATCAAACTTCTGAGGACAATTATGTAATCCTGCAGCATTCCAGGATATGATTTTTAATTGACTGTTAAAGATGTAGAAACGGTCTTAAGTTGTTCGATGTGTTACTGGATAAAACTCCAGGAAGCCAATTCCAGTGTTGATTATCTTCTGTCATGGAAATAAGAAGATTTTCAGGGGGAGAAGGTACCTGAGAGACCATACGCTTTCCTCTAGAAACCCGTATCTTTAGATCTTTATTTTGAATAATTGGGTCTTCTTGCCCAAGTCCCAGCTCAGAAGCTCCTTTTCTAAAGAACATATGATTTCCATTATTAATAAAGGGCAGCACATCAATCCCTCTACGTTGAAATGATTCCGCTTGTTGGAGGACAAGATTCGCAATTATTTTTGAACAGAATTTTACCCTTACGCGCGGACCATTTTCAAACCCCATTATTGAAACCAAATCAATGTCGCTTGACAAAATAAGTTTTAAGCATTCAATGTCCTTGAAGGAATTCAGCAACCATGATCTATTCATATTAAGGTCTAAATCGAATAAGGGGAGAAAATCCAGTGACAAAGTATCCACACATGGGTTGGAAGTTTTTAGTGTTACAGTAGATGAATTAGTGGTCACATGCGCTAAAGGCCAAAAAGTAGATGCCGATGGATTAAGTACTATTTTTTCAATAGGCCTATTACTTGTAACTTCATCCTTTGGTTCAAGAGGTTCTATCCCACCAGCCTCAGAACAAAGGGGTCCTCCATCCAAGGTGCTGACACCGGGGGGGCCTTCAGCTAGAGGATCGGTGAGGCCACCAGCAACCTCAATAGATGAAGTCTCCTGTATTAAACTATCTAGAGTTTCTATAACATCAGTTACTTCTGTATTTACATGCTCTTGAAAGATCATTTTCCTCTGTCTTTTCTTCTTATATTTGCGAACAGGTTTCCTATTTTTCCCTTTAATCTTTATGCTTTTTTCTATTACTGTCCCAGTAGTCACCACAATACCTTCAGGTTCTTTTTTATCCTGAATAAAAATAGGAAAAAATTCGCTTCCAGCGGTTGGGTTAACCACTGCCGATTGTTCTTCCTTCAAAATCGGTTCTAATTCTTTCCTCAAAGATGCAGAGATTGGTAAAGAAGAGGTTGAGGGCTCATGAATATCTACTTTTAATACCAACCCCGCAGATACATTTTTTCTTAATGCAATGTTACTATCAATAACGTTCTGAGCAATAGGTTCGATAGGAAAAATAGACCTGTTCACAGCATTTTTGGCAGTTAATACTTTCAATATTTCAGTAACTGAATCCATAATACAGTCAGTGCTCCCAACGAATTTATTCAATAAACCTAATATGGAGGTCAGCAGATGCTCAAGTGCTATCAGAGAATCAGAAATTGTTTTTTCATTTTTTATATATTCAGGTGCAGTAAGAGAGCAGATACCTGATAGGTTAAGTTGAGGAGATTTCAAATCGCTCTGCAGTGAAAAAATATCATTAGATGTCATAGAGGGGGTGCTACTATATAGCCGTAATCCTGAAGGCGTTGCTCCGTTTAAGGAAATACAAGGATCAGGCTGTTTCACAACCCTCTCACCCATATAACGACCACACAATTCTAGATCAATACTAGACGGAATAGAGATTTCTTTTATATCCTCCACCTTCTCTTCTGTAACCTTAGGAGTATTATACTGAAAACCTTTCAAATCTGCCTTCAGTAAGACTGAATTATCTCCTTTGGGAGGACATGCTAGGATGTCTACATCTTTAGTCAGGAGTAAGGTGGGAGAAACTTTTTCCGTAGCTGACCTAGAGTTAGTGTCGAAGGCTGCTTCTATCTGCGGTTCAGTCGTAGTTATTGTCTCATTGTCAGTAGTGACTGGAACTTCCATATATTTATTCTCTGGTTTTTCCCATAGTTTAAACAACTGCATCTGTCCCTTCAATTGTAGACTATGTTCAAAATTATTCCTCAGGGGGTTGGACCTAGTTTTAATACATGATCTCCCCCCTAAGACTCTTCCAGAGCGTAGTTTTTTGGCTGTCATTTTGTATCAAGTAAAAGGATAAAAACAAAAACTAATACACAATAAATTAACCAATGATATACTAAGAATCAACTGTCAATGTATAGTTTATATATGCGACCAGTCAATAGTTGTATAGTTGTATCACCCTCACCGTTTTATCGCCTTCAATAGCTGTAGAGAATGTACATGCTGTGAGCAGCAATATGGAAATAACGGGGCCCTGCCCGGCCAACCTCGGCCACTGAGGGCCACAGAGGGCCCGCCCTTTGCCCGGGCTTAGCCCGGCGTCCGCCCGCGCGCGTCCCGCGACGCGGGAGGTGTGCTTGTTTTTATGGGACCTCCGGGCGCGTGATTAGCGTCACCTGCTCCTGGGGCTGGGGATTCTGGGGGCTGAAGTTTTTCTCCTCTCGGCGGCCGCGTAGTCAGCAAAGCGGCGGCGGGAGAAATGAGAGCCAGCAGCAACCACAGGACAAGCAGGGAGAGCAGGTAACTATCTGCAGGGTTCCAATGTTCGTAATCAGCTCAGGGCAACACCCGCTCCCCCGGAGGTGTGCTTGTTTTTATAAGACCTCCGGGCGCGTGATTAGCGTCACCTGCTCCTGGGGCTGGGGATTCTGGGGGCTGAAGTTTTTCTCCTCTCGGCGGCCGCGTAGTCAGCAAAGCGGCGGCGGGAGAAATGAGAGCCAGCAGCAACCACAGGACAAGCAGGGAGAGCAGGTAACTATCTGCAGGGTTCCAATGTTCGTAATCAGCTCAGGGCAACACCCGCTCCCCCGGAGGTGTGCTTGTTTTTATAAGACCTCCGGGCGCGTGATTAGCGTCACCTGCTCCTGGGGCTGGGGATTCTGGGGGCTGAAGTTTTTCTCCTCTCGGCGGCCGCGTAGTCAGCAAAGCGGCGGCGGGAGAAATGAGAGCCAGCAGCAACCACAGGACAAGCAGGGAGAGCAGGTAACTATCTGCAGGGTTCCAATGTTCGTAATCAGCTCAGGGCAACACCCGCTCCCCCGGAGGTGTGCTTGTTTTTATAAGACCTCCGGGCGCGTGATTAGCGTCACCTGCTCCTGGGGCTGGGGATTCTGGGGGCTGAAGTTTTTCTCCTCTCGGCGGCCGCGTAGTCAGCAAAGCGGCGGCGGGAGAAATGAGAGCCAGCAGCAACCACAGGACAAGCAGGGAGAGCAGGTAACTATCTGCAGGGTTCCAATGTTCGTAATCAGCTCAGGGCTCCATCTATGATATTACTGCCCCAAATTGACTAGCAAACGACAAAGGCTGCTCCGCCCCATTTTAGAAGACCTTGGCATCAGAACGTGCAAGGAGGCATCAGATTGGTGCCTTTCGGAAACAAAAACCCACTACCTCGCAAGAGCAGCAACATTTTTCACGAGATCAGACAGGTCTTAGATGCAAGTGTATAAATGACTTTCCACAAGTTCAGAGACTGATTAATGGCCCAATAAGGCACAACATCCATGGGCAAAGAAGAGTTAGACCGCCACTCCATGAGTTTTCATTTGAACATTGCCGCTATATGAATTAAATCCCCGGATCAAAGTCAATATGGACTTTGCAACAATATATTGACTATTGGAAATGGGATTTTAAAGCTGAAGGGATGGTTGGGGAGGGGGCGGCATGGGTGGGAGAGCATGGGTGGGTGGGCCTCAATTTGAGCTTTTTTACTGGAATGATTTTAAATAATCGAACGGTTAACAATAAATAAATCAATCAATCATTCCAGGGGTGGCTGTGCGGGTCGACTGGCCAGAGGCACCCAGCACCTGATCCAGCAGTGGTCCAACCAAATGCAAGGTCTGAAGTCCGTCATGCTGGCCGGTGGCTGGGTGGTCCATATGAGGTCGAGGGTATGTCCATTGTCATCGGCAGATAAATCTACAAGCTGTTGCAGCCCCATTGTGGTCATGGCCTTCTCCAACTGTCTGGCTTGTGACTCTCTGGGCAACTGGTCCCAGTGGTAGTAAAATCCCTCACCACCAGTAGTCATTGGTACTGTGAGCATAGGTCACTGACTAATTCTGTGAGTAGTTCGTTGAACCGGGGAGTCGACTGAGGGGAACGGTACACCACCAGTAGTGCTAGGCATGAGGATTTGGAGCAAACGTTTGCTCCTAAAAGTGCTGAGCCGTCAAGGCTCTCTGCAACTAGCTTATCTACTGCTAACTTTTTGTTATAGAGCATTGCTACACCCCCTCCTCTTTTCTTTTCCTGCCTGTTGTGCCATGGGACGGGCTGCTACAATATCCGGAGCTGAGCTTTCCTCTACCCAAGTTTCTGTTCCTGCTAGGATGTCCAGGGTGTCCTCCTGAAGGAGAGAGAAGATCTCTAGACTGTATTTCTGCAGAGAGCGGGTATTTAGAACTGCTACCCTTAATCCCTGGGGGTTGCCGAAACCCGTATCCTTAGGGAAATGCATCCTCCCCCTTGTTTCACAAGTATGTCCTCCGTCCTCAGTGTGTCTTCAACCTGCTTGTCCAGTGGGTAGTCCAAATGCACTAGTACCTGCAGCTCCTCTACTGAGTATGCCTGGAATTGACCAGGGGTCCTGGCCCCTAGGCCCGGTTGGATGTGGATGAGTGCAGACGGCTCGCCCGCTGTGCATGTCTGCTCCAGCCCGGCTAATGAGCAGTTCCATCTGCCCAACCCACCAATCAACCCTGCTGTGCAGCAGCTGATGTTCCCGTGAGCACAAGACCATGTCGCAGGGGTGGAAGTGCGTGAGTGTTGGTGCCCTGATTATTAGCTCGAATGAGCAGGAAGGCTATCAGCGCAAAAATGCTGCGGTAGGTTTTAAACAAACAATGTAGCACACATATTAAATTATAAAAACAGGATAAAACATAAGACTTCACCGCGCGTAGTCCCAAATCACCTGGTGTGGTTTAACGCATCTCTCTTTCTTTCTTCTAAGAAGAAATGTGATAGCATAAAAAAAAAAACAACAATAACAGGGTGGGTGTCCTCAACATGAACACACAGAAAGATGATACAATCTTAGAAACCATGGTAATATTAGATATCAGGACACTGATACACGTTCCTCTCATTCTTTTTAGGATTCATACGACAAACATTCGGAGAGAGGTGGTAGGTCAGAGGGAAGATCAGAAGAGCGAGTCAAGCCGAAAAGGGAGACACATCACACTTCAGACAACATCATCAAACAGGAGGAGAAAACAAAATCCCCGTAACATCCAATGAAAAAGAAAAAGGTAGCTGGAATCAAAATTAGAAATGCCCAGGTGGCTGAGGACTCTGCTTCTGAATGGAGCATGAGCAGTGATGATGCAGTATAGCATGGCAGAAGTCACAATAGCTCGCCAGAACCTGATGGATTATCCATTGCGTGATTATATCACGGTGGAAACACCTGATACAAGGGTAAGTGGCCCACATTATATACAAAAAAAATTGCTAAGTGAAGGGGGACATACCCATGAAAGTGAAGGGTCTCTTTTGGGAGATCATGATATATGGTTACCACATTCTTTTGGCTAAAAGAGATTGGCCACCTGAGTTCGTAATCGAATGTCCAATGGGAAAGAAGTAATTTTATCTGCTTTCTCCGACCTCCTACCAAAATCAGTTCAAAATTAATACGCGCAGAAGTGGGCATTAGTGCTGTCTCCTGCAGGTTACCGCAGTCATGTTGGAGTGGGATGATGAGTCTCGTCAACATAAGATCCCATTCAAATCCATCCTTCAATCACAGAGACAGTACTCAATCAAACATGAAGCAAAGAAACAAGTCAGGGAGCTCTAAGATCAACTTAAGCCAGGGTGTGATAGAGAATTGCACCTCACCTATGAATAACCCCTTATTTCCCATAATGAAACCTGATAATTCATATCATCAAGTCATACATTACAGATATTTAGATGCTTACACACTCACATTTGCAGTACAGAATGCTCATAGTGCAGCTCTAATGAATAACATTGTTTAGAAGAAATACAAAACAACACTTGACATCTCAAATAGATTTTTCTGCCAGATTATAGCACCTGGGCACATATATCTGACTGAATTCACAGCACTTGGGTCTGAGCAGCAATTTTGTTGTTTGCCACAGGGGTATAAGAATAACCCCAGGCTTTCAGCCAGAGTAACATAGTCACTTCAAAATAATGAATAGGAGGAGGCATTGTCATACATAGAAGATATTTATATGATGGACGATGAATTAATGGAACTTTTGGCTAGAGTGAACCATATAATTCTAGGGTTTGCTCACCTGGACTACAAGTTTAACCCCTTCGCTGGTAGGCCTTCCCCCCTGTGCTAAGCCTTTTTTGGGGGGTATTTGGGGTAGTTCATGCTTCGGCCCCTGTAACTTTATGACCACATAAGGTATCCACGCCAAATTTGCGTCCTTCTATTCCAACATCATGGGGATTCTAAAGGTACCCAGGGCTTGTGGGTTCCCATGGAGCGGACCCAGAAATTAGCCAAAATACAGCTACATTTTGTTTTTTGGGGGAAAAATGCGAAAAAAGGGCCACAGATGAAAGTGTCTGTTTTTTTCCCTGCAAATGGTATCACAAAAGGGGTTATGGTGCTGAAATCACCATCTTCCCAGATTTTAGGGTCAAGCAGACTTTTGTCAGAAAACCCAAAATGTTTTGCCATTTTTCTGGGACATTGCCTATTTTTGCAATTTTTTATGCTTTCAACCTCTTTCCAGTTAATGGTAGAAATTGGTATGAAAGCAATAATGTATCCTGAAAAGCTATACATTTTGGAAAAGTAGGCAACATTTTTATTTCATCAAGGGGTCATTTGTGTATATCCTTCAAGGTTTCTTTATAGAAACTAACAGTTAAATAAAGAAAAAATGGAAAATTAGTTGAAAAAACAGCCTTTTGTCTCAACGTTTTCACCTGTAACTTCTTCTAATTATGACAGCTCTTTGAAATCAATATGCCCTTACATCCACTGGACATCACTGGTTGTGGGGGCATATAGGACTTGTAGGTTCACCAAGAACCCGATGAACCCAGAGTCAAAAACTGAGCAGCAACTTGCAATGGTTTTTTATTATGTACCGGGTATATAGCAATTATTCTGGGAAAATTTATACATGGAAAAATCGGTATGAAAGACACCTATGTATTTCTAAAATGGGAACAAAATATATAGTTTAGAAACAGTAGATATTTGCACATTTTAGAAATTGGGAATACTCATAGTAGCATGAGAATTGTCGATCATTTTTCAAAATTTCTTCTTTTTTACACATTGCCTTTCATTTGGAAAGCAGAAATGCATCAAAAGTCAATAGGTAATAAAAGTTGCTTTACAAATCTGAATTACCCTATGTCTCCCGATAAAAATGGTACCTCACTTGTGTGGGTAGGCATAGTGCCCACGACAGGAAACGGCTCACAACGCAACGTGAACACAAAACATTTTCACAATAAAAAATTACCCTTTTTTTGCAAAGTGCCTAGCTGTAGTTTTTGAACCTGCCGGCACCTAGGGAAACATAGCAAACCTATACATGTTTTAAAACTAGACACCCAGGGGAATCCAGGATGGGGTGACTTGACTGCCTCTCACCAGGTTCTGTTACCCAGAATCCCTTGCAAACCTAATAAATTGTCAAAATAACACATTTTCCTCATATTTCTGTGGTGGAAAGTTCTAGAATCTGTGTGGATCCACAAATTTCCACCCACCCCGCGTTCCCCAAAGTCTTCCGAGAAAAACGGTACCTCACTTGTGTGGGTAGGCCTAGTGCCTGCGACAGGAAAAGCCGCAAAAGGCAATGTGGACACACCACAATTTCACAGTGAAAAATCACCCTTTTTTGGCAAAGTGCCTAGCTGTAGTTTTTGAACCCTAGCTCTGCCAGCACCTAGGGAAACCTATCAAACCTATATCTTTTTGAAAACTAAACACCCAGGGGAATCCAGGATGGGGTGACTTGACTGGCTCTCCCCAGGTT
Source organism: Triturus cristatus (assembly GCF_964204655.1). NCBI lineage: Eukaryota > Metazoa > Chordata > Amphibia > Caudata > Salamandridae > Triturus > Triturus cristatus. The sequence goes on from NC_140585.1 coordinate 160,357,162, forward strand.
CTGATACCCAGAATCCCTTGCAAACCTAAACAATTTTGAAAATACATACATTTTTCTCAAATTTCTTTGGTGAAATGTTCTGGAATCTGCGTGGATCCACAAATTTCCACAAACCCCGCATTCCCCAAAGTCTTCTGAGAAAAATGGTACCTCACTTGCGTGGGTGGGTCAAGGACCCTTGACAGGCAAGGGCCCAAAACCAATTGAGGCGACATCAAAATTACCTATCACAAAACAACCTGGTTTTGCAAGGGGGGTGTGATACGGGCAGTGCCGGAAACGCCGGAAACACCTTTCCCGTGCCCTTCAAGATGGCGACGTCCAAATTCCAAGCGGAGGACGGTGGCGGTCTAGTCTTCCCGGTAGGGGCGGATGTGACGTCCCGCACGAAGACGAGAGACGCGAGGAAGGCGGAGACAAAAAGGGAGGAAGAGGAAGCGAAGGGGAGGTTGGAGAAGACGGCGGAGAGTGAAGGAGTGACGGATCCAGAACTAGTACCAGGGGGAGAACCACGGACCGAACAGCAGAGTCGGAGTAGCAGAGAAGAAGACGCGACGGGCAGTGAGGCCTGTGAGAAGTTGGCCTGATATGTAGTGCTCACTATTCTAGTGATCACTGTGTATCATTCCAAACGACCCTTATTGATGATTGGTTGTAAGTCAACCTTTTAGACCAGCTATCCTAGTAGCGTGGATACGAGCAGTCTTAGGCTAAACTCTAGAGGGCGTGTTAAGCCAGCTGTTTACCATCACATATACCCCTTGAACACCAAGTGAAAGGACACCACACAAGTTGTTATGAAAATAAAAGGATATTTATTTATAACAAGACTACCCTGGCTCTTTATGAGTCAGGGAGCTAAGCACACTACAAAACTCTTAGGAAAATACTTCAGTTGCACAATTTACACAAATGCCCGAGGGGCACGAGAAACCATCTACACTAACAGTGAAATGCGAATGGTTAGAGTCTGGAGGTACTGATTCCGGAGTGATCCGATCAGTGGGACTAAACGAAAAAGGAACTGGACACTTGTAGAGCGAACCTGCGATGGAGCACCGAGATGCTCGAGTTACCTAGCCCGGAGGCTGCGGCTGCGTGAAGTTCGGCAAGATGTCGGGAGTCCTCGTGTAGTCTCAGGAGCCTGAAGGAAGAAGTTGCTGGCAGGCGACCAGTGACGATGTTCAGAGCGATCCAAGCCTGGATCGGTGATGAAGGAAACCTGAAAGCAGAGGGGACTCAGTTCTCAACCGCTAGCCAGCGATCGTGTGGGTACCAGGAGGGTACCGGCTGAAGTCACCTCGACCAGGTGAGTGGGTGACGTCGGACTCGGCTGTTCCTCGGGCCAGGAGGCGCGGCGGCGACCAGGATGGAGGGCGAGCTGTCCCACGAAGGTGTCTGCTGTCGATGATGCTGGGCCCAGGCAGGGGCAGCGGATCTTGGCAGTGGCAACCCAAGCGGGGGAGTCAAGATGGCGTCGGGAGTGGACCAGGAGGGTCCGTGGTACTCCTCTGTTGAAGGGGAGCAAGAGCCAGTCTGGAGCAACCAGACTAGTGATGAAACAATCGTGGTGCGTCGTGAAGAGGGCCACAAGCCGGTCGGCAAGTGGTCGAACAACGCGGTGAACAGCAAGGAGCGGAAGGGCCCCCACGCAGATCTCGGGGATGCTGGGGAGGCAGACTTCGATGCTGGAGCTGCTCAGGGTTAGGGGTTCTCAAACCCTAGGTGTACTCACTCGAGGGTCCCTCGGTGGGCGTGCTAGATAAGCGTCGTGCAGGTTCTGAAGATGGCCGGTCCCGCAGGTCTCGTCACACCTACGACTCTCAGCTGGGCTGATGAGGTAGGTAAAAGGTCAGAGATGGCAGGGAACTCGGGTCTCGTCGAGCTGGGCAGTCTTGATCCGTAGGAGAGACTTACAGCAAACCGCAAGCGCTTAGATGGTGCCTGCTGGTGCAGGGTGGCTACTCCTTAGCCACAAGGGAGAGTCTTCAGAAATAGTCAAGAGTTCCTTTCGTGGAAAGTGGTTCGTGATTCGGAGTTATCCGATTATCTGATTATCCAATTTGGGAAGGGGACTCGCTCCTACCTTTATTCTAAGAAAAGGGGCTGGCCCGTGACTAGGTTCTACCTATGGGTGGAGCCAGGAGGGGGGTGGTTACACCCCTATCCTTTGTCCGGCTTCGCGCCAGCTCAGGGGCTGGTGTGCCCCCGAAACTGGTTTGAGCCGGGCTATGCACAGTGAGCACCGGGGTGCCACTTGCAATCACCTTCTTTTCAGCCCTGCCTACCTGGGATACACAACCCCTGTCTGGGACGGTGCTAACACCGCCCTCGACAGGAAACCCTTTGTCCAAGCTCCCCTTGCTGGAAGGTCCCCCAGCAGCAGGAGGTCAGACTTGTGTCTGGTGGCAGCATCCATTTTGTGATGCTGAGGCTTGAGTCAACTTTAACCGGGGTTCAAGGTTACTTCCATGTCGTGTCCCTCTAAAAGGGGGGAATGCTAACCCCGTCACCAGGACTGGCGAGGGGTTTGTATTCCCATTCGTATGACACCTTACTCGACATGTGTAGGTGATGTGAGGCCAAAGTTAGCAAATAACCGCCAGGATTATAATGCATTAAAAGTAGTTGGCCCGCGTCACCATGGAACGGCTACTAGGACTTGGTTCCGCAAGCCGTCGACGGGCTCAGCTCGCGCCAGAGCACCGTCCCACATGATTCCCTGCACTCTGCCTTCAGGATTGACAAGGCCTGCTATAGGAGTGACTGATAGGAATCCATGTGTCCATTTTAGGGTTTAGGTGTAGGAATACTACACCTACAGCAACGGGTGATTACAGCACGTGGCCCCAGCTGTCGTGCAGCCAGTTGTGTCAGATTTGGGCGGCCATTCCAGGGGTGGCATAATACATGCTTCAGCCCCTGGTAGGCCCTGGGTACACCGATGCCCTGGATACCTGTGGTATGCTGAGACAGGGACTGACAAGGCGGCCCAGTTCCAATTAGTGGGTGCACCTAACGTACATGTGTGTTAATTTCGAGAGAGAACAGCTAGGCTGTGGGTCTGATTGGCAGGCCCACAGCCGGGGAAAGTCGTAAACCAATGAAGCAAAAGCAAAAAATCTGGGTGATCATAGGATTGCAGACCCTACTCTCCTACATGACCCCCCCCCAAACTTTGGGACAATAAGCTAACCTTGACCAGGTGAGTCTTCTTGCTCTAAGTGGAAATACCTGGAGAGCCCATCTGCATTGCCATGATCAGTGCCAGGTCTATGCTCCACTGTGAAGTCCATCCCCTGTAGGGAAATGGACCACCTAAGTAGTTTGGGGTTTTCACCCTTCATTTGATTTAGCCACAAGAGGGGCTTATGGTCGGTCTGAATCTTGAAGTGAGTGCCAAACAAGTATGGCCTCAACTTCTTCAGGGCCCAAACCACAGCAAAGGCCTCCCTCTCAATAGCTGACCAATTCTTCTCTCTGGGGGTCAGCCTCCTGCTAATAAAAGCTATGGGCTGGTCATGACCATCAAAATTCAGTTGCGATAGAACAGCTCCCACACCCAGCTCCGAAGCGTCTGTTTGGACAATGAATGGTTTGGAGTAGTCTGGACTCTTTAGGATAGGTGCTGTGCACATGGCCTGCTTTAGGTCATCGAATGCCTTCTGACAGCTTGCTGTCCACTGAACTTTTTTTGGCATCTTTTTACTTGTCAGGTCGTTTAGCGGGGTCACAATGGATCCATAATTTCTGACAAATTTCCGGTAATAACCAGTCAGGCCCAAGAAAGCTCGAACCTGAGTCTGGGTGGTTGGAGGAGCCCAGTCCTGGATGGCCTGTATTTTGCTCTCCAATGGTTGAACCTGGCCTCCACCTACAAGGTGGCCCAGGTATACAACCTGTGTCTGCCCTATCTGGCACTTGGTGGCCTTGATAGTGAGGCCTGCCTTCTGCAGGGCCTCTAACACTTTCCTCAGGTGGACCAGGTGATCCTCCCAGGTGGAGCTAAAGACAGCGATATCGTCCAGATACGCCGCACAGAAGTCGTCCAACCCAGTGAGAACTCGATTCACCAGCCTTTGGAAGGTGGCAGGTGCATTTTTCAAACCAAAGGGCATTACCACGAACTGATAATGCCCACCCGGGGTAGAAAATGCTGTTTTGGGCTTGGCCTCCTCAGCTAACCTGATTTGCCAATACCCAGCTGTCAGGTCAAACGTACTTAAGTAGTTGGCCGAGGCCAACCGGTCGATAAGTTCGTCTGCTCTTGGTATCGGGTGGGCGTCGGTCTTAGTGACCGCATTGAGACCTCTGTAGTCCACGCAAAACCTCATCTCTTTCTTACCGCCCTGGGTGTGAGGTTTCGGCACGAGCACTACGGGACTAGCCCAGGGGCTGTCCGAGGGTTCAATGACTCCCAGCTCCAACATTTTCTGCACCTCTGTCTTGATGCAGTCTCTGACATGATCAGGTTGCCGATAGATTTTACTCTTTACGGGCAGACTGTCCCCAGTGTCGACCTCATGGGTACACCACTTGGTCTGACTGGGTGTCAGAGAGAACATATGTCGAAAGGATTGAAGAACCTGTTTACAATCCTCTTGTTGATGTCCAGAGAGGCTGCCACAAAAGACAACACCATCCACTGATCCATCGTCAGGGTTCTGAGAGAGCAGGTCTGGGAGACGGTCACTCTCCTCCTCCTGTCCCTCATCTGTGGCCATGAGCAAGCCCATGCCCTCCCTGTCGACATATGCCTTGAGCCTGTTTACATGGAGCCCCCTGTGGGGGCTCCGGGGAGTTCCCAGGTCTACCAAGTAGGTGACCTCTCCCTTGCGCTCAATGATCGTGTGGGGACCAGACCATTTGTCTTTGAGTGCTGCTGGGGCCACTGGCTCCAGCACCCACACCTTCTGTCCAGGCTGGTACACAGTCAGGACAGCCTTTTGGTCGTGCCAAGCTTTCTGTAATTCTTGGCTCGCCTCCAGGTTTTTAGACGCCTTTCCCATGTACTCCGCCATCCGCGAGCGGAGACCGAGTACATAGTCCACAATGTTTGATGCCGGTTTTCTGAGAGGTCCCTCCCATCCTTCCTTTACCAAACAAAGGGGTCCCCTTACAGGATGTCCGAACAGAAGCTCAAAAGGGCTGTAACCAACCCCCTTCTGCGGGACCTCTCTGTAGGCGAACAAGAGGCAGGGTATCAGGACATCCCATCTCCGCCGAAGCTTTTCAGGTAGTCCGTGAATCATCCCTTTTAGGGTCCTGTTGAATCTCTCAACAAGCCCATTGCATTGTGGGTGATAGGGTGTGGTGAACTTGTAGTTGACACCACATTCCTTCCACATAGCAGTCAGATATCCCGACATGAAGTTTGCACCTCTGTCTGAGACGACCTCCTTAGGGAAGCCCACTCTGGAGAACACTCCAAGTAGGGCCCGTGCCACCACAGGTGCTGTAGTGGTCCTAAGGGGAATAGCTTCAGGATACCTGGTGGCGTGGTCCACCACCACCAGTATAAACTTGTGCCCTGATGCTGTCTGGGGTTCCATTGGTCCGACAATGTCGATCCCCACTCGTTCAAAGGGTACCCCCACCACTGGTAGTGGTATGAGGGGGGCCTTTATTGTGCCACCTGACTTACCACTGGCTTGGCAAGTGACACAGGAGCGGCAAAACTCCTTCGTATCTTCGGACATGTGGGGCCAGTGAAAGTGTGGAACAATTCTGTCCCAAGTCTTATTCTGGCCTAAGTGACCTGCAAGGGGAATCTCGTGGGCCAAGGTGAGAAGGAAACCTCTCAGAGACAAGGGGATGACCAGCCTCCTGGTCGCACCAGGTTTGGGGTCTCTTGCCTCGGAGTACAGGAGTCCATCGTCCCAGTACACTTTGTGGGTACCTGTGGCGTTCCCTGCAGCCTCAGCAGCAGCCTGCTGTCTGAGGGGTTCAAGTGAGGGGCAGTCTAACTGTGCCTTCCCCAGGTCTTCCCTGGAGGGTCCCCCTGAGCCCAGAAACTCAACCTGACCAGGTTCAAGCTCTTGCGGCTCAGTTTCCCTCAGTTCTTTAAGGTCAGCCTCCTCGGAGACTTGATCCACGACCTGGGGCAAGGGGGAAGGCGAAGCCTTACCCTTACTGCTCCTTTCCTTGGAAGGTGTCTGGTCCGTTCTTCCAGGATCCAGCACCTGTTCAGTGGGGCATCTTTTGGCCTGTGACCTGGTCACAGCAAGGATATGTGCTGGCAAGCCTAACATCTCCATGTGAGTCCTCTGCTCCACTTCTGACCATTGTGACGTTTCCAAATCATTGCCCAACAGACATTCTACGGGGAGGTCTGAACTAACCACAACCTTTTTCGGGCCACTTACCCCTCCCCAGGAGAAATCAACAACTGCCATACTGTGATGGGTAGTGACGTTGCTGGCATTGGTCACTAGGTAACTGGTACCTAGCATGATCTGTCCAGGGTCCACGAAGTTAGGCGTCACCATGGTGACACTGGCACACGTGTCCCTGTAGGCCTGAGCCACTCTTCCATTTATCAAAGGTGTCTGTCTGTATTTGCCCAAAGTATTGGGACTGGCCTCAGGGGACATATCCATATCCCCTGTACAGACAAGGACGGCCTGAGTGAGCGTGCCGACTAAGTCGTCACTCCCCTCGGTTCCCAAGGTTAACCCAACTAATGCCTTGGGAGGCGCACTACCACTGCTGACTGTACTAGGGGGCGCAGGTGCCTTAGGGGCTGCAGTGGTAGGAGTTTGCCCTCCTTTCTTGGTGCACTCACTAAACCAGTGAGTCTTACTTTTACAGTATTGGCACCACCTTTTTGACTGGCCTTCTTGAGTCTTCTTCTTCTGTGAAGCCTGACCCCCACCCTCTTTGGTTTGTTGGGGACCTGTCGAAGACTTCTGGTCATTTTGTTCGTTCTTGTTACCCTTTTGGTCTGCTTTCTTCTGACCACCCTGGTTCTGATTCTGGTTCTGCTTGACCCTTGTTCTGACCCATCTGTTCTCCTTCTTTCCCAATTCTTGGGGAGAGGTCAGATCCGAGTCGACAAGGTGCTGATGCAACAATTGGTTCTGACAGTTGTTTAAAATCTGTTCTCGCATGATAAGATTGTACAATCCTGTGTAATCAGTGACCTTGCTACCCAGCAACCAGCCTTCCAAAGCCTTAGTGGCACAATCGACAAAGTCAGCCCAATCCTGAGACTGAATTTTCTGGGTGTCCCGGAACAGCACCCGGTACTGTTCCGTGGTTAAGCCGAACCCATCAATCAGTGTGTTCTTCAGGACTTGGTAGTTGTTAGCGTCCTCAGCTCTTGTAGTGAGGAGCTTGTCCCTTCCTTTACCTTCAAAGGAAAGCCACAGTATAGCTGCCCACTGACTTGGGGGGACGCACTGGACAGTGCAGGCCCTCTCCAAGGCAGTTATCCACTTGTGGATGTCGTCCCCTTGTTTAAAGGGGGGCACTATTTTACTCAGGTGTCTAGTGTCTATACCCCTGTCTTTCTCTCTATTGAGAATGCTGCCACCAGTGGGATCTAACCCACTTAATTTCTGCTCTCGGGCCAAGGCAAGTCTTTCTTTGGCGAGGGCAAGTTCTTCCCGCTCGATCCTCAGATTGACCTCCCGCATCTTCGCTTCATGCTCCCTCCTCTGAGGGGAAGTCATCCCTCTCTGAGAAGATGCCTGAGAGACATGTGTATGAACCGATCTGCCAGAGCCTCTGGAGAGAGACCTAGCTCGTCCGTTCCCAAGGTTAAGCCTGCTTGAGCGTGGGCCCGGGGCTCCCCCAGCTCCATTCTCATGCCTGCTTAAGTTGGTCCTTGTAAGCCTGCCGACTACCACTGGACCTTTGTCTGCCTCGTCTCCCGATAACTCGTCCTCGTCCTCCTCCTCTGTGTGGAGGTCGAGGTCTGGGTCACCGAGGGTTCCCTCTAAGGGCGGCATGTTCCCATCTGCACTGGGGGGACCTGTGTTAGAGGACCTCCTAGCATCGTACGCCTCTAAGAGACCTATCAGAATTGCGATGGTAGGGTTAGAACCCTGGTTTAGCTTCCTGGAGGCACACAGTTGTCGCATCTCCTTGAAGCTAAGAGTTGCATATCGTGACACGACCTGTGGAGGGTCACTGACCACTAAGGGAGTCTGCGAAGACTCTCCGTGGATCGACATGCTTTTCTAGTGAGGTGTAAGTGTTGCACCTACCTACACTATGGGTTTACCTACTGATCCCTTGCTAAGAGTTGTAGTCAGGGTGTGCTAAGCCCTGTTACACTACAACAGCCGGTTCAGTAGAACTCGGAGTATTCTAAGTTAAGTTATATGTACCTGGGTACTTATGTGATCTTTCACTGCGATATTCTTAGGATACGTGTGTGGTAAAACAACAGCAAGCTCAAATCCCAACCGCTGCTCACCAATGTGAGAAGTTGGCCTGATATGTAGTGCTCACTATTCTAGTGATCACTGTGTATCATTCCAAACGACCCTTATTGATGATTGGTTGTAAGTCAACCTTTTAGACCAGCTATCCTAGTAGCGTGGATACGAGCAGTCTTAGGCTAAACTCTAGAGGGCGTGTTAAGCCAGCTGTTTACCATCACATATACCCCTTGAACACCAAGTGAAAGGACACCACACAAGTTGTTATGAAAATAAAAGGATATTTATTTATAACAAGACTACCCTGGCTCTTTATGAGTCAGGGAGCTAAGCACACTACAAAACTCTTAGGAAAATACTTCAGTTGCACAATTTACACAAATGCCCGAGGGGCACGAGAAACCATCTACACTAACAGTGAAATGCGAATGGTTAGAGTCTGGAGGTACTGATTCCGGAGTGATCCGATCAGTGGGACTAAACGAAAAAGGAACTGGACACTTGTAGAGCGAACCTGCGATGGAGCACCGAGATGCTCGAGTTACCTAGCCCGGAGGCTGCGGCTGCGTGAAGTTCGGCAAGATGTCGGGAGTCCTCGTGTAGTCTCAGGAGCCTGAAGGAAGAAGTTGCTGGCAGGCGACCAGTGACGATGTTCAGAGCGATCCAAGCCTGGATCGGTGATGAAGGAAACCTGAAAGCAGAGGGGACTCAGTTCTCAACCGCTAGCCAGCGATCGTGTGGGTACCAGGAGGGTACCGGCTGAAGTCACCTCGACCAGGTGAGTGGGTGACGTCGGACTCGGCTGTTCCTCGGGCCAGGAGGCGCGGCGGCGACCAGGATGGAGGGCGAGCTGTCCCACGAAGGTGTCTGCTGTCGATGATGCTGGGCCCAGGCAGGGGCAGCGGATCTTGGCAGTGGCAACCCAAGCGGGGGAGTCAAGATGGCGTCGGGAGTGGACCAGGAGGGTCCGTGGTACTCCTCTGTTGAAGGGGAGCAAGAGCCAGTCTGGAGCAACCAGACTAGTGATGAAACAATCGTGGTGCGTCGTGAAGAGGGCCACAAGCCGGTCGGCAAGTGGTCGAACAACGCGGTGAACAGCAAGGAGCGGAAGGGCCCCCACACAGATCTCGGGGATGCTGGGGAGGCAGACTTCGATGCTGGAGCTGCTCAGGGTTAGGGCTTCTCAAACCCTAGGTGTACTCACTCGAGGGTCCCTCGGTGGGCGTGCTAGATAAGCGTCGTGCAGGTTCTGAAGATGGCCGGTCCCGCAGGTCTCGTCACACCTACGACTCTCAGCTGGGCTGATGAGGTAGGTAAAAGGTCAGAGATGGCAGGGAACTCGGGTCTCGTCGAGCTGGGCAGTCTTGATCCGTAGGAGAGACTTACAGCAAACCGCAAGCGCTTAGATGGTGCCTGCTGGTGCAGGGTGGCTACTCCTTAGCCACAAGGGAGAGTCTTCAGAAATAGTCAAGAGTTCCTTTCGTGGAAAGTGGTTCGTGATTCGGAGTTATCCGATTATCTGATTATCCAATTTGGGAAGGGGACTCGCTCCTACCTTTATTCTAAGAAAAGGGGCTGGCCCGTGACTAGGTTCTACCTGTGGGTGGAGCCAGGAGGGGGGTGGTTACACCCCTATCCTTTGTCCGGCTTCGCGCCAGCTCAGGGGCTGGTGTGCCCCCGAAACTGGTTTGAGCCGGGCTATGCACAGTGAGCACCGGGGTGCCACTTGCAATCACCTTCTTTTCAGCCCTGCCTACCTGGGATACACAACCCCTGTCTGGGACGGTGCTAACACCGCCCTCGACAGGAAACCCTTTGTCCAAGCTCCCCTTGCTGGAAGGTCCCCCAGCAGCAGGAGGTCAGACTTGTGTCTGGTGGCAGCATCCATTTTGTGATGCTGAGGCTTGAGTCAACTTTAACCATGTCGTGTCCCTCTAAAAGGGGGGAATGCTAACCCCGTCACCAGGACTGGCGAGGGGTTTGTATTCCCATTCGTATGACACCTTACTCGACATGTGTAGGTGATGTGAGGCCAAAGTTAGCAAATAACCGCCAGGATTATAATGCATTAAAAGTAGTTGGCCCGCGTCACCATGGAACGGCTATTAGGACTTGGTTCCACAAGCTGTCGACGGGCTCAGCTCGCGCCAGAGCACCGTCCCACATGATTCCCTGCACTCTGCCTTCAGGATTGACAAGGCCTGCTATAGGAGTGACTGATAGGAATCCATGTGTCCATTTTAGGGTTTAGGTGTAGGAATACTACACCTACAGCAACGGGTGATTACACCACGTGGCCCCAGCTGTCGTGCAGCCAGTTGTGTCAGATTTGGGCGGCCATTCCAGGGGTGGCATAATACATGCTTCAGCCCCTGGTAGGCCCTGGGTACACCGATGCCCTGGATACCTGTGGTATGCTGAGACAGGGACTGACAAGGCGGCCCAGTTCCAATTAGTGGGTGCACCTAACGTACATGTGTGTTAATTTCGAGAGAGAACAGCTAGGCTGTGGGTCTGATTGGCAGGCCCACAGCCGGGGAAAGTCGTAAACCAATGAAGCAAAAGCAAAAAATCTGGGTGATCATAGGATTGCAGACCCTACTCTCCTACAAGGCCCCAGCTGGTACCGCTACCGTGTCAAGTCGCCCCTCGGAGAGCCAGGACGCCGAGACACCCAATGCTACGGTCCTGGAGGACTGTAGCTCCCGGTCAGTGTCTTTCTTGGATTCTTTAAAACGCTGGACTGGGAGGGCGAAAGCGGGGAGAGCAAGTAAAAGCGGGCACTAGTCAGGTCCGCCCTGTTCCTCACATTTCCCTTCCTCACAAACCCTGGTGAATAGACGCATAGGTGGTGGGTGAATCACACAGTCACGAGAGTCAAGACTTTGTTACTGACGGGTGGTTCTTTCTGTGTTTCCTTTATCTCCTGGGGACGCCAAAACAAACCTGAGGACCTCTCAAGGAACTGACCTGAAGTTACTCACACCAGAGGGACCTGCAGAAACGGCTACCGGACCTGTTGCTTTGTCTTTATATGTTCACGAACTTCTGTTTCCCTTTCTTTTGATGGACTTTATCAGTTACCCCTAAACAACCATACTCTTTACCTGCAATAAACAACCAGCCTAATAACTCCCGTGTCGTTAGCTCTTGTCCTAAGAGGGTCGATCATAGGTCAGGGTGGCCAAACAACTTACAGGGGGTCCCATGAGTTTTTGGCCCTGGGCTCGGCAGCCATCTAGGGAAACCTACCAAACCCATACATTTCTGAAAACTAGACACCTGGGGGAGTCCAGAGAGGTATGGCTGGCATGGGTCCCCTAAGGTTTTCCTACCCAGAATCCCTTGCAAACCTCAAATTTTGCTGAATAAATCTCTTTTTTCTCAAGTTTCTGTGTGGGAAAGTTCTGGAATCTATGTGGATCCACAAATTTCTTCCCACCCAGCATTCCCCCAGGTCTCCTGATAAAAATGATACATCACTCGCGTGGGTGGGTCAAGTACCCGCGACAGGCAAGAGCCCAAAACCTATTGAGGCGACATCAAAATTATCTATCACAAAACAACCTGGTTTTGCAAGGGGGTTACCTGGGTTTTTGTCCCCAGGCTCAGTGGCCATCTTGGGAAACTACCAAACCCAAACATTTCTGAAAACTAGACACCCGGGAGAGTCCAGCGATGTATGGCATGCGTGGGTCCCCCAACGTTTTCCTACCCAGAATCTCCTGCAAACCTCAAATTTAGCTGAAAACATTCCATCATGAGCATCGATGGGGTTAATTTAAAAAAATCATTAACCCACCTCAATATCCTGCTCCTGGGAGTTGAGTTAACAAGTGAAGGTAACAGCCTGGCACCACATTTTTAGGACAAATGTGCATTGCTCCATCCTCCAACAACTTTGAACAGCCTAGAACACACATTAGGATTTATAAATGATGGCAGAATGTAAATTTAGGATTACACAGAAATAGTAAAACAATTCCACGACTTAATCAGACCTGATTTTTCAGTGCATCATTGTACACAGGAACATTCAGATATTTTACGTTCTGCACAAGCTCACCTGAAAGTGTCTAAACATTTACACACACGTGTCAACTCAACTAACTTGGTGATCCGCATAATGGCTTGACCAACCAGCTACATGTATATTACTTTCAATGAAGGTGATACTGTACCTATAAAATTGAAATCACATTTGTACACAAACGCTGAAATGCCCTTTGAACTCACTGAGAAAATATCAATAGCGGTACAGACTGCTGTAGTGAGAGAAAGAGCACTTGCTCAGGATAAGCAAATAATGGTCGTCACCCCAATACCGACCTTAGTGGCTGTTACTAAAGCAAGCATTCCAAATGTTAAAGCTTTACATCCAAGATTATTTCAATGGGCTAGCTCTCTCACTGCAATAGATGTAGATTACGGATTCAATTCTACACTATAAACAAAAGCATCTTTGCTGTACGAACAAGAATATCCTCTGCTCAATGAAATTATGCCTCTAGAACGATATGAATGCATCATTTATACTGATGGATCTGTTCAGCCAGCCATAGGAATGAAACATCACTATTCTGCGGCATGCTCGTTTGTTAATGGACCCATGCATGATGGAAAGTTCCATCCTGGAAAAACATACACACAGTCCCTAGGGACCTTACATTGCAGCTGGCAGAACTAAAATCTTTGATACTGGCATTACAAAATACAGGTCGCAAATTCCCCTAACTTATTGTGTGTGATTAAGTTTACTATGTCCAGTCTTATAATGAATATCTTCACTACTGGGGCCAAAATGGATTTAGTGATTCCATGGGTTGTACAATCAAGCACAAGTTGCTTTGGAAACAGGTGGGTAAGCTGGATGAAGGCCTGCCATAGGTTCATGTTATATACACATCCAGTCACCAGCATGTAGGCGTTCACGGTGAAGGGAATTCCATGGTGGACGAATCCGCAAAGGCAACAGTTTGTACTGCTGCCTTTGCTGCAATAACTCACTCAAGTACATGGATAGACGGAACAACTATGATAACTTTCAATGCAATGCGCAACACCTCTGCCTTGCTTAAAGGCTTTCCACTCAAGTACTCCTACAGGTTAGATGCACAAAATATTCCGTGAACTCAGAATCCGGGAGGGGGGGCTAGAATAATACCAAACACTGACTTCAGATTGGGATTGATCCTAGCTGCACAGGAATTTCTGGGTTCAGCTCATGCAGGGATTACTGCTACAGCTTCACTACTAAAGCAGCACTATTGGGGGCCAGTTCTTACCAAACAGACCAAGGACTTTGTCCTCAAATGCAACATCTGCCAGCAGATGAAAGGCTCCACCATAGCACGTCCACCACAAACATCTTTATTAATCGCAGACAAACCTCTTGCATGTGTTTATTTGGAAAACAGAGGCCCCTTACACTCAGACAGGGCTTACAAGTACATCTTGGTAGCAGTAGATTCATGCTCCAGAATCCTCTGTGTTTGGCCCCAGCTCTCAGCTGATGCTCAAACTGTTATAAAGGATTTGAAAGTCTTTATAGGGACATATGCAATTGTCACACTACATGAAAGCAGTATCGGCAAGACCTGTCTGTGTTCTGAAGATTGAGGACCTGATCAGAGAACAAATTTTGAAGAAGAAAGATTTTGGTTGTGGAGAGTACCAAAACTGTACTTCTTCTGCCTCTTGCTGGTCGCAGAGACAAAAGGTTTGTCTCCATTGATTTGCTCAAATCTCTGTATGTGGCCGATTCTCAACAATAGGTCAGATGGGCTCCTGCATCATCTCCACCAAAAGTCCCCATCCTGTAGTGCATCCAGTGGACTTTTGCGGATTTGGCCAGGTGAATTGTAGGAATTGTAGTTGACATCCACCATATAGGAGCTTCCAGAACTTCGGATTGGTGTTTAGGACACTTAAAACATATACATTTCAAGAACTTTTGTGAAAAAACTCCATGAGGTTTCTGATCCAAAGTCGAGAGTCAAGCCAGTTATATTCAACCGTGACCCAGCCTGGATTTCAGGTTTGTCCTGCTGAAATCTCTGGAGCTCCAGAATTCCAGAATTTGTCCGGATCTCACAGAAAGTCAAGCAGGCGAACCCTAGCCAAATCCGGCCTGCTGTGAAGAGTCGATCAACGCTGGAAGAAAAAGCTCCAAAAACATTTCTAAATGTGAAGGTAAAATTTTGCAGTTGGCCTCAAACTTTGACTTTTCCCAGGCAACAGATGTCCTAGAGCGGCGATATATGTTTTTAAGCAGTGTAAAGTGGTTAATTTGTACAAATTCATATCTCTGGTTCCCTATCTTGGAATTTTGTCATTTTGCTGTCCATTTGTTCCTAAAAAATAATTCCTATTTTTATAAGTGTCATGGGATTTTTATTGTTGATATGTTTTTTTTCATGTTTTACATTCATGTCTTATAAGATAGGCCTTACTGCTCATTGTCAGCCATGAGGAGCTGAGCACCAAGGGCCGAGACCTTTTCTGGACCCCATTCAGGGTTGGTGGCCTTATTACCAATGGTAGGTGCATACTTACCATACCAATAATCCACTTTCCAATAACCACCATACTTAAGTGTTAGAGCAAACAATGCCATAGCTGGCTGGAAGCGGCTCTTGCCTGAACAATGTTGGCAAAATATTGATATTGAAAAATATGATAGCCAATGTAGGTATATATAACTTTACTATAATTATCTCCTTATATATGTACCTTGACTGTATATAGCAAGATACCTAAAGTGGCATTGAGAATAGGAGTTGTTGCTGTTGAATACGATTTGGTAATTTCCTTTTTTAAGAGGTGCAGTACTTTGATAAACTTGGTAACTTCTGTTGGATTTTATTTTATATTTATCTTATGTTATGCTTTCTGCTAGTTTTAAACAACTTATGCACAAGTAATTATTGGTACGCCTAAGAACACAACATCTGGAATTAGAATGTATGAATGATGAAATGTGATTAATGATTCATTGATTATTAATTTGTTTGCCTGGTGTTCAGGCTAATGAAAAGTTTTTCGATGTTTGTTACTAATGGGAGAACATTCCATGATCTGGTTGCAGCAGAAAAGGCTCTTTCACAATACATTGTTGCTGCCATTTTGGGTACTTCACAGACTATAAACACAATGAACTTCTCGGGTCTAGACAAGCTTAAAGCAATGGCACAAAGAAAAAGATGAGAAGTAGATCTGTGTCTCATTAATAAAAAAAGCCTAATAGGGGAGCAATCCCTTTTTAGGACGAATGCCCTCACTCACCAAAAGGTGACATGCTTCATCATTTGGGCTTTCTCCTCCCAGTGGGAAAACCTAGTCCCACTGAGGGCTATAACCACCCCACTGAGAGGTGGGAGCTCAGGGATTTTTTGATTATGCGTGAAATCAGGATACTAAAATCCCAAAGAAGAGCAATATGGTGATGTGATGGTACAGCGCAAAAAAGTGAGTGAATAAAGTGTGTGATGCTAAAACTACCTTGTGCAGATGAAAATAAATGTTATTGGCTCATCTGTTCTGGCAGGAGTAAAAAACAGTGCAAAGCAGAATCTATTGAAAAACTGCTGAATTGAAAAAAGGTCGACATGTTTCAGCCATTAACCATCTTCCAAGTCTGCCTGGCTTTCTTCAGGACCAAAAGAACAAAGCTGCTGCTGTGAAGTGCAAAATAAGAATAATTTTTAAATAATTTTTAAATGCAAAACCAGTAATCCAAATGCTGATTCAGTATCACTGGAGCGTATCTTAAAAAAGAAGAGACACAGAAAGACATAATCATTCTAACTTTTAAAATCGTACCAAATAATTACTGTATTGTGTGAGGATAATTCTCTTATAGATGCCTCAGATACGAAGAATTCAAGTCCTTATAGATACTTAAAGATATGTACACTCACCCAATTTGAAGGACAAGTGAGCCCACCTCAACCTGGTTACAACCCAGGGAAGGGAGCCCCGCTCTGAACAAACAAGCAAACGTTCAACAATCAATGAATCCGTTTTGCCTTGTGGAATGTAAGGATGTGGAAGTGGGATCAAGAACCACCAACAGACATGGGCAGAAACAAAATTCCAGAAAAGATAGCAATGGCACTGTCAAATAAACAATCTGATCTGAACAGGCATGTTAAGTATGCCCAAATCATAGCCATATCAAGATCTCTAAGAAATGTGCACCTAAATCCAAAGTGATTTACTAACAATGAACAGTGCTCCCTCTATCATACACATTGTGTTACACAAATGGTAACCAATATTTATTTGAAAGGCTAGAGGAAACATACCACTTTGTTTGGTTGGGTCCATTTTCAAAAGTCTATAGGCATCTCTGTTGCCAAGTTGTCTAAGGCATCCCGCTCTGTATGTGGTACTATCAAGAACAACAATAGCACCCCCCTTATCTGCCGCTTTTATGACGATGGTCTCATCATCGGCCAATTGTTGTAATGCATGATGTTCAAGTTTTGGTAAATTATGGTAATGTCTAGAGTCCTGGTTAAACAATTCCTCCACATCTTGTAAAACCGCTTTTTCAAATGTTGCGATTTGAGCGGGTATCAAATGTAGTGGAGGATTAAAAGTCGAGCGTGGTCTGAGACCTGTGTTTTTTGTATCTACAGATTGATCATTGACATCTTTGCTTTCAAAAAAAGAACGTAGACGTATCTTACGAAAAAAACCTGCCAGCTCCTGTCTGATCAGAAAAGCATCTTCAGTACATGTCAGAACAAAGCTCAAACCTTTCGCCAATGCAGATATCTCAATAGAATTGAGATTGCGATTGCTAAGGTTCATGATTAGGTCGCTTCCTTGCTGATTCCTGGTTGTACTGATATATGTCTGTGATTGTGATCGTGGGCACAAATTTGATAAAGTTGAGTTGACACTACAGCACAAGGATTAAATATTGAACATTTGCGCATGCACATGCTCATTAGTCGAACAGACATCTCAGTAGGACCACAGCTATCGACATTTCCATTCTTTATGCTTGGTCCGGTACTTTCTAAGAGGTGTAGTATAAGTTTTCAACTGTGATCATGAGCGTAATCTCAAATTGATCGAACATTGAACAATAGCGCATGCGCGGATCGAAACACTGATCGTTTGCGCATGCTCCCTACCCTAACAGGCATCCTGGCAGGACACCTACGGAGGTCCTTGTTGTGGCGACGTAGGCAAACGATGCAGCTACTTAAACACAAGGAATGGCCCCCGTCGGTACCTCCGGTTGCAATTCTGTACCACAACGGAGTACCGACGGAGAGGTGAGTTGGGTGGCTTGTTAGCAGAGGTTTTTAAACATATATTTTTTCGTGGGACAGTTGACTCTGTTTTGATTGCCACATTCGGTCTACATTGCTGAACTTCCTTTTCGTTAGCCAAGGCTATTTGAAGTAAAGTATGTTTGCATCATATTAGTATATCTACATTTTCTATAGTATCCCTGACATTGTTATAACATATGTCCTTTCAACAAAGTTGGTAGTTACATACATTTATGAAAAGTGGTATGTTTCCTCTAGCCTTTCAAATAAATATTGGTTACCATTTGTGTAGCACAATGTGTATGATAGAGGGAGCACTGTTCATTGTTAGTTAAGCACTTTGGACTTAGGTGCACGTTTCTTAGAGACATTTTATTTGATATGGCTATGATTTGGGCATACTTATCATGACTGTTCAGATCATTTGTTTATTTGACAGTGCCATTGCTATATTTTCTGGAATTTTGTTTCTCGTCCATGTCTGTTGGTGGTTCTTGATCCCACTTCCACATCCTTACATTCCACAAAGCAAAACTGATTCATTGATTGTTGAACGTTTGCTTGTTTTTTCAAAGCGGGGCTCCCTTCCCTGAGTTGTAACCAGGTTGAGGTGGGCTCACTTGTCCTTCAAATTGGGTGAGTGTACATATCTTTAAGTATCTATAAGGACTTGAATACTTCTTGTCTGAGGCATCTATAAGAGAATTATCCTCACACAATACAGTAATTATTTGGTACGATTTTAGAAGTTAGAATGATTATGTCTTTCTGTGTCTCTTCTTTTTTTAGATAAGTTCCAGTGATACTGAATCAGCATTTGGATTACTGGTTTTGCATTTAAAAATTATTTTAAAATTATTCTTATTTTGCACTTCACAGCAGCAGCTTTGTTCTTTTGGTCCTGAAGAAAGCCAGGCATATTTATAAGATGGTTAATGGCTGAAACATTTCAACCTTTTTTCAATCCAGCAGTTTTTCAATAGATTCTGCTTTGCACTGCTTTTTATTCCTGCCAGTACAGATGAGCCAATAAAATTTCTTTTCATCTGCACTAGGAAGTTTTAGCCTCACACACTTTATTCACTCACTTTTTTGCGCAGCACCCTCACATTACCATATTGCTCTTCTTTGGGATTTTAGTATCCTGATTTCACGCATAATCAAAAAACATCCCTCAGCTCCCACCTCTCAGTGGGGTGGTTGTAGCACTCAGTGGGACTAGGTTTTCCCACTGGGAGGAGAAAGCCCAAATGATGAAGCATGTCACCTTTGGTGAGTGAGGGCATTCGTCCTAAAAAGGAATTGCTCCCCTATTAGGCTTTTTTTGTTAATGAGACACAGATCTACTTCTCATCTTTTTCTTTGTGCCATTGCTTTAAGCTTGTTTAGACCCGAGAAGTTCATTGTGTTTATAGTGAATGTTGATTGGGGAATAACTTCTTGCAGGTCTTTAAATATTCATTCCCTCGGACCCCCCTTGTCCAAGTCTTTTTGTGTGTTATATACTTCACAGACTAACCATGGTGTTTGTCTTATCAATATGGTTAAACTTAATACAGTGTAAGATTGGTTTTGTCTATAATCACCATACCATTAAAATGTATCCTGTCTCATACTGGTAACCAGTGCAGAGATCAAAGAACTGATGCGCCACCTATAGAATGAAAATTCTTGTTAACAGATGTGCTTCAGCATTCAGAATGAGCTGTACTTGATACAGTATCTTTGTGTCTGCCACTAGTTATGTGGTTTACAATAATCCAACATACATTGCATGAGGGCAATGAAAATGAATGTATGATTATAGGTTACGGGTACCAAACGAAATGCGCACATTTCCCCAGTCTTAAAATTCCTAAATTGTTTGCCTTATGAAGCAAGAATACAGCTAAAGATTGCCTGCCTGTCTCACAAAGCCTTCCATTTCAAAACCCCCAGTTATCTAGCACAAAAGCTAACTCTCTCCTCCTGAAACCACAGATCTTTCCCAAAAAGAGAACGTGTTACTGTGCTTTCTCCGGCTCTGCGCCGAAGATCTGTAACTCTCTCCCACCGTAAATACGTAGAATCTCCTCCAAGGTTGCTTTCAAATTGGAAGTAAAAAGATTCCTTATGAACAAGTTCTTACCTTAAAATGGTTTTGCATTGCCAGCACTAATGCATTAGACTTACACCTTTAAGCCCTGCGCTGGGTGCTATTCTTCTTTTACTAATCATTTTCTCAGCTCTTAGCTCACTATGTACCAGTTATTGTCTTATATTTTGTTTACCTTTTTTAACTGTTTTGTTTGGTATTCATATTGATATATGCTTTGTTTGATATTCCTATTCGATGCCTGTACTGCAATTATTACCTTCCTTTCCCTCTAATTGTGAAGCGATCTGATATCCTTCGGAATCATGTTCGTGCTATATAAAACTTTATAAATAAATACATTAAATAAAGAAATGATATTGTACTTGTACGAAAACATAGCACTTTTTAATGGGATTTTATTTATAGGAAGCAAGTTCTAGCAAGCTGCGCAACTTGTGCATTTAATGAGAGACTGGTAGCGTGATGGCGGGAGTGAAGCAGCTCCCTCAATTGGCAAAGGGAAAGGGTTCAAAGGGGATCTCTTGCCCTGTGTGAATGAGTTACCTCCCCAACGTGGGAGTCAGAAACTTGTCAATGGTTTGTGAGCGGAAATAGCGCTGCAAGCCAATGATACATCAATGTCAAAATAGTTATTTAGCAGTAACGCCCAGAAAAACCCCTTCCAAATAGTGATCCAGAAATCATTTCTAAATATGTTTATTGATTTAGAAAAAAAACTTGGATCACTAAACAAGATTAGTAAACAAGGAAACAAGAAAAATTGTTTCAGGGGTTTCAAAACCTTAATTTGGCGATTCAAAAGGTTTATAACTACTAAACCATCTGGCCCTTCTTTCCTCAAACTGTCTTCTTGTCTTCTTTAGTGATTAAAGCCAGATCTATATCTCTACTGCAATCCTGCACTGAGTAGAGTTTATTGTATCTTCAGCTTGTGTCTACTGTTCATTTGTCTACATCATCTGCTCCATCCTCTGTTTGTTGCTTGCTTTTAGTCTTCTGGTCCTCTTAGTTAGGACAGCTTAGATATTGGTGTGATACAAATAATTTAAGAATGAAAAAAACTATTTCTTTCTTTGATCTCACAACAACTAAAGTGGTTATCAGCAAATATGCTCATGAGATTTACAGTGACAACCAGCACTATGTATGACTTTTTCGGTACAAAGTCTTTCTTACAACTTGTTGTATCTCATTGTTCCTAAGGCTGTAGATGATGGGGTTCAAAGCAGGAATAAATACTGTGACGACCAGAGATAATGCTTTATACTGATGCTTTGATGAGCTTGAATTGGGCAACACTTCCAAGTAGAGAGAGCTCCCATAGAAGAGAAAGACACAGGTGAAATGGGAGATGCAGGTGGAGGCTGCCCGGTGTCTTCCTGCTGTGGTCCGCATCCTGAGAATGATGGAGACAATTTTGACATAGGAGACAAAGATAACAAGCAGAGGAATGGCCCCCACGAAGCCAAGCAAAACAAACCGCAGCAAATCATTCATGGAGAAATCAGTGCATGATAGCTTCAAGAGCACAGGATAATCGCAAGCATATCTGTCAATAACAGCAGGACCACAGAATGATAACCAAAGTAAGAAAACTGCATGAACTAAAGAGTGCAGGAAGCCACTGATATATGATCCTGCAACTAAGCACACACACTGACATTTATTCATTATGAGTGTGTATGTCAATGGGTTGCATATTGCCACATATCGGTCAAATGCCATGACAGCCAAGAGGAAGGATTCAGTGCCGGCGCATGCTTCGAAGAAGAAAATTTGAGATATACAACCATAAAATGAGATTGTTTTCTTCTCAGTCAGCAAATCAATCAGAATCTTTGGAGAAAATACTGTAGAAAAAGTAATATCTAAGAAGGACAGCTGTGTTAGGTACATGGGTGTGTGAAGCTGGGCGCTGCAGCACACAATGATCAGGATGGTGCTGTTGCCCATTAGAGTGAGGGTGTAGACGGCCAGTACCATTAGGAAGAGAAACACTTCGAGGTCTGGGTCACTTGTAAGTCCCAGCAAGATGAACTCAGTCACAGTGCTTTGGTTTCCTGGTTTCATTGCAACAGATGTTTATTCTTGCCTGAGGCAGAGAAAAAGAGACACAAGCATGAGCCACGTTCCATACAGCAACATTTTCTAATGTACAGACCTACCAGACACTCTGGGGGAACCTGGAACTATCCATCACTTTTCAGAAGGAGTTCTCTTTGAAATAAGATTCAAAAACAGAAAGTACAGTGCTCCTACAATCAAGGATCTATTCCTAAACTGACCAAACTATGCTAGCAATAAAAACATTTCTTGCACAATGTTTTCAAAGGTTTCCTGATCATATTGTTTAAAAGGCAATGAATCTTATCTCCAACCAAACGTCCACCATGTTACATTGGCATCCGTGCTCCACAAAGCATATTTCTGCCCACTTTCATTCGGATTTAGTTTCTATTGATCTTATATTTGTGCCACCAATATCATACATTCCAATAATTCAGAACTGGGAAGAGAAAGATTTTAAATAAAGTGATCGGCAAATGTGTGTTAACTGTTGTCTTCTTTTGAAGCAGAGGCAAATTCATGTGGGAGACAGCTAAATCACATCTGTTGGCATGTATGAGGCAGTTATTTTATTGAGTTTTATATAGCGCACTTCACCCAAAGGTATCAGGTATCAGAGCACTTTACACAAGCACCAGTTGTGTTACATGAGGACACATTCATTTTTATTAGGAACGGGGCGATTAAGTCCTTTGCCCTGAATCACAGGATGTTGTGCATCCTTGCCGAGACTCGAACCCGGTTCCCCAGATTTGAGGTCGACCGCCCTAGCAGTTAGGCCAACTCCACTTCCTAGCAAAGTCACAAACGGGGGTATATTTACAAGAGTTTATTGCCAGAAAAATCCGTCAACTTATTTACAAGGTGGCATTAAGCCACTTAACATGGCTTTTCACCGCCTTGTGAATAAGGCTTCCTCTCATGCAGCATTTAGCATGAAAGTGGTGGCAATGGGTATTGTGGTGGGCGTTCCACCGCAGCACTCATTGCTTTTTGTTGCTACCCCCTATTTACAAAGTTGACATATATATGGGGCAACACAAAAAAGAAGACGAAGAAAAACCTGTTCTTAACATGACAAAATGAGGAGAAATTATTTTCTCCTCGCGTTTGCTGTTTCTATGTGTGCTGCACTGTGCAGCACACACCGAAATGCCAAATTGCCGTGAATGATTGTTTATGTTCAGGTAGGTGTCCCTTCCTACATATGAACATTCATTAAAAAAAATGACTATGTTTGCTGCACAACTCAGCACATATAGGAGTTACATATCACCATTAGTGATTGTTTATGTGTAGGAAGGGACGCCTTCCTGCACATAAACAATCATTCCCTTGAAACAGGCACCCTTGCTCTGTTGTGCATGTGTGCCTGAGTTGGAGCTAGGCAGCTGAATTTGGGCAAGAGCTAGGGAAAACAAAGGGGTGCATCGTATCATTGTAAACAGCAGAATGCGGCATTAGCAATTATGGCTTAACGCCGCGCTCCTCCATTCTCTTGTAAATATGCCCCAGAGTTTAGAGCTCTACTTGATATACATGTTGTATTCCCAGATCATTTGCTGGGATTCACAGGACGATTTAGGGCTGAGGCCTATGATTGCAACCATCATCCCCACTGGCACAGCAAAGGGCCAGCCTTGCCAGTGAGCTGCTGCAGAATTGAATGTCAGATCAATGCCAAAATATACAGGAGCACGAAGTCAAGGCTATGTCAGGTAGAGAGGGTGGCAAAGGGTTTGCGCAAGACCTCAGGCTGCCTTGTCTGTCACTAGCAGATCATTATGCAAACATCGGATGTATGCATTAAGGACTCAGGAGCCAGGATAATGGCCATGAAATTGGAAGCATCTCATCCCAATCGCAAGGGTTGGATATATATACACTGTATATAAGGGACAATTGAGAAAGAAACGTTCACAAAAATGCAACTGGACTTTTGAAGCCTCACTGACAGCTGTCATGCTCTAGGAAATCGAGGGCTTTGTTAATGTTCAAAATACAGTAGGAAACACCATATTTCACAGTGACCTGAAAATGTGACAACTATTTTGCAGGTCACTTTAAAATATGGGTTTCATCATTATAATAAAAGTAACCCCAAACAACTAATATATATACATGTTTATGTTTTTATGTATATAGTGAAGTAGAAGAAACATATTCCATAAGGAGAAGTGAAACAGGATAATATTTCAGAGATTCTAGTTGATTAAAGACTTTTTCTAGAAAATGGAAAATAATGCTACAAATTATTTGGTGAGCATAGTAAATCTATACTTGTGCTAAAGAACCTCATATTTCTATTGTCCTTTTTTTAAATTAACAACTTATTCATGATAGGCAAACCCATGTAACCAATATACATTCTAATTGAATTGCATCTTGAAACAAACAGCTTCCACAGTCTGAGCTTTGTACAGACAGAATGAGTATTGTTTCAACTCAAATCAAGATTATTTTCTTAAATTCTGCATTCTTACCTACATAATTAAGCACTGGTGCCTCCTGAAAACATACAGCATAGTCCAATATTTCACCTAATCATTTAAAAAAGTACCCATTTGACCCATAACCTTTTTTTCAAACTATCTGTCCTGAAATCAACCATAGTAACCCAATGTTTCCAGGTATAGTTTAAATTGACTAAGAGGCAGGGAATTCAATATAATCACACCAAAAAATGTCAGAAGGAGACATTTACATCCACAGCGTCCCTCCTTCAGTCATCCTCTTGCAGCCTCTTTCTCTATTAGGACATCCAGGGGACCTGTGCGGATCTCATTTCAGGCTCCAAATCTGAATTTGCAGTTTTTGTGCCTGATTAAGGAATGGACACGAACGAACATTTCCTGATTCGGGCAGACAGTTCTAAGCCCACAGGACAATTTATTGACTCATTTCTTGCCTATATTCTCATTGGGGTGGAAGACATTTGGCAGAGAAACTTTCTATGCATTTAGCAATTCCTTCTGAATCCATTCCTACTGAGCCTTAAATCGTACCCATTCTCATATTCGGGGGATGGGAAGTGAGCACACAGCACATCGCCTGGCACACAGCATCTAGTTTTACAAGAACATTCATGTATGTCTGATCTCTCAGAAGGCCCTGTTTTTTTGCTGCAAGTGTTTCACGACTGAATTTCGATTCATTTAGCCTAATTTGAAAGTAAAACATTAAATCACGGAAAGAGCTTGATGGAGCAGGTAGAGCAAAATGTTGTATACCTTCTCTATTTTGCGTGAAAAGATTAACTATATAACGTACTGATTATAATTTTACTAACGGTTTACTGTGTGAAATTAAACCAACCCATTACATACACAAATTAAACGTGGGACTTATTGCTTTTGCATGGCAAATTAACTCAAATAACAAAAATATGTACATATATTAATAGTAGTATATGTGATAATAGATATCGCATGATTTATGTTGCTTTTGTGACGTTTGGCATCATCGTGAAGGACCATAAAGGTAAATATAATTGCTTTAAATGTCGCTATCTGCTAGGAAAATACTAATATATAAAGGGATTTGTGAGGGTATAACATTAGAAGCATCATTTCATTGTATTAATTATTCTTTTGTGTTTGTTTTGCTTAAGATGGCGGCGGAAAACCGAGTTCAGAAGTGGCCACCGTCTCGTGAGCGCGATCTCTACTGCGCAGACTCGGATGGCTCCATGAATCTCCACATAACCTATTCCACACTGTCCCCGGTCAAGGATAGGATCTTTGCGGACTGCCAAAGCCTGAACCGTAGAAAACCGGTTTAAATGAACAGTTGGATCATACAAGTAAAAACCAAAATTTTGTAACATAAGGACAATGTCATCCATGGAAGACGAATCAGCAAAATCCATGTGAACCTGACTGACAAAAATCGGACGTTTTCAATTAACCAATCATAGACTTTCTCTGCCCAAAGTTGTTTCATGTTATCCCGAAATGTATTATAAAAAGAGTAGTAGAATAGGGAGGGGCTGTGGGGACATTTGTTCGATATCGAGGCATTCGGCGGTTACTATGACTGCATACTCTCTTTGACTCTACAGGCGATGACTGATGCTTGCACAAATTCTTGTCCTTTGGCGATCTTTGGGACTGTGACGTGCTGAGCAAAGAACTTTTGGACCTTAAGCTTTGGCCTGCTAATTTGGACAATCTAACGGCTAATTTGGTTATGCAGAGCCAATGAATTAGAGAAAATCCAGATAGCCAGAATAGGTAAATATAATGACCTGCGATTTAAATAAATTAATCTAGAAAATTCTAAACTTTGATGAAACAAATGCTAATAATGTTTGCAAAGAAATTTAAGATAAACAAATATTGATTAATAGAATTTATGAGTTTGTGGTTTTTCGTTAAAGAGAGTAAAGGATTCTAAGTCTTAAATGTGTTTTAGCTGGTTCTAAATCACCATCAACCAATCCAACGAATTGGTCTTTCGACCAAGTGGGTGGAGTGCCTTGATGTTTGGGATTAGGAATCTATAGGTGACGAATGTTAATGTATATTCTGTAAGATAACTTTTCTTTCCCTATAGGTTATAAGGTACCCCCTCCCACATGTCCAGCACATCATCCCTCCTCCTGTGTGCAGACCTGTGAGAGAAAGGTGCGAGTATTGGTGTTATGGGCCCCACCAATGAATGCGTTTGTGAATGAGTTAGTGTGACGACGGGTCTGTGACGCAGGGAGGATAGCTGTAAATTTACTCTTTCTTTTCCCGGCTTTGCGCTGGATCAAGCTCTAAAGCTATCACTAAAAAAGGCAAAACTGGGCAGAAACTACTTTGCCAATGCGTTATCCTTGGCAATCTTCTTTTCCAGAAGTCACTGACTGTATTCTCCTGCTGTACTTCTTTAGAGGACTCTCATGTTCGATTTGCAGTTTTGATGAATTTGGAATTTATGAATGGTCGAAATCCAGTTCCATCTAGTTGCAATATTTGCTGCTTAAATATTATGTAATGGTTAAAGGTGTTTTTTCCACTTGCTCCATAAAAACGTAGAAGTCAAAACATAGAAGAAACCGTTTGAAAGCATAACAAAAATAAAGAGGAACATTTATGCTGTTTACATTAGACTATAGAAAAAAGGCATTTTTTCTCGGTATACTTAATAAGAAACCAAACCTATGCATATCCTCTGTTCAAATGTAAAATAACCAAGCATTTGCAATGTAACAGGTCTCGCATTTACGCGAGTTTAAGCTTTTGGCATTGTTAATGACAATGGTTTTTATTTATGTTTTAAAAACCAAAACATAAATAAAAGGCATTGTCATGTACAATGCCAATAGCTCAAACTTGCGCAAATGCGAGACCTATTGCATTGTAAATGCTTGTTTAGTATGAGTGGTAGCTCGCTGAGTTTTGCAAGTCAAAATTCATAACCCGGCAAGGCCAACTCAGCCAACCCTCTTTCACGGGTGAGTAAAGGAAGAATTGTTACACTGTGTAATACTAACACTGGTTTACCTTGTGCTTAGAAATGATTGAAGTACGATGCGAAGAACTTTAGCAATATAGTATAAAGTTACGTTTATTGTTGAGACTCAACAGAGCAAGGCACCGCAAGTACTTAAAGCTACAGAGAGATCTGGGGGCCATGGCTAAGCGTATGCACTCATCTGGTGAAACTATCAGTAAATAGACCATGTGCAAATGATTTGCACTGCAGCATAAGAGCATTCATCAGTGCCGGCTGCAGATTTTTGAGGAAAGCTTTGGGCATAGAAATATGTAACATTTTTGGTGCTTGGATACCCTCATTTGTGAAAAGCTGCGCCATACAAACCTACATAGCACAACATACATTTGCAGTTGTGAATATATGTTGTCTTAAATTAAAAGGAGGTAAAATGCTGACTGTTGGCATGTAGCTAAGTAACGCATTTTAAGTTTCCTTTAGTCGATTATAAATTTGAGAGCTCAGCAAATCGCAGACTGAGGCAATTCTACCTCATAAACATTACCTCTAGGTATAGGTGTCAGCTCATCCGCCCACCCACCAGTCACCATCAGATATAGTGGGCCCGGAAACACGTTAGCAGCCCCGGCGACCGATGGGGGAAACTTTGGAGACTTCCCCCCGATGTCATGTCAGTAAACCTCCATTCTCCCCTACTGTGTGAACTGACATTGGTGCAGGCCTTGCTGCATCCAAAATGGCTGCCATGACTCTCCTGCAGTCCTGCTGAGTGTGCACGGGAATAGGACCATAGTATCGCCCCTCAAACCATGTAGTGGGGGTCTTTGCTTGTTTGTAAGCTGAGAGTGGCCCCACCCACTTGGCTGGAGTTGGAAACGGAGCCTGAGGGAGAGCCAAGGTGGGAGGAGGGGGCATCCTCCTCCAGGTGCTGATTTGCATGTCCAAGGTTTGAGGACACCACCAGCTGCAACAGTAGAGAAATCCCCACTAGAGATCCGGCCTCAGTTGGCAAGAGGACTTTCCCTCTGAAACTTGGGGAGAGCGAGCCTGGGGCCTAGAAGCTGCAGTGGGGACCAGGCCCTTCCATAACAAGGATCTTAGGACCACCTTACCAGGGAAGGAATTTGTGGGAGCTGGGTGGCCACCAATCTCCCTGGGTGGCTGTTCCTTGGGAGCAGCCAAGAGCACCGGCACTCTGAGGTGCTCTGGGTGTCCACTGGGGTCCAGTATCAAGTACCCTACAGAGGCCCCAGCTCACGACCTCCCAATTCTTACTGAAGACACAGTGCAGGGGGCCACGCAGAGTGGGAACTTGCCACTCCAGGGATGCCTAGCGTGGACAGTACTCAGCCCCTAGCAATGGTGGTAATTGCACCTGGTGAACACTGGGCTACCAGCTGGGACCTACAGCTACCCTAAGGCATTGTCCACACCCAGCACATGAAGCAGGGCATTGCCCCCTCCTTTCCCCCTAGCTGACCCAGCGAAAAGCCTTTCACCAAGAGCAAAAAAGATCAAAAAGTCTGAGACATGCTGACTAGATCCATGAATGCAGTGAAGGAAGGTAGTAGTCACAAAGGAGTCGCCCACACAAAGACCCCAGCAACAATCAAGTGCCACTCACAAGTGCATTCTTAAAGTCCCTGTTTGATTCCCTGCGCACCAGCCTCCAGTCTGTGAAACGTAACCTGGCATTAGAACTACAGGGATATAACAAGATCTGAGTTGGACCTGGACAGGGTGGAATTCGCTGAATTGAGCTTGAAGAACAAGTTTTACCTGGGGGATAATAGAGGTGGGAAAATGCTTGCACACTGTCTAATCGCATAAGTTGACTCTGCCTCCTAGGCACCTTCAGGCACTTTGGGTTTGGGGAGAAGTTTTATCGATCGGTGTCTAGCGGATATAGCTCTTCAAGGGCCTCGGTGAGAGTGAATAGAGTGGCTTCACTTTCCTTTCTAATACATAGGCGGACGCATCAGGGATGCCTGTTGTCTCCACTCCTCTTCGTTTTGTACATGTAGCCCTTAGCACAAGGCATCCATTCAGCTACGCAAAGCACAGGGGTAAAATTTGTGGGGGACACCCACACCAATATACTTTATGTGCATGACATGATTGTGGCTCTGTTGGACTTTGCCCTTTTTCCAGGGTCATCCCTGAACTTTTTGCCTTCCTCCTATATTTTTTCGGACCTGTTGTTGGCTGTTTTATGACTCTGGGCAAATTACCACAGCTGATCAGTGCTAAAGTGCATATGCTCTCCCTATTATAAATTGATGTATGAATTGATGATTCCATGATTGTTTGGTTTGGTTTACCTGTCAGACCCTAGTACAGTACACCAGGAGTGCCCAGGGCTTGTAAAACCAAATGCTGCTGGTGGGCTTGCAGCACTGGTTGTGCCACCCACAGAAGCAGCCTGTAAAAGTGCATCTAAGGTCTGCCATTGCAGAGCCTGCATGCAGTCTGGTACTGTCATGCTGACTGGGCAAGTGCACCCACTTGCCAGTCCCTAAACCTTCCCTTTTCTTCATGTCAGACACCCCTATGGTAGGCCCAAGGGCAGGGTGCATTGTAAGTATAAGGTAGGACATGCCCTGGTGTGTGTGGCATGTTCTAATAGTGAATTACAGCCATTTTCTTTTTTCACTATTGCAAGGCTACCTGTTCTCCATAGGCCATAATGGGCAGTTTGATTATTACATTTTATAATCCTAACTGACTCAGGGAACATGGTAGAAATTCAAGTTTAGTATGCCTGATCTCAGAATGATAAAATACATATTTTAGTGAAGTTGGTTTTAACATTCTGGTGCCAATTACGATCCTGTAAAAACCGGGTACGAACCGTCGGACGGAGCATATTCTCCGTCTGACGCGTGCCCGGTCGTAACAATATTCAAACATGGAAGTACGATTCGCACGGAAATACAATTTCCGTACGAATCGTACAAAACCCCGACCGACGAAAATAAACATACAAATGTGATCCGGGAAAGCGCCGAGGTGACGTCGGGACGCACGCAGCCTGCCATTCACGAACCAGGAAGTACGATTCGCACCGACGTCATCCCGCACGGAGAATATTTTCCGGCAGCCAAAAACTGCCGGGAAATCTGGACGACGTGAACAAGGAGTACCTGCACGCGACGGACAGACAGGACGACGCGAACAAGGAGTACCTGCACGCGACGGACAGACATGGACCCGAACCTACGTGTCATCCCGGCCCTCATAGCAGTCGACCTCCTCTACAGGTTACGACGCAGACGCCGCAGAAGGTCAGAACAACAAAGGGAGGGTGGATAGGGGGGGGGCAGGAGCAGGGGCAGGCCATAAAACCCCCACCAAAGTCACACAGCACACATGCCCTGGACATACCTGACCCCCAGGCCCTGGTCACTATGAGGGGGTGGGGGCGTGTCCAGCAAAGCCAGCGTCCGCCACAACGGAAGTGGTTGACGACGCGAACCGGCAACACAACAATACAGGTACGTCCCGTACCCACGCCTTAAGAGCGTGGGTACGAGTTGTACCACGCCCACACCTACATCACCCCAACAATGGCGGGACCGCTGTACCCACGTGGCAAAGGCCTGGGTACGGCCCGCACAAGCATTCCACAGCGTGGGTACGGATATGTACGGACCGTACCCCCACCCCCGTATGCATGGAGCGTAACCCCCACCCCAACAGTGTAAGTACGACCCGTACCCTCACCGGCGTATGCATGGAGCGTACCCCCCATGCCAACAGTGTACGTACGGACCGTACCCCTACCCCTGTATGCATGGAGCGTACCCCCCACCCCAACAGTGTAAGTACGACCCGTACCCTCACCCACGTATGCATGGAGCGTACCCCCATGCCAACAGTGTACGTACGGACCGTACCCCCACCCCCGTATGCATGGAGCGTACCCCCCACCCCAACAGTGTAAGTACGACCCATACCCTCACCCGCGTATGCATGGAGCGTACCCCCCATGCCAACAGTGTACGTACGGACCGTACCCCCACCCCTGTATGCATGGAGCGTACCCCCCACCCCAACAGTGTAAGTACGACCCGTACCCTCACCCGCGTATGCATGGAGCATACCCCCCATGCCAACAGTGTACGTACGGACCGGAGCCCCACCCCCGTATGCATGGAGCGTACCCCCCACCCCAACAGTGTAAGTACGACTCGTACCCTCACCCGCGTATGCATGAAGCGAACCCACACCCGTGTATGTTCTAAGCGTACATATCCTGAAATAGGAGAGTTGGGTGCAGAGTCCTCCCAGCAGAGCCCAGACACAGGAGGGGTGGGTGCCTAACACTCCCAGTAGTGCCCAGACACATGAGGGGTGGGTGCAGAGTCCTCCCAGCAGTGCCCAGACACAGGAGGGGTGGGTGCAGAGTCCTCCCAGCAGTGCCCAGACACAGGAGGGGTGGGTGCAGAGTCCTCCCAGCAGTGCCCAGACACAGGAGGGGTGGGTGCCTAACACTCCCAGCAGTGCCCAGACACAGGAGGGGTGTGTGCAGAGTCCTCCCAGCAGTGCCCAGACACAGGAGGGGTGGGTGCAGAGTCCTCCCAGCAGAGCCCAGACACAGGAGGGGTGGGTGCCTAACACTCCCAGCAGTGCCCAGACACAGGAGGGGTGTGTGCAGAGTCCTCCCAGCAGTGCCCAGACACAGGAGGGGTGGGTGCAGAGTCCTCCCAGCAGAGCCCAGACACAGGAGGGGTGGGTGCCTTACACTCCCAGCTGTGCCCAGACACAGGAGGAGTGTGTGCAGAGTCCTCCCAGCAGTGCCCAGACACAGGAGGGGTGGGTGCAGAGTCCTCCCAGCAGTGCCCAGACACAGGAGGGGTGGGTGCAGAGTCCTCCCAGCAGAGCCCAGACACAGGAGGGGATGGGTGCCTAACACTCCCAGCAGTGCCCAGACACAGGAGGGGTGGGTGCCTAACACTCACAGCAGTGCCCCTGCAAAGAAAAGGGTGGAGTACCCACAGATCCAATGCCCACAAATGTCAGTCAGGTGCACAAAGATCCTGCAGTACATGTACCACATGTGTGCGAGGCTGGGAGTATACACATGCATAGCGCCAAAAAGAAAACATGTACACATGAAGTCATGACAACAGTCTACATACACAAGTACAGTGACCACCAAGGACGCCACGAATGATGCAGGTGGAGACATCGCTCAGCATGCATGGCCCAAGTCTAACTAGTCCGTCACACACCCAGCCAATGTAGACACAGCTCAGCACCACATATTGGAAAGACCCTGCAGGGAAGATGTCAGGTTACACAGAGGAAGGAACACACCTTGGGACGATGTCACCATGCAGTAACTGCTTACATGAACAAAGTAATGTAGCCAACAGCTTGTGATGGCACACAGATACCAGGATCCACCCTATGACCAGCACAAGACTACAATTCCCACACACCCAACACATTATCACCACCCAAAATAATGGGGCAGGTCGACCAACAGCAGTACCAGACAGACAGTAGTGTACTAAGGAAAAATAAATTGCTTTATTCAGCATCCAAAAATCAGTTTGTCCCTTGAAAGTTTAAAATGTACAATGCCCATAGGGCAATCCAAAGTTCACATCCAGGTGAGGGACACAGTGGGGCGCGTGTCCCCTAGCTTGCCTGCACAGTCAGACTCCTTCGTCTCCAGAGCGGGGAGGGCATCATGTGGGGGGGAAGGACCAGGCACCGCAGGGACATGAGGGCGAAGGGTAGGCGTCGTGGGTGCAGGGATGGAGGACTCCACCACAGGGGTGGGGCAGGGCCAAAGGCGGAGGCCAGGATGTCGCTGCACACCTTATCAAGGTCCTCCAGCGACTCCCCTGCACCCGAAGGAACCACAGGCCCCAAGGAGGGGGGGGGGTGGAGGGATGGGTCGCAGCGCCACTGGGTGAGGGTGTGGACAGGGGGGGGACTCAACCACCCTGACCGGGGACTCCCTTGACCGCTTGTGGGGTGGTGTCACAGTGGGGCTCAGGGACAGAGCGGCCATGAAGGAGTCTTTGCCGGATATGTGGCCAGGAGAGCTGAGGGGAGGGGATTTGGAGGTAGTGGATTTGGTGGAATGCGGACTCCCACTCTGGCTGCGTGGCTTACGTTTGCCCCCCGACCCAGTGGGTGTGCCTACTTCACCCTGTGTGTGCGTGCCAGGAGGTGTGCGTTTGACCTTCCCTGCTGATGTGGTGCCTGTTTCTGTTGTGGTGGGTGCATGCTGACGTCTGGGTGTATGTGGGACAGGCATGGGAGTGGGAAGTGTGGATGGGTCAGGGGTAGGGGGTTGGACGTAGCGCTGCAGGAGACCCACTGCTGCAGTCAGTGTCAAGTCAATGGACCTCAGCAAGTTGCGTTGGTCAGCCTGCGATGAGAAAATGTCCTCCAAGTATGCCTCCATGTTGGTCAGCACTTGGCTGTGGCCATGGAGCACATTAAGCATCGCAGCCTGGCCAACCTGCAACTGCCGGTGGATGTCCACAGACTCGGCATTGGCGGCAGCAGTGGAGACAGGGGCAGGGGGTGCGGTGCCTGGCAGGAAGGAGACATGTGGTGACCGGGCACGCTGGAAAGGGACACGAGCAAGTGGGAGGCGGCTGATGGCAATGGAGGGGGTGGGGACAGATGTTGTGCCGCTGTCAGCTGCTGGTGCAGCCTCCGCCCACTCGGAGAGATCATCCTCGGACCAGTCAGCTTCATATTCTGTCGTGCCAGTGGACAGGTCCTCGGCCTCACTCTCCTCCGCCTCAGTTCCACTCGATGTGCCAGCCATGATGTCAACGCTGGCACTGGTGCTCGGTCCCTCCGCTCCGTCTGTGCTCATGTCTCCCTCCGTGTCCCCCGACGATGCTGTGGGCAAGGTGAAGAGACAGCAATTAATCATACACCTGTATACATATGTCACATGAGTCCAATCTACATAGGTCACAGTGCTTAGCCTGAAAAGAAAGATCAGTAACATCTACAAAACAAGGTACAGATGTAGGGCATGCAACACACAGTTGGTTGACCCACCATGCCACTGAAAAACCATGGAGAGCATGACACAATAGCAAATGACATGAAATGGAGTTTGACAGAGGAGCCAGGCCCTGGGGACAATCCAGCACTGCATCTGCACCACACAGCGTTGCCAAAAATAGGGATGAGCAGGGACCATATCCATGAACTTGAGGCACATGCTGCATAGGTAATACTGAAAACATGCCCACCATGACTGGCTCACTGCACCTTGAGTGTATGTCCAGACAAACATCACACACTGGCCAGACCTAGCAAGGAGATATCAGGTTTTGACATGTAGGCTTTGCCCGCACCAACCACCCCCTACATGAGACAATTTGTTGAGACACAGGAAGCACTTACATCTCTTAGTCTGGGTGAAATACACATGGGCTGGATAAATGCAAGATTGGACACAAAATACCCAAGGTGCGCCTGTCCAAATAATCATGAACAAATGTGCATCATCAGATGATTGTAACAAGACACACAGGCACTGGCCACCGTGAGTATGAACAAGGAAAATCAGGTCAGGCTGTTCAGTGGACACTTGTACTACATTTTATGTCAATAGACATGGTGCCAGGGGACAATGGCACAGAGCACAACCTATGCTGGATTCAGCATCAGTGCCAACTGACATGGAACCCACAAGTACTGAACTGGACAGGGCACAGGCAAGGTCCCAAAACCTGTTACACACCACCCCCACACATGATGCCACAGGCATTGTTCACGTGGATAAAGTGCCAGCCTACATAACCTTGTGAAGGAGTGACTACACACAGACCAGGGAACACATTGCAAGGAGGGGAAGGGAGGCAGGAGAGCACCGATATACTGTGGGTAACCGGATCTGCACAGCACCTTTAAACCCTGGCAGTGTATTCATGCAACTGTGCACTTACAAATGCTGGTGACACACAACAAACACACATGTACCTACCCCCTTCCTGCTGCTGCTTCTCCTGTAAGCGCCTCTCCAAGTCTGGAAACACCACTGCCAGCACACGCTTGTGGATGTGGGTCAGACGGCAGCGCCCGCGGTTCTTATGCGTCTCAGGTGAGTCCCCAGCAGGACCCGTGCGATCCTCCGCGTCCAGCACCGGATATCCTGCCAGCGTTTTCTCACCTGGGCCACGCGCCGCTTGCGACCCTCCGTCCTTCTCACGACACTGACGGCGTTCATCCAGATCTGCTTCTTGGCAGAGGCGCCTACCTGTGAGGATGAACAAGTGACACTACATCAATACACCTGGCACATGTCACAGAGACACATATTAGAACAAATTTGCTGGTCACAACAAGGCATAGTATGCATCCAACGCATTGCACCTTTGTCATAGGGACATGATCCTCTGGGGAAGGGCAAAAGCAGTACGTGCCATTGAAAGTACACAGGTGGAATGAGGGCAACGACACAATCAATGATCCAGGCTCACACTGTGCATCACAAGCTACACCAGGATTATGTGCAGCACCTCAAAGCAGTCACATGCCACAGGCCACTGACGCTACCTCAGCAGAGTACACAGACACACACAGGCACAGGACATTCACCTGCCATTGCCAAACGCAGCTACAAACCTCACTCTGCACATGTGCCACTAGAGGGGGGGGGCTCACAGGTGTGGGGCTGGCTCTGGACGTCAGACACACAGCACTGCTCCCTGCTCACATCACATGGGCAGGGTATATCCATCCCTCATGCAGCTTGGGTGCTACACTCCACATATGCAACCACCCACATGACAGGGGACTTACACACACACCCATGTCCAGGGTACGAACACATCATGTGGACACTCTCAGCACAGGTACACTGAACTAACACACGTCTGTGGGTACAGTCACCTGTCACACTGGGGTGACCACATTATCACATGAGGACTGTAGAGGCTACATTCCCAGGAGGATGAGACAGGCAGAATGTGGCATGCACCATGCAGTGATTGTCACAGTAAACACAATGCAAGTGAGGATGGCAGACATGCACCACAGCATGCTCTGGCTGGGAGATATCAGGCATTCCCCCCCCTGGGACCACCCCTACAGTACATTGCATGTGTGTCACACCTGGACACAATGACAGAAGTCACAGTCACAAAAAAGGGACACAGTCTGTGCTAGTGGACTCTGCACTCACCTGATACCCTGGTCGCCCATACAGCAGGGGGTACTGTGGGAGGATCACATCCAGCAATGCCAGGTTCTCCTCCAGTGTTAAAGGCTGTGCCCTCTCCACAGACCTTGACATGGTTACAGGGAATCAGCAGCAGCAGCTGGGTCGTAGAATCCGAAGATGTGCAGGCAAGTGCTCTCTCATGGGACCAGGCTGCCTTATATCTGCCTTGCTGGCCTGTTTCATGCACAGGAGTACAGAGCGATTGGTCACTCACATTTGCATCCTATGTTTCCTCCAATCCCTTCAAACCTAGCACAGTCAGTGGGTTTGCATTCTTTTTTTTTTAGAGCATGATGTCAACTCCAGAACCACATTGCAACAAAGTAGATTTATTCAAACTGACTTTTGCTGTGCACCAGCAGAAAAAAATTCAAACTTTAAACTTGGTCTCCATGACAACCAGCATGCATGTAGGCCTTTATACTTGTCCCTCATGTGTTCCCTATGTAATTTGGAGATTCACACCCAGGTACGGTGCGTTCCGGGGCCCTAGGGCTCCCCAAATGCATAGCAACGGCCCGTACAGGCGTGTGTACGGTCCGTATGACTATGGGTACGCATACGCCAGCACACCCATAGTGATACAGACCGTACACACGCGCCTACGCTCACTATCACTATGGGTGTGCTCGCGTATGCGTACCCATAGTCATACGGACCGTACACACGCGCGTACGCTCACTATCACTATGGGTGTGCTCGCGTATGCGTACCCATAGTCATACGGACCGTACACCGCCTGTACGCTCACTATCACTATGGGTACGCATACGCGAGCACACCCATAGTGGTGGTGAGCGTACAGGCGCGTGTACGGTCCGTATCTCTATGGGCACGCATACGGCAGCACTCCCATAGTGATAGGGAACGTACACAGGCCCTCTGAGCGAATGTACGGTGCCTTTCACACATCACAGTGGTGACAGGCAGCACACAGGAAGGAATAGAGCTGACATACTTGTCCATGGATGGACATCAAGGCATTGTCTGTGCAGTACTACATGTGTGGGGCACAGGTGTGAAAGGCTGTGATGTGGCACATTACTCCTGAGTCGAGAAGGCAACAGATGTATGATGAGATGTGTACTGATGTTATGTGTGATGGTGCAATGTGTGCCAGGCATGCCCTTCACTCCTTTGACATGTGTGCATGTCGTACTGCACACTTGGGATGAGCGTCACTGGCATGGCACAGTCAACGACACACGCAAGTATCCCCTGATGCCCGCTACAGGGGTTCCCACACCAGACATGTGACTACCCACAGTGCACGATGTGTCTGTCATGTATGTGTGGTGTGTTCCCATTAGCTTGATGTTGGTGCTCCCTCAAAAGCATCAGCTGTTGCAGCAACCAACATGTGTCTGTGTGTAGATGGACATGGCACACAGTTACGCACACCAGGCCACATGTGGTATCGGATGTGAGGTGCGTATGTATGCATGGGACACGGAGTAGCGTAACAAGGACATGTCTGCATCCTCTCAATGTATGTGTGGTGAGCCATTACATGTACACCTTATTGGCAGGGTGTTTGGGCTGTCCTAGTGTAATGTCATGTGACCTGTGGCTCTAGTGTTCCGCTACCTGTCTCTGGAATCGACATCCTACTTCTGCTGATGTGTTGATGTATGTCACTCCTGTGTTGCGTCTGGCTGTTCACTCACACTGGGACACAGCTAATCCCATGCCATGGCATGTGTAGGTTCACAATCTCCGTGTGTAGCTGGGTCTTGGTAGGAGTGTCACCTGGCAGCCATACGTGTCCAGGGCATGTGGCACATACCTGACTCCGTATGTAGCATATGTGTATTGACAGATTAACATGTGCTCAGTACAAATAAATTGTTGTTGTAGTGCACTCACTCTTCCATGTAGGGGACGCTGGCTATCCCATCATGCCATGGCTGATCACACCTCTCCGCAACCCCATCACGCCGGCCCAGCTCCGCTACAACACCGCCCATGGCCGGACAAGGCGAGTGATAGAGAGGACATTTGGCCTCCTGAAGAGCCGATTCAGATGCCTTCACAAGACCGGCGGCGCCCTCCCATATGCTCCGGCGAAGGTCTGCAAAATCTTCATGGTCTGCTGCATGCTGCACAACATGGCAGTTGAGAAAGCTGTGCCACTCATCCTGGATCAAGATGATCAGGACCATCCACCCGTGGAGGACGAAGGGCTTGGCAATGGGGCTAGCGATGTGGAGGATGTGGTTCCGCAGGAGGACATCCGGAGTCGGCTCATACGTGACTTCTTTGCTTAGTGGTGAGTACCAGTGTCTGTGTGGGCACGCATTGGTCCCCGTGTGGCATGTGTTGCGATGTGTGTGTCCATCTGCATGTATGCCACGTGAGTCAGAGGTGTGTGTGGATGTGTCACTGGAGTGATGGTGCCAGTGATGAGTGTATTTCCCCAGTCATAATTGTGACCTAGCATGTTGTCATCCTTACATGTGTTGAGTACATGCACATGCAAGTGGCTGTGCTTTTTGAGGCTGACTTCTTGTGTGTCTCTCATCCCCAGGTACTTGCGCATGCCGTCTGCTGGTTGCATTGTTGTGGCACTGCTATTCCTCATGGACACGTCATCGTGTGCTGACTCAGCATTACACGCACGGACAAGTTTGGAAGTCTCCTTAGGGTAAGGGATGCATAAGGGGTGTATTGGGTGTGGCTGTTGTTTACGATGTGTGCACACTGCCCCTGTCGATGTTTGGTTCCTCTGCAGACATGTCGCATCACCATGGGACACATGACATGGAGCTGGGTACACCTGAATAGATGGTCAGACTTGTTGACAGTCATCTGTGATGGGATAGTGGATTGTGATGATGTCATCAATGTGTGTAACACTGCCCTCGGACACATACGGTTTGCATTGGCTTGACATGGTGTGGGACTTCCACATCAGAGGATCAATGGTGTATGGCAGACCCTCCGTGAGCAGCAGGGGGTGTTTAGCTGTTAGCCGACACTTGTGTGCCAGTTCCATGGCTATCACGCATTTGTGCTGCAGAAGGTTGGTTCCAGTGTTGGACCCACATGTTACTCCACATGACCTGTTTATGTGTACTCCGAGTTGCCTCTGCCTTCCGGAATACATGAATAATAAAGGTGTCCCTATGCCTCCAAGGTGCCTCTTCTCAGTCAATGCTGGTGTGTTGCCACGGTGCATACGGCATGTCTGGCATGGTTTTCCGTGATAGTGGCTATGTGTCTATGTGTCGAGTAGCAAGATGCAAGCTGTTTGTGTGGGATTAGACTGTGTATTGTGCATGATGTCCATGAGTGTGTGGGTATTGTGACATGTGCCATCCCCATGCATCCAACGTTGGCCAGGCCACCATTCTCTGCATCCACCTGACTCAAGCTTGCAGGACATGGTTCTGCCACCTGTCCACACATACCTGGGTGCCCCCAGGACACTCCACATGATCCCTGACCTCTGCGCATGGCTGTCGCTATACTCGATATGTCTGTCGGCACGGTTGTGCGGCCACCCCCTCAGCTGGTTGGGCCCATCACGGGTGTGTATGGTGCTCCATGTCTGTGTTGCCTAATACATTGTGACCCATGTGTGTCCTGTGCCAGACTCAGGCCCCATGGTGTGGATGGTTGAAGTCATATGGGAACTCAGGCATGGTTAGACTTCACAAGACACATGTAAGGTAATAATGCAAAATGTAGGCATCATCTCTTTATCGTGTAACATTTTTTTTTTTTGTTGGGGTACGTGGGGGGGAGTATGACATGAGGGGCTTTCCGGGTGTGTGGAATCCAAAGTTCACTAGGGGAGTTGGTGTCCTTGCCATTGTAAATCCTCAGAGTCCATGCCACAGTCTTTGTCAACATTGGTCAGACAGTGACCAGCAAGTCCATGTGGCAGAGAATGTCTTTTGCTGATGTGCTGCTGTTGGTCCAGTGGGCCAGGTGCCAGGCCAGGTGTCCTGGGAGATGGTGCTGTTGCGCCGACCCTCACGGTCTTTTCCATGGACGACCCGCCCTCCTGCGGGAACCCTCAGAAGCAGGCCGTGATGATGTTTGGGATGCTCCGTCGGATGTATCCTCCTCTTCCTGATCCCTCCCTGTGGGTGGTGATGTTCTACGCCTGGTGGCACAGGGAGGGTTGCCCATGTTGTCGGCTATCCGACGGAGTGTACTGTGAATTCCCGTGAACACTGTCACGAGCTCAGCCTGTCTGTCCTCCATCCGCCCTTGGTGTCGCAGTAGACAGGCATGTTGCTCCGCATGTTGCTGGGCCTGCTGGGTCTTGATCCCTTCGAGGATGGACACAACCTGGGCCATGCCCATGGTGTCCTGCCGGTATGTGTCCAGGATGTTCCTTACATGGGAATATACCGGTTCCGCAGCCAACTGGTCAGGCTCGCGCCTCCACCGTCCTCCACTCCCACCACCCCTGCCCACTTGCACCTGGCCTGCCCTTGTGGGCACATCGGGTCTCAGGGACCCCTAAGGGGTGGCATTAGCATTGTCGCCTGCCTCCTCCTGGGTGCCCGGTACACCGTGTCCCTCCTGGTGAGCCTGGCTGCATTGTGGTGGTGGGGCAGGGATCCTGGGTGTCTCCTGGGATGTGGCAGGAGTGGGGGTGGTGGTTGGCCCAGTTGTATCTGACGCAGGTGCTGCAGGTGGTTGGACACCAGAGGGGCCAGGTTGGTCGGGGTCGTCCACAGAGTGGTGAGAGTCGTCGCTGACGGTGGGATCGGCATCCCGCAGAGCCGGGACCTTTGAGTCTTCCCCCCCAGTGTTGGGGGGTGATCCACGACGTTGACCTGTGTGTGAGAGAGACAATGTTATTTATGTTCCATGCAACATCCATGTTTCATTCGTTTCAAAGTTGGCACATTTCCTCTGGGAATTTGGATATGTCTTGCATTCCACTCACAGTGCACTTGTGCATGGGTATGTCCCTTGGCCACAGCTTTTGAGACTTTACCTATGTGTGGCACAGTCTTACTTGCTGCGACAATTGTGACTGCAGTCAGCAGTGGAGTGAGCAGGTGTGGCGAGCCATGCATTGGCGCCTTCCGTGTTGCACTGTACGTGGGCACATGGAGTTGTTCCACACACTTATATGATGCAGGTAGCTGGCGTTGTGCTCGTGCACAGGTTGAGACATGGCCCTGTGTTTTGCCATGGAGAAGAGAGGGGGATTGAGGCACTGGCCACCCTTGTCTACATGCACGCAGTCCACCTGCTGACGTGCAGACATTCCCACACCTCACAAGGCTGAATTGGTCTTCCTGTGTGTCCCTTTCTCACTCCCTCTCTGTCCCCCTCTCCCTCCCTCCCTGTGTCAGCCTCCTCCCTCTGTCCGTCTCCCTGTGTCTCCCTCCCTCTCTCTCCCCCTCTCCCTCCCTCTGTGTGTCGCCCTCTGTCACCTCAGCCCAGCTTCCTAGGCACACACTTTTAGCAGATCTTTGAATGGCCCTTGGCTTGTTGATGTGAGTTTGTTTCTGATCTCCAGGCACCCATTGGGTGTAGTGTCTGTGTCTGCGCTGCTGCTATGGTGGTGTGTGCTGCCACTCTTTCACAGTGTTGGCTGTTCATTAGCTGCTGTCATGTGCAAGAAGTGCCTTCACCCCCATGTCTTAATGCAAGGTGTCCGCCATTTGCTGACAAGTCTTTCCTGTGTGGGGACACACTGTTTGTCTGGCTGTGACCTAGGCCATATGGGCAGAGGGCATTGTTGTCTGCTTCTGAGTTGCACTATGTGATTTTTGGGGCACACACTCCCGCCATCCGGCGTACCGTGTCTTGTGTTGGTGTTTTCTGTGGCCTGTGACTTGGCATTGTCCAGCTGGGTGCATGGGGCATGGTGGCGCTAGTGGCATGAGCGTGTTCATGGATTGTGGTGGAGTCATGCGATAGCTTGGGGTGGTTGCGTGACTGATTGTGAGTTTGGTTGTGGATGAGGTTCCCTCCATGTGAGGTGAGTTGTTTGTGTACTCACCCGGGTCTCGGAGTCCTTCTAATCCATCCACTGCCACCACCGGCAGTATGGCCATCACCCTCTCCTCCCAGGGATGGTATTGTATGGGTCTGCGGGGCGGCCCTCCTCCAGTGATGTTGGCCTGGTTGTGGTCGTCGGTCATTTTGGCTCGGACCCTCCTCCGCAGATCGTACCACCTGGCTTGGCATTCATGCCTGGTCCTTCTGGTGGACGCAACAGCATTGACAGCATCGACGATCCTCTGCCACATGGCTGTTTTGTCAGAAATGCTGGTCTGTCTGACCAATATTCCAAAGAGGTGTGGCTCGACTCTGAGGATTTCGTCGACAAGGACCTCCAACTCTTGGCTAGTGAACTTTGGATTCTTGTTAGTGGGCATGGTGAGGGGCGTGGGTGTGGATGGTTGTGGAGGGTGTGGGTGTGGATGGTTGTCGGTGTGTGGGTGTGGTTGTGCAGGTGTGTGTGTGAATGTGATGGGCGGTGTTTGTGAAGGTGTGTGTGTGAAGGTGTGCAAGTGTAAGGTGTAGTAAAGGTTCAAGTATGGTGCTGTGTGTTCTCTGGGGTCTGGCAGTGAGTCTGTTGCAAAGGCTCATGGTTTGTGTCTGTGGGCCCTTTTTATTGGTCCATTGGTGGGTGTGGCTGTGTTTGAACTTTGCGTGGGTGTGTTCAAGTCAAGTCAAGTCAATATTCTTTATTCGAAATGTAAAAACATTATCATAAAAGTACAGTAAAGTCATATTAAAACATCATAAATGACATAAAAATTTTAAAGTGATAATAATATGTAAAACATAATTTTAGTGTTGAAACAATCCTTACGAAATTCATTCAGTGGGGGGAAAAGATACATGACATAGAAAAGAGCGTTCGTCGTCTGTCTCTGCATAGAGGCTCTTGTTATTACAATCTTTTTCAGGTA
This sequence comes from Triturus cristatus, assembly GCF_964204655.1. Lineage (NCBI taxonomy): Eukaryota > Metazoa > Chordata > Amphibia > Caudata > Salamandridae > Triturus > Triturus cristatus. The sequence goes on from NC_140585.1 coordinate 160,400,550, forward strand.
AAGGGAGACCACTGCAATAGTTAATGGGCTATCTAATGCTTTCATTTTAAGATAAGCTGCCCTGCAGGAGCGTAATCCCCAAGATTTAAGCAATGGTTTCAAATAAATAACCCTTTGCCTTTGGTAGAACTTACAAAATAAAATGCAATGGATGTTAGATTGCGCTGACAAACCATCACTAGGGCATTTCTCCAAGTTTCTTGACCAGCTATTCTGGTCAGGGAAGGTCAACAGTCTAAAAAAGGTATCCGTACGAAAGCGGGTCACAAGCATACGGGAAAATAGAGAAGGAATTAAAGATAGATATTGTAGCATCCCTTCAACAGTGGTGGAGAGTTGGTACTCCAACACGGTATGCTTAGAATTTTCAGTGAGCCAACGACGATTAGCCAAATGGGTAGCGACTAATCGTTTTAAAGTTACTCTAGGGATATTATTTAGGGTAGAGGGATCATTAAAAAATTCTGGGTGCCCTATGTCTACTGACAAATTTCTGATGTAATTCAACCATTTGAGGCTGTCAGCCTCACTTAAGCTGAGACAGTCCATGATAATTTCCCTGTTAAAGTGTGTTTCAGGGGTGGTCCATATTTTATGCCATAAAATGATGGGGGCTGATTTTATAGTGTCAGTAATATATGTCAAACCAAGTTCCTTGTGCATTACAAAAACAGAAGTACCACGTGGGGTGGCCAGGAGGTAGCGCAAAAATAAATTCTCAGAGCGCTGTATATGAACTGCCGGATCAATTCCCCAAATCCCAGATCCGTATGTTCCAGTCGAAACACACTTAGCACGATAAATCTGTGATCGAGGGTTGATCGGGCGTCCCCCCAGTTTTTTTGAGAAATTAATCAGGGCTCCTATAGCTTTGGAAAATGCGGTTCCTCTAGCTTGGGCAGCAGCCCGCCAGCAGCCCTTCTTCTCAAAAGTAATGCCCAGGTAGGGGAACCTATCAACACTTTCAAGCTTATTGCCATTTATAAAAATGGAGCATTGTCTTTTCCCTATTCCTAGGCCACAGGACATGGTAAAAGTTTTTGACACATTGATTTTTAAGCCTCGCTGTGACATGAACTCAGTGAAATCATTTACTGCTCTTTGAAGGCCCATACGGGTCTGTGACATAATTGCTGCGTCATCTGCATAAAGTAAAATGGTATGGGTTTCCCATTTATAGTGGGGTAGTCGTGATAGTTTCTGTTAAGATACCTTCAGACAGAGTTTATGTAGAGAGTGAAGAGTAAGGGGGCTAAAATACATCCCTGCCTAACGCCTCTTTTAATATAAAATCTATCTGAACACTCTCCCTGTCTGCCATATCTTACTCGTGCTGATGCTCCCCTATAGAGCTCCTTAATAAAAGCAAGGATAGGGGGCTCAATACCAATCTCGACAAGGGATTCCCAGAGAAGCTTGTGATTGACGCAGTCAAATGCGGAGCTAAGGTCTACGAAAGTGACAAAGAGATTCCCCTTTTTTGCTTGGGTATATTTGGCAATAATAAGGGTCAGGTTCAAGCCTTGCTCAATAGTGCCTCTACCTTGTCTAAAACCGTATTGTAATTTTGAGATTATGTCATGTTCACCCCACCAATCCTGAAAAATAATACGCCCTGCGACTTTCATAAGAGAGTCAAGCAGTGAAATTGGGGGATAATTAGAAGGGTTGTTCCGATCAGGCCAAGTGTCAATAAAACCTATTTTATTTAAAGAATTTAGGACATTTGTAAGTAAAGGAGCCCACAGGTCCAGCTGTGGTTTAAAAACATCAATAGGTACACAGTCAGGGCCTGGGGCTTTCCCAGAGGGACTTTCTTTCAGGGCCATAAGTACCTCAACACAATCAAAAGTGAGATCTAAAGGAAAAAAAGTAGGGTCATTCAGATCTTTATGATGGTTATGGTAAAGATCCAGGCTATCTATGGGCGCTGTATTGTCTATTGTATCGTATAGTGTGCCAAAATGGCTTACCCAAGTTTCAGGAGTTATAGCCATCTCAATCTTCGCAGCCCGTGTACTTTGCAGGAATGGGGCATTAACTGCTTTCCAAAAAGCAGTGTTGTCCCTGCTATTGGAAGCTTCCTGTAAGGTTAGCCAGGCCTCTGCTTTTAGCTGTTTAGTTCTTGCCGCCCGTACTTCACGGTATTTTTGTCTGGCCTGCCGTATTTCCAGCTGATTTCTGGGTTTGGTTCTTAAGGTAGTTTTTAAGTGTTTCAAGGCTTTTGAGCAAAACCTGTCAAACCAACCCATGCTGCCTTGTGAGGTTCTCCTCGGTGCTCTCGCAAGAGAATTCTTAATCTCCGCCGAGATAACAGAAAAAGCCTGACTAATTGCCTGAGGGGTCTCTGAGATGGACAGGCATGTCTGTATATGCTCATATGTATTCTTAATCAGAGAATTAAGAAACACTGAGGGGACTACTTTGTCCCATTTAAGGTAGAGCCCCATCGAGGTTCCCAGAGTGAGTGGCGGTGTATGAAACGAGTTTACCCTTAGATCATCATCAGAGGTTGTGGTTAGTTTTAGAGCCACCGCCAGTGGGTAGTGGTCACTGATGGGACAGTCCAGTGTCTCCTAATTTGATATAATCTCTGGGTACCTGGAGGATATCAAGGTATAATCGATTATAGAGTTACATCCTCTCCCATTAAAGGTAGGTTTAAAACACTTTGGTGGATCACACATCTCATTCATAAAGGATAAGTTGAAATAGGATGTTATGCCGTTTAAAAGGTCACCCAATTTAGAGTGTGGGAAATGCGAAGTGTTAACACCTCTAATAGAATCTAAACCACAGGTACCTCCGTTGCTCAGTGAGCACAAGGAGCAGTTAAAATCGCCTACCCACATAAGCAGCATATCGGTTTGAAGGTGGGACTCAACTTTAATTAAGTCTTCCATTAACCCATTAAGGACCCGCTCTTGATGGGAACTGGGAATGTTATTATAAAAATTTACCAAAATAATGTCCTTACAGCAACTGCCTTTTAGGGAAATGATCTGGTAGTTTTCCGTCCCAGTAAAATTAGTATATGATATTCCGGATTCTACGGATATATAAGTCACTAATCCACCCCTATTCCTGCCATATGAGCTAGGGAGTGCTGGAGTATGTAGGGTCTTATATCCTAAGAGGTGGAGTTCATTAATATTCCATGTTTCCTGCAAGCAGATAACACTGAAAGGGGAAATAACTTGAACCCATAAGGGGTTTGTCAGCTTGTCGAGGAGACCTGCCACGTTCCAAGACAAGAAGCGTTTGACCAATGGACTTTATTTGGTGGCGGTATTACTGCTCGTAGTGGCAGTGGGGTACTCAGGAGTATCCAGTGACTGGCAAGTAGCCAAGGAAATTAAGGAGCATGGAAGATCATCAGTCTGGTGTTGGATCAGAGATGGGTTAGATGTTAAACCATCATTGGGTGGGTGTGTTATAAGGAGTGGTTGTGTTTTGGGCCTCTGTTTGGGATTTTGGCAGTTGCAGGTCAGTGAATGTGTTGTATTTGTGCTTGTTGGACATGTATTGTGGCTTTGTGCCATTGGAATAGTGTATTCTTGTGTTGTTGTGCTTTGTCCTGGTTGTGTACGTGCGTTTTTTGCGTGTGTACGGTGTGTACTTCGGCAATTTTGTTGTACAGTGCTGTCCTTGTGTCTGGCTTGGTACGACTCGTACATGCGCGATGTTGGGTGAAGGTGCTGGTGTTGGGGCCTGGGGTGCGCTCCGTACTTAGAATGTTGGGGTGGGGGTACGCTCCATGCATACACGGGTGGGGGTACGGTCCGTACATACACGGTTGGGGTGGGGGTACGGGCCGTACATACATGGTTGGGGTGGGGGTACGGGTCGTACATACACGGTTGGGGTGGGGGTACGCTCCATGCATACACGGGTGGGGGTACAGTCCGTACATACACGGTTGGGGTGGGGGTACGCTCCATGCATATGCGGGTGAGGGTATGGGTCGTACATACACGGTTGGGGTGGGGGTACGGGCCGTACATACACGGTTGGGGTGGGGGTACGGGTCGTACATACACGGTTGGGGTGGGGGTATGCGCCATGCATACACGGGTGGGGGTACGGTCCGTACATACACGGTTGGGGTGGGGGTACACTCCATGCGTACGCGGGTGAGGGTACGGGTCGTACATACACGGTTGGGGTGGGGGTACGCTCCATGCATACGCGGGTGAGGGTACGGGTCGTACATACACGGTTGGGGTGGGGGTATGCTCCATGCATACACGGGTGAGGGTACGGGTCGTACATACACGGTTGGGGTCGGAGTACGGGTCGTACATACACGGTTGGGGTGGGGGTACGCTCCATGCATACACGGGTGGGGGTACGGTCCGTACATACACGGTTGGGGTGGGAGTACGCTCCATGCATACGCGGGTGAGGGTACGGGTCGTACATACACGGTTGGGGTGGGGGTACAGTCTGTACATACACGGTTGGGGTGGGGGTACGCTCCATGCATACGCGGGTGAGGGTACGGGTCGTACATACACGGTTGGGGTGGGGGTACGCTCCATGCATACGCGGGTGAGGGTACGGGTCGTACATACATGGTTGGGGTGGGGGTACGCTCCATGCATACGCGGGTAAGGGTACGGGTCGTACATAAACGGTTGGGGTGGGGGTACGGGTCGTACATACACGGTTGGGGTGGGGGTACGCTCCATGCATACGCGGGTGGGGGTACAGGCCGTACGTACGGGGGTGTACATACACGGGTGTGGGTACGTCTCGTACATACACGGGTGTACATACACGGGTGGGGATTCGACTCGTACATAGGAGGGCTGGGGGTGTGTTGGGCGCGTATGCAGGCACATGTCTCCATGGTTGCTATGGGAGTTCGGTGCGGACGGTGTTTTTTCCATCCGGTTGTAAGATCGGACGCACGGGATGGATCGTACTAGCGGTACGGTAAATCGTCCGAGGATGTGTCGGACACATTTTCCGACCCGAGGACGTGTGGGGAATAATTCCCGATGCGATTCGTATGGACTGTTTCCCATGCGAATCGTACTTGGCAGTTTGTACGGCACTTGTACGATTCGTACGGTAAAAAGACCGGATACGAGTCGTACGGGGAAATTTTTTATGGATCGTAATCGGCACCTCTGTGTTTGAAAATTCCACTTTTAGAAAGTAGGTATTTTCTTGTCTAACCATTCAAACCTGCCTCTGCTAGGCTGTGTATTCCTTGTCTGGAGTTTGAGTGACAAGGACTGGGGAATTCCAGGGGCCGGGAAATTCCCGGAGACAGGGTGAGTCAGCACAGGGCTGAATAGAGAGATCTCCATGTAGATGGTAGGGAGGAGTTGCACCTGGGACATGAATAGGGCTGTGCTTTCCCTCCACAATGCTGGCTCCACCCCCTGTGGTGCGTCTGATGTCTCTGCCCTGCACTCTGAAAGGAAAGAAGGAGTAAGGTAAACAAAGTGTTCAAGGACTGACCAGAACCGGTTTGAACAAGGCAAAGGCCCCTCTGCCCTCAGAGGACAAAAGATTTTGAGGTATAAGTATTGGGACCTTTATCCTAAGAATTTAGATCACTTTGGGAAACAAGAAGAAACCTTTGCTGAGGAGAGGAACCAAGAAGAAACTGAGGAGAGACTATCCCAGAAACTGGGGGATTGGCCTGCAGTGGTTGGCTACTGCCAAAGAGAGGAGAAAGGAACTTTGTGTGTACTTTTGCTCAACTTGTGAAGGATCTCCAAGTGCTTGGACAGGAGCTTGTCTCCTGCTGAAGTCTCAGGGACAACAGACTTCAACCACCAGCTCCCCAGAGTTCTTTAGAAGTGCCTGCTGCTGTTTTTTGGCCTTCTTAGGGACTGCGTGTCACAAGGAGCTGGAAGCGCCACTCACAGAGAAGAAGCGCGTCGCAGCCGCTGCCGTCGCATCACTGAACAAAGGTGTCGCCGCTGTAGCTGTTGCATTGCACCGCATCACGAGAAGTGCTCCACAACACCGAAGAAGCGTGTCGCTGTCGCAGCCATCGTAGCTGACGCATTGCACCGCATCAAGAGAAGAGTCTCGCATCGAGGAAGAAGCGTGTCGCCATCGCAGCCGCTGCCGTCGCATCTTGGTCGACGCCGCTGTAGCTGTCGCATTGCACCGCATTGAGAAAAGCACCTCGCATCCAAGGAGAAGTGTGCCGCCGTCGAAGCTGCTGCCGTCGCATCACTGAACAAGGGTGTAATTGCCGCAACGAGCAGAAGCATCTCGCATCGCTGGAGAAGAGTGTCACCGCCAAAGCCACTGTCATCGCATCACTGGACACGGGTCCCGCCACTGTAGCTGACGCATCGAGCCAAGATCTCTCACAACATCGGAGAAGCGAGCCGCATCAGGAAGATCTTCACGTCTTTATTTCTTTGCACCAAACTTTCATTGCATCAACATCGTTGCAACACTTTCGTTGCCCTGCATTTCGCATCTACAGGTACATTGACTTAAAGTGTCGCATTTAAGTACTAAAGAGAACTAAGCTAAAACTACCATTTAAAGTAACAGTATTGTGGATTTTTGTTGTTTATGGTGGTTCTCTGACAAAATTTCGAAGGTCAGAAAATCGACCTACAAAAATATCGCAACAAAAATATCGATCTCAAGAATATCGACATCCTATCTACAACATGGTAAGTACAAACATATCGATAATTAAATATCGATGTCAAAAATATCGTTAGTAAAAAATATTGTTTTTTTTAGTTTAAAAATATATGTAAAATAAACCAAATAATACTTATAAATAAAATAAACCTAATTAAATATATTTTAAAATATTTAAAATTTATAATTAATATATATAATTTCATAAAACATTAATTAAACATATACATATCATATATAATTTATATACTTACTTAATAATTAGTTTTAATAATAATTTCTGTAACGTATAAATTATAAAATGTTTTTAAAAATTACCAATACATCTATACACATAAAAAAATAACATTAATAAATATTTAATAATTACATATAGCACATAATAATTTTAATTTGAATATTTTTTATTATTAATGATATATTACAATAGCTAAAATAATACAAAACATATTAAATATCAGAGAGAATAAAACTACTAGTCCAACTCCAACAAAAACAACAGTAAGGAAAATGTTAGATAGCGTAGGGCTAAAAATTACTATTTCCACTACAGGGAGTGAAACAGTAGGGAAAGTGTTGTATAGCGTAGGGGTAAAAATTACTATTCCAACTCCAAAGAGTGCAACAGTAGGGAAAGCGTTGGATAGTGTAGGGGTAAAAATAACTATTCCAACTCCAGAGAGTGCAACAGTAGTGAAAGCGTTGGATAGCGTAGGGGTAAAAATTACTATTCCAACTCCAAAGAGTGCAACAGTAGGGAAAGCGTTGGATAGCGTAGGGGTAAAAATTACTATTCCAACTCCAGAGAGTGCAATAGTAGGGAAAGTGTTGGATAGCATAAGGGTAAAAATTACTATTCCCACTCCAGAGAGTGCAACAGTAGGGAAAGTGTTGGATAGCGTAGGGGAAAAAATTACTATTCCAACTCCAGAGAATGCAGCAGTAGGGAAACCACTGGATAGCATAGGGGTAAAAATTACTATTCCCACTCCAGTGAGTCCAACAGTAGGGAAAGGGTTGGATAGCATAGGGGTAAAAATTACTATTCCACTCCAGTGAGTGCAACAGTAGGGAAAACGCTGGATAGTTTAGGAGTAAAAATTACTATTCCCACTCCAGTGAGTGCAACAGTAGGGAAAGCATTGCATAGCGTTTGGGTAAAAATTACTATTCCCACTCCAGAGAGTGCAACAGTAGTGAAAACGCTGGATAGAGTAGGGGTACACATTACTATTCCCACTCCAGTAAGTGAAACAGTAGGGAAAGCGCTGGATAGCGTAGGGGTAAAAATTACTATTCCAACTCCAGAGAGTGCAACAGTAGGGAAAGCGCTGGATAGGGGTAAAAATTAATATTCCCAATCCAGATAGTAAAACAGTTGGGAAAGCACTGGATAGCATGGGGTTCTATGAACATAATAACCAATTAAATAATTTGTTATTAAAAAATAGCATTTTAATAATTTATTTACAAAATATTTATTATTAAATACCAATAACTTAAACTAAATATTTAAATAAATAACATTAAATTACATCCCACACTATTCCCCCTTTAACACACAACACACTACACATACAAAAAACACAATACATTTAACTATCAATTTATCTATTATTTACAATTAATAATACATTCTTTATAATTAATATAGTTAGTAATTTACTAGTTAATACATATTAACTACCAAATTACAATTATTCACCAATTAATTATTAATTAACAATACAGTAATTAGCAATAACAACAAATAAAATGAAAAAATAAACCATTTATATTTACTGTATAATTAACAATTAATTAATAATAAATACAAATAAAAAAAAATATCATTAATTATTTTAATTTAATTACATCCCACCCTATTCCCCTATAAACCCACAACCCACTACACATAAAAATTCACATAATTAATTTAATTATCAATTAATCACTTAATAAAATTAATTCACCAATTAATTATTAATTAACAATTAATTAATTAACAATTATAATAAATAAATATTAATAATAAACTAATTATAACTAATATATTTACCAAATTAATACAATTATTTTACAATTAATAATTAATTAACAATTAATTAATCATAAATACCAATTAAACAATATAGATTAATTCATTAATTATAATTAAATTACTTCCCACCCTATTCCCCTATAAACCCACAACCTGCTCTGATACTAAAACGCTAAATTAACTTTCAAATAATTATTAATCTCTAAACATTTATTTTTAAATGTATTAAAATACATTACAATAATCTTTAACATACAAATAAAATACATATTAAAATACATAACACTAAACATATTTCGATATTATTGACATCGATATTTTTGCTTACGATATTACTTACATCTATATTAATTACTTTGATATTATTTACTTCGATATTACTTACCTTGGGGTCGATATTCTGTCCATCGATATTCTTGACTTCGATATTCTGTCCCTACGATATTAAAAACTCTATATTATTGTAGGTCGATATTAAAAACTCGATATTTTGGCTGACCACCGTTTATGAGTTATATAACAATGGGGTGACCCGATAGACCACTGGACTCGGGTATATATATTGGTACAAGGAATCAGTCACAGTGGAATGATTTTCAACACTTTAAAAACACATTTGTTTGAGAAAATTATGCGAAATTCTGACGCAACCTGATAGATGCATAAATGACAAAATTTAATAATTTGGACACAGAATTAGGTCAACATATCAACCTTTCAAAGGACAATAAACATGTCACTATCATCATCTTTGGATTAAACAGGTGCAAACGTGGTGATAAGTGCAATTAAACTGGGGATGAGTGCAAACGGTGTGAGGGAGGAAGGTCGTGCGTTAAAGAACATCCACAATCAATTGGAAGACCTTGCCTGCCACTTCAATGGCAAGAAACATAAATGTGACAACATAAATGAGGAAGCAGTTATTCAATCACTGTCCATCCCATATGTTGGAAGAAAAACATGGAACAGTCGACGTTTCGACCCCTAAATGAACCAGCGAAATGAAATTCTTGGGAGCGGGGTCTTCATCAGGACCGAAGAAGGGGAGACATGATTACACCTGAGGACAATGAATTAAAATTAATATGGTGCGTCTGGCTGAAAAGCCACTAATTATAATGTTTGGGAATTTTATTGGTAATTACCAGCATCAGCAGGAACGATTCAGGCTGGAAAGTTTAGAGGATGGGCCCACAGGGCTCCTACAATAAAAACAGACGGAAAAACAAGGAGTATAACAGAATGCGATCTATCTTTTTAGTTTTTGTATTAAGATAAAAAAAAAAAATGGTCTTGTGGTAAATCTATATAAAGAATACTTATTTTTGATATAAAACTTGTGTGGTGTCCATCTTTAGTGTTGTCACTTGATTACTGTATGTGTTCACAAATGCTTTTAACACTGCCTCTGAGATAAGCCTGTCTGCTCGTGCCAAGCTACCAGGGGGGTGAGCAGGGGTTATTTTAGGAGTGTACCCCCTTACCCTGACTAGAGGTGAGGGTCCCTATTTGTCACAAGTGCATACCTGTGCCAACGAGAGACCCCCAATTATAACAGGCTCTATCAGAGCTGGCACTAGTGCAGGAACTGGAGGCGTTTGGGGACATCTAGGTGTTCAAGGTAAAACTTTCCAAGTCCCTCATAATGAACCTCATGGTCACACTGCCCCAGCAAGACCGACTGCAGGCCCGAATGCATGGTCCACTGATTCCCTTTCCTACCTATGGATACAACTCACCCCCTTTGCTGATAAGACAGCAGAGATTAATTACACATGGCTCGTTGGGGAAGTGAAATCTGACTTACGATCGTGGCGGCACTACTGGCTCATGGATGAGCAACATTGTGGTGATTAAAATGTCTATCTTACCCAAAATGTTATATACCTTCCAAGCCTTACCCATAACACCACCTCATACCATGATGCTAACTATGCAGAAGGTGATTAACAATTTTGTGTGGAATGGGAAACAGCCTTAAATGGCATGACATCTGACATGCTGTCCTATGTCTGAGGGCAGTCCGGGGATACTCAACATCACAAGCTACTTCCAGGCCACACAGCTTAGATTCTTTGTGGTGTGGGGATGCCCTGAGTCCGAGAAACACTGGTGCTTCATGGGCCAAGCTATAGCAGGCACTCACATATGGAAGATGCCATGGATACCCTGAAGGAGGGGATCATAGGGGTTGTCCTCCTCATGTGTCACACAGGCCAAGCTAGCATTATAGAATAGGATGTCAGAGCGAAACGATCTTATGACTCAGCCTTTGCCACAGACACCTCCTCTTTGCTAACCTAGATTTCACACCAGGTATGTGTAATGACCACTTCGAGCGCTGCCAAGAATTGAGGTGTAAACCGACTGATAAACTCTTTGACTTCACTGAGATCGTCCCCTTTGTCACATTGAGAACAGATTTTCACTTAACAAAGGATGATTGCATCAAATACATCCATTTCCAACACTGGGTAACTCATCTCTCTGTTAGATTGAGTGCCCAACGACCTCTAACACCATTCGAGAAATGGCTCTTGCTGAAACATAAAGACAACCGCCTTATCTTCGAACTATATTCCTCACTGGCTCAGCCTCTTCCTCAACTCAAAAGAACAAGCCAACAACACTGGGAAACAGATATAGGCAGGACTCTCACATTTAAAGACTGGGAGGCCATATTCTATAGAGCACAACACACAACAAGTATTATGATGAGTGTCGAGACAGCAGTAAAGATTGTTACATACTTGTAGTGGACACCAGCCACATTACACAAATGGCACCCAGATCGCACTAAAGACTCTTGGGTGCCGATTACGATCCTGGAAAAACCGGGTACGAACCGTCGGTCGGAGCGTTTTCTCCGTCCGACTCGTACCCGGTCGTAAAACTTTACAAACATGGAAGTACGATTCGCACGGAAACACCATTCCCGTACGAATCGTAAAAAACACCGTCCGACGAAAATATACATACGAATGTGATCCGGGAATGCCCCGACGTGACGTCGGGACGCTGTCAGGCAGCGTTTCATGACCCAGGAAGTACGAATCGAACCAACAGCAGTCCGACGGCAATATTTTTACGGCACCCAAAAAGTGCCGGAAAAGCGAAGTACGCCGCAAAACGACCAGAATAGGGGGCCCGGTACGCGCTGTACCCCCCCCAGCCCCCGTGAGTACGAGCCGAACCCCCCGTGTATGTACACCCCTGTACGTTCGAGTCGTACCCCCCCGTGTATTTACACCCCTGTACGTGTCGAACCCCCCGTGTATGTACACCCCTGTACATGTCGAACCCCCCGTGTATGTACACCCCTGTACGTGTTGAACCCCCCCGTGTATGTACACCCCTGTATGTGTCGAACCCCCCATGTATGTACACCCCTGTACGTGTCGAACCCCCGTGTATGTACACCCCTGTACGTGTCGAACCCCCCCGTGTTTGTACACCCCTGTACTTGTCGAACCCCCCGTGTATGTACACCCCTGTACGTTCGAGTCGTACCCCCACCCATGTATGTACGGTGCGTACCCCCAGCGCTACGCGCTGGGGGTACGCACCGTACATACACGGGTGGGGGTATGACTCGAACGTACAGGGGTGTACATACACGGGGGTTCGGCGCGTACTCACGGGGGCTGGGGCGGGTACGGCGGATACTCACGGGGGCTGGGGAGGGTACGGCGCGTACTCACGGGGGCTGGGGGGATACGGCGCGTACTCATGGGGGCTAGGGGGTACGGCGCGTACTCACTGGGGCTGGGGGGGGGTACGGCGCATATGCGGGCACATGTCTCCATGGTTGCAATGGGAGTTCGGTGCGGACGGTGTTTTTTCCATATGGTTGTGTGACATCGGACGCACGGGATGGATCGTACTTGCGCGGTCGGACTTCACTTTTCACGTTTGTACGGTAAATCGTCCGGGGAGGTGTCGGACACATTTTACGACCCGAGGACGTGTGGGGAATTATTCCCAATGCGACTCGTATGGGCTTTTTACCATGCGAATCGTGATTGCCAGTTTGTACGGCACTTGTACGATTCGTACGGTAAAAATACCGGATTCGAGTCGGACGGGCAATTTTTTTACCGGATCGTGATCGCCACCTTGGTGTGGATGCGGGAGCACTAACATCCTAGTGAACATACTGTGGGAATGCCCCAAAAACAATTCCCTTTTAGGATAGGATCCTTAAGGATATAAACACTGTCTTTGATACACAGCTTCCTTGCTTTCATGCTTACATGATCCTGAGGTCCCCAAGAGGCAAACAAATTACCCTAGCTTTAGTCTCCATAATAAGTTTTTTAGCTTCCCTTAAAACTATATATAGGTTGTTTGGCGAGCGGTTGACATCACAATTGATTAGCGAATTGCCTTCCTGTTTCTCTCCAGTGAATTTCCATTGTGAATCACTGTGATTTATCAGGCATGTTCCTTGGGACGCAGTGTGTTTAAAAATGTTCACCTTACAAAATCATTTGATTTTTCTGATTTGACCTATGATATTGTTGGTGAGTATGTGTGACCGGTTGGACCAGCACATACATGTCTGACCTTTCTGTAGATATCCTAAACACTCATAGACTCCATTATTTTTCAGAGCCCTAATTTATTTTGGCAAGGCTCTTCCTTCGGCTGAATCAGTGGATTCTCTGATGTGATTAATTCAAAGCATGCCGTATTTTAATATCATGCATTTTCTTGCTTTCTGAATAGTAAACGCATGAGGTGGAGGTCTCCTTTGCTTTTCTTAAGCATGTCGGTATTTTTGATGGACTTTATTCTATACATTTTATGTTTAAAACGTTTTTATTGAGACAAAACAAACCATGGGGGAGGGGGATAGGAGGGCAGGATACATGGAATACAGTCAAAGAAAAAGGGTGCAACTCCAGAGGGTTGGCAATAGGTAGCGCGGTGGGTCAGGGGGAAAAACACAGTAAATGAAAGCTAGAAATACAAGCTGTGAAATCCCTGCACGCGTATCCGACACCCCAAATCTAAGCAATAAAACCCCCCCCCATCAACACCTCAATAGAACACCATCCCCCCCTCCCATCCCCCATCCTCCCAATAACGAAACAACAACACTCCCCCCCCCCCCGTCCTATGGTCCCGCATCAGAGTAATCCTAACCAGGAAGCCCCGCACCCCCCTCCCCTCCCCGGGGGGTCCCCGTCCCACATGTAAGCTAGTCCGCCGGGGTCACCGGCGGCGTCAGCCTGAGAAGTCTAAGATACCTCGGGCAGGTGAGCTCCCGGAATTCAGTGGACAGCAGCGCTAGAAAGCGTTGCCATAGCTCTTCAAATTGGTCTATCTCCCCCGCAACCGTAAGCGACAGCTTCTCCATCCCCAGCACATGCCAGAGCCTATGCAACCAACCGGTGATGGAGGGGACGGTGGTTGTGCGCCAGTGGACTAGAATGTTCTGAACCGCAGACCCCAGCGCGATTGCGATCTGCCTACCCCTACGGGACTTCAGTGGGTACATTAGGTCATTGGGGAGGCCCAACAGGACATACGCCGGGAGTCGCGGCAGCTCTGTCCCAAAATGCTTATCCACCTCGTCCAAGACTTCCTTCCAGTAGGCGGTCAGCACCGGGCAATCCCAAAGAATGTGTGTAAGGGTACCTTCCTGCCCGCAGCTCCGCCAGCACCCCCTGTCAGTGTGTTTATGCATTTCATACAGTCTCTCCGGGGTGTAGTACCAGTATGTGGACACCTTAGTAAAGGTCTCCGTAAGGCCCGTGTGATATGCAGAGTGCCGCGCCCGATACGCAATTTTGTCCCATTCCTTGTGGCTGAGTGTCCTACCCAATTCCCTGTGCCAACGCTCCCTCCCCGGGTTGTAATAGTGAAACGGCGGGGGTTGTAGGTATTTGTACAGATCGGTGATCAGTTTAGCGTCGGAGGTCCGAGTAGCCAACCACCTCTCATACGGTGTAATTGGACGGGCGGCGGTGGCACGCACCTGGGGCTGGAGGGCCCAATGCCGAACTTGCATGTAGCGCAATCTGTCCAGCTCCGTCAGGCCGAACTCCTGGCGGAGTTGCTGAAAAGGAACCACTCCTTCCGGGCTATAGATCTGGAAGAGTGCCCTGCAGCCCGCCTGCACCCAGTGGGAGAAAACCCCCGGCTCCATCCCTGGGGAGAAGTCCGGGTTGCCCGCAATGGGCGTGAGCGGCGAAGGGAAGGTGGTAGGGCCCCGGGCCTCACAGACCGCGTCCCACACACGCAGGGGGACCCGCGTAACAAAGGAAGCGTAAAGATTAGGGGGGCGATGCGCGCGGCGCAGGAATGGAACCTCTTGTAAGGTGCGGCCCGCCACTGCCTGGTCTTGGAAGAGCCAATGTTTGTCGGACTCCCACCTGCTCCACTCCACCAGATAGCGGAGCTGTGCCGCCTGAAAGTACTTACGGAGGTCCGGAATGCCGAGACCCCCCGCTTCCGGAGCAAGCGTGGAGAGGACCTTCTTCATGCGTGGCCTGCGGCCCTGCCAGACAAAGCGGGAGATGTCCGCCTGCATTTGTCGTATCCAGCCCACCGGGGGTTGGAGCGGAAGGGCCCGGAAAAGATATAGTATCTGGGGCAACACCGTCATCTTGACCGCCGCGATTCGCCCCAGCCAGGACAGCAGGCCTTTGGTCCAGCGGCCAAGCTCGTCCTTGATCTTCCTGCTGAGGGAGGCATAATTGGCCGTAACCATCTCCGGTAATGTAGGCGCCAGCAGAATCCCCAGATACGGCACCGTGGACGAGGACCACTGCATGGGGAAGAGCCGCTGAAGATCCCTCCTGGTTTCCGCAGCCAGGGACACGTCTAATGCCATCGACTTGCTCATATTCATTTTGAAGCCGGCCACCCCCGCAAAGGCGTCCAGCTCTCGGAGGCAGGCAGGCAGCGACCTCCTAGGGTCGTCCAAGGTCAGCAGGACATCGTCCGCGTAGAGACTGACGGTGTGGACGTACTGGCCCATCCGGACCCCGACAGCATCCGGATTATTACGAATCCGCTGAGCAAACGGCTCCATGTAGAGGGCAAACAAGAGCGGCGAGAGAGGGCAGCCCTGCCGCGTGCCGCGCTCGATGGCAAAGCCACCGGAGCTACACCCGTTGACCCGCACCGACGCTGAAGGATGCTTATAGCAGTTAAAGACCATGGTGCGGAACTTATCGCCGATTCCCAGTTTCTTGAGGACCAGCTCAAGATACGGCCAGTGAACTCTGTCGAAGGCCTTCTCCGCATCAACGGACAGCAACATCCGCTCCCCCGAGATCCTTGAGGCCTTCTCCAGAACATGCGTCACCCTCTTGGTGTTGTCAACCGTCTGTCTGCCGGGCACAAAACCAGCCTGGTCCGCCTCCACCAGGTCGGGGAGGTGTGGACTCAGCCTGGACGCGAGAATCCCCGTGTACAACTTGAGGTCGACATGTAAAAGCGAGATGGGTCGGTACGAGCCGCAGAGGGCCCGGTCCTTCCCAGGTTTCGGGATTACCGCGACCGTCGCCCTCAGGAGATCCGGAGGGATGGCTCCCGGTTCGGAGAAAGAGTTAAATAGCCGAGTAAGGACAGGGGCCACGGCCGTGCAAAAAGTCTTGTAAAATAGCGACGTGTACCCGTCCGGGCCCGGGGCCTTGCCATGTTTCAGCCGCGCGATAGCTGAAATCACTTCCTCAACATGGATGTCCCGCTCCAGGTGGTCAGCCTGAGCCGGATCCAGTACCGGGAGGGTCACCGACTCCAAATAGCCATCGGCATCCCGTGGCGAGGAGGGCTCCTCAGCATACAGCGCCTCGTAGAAGCCGCGGAAGGACTCCGCTACCTCCGCGTCCCCGGAGACAACCCCCCCGTCCGCGCCCACCAATTCTTTCACAACGCTGCGCTGTTGCGCGATCCGGAGCCGGTGTGCTAGGAGCTTGCCACATCTGTCCCCCCCAGTGTAGTAGGCATGTTTCAAGCGTAGGGCGGCGTACTCCGCCCTGTCAAGATCCAGAGCCGACAGGAGCTTCCTCGCTGCCTTCAACTGCCTCCACACCCTCGGCACCCCCGTACGGCGGTGGACCTGCTCAAGCTCCCGGACTTGAGCTGTCAGCTCATCCCTCTTCAGTTGCCATTCTATACATTTTAGAATGTTTTTCATTCATGACGTTTGATTGCGCCACATTCATTTGCTTGGTAACTTAAATATACTTGTTTCATCTTTTTACCTCTTTTCAGCCCTTGCTTGGGCTTTTTTTTTCTTTCTTTTGCATGACCATAGGTACCCCGACAGTTACAGATGTTATTACTTGAATTACAGATTTTCTGATGGTTGCTTTCAAAATATTTTTCTTGTGTCCTGATAATGACCTGGTGGCATATCTACAAGGTAGTGATAAAAAATTATCGCCGCTTTCGCGGCCGTTTTCGGCTGAAAAGCGGCAATCATTTTATCGCTATATCAGCAAGGTCACGCTATCGCGGGAAAGTTTACCTTAGCGCCTGAATTCCGAACGCCCATCTTTGCATCTCTAATGAGATGCAAAGTGGGCATTCCTCCCCAGGATAACGGGAGAAATGTCGCTAAGCGACATTTATCCTATTATCAAGCCTCACGCAAAGCAGCATAGCGACAAGAAAAGTAGCGATAACCTATGTTATTGCTACTTTCCTTACGCCTGCTTTGAAACTGGCTATCACACTTGCCCTAGGACCACCCGCCGACCCCACCGACCCCGACACCGCCGCCATCAACCTCAAACAGTGGATCAGTGACTGCGCTGACAACCTCGCCCCACTCAAGACCTCCTCAACCAATCACACCAACAAGAAAGCCGCATGGTTCACCGATGACTTCCGGACCTCCAAGCGCACCTGCCGGAAGCTAGAGAAGAACTGGCTCCGCGACACCAGACAGCTACACCACCCACAAGAACGCCACCCGCAGACACCACCAACTCATCAGGACCGCCAAGAGGACTGCCTTCAAAGACCGCCTAGACAACAATGCACACAACTCCAAAGAGCTCTTCAACATCGTGAAAGAATTCTCCAACCCCAGCTCCAACACCAACGACATTCCACCATCACAAGACCTGTGCGACTCACTGGCCACCTTCTTTCATCGCAAGATCACAGACATCCACGACAGCTTCAAATCCGACACCCCCACATCAACCTTCAAGGCTACCTGCCCGCAGGCCCCCAACCACACCAATCACCTGACCGCCTGGTCCAACGTCAGCATCGAAGACACCATCAAGACCATGAACTCCATCCACTCCGGATCCCCATCTGACCCAAGCCCTCACCACACATTCAACACAGCCAGCACAGCCATCGCACCCCACCTCCGGAAGACAATCAACATCTCCATCGAGACAGCAACCTTCCCGAAGACCTGGAAGCACGCCGAGATCAACGCCCTTCTGAAGAAACCCAAGGCGGACCCCAAGGACCTCAAGAACTTCCGGCCCATCTCCCTGCTCCCCTTCCCGGCAAAAGTCACAGAGAAGATTGTCAACAGACAGCTGACCCGCTACCTCGAAGACAATAACATCCTGGACTCGTCCCAGTCCGGCTTCCGGAGCAACCACAGCACCGAGACCGCCCTCATCGCTGCCACCAACGACATCAGGATCCTGATGGACCAAGGACAAACAGCGGCCCTCATCCTCCTGGACCTATCTGCAGCCTTCGACACGGTCTGCCACCGCACCCTAGCAACACGCCTCCATGACGCCGGAATCCAGGAGAAGGCCCTGGCATGGACCACATCCTTCCTCTCCGGCAGAACCCAGAGCGTCCGCCTCCCACCCTTCCGATCCAAGACCACCGAGATCATCTGCAGCGTCCCACAGGGATCGGCCCTTAGCCCGACGCTGTTCAACATCTTCATGGCACCACTTGCCCGCGTCGCACGACAACACAGCCTCAACATCATCTCCTACGCCGACGACACCCAGCTGATCATATCCCTCACCGAAGACTCCCACACCGCCAAAGCCAACCTCCACAGAGGAATGAAGGCCGTCGCCAAATGGATGAAGGACAGCAGGCTGAAGCTGAACTCAGACAAGACAGAGGTCCTCATCCTCGGCCCAACCCCATCAGCCTGGGACAACTCCGGGTGGCCCACATCGCTACAAACAGCCCCAGAACCCACCACCCACGCACGCAACCTGGGGGTCATCCTTGACCCCGCCCTCTCCATGACCAAGCAAGTCAACGCCATCGCCGCATCCTGCTTCAACACCCTCCTAATGCTCCGCAGAATCTTCAAATGGATCCCCTCTGACACGAGAAAAACCATCACCCAGGCCCTCGTCACCAGCATACTGGACTACGGGAATGCCCTCTACGCAGGAACAACAACCAAGCTCCTGAGACGGCTGCAACGCATCCAGAACACCTCAGCAAGACTGATCGTCGACGTCCCCCAACGCAGCCACATCACACCCCACCTGAGAGGCCTGCATTGGCTCCCCGTCAGCAAGAGGATCACCTTCAAACTCCTCATCCACGCACACAAAGCCCTTCACAACAACGGACCAGCATATCTCAACGACCGACTCAGCTTCTACACCCCCGCCCGCAACCTCCGCTCTGCCGACCTCGTCCTGGCCACAGTTCCACACATCTGGAAAACCACCGCCGGCAGCAGATACTTCTCCTACCTCGCCGCCAAGACCTGGAACACCCTCCCTACGAACCTACGTCAGACCCAGGACCTGCAAGCCTTCAGACGACTTCTCAAGACCTGGCTCTTCGATCAGTAGCAGCAGCAGCACCCCCCCCCTCTTCCCCCAGCGCCTTGACACCCTCACGGGTATGTAGCGTGCTTTACAAATGTATTGATTGATTGATTGATATTTAAAAATGATAATTCTCAGAATGCTGACATTAAAGTGATGCAGATCTGGCTCTTCAAATCCCCTCTACTTCCACGGAAGGAATGATTTCACAGTCACACTCACACACACACATCATACGCTGGTGGGGCCCATAACACCAACATTCATCCTATCAAACTATCCATGCCTGTAAAGGGAATAAAACATCCAATTTCTAACCAATCTGCTTTCCCTGATGGAAGAACCAATTTCCTTTGAATCACCCTAACAGTCCCTCCATCAAATAGGTCAATCGGATCACCTAGTTGCTATAAGTTTGATGTAAAATCTTAACACTCTAAATATTCAAATAAGACATTCACTAAAATAATCACCCGACACATTTATTAAAACATTAATTCTTTTATCTAAATTAATTGCAGGTTAAAATACAAGCACAATGCAGCATCACCTTTGTCATATTTACCTATTCTGGCTATTTGTCGTTTTCTAAGTCAGAACTGGTCCTCAATACATCTGTCAGAGTTTCTGGCTCAATCATATGGCGTCACCGTCCTCTTCGTCAGCATCGGGACCTCGGGTCATTAGTTCAGGAAAAAGATGGCGCTAAACCTCTCTAGACTACCAATATTTATACCAATATTGACATTTACAAAGTTACATTTCCATATTCTCGCAAATTCTATTGGTTGAATAAAATTGGAAGACCGGATCTCACGGCAACATTCAGGAAAATTCCCACCCGCTAAAAGTTCAAATTCTGTAGTCTTTAGAATAGCGAAGTTCATAGTAGCAAAGTTTGTTGCAAAAGGATGTGACCCTGATAAATTGTATCCTTTATCCTGTACAGGTCCGGTTTACCATCTCTTAATATTCGATAAAATTCAAATTCTGCACGTTCAGGGGCATCTGGCAAGACTCCCAGAAAGTCGTCATGGACATGGTGTCTCCAGTTCATGTGGAGGACAGGGTCGATGTCAGTGCAAAGCGCTTTTTCCATTATTTCATCTACTCGAGAATAGGCTGCAGTTGGTGGCCATTTTATAGCAGGCCACAATGGACAACTTAAGCAAAGAAACACAAAAATCGTAATTAATACATAGAAATAATTATAACAGTGTTATTCCCTCACTAATTCCCATATGTGTGTGCATTTATCTAGCCATATGCGACATTTAAAGCAATTAGTGCATGTTTATTTTAAGCGCAAATCACAATAACATCACATAAGCAACGTTCATTTTATTAATATGCATACAAACTTAGTTTACTTATTATTTTAGCCATGCAGATGCATTCCCACGTGTATTCTTTCTGTTAATAAGGTTGATTAGTCTTTAACTTCTCAAACCATTAATCATTATAATTAATCACTAGTCATTTTAATAAAAACATACAACAAATGGAACAGATGTTTCAATTAAAAGTATTATACCTGCTCCAGCAAAAGCACATGACCTCTCTTGCCTTGTGGCCCTTCCCACGTGTTTGTTTCCAATCTCTTGCTTCACTCGTCTTTCATTACTTCTCTCTCTAGCTCCACATGTCAAGGTAGCACTTAAGTTCCTTCCAGTTTCTTAGTGTGACGTGACATCGCCATGTCATCGGCACACAGGTTTTCAGGTACTGGACGCTCGTTACATAAATAGTTCCTTTTGGACATGTCAGCCAAGAGTGGGTAGGTAGAGGGAATACCTGGAGCCGGGCAGACCATTCTATAGGATTCAGGCTAGTGTCCTGCTTCAGAGCTGAGTGGACTGCTGTGACCCAACCATGCCCCTGTGGCCCATTCTAGTTACAGCCTGCTGCAGCATGAGCCCATTGGAGTCTGGGCTGATTTTGGTTTTTAATCCAGCCCTGGAAGCACCTTTATATTCAATTCGTCTATACGGCTCACAGAAAAAGTTACATCCTCGCAAACACTTATATTCCACATTGACACATGTAGAATTTGCTCCCCCGTGAAATTTCCACATGGTTGAATATTATGCGTTGGCGTCCTCCAAGACATGTACACATGGCATGCATTTTCTTGAGCATTTCTGGAATCTTTATACACTTCTTAGAACCCTGAAATATACTTCTAGGGCTCCATTTCGAACTGTTAAACGTTTGGCTTTGTGGATCCGGACCTTGGGAAACGGGAGATGAAGTGTGCCCTTATGTATTATGCAGCCATTGAAAGTCTTGCTAGAGAGCACCTGTGTCTGAGGCATGTCCTTACCAACTGTTTCAAGGATAGGGTGGGGCCTTTGCTATTCTCTGAGGAATCTCACCCTGTGACATCATGTTCTTGGGTGTTTTGTGAATCACTCTACCTCCTATGGACGTGCTTTCTTCGCAATGAGTGAGGGACTATTTTACATCTAAAAAATATGTTCAATCATATATTCAGTACTGTATAAGGAAAGCAATTATTTTTTATTTGTTTTCTGCAATAACCTATTTAAATGTTTTGGGAAGAACTCATGTGTAAGCATTTAGCACTACCAACATCACCATTGAACACCAACCACTGCCATTACCACCACAGTTACCAACCATTACCAAAAGCATTGCCACCGCCGTTAACGCTTCTGCTCCTATTACCAGCACCATTACCACCGCAACAGCAGCTGTGTATGCCAATCTTTTCATACTTTGACAAGAAATCCATACCTATTGTCTTTGCCAACGCTGGTGATGCTATTTTGGCTGGTGTTGCATTGGCAATCTGAAGTCAGTCGGCTTTTGTGGCTTTTGTTTAGGAAAGTGTCATGCCAATGGACTCACCGCTGTACTCCTTCAAAACCCAAACAAGCTTTTTTAAGTGGCAGTCATAGTATGTTTTTCCTTATTTAAAATTGATCTGATTGGTGGGCCCATGCCCAAACTGCCCATTCCCAAAATACACAAAATTAGCAGAATGTCAAACAGAGTCGGTATTACGTTTCTTCTTGGCTTACCTCTTGGGTTATTTGCTGCTTCTCACATGATAGGCAACAAGCCGGGTCAGATTACGGGACCGGTAGTAAGTTTTCACGGGCAGTCTTTTAGTCTCATACTAGATGCACCCTAAAAAGGCTCACGTAACCGGTTAACCTGCTACCAGGAACCTGCAGCCTGATGTGCCAACCAATCAGTGACCACGCCCTATCAGACTCCAATACCGTTTCTACTTAATGTCTGTAAAAATATGCTTTGGAGTGAAATCCGCGGAGGGGGTGGGTTGCACAGTCAGCCCCTCATGTGGACGTCTGTTTAGGTCATCTCTTTGCAGTGGTATTTGATCAGCAGCTCACTGCAGCCTCCTGCACACATTTCTGAATAAAACTGAGCATTCTGAGCCGCTGCTGTTTGCCCGCGGGCGCCACTTGAAACGCTCTTTTTTGGCCTTTCCCTGATCCCTTACCCTGCGCCTGCCAGTCACTCTAAGTGCATCGTTTTGCACTTTACAGCATATTTTCCTGTCATGCGCAGGCGGGAATGATATGCTGCTTCAGTCTCAGAGCATTAATAAGCGCGTCCACAGTGGTAGGTTATTCTGGGTCAGGGGTGAAACGTAGAGCCTGGCTGCTTCAGTATTTAAGGCTTATTTCTTCTTTCTGATTTTGTAGAGTAAGTAGACGGGGCACAGGGGGCTTCAGGACGAGTCCAATCGTCAGATCAAGGCAACATCAAGCCATGCCGTCGACAAAGGCACTGGCTGTTTGTTACTCTGGCAACAAGGGAGCCGGGCAAACGTAGATTTACTGAAACCACGTGAAATTGCATTTTCAGTGATTGCTGACAGGGTCGCGACCTACAAGACATTGCTACGCTACACATACCTCAGCCGGTAATTTGAGAAATTGCGCCCCAGCGGGCAGCTCGCGTTATTTACTGCGGTCCCAGAGGGATGTGTGAGAGAAACTTGTGGCATAGGCTGAATGACCCATCAGGGGCGGCTCTAGGCTCATGGTGGCCCTGTGCAGGGAGCGCAGGTAGGGGGCCCCGGAAGAGGGGGTCCGGGCGGGGCGGAGCTCAGGAAGGTGTTTTAATAAAACGTCCAGAAAAGGCGTTAGATGACCAGTAACATGGTAACAGAAAAACGACGTTTACTTTTTGAGTGCTCATCACTTGGATACTTTGTTTTAGAATCTGGGTCTCTGGAGGGACCCCTTTCAACAAGAAAAACACATTGCGCATCCGTAAGAGAGTTCGGCCACAAAGCAGGATCCCTCCAATCACATAAATCATATTCAGAACACGGGTCTGTAACATGGTCTTGCTCTTTGGCTTCCTCTTCAATACCAGCATCATCCGTCTGTAAACTCTGAACCTCCTTCAGAATGCCAGATGTTGATGGACCGATGAATGATGTTTCAGTTTCTCTGTCTGAGGGTCTTTTGTAATAATCCTCATCCTGAGTTGGTAATTGCTGCATGTTTGTATCAATTTCAGAGTCACCTTGTTCATTTTCATTGGTCTGCTCATGAGTATCATTCTGCTCATGGATATCATCATTTTTTTGTTCTTCTTTATGGTCGTCAGCGCCTGTTTTACCTAGTGCATCAGCAGTACTCTGGCCAGAGGGTTCTCCATCTTTAGGTTTCCCTTGGGTGATAAAGTTCAGGATTGCTCCTTCCTGTGACACTACGAAAGCCTGCTGAGCCACCTTTCTCTTTCGTTTCGAATAACCAGATTTGTGTACTCGAATTCTCTTCATTTTGCTTGCAATGCAGCGGGCGAGGCTAGCAGTGGGTAGGGAAAAAAAGAAGACAATCAGCAGTGGCGGCTGCTGAAAGATTTTGATGTGTCATTTTTATTTTCTTGCAAAAACAACAGTTGATGGACAGAATGCAGAACAATGTCATACATTCACCCCAGTACAGAGATCTGGGCCTAAATCCATCGTTTTTTTGCTCACCACACCACCCCAGTTCAGACATGGCCATATGCAAATCAGCCTTGACCCTGTGCCTCATGGGAACAGTCCAGCCCGAACTGCCAAGCCATGTCTTCCCTGGACTACACAATGAAGGACCAGCATACCTTAATGAACGAGTGAATTTCCACCAACCTACCAGGAAAATATGTTCCAGAACCATCTCCCTAGCAGCCACCCAATGCAGCCACTGATAAAACAGTGGAGGCCGCTACTTCTCCCACATGACAGTGAAGACCTGAAAACCCTCCCCCTGCACCTTAGAGCCTCACCATCGCGCCAGCAGTTCAGGAAGGACCACAAGACCTCGCTGTTCAACCAACAAGCAGCATGATCCAGCAGCATGAATCCCACACCACCTCGAGACCCTTATGTGTGAAGCAGCTGAGCTTTACAAACCCTGACTGATTGATAGTAATTACCCTTCCCACTCCATGTATGACAAATTATGAGGACTAGCCACATATGGAAGGTTTATTTGAAGAGTGTTATAAAACTATAGGGTAGATCATGTGACTTGGCATACAAGGTCTGTTTTCTCAGTCCACTGAGAACAGTAGAGCCTGGAGAATAGTTCATGATCTATTTGGGAAGTGACCTTAGCAGGAAGAGAGTAAGCTACCTTGAAATCATGGCACACAGAGACCTGTCTCAGTACGTCACTAACTGATCCTGAAGACAGCCTACAGGTAACCAAAGACTCGTCCACTTTACCACATTGTCAAAAGACAAAATACAATATATTTAATTAAGGTTTCTTGTATAGTGCCATATTCCAGCAACCAGTTCTGCTCGCTTTCAGAGCACCTATTAAACAAGGATTAATTACAGTGAGCCCTAAGGCTATGAAAAGGCACTAGAGGTTCACTGAAGCAAAATTAATGTGCAAGGAACATCCAGTCAGGAGACAACTTTCAAGCAGATGCACGAATCACTAGCACAGCGTACCAACGACCCCATGGGCCGTGGCATAAGCAAGGAAAATGGCCCCTTTGGCTGCTGCTCAGGAAGTAAAATATAGCAATTATCAGGGTTCAATGGGCCCCTGAGGGTTTTGGGTCTCAGTACCACTGTACTTGCTGAACCAATGGTAACTATGCCCCTAGTATGGACAGAGAAGGCTGCTTCACCAATTGCAAACTGAGGACTAGTTAAACTAGTTTTCTCTGCTAGTCACATGACAAGCACTGGAATGTAATTATAGAAATGATCAAGAAGCCAGTCTCCTACCAAGGTCTCTGCAAAAGGGCATTAGATTGAGTTAACATGGGTAGGCACTGCCATCCTATTCCAGGCGTCCATCCATAGGTGCTTGCATTTCATGTCTGCCTCAACACCATATAAACAGACATAACCAAATGCCAAGTACATTCGAACACTCAATGTTTTAAAAGATTTGTGCAGGCAGATCCACTCATTAGATCACAAGTATCAGCTTCATACTCTGTTTTCATGATTGTTGATAAGTAATTGTAATCATTTTAATGAATCCTTAACATTACGTCTAACACCTGGTACCCTGCTCTCCTCTTCCCCCCAATACGACCGTGCCTCCCAAGTTACACCTCCAAAAGTCACCATGCCTTCCCTCAGCCACAAGTAAACACTGCCCCTGCACTCCTGACTCACTCTTCCCTCAACGTACAGCGCCGATCTGTACCACACCATGATGAATCGTGAGAGAGGCTCTCTCTCACGATTCATCATGCCCTCCCTTCCCATGACCACCAGAATACCTCCAGCTCGCCACCTCACATGGCTTACCTCCACCCAGACCCAAAGCACACACCATCTACAATAACATCCTCACCCAACCTTCCCCACGCCCCCGGCTCCTCACCCCCACGGGCTGGGATACATTCCTACGCCTGATCTGCCCTCCTCCCCAGGGCTCCCCACACCCTCGTCCAATGGCTCACCTTCCCTCTGGTTCACTCTGCAGTGGCACACGCTGACCTCCTCACTCCCCCTCCCCATGCCCTGACCCTCGGGCTGCTCACCTCGCAGCTGGCACCAAAGGTTGCACACTGGCATGCTATCCTCTGCAAGGCGGCCTTTCTTGCCCAGGGTCTCTAGGCGTGCCGGTGCATGGCCACGGCCGGTCTCGGTGCTGCTCGCTGCACGCCGGGCACGGGTGCTGCCACCCCTCCTGCCGCCAGTGATGCATGGTGCTTCTGTAACCCCTTCGCTGCAGGACTCGCGGGCACTGCGCATGAGCGCGCATGCGAGCCTCCGGAGGTGCCAGATCTGGACTATTAAAACAAGCGCGATTCTCCTGGAAAAAAAGTTCTAAACAAGCACAAGACCTACCAGAAGAGCCCGAAACAAGGCCGACCCCACACAAAGACGAGACTGGGTTAGAAAGGAAAAAGAGTATAAGAACAACCATTCAGCGTGCATCACATTGGATTTAGAACGCCTCAGTCGTTCATGCGCCATATCCCTGCCAGGGGCTGCCACGAATATGTATTGTATCCGATTCCTTGTGGTGGCCCCTGGGGTTTGGTGGCCCTGTGCAGGTGCACAGCTTGCACATGCCTAAGGCCGCCCCTGGACCCATGCTTGACAACTGAAGTGTTATCAACAGTTAAAACACGCATTTGCAATACAATAGGACTCAAGTTCCCGCAAGACCTATTGCATTGCAAACGGGAGTGCAAGGGGTGCGATTAAGGCACAAAAACGGGAGTGGGGGGGCGGAGAAAAGGCACGGACAGTTGGAAGGGGGGCACAGGAACAAAATAGTGCTCAGGAAATACGAAGTAAAGGGGCCAATAACCATGGAAGGAGACTTGTCAGTCATAAGTGGGGACTAGCAGCCTATAAACCAATGGGAAGGCAGCATTTAGAAAGGACAAAGCCACCAACCAATGAAAAAGTGGGCGAGGCAGTGGGCAGGGCTTCCCTCACCTAGTCAATTACCACAGATCAACCCCAGAGCAGCGCTTCTGCGTTGGCTCAGGGCTTTAACTGAAAATGTGAATGAAGTTAAGGAAAAGCTGTTTACACATACATACTAATTATGCTCCATGTTTGCTGCACTGTTACACAATCCTACAGGGCCTTTCATTCATTTGGGAAAGTAAAGCTAGTCATAATCAAAATAAACAGCAAACAAAAACTCACAACTTTATGTTTTCTTACCTTTTTCCCTGTCTCATAGTTGTCATGGATATTTGGTTGTCCATCTTTGCTCAGAAAAATGAGGGCAATGTACACATCTCCCCAGGAAGATTCACTAACACAATTCACTATTTTCAGCAATAATGTTGTTTGGTCAGCATATATGTAAGTGGTCTTGGGTAAATACAAAGATAAATAGATAGCCTTGAGAGTTCATTTATTCTCTTATGTCAAGGCACTCTCAATGTGTATACAACAGAGGACACCATATTTGTGTTATCGATAGTTTTGTAGGTATAGGTGCCCTTTCTGCAATTGGGTGACCTGCTTCTTCCTGTGCACTGATGAATTTGTTACTCTCAGAGACCTGTCCCTGTTCTCCTAACACTTTTCCAGAGACACTTTCAAATGCAG
Organism: Triturus cristatus; assembly: GCF_964204655.1. NCBI lineage: Eukaryota > Metazoa > Chordata > Amphibia > Caudata > Salamandridae > Triturus > Triturus cristatus. The sequence continues at coordinate 160,428,490 of NC_140585.1, forward strand.
CAATATATAGTTTTTTTAAACATAAAATAATTAATGTAATAAGGCCTTTGGGGTCTCGTTTCCTGATGAACACTAACAACAGGGAATGTAGCCTTCCTTCTCCTCATTTCTGAGGTTTCATTAGGCACATGCATTAACACTTTCTGTGGCACAAGTGATAACAGTAGATAGACATCCACAGAGAAAACAAAAATATTCACTAGGGAGATATTTGGAAAACTTTATATTGTTATCCAGAAATCCCATTTAGAATACAAGGCTAGAAGGAGGCATCTATTTAATATAAATTAGAAATATTTGAAAGATTCAAATATCTGAGCGTGTGAAATCCCTATGTGTTTTGAATCAGATATATGTGTTTTGTATTAGACATTTTGTCAAGTCAATAAATTGTGCAATGCTGAAAGAGGGCGAACTGGAAAGATACAACACAACATACTATGATATACACATAACAGTGTGTACAATTTGAGATTCACATCATTTTACCTATCTATAAGAAGACTGTATTGTAGTAATGGTTGCACAGTGAAATAATTTGAACAACTCTTAGACTTGGTTTTAAGGAGCATCAATCAATGAATGAATCAATCAATCAATAGATTTGGAGATGTCTTCCTGTCACCATTGAGGGTATGCAGGTGCTGGCAGAGTCCAGTGATTAGCCAAAGAGCTAGGCTCAGAGACTTCGGAACTCTGGAAGAGTTGGGGAGATCTGTAGATTTAAGAGTGGCTAGTTCCATGTTTGCTGCTAGGTACAAGAAGGAGCAGCCTCCTCATCTGCTACATCAGAGGGTTAGAGGAAGGGATGCAGAACGGAGGTGACTCGTGGGTGATGGAAGGTCAGGCAATGGTTCAAGTAGGTCAGTTTGCGGCAGTGTAGGGCCTTGTATGATGGGCCATTAGTTGGAACTAGCATCTTTTCTGTACATGGAGCCAATGAGTTCCCTTAGGTAGGGAGTTATGTGGGTTCATTTAGGTAGATCCATGACGAGTCTGGCTTTGACTTGCTTCATGGTCTTGACTCATCGGAGGAGCTGACCTGCGATTCCTGTGTAGAGATTGTTGCTGTAGTTAAGTCAGCTGGGTGATTGTGCATCTTGAGCTTTGGGGTAGCTAGTGGAATATCTCATGAAGCAGGCAGAGGATGAAGAAGCAGGAGGAGGAGACTGGGTTGACCTGTGTTGTTATGGTTAGCTTGTTTCCCAGAATGATGCCTAGGTTCCTAGAGTGATCAGTGGGGGTAGGACTAGGTCAGATTTCTGAGGGCCACCAGGATGCATCCCATGAAGAACTTGTCTCTCGGAAAATCAGTACCTCGTCTTGTACGAGTTGAGCTTCAGGCTGTTGTCCTTCATCTAGTTGGTGACGTCTGTCATGCCACTGTGGTAGTTGGTCTTGGTGATGTCTTCAGAGAGAGAGGATAAGTTGTGTGTCGTTGGCTTATGATATGATTTTGCATCCATGTGTTTTGGCGATGATGGCCAGAGGTGCCATATAAGTGTTGAAGAGAGTGGGTCTGAGCGAGGATCTTTGGGGTACTCCACAGATGATTCCCTTGGGTTCAGAGGTGAACGGGGTAAGGCAGACTTTTTGTGTTCTCCCAGTGAGGAAAGAGGTGATTCATATGAGAGCAGCTTGCTGTGCAGCCTTGTCGTGAGTGTGTGGTGGGAGACCATATTGAAGGCTGCCAAAGGTCTAGGAGGGTCAGAGCCGTAGTCTCTCATAGGTCAAGTAGGGCGTGGATGTTATCTGTAGGTATGATGAGGGCTGTCTAAGTGCTGTGGTTGCTTCAGAATCCAAATTGGGAGGAGTCAAGTAGGAGGTTCCATACCAAATGTGAGGAGAGTTGTTGGTTGATGGCTTTTTCTAATACTTTGTCTACGAACAGGAGTAGGGAGATTGGTCTGTCGTTCTTGAGTTTTTTGGGGGTCTACCTGAAGAAATCAAAACCGTCTCAGGGGTTTCACTGATACACCTGGTCTTTTTAAACCTACAATGAAGAGATTGGCACAGAAGCTGTAATATGAAAGACATCTTTTTTCTTAACCTCAGATGAGGGAGATTGCGTCACACAGTACCCTCAAGTCACCATAGGAGGCATTCTAAGGAGTACAGAGAACAGGGGCTTTATATACCCACCCAGGGGCTCAAAAGAAGGCGGTACAAGTACACATGAGTAGAGTTACACAGATATACGGTCATACAGAAAATGCACAGCCAACAAATAGGAGGAGTAATGAGTTGCCGACATCAGTTAGAACAGCCTGACAGTTCTATACTAGGAGCAGGTGCATTCTACTAGCTGGCCCCTCTGAGCATATGCAAGGTTCTGGAAGAGGGAAACAGCAAATGGCAAGCAAATAGCTGACTAAAATGGCTGACAAGTACAAAATGGCTTTCAGCTCATGCTAACAGATCTCTGTAATCTTTAACAGATGGTCCTTTTAGCATGAGCAAAAGACATTCCTATGATCCAGTAGGAACAAAGAAAATATTCGCACATTCATTTTCATAAATTTATCAATATCCTAATTCATTGCTAGGTGGGCATTTCTCATTCTAAATATTTCAGTAAGCGGGTATATATAAGGTATAAGCAGGAGTACAAAGGGAACAAAGCATTGGGTCATAATTAACATACAGATAGCAGGAGAGAGTAATGACTATTATCACAAACAGAATTATTAACTTTCTAGTCCTAAGCATATACTAGAACCATCTAGCAAAAACATTTTCAAGGCTCCTATGCATTTCAGTGACCATCCATTTCAATTTCAGAATAGCCAACAGCACATATCTAATAAAAACATTTTTAATAGACTTTCCATTTTCCTTTATGAGGGATAGAACATCAATAATTATTCAAGGAAAGGGCAAAGTAACATTGGTTAACTGCACAGGAAAACGTTCTACGTGTAGAATAAACATTAAGAGAAATACAAATATTAGGGAAGTCACACAAATTATTACAAAAACAATTCTGGCTCCAAGGGGCCAGGAGGACCACACAGGGCCATAGGAATTAGGACGAAGAGCTGCAAAGGGCTGCTCCCCCTCAAAAATCGGACGACTAAAGGGGTACATTTTTAACAAAAAAAAAGAAGAAGAAATCCTTGGGAAATTAAAGCCGCTGTACAACCAGACAGAGGGGAGTCTTCTCCCTGTGTCCATTTGAGCCTCACAGGCAGGCTCTTATTGTTCCCACGGTGGAGCTGCACAACTCGCAACTCAGGAATCACCACCCAGTTTCAAGGGAAAAGTTTCTTCTTTCAGGATAGGGCAATCACCTTCCCGGGCAAATGCCCTCAGCGATCCTGTCCAGTGTCTCAGGCAGTGCACCAGTTTTCTTCACTTCAATCTAACAGGCACCAGAGACACAGCACCTGTACCCTGAACTCAAGTCCTTCCCTAACTCCTGTATTGCTCTGCTGGCACACTGCTCTTTTGTGGGGGCCACAGATTGTTTCTAGTGTGCCCAGGTATCTCTTAATCAACAACCAAAGGTGCAGACTTTACAGCCAGCATTCAGGAGCGTGATGCTGAAGTACTTGAAGCATCCCTTGTTTCAAAGGGGGTTACCTCAAGCAAAAACTTCCTTGCCGTTCTGGTCGGTCTGTGACTCTCAGCTGGGCATCAAAGACTTGATCCACGATTTCTCCTTTCTGATTTGTGACCCTGTCTTTCGCCGAAGACAGTGGCAGGGGTACACACTCCACATCCCAGTGCTTCTGGCCTTCACTGAAGTCCTAGTTGCCAGCAATGCCTGTGCTGGTTACCGTCATCTTGACTTCAACCTGGACTGGTCTGACTCGCCAAGCCAGATCTGATGTCCGGGCCCCTCTGGCAATGGTTGTAAGGCAGCAAATATCTATTGGTGGACAGGACAAAAAGGTCTTTAGACAAGGCACAGAAATGGTCTATCAACAGAGAGGATAGTCTCAGAATACTTCCTTGTCTTGGGACGCCCCATAAATTAGCAAGGCACCCAATAACCACTTTCATCTATGTGAGAGTAAAAAAAACAACAGCCTGGACCTATTGGAAAGTATAAAAGGAACTCTTTGGTGAACTGACAAGAGTAATACGTCACCCAATTCCAAGCAGCCAAGGAAGTCTGTGTTCATTTACTAAATTCTGAGGAAAAGAGAAAAACAACACAGACATACCCTAAATCCTTACATCTGTGCATTCCTGTGTACTAATCTGAAAACCCTCAAGAAAAAAGGAAATGTTATACACTTTTACTCATAGATTTTATATTACTTGTACAGGACTGCAGACACTTCTAAAATGATTTTTCCTAATAAAAGCACCAATATTGTACGCTTAGAACCATGCTCTCATGTTATAGGAGCAACAGGAAAATCTAAAACTGCTAATTTAACAGGGTTTTTTTATTACAAAAAGAACTAAAAGCCTCAACATAATGGGTACATTTTCTCCAGCAGAACATGTTGTGACAAACAAACTCCTATAAAACAATAATTTCTTCAAAAATGTTTGCTAAGGATCACAATGGGTCTTCCCTGCGTTCTACTTTTTACAATCCAAACTATGCAACATCAGCTCTAGTAAGGACTGTCAGTTTATTTACACAGACTAGCTAATAAAAGACTAGCAATGCCCTTGCAAAACTGTATGTAGCATGAGAATAACACAAGCATTTACAATGCAACGGTCTCGGCATTGTTAAAGTTAGAGCTATTGGCATTGCTCATGACAATATTTTTGTTTATGTTTTTGTGTTCCCCTCCCTCCTAATTCATATACTCTCTGGCCCCAGAGCTGGAGCGCTGAAGTACCCCCCAACGTTTCGTAGAGCTTAAGCAGTGTGTGCGTGATGCATACATGTGCGTACCGTTGGGGTGCGTGTCTGTGCATATGCAGGTTTGTGTATGCACTAAAAATCTGCAAAGAGAGAATTATCGCGCGTTTTACCAAAAAAAGAGGGGGCATATTATCAAGCATTCTGATGTAGTCATCGGATTTATGGCTGCTCAATCCGACGCATAAAAGCTGAGTGATTTCACAAATGCCCGCCACTGCCTGCCAGTTGTACATTTTGAACTCAGACTGCATATTGGCATCAGATGTTTACTACCAAATCCAAAACATATTTCTTCGGACAAATACACATTCGGGTCTTGGGCAGTTCCAAAATGGGCTCTTTCTGCACATTTTTAGTTCAAGGGAGTGTCCATACTAATTTGAGAGTGATTAAGCTATTGACATTGTAAATAACAATGGCGTTTCTTTAAATGTTTAAAAAACAAAAACAAAAATAATGTCATGAGCAATGCCAATAGCTTTAACTTTAACAATGCCTAGACTGTTGCATTGTAAATGCTTGTTACATATACTTCGAATACCTTCTTTATCTTTCCAAAAGACAGCGTTTCCAAATAACAGCTGCGAAATCCAAATGAGAGACAAATGTGTCTCTCTCAAATGTATCATCCTCCGCAACCATATCACAAATAAATGATGCACACCGAACGGCGTGCAGGCCCCCCATAAACCTTCTTAACTACCCATGTCCTCCCTAAGCATCATGGAACTTGTAGTCCTTTCAAACTTATCTCGTACAGACCAGAATACACAGTTACTTCCATGTTAACCTTTACCTGGAAGTAGTTTATATTGGTAACATTTGAAGGCGTTAAGATCTTTGAATCCTGACAACATGGATGTCACCAGGGCAGATGGGGCATCGGGCAAGGTCGGGAGCAATGAGAGAGAGCCTGGCGACCCTGCTGGTTCCAACGGCTGCACTGGGAGCCGGGAGGAGCAGCGAACTGGGGAGCCTGACGGGTGCTGTGCTTCGGACCTGCCCTACCGCCAAAAAACAAGCTCCAGACAAAACGTGCAGAGTGACACCTGGAAAAACTGTTCCACATGGTGATTAGTTGAAGACGGGGAGCAGCACAGAGGTGGGCCCTGGTGCCTGTGGAACTGGGCAGCCTGACATCCACACCGTGGCCTTGGCGCACAACCTGCAGCCCCTGCTGAGGACCACGGGGTGGTAGACTGCCTGAGTACCAGTCAGCCTTTGGGGGGGCACAAGAGGATCCAACAGCGAGGGCGTGGAAAGCAAACATGGACTTGTGTAGAAGAAAAAAAAAATGTATATATCTCTAGGGGGTGCCCAAAAAAGTGGATGCAGATCTAGGGAAAGTGGAATACCTATAGAGGAAATATCTGTGCCCCGCCTCCCCTTCCTCCCACCCCCTCCCTGGATGGATCGCAACAAGCTGTGAATTTTAATGAATAAATTAATCGCCAATTGTAGAACCCGGAAACCCAATAACGTACCTGTGGTTCAAAATGTACTCTTTGTAACTAACATAAATGTGTAATGTGTTGTCAATCAATAAAAAATTATTTTAAAAAAGGAGGGGTTGGAATTTAATGCAAAGAAAATGTAAGCTACTGAATGCAACTGATGGAAGACAGACGAAAGGGCCGCAACATTTTTTTTAGACCATTACATTGTGACAGCTGGAGCTTCGCAGTTACAACATTTAATCCATCTACTGTGTCCACAACATATGCTTAATATTCACCCCACGCCCCCTGAATTTTCTTCTTGGACTCCACAGCATGATAAACACAGAATTAAAAACCTAAACTGAACACGAAAAAGCGTATCCTTCTCATGGCATGAACATTTTTACCCAACAGCTTTTTTGTTGTGCCATTAAGGTACCTTTTACGGCCAACGTCCAAAATGTCAGAATTCATCATATGAATACAACTTGTACAAGCTTACAAGCCATGGAGCAGCCATGAAAAAGTTCAAGCTCTAATAGAATATGCATCTTAAGTAAATACTCATCTATAATTATACAGTATAAGCCTACCTTTCACACGGAGTCAATGCACAAAAATCCCACAGACAAAAAAAGGCCATTCAACAGTGACTTGCTGTTAGCATGACCAAAGCAGAAATGCAACCTACAAGCTTACAAAAGAAAAGTGTTCCTCACTAATTATCCCCCGCCCCCACGACGTAGGTGGATTGGGGTTTCTTCTGCACACTGACCGAGAAACAGTTGAACGATGGAACGCAGAGAAATACATTGCACACCTTAATCACGCATTGTTTAAAGAAAGTGTATTTGTGAGGGGAGACTACCCCACATCGCCAACTCACCTTAAATGCACGTGCTGTAAAAACGTACACTTGGCAATAACATGCGCGCTAAAAAATGTGGGAAAAGTAACAACTTGGTAAAAACCGTGTTGTAAAGACAGTTTCTCCTGAGAAGCTCACGCCCAATTGCAACCTTGTATTATTCATTTTAAGTACCTACAACAGATATTACACGCCTCGCCGCCTGTTCCAATATGGTAAGAGGGGATGCAAAGTGCATCAGGGGCCCTATTATGTAAAGGGCACAGTTTCCTAGTTTGCGCCCAACGCACCTCTGAACAGGTGCACCAGGCTCAAACAGGAAAAGTGCACTCTATTACATGGAATGCACTGCCCCTAGGGCAGCAGTGAATTTGTGCTGCCCTGGGGCAGCGCATTCCTGTGAAAAATAGGAACGCTCGCCCCCATGCAAATGAGGGAACGACCTCTAAAGACAGCACAGGCGCTTTACGTGTGCCAGTGCTATCGTTATTACAGAAGGGGCAGCACAAGTGTCTGCTGCCCCTTATGTAATACCAAAGAGCCCAGGGGGCGCGCAGAGCAGGCGCAAACGTTGGTTGCACCGACGGGCGCTTATGTAATAGAGCCCCTGGTGGGGAGAGGGGTGGGGGTTTCTTGCACCTGGGTTATTGCCGACAGATTCAGGGGTACTAGCCTTACACTATGACCGTCTCAATTGACTGCAACTTTTTGTGCTTACTGGGGCTGGGCCAACTGCTACAACCCACAAATAGCTTTACAGAGGTAGCACTGCTTCTGGCTAAAAGGAGGGAAGCAAGACATTGGGGAAAGAACTTCACCCAAATATAAGCACTGGCTGCTGGATATGGTGTACTATAAAGATAACTTGAACATATATGTAGAGGAGTTGCTGGCATCCTCACATCCAAGACATATGTACACCCTTAACAGCTTACCTATTGAATAACGATCACTCTCCTGCTCCATTGCGAGATGATGAAACCAGGAAGATGTGCACTTCGACTAAGTAATATAATCTAAGAAATTTGTGTCAATACACTAATTTACAGAAGCTGATGGCTTGTTATATTTGTATTGTTCTAAAATACATTTTTTTTTAAAGTGTCCCTTGATGGATGAACAGCAGAAATCTAACATCAGTCCATATGGAGAATATCATCCAAGAAAGAATAATAGAGATTTGCTACGCTCTGAAGAGTTCACACTCACAAAAAGATGCTTAAGGAGATCGTATTATCCCTGCACTAACACTAAGCTCACTTATAACATCCTTCCCAAAGCTAATTATCTTTCAAAAAAACACCCAAATTAGTTTATCACGCACAATAAAGTGACTTGAGATGGAATACTGAGCCATGTGCCATTCATTCCATTCACTTGCAACCTCAGCCTTCGGCGATCCTAAGATCAGAATGCGCAAGTATTACCAGGCTCTTAATTTAAAGGACTGTCTTATTGTGATTTGCATTTAGATGGCCTTACGCCTCCTTGCACTAAACTCTTAAAAAATAAGGTCTTATTGTTTTCCGTCCTCCACTTTTGTGCCAGTTAGAAGTCAAGGTGTTCTCTTCAACCACTACCAATTACTGGAACCTTTCAGCACCACATCAAAATATCAAATACTAAACATAGCAGGGAGCACAGACAACCAAAGCCGATCGCAGAAGATTACCCATAAAAGTTAAACAATTCATTTGGAGCACAAGTGCCAACCTCTGGACCTCATTACGCACACACCTGAGAAGCCAGCAAAAACAAATGGCCTGCAAGAGTTTGAAAACGTTCCTTTCTCAACAAGCACACCACCGTCTTTCTCCGAGGCGAAGCAGAAATGCCTCGGAGAACGGCAGCGGCGGTTTCCGATTCGGGGGCGTGTTTTTCTTTTTCTCTCCTCTTGCCATTGGCTGGAGGAGATAATAAGAAAAGTAGCAAAAAACACGCCCCCGAATCCGAAAAGGACGGGGCCTGTTCGGAGAGACAATCCTCTTCTCCAATGGCTGGCCAGCATTCAAGAGGCCAGCCAATCGAGAAGAGGAGAGAAGAGGGGCGGGTTCAAGCCCCTCTTCTCCAAAACATTAAATCTCAGACCGAGACTGTGCAAGCGCAGCCTTCGAGCCGAGACCTAATAAACAATAATGGTGTTATCACCTGAGAAGTTTAGAACAAAAACTACCCACATCTAATTCCCCTTAAAGATCAAATAAGGGAACAGCAATCTAGACTACTCATCCTTTCATAATTTAATTAAACAGGATGGGCAGTAATATAACATATTTATTTATTCATGTTATCAATGCTAACAATTTGTAAAACAGTATTACTGAATAGCAAATTAAATGTCTTATGGCTATTTCGTAGACAATTTAGACAGGCTCAACAAAAGTGAGAAAAAGAGAGAGAAAACATAAAGTTGCCTACCCTTACTTTGTAGAGGAGCTAGCCTCCTTCCCCCATTTTGACAGTAGGAAACCTGAAACAGGTTTCACTTCTGTCAACACTATCAACCCCTATTTGTAGCAACTGGGCATAAACAAAGTTATAGGAGGTAAATAGCACATTGAGCGAGCCAAAAAAACATGAATACCCAACCACCAATTCCTTTAGCAAATGTACAAGTGTAACATGGGGTGCATGAATTCAAAATAAATCCCATTGCTTCCTTAACTCAGCCCTAAAGTCATTAGTGCTATATACATGGCATAGCCATTCTCTTAATCAGAGTTCACATATACCGTTATGTTTCCCTCTGTTCATATGAGTGCACAAAAACGTGCTTTTGCCAAAAAAAGTAACCAAAACTTCTCTTTCTCTCCCTGCGCTGCCATCTCGTGTTTCAAAAAGTTTCAAAGGTCGAAATGTCAAACCAAATCTTGCTCTGAGCCCTGCTAGACTTCTAAATGTAGAATACGACCTTTAACCCATTACCAGCTGTCCAATTTTGTGTGCAAGGGTTTCCATGCGGTTCTCCCAATTCAAAGTGACCCTGGAGACTGAAAGCTGAAAAACAGACCCATTCCATCCCTGTTTGCCAGTTTAGAGGTAAGAGAATAACTGCTGCTGGTTTTTTATCTTTATTTTCAATTGTAAGCAGTGTGCAGTATACTTTTCTAGCAACAGTCAGCTGTTTGTGTTATACTTAAATGTGTGCATTTACTGAAGCCTAAGGCAGTTTAAAAGCTGCTCTGAATGGCAGAACTGCTTTTAAAAGGTGAATTTTGCCCAATTTCGACTTTGGTGTTTGGGGCACTTAAATATGAATATCCTACAATTCCTTTGCATAATAGTCATCCCCAGAATGTTCCCTACATATCCCAGAGATGGGGGATCAAAAACATATAATATATACTCTTATAAAAATGAGTTTTGTACACCTGAGTAAAGTGACATTTCGCATTGTAATTTCCCCCATTGCTTTAAAACGCTGCTTAAATTCAATTGTAATGCTAGGAGTTCACAGTATTATTATTAGGCATTATAAAGATTAAAAAACGAATTGAATGCACTTATTTTTAATAACTTTTTTTTCATATAATCAAAAAAAATGTTTTAATAAATCTAATCATTTTGATGAGTCCACATATGAAAAGTGAGCTGCATCCCTTGCCTATCATATTTAAACAGATTCATTCATAACCCCAAGCACAGAAGCCTAACTTGGAACATGAAAAATCTGCGTCACTTTTTAAAGTACAATTATTATTTAACATCAAAACCACGGATGTGCTTATTTAAAAAGGCATTAAGAAAGGAAAATCCCCACTGTCAATCTTTTCTCTGTTATCCAAAATAATGAAACTATATTTCTAAACAGCAGTCTGAAATGCAGGGTTTTATCGAGGTTGCACTGACTTAAAATCTAGATGACTCAGCATTTTCCCCTCTGTAGTCTTCAGTCAGAAATAGCCATGTGCTGCACAGCTGCTTGTGATCAGCGGGTGTCGAATTCACACGCCTTTCAAGCCAGCCTTTCAGGCCAGCACAAATCAATTGTTCTGTAATGTGAGTTTAGTTCAAAAACAACCATCTCACTCAAATAATGTGAATGCCTTTTAATAGCTAATACATAAGGATAAATACTGTGACATTTTGTATTTTAGTTTATTTATTGCAAAACACAAAATTTCGTTTTTTGATGTCTATTTTATTCCTATTCAATGTGAATTCTAATTTTATCTTTAGCATCGTGGCAATTTGCACACATGTATAGTGTCTTACTCTGTAAATTTTAATGATAGCGTGCAGCTATTTAGCATATATTATATTATTCATTGCTGGATTATTTTCAAATATATTTTATTTTAATGATATTTTGCATAACAGAATGATGACAGCAAAAAAACACAAACAAACACATTGAGCTCATTCCAGAAATTTACAGAAGGGGGTCATACACTCAGAACACACAATAGAGCGTGCTTAAGGCTAGCCATTCTTACACAAAGAGCGCAATCGCTATTTACTCACACAAGTACCATCAATGTCAAACCACATAGACATTTAAACACACATTTAACCCACAGATCAACACTTAGGACAGAAACAAAGGACAGCCCACAGACTGTACTTAAACCAAACCATTTGTAAATATTAATTGTAAGTCATATTTACATGAAAAGCTCTCAAAAGTAGTTCAAAAACAGCCCAAAAAGACTGTTACATTTCAAGAAACCAAAATACACCAAATTTGCCAATTTGGCTGGCAGAACACCAACAATTGCTCTGCATATCACCACTTATGAATGTTACTAAGTGCACAGACCAGGATCCTTTTTATGTACATGTTTAGTTCCTTGGGGTACTAGTCACCGAGAAAGAAATACGTTTTTATACCTAATCCTAGTTAGGCATCCCCTCTAGGGGAGCCGGCTGATTTCATACAAGTTCCAAAATGGTACCGCCAAGAAAGCAACACATTCTACGATGTGTGCTAAGAACAGGCATGCCAAGAATATTGCAGCATATACAATATTATACACAAAGTAGCACTTAACTCAAAGTGTGCCATTCAAGTTTTCAAAAGTTTCTCATTACCTGCCTACATAAATTGCAATTCATATATTTCCAAATTCCAAATATTGGCCAATTTCCATACAATTCCAAAAAGCGTCGCAACAAACGACCTTACCAAGCACAACAATCTATAACCTCAATGCCAAGTTCTGAGTGACCAAACGGTCGTTTTTAGAATGCTCACGCCAAAAATATTCTCAATCAGGAGTGATAAGCAGTTAGAGGAGTCAAATCAGGTAGACCAGAAATATACTGGGCTGCAGGGACAGAGAATCTCAGTTTAGGGTACCTTCTAACTAAAGTTATTTTCTGTCCTCCTCAGTAGATTCCTGTCCCCCATCAAGACCATTCCCTTGAATAGCCACTTCTCTGATGAGCCTCACGTTGGGCGCCATTTGAAGAAATTAAAACCTTCTCAGGGGGTTCACTGATACACCTGGACCTTTTAAACCAACAAAGAAGATATTGGCACAGAAGATGTAATATAAAATACATCTTTTTTATTAACCTCAGATGAGGGAGATTGCATCACACAGTACCCTCAAGTCACTGTAGGAGGCATTCTAAGGAGTACAGAGAACAGGGGCCTTATATACTGACACAGGGGCTCAAAAGAAGGCGGTACAAGTACACATGAGAAGAGTTACACACATAGATGGTCATACAGAAAATGCACAGTCAACAAGTAGGAGGAGTAATGAGTTGCTGACATCGGTTAGAACAGCCTGACAGTTCTATACTAGGAGCAGGTGCATTCTACTAGCTAGGCCCCTCTGAGCATGTGCAAGGCTCTGGAAATGGCTGGCAAGTACAAAATGGCTTGCAGCTCATGCTAACAGATCCCTGTAATATTTAACTTACCAATGGTTTTATAAGTAGGGCATTGACTACTGCATGTTTCCAGTCCTCAGGGATGGTGGCCATGGCAATTGAAGTGTTAAACAAGGTGGTTAGTTTGTGGCTGAATCTGGCTTCTCCAGGTTGAATATGTGGTGAGGGTATGGGTCAGTTGGGGCCCTTGAGTGTACCAGGTTCATGATGCAGGCTTTGTCCTGAGGGGCGAGCTGGCTCCATTCAGTTAGTCAGATAGCTGTGGTGGTAGCAGGGTCATTATGTTTCTTGAAGAAGTCAGTGGCTTTGGGCTGCGGTATGAAGTTTCTGTAAATGTTGGTGATCTTGTCCTAGAAGAAGTTTGGTAGGTTGTCCCAGAGCTTTTGTGAGGAGCTAATGTTGTTTGCTGCAGGCTGAGGGGTTGGAGAATTATTTGATTATGTTAAAAAGTTCTTTACTGTAACTGAAGCTTGATTTGATGCGTGAGTCTATGGCCTTTTTCTTTAAGTGTCTCAACTGTGTGTGGTAGAGATTGCAGACTGTCTTGAAGGCTGCCTTGTCGTTCAAGTCTTTGCTGGTGCGCCATCTCCTTTCCAGTTGTTTACAGTGTTGTTTAGCAGTTCTGAGAACTTCAGTGTACCAGCTAGCCTGTTTGGTGGACCTTCTGTGGGTGTTGTTGCTGATAGGAGCAATACTGTTGGAGCAGTTGGTGATCCAATTATCGAGGTTTCTGACATTCAGGTGTATGTTGTTAGAGGAGATGGGGTGGGTGTTGTTGAGAGCATTGATCCATGTGTCCTTTGAGACTTTGTTCTATTTTTATTGGGGGAGCCTTGGGTTGACTGGGTGCAGAGGTTGTTGAGGTTGTGATGTTGGAGTGGACAATGGAGTGGTCAGTCCAAGTGAGTTCTGTGGCATTACTGTCCATGATGCAGTCCCTCGAGGTGAAGATGGGGTCTAGCATGGGCCTGGGGTGTGTGTGAGGTCATGGATGAGTTGGATGAGTCTGATGTTGCTCATGCTGTTGAGGAGGTTGGTTGTGTTGAGGTCATTGTGGTCTTTGAGATGGAAGGTATGGTCACTGAGGAAAATTTAGTTGTTGGTGTCTACGGCTAGGGGCTACTATGATGTCAGCAATGAAGTTGCAGGAGGCTGGATGCAGTCCAGGAGGATGGTAGGCAAGGGTTCCCTTCATGGTAGTTTTGCTGTCTGTTTGGAGTTAGAAGTTGAAGTGTTCCTTGGCTGGGATGCTGTCATCATTTGTGGTGGTGCATTGGAAGGATTTCTTGTGCATAATGGTCATTCCTCCACAAGGCATTTTTATGCGGTCGCAGTGGCTAATTTGGTATCCTTTGGGTATTGCAGTGGCATGTTAGGTGGGAAAGTGTGGTTGAGCCACGTCTCAGTGAGAAAGAAGACTTTGGGTGTTAGGGTGGAGATGAGGTCCTAAATATCAGTGGTGTGTTTGCATAGTGAGCGTGTGTTGAGAAGGCCGTATGCAGGTTGGTGTTTTTGTTCAGGTGGTGTCTGTGGTGTGTTTCAGGGTGAAGCTGGTTGGTGGGCTTGTGTGCTGTGGAAGTGGGTGCAGGTGAAAGGTCTTTCCATGGAGAATGAGTCGGTGCTGTGGCAGTATTTACTGCATTGTCAAGAGTTGAATGTGTAGAAATTGCTGATGGTGTATCTGCAGGAGAACCGGGGTTCATGGCGATGGGTGTGGTCTATGCATGAACGTACACAGATGGGTTTGCCTTTGGCACACCTTCGGAGTACTGGTGGTGCGCTGCAGCCTGAATTAAGTAGGTCCTGGGGTGGGTGGGGTATATGTTGGTAGGAAGAACAGTGAGCAGGATAACTCTGGTGGGACAACCGTGGCAGGTGCAGTGTGACTAGATCAGGCTGGAACAATCAGCAGCTGTAGGTCACAGGCAAGTGGCAAGCTGGGTGCCCAGGTACCTACTAATGCGGTTGTGCTGCGACCTACATTAAGTAGGTCCTAGGGTGAGGGGGGCTTCTGTTGGCAGGCAAAATGGTGAGCGGGCACTGTAGGCCACAGACAAGTGGCCAATTGGGTGTCTAGATGCCTAGCATAAAATATTTTAATCTAATCTAATTTGGTAAAGTCAACCGCAATGAGAAGTAGTGAATTCATGGTATTTTTAGGTTTTGAACTCAAAAGCCTTCTTTATAAGGTATGGGATGCCATTGTACAATAGTGTATGGTATGATATAGTATTTTGTGTTGTGGCACAGTGTGAACCAGCATGGTATGATGCTAAGGTTTGGTGTGATATGGGATTTGGGTTATCCAATATATGTCTGACATCTGTTTTGCACTGGTGAAGTAAATTCAGCAGTGACAGACTCATCATTATAGGTGGAGAAAGGTTTTCCAAACCTACCTAAACTAGGATGATTCTTGTTAATGGTAACACACTGCATGACATAAAAATTCTGCATAAATGTTGTGATACCAACATATCATTTAAACACAGATAACCAAAATGATTTGAGCTTCTTAACACATATTCAAAATAAACAAATTGTTGACTTTAAAAATATTGGCAACAAATATCGCATGATAACATATATCAATAACCAAGTATAAAAAAACCAAAATATAACAAAAACCCTCAAAATAATGTTAATGAAGTAAAACATTGATACAAATATTGAGTTATCTGATATCATAGGCATGGTATTCCCCCAGACGTTTTTGATCTACCAACCAGTGGTAAAGTGCTAGTCTTCTCTACAGTTAGTTCAATAAATCCCTAGTATATTGTATTACCTGCTTTCAGGACTTGTAAAGTAAATGCTACTAGTGGGCATCTGCACTCACCAACCAAAGCAGCACTGTAAAATATTTCTCTGGACTGCCACTGCAGCCTGTATTGTAGTTTTAAACTGACATTTCAATAATAAACCTTTTGAAAGGCATAAGCCTTCCATGTTAATACTTATAGATCACCCCTAAGGTAGCCCATAATTGCTCACATGGCAAGGTGCACAGTATTTTAAAAGTAGGACATGTGTTATTAGGTTGTGCATGTCCTGGAAGTGGAATACTCCCAGAGTTGTTGTTCACTGTTGAAAGGCTATCTCCCCTATGGACTGACACTGAGTTACCTTATTACGCTTAGTAAGTGCTAACTTGCTCATTGCACTCATAAGAATTGCAATTTTAAATTGTGCCTAATGGCAGGGTTGGATTTTAAGTTACTATTCTGAAAATGCAACTTTTAGAAAGTGAACCAAATGGGCCTTCCTGCCAGTGTTCAGGGTCATGAAACTGAATGGCTCTATTGTGGACTTTTGTGCATTGCTTCCAGACATAGGGACATTAGGGACTTTGGTGTGGGGTAAGGTATTACTCTTCTGAGGTGGATGTACCCTGGGTTTGAACTAAGAGTTTCTGAGATTCAAAGGATAGCCTCAGTGTTTGTTTACCCCTTCCTAACTTCTAAGGGCATCCTGTCCTGCCTCTGAAAAATGCATTCACGCCTAGGCCTGTGTGCCCTTTCATTACCCTAGCCAGTTTGGATGCTAAATGATGAAAGAAGGGCGATTGTAAAAAGAGGGTATCCCCCACTGTTAGAACTGGGGGTCTCTAGTTGGCAGAGGTAGGTACCTTTGACCAAATAGTGACCCTTGCTTCTAAGTCAGGGAAAGGGGATTACACTACTGGATAACCCCTGCACATCCCTTGGTAGCTTGGCATGAGCAGACAGGCTTATCTCAGAGGCAGTGTGTTAACACATACAGTAATACAGTGAAAACACTACAGATGGACACCACACAAGTTTTATAAAAATAAGTATTCTTTATATAGGTTTATCATAAGACCATAAATGACAAAAATCCAAAATACTATACTCAATAATTCTTCAAGATGGTAGAAACAGTTTAAAAATAGGTTCTTCACTTAAAAGCAGTTTTAGCAACAAATAACCCCAACTGGAGTTATCACGACGTTGAGGACAAGGAAATCCCAAAGTACGGCGCTGACCGCGAGGTGCGCGGCGTCGGGCCCGGAGTCAAAACCGACCCACAAAGAACAGACGTCGGGGAGGTGCGGCGTCATTGGCGCGGTATGGCGTTGGTTCCTTGCTTCGGGGGAGATGATGCGTCAGGACCTGGATGCTTGCGCAGGCAGGGTAGGCGTCGGTTCCTGACCGGAGAGGAGGTGACGTCACGATGGCGCCAAAACCACGGTTCCATACGATGTCACGATGTCGATGGATTCTTGGCCAACCACGTCGACGATCGGCTCCGCGATGATGTCAGCTTTGGAGTCAATGCGGCACAGCAGCAGGTGTTGTGCCGGCATTGAAAGTTGGAGCAGCGCTCACGTCTATGGCAGGCTTACGATGTTGTTCGCTGGCATCAATGTGATACGGCGGCTGGCTTCGGGTCTACGTTGCAAGTCGGAGCAGCACTCACGGCTGGTAAAAAGAAGGGGTGAAGTCTGGTATCCCTGAGACTTCAGTCAGGAAGCAAGCTCTAATCAAGCCCTTGGAGTAATATTCTGCAAGATGATGAAAGTTCTTTAAAAGTTCCTTCTCCTCTCCTTGGCAATGAAGACACAACTGCAGGCCAACCCAGCAACAAACCACACTGGCAGGGGGGCAGTCCAACTCCTACAGCTTCCTTGGTTCTCCTCCTTGGCAGAGGTTTGTCTTGTTGTCCCAGAAGTGATCTAAAGTCTTGGGGTCTGGGCCCCAGTATTTATACCCATAAATCCTTTGTCCTCTGAAGGCAGAGGGGCCTTTGCCTGGTCCAAACCAGTTCTGGGCAGTCCTGGAGCACATTGTTTATGTTGGTTTGATCTCACCACTCACCTGAAATCCAGGAAGTCGACAGGGGCGATGAATGCACCCCAACTCCTGCTGTATATTTCTCAGAAAGTTAGTTTTCTTGAAAATCACCTTTTGAATTACATTTGAATTATCCAATTCACAATTGTTCGTAAAAAATGATAGTAACACTTTTTTCAATATAGATATAAACTAAGTCCTGTGCACTTAAATGTCTGCTGTGATATCTTTCTCTCAAGAAAACGTGTCCGAAGGCCTCATTCACCTTTCTACAAAGCCAAGGGTAATGCATAATCAAAACTAAATAAATGGAGACAAAAAGCTTTTCATAGATTCCCGAGATCCTTTAAGAGCTCTCGGGACTTAGCTGTGAAGGTCTGTGAAGTCCCGCGTTAAGCCGGCTTTTTCCTTTGAAGTCCCGCGCTGGAACCAGCTTCTTCCTTTGAAGTGACGATCCTGGAGATCTCTCGCTGATGACTCTATTCTCCGTTCTCCATGTCAGGGGGCAAAACTGAACTCCTCTCGCCGCACGTCCAGGTTCAATGAAGTCAAGCGGGGTGTTCTTGTCCTGGCCCTTATTTATAGCTTGCTGTCAGACGTTGCCGGTCACGTTTACCAAAGCGTGCTTGCAACATGAGAACCAGTTCTTGAACGCACGTTGAAGCAGGGAAATGAATACATGCATTAGTCCTGAAGGTCCAAATGTTTGTGAATTAAAAAAAAGAAAGAAATCAATACAAATAAAACCTACAAAATTATGTGGATTAGTTATTAGGTATTTCTTCTAAGGAAAATCTAACCTGGGAATTAAATGCATGATGGTCATCTCTTATTGTCACACTCTTGATGTCATTATTGTGCATTCACAATAAAAAGAGAAGGGTTTCACAGTTTTAAAAATGTATCCTTGTGACAAGAAACATAATGAACAGGACAGTAAATTTGCGATGGTGTGTTCATTCCTGACAGTCTTCCCCCACAAAACCCCCGATACTTGGCGTGTTTAGAGGGATATTGAAAATGGAATTGTCTGATTAAACGGGGGGCATGGACTGAAGCAGCTGGTTCCCAAGACTTGTCCTCTGCACTATAACCTTTCCAAATTTAACAAATAATACAAGATACCATCTTCCCTTTAAGAATCTAGAACCTTAGCTACCTCATACGCCCACTGACCCTTAACCTTTAATGGAGGAGGAGGGGGACCATATCGTGTATCTTTAGCATAAGGTTGTAGGAGTGAAACATGAAAAACTGGGTGGATTTGATAGTCGTTGGGTAAAGTGAGCTCCACTGTGACTTCTTAATAGGAAAAGGACCCAAAAAGCAGGGCTGCAATTTACGGGAGCCTTCTAAACGCAAGATTTTAGATGACAGCCACCCACACTTTATCTCCAACAACATAAGTGGGAGGACTTCTTCTGTGTTTGTCAGCCTGTTTTTTGACCTGTTTTTGGTATGCGACGAAATGAGAATGAGCTTGTTCTTGTATTGTATGAAGTTGGGCATGATGGGTAGAGACCGCTGGAACAGGATCTGTTAGATACTTGAGGTACTGGTAACATTCTTGGATGATAACCTAACAGGCAATAAAAGGGAGATAAACATGTTGCTAAGTGAAGGGAATTGTTATATACAAATTCTACCAACAGTAAGGTTTTGTCCCATTCAGTAGTCACAGTAGATGAATAACAACGTAGAAGTTGTTCCATGGTCTGGTTTAAGCATTCCGTCTGTTCATCTGTTTGTGGATGATAGGCTGAGGACAGACATACATCTATGTTCATTGATGAGCAAAAACGACCCCAGAACCGAGACACGAATTGGGGATCTCTGTCGGATACTATGGCCATGGGAAGACCGTGTAACTTGACTATATGTTGCATGAAAAGATCCGCCATGTCTTTAGCAGAGGGCATTTTCTTTAAGGGAACAAAATGAGCCATTTTGGTTAGATAATCAATGACTACCCATATCACAGTGTAACCATTAGAAATTGGAAGGTCCGTGATGGTCAGAGGCCAACTACCTTAACCTCAGGGATAACTGATTTTACTTGCTCTGTGGTTGACTGATAACAGTGATAATTTAAACGGGACACGTTGTCAGCCTTTTGTTGTTCCTTACTGGGTCTGTAGGTGATGATGAAATCAAACTCGTTAAAAAAGAGAAGCCAACGTAACTGACGCAGTTTTAGGGCTTTTACACTTTGGTAGAACTGCAAGTTGCGTTGAATGGAATAGATTGTTACAGTATGACGGGCTCCCAATAAGTGGTGCCACCACTCTTGAAAATCTAGTTTAATAGCTAGTAATTTGCGTTCTGCCACAGTGTAATTTTGTTCTGCAGGTAGTAAACCCTTTGAAAAATAAGCTACCGGATGGAGTAGTCCTGTGCTTGGGTCTCTTTGCGATAAAATGGCTCCCACAGCCATCAAGGAAGCATCCGCTTTAACATAAAAGGGCTGTGAATGGCCTGGGTGGTGTAAGATGGGAGTTTCCGTGAAGGCCTTTTTAAGGAGCTAAAAAGCTCTTTCTGCTTCATCTGACCAGTAAAAACGAACCTCTCTTTTAGCAGCTGTGTGATGGGAGAAACAGTGGCAGGGAAATTCGGGATGAAACGAAGATAAAAATCGGCGAATCCCAAAAATCTTTGAATATCTTTTACAGAATTGGGTGGGTCCCACCGTAAAACAGCCTGCACCTTGGATTGGTCCATGGCTATACCATGAGGTACGATGACATAGCCTAAAAAGTCTACTGTGGTGGCATGGAAGATACATTTGTCTAATTTGACGAATAAGTGATTTTCTCGTAGGCGTTGCAAGACAGCTGTAACGTGTTCTACATGATCATCAGCGGAAGAAGAATAAATCATAATATCGTCAATATAGCAAATGACGCAGATGTCAAGAAAATCCTACAGAACTTCATTAATGAAGAACTGGAAAGTCGCTGGAAAGCCAAACTTTGTTCTAAATGCCGTTTTCCACTCCCGTCCTTAGCCCTGATAAGGTGGTAAGCACCTCTCAGATCCAGTTTTGTGAATATGGTGGAATTATGCACTTAATTCAAAAGGACAGGTATGAGTTGAAGGGGGCACCTTTTGTTAACAGTGACCTTGTTAATTGCTCTATAATCGATGCACGCCTTAAGTTCTTTGTTTTTCTTGGGAAAGAAGAAAAGGGGAGAACTCACGGGAGAGGTAGAATGATGAATAAACCCCTTTATTAACAAATCATCCAGGTACTCTTGTAAATAACGAGTCTCAGGTTCTGAAAATGCGTAGACTGGGCTGCAGGGAATTGTTGCTCCTGGAACCAAATCTATTTGGCAGTCATAAGACCGATGTGGGGGCATCTCGGACGCCTGTACTTCTGAAAAAACATCATGATAATCCTTGTATTCCTGTGGTAAACAGGGGATCTTATTCTCGGTATTTTCTAAGACTGAAGCATAATGTAATGGTGTTATAGGATATTGATGTTGTTTATAACAACACTAAGTGCAATTAACAGAATCCAAAGTGACAGTTATCTTTACCCAGTCAATTTTAGGGTTGTGCACCTGTAGCCAAGGTACTCCCAGAATCGCTCTGAATACTGGAGTATCAATCAGGTCAAACTGAATCCGTTCAGAATGACCATCAGCACAAACCATGGTTAAAGGGCAGGTTTGGTATTGTATCAAACCAGAGGTCAATTCGGAACCATCTACTGCTCGAACAGGTTATTTCTTTCTAATCACCTGTTTAGTGATACTCGATTCTCAATGTGATGCTGAATTGTTTAAACAGACTTCCTGAATTCTATGAACATGTCCTGTGAAAATGATTTACAAATATCTTCACTGCTAAAAGACAAGAACAAGTATCTTGTGAATATAGCATGTGAAACACCAACCTAAAAATATAGATATCTTTTGTTTTGAAGTTCACACTTTACCTTTGCATAATATTATTAATTCTGTGTTTTTCAGACACAGTGTCAGGAGATTGTCACCTTTTGAATTACATTTGAATAATCCAATTCAAAATTATTCGTAAAAAATGATAGTAACACTTTTTTCAATATAGATCTAAAGTCTTGTGCACTTAAATGTCTGCTGCGATATCTTTCTCTTGTCCGAAGGCCTCATTCACCTTTCTACAAAACCAAGGGTAATGCGTAATCAAAACTAAATAAAAGGAAACAAAAAGCTTTTCAGAGATTCCCAGAATCCTTTAAGAATCCTTTAAGAGTTCTCGGGACTAAGCTGTGAAGGTCTGTGAAGTCCAGCGTTGAGCCGGCTTTTTCCTTTGAAGTCCCGCGCTGGAACCAACTTCTTCATTTGATGTGACAATCCTGGAGATCTCGTGCTGATGACTCTGCTCTCTGAGCCAACTTCTTCCTTTGATGTGACGATCCTGGAGATCTCGCGCTGATGACTCTGTTCTCCGTGTCAGTGGCAAAACTGAACTCCGCTCGCCTCAGGTCCAGGTTCAATGAAGTCAAGCGGGGAGTTCTTGGCCTGGCCCTTATTTACAGCTTGCTCTCAGACGTTGCCGGTCTGTTTACCAAAACGTGCTTGCAACGTGAGAACAAGTTCTTAAACGCACGTTTAAGCAAGGAAATGAACACATGCATTAGTCCTAAGGTTCAAAAGTTTGTGAATTAAATAAAGAAAGAAATCAATACAAATAAAACCTACAAAGTTATGCAGATTAGTTATTGGGCATTTCTTCTAAGGAAAATCTAACCTGGGAATTAAATGCATGATGGTTATCTCCTAATACCACACTCTTGATGTCATTATTGCGCATTATCATTAAAAAGAGAAGGGTTTCACATGATTACAAATGTATCCTTGTGACAAGGTACCTAATGAACAGGACAGTAAATTTGCGATGGTGTGTTTATTCCTGACAGTTTACAGGATTCCTTCTTTCCTTTTTGACAGTGGGGACCTGGACATCAGATGCACAGGACGTGGAGCCAGCATTGTTGAAGGCAGGCACAGCCCTATTCAGGCCCAGGTGCAATTCCTCCCATCACTCTACATGCAGATCTCTCTATTCAGCCTTGTGCTGACTCACCATGTCTCCTGGAATCCTCCTGCCACTGTCACTCACAAACCTAAACACACTGTACACAACCTAGCAGAGGCAGGCTTGGACAGTTAGGCAAGAAAATACCTACTTTCTAAAAGTGATATTGCCAAACACAGAATGTTAAAACCAACTTCACTATAATATTTATCTTATCATTCTGAGTTTCTGCCATGTTTCCTGGGTCAGTTAGGATTATAGGAGGTTATAATCAAACTGCCATTATAGGATGTTATAATCAAACTGCCAATTCTGGCCTATAGGGAACAGAGAGCATTGCAACAGTGAAAAACTAATTCACTATTAGGACATGCCACACACATGGGCATTTCCTACCTTATACTTACAATGCACCCTTCCCTTGGGCCTACCTTAGGGGTGGCTGTTAGGAAGATGAGGGAAGGTTTAGGGACTGACAAGTGGGTGCCGCTTGCCAAGTCGACATGGCATCCAGAGACTGCACACAGGCTCTGCAATGGCAGGCCTGAGACACACTTTACAAGCTGCTTCTGTGGGTGGCACAACCAGTGCTGCAAGCCCACCAGCAGCAATTGATTTACAAACCCTGGGCACACATGGTGCACTCTACTAGGGTCTGACAAGTAAATCAAATAACCCAATCATGGAGTCACTAATCAATACATCACTTTAACATAGGGAGCACTTGCACTGTAGCACTGAATAGCAGTGGCACAGTGCACAAAGCATCTAAAACCAGCAATAAGATCAAAAACAGAGGAGGCAATCAGAAAAAAATGGAAGGGAGACTCACGCCAATGGTATCAGGTCTAACACGTGTCCCCTCCAGCTGAAATGTGGTGAAAACTACCCTTCCCCTTTTGAGTTCTCTTCACTAAGGCTGGAAAAATCTGGACAGACCATCAGTATTGGCGTGATCTGTACCTTGGCGTTGTTCCACAGTAAAGTCCATCCCCTGTAGGGAAATGGACCACCTCAACAACTTTGGATTCTCATCCCTCATCTGCATCCTCCATCTGAGGGGCCTGTGGTCTGTCTGAACCCAGAAGTGAGTCCCAAACAGGTATGGTCTCAACTTTTTCAGTGCCCAGACCACAGCAAATGCCTCACGCTCAATTGCACTCCACCTCTGTTCCCCTGGAAGTAATCTCCAACTGATGAAGGCTACAGGTTGGTCTAGGCCCTCCTCATTACCCTGTGATAGAACAGCCCCCACACCATGCTCTGAAGCATCTGTTTGAACAATGAATTCCTTTGAGAAGTTAGGCGCCTGAAGCATGGGTGCTGTGCACATGGCAGTCTTTAGGGTGTTAAAAGCCTTCTGACAGGTGTCAGTCCAGTTCATTTTCTTGGGCTGCTTCTTGGAAGTTAGCTCAGTCAAGGGTGCAACAATGTACCCTTTGACAAACCTTCTGTAGTACCCCGTGAGTCCTAAAAAGGCTCTCACCTGTGTCTGAGTCTTAGGGGGTTCACATGCCAGGATGGTATCAATCTTGGGTTTCAGGGGCGCCACCTGGCCGCTCCCTACCTGGTACCCCAGGTACACCACGGAGACCTGCTCGATCTAGCACTTACTCACCTTGATCGTGAGGCCTACCTTTCGCAGTGCCATCAACACTTCCCAGAGGTGGCGCAGATATTCTTTCCAACTGGCGATGAACACTGCTATTGCATCCAGGTAGGTGGCTCTGAAATCCTCGAGTCCAGCCAACACCTACTTGACCAACCTCTGAAAGGTGGCAGGGGCATTCTTCATCCCAAAGGGCATAACCCGGAATTGGTAGTGCGCATCTGGTGTGAAGAATGCTGACCTCTCTTTGGCCCCGTCGGTTAAGACGATCTGCCAGTACCCCGATGTCAAATCAAATGTGCTGGGGTACCGTACAGCCCCCAACCGATCAAAGAGCTCATCAGCTCTGGGGCTGGGGTGCGGGTCAGTCCTGGTGACTGAAGTGAGTCCTTGGTAGTCCACACAGAACCGGAGTTCGGGTGTGGCATCTGGTGCAGCAGCCTTTGGGACCAAGACCACTGGACTGGCCCAAGGACTGTTAGAGGACTCAATCCCCCCTAGGGCAAACATCTTGGAGACTTCCTCCTTGATGTAAGCTCTGACCTTGTCAGTCACTCTGTAAGCTTTGTGCTTCACAGGACGACTGTCCCCAGTTTCCACATCATGGACGCACCACTCAGTGACACCAGGAATCAGGGAAAACAAATCACAGAATTGCCCCAACAGTTGGTGACAATCTTGCTGCTGATCAGGAGTCAGTGTGGCAGAGAGGCTAACACCATCCACTGACCCATCTTGCTCTGTTGCAGACAGGAGGTCAGGAAGAGGATCGGTCTCCTCCTCCATTCCATCATCTGTTGCTAGGAGCATGCCCACTTCCGACCTTTCTAAGTGGGGCTTCATGCGGTTAACATGCAGGACTCGCAAAGGGTTCCTTGGAGACTGCAAGTTCTCCAGGTAGGTGACATCACTTTTGCGCTCCACCACCCCAAATGGTCTGGTCCACCTACCCTGGAGTGCACAAGGCTCTACAGGGGCCATGACCCAAACTTTCTGTCCAGGTTTAAGCTCAATCAGAGTGGCATTCTGATCGTACCACCACCTCATTTCCTCCTGGCAGGCTTCCAGATTCGCCTGAGCGAGCAGTCTGAATCGTTGATTTTGGTTCCTGAAAGCCAGCATGTAACTGTATACATCCTGGGGAGGTTTCCTGGGAGATTGCTCCCAGCCTTCCTTGACCAGACTCAAAGGTCCTCTTACTGGGTGTCCATACAGCAGTTGAAAGGGGCTGAACCCTAGGGACTTCTGTGGCACATCACAGTAAGCAAAAAGAAGGCATGGCAAGAGGACATCCCACTTACACCTCATAGGTTCCTCAAGACCCATAATCGTGCCTTTAAGGGTCCGGTTGAATCTCTCAACCAACCCATTACCTTGGGGATGGTAAGAAGTGGTGAACTTGAATGTAACACCGCACTCCTGCCACAGAGACTTTATATAATTAGATATGAAGTTGGTACCACAGTCTGACACCACCTCTCTGGGGAATCCCACACGGGAGAAAATCCCCATCAGTGCTCGTCCCACTTCGGGGGCCGTCACTGTCCTTAGCGGAATGACTTTCGGGTATCAGGTAGCATGGTCCACCAAGACCAGGATAAACCTGTTGCACAAGGCTGTCTTTGGGTCCAGTGGCCCCACAATGTCAATGTCCACCCATTGAAAGGGAGTACTGACTACAGGGAAAGGTCGGAGAGGAGCCTACAATGAGTGTCTGAACTCCTCCGCATCTGGGGCCAATAAAAGCGGGTGACAAGCCTTTCAGAGGTCTTGTCCTGCCCCAGATGTCCAGCTAAAGGCACATCATGAGCCAACCCCAGTAGGATGTCTCTGAAGCGCTGGGGTACCACCAGCACACAGGCTGACCCAGGCTCAGCAACCTTTGGCTCGCTATATAGGAGGTCGTTCTCCCAGTAGATCCAATGTGATCCAGACTGATCACCTGCTGCCTGGTTTGTGGCCTGTTGCCGCAAACCCTTAAGCAAAGGGCACTTCCTTTGGTCTGCACAAAATTCCTCCCTGGAGGGTCCTCCTTCTTGCTGCAAATGGGTCAGCTTAGGCAGGTCTCCCAATTCCGCAACTTGCTCCCCTGTAGGTTCCAGGGCAATGCCCTTAAGGTCTGCCTCCTCCTGGACTGCGGGAACAATGGGGGCTGGTTTCCCGTGCCCCCTACCTCTTCTCTTTAAGGCAGTTTCCTGGGCCATACTTTCAGGCTCCAAGATCTCATGAACAGCCTTACTGGCTGCCATAGACCGAGTGGTCACACACGCCCCCTCAGGCAAACCCAACATCACCAAATGAGACTTCTTCTCCACCTCAGCCCAAGGGGAGTTGTCTAAATCATTGCACAACAGACAATCCACACAGGCATGGCTGGCCTCACAGCTACTTGAAGAGTACCAGATACCGCTTCCACTCAAAGTGAACTTGAGCCACCTCACACTGGCTCTGTGAGTTGTCCGCTGCAACTACAGGGAAGAATGCATGAGGGATTACCTGCTCCTTGGACACCAACCGGCAACTGACAGCTGCCACACTAGCCCCGGTGTACCTCAGACCCTCCACCACTATGGCCATTGATGGTCACCCACTGCCTGTATTTCTTAGTGTTATCAGGCAGCTGGGTCTTAGGGACCATCTCAAAGTCTCCTAAAGAGACAAGGGACATTTCTGCAGGATCCCTCCCACCTTGGGCACCCATCTCCTTCCCTCCCAGGGCTACACTGGCCTCTGACTGGGTGGTGCACGGGGTGGCACATACTGACCCTTTTGGGGACACTGGGGATCATACCAATGGTGTCCCACTTGCGTACACTGAAAACATGTAGTGGGCCCCCTGTGAACAGCTTTACCTGTCGGGGGCTCTGACTTTTTCCCAGGGGGAGGCTGGGAACACTTCCCTTGGTTCCATTGGGAATTACTTTAGGGCCCTTTCTGGAACTCCATCTGTTTACTCTGGCCCCCCCACTCTTCTGCTGGGGACCCTGCCCACCCTTGGCTGAGTCTCCCACGTGACCCCTGTGGACCCTGGTACTGACCCATGGGTCCGCCTCGTCAGCAAGCTTCCTAGGGTTAGTTAACTTGCTATCAATAAGGTGCTGGCGTAGCTCTGGAAAACAATCAGCAGACAAGTGTTCTCATGCAAACAAATCATAAAGTGCTTCAAAAGTGTCCACTTTGCTACCCTTCACCCAACCATCCATAGCTCTGCAACAGAAAGATACATATTCTACCCAAGTGGTTCCCTCCAGCTTCTTACAACTCCTAAATCTCTGTCTATAGAGCTCTGGGGTCAAACCATACCTTGTCATCAGGGCTATCTTCATGTGGGCATAAGACATCCTATTTTCACTGGGTAGGTCTAACAAAGTATCCCTCCCATCACTCACAAAGCGGCCCCACAACCCCACTCCCCAATCCTTCTCAGGGACCCAGTGGGCCATCATTGCTATCTCATAGGCTGCAAACCACTGCCCAATATCCTCATGCTTGTGGAAATCTTTGATGACATCCTTAGGAATATACACTCTGCTTTCTGAAGGTACAGATGGTGCGCTGCCACCAGAGGGATTGATTGCTAAGCCTTTTGCCTTGATCTCTAACTTCCTCAACATCCTCTCATGCTCCATTCTCATTCTCTCTCTCTCCAAGGACAACTTGTTATTTCTCTATTTCCCTCTGACCCTCCATCTTAAGCTTAGCCATCTGCAGCTTGAGTGCCCTATTTCTCTCCCTGTCGTCCAGCTCTCTGGGCGACAGGTCTTTGGAAGAGATACTACTGCCAGGTGGGGATGGTATCCCTCCCCTGGCTGGAAACACTGGCCTATCCAGTTGCCCATCTGCATCCCCAGCTGGCTCCACCACCAACTCATGGACATTTCTTGCTTCTACCGAGGCCCTCAGAGCCTTTTGGTAGTCATCCTTTTTTGAAAGGCCTGGTGTAGCAACTTTCAACTTTTTGCAGAGATGCATGAGCTGTTTCAAAGTGTAGGTTTCCAACCTCTCTTCCTCAAAATCTAGCTCTATAGATGCAACAGATGCTTGTCTACTCATGGCAGTAAGAATTGGCAGTTCTCAGGAAGAATAACAGTCCAAGGAAAAAACAATTCTACCAAAATCGTATGTTGTCGCGTTTGGTCTGCACTCACTAGTAGTGTACACCAATTATTGTGTGTGAGTCACAAATGCACCTCCAAAATCCTCAGTGCTAACCACCAATGTTAGAACTGGGGGTCTCTAGTTGGCAGAGGTAGATACCTTTGACCAAATAGGGACCCATGCTTCTAAGTCAGGGAAAGGGGATTACACTACTGGATAACCCCTGCATACCCCCTTGGTAGCTTGGCACGAGCAGACAGGCTTATCTCAGAGACGGTGTGTTAAGCATTTGTGAACACATACAGTAATACAGTGACAACAATACAGATGGACACCACACAGGTTTTATAAAAATAAGTATTCTTTATATAGGTTTGTCACAAGACCATAAACAACAAAAATCCACAATACTGTTCTCAATAATTCTTCAAGATGGTAGAAATAGTTTAAAAATAGGTTCTTCACTTAAAAGCAGTTTTTAGCAACAGATAACCGTGACTGGAGTTATCATGACATTGAGGTCAAGGAAATCCCAAAGTACGGCGCCGACAACGAGGTGCGCGGCTTCGGGCCCGGAGTCAAAACAGATCCACAAAGAACAGTACCTTGGAAAAGCAAAGACGAAGATAGCTCACGGCGTGGGGGAGCTGCGGCGTCGTTGGTACATCGGAACCTGGAGGCTTGCGCAGGCAGAGTAGGCGTTGGTTCCTGACCAGAGAGGAGGTAACGTCACGATGGTGCCGAAACCACAGTTCCGTACGATCTCACGATGTCGATAGATTTTTGACCAACCACGTCAAGAATGGGCTCCGTTATGATGTCGGCTTCGGAGTCATTGCTGCACAGCAGCAGGCGTCGGGCTGGTGTCGCAAGTCGGAGAAGCACTCAAGGCTATGGCAGGCTTAAGATGTTGTTCGCTGGCGTCAATGCGGCACAGCAGCCGGTGTCGGGTCTACGTTGCAAATCGGAGAAGGGCTCCCAGCTGCGGTGCAGATGACGGCGTCATGTGCTGGCATCGGTGTTGCAAAATTCCCCCTGTAGCAACTAGAACAGCAAGTCCTAGATGCAGGTTAACAGAAGGGGTGACGTCTGGTATCCCTGAGACCCCAGTCAGGAGGCAAGCTCAAATCAAGCCCTTGGAGTAATATTCTGCAAGATGATGAAAGTTCTTTAAAAGTTCCTTCTCCTCTGCTTGACAATGAAGGCACCACTACAGGCCAACCAAGCAACACAGCACACTGACAGGGGGGCAGTCCATCTCCTACAGCTTTGAAACAATAGAACCTTATGTCAGCACTCTCATTAGAAAACCGAATAGACTAATAGGTCCTCGGATAACATTCAAACAATATATATAATTGTATAAATACTCCAACTATTCCAAATTTGAAAACATCTCATTTTCTTAGTAGAAATACACAAAATATGTTCCACCTATTCCAAATTTGAAATCATCTCTTTTTGTTGGTGAAAATACACAATGAAGACGGTTCATGGATGGTAGTAATTCCACTACTGTTTTTATTGATTTCTTTAAGTCCACTGTTGTTTTATTGATTTCCTTTTTTCGTTTTTACAGCAAAACAGCCAATTTCTTCTTTTTTCAACAAACAGCTGACACGTGTTTTGTCTTATCCAAAAAGACTTTTTCAAGGCCTATCGACCGGATATCTAACCGAATTGCACTGTTCCATCTGCACGTTTCATCTTAATTGTCAGCAAACAGATGAAGTCATTTGACAGTTGTTTTTGGTAGAACAATTTTCTTAATAATTTATGATGCCACACGAAGTTCTCAACTATATGTCACTGCGCCTCTTGTATAAAAAGAACTAAAGCGTCCCTTTCCAATAATCAGTCTTTTATTGAAGAATGATGAGTCCGGTTGCTACGATCAATATGGTAATCTCAATTTCTTTTTCAAATTGTCTCAAGTGCCATATATCTTTCCTAATATTATCCAACAACGTTCAGATTCGACTTTCCTCTTATTTCATGGAGCTAGTTTTGACTAATGGCATCATGTCCGTTTAAACTACGAATGGAGACGTACTAGAGGACTCCATATTCTGCTGCTTGGTTTATCATACTCGGGCGGGTTTGCATAGAGGAAATTCTAATCTGAACGTTGTTGGATAATATTAGGAAAGATATATGGCATTGAGATGATTTGAAAAAGAAATTGAGATTACCATATTGATCGTAGCAACGGGACACATTGTCCTTTAATGAAAGACTGACTATTGGAGCATTCGTTCTTTTTATACAAGAGGCGCAACCAGACCGTTCACCGGAACAAAAAGAAACAAACACATCTACCCTGACCTAAAATCCCTAAACTGGCTCCCTTTTGAAGCACAATTTCATCTAAAAATTGCTTGCATGACCGATAAAACCATACATTTCAAAACTTCCTGATATCTAGCACAAAAGCAGGAACAATCTGGCGGATGTAGTTCAATGCAAAGTAACAGTTCCATGCTGTTGCAACCAAACAGAGTTTTTTCAGGCATTGCACTGAAAATTTTTAATTATCTCCTGAAGGAAATCTGTTTGATTACCTCTACTGCCTCCTTCAAGTTAGAAGTGAAAACATTCCTGATGAATAAATGCTCATCACCATACCACATATCAATCGACCTGAGCTGTTGTACGCTTGTTCTGTTGATCATGATTACCTCTTTCTGATCTCCTAG
This sequence comes from Triturus cristatus, assembly GCF_964204655.1. NCBI lineage: Eukaryota > Metazoa > Chordata > Amphibia > Caudata > Salamandridae > Triturus > Triturus cristatus. Next base: position 160,459,711 of record NC_140585.1, read on the forward strand.
GGAGGTCACCCCCCTCGATTTATCATTCTTCTACGATTATATTTATTTTGTAACTGCACTTTATTGCTGTGTCTTTTACTGGTTTAGTCACTTCCCCCCTCCTGTAAAGCACTCTGATACCATCACGGGTGATGTTTGCGCAATACAAAACTTCATACATAAATAAAATAAATGAATTAACTAATGATAATGTGGAATATGTAAATGAACATAACCATCCTCTCAACATTGAATAAATACAAATTTGCAACACAGTGCAAGATTTAAAAGAAACCAGCACTAGCTCTTCAGCACCAAAGGGAACACTTTTTAACAACTGTAAAGCACATATTTCTGAAGTAGCCATAGAACTGTTAACCTGAATTCCCAATATAAAAATCCTTATTACAAGAACTCGATGAACAAAATGAAAATCCACTATTATACTTCAAAGATTCACTGAGATACATGTTGCTGCTTACCTGAAATAGACTCATGTAAAATGGTATCTATGATAATGAACACAGTGAGAAGAGAATAATTGCTAATAATATTTAGGAAATAGAATTAAAACAAACCTTAGAAATTGAAACTGAAAAAACCAAAGGTAACAGGTTTCAGGGACAGTATATTTAGGTTGACATATTGCTTGTACATAGCCAGAGAATTTCAGCAGTCATAGACTCAGACAGCCACTGATGTACCCACTCGCAGACCCTCTTAGACTCTAAAATACCCAGTTACTGACTGACACAGATGGATCCACTCAGAGATTCACTTACATAGTGATGCACCCAGTCACAAACCGACTTAGATACTGATGCACCCACTAATGTACCCACTCAGACACTGAAACTGTCACTCACTGACCTACACAGACACTGATGCATCCACCTTGAGATCTACTTAGACAGTGAGGCACCTAGAGATAGAGTTAGTGAGACAGTGAATCATCCAGAGAAAAACCCATTTAGACAATGGTTCACCCACTCACAGAGCTACTCGGACATTGATGAACCCACTGACATTCCCGCTCACACACTGGTGCACCCATTCACAGACCCATGCAGTTACTGACTTGGCTTGTGACTGACTCAGTCAGACACTGTTGCATTAATGTAGAATGCCATTTAGACACTGATACACCTAGTCACAGACCCACTCAAAGTGTGATGCATTCTGTCTCAGACCCACTCAGACACTTGTGAAGCCTATCATAGAGCTATGTACATACTTACACTCACGTGACCAGAGGTAGACAACATTGTAATATGTATTGAGTTAAAATTATATTTAAGAATGGTAAATGTGTTGTTGTTGTGCATTGAGTTTTTGCTTTTTCTTTGCGGATTTGCGATGGGTTTGGAAATCCAGAAAATATTATTGAGGAATATAGTTTTAAAAAAATATGCTTTTCAGTGTTAGGATATAGGGTTGGTCCCGAGAAGAGCCATTGTGCTCATTATGACTTTATTGCAGCTACATGTAAGTGCATCTGCACAGTTTCAGGTTGCAGAAAAACACTCAGTTCCCTTCATCTGTGAAGTGAACTCCATCACTTCTATAGATTTTATCCATGTCGAAATGCTGGCTGTTGTTGTAAACAAAGCCCATGGTTCGGTCTCTGAGGTATGCTTAAACAGCTTTATTAACTAAGCCCAGGCAGTGAACTCCGCTCTGATTGCAGAGATTGTGGAGTTTTCTGCACTCGGTGCTATGCTGAGCATGTGGAGTTCCAAAAACTCTACTCTTTTTACCTCGGTTGTGCTCCCCAACATCAAGTTGGCAAGGAAGAGTGAGGAAAATCCACCTCCAGGCGAGATATCTCAATATGGGCAGCCGGATTTCTCAATGCAGGTGGTCATGTGTAGTCGCGACCTCTTGCATTGAGAAACATTCTGTTTGCATTGAGAAGGTTGCCGCTCGAGTGGAAAATCTAATCAAGCTGCAGAAAAGAAGCAGCGCCCTCTTACGCTGCTCATGTTGATTTTCCACTGCAGGACAAACACCCGGCACTAAAAATCGATGCATACAGGCATGACCGAGTGCACTCTGCCACTTGCGGAACTCAGTCTCGCGCGGCAGAGTTTTAGGGTCACTTTGCCAAGTTCTGCATAGCGGAACTCTGCAAACTCCACCCAGGCTTATTATTAACATGCTTCATGGCTTTGTCAATCTGTGGACAGAGCTGATTTGACCACTTCCATTTTTGTCTTTGGCATATATTAGAGTACACAAAGAGAGTGTGAGTGAAAAGTGACAGGTGTGCAAAGGTATCCTTCATTAGGATTTCCAATCCTACCCCAGTCAGTGTGTATAGGTCATTGCCACTACAGTGCACAATCATGAAGTCAGTGGGTTGGAAATTCAAAAAAAGGTTTTAACCAAAGGCAGCAATTGGTGCCACTTTAATCTTTTCTGCGCAAACCTTTTAATATCCACATTATGCAAACCCAAGTGTTTGTCTTGAGCATACTATTTGCCCCAGAAAACATAGCTCTGACCTACAACGCATACTGTAAGCATGTTGAAGGCAGATATGGAAGGAATCAGAAGACATCTGTAGCTGCATATGCTAGTTAGTATTATCAAAGGTATCTAAGATGGTGGACAGAATGAGGTTTAGGAAAAGGTGATAAGCCATTATGTGTTCATAGACATTGCCTACCTAAAAATATGTTGCATCTTAAATTGTCAAATAAGTACCTTTGTAATTTGTTGTGGGGAAAACATTGAAATGTACGCTACACTGGTTAAACTAATATTTTGAAGTAGTTAACCACACCTTCTATTGTTGAATTGGAAGCTAGTGTGCTGCATTTAAAACTATAGTGAACTTTTGACTTATTGGTACAGTTGAGTGCTTCAGAAACTGTTACTATGAAAACTAAGGTGAAGCAGAGTGGGGGAAGGGTTCACAGTAAAGTGTGCTTTTAAAATAACTAATGTGGTATTATATATATGGTATATGCTAGAAATAGTTTTTTTCCAAATTAGTAAAGGTTAAAAAGTGATATGTTGTTTTTAGTGGTATTATTGGAAATGGGTTTTTCAACTCCTGTAAGGATTCACAACTCCATTGCAGTTACACTGAGGGTCACGTTGGGCACTGTTGGGAGTTGCAACACCAGCAAGTTACACTACTAGCTTAGGCTTCTTTAGAATGGAGCAGTAAAGTGTTGATATAAATATCCAGTAGAAAGCCTTTTTAGATTTTCAAAAAATGAAGAAATATTTGGATTTGCTAGTTCCATTCTTTCTGTGGGAAAAGAGAGGGAACATTTGTCAATTCTGGTTCTTCTTTTTTGAGAGTGGTACATCATATTTGCTGCTTGAAAAATACAAATATCCAAGAATATATGATAATTTTAGAATCTACAGCAGAATTTAAGAGGTAAGCTACAGGTATAGTAAAATGTTTTTAAGTGGCTTTACTTACTTTTTTAGCTTTAATATCAGATGTTTAGAAAATCTGTGGACCATTTCATATTATCGGTGTCTCTGAGACTCTTTTTGATGTATGTGAAAACATAGTGACAAAAACAAGGGTAGCATGGTCAGAAGTTGCCATTTTATTTTGGATCAGGTCTGGCACTGGAAACTCTATGTGTCTCATGAAACTGGTGAGCAAATCTGTGATTTAAAACATGTTACTAAGTTTATTAGCAGTATGCTAGTACGTATGAGTCTCCTGAAAAGTACACTGTAAGTAGGGCATAAATAGAAATGTAAAACTGATCATTTATTTTGTTATCTTTGAATGTCTGACGTCTACCACTTTTCACCCTTGTATCTTCTTCTCCCTGTAGTCTGACACCTGTTGTGCAGCGGATGAGCCTAATTTAAAACTACATGATCTATATTACCCTACTCATTGACGTCGCTAGAAACCTGATGACACGAATACAAGTGGTATGATACCATTCGCCCTTTCATTTTGTGTTAGCCTGTCACTGAAAGCTGTGTGTCTCTAATCAAACTGGTGGAGAAGTGAGGTTTAACAAAAATCCATGAGTATTAAGCAGTATTTTAGTACGTATTGCTCTCTTCAAAGGTATAGTCCAAGTAGGTTATAAACAGTAATGTATGTACTTAAAATTGAGAATGCATTTTGTCAAGATTGAATGTTTGACTTCTTCCATATCTCACCCATGACTGTACTTATATACATAGTCTGACAAGTGTGGTGTATAGGGTCTATTATACCCCAGGCCAAATATTGAGAGAGATAGTTCTCCTTTCTGTCTCAGTACCATACGTCTGTTTTCCAAGCTGGGTTTGTATAACAACTCAAACACACAGCTCCATATCCTGCTGCCCTGTATGATAACTACAAAGTGATCCATTCATCTTCTTCTACACACGTTTACAAACTAGGGGCCATATGTATCAAAATGTTGTTTGGCGATTCTCAAAAATAGCGATTTTTTGCAAATCGCTATTTGAGAATCGCACAACGCGATGTATCTAGGATTTGCAAAACTTTAGTGAATCCTACATATTCCTTAATTACGAATCGCAAATTGCGATTCACAATTAAGGAGTACGTCCCCATTCATTCTTATGGGCCTAGAGGCCCATAGGAATGAATGGGGATACATTCGCAATTTGCGAGTATGCATTAGGTACTCGCAAATTGTGAATGCAATTTCAAGGATGCATGGGTGTCAAAATTACACCATGTTCCACCCCTAAAATAAGCATGGGTGCAGATGTGGTGCACATACATGCCCTAAGGGCATGTATGTGTGCCACATGGCACTTTAAAAAATGCAAAATAGTGAATTTTTCAAAGAAATCTCGAATTACCACCAGCCTGAAGTTGGTGGTAATTTGCGATTCCTTAAGCCAAAGTCGCACAACTACTTCCTACATTGCATTTAAGGAATCGCAATTTGCAATTCCCTTAAATGCAATCACAAATTAGGGATTCGCACATTTTGCGATTCCTTATTTTGCGAGTGGGTTTTTGTGTGATACATTGCACACTGCTAAATTTCGATTGCAAATGCTGAAATTCTGCGAATTTTAGCGTTTGCGATCGAAATTTGGCTTGAAACATATGGCCCTTAACAGACTACTGAAACAGAGGTAGTCTAGTCCTACATGTTATTTTACATGTGTCATCATAGTCTTAAAAGGCATTGAAACACTCACTGAGGTCTCCAGAAAGACGCTGAGATTAGTTGGCCTTTGCACAGTGAGCCCTGTCTCTCTAATCACACTGGTCGAGAAATGTGAGGTTTAAAACATATTGCCAGCAGATTATACACTCTCCTAACACATATATCTCTCAGCAAAGGTACACTGCAAATAGACTGTAGATATTAATATGTGTGCTTGAATCTGAAAGCGTATTGTGTCAAGTTTGAATATGTCACCTCTTCTATGTGTCAGCCATATCTGTATTTGTATACGCCAGTCTGATGTGTGCGATGCTGCTGATGATCCTAACTTCAAAACTAAACAGTTTATCATACCCCTGGGCAAATATTGACAGAGCTACTTCACCTTTGAGTCCCAGAACTACTCATCTCTTTTCTAAGTAGTCCTCATGAAAGCACTTCATACCCACAGCCAGTATAACAAGCAGAAAGCCATCCATGCAGCTTCTTCATATGGTCTGAAACAGAGATAGTCTAGTGCATATACGGTGCTTTACATGTGTTACATGACCTCTGAAATGCACTGACACACTCATTGAGGTCTCTGGAGAGATGCTGACACTAATAAAAGTGGCATAACAGGTATTCTGCTTTTCATTTGGGGTTAGGCCTGGAACTGTGAGCTCTGTGTCTTTAATCAAACTGATAGAGAATTGGGAACCTGAAAACATTCTGGTGTATTAATCACTATCCTAGTACATATAACTGTCTGCAAAGGTACACTGCAAGTAAGCTGTAGATAGTGATGTGTGTGCTTGAAACTGAAAACTTATTCTATCAAGTTTGAATGTTTGACCTCCTCCATGTCTCACCCATGTCTGTACTTGTACATGTAGTCTTAGACATGGTGCATCTGATGATCGTAACTTCAAAACAATACAGTTTATTATACCTCAGGGCATATATTGACAGAGTTACTTCATCTTTCCACCTCAATGCCACATATCTCGTTTCTAAACAGGCTCCTTTGAAGCGCTTGAACATACACAATCATAGTTTGCTACTTTGTATAACAAGCACAAAATGATCCCTGTAACTGAAGGGATATACATCCTCTCAGACACTGTTTCCAATGCGTACACCTTCTCTGACATATATAGTTAGAAATCCTACATATCGATCGGGAAAGGAAACATTGACAATCGAATTTAAGCAACTACTAATTGATTGTCATGAGTAATGTTAGATGCATAATTTAAAATGATTAATTTATGTAACATCCTATTAAAATGAGTCTTCCATTTCAGATATATATATCTTACTAGAAGCAAAACAGTTAAGGTTGACAAAAAAGCAAAAAAAGAGGAGCACAAAAAAGACTGAAAAGAAGAAATTGGAAGGTGGACACAATATTGTAGAGGAAAAGAAATATACTGTTAAGAGAACTAAATCAGTTTCTTAAACAATATTAAGAAAAATGTAAACTGTAGAAAGTGTGTAAAAAGACAAACAAAACTTTAACACCAAGTGACAAACAAAAAGAGATTACTCATGTTCAAAGAAGAACACATTATAAAAATAACTCATATAACAAGGAGGTAGAAACAGGATAAAGATATGAGAAGAAGAATGTTTAGAAGTGGAGTAATTAAAAATGTACTAAAGAATTTAAAACAGTATAAGAAAAGACCAGCAGTTTATAAGCAAAAACAACAGATTGAAAGTAGATAAAGCTTTTGAGTTGAAAGGGAAAATATTCATCCAATATTGAACAGATTGAGATCCTGGATACAATTGTGGTGTTCATTAAGCAAAAAAGTAAAAAAAAAATGACTGGCTAGTAGAACTTACTTTCCTAAAACCTTTACTGGTGAATGGAAACACACTTTTAGCACTGAGCCTTTCTTTAATGAAGAAAGCTATTTTCAAGAGAACATATTAGTTCATGTAGCTGATACTAGTGGTCGATGTTATGAGGTGAAATATGGTTCTCCCATTGCAAAAGAGTAAATGGTTCCTAGGATTGTAGAAGAAGTAACAGCCAAAGAAGGTCAAGGAAGGCGTACACAGGCTCTTATATATAAGTGGAATTGCAGCAGTATTTGCAGTATTCAACAGGAGTCTATTGAAATATTATGAAATCTTTTACATGAATATGCAAATAAAAGATTTAAACTGAAAACTAACATGTTGCAACACTAGATCCATGTAAAATAATAAAATATACCTAGTTACAAAGACATTATCTGGCTTGTTTTTCAAGGAATGTGTACCAAAGCACTTTTCATAGTTTAAGAATGTTAGCAGCCCAACACACTATGTAAAGACTCCTGCAATATGTTTAAGTTAAATTATTAGAGCTCTTTGCATGGTTCTGTAGCAGAACTAAAAACATTTGTGATGATGTACAGTTTGGTTTTTTGGTTCTGAAGAGGAGTGTAGGGAAAGTGAAGACTTGACGTACAGGTATAGTAGATAAGGACAGAGAGATTAGTATTGATGACTTGTGTCCTCTGAAAACTATATTTGTATGTGTTGTAGACGCAGTCACTACAAAAGGCAAACTCGGAATGTTGATTTATATTTAAAAAGTGAGAAAAAAAAATAATAAGTGGCAACAATTTGCTATTTATTTATTTGAAAAAGAACAATTTGACTTGTCCACTGATCAATGTATATGTAAGTACTATTACAACAAATTAGAAGAAAACGAAATGCCAGCTAGAGCAGTGCATAACAACTTAGAGCTGGTACCTATTCCTCAGGAACTGACAGATTTAAATGTATATGAATCTATTATAAAAATCTGTTGAGAATTTCACATCACAATTTTAATGTAGAGGAAGGATTTATAAATGAGAAAAGTTGTTGATTATGGAAATTTTCAAAATAGAGATGGAATAAAATGTTTGATTGTGAAATTTGACCAGATTAATGCAGTCAAACAGATTGGGAATTATGTCATATGTTTTTTCCTTGTAAAGGACTTGTATGATCAAAGGCAACAGTTTCCTATGTCTCCAACATATGCAGTAACTATTCACAAATCTCAAGTTTTAAGTATAGATAGTGCTTTTGTAAATATTGGAAGTACTTTGTATAAAGAAGGAATGGAGGTCAACCCTCTTTTATAGAAGCCCTCCACAGACCCGACAGACCTCAGGCTCACCTCACTGCTTTCTTTCGCCGCTAAAGTCATTGGAAAGGCCATCAACCCGCAGCTAGCACACTTCATAGAAATCAACAGCACCAAGACACCTCTCAATCCGGATTCTGTAACCAACCACAGCACCAATACAGTTCTCCTCACTGCCACTGATGACATCCGTGCCCTCCTTGACCAAGGCCACAGAGCAGCCCTCATCCTGCTGGACCTATCGGCAGTCTTCAACTCCCTCTCCCACAGTACACTAGTCACTAGACTCCACAATGCCAGCATCCAAGGAAAAGTCTTAAAATGGATAAGATGTTTCCTCTCAGGCACAACACAGAGAATAGGACTGCCCCCTTGCCCTCAGAACCGATGGAGATCAGATGCAGAGTAGTCCAAAGATACTCCCTCAGCCCCATACTCTTCATCATTGACATGGGCCCCATCGCAACAATCATCAGAAACCAAGGACTCAGCATCACCTCCTATGCTGATGATGATGCAGCGTGGAATCCAAAATCCCTCCCTCCATTACAGACCAAAGATCTCCCTATCACATTCAATCAATACATTCACTGGTGGGGCCCATAACACCAACATTCACTCATCATTGGTCTGTCTTTCTTGAGAGATGATTGTTCCAAACGCTGACATGAAAGGAATACCTTATAGCCTAGGAAACAATAATATTACATAACTATTCTTTAACATATCCTATAACAAACCTTCTAAATATCCCTTCCATGTGACGCTATGGATCTGTGTTAGTTGCGTGTTTAGGTGACCTTCTAATTCCCTCTCTTGCCTTTAAGCTTTAACATTTCTCATGAATAAACAACACAACTCATTTGTAAATGATTAATATCAAGCTTTATCTCAATTAATGCAAATCTGAAAGAAAATGTTATTCAAACCGCAAATTACCATATTTACCTATTCTGGCTAATTGTCGTCCTCTAAGTCAATCAGGTTGACCTGCAGCACGCTACAGTCCGTAGATTGGGTTGAGATCATAAGCGCTTACCCGTCAATCTATGCCCATTTAATTAGAAAGTTCAGTTCATCAGGAAATTGGGCAGCAATTCAGTCTGTCAAAGATTCAAGGAAACAGCTGTCCTGCAGCGTCACCGTCCTCTCCGTCAGCATAACGTCAGGGAAACAAAGAGCTTGGTCCCAAACCTCACTATTCTACCATAATTCATAGTGATTTCAATGTCAAAATGTAACAAGAATGAGTTTTAGTCTGTTATGATTGGCTAATCAGGGGTCGTCCTACAAAGTTCTCATAAGGTTTAGTCCATGGTGTCATCACGCTGGTTCCGGTTTTTAAAGACAGTCTATTGTTCCCGGGGTCCTGTCAGCTTTCCCAGGATGACCTTGATGGGTACAGTCTGGCTAGGGTCAAGACGAGGCCACTGTTGCTGGCGGTGACGCATGCGCACTTCACCCAGAACCTCAAGTTGTCAGGGCAGTCACGTTCAATGTCTCGTTCAGCCATTTTGTCTAGGCCGGAATGGGCAACTTAAGCAAAAGAAACACAAAAACGTAATTAAAACATAGAAATGGCTAATAAAATGCTATTCGCTCGCTAATACCCATATGTGTGTGTATTTATCTAGCATGATAGCAACATTCAAAGCGGCTTATACTCACTTAATAAACCACGAATCACAAATACATCACCAAAGCAACGTATATCATGCAATATTCTAATTTCTCTACTATAAGTGTGCGTACTTAATTTAGTTTACGTATTAATTAAGCCATGCAAATGCAAATCCCATGTGTAATTCATTTATTAATAAGGTTGGTTAGTTCTTCTCACTTCAAACAATTAATACGATTATAATTAATTGATTTAACTAATTAGTATAAATGTGCAAATGGGGAGGGTATACAAAATTTTGCATTACCCGGTCCAGCAATCCCCCCTTTGGTGATTTTATCACCACACCAACAAAAATTTTGTTTTTTCCTTTCAGTTTCCCCTAATTCTTCTCTTTTTGCTGTTTTATACATACTCTCCTTCCACTCCTCCAGTTTTATCTCTTCAAATTCTCTTTCCTGTTCCTTGTCTTTTCTCCTCAACCTAATCTTATCACTAATATTATGAAAATCCCACATGTTAGTGGAAACAATATTTTACCAATAAAGGTACTACCTAACCTAACTAAGACATTTTTAATAGCTGATATCTTCTTTCCGATCTTTTCCCAAACACCTTCAACCTCCAGTGGTGCAATTCTGTAATGTTTCTAATGTAAATTTTCAAATCTTTACTTTCATCAGGAATGTAAGTACAACAATGTTGAACTTTCAGCATTCCACAGACTCCACCCTCTTTTGCCAATAGTATGTCAAGGGCAAGTCGATTTTGCATCACCATAGCACGCATGGCAACCATTTCAGTGTTTACCAATAAGAATCCTCCAGCGGTGCTTGTTGACAAACGATCCACTACTGTTGATAATTTTCTAATTTTGTTTGCATTCAGAGATATTCCCACTGCTGGTATCAATGCTCCAAAAATGTCACCCACAATTTCTGTCCAAGATTCTCTTTTACTACGTACTAAATGATTACCTAAACTATGTACACCATCTTTCCTCTATCCATGTGAAAGATTTTTGGAAAAACCAGGACTACATAACATGTGCCATACCAATGGTCTGGCAAATGATAATATGCCCTGTTCCCACAGATAAAATATAGTCCAGGGAAAACTGGATCTCTTCCACCTTTAAATCCCCATCCACCCAAGATTCGGTATGTATCATGGCACTCACTGTTACCTAAAAAGTAATAATCATATACAGTTTGATTTCCTCTAATACTCAATTTCCCTTTCTGAGGCCAATCTAAAGCCAGAGTTGGATTAGCTTCACCCTTCAAATATTTTTCCATCTCTACATCCCAGACAGTTTTCTCCACCTTTCCTTCAGATGCCTTTCTTTGCATTTTCAATCTCCTTTCCACGACCATGTCTAAGAATGTCTTTTCCTCTTTCTTCAAACTGCAAGTCAAATTGTTTCTAAATATATATTATAATGTTAATTCTTTCGTTTCTAAGAAGAATTCACCTAATACCTTAGCAGGTTTTACCTTGTTTAGTTTGTTATTAGCAGGCACTTGCGCAAAAATGTTGTCTACATCTGAAAAATAATATTCTAATTTTCCCATCTGATAAAATAAACTAGCTATTACACTACATGTTATTCCATATGTTGCTAGAAGGTGATGATAAGTCACTCCTTCTGAGACAGATAGAGATAACTGCATGCAAACGTAGCAGTCCCTTACCTCCATTGTCTTTACATATTCATACAATAATTTTGAAAACACATTATTAGAAAAATCTGTTATAGATCTATCTTTATGTAAATGACTGTCATCTATTCTAGTCGGAACTTCCTTTTGATTCTTCCCTATGTTAGTTATGTTTTCATTATGTCCTTCTAGTGTGTCTATAGTAACCTTAAAAGAAAAAAGAAGAGCAAGTATGCTCCATAGAAGCATTAATAATCCTGTACAACAACAGCACATTTTACACCATCTCTTCATGAATGTACATCTACCTTTGCTACTATCTATGTTAGCCATCTCTACTAAAATGGACCGTGTCTTTTGACTTAGCCTCTTCTACTTCACAACTAGTTTTCTAGCCCCAAGGCTCTAAGCACCTACTTGGTTCTACCAGTTTCTATCTTTGACTTATTTTATCATATCTTCATCAACAGCTTTCTGGATCTATTCAGGTTGGCATCTCATCGTTTTTCACTTTCCTTTCGTCATCCAAATACAGAATTTCCTGAACTTCCGTTTCTTCTTCCCCAATGTCGGACAAGAGAACTCTCAGGATTTCTGATTCTTCTTCTTCTTCAACCACTTTCAGTACAGTCTCCTCTGGATTTCCTTGACTATCTGCCTCTTCTCCCTTTTCAGGCAGAGCCACATACGTCCATTCCGGTGACTTATACTTCTGGTTAGGCTTCCTTGTTCTTCTATCTTCTTCATTCACAATCGTTTCTTCTCCTTTCGATTTTCCCTGACTGGTCACTTCATTCACCTGTTCAGCCCTTGCTGAATTCACTCGTGTCAGTCGATATCTTAATTTCATTATTTTATTTGGCCACATATCATCCTTTGCAGCTCTTTTCAGTTTACTTCCTTTGTCGTTCGTTTCATTTCTCCAAGCTCTCTTTCTTAGAACTCGACCTTCAGGTATTTCATTTTCACTTTCTTCAGACTCTGTCTCAACTTGCTTTTTCTTTTCAACAATTTCTTTTTCCACCACTTGTTTTGTTTTCCCTACTTCTGTCCCTCCTCGAGTCTCTGACACGCAATCTTCCTGCTGACTACTTGTCCCTTCACCTAACTGGATGTTGCTGTTCCCTACACCTCCTCGGGGGTCTTCCGCAGAAATCTGTCCCTCTCTCTCTGTACCTGTCCCTTGTTCGCTTAAATTGGTTATTTCAGGTGGAATTTCTCTCAGTCTTTCATCTGGTACTTCCTTTTCCCGAATTTCTTTTATTGTTTCTTCATTATCTTTTCCTTTCTTCTTTCTATGTTCCTTAGTAGGGCCTTGTGTCCCTTGTTCGTTTTCAGAATCCGAACTGGTATCAGAAATCTGCAATCTTCTTCTCAGAGAGCTACTTCTGGGGACTAATGTTAAACTTGGTTCCGTTTCCCCCCTTTCAGAGTTTTCCTTTGTTTTTGCTTCTTCGTCATCTGACTTAGTACTCGATTCTGATTCATCGAAATATTCTTTTTCTGTGCTGTTCACTGGGTTTGGAATTCTCAATGTATGACTTGCATGTATCCAGTTTTTCAGTCCAGCACACTTCACAGCTGTTGTTGTGGTCAGAATGACTTGACTTGGTTTTCCCCACCTTGGAACCAAACAGTTTCTTCTTCTGTGGACTCTTATCCTTACCCAGTCTCCTGGGCTCAGATCATGGGCTGGCTTCTTTTCAAGGGTGGTGGCATCCGCTCCAACCTGATGAAACACAGAATGAACTGCGTCAGACAGGCTTTTACAGTATTCCAACACCATGTCATCAGTTATAGTCATCAATTTGTTGACTGGTATAAACACGTGTCTCATGGCGCATCCCATGATTATTTCATGAGGGCTTAACCCTGTGGTTCTATCTGGAATTGATCTAATAGTCATGAGTACCAGAGGCAAGACATCAGGCCATTTCACACCTGTGGCTAAACACATTTTCCCTATTCTATTTTTGATAGTACCATTCATCTGTTCAACCACACCAGAAGCCTCTGGTCGGTAGGCACAATGTTATGTTATGTTATGTTAGATAAATTTATAACGCGCGATAGTTACTCCAAGGAGTACAATGTAGTTTTTGTAGTACATTCAATGCTTCACAAATGAATTTTACAATCTCGGTATGGAAATGTCCTCCTCGGACTGATTCAATAGTCACTGGGAACCCAAACCTAGGGATGAACTCCCTCAAAAGTAGCTTTGCCACTGTCATCCCATCATTTCTTTTTGTTGGAAATTCTTCCACCCTCCTAGAGAATAGGCAGACCATAACCAAAATGTACCTCAATCTGTTACAGGGAGGCATTTCAATGAAATCCACTTGCATTCTGGGAAAAGGCCCTCCTTCATGGCCTATTGTTCCTAGACTCACTACTGTCTTCCCCCCAGGATTGTATTGCTGACATATTAGACATCTCTGACAAAGACTTTCTGCTACAAGTCTGAACTTTGCATTGTACCAGGTCTGCTTAAATGACCTGATCATGGTGTCTCTTCCTATATGTCCCTGGCCATGATACATCCGTGCCATGGTAGACATCATGCTATCAGGCATAACTGGTCTTCCATCTCGATAGACCCACACATGATCCTTCTCCCTTGGTGCACATCCTGCTTTTACCCACTGTTTCATTTCCTCATCTCCTGCTTCTTCTTGCAACTGTCTTACTTCTTCCCATGCTCCCACAATGTTAGTAAACATTAAGGAGTAAGAAAACATTTCCCTTTCCTTAGCCCGATTGATAGAATTCTAATTGCATGCGCAATATTGTGCCATGTCATTTGCGTATCTGTTTCCGGTGGTGATGTAATCACCACCTTGACTATGGGCAGCACATTTCACCACAGTCAATTCTCTAGGCCGCTGTATCGCCTCAAGCAACTTTCCAACCACTTCGGCATTCTTAATAGGAGTTCCACTTGAGGTTACGAAACCTCTTTGTAGCCGTAGTCGGCCAAAGTCATGGACAACTCCGAAGCCATACTGGCTGTCAGTTATCACAGTCACTCTCACACTTTTCCCGATCTTACATGCTCTAGTTAGGGCCACTAGTTCTGCTACTTGAGCTGATTTTACTCCTTTCAAATAGGATGCTTCAATTACTGCTGCGACTGTGCATACTGCATATGCTGCACTCAGCACTCCTTCATCTGTTCTCAAACATGACCCATCAACAAACATCACAAAATCACTTTCTGGCAAAGGTACATCTTTTATATCTGGTCATGGTTTTGTGCAGAAATCAAATACATCCAAACAATCATGATCTGCTTCATCTCTTACTTCCACATTCTCAGCATCAGGCAACAATGTTGCAGGATTCACATTCAAACACCTCGCAAGGCTTACATTAGTTGCACCTAATATGACCTTTTCATACTTAGTCAGCCGACTATGTGTCATGTACTGAGTACGACTCCTTGTTAAAAGGATTGCCACATCATGAGGTACAAACACTTTAAATGGATATCCCATCACAATTCCTTCACTCTGCTCCAAGCTTCGGTATGTTGCAGCTACTGCTTTCAAACACCCAGGTAAGGCTACAGCTACTGGGTCGAGCATTGATGAAAAATATGCAATTGGTCTCCTCAACTTTCCATGCTTCTGTATCAACACAGAGAGTGCAAATCCATTTCTCTCGCTGCAGTACAACTCAAACTCTTTCTCATAGTCAGGCATACATAATGCAGGTGCTTCACACAAACCATCTCTCAATCGTTTAAATGCCACCAATTCTTCCTTGTTTAACTCAATGGGATCTTTTACATCACTTCTTGTCAGTCGTACCAAAGGTTTTGCAATCAAGGAGAAATTACTGATCCACTGACGACAGTATCCCACCATTCCCAAAAACATTCTCACCTCTCTTTGGGTCATGGGAGCTCTCATCCCTTTTATGATTCTGATCCTGTCTATTGTTTTTTTCCTCAGTCCTTTCTCAATGTTATGCCCTAAGTACTGTACTTCCTTTTTGCAAAATTGCAATTTTGATGGTGACACCTTCAGTCCTCCATCTGCCAAATGATTCAACAATGCTATAGTGTCTACCTCACAGGCTTCACGTGTTTTCGACGCCACCAGAAGGTCGTCGATGTACTGAACTAACACTGAGTTTTCGGGCATTTCTAGACTTTCCAAAGACTTCTTCAATAATTGATTAAATATCGAGGGGCTTTCTGTATACCCCTGTGGGATTCGGCACCAAGCCAAAATACGCTTGCCGAAACAAAATGCAAAAATTGTGCTGACTGTCACGGTGCAATGGAATAGAAAAGAAAGCATGGCATAGATCAATCACTGTATACCATTCTGCATCATGGGGAATCTGATATAGAATCACTGATGGATTTGGTACAATGGGACAACATGACACAACAATTTTATATACTTTTCTCAGATCTTGTACTATTCTGAATTTCCCATTAGGCTTTTTCAGTCCCATTATTGGTGAATTACATGGACTACTCATTATTTCTCTCAAAATTCCTTGTTTGAACATTTTCTCTATTATAGGAGTTACTCCTTCAATTATCTCAGGTGTCAGTTTATATTGAGAGACATTTGGATAACTTACTCCTTCCTTCACAGTTATTTTTATTGGATCTACATTTCTCATTAATCCTACATCTTCTCCAGTGAAATCCCAGACTTCTTCTTTTATGGATTGTTTCAATTCTTTTGGTAGTTCATCAGGGTTGAATACAGCATAAGTTTCAGTAACCTCATTTTTTCGATTAGCTATTGTCATTTTATACAGTACATCTTCATCTGGTGTTTCAAATGCTATACCATCCGGGGTAAAAAATATATGCAATTCATTTTGCACAACGGGTCCCTACCTAACAAAGTCACAGGACTGGTGTTGCACACGACGAACCGGTGCATTTCCGAAAATTTCCCTATACTAACTTTCACTGGTTCTGTAAGGTACGTTGTAATCTGTCTGTTGGATACACCAACTACTTGGATTGTTTCATCCGAGAGAGGAAGATTCTTAACATCAGCTGATCTAACAGTTGATCGAGTAGCACCAGTATCCACTAGGAAAGTAATATTTTCATTGTTAATGTTCCCATCTACAAATGGGCATGTCTGGTCTACTTCTAGAGTTGCGCCAAGTACGCACTCTTCTTCCTCCCTTCGGCACCGTCAATAGCTTTCTTCTTAGTCACTTTCAGCGCGTTGCAGCCAATACTGCGAGACAGTGTGAGCGCGTGGCAGCTTATTTACCCGTTCTTCATTGTAGAATCCCGATTCACTACTATACTTCTGAGAGTTTCTGCTCTGCGCAAAAGGCGGTTTTGGCACCTGATTCTGTGGGGTAACAACCTGCTGCTGTTGCTGCAGTTGACCACTCACCTCATTCTGCACCTGTGGATTCAATGATGGATTTTCATTGTTAGTACTTGGGGGAAATTTACACTCAGATTTCCAATACCCTATCCTACCGCAATTATGGCATGGGAACTTCTTTTTAGCTTCTTCTATATTGCCTTTCCCTTTCCCAGGACCAAATCTCGGTCTCGTT
This sequence comes from Triturus cristatus, assembly GCF_964204655.1. Classification (NCBI taxonomy): domain Eukaryota; kingdom Metazoa; phylum Chordata; class Amphibia; order Caudata; family Salamandridae; genus Triturus; species Triturus cristatus. Next base: position 160,476,766 of record NC_140585.1, read on the forward strand.
CCTGTGTTATTTGCTTGTTCTACTAATTGAGCTTCCTGTCTTTCCGCTACCTTTACCTGTGCCCACATAGCCTTTTCTTTCAATTTTCGCTGGTTTGCCTCAATCTCATCACTGACATATTTAGCATGTCTCAATACCTCATCTATTTTCTTATTTTGCCAATCAACAGTATGTTGTTTTATCATTTCACTAATTTCTGGACGTAAACCATATACAAATCTGTATACGAAATCACTCAAATCCTTTTCACTCAGAATTTCATCTCCGCTAAACTGTTTAAAAGCTAGTATTAGCCTTTCATAATATGCATGTACTGACTCTTTACTTTCTTGATGTGTTCGGTCATTTTTTACCCAGTCTGTCTCTTTAGGAGGTACCTTGTTTTTCAAAAATGCCATAACCTGTTCATATTTCTTCATTACCTCAGGGTCTGGAGCCCCTGTTTTTGGATCCCTAGGGTATTCTTGAGTTGGCCAATTAATCATTAATTTACACTCTGTCCATAAATCTGCTGGTACTATTATGTCAAATAAACTGTTCTGTTCGATACATAATACTTTAGATAATTTTACAAATCTGTCCACCTGCCTGTACCACTCGACAGGCTTTTCGCACAATCGAGGGAAATCATTTGTAAAAGACAAAATGTCCTGTCTTGTCCATGGGATATGTACGTATCCTCCTCCTGGAATCTCTCTCATAGTGCATTCTGTTACTACCTTTTCTTTTTCTCTTACAGGAAATGCTGCAAATGTTTTATCTGAGGCATCATCACGTTTCCTATACCACCTACTTTTCCATTTTTCCACATCTCCCCATTTTCTCAACAAGACAATGATATCCTTAATCTGACTTATCCGTCCTGTGGTGTTCAAATTTTCAATATCTTTCTCAGTAAAATCGATTCGATATGGTTTTTGCAAAGCTTTTACCTTTTCAATGTCTATTCCCATTTCATTGGCTACTTCTTCTAGTCGCTCATGTAGATTTTTCGCTCTCCATGTCACACTTTTGCACAAAAATAGTAATTCCTCATCCTGGTAAGTTTTTCATTTTTCTGTAGGTATAGTTCCCACTATTAATTCTTCCAATACCATTCGTAATTTGGCCACATCGATTGATTGGGATTCTTCATCTTTTCTCTGTAAGCTTCTTAACCATTCACTCAATTCTTCTGTAGATGGTCCTACTGGTTTCTCTATGCTACCTTGTTCCAAATTCTTTTGTGGTTCTAATAATGACTCTACTGTCGTTTTACTCTTCTCAGGAAAATTCGAACTTATGAATGGATTGTTTGAAACATTTGGTTCGATCATACTTATTGTCTGTCTCCATGGATTCTCATTTTGACTCGGTTTTTGCTGTTCAACCTATTTATGGCTTTTATAAGGAACTGTTAAACAATGTTCGCTTTCTTTGTGTTTATCAAATATGGGCATTACTGGACCTATTGTCACTGGAACAGTTACAGCTTCCAAATTTTTAGTCAATTCTCTTATTTTCTCTGTTAATTCTAAAGTGGTTTTTGCCAATTCCGCTGAATTTTCACCATTTATTCTATTCTCTGACTTTTTTTCTACCTCTCTGATGGAGTTACTCTTCTCTAGATCATGCGACATTGGTTCTGTCTTAATAATTCGTAATGTTTCTCTCATCGGGGCACTTGGTGTCAATATTTCTGGTTCTGGTCGATACCGTGGTGGATTTTTATAAAACATGTCATCAAGAACATCATCCTCTGATTCATTCACTCCATACCCTCTTGATTCTACATTTTGTCTTTTCTCTGTACACACTCGTCCTCCATTATCCTCTGCAGTTCTTACGGTAAACAAACCTTCAGTCATACTAGCATTCTGCCACCTTCTCAACCGATCATCATGACTTTCATGTCCATATGACCTGCCAAACATGTACCTATATCTTCCGCCACTTCTCTGTCTCTCTCGTTCATGCATCTCATCTTCCCACTCTGTCAATGCCTCAAATTGCGTCAGTCTAGGTCTTGGTTCTAAATTCATCATTTTCTCTCCCAAGTTTCTCAAAACTGCCAAATTGAATGAACCATGTTCTGGGAAAGCCAGTACTCCATCGTCCTTCGTGTATTTTACCCAATTGTCTAACCAAATACAAGTATGATATCCATATTTTGCAACCATAAAGGATGCGGGGGTTTTCGGTGGAGGAAGTAACTGTCCCTCCATTGACACAATCGGTTTGTCCTTTTTAAACCACCTTTTAATTTTCCCAAACCATGACTTTTTCTCCTTTTCTGGTGGATCGTAATACATTTTCCTGTGTTCCGTGTATCGCTAGTCTTTCCTTACAACTGTACTGTTATTCTGTCCAATCGTAGCGCGATTCACACTAACGCACCAATCCGGAGCGTCTACGTCATCTCTGTGGTTCTCCAATCCCAGCGCGACTCACACTCACGCACCAATCAGGAGCGTCTATGTCTCTAGCCAACTGGCCAATCCCAGTGCGGTCTTTCTGACGTCAACAGCCGCTGCTCCTGCTCCTACTCCTACTGACCCCTCCTTTAGAAAAATTCTCTCTGTAAGTTTTCCAAACTTTTCAGATTTACAAATCTGTTAGTAACTACATAAAAACACCACCATTGTCCACTTCGCTAGCCAAAGAATAGTACAAAGACCTCTTTCACAAGAATTCCGTCTTTCCCGAGAGCAGCGATTACCTCTGCCCTACTACGGAATCGTTACTTCCGTTGATAAAGTAGCACATCCCTCTACATTACCCTTCCAGCAAGCATTAGCTAACCGCTTCTCTAGAATTAAGACACCTAGTTTGAGACCCAATGCTCCTGAGAAATAAAACTAGAGTTTCGCAATTAACCGGAATGCCTTTTCATTCACCCACTTTCACACGGGAAGAAGGTAGTACAATAACACAGAATTCTGTATTTTCCGAGAACAGCCAACAGTCTGTCCTACCACAGAATTATAACACTCGTTAACAAAGTAGCGCTTCCCTCTACTCTGTCCTTGTAGCAAGCTCAGAAAACACCTGCTACCTTTTTAGTGATAAGCGTTATCAGAGTGCCTTCTGGCCTCCTGGTACTTAAGACCAAAATTTCACAGGTAACCTTCGCTATCATACACACTTCTCTCATACAGAGAATATCTCTAATGGCAACACACGACGATGCTACCGAATCGAACCCAGACAATGCGTCGTGCAACTTCAATCGTTACACATTTCCCCTGTGTACCTACAGGGCTACAACAATTCTGTCTTTCTCGAGAGCAGCGCTTACCTCTGCTCTACTACGGAACCGTTACAAACTTCCGACTTCCTACATCCCAGAAGCCGTGCGAACAACATAAAACTCGACGCGACTCAACATTGAATGTTAGTACATAAACCAATACCAATCAGTAATCAATAATCAATAAGCAATGAACAAGCAATAATCAGCAAACCGAAACAATAACAACCATCATCTTGCTACCAGAAAAACTGATGCAGCGTGGAATCCAAAATCCCTCCCTCCGTTACAGACCAAAGATCTCCCTATCACATTCAATCAATACATTCACTGGTGGGGCCCATAACACCAACATTCCCTCATCATTGGTCTGTCTTTCTCGAGAGATGATTGTTCCAAACGCTGACATGAAAGGAATACCTTATAGCCTAGGAAACAACAATATTACAGAACTATTCTTTAACATATCCTATAACAAACCTTCTAAATATCCCTTCCATGTGACGCAATGGATCTGTGTTAGTTGCGTGTTTAGGTGACCTTCTAATTCCCTCTCTTGCCTTTAAGCTTTAACATTTCTCATGAATAAACAACACAACTCATGTGTAAATGATTAATATCAAGATTTATCTCAATTAATGCAAATCTGAAAGAAAATGTTATTCAAACCGCAAATTACCATATTTACCTATTCTGGCTAATTGTCGTCCTGTAAGTCAATCAGGTTGACCTGCGGCACCCTACAGTCCCGTAGATTGGGTTGAGACAATAAGCGCGTACCCGTCAATCTATGCCCATTTAATTAGAAAGTTCAGTTCATCAGGAAATTGGGCAGCAATTCAGTCTGTCAAAGATTCAAGGAAACAGCTGTCCTACAGCGTCACCGTCCTCTCTGTCAGCATAACGTCAGGGAAACAAAGAGCTTGGTCCCAAATCTCACTATTCTACCATAATTTATAGTGATTTCAATGTCAAAATGTACCAAGAATGAGATTTAGTCTGTTATGATTGGCTAATCAGGGGTCGTCCAACAAAGTTCTCATAAGGTTTAGTCCATGGTGTCTTAACACTAGCTGGTTCCGGTTTTTAAAGACAGTCTATTGTTCCCGGGGTCCTGGCAGCTTTCCCAGGATGACCTTGATGGGTACAGTCTGGCTAGAGTCAAGATGAGGCCACTGTTGCTGGCGGTGACGCATGCGCACTTCACCCAGAACCTCAAGTTATCAGGGCAGTCACGTTCAATGTCTCGTTCAGCCATTTTGTCTAGGCCGGAATGGGCAACTTAAGCAAAAGAAACACAAAAACGTAATTAAAACATATAAATGGCTAATAAAATGTTATTCCCTCGCTAACACCCATATGTGTGTGTATTTATCTAGCATGATAGCAACATTCAAAGCGGTTTATACTCACTTAATAAAGCACCAATCACAAATACATCACCAAAGCAACGTATATCATGCAATATTCTAATTTCTCTACTATAAGTATGTGTACTTAATTTAGTTTACGTATTAATTAAGCCATGCAAATGCAAATCCCACATATAATTCATTTATTAATAAGGTTGGTTAGTTCTTCTCACTTGAAACAATTAATACGATTATTATTAATTGATTATACTAATTAGTATAAACGTGTAAATGGGGAGGATATACAAAATTTTGCATTACCCGCTCCAGCAATGACACCCACCTCATCTTCTCCCTGACCAAGAAACCCAACATCACCAGGCGCAAATTCCAAGAAGGGATGAAATCCATAGCAACCTGGATGAGCAACAGCTGTCTGAAGTTGAACTCGGGGAAAACAGATGTCCTCATCCTCGTCTCCACTCCTCCCCATGGGATGACACCTGGTACCCACCCGACCTCAGAAACCCACCTACCCCAACAGAACATGCACTCAACCTCGGCATCATACTCGACTCCTCACTCACCATGAATCGCCAGATCTAAGCCGTATCCTCCGCATACTTTTCAAGACATTCAAGTTGATCCCCCAACTCCAGAAAAAATGTCACCCACACACTCCTCACCAGCAGAGTAGACTACGGCAACACTCTCTACGCCAGAATCAACAAAAAACTCCTACGCAAACTCCAGACGGTCCAAAACTCTGCAGCCGGACTTATCCTGGACATACAAAGACACAACCACACCCCCCAACACCTCCGTGACCTCCACTGGCACCCTGTGAAAGAAGAGTAACTTTCAAGATGCTTATACACACGTACAAAGCCCTCCACAACACCATCCCTAATACCTCAATGAGCAAATCTCCTTCCAAGTCCTGAAGAGAAACCTACTTTCAGCTGATCTCACCCTAGCCACTGTCCCTCATTTCTACAGGACCAGAGTGGTTGAAGTTCCTTCTCCTACCTTGCACCCAGAACCTGGAACAAACTCCCCATCCACCATCGAAGAAGATTGACACTGTACAAAATCATAAAGATCCTCAAGACCTGGCACTTCGAATGACCTAACAGAGCTGCTCACACCCCCCCATAGCATCATGAGACCCTCACGGGTGAGTTGTGCGCTCTACAAAATCCTGATTGATTGATTGATTGAAAGAAGAAATGGCATAAGTTGGGTTATCTTGAGTAAGAACATTATCTGGTTTGGATTTGACAGTATTTGATGAGAAAAAGGTTAGTGCTGATGCAAGTTATAATACAGTACAATTGTTTAAGAAGTCTTTATGGAGGTCTGAATTGTTCTGCTCGCTCTTCATTTGTGTATGCCAGTCTCCATACTATGTATGCTGTGATGACTTCTGAAGCAAATGTTCTTGTTTTCCTTTTTCTGGTTAATAAAAAGAATAAAAAAAAGAAGACTTTATGCTCCTCATTTAGGTGAATACCCAATAAATGAGAAACGCATACTATGTCCAAAACTGAAATATATAAAATATTCAACTGAAGTTCAAGATGAGAGCAGCATTGAAGAGAAAGTTGAAGTGATAAAGAAAAAAAAGGGGGAACTAATGGTGACATTGTAGGATACCAGTTAAAAAACTGTTTAAGTATCAACTGCTCTGCTTAGGTAGTTCTGAGGGCAATCTTTCATTTACTATGTCTTCCTAATTAAATAATCAAAAACTGTGGAAAAAAGATTCTGTTCTGCACTTTATCATTCACTTCAACAATTGCTTACAGACATAAGTAAAATACATACTGCTTCTTGCATTTGATATCTTTTGGATACATGTAGAGGATCATTGACATTTACAGCAAGATGCACACAAATTAATAATGGTCATGCTTGGAGTATTAGATGGCGAAGGAATAAATAATCATAACTTATTTGGATTAAGTAACTAATGGGACCATAAGTGTGAAGATTGTTTATTTTTACTTGTACCACTGATGTACATGTAGAACAATTCCTATAAATTCCTATACTTAACAATACCAGATTTCAAAACAGTGTCTTTTAACAAATTGATTAATACTGTAAATCAAAATATGACAAGTTTACATTGTAGATCATACATGTTGTCTTCATTGCACATCAAACATTTGGAACATATCTAATTCTAATGCTACAATGTTGTAGATCAGATGGAACAAAATTACAAACAGAAATTACAAACTTTAAAGCAGGTCAAATATCTAATTCTGGAAGAACTTAAACAACACTAGTTATTATTTTTCTTCAAGGAGGTACTAATATATCTGGACACTGTACTGCTTTTTTAAAATGTAACAGTGGATGGACACATTGCAAATGATACCAACCTGAAATTCAAAGCTAGATTGTCGACTCACCTAGCTAATTCTTAACTGCTATTTGCGCAACCAAAGTTCTCAGAACATCATTCGGCCTATTGGTGGTGATGTTGTTATAAAACAGAATGGTTTGGATTCTATCCATATTTATAATCACTGTTTGCCTAATGGAAAAAGATTTTGAAGAATTGCTATAAAAAGCAAGTAGAATACATATATATTTGTTTTCAGCACTGTACCATGTATAATAGTAATAGTTCATCTTTTAAAATCTATTTACGTTAAGTAGTAGAGTTAATATAGATGAAACAAATAATTCAGAAAGTGTAGTTGTATAAAGCATAGTTACACATACTTATAATAATATACTACGCACTTTTGGTGTTTTTTTATTCAATCCATTCAGATTTTTTGTCCCCACTTTTTAATGATGATGCTACGTCGAACCACCATGTATGGTGAAGTTCTATGAAATCTGACAACAGTAAAAAAGTAAAACTGATACTGGTATCTAATTATACTACAATGTGATTCTTTGAAAAAAATGGAATATTAATGTTTTTTTAAGACAATGCACTTATATTATATATTTGTTTTTCCTCTTAATAACAGTTATACTTCAAGATTGAAAACGTCTATAGTACTGTTTAGGACAATACTACTCCAAAAATGTCTTTACTATATTATCTTTCTGAATTACTTCAAAGGTAAAAATATAGGAGCTAATGTTGCTGATGAACTGTATATTTATTAGAGATAGTTAGTGAAGTAGTAGGGAAATGTGAGTTTTAAAACATGTTGCCAAATGTAATAACCTCTATCCTTGTCCATATAATTTTCTTCAAGGCTACACTGCAAGGAGGCCATAAATAATGAGGTGTGTGCTTCATACTGAAAGCAGACTCTGACAAGTTTGAATGTCTGACTGCTACTAAATCTCGCTATGTCTCTACGTGTATGTGTAGTATGACACGTGTGGTGCAGCTGATGACCCTAACATAAAATCATATCCCATGACAAACATTGTCAGAGTTTCTTCAGCATTCAGTCCCAGAAGTACAGATTTCTTAGCTGAGCAGGCCTCATGGAAGCACTTGAACAGACAGCTGCATACCACGCTTACCAGCATAAGAAGCAGAAACTGATTCATACAGCTTTTTCTACACATGTTTACAGACTATACAGTCTGAAAGAGGGGCAGTACAGTGTCTATATTCTACATTACATGTGTCATCTTACACTAAAAGGCACTGTAAGAGTCTCTCACCAAGAAGGGGTTTGACCGAAAGGCCATAAATACTGAACTTCAAGAAAAGTGGCAATACTGATTGGCACTGATTCCATAATTTAAACCTAGATCACACAACCCAAAAAATATGATAAATAGACACTGTTTTCAAAAATCAATTTGTTGGTTGAAAACACATTTTTTTAATCTGATCTTTAAAGGCATGATTATTTTTTAGAAATTAATTGATTATGTTTGTACATAAACAGGAATCACTTATTTACAAAAATACTTGATAAGTAACACAAGCTTCTCTAGGGCTTAGGCAGTGTTGTATATCACCTCTTTGGTTGTCTTGCTCTATTGGTGATATCACTGTCCATTTCAGTTCTCCTTCTATATGTTTTTTTTTTCAATCAATGATTCACCAAGGGACCAGAAACAGTTTGCCTTTGAATTCTTGATTTCTGTTGGGTGATACCTTGATGTACTTCCTGGTTAGTTTTTCCAATGTATAACATGTTTAAAGGGCAATAATATGCCGTAGACTACATTTCTAGGTTTACAGGATCGGGAGGATCCCCTGAGCCCAAGGCTTGCTCCTCCTCATATAGATTCCTAATGACTCTGCTTGTTTTATGCTACTTGCATGTCTTTCTTCTTCCTTTCACACACCTCTACTTATGTTTGCTTTTGCTGGACAGCTATTTGGTCCTACTAGCTGCCTCTATGATGGCACTATGTACTTGTTTTTATTTGTATATATGTCTGCTTTTTCTCCCACAATTGTCTACCTTGTGTGTACCGCAACTTGTCTGTAAAACATTCTGAGAACACTCTAGGGTCAAGTTTGCGCTATCCAAAACTTTTTTAATAAATAAATAAATAGATGAACTTCTAGCTGTGAATTTGCAGACAGGAGAGATGTGTACTTACTTACTACCATCCATGATGAAATTATTCCACCTGTGACTGTTTGGGGCCAAGTAGCTGAAGTGCGCTAATCTTTGTGCATTTTACACCATAATAGGCACATGGGTGGTGTTGATAGAGCAGATCCGAGGTTGGAACCTTCCACTGCTCTTTGTAAGGCTTGCATATGGTATCCATTGTTTCCACTTAGAAACCATTAATGCTTTTGTTGTGTTTAAGGATTTTTCCCCAGAGTCAAGGAACACATTTGTTAAGTTTCAATAATCTGTGATAGGCAGCCTTGTTGTAGTGGGACGGGCAATTGTTCCTTGAATTGGAATGGTAAAGGATGTGGCTAGATTGAAAGATCAGCACTTTGCTGATCACATCCCGGCCCGACCCAAAATAATTTTCCCAGTAAGATATGAAGAGGTGCCCAGAAGGAGACTCGTTTGTACTGCCCAGAATATCCTTCCATACCTTCACTGTGTGTGCCTGCTTGTAATGGAATGTACTACATGCAGAATAATTTTTGGGAGCATCCGTGTTTGTAAAAGTCAAATGGCTGGTCTGTGGTGTTCTATATTGTTTGTTCAAAATTAAGGTTTGCATTAGTGTGATGCATTTAGTTAGACCTTTTGTGTTTTGTAGTTTTGAATCTACTTACAAATTGGTTTGTGTTTTCTTTTTTGTAAAAAACTAAATGTGATGGCAGTGTGCATGGACTGGTGTTTGGCTGGCATTGTGGGTGAACTGGTGCTTTGCGGATGGTGTGCGTTGACTGGGGTTTCGCTGGCGGTGTGAATAGACTGGTGCCTGGCTGGCAGTGCGCTTGGACTGGTGCCTTGCTGTGTGAGTAGTGACTTGCTGCTGGTCACTACACACACTGGTAGCTAAACACCAGTCCACATACACCGTCAGCTGGTTTATTTGCTGTGTCATGCATGTGGGCGTATGAAAGTGATGGGCCCTTGAATGGCGCTGTCTGTTGATGTGAATGTTGTAATTTGCTGGGCCCGTGGCTGGTGGCATGAATGGTTTTGTGTGTCACATATGAAAGTTGTTTGAATGGCCTGTAAAGAGGTTGAGGTCTTAACTCAGCTTTACAGCTCACAAGCTATGAGTCACTGGTTCAGTGTTTTGAACTTTCAATTAGTAACAGTGCATATCATTTTCGTGAAATCCCTTGTTAATAAAATTTTGTGTATAGAACTATCACTCACTCTCATGCCAAATCCAACCGGAATGTCTATAAACTTGAGGAATAGATGGTTGTGCAGTAATATTTGTATTTTCTGTCTTGCTCTGTCAGGGTGTACATTGTCTCTAGGCAAAATCTACCAACTCTCAATATTTTCATAGGCTAAACATCCGGGGGTAAACGGTGGAATAACTCTTGTGGATCCCAACAAGTTTTCTTACCCTCAATGCCCTGGAAACCTCAAAATGTGGTTAAAGTAACACTTTTGTTATAGATAAATTTGAGGTTTGCAGGAGATTCTGGGTGGGAAAATGTTGCTGGATTCACGCAAGTCACACCTCCTTGAACTCACCCAGATGTCTAGTTTTCAGAAATGTCCGGGTTTGGTATGTTTGCGAATATGCCTGCCATGCCCGGGACCAAAATCGCAGGTGACATTCCACACAAGACCAAGTCTTTTTGTAATCGATAATTTTGAAGTCTCCACAGTAGGTTTTGGCTATTTCCTGCCTCAGGTACTTGGCTCAGTCGCACAAGTGAGGTACCATTTTTATTGGGAGACCTGGAGGAAGGCTGGGTGGTAGGAAATTTGAGACAACCCACTGATCCTACGACTATCCGTCACAGAAATGTGAGGAAAATGTGATATGTTCAGCTAAATTTGAGTTTTGCAGGGGAATCTGGGTAGGAACACCTTCTTTGGCTCCCCTGAGTGTCTAATGCTCAGAGATATCTGGGTTTGGTAGGTTGCCCTAAATGCCTGCAGCGCCTGGGACCCAAAACCCAGGTGACTGCCTCGCAAAACCAAGTCTTTTTGTGCTCGATAATTTTGAAGTCTCCACAGTAAGTTTTAGGCAACTTGCTGTCGCTGGCACTAGGCCTACCCACACAAGTGAGGTACCATTTTTACCGAGAGACTTTGAAGGAATGCTGAGTGGTTGGAAGTTTGTGGCTTCCCAGAGATTCCATAGCTTTCCATCACAGAAATGTGAGGAAAATGTGGTTTGTTTGGACAAAGTTTGAGGTTTGCAGGGGATTCTGAGTAAATGAACCTGGTGAAAGCCAAATAAGTCACCCCATCCTGGATTTCGCTGGGTGTCTAGTTTTCACAAAATGTACAGGTTTGCTAGGTTTCCCCTATTGCCATCTGAGCTAGGGTCCAAAATCTACAGCTAGGCACATTGCAAAAAAAAAGGGGCCAGCTTTCGATGGAAAAATGTGATGTGTTCATGTTGCATTTTGGGCCATTTCCTTAAGCGGGCACTAAGCCTACCCTCACAAGTGAGGTACTGGTTTTAATGGGAGACTTGGGGAAAGGCTGGGTGGATGTGAGTTTGTGGTTTTCCACAGACTCTAGAACTTTCCATCACAGAAATGTGAGAAAAATATGTTTTTTGGACAAAGTTTAAGGTTTGCAGGGGATTCTGGGTACCCAAACCTGGAGACAGCCACACAAGTCACCCCATTCTTGATACCTCTGGGTGTCTAGTTTTAAAAAATATATAGGTTTGCTAGGGTTCCCTAGCTGCTGGTTGAGCTAGGCTTCAACATCTACAGCTATGCACTTTGAAAAAAAAGGATCAGATTACACTGAAAAAATGTGATGTGTCCCCATTGCGTTTTGGGCTGTTTCCTGTCGCGGGCACAAGGCCTACCCTCACAAGTGAGGTACTGTTTTTATTGGGAGATTTTGGGGAGTGCTGGGAGAGTGAAAGTTTGAGACTCCTCACAGATTCCAGAACTTTCTATCACAGAAACATGAGGAAAATGTGTTTTTTGGACAAAGTTTAAGGTTTGCAAGGGATACTGCGTAACAGAACCTGGTGAGAGCCACACAAGTCACCCAATCCTGGTTTTACATGGGTGTCTAGTTTTTAAAAATGTATAGGTTTACTAGATGCCGCCTGAGCTACGGTCTGAATACCACAGCTAGGCACATTGCAAAAAAAATGTCTTATTTCAATGGAAAAACGTGAGGTGCCCATGTTGTGTTTTGGGTTGCTTCCTTTCACAGGCACTAAGCCTTCCCAGACAAGTGAGGTATCATTTTTATTGGGAGACTTAGGTGAATACAGAATAGCATAACAAGTGTTATTATCAATTGACTTTCTATGTATTTCTGTCCTCCAAACATGTAAGACAGTGTGTAAAAAATAAGTCGTTTTGAAAAATGCCCTCTGATTCACATGCTAGTATGGGTAACCACACATTCGGAGATGTGCAAATAACACTGTTCCTAAACTCCATATACTGTTCCCATTTTGGAAATACATAGGTTTGCCTGATACCTATTGTGAGAGGCTGGGTCAGAATATGAAAAACACTTATGGAAGTGGACACCTCACACTGATCCAGACAGCCCTTATGGTGATTTTAGTGGTCTTAGACAACCTTAAAAAGCTCTCTAAGTGGTAGCTGTGCAGAGCAGCCTCCAGGCTTAGTCCAGAAGGAGTGTAAAGCAGCTTGTTTTACCAGAACATAATCCTATAGGCATGAGTTTATTATAAGACACTTACTAACACATACTGATATCTCCTAGCTGGAGATATATACACAATATTCACAATACTTTGCAATAGAAATAGGTAAGTAGCACAGAATACACAGTGGTCCCGAGCGGGAGACCAAACCATACACTAAAATAGTGGTATGAGAATCACAACTTGAGTCAAGACAATAGTCAGAGGACATAGAAGTGGCGGGGACCCAAGGATCCACCCAAGGTGAGTATCTATGAGCCCCTATCTATGAGCCCCACGGAGATCGGGTGCAGTGTAGGAACACCACTGCGTTCTCCGTAGAAATCAACGTGTAAGTTGTGGTTGCTTTTTTAAAGAAAGTGGACCCTTTCCTGTAGACCCTGAAGGAACCCAGTGTAAAACAAAAGGTTGGATAGCCACCCCACCTGTGGAAACCTTAGGAACCAGGATACCTGCACAAGGGAAGTCAGGTGCATAGGTGTGAAGTGTCATCAGAAACCGTCAACAAACTCAATGGGAGACTTCGGAAAGATTCTGCTGCTGGAGAAGGTGAAAGTGTCCGGTGGAAACCAACTCTGGATTCAAAATGTTAAGAAACTGCAAGCAGAAGGGGGCAGAGTCCATGCCAATCAGAAGTGACTTGGAGGCACAACAGACGAATGCCTACCGTTGTTGGGTATTGCAGGAGAGTCGACGGTGACCTTGGAACTACAGCTGTATGGACCAGGCGATGCTGTGGAAGACCAGGAGCTGTACATGAGCTGTCCTATGTCGTATGTTGAGAGTTGATGGGTCGGTGTCCAGCGGGAATACAAACAAGCCTTTGCAGCTGCAACCAACAAAGAAGTTGAAGAAGTTGCAAGGTTGGGACCAGCAAGGTCCAGGTGACTCACCGGAAGCAGGGGAGTTAGGACAGGCGCCAAGCAATCAGAGGAGCCCAAAAGAGTTCAAAGGTGATCATCAAGAGGACCCACAGGCCGGAGGCACTGAAGTTGCAGAGGACCTTGATCAGCTCACCAAAGATGCAGGCCCATGGTACAAGTGATGTGGTGAGGGCAAGGATCTTGGTTACTGGAGATGCTGGAGGTTAGGTCTACTTGGAGGCTGAATATCTTATTGGAAGGAAGCCAATAAGCTTTTGCAATTGCAAGTCGATTTGATGCACAGGGGTCAGATTCCTGCGGCTCTGACAAGAGATACCGGCCTCAAACATGGTGAGAGGACAGGACAGGCTTCGAAGGATGTGAAGAACCACCGCCTGTGTTTCTGAGCCTTTCGGAGTGCATGGGACCCCAGGGTCAGCCGACCGGTCAGCTTAATTGCGGTGCCTGCAGATGTAGGGAAGTTACTCCTTCTCTTCAAGGGAGATTCCTTCAGGTGTCTTGGATGCCCACAGGCATTGGAAGATTTCCTGTATGGAGCACAGGCACAGACGTTGTAGCAGTCAAGGAGGGCAAAGAGATCAGAAGCAGTAGGAGTCTTCCCAGGTGCATCCTTAATACCCAGAGTGAAGTCCAGAAAAGTCCAGAGAGCCCAGGTGGTCGAAGTTGAAGTGGCGTCTGTATTGAATCGTGTCCCATGACGAATCTAGGGAAGAACCCTCAGGTAAGCCCTTAAGTACCCTAAGGAATGAGTTGAAATGATTCAGGGGTCCCTCCCTAGGAGGGGCTGGACAACAGGGAGGATACTCCCCTGTCCTTTGTACAGTTTCACACCAGAGTGGGAGCATACAGCTCCCTTAACTAGTTTGAACTGGAGTATGCATGGCGGGTACCAAATGTGCCCTGTGCGCAGACTATGTGATGCTGGCAAGTGCTCCCCCGCCCCACTACACTAAACTCTGGGAGGTGGTCACACCCCCCTGTGACAGGGTGCATATTGTTCTTTCTTCTCCTGCTCAAGCTTGGCTCAGCAGCAGGAGGGCAGAATCATGTCTCTGGTCGGCAGCAGCCATGGTGTGCTGTCTGGGTCTAGAAGACTGGTACCACTGCAAAGGCCAAATGGAGGGCCTTTGCAGTGTTTGGAATCAAAGCTCCCACACCGTTTACAGGGTGGGGGTATGATTCCAACATGTTTGATACCAAGCATGCCAAGGTTCATTACATCCAGTTTCAATATGGTCATCGCATAATGAAGCAGTGCATCTCTATATGTTATATGGCTGTCTCACTTACAACCCAGAGAATGTACTCCGAAGGCTGTAGAGGTGTCCTGCTCATGTAGAGGCACCCCTCGCCCATAGAACTGAGCACCCTGCCTTCAGGATTAAATAGGCATGCCGTAGGGGTGACTCATAGGTTTTAAGTGTAGAGAAAACTGTATATTTCGTAAGTGGTGCTAGCACCGGATCACACATGCTGCAATGGCAGGTCTGTAGAGTTAGTTTGAATGGTCTCCCATTTGTGGCATAATACATGCTTCAGCCTTTGGGGGATCTCTGGGGTACCTCTGCGTAGGGGACGTTAGCGCCATATATTAGGGACATATAAGGGTACCCCTTTATCCAATCTGGGATGTACCTAAGTACTTACCATAACAATTTAGGGGAGAAAGCAGAGAGACTGGGGTCCTGATTAGCAGTATCCCAGTCAGACTTGTCAGAAACAGCATTACACCAAACAAAAAGTGGGGGTACCCATAGAAGATCCTACTTTCCTACATCTATTTGTCACTCTCTATATTTTATCAAATTAATTGCGGGATACCCAGTACATTATGAAAAACCATTGAAAGGCGGAGCTCAGTTATTGTATCTGCACACCAAGGGCTCTTGATTAAGATAGCAGTCCTATAGATTGCCACAAAAGGAAGGGTCCAGTGGATGTAATGGTATATGGCTTTTAAAAATGTAGCAAACTTTACTGGTGAATACATAGGCACCAATGGCTGGGTTTTTTTCCAACTCAATTTCAATATTTTTTCTTTCTACTGGAAAACCTTGAAGGATCTACACAAATGACCTCTTGCCGAATTAAGAATTTTGTCACCTTTTCATAAATATATACACAAGTCTGACTTTGAGCGTCACACACATCAATGTTTTTCACAGCTTTTTCAGTTACTATGCCGCCTATCAAGAAAGTGTTGATAGCTGGATACTTACGTTAACAGTCAATTATTGGTACAGGAGATTTTGTTTTCATGAAATTGAGTTTTCCTTTTCTACTCTTCTGGTCCCTTTCAGAGAGGGTACAATATACAGATAATTAATACAGAAATGCATCATTTACCCTGATAACATGGGATTTGCTTAAAAGGTTGCGTTATTAGGCTGTGCAATTAAATACACAATTTGCACTTGATAAATTCTACTTGAGTGGTATTAATATTTATCTTTTCATGTTTGAGTTCTCTTAAGAAACAAAGTTGATCTCTATAAATACCATTTGATGCAAACTATGTAACCTTATCATTTGTAAGAAAAAAAAATGGCATCTCTGTCTTTCCTTTAATAAATTCTAAACACAAATATTGTTCGTAGGCTAAAACAAATTAGGATCTCCCAAGTGAATCTATTTCTTGAGTTAAATATTTATGTAAATCACATGACTAGCAGTTATTTCCTAAAATATATGAACTAAAGGAGGAACATTTTTGTGTTTTACTAATTAGATTTTTTCCTCTTAGCCTTAGCTTTATAATCGGTTACACCTGCCATACTAAATGATATAATTTCATTCTATTTTTATTATTGATTGTAAAATTACATTCAGTGACAATCACTTAAATTCCATTGATAATTTATGATTTCATTTTGGAAGTTTTTCTTGACTTATTGATGAGTCTAACTTTACTTCAAACCAGGTGCTTCTGATAATTGCCTAATGGTCCTGATGATTTTGGTATTGCAATTGTCCATTTGTGTTTGTGATTGTAATATTTCTTTATTTTTCTTCTCCTATTTATTTAATTTTCGTTATTATATTTATCCTCTCTGTCATTCACATCATCATGTTTGGTTCATTCCCATCATATATTGATGTCCTTCAATTTTGTAAACATAAACTAAATATTAATTTTTTTTGGGATTGACAAATACCAGTGTCTGAGCATACCGAAATTGGGGGAGATAGAAAAGAGTAACATAAAAATAACACTTTGGACCATAACCATGTCTACTTATTACAGGAGATCTATGTTAAAACCTAATAGGGAACAACATAAACCCATTGTAGGAAACTGGAGATATTGCTTGTTGAGGCACTTAAGCAACAACCACAGTCCTTGTCCGAGTGAACCAAAAAAGTGACTAAATTAACCTGTGCTTAACCCTCTAGTTACTTGTCACAAAAGCAGTCAGGCTTCACTTGGAGGTACTATGTAAAGGTTTTAGAGAGCAATAATTGAAAACACAAAAAAAAAAATCATATGAATATAGAAAATATTAATAAATAACATTACATTAAAACAAACTAAATCCAATCAGGAGAACAAGAGTTATGAATTTTAAAGTTTTAATTGAAATGTTGTGCCTAAAAGATCAGCATACCAATCACTGGTATCTAATATCGCAAGAGCGGGGCAATGTCAAAAGTTAAGGCTGTCGGAGCACTGGTCACATTAAAGATGTACATTATGCCTGGTCACACCATACCTTTGGACATAGAAACATTTTAGAAGAAAAGTCCAGAAGGTAGAATTCCGTGGGGCAAGGCAACAGGCTGTGTCCGAGGAAGAATTGTCATTGATGGGCATCTGCTTGAAGAAGTGTCAGAGATGCAATCAACAATTTAGGGAAAAAGCTCCAAATAGGAAAACATGGATTTATAGGCTGAGAAGGTCATCATTGCCAGCCACCATTAAGCCCTGTAAAGATTTTGCATTTAGACTCAGACAACTTTTGAAAGTTGAAAGCGCACTGCAGGATAAAGCTGCGGGATATTTGCACTTTTTTAAAACTTTTTTTTTGTACATTTAATTCTTTTAAATGTAATTTTTTTCCCACTTTGCTTCGGTCGATCCACCCATCCATCCACTATAGGCTCAGAGCTTTCAGTTTTTTTGGCATATGATAACATTTCCTCCCTAGCTCCGGTGCACTTAGACACATCAGCATCATTTATTTGTATATTGATTAGTATTTCTATTCCCCCGGGATCACATTGCCTGCCATAGGCGGACACTAACCTCCATTTTATGGAAGATTACTATTCCATTTTGCTATGCAGTTTCCTGAGTGTAACAGGTGTCTCCTTTAGAATTCTATGGGCAGAAAGTAAAGATCTCTATCATTCTGCATATTGTGTGTTATTTTGAGGGGAAATTAACGTTTATCATATGGTAGTGTGGTCTGACTATAAAGTGGTTATTATAAAACCTAAGCAAACAACCACATATGTAATAATTCAAACTGCAAACAATGCCACATTTGACACTTTATGGCCAATTACGATGGTGGTCAGTTGGACCGCCGCCTGCTATTGCGCCCATCAGGAGACTGCCAGATAAGGTCTGATCACCGTATTACAAAGCAACCGCCAGCCGTGCTGGCAGTCGGAAAGTGCTCCTTAAGCCAAGGACTGGGGCCCAGCACTAACCGCAGTGATAAGGAGCATCTTCTGCACGCCCAAGGACTATGTGCCATGCACCATTTTGTGAATGGCACACAGTGCATGGAGGTGAGTGACCCACAATAGATGGAGCCCTGTTTTGGGCCCCCAAATTCCGTTTCAGACATCCTTTTCATGGCGGTCTCCCTGACATGAAAAGTTTTTTAGAAAGATATATTGTAATCCCAACAGCAGTGCCAGCCTTGGCACCATCACAATTTGGGAATACGATTCCAACTGCTGCCCTGTCCAGATCACTTATCCTGGTGGAGGCAGCAGTGTTCTACCCAAACGCTGTGAGTCTGACCGTTGTGATTTCAATCTGGCAGTCAGACTGAAGGGTTTTCGGTGGTCAGATCATCACCAACTGCCTGTCAGTGGCAGGCCTGTTCAGTCACACATCTGTCCATCAATCTCTTCTGCTTGTACTGCTTAGTGCAACTGCCAACTGAGGGCTTTACTATTTCCCAAAGAAAGATGCTTCCAAGAAAGTGGTCAGTGAGAAGAAGCTGCTTCTCACTAGTGGTATGTGGCCCCAAACCTTTTTTGGATCATCATGTTGCACGCCTACCGCATCAGCCTCCGGGGAGCAAGCTGAGAGCAGCACTACTGCATCAATAGCAGCACCTCAATGTAAGCCCATGTCTGTCATTGAGGTGGCCTCTGCAATCACAGTGATGCCGACTAGCATTGACACTGAATTGGATGTGTTGCTTTTGCAGAGTACTGCCAATCATTTTAGAAAACAGAGCAACGTGGAGAGCTGCCACAACAAGCAATAGTACATCTTCCTGATGTTGGAGCAAAACAGGAGGTTGAGCATCCTTCCAAGCAAGAACCTTCTATTTTAGAATCATTGTCTCTCAGATCTCCATCAAGAAAATGGAAGGGTACTACTTTGCCATTTTCTCCAATGCTCCACTTCTGATGATGATGATAGGGACATGAGTGTGCCCAGCAGAGTCCAGTAGACAACAGGAGAGGCAAGAGCAAAAGACAAGTTCATTCTAGCCCCAGACTTATGGAAGGGGATGATGAGGAGGATAATGACGACGAGGCAGTCATTGTGGAAGGTTACACAGAGGAGTCCAACACTGCCATTCAACCTGCTCTGATGTGGAACAGGTAGCACCACCAGATCCCTTATTTGAAAGCCCCAGCTGAGCACTTCACCAACCCCTACCTCAGGAGAAGTATTCACTGCAGAGAGACAATCAACGACATGCCCACCTACCTCCCATTCTTCTTTAGATATTGGCAGTGGCACAGTATAAAAGTACTTCCCCCAAGTTTTAGACTTTGTTATGGTTAGCATACAGGGGGAGCACATTATAGTATGCAGCATTTGCAGCACACATGTTCATCGAGTAAGCCCGGTTCACATTATGGTAATATAACCCAAATGGAAAAACACCATGCAATCCGGTGGGATTAGCCCCTTAAAAATGTTGCTGATCATGGTTGTGGTGGTGAGGAGAGCCAGGAAACATCAGCTACAAGTCCAATCATGGTGGGAGGTGATGATGAGGAAGAAGAGGGTGACATCATCAGGCAAAGCAGCCTTGTCTCCAGCAGTGTACCAGCAGAATCACCCACCTCAGCGACTTCACATTGGCACAAGAACACTCAAAGTGAAATGGAGACATCACAGTATTCAGTGACTACCTCACTACGACACACATTGAGTCTACTACCACCTACTTCTTTAAAGTTCCCTGTGTCAGTGGCTACAGAAACTAAGAAAATCCAGGCTACGATTATGGGCATGTTTAGGCAGGAGGGGCTCTACGAGTGCAACTACCTACAGGCACGTTTGTACAATGGGAAGCTGGCAAAAATGTTAGCACGGGATCTTCTCCCTTTTACTTTTGTGGAATCAGGGAGATTCTGTAGAATTTGGGTGCAGTCATCTACCTGAAATGGAAGGTTCCAAGTTGGAACTATTTTGCCAGAGTTGCTTTCCCAGTACAGCATCATGATGTGCTGCAGTTGGTTGGACAAGCTTTGAAGCAAAGTGTTGTTCATACTGATCACCTGACGATAGACATGTGGACCAGTTGTCAGGCAACTTATTACATGTGCATTACTGCACACTGGATCTCTTCTGTGGGAGTAAGGCAAAAGATATCTGCATGTCTTGGCCTTGAAGAAAGTTTTAAGAGCATATGGCGGCATGCAACTGTGGCCATATTCACCATGGAGAAATCACATACAGCTAAATTTCACAGCAATGGGTAAGAATGGCTGTGACAAAGATGTCTCAGAAATCGATCAGTTGCCATGGACAACAACAGTAACAGAGCTAAGGCCATTGCATCAACCTGGTAGTCCAGGACTTTCTCAAAAAGGAAGTCATAGTCAGGAACATACTGACCACTTGCAGAAGAATCTGCACTCATTATAGCCATTCTGTTAAAGCCCATAAGCAGTTGTGGATTATTCAGCTTGCTTATGTAGCACCAGTTAAAAGTTTAAGTCCTGATACAGGAGTTGACAACATGTTGGAACTCGATTTATTACATGTTGCAACATCTATTTGAGCGGTACCATGAGATCAATGACTATGTCATTCAAAGAGCAGGGGAAGCGGTTGAGAAAGCTTAGATCATGGATGTGGACACATGGGGACCTAGCTAAATGCCTGACACAGATGCAACTCCGTTTTGATGTTTTCACACAGGAAGTTAGTTAGGATGAGAGTACAATGGGTCAAGTGATCCTGTCGATGCATCTGCTACAGAACCAGCAAAAGAAGGTGTCTGAAAGATTTGCCATGGCAGTTGTGAATAAAAGCACAGAACCACATGTCTTGGTTGAGAGCCTAATCCTGTGCTTAACTTGCAATACAAGGCTGTAACATAAGAACATCTCGTCCACACTCTACATCTGTGCCACATTACTTGATCCATGGTACAAACAAATGTTGCCGACTTTCAATCCTTATATGAAGTGGATTTTTCAAAATACAAAGGCTGGGTTGTTGATCAAGCCAGAGAATTGGACGAAGAATGTCTGGAACCCCGCAGTTATGAGCGCTGCCTTCAACTTCCAGAGAGGGCAGTCTTGTCTCATAGCAGTTAACAACACCATCAACCAGAACACCGGACCCAAACTCTGGATTGTACTGGTTTCAATCAGCAGGGCTCAAGACCAGTGAGAGGCGAAGGCAAAAGAGGTTGAGCTAGTGGCAGCACCAATCACCATCCACAGGATGTTCCAGGAGAATCTGGATGATCCAAAAAAGGTCTATGTGGATCAAAATCCATTGATGTACTTGTATGGGAAGATGAGCCAATGGCCAGAGCTCAGCAGGCTAGCAAAAATGTATCTGGCTTTTTCGTTAGCCAGCGCATCTGCTAAGCACCTGTTCAGTGCAGCTGGGGTAGTTGTTACAGTGGGAATGACCAGTGTCTTGCCTCTAAACATGGAGAGATTGACTATTATAAAAATGAATCAACATTTCATACAACACAATTACACCATTCCTGGAGCCGCAGAGGAAGTGGAGGATTAGTCAGAATCAAGTGTGTTATCTAACCAATTTGGATGAACTCTACTTCCCGATCTGAGTATGACATTGCACCCATGGAACTTTTACATTATTTCTCGTTGACTTCTATCATTATTATCATTATTATTTTTATGCCGGAATTATGCTGCCTCACCATTTTTAGTTAGATATATTTCCCCATTGCAGTTGCACCAGTGTGCATTAAAGAAGCCTCCACAATTCCTTCATGACATTGGAGACAATGCCTGCCTCCCTTGCATGCTTATCCTTTTTTGCATCAGTAGAGCTGCCTCGGGAGATCGTCGATTTACGAGAGTTTCAATACCAAATTCAAATGTGTTGCCTGAGTCAAAGATGAATTGTGTACCAACTACCTAACCTACCCATGCTTGGAGTAGAAAAGGGAACCACAACTATTGCACTGTTGAGTGAGTGAGTGATGATTGATGATTCACGTGGTGGCAGGCTTGGTGGTTGCTGAACTGTAATTTGGGAACTTGCTTGAGACTTCTATGATCCTTCTGCTTTTTCATCACCTAGGCCACATTCCAATCTGGTGCTTGCATCAAAGGGGAGATTGTGAATGTACCACCATGCTTGGATTGGAACAGGTAACCATTGCACCAATGAATGATTATTGAGTAATTGTGAGTGATGATTGATGTTTCATGTGGTGGCAGACAGTGAGAGAGGTTGTTAAACTATAATTTGAGAACTTACTTGAAATGATTTGCAATGTTTGGTGCCTGACAGATGGGCTGTCATTTGTTTTCCTGGAGGAGATTGGCCCTTTCACACTTAGCCAGATTTAGTTACAGGGGCCTCTCCCTTTTTCTGGTTCTTCAGACACCAGAACAGTCACTAATTGTTTTTCAACAGAAGTGCACTACACATCTATCTTGCTTGGGTCATGACTGGGATGGAATCCCTCAGAGTCAGGGGGAGGATGGAAGAACTCAGGGTGGGACCTAGCTAATCAACAGCTAGAAGCACAAAGTTATCGACTTCAAAGGGAAACCATGAGTCTGAGGCCTGGTAATCACCTATGTGGAATGGAGAGTGGTACATTGATTTATGAAATGCTGTTGTGTGTGTTTGTGAGTGTGTGTGTGTATTGCACTGGTAGCAAAGGTGAAACTCTAAGTCCCCCTCTTGTTTTTTTACTCTGCCTCAGTGTCTTCATGTACACTCCTCTTGGAATTACTTTCCTTCTGTCCTCCTTGACTCTAAAATACAGTTTCTGTTTTACAATTCACAGGCCTTCATGTCTGCTGCACAAATGAAAGGCGAACGCTGAGCTCAACACTCAACCAGTCCTGACAGCCACTCAAGTGTGACGGACAATCCTGAGGCGATTACAGATGCACTATCTATTTTTGTAATACAATCTCATTTTTCTTTTAACAATCAGATTTGGAGAACTGGGTGGGTGGGCGGGTTTACTCCGCCATAATTTTAGTTAACCCAACCTAGAAGACAGAACATTTAGATAGCTGATTACTTGGGTCTCTATGGCAGAAGGACTTTTTGCAATGCATTTAACTATACTGTTCCATACTCATCCCTTCTTTTATTTCCACAACAGATTGAATACGATGATGTGCTGCTCATTGCACCGATGAACATTGTCCTTGTGCAGTGTTTCCCCTTTCTCAACATTCATCAAGCCCCTAACCCTCTTCCACTGGTCTGTGTGATTTATTGAGGTGGGACTTAATTTACACCAGCAATGGATCGCACACTTGGTCTGGCAGATGTGCTGAAAGCAGCACCAACTCACTGCAGGATCTTCTAAGCAATAACCCATGCTGGCCCCATATACCCACCGTGCATAGAAGTAAATAACTAGCTGCTACTGCAAGTAATTATGCATCTAGATTGTTGTAGACAATATAGGTGAGGGCATCATCCCCCAATGGTCAAGATAGTTATAGAGATATAACTCTATAACTAAACGGTATAATACAACCTTACATGCACAGGAGCAGGCTGCCTAAAAACTAACAACAGCATTGCAAAGTAAAAGTAAAACACAAAAAACTACTTCAGGCATAAATCTCGATAAAATATAATACTTGTCCCCTTTATTTTTTTTACTAACAAACCCACTCTCTCCTTCCACAAGAGGCCCACCGTCTACCCAAACTTATTGACCCAACCACCAACATTCAAAAATTGTAAATGTCCAACAAATAAAAAAAAACAGTCCCAACTCCCTTCCAGGCCTCTCTGCCCACAAGTCCCTCCCACCAAAGAACTAGAAGAGGGCATTGTACATTTGAGTCCAAATCTGGTCCTGGCTAAGCTCCATCCTGATGAGCCAGCTATCCATAGCATCCAGCCTCTGCAGGGTGCACCTCAGTAAGGTCCTGTCAGAGCGAAAGGGGGTGGCAGCAGTTGTTGTCAGCTGACAGTGGCACCAGCGATGCGATGGCTGGGAGGCTGGAGGCTGAGGGGGACCAGCTACACTGGGCCCCGGCTGAGACAGCTATTTCTGCCTCTTCTTCCTCTAGGACCACCAGCCATTGGTATTCCTGCTGGTTGGGGTCCATCATCTGCAATCACAGATGGGCCGCTATCTCTTGCCTGTTGGTGGTGGGTGCTACAGGTGGACCAGCAGGAGGAGCTATATTGAGAACAGCAAAACATAGATATATTGTCAAGAATTCTCCCTGCAAACAATTGTTTGAAATTAGTGGGTGGCACAGTAGCAATACATTGCTGGCCTACTAGGGCCATTAAAATAGAATGTGATTATGATTAGGAGAGTCACCATGACAATTGTATGTTTTATCCACAGATGCCTCACATAAAAAGCTCTGACTGTGTGTCAGAAAAATATTGTCAGAATAGGAATACCACAGGATTAAAAAGCTTTTCAAGTAACTAAACAGACAGGTTGAGTTGAAAAATAAACTATCTCTTATTACTGAGTAAGACATTATGCACTACAGAGTACAAGGTGTGTGTTGTGCTAAATGAACGGAGCCATACCCATTCCTAGTCAGCACATTGGAATTTTTCTACTGTCTACAGCTTAATTCCAATGTTCTTGATGTTCTACAATTGCCTTTCTCTGTCTACCCAGGCTCCAAAGAGGCAGATGAATAATAAATAAGATACTACGTCACGCACCTCCCATATAAAATGCAGATATTATTATCCAGTCTGCCGTAAGTAGACGTTGTGGAAAATGATGCACTGCAATACAGGGAAAGGAACAGGCTCTATTGATTGTAATTGGCATGTTCATCATGGCGTATACATATGCCAAACTTGAAATCAAATCATGCACTTACTCTGACTTTGCTTACTGGCCTCACCTACCACCACAGATCATTTCAAGCAAATTCAGTGTTGGGCTGTAAGAAATGGAAACTTGACTACCTCTACTGCAGGGCATGTGTTCAAAAGTACAGAGAAGGTCCTGGGATCCTGGTTCTGGATGAAGTTGCCTGTATCTGTTAATGAACAATGGAGAAGCTTTTCTCAAGGCACTGGACTTTTCAAGCCTCGTATTTGTAATTGAGCAAATGGGGGTTTGAGCATATGCTCCTCCTTAAATAATATGGATGATTTCAGTCATACAGGTGATCTCCTTGATTAGATTCTGATGAATAAAAGAGATGTAATTGTCTTGTATTGTTTTCAAAGAAGTTGCTTTATTATCATTGACATCTTGGACATGCAACAGTCGACACGTGTTTCGTCTTAGATGGTCAATTAGACTTTATAATCATACAGAAGATCAGAGAAAAATTGCCTCCTGATACAGTACATCAGTCATCAATCAAAGTACAGTACACCCTGAAATTGTAGCTACAGAGAAACAGTCCCAGGTTATTCCCTTACGCAGATCGTCGTGGTGTGCTAGCTACTGCAGGACATGGCAGGTTAGAGGGATTAGGTGAGTAGGGTAGAGAGCTTTTGATATAGAATAAAGGGGTCACTGTCACTACATTGATTATCAATTTGTCATTTTTGGCTTACTCCGTCTCTGTACTAGTCAACGGAAGTCAAAAGGAAATAATATGAACAGGCGTAAAATAAATATGATATGGGTAAACATGAAATATATATTGTAATCACTTCACATGGATATAAAATTGAATGTGGCAGAAACCAAGTATGGATTTTTCAATTTTTTTGCTAGACTGGGACAGAGGAACTTAGGGAAATATAAAGGAGTGAAGTACTAAGAGGTGACTGAGCAAGCAAAGAGAAATGCACCTTGTGTGTTCAGTTTACAATGCATTGAATACTTAGTAAATGCCGCATTAACTGAAGCAGATGCACATTGCACAGCCAACATTGCAGTCACAAATTAAACCATACTACACTTCAGTGATGGGTGGCAAAATGCCATGGGTGGAGGGGTTGATGAATGATAGGTGGGATACAGCTGCCTAATTTAACAAATAAAGTGATTCAAGGGAGTAGAACAAAAATTAAGCCAATACCCCCTACTTTGAACCAAAGCTTTGATAACTCTACATAAACAAAGCATGTGAAGTAGGTGAGCAGCATGCCCCTCTCCATGAGAAGAGCTGCCTTGCTTATTCAGCCCATCAATCCAAATATTCATTCATCCTTTCATTCTAATTCACTCTTAGCCACCATGATTTAGGCTTTACTTTCTCTTATCCAGTCTTTCACCAACATTACTAGTCCATTATCCATCTATTCAGTATCCACACTTTCTTCAAACCATCCTTTCACCCATCCTTCCCTTTCAATCAGATACAAATTTAATTAATTTTATTCTTCCATATTTCCCTCAAGCCATCAGCACTCATTATGAGAGCTTTTGCTGAGTTGCAGATAGAGGAGGCCATAATAACTCAACTACCACTGTCGTTGGTAAAACTGCGGGGTTCACAATCATGCATTGATGATGCTCTTGTACTAGCTAGTGAGAATAATAGTTATTGTCAAAAAGCAAGAAATTATGTGATTTGCCAGTGGCCATCTCTACTGACGCTTCTCATCCTCCAACTGACTCTCCTCCTGCAGTGGCACTATTTGACCCGGTGTCACTGGTGGTCTGTGTGGCTAGAATAAAACATACATATTTCTGATACCAAATATGCCTCCCCTCATTTTTTTCTATAAAAAAAATACAACCGCAATACATCACTACAGTTGAGTTAGCACTGCAGTATCTTCTAACAAAAATATCACTCTAGGCATTTTGGTTGGTTGACAATGTTAGACAAGCCAGGTAGTGAAGCTAACCAAAAATACTTTTCAGAATAGAAAGGCAGAGCTATAAACTATGATGATCAGGATGGCTCAGTCATTGAAGTACAATGAATAGGTGGACTAATGGTCAATGAAGGACATATAGTGCTCGATGGCAAATGCAATGAGACCTCATACATTTTTTGAGCCATGCTGCACTGTCATGGAAAATGCTGGTATACTGTATGAATTAATTCCACAGCCCACAACATGGGATGTGGGTCCATGACCATAGCCACTTTCTCAGGAGCTCAACTGTTAGAGCATGAGCAGGAAAAAGAAAGCATTATCCACAAACATACATGGTGAATATTATTTATAATACTAGCTTACTTGGGCCTCCAATCTTCACAGTAGGCAGTAGAGTACGGAAAATGTGTTCTTAGTCTTATAGTACCAAAAGACATATAGGAGAGAGGGAATCATTACCACCAACAAAAGCAGAAGACAAGTGAACTAGAGACTACAGATCAGAAAAAGTCATCTACCAAAAAAGAAAAACATGTAATATAAGGGAAAAAAGATAATGCAGGGATAAGAGGAATGAAATAAAAATTGAATAAGGGAGTTGGAACAAAAAAGACAGTATAAAAAAATAAACAAGGAAAGATTTAAAAGTAGCATAGTGGGCAGAGGAAAAAGAGCGAATCCATTGTGCCTTGCACAAGTAGGTTTGTATCCCGTCATCATTGCCATGTGAAAGGAAGACGGTAGTTAAGGTGTCAGAGCAACTTCATTTCTCGCCAGCAACACCAGCCTCTAGGCATAAACTCTCATACTGGAAACCAGCACCAACATTTCAATACCCCGATAGTCTACCCTAAGCTAGCAACAATCATAAAACCCAACATTAGGTAAATAACAATAATAAATATTAGGACTTGCTAGGCTGAGCTGAGTCATCAGCAGCAGCTCTGGTAGTTGGCATCTCATCCCCAGCTCTTCCAGAACTCATCTCTGCAGCATCCATCTTCTTGCCCTTGGATGGTGACGTAAGAAATTTAGAAAAAATTGTTCTTCAGTTACTATCCACAACATTTTTAGGAGAGGCAAACACAGTCATATTGTAATTCTCTAAAACAGATTGCCTACAGCACTAGTGTTGAGTCTATCGACTTTTGTTGAGTTTCCCATACCTATCCTAAAATCCCTATTCCAAATTCCCTTAAAAAAAAACTATATTTGGAACTAATGTATTACAGTGATTGATCTTTGATTCTATTCTCACTTCTCAACCTCCTTGACAGACCAGCTCAGTCTCCCTGTTTTGCAATGCATAGATGCATACTACGCATTGCTGTGAAATAGCTTGGAACTGCACAAGCTACATAAACAAAGTCACAGAAAGAAAGCTAACTCACTGATATCACCAATTCACCATGGCAAGAGGAGAACAGTCTGCAATGGCTTCTTAATTATTCACTGGAAAAAGTGGGGCGACATTCCACCCCACATCAGGCGCACAGCCGTAGTTCATGCATATATATGCAACGTTTGCTCCAATTTTGTCAAAAAGTTTTTATTTTCCTTTTCATTCACAGTTGTTAAACAGTCATCTTTTTTTCAGTCACGCGGTGGACCTCTATGTAAACACAATCCTTAATGCTGAAGAAGTGCCACTATCGGCTTTACTCTGCGGCATGGCGTTTTACATAAATATTCCTCATTGTGTTGCTTTCAATACCCAATGCATTTCGGGCCATTTTGGCCCTTCGTCAGGGGTTATCTATAAATTGAAAAACATAGACATTAGCTAAAGTTTGTTAAATAAATCATGTTGACCACCTTAAGCACATAAATAAAGTTCAAAATACACATGTATGTAACTGAGGTGAGTCCCCTAATCAATGTGATGCCCGCTGAATTCTTAAGAGTGTATCTGCTCATTTCGGTACCTGCGCTCGAACACATTCAACCCCTCTAAACTCTCATTACGTTGTGCCTCGCCAGCAAATGCACACCCACGTAATCCAAATTTTCCCCTTATAATTCTTCGAGCCTTTTATAAAAACGAATCCCCACCTTGAATATTCTGGTAACTGCTATTCTTCCTGTTCGGAACCATTCTGATGACTTAGCTCACACGCTCTATTTAAGACACCTGTGGGGTGTCCCCGCCCATTCTAATCCCTCCAATTACGATTAGCTCTTCCAATCCAACTGCAAGAACCATAATGCACTGCATACGTTTAAAGTATATCCAATCTAAAGTGCGTCTCAATCTTAAAACGCTCCCGCTGCCAAATATCGCAATCTTGAAGTACTTTAAGGGGTTCTTAACACGCAATGTGTTGTTTAGGTGTGTGTAAACCATAATCATCTCACTTTATAACAATAGTTTTCTTATGCTATGTTTGTTTCAACCAAGTCGTCGCTGTCGGGATAACTATATTAGTGTTGGTGTGATGGCTCTCATATATCTCTTTCCCTCGTTTTAACATAATCCTAACCGTTTGAATGACGTGCGGGTGTATAGCCAAGTTGCCAGCCTCTCTACCATATATACATTCACCCCTAGTGTTTCTAGCGTAAACCTCAAAATAAACACAATAAATTCCCCGCCCGCCCGCTGAAATCATTATCTACATCGATTCAAACATGTATCAATCCTGTACTCTATGTCAATCAAATCATGACGTAAAATGAACCATGGATACAACTGTTCGTTAGTCCGTTGTCTGTGTTTTCAAAAAAATAGTTCATGTGCTTCACTTTCGAGGAAAAGCTGTTCAACAGGTCCAGCGTATGACGATGCAAACTTTATCTGTTAATTATCTTTGGTACGTGGGTGCAACTCGTCGGGTAGGCAGTAAATTGTAAGATCACAAGAAAAAGGTGACAGAGTGCACACCGGTTGTCTCCGTTCTTTCGTCAATAGCTTATTTGTTTGTATTTTGTTGGCGTGCAAAGTCGGAATCGTGGACTGCCAATTATTCAGCCAAAGTTTGTGCCAATGATGAGTACGATCAGATAGAGCTGAGCACCTGCCGCGCAGAAACTGGATCACATAATAATAATATTTTGAACGTAAACAAAACATAACTTAACTCTGAGTGTGAGGTGCTATTTAGATTTTTTATAGTATTGTAGAAACGCAACTAAATTAATAATCACAAGCCCCAGAATCTCGACACCAAGCATGTTCAGCCGGTCCTGATTTCGGTCATGAATATCCGCCCAGCAGTGCATGAGCTGCTAGACGGTGCACCAAACTCGACTGGTAAACTGCATGCACCAGCATACCCTCCCCCAATGCAGCTATATTCACTGCCAGGCCTGCTATTTGCTACCAGCATGGAGGGGAGGTGGTGCTGCACACGAAATAACCGATGCTGCCACCACTTCCTTGCTGAAGTTCGCCCGAGGCTGCTCACCTGAGTGGGGGCGAAGCTCGAAAGGTAGGCATCCCTCTGCCACGGTTATGGGTGGAGTAAATAAATATTAGAAAAGAAACAGGAAAAGAAAAAAAATAAGGAAGTAAGGGGGTAAATAAACAAAGAAAGTCACGAATACCAAAATAATTACAAAAAAATGTAAAATACACAAAGACACATATTAGTATAATAAATAAAAATTATGGGTAGAGAAGTGTGATAGAGGGAGGATTAAAGAAATCAAAGATGAATTGAAAATTAGGCCCAGCACTTTAAACACAAAAACAACATGGCTACACCCACGCAAACCACATGGTGCCATTTGCCCGAGATTTGGAATGCAAGGACACATTCTAAATTGCGTTTTCCACATGAACGGGCACATTGACAAGCTCAGCCCCTCTGTGGAACTCGCAGTGTGGTGTAGTATTTTAGCCACTCTCTGGAGTTCTGCGTAGCGTGACTCAGCGAACTCTGCCCAAACCTATTTGCAAGTTATTTAATTGTGCCAATTGGGTGTGGGGCAATTTTACCATGTTTTTAGGAGAGATCACAAACACCTTAGCACTGACTAGCAGTGGTGAAGTGCACAGAATCCTAAAGGCTAAAACAAATTATTTCAGAAAACAGGTAAAAGAGGGCCATTTCCAACACTTATTATGTACAAGCACATTGATGGTGCTTTTTTTACAAAAACACGACTCAAAGAACATCATTAACAAGAATGCTTCACTGATCTTGGTGAAGAACTTGCCCTTATTTACAAATCAACTCTAGCTCTTATTCAGTTATATCCAAATATCCCTGAAGAGCACCTTTAAAGTCTTACTGGTCTCAGCCTGCGGGGTTCTTTCCATTATTTTGCACAAGATCTTTTGGAATTTCTCACTCCGCCCATTTGAGAAATGTGATCATCCTTGGTGACATCAATTCACATGTAGCCTCTGCAGCAGAAAATAAAGCTAGAATTCCTTTAGATACTTGTGCTGTGTTCTGCCTTTTGCAACATATTACCTTTCATATTTTTGCTAAGGTCACTCTCTGGATATCATTTTCACATGCAAAATCACTATCTCAAGCCATAGTGGTGCCCCATTGGCCTAGATGGAACAATCTTTTTTTGATTCCATGTATGGCTTCCTTCAATCTTGGCAGAGCCCCATACACAATTATCGCAGTAGGAGTAGATCTAGACTCACTGTCAACACTGTTAATTGATTAATCTTGAGGCAATCACCACCTCATGTAATAACTGAATATGTAATGTGTCTGGCACCTCAATATGTATTAAATGCCTGATCTGTAAATGGTGCCATCCAGCGAAATCCTTGAAATCCTTGAAATTATGAGCAAAATTCATCATCCATCATTTCATCAACTTATACAACACCTCTTTCTCTCAAGATGTTATACTCTTGGAAGTCTCTCTCTCCATAAGAAACCTACTGCAAATCCCAAAGTGCTCTCTAACAATCATCGTATTTCCTTTTTCCAACACACTCTAAAATTCTTTAGTCTTTTGCTAATACTCAAATTTCATCTGATCTTCACATTGCTTAGATACTCACCAGTCGTGTTTCAGGCCACACTACAGTACTTAAAGAGTACTTGTGTCAGTACTGATTGCCATTCTTTTTCACCACAGATACTGATCTGTTCTCCCATTGCACTCTCATCGATCAGCTGACAGACCATGGAGGGGTAGGCCAGGCTTTGGATTGGCTTTTGTCTTGTTTTTTGATGGGTTGCTATCAGGATGTTTATTTCCCACATTTTCAATCAGACCCTAAACCTCTTCTGTTTGGTGTCTTCCAGGGTTCATCACCGATCCCCACTTTTTTTAATCATTATGTAGCCCGTCTTGCTTTCTTATTATGCCACCTGGTTTCTCTACTTGTTCCGGTGGTGATGACATGCAGCTTAAAATAAAACAAGCCGGGCACTCAGACTTTACAGTCCCATTTCAAAAGTTGCACAAACTCTGCCTAATGAATGACTCTTAGGGGAAAATTGACAAGCCCCTTGTGCCACCGGTGCATCACTTTTTGTGTCATACCGGTGGCACATTTTACTGCTCATTTTTTACAAGGACAGGAAAAGCCACTCTGCGTGACTTTTTCTGTAAATATGGCCACTTTGCACGCAGCACTTTGCGTGAAAGGGGTGTTGTATGGGTGTTGCTTTGGGTGTTCTCACGCAACACCTATGGAACCAGACACATTTCCAGATTTACGAGGAATCGTAAATCTGGAAATGCGTGTGAATGCTACACCTCCCCATGGGAGGCGTAGGGAGGCGCAACGGGGAGAAATGTGTTAATTTCTCCTCGTTTTCTTTTCCTCTTTCTATGCGTGCTGCAGAATGCAACATGCATAGAAAAAGGAAATCACCTCGAATGATTGTTTATGTACAGTAAGGGTTCCCTTCCTGCACATAAACAATCATTGAAACTATTAAGTTTTTCAACTTCTATGTGTGCTAATGCAGCACACATAGAAGTTGAAAAACGGCATTTCAGATTGTTTTTGTGCAGGAAGGTAACCCTTCCTGACCAAAAACAATCTCCCCATGATGCAGACATCCTTGTGGCATGGTGCTAGGGTGCCTGGGCTGGTGCATGGCAGCAGTTTGTGCGCCAGCACAGGGGGAAGCACAGAGATGCGACATATTGTTGTAAATATGTTGCATCCCTGTGATTTGAAAGTGACTCAGAGCAGCACATGCAAATGGCTTGCGTTACGCACAGTCACTTTCCTGTAAATCTGCCCCTTAGTGGCCTGTGTCTACCCAGATTCATCAAAGACTGAAATCTTGAATCCCCATTCATCTTGAAAGTCAAGTAGAGACCAGCAGAGTTTGGTTCAGCCATACTTGAACTCTCATCAATATGGAATCTTGGCATTATCTTTAATTCTAATCCCACCATCCAGCCAAATTACCAAATTGTTATATTGCTATTCCCTGTTTTAGGCCTTCCTAAATTTCCTTTCAGCTATCTCAAAATGTCAAAAATGCTGCAGAATGTCACCTTTCTTGAACATCAGAAAATACAGTCATATTTAGTGTCCTCTCACCTTGTTCCACTGACATTCATCGAGAACGTTTGCGGGATATTTACAAGAACTTAATGCCGCTGTAGCATTTTAAAGATCACCACTTCTGTTAGCGGGATGTAACGAAAATGAGATGCAAGGTGGACGTTCCCATGAAAAAACCTCCATTAACCCCACTTTGCATTATTTACAAGGAATTCCATGTATGGTGCAAAACTAAAAAAACTGCCTCTAAATTCAGTTAGAGGTGGTTTTTTAAGATCAGAAAATAGCTGTTCATAAAATTGGTGCAAACACTTGGGGCCTCATTTAAGAGGTTTTGGTGCTGGACAGCGCAGCAAAGAATATTGCTGCACTGCCCTGCACCAAAACAAAAGCTCAGGAATACCCCCCACAATCAGATAGGGCACAGTCCTGGGTCTCATTCATGAAAAGTGTTGCATCACTGCAACAAAACAGCGCTGGCACACTTTTCACTGCACACTCCTTGCAACACAATGGATACACCCTATTTACTGTACAGCACTTAATGTAGCAAGGATTTACAGATATATCAGTATTTCGGATGTATCTGTCTGTACTAAAGTCATTCATTGCTTCAAATTTGTTGCAAGCATGACGCAACACCAGCAATGCATTGGGCAGGCTTATCCCTATGGCACTGCCTCACCCTTATGCCCGCTAAAGGCATAAGGTTTTGAGGCAGTGGCGTCCTAGAATTGTTGCAGTGAAATCTCATAGATTTCACTGCGCCACTCCTGCGAGGCTTTGTTGCATGGGAATGCCCACCCTGCATACATCCTACCTGATGCAGGTATAATGTGGCATAGGGGTTCATAAGGTCACGCATATGCCTAGATGCGTCCATTTGTACAGAGCATGGTTTGGCCTCCAGGGTGTCTGCTGTCACATTCCCCGGCAACCAGAGACCCCCAGATGCTCTGTCCACTGACACGGAGTAGCTGCCATGGTGTCGGCACAGTTGGAACTCCATTGGTGGAGTTTGTGCACTGTGGTGTTGGTGTTTGTAACCGTTGACGGAGTTGTGATGCTGAGGGAGTTGCTGAAAAGTTCTTTGATGCCTTTGTTGGACTTGGCCCTTTTTGCAGGGTCATCCCAGAACCTTTTGCCTTCCTCCTGCATTTTGGCTGACCTGTTGTTGGTGGTTTTATGACTCTGGGCACTTTACCACTGCTGGCCAGTGCTAAAGTGCATATTCTCTCTTTTGTAAATTTTGTTATGGATTAGTGTTTCCATGATTGGCTATTGATTTACTTGTCAGACCCTAGTACAATGCACTATGTGTGCCCATGGCTCGTAAATCAAATGCTACTGGTGGGCTTGCAGCACTGATTGTGCCACCCACAGAAGTAGCTTGTAAATGTGACTCAGGTCTGCCATTGCAGAGCCTGTGTGCAGTCTGGGACTGCCATGCCGACTTGGGAAGGGCACAGACTTGCCAGTCCCTAAGCCTCTACTTTTCTACATATTAGTCACCCCTAAGGTAGGCCCAGGGTACCACTGTGGGCAGGGTGCATTGTATGTGAAAGGTAGTACATGCCCTGATGTGTGTGACATGTCCTGATAGTGAAATACTGCCAATTGTGTTTTTCACTATTGCAAGGCTATCTGTTCCTATAAGCCAGAATGGGGAGTTTGTTTATAACATTTTATAAACATAACTTACCCTGGGAACAAAATAGGAAAATAAAGTTTAGAATGCCTGAACTCAGAATGTTAAGATGCATCTTTAAGTGAGGATGATTTTTACATTCTGTGTTCGAAAATACCACTTTTAGAAAGTAGGTATTTTCTTGTCTAACCATCCAGTGTGGCTCTGCTAGGTTTGTATATTGCATGTCTGGCTTTTTTATGACAGGCACTCCAGAAGTCTGATGAGTCAGGGCAGGGCTGAATAGGCGTGGTCTGCATTTGGAGTGGTGTGAGGAGTGGCACCTTCTCCTGAATAGGGCTGTGCCTGCCTTTCACAATGATGTCCCAGCCCCCCTGTGGTGTGTCTGGAGCTAGGGCCCACAGTAACAATAGACGTTGTTGTGCACTTGCAAAGTGCCCCACAGAACTGGTTTTGGATGGGTACAAACACTCTCTGCCTACAGATAACCAAGGATTTTGGTGTATAAAAAGAGGGGACCAGACCCTAGACTTTTACATCACTTCTGGAAAATCAAGAGGAACCATTGCCAAGGAGAAGAGCTGGATAAGCTGAGGGGGAATACTGCCCCTGTGCTGTTTGCTGTCTGGGGTTGGCATGCAGTGGTTGCTTGCTGCCAAGGAAAGGAGAAAAGGGACTTTGCTGTTTGCTTTGTCACCTGCTTGAAAAAAGATCTCCCAGGGCTTGAAACAGAGCTTGCCTCTGAAGTCTCAGGGACAAAAATAATTCACGACCAGCTCCCCTGAATTCCCTTGCTGGGAATTCCAACCTGCAATCCTGGTTGGTATTTTATTTTTGCCAATAACTGTGCTTGGTCCTAAGAGGATGGGACCACCATCGAATCGTTCAAGAAGATGTGCTTTTTGTTTTCAATGCATCTGCTTGGTTCTCCCCCTAGGTTAGGGAGGATCCCAAAATCATCAACTCTCTTAGAGGTGATGCATCGATTCCTTACCAAAGAGGAGGTGATGCGTTGTTTTCTTACAACGTGGGGAGTTGATGCGTCTGTTTCCTACTGTGCCCCCCAGTTATGAGACAATCTTGGTGCCTCGATGTGATGCGTCAATCCGCTAAGATGCGTGGTTTTGCTCAGCTGCACTGCAGACTTGACGTGTGATCGGTGCGGTGATCTCGGACTTCAGAGATCATGTACCCGATATGTCGTGCAGCCATTTCTTGACCTGCGGCCGGCTCTGTGACGGTTTCTTCGGCAATGCATCGGAAACAGGTGCGGATGCGTCATGCTTCTTCGATGTTGCATTGAGTTTCCAGCTCCCAGTGACAAACAGTCTCTAGAGGTCCTAAACAGCAACAGGCTGCAGAGGTTGTTTCAGGTTTCTGTGAACAAAGCGATGTCTGAAGGGGTGGGGTCGAGAAGGTCTTTCTGCTGCGTGTTTGTGGTGGGACCGCACATTGAGGAGGATGGAGTTGAGCCAGTCAGCTGTACTATTGGTGGGCTGTGTGGCAGGAGGCACTGGTGTCCTAATATAGCAGAAAGTGCGTTTGCAGTTTCAGCAGGTGCAGGGTGCAAGGGGTTCTACAGTGATGCTAGATGGCAGGCGGTGTGGTGTCCAGGGCTGATGGCGAGGATGGTGCTGGTGTCATAGCAGTGGAATGTCTGAGTGGAAGGGTTCTTGGTGCTGGGCGGGGTGCAAGGGCAGACGGACATGGGCTTGCCTTTGGTGCACCAGTGGTATGTCTGCTGTGCATGGCTGCCATTAAGTAGTGCTACAGGGGGACTGGATATCTGGGAGGGGGGAAATGCAGGAAAGGACACTGGAGGGGGTGGGGACGCGGTAGAGCAGGGGTTGTAAACATATATTTTAAAAAATCTTACCTCAAAGCCGGATCCAGCGTCTTCTGTGCTCCTGCTCTCACGAGTTTGCTTCCAGGAACAGGAAGCAGGCAGCCAGGCTCCCTCCCCTAAGCCAATCAAAACGCTGCAATGCTGCATGGGGACTGGCCGTGACATGGCATTGAGCCAGGGGCTGAAGGGGTGGACATGTTCTCCAAGCATGCTGTAATGCAGCCTGCATTGCAAACAGGGAAGTGTACATGACTGCTTTGGGCGGCCTGAGAGGGCCTACCAAACAGTCATTGTGCACTTGAGTGGGCATGCCACTCGGAAAGTGCCTTGCTCCGTGAGTAGAAAAGCCCCACCTACCCTTCCGCCCGTAAAGGAAACATGGCATGAGAGTTTCAGAAACTTATCATCACATTATGTTTTCTCTTCTTGTACGGCTCAAGAGCAGTGGGGCGATGGTCTTCTGCCATAGCAAAGGAGCCGCCACTGGGGTGTGTCACCCACAGGTGGTAGACCTGGGCCTGACTCGACCCCCAGGCCTCCTCCACCATGCATCCCACTTTCTCCTCACCTGGACATTGACACTGTGGCGCAATCCGCTGCACTCTCCAAATCTGTGACTCAGCCAGCAGGATCCTCAGCCAGGAGGGATTTCACAAGCCTAGACACAGCAGTTGCAGCCAATGCCAATGGGGAACCCCCTGATGCAGGTTATGTAAAGGGCTCCCCTTATGCGTGAAGCTGCAACTCTCCCTCCACATGAGTTTGGCACAGCTGAGGAACCTCACCCTAAACAGAGTCTGGCCAGTGCAACATCCTCTGGCCTGTGATGCCGAGAGGTGTAGCCCACCATTGGTAATCCCCTACGTGCACCCCGGTGTAGTGGTGGCACGTGGTATGCGATACCGACCCCCCTAAATTGGTGCACTGGAGCACCTCTACCATTCACAGCTCCAAGGGGCACCAGGCGGTTTTCTCACACAGGTCAGCAGCATGTCTCCATGCGACCTGGCACACATTAACACCAGGTAAGGGCGATCACTGACACCTCAATGTCTACCACCACTGCCCAGCACCTCCACTGCACCTTCGCATCCCACTCCAGGTCCCAGACGCAAGTTTTAGCTGACATGGTATTGCAATGAGGGTGCTATGAAAACTAATACATCACAGGTTTTCCCAAGTGATGTACCTCTTTACATATATGTAGTCCTGATTCTACATATCCTCTTCCCCTGGGACTCTGGCTGGACATCCTGCCTGTTTGGGGGTTTGGCGAGGTTGTTGATCAGTGCTGCAATTGTCCCTGGCTACTCCATTCTGCATTCCATTGTTTTTCTTTTCCTTTTTTTATTGAAGATGGACTTATTGGCTATTTTTGCCTCAAGAGGCAAAAAGGTGAAGTTCTGCTGACTAACAATAGTTTTTTGCCCGCAAATCCGCCTTTCAACAGCTTTCACCCACTAACGTCAGAAGTTGTATCGCCCCCATGTTAGTGTTAGCAGCAGTTTTCACCGCGGCTACCTGAAACTATCGCCATGAAGTGATGCATTGTAAATACATCGCTAACAGGGCGGTAGTTTTTGGTGATGGCCTGCGTAAAGAAAACTGCTGCTAACAAATGCCCTTTCTGTTTGAAATACTCTCTGTATGAGTCACAGTGCACATCCCAGATAACTATTCTCTACCTCTACCAATCTCCTGATGTTACAATTTGTAATTAAAGCCAAGAGAGATGGTTGCTCCTTTCAGTTCATCATTGCCAACCTTCCAATTTCACTTTGACCAACATATTTCATAACACTATGTGGTATCCTTCCTCTGTTTATGTGCCTACTGGCTATGTTCTAAGGTTTAATGACATAGTGTAGAATGTTCAGGGGTTGCTGGGTTTCTGGGAATGAAGATTCTTGGTTCACGAAGACTGTTGGTCGGGGCGGTTGGATATTGAAGTTGATGCTGCCTTGATGTTTCCCAGCTGTGTAGTTACTTCAACAATTAAACGTGACGTGAACTTTGTGGAGGAATAAGTTTGTCCCCACGAAGCAAAATCCCTCCTTCCAAAGAAATTTCGGATTCTACTTTCCAGAAAGGTTGTAAATTTTGAGGAGGAGCACGTTCTCTGGGCCACCCTGATCTAACACATTCAATGACCTATTGCAGAACGACATCATCAGAAAGAGCTTCCACCCAGTTATTTTCTGTACCAATGCCCTGTCCACAAAGATCAATGGATGCAATAAAACAATCATCTGAATCCTCTTCTTCACAGTCATAGCAATTACCACCATCATCACAAGGAAAACGAGACAAAAAATCTGCCCTGACATTTCTCCCTCCTGAGATATGAACAACATCGAATTGATATTGCATGAGTCGTGACACCATCCTAAGGATTCTTGGAGAGCAGCTCTTACTGGAACCATTACCAAGAATATTAATCAAAGGTCGATGATCAGTTCTTAATAGGAAACGCGTTCCCCAGACATATGGACGAAATTTTTCTATTGCCCACACACAAGATAAAAGATCCTTCTCAATAACAGAGTAATGGCGTTCACTATCTCTCAATACTCTAGAAGCAAACGCAACCGTGTGCTCAGACATGTGATCATTTTGGGTAAATACAGCTCCTAACCCAATTTGACTAGCGTCAACAGTAAGACAAGAGGGCAAATTTGGATTGTACGGCTTAAGAGCAGAACTATTTTTTAAGCATTCCTTGACTGAGCAAAAAGCAGAAACACAATCCTTGCCCCAGTCAAAAACAACACCTCTTCTGAGAAGGGAAGTCATAGGCCGCACAACTGTTGCATAGTTTGGAATAAATTTAGAGTAATACTCCAAGAGTCCAAGTAAAGACTTCAACCCTGTTTTGTCAACCGGGTCAGGAGCATAAAAAATGGTATACAACAGACCCTGTCTAGGTCTGATTCCCTCACCAGAAATAAGGTGACCTAGGTACTCAATTTCATTGCACATAAACTTACATTTTTCTGATTTGACAACTACACCACGAGATCTGAATACATCAAAAACCTTTCTTAGGATGGCTTCATGTGTGTCCATATCCTTTGAGTGTATTAAAAGCCCAAAGCCTACCTCTTCACTAAATAACACTTGTTCTTCTGTTCAGCACCTCTCCTTTTTTAGGTCGATCCTAGAGTCAGAGCGCAGGCTCTGCTCTGGTGAAGATCTGCTGTAGGTCAGTACGTGAGGGCCCACTCTCCGCCTATATTTTTCATTGGCTTGTGTCTTTGTCCTTCATAAATGCTGATTTCGGATTCGTTTATAGGCTTGTAGGTTCTTCCTTATTACGGCTGTGTCATCTTTTGTCACCTCCCATGGTTACTGGCCCCTTCACTTCAAGAATTGCATGTATTATTTACACTGTGAGCACTATTTTCTTTCATGAGGTTCTCCTAATGCCTACTCTACTTCCCTCTCCCACCCAGTTATCCAAGCCTTCTCACCCCCTTCCCCGCACGCACTCCTGTTGTCTGTGCCTTCTTGCCACCTTCTCCCCTGCTCGTACTCCTGTTGTCCCTGCCTTCTCCCACCTTCCCCCGCCCACACTCCCAGTTGTCCGTGCCTTCCCCCACCCTCCCACCCTCCTGTTGTCCGTGATGATGACGGTTTGCAATGCGATAGGTCTCGCGTAAAAGTGAGTCCTATTACAGTGCAACTGCTTGTTATATGTTGGATTTGTTTCAGGGCACACATTGTTGGATAGGAGTATGGAAATACCAAATTCATTCATCTGTTCATTCATTAATGAAGATGAGCCTGAACAATGAGAAAGGCAACAGAGTGTGATGGGGAATAATATCTTGTACAATATCATCATACATTTTTGACAGTCAATAAATGCATTGTGCTGCCACATGCTGAAGGTTGTCCTGTTCCTCAGACTAATGTGGAAGGTGGGCAAGTTAAATTTAGTATCTTCTGGCACACACAGTTAAGTTGTTTCAATGTAAACCACACTCATTAGAACTAGTTGGTGATTATGTACACCCATCCATGTTCCATTTAGGATGACATTTTTTCTTCATGGCATTAGGCTCTTTTTATTTGTTATAAATCGTGATGTTAGCTCTGCAATGGAAAGAGGTTGCAAGTGTTGAAATGTCACTGTTTTTGAAGTGTTGGTGAAGATGTTTGGTGTACATTGCCCACTATACAGACATTGACTTAGGGTAATGCCAACATTCTTTGACTGTCTCTCACTTTCACAGATACAGGTGCACATCCAAGCCACAGTCACTCCTCTAATGTCTCTTATGGTGGGTTCCTAGGACCAGACCACTTGACCACTACTGCCTTTCACTCGTGTTGAGGATGGTCATAGTTTATTTTCTTTCAAGGACCGATGCAGAGCTGTATTTGAGAACTGCTAACAGTTGACATGCTCTTGTACTAGTAGTTGTCGACAGGCTTACAGACCCAAAATGGCAAAGCTTTTTTTTATGTCCTGAATGTTGCATGGATATGGTGATACTGTATAGCTCTTTACCCTTATTTTCCTCCACAGGCATATTTTTGTTTACAGTGTGGTCTTTTGTATGAGTTTGCCCATCAGAAGGCGGTGGCATTTTACCATCTCCTTAGCCAGGACCTAAAAAAACAGGATCCATTCTCTTGTACAATCTTTACTTTCTAACCCTGGTGGTGTTCATGATGTCAGGTTTTGGAAGGTTTCTGCTTGCGGTAAACAGGTGATAACAGATGATAGCAATGAATTCTGTTTGTCATGTTTTAAAGTAATTTGACTCCACACAATGAATGCCTGCACACTCCTACACAGGAAGTTGGTGCGGGTTTGCCTAAGACATGTCCAGAGGATCTTTTGTGTGCCGCTCTGACTGTTTCAGCTCTCTGGGGATTGTCTTTCTCATTCCAGACACTTCTCTTGTCAAAGCAGAGCACTTGCTGGTGTTTTGAACATCCACTAGTTATTGATTATGGGATTTACTGCACCTGGTAAATAGCATATCTTCAGTATTTAAAACATGCAACATTGTATGGTTAATATTTATTACATGCAATAGACATCGAATCTGCAGTGCAAGAAAAAAATATCTGTGAAATTTCTCAAACATGTTATATATGCCTAGCCCCACTGAATTGGTATTTAACACATTTGTGGATTTGGTGATAGAATAACAGAACAGCTAGTGATGAATAATGGTCCTGCTAGCATGGCAGATAGAACTTTCTCCAGACATTAAAAGGGAGCACATATAGCAAATGTCCAATGATGGTAAGAGTTGCACTCTGTGGTCAAATCAAAGGATGCACAATTTTTTCAATTAGCTTCCAGTCATTAAGCCATTGCAAACTTATTGAAAAATAAAATTAGTTTCTTAACAGGAAAAAAACAACAAAATGAGAATGAGAGGGCAAATAATTCTTGCAAGTTTTGCACTTTTTTCTGTAGGAGAGTTTCCTTATCTTAACTATGCAGTTCTCTGTCAATTAAGAATAAATGTCAACATTTTAGATGTAACCATAGACACTGCTGCCCTCA
This sequence comes from Triturus cristatus, assembly GCF_964204655.1. Lineage (NCBI taxonomy): Eukaryota > Metazoa > Chordata > Amphibia > Caudata > Salamandridae > Triturus > Triturus cristatus. The sequence goes on from NC_140585.1 coordinate 160,519,283, forward strand.
TTTATGAGAACTGATGTATCGCTGAAGCGAGGCAGCAATGTATCAGAAAATGTTGTGCTGCGGTACATCAGTTTCAAACACCTTGGATGAGTTGTATTTATGGTATGGCGCACCATGGCTTAAGGTCCCACGTTGCATCAAAAATATAACCCTCTGTGGGCTGGCTGCTGCTGAGAAAAGTGCATCTGAAGTGATGCTAGGCTCATTTGCAGCTTGTAAAACAACGCAAATCACCTTATCATCACATTGTAGTGTGTCACACTACGAAAATCCCTTATGTGATACATTGGAAGAAAAAGCACTTAACCAAACCTCAAAAGGGAGAGACGGAGCAGGCAGCAGGAACCAGGGCAACAACTGCATGTCCAGAAAGACCTCCAGGGGTAGGGAAAGAGTACTTTTTGTAAGGAGGAGAATCAAATTCTGCTAACGGGTGATAAAGTATGAACATCAACTCACCTCCAAATTGCCATAAGAGAAGAAAGAGGCCATTTGGCAGTCCATAGTAGACAAAGTTAACCATGTCAGGTAAGCTAAAAGGACAGTGCCAGAGTGCAAGAAGCGCTGTCATGATTATAAGACTAGGACCAAAGAGAAACTGGCCAATAGTCTGAAGGCAGCCATACGGTCCAGAGGAGGAGGATCTGAGGACCAGGCAGAGCTGACCCGCTTGAAGGAGCAGGTGGCATCAGTCATTCCAGCGGAATTGGCGTCAGGAGTAGCAGAACAGTGCTGGCTTTGAGGACCAACAAAACTGACAGGGTGAGTGGCAACAAGGGGCAACATGCCAAAAATGAGAGTACAAGGAAGAGGGTTGGAATTTCTAACATGTCTAGTCATACATTATATGAATGTAAGCTAAAATGCCCAGTTCCATGTTGTAAAGCCCAGCCCTGCTCCGTCAGGTTTGTCTAATCCATGTGTGATGTGCAGAACCAGTCCAGATTCACCTTTGTATACTGGGACGTGTCAAGGAATGTATAACATGAGTGACTAGGACTACAAGTCCCAAAATACAAACCAAAAAAGCTGGACTGGAACACAACATCATGCATGGACTGGATCTCTGCCCACCCTGACTTTGACAATGCTGGTCCCCTTGTGCCATGAGGTTAGTATGTCTGTTTTGTGGCCATGCAGCCAAATCTGAATTGTAAAACAATTAAATGGAATGGGGTTGGCAGAGGATTAACTCCTCATCTGAGATGGTATTCAGGTGTGGTGTATGTGAAGTACGAACACATAGGAAAATATAAAGAGCCACTTGTATAATCATTAGCATGAAACTACATTGCATGCAGATGTGCATGGTGAGAACACACAGGTGTCAGCTGCCATGGTAGAGACCACCCTACCTCCCATCATATGCAAATTGAAACTGGGGATGGGGATGAATTCAAGTGATGCACTGCCTAGGATTATAAGTGTTAATAGGAAGCATAGATGGTGTCTGAGCCTGGTGGGTCCCTGGTAGTGTAGTGCAATATATTTGTTGCTGAGTATATCGAGCTGGCACTGTGTCTGAATGGTAAAACATTGCAGATGAGAAGTGAAGTGTGTGCTGACAGTTAGCCTGAACAATAATCACGCATTGCTGTGTCTGACAGTGTCATACTTGTGATGTAGCAGGGAAGGAAGGCCAAAGAAGAGGCCATTGGTGTACTACATCCTACATGTGATGAGGGCCTTGGAAACGATGTAGCATGTGGCAGGAGGTATTTGGAAAGAGAAATGTCTAACTATGCCACATACATCAAAGCAGGAGGATGTCACACAGGGAATTGTGAAATACCTGGATGAGATAGGTTTCCCAGACGATGATCAGGTCTTAGTGATGTTTGGAGTGTGGGGAGGTTGGGCCTAGTTGTGTGGCTAACCTGGCTAGGTACATGTCCCAGAATATCATTGCTACTAGAATGTGGGGCCAGCTTGAGCCATAGACCTCAAATACAGGCAGCAATTATGATCAATTGCAAGAGTGACTCACATTAGGTGTGCCGGTGTCACTTGGGAGTCAAAGTGTCATTTGTGTGCCATCAGTATGTGACATAAAGTTGAGTGCCGGGGTTCACTAGAGGATTATCAGAGAAATCATGTACAGGTACAAGTAAGTGGGCTGAGTTGAGCAAAGTGTGATGCTCTGCAGCTAACCAGATCTTGCAATGGCAAAATGGGGTGAACGCCAGTAGTAGCAATATTCCTAGTTTGACTGGGCCTATCCCTTCCGATTTGGTATGTAGTGCCTATGGTTCAGAACTATGGAGGCGTGTGTTTGTGTACTGAAGTCACATGAGTATACACAATTAGGAAACCCACGGTAAGTACATGCCCCTTAGACATGCCTGCAGTGTAACAAGGTTGCTAGCTGTGTAAAACTGTGTGGATGAGTGTCAAAAATGAGCCCTTGGCCACGTTACTGCACAATGTGCATGCAAGACAGGAAATTAAGGCAGGCTAGCATGGTGTTTCATGTGAAAGGCAGACTCCAGGATTCAATAGTCTACATGACCAAAGCCACATTACTTTACCAGGGCTGTGGGCAGAGTAGTGGCCAGAGGACATGCAAGCACCCTCGTGACTTGCTGCACTGTGCACAGTAATGGTGTTAAAAAGGGAAACTTCATTCAGTATATTCATCATTAAGAAGAAGGACAATCCCCAAGGCAGATGTGGACCTTATCTCCACTTACACTCCCTGGCAGGGCAGGCCAGCAAGCTATGTAACTGTTGTGCAATGCCTGGTATGACACAAAATGAAAACAATGGCCACAGTTTCTACAATAAACATATATCCTACACATCAATGTTGAACTCAAAGTGGATGAGAATAACATCTGTCAAATTACTCATGTCAACATCTAGCATAGATCACCATTAACATATTCCAAAGTTATTGCAGAGGGAGAAACCTGCCTTTCCTGGATGACCAGTATTTTGGCAATTACATCCTGCCCCTCATGGACAATGACACCTTTCAGCAAATACTTGACTACATTCGAAAACCTTCTCCAGTCACGTTAAGGGGTGGCAGTGTTGTTGGGTCCCCAGAGGATCTGTCTAGCACAGAACATGCCCCATCTACCAGCCAAAGCCTAAGCCTGGACTCCGAAAACCTCAAAGTTGTCTTCCAACAGCGAGAGGTAGGAGTCCAGTAGAAGCTGGGAGATGAGGTTTTGGTGGGGATGGAGACCACTGTGGGCACCCTAGAGGGAGTTTGTATGTACCTCAGTCCCAGTAAGGACACCTCAAAGGCAACTAGCCGTAGCTCCACGCAATGGAATAGTCCCTGGCTGACATTGTGGGTGTCATGTTTCACGGGCAATCCCAGCCCTGCCAATTTGACACCAGTGAGGTTGTCACCCAGCTGAGGTACTAACCAGCAAACAACAATGACTTACTAGTACAATTCTGCAAGGGTGAGTGCGTAGGTGCCTGTGTCCCAACACAGCAATGAGTGGGTGCTATGGGGTGACAGATCCATCCCTACTATACTATACATGTAGCACAGCGTACACACACAGTGCACTAGGTGACTTTTTTGTGTTGGGCTGTGCATCCATTCACACAAAGAGGACACGTTACAGTGACTCCTTTGCAATGTTGCCCGACCATTGTCCATAGGTGTCTCACAAAGTTACACATATCTACAAACACTGCAGGGAATTCCTACATCATGTACTCAAATCAACCTAAGCAATTATGACAACTCCTACGCAGTAAATTATTACACATTTATGACATTTGAAAAAGTCTTTATCTATGATGTTATTCTCACTTACTAAAACTACCCACCATAAACTAACGTTATCTAAGCTAAGCCTAAACTAACTAAACCTACCTAACCTACACTAACTTATCATAACACTACTTTAAGCTACCTGAACATAGCTTAATCTATGCTATATATTTAACACAAAAGCCATGTTAAACATCAGCCCCCCTTAACACACATGGTCACACAATACAAGCATAAATTACACCTATACAGAATCAAAGTACACATCAAAATCTAAATAAATATAGATGTTTTGGTAAATGTGTTTATTTAATTTTTTATTACAAAGCATAAACATTATTCCTCACCCACCAAAACCTTATTAATAGATCAACACTAAAACCTATAAGAATTCTGAAAAATCTAAAACCTACCTTAACAGAGCCCACCTGCATCATCGGCACCAAGAGTCCCCGTCCTGGAGTGTGTCCAGTAGACTTTTAAGGATTTGGCCAGGCCCATTGTGGGAATTGTAGTCCAGACATCCCAGAGACCATACAGGAGATTCCAGACCTTTGGATTGGTGTTTAGGACCCTTGAAACCTACAAGGATAGCTTCAGGAAGTTTGGAGAACTTTTGTGAAAAAGCTCAATTAGGTGACTGACCCAGAGTCAAGAGTCAAGCTGGCTACCCTCAACCGTGAACAGGCCTGGAATTCAGATTCACCCACAGAGAGCTCTGAAGCTACAGACTTCCAGGATTTAAAAGCGACCTTGCAGAAATTCAAGCCGGTGAACCCATAACTAATCCGGCCTGCTGTGAAGGGTCAATCAACGTCGGAAGAAAAAGCTCTAGAGAAGCTTCTAAACTGTGAAGGTAATATTTTGACCGGGGCCTCCCGCTTAGTGTAATCAACCAGGGTTCCATCGCCGTTGGTCTCAAACTTTAGTCAAGAGCGACCAGATACCCTAGAGTGGTGCTATTTGTTTTTAGGGACTATAAAGTAGTTAATCTTTAAAAAATCATATCTCTGGTTCCCTACTTTGGATTTTTGTAATTTCCATGTCCATTTGTTCATAAAAATAATTCCTATTTTTATAAATTGGTGTGGAATTTTGATGGTGTGTTCTGTCCTACGTTTTTGATATATTGGTGTTTTGAAATGCTTTACACTCCTGACTCCTAAATTAGGCCTGACTTCTTGTTGTCCGCTACCAAGGATTGAGCAAGGGGCTGATTTACTGAGACCTTTTCTGGACCCTATACCATGTTGGAGGCATTATTACTAGTGGTAGGTGCATAGTTACCCCTACCAATAACACACTTTCCAATAACCACCATACTTAACTGTCAGAGCAAACAATGCCATAACTGGCTGGAAGAGTCTCTTGCCTGAACAATGTTGGCATAGTATTCATATAGAAAATTTTATAGCATAATTATCACAACAATATTGTGAAAGTATATATGAATTTACTATATTTTTCTCAATATATATGTACCTTGAATGTATATAGCAAGGCACCTCAAGTGGCTTTAAGAATAGGATTTGGTGGTGTTGAATACGTTTTGTTAATTTGTGTATTAGTTTCCATTTTCGAAAGCTGCAGTATTTGCATAAACTTGGTAACTTCTGTAGATTTATATTTTATATGTATTTAATTTGATACATTTTTCGTATATTCAACATAAGATTAGTGTAGATGGGATGTTGTAATGTTATGTTATGCTTTCTGCTAGTTGTAAACAGCTTATGTATGAGTAGTAATTGCGAACCAGCAACCCCAATTGGCAAATGGTTCAAAGGGGATCTCTTGCAATTTGTGAATGAGTTACCTCTCCAACATGGAAGTCAGAAACTTTTTAATGATTTTTGACCAGAACAACCGTTGCAAGCCAATGATACATCAATGTCCAGATTGTTATTTGGAAGGGATGCCGAAAACACAACCCTTCCAAATAGTTATTCAGAAACCATTTCTAAATATATTTAGTGATTCAGAACATATTCTTGGATCACTAAACAGAGAGCCAGCTTTAGCACTGGTGGCGCCCAGTGCGATAATGTTTTTTGGTGCCCCCCCCACACAATGACCACCTGCGCAACGGTTTCCCACACTACCACCACCCCTTCACAGTCTCCATAACCACTCTCACTCAGATGCATTTAATTAGTTTTATAGTGTCACTCATAAAAGTGAAGGGTGTCAGAGCACTTTACATTGCACACACATTACTCAATCATATGTGTGTAAATAAATGTATAGGAAACGTTACATAAGAGAGAGTGGTAGGATTTATATGTCATCCACACTGGCAGGCAGTATAGTTTAGGGGGGCATAGTCTGGAGAAGCACAAACTCAGAGAGTAAAATGTAACTATGGTTGGGGATTATCTTTAATAATTGGAATTGATTTCTACCCAAACCAGCACTTTGTACAACATTAGGATATTGAAAGTCTGGGGGGAAAAATCAATACGCACTAATCTATACTTGAAGTCTGCATTTCAGTTCTTTGATGACATTTAATAGCTCACTGTTTTTTTTTTAGCATTTTAACTTATAAACTGCAAGTAACAAAAGGAAGTCTCCGATGAAAGCAGTAACCCCCTGACCGATTTGTTATGGTACACATTCTCTCCAGCAGGCATAATAATCCTCTGCACCACCTTAAGATGAACCAAAATATCCCCCAGTAAAAACTTCCACAACTTCGTTCTCTGTCCAGGAAGAGCATCAATCACCGGAGAAGGCTTGACAGTTTTATTGTTGGCTTAAAGTTGCTGGAGGTCAGGAACGCTGCAGCGGGTGCTTTTAAGAACAATATAAACTAGCAAATAGGTGCCCCCATGAAGACTCAGCACCCGGTGCGGTGGCACCGGTCGCACCGCCCTAAAGCCGGCCCTGACTAAACAAGATTAGTAAACAAATAAAATCGACTTAGGAGTCTCAAAACCTTAATTCAGCGATTCACAATGTTTGTAACTGCTAAAACACTGAGTACATATGACCCTTCTTTTCTCAAACTATCTTCTTGTTTTCTTCAGTGATCAATGTCAGATCTATATTGCAATCCTGAACTGAGTAGATTTTACTTTATCTTCAACTTGTGTCTACTTTTAATTTTTCTACATCACCTGCCACATTTTATGTCTTGCTTGCTTTTAATATTCTGATCCTATTTGATAGGACTGCTTGGCTATTAGTGTCATAGAAGTATTTTAACAACAACAAAAACATTTCTTTTTTTGATCTTACATCAACTAAAGTAGTTTTCAGCTAATTTGCTCATGATTTTTACAGTGATAATCAGCAATGTGTATGAGTTATTCGGTGCAAAGTCTTTCTCAGAACTTGCTGCATCTCATTGTTCCTCAGGCTATAGATAATCGGATTCAAAGAAGGAATAAATACAGTGAGGACCAGAGATAATGCTTTATACTGATGCTTTGATGAGCTTGAATTGGGCAAAACTTCTAAGTAGAAAGAGCTCCCATAGAAGAGAAAGACACAGGTGAAATGGGAGATGCAAGTGGAGGCTGCCCGGTGTCTTCCTGCTGTGGTCCGCATCCTGAGAATGACAGTGACAATTTTGACATAGGAGGCAAAGATAACAAGCAGAGGAATTGCCACCACGAAGGCAACTAAAACAAAACGCAGCAACTCGTTGATGAAGTAATCAGTGCATGATAGCTTTAAGAGCACAGGATAATCACAAGCATAGCTGTCAATGACAGTAGGACCACAGAATGATAACCAAAGTAAGCAAACTGCATGAACTAAAGAGTGCAGGAAGCCACTGATATAGGAACCTGCAACTAAGCACACACACAGACATGTATTCATTGTGATTGTGTATGACAATGGGTTGCATATTGCCAGATATCGGTCAAATGCCATGGCAGCCAAGAGGAAGGATTCAGTGCCGGCACATGCTCCGAAGAAGTAAATTTGAGATATGCAACCATAAAATGAGATTGTTTTCTTCTCAGTCAGCAAATCAACCAGAATCTTAGGAGAGAAGACTGTAGAAAAAGTAATATCTAAGAAGGACAGCTGTGTTAGGAAGAGGTACATGGGTGTGTGAAGCTGGGCGCTGCAGCACACAATGAGCAGGATGGTGCAATTGCCCATTAAAGTAAGGGTGTAGACAGCCAGTAACATTAGGAAGAGAAACACTTCGAGGTCTGGGTCACTTGTAAGTCCCAGGAGGATGAACTCAGTCACAGTGCTTTGGTTTTCTGGTTTCATGGCAACAAATGTTTATACTTGCCTGAGTCAGAGAAAAAGAGACACATGCATGAGTCATGTACCCTAGAGCAACATTCTCTGAAGCACATCCCTACCAGACACTTTGTAGGAATCTAGGACTTTTCATCACTTTTCAAAAGGAGTTCTCATTGAACTAATATTCAAAAACAGAAAATAAATTTCTTCTGCAATCAAGGATCCAATCCTAAACTGACCAAACTATACAGCCCATTAATGTTTTTCTTGCATGATGTTTGCAAAGCCTTCCAGTACATATTGTTTAAACTGCAATGAATCTAAGCCCCAGCCAAACTTCCAAAATGTTACATCGCCATCCAGTGCTCCAGAAATTATACTTGGGAACTTTAAACTCCTTGAACACTTTCACTCTGATATGGGATATATTTATCTTATATTTGTGAAATCAGTATCACACATGCCAATAAATCAGAACTTGAAAGAATTTTTTTAAAAATAATTGGCTAATATATCTTACTAGATAGATGTCTTCTTTTGAAGCTGAGACAATTTCAGGTGGGAGTCTTGCCCCTGAATCACATCTGTTGGCATGTATGAGGCAATTTTACTTAGCGTACACAGAAACAGAGGGGCTGATTTACAAGAGGCCTGTGCTGCCTAAGAGTCACTTTTTTGATGCTCCTGCATCGCAGGCCTCTCATTCATAATTATGAGGCAATGCAAAGCTGCCCTACATGACTTTGATGGCCTCATAGATATGGAGCAAAGCGCTGTGTTGACTTACTGTTGGTCAAGGAGGCGATCCATGGGCATTGCTGTGGGTTTACCCATGCAATACCTATGGATATTGATACTGCCCCAGACTTACAAAAACAGTTAAACCTTATACTGCTTCAGAGCATGCAGAAAAAGGAGAAATATTTCATTTTTTTATCTCTTTCCATGTGTGCTTCATTCTGCATGTATAATGGATATTTGAGAAAGAAACATTCACCAAAATGCAATGGCTCTTTTAAAGCTTTACTGACAGCTGTCATGCTCTGGGAAATCGAGGGCACTGTTGATGTTCAATATACAGTAGAAAAGAAACATGTTTCATAGTGACTTGCAAATTGGAAAAATATTTTGCAGGTCACTTATGAGTTTTATCATCATGGTAAAAGTGCCCAAAGGACAAGGCAAGAAGGGACAGTCAAAAATTTCTCAACCTACATTATCTCTCAACTCAAGATCCAATGTGGAAAATGAGTTCTCTATAACCAGTGAATCCAGCTTAGACTCAGATTCTACTGGGCAACAAGTTTCAACTAAATTAAATCTGGAACAAGAATTGGATTTTTTAGTAGAAGAAAGACTGCAAACATTGTGACCGAGACAACAAAGGAAACAAATAGAAAAAAGAGAAACAAACGGAGACGAGATAGACGATGCAAGCGCAAACAAAAATCAGCAAAAAAAGAAATAAACCAATTGACAAAGGAAGAAACAGTAGAAAATAATTCTATCATCAATCTATCGACTGTCACCTTAACTAAAGCAGAAGAACAACTATTAGCGCTTGGTCTGAATTACTGCTCCAAACAAAGTTTCAACTATGCTAGCACACGCATAGATACCTATTGTTTTATCAGAAAACTCAAGTTAAAGAAATTCTTCGCTATAAAATCAGTGAAAGAAATTGTTGAATCGGAAACATGTATTAGAGATCCCACTACGGAAGAGAACAGATAATTGTCCTCAGATGTTCCCATCTTACTGACCTTACATGATCTTGACAATGCCACAAACTCTCAACCCTCAGGGCCAGATTCTGATCTAACAACGCAATTGAGGCTTAACAAAATCAATATGGCACAGAAGGGCGCTGGCATAAGTCTGTTTAAAGTAAAATCCAACTTTATTCCACTAATGCCTAAGGATGCAGTAGATACTTTTCACGATTGTGTAATCAATGACATCAAAAAATTGTATCAACATATCAAGGGCAAGAAAAGAAACAAAATTCAATATACAAACTACAATATGTCAACCTTATGAAGAAATTAGATGAAAACAATGAAATGGTGATAAAAAATTCAGACAAAGGTGGTAACTTGGTTATCTGGCCTAAGAATGAGTACATTGAAGAGGCCAATAGACAATTAAATGACGGCAGCTGCTATGAAAAAACGATACATAGGGAATACACCAAAGCCAAAAAGACTCTTTATAAACAGCTTTCACAATGGCGCAGAGAGGGACTTTGTAGTAATCTGCTTCTGATGTAATGCATCTATCTTGCCCTGGTTCTCTGCCTGATGCTCTAGCTATATGATGTCATTTGGAATGTTATGGATGTTGGTACTTGAAGGGAGGCAGTTGAAGAAGATGGGCTGAGCAGCCAGGAGGCTGATCCTGGTGGGGCTTATATTAAGACTTACATTGGAACTTACTAAGATGTAACTGAAGAATAAATAACTTACTACAAGAGCTGTCTACGAGACCTCATTGATTTCTAGATTGGCGACGACCTCATTGATTTCTACAGACTTATTTCATCTGAAGAATTTATATTCATGAACAATGAGTTTCCAGTTCTCCCTGTCCTATATCTAATTTCAAAAATCCATAAAGGAGTAATACCAACACCTGGAAGACCAATTATATCGGCCATCAGAAGTGCTGGAGAACAAGTGGGCCAATACATTGACTTTTTCTTGCAAGATCTAGTTAACAATCTACCAAGTTAAGTAAGGGACATCAGAGACTTCTTGAAAAAGATCAAAGATCAATAATGGAATGAAGATATGCCGCTTATAACTTTAGAATTCGAGTCTCTTTACACAAGTATAAATCATGTACAAGGAGTAGCCACAGTGAAACACTTTTTGGCCAACAGGACATTTGAATATCACAAACATAATAAGGTTATTGTCAATCTCATTGAGTGCCGTCTAAATAATAATTTATTTCTGTTTGGGAAGGAGCTATATAGACAACTCAGAGGAGTTGTGATGGGTTCCTGTTTCTCCCCCAGCTATGCGTGTTTACACATAGGCTGGTGGGAGGAACAGATCCTAAATATAGAACACCAAGAATGGGTAAATGAAAAGATAATATGCTATTTAAGGTATATTGATGATATTGTTATCCTGTGGCAAGGAGATGAACAAGAAGCCATAAGTTTTGTGGAAACTATTAATTGCAACTCCCTCAACCTCCGTTTCACATCACACATCAATAAAATGAGCGCAGAGTTTTTAGATGTGAAAATTTACATTAAAAATGAAAGAATTGAAACGACTCTATACAGAAAACCCACAGCTGGCAATGCAACGCTTCATGCTACTAGTTTGCATCCCAAGCACCTAATAGCTAGCATTCCCTACAGTGAGATATTGAGGCTAAAGAGAATATGTAGTTTAACTACGGATTTTGAATCTTGCCTAAATGATTTGATTATGTCAGGATCGCTAAACTCCCGCAGAGGATGAGACAATTTGTGGGTGTAATCATCTGCAAAACTCAGACAAAAAGAATGATGACTCAAAGAGGGTTGAGAAGGCGATTGTTAATCACCTCTAAAAATGGCGAGTAACAAGTTTGCGCTCTACTGTGTGGCAGCAATCTGGAATGTCCAGGTGCTGAGCCCGTGCTCTGGCACACTTCACCTGAACTGGCAAGAGAGACGGACGTCGTCTTTTCGTTTTCTGTGAAGTCTGCATGTGAAGACTCGATGAGTTGCACAAAATATCGGAGTGTTTGGAGGGAGTTTTGAAATATCAGAAGTAAGACTGTTCAGTGTTTTGGAAGTTGGGCATGTGCAGAAACATAACGGAGTTTTAGTGGGGAGTTGCGCTCCAGCGTGGCCAAGTGTTAGAGAGGAGCATGCGCAGCCTGTGAGAATAGTTTCATTTGTTAAGTAATAAGAAAAAGAGTCAGCACAAGCAGAAAGGTCAAATTAATACGATACATTTTTCAAGAGGCAGTGATAAATAAATAACATTAACAAGGAAAGGAAAAAATAAGGAATAAAATCTTGGAAAAAGGTTCATTAGTCAAAGAATTGTAAATAGGGAAGACATTAAAAGAACGACAAGAGAAAACACATACCTGAGAATTCATTTACAGCGTCTGCAGTGATAACTTGAGGTGAGAAACCTGAAATAAAAAGAGAGAGAGAGAGGAAGTTAATATAAAAGATAAACAAACGCAAGTAGAAAGGGCATTAACGCACATATTTGTTTAGTTGCAGCATTCAACCATCAAGTAACACTCAGGGTCAAACCTCCTTAGGGTAGGTTTGAACAAAAAGGGAGAGGAGTGGGAGAGATTAGGAGGCAGTAGAAATTAAGTGTATACTTTTTTCTTCATAGCGAACAAGAATTACCAAGGGAAGATGTCTGAAGCAGGAAGAAGAACCAGACGAGTGTGGCTGTCTCTTCTCTGTCCCATGCCATTTCCCCCCTGGGGTTTCATAGCATTGTGTGTCTAGAATTGCGTGTTGCTGGAAACCTTGGAGTGGCATTGGGAACAAGCGACATACTGCTCCTGTGCCTCGTGACAGCACAGCCTCTGACAGATTATGAGATTAAGGAAAAGAGGATACAGAGACAAAATATTAGAACTAGCTATTGATAAGGCAAAATTAAGACCCAGAGAAAGCCTTTTTAAATCCAAGGAATCCATGAATTCAGGTGCAGAAGTAAAGGTGGCCACAAGTGAAGAAAATATTTTAAATGAAAGCCCCAGACTAATAACTACATTTAGTAATGAAGAAAGAAAAATCAGGGCCATTGTGAAGAAAAATTGGCCCATATTATTAACAGATGGAGTACTCAATTCAAGGTTGCCAAGTACCCCTACTATCACATTCAGGAGAGCTAAAATATGGGTGCTGTCCTGGACAAAAATCGCCCTGAAACCAGACAAAATGCAATGTGGCTTCAACCTGCACATGGATTCCTTAAGTGCTCTAGCTGTAGAGCTTGCAAATTTGGAACTAATGCAACTCACTACCAAACTCCATTTAATACACAGGAGGTGGCTATTACTGGAAGTTTTAACTGCAAGACTGAATTTGCAGTGTATGTCCTGACATGCACCTGTGGCTTAAACTACATTGGTAGCACTAAGCTGCAGGTGCATGTCAGGATCTTGCAGCACCTCTGGCCTATTCTACACAGTGATCCCACTTACCCAGTGGCATACCATTTCAAAAGTACTCACAATTATGACGTTGCTTGTCTTAAGTATTTTGTGGTAGGTTCAGTTCCGAAATTACGCAGAGGGGAAAACCGCAAGCTACAGCTGAGACAACTTGAAACAAAAAATAATTTTAGAATTTGATAGTAAGTGGCCTAATGGGTTGAACAATACTGAGGACATGTACAATTTCATTTAATGTCTTCAGTTCCCCATTTCTCTGTGTACTGTCACGGCTATTTTTATTGGGATTTTTATTTTCTACATCAAATGAATGAAAAATGGTATCTGTGTTTCCTCTCTACCTTGCTGGTGCAATACAACAAATGTAATTCTAGTTGTATGGTGATCTTAATATATAGGTTCCCTAATATTAAGCATAAAATGAAATTGACCCTTTTGCCTTAAACAACTCATACAACTCTTAAGCTTGCCTTACAAAAACAACACACATTTTTTACCTCTTTATACTATTATTTGATACCGATATGAGAAGTTGTTGGAATATTGTTTATATGATTTGAACAATATTATCCGGAAATGGTTGTTTTATTGTTATCAATATTTATATATATTTATTGAATCATTCGGTAGGCACTTTAAAGAATATTTGCACTAATGTGCACAGTTTTGCACAGTGGATTGATGACTACTTTGTTATTTGCACGTTATTGACTATCTATCATTCAATGAATTTTGATTAAATAATGCAATTAGGATAAATGCACTAAATTGGTTTATATGTATTTAGTGACTGGGCTAGATACCTTACTCTGACACCAGTTAATGACAACATATTGGTTCAGCTTGGATTAGATGGAATGTGTAGAAAGAAAATAGGATTTATATGTAAAAGAAATAAAAAAATCCATCTATCATTCATGTATTTATACAGACATAGCACATTTTTAATGAACCTATATGAATAAGTCCAGTCACTATAATTAGGTTGCACATGTATATATTTATATATGTTACATATGTAGGTATCTATACCGGTATATTGTATTTTGAGATTGAACTCAATATTTTTATAAATTAATTGCGAGCACCAAGCTCAGGATACAAAACGGATAGTGTTTTCTCTGTGTTTATGGTCACATGATCAAACACGAGTAAACCATGGTAATACACCTTTAAGCATTTTAAAAGAATCATGTTCACTGTGACCGATGTGTGATCAAGGGCTCAAGGGCTCGAAACGCGTCACTGCTGTAACTGGGCTGAATAGACTCAATCTCGCCTAATCTTTGGGGTCCCTCTCCTCCTTCGCCAGTTTTTGTTAGCTGGAGGATGTTTTGGAGTTACACTTTGTCATGTGATCAAGTCCCCCAGGAGGGATGAAACGCGTTATGGCTGCCTGGTTTGTTTTGGTTTTGTAAATAAACCGATATTTGAAAAGAATCCGTGGTCCGTGCTCCCTTCTGCTCAGCTGGTCAGACACGAGAGAGGAGAGTGCTCTGCTGATATATATATATATATATATATATATATATATATATATATATATATATATATAATGTTTTTTTTCAGAGAATATATATATATATATATTCACTCAAGAAACCATAGGTTTCAGGGGCGTTATAGTTAGCTGGACTTTTCACTCGTACAAAACCATTGAAATTCCCCTGTTATAGTTAGTTCAGCTAACTATAACTCGCGCGCCCGCAATGCACTGCTGATGACGTCACATATGACATCACTCATGACATGGTCAGTGACATCACTGATGACATCACTGATGACATCTCAAATGACATCACTGATGACATCATCCTTGTGATAGAGTGTCATACCTCCTCGTGGTAAGAGGGAGATTTTGAAAAAAAACTGGGGTATTGATTTTCCCCTTTGAGTTACATTGAAAAAGAGGAGATTGTAGACAGGGGACAGATCAAATAAAGCCCATTTGAGCTTAAAAACATTAGACATTTCCTGGCTGAATCGGGTCTGTTGGCACGTATGGTTGTACTACCACTACCTCTTCCTTCTGCCCACAATGGTCTATTATATTGCCACAGCCTCTCTTGCCAGTCCTGTATTGTTGGTTTGTTGCCCCTGCCCCCCTTTCCACTGCCCTCCATAGTCTGTTGTGCTGCCACTGCCCTTCCTGCCTGCCCAGTGTGGTCAAAGTGTTGCCTCTGCACTCTCCTACCTGCCTTCAATTTTCAGAGTCCGTGCCCCTGGCCTCTGCCTCTCAAAAGTATCCCAATGAACTAGTAGATTGCTAACATTCTATATTTATTACAAAAGTGTTGTCGTCTTGATGTAATCAAAACTGTAAAACCTACAGCATTTCCTTTAGAAATTACATATATGAGAGGGTCTTATTTGCATCAAAATTATGGTTAGTGCTCTAAAAAACGAAAATGAGGACATATTTTCTGAGTTTTCAAATAGCGACAAAGAACTTTTAAATTATTTGTAATCTTTTTTTTATTATCCAGTTGACCACTTGATTAAATGTTGCACTTAGGGGAGAGGATGTGATGTTACTTCCAGAGCTGCAGAATTTGCACCTGGGGAACCTGGTTGGAGTTTCTGCTTCAGCTCAACATTCTGTGATTCTGGTCAAATCACTTAATCTCCACATGTCTACAAGCAAAATGAATTTGATCTTGTGTGATGTAACCAATGCTCATGTAAAGCACTCCAATACCTGACATGTATGCACTATATAAAACTGCAAATACACAAAAAATAAGTGTTTCACACACTTCTGTCAATGGGCTACATGTGGGCTACATCTGGGTGATATTTGTGCTGCATTTGGGCACTTTTGTCTCTGGTGGCCATCTTGGGAGATTTATTTGTTATGAAGTTTTCTAATTTCCTCATTTGCTGCAGTCTCCTCAGTAGGAAATGCTTTCAGTTTTTTACTTTGATTCCTTCAAGAAGGTTTTCAGACATGTCACACATTTGCCATAAATTCTGAATGTTAGCACTCTAGTTGCTCATTAGACACTGTAGTAAAGCTACTGCTCACCACGGAAGTCTGCTGCTGGTATTAAAAGTGCATGTTTCAGTCTGCATATCAGAATTTTTTAATGAAATAGAAGAGGATTTGAGAAGTCACTCAAAATGTTCCCTAATTTTTCTTTCTGCAGCACTAATCATACTTTCTATGGCAAAATGAACCCCCGCATTTTGTTCCTTTTTAAATTAAATGTTTTAAGAGTTACCACTTTATTCCAATCAAGATGGCTTCAGGTGTGCAATAGGTTTGTCATAAGTAGGACTGTTAGTGCTCTAGTTGTTCTTTAGAACACTCTGGGAAGCTGCCGTAGGACACAAAGGAATCAACTGACAGCCTCTGCCCCTGTTGGATGTACATGTTTTACTGAGAATGTCAGACTTCATTTGCACATGACTGAGAAAGATAATGTGAATTTACAGAAAATATGCTCTCAGTTTAGCTTATAGATCACCTTTCAAACCTCTGTGGGGAAAGCATGAGAAAATCGTTTTCTCTCAAACATGATTCATGATATCATAGCAGAAGTCTTTTTCAAATGGTAAAATCACCTTAAAACACACCACAATTTCTAAAATTAGTATGGTACCAATCACAAATGATTTATAATGTAACTAAAGTCTTAAAACCTTCTATTAACTGCAATGCTTTTTAATAAGGTGCTATCATGTATATTGGTCCCAAGATGGCTGCCAACACTTCTTGGATGAAGTACTGACAGCCAATGAGATCTCACGATGAGATGTGTGGGTAGGCTCCGCCCAGATATATCTATCTTTTTAACTCAAATTTCAGGAACTACTGAATGGATTTATACCATTTAAGCAAAAGGCATGAGTCTGAACTGAGGACGACCTCTTTGCAAAATTTGGTGTAATTCCGTTCACCAGTTCGGGCTGTAGCTGCGTCAACAGGTCCTATGAGAAAATGCATGGGGACAACGCGTTTTGGGATCCCCCATTTTTCTCGGCCCCTGCTTGACGAATCACCATGAAATTTTCAGGATAGGAGCGGTCCGGAGCTGTTCAAAAGTTTGGAAAATTTAGCGAAGATTCATCAATCGGCGCCAACGTTATTCCAAACAGAATGTTGCGGATTTCCTATCAAAAATAGGTCCTAACTATAACTGCCTACTGGCGACTGCCAGTGGTAATATGTATATATATCATGTGATCAAGGCCCAAGGTCGGGCTGAAATGCGTCATGGCGGCATTGTACGTGTTGAAATAAACGAATTTGCACTGAAACTGTGGTCCGTATCCGTTGTCCAAGAGGAGGCAGTAACGGAGTTTTTGGGATATATAATATATATATTCTCTGAAAAAACCATAGGTGTCAGGCACGTTATAGTTAGAAATTAGCATTTAAAATTAAGTTCACTGAAAATACTATAGGTTTCAGGGACGTTATAATTACTTGGACATTTTACTCATATAAAACCAGAAAAATGTGTCTGTTATAGTAAGTTGAGCTAACTATAACTCATGAGCCCGCATTGCACTGGTGATGATGTCACATATTAATTACATCACTCATTACATGGTCAGTGACGTCACTCATGACATCACTGTTGACATCTCAAATGTTGATTTAACCTATAGTATTTTCTGACACCCTAGAAGGACACAACACCCACTGCCCCAACCCTCAGGTCTACCCCCGTACAACTGTTCTCCCTACTACCACCAAGGCAGAGCAGAACAGGACAGCGAACCGTCCAAAAACGGCATGGTCCCTTAGCCATATAATAGCTCAATGTTGGAAAATGTGGCAATCGTTTTTTCAATAAATTTGATTTTTTTTTAAATACTAATTTCTAACTTTAATGTTCCTGAGACTTATTTTTTTGTGAATTTCAAAGGATATTTAAATACTAATTTCTAAATATAATGTTCATAAAACCTATGCTTTTCTCAGTTATTTTAGAAAAAAATCGATATGTTGTAACTTTAAATTCCCAAAAATTGTTTTTGTATTTTTTTATTTATTATTTAATGACTTCTTGTTTTTTAAATATTAAACAACCACATACAGCATGAAAGGGAGCCCAGCACAGAGCCACATCTGAAGACCAACACATGTCAAAGACCTACTGATCAAGCAGGTCTGACACCCAAGCCGAATGATCCCACATGTGGAACTGTGTCCTGAGTCCTGAATGGCAGAGACCCCAAGTCCGTGGCAGCAACCACAGCACCGGACTCACTGTGATCATTTAGGCATGTTATCATATGCAAGGATGGTGGGACATGGTGCCACTAACCCTGTACAACACAAGGCGTGACACGTGGTGCCACTAACCCTGTTCAACACAAGCCGATCCCACATGTGGAACTGTGTCCTGAGTCCTGAATGGCAGTGACCCCAACTTAATGGCAGCAAACACAGCAGCAGACTCCCTTCGATTAATGATGCGTATTTGCATATGGAAGGCTGGCGACACGTGGTGCCACTGAACCTAAACTATGCAGGCCGGTGGGGCCACCAATCTATGACTATGTCTGTGGGCCCTTGCTCACTGCTACCTCTGGCCAACACTGCGGTCAGCGGGGCTCACAATTCAGATACAGTCACGATTGCAGATGATGCAGTAGGCAAGTGTGGCCCGTCCGCACAAAGCAGAATCACAGGCTCATACACTTCGACACTGTATTCTATACATATTTAATCTTTTCATGATATGCCTACACTGTGGTCAGTAGGGCTCACAATTACAATTAAATGTTGATTCATTTATTAGAGAGTCCACTAGGCAAGTAACTATCACAGGCTTAAAACCTACATAATATCCTTTTAGTATCCTTGCTTCAAGAATTTTTTTTATATCAGTTATAGCTTTAGTACAATCACCAAATTCATCTTTAAGTGCAAACAAACACTCAATAACAGTCTACACTGAGGGCAACAGAGCTCGCAATTAGAATTTTTGACACGTGGTGCCACTAACCCTGTTCAACACAAGCCATGACATGGGGGGCCACTAACCCTGTTCAACACAAGCCGATCCCACATGTGAAACTTTGTCTTGAGTCCTGAATGGCAGTGACCCCGACTTTGTGGCAGCGATCACAGCGCCAGATGCCCTTTGATCAGACAGGCATATTTCCATATGCAAGGCCAGCGACACGCAGTGCCACTAACCCTGTACAACCCAAGGCACGACACGTGGTGCCACTGACCCTGTTCAATACAAGCCGATCCCACATGTGGAACTGTGACCTGAGTCCTGAATGACAGTAACCCCAACTTCGTGGTAGCGACCACAGCACCAGACTCCCTTCAGTTTTATTTGTTGTTGTTTTGTTTAAATAAAATGTTTTATATGTAAATCTATACATGACTAAGATTCATGTTTGTCCAACCGCACAGGGACAATTCTGGACCCAAGAAGGTTGTTTGGGGTATGTTGGTAATGTGCGAAGAGGGTGCGTTACCTGCTGATGTGGGGAAAGGCAGCGTGAAAGGGGTATCTCTCACAGAAAGAACGCCATTATGTTTTCAGAAATGCCTCTGTCAGATGCCAGCTGACGGACTGAATCACAAAATGGCTTTTCAATGCTTATGTATTGTGACTTATGAACAGTTTGCACCTAGGCTCGCAGAGGGACAACTGCGGCTGGTCCGGTCGACTCACAGACGCAGTACTACGAGCAGTCCACTCCCCAAGGAACAGCAGCGTAGTAGCTCGCAGAGGTACAGGCACAGCAGAGTACTACCTCGCAAAGGTAGAGAGCTGCGAGTCGACGGACTGGCTTCTAACGCTATAGCTGCGAAGTGATGATGTTGGGAAGAGGGAGCGTGACAGGGTTATCTCACACAGACAGAGCTCCGGTATATTAAATTGCCCCGGGATCTTTCTTTTATATTTTCTCTCGATGCAAGAAAGTGCGCTTTCTGGACCATGTCCGTGGAGCTTTGATGGGCACGTGGAGTGCCCACTGGTAGACACTCCAGTGGCAGCAGGTAATTATTTGGTCATGGATGCACAGGAGCAGCAGTATCTCTCTCTCTCTCACTTGCCTCTCTTCACTCTCTCTCTCACTCTATTCCTTCCTTTCCTTCCCTTTCTCTATCTCCCTTCTCCCTTTCTCACTCCCTTTCTTTCCTCTCTTTTTCTCTCTACTTTTTTTTCCTTCTCTGTGTCTCACTCCTTTGATATACGCATTGCACACATACTTATTTTGTGCTTTATTTTCCAGGCTGTGTCGTCGACAGGCTGTGCCTGGTTGTTTTGTGTTCATTTTGTTAAATTTAGTTTATCCTTTATAATATACGTTCACGAAAAAATAAAGTTTGAAAAAATGAAAAAATTCAATAAAGTTTTTGGATGTTACTTAAGTGCTGTGTGACTCTTTCTCATTCCTATTACAGTTATTTGGTGGTGTCCACCATGGTGTTAAATTTTGGGGCAGTTATTGCGGGAATACTGGTGATGTCTGCAGTTTGCACCAGCTTCTGAATAGTGTGTTAGATTTATCTCAACTGTAGTTGCATTAAAGTACTGATAATGAGATGCAGAGTAGGCGTTCCCGTGCAAAAATAAACAAGGTGCACCTTTGCAATTTATTCTAAATACTAAAATCCTGTATTGAATTGCACTGTGGTAGTGGGTGCATGTACAATGTACACACAAAATCAATGAAGAAATCTCATTTTATTTATATTGATTGGGAATAGTGGGTCAGGTGCTGCATCTTGACGGGATACGCTGCCCAGTTCAATTATTTTTCTGTAGATGATAAAACCACATCACGACTTTCACAATGAAAGGCATGAACTGCGATGCGAAACAAATTCCGGCGATAAGCCGCGTTAGCACCAGAGATTTTACACCTGCTTTCTGCTGGTGTTAAGCAGGATGACTACCTGTAGCATGAAAGGGAAAACCCGCCAAGAGCCACACCTGAACACCCACAGGTGCCATAGAGTCAACGGACATGATACACGGATACCTATGAGGGCCACAACCCCAGGACCGCCAACTCCCCCGGAAGCCGCATCTGTGCAAGTGTGTCCGTGTGGTCATTGTGTTAGCATGATAGGCAGGGGCCTTGCAACATCACAGTGTGCTGTCTTCAGCGGACGTTACCATGTCACCTCAGCGTTGGCAGTGAGCCTGGAGATGTAGCTACGCACGCATCCTCCTGCATGCACAAGCGGCAAAGGGAACGGGGTGTCTCACACATGTCTGTGTGCAAGAAGTGCAGTAAGTGTGTCTCTGTGTTCTAGTGTGGCCGCCACAGGGGCCGCAGCAGTCGATTTGTAAAGTGGCATGCACCACCTCCATACGGCACTGTGATTGGAATGCCGCAGGACATGCGGCAATAGGCATTACAATGGTGTGCAGTAGGAGTGCATGGGATACAACAGTGCAGCGCACAAAAGTGTGGGGGCTCGTGGGAGGGAGGAGCAGCTGTTTGGCAACGTAATACACAGTGAACCTGCCCATGTGCCACGTACTGGGCATCTCATCCATGATGACCAAGGTCGCAGACATCCCACAACACTCACGACCAGCCTTTGTACACATCCTATATGAATGCAGCTGGAGAAGTTACTGTAAGTATGAAAGGTTCTTTGTCTGAGATATCTTGCCCTAACATATCTGCTGCTCCGAGAAGGAACTTGCAAGTGGCCAGCCCCCCTGACAGATACGATAATATTTGCATCCATTTCCCACACTACGCACTGCTCGATTTGAGAACGAGTTCACATCCCACACTTAAAAGTCCTTCATTGTAGTTAGTGTGCGTGAAATGGCCTTCACACGTACTCCCACCACAACCCTGCCCTGCACCCATTGCACACAGAGCCACTGACGCATAACAGGGCATCCTAACACATGGTCAACTCCATTCGCGTCCACCTATACCTTGCACATCTGTTGCATGTCCTGGGTGCACTGCCTTTGGCAGTGCTGCAGATCACTTACCGGCTGAGCTTCCGCATTGCGGACGTCACCAGCATTCAAACTCTATTGCAATGTCACACGTGCCAATCCTAGTGGTGCATGGACGAGTGCCTCTCCTACTTGTGGGTAGCTGACATGGATTATGATGGGTGTGTGCACCCCCTGTTGGCCCACGACCAGGAGTGTCATGGTGATGCCTGTTTATGGCATGCATGGATGTTTGGTATGCATGTTGGGAACTGGGCCTGGGAGATTGCACATGTCGTAGTATGCAGTGAGCAAATTGACCCACTTCCCGATTCTGCTTTGGTGCACATTGGGTACAGTGGTTGGAGTCAGCACATCTGTCCCGTTCAGCTGATGGATTACGTCGATGACAATTCAAATATTGTGGCCAACCATCTCTCATTAGTGATAGTGGCTTGCGCAGCTGCACTCGCGTTCATGACCAAGGGCCATATGTAGGTAACATACTATTTACCGATTAATAAATACCGAATCTGTAAATTTTACCGATTCGGAAAAATTCGGTATTACTGATTCGGTATTTACCGAATCGGTAATGAGGCATACCTTCCCATTGATTACTATGGGCCTGGAGGCCGATAGGAATCAATGGGAAGCCATTCACCATTACCGATTCGGTAAATACCGAATCGGTAATAGGGGGAGCATATTCAAGGGTGGCAGGGTGTCACATTGACACCCTGTTGCACCCCTGAATCGTGCATGTGTGCACATGTGGCGCACATACATGCCCTAAGGGCATGTATGTCTGCCACATGGCACTGTCAAAACAGCAAAAAATAGATTTTGGAAAGGTATTCGGTATTTATCACCAACCTGTATTTGGTGGTAAATACCGAATCCTGAAAACAAAAAATCACTCACTTGAGTGCTCCCTACATATGATTTAAGGATTCAGTAATTTACCGAATCTGTATTTTACCGAATCGGTATTTTACCGATCCATTACCGATTCGGTAAATTACCGAATCCTTAAATCATGCCTCCTACATCTCAAATGCCTAAATACCGGTCGGTAACGGGATATTTACCGAATTTCGGCCGTTACCGACCGGTATTTAGCTACCTACATATGGCCCCGAGTGACAAGTTACCTGCAACCACGACTCGATGTGCCACATTGCACAAGTGTCGCCGCATCATTGCACGTTGTGCATCTGGTCACATGTCCCACGACGACAATGGACATGGCTGATTTGGTGTTGACTCATGTCCGAGGGGCGGACAACCAACGCTGCTTGACACTTATGTGTGTTGGTGATGGACTACCCCGAGGTTAATATGGATGGTTTTCTACATTCCTTATTCACGCATGCTGCTGCATTTTTCTGCATATCGTGGCACTACTCTTGGCCATACTGACATGCACTTTTTTTCAAAGCTTCCACATTTTCACTTGTCTCCAAACATGTTGTGTCTTCATTTGTATGCCAATGTGTGTATCATGGACTCTCTGGCTGCCTGCCATATGTGAATTGCTACCCCATCCGGACTGTGGGTTTGTACTTATATGTTCTCATGTGCCTGTTTTGTACTGACGTTTTTGGATATTTATCCGCCGCAGGCAGGCGAGTGCATTTGTGTCCTGTGTTCGATTGTGCGAATGTTTGTGTTTGGACAACATTGCGTTGGATGTTGGTGAGCTCTGCTTCCTATGTGTGTATGCGGCATTGTGTGTGAGACGTCCTTTCATGTGATGTTTTGTTCACTCTACTCCCTTTCAGGCAGTGCAGTTTTCTCTTATGAGCTTGTTCAGTGGTGTGATGTTGGCGGGTTGTGTGACTTGTGCTCCTTGTTGGTGTGTTTCATTTTGGCCATGGTTTGTCTGTAGTTGTGTTGTACTTAACTGTGCATGTGTGCCATTGTGCCCATCTCCCCTCGTCCCCCCATTCCCTGCCTGCTCCTCTTCCTGGTTCTGTTGTGTTTGTAATATTGTTACTCCACACATAAATACATGTAAAGAACAAATTACAATAGTTCCTTGATTCATTTAGATTGCTAAACTTCTCTCTATTGGTTATTTTTGAATTTTCCATATAAACAGCTTTTTTTTTAATTCAAAGACATATAGAAGTCAGAAGTGCAGCATATTCTATCATCACACTTTCTAGAACATTCTACAACCCGTGCAGGTTAAAAGTGCTGGTTAAAAGTTCATCAATTTTTTTAAACCTAACGATATTTTTGCAACATTTTCTCGAACATTTAACAGCACGTTCAGGTTAAAAGTTCACAATTGTTTTAAGTTCGAACAATGCCTTCCAAATGCAAGTAGCAGGTGTGGTTGAGTTGACCAAATTTTATCCTATGATATGTACTCCACGTTTAAACTGCTTTTTCTTAACCAATCACAAAGATGCATTGCCACAAAACGAATGTGCACCCTACTTTAAAAAAACCATGCTTTTAATCTCCCAATCAGTTATCATTTTGAATGAGAAAAAAAGATAGTTCCCCACCTTTAAACACACCTCTTATTCTACGAACGGACTACATGAGCTACAGATATCTATCCATACTTCCCAACCATACCTTCAAAATGTTAGTGTGGAACATAGGACATAGCTATGTTTTCTGGTGCAAGAGGTATGCAGAACAGAGACGTATTGACTTAGACCTAGGTTAACAAAATGTGGACATTAAATGGTTTGGACAGAGAGGATTGAAGTGGCACCAATTGTTGCCTTTGGTTAAAACCTGTTTGCATCTCCAACACCCTGATCTCATTATTGTGCACTGTGGTGGAAACATCCTAGGCTCATTGACTGGTGTAGGTTTAGAAATGCTAATGAAAGACACCTTTCGACAATTGATGTTGATTTAGCCTCAAACTGTCTTTGTATATTCCAATATATGCCAAAGAGAGAAGTGGAAATGGTCAAATCAATTTTGTCCTCAGATTGAAAAATCTAGGAAGAATGTCAACAAAGCTGTGTCTGCATACCTCAGAGACCATAGAATGAGGTCGATCTAACACAGCAACATACGTTTTGATATGGCTGATATCTACAGAAGTAATGGAGTACACTTCACAGATCAGGGAAATCGAGTTTTTCTGAATAACCTGAAGCTGTGCATCCACACTTATATGT
The DNA here is from genome assembly GCF_964204655.1 of Triturus cristatus. NCBI lineage: Eukaryota > Metazoa > Chordata > Amphibia > Caudata > Salamandridae > Triturus > Triturus cristatus. Next base: position 160,544,422 of record NC_140585.1, read on the forward strand.
AGCTCCAACTAACAAACACATGGGCTCTTTTTAGAGCCACCCTATAACTGACAACCTAGGCCCGCTATGTTAGGGCCAGGTAACGGCAACTCCCGGACCCTCACCAAAATGTATTCTCCACACAGCTGTGGTGCAGCGGTCAGACCATCTGGCTTTGAAGCACAGATCTCTGGCTTTGATCACCGGCTCTAGCGACAGCTCAGGATAGCACCATGTGACTCTGGGCACGCCAGGTCCCAGCGCCTGCAGACCCATACGAGTGAGTAGTTGCACATTTTACGAATACCGGATTGATTGGAAATGGCAGAATCGAACTTCACACTCCCTCTGTAGCACCCCCATTCACCCTACAGACGTCACACTGTTTAAAACAAAAGTTCCTCCTAGTACGTATGCACACATGCTGACACTACTTGGACAGGTGTGCTGCAGCGTCCAGAAAACCTGAGTTCAGAGCACAGGGCTCACGGTTTAATCCCCTGCTCCAGCAGCAGCTAAGCTCAGCACCATGTGACTCTGGGCAATAGCTCACTTATTAGCTCACATAATTTCCACGCCGGCCTCCAGGGCCTTCAGACCCTATAGGGGTGAGTAGTTTGCACTTTACAAATACAATATTGATTTACCTTCGCACTCCCTGTATAACACCACCTAAGCACCATATACAAGTTACTGTGTTCCAAACAAAACTTCAACCGACTACGTATCAAATGTTGCTGACACTACTTGGACAGGTGTGGCACAGCGCCCAAAGCACATGACTTCACAGCATAGAACACATAGTTTGGGCTCACGGTTTCATCCCCGAGTCGAGCATATAAATATAGGCCGAAGCAGCAATAAAAACTTACTTTTAAGCACAACACAGTGGTCCGTTTCCATCTGTGCGAGTGAAGCCAGGAACGACGGAGTATCTTTATATATATATATATAAAAAAAAAAAATATATATATATATATATATATATATATTACCTACTGGCAGTCGCCAGTAGGTAGTTATAGTTAGGACCCTGTTTCCATAGGAAATCTGCAACATTCTATTTGGAATAACTTTGGCGCCGGTCGACGAATCCTCGCAAAATTTTCAAAATAGGTGGGGCGCTACGCTCCGCTCCTACCCTGAAAGTCTCGGGGGGATTCGTCAAGCGGGGGCTGAGAAAAAATGGGGGTCCCAAAACGCGTTTTTCCCATGCATTTTTCCATAGGACCTTTAGACACAGCTACAGCCCGAACGGCTGAACAGAGTTACTTGAAATTTGGCAGAGAGGTAGTCCTCAGGTCAAGGAAGTGCCTTTTGTAGGTCTGGTGTAAATCTGTTCAGTAGTTCCTGAGAAAATAGCATTTAAATCAATATATATATCTGTGGCAGCTTACGGTGCGCTTACCGTGCGCTTACGGTAAGCTCACCGTACGCGTACGGTGACGTGCGCGAGCACAATTCTGATTGGCTGTTAGATCTTAGTAAACATTCGAATCGGTCGAAACCAGGAAGCGGCGGCCGCCATTTTGTGTGTTTCACACAGAAAAAAAAGGGTGATAACTTGAAAAGGGGGCAAGGAAGAGAGTTACAGACCCCCTAACATTTGAAAGGGGGTCAAAGAAGGACAGAAAAGTACAAACATTTTTTTATTAATTTTAAAAAAAAATCGCGGGGTACGCGTACGGTAAGCTTACGGTAAGCTTACCGTACACGTACGGTAGAAAAAAAAAAAAAAAAAAAAAAAATTCAGATTTAAGTGTTTAGATATTAGGGGGCTCTAAAAAGAGCCGTTGTGTTTATGAAGTGATTTGATTTTTTAGTGGTACCTACAAGTAAGTACCAATGCAGAGTCTAAGGTTCAAGAGGAAGACTCTGTTCCCTTCATCAGTGAAGTGTACACCATCTCCTCTATAAATGTCTTGCATGTCGTAACGCAAGTTGTTGTGGTAAATGGAACCCATACCATAGTCTCGGAGGAAAGCAGAAACAGATTTGTTGATGTGCTTTCTTGCTTTGTCAATCTGCGGACAAAAATGATTGGACCAGTTCCATTTTTGCCTTTGGCATGTTAGAATACGCAAAGGCAGTTTTAGGGAAAAGTGAAAACAGTTGTGCAAAGGTCTCCTTCATAAGCATTTCCAGACCTACCCCAGTTAAAGTGCCTAGGTCATTGCCACCACAGTGCACTATTATGAGGTCAGGGTGTTGGATTTGCATGAAGGATTTCACCAATGGCACCAATTGGTGCCACTTTAACCCTCTCTGACCAATCCATTTAATGTCTACATTTGGCAAAGCAAGGTCTCTCACCATACCTCTTTTTTCTGCATACTTTTCACTCCAGAAGACATAGCTGTGCCCTACAATCCACACTGTGAACATCTTCAAAGGAGATCTGGATGCACTCAGGAGGTGTCTTTCAGTAGAATGGGAAAAAGAAATGAAAGACAGTTTGGAAATGGAGGCATACATATTTTTTTTAAATAAAAAGAACTGATTGGCTGTTTGATACCATTCTACAATAAAAACTAGGCTGTATGTGTAAATTTATAGAAGCATGTTTTGTATTGGTACAGAAAAATGTGTTACCAAAGAACAGTTCTATGGATTTGCTGTTAGGTTTGAAAAGTCAAGCACTCCTGCTCTTTGGAAATGAAACATTGTGTGGTGAACTTCTGACCTAACTCTACACAGCAGTGTTTCAAGAGCTGTTGCTATGGTAGCAGGCAGAAGTCAAGTTGGGGGAAGGGTACTAGGCTGAAGTCAAGTTGGGGGAAGGGTACTTTTGGAAAAGGGTTGGTTTTCAACCAATAGAAATGTGTGATTACATTTGAAAAAAAGGGGGAAGCACTGAGATTTGAAATTAACGTGTATATGTGTGGAAAAAGAGAGGGAAACATTGCCATTATCTGGTTCTGCTGAGAGGAGAGAGGTGTACAGAACAGAGATCCTGGCTCTGATAATTTGCTGTTTGAGTGCCACATTTCTTTCACAACTAACTAATTTTAAAGGTGAGTTATGAGTTTGAGAGGGGATGTATATGGTAAATTAAGAAATGAATAATAGAATTGGAATTCCTTTTGTTGAAGTTGTGTTTATCGTTTTGTGTTTTGGGAGAAATTTAAATGTGAGGAACATGTAAAATAATATGGACTGTGTTTTCACCATAAAATAAAGTGTATTGTTATAAATGAGGAATACTTTTAGGGTTTGAGGTTCCAGTCAGTAATGCAAATACATTCAGCATCACTAAGGCTGGTTGCCTTTGCTGGAGTGTAGTCAGTCACCTAGGTTACACATGTTTCTGGGATCAAAAAGCTGTTTGGACATGTAATTTTTTCAGAATCTTAAAAGTGGATTGAAAATGTGTCAGACTGTAAAAGTACTTATCATTTGCAAAAAAAAAGAGTAGTAAGTGTGCTTTCAAATTGGCAAAGAAATTTCGTTTTCTGACTAATATGAAACCATGTGTCTGTGTGCAAAGAGGAATTATAGACAGAGATTTATTGCGTATTACTCTGGTAATTTTACAGTTGCATTAGATGGAAAGGGGGAGCTATTTTTCTGCAGAAGCAGACTCTTAGCACACACCCAGCTGCTTATCCTGTGGCATCATGCATAGTATTTACAACCGAGTGGGGTTTGAGGTTGCAGTCAGTAATGCAAATACATTCAGCATCACTAAGGCTGGTTGCCCTTGCTGGAGTGTAGTCAGTCACCCAGGTTACACGTTTTTGTGGTCTGAAAAAGCTGTTTGGACATGTGCTTTTTTATGAATGTGAAAAGTGGATTAAAAATGTGTCAGACTGTAAAAGTACTTATCACTTGCAAAAAAAAAGAGTAGTAAGTGTGCTTTCAAATTGGCAAAGAAATTTCGTTTTCAGACTAATATGAAACCATGACTCTGTGTGCAAAGAGGAATTATAGACAGAGATTTATTGCGTATTACTCTGGTAATTTTACAGTTGCATTAGATGGAAAGGGGGAGCTATTTTTCTGCAGAAGCAGACTCTTAGCCATCACCCAGCTGCTTATCCTGTGGAATCATGCATAGTATTTACAACCGAGTGGGGTTTGAGGTTGCAGTCAGTAATGCAAATACATTCAGCATCACTAAGGCTGGTTGCCCTTGCTGGAGTGTAGTCAGTCACCCAGGTTACACGTTTTTCTGGTCTGAAAAAGCTGTTTGGACATGTGCTTTTTTATGAATGTGAAAAGTGGATTAAAAATGTGTCAGACTGTAAAAGTACTTATCACTTGCAAAAAAAAAGAGTAGTAAGTGTGCTTTCAAATTGGCAAAGAAATTTCGTTTTCTGACTAATATGAAACCATGACTCTGTGTGCAAAGAGGAGTTATAGACAGAGATTTATTGCGTATTACTCTGGTAATTTCACAGTTGCATTAGTAGGAAAGGGGGAGCTACTTTTCTGCAGAAGCAGACTCTTAGCACACACCCAGCTGCTTATCCTGTGGAATCATGCATAGTATTCACAACTGAGTGGGGTTTGAGGTTGCAGTCAGTAATGCAAATACATTCAGCATCACTAAGGCTGGTTGCCCTTGCTGGAGTGTAGTCAGTCACCCAGGTTACACATGTTTTTGGTCTGAAAAAGCTGTTTGGACATGTGCTTTTTTATGAATCTGAAAAGTGCATTAAAAATGTGTCAGACTGTAAAAGTACTTATCACTTGCAAAAAAAAGGAGTAGTAAGTGTGCTTTCAAATTGGGAAAGAAATTTAGTTTTCTGACTAATATGAAACCATGACTCTGTGTGCAAAGAGGAATTACACAAACAGATTTATTGCGTATTACTCTGGTAATTTTACATTTGCATTAGATGGAAAGGGGGAGCTATTTTTTCTGCAGAAGCAGACTCTTAGCACACACCCAGCTGCTTATCCTGTGGAATCATGCATAGTATTCACAACCGAGTGGGGTTTGAGGTTGCAGTCAGTAATGCAAATACATTCAGCATCACTAAGGCTGGTTGCCCTTGCTGGAGTGTAGTCAGTCACCCAGGTTACACGTGTTTCTGGTCAGGAAAAGCTGTTTGGACATTTGCTTTTTTAAGAATCTGAAAAGTGGATTCAAAATGTGTCAGACTGTAAAAGTACTTATCACTTGCAAAAAAAAAGAGTAGTAAGTGTGCTTTCAAATTGGCAAAGAAATTTCGTTTTCTGACTAATATGAAACCATGACTCTGTGTGCAAAGAGGAATTATAGACAGAGATTTATTGCGTATTACTCTGGTAATTTTACATTTGCATTAGTAGGAAAGGGGGAGCTATTTTTTTCTGCAGAAGCAGACTCTTAGCACACACCCAGCTGCTTATCCTGTGGAATCATGCATAGTATTTACAAGCGAGTGGGGTTTGAGGTTGCAGTCAGTAATGCAAATACATTCAGCATCACTAAGGCTGGTTGCCCTTGCTGGAGTGTAGTCAGTCACCCAGGTTACAGATGTTGCTGGTCTCAAAAAGCTGTTTGGACATGTGCTTTTTTCAGAATCTGAAAAGTGGATTCAAAATGTGTCAGACTGTAAAAGTACTTATCACTTGCCAAAAAAGCAGTAGGAAGTGTGCTTTCCAATTGGCAAAGAAATTTCGTTTTCTGCCTAATTTCAAACCATGACTCTGTGTGCACACAGGAATTGTTTTTAGATATTTAATTTGTGAAGGTGTTATTGTGATTTTCACTTGTAGGAAAGGAGTACATAGTATTTTAAGATTTGAAAAGATCATAACAAATGTAGTAATATATTTAAATAAAATAAAGGAATTTTTTTTTAGTTTTTTTCAGGTATTGCTGAAGAGCAGTGAACAAAATTTAAGATGCCTACAAAATCCAGACTAAGGAAAAACCACAAAAAAAAACTATATTTGAAGACAACTGGAGGACCTAAGTTAGTTGGAGATGCTCATGTTGGGAAAAAGAGAAAGTCTTCTGGTAAGCAAACAAAATAATTTTTAAAGAACATCTTCAAAAAAAGGAAAAAATGTACAAAATGTCTGTACTGGAAAGAATGTTTTAAATAGAAAACAACAGGAAAAAATTGAGCATTTAGTTAATGCAAATATACCTTCAGAAACAATAAAGAATAACCTAAAAAAAAAAACAGCGTTTAAAGAGATACGTAGAAAAATGTTTCAGAGAAGAGTTATGTCCAATTTGATAAAGGATGTGAAGAAATATAAGCAAAAGGCAAAATTTTATAAGAGAAAAAAAGAAATTGAAGCCATTGCAGCAAAGGCATTAGAATTAAAAAGGAAACTATTCATTTTAATTTTGAACAGGATGCGTACATTAGATAAAATGGTTAATGTACTGAAATCACAAAGCAAAAGGAAAAGAGTAGTGAAAAGAACAAACTTTTGTAAAGTGTTTTTAGGAGAATGGATGCATAGTTCAAGTAGTGAACCTTTTTTTAATGAAGAGAGTTATTTTCAAAGTAATAGTTTGCTGCATGCAGTTGACACCAGAGGTCGTGCTTATGAAGTGAAAAATGGTTGTTTAATGGAGAAGGAGAAAATGGTTCCAAGAGATGAGGTACAAGTGATGGCGGATGAGGCTATGGTTAGACGTCCTAAAGCCCCAGTGTACACTTGGAATTGTAGTAGTATTTGCACTGTGCGTCAGGAATCTATTGATAAATTTCGTGAGTTTCTAAGAGAATATAGTAAAAAAAGTGTTAAACAGAAGATTAAGGTGCTTCAAAGTCTAGATCCATGCAGAGTGAGAGAGAATACTGGTTTGCAGGGACATTCTCTGGCTTGTCTATCTAGAAAAGTGTGTAAAAGTGTTTTTCATCATTTTAGGATGCTGGCTGTTCATCATACTGAAATGAGAAAGTTTGTGAGACGGTTGTATTTTGCTAAAAGTCCAGCAATAAAGTTAGATGAATTGAATAGGGCTCTGTTCCGTGGATCGGTATCAGATGTAGAGAAGGTTACTGATGAAATTCAGTTTTGTTACTTTGGTCCTGAACAAGACAGTGCAGAAAAGGACACAGTAAATGAGGAAGAAGTGGAAGAGAATGTAGAACCCTCTGTAAGTAAGACATTTAATGATCACATAACAAAATTTGCAATAATCTCTAATGAAAGACCAAATATTACTTGTATTTGTTGCCGCAGAACTCATTATAGAAAACAAACCAGGAATGTTGATCTCCACGGAAAAAGTGAAACTGAAGATAATTATAAGTGGAAGGATTTTGCCACATATATATTTCTTGAAAATTGTTTTGAATTGGGTGAAGATCAGCGTATTTGTAAATACTGTTACAACAAGTTAGAGGAAAATAGAATGCCGACCAGAGCTGTACATTATAATTTAGAAATGGATGCTATTCCTGCCGAACTTTCTAAATTAAATACATATGAGTCTATACTTATTCAATGTGTTCATCCCTTCCAGACCATAGTACGTATGGAGCCCAAAACTGGTAAATTACCTCCTTCAGATTTACTGAGAGGTTTAAAAGGAAGAGTGGTGTATTTGCCCTTGGATTTGAAAAAAAATATGGAAACTATTGATGCAGATACTTTGGAAACTGAACCATTAGTTATTCTGGTTAATGGTGTACCTACAAAGAATAAGAAGATTTGGCAGGAGCTGGTAGATGTACGGAAAGTACAAAGAGCAAATTTGTATTTGAAAAGGAATAACAAATGGTATGAATCAATTTATATAGAAGAAGAAGAAGAAGATTTACAAGAAGACACAGAAACACCAACTGGTCAAATTGAAAAAGTGGACAAGTCAAAGGAAGAAGAAATTTATGAACATTTCAGCATACATCCTCTTCATTCAAAAGAAGTTATGGGAGACAATATTGATCTGTTTCAGATGAAGAAAGCAAAAGGAACTCCTGTGAGTGTATGGGAGGAGAGCTTGGAAGCTCGATGTTTTCCCCAGCTGTTTCCTACAGGAAAAGGAGGACGATACGATGAACGTCCAGAACAGATTCCAGCTTGTGAGTATCGAACTACAAGACTATATGCAGAAGATCCAAGATTTCGACAAAGTATTCCTTATTTGTTCCATCTTTTATTTGAAAGCGACTTGTCTGCATTATCATATGCAGTAAATCACATTTTAAAAAGTGTAGTACATTTACAAAATGTGTCTGCTAAGGATTTTATGGAGAAAGTGCAGCACCGAGATGATCATTTGGAAACACAACTGATCAATCTGATGGCTTGTCAGCGTGGGACAAATGAATATTGGTACCGACGTCATGGTGAATTAAAATGCATGTTACGGAATTTAGGAACACCAACATGGTTCCTTACTCTAAGCTGTGCTGAGTACGCTTGGGATGATTTACTGGATTTTCTACGAGAGGCAAATTCAAACATTAAAAACATTGAATACAAGACAGCAGGAGAACTGTGCTCATTGGATCCGGTTAATGTTTGCAGATATTTCAATCATAGATTTGAGGCTATGATGTCCTTCATCTGCAATAAAAAAAATCCACCTCTTGGAGAAGTAGTGGATTTCTTTTGGAGAAAAGAGTACCAGGCAAGAGGTGCTCCTCATATTCATATGCTGTTGTGGATCAAGGATGCCCCGAAGTTTGGAACAGATAGTGATGAAGCAGTGTTATCTTTCATTGAGGAATATGCAACATGTGCTATACCAAAAAGCACAGAAGAGAAAAAGTTAAAGGAGCAAGTTTTACGTTTCCAAAGGCATCGGTGTGGAAAATACTGTCGACGGAAATCAAGAGCAAAGATAAATACTACACGTAAATGTCGATTTGGATTTCCTAGACCTGTTCTTTCAAATGGAAGAGTAAACAGTTTTATGTCATCTGTGAGACATACTATTACAAGAAAATCACCTAAGAATACCTACAACCTTAAAAGAAAAGAAGAATCAAAAAATATAAATGACTACAACCCAGTCATTTTATCCTTGTGGAATGCTAACATGGATATACAGTATGTAGCTGACAATTCCATTGCTGTTGCTCGATATGTAACGTCTTACATTACTAAATCAGAAAAAACTGAATTGAAAGAAATGTGGGAAGAGATTTCTCACGAGAAGACTGTCAGTAAGAAGCTGTACAGTTTCAGTTTAAAGATGTTATCGCATCGAGAAATTGGATCCTACGAATGTTCAGATAGGTTATCTTCTGCAAGTCTCTACTCGAAATCAAGAAGAATAATTTGGGCAAGTTTAGGCCTTGCAGCAATGAGAAATCGGGTACTGAAATCTGTTGGAGAAATTGAATATTTGGCCGAGAATGACCCAGAAAGTACAGATATTTTGAAATCAAACATGTTGGACACATATTACCCAAAGAGAAGTGTTCATCTAGAGAACATGTGTCTCTATGAAGTGCTGCAGAACTACATTTATTCACGGAAAGCTGCAGAATACATCAACAATGGAAAATATAAAGTCATTGGTGAGGAAGGATGTTTGGTGAAGCAAACAAAAGGAAGTTTGATAAATCACAGGAAGCTCAGTTGCAACACTACTGACAAAAAGGAATTTTACTACTTGGCTCTTTTACAGCTGTTTAAACCATGGCGTACAGAAGATGAACTACTGGGAGAATTTCAAAGCTATGAAGATTCATTTAATGCTTGCAAAGACACAATACAATGCAGTACATTCAGAAATTATGAGCAAATGTTAAATGAAGAAATTGAACAGGAGACTACAATTGCAGCTGAAGTAGCTAGAGACAGTTCTCAAGACAGCCAAAGTTCAGGAACACTCAGTCAAGATCCCCTAGGACAACCAATCGTTGAAAATGAAGCTGCAATAGCCATGAATGAAGTGGAAACGGCTATGAATCAAGCTCAAGAAGAATTTATAGACTTACCAAATTTGGAAAGACAACTGAATGAAGAGCAGCAACAAATTTATGAAGAGATCAGAAACAAAATTGATCACGGATTACTACATGAAAAAAAAGAGTGCTCATGCACATCATTTCATCCAATCAGGATGTATGTAAGCGGACAAGCTGGAACTGGAAAAAGTTTCTTAATAAAAGTCATCAGAAGCTACCTACAGCAAAAAACTGATTCAACTTTGTCTTGTGTGGTTACTGCTCCAACTGGGTTAGCAGCATATAATGTAAAAGGAATCACCTTACATCGTTTGCTAATGTTACCAGTGGAGAATGAGAACAAAATACAATACAACAAGCTAACTGGAGAAGCATGCTTGGAAGTTTCAAGAGTATTGAAGAAGATGCAAGTTCTCATTATTGATGAGGTGAGCATGGTATCAAACTTAATGCTTGCCTTTGTACATTTAAGAATGCAGCAAATTCTAAGGACAGACTATGACGTGTTAATTGGTGGAAAACATGTCATAGTTTTTGGGGATCTTCTACAGCTTACTCCAGTTAAAGGACAACCAGTGTCTAATACTGTGACACATGAAGACACAAAGAAGTCATTGGGAAGCATTGGTAATGCAAATATTTGGTCCTTCTTTGAGTACAAGGAACTTACAACTAATATGAGGCAAGCAAACGATGAAGAATATGGAAGTATTCTGAAAGATATCAGAATTGGACTACTCACTGAAGCTGGCACAAAAGCATTACAGAGTCGGTTGCTACATAATTTATTTCCAAAGGAAGAAATAGTTGCAGAGAAGATATACAAGAACATTGCAGAAAAGAAAAGTGTCATCTGCTTAATGCCAACTCTACGTGAATGCTCAATATTCAATGAGGAGCTTTTGAAATTGGAAAAGGAAGATATCAGGAAATTGGAAGCAGTGGACAAAATTAAGGATGGAAGAATTACTATCACATTAACAGGCAAACTGAAAAATAAATTGGATTCACTAGAGAAGAACATTTCCAAAACTGCTGGATTAGAAAAAAATCTATATGTTTGCATGAACTGTAGAGTATTTTTAAGGAGAAATTTGGATGTTGAAAAAGGTTTAGTGAATGGAGCTATGGGAAGAGTTTTGGGTTTTATTAATTATCAGAAAAAAGATGGAATTGAATGTTTAAAAATAAAATTTGATCAGATAGAAGAAGTTATAGACATTTGTCGTTGTACAGTTCGTTTCATGCTTGTGAAAGACTTATATGTACAAAGGAAACAGTTTCCGTTTTCTCCTGCATATGCTGTAACTATTCACAAGTCTCAAGGATTGACTGTAGATTGTGCTTTTGTGAACATTGGTTCAACTGTGTTCAAAGAAGGTATGGCTTATGCAGCTTTGTCACGAGTGAAAACATTATCTGGCCTATTCATGATAGACTTTGATGATTCAAAAGTTAGTGCAGATACAAACTGTGTAAAGGAGTATAATAGATTAAGAAGAACCTATGCTCCTCATTTAGGTCAGTATCCTGTGTTAGAGAAACGTGTAGTTTCTCGTAAAAGAAGAATTGAGAATATCTGTAATGAGGATGTAGAGAGGAGGAAAAAAAAGAGGAGTGATGTAATTGCAAGCAAAAAGAAAAAGGAAAATGTTGAAGAGGTTGTAGGATGTCATTTTGAAAATAGCTCTGGTGTCAACTGCTACGCTAATGTAGTGCTGAATGTTGCTTTTTATCTGAAAAGTTTGCAAGAGCAGATAATAGTAAATCAGAGAAAAAGATTCTGTTCTGAGTTGAGTCTCCTTTTTCAAAAGCTGAGTAATGATAAAACTCAAAGAGAAAGTGCTACTGAAATTAGAAAACTTTTAGATGTATGTTCAGGACGAACACAGTTTTCTCAAAATGTACAGCAAGACGCACAGGAATTCTTGATGTATTTTCTTCAGGTACTGGAAGAAGAAGGGGTGCCAATAGAAAATATGTTTGGTGTCTCTTATAAATGGGAACATAGTTGTGAAAACTGTTTCAATACATGTGGCTCTAATGTTGATTCTGAAAGGTTTATTTATTTAACATTGCCAGACAGTAAAACAGTCACTTTTGCTAAATTAGTTAAAGATGCTAATCATAGTATGGAATGCGGTGAGTGTAAATCTGACATGTTTTCAACGTTAATTTTAAAGGAATACGGACAGTATGTAATTTTAATGATGCAACGATGTAAAGCTGATGGTTCAAAATTGGATACTTTAATAAAGAAGTTTATAGGACAGCAATTATCAATTTCAGGAAAAACTTTTGGAACAGTTGCAATAATTTTCCATGAAGGACCTACTGTTACTTCTGGACATTACACAGTTTATCTTAAATGTGAAAAAGGCTGGACACTGTGTAATGATTCCCAATTGATTTTCAAGCAACGTTTGCCTTTTGATTTAGCAAATTCCTATCTAATCTTCCTGAAACCTAAATTTTAGAGAGACTTGGAAAGATCTGTACAAAACAATTTTACCATTTTATTGGATTAGCATTGGAATTTTCAAAAAAAAAATTTTTTTTAAATTACCATTTGGCCTAATGGAAAGGTAACCAATTGTAATGTGGACTTATTTAATTCCTAATGAATCTTTTGGAAACCAAAAATTTAGAGAAAATCGGTAACATCTGTACAATTTAAATTTTGGAATTTAATTGGATTACCATTGGAAATTTTTAAACAAAAAAGATTTTTTAAATTACTATTTGGCCATAAGGAAAAGTAACCAATTGTATTGTGGACTTATTTAATTATTAATTAATCTTTCGGAAACCAAAATGTTAGAGAGAATCGGTAACATCTGTACAATTTTAATTTTGGAATTTTATTAGATTACCATTGGAAATTTAATCAAAAAAGAATTTTAAAATTACTATTTGGCCTAAAGGAAATGTAACCAGATGTATTGTGGAGTTATTTGAGATATATTATTTTTGAGATTATGCTTCTGTAACAAAATTGTCTGACGGTATTTTAAGGAAATAGTTATTGTTATTAGATGATATTTTTTTAGAATATTATGCTTTTCTATAATGTTATGTTTAAGTAAAAAGAGATTCTGGGCTTTTTTAAAACATTCTTTGAGATTGTTATTTTTTTTTTGCCCGCTGTTAAGTGATGAATGCAATTGCTTTCACGATTTATAGTGAAATGCAATATATTCTGAAAACAGCAAAAAAAAGGCAAAACATTTTTTGGGGAAAATATGTAAATACGTGTACTGTGTTTTATAATGATTTATTAAATATTAATACTTTTTTCTTTTTTTTCAGATTGTGAAAGAAAATTTTTGAAAAAAACCTACCATTTTTTCAAGTAATTTCAATTAAATTTTAATTAAAAATTAAATTGTTGGGTGGGTCAGGTAAGTCAGAAATTAGATGGTCCCTTTCTTCCACTTCGCCTCAAACAGATTTTTAGTATTTAGTTATTAATTCCTCAAGGATCTTGAGATGTGGTAATTGATTTTTTGTGTTTTTTTTAAAAAAAAAAATACGCTTACCGTAACCGTACGGTAAAAAAAAAAAAAAAGTTTTAAAGAAAAAATAAAAAAAAGTTGAGAGGTAAGGTTGGCTCTTAAAAGAGCCGTTGTGTTCATGCAGGGACAGAGGAAAGGAAGAATGGGAACATTAGCTGGTAGGACATATGTGCTGGTCTATTTTGTTGTTAATGAGGGGAAGACTGGTCTCCCTATGAACAATTAGACCATGGCAAAATGAACACCGCATAGTAACCCTCGCAAACCGATGGTTCGTTTCCACAGGATCAGAAAAAGGTGAATCTGCCCCCACAGATGAAGGGCTCTGCTGAGCTTCCGAAGAAGGACTCGGCTGAGCTGCTGTGGATGTGCTTGCTCGACTTACTGAAGGGTTGCCTCTAGTATGTCGTGCATGTGTCCTAGGATGTACATCCTCAAGGTGTCTCAACATAGTGTGATTCCCGAAGGAATACTTCTTGTTGGGATTTCCTCTCGAAAGTACACGCTGGCACAGCTTGCAAGTCACCAAAGCAGCATTGACTTTTTTCTCACCCTCTGGAAAAGTAAAATACTCCCATATAAAAGAGCTCTTCTGTTTCCTCTTTCTCTGCCTGATGGTGGTGCTGCTAGACTCACTCTCAGCAGAAGAGTGCTGTTCTGCCATCGTATCACAAAGACAAGTCAGCTCCTTCTCCTAAGGGATCACAAGCAGAAATGAGGGGAATGGGTGTGGTGTAGGAGAGTTCTAGAACTGAAACTACTTTGAACCAATCAAAAGTTTTGTTTTATGATCACATGACCCACCGTGCACGTACGTTACGCTTACGTTACGCTTACGGAGCGCTTACGGTGCGCTTACGGTAAAAGTACGCATGCGCGTAAAAAAGACACGCGCTCGCGCGCATGCGCATAACAGTCACTCCTCGACACTTCCGCGTAACGTGCGCGTGTAGCGTACACGCTTACGCGCGCCATACGCAGTACGCACGGCTACGTAAATTGCGTAACCATACGCAAAATGAGTAGCATTATTACGAACATTACGCAAACCGTACGCTTACCGTAAGCTTACCGTACGCGCACTTAAAAAAAAAAAAAAAAGGAAAAAAAGATTTTTATTGTTATACTCATATATCTTACCTGTTTGGTTAAAAAAAAAGAGAAAAATTAATATATTGCAGATTTTTTTTTTTTTTTTAAATAGTGTTTTAAGAGAATATAAAGTTAAAAAAAAAAAAAAACTTGCATTTTTAAAAAAAAAAAAACACATATAATATAATAATTTATAATAAAAAAATCATACAAAATCAATGAAAAAACCATGGGAATCACACATGTTTTAGGTAAGCATTAGCATTTAAAAAAACATACAAATTCACTGAAAAAACCATGGGTTTCACACATGTTATAGTTAGGAATTAGCATTTAAAAAACCTTGCAAATTCACTGAAAAAACCATAGGTTTCACGCACGTTATAGTTAGGAATTGGCATTTAAAAAACCTTGCAAATTCACTGAAAAAACCATAAGTTTCACACACGTTATAGTTAGGATTTAGCATTTAAAAAACCTTGCAAATTCAGTGAAAAAACCATAGGTTTCACACACGTTATAGTTAGCGGACATTTCACTCATAAAAAACCATTGAAATTCCCCCGTTATAGTTAGTTAAGCTAACTATAACTCGCGCACCCGCAATCCACTGCTGATGAAGTAACATATTACATCACTCATGACATGGTCAGTAACATCACTCATGACATCACTGATGACATCTCAAATGACATCACTGATGACATCATCCTTGTGACAGAGTGGTAGACCTCCTCTCACCCTAATATAACCTTTGATACACAAATTCAAAAATAGAGACTACAATTTTCAAAACAATGGACATACCAATACCAGTTACAATAACCTATTCAGTAATTCTTAGATCCACATACACATCCACTCATTCACCAACAGTCCTGTACAGTCACTCATACATGTACTCACTCATCATATGTACTCATACACCTATACATCCTGTTACACATTGCCACTCATCCATAGAGTTACTCACACACATAGTCACTCATGCTAATAAAGAATCATACATCCATTTACTTGCATATTCAAAACTGCATATAAAAAACTGCAGCGGGACTCTCTCACGGCCAGGGTAGCCGTTCCAAATTCAACCGCAAATGTTACCTTTAAGAGAGAGCCCACACGGGTAAGTAGAGCTGGATGATTTATTCAAGGCTGCAGCGCTCAACAAAGGAAAACGCAAAATCCATCAGTGCTGCCAGACGCGTTTCGGGCCCCTGCCCTTATTCATTGGCTCTGAAAACTGAAGTGCAGGAAGTGAGTGGCACACCTGAAGATATTGTCAAATCCCACGCCCCAATGGGCGCGGCCACTTGCAAGGCTTTCTGGGACTTGTGGTGCGTGGTATTGCTCGAGTGAGCCTTCTTGCCCAACAGTGTTTAATTCAATAGTATTACCTCAGTGGGTTGTTCTGCAGTCTTCGTTCGTTTGCGCACACACATTTCTGCCATGAAAAATGGCTCTCGTCCTCTTGTAGTGAACGCCTGATGGCGTGCTCCAGGTCTGCTAAAAAACTGCAGCGGGACTCTCTCATGGCCAGGGTAGCCGTTCCAAATTCAACCGCAAATGTTACCTTTAAGAGAGAGCCCACACGGGTAAGTAGAGCTGGATGATTTATTCAAGGCTGCAGCGCCCAACAAAGGAAAACGCAAAATCCATCAGTGCTGCCAGACGCGTTTCGGGCCCCTGCCCTTATTCATTGGCTCTGAAAACTGAAGTGCAGGAAGTGAGTGGCACACCTGAAGATATTGTCAAATCCCACGCCCCAATGGGCACGGCCACTTGCAAGGCTTTCTGGGACTTGTGGTGCGTGGTATTGCTCGAGTGAGCCTTCGTGCCCAACAGTGTTTAATTCAATAGTATTACCTCAGTGGGTTGTTCTGCAGTCTTCGTTCGTTTGCGCACACACATTTCTGCCATGAAAAACGGTTCCCGTCCTGTTGTAGTGAACGCCAGATGGCGTGCTCCAGGTCCGCTAAAAAACTGCAGCGGGACTCTCTCACGGCCAGGGTAGCCGTTCCAAATTCAACCGCAAATGTTACCTTTAAGAGAGAGCCCACACGGGTAAGTAGAGCTGGATGATTTATTCAAGGCTGCAGCGCTCAACAAGGAAAACTTAAAATCCATCAGTGCTGCCAGACGCGTTTCGGGCCCCTGCCGTTATTCATTGGCTCTGAAAACTAAAGGGCAGGAAGTGAGTGGCACACCTGAAGATATTGTCAAATCCCACACCCCAATGGGCGCGGCCACTTGCAAGGCTTTCTGGGACTTGTGGTACGTGGTATTGCTCGAGTGAGCCTTCGTGCCCAACAGTGTTTAATTCAATAGTATTACCTCAGTGGGTTGTTCTGCAGTCTTCGTTTGTTTGCGCACACACATTTCTGCCATGAAAAACGGCTCCCGTCCTGTTGTAGTAAACGCCAGATGGCGTGCTCCAGGTCCGCTAAAAAACTGCAGCGGGACTCTCTCACGGCCAAGGTAGCCATTCCAAATTCAACCGCAAATGTTACCTTTAAGAAAGAGCCCACACGGGTAAGTAGAGCTGGATGATTTATTCAAGGATGCAGCGCTCAACAAAGGAAAACGCAAAATCCATCAGTGCTGCCAGACGCGTTTCGGGCCCCTGCCCTTATTCATTGGCTCTGAAAACTGAAGTGCAGGAAGTGAGTGGCACACCTGAAGATATTGTCAAATCCCACGCCCCAATGGGCACGGCCACTTGCAAGGCTTTCTGGGACTTGTGGTGCGTGGTATTGCTCGAGTGAGCCTTCGTGCCCAACAGTGTTTAATTCAATAGTATTACCTCAGTGGGTTGTTCTGCAGTCTTCGTTCATTTGCGCACACACATTTCTGCCATGAAAAATGGCTCCCGTCCTGTTGTAGTGAACGCCTGATGACGTGCTCCAGGTCCGCTAAAAAACTGCAGCGGGACTCTCTCACGACCAGGGTAGCCGTTCCAAATTCAAGCGCAAATGTTACCTTTAAGAGAGAGCCCACACGGGTAAGTGGAGCTGGATGATTTATTCAAGGCTGCAGCGCTCAACAAAGGAAAACGCAAAATCCATCAGTGCTGCTAGACGCGTTTCGGGCCCCTGCCCTTATTCATTGGCTCTGAAAACTGAAGTGCAGGAAGTGAGTGGCACACCTGAAGATATTGTCAAATCCCACGCCCCAATGGGCGCGGCCACTTGCAAGGCTTTCTCGGACTTGTGGTGTGTGGTATTGCTCGAGTGAGCCTTCATGCCCAACAGTGTTTAATTCAATAGTATTACCTCAGTGGGTTGTTCTGCAGTCTTCGTTCGTTTGCGCACACACATTTCTGCCATGAAAAACGGCTCCCGTCCTGTTGTAGTGAACGCCAGATGGCGTGCTCCAGGTCCGCTAAAAAACTGCAGCGGGACTCTCTCACGGCCAGGGTAGCCGTTCCAAATTCAACCGCAAATGTTACCTTTAAGAGAGAGCCCACACGGGTAAGTAGAGCTTGATGATTTATTCAAGGCTGCAGCGCTCAACAAAGGAAAACGCAAAATCCATCAGTGCTGCCAGACGCGTTTCGGGCCCCTGCCCTTATTCATTGCCTCTGAAAACTGAAGTGCAGGAAGTGAGTGGCACACCTGAAGATAATGTCAAATCCCACGCCCCAATGGGTGCGGCCACTTGCAAGGCTTTCTGGGACTTGTGGTGCGTGGTATTGCTCGAGTAAGCCTTCGTGCCCAACAGTGTTTAATTCAATAGTATTACCTCAGTGGGTTATTCTGCAGTCTTCGTTCGTTTGTGCACACACATTTCTGCCATGAAAAACGGCTCCCATCCTGTTGTAGTGAACACCAGATGGCGTGCTCCAGGTCCGCTAAAAAACTGCAGCGGGACTCTCTCACGGCCAGGGTAGCCGTTCCAAATTCCACGCACCACAAGTCCCAGAAAGCCTTGCAAGTGGCCGCGCCCATTGGGGCGTGGGATTTGACAATATCTTCAGGTGTGCCACTCACTTCCTGCACATCAGTTTTCAGAGCCAATGAATAAGGGCAGGGGCCCGAAACGCATTTGGCAGCACTGATGGATTTTGCGTTTTCCTTTGTTGAGCGCTGCAGCCTTGAATAAATCATCCAGCTCTACGTACCCGTGTGGGCTCTCTCTTAAAGGTAACATTTGTGGTTGAATTTGGAACGGCTACCCTGGCCGTGAGAGAGTCCTGCTGCAGTTTTTTAGCGGACCTGGAGCACGCCATCTGGCGTTCACTACAACAGACTATGTCAATGTTTCTTTATTTCGATTGAATTTACAATCATAAAAAAGTACATTTAAAACAGTACAACATTATAAAAATCGGTTTGCTCATTGACTGCTATGAAAGGCAGGCATTTTACATATAAGCACTAACACTCTAAGTACAAAAATAATAGCACAGTAGTCAGTAAAAATGTAGAAATTCGGTTTGCTCAGTGGCTGTTAAGGAAAGCAGGCGTTTAGAGGTAAACGCTAACACTCTATATACAAGAATAATAACCGAATAGTCAATAAAATCTTAGGAAACAGTGTCCAATAGTTGGGAATGAGTTTTCAAGCAGGCTTTGAGAAAGCAGGCTACGGTTTTGGCAACGTACGGGGTATCTAGATATTGAAGTGCCAAAAGAGCCGGTCTGCATCTTCTCAGTCCTAAGTGTCGGAGCAATGGAACCAGCCATCGTTTCCGCGGGGACTTATAGAAACCGCAGAAAAAGGTTACATGCAGAGTTGACTGGCGAGTAAGACCGTCGCAGGGACAGTTTGTTGGTTCCCGTGACCAGTCTAAGGGTACAGGCAATAAGACAAGGCGATAAAATACATCAAACCGAAATCTGGTTAAAACATACCTCTCATAATTTGATAGAAAAAATGACAAATAAAGTTGAATGCCATGCGGAGATTGGACCATCGTTAAATGAGCATTTGACTTTTTGACGAGTTCAGAACCCAAACGAAGATTGCTTAAGTGGTCAGCACATAGCTTTTTCAAGGATTTTCTAGATATATCCGATAAGGATTCAGGGTCAGTAAAATAAGCAGGGTGATTCAAATCTGTCAAAAATCTTGAAACATATAGCAGCCAAGGAATCTTTTCCCAATGGGACAAAGTGAGACAGTCAGATATTAATGACCTAGTTAGATGACATTGCTCCTGAGTCCATATACGGTGCCATAGTAGAATCGGCTGGTAGCTAATGATATCAGTCAGATACTCCCGACCGAGTTCCACATGTGTGCCGAATGTAGGAGCACTACGGGGGAGGGCTAATATGTATTTCAGAAAATAGTTTTCTATCCTACAGAGGCATGGCACACTGGAGTGCCGGGCGCAGCCGAGCTTGGGGGGTATGGGTCATGGACGGCACAAAATAGTGGTTGAGCATAGATCTGCTGCCTTGACTGGATGGACAGTGCGATGGGTGGGGGAGGGGGGTGGGGGGTGGTGTTATGTTTTTTTAAGGGAGGGGACTGCATTGGTTCTGCATGTCTCTTTTGTAAATTACACACGATATCTCATGAGGAAAATGTCAAAGCTGGTATGTTGTCTTCTGATATGGCTGAAGTCTCTGGGTCACGGAGCTTCGCATGACGTGTCTTTGACGAATAAAATTTGTTTACAAAAAAAAAAATAGTTTTCTATAATTTGTAACTCATCTGTAGACACATAGCCCCAGACTCCGGCACCATATGTAGCCACACTCATGCATTTAGCTTGGTAGATCTGCAAAAGCACAGTAGGAGCGGGCTTACCCAGTTTCCTAGAGAACGAAGTCAGTGCAGAAGTGGTGCGTTGAAACTGCAGTTTTTTGCTGGATATAGCAGATTTCCAGGACAGATGGTTATCAATAAGGATACCTAGATAGGGGTAGGTAGTGGCAGTTTCTAGTCTAGTCTTCTCAATAAAGAGTGATTTACATTTTTGGGCTCTCTTCCCGATATTCATTACGAAAGTCTTAGATTTATTGACTTTGAGACCAAGAGAAGACATAAATTCGCAATATTTTTCTAGTTGGATCTGAAGTTGATTGGGTGTCCTTGCTAGGATAACTGAATCGTCTGCATACAATAATGCAGGGATAGGGCGGGAGCTTATGCAGGGTAGATCTTTACTATCAACCAACATCGCTTGCTCCAGTCCGTTAGTATAGATGTTGAATAGGAATGGAGCAAGGACGCATCCCTGCCTTACGCCTTTTTCGATATTAAAGGGTTCGGTAAGCTCCCCTTTGGTACCGTATCTCACACAAGCTTTTGCATCCGAGTATAGCTCTCGGAGAAAATTCAGAAGTGCGAGATCTATGCCCAGATTTTTCAAAATCGCCCATAGCTTGGAATGGATTACGCAATCGAATGCGGAACTCAAATCCACATAGACTAGATGAAGTTTACCGCCTTTGGCCCCAACGTATTTGCCTATGAGTAAAGTCAGGTTTAAGGCCTGTTCCACAGTGCCCAGGCCCTCCTGAAACCCAAACTGTAAGTCAGTTAAGATCTTATTCTCTGTAGCCCAGTCCCTTAATCGCTCCAGAATTAGTCTGCCAGCTACCTTGCCTAGGGAATCCAAAAGGGAGATGGGCCTGTAACAGGCTGGATTGTCCCGATCTCCCTTTTTGAAAATGGGCAGGAGCACAGAGGTAGACCAGGAATCAATAAGGCCGATCTGAGTAACTGCAGACATGACCTGTGTGACAATTGGAGACCAAAGATCTATATTGCTCACAAATATGTCTAAAGGGACCCCGTCTGGACCGGGCGCCTTACCGGTCTTTGAAGCAGTCAGTGCTGTGATTATCTCCTCTAGATCGAAGTGGAGGTCAATGGGGAAGATGTTATTACTAGTAGGAGCTTCCACATCTGGTCTGGGAACCTCCGTTGTCAAAGAGTTATCAGCAAAGATCTGCGAGTAGTGTGCTACCCATTTATCAGCAGGTACTGCCACATCTAGATGCTGTATCGCAGTTTCATCAGCTAGAAAAGGGGCCTTAACTGTTCTCCAGAACATAGTGGAGTCCTTGGTTAGAGTACTCTGGTGTAGTTGGGCCCAGAGATTCTTTTTTATTTCCCGTTTACGGGATTGCTGTGCCATCTTATAGTGTTTCCTCAGGGAGGCAATTTGGGGCTGGTCCCTAGTCTGTTTGCGTAGAGCATTTTTCAATGCACGCTGCGCTTTACGGCAACGGAAATCAAACCACCCTCTTGAATCCTTATCATTGTCACGAGACCTGTGGGGACGGGTGAGCTCTTGTCTGATAACTTCTAATATCTTAATGAAGCTGGAGAGGATCAGTTTGGGGGAAGATGACATCTTCAAACAATTGTGGATAAAAGGAAGAGTTTTTTGGATGATCTTACTAGTGATCTCTGTGGGATTGGTCATCGTCCATTTGACAGTATAACCGTTAATTTTATTCATCTCCAGAGAGTGCTGCGCTAAGAGGCTTGTTTTTGGGCAGGCTGAGGATGGAGTATTTAATACTATTGTTATGCTATTTGAGTAGTGGTCGCTTGAGGGGTCGGTGCCAGTTATAAATTGCTTCAATCGGTTTTTTAAGGGTTGAGAGCATAAGATAAAATCGATGGTTGTAGTAGCACCTCTACCATGAAAAGTCGTCTTGAACTCTACAGCAGGACATACTAAAATGTTCGCAAATTCAAGTTCTAGTGCGAAGATACAGGTGTTTAGTGCATGACCCACTGCACTGTGGGTGAAGTGGGCCAGAGGGACATCATGCTCGTCTAAAAGCCCACAAATACCTTTGCCATGATTGTTACACAGATACACATTGAAATCCCCACCCCATACAATATGACAATTTAACTCTTGACTCATAGCTTTTTGGTCTTGTAAATACGAAGTAATTTCCGACAGAGATTTTACACAGTCGTTGGGTGGAGAGTTATTATACATATTGATGAGATAATAACAGGAGTTATTGTCTGGAACTATTTTAAGGATTTGAAAAATTGACGAAACTGACGGAACTTCCGTGATCGTAAAAGGGATTAAATTGGAAACATAGATGGCTAAGCCGCCCTTAGGTCTCCCATGAGTGGACGGTAACGAAGGAAGGTGGAATGTTTTAAAACCCTTAATATGAATAGGGTCAATTGCCCAAGTTTCTTCTAGGCAGATTAACTTAAATTTGTTAGTTACTTCCACCCAGGACTGAAGATGGATTTTCGATCTTAGGCCAGCTACGTTCCAGAATATAATTGGAAGGTCCTGGGTTGATATTAAAGTAGAATTTGTAGCCTGAGGTTCAGCAGAGGGATGTGGGAGTTGGGACAGGGGCTGGGTGATTATAGCAGAAAGAGGAGGGTTGGGTTTAGACTCACTGGGTTGGGGGGTAGTAGATTGTAGATTTGGGAACGGGTCTGCGGGGGTAGCTGACATGGTGTAACACGTGACCTGGTGAGGAGAAGATGACTGCTGGTGGATCGGGGTATACTGGGGAGGGGAAGACTCAGACTGGGTACCATACGAAGATGACGAGAAGGAGCCGGCCGCCCGAATGATCTTACAGGGGTCTTTTGGGTTAGGAAAGACGCTGTTGTAGCTGCAGTCTATCATGGGTAGAGATGGTAGTCAATCCACCATATCCAGGCAATCATATCGATTGGATAGTAGTGGACCTCTCCAGTTACTAAAGTGGCCTGGTGGTGGGTTGCTAAAGCCATACCCCGACCACTGGTTTCGGTCTCTGATTCCGCCCCAGTTTCCTACCCTCGTCCAGGACCACGGAGGGCCTGCGTTACGTCGTGTGTTAGGGGGATAGAAGTACGACAAATTATGGGTAGCTATCCCTTCGGTAGAGGTTTGATCACCCCAAGAGCAGACATGCTCGACTGTATTAGGATTTTCAAAATTTACTATTATACAGTCACCCTGAATGTTTTTTGGTTGGTTGCCTAACCAAGGCACTCTACGCACTGTAGTAACTCTGTTGTCCATAAAGATTGGAAGCGGTCTATTGTTGGACAACCAGAAGATTACTTTATTTTTTAGGGACCAAATCGGTTCGTCCTGATTTGGGGGGAGTTCCGGAACCCCAGTCATTATTACTACATATGGAGAGGCCTCTGGTGGAAGATGGATGGGGGGAATCTTTCTATTACGATTATTAGGAATGGTGTTGAATCCAGTAGCAATATTGGATTGGACAGGAGCGGGAGTGGGGCCTATTGAGGTGGAAAGGGAAGAAGGAGGGTTAGATTGGGAAAGTACTGTTGATTTAGGATTGGTTACGGGGCGGGGTGGTAAAGAATTAGAGGATTTAGGAGGTGGTTGCGGCTTGTTTATAGATGTTAGGGAATGATTTTGAGTAGGCTTCTCGGGAAGTTTCTGTTTGTTAGAATTGGGGTTCTGCGCGGAGGTTCCTGGTTTGGATGCTTTGGCGTTTGGAGTGTTTGAAGTAATGGGCCTGCCTTTCACCAAGTTGGGATCCTTCTTGTTACCTGTACTTTGGGATAGTACAAGGGACAGTTGGGTAAGTTGAGACTGCACCATATATAAAGCCTTTTCTATGGGTTCCAAGTGAAATTTAAATAGATCACCAATTCTGGTGAGCAATAGGCTATCGTTGGTACATGCATTGGTTGTAAGATTGCCATGCACCATATCTCCTCCACTGTAAATGCTGCTTGAGCTGGTGGAGCTAATGTTCAAATTAGCAGGAATAGAGTCCTCTTTTTGAACATTTAACAGTGAAGGAGAATGATGGAAGGATGAAAGGTTATGGTTTTGCGGGGGAGAATTAGAGGCAAGAGGAGTTACAGAGATGGTTGTAACGGAAGGAATAGTGGAACGAGGAAGCTTAGTGGTTGTCTTCCTCTTTGATTTTTTAGATTTTTTAGGGATAGCTCCTTCTCGTATACCTCTAGCCATTGAGGAGGAGGGGGTGTTATCTGGTTGGGTAGCAAAAATAACAGGAGATTTTTCCAGGGATAGATGGGAATCAGACAATCCAAAGATGCAGAAAGGTCCACTATGCAGGGAACGGTGTGCGTTTCTGCATGCACTGTCACTGGAGGGGGTAGATCAACAGGACGTAAGGGGTTTTTTGCAGTGCCCAGTAGGCCCATCGAAGAGCGTCTGGCAATCGTCAGGTCCTGTGAGATCCTTCGATCCAGTAAGATAATGCCCTGCTCAATAGCATCGTTGGCTTTAGTTATAAATTGGTCAATTGGGCCAATGACCTCACCAGCGGATTGAGCCTGTTTTTTAACTGTGTTCCTAGTGGTTCTCGGAGACATTATATCATGAAAAGTTATTACGATATTAAGGAACAATGAATATTCTCAAGCCAATATTAATAAAATCAATGTGAAATATCAATGGCAGAATATTAAAACACCAACTGTAAATGGGGTGGCCCAGTCCAGTCCTGCCTGGTCTTGAACGGGCTTAAACGGGCCCGCCCATGGCCCGGGCTTCGCCCGCACTTCTCCCCGCGCGCGTCCCGCGTTTGGAGCTGGTCAATTTATAATAAGACAGTTAGGGGGCGTGGCCACCGGGGGAAGAGGCACCAGCTGTTAGATGTAGGGGCTGCTGGTCCTCGCAGTCCCCCGGTAAAGGCAACAGGTAGCCCTGGAGTCAAGTGCACGCTGGGAGCGTGCAGGCTGTCCGCCGAATGCGGAGAAGCTCCCACCAGCGGCACGACCCTTCTTAGCGGAACAAGTAGCAGTGCGTCCTCTGTTGGCAGCGTTTCCTGGACCTTCCTGCTGAATCCGTTTACTGGTTTAAGGGTTTCCAAAACAGCTTCATCATCCCAGAGTTGCTGCCCTCTGTCGTGGCTCCTCTACAACAGGACGGGAGCCGTTTTTCATGGCAGAAATGTGTGTGCGCAAACGAACGAAGACTGCAGAACAACCCACTGAGGTAATACTATTGAATTAAACACTGTTGGGCACGAAGGCTCACTCGAGCAATACCACGCACCACAAGTCCCAGAAAGCCTTGCAAGTGGCCGCGCCCATTGGGGCGTGGGATTTGACAATATCTTCAGGTGTGCCACTCACTTCCTGCACTTCAGTTTTCAGAGCCAATGAATAAGGGCAGGGGCCCGAAACGCGTCTGGCAGCACTGATGGATTTTGCGTTTTCCTTTGTTGAGCGCTGCAGCCTTGAATAAATCATCCAGCTCTACTTACCCGTGTGGGCTCTCTCTTAAAGGTAACATTTGCGGTTGAATTTGGAACGGCTACCCTGGCCGTGAGAGAGTCCCGCTGCAGTTTTTTAGCGGACCTGGAGCACGCCATCTGGCGTTCACTACAAGAGGACGTGAGCCATTTTTCATGGCAGAAATGTGTGTGCGCACACGAACGAAGACTGCAGAACAACCCACTGAGGTAATACTATTGAATTAAACACTGTTGGGCAAGAAGGCTCACTCTAGCAATACCACGCACCACAAGTCCCAGAAAGCCTTGCAAGTGGCCGCGCCCATTGGGGCGTGGGATTTGACAATATCTTCAGGTGTGCCACTCACTTCCTGCAATTCAGTTTTCAGAGCCAATGAATAAGGGCAGGGGCCGGAAACGCGTCTGGCAGCACTGATGGATTTTGCGTTTTCCTTTGTTGAGCGTTGCAGCCTTGAATAAATCATCCAGCTCTACTTACCCGTGTGGGCTCTCTCTTAAAGGTAACATTTGCGGTTGAATTTGGAACGGCTACCCTGGCCGTGAGAGAGTCCCGCTGCAGTTTTTTAGCAGACCTGTTGCACGCCATCTGGCGTTCACTACAACAGGACAGGAGCCGTTTTTCATGGCAGAAATGTGTGTGCGCAAACAAACGAAGTCTTCAGAACAACCCACTGAGGTAATACTATTGAATTAAACACTGTTGGGCACGGAGGCTCACTCGAGCAATACCACGCACCACAAGTCCCAGAAAGCCTTGCAAGTGGCCGCGCCCATTGGGGCGTGGGATTTGACAATATCTTCAGGTGTGCCACTCACTTCCTGCACTTCAGTTTTCAGAGCCAATGAATAAGGGCAGGGGCCCGAAACGCGTCTGGCAGCACTGATGGATTTTGCGTTTTTCTTTGTTGAGCGCTGCAGCCTTGAATAAATCATCCAGCTCCACTTACCCGTGTGGGCTCTCTCTTAAAGGTAACATTTGCGGTTGAATATATATATATATATATATATATATATATGTATATATATATATATATATATATATATATATATATATATATATATATATATATATATATATTCTCACCAAAACAAAATTACACGCAGCACTCTCCCAGTGGATAGATTTCAAAAACGGATTATTTCATTAACCAGCCATTATTCCTTCCTCCACCAACTCGTTTCGAACGGCTCACCTTGATCACGGTGAGAACATTAATCCCTTTACAGTTTCACCCATTTATACCATATACCCAGTCAGCACATTATGGTGCATTCTGGTACTGGTAGTCTTAGGGTTTCAATTACACCCAAATTTGTGCCGCAAAAAACTTTATGTATACAAATTGTCATTAATGCCAATAAAGTTGTTATTAAAGGGTATTGTGAACTGATCCAAAATTGGGTATGGATGATTAATTATTTACAGGACTCGCGGTGAACTTAGGACCGATTACAAACTTACGTCTCAGTGATTTAGTTTGATACGCATTGTTATTAAACTATGTTGTACCTCTTAACAACATATACTAACTGCAAGTTATTTTGTTTTGGTGAGAAATGGAAGTTCGAGGCTAGTCTTGCCTCGCCACGTGCACCAGCTGTGCTAAGCGTGCCCTTCAAGCGGTACAAACTTGGTGGTGTATATATATATTACCTACTGGCGGTCACCATTAGGTAGTTGTAGTTACAACCATAGGAAAAGCATTTTTTGATTTGCTAATAACTTTGGCGTTGTTTGAAGAACCTTTGCGAAATTCTCCAAAGAAAAAGTCTATCCAGGTCAGCTCCTATCCTGACAGTTTGGGGGTGATTCATCAAGCAGGGGCTGAGAAAAAAGGTGTGTCCCAAAATGCGTTTTCCCCATGTTAATATCCATAGGATATTTTATGACGAGCTACAGCCCGATCTGCTGAACGAAATTACCCCAAATTTGCAGAAAGGTAGAGCTTGGTTCAGAAAGCAACCTTTTTTTAAAATGGTGTAAATCCGTTCAGTAACTTTTGAGAAATTCAAAGAATAAGAGTAAAAAAAATCAATTTCCCATAGGAAACTTTGTGCAAGGCTAGAGTCGAAACTACTGAACGGAATTACCCCAAATTTGGCAGTGCTTGGATCAGAAAGCGACCTTTTTTTAAATGGTGTAAATCCTTTCAGTAGCTGCTGAGAAATTAGAAAAATAAAAGTTTTGATATCTGGGTGGAGCCTAAGTCTCGTGCACAAGCTTCACTGTGATTTGCTGCCAACACTCCAAACCAGGAAGTGTTGGCAGCCATCTTGTGCCTCGCATTGAGTGAAAATATAAACGAAAGGTCCTGGGGGCAATTTAATATACCGGAGCTCTGTTGGAGATACCCCTTTCACGCTGCATCTCCCTATATCAGCAGGTAACGCACCCTTTTCCCCCATCAACAGTATACCTCCAACAACATTCTTGGGCCCGCAAGTCTCCCTCTGCGAACTACTTGTCGGTTCACAGCTATTCGGGTGTGAGTTCTCGGGCCCGCAGTTGTATCTGTGAAGCCAAGACTGGAAATATATCGCAGGTCTCTCTCTGCTAGATATGCTCTTCACGGTCCTTCTCCCCACATCACTGTTCCGCAGCTATCCCTTTGGAAGCCGATGGCCCGCACTTTTCCCTATATCAGTCGGCCCGCAGGTGTTACTCCACGAGCTGGTCCGCTGCTCTCCCTCTGCGAACTGAGGGGCTGCGGTTCTCTCTCTATGAGCCTGGCAGTCAGCTCGCAGCTCTTCATCTACAAGCCAGCCCACCGGCTCGTAAGTCTCTGAGAACAGATGCAATGGAGGCAACGATCATGTAAGTCGGACACCCAACACTGCTCCGACATCCCCCAGCAGGAGCTCCTTGTCTGTCATCCCCCTCATCCCCACTCCCACAAACAAATGTGACAGTCACGTTAGGGAATCTGGAACGTAAAAAATTGGGTAATGTTTAATTATTAATAATAAGATGCTTTTGAGGTTGGACAAATAAGAATCTTAGTCATGTATGGATTTACATATACAACATTTTATTAAAACAAAACAACAACAAATAAAACTATTTACAGCCATGTTGTGTCATCGCTGGACCATTTCTGAATCATAGCCTGCAAGACAAAAAGAAAGATAAGATGGTGCATCATGCATCCAGCAAAGGAGAAAAAGAAAGAGAGAAAAGAGTGAGAGAGAGGGAGAGACAGAGAAACAAAGAAAGAGTGAGAGAGATATACAGAGAGGAAGACAAAGAAAGAGAGAAAGAGTGAGAGACAGAAAGAGTGAGATACAAGGAATAGAATAAGAGAGAAACAGTGTGAGAGAGAGGAAGAGAGAGAGAAAGAGTGAGAGAGAAGAAGAGAGAAAAAGAGTGAGAGAGAGAGGAAGATAGAGAAAGAAAGAAAGAAGGAAAGAGTGAGAGAGAGAAAGAGTAAGATACAAGAAAAAGAGAGAGAGAGTAATAGTGTGAGAGAGAGGAAGAGACAGAGAGAGGAAGAGAGAGAGAGAAAGAGTGAGAGAGAGGAAGAGAAAGAAAGAAAGAATGAGAGAGGAAGAGACAGAGAAAGAGCAAAAGTGTGAGAGTGAGAAAGGAAGAGATGGAGAGGGAGTGTTGACAATGGAGAAAATCTTCGGAGCTCACCTTTGTGACACCGGTGTGTCTCCAACCACGTGCCGGGACATAGTGCACCCTCAGGTTTAGTCATGTGAAAGATAGTATTGAATTAGTAGTTACAGAGCACATATAACTGCACACGCCTAATTCTCTGTTTGGCCAATGCGCACTCAGGCTTCTACAGCCCATCCACTCCCACTGCTCGGAGGTGTTTGTGTGCTCTTGTGCGCCCAGGCTGCTGCACACTATTCACTCCCACCGCCCAGAGGTGACTACCCGCTGCTGCGGAAAGAAGCCTTTCTGCTCAACTTCTGCCACCAGCATGTGTGTAAGAGGGTCTACCACGTGCCAAAGCAACTTTCTCAGGCGTTGTCAGGATGGCCACACATCATAGAAGGTGTTCAGCTGTGGTGGTGTTGGGGGACGTCGATTTGTGAATCACAGCCTGTTAGATAAAAAGCAAGATAAGATTGTGTTTCATGCGTCCATCAAAGGAGAGAGAAAAAGAAAGAAAGAGTGAGAGGTAGACAGAGAGAAAGAGTGAGAGAGACGAAGACAGAGAGAAAGAATGAGAGAGAGGAATAGAGAGAGAGAAAGAGTGAGAGAGAGGAAGAGAGAGAAAAAGAGTGAGAGAGAAGAAGAGAGAGAGAAAGAGTGAGAGAAAGGAACAGAGAGAGAGAAAGAGTGAGAGTGAGGAAGAGAGAGAGGGACAGAGTGAGAGAGAGGAAGACAGAAAAAGAGAGGAAGGGTGAGATACAAGGAAGGGAGAAAGAGAAACAGTGTAATAGAGGAAGAGAGAGGGAAACAGTATGAGAGAGGAAGAGAGAAAGAGTGAAAAAGAGGAAAAGAGAGAAAGAAAGAATGAGAGAGATAGAGAGGAAGAGACAGAGAAAGAGAGAGAGTGTGAGAGAGTGAAAGGAAGAGATAGAGAGTGAGAGAGAGAGAAAGAGTGTGAGTGACAGAAAGGAAGAGATGGAGAGGGAGAGTGAGTGTTGACACTGTGGAGAAAATACTCACAGTTCAACTTTCTGTCACCAGTGTGTCTCCAACCATGTGCCGGGATATAGGGATATAGGGCAGCCCTCAAGCTTAGTTATCTGAAACATAATATGGAATCAGTAATGGATGAGTACATACAACTGTGCACACCTAAATCGCTATCCCGCCTGTGTGTATCCAGGCTAGTGTACCCCATCCACTTCCACTGCCCAGAGGTGTCTACTCACTGCTATACACCCAGGCTGCTGCACCCAATCCACTCCCACTGTCCATAGGTGTTTGCCCACTGCTGTGCACCCAGGTTGCTGCACCCCATCCACTCCCACTGCCCAAAGGTGTATGACAGCTGCTGCACACCAAGGCTGCTGCACCCCATGCACTCCCACTGCCCGGAGGTGACTGCCTGCCACTGCGCACCCAGGCTGCTGCATCCCATTCACTCCCACTGCCCGGAGGTGACTGCCCGATTCTGCAGAAACAAGCCTCTCTGCTCACCTTCCACCACCGGCGTGTGCCGAAGAGGGTCTACCACATGCTGAAGCAACCTCCTCACCCATTGTGTACACGCGGTGAAGCCGAGCTCACAATTCAGGTTGTGTTGATTGCAGGATGGCCATGCATCATCGCAGGCCTGCTAGACAAAAAGCAAGATAAGATTGTGCATCATGTGTCCATCAAAGGAGAGAGATAGAGAGAGAAAGAAAGAGTGAGAGGAAGACAGAGAGAAAAAGAAAGAAAGTGTGAGTGAGAGGAATACAGAGAGAAAGAGAGAAACAGTGAGAGTGAGAGGAAGAGAGAGAGAAAAAGAAAGAAACAGTGAGAGGAAGACAGAGAGAAAGAGTGAGAGAGACGAAGAGAGAGAGAAACAGTGAGAGAGAAAGAACGTGAGAAAGAGGAAGAGAGAGAGAAATAGAGAAACAGTGTGAGAGGAAGAGAGAGAGAAAGAGTGTGAAGGAGAGAAAGGAAGAGAAGAAGAGGGACAGTGAGTGCTTATACTGTGGACAAAACCCTCACAGATCACCTTTATGCCACCTCTGTGTCTCCAACCACTTGCTGGGACCTAGTGCAGCCCTCAAACTCCCACATCTGAGACATAGTACAGAATTAGTAATGGCAGAGTATATATGACTGCTTACGTGTAAATCGCTGTGCCACCTTTGTGCATCCAGACTGCTGCACCCCATCCACTCCCGCCGCCCAGACGTATTTGCCCACCACTGTGCACCCAGGCCTCACTACTCACCTTTTTGCGGACAGGGCACCCTTCACATCATGCAGCCGCACTCCGCAAACCTACAAGTCTTACATTTGGTGCTGCGTCTTGATTTTTCCATGGCAGACGACATACTAGTGCACCTATCATCATCGCAAGTTGCACACCCTCTCATTCCTTGTGGTGCCACTAACTCAGTGACCAATGAGGCCACGTACGTGGTGGTAGGCCCGCCTGTTCGATGACTCAGGCCTACATGAGGTGTCCGGACCACCGGGACGGTCCATCACAGTGCAAGCGGTGGGAGCAACTCTAAAATGGTGTAGAGCACTGTTAGATCTGGGGGCTCTAGTTGGCAGGGTAGGTACCACTGTCCAAGTAGGGACCCTTGCTTCTAGTCAGGGAAAGGGGGATACACTGTTAAGATAGCCCCTGCTCACCCTCTAGGTAGCTTGGCCTGAGCAGTCTAGGCTATCAAAGGCAATGTGTAAAGAATTTGTACCAACACTCACAGTAACACAGTGAAAACACCACAGATTTACTCCACACCAGTTTTAGAAAAATAAGGTATCTTTACTAAAAACTTCACAAGACCGAATACTACAGAAAAACCAAGATACAATTAAAAATGTTACATTAAAGATAGTTCAAGAGTTTGTAGAAAGTACTCCAGGATGTAAAAATCAGTGTCCTGCAACTCTCAATGCAAAAAATGCGACACTCTCATGCCCAACAGTACCTGTAGTTGCGCTAAGGTTTCCAAAAGCTATAACAATGAAGATGGCAAAGGCGATGCGATACTCCTGAGACCTTGGGGAGGCTTTGCAGCAGCCCTGCTTCACGCAGCAGAGGTGGATGCGCCGGCTCCGATCTGTAGGGGGAGGATGCGATGACTTTGGCTTTCGTTGCGTAGGTTTCTTAGGGGGAAGCTTCACACACAGGTACTATGCGACGATCTTCGATGAGGTGCGATGCGCGGCGCAGCGTTGCCTTCTGGCGCCGCAACCCTCGATGCGTCATGGGACGGGACTCTGCGTCGACACACGCAGCGACTGGATACTTTCACGCACCAGCAGTGGTGCGGCCCGCAAACTGGTTCTGGGACGACCCTCGCAGCGTCAGGAATCTTCACGCCCCGGGACAATGCTCGACGCACTCGGCGATGCGGGGACTCCGGGTGCTGCGATGGCGGCACGATGAAATTCTTCTCGCACTCCCGATCTTGCGACTCGCAACCGGATGATGCGACCCTCAAACGGATGATGCGATGGGTACCAGTTACTCTTGTTCACGCTTTCTGCTTTCCAGCTCCCAAACACAGCAGATCGACCTCCTGAGGCCCCAAGACTAGGCAAGCACTCCAAGGCAGGTCAGAACTCCTCAGCAGAGTTCCAGGGGAGCTGGTGGTGAAGTCCTTTTGTTCCTGGGACTTCTTAACAGGGAGCCAGCTTTCCTCAGGCCCTTGGAGATCAGAATCAAAAGAAGGGGACACAGCAAAGTCCTTCCCCTCTCCTTGGCAGCAAAGCAAAACAGCAAGCAGGCAGTCTTCTCCTCTTCAGTTCCTTCCAGCTTTCTCCTTGGCAGAGGTTCCTTCTTAGTTCCACAGTGATCTAAAGTTTAGGTGTCTGGGGTCCTCTTCTTATACCCCTCCAAGTCTTTGTCTCTCTTTGTTTCAGTGGGGGGATTCCCCTGCTAAAACCGGTTCCTGGGTGTGCTCTGCCCTGGAGCACCTGGTTCCTGTCAGAGTGAGGGGCAGGGTCATTAGACGCTCAACAGGAGGTGGAGCCTTCTTTGTGCTGGCAGAGGCAGAGTCCTCAGCCTGGCCAGCAGGGGGTGGAGCCGGCATTGTGCTGGCAGAGGCAGCCCTACTCAAACCCAGGGGCTACTCCTCCCACCCATCTAGAGCAGATCTCCCTATTCACCCTGCTGCTGATTCATCCAGACTCCTGGAGCCACCTAGCCCATCACATGACACCAGTCAGCCAATCTGCACACAGGCACACAGGAAGGTTAAACAGGAGAATAGCTACTTTCTAAAAAGTGCCATTCTCACACAGTGAATTTAAAAACCATCTTTCTAACAAGATGTATAATTAAATTTTTAACACATAGATACCAAACGTGGATTTTCAATCTTGCCTTTAGCGGAAGATAGGCATGTAAACAGCCTCCCCCATTCTGTCCTATGGGCAAGATAGCCTCTCAGCAGTGAAAAACGAAAATGGCTGTAATTCACTACCAGGGCATGTTACACACCTCAGTACATGCCCTACCTTTCAGATACACTGCACCCAGCCCAGAGGGGTACCTAGGGCCACCATAGGGATGCCTGACATTTACAGAAAGGGAAGGATAAGGCCTGGTCAGTGGTTTGCCTGGGCAGGTCGACATGGCAGTCCTGGACTGCACATAGGCACTGCAAGCCGGCCTAAGACATAATTTTAGCGCTACTCCTGTGGGTGGCACAATCAGTGCTGCAGCCCACTAGTAGCATTTGTACTACCAGCCCTGGCACTCTCAGTGCACTTTACTAGGGTCTTGCAGGTAGAACAAATATGCCAAACATATATAGCCTATTACATCACAATTTCCCTAGGGACCACTTGCACCTTGACACTGATCAGCAGTGGCAAAGTGCCCAAAGCATCTAAACCAGTAAAAACGACATCCAGCATAGCATCAAAAATACAGGAGGTAGAGGCAAAAAGTCAGGGGTAACCACGCCAAAAGATGCCAGGTCTAACAAGCACCTGCGCCCGGTCTTTTTTATTGGTAGGGTCACGTGACGTCTGTGTTGGATGGGTGTGGTGTGGGTGTATACCAGCCGTGAGGGAGTGGCTTTGGCATACTGACAACTAGACCTGTGACCAGCAGATCACTTCAATGAAAATCTGGGCCATGTAGTGTTGTTGTCCTTCCCTGTAAGCATAAGCAGAGTAGGCTGGCCTGGCGTATGCCAGGCCTGCATGAGGCTGTGAAGAATGACTCCGGAGCTATGGGCGTGGCTCCATCATGAGCAGTATGAGGAATCAACTGATGCAGCAGTGTTGCTAGATTGGGCTAGAACACGCACGATTAGGCTATATTTTTCCTGGGTTGTGTGGTAAAATTTTGGTTTGTGCTAGTTGCCAGATCATTAATATATATACAGCGCTCCAGCAAAGTAGTATGTTAAAGCTCTTTATTAGACAAATATTTGCTTGCCAGCCTGCTGCAATATCAATTCCAATGCATTCACTGACTGCTTGACGATGTACCTGCCCCTCCTTCTTTAAAGTATCAATATTGGGCTACTTCGGGCTACTTTTTGGTTGGCTTTGGTCTAGAGAATGTTAAAAAAATCTGGCAACACTGGCATGCGGGTGTTCTTGTTGTAGTGCTGCCGTCACCCGGGTTGCAAGCGTCAATGTGTCACTCCGTGAGCCAAGTCCCACAACATG
The DNA here is from genome assembly GCF_964204655.1 of Triturus cristatus. Classification (NCBI taxonomy): domain Eukaryota; kingdom Metazoa; phylum Chordata; class Amphibia; order Caudata; family Salamandridae; genus Triturus; species Triturus cristatus. The sequence goes on from NC_140585.1 coordinate 160,579,232, forward strand.
GCATCATGGAAGGTACAGGGAATCACTGACCCTACATTGATCCATAGTTCCACACATGAAAGATGGTGGACATGACACATCTGTGTGGATGTGAATGTTTATTGCACATTTAGTGGAGTATTGCAACTGTAGCAATACAGGGCCATCCAAAGTCAAAATTTCAGTTTTTGGGACATGGGGGCAGCCAATTAGAGACAAGCTCGTTGTCGTCGTTAGGCTGCGCCAACATATGTACTTATACAATAACTCCGCCAATCCCCATGCTCTTATAAATTCACTATACACTCTCCTTGCAGTACTCTAATCATCCAGTCTCTGCGTACGTACTTGTACAATGACCGAGACAAAGTTACATAACCAATGTTTTCTCCCACTGTCAAAGGTAAGTTGGTTGCATACGCTGTCCAGAGCACAATGTAATGTGGTAGGGCCCAGGGGCACCATTTGGCAAACGTAATGAACACACTGACACAGATAGATAGTGGAACTGGGAAGGGACAAGTGCGCTCGACTCCTATTTATTACCAGGGTCACATGTCCAGTGACGTCTGTGCTGGATGCGTGTGGGGTGAGTGTAAGCCAGCCCTCCGGGAATGGTTGGTGCTGGCAAGAAGTACAACAGTAATCATTGGATCAGACACAGAGGGCCCGATTGACAGAACTAACTTAAGATAAAATCCTAAACTTACTACTTTTGGTATTCACAGAAGTTAGGATTTTGTCTTAAGTTTGTCTTAAGATAAACTTAAGACAGACTTAAGACAAACTTAAGACAGACTTAAGACATACTTTTTCTAACTAATGACATTGTTCTGCATTCGGTCCATCAATTGTTGTTTTTGCATTTGTCACTCCGAGTGGGACGGGTATGCTCCGACGTGAGTTCCGTGCTCTCCATGCCACTGGAATCAAGCTATCCTGGCTGAAGAGGGGTGAAACCCCGAAACCGGTCCTAGAATGCTTGTTTCCAGTCCAAGGAGGACCTGGCTTGGCAGTTCGGGCTGGACTGTTCCCATGATGTCACATATTACATCATTCATGACATGGTCAGTGGCATCACTGATGACATCTCAAATGATATCACTGATGACATCATCCAGTGACTGTGTGTTTCTATAAAGTTTAAATATATTGGCCAAGGTATATTGAAGAATAAATGGGTGTATAAGTGTGTGGTAGGAGGATTTAGTAGGTGTGTGACTGACTGTATAAGTGAGTGATTAAATGTGTCTTACTGAATTTATGGGTTAGTGACTAAACTGTGTGAATGTTTGTATCAGTCATGTTTGTATTGCTGTGTAAGCTGCTGCATTGGTTGGTGAGTAGCTACACAAGTGTCTATATGGGTTATTGATTGGTTGCCTAAGTATTTGTATGGGTGCCTGAGTGTGTGGGTGGGTGAGTGAGAGGTGTGTGACTTTGTTCATAAATGTGTGAGTTCTTTATTCACTGGGTGTATGGGTTCAAGACTGCATGTGGAAACAGCTGTTTGGGTGGGTGAGTGTGTGTATGGGTGTGTTGTTGAGTGAATGGATATCTCAGTGCTACATGTCCAAGTAGCTACATATGTAAAACACAGTGCATGAGAGAGTTAGAGTATATAAATGACTATACGTGAGAGTCAGTGATTGAGAGAGTGCTGTATGGATGAGTGTGTACTTGTATCAGTGATTGTATAGGAGAGTAAGTATATGTTAGTATCACTATGAATAAGTGAGGTTGTGTTTGTATAACTGTATAGCTGAGTAAATAGAAGTGTGATTGATTCTTTGCATGACTGACTAGATGTGTGAGTAACTCTGGATGAGTGGCAGTGTGTGAGTGTTTGTATAGGTGTATGAGTGTCTATAATAGTGTTGCATTGATGAGTCACTGCATGTATGAGTGACTGTATGGATGACTGAGCAGATATATGTGTAGACCTAGGAATCAGTGCGTGCATCCGTAGTAACTGGTACCGGTGTCTCTATTGTTTCAAAAATAGTAGTCTGTCTTTTAGAGTGGGTGTACCAAAGGTTTTATTAAGGTATGAGGAGGTGCATCAGATGTTCACGTGGATGATGTAATCAGTGATGTCATTTGAGATGCCATTAGTGATGTCATCAGTGATGCCACTGACCATGTCATGAATGATGTAATATGTGACGTCATCAGCAGTGCATTGCGGGGGTGTGAGTTATAGTTAGCTCAACTAACTATAACGGTTGAATTTCTATGGTTTTGTACGAGGGAAATGTGCAACTAACTATAATGTCCCTGAAACCTATGGTTTTTTCAGTGAATTTCAAAGCTTTTTTAAATGCTAATTTGTAACTATATCGTCCCTGAAACCTACATTTTTTTTAGTGAATTTCAAAGGTTTTTTAAGTGCTAATTTTTTATTACAATGTTCATGAAACCTACGTTTTTTTCAGTGATTTTAAATTATCATTCCATTCCCAACCTGGTGAAAACAGCCAATATCACCAGCTTTCCAGCAATAGCTTCCGCAAAAAGTATTGCCACAAATGAGAGCAACAACTAACGCTAATAATTATAATAAAACAGGCGATAAGCTGCGTTAGCAGTAGGAATTTAACATCTGCCTTTTACTGGTGTAAAGTAGAATGACTACCTACAGTGTGAAAGGAAGCCCAGCCCAGAATCACATCTGAAGACCAACTCATGTCATAGAGCTACTGATCATAACCCTCCCACACCCAAGAAGGCCACAAAACCCACTGCCACCACCCTCAGGACCTCCCTCCAGACCAACCCCCCTACTGCCACCGAGGCAGCGCACAACAGCACAGCAAACCTTCCAAAAACGGCATGGCCACTCAGCCACACAATAGCTGAATGTTGCGAGATGTGGCAACCAAACATGTGTGAAGGACGCATGTCACCCATCAATAATAATGCACACAATACCAAGTGCAGCGGTGATGTGCTGGACAGACCTCACTATGGAGAGCACAAACCTCTCCATGTGTACATATACTGCTCGTGCTTGTGGTGATGTGGACAGTGGACGCAACCATGTTACCTCAGGCAGTGTGAATAAATGGGCCAGGGCTCTGGGCCTGGTTCACTTGTGTGAAGGCCAACGTGCCTGCTACGTGGCTGCCACCATGACCACGAGCCTCCTCGACAGTGGCTCCCTGCGAACACAGCAGCACTGCACCGCAGTATTGCGTCCGTACAGACCACTGCCTTCGATCTACACTGAGGAGAGCAGGGATCACACTTCAGATGGAGCCGCGATTACAGATGATGCAGTCCGGTATGCAAGACATATTGCTCCCAGTGTGGCCTGTACGGACCACTCATCATCGCACGCTGCGTACAGGCTGAGCACCAGAGGTACCACTAACTCAGTGCACCACAAGTCAACGCCACGTGGCCTTATTAAGGCAGAAATCATTAGACACAAGACATTGATACCAGTGAGGCCGCCCGGACCACGCATCATCACAGGGTGCGCACATGCTGTGTGCTTCAGGTGCCACTTACTCAGTGCACCACAAGTCACCACCACGTGGCCTTACTGAGGCAGAATTTATTAGACAAAAGACATTGCTACCAGTGCGGCCCGCTCGGGCCACGCATCAACGCAGAGTGCGCACACGTTGAGTGCCTCAGGTGCCATTAACTCACTGCACCACAAGTCATCACCACGTTGCGTTATTAAGGCAGAATTCAGTAGGCAAAAGACATTGCTACAAGTGCGGCCACCCTGGACCACGCATCTTCGCAGGGGGCGCACAAGCAGAGTGCTTCAGGTGCCACTTACTCAGTGCACCACAAGTCACCACCACGTGGCCTTACTGAGGCAGAATTCATTAGACAAAAGACATTGCTACCAGTGCGGCCCACCCGGGCCACGCATCAACGCAGAGTGCGCACACGCTGAGTGCCTCAGGTGCCATTAACTCACTGCACCACAAGTCATCACCACGTAGCCTTATGAAGGCAGAATTCATTAGACAAAAGACATTGCTACCAGTGCGGCCCGCCCGGACCACGCATCATCGCAGGTTCTGCACATGCTGATCGCATCAGGTGCCACTAAGTGTGCAGCTCAACTCAACACCACGTGGCTGTGGGCCCTTGCTAACCGCTGCCTCCTGCCTAAACTGCGGTCAACAGGGCTCACAATTAAAATTGAGTCTTGATTCATTAATTACAGAGTCCAGTAGGCAACTAACTACAACGTCTTCGAAACCTAAATAATATACTTTTAATATCCTTGCTTCAAGAACTTTTTTGATATCAAATTATAGCTTTAGTACAATGACCAAAGTCATCTTGCAAGTCCAAAGGAACACTGAATGGCAGCCTACACTGCAGACAGCAGAGCTCACAGTTCAAATTCAGTTTTGATTTATTTATTGCAGAGTGAACTGTACTCTATGTCAATGGATTTTCTCAAGAAGTCACAAAAAGCATACCTCGATGTCTGTGCTGACTACTGCTTTAAAGCTACACTGCGGACAGCAATTCTCACAGTTCAGATGGAGTCGTGATTGCAGATGACGCTGTCCAGTAGGCAAGAGAAATTGGTTCCAGTGCAGCCCGCCCACACCATGCATCATGGCTGGCTGTGCACACACTGAGCGTCACACCTACCACTAACTCTATACAGCTCAAATCAACACCACGTGGCTGTGGGCCGTTCCTGACCACTGCCTCCAGTCTACACTGTGGTCAGCAGGGCTCACAATTCAAGATTAGTACCGATGCAAATTGTATAAGAGACTATAATCGGTTAAGAAAACCAAATGCTCCCAATCTGTGCAGCTAAAGTCTACGCCACGCGGCTGTAGGCCTTTGCTGACCGCTGCCTCCAGCCTACACTGTGGTCAGCAGGGCTCACAATTCAAATCCAGTCTTGATTCATTAATTTCAAAGTCCAGTAGGTAACTAACTATAACATCCCCGAAACCTACACATTTCGACAATGTATTCTATACATATTTCATCTTTTGTTACCTACACTGCGGTCAGCAGAGCTCACAATTTACATTGAGACATGATTTAATAATTGCAGACAGAATTGTACTCTATGTCCTCGGATTTTGTCAAGAGGAAGTGACAAAAAGCATTCCTCGATGTCTGTCCTGACTACTGCCTTCCATCTACATTGCGGACTGCAGGGCTCACAATTCAGATCTAGTCACAATTGCAGATGACGCAGTCTAGTAGGCAAGAGACATTGCTCCCAGTTGCGGCCCGTCTGGACCACGCATCATCACTGGCTGCGCACATGCTGAATGCTTCTAATGCCCCAATCTCAATGCAGCACAACTAATGGACCCTTTACGATAGAATCTTTTGTGTATTATTTCACATCTGGTGCCCCTATCTTAGTGCAGCACAAATCATTGACCATTTATTATTGAATCCGTGGGGCCGATTCACAGAACTAACTTAAGGAAAAATCCTAAACTTACTACTTTTGATCACCATGCCATTCCAGTTTGAACCCGGCCATATACAAATCAGTCTTGACCCTGTGCGTCATGGGAACAGTCAAGCCCGACAAGCCAGGTCCTCAACTTTGACTGGGGGAGAATGTTTTGATTTTTTCTGCATTCCGTCCATCAATTGTGTGTCTTTTGCTTTCTCGCCTCAAGTGCGCCGGGTATGCCTAGACGTAGGTCCCATGGCTCACTGTGTCACTGGAATCAAGCTATCCTGGCTAAAGATGGTGAAACCCCAAAATCGGTCATAGGCTGCTTGTTTCAGGTCCAGGGAGGACCTGGCTTGGCAGTTTGGGCTGGACTGTTCCCATGAGGCACAGGGTCAAGACTGATTTGCATATGGCCATGTCTGAACTGGGGTGGCATGGTGAGCAAAAGAATGGTGGATTTAACCCAGATCTTTTGACTGGGGGAGAATGTTTTGATTTGTTCTGCATTCTGTCCATCAATTGTGTGTCTTTTGCTTTCTCGCCCTAAGTGCGCCGGGTATGCCTAGACGTAGGTCCCGGCCTCACTGTGTCACTGGAATTAAGCTATCATGGCTGAAGAGGGGTGAAACCCCGAAACCGGTCCTAGAATGCTTGTTTCCGGTCCAGGGAGGACCTGGCTTGGCAGTTCGGGCTGGACTGTTCCCATGAGGCACAGGGTTAAGACTGATATGCATATGGCCTGCTCTAAACTGGGGTGGCATGGTGAGCAAAAGAATGATGGATTTAACCCAGATCTTTTGACTGGGGTAGAGTGTTTTGATTTGTTCTGCATTCCATCCATCAATTGTGTGTCTTTTGCATCTTGAAACCAACAGCTTCCACAGTCTAAATTTTGTCCAAACGAAATTAGTTTTTTATCAACATGAATCATGATTGTTTCTTAAATTCGACATTCTTAGCTACATACGTAAACACGTTGCTTTCTGTAACAGATACAGCATGGCCCAACATTTCACCTAATGATTTCAGTTATTCCCCGTTTAAAAAAAAAACAAACTTTTTTCAAACTATCTGCCCTGAAATCAACTACAATAACTCAATATTTCTAGGTATAGTTTACATCCAAATTGACTAAGAGCGAGGGAAGTCAATATGATCACACCAAATAATTCCAGCCTCTACTTCAAAGTTAGGAAACAGGAAGATACATTCATCCAAAGCGTCCCTCCTTCAGTCAACATCTTGCAACCCCTTTTTCTATTAAGACCTTCGGGGGACCCATGCTGATCTCATTGCAAATTTCCATTTGGAGTTTTTGTGCATGAGTAAAGAATGGACAGTAACGGACATTCCCTGATTTGGGGAAAGAAGTACTAAACCCAGAGGATATTCTTTTCTCTAATTTCTTGCCTTTGTTCTCCCTGGGGTGGAAGATATTTGGCAGAGAAACTTTCTATGCATTTAGCTATTCCTTCCGAATCCATTCCTACTGAGCCTTAAATCGTACCCATTCTCATTTTCGGGGATGGGAAGCGAGCACACAGCACATCCCCAGGAGGCAAACTGCATCTATTTTTACCAGAAACTTCATGTATGTCTGATCTTTTGAAGGCCCTGTTTTTTGCTGCAGGAAATGACAAATATTTCTTAAATGAATGTAGGTACTTTAACCCCATTCTACACGTAGCCTAATTTTGGAAGGACAACATTAAATCAAGGAAAGACCTTTAAGGCCACCAATGAAAAGGGCAAAGCTTGGCGGAAACTGCTTTGCCAATGTGTGATCCTTGCCAATCATTTTATCCAGAAGTCCCTGACTGTATTCTCCTGCTGTACTTCTCTAGAGGACTATCAGGCTCGATCTGCAGTATTGAGAAACTTGGCATTTAATTGTATCTAAATGGGCGAAAAAAAGTTCATTGCAGTCACAATAGTTGCTGCTTGAAGAATAGGTATGGGTAAAGGGGGTTTCTCCTCTCTGTACTATAAAAAACATAGCATTCAAAACATACAACACACCGTATGAAAGTATAATAAAAGGACCATTTGTGCTGGTTCATAACAGGCAATAGAGAGAAAGGGTATTTTTTGAGCTTATCTAATAGGACACCGAAACCATGTATACCCTCTGTTAAAATGTAAAAACAGATATGGGAATGAACTAAAGGTAAATCTGTTTTTACGAGTGTATTCTAATTATGCTCCACGTTTGCTGCTCTGTTACACACTCATTTCATTTGGGAATGTAAAGCTGGCAGCCTAGGTTGTGTTTTCCGTGGACAAGTGGAGGGTGATCTAAATCCTTCTACAAATAATAATCATATAAACAGAAATCGAAAAATCCCAATTTTATATTATCTTACCTTTTTCCCTGTCTCATAGTTGTCATGGGTACTTGGTTGTCCTCCTTAGCTCAGAATGGTTAGGGCAATTTGCACATCTCCCCAGGAAGCTTTACTAACACATTTCATTATTTTGAGCAGTAATGATGTTTGATCAGCAACTAGATTTATAAATGGGCGTAGGGTAAATAAAAAGATAAACAGAGAGTTCATTTATTCTCTTCTTCAAGGCATTCTCAATTTGTAGACAAAAGAGGACACCCACATTTGTTTTGTCGGTACAGGTGTTCTTTCTGCAATTGGGCGACCTGCTTCTTCCTGTGCACTGATACATTTGCAACGCTCAAAGACCTGTACCTGTTCTCCTAACACTTACCCAGAGACATTTCCAAATACAACAATATATAGTTTTTTGAAACATAAAATAAATAATGTAATAAGGCGTTTGGGATCTCGTCTCCCCGAGGACCATTAGCAGATCTTTAGAATGCAGCCTTCATTCCATTCATTTCTAAGTTCTGATTAAGCACATGAATTAACACTTTTCATGACACAGTTATTGCAGATCATCAGACATCCAGAGAGAGAACAGGAATATTAATTAGGGAGACATTTGGAAAACAACTTTATATTGTTGTCGAGGAATCTCATTAACAATACAAGGTAAGGAGGCGTCTATTTCTTTATTATCATTTAGAAGTATTTATATCTCATCCAGTAAAATTAAAATACCTGAGTGTGAGAAATCCCTATTTGTTTTGAATCAGACATGTTGTCTAGTCAATTAATTGTGCAATGCTAACAGAGGGCAAACTGGAAACTTAAAACACAACATACATACGAACACATAATGGTGCGTACAATTAGAGATTCGCATACTTTTACCTATGTTTAGGAATACTGTATTCTAGTAATAGACACACAGAGAAATAATATAAAAAAATCTTAGACTTGGTTCTAAGTAGCATCAATCAATCAATAAATCAGTGGATTTGTAGAGCTCCTCTTTTCACCTGTGAGGGTATCCAGGTGCTGGTAGGGTCCAGTTGACTAGCAAAAGAGCCAGGTCTTCGGGGAATTTCGGAACTCAGAAAGTAATGGGTCGGTCTGTAGATGAAAGGGTAGCTCATTCCGTAGCTCAATCCATGTTTTCTGCTGGGTGAGAGAAGGAGCGACCTTTACATCTGCTACGTCGGATTTGTGGGGTGAGGGTTAGAGAAAGGGACGCAGAGGTGTCTCTTGGGCTTATGGAAGTTCAGGCAGTGGTTCATGAAGGCGGGTCTACGTTTGTTATGTTATGTTATGTTATGCCATTTTATAGAGCGCACATCTGCCCCAGCACAGGGGTGTCCCAGCGCTGATAGCAGAAAACTGCCAAACTATAGACGGAAAGAGAAGTCTACAGTGGAGGGAAGAGGTAAGTTTTGATTGCTTTACGGAATGCCAGGTAATTTTAAATGCTGCGAATACAGACAGGAAGCGAGTTCCCCAGTTTGGCTGCCAAAATACGGAAGGAACGTCCACTGGCGCGAACCCTCCTCACACAGGAAACCACCACCAAATGCTGCCCCATTGACCGAAGTTGACGGGAGGGAGTATAAGGTATAAGCAAGTTGGCCAAAATGCCTGGAGAGGAGACATTTAGAATTTTGAAAGACATGCAGAGGACCTTAAACTCTATACGTTTGGTCACAGGCAGCCAATGAAGCCGATGGATAGCACTAGTAGTGGAGTACATCCTGGGCAGGCCAAGAAGAGTTCTACCCGCAGTATTTTGAACCCTTTGTAGTCTCAAGATTTCCGTCTTATTTGATCCCAAGTAAAGCGAGCTGGCATAATCCAGTGTAGACAGAATGGAGGCCTAAACAAAACCTGCCTAATAGATGGGTTAAAAAACCCCAGCAGGTGGTTTGAGCCCTCGTAGTATGCCGACGCAGGTCCCTGCCACTTTCTTTGTTTGCGTCTGGAAGCTAAGGGGAGAGTCTATCCAGACACCTAGATTTTTAACCACCTGTTTGAGGACAGGTGCACAACCCAAGGTGGCAGGCCACCAGTTTTCGCTCTACAGCTCAGAGTCTCTCCCTACCGGCAATATCTCGGACTTGCTGGCATTGAGCTGGTGACAGTTGGCAGTCATCCACTCAGTGATGGCCTCGAGGTCACTCCGGAACTTACATGCGTCCCGCATGGATTCGTTCGAGAGTGCCACTACCAACTGTGTGTCGTCCGCATATGATACTTCTGTGAGCCCTCTGCTCTTGGCCACCACTGCTAATGGTTGGACATATAAATTAAACAGTGTTGGGCTCAAAGCTGAGCCCTGTGGCACACCATGTTTGATGGTGTGGATTTTGGAGGAAAAAGGGGGGACAACTACCTGTAAGGTCCTCTCAGCAAAAAAGAGGCGAATCACTCCAGGGCAGAATCCACGATGCCCACCTCCTCCAACTACTGCAGCAGGATCTGATGGGAAACCGTGTCAAATGTGGCACTGAAATCTAATAGAATCAGTGCCGATGTGCAACCCTTGTCTAGAGCCCCCCTCAGATGCTTGGTCACAGCTAGGAGAGCTGACTCCGTGCTGTGACCTGGATGGAAACCATTCTGAGAGGGGTCCAGTATATTGTTATCCTCCAGATGACCTGTCAGCATGGAGTTGATGTAGGCCTCCAAGATCTTAGAGACCCAGGGCAGGAGAGAGATGGGTCATAAATTCTCTGGTTTCGCTGTGTCAAGGTTGGGCTTTTTTAGCTGGGGGACCACCCTAGCTTGCTTCCAAGGTCTAGGGATGACGGCCCTAGACAAGGACAGATTAATCACCTGGCTCAAAGGTGAAAGGAGCACAGGTAAGGATTTCATAAATTGGTCAGGCTTGAGGGGGGTCAGCAGGAGAGTCGGACTTGACCTTACTGCAGAGCACATATAGCTCCTCTTGAGAAATCGTCAGGAAGACGACCAGAGTGTGCATAGAAGAGGGTCTAGACATGGGACCAGGACACACTGCAGTTTGAGGAGAGGACTTGTATATCCTTTCCACCTTTTCCACAAAGAAGGAGGCGAGGGCCCCACATTACTCATCCGATGATACCAAGAGTGCTGTAGAAGCTGCCAAAGTTTTAAGGTCCATCAATATTGAAAAAATTCTTTTGGAGGGGTTGCTACTGTTCCGGATCTCGTCCGCATAATATGCTGCCCGCTCAGACTGGATCGCCCTGTGTTACATCTTAATGGCTGCCTGATAACATCCCTTCAGAGTAGGGTCATACTCTCTTCTCCACGCACGCTCCAGCATTTTACACACTTTACACAGGGAGGCCAGCTTATCAATGTGACAAGGACTGGACTTGGTGGTTCGGCATTTTAACCACTTTGTAGGGATAGGAGAGTCCAGAGAGCAGGAGATCCAGTCCAATAATGCTCTATCGGCCACATCTGGGTCGTCAGGCATACTGAATATGGTAGTAGAAACGAGATCATGGAATTGAGCGGTGTTCAATTTGTGCCAGGGGCTTCTAAAAGAGAGTTTCTTGGGCACCCTCCTGATAGGCACAACCCCCAAATGTGTCATAGATATTACGAAATGATACAGACCAACACACCGGTAAGGGGTGTGGACAGTAAAGAAAGAAAAAGATTGGAGAGAACTGGGTCCAACAGATGACCCACAGAATCAGTAGGGCCCTGGATCCGTTGGGACAGCTGACACGCCGCTAGATTTGCTGAGAAATTGCCAATTTCCATATCCTCAGCGCTATCAAGATGCAGATTCAGGTCACCAATAACGCTGAAGTTTACAGCTCTCATAGCTAGAGGGCTTACAGATTTAATATGTGCAGCCCTAAACTCCTTAGAGGGTCCTGGTGGGAGGTGAATCATTAGCCAGACATGTTATGTTGTTATGTTATGTTATTTAGGATTTCTATAGCGCACGGCTACTCCATTGGAGTGTCCCGGCGCTTTTTATTGGCAGCTTGGAAACATAAAATCATAACACAGAGAGATAAAAAAAACCACAGCAAAACTGAGGAAGAAAGCACGCTAAGAGACAAAGAGCCAAGTTTTAAGGCTCTTCCTAAAGGTCAGCAAATTAGACGTGCTACGTACAGACAATGGCAAAGCATTCCAAAGCTGCGATGCCTTCAGCTTGAAGGAACGACCCCCTATGCGGGCCCTCTTTACTCGAGGGACCGCCGCAAGGAAGAGAGATTCGGATCGCAAAGATCGAACCGGGCGATAAAAGGTAAGCCTCCTTTGCAGATATTTCGCGCCCGAGGCATAGAGAGCCTTATGAGCCAGCGTCAATGCCTTGAAAACTATCCGCTTCTGGATAGGCAGCCAATGAAGCGACTGCAGAAGGCCAGACACTCTGGCTCGCCTATGAAGGCCAAAGATAGCCTGAGCAGCCGAATTCTGGACCGCCTGAAGGTGCTGTAGCAGATACTCCGGAAGACCCAGATATAGGACATTAGAATAGTCCAATCTGGAGCCAATTAAGGCCTGCACAGTGATCCTCCTGTGCTTTTCTGAAAGCAAAGTAAGAAACTTCCGGAGCATCTTCAGGAGGCCAAAACATGTACCCGTAAGACCGAGGATCTGAGATCTCAGCGTCAGACCATTGTCGATCTTAATTCCCAAATTTTTTGCCTGCTGGGAGGAATGTCCAGGAGGAAACATATTAGTCGGCCACCATTCCTGCCAGTCTGGATCAGAGGTACAACCAAAAAAGAGTACCTCAGACTTATCTGAGTTGCATTTGAGGCTGTTCAGCTGGAACCATTTGAAAACAGCCCCAAGGCACTCACGAATACTCTCTCCGTCAAACTCCTCACCTTTTCCACACGTAAAGAGGAGCTGAGTATCATCGGCATAGGATACGATCTGGGCCCCCAAGGACTCCGCCAGAGCGGACAATGGAGTCATAAAGATGTTAAAAAGAGTCGGACTCAACACAGAGCCCTGTGGGACTCCGACTCCCAAAGGCGGCATCACGGCAGAGCTTGGGGAAACCCAGACCGTTTGTCGACGGTCCGCTAAGAATGATCTAAACCAGCTGAACACTGTCCCCCTCAGACCGATCTCGTGAAGTCTGACGAGGAGACCCTCGTGGGGGACGGTGTCAAAGGCAGCCGACAAATCAAGCATGACAAGCATAGCTTCACCTCCTGAATCCAGTGCCTCCTTAATGGCTTCAGACACCTCCAAAAGCGCCGTCTCGGTGCTTAAATTGGGGCGGAAGCCAGATTGAGTAGGATGAAGCAGATCGTTGGTTTCCAAAAATCCAGAGAGCACGGTGTGCACGTGCTTCTCCACAATTTTAGCCAGCGCCGGAAGAAGAGAGATTGGCCTATAATTGGCCAACGCCTCAGGGTCTAGGCCAGGCTTCTTGAGGAGGGGGATCACCATTGCCTGCTTCCAAGCCTGCGGGACCACCCCCTCACACAAAGAGAGATTCAAGAGTGGATTTACCAAGGGATTTACAAACGCCGCCATTTTCGCCAAGAATTTGGCAGGGCATGGGTCAAGAGGCGACCCAGATTTAAGATTAGCCATCAATGCCAATGACGATGCAGCTGAAATAGGCGGAAAAACGGCCAAGATGAACTCCTCGGGAGCCGAAGGAACTGGCTCATCCGCAAAGCTGAAGCACGCTTCCACCATCCTTGAGGGAAAGGAGTCCTGAATCAACTTTATCTTAGCTGTAAAGAAGTTGGCAAGAGCAGAAACCCACGACTCAGTGGGCGCGGCCTGGGTTACATTAGACCGTGGAGTCGTGAACTCCCTCACAATGGTGAAAATCTCCTTGCAGGAATTGGAGGCAGCCTCTATTCTCCTGGCAAAATAACCCTTTTTCTCAAGGAGGATGTCACGATGGTATGTTTTAATCGTGGTCCTATACAGCAGCCTGGCCGCCGGGTCATAATGTGAGCGCCACGCCCTCTCAGCCACCTTGCACTGCCGGTGAGAAGCTGACAGTGCTTCCGTAAACCAAGGGGCAGAAACCCGCTTTGATGTTGCTCGGGGTGTCCTCACAGGGGCGAGATCATCTAGCCTGTCCATCAGCCACGCCTGCAGAGACTCGAGGTCCCGTTCCAAATCGCCCGAAAAGGGGCAAGGATGATCAAGAGAAGCCTGAGCTAGCATCTCTGGGGTCACCCGATGGAATGCCCTCACTCCTAGTCCCTGCTGTCTAAAGACGGTACTAGAGGGTTTCTCCAAGCCTGGCACATAAAATTTGGCCAATCTATGATCAGACCAAAGCACCGGTAAAAGTCCTAACCCCTCTAAGGGGAGCGTCGAAAAAACCTGATCCAGAGTATGGCCCCTATCGTGTGTTGGACCGGAGAGGTGAGGGACAAGGCCTAGAGGGGCCGTAATATCGATCAATTTAATCACCTCAGGGTCCTCTCCCACATGTTGTAGCTAGCGTTCAACAAAATCCCAAAGTGCGCACATTCACAGCCAATCAAAACCTCCTTCACAAAGGTACAGGAGTAGCAGGACGTAAAAACCTCAGCTATACCGCCCCACCCCTAGAACCTCTTTTGAGCATCATGAGGCTAAAACCCTGGGAAGAGCCAAACCTGGTTCATCCACTATGTCCGCTGATAGCCACATCTCTGTTAGAAAGAGAACATCAGGGTATTCATTCTGTAGCAAGTCATAGACATCAAAAAAGTGCTTGGCTAAAGAGCGGCAATTAGGCTACGAAGTTTAATGTTGGCCCTGTGACTAGGCGGGGGACGAGATGGTACAGTGGATGCCCAAGAATTGAAGCCACAGTATATAGAACAGAATGGGCCCTCACAAAGATTTCAGGGCAAGCAACTGCATGGGCTGAGTTCATTCCTGATAGCCAGGAGATCATCCGAGGAATACCTCTAGAAAAACCGGCAGCATATCTGGCATCTGGCGATGACCGGGCGTGGACAGGCGCAGACGGGCTTGCCTTCGGCATGCCTTCAGTCCGCCAGCCACGGCATGGATTTAAATAGAACGAACCCGGAAATGCCGATAGCGCAAGCCTGACTGGTTTTGACACGCCCACCGCTCAATCGGCAGAACAGCTGCGGTAGTACAGGTCGGAGACCAGGATGAAATTGAATGTCCCCCAACCTGTGCTGACATACAAAATGGTAAGTACCCCGATAACAAGAAATGTAGCAGTAAAATACACCCAAGGAAATACAACAGATAAAACAAATGTTTAAAACAAGCTTAAAAACAGGTATCAGCAGATATAGAAAGTGCAATCACAGCTGGGTCAAACTTGAACTGGCTTCTTTTGTGTACAGGGAGCCAGTGGAGTTCCCTGAGGTAGGGGGCAATGTGGGTTCATCTTAGGAGATCTATGACGAGTCTGGCTGCGGCATTCTGTATGGTCTTTAGTTGTTGGAGCTGAGATTTGATCCCTGTGCAGAGAGTGATGCCGTTCCCCAGTTAGCTGGGGATGAGGACCCGGATGATGGTATATCTTGAGCTTTGGGTAGCAATTTGAATATCTTATGATGCATGCAGAGGATGAAGAAGCAGGAGACTGAGTTGATCTGTGTTATCATGGTTAGCTTGTTGTCCAGAATGATGCCTAGGTTCCTAGCATTGTAAGTGGGGGTAGGAGTAGATCTGAGTGCTAAGGGTCACCAGCATATGTCCAATTGAGACCTTTTGTTTTTGGAACCAGCAACCCAGTCTTGTCCGGAATATGTCCTTCATTCAGTTAGTGACATCAGTCATGCAGTTGTGGTAGTTGGTCTTGATGTTGTCTTCGGTGAGAGAGAGGCTGAGTTGTGTGTGTTGGTGTAGGATATGATGTTGAGTCCAAGTGTTTTGGCAATTCTAGCCAGAGGTGACTTATAAGTGTTGTTGCTGAGCGAGGAACCTTGGAGTACTCACAGATGATTTCCTTGGGTTTGGAGGTGTAGGGGGGTTGGTAGACCTTTTTTGCATTCTCCCAGTGAGAAAAGAGGCGATCCATCTGAGAACATCTCATTGTGCAGCCTTGAGATGAGTGTGTGGTGGGAGACCATAACGTATGCCGCCGAGAGGTCTAGAAGGATCAGAGCTGCAGTCTTTCCTTAGTGGAGTAGGGCTTGGATTTCATTGAAAGCCGCAATGAGGGCTGTCTCTGGGCTGTGGTTGCTGCAGAATCCAGATTGGGAGGAGTTAAGTTGGAGATTCCATTCTAGATGTGTGGCGAGTTGATAGCTTTTTCTAATACTTTGGCGGGGAATGGGAGTAGGAAGATCAATCGGTAGGTGTAGAGTTATGTTGGGTCTACCAATGTTTTCTTTAGTAGGGTGTCAACTTCTGCATGTTTCCAGTCCTCGGGGAAGGTGGCCATGGCAATTGAAGTGTCGAACAAGGTAGTTGGTATGTGGCTGATGCTGGATTCTCCCAGGTTGAATAAGATATGGCGAGAGAGTATGGATTGTTTGGGGCCCCTGAGTGGACCAAGTTCATGATGCAGGCTGTGTCTTGTGGGGCGAGCTGGCTCCATTCAGTTTTTTGATAGCTGTGGTGGTAGCGGGGTTATTCTGTTACTTGAATAAGTTGGTGGTCTTGGGCTGGGGTTTGAAATTTCTGTAGATGTTAGTGATTTTGTCCTGGAAGACGTTATCAAGGTTGTCCCAGAGCTGTTGTGAGGGGGTAATGTGGTTTGTTGCAGAATGAGGGGTTTGAAAAATCTTTCATGAGTTTGAAAAGTTCTTGGCTGTTATTGGAGCTTCACGTGAAGCGTGAGTCTATTGTAAAATTGGTATGCACCCACTGGATACAGTTAGTTTGCTTTTAGATTCTAGAATATGGTACTACCTGTACCAAGGACCTGTAAATGGAATACTACTAGTGGGCAGCTGCAGTTACCAATACAAGTAGCACTGCAAAACATGCCTCAGGACTGCCACTGCAACCTGTAGTGCAGTTTTAAACTGACATTTCGATTAGTCCTGGGCAGAGGTCATGGAGTTGTGCTATGTGCAACTCTGCGAAGTCTAAAAAAAACTCTGCTGCGCTATTCAGAGTTCCTCTAGTAGGCGGAGTTCGCCAGCATACCTGTTTGCATTGTGCTGGGAACGCGGAGTGTGTCCTCAAGTTCAAAATCATGAGGAAACGGCACCACGGGTTCTCAAGCACATTCTTCGTTATAAATCTCGCATGAATTACACCATGTGGTCCTCATGGGCACAGCCAACTTGTTTTTCTGCTCAATGTATGGTGCTGGGCTTAAAACTAATCTACCCCTCATTTTTATTTTATTTATTAGCGTGTATCTTTGTGTTTGTGTATTTTACATTTTTCATGTTTTTCATGATTTTTTGGTTTATTCCCCTAACTTCCTTATCGTTCTTCCTTCCTTGACATTTCCTTTTTGTTTTTTCTGGACCCACCGAGAGCCATGGCAGAGGCAGGTTGGCTATGTTGCAGCTGGTGCCACAGCCCCAGTGTGCAGCCCTGGCCTATCTTTGGTGATGAGGAGGTGGCAGCAGTGTTTTTTTTGTGCAGCGCCACCCCCTCCATGCTAGCAGCAGGCGGTAAGCACTTTAGCAGATACCCCCTGTGGGAGTGTCGGCTCTGCTGGGGGAGGGTGCCCCAGTGCGTGCACCACACCATTCAGGTTTGGCGCACCATCCAGCAGCTGGAGCATTGCTGGGAAGACATCCTGTAACAGAAACAGGACCTGCTCAACCTGCTAGGTGTCGAGATTCCAGGGCTCAGTGAGTAATAATTATTTGTTGTGTTTTTGTTCTACAATGTTAACTTTTTTTTCCGAATAGCATGCTGCTCACACTCAGAGGTAATTTCTATTTAGTTTGCACTGGTATATTGTTGTGTGATCCAGTTTCTAGTTTCTGCTAGGCAGGTGCTCAGCGATATCTAATCGCACTCATCATTGGCCCTCACTTTGGCTGATTAATTTAGAAGCCATTGCAGACTGCTCTCCTGTCACTATAGTGACTCAGTGAAATCCGTGAGTAGCAAATAATGTCTGTGACTTTGTTTATGTATGTCATTCATTTCCAAGGTATTTATTTCACAGCGATGCATTGCAGTAAAAGGAAGACTGAGTTTGGCAATCAAGGGGGTTGAGAAATGGGAATAGAATCAAAGATCATTCACTGCAATGCATTAGTTCCAAATGTAGTTTTTGTTAAGGAATTTGGAATAGCGATTTCAGTATTAGTATGGACAATTCAACGATAGTCAATAGACTAAAGTCGAAACTAGTAATACTATAGACAATCTGTTTTAGAGAAGGTAAATGTGAATGTGTTTGATTGCAATAATAAAATGTGGGAGATATTTAACTGAATAACTAATCAATGTATTTTTCTTCTTCATTTCTTACATCAGCACCTAAGGGCAAGAGGAGGGTCGTTCACGAGATAGGTCTGGGAGCAGTCGGTCATCCAGCGTCGACCACCAGCGCCACTGCCGAGGGATCTGCTGACTCTAGTAAGTCCTAATATTTATTAATATTATTTCCCTAATGTTAGGCTTTATCATTATTGTGGACTTAGGGTAGAATCTTGGATATTGAAATGTTGGTGCTGTCCATTGGGAAGATTGCAGGCCTAAGTAAGATAGTATTATGATTAAAACTCACCATATATTTTTGCTGAGAAGGCTTTTTTTTCCTGCTCATGCTCTAACACACTTGAGTTCATGAGAGAGTGGTCATGGTGATCATGGACCTCCCCCTCACAATTTGGTGTGCTGCTGTCTCGTTTATTTATAGTTGCAGTATACCAGCAGTTTCTCACGACAGAGCAGCATGGCTTGAAATGAAATATGAGATCCCACTCCCATTGCATTTGCCAATCAATACCATATGTCTTTCATTGATCATTATTCCACCCATGGCTTCTCTAACTTTGTGAACCAATCAAATGCAGTGCTTTCTGAACTGAAGTAAGTATTGCAGTTGTATTTGGGGTGGTGTGTATGGCATTTAAAATATGTATAATGTTTTATTCTAGTCACACAGAACACTAGTGATGCTGGCTCCAGGTGCTGCTACAGGAGTAGACTCAGATGAGTCAGTTGGAGGTGGAGAAGTGGTAACAGTGACAGGCACTGGTAAGACACATAATTTCTTGCAATTAATATGCTCACTAGCTAGTACTAGGGCATCATCACTCAATACGTGACTGTAAACCCCCCCAGCCCAACCAGCCACAGGAGTGGTTGAGATTATGGCCTCTTTTATCTGCAACTCACCAAAAGCTCACATAATGAGTGTTGGTGGCTTGAAGTAAACATGACTAATGACTTTAATGGAGAAAGTCCTGGAATTGGCTTAACTCTCAATGTATCTTCCTGCTTCTCTCCAGTCACCACTGAACAGGTAGAAAAGCTGATTTTAGCACCAATATCAGAATCTTCGCTGGATCCGTGTCCTCCTTCCAGGCTTAAAACCATAGCCAGTAAAGTAAGCATAATCCTTGCTAGCATCTTAAATGTTCAATGTCGGAATTTTTCCCACATTATGGAAAGATGCCTCCGTCCTTCCACTTTAAAAAAAACTAATTTAGATGCTTCCAATACCAGTAAATATTTTCTAATCTCCCGCTTACCACTGCCTGAAAAACTAGTGGAGAAATTGATGAATCAACAGCTGGCACAATTCATTCAGAAAAACTCTACTTGATCCCACACAATTTGGTTTTCACTCAGAACACAGCGCCAAAACTGCACTATTCAAAGCTACCAAGGATATTAGGGAAGTGATGGATAAGGGAGGGGCTGCTGCCCCGATACTCCTCAATTTATCAGCAGCTTTTGACAAAGTAGATCACAGTTTGATGAAATTGTGTTTAAAAACTTTGGGCATCAATGATTTGGCCTTTTCACTGTTATCCTTATTTCTGGAAGATAGAAAGCAGTCAGTAGCATTGGACCATTTCAAGTCATCACCTTAGGCATTGCCTTGCGTGTTCCCACAGGGACCTTCGTTCAGCCCAACATTATTTAACATTTATCTGTAAGAATTGGCCTCCTTGATTCATACATTTGGTTTTAATTTGACATCCTAAGCAGATGACACACAAATTGTGGTCGCTGCATTTAAAAAATAATCTTCCACTTCACTGTTTTCAGCAGTGCATGCAGGAAATAAGTAAGTGTATGAGTAAGCACTGCCTATAGCTCAAGTCAAATAAAACTGAGGTTATGATATGTGGCAGCCATTTGCCAGCCTGGGATCCCACTTCGTGGCTGGTCGAGCTGGGCAACCTCCATGCACCATATTTTTGGATAACAGACTGACATATGTAAACACAACGGTCTCTTTTTCTTTTCCCATAATTAAGAAGATAAATAAAATTCTCCCTTATCTGCCAGCCAACTCCAGGAAGACCGTTGTGACTGCACTAGTTCTATCGAAATTGGATTACTTCAACGGCTTATATCTCAACATTCACAGTCAACATCTGCAAAAGTTGCAGACGATACAAAATACAGCCACAAGAGTCTTGCTGGATTTGCCCAAATTTCAATCAATCTCTAAAGAAATTCAGAATTTGCACTGGCTCCGAGTGGCAGGGAGGAACAAGTTCAAGGCTTTATGCCTGGCTTACAAAGCTATGAACAATACAGGATCCGATTTTTCCAAAAACCTCTTCCAGATATCCAGACTCCCAAAATTCCAGTTGGGGTGGTTGCAGCATAAGTCATGGAACAGCAAAACTTTGGAACACTCTTCCCTTACATATTAGATCTAAAAACATGGCTCTTTCAGATCTAGGCCCCGGTTCTAGTTGCGTTTCATTGCTTTCAGCGCCAAGACACCTCAGGGAATCATTGCGCTCAATAAGTTGGAATAGCATAACATAACAAAAGAAATGGTAAATTAGTGGTTGAAGAGGTGAATGGGTGGGTAAAGAACTAAAAAGGGATGGATGAGCAAAAGGATACTTAGAAGAAAGGGTGGATAATTGAATGGAAAGATAATGGCTATGAGTGGATTTTAAGAATGAAGGGATGAATGAACATTTGAGTTGTTTGGAAGATTAAGCAAAGCAGCTCTTCTCATGAGGAGCATGCTCCTCACCTATTTTTTTTGCTTTGTTTATGTGGGGTTCAAATGGGGGGTGTTTTTCTTTTTTGTTCTACTCCCTTGACTCGCTGTATTTGCTAAGTGAGCCAGATGTATTAGATCTCACACAACAGAGAAAAACTTAATAACAAAAACAGCTCTACTGTACGCTAGATAAGGGAAAATCAAAAGATGTCTTAATACTGCCCTCACACACTTGGTAGTGTCATGCTTCATCATTGGGCCGCATCATACATCCAGGTGCAGTCCAACACTCTGGATGGAGCCCAATGTTTTAGTAGAAAGATGAAGAATAGTGGTGAGGGTAGAGTGTATTAAAGAAAGGCAAAAACGAAACACAAAAGTGTAACGAAAATCAAAGAGGAAAACACATTTTCTCCTGGAAGAAGGGACCAAGAGAAGTGCAGATATAATTTTAAAACTGCCTAGGGGTTAATCCGCAATTCTTTATTTTTTTGTCAACCTCTGGCAGGATTAAAACCAATGGTATGGGGTATTCAGGGAAGGTAACGACCCTTCTATCCCCACTGCAAATACCAACATGTTTCTGCCAGCTTTTATCGCGCCAAACCTGGTCGCTCTGGCATTCGTCAGGGTGTTGGTCCCTATTTTCTGGTCTGTACCCCTATTCGGGTATTCATTACCTTATTACTCTGTATGTATGGGCTTTGCACCAACGTCACTCTTTTCTGGAGATTTCCAAGAGGATTCACAATTCTACAACGAGAAAAACATAAAAGAGGGAAAACCATCCATGATTCCCATACTCATCGTTATTCTCATTAGCCTTCTCTCTTTTCGAATTTCCCATGCGTGATTTAAATGCCTCATTGCAACCTATTCATTCAACACACACCTTAACCCCTAAAGCGTGAGGACACCACACCACACGTGCACACAAACTCCTCAACAAATGGTGTGGGTGCACAATCTGGATTTAAAAAACGCACGTATATTCCCAATACATATACTTAATAGCGGAGATATACCCAGTCATAGCTCTCTCAAGTACCTCAGTGAGTAATATCGATTGCCAACACCTCCTCGCAAGTCCATTTTTACTTACAAGAGTATACGAATATTATTCTAAACCCGGGACTTCGGGGGATGGTGCTCTTGTCATCACACTCTAGGTTTGTGTGATCCATTGAGTGCAGAGGAGAAGAAAATAGAGAAAACAGGGCATCAGTATTAGTACAATACTTCTCCTCTATGTATGCCACCACCTATTATTCAACTAACTCTGCTTAATTTAAAATATCGGTATTCATCTTTCGTCCAACACATTACGTCTGCTCTTCGATTAAAAATACAACTCAAAGTCCCACCGATGTTAGCGTTTGGGATACTCTGAGAGTAGCAATATATCCAAGATTTTTCACAAACACATAAAACGATGTCTACTCACTACTCCAAAGAGAAACTGTCTCCAATATCCCCTCAAACGTCCTCCGTCGACACGGATCTTGCTGTGTTAAACCTCCATATAAAGAGCCTACAAGTACGGTGTCACCGTTACTTTCAAACGCGCTCACATATTTCCCAGGAGGCACTGCGATCCATAGCCATAGAAAGAGGCTCTAGCTATAACCTGTGTATTAGAGACAGCTCGCCTCATGAGGTGGATAGTATTGGACAAACCCTTTATTCCGCCAAACACGAACGATATTTCGAGTTTCCTCTTATTGAGAGAACAGAGATGGGTGGAAAGATTGAAAAGTAACATAAAGGGATTAAATGATGGTATCCCCTGGTTCCAATTGTATGGAATCATGAGGAAATGAATCTGAAAAAAACAGACACTTGATAGATTGAGAGTGGATGACCGCCCCATTGGACATACTAGATAGAGTAGGTTTTGTAAGATCCGTTCTAGACACTATACCTACAAAATGAAAAAAATATATGTTGCACATACTTTTGGAACATATGTATATGGGCATAGCTGAATCTTCTTGTAAAGCCATTTGAGACGTTTTTCACGTTTTGGTAAAATAACTTAGTAATGGCCGCCATGCGAGCTGTCTCTAATACACAGGCTATAGCTAGAGCCTCTTTCTATGGCTATGGATCGCAGTGCCTCCTGGGAAATATGTGAGCGCGTTTGAAAGTAACGGTGACACCGTACTTGTAGGCTCTTTATATGGAGGTTTAACACAGCAAGATCCGTGTCGATGGAGGACGTTTGAGGGGATATTGGAGACAGTGTCTCTTTGGAGTAGTGAGTAGACATCGTTTTATGTGTTTGTGAAAAATCAGAGTATCCCGAACGCTAACATCGGTGGGACTTTGAGTTGTATTTTTAACCAAAGAGCAGACGAAATGTGTTGGACGAAAGATGAATACCGATATTTTAAATTAAGCAGAGTTAGTTGAATAATAGGTGGTGGCATACATAGAGGAAAAGTATTGTACTAATACTGATGCCCTGTTTTCTCTATTTTCTTCTCCTCTGCACTCAATGGATCACACAAACCTAGAGTGTTGTGTCAAGAGCACCATCCCCCGAAGTCCCGGGTTTAGAATAATATTCGTATACTCTTGTAAGTAAACATGGACTTGCGACGAGGTGTTGGCAATCGATATTACTCACTGAGGCACTTGAGAGAGCTATGACTGGGTATATCTCCGCTATTAAGTATTAAGTATATGTATTGGGAATATACGTGCGTTTTTTAAATCCATATTGTGCACCCACACCATTTGTTGAGTAGTTTGTGTGCATGTGTGGTGTGGTGTCCTCACGCTTTAGGGGTTAAGGTGTGTGTTGAATGAATAGGTCGCAATGAGGCATTTAAATTATGCATGGGAAATTCGAATGGAGAAAAGGCTAATGAGAATAAAGATGAGTATGGGAATCATGGATGGCTTTCCCTCTTTTATGTTTTTCTCGTTGTAGAATTGTGAATCCTCTTGGAAATCTCCAGAAAAGAGTGACGTTGGGGCAAAGCCCATACATACAGAGTAATAAGGTAATGAATACCCGAATAGGGGTACAGACCAGAAAATAGGGACCAACACCCTTACGAATGCCAGAGCGACCTGGTTTGGCGCGAAAAAAGCCGGCAGAAACATGTTGGTATTTGCAGTGGGGATAGAAGGGTCGTTACCTTCCCTGAATACCCCATACCGTTGGTTTTAATCCTGCCAGAGGTTGACAAAAAATAAAGAATTGTGGATTAACCCCTAGGCAGTTTTAAAATTATATCTGCACCTCTCTTGGTCCCTTCTTCCAGGAGAAAATGTGTTTTCCTCTTTGATGTTCGTTACACTTTTGTGTTTCGTTTTTTCCTTTCTTTATTACACTCTACCCTCACCACTATTCTTCATCTTTCTACTAAAAAATTGCACTCCATCCAGAGTGTTGGTCTGCACCTGGATGTATGATGCGGCCCAATGATGAAGCATGACACTACCAAGTGTGTGAGGGCAGTATTAAGACATCTTTTGATTTTCCCTTATCTAGCTTACAGTAGAGCGGTTTTTGTTATTAAGTTTTTCTCTGTTGTGTGAGACGTAAATATTGGTAAGGGAGTCAGAGAAGACTCAATCCCTTGTCTCTTCTATTTTGTGATATCTAGATGTATTAGACACATCATTCATCAGCCTCCATCCCGGCCTATGGCATCTTTTTGCGCCTATCACTGAAGTGTGGTATGGGTCAGTTCAAAACTGCATGGCTGGCTGTGCAATGTGCGCCTGCTCTGCTTCAGTTAATGTATCATTATCAATGTTTTCAATGCATTGCAAACAGAACTCACAAGGTGTGTTGTTTCCCTTTGCCCACTCAGTCACCTCTTAGTACTTTACTCCTTTATTTTTTTCTAAGTTCTTCCATCCAACCTTGCTAAATTGGAAAAATCTATTCTTTGCATGTGCCACATTTCACTTTATAACCATGTGAAGTGAAGTGATTCCTGCATATATTCCATGGATTCCCTTAACAGATTTATTTTACACCTGTTCAGATTTTTCACTTTCGACTTGTACCGTGACTGAATAAGCCAAAGATGACAAATCGATGATCAGTGTAGTGGCACCTCTATTCTATATCGAGAAAGCTCTACTATACCTGCCTAATCCCTCTACCCTACCCCATGCAGTTGAGTAAATCAAGTTTTCTTTCCTTGCTTACTGCCCAGTGAATTCATTTGTTGAAAATATGTAGTTGTGGGTGAGGCAACAGGGAAAAGTGGAAGTAAGTGCGTGATTTAATGTCAAGTTTTGAGTATGGGATAAACAGTGGAAAATTTGCCAAATACAATCTATATAGCTAGTTCATTTTCCTGTAGTGCTGTCCATTAAACTAATTTTCCCCAACATCTAATTATGGCAGACAGGATATTATTAATATCCGCATTTTATAATTGAGGTGTGTTGTGTAGTGTCTTATTTATTATTCATCTGCTGTGCTGGAGTCAGGGTAGAAAGAGAAATGCATTTGAAGAAGAGCAGGTCCATTGGAATTAAAAATAGATGATTGTCAACTGCAGCTGCCCTAGCTGAAGACAGTAGCAAATTACCTGACGCGCTGGCTAGCAATGAGCATGGCTTCATTACTTTAGCTCGACACAAAACTTATAAAATCTATATAGTGCATAATGCAGTACTCATTAATTAGAGAGGTAATTTATTTTTCAACTCAAATTGTCTGTTTATAGTTACTGGAAAAGCCTTTTGATAAATATTCAAACCACTGTTTTTTCAATCCGGTGTTATTCTGCCTTTATTACGTTTCTGCCACACAGTCAGTGCTTTTTATGCAAGGCAAGTGAGGGTAAAACATAAAATTGGCCTTGTGGCTCTCCTAATCATGATCACTTCCAATTCCGATGGTCCTAGGGGACCAGCAAGGTACTGCTGCTGTGCCATTCAGTAATTTAAAACAATTGTTTGCACAGAGCATTATTTACAATTTGTTTTTTATTAATATACTGCTCCTTCTGGCCCAGCCAGACCCCCTAACATGCAGGGGAAAGCAGCCCATTTGCAGTGGCAGATGCTGGAGCATATTTAGCAAGAGAACTGGCGGTTGGTGGTCCTGGAAGAGGAGGAGAAGGAAACAAATGCCTTTCAGCCAGGCCTCAGTGCAGCAGGTCCCCCTCAGCCTCCAGTTCCCTGTCCATCCCATCACTGACACATCTGCCAACTTCCATCAGCTGCTGACAACACCACCAGGTAATTCCTACACTGCATCCTGCA
Source organism: Triturus cristatus (assembly GCF_964204655.1). Taxonomy (NCBI): domain Eukaryota; kingdom Metazoa; phylum Chordata; class Amphibia; order Caudata; family Salamandridae; genus Triturus; species Triturus cristatus. The sequence goes on from NC_140585.1 coordinate 160,605,219, forward strand.
GTCAGTCGATGGACTCCATCAAGAGCCTGCTCACCACAATATAACAGAGCATGGACCAGCTCCGGACTGACATATACAATGTCCTTTTCTAACACTCTTTTTCACATTTTTTGTTTTGACGGGAGAGCCTTGTTTCTTGGGGCTGGGTGGGGAGGGAGTTGGGAGTGACTTTCTTTGGACATTTTGACTTTTGAAACTTTGGCACTTTGGGCCTTGGGTTAGTTTTGTTTGGAGAGAGGGTTTGGTTTGTTGTTTGGGTGGAGAGTGTGGGTTTTTTGTAAAACAAAATAAAGGGGGAACTATTTTATTTCATCTAAATGTATGCCTGAAGTAGTTTGTATTACTACAACGACATAGATAAACAAAAGTAGCTGTTAGTTACTTACTTACTAAGTTAACTAGTTCACTTCACTTCATACTAGTTGTCTTACCTAAAAATATAGATGAAGTAATAACAGGGAAAGAATTACAACTTCACAAGGGCGGTCCCACTTCCAGTTTCACCCAGGTGAGCTCCAACTGTAGGATTAACCCCTTGCATGCGCATGACGTCTCCCGGCTGTCATGCATTACGGTGGGCGTGTGCGCATGACGGCCGGGAGACGTCGCGTTCCCGAACGCTGTTTATTTCTCCCACACAGCGGGAGAAATAAACCCGCACGCAAGGGGTTAATCTGAATGATTGATTATGCTTTTTAGGCAACTAAGTGAAAATACAAAGACTGAGTTAGTGGGTCATATTTTATCAAAACCTTACAAATAATTGACACCCGAGTACTACATGATGACACGAGGAGCATGCCTGATAGTACTAAAACAGAAAGACTAGTAAGTTTGAGCTAACGTGGAGCTAGTAGTATCATTTATGAAATCCTCAAGTTATAAAAATGGGCTCAAAGTCTTGAGTGAACAAGCTTAGGTTAGTTGTTTAGAGTTACGCAACACAAGGCCTAAATGATGATGCTGACAACTGATGGTATTAGTATTAGATCTATAATATTGATAACTTTTCATGAGGGATAGGTGAATGGGGCCAGTGTGGGCTATTGCTTGGAACTTAGAAGATCCTTGAGTATGTTGGTGCTGCTTTCACTATATCCACCCCATCAAGTGTGTGATCAACTGATGGTGTAAATTAAGCCATAACCTCAATAAATCACACAGCCCGGGGGGCTGAGGGGGAGAGGATAAGGGGTTTGATGAATGCATAGGATAAGGGATTTAGAGAAAGGTTTGACAAACACTTCACAAGGACAACATTCAACTGGGCAATGAGCAGCACATCATTCGTCATCAATCTGTTTTGGAAGGAAACAAAGAAATGATTATGATAGGTTACAGATAAATACATTGCAAATAGTCCTTCTCTACCTGAGACCCAAGGTACCAAATATCTAAATGTTCTGTCTTCTAGGTTAGGAGTGAACCCACCCAACCAGTTCTCCAAATATGATTTTTAAAAGAAGAATTATAGGTGGTGCATCTGCATTTTCCTTTGGAATGTCCACTCTTTGGTGCCTGTCTGAACTGGTCCGGTAGGTAAGCAGGAGTGTTGTTGAGCTCAGCTTTCTTCTTTTGTTCATGCAGGAGACTAGAAAAAGGCCTGTGGATTGTAAAAGAGAAACTGTATTTTAGAGTCAAGGAGAAGGACAGAAGGAAGGTAAGCTTCATGTGTTTATCAAGAAGACTCAGAGGCAGAGCAAACAAAACAAGAGGGGGACTTTACTCCAGCAAAAGAGATCCAGTGTGCAGTGATGCACAAGAAATCAGTCGACTGACAACTTGTCCACATGTCTGTCATCAGGTGGATAGTGTAAACAACACTTTGCTGCAAAGATTATCCAGCCACCTACAGCACATCATGATGCAGTGCTGGAACAGCACCTCTGGCAAAATAGTTCTGACTTGGTACCTTTAATTTTGGGCACATGGGTGCCACAAATTCTAAAAATCCTACTCCTTCACAAAAGAAAAAGGGAGGAGGTCCAGTGCTAACATTTTTGCCAGCTTCCCAATGTGCGGTTGGGTTGTTCTGCTTGTAGGGCCCCTCCTGCCTAAAGATGCCTGTAATAGTAGCCTGGATTTTGTTCTTTTCTGGGGCCACTGACACAGGCATCTTTCAAGAAGTAGATGGTGGTGGGAAACTCAATGTGCATCGTAGTGTGGCAGTCGCTGTACGCCATGATGTCTCCAATTCACTCCGAATCTTGTGCCATTGAGAAGTCCCAGAGGTGGTGAATGTGCTGGTGCACTGCTGGGCACAGAGATGCTTTGCATGAAGATATCACCCTCTTCTTCCTCATCATCACCTTCCACCGTTATTGGACTTGTACTTGTAGCTGATGGTCCCCAGTTCTCTTCACAACCACGACCATGCTCAGCAGTTTTTTAAGATGCTCCTCCCACGTGATTGTGTGGTGTTTTTCTTATGGATCATTTGGCCTCCAGTACCATAATCTGTACCAGGCTTACCTCGACGAACACCTGTGCTGCAAATGCTACATTTTGCAATGTGCACCCCCTCTTTGCCAACTGTAAAATGTCCCAAACTGGAGAGGAGTATTTTTAGGTCTCGGCTAGGCAGGGCATGCGCTGTCTCATTGAGTAATGCTGTATACAGTATTGTGTGGATGCTCCACCCACTTTCTGCCCATGCTTTTGATTGGCTCAAAACTGAAATGCTGCATTCTGATTGGTTGCCGGCGTATTAGTCCCGCTTTCTTACTGCCATGACTTCATGTTTATCCTTCCATGGTTATCAGCCCCTTTACTTCAGCAACTCTTTTGTTCCCCTGCCTCCCCCTGTTCCCTCCCACAGTCTGTGACTTCTCTGGCCACCACCACCCACCCACCCACTCCCATACCTGCTTTCTTTGGCGCCCGCATTTTTGTTTACAATGCAATAGGGCTCGCGTAAATATGACTCGTATTGCATTTTTAAATGCTTTTTTTCATATCATTGGTTGCCCTCCATCGCACTTTCTTTTGCCTGATGTGTCTAGATGGCTATGTTGCACATGCGCCATCCAGCAATCGCTAAACAGATGCTCCTGCGCATGAAGAGGAAGGTGTTTACCAGGAGAGCCGGAGAAAACATTTGTTCTTTGCTCAGCGTGTTAGGTTTATCTCGACATTTACTGCGATTCTCGGTTGCGATTTCTTTGAGTTCTAACACCCAAAGGCCAAATTAGCATTGTATACTTCCGGGATCACCTGGAAAGCTTGCTGCACCCTGTTCGGCCCTTGTCTCCGAGCATCACGATGTGCCACTTAGGCCATTCTGTACCCAACACCCTTGCAGTGGTAGCCCAACCCGAGGGTCCGCGCACTCATCAGTGGTAAAGCACTTTACAAGTATGACAATACAGCACACTTCGTCTGGACTGTTATGGCAGATATCAGATGTTTTCAGCACCGAAAATCTCTGAGTGAAAGTAAAGAGATTCACAGTCCTTGGGTGGATCTCATGATTCTGATGGAGCAGACAATCGTTCTTTTCACCCGTCAGAATAAGGAGGTCACTCGTAATGAGGGCCTAAATTGGATAACCAGTTGTTTGCAGTTCTCAGTGATAGCAGACGTGTGATATAGCGCTGTATTTGAAAAAACACATTATACCTGTATTTTACAGTTCAAACAGCTGCCGGAGGGCCCATTTCTTTCCTGTGTACTGAAGGCGACTAATATCTGCTGCCTCACAACACTCGCCAGTGCTAGGGGGTGGGACCTCCCTTTGGGCACGTTACGATAGTTCCTGGCAGCTGCCTCCACTTCACACCCCCCACAGCCCCCCTTCCCTGCAGCCAAGAATAGCTGTGACCTTCAGCAGAGGCAAAGGGTGTCCTTTACAGCAAAGTTCAGGTAAGGGGGTATCCGAGGTGTTGGCTTATAAATCTTGTGGTATGAGTGGGAAGCTCGAGCAGTGAAGGGTAGGGGTCAAATCTCAAGGAAGGTATGATCAATAGGGCATGTTCTATACAGGTGCTAACCTGCCCGTCATTTTGGGGCTGGACATTCTCTCAAGCATGCACACCTAAGCAGCCATTACTCTTAGGCATGCTGCCGCAGAGAGACAAGGAATCGCCCAACCAGCCTGGTTCTCTGTCTGCACGCAGCCCTGCAGATATAGAAACACCGTGGGCAAAATGCTTGGTCCAGCCATGCTGCCATACTGGGAATCCGGAACTCGGGGGTCCCAAAGGCGATACCGATTGCATTGCAAAAGCTTGTGTTACTGTACCACTGAAAATGCCTGAACAAGAACTGGAGGTATGTGGCCATGTCATCTGTTGCCTCTCTGCTACTACTGAGGTGGGGCTATGTGTAGGTCTCAGCTGAGGTTTTGCAAATTGGAGAGCTGTTGACAGTGCTACCTGTGCTACATCCCTCGGATCTGGTTGAACAGCAATGTCAGATTCCTTGGTGTCACCTTCCACCGTGACTGCCTCCTTGTCATTATCCTCTTCCTCATCCCCTTCCATAAGTCTAAGTCTTTCATTAACTTTTCTCTTCCCTTGCCTCTCCTGATGTATCCTGGTCTCTGTCGGGATCCACTCTATGTCCCTATCATCATCATCAGAAGTGGTGCTTTGAGAAGATGGTTCTGCTCCCACATCAGGCAAATGTAATATTGATGACTGTGGCTGCTGTCTAATTTGCTCTGTTTCCTGAAACTAGTACTTTGCAAAAGGGACAAATCCAATTCAACGTCACTACTCGTCGGCATCGACATGATTGCAGTGGCTGCCTCACTGACAGGCTTGGTCCTTGGCATAGGTTGGGGGAGTGGTGCTGTTGATGCAGGAGGGCTGCTCTCATCATGCTCACCGGAGGCTGGTGTAGCAGGCACAAGCTTGCCAAAAAAGGCCAGTGGTGGAAAGTTGCTTTTTCTCTTCTGCACTGGCCACTTTCTTGGCAGCACCTTTCTTTGGGGTCATCTTGAAACTGTCAGTTGGCAATGCCAGGCCTTCTGTTTGGCAGTACTGTGGATGATGTCTCTTCCCTTGGGCAACTAAAAGGCCCACAAGGATGAAGAACATCAGAGAAACATGGCATTGTTGCAGTTCAATTAGTAATACAAACAATATCATTTAGTGAGGTTACTTAAGTTATTATAAATAATGAGCAATGCAGTGTAACTATCCATTTGTGACACCACACCAACATAAACTTTCATGCTGTACACTCAGGAAGGATAAGAAAGAGAAAAAACATACAGCTGTAACTGTTTGCTTCATGTGCATCCAGTTGGGATGTGGGTCTCTGGGAGGTTCGGGTGAGAATGGAATAATCTTTAGACAATTAATGGTGTTGTGTACCTATGGCAGACATTGCGTTGATGTCAGATGTTAGGAAAATTAGGGAAACAAAGAAAAAACACATTTAGAAAAGAACAATTAAAAAAGTAAAACTAAAAAACAAGAAATGATCCCTAAGCATATAATATATTAAACTGCCATCTCGACCATTCAAGCACAACTATGGCTAATTATAACTGCTGATTTTCTCTGGTTTTGTACAAGTGAAATGTCAACCAAACTATAACTTCCCTGTGAGCTTTGTTTTTTTAGTACAAAGCTTACAGGGACGTTATATTTAGTTTGAACTTTCACTCATACAATACCACAGAAATTCAGCAGTTATAGTAAGCTGGTCTGACTATAACTTATGCCCCTTCAATGGCCCCACTCATGGCATGGTCAGTAACATCACTCATGACATCACGGCTGATGTCTCAAATGACATCACTGATGACATCAATGATGACATCTTCCACAGACCCACTCACATACCCACTTACACCCCAATACAGCATCCCATACACCCACTCCCACACAACCACTGACATACCCATTCACAGACTCATACAAACACTTACACACCTACTCAGTGATCCATAGAGCCGCTCACACACAAACTCACCCAACCCATGCAGCCACTAATGCAACTAACTTAAATATATAGTGGCTGATTTTGATGTTACCAACCCACATCTGCCTCTGCGGTCTGCCTGCCACATTATGAAGCAGCAGACAGAGGCATCGGGCAGCGGCATCATCAGCTATGCTTATGACAGGCTCAAGGAGTCAATCGGTGCATTGGAAAGACCCATAATCACCTAATGATGGCAGCTCCAAAGTCAGGATTATGATGTCATTTTTTGACAGCCTCTCGATGTCAACATTCCTGACATGAAAAAGCTGTCACAAAATGGCTTTGGGGGCATGAACAGGGTCTACTCCCCCTCAGCTTTCCGCTATGGGGCCTGGGGTTTACCGATGGTGCCCCCTAAGCATCCCTGCACCATTTGGAAGTCACCATCCCTGCACCAGGTGGCAGGAATGTTTACAAACATCCATTTCACTATAGAAGATTGTGGTACGGGTCATACGGGTCATAATGAAATGGATGTTTCTGACCATCCTATGGGTGGTCGCATCCAAATTGTGAGGTTGGTATTGCCGGCTCATGGTCTAGCGGTTCCAGACCAATCGTTCGCCCAACATCGTAATCAGTCCCATAGTATATATATTTTTTTCACTGAAAAAAACAAAGTCCACAGGGATGTGTATATATCTCTCTTAAAGAATATATTACCTACTGGCGGTCACCAGTAGGTAGTTATAGTTACAACCTAGTTTCCATAGGAAAAGCAGTTTTTGATTTGCTAATAACTTTGGCGTTGTTTAACGAATCTTGTGAAATTCTCCCCCAAAAAAGTCTATCCAGGTCAGCTCCTATCCTGAAAGTTTGGGGCTGAGAAAAAAGGGGGGTCCCAAAACGCGTTTTCCCCATGTTAATTTCCATAGGAAATTTTGTGACGAGCTACAGCCTGAACTGTTGAACGGAATCACCCCAAATTTGGCAGAAAGGTGGAGCTTGATTCAGAAAGTGACCTTTTTTTTAAATGGTGTAAATCCGTTCAGTAGTTTATGAGAAATGCAAAGGATAATAGTAAAAAAATCAATTTTCCATAGTTAACTTTGTGCAAGGCTAGAGCCGAAACTACTGAACGGAATTAACCTAAATTTGGCGAAAAGGTAGTGCATGGGTCAGAAAGCGACCTTTTTTGTAAATGGTGTAAATCCATTCACTAGTTACTGAGAAATTAGAAAAATAAAAGTTTCGATATCTGGGTGGAGCCTAAGTCCCGGGCAAGACCATCACTGTGATTGGCTGTCAACACTCCAAAGCAGGAAGTGTTGGCAGTCATCTTGTGACTCGGTAGAAGCGAGTCACCAGAAAACAGAGAAACAAAGGTATAAAACAAGAGAAGGGGGCAGGGTAGAAACACCCTGACCCCTAGGCCTGCTCAGGGGATCCCAGAAGGACCCTTAGGACCATAGAAAGCATTTTCTTTTTAAAATATAGGCGCAATTCGCGCTGGTGTCTGGGGTTCCCGCGTTTTATTTAAATGAGACCACGGGGTGGGCTAGGTCCCGGGGCATTTCTTAAAAAATAATAGTGGGGCTTGCTGGGGATGAGGGGGCCCGCTGGGGTCCCCGCAGACCCGGGGTTTCACTCATGTTGGGAGGGGAGTTGTGCGACCCCTCTCCTAGAGTCCTTCATGTGCTTATAATGTTGGCATCGTCTGACGAATCTTTACTAAGCTTGCCCAAAAGTTTCTCTTTTTTGATCAGCTCCTGTCTTGAATGGGGTGTATTGAGGATGTACAAGGTTGGTTGTTGATTGAAAGCAAGTTTATTGTGAGATATTTGCATCCACAACCAGAGCCATCCAGTTGCGAAGACATATTACAGGGTGATTGGTCAAGGGAGGCTGAGAAAAAAGGTGTGTTCGAAAAAGTGTTTTCTCAATGTATTTTCCATAGGAAACTTTAGACAAGGCTACAGGTCAAACTGCTGAACAGAATTACGCCAAATTTGGCAGGGAGAAAGTTCTTGGTCCAGAAAGTGCACTTTTGTTGAAATGGTGTAAATCAGTTCAATAGTTTTTGAGATATTAAAGGAAAAAAAGATATATATATCTGAACGGGGCCTAACTCCCAACCACAAGCTTGCCTCTGATTGGCTTCTAACACTTCAAACCAGGAAGTGTTCTCTGATTGGATGCTAACACTTCAAACCAGGAAGTGTTAGCAGCCATCTTGTGCCTTGCATCGAGTGAAAATATAAAAGAAAGGTCCCGGGGGCAATTTAATATACTGGAGCTCTGTCTGTGCAAGATACCCCTTTCACGCTGCGTCTCCCGACATTAGCAGGTAACGCACCCTTTTCCCTCATCAACAGCATACCTCCAACAACATTCTTGGGCCCGCAAGTCTCCCTCTGGAAGCCACTTGTCGGCTCACAGTTCTTCGGGTGCCAGTTCTTGGGCCTGCAGTTGTATCTGTGAAGCCAAGACTGGAAATATATTGCAGGTCTCTCTCTGCAAGATAAGCTCTTCACAGTCCCTCTCCCCACATCACTGTTCCGCAGCTATCCCTTTGGAAGCCGATGGCCCGCACCTTTCCCTATACCAGTCGGCCCGCAGGTGTTCCTTTGCGGACTGGCACACAGCTCTCCCTCTGCGAAGTGACGGGCAGCGGTTCTTCCTCTATGAGCCTGCCAGTCGGCTCGCAGCTCTTCATCTACAAGCCAGCCGCCGGCTCATAAGTCTCTGAGAACAGATGCAATGGAGGCAATGATCATGCAGGTTGGACACCCAACACTGCTCTGACATCCCCCAGCAGGAGCTCCTTGTCTGCCATCCCCCCTCACCCCCACCACCCACAAACAAATGTGACAGTCACTTTAGGGATTATGGAACGTAAAAAATTGGGTAATGTTGTACAATTATTAACCCCTTCGCTGCTAGGCCTTTTCCCCTCCTGTGCTAAGCCTTTTTTGGGCTATTTGGGGTAGTGCGCGCTTAGGCCCCTGTAACTTTTTGACCACATTAGGTATCCACGCCAAATTTGCGTCCATTTCTTACAACATCATGCGGATTCTAAAGGTACCCAGGGTTTGTGGATTCTCCTAGAGAGTTCCCAGGAATTAGTCAAAATACAGCAAAATTTTGTTTTTTTTGTGAAAAATGGGGAAAAGTGGCTGCAAATGAAAGCGTATGGGTTTTTCTCTGCAAATGATATCAAAAAAGGGTTTGTGGGGCTGAAATCACCATTTCTCCAGCTTTTAGGGAATGACAGATTTTTGTCAGAAATCCAACTTTTTTTACACAGTTTTGAAATTTTTCTGGGACATACCCTATTTTTGCAATTTTTTGTGCTTTCAACCTCCTTCCAGATAATGGTAGAAATTGGTAGAAAAGCAATAATGGATCTTGGAAAGCTATACATTTTTGAAAAGTAGACAAAATTCTGAATTCAGCAAGGGGTCATTTGTGTAGATCCATCAAGGTTTCTTTATAGAAACTAACAGTTAAATATAGGAAAAATTAAAAATTAGTTGAAAAAACCAGCCTTTTGTGTCAACGTTTTCACCTGTAACTTCTTCTAATTATGACATCTCTTAGAAAGCAATGTACCGTTACATCCGCTGGTCCTTCCTGGTTTTGGGGATGTATAGGACTTGTAGGTTCACCAAGAGCCCAATGAACCCAGAGTAAAAAACTGAGCAGCATTTTGTAATGTTTGTTTTTTTAGTTCCGGGTATATAGCAATTACAGTGTGAAAATGTATACATGGAAAAATTGGTATGAAAGACACCTATGTATTTCTGAAATGGGAACAAATTACAGAGTTTAGAAACAGTGCATATTTGCACATTTTCGAAATTGCCAATTATTGGTCATTTTTCAAAATGACTTTTTTTTTTACACAATGTCTTTTATTTGGAAGGGAGAAATGCACCAAAAATCAATAGGTAATAACAGTTGCTTGCCAAGTACCCGCGGCAGGCAAGGGCCCAAAACGTTGTGATGCGAAATCCACATTGCCTATCAAAAAAATGTTTGGGCCCTTGCCTGCCGCGGGTACTTTGGCCTCCCACACAAGTGAGGCACCATTTTTACCGGGAGACCTGGGGGAACGCTGGGTGGTGGTAAATTTGTGTGAGCCCGGTGATGCCACAACTTTCCCACATCAAAATGTGTGAAAAAAGTGATTTTTTTCAGCTAAAATTTAGGTTTGCAGGGGATTCTGGGTAAGGAAACTTTGGGGGATCCATGCAAGCCATACCTCCCTGGAAGCCGCCGGGTGTCTAGTTTTCAGAAATGCGTGGGTTTGGTAGGTTTCCCTAGATGGCCGCCGAGCACCGGGCCAAAAACCCAAGTGACCCCCCTTGCAATACCAGGTGGTTTTGCGATAGGCCATTTTGATGTCGCCTCACTACGTTTTGGGCCCTTGCCTGCTGCGGGTACTTGGGCCTCCCACACAAGTGAGGCACCATTTTTACCGGGAGACCTGGGGGAACGCTGGGTGGTAGTAAATTTGTGTGAGTCCGGTGATGCCACAACTTTCCCACACCAAAACGTGTGAAAAAATTGTTTTTTTCAGCTAAAATGGAGGTTTGCAGGGGATTCTGGGTAAGGAAACGTTGGGGGATCCATGCAAGCCATACCTCCCTGGAAGCCGCCGGATGTCTAGTTTTCAGAAATGCATGGGTTTGGTAGGTTTCCCTAGATGGCCGCTGAGCACCAGGCCAAAAACCCAAGTGACCCCCTTGCAAAACCAGGTGGTTTTGCGATAGGCCATTTTGATGTCGCCTCACTACGTTTTGGGCCCTTGCCTGCAGCGGGTACTTGGGCCTCCCACACAAGTGAGGCACCATTTTTACCGGGAGTCCTGGGGGAACGCTGGGTGGTGGTAAATTTGTGTGAGCCCGGTGATACCACAACTTTCCCACACCAAAATGTGTGAAAAAGGTGATTTTTTCAGCTAAAATTGAGGTTTGCAGGGGATTCTGGGTATGGAAACATTGGGGGATCCACGCAAGCCATACCTCCATGTAAGCCCCCGGGTGTCTAGTTTTCAGAAATGTATGGGTTTGGTAGGTTTCCCATGATGGCCGCCGAGCACCGGGCCAAAAACCCAGGTGACCCCTCTTGCAAAACCAGGTGGTTTTGAGATAGGCAATTTTGATGTTGCCTCACTACGTTTTGGGCCCTTGCGTGTCGCTGGTACTTGGGCCTCCCACACAAGTGAGGCACCATTTTTACCACTTGACCTAGGGGAACACTATGTGGTGGGAAATTTGTGTGAGCCCGGTGATGCCACAACTTTCCAACACAAAAATATGTGAAAAAAGTGTTTTTTTCAGCTAAAATTGAGATTTGCAGGGGATTCTGGGTAAGGAAACGTTGGGGGATCCACCCAAGCCATACCTCCCTGGCAGCCCCCAGGTGTCTAGTTTTCAGAAATGTGTGGGTGTGGTAGGTTTCCCTATGTGATGGCTGCGCTAGGGCCCTAAATCCACAGGTAGGCATATTGCTAAAAACAACTCTGTGCCTAGTTGACTTTCTGCCACCCGGGGGGGGGGCATCAGGGGGGAGGGGAATGCCCCGATATGCCCCCAAGGGGTGCAGAAACACTGTGGCTATTTTTTGGAGGGTGGGGGCATTGGTATGCCCATTCTGGGCAGCCCCCACCCCACACATAAAAAAAGCCAGCGTAATCGTTGGCGTCCAGTGAGCTTTTTGCCCCCCAAGGGGGGCAGATTGAGGGCTACTGCCCCTATCTGCCCCCCCCGGGGGCGGCAGAAAGTCCACTAGATGCCAGGGATTTTATTGGGCAAATTTTAATTAGGGTGGGGGCTGTTCAAAACGGACATGCCAATGCCCCCACCCTAATTAAAATTTGCCTAAAAAATCCCTGGCGTCTAGTGGGCTTTTTGCCCCCCGGAGGGGCAGATTGGGGACTACTGCCCCATCTGTCCCCCAGGGGGGCAAGAAGGCTGTATTTTTTGTGGGGAGGGGGTGGGGGCATGGGCATGGCCGTTTTGGGCAACCCCCACCCTAATTAAAATTTTTTTAAAAAACTCCCTGGCGTCTAGTGGGCTTTTTGCCCCGCCGGTGGGGCAGATTGGGGGCAAATGCCCCCATCTGCCACCCAGGGGATGCAGAAAGTCCACTAGGCGCCAGAGAGTTTCATGGATAAATTTTAATTAGGGTGTGGGTTGCCCAAAACGGGCATGCCAATGCCCCCACCCTAATTAAAATTTTCCCCGAAAAATCTCTGGCGTCTAGTAGGCTTTTTGCACCCCGGGGGGGCAGATTGGGGGCTACTGCCCCATCTGTCCCCCACAGGGGCAGGAAGGCTGTAACTTTTGCAGGGATGGGGTGGGGGCATGGGCATGTCAGTTTTGGCCAACCCCCAAAATAATTAAAATTTGCCCCAAAATATTCCCTGGCGTCTAGTGGGCTTTTTACCCCTCCAACAGGGCAGATTGGGGGCTGAGCCCCCATCTTCCCCCCAGAGGAGGCAGAAAGTCCACTAGACACCAGGGAGTTTTTGTGGCAAATTTTAATTAGGGTGGGGGCTGCCCAAAATGGGTATGCAAATGCCCCCACCCTAATTAAAATTTGCTGAAAAAAATCCCTGGCGTCTAGTGGGATTTTTGCCCCCCGGAGGGGCAGATTGGGGACTACTGACCAATCTGTCCCTCGGGGAGGCTGGAAGGCTGTAATTTTTGCGGGGAGGGGGTGGGGGCATGGGCATGGCCGTTTTGGGCAACCCCCACCCTTATTAAAATTTTCCCCCAAAAACTCCCTGGCGTCTAGTGGGCTTTTTGCCCCCCCAGTGGGGCAGATTGGGGGCTAATGCCCCCATCTGCTCCCCAGGGGAGGCAGAAAGTCCACTTGGTGCCAGAGAGTTTTTTGGGTAAATTTTAATTAGGGTGGGGGCTGCCCAAAACGGGTATGCCAATGCCCCCACCCTAATTAAAATTTGCCCCCAAAAATCCCTGGCGTCTAGTGGGCATTTTGCCCCCCGGGGTGGCAGACTGGGGGCTACTGTCCCATCTACCCCCCAGGGGGGCAGGAAGGCTGTAAGTTTTGTGGGGGTGGGGGCATGGACATGCCTTTTTTGGGACCCCCCACCCTAATACAAATTTGCCCCAAAATAATCCCTTGCGTCTAGTGGTCTTTTTGCCCCCCCGGTGGGGCAGATTGGCGGCTAAAGCCCCCATCTGCCCCCAGGGGGAGCAGAAAGTCCATTAGATGCCAGGGAGGTTTTTGGGAAAAATTTTATTAGGTTGGGGGCTGCCCAAAACGGGCATGACAATGTCCCTACCCTAATTAAAATTTGCCTAAAAAATCCCTGGCGTCTAGTGGGCTTTTTGCCCCATTGGTGGGGCAGATTGGGGGCTACTGCCCCATCTGCCCCACAGGGGAGCAGGAAGGCTGTTATTTTTGCGGGGGAGAGGGGTGGGGGCATGGGCATGCCCGTTTTGGGAGTCCCCACCCTAATTCAAATTTGCCCCAAAATAACTCCTGGCATCTATTGGGTTTTTTTGCCCCCCGGCGGGGCAGATTGGGGGCTAATGCCCCCATCTACCCGCCAGGGGGGGCAGAAAGTCCACAAGACACCAGGGAGTTTTTTGGGCAAATTTTAATTAGCGTGGGGGCTGCCCAAAACGGGCATGCCAATGCCCCCGCCCTAATTAAAATTTGGCTAAAAAATCCCTGGTGTCTACTGGGCTTTTTGCCCCCCGAGGGGGGCAGATTTGGGGCTAATGCCCCCATCTGCCCCCCAGGGGGGCAGAAAGGCTGTCATTTTTGCAGAGGGTGGGTGTGGGCATGGGCATGCAGATATTGGGCAGCCCCCACCACAAATTATAAGAAAAAATTAATCCCTGGCGTATAGTGGGCTTTCTGCCCCTGGGGGGGAAGATTAGGGGCTACTGCCCCAACTGCCCCCCAGGAGGGGCAGAAAGGCTGTACATTATGAGGGGTGGGGGCATGGAAATGCCCTTCATGGGCAGCCCCCACCCTAAAAAATTATGTGCACAAAGTAAATATCCCTGGTGTCTAGTGGGCTTTTTGCCCCCCGGGGGGGGCAGATTGGGGGCTACTGCCCCCACCTGCCCCCCAGGGGGGAAAAAAAGACTAAATGACACTAAAAATATTTGGGGGGAGCAAAAGCCCTTGCCTAAGGGGCCGCTCCCCCCTCCCTGGTGTCTAGTGAGTGGATCCCTGCTTGGGGATCGCCCTCCTGGGGAGGGGGTACCATTGGAAAGGGGAGATTCTCCCCTTTCCAATATTACCCCTCCCGTCTTTCTACGTGCCCGGGGGGCTGAGATAGCCCCCTGAGCACATACAAAGTGAAACTGAAATGAGCCTAAAGGCTCATATTAGCAATGAAGATAGCGCGACCTGCGCGCTGATCTTCATTGCACAGAAACCAGGGAGTGGGCCTCGGGAGCTGGGGAAGCTCTTCCCCAGCTCCCAAGGTCAAAGGCATGAAATAGAAATCCCTCTGCTGTCTGCAGCAGAGGGATTTCGTGCCCCTGGCCTCATGACGGAATGGTTCCGTCATGAGCACAGGGGCACCGATGCTCATGACGGAACCATTCCGTCATGAGCATTGAAAGGGTTAATAAGAAGATGCTTGTATGGTTGGGCAAATAAGAATCTTAGTCATGTATGGATTTACATATAAAACATTTTATTAAAATAAAACAACAACAAATAAAACTATGTACAGCAATGTCATGTCATCGCTGGACCATTTGTGAATCACAACCTGCAAGACAAAAAGAACGATAAGATGGTGCGTCATGCATCCAGCAAAGGAGAAAAAGAAAGAGAGAAAGTGAGAGAGAGGAAGAGAGAGAGAAATAAAGAAAGAGTGAGAGAATGAGGAAGACAAAGAAAGAGAGAAAGAGTGAGAGAGAGAAAGAGAGAAAGAGTAAGATACAAGGAAGAGAGAAAGAGAGAAACAGTGTGAGAGAGAGGAAGAGAGAGAGAGAAAGAGTGAGAGAGAGGAAGAGAGAGAGAAAGAGTGAGAGAAAGGAAGAGAGAGAGAGAAAGAGTGAGAGTGAGAGTGAGGGAGAGAGAGGGAAAGAGTGAGAGACAAGGAAGAGAGAAAGAGAGAAACAGTGTAATAGAGGAAGAGAGAGGACGAGAGAGAGAGAAAGAGTGAGAGAGAGGAAGAAAGAGAAAGAAAGAACGAGAGAGAGAGGAAGAGACAAAGAAAGAGAGAAAGTGCAAGAGAGAGAAAGGAAGAGATGGAAAGGGAGAGGGAGTGTTGACACTGGAGAAAATCTTTGCAGCTCACCTTTCTGCCACCAGTGTGTCTCCAACCACGTACCGGGACATAGTGCACCCTCAAGTTTAGTCATCTATAAGATAGTATAGAATTAGTAATTGCAGAGTACATACAACTGCACACGCGTAGTTCTTTGTTTCGCCGCTGCGCACTCAGGCTGCTGCACCCCATCCACTCCCACTGATCGGAGGTGTCTGTGCGCTCTTATGCACCCAGGCTGCTGCACACTATCCACTCCCACCGCCCAGAGGTGACTGCCCGCTGCTGCGGAAAGAAGCCTCTCTGTTCACCTTCCACCACCGGCGGGTGTGTTAGAGGGTCCACCACATGCCGAAGCAACAATCTCAGGCGTTGCGTACTCGCGGTAAAGCAGAGCGCACAATTCAAATTGGGTGTTGATTGTCAGGTTGGCAACGCATCATCGTAGGTTCCACACGAGTTCAGCTCTGGTGGCACTGAGTGGCGGGAGTTCCGTGTTGGGGGTCCTCAATTCGTGAATCACAGCCTGTTAGATAAAAAGCAAGTCATGCGTCCATCAAAGGAGATAGAAAGAGAGATAGAGAGAGAAAGAAAGAGTGAGAGGAAGACAGGGCGAAAAAGAAAGAAAGAGTGAGAGGAAGACAGAGAGAAAGAGAGAAACTGTGAGAGTGAGAGGAAGAGAGAAAAAGAAAGAAATAGTGAGGAAGACAGAGAGAAAGAGAGAAAGAGTGAGAGAGACAAACAGAGAGAAACAGTGAGAGAGAGGAAGAGAGAGAGGAAGAGTGTGAGAAAGAGGACGAGAGAGAGAAAGAGAGAAACAGTGTGAGAGGAAGAGAGAGCGAAAGAGTGTGAAGGAGAGAATGGAAGGGATGAAGAGGGACCGTGAGTGCCCATACTGTGGACAAAACCCTCACAGCTCACCTTTACGCCACCGCTGTGTCTCCAACCACGTGCCGGGACCTAGTGGAGCCCTCAAGCTCCCACATCTGAAACATAGTACAGAATTAGAATTTGCAGAGTATATACGACTGCACACACCTAAACCGCTGTTCCGCATTTGTGCATCCAGACTGCTGCACATAATCCACTCCCGCCGCCCAGAGGTGTCTGCCCGCCCTTGCACACCCAGGCCTCACTGCTCACCTTTTCACAGACAGGGCAACCTGCATATCATGCAGCCCCGCTCCGCAGGCCCCCAGGTCTCACATTTGGTGCTGGATCTTGGTTTTGCCATGGCAGAGGACATACCAGTGCACCAGGCTTTTCATCGCAGGCTGCACACCCACTCAGCTCTTGCCTAGTGATGTCGTTTGAGAAGTCATCAGTGATGTAATCATTGATGTCGCTGACCATGTCATGAATGATGTAATATGTGATGTCATCACCAGTGCATTGCGGGGGCGTGAGTTATAGTTAGCTGAACTAACTATAACACCAGAATTTCTATGGTTTTGTACGAGTGAAATGTTCAACTAACAATAACGTTCCTGAAACCTATGGTTTTTTCAGTGAATTTCTATGTTTTTTTAAATTCTAATTTCTAACTATAACGTGCCTGAAACCTATGTTTTTTTTAGTGAATTTCTATGATTTTTTTAATGCTAATTTCTAACTATAACATGCCTGAAACCTATGGCTTTTTCGGGGAATTTGCAAGTCTAATGTACCTCAATCCTATGTATTTTTTATTTTCTGTACATATATATATTTTAAAAATATGTGAATAATTTTTAGTTAGGAAAACTATATTCATTCTTTTTTTTCACCCTTCGCGCATCCTACACGATGGCTGCACGCATTACTGAAGCCATTTTGAAAAGTCATGCTGTGGTCGCAAATTTGGAGTAATTTGTAAAGTATGAAATATCTTTAAAATAATTATAAATAAAAGTTTTCCTTTAAGTGTTTGTCTAAATTTATTAATAAAAGTATTTTTAAAGTATTATTTTCAATATAATTTTAATGAAAGTAAAGTTACGAAATGCGCGGTGTAGCCGCTTAATGTGCGCAACATCTCCCCACACGTATTTCCGGGGTCGTGCCGTGATCGCGCTGAGATCGAGCCGAAGTCAAGACTTCGGCGTACTTTTAATTTTGAAAAAATGAAAGTATGAATATGATATTAGACTGAACAGTCTTGCTAATATACTTATTAAAAGTTTATAGAAATCTTTCTTTATAGTGTATAATGATATACATGATTTTCGCGGGTGCGCGAAAGGTGCGTGACAAGTGTGTGCACGCTACGCGACTTCATGTCAGCAAAAGAAAAAAGGAATCTGATTGGTTGAACTCAATTTCATTGTGAAAGAGGGAGGATCCATCCTTCTGATATTTCAATTACTTTTTGTCGTTGATAGAGAGAAGACCTGTTTCTTGCTTCTCTTTATATTGATATACCTTATTTGTGTGTTTGTTTATTTTTAATACAACTATGGCTTCTAGTTTTGCTGAAGATGATCCACTTGCAGTAGAGGAGGAAGAACAGATGGTGCAGCAGGAGAAGAAAAGAAAGGAAAACATTGTTTGGTCCTTTTTTAGTGTACAAGAGGACCTGCAATTGGTGCCACTTCTGCCTCCCATAACCTAGAAAAGCACAGTACGGTCAAACTGGGGTGGGACACACACTCGTTGACCTCTCATGGCACTGCTCCACATTTTGGGGAGGACGCTTTCCATTAGCTGTGTTTTCTGATGACGTGTTGCGCCGGCTCCATCCAACAACAGAACTCCTTCCGATCAAAACCAACTCTTCCCTTTTCTCACAGGAAGTGAAACCAGGCCACGCAGATACTTTCACAATACTACAGCCGGGAATGCACTTTCCGGTAAAAAAACACATTCCTTCCTCCTAATCAAATAAAAGACTCACTCAAGCACAGGGGCCAGCTTCGATCTGTAAACAGCTGTTACAATTACTTTTACCATGGATGCGTTGTGCATCGCGAAGTCATTACTACTCATTTTTTTAGAACGGATGGTCATTTACCACGGAAAACCTTCACAAAAAATAAAGACGATGCACGTCGTTGTAAGGAAACATCGGCTGTTCCATTTCCTCACAACGACATGTACCGCCCCCTCAGAGATGACGTGAACAGGGAACCACAAGGAGTGACAGGTAAGGGGGATTGGGCATGGGGTGTGGGTTACTTTTCTAGGGTTTAGGGTAGTGCAGTGGTGTTTGGGTAGTGTAGGGGGTCGTGGTGGGGGTAGTGTTTTAGGGTTTAGGGTAGTGCAGTGGTGTTGTGTAGTGTAGGGGGTCGTGGTGGGGGTAGTGTTTTAGGGTTTAGGATAGGGCAGTGGTGTTTGGGTAGTGTAGGAGGTCTTGCTGGGGGTAGTGTTTTAGGGTTTAGGGTAGTGCAGTGGTCTTTTGGTAGTGTATGAGGTCGTGCTGGGGGTAGATTTAGGGTTTAGGGTAGAGCAGTGGTGTTTGTGTAGTGTAGGGGTTATGCAGGGGATAGTGTTTTAGGGTTTAGGGTAGTGCATTGGTGTTTGGGTAGTGTAGGGGATCGAGCTGGGGGTAGTGTTTTTTTGGGTTTAGGGTAGTGCAGTGGTGTTTGGGAAGTGTAGGGGGTCATGCTGGGGGAAGTGTTTAAGGGTTTAGGGTAGTGCAGTGGTGTTTGGGCAGTGTAGGGGGTCATGCTTGGAGTGGTGTTTTAGGGTTTAGGGTAATGCAGTGGTGTTTGGGTAGTGTAGGGGGTCATGCTAAGTGTAGTGTTTTAGGGTTTAGGGTAGCACAGTGGTGTTCGGGTAGTGTAGGGGATCAAGCTGGGGGTAGTGTTTTAGGGTTTAGGGTAGCGCAGTGGTGTTTGGGTAGTGTAGGGGGTCATGCTGGGGGTAGTGTTTTAGGGTTTAGGGTAGTACAGTGGTGTTTGTGTAGTGTAAGGGTGTTGTGTTTTAGGGTTGAGGGTCGTGCAGTGGTGTGTGCATAGTTTACTGGGTTGTGCTGGGGGTAGATTTAGGGTTTAGGGTAGCATAGTGATGTTCGGTTACTGTAGAGGGTCATGCTGGGGGTAGTGTTTTAGGGTTTATGGTAGCGTAGTGGTGTTTGGGTATTGTAGGCGTTCGCGCTGGGGGGAGTATTTTAGGGTTTAGGATAGCGCAGTGGTGTATAGGCAGTGTAGGGGGTCGTGCTGGTGGTAGTGTTTTATTGTTTAGGGTAGCGCAGTGGTGTTTGTGTAGTGTAGGGGATCGTGCTGAGGTAGTTTTTTGGGGGGGATTTAGGGTACTGCACTGGTGTTTGTGTGGTGTAGGGGTTTGTGCTGGGGTAGTGTTTTAGATTTTAGGGTAGCACAGTGGTGTTTGTGTACTAAAAGGGGGTCATGCTGGGGCTACTGTTTTAGGTTTTAGGGTAGCACAGTGGTGTTTTTGTAGTGTAGGGGGTTGTGCTGGGGGTAGTGTTTTAGGGTTTAGGGTAGTGCAGTGGTGTTTGGGTAGTGTAGGGGGTTCTGTTGGGTGTAGTGTTTTAGTTTAGCACAGTGATGTTTAGGTAGTGTAGGGGGTCATGCTGGGGTAGTGTTTTAGGGTTTAGGTAGCCCAGTGGTGTTTGTGTAGTGTAGGGGGTCTTTCTGGGGGTAGTGTTTTAGGGTTCAGGGTAGCGCAGTGGTGTTTGGGTAGTGTAGGGGATCGTGCTGGGATAGTATTTTAGGGTTTGGGTAGCGCAGTGGTGTTTGTGTAGTGTAGGGGGTCATGCTGGTGGTAGTGTTTTAGGGTTTAGGGTAGTGCAGTGGTGTTTGGGGAGCGTAGATGGTCGTGCTGGGGGTAGTGTTTTAGGGTTTAGGGTAGTGCAGTGGTGTTCGGGTAGTGTAGGGGGTCATGCTGGGGGTAGTGTTTTGGGGTTTAGGGTAGAGCAGTTGTGTTTGTGTAATGTAGGCTGTCGTGCTGGGGGTAGTGTTTTAGGGAAGCGCAGTGGTGTTTGGGTAGTGTATGGGGTCATGCTGGGGTAGTGTTGTAGGGTTTAGGGTAGCGCAGTTATGTTTGTGTAGTGTAGGGGGTCATGCTGAGGGTAGTGTTTTAAGGTTTACGGTAGCGCAACGGTGTTTGTGTAATGTAGGGGGCCGTGCTGGGGGTTGTGTTTTAGGGTTTAGAGTTGCACAGTGGTGTTTGGATAGCGTAGGGGGTCGTACTGGGGGTAGTGTTTTGGGGTTTAGGGTAGCTCAGTGGTGTTTGGGGATTAGGGTAGCGAAGTGGTGTTTGGGGAGCGTAGGGGGTTGTACTGGGATAGGGTTTAAGTTTAGCACAGTGGTGTTTGGGTAGTGTAGGGGGTCATGCTGGGGGTAGTGCTTTAGGGTTTAGGTAGCACAGTGGTGTTTGTGTAGTGAAGCGGGTCATGCTGTGGGTAGTGTCTTAGGGTTTAGGGTAGCGCAGTGGTGTTTGTGTAGTGTAGGGGGTTGTGCTGGGGGTAGTGTTTTAAGGTTTAGGTTAGCTCAGTGGTGTTTGTGTAGTGTAGGGGGTCGTGCTGGGGGTAGTGTTTTAGGGTTTAGGGTAGTGCAGTAGTGTTTGGGTAATATAGGGGGTCGTGCTGGGGGTAGTGATTTAGGGTTTAGGGTAGTGCAGTGGTGTTTGGGTAGTATAGGGGGCATGCTGGGGTGGTGTTTTAGGGTTTTGGGTAGCTCAGTGCTGTTTGGGTTGTGTAGGGGTTCGTGTTGAGGGTAGTGTTTTAGGGTTTAGGGTAGCACAGTGGTGTTTGGTTAACGTAGGGGGTCGTGCTGGGGATAGTGTTTTAGGGTTTAGTGTAGCCCAGTGATGTTTGGGTAGTGTAGGGGGTCATGCTGGGGGAAGTGTTTTAGGGATAAGGGTAGCGCAGTGGTGTTTGGGTAGTGTAGGGGGTCATGCTGGGGGTAGTGTTTTAGGGTTTAGGGTAGCGCATTGGTGTTTGGGTAGTGTAGGGGGTCGTGCTGGGGGAAGTGTTTTAGTTTAGCACAGTGGTGTTTGGGTAGAGTAGGGGGTCATACTCGGGGTAGTGTTTTAGGGTTTAGGTAGCACAGTGGTGTTTGGGTAGTGTAGGGTGTCATGCTGGGGGTAGTGTTTTAGTTTTTAGGGTAGTGCAGTGGTGTTTGTGTAGTATAAGGGTTCTAGCTGGGGTAGTGGTTTAGGGTTTGGGTAGAGCAGTGGTGCTTGTGTAGCGTAGGGGATCATGCTGGGGGTAGTGTTTTAGGGTTTAGGGTAGCTCAATGGGGTTTGGGTAGTGTAGGGGTCGTGCTGCGGGAAGTGTTTTAGTTAAGCACAGTGGTGTTTGGGTAGTGTAGGTGGTCATGCTGGGGGTAGTGTTTTAGGGCTTAGGTAGCGCAGTGGTGTTTGGGTAGTGACGGAGGTCATGCTGGGGGTAGTGTTTTAGGGTTTAGGGTAGCACAGTGGTGATTGTGTAGGGTAAGGGTTCGTGCTGGGGCGGTGTTTTAGGGTTAAGGTTAGTGCAGTGGGGTTGGTGTAGTGTAGAGGGTCATGCTGGGGGTAGTGTTTTAGCATTTAGGGTAGTGCAGTAGTGTTGATGTAGTGTAGGGGGTTGTGCTTTGGGTAGTGTTTTAGGGTTTAGGGTAGCGCAGTTGTGTTTGTGAAGTATAGGGTGTAGTGTTTTGGGGTTTAGGGTAGTGCAGTGGTGTTTGTGTGGTGTAGGGGATATTGCTGGGGTAGTGTTTTGGGTTTAGGGTAATGCTGTAGTGTTTGTATAGTGTAGGGGTCGTGTTTTAGGGTTTAGGGTAGTGCAGTGGTGTGTGGGTAGTGTAGGGTGTTGTGTTTTAGGGTTGAGGGTAGTGCAGTGGTGTTTGAATAGTGTAGGGGGTTGTGCTGGGGCTAGATTTAGGGTTTAGGTTAGTGCAGTGGTGTTCGGGTACTGTAGGGGGTCATACAGGGGGAAGTGTTTTAGGGTTGTGCAGTGGTGTTTGGGTATTGTAGGCAGTCGTACTGGGGGTAGTATTTTGGGGTTTAGGGTAAGGCAGTGGTGTAGAGGTACTGTAGGGGGTCGTGCTGGTGGTATTGTTTTAGGGTTTAGCGTAGCGCAGTAGTGTTTGGGTAGTGTAGAGTGTCATACTGGAGTTGGTGTATTAGGATTTAGGGTAGCGCAGCGGTGTTTGGCTAGTTTAGAGGGTCGTGCTGGTGCTAGTGTTTTAGGGTTTAGGGTATCGCAGTTGTGTTTGGGTAGTTTAGGGGATCGTGCTGGGGCTAGTTTTTTTGTGTTTAGGGTAGCGCAGTGGTGTTTGGGTATCGTAGGGGGTCGTGCTGGGGCTAGTGTTTTAGGTTTTAGAGTAGCACAGTGGTGTTTGTGTAGCCTAGGGGGTCATGCTGGGGTAGTCTTTTAGGGTTTAGGGTAGCGCAGTGGTGTTTGTGTAGTGTAGGGGATCGTGCTGAGGTAGTTTTTTGGGGGGATTTAGGGTAGTGCACTGGTGTTTGTGTGGTGAAGGGGTTTGTGCTGGGGGTAGTGTTTTAGTTTTTAGGGTAGTGCAGTGGTGTTTGTGTAGTATAAGGGTTCGAGCTGGGGTAGTGGTTTAGGGTTCGGGTAGAGCAGTGGTGTTTGTGTAGTGTAGGGGATCATGCTGGGGGTAGTTTTTTAGGGTTTAGGGTAGCTCACTGGGGTTTGGGTAGTGTAGGGGTCGTGCTGCGGGAAGTGTTTTAGTTAAGCACAGTGGTGTTTGGGTAGTGTAGGTGGTCATGCTAGGGGTAGTGTTTTAGGGCTTAGGTAGCACAGTGGTGTTTGGGTAGTGACGGAGGTCATGCTGGGGGTAGTGTTTTAGGGTTTAGGGTAGCACAGTGGTGATTGTGTAGTGTAAGGGTTCGTGCTGGGGCGGTGTTTTAGGGTTAAGGGTAGTGCAGTGGGGTTGGTGTAGTGTAGAGGGTCATGCTGGGGGTAGTGTTTTAGCGTTTAGGGTAGTGCAGTAGTGTTGATGTAATGTAGGGGGTCGTGCTGGGGGTAGTGTTTTAGGGTTTAGGGTAGTGCAGTGGTGTTTGTGTGGTGTAGGGGATAGTGCTGGGGTAGTGTTTTAGGGTTTAGGGTAGTGCTGTAGTGTTTGTATAGTGTAGGGGTCGTGTTTTAGGGTTTAGGGTAGTGCAGTGGTGTGTGGGTAGTGTAGGGTGTTGTGTTTTAGGGTTGAGGGTAGTGCAGTGGTGTTTGAATAGTGTAGGGGGTTGTGCTTGGGCTAGATTTAGGGTTTAGGTTAGTGAAGTGGTGTTCGGGTACTGTAGGGGGTCATACCTGGGGAAGTGTTTTAGGGTTGTGCAGTGGTGTTTGGGTATTGTAGGCAGTCGTACTGGGGGTAGTATTTTAGGGTTTAGGGTAAGGCAGTGGTGTAGAGGTACTGTAGGGGGTCGTGCTGGTGGTAGTGTTTTAGGGTTTAGCGTAGCGCAGTAGTGTTTGGGTAGTGTAGAGGGTCATACTGGAGTTAGTGTATTAGGATTTAGGGTAGCGCAGTGGTGTTTGGCTAGTGTAGAGGGTCGTGCTGGTGTTATTCTTTTAGGGTTTAGGGTATCGCAGTTGTGTTTGGGTATCGTAGGGGGTCGTGCTGGGGCTAGTGTTTTAGGTTTTAGAGTAGCGCAGTGGTGTTTGTGTAGCCTAGGGGGTCATGCTGGGGTAGTCTTTTAGGGTTTAGGGTAGCGCAGTGGTGTTTGTGTAGTGTAGGGGATCGTGCTGAGGTAGTTTTTGGGGGGGATTTAGGGTAGTGCACTGGTGTTTGTGTGGTGTAGGGGTTTGTGCTGGGGTAGTGTTTTAGATTTTAGGGTAGCACAGTGGTGTTTGTGTACTAAAAGGGGGTCATGCTGGGGCTACTGTTTTAGGTTTTAGGGTAGCGCAGTGGTGTTTTTGTAGTGTAGGGGGTCGTGCTGGGGGTAGTGTTTTAGGGTTTAGGGTAGTGCAGTGGTGTTTGGGTAGTGTAGGGGGTCATTCTGGGGTAGTGTTTTAGGGTTTAGGTAGCGCAGTGGTGTTTGTGTAGTGTAGGGGGTCATGTTGGGGTAGTGTTTTAGTTTAGCACAGTGGTGTTCGGGTAGTGTAGGGGGTCATGCTGGGGTAGTGTTTTAGGGTTTAGGTAGCGCAGTGGTGTTTGTGTAGTGTAGGGGGTCATTCTGGGGGTAGTGTTTTGGGGTTCAGGGTAGCGCAGTGGTTTTTGGGTAGTGTAGGTGGTCGTGCTGGGGGTAGTGTTTTAGTTTAGCACAGTGGTGTTTGGGTAGTGTAGGGGATCGTGCTGGGGTAGTATTTTAGGGTTTGGGTAGCGCAGTGGTGTTTGTGTAGTGTAGGGGGTCATGCTGGTGGTAGTGTTTTACGGTTTAGGGTAGTGCAGTGGTGTTTGGGGAGTGTAGAGGGTCGTGCTGGGGGTAGTGTTTTAGGGTTTAGGGTAGTGCAGTGGTGTTCGGGTAGTGTAGGGGTCATGCTGGGGTTAGTGTTTTGGGGTTTAGGGTAGAGCAGTTGTGTTTGTGTAATGTAGGCTGTCGTTCTGGGGGTAGTGTTTTAGGGTAGCGCAGTGGTGTTTGGGTAGTGTATGGGGTCATGCTGGGGTAGTGTTGTAGAGTTTAGGGTAGCGCAGTTATGTTTGTGTAGTGTAGGGGGTCATGCTGGGGGTAGTGTTTTAAGGTTTAGGGTCGTGCAACGGTGTTTGTGTAATGTAGGGGGTCGTGCTGGGGGTTGTGTTTTAGGGTTTAGGGTTGCACAGTGGTGTTTGGATAGCGTAGGGGGTTGTGCTGGGGGTAGTGTTTTGGGGTTTAGGGTAGCTCAGTGGTTTTTGGGGATTAGGGTAGCGCAGTGGTGTTTGGGGAGCGTAGGGGGTTGTACTGGGGTAGGGTTTAAGTTTAGCACAGTGGTGTTTGGGTAGTGTATGGGGTCATGCTGGCGGTAGTGCTTTAGGGTTTAGGTAGCGCAGTGTTGTTTGTGTAGTGAAGGGGGTCATGCTGTGGGTAGTGTTTTAGGGTTTAGGGTAGCGCAGTGGTATTTGTGTAGTGTAGGGGGTTGTGCTGGGGGTAGTGTTTTAAGGTTTAGGTTAGCTCAGTGGTGTTTGTGTAGTGTAGGGGGTTGTGCTGGGGGTAGTGTTTTAGGGTTTAGGGTAGTGCAGTAGTGCTTGGCTAATATAGGGGGTCATGCTGGGGGTAGTGATTTAGGGTTTAGGGTAGTGCAGTGGTGTTTGAGTAGTATAGGGGCGTGCTGGGGTGGTGTTCTAGGGTTTTGGGTAGCTCAGTGCTGTTTGGGTTGTGTAGGGGTTCGTGTTGAGGGTAGTGTTTTAGGGTTTAGGGTAGCACAGTGGTGTTTGGTTAACGTAGGGGGTCGTGCTGGGGGTAGTGTTTTAGGGTTTAGGGTAGCGCAGTGGTGTTTGGGTAGTGTAGGGGGTCATGCTGGGGGTAGGGTTTTAGGGTTTAGGGTAGCACATTGGTGTTTGGGTAGTGTAGGGGGTCGTGCTGGGGGACGTGTTTTAGTTTAGCGCAGTGGTGTTTGGGTAGTGTAGGGGGTCCTACTGGGGGTAGTGTTTTAGGGTTTAGCTAGCGCAGTGGTGTTTGGGTTGTGTAGGGTGGCATGCTGGGGGTAGTGTTTTAGTTTTTAGGGTAGTGCAGTGGTGTTTGTGTAGTATAAGGGTTCGTGCTGGGGTAGTGTTTTAGGGTTTAGGTAGCGCAGTGGTGTTTGGGTAGTGTAGGGTGTCATGCTGGGGGTAGTGTTTTAGTTTTTAGGGTAGTGCAGTGGTGTTTGTGTAGTATAAGGGTTCTAGCTGGGGTAGTGGTTTAGGGTTTGGGTAGAGCAGTGGTGCTTGTGTAGCGTAGGGGATCATGCTGGGGGTAGTGTTTTAGGGTTTAGGGTAGCTCAATGGGGTTTGGGTAGTGTAGGGGTCGTGCTGCGGGAAGTGTTTTAGTTAAGCACAGTGGTGTTTGGGTAGTGTAGGTGGTCATGCTGGGGGTAGTGTTTTAGGGCTTAGGTAGCGCAGTGGTGTTTGGGTAGTGACGGAGGTTATGCTGGGGGTAGTGTTTTAGGGTTTAGGGTAGCACAGTGGTGATTGTGTAGGGTAAGGGTTCGTGCTGGGGCGGTGTTTTAGGGTTAAGGTTAGTGCAGTGGGGTTGGTGTAGTGTAGAGGGTCATGCTGGGGGTAGTGTTTTAGCATTTAGGGTAGTGCAGTAGTGTTGATGTAGTGTAGGGGGTTGTGCTTTGGGTAGTGTTTTAGGGTTTAGGGTAGCGCAGTTGTGTTTGTGAAGTATAGGGTGTAGTGTTTTGGGGTTTAGGGTAGTGCAGTGGTGTTTGTGTGGTGTAGGGGATATTGTTGGGGTAGTGTTTTGGGTTTAGGGTAATGCTGTAGTGTTTGTATAGTGTTGGGGTCGTGTTTTAGGGTTTAGGGTAGTGCAGTGGTGTGTGGGTAGTGTAGGGTGTTGTGTTTTAGGGTTGAGGGTAGTGCAGTGGTGTTTGAATAGTGTAGGGGGTTGTGCTGGGGCTAGATTTAGGGTTTAGGTTAGTGCAGTGGTGTTCGGGTACTGTAGGGGGTCATACCGGGGGAAGTGTTTTAGGGTTGTGCAGTGGTGTTTGGGTATTGTAGGCAGTCATACTGGGGGTAGTATTTTGGGGTTTAGGGTAAGGCAGTGGTGTAGAGGTACTGTAGGGGGTCGTGCTGGTGGTAGTGTTTTAGGGTTTAGCGTAGCGCAGTAGTGTTTGGGTAGTGTAGAGGGTCATACTGGAGTTAGTGTATTAGGATTTAGGGTAGCGCAGTGGTGTTTGGCTAGTGTAGAGGGTCGTGCTGGTGTTATTCTTTTAGGGTTTAGGGTATCGCAGTTGTGTTTGGGTATCGTAGGGGGTCATGCTGTGGCTAGTGTTTTAGGTTTTAGAGTAGCGCAGTGGTGTTTGTGTAGCCTAGGGGGTCATGCTGGGGTAGTCTTTTAGGGTTTAGGGTAGCGCAGTGGTGTTTGTGTAGTGTAGGGGATCGTGCTGAGGTAGTTTTTGGGGGGGATTTAGGGTAGTGCACTGGTGTTTGTGTGGTGTAGGGGTTTGTGCTGGGGTAGTGTTTTAGATTTTAGGGTAGCACAGTGGTGTTTGTGTACTAAAAGGGGGTCATGCTGGGGCTACTGTTTTAGGTTTTAGGGTAGCGCAGTGGTGTTTTTGTAGTGTAGGGGGTCGTGCTGGGGATAGTGTTTTAGGGTTTAGGGGAGTGCAGTGGTGTTTGGGTAGTGTAGGGGGTCATGTTGGGGTAGTGTTTTAGTTTAGCACAGTGGTGTTTGGGTAGTGTAGGGGGTCATGCTGGGGTAGTGTTTTAGGGTTTAGGTAGCGCAGTGGTGTTTGTGTAGTGTAGGGGGTCATTCTGGGGGTAGTGTTTCGGGGTTCAGGGTAGCGCAGTGGTTTTTGGGTAGTGTAGGTGGTCGTGCTGGGGGTAGTGTTTTAGTTTAGCACAGTGGTGTTTGGGTAGTGTAGGGGATTGTGCTGGGGTAGTATTTTAGGGTTTGGGTAGCGCAGTGGTGTTTGTGTAGTGTAGGGGGTCATGCTGGTGGTAGTGTCTTACGGTTTAGGGTAGTGCAGTGGTGTTTGGGGAGTGTAGAGGGTCGTGCTGGGGGTAGTGTTTTAGGGTTTAGGGTAGTGCAGTGGTGTTCGGGTAGTGTAGGGGTCATGCTGGGGTTAGTGTTTTGGGGTTTAGGGTAGAGCAGTTGTGTTTGTGTAATGTAGGCTGTCGTTCTGGGGGTAGTGTTTTAGGGTAGCGCAGTGGTGTTTGGGTAGTGTATGGGGTCATGCTGGGGTAGTGTTGTAGAGTTTAGGGTAGCGCAGTTATGTTTGTGTAGTGTAGGGGGTCATGCTGGGGGTAGTGTTTTAAGGTTTAGGGTCGTGCAACGGTGTTTGTGTAATATAGGGGGTCGTGCTGGGGGTTGTGTTTTAGGGTTTAGGGTTGCACAGTGGTGTTTGGATAGCGTAGGGGGTTGTGCTGGGGGTAGTGTTTTGGGGTTTAGGGTAGCTCAGTGGTTTTTGGGGATTAGGGTAGCGCAGTGGTGTTTGGGGAGTGTAGGGGGTTGTACTGGGGTAGGGTTTAAGTTTAGCACAGTGGTGTTTGGGTAGTGTATGGGGTCATGCTGGCGGTAGTGCTTTAGGGTTTAGGTAGCGCAGTGTTGTTTGTGTAGTGAAGGGGGTCATGCTGTGGGTAGTGTTTTAGGGTTTAGGGTAGCGCAGTGGTATTTGTGTAGTGTAGGGGGTTGTGCTGGGGGTAGTGTTTTAAGGTTTAGGTTAGCTCAGTGGTGTTTGTGTAGTGTAGGGGGTCGTGCTGGGGGTAGTGTTTTAGGGTTTAGGGTAGTGCAGTAGTGTTTGGCTAATATAGGGGGTCATGCTGGGGGTAGTGATTTAGGGTTTAGGGTAGTGCAGTGGTGTTTGAGTAGTATAGGGGCGTGCTGGGGTGGTGTTCTAGGGTTTTGGGTAGCTCAGTGCTGTTTGGGTTGTGTAGGGGTTCGTGTTGAGGGTAGTGTTTTAGGGTTTAGGGTAGCACAGTGGTGTTTGGTTAACGTAGGGGGTCGTGCTGGGGGTAGTGTTTTAGGGTTTAGGGTAGCGCAGTGGTGTTTGGGTAGTGTAGGGGGTCATGCTGGGGGTAGGGTTTTAGGGTTTAGGGTAGCACATTGGTGTTTGGGTAGTGTAGGGGGTCGTGCTGGGGGACGTGTTTTAGTTTAGCGCAGTGGTGTTTGGGTAGTGTAGGGGGTCCTACTGGGGGTAGTGTTTTAGGGTTTAGCTAGCGCAGTGGTGTTTGGGTAGTGTAGGGTGGCATGCTGGGGGTAGTGTTTTAGTTTTTAGGGTAGTGCAGTGGTGTTTGTGTAGTATAAGGGTTCGTGCTGGGGTAGTGTTTTAGGGTTTAGGTAGCGCAGTGGTGTTTGGGTAGTGTAGGGTGTCATGCAGGGGATAGTGTTTTAGTTTTTAGGGTAGTGCAGTGGTGTTTGTGTAGTATAAGGGTTCTAGCTGGGGTAGTGGTTTAGGGTTTGGGTAGAGCAGTGGTGCTTGTGTAGCGTAGGGGATCATGCTGGGGGTAGTGTTTTACGGTTTAGGGTAGCTCAATGGGGTTTGGGTAGTGTAGGGGTCGTGCTGCGGGAAGTGTTTTAGTTAAGCACAGTGGTGTTTGGGTAGTGTAGGTGGTCATGCTGGGGGTAGTGTTTTAGGGCTTAGGTAGCGCAGTGGTGTTTGGGTAGTGACGGAGGTCATGCTGGGGGTAGTGTTTTAGGGTTTAGGGTAGCACAGTGGTGATTGTGTAGGGTAAGGGTTCGTGCTGGGGCGGTGTTTTAGGGTTAAGGTTAGTGCAGTGGGGTTGGTGTAGTGTAGAGGGTCCTGCTGGGGGTAGTTTTTTAGCATTTAGGGTAGTGCAGTAGTGTTGATGTGGTGTAGGGGGTTGTGCTTTGGGTAGTGTTTTAGGGTTTAGGGTAGCGCAGTTGTGTTTGTGAAGTATAGGGTGTAGTGTTTTGGGGTTTAGGGTAGTGCAGTGGTGTTTGTGTGGTGTAGGGGATATTGCTGGGTAGTGTTTTAGGGTTTAGGGTAATGCTGTAGTGTTTGTATTGTGTAGGGGTCGTGTTTTAGGGTTTAGGGTAGTGCAGTGGTGTGTGGGTAGTGTAGGGTGTTGTGTTTTAGGGTTGAGGGGAGTGCAGTGGTGTTTGAATAGTGTAGGGGGTTGTGCTGGGGCTAGATTTAGGGTTTAGGTTAGTGCAGTGGTGTTCGGGTACTGTAGGGGGTCATACCGGGGGAAGTGTTTTAGGGTTGTGCAGTGGTGTTTGGGTATTGTAGGCAGTCGTACTGGGGGTAGTATTTTGGGGTTTAGGGTAAGGCAGTGGTGTAGAGGTACTGTAGGGGGTCGTGCTGGTGGTATTGTTTTAGGGTTTAGCGTAGCGCAGTAGTGTTTGGGTAGTGTAGAGTGTCATACTGGAGTTAGTGTATTAGGATTTAGGGTAGCGCAGCGGTGTTTGGCTAGTTTAGAGGGTCGTGCTGGTGCTAGTGTTTTAGGGTTTAGGGTATCGCAGTTGTGTTTGGGTAGTTTAGGGGATCGTGCTGGGGCTAGTTTTTTTGTGTTTAGGGTAGCGCAGTGGTGTTTGGGTATCGTAGGGGGTCGTGCTGGGGCTAGTGTTTTAGGTTTTAGAGTAGCGCAGTGGTGTTTGTGTAGCCTAGGGGGTCATGCTGGGGTAGTCTTTTCGGGTTTAGGGTAGCGCAGTGGTGTTTGTGTAGTGTAGGGGATCGTGCTGAGGTAGTTTTTTGGGGGGATTTAGGGTAGTGCACTGGTGTTTGTGTGGTGAAGGGGTTTGTGCTGGGGGTAGTGTTTTAGTTTTTAGGGTAGTGCAGTGGTGTTTGTGTAGTATAAGGGTTCGAGCTGGGGTAGTGGTTTAGGGTTCGGGTAGAGCAGTGGTGTTTGTGTAGTGTAGGGGATCATGCTGGGGGTAGTTTTTTAGGGTTTAGGGTAGCTCACTGGGGTTTGGGTAGTGTAGGGGTCGTGCTGCGGGAAGTGTTTTAGTTAAGCACAGTGGTGTTTGGGTAGTGTAGGTGGTCATGCTAGGGGTAGTGTTTTAGGGCTTAGGTAGCACAGTGGTGTTTGGGTAGTGACGGAGGTCATGCTGGGGGTAGTGTTTTAGGGTTTAGGGTAGCACAGTGGTGATTGTGTAGTGTAAGGGTTCGTGCTGGGGCGGTGTTTTAGGGTTAAGGGTAGTGCAGTGGGTTGGTGTAGTGTAGAGGGTCATGCTGGGGGTAGTGTTTTAGCGTTTAGGGTAGTGCAGTAGTGTTGATGTAATGTAGGGGGTCGTGCTGGGGGTAGTGTTTTAGGGTTTAGGGTAGTGCAGTGGTGTTTGTGTGGTGTAGGGGATAGTGCTGGGGTAGTGTTTTAGGGTTTAGGGTAGTGCTGTAGTGTTTGTATAGTGTAGGGGTCGTGTTTTAGGGTTTAGGGTAGTGCAGTGGTGTGTGGGTAGTGTAGGGTGTTGTGTTTTAGGGTTGAGGGTAGTGCAGTGGTGTTTGAATAGTGTAGGGGGTTGTGCTTGGGCTAGATTTAGGGTTTAGGTTAGTGAAGTGGTGTTTGGGTACTGTAGGGGGTCATACCTGGGGAAGTGTTTTAGGGTTGTGCAGTGGTGTTTGGGTATTGTAGGCAGTCGTACTGGGGGTAGTATTTTAGGGTTTAGGGTAAGGCAGTGGTGTAGAGGTACTGTAGGGGGTCGTGCTGGTGGTAGTGTTTTAGGGTTTAGCGTAGCGCAGTAGTGTTTGGGTAGTGTAGAGGGTCATACTGGAGTTAGTGTATTAGGATTTAGGGTAGCGCAGTGGTGTTTGGCTAGTGTAGAGGGTCATTCTGGTGTTATTCTTTTAGGGTTTAGGGTATCGCAGTTGTGTTTGGGTATCGTAGGGGGTCGTGCTGGGGCTAGTGTTTTAGGTTTTAGAGTAGCGCAGTGGTGTTTGTGTAGCCTAGGGGGTCATGCTGGGGTAGTCTTTTAGGGTTCAGGGTAGCGCAGTGGTGTTTGTGTAGTGTAGGGGATCGTGCTGAGGTAGTTTTTGGGGGGATTTAGGGTAGTGCACTGGTGTTTGTGTGGTGTAGGGGTTTGTGCTGGGGTAGTGTTTTAGATTTTAGGGTAGCACAGTGGTGTTTGTGTACTAAAAGGGGGTCATGCTGGGGCTACTGTTTTAGGTTTTAGGGTAGCGCAGTGGTGTTTTTGTAGTGTAGGGGTCGTGCTGGGGGTAGTGTTTTAGGGTTTAGGGTAGTGCAGTGGTGTTTGGGTAGTGTAGGGGGTCATGTTGGGGTAGTGTTTTAGTTTAGCACAGTGGTGTTTGGGTAGTGTAGGGGGTCATGCTGGGGTAGTGTTTTAGGGTTTAGGTAGCGCAGTGGTGTTTGTGTAGTGTAGGGGGTTATTCTGGGGGTAGTGTTTTGGGGTTCAGGGTAGCGCAGTGGTTTTTGGGTAGTGTAGGTGGTCGTGCTGGGGGTAGTGTTTTAGTTTAGCACAGTGGTGTTTGGGTAGTGTAGGGGATCGTGCTGGGGTAGTATTTTAGGGTTTGGGTAGCGCAGTGGTGTTTGTGTAGT
Source organism: Triturus cristatus (assembly GCF_964204655.1). Taxonomy (NCBI): domain Eukaryota; kingdom Metazoa; phylum Chordata; class Amphibia; order Caudata; family Salamandridae; genus Triturus; species Triturus cristatus. The sequence goes on from NC_140585.1 coordinate 160,637,307, forward strand.
GTAGGGGGTCATGCTGGTGGTAGTGTTTTAGGGTTTAGGGTAGTGCAGTGGTGTTTGGGGAGTGTAGAGGGTCGTGCTGGGGGTAGTGTGTTAGGGTTTAGGGTAGTGCAGTGGTGTTCGGGTAGTGTAGGGGGTCATGTTGGGGTTAGTGTGTTGGGGTTTAGGGTAGAGCAGTTGTGTTTGTGTAATGTAGGCTGTCGTTCTGGGGGTAGTGTTTTAGGGTAGCGCAGTGGTGTTTGGGTAGTGTATGGGGTCATGCTGGGGTAGTGTTGTAGAGTTTAGGGTAGCGCAGTTATGTTTGTGTAGTGTAGGGGGTCATGCTGAGGGTAGTGTTTTAAGGTTTAGGGTCGCGCAACGGTGTTTGTGTAATGTAGGGGGTCGTGCTGGGGGTTGTGTTTTAGGGTTTAGGGTTGCACAGTGGTGTTTGGATAGCGTAGGGGGTTGTGCTGGGGGTAGTGTTTTGGGGTTTAGGGTAGCTCAGTGGTTTTTGGGGATTAGGGTAGCGCAGTGGTGTTTGGGGAGCGTAGGGGGTTGTACTGGGGTAGGGTTTAAGTTTAGCACAGTGGTGTTTGGGTAGTGTATGGGGTCATGCTGGCGGTAGTGCTTTAGGGTTTAGGGAGCGCAGTGTTGTTTTTGTAGTGAAGGGGGTCATGCTGTGGGTAGTGTTTTAGGGTTTAGGGTAGCGCAGTGGTATTTGTGTAGTGTAGGGGGTTGTGCTGGGGGTAGTGTTTTAAGGTTTAGGTTAGCTCAGTGGTGTTTGTGTAGTGTAGGGGGTCGTGCTGGGGGTAGTGTTTTAGGGTTTAGGGTAGTGCAGTAGTGTTTGGCTAATATAGGGGGTCATGCTGGGGGTAGTGATTTAGGGTTTAGGGTAGTGCAGTGGTGTTTGAGTAGTATAGGGGCGTGCTGGGGTGGTGTTCTAGGGTTTTGGGTAGCTCAGTGCTGTTTGGGTTGTGTAGGGGTTCGTGTTGAGGGTAGTGTTTTAGGGTTTAGGGTAGCACAGTGGTGTTTGGTTAACATAGGGGGTCGTGCTGGGGGTAGTGTTTTAGGGTTTAGGGTAGCGCAGTGGTGTTTGGGTAGTGTACGGGGTCATGCTGGGGGTAGGGTTTTAGGGTTTAGGGTAGCACATTGGTGTTTGGGTAGTGTAGGGGGTCGTGCTGGGAGACGTGTTTTAGTTTAGCGCAGTGGTGTTTGGGTAGTGTAGGGGGTCCTACTGGGGGTAGTGTTTTAGGGTTTAGCTAGCGCAGTGGTGTTTGGGTAGTGTAGGGTGGCATGCTGGGGGTAGTGTTTTAGTTTTTAGGGTAGTGCAGTGGTGTTTGTGTAGTATAAGGGTTTGTGCTGGGGTAGTGTTTTAGGGTTTAGGGTAGTGCAGTGGTGTTGGTGTAGTGTAGAGGGTTGTGCTGGGGGTAGTGTTTTAGGGTGTAGGGTAGTGCAGTGGTGTTGGTGTAGTGTAGGGTGTAGAGTTTTAGTGTTTAGGGTAGCGCAGTGGTGTTTGGTAGTGTAGGGGGTCATGCTGGGGGTAGAATTAGGGTTTAGGGTAGTGCAGTGGTATTTGTGTAGTATAGGGGGTAGTGCTGGGGGTAGTGTTTTAGGGTTTAGTTTAGTGCAGTGGTGTTTGTGTAGTGTAGGGGTCATGTTTTAGGGTTTAGGGTAGTGCAGTGGTGTTTGGGTAGTGTGGAGGGTCATACTGGAGTTAGTGTATTAGGATTTAGGGTAGCGCAGTAGTGTTTGGCTAGTGTAGAGGGTCGTGCTGGTGCTAGTGTTTTAGGGTTTAGGGTATCGCAGTTGTGTTTGGGTAGTTTATGGGATCGTGCTGGGGCTAGTTTTTTGTGTTTAGGGTGGCGCAGTGGTGTTTGGGTATCGTAGGGGGTCGTACTAGGGCTAGTGTTTTAGGTTTTAGAGTAGCGCAGTGGTGTTTGTGTAGCCTAGGGGGTCATGCTGGGGTAGTCTTTTAGGGTTTAGGGTAGCGCAGTGGCGTTTGTGTAGTGTAGGGATCGTGCTGAGGTAGTTTTTTGTGGGGGATTTAGGGTAGCGCACTGGTGTTTGTGTGGTGTAGGGGTTTGTGCAGGGGTATTGTTTTAGATTTTAGGGTGGCACAGTGGTGTTTGTGTACTAAAAGGGGGTCATGCTGGGGCTACTGTTTTAGGTTTTAGGGTAGCCCAGTGGTGTTTTTGTTGTGTAGGGGGTTGTGCTGGGGGTAGTGTTTTAGGGTTTAGGGTAGTGCAGTGGTGTTTGGGTAGTATAGGGGGTCATGTTGGGGGTAGTGTTTTAGTTTAGCACAGTGGTGTTTGGGTAGTGTAGGGGGTCATGCTGGGGTAGTGTTTTAGGGTTTAACTAGCGCAGTGGTGTTTGTGTAGTGTAGTGGGTCATTCTGGGGGTAGTGTTTTAGGGTTCAGGGTAGCGCAGTGGTGTTTGGGTAGTGTAGGTGGTCGTGCTGGGGTAGTGTTTTAGTTTAGCACAGTGGTGTTTGGGTAGTGTAGGGGATCATGCTGGGGTAGTATTTTAGGGTTTGGGTAGCGCAGTGGTGTTTGTGTAGTGTAGGGGGTCATGCTGGGGGTAGTGTTTTAGGGTTTATGGTAGTGCAGTGGTGTTTGGGGAGCGTAGAGGGTCGTGCTGGGGGTAGTGTTTTAGGGTTTAGGGTAGTGCAGTGGTGTTCGGGTAGTGTAGGGGGTCATGCTGGGGGTAGTGTTTTGGGGTTTAGGGAAGAGCAGTTGTGTTTGTGTAATGTAGACTGTCGTGCTAGGGTAGCGCAGTGGTGTTTGGGTAGTGTATGGGGTCATGCTGGGGTAGTGTTGTAGGGCTTAGGGTGGCGCATTTATGTTTGTGTAGTGTAGGGGGTCATGCTGGGGGTAGTGTTTTAAGGTTTAGGGTAGCGCAACTGTGTTTGTGTAATGTAGGGGGTCATGCTGGGGGTTGTGTTTTAGCGTTTAGAGTTGTGCAGTGGTGTTTGGATAGCGTAGGGGGTCGTGCTGGGGGTAGTGTTCTGGGGTTTAGGGTAGCTCAGTGGTGTTTGGGGATTATGGTAGCGCAGTGGTGTTTGGGGAGCATAGGGGGTTGTACTGGGGTAGGGTTTAAATTTAGCACGGTGGTGTTTGGGTAGTGTAGGGGGTCATGCTGGGGGTAGTGCTTTAGGGTTTAGGTAGCGCAGTGGTGTTTGTGTAGTGAAGGGGGTCGTGCTGTGGCTAGTGTTTTAGGGTTTCGGGTAGCGCAGTGGTGTTTGTGTAGTGTAGGGGGTTGTGCTGGGGGTAGTGTTTTAACGCTTAGGTTAGCTCAGTGGTGTTTGTGTAGTGTAGGGGGTCGTGCTGGGGGTAGTGTTTTAGGGTCTAGGGTAGCGCAGTAGTGTTTGGGTAAAATAGGGGGTCGTACTGGGGTAGTGATTTAGGGTTTAGGGTAGTGCAGTGGTGTTTGTGTAGTATAGGGGGTCATGCTGGGGTTAATGTTATAGATTTTGGGGTAGTACAGTTGTTTTTTTGTAGTGTAGGGGGTCGTGTTTTAGGGATTAGGGTAGTGCAGTTGTGTTTGGGTAGTGTAGGGGGTCGGGTTTTAGACTTTAGGGTAGTGCAGTGGTGTTTGGGTAGTGTAGGGGGCCATGCTGGTGGTAGTGTTTTAGGGTTTAGGTTAGTGCAGTGGTGTTTGTGTAGTGTAATTGGTCTTGCTGGGGGTTTGGCATAGTACAGTGGTATTTGTGTAGTATATGGGGTTGTGGTTTAGGGTAGTGCAGTTGTGTGTGGGTAGTGTAGGGGGTCATGCTGTGAATAGTGTTTTAGGGTTTAGGTTAGTGCAGTAGTGTTTGGGTATTGAAGGGGTCGTGGTGGTAGTAGTCTTTTAGGGTTTAGGGTAGTGCAGTAGTGTTTGTGTAGTGTAGGGGGTCATGCTGTGGGTAGATTTATGGTTTAGGGTAGTGCAGTGGTATTTGGTTAGTGTAGGGGGTCATGCGGGGGGTAGTGTTTTAGGGTTTAGGGTAGTGCAGTTGTGTTTGGGGAGTGTGGTGGATTGTCATGCTGGGGTAGTGTTTTAGAGTTTAGGGTAGTGCAGTGGTTTTTGTGTAATGGGCAGCGCATGCGCTGCGTCGCTAGGCGAGACCTGAAAAGCATTGCACCAAGATGGCTGCTCTTCCACCACCATGTAGTCCCTCTATCTTTGAAATTGGTTTAGGACATGAGGCTATGGGATCTCTCCTGTCGGTCCTCGAACCCAGTAACTACAAAAAGACTAAGTTTAAGGTTATCGCAGCTATGCACTCAGTCTGGAGGAAGGTACGCCGGAAATGGTTGATCCCCAAAATTAACTTTTACACACCTTTGGCTGCCGCCAGGCTGTTACCCTCAATTTTTCAAGACTTGGTTACAACTAGGTGGAGATCCCACGGTATTGTTATATTGGGGGACCTACTTCATATGGGCAATATGGCCTCCTTTGCATTTTTACAAGATAAGTATGGATTAGATTCACATGATTTCTTTAAGTACCTGCAGTTACGCAGCTATATAGGCCATCTTCTCAAAAATACCCCTTTTGCACTTACTAAAAATACACTGATGGATATGATTTTAAGGAGGGCTTGAATAGGGGCCCTTTACCAAAATGTATTGTCAGGCCTTCCCGACGATCTCTCTTCTCAGAATATGAAACTAGAAGTCAAGTTTGGTAAGGTTGGTATAGATTTTACTCATGCATTGGATCTTTCTAATGCTTTACTGATTTCTGGGAGCTTACGGTCCCAAAGCTATATGGCTCTGTTCGATTTGTATTTTACCCCCGCCAAAATTTCAAAGCAGTGGTGTTCAGGGTTGTCCAAGATGTGGCCTGTCGGCAGCCAATAATGTACACATGTTTTTTTCTTGTGTCAAATTATCTACATTTCTCCAAGACATCCAATTGTTTATTAATAGCTCCCTTAACATTCAGGTGGCATTTTATCCCGAGCTAGTAATAACTGGGTGTGAAACTGACTCATGCGTAGACAGACCCTTTTCTGAGTCTGCCTTTCATTGTATTGCAATGTCTCTAATTCGTTTGTGTGTAACTTCTGATTGGATTAACCCGTTACCTCCAACCTTTCTGAATTGGAGAACAAGAATTCTCGCTCTCCATAATTTGGAATCAGCTGAGTTTTTAAGAAGTGGTCGGAGGAGGCATGAGAGGGGGCTGAAGATATGGGCGCCCTTTACGGATTGGCTGAACAAATAATAATCCTTTTTTTTTTTTTATTTATTTCTTTTTTCCCCCTCTCTGTCTTTTTTCCCCTCCCAAGGTTTCCCATGCTGTGTCTGACTTATCTAATTCTACCGTTATAGCCTAACTTGCATAGTTTACTTATTTCCTGTTCTGATTGCCATGACTGTTTAATTACTTGCCTTGTTATGTTTTCATCAAGCTGAAATAAAAAAATGGAAACAAATAAAATAAAAATGAAGTGTTGGCAGCCAATTAGAGCCAAGCTTGTGTAGTTAGGTCCCGCCCAGATATATTAAGATTATGTTCCTTTAATATCTCAAAAACTACTGAATGGATTTACACCATTTAAAAAAAGGACGCTTTCTGAACCATGCACTGCCTTTTTGCCAAATTTGGTGTAATTCCGTTCAGCAGTTCGAGCTGTGGCTGTGTCTAAAGTTTCCTATGGAAAATAACATCGAAAAAACACATTTTGGGACCCCCCTTTTTTTCGGCCCCTGCTTTTTAAATCACCCTGAAACTTTCAGGATGGGAGCTGACCGGAGAGGGCCATAAGTTTTGAAAACTTCGTGAAGATTCGTCACCCGGCGTCAAAGTTATTGGGAAAACAAAAAACGCTTTTCCTATGGAAACTAGGTCCTAACTATAACTATCCACTGGCGACCGTTATAGTTAGGACCTAGTTTCAATAGGAATAGCATTTCTTGATTTGCCAATATCTTTGGCACCGTTTGACGAATCTTCACGAAATTTTCAAAACTAATGGGGCGGTCCGGTCAGCTCCTGTCTTTGGGGTGATTCGTCAAGCGGGGGCCGAGAAAAAAGGGGGTGCCCAAAACGCATTTTCCTCATGTTAATTTCCATAGGAATTTTGAAACAGGTTACAGCTTGAACTACTGAACGGAATTCACAAAATATGTTGGCAGACATCTTGTGACTTGGTAACTGAGTCTCAAGAAAACAGTAAAAAAAGGTGAAAAATAAGAAAAGGGGGAAGGGTAGAAAGACCCAGACCCCCTAAGCCTGCTATGGGGGTTGCACAAAGACCCCCAGGCTCCAAAAAAGAATGTTTTTTTTTTTAAATCGGCCGAATTCGCTCTGGGTGCGCAAATCCACCCAAGAAAATAAAAAAAACTAAGTGCGGCCTACCGCGCTTCGTTATCCTTAAGCCCCCGGGTGGGCCAGGTCCCAGGGGCATAATTCAAAATGTATGCGGGGGCCCCCGCAGCCCCGGGGACCGCCACCTCCCCGGGTTTATATATTTAATGGGATGGCCTCGCGGGCCCCCCAAACCCCGGGGTCCACCACCTCCCCAGGGCTTTTTTGAATAATGATGGGGGGCCTTGCAGGCCCCACAAGCCCCGGGGACCTCCCTGGGGCTTCTTTAAATAATGAGGGGGCTTCATGGGCCCCCTAACTCCCAGTACCACCACCTCCCTGGGGCTTTCCAAATGATGGGAGGGGGGCCGCGTGGCCCCCCTCAAAAAGCCCTTGATGGCCCTGGGGACCACCACCCCCTAGGGCTGGCTCATGCAATGTCCTGGGGTGCCACTTGTGTCCACTTGTGTCCTGAGGACCTCAGGACACAAGTGGACTTCATCCCCCGAACAGCAGTGCGCCAAGAGGTGCATTTGCAGAGTTGTGTAAAAAGGGCGCATGTCCTCCGACCACCTCTCTGAAATGCAGCTGTGTGGCACTTACTGGAAGTACCTGGTGGGCTATTTGGCCCCCCGGGACCCTCAGTATTCAAGGGGACTTAAACCCTCATCTTAGAACACGCCAAGAGGCATGTTTGCAGAGTGGTGGGGAAAGGGGGCATGGCCTGTGTCCACCTCTCAGCAATCCCACTGTGTGGGGCTTACTGCATGTAGGAGATAGACTAGTTGACCACTAAAGGACCCCCAACAGGGTAAAGGACTTCAATCCCCATCCAAGAGCGTGCCAGGGAGCGCGTCTACAGAGTGGTGGGCAAAGGGGAGATGGCCTGTTATAAGAACTTAGCAATCCTGCTGTGTGGTACTTACTGAAGGTAATAGGAGGGGTAGTTGGCCCCCAAGGATGTCCTTGGGGGCCAAGTACCCCTCATGTTACCTCCAGTAAGTCCCATACAGAAGGATTGTTAAGACGTCTTCGGAGGCCATGCCCCCTTTTTTCACCACTCTGCAAATGCTCCTCCTGGCAGACTGCAGGGTGGGGGATGAAGTCCACTTTACTCCTGAGGGACTTTGGGAGCCAAGAAGCCCTTCTTCTACCTCCTGCAAATCATACGCAGCAGAATTCCTGAGCGCTGGTCAGAGGCCCAGCACCATTTCTCCACCAAATCAGCAAACGCGAATACTAGCTAAAGAGGTTTTTTTGATGTAATAGAGTTTGCATTTTCAAGAGTTAGAGCTATTGGCATTGTAAATGTAAATGTTTTTTACTAATGTTTTTGATTAGTGGAGTGGATGTACGTTGTGTGTAGTGGAATTATGTGGTATTTTATGCAGTGAAATTATGTGGATAGAAAGTGTGTTGTATTTAGTGTATAGGAATTATGTAGAGTGAGATTATGTGTTATGGAGAGTAATTATGTGGTATAGTAGTCTATGTTGTAGAGTGGTAACTAGGGGTGGGTGGAATTTGCATAATCGCGTTACGCAAATCTCCGCGAAACGGTAAAAAATCTCTGCGAACACGCAGAAATTCCGCGAACACGCGGAATTGCTTGTTCGCGATGCTTTTTTCCTGTTCACAATCGCTGTTTGCGTGCTCGGGGAGAAATATCTCGCGAACACGCATTTTGAGAATGCGAACAAGCAAAAAATTCGCGGAAAGCAGAATTTTGGGCAATTTCGCGTTCTCCACGTAACGCGAAATTACCCAAATTCCGCAAATTCCGCGAGCGGAACGGAATTTACCGCCCAGGCCTAGTGGTAACCTCAGGTTTAGTCTTCCTTGTTTCTATAGCAGCTCAACTATGAACTCACTGATACAAAAAAAGAAGGAATCACTGAGGAGCACTTGTGGACTTACTCAGGGGTATGAGCAGTGCCACTGGAATTATGCGACTGTTTGGCTGAACAGAGTTTCGCACAATTACACATTATACGTGTTAGCCACATAATACATCATCATCTGCTCCCTAATCTGCAGATTTGAACAAAAAAAGCCTTCTTTCCAGCTCAAAAGGCTCAAACGTTACCAAAAATGCAGCGACACGTGTTACAACATGGTGGAAGGCCCTTTTTCAAACGTAAAATGGTCACCTGTTACTTATTGCTAAATGTGGGTGTTAAATTGGCACTTCTCTTGCCTCTTTCTGCACATCTCTTCTACTTTCTGCACCTCTATTCCCTCTTTCTGCACGTCTGTTGCCTCGTTCTGCACCTCATTTGCTTCTTTCTGTTCCCCTCTTGCCTCTTTCTGCACACTTCTTTTTCTGTATCCCTCTTACATCTTTCTGCACCCTTTTTGCCTCTTTCTCCACCTCAGTTACTTCTTTCTGAACTTCTCTTCCTTCTTTCTGCACCTCTCTTGCTTCTTTCTGCACCCTTCGCACCTCTTTCAGGACCTCTGTTGGTTCTTTCTGCACTGCTCTTGTTTTTTTCTGCACCTCATTTGCCTCTTTCTGCACTTCCCTTGCTTTTTCTATACCTCAGTTGCTTCTTTCAGCAATTCTCTTGCCTCTTTCTGTACTTCTCTTCCTTCTTTTTGCACCCCTCCTGCCTTTTTCTGAATCTTTCTTGCCTCCTACCTCTTTCCACACGCCTCTTGCTTCTTTCTAAACCTCTGTTGCTTCTTTCAGCAATTTTTTTAGCTCTTTCTGTACTTCTCTTGCTTGTTTCTGCACCTCTCTTGCATCTTTCTGCACCTCTGTTGCCTCTTTCTACACTTCACTTGCTTCTTTCTGTACCTCTCTTGCCTTTTTCAGCAGCTCTATTAATTCTTTATGCACCCTCCTGCCTCTTTCTGCACCCCTCTTCTCTCTTTGTGCAACTCTCTCACCTATTTCTATATCTGGCTTCCCTCTTTCTGCACCACTTGTGCCTCTTCCTGTACCTCTGTTGCTTCTTTGGGCATTTCTCTTTCCTCTTTCTGCACCCTTCGTGTCTCTTTCAGTACCTCTGTTGCTTCTTCCTGTGCTTCTATTCCTTCTTTCTGCACCCCTCGTGCCTCTTTCAGCACCTCTGTTCTTTCCTTCTGCACTCCTCTTCCTTCTTTCTGCATCCCTTGTGCCTCCTTTTGCACCTCTGTTGCTTCTTTCACCACCTTTGTTGGTTCTTTCTGCACTTCTCTTGCTTCTTTCTGCACCTCACTTGCCTCTTTCTGCACTTCTCTTGCGTCTTTCTATGCCTCTGTTGCTTCTTTCAGCAATTTTTTACCTCCTTCTGCACTTCTCTTCTTCTTTTTGCACCCCACCTGCCTCTTTCTGTACCTCTCTTGCATCATGGTGTACCTTTCCTACCTCTTTCTGCAACCCTCTTGCTTCTTTTTGCACCACTGTTGGTTCTTTCTGCACTGCTCTGGCTTATTTCTGCACCTCACTTGCCTCTTTCTGTACTTCTTTTGCTTCTTTCTAAACCTCTGTTCCTTCTTTCAGCAAATGTTTTGCCTCTTCCTCTTTCTGCACTTCACTTGCTTCTTTCTGCACCTCTCTTGCCTCTTTCAGAACCTCTAATGCTTCTTTCTGCACCCCTTCTGCCTCTTTCTGCAGCTCTCTTTCCTATTTGTGCAACACTCTTGCCTTTTTCTACACCTTTCTTCCCTCTTTCCGCACCACTCTTGCCTCTTTCTGCACCTCTGTTGCTTCTTTCTGCACTTCTCTTGCCTCTTTGTGCACCCTTTGTGCCTCTTTCAACACTTCAGTTGCTTCTTTCTGCACTTCTCTTCCTACTTTATGCACCCCTCGTGCCTCTTTTTGCACCTCTGTTGCTTCTTTCTGCACTTCTCTTGGTTCTTTCAGCACTCCTCTTGCCTCTTTCTATATCCCTCTTGCCTTGAGGTTCTGGACTTTTAAGAGTCCAGAGGTGTCAGGGAAACAACACCCAAAGACCCCTGAGTTCCTCCTGTCTCGGTGCACAAATAAACAGAGACACGGGCTTCTCGATTGTGGCGTCAAAGACCAAGGTTTATTTACTGCAGGGACACAGAAGTCATACGAGACTGTTCGAATTGTATTAAGTGGGTTATGCTTTAAATACACGAAAAATGTCTTTAGGCAACATTACACGAATATTTCTCATGCCCAACCCGGTATCCCAAACAAACAGTAAATAGACATCAAACAATAATTAGTCGTAGGATTTCGGTATTCGATCAGGTTCCCTTGACAGTTTTCCATTCTTTGTCCGGTCCTCCCCATCATAAAAATCGTAACCTCCCTATTGTAAAAGCCCAGAAGGAGAGGAGCAGAGTCAGGTGCAAAGGATTGAAAAGTAGGATAAGAGGTGTTTATGGATCATAAACGGGCATGGCTACCGTCTTTGGCCTTTCAGTCAGGACAACGGACACGAGAACCAGTATAGCAGGACTGGCCTCAGGCAGGGGAGGCAGCTTGATTCTGCCTAGTCATGTAGCGTCAGCCTTTCTCGGGGCTTGAGCTTACGTGTCCTTAACAAGGTGACTCTGCCGGGGTCATCGCCCGTTCATTGACTATGTGAGGGCAAGAAACAAAATGGATGCCGTAACTAAAATGGATGCCATGACTTTACAACAGAATGCCCTATTTCTCAGTGAATTCATGCTAGTTGCGTAGCGAAAACACTGTCATGCATGTAATGGATCATTTGCGGTTCATTGGTACCGAAATCGTGTCAGTACTACGATACCGAATTCACGGGTTCGGATCGCTACAGAACTTCAGACCGTCCTTTTGCACTTACATAGGCAATAACTCACTCTATGTCAGAATCCATTTCTATCACTGATATGTTGTTGAAGCATTACTCTATCCCGTGGCGTGTCTCTAAAAACAGGTGGTCTTCTTACGCATGTTGAAATGCAAAGGTTACATAAGGCAGGACCACACTGAACAATGAGACAGCACGAAAATAAAAATACCAACGCAACACCAGTGACTATCAGAACCTTCCATCCCCACGCAGACAACAGGCTCCAGAACCATCCCATTAATGACCAGTCACCTTCCTCTACATGAATAGAGTCAGAAATCTTATGTAACTTAGAGATGGCCTTGTACACCGTTGGCGCATTATCTGGGATAGAAACAGAGCAACTCGATTGGATCATCTTACACACTCCACCTCGATCTGTAAGTAACACATCAAGAACCATACGGTTCTGTAACATCATGAGGCGATCCGCTTGAAGCTCAGCTGTCAGGTAACTAAGGGCACCCGCAGTTTCGGTGCTAGTGGATTCAACTACCCGTGTTAGTTGACATAAGTTTCTACTGTTGGCCATAGGCCCCCAGAACGGAAGGAAACCTTTGAAGAAGTCTCCTGCTTCTTGGCCAGCAGTATCTTCTTTACTGAAAACACCTCTCACAACTCTAGTTTTGTGATAGTCCGGTGCAGCAGTGTATGTCGGAGGTAGCAGTTGAGCGATATAACATGAGCCTGAGAAGTCAGCAGGCAGCCATGTATATGCTCTGTCTTGGCAAACAAAATAGGTACCCTTAGCAGCTAAGAATGCAGGGGAAGACTGTGACGGGAAAACATATGTTTCGATACAGTCACTCTTCCCTAGTCGAGCTTTCGGATTCCTCCCATTTCCTTGCAAACAGACCTGACCTTGGTGGGGTACGACCCAGATCGGAGTTGAGCTTTTACGTTTGTTCTCACCCAGAGTAATGCCATATTCTGTAACATTCCAACCCATGTAAACTCGCAATTCATCCTTGGGAATGAACGGAGTGTTATTGACATCTCTAACCATGTCAGTGATTCCTTTTACCAAGGCTCTATTAGCAGAGTTATACCGAGTAGAACGCGGAGGTCGTGGAGGATAGGTCTCTAGGGCATAAGCGAACATGGTCTGAAACGCCCAGAATGATCCATTATAACTAAAGGGCAGGACCAGATAAGGGATGCCCTTGTCCATGGTATGTGGTATCAAGCCACACACCCAGCAGTTTGTTGTGTTAACCACTAGTTGATGTTGGTGCAAGAGCTGAATGAAAGTGTTATTTATGAACTCAGAGCATCGAGCTTGCTCGTGGGCAGGAAAAGGATGGAAAGAATGGAGAGAAACAACAGTCGGAGAAACAGGAACATGGGGAGATACTGTAGATGTAACAGGTGTAAAGATCAACTGAATACCAAAAATGATTCCGCCTACCAAAGTTATCAAAACAATTAGAAGTGTCAGAGTACATTGCATTAGAAAACATTTGCTATGTAATATGTCATATAGCTTTGTCTTGTGCACATTTATGACATTAACCCGTCTCAGTTCAGGAAGCTCCATCTTCTATAACCGTTCGCAACGGATGGTTTGTACCTGTTAAAAACTTGCCTCTGTTTACCCTGGGAGTTCCCAAGATAGACAGAAGAAACCGACCTTGTGTCTGATTCCCTGCAAATTAAAACAAGTTACACGTTACGACCCTACGGTAACCCAGACGGCAAGGTGAAAGAAACAATAAAAACAAAAGATAAAAATTTAGAGCAAACTTCCTGACCGAATGGAATGCAGTAAGATCAAAACAGTTATAAAACAGAAAAGGTAAATGTGCAATGTCATTAGTTCATAACATGAGAACGTAGATTATATCTGTACTTTCCGGGTCTTGTCTGATCTTGAAATAGCTGGTCTACAGGTGCGGAAATGTTCGACTCCACAGGTGGCAAATGTTCACTTTGTACAATACTTGGTCCAAGATTCAAAGGAGCGGTTCCTGCTGAGGTGTCAAAGTTCTGTGTTTCAGTTCGTGGGTGGTCCGTTATGTACTCTGCATCACTGAAAGGGATGTGCCTAGGAACAGGTTCTGTCTCGGATACACCAAATCCCTGTCTAACCAAATTGTCATAGGGGAGTGGGAGAGGGACACGCTTCGTATGGCTAGCGTGCACCCAATTTTTCCTTCCAGCTAGGCGTACAGCAGTTCTTGTTGTGAGGAGTACCTGGAACGGACCCACGAATCTTGGCTGGAGGTTCCGAGTACGTTCGAAATTCCGAACTACAACTTGGTTGCCTGGTTTCAACGTGTGGCCTGGACTCTCTGGCAGTTTAGGCAAGGATTCGAATACCTGTTGATGAATAAGGCTTAATTTAGCAGTCAGATCATAAAGATAATCAATCAACATTGGGTATTCAATCTGTTTGAATTCCTTTGGCCTAGGGACTCCCCAAACATTAGCAGGACGACCGAACACAATCTCATATGGGCTAAGCCCTACTCGAGAGTGTACAGTCGCTCTGGTGGACAGTAGAGCTAAAGGCAGTGCGTCTGGCCAAGAGAGACCAGTGGAAGCTTGAATTTTAGCAAGTTTCAGCTTCAGGGTGCCATTGTACCCTTCAACCAAACCCGCTGACTGTGGGTGACTCGCACTGTGGAATTTCTGGGTAATACCCAGACCCGCACACACACTCTTCATAACTTTCCCTACAAACTCACTTCCATTGTCCGACCAAACAATCCGTGGCATACCATACCTGGGGAAGTATTCTTTGAGGAGGATTTTGGCAGTGGACATAGCAGTGTTATCCTTCAACGGATATGCCTCAATCCATCTTGAAAAGGCACAGACTACCACTAGGACGTATTTAAGATTGTTACACCTATCCATGTGGATATAATCCAACTGAATCACTTCAAAGGGACAAGAAGGGGGAGCAAAATGACCAGTTGGGGTTGGGGTTCCCTTGCCAGGATTATGCATCAGGCATATCATGCAGTTTTTCACCACTCTTTCCGCACACTTAGTAATTCCATCGTTCTTCCATACTGGAGCTAACATTTTACAGATCCCTTTCGAACTGATGTGCGCCGCTCCATGCGCCATCGTGACTACCGCAAGTACATACGCATCAGGTAACATCCAACGTTGCTGCTCAGACAAATCAACCCAACATCCACTTGAATCTATTTTACCCGTTTTCTCCTTCCATTCATTCTTCTCATTTTCAGTTGCTTCATTCTGGATTGCCTTCACACTTTCAATCGTATTCTCACACATCCCTGATTCAGCAATCCATCTTACAGATGTTGCAATATACATTCGGCTCGTCATGTTCTTGGCCGTCTCTTTGGCGACCTCATCAGCAAACGCATTCCCATGGCCAACATCATCCGTAATCTTCTGATGTGCACTGCACTTCACAATCGCAACTTCATTCGGTAGGGTCAGGGATTCCAATAGATCACTGACTAACTGTCCATGTTGGATCTTAGTCCCATGGGACGTGAGAAAACCTCTTTCTCTCCAGAGACGTCCAAAGCTATGTGATACGCCGAAGGCGTATTGGCTGTCAGTAAACACATTCACTCTCTTTCCCTCAGCTAAAACACACGCTCTTGTTAGTGCAATTAATTCTGCAGCTTGGGCAGAATTCTGACATACTCTTGCGGTCTCAACAATCGTACTCAAAGTCGTAACTGCATACGCGGCCGTCACATCACCATTCTGTAACTTAAAGCACGACCCATCGACATATAAGGTGCCGTCTGAATCTAGTAACGGAGTATCTTTCAAATCAATCCTACCTTTTGTCTCTTCCTCAGTTCTAAAACAACAGTCATGGGGCTCTGAATCACTCGACTCCTGAGTAGTCGGCAACAGCGTTGCTGGATTCAATATGTTGCATCGCTTGATCTGGATGTGACTTGCCAAAAGCGTCAGCTCATAGCCTGATAGTCTAGCACTGGTGAGGTGCTGAGTTTTCGTTCGATTCATGAGTGTATCCACAGCATGTGGAACCATGACTACTAACATGTTGTTCATGACAAGTCCAGCAGACTGTCAAATAGACACTGCAGCTGCTGCTGTAGCTCTCAAACAACTTGGCAATGCTCTGGCTACCGGATCTAATGTGGATGAGAAATATGCGCAAGGTCGCTGTTTGTCACCAAATTGTTGCGTTAAAACACTCAACGCACAACCTTCTCTTTCATGGACATATAAACTAAACGGCTTACTGTAGTCAGGAGTACCCAACACAGGAGCTGAACACAGCGCATCACGTAAGTCGGAGAAACTTTGTTGACATTCATCAGACCATGGCAAAGGGCTCAGAACACCTTTTCCAGTCAGGGCTACCAATGGTTTTGCCATGAGAGAAAAATTTGGGATCCATTGCCTGCAGTATGATGTAATACCCAAAAACGCACGCACTTCTCTCTGTGTGCTTGGTACAGTCATCTGCGAGATTGCTTTGATTCTCTCTGGGGTCAACCTTCTTCCCTCCTTTGACAAAAGATGACCTAAGTAGGTCACTTCTTGGCAACAATATTGCAGTTTAGAAGGTGACACCTTGTGATGTAAGTCTGACAAATGACGTAATAGAGAAATTGTAGCTGCTTTGCAAGTTTCCTTGTCATCAGCAGCTAGTAAAAGATCGTCTACGTATTGGATCAGAGCAACACCAGGAGGAAGTACAAGAGCATCTAATTGACTCTTCAATGCTTGGCTGTAAATTGAAGGGCTCTCACAGTAACCTTGCGGAGCGCGCTTGAATCTGAAACTGCGACCTCCTAAGGAGAAACCAAAAATGTCTCTACTTTCCTCGGCTATCGGAATGCTGAAAAATGCATTTTTCAAGTCGATAGCTGTAAACCATGAGGCTGAGGCAGGAATCAACGTCAATAATGCAGTGATATCTGGGACCACAGGAAACTGCGGAATCACGATTTTGTTAACCTCTCTGAGGTCAATCACAAATCTGTAGATTGGAGGCTTGGAAGGGTCAGTGCGTTTCAAAATCGGCAGAACAGGACTATTGCAGACATTTCCTCTAGTTTCCTCAATCACATCTTTCTGTATTAAGTCTTTCACAATCAGTAAGAGTGCACGTTCCCCTTCATTCGAAATCCGATACTGTGGGATTCGTGGGAATTTAACATTCGCTTTCAGACTTACCACATAAGGGGGAATTTCCAAGAGGCCTACATCGTTAGGACCAGTTGCCCAAAGAGTATCAGGGAGAGAAAGCAGCTCCGGTGGGAGCTTATCCATCGACATATACATTGGAGAGATAACTCTTTTGCCTAATGTGAGCTGTACTCCCGAAGGAGAACAGTACAGTGTCGCATGCAGGCGTTTCAACAGATCTAAACCAAGTAGATTCTCATTACAACCGGTTGTTAGAATAAGGGGTGCTTCTAGTTCGCATGGCCCAACAGATATTGGCAAAGGACTAGAAACAGGATTGTGAACAGGGGCGCCTGAGAAACCTACTGAAGTGTTCGTTAAGCCAGACAAAGGTGCGCCAGGGAGTTTCGCATGCATAATTGAACTTTTTGCCGCACCAGTATCCAACAGAAACGGTTCAACAACGCCTGAGGTAACTACTGCGACATAAGGTCCACTCTGATCAACTGGAACTGATACTACTCCCTCTCTTTGCCTGTGGCTGTCCTAGTGCTCGCTTCTCTGAATCTCCTCATTATGATCATAATAATCTTCAACATGATACTGTGAATATCTACCTGGTTGCGCAGGTTGTACATTTCGCTGATCGAAATAATTCGATTGGCGATCGGCCTGTGGTGTCATTGTACCACGTCCTCTACCTCTAGGAGCTTGCATAAATCCAACAGTACCTCTCTGAGCTGGGACACCACTAGTCTGTGCGTACAGTACCGGACACTCATTCTTATAATGACCCTCCTTTTTACAATAGGCACACTGATTCCATGCTAACTGTTGTCGGGAAAAACCATAATTAAATCTTTGGGACGTCCCTTGCTGGAATTGTGGCTGTTGCTGAAACTGGGGTCGCTGCTGTGAATCTGACTGATTCGAACGAGGCGGATACGCCTGTTGCAAAAGAACTTTAGTCTTTAAATCTTTTGTTTTCTTTTCTGACTTTTCCTTCTCTTCTTTCTCTCTATTCTCGTAATACTGAGCAGTTGCAAGTATCTGTGCTGTTGTCGACACTGCCCATGCACTTTCTGAATCCTTTAACTTGTTACTAAGCTCAGGTAGTAAATTAAACACGAACTTGTCGACGAACAATCTCTGGCCTCCTTCAGTACTCATATCTTGCCCACTGTGGTCTACGAATGTCTCTTCAAATCTAGTGAAAAAGTCAGAAACGCTTTCGTCCTTCTTTTGTTTGCATGCCGATAGTTTATCCCAATTGACTCGTAACGCTGGCATCAGCGTTTTCATCAGATTAATTATTCTGCCAGGCAAGGCAGCAATCAGGGGTTCAGGTTTAGCACCGCCAACTTGTTGCGCATCTGCTGCTACAATAGGTGGCCAATCACCTCCTAAGGCGACTGGGTGGTTCTCTTGTCGAATCTTGGCCCATATAGGCTGTGGCACTACATTACCAAATAACATTTCAATGTCTGCCAAATTCATGACACACGCTTGAACTGTCTGCGTTAACTCTTTGTAATAACCAGCAGGATTTTTACGTGGGTCTGGTAACGCTTGTTTTACTGCTAATACTTCGGCCCGCTTCCAAGGGATGTGTATCCACACTCTCTGGAATTGTGCCGGGGCAGCTGCAATACCATTAGCCGCATCAGCTTGAACTGCATCACGCCATATCGGTGGAACTTCCCTCATCGGATATTGCCCTCGTTTCTTCCTAGTAGTAATCGGTGAACCATCAGGGTCTCTTGTCGCTCGAAGAGGGGAATCATCCCTATGGGCTAAAATCAGTTCTATCGCTCCTCTTACTTCTGAACCTATCACCATTCCTGCGGCAAACTTCTGTTGAATATTTATCAGATCAGAGGGGACGGAATCTAAGTCGTCATCTTCCCATTCTTCACGCACAAGAGAACACATCACGTCAAAAACATAACGTTGAGTTGGTTCATTCCATTGCATAAAAGTATCTAACACTCTTTGTGCATCATACTTCACAGCTTTCGACATCCACCTAAGAGCTGTCGAATCTAACATGTCTCGTTCCTGAGGACCAGGAAGCTGGCTACGTCTCTGTATAGAGTCAGAAACGGGGGTCCCAATTAAAGACCTGTAGAGAGGAGTTAAGATATTAGTTAGAGAGTCGGTTTTTTTCCGACGAACGGAAAGCGGAGTCAGAATGTTCACAGGGTTCGGGGACAAGGCAGCTGGAGCAGATGAAATAGTAAGGGTGGGAGTAGCAGGTAAAGCAGTTTGCGAAACGACAGGCAAAGGCGGAGCAGGCGACCCAGGAAGAGGGGGTGCCGAAGGAGCATCAACCACGGGAAGGACAGGAGCTGGAATCACAGGAAGTGGAGCAACTATTCCAGGCTGACCAGCAGCTGGCTGTACAATAGGTAGTAACTGTGGTACTGTAATACCTTGTGCATACGGTGGAGGTGAATTCAACAGGTAAGACAACAGAGGATCCTTCTCATGATCCTCCATCGGCTTAGTAGGACAAGATGGCAATACAGGGTAACATTTATCAATTGCCAAATTATATTTTCTATTCGCCATCTCCATTGCTTTCTCAGTCTCGTTGACATGCAGCTGCCTAGCAGACTCCATTAAAGTCAACCCTTTTTCTTTCTGTTCTTTCTTCGTCTTCCTAATTTCTCTCTGTTTGGCTTCTTTGCGCCATACGCGAAAAGAATCAAACATTGCCGGCCGGGCTTTTCTCTTAAACAACTTCATTTCTAGATTGTCTCGAATTTCGGTTTCGAAGCTACCATGCGGTGGCCAACTAAGGACACCATCTTTTCTGGTATAACGGACCCATACTTCATTATACGTAATAGGACCAACACCATGTTTACAATAGAGCTCATATGTAGGAGTTCCAATCGGAGGAACCGAACACGAATCCTCCAACCGGGAATCCCCGTTGCAACGTAACCAGGACAAGAAACAATTACTACTGGTAGTCATGACAAACAAAGACAAATTCCAACCAAAAATGCGCAAAGAACTTAGGCCTACCAAAAATGAACTAATACCAAAACAAAGATTATCTAAACAAGAGCAACCAGTGATAATCTACGAATTAAACCATAGCAACAAGGAACAACCAAACTGAGCGTAGCCCACTTAATACTTAACTGAAATGTGGAAGACGTCACCAAGGAGAACCCGTCTACGTCTCGCCGTACTAAGGTCTGCACCTTGGGTCCAAGACAGGGCGACAGTCAGGGCAGCGGTCCTCTGTAGCCGTCTGGGAACGGGAACCCTCGTGGAAGAGATCGTCGGGCCACTTTTACGACATGCAGGGATCGATGAAGCGGGGTACCTCCCTCCGGAATCTTCACACGAAACTTCTCGAACTTTTCAGGCTTTGGACCGGTACCGGATGACGTCGCCCCAAGTTGGGCGCCAATTTGAGGTTCTGGACTTTTAAGAGTCCAGAGGTATCAGGGAAACAACACCCAAAGACCCCTGAGTTCCTCCTGTCTCGGTGCACAAATAAACAGAGACACGGGCTTCTCGATGGTGGCATCAAAGACCAAGGTTTATTTACTGCAGTGACACAGAAGTCATAGGAACCACACAGAGGCAGAATCTATGAGACTGTTCGAATTGTATTAAGTGGGTTATGCTTTAAATACACGAAAAATGTCTTTAGGCAACATTACACGAATATTTCTCATGCCCAACCCGGTATCCCAAACAAACAGTAAATAGACATCAAACAATAATTAGTCGTAGGATTTCGGTATTCGATCAGGTTCCCTTGACAGTTTTCCATTCTTTGTCCGGTCCTCCCCATCATAAAAATCGTAACGTCCCTATTGTAAAAGCCCAGAAGGAGAGGAGCAGAGCCAGGTGCAAAGGATTGAAAAGTAGGATAAGAGGTGTTTATGGATCATAAACGGGCATGGCTACCGTCTTTGGCCTTTCAGTCAGGACAACGGACACGAGAACCAGTATAGCAGGACTGGCCTCAGGCAGGGGAGGCAGCTTGATTCTGCCTAGTCATGTAGCGTCAGCCTTTCTCGGGGCTTGAGCTTACGTGTCCTTAACAAGGTGACTCTGCCGGGGTCATCGCCCGTTCATTGACTATGTGAGGGCAAGAAACAAAATGGATGCCGTAACTAAAATGGATGCCATGACTTTACAACAGAATGCCCTATTTCTCAGTGAATTCATGCTAGTTGCGTAGCGAAAACACTGTCATGCATGTAATGGATCATTTGCGGTTCATTGGTACCGAAATCGTGTCAGTACTACGATACCGAATTCACGGGTGCGGATCGCTACAGAACCTCAGCCTGTATGAGCACCTCTTTTGCTTTTTTCTGCACTTCTATTGCCTCTTTCTGCACCTCTCTTGCTTCTTTCTGCACCTCACCTGCTTTTTCAGCACCTCTGTTCCTTTTTTCTGCTGATCTCTTGCCTCTTCCTTGTAGGAGAGTGGGATCTGCTTCACAGGTTTACCCTCACTTTTTGCTGGTGTTTCACTGTTTTTCAACTTTAGTGTGGCTGGGACCCTGCTAATCAGGGCCCAAGCTTACCTGCTTCCTCTCCAAAAGGATTCCATGTACTTTAGGTACAGTTCAGATTGGATTTTATAAGTCCCTAGTATATGTTATAATATATACCCAGGGCATAGGTACCCCAGATGCCTACGAGGGGCTGAAGCATGTATTATGCCACCCCTGGAAAACTACCCAAAATAACACCACAGGTCTGCTACTGCAGCCTGGGTAAGGTGGTGCATGCACCCCTTACTGAGCTATAGGTTCACTATATCTCAACCTATATACACACATATAAACCTATAAGTCACTCCTATGGCAGGCCTTATCTGTCCTGAAGTCAGAATGCTTGGTTCTTATGTGAGAGGGTGCCCCTGGATGAGCAAAGCCCCTCTGCAGTGTTTGGAGACCCTTCTCTGATGCTGTTTGTAGTGCATCCTGACCATATACTCTTAAGTGATTATAAACAAAAGGTAAATGCTAACTTTGGACTGGCTGCACGGAAACATGTCGTGTTTGGTGTCAAACACCTTGGAATCATACCCCCACACCAGTAACTGGTGTGGGAGTATTATCAAGACTGATTTGCATATGGCCATGTCTGAACTGGGTTGGTGTGGTGAGCAAAATAACGATGGATTAAACCCAGATCTGTGATTGGGGGAGAAAGTTTTGCCAATGTGCAACATTCCATCCATCATCTTGTGTGTTTTGCTATTCGCCCTATGTGGGAAGGGTATGCCCAGACGTGGGTCCCGTGCTCACTACGCCACTGGTGTCAAGCTTACCTGGCTGAAGAGGGGTGAAACCCTGAAACCAGTCCTAGGATGCTTGATTCCAGTCCAGGGAAGACATGGCTTGGCAGTTCGGGCTGGACTGTTCCCATGAGGCACAGGGTCAAGACTGATTTGCATATGGCCATGTCTGAACTGGGGTGGCGTGGTCAGCAAAATAACGATGGATTAAACCCAGATCTGTGACTGGGGGTGAATGTTTTGCCAATGTGCAACATTCCATCCATCATCTTGTGTGTTTTTTTAGGTGTAACCACCTCCCAGACAGGCTTATGTGTATTGGGGCTGGGTGGGAGCACTCTCTGAGTGCTTTGAAGTCCTGCACTGGGGGCACATTTGGTGTTCCTGTGCATAGTCCAGCTCAAACCCGTTCAGGGGCTTCCATCCCCTGCTCAGGCGTGAAACTGGACTAAGGAAATGGAAACGTTTAGCCACCCCTCTTTCCAAACCCTCCCATAGGTGCGTCCCCAGAGTATGTCCAACCCCCTACCTTAGTATACGTATGGGACCCCTGTCCTTAGGACTCTGAAGCCAAATCCTGTACCTTCAATGCTCTGCTCAAGATCAGAGGACAGAGGAGCAAAGCTGAGACCCGCTGCCCTCGTGAGTAGTGTGGAAATCCTGGTCACTGTGCATTTCTGCAAGTGCATTGACTTCTCGACATCTCGTGCTTGGGCTAACTTGTAGCTCCCACCAAAAGCACTGAATCCACAGAAGATTCTCAGCCTGGTCATTCCGGGTGACCCGTGGGCCACCATTTTGTGTTTTGTCTCAAGATTCCTTCATAATCCCTGTTCCACTGACTGATGGGTCCCTGAAGGGGTAACTTTCCATTTCCTTGGGCTTTCCTGGTTGTCCCAGATGTGCCCCGACTTCCTACCAAGTGGTGAGTCCCACAGACCTTGCTTGTCTGAACCAAAGCATCTTTCTCATTTCTGCGTGGGATCCTGTTGCCAAGGCTTGTTGTGTCCAATCCGGGCAATGATGCTCCAGCACTCGACATCCTTTGTGGGACAGCTCGAATCCAGCTCCTGGTTGTCCTTGACACCTCCTGGTACTCGTGGCTGAAGAGTCAAGCTTCACCTCCTTCACCTGAAATCACCCGACATCGGTGGGCATCTGCTCATCGTCTTCCTGGTCACTGGCAAGTGACCCAGACTCTGTCCCCTCTGCTTTCAGGTTCTTCGCATCTTCGATCCAGGCTTGGATCTCTTCGGACACTTCCCACCTTCACGGCAGCAGCACTTCTTCGCCAGCTCCCATTGAAATCGACGACGTGACCCGACACCAAAAGACACCTATGCACCCGGCTTCCCTGGGTGAGGTAACACGAGAACTCCAGTGCTCCCGTAGATGCTAGCCCTAGAACTTCCTAAGTCTAAAAGGGTTTGGTCCTGACTCATTTCTAAGTGTCCCTAAACTTTAAAAATCTAACCGCGATTTTCCCCGTAGAAGCTAATGGGAGCTCGCGGCTCTGATCACACACTGTGTCAATACCTTGGGTGGTTCCTTGGGGTCCCAGCGATTGTACAGGCTCTAGTCCTTGTGTCTATTTAAGTCGTGGTTCTTATACCACTATTTTAGTATATGGTTTGGCTCGCCCCTAGGGCCTGACGTTTATTTGTGCTATTTTTCTGTGATTATTGAAGTGTAACTTATGTGTTTTGACCTCTAGTCTCATAAAGAGACTAGGAGGGTGTGTTTAGTAATAAATACATATATTTGATATATATATACCTGGTGTGGATATCTTTCATTTAGTGACTCAAGAAGAGATTATAGACTGGTTAAACAAGCTGCTTTACATTCCTTCAAGACTTAGCCTGAAGGCTGCTCTCCATAGCTACCACTAGGATAGCTTTCAATAAAGGTTGTCTTTAACCTATAACCAATAAGGGGTTGTTTGGACCGATACAAGGTGCCCACTATAACTAGTGTAATAACAAAGCAACAATGTCTCAACCAGTGATCATTAGGAAGACTATTATAATAAGTGCATAAATCACTGAAGGAGGGAAACAGGAGACCAAAATAGGGGGTAAAGGTTGTTATTTAGCAAGTAGTTATAGCAGCACTACATTACAGCTGGATTAGAGTAACCAAAAAGAACCAATTGTGCACTGACCGTGCTAGGTGTGAGGATAAGTGCAGTGACACATGTGATACAAACACAGCGTGAGACGGCGCAGAACAATAAAAACAAACAATAATCAGGGATCAAATGATGTGGATCAAATTAATACAAAAACAATTTGTCTTTTATACATTTAAAAAATGATCCAGTTGTAGCCATAGGTAACACTGTAATGTCGACGGCGTTTCGACCTTGTCAAGTAAAGGTCATCATCAGGACAATAGTTACACATTTTTCGTAGTGCTGTATGAAAAAGAAGTGAAAGAGAAATGGAATAAGAACTGAGAAGTTCCATAGGTGATATATAGAAGAAATCATGATAGCAGGCATGGGGAAATCACCTGAAGGCACAGATAATCACGTATGGTGAGACAATCACAGTGGTACTTAAGGGCGATCAATATCATCGAGTGCCGGGAGAGGTAATTATACATGAGGCATCAGGGCTAAAACAAGGGGATAAGAACACATTTGTAGCCTGGTCAGTAAGGAACGAAACCGTAAAACATGGAATTCAGAAGCTTAGGGAGATAGTGGTTCTTACCAAGAAACCGTGATAATGCTATCCGTCAAATAAATCGGCAGCAGCGGAAATTTGGTACCAGGGCTCAAAGATGCCTGCAGGTCATCACGTCAAGGCGTACTCAATAGCGGCTACCCCAGCGGTTACGTGAAGGTAGCTGATCGCATGCCAGGAAGGGAAAGAAGAGAAAAGGGCCAGGTCAATAAGGGAACTGTCTGAGCATGAAACAAATCACTGAGAAAACTCAAAATGGGGCGATGGATGTTCTTACCATGATGTTGTGGTAATGCTGTCCATAACTTGGATCGGCAGTGGGAGGTATCTGTAACAATAACGGGACTCAGTAATGAATACGGGTCCAGAAATGTAAAGGTTGGGGAATTAATCACAGGAGACAAATGAAGCGTTCACCCAGGCAGCGCGGCGGTAACTAATTAAAAGCCGATGCCTTCAGTGTGCAGATCACGTGAGCGTTACAGACACTAGTGAGTGTCAATCATAGAGAACGGGTACCGCAGGGGGACTATGAGCAGAAAGAACTCTATGAGCAAAAAGAACTGCCTCGAAAAAGATGGCAGAGAAAGAGATAGAAAAAGGCAGGGAGCACTGAATTTATTACATCCGAATCTAAATTGTAAGCCTGAGTAAGTATGTGCATACATAGGATATAAAAGGAGCCTGTTCATATTTACAAAAAATTAGATTAAATATAATCACAATTAACAGAGTATAACAACGTAAATAATCGTTATTAAATTGAACAATACATACAAGTGTACTATACATTTACACATAGAATTCAAAACATGCATAAATGTGACTTGGTTGAATAAGGGGAGCAAACCAACAATACAGTCTAGAGGTCTTATATAGAGAGAATACAATATTATGAGGAGATCTCAAAAGGGGAAGAGCATGTACTCTAGGCTGTTGTGATGACCGTATTCCATTCATCAAGAGAGGTAAGACCAAGGGTTACAGAGTTACAACGTGCGATCCATCGACATTCGCATTTGTTGAGTAGAAGTTGTAAGTTACCACCTCGAATGGGTAGTTGGGGCCGGTCAATCACTTGCCAGGTCAAATCAGTTTCAGAATGATTATGTTCTTTAATATGTGTCACTAACGGGGCAGTGTCAACATTACACCTGATGCGGCTCTTGTGTTGGGCAATGCTTTGTTTTATAATTTTTGTAGTCTGGCCGATGTATAACAAATTGCACGGACAACGTATCGCATAGATGGCGTTGGTAGTCTGCCAGTTTGAGAAATGTTTCAGATGGTAGGTATGATCAGTTGTAACAAAAACCTTGGTGTTAAAGGTCAAGTCACAGACACTGCATGTCTGACATTTAAAGTGGCCTATGATGGGGCAAACCCCACATGTATGTAACTGATGGGTTGGTTTTATCTTGTACAGGCCATGTAATGGCGTGGACCAACTTGTCTGAAAGGTTGTTGCCACTTTTGTAAGAGAACAAGGGTGGATCTCTAAACGCTCTAAAGGCACAGAGTATTGTCCAATTCTTTTTGATTATCTTGCTAACCTTGTTACTGGAAGGGCAGTAACAGATACAAAAGGGATGTATGTGTTTGTTGTTAGGTTTACTAGATGGTGACAGGAGTATTTCCCTGTGACTATACCAAGCTCTCCTAGAGTCCCTTCTCACCCATGGTGTTTGGGATAACCAATGTTGGTCAGTTTCTCTGATAAAATGGCTGATTCGCGAAAATAGACTTTTCGCCATTTACAGTTCCTCCTAATCCTGAGGAACTGTCCACAAGGTAGGCCATCATGTAAACCACGTGGGAGGTAACTGGAATACATTAACAAGGTATTGCGCTCAGTGGGTTTCCGGTAGAGCATAGTACCAATGATGCCTTCTTCGGAATGGAGTGTCAAGTCCAAGAAAGATAAATCATTTTTCCTTATGTCCGAGGTGAAAGTAAGGTGACATTGACAACTATTAAGCCAAGAGATAAATAGGGTAAGTTCATCTTGTTGGCCCTGACAAAGAAGGAGAATGTCGTCGATATAACAACGCCAAAGTCTGATGTTATTCAAAAAAGGGTTCTGAATGGATAAAATGTGTGTAGTCGCAAAGTCGTAGACATACAGAACAGCAACGTTTGGGGCAAAACAAGCTCCATGGAGACTCCTTTCACCTGAGGGTAGAAAGTGTCTTTGTAGGGGAAATAGTTGTTAGTCAGGGCAATGTGCAGTAGATCTAAGACGAATTCACCAGGAATGCGGAAGGGTCTTGGTCTGGTGTCCAAGAGGTGTTTAATGACAGAGTCCATCAGCATGGGGAATATTGGTGTGCAAGGATTCAATGTCGAGACCAACCATGAGATCAGTCTCGACATTGAATGGGATGTCCTCTATGATGTTAATCAAGTGTGTACTGTCCCGGACATAAGTATTAGTCAGTGGGACAAACTCCTTTAGAATGGAGTCAATGTACTTGCCAAGAGGCTCTAAAACGGAGCCGCAGCCAGATACTATGGGCCTGCCGGGTGGTTCAGTGGGATTCTTGTGAAATTTTGGAAGTACATATATAACTGGAGTTCTAGGGTGGGGGTTATTGAGGAATGCATGTTCCTTTTTGGATATAATGGCTAAATGAAGGGCCTTATTAGTTACTGTCAATATTTTCGCGCGGATTTTTGACAATGGGTCTGAGGGCAGGGCTTGATATTGTGCAGAATTACTGAGTTGTCGTGTGATCTCGGCATCATATTTATCCTGATCCATGACAACTATTCCGCCGCCTTTATCCGAGGGTTTTATAGTTATGTTTTTGTTGTCACTCAAGCTGTTGATGGCATGTTTCTCTAAGAGTGGCAAATTGTAAGGAACAAATTCAGATTGTTGTTGTAGTTCCTTAACCTCATATAGAATAAGTCTCTCGAAGGTAAGGATTTCTGGTGGCATCATGGATGAGGTAGGCAGAACGGATGAAGGCAAGTGGAATTGTTTTACAGAAGGTCTGTCAGTACTTGGTTTGTCAGAAAAAGAATTGCTTCAAACGGATGCGTCTGAAGAATAATAGTAGATCTTCTTGCAATTTAAAGAAATTGCTATGGTCTGCTGGTACAAAAGAAAGGCCTTTGGAAAGAAGTGAAATTTCCTCAGTAGATAATAAATGTCTGGATAAGTTCAAAATGGGAATGGTCGTGTTTGAACATGAAGGTAGATGATGGGCTGTAATCGGAAGAGTGGATAAACCATCTGCATTAAGTACTGCGAAAGCAGTCGGGGGATCGATCATCAGTGTTTGTAACAATGGTGTTTGTAAAAAAAGTGGTGGTGCCATTTTCATGTTGGGGTCAGTCATGGATACTTGTAATGGTATAGCAAGTGGTTCAGAACTCACTGTGGTGGGCCCCATTTGTAAAACTTGCGGCGAGTTTGACGTTCGCCCGCGTATTGGTATTGGTAGTTCTTGCTTTGTCGACCGCGGTTGGCACCTAAAAAAACAGTCGGCAGAAGTGGTGGTGGGTGTGCTCTGTTCTGTTGGCGTTCAGAGCTAGAGCCTTCGCCTGGGTCTGAATCCTCAATGGATGTGTTGGACGAGTCCGAAAAAGTAATAATCTGGTTATTCCTATATCGGCCCCAGTTCCTACTTTTGGGAGGCTCGTAGGGAGTATTTTAAAATGTGTTGTGTAAGTAAGGTTAAGTTTGGTCCTTTCTGTAATTTTTTATGTCTCTCTCAATTTTATTAACTTTTTTGTTTTGTTCAAAAGTATTGAAGGTTGCAATAGTCACATTAACCTTTTCTAGAAGAACTTTGGCGTCAGAAATGGTCGCATTAGCTAAAATGATTTTCTCGAGTTCCGCCATTTCTTCAAGTTCCTTCCTACTATGTTCTATTGCTGTGTCAATGCCTAGTACC
Organism: Triturus cristatus; assembly: GCF_964204655.1. Lineage (NCBI taxonomy): Eukaryota > Metazoa > Chordata > Amphibia > Caudata > Salamandridae > Triturus > Triturus cristatus. The sequence continues at coordinate 160,665,328 of NC_140585.1, forward strand.
ATCCAGTGCTGTGAGCAAGTGCTGGCTAGATGACTAAAGCTGTGACGAAATTTGGGATCCTGTGTAAATATAGCTGGGACGTTACGTATTTGAAGGCCTAATGGAATGGTATTTGATTTCAGATACTCAGTAAGCATGCGAGCATGTAAGTCAGTCTGGATCTGTTTTTTCTTAAGGTTCTCAAGTTTTTCTATCAAAGCCCTAGAAGAGTTTGGGGCTGAAAGTAAAGGGGTAGAGGAGCATGAAAGTAGAGAAGGTACGTTTAGTATACGTTGGATGTAGTCATCCGTAGAGGTTGGGGTCTCCCTAGAGGACATAGTGTGCCAGTTAATTGCACATAATGAAACGCAATTAGTGTGTAAAGTATAAACAAGAATATACTCTCGCAACCCAGCGGTTGCTCAATATCAAGTATAATAACAAAGCAACAATGTCTCAACCAGTGATCATTAGGAAGACTATTATAATAAGTGCATAAATCACCTGCAGGCCTCTTTGAGCCCTGGAACCTAATTTCCGCTGCTGCCGATTTATTTCACGGATAGCATTATCACGGTTTCTTAGTAAGAACCACTATCTCCTAAAGCTTATGAATTCCATATTTTCCGGTTTCGTTCCTTAATGACCAGGCTACAAATTTGTTCTTATTCCCTTGTTTTAGCTCTTATGCCTCATGAATAATTACCTCTCCCGGCACTCGATGATATTGATCGCCCTTAACTACCACTGTGATTGTCTCACCATACGTGATTAACCGTGCCTTCAGGTGATTTCCCCATGCCTGCTATCATGCTTTCTTCTATATATCACCTATGGAACTTCTCAGTTCTTATTCCATTTCTCTTTCCCTTCTTTTTCATACAGCACTACCAAAAATTTGTAACCATTGTCCTGATGATGACCTTTACTTGACAAGGTTGAAACGCCATTGACATTGCAGCGTAACCTATGGCTACCACGGGATCATTTTTTAAATCTATAAAAGACTAATTATTTTTGTATTAATTTGATCCACATCATTTCATCCCTGATTATTGTTTTTTTAAAAAAAAACAAAATTATTTATTTTTTATTGTTCTGCGCCGTCTCACGCTGTGTTTGTATCACTTGTGTCAATGCACTTATCACTCACATCTAGCACGGTCAGTGCACAATTGGTTGTTTTTGGCTACTCTAATCCAACTGTAATGTAGTGCTGCTATAACTACTTGCTAAATAACAACCTTTACCCCCAATCTTGGTCTCCTGTTTCCCTCCTTCAGTGATTTATGCACCTATTATAATAGTCTTCCTAATGATCACTGGTTGAGACATTGTTGCTTTGTTATTATACTTTACCCAGTCTCAACTGGGTTAACGGGTTTACTCCTGTATGATGTTCCTTTCCTTTTTCCTTCACTATAACTAGTGGACAGCATATATCAGGCTAACTTCTCACATTGGTGTGCAGCGTGTGGGAATCCAGCTTGCTATTGTTTTACCAGATAATCTCAATTGAGTAACTAACTGAAAACCACTAAAGGTACCCTGGGTACATATAATACAAGCTTTAGAATGCAGTAAGTTCTACTGAACTTAGAGTTTTGTGCTAAGGGATAGCACACCCTTTCTACAACTCAAGAGAGTGTAGTAGGCCACACTAGAGTAGGTAGTGCAATACACCACACCACACTAGTAATGTCTTCAAGTCCAGGAACCAGTAGGTCCTTGCCAGAAGCCAATGGACTTCAAGATTCCCAGTATGATAGACTCCCATTCATGGAACTGAGAGCATTATTTACAACTAGGAAACTGAAGACAGGCAAAAGTCCAACCACCCAGCATCTCATAGAGGTACTCAGGCTGGATGACCCTAGCAGATCTTTAGGATCTGAAGGGCTAGGCAGATTGGGTGGGATAGCACCTGAGGAAAGGCAAGGGGGTAAAATTCCTCACGATCTGACCTCTGAGGCTGGCCAGGGAGATGACAATGATCTGGACCTGGAAAATCCAGCTCCCCTAGACAGTGATGGAGAGGACCATAATGGACCCCTCTTTGTCCCTCCTGGGAGAGTTGATGATGGGCCAAGAAGGTCAAGATCTTCCTCCAGGCAGTCTAACCATTCTAACTCATCAGTAGGGACCTCAATCTCCTCTCATAGGAGGGAAGCCTCTCAGGAGAGAAGGGAGAGACTGCTTAAGTATGAGGAAGCTCAGCTTGAAATCAGAAGAAAGCAGGTAGCCCTAGATAGGGAGGCCCTAGAGCTCTAAAGAGCTAGAAAAAAGGTGGAACTAGAGTCCCATGGTGGCAGCAACATCCCTAGAGATAAGGAAAGGTCTTATGACCATTGAAACCTGAATAAGATTGTCCCTCCCTACCAGAGTGGGGATGATATCCACAAATTGATAACTGCACTGGAAAGGGCCTGTAAAGTTCAAAGGGTCCCCCAGGAGCAGTGGGCAACAATCTCATGGCTCTCCTTTGCAAACAAAGGTAGAGATAAACTCGTCACTGTTAGAGAGGCGGAGTCAGATGATTGCAACCGTCTGAAGAGTGCCTTAATTTATGGGTTTGGCCTAACCACTGAGCAATACAGGTTAAAGTTCAGGGATACCCAAAAGGCACAGACTCGGGACTGGGTAGACTGTGTAGATTGTGCTACTAAGGTTCTGAAGGTTGGTTACTTGGCAGTAAAGTTCATGACTATCAAGGATTGTACAATTTGATTATGAATGAGCAGATCCTTAATAATTGTCAGAATCAGCTGTTGCACCAGTACCTGGTAGACTCAGATCTGACCTCTCCCCAAGAATTGGGAAAGAAGGCAGACAAGTGGGTCAGAACCAGGGTGAGGCAGAAGGTACAGAACGAAGGTGGTGAACCCAAGAAGCAAGGTCCTACAAACTCTGATAAGGGTGGGGAGAAGGGTAAAGACCAAAAGTCTTCACAAGGCCCCCAAAAATCTTCTTCAAGTGGGGATTCACAGTCTAACAAGGGAAAATGCCAAAAGAAACAATGATGCAAAATGTGTAAACAGAAAACTCACTGGACCAGTGATTGCACCAAGTCCAAAGAATCTACTCCAGCCACCATTGCCCCTAAGGCAACTGTTCCCCCTAGTACAGCTACAATTGGTGGTGGTAATGTTCAGAATAAGGGTGTAGTATGGTTGACCCTGGGTTCTGAGATCGACTCAGGCCTAGTCAGAGTTCCAACACAGGCTGTGTTATGTACCCCTTTGTGAGTCCCAGTAATCTGGACAAATATAGACAACAGCCTTTAATAAATGGAATAGAGGCTTTGGCATTCAGGGACACAGGAGCAAGTGTCACAATGGTGACAAAAGATCTTGTGACTCCTGGGCAGATTATACTTGGTGAAATGTACCAAGTGACCAATGCTAGCAATGGCAGAACAGATCATTCTCTGGCAGTTGTTAACTTCTCCTGGGGAGGGGTAACCGGCCTTAAGAAGGTTGTGGTAAGTGCAGACCTACCAGTACAGTGTTTGCTTGGCAATGATCTAGAAACTTCAGCATGGGCTGAAGTGGAGCTCAGGACGGATGCAGAAATGTTAGGGATCCTTGCTCATGTATTTGCTGTGACTAGGTCACGGGCCAAAATGTCTAAAACTGGACAGGCCCTGGATTCTGGAATAATGGACCAGGTGCCTCCCAAGAGGAGGAGCAGTAGGGTTGAGGCGTTGCCTTCCCACCTGACTCAGTATGCAGATCAGTCTCCTTAGGGAGATGATCTTGACCCTGAAGAAGGAACTGTCCCAGAGGAGCTTGAACCTGACCAGGTTGAGTTCTTGAGGACAGGGGGCTCCTCCAGGTCTGATCTGAGCCAGGAGCAGAAAACCGGCCCCTCTCTTGAACCCCTCAGAAAGCAAGCTGCTGATAAGGCTGCTGGGAATGCTAGTGGTACCAATAACGTTTATTGGGATGATGGACTCCTTTATTCAGAGTGTAGAGACCCCAAGCCTAGTGCATCCAGGAGGTTGGTTATACCTCTGAAGTTTAGGGGCTTCCTATTGACACTTATACTTGGTGAAATGTACCAAGTGACCAATGCTAGCAATGTCAGAACAGACCATTCTCTGGGAGTTGTTAACTTCTCCTGGGGAGGGGTAACTGGCCTTAAGAAGGCTGTGGTGAGTACAGACCTACCAGTCGAATGCCTGCTTGGCAATGATCTAGAGACTTCATCTTGGGCAGAAGTAGAGGTCAGGACTTGTGCAGAAATGCTGGGCATCCCTGCATATGTGTTTGCTGTGACCAGGTCACATGCCAAAATGTCTGAAACTGAACAGGCCTTGGATTCTGGAATAATGGACCAAGTGCCATCCAAGAGGAGGAGCAGAAGGGTTAAGGCAGAGCCTTCCCCCTGACTCAGAAGGAGGATCAGTCTCTTGAGGGAGATGATCACAGTCCTGAAGAAGGAACTGTCCCAGAGGAGCTTGAGCCTGATCAGTTTGAGTTCTTGGGGACAGGGGGCCCTTCCAGGGCAGATCTGAGCCAGGAGCAGCCCCTCTCTTGAACCCCTCAGAAAGCAAGCTGCTGCTGAGGCTGCTGGGAGTGCTTGTGGTACCCATACAGTGTATTGGGATGATGGACTCCTGTACTCAGAGTGTAGAGACCCCAAGCCTGGAGGTTGGTTATACCTCTGAAGATCAGGGGCTTCCTATTGACCCTAGCCTATGATATCCTTTTAGCAGGTCACCTTGGCCAGAACAAGACTTGGGACAGGCTTGTCCCTCACTTTCACTGGCCCCACATGTCTGAAGACACAAAGGAGTTTTTTCGCTCCTGTGTAACCTGCCAAGCCAGTGGCAAAGCAGGTGGTACTACAAAGGCCCCCCTGATACCACTACCTGTGGTGGGGGTGCCTTTTGAAAGGGTAGGGATTGACATTGTTGGTCCCATGGATCCCCAAACCGCATCTGGGCACAGATGTATCCTGGTGGTAGTGGGTCATGATACCAGGTACCCAGAAGCTATTCCCCTTAGGACCACTACAGCACCTGTGGTGGCAAGGGCATGTTGGGAGTTTTCTCAAGAGTGGGTACTCCTAAGGAGGTGGTATCAGACAGAGGTACCAACTTCATGTCTGGTTACTTAAGGGTAATGTGGAAGGAGTGTGAAGTGAACTACAAGTTCACCACACCCTATCACCCACAATGCAATGCTTTGGTTGAAAGGTTCAACAAAACCTTAAAGGGCATGATTAAAGGGCTCCCAGAAAAGCTTAGGCGAAGATGGGACATTCTCTTGCCCTGCATTTTGTTTGCATTCAGGGAGGTGCCACAAAAGGGGGTTGGCTACAGCCCTTTTGAACTTTTGTTTGGTCACCCTGTCAGGGGTCCATTGTATTTGGTGAAGGAAGGATGGGAGTTACCTCTCAAGCCCTCAAAGCAAGACATAGTGGACTATGTACTTGGTCTCCGCTCCTGGATGGCTGAGTACATGAAAAAGGCAACTAAAAACCTTGAGGCTAGCCATGAACTGCAAAAAGCCTGGCATGACCAAAAGGCTGTACTGACTGTTTACCAGCCAGGACAGAAAGTGTGGGTGTTGGGGCCTGTGGCCCCAGCAGCTCTCCAAGACAAGTGGAGTTGACCCCACACTATTGTTGAACAGAAGGGAGAGGTTACTTACTTAGTAGACCTAGGAAATCCCAGGAGTCCCCACTGGGTTCTCAATGTCAACAGGCTAAAGCCATATGTAGACAGGGCTGACATGGGCTTGCTCATGGCTACTGATAAGGGACAGGAGGAGGAGAGTGACCCACTCCCTGACCTCCTCTCATAGAACCCTAATGATAGGTCAGTTGATGGTGTGGCCTTGGCAGGCAGCCTCACTGCCCAGCAGCAAACCAATTGCAGACAGGTGCTCAATCAGTTCAGAAACATGTTTTCTCTGTCTCCTATCAGACTACCTGGTGCACTCATGAAGTGGACACTGGGGACAGTCTGCCTATTAAAAATTAAGATTTATAGGCAACCTGACCATGTCAGGGACTGTATCAGGACAGAAGTCCAGAAAATGTTGGATTTGGGAGTTATTGAACCCTCAGATAGCCCTTGGGCTAGTCCAGTGGTCCTTGTGCCAAAAATTCACACCAGTGGTGGGAAAAGAGAGATGAGGTTTTGTGTGGACTACAGGGGTCTCAATGCAGTCACTAGGACTGATGCCCATCCAATTCCAAGGGCAGATGAGCTTATAGATACTTTGGCCTCAGCCACGTACCTTAGCACATTTAACTTTACAGCTGGCTACTGGCAGATCAGCCTAGCTGATGATGCAAAGCCAAAAACAGCATTTTCTGCCCCAAGTGGGCACTACCAGTTTGTGGTGATGCCCTTTTGTTTGAAGAATGCACCTGCCACTTTCCAAAGGTTGGTGAATACAGTTCTCACAGGTCTGGAAGCCTACAGTGCAGCTTACCTTGATGATATTGCTGTCTTTAGCTCCACCTGGGAGGATTACCTGGTCCACCTAAGGAACGTTTTAGAGGCCCTGCAAAAGGTAGGCCGCACTATCAAGGCCACCAAGTGCCAGATAGGGTAGAGTTAGCTTGTGTACCTGGGCCACCTTGTAGGTGGAGGCCAGGTTCAAACACCACAGAGCAAAATCCAGACCATCATGGACTGGGTTGCTCCAACCACCCAGAATCGGGTGAGAGCCTTCTTAGGCCTGACTGGGTACTATAGGAGATGTGTCAAGGGGTATGGATCAATAGTGACACCCATGAATGACTTAACTTCTAAGAAAATGCCCAAAAAGGTTCAGTGGACAGCTAGCTGTCAAAAGGCTTTTGATGACCTGAAGCAGGCCATGTGCACTGCTCCCATTCTACAGATTCTGATAACTCCAAGAAGTTCATTGTCCAAACAGATGCATCTGAATTGGGGGTAGGGGCTGTACTGTCACAATTGGATGATGAAGGTCAGGATCAGCCAGTTGCTTTCATAAGCAGAAGGCTGACCCCTAGAGAGAAACATTGGTCAGCCATTGAGAGGGAGGCCTTGGCTGTGGTTTGGGCTCTGAATACGTTGAGGCCATACTTATTTGGTACTCACTTCCTTGTTCAGACAGACCATGAGCCCCTCTTATGGCTAAAACAAATGAAGGGTGAAAACCTCAAACTGCTTAGGTGGTCCATTTCCCTACAGGGGATGGACTTTACAGTGGAACATAGACCTGGGAGTAACCATGACAATGCAGATGGACTCTCTAGGTATTTCCACTTAGAACATGAAGACTCAAATGGTCAAGGTTAGTTTACTGTCCCTGCGTTTGTGGGGTTGTGTAGGAGAGTAGGATCTGCTTCACATGGGTACCCCCATGTTTCACTGTTTTTCGACCTTAGTCTGGCTGTGGCCCTGCTAATCAGGACCCCAGCCTAGCTGTTTCCTCTCTAAAATGGTTTCCATGTACATTAGGTACATCTCTAATTGGAATCTGAAGTGCCTTATAAGCCCCTAGTATATGGTATACAATGTACCTAGGGCATAGGTATCCAAGAGGCCTACCAGGGGCTGAAGCATGTATTATGCCACCCCTGGAAAGCCACCCAAAATTACACCACAGGTCTGCTACTGCAGCCTGGGTAAGGTGGTGCATGCACGCTTACTGAGATATAGGTTCACTATATCGTACCCTATATACACACATATAAAACAATAAGTCACTCCTATGGCAGTCCTTATCAATCCTGAAGACAGAGTGCTTGGTTCATATGTGAGAGGGTGCCCCTGCATGAGCAGAGCCCCTCTGCAGCATTCGGAGACCCTTCTCTGATGCTGTTTGTAGTGCAGCCTGACCATATACTCTTAAGTGCATTTGAAGCAAACGGTAAATGCTAACTTTGGACTGGCGGCACGGAAATATGTTGTGTTTAGTGTCACAACATATTTCCAGTAACTGGTGTGGGAGTATGATCCCACCCTTCTAGAGGGTGAGACATGACAGCACTGGCATACCCGGTAGAAATTTAATAGAACCCTGGCATCACAAAATGGATGCTGCAGCCACACACACAGGTCTGGCCTCCTGCTGCTGACCGAAACTCCGGCAGGGGAGGCCTGGACAATAGGTTTCCTGTCACAGGGAAGTGTAACCACCTCCCAGATAATCTTATGTGTATTGGGGCTGGGTGGGAGCACTCTCTGAGTGCTTTGAAGTCCTGCACTGGGGGCACATTTGCTGTCCCTGTGCATAGTCCAGCTCAAGCCGGTTCAGGGGCTTCCAGCCCCTGCTCTGGCATGAAACTGGACAAAGGAAATGGGTGTAGTCACCCTTCTTTCCAAACCCTCCCATAGGTGGGTCCCCAGAGTATGTCCAACCCCCTACCTTAGTATAAGTATGGGACCCCTGTTCTTAGGACTTTAGATTACTCTGGATGAAACTCTGAAGCCGAATCCTGGACATTCAACGCTCTGTTCAAGACCATAGGACTGAAGAAATCTCCCTTGCGGTCAAGGAGTGACTCCCCTGCTTGGCAGGCACCAGCAAAGCAATTTGCTGGTCTGCATTATCGAAGCTCCCGCCAGACTCCGAAGTATTTGCAGCCCAGTAAGAGGATTTCCAGACATCTCAAAGGCCAACCCTCTGGCCCATCTCCCTGCTTCCATTCCCAGCTAAGGTCATCGAGAAGATCGTCAACAGACAGCTCACCAGCTACCTCGAAGATAACAGCACCCTGGACACCTCCCAGTCAGGATTCCGCAGTAACCACAGCACCGAGACCGCCCTCATCGGCGCCACAGAAGACATCAGGATCCTGCTGGACAATGGCGAGATGGCTGCCCTCATCCTCCTAGACCTCTCTGCCGCCTTCGACACTGTCTGCTACCGCACACTACGCACATGCCTCCACGACACAGGGATTCGAGACAAGGCCCTGGATTGGACCACCTCCTTCCTCTCTGGCAGAACCCAGAGGGTTCGCCTCCCCCATTATGATCCGAATCCTCCGAGATGATCTGCGGCATACCCTAGGGATCTTCCCTCAGCCCGACACTGTGCAACATCTACATGGCTCCACTCGCACGCATCGCCAAGGACCCCCTCACCATAAAATCCAACCTCCATGAAGGAATGAACGCCGTCGCCGACTAGATCAAGTGCACCCGATATAAGCTGAACACAGACAAGACAAAGATCCTCATCCTCGGCTCCAACCCATCAGCCTGGGACGACTCCTGGTGGCCCTTGTCACTAGGGGCACCCCCGACACCAACCGACCACGCACGCAACCTGGAAGTCATCCTCGACTCAACGCTCACCATGACCAAGCAAGTCAACGCAGTCTCCTCCTCCTGCTTCAACACCCTCCGCATGCTGCGCAAGATCTACACATGGATCCCGACAGACACGAGAAGAACTGTCACCCAGGCCCTCGTCAGCAGCAGACTCAACTACGGAAACGCCCTCTACCCAGGAGCCCCGACCATGCTCATCAAACGACTGCAAAGAATCCAAAACGCCTCTGCATGCCTGATCCTCAACATACCACGCCACAGCCACATCACCCCCACCTGAAAAACCTGCACTGGCTCCCCGTCGATCTCCTTCAAACTCCTGATCCACGCACACAAGGCACTCCACAAGACCTGCCCAGCCTACCTCAACAGTCGACTCACCTTCTACGTTCCCAACCGTCACCTCCGCTCCACCAACCTCTCCCTGGCCACTGTCCCGCGCATCCGGAGGCAGATCCTTCTCCCACTGCGCCGCCAAGATCTGGAACACCCTTCCCCTCAAACTATGACAGACCCAAGACCTGCTGACCTTCAGGAGACGACTCAAGACCTGGCTATTCGACCAGTAGCGGCAACCCCCCCTCATCTCCCTCAATGCCTTGAGACCCTCGCAGGTAAGTAGTGTGCTTTTCAAATCTTGTGATTTATTGTTTGATTGATTGATCCGAGTCCCCAGCAAAGCTGAGACCCGCAGCCCTCGTGAGTAGCATGGAACCGGAACTCCTGGTCACCGTGCACTTTTGCAAGTGCATTGACTTCTCGACATCTCTTGAAGTTCTGCTTAGGCTAACTTGTAGCCCCCACTTCAAGCACTGAATCCATCGAAGATTGTTGGCCTGGTCATTCCGAGTGACCCGTGGGCCGCCATTTTGTGTTTCGTCTTAAGGTCCCTTCGCGATCCCTGGTCCATTGACTGGTGGGTCCCTGAGGGGGTAACTTTGCATTTCCTTGGGCTTTCCTGGTTGCTCCAGACTTGCCCTGACTCCCTACCAAGTGGTGAGTCCCACAGACCTTGCTGGTCTGCACCAAAGTATCTTTCTCATTTCTGCATGAGTTGCTGTTGCCAAGGCTTGTTGTGTCCAATCCGGGCACTGACTCTGCAGCACTCAAAATCCTTCATGGGACAACTCGAATCCAGTTCCTGATTGTCCTCGACGCCTCCTGGTCCTCGTGGCTGAAGAGTCAAGCTTCATCTCATTCACCTGAAATCACCCAACATCGATGGGCATCTGCTCATCGGCTTCCTGGTTACTGGCAAGTGACCCAGACTCCGTCCCCTCTGCTTTCCGGTTCTTCTCATCTTTGATCCAGGCTTGGATCTCTTCGGACACTTCGCATCTTCACGGCAGCAGCGCTTCTTCGCCAGTTCCCTTTGAAATTGACGACGCGACCCGACACCAAAAGACACCTGTGCACCCGGCTTCCCTGGTTGAGGTAACATGAGTACTCTGGTGCTCCTGTGGGTGCTAGCCCTAGAACTTCCTAAGTCCAAAAGGGTTTGGTCCTGACTCATTTCTCAGTGTCCCTAATCTTTAAAAATCTAACAGTGACTTTCCCCATAGAAGCTAACGGAAGCTTGCTGCTTTGTTCACACACTGCACACGGCCCCATGGGTCCCCTGTGTCACTACCTTGGGTGGCTCCTTGGGGTCCCAGCGATTCTACAGGCTCTAGGCCTTGTGTCTAGTTAAGTCGTGGTTCTTATACCACTATTTTAGTATATGGTTTCGCTCGCCCCTAGGGCCTGACGTGTATTTGTGCTATTTTACTGTGATTATTGAAGAGTAACTTATGTGTTTTGACCTCTAGTCTCATAAAGAGACTAGGAGGGTGTGTTTAGTAATAAATACATATATTTTAAATATATACCTGGTGTGGATATCTTTCTTTTAGTGACTCAAGAGATTATAGACTGGTAAAACAAGCTGCTTTTCATTCCTTCAAGACTTAGCCTGAAGGCTGCTCTCCATAGCTACCACTAGGATAGCTTTCAATAAAGGTTGTCTTTAACCTATAACCAATAAGGGGTTGTTTGGACTGATACAAGGTGCCCACTATAACTAGAGGACAGCATATATCAGGCCAACTTCTCACATTCCTGCACCTCACTTGCGCCTTTTAGCACCTCTGTTGCTTTTTTCTGCAGATCACTTGCCCTTTTTTGAACCCGTCTATTTTCTTTCTGCACCACTCTTGCCTCCTTTTGCACCCCTGTACTCTGTTTCTGCACCTTTCCTGTCTGTTTCTGGACATCTGTTGCCTCTTTCTGTACCTCTGACTTCTTTCTGCAGTTTGCTTGCTCTTTCTGCAGCATTCACACCTCTTTCAGCACCTCTGTTGGTTCTTTCAGCACTGCTCTTGCATTTTTCTGCACCTCACTTGCCTCTTTCTGCACTTCTCTTCCTTCTTTCTGCACTTCTCTGGCCTTTTTCTGTACCTCTCTTGCCTCTTTGTGCACCCCTCCTACCTTTTTCTGCACCCCTCTTGCCTCTTTTTGCATCTCTCTTCTGTCATTTTGCACCTCTGTTGCCTCTTTCTGCACTTCACTTGTTTCTTTCTGCACCTCTCTTGCCTCTTTCGGCATCTCTGTTGCTTCTTCCTGCACTTCTCTTGCCTCTTTCTTCACCCTTCATGCCTCTTTCAGCACCATTGTTGCTTCTTTCTGCACTTCTCTTCCTTCTTTATTCACCTCTTGTGGCTCTTTCAGCAGCTCTGTTGTTTCTTTCTACACCTCTTTTACCTGTTTCTGCACTTCACTTGCTTCTTTCTGCATCTCTCTTGCATCTTTAGCCACCTCTGTTGCTTCTTTCTGCACCCCTCCTGCCTCTTCCTGTACCCCTCTTCGTGCAACTCTCTTACCTTTTTCTACTCCTCTCTTCCCACTTTCCGCACCACTCTTGCCTCTTTCTGTACCTATGTTGCTTCTTTCTGCACTTCTCTTGCCTCTTTGTGCACCCTTCGTGCCTCTTTCAGCACTTAACTTGCTTCTTTCTGCACTTCTCTTCCTGCTTTCTGTACCTCTTGTGCCTCTTTTTGCACATCTGTTGCTTCTTTCTGCACTTCTCTTGGTTCTTTCAGCACTCCGCTTGCCTCTTTCTGCATCCCTCTTGTATGTATGAGCACCTCTTTTACTTCTTTCTGCACTTCTATTGCCTCTATCTGCACCTTTCTTGCTTCTTTATGAACCTCACCTGCCTATTTCAGCACCTCTGTTGCTTTTTTCTGCTGATCTCTTGCCTCTTCCTGCACCTCACTTGCGTCTTTCAGCACATCTGTTGCTTTTTTATGCAGATCTCTTGCCCTTTTCTGCACCCATATTTTCTCTTTCTGTACCTCTCTCGCCTCTTTCTGCACCCCTGTTCTCTTTTTCTGCACTTTCCTGCCTGTATCTGCACATCTTTTGCCTCTTTCTGTACCTCTGTTACCTCTTTCTGCAGTTGTCATGCTCTTTCTGCAGCCTTCACGCCTCTTTCAGCAACTCTGTTGGTTTCTTCTGCACTGCTCTTGCTTTTATCTGCACCTCACTTGCCTCTTTCTGCACTTCTCCTGCTTCTTTCTACACTTCTCTTGCTTCTTTCGGCACTCCTCTGGCCTCTTTCTGTACCTCTCTTGCCTCTTTGTGCACCCCTCCAACCTTTTTCTGCACCCCTCTTGCCTCTTTTTGCACCTCTGTTGGTTCTTTCTGCACTGTTCTTGCTTCTTTCTAAACCTCTGTTACTTCTGTCAGCAATTCGCTTAGCTCTTTCTGCACTTCTCTAGCTTGTTTCTGCAACTCTCTTTCGTCTTTTTGCATCTCTGTTGCCTCTTTCTTCACTTCACTTGCTTCTTTCTACACCTCTCTTGCCTCTTTCGGCACCTCTGTTGCTTCTTTCTGCACTTCTCTTGTCTCTTTCTGCACCCTTCGTGCCTCTTTCAGCAGCATTGTTGCTTCTTTCTGCATTTCTCTTCCTTCTTCATGCATCCCCTTTGCCTCTTTCAGCACCTCTGTTCCTTCTTTCTAAACCTCTGTTACCTTTTTCTGTACTTCACTTGCTTCATTCTGCGCCTCTCTTGCATCTTTCGGCACCTCTGTTGCTTCTTTCTGCACCCCTCCTGCCTCTTTCTGCACCCCTCTTCCCTATTTGTGCAACTATCTTGCCTCTTTCTACACCTCTCTTCCCTCTTTCTGCAGCACTCTTGCCTCTTTCTGTACCTCTGTTGATTTTTTCTGCACTTCTATTCCTTCTCTCTGCTCCCCTCTTGCCTCCTTTTCCTCTTCTGTTGCTTCTTTCTGCACTTCTCTCGCTTCTTTCTATAACTCTGTTGCTTCTTTCAGCAATCCTCTTGCCTCTTTCTGCACTTCTCTTCCTTCTTTCTAAATGCCTCTGGCCTCTTTCTGTACCTCTTTTGCCTCGTTGTGCACCCCTCCTACCCTTTTCTGCACCCCTCTTGCCTCTTTTGCATCTCTGTTGGTTCTTTCTGCACTGCTCTTGCTTCTTTCTAAACCACTGTTGCTTCTTTCAGAAATTCTCTTAGCTCTTTTTGCACTTCTCTTGCTTTTTTCTGCACCTCTCTTTTGTCTTTCTGCACCTCTGTTGCCTCTTTCTGCACTTCACTTGCTACTTTATGCACCTCTCTTGCCTCATTTGGCACCTCTGTTATTTTATTTCTGCACCCCTCCTTCCTCTTTTTGCAACCCTCTTCCCTATTTGTGCAACTTTCTTCCCTCTTTCTACTCCTCTCTTCCCTCTTTCTGCACCACTGTAGCCTCTTTCTGCATGCACCCCTGTTGCTTCTTTCTGCACTTCTATTGCCTCTTTTTGCACCCTTCGTGTCTCTTTCAGCAACTCTGTTGCTTCTTTCTGCACTTCTCTTCCTTCTTTCTGCACCCCTCGTGCCTCTTACAGCACCGCTGTTGCTTCTTTCTGTACCTCTCTTGCCTATTTTGGCACCCCTGTTGCTTGTTTATGCACCCCTCCTGCCACTTTCTGCACCCCTCTTCCCTATTTGTGTAACTCTCTTACCTCTTTCTACACCTCTCGCCCCTCTTTCTGTACCTCTCTTGCCTCTTTGTGCACCTCTCCTACCTCTTTCTGCACCCCTTTTGCCTCTCTTTGCACCTCTGTTGGTTCTTTCTGCACTGCTCTTGATTCTTTCTGCACCTCACTTGCCTCTTTCTGCACTTCTCTTGCTTTATTTATTATGTATTTATTTATTTTGAATGTTTTATATAGCGCAGACAAGACCCTTGTAGGTATCAGAGAGCGCTTTACAACAAATAAAGGAAATAGAGGAAATAGACATATATATACAAAATATTATTGGTTATATTAGTTCAAACAATGATAACTGTTCTAGCACAACACATATCTACAAGCCTGCATCTCATAGTTCAAATGAATTTGGTCAGGAGAATTGATTTAACTTCATTTTTAAAGAATGTCACAGGAGGGTTCTGTCTTGTTTTTGGGGGTAAGGCATTCCAAATCCTAGGGGCCACTCCTGAGAAGGAGCGGTTATTAGTTTACTTTTTGGTAAATCATTGTGGTTTCAGTAGAAGTTTATAAGAACTCCTGTTGGTTCTGTTACCACCCGATGGTAATAGTTTCTCTGCAAGGTATTGTGGTGTTTTGTGATGCAATGCCTTATGTATTATACAGGCGATTTTCAAATGGATACTGTCATCACAGGTTAGCCAATTGAGGGCACACAGGTCCGAGGAGATGTGTCAGTTTCTTTTGGAGCCTGTGATTAGTCTGGTGGCTGCGTTGATTGATGATCTTAGTGGAGCTGTCGTTCCGGGAAGGCCACAGAGAGCGACACTCATATATTCCATTCTGGGGATTACTGGAGTTTGAACTCCCTGTTTAAAGTCATTTGCGGGTATGAAGGGTTTCAGTCTTCTTAAGGTGTTCATTTGAAAGTTTGCTCCTTTAGTTGCTGCGCTAATGTGCTTCTGCATATTTATCTTGTTATCCAGAGTTATGCCTAGCGATTTGGCAGAATCGATCATGAGCGGTTGGCCGTAGAGTGCTGTTAGGTGTTTCATCCATTCCACAATGGTGGTTGTTTGGCTGGGGGCTCTATTAGGGAGAATTCTGTTTTTAATTCTGTTTGCTTCTTTCTAAATCCTGTTGTTTCTGTCAGCAATTCTCTTACCTCTTTCTGCACTTCTCTTGCTTGTTTCTGCACCTCTGTTGCCTCTTTTTGCACTTAACTTGCTTCTTTCTGCACCACTCTTTCCTCTTTCGGCACCTCTGTTGCTTCTTTCTACACTCCTCCTGCCTCTTTCTGCAACCCTCTTCCCTATTTGTGCAACTCTCTTGCCTCTTTCTACACCTCTCTTCCCTCTTTCTGCACCACTGTTGCCTCTGTCTGTACCTCTGTTGCTTCTTTCTACACTTCTCTTGCTGATTTCTGCACCCATCGAGCCTCTTTCAGCAACTCTGTTGCTTCTTTCTGCACTCCTCTTCTTTCGTTCTGCACCCCTTGTGCCTCCTTCTGCACATCTGTTGCCTCTTTTGGCACCTATGCTCGTTATTTCTGTACTGCTCTTGCTTTTTTCTGCACCTCACTTGCCTCTTTCTGTACTTCTCTTGCATCTTTCTACACCTCTGTTGCTTCTTCAGCAATTCTCTTGCCTCTTTGTGCACGTCTCTTCCTTCTTTCCACACCCCTCTTGCCTCTTTCTGTTACACTCTTTCCTCTTTGTGCACTCCTCATACAGTTTTCCTGCCCCCTCTTGCCTCTTTTTGCACCTCTGTTGGTTCTTTCTGCATTACGTTCATCTTCCCAACATCTGTTGGCTGTTCCCCGGTTTCGTCGTAAAAAATGGGGAGGCTCCAAATTCTCCACCATCGCCCCCACCTTCTGGAACTCACTTCCGTTTCAACTCAGGTCCCTGACCCAATATTATTTGTTCCGGAAAGCATTACAAACCTTTCTTTTCTCACAAGCATTTCCCCAATGAGTCTTTTCCTGCCTCCTGGCTATTGCCCACTGAAGTTTAGTGAACCACAGTGCCATGAAACCGTCAGGTGTATGTGCGCTCTAGAAATGATTTAAACTTAAACTTAAACTGCTCTTACTTCTTTCTGCTCCTAACTTGCCTCTTTCTGCACCCCGTGCCCTGTTTCTGTACCTTTCCTGCCTGTTTATGCACTTCTCTTGCCTCTTTCTGCACCTCTGATTTAGAGGTGGTTTTAATAAGCCTGCCCTATAATGTATTAGGGCCTTACAGGGGAGGTCATGCCAATCACAGTGATACCCCAACCCATAGTATACCCTTGTGTATGTAGGTGTTTTCACTGTAATCTAAGTGTCAGCAAAGCACTGTTAATTTCTCTCTTAAAAAAGAAATTGCACTCAAACACCGCCACTCAACCATACAGTTACTCACACCCCTAGTCAGTCATGCAAAGAATCAATCACAATCCCATTTACTCACCTCTACAGTTATTCACACTCCACCTCATTTATTCATACAGATCCTAAAACATACTTACTCTCTTATGCAATCACTGATACAAGCACACACTCATCTGTACAGCCACTCTCACAATCACTCACTCTCACATAGTCATTTATATACTCCAACACTCACATATACTGCCTTTTAAATATGTAGGTACTCACACATGTAACACTGTGACATCTATTCACTCACCAACACACCCATACACACACTCACCCACCCACACAGCCCTTCACACATACAGTCTTGAACCCATATACCCATTGAATCACCCACTCACACATCTATGCACAGAGTCACACCCCCCACCCACCCACACAGACACTCAGGTACCCATATAGATACTCAGACAACCAATCAATACCCTATATAGACACTCATGTAGATACTCACCAACCCATAAAGCTGCTTACACACCAACTGAGAGACTGATACAGACATTCACACAGTTTAGTCACTAACCCATGCATTCAGTAAGATAACGTAATCACTCAATTATACAGTCAGTCACGCACCCACCAAATCATCCATTCAGACACATACACCCATTCATTCTTCAATACACCTTGGCATATACATATAGCTAACATATGTATTATCTTACCTACTGACGATCGCCAGTAGGTAGTTATAATTAGAACCTAGTTTCCATAGGGGAAGTATTTTTTGATTAGCTAATAACTTTGGCGTCATTTGACGAATGTTCAGGAAATTCTCCCAAAAAAGGTCTATCCAGGTCAGCTCCTATCCTGAAAGTTTGGGGGTGATTCATCAAGCAGGGGTTGAGAAAAAAGGAGGGTCCAAAAAAGTGTATTCTCTATGTTAATTTCCATAGGAGATTTTATTACAGGCTACAGCCCGAACTGCTGAATGGAATGACACCAAATATGACAAAAAGATAGAGCTTGGTTCAGAAAGCAACCTTTTTTTAAATGGTGTAAATCTGTTCCGTAGATGCTGAGAAATTCATAAGTTAAAAGTCACACAAAAACAATTCCCATAGGAAACTTTAGGCAAGGCTACAACCCGAACTGCTGAACGGAATTACACCTCATTTGGCAAAAAGGTAGTGCTTGATTCAGAAAGCTTCGTTTTCTGAAAATGGTGTAAATCCGTTCAGTAGTTGCTGAGAAATTAAAAAAATAAAAGTTTCGATATCTGGGGCAGCGGTGGGTTCATGCATCCTCCAGACCACGTGCTTCACTGTGATAGGGTGCCACGACCACGAGCTTCACAGTGATTGGCTGCCAACACTGCAAACCAGGAAGTGAGGGCAGCCATCTTGTGTCTCGGTAGAACCGAGTTACAAGAAAACAGTCAAAAAAAGATTAAAAGAGAAGAACAGGGGGCAGGTTAGAAACACCCTGATCCCCTAGTCCTGCTCACGGGGGTCCCACAAGGACAACCAAGCATAAAAATTATTTATTTTTTCATTAAAAAAACGTCAGAATGCGCGCTGGGTGCGCGAATCTGGACGAATTTTTCTTTTTTTAAATGAAGCGGGGGCTCCCCCACTTCATTTAAATGAGCCCCTGGGTGGACCAGGTTCTGGGGACAATCCTCTAATTATATTGCAGGACCCTGCGGGGCCTCCGCATCCCCAGGGACCACCACCTCCCATGTAAATTAGGGGCGGGAGGGCACATGGCCCTCCTGCAGCCCCTGGGATCGCCACCTCCCCAGGGCTTGTTTTGTAATTGTTTGGGGGCCTCTGAAGCCACCCTAAGTCCCTGGGATCGCCACCCCCAGGGCTTTAATTAATTAAGCAGGGTGGGCCTTGCGGGCCCCTCAAATCCCCAGGAACTACCTCCTCCCCACGGCTTTGAAAATAGAGTGTGGGAGTCTGTGCGGTCCCCCTCCTGGAGAGCTTGATGGCCCTGGGGTCTACCACCCCCCAGGGCCGACTCCTTCAATGTCCCGGGGTATGCACCCCCGGGACATTGCCATTTGCTATGACAGGGCAGGAGCATGGCTTCCACCCTGCGAAAGCAAACCGTGATTTGCTTTGTTGAAGCGAGAGGAGGAAAACCTCATCTCGCTTCAATAAAGGAAGGAGAATTGCTTTTGGGCAAGGGAAGCTGCATGTTAGCTGCTCCCGTTGCCCAAAAGCAATGCCGGCTTCCGCAGGAGTCTGGGAGCTGGCGGGACCCTGGGGACATTGGGGCTCCCCCCATGGTCCCCAACAGAGAGACCAGGCCCTGGAAGATGGGGTCCCCGGGGCCAGAAGAGGCCAGGGAGGGGGGCCACGTGGCCCCCTTCCCCTTTAAAAAACAATTATGAGAATGAACGTTTAAAAAAAAAAAGTTTGGAATCGTGACCCCCCCCCCGTCCACCCATTCAAACAAATGTGATAGCAACCTTCCGAAATCTGGAACGTAACAAATCGGCTGATGTTGCACAATTATAAAAATCAAGATGCATGTGAGTTTGGACAAATGAGAATCATAGTCATTTATGGATGTACATATAAAACATTTTATTTATACAAAACAACAAAATAAAAGTAGGTACAGCCATGGCATGTCAGCCCTTGACAATCTGTGAATCACAGCCTGCAAGACAAAAAGTAAGATAGGATTGTGTATTATGCGCCCATCAAAAGAGACAGAGAAAGTGAGAAAGAGTGAGAGAGAGAGGAAGAGAGAGAGAAAGAGAGAAAGAGTGAGAGTGAGAAGAGAGAACAAAAGAGAGAAAGGGTGAGAGAGAGAGGAAGAGAGAGAGAAGAGAGAAAGAGAGAAAGCATGTGAGAGAGAGAAAGGAAGAGATGGAGAGGGAGAGTGAGTGCCGACAGGGCGGACAAAATCCTCACAGCTCCCCTTTCTGCCACCGGGGTGTCTCTAACCATGTGTCAGGACATACTCTAGCCCTCAAGCTCACTCATCTGAAACATGGAATAGAATCAGTAATGGCAGAATATATACAATAGCACATGTCACATGCGCCCCTGCGCACCCAGGTTGCTGCATCCCATCCACTCCCGCCGCCCAGAGGTGTCTGCTTGCTCCTGCACACCCAGGCTGCTGCACAGCATGCACTCCCAACAGCCAAAGGTGACTGCCTACCCCTGCTCACCCAGGCTACTGCACACCATCCACTCCCACCGCCCAGCGGTGTCTTCCCGCCCCTGCGCAACCAAGCTGCTGCACACCATCCACTCCCACCGTCCAGATGTGACTGCCCGTCGCTGGGCAAAGGGGCGTCTCTGCTCCCATTCCACCACCGGTGTGTGTCCAAGAGGGCCCATGACGTGAAAGTCGCACATTTGATTCTGGGTCTTGATATCGCAATGGCCGAGAAAATATCAAAGCACCACGCCAAGGAGTGTGTGGCATACAAGCGGTCCAGCCGAGCTCACAATTCAAAGCAGGTCTTCATTGCCAGGATGGTGTATCGAGGCCATGCATGATCACAGGCTGCACACCCGCTCAGCTCTGGTGGCACTAGCTAAGTGGAACTCAAGTCCTTGCCACATGGCGGGAGGCCCGTGTCAGGGGGGGGTCGACAATCTGTGAATCACAGCCTGCAAGACAAAAAGCAAGATAAGATTGTGTGTCATGCACTCATCAAAGGAGAGAGAAAGAGTGAGAGAGAGGAAGAGAGTGAGAAAGAAAGAAAGAGTGAGTGAGGAAGACAGAGAGAAAGAGTGAGAGAGAGTAAAAGAGAGAAAAAGAGAGAGAGGAAGAAAGAGAGAAACAGTGGGAGAGAGAGGAAGAGAGAGAGAAAGTGAGAGTGAGAGAGAAGTGAAGAAAAAGTGAAAGAGAGTGAGAGAGAGAAAGGAAGAGATGGAGAGGGAGAGTGAGTGCCAACCCTCCAGTCAAAACCCTCACAGCTCACCTTTCTGCCACTGGTGTGTGTCCAACCACGTGCCGGGACATACTGCAGCCCTCATGCTCACTCATCTGAAACATAGTATAGAATCAGTAATGGTAGAGTACATACAACTGCACACGCCTTCATCGCTGTCCTGCCCTGCGCACCCAGGCTCCTGCACACTATCCACTCCCACCGTCCAGAGGTGTCTGCCCGTCACTTCGTATCCAGGCCTCACTACTCACCTTTTGCCACCTGCGTGTAGAAAAGAGGGCCCATCACATGCCGCTGCAAGCCCCAAGCCCAGGGTCCGCAGACAAGGACACTTCCACATCATGAAGCCCGCTACGCAGGCCACAAGGTCTCACATTTGATGCTGTGTCTTGATTTTACCATGGCAGACAACATACCACTGCACCCTTCATCATCGCAGGTTGTACACACGCTCAGCTCTTGCGGTGTCACTAACTCTGTGACCAACGAGGCCACACCATGTGGTGGTAGACCCCCGCTTTTCAATGGCTCAGGCCTACACTGCGGTCCAGCAGGGCACACAAAACCTGACCTGTCCAGACCGCCGGGACGGGGCATCATCGCAGGCTGCACACCTGCTCAGCACTTACGGTGCCCCTACCTCAGTGCCCTGAAAGTCACCTTCCGGTGGCGGTGTGCCTGTGGCGGCCGCAGTGCATCTGGTGCCAGCAAGCCGAAATGGAAATGGTGTAGAGCACGTGCGCCCAGTCATTTTTATTGGCAGGGTCACGTGTCCTGTTATACCTGTGCTTGATGGGTATGGTGTGGGTATATTCAGCCACGAGGGAGTGGCTGCGGCGTACTGACAACTAGACCTGTGACCAGCAGATCACTGCAATGAAAACCTGGGCCATGTAGCGTTGTTGTCCCTCCCTGTAAGCGTAAGCGGAGTGGGCTGGACTGGTGTATGCCAGTCCTGCGTGAGGCTGTGAACAATGACTCCAGGGCTCTAGGCGTGGTGCGTCATGGGCCATATGAGGAATCAACTGATGTGGGTGTCCCTGTTGTAGTGCTGCCGCCGACCGGGCTGCAAGCGCCAACGTGTCACCCTGTGACCCAAGTCCCACAACATGGCCAACATGGAAAGTAGGGGGAATCACTGACCCTACATTCATCCATACTTCAACACA
Source organism: Triturus cristatus (assembly GCF_964204655.1). Classification (NCBI taxonomy): domain Eukaryota; kingdom Metazoa; phylum Chordata; class Amphibia; order Caudata; family Salamandridae; genus Triturus; species Triturus cristatus. The sequence continues at coordinate 160,686,997 of NC_140585.1, forward strand.
TGAAAGATCGTGCACATGACATATCTGTGTGGATATGAATGTTTATTGCACATTCAGTGGAGTGTTGCAGCTGTAGCAATACAGGGCCATGCAAAGCCCAAATTTAAGTTTTTGACACATGGAGGGCAGCCAATTAGAGCCAAGCTCGTGCTTGGGGGTTAGGCTCTGCCAACATATGTACTTATCCAATCAATCCGCCTATTCCGAAGCAGTTATAAATTCACTCTACACTCTCCTTGCAGTACTCTAATGATCCAGTCTCTACCTATGGACTTATACAATGACCGAGGCAAAGTTACATAACCAAAGTTTTCCCCACTGCCAGAGGTAACATGGTTGCGAGCGCTGTCCACGGCACAATGTAATGTGGTAGGGCCAGGGGCAGCATCATGCATACATAATGAACACACAGACACAGTTAGATAGATAGTGGAACTGGGCAGGGGCACGTGCACTCGACCCCTATTTATTACCAGGATCACATGTCCAGTGATGTCTGTACTGGGTGCGTGTGGGGTGAGTGTAAGCCAGCACTCTGGGAATGGTTAGTGCTGGCAATCAGGAATAACAGTAATCATCAGATCACACACAGAGGTTCAATCATAAAGGGTCCATGACTTGTGCTGCACTAAGGTAGGGGCACCAGATGTGAAATAATGCACAAAAGATTCTATCGTAAAGGGTTCATGACTTGTGGTGCACTGAGGTGGGGGCAGCAAATCTGAAATCATACACAAAAGTTTCTATCATAAAGGGACCATGAGTTGTGGTGCACTGAGGAAGGGACAGCAGAAGCATTCCGCGTGTGCACAGCTAGCGATGATGCGTGGTCCAGGAGGGCCGTACTGGTAGCAATGTCTGTTGCCTACTGGAATGCGTCAACTGCAATCGCAACTCAATCTGAATTGTGAGCCCTGCTGTCCGCAATGTAGATCGAAGGCAGTAGTCAGCACATACATCGAGGAATGCTTTTTGTCACTTCCTCTTGACAAAATCCGAGGTCATAGAGTACAATTCTGTCTGCAATTAATAAATAATTTCTCAATGTAAATTGTGAGCTCTGCTGACCGCAGTGTGGGCGTATGGAACAAAAATTAAATATGTATGGACTACATTGTCGAAATATGTAGGTTTAAGGGACGTTATAGTTAGTTGCCTAATGGACTCTAAAATTAATGAATCAAGACTGTATTTGAATTATGAGCCCTGCTGACCACAGTGTAGGCTCGTGCCAGTGGTCAGCAAAGGCCCACACCCACGTGGCATTGACTTTAGCTGCACAGATTGGGAGCATTTGGTCTTCTTAACCGATTATACTCTCTTACACAATTTGCATCGGTACTAATATTGAATTGTGAGCCCTGCTGACCGCAGTGTAGGCCAGAGGCAGTGGTCAGGAAGGGTCCACAGGCACATGGTGTTGACTTGAGCTGAACAGAGTTAGTGGCACCTGAAGCACTCAGCGTGTGTGCAGCTAGTGATTATGCGTGGTCCGGGCTGGCTGCAGTGGTAGCAATGTCTGTTGTCTAATGAATTCTGCCTCAGTAATGCCACGCATCTGTGACTTGTGGTGCTCTGAGTTAGTGGCACTTGAAGCACTCAGTGTGTGTGTAGCCTGCGATGATGCGTGGTCTGGGCAGGCCAGATTGAGAGCAATGTATTTTGTCTAATGAATTCTGCCTCAGTAAGGCCATGCGGCGGTGACTTGTGGTGCACTGATTTAGTGGCACCTGAAGCACTCAGCGTGTGTGCAGCCAGCAATGATGTGTGGTCCGGGCGGGCCAGACTGGTAGCAATGTCTTGGTCTAATGATTTCTGCCTCAGTAAGGCCACGTGGCGGTGACTTGAAGTGCACTGAGTTAATGGCACCTGAAGCACTCAGCATGTGCGCAGCCTGCAATGATGCGTGGTCCGGACTAGCCGCACTGCTCGCAATGTCTTTTGTCTAATTAATTCTGCCTCAGTAAGGCCACGTGGCGGTGACTTGTGGTGCACCAAGTTGGTGGCACGTGAAGCAGTCAGCGTGTGTGCAGCCTGCGATGATGCGTAATCCGGGCAGGCCGCACTGGGAGCAATGTCTGTTGCCTACTGGACTGCGTCATCTGAAATCGCGACTCAATCTGAAATGTGAGCCCTGCTGTTCACAGTGTACATCGAAGGCAGTAGTCTATACAGACAAAACTCTCACAGGGGGCTTGTGTTGAGGAGGCCAGCGGTCATAGCGGCAGCCTCATGGCAGGATGAGGGCCGCCGCTGTGGCAGACACGTTGGCCTTCCCAGAAGTGAACCACACCCAGAGCCCCGGCCTATTTATTCACACTCCTACACTGGAGTGGCATACGTTGGACTAGCCCACTCCACTTCAACTTATGCTTACAAGGGGGATGACACAGCTACATGACCGAGATCTTCCCCACTGCCTGAGGTAACATGGTTGCATCCACTGTCCACAACACTACAAGCACCAGCAGTATATATACACATGGAGAGGTCTGTGCTCTGCATAGGGAGGTCTGTCTAGCACATTAACGCCACACTTGGCATTGTGTGAATTGTTATTGATGAGTGACTTGCGTCCTTCTCACATACTTGGTTGCCACATCAACATTCAGCTATTGTGTGGCTGAGGGGCCATGCCATTTAGGGAAGGTCTGCTGTCCTGTTCTGCGATGCCTCGATGGTAGTAGGGGGGGTTGGTCCAGGGCGAAAGGTCCTGGGGGTGGTGGCGGTGGGTGTTGTGGCCTTCTTGGGTGTCGGAGCTGTATGATCAGTAGCTCTATAACATGTGTTGGTCTTCAGATGTGGCTCTAGGTTGGGCTCCATTTCATACTGTAGGTAGTCGTCCTGCTTTACACCAGCAAAAGGCAGATGTTAAATTCTTACTGCTAACGCGGCTTTTCGCCTGTTTTTGGATCGCATTGCAGATTTAGTTGGTCGCTGAATATATCGGGAAGCGGTGTTTTCATGTTACTTTTGCACGGGAATGTCTACTCTGCATATCATTAGCGTTAGTTGTCGCTCTCATTTGTGGCAATTTTTTTTGCGGAAGCTATCACTGCAAAACTGGCGATATCGGCAGTTTACACCAGGTTGAGAATGGGATGATAATTTAAAATCACAGAAAAAACATAGGTTTAATGATTATAATTAGAAATTAGCATTTTAAAAAACCCTAGAAATTCACTGAAAAAACCATAGGTTTCAGGGACGTTATAGTTAGTTGGACATTCTTCTTGTACAAAACCATAGAAATTTCCCTGTTATAGTTAGTTCAGCTAACTATAACTCGCGCACCCACAATGCACTGCTGATGACATCACATATTACGTCATTCAGGACATGATCAGTGACATCTCTGATGACATCACTGATGACATCTCAGATGACATCACTGATGACATCACTGATGACATCATCCACGAGAACTCTGATGCACCTCTTCACACTCTAATATAACCTTCGATACACTCACTGTAAAATACAGACTACCATTTTTGAAACCATTGACACACCAGTACCAGTTACTACATACGTACTCACTTATTCCTAGGTCTACACACACATCTACTCATTCACTCATACAATGACACATACATGCAATCACACTTCAATACAACACGATCATAAGAACTCATACACCTATACGTGCACTCACACACCACCACTCATCCAGAGTTACTCACACACGTAGTCAGTCATGCAAAGAATCAATCACACTTCCATTTACTGACCTATACAGGTATACGCACACCACATCACTTATTCAAACAGAAACAAACGCATACTTAATCTCTTATACAATCACTCATACAAGTACACACTCATCTATACAGCCACTCTCACAATCACTGATTCTCACATATAGTCAGGTATATACTTCAACTCTCACATACTCTGCCTTTTACATATGTAGTTACTTGGACATGTACCATAGAGACATCCATTCACTCACCAACACACCCATACACACACTCACTATCCCATACAGCTGTTTCCACATGCACTCTTGAACCCATACACACAGTGAATCAACCACTCAAACATCTATGCATAGAGTCACACACCATCCACCCACCCACACACAAACTCAGGCACCCATACAAATACTCAGGCAACCAATGGATAACCTCTAGAGACACTCATGTAGCTACTGAGAAACCCATGCAGCAGCTTACAACAACAGACAGACTAATACAGACATTCACACAGTGTAGTCACCAACCCATGCATTCAGTAAGACACATGTAATCACTCACTTAAACAGTCAGTTATGCACCTACTAAATCCTCCATGTAGACACTTATATACCCACTCATTCTTCAATGCACCTTGGCATATATATAATACCTATTTACACTTTAAAGAAAAATACTATCACTGGATGATGTCATCAGTGATGTCACTTGAGATGTCATCAGTGATGTCACTGACCATGTCATGAATGATGTAATATGTAATGTCATCAGTAGTGCATTGCGGGTGCGCAAGTTATAGTTAGCTGAACTAACTATAACAGGGGGATTTCAATGGTTTTATACGAAAAGAATGTCCAACTAACAATAATGTCCCTGAAACCTATTTTTAAGTGAATATATATATAAAACATATCTAAACTTTACAGAAACACACAGTCACACGATGATGTCATCAGTGATATCGTCAGTGACATCATTTGATATGTCATCAGTAATGTCATCAGCGATGTCACTGACCATGTCATGAATGATGTAATATGTGACCTCATCAGCAGTGCATTGTGGGGGCGCAAGTTATCTTTAGCTAAACTAACTATAACAGCCACTTTCTCTGGTTTTGTATGAGTGAAATGTCAAACTAACTATAACGTCCCTGACACCTGTGTTTTTTTCAGTGAATTTCAAAGGATTTTTAAATACTAATTTCTAACTATCACACTGAAAAAAACACAGGTTTCAGGGACGTTATAGTTAGTTAGACATTTCACTTGTACAAAACCATAGAAATTCCCCTGTTATAGTTAGTCCAACTAACTATAACTCACACCCCCGCAATGCACTGCTGATAACGTCACATATTACATAATTCATGACATGGTCAGTGACATCACTGATGACATCACTGATGACATCTCAAATGACATCACTGATGACATCATCCAGTGACTCTGTGTTTCTCTAAAGTTTAAATATGTTTTATACGTATGCCAAGGTGTATTGAAGAATGAGTGGGTGCATAAGTGGCTGGATGGAGGATTTCGTATGTGCGTGACTGTATAAGTGAGTGATTAAATGTGTCTCACTCAATGCATGGGTTAGTGACTAAACTGTCTGAATGTGTTTATCAGTGTGTCTGTTGTTGTATAAGCTGCTGCATGGGTTTCTCAGTAGCTACATGAGTGTCTATATAGGTTATCCATTGGTTGCCTGAGTATTTGTATGGGAGTGTGGGGGTGGGTGGATGGTGTGTGATATAGATGTTTGAGTGGTTGATTCACTGGGTGTATGGGTGCAATAGTGCATGTGGAAACAGCTGAATGGGTGGGTGAATGTGTGTATGGGTGTGTTGGTGAGAGATTGGATGTCTCAGTGGTACATGTCCAAGTAACTACATAGATAAAAGGCAGAGTATGTGAGACTTGGAGTATATAAATGACTATACATGAGAGTCAGTGACTGTGAGAATGACAGTATGGATGAGTATGTACTTGTATCAGTGATTGTATAAAAGAGTAAGTATGTATTAGTATATGTTTGAATAATTGAGGTGGTGTGTGTATAACTGTATAGGTGAGGAAATGGGAGTGTGATTGATTATTTGCATGGCTGACTAGGTGTGTGAGTAACTCCGTGGATGAGTGGTGGTGTGTGACTGTCTGTATAGGTGTATGAGTGCATATGATAGTGTTGGATTGATGAGTGACTATATGTATGAGTGATTGTATGGGTGAATGAGTATATGTGTGTGTAGACCTAGGAATCAGTGCGTGTGTATGTAGTAACTGGTATTGGTGTGTCAATGGTTTTGAAAATGGTAGTCTGTATTTTACAGCAGGTGTATCAAAGGTTATATTAGAGTGTGAGGAGGTGCATCCTATTATCACGTGGATGATGTCATCAGCGATGTCATCAGTGATGTCATTTGAGATGTCATTTGAGATGTCATCATTGATGCCACTGACCATGTCATGAATGATGTAATATGTGACATCATCAGCAGTGCATTGTAGGGGTGCGAGTTATAGTTAGCTGAACTAACTATAACGGGGAATTTCTATGGTTTTCTATGAGTGAAATAACCAACTGACTATAACGTCCCTGAAACCTATGGTTTTTTCAGTGAATTTCTAAGGTTTTTTAAATGCTAATTTCTAACTATAACATGCCTGAAACCTATGGTTTTTTCAGTAAACCTCAATGGTTTTTTTAAATGATAATTTCTAACTATGCCCACAAAGTTAGGACATGTGAAGAAAGAGGAAGAAAAGCACTGCAAGAAGCAAGACAAATGCAGAAAGTGACAACAGAAGTCCAGAAAGATGAAGAAAAATACAGGAAGAAGCAAGAGATGTGCAGAAACAACCAAAAGAGGAGCAGAAAGTCCTCCTGTGGCCCCAACTTTTTATTGACAGGTACTGCTGGTAACTGACTTTGACTAACCAGGACCAGAGCAAGCGTTATGCTAAAAGACACTTAGAATACAGTGAAAACACCTACATACACTAGGGAACACTATGCGTTGGGGTACCGCTGTAATGAGCATGACGTCCTCTGTATTTGCCATGAGTTGGTGCCTGGGTCATTGCATGAGTACATGGGTAGTGACTGGATGATTAGAGTGCTACAAGGACAGTGTATGGTGATTTTATAACTGCTTGGGTTTTGGCAGAGTGATTGGATAAGTACATGATGCTGGATGGGTGATTGGAGGAGTGCATGGGTAGTGACAGTGGGATTTCTGGAGTGCATGGGTACAATCTGGGTAATTGGAGGAGTGAATCAGTACTGTGTAGGTGGTTAGAGGTCTGCATGGGTAGTGCACAGGGGATTGTAGCAGTGCATGTGTTAGTGCCTACGTCACCCCATGAGTACATGGATACTGACTGGAAGATTAGAGTACTGCAAGGAGAGTGCATGGTGAGTTTATAAGTGCCTGGGTTTTGGTGGAGTGATTGGATAAGTGCATGGTGCTCATTGGGTGATTGGAGGAGTGCATGGGTAGTGAAAGGGCAATGGATGGACTGCATGGGTACTGCTCGGGGTATTGTAGCAGTGCATGAGTTAGTGCATGGGTCATTGCATGAGTAGAAAGAGGAAGAAAAGCACTGCAAGAAGCAAGACAAATGCAGAAAGTGACAACAGAAGTCCAGAAAGATGAAGAAAAATGCAGGAAGAAGCAAGAGATGTGCAGAAACAACCAAAAGAGGAGCAGAAAGTCCTCCTGTGGCCCCAACTTTTTATTGACAGGTACTGCTGGTAACTGACTTTGACTAACCAGGACCAGAGCAAGCGTTATGCTAAAAGACACTTAGAATACAGTGAAAACACCTACATACACTAGGGAACACTATGCGTTGGGGTACCGCTGTAATGAGCATGACTTCCTCTGTATTTGCCATGAGTTGGTGCCTGGGTCATTGCATGAGTACATGGGTAGTGACTGGATGATTAGAGTGCTACAAGGACAGTGTATGGTGATTTTATAACTGCTTGGGTTTTGGCAGAGTGATTGGATAAGTACATGATGCTGGATGGGTGATTGGAGGAGTGCATGGGTAGTGACAGTGGGATTTCTGGAGTGCATGGGTACAATCTGGGTAATTGGAGGAGTGAATCAGTACTGTGTAGGTGGTTAGAGGTCTGCATGGGTAGTGCACAGGGGATTGTAGCAGTGCATGTGTTAGTGCCTACGTCACCCCATGAGTACATGGGTACTGACTGGAAGATTAGAGTACTGCAAGGAGAGTGCATGGTGAGTTTATAAGTGCCTGGGTTTTGGTGGAGTGATTGGATAAGTGCATGGTGCTCATTGGGTGATTGGAGGAGTGCATGGGTAGTGAAAGGGCAATGGATGGACTGCATCGGTACTGCTCGGGGTATTGTAGCAGCGCATGAGTTAGTGCATGGGTCATTGCATGAGTAGAAAGAGGAAGAAAAGCACTGCAAGAAGCAAGACAAATGCAGAAAGTGACAACAGAAGTCCAGAAAGATGAAGAAAAATGCAGGAAGAAGCAAGAGATGTGCAGAAACAACCAAAAGAGGAGCAGAAAGTCCTCCTGTGGCCCCAACTTTTTATTGACAGGTACTGCTGGTAACTGACTTTGACTAACCAGGACCAGAGCAAGCGTTATGCTAAAAGACACTTAGAATACAGTGAAAACACCTACATACACTAGGGAACACTATGCGTTGGGGTACCGCTGTAATGAGCATGACTTCCTCTGTATTTGCCATGAGTTGGTGCCTGGGTCATTGCATGAGTACATGGGTAGTGACTGGATGATTAGAGTGCTACAAACACAGTGTATGGTGATTTTATAACTGCTTGGGTTTTGGCAGAGTGATTGGATAAGTACATGATGCTGGATGGGTGATTGGAGGAGTGCATGGGTAGTGACAGTGGGATTTCTGGAGTGCATGGGTACAATCTGGGTAATTGGAGGAGTGAATCAGTACTGTGTAGGTGGTTAGAGGTCTGCATGGGTAGTGCACAGGGGATTGTAGCAGTGCATGTGTTAGTGCCTACGTCACCCCATGAGTACATGGGTACTGACTGGAAGATTAGAGTACTGCAAGGAGAGTGCATGGTGAGTTTATAAGTGCCTGGGTTTTGGTGGAGTGATTGGATAAGTGCATGGTGCTCATTGGGTGATTGGAGGAGTGCATGGGTAGTGAAAGGGCAATAGATGGACTGCATGGGTACTGCTCGGGGTATTGTAGCAGTGCATGAGTTAGTGCATGGGTCATTGCATGAGTAGATGGGTAGTGACTAGATGATTAGAGTGTTGCAAGGAGAGTGCATGGTAAATTTATAAGTGGTTGGGTTTTGGTGGAGTGATTGCATAAGTACACACATGTCACATCAGGCCCCGCCCCCTCCCTTCATCACTGTGCAAACGCACCCCCCCGCAGGTTTTAATTTGGGGATTTAATTCCCCTTGAATCCTGAGGGGCCAACTAGCCCACCACGTACATCCAGTAAGCACCACAGTGCTGTGTTGCAGAGTGGTGTAAAAAGGGGGTGTGGCCTTGGACCACCTCTCTGCAAGGCATATATATATATATATATATATATATATATATATATATATATATATATATATATATATATATATATATATATCTACTGGCGGTCGCCAGTAGATAGTTATAGTTAGGACCGTGTTTCCATAGGAAATCCGCAACATTCTATTTTGAATAACTTTGGCGCCGATTGACGAATCCTCGCGAAATTTTCAAAATAGGTGGGGTGCTCCGCTCCGCTCCTTCCCTGAAAGTCTTGGGGGGATTAGTCAAGCGGGGGCTGAGAAAAAGGGGGGGTCCCAAAACGCGTTTTCCCCATGCATTTTTCCATAGGACCTTTAGTCCAAGCTGCAGCCCCCGAACGGCTGAACAGAATTACTTGAAATTTGCCAGAGAGGGAGTCCTCAGGTCAGGGATGTGCCTTTTGCAGGTCTGGTGTAAATATGTTCAGTATTTCCTGAGAAAATAGCATTTAAATCAATATATATCTATAGGCGCGCTCCGTGCGCGTACCGTAAGCTTACAGTACGCGCACGCTGCCGTGCGCGAGCGCGATTCTGATTGGTTGTTAGATCTTAGTTAACATTCGAATCGGTCGAAACCAGGAAGTGTCGGCCGCCATTTTGTCTCTCGCAGTCTGAGGGGGTGAAAAACAAAGGTGGATAACGTGAAAAGGGGGCAGCCTGGACAGTTCCTGACCCCCTAGCCTTGGAACCATTGAAATTTCCATGTTATAGTTAGTGCTGGCAACTATAACTCACGCGACCGCAATCCTCTGTTGATGCTAATCCTGTATTTAGACACTTATTTACCCATGTCTTCTTCCATGAATTTTTAGCTATACATATATTACAAATAATTTTTTTTCAGAAAAACACATATGTCATCAGTGATGTAATATCTGACGTCATCAGCAGAGGATTGCGGTCGCGTGAGTTATAGTTGCCTGCACTAACTATAACGTGGAAATTTCAATGGTTTTTCACGAGTGAAATGCCCAGCTAACTATAACATGTGTGAAACCTATGGTTTTTTAAGTGAATATATATATATATATATTCACTTAAATTTGAGATCTCATCAGTGATGTCATCAGTGATGTCACTGACGATGTAATGAGTGATGTAATATGTGACATCATCAGCAGTGCATTGCGGGCACGCGAGTTATAGTTAGCTCAACTAACTATAACAGGCGAATTTCTCTGTTTTTATATGAGTCAAATGGTCAATTAACTATAACGTCCATGAAACCTATGGTATTTTTACTGGATTTCCAAGGTTTTTTAAATGCTAATTCCTAACTATAACGTCTATAAAACCTATGGTTTTTTCAGTGAATTTCGAAGGTTTTTTAAATGTTAATTTCATATTTTAATGTTTATAAAACCTATATTTTTTTAAATATATATTTAAATATTTTGGAACTCTATTATACTTCTTGTTTTTAACTTTAAAAATCATGTAATGTTTTATATCTTCCCCAAAAAATATGTATTTTTTTGGGGGGGGAGAAAACTGCACTCCCATACCAGTAGCGTACCAAGCTTTATCACCACACGAATCCTATCCGCCATATTGCTAAACTCGTAAATAATGCGCATTTCGTATCTGACAAGTTCGTGGCACCGCGTCCCGCGTAACATCATATACGCATGAAGTCACCTCAGGTACTACTTTGGTATCCGACGGGTGTGCAATACCAAGCCACGCGTTACGTTATGTACGTATGGGGTTGCGCCTGCTGTGCGTTGCCTATTCGACAAGTACACGCTGCCAGGCCCTGTGTTACATCACAGATGTATAGTATCACACTGGGTACGCCATGCCCTTTTTTTTTGTCTCAAAAGTATATCTAAATAACTTTAAACAATATATGAGAGCACGCGAAAATCTACATTATTTTAAACACTTCTATATTTCTAACTGTAATAAACTTATATTATGATAAATATATTTTGTCAAAATCGTGTCGGGTGCGGCCTCCTTGCACGCTTGGTGCGTGATTACCATGTGACCTTAAAAAAAAGCATTTGATTGGTTCATAACATTTCCCATTGTAACAGTTGTACGACTCCACCCATTTTACTCATTCTCTCTACAGCGTTTGATGAGAGACACCTCTTCTGCTTTTTTGAAAAGTGTTTTCCTGTATACACATATCTTATACTACACACAACATGCAATGATCATCTTGATCATTATTCATGCTCTGAACATTAGCCTTCCACATGTGACTGCCATGCATCTCAAACGTTCCATCAAAAAACAAATATGTGTTACACGATGCATCTGGTGTGTGTGTCTGCACATTATTGTGCTGCCTTTCGGCCTGGGTATTGCTGGCTCTAAGGAGCATCATCATTCGCGGGCAGACTGCATATCCTAAATCACATGCCATCTCATTAACAATAGTTTCCGCCCTGCCGACACATGCTACACTAATCTAAATTTCACACTCTGCGAGGTCAAAACTACAAAAGAAACACACATAAGTACACTTCCTGGCCAGGCAGGAACTGAATAAGGCCCAAGTCCCCGGAATAATTATTCACACCCCTACGCTGGCCTGGCGTACGCAAGCCCAGCCCATTTTGCGTACGTATAAACAGGATAATCACGACGCCACACGTCCCTCTTCTTCCACACTACCTCAAATGATTTGCCGCATCCACCTCGCATATCACAATGTGCATTAAAAAAAAAAAGCATTTGATTGGTTCATAACATTTCCCATTGTAACAGTTGTACGACTCCACCCATTTTACTCATTCTCTCTACAGCGTTTGATGAGAGACACCTCTTCTGCTTTTTTGAAAAGTGTTTTCCTGTATACACATATCTTATACTACACACAACATGCAATGATCATCTTGATCATTATTCATGCTCTGTACATTAGCCTTCCACGTGTGACTGCCATGCATCTCAAACGTTCCATCAAAAAACAAATATGTGTTACACGATGCATCTGGTGTGTGTGTCTGCACATTATTGTGCTGCCTTTCGGCCTGGGTATTGCTGGCTCTAAGGAGCATCATCATCCGCGGGCAGACTGCATATCCTAAATCACATGCCATCTCATTAACAATAGTTTCCGCCCTGCCGACACATGCTACACTAATCTAAATTTCACACTCTGCGAGGTCAAAAATACAAAAGAATCACACATAAGTACACTTCCTGGCCAGGCAGGAACTGAATAAGGCCCAAGTCCCCGGAATAATTATTCACACCCCTACGCTGGCCTGGCGTACGCAAGCCCAGCCCATTTTGCGTACGTATAAACAGGATAATCACGACGCCACACGTCCCTCTTCTTCCACACTACCTCAAATGATTTGCCGCATCCACCTCGCATATCACAATGTGCATTAAAAAAAAAAATGGATCCACGAGGTGTACTCCATCCTGGCAATCAACACGGGCTCTAAATTGTGAGCCCTACTGCCTGTCGTTTATGAAAGGGATCCATGAGGTGTACACTCTCCTGCAATCAACACTCCAACTGAATTGTGAGCACTGTTGCATAGTGTTTGCTCACACAACAATGACAGCAGGTAAGCAGAGTGGCCTGGGTGCACAGGGCCTCCAATTGAGCGTGCTGCGGAGAGAGGGGTGGGGTGCTTCAGCCTAGCTGCGCAGGTCCGAACAAACGATATTGCCATGTGTTATGATGTGATCTTTGACTTAATTCAGTCATATCTCTTTCTTATTTTAAAGACCTGCTGGACTGTACTGTAGGCCTGAGCCAGCGGGCAGCGCTGCCCTACAGACACCTCTTCAGTGCGGTGCTGCGGGGGGATGGGATGCATCAGCCAGATTGCGCACGTACGAATAAGCGATATTGCCATGTGTTATGATGTGATCTTTGACCTCATTCAGTCACATCTCTGTCTAATTTTAAAGAACTGCTATACCATAAGGTAGGCCTGAACCTACGGGCAGCGCTGCCCTACAGACACCTGTTGAGGGCGGTTCTGCGGGAGGGGTGGGGTGCATCACCCTGAGTGCGCACGTGCAAAAAAGCGATGTTGCCATGCGTAATGATGTGATCTCTGACCTCATTCAGTCACATCGGTCTAATTTTAAGGACCTGCTGGACAGTACTGCAGGCCTGAGCCAGCGGGCAGCGCTGCCCTACAGACACATGGCGTTTTCTTTTAGGACACTGTAGTGAGCTCCTTACTAAGTGTACATGCACACAGGCTCCCACCACTGCATTACACACGCACATTATGCTTCTAGCATGCGCTCTGTTCCTTTGTATGTGAACGTTGGCACAACATATTATTATTTAACCTCGTGTATTCTCATGCACTCCAACTCCTCTTTGAACCACAATTACGACTAACAGTTGGAAGATCCTTCTTCGAAAACGAAGGATGCACTAACCTCCTATTTTCTATCAAGCTTGAAATAAACCTTCATTTACCTCCAGACGTTTCCACCATTAAATTATTTCTCCCTTTTCAGACATTCCATTGATAGCCACAAGAAGGGCTGAGCGGGAGCTGACCCCGCAATGATGCCCTAGCATCCGACTCCTTCCATCGTGGTACCAAGACACCGTCCCCTACTGGAGACCTGGTCTATCGTACAAACATACCCCAGACGAGCAGCTTGCACCAACACGTCGTGGGACACACCAGTGGTGACAGGTGAGCAGTGAAGCCTCGGTGTGCAAGACCTACAATTGAGCACAGTGCGGGAGAAGGTGTCGGGGTGCAGCACCCTGGGTGCACAGGTGCATGCAAGCGATTTTCCGTAGATAATAATGTAGGACTTTATTATCAAACAACGGCGATAACATTATCACCACTTCAGCGACAGAACCTGGGCTTCTAAGGGAATTCAGAAGGGCATATTATCAACCCATTATCACCGCTTTAGCGACAGTTTCCTACCGCTAAAGCAGCGATAATGTTATCGCCCTTCCTTCATAATATGGCCCATAATCTCTGGCCTCATGTATTTAATTTTAAGGACTTGCTGAACCACACTCTTTCTCGCAGACCCTAGCATCCTAGACAAACGGGTGATGGAGGGTAAACACTAAGGGCTGGGTTCAATAGGCCGGCGCTCTGTCTCCTCCTCCCTCTCTTCTTTTGACTCTCCCCCCTTCTCCCTTCCACCCACTCCCCCTCCCTTCCATTCTCACCATGGTCCTTTCATTCGGACTACTTTTCTTTACCTCTTCCACATAGCACACATACTTATGTTTCATTTTTGTCTTGCAGGTTTCCTACGTTGCTTCCACTGGACTCCAACCCACATTTTGTTTTATGATACTGTTCTATTAAAGTTACATTTCTATTTATTTCTGTTTTAATAAAGGTTACTTATTTTTCAAATAAATAACTGAATGAATAGGTCTTCTTTTTCTGACGACACTTGTCTATATTTTAATGTGAAATCATCTGTTTATCTATGCGAGAAATGCGCATGCGCGGGCGCCCGCGCATGTGCATTTGTGAGGAAGAAGTTGCCAATGAAGCAGGAAGAGGGAGCCCCGGGACGCCACAGTTCGGGTAAGACATTTTCCTTACTTTTAAACATTTTAAGTGATTTTAAAAGAGGGTGGGAGGGGGGCAGGAGGGAGGCGGGCGGCGCGTAGTGGGTCTATGCAGAGTGTGCGAGTGTGCGTAGATTTGGCCACACTACGTGATGCTCCACGTAGCCCCACTACGCCCACTACTCCCAGGGTTAATACTAACACTATTTACACACGTGTAGTACAGCGACCAGAATGTAGTGAAGAAGCAGAGGAAGTGCAAAATCTAAAAATATAAACCCTACCAGAAGTCGGATGACATAGCTCAAAGAGCCGACAACCCTGGCATGAGTAGAAACAGCTACACGAAAAAAACAGGTCTTCAGCACAACGCAAGCAATTTTGAAATATTGCTGAGTGGTGCCTTCTCCCACTCGTCGCCAAATTTATGTAGTGAAGAGGCAGACAGCAGTGAATGCAATAAGTAGATTTATTACTAGAAAACAAGACACCTGAAACAACCACCAACATGAGCAGACAGCAAAGCAACCGTCTAATCCAGCAGCGTGTACAAACTCCACAAGGTTCCCCTTATGACAGCCCTACATTCTAACATTACATTCTGAGGGCCATATTATCAAGGAACGGCGTTAAAATTATCGCTGCTTTAGCGACATGAAACTGCCACTAAAACGGCGATAATGGGCTTGATAATATGCCGTAGACAATTCCAATAGAAGCCCATATTCTCGTGTTAACATGGCCTTCTATTGGAATTCTCTACGGCATATTATCAAGCCCATTATCGCCGTTTTAGCTGCAGTTTCCTGCCGCTAAAGCAGTGATAATTTTAACACCGTTCCTTGATAATATGCCCCTTAGATTCTAGAAGAATTACATACTAACATTCTACTATGACTTACAATGGAATACTACACAGAGCACATGACTTTCCAACAATGAGCTCATAGTTTCATCCACGAGTCTTGACACCGGTAGGGGTAAGACTTTCACTTCCCACTCCCTATATTGTATAAACGTAAACTAACACTTCTTCCACAAGTGTGCTACAGCGCCCAGAGCACATCACTTTACAGCAATGAGCTCACAATTTAGGCTCACGGTTTATTCCCTGACTCTTCACACCAGTAAGGATGAGTAGTTCGCTTTCCACTTCCCATATACTATAAACGCATAGTAACATTACTTACACACTTATACTACAGCGGCTAGTATCCTACACCGCCAGGAGCCCATCCCTTTACAGCAATCAGCTCTGTGTCATCCCCAAGTTTTCACACCGGTAGGCGTAGCTACTTCGCTTCCTGCTTCCGGTATGCTATCACCACACAGTAGCGGTCAGTAGTTCGCTTCCCACTCCCTGTATGGTATAAACACCTACTAACACTAATTGCACACGTGTGCTACAAACACCAGACCACATCACTTTAGAACAATGACCTCCTGGTTTAGACTCTTGGGGGGCAGATTTACAAGCCCCTTGCATCATTTTTGCTCCGCAGTTGCGTCACTTTTTGTGACGCAGCAGCAGCGTAAAAATGCGGCCTATTTACAACGTGACGCATCTAGGGAGATGCGTCACGTTGTAAAGCCCTTCATCACATTATACCTGTGTCAGGTATAATGTATGCAGGGTAGGTGTTCCAACACAATAAAGCCTGGTAGAAGTGACGCAGTGAAATCTACAAGATTTCACTGCGCCACTTCTAGGACGCCACCGTGTCAAATTCTTACGCCTGCTTGAAGCACAAGTAAGGAGTGACACAGCACAATGAGGATAGGCATCCCCCTGCATTGCTGGAGTTGCGTCGTGCTTGCGACATGACTCCAGCAATGAGTGACTTTTGCGTCAACAGATGCATCAGAATTTCTGATGCATCTGTCAATTCTATTGTAAATACGGTGCATCCATAGTGGCGCAAGGGTTTATCAAAGTGGCGCAGAGAAAGTGACGCATCTTTACAGATGCGTCACTTTCTTGTAAATCTGCCCCTCGGTTTCATACCCGAGTGTAGCACTATATCATATCACCACCATGCCACTCTGAGCAACACCGCACTTTCAGACCGTTAACAGTGATAACTACCTACTGGCGACCGCCAGTAGGTAATCAAGAACAAATTACAATAGTTCCTTGATTGTTTTAGCTTTCAAAAATTCTCTCTATTACTGTCGGATTACTTTTCCATATAAATAGTTTTTTAAATATTCAAGTACACATCGAAGTCAGAAATGCAACGTATTCTATCAACACACTTTCTAGAACATTCTACAACACGTGGAGGTTAAAAGTTCATACTTTTTTTTAAACCTAACGATACATTTTTGCAACGTTTTCCTGAACATTTAACGGCACGTGCAGGTTAAAAGTTCACAATTGTTTTAAGTTCGAACAGTGCCTTCCCAATGCAAGTAGCAGGTGTTGTTGAGTTGAGCAAATTTTATCCTATAATATGTACTATAATATGTACGTGCAAACTTCTTTTTCTTAACCAATCACAAACATACTACTTTTAAAAAACAATGCTTTTCATCTCCCAATCAGGTACCGTTTTGTATGCAAAAAGAAACTAGTTCCCCATCTTTAAACATATCTCTTATTCTACGAAGGAACTGCAGGAGCTACAGACATCTTTCCATACCTTCCAGCCATACCTTCAAAATGCTAGTGTGAATCGTAGGACATAGATATGTTTTCTGGTGCAAACGGTATGCAGAACAGAGACGTATTGACTTAGAACTAGGTTTACAAAATGTGGACATTAAATGGTTTGGACAGAGAGGATTGAAGTGGCACCAATTGTTGCCTTTGGTTAAAACCTGTTTGCTTCTCCAACACCCTGACCTCATGATTGTGCACTGTGATGGAAACGACCTAGGCACATTGACTGGGGTAAATTTGGAAATGCTTATGAAGGACACCTTTGGACAATTGATGTTACTTTTGCCTCAAACTGCCTTTGTATATTCCAATATATGTCAAAGACAGAGGTGGAAATGGTCCAAACAATTTTGTCCTCAAATTGAAAAATCTCGGAAAAAAGTAAACAAAGCTGTCTCTGTATACCTCAGAGACCACAAAAAGGGGTCCATATACAACAACAACATACGTTTTGATATGGCGGATATATACAGAAGTGATGGAGTACACTTCACAGATCAGGCAAACCGAGTTTTCGTGAATAACTTGAAGCTGTGCATCCGCACTTATATGTAGCTCCAACTAATGAACACAGCGCTCTTTTTAGAGCCACCCTAAAACTTACAACTTAGGCCCTCTATTTTAGGGCCATATAATGCCAACTCCCACAACCTTGCCAAAATGTATTCTCCACACAGCTGTGGCGCAGCGGCCAGACCATCTCACTTTGCAGCACAGGCCTCTCGCTTTGATCCCCAGCTCTACTCACCCATAGGGGTGAGTAGTGGGGTGAGTAGTTTGCGCTCTGCAAATACCATATTGATTTACCTTCACACTCCCTATACAACACCACCTAAGCACCATACACAATCTACAATGTTCTAAACAAAAGTTCATCCAAGTACCTATAACTACATGCTGACACTACTTGCACAGACATGGCACAGCGGCCAGAGCACATGACTTCACAGCATCTGACACACAGTTTGGGCTCACGCTTTAATCTCCAACTCCGGCAGCAGCTCAGCTTAGCAACATGAGACTCTAGACAATACCTTGAATATATTCTGTACCCCAGGACTTTCATACCAGTAGGGGTCAGTAGTTTGTCCTAGTAGTTATAAACACATCCGGACACTACTTCCACAACTGTAGTGCAGATGCCATGGCACATGACTTCACAGCATAAAACACATAGTTTGTGTTTGTGAGCTGTTCAAATACGCCCTACCTGTCAACGTACTCCTGTCGTTTAGAAAAGCTCAAAAAACAGCTTTGTTGAGTAACTTTTTCGTGTAGCTGTAGTGCCTAACTGTATTTAGCGCCCTACAAAGCTGTGACTTGACCTGAGAAGATTCGCAGCCCCGCTGAGAAGTGAAGGCGCTGCCACCATAAAAGTGCTGCTGAAGTGCAGGCAGCGTCCAGTGAAAAGTGCCATATTAGCCACTGTTCTGTCTGTTTGAAAACGGATCCTGCATTTTGTGTGACACACAGTTTGGGCTCACGCTTTAATCCCCGAGTCCCGCACCAGCTCACCTTACCCGCATCAGACTCTACCCAATACCTCACTTAATTTCCGTAGCCCACCACTTACACACCGGTAGGGGTAAATACTTTGCTTCTCACCCCCTCTACAGCACACCCTAAACACCCCACAGAGGTTACAGTGCTCCTACCCTCCTATTTCCTACTTTTCCCCCCCTTTTTTCACCTTACTCGCTTCAACGGAATCACAAAATGGCGGCCAACACTTCCTAGTTGCAACCGCTCGCAGCCTATCAGCAACAAGCTCGTGCTCGTAACGCCTCAGCCAATCAGATGGAATAATTCCCAAATATGGATTTCTGTAAATTTCCATATTTCTCAAAAACTACTGAACGAATTTGCACCAAATAAACAAAAGCATGCTTTCTAGACCAAGACCCTTCTCCCTGCCAAATTTGGGATAATTCTGTTCACCCGTTTGACCTGTAGCCTTGTCTAAATTTTCCTATAGAAATTAACATGGAGAAAACACGTTTTGGGACCCCCCTCTTGTCTCGGCCTCCCCTTGACCAATCAGCCCCAAACTTTCAACATATATCCACAATACCTTTCTCCAGTACGGAAAGGAGTTTGCACTCGAGGCGGAAGTATTGAATCGCTTCATTTTCAAGGTGACATTCCATTCAGCAGCAAAGTTCAGACCACGTTTCGGCGGTCAGCCTTTTTAAACTGAAACAAGAGGCCATCTGCTATATGTATAGTATATGGACGTGAGTCCAACCTGATAAACATGGTAAAAATACTTGAATGCTCATAGTTCGTAAACATTTTCCCAGTACTTGATTTGTGTCCCCAATTTGTTTCATATGAGCATAGAAGCAGCCCAATGTGCAAAATGTGCAATTATTTTAAAACCGGCATCTTTCTTTGCAGCGTTTGACTTCTTTTTTAACAGAAAGAAATTAACAGTGTGTAAGGTTGTCCTTTTGAGATATACAGTTTTAAAGAACTTCAGTAAATTTAGATGATAATATGCTTTTTTGACATCATTTGCAAAGAGTTTTCCACTTCACTCAGCAGTAACTGCAAACGAAGGGAGAACTGGCTGAATGTAGGCACAGTGAAAGAGGACCACCGATTGAAAACAATTTTGACATAATTAAAGTACTTACAGAGATGGGGCCAAGCCAACCTCATTCCTGCAAGGCTGATTGTGATTGCCTTTGACTACATTAATGGTCTTCAGTATAACGTCTTATTGTTTTGTGGAGAATTCATTCTTGTTTTTTGGGTTAAGTAGGTTAGGCTCTCTTCGATATAACTGATTAATACAGTGCCATATATGTATGGGAAAAGTTGTTTGTCATCTTCATAAATGTAGATAATTGATGTCTAAATAATCTTTACAAATTCATAATTGTTTGAGCTATTCTCTAAACAGTATGGACCTGATTAGGACTGGTGGTGCAGTGGTGGTTTTGCCCTGTCACCACAACACCAAAGTTGTGGTCAGGCCATGTGCCGATTACGAGTGTAACTCATGTCTGGCGAGCTTTTACTTTGACATTCCCTCAGCGATGCCCTGAAAATGTGCACCACAATGGAAAGGCTAAAAACAGTTCCTGCACAGCATGGACTTTTCAGTCCATGCCGTGCAGGAACTGGGGTGCATGCACCAAAGGGCACAGAGGCACAAGTGGGACCTGAAGGCCCCACTTTATTTTCAATATGGCAGGGTTTTATGGAGGAGGAACCACCATGAAAACCGAGGCAGAGAGGAAACTCCTAATTTTCTTGGTGGGACTGCTGTGGTCCTGCTAAGCATATCAATGGCTATTGACTGCTGCAACACTGCCAGGGAATGGAGGTTCACTGGCAGCTCCGGTGGGGCAATGGTGGTTCGACCATCTTGACAATAATAAAGCGGTCGGGAGACAGCCGCCGTCATGCCCCCATGAGTCTGGTGGTCGGTAGACAGCCATTCCCACAATTAAGCTGAATGTAGGTGCCTAGTGGTTTGAGCTATTTACTAATCAGTATGTAGCACCTAAACAGTCCAGAACATGGAAGAAAGACTTTATCAGTGACCTTAAATGGTTAACAATGATCGTAAAGGTAAGAATTGAACCATTCTAGAATCTTACCTAATATGCCATTCCTCATTCTAATGTGAAACTTTGTTTCAAAGTTGACAATACTGAGCAACGCTAAGAAATCAGTAAGAGACAAAGAAATGCATCAAATTTGTTCTTAACCTGAAAAGCATCAGCAACACATTTCGATATATCAATTCCAGTGAAGAACCCAACCCCTGCAAATTAACTGATGAGTATTAGGTATGGTGTCCTCTTTCATGTCTTTTTAAATTGTTTTGCAAAACGGATGTTTGGAAGTTTGGTACAATGGGGAGTCAAGGTTTTGTTCAATAGTATTTAATTAGGTATGTGTATTCTTTGGGATAATTGAGGATGTGATTTAAAATTCCTTTTAATGCTATTGGCACACGTCCATGAGTTAAATAAGTATTTATGATTTGTGGAGTCTAGGGATATTTTTGGTGTCTCTGGAAAAAGGTCTATGATACTTATTTGGTCAAGTGAAGAGATTTATTACAAGAATCAGAATTTAGAAGTAGCTATTGTCATTCTGTGGCAAAGTGTTTTGAAGCATTCAGTTTTAGTTATGATTAAATCAAACCCTTAGCTGTAGGTTGTTGTCTGGCAGCATCAGTGTAGATTGTTTCTTTCATACACTGTCCTGGACTAAAAAATCCAGTACCTTTACCAGCAGAGCATTATAAATGTCTGGCTTGTAAAAGGACAAGCACAACACTCTGGATAGCAGATAGGTTTACCATGTGTTGGGGTGGAGTTGCAGCTATGCTGGCAGGAGTGTTTTAGCAGATCTGTCTGCTTCACCCAGGAATCCATAATTATCCTGCCGCTTGGGCAACTGGAAATAATGATCAGAGTGCGGCACTACCATTGGGCACACTGCTGGCCTGCGGTGGGTCATGGCAGTGCGATGCAAGACTCCTGCGCCGCTTGCCTAAGATGGTGGCTGATGAGTCAGGTTAACATAGCAACCTATCATCGCTGCCTGCTGTATCTATTGTTGCCCCCCTGTGGACAAAGTTGTACAAACTTAGCTACACTAACCATTTAATAGAATACCAATGCAGACAATGACAAAGCATACAAATATATTCATCTTTTATTATACTGAAACACAAATATTGGAAATAAAAATACCATCACGTTTAAAAATATTGATTCACATAATAGCATAATTAAAAAATGTGAAATAAAATTATTAAGCAATAAAAAAATGAAATAAACAAAAAATGTTTTAACAATGCTAAAACCATTGTAAAGTATACATTTAATAATAGTATAAAACATATAAATTACTTAATATATACTGAAGAAACTTCTATTAAAATCATGTAGAAAATGTGTATGAAACTATTTCATAAATGTTAAAAAAAGTTAAATAATAGAAAGAAAGTGGAAAATGTGCAGCTTAAAATTCTATTTTAATATGATATATATTGTTTATTTAATATATATCAGCTGCATTTGTTCAAAGATTGAGGACTATGACAAAAACGGAGAAGAGTTGAGACAAAGACTATTACAGAGGGGGTATCCGAAACGCCTCATTCGGACAGCCACAAAAGAGCACGCTACCACAATCGTGATGCTCTCCTGGCAGGTAGCATCCACCCTAAAAATGAAAATTTAGTTTGTGTCAACAACCACTCACCTTTGAATTTCGAAATCAAAACGGTGCTGGACAAAAATTGGCACATTCTTAATACAAATGAAGACGATATTATACACAAACCAATAGTAGCATATCGTAGAAACAGAAACCTAAAGGATAGCTTGGTACACAAAAGGGAAAAACTGACCCCACATGAGAAACAAACTACCATCACAGGTTCTCCCATTTTGGGAAACCATAGATGTGGTACCTGCGTGGCTTGCGACACTGCCATTGTGACACAATTTTGGGAGTAACAGGGAAAGAAGGGAAAACTAAAAGACTTCACAAATTGTAGAAGCCATAATTTAGTCTACCTCATTGTCTGCCCATGCGACAAAGGATATGTGGGAGAGACGAGTCTTGAGTTCAGAATCAGATACAGCTAACACAGATCAGCTATCAAAACACGAAAAACTCTGTCTCCCATGGTCCAACATTGTATCGATTTTAACCACAAAGAAAATGAACTGCGATGGCTCATTTTGGAAAAAACCAAAGGCATTCCTGGAAAAAATATTGATGCAGTAAGGAAACATTGTGAGACTTATTGGATCTATACCCTTAATACAGTCAAGGAGGACCTAAATGAAGACATCGTCTGGCAGATAACTTAATGGACTCAGTGATATTAAGCATGCCTTATTCTGTTGACTTATGGTGGGTCAGGTTGGTGGGGATGCGGATGGTTAGTCGATTTTAGAACATATAAACCTCTGCCTTTATAGGCAGACACCTGCCGCATCTGCACATTGTATGCATGCCTTTAATTCGGGGACTGATAGGAGGACAGGATTGGATCTCCTTTTAGTAATAAGTAATACCCTAGGATTTACATGCAGGCAGCCCATCATACTATCTATGTTTGGATAATACATAAGTCGCAACCTATTTAACGTGAGGTATGTTTCCTACTAATCATTCCTTTTTGCATTCCTACTAATCACGGCATTGTTCAGTCAGTCCATCCCATGGCAACTTGGAGATGTGTACATCTCTGTCTAATGTCACAGTCTGTTAAATATAGTTTAAAATATGCACAGTATGGGATGTAAGAACACCTTATCATGCTATCTAACAGACGTATAGTGGGTGTGTATGCCCTACTTACATCAGTACATTCCATCCTACTGCACTCCAGTTCTGCAATATTCAGGCTGGTAAACATTCCTCCCATCGTCTCATCTAGGTAAGATGCCGGAACTTAAATATCGACAGAAGACTACATGTTGGCACTGGATAGTATGTTCCATCATGTGCAATTTTTGCAAAACTCGGAAATAGATACCATTTCTCTATACTACCCCCAATATGCATATACATTAAAGAAATCACAGCTCTCGTATGTGAATTTTCATTTGCCCTCAACATGACGTTGCTGAGGCTCATTGTTGTATTAACAATAATTAGCCCCAACAGTATGCACACGTGTCACACAACACTCAGTGTGCCATGCCTCACATTTTCTTGCACGATGTGTGCAATATATCAAAATCCGAGTAATATTTAAAACCACATTTGTGTGAGGTTGCCACTTTTATTTAGTACTTGAAAAATGAGTCCAATATGGCGCACACACTTAGACAACATAGATCGATGTTTTACCATCTTGTCTTTCGCATCCCGGATATGACGTCATCTTTAATGGCAGGGCAACGTGATAATGAACTGCGCAATGACACCGTTTAGGGTATATAACGGACTAAGTGCTTTACACCGACGGAAAGAAGGAAAGCGTGACGAGCGAGCGCTACACGATAGGTAAGGAATAGGGAGTGCTCTTTGCAAATTGCATGACTGCAGGCTCATCGGTTGGGGGATTAGAGACCCACATACAACTGTGAGGAGGCTTCCAATTAGGATGTGTAGGCACTCCTAGAGAGAGTAACATATTGGACATATATCTTCTTCCAATCCTATGAGGGCAGACTTACTTTCCAAAGGGGAGCCAGGCAATTAGGTGCTTTGATCCATATACGTCATTATGAACCGCACAGCAGCACTCACCATGGGCTACGCCTACACTTCAGGAGTGCCCTACAAGATAAGACATTTGCTAACATCCCACATATTGCAAGTTGATTTATGCATGTCTTTACCCGCGGGTCCACACAAGACGCCATCCATATCGAGAAGTAATCCTCAGCAATATATACCACTAATCTTAAGAACAATAAGGATGCTGCTTGGTCAACGAGAAAGTAACATTAACCTTAAGAGGACGGATACACAAATAAAAAGGTTTGTGATCCTGCAAAACCATCAGTAAGCCTTACTTTAACAAACCTCTCTTAGACTTTACCTATAGTGATTATTAGTATATTGGTAGACTTGACACCATGCACTGTTCTTTTATAAAACTTAGGCTATCGGAGAGAGGACTCCCTCGGCACCGGGTTGAGAAGTTTTGGGCATCTAAGAATTGTCAGTGGTGTCGTATTACATTAGGACTTTACATACATTGCAAGATATCATAAGACAAGGTAAGCCAAAGTGGAAGCAATGCACATAGGGACTGCCACTAAGGTACTTAGAGCAAAAGCATTAGTAGTGAGTAAAAAAAGAAAACAAAACGGGCAACAGGCCTTTTCCATCTTATTTACCCAGGATCTCAAACATTATTCCAGTATCTATCAGGACCAACTCAATGCTGCTCCAATTTAGGAAAGAGTTTAAGACTCATTACTTGAAAGAACACTACATCACAATGCATTAACTCTTTATAATTCAGCTACCTCTCCTATGACTCATTGACTTAATGCTTGCTGTTCACCCTGTACAATACTCCGCTGTCTTTTGATTAGGTTTCTGCTACTGAAATACCACCTGTAGTGGCTTGACCTGAATGCCTTTTTTTCTTAAACATTTCTTTTTCAGAGGTTTGTAAAGTGCATATACTCACCCGTGAGGGTCTCAAAGCACTAGCAAGGGCAGTCAGCTCTGTTGGGTGCTGGGATCATCTGAAGAGCCAGGCCTTGAGGTCCTTCCTGAACTTGAGCAGTTTAGGGCTTTGCCAGAGGTGGAGGGTAAGGTTGTTCCAGGTCTTGGCTGCGAGGTAGGAGAAGGTCGGCTGATCGAAGGTTTCTCTTGGGTGCATGGACAGAGAGGTGGTTGTTTAGTTATGTTGGTTCGATGTTGTGGAGGGCCTTGTATGCCTGTGTGAGGAACTTGAAGGTCATTCTTCCTTCGATCCTAGCCATAGGAGATCGCGGAGGTGTTGGGTGATGTGGTTGTGTCTAGGATCAGTCTGGCTGCTGCGTTATGGACGGTCTGAGTTTGTTATTTTATTCCGGAGTAGAGGGCGGTGCCGTATTCAAGTTTGCTAGTGATGAGGTTTCGTGCATGGTCTGTCGGGTGGGGAGGTTTCCGAGGGCGCAGGGCCACCAGATGTCATCCCTTGCTGAGGAGGTAGAGCAAAGGATGAGGACTTCCATTTTCTTGGAGTTGAGTTTCAGGCAGTTCTTCTTCTTCCAGGTGGTGAGGGCTTTCATCCCGTCTTGGATGTTGTGCCTGGTGATGTTGGGTTCCTTGGTGAGGGAGAGGATGAGCTGGGTGTCGTCGGCATCGGAGATGATGTTGAGCCCATGGTTTCTGACGATAGTTGCTAGGGGGGCCATGTAGATATTGAATAGGGTGGGCTGAGGGAGGATACCTTGGGTACTCCACATCTGGTCTCTGGTCTGAGCGGTAGGGCGTGAATCTGACTCGCTGAGTTCTGCCTGTGAGAAATGAGCATATCCAGTCGAGGGCCTTTTCATGGATGCAGGTGTCATGGAGTATGTTGGTTAGCGTGAGGTGGGAGATGGTGTCAAAGGCAGCCGGGTGGTCAAGAAAGTTGAGGGCTGCCATTTGGCCTTGGTCAAGGAGGGCCCAGATGTAGTCGGTGGCAGCGAGTGGGACAGTCTCGTGCTGTGGTTTGTGCAGAATCCAGCATGGGAGATGTCCTGGACTTTGTTGGTTTCACTGAAGTTTGCTAGCTGGGTGTTGACGGCCTTTCCAATGACCTTGTCCATGAAGGGAAGCAGTGAGATGGGCCTGAAATTCGTGAGGTCTGTCGGGTCTGCAGAGGGCTTTTTCAGGAGGGGTTGACTTTGGCGTGTTTCCAGTCATCGGGGAATGTGGCGGTCTCAAGGGAGCAGTTGATCGTCCGGCTTAGTTTGGGTGCGATGGCTGTGGTGGTTCTGTGGAAGATGTGGGGGGACTGAGATCTGGCGGTGCTCCGGAGGGGATGCTCTTCATGGTTTTTAGGGTGTCTTCTGTCCTTAGCGGAGTCCCAGTGAGTAGGGTCTGTTGGGTGGGGTCGCTCAGGATGGGGTCTGACGCAATGCAGAGGTCTTGGTTGTCAAAGTTGTCATAGAGCGTCATAATGTTGAAGTGAAAAAAGTTGCAGAGTTTATTGCAGAGGTCTTGAGGGGGTGGAGTGAGACGTCTATTGTTTCACTGCCGGGTTTGGCAAATTCCTGGATGATGGAGAAGATTTCTTTGGAGTTGTGTGCATTTGTGAGGATTTTGTCTTGGAGGAAGTTCTTATTTGTGGATAATGATGAGTTGGTGGTTTGCTGTGGTGACTGTTCTGTAGGCAGTGCGTGTTTTCTGGGGTTTTGCTGTTCCTCCATGTCTTTTCAAGTCTTCAGCAGGAGCGCTTGGATTCTTGGAGTGCACCACCTTGCTTTCTTGTTGTGTTGGCCTGTAGCTTTCTTGAGGGGGGCGAGTGTGTCGGTGTAGTTAGTGATCCATCGATGGTAGTTGCATGCCCAATGTTAGTGTCTGATGTCGTTGGATGTGGAGTGCTAGTGAGGGTGGAGGTGAGCTGTTCTTCGATGACTTTGTTCCATCTCCTATGTTGGAGTGGTTCTCAAGGAGGTTGGTGGTGTTGGGGTCGTCGTGGTTGTCCAGGTGGAAGTTTAGGTCTCCGAGTAGTATGTTGTCTGTGGAGGCAAGGGCATGGGGTGGGATGAGGTCAGTGATATTGTCTATGAAAGGAGGATTGGGGCCAGGTGGCCTTTAGATGAGGGTTCTGTGGAGAGTCATTTTGGGGTTGGTCTGGATCTGGATGTGGAGATGTTCCATGGGGGTCGTAGCATTGTTTGGGCTAGTGTTTGACATGCGGAGGGAGCTTTTCGCAGGATTTTGTATTTGTCTGTAATGGCGGTTGCGATGTCAGGCGCAGAGTTGGCTATGGTCCATTTTTCTGTGAGGAGGGCAGCATTGTGCGTGTGGGTGTTGAGGAGATCCCAGATTTCTATGGCGTGCCTGTGTAGGGAGGGCACGTTGAATAGGATGAAGCTCAGTTGTTTGTGTGTGATATCGTCTGGTAGGGTGGTTGCTGCTGCTGGGGTCCGGAGGTGGGTGAAAGTGCAGCATCAGCAGGAGTTTAGGCCTTGAGTGTCGTTCTGCATTGAAAGCTGGCAGCTGTTGCTGTGCCGGGGGTTGAGAGCACAGAGGGTGCTGGAGTCATAATGGAGGGGGGCCAGAGGATCAGGGTCCCTGGCACTGGTCGCAGTCAGGTTACAGACAGGCGCACATGGGCTTGCCTTTGGCGCTCCAGTAACATCCTTACTGCACACCTACCATTAATTAGGGGTCAAGGGAGGGCGGTCAGCTGGGAGTCAGGAGTGTGAAGGACACCCTGCAGGGGAGGGGAAGAGGGGGAAGCAGCCACAGGTAGCGCTATAATGGGAAAGAGAGCAAAATAGAAAAGTGAGAGCAACATAAAGCAAAAAGAGAAAAGAGAGCAACAAGAGAAAAGAGGGCACAGAAGAAAAGCCAAGAGAGACAGAACAGCAGAAGAGCTGAGTGCTCTCCCAATGGACCACCAGGGATGAGGTGCAGGTAAGAGCCTGCGGGTGGAGGAGGACCTCAAACCTGCAGCAGAACAAGAGCACACGTCTCTAAGGGTTGTGCATTGGGTCTGGGCACTCTTGCCTACCTTCCCCATTTCCACACTATATCTAGAGCCTGCTCACTTGAAACTATCGATATACACATACCCAATTTCCATCCAGGGGCTCCTTCCATTCCTACCTTCTCAACCAGTCTATGATCACATCATCTCCTCCCCAGATCACACTTTTTTCTGTACTTTTAACATATTTCTGACAAACAGATGACAGTCAATAGATGGTAAGCAAGCAAATACAACCCTTCTAGACAATTTGACTTTACCTAAATTTGGTTCAATGTGCTTATGTTGTCCAGCCGAATCACCAGGCCTAGCACTGGGCCATGTTCCACCATATTTGTCCTAGAGAAACTTACCTCTGGCACCAGGGTTATTGTGTTCACCTGATTGCATAACATAGACAGTTTATAAGTCTAACATGCATTTGATGCAAAAATAATGTAGGTCAATTGCTGGTTCAACAAACCAGAAAACATAAAGCTAAAATGTATATACATTTTTGCAATTTTTTTTACATTTTGTCTTAATGCAAGAGCATAGGAACAAGACCACATTATAATACAAACGTTTGGAGATAATAACTAATGACAGGTACTAGTATCTCCTTGTGGAAAGGAGTGTGAGAAGTTAATGATGATATGTAATAAGCAATACTAACAGGAGCTGAATTCACTGCTTTCTAGAATCATAGGGGCATATCTACAAGAAGGCAATAGAAAATTATCGCCGCTTTAGCAGCCGTTTTTGGCCGAAAAGCGGCGATAATTTTATCGCCTAATCAGCAAGGTCACGCTATCGCGTGAAACCTTGCATTAGCGCACAAATTCTTAACGCCCAGTTTTGCATCTCTAATGAGATGCAAAGTGGGCCTTCCTGACCTGACATGACTGGAGAAATGTCGCTAAGCAACATTTCTCCTATCATCAAGCCCCACGCTATGAAGCATAGCGGCAGGAAAAGTAGCGATAACCCCTGTTATCGCTACTTTCCTTACGCCTGCTTCAGGACTGACTTAGCCATGATATCCTATGGGAGGTGGATATCATGGCTAAGTATGTGAGGCCCTATCAGCAAGCTAGCGCCAAACTTCGTGAGATTATCGCTGGGTTTCCAGCAATAATCTCATGTTTGGCAGTTAGCGCTAGGATTTTTATCACTTTTGAGATAAGCGTTGCTAATAGCACCCTATCTCAGCGATCCACGCTAGCCGGCGATAATTATCCGAGTGCTAAGTGTGCTTAGCGATAATTATCGCCGGTTGTTGCTGATATGCCCCTTGTTTTGTTGTGCCAACCTCAGAATGAAGCTACGTTTTTCTAACTGGTCAGCAAAAATTTGCAATTGGACAACATGAAGTTATATGGCTGTGGTATATTTAAAATGCATTTAAGGTTACAGGAATACTATGATTTCAGCTATCTTTTCCCTTTTGTGAGTGTGTGTGAAAATAGTTTCAAAGAGCAGGCAGAGGTCCCAGGGCCCTCTGCCAGCCCTTAAAAATGAAACTGAAAAGTTGTATTTTTCTTTTTTTAATGCATCCCATTTTCCTTTAAGGAAAACTGATAGCATTTTTTTTTTTTAAAAAACCTTTGTTTAAAAAGCCAGCACCACCATCTCCGGGAGTTTTCGCCATTCCCAATGGGGTCGCAAATTTCGACTCCCTCATGAATATTAAGGAGGCATGCAATTTGTGACCCCATTAGGAATCGCAAATAGTGTCTGAGACACTGTTGTACATTAATAGTTGCAATTTGCGAGTCGCAATTTGACCCAATTTCTGACTCGCAAAATTGAACGGTCGTACATCTGGCCCTTAGTTTTTTACTCATTAAATTCCTGATGCTAGATTGGTGATACAATATGTTAGTTAGGAAAGTGTAACAAGGGAAGAGAATGAATCATTTGATGCATTGGAAAGATGGGTGCTGTGGAATCTGGACTAATTTACATGAAACAACGTTTTTGTGACTAGTGGCTACTCCACTACCATGGTTGTCTTAACTGTTAGAGCAAACAATGCCATAACTGGCCAAAAGAAGATCTTTCCTGAACAATGTTAGCATGATATTGATAGAAAAATAATATAGCCTAAATATCACCACAATATTATGAATGTGTCGCGGCTGTGTTAGCAGCTTACCTGAAAACCACTAACCTGACTAGAAGACAGCAGGGACGATGTTCGAAGAAAGGTCCTTCTTCCCGATAGCGCGGCTACCCCCAGAGAGGAAACAACTACTCTGGGAACTGGCGCCCCACCGGGAGGGAAGGGAGTGAAGGAACGGGACTGGAAAACTGTGCGATGGAATCTTTCGACGAGCCTCTGAGGCGTCGGGGCCTCGGGGAAGGTCGCACCAACTAGAAGGGAGCACAGGCAGACATCAGTATACGTCCCCCGGCCTGCAATGCCTACTACCCTCTATTGAGGACCCCAATCCGTTCCCCAACACAGCTTACCTCAAGGAATGGGGAAAAGGATGTTGTAGTTCCTCAGACAACAATGAACTCAAGGAAGAAAAATAGGTAAGTGATAGGAGGGACCGGCACGAGAGCGAGTCCAGTCGTGTCGTCCTCCACTGCAGTCTTTCCTAGCTGGTACGCTGTTCAATGCACAGCGTGCACCTAGGATCAAAATATCCTCAATACGAGTCAACGCTGTTATTGGCACAGCGTGGTATGAGCAGCTCTACTAACGGAGGGTTTTTTGAAGCTGTACTACGCGTTTTCAAGCACGCGTATAAGGGCCTAAGTACCTAGTAACAAGGTGAACAGGTTCTGTTCTCCTAAGGGAAGATAACCGGTGAGGAACCAAGGGTCTCGTGCTCCCGAGGAGCCCTACCTGTTCCTTTCGCGATGTCGGATGGAACGAAGCAAGCGCCCGACCTCCTGCGGGGAAGCACCTTCCGCCCGGCGCTATCCTGAAACGACTGAAGTCTCTGGAAGCAGCTTGATCTCTGGGTGAATCCGGAACGTTGAATATCACGCCCGACCTCCGGCGGGGAAGCACCGTCCGCCTGGCGTGCAGGAACGAAATAGGATTGTCAAGCCCCGCTTCCTGGACTGGGCGGGGCTTAAATAGCTGTCCAATCAGGAAACGCGCGGTTTCCCCAGCCGCGAGCTCGCGAAGCGGGGCGCTGTGGGAATTGTAGTTTAGTAACCGGTTGTCCGGTTGTCCGACAGCCGTGAGGAATACAGGCCATGACAGTACCCCCTCTGGAGGACCGCCGTCTCGGTGGTTGTCCTGGTTTTCCCGGATGAGTGGCATGGAAGTGCCTCAGTAATCTAGGGCAATGTAGGTTGTCTACGGGTTCCCATGTTCGGTCCTCCACCCCGTATCCTTTCCAGTCTACTAGATACTGCACCCTACCCCTCACTATCCTGGAATCCAGGAGTTCTTTGACTTCATACTCCTCTTGTCCGTCTATATCAACTGGTGGAGGGAGTGCTGGTAGTCTCATACCCTGGGGACATGGTTTTAGTAGGGACACATGGAACACCGGGTGGATTTTCCAGGCCTGGGGAAGAGACAATTTCATGGCTACTGGATTCACTACCTGTTCTATGCAATATGGGCCGATGTATTTAGGGCCCAGTTTGCCTCTTCCTTTTAGTCGCAAGTACTTAGTGGCCAACCATACCTTATCTCCTACTTGATAGCTAGGTTCCTGACTTCTCTTTTTATCAGCGTAGTGTTTGTATGTGGTTTGTGTGTTTTGTAGTTGCTTTCTTACTTCTTTAATCACTGTTCGGAGGTGGTCGTGGTGTTCTTGTATCGTGGGGTGCTGGGATTCTGCGGGCCATTCAAATGGAAGCATGTACGGGTGAAACCCGTATAAACAGAAGAATGGGGAACAACCTAGAGTGGCATGGTCAGCATTATTATATGAGAACTCGGCTAGCCATATCAAAGGAACCCAGTCCATAGTATTCTGTAGTGAAAAGCAGCGGAGATATTGTTCAAGTGTTTGGTTAAGACGTTCTGTCTTTCCGTCGGTCTGGGGATGATAACTGGTTGACAGTCTTGCGTCCACTCCCATGGTTGTACATAGCGATTTCCAAAATCGAGAAGTAAATTGGGAGCCTCTGTCGGTGATAAGAACCCTGGGTAGTCCATGGGCCTTCACTATGTGTTGGAGGAAGGCCACTGCTAGTTCTGCTGACGTAGGTAATTGCTTCAATGGGATGAAGTGTCCCATCTTGGTAAGATGATCCACCACCACCAAGATGGTAGTGAAGCCGTCACATGGGGGCATTTCTACAATGAAGTCCATTGATACGGTGTGCCACGGGAGTGCGGGTATCGGAATGGGGCGAAGTAGCCCCATAGGTCGTGCATGGCTGGTTTTGCTCTGGGCACACACAAAGCAATTTTGGATATACTCCTTGGTGTCGTTCTTCATCGTGGGCCACCAAAAGGAACGTTCTAAGGATGCGATGGTCTTGTGTTCTCCCAGGTGTCCTCCTAAGGTCGTGTCATGCGCCCAAGAGATAGCTTGTTGCTGCTGAGGTTGGTCTGGAAGGTATAACCTTCGGTTGTGATAGAGAAATTCCTTTTCTGAGGAACGAATGTCGGGATCATCGTCAATCCACTGTTGCAGGTCGATTTGTTTGAGTGTCTCTCGTAGGTCCTCCAAAAAGGAGTCCGAAAAGGTTGTTGCCAGGGTCGTGGGATGAAATGCTTCCATCGGGAGAATGGGTGGTCCCTCTGGGAGTCCTTCTGGCTTGTTTTCTATTGGGAAGGGAATGCGTGACAGTGCATCAGCTTTCCCATTTCGTGTTCCGGGTTTGTATCTAATCATAAAGTCGTAGTCTGAGAAGAATAAGGACCATCGGAGTTGTCTGGGCGTGAGGGCCTTTGCTGATTTTAGGAAGAGTAAGTTTCTGTGGTCTGTGTAGATCTCAACTGTGTGTCTGGCTCCCTGGAGGTAGTGTCGCCATTCTTCACAGGCTCTTTTTATGGCGAGGAGTTCCTTGTCTGTTATGGAATAGTTTATTTCGCAAGGTGTAAGTTTTTTGGAGTAGTATGCCACTGGATGTATTTGTCCTGTTTCTGGGTGTCTTTGGGAGAGAATACCTCCCAACGCAAATTGAGATGCATCAGTCTCTACGATGTACGGTAGACTGGGATCTGGGTGTCGAAGTATGGGAGCTTGAGTGAACCTATTCTTCAGCTCTTGAAATGCTTGTTCTGCTTCTTTATCCCATATGAAGGGGGTGTGTTTGCGGAGGAGGCGTGTGATGGGGTGGATAACCCTGGAGAAATTCTTAATGAACCGCCTATAATAATTTGCGAATCCAAGAAAGCTTTGAATTGCCTTGATATTCTTGGGAGCTTTCCATAGAACGATGGCCTCCACCTTTCCCGCATCCATCTGAAATCCTTGGGCATTGATGACATATCCCAGGAATGATATTTCGTTCACGTGGAATAGGCACTTCTCCAGTTTGGCGTACAATGAATGTTGCCTGAGTCTGTCCAATACTACCTTAACATGCTCCACGTGTTCTTGTAGGTCTGTCGAATAAATAAGAATGTCATCGATATAGACTATGCAGATGGTGTCTAACAACCCCCGCAGTACGTCGTCCATGAAGTATTGGAAGGCTGCGGGGGCATTGCATAGCCCAAACGGCATTACCTGGTACTCATATAGTCCGAATTTTGTCCTGAAGGCTGTCTTCCACTCATCCCCTGTGCGAACCCTTACCAGGTGGTAAGCTCCTCGAAGATCCAATTTCGTAAACACACGAGCTCCTTTTAATTGGTCCAAGAGAACAGGTATGAGGGGTAATGGATATCGATTTTTTATAGTGATACTGTTAATTGCCCTATAATCGATACAGGTTCTCAATTCATCACAGTCCTTCTTGGATATAAAAAAAAGGGGGGAGGAAGCAGGGGATGAGGAGTGCCTGATAAATCCGGAAGCAAGGTTTTCGTCTAGGTAATTCTTTAGGTACCGTGTTTCTGGCTCAGTGAGGGCGTACACCCTACTACAAGGTATGTTGGCTCCTGCTTGGAGGTCAATACGGCAATCGTACGACCTATGGGGGGGCAGTCGTGTAGCCTTCTCTTTGTCAAAGACCTGGCTATACTCTTGGTATTCTTCTGGTAGTGTGGTACTGCAACAGAAGGTGTCTTCACATCCCTCCGCCAACAACCCTGCCACAGGACGGGTCTCCCTCTCTGTGAGGTCCGGTTCTGCCAGACAGTGTGCTTGGCAATACTCCGAAGTGAGGGATACGGACCTTTCCGACCATCGGATAACGGGGTCATGCAGGGTGAGCCATGGCATTCCCAAGATGAGGCGGAAGTGGGGAGCATCAATAAGGTCGAACTGTATGCTCTCCAGGTGATTCCTTCCCACCCTCATCTGGAGGGGAACGGTATGGTATTGCACCGGCCCTGAGGTAAGGGGTGTCCCATCTACCGCTTTTACCACCTCAGGGACTTTCTTCCGTATCGTCTGTACTCCTATGGCTTGGGCATAGGTCTGGTCGATGAAATTCCCTGTGGCTCCAGAATCCAAGAAGGCTGCCACTTCCACTGTGGTGGTGGGTCCGGTCCATAAGGTGATACATACATTCAGATGTGCTACAGACGGCTGGATAGTGTTGGCAAGCGATGCCGAGACCTTTTCCGTCTCTGGACCCAAGGGAGAGGTCTCCTTCAGTCTTGGGTCTTCCAGTTTTCCGTCGGTGGAAGAAGAGCGGCTGCTTGTTTAGGAGAAGGGGTTGGCCTTTCAGACGCGTTGGCTCGTGCCCGGCACTCACGGATAAAATGCCCGCTCTTTCCGCAATATAAGCAAAGCTTTTGTTGCCGGCGTTTCTCCTTCTCTTCTAAGGTTAAGGGCCCTCGAAGCCCCCCTAGTTGCATAGGTTCTGTCCCTTCGTTTGCCTTTGGGGGTAGGTCCGTGGCGGCCTTGGTACGCAGTGGCGGAAAACGAATCTCGGTTCTTCCTTTCTCTCCTTTTCGTTCTTGTACACGATGGTCTAATTGCACCGTCAGCTCGATCAGTTCCTCACAGGTATGCGGCAGCTGGACCACCTGGGACAGGACATCTTTTAATTCGCCCCTTAAGCCTTGAAAGAATAACGTCGTCCTTTTCTCTGGGGGCCAATCGGTTTCTACCACGAGGCGATTAAATGTGGTGATATAGGTGAGCAAATCCTGTGATCCCTGTCGCAGGGTTAGGAGTTCTTTATCCAGTGTCATCGTGTGTGATTTGCGGTCAAATAATTTCCTCATTTCCTTGCAAAAGTCCTGGAAATTATGGAGCACTGGATCGTTGCGTTCCATTAATGGAATGGTCCAACTGGCGGCATTTCCTCCCATGTACGACATCATAAAGGAGGTTTTCGCCTCCTCGTCCTGGAAAAGTGCTGGTTTGCATAAGAAGTGAAGTCTACTCTGGTTTAAGAAGATTTCAAATCTCTTCGGATCCCCGTAGAATCGCTCAGGAGGAGCGAGGGGAATGCTTTGAGTCTGTACGACATGCACAGTGGGAGCTGTGCCATCATGGGTGGCAGGAGCGGTCGGCATTGTAAAGGGTCCAGGACCCTGTGCCCCTCCCCCTAATGCTGGTGACGTGGTTTGAGGGGGGGGAAGAGTCCAATCCTTGATATACGACTTTTTCCCTTTCTCCTGTCGGGAAATGCCTGCCACTTCCCTGCGCAACGTTCCCAGTTCCTTTTTTAGTTCTTGGCTTTCTAGACGGGAAGTATGTACCTCTTGCTGGAGGGTTGCGAGGGTCTCCAGTAATGAATGTAGGACTATGTTAGTATCCATCGCCCGGGCTATCTAAGCTACGTGGGCTTGACAATCTGTCGCGGCTGTGTTAGCAGCTTACCTGAAAACCACTAACCTGACTAGAAGACAGCAGGGACGATGTTCGAAGAAAGGTCCTTCTTCCCGATAGCGCGGCTACCCCCAGAGAGGAAACAACTACTCTGGGAACTGGCGCCCCACCGGGAGGGAAGGGAGTGAAGGAACGGGACTGGAAAACTGTGCGATGGAATCTTTCGACGAGCCTCTGAGGCGTCGGGGCCTCGGGGAAGGTCGCACCAACTAGAAGGGAGCACAGGCAGACATCAGTATACGTCCCCCGGCCTGCAATGCCTACTACCCTCTATTGAGGACCCCAATCCGTTCCCCAACACAGCTTACCTCAAGGAATGGGGAAAAGGATGTTGTAGTTCCTCAGACAACAATGAACTCAAGGAAGAAAAATAGGTAAGTGATAGGAGGGACCGGCACGAGAGCGAGTCCAGTCGTGTCGTCCTCCACTGCAGTCTTTCCTAGCTGGTACGCTGTTCAATGCACAGCGTGCACCTAGGATCAAAATATCCTCAATACGAGTCAACGCTGTTATTGGCACAGCGTGGTATGAGCAGCTCTACTAACGGAGGGTTTTTTGAAGCTGTACTACGCGTTTTCAAGCACGCGTATAAGGGCCTAAGTACCTAGTAACAAGGTGAACAGGTTCTGTTCTCCTAAGGGAAGATAACCGGTGAGGAACCAAGGGTCTCGTGCTCCCGAGGAGCCCTACCTGTTCCTTTCGCGATGTCGGATGGAACGAAGCAAGCGCCCGACCTCCGGCGGGGAAGCACCTTCCGCCCGGCGCTATCCTGAAACGACTGAAGTCTCTGGAAGCAGCTTGATCTCTGGGTGAATCCGGAACGTTGAATATCACGCCCGACCTCCGGCGGGGAAGCACCGTCCGCCTGGCGTGCAGGAACGAAATAGGATTGTCAAGCCCCGCTTCCTGGACTGGGCGGGGCTTAAATAGCTGTCCAATCAGGAAACGCGCGGTTTCCCCAGCCGCGAGCTCGCGAAGCGGGGCGCTGTGGGAATTGTAGTTTAGTAACCGGTTGTCCGGTTGTCCGACAGCCGTGAGGAATACAGGCCATGACAGTATGTAAGTATACATACCTTTACTACACTTATATACATATAGGAACCTTGACTGCATATAACCGATCCCTCAAGAGGCATTAAGAATAGAAGTTGGTGATGTTGCATACATTTCCATTTTTGAAAGGTACAGTATTTGAATAAACTTGGCAACTTCTGGGGCATTATATTTTATATATATTTCATTTGGTAAACATGAGGAAATTCGATTTTCGACTTCGATCAAATTAACCCGCCATTTTGTAAACCGCTGCCATTTTGTGTTGCCCTCACTCAGGCAGCACAGTGAACAAAGTCTTTTCTGCTTTTCCTGCAATATTGTGTCAAAATAGCCTTCTGCCTCTATTTACAAAGCTGGTGTTAGGGACTGGCCGAGTACACTAATCCCTGTCTGGTTTTTCTAATCCCTGTCTTAACTATCTGTTGGTTCACACTATTCTCTTCTGACTTTATCTTATCTTCTGGCCTTCGCTGTCTTCTGCTCGTATTTTCTCGTTTCACAACTGTCCTCCAGAACACACAAACGTATCTCGCCACCTGCAAGTCAGTTACAGACACGTTAATACCTTAACCTGTGGGGAGGGGTGGCAAACACAGTTGAAGGAGAGGTTTCTTCGAGTTACTCGATACCTTGTTTTCCAACCTTTTCTATTGGCTCTGTCCTATCTCAAACTTCCCTTATTGGCTCTCGATGTGTGTGATAGGAGTGTTTTCTGGTTAATGTATATGTCTCCTATACCAATATAAGATTGTACGCCACGGAGTGAAGTGGCAGTCTCCTGAGAACATACTGTGTGTACTTCTAGGACAACTGTACTAGCTGCAGCTAATAAAATCTGATTTTTTACGCCGACAGAGTGTCCCCGTGTCTCTGTTAGCTGAAGCAGGAGAACCCAGGAGATTAAGGCGTACCCTGCACCGCCAGGCCCAAAAGGTTCTGGTTCTTTAACTGGCGCCCCATGTAGGGCGGTTTCAGAGGTAGTGGTTCTGCCTGAAGGTCGTGAGGAACCCCGCAAGAAAATTCTGGAGGAATCGCGAGCCACGTCAAGCGACCCCTGCATGTCGAAAGTGGTCCGAAGGTCTTTTGCAGCGTGGTTACTCCTTCCTGACGGCTACTGACGACTGCTGCCCTGACTGCCACCCTGCCTTGGCCCTCTTTTTGGTGATGTATGGTAAGGCGAGACGATAGATGGGCCTCTGTTGGTGTAAGAAGACATCTTAGTTAAGTATTGGTGGGTCGCTCCCACATTTGGTTCTTTGGTTCTTTGGTTCTTTGGTTCTTTGGTTCTTTGGTCCTTTGGTTCTTTGGTTCTTTGGTTCTTTGGTTCTTAGGTTCTTTGGGTCTTTGACTCGGGTATTGCAATAACCGAAGCCGAGGGGTAAGTACATTTGTGCTGTGTTAACTAAATTTGACCCCTTGATGTTTGTGAACAGTCCAGTGAAATAACGATGCCTGGTCTGACTCAGTTTAGGAAACTTTGTTGCTTTGGTTATAATAAGGATTCCCGGCTGGAGGACTCTTGTCCGATTCCTTCGGTTGGAACTCCTACTTATGAGCTCTATTCTAAACATGGTGTTGGCCCCTTTGCCTTTAACGAGGCATGGATCCGATACACGAAGAATGATGGTGTTTTAAAATGGCCAGAAAATGGTAGTTTTGAGCCTGATATATTAGATAATTAGGAAGCTATTTTATTTAAAAGAAAAGCCCGGCCGGCAATGTTTGACTCTTTTCGCCTTTGGCGTAAGGAAGCCAAACAGAGAAAAATTAAGCAAGAAAAACGAGATAGGAAAACACAGGGTATGACAATTATACAGGCTGCTCAACAATTTAAAGATGATGAAGTCGATAATGCGATGGAAATTTCAGAGAGACAGCATCATATGGCGATAGATAAATGCTATCCGATGCTGCCAGCTTCCCCTTCCGATAAAAGAAAGGATTCAGAGGAAGATCCCTTGATGTCTCACTTATTGAGATTGCTTCCACCCTATGTACAAGGTGCTAATGCACCCCCGTTGTTTCAGCCTGCTCAGGCGCCAGCTGCGCCTCCTCTTGCTCTGGCTCTTCCGCATTTGCCCACTCAAGTATTGCCGCCTCTGCCGGCTTTGCCTTCGACTCCTTTGCCTTCATCTTCTTTGCCCTCTGCTCACCCGGTAATTACCGATTCCTTTTCAATTAGTTCGCCTAATACTTTGTCCCTTATTCTTACATGCAATTCTCCGTCTATGCGTAAACGACTCACAGATACGGTTTCTGGTCTTTTATCTCCTTTCTTTGAAGCTTTAAATGTGTCTCCGGCTTTTTCTCGAAGATAGTCTCGTAGTCAGTTCCCAGCTTCCGAAGAACGAGAAAGGTTAAATTCTCTCGCTCGTAAATGGATTGAGAAGAGTCCCCAGTATAGTGTGCTCGACATTATGCCTACCTTCTCACAGTGGAATGCGCCTACGCAGAGATATGTTTTCAATGTCATGTGTGATACTCTCGTTAAAGGATGGGAGGATATGGATTTGGGTTCGGTCCCTCAGGGTCTGTTAGATATTCAGGCTGATTTTGATAAGGGTCTCATTGTGGGTTCCAAGGTTGAGGACCCCGTAAAGCGACTTGTTACCTTTAGAACCTTATTTACCTCCCAGACTTTTCTCGACTCCGATCCCTCATTTAGGTTGACACTGAAAAATTACCCAATGAGAGAGGTTCCTCCAGTGAGGAGAGAAGAGGTTGCGGGAGTAGGTGGTAATCCAGCTACTCCTGCTCACTTCCAGCATATCTGGGTACATGTTCCCTGGAAAAGATCTGAAGTTTTGGCTCTTAAACAGTCTTTACTGGATCCTCATAAGAACCCTGCAGGTTATTATAAAGAATTGTCACAGACCGTTGATGCCTGTATTATGAATTTAGCAGACATTGACATGTTAATGGGGAATGTAGCCCCACAAGTATTATGGGCTAAAATTCGTAAAGAGAATCATGCCCAAGAATTAGGTGGAAATTGGGATGCTATCACTGCCGCAGATAGAGATCAAGTGGGTGGTGCGAAGCCTGATGCTTTGATTTCAGAACTCCCTGGTAGGATTATTACATTAATGAAAACGATGATGCCTGCCTTGAGAGTTAACTGGGATATACTAGCCGCGTGCAAACAGAAGAAGTATGAGAGTGTCTCCGATTTTTTCACTCGTTTCGAAGAGACATTCATTGATCACAGTGGTCAAGATATGACTACGGAAGGTGGACAGCGATTATTTGTGGATAAGTTTGTAATCAACCTGCTTCCCGAGCTGTCACACAAGTTGAAAGACTCCGAGAGTTCATGGGCTGTTTCTTCTTCAGCCCAGATATTGGCTACTGCTCAATATTATGAAAATAGAGATAAAGAAGAAAAAGATAAGCAAGAGAAAAAGACTAAAGAATTGAAAACTAAGGTTCTCTTGCAACAGGCTTATCCACCACGTTATGCTCAGCCCCAGTTTCAACAGCCTCCGCAGTTTCAGTGGGTGTATCAAAAACCTGAGCCATATATTCCGCGACCTTTGTTAGGTCCTAATCAATGTGCCTATTGTAGGGATGAAGGTCATTTTAAGAATAGATGTCCGGTTTTATTGCAGCGTAATGGCACACCATCTGCTCCATGAGGTCGTGCTGGCCTCCAGTCAGCAAACAGAGGTAGAGGTCGAGGTATGTTGACTCAAGAACAGCGTTCCCTTCCTCCTCCTAATTCCGTGAATTACTTTGATCAGCAAAACGTTCGGTCTACACAGTACTACAATGAGGATTGTTATGTTGAAGGCGATAATGAAGGTCTTCATGCTAACTAGGACAGCCATGGACAAAGTAAGGGAGTTGTGTCGATTCCAGTAGATCAGAATGGACCTTATGTTAATGTCACTACAATGGGTGTTTCAGAGCCATTTCTCTTAGAAACTGGTGCGATGAGAAGCTCTATCATTCATTCAAAACTCCATGGGGCACCTTTGTCTGGCTTAACAAATGTATCTGTAGGTTTTTCTGGTGCCCCAGTTCATAACCCGGTCTCTGGCCCTTTGCCTATTTCAATTGGCCCTTATGATTTGGAAGCTCTGCTTCTCTTAACGAATGGTTGCGGCGAGAATCTATTGGGCTTAGATCTACTAAAAAGAATGCATGCCACAATATCCTGTTCTCCTTCTGGTGTATATCTTACTCTAGGACAAAGATTGACTTCTCCAATGTATTTGTCTAAAGATCAGTTCCCACCTGAATTGCTCTCTCTTCCTGCAACGCTTTGGGCTACGGGTCCGAATGACGTTGGTTGTCTTGAGATCCCACCGTATGTTGTTGCTCTCAAGCCCAATGCTGAATTGCCACGCGTTCCTCAATATAGAATTTCCACTGAAGGTGAAAGAGCGCTTTTGGAAATCATTCATGATTTAATTCAGAAGGGAGTGGTTGAGGAAACGAGAGGTAACATATGTAATAGCCCTATTCTTCCCGTTCTTAAACGCACTGATCCTTCTCAGCCTCCTGTTTATCGTTTTGTGATTGACCTTCGGGAGGTTAACAAAATTGTTGTACCACAGTTTCCAGTTGTCCCAGATATCACTGCACTGTTGACAATGATACCTTCCACAGCGGTTTGGTTTTCTGTTATCGATCTGAAAAATGCTTTCTTTAGTATTCCCATTGCCGAAGAAAGTAGAGATATTTTTGGCTTCTCTCTTGGAGGCCGAAGCTTCCGGTTTAAGCGCGCACCTCAGGGCTATTGTGAAAGTCCTTCTATTTATAGTCAAGCTTTGAAATAACATCTTGATGCTTTTTCTTTGCCGTCTCGTGCTGCTCTTATTCAGTACATGGACGACTTGTTGATAGCTGCTGATTCAGAGGACATATGCAAGAATGTGACGGTTGCATTGTTGCGACACTTGTCCGATCTTAATCATAAGGTTTCACCTTCTAAGCTACAATATGTTCGTCGAGAGGTTACCTACTTGGGTCATATCTTATCAAAGGAGGGAAGACGATTAACCCCAGAACGTATCCAAGCAATTGCGCAAATGTCTATGCCATCCACACAAAGAGAGGTACGTGCCTTCCTGGGCATTGCTTCCTATTGTAGGCAGTGGATCCCTAACTTCTCTCTATTGGCCAAACCTTTGTTGGCACTCACTTTGAAAGATACGCCTCAGCCCCTTCCGTGGACTGACGAATGTCAGAGGAGTTTTGCTGACTTACGTGCTGCTCTGTGTTCTGCTCCTGTACTAGGTACTCCTGATTACAGTAAACCTTTTACGCTCTATGTTCATGAAAAAAAAGGTTGTGCGTTGTCAGTCTTAACGCAGCGATTTGGAGACAAACAGCAGCCATGTGCCTATTTCTCAGCTACGTTAGATCCAGTAGCTAAAGCATTGCCTAGCTGTCTTAAAGCGACAGCAGCAGCAGCTATTTCTATTCGACAGTCGGCTGGAGTGGTGCTAGATAATACTCTCATTGTTATGGTGCCACATGCAGTGGATACTTTGCTTAACAGAACAAAAACACAGCATCTTACGAGTGCCCGTTTGACTGGATATGAGCTGATGCTTTTAGCTACTCACGTACACATCAAACGATGTAACACTTTAAATCCAGCTACTTTGTTGCCTCTTCCAGAAGAGAAAGATGTTCAAGAACAACATGATTGTTTCCTCTGTACTGAGGAAGAGACAAAGGGTAGAATTGACCTGACAGATACGCCATTAGTGAATCCGGATGGAATGCTATGGGTAGATGGTTCTTGTTTTAAGCTTCCTA
The DNA here is from genome assembly GCF_964204655.1 of Triturus cristatus. Taxonomy (NCBI): domain Eukaryota; kingdom Metazoa; phylum Chordata; class Amphibia; order Caudata; family Salamandridae; genus Triturus; species Triturus cristatus. The sequence goes on from NC_140585.1 coordinate 160,730,206, forward strand.
ATGGAGAGACAACTTCAGCTTATTCGGTTACTACTTTGCATACAGTTGTAGAAACAGCACACATCAGACATAACTCAGCTCAAGCAGCTGAACTGATGGCCTTAACTAGAGCGTGTGTGTTATCCAAAGGAGAAAGAGTGAACGTGTATACCGATAGCCAATACGCTTTTGGTGTAGCGTTCAATTTCGGACGTCTATGGAAAGAAAGGGGATTCCTTACTTCCCATGGCACTAAAATACAACATGGTCAGTTGGTTACCAACCTTCTTGAGTCACTTGCTTTACCTACCCAGATAGCAATCGTGAAGTGTAGTGTGCACAAGAAGATTACTGACGATGTTGGTCGTGGAAATGCATTTGCGGATGTCAAGATGCAGAGAAATTCTTACTTGAGTCTTACACAGGAACAGAGATGCTGGTTCCCAACTCCCCCTCAAAGGCACTCCGGAGATCCAGTAAGATATCTAAATTCCAAGACTACCCTCTGGGGGGAAGGGGGAGTGGATAAAATAATAAACCAAGAAGAGACTGGTCCTGAAACTCGTCTTCTCTCCTTCGCCTGCTTCTTCTTCCGAACTGCAGACTGAATATTGTCTGAGAGAATCTAAATAGCAAACAACATTAATTAATCACTTATTCTACTTTATTTCGCTCTTTCCTTTCTCTCCTAGAGTCTTTGCCTACCCAAGAATTCAAGTACTGTGCCTCTCCTCTATCTTCGTTGTGTTGCTTGCTCTTGTTTTCTTGTTTAAACACCAGACCGATTCACCTATCAAACAAATAATACTTTTAGCCCCTTCTACCTCCTAGCTCACCTTGGGTAAGTATATTTGAATGGCTTTTACTTCACTTACTTCTCGAGTGGTGCTTCTATTCTTCTAAGTAATCTTGTTCTAACTGTCAGGTGTTTTGAAATGTAACTCTCCTCTTACTTTCTTGTAGGGTATTGCTGTGCAACTCTGTACTGGAAAGTATCTGTATAAATCTTTGACCTTATACATCGTTTAACATTTTGTCTCAGGTTCGATAAACTTTCCTCTTATTAGCAGAGGAAACGGTCGAATATGTCTTGTGGGTAAGTATCTGTCTAAGCCTCTTAACTTAGTGCAAGTCTTTCTATTTACATTATGCTTACGAAATATTCTATCTTTATTCAACTGTATTTTCACTTAGCTTATTTGTTCTCTCCTTTCTTTCCTCTGGATAAATTCGAGTGAACTTCTAGCCGCCAGGTCTCCTTCTTCCTTTGACGAGAATAATGAGGAAGAAACACCAGGTACGAAGCTGGAAAATCTTTTGCACTGACCTAAACTACTCCCGACGGGACTAGCAGACGATACCCAGACGAATTCCCGACAAATTATTTCTCTGGTACTAAAGTTCTGTGGAGCCTTTCCTGCTCGGTTGAATCTTCAGTGAAGTGCGCGTTTGACTCACAGCCTCAGAACACCTGTGGGGAAATAAACTAGACCGCCGCCGATTCAAAGGCAGCGACCATCTTAGAGTGCCTTTTTCGGTTCAGCTTAGTCCAACCATTGGTCCTTGTCATTATTCTTTCTCTTGGGCCATGACTTTTGTCTTGCAATGTGCTCATTATTGTCAAGGCACCTTGTGGAGGTCTGACAGCGGATGAGGTAGCTAAAAAGACAGCCAGAGATGCTACAAGTCGCATGTATGTTGCGGGCCCTGCAAATTAGGTCAGAGAAAGAGGAATGTATGAAGATACAGTAGAAAGTGTGAAATCAATTCAAGAAGAGGTTACAGAGAAAGAATTGAGTAGGTGGAAAGAAAGTACAGGAATGTTAGATGAGATGGGTTGTTGGGTGGAATTGTCAGAGCACCAACGTTGGCTGCTACCAGACGCCTATGTACTACCTGTAGTTACTATGGCGCATGGTCCAGCCCACCTAAGTGCGAAAGGAATATGCAAGCTTTTGGCTCCAGTATGGCAGAATGAGGGAATACCGAAGTGTGCAGAAAATGTAGTGAAACACTGTATCATTTGCTTAATGTACAATCCGGGAAAAGGAACCCCAACTCCAGCAGGTCATTTTGCTCCTCCGACCTATCCATTTGAGGTGTTGCAAATTGATTACATTCACATGGAACGATACAACAATCTCAAATATGGTCTAGTGGTGGTATGTGCCTTTTCCAGAGGGATAGAGGCATATCCCCTGAAAGACAATACTGCTCTATCCACAGCCAAAATACTTTTAAAGGAATTTTTCCCTAGATTTGGATTGCCGCGCATTGTCTGGAGTGACAATGGGGCCAAGTCATGCAAAAAGTTTGTTCAGGTCTTGGCATCAAGCAAAAATTCCAGTCAGCGGGTCTAGTAGAGTGCTATAAAGGCACTCTAAAGCTTAAACTGGCTAAAATACGAGCCAGTACAGGCCTTAGTTGGCCTGATGCCCTACCTTTGGCTCTCTTATCCACCAAAACGGCTGTGCATTCTCGTTTGGGACTTAGCCCTTATGAGATTGTTTTCGGACCCTCAGCTAACGCATGGGGAGTCCCTCGCCCTAAAAAGTACTCTGATATACCATACTCGATGTTGATTGATTACTTGCATGACCTCACAACTAAATTGCGTATTCTTCATCAACAAGTTCAGAGCGCTTTGCCCAAGGCTTCCACAGATTCAGGTCATTCCATCCAACCAGGCGACTGGGTCTGTGTGAAGAATTTCCAAAGGACGAAGAATTTGGAGCCTCACTGGAGGAAACCTCGCCAGGTGTTACTAACAACCCGTACAGCAGTGAAAGTTGAAGGAAAGAAGAATTGGATTCACGGTGTGCACTTCAAGAAGGTGCCTTTGCCTTTGCCCTTCGATCAGTGGGTCCGCAAGGGTATAAGAGACTCTGAAAGCGAGAAGGTTCCTCGTTTTGTACCATTTAGTGATGCACACGTGAATGGAACATTGTCAGAGAAAGAAAGCAACGACATTCTCCAGGAAGCTGTACCACCGCACCTTCGTCTGGATACCACAGATCCACGAACATAGTTTCAGCATCAGACTGTACCTGATAAGGCTCGTTATAATTTGAGACCTAGACCAAAGAAGAGAACTTGAGATTCTCTCTTCCATGTAGTTTCTATCCCGGTTGCGACCTGAGTAGTGGCAATAGGTCTGCAGGACGTGCAGTGTCATAGGACGGCAGATAATCATAACCAAGTGATTGAGGAAGATTGCCGTGAGCATCCACTTAGAAGATGGATACTACATTAGGAGACAGAGAGAGAAAGGAAAAAATGAAGAAGTACTGTAAAATGGTATATAGTTGTTGTGGTATAACCTTATGTATTTTCATATTATTGTGTATTTTAATGGCGTGTATAGGTTGGATTGTTCATGCTATGCAGCAGAAAGCTGTCCCTTCTTCTATCACTGTGCCTTCTTATTCCACTATCTCTCCACATCTTTTTCATACACTTCCTCAACATGACCTGATTCGAAGAACCGAATATAACAATAACTCTTTTATCCAGTTATTACATCAACATCAATTAGTGATTAATACAACCAACTGTTGGGTGTGTGGACTAATGCCCCATGTCACAGAAAAAGGGATGCCATATTTAGTCCTTCCGTTCTATTATGAAGGTTCTGCTTGGGCTTATTTTGTAATTTTCTCTAATGCCTATCAACGCCGATTTAAACGACCTGTCAGTTCTTATATTGGTGGACCAGATTTCAGTCATAGTTCATTGATAAAAGGAATGGTAGCTATGGCTAAAATCATGGAAAATAGCAAAATTTCTATCGATGAGAGAAAAGCATACACTAATTGGAGCGTCACCCATTACATCACTAGTCTTAGTGATAAGGTCAAACAGGGCAAATCTCCACCAATTTGGACTATACCTCATCAAGGCAATTTCTTCTTTGCAAATAAATGGTCAGACTGCTGACACCGAACAGAGAAAAAGCTTTTGCTCCCATATGTACATCCATTCATCTCAGAATTCGCCGCCGTTAGTACCATCTCAGGGCAAGTATTTTATCTGTCACAATAGAGCCTATACATGGTTACCGACTGATTTTTCTGGAACCTGCTATATAGCTTTCCTTCTTCCCCCTACATATACTGCTTCTTCAAATTTTCATAAAAATAGATATGGCAGAGGGATCATTGATTCCAAAGACACAGCAGGGCAAGAGGGAGGAGACTTCCTAAAAGGATTTCTCCCTTTTTGGGGTCCTATGACAAACAGTAGGAATATGAGGCAACTGGTTCGTGTGGTAGAGACTACCATAGACATCACTGTAGGAGCTCTAAGTAATATTACAGCGGAACTACAGGCGGATCGTCTTATGACATTACAGAATCGAGTTGCTTTAGATATTATTCTTGCAGATCGTGGTGGAGTATGTAAATTGATCAAATCAAGTTGCTGTATTTATATACCTGATGACGCTCCGACAGTATACCAGGCCATCTCTAAGTCACACATAATCTCTGAGTCGATTCATCAGGACGAAGGAGATTGGTCGTTATTGGGGTGGTTATGGGGACTACTGTCCAAATGGGGTTGGAAGGTATTAACATTCCTTGGAATGGTTTTGGATATCATTTTCTCTTGTTGTCTCTGTGTGCACTGGGGTCCTGCCATTTGTGAGCTTTGTGCTACTATGTGCATCCCAAACCCTAAGTCACAGAGAACAGAGAATATCAAAATGATGTTGCAACAACAGCTTGATGACCTCATGACCATTGACATCGACTCAATTAGTGATTAATACAACCAACTGTTGGGTGTGTGGACTAATGCCCCATGTCACAGAAAAAGGGATGCCATATTTAGTCCTTCCGTTCTATTATGAAGGTTCTGCTTGGGCTTATTTTGTAATTTTCTCTAATGCCTATCAACGCCGATTTAAACGACCTGTCAGTTCTTATATTGGTGGACCAGATTTCAGTCATAGTTCATTGATAAAAGGAATGGTAGCTATGGCTAAAATCATGGAAAATAGCAAAATTTCTATCGATGAGAGAAAAGCATACACTAATTGGAGCGTCACCCATTACATCACTAGTCTTAGTGATAAGGTCAAACAGGGCAAATCTCCACCAATTTGGACTATACCTCATCAAGGCAATTTCTTCTTTGCAAATAAATGGTCAGACTGCTGACACCGAACAGAGAAAAAGCTTTTGCTCCCATATGTACATCCATTCATCTCAGAATTCGCCGCCGTTAGTACCATCTCAGGGCAAGTATTTTATCTGTCACAATAGAGCCTATACATGGTTACCGACTGATTTTTCTGGAACCTGCTATATAGCTTTCCTTCTTCCCCCTACATATACTGCTTCTTCAAATTTTCATAAAAATAGATATGGCAGAGGGATCATTGATTCCAAAGACACAGCAGGGCAAGAGGGAGGAGACTTCCTAAAAGGATTTCTCCCTTTTTGGGGTCCTATGACAAACAGTAGGAATATGAGGCAACTGGTTCGTGTGGTAGAGACTACCATAGACATCACTGTAGGAGCTCTAAGTAATATTACAGCGGAACTACAGGCGGATCGTCTTATGACATTACAGAATCGAGTTGCTTTAGATATTATTCTTGCAGATCGTGGTGGAGTATGTAAATTGATCAAATCAAGTTGCTGTATTTATATACCTGATGACGCTCCGACAGTATACCAGGCCATCTCTAAGTCACACATAATCTCTGAGTCGATTCATCAGGACGAAGGAGATTGGTCGTTATTGGGGTGGTTATGGGGACTACTGTCCAAATGGGGTTGGAAGGTATTAACATTCCTTGGAATGGTTTTGGATATCATTTTCTCTTGTTGTCTCTGTGTGCACTGGGGTCCTGCCATTTGTGAGCTTTGTGCTACTATGTGCATCCCAAACCCTAAGTCACAGAGAACAGAGAATATCAAAATGATGTTGCAACAACAGCTTGATGACCTCATGACCATTGACATCGACTCAAATTAACATGAGTCCGTATGTTATTGCCTGAGTTCTGGCAAAAGGAGGGTCTGAGGAAATTCGATTTTTGACTTCGATCGAATTAACCCGCCATTTTGTAAACCGCCGCCATTTTGTGTTGCCCTCACTCAGGCAGCACGGTGAACGAAGTCTTTTCTGCTTTTCCTGCAATATTGTGTCAAAATAGCCTTCTGTATCTATTTACAAAGCTGGTGTTAGGGACCGGCCGAGTACACTAATCCCTGTCTGGTTTTTCTAATCCCTGTCTTACCTATCTGTTGGTTCAAACTATTCTCTTCTGACTTTATCTTATCTTCTGGCCTTTGCTGTCTTCTGCTCGTATTCTCTCGTTTGACAACTGTCCTCCAGAACACACAAACGTATCTCGCCACCTGCAAGTCAGTTACAGACATGTTAATACCTTAACCTGTGGGGAGGGGTGGCAAACACAGTTGAAGGAGAGGTTTCTTCGAGTTACTCGATACCTTGTTTTCCAACCTTTTCTATTGGCTCTGTCCTATCTCAAACTTCCCTTATTGGCTCTCGATGTGTGTGATAGGAGTGTTTTCTGGGTAATGTATATGTCTCCTATACCAATATAAGATTGTACGCCACGGAGTGAAGTGGCAGTCTCCTGAGAACATACTGTGTGTACTTCTAGGACAACTGTACTAGCTGCAGCTAATAAAATCTGATTTTTTACGCCGACAGAGTGTCCACGTGTCTCTGTTAGCTGAAGCAGGAGAACCCAGGAGATTAAGGCGTACCCTGCGCCGCCAGGCCCAAAAGGTTCTGGTTCTTCAAACAAAGTATGCATGGTTAATGATTGGTACTCCTAAGAACTCAATATCTAAAATTTGAAGGTATAAATATTGAAATGTGATTAATAATTCATTGATTATTAATTAATTAACCTGGTGTTCAGGCTATTGCAATTTTTTTTTTTTTGGCTCTTTCACAATACATTGCTGCTGTCCTTTTAGGTACTTAACAGACTAACCATAAGGTATGGTGTTTGTCTTATCAACATGGTTCAAATTAATACAGTGTATAAACACCAGACCATTAAAATGTATCCTATCCCATACTGATAACCAGTGCAGAGAACAAAAGTCTGATGTGCTCCCTATGGAATGAAGATTGCTGTTAACAGACATGCTTCTGTTTTCTGAACCTGTTGTACTTGACACAATATCTTTGCATGTGCCACTAGTTACATGGTTTTAGCTTAATCCAACATACAATGCATGAGGGCAATGAAAATGTGTACATGATATTGTACTTGTAGATAATCATAGCACTCTTTTATTGGATTTTACTACTAGGAAATAAGTAGTAGCGACCTGGCAACTTTGAGCTGCTAAAGGGAGACTGGCAGCGTGATGGCCATGTAGTGTACTTTCAAAGCAGGGGAAGGTGGATCGCTCATTACACCTGGTTGGATCAACAGATCCCAGATGGCAGAGGCAACCTTAGTAATAAGATGCTCAATTTCAGACAGATTTCATTTTAAAAAATATTGTTTACATACACCAATAGATATCTGCGTAATTATTGATGGCTTACCACTATTCGTGGGCATATGGGCATTATGTGAAGGCTGAATTGTCCTAGCTTGGCCTGCACATTGCTGCAAAATTGGTGTTAAATGTGCAACCATGAGATTTTATACTTAAACTATCCAGTTTACTATCTTGTGACATTCTTCATTTCCTGAGACCTCTCAGAATTAGGGCGAGAGGTACTAAGATTGGATTCACAAAATGTGGTCACAAATCGCAGTTGACTTTTTGTGAAATAAACCTGATTTTGTGACTGTACTTGTGTAGTCATAGGTTGGTTCACAAAGTAGGGAATTATAGCAAATTGCAGATTGACCTGGCTATTGAATACTAATTAAGCATTTCATAATTTGTGACTCAGTAAAATTGGTGACAATCACATGGATGGTAGCCCGCAAGGGTCAGCAGGCCACAATATCTGTGATCTCTTTCCAAAACTATTTTTTTAAAGCAGCTCAGTTTCCTTAAAAAACAAAGCTGCTTTAAAAAACGAATGTATAACATTTTAGTGAAAGTTGGCAAAGGTTCCCTGCACCATAGTTTACTTTCCCTGTACCAGCTACCCCAATTTGCAAAGGGAAAGGCCTCAAAGGGGATCTCTTGCCCTTTGTGAATGAGTTACCACCCCAACTTGGGAGTCTGTAACTTTTCAATGGTTTGCGTCAAGAATTACCATTGCAAGCCATTGATACCTCAATGTCCAGATCATTTTTCGGAAGGGACGCCTAAAACACACCCCTTCCAAATAGTGACTCAGAAACTATTTCTAACTATATTTAGTGATTTAGGAAAAATTATTGGATCAATAAATAAGATTAGTACGCAAGAAAAATAGATTTAGGGAACTCAAAAACTTAATTCAGTGATTAATAAGGTTGTAATTGCTGTAACACATTAGTACATCTGGTCCTTCTTTCCTCAATCTGTCTTCTTTTCTTTGTGTGTGATCACCGCCTTATCTTTAATTTCAACTTGAATTCTGCACTTAGTAGAGTTTACTGTATCTCCAGCATGTGCCACAGTTCATTTTTCTAAATCATCTGCAATATTTTATGTGTCTTGCTTGATTTTAATCTTCAGAACATCTTATTTAGGGCTGCTTCGATATTTGTGTTATACAAATATTTTAAGAATAAAAAAGTGTTGACTTTTATTATCTCACAACTATTAAAGTGGTTGCCAGCAAATTTGCTTGTGAGGTTTACAGTAATAATCAGCAGCAATTATCAGTTGTTCGGTACAAAGTCTTTCTCAGAACTTGTTGCATCTCATTGTTCCTCAGGCTATAGATAATCGGATTCAAAGCAGGAATAAATACAGTGAGAACCAGAGATAATGCGTTATACCGATGCTCTGATGAGCTTGAATTGGGCAAAACTTCCAAGCAGAAAGAGCTCCCATAGAAGAGAAAGACACAGGTGAAATGGGAGATGCAGGTCGAGGCAGCCCGGTATCTTCCTGCTGTGGTCCGCATCCTGAGAATGACAGTGACAATTTTGACATAGGAGACAAAGATCACAAGCAGAGGTATTGCCACAACAAAGGCAACTAAAACAAAACGCAGCAACTCGTTGATGGAGACATCAGTGCATGATAGCTTCAAGAGCACAGGATAATCACAAGCATAGCTGTCAATAACAGCAGGACCACAGAATGATAACCAAAGTAAGCAAACTGCATGAACTAAAGAGTGCAGGAAGCCACTGATATAGGAACCTGCAACTAAGCACACACACAGACATTTATTCATTATGAGTGTGTATGACAATGGATTGCATATTGCCACATATCGGTCAAATGCCATGACAGCGAAGAGGAAGGATTCAGTGCCGGCGCATGCTCCCAAGAAGTAAGTTTGAGATATGCAACCATAAAAGGAGATTGTTTTCTTCTCAGTCAGCAAATCAACCAGAATCTTAGGAGAGAAGACTGTAGAAAAAGTAATATCTAAGAAGGACAGCTGTGTTAGGAAGAGGTACATGGGTGTGTGAAGTTGGGCGCTGAAGCACACAATGAGTATGATGGTGACATTGCCCACCAGGGTTAAGGTGTAGACAGCCAGTAGCATTAGGAAGAGAAACACTTCTAAGTTTGGGTCATTTGTAAGTCCCAGAAGGATGAACTCAGTCACTGTGCTTTGGTTTTCTGGTTTCATGGCAACAGATGTTTATACTTGCCTGAGGCAGAGAAAAAAAGACACATGCATGAGTCATTTTCCATACAGCAACATTTTCTAATGTACAGGCCAACCAGACACTCTGTGGGAATCTAGGACTATTCATCACTTTTTAAAAGGAGTTCTCATTCAACTAATATTAGAAAACAGAACAAATATTGTTTCTGCAATAAACAATCTATTCCTAGACTGACCAAACGCTATCACCCATTACATTTTTTCTTGCACAATGTTTGCAAAGGCATCCAGTATTTATTGTTTAAACTGCAATGGATCTTAGCCCCAGCTAAACTTCTACCAAGTTAAATTGGCATCCTGTGCTCCACAAAGCATGTTTCTACTTAGGAACTATAAACTCCTTGAACTCTTTCACTCTGAATTGGTATGTATTGAGCTTATTCAATTAAATTCAATAGAGACTTTATTCGGTTATATTCAACACCATAACAGTGCACATATATACAATACGATTAAAAACATTATTCATACTATTACAATAATTCATAGTCACATACAAGAATCATATTACACGTAGCCCATTGCCAATAACTTGATCCAGATACAGGGTAAAGTGCAGATAGTAAGTACAACATCATTGGTCTAGGCAATTCCTTAATTTGACGGTTAATTTTAAAAATTCTTTAACCTGTAAGATACTATCGCTGTACAAAAGCTGCAAATAGAAAAAGGCAGGTTTGATTTGGTTAAAATTAAGTTTCCTTAAGAGTGCAACAAGATAACGTTTGCGGGGATATTCATAAAACCTACATAAAAACATAAAATGCAGCATATCCTGAGGAGACTTCCCGTCGCAGCCACAGGGTGCTGTAACCTTATTAAAAATGTCTGACTTCGGTCGAATTAAAAGATGATGGAAGATGTCAAATCTAAACCTAGTCAACAAGAATTTCTCATGAGAGGTGAGATTACTCATTAAATATGGCTCCATTCTTTCACAAGTTTTTAACATCACATATTTCCTAATTCTTGATTTCATAAGCTCCTCACTTTCCCTTTGAGCCAACTTGTCCTTATAGAAGGCTTGTTTGATTGCTGTTATATCCCCCTTTACAATTCCGCTAGGATTTTCAAACAAATTCAGGCGGCCTAGCCTGGAAAAGCAGGATTTCAGATATTTTAACCAGGGGACACGCATGTGTTTGTCCTGAGATACAAGATCTCTTACAATCAAATGGGTAAGAGGTATGTCCTGATTTATCCACAGTTTCACCCAACAAATCAGTGGCCTTAAGGAAAAAATATCACTTAATACTGGATTCCCAGTTCTTCATGTACTGTCAAGTTGGGTGCACTAGTGGGGACACAAAGTAGACGTTTTAGGAAATTGTTTTCAACAACCTGCAACTGTTCTCCAGCCACATATCCCCAAAGTTCGCTACCATATGCAGCTGTAGCAACAGATTTGGCATTGTAAAGCTTAATCATTGCGTTAATTGGCTTCTTACCCAGTTTTGTCGCAAAGTTAAAAACAGAAACATTAGCCCTTGTCAGTTCACCTTTCTTTTTGACCAGGTGTGGACCCCAGTTAAGCTTGGTATCAAACAGGACACCAAGATATGAGAATGTTTCTGTGACTGGTATTGGGACATCATCCAATTTAAAAATAAAATTCTTTTTGGGTTTATGGCCAATATGCATTATTTATGATTTGGAGTTGTTGACCAATAGATTTCGATCAGACATAAAAATGTTAAAAGCATTTAAAAGCGCCTGGAGTCCCTTCTCCGTTCTCGAAATTAAAACCGCATCATCTGCGTATAAAAGAACTGGAATACCCCGCCTGCCGACTCTAGGGCAGTCTGCCTGTACATTCTGTAGATAATCATCTAAATCATTAATATACAAATTAAAAAGGAAGGGGGCAAGAATGCAGCCCTGACGCACTCCCTTCTTTATGTCGAAATTACCAGTGGTGTCCCCATTTACAGAATATCTGACGTTAGCACTGGTATTACTGTGCATATCCACCAGAAAGTCGACTATCCCAGGATCCACACCTTTCTCCCTCATGGACCTCCACAGCCCCCCCCCCCCTGTTAACACAGTCGAAGGCTGAAGAAAGGTCCATGAAGGCAAGATGGACAGTTCCCCTCTGTACAGTGGTATATTTGCTCAATACAAGGAATAGGTTAAGGCACTGGGTTATGGTGGAGCGCCCCCCACAGAAACAATACTGAGAAATCGACATGATGTTATTTTCAGTCGCCCAGCATGTTATTTTCTGTAGTAGAATTCTCCCCATAATTTTGACCATGGAGTCAATTAATGAGATTGGCCTGTAGCAGTGAGGACTGCCCTTATCTCCTTTTTTAAAAACGGGAACAATCGTTGATAGTCCCCAGGAGATAGGACAGCCCACTTTGGCAGCTGCATTAAATACTGCAGCCAGGATGGGTGCCCAAAAGTGTGGATCAGACTTATACAAGTCTGGGGGGATCCCATCAGGCCCTGGGGCTTTTCTAGCAGTAAGTCCTTCAATAGCCAACATAACTTCACCATTAGTAAACCAAATAGCACCTCCCCTAGCATCAAGCAATTTCTCAGTTGTAACAGGTAACCCAGAAGAGTATAAATGTTTAAAGTGAAATTCCCACCCTTCCTTGCTAATACAACAGTCCAGACCGTTACCCGGGTCTTCTACCAGGAATGGTTTTTTAATTATTGTCCAAAATCTGGTGCTGGATTTTAAGGTAGAGGGATCAAGTAACTCATTCCACGCTTCTACTCTTAGCGACTCCTTATGGGATTTAAGAATGGACTTATATTCTCTACGGCACAGTTTGACGTTTTCCTGCACTCTCGGAATAGCTGCCAGTGCTAGCCTGAGGTTACGAGCAGCTTTGGAGCAATCATGATTGAACCATCTTGGCCCACATTTTTCCACACTCATATTTGCAGGAGCCGACATCAGTTCTGACACCTTCTCCGACAGATTTTGATAAGCAGTGAGAACCCGTCGTGGGTCTGCCCCTACCTGGGTGCAGTTCACAATATCCTCAGTACATGTATCTACAATGTTTTTATACAGTAAATCTGGAGTCACCATTGACCATTTGAGTCGCCGCCTCCCATCTATGGTGCCCAGCCTCCCGGAATTACATATCTGTCTTTCCTTAGTAAACCAAGGTCCCTTCAGACGGATTGTGAAAGGATTATGGTCACTGAATTCGCTTGGGACAATATCAAACAAATCTAAAAAAGGTAGCAGTGTCGCTGACAACAGCATATTATCAATAAAGGTGCCCCTCCCATGCCCCTTAAAGGTTGGAGTATCAAAACATTTAAATGGATCCCTGAGTGTCATGGCCAGGGAGAGGTCCAGGTTATCAAGGAGAGCATTGCATAGTTCCCCAGCCATTGTGTGATCCAGGTGGAGTCCCTCCATACGCTCACAACTTAAATCATTTATGCATTTGTGCAGAGGGTCTCCACAGAAGTGGACATTTAGATCCCCCACAATCGTGAGGTTGTGATTAAAATCATTTAGAGAGGAAATGAGAAAGGCATGCAGGACAGATACGGAATTAGATACTGAAGTGACATTGGCAGCATTATAAAAATTCACTAAACATACTCGGCAGTGTTCCCCATTTAAAACCAAACCCATCATACCAGGATCATTTGCATCAATTCTGCTGATTTTACAGGTAACAAGGATAGAAACGAAAATCACCAGTCCACGCTTAGGTCTGCCTCTTAATGATGGAGTGGCCAGGACATAGAAGGCCTTGTACCCTTCTAGAAAAAGATTGCATTCAACCAGCCATGTCTCTTGTAGGCAGATAACTTTAAATTGCTTAATGTAGTTGACCCAGTTTATGTCTGCCATTTTTGCAGCCAACCCCGCAATGTTCCACTAGACAACATTGCTACCACAGTTTTTATCCTGTGAGTTCAGGATAGGTACCAGTTCATCTGAGATTGAGATGCCCTGACCCACAGGGATCTCATGTCAATCACACATGTCCAGGCCAGATAGAAGGTCGTACCTGTTCTGTGTGTTGATGTTAAACCCGGAATAAGGTTGGGCCAAAAAATTAGGTCTGTTCTGTGTATTGGTAACGTTTCCAAATCCCCTCGGGTTAACAATATTATACTGAGAGCGGGTGTCCATGGCCTGGGTCTGAGTTTCAGCCACTGGACTAAACAACCTTTATTGGGGGGAATTATGACAGAGATGGGCATAGAAGTACCCCAGGGGTCGGACACATATACTGCTCTCATTATATATCAGTGACGAAGCTCTTAAGAGAGCGGTGGCCACATGTTGGGGTTGTTTGAAGTTCACAACAATGCAGTCTCCGCTTCCCATTTTTTTTGATGGGCCCACCCAATTCACCCGCCTGACTGCCACTATCTGATCAAATATGCAATTGGAAAGCCACAGTTTTTATTAAGCCATGACACTGTTTTGTTTTTAAGTGAGGCGTGAGACTCGTCATAGGGTGAGGCAGGATGAGTACCGCAGGGTGGGACATTAGTTAGGACTACCACAAATGGCGCACAGTCGGGCGGTAGGTTAAGATAGCGTTTACTCCTGTGCGGCCTACTATCTGTTCCCTGTCTTGAAACAGGGTTAGATTGAATCTGTGGATCCATTGTTATTTGAGTGGCTGGTGTGGTTGCTTTTATTGGAACCCTGCTCACGGTGGTAGATACTGCCATCGTATTAGTGGATTTGACTGCATTTTTCCCCGCACCATCCCTGCCTGTCTGCCTTCCCCAGGGTTATCCCTTAATCCAGTAACTGCAGCCTGGTACGAAGATACCAGGCCACCAAGCCTGGACACCTCAGCTGTTAGAGTGTCTATCTTGGTGGTTAAAGGTCTGATAGCCTCCTCTACCTTAGATTCCAATTTAGACTCAAGGTTTTTTATGAGGGCAACCAGTTGTACAATATTAGCATTTAAGTTATTCTCCTTGTTTCCGGTAAACACAAAGGGATTATTAAGTGGGACATTAACAATAGCAGAATCTACAGCAGTAGTTTTTTTCTTCTGTTTCCCACCCCCTTTTATCTGTGTTCGCCTACAGTTGCGTACCGGCCTTATAGCTGGCGGAACTTCCTCCAAATCCTCACTGGATGTATCTTGGTGTTCTACATGGACCTTAGTCCTTACCACAATCGGTGTGACTGGGTTTTCTCTAGCAGCACCATTGACGCTGGCCTCTCCCTCAGTGTCCATCGCTATCAGAGGCGGCGTCTCAACCAGTGCTGTTGCAGGGGGCCCTTTCCCTAGAGATGCCCGACGTTCACTGTTGATCTGAGTGACTTTTTTAACCATGCAGTTGTCAATAGTGCTACGGACCGTAGCAGTTTTATCATTTTTAGCCTTAGACATCCTAAATAGAAACAATACGTGTTTAAGTTGCAGTGCGACTATACATAAATGTTAAAAAGAATTAAAGTCTCACTTGTTACTTAAAAAAGAGGGATCAGTTCATGAAAACCAGGGTCTCGGGCCCATCCCAGTCTCTTCAGGCCTCTGAGGGACACAGAGGGCCCGCCCTTGTCCCGGGCTTCACCCGGGCTCGTTCCCGCGCGCGTTCCGCGATGCGCGTAGCTGATGGTCAATTTATTCCACCTGGCATGGGCGGGACAAGGAGGCGGCTTCAGGCCCTGGAGGATTCTGGTCAGTGTAGTCTACCAGCCTCTTTGCCTCAGTCCCCCCCAGCTGCGGGCGTTTCCCGCAAAGCGGGAAACGCGAGTTGTAGCATTGGTGGCAGCGGCAACAGGAGTTCACAAAACGCAGGGTCCCAGCGAAAGAACAGTTCAGCAGCGCAACACTCCCAAAACGGCCAGCAAACAATTCCACAGGGTCGAAAGACAAGGGTATTGAGCTTATATTTGTGCCACTACGGTCATAAATGCCAATATTTCATAACTAGAAAGAGAGATTTTGAAAAAATAATTGGCTAATGTATCTTACCAATTGATTTATATTGAAGCAGAGGCAATTTCTGATGGGAGACCGCTAAAACAAGGCCATTTTGGCTTTAAAACTCGAGAGTCTTGCACCTGAATTGGATCTAATGGCATGTATGAGGTGATTTTATAATCAATAACAGAGGGACTCACCATGATTTCACTAGAACAACCACGACAGTCCACCAGTAATGGTCCCACTGACAGACAAGCCTTCGGCCGACTGCGGCATTAGGATGCAGGTGGTCGGTCCATTCACAGATGAGGGGCAGATCGCTGCCTCTGGCAGGATCTACTGGACTCCATGGGGCAGCGGTTAGGATCGTAATCCTGAATGAAGGGGGAGCCAAGCCAGGCACCGCGATCAGGATCTCGATGTCCCTTTCCAAAAGCTTTTTCATGGCTATCAGACTGCTAAAAAGAAAGGCTGTGAAAACCTTTGTGGGTCCCAAACAGGGCCCGCGTACCCCTAAAATATGGTGCATGGATGTACAGAAAGTGCACTTTAACCCCTTCGATGCTCATGATGGAACGGTTCCGTCATGAGCATCGGTTGGGCTGTGCTCATGACGGAACCGTTCCGTCATGAGGACAGCCCCTGGGGGAAGCGCTGGCGCTCCCCCCCTTGTGCATCGATCGTGCCCCCACTTACGGGGGTGGCAGCGGAAGAGCTTCCGCTGCCACCCCGAGCCCCCCCACGCTTTCTGATGACGTCAGCGCGCACAGCGCGCGCCGGCGTCATCAGGAAGCGTTGGACGCGCTGGAATCCATTTCTTCCAGTGCGTCCAAGGCAGCAGCAGGTAGGTTCCCTTGTCCTGTGGGGGCCGCGGGGGTGATTTCTTTTGTATTGAGGCATCGGGGGAGAGGAAAGAGTATTTCCTCTCCCCCGATGTCTCAATACAGGGCATTCCTGCTCCACGATCGCGCACAGCGTCGCGATCGTGGAGTCGGGATGCCCCACTAGACACCAGGGATTTGTTTCTTTGAATTTGGGAAGCGACCTCTTAGGCAAGGGTCGCTTCCTTGGGGTGCAAAATTTTTCAAAGTCTTTTCTGCCCCCCCTGGGGGCAGATCGGTCCGCTTTCTGCCCGTTTCTGCCCCCAGGGGGGGCAGAAAAGCCCACTAGACACCAGGGATGTTGTTTATGTTATGTAGGAAGCGACCCCTTAGGCA
This sequence comes from Triturus cristatus, assembly GCF_964204655.1. Classification (NCBI taxonomy): domain Eukaryota; kingdom Metazoa; phylum Chordata; class Amphibia; order Caudata; family Salamandridae; genus Triturus; species Triturus cristatus. Next base: position 160,747,019 of record NC_140585.1, read on the forward strand.
AGGGTCGCTTCCTTGGGGGGCCAAATAATTCGAAGACTTTTCTGCCCCCCCCTGGGGCAGATCGGTCTTCTTTCTGCCCGTTTCTGCCCCCAGGGGGGGCAGAAAAGCCCACTAGACACCAGGGATGTCTATTTCGTTATGTAGGAAGCGACCCCTTGGGCAAGGGTCGCTTCCTTGGGGGGCAAAATAATTCGAAGACTTTTCTGCCCCCCCTGGGGGCATATCGGTCTTCTTTCTGCCTGTTTATGCCCCCAGGGGGGGCAGAAAAGCCCACTAGACACCAGGGATGTCTTTTATGTTATGTAGGAAGTGACCCCTTGGGCAAGGGTCGCTTCCTAGGGTGGCAAAATAATTAGAAGACTTTTCTGCCCCCCCTGGGGGCAGATCGGTCGTCTTTCTGCCCATTTCTGCCCCCAGGGGGGGCAGAAAAGCCCACTAGACACCAGGGATGTCTTTTTCTTTATGTAGGAAGCGACCCCTTGGGCAAGGGTCGCTTCCTTTGCGGCCTAATTATTTAGAAGACTTTTCTGCCCCCCCTGGGGGCAGATTGGTCGTCTTTCTGTCTGTTTCTGCTCCCAGGGGGGGGCAGAAAAGCCCACTAGACACCAGGGATACAAATATTATTGTAGGAAGCGACCCCTTGGGCAAGGGTCGCTTCCTTGGGCCCCTAAATTTTTTGAAGACTTTTCTGCCCCCTCTGGGGGCAGATCGGTTTTATTTTTTTGCCGTTTCTGCTCCCATTGGGGGCAGAAAAGCCCACTAGACACCAGGGAATTAGTTCAATTAGAAATAGAAGTGACCCCTCGCTTCCAGGGTGCAATTTGTTATATGTATTTGGCTCACTCGCCCCGGGACTGAGTAGCCTTTTTTTTCCTGCTGTTTTCTGCCCCACCTGGCACACAACCCGATTGACCATTTGGGTAGTGACATGGCATGTTATAATGTTTATTGTTATATTTTTTGTGATTTCCAATTGTAATGTTTTTTTTTTGTTTACTTTTTTGTTCTAGGTGAAGGCTTTTCTTCTTTTCACGTTGACGTTTTGTTACTGGTGGTTCTGCTGTTTGTGTAGTTTGGTAAGAGACTGTTTTTTTGTACAATGTAAAGGTGTTTGATTTCTCTGCCTGTTTTTTTTTGCAAATGGTGTAATAATAGCAGTATGTTTGGTTTTTGAGTGTCAAAAACTTTTTGCATTGGTGCTCGATGTGTATTTTGTTGTCTTGTGAGTAATTTGTTTTTTTTTCTTCTTTCTAGTTTGATATCGTTGGTCTTTGCTGTGTCACTGCAGAGTTTGTTTCTGGTGAGTGCAGCTGTCTCTTGTAATTGGATTGTATAGTTTTTGAGTACATTGATCTTTGTGATAAAAGGTACACATTTCTTTACTTACTTGGTTTGCACATTGTTGGTTGTTGTTGACTTGTTTGTGCAGTCTTCTATCTTAGTAAGTATAATGGCTAGCCGCAGGATGACTGCTCAGCAGGTTGTTGGTTTGCTGTTTGAGTCTTCCTCTGATATTGGTTCAGAGACTGACTCTGCTTCTGAGGGAGAGGAGGCAGGGGACGATTCTGGCAGTGAGTTTTCTCTCCGTATGGGGTCATCGGATGATGAAGATACTCTTAGTGCGGATGAAGTGCCTGTGTTAGACTGATGTGCCGATAGTGCGGCAAGAGGCATCTGGGCTGCAGCCTGCGGCTGCAAGGCTTCCCGTTGGTGTAGTGCGGCAAGAGACATCTGGGCTGCAGGCTGGGGCTGCAAGACTTCCCGTTGGTGTAGTGCGGCAAGAGGCATCTGGGCTGCAGGCTGGGGCTGCAAGGCTTCCCGTTGGTGTAGTGCGGCAAGAGGCATCTGGGCTGCAGGCTGGGGCTGCAAGTCTTCCCGTTGAAAGTGATGACCTCTGGGTTGCCCCTGGCATGGTGCAGCCGGAATTTCCAGAGTTTACTGGTGTTCCAGGGTCTAGAGTGAATACTGAGAACTTTTTGCCTGTAAATTTTTTTCAGTTGTTTATGGACGATGTGTTTTTGGCAGAGATTGTTGAGCAGACTAATTTGTATGCCGAACAGTTTTTGAGGGACAACAGTGCCAGTCTTAAGCCACACTCTAGAGCTACCCGGTGGACTCCCACAAATGTTGAAGAGATGAAGAAGTTCTTGGGTTTAACTTTTTTGATGGGCTTGCTAAGGAAGCCATCATTGGCTTCATATTGGTCTAGCAGTCCCTTGATGGCAAAGTCTATTTTTCCGGCAGTCATGACTTGTGACAGGTATTTGCTTCTGCTTCGGATGATGCACTTTGTTGATAATGGTTTAGCGTTGCCACGAGATCACCCTGATTGTGACCGTCTTTTTAAGATTAGGCCTGTCCTTGATCACTTTGTTGATCGATTTTCTGAGATTTATGCCCCTGGTAGAGAAATTGCAGTGGATGAGTCTTTGGTGTTGTTCAAGGGCCGCTTGGTTTTTAGGCAATACATTCCTAGTAAGAGGGCACGCTATGGAATAAAGCTGTATATGCTGTGTGACAGTAGGACTGGATATGTCTCTAATTTCAGGGTGTACACCGGTAAGGAATCTAGGTTTAACCTCCCTGGTTGTCCGTCCACTTTTGGAGTGACTGAGAAAATTGTTTGGGAACTTGGTAGAGGATTTTTTAACAAAGGCCACCATTTATATGTAGATAACTTCTACACTGGTGTGCGGTTGTTCAGGGAATTGGCCAAAGTGGACACTTTTGCTTGTGGCACAATCCGCTGTAACCGTAAAGGTTTTCCGAAAGAACTTGTTTGTCAAAAGCTTGTGCGGGGACAGTGCAGTGCGTTGCGTTGCCAGGAGCTTCTTGCTGTGAAGTTTACAGACAGGAGAGATGTCTACATGCTGACTTCCATCCATGATGAAAGCACTGCACCTGTGACTGTTTGGGGTCAGGTCGCTGAAGTGCGCAAACCTGTGTGCATTTTAGACTATAATAGGCACATGGGTGGTGTTGACAGAGTAGATCAGAGGTTGGAACCTTACGCTGCTCTTCGTAAGGCTTACATTTGGTACAAGAAGTTGGCTATCCATCTTTTCCACTTGGCAATGTTTAATGCTTTTGTTGTGTTCCAGGATTCTTGCCCTGAGTCAAAGATGACTTTTGCTAAGTTTCAGGAGTCTGTAATAGGCAGCCTTGTTGTAGTGGAACAGGCAAGTGTTCCTAGAGTTGGACTGGTGGAGGATGTTGCTAGATTGAAAGAACGCCACTTTCCAGATCACATTCCTCCCACACCCGCAAAAGATTTTCCCAGTAGGAGATGTAGAGTCTGTTGGCGAAGAGGTTTGCGGAAGGAGAGTCGTATGTACTGCCCCGATTGTCCCTCTCATCCTGCACTGTGTCTCCCTGCTTGTTTCAGAGCGTACCACACGCGTAAAAATTTCTGGGAACATTCATGAGTGGTAAAGTGAACTGCCTGGTCTGTATTCTTTGGAAAATATGATTCTGTTTCAAGGTTGGTGTTAGTGCAATGTATTTAGTTGCTGATTTTCTGTTAGAAGATTTGTATCTATTTGCAATTTGTTTGTGTTTTTTTTTTTTCTAAAAAAATCCAAAATGTGATGGCGGTGTGTGCAGGCTTGCGCTTGGCTGTTGGTGTCTGTGGACTGGCACTTGGTTGGTGGTGTGCGTGGAATGGTGCTTGGCTGACGGTGTGCGTGGACTGGCGGTGTGCATGGACTGGCGGTGTGCGTGGACTGGTGCATGGCTGGTGGTGTGCGTGGAATGGTGCTTGGCTGGCGGTGTGCGTGGAATGGTGCTTGGCTGGCGGTGTGCGTGGAATGGTGCTTGGCTGGCGGTGTGCGTGGACTGGTACTTGGCTGGCGGTGTGTGTGGACTGGTGGTGTGTGCGGACTGGTGTTTGGCTGGTGGTGTCCGTGGACTGGAGCTTGGCTGGTGGTGTCCGTGGACTGGAGCTTGTCTGGTGGTGTGCGTGGACTGTAGCTTGGCTGGCGGTGTGCGTGGAATGGTGCTTGGCTGGCAGTGTGCGTGGACTGGTACTTGGCTGGCGGTGTGCGTGGACTGGTGGTGTGTGCGGACTGGTGCTTGGCTGGTGGTGTCCGTGGACTGGAGCTTGGCTGGCGGTGTAGGTGGATTGGCGATTGGCTGCCGGTGTGCCTGGACTGGCGATTGGATGGCGGTGTGCCTGGACTGGTGCTTGGCTAGCGGTGTGCGTGGACTGGCGTTTGGCTAGCGGTGTGTGTCGACTGGTGCTTGGCTGGCTGTGTGTGAGTAGTGACTTTCTGCTGGTCACTACACACAATGCTAGCTGAGTGCCACTCCACGCAATCCTTCAGCCTGTGTAGTTGCTGTGTCTGGATTGTGGGCGTGTGAAAGTGATGGGCCCTTGAATGGCGCTGTGTGCTGGTGTGAGTTATGTTATGTGATGGGCCCGCGGCTGGCGGTGTGAATGGTTTTGTATGTCTCACACGTATGAAAGGTGTATGAATGGCCTGTAAAGAGGTTGGTGCCTTGTCGTGGCTTTACAGCTCACGAGCTGTGAGTCAATGGTTCAGTTTCTCGCCCTTTCAATTATTACCAGTGCATTTCATGTTTTGTGAAATCACTTGCTAATACAATTTTATCTACTGAACCATCACTCACCCTCGTGCCAAATCCAACCAGTATGTGTGTGTGCTTGCGGGTTAGATGGCTGTGCAGTAATATTTGTCTTTCTGAAGCAGGGTGTACTTTGTCCCTTTTTGGTGATTTTTGTACTGTGTTGCTTTTGTACCTGGTGGTGCGAATGGTCTTGTTTGTATCACGTATGAAAGGTGTGTGAATGGCCTGTAAAGTGGTTGGTGCCTTGACGTGGCTTTACAGCTCACGAGCTGCGAGTCATTGGTTTGGTTTTTTGTGAATTTAAATATTGACAGTGCATTTCATTTTTGTGAAATCTCTTGTTAATAAAATTTAATACACTGAACCATGACTCGCCCTCGTGCCAAATCCAACCAGTATGTGTGTGTGTTTGAGGAATAGATGGTTGTGCAGGAATCTTTGTCTTTAGTTTCTCTGCCAAGGTACACTTTCCATGTAAGAATAACCCACCAACTGTAGATATTGTCGAAAACCCTTGGGAGTTCATGGTGATGTCTCTCTAGTGAATTGAAAAATATTTTTTATCCCCATTGTCCTGTAAACCTCAAACTGTCTGCCACATTTTCTTTGCAGTATTATTTCTAAATTCTCACGCTGTTGTAACAATAGTTAATCTGGTTTTGCAAGGGGGGTTACTTTGGTTTTTGGCCCGGTGCACGGCGGCCATCTAGGGAAACCTACCAAACCCACACATTTCTGAAAACTAGACACCCGGCGGCTTCCAGGGAGGTATGGCTTGCGTGGATCCCCCAACGTTTCCTTACCCAGAATCCCCTGTAAACCTCAATTTTTGCTCAAAAAATCACTTTTTTCACACATTTTGGGGTGGGAAAGTAGTGGCATCACCGGGCTCACACAAATTTACCACCACCCAGCGTTCCCCCAGGTCTCCTGGTAAAAATGGTGCCTCACTTGTGTGGGAGGCCCAAGTACCCGCGGCAGGCAAGGGCCCAAAACGTAGTGAGGCGACATCAAAATGGCCTATCGCCAAACCACCTGGTTTTGCAAGGGGGGTCACTTTGGTTTTTGGCCCGGTGCGCGGCGGCCATCTAGGGAAACCTACCAAACCCATGCATTTCTGAAAACTAGACACCCGGCGGCTTCCAGGGAGGTATGGCTTGCGTGGATCCCCCAACGTTTCCTTACCCAGAATCCCCTGTAAACCTCAATTTTTGCTCAAAAAATCACTTTTTTCACACATTTTGGGGTGGGAAAGTAGTGGCATCACCGGGCTCACACAAATTTACCACCACCCAGCGTTCCCCCAGGTCTCCTGGTAAAAATGGTGCCTCACTTGTGTGGGAGGCCCAAGTACCCGCGGCAGGCAAGGGCCCAAAACGTAGTGAGGCGACATCAAAATGGCCTATCGCCAAACCACCTGGTTTTGCAAGGGGCGTCACTTTGGTTTTTGGCCCGGTGCGCGGCGGCCATCTAGGGAAACCTACCAAACCCACGCATGTCTGAAATCTAGACACCCGGTGGCTTCCAGGGAGGTATGGCTTGCGTGGATCCCCCAACGTTTCCTTACCCAGAATCCCCTGCAAACCTCAATGTTTGCTCAAAAAATCACTTTTTTCACACATTTTGGGGTGGGAAAGTAGTGGCATCACCGGGCTCACACAAATTTACCACCACCCAGCGTTCCCCCAGGTCTCCTGGTAAAAATGGTGCCTCACTTGTGTGGGAGGCCCAAGTACCCGCGGCAGGCAAGGACAACAAACGTAGTGAGGCGACATCAAAATGGCCTATCGCCAAACCACCTGGTTTTGCAAGGGGGGTCACTTTGGTTTTTGGCCCGGTGCGCGGCGGCCATCTAGGGAAACCTACCAAACCCATGCATTTCTGAAAACCAGACACCCGGCGGCTTCCAGGGAGGTATGGCTTGCGTGGATCCCCCAACGTTTCCTTACCCAGAATCCCCTGTAAACCTCAATTTTTGCTCAAAAAATCACTTTTTTCACACATTTTGGGATGGGAAAGTAGTGGCATCACCGGGCTCACACAAATTTACCACCACCCAGCGTTCCCCCAGGTATCCTGGTAAAAATGGTGCCTCACTTGTGTGGGAGGCCCAAGTACCCGCGGCAGGCAAGGGCCCAAAACGTAGTGAGGCGACATCAAAATGGCCTATCGCCAAACCACCTGGTTTTGCAAGGGGCGTCACTTTGGTTTTTGGCCCTGTGCGCGGCGGCCATCTAGGGAAACCTACCAAACCCACGCATTTCTGAAATCTAGACACCCGGTGGCTTCCAGGGAGGTATGGCTTGCGTGGATCCCCCAACGTTTCCTTACCCAGAATCCCCTGCAAACCTCAATGTTTGCTCAAAAAATCACTTTTTTCACACCTTTTGGGGTGGGAAAGTAGTGGCATCACCGGGCTCACACAAATTTACCACCACCCAGCGTTCCCCCAGGTCTCCTGGTAAAAATGGTGCCTCACTTGTGTGGGAGGCCCAAGTACCCGCGGCAGGCAAGGACAACAAACGTAGTGAGGCGACATCAAAATGGCCTATCGCCAAACCACCTGGTTTTGCAAGGGGGGTCACTTTGGTTTTTGGCCCGGTGCGCGGCGGCCATCTAGGGAAACCTACCAAACCCACACATTTCTGAAAACTAGACACCCGGCGGCTTCCAGGGAGGTATGGCTTGCGTGGATCCCCCAACGTTTCCTTACCCAGAATCCCCTGCAAACCTCAATTGTTGCTCAAAAAATCACTTTTTTCACACATTTTGGGGTGGGAAAGTAGTGGCATCACCGGGCTCACACAAATTTACCACCACCCAGCGTTCCCCCAGGTCTCCCGGTAAAAATGGTGCCTCACTTGTGTGGGAGGCCCAAGTACCCGCGGCAGGCAAGGGCCCAAAACGTAGTGAGGCGACATCAAAATGGCCTATCGCCAAACCACCTGGTTTTGCAAGGGGCGTCACTTTGGTTTTTGGCCCTGTGCGCGGCGGCCATCTAGGGAAACCTACCAAACCCACGCATTTCTGAAATCTAGACACCCGGTGGCTTCCAGGGAGGTATGGCTTGCGTGGATCCCCCAACGTTTCCTTACCCAGAATCCCCTGCAAACCTCAATGTTTGCTCAAAAAATCACTTTTTTCACACCTTTTGGGGTGGGAAAGTAGTGGCATCACCGGGCTCACACAAATTTACCACCACCCAGCGTTCCCCCAGGTCTCCTGGTAAAAATGGTGCCTCACTTGTGTGGGAGGCCCAAGTACCCGCGGCAGGCAAGGACAACAAACGTAGTGAGGCGACATCAAAATGGCCTATCGCCAAACCACCTGGTTTTGCAAGGGGGGTCACTTTGGTTTTTGGCCCGGTGCGCGGCGGCCATCTAGGGAAACCTACCAAACCCACGCATTTCTGAAAACTAGACACCCGGCGGCTTCCAGGGAGGTATGGCTTGCGTGGATCCCCCAACGTTTCCTTACCCAGAATCCCCTGCAAACCTCAATTGTTGCTCAAAAAATCACTTTTTTCACACATTTTGGGGTGGGAAAGTAGTGGCATCACCGGGCTCACACAAATTTACCACCACCCAGCGTTCCCCCAGGTCTCCCGGTAAAAATGGTGCCTCACTTGTGTGGGAGGCCCAAGTACCCACGGCAGGCAAGGACAACAAACGTAGTGAGGCGACATCAAAATGGCCTATCGCCAAACCACCTGGTTTTGCAAGGGGGGTCACTTTGGTTTTTGGCCCGGTGCGCGGCGGCCATCTAGGGAAACCTAGCAAACCCACGCATTTCTGAAAACTAGACACCCGGCGGCTTCCAGGGAGGTATGGCTTGCGTGGATCCCCCAACGTTTCCTTACCCAGAATCCCCTGCAAACCTCAATGTTTGCTCAAAAAATCACTTTTTTCACACATTTTGGGGTGGGAAAGTAGTGGCATCACCGGGCTCACACAAATTTACCACCACCCAGCGTTCCCCCAGGTCTCCCGGTAAAAATGGTGCCTCACTTGTGTGGAAGGCCCAAGTACCCGCGGCAGGCAAGGACAACAAACGTAGTGAGGCGACATCAAAATGGCCTATCGCCAAACCACCTGGTTTTGCAAGGGGGGTCACTTTGGTTTTTGGCCCGGTGCGCGGCGGCCATCTAGGGAAACCTACCAAACCCACGCATTTCTGAAATCTAGACACCCGGTGGCTTCCAGGGAGGTATGGCTTGCGTGGATCCCCCAACGTTTCCTTACCCAGAATCCCCTGCAAACCTCAATGTTTGCTCAAAAAATCACTTTTTTCACACATTTTGGGGTGGGAAAGTAGTGGCATCACCGGGCTCACACAAATTTACCACCACCCAGCGTTCCCCCAGGTCTCCTGGTAAAAATGGTGCCTCACTTGTGTGGGAGGCCCAAGTACCCGCGGCAGGCAAGGACAACAAACGTAGTGAGGCGACATCAAAATGGCCTATCGCCAAACCACCTGGTTTTGCAAGGGGGGTCACTTTGGTTTTTGGCCCGGTGCGCGGCGGCCATCTAGGGAAACCTACCAAACCCATGCATTTCTGAAAACCAGACACCCGGCGGCTTCCAGGGAGGTATGGCTTGCGTGGATCCCCCAACGTTTCCTTACCCAGAATCCCCTGTAAACCTCAATTTTTGCTCAAAAAATCACTTTTTTCACACATTTTGGGATGGGAAAGTAGTGGCATCACCGGGCTCACACAAATTTACCACCACCCAGCGTTCCCCCAGGTCTCCTGGTAAAAATGGTGCCTCACTTGTGTGGGAGGCCCAAGTACCCGCGGCAGGCAAGGGCCCAAAACGTAGTGAGGCGACATCAAAATGGCCTATCGCCAAACCACCTGGTTTTGCAAGGGGCGTCACTTTGGTTTTTGGCCCTGTGCGCGGCGGCCATCTAGGGAAACCTACCAAACCCACGCATTTCTGAAATCTAGACACCCGGTGGCTTCCAGGGAGGTATGGCTTGCGTGGATCCCCCAACGTTTCCTTACCCAGAATCCCCTGCAAACCTCAATGTTTGCTCAAAAAATCACTTTTTTCACACCTTTTGGGGTGGGAAAGTAGTGGCATCACCGGGCTCACACAAATTTACCACCACCCAGCGTTCCCCCAGGTCTCCTGGTAAAAATGGTGCCTCACTTGTGTGGGAGGCCCAAGTACCCGCGGCAGGCAAGGACAACAAACGTAGTGAGGCGACATCAAAATGGCCTATCGCCAAACCACCTGGTTTTGCAAGGGGGGTCACTTTGGTTTTTGGCCCGGTGCGCGGCGGCCATCTAGGGAAACCTACCAAACCCACGCATTTCTGAAAACTAGACACCCGGCGGCTTCCAGGGAGGTATGGCTTGCGTGGATCCCCCAACGTTTCCTTACCCAGAATCCCCTGCAAACCTCAATTGTTGCTCAAAAAATCACTTTTTTCACACATTTTGGGGTGGGAAAGTAGTGGCATCACCGGGCTCACACAAATTTACCACCACCCAGCGTTCCCCCAGGTCTCCCGGTAAAAATGGTGCCTCACTTGTGTGGGAGGCCCAAGTACCCACGGCAGGCAAGGACAACAAACGTAGTGAGGCGACATCAAAATGGCCTATCGCCAAACCACCTGGTTTTGCAAGGGGGGTCACTTTGGTTTTTGGCCCGGTGCGCGGCGGCCATCTAGGGAAACCTAGCAAACCCACGCATTTCTGAAAACTAGACACCCGGCGGCTTCCAGGGAGGTATGGCTTGCGTGGATCCCCCAACGTTTCCTTACCCAGAATCCCCTGCAAACCTCAATGTTTGCTCAAAAAATCACTTTTTTCACACATTTTGGGGTGGGAAAGTAGTGGCATCACCGGGCTCACACAAATTTACCACCACCCAGCGTTCCCCCAGGTCTCCCGGTAAAAATGGTGCCTCACTTGTGTGGAAGGCCCAAGTACCCGCGGCAGGCAAGGACAACAAACGTAGTGAGGCGACATCAAAATGGCCTATCGCCAAACCACCTGGTTTTGCAAGGGGGGTCACTTTGGTTTTTGGCCCGGTGCGCGGCGGCCATCTAGGGAAACCTAGCAAACCCACGCATTTCTGAAAACCAGACACCCGGCGGCTTCCAGGGAGGTATGGCTTGCGTGGATCCCCCAACGTTTCCTTACCCAGAATCCCCTGCAAACCTCAATTTTTGCCCAAAAAATCACTTTTTTCACACATTTTGGGGTGGGAAAGTAGTGGCATCACCGGGCTCACACAAATTTACCACCACCCAGCGTTCCCCCAGGTCTCCCGGTAAAAATGGTGCCTCACTTGTGTGGGAGGCCCAAGTACCCGCGGCAGGCAAGGACAACAAACGTAGTGAGGCGACATCAAAATGGCCTATCGCCATACCACCTGGTTTTGCAAGGGGGGTTACTTTGGTTTTTGGCCCGGTGCGCGGCGGCCATCTAGGGAAACCTAGCAAACCCACGCATTTCTGAAAACTAGACACCCGGCGGCTTCCAGGGAGGTATGGCTTGCGTGGATCCCCCAACGTTTCCTTACCCAGAATCCCCTGCAAACCTCAATTTTTGCTCAAAAAATCACTTTTTTCACACATTTTGGGGTGGGAAAGTAGTGGCATCACCGGGCTCACACAAATTTACCACCACCCAGCGTTCCCCCAGGTCTCCCGGTAAAAATGGTGCCTCACTTGTGTGGGAGGCCCAAGTACCCGCGGCAGGCAAGGACAACAAACGTAGTGAGGCGACATTTGGGATAGGCAATGTTGATGTCGCCTCACTACGTTTGTTGTCCTTGCCTACCGCGGGTACTTAGGCCTCCCACACAAGTGAGGCACCATTTTTACCGGGAGACCTGGGGGAACGCTGGGTGGTGGTAAATTTGTGTGAGCCCGGTGATGCCACTACTTTCCCACCCCATAAAGTGTGAAAAAAGTGATTTTTTGAGCAAAAATTGAGGTTTGCAGGGGATTCTGGGTAAGGAAACGTTGGGGGATCCACGCAAGCCATACCTCCCTGGAAGCCGCTGGGTGTCTAGTTTTCAGAAATGCATGGGTTTGGTAGGTTTCCCTAGATGGCTGCCGCGCACCGGGCCAAAAACCAAAGTGACCCCCCTTGCAAAACCAGGTGGTTTGGAGATAGGCCATTTTGATGTCGCCTCACTACGTTTGTTGTCCTTGCCTGCCGCGGGTACTTGGGCCTCCCACACAAGTGAGGCACCATTTTTACCGGGAGACCTGGGGGAACGCTGGGTGGTGGTAAATTTGTGTGAGCCCGGTGATGCCACTACTTTCCCACCCCAAAATGTGTGAAAAAAGTGATTTTTTGAGCAAAAATTGAGGTTTGCAGGGGATTCTGGGTAAGGAAACGTTGTGGGATCCACGCAAGCCATACCTCCCTGGAAGACGCCGGGTGTCTAGTTTTCAGAAATGCATGGGTTTGGTAGGTTTCCCTAGATGGCCGCCGCGCACCGGGCCAAAAACCAAAGTGACCCCCCTTGCAAAACCAGGTGGTTTGGCGATAGGCCATTTTGATGTCGCCTCACTACGTTTGTTGTCCTTGCCTGCCGCGGGTACTTGGGCCTCCCACACAAGTGAGGCACCATTTTTACCGGGAGACCTGGGGGAACGCTGGGTGGTGGTAAATTTGTGTGAGCCCGGTGATGCCACTACTTTCCCACCCCAAAATGTGTGAAAAAAGTGATTTTTTGAGCAAAAATTGAGGTTTGCAGGGGATTCTGGGTAAGGAAACGTTGGGGGATCCACGCAAGCAATACCTCCCTGGAAGCCGCCGGGTGTCTAGTTTTCAGAAATGCATGGGTTTGGTAGGTTTCCCTAGATGGCCGCCGCGCACCGGGCCAAAAACCAAAGTGACCCCCCTTGCAAAACCAGGTGGTTTGGCGATAGGCCATTTTGATGTCGCCTCACTACGTTTGTTGTCCTTGCCTGCCGCGGGTACTTGGGCCTCCCACACAAGTGAGGCACCATTTTTACCGGGAGACCTGGGGGAACGCTGGGTGGTGGTAAATTTGTGTGAGCCCGGTGATGCCACTACTTTCCCACCCCAAAATGTGTGAAAAAAGTGATTTTTTGAGCAAAAATTGAGGTTTGCAGGGGATTCTGGGTAAGGAAACGTTGGGGGATCCACGCAAGCCATACCTCCCTGGAAGCCGCCGGGTGTCTAGTTTTCAGAAATGCGTGGGTTTGGTAGGTTTCCCTAGATGGCCCCCGCGCACCGGGCCAAAAACCAAAGTGACCTCCCTTGCAAAACCAGGTGGTTTGGCGATAGGCCATTTTGATGTCGCCTCACTACGTTTGTTGTCCTTGCCTGCCGTGGGTACTTGGGCCTCCCACACAAGTGAGGCACCATTTTTACCGGGAGACCTGGGGGAATGCTGGGTGGTGGTAAATTTGTGTGAGCCCGGTGATGCCACTACTTTCCCACCCCAAAATGTGTGAAAAAAGTGATTTTTTTGGCAAAAATTGAGGTTTGCAGGGGATTCTGGGTAAGGAAACATTGGGGGATCCACGCAAGACATACCTCCCTGGAAGCCGCCGGGTGTCTAGTTTTCAGAAATGCGTGGGTTTGCTAGGTTTCCCTAGATGGCCGCCACGCACCGGGCCAAAAACCAAAGGGACCCCCCTTGCAAAACCAGGTGGTTTGGCGATAGGCCATTTTGATGTCGCCTCACTACGTTTGTTGTCCTTGCCTGTCGCGGGTACTTGGGCCTCCCACACAAGTGAGGCACCATTTTTACCGGGAGACCTGGGGGAACGCTGGGTGGTGGTAAATTTGTATGAGCCCGGTGATGCCACTACTTTCCCACCCCAAAATGTGTGAAAAAAGTGATTTTTTGAGGAAAAATTGAGGTTTGCAGGGGATTCTGGGTAAGGAAACGTTGGGGGATCCACGCAAGCCATACCTCCCTGGAAGCCGCCGGGAGTCTAGTTTTCAGAAATGCGTGGGTTTGGCAGGTTTCCCTAGATGGCCGCCGCGCACCGGGCCAAAAACCAAAGTGACCCCCCTTGCAAAACCAGGTGGTTTGGCGGTAGGCCATTTTGATGTCGCCTCACTACGTTTGTTGTCCTTGCCTGCCGCGGGTACTTGGGCCTCCCACACAAGTGAGGCACCATTTTTACCGGGAGACCTGGGGGAACGCTGGGTGGTGGTAAATTTGTGTGAGCCCGGTGATGCCACTACTTTCCCACCCCAAAATGTGTGAAAAAAGTGATTTTTTGAGCAAAAATTGAGGGTTGCAGGGGATTCTGGGTAAGGAAACGTTGGGGGATCCACGCAAGCCATACCTCCCTGGAAGCTGCCGGGTGTCTAGTTTTCAGAAATGTGTGGGTTTGGTAGGTTTCCCTAGATGGCCGCCGGGCACCGGGCCAAAAACCAAAGTGACCCCCCTTGCAAAACCAGGTGGTTTGGCGATAGGCCACTTTGATGTCGCCTCACTACGTTTGTTGTCCTTGCCTGCCGCGGGTACTTGGGCCTCCCACACAAGTGAGGCACCATTTTTACCGGGAGACCTGGGGGAATGCTGGGTTGTGGTAAATTTGTGTGAGCCCGGTGATGCCACTACTTTCCCACCCCAAAATGTGTGAAAAAGGTGATTTTTTGAGCAAAAATTGAGGTTTGCAGGGGATTCTGGGTAAGGAAACGTTGGGGGATCCACGCAAGCCATACCTCCCTGGAAGCCGCCGGGAGTCTAGTTTTCAGAAATGCATGGGTTTGGTAGGTTTCCCTAGATGGCCGCCGCGCACCGGGCCAAAAACCAAAGTGACCCCCCTTGCAAAACCAGGTGGTTTGGCGATAGGCCATTTTGATGTCGCCTCACTACGTTTGTTGTCCTTGCCTGCCGCGGGTACTTGGGCCTCCCACACAAGTGAGGCACCATTTTTACCGGGAGACCTGGGGGAACGCTGGGTGGTGGTAAATTTGTGTGAGCCCGGTGATGCCACTACTTTCCCACCCCAAAATGTGTGAAAAAAGTGATTTTTTTAGCAAAAATTGAGGTTTGCAGGGGATTCTGGCTAAGGAAACATTGGGGGATCCACGCAAGCCATACCTCCCTGGAAGCCGCCGGGTGTCTAGTTTTCAGAAATGCGTGGGTTTGTTAGGTTTCCCTAGATGGCCGCCGCGCACCGGATAAAAACCAAAGTGACCCCCCTTGCAAAACCAGGTGGTTTGGCGATAGGCCATTTTGATGTCGCCTCACTACGTTTGTTGTCCTTGCCTGCCGCGGGTACTTGGGCCTCCCACACAAGTGAGGCACCATTTTTACCGGGAGACCTGGGGGAACACTGGGTGGTGGTAAATTTGTGTGAGCCCGGTGATGCCACTACTTTCCCACCCCAAAATGTGTGAAAAAAGTGATTTTTTGAGCAAAAATTAAGGTTTGCAGGGGATTCTGGGTAAGGAAACGTTGGGGGATCCACGCAAGCCATACCTCCCTGGAAGCCGCCGGGTGTCTAGTTTTCAGAAATGCGTGGGTTTGGTAGGTTTCCCTAGATGGCCGCCGCGCACCGGGACAAAAACCAAAGTGACCCCCCTTGCAAAACCAGGTGGTTTGGCGATAGGCCATTTTGATGTCGCCTCACTACGTTTGTTGTCCTTGCCTGCCGCGGGTACTTGGGCCTCCCACACAAGTGAGGCACCATTTTTACCGGGAGACCTGGGGGAACGCTGGGTGGTGGTAAATTTGTGTGAGCCCTGTGATGCCACTACTTTCCCACCCCAAAATGTGTGAAAAAAGTGATTATTTGGGCAAAAATTGAGGTTTGCAGGGCATTCTGGGTAAGGAAACGTTGGGGGATCCACGCGAGCCATACCTCCCTGGAAGCCGCCGGGTGTCTAGTTTTCAGAAATGCGTGGGTTTGGTAGGTTTCCCTAGATGGCCACCGCGCACCGGGCCAAAAACCAAAGTGACCCCCCTTGCAAAACCAGGTGGTTTGGCGATAGGCCATTTTGATGTCGCCTCACTACGTTTTGGGCCCTTGCCTGCCGCGGGTACTTGGGCCTCCCACACAAGTGAGGCACCATTTTTACCGGGAGACCTGGGGGAACGCTGGGTGGTGGTAAATTTGTGTGAGCCCGGTGATGCCACTACTTTCCCACCCCAAAATGTGTGAAAAAAGTGATTTTTTGAGCAAAAACTGAGGTTTGCAGGGGATTCTGGGTAAGGAAACGTTGGGGGATCCACGCAAGCCATACCTCCCTGGAAGCCGCCGGGTGTCTAGTTTTCAGAAATGCGTGGGTTTGGTAGGTTTCCCTAGGTGCCAGCAGGGCTAGGGTTCAAAATCTACAGCTAGTCACTTTGCCAAAAAAAGGGTCATTTTTCACTGCAAAACCATGTTGCGTTTTGCGCCGTTTCCTGTCGCGGGCACTAGGCCGACCCGCACAAGTGAGGTACCATTTTTCTCGTAGGACTTTGGGGAACGCGGGGTGGGTGGAAATTTGTGGATCCACGCAGATTCCAGAACTTTCCATCACAGAAATGTGGGGAAAATGTGTTTTTTTTGTCAATTTTTTACGTTTGCAAGGGATTCTGGGTAACAGACCATGGTGGGAGGCAGTCAAGTCACCCCATCCTGGATTCCCCTGGGTGTCTAGTTTTCAAAAATGTATAGGTTTGCTAGGTTTCCCTAGGTGCCGGCAGGGCTAGGGTTCAAAATCTACAGCTAGTCACTTTGCCAAAAAAAGGGTCATTTTTCACTGCAAAACCACGTTGCGTTTTGCGCCGTTTCCTGTCGCGGGCACTAGGCCGACCCGCACAAGTGAGGTACCATTTTTCTCGTAGGACTTTGGGGAACGCGGGGTGGGTGGAAATTTGTGGATCCACGCAGATTCCAGAACTTTCCATCACAGAAATTTGGGGAAAATGTGTTTTTTTTGTCAATTTTTTACGTTTGCAAGGGATTCTGGGTAACAGACCATGGTGGGAGGCAGTCACGTCACCCCATCCTGGATTCCCCTGGGTGTCTAGTTTTCAAAAATGTATAGGTTTGTTAGGTTTCCCTAGGTGCCGGCAGGGCTAGGGTTCAAAATCTACAGCTAGTCACTTTGCCAAAAAAAGGGTCATTTTTCACTGCAAAACCACGTTGCGTTTTGCGCCGTTTCCTGTCGCGGGCACTATGCCGACCCGCACAAGTGAGGTACCATTTTTCTCGTAGGACATTGGGGAACGTGGGGTGGGTGGAAATTTGTGGATCCACGCAGATTCCAGAACTTTCCATCACAGAAATGTGGGGAAAATGTGTTTTTTTTGTCAATTTTTTACGTTTGCAAGGGATTCTGGGTAACAGACCATGGTGGGAGGCAGTCAAGTCACCCCATCCTGGATTCCCCTGGGTGTCTAGTTTTCAAAAATGTATAGGTTTGCTAGGTTTCCCTAGGTGCCGGCAGGGCTAGGGTTCAAAATCTACAGCTAGTCACTTTGCCAAAAAAAGGGTCATTTTTCACTGCAAAACCACGTTGCGTTTTGCGCCGTTTCCTGTCGCGGGCACTAGGCCGACCCGCACAAGTGAGGTACCATTTTTCTCGTAGGACTTTGGGGAACGCGGGGTGAGTGGAAATTTGTGGATCCACGCAGATTCCAGAACTTTCCATCACAGAAATGTGGGGAAAATGTGTTTTTTTGTCAATTTTTTACGTTTGCAAGGGATTCTGGGTAACAGACCATGGTGGGAGGCAGTCAAGTCACCCCATCCTGGATTTCCCTGGGTGTCTAGTTTTCAAAAATGTATAGGTTTGCTAGGTTTCCCTAGGTGCCGGCAGGGCTAGGGTTCAAAATCTACAGCTAGTCACTTTGCCAAAAAAAGGGTCATTTTTCACTGCAAAACCACGTTGCGTTTTGCGCCGTTTCCTGTCGCGGGCACTAGGCCGACCCGCACAAGTGAAGTATCATTGTTCTCTTAGGACTTTGGGGAACGCGGGGTGGGTGGAAATTTGTGGATCCACGCAGATTCCAGAACTTTCCATCACAGAAATGTGGGGAAAATGTGTTTTTTTTGTCAATTTTTTACGTTTGCAAGGGATTCTGGGTAACAGACCATGGTGGGAGGCAGTCAAGTCACCCCATCCTGGATTCCCCTGGGTGTCTAGTTTTCAAAAATGTATAGGTTTGCTAGGTTTCCCTAGGTGCCGGCAGGGCTAGGGTTCAAAATCTACAGCTAGTCACTTTGCCAAAAAAAGGGTCATTTTTCACTGCAAAACCACGTTGCGTTTTGCGCCGTTTCCTGTCGCGGGCACTAGGCCGACCCGCACAAGTGAGGTATAATTTTTCTCGTAGGACTTTGGGGAACGTGGGGTGGGTGGAAATTTGTGGATCCACGCAGATTCCAGAACTTTCCATCACAGAAATGTGGGGAAAATGTGGTTTTTTTGTCAATTTTTTACGTTTGCAAGGGATTCTGGGTAACAGACCATGATGGGAGGCAGTCAAGTCACCCCATCCTGGATTCCCCTGGGTGTCTAGTTTTCAAAAATGTATAGGTTTGCTAGGTTTCCCTAGGTGCCGGCAGGGCTAGGGTTCAAAATCTACAGCTAGTCACTTTGCCAAAAAAAGGGTCATTTTTCACTGCAAAACCACGTTGCGTTTTGCGCCGTTTCCTGTCGCGGGCACTATGCCGACCCGCACAAGTGAGGTACCATTTTTCTCGTAGGACTTTGGGGAACGCGGGGTGGGTGGAAATTTGTGGATCCACGCAGATTCCAGAACTTTCCATCACACAAATGTGGGGAAAATGTGTTTTTTTTGTCAATTTTTTACAATTGCAAGGGATTCTGGGTAACAGACAATGGTGGGAGGCAGTCAAGTCACCCTATCCTGGATTCCCCTGGGTGTCTAGTTTTCAAAAATGTATAGGTTTGCTAGGTTTCCCTAGGTGCCGGCAGGGCTAGGGTTCAAAATCTACAGCTAGTCACTTTGCCAAAAAAAGGGTCATTTTTCACTGCAAAACCACGTTGCGTTTTGCGCCGTTTCCTGTCGCGGGCACTAGGCCGACCCGCACAAGTGAGGTACCATTTTTCTCGTAGGACTTTGGAGAACGCGGGGTGGGTGGAAATTTGTGGATCCACGCAGATTCCAGAACTTTCCATCACAGAAATGTGGGGAAAATGTGTTTTTTTTGTCAATTTTTTACGTTTGCAAGGGATTCTGGGTAACAGACCATGGTGGGAGGCAGTCAAGTCACCTCATCCTGGATTCCCCTGGGTGTCTAGTTTTCAAAAATGTATAGGTTTACTAGGTTTCCCTAGGTGCCGGCAGGGCTAGGGTTCAAAATCTACAGCTAGTCACTTTGCCAAAAAAAGGGTCATTTTTCACTGCAAAACCACGTTGCGTTTTGCGCCGTTTCCTGTCGCGGGCACTAGGCCGACCCGCACAAGTGAGGTACCATTTTTCTCATAGGACTTTGGGGAACGCGGGGTGGGTGAAAATTTGTGGATCCACGCAGATTCCAGAACTTTCCATCACAGAAATGTGGGGAAAATGTGTTTTTTTGTCAATTTTTTACGTTTGCAAGGGATTCTGGGTAACAGACCATGGTGGGAGGCAGTCAAGTCACCCCATCCTGGATTCCCCTGGGTGTCTAGTTTTCAACAATGTATAGGTTTGCTAGGTTTCCCTAGGTGCCGGCAGGGCTAGGGTTCAAAATCTACAGCTAGTCACTTTGCCGAAAAAAGGGTCATTTTTCACTGCAAAACCACGTCGCGTTTTGCGCCGTTTCCTGTCGCGGGCACTAGGCCGACCCGCACAAGTGAGGTATCATTTTTCTCGTAGGACTTTGGGGAATGCGGGGTGGGTGGAAATTTGTGGATCCACGCAGATTCCAGAACTTTCCATCACAGAAATGTGGGGAAAATGTGTTTTTTTTGTCAATTTTTTACGTTTGCAAGGGATTCTGGGTAACAGACCATGGTGGGAGGCAGTCAAGTCACCCCATCCTGGATTCCCCTGGGTGTCTAGTTTTCAAAAATGTATAGGTTTGCTAGGTTTCCCTAGGTGCCGGCAGGGCTAGGGTTCAAAATCTACAACTAGTCACTTTGCCAAAAAAAGGGTCATTTTTCACTGCAAAACCACGCTGCGTTTTGCGCCGTTTCCTGTCGCGGGCACTATGCCGACCCGCACAAGTGAGGTACCATTTTTCTCGTAGGACTTTGGGGAACGCGGGGTGGGTGGAAATTTGTGGATCCACGCAGATTCCAGAACTTTCCATCACAGAAATGTGGGGAAAATGTGTTTTTTTTGTCAATTTTTTACGTTTGCAAGGGATTCTGGGTAACAGACCATGGTGGGAGGCAGTCAAGTCACCCCATCCTGGATTTCCCTGGGTGTCTAGTTTTTAAAAATGTATAGGTTTGCTAGGTTTCCCTAGGTGCCGGCAGGGCTAGGGTTCAAAATCTACAGCTAGTCACTTTGCCAAAAAAAGGGTCATTTTTCACTGCAAAACCACGTTGCGTTTTGCGCCGTTTCCTGTCGCGGGCACTAGGCCGACCCGCACAAGTGTGGTACCATTTTTCTCGTAGGACTTTGGGGAACGCGGGGTGGGTGGAAATTTGTGGATCCACGCAGATTCCAGAACTTTCCATCACAGAAATGTGGGGAAAATGTGTTTTTTTTGTCAATTTTTTACATTTGCAAGGGATTCTGGGTAACAGACCATGGTGGGAGGCAGTCAAGTCACCCCATCCTGGATTCCCCTGAGTGTCTAGTTTTCAAAAATGTATAGGTTTGCTAGGTTTCCCTAGGTGCCGGCAGGGCTAGGGTTCAAAATCTACAGCTAGTCACTTTGCCAAAAAAAGGGTCATTTTTCACTGCAAAACCACGTTGCGTTTTGCGCCGTTTCCTGTCGCGGGCACTAGGCCGACCCACACAAGTGAGGTACCATTTTTCTCATAGGACTTTGGGGAACGCGGGGTGGGTGGAAATTTGTGGATCCACGCAGATTCCAGAACTTTCCATCACAGAAATGTGGGGAAAATGTGTTTTTTTTGTCAATTCTTTCCGTTTTCAAGGGATTCTGGGTAACAGACCATGGTGGGAGGCAGTCAAGTCACCCCATCCTGGATTCCCCTGGGTGTCTAGTTTTCAAAAATGTATAGGTTTGCTAGGTTTCCCTAGGTGCCGGCAGGGCTAGGGTTCAAAATCTACAGCTAGTCACTTTGCCAAAAAAAGGGTCATTTTTCACTGCAAAACCACGTTGTGTTTTGCGCCGTTTCCTGTCGCGGGCACTAGGCCGACCCGCACAAGTGAGGTACCATTTTTCTCGTAGGACTTTGGGGAACGCGGGGTGGGTGGAAATTTGTGGATCCACACAGATTCCAGAACTTTCCATCACAGAAATGTGGGGAAAATGTGTTTTTTTTGTCAATTTTTTCCGTTTGCAAGGGATTCTGGGTAACAGACCATGGTGGGAGGCAGTCAAGTCACCCCATCCTGGATTCCCCTGGGTGTCTAGTTTTCCAAAATGTATAGGTTTGCTAGGTTTCCCTAGATGCCGGCAGGGCTAAGGTTAAAAAACTACAGCTAGACTCTTCGCAAATAAAGTGTAAATTTTCAGTGTGAAAATGTGGTGCGTTCACCCTAGGTTTTGAGCCACTTCCTGTCGTGGGCACTATGCCTACCCACACAAGTGAGGTACCATTTGTATCGGGAGACTTAGGGTAGTTCAGATTTGTAAAGCAACTGTTATTACCTATTGATTTTTGATGCATTTCTCCCTTCCAAATGAAAGACATTGTGTAAAAAAAAAATCATTTTGAAAAATGACCAATAATTGTCATGCAAATATGAGTATTCCCAATTTAGAAAATGTACAAATATGCACTGTTTCTAAACTCTGTAATTTGTTCCCATTTCAGAAATACATAGGTGTCTTTCATACCGATTTTTCCATGTATACATTTTCCCACAATAATTGCTATATACCCGGAACAAAAAAAAAAAACATTACAAAATGCTGCGCAGTTTTCTACTCTGGGTTCGTTGGGCTCTTGGTGAACCTACAAGTCCTATATGTCCCCACAACCAGGAAGGTCCACCGGATGTAACGGTACATTGCTTTCAAAGAGATGTCATAATTCGAAGAAGTTACAGGTGAAAACGTTGACTCAAAATGCTGCTTTTTTCAACAAATTTTTAATTTTTCCTATATTTACCTGTAAGTTTCTATAAAGAAACCTTGATGGATCTACACAAATGACCCCTTGCTGAATTCAGAATTTTGTCTACTTTTCAAAAATGTATAGCTTTCCAGGATCCATTATTGTTTTTGTACCCATTTCTACCGTTAACTGGAAGGAGGGTGAAAGCACAAAAAATAGCAAAAATAGGGTATGTCCCAGAAAAATGCCAAAACTGTGTACAAAATGTTGGTTTTCTAACAACATTCTGTCATTCCCTAAAAGCTGGAGAAATGGTGATTTCAGCCCCACAAACCCTTTTTTGATACCATTTGCAGAGAAAAACCCAGAAGCTTTCATTTGCAGTCCGTTTTTCCAATTTTTCACAAAAAAAACAAAATTTTGCTGTATTTTGACTAATTTCTGGGAACCCTGTAGGAGAATCCACAAACCCTGGGTACCTTTAGAATCCCCAAGATGTTGGAAGAAAAGGACGCAAATTTGGCATGGATACCTAATGTGGTCAAAAAGTTACAGGGGCCTAAGCGCGCACTACCCCAAATAGCCCAAAAAAGGCTTAGCACAGGAGGGGAAAAGGCCTAGCAGCGAAGGGGTTAAGACTCCAGCTTGTGCTGAGACCCTTCCTGGGCTGCAGCAGAAGCTGCAGTCTCAATGTTTGCTTTCTGACTGTCAGCTCAGCGGTCATATGGATGGTGGGACTACCGCCTGCTCCTGGCCACCTATGATAGTGGCAGCGGTCCGACCCTCCAATATCATAATGAGGGCCAGAGTTTGGAACTCTTCTTGATACACATGTTTTTCTCCCAGAGCATTTGCTGGGATGCACAGGATGTTTTAGAACTGAGATATGTGATTTGAACCTGCATCCCCACTGACACAGCAGAGGGGCCAGTCTTTCAAGAATACTGTAGCAGGATCAGATGTCAGATCAATGACAAAATAGGCTTTGTTTTTCCCTTTGGCAGGAGCACAAAGTCAGCACTAAGGGAGGTAGAGAGGTGACAAAGGGTTTGTGCAGGAGCGTAGGCTGCCATGACTAAAACTACCAGCAAAAATGATTCCACTAAACTCAGATTTCAGCATTTAGGAATCAGGAGGCGGGAGAATAGACTTGAAATTGATAGTCTTCTGCCTGAATTGGGAGGGCTGCCATATGTACAATATATATAAAGGATAATTGACAAAGGAACATTCACAAATATGCAACGGGTCTTTTGAAGCCGTGCTGACATCGAGGGAGTTGGTAGAAAAAAACATATTTCAAAGAGACCTGCAAATATGACAGTTATTTTGCAGGTCACTTTAAAATACGGGTTTCATCATCATATACATATATGTACATATATTATCTACTGGCGGTCGCCAGTAAATAGTTATAGTTAGGACCGTGTTTCCATAGGAAATCCGCAACATTCTATTTGGAATAACTTTGGCGCCGGTTGACGAATCCTCGCGAAATTTTCAAAATAGGTGGGGCGCTCCGCTCCGCTCCTACCCTGAAAGTCTCGGGGGGATTCGTCAAGCAGGGGCTGAGAAAAAAGGGGGGTCCCAAAACGCGTTTTCCCCATGCAATTTTCCATAGGGACCTTTAGTCCAAGGTACAGCCCGAACGGCTGAACAGAATTACTTGAAATTTGGCAGAGAGGTAGTCCTCAGGTCAGGGATGTGCCTTTTGCAGGTCTGGTGTCAATCTGTTCAGTAGTTCCTGAGAAAATCAAAAGTAAAATCATATATATATGTGGGCGGAGCCTAACCACACATCTCATCCTGAGATCTGATTGGCTGTCAGCACTTCATCCAAGAAGTGTTGGCAGCCATCTTGGGACCAATATACATGATAGCACCTCATTAAAAAGCATTGCAGTTAATAGAAGGTTTTAAGACTTTAGTTACATTATAAATCATTTGTTGATGGTACCATACTCATTTTAGGAATTGTGGTATGTTCTAAGGTGATTTCACCATGTGAAAAAGCCTTCTGCTGGGATATCATGATTGAGAGAAAAATATTTTCTCATGCTTTTCCCACAGAGGTTTGGAAGGTGATCTATAAGCTAAACTGAGAGCTTATGTTCTGTAAATTCACATTATCTTACTCAGTCATGTGAGAATGAAGTCTGACATTCTCAGTAAAACATGTACATCCAACAAGGGCAGAGACTGTCAGTTGATTCCTTTGTGTTCTACTGCAGCTTCCCAAAGTGTTCCAAAGAACAACTAGAGTGCTAACAGTCCTACTTATGATAAACGTATGGCACACCTGAAGCCATCTTGCTTGGATTAAAGTGGTAACTCTTAAAACATTTAATTTAAAAAGGAACAAAATGAGGGGGTTCATTTTTCCATAAAAAGTATGATTAGTGCTGCAGGAAGAAAAATTAGGGCACATTTTGAGTGACTTCTCAAATCCTCTTCTATTTCATTAAAACATTCTGACATGCAGACTGAAACATGCACTTTCAATACCATCAGCAGTTTTCCCTGGTGAGCAGTAGCTTTACTACAGTGATCTAATGAGCAAAAAGAGTGCTAACATTCTGAATTTATGGCAAATGTGTGACACATCTGAATGCCTTTGGAATCAAAGTAAAAAACTGACAGTATTTCCTACTGAGGAGACTGCAGTAAATGAGGAAATTAGGAAACTTCATAACAAATAATTCTGCCAAGATGGCCACCAGAGACAAAAGAGCCCAAATGTAGCCCAAATATCACCCAGATGTAGCCCAAGTATAGCCCAATGACAGAATGTCCCAGAGTGTTCTTAAAAACAACTAGAGCGCTTACTGTCTTCATTATGACAAAAGTATGGCACACCTGAAGCCATCTTGATTGGAATAAACTGGTAACACTTAAAACATTTAATTTAAAAAGGAACACAATGAGGGGGGTCATTTTGCCATAGAAATTATGATTAATGCTGAAGAAAGAAAATGAGGGCACATTTTGAGTGACTTCCCAAATCCTCTTCTATTTCATTAAAAAATTCTGACATGCAGACTGAAACATACACTTTTAATTCCAGGAGCAGACTTCCATGGTGAACAGTAGTTTTACTACAGTGATCTAATGAGCAACTAGAGTGCTAACATTCAGAATTTATGGCAAATGTGTGACATATCTGAATACCTTCATGATGGAATCAAAGTAAAAAACTGAAAACATTTCCTACTGAGGAGACTGCAGTACATGAGGAAATTAGGAAACTTTATAACAAATAAATCTCCCAAGATGGCCACCGGAGACAAAAGAGCCCAAATGTAGCCCAAAATCACCCAGATGTAGCCCAAATATAGCCCAATGACAGAAGTGTGCAAAACACTTATTATTTTGTGTTTTTGCAGTGTTATATAGTGCAGACTTGTCAGGTATTGGAGTGCTTTACATGAGCATTGGTTACATCACACAAGAACAAATTCATTTTGGTTGTAGACATGGGGAGACTAAGTGATTTGACCAGAATCACAGAATGTCGAGCTGAAGCAGAAACTCCAACCTGGTTCCCCAGTTGCAAAGTCTGCCGTTCTGGAAGTAACACCACATCCTCTCCCCTAAGTGCAACATTTAATCAAGTGGTCAACTGGATAAAAAAACATAAAGGTAACAAATAATTTAAAAGTGCTTTCTCGCTATTTGAAAACTCAGAAAATATGTCCTTATTTTAGTCTTTTAGAGCACTAACCATAATTTTGATGCCAATAAGACCCTCTCATATATGTAATTTCTAAAGGAAATGCTCTAGGTATTACAGTTTTGATTACATCAAGATGACGTCAGGCGTTCCACACTTTTGTAATAAATATAGAATGTTAGCAATCTAGTTGTTCATTAGGATACTGTTGAGAGGCAGAGGCCAGGGGCACGGACTCTGAAAATTGAAGGCAGGTAGGAGGGTGCAAAGGCAACAATTTAACCACACTGAGCAGGCAGGAAGGGCCGTGGCAGCACAACAGACTATGGAGGGCAGTGGAAAGGGGGGCAGGGGCAACAAACCAACAATACAGGACTTGCAAGAGAGGCTGTGGCAATGTAATAGACCATTGTGGGCAGAAGGAAGAGGCAATGTTAGTACAACCATACATGCCAACAGACCCGATTCAGCCAGGAAACGTCCAATGTTTTTAAGCTCAAATGGGCTTTATTTTATCTGTCTCCTGTCTACAATCTCCTCTTTTTCAATGTAACTCAAAGGGGAAAATCAATACCCCAGTTTTTTGTCAAAATCTCCCTCTTACCAAGTTCAAAATGTTCGCAAGTAAGGTACATTGGATCATGTAAGGAAATGGGGTAGGGACATGGACTTGGATAACAGAGGACAGGAGGGACATGGAGAGGTGCACCAAACTGACCCTGCAGGGCAGGCATCAGGGTTTGCAGCAGCACAATACACCACACAGGGCATGCGGGACGGGAGTGCAGCACAACAATCCATAGAAAGCAAGAGGGAGGGGACAGGACCATGCACATGGACAACAGAGAACAGAGGGGCAAGAGGCAATGGTAGCTAGCTGACCATAATGGACAGACAGGAGAGAAAGCTGCAGCATAACAGACCATAAAGGGCAGGAGGGATGGATCAGGGGCATTACAATGGAACAGACAAGCCAGGAGGGAGGGAGTAGGGGTCTGCACATGTAAACAGAGGGCTGGGGGCAAGGGGGCAGGGCAGGAGCAGCAAGATAGCCATGGAGGTCAGGCAGGATGGGCACTAGAAGCAAGACACACCATGAAGAGCAACAGTGAGACTGTGATGGCATACACACAGACCATGGAGGGAAGGTGTGAGGGGTTCAGGGGCAGCTAACTGACCACACAGGAAAGGTGGGAGGGGCCATGGCAGCACAGAAGACCATGCATGGCAAATGGGAGGGTTAGTGGTAGCACAATGGCTATGATGGGCAAGAAGGAGGGTGCAGGGGCATGCACAAAGGACGATGGAGGATAGAAGGGAGGGTCAGGACCTGTGCACAGACAAGAAAGTTCAGGGGAAGGGGCCTCACAACAGACCGCACGGGGCAGGCAGGAGGAGCAGTTGCAGCACAACAGACCAGGGAGGGCAGAAGGGTGTGGCAGTACAATGGACCATGTAGGACAGGAGGAAGAGGATAGGGGCATGGCATGTGGACAGGCAGGGTGGAGGTGGCAGAGACAGGTTACAGTCATCTGACAATGCTAGGCAGGTGGGAGGGGAGTGGCAGCTCAACAGAACACTCAGAGTGGATAGGAGTGGCAGGTCCATGGAACATGGTGGGCAAAAAGGATGGAGCAGGGGCATACACAAAGACATCGGAGGGCAGGGGGAAGGAGAATAGGGGCAGCAAGCTAAGCACAGAGTTTAAGCAGGAGGTCAGATGGGGCATAGAATTGGGCAATGGAGGGCAGGAGGAGTGGACTGGTACATCATACTAAATTGAGGGCAGTGGCAGCACATCAGACCATGCATGGCAGGAGGGAGGAGGCTAGTCCATGGATTCACACAACAGAGGATAGGGAGGAGGGGGATGGGGCAGCAAGCTAACTGTTCAGAGAAGGCGGGTATTAGGAACTTTATTGTTTTTAAAACGTGTGTCTGTGCGAACTACTTAAAATATGAACAAGTAGGCAGCATAATCTCACTTTTATTCAGGAAGAAGAGGACGTTTGTGACTGTGACTCTGGGCTCACTTGGCAGTAACACCCCCTGACCCTCCACCCCCTATCGCAAAATGTAAAGCCCGTGAAAAGGGTAGGTGAACACAGTGTTATATAGAACATAGTCCTGAGAGCACGGTTGAAAATGAAAACTAGATATAGTGTATGGTATAAACTATGCACCAAAAAGTGTGATATGAGATGAACCGGGCGTGAAATATAATATGCAATACATTGTGCGCAATGACAGATTCATCGGAGAGCGCGAGATAGCACAGGCACTAGCGCGTGCTATGCGATATGCGCCTTGGAGTGTAATATGCACAGGGCAGTGTTGTGTAATCTAACTAGTCTCTAAAGTTGTAATATAAAATATGTGCTGGGGAGTGTAACGTTGCATATGCACTGTGACAAAGATATGGATCCCAGATTGTAATATGTATGGCATAGCACTGTGCGTTATAACATAGGCATCGAGGAAGGCACGTTAGATGGGGCAATATAACCCGTGCAAAGACAAGTGTGGCATGACATATTCACGGGGTGGTGTTACAGTGCACATGGGCTAGAGAGTGTCATAGCATATGCACTAGCTAGTGGAATACAACACAGAGGTGTGTGGCACTCAGCAGGCAATGGTGGGTGTAACACAGCATTGGGCTCTGCCAGGAGCGCGCTGTGACTCTCAAGTGATGTTCGTCCCCTTTCCAGAGACTAAAATAAAAAGTATTACACATCCGGCAGTGGATGTGTGTTTTATTAACCGTGAGGGGGGTTTCTTGCATGGTTTTAGTCGAATTTTTGTCGAATCCCCTTTGAATGGCTTGGTGTGCATGTGTATTAAATGTGCCCGTCAATAGCTACCCATGTTTGTATAAATAAACGACAAGGGTGTCTATCGGGATTAGGCACGGTAGGGCATCAGACATGTCAGAGCTTCACTAGTGGTGTAAATACATTCCACGTGGATTCATTGTATGCATAGTCGCCTTTTAATGAATATCACGCAAATCGTCATGGTGATAGGTACGTACGGTTTGTCCAGCATGTCCTAGGTGTGTCTATAAATATATATTTTTTAAAAATAATAAAAAACAGTGGCTGGCCCTGGGGATTGGGGTCATAAAAATATAATTAGGAGACAGGCCCTGGGGGATGGGGTCATCAGGGCCAATAAATTAGAATAAGAAGGAGAACCACACAGCCCCCCTTCTTAAAAAATTAAAATAAATAAAAGACTGGCATCGTGCCGGAGGCCACGCCCCCTCCTTGCAGCACTCTGCAAACGCGCCCCCTGGCGAGTTGTAAGTTGGGGAATTAATTCCTCTTCAATACTGAGGGTCCCTGAGGGCCAACTAGCCCAACAGGCATCTCCAGTATGCACCAGGGAGCTGCGCTGCAGACAGGTGTTCTGAGGCCAAGCCCCTTTTTACACCTCTCTGCAACGCAGCTCTGTGGCGCTTACTGGAGGTACCTAGTGGTCTAGTTTGACCCTAGGGACCCTTAGGATTCAAGGGGACTTAATCTCTCAATTTAGAACAGCCACAGGGCGCGTTTACACAGTGGTGAAGGGAGGGGACGGGGCCTGAGGTGACGTGTGCAAACACGCACTATGGCACGTTTTAAATTGGGGATATAATTTTCCTTCAATACTGAGGGCCCCTGGGGGCTAACTAGCCCACCAAGTGCTTCCAGTAAGCGCCACTGAGCTGCATTGCAGAGAGGTGGTCCAGACCGTGCCACTTTTTACACCTCTCTGCAACGCAGCTCTGTGGCACTTACTGGAGGTTCCTAGTAGGCTAGTTGGACCCTAGGGACCATCAGGATTCAAATGAACTTAATCTCCCAACTAAAAACGGACACAGGGCGTGTTTACACAGTGGTGAAGGGAGGGGACGGGGCCTGAGTTAACGTGTGCAAAAACGCCCTGTGGCCTGTTTTAAGAGGTAGTTTTAATCCCCCTGCCCTATTATATACAAGGGGCTTAGCGAGGAGGTCATGCTAATCACAGGGGGACCCCAACGCATAATGTTCCCTAGTGTATGTAGGTGTTTTCACTGTATTCTAAGTGTCTTTTAACATAGCACTGGCTCTAGGACTGGTTAGTCAGACTCAGTTACCACCAGTATCCGTCTGAAAAAGTTGAGGGTACAGGATGATTTTGCAACAAGGCTTCTTTCTGCTCTTCTTTTTGTTCTTTCTGCACGTTATCCTTCTTCCTGCACTTTTCTTCGTCTTTGAGGACTTCTGTTGCTTCTTTCTGCACTTCTTTTTTTTCTTTCTGTGCATTTTTTCTTCTTTCTTCACATGTCCTATCTCTGTAGGCATAGTTAGAAATTAGCATTTAAAAAACCTTTGAAATTCACAGAAAAAAACATAGGTTTCAGGCACGTTATAGTTAGGAATTAGCATTTAAAAAACCTCAGAAATTCACTGAAAAAACCATAGGTTTCAGGGGTGTTATAGTTAGCTGGACTTTTCACTTGTACAAAACCATTGAAATTCCCCCGTTATAGTTAGTTCAGCTAACTATAACTCGCGCGCCCGCAATGCACTGCTGATGACGTCACATATTACATCACTCATGACATGGTCAGTGACATCACTCATGACATCACTGATGACATCACTGATGACATCATCCTTGTGATAGAGTGGCAGACTTCCTCTCACCCTAATATAACCTTTGATACACACATTCAAAAATAGAGACTAAACTTTTCAAAACAATGGACATACCAATACCAGTTACAACAACCTCTTCAGTAATTCTAAGATCCACATACACATCCACTCATTCACCAACAGTCCTATACAGTCACTCATACATGTATTCACTCATCATATGTACTCATACACCTATACATCCTGTTACACAATGCCACTCATCCATAGAGTTACTCACACACATAGTCACTCATGCTAATAAAGAATCAAACATACATTTATTTGCATATACAGTTATACACACACCACCACACTTACTTCTACGGAAACTTACACATACTTAGTCTTTTAAACAATCACTTATAGGAACACATACTTACTCATACAGGAACTCTTTCAATCTCTCACTCTCACATATACTCACTTATATACACCAATAGTCACATATACTAGTTTAAAACATATGTAGTTACTCATAAAGACACTATTGAGACAGTCATTCACTCACTAACACACCCATACACACACTCATCCACCCATACAGTCCTGCACACATGCTGTCTTCAACACATACAAAGAGTGAGTCACTCATTCATGCACCTATGCACTACGTAATACCCCCACCGAATCATGCAGACACTCAGACTGATACTCAAAAAACCAACTAATAACCTATATAGACACCCATGTAGCTACTCACCAACCCATGCAGCCACTTATACACAAACTGAGAGACTGATACAGATATTTACATATTTAAACATTACTCACTAAGCCATGTATTCACTATGATACACTTAATCAGTCAGTTACACAATCAATTTTTCAAAAACAAATCATCCATTTAGACACTTATATACCCATTTATTCTTCCATCGACCTTGAGATATACATATATAAAACATATTTAATTTTCAGAAAAACACACATTCACTGGATGATGTCATCAGTGATGTCATTTGAGATGTCATCAGTGATGTCATGAGTGATGTCACTGACCATGTCATGAGTGATGTAATATGTGACGTCATCAGCAGTGCATTGCGGGCGCGCGAGTTATAGTTAGCTGAACTAACTATAACGGGGGAATTTCAATGGTTTTGTACAAGTGAAAAGTCCAGCTAACTATAACACCCCTGAAACCTATGGTTTTTTCAGTGAATTTCTGAGGTTTTTTAAATGCTAATTCCTAACTATAACGTGCCTGAAACCTATGGTTTTTTATGTGTATACATATACTTATGATTTATGTATGAAATGGTTTGGAAAAAGTATTCTATAAGGATAAATGAAATAGGATAATATTTCAGAGATTCTAGTGAAGTAAGGGTTTCACATCTTAATGATAGCCCCCAAAATACTGTCAGTGGGAGGGCTACTTAGAGTTGGTGGTACTAGATTACCAAATATGTAGTAGCTTTATCTAGGTTATGCAGCAGGAAAGGCCAAATTGTGCACCTTTTTGAATCATATTCTCTGACAGTAAGTTTTTAATCCACTTCAGCTCGGAAGAACTTTTTCTTGAAGATGGAAAATTATGCCACAAATAATTATTTGAGCATGGTTAATCTATACTTGTGCTAAAGAACCACATATTTCCAATTTAAATTTTTTAATCAACAACTTATTCATGAATGTCAAACCAATTTTAAACATTTGTATTCTAGTCAGACCCCATTATTACTTGCACCTTGAAACCACCAGCTTCCACAGCCTAAACTTTGTACAGACAGAACTAGTTTTTTATCAACACAAATTATGATTATTTTTTAAATTCTACATTCTGACCCACATAATTAAGCATTGTTGCCTTCTGAAAAAATACAGCGTAGGCCATTATTTCACATACTGATTGAAAAAAAACACATTTTCAAACTATCTGTCCTGAAATAAACTATAGTGACTCAATGTTTCCTGGTAGTTTATATCCAAAGTGACTAAGAGGAAGTCAGTTAATATGATCACACCAAATAATTCCAGCCTCTACTTCAAAGTTTAGACACAGGAAGATACATTCATCCAAAGAGTCCCTCCTTCAGTCAATATCTTGCAACCCCTTTTTCTATTAAGACCTTCGGGGGATCCATGCTGATCTCATTGCAAATTTCCAAATCTGAGTTTGGAATTTTTGTGCATGAGTAAAGAATGGACAGTAACGGACATTCCCTGATTTGGGCAGAAAGTACTAAACCCAGAGGATCATTTCTTGTCTAATTTCTTTACTTTATTCTCCCTGGGGTTGGAGACATCTGGCAGTGAAACCTTCTATGGGTTTAGCAATCCTTTACGAATCCATTCCTACTGAGCCTTAAATCGGACCAATTCTCATGTTCGAGGGATGGGAAGTGAGCACGCAGCAAACTGCATCTAACTTTACAATAAAATGTATGTATGTCTGATCTCTCAGAAATCCCTGATTTTTGCTGCAGGAATAGACATGTGTTTCATAACTGAATTTTGATACTTTTACCCCATTCTACTGATGTAGCCTAATTTTGGAAGTACAACAATTAATCAAGGAAAGAACTTTAAGGCCACCAATGAAAAAGGCAGAACTTGGCGGAAACTGCTTTGCCAATGTGTGATCCTTGTCAATCATTTTCTCCAGAAGTCACTGACTGTATTTTCCTGCTGTACTTCTCTAGATGACTATCATGTTCGATTTGCAGAATTGATTAACTTGGCATTTATTGTATCTGAATGGACGAAAAGCTCTTCAATGCAGTTGTGCTGCTTGAAGAATAGGTAATGAGTAAAGGGGTTTTCTCCTCTCTGTACTATAAAAATATAGCAGTCAAAACATAGGACAAAACGTATGAAAGCATAACAAAAATGACCATTTGTGCTGGTTTATAAAAGGCCATAAAGAAAAAAGGTAATTTTCTGGGTTTACCTAATAGGACACCGAACCTAGGTATATCCTCTGTTCAGTCAGTCAAAAGTACTTTATTCGGTTAATTAAAACCATAAAAGCATTCTATACACAGAATTTAAATTGATATAACATTTGTTAGCAGCAAAGGTATTACACTAATTATAAACATTAAATGTTCAAATGTAAACAAAGATATGGGAATGGAGTTAAGGGAAATCTGTTTTAACTGTGTATACTAATTATGCTCCATGTTTGCTGCTCTGTTACACAATCCTGCAGGGCCTTTCATTTGGGAAAGTAAAGCTGGCAGCCTAGGTTGGGTTTTCCGTGGACATGTGGAAGTTGATCTAAATCATTTTACTAGTAATAATCATATAAACAGAAATCCAAAAGTCATGACTTTATGTTATCTTACCTTTTTCCTTGTCTCATAGTTGTCATGGGTACTTGGTTGTCCTTCTTAGCTCAGAAACGTTAGGGCAACTTACACATCTCCCCAGGAAGCTTTATTAACACATTTCACTATTTTAAGCAGTAATGTTGTTTGGTCAGCAAATAGATTTGTAAATGAGCTTAAGCAAATAAAAAAGATATATAGACTGTCTTGAAAGTACATTTATCCTCTTATGTCAGGGCACTCTCACTTTGTAGCCAAAAGAGGACACCAAATTAGCGTTATCGATAGTTTTGTTGGTATAGATGGCTTTCTGCAATTCGACGACCTGCTTCTATCTCAGTGCTTAATTTGTAAAAAATCAAGTGCCAGGGAGCTTCTTAGAAGGCCATTGCAGCTTGCAACACACATTGCCCCTGCCAGCTCTGCCAATGACATTACCAACATAACAACTAACCATCTCACTCCTACAAGTGTGACATTCAGACTATTGTAGGTCACACAAAGCTATAATAACGGCATGAGAGGTTGGTATTATTCATTTTCAATGTATATTGTCTTAATATACACCATTGTTGTGCTCATCTCAAAATTAAAAACATTTCCAACATGTGATGGACTGTCACTAGAGGCGCTGCTGAGATTTAAGTGCAGGTGTAGAGCAACGGAAAACAATGGCTCAAATTAAGCACTGTTCTCTCTCTGCACGGCTGAATTTATAATATTCAGAGACCTGAACCTGTTCTCCTAACAGTTACCCAGAGACATCTCCAAATGCAACATTATATAGTTTTTGGAAACATGAAATAATTAATGTAATAAGGCCTTTGGGATCTCGTCTTCCCGAGGAACACTAGCAGACGCTTAGAATGCAGCCTTCATTCCTTTCATTTCTGAGGTCTGATTAAACACATGAATTAACACTTTATGACACAGTTGATATCACTTAGTCAAACATCCAGAGTGACTACAGGTATATTCATTAGGGAGATATTTGGAAAACAATTTTATTTTGTTGTTGAGAAATCCCATTTACAGTACAGGGCTATGAGGCGTCTATTTCTTTATTACCATTTATAAATATTTTTATATCTCATCCTGTAAGATTCAAATACCAGAGTGTATGAAATCCCTATGTGTTTTGAATCAGGCATGTTGTCCAGTCAATAAATTGTGCAATGCTGAAAGAGGGCGAACTGGAAACATAAAACACAACATGCTATGACAAAAACATAATGTGTGTACAATTAGAGATTCACATCATTTTACCTCTGTATAAGAATACTGTAGTCTAGTAATAGTCTCACAGTTAAAAATTTTTAAAAAACGTGGACGTATTTTTAAGTAGCATCAATCATTCAATCAATAGATTTGAAGAGTACTTCTTGTCACTGTGATTGTATTGAGGTGCTGGCAGGGTCCAGTTGATTAGCCAAAGAGCTAAGTCTTCATGGACTTCCAGAACTCTGAAAGAGATGGGGAGGTCCGTAGATTAAAGGGTTGCTCATTCCATGTCTTTGGTGCTAGGTAGGAGAAGAAGCAACCTCAACATCTGAGGGTGAGGGTTAGAGAAAGAGACGTGGAGCTGAGGTTTTTTGGTGGGTTGATGGAAGTTCAGGTAGTGGTTCAAGCATTCGAGTCTGCGGTTGTGTAGGTCCTTGGATTCAAGGGTCAGGAGTTCAACTGGCATCTTTTCAGTACAGCGAGGCAGTGAAGTTCCCGGAGGTGAGGGGTGATGTGGGTTTATCTAGGGAGACTCATGACAAGTCTGGCTGTAGCATTCTGGTTTTGTTTTGAGCCATCAGAGGAGCTGAGCTGACCTGCGATCCTCTTTGTAGAGATTGCTGCCTTAGTCAAGTTGGCTGAAGATGAAGGCCTGAGTCATGTTGCACCTTGAGCTTTGGGGTAGCCATTTGAAAGTCTTTCGAACCAAGTGGAGGATGAAAACTTCGGAGGAGGATGAGGCGCAGTTGACCTTTGTCGTCATGGTGACTTGACCTATGTTGTCATGGTAAGGTTGTTGTCCAGAATGATGCCTAATTTCCTAGAGTGGTCATTGGGGGTAGAAGTAGGCCCAAGTTATGAGGGTCAAGTTATGAGGATCATCCCATGGGGAGCTTTTGTGTCCAAAAATCAGAACCTATGTATGTCCGAGTTGAGCTTCATCCAGTTGGTAAAATCTGTCATGCATTTGCGGTAGTGTGGTCTTGGAGTTGGTGGTGTCTTTAGCGAGAGAGATGATGAGTTGTGCATCATCGACGTAGGATATGGTGATGAGTCCATTTTTTTGGCGATGCTGTCCAGAGGTGCCATATAAGCATTGAAGAGTGTGGGGTTGAGCGAGGATCCTTGGGATAATCCACTGATATATTCTTGGATGTGGAGGTGAAGGGGGCAAAGAAGACTTTTTGCATAATCACATTGAAGAAAGATTCTGATTCACTTGCACAACCTTGTGATGAGTGTGTGGTGTAAGACTGTTTCGAAGGCTTCCAAGAAGTCTAGGAGGATCAGACCTGCTGTCACTCCTCTGTTAAGTAGGGTTCATATGTCATTGGCAGCCAGTATGAGGGCTTTCTTGGTGCTGTGGTTGCTGCAGAATTAAGAACGAGAGGATCTGTTCAAGATGTGAGGAGAGTCATTGGTTGATGGCTTTTTCTAATACTTTAGCCAGGAACTGGAGCAGGGAGATCCGTTGGTAGTTGTTAAGTTCATTGGGGACTGTCGACGCTTTCATTAGTAGGGTGTTGACTTTTGCATGTTTCCAGTCCTTGGGCAAGGTGGCCATGGTAGTTGAGGTTTTGAACAAGGTAGTTCTTATGTGGCTGATTCTGGCTTCTCTTAGGTAGAAGATGTGAGGAGGGCATGGGTCGGTTCAAGCCCCTGAGTGGACCGAGTTCATGATGCAGGTGGTGTCCTGTGGGGTGAGATGGCTCAATTCAGTTAGTCAGATAGCTGTGGTGGTACTGGGTTTGTTCTGTTGGTTTAAGAAGCTGGTGGCCTTGGGATGGGTTTTGAAGTTTCTGTACATGTTGGTGATCTTGTCCTGGAAAACGTTTGCAAGGTTGCTGCTGAGTTTTTTGTGAGGGAGTAATGTTGTTTGTTGCAGCTGAGGAGTCGGAGAATTCTTCGATGATTTTGAAATGTTCTTTGATGTTATTGTAGCTTGGTTTGATGAATGAGGCTAAGGCCTTTTTCTTTGATTCTCTCAACTGCGTGCGGAAGAGATTGAGGGCTGTCTTAATGGCTGTTTTGCCTGTCATGTACCTGCTGGTGCGGCATCTCTTTTCCGGTTGTTTACAGTGTTGTTTAGCAGTTCTGAGAACTTCAGTGTACCAGCTAGCCTGCTTGGTGGACCTTTTGTGGGTACTGTTGCCGATTAGAGCGATGATGTCAGTGCAGTTGGTGATCCAATTGTTGAAGTTTCTGACATTCTGGTCTAGGTTGCTGGAGGAGATGGGGTGGGTGGTGCTGAGGCCATTGATCCATGCGTCCTTTGGGACTTTGTTCCATTTGTGGTGGGGGACATTGGGCAGACTGGGGGTGGAGGTCCATGAGGTGGTGATGTTGAAGTGGATGATGGAGGGGTTGATCTAAGTGAGTTCTGTGGTGTGGCTGTACCTGATGCGGGTGCTTGAGGCAAAGATGGGGTCTAGCATGTGGCCTGGGGTTTGCATGGGGTCATGGATGAGTTTAGTGAGTCTGATGTTGTTCATGCGGTCAAGGAGGTTGGTAGTGTTGTTTTCATTGTAGTTTACAAGATGGAAGTTGAGGTTCCTGAAGAAAATGTAGTTGTTGGAGTCCATGGCAAGGGGGCAATAAAGTCAACAATGAAGTTTCAGAAGACTTGATATGTTCTTGAAGACTGGTAGGCGAGAGTGCCCCTCGTGGTGGTTTTTGCTGTCTGTTTGGAGTTGAAAGTTGAGGTGCTGGGGTGATGTCATCATTTGTGGTGGTGTATTGGATGGATTCCTTGTGTATGATGACAATCCCTTCACCAGGCTAATTGATGCAGTCACAGTGGGTGATCTTGTATCCTTCGAGTATTGTAATGGCATGCTGTGCATGGAAGTGGAGGTGAGCCAGATGTCAGTGAGGAATAGAACATAAGGTGCGAGGGTGGCGATGAGGTCCCAAATCTTAGTGATATGTTTGCATAGTGAGTGTGTGTTAAGACGGGTGCTTGTGGGTTGGTGTTTTTGTTCAGGTGGTGTCTGTGGTATGTACAGAGTAGGGCTGGTGATTGGGCTGGTGCATGTGCTATGGCAGGTGAAGTGCAGTGGGTGCAGCCTTCCTTGGAACGTGGCTTGGATTTTTGGCAGTGTTAGTTGTGGCAACCAGGGTAGAGGGTGTAGAGCTCGGTGAGGGTGTATCTGCAGGGGTGGGAGGGCCAGGGGCTGTGGTACTGAGTGGGGTCCAGGCATGAACAGGCACAGACGGGCTTGCCTTTGGTGCATCTTCTATGCACTGGAGGCACTCCGGCTATGCATGCCCACTGGGTGGTCGCACTGCCGCCTGCATTTAGTAGGTTCTGTGGTGGGTGGGGCTGCTGTTGGCTTCTGTTAAATAACTGTGAGTGGGAAAACCCAAGCAGGAAACCCCCTACAGCGGTGGAGGCCACAGGCAAGTGGCATACGGGGTTCTCAGGTCTTACCAATGCAGTCACACTGCAGCCTGCATTAAGTATGTCCCGGGTGAGGTGGGCTTTTGATGACGTGAAGAATGGTGGGTGGGAAAACTTAAGCTGGAAAACCTGGGTATCGGCGGTGTCACTGGATCAGTCTGCAATGAGCAAACTGGGTGCCCAGGTGCCTAGCATAAAATATTGTAATCTAATCTACACTCTAGGAAATGTTTTATGAGTTAACTGCAGTGATAAGTGGAAAGGTAGCTCATGAACTCATAGTATTTATAGGTGGTGCACCCAAAAGTCTCACATATTCCTTGTAATAGGCCTTGGTTTGATTCTAATATGTTGCCATAAGGGACGGCATGCCATGGTTCAATAGTGTATGGTATGATAGAGTGTGTTGTGTTACGGCACAGTATGAACCAGCAAGGTAAGATGTTATGGTGTGGTGGGATATGGTTTTTGTATTAGGTAAACCCAATATATATTTTAGTTCAGGTTAAGTAAAATCTGCAGTGACAAACTCATCATCGCAGGTGGAGAAAGGATTTCATACCCTACCTGAACTGTAAAAATCCCTGGTAATGGTAACTCACTGCACGACATTAAAATGATGACATGAATATTGTGGTATCAAATATCATTGCACAAACACAGACAACCAAAAATAAAATGAACTTCTTAAGACACATTTAAAATAATCAAATTGTCGACTGCAAAAATATTGTGAAAATATATCAGAAGATAACAAGTATCAATAATCAAAATATAAAACACAAAAATATATCAAAAACCCAGAAAATTATGTAAAAGAAGAAAAACATTGATAAGAATATTCAGCTATAATACATTGTTTGTAATACCTGACATCCTTGGTGTGGTATTGCCCATACATTTTGTCCTGCCAACCACTGGTAAATTTTAAGTAGAGGTACACACAGGATTTAAATTGAAGAAGGTTTCTTAAGTACAGGCGAACATCCCATGAAGACTTCTCTACAGGCACCAGCAGTTCCAGTTCTGCTTACTTTCCAATAGCATTGGAATGTTCAGCATCACTAGGATACAATGCACATGTTGCTAGGATACAACACATCTCCATTACTAATACAATAACAACAGAAAGCAAACAATAAAACATGACTGGAAATTGACCATAAGAACATAACACAAAATAATTAACTTCATAAGATAGTTGAATAATGAAATGATTCTAAAGAGGCAAAGAATAACAATTGATCATTTGCATAAATAATCATTGTGCCAGATATGCCTCCTCCTCTAGCGAGGTTCAACCCCAAGCCTACCATTGTGATTGGAATTGTTAGTTGACACAACCTCTGACTTGTTGATAGGTAAATCACTTTGCTTGATAGTTGAATCATCATCAACTTTAGCCTTCCTGGGATCACTGCAAATGTTCTTTTCCCACAGTTCTCGCTCCAGATTATTACATAAAGTAACTCTGAGCACATTCCATTTCTTTCCATCAGACAACCACACATTATTGTAAACCACCTTAGTGATTCTTTTGGGTATAGACCATTTAGATGCTTTCTGATTGCCCAGACTGTTAGTTCTGACCCAATCACCCGCTCTGAGGTTCTTTTACCCATCTTATTTATCATTATGCCTGCTTGCATACTTAGTTTGATAAATATATATGAAGGTAGTAGTGTTCCCAAATGGGAATGGACCGCACCTCAAAAAAGAAGAAAAAGTGTCAAAACAAACAATGTAAGAAGCGTATATTATAGTAGTTGTTAATGATGTC
This sequence comes from Triturus cristatus, assembly GCF_964204655.1. NCBI lineage: Eukaryota > Metazoa > Chordata > Amphibia > Caudata > Salamandridae > Triturus > Triturus cristatus. The sequence continues at coordinate 160,786,711 of NC_140585.1, forward strand.
TACAGGGGTGCTTTGTAAGCCAAGACACTTACTACCCAAAAGTGCCGTAAGCAAATTGAGAATACAAAATGCCAAAAAGTTATGTAGGAAAATTGGCTTTAACAGCACATCCCATAAATGTAAAATTAAGTCATAGGTACTAGACAAGTATTAAGGACCAATAATAGTGCAGTAACTATTTTCAATACTGTTCCTAAATTATTGTCAGAATATTCGAACAGTTCTAGATGATGAAATGAGAATCCACCAAAGTCTTGAGTATGCTGTTGATTGTGATGTTCTTTAATGCATGTAGAAAACGAATTGCAGCCAACACGTGTTTCGTCTGGTGGGATGTGCTGTAAAAAGCCAATTTTCCTACATACATTAGTTTGATGTTCATGGACTCTTTCCTATAACTTTGCTTTGTCCAATACACAATTGTGTCCCTTGAGCATCCAAGCAGAAGATACCTTGGTACTTGCCTGTCTGCCCTTCAAAAGCATAAATGCAGTTTCTAATGTAAAAGAATGCGGAGTAGTGGAGTAACGCCACAGCATTTCTGTGACAGCTTCCTTAAAATCATAACCACTGCTCTCATTTAACTGCACACACGCCTTCAGAACCCAGTTAAATCTCCTCAACAAAACCATTCTCTCTGGGATTATAAACAGCAGTGGTGTGATGTGCCACTCCCATTTCAGATAAATAATTTTTAAACTCTTCAGCCACAAATTGGGGACCATTGTCGGTCACCAAGGAACATGGGCAACCCTCTCTACGGAATACCTTGTAACAGAATTCAATCACATTAGCAGCTTTGACTTCCTTGGAAAAATCTACTTCAGGCCATTCAGAATAATAATCGATCATTGCAATGGCAAAATTGTTGGAAATACCCTTGGCAGAAAAAGGACCACAAATGTACATAGCTATTATCTCCCAAGGTCTGTTAGGAAATTCAGTGGGAGCAATGATGGATTTCTCAACACGATGGGACTTGTCACTACATGTTTGAAATGGGGGTCTCTAGTTGGCCATGGCTGGCGCCAACGTCCAAATAGGGATCCTTCTTCCTAAGTCAGGCAAGTGGGCTACCCCCTTTGATAACCCCTGCTCAACCCTGTGGTAACGTAGCATGAGCAGTTAGGCCTATCTCAGAGGCAGTGTGTGAAGCGTTTATGGCCACGTACAGTCAGACAGTAATGACACCACAAAAGGACCCAACTCAGGTAGATATAGAAAAATAATATCCTTATCTAACAGTTTAAGTCAAAGACTCTCAAAGCGTTTCAACAACTACCATTCAGTCAACCCGTAGGGACTAAAAGAGATAACAATGTACTCACCCAAAGCGGGACACGGACTGAGTTCAGGGCCAGGGTCTGCGCGACCCGTTGTGCACCAGGTACCTGTTGTTGGAAGGGACTACGGAAGGGACTACAGCACGCATCTTCTGGAAGAAGCAGAGATGGTGACAGGCGGACTCCCAGCGACCACAGGTCTTGGAGGCTGAGGTCCACAGCGTGCACTCACAGTGGTTCAGGAACTCAGGGGCAGGCTGGCGCTCAGTGGCAGCAGAGCTCGGCTGCGGCAGCCCGGGCTGGGGGTGGCGATGACTCTCGTTGTGCAGCTCTGTGGTGGGCTTACAGTGGCAGCAGCTCTCTCTTAGCTGTGGCGGCCCACAGAACAAATCCCAAGGATGCCAAGTTGTCAATGGTGCGGGCGCTCAGTGGCCACAGCTCTCTCTTAGCTACGGCGGTCCACAGGGCAAATTACGAGGATGAAAAATAGCACAAGGAGTGGGCACTCAGCGGCTACAGCTTTCTCTTGGCTGCGGCAGCCCACTGGACAAATCACGATGATGCACAGCAGCAAAGGGTGTGGGCCCACAGTGGTGGCAGCTCTCTCCTGGATGTGACAGCCCACGGGACAAATCACGATGGTGCACAGTAGCAAAGGGTGTGGGCACTCAGCGGCAGCAGCTCTCTCTTGGCTGCGGTGGCCCACGGGACAGATTACGATGGTGCACTGTAGCAAAGGGTGTGGGAATCAGCGGCAGCAGCTCTCTTAGCTGCGGCATCCCATGGGACAATTTAGAGTCTCAACCAGGCGGGCACCACGGTGGATGCTCGGCGGATACAGTGCTTTCTTGACTGCAGCGGTCCACGCAGATTTAGTGGAAGGTCCGAAGGTGTCGATTCAGGCAGGCTCTCAGCGGCGGCAGCTCTCTCTGAGCTGCAGCGGCCCACACGGATCCAGCGAAAGGTTTGAAGATACAGATTTAGGCGGGCTCTCAGCAGCAGCAGCTCTCTCTTAGCTGCAGCAGCCCACACAGGTTTAGCAAGCAGATTCAAAGGTTCAGAGTCAGGCGGGCACTCAGCGGCAGCAGCTCTCCCTTAGCTGCAGCGGCACGCACAGGTTCAGCGGAAGTTTAGAAAGTCTCAATTCCGATTCAGGCGGGTTCTCAGCGGCAGCAGCTCTCTCTCAGCTGCAGCAGCCCGCATAGGTTTGGCAAAAGTACAGAAGCGCCCAGTCCGCGGTCCTCACAGTAGAACTAGAGGCTCCGGATTACTCGACGGAGGCCTCACCTGCAAGCAGAACTCCTCGCACAGGAATTCCGACGGCAGACATGGTGAAGTCTAATGTCCCTGAGACTTCTGCAGGAGGTGCTCTCGATTTAGGCCCTCGGGTAGTTTCTTCAGCAAGCTTGATGAAAGTTGCAAAGTCCTGTTCACTCGGACAGAGTTTCGTCTTGACATCCAGAAGGAACACACTTGGCCAAAGGTCCAGCGCAGCATTTTATACCTAAAAAGTCTTTGTTCTCTAAGGTTGCAAATCACTGACTCCGGTCAGAACCAGTTCAGTGGGGTCAGGGAGCACATGGTTTACGAGGCAAAATCCGGCACTTTCAGAATTAGGGGGTCATTCACCTTGCCAGGCACGGCCCTGCTCGGATCAAAGAGTTACCCCTCCCCATGCTCTGAATATCGATCTCTCTCTCTAGCCAGGTCTGGCCCAGCTGGCCCTGCTGCTCCAAAACCAGACGGCCAATACACATACATGCAAAAGCCTACAGTAAAGCTTTGGCAAGAAACTACCACGTTTTCAGGAAAGGTACTTCAACACATGCAATATAAAAACGGTCCTTACTAAAAGGTGCCCCTCAATGTCCTGAGCATATACATATCGAACTCGAGGGTCCTATCAGGTTCCTAGGGCCCAACAGGATGATAGAAAGCAATCTTTAACCGGCCCATCCTGGTCTATGAGAATGGATCATTTCGCAGTAGCGTCAGTGAAATGGAAGGTAACTCACTATTGAAACAGGCTACACCGATATAGTTATTATAGTTATCCTTATTCATACAGTCATTTATATACAGGAAGCATTTGCGCTGTGGCACTGAGTAGAAGTGGCACGGCGCCCAGAAAATCGAAATCCAGCCAATATAAAAGATAGGGAGAGTAGAGAGTAAGGGGGTCCCATGCCAATGATGCCAGGTCTAACACTACACACACAGTCAATGCATCCCCGGACACTTTACTCAACTTGCTTGTCCATACCAGGCCACCAACAGGTCATTCTGGCCCTTCTTTTGATTGCTGACATTCCATTATGCCCTTCATGTAATAATATCAACAATCTGGTCTGTAACTCCTTGGGTACCACTAAGCGATCACCTCTCCGTAACACCCCATCGTATGCTGAAAGCTCAGACCAAACCGTCCAAAGTTCGCATAATTTCCTCTTTAACATGTCATTAGACAATGATGGGGATGATAGTTCACTCAAAACCTCCATAAGAAACTTGTCCTCCACCACAGCGGATTTCCACTCTTCAGCAGATATGGCACCACTGCACGCTACAGAAATATCTTCAACTACAAATTCATCGTACATTTCATCCTCATCATCCATACATTATAAAGGTAACCTACATGGAAAATCTGCATTGATATTGCAGATGCCAAGAAGATAATTTAGTGTATAATCATAACCTTGAAGTCTGAACAACCACTTCGCAATTCTAGGGGTAGCTTTGCCTGCACCCTTGGTGGTGAATACATCTATTAAGGGTCTGTGGTCTGACCTGACTTCAAAATGTGTGTCCCATACATATGTTGTGAAACAGTCAACTCCCCACCAGCAGGCTAAAGCCTCCTTCTCTATTACAGAATATGTAGGTTCAGCCCCCTTCAAAGTACGTGATACAAAAGCAACGACTTGTTCATGCCCTAAATGCTTATGCATAAGAACAGTGCCTAGACTATAGGCACTTGCATCAACTGTTATTATGGTTTGATCACTTGGATTAAATGGTTTGAGGGCAACAGACTTTGCAATCTGTTTCTTAATGTCATCAAATGCATTTTGACATTCTCCACACCACACAAACTTATTGCCTTTCTTCATTAATACCCTTAAGCAATGCACTTTATCCGCAAAATGTTGAACACATTTGGAATAAAATTCTGCTAATCCCAGGAAAGACAGTAGTTGTTCTTTGTCTTTGGGAGCAGGTGCGTCAGAAAAGGCATTCAACAGTTTTTTTGTGGTTTAACACCCTCTTTAGATAAAGTGTGCCATAGATAATCTATTTGTTCCACGCCAAACTTGCATTTGTGCACACCTACCGTCAGACCAACTTGTTCTAGCTTGCACAAAGTAACATCTAAGAACTTATCATGTTCCTCACGGTTTGAACCCCACACTAAAACATCATCTTGAAAAACCATGACTTTGGATAACCCCTTGAGAATTTTGCACATTATTCTCTGGATGTCAGTCCAAACGGCATTCGCACAAAGCGAAAGGCACCTTTTAGAGTTATAGAAGAGGTAAGATGCTTGGAGGAAGGATGTAAACGAATTTGATGGTAAGCACTGGATAAATCAATTAAGGAGAAAAATTTGGATCAATCACTGAGGAAACCATTTCATTGATATGCGGAGGTGGAAAACGGTCAACTAAAATGTTTCGGTTAAGGTCTCTCAAGTCTATGCACATGCGCAAATTCCCATCCGATTTGCGCGCTAAAACAATGGGACTTAGCCATTCTGAAGATTTGATTGGTTCAATTACCTGTGCTTCACAAAGTCTTTTGCAGTTATTTTTTTAATTGGTCCTTAAGAGCAAAAGGTACGTTTCTAGCTTTATGTACACATGGTACATAATTGGTCTTTAATACAATACGATGTTCAAATTTATTTAAACAACCAAGATCTTGTCTGAAAAGTTGAGGAAACTTGACACTCCACTTGACTTTTTCATCATTTTTAGTTACTAAAACCTGTTGAGGGTGGTTAGGGTCTAACACTATTCCCAACATTTTCTGCTTATACCAGCCCAGTAATGATCTGCCCCTTTCTACTACATAGACCTTGCATGTGACTTCTTTGGTTTAATGTGACAATTTACACATGAAATAACCTAACAGTGGTAACTTAACCCCACAATAACCTACAGGATGTACATCAGGGGTACTCAATTCACATTTTCCAATCTTTTCCCAGATATCTTTGCTGATTATAGTATAGGGTGAGCACAAATCAGCACAAACCGCAGCCTTAGCACCATTTAATCCTAATGTACATTTAGGAGGATTATAACCTTCCTGAATCTCATTGATAGAGTCAACACCTATCACTAGAATTTCTACTTCATCAGATGAGCTGTCTTCATAGTGTTCAGTTACAGCATGAACAGACGATTTCTAACTGTTAGATGTACTGGCTTTACACATGCGTGCATAATGACCTATTCTCTTGCATTTGTGACATTCTTCCTTAAGTGCAAAACATTTGTCAGACTCATAATCAGCAGAATGTTTGGTACTGCCACATCTGAAACACATGCGACTATGTTTGAAATAGTTTTTCACACTTTTATAACTTTTTAAATCAATTTTTTAGCACTACTTTTCTCTACAGCACAAACATTGACAGAATCATCTTTACTACTCTTATCTGAATTCTGGTCTGATTTCAACTCTTTGACGTACCTAGACATGTTTTCTATGAGTCTGACAATTTCTATAATTCTGCGTAAAGAAAGGTCGTTCAATTCTAATAATCTTTCTTGAATTTTAACATTATTAGTTCTGTTGATAAACTGGTCTCTAATTATTTCTTTGTGTAAATCCATAAACCTACAAGTAGATGCAAGGGTCCTAAGTACAGAAATATATGGAAAAAAATGTGTGTCTTTCGACAACTATGCTGACTTTTTTTTCCAAAGTTCTCTTCTAACGCCTTAATAATTACGAAGTATTCATCTACATTGACTGCACGAGTGTCATCAACAGCATTTCCTTCTCCACTCTCAGTGTTGGTGGAAATAGTAGACGGTATAGGTAAGGTTTTAAGTACTTTCCTACCTTCAATCCCTAAATTATGCTTCAAAAAAGCGACCTTGCGAGAAGCTACAAAATCTTCTCCACCTATTGCCTCAAGTTAAGTTTCAAAGGACTCCAGCCAATCTTCCCAAGGTAATGTAGGTTCCCCAGGATTTTGCAAGAACTTAGGTGGAGCTAAGATGGTTGACATATCCATGTTATGGTATGAATAATGATATACCAAGACCAGTTAACCTTTATAGAATAGAAATGAAATAAATAATACAGAACAGATCACACAACAGTAGGTTAAAAATAGATGAAGTACACTAAAATGATAAAATAAAATAAATGAAGTAGTCACCATTGACACTTGAGGATAAAGGTGATTCCTCCTTGTGTTAGTAAGTCCGGTTAATGCTTGTGGCATGAACAGCTGTAACAAGTTCTGTTATTGCTTGTGATACCCACTTTACATCAGTGCTTGTGGAATAAACTCAATGCTTGTGGAATTAAACTCAACCGCTTCCTTCAATTTCTGTCCTTGTCTAAATCATAAAATGAACGATGCGATACACGCATGAATAACTTTGGCTCTCAGTTCCTCCAGAACTTTTCAACTTTGCCGATTAATGTTGCTCTATGCCGTTGCCCTTCACTGCTGAGCTCATTAATTCAAACACTGCCGAGTACATCCACTTTAATTCAAGACTGCTGGGTACATCCACACAGGTGCCATTCACTGCTGAGCACTTAATTCAAACCCTTCCTAACACAGCTGAGTGCAACTATTCAAACACAACACGGCCCCAAACTGCTGCTTACGTCTCCTGGATACTAAACGTTGTTTAACGCAGGGCACTTCAATAAGTCAGAATGCTAGCCAAAACTGTCAATGCGCATCCAATCAAACCAATTTGTGGCATCAAGTCACAATACAAGGTACCTTAATGTTTCTTTCTCACAGAAACAGCCAGGCCAACAGGTACAGCAAGTAAACAGGCAACACTGCGAGGTAGACCAGTCCAACGCAGGCGATTTAAGCCCAGGGGTTGACTTGGAGTGGGGAAAAAAAACGGTTCCAGTAGATTTCTTCTTCCCAGGATTCTTCTTTACTCCTCTCCTTCTTCACAGGCTTCTCATTCCATCTCCGTCGCCATTTTTAAGTAGAGGTACACGCAGGATTTAAATTGAAGAAGGTTTATTAAGTACAGGAGAACAACCCCTGAAGGTTCCTCTTCAGGCAACAGCAGTTCCAGTTCTGCTTACTTTCCAATAGCATTGTAGTGTTAAGCATCACTAGGATACAATGCACATGTTGCTATGATACAACAGTAAAGTGCTTGTCTTGTCTATCTTAAATATGGTAAAATTAGTAGACACCCACATAATACAGTCAGTCTACAATTAAGTCCCTGATATATGGTACTACCTGTGCCCAGGGTGTGGAAATTGAATACTACTAGCGGACAGTAGCACACACCAACCAAAGTAACACTATAAGACAAGTCTCAGGACTGCAACTGCAGCCTGTAGTGCAGTTTTAAACTGACCTCCCACTCTTATAAGTCACCTCTAAGGTAGGCCGTAAATGGTCACAGAGCAAGGTGCACAGTATTTAATTTTTGTTAAAGTAGGACATGTGTGATTGGGTTTTTACATGTCCTGGAAGTGGACAACTCTAAGTTGTTTTTCACTGTTACAAGGCTATCTCTACTAAGGACAGACACTGGGTGACCTTATTAAACATATTAAGTGCTTACATCAGTTTGAGACCAGAGAGAGAAATTTTGGTTACACTCATATCAATTGTAATTTGATATCCTGTTTAATGGTCGAGTCAGATTTGAAGTGTCTATTCTTAAAATATCACTTTCAGAAAGTTAACCAAATGTGCCTTCCTGCAAGTATTTAGGACCGTGGCTGTGAATGGCTCTCCTATGGTCTTTTGTGTATTGCTTCCAGACATAGGGACAGTAGGGCCTTTGGTGTGGGGCAGGGTGTTTCTGTCCTGTGGAGGATGTCCTGGTGGGTTGAACTTCGCCTTTCCGAGCTTCAAATGGTATCCTCAAGGGATTGCCTTCCTAACTTCTATGAGCTGCCTGCCCTGCAACTGACAAATGCACCCACACCTAATCTCCTACGCCGACGACACCCAGCTGATCCTCTCCCTCACCATAGACCGCCACACCACCAAAACCAACCTCATCCTTGGATCCACCCCCTCGGCCTGGGATGACTCCTGGTGGCTGACTGCACTAGGAGCACCCCCCACACCCACCGACCATACACGCAACCTTGGGGTCCTCCTCGACTCCACCCTCTCCATGACGAAGCAGGTCAACACCGTCTTCTCCTCCTGCTTCAACACCCTCCGCATGCTTCGCAGGATCTTCAAGTGGATCCCCACCAAAACTAGAAGGACGGTCACCCAGGCCCTCGTCTCCAGTAGACTGGACTACGACAATCACTCTACTCAGGAGCCCCGGCCAAACTCCTGAAACGCTCCAACGCATCCAGAACGCCTCCGCACGCCTGATCCTCGACATCCCTCGCCACAGCCACATCACACCCCACCTGAGAGACCTGCACTGGCTCCCCATCAACAAGAGGATAACCTTCAAGATCCTCACCCATGCACACAAGGCACTTCACGACACCGGACCAGCGTACCTCAACAGCTGACTCAGCTTCTACAACCCCACCCGCCAGCTCCGCTCCGCAGACCGCGCCCTCCCCACTGTCCCCCGCATCTGAAGAGTGACAACCGGCAGCAGATCTTTCTCCCACCTCGCCGCCAAGACATGGAACACCCTCCCCATCCGCCTGCGGCAGACCAAAGACCTTGTAACCTTCGGGAGACTCCTCAAGACCTGACTCTTCGAACAGTAGCAGCATCCCCCCCAGCGCCTTGAGACCCTCACGGGTATGTAGTGCGCTCTAAAAATGCCTTGATTGATTGATTAATTGATTGATCCTGTGTTTTCTTTGTTACTCTCGACAGTTTGAAGTCAAATCCATTGAAGGAGGGTGATTGGACAAAAGCGGTATCCCTCACAAACAGGCTGGTACTAGACATAAAACATGACTTCCTTAAACTTTCAGACCCTCTCATCAGAACACTCCTGTACATGTGGAAGATTCAGAAGAAGGACTGCCATGCTGTCTAAAGAAGAAAGATTTGGCCTGCTTGCCTTGAATTCAGGCTCCACAGAAGTGACTGCAAGGATCAGTTGGCCGACCTGCATGAACTCTAGAAACATATGAAGCTTCCAGAGGCCTCCGTACAACTGCCTGGGCCCGACCACTGGCCTCTGCTGGAGTGAGTCAGTCCTAATGTACATTTTCCCTTTTTAGTCCTGGGTGACTGTGTAGCAGTCCTGCTATGACTTTTTTTGTCAGACTCGAATCCAAAAGCAGCTCTAGCATCTTGCAGTGTTTGGTAAATTTTGTTCTGAGCCCCACATCTAACCCATGACCCCCCATAGGGCAGAAAATTCCTAATTTTAAGACTTTCGGTATTCACAGAAGGCATTAGGAGTCCTAAAGTTAGGACTCCTAACTTCTGTGAATACCGAAATGAGTAAGTGCCTTCTGTGAGTACCAAAATGAGTAAGTGCCTTCTGTGAATACCAAAATGGTAGTAAGTTTAGGATTTTGTCTTAAGTTAGTTCTGTGAATCGGGCCCCTAGCATTTAAGCAATTTTTAGACACTGTTACCCCTCCTGGTGCCAAAAGTCTTCATTTTAGGTACAGCTATGACTTTCTGATCCTGAGAATATTTGAGGCGCTACGAGCATGAGCTTGCTGCTTATTGGCTGCGAGCGGCACGAGCGGTTGCAACTAGGAAGTGTTGGCAGTTTTTTTGTGATTCTGTTGAAGTGAGTAAGGGGAAAAAGGGCAAGAAAAGTAGGAAAGATGAGGGTAGGAGCACTGCAACCTCTGTGGGGTGTTTAGGGTGTGCTATACAGCTGTGCGAAGTGAACTACTTATCCCTACCCGTCTGAAAGTGCTGGGCTACGGAAATTAAGTGAGGTATTGCCTAGAGTCTGATGCTGCTAAGGTGAGCTGCTGCGGGACTCGGGGATTTAAGCGTGAGCCCAAACTGTGTGTCTTATGCTGTGAAGTCATGTGCCCTCTCCTTTGTACCACACCTGTGGAAGTAGTATCAGCATGTGTTTATACCTACTAGGATGAACTACTGACCCCTACTGGTCTGAAAGTGCTGGGGTATGGAATATATATGCTGCCGGACTTGGGGATGAAAACGTGAGTCCAAACTGTGTGTCATATGCTGTGAAGTCATGTGCTCTGGTCGCAGTGCCACATCTGTCCTAGTGTCAGCATGTAGTTATACCTACTCGGAGGAACTTTTGTTTCGAACATTGTAACTTGTGTATGGTGCTTAGGGGGTGTTATACAGGTTGTGCGAAGGTAAATTTGCGTTTATCAAATCAATTCGGTATTTGTAAAGTGCAAACTACTCACTTGTACGGGTCTGATGGCGCTGGGGGCGTAAGCTGAACTGCTGCCGGACTCGGGGATAAAGCCTCTGAACTACTGACCTCTTCCAGTCTGAAAGTGCGGGGTACGGAAATTAAGTGAGGTATTGCCTAGAGTGTCAAGCTGCTAAATTGAGCTGCTGCTCGACTCGGTGATGAAACTGTGAGCCCAAACTGTGTGTCCTATGCTTTGTAGTCATGTGCTCTGGGTGCTGTGCCACACCTGTCCAAGTAGTGTCAGCACTATTTTATATGCAGTAGGAGGAAGTTTTGTTTGGAACACGGTAACTAGTATATGGTGCTTAGGTGGTGTTATACAGGGAGTGCGAAGGTAAATCAATACAGTATTTGTAAAGCTCAAACTACTCACCCCTATGTGTCTGAAGGCCCTGGAGGCCGGCATGGAAATTATGTGAGCTATTAAGTGAGCTATTGCCCAGAGTCACACGGTGCTGAGCTGGGCTGCTGCCGGAGCAGGGAATTAAACCGTGAGCCCTGTGATCTGAACTCATGTTTTCTGACCACTGCAGCACACCTGTCCAAGTAGTGTCAGCATGTGTGCATACGAACTAGGAGGAACTTTTTTTTTAAACAGTGTGACATCTGTAGGGTGATTGGGGGGTGCTACAGAGGGAGTGTGAAGTTCAATTCTGCTGTTTCCAATCCATTCGGTATTTGTAAAGTGCAACTACTCACTCGTACGGGTCTGCAGGTGCTGGGGGCCGGCGTGGTAATTAAGTGAGCTATTGCCCAGAGTCACATGGTGCTATGCTGAGCTGTCGCTAGAGCCGGTGATCAAAGCCAGAGATCTGTGCTTCAAAGTCAGAGGGCCCGATTCACAGAACTAACTTAAGACAAAATCCTAAACTTACTACCATTTTCGTATTCACAGAAGGCACTTACGCATTTTGGTATTCACAGAAGACACTTACTCATTTCGGTATTCACAGAAGTTAGGAATCCTCACTTTAGGACTCCTAAATGCCTTCTGTGAATTCCGAAAGTCTTAAAATCAGGATTTTTCTCAGTTTAGGAGTCCTAAAGTTAGGACTCCTAACTTTACTACCACTAAACTGAGAAAAATCCTTATTTTAAGGCTTTCGGTATTCACAGAAGGCATTTAGGAGTCCTAAAGTTAGGAGTCCTAACTTTACTACTACTAAATTGAGAAAAATCCTAATTTTAAGACTTTCGGTATTCACAGAAGGCATTTAGGAGTCCTAAAGTTAGGAGTCCTAACTATACTACTACTAAACTGAGAAAAATCCTAACTTTCGGTATTCACAGAAGGCATTTAGGAGTCCTAAAGTTAGGACTCCTAACTTCTGTGAATACCAAAATGAGTAAGTGCCTTCTGTGAATACCAAAATGAGTAAGTGCCTTCTGTGAATACCAAAATAGTAGTAAGTTTAGGATTTTGTCTTAAGTTAGTTCTGTGAATCGGGCCCCAAGACTCTACCCATTGGGAATAGAGGTAACTGCAGCCAAAAAGACATGGTTTGCCTGATCGAGTCCAGTGCCCTCCCTAAATATCCATCAATAAGATTGTGATCATTGTGATTTATTTGTACACCCAAATATTTAATGGTGTCCAACTTCAACTGTAATGACTTGAACCTGTTAATCCATACCCACATACATGACCTCCAATAGCACAGCAGAGTCCGATCTCAAGAATATCGAGGCATTGTCCACGTATGGAAACACTATTTGGGTCTGCCCGCCTATATGAATACCCCAGTGGACACCCCATGATCGTAGCAGGCAGGCTAATCATTCCATGGCCAAAGAGAACTGTAATGGAGCGAGGTAGCAACCATGCCAGGTGACCCTCTATGAGAATCCTATCTGAGATAACTGCACCTGTTCGGATCCTAACTACCAGACCCTTGTACAAAAGTGCTATCCATCGTCGGAACTCTGGTCCTATGTCCAGTCTACCCAAGGCGTGTTACAAGAATGCCCACCCCAGGATGTCTAACTCCATCTAGATATATACGGAAGTCACCCAGTACTGTGTTTCTGTCTTCCGTGCCCAGTCCATAGCCCAGAACAGTCAGTGGAGATTGAAAAAATGTGTTTCTGCCTGGGATAAAGCCGTTTTGAACAGGGGGCACTAGTGATTGTACCAGTAGAGTCAGCCTATTGGCAATTACCCTTACCAAAACTTGGTAATCAAGGTTTAGTTACTATAAGGGGTGGTATGACGCAACCTCCAGTGGGTCCTGACCTGGTTTTGGGAATACCATGATTAGTTCCTCTTTCATTGAATCAGATACCCACTTGGGTCTGGTAGGTGGCAAAAACTCAGAAACCCATCTGTACCCAGAGTCTTGCCCCTTACAATCTGTTTTATAGCTAGTTTATTTTCCTTTAGGGTCATAGGGGCATCCAATTTGTGAGTTTGAATAAGATAATGTAAGGAGATTTCACTACCTCTCAGGTAGTCTGAGACAGTTTCAGGTTTTTTTCGGGGGGGGGTGGTTATATAGTGCGGACTAGACCCGAAGTTATCAGAGCACTTTACATGAACACCATTTGCATTACAGACAGATACATTAATTTCTTTGCTAGGCACAGGGAGATTAAATGATTTGCCCAGAATCACAGAATGATGAGAGTCCCTGCCAAGATTTGAGCCTGTTTCCCCAGCTCCAAGGTCTACCTTACTAGCTGTTGGGCTACATTCCCATTCCCCCATCATCCCTTTATAGGATCCTATAATAATTTTCAAATGCTCCGTGTCACCGTTTAGACCCACCTGTGTGAAGTCGTAGTCCCAATCCACAGGAACGACGAGAATACCCCCACACTCTCGAGGTCTGTCCACAGAAGCGTGAATTCGTATACACTCTAGCAGTAGACAGACCCTGAGAGATGTGGGGACAAGGTTTGGAAGCGCTCACTTGATTCCCCCAGCGGGTGTTTCCTAATGGGCAGAGCAGAAAACAACCTGTAGCAAAGACAATAAAGACAATACGATTGATTACTCTCTATTCTCTTGTGGTTATGTAAGACTACCATACATTCTAAGGTTAAGGTGAACTATTCGCTCCCCCCCTTTCCTTCTTACCCGCTAGACATCTCGTTAAGCTTCAAACAGCGAATCAGCTGGGCCTTTGTAGAATTAGCAGGGCAGGGGAGCAATATCCGCCAGGCAAATAACAGGAGGGCGGAGACCCCGTTGGTCACGAAGAGAGGGGAATTCTACAAGCCCAAAAACCAGACTTGGAGGTTCAAAGGAGAATATACAAAAAGGGGTATACCAGGGCGGCTTGTGTGATAATGCTCTGGGGAAGAGAATACATAAAGGGAGAGGTGGATTTCTTCAGGCATCAGAAACCCTGCTAGGCATTACCTTAAAAAATAAATTGTGCCCAAAAAGTATATTTCAAGCACTACACGAGTGCCAAGAAATTATATTGAGGCTCCTCAAACGAATTTCATTAACGCGCCCCAGCGCGTGTAACAACAATCACCTTCAGCTGCTCTCTAAGCGCGGCGAGCGCGAATACTAGTAACAATGTATCCGGCTGCAAGAGCACAACGCTTATGGCACTGGGGAATGTAATCGCTCAAAGCGAGCGTGAGGGAGAATCTACAAAGCAACAATGTTGCTTTTCCGCCGCGGTCGCGTTTCTATTAAACACACCCGCGACTGCTTCTGACTAAAGGCAGGGAATTCGGAGGTTCAGGGATTACCTCCAAAAGGCAGCCTAGCGCATAGAAGAAGGTCTGAAAGGGGAGCAGGAACAAGGAAACGTAGCAGCGAACAGCAAAGCGGGCTCCAAAGAACAACAGGAACACGGAGAGTAAGGGCGTGGACTAAGGACTCTACGAATCTGAAAACCAAGCACCGGTTTGCTGCTGAGGAGAGCTATTTAAGGGAGGGAACCAGTGTAAACTACCCCCACCTACTCGCAAAAAGGGAGCGTCTAAAAAGTACATGTTTCTACTAGCTTTCTTCCCTGAATCCCAGCAATGATACAAGAGGCTTGTCGTGTAACAGTTCTCCCACCCAAAGGCCGCTGAACAGGGCGAGGTTTGTCAGGATGTAGGGCATGAAATCTATGAACCAGAACAGGAGCATGCACGTTTTCTGCCGGTTCCCATGAACGATATTCAGGAGCAAAACCTAACCAATCAACTAAGTATTGTAGTTTTCCCCGATATCTACGAGAATCCAAGATTTTCTTGATTTCATATTCTAACTCATCACCAACTAATACAGGGGGAGGAGGAACTTCAGGTGTCATAGGGATTTGATGCTCTTTCAAAAGGGACACATGGAATACTGGATGTATTTGCCTTTCCTCAGGTAGTTCTAATTTTATGGATACAGGAGTGATGGTCTTGACTATTTTATAGGGTCCTATGTAACGGGGTTGTAGTTTACGAGGACCTGGCAATTTGAGATTCCTCATAGACAACCACACCTGATCACCGACTTTATATTCTGGAGCTGGCCTTCTATGTTTATCTGCCTGTTTCTTCATAGCCTCTTGAGTTTTACTTAGTTCTCTAGATGCAGCCCTCCAAGTCTCTAAAATGGTAGCATGATGACGTTGTACGGCAGGTATGCTTTCTAGATGCAGAGGTACTGGTAAAGGTAGGAACCTAGGATTGTGGGCCTGAGCAAAATAGAAGGGGGAAACCCCAGTGGAGGAATGCATGGAGTTGTTATAAGCGAATTCCGCTAAAGAGAGGGCATGTACCCATTTCGAACTGACTGTTGACAGTAACCATCTAAGGTATTGTTCCAGCGTCTGATTCGTTCTCTCAGTCTGACCGTCAGTTTGGGGATGATACGCTGTGGACAATCTATGATCTATTCCTAACGCTGTACATAATCCCTGCCAAAATCTAGAAACGAACTGGACACCTCTGTCCGTGATAATAACAGAGGGCACTCCATGCAATCTGATGATTTGATCTATGAATACTTGTGCCAAGTCTTTAGCAGTGGGCAACTTTTTTAATGGAATGAAATGAGCCATTTTTGTGAATAAATCCACAACTACTAATACTGTATTGTACCCCTGTACCAAAGGCAAATCAGTGATAAAATCCATACTAACCGTATGTGTCAGAAGCTGTGTCGGAATTCCCACGGAGGCAGAACGCTGCTAGCTCCCAATGCCCACCTCCCGGAACGCACCGTAGAATACAATGGCTCCAGGCAGGGGGAAAGGGGAATGGGACAAGAAGAGACACTCGAGCTTTTCTGGACTCCTTTTTCTATTCTTGATATTGTTGTCTGGAGTACCTAATGCACAGAGGGAGAAATCACTTAACTCTTATTTACTCTAAATACCTGACTGCTTCGGTTCTCTCTTGTTGTTACCTTCCCTACCCAGGTTTGCTGGAGTTTGAGCTCCTCTTCGGATTTAGCTGACTACTTCTGGCATGTGTTTCTATCAACCTAATGCACAAGAGATATTATTCAGTCAGATGATTAGCTATTCCCTCCTCAGGTCTCTTTACTCCTTCGCCTCCCCTTCTATTTTCTTACCTTGTGTAGTCTGACTGAATGATTATCAAGGGGGTTCTACTGCTAGCGAGGACTGCACTGCACTTGGTGCATGGTGGGATGACCACAGAGTCTTAATGGACTATAGTTCTGCTTCAGGTGATGTGATCCACAGGCAATTCTTGGCTTTCAACGGGAAGCGCGCAAAAAGGTAAGTAAAAGGAAAGTTAGGAAGGAGAGAATAGGGAAGAATACAAGCGGGGAGATTCGAAGGGGGGGAATACACCAGGCAGCGTGGTCTCTTTACATTCAGCAAATGAGTACAAGAAGTTCTAGTCTTTAACGGTTGATCTTACTTGTTTCTTGAAGTCCAGACACAAATTCTTAAGCTCCCTAAACTCGACGATTTCCCACCGGAGCAGGAAGGCTGCTAAGTTCTTCTTGGAATATTACTGCTTCTTTCACTCCTGGAAATATTTATCTCTTCTCTCACTGAAGGCTCTCAGACGGACTATGAAGGAATATTCCCATAATACTGGAACTCGGAATTTCACTCTTCACAATCCCTCTTCCGCAGCTTACGGAAGAATTCGCCACAGGATGTGACGCACACTTGAATTTACTCAAATTCTACGGAGTGCACCCAAAACACAACTTCTCTCACAAAGGACTAAATTGAAGTGCGCATTAGAACGCTCTTCGCTGACGCGCGAAACCTCGTATCTCGCGAGATCCCATGCGTCAAACAGTACTTAGATAGTTCTGATGAGTCAAGCGGCCATCTTGAAATGGTGCGCTTAATCTCTAATAGGCATTTGTCTAAACGTTACAGCAGGAGGGTTTAACCGTCACTCGAGATCTTTTCTGATGCAAATTGAGGGTAGCGACGGTTTTTGCTTCCCTGACAGTATGCCAAGGAATAGTAGGTATGGATATGGGACGCAACAACCCTGCCGGAGCGGAATGCGATGCTTTCTGTCTTGCGCATACCTGACATTTTGCTACGTAAGACAGTACATCCTTACTCATTCCTTTCCACCAAAACCATCTTTGACATAACTGAACAGTTTTGTCAACACCCGTATGAGCCGTTAAGGACGAGTCATGACACCACTTGATTATCTGTTGTTGTAGCGAGGTAAGAGGGATGTATATCCTATCGTTGTGTAGGTATAACCCATCCTTAATGGTTCGTTGCTGATCTGTGGTCCACTCGAGTGGAGAAACCTCTCCATATGCTTCCATAAGCTGATCCATAAAGGTTGCAGGGGGTTGGTCTGGAGCAGTAACTCCGACTATTTTATCGTAAGGAATGAGTGGAGTGGGGTCGCTTATGTGGATTCTATGGTCTGCACCTAAGCGAGATAACGCATCAGCTTTTCCCTGTTGTGTCCCTGGTCGATAAGTTATGAGGAAATCGAATTCACTAAAGAATAACACCCATCTCAGTTGTCTAGGGGTTAGAGCTTTGGCTGATTTAAAAATTTGCAGATTGCGATGGTCTGTGTAGATAGTGATCGTATGTGGTGACCCCAGTAAATAATGCCTCCACTCCTGAAAGGCAAGTTTTATGGCCAGAAGTTCCCTTTCCCCTATAGTATAGTTCTGTTCGGCCGGGAGGAGTTTCTTTGAGAAATACGCTACAGGATGTAGGCGCCCAGTGGTGGTGTTCCGTTGCGATAACACTCCTCCTACCACATATTGGGAAGCGTCTGCTTCCACATAATAGGGTTGTGAGTTGTCGGCATGACACATGATAGGTGCTGAAGTGAATCTCTTTTTTAGTTGCACAAACGCCTTTTCTGCTTCCTCGGACCACCTAAATTGACTACCCTTACGCAATAACTTCGTAATGGGTGTGATGATATCAGAAAAATGATCGATGAAGCGTCTATAGAAATTCGCAAACCCAATGAAAGATTGCACCTCCTTCACTGAGGTGGGACTAGGCCATTGGACTAATGCATCTATCTTTTTTGGATTCATAAGAATACCTTCCGCCGAGATGATGAATCCCAAAAATTCCACTTTATCTGTATGAAATGAGCTTTTATCTAATTTGACAAAAAGATGGTTGTCCATTAGTCTTTTAAAAATCTTTTTTACGTGATCGACATGTTCATTCTCAGATTTAGAAAATATCAAAATATCGTCAATGTAGACAATGACGAAGAGGTCAAGATATTCACGTAGGATGTCATTGATGAAATACTGAAAGGCGGCAGGGGCATTGCATAGCCCGAATGGCATGACACAGTACTCGAATAGGCCAAACTTTGTACGAAAAGCTGTCTTCCACTCGTCGCCCTGTTTTACCCTGATCAAATGATAAGCACCCCTCAAATCCAATTTGGTGAATATCTTGGCCCCTCGCACTTGATCCAGAAGTACTGAAATGAGAGGCAATGGGTACTTGTTCTTGATTGTTGCCTTATTTAAGGCACGACAGTCTAGACAGGCGCGTTGACCCCCTTCGCGTTTTGGAATGAAGAAGAGGGGAGAGGATACTGGGGAGGTAGAGTGTCGTATGAACCCCTTGTCCAACATTTCCGAAAGATATTGTTGCAGGTACTCGGTTTCCGGTTCTGTGAGAGCATATACCCGACTCACGGGCAATTCGACCCCAGGGATCAAATCTATTCTACAGTCATAACTTCGATGCGGAGGTAAGGCCGCGGCCTTCTCCACATCGAATACTTCTGCAAATTCACGATACATAGGCGGAAGAGCGGACTCCGACGTCTCCATAGCACAACATAGCGGCGTCTCCCAATCATGTGCTTCATTATAACAATGTATCATACAATATTCAGATTTCAGGGTGATTTTACGAGAAATCCAGTCAATATAGGGGTTATGTGTCTGTAGCCATGGCACCCCTAGGATGGCCCCAAAGTTTGGTGTGTCTATCAAGTCAAACTCCACTTGTTCTGAATGTCCATTGCTGCACACCATAGTCATTTTAGGAGTATGGTAGGTGACCAAACCAGAGGATAAATCCTTCCCATCCACTGCTCTAATGGGTTCTGGTTTAACTTTGGGCAAAAAAGGTATTCGCAGGGTTTGAGCCAATTGTATATCTAGGAAATTGCCAGTCGCCCCGAGTCTAAAAGGATGGATAGGGTCTTTCGACTTTTAAGGGACACAATGAGAGTGACGGATAAGGTAAAATGGCGTGCCACTGGTGTGTGAATAGCCACCTCTCCAGAGACCTTCCCACCTATATCACTCGAAGAACCGGTCTCGTCTTTCTTCAAGTGCTGTACTTTCCCGAAGGTGCACCATATTCTTGACACATAGCTGCGGACTTAGGGATCGTTCCTGTTTTACTGGGACAACCTCTCGCATAATGTCCCCCTTTTCCGCAATAAAGACAGAGATTCTGTTTCCTACGTATGTCTTTTTCTTCGATGGTCAAAGGACTTCTCATCCCTCCGATTTGCATCGGTTCACTAGTGTCTTTGGTTTCTTTATTTTCTCATTTGTCTCCTCGCACTATAAGTAAACGAGCTAGATTTCCACGTGATTTCTCCCCATTTCTTTCCGTTAAGCGGTGATTGAGTTTCACCACTAAGTCAATAAAGGAAGAACAATCCTCTGGAGGGTCCACGATATGAGACAAAAGATCTTTCAAGTCATCATTTAAACCTCTATAGAAGAGAGAGGTCCTTTTCTCTTCTGGCCATTGCGTTTCTTTGATCAATCTATTGAATTCTGTCACATAGGTCAATAGCTCCTTACTGCCTTGTTTCAAGCTTAATAATTCACTATCACTAGCTTGTACATAGGTATGCTTCATGAACAGACTTTTCAGTTTATACCTAAAAAGCGTGAAATTATATAGAAGGGGATCATTGCTTTCCACTAAAGGGACCGCCCAATGAGCAGCATTACCCCCTAAATACGAAACTACAAACGCAACTTTAGCCGCGTCATCGGGAAAGGCATTAGCTTTACAAAGAAAATGTAACTGACATTGATTAAGGAAAACACTAAATTTAGCGCTGTCACCATAAAACCTTTCTGGGACCGCTAAAGGAACGGGGATAGGGGTATGCACATCTACCTGTATGGCTTGGGGAATGGAAGTACTAGCAGTTACAGGCTCAACCAGTGGAGAAGGAACTTGAAAACGGGCAGGTTGTATGTATGTTCTTTTACTCTTCTGTGGAGTTTCTGACACCGTACTCCTAGCTACATTGTGTTGTCTTTCTAGTTCTAGGTGTAGTTGGTGGTTTTCTGTCCTGAGTCTCCCTACTTCTCTCTGTAGGTCCAACAGGGCTGCTGCCAATTCATCTATAGTAGGGTTAGGATGAGGGTTCTCAGATACTAAACTAGTGCCTTCCATATTCATCGTCGTTCGGGTGGACTTAATTCATGGGCTTGGCTTTCTGTCACCGTTTAGACCCACCTGTGTGAAGTCGTAGTCCCAATCCACAGGAATGACGAGAATACCCCCACACTCTCGAGGTCTGTCCACAGAAGCGTGAATTCGTATACACTCTAGCAGTAGACAGACCCTGAGAGATGTGGGGACAAGGTTTGGAAGCGCTCACTTGATTCCCCCAGCGGGCGTTTTCTAATGGGCACAGCAGAAAACAACCTGTAGCAAAGACAATAAAGACAATACGATTGATTACTCTCTATTCTCTCGTGGTTATGTAAGACTACCATACATTCTAAGGTTAAGGTGAACTATTCGCTCCCCCCCTTTCCTTCTTACCCGCTGGACATCTCGTTAAGCTTCAAACAGCGAGTCAGCTGGGCCTTTGTAGAATTAGCAGGGCAGGGGAGCAATATCCGCCAGGCAAATAACAGGAGGGCGGAGACCCCGTTGGTCATGAAGAGAGGGGAATTCTACAAGCCCAAAAACCAGACTTGGAGGTTCAAAGGAGAATATACAAAAAGGGGTATACCAGGGCGGCTTGTGTGATAATGCTCTGGGGAAGAGAATACATAAAGGGAGAGGTGGATTTCTTCAGGCATCAGAAACCCTGCTAGGCATTACCTTAAAAAATAAATTGTGCCCAAAAAGTATATTTCAAGCACTACACGAGTGCCAAGAAATTATATTGAGGCTCCTCAAACGAATTTCATTAACGCGCCCCAGCGCGTGTAACAACAATCACCTTCAGCTGCTCTCTAAGCGCGGCGAGCGCGAATACTAGTAACAATGTATCCGGCTGCAAGAGCACAACGCTTATGGCACTGGGGAATGTAATCGCTCAAACCGAGCGTGAGGGAGAATCTACAAAGCAACAATGTTGCTTTTCCGCCGCAGTCGCGTTTCTATTAAACACACTCGCGACTGCTTCTGACTAAAGGCAGGGAATTCGGAGGTTCAGGGATTACCTCCAAAAGGCAGCCTAGCGCATAGAAGAAGGTCTGAAAGGGGAGCAGGAACAAGGAAACGTAGCAGCGAACAGCAAAGCGGGCTCCAAAGGACAACAGGAACACGGAGAGTAAGGGCGTGGACTAAGGACTCTACGAATCTGAAAGCCAAGCACCGGTTTGCTGCTGAGGAGAGCTATTTAAGGGAGGGAACCAGTGTAAACTCCCCCCACCTACTCGCAATAAGGGAGCGTCTAAAAAGTACATGTTTCTACTAGCTTTCTTCCCTGAATCCCAGCAATGATACAAGAGGCTTGTCGTGTAACAGTTCTCCCACCCAAAGGCCGCTGAACAGGGCGAGGTTTGTCAGGATGTAGGGCATGAAATCTATGAACCAGAACAGGAGCATGCACGTTTTCTGCCGGTTCCCATGAACGATATTCAGGAGCAAAACCTAACCAATCAACTAAGTATTGTAGTTTTCCCCGATATCTACGAGAATCCAAGATTTTCTTGATTTCATATTCTAACTCATCACCAACTAATACAGGGGGAGGAGGAACTTCAGGTGTCATAGGGATTTGATGCTCTTTCAAAAGGGACACATGGAATACTGGATGTATTTGCCTTTCCTCAGGTAGTTCTAATTTTATGGATACAGGAGTGATGGTCTTGACTATTTTATAGGGTCCTATGTAACGGGGTTGTAGTTTACGAGGACCTGGCAATTTGAGATTCCTCATAGACAACCACACCTGATCACCAACTTTATATTCTGGAGCTGGCCTTCTATGTTTATCTGCCTGTTTCTTCATAGCCTCTTGAGTTTTACTTAGTTCTCTAGATGCAGCCCTCCAAGTCTCTAAAATGGTAGCATGATGACGTTGTACGGCAGGTATGCTTTCTAGATGCAGAGGTACTGGTAAAGGCAGGAACCTAGGATTGTGGGCCTGAGCAAAATAGAAGGGGGAAACCCCAGTGGAGGAATGCATGGAGTTGTTATAAGCGAATTCCGCTAAAGGGAGGGCATGCACCCATTTCGAACTGACTGTTGACAGTAACCATCTAAGGTATTGTTCCAGCGTCTGATTCGTTCTCTCAGTCTGACCGTCAGTTTGGGGATGATACGCTGTGGACAATCTATGATCTATTCCTAACGCTGTACATAATCCCTGCCAAAATCTAGAAACGAACTGGACACCTCTGTCCGTGATAATAACATAGGGCACTCCATGCAATCTGATGATTTGATCTATGAATACTTGTGCCAAGTCTTTAGCAGTGGGCAACTTTTTTAATGGAATGAAATGAGCCATTTTTGTGAATAAATCCACAACTACTAATACTGTATTGTACCCCTGTACCAAAGGCAAATCAGTGATAAAATCCATACTAACCGTATGCCAAGGAATAGTAGGTATGGATATGGGACGCAACAACCCTGCCGGAGCGGAATGCGATGCTTTCTGTCTTGCGCATACCTGACATTTTGCTACGTAAGACAGTACATCCTTACTCATTCCTTTCCACCAAAACCATCTTTGACATAACTGAACAGTTTTGTCAACACCCGGATGAGCCGTTAAGGACGAGTCATGACACCACTTGATTATCTGTTGTTGTAGCGAGGTAAGAGGGATGTATATCCTATCGTTGTGTAGGTATAACCCATCCTTAATGGTTCGATGCTGATCTGTGGTCCACTCGAGTGGAGAAACCTCTCCATATGCTTCCATAAGCTGATCCATAAAGGTTGCAGGGGGTTGGTCTGGAGCAGTAACTCCGACTATTTTATCGTAAGGAATGAGTGGAGTGGGGTCGCTTATGTGGATTCTATGGTCTGCACCTAAGCGAGATAACGCATCAGCTTTTCCCTGTTGTGTCCCTGGTAGATAAGTTATGAGGAAATCGAATTCACTAAAGAATAACACCCATCTCAGTTGTCTAGGGGTTAGAGCTTTGGCTGATTTAAAAATTTGCAGATTGCGATGGTCTGTGTAGATAGTGATCGTATGTGGTGACCCCAGTAAATAATGCCTCCACTCCTGAAAGGCAAGTTTTATGGCCAGAAGTTCCCTTTCCCCTATAGTATAGTTCTGTTCGGCCGGGAGGAGTTTCTTTGAGAAATACGCTACAGGATGTAGGCGCCCAGTGGTGGTGTTCCGTTGCGATAACACTCCTCCTACCACGTATTGGGAAGCGTCTGCTTCCACATAATAGGGTTGTGAGTTGTCGGCATGACACATGATAGGTGCTGAAGTGAATCTCTTTTTTAGTTGCACAAACGCCTTTTCTGCTTCCTCGGACCACCTAAATTGACTACCCTTACGCAATAACTTCGTAATGGGTGTGATGATATCAGAAAAATGATCGATGAAGCGTCTATAGAAATTCGCAAACCCAATGAAAGATTGCACCTCCTTCACTGAGGTGGGACTAGGCCATTGGACTAATGCATCTATCTGTTTTTGGATTCATAAGAATACCTTCCGCCGAGATGATGAATCCCAAAAATTCCACTTTATCTGTATGAAATGAGCTTTTATCTAATTTGGCAAAAAGATGGTTGTCCATTAGTCTTTTAAAAATCTTTTTTACGTGATCGACATGTTCGTTCTCAGATTTAGAAAATATCAAAATATCGTCAATGTAGACAATGACGAAGAGGTCAAGATATTCACGTAGGATGTCATTGATGAAATACTGAAAGGCGGCAGGGGCATTGCATAGCCCGAATGGCATGACACAGTACTCGAATAGGCCAAACTTTGTACGAAAAGCTGTCTTCCACTCGTCGCCCTGTTTTACCCTGATCAAATGATAAGCACCCCTCAAATCCAATTTGGTGAATATCTTGGCCCCTCGCACTTGATCCAGAAGTACTGAAATGAGAGGCAATGGGTACTTGTTCTTGATTGTTGCCTTATTTAAGGCACGACAGTCTAGACAGGCGCGTTGACCCCCTTCGCGTTTTGGAATGAAGAAGAGGGGAGAGGATACTGGGGAGGTAGAGTGTCGTATGAACCCCTTGTCCAACATTTCCGAAAGATATTGTTGCAGGTACTCGGTTTCCGGTTCTGTGAGAGCATATACCCGACTCACGGGCAATTCGACCCCAGGGATCAAATCTATTCTACAGTCATAACTTCGATGCGGAGGTAAGGCCGCGGCCTTCTCCACATCGAATACTTCTGCAAATTCACGATACATAGGCGGAAGAGCGGACTCCGACGTCTCCATAGCACAACATAGCGGCGTCTCCCAATCATGTGCTTCATTATAACAATGTATCATACAATATGCAGATTTCAGGGTGATTTTACGAGAAATCCAGTCAATATAGGGGTTATGTGTCTGTAGCCATGGCACCCCTAGGATGGGCCCAAAGTTTGGTGTGTCTATCAAGTCAAACTCCACTTGTTCTGAATGTCCATTGCTGCACACCATAGTCATTTTAGGAGTATGGTAGGTGACCAAACCAGAGGATAAATCCTTCCCATCCACTGCTCTAATGGGTTCTGGTTTAACTTTGGGCAAAAAAGGTATTCGCAGGGTTTGAGCCAATTGTATATCTAGGAAATTGCCAGTCGCCCCGAGTCTAAAAGGATGGATAGGGTCTTTCGACTTTTAAGGGACACAATGAGAGTGACGGATAAGGTAAAATGGCGTGCCACAGGTGTGTGAATAGCCACCTCTCCAGAGACCTTCCCACCTATATCACTCGAAGAACCGGTCTCGTCTTTCTTCAAGTGCTGTACTTTCCCGAAGGTGCACCATATTCTTGACACATAGCTGCGGACTTAGGGATCGTTCCTGTTTTACTGGGACAACCTCTCGCATAATGTCCCCCTTTTCCGCAATAAAGACAGAGATTCTGTTTCCTACGTATGTCTTTTTCTTCGATGGTCAAAGGACTTCTCACCCCTCCGATTTGCATCGGTTCACTAGTGTCTTTGGTTTCTTTATTGTCTCTTTTGTCTCCTCGCACTATAAGTAAACGAGCTAGATTTCCACGTGATTTCTCCCCATTTCTTTCCGTTAAGCGGTGATTGAGTTTCACCACTAAGTCAATAAAGGAAGAACAATCCTCTGGAGGGTCCACGATATGAGACAAAAGATCTTTCAAGTCATCATTTAAACCTCTATAGAAGAGAGAGGTCCTTTTCTCTTCTGGCCATTGCGTTTCTTTGATCAATCTATTGAATTCTGTCACATAGGTCAATAGCTCCTTACTGCCTTGTTTCAAGCTTAATAATTCACTATCACTAGCTTGTACATAGGTATGCTTCACGAACAGACTTTTCAGTTTATACCTAAAAAGCGTGAAATTATATAGAAGGGGATCATTGCTTTCCACTAAAGGGACCGCCCAATGAGCAGCATTCCCCCCTAAATACGAAACTACAAACGCAACTTTAGCCGCGTCATCGGGAAAGGCATTAGCTTTAGAAAGAAAATGTAACTGACATTGATTAAGGAAAACACTAAATTTAGTGCTGTCACCATAAAACCTTTCTGGGACCGCTAAAGGAACGGGGATAGGGGTATGCACATCTACCTGTATGGCTTGGGGAATGGAAGTACTAGCAGTTACAGGCTCAACCAGTGGAGAAGGAACTTGAAAACGGGCAGGTTGTATGTATGTTCTTTTACTCTTCTGTGGAGTTTCTGACACCGTACTCCTAGCTACATTGTGTTGTCTTTCTAGTTCTAGGTGTAGTTGGTGGTTTTCTGTCCTGAGTCTCCCTACTTCTCTCTGTAGGTCCAACAGGGCTGCTGCCAATTCATCTATAGTAGGGCTAGGATGAGGGTTCTCAGATACTAAACTAGCGCCTTCCATATTCATCGTCGTTCGGGTGGACTTAATTCGTGGGCTTGGCTTTCTGTCGCCGTTTAGACCCACCTGTGTGAAGTCGTAGTCCCAATCCACAGGAACGACGAGAATACCCCCACATTCTCGAGGTCTGTCCACAGAAGCGTGAATTCGTAGACACTCTAGCAGTAGACAGACCCTGAGAGATGTGGGGACAAGGTTTGGAAGCACTCACTTGATTCCCCCAGCGGGTATTTTCTAATGGGCACAGCAGAAAACAACCTGTAGCAAAGACAATAAAGACAATTCGATTGATTACTCTCTATTCTCTCGTGGTTATGTAAGACTACCATACATTCTAAGGTTAAGGTGAACTATTCGCTCCCCCCCTTTCCTTCTTACCCGCTGGACATCTCGTTAAGCTTCAAACAGCGAATCAGCTGGGCCTTTGTAGAATTAGCAGGGCAGGGGAGCAATATCCGCCAGGCAAATAACAGGAGGGCGGAGACCCCGTTGGTCATGAAGAGAGGGGAATTCTACAAGCCCAAAAACCAGACTTGGAGGTTCAAAGGAGAATATACAAAAAGGGGTATACCAGGGCGGCTTGTGTGATAATGCTCTGGGGAAGAGAATACATAAAGGGAGAGGTGGATTTCTTCAGGCATCAGAAACCCTGCTAGGCATTACCTTAAAAAATAAATTGTGCCCAAAAAGTATATTTCAAGCACTACACGAGTGCCAAGAAATTATATTGAGGCTCCTCAAACGAATTTCATTAACGCGCCCCAGCGCGTGTAACAACAATCACCTTCAGCTGCTCTCTAAGCGCGGCGAGCGCGAATACTAGTAACAATGTATCCGGCTGCAAGAGCACAACGCTTATGGCACTGGGGAATGTAATCGCTCAAACCGAGCGTGAGGGAGAATCTACAAAGCAACAATGTTGCTTTTCCGCCGCGGTCGCGTTTCTATTAAACACACCCGCAACTGCTTCTGACTAAAGGCAGGGAATTCGGAGGTTCAGGGATTACCTCCAAAAGGCAGCCTAGCGCATAGAAGAAGGTCTGAAAGGGGAGCAGGAACAAGGAAACGTAGCAGCGAACAGCAAAGCGGGCTCCAAAGGACAACAGGAACACGGAGAGTAAGGGCGTGGACTAAGGACTCTACGAATCTGAAAGCCAAGCACCGGTTTGCTGCTGAGGAGAGCTATTTAAGGGAGGGAACCAGTGTAAACTCCCCCCACCTACTCGCAATAAGGGAGCGTCTAAAAAGTACATGTTTCTACTAGCTTTCTTCCCTGAATCCCAGCAATGATACAAGAGGCTTGTCGTGTAACAGTTCTCCCACCCAAAGGCCGCTGAACAGGGCGAGGTTTGTCAGAATGTAGAGCATGAAATCTATCAACCAGAACAGCTGCATGCACGTTTTCTGCCGGTTCCCATGAACGATATTCAGGAGCAAAACCTAACCAATCAACTAAGTATTGTAGTGTTCCCCGATATCTACGAGAATCCAAGATTTTCTTGATTTCATATTCTAACTCATCACCAACTAATACAGGGGGAGGAGGAACTTCAGGTGTCATAGGGATTTGATGCTCTTTCAAAAGGGACACATGGAATACTGGATGTATTTGACTTTCCTCAGGTAGTTCTAATTTTATGGATACAGGAGTGATGGTCTTGACTATTTTATAGGGTCCTATGTAACGGGGTTGTAGTTTACGAGGACCTGGCAATTTGAGATTCCTCATAGACAACCACACCTGATCACAGACTTTATATTCTGGAGCTGGCCTTCTATGTTTATCTGCCTGTTTCTTCATAGCCTCTTGAGTTTTACTTAGTTCTCTAGATGCAACCCTCCAAGTCTCTAAAATGGTAGCATGATGACGTTGTACGGCAGGTATGCTTTCTAGATGCAGAGGTACTGGTAAAGGCAGGAACCTAGGATTGTGGGCCTGAGCAAAATAGAAGGGGGAAACCCTAGTGGAGGAATGCATGGAGTTGTTATAAGCGAATTCCGCTAAATGGAGGGCATGCACCCATTTCGAACTGACTGTTGACAGTAACCATCTAAGGTATTGTTCCAGCGTCTGATTCGTTCTCTCAGTCTGACCATCAGTTTGGGGATGATACGCTGTGGACAATCTATGATCTATTCCTAACGCTGTACATAATCCCTGCCAAAATCTAGAAACGAACTGGACACCTCTGTCCGTGATAATAACAGAGGGCACTCCATGCAATCTGATGATTTGATCTATGAATACTTGTGCCAAGTCTTTAGCAGTGGGCAACTTTTTTAATGGAATGAAATGAGCCATTTTTGTGAATAAATCCACAACTACTAATACTGTATTGTACCCCTGTACCAAAGGAAAATCAGTGATAAAATCCATACTAACCGTATGCCAAGGAATAGTAGGTATGGATATGGGACGCAACAACCCTGCCGGAGCGGAATGCGATGCTTTCTGTCTTGCGCATACCTGACATTTTGCTACGTAAGACAGTACATCCTTACTCATTCCTTTCCACCAAAACCATCTTTGACATAACTGAACAGTTTTGTCAACACCCGGATGAGCCGTTAAGGACGAGTCATGACACCACTTGGCTATCTGTTGTTGTAGCGAGGTAAGAGGGATGTATATCCTATCGTTGTGTAGGTATAACCCATCCTTAATGGTTCGTTGCTGATCTGTGGTCCACTCGAGTGGAGAAACCTCTCCATATGCTTCCATAAGCTGATCCATAAAGGTTGCAGGGGGTTGGTCTGGAGCAGTAACTCCGACTATTTTATCGTAAGGAATGAGTGGAGTGGGGTCGCTTATGTGGATTCTATGGTCTGCACCTAAGCGAGATAACACATCAGCTTTTCCCTGTTGTGTCCCTGGTCGATAAGTTATGAGGAAATCGAATTCACTAAAGAATAACACCCATCTCAGTTGTCTAGGGGTTAGAGCTTTGGCTGATTTAAAAATTTGCAGATTGCGATGGTCTGTGTAGATAGTGATCGTATGTGGTGACCCCAGTAAATAATGCCTCCACTCCTGAAAGGCAAGTTTTATGGCCAGAAGTTCCCTTTCCCCTATAGTATAGTTCTGTTCGGCCGGGAGGAGTTTCTTTGAGAAATACGCTACAGGATGTAGGCGCCCAGTGGTGGTGTTCCGTTGCGATAACACTCCTCCTACCACGTATTGGGAAGCGTCTGCTTCCACATAATAGGGTTGTGAGTTGTCGGCATGACACATGATAGGTGCTGAAGTGAATCTCTTTTTTAGTTGCACAAACGCCTTTTCTGCTTCCTCGGACCACCTAAATTGACTACCCTTACGCAATAACTTCGTAATGGGTGTGATGATATCAGAAAAATGATCGATGAAGCGTCTATAGAAATTCGCAAACCCATTGAAAGATTGCACCTCCTTCACTGAGGTGGGACTAGGCCATTGGACTAATGCATCTATCTTTTTTGGATTCATAAGAATACCTTCCGCCGAGATGATGAATCCCAAAAATTCCACTTTATCTGTATGAAATGAGCTTTTATCTAATTTGGCAAAAAGATGGTTGTCCATTAGTCTTTTAAAAATCTTTTTTACGTGATCGACATGTTCGTTCTCAGATTTAGAAAATATCAAAATATCGTCAATGTAGACAATGACGAAGAGGTCAAGATATTCACGTAGGATGTCATTGATGAAATACTGAAAGGCGGCAGGGGCATTGCATAGCCCGAATGGCATGACACAGTACTCGAATAGGCCAAACTTTGTACGAAAAGCTGTCTTCCACTCGTCGCCCTGTTTTACCCTGATCAAATGATAAGCACCCCTCAAATCCAATTTGGTGAATATCTTGGCCCCTCGCACTTGATCCAGAAGTACTGAAATGAGAGGCAATGGGTACTTGTTCTTGATTGTTGCCTTATTTAAGGCACGACAGTCTAGACAGGCGCGTTGACCCCCTTCGCATTTTGGAATGAAGAAGAGGGGAGAGGATACTGGGGAGGGAGAGTGTTGTATGAACCCCTTGTCCAACATTTCCGAAAGATATTGTTGCAGGTACTCGGTTTCCGGTTCTGTGAGAGCATATACCCGACTCACTGGCAATTCGTCCCCAGGGATCAAATCTATTCTACAGTCATAACTTCGATGCGGAGGTAAGGCCGCGGCCTTCTCCACATCGAATACTTCTGCAAATTCACGATACATAGGCGGAAGAGCGGACTCCGACGTCTCCATAGCACAACATAGCGGCGTCTCCCAATCATGTGCTTCATTATAACAATGTATCATACAATATGCAGATTTCAGGGTGATTTTACGAGAAATCCAGTCAATATAGGGGTTATGTGTCTGTAGCCATGGCACCCCTAGGATGGCGGAAACAGAAGGTATGCAGTTCCTAGCATAAACGCAAGGTGTGACAGAATAACAAGTGAATCGCACAGTGGTGACAGAAAACTATAGTGAGAAGCAGGAGTAAAGGTTACTCCTTATTTGGAAAAGAAGACCCTCACACACCCAACAAGCGGGTGTCTTGCTTCATCACCGGGTCTTTGCTCCTTATCGGGCCGGCAAGTGCAATGCCCGATCAGGCACCTAATAGGGCCTTCCTAGCGGAGATCTTTTATTCCAACGCCGGTGAGTGATGTGTGTGTGGGGTTGAAGAAACAGTATTAAGACATATGTGAGTGTAGGTGCAAATGGAGTTAAAGTGATTAAAACAGGGGTAGGTGGTCCACTAAATAATTTTAATGCAGTGTGGTCACCATCCTGGTTAAAAGATATATACAGTCTGCACATGTGACACCAATAGTTAAGTGAGTGTATGTGCTGACGTAATCAAGAGGTCAACATGTTTCTTGCCTTTGTATATAATAAATGGCAATTCATCAGGACCAGGGAATAAATGCGGCTACCTACACCTCTTTGGTGGTGCCCAATGTCTATAAGAGACTGAGTAGTGAGCACGCATACAGCACCCTAAAAAAGTGTGGTACCGTAGTTAAAAAGCACACCCTCCTTGGTTGTGCTGTATATGAGGCTGGGAGAAGTACACACTAAATTATAGTGTCAGTTCTGTTTACTCGTAAACCGCCGTCCACCTAGTGACGCGCCAGCCGCAGTAGACGTGGACGGCGGTTTACGAGTAAACAGAACTGACACTATAATTTAGTGTGTACTTCTCCCAGCCTCATATACAGCACAACCAAGGAGGGTGTGCTTTTTAACTACGGTACCACACTTTTTTAGGGTGCTGTATGCGTGCTCACTACTCAGTCTCTTATAGACATTGGGCACCACCAAAGAGGTGTAGGTAGCCGCATTTATTCCCTGGTCCTGATGAATTGCCATTTATTATATACAAAGGCAAGAAACATGTTGACCTCTTGATTACGTCAGCACATACACTCACTTAACTATTGGTGTCACATGTGCAGACTGTATATATCTTTTAACCAGGATGGTGACCACACTGCATTAAAATTATTTAGTGGACCACCTACCCCTGTTTTAATCACTTTAACTCCATTTGCACCTACACTCACATATGTCTTAATACTGTTTCTTCAACCCCACACACACATCACTCACCGGCGTTGGAATAAAAGATCTCCGCTAGGAAGGCCCTATTAGGTGCCTGATCGGGCATTGCACTTGCCGGCCCGATAAGGAGCAAAGACCCGGTGATGAAGCAAGACACCCGCGTGTTGGGTGTGTGAGGGTCTTCTTTTCCAAATAAGGAGTAACCTTTACTCCTGCTTCTCACTATAGTTTTCTGTCACCACTGTGCGATTCACTTGTTATTCTGTCACACCTTGCGTTTATGCTAGGAACTGCATACCTTCTGTTTCCACTATTGCTAGGGCATGTATGCTGGACCTT
Organism: Triturus cristatus; assembly: GCF_964204655.1. Classification (NCBI taxonomy): domain Eukaryota; kingdom Metazoa; phylum Chordata; class Amphibia; order Caudata; family Salamandridae; genus Triturus; species Triturus cristatus. Next base: position 160,819,040 of record NC_140585.1, read on the forward strand.
GATAGCGATAAAGTTTATTGTTATTCTTTAAAGCCCTCTTCTCCCTCTATTTGTTTAATACCCCTAGGATGGCCCCAAAGTTTGGTGTGTCTATCAAGTCAAACTCCACTTGTTCTGAATGTCCATTGCTGCACACCATAGTCATTTTAGGAGTATGGTAGGTGACCAAACCAGAGGATAAATCCTTCCCATCCACTGCTCTAATGGGTTCTGGTTTAACTTTGGGCAAAAAAGGTATTCGTAGGGTTTGAGCCAATTGTATATCTAGGAAATTTCCAGTCGCCCGAGTCTAAAAGGATGGATAGGGTCTTTCGACTTTTAAGGGACACAATGAGAGTGACGGATAAGGTAAAATGGCGTGCCACAGGTGTGTGAATAGCCACCTCTCCAGAGACCTTCCCACCTATATCACTCGAAGAACCGGTCTCGTCTTTCTTCAAGTGCTGTACTTTCCCGAAGGTGCACCATATTCTTGACACATAGCTGCAGACTTAGGCATCGTTCCTGTTTTACTGGGACAACCTCTCGCATAATGTCCCCCTTTTCCGCAATAAAGACAGAGATTCTGTTTCCTACGTATGTCTTTTTCTTCGATGGTCAAAGGACTTCTCACCCCTCCGATTTGCATCGGTTCACTAGTGTCTTTGGTTTCTTTATTTTCTCTTTTGTCTCCTCGCACTATAAGTAAACGAGCTAGATTTCCACGTGATTTCTCCCCGTTTCTTTCCGTTAAGCGGTGATTGAGTTTCACCACTAAGTCAATAAAGGAAGAACAATCCTCTGGAGGGTCCACGATATGAGACAAAAGATCTTTCAAGTCATCATTTAAACCTCTATAGAAGAGAGAGGTCCTTTTCTCTTCTGGCCATTGCGTTTCTTTGATCAATCTATTGAATTCTGTCACATAGGTCAATAGCTCCTTACTGCCTTGTTTCAAGCTTAATAATTCACTATCACTAGCTTGTACATAGGTATGCTTCACGAACAGACTTTTCAGTTTATACCTAAAAAGCGTGAAATTATATAGAAGGGGATCTTTGCTTTCCACTAAAGGGACCGCCCAATGAGCAGCATTACCCCCTAAATACGAAACTACAAACGCAACTTTAGCCGCGTCATCGGGAAAGGCATTAGCTTTACAAAGAAAATGTAACTGACATTGATTAAGGAAAACACTAAATTTAGCGCTGTCACCATAAAACCTTTCTGGGACCGCTAAAGGAACGGGGATAGGGGTATGCACATCTACCTGTATGGCTTGGGGAATGGAAGTACTAGCAGTTACAGGCTCAACCAGTGGAGAAGGAACTTGAAAACAGGCAGGTTGTATGTATGTTCTTTTACTCTTCTGTGGAGTTTCTGACACCGTACTCCTAGCTACATTGTGTTGTCTTTCTAGTTCTAGGTGTAGTTGGTGGTTTTCTGTCCTGAGTCTCCCTACTTCTCTCTGTAGGTCCAACAGGGCTGCTGCCAATTCATCTATAGTAGGGCTAGGATGAGGGTTCTCAGATACTAAACGAGCGCCTTCCATATTCATCGTCGTTCGGGTGGACTTAATTCGTGGGCTTGGCTTTCTGTCGCCGTTTAGACCCACCTGTGTGAAGTCGTAGTCCCAATCCTCAGGAACGACGAGAATACCCCCACACTCTCGAGGTCTGTCCACAGAAGCGTGAATTCGTATACACTCTAGCAGTATACAGACCCTGAGAGATGTGGGGACAAGGTTTGGAAGCGCTCACTTTATTCCCCCAGCGGGTGTTTCCTAATGGGCACAGCAGAAAACAACCTGTAGCAAAGACAATAAAGACAATACGATTGATTACTCTCTATTCTCTTGTGGTTATGTAAGACTACCATACATTCTAAGGTTAAGGTGAACTATTCGCTCCCCCCCTTTCCTTCTTACCCGCTGGACATCTCGTTAAGCTTCAAACAGCGAATCAGCTGGGCCTTTGTAGAATTAGCAGGGCAGGGGAGCAATATCCGCCAGGCAAATAACAGGAGGGCGGAGACCCCGTTGGTCATGAAGAGAGGGGAATTCTACAAGCCCAAAAACCAGACTTGGAGGTTCAAAGGAGAATATACAAAAAGGGGTATACCAGGGCGGCTTGTGTGATAATGCTCTGGGGAAGAGAATACATAAAGGGAGAGGTGGATTTCTTCAGGCATCAGAAACCCTGCTAGGCATTACCTTAAAAAATAAAGTGTGCCCAAAAAGTATATTCCAAGCACTACACGAGTGCCAAGAAATTATATTGAGGCTCCTCAAACGAATTTTATTAACGCGCCCCAGCGCGTGTAACAACAATCACCTTCAGCTGCTTTTAAAGCGCGGCGAGCGCGAATACTAGTAACAATGTATCCGGCTGCAAGTGCACAACGCTTATGGCACTGTGGAATGTAATCGCTCAAACCGAGCGTGAGGGAGAATCTACAAAGCAACAATGTTGCTTTTCCGCCGCGGTCGCGTTTCTATTAAACACACCCGTGACTGCTTCTGACTAAAGGCAGGGAATTCGGAGGTTCAGGGATTACCTCCAAAAGGCAGCCTAGCGCATAGAAGAAGGTCTGAAAGGGGAGCAGGAACAAGGAAACGTAGCAGCGAACAGCAAAGCAGGCTCCAAAGGACAACAGGAACACGGAGAGTAAGAGCGTGGACTAAGGACTCTACGAATCTGAAAGCCAAGCACCGGTTTGCTGCTGAGGAGAGCTATTTAAGGGAGGGAACCAGTGTAAACTCCCCCCACCTACTCGCAATAAGGGAGCGTCTAAAAAGTACATGTTTCTACTAGCTTTCTTCCCTGAATCCCCGCAATGATACAAGAGGCTTGTCGTGTAACACTGTTAATTTCAAGTTGAACACTAACCACTAAGCCATTATTTTGGGGGGGCGCTTGTAGTTGCACATGTATATATTGATTTGTTACCCATTCTCTATCAGTCATCAATATCCAGTTTTCAAGTTCCACCAACTCCTCCTTCAGGACCCTTTTAATTCCATATTACATTTCCATGCACGTCTCTCTCATATTCACTTTAAATGCATCCCATTCTACCACCTCGTTGGTGGCAGATCCTCATTATCAGCAAAGTATCGATCAATGGCTTTCCTTTGTACGGTTGGAATCGATTGATTCCAGTCTAAATCTGGGAAACAATTACAAAGTCTGCACACTATATTGCTGGAGATAGCGTAAGAGAGCTGGTGTTAGGAAGGTGAGAAACAGATTGACCCACATTCACTGCGTATAGTGCCACCAGCGTTAAGGGCTCCCCATCCAGTGCACCTTCTGAAATGATGTTCCAGCCTTCAGCTCTATCTTGATATGATCCACAATAAATGGGACTTCTGGGGTCCCCCATAACAGTACTCTCCGGGAACATTCTGAGTACATAGTGCCATATTTGATGCACACCCACCTCTTCCGTATTTTGTTCAGGTCCCCCACTGTAAGTGTGTCTCTTGAAGGCATGCTAAGTGGATGTGTTAGCATTTAATGTACACGTGGGTCCCGTGTTGTAGGTGCAATAAACAATATTGTTGTGTCCCCATGTTGTTGTTGCAGGCATCGTCACATGTGTGGCAGGTGTGGCAATGTATTTTCTGCGGCTGAGAGGGTAACTGCAGCTATTGAACACAGAGATCGCAAACATTCTGAGCAATCCCATTCCCCAGGCCTTGTCCACAATCAATTATGGCTACACGGTGCCATTAATGATTCGGCAAACAATTGATAGTCATTCTAAACATTGAGTGGTCCAAACTGTCCATGATGTAGTTACAATAGTCGCCCCACCCGCCATCCACATAACTTTCAATCCCACCCCTTCCAACCAGACCAGGCATCGGTACACTCTTTGTTGCTGTCCTTTAACACATTATGATGTACAAATCAGGGCAGAAAGGATACATCATATATTATGAGCACATGAGTAGGTCATCTATCATTGAAGTGATGTGCTACCCACATCTCAGGGTCTGGGATCTCCTCCATGCCATTGGGTCATAAGATTCCACTGTGTACAAAACAGAGCCTCCAGTATCTTTCCCTGAAGTTCCAACTGTTGCACTTTAGATCCTTGACACGGTCCCTCTCCTAAGCATACAACATTACCCAGAATGCAGCATATGGGGGAGATGGTTGTGTGCGCTCGCATATTATCACGTGTCCTTCGAGGTGGATATAAGCATCCAACTATCAAGCACAGGTGCTTGACAACCTTCCTTTTGGATGGACCACGCCTCCCTTCAGCTGTGGATCTTTTGTTTGGCTCCGCTTGGAATCCCTGTGTAGCGTGATAGTTTCTCGCTAATATGTTTCTGCTGTCCAGGTCTTCGCCTGCTTGACGACTTCTGGATTATATTGCTGGGACTTTCGCTTGGGATGCGCGCCCTCGGCTTCCTGCTCTGCCGTTCATTTGAAGAGACTTCACCTCTATCATCCCTTATGCGCTGCGCACGCGCACTTTTCTTTTTTGAATTAACGCCGAGTTATGGCCTGACCGCGATGTTAGTGGCCGTTCCTTTTTTTGTCTTTCCATGAGGACGCTTCGTACCTTTTGCTGCTTTACTCGTTTTCTCCCCTATGAGCAGCCTCATTTTGCTTTCCGGTTGTTGCCCCAGTCACGCGTCTCAGAACTCCACTCTGTCTGACTATTTGGATTATCCACCTCCTTGAGAAGCTGCCTTTCGGACTTCATCCTGCATCATGGATTGTTCATAACATGGTTAACCTTTCTCTGCTCCACCACTAACAAATTCTGGACTGATTTCCTGATCAGCACCTTTCAACCCTGATGGTGAGTCTGGGAGAGCACACAACCAGGGAGGGGTATGAGGCTAGGGAGGGAAATACATTATGTACTGGATAGTGTGACTAGCTAGGGGCAGACATTGTTTATCTGGTATCTCTTTTTCTTTTATTAGGAAATCCTCAACTTTGAATTGCATCCCTGAAAAGACCTGAACCTATCGTGTCTCTCCTTCGCTCTGGTGGTCCTGAGCTGTCTCTTCTCTCCCATCAGGGTAGTCAACTGGTTTTCGGGTTGAATTAGAATCTGGTGGAACCCTGAAGGAGAGTAGAGGTACGTCTTTGCTCCCGAGGATTTGGTTATCTGCGGCTTGGAGGTCGCACCTAACAGATTGTCAAGCCCACGTTTTTTCCTATCCCCTGATCGAAGATGGATAAGGATGAGGCATTGGATACGTTAATGAGTGGGGATATGTCCACCCAAACATCAGCTGTAACTATGAATGAGCTAGCAGCTGTGGTCACCAGTTTGCAGCACGAGCTCCAGTCAGTGAAAAACGAGAATTTGAGACTAACGCTAGAATTAAATAACCTAAAGGACCAAAGACAATTACGCACTAGCATCACTGATAGCACTGTCAAACAAAAGAAAACGTATATTCAGCCTGCCCGTTTTCAAATGCCTCCTCTTCCTACTGGCCCCACTGCTGGTGTATCCCCAGCCCCTGTTAATGTCACTGTCGTTACCCCCCACAAACCCCTCTAGCCATGCCGGAAAGGTTTAACGGAGAAAGCAACAAATACGCAGTGTTCATGAACCAATGCCATTTACAGTTTTTATGCAAGTCAGCCTCTTTTCCAGATGATGCTGCCAAAATGGCCTTCATTATATACTATTTAACAGGCAATGCCGCCTTGTGGGCTGTTCCTTTAGTGGAAAACGACGACCCTATCTTGTATGATCTACCACGGTTTAAGGACCGCATGAAGAATTTATTTGCACATCATACATACATGCAGGCAAGTGATAATGAGCTATTAGGACTGAAACAAAGGTCAACAGACCTAGTAACTTATATCACTACTTTCAACTGGCTTGTAGCTGAAACACAATGGCCGGAAGAGAAACAAACGTCCTTGTTTTATAGGGGGCTACGTGATGAACCAAAAGATATACTCTCACAGATAGTGGACCCTCCAGACGACTGCCCTTCTTTCATAGATCTAGTAGTCAAAGTAGATCCCCGACTAAGCGAGAGGAAGGGAGAACGTACTAAAGGCGACTTCCCTCGCTTTCTTTTGGCTTGAGCAACAAGAAAGAAGTGAAAGATGGTGTGGAGCCTATGCAAATCGGTGGGATTCGCGGCCCACTAACCAAGGGAGAAAGAGATAAGCGTAGACGACTTGACCTCTGCCTTTATTGCGGCAAAGGGGGACAATATGCCAAGGATTGCGCTGTCAAACCTAAAGGTGAGATTAGAACTGTTGTGGGTAAGACGGGATCCTCTGTCCAGTCGGAAAACTAGTAGACTTGGAGAAAGTAGAGAGCAGTTCTCCAAGTCCTAAGACATCTCAGGTCTCTATTTTTCGCTAACACTTCAGATCTCTCCCCCAAACACCTGACCATATCCGTGATATTGATCTTATCCTTCCAAGATAAAACCACTCTGTGGTGGATTCAGGGGCAACCGGTAACTTCTTGGACATCACCTTAGCTAAATCTTTGGGGATAGAATTAATTCCCAAAACACATCCTGAAACAGTAAGAGCTGTGTATGGCACAGAGCTGTCCTCTGGTCTGATAACCTATCAAACCCCTGCCCCTGTCATGATTTGCGACAACGGGCATACTGAGAAGGTTCAGTTTGACCTGATAGCTGTACCGAATTTCGGTGCTATCCTGGGAGTGCCTTGGCTACTGACGCTCAACCCTCACATAGACTGGGTTACAAGAAGGGTTACTCTCCATTCTTCCTATTGCATGCTGCACTGTTATCTTGATGCCACCCCAATAAAAACCTCTGTTACTTGTGCACTTACGGATTCCAGTAGTAATTCTTTACCAGTAGAGTACCGGGAATATGCTGAGGTGTTTGACGAGGTCAAGGCGGTGGCCCTTCCCCCTCATAGACTGTTTGACTTTTGTATTGACCTAGTCCCTTGCGCGGACTTGCCGGTCAGTAGAGTCTATGCATTGACAGAACCTGAAAGTCAGTATCTACATGACTATCTACAGGATATGTTACAGAAGGGCTTCATACGCCACTCAACTTCCCCTGTCTCATCCCCGCTTTGTTTTATACCCAAACAGGAAGGGGGCTTGAGAGCGTGCTTGGATTATAGAGCCCTCAATAAATTAACCATTAAAAACAAATATCCTCTCCCTCTAATTTCCAGTCTCTTGGACCAAGTCCGTAAGGCTCGGATCTTCACCAAGCTCGACTTAAGAGGAGCTTATCATCTCATCCGGGTAAAAAAAGGAGATGAATGGAAGACGGCATTTCGCACAAAATTCGGACTCTTCGAGTACTGCGTGATGCCGTTTGGGTTCTGCAATGCACACGCTGCATTCCAATTTTTCATCAACGTAATTCTGAGAGAATACCTCGATAGGTTCGTCATTGTCTACATTGACGATATCTTAGTGTACTCACAAAACGAACAAGACCATGTCACTCATGTTACGAAAGTACTCCAGCGACTACATGAAAACAATCTTTTTGCCAAATTAGAGAAACGTCTCTTCCATGTACAGAATGTGGATTTCTTGGGGTTTGTGATCTCCCCTGAAGGCATACATATGGACCCTGCCAAAATATCTGCCATTACAAAGTGGTCAAGTACCACTTCCGTAAAGGAGGTGCAATCCTTCCTGGGATTCGCCAACTTTTATAGGCGATTTATAGACCACTTTTCGGACCTCATCACACCCATAACGAGACTATTACAGAAGGGAGTACCTTTCGAGTGGGATGACACAGCGGAGGGCGCCTTCCAGGCATTGCAAGAAAAATGTGTTTCCGCTCCTATCTTAAGACACGCAGACAAAACACAACCCTACTATGTCGAAGCAGATGCTTCTCAATACGCGGTAGGAGGAGTGCTGTTGCAAAGAGATGTCTTGACGGGAACTCTCCATCCCGTGGCTTATTTTTCCAAGACCCTTGCCCCTGCGGAACAAAATTATACCATAGGGGAAAGAGAACTTCTAGCCATAAAGTTGTCATTCCAGGAATGGCGGCACTATTTACTGGGGTCTCCTCATGTCATCACAATATATTCTAACCACAGAAATCTTCAGTTCTTTAGATCTGCGAAGGCTCTCACTCCTCGCCAGATTAGATGGGTTTCATTCTTTAGTGGATATGATTTTGTAATTAACTTTCGACCAGGAGTTAAACATGGAAGAGCAGATGCCCTATCTCGATTAGGAAAAGAGAGTAAACACACTGTAGAGACACCATTGCCTATAATCCCTGCTAGTAAGATAGTGGCGGTTGGGGAGGTGCGAATAGATGCAGACGACCTATTCTGTGAGAAACTGCTTAAATCATATACCACACTCAGTGCAGAAGAGTGGTTAGCAGACCCTATGAATAAAATAGAAAACAATCTTTACTTCCATGGCAATCTTCTATACGTTCCTTTTTTTGACTTACAGGCGGTGATCGTTAATTGGTGTCACACACTTCCCCTAGCAGGACACCCAGGGGGTGAAAGGACATTGCAATTACGCAAGAGGTGGTTTTGGTGGCAGAACATGAACCTAGATATTCACAAATAGGTTAAGGCATGGCCGGTGTGCGCTAGACAAAAATCACTTCATTGTGCTCCCGCTGGCTTGTTGCACCCCTTGCCCATCCCACATATCCCTTGGTCTTCCATTAGTATGGACTTTATCACAGACTTACCGCTGTCTCGAGGTTTCACTGCCATACTAGTCGTCGTAAAGATGCTTACAAAAATTGCACATTTTATACCCCTCAAAAAACTACCCTCATCTATGGTAGAAGTATTTGTAACCCATATCATAGTCTGCATGGATTGCCTTCGGTTATAGTTTCCGATAGAGACCCACAATTCATATCTGTTAGAAATGGGGGTCTGTAGTTGGCAATGGCAGGCCACTGTCCAAGTAGGGACCCTTCTTCCTAAGTCAGAGTAAACAGACTACACCGTTTGATAACCCCTGCTCAACCCTGTAGTAACGTAGCACGAGCAGCTAGGCTTATCTCAGAGGCAGTGTGTGAAGCATTTATGACCATACACAGTAACACAGTGAAGAACACTACAAAAGGGATGCCACACAAGTAGTTATAAAAAAATAAGTATCTTTATATATAGACTTACCACAAGACTAGGCCTGGGCGAAGCACTACGCTACGCTCGCGTAGTTTGCGAAGTTCGCGCTACTTCGCGCTACGCGAACTGCACGTAGCACAGTGCGAACACGCGTAGCGTAGTGTTGCGTAGTGCTGCGGTCATTTTTTGCTTGCTCGCGGTCCTCAACGTCAAGTTGGCGACCGCGAGCAAGCAAAATGACATCCTGGCGAGACTTTTTCCTTGTTCGCGATCGCGAGCATGGAAAATAAACCTCCCAGCGAGATTCCCAACACGAGAAGGTCAGGTTTCTCATTGCGAGGGGTCGCGTATGCACGCGACCGCTCGCGATGAGAAACTACCAGTTCGCGTTGAGAAAGCTGCAGCTCGAGTAAAAATCTACTCGAGCAGCAGAAAACTACAGCTCGCACTGTGCAAGATGCCATTTTCAATGATTGCACAGTGCCGGTTGCTTGTCCGCACTGTGCAATCATTGAAAACAACATCTTGCACAGTGCGAACATGTTACTTCGCAGTTCGCGAAGTGCTACGCGTAGCTCGCGTAGTGCGAACTTCACTTTGCGTAGCTTCGCGAAGTGCTACTTCGCGAACTACGCCCACCCTTACACAAGACCAATAACAGTAAAAATCCACAATACTAGAAAATAGAGTTACTCTTAAAATGCTGCAAAAATAGTTCAAGGTGTGCAAAGATGAGTTCAGTTCAAGGCAGTGGTCTCTGCGACCCTCTTACTCACAAGATACCTGGAATCTGTAGCAAAGCAACAAAAATGTTGCTAAGGAGTTGTAGCGATGATTTTCCTTACGCTAACCAGCGATGCGTTGAATCCTTGCCACAAGGGAGGATGATGCACTGATTTGGGGGCAGGACAAAACTAAGCCGGCGATGCGATGAAATCCTTGCCGCGAAGGGAGGATGATGCGCCGAGCCTGTTGCGTGTGCGATCATGTTGCGATGACAGAAAATGGCGCTCCGCGAGGGAGCGATGATCCTGATGCGATGCGATGAAAATGGCGAACGCTCGGCGTCCGCTCTGCGATGTCGTGAAGCGATGAACTCGATGCGATGATCTTTGGTTAGCGAGCGTTTTGAGGCCCGCAAACATGCAATGCGATAATCTTCGGGTTAGCGAGCGTTTTCAGGCCCGCCGACAGGTGATGCGATGATCTCCGGTAACGAGCACTCGGTGGTAGCAGAGCGACGATTTTCCTTATGCTTTCCAGCTGCAGCGGCTCGCTAACGGGCGTTAGCGATGATTTTCAGCACTCTCTTCTCCACAGTAGAACTAGAGTCCCTGGATCTCACAGAGGCCTTACCTGCAGATAGAAATCCTCGCTGGGAGGAAACAGGAGGCTGGTGGTGGAGTCTGATATGCCTGAGACAACTGCAGGAGGCTAGCTCTCTTCTAGCCCTTGGGTGATTGCTGTAGCAAAAATAAAAGTTCCTTCAAAGTCCTTTTCCCCTTCTTCCAAGTCCAGTAGTAACCACTGCAGGCCAGTCCAAGAAACAGCACACAAGCACAAGGACAGTCCTTCTCCTGCAGATTCCTTCAGTTACACAGACAGAGGTTCTTCTTGTTGTCCAGGAGCAATACAAATTGCAGGGGTTGGGGCACAGATATTTAGACCCCAAAAGTCTTTGTTCTCAGAAGCTACAAGTCACTGAACCCAGCCAGAACCAGTTCTGCCCAGCCCTGGAGCACTTTGTTTACCAGGCTGCATCCTTCCTTTCAGAAAGAGGGGCTCTGCTATCAGACGCACAGTGGGAGGTGGAGCCAGCATTCACCTTGCCAGGCACAGCCCTATTCAGGTCCAGGAGCTACCCCTCCCATACTCCAATGCAGATCTCTCTATTCAACCCAGGTCTGACTTAGCCTGCCCTGTCCCTCCAAAACCAGACAGCCAATACACATAACAGCAGAGCACACTGGAAGGCTTAGGCAAGAAAATACCTACTTTCTAAAAGTGGTATTTTCAAACACAGAATATAAAAATAAACTTCACTAAAATATGTATTTTAATATTCTGAGCTCAGGCATACTAAATTCGTTTTTCTACCATGTTCTGTGGGTCAGTTAGGACTATAGAATGTAATAGCCAAACCTCCCATTCTGGCCTATGAAGAACAGGTAGCCTTACAGTAGAGAAAAACGAAATTGGGTGTAGTTCACTACCAGGACATGCTACACACATCAGAGCATGTCCTACCTTACACATACAATGCACCCTACCATAGGGGTGGCTTACATGATGCCAAGGGAAGGTTCAGGGTCTGGGAAGTGGGTGCACTTCACAGCCAAGATGGCAGTTCTGGACTGCACACAGACACTGCAGTGGCAGGTCTGAGACACACTTTACAAGCTGCTTCTGTGTGTGGTGCAAACCAGCGCTGCAGGCTAACCAGCAGCATTTGGTTTACCAGCCCTGGGCACGCTACTGGGGACTAACAGATAAACCAAATAAGCCAATCATGGATTTGCCAATTCACATGTCAACTTTACACATGGAGCATTCACGCTGTGGCACTGAATGGCACTGGCAAAGCGCCCAGAGCATCTATTACCAGCAAAAACAGAGGAGACACAGCGAAAAATGGAAGGGAGACTCACGCCAATGGTGCCAGGTCTAACACTATCCAAAATTTGGTAGGGTGTATGTACAGCTCTTCACATGGATCATCGTCTCTCTTCTGCATATCACCCACAAACAGACGGGCAAACAGAATGCACTAACCAGACTTTAGAACAGTATCTTAGATGCGTCTTAAGCACTGTCACAGGAGACTGGGTACAAGCACTCCCGTTGGCAGAATTCGCGTACAACAACGCAAATCACTCTGCCTCTAAAGTATCTCCTTTTTTCTTTTCCTATGGGTATCATCACAGGTTTTTGCCCTTGTATCTACCCCCTTCCGTCTCACAATTCCCCGCAGTAGCAGAACACCATACACATCTCACACAGATCTGGAAACAAGCCATATATGAGCTAACTGAAGCTAAAGACAGAATGAAAAAACAAGCAGACACACATAGGAAACCAGCTCCTGAGTACCAGAAAGGCGACCAAGTCTGGCTAGCTACATAAAACCTGAGGTTACCTGGACCTTGAAAACTTCAACCCAGATATGTAGGACCATATGCTATACAACATGTGATTAACCCTGTAGCAGTGAAGTTAGACCTACCATCTGAAATGAGAGTTCATCCAGTGTTTCACACTTCATTGCTTAAACCATACATAGCGCCTTCATGTCCCGAGCCTCCACCCCCTCATCTTATAGTAAACGGAGAAGAAGAGTATGAAGTGAAGCGCATTCTGGATTCTCGGCGGTTTAGAGGGAAACTGCAATACTTAGTCGATTGGGTAGGATATGGCCCAGAAGACCGAACATGGGAACCAGCCGCAAATGTGCATGCCCCTGCCCTGGTAAGGAAATTTCATGCATTGAATCCCAACAAATCCAGACCTGTGGGAAGACCTTTAGGGAGGAGAACTATTGCACTTTAGATCCTTGACACGGTCCCTCTCCTAAGCATACTACATTACACAGAATGCAGCATATGGGGGAGATGGTTGTGTGCACTCGCAGATTATCACGTGTCCTTGGAGGCGGATATAAGCATCCAACTATAAAGCATAGGTGCTTGACAACCTTCCTTTTGGATGGACCACGCCTCCCTTCAGCTGTGGGTCATTTGTTTTGCTCCGCTTGGAATCCCCGTGTAGCGTGATACTTTCTCGCTCTTATGTTTCTGCTGTCCAGGTCTTCGCCTGCTTGACGACTTCTGGATTATATTGTTGGGACTTTCGCTCGTGACGCGCTGCCTCGGCTTCCTGCTCTGCCCTTAATTTGAGGAGACTGCACCTCTATCGTCCCTTACGTGCTGCGTGCGCGCACTTTTCTTTTTTGAATTAACGTCGATTCATGGCGATGTTAGCGGCCGTTCCTTTTTTAGTCTTTCCATGAGGACGCTTCGTCCCTTTTGCTGCTTTATTTGTTTTCTCGCCTGTGAGCAGCCTCATTTTGCTTTACGGTTGTTGCCCCATTTGCGCGTCTCAGAACTCTACTCTCTCTGACTATTTGGATTATCCACCTCCTTGAGAAGCTGCCTTTCGGACTTCATCCTGCATCATGGATTGTTCATAACATGGTTAACCTTTCTCTGCTCCACCACTAACGAATTCTGGACTGATTTCCTGATCAGCTTTGAGGCAGCACCTTTCAACCCTGACGGTGAGTCTGGGAGAGCACACAACCAGGGAGGGGTATCAGGCTAGGGGGGGGGGACACATTGAGTACTGGATAGTGTGACTAGCTAGGGGCAGACATTGTTTATCTGGTATCTCTTTTTCTTTTATTAGGAAATCATTAACTTTGAATTACATCCTTGAAAAGACCTGAACCTATCGTGTCTCTCCTTCGGTCTGGTGGTCGTGAGCTGTCTCTTCTCTCCCAGCAGGGTAGTCAACTGGTTTTCTGGTTGTATTCGAATTTGGTGGTTCCCTGAAGGAGAGTAGAGATACTTCTTCTCTCCCGAGGATTTGGTCATCTGCGGCTTGGAGGTCGCACCTGACACCAACCTTTTCAATTTCAGCCAATTTTTGGGCCCTTACCATGGCGTCATGCACGCTTGTGCATATACTGTGAATTTTACTCTGGGATCAACATCTGCTTGTTGGGCCTTTCACACCTCTACAGCATCTGTGGGAGAAGGGAGCGTACTCCTTTTGTTTCGAGCCAAGCCCACACCTCCTTTTTTGTCACCATCCAGAACTTTTAACTTCACTGCATGGTTAATTTCTTTAAGACAAAGTTGTTGTTTTACCATGTGGAATGATTTTCGCTGTCTCCTAATTTCCACTGTGTAAGCCCGGGAATATAGTGACAGTGCTTTTGTCCACTGTCCACAGGCACTTGGTTCTGACTCTTTTCAAAATGTTGTCTCTGTCCTTAAAATTGAAAATCTGAGACACTACTGGCCGTGGGGTGCCCCCAGTGGGGGCGGCCTGAAGATACCCTGTGGGCCCACTACACCAACAAGAAGGTCGAAATCTTTGACACCAAAGACTTGCTCCATCAACCAGGTCTCTAAATGTAGGTCCACGCTCGGGCCCCCTTCTCTCTATGGTAGTGCCACTACCTGAATGTTATTTAATCTAGAGTGGCCCTCCACATCTTCCAACCTAGAACTCAGCACACCAACCTCTCTGTAGAGCTCCTCCAGCTGTGTCTGGCTTGTCAATACTGAGAGGCGCAGAGATGCCAAAGTCGATTCTATATTGCTCATCCCCTCCTTCAGTTTTTTGTGGTCTACCATGAGAGACCCATCATCCATCATCAGGGCATCCAATTTGGTTTCTAAAGACATTTTGAGGGTAGTTACAGTGCTTAGGAGTACCATGAACATATCCATATGACCTCAAAGGAGCTGTTCCACAGTGGTCGGCTGGGCTTCCGGAACCTGGCTTGCTGGCTTTCGCTTCGATGGACACACTCCATCCCCCATCTTGCCAGCCTTCGGTTTAACCATGATGAGCCACAGAGCGTCCTTTAGAATAATCTAACAACGGTGAGAGGGCATCTTTGACTGTGCAATTTATAGGTCTCTCCAGCTGGTATATCAGTTTTGTAACGGACATTTTGGCATGCAAAGTCAATTGCAGTTCAGTTACAAGCTTGGATATCCGAATGCTGAGAATATTGCAGATGGAATGCTGTATGTTGACAACATTTCATCTAGATGTAAATCTCCATTTTGGGGTTTCAGACGAAAGGTTGAAGTCTCCTATTAACAGTATCATTGACTGGGGGAACCTTGTGCAGGTAAGACCTAAATCCTTACGTAGGGTAAGTTTGTTTACATTGTGTGTTTTCCTCCCGTAAACTTGTATAAGCATTCACTATAAGTATACTACCAAGTGTGTCAACGTTTTTTAAAAGATGGACCCTGTATGCATGTATCCAGTCAAACATGGATAAAAACATATTTGTGGAAACAATTTAAACATGAGTTTCTCCCCAACATCCATGTCTCTCAAAAACATAAAAAAATATTTGCATTCTGATTTTCTGTAGAGAATTGGTATTATGGCACGTATGCATGTCTTACGTGTCTGGGAAACCCTCTCCTCATCAATATCATCGAGTCTACTATACAATACTTTCAAAAACCTAGGAAACTGTGCAATGGCCCAAGGTTTTCTTCTACAAGACAAAGACGAGCTCGCAAAAAGAGGCCATGCTTGGATGGTCATCGGTAGCTCCTTGAAGCTAAAGCGAGCGTTGTTCTCTAGCCTGCACATATCCGTTTCACTTGGAACTAAAGCTGCTGCCATGCCACCTGCATTAGGAAAAAGAACCCTGTACTGGGGTGACAGAGATTGACGCTTTTGAGGCTCAAATAAAGACAACCTTCGGCACCTAACCTGCATATGAACCAAGATGGCTGCGGAGATGAGGCGCCACCTCCGGCCTTTATTAAAATGTAAAGAGACCGGCACACGCAGGCAGGCCGTCAGATCTTGTTTAGAGCCCAACAACCCTACTCTGTATAGCCGCTTTAATAATAGTTTTTTAATGAAATTTTATCTAAAACTACCTAAAGAAGCAAGGGGCATATTAACAACGAGACGATACAAAATTATCGCCGCTTTTGCGGCCGTTTTCGGCCAAAAAGCGGCGATAATTTTATCGCATTATTTACAAGGACACGCTATCGCGTGTTTCCTTGAATCAGCTCCTGTTTAGTTCACGCCTCACTTTGCATCTCTAATGAGATGCAAAGTAGGCGTTCCCTGCAAAAACTAAGGGAAAAGGATCTCTAACTGCCCTACTCCGTATTTACAATACGGCCCAGGACACCCTTAGCGATGTAAAATACAGCGTTAACCACTGTTATCGCCGGTATTTTACGTCTGCTAATTTTCATGACTACCCTATCTATGACATGGGAGGTGGATTCAGTGGCTGAATCCACATCTCCCTATCATCAAGGTTTCTTCTATTGCTGTGGGAATATCGCTGGTTTACCAGCGATATTCTCGCATAACGCCACTTTTGATGTAAAATTTATCGCCCTGGAGTAACGCGTTGTTAATAACGCGTTATCCAGGCGATAAATTACAGCGATAGGCAGCGATAAATATAAAAGCGCTAAGCGTGCTTTGCGATATTTATCGCTGTCTGTTGCTGATATGCCCCCAAATGAGTGCATGGAGGCTCTGCCGGGTCTTGGTCTTTCTTTATCATATATCTCCCAAAACAATCAGACACCGGGGCCAGGCTGTAGTCGGAGAGGAGACACTAACAATAAAAACATGTGCAATCCTGGTAATCTAGGGGCATATTATCAAGCACGGCGTTAAAATTATCGCCGCTTTAGCGGCAGAAAACTGCCGCTAAAGCGGCGATAATGGGCTTGATAATATGCCGTTGAGAATTCCCATAGACGGCCATGTTGACACCAGAACATGGGCTTCTATGGCAATTCTCTGCGGCATATTATCATGCCCATTATCGTCGCTTTAGCGGAAATTTTCTGCTGCTAAAGCGGCGATAATGTTAACGCCGTTTCTTGATAATATGCCCCCATATTGGTTTAACAAAGAAGCACGTTAGGCTTTTTCGGGAAGAACTAAGGGGCATATCAGCAAGGTGAGGCGATAAAATTATCGCCGCTTTTGCAGCCGTTTTCGGCCGAAAAGCGGCGATAATTTTATCACCTAATTAGCAAGCTCATGCTAACGCGTGAAAACTTGCGTTAGCGTAGGAATTCCTAGCGCCCAGCTTTGCATCTCTAATGAGATGCAAAGTGGGCGTTCCTGACCTGACATGACAGGAGAAATGTCGCTAAGCGACATTTCTCCTATCATCAAGCCCCACGCTATGAAGCATAGCGGCAGGAAAAGTAGCGATAACCCCTGTTATCGCTACTTTCCTTACGCCTGCTTCAGGACTGACTTAGACATGATATCCTATGGAAGGTGGATATCATGGCTAAGTTTGTGAGTCCCTATCATCAAGCTAATGCCACATTGCGTGAGATTATCGCTAAGTTTCCAGCGATAATCTCACGTTAGGCAGTTAGCGTGAGTATTTTTATCGCTTTTGAGATAAGCGTTGCTGATAGCACGCTATCTCAGCGATAAAAATCCACGCTAGCCAGCGATAATTATCCTAGCGCTAAGTGCGCTTAGCGATAAATATCGCCGGTTGTTGCTGATATGCCCCTAAGGGGCATATTATCAAGCATGGAGTTAAAATTATCGCCGCTTTTGTGGCAGAAAACTGCCGCTAAAGCGGCGATAAGGGGCTTGATAATATGCACTTGAGAATTCCAACAGAAGCCCATGTTGACACCAGAACATGGGCTTCTATGGCAATTCTCTGCGGCATATTATCATGCCCATTATCGCCGCTTTAGCGGCAGTTTTCTGCTGCTAAAGCGGCGATAATGTTAACGCCGTTTCTTGATAATATGCCCCCATATTGGTTTAACAAAGAAGCACGTTAGGCTTTTTCGGAAAGAACTAAGGGGCATATCAGCAAGGTGAGGCGATAAAATTATCGCCGCTTTTGCGGCCGTTTTCGGCCGAAAAGCGGCGATAATTTTATCACCTAATTAGCAAGCTCACGCTAACGCGTGAAAACTTGCGTTAGCGTAGGAATTCCTAGCGCCCAGCTTTGCATCGCTAATGAGATGCAAAGTGGGCGTTCCTGACCTGTTGACACCAAAACATGGGCTTCTATGGGAATTCTCAAGGGCATATTCTCAAGCCCAATATCGCCATTTTAGCAGCAGTTTTCTGCTGCTAAAGCGGCGATAATTTTAACTCTGTTTCTTGATAATATGCCCCATGATTATTTAAATAAAGTCTAGCATGAGGGATTACCTTCTTTTGCATTGCATTTATGGAAATTCCTCGAGACAATCATTTTTGCTTTACAGTTATTATAGATTTTTTTCACAAATAAAGAAAATAACTTGACTTTGGTGACCTCTTTTAAAGATTTCCACTCTGTGAAACGACTTGTTTCAAGTCTCTGGATATATCCTTTAATGGCAGACAGTTATGATATACCCCAAAAAGGCTCGATCTATTTAGAGGTTTTAGCTTTTTTATTTTTTTTCCGCCCCTTGTAATATCAAAGTAAAGCAGCAGGGAATCCCTATCCTCGTCTGGTTCTAGATGGTTTTTATCTTCCTTACTTACTCATACTAATTTATTCAAAGTCCCAGTGTGTTATGCCCTGCTTTTCATTAATCTACTTCCTACCCCACAACTTCTGAACATACAGGTTATTCTTTGGGGGTCATGCCTTTGAGACGTTACTGGCCCACCCTTTCATCTATTATCCTTTCCTTTTATTTTTTGATTAATACCTTGACGTGAACTACGCATTACTTAGGCTTTAAATTCCTTTCTTAGGATTTTAAACACTTAATTTTACCTTTATCGGCGCTTAGTTGGCAGAGGTAAGTACATTTGTCCAAATAGGGTCCCTTACTTCTAGTCAGGGTAAGGGGGAAACACACTGTTGATAACCCCTGCTCACCCACTTGGTAGCTTGGCACAAGCAGACAGGCTTATCCCCAAGGCAATGTGTAAAGTATTTGTACCAACACTCACAGTAACCTAATGAAACACCACAAAAGGACACTACACCAGTTATTTATAAAAATATAAATCACTTGATAAAGATTAGGCAGATCAAAACAACATGAAAATCATATACACTATCAATCTCTTCTTAAAACTGTTCTCTTGTGGGTAAAAATGTATTGGTGTGCACAAAAACACTTGTGGGCTCAATATGGCTATGAGCCTTTCTTTCTAGAGTGTGGAAGCTACTTAAATAATGCAACTAGGGTGCTCCTCAACAATGCACCCGCTGTACTCTCAATCAACAAGAGGACGCTGTCCTTAAACACTGCCTTTTCAATCAATATGAGGTCGCTGTCCTTAAATATTGCCCCCGATGTAGCACGGTATGTGCTACCCTCTTTTGTTCACTTTCTCTTAAAAGTGAGGGTGCGCGCTGGTTGCAACACAGGATGCGGTCTTTGAATATTACCTTCAATCAATTCAAGACCATGCTTTTCGAACAGTAGCAGCATTCCCCCACCCCTCAGCGCCTTGAGACCCTCACGGGTAAGTAGTGCGCTTTACAAATACTTGATTGATTGATTGAATCACCAAGCTGCCCCTCTCTTTCACTAGGAAGCGGGAAGCCGAGAGCACTCTCCCGGAGACCCGCCCTCTCTGTCCCCGATGATAACACTACTCCGCTCCGTCAACTGATCAGAGCCGTTACCTGGGTGTGTGATCTCCTTCCGTCCTGCAACAGCTGGTCGCCGGGGCACTCAGCTTCCTGGATCTTGGCACAGCGCTCATAGCAGACGAGCCCCTCCCTGCTAAGCAACCCCCAACGCTGGGGCCAATCCCAGTGCAGCTTGCCTTGACGTAGGCAGATGAAGGGGGATCAATGCCGACGATGCTCCCGAGCCGGCGGCGGTGATTTTTCTGTGCACATGCTTCACTCCCTCTCTGTACTGGGCTGGCGGCGATGATCTCGGCACCCTTTGTTCACGGTCTTGGGTAGTGCACGAAGCGCACTCACTCCCCCGGCCGGCGGCGGTGAAATAAACACACACACAGCAATCCGGGGCAAAGCAGACGCCCCGTCGATATTCAGATGCACGCTAGTCTGCACAGAACGTTAAGGGCACGATCCTGGGGCAGATCACTCTTGAGGCGAAGCAAACCTCGCGACAGGACCCAGCTGTGTGCCTATGAGCACACCGAGTCCAGAGCACACGGGCAAGCAGGACAAAGCTCAGGAGGCCACAGTCAGGTTACAGAGACACGGACTCAGCGTTGATCAAAATGGTTTCTTCTTGTAAACTTTTGTGTATCTGAGTTTACAACAGGAGGCCAGCTCTTCTCAGGCCCTTGATATAGGGGAACTTCAGAGGAGGAAAATCACATAGCACAGCGCCTCTTCAAGTAAGGGGGACACAGCACACAGCAGACAGTCCCTTGGTCCTCTTCCTCAGCAATCACAGCAACTGCAGGTCAGTTCCCAGACACTCAGCAATGGCAGCACTGTTCCTCAGTCTTCCTGGCTGTTCTTCTTTGGCAGGGATTCCTTCTTGATCACAAAGTTTCCTAATCTAATTTTACAGGGGTCTCAGCCTACTTTTATACCCCAAAAGTCTTTGTTCTTCCTGTAGGAGGGGTCCTGGACCCAGTCCAAACCAGTTTTGGGTGCACTCTGCCAGTGCACATCTTCTTCCTTTGTGAGTGTGGGCCAGGGCCATCAGACGCACAGGAGGTGGACCCAGCATTGTGGAAGGCAGGCACAGCCCTATTCAGACCCAGGTGCTACTCCTCCCCACCACTCTACATGCAGATGGGTCTATTCCGCCTAGTACTGACTCACCCAGTCTCCTGAAGCCACCCCAGCCCTTGTCACTCACAAACCAGACAGTCAATCCACAATCAGGCAGAGGCACACAGAAAGGCTGAACAAGAAAATAGCCACTTTCTAAAAGTGCTTTTCCAAACTTGGAATTTAAAAACCATCTTCACTAAAATATGTGTTATTAAATTCTGAGTTCAGGGATATCAGATTCCATATGTCTACTTTGCCGTTAAGGGAAGATATGCAGGTAAACATGTTACACAGCATTCCCCATGTAATCCTATGGGCAAGATAGCCTTTCAATAGTGAAAAACGAAATTGGTAGTATTTCACAATCAGGACATGCTACCCACTCTAGTACATGTCCTACCTTTCACATACACTGCACCCTGCCCAGGGAGGTACCATGGGTCTACCATGGGGTGTCCAATATGTAAGAAAAGGGAAGGCTCAGGCCTGGCAAGTGTGTACACTGGCCAGTACAACATGGCAGTTCACAGATTGTGCACAGGCACTGCAGTGGCAGGCCTGAGACACCATTTTAGGGCTACTAATGTGGGTAGCACAATCAGTGCTGCAGGCCCACCAGTAGCATTTGAATCACCAGCCCTGGCACACTCAGTGCGCTTTACTAGGGACCTACTGGTAAAACAAATATGCCAATCATGGATAACCAATCCTAGTGACAATTTAACCAGGGAGCACTTACACTTTGGCACTGATCAGCAGTGGCAAAGTGCCCAAACATCTAAACCAGCAAAACGTAATCCATCACAGTGTCAAATATGTAGGCGGTAGAGGCAAAAAGTCAGGGGAAACCACGCCAAGGATGCCAGGTCTAACAGTGCCACTATTAAAATTCTATTTGTGAATAAAGTTAGGGTAGGGATTATCAAACAGAGAAGGCGAAGGCTAGGCAGTGCAGCTAAGGTCAGGTGTGCTGTCACTTCAGCATAGCGAACGGCGCACTTCTCTTCTACAAGCCTCCATGTCAGACCTGCCAACTTAAGGATGGTCTAACCCCAAAATTTTAGCATTACTCCTCCACTTTTGCTGATCTTTTTGTTGGCCTTAGGACTCTATGCACTTTATGCACTGATAACCAGGGCTAAAGTGTGTGTGCTCATTCTTTAAACATAATGAAATTGGCTTACACCCATTTGGAACATTTAATTTATTTGTAAATACCTAGTAACGTGGTACTGCAGGTACCCTAGGCAACTCAGAATCTAAGCAATCGGCAGTCCGGCAGATCGGCCAGCCGACTGAGAGACAGAGAGAGGCACGCACAACTGCAGGAGAGGGAGGAGCAATTCAGACCAATAAAAACAATATGTTGATTGCAAATAGGAATGATGGCTATTTAACTATAGAGATACATAGCATTGTGGGTAGTCAATGGTTACCTACAACAGAGAAGGTGAAGGGCTTGGCATTGCAGATAAGGTCAGGTGTGCTGTCACTTCAAGTTAGTGTACGACTTACTGCTCTTCTACAAGCCGACATGTTAGACCTGCCAAATTTAGGATGATCTGCCCCCAATATTGTTGCCTTACTCCTCCTTGTTTTGCTGCTCTCCTTTTTGCTGGCCTTAGGACTCTATGCACATTACCGATGATAACCAGGGCAAAAGTGTGTGTAC
The DNA here is from genome assembly GCF_964204655.1 of Triturus cristatus. Classification (NCBI taxonomy): domain Eukaryota; kingdom Metazoa; phylum Chordata; class Amphibia; order Caudata; family Salamandridae; genus Triturus; species Triturus cristatus. The sequence continues at coordinate 160,841,199 of NC_140585.1, forward strand.
TCATTCCTTTAAACGTAATGAAATTGGCTTACACCCAATTGGCACATTTAATTTATTTGGATGTACCTTGTAAAGTGGTACTACAGGTACCCAGGGCCTGTAAATTAAACACTACTAGTTAGCATGGAGCACTGATTTTGCCACCCACCTAAGAAACCCCTTTTAAACATGTCTCAGGCTTGCCATTGCCGCCTGTGTGTGCAGTTTTAAACTGCCATTTTAACCTAGCAACACCAACCTTTTGCCAGGCCTAAACCTTCCTTCTTAAGACATATAAGTCACACCTAGGGTATGCCCTAAACAGCCCAAAGGGTTGGATGCAGTTTAGTGAAAAACACTTACATTTGTTTTTCACCACTGCAAGGCTGGCCTCTCCACATTGATAACATTGGGTTAAATTCTTACATTTAAATAGTGATAACTTTCAATTGGAAGCAGGTAGAAATGTTAAGTTTGGTGTCTAATGAATTTTAATTTAAAACGCCCTTTAATGGTAAAGTTAGATTTTAGGTCACAATTCTAAAAATGCGACTTTTAGAAAGTCAACAGTTTCTTGTCCTAACCATTTTGTGCCTACAGCTGGTTTCCTGGGTCACATGCCTAGGTATTGCTGGCAGTTGATCCTTATATATTGCTGTCAGATAATGAGACAAAGGAGCATAGGTGTTGGCAGGATGGGCCATCTTTGACTTGATGAGGGAGAGGAGCTGTCACCTGCCACACTTGCAAATCTCAAAGGGTCTGCATTAGCACTCTCACAAAGGGTTTGACACTAGTCTATGGTGACCCCAGACAAACTAGGGCCAGGGCAGCAAGAGCTTCAAACACCTTTGGGGGTGGAAACCTCCAGAAGCTTTCGCAACTTCAAAGTGTGCAACAGGTATTGGACCATCAGACCCAAATCTTTAGTACACCTCTGGACCAGTGGAAGACTCAGAGGAACTGTTGTACTGATCTGCTGCAAAAAGGACTGATACTCTGCTGCCTTGCTAGTCTGCTGATACTCTTGTCTGCACTGCTGGGATGCAGTATCTGCTGCAATTAGAACTTTTTAATGCCACGTCACTGAGGCTATTCACTCTGATGCTCTACACCTCCTCAGAATGACTTCCTCCTCCTAGACGATGAAAAGTTCAGTGCTATCTGGCCCTTGAAAAATAATTGTTGACTGCTCGAGACACAGATGACCTTGTCCAGAGAGCTTGGGCACCTCTAAGCAATATGGTCCCATTGGAGCATCTTACTAACTAACCGTGTATATTTATTACACCTGGCGGACATACATGATTGTTAGAAATGGGATTTCCAATAGGCTAGGGCAAGTGACAAAGCCAGGCCAAAACTTCCCCACTAGTCAGGATAAGGGAGTTACACTCTGAAAATAACCCCTTCTCACCCCCTGGGTAGCTTGGCATGAGCAGTCAGGCTTATCTTAGAGGCAGTGTGTAAAGCGTTTGCACCCAACCGACAGTAATACAGTGTAAGCACAACAAAAGGACACCACACCAGTTTAGAAAAATAACCAATAATTGTATGTACTTTCAAACAAGACCAAAGATGATAAAAATCCACAATATTATATGTAAAAATGTCTGTAGTTATCAAAATAAGATTCAAACAAAGTTCCTTGATGTCGATAGCTCTGTCGGGGCTATCACAGCATCGAGAGCAAACAAATCCTAACAGTTCTGGCTAGCCGTGGTGTCGCAGGCCAGCTATGGTGTCGGGAGGACCTGCCAGCAGTACCTTTCAGAAATGCAGGGCGATGGGGCCCTTGAAGTCACTCGCGTTGCAGGTCGAGCTCCTTTCTGATGGGATCAGGAGAGCTGGTGCCGGCAGGCATCGGGTGCTGCAGTGCGAAGTGCAGCGGTGCAGCGTGCAGTACCCCCAGGTGGTGGTGCGAGCAGTGGCTCGGTTGCGGCATCAGATGGTGGCGTCGATGAGACCAGGGTCGTGGTGTGAGATGAAGGAGGTGCTTGTCACGGTGCTAGCAGGTCACGGTGCAAGCAGAGGCGTTGTCATTGCTAAAACGCTGTTGTCGGCTGACGAGTGGGAGTCGTTGGCACCGGCGTCAGTGGGCCAAGGCTGCGGTTTGGGATGAGGGCAGTGCATTGTGTAACTTTATGAGCTGTGCCCTCGAACCACGGTACAAGCAGCGGCATCAATTTCAGCAGGAAGTGGCAGCATCAGGGAGGCCATGGCATCGTCGTGTAGCGAGGCGGTGCAGAGTGCGGTGCACACAGGTCGTGGTGCAAGCAGCGGCTCAGTGATGGCGTTTGCAGGTGTAGTTGGTGAGACCAGGGTCGTGGTGCGGCATTGTGGCGGTGCTCTCTGCAGTGCCAAAGCTTTGGCGTGAAGTGAGGCGGTGCAGAGTGCGGTGGCCACAGGTTGTGGTGCGAGCAGCAGCTCAGTGATAGCGTCTGCAGGCATCATCAGTGAGACCAGGGTCGCGGTACGGTGTTGTGGCGGTGCCCTCTGCAGTGCCGTCAGGACACGGAGTCAGCAGGGTCGTCATAGACATCATTGAGTTGGCGTTCTTTGGGTTGCAGCACAAAGCACACAGTCCCCAGTGCTGCAGGTTGAAGAACTTGAAATCTTTGCTGTTCCTAGGACTTCGTGAACAGGGGGCAAGCTCTACCTCAAGCCCTTGGAGAGACTCACAAATTAGGTCGCAGAAAGTCCAGTCCTTTTACTGTCCATAACAGAAGCAGCCACTGCAGGTCAGCCCAGCAAAGCACCCAGCAATGCAGTCGTTCATTTTCGCAGCTTCTCCGGCTCTTCCTTTTGGCCGTCTTCTTGATTCAGATAAGTTCTAAAGTTCAGGGGTCTGGGCCCCGGTATTTGTACACAAACATCCTTTGATCTTTCAGGCAGAGGGTGTCTGTGCCCGGCCAGAACCAGTTCGGCCTTTTCTGGTGTGATTTCCTGGCAGGAGGTGGAGAAGGTATTGTCAGAGGCAAACCAGGCCCTTTGAGGTGCAAGAAAATCTCATCCAACTTCCCCCATCGCAGCCCAGGTCTATTCAGCCGGACCTACCTAGACTATCTGGAGCCACACCCGTTCCCCAGCCTTCTGTCATTCAAAACCCAGACAGGCAATCCACATTCCAGCAGAGACACACAAGATGACTAAGTAAAATAATAACCACTTACTAAAAGTGGCCTTTACAAACTCAGAATGGAAAAAGCACCTTCGCGTAAAGCTGCATCTTTAGATTCTGAGTTCAGGTAAACTAAACTTAATTTCCTTACCTCCTTCTCCGGGCCCATTGTGTTTATAAGATGGCATATACAAACTGCCCGATCCGTCCTACGGGGAAGGGGTAACCTTGCAATAGTGAAGAGCGAATTTGGCTGTATTCACTATCAGGACACGCCGCACACACCCAGGCATGTCCTGCCTTTCAGATACACTGCACCCTGCCCTCAGGGGTACCTTGGCCTACCTTAGGAGCGCCTGACATGTAAGAAAAGGGAAGGTTCCGTGACTGACCAGTGTGGGCATGGACCAAGTCGTCATGGCAGCTGCAATTGCGCGCAGACTCTGCGATCGCAGGTCTGAGATACCTTTTTCCGGGCTACGTACGTGGGTGGCACAATCCGTGCTGCAGGCCCACGAGTAGCATTTGATTCACAGGCCCGGCACCCGTAGTGCACTTTACTAGGGACTGACACATAAATCAAATACCCAATCGTGAACATACCAATCCATAACACACTTTACCACAGGAGCACCTACACTTTACCGCTGATCAGCAGTGCGAAAAGTGCGCAGAAACCGGGAAGTCAAAAAACAAAAACTCAGGGAGAACACGCCAAAAGATGCCAAGTCTAACAATGGTCAATTGCATTTGTTTCTTCCCCCATACTCTATTCCACTTCGAACTTTGTAACATCTATCCTTCGCGCCGTGAAGAAGTTGTAACTCACAGTCGGGGGTGGTCCCAAAAGGCGCGTCAGCACTGATCACAGCGGGAACACCAGGATAGTAAGTTCTGATCAAGAAATTTTGATGAGGAAGTGGACTTTAACAAATATTATTGTTACAAAGATCAACTAAAACATGCAAATTGTACCACTCCGTTCTTTACCTTTACACTTAGAGGTGTTTAGAATATACTGTATTACATATGAAATGCCAAAATTGTTCTCATGGATCCTGAAAATGTAATTATTTTTGTTCCTGCGTTGGTTTCCTTCTACATATTTATTGTGGATTATTTGAGTGTTAGGTAGCAGTATGTGTATGGTCTGAGAGCTTAGTGAATGTGAGTAGGTATGGATGAGGAGTTTGAATGTATTGTGTTAGGGGGATGAAGATTACAGTTGTGAGTTTCTTATCTATATAAGTTTTTTCTTATTGGAATTGTAATCTCAAGAATTTTAAATATAGTTTTGTATTAAATACACACAAATTTGTACATGAGCATTGTCTTTATATCTTTAGTTTGGTCTAATTGGGAATTTTTGTCCCAGGCAATAGCGAGATATTCCGCCTTTAACTATTAGTGGCAGGGGAGTCCCTTTGTGGTTTGTTTGCTTCAGTTGCTTGCAATTGGTCGTTGTCTATTGCTGCCACACAATGGGACAAAGGAGCATAGGTGTTGGCAGGATGGGCCATCCCTGACATGATGAGGGAGAGAAGCTGTCCCCTGCCACACTTGCGCATCACCAAGGCTCTACCTTGGCACTATTACAAAGGGTTTGATACTAGTCTATTCCAACCCCAGACAAACTAGGGCCAGGACAGGGCAGGAATAACTCCAAACACCTTTGGGGGATGGAAACCTTCAGAACCTTCTCCTACTTCAAAGTGGGCACTCATACCCAAATATTCAGTATACCTTGAGTACACCTTGACCAGCGGAAGACTCAGAGGGACTGTTGTACTGATCTGCTGCAAGGAGGACTGCTACTTTGCTGCCCTGTTACTCTGCTGCTCTGTTGCCTGAGTGAAAGGACTGTGTCTGCATTTGGATTCCAGGATCACCAGGGTGACACCAAGGGCTAGTTGGCTGGCCTCTTGATCATAGACTCAGGGACAGAAAAGGCTCTAGCCACCTTGAGTCTAGAACTTGGACACAGTCTGCTTGAGTCTTAGCCCCCTAAGTGGTGCTACCCCAGTCCTGGGACCTTAAAACTGTGTCTAAATGTGCTCTGCAAGTCCAGCTGTTGTCCTATGAGCAGAACCGAAGCAGCACAGCACATCTCTTCTCAGCTCAGCTTTGGAAATGACCCTGCGCAATGCATGCCCGATTAAGGGGCATATCAACAAGAAATAGCGATAATTATCGCTAAGCGCTGTCAGCGCGAACATTTTTATCGCCGGCGAAGTCGTTTGTTTATCGGCGCCGTAGCGACGTATTAACAAGGCGCCGCTAGCCAGCGATACCAATCAGTTCCGGTGCTTAGGGATAGCGATAAAATCTACGCGCCGGCGATAAAAAAACGCACGCTAAGTCGCGAAAAGTAGAGAAAATCAGCCTGACAACTGACAACAGGCCTGCATTTTGCACGCAGCAAGTGGGAAAATGCACTATAAAAGGCCCGCAAGCAGGCAAAAAAAAAATGATTCTAGTGATCAGAGACCAGACCAGACCAGAGACATGGAGGAAGCAGGGCCAAGCGCAGAGACTGCAGCGAACCCCAAAGCCAGCCAGGAAGAGCAGGGAGAGAGCCAGGGGAAGGAAAAGAGGAGATGGAACCCCAGGTTCAGCCACCAGGAGAATCAGGTCCTGTATAGCCTGGTGGCTGAACACCAGCAGGAGCTTTTTATAAGGAAGAGAGTGCCATTGTCCAGAAAGAAACACATCTGGGAGAAAATCACAGCTAAGGCCAATGCTGTGGGAGAGAGGAAGAGGAGGACCGTGGAGGAGGTGAAAAAACGCTGGCGCGACAGCAAGAAGAACACCAAGGAGAAGATGGCCGCCAACCGGAGTGCAGCCATGGCCACCGGAGGTGGAAGCCCCGTGCCGCAGCTGGAGCAGGAGGAACTGGTTGCGCAAGTCATCACAGAGGAGACGGTGGTTGGAGTGCCGGGTTTGGGACACCGCTGCAGGTCAACAGACACAACCACAGGGTGAGTACAAACTAGGGAGTGGGTGGACGGGGGTGGATGGCCACAATGGCACACATGTATAATAAATAGCATTGCATACCCACAATTACTGTGGTTCAGTCCCAGATAGCCCTGTGCATGGTGGCATTGACACACATAAACATTGCTAGACACACTTTGACGGACACACTGACATCGAAATGTGCACTGAAACCTCAGAAAAACACAGTCTAGCTACATCATCAGACCACAAAATAAGTGCCACATCACATACTAAAATGCCACATCACGTAGAGACGCACAATGCTCACAAAATGCACACCTTGCACCATCACAACCTATATCCAAATCATCTCCACAAGGCTGCAACTCACAGGTGCCAAAATGAGTATGCAGTGTGAATGTGACTGATCACGCGTATGTGTAAGCATGCCAACAGCAAGAACAGCACACCTGCAAAATAGCACATGTTGCTGACATGAGTGCAAGGATGTGCGTGGCCAACAAGTGTGACTTGGAGGGCCACACACAACCTTACACACGAGCCAGACACATGTGCAATGTTGCAGGTGTGCTGAGCCTGTCGCTGGCATGCTTACTCGTGCACGTGACCAGTCACATTCCCGCTGCATACTCATTTTGGCACATGGGAGATGCGGCCTTGTGGAGAAAAGTTGGATAAGTGTGGTGATGATGCAAGGAGGACATTGTGACAACCTCATGCCTGTACTACAAAAATGCCCCCTTGCCTGTACATGCTATGCAGCACTGTGTACACCAAGATGAGAAAGTAAAGAGTCACTCTGCATACCGACAACACATGCAATGTCACACCAAAAATACGGATTATGGGGCATATTACCAAGGACGGCATTAAAATAATAGCTACTTGAGCGGCAGAACACTGCCACCAAAGCGGCAATAAAGGCCCTTAAAAAATGCCCTGGAGAATTCCAATACAAGCCCATGGTCACACCAGACCATGGACTTCTATTGGAATTCCCTAGGGCATATTATCAAGGCCATGATCGCCTCTTAAGCCACAGTTCTCTGCTGCTCAAGTGCCGATAACCTGTAATGCCGTCCCTGATAATTTGGCCCTTAGTTGTGTGCTCTCCATTGCAAAATGCAGTGTGGGGCGCACCATGAAAGTCATTCAGTCATCCAAAGGCAACTCACTTGCATGCACACATATCCCTGTCCATAATACCCACCACCCTCTTCCGCCCCACGTCAACGCATGGCATGTACTATTTTCAATAGCAAAATTTTAAAATCCTCATGTCTGTGTAAGCTAGAGCTTCAGATCTAACAATTGTGCAAACCTAGGGACATATTACCAAGATCAGCGTTAAAATCATTGCTGCCTTAGCGGCATGAAACTGCCACTAAAGTGACGGCAATGGGCTTGACAATATGCCCCTGGGAATTCCCAGAGAAGGCCATGTTCACACCAGAACATGGACTCCTATGGGAATTCACAAGGGCCGATCATCAAGCCCAACACCGCCGCTATAGTGGCAGTTACCTGCCTCTAAAGCCGCAATCATTTTAACGTTGATCCTGATAATATGGCCCCTAGTCCCTCTCCACTCACTATGGTGTTCATTTTTCTGAGCATAGGATCCTTGGCTTTTTACTATGACATGTCTCCTCTACTACCTTGAATATTAAGAACCATGTAAAAAGGGGCATACCAAACAATTAACAACTCAGGCGATATAAACCAACATCACCAGCACTAATCCATATGAAAGTCTATTTCACAATCCCTCAAGGCATTTCACTACCCATGTTGCTCTGTACTCCTTGATAGCCTTACCAGTGCGTAATCTGTGGCAATCTGTGTTATCCAGAAGCTAAACACGAAAAACACAATATACAGGCTGCCGCTTTAGATTTACCCATCATGCATGTCTACAATGGTGTGGAATGGTCACATCTACGCGCTATAAAGGCACTAGCCTCGTAGCAGCTCACATGGCTCAGTGTTGACATCGCACTCGCTGTCTTTGTCCACAAATGGTCCAAAGAAATGGTCCCATGCCCTAGCCACATCAAGTGATCCCCTGCCCACTGTACCCTTGACCAGTAGTAGCTGAACAATCCCATCACACTCTGCCCATTTGGTGAACTGGCACTCCCATTGATCTAAACTCGTGGCCCCACTTGCCTTCCAGTGCATCGTAATATCCCCTCATGGCCAATAAATACCCTATCCATAAACTTACGGCAAGCCCACTTTGAGCCGTGTGTGGGAGGCAATGTAGGATACAAGCCCCCTACGACTGATCAAACTCCCTGTCTGTCAGCACCTTCAATACTGTTATCACCATGGTCCAATAAGTTGCCTAAAGTGGTCACTCCCAAATCATGTGCGGGAAGTTTGCCCCCTCACCCTGAACCCTTGTGCATGCCTATGAGTCAGTGTAGAAACATGCATTGATTTCCTGCCGGTGTGAGGTAAGGCAATGTAAAACATTTAAAATAAGCCTTTGGAAGCGGGTGTGCCTGATGCACCTCCTGGCTTACTCTACAATCTCTGCACAAGCCCTTTCATGGATCTCTCGAACTACATCTACCTCCCATTTCAATTCAGTTTGTCCAAAGGGGGCAGCTCTACGAGACCCATGCGCATGTACAGGCATGTGACTGCCTTAAACTTTACAGCTGCTGTCAATATGTATTGGCACCCTAAAGAAAGCTCAGGTCATGCTTGGTCCCCTTTACAATGCGCATGAATATCCGCTGTGATCGCTGCATGGAGTATGTAGTCCCCCCTTTGAAAATCAAACCGCTCATGCAGAGTCTAGAATGTTTGCGCCTGGTATGATGCACAAGACGGCCCACCACTGCCACACACACTCCAGATGTGGGAAAAAATCTGTGGGTAATGTGTGTGGACACTGTCTGCTCAGATAGCAACAACATTTGCAATACATGCTGCACCATACTCTGAAAGGGTAATCAAAAAGAAGTGCAGGAAGCAAGATTAAACATGACAGACACAATGCACACAACACAAATTTCAAGGAGACAAAGCAACTTAGAGGCACATGTGTCCTACACAGTGCAGCTTTGTAGAAACAACACAGCATTTATAATCAAGGACGTTCTTAAAATTATCGCCACTTCAGCGGCATGAAACAGACACCAAAGCGGTGATAATGTGCCTGATAACATGCAGCAGAGAATTCTAATCAAAGTCCATGTTCACACCAGAACATGTGCTTCTCCTGGAATTCTATGTGGCACATTTCCAAGGACATCTTTGCCGCTTGCAGCGGAAGTCTCCTGCTGGTAAAGCACAGATAACACCATGAACGTCCATGATAACATGCACCCAAGTAGGCTCCCATTGCCAATGTGCCAACAGTGGGCACTCATCACACATCACCAATAGCACACTAAACACATGCACATGTGCAAGCCCCTGCAAAGCTGCAACTCCTTGAGACACACTGATAAGGCATGTGATAGAGCATGATGGATAGCATGCCTGCAGGACAAAGAGATTCACATGGTTCAGGAGACTTCAATGATGTTGCGGAGTGTAGAACTCATTCTCAAGGGAGCATGTCACACCCTGGCACAAACTTATGTACACCCAACCCCTGATGGGAACAAGACACTTGGGGGCATATTATCAAGCCAGGCGAGAAAATTATCGCCGCTTTAGCGCCACAAAACTGCCGCTAAAACTGCGATAATGGGCTTGATAATATGCTCTATGGAATTTCCAATTGAAGCACATGTTAGATGTGAAGGACATCTAACATGTGCTTAAAATGGAATTCCATAGAGCGTATTATCGAGCACATTATCGCCGTTTTTGTGGCAGTTTTATGGCGCTAAAGCGGCGATAATTTTATCTCCTGGCATGATAATATGCCCCTTGATGACCTACTATGCACAATTGTCACTACTTTGACAAGGATACACCATCCACACAGATTTACACATGTCTGCATTGTCCATACACAGAAGTCAAAGGCCCATTTCATGAAAGGGACAAGGGGCAGCTAAACAAAGCCAGCAGGTGCCACCATCACACAATGCAGTGTACACACATACTAATCGGAGTACATCAACATTGCCTAATCGGTGTTGCGGACTGCATCAGTCACATAACACAGACCAAGACACAACAGGTAGCATTTGTGTGTAGACACTGTCAAGACATATTTATCACCTAGGAAACTTGTGATATTACAATGTGCAAGTACACACACACATCTGTGATGTCTCTGAAATAATCACCATCCAGTAACTAGCATGCATATTGTACAAAATATCTATCATGTACAGTCTCCCTCAGTCTGATTGTTAAGTCAAATTATGCATGCCCATACATGGATACCACTGTTAAACTGTATCTCCCATGAACATTTCAGAGGGAGCGACAACACCTCCTGGACAGCGGGACGACCCACTCCACCACGATGACTCGTCCCAAACACCAACTATCAATATGGACGAGTTTGAGCGTCTCCTCAATTCCTTCGCAACACCAACTCCAGTAGCAGGGCTACCCACCAGCATTGCGCCCAGCCCACCCCCTGCACAAACCACCCAGCAGCAAGCACCTCCAACCACAGCTGCCTCCCAGGACCCAGCCTACACCTATGCGGCCTTTCAAACCATGGTGCTGGAGGTCCAACGGGAGACACAGGACTTTGTGCGGGCGGGCTTGGAGAGCCTGGCAGCCAACTTTGAGGAGCTCAGGGGGTGTCTGAATCACCTTGAAAACAACTTTGCGAGGCTGCCAGACATCCACACCTCCCTCAATCACATCCAACGCTCCCTGGATGACATTGCTGGGGTCCTGATCCGGAGACTAGACACACTGTCCCGGCAGGATAGCTCCAGCAGTGTCTCTGCTGCATTATCCCGACTGGCAGGGCTAATGGAGTCCAGGGAGCGGAGGGAGCTCCAACAGATGGCTGCCACGGCACAACACCAGCGCAATCTGGAACAGATATGGCAGGCCATGCTTCTCCACGTGCCAGCTTTACCTCCCCACGGTCTTGTGACATCTGCTGCTTGCGCATCCACATCCTCAGCTCCGCACTCTGTTGTGTCTGTGTCTCACAGTGCTACTCCCACCATACCACCGCCCACATGTGAGACACACGACACATCATCAGATGAATCTGAGAATGAAACAGCCACAATGGTGATGCGCAAGTTCAGCAAGCAGTGATGTACAAAGGCATGTCGGTTTGTACACAACAACATTTCACTGCCCTTCCTCTCCCACCATACCACCGCCCACATGTGAGACACACGACACATCATCAGATGAATCTGAGAATGAAACAGCCACAATGGTGATGCGCAAGTTCAGCAAGCAGTGATGTACAAAGGCATGTCGGTTTGTACACAACAACATTTCACTGCCCTTCCTCTCCCACTGTCTGCCGACGTCCATCAACATCCAGCATGGACCCACACATTGACCCACAGCAGATCTCCTCTTGTTCATTGACAATGGCACTTGCACTGCTAAATCCGCCTCCACCCCTGGCTCTGTCGCTCGCAATGGACTGCCAATCCCATGTCCTATGGTCAAGTGCTGGTCAATACAAAACCATTTTTTTTGTAAATAAAAATGCACTTTAATCACACAGGTGCGTGTGTCCATGAACAATCAAGTATTTAACTTAGGTAATAAGTAAGGGGCTGTGAATTCACAAGAAGGTCCAGCAAGGCTAAATCAATCAATGTACATGTGTTACCTGACACGGATAGGCAGTGAGATGGCCATGTATGTACAAAAGCAATCTAGGCAATTTTCCTATGACAACATCTTTAAAGTGCACCACTAACCCCTGAGTGTCTCAAGGTGCGGGGGTGAGTGGGAGTCTGCCACTGCTTGGAAAACCCGTTCTTGAGGAGTCACATTAATGTCAGCATGTGCTGTACCTGCTGCAGGAGGGTGGGGAGAGTGTTCCAGTTATTTGCGTTGAGGTGGTATAATGAACTCCTGCAGGAGTTAGCTGTCCAGATGCGGGGGACTGTGGCAATTGCAATGTCAATGTAGCGGACCTGCTGGATTGGGGTGCAGAAGCTGAGTCGTTTGTTGAGGTGTGCATGTCCGGTGTTGTGGAGTGGCTTGTGTGCGTGGTTCTTGTGTGTGGAGGTGAGACACTTGTTGGCGGTGAGCCAGTGCAGGTCTCACAGGTGGGGTGTGATGTGCTGTCATCGAGGGATGTTGAGGACCAGGCCTGCAGAGGCATTTTTAATGCGTCTAAGTTGTTATTAGAGTTTGGTCGAGGCTCCTGCATAGAGGATGTTACCGTATTCCAACTTGCTGCTGCAGAGTGCATGTGTGACTGTACTCCATGTCTTGGTGGTAATCCACCTGTTGAACTTGACAAGCATCTGGGGGGTGATGAAGCAGGAGGACGAGATGGTGTTTTCCGGCTTTGGCATGGAGAGAGTTGATGTTGAACCCCATGGTGCATGTGTGGGTGGTTGTTGCTGGATCTGTTCCTAGGGCAGCCGCACACCAGGAGGTGCCTCATGCGTAGGGGGGATTTGAGGATGAGCATTTCTGTCTTGTCTGATGTTCATCTCCTCTTGGCAGTCCTTCGTCCACTCAGCAACGTCTTACAGTCCTACATGGTGTATGGTTGTGTAAGTGAGGGTGGCCATGGTGAGCGAGAAGATCAGCTGGCTGATGTTTTCGTAGGAGATGATGTTGAGGTTGGGCAGTTGGGTAACGTGTGCAAGTGGTGACATGTACATGTAGAGCAATGTTGTGTGATGGATCAGCCCTGGGGTAATCCGCAGAATATTACTGTGGACTCTGAGCAGGAAGGGTAGAGGAGGGTGGACTGGGTCTTGCCGTAGAGGAAGGAGTCTGTCCAGTCACGAGCCTTGTCTCGAATCTCTTTGTCGTGTATGCGTGTGCATAGTGTGCAGTGCAAGACAGTGTTGAAGTCAAATCACAGGTACTGGTCAATGAGTGCTGCTCTTTCACTGTTGTCCATCTGTGGCATTATGTCATTGGCGGCGGAGATGTGTCCAGTTTGCTGCAGGAGTTGCCGCTGAAGCGCAAATGGGACGGATCCTGGATGCTGTTCCCATAGAGTTAGTGAGTCAGTTGTCTGTTGATGGTCTTCGCAATGACACCTCACACGAATGGCAGCAGGGAGATGGGACGGAAGCAAATGACGGTCCTTGGGGTTAGTCTTTTGTTTGTGGAGCAAGGGGTTGATCTCGGCGTGCTTTCAGCTCTACGTCAATGTTGAATTTACGAGGGAGATGTTGAGGATCATCTGGAAATGGGGTGCAATGGTGGGGCTGGCTTTGGAGCAGATGTGATGTGGGCATGTGCCTGACGTAGATCCGTAGTGGATGTAGTACCAGATGTGCATTGTGTTTGTGTTGTTTACGTTGGTCCATGAGATCATGGGCTTGCCGTGTATGGGATCCGTGGTGATGGAGGTCTCAGTGCTAGTCGTGGCAGTCATGGCATTGTAGCTGCCGTGGATGGCTGCACCCTTGCGATGGACAAAAGTAACTAAGGAGTTGCACAGGTCTTGCAAAGGTGGGATGGTGTTGTTGTTGGAGCTGGTTTAGGAGAGTTCTTCCACTAGGTTGAAGAGCACATAGCTGGTGTGTGCGTTGTTGGCAATGCGGTCTTTGAAGGAGGCCCAATTGCGTATCTGTGGAGTTGATGGTGTCTTTCATCACTAGCTCATGGCAGGGCGGCATTGCGGCCTGGTGTTCTGCATTGAACCAGCGGGCTTACTTGCTGATGTGTCTGTTGGAGTGTGTCTTAATCTGGGTGAGTGGGTTTGCGCTGTTGCCTATCCCTTGTCTGACGTTCTAGGCGCTGGAGTGAGTGTGGGTGGTTGTGCTCCAGACAAGGTTGATGGTTAGCTGTGCTTCTGTGACTGTGCTCCCGCAGTGCCAGTGGATGTGTAGGGTGTGGTGGCGCGTGGTGTCTTCATGGAATGTGCATTTGCTGCGTTGATGGTTGTTCCAGTGGAGGTTGGCTGGGTGGTTGGAGTAGATGTCGGAGCTTGCGGATAATATGTGGTCAAGCATGTGGCTGTTGTGGTGGGTGGGTGTTGTGACAAGTTGTATGAGCCCGAGGGTGGCCAGGGTGTTGGTCAGGGTGGTGGATACGGTACCGTCAATGGACATGAGGTGGAAGTTCAGATCGACGTGAAGGATGTAGTCTGTGGATGTGAGGGCGTGTGTACTGACAAAGTTGTGTACCTTCCGCACATGGCGACCTGGAACCGGTGCTGTTCCTCAGAGATAATAAAAATCTATGTCAGTTTTCTTTCCCCTACACTATGTAACCGTACAACATGAGATCTGTATCACAAGTGGAAAACAACATGTTAAGTCAAGGACTGACCTGTTAAACACAATGTCTACGCGTGATTAAATAACTACATGCTGTTGAGACTGACATGACAGTGCATGGCATGGGACATGCACTGACACAACTGAAAGCTAAGGATACGCTACAAACATGGCACCTTTGGACAACCGGGCTGTGTGTGACCTGTACAATTGACTTCATTCGGGAGGCATAACCCCTACGTGCACAGCTCAACCCACCCTGTGACAGGCAGCTGCATCAGAATTACAATGCACCTGTGCAGCCATGTGTGTCCCCCAGGAAGTTGGTGGTATGTTGCAAAATCTTATCAAAAAGCACTTTTGGCACTATTCTAGGTGCCATGTGGCGCACATTCATGCCCTTATGGCATATATGTGCGCCATATGCGCACACATGCTCATTTCAGGGGTGCATCAGGGTGTCATCATGACCCCCTTGCACCTTTGAAATTATTCTGATTTTGCGATTAGCAAATTGGGAATCGCAATTTGAGAATGACTTCCCATTCATTCCTATGGGCCTCCTGGCCCTTAGGAATTAATGGGAAGGTATTCCTTAATTGCGATTTCGCAAATTGCTAATTTCAATTAAGGAACATTCAGAATTTGATAAATATGTGCAAATTTTTACATACATCCCGTTTTGTAATTCTCAAATAGCGATTCTCTAAAAATCGCTATTTGCGAATCGCAAATACAGTTTTTATACATATTCCCCCTTATCTTCTTCTCACACACGTCACTCATATATTTATTTATTTATATATTTATTTATTTATTTAGGAACTTGTAGAGCGCGAACTGTCGCCAATTACAGGCATCCTGGCGCTGACAGAGTCTGAGGAGGAAAGAAGACCACCGAGGACGAAAGGCTAGCCAGGGAACAGCCACGTTTTTACCTTTTTTCTAAAAGGCAAAAGATCATCGGTGTGTCTGATCTCATTGGGAAGGGTGTTCCAGAGTCTAGCAGCGGAGACCTCAAAAGATCTGCCTCCGGATCTGACCTTCTTGAAACTGGGAATGACCACCAGTTTGGCATCCGAAGATCGGAGTGGTCTAGTAGGTACGTACCACGTAAATTTAGATTGAAGAGGGACTGGGCCAGAGCCATGGAGGGCCCTAAAAACAATACAGAGGGCCTTAAATTGCACTCTCTGTCTAAGAGGGAGCCAGTGCAATTGTGCCAAGGCGGATGGTCCATGGGATCTCCTCGGAAGCCCCAGGGCTAGTTTTGCAGCCGCAGATTGGACTCTTTGGAGCCTGTCTAATAGGTACTCCGGGGCCCCTAGCAGGAGGGCATTGCAGTAGTCCAACCTGCTCAAGATGGTGCATCTAACTATTTGGGCGCGCGCCTGGGTGGGCAAGAGGGGCAGAACTTTCCTTAGAGAGCGCAGGATGGCAAAGCAGCAGGCAGAGGTTTTCTGGACATGTGTCTCCATGCTGAGCTTGTGATCAAGCATGACCCCCAAGTTACGGACCGAGTCTACAGGCTGTACATTAGAGGCTGTTTCCGGGGGCCAGAAGTTGCTAGGAAACGAACAGGGAATCCTCGAGCCACTATTAAAAAGCACCTCAGTTTATATGAATGCAACATTAGTTGTGGACAACAAGGGAATTGGTACTTACCACCCTGAATGCCAGGCAGGACACCGGTGTAATCGAGCAGGTCCGCCTCCCGCGCCAGCATATCCTGCCAGCGGTGCTTCCACTGGCGCACGGTCCGGGTCACCTTAAAGCAGTGGAGCATCTGTGCCCGCACGCGCTCCCACCGCAACTTGCGCCCCGCAACACCATACCCCTGGAGGATTCGCCCTCCCCTCTCCAGCATCAGTGGCAGGTAGCACCGCACCAGCCACAGGAAGCCCCCCACTGCCTCCTCAGACATCCGCCCTGACCTATCCACCACCGACATCTCCACACACCCCAGTTCTCAACCCCAGAATACAAAACAGAAAACCCAGAGGGAGGACAATAGTAAAAAAAAAACACACAAAACACAACAAGACTGAGGACAGTAGACAGTAGAAAGTAAATTAAATGTGAACAAATCCCAAAAACACGTTAGACAGGACACAGCAACACAGCAACACTCCAAACTACACTCTCCACCATCACAATACCAAAAACACCTCCTCACTCATCCAAATCCAACACAATGTGCTCAAAAGAGAAAGTGAAAGTGAATGCCACACACATGGAGACAGGAAGCAGGCACAGATCACTTCCTCTGTGTTAGAGACAATTGTTTTTACAAAGCGACAAGAAACTGCACGCTAAGGGGCCGCTACTGTACTCTGGCTGATACTGTAACGGGTATGCGGCCCGTTTTCATGAAAAGCGATCATAATCTGAACGCTAAGGGGCCGCTGATGTAATCCTGCAGCATCCATGCGATCAAAATCTGCAAGCTAAGGGCCTGCTAATGTCAATATGCTTACTGTAGTGTGTATGCATACAGTTTAATGAAAAGCGATCATAATCTGCACGCTAAGGGGCAGCTAATGTAATCCTGCAGCATCCATGCGATCAAACTCTGCACGCTAAGGGCCCGCTAATGTCAATATGCTTACTGTAATGTGTATGCATACAGTTTAATGCAAAGCGATCATAATCTGCACGCTAAGGGGCAGCTAATGTAATCCTGTAGCATCAATGCAATCAAAATCTGCACGCTAAGGGCCCACTAATGTCAATATGCTTACTATAATGTGTATGCATACAGTTTAATGAAAAGCGATCATAATCTGCATGCTAAGGGGAAGCTAATGTATTCCTGCAGCATCCATGCGATCAAAATCTGCACGCTAAGGGCCCGCTAATGTCAATATCCTTACTGTAATGTGTATGCATACAGTTTAATGAAAAGCAATCATAATCTGCACGCTAAGGGGTAGCTAATGTAATCCTGCAGCATACATGCGATCCAAATCTGCACGCTAAGGGGCAGCTAATGTAATCAGGCAGCATACATGCGACCAGAATCTGCACACTAAGGACCCGCTAATGTCAATATGCTTACTGTAATGTGTATGCGGCATGTTTCATAGCTTTCAATGGGTTTCTTCACGCTAAGAGGCTGCTACTGGCCTGATGCTGATACCGTATTGGGGAGTTTGTCCGGCCATGTGCCTTTAAATGCATGGGGGATATATCATCGTGTTTGCGATGAGAATCTCATGTCCTGGAATTTATATTGCAAGGATGGACATTCAGGCCAATACTCTGGTCACTGCGCAATAATACAATGTGTAGATAGGTTTGCACAATGACGTCTGACTCCATTTGAGGGTTTCCTATTTTTAGAGTAAGGCAGGCTTATGTTGGCAACCCAGCTTGCTGGCTACATCCGGATGTCGGACGTGCACGTATTGTATGCATTTACACAGCATTTAAGCCGCCACCCGGAGGCCGGACGCATACCGGAAGAGCAAAGAAGCCACTAAGAGCGTCTTCCATTTTCCAAAGTATAACCATGTAAAACAGAGAAGTGGAACAATCATGAACAAGGCGAAAAGACACCCCTCCCCCAATAACCCTCCCACAACCCCACCTTCCGCGATAGTTTCAGCCTACCTAGATGAGAGTAAGCATACACAATATGTGTGTAAGGGAGCCCCCTCGTCACTCCACTGTGTGATCGGCAGAGGATGATTGCCCCATCGTTGGTATGCGTCAGACCTGCAAGTACTTTGGGCATTTGACTTCCCTCATATCTCTCAACAATGAAGTCTCAAAGGGAAACACAGAGTGTAAAAACTTTCTCACCCTTCCCTCTGCAGCCCGAGACAGGCGCTCAAGAGCGAATAGGTTCCTTAGACGTTGTAACCAGAACAGGAGCCCTGGAACTGTCATTGTCCCCCACTGTGCTAGGATAACCAGCCTGTCCGCCAGCAACACTGGGACTATTTGCCTTGCCCTGAGGGATGTTAGTGAGAAGGCCTTCAGATGTGAGAGGCCAAGGAGAGTGTACTCCGGCGCGCCGGGCATTGCAATGTCGCACCCTGTATCTATGTTATCTAAGGACTCACCCCAATATCTCTACAATTTTGGACAATACCAGAGTAAGTGCACAAGGGTACCAGTCGCCCTGCATCCCTGACAGCAGAAATCTGTCTGGCTGTTATACCAGACATGTAGTTGCACAGGTGTGTGACAACAATGAGAGCAAACCTTGTAGGGGGTTCCAGCACCCACTACACTGTGCACAGTGTGGTGTGCGCAATACAGGATACGTTCCCATTCCTTGGCTTATGTTCGCCTCCGCAGCTACATTTCCATCAAAACTTGCACTTTTGTGCACTGACCACTCAGAGTGGTGATGAGCATTTCGTACAGCTCAGATATGAGGGAATGTTTGTCCTCCTTACGCGCTGACCACTTTGCATATGACGTAACCAACGTAGAGTCCAGTGACCCAGTGTGTTATTTGGCATTATGAGTAAACAACAGCATTGGGAAATTCATAATCCTATATGTGCCACAGATATGGCACATGCCCTTCTGAATCAAAGATAGACCGTATGCTTTTGCAGCCCTGTTTTTGACAGTGATGGAATATCGCAGATTCCTGACCCGGGGGCAAGTCTGGGTTATCCACACTGTAGTTTGTCGGTGAGGGGATAAAGGGCCACCCCTTCCATATTGCCACCCTGTCCAAGACCTTGTGGGTGGGCGCCCTAACCGGCAAAGAGTACAAGCTCCAGGGCCAGTGCTTATGGGCTAGCCACAGTTAGATCCAGATGTTTTTGCCCGCCACAGACTGGTCCATGAAGCTCCATTGCTTCTCCCATAGCAGCCTATTACATTCAACTATATATCAGAGGCATGTGGCTTGTTAGTAGCTACCAATGAGGGGCAATCCCAGGCAGCCTTTAATTTTCGGCCGTGTAAGCTGCACATGTGGGAGGCAAGTCCGCTTGCCCTCCCTGACAGACTTAGTTATGATGGCTTGCAATTGTGTGAGTGCACGGTGGTGGGACACCATGTGTCCAAATTGACATACTTTGGAAATGCGTGGAAGACTCAACATTTAGCCTCCCACTATGTCTCGAAACCATGTGAGGCTCAGTTTTGAGCAGGCGTCCAGCGCCTTATCCGTCTCATCCAACAGTGTTGGATATTTGAGCTTCGCTGTACAGGCAAGAGTCGGAGCAAACTGTAGGCCCAGGTACTGTGTATCCCACTGCACACAACAGAATGGGAATTGTTGTTCCAAAGGCAACAACTCCTCAGGGGTATACACAGACTACCTTTTATGTTCCCAGACAGTCAACACCCAAAATGGCATGTGACATTACTCATCCCCACATCTTTGTGTAATTTCACAGACATTCATTACAAAAAGGGATGTGAATTGTAAGGGTAGAACTCCCCTGGCGTGGTCTGTAGGTGATGAGTATGTATGCATATAAATCCGACAATAAGGGTGTGCATGATGTGCCCTACTCACAAGTGCAGCTCCCAATGAGCTGTGGGGGAGTAGGAGTGCAGGTCCAACTCATCCAAATAGACATGTCTTGTTGTTCCGCATGTTAGCATGCTGGGTGTGAGATTGTGGGAATTTGACTTTCATCTCATCCATGGCTTTGCTTGCGGCGTAGGGGGCAGCTCTCCCTCTGCCTTGTGGTTTGCCGATCCCGGTCGAGTCTGCAAGGGCAAGGTTGTCAGAGCAGCTGTTCCTCTTGGGGATGTTGAGGTTGACTCTGTCATGGATGTCTTTGTGGCCGATGATGTGTAGTGAATTGAATGTGTGTGTGAGTAGTTAGCGGCTTACTTTCTCCTTGTTGGTGCTACATTGGATGTTCTGTATGTGTTGCCTCTTGTGTTTGGGATGTGGGTTTCTGAAGACAGGTGTGTCTGCCGCTTTCATGCTGTGTTAGAACTTGTGTAGTGGTGTTTTGTATCTCCCTGCGTAGATTTTGTTGCAGTAGTCCAGTCTGCTGTGGATGAGTGCGTTTTGGCCAATTTTCATGCTTCCTGGGGTTATCCGTTGTGATGGATTAGGTTCGGTCTGTAGGCAGCTGTAGCATGCAATGGAGTAGATCTTGCTGGGCAGGATGATGGTGTACTTGGGATGATGCCAAACTTGCGTGCATGGTCTGTCAGTGAGGGCGGGCTCACAAGGGCTGTCAACCACCAGAGGTTGTCCCATGCGGATGTGGATGGAGCAGAGATGAGGAGGTCAGTCTTCTCACAGTTGATCTTTATGCCGAGGTGTGTCATTCAATCTGCTAGTTCCGACATTCATTCCTGGGAGGTGGCTTTTGTGTCTTCTGTGTTGTTCTTGAGGGGGAGGATGAGCTGTGTGTTGTGTGTGTGAGATGATATGCTTACCCCGTGCTGTCTGGCAATGGCAGTGACTGGGGACATGTGCATATTGCAAAACGTGTGTGTTAGTGACGCTCCATTTTGTATGCCAGGAGAGGGCTTTTACTTGTATCCCCTTGTGGTGGTGTCTGGTAAGTGGTGTGTGGTGCGTGAGAGGGTGTTTGTGGCTGCATAGAGGTGTAGTAGGATGTGTTGTCCACAATGTGTCACAAATCAAGTGGCATGCATATTTAAGCATTGTCAGCATGGTGTAAGTTCTTGGTGCTGTGCGTGATACCCAAACAAGACTGGGAGTGGTCCATGATGGAGTTCTCTTCAATGTAGCCGGTCAGCTGGGTGTTTATGGGTCTCTCAGTGACTTTGTCCACCACGGGGTGCAGGGAGATGGTCAGATAGTTTGTCTTGTCTGTTGGGTCATACTGCCAATTAGCTGATTTGTTCAAAGTAGAGACCGGTCTTGACAGTCTTCCTGAAGGTGTCCAGAGATGGTGTGCATGTGAGCTCTGCTGTTGGCTCATTCAATGTCTTGGATGCATGCAGAGATATATTTTCATGCTTGGCACCATTTCACACCCAAATTTAACATTTCCACCCATTTTAGGACCCATATTTCCAAATAGAGCACCCTTCTACACCCCCTTCTCAGATTTGAGCAACATTCCATGCCCAATTTTCAGATTTGTCCTGAAACTTGAACACTGAATTAACCAGGTAATACATTATTTGGCACTTACAAATACATGAAGTTTCCATTTTTAATGATAGGTACACCCTGTGAATCATGGTTTGCATGCTATTTGACACAACTATTGATGAATTGTGTGCCAGATTTTATTCCTTGTAAAGTCAAGTTGTGCACGATTGACACCCTGTTAACTCTCTGTGATGCTGAAACATACACACCAGGATTGTCATTTTGGAGTCATACTTGCAATTATTGTACAATGGTAACATTTCATAGTGATATACTGATGCAGGAAAGTAACTTGCAGACAGGGTATGTGTGTTGAGTTTGTTTATTGTCACAAACAGTTCTTGATGCAATTTTCCATATACCTGTCTTTGTTTTTGTCAGTCACAATGTGATGTGCTCAAGTGAAATAATTGTTTATAATCCTGTCCCTTCAGACAATTCCAGCAGCATTGGCAGTGGTGTGTGGGCCACCTCGTTGATCTTCTTCATCATCTTGGTCATCGGCCGGTGCTGCAGGCACTTCGATCCAGGGCACATTTGTGCGGACACAAATGTTGTGCAATACACAACATGCTATTATCATTTTGTTGACCAATTCTGGGCTGTACAGCAGTTTGCCACCTGTCTGAACTGGGGTGGCAGAGTGGGCTAAAGAACGGTGATGGATTAAACCCAGATCTCTTGACTGGGTGTGAGTGTTTGATTGGTTCTGATGCTCCGTCAATCACCACCCCCTTTTGTACCACCTGTAATGTCCAGGCACCGGAAACGTGACTTGAGCATGCCAAATGTACGCTCCACGATCCCACGTGTGCGTCGATGTGCAGCATTGTACTGCCTCTGTGCCTGGGTGGTGGGGTTTCGGATTAGTGTCATCATCCACGGGCAGAGAGCATATCCTTGATCACCTATGAGATGTAATAGGGAGATGTGTACATGATTCATGAGGCATACTATGTTGGCAGTGTTGACATATTTTGCGATTGTTCTTTTTGCTATTTTTTGACTTAGGTTAGACATGTGTTGCTTCTGGCTATTTAGCGGCATCAATGCTGAGTACATTGGCTCAGTGTTTATCCTCCAACCATCCTTTTTGCTGGTGTTTGCTGCACGGTTGCATAAGTGTCACTACAAGTGTCCAAAATGGGAATGATGCCTGTACAATAACCACAGACACCGACAGGCAGTCTGGCTCTCCTAACATCTAGCCATGGCACTGATCCACACTCGTTGCAGTCACCGGCATGTGAACGTTCAAAGGACTTCGGCCACACATGGCACAGCTGACATTCAGACATGAATCTCATGCTGATGGCAGACCTGTGACACCACACAAGCCACGCAATTGTATGTCCCGAGGTAATACGGAGGAACAGACCACAGCCTCCTCACTTGCAGGGCCCAATGGGGACAGTGAAGGTTGCCACACACCATCAACAATGACTTGTGATACCACTTGAACTTACTGGCCTGCGTCATCTGTCACTAGCAGAGCATTAGACTCACATGACACAACTTCTCACAATCATTTTCAATATGTGGTTTCTTCGACAAGATCAGACTGTCCACACACTTCCCCACGCTGATACACATGGCATGGCTCACCTTTGCACACTTCTTAGCATTTGTAATGGATTAGCATTTGGAAGGTCAATTACTACACACAAGTAGTGACCGAATACACATTCACTTACTCATCGGGCAACCACATGACACACCATATGACAGGGTTGAGGCAGAGAAATATTTGTGGCAGAGTGAGAGAGGAGATGCTACTAGACACCATCAACAGCAGCATCCAACAACACTGCAGTTAACACCAATGGCGCAGTATGGTGGTTTAATGACACATTTTCCAGCCTATGCATGCATATTTGCCCCACTCTGCACTTCCTACAATCAAAGTGCATTGTTACAACCTTGGTCACGACAGACCGCAGACTTGACACACTGATTGTACATGTGTGAGTACTTGTGAAACGTTGGGTCACCCTAATAGGTCACCGGCAACAAGTACTGCAACATGATCATCTTCATCAACCATGCGACCACACACCGGACTGGGATACCAGTCCGGATGACTTTAATAAGGTAAATGGATAGCCAGGTACTGGGGTTACTCTACACCATGGGTACTCACATACTTTCTCTCTGGTCCCAAATTTTCTGTGTGGTTTGTGTCCCTGTGGCACACAGGTGGGTGTGGGGTCAGTGGGGAAGGGGGCAGGGCTAGTGAGTAAGGGAACTGACCATGTGGTTGGACACAGGCCCCTGGTGTGCACACCCTCGGTCACTGAGCCACCAGACCTGGCATACACACATCTCTCTCTCTCACTCTCTCTCTCTCTCTCTCTCTCTCTCTGTCTCTGTCTCCCTCTCTCTGTCTCCCTCCCCCACTCTGTCTCTCCCTCCCTTGCTCTATCTCTCCCTCCCTCTGTCTCCCTCCCTCGGTCGCCCTCGGTCTCCCTCCCTCTGTCGCCCTCATCCCTCTGTCTCCCTCCCTGTGTCTCTTTGCCTCTCTCTCACTCTGTCACCTTCTGTCACCTCCTTCCCTGGCAGCCTGGGCTGGGACAGCTAACTGGGCGCACACACAGCCACACCCCAGTACTTCACAGTTCTTTCATGGACCATTTACTTGTTAACTATTTTTTGTTGTGTTTCGCCTCTTGGTGCACATGCATCTCCACTCTGTCTATCGCTGGACTTGCACAGCCCCCATGATGCAGAGTCTCTCGGAGTCCACGCTGATGGTGGCACTCTTCTGAAATCTGCAGACATGGCACACAGGTACAATGTCTGCAAGGTCCACGGCCCAACAAGAAAGTCTTGCCAGGCTGCTGGCAGCACATTGGCCATACTGTGAGTAGCCGTGCTCTACACGGTGGAACCTGTATACCTCATCCTCGTACACAATACATCAACATGTGCCCATGCATTTTGTGCCCCCCCCCCCAATCAGTACCTAGGCAATGCATTTACATCCTACCTCTAGATGGGTCAACATGATAGTGTTTTTTGTGCATGTGGTGTGTTCAGTTGGTACTTACCGATAAGCAATGCATTTCCATATATGCCATCCTGGAAGCGCTGGTTGATGATGCATTGTCTGAAGATGAATGCATCATGCACACTCCCTGGAAATTTGGCAACGACATTTGTGAACAGTCCGCGGTGGTCCACTATTGCCTGCACATTCTTTGAATGGGTGTGCTTCCTGTTGCGGTAGATGTGTTCGCTGTCCGCAGGGGGCCCAAATGGTACATGTGTGCAGTCAATTGCACCGATCACCTGTGGTATGCCAGCAATGGCATGGAATCCTTGCTTGATGGAAATCTGCTCCTGCACAGTGTTGGGGAAGTATAGGTGCTGCGGAATCAGGCTGTATATGGCATCCAAGACAGTGGGGAGGAAGGTTGAGAAGGATGCCTGTGATACTCCACCGACTCTGGCTGTTGTTGGTTGGAATGTCCCAGAGGCCAAGAAGTGCAGCACAGCGAGCAGTTTTGTCTGCGGAGGGATATTGGTTGTCCGCTGTGTTGGTGGCATCAGCCTGTGGGCAATGAGGGTCAGGATGTGCTGGATGGATGTCCTTTTGAGCCTGTAGTGGGCCATGACTTACTCTGGCCTTAAGTCTGTGATTTAGACACGTCTGGGCAGTGAGCGCTGTCTTTTTCGTCGCTGCATGGGTGGTGGTGGTCCTGGTGGTGGTGGCATTGGCGGTGGTTGTTGTTGTTGCTGCATTGGTGGGAGTCCGAGCTGCAGGATGACTATCTCCCTGGCTTCTGTGGCTGTTCTGGGAAGCTCGGGCCAACTCTCCCTTATAAACACCCACTTATCTCCAGTTTAAGTCAGGTTTTTATCAGGTGTGAGAAACTGGAGTTAGCGGGAGTTAGCGTGCGTTTTTTGTAGCTAAGTGTTTTGGAGATAACCTTGTTAATATGGAGCAGCTGTGTTAGCGACTTTTTTCGTGAAATTTTAATCAGGAACGATTACCTTGCATGTCATTAGCGATAATTATCGCTGGCTTGGAAGGCGATAAAAATCCGGTCGCTATCGCCGGAAAACGCACGCTAACAGGGGTTAGCCTTGTTGATAAGGCGATAAAAATATCGCCGCTTTATCGAAGCTAAGGTAGCAATAAAAAATGATCGCCGCCTTGTTGATATGCCCCTAAGAGCTTTGCATTGCAGCCCACAGTTTACCCCAAACTGCAGCTGTGCGACGCATCCTCAATGCAGGTTTAAGCATGACAAGACCCTTAGTTATGGCATCCGTGAAGGCGATGCAGGACTCCGCACATGGCAGCCCCACAGCTTCTTCAGAACCACTGATGCGCAACGCATCTTTGATGCAGGACTGTATATTTCAAGCCCCTCATTGATAGCATTCTCGATTATAACAGGATCATGCAACACAACCCTGCAGCTCCTCAGAAAGGCTGAAGCATAATACATACTTGACGCAAGATCTTGCAATGTGCCGTAGCCAGGGTTTAAGGTACATTGTTCAGCAGGCCTAACTTTATCCCTATATCTGGCCAGTGCTCCATTGGAGTCGGCCTGAGCTTTTGACTTTGCCCCAGTCTGATGTGACCAGATACCAGCAGTTGCCACTAGGTACTATTTTCTCTTAAATGTTTAAAATTGGATATCTCTGGTTCTACTGATTGCATTTTTGTCGTTTTTGTGTCAAATATTGCATTAAATTGTACTTTATTTTCCTAAATTGGTGTGGGATTTTTCTTGAGTTGCGTTTTCACTCTATAACAGTTTGAAGTGCTGCAGAAATACTTTCCACATTGCCTCTAAGTTAAGCCTGACTACGTTTGTGCGAAGCAGTGTTAAGCACTGCTTAATTTCGGGCGTTCTTGTGTTTCACCCGGAACTAAACTGTGGTGCTGTCTGAGTAGGTTTTCACTCGCTACTAACCAATAGCCCAATTTCCAGACTAAAACAGATAACACCATTTGCCCATTGGCCCCTGCATAAATGCCCAGGGAAGAAGCCAAAACAAAGAAGAGAAAAGGTGGGAGCGAGGTAGTCAGAAGCTTCAGCCTATTTAACAGAAGAATGCTACTTACCTAAAACTAGACCGGGGAGCAAGAGGCACCGAAATGACCAAGGCCATTAGCAGTAAAATGAATGGTGGAGACTCACCACAGGATGCCTGCTCCTATATCCCAAATGAACAGCCGTGCACAAGGGATGCAGACCTTGCAGAGCAGAACAATTCCCTCACCCTAAAATCTCAACAGGGAGATGACAGTAGATTAGATTCAAGCCTTTTAAACTGCTTTGCCACCAGGTAGGGACACATTCTTCAAAGCTGTTTTACTGCATTGTTGCAGATAATAAATAATATAAAGGAACAAAAAAAACATTTTGTGTGGGTTCTGAGATTGCGCACCAAAATTATACAAGGACAGTAGTAAAGGCAGCGTCTTTTCCACAGCAGTACTTTGAAAGCCAGGTCACTTTACATTTTTTCAAAGTTTTCAGAGAGAAATTTGCCCCATGAAGTAATTGTTGGTGCGTCATCGTGGGTATGTAGAAATCCTATTATCAATAGATACTATTACCGTTTTTACTTGCCCTTCATAACACATCTGGGATTTGTAACTTCTGTAGATAATAGGTGTTACTATTACCAAAATGTATGCTACTTGGTTAACTCACCTTAGAATAAAAAGAAGGATGAATCACCCTAGTTAGAATTTTATCCCTGAAGATCAATGCTTGTGTCAGCAGTGTGTGCTAAGCTAGCTGCTGTGATTATTTTTTTCACCAAGCTATTCCACAGCCACTCTTCTATCATTATTTCACTCCAATGAATCCTCAAGGCGTGGACCTATGACCTTAAAAGATTAATGCCAGATCTATATTTCTATTTCTATTTGTAGCTAGATTTGTCTGTGTTGTAATTGCATCGCTAATTCCTTTTCTTCTCATTCTGATTCATTTTTGTTTTATGTCTTGCTTGATTTAATCCTTGCATTCATTGACAGTTATGATTAGGTTTTAGTTGGGCCAGGTTGTTGTTGACTCCAGTTTTCAACTTTGCCTTTCAATCTGCTACTATTCCTGGAGAGGGGTCCACTCTCTGCTCCCCTGAACTCCCTTGCTGATTGTTCTGACCTGCCAAGAGGGGCCTGCTGCTGTTCTGGGCCTCTGGAGGTTGGTTCTTCAGTTGGGAGCTGGAAATGTAATGCAATGAGGAGAAGCGCAACACATCCGTACCTGTTTCTGACACATCGCCGAAGAAACCAATGCAGCGCCTGCCCGCGGCTCGAGAAATCACTGCACGCCGCATTAAGAGCCCCTATCTACGAAGGCCGAGATCACATCACCAATTCCGATACAGGCCCTGCTGTGTGGCTGCAAGAACCAATGCATCGTGGGACCGCAGCTGAAGAAATCAATACAAGTGTTGTTGCTGCCACCGCATGGAGAACCGAAGCATCCCAGAAGTATCTCACCAGGGCGCTAAGTCTCCAAGAACACCCGGGCTGCAGTAAGAAACTGATGAATCACCTCCCCGTGCAGTAAGAAGCTGACGCATCACCTACCCATCAGTAAGGAACTGAAGCATCATCTCCCCTGGAGTAAAGAACTGACAAATCGCCTTCCCTGCATGTAAGGAACCGACACATCTCCTGTCCTGCGGCTGTTCTTGCATTTCATTTTGACGCATCCAAGGTACTTTGGTGTTGAAAGTGTTGCATCTACAATTTGCTTTGTACAGAACTGTTTCTACCTTTTGAAAGTCATATTTTCATTACTGTATTGTGCATTTTTGTTGTTATGGTCTTGTTTAGTTTAGATAAAGATTACGTATTTTTCTAAACTGGTATGGTGTCCATTTGTACTGTTTTCACTGGGTTACTATATGTGTGCACAAATGCTTTACACACTGCCTCTGAGATAAGCCTGTCTGCTCATGCCAGGCTACCAAGTGGGTGAGCAGGGATTATTTTAGATGTGTATCCCCCTTACTCTGACTATGAAGAAGGGTCCCTACTGGACAAAGGTATTACCTCTGCCAACTAGAGACCCCCATTTCTAACACGGGCGATGTAGGGAAATCATTTGATTCTGCTTGCTTGGTTCCTCCCAAGCTAGGAAAAACAAAATGCAAATATTACAGTATGGGGACGTTATTTGAGATAATGGATCACACACCAACCAGAATACAATGGGCACTGGGCACACAGAACAAATTTAATGAAGCCAACTATCTCCATGTCAATCAGGACAAAACAAACTTGTGATTTCTGGAAGACACCAAGCAGAAAGATTGTGACTTGGTGCTTGGCAAGCAAGACAATTAGAATGTCAAAGAAGAAAATTTACCTAGGAGTGTGATTTAGCAAAAATGGTTCAGCCGCCGCTCAAGCAACATAACATAACATAACATGACATAATGTGTATTTGTACAGCGCACATATCACCCGAGGGTTTCAAGGAACTGAATAACAGATGTTTATTGTTACCTAACTCAATGGGAAGTAAGTAAGAAAGTAAGAGAACTTAACAAGAAAGCTGCTGCAATTACATATGGGATTGGCCAAGTGAATCGATTATTAACTAGTGCTTCAGTGGCCCCTATTCTAAGAGTAATGAAGGCAACACTATTTCCAGCCTTACAGTATGGCTACCCTGCTTACCCAGGTGCTCTGGAGTCAAGAAGTATAGAAAGACTTTCCAGCAACCGAGATATGCATGCCGCTCAAGTTTTAGGCTTGTATTGGGACTTCTGAGTCAATCATTAGACTTTAAAGCCTCCATTCTGAAATGTTACATTAGGACCATGAAGGCGCCAGCAAATTCCTTAAAATGCCATCTTAACCGTATTTTTGGAGTTCCTGGTAACCTGTGGTTTAACCAGAAAAGACCTGCTCTTTCAGCCCTATGGATTGAAGAAGCAGCTGATGTGGCCAGATTCCATATCCTAAATTTACTTAGGAATACGATGATCTTTATTGCCTGCTAATAAGTGTGAAGGGAAGAAAACAAATCACCAATTATACATTTCCCCTTCCGTCCAACTAAATACCTACGGACTCAGAATTCAGTTTTTGTGGATATATTACAAAGCCAGAACCAACATAATATAGACACACCTCAAAATTCAGGGGTAGAGACACATGAATACAAATAGAGAGCCCAATCTGCAAATATAGTTCATACCGCACAATAGGCACAGAACAATAAATTCCAAAAAGCAGAACACAGCTGAGTATAGTCACTGCGTCCAAATCTCTTTTCCATTTGTATTTCCAAAATTAAGAATAATCTGTCCCTACTCTACTTCTAAAGTGGCATCCCTTCTTAATTTGCCAGAAGAATTCCCCAAAAAGTGTCAGCACGTGTTGAATTCCTAAGTGCACTCACGGTAAATGGGTCAGGTAGCGTAAAGCTACAGAGCTCGTTATAAGATGCTCTCCTTCCTCAG
The DNA here is from genome assembly GCF_964204655.1 of Triturus cristatus. Classification (NCBI taxonomy): domain Eukaryota; kingdom Metazoa; phylum Chordata; class Amphibia; order Caudata; family Salamandridae; genus Triturus; species Triturus cristatus. The sequence goes on from NC_140585.1 coordinate 160,871,092, forward strand.
TCAAAAGCAGAAGACCCTGCAAATCTGTCCTTGTGCTTAATACAAAAAGATAAAGTTACACCCCTAACATGTCACATGGTACGCTATTTTGTGACACCTTCCTTGATTAACTTTCCACAAACTCCTAATAATTTTGCAGTCTTGTTCACCCACCTTGGTTCCCAGGTTTAACCAGGCATGGAAGGTGTCCTCCCTTCTCTCTGTTCAAGTTCTTTAAATACATTCCTCTCCTCCCATGTATCTTCTTAAATCTAAAATACCTAGTTTAAATTCCTACACCTGCAGTTGGGGGGAAAGGAAAACCTTCTACACACATACATTTTATTTAACTCCTAACTCTAGAGCAAATGAAGAGAACCAAAACATAAGAAAACAAAAGTTAGGCCTACAATTTGGCTAACCCAACAACTTTCTTTAATGTGCACTCATTACACAGGCCTCTATATGAATATCTTAACTGTGAATACATTTGTTTTACGTGATAATCATTATATACGTGTGTTGGAAATGGCACTTTTTGCAGGGTTAGCGCCAAACGTTTTGCTTCTTCCTTCCATTTTTTCCTGACCGGTGGTTGTTGGCTTTAGGACTCTGGGCACTTTACCACTGCTGATCAGTGCTAAAGTGCATATGTTCTCTGTGTAAATTGTTATTGTGATTGGTTATCCATGATTGGTATATTTGTTTTACCAGTAGGTCCCTAGTAAAGTGCACTACATGTGCCAGGGCTGGTAAATCAAATGCTACTAGTGGGCCTTCAATTATGAAAAATAATGGGGTGACCCTGTGTCCCTCAGAACCTGGGTATTTATATTGTATGGCTACAATGGTTCTGTTGGGGAAATACAATTGCTTTGGGATGTTCACAATATAAATACAATATAAAGACATTACATGTAACATGTATCCATGATTTAGGAAGAGAAAAGAATAACACCCAAGCGAAAGTTTCAATCAATATTTTAAGAAGTAACAAATATATTGGGCTACAATGGTACAATTGAAAGAATTGTGAAAGAGGGGTGACATGTAGAAGTAAATACAGACAATACACTGCACAATGCACTACCCGGGGGCCGTCCGAGACCCTGGCGGCTTCTCAGTAAAGGTCTGGGTTGTGGGCGCAGCAGCCCTCCCATTTCTTCATTGCTGATCTGCATGGTGAAGGCTCCCATGGAGAGGGGACCTTGTCGGAGCGCAGACATCCCTCAGGTATGCTGATACCCTAATCCGGCCTCGTATCCTTCAGGAGGGGTTTTACCTGTGAAACCGCGCTTGGTCCCAGATCAGAGTACCAGATCAGAGGGCTGGCCAGTGACTGTCGAGGATTCGTCGCAATACGCAGCCCGTACCAGCATAGCAGTGAGATTTCTGGCTGTATGCATTTACGTGGTTAATTCCTTTTTGATTGACACCAGAAAACAGCATTTGGTGGCCTACCTGTGCCATCACAGATCACGGAGCTAGCAAGCTCGTTGGGGAAGGTTCCCTAACCCTAAAAGCACTGCGTGCAGGTGCCCAGGAACTGAATTGTGATAATTTGTTGGATTACCCTAAAGAATACAGTCCCTGCAAGTGCCGTATGGAGACAGTTGTTTTTAAAACATTCTGTGTGCCTAAATACGTGCATAGTTACATGATCCTCAAAATACATGCGAAATGCTGATCAATCCTGTGAATAGCATCACAATTTCATTCCACTGATTTTAATATGATGATATATAAACTTCATTCTAATATGCGCAAAGTTCAACCAAACATTAGAATATATGTGAGTGCAGTTCATACATGAATATAATGCACCCCTACAAATTTAAGAGCGACAAGCGCTCTATCAGCCCCCCTCTGATGACTATTGTCATCAAACACAGATTTTTTCCCCTGCTGTGTTCTCCTCTCAGAAAAGAACAACCTAAACAGAAGTTGTGGCCTGTCTTCCCTGCTTAAACTTCTCCAGATTCTTAAGGTTCTGACAATGACTGTCCTGCAGTCTTGTTGTCTGCCTTTCCCGTCTCCTAAGAGAACTCTCAGCCTGTCTTGCCTTATGCCACTTATAAACTCTAAAGGCACTCAACAATACAAAAATAGAGATCATGACTATTATGATAGGTTTCCGAATATAACCAATAATTCCTTGTCCCAAACTTCCAAACCAACTTCCAACCTTCCAAATCCTTGGCCAATTTCATCCCAAGTACCCTCAGTAGCTGAATCATGTATATCGTGGTGTATCTCAGTGAGGTTACTTATATATTTTTTTAAGATCCTTACTATTGTCATGGATAGCAGAGCAAAACTGTTGGACCCTCAGCAATTTACAGACTCGGCCCTCTTTTGCTAGTAATACATCCAACGCAAGACGGTTCTGAAGCACCATAGCCCTTATAGAGACCATCTCCTCATCAACAAGCAATAAAGTTTGAGCCATGTTCACCGATAGTTTGTCCAGTAGGGTTGACAACCTTCTAATCTTTACATAAATCAGAACCACTCCCAAACTTGGTATCATTGCACCAAATACATCATCAACAATTTATCCGGCACTCGTGTCACGTTTCTCTCTACGCAATCGTTTCCCTTCCAATGGCCACAAATCTTCCACATGGAACATTTTGGGAAATACCACAGCCAAATAACACGTTTCATACCAATTTATAGGCAGTCGAACATATGCATTTCTTCCACATACAAAATACACATTGGGCACTATGGTCAATTTATCCACTGGTGCCTTCTTTATCGATTCTATGATCAAGAAAATGTGCTCACATTCTGTCAGGAACTATTGACTCTAGTTTTCTATAATAGCACAGAAGCAGAAGGAAGTGTAACTCCGAATGCCCTTCACAATACGTTCCTGTTAGGTTTTAGAAATTCCTTTGCAGGTAAGTATCGTGGGGGTAAGGGGAAGGGGAGAGAGAAGAGACTGCCAAGTATTAGGTTCCACTAACTCAGCTGCGTCCTTCTTCTTTCTGCAAACAGCACAACAATACAATTCTTAATAACTAATTTCTTACCAGAAAAACCTGCTAGCTCTATTTATGTTTAGATAACTTATCTTACCAGAAAACGACTTGGCTTTAGCCTCTAATCTATGTGGCTCATGTAGTTGTAATAACCTTTATTTTCTTTTACAGGAAGAAGACGAAGAAGAAGAACTCTTCCAACAATCTACTTCGGGATGTCTCAGGCAAGTGAAAACAGGAATAGAATCACAGAGAATAGTTTTTAGATATTATACGCATTGGGTTTTATTTAAATTGCTGGGTACAAAAAAATAGAGGTCGCACGAACTAAAACCCTTTTATATGGCACTAACTAGTGGATCAAGGGAATTATTTAGAAACTGTAAATCACTGCACTGATAGGCTTCATAATAATAAGTCTCTGAACCCAGAATCAATATTGAGGCAACACAGAGTGTAGAAGTTCACACTTGCGAATTACTACGATAACAACAAAAGCGGTCGCCTCACGAGCATGCGTCAACAGAATTAAGTGAATGAGCATGCGTGAGGTAAACGCTGAAACACTGACTTCTTTGGAGTATTCATATGAGTCTTTTCTGAGAGGGAACACTAACTTCTCAGGAGCCTGCGCATAAGTCTTTCTGAGAGGGAGCATGCGTGACGAAGATTCACTGACATATGAATTGGCAGACGGAGTCCCGAATCGGCAAAACTAAACGTCGGGCCAGACGGAACTACCCTGACTGACTAAACTCGACAGACACAAGGAGAGAAGATGCTGCAATGGTGAGGACTTTGGTGAAGTGCGCATTAGAACGTTATAGCGCGCTTCACCAAGCACCAAGATTCTAAGGTAGACCAGAATTCTGACTAGTGTGTCAGCTGGCGGCCATATTGGAAATCGTGCGCCTCCAGCAACTCGGGCAATTGAGATCCCTAAAATGTTTTGGTCTCTGTTTGTGTAAATAGGAGGCAGAAATGGTTGCTAGGGTAGAGTAACGAGGAGGAAACCTCCTGTGAACCCTGACACATTACTCTCTCCAACGAATATCTTGTCGTAATATGTCTGTGGTTGTCTAATGCAAACTTTCCCTTTCTGCTGCAAATCTAAAGCTATTGGACCAGAGCTCCCCTTTGCCTTATGATCTAACTAATCTTGGGTAAATGGAATCACCTCATGCTTGGGATCAGGCCTGAATAATGACTGGCTATGCCTATCCTCTATCTGATCAACAAATTTATTTTCAATGTCAGATAACATACATGTCAAATTGTGTCGGTGGGCATATGCTGCATCTAAGGTTACTGTGGGTAAGAAATACTTTGACATTCTGTCTCCCTTCTTATAATAATCATATTTGTTCAAATATTTTAGTAAGGGGACCTCAGGAAGCACTATATCATTGTTAGAAAAAGAACACTCAAAAAGTGCTTTACTATAAAACATACTCAGCAACACGCTACAAGTGATGCCATATGTAAGGGGTAGGTGATGATATCTAATGCCCTCCTCTATTGATGCTGGCAACTGCATGCACACATTGCAATCATTCGCATCCATGGTGTCCACACACTCATACAACAACCTTGCATACGCACTTAATGTAAAGTCACTTTTGGAGAGAATTACATGTAATAAATGACTAATTACTTTTATCATGTCCTCATCTGATTCTGATGCACCCTCTTTGCTTTCTGGTGTAGGAGGTATAGGTGACCCCGTTCACCTTCTTCCACAACATTGGACTCAACCATGGCTGTAATGACCACTACCGTAATGACTACAATTACCCCCGCTATGAGTGTAACTATGATGCATTTCTGCCTACTGTTCGAATGTCCAGACTCCATATTGAATCAGTTTTCCCACGTGGTGCAAAAATGGAAATAAAAAAGTGTTTTATTTTCCCTTAATGATTCTACACACAAAGTTCTTTCTAGATGCCTTTGGGAGTTTTAGAGTTCTTGCATATTCAGTTCAGCAATGATAATCTACAGTTCATGAATAGCCATCCCTATCCCTCTTTCTTCTTCTACTGAAAAGTCCCTAAATGTATTCTTCTTACACTAGTTTATCTTCTTTAGAGCAATTATTGTGTACTTTCTTTTTCTTTATTCAGTTCAGTTTTCATCATAGATCAAATCAGTGCCAAGAGCATCAACATTGAGTTCCAAGATCTCCATATGAAACGCTGCCAATTTTTGAGCTGAGGGCTGGCGACCAAGCTTTGGAAATGAGAGTTAATTTAAGATCAGAAGTCGCAATCCACTCAGCCTTGGAGGATCAGATAACATCAGAGTCAAGAACCTGAGAGCCTTGACTCCTGGGACTAACAGTTCAATGTCAATAATCAGCATTGTCCCTCGGCGTCTCACTCTTTCAGACCTTAGCCTCCCGGACCTTTCTGGCCCCTGCAGCTGTGACCAGGTATGTCCACTCGGGAGCAGCATACTTTCAGCACAGCACTCATTCTCTTTTTGAGCTTTTGATCTTTTTGATCTTCATAAGGCCTCTTGACTTGGTTCAGTGTCACTTTGCTCAGATTCAGAAGTTTCAGAAATTGGAGCGAGATCCTTTTCTGATGTAAGCCTCAGATTCAGTCTTTCCTTTGTCAGTGGCCACGTTTTACTTCCTGCCTCTATTCACCTCCCTACCCTTGCCTGTTCCACTCCCGTCTGGTCAGCTGAATCCGATTCTACTTCGACTCCAATGTTTCCGTCTCTCTCAGTGTCTGTACTGGGATCGTGTGCAGAGTGATCCCTTTCAGCTCGACCTAATGAACAATCTGATTCAGTAGGAACCCTCACAGCCTGGCGTGTCCCCTCTTCTGGGTTTGATCAAGAGGAGCTGTTTTGAACTCTGTGGGTGTAGGAGGTGTGGATCCAGTTTGGTAAGCCTCCTTACTTCACAGCTGTGCTAGTAACCAGGATCACTCAGTACGGACCTCGCCACCCTGCATCAAGGCATCTCTTCCTCACGTGCTTTCTGATCAAAACCCAGTCCCGCGGGCTTAGGTCATGCAGGATATCTTTTGAGGTGGCTGCAGTCGCAGGCTCTACATGGTGAGACACAGAATTACTGTATCCAAACAAAAGGGGGGGGACCAGGAGCTGGTTAATGGTCCAGTGCCTGTGCTCCAGGAAGTCAATAGGGTAATTACTAGAAGGCACTGTTCCAGGGTCGGTCTGGTTGAAAGTCAACCAAAACCGTACCTCAACAAAGGGAAAGTAAAGAGAAGGGTCTATGTGTTAGAGGTCTAGGATGGGGTACTCAGGATAGGGGGGAGACAGCATAAGTGTCTCTTGTTGCCCTCACACACCCCGAGGGATGTCATGCTTCATCATCGGGCGGTGCTCCTCGTCGGGCCGGCGGTGCAATGCCCTACGGGTCCCCCGAAGGGTCTCTTTAGCGGAGATCTTTTAAGAGAGCTGCCGATTGGTGCATGCGGGTATGTGGAGGGGGAGTACCAGGATCGGTGGTGGCTGTAGTGTGTGCAGGAATAAAAATACCTAAGGGTTACCTGGGAAACAAATTTAATAAGAAGGCACCCTTGGTACAATAAAATACGTGGAAAAAATGTTACTAATCAAAACGTGATGTGTTTAGTAGTAACTGAAAGTACAGGTCAAATGGTCGACATGTTTCGCGCCTATTAGTGGTCAAAATGATCCATGGCGCTTCATCAGGACCAGCAGAGGTGAAGAGTGTGGGGAAAGATGCCCAGACTATGTGTAGTGGGAGGGGTAAAATATCACCCTCTCACTCGGCAAATAAAAGGGAGGGGGGGGGGAGAGTAAAGTGTCTCGAGCAGGCGTCTGGACAGGGCAGGTTTCCAGTGCCGTCACCTGAGCAACCCCCCTAGATGGTGTGGGCCTCCTACGCCGCTTTTTAACTCAAGGAGCAATTCCAGCTCTGATCTTAGGTCTAACATAAAGGGGGCACAACACACTCCTCTCTGCACACACTACCTATTTAGGAGACACTTTACTCTCCCCCCCCCCCCCTTTTATTTGCCGAGTGAGAGGGTGATATTTTACCCCTCCCACTACACATAGTCTGGGCATCTTTCCCCACACTCTTCACCTCTGCTGGTCCTGATGAAGCGCCATGGATCATTTTGACCACTAATAGGCGCGAAACATGTCGACCATTTGACCTGTACTTTCAGTTACTACTAAACACATCACGTTTTGATTAGTAACATTTTTTCCACGTATTTTATTGTACCAAGGGTGCCTTCTTATTAAATTTGTTTCCCAGGTAACCCTTAGGTATTTTTATTCCTGCACACACTACAGCCACCACCGATCCTGGTACTCCCCCTCCACATACCCGCATGCACCAATCGGCAGCTCTCTTAAAAGATCTCCGCTAAAGAGACCCTTCGGGGGACCCGTAGGGCATTGCACCGCCGGCCCGACGAGGAGCACCGCCCGATGATGAAGCATGACATCCCTCGGGGTGTGTGAGGGCAACAAGAGACACTTATGCTGTCTCCCCCCTATCCTGAGTACCCCATCCTAGACCTCTAACACATAGACCCTTCTCTTTACTTTCCCTTTGTTGAGGTACGGTTTTGGTTGACTTTCAACCAGACTGACCCTGGAACAGAGACACAGAATTAACCACATCAGCCAATCCCTTGCAATAATTGAGAACCAAATCATCTGTGATGTTTATCAATGCTGTAGATGCCACTGCAGGTGAAGGCATTGCCCTCCCCATCAATATCTCAGGAGGGGAAAGTCCTTTTCTCCTATCTGGGGTACTACACAAACTCATCAGCAACAAGGGCAGCGCAGCTGGCCTTTTCAAAGACATCGAAGAGCAAACCTTCGCCACTCTCATCTTGATGGTCCCATTTATCTACTCCAGGAGGCCAGATGTCTCTGGCCTGTAGCTACAATGCAGTCTCTGATGAACTTGTAAGGCGGCACACAACAGCTTCATGATCTCACAATGAAAGGGAGTTCCTCTGTCCGATTCCAACGAGGACGGAAATCCGAACGGTGGGATGACCTCTCTAAGCAACAACTTCGCCACTGTGAGACTGTCACACCGCCTAGTTGGATAAGCCTCAACCCATCGAGAAAAAACACACACTACCACTACCACTCCATTGGACCTGAGCATCTAGATGAAGTCTAACTGTATCTGAATAAAAGGACCTCCTGTGACTCAAAGCAACCCCAGTTTTCTTTCTGGCATTCATTTGCTGACACGTAACACACCTATGACATACTGCGTCAGCATACATACGGAACCGTGGATTGAACCATGTCTATCGAAATACCCTCACCATGGCATCTCTTCCAAGATGTACTGCTCCATGAATATGCCTTGCCATAGGACACTACAAATAGTTGGATAACACTGCTTGTGCATCTTTTGACACCCAAATGCCATCCCCTCTTTTCTCACAACCTGCTCTAATCCATGCTGGTTCTTCCTCTTTGGGGACCTCTTTTTGGAGCCTTTTAACCTCATCCCAGGTATCAGCCACAGTCAACATCATACTGAGCTTGGTCTTTTCTGTGTTCTCTCCTACATATTCTCCATTAAAGATACAAGCATGTATGGCACAAAAGCAAGCCACTTCATCGGCGTAGCGGTTTTCCTTGGTTACATAGTTCTCCGCCTTCCCATGTGCTGCCCATTTCACCACTGCTATTTCCTTGGTTTTCTGCAATGCCTCTAACAGCTGTTGCACATATTCCCCATTCCTGGTAGGAGATCCTGATGACGTTAAGAACCCCCTCTGTGACCATAACTGCCCAAAATCATGAACTACTCCGAACCCATACTGACTATCGGTGAAGATAGTCACTCGGACTCAATCAGAGATGAGACATGCATGTATTAGGGCAATGATTTTGGCCACTTGTGCGTAGTATACTTCCTTGTAAACAAGTAGCTTTAACAACTCCAGAAAGAGTAGAAACAGCAAAAGCTGCTCTCAAACAACCCTCAAAGAGGACTAGATCAGATTCAGGTAAGGGTTCATTAACCATGGGGGGCCTGGGTTTGGTAGAAATCTCAGTCACATCTAGGCAGTCATGCTGCTCACAATCTTCTCCATCAATAGGTGGATATGGCATCAAAGTAGCAGAATTCAACTTAGAACATCTTTTCAAAGAAACATTTTTGGAGGCCAATATAACTTGCTCATACTTAGTGAGCCTATTATTGGTCAAATGCTGCGTTTTGGTTCTCGTCATCAGGAGTTCCAATGAGTGTGGGATATAAACAGTAAGTGGGTGACCCATCACAATGCTTTCACATCTTTCAATGCTGACACCTGTTGCAACAACGGATCCGAGACATCCGGGCAACGCAGAAGCCTCCGGATCAAAGATAGTTGAAAAATAGGCCACTGGTCTACGGGCACCCCCATGCAGGGGCATAACATAGGCCCCCGTGGTGCCGGGGAGCCCACGCTCCAGGGGCCCCCTCACTGAGCGGGAGGGAGACAGCTGCAAGCAAGCCTCTTCAAGACAGTCTTCGCAAATAAAATGGTGCTCAACTGCGCGCACGGCCTCCCCAAGTCCCCATAAATTAAATGTGTGCGCACGCCTCGGTGACGGCCTCTAAGCCTATCTTCATTAATTATGGTGCCGACTGTAGCCCTTCTTAAGCTTTTTGTGTCCCTAATACAGACTAGGTGACCTACCAGTAGACCATTGGCATGCACCTTCAAGCCCTAGGTATAAGTCGAGAAAAGGAGAACCTCAGGCTTCATCACAGGCAGGATTCTTACGTATGATGTTCCTTCTAGATCTAACAATGTTCTTATGAGCTGATGGGAGATGTGCCTTTTTTATTGAGTGTATTTACCGGCGATTGGTAACTTTCCTTGGCCCAGTCTTTGCATTTTTCCCATTCCAAGACGTCCCATTTTTAATGCACTTCCTGAATCATTTTATTATACCTTGCCCGAAAAGCTTTTGTTCAAAATTGCAAAAGTCTGGTTCCTCCTTTAAGAATGTGTGCTGCCCTCCCAGGTCCATCCCACAATCCCCTCCCTGGCATCAAAACCCAGGCCCCAGCTCAGCTAGAGGCCTTTGTGAGATCATCTCTGCATGTGCACTCCCAAATAGTATACTCCTGATAAGCATTCAATGATTATTTTCCCATTCTCCCCCACCTTCTCTATTCTTTCTGCTCTTACAAGTTGCCCTATTGTTTCACACCTCATCACTGGGCTCAATACTGCCCCTTGAGCACAAGGAAACACACAGGCGTTGAGGGAGCACAAAGTATGAATTTAAAAGTTACCTCTCCACTAAAGATATAAAAGAAATTACTTTCACAACTGAGTTAGATTACGGTAAATTGTAAAGAAAAAAGTTTAAAAGTATGTTTTAGAAATTTCCTGAGCAAAATTGTTAAAATAGACTTAATCATTTCCATGTTGTTGTATAGGAAAACACAACTATTACATGTAGATGAAAAGCAGCATTGTGTAGTTGTCCATAAGTAATATGTTCCACTTTTATACATTAAGCACCCAATAGAGTGGGCTACATGTCACATATGTAGTTACTTATCCAATGTGTAAACTGATATTCCTCCATTTTGCAGAGCCTTTGTTGTGGCATGTGTTACTGCAGTGTTTGGAGCTGCACCCAGCAAGGTGACAGTGGTGAACCTGCATCATGCCTTTGTGTTCATATGCATGGGTGGCTGGTAGAGACTTTCACACCGCCCCAAGATCCATGCCAGCTCTGCTCCCTCCAATATTAATACTAACTCCACCACCACTGATTGAGAAGCCGGTGCTGACACCCATCTTCAACCATGAACTGACATCAGCCCGAACTCGAAAATCGTTGCACTACAAAATCATAAAAGCACATCTGGTTGTTATGTAGACTGACTCTAATCCACCAGCCTCTACTGCACCACAACTATTAGCAGAGACCCCAATACCTTTTTGGCGTAGACTCTGATCCTGTGCCAGAACAGTGGGCACCTGAATACTAATGATGATCCTGAGATGGACATCTTTCTCCACCCTCATTATGATTACTTATGTCTTCAATTAAGAATGCTAATATGCTCAACATCTCCCCTGAAATAGAGATTGACTCGCAACATGGGCCACCAACAGAAAAATGTGTCTCACTTGCAGTGGTGATTTGGAAGGCAGTTGAAATGCTAGAATTGCAGTTACCCACCACTGAGACTAAAACAAATATCCTAATGGAGATTTTAAAGCCTGAGCCAGTAATATTGGAACTCCTGCTCCCATATAATAATGCCTTAATGGAGGCCTCTAGGTTATGTGGTCAAAACCTCTAACATATTTGCAACCACTTTCATGGATAGAGAATCCAAATGGATTGATGTTTTTGGCCAGGAAATGTCTTCTTCTACCTGCTTGGCACTGCAGCCTTAACTGCAGTCTTTTCATTAGGTTACTATGCACATGCCTTATGAGACATGACCAGTGAAATCATACTAGTGTCCATGGAAGACCTTAAGGGCTTCCTTAGCTAAAATGACCTAAGATAGGCAAAATACAGCAAATAAATGTATCCATGCGGGCTTAGACATAAGAGATTGCATTGGCGTGTGGGAAAGATCAGGCTTTTGATGGAGAGAACATCCGGGGTTGCCTGGAGATGGTCTTCAGCTGGTTCCAGCGGAACAGCCTTAAAGCAAACTCCAACAAATCGGAGGTGCTGTTCTTCGGCTGCTCTCTTACCCTGATTGGCAGGCCTGGTGGCCAATAGATATGTGTCCCCCTGCCCAGGCATCGCTTGTGGCAAAAAATCTGGGAGTGAAGGTTGATAATAATCTGTTGCTGAGATCACATATTCTTGGCCTGGCGGGCACCTGCTTTGGCATACTTAAGATGCTCCGGAAGTTCCTGCCTCTGCTAACAGAAGAGCATAGAAAGATCACTGTGCAAGCCTTAATATGTTCCAGACTGGACTATGCGAATGTCCTCTATGTAGGTCTTCCGGACTATCTTGTTCAGCGGCTGCAGGTTGTGCAGAACTCCGCGGCCCGTGCTATTTTTGGTCTCCATAGGCGAGCGAGAGCCTCGGGTCTGGTGCGATCGCTTCATTGGTTGCCCATTCGGAAGCGGATTATGTTTAAAGCACTGACCTTGGCACATAAAGCGCTATTTGGCGCCGGAGCAAAGTACCTACAACGGAGATTGGCTTTCTACCGCCCAGTTAGATCACTGCGGTCGGAATCTTTGTTTTTGGCTGTGGTTCCTCGAGTGAGGAAGGCTCGCACTGGGGGACGCTCTTTTAGTTTGAGGGCCCCTCAGTTATGGAACTCCTTGCCTTTGGACCTACGGTCTTCCTCTAATCTCCTTCTGTTTAGGAAGAGCCTTAAGACTTGGCTTTTTAACCTTTAGTATGTTTCTTTTTCTCTTGTTCGCTGTCTGTTTTATGATGTTATGTTTTTTACTGAGCTGCCCCGATAAAGCGCCGGGACACTCCTCTGGAGTAGCCGTGCGCTATAGAAATAAAAGTTTAACATAACATAACAGAGCACTTGGTACTAGTGTCATGTTCCACAGACATGCCTTGAAGAGGTCAGCAGGATTCTCTGGTGTGGTGCAAGAACCATGCCATGGTATGGTTTAAAGATGCAAGTTTAATAGTTCATACCTTGGGGCTTTTGAAGCCTCCATAGCAATTCCCATCAATTGCACAAATTGACTCCAGGAGGCTGGCCTGTAGACAATGGCAATATTCCCACCCAGTGATGCATCAGAGAGCCCAGTCCTTTCGGGCCGCTGATGCATCACCTGCAGACATCACACATGCCAGTAGAGGAACCAGTTCTCTTCCTCTGCTAAAATGGGTACTAACCTCTTTAGTTTGTCCTCAGCGGCTCATGCTCAACTTGTTGAATGCAGGATTCCTTATTTCTTCCCAGGTTGGCAATCCCTCATGTAAACAGATGGTCTTTCAGATTGTCCAAAAGTGCTCTGCACCACCTTTCATTTTCCCCTTTCCCACAACCCTCTTGCACCAGAACAAATTTCAAAGGAACATCTGTCGATCCCACTGTAAGAAGGACATCTTTCTCTCCAAGGGTGTCATCAACTGGGTGCTGGACATGTAAAGATGCTAAGGTTGTTATTCATGCTATTTCCTTGTTCCACAAATGGATAGGGGTTTCAAGCTTATCCTTGACACTTGAACTCTGAATGCCTTCCTACAAAAGGACAAATTTGAAATTCCAAAATTGACTCAGATCCTATCTGCTCTGGACCCAAGAGACTGAATTGTATCCTTGAACTTGCGGGACTGATATTTCAATTTACCTGTCCTGCAGGTGGTACATGCAGTTAAAGGTGAGCCACGAGCAATTTTAGTTTGCCTTTCTCCCCTTTGGCTTCACCTCCAAGTATTCATAAAAGTGAAGGCAGTGGTCCCTGCCTATATTCAGAGCTTGGTAGTTTCTATATTTTTGTACCACAATGACTGGCTGCTGAAGATGGCCATGGCACAGTGAAACATATACCACAGACAGAGGATGGTGACCCATCGTTCGGTTTCACCATCAACAAGCTCAAGTCCCACTCAATTATCTCTTAGAGGCTTCCAATAATGGGGAAATCCTGGATACTGTGGGATATTCAGGCTATGATTCCCATATTTTGGGATTAGTCCTGGATCCCTTTGAGGATAATTCTGAGGATTCTTGGCCTTTAAGCCTTGCACAACCTCCTAGTCAGCAATGCCAGGGGCACATGCGTGCCCTGCAATGAAACCTGAAATTCCAATGGCCAGCCATCTCTCTGCCCCTCCCCCCACGTCTGAAAGGAGATTGCTCAAAATCCACACTGATGGCTGACCGATTACAGATTGTTCTGCATTTGTTTTCCCTTCCCTACCTAGAGCCAACAGTGGTGAAGGATGCATCACTACTGGTTTGGGGGTAGTCATCTAGAAAAAGTGTAGATATGAGCCCTCCGGTCTCTAGCAGAGGGCCAGCTTCACATAAACCAACTCGAGTTGTGGTCCATTTGTGTGGCCCTGAAAACTTTCCTGCTATCCATCAAGGGGAAGCTGGTGCAAGGTCTTGTAGATAATACAACCGCCACGTGGTACTGCAACAAGCACGTGAGAGTGTGTTCCTGAAGCCTGTGCCAAGAGCAGCTAAATTGAGCAGCTTTTGTCTGGCAGATCATGAGTGGCGCTGTCATCCTGAGGTCAAGTACGGGCATCTTTGATTAGCGGAGGCAGCCCTGGCTAGATCTATTCACCACTGTCAAAACCCTCAGTTCCAATAGTTTTGCATGTTGGAGTTTCTGTGAGAGCACTTGTCAGGGGATACATTCCAGCTTGAATTAAAAGAAGGACTCCTCTAGGCCTTCCGCAACACTTCCTCTCCTATCCCAAGTTCTTAAACAACTCAAGAACCACTGGATCCAAGTAATCCTAATTGCCCTAGGATGGACTAAAAGTGTGTGGTACACAGGGGCATGCACCTATGCATAGCCACATGGCTGGCACCACCTGTTGGTGCACAGGAGCATTAATTGCTGTCTAAGTTCTCCAGATCGAAGTCTGTGGTCAGATTGTTACCGTATGTTAGTAACTTGCTCTTTTGTTCCTTGCAGCCAAAATTCAACTTCACTCCCTCTTATAGCATTTGCATGACCTATTGTGAGAATCTTTTCATTGCAAAAATATTGTATTATGTACATCTTCTAAGGGTCTTTGCTTTAGTCTCCTTCAGCATTTGTCTTCTTTGGCTCAGGAACCTTCTGCCATTAGCTCGAGACAGTGTTCAGCAGATGTTGGAAAGGCATGCAGTATCTTAGTCTCACGTTCTTTCTATTCACTTGATGTGTCTTTGCTTATCAATTAGAATGCCGAAGGGACTATTTTACATTTGAAAAGTACACTCTGTCATCATAAATTTGATGCTTTATCTCATTCCTGCATCGTGTACACTAAGCAGCCCTTTTTAAAAAAAGGAAAATTGTTTTTCACTGCAACAGGCATGTTTTTATTGCTTTTGTCAGTGCTTTAGTGCAAGTCAGTGGATATACAATAGCCCCCGCAGTCCACACGGTGCAGGAAGCCTCTGAGCTGCAGGGGCCCCCTCCAGCAGTGTGCACAGGTGATGGGCCCCTGAGAAGTCCTGACTAGGTCCGGAGTGAGGTGGCCCCCCTCCATGTACTTTTCACAGGGGCCCCCTCCACGTACTTTGCAGGGGGGCCCCCTCAAGTTTCATTACGCCACTGCCCCATGTGTCTGAGTTAATACAGCTGGTGCGCACCCTTCTCTTTCAGGGCAGAAAAGCAAAAAAAAATTCTTATAATCGGGCATTCCCAGAGCTGGAGCACGACATAGGCTCTCTCCTAGCTCCCGGAAGGCCCTCAAACATTCATCATCCCATGGTACCTAATCACTTATATCTTTGCATGTTAACTTAAACAGAGCTTTTGCCTTTAAGGAAAAGCTTGGGATCCACTGTCGACAGTAGCTGAGACTTCCCAAAAACATTCAGACTTCTTTCTGTGTTTTTGGAGTACCCATTTGCAAAATCGCCTCTATGCGATCGGGTGACACCTTTCTCTTTCCCGTTTCGATTTGATGCCCCAAATACTGAACCTCAGGCAAACAGTAATGGAGTTCACCTGGGGACACCTTGGGCCTGATTCACAAAAGTAATCTGAGACAAAATCCTAACTTTGCGACTTTTGGTATTCACAAAAGCCAGTTAGTAGTCGTAAAGTTAGGATTCCTTACTTTACTACTACTAAACTGAGACAAAATCATATCATTACGACTTTCGGTATTCACAAAAGGCATTTAGTAGTGGTAAAGTTAGGAGTCCTAACTTTACTACTACTAAGTGCTTTTTGTGAATACCGAAAGTCGCAAAGTTAGGCTTTTTCTCAGTTTAGTAGTAGTAAAGTTAGGAATCCTAACTTTAGTACTACTAAATGCCTTTTGTGAATACCGAAAGTCATAAAGTTAGGATTTTCTGAATCGGGCCTCTTGTGTCCATTCTCTGCCAGATGATTCAATAGAGCCACAAAAGATCATCTAATAATTGGACGAGAACCAAATTCTGTGGAATGGTCAGACTCTCGAGATTCTTTATCAAAATGTGATTGAAAATAAACTGAATTTCAGTATACCCTTGTGGGATACGACACCCTGTTAACACATGGTTCTCCAGCCAAAAAGCAAATAAATACTGGCTATCTTCATGGAGAGGTATGTAGAAAAATGCCTGGCAAAGGTCAATGACCATAAACCATTCAGCCACACAAGGTGTTTGGAACAGAATTACAGCTGGATTCGGTACCACAGGACAACATGGAATCACAATCTCATTAACTCTTCGCAGGTCCTGCACTATTCTATACTTGCCACTAGGTTTCTGCAAGCCCATTATAGGTGAATTACAGGCGCTTCCTCTTATCTCTTTTAAAATGCCTTGAGCAATCATAGATACAATCACGGGGTTATTCCCACCACTGTCTCTTGTGTTAACCTATACTTTGGCATCCTTGGGAATTCACCATTCGGCTTGACCTGTATGTTAACTGGTTCCACTCCTCGAATCAAACCTATCTCCTCTCCTGTAAAATCCCATACCACAGGAGAGACAGTGTGCCTCAAATCAAATGGTAACTCATCTTTGGTCAAAACAATGAACATTTCTGCATGCAAATTCTGACTTGCCATCTTAAAGGCAGCGTCGTCATCACAGGTCTGTAATTCCATCCCCCTAAGAGTACAATAGATGGTACAATTTAGTTTGCACAGAATATCTTGTCCTAATAGGTTAACTGGACTTAAATCACACACCACAAATTTGGTGTCAATCCTGTAAGGTTTCTATTCTCATAGGTAACTCATTTGTTAGAGGATTGGCCTTTTTCTGATTATTAGCTCCTACCACTTTGATCGATTGTCCAGGAAGTGAGAAGTTGGGAACCAATGCTGACTTTACAGTAGAACGGGCTGCACCAGTGTCAATTAAAAATGTAATGGGATGACCGTTGACATTGGCATCCACAAATGGTCCACTCAGGGTGCAGTCCTCCTCCCCCCTATTACAATTTCTTTGCAATGTGTTCAGCTTAGAAATGTCAGTCAATTCAATGAAGGTCATCTATTGATATACATAATTTCCTGAGGAAATCCTTGGGGGTTGAGGCACCTGTACCTGAGGTACTGGACCTCCCCCACACATGGACTTAGGTCTCGTCACTATGTTCAGACCATCAAATACCTGCACAGTTCCTCATTTTGCATTTTACCGACACTCGCACTTCCAATGCACGATTTTGTGACAATAATGACACGCAGTATTCCTCCTCGGGTCAACCCACTCAGCTCCTGTCCCTGTATCCATTCCTCTTCCTCTCCTCTGCCTTGGGTGGACTGTCATATTTCGATCTATTCTTCGACCACTCCCTTGCCGTTGACCCATTGTACCTTCATTTCCCTGCATTAGGTCTGGCCTTCCAGCGTTCCTCAACTGCAACATCATCAGCTTATTCTTCATTTTCCTATGTATGGACTCTACTTGATCACTACAGTACTTGGCATAACGCAGAATCTTGCCCACTGACTTGTTTTGCCAACATATCAAATGTTGCTGAATCATCAAACTAATCTCAGCCCACAATCCTAACACAAATTTCTACACAAACTGCCCCATTTCTTTCTGTTCAAGGGCACCTAGCCCTCTATGATGTTTAAAGGCCAATAGGAGTCTCTCGTAAAAATCATGCACTGATTCCTTAGGTTCCTGGGTGGTACGATCAATCTTGAACAAATCAATAGTTTGAGGGGCAACCTTGGACTGAAGCCAATAATCGCCTGCTCATATTTTCTCATTACTACCGATGAATGGCCATGAGTTACAGGATCTCTGGCTAGTTCTGCAGTAGGCCACTCACTTACAATTTTTCACGCTGCCCACAAATCACCTGGGACCACAATTTCAAATAAGGTATTCAAACTATCCACAATACTTTTGAAATATTCACAAACCAATCAATTTGTTGATACCATTCTGCAGGCTTTTCCCTTAACAGAGGGAAACCATTTGTAAAAGATGCCAAATAACCCCTGGTTCAAGGCACACATACATACCCTCTATTCTGTACCTCCTGCAATGGGAAATGTTCTACTTTCTCCACCCCCGTTCCGGGATGTGGAGTGTCTCCTATTCCTTTCTTGGCACCTTTCCTTTTGGACCACCTCTCTTTCCACCGGTCCAAATCTTTCCATGCCCTTATTCCTGTGACTAGTTCTAGAATATGATCTTTCAACCCTACTATTCTCTTCTCTTTCATTTCCTTGTCAGTGTAATTTAACCTGGGATTTCCCTGCAACATTATCGTTTTCTTCAAATCCACATTGTACTTCCTCGCCAACTGAACTAATGCCCCATGAACTCATTTTGCCTTCCTAGTGACATCTTTGGCCACAAATAGCAGCTCATCTTGATCATATAGATCCACTCTTTCCAGTGGCAGGTTCCCATCGATCACCTCATCTACTTCTGCCTTCAATTTTAGTACACCCAACAATTTTGCCTTCACTGCAACCTCAATCTTTTCTCGATTTGTCACATTGCGCAATCCCTCCCTAACACAACTTCGACTTCTCCAACCATCCTCCGTCTCCTCAACTTGGACAGTGGGCCGGCCTTCCCTCTCACAACTCTGACTCCTCAATCGACTTTCCGACCCAACATTCAGGAACCCAGGTTGTGTTCTAAATAGGCCTGGGCGAAGCACTACGCTACGCTCGCGTAGTTTGCGAAGTTCGCGCTACTTCGCGCTACGCGAACTGCACGTAGCACAGTGCAAACACGCGTAGCGTAGTGTTGCGTAGTGCTGCGGTCATTTTTTGCTTGCTCGCGGTCCTCAACGTCAAGTTGGCGACCGCGAGCAAGCAAAATGACATCCTGGCGAGACTTTTTCCTTGTTCGCGATCGCGAGCATGGAAAATAAACCTCCCAGCGAGATTCCCAACGCGAGAAGGTCAGGTTTCTCATTGCGAGGGGTCGCGTATGCTCGCGACCGCTCGCGATGAGAAACTACCAGTTCGCGTTGAGAAAGCTGCAGCTCGAGTAAAAATCTACTCGAGCAGCAGAAAACTACAGCTCGCACTGTGCAAGATGCCATTTTCAATGATTGCACAGTGCCGGTTGCTTGTCCGCACTGTGCAATCATTGAAAACAACATCTTGCACAGTGCGAACATGTTACTTCGCAGTTCGCGAAGTGCTACGCGTAGCTCGCGTAGTGCGAACTTCACTTTGCGTAGCTTCGCGAAGTGCTACTTCGCGAACTACGCCCACCCTTAGTTCTAAACGCCTCTTGTTAGATTCCTATCTCGGCTGAGCTCCTCATAGTCTCCCTCACTGGTGGAAACTATATTCTTATTTCTGACCTAGAATTTGCCAGTTCCACGGTGCACCTCATTTCCGATCCTGTACCCACCCTTGAAGGGTCTGCCGTTGCTGGCAATGGAGTACTAACCTCTACAGGCTCCCAGGGTACACCCGTACCCATGGTTTTGCTTCCTCCAGAGATAGTTTCTTCTCCCATTCCTGTCTGCTGGCGACTCCCACTTTTTCCCATACTCGGATTGTATATCGAGACTGTGGGTCCAATGGTAACCAGCAATGTGAGGGCCTCTGGTAACCGTGTGTCACAGTTGGCTCCTCTCATCTCAGTATTCCCAACTTCTGACCTTCCTGCCCCTTCTGATCCTAATGAAATCCTTCCCACTACTCTTGCACTTACGTCTACCAGGGCCGATCCCACTCCTGCTGAGTTTCCGTCTACCAGTTCTCGCGTTCCCTCCTCAGACTGAGGGTTGTAAGGTGGGGGACGCTCTGCCAACAGTCTGTCTAACAAGCTATCATCTGTGTCACTATCATCTTCTTTAGTTACTGTCTGTGCACAGCCCCTTGTACCAACAATGGATACAATCTCTCTACCTCTATGGTATCAACCCTCCATCTCTACAACTGAGCATCCCACCTGGCATCCTGATACAATTTCATTGCTTTTCTCATCCATCCCTGAGAGTTTTCTCTCCACTTAGCTTGTGCTGCCCGCATCAGTGCGTCTAATGCCTCAAATTGTATGGGTCGATGTGGAGGTATTAATGAAGACATCCTCCTTCTTAATTGCTACAACACATCCAATCGAAATGACCCATAATGCAGAAAAGCCAATTCTCCTTCCTTTTCTGTAATCTTATGCCAATTTTGGAGCCACACTATTGTATGCAGTCCTACGTTTGTTGCCATATAATGTGCCGGGGTATCCTCTGGCGGGGCTTCTTCCCCTACCCGATGTCACTACACCTGAATCCCCTCTACATAAGTCTCACAATACCTTGAAACATCTTACGTTGAATTCAATTGTTACAAAACACAATTTTTCCTTTCCAAATTTCACCATGAACCCTCCAATCAAGAGCAGCATTACACCAATCGGCCTATCGCAGCAGGGCGAACTCTGACGTCACCGTTCCCTCTCTGCAGCAGTTCACAATCCTTCACAATCTCACCACGTACATGCGCTCTCACATTCACACAACTAAGTAACTAATTATCCAACAGCTACTAAACCAAGTAACTACCTATCAGGCAGCCACAGTAACTTACAGTTACATAAACCCAAGTACTTGTCTGTGGTCTACAAGATCGATAATATACACTTTCCCAAGAACATTTACACTCCATCACCCACGGCCTGCATCAGTCACTCGAGTCACTGTAGTCCGCCCGTGGCCTGAGGTTTTTCACATGCGACTCTATTAGATTCACTCACACAAAGTTCCCTACCCCAATTGAGCTGCCAATAGCGCTCCACGACACCCACATCAATGATCAAACAATTACAGTACAAAGCTATCCCGGGATCTTGGACTTCTCTTGAGTCCTCTTTCCAAAAACCTCCTGATCCGCACGTGTTCGGACCAGTAAACCAATAAACTCATGTTCACTCGACTATCATTCCAACAACTCTGCAAGACATCACACACTCAATTCACTGCAATCTCACACACACATCACTGTTCATACTCACGTTACTGCTGTCTCCGCCGCACCATCATGTTCCGCCGAACTCCGTCAATGCCCGTCATCCTCTACTCTCAATCATGGGCTCTCTTTTGGGGTTCTGTGGGTCTAATTCTGTTCTAGATTTTCTAAAATCTCCCCTCACTTCTAAAGGCAGCCATCCGTTTCTGCTACCAATTGATGTGGTCAGATTCCATATCCTAAATTTACTTAGGAATACCTGGCCAATGGTCTTTATTGCCTGCTAAGTGTGGAGGGGAAAAAACAAATTACCAATGATGCATTTCCCCTCCCGTCCAAGTAAAGAACTAGGGCTTCAGAATTCAGTTTTTGTTGATTTATTACAAAGCCAGAACCAACAGAATATAGACACACCTTAAAATCAAGGCATAGGGATACATGAAAAAGAATACAGAGCCCAATCTAAGAATATAGTTCATACGGCACTATAGGCACAGAATGATAAATTCTAAAATCAGAACACAGCTGAGTATAGACACTCCGTCCAAATTATTTTTGTAATCTATAATGAGGAAACGCGAAGACAAATATTGAATATGCATTTGCTGTTGCTCCCAGTAAAAGACTTCATGAAGCTTGGGCGGGACTGGGAGGAAAACGGGACTGCAGGTTATGTAATTACAAATACAAATCATGGCTACTTCTGCTATGCTGCTGTCCCGTGCTGGATCCTAGATCACCAGAGGAAACTATTGGTAAAACCGGTCTCCCTGGCTTTTTGGGGTGCGTACATGCCAGGAAGCAACTTTTATCCGCTTTGCGATCATTTCTCTCTGGGCGCTTGCACAAAATGCGCCAAATTTGTGAAAATACTCAGACAACAGCTCTCTCAGGCCATCTCAGAAGCACCCAGCCCTAACCAAGGGCAGAACCTAGGAACAAAAAATGCTGGCCAGGCTAGGCAGGACAAGAAGTAACTGGTGATTCTGTGGCAGACAGCCAAGTGGTGCTCAGCACCTTAATATGCACTGGCAGATATCTAGTATGCCAGGGAATGATCCACCATACAACTTGGTTTCTGGTGATAGCTAGGTTACGTTTAGCTTTGCATTGCACTGATTACCTACTGTATTTCCACATTGGCTATTAGTTTATCTCACTTTGAACATTTTAGCTGTTTTTATCTTATTTTAGTCCACTATATAGTTTTTTATCAATTACTATTATTGCACATTGGCTATCTAGATGTCACACTTTGAATATTTTTGCTGTTTTCTTATCGGATCATAGGTAACTGTAACAGCTTTTATTAACTAAACAATAATATTTTGAACTATAAACTATGGACTACAGGAATATTTTAGACAACACAAAACAATATATTTTGTTAACTCATGAAAGTTACAGCAATACAGAGAAATCACCTCATGAGGGGTACAGTAGTTATCAAGAATAAGATTGAGCTGTGTGGTGCAAATATTTTCCCAGGACTTGCTGCAACTCTTTGTTCCTCAGGCTATAGATGAGGGGGTTTAAAGAAGGAATAAACCCAGTGAGGGTCAAAGATAACATTGTGTACTGATGTGCTGAGGAGCTTGAATTGGGCACTATCTCCATGCAGAAAGAGGTACCATAGAACAGAAAGACACAGGTAAAATGGGAGATGCAGGTGGACGCGGCCCGGCGTTTTCCTCCTGCGGTGCGGATCCTGAGGACGGCTGTGACAATCTTAAAGTAGGAAACAAAGATTACAAGCAGAGGAGCTATCATCACAAAAGAGGCAGCTATTACAAAGCGCAGCAACTCATTGATGGAGATGTCAGTGCAGGACAGCTTAAGGAGCACAGGGTAGTCACAGGCAAAGTGATCAATGATATCAGGACCACAAAAAGATAGCCACAGTAAGCAAACTGCATGAAATAAAGAGTGGAGAAAGCCACCGAGGTATGACGCAGCCACTAGGCGAACACAAAGACATTTGGACATAGTGAGTGAGTACAACAATGGATTACAAATTGCCACATACCGGTCGAAAGCCATGACAGTCAAGATGAAGGACTCGGTGCTGGCACAGGCACCAAAGAAGTAAATTTGAGTTATGCAACCATGGAATGAAATAGTACGCTTTTGAGATAGGAGGTCAACAAGGGTCTTAGGGGAGACAGCTGAAGAAAAAGTAATGTCCAAGAAGGACAGTTGTGTTAGGAAGAAGTACATAGGCTTGTGAAGCTGGGCGCTGCAGCACACCAGGAGCAGGATGGTGCTATTGCCCACCAGAGTTAAGGTGTAGACAGATAGCAACAGCAGGAAGAGGAATACTCCAAGGTGTGGGTCATTTGTGAGTCCCAACAGGATGAACTCAGTCACAGAGCTTTGGTTTCCTGGTTTCATGGCACCAGATGATTCGATTTTTCTGAGGGTGAGAAAAAGAAAGCAACAGACATAAATCAAAATGTATGCATGGATGTGTTTGAAACACAACTTAAGCACACACTCTGCGAGTAAATGTCCTACAGAACCATGGCTTTTATTTATTTATTTATTGAAACTAGCTTTCAATCACAGATATGTGAAAGCTTCGGTAATCAAATTGTGATTGAGAAACTGGCCAACATATATTTAAGTCAACAGTTTGCTACGTCTCTTACTTGTAAACTGTAGGTAAAGTGTTTTTTCATCCCACTTATTGAAAGTGTGCTCGGAATCCTGGCCCCCACCCCCGTCCCAGCCTCGTCCACTGGTATACATTATAAACTTGAAGAAGTTCTGGGGCATATTTGCAAGGTCTGGCACATCTCTGCAAATCAGCAGGGATGCGCCAGAATAGATGCGGCACGCAATTCTCCCCTTGCACCAATACGGATGCGTCGCATTTACAATGCGGCGCACCGTGGCGCAAGGATAGGCAGATGCGTGTTGCATCTTGTGGCGTAAAGGCGGCGCATTGCTGAAGTAGTGTCGCAAGTCCGACGCAACTCCAGCAATGCACAAGGGCCGCCCATACTTAACGTGGTGCGTCACTCCTTATGCCTGCTTCAAGCAGGCGGTAGGGTTTGATGCAGCGGCGTCGTAAAACTGACTCCGTGAAATCTTGTAGATTTTACGGAGTCAGTTTTACGAGGCTTCCCTGCGACGGAACGCCCACCCTGCGACGGAACGCCCACATGAAACCTGACGCAGGTTTCATGTGGGGTAGTGCTTTACAAAGTGATGCATCTGCCTAGATGCGTCACGTGGTAAATAAGTTGCAACGTGGCGCCTTGTATACGCCGCCGCTGCGTCACAGAAGTGACGCAACGGCGGTGCAAATGTTTTGCAAGGGACTTGTAAATCTGCCCCTCGGTTCCTGATGTATTTTTCCTGGTTATCAATTAAACCCATTATACGTTTTAGTGGTGATTTGGGCTGACATAAAAGTGATGGTTTCAATGTTTGAACTAATCACAGACAATGGTAACTACTTTGTGCAACAGTCCAACCCATATTTCTTTGCTCTCTGCTTCACTGCAGACAGGGACCAACTGCATGCAAATCATCCCTGACCTGCCTCAGTAGGAATTGTTCAGCCTGAACCGGACAGAAAACTCCAGCAACTCCAAGTCGAAATTGGTCCTGCTGGCGCTCATCAGTGAGGTGCTGTCTGTGGCCGTCCTATCATCTATGGACTCATGCCTGGGCCTCACTGAGAATCAATAACAACCTGACCGGTGGAAGGCTGCATTAAGTCTCTGCCGCTGATAGTTACTGTGTGCCTATAGCCACCTTTTCTCACTGTGCCACTGCAGATTCAAAGCCTCATTCAAACTGAATTTTTGTTGATGACTGTCGGGCCATCTTGTATTGCAGACAGGTTCTGCGGAATTGAGGGAAAGATGTTGAAATTCTGTAAAACCTGAAAGATATTTATTGCTCGTGAGAAGCCCCAATAAGTAGACACAATCCGCACATGTGCCCCTTCCAATGGTGTTGGAGCCCACGGGCGGCTTTTTAATTAATAAATGTGTTTTGTAATGTATGGGTGAGGTTTGTGTTTGTGTAGGGTTGGACGCATGTGTGAGCTTTTCAATGCAGGAGTTCAATTTCAAGTCTTTATTTCGATTTATCATCATAAAAGACACATAGTAATATACAATTATAAAATAAAAAGAGGGGTACAGAAGGCAAAAGGGGGGACCATAGATTCAACGTAGACTGCAAAAAGGGCATTCATGGCAGCGGGAATTATAAATAAATAAATATCTCATACATTTAAAATACATAAAAAGTTTTTAAAAATTGTCAATTAATCAGACGAGGCGTAATTTATAAGCACGAATGATCCAGAACCCATGGAGAAATTTTGAAACAGCAATAATCACAGTTTCAGATGTATTTGACTTAAAACACCGCAAAGCCTCAACCCCTGTCGGAAAACCAAATAAAATACAGATTGGTTTAATCCAAACCTGTCTTGGTATTTTGTACTCTGGGCAAATGAATAAAATATGCGCGATATTTTCCCGATGAACTGGGCAAAAGGGACAATCGGGTTTTAAATCATTTCGCCATTTTGCAACAAATGTATTAATTGGAAGGGTGCCCACCCTGAATTGGTGATATCGCTTCCTGTCCTCAACGACAGTGATGCAGTCCCAATAATTTTCAAACAAGGGTTTATCCTTAAGTGCCAGAAAGTCCGAAGTTAGAGATGGACCAATACTTGAACCAAATCTTCTTTCTGAGACCAGCCGCCAGTACAGTTCTTTTAGGGTTTTCCTTGGCGGAAAAGTATGTGCTGAAGGCTCCTCCCATAAACTTGCTAGGCCCATTGCAGAATACAGTAACCTGACCTCCCTCATCCATAGAATCTTATTCCCCTTGTCAGACCCCCTGACATCCAGAAAAACCCGGGCGTATTCGGAGAGTTCAGGGGTAACCCAAAGCCTCCTCCAATAAGCCACAGGTCTGTATCTTGCAATGTCCTCAAGGCGAAGGACCCCCAGGTCATAATACAGGGGGATTAGGGGAGTTGAGGTTGGGAGGCCAGTAATCAATCGCAAGAACTTGTTTTGGGCCCTAGTCAGTTGGGTAAGATTACTAAATCCCCAGAGTTCTGCCCCATAAAGACTTGCTGAACCTATCTTGGCTTCATATATTTTGAGCGCTGGAATCATAGGTTTAGTATGGGACGAATGTAGTTCTTTTATTAGTGCACCAGTTAACTGTGCATGCTTTATTGTCACCTGATCTACATGCGGTTTCCATTCTAACTTTGATGCAAGGGTTATGCCCAAATATGAAAAGACCCTAGTCTGTTCTAATTTTATTCCATTCATCAGCACGGTCCCTCTGACATGTTTGGTCCTATGCAAGACCATGAACTTCGTCTTGGTGACATTTACGATCAGTCCATGGTCTTTGCAGAAGATTTCAAACACACCTATAGCTTTTTGAAGGCCCTGCTGTGTCTTGGAGATTAATAAGGTGTCGTCGGCAAACATCAACAGAGGAATCAACTTGCCATCCAATTTTGGAGCATCAGTTGGTGTTTCCTTAAAATAGTTGACTACTCTGTTGATGTATAAAGAAAAAAGGGTCGGGGCTAAAACGCACCCTTGGCGAACTCCCCTAGCAATTGAAAATGTATCTGTAACACTGCCTGATTGGTTCCATCTTACTTGAGCAAAATTATCCTCGTGCAGTTTGATTAAAAAAAGTAAAATGTCAATAGGCATTCCTTGGTCTTTAAAAACGGACCACATTTTTGCTCGAGGGACTAAATCAAAAGCTGATTTAAGATCAACAAAGGCTGCAAATATCATGCCATCTCCCAGCTGAACCACCCGCCAGTAAATTAATAAAAACCTAAATACCTGATCAATGGTACTTGTGTGGCTGCGAAACCCTGCCTGTAATGGTGATATAATTTCCTCCTCCTCTATCCACCCCTGTATCCTTAATAAGAGAAGCCTTGCTACCACCTTCTGTATACAATCGATCAGGCTTATGGGCCTGTAATTACCCGGATCAGATCGATCTCCCTTTTTGAAAATCGGGATAATCTGGGCGCCCCTCCAAGTATTAGGTATGGATGAACCGTTCGATATGCAGTTGGCTAGGGAAAGAATGTAGGGTGCCCAAAGATCTTTATCGTGCATAAACAGGTCAGCTGGAACCATATCTAAACCTGGTGCTCTTCCTCTAGGGATAGATTTCAAGACCTTATGAACCTCATTTAAATCAAAGGCCAAAGGAGTTGTAACCATATTAGAAGAAATAATTGGTATACAACTCTCTTCATAAGCATCCGAGGGAGGAAACTGGGATGCATAATGCGTAACCCACAGGTTGGGAGGTACAAAGTTAATTGGTTCTTCTCTTATTTGACCCCTACCCCACCTGACCAGGTCCCAAAAGGAACACATCGATCGTTGTTTACTGGCTGAGCAAAGATCATTCCAATAATCCTGATCCCATGCACGTTTAGCATCCAATTGAGCTTTTTTATATGATTCACGGGCAGCCCTAATACAAGCTATATCCTTAGTTTTAACTGCATCAGACAAGGCCCGGTAAGCAGTCCTGCATGATTTCCCATACCATTGGTCCTCCTTTCGGGGTGGTCTGTTGGGTTTGGCATGAGTTTGTTTTGTAAAAAAAACGCTAAGTTGGTTAAATAGATTCATATGAATAATATTTGCATTTCCCATGTTGTCCTTCTGAGCAATACAAATCTGTAGGTCATTTGTGGCTTTAGTGGTTAGATCCTTTATTGTTAAAATTTGCCTCTCATCCAGTAGGCAATTAGCCCATTTGACTCGCCTTGAGTCGTTAGAGGGAACAATTTCCACCATCGTAGGGGGAGTCTCTTGACTATTAATATGAAATAATTGGAATGATAGTAATAGGGGGTCATGATCACTCTCCACCCTCTCCATCACTTTCATATCCTTAATATTTGACCAATATTCTTTATTAGTCAATATATAGTCGATGCAACTTTTACGTAAACCATTATTAAACGTAAAAGCCCCCTGTTTGTCAGATGCTGATCTACCATTGATTGCGCGTAGACCTTGGCCCAGGCAAAGTGCCTTAAGCTGAAGTACAGCCTCGGTCCATTTGTTTACTGGCGCAAGAGTCAGCTGGGGGATGTTCCAAGTACGATCCTCCTCTAGAGTGAGATTAATATCATTAGCATCCAGAGGTTCAAAACAACAATTAAAATCACCCGCTACAATGACATTACCCCCCCTTCAAAATACATCAAGAAGCTGGTCCAACTCCTCCACAATTTTTGAGGATTTGCCTCCTGGCAACCCTCTAGCATAAATATTAAAAATGAATAAATACTTTAATCCTGGGCGCTGGATTTGAATAAGTAAGATATCATTACGGTTTGTGTCCAATTGAGTCAAGGAGTACCCGCTATCCTGTTTGATCCAGGTTAAGAGACCCCCCTTAGCTCTTCCATGGAGACTTGGGACAGCGGGGACATAAAAGCTGAGGTAACCAGGTCTATAATCTAAAACAGTTGACCAGGTTTCCTGCAACAATATAATATCCTTGTTTTCAAAAAACTTGGACCAATGAGATGACACAACTTTATTCCTGATTCCTGCTACATTCCAGGAAACTAAAGATGAGAAGATATTATCCTCATCCCTACCACAAAGTAAAACTTCCTGCAGGTCTCCACCAACAGGAACCTCATATTGAGGTACTACTAGCGGAGTACTATTAATATTAGATGGAACACTGGTCAAGATCACTTCTCTGGATACCCGGGGAATTACATCATATGGATCTACATCAGATGCTATGTTGGCTACAGAAAGTGTCGCTAACGAAGGTCCTCGCAGACCCTGATCTTGTCCATTAACCAGTCAGTCATTGCAGTCCAAGGAACTCAACGCCTCAAATCTGTTACTTACAGTAATGGGTCTGACATAGGAGTCTGGACAAGAAACAAAGCCTCTCATTTTGTTTAAAACTTTAGGGCGAGGAGGGTAGAAAAACCCTAAGGGGAGAATGTTAATACGGTCTTGGTGTATTCTCAGTGAGCCCGCCTGTCTAAGGTTATGATCTACCAGCTGGGGGGATGCAAAGTTGACAACAACACAATCTCCGTCCAAGCACTTTTTGGTGTCTCCAACCCAGTCTACCCTTCGAACCATCTTGAAATTATTGTAAAGATTATCACCCAGGACTGTTCTGGAATTCAGAAAATGTAGTGCTTTATTCTTAAGTGATGACCAGTGTTCCTCTTTGCCATCTAATATTTTAGGGACGTTTGCCAGAATGATGGAATATGGGCACGCCTCAGGAGGGAGATGGAGTTTTGTGGCTTTTTGGGAAGGGTAAGGAATGCCATTTAAATTGTCTCTGTGGCCCCCAGAGCCAGCGGTGGTGTCTCTTACGGGAATAGAATTATTTGTTACATTAATTATCTAAGCCCCTGCTTGTTCTCTAAATGTCTGAGCTCCGACATCCGAGCTAATATTTACAGGTATTTGCGTGAGAACTAAGTCGGAGCGGGTACCCGTTGGTTTGTTCGTGGTCAGGGAACCCTGTTGATTTGATACCTTACTTTCCAGGGCCGCTAATCTATAATCAATTAGCTCTAGTTTTTCCATAACTGGATTAATCAGGGCCTTGAAGCGCTCCTCTAGAACCCCCACGAATCTGGCCATTTGGTCACCCTCAATGGGGTTGGCTATAGGGGAGATTATTGTTTGGGTACCCCCCGTATGAGTTTTGGATTTATCAGCCTGGATCAGTTGGCTAGTTACTTGAGGGCCCATACTAACAGTGGATTTACTTTTCCTTGCTTGTTTCGCACGCGGTTTACTGCCCTTAATGGCACTATCTGCCTTTCGCTTTCTTGGTAACTCTTTGGCACAGGTAGCAAGCTCAGCCCGTGCCTGTCTAGTACGTGTATTGGGAGGGGAAGGCGTCGGGCTAAGAGCAAGGGGGCAGGGTGCATTTGGTATATCTAGTGGTCCATGACTTCGAGGCACTACCATTGGTGTTTGAGAATTATCCAATGAAACAGCAGTCAAGGCAATATTCGAGTTATTAATATTACTGCTAACTGGCTCAAGAGATAACCTCCTTTCAACTAATTCTATCTCTTTAGCCACTGCCGTTTCAGCTCGTTTAAGGTATGCATCCAGTGTCCCAGCCCCCCCTTTTATATTAATAATACATTTAGCCATAGTGCTAGGCTAAACTCACAACGGTACACAGTGGTACAGGGACACAAATCGTGCGATACACGTAATAATGGTCACAAGTCCAAACACTCAATTGGTACATAAATGTCACTCAATAACTTATCTAAATGTTCCTACGCCAGGAAGCACGATGTTAGGGGGCTGTCCCGACCTTCAGCGACCTCGGACGGCCACAGACGGCCCGCCCTTTGCCCGGGCTTAGCCCGGCGCTGCCCACGCGCTGCTCCGCGACGCGGGAGGTATGCTCGATTTTAAAGCGCCTCCAGGCGCGTGAGTAGCGTCACCTGTTCGGCCCTCCGGAGCTGGAGAGACTGGGTAGTGTAGTTTTCTCTGCACGGCGGCCGCGATGTCAGCAGAGCGGCGGCGGGAGGGAATGAGGCCAGCAACACCCAAGGCAACCACAAGGAAGAACAGGTAGGTTTTGATGAATCCCCAAAGTTCACCACAGCGTCAGGGCAGGAGTTATTCCAGTTGTCAATGTGGTTGAATGTTGATGGACTAATGGACATGTAACTGGATGAATAGGAGGACGAGTGCATGAGTCAGTGAGCAGCGGCACTGGGGGTCGATAATAGCCTCCTATACTGACATGACAGTGGCCTCCCTAGCATTCACTCATTGTCATTCCTGTTATTTACTTCATTTATTCACTCACCTATTCATCCATGTATATCCTAATTTATCCATTCTGCCATCTGTCAATTTATTCACCATTAACCCACCAATGCCTTCACTCTCCTAGTTATATGATCTTTATTAGTGCATTAAGTCATCTATTCATCCATTGATCCAGGCATCGGATGACTCACCCATTCATCTATTCACTCACTCGTTCACCAATCCACTCATCTACTCTTTGACATGGCCGTTTACAATCACCCACTCACAAGCAGCAAAACTACACAAACAAAATCATTGAGCAAGCACATTAAATAAACAAAATGCCTTGTAAATTCTTGCTTCAAGTCATGGGGTGAACTTCACATGTCCTCTAAATCTCACCTTCAACGGAAAGTTCAGAGAGAACATCTGCACAGGACGCCAAGGTGCAAGGTCTGAGCTGTGTGAACACTGGAACAGAGAAGTGCGGGTTAGATCTCATGCACAATGACAGAGCTGTGTGAACACTGGTATAAAGAAGGGCTGGCCAGATCTGAACTTCAGTGACAGAGCTGTGTGAACACTGGAATAAAGAAGGGAAGGCCAGACCCTAGGTTCAGTGACAGAGCTCTGTGAACACCGGAATAGAAGAAGGGCAGGTCAGATCTGATGTGAACACTGGAATACATAAGTGTGGGTTAGATCTGATGCTCAATGGCAGAGCTGTGTGAACACTGGAATAGAGAAGGGCAGGCCAGACCTGAGGTTCGGTGACAGAGCTGTGTCAACACTAGAATAAAGAAGGTCAGCCCAGACCTGAGGTTTAGTGACAGAGCCGTGTGAACACTGGAATAGAGAAGGGCAGGCTAGACCTGAGGTTCAGTAACAGAGCCGTGTGAACACTGGAATGGAGAAGGGCAGGTCAGATCTAAGCTTTAGCGACAGCGCTGTGTGAACACTGGAATAGAGAAGGGCAGGCCAGATCTGAGGTTCAGTGACAGAGCTGTGTGAACACTGGAATGGAGAAGGGCAGGCCAGACCTGAGGTTCAGTGACAGAGCTGTGTGAACACTGAAATAGAGAAGGGCAGGCCAGGCCAGACCTGAGGTTTAGTGACAGAGCTGTGTGAACACTGGAATCGAGAAGGTTATGCCAGACCTGAGGTTCAGTAACAGAGCCGTGTGAACACTGGAATGGAGAAGGGCATGTCAGATCTAAGCTTTAGCGACCGGGCTGTGTGAACACTGGAATGGAGAAGGGCAGGCCAGACCTGAGGTTCAGAGACAGAGCTGTGTGAACACTGGAATAGAGAAGGGCAGGCCAGAGCTGAGGTTCAGTTTCAGAGCTGTGTAAAACTGGAATACAGAAGTGTGGGTTAGATCTGATGCTCATTGGCAGAGCTGTGTGAACACTAGAATAAAGAGTGGCAGGCCAGATCTGAGCTTCAGTGACAGAGCTGTGTGAACACTGGAATAACGAAGGTTAGGCCAGACCTGAGGTTCAGTGACAGAGCTGTGTGAACACTGGAATGGAGAAGGGCAGGCTAGACCTGAGGTTCAGTGACAGAGCTGTGTGAACACTGGAATAGAGAATGGCAGGCCAGACCTGAGGTTCAGTGACAGAGCTGTGTGAACACTGGAATGGAGAAGGGCAGGCCAGACCTGAGGTTCAGTGACAGAGCTGTGTGAACACTGGAATAGAGAATTGTAGGCCAGACCTGAGGTTCAGTGACAGAGCTGTGTGAACACTGGAATAGAGAATTGTAGGCCACACCTGAGGTTCAGTGACAGAGCTGTGTGAACACTGGAATAGAGAATTGTAGGCCAGACCTGAGGTTCAGTGACAGAGCTGTGTGAACACTGGAATAGAGAAGGGCAAGCCAGACCTGAGGTTCAGTGACAGAGCTGTGTGAACACTGGAATAGAGAAGGGCAGGCCAGACCTGAGGTTCAGCGAGAGAGCTGTGTGAACACTGGAATAGAGAAGGGTAGGCAAGACCTGAGGTTCAGTGACAGAGCCGTGTGAACACTGGAATAGAGAAGGGTAGGCCAGATCTGAGGTTCAGTGACAGAGCCCTACCCAGAGAACCGTAGTCCAGGCTCATGTTACTTCTAGACTGGACTAAGGTAACATTCTCTACCTTGGAGCCACTAAAGACGTGACACGCAAGCTACAGCGGGTACAGAACTCCGCTGCCAGATTGCTCTGCCGGGTTCCCAGAACAGCTTCTATATCTGGCTCCCTGAGTGACCTCCATAGGCTCAGGTTTGAGAACTGGATCAAGTTTAAAGCTCTGATCTACATGTTCAGAATTAAGCCTGGCACAGCTCCCTTATATTTACAAAACTGAGCTCACCCCTATCTGCCTTCACGCACTCTTCGATCTACTACTCAGGATAAATTCCAGGTGCCTAGGATTAGATTATCCCGTATGGGCGGCCGCTCCTTCACCCACTTGGACCCTGTCTTGTAGAATGCTCTTCCCTTCTCTCTTTACACTCTTCCGTAAGTCACCTAAAACCTGGCTTTTCAATCAGTTAGTCGGTGTTCTCTTTTATTTTGCTGTTCTGGCGGGCACGGGGAAACCCTTTTTGGGTAGATGTTGCGCCTTATATATATAAATTTAAAATAATTTAAATAATAATAACTTGGTCCATGCACCCCTCCCCCATCACCACCATAAGAAAAGCCTGGCGCTTGAATGAATACATTCTCTCACCTTCTCACCTTCGAAACCGCTATATTTCCTCTGTAGTGCCAAGAGACCTCGCCTCAGTGCTCTCAATAACTAATTGTAAAGTAAACATATCTTAACAACAGCCATGAAGTCTCACAGCGGTATTTACCATATCATTACTGACAACCTGAGTGCAAAACTGATATCTAACTCTTTGTGTGAGATTTGGAAAAAGAGGACATGGCATGCCTACCTTTTATGCCTTAGATGTGACTTTTTGCAGGTCACATTAAACATGAAGCCATTATTCGTGAAGGGGAAGCCGTTTCAATAATCTTCTGTAGCCAACCTTTTCTTTATTTTCTTTTTATCGATTTCCCGAAAAATGTAATTTTCGGCACAAACCTCGATGTGGATAAAAGGCAGGCTATTCATTCGTGGTAACGGCTAAAGATATTTGAAAGGCATTAATTAGATCGGGTGTGGTCGGGTCAACAGTGCTGTATCACGTCTGGGGTCCGCGGTGAAACTTGGAATGAAAAAGGCGTTTTAGGCGACCGTACTTGAGCCTTTTCCTGCTCTCAGAGATTAGAGATGTGAACGCTCAAAACGTGACCCTGACTGAGCAGGTCCCTGTACAGTAATTGAAATATTGATGACACAATATATCGAATTGAAGTCACCAAATAGGGCCTATTTCACGAGTTGGAGACGGAACACATTTAGTAGATTCGCATAGTAACATGACGTGCATTTTTAAAGCGTACGTTCACCCAGGAGGGTATATCGGCGCTGACTCCAGATGTTTATTGTTACCCCACGCAATGGTACTCATTTTATCGACCTCAGAAGGATGAAAGCCTGAGTGGACCCCTGGGATCTGAACCGGTCCCCTTGAGGTCGAACACAAGCCCCTACGGTGGACGCCATAGTCCACTAAGCCACTAGTACGAAGGATACTGTAAGTAGAGAGCCCAGATGTAGGGACTGTTTCCTCTCCTCTCCCTGGAGAAGCATAAGGGAGTAACCTGGTTACAACCCTGAGGGGCCTGTTTTCCCTTAAATTGCTCCATTGACATCCTAGATGAACTCGGCGCATAAGGATTGTTGTCGGAAAGTGAAAGGACGTTTGTTGAGCTGGAAGCTCACTTTGAACACTTTAATTGAAACAAAACGAAATGAAAATAAGATTTATAGGGCTCGACTCATACCTTGGGGTGTCTCGGGGCGAACCTCCAGAAGCTGCGGCACATAAAGATATCCAGGAACAGATGGAGGATTCACTGGTTGAATGGCCAAGTCTTTAGCTCTTCCTGAAGTCAAGCAGATTTAATCTACTCTCCTGAGCTAAATGCAATGTGCCCCCAACCCCCAACGTGATCTTTTAAATCTAGGAACTACAAGGTTTCCACTGGACAAAGAACAAACGGATCTAGTTGGAACATACTTTTGAAAGGGTCCAGGTTATGTAAAAACGTAAAAGCTATACACAGGGCCTTGAACTCAACACCTCTGTGAACACCCAGTAGGACGAGCCTGAAGCACAGCCGCTTCGTGGTGGCAGGGACTTGTGTGGAGACTAATCCATGATGGGTCTATGTCTGATCCCTACAGAGCTGAGGCAGTGGGCTTCCTTCCTTTACAGGGACATCTATAGGTCTTAAAGGCCCATCTTCTTTGCGTCTCTGCAAGTACCAGTGGAAGGTGTCTTGTTCGAGGGCAAGTTGGGTTGATTTCATCCTTCTACTAGACTGACAGGTCACAGTTCAGTGCCAAGGAAATGGCAAAAGACCAAAAATCTTGCCAAGTGAACCACTCTTTCTCGTTATAAGCTACCAGAAGTCATCCTGTCAACGTCATGCTCCGCGTCATGTTCGGCATGGCTATTGGTGCAGGTTCATCAGACTATCTCTGATGTGCATGACAGGAAACTTGACAACTTCAACAGCTGGCATGGCACAGGAACTGGCCAAGCCTTCTCAATGGTGCCACATGTAATCACAGGCAGGACAAGCAGGGACAGGAAATCAGACAGCAGCAAAGGTCCACCGTAGTTACACTGGGCTTTCCGGGAATGCACCGGAGCAACACAACCTGTCTGCAGGTTCTCGGGTGTATGAGGCGTAATGACAAATGGGACCTGCAAATCATGTTACGACCAACCGCAAGCGTGGAGCCAGCAAACCCTTTCAGTAGCTTCACAGGTAAGAGCAGATCAAGCAAGAACAGGAACAGAGGCAGAACATCCCCCCCTCACGGGTACCATCTTGCTCAGCAAGTGCCCATGTTGTGCCTTTTATTTACAGAAGGAAATCACAGTTTTACTGCCTGGAATGTTCTTCCTGCGCATATATAGAGAATTGAGCCTAGACCCTCTGCTATTACCAGTTTGACAAACATACACTGAAAAATCCCAACATTTAGTTTAAACTTACCTTCATCCAGATGCCATAGGTGGCCTGCAAGGTTGTCTTTTCATCAGGTGCATACAAATGACAGGACACCTACCTGCCCTCAATGTCAAATATTACTGTTAAAGTTCACCTTTTCCATGTATGATGTTCTAAGGTTCAGTTATCTATTGGTTTTATGTCGCTGTACCAAAAAACAGAGCACAGTATATGTATTGTTCTCGGTAATGTCTAAGGTAGAGGTTATGTGTCTGCAGACCTAAGGCTCCTGATGTATCATACATATCTCTATAAATCTGAATCATCAACCGTACACAGCAGATGGCTTGTCTCCTCAGATCTCCTCATCAACGCATTTCCAAATGCAGCAATATATAGCTTTTTCGAAATAAAGACTAATTCAAGTCTTATGACTCTGGGGAACTCTGGTCTCTGAAGTACCTCAACAGAAATTTGACTTGGTGTCTCCTCTGGGATCTCAGGGTAAACAAACGATGGATGAGGCGATTCGATGCAATAGCCGTACAAACCCTTAAGACAGAAATCTGCAGGGGGAGGGACAAGTGACTGTCATTCATGATAAACAATGCTGGGGAAATCATCATTAGAGTATACTCCAGGACACCTGATCACAACGGAAGTTAAAAATGTGTGTAATGTTCTTGGATAATAAAAACGTTTTTTATTTCTCTGCTGTAAGAAAGCTGATCACCTCAAAGAACAATTACAATTCTTATCAGGGTGGACCTTCAAAGTTAGTCAATTATCCTGAGTCCGACCCTTAGTAGCTATAATACAGAGTAGACATTTATGCAGCATAAAAGCAGAAATAAAGTCAACACCAAAAAGTAAAAATCTCAAATTGAATTAGAGAAATAGATTAAAATTGAACAAATAAAAGACAACAAAAATAACAAATATCCAATAAGGGAAACCTGTAGAATTGAATGTTTAAAGTATTAGGAAAATATAGTGACATAAAGCACTAAGCACCAATGGTAGTAAAAGAAAGTGGTCCTAAATCTTGAGACCAAGGCACTATTTCAGGTTGTCCTCGATGTCACTGTCTGATACGCCAAGTCGACTGGTCGCGATGAAAGTCTGGAAGTCTGTTCTATTTATTCTATAAAGCACTTGTGTAGCACTTAGCTACCCTTAGGCATCCTAGTACTGATAGTGCGGCACAGAGCCATTGGAGAAATGTAGGAGTATCTCCTCTGAAAGAGCCAGGTCTTTAATAGCTTTCAAGAAGGAAGTTCTTTTTTGGCTGATCTCGAAGGAGAATGGAAGGCTATTCCAAAGCTTAACAGCATTGTAAGCATAAGAGTGTCCTTCACATCTGGCCTTTCTGACACTAGGTACTCTGGCCAGATGGGTCATAGAGAATTGTGGGATTCTCTCAGGGATATACGGAGATAACAAAGTGCGGGAGATTGGAGGCTCTTTATCAAGGAGTGCCCTATGGGCAATTCTTGAAAATGTTTAATGTTATCCTTTCAGCCACTGGGAGCCAATGAAGGGCAGTGAGGGCTTGTTGGGTGGACTGAGGGCGAGGTAGGGTAAATAGAATGCGAGCAACGGAATTCTGTACTACCTGTGGTTTTCTTATTATGTCCTTTGGGGCTCCTAAATAGAGAGAATTGCAGTTGTCCAGCTGGGAGAGAATAATGACCTGGGCCACCAGCCTCCTCAAAGTGAGTGGCAGAAAGGTGAGAAGCGTTCAGAGCATTTTCAGCAGACCATAACATATGGCAGCAAGCTTTACTGTCTGAATGTCGAAAGTCAGGGATTTGTCCAGCCGCATACCTAGACTCTTTATGGGTTTTTGGGATAGGAGAGGGGCCTGACCAGCTAGGCCAGCTCAGAAATGGTGAGGTAACGAGATTATTGACAAAAATCATGAGTCCTGATTTACCTCGGTTTAACCTAAGTCTTGAGCTATTCATCAAGCCCGCAACTTTTTCAAGACCTAATAGAGGAGGGGGGGGAAGCCTGGCTTTGAGAGAGAGTGAGAGGAGAACAATTGGTTGTCGTCTGCATATTATAATATCGATATCCCAAAGGGATGGATGACATATGTAAGTGGCCTTATGTGAACAGTAAAAACAGCTGGGCTCAGAGACCATCCCTGGGGTACACCACATTCTAAATTAAAGATAACTGATGTAAAACCTCCTTTAAAATCCCAAAAAGACCTGTTTTCCAGTAAGGATCACAGCCAGTCCTGAGCAGGTCCTGAAATTCCAGCATTCTGTAATATAGAATGTAGTGATTCACCGTATCAAATGCTGAGAAGAGGTCTATGAGGATAATGGCTGCTGAGCCTCCACGGTTTACAGTTTCTTGGCTTCTTCTACCATTGCCAGAAGGGCAGGAATTTCTGTGCCGTGGTAGGATTTAAATCCAGTCTGTGAGGATGGAGGACATCATGCTCCAGGAATCCAGACAAAGAGACGTTAACATGTTTTCTATATATCAGGGAGATTGGGCACTAGTTTCCTAGGTCAGGAGGATCTAACTTAGACTTCTTTAGTCGTTCTTTGACCATAGAAAGTTTCAGTGCCACAGGGACTAATCCCCTGGTCAAAGGGGTCAGGCGTTTCCTTGAAGGTCAGAAGTATTTGATCAGCTACTTTAGCTACGATACATGGTGGGCCGGATGCTTGGGAAAGCCCGATTTAATTTTACTCAAGGTTTCTAAAAAGCTGTTACATTTCTGGTGGGGAGAGACACAGAGCATAGGATGATTTAAACCCTGCAATTCTTCCCAATGACTATGTCAGAAAGTTCTAAAAGGTTTCTAGATCTCATTTCAATCACAATCACTGCCATTCATTTACATGCTACAGCATTTGACATTTTGGTTTTAGATGGCATTCTATAATTCCATGCAATTTGCGGTAGGAATGCTAAACCTGGTCTCCTAGTTTTAGCTCTGCTCGTGATGTCAAGATCATGTTTGCTTTCCATTCCGAACCCAATCCCAGTGCTCAGAACCACAGCCTGCCCAGAATGCTTGCACACAAGCTGTACCGAGGGGCAGATGTTTGTGCCACTGCCAAAGAAAGTTTTAAAAAGGCTCTGTTTTTCATATAGAGTTATGATCCTTCCATTTACAAGTGGAGATATAAGATTTGTGGGCCACAAGACAAAAGCTTGCCAACTCTCACCCTACATGCAATGACAAGTGATAAGCAGTTTTATTGTGAGGCTAAAAATCTAACAGCTGTGACGGAACAACTATGCGAATGATTGCGCACAAGACAGTGATTTCGCAGGTTTGAGAGTCACAGCTGCACGTTCCCTCAGGTCTGTTGGTGGAACATTAGTCATAGAAGGTTTGCAAGAAATTATTTACACTACAATTTTGACAAAACAGGGAGGACGAGAAGAACTCTACAGTAAAAATGCAAATCTCCCATTTCAATAAAAAGCAGATGTGTAGCTTCCATCCAGGCTCAGAATGGGGATCGGGCAGGCATTGGGTCACTTGATCTGGTCAGCCGTGAAGGCTGAAGTGGAGCTGTAACCACTATCACAGTGTAGTTCTGCCATCAATGTTGTGTGACTGAATTCATAGGGATTGTGAAAGATCAGAGAGGCATTTTTCTCTTTCCATGTGTGCTGCAGATTGCAGCACATGTAAAATTAGGAAACAATTATGAGAAATAAAAATATTTCTCCTCGATACGCCTCCCATGAAAAGGCAGAGCATTCTGACACATTTCCACTCTGAAATCTGGTAATGTGCAGTAAACAGGCATTTGAAGAACAGAGGGATCTACCCAGAAGATAGCATCGTAATCTCACTGAGAGATAGTGAGGGCTGCTCCATAGTAAGCACAATGAGCTATAAGTAAAGCTTTGCACTGAATCCTTCCCCTAACAGGTAGCCAATGCAGAGTTTTCAGATTAGGTGAAATAAGTGCATGCCGGGGGACCTTTAAAAGTAGATTAGCAGCTGCAGTTTGTATTACATGTAATCCTTTCTAGAGGTACTCAAGCACCCTGTGATACAGAAATAAGGACTGTAAAAACTCCACTACTTCTTCAGTGTTGGCTGATCTACCAAACTGCACTTCAGCCTCACCGTGTCCCATAGTCAACCAACACTAGACCATAGCTCTTCCACTAGTCTAACACAAAAAACATCGGTCCTATGTCATACAAACCCAATTTTATCCAAGGCTTCTCCAGAACAGGTATATCTTCCATCAGACTGGGAAAAGTCACCTGTAATTTGTCACTAATTACACAAGTAACACAATCTCTCATATAATGCTCCACACATCTGTCCACCCCAGGACACCAAAATGTTTCTCTAATTCCTCTTTTCATGACTCTCATTCCCACATGCCCCTCATGAGCCAGGACTTACACCTTACTCTGCAAACCATGTGGAGCAACCAGTAAACCCTTCCTTTTCATTACTCCCTCTTTTACACCCAATTCTGGGATCACATGCTTAAAAGCAAATACAGCCTCACTAGTACCTTCGGCTACCCAACCCTTGTTTAAGATATTGGTCAATTCTTGAATCACTTCATTTTCCTTCACAGCAGCCTTTCAGTCCTCCTCCAATATGCATCCTTAATCAGACCATACCAATGCCGCAACAGCACAGAAATAACCCTCCAGTTCCTTTCCTGTATCATCATTCTTGAGTGACAACTTAACAAACAATCCACAAAATGTTTCTTTGGACCTGGTATATATTCTAACTGCAATTAAAACTCTAACATCCTTTAATGCCACGTGAAAATGTGAGTTGTGGCTTTGCTAGCCCCCCATTTTAGTAAACATATTGACCAAGGGCCTGTGGTCCATCCAGATAACAAACTCTGTTTCCCAAAAATATCACCTTAAGAGGTCCACATGCTAAATCACTGAGTACATTGATTCTACACCACGAAAATCCCACAAAGCAAACACTATCACTTCTCTATCTACACTTTTCTGCAAGAACACATGCTGACTGGTATCAGTCCCTACTGTTAATGAATTACGAGTGTCAAAATTCCTGAGGGGTATAGCATACACGTTCATGTTTAACTACATCAAATTCCTGATCGAGTTCTTCAGTCCACACAAATTCTTCTTCATAAGGTATCTCATGAGGTGGGTTTCCCTCTGCGGTTGGGAATGAAACATGCATTGAATTCCAGCATACCAGAAAATGACAGTAAATTATCTTGGTACTCTCTTTTTGCTCCACCCCTTGGGAAGACAATTTGTAGCCCAGATAATCCGCCAACTCCACTGCAAACCTATACTTACATACTTTCAAGGTTGGAAACCCCTTTAAACATAGCCTCCACCACCCTCTGGAAGATCTCTGATGTCAAACTGAAAACCATTTCCTTAAACCTATATGCCCTCCCAGGAAGTCAAATAATGTAAAATGACTACTCTATTTCTACAAGGTGATCAGGTGGTAGGCAGATGACATGCTAGTTTCTTAAAGACTATAGCCCCCTTCAATGAACTCAACATTTCTGTGATGTTGGGCAATGGATAGCTATCTACCCATATCCTTTCATTCAAGCTCCTCAAATTTATACCCATTCTCATAGTTCCATTTCCTTTTCTGGCCAACACCACAGGCAACAACCATTCTGAGCTTTCCATGGGCTTGATGATACTTTGTTGATCTAAGGACTCCAACTCTTGTTCCAATTCCTTTCTCATGGCGAAAAACACCAGTCTTGGTTGATGGACAACAGGACTTAAACCTGCTTTCAAAATTGTACAGTGGGAAAAAACCTTTATTCTCCCAAGTTTTTCATTAAAGACTTCAGGAAAAGCAGTTTTTCAACCTCCCTGTCCTTTCTCCAGACGGACCTGCAATCATCGTTCAGCAAAACTTGCTCAGGACCGGTTGGGTATAAGATAGTTCCCAAATTTCAACTAACCTAATAGCAAGATTCATCCTTAGCTAAATAAACTGTGGCTGAGTCACTGTTCCTTGTGAAAATCAAAGTGCAGTCAAACTCACCCAATATGTTCACTATTTTGATCTCATACGCTAAAGGTTAGACCTGGGATTTCCTCATTGTGACATTTTTAAGGATTTTCCACTCATCTGGACCAATAAGAGTAAAGAATGATACAGATCACAGGGGTCTCCAACCAGTAGATCTTGAGCTACTGTAGCACTCCAGCTATCACTGAGTAGCTCACCTGTGTGGAGCCCAGCTTATTAAATTAGAACGCTTTTGCTTGGTTTAAATAATATACATATAACACAATTACGATTATACAACACTAATAATATTTATAGCTCTCAATGCATTTTATTGAACCTAAGTACAGAAAAGGTTGGGGACCATCATGAAAATAGGAATTCCTGAAATTCCAATTAGGCAGAAGGGTCCAGTTTGAGTATGTTGTTCTCACCTTGGTCTCTTTCTATGGGGATTGCTTCTACTGAATCACTTATCATCATTACTACAGTCTATATAGGAATCAGAATTTTAATTCTCTCCAGTTATGCTTCTAACAGAAACATTTTTCTTGGGTTTGTCATTTTGGATTTACACACTCTGGCAAAATGTCTCATCCTCTAACAGTTTGCACAATTTTTTATCAACAAACGGACAAAAGAAAGTGTTGCCTAAATGATTTCTGCTGCCAAATCTAAAGCATTCTAATGCCTTCTGTGTCGTATCAACTTTCTTTTCCATTATCTTCACTAGACTGTCAGATACCACTTGTGTTTTCACTGCCATTTGATCCATGGATAACACAGTAGACTTCACTCTTCTGGCTATTTTAAGCACTTTTTGCAATGTTAAGTTCTCGGTCGTCAATAACTTCTCCTGGATTTTCTTACTATTTGTTTTTTCTACCAATGTATCCCTTAACATTTTATCCTTACAGGTTTTGTAGTCACATGTTGCAGCTAATATTCTGAGATCACTCACAATACCCTCCACCTGTTCCCCTGGAAGATGTTTCCTCATGTAAAATGTATGCCTTTCCATAATGATGTTTTTTTCTTAAATTGAGTATCCATCATTTTAATGACAGAGGCGTAATTGTCTACAGTATCACCCTATCCCATTACAACAGCAAAAGGTAAATGTTTTAGTCCCTTCATCCCTTCTGTGTCGGAGGAGTGCCGCAATAATGCAAGTTTCTTCATCTGAGTAAAAACATCTCCCAAATGGCCTCGAAATAAGCCTCAGACCCTTCAAACCATAGTTCCCAATCCTCCGTGGAATTTCCCAGTGTTGACAAGAAACGAGGTGCTGTTAGTACACTTTGTTGCATCTAGTTATGGGTTTACAAACTGGAATAATGACCAAATGACTCTAAAAGCAAATATTTTACATGCAACTATACTTGCATAATAACCCTGCTATTATTGGAAAATATGGTGTGTGTATCACCACTGAACCACATGCAGTTGTTGCAATATAAATGTGTTATGCTTGTTCTGAATGCATTTGCATAAACATTGGCAATCTGCATAGATTTAACTACACAGTGTATGCACCAATTGTTGAAGTACGGTGGGCGTGTCACTTCTGAAATGCATGAAAAATATCTGTTATGCCTCATTAAGTATTAAGCATTATGCATTATTGCATAATGTGCTTTGATTGTTCTGGAAGTTTTAAATTCAAGGTGTGCGCATCACTGTTAGACATGGAGGTCTCTAGTTGGCAATGGTTTGCAACTTTGTCCAAATAGAGACCCTTCCTTCTAGTCAGGATCAGGGGGATACACTACTGAAATAACCCCTGCTCACCCCCTCAGTAGTTTAGCATGAGGAGTCAGGCTTACCTCAGAGGCAGTGTGTAAAGCATTTGCACATAACCAACAGTATGCCAGTGAAAACACTACAAAAGGACACCACACCAGCTTAGAAAAATATCCAATACTTTATATATTCAAAACAAGACCAAAATGATAAAAGGCCAACATAGAGTACTTAAAAATATGCACTTTGCAAGAATAACCTTGAAATGCAGTTCTATGAAGTTGGTAGCTCTGTCCGGTGCTACCCCAGTGCTGAGAACAACAGAATCCAACAGTTTTGACTGACCGCGTCTGTTGTGGTGTCAGCAGCCTCGTACGCAGTATCTTTTTGTTGCGG
This sequence comes from Triturus cristatus, assembly GCF_964204655.1. NCBI lineage: Eukaryota > Metazoa > Chordata > Amphibia > Caudata > Salamandridae > Triturus > Triturus cristatus. The sequence continues at coordinate 160,915,075 of NC_140585.1, forward strand.
CCGATCAAGTTGGTGCGGACCGGTCTTGGCAACGGTTGTGATGTGAAACGTAGCAGCGTGAAGCGCAATGTCATCAAGGCGCCGTGCCAGCAGCGGCTCGGTGGCAGTCATCCAGCGGCTTCGGTGAGACCAGACACACGCCGGACACACGCTCGACTCTGTCTTCTCCTCAAGCTCCCACGTCTCCTTCAGCCACACCTCTGAACACCTCTGGACCGACCACCACTGCATCCACTTCACTTTCCGGAAACCCGCTGCATACCACTGCATCCAACAAAATCACCAAAGGCAACTACAGATAAACCTCACACTCAACCCACCCACTGACCCCACCAACCCCGCCGCCTGCAACCTCAGATGATGGATGGACAACTGCGCCAACACCCTAGCCCTGCTGAAAACACCCACCTACAAAGACACCAGCAAGAGAGCCAGCAGGTTCACCCCGGAACTCCAAGCCTTCAAGCGCACCTGCCAGAAACTAGAGAACAAATGGCACAGCGAGAAGACTCCGGACAGCCGCGCAGCCCACAAAGACGCCATCCGCCGCCACCATCACCTGATCAGATCCGCCAAGAGGACCTCCTTCAAAGACCGCCTTGACAGCAACGCACACAACAGCAAGGATCTCTTCACCATCGTGAAGGAACTCTCCAACCCCAGCTCTAACACCAACGACATCCCGCCATCGCAAGCCCTGTGCGATTCCCTCACCACCTTCTTCTACCGCAAGACAACCAACATCCATGACAGCTTCGACTCCCGGACATCCTCAACAGACCCCGACACACCAGACCTGCCGCACCCTATAACCCACGACCCCTTGACAGCTTGGGCCAACGTGAACATCGAGGACACAATCAAGACCATGAGAACAATCCACTTCGGATCCCCATCAGATCTTTTTCCACACCACATCTTCAACAAAGCCAGCAGCTCCATCGCACCCCACCTGCACAACATCATCAACCTCTCCTTCGAGACCGCAACCTTCCCAGAGAGCTGGAAACACTCCGAGATCAACGCCCTCCTCAAAAAACCCAAGGCGGACCCGAAAGACCTCAAGAACTTCCGGCCCATCTCCCTGCTTCCGTTCCCAGCAAAGGTCATCGAGAAGATTGTCAACAGACAACTTACCCGATACCTCGAAGAAAACAGCATCCTGGTCCCCTCCCAGTCAGGCTTCTGCAGCAACCACAGCACCGAGGCAACCCTCATCGCCGTCACCGACAACATCAGGATACTGCTGGACAACGGTGAGACGGCGGCCCTCATCCTCCTAGACCTCCCCACTGCCTTCGACACTGTCTGCCACCACACACTACGCACACGTCTCCACGCCACAGGGATCCTAGACAAGGCCCTAGAATGGACCACCTCCTTCCTCTCCGGCAGAACCCAGAACATCCGCCTCCCCCATTCCGAAGCCGCCGAGATGATCTGCGGCGTACCCCAGGGATCATCCCTCAACCCGACACTGTTCAACCTATACATGGCCCCACTCGCATGCATCACCTGACAGCACGACCTCAACATAATCTCCTACGCCGATGACATGCAACTGATCCGCTCCCTCACCAAGGACCCCCTCACCGCCAAATCCAACCTCCACGAAGGAATGAAGGACATCGCCAACTGGATGAAGTGCAGCCACCTGAAGCTGAACATAGACAAGACAGAGATCCACATCCTCGACTCCAACCCATCAGCCTGGGACGACTTCTGGTTGTCCTCGACCCTGGGGGCACCCCCGACACCTACCGACCACGCGCGCAACCTGGGAGTCATTCTCGACTCAACGCTCTCCATGACCAAGCAAGGCAACGCAGTCTCCTCCTCCTGCTTCAACACCCTCCGCATGCTCCGCAAGATCTACAGGTGGATCCCCACAGACATGCAATGAACAGTCACCCAGGCCCTAGTTAGCAGCAGACTCGACTATGGAAACACCCTCTACACTGGAGCCCCAGCCAAGCTCATCAAACAACTACAAAGAATCCAAAACGCCTCTGCACGCCTGATCCTCGACATTCCATGCCACAGCCACATCACCCCCTACCTAAGAGACCTGCACTGGCTCCCCGTCGACAAGAGAATCTCCTTCAAACTCCTCATCCACGCACACAAGGCCCTCCACAAGACTGGCCCAGCCTACCTCAACAGTCGACTCTCCTTCTACATTCCCAATCGCCAGCTCCGCTCCGCACACATCTCCCTGGCCACCGTCCAGAGCATTCGATGAACCACCACCGGCAGCAGATCCTTCTCTCACCGCGCCGCCAAAACCTGGAACACCCTTCCTCTGAACCTACAACAGACCCAAGACCTGCTGACCTTCAGGAGGTGACTCAAGACCTGGCTGTTCGACCAGTAGCGGCAACCCCCCCTTCCTCCTCAGCGCCTTGAGACCCCCACGGGTGAGTGGTGCACTTTATAAATTCTGTGATTGATTGATTGATTGAGACCAGGACTGCGGTGTAGAGTGAGGTGGGGCTCGTTGCAGTGCTCACTGATCATGGTGCAGGAAACAAAGCCGGTTGCTGGGAGCTGGCATCAGTCAGTCTGGACAGTGTGTGGGATGAGGTGGTGCATCGTGAGACTTACGAGTGGTCCCCCAAGCCACGGTGCAGTCACGGTGTCAAAGTCAGCGTGCAGTGACGATGTTGATAAGACCAGGGCAGCAAAGTGAATTAGGCGGTGCAGGGTGCGGTGCCCACAGGTCATGGTGCAAGCAATGGCTCGGTGGAGGCGGCCATGTAGGTCGTCATCGGTGAGACCAGGGTTGCAGTGCCCTCTGGGGGGCCATCAGGACAGAGAGCCAGCAACGGAGTCAGTAACTGAGTCGGCTGCTTTTATCCCTCTGTGGCAACTGAAAAACATGGTTCCAAAGGCAGTACCCAGAGGTAAGTGAAGTATTTGCTGTCCCTGAGGCAGGAGGTAAGTTCAGTTTCAAGACCTTGGAGATACTCAGCACAAGTTAAGAAAGTTCAATCCAGTCATTTCATTGCCCAAGGTAGAAGCAGCAACTGCAGGCCAACAAAACAAAGCAATAACATAGCACTGGGCAGTACTCCTCCTGGCAGCTCTTGCAGCTCTTCTTCTTGGCAGGTTTGTTGATCCAGCGAGTTCTCTGAAGTCTTTTATCTCCCTGAGGCCTCCAAAAGGAGGCGAGCTCTACTTAAAGCCCTTGTAGAAAACTCTAACAGCAGCATGATTAAAGTAGAATCTAGTCCTTTACCTGCCCAAGACAGAAGCAGCACGCAGCAGGTGAACAAAGCAAAGCATGCAGCAAAATGTCAGTTCCTCCTGACAGCTTTCCAGCCCTTCTTCCTGGCAGGATCTGGGGTCAGGGCCCCAATATCTATACTCAGTTTTTCTTTCTTCTTTTGGGCAGAGAGTGTATGTGTTCAGCACAAACTAGTTATTTCCTCTCTGGCCCAGCTTACTGGCAGTAGGTGGAGTCAACATTGTCCTAGGGAGACAGGGGCTACTCAGGTGCAAGAGAAATCTTCTCTCTCCACTCTAAATGCCGACCATGCCTATTCAGGTGCTAGTGAAACGCCTCCCACTACTCTGAATGCAGCCCAGGTCTATTCAGCTCAGCCCTGACTCATTAAGGAAAGGCAGGACACACAACAACCCCCCAGTGGCTGTCTGAAAAAATGTACATCCCCAGCCCCTGTCACTTAAAAGCCAGTCAATCTGCTAACCAGCTGAGGCATACATGATGCTAAGCAAGAAAATACCTTCTTTCTAAAAGTGATATTTTTTACACACAATTAAAAAATCATCTTTACTAAAAGATGCATTTTTATATTTCGACTTCAGACATACTGAACTCAGGGCCGGACTGGCCGTAGCGGGCACCGGGCATTTCTACGGTGGGCCGCTGGGGTGGCGGCCACTTTTCTGCCTTTTTGTTACCAAGGGTCGGCAATTTCGCCCCCCCTGTAACAAAATCAGCCGTAACCAGCCCTAGCAAATGACTCGGCCATCCCCCCTCTTCCATCCAGGGGGTCCGACAGAGCAGTTCGCCAGGGCTGGTTTCGGTTCCCAGTCCACCCTGTCTGAACTCCATCTTTCTATCTTGTCCCAATGGGAAGTTATACTTGTTAGATAATACAACGTATTCCCCATTCTATCTTATGGGACAGAGCCTTTCAATAGTGAAAAATGAAATACACTGTATTTCACCATCAGGACATGTCACACACACCAGTGTATGTCCTATCTCTAACATACACTGCACACTGCCAACAGGGGTACCTTGGGCCTACCTTAAGGTGGTCTTCCATGTAAGAAAAGGGAAGGGTAGGAGCTGGCAAGGAGGTGCGCTTGCCATGTCGACATGGCAGTCACAACTGTGTAAAAACACATACCCCAGTGGCAGGTCTGTGAACTCTTTGAAGGGCTGGTTGTGTGTTTGGCACAACCAGTGCTGCAGGCCCATTAGCAGCATTTGATTTACAGGCGATGGCCACACACAGTGCACTGCACTAAGGACTTAAAGTTGCTCAAATAAGCCAATCAGGGAAACGCCAATCCATAAACACAATTTACATGGAAAGTATATGCGAGTCAGTCAGAAATATTTATTCGGTCATTATGACCATAAACGTGCATGTGTATACAGTACAAGATATTCGATGATACATGTGTTGCCATAGTTCATTATATAAACAAAGTTAACTGACAAATCAAGACGTACCAGCTTCATGTAGACAATTAACGCGTCGGACGCCCCCCGGCCATCTGAAGTTTTGGTGGGCGTGTGCGTTGGACTACTGGGGGCCGTCTGAATTCCGCACGCGTAAAATCCACCCGCACAGAGGGGAAATTTACACCGCAGCGAACGGGTTAAAATTACAATTTGAAAAGCGGAGAATAAACTGGAAAGAGAGCTCTCATAGGTTGAATGCCCTGTAGCATTACATAAAAGTGCAAGTGCATATGGTGCAAAGATACACTGCATGACAATAGTATGTTGTGAGCACAGCGTCCATATTTTGATCAAATAGCTCCACCAAAATATAACAGCTAAAATCAACGAGCAAAACCTGCAATTTAAAAAAGGTGGTATATTAATAAAACCATGGTACAAATGGGATGGGACCCTAATGAGTTACACAGATGGCCCAGTTGAATGTTCACAATAGCATAGAAGGTATTCAGAACAATATTGCCACAAGGGACATCAATTGTGGCTATAAATGACTAAGAAAAAACAGTAAAACGTCTGGAGGTGTGCTTCAGCTATTCAATAGTGCATGTCTCCTAATAAACCAGATTTTCCCCAAGAATTTTGTGACTACACAAACTACTAATGGCCTTGAGTCGGAGTTTAGAATGCGTAGTACTTCTTGATGGCATCGGGTTCCCATTAGCCTACAGACAGGAGCTAGCCATTTAAGTCTCAGGGATTTATATAGTGAACAGGCAAAGAAGATGTGCTTGATCATCTCGGCAATTCTGGGGCAACATGGACAGTTGTGTGATGCAGTGGAGGGTCCCCGTTGTATGGAATATCTTGAGGATAACAGCCAGATGCAATACAAATGAACTCAAGGTTCTGCAGGTGGGGCATAATATATGACTCTCCTTCTGAGATAATGTGTACCAGTGCCCTTCAGTGCCTTAAAGGCTAAAACCAAGGTTGTAAAGCAAAAAGGTTTCCTGACGGGTAGCCAGTACAAGGCATTCAGGTGAGGTGAGGTCTGGGTTCTGAGTTTAAGAAGGAGGACTGAACGGGCGGGCGCATTCTGGACCACCAGCAGTCTATTTAATAGGAATTCTGGGAGGGCTAATTATAGGACATTGACAATCCAGTCTGGAAACAATAAGGGCTAGGACAATGGTCTTCCTGTGGTCAAGAGGCAGGAGGGGAATACATTTTCTAAGCATCTGCAGTTTTACTGGCTACTTGGCTGTCAGTAGATTTCCTTTTCCCCATGTCAATAAGTAACAATGATACAGGGATAAGTGTTAGGGTGTAAAGGAAATTATCTTTGTAACAATGGCAGTAGACCCTGTCGAGAGTCCTGGCTAAAACGATAGAGTGAGGGCAAACAGAATGTTCTCTTGAAGATGGAGAAAGATGGTAATACAAGAATCAGTGTATATATGTCCGCAACTCACAGTTTGTGTAGCAACAGTCCACGAGTCCCAGAGAGTCCTACTTGGTGATCACAGGACCAAGAAACCAATAGAGGTGGCCCTGCCATGCCTCTTCCTGTCAATGATGGGCAAGGACGAGCCCGCCCTTGGATCGGGCGCGTCCTGCGCAGCTGGGCCTCAGGGCACAAGGAGCATTGTCAGGGCATAAGTGGAGGCTCAAGGGGCTGTGGCTCGATGCTCCGGTCTCTCTGAAACCAAAACCAGCAGGGTCCCACGCAGCGGGGCCTCTAGACTGCAGATGAGCGCCTCCGGGCGCAAGAAGCAAAATCAGGGCAGGAGCGGAGACTCCCAGGGGCTGTGGTTTGATGCTCTGGTCTCTAAAATCCAAACCAGCTGGTTCCCACACAACAGGGTCTCGCAACTGCAGATAACAGCCTCCGGGAGCATGGAGCAACGTCAGGGCAGGAGCAGAGGTTCACGGGGCTGTGGTTCGATGCTCCGGTCTCCAAAATCCAAACCAGCGGGTTCCGCACAGCAGTTGCCTCACGACAGCAGATAAGTGCCTCTGGGCGCAAGAAGCAACACCAGGGTAAGAGCGAAGGCTCAAGGGGGCTGTGGTTCGATGCTCCGTCTCTGAAATCCAAACCAGTGGGTGGCATATGCACTTTAGCACTAAATTTCAGTGATAAAGTGTCCAGAGTCCTAAAAACAACAAAAACAGGAGGACAAAAAGCAAAACTTCTGCGAGTAAACCCGCTGAAAGTCTAATAATCACCAATTGTGAACGCACTAAGGGGCATATTATCAAGCACGGCGCTAAAATTATCACCGCTTTAGCGGTGATAATGGGCTTGATAATATGCCGCAGAGAATTCCAATAGAAGCCCATGTTGGCACCAGAACATGGGCTTCTATGGGAATTCTCAAGGGCATATTATCAAGCATGATGAATACAGGCCCCAGCTAGGCCTGCAAAATACAAGGGTTCGCCCTCCTGTAACGAAAGCTAGAAGGAAGTTGGCACGGAAACTGCAAATACAAAGACAGAGTTTATTAACCCTTAAGGGTGGTTCTACAACCTACACAACACTCTTCAGTATTGCATAGAGTAGCACAAAGAACTTGCGTACACGGTCCCCTTTTATACACAACAGAGGGGCTCATAAGTGGGTGGATACAACATAGAGCAAAATTCATTACCATTTATGGACATTTTCAATACAGGATCAATATATGGGCGGAGTTAACAATTTCTTGAGCCCGCGAAAACATGGTCAAACAAGGACTAACTGATAACAGATGTGGTCAAGTCTGGGCATGCGCCATACGGACAAAGGAGCTATTTATAGACTGTTACTAGGCAGATTACAAGAGCAACTAGCAAAAAGGTAGGACTCTTCTCGTGCAAAGCACGTGGAGACATGACAATACAAAATGGAGTCCGGACATTAGTCAACATAAGACAAGAAACACGTTTTGACTAAAGAGAATTCATGTCTTCAGTGAATGCTTAATCATATCGCTATTTTAGTTTCAACAGACGACCCTTTCAGCATTTACTGAAGACATTCGGCTTATTAGGATAATCATCATATATGTCAATTTTCATCATCTCTTCCACCTCCTTGTTTAAGTGTTTCTGATAGGTGACATTGGCAATAGCTTTCTTATCAGGAATACAAAATGACACACACAAAGAACAGAGTAAAGGACCACACTGAACACAGATGCAGCAGGAAAACAGAACTGCTACAATAATACAGAGACCAGTTAAAACTTTCCATCCTCATGTAGTGATCAATGCCCAAAACCATCCAGAAAAGGTCCAAGTGCCATTTCCTGTATGAATCTCAGCTGCGATTTTATGCAATTTATTAATAGCGTTATAGACTGATGGCGTGTGGTCAGGAATGAATACACAACAACTACTTCCGATAATCCTACATGCTCCCCCTCTGTCGGCTAACATAACATCTAATACCATACGATTCTGTAACACAACAATTCTAGTGATTTGCAATTCTTCCGTAAGATTTCCAAGAGCAGCAGCAGCTTGATTTGTTACAGCCTCTACAACTCTCGTTAATCGTCGAACCTTCCTACTATTTAGAGCAGCTCCAACAAAGAAAAACAATCCTAAGTTAAAATCAACATACTGCTGTAAGCTAGTGTCGGTTTGGTCAACATCATCAATAGATAGAGTACGTTTATACCTATTTACAGTTACATTGTTCAATAACTTCAAGTCTTTATGATAGGATGCAGGCGCTAAGAATACAGGGGGTAATAAGAACGCTACATAACATACTCCGGACCAGCCAGCTGGTAAGCGATAATAACCTTTATTCCCACATACGAAGTACGTATTATGGGAAGCTAAAAAAGTACTATTATTTAATCCATCTATATTCAAAACAATAATACAGTCACTAACACCAACAGGAATATGGCCCACACTCTGAACACACAGGTCCGCTTGAGCTTGTGCCACTTGAATTACAAATTTCTCATTTCCGACAATGTCTCTAGTGTTTGTGAAGATGTAGGGGATTGATTCATTATCTGGTCGATATTCTTCCCACTCCCATATTGTCCCATTCGCTTGTGGATAGCCTTCTTTATCTTGATGACATTCCTTATTAAGTCTAAAAAGTAGTCGTCCCACTGTAGGTTTCCGTGTGGCAAAAAGCAAAGTGTACCATGCTCTACAAGAGCCATTATGAGAGAAAGGAAGAGGTTTAAACGGCGTTCCTCCTTTCTTCTGATGAGCTGGCATCATACCACATATCCAACAGTTCATAGCATTTGTAGCAACATGGGTATGATGCAACATCTGGATAAAAGTATTATTCAAATAAGACTGACGATGCTTCAATTCTTGATACGGAAGGGTGTAAAAGTAGTGCTCCTCAGGCACTGGAGTAGTGAAAACAAGCAACTCACGGGCAGGAGTCACATCCTCGACAAACCACGTGGTTATACCAACAATAGCTACAATGATAATAAAACTTGTCACACAAAGAATCTTCTTCTTCTCCATTTTGTAGTAAAAATCAATATCTTCCTGAAACTAAAAGGTTGTCAGAACTCTTCCCCTTAGGCAGCCGTTGATTTCTTCACCAGCGGGCCAAGACGGGTGTCACTACACTAATGCAGGGCCGATCCCCCCCCTCTTGCCTCATTGGCTCTCCGTTTCACTAACCTAAGGGCCGTTCTGACAATGTGTCCTGATACAGAAAGAAATCACTTCCTCGGTCTGAGATGATATCTTCTTCCTCCAGGAATCGCTTGGTCCGGAAAGAGCTCCTCAGTGTCGTTCGGTTCCACAGCACGGCCTTTCTCTGCAGTCAGGATTTCTCGATGGTCGGTTAATACAGCAGGCTCCACTAATCCAGGTGGCACTTTACGACAGTGCAAGGAGTGGATCCAGTTCTTCCGATTGGAGACTCGCACAGCTGTCCTCGTTGCGCGCAAGACTTGCTCAGGACCAACCCATCTCGGCTCCAGACTGTTCGTCCTTTCAAACACCTTGATAATAACATGGTCTTCAGGCCGGAGGTTATGTCCTTCACCTGTGGACCGATCAGGGAGCGCTTCTCGAACCTGTTGATGAATAGAAACCAAATTATCCGTTAACTGTGCCAGATAATCATTCATCATTACACAAGGTACATCATACACTGACTTCGGTTTCGGTGGACCCCAAATATTCATTGGGCGTCTGAACACGATCTCATATGGCGTGAGACCGGTCCGGGAATGTGGTATCGATCTAATTGACAATAATGCCAGCGGTAAAGCGTCTGGCCAAGTCAAAGAAGTCGAAGCTTGGATCTTAGCGATCTTAAGCTTCAAAGTACCGTTATATTTCTCAACCAATCCCGCAGACTGAGGGTGAAACACTGCATGACATTTCTGGGTAATTCCCAGTCCTTTCAGGACATACTTGATAACGTCTGCTATAAAATGAGGTCCGTTATCACTCCACAACAATCTACAAACACCATATCGAGGGAAGAACTCCTTCAATAGCATCTTGGCTGTAGTCATTGCAGTATTGTCTTTCGTAGGGTATGCCTCAACCCATTTACTGAAGGCACAAACCACTACTAGATCATACTTCAGATTGTTACAGCGCTCAAGCTGGATGTAATCCATCTGCAAAACCTCAAAGGGTGCAGTAGGTGTTGCAAATCCTCCTGCTGGAGTTCGTGTACCCTTTCCTGGGTTATACTTCAGGCAAATCATGCAAGTCTGCACTACCCTCTTTGCCGTACTAGCGATCTCCGGATGCTCCCAAACTCGTGTGAGTAATTTTACAATTGCGGAAGCTCCGACATGCGCTAGTCCATGTGCCATCTGAACCATAGGTTGTATGAAAGCTGTGGGTAACTTCCATTTATCCATCTGCTTATTTCTCCAACACCCTTCATCATCTAATTCTCCATCATTGGACCATTGCTCCCGTTCCTTATCGGAAGCGGTCCTCTGTATCTCCAGCACTTCTCTCCTAGCATCGTGCCATCTTTCTGCCTGGGACTTCACAACATACATTGCAGTAGAGTGAGGCTGCATCGCAGTCTCTCGTGCCACCCGGTCTGCCAAAGCATTCCCTTCTCCAACTTTATCAACCACCTTTTTATGGGCACTACATTTAACTATAGCAATCTTCTTTGGATATGTTAATGCAGTCAAAAGGTTGTGAACTAACTCTCCATACATTATCTGTGCTCCATGTGACGTTAGAAACCCTCTCTCCTTCCAGAGTAGGCCAAAGTCGTGCGCTACTCCGAAGGCATAGCGGCTATCTGTATAAACATTCACACACAATCCTGCAGTGAGCTCACATGCTCGTGTTAATGCTATCAATTCCGCCGCTTGAGCTGATTTCTGCGGTATGCGTGCTGTCTCCACTATTGTTTGTAATGTGTTAATTGCATACGCTGCTGAAGTCGTACCATCTGGTAGCTTCAGGCATGATCCGTCCACCCATAGTTCTCCATCAACATCTGTAAAGGGCGTATCCTGGAGATCAATACGACCCTTTGTCTGTTCCTCAGTCACAAGAATACAGTCATGTGCTTTTCGTGCTTCAGACTGAGTTTCCGGGAACGGCAACAATGTGGCTGGATTTAACGTTGCACACCTCTTCAACGTAATATGAGGAGCCAAATGCGTCAATTCATATCCCGTTAAACGAGCACTGGTCAAATGCTGCGTCATTGTCTGATTAAGCAGGGCATCAACAGCATGGGGAACCAATACCAACAACTTATGAGATAACACAATTCCCTCGCTTTGGCGTATTGACACAGCTGTCGCCGCAACCGAGCGAAAACAAGCAGGCAATGCTCGGGCAACAGGATCAAGTACGGCCGAAAAATATGCACAAGGGCGCTGCTTGTCGCCGTGCATCTGCACTAAAACTGATAATGCACATCCATCTTTCTCATGTACATACAATGTAAAAGGCTTCGTATAATCAGGGTTACCTAACACTGGTGCTGAGCAAAGGGCTTGTCGCAATTGCTAAAAGGCAATTTCACAACTATTTGACCAGGGAAGAGGAATTGTGGTATCTTTTGTCAAAAGTGCTAACAATGGCTTAACTATATGTGAAAACCCCAATATCCATTGCCTACAAAAAGAAGCAAGACCCAAAAATGCACGCATGTCCTTCTGTGTGGGAGGTACTGGCGTGTTCAAAATTGCTTGAATACGATCTGGTGTGAGTGCACGCCCCTCCTTAGACAAAAGGTGACCCAAGTAAGTCACCTTTGGTCTACAAAATTGCAATTTCTTCTTCGACACTTTGTGATTGTGAGATGCCAAAAGGAAAGCAAGGATAACGTGCACTTCTCACATAGCTCAGGAGTGTCGGCCGCCAACAAGATGTCGTCGACATATTGTATAAGGGCTACACCATCAGGCAGAACAAAGGAATCCAATTGTCTTTTCAATGCTTGACTGTAAATGCTAGGACTCTCTGTATAACCCTGAGGGACTCTACAAAATCTGTAGGACCGATTATTCAAAGTGAAGCCGAAAAGATACCGGCTATCAGGATGAATAGGAATCGAAAAGAAAGCATTTTTCAAATCGATAACCGAAAATGTGGTCGCCATTGGCGGGACCAGAGTAAGCAGCGTCCTGATATCAGAAAACACTGCATACTGAGGTATCACTATCTTATTCACCTCCCTTAAGTCAATAATAAAACGATAAACCCTAGTATCGGTATCTTTCTTCAAAATGGGTAAAATAGGACTGTTGCAGACATTGTAGGGAACTTCCTCCACTACTCCCACCTTGATCAAATCCTGCACAATCTGTATGAGTGCCTCCTCCCCCTCCTGGGAAATACGATATTGAGGGAGGCGTGGTAACACAGCACCCTCCTGGACACTAATGTGGACAGGCGGAATCACCATCTGTCCCACATCAGTATCCGAAGTGGCCCACAAAGTACGAGGGAGAGAAGCTAATACAGTATCCTCTGCAACCACACACATCCGTTCTGTCATAGGGTGATTATCGTTTAAGATCTCACGTACTCCAGTAGGGGAGCAGCGGATCGTAGCTCTAAAGTGCTTAAGCATATCAAGACCCATAATGTTGTCAGGCGTGTTCGGGGCAAGCAAAAACGGACAGGGTGCAGAAAGTTGGTCAACATGAAATGCAAGGGGTCGGGATAGAGGGCTTCGAGAGAGTGTACCATCAAACCCTACCGATGTAACCATTAAGCCAGATGGGGGAGCCCTCAGGACCAATTGTTTGGACAGCGCACTGCGAGTAGCTCCTGTATCAACTAGGAACCGATCAGTAGAACCCAGAACATTTGCTGTAACATAAGGACCCTCCTGATCAACTGGCACTTCAACTGATTCCAACCCCCACCCAACGCAATCCTGCGCATGCTGCGAATCATGGTACCCAGAGCGGTCATTCCCAGACATTTGATACTGATTTTGCCGATCAAATACATTAGGTCTATCTCGTTGCTGCACGGTAGGCTCAAAGCGAGCACGATTATTGGAATTCCCTCTAAAATTCGAAAATCCCCCTCTACCTCTCGGCGGTCCCTGACCACGTCCCTGACGGGATGCATATAATACCGGACAATCCCTGGCCCAATGACCCAACTGTTTGCAATACGTTTGATTTCTATTAACATACGACCGACCCGAAGGGGGACCATAAAATCCTCCTCTACCTCTCTCAACACCCCGACGAGGCGGACCATACACCTGCGCTAACATCACCTTGGTTTTCAAATCTTTCGATTTCTTCTCCTCATGCCCCTTCGCTTCTTGTTCCTGACGCTCATAATACTGAGCCATAGTCAGGAGGGATGCCGGAGACGAGGTGGACCAAGAACTTTCACTCGCTTTTAATCGAGCTGCTATTCCCGGTAATAAATTCGCCACATATTTATCAACAAAAAGATGTCGACCCGTATCATCCGTAAGTGACTGACCACTGAAATCATGAAATTTTTCCTCAAAACGCGTAAAGAAGTCTGAAACTGATTCATCAGCCTTCTGTTTACACGAGGCTAACATATTCCAATCAACCTTTTTAGGGGGAATAATCGGTTTCAACTTAGTCAAGATAGCAGCAGGAAGATCTAAAATAAGCTGGGGTGGTTTTTGCGAGGGCTTTCTCTCCCTATCCTCATCCTCAATCTCAGACCATTTGGCCTTAAAAACGGCTTGATCATCCACCTTCCGCACAGATCGCCACATATCCGGTGGTAAAATGAGCCCAAAGAACAAATCTATATCTGCTAAAGTCATAGTACAAGAATTCAAGGCCCCTTCGACCTCTTCATAAAAGGCTGCTGGATTCTTGGGGGGGTCAGGCAATGCATTCTTCAATGCCATAACATCAGTCCGATGCCAGGGAGTATAAACCCAATTATACACGAAGTAGCCCCTAGCATCGGGGGTAGACATTTCTGAACTAGTACCCGCTCCTTTAGGAGGAACATACAAAAGTGCCGCCTCTCGCATCGGTTTAGCATGCACTAGTTCACTCTTATCTGAATGGGAGGTAGACGACTGCTTCCCGCCGACATGTGGATTCGATTTCTCCTCCTCCCCTGTCTTTTGGCGCGCTTTCTCTTTAAGTTCAAACATCGCGTCCCGCAATGTAAACAGCCGTCGGACCGCATCGGGTACCTTAGAGGGAGAAAAGACACCGTTACGTAATGCTTTAGAATCTAATACTATATCATCAGGTTTAAGAACATGAGAATATTTCCGAAAGGCAGTAACCACTTCATCAGAAAAACTTTCAACAAAATATAACTTTTCCCTATTCTGCCAACTGTCCAAAGATGCCAATAATTCAGTAAGAGATAGCTTGCCCTTAAGCACACGAAAATAAATTTTCCGAAGCTCACCCATACGATCAGTTGATAACATGGACCGCGTGTCTACCTTATCCGAAACCGATCCAGAATCCTGTGACCCCGGGGCAGACGCGCCAACATAAGGGGGTGGAGAGCGATCTAATAAATGAAAATCATCTTCAAGATTAGTAAGGACAGGATAAAGTGGCTGGCGGACAGCATATTGACCCGATACTTGCAGCCTACGCTCTTTCTCTTGTCTCTCCGCCAGTTCTCTTTCCTCCCGACGCTTCGCTTCCTGCGCTCTCACATGATCAGTTTTCCGTTGCTCTTTATCAATCAGCGCTTTCTCACGTTTCTCCCGCTTACGCACTTCCTTCACCCACAACCGTATACATTCAAACATGTCTTGCCGAGCACGCCGTTTACACATACACTGTTCCACATACTCAATCTTACGCATATCAAACGATCCATGCAAAGGCCATCGTAACTCAGGATCCTTTTTGGTGTATTTCCTCCACACTGTGATGTACATTATAGAGGAAAGACCATGCTTCACATACATATCCCTATTAGGAGTCCCCTCTGGGGGGGCTGGAACAGATTCCTCGAGTTTTAACCGGTTTCCAAAGCAGCAGCACCACTTACGGAGTGCGCTAAAAGCAGGCATGCTCAAAATAATGCAAAATATGCAGTATTATCAAAAATGGCACTTAAACGTTGCGCCGTTCAAATTTAAACAACTCCGGAGAAATATCTCCACATTACCTGCCTATATGTGTTGCAACGCATATATTCCCACAGTAATCAATACAAAATATGACCGGTCATCACAAATCAAACTCAAATAGCCAACCCAGGCTTCAAAAACTCGAAGCAAGTACCGTACAACGGTTCTTACCAATCAAGAGCGTCCAGATTCCAACTGCCAAGTTCCAAAATTTGCCCAAACGGCTTTCACACGGCAAACCGACAGAAGAGGTCTCAGTCGAGGACCGGCGCCACCCAGATGGTCAGCTCGGAAGGGAAGGAAGAAACCTCGGGATGCCAGGACTAAAAAGACGCCGCTGGCAGTGATCACATCCCTAGCCAAATTCCTCACCTTCGTCACGACCAGTCTTCGAGCATCCGAGTCGCCGATGGGCCCCGTGTTGGGCGCCAATTGATGAATACAGGCCCCAGCTAGGCCTGAAAAATACAAGGGTTCGCCCTCCTGTAACGAAAGCTAGAAAGAAGTTGGCACGGAAACTGCAAATACAAAGACAGAGTTTATTAACCCTTAAGGGTGGTCCTACAACCTACACAACACTCTTCAGTATTGCATAGAGTAGCACAAAGAACTTGCGTACACGGTCCCCTTTTATACACAACAGAGGGGCTCATAAGTGGGTGGATACAACATAGAGCAAAATTCATTACCATTTATGGACATTTTCAATACAGGATCAATATATGGGCGGAGTTAACAATTTATTTTAGTTTCAACAAAGCACATTAACAACGTTTCTTGATAATATGCCCCTAAGTTTGTAATTGCATTAAGTGTTAAGCGTTATTGCATAATGCACTCTCCATGTTTCGGAATTTTTAAGTTCAAAGTGTGCGCATCACCAATAGTGGACACACCAAATTTGTACTTCCACTAATTTTTGAGCATTATACATTATTGCATAAATTATTTTGCTTGGTGTACTTGATCCAGCGTGAGAAACCGGGGGGGGGGGGACAACTTCCTGTGTCACAGACCCAACATCACACTAGCTCATTCAAACATGCAGTCATTGGTGGGGCCCATAACACCAACACTCACACGTCTCCCCTCATGAGTCTAAACACAGGAGGGAAGATGACATACAATTAAGCGCTGGACATGGGGGGGAAGTACCTTATTACCTATAGGAAAGAAAAGTTATTTTACAGAATATACATTAGCATCACCCACTATAGGATCCTAACATTAAACATCAAGGCACTCCATAACTTGGTCAACGGACCAATTAGTTGGACTGGTTGATGGTGATTTAGAACCAGCTAAAACACATTTAAGCCTCGGAATCCTCTAATCTCTTCATTGAAAAACCACAAACTCGTAATTTTTGTTAATCAATTATTTGTTTATCTAAATATTGTGTGCAATCAATATTAGCATTTTGGTCAATCAAAGTTTAGAATTTTGTTCAATCAGCACAAATTGCATGACATTTATATTTACCTATAATTGCTATCTGGATTTTTCCTAATTTATTTGGCTTTTCATAACCGAATTTAGCCGTTAATTGTCCCAATAAAGCAGGCCAAAGCTCAAAGTCCGAAAGTTCTTTGCTCAGCACGTTACAGTCCCAAAGATCTCCAAAGGACTAGAAATCGTGCAAGCATCTGTCATCGCCTGTGGGGTCGATAGGGGTGTGCAGTCATCGAAAACCGCAGAATGCCAGCATGCCCCTATTCTACTACCCTATTTATAATGAAAATAAGGATTACAGGAAACATTCCTAGTCTAAGGAAACAGATGATTGGTTGATTTGATGAATTTTGTAATGTCGTCCGATTTTGCGGCAGTCCAGGTTCTCATTAATTTTGCTGGTTCACTTCCTCTGTCCATGTTGCCTTTATGCAACATTGTATAGTTTGCTTGTATGTCCCAATTGTTCATTTAGACCAGATTTTACTGACTGAAGTTTGGCAGCCCTCCATGTTCCTATCCTTAACAAGGAACACTGTGCTTTGAGGTCACCTGAAGGTCTAAGGAGCCATCCGAGTCTGCGCAGTAGGCACTGCGCTCACAAGACAGTGGCCACTTCTGAACTCCATTTCGGACGCCATGTTTTGGTAGGCCCAAATGCCAACTTAAGAGAAACAAACACAAAAGGATAATTAATTCAAAGAAATCAAGATTCTAATGTTAAACCCTCACTAATCCCTTTATGTATTAGTATTCTCCTAGCTTTTAGCGACATTTAAAGCAATAAAACTCACCCTTCGGTCCAAAACGGGAACACAAACATCACAAAAGCAACATAAATCATGCGATATCCTATTACCACACGTCCTACTATTAATATGCATACATAATTTAATTCTTAGAGTTATTCTGCCATGCAAATATCAATAAGTCCCACGTGTTATTGGTGTTTAAAAGTGCAAATAGTTGATTAATGTAACACAGCAAACAGTTAGTCCAAACTGTTATATTAGTCGGATAAGTGATTAGTACTTTCATGCAAAATAGAGGAGGTATACAACAATTTGCTTTACCTGCTTCATCAATCCCCCCTTTGGTGATTTTTAATATCACCACAAATCCCTAAAAATGTTGATAAAATTTGTAAATAGAAATGAATTCAGTTCTCTTAAAATTTTTGTTAGATCACATGATTGTTTCCCCTGTCACTTCTTCTCTTCTCTTTTTATACATATTCTCTTTCCATTCTTCTAATGCTACCTCTTCAAATTCTCTTTCTTTTCTTTGTTTCTCTCTTTTCTTTACAGTTTCTCTTTTTATGTTATCTCGAATTATTCTTCTTTTGCTACATAATCATCCTAATTTCAGTATTAATAATAGAATAATCAACATGTTACTGGAAATAAAATCTTACCAATAAAGGTTCTACCTAATTTTAGTAAAAAGTCTTTAATAGTAGAAAACTTTTTTCCACTCTTTTCCCAAATTCCTTCAACGTCCAGTGGAACAATCTCCTCATGCAAATCAGTTATATTCTTTATGTACGTCTTTAAATCTTGACTTTTGTCAGGAATATAAGTACAGCAATGTTGAACCTTCAGCATTTCACAGACTCCACCCTCCTGTGCCAAAATTATATCAAGGGCAAGTCGATTTTACATCACCATGGCTCGCATGGCAACCATTTTGGTATTTACCAATAAAAACCCTTCAGCAGTGCTTGTTGACAAGCGATCCACTACTGTTGATAATTTTCTAATTTTATGTGCATTCAAAGATATTCCGACTGCTGGTATTAATGCTCCAAAAATGTCTCCTACAATTTCTGACCAAGATTCTCTTTTTCTACATGTTAGTTGTCTACCTATCTCGTGTGCACCATCTTTTCCTCTTCCCACATGAAATATCTTTGGGAAAACCTGGCCTAGATAACATGTGTCATACCAATGGTCGGGTAATCGATAATAAGCTTTGTTCCCGCAGATAAAATATAATCCAGGAAAAACCGGATCATTTCCTCCTTTAAATTCCCATCCACCCATTATTCTATAAGTATCATGGCAATCACTTGCACCTATGAAGGAATTATCATACGCTGTTTGATTTCTTCTAATACACAATTTCCCTTTCTGAGGCCAATCTAAAGCCATTGCTGGACTAGCTTCTCCATCCCAAACTGTCTTTTCTTATTTTCCCTCAGGTACCTTCTTTTGCATTTTATTCTCCTTTCTTCTACCATATCTAAGAAAGTCTTCTCTTCTCTTTTCAGACTACAAGTGAGGTTATTTTTTAATACTGACTCGAATGTTAGTTCTCTAGATTCTAAGAAAAATTCACCTAACACTTTACCAGGTTTTACTTTATTCAGTTTATGGACTACAGGTATTTGTGAAAATATGTTATCTACATCTGAAAAATAATATTCTATTCAACCTGTTTTGTAAAACAAACTTGCTAATATGATACATGTTATTCCATATGTCACTGGAAGGTGATGGTACGTCACTCCCTCAGACACTGATGCAGGCAACTGCATTCATACACAGCAATCTCTCACATCCATTGTTTTTACATATTCATATAATAATTTTGAGAAAACATTGTTAGAAAAATCATTTATGGACCTACATTTATGTAAGTAATTTCTATCTATTTTAGTCGGATAAATCTTCTGAATCTTTTCTACATCAGTCTTATTCTCAATATGACCTTCTATTGTTTCTAATGTAACTTTAAATGAAACCATTAAAGCCAACACACTCCACAGAAGCATTAGTAATCCTGTACAACAACAACACATTTTGCACCATCTTAGAAGGAACACACATGTAGATTTTCTACTTTCTGTGTTTGCCATTTCTGAAAATTATCAGTGACTTTGACTTAGCCTCGTCTACTTCACAACTAGTTTTGTCTAAACCCAAGGCTCTAAGCACCTACTTGGTTCTTTTCTGTTATGTCTTTTATTTAGTAATTTTCAAGATTCTCCTTTTAAAGCACTTTTGTCTCTTCAGTTTGGCATGTGATCGTCTTTCACTTTTCTTTCACAATCTTTATTCAGAATTTCCTGAACATCCATCTCTTCCCCGATGTCGGACAAGATAACTCTCAGGATTTCCGATTCTTCGTCGTCCTCAACCACTTCTGGTATAGTCACCTCTAGATCTCCTTGGCTATCAGCTTCCTCTTGTACTTCAGGAAGTGCCACAGACGACCACTCTGGTGACTTATACTTCTGGTTAGGCTTTCTCGTTCGCTTGCTTTCTTCTGATGGTGTCTGTTCAACGTCTTTTGATTTCTCTTGGCTAGACACCTCATTCACTTGTTCAGCTTTGGATGATTTTACTTGTCAATCTGTCTCAATCTCTTTATCTTGCTTGGCCAAACTTCATCACTTGCTGGCCTTTTCAACTTATTTCCCTTTTCATTTCTCTCAGTTCTCCATGCTCTTTTTCTCAGGACTCGACCTTCTGGTACTTCCTCGTCACTGTCCTCAGATTCAGTTCCAACTTGACTCTTACTTTCAGTAGTCCTTCTTTCCACCATTTCCTTTTTTTATCTACTTCTGTCCCTCCTGGTGGTTCTTCCACACAATCTTCCTGCTGACTAACTGTCCCTTCTTCTACCTGGATGTATGATTTCCCTACATCTCCTCGGGGGTCTTCAGCAACAATCTTTCCCTCTCTCTCTGTATCTGGTACCTTACCATCTACTTTTGTTATTTCAGGTGGAATTTCTCTTGCCTTTTCATGCAGAACTTCTTTATCAAGAATTTCTTTGATAGTCTCTTCACTGTTTTTGTTTACACTCTTGTGTGCGTGTACTGGTTCAATGTCTGATTCTGAGCTGGTGTCAGAAATTTGCAATTTTCTTCTTAAGGGCAGATTCTCTGGTGCTATAGGTGAACTTGGTTCTGACTCCCCCCTTTCAGGAGTTGGTCTTGCTCTTATTTCTTCTGTATCTGATTCGGAACTTGTATCAGATTCTTCAAAGTTTTCTTCTTCTCTGTTATCCACTGGATTTGGAATTCGCAAAGTATGACTAGCATGAATCCAATTCTTCACTCCTGCACATTTTACAACTGTCGTCGTGGTCAAGATCACTTTATGTGGTTTACCCCACCTTGGGACCAAACAATTTCTTCTTCTATGCACTTTGATTCGTACCCAGTCAACTGGGCTCAGATTATGAGCTGGCTTCTTTTCAAGAGTGGTTGCATCCGATCCAACCTGATGAAACACAGAATGAACGGAATCAGCCAATCCCTTGCAATAATCCAACATCAAGTCATCAGATATAGGCAATAGCTTGTTGACAGGTATGAAAACATGTCTCATCGCTCTCCCCATCACAATCTCATGAAGCCAGTATTCCTATCCAGAATAGATCCAATAGTCATGAGTACTAGAGGCAAGACATCAGGCCATTTCAAACCTGTGGCTCTGTTTTTAATGGTGCCATTTACTTGTTCCACCACACCAGAAGCCTCTGGGCGATAGGCACAATGTAGTTTCTGTTGTACATTCAATGCTTCACAAATTAATTTCATGATTTCATTATGGAAATGTTTTCCTCTATCTGACTCGATCGTGGCTGGAAAACCAAATCTGGGAATGAACTCTCTCAACAGTAACTTTGCTACTGTAATTTCATCATTTCTTCTAGTTAGGTATGCTTCCACCCCATCGAGAGAACAGACACACTATCACTAGAACATACCTCAACCTGTTGCAGGGGGGCATTTCAATGAAGTCAATCTGCATTCTTGTGAAAGGCCCTCCTTCTTGTCCTATCGTTCCCAGACTTACCACTGTTTTTCTTCCAGGATTGTACTGCTGACATATAAGGCATCTTTGACAAAGGCTTTCAGCTACAAGTCTGAATTTCGCATTATACCATGTCTGTTTGAAAAGTCTGATCATAGCATCTCTCCCTTCATGTGCTTGTCCATGATACATCTGTGCCATGGTAGGAACCATGCTATCAGGCATGACTGGTCTTCCATCCCGATAAATCCACACATGATCTGTCTCCCGTGGTGCACATCCTGCTTTTGCCCACTGTCTCCTTTCCTCATCTCCTGCTTCTTCGTGTAACTGCCTCACTTCTTCCCATGTATTCACAGTGTTAGTAAAGAGCAAGGGACATGGATTCATTTTTTTTTCCCTACCATGGTTAACCAAATTCTGATTTCGTGCACAATATTGAGCCATGTCATTGGCAAACTGATTTCCCGCTGAAATGTAATCAGCAGATTTCGAATGTGCAGCACATTTCACCACTGCCAATTGCCTAGGCAGCTGTATTGCCTCTAGCAATTTTCCAACCACTTCAGCATTCTTTATAGGAGTTCCACTCAATGTCAAAAACCCTCTTTGCGACCAAATCTGCCCAAAGTCATGCACCACACCAAAGCCGTACTGACTATCGGTTATCACAGTCACTCTAACATTCTTTCCCAACGTGCATGCTCTTTTTAATGCAAAAAGTTCAGCAACCTGGGCTGATTTCACTCCTTTCAGACAGGATGCTTCCAGTACAGCTGCTACCGTACATACTGCATACGCTGCACTCAAAATTCCCTCATCCGTTCTCAGGCATGATCCATCCACAAACATCACATAGTCACTTTCTGTCAAAGGTACATCTTTTATATCAGGACATGGTTTGGTACAAAAATCAAGCACTTCCAAACAGTCATGATCCACATCATCTTTGATTTCCACATTCTCAGCATCAGGTAACAGTGTTGAAGGGTTCACATTCAGACATCTCACAAGGCTCACATTTGTTGCACCTAAGATGACTTTCTCATATTTAGTTAGACGACTATGTGTCATGAACTGAGTGCGGCTCCTAGTTAAAAGGATTGCCACCATCATAAGGTACAAACACAGGATATCCGATCACAATTTCTTCGCTCTGTTCCAGACTCTTACAAGTTGCTGCTACAGCTTTCAAACAACCAGGCAGTGCTACAGCTACAGGGTCTAACATATCTGAAAAATATGCAATTGGTCTTCTCAATTTTCCGTATTTCTGTATTAATGCGGAAAGTGCACATCCATTTCTTTCGCTGCAATAGAGTTCAAATTCTTTCTCATATTCAGGCATGCCAAGAGCTGGTGCTTCACACAAACCATCTCTTAATTGTTTAAAAGCCTTCAACTCCTCTTGATTAATTCAATAGTGTCTTTTACATCAATTTTTCTCAAGCGTACCAAAGGTTTAGCAATCAATGAAAAATTACTAATCCACTGATGGCAATATCCAACCATTACGATAAACATTCTGACTTTTCTCTGAGTCATTGGGGCTCTCATTCCTTTTATTATCCTGATTCTATCTGCAGTTACCTTTCTTAGTCCTTTTTCAATTTTATGGCCTAAATATTGTACTTCTTTCTGACAGAATTTCAATTTCGATGGGGATACTTTAAGTTCTCCATCTGCCAAATGATTCAACAATCCAACGGTATCCACTACACAAGCGTCTCTAGTTCTCGATGCCTCAAGTAGGTCATCGATATATTGGACCAATACCAAACTTTCGGGCATTTTTATTTCTTCTAGGGACGTTTTCAGAATCTGATTGAATATCGAGGGACTCTCTGTATATCCCTGTGGGATTTGGCACCATGCCAAAGTACGTTCGCCAAACCGGAACGCAAAAATCTGTTGGCTGTCAGGGTGCAAAGGAATGGAAAAGAAAGCATGACACAAATCAATCACCGTGTACCATTCTGCATCATGAGGAATCTGATATAAAATCACAGATGGATTTGGTACAATGGGACAACATGATACAACGAGTTTGTTTATTTTTCTCAGGTCTTGCACTATTCTGAAAGTTCCATTAGGCTTTTTCAGACCCATAATTGGCGAATTACATGGACTGCTCATTATTTCTCTCAAAATACCTTGCTCAATCATTCTGTCTATTATAGGAGTAACTCCTGCAATTATCTCGGGTGTCAATTTGTACTGTTGAATATTTGGGTAACTTACTCCTTCTTTTACAGCAATTTTTACGGGATCTACATTTTTCATTAATCCCACATCTTCTCCTGTGAAATCCCATACCTCCGTTTTTACTGTTTTCTTCAATTCTTGAGGCAATTCCTTGGGGTCAAATACAGCAAATGCCTCAGTAATTTCTGGTTCCATATTAGCTATAGTCATTTTGTACAGTACATCCTCATCAGGAGTCTCAAAAGCTATACCATCAGGAGTACAACATTTTGTACAGTTCATTTTGCACAGCAAGTCTCTCCCTAACAAATTTACAGGGCTTGCACACGACAAAACGGTGTATTTTGGAAAATGTCCCTATTTTAACCTTAACTGGTTCAGTGAGATACGTTTTTATCTGTCTGTTGGATACTCCAACTACTTGGATTGTTTCATCCGAGAGTGGAAGATTTTTGACATCAGCTGACCTAACAGTTGAGTGAGTAGCACCAGTATCTACTAGGAAAGTAATGTTTTCCTCATTTACCTTTCCATCCACAAAAGGGCCTGTCTGGTCTACTTCTAGAGTTGCGCCAAGTACGCACTCTTCTTCCTCCCCTCGGCACCGTCAATAGCTTTCTTCTGACTCACTCTCATCGCGTTGTAGCCAATACTGCGAAACAGCACTAGCGCGCGGCACCTTAGTTACCTGTTCTTCGTTGTAGAATCCTGTCTCATTACTGTATTTCTGAGGATTTACGCTCTGTGTAAAAGGCGGTTTTGGCACCTGACACTGTTGGGCAACAACCTGCTGCTGTAGCTGCGGTTAGAAAAACACACAAGATGATGGACAGAATGTTGCACATTGGCAAAACATTCACCTCCAGTCACAGATCTGGGTTTAATCCATCGTTATTTTGCTCACCACGCCACCCCAGTTCAGACATGGCCATTTGCAAATCAGTCTTGACCCGGTGCCTCATGGGAACAGTCCAGCCTGAACTGCCAAGCTATGTCTTCCCTGGACCGGAATCAAGCATCCTAGGACCGGTTTCGGGGTTTCACCCCTCTTCAGCCAGGATAGCTTGACTCCAGTGGTGTAGTGAGCACGGGACCCACGTCTGGGCATACCCTTCCCACATAGGGCGAATAGCAAAACACACAAGATGATGGAAGGAATGTTGCACATTGGCAAAACATTCACCCCCAGTCACAGATCTGGGTTTAATCCATCCTTATTTGCTCACCATGCCACCCCAGTTCAGACATGGCCTCACCTCATTCTGCACCTGTGTATTCAATGATGCAGTATTGCAATTAGCACTTGGGGGAAATTTACACTCGGTTCTCAAATGCCCTATTCTTCCACAATTATGACATGGCCATTTCTTTTTGGCTTCTTCTATACTAATCTGTCCTTTCCCTTTCCCAATGTTGGGTTTCTGTTTCATGCTCGTACCATTTGCTTGTTCAATCAGTTGGGCTTCCTGTCTCTCTGCCACTTTTACTTGAGCCCACATGTCCTTTTCTTTTAATTTACGCTGCTTGGCTTCAATCTCATCACTAAAATATTTTGCATGTCACGGTACTTCATCTATCTTTTTATTTTGCCAATCCACTGTATGCTGTTTAATCATTTCACTTACTTCAGGACACAACCCATACACAAATTGATATACAAAATGGCTCAAATCCTTCTCACTCAAATTTTCATCACCACTGTATTGTTTAAAAGCTAACAACAATCTCTCATAGTAGACATGTACAGATTATTTTACTTCTTGAAGAGTTCTAACATTTTTTACCCAATCAGTTTCTTTAGGAGGCACTTTATTTTTCAGGAAGGTAACTACCTGTTCATATTTTCTCATTACTTATGGATAATTAGCACCTGTTTTTGGATTTCTAGGGTATTCTTGAGTAGTCCAACCTATCGTAATTTTACATTCTGCCCATAGGTCTGCTGGCACAATTATGTCAAATAAACTGTTCAAATGAATCCATAGTACTTTTGATAATTTTACAAACCTGTCTACCTGCCTGTGCCATTCAACCGGCTTCTCGCGCAAGCGAGGAAAGTCATTGTGAATGATAAAATGTCTTGTCTGGTCCAGGAGACATGCACATAGCCTCTTCCTGGAATCTCTCTCATGGGACATTCAGTTACCACCTTTTCTTTTTCTCTTACTGGGAAAGCTGCAAACGTTTTGTCAGTTGCATCGTCTCGTTTTAGAAACCACCTATTTTTCCATTTGTCTACATCACCCCATTTTCTCAGTAACACAATTAGATCTTTAATCTGAGTTATTCTTCCTGCTGTATTTAGATTTTTAATGTCCTTTTCAGCAAAGTGTACTCTGTATGGTTTCTGTAATAATTTTATTTTTTCAACGTCGATACCGAATTCACTTGCTACTTCTTCCAATCTTTCATGTAAATTTCTTGCTCTCCATGTTATACTCTTTCATAGAAACATTAGTTCTTCATCCTGATATGCTTTAAATTTTTCTGTGGGAATAGTTCCTACTATTAATTCTTCTAAAACTAATTTTAATTTAGATACATCCAAAGGTCGAGGTTCAGCATCTTTTTGCTGTAAACTTCTTAACCATTCACTTAATTCATCAGAAGTACGACCTACAGGAATTGTTTCATTTCGTGTTTGTTCTAAACTTTTTGGTGACCCTGGTACTGATTCTGTCGTCATTATTGCTCTATTCGCTAGACTCTGATTTACTGTCAAATTTTTAGGAGTACTTAGTCCAGATGTTCCTACCACCTGTCCCCATGGATTTTCTCTTGAACACCTTATTTCCATTTCTGTTTGTTTATTACTGTTATAAGGAATCGTTAGACAATGCTCACTAGCCTTTTGCTTATCAGAAATAGGCATTCCGGTCCTATTGTTACATAAACAGTTACAGCTTCCATGTTTTTAGTCAATTCCCTAATCTTTTCAGTTAACTCCAAAGTAGTTCTGGCTAATTCAGCTGAATTTACATTTGTCATTCTACCAGGTTGTATATTTTCTGTTTCTCTAAAGGGATTATTTCTTCCTACCTCAGGTGGTATTGATTCAAACTTTATATTTTGTGGTGATTCTTTTACTGAGGCACTTGGGGTCAACAATGTGGAATTTGGTTGGTACGGTGGTGGATTTTTATACAACATGTCCTCAAGTACATCATCTTCCGTCTCATGCACACCATACTTACAACCTTCTGATCCTGTATTATTTCACTTCTTTGTACATTTTCTACTACTAGTCTCTTCAGCACTTCTCATAGGGAACATACCATCAGCCATATTTGCACTACGCCATCTTCTCATTCTGTCATCATGATTCTCTTGTCCACATGGTCTAGCAAACATATATTTGTACCTTCCGCCACTCCGCTGTCGTTCTCTGTCATACATCTCATCTTCCCATTCTGTCAATGCTTCAAACTGAGTAGGTCTAGGTCTCGGTTCTAATCTCATCATTCTTTCTCTTAAATTTCGCAATACCACTAAATTGAATGAACCATGTTCCGGAAATGCTAAAACTCCATCATCTTTTGTATACTTTGCCCAATTATCTAACCAAATACATGTATGATATCCATATTTTGCAACCATAAAGGATGCAGGTGATTTCGGTGGAGGAAGCAACTGTCCCTCTCTAGTCTCAATCGGTTTCTCCTTTTTAAATAAGTTCTTGATCTTTCCGAACCAGGACTTTTTCTCTTTCTCTGGTGGATCGTAATACATCATTTTCTTTTCTTAGTATCGCTAGATTTCTCCTACGACTATTCTGATGCCTTATCCAATCGTAGCACGACTCACACTAACGCACCAATCCGGAGCGTCTATGTCACTTTTGTAAATTTCCAATCCTAGTGCGACTCACACTAACGCACAAATCAGGAGCATCTTTGTCTCTTACTGACTGGCCAATCCCAGCGCGTTCTTTTCTGACGTCAGCTTTTCTTGCTACTTCTGCTGACCCCTCCTTTACAAAATTTATCGGCAAACTTTTCTTATGTTCTCTTATACTCAAATTCTGTTAGTAATGACATAAAAATGCCACCATTATCTGTTTCGCTAACAAAAGAGATAGTCTTGACCTTTTTCACAAGAGTTCTGTCTTTCCCGAGAGCAGCACTTACCTCTGCCCTACTACGGAATCATTACATTCGCCTATAAAGTAGCACTTCCCTCTACCTTACCCTTCTAGCAAGGATTAACTAACCGTTTCTCTGGAAATAAGACACCTATTGGAGATGCACTACTCCTGAGAAATAAGACCCGAGTTTCACAATTAAGTCGAATGCTATTTCATTTACACACATTCATACGGAAAATGTAGTTCATTCACTCAGAATCCTGTCTTTCCCGAGAACAGTGCTTACCTCTGCCCTACTACAGAATTATTACACTCATTAATAAAGCACCACTTCCCTCTAATTTATCCTTCTAACAAGCTTAGGGAACACCTATTACCTTTCCAGTGGTAAGCGTTATCAGAGTTCACTTGGACTCCTGTTACTTAAGACCAAAAATTCACAGGTGGCCTTCGCTACCCATACACCACTTTCATACAGAAATGTCCCTAACGATAACACACAGCGATGTTACCAAATCAAACCCAGACAATGCATCGTGCAACTCCAATCGTCACACGTTTTCCCCGTGTACCTACAGGGCAACAAACAATTCACCATGTAACTTAAATTGCCACAGGGCATCCGACTTCCTACATCCCAGAAGTCTTCAAAAACAACATAGAACGCAACGCGACTCTACTTTATCCTTCCTACAAGCTTAGGGAAGACCTATTACCTTTCCAGTGATAAGCGTTATCAGAGTTCACATGGTCTCCTGTTACTTAAGACCAAAAATTCATAGGTGGCCTTCGCTACCCATACACCACTTTCATACAGAAATGTCCCTAACGATAACACACAGCGATGTTACCAAATCGAACCCAGACAATGCATCGTGCAACTCCAATCGTCACACATTTTCCCCGTGTACCTACAGGGCAACAAACAATTCACCATGTAACTTCATTTGCCACAAGGCATCCGACTTCCTACATCCCAGAAGTCTTCAAAAACATAGAACGCAATGCGACTCAACATAGAATGTTAGTACATAAATCAATACTCATCCAAACATCCACAATCAATCAATAATCAAAAATCGGAAATAATCAATAATCACCAAACTACTAGCCAATAATAACTATCATTCTGCTACCAGAAAAACTGATCCAGCTTGAGAAACCGGGGGGGGGGGGGGACAACTTATGCTTCCTGCGTCACAGACCTGACATCACACTAGCTCATTCACACACGCAGTCATTGGTGGGGCCCATAACACCAACACTCACACGTCTCAACTCATGAGTCTGCACATAGGAGGGATGATGACATACAATTAAGCACTGGACATGGGGGGGAAGTACCTTATTACCTATAGTAAAGAAAAGTTATTTTACAGAATATGCATTAGCATCACCCCCTATAGGATCCTAACCTTAAACATCAAGGCACTCCACCACTTGGTCGACGGACCAAATAGTTGGACTGGTTGATGGTGATATAGAACCAGCTAAAACACATTTAAGCCTCGGAATCCTCCAATCTCTTCATTGAAAAACCACAAACTCGTAATTTTTGTTAATCAATTATTTGTTTATCTAAATATTGTTTGCAATCAATATTAGCCTTTTGTTCAATCAGCAAAAATCGCATGACATTTATATTTACCTATTTTTGCTATCTGGAGTTTTCCTAATTCATTTGGCTCTGCATAACCGAATTTAGCCGTTAATTGTCCCAATAAAGCAGGCCAAAGCTCAAAGTCCGAAAGTTCTTTGCTCAGCAAGTTACAGTCCCAAAGAGCTCCAAAGGACCAGAAATCGTGCAAGCATCTGTCATCGCCTGTGGGGTCGATAGGGGTGTGCAGTCATCGAAAACCGCAGAATGCCAGCATGCCCCTATTCTACTACCCTTTTTATAATGAAATTCAGGATAACATGAAACCTTCCTAGGCTAAGGAAACAGATGATTGGTTGATTTGACGAATTTTGTAATGTCGTCCGATTTCGCGTCAGTCCAGGTTCTCATGAATTTTGCTGGTTCACTTCCTCTGTTCATGTTCCCTTTATGCAACATTGTATAGTTTGCTTGTATGTCTCAATTGTTCATTTAGACCAGATTTTATTGACTGAAGTTTGGCAGTCCTCCATGTTCCTATCCTTGACCAGGAACACTGTGCCTTGAGGTCGCCTGGAGGTCTACGGAGCCATCCGAGTCTGCGCCGTAGGCATCGCACTCACGAGACGATGGCCACTTCTGAACTCCATTTCGGACGCCATGTTTTGGTAGGCCCAAATGCCAACTTAAGCGAAACAAACACAAAAGAATGATTAATACAAAGAAATGAAGATTCTAATGTTAAACCCTCACTAATCCCTTTATGTATTAGTATTTTCCTAGCTTTTAGTGACATTTAAAGCAATAAAACTCACCCTTCGGTCAAAAACGGGAACGCAAACATCACAAAAGCAACATAAATCATGCGATATCCTATTACCACACGTACTACTATTAATATGCATACATAATTTAGTTATTAGAGTTATTCTGCCATGCAAATAGCAATAAGTCCCACATGTAATTGGTGTATAATAAAAGTGCAAATAGTTGTTTAATATAACACAGCAAACAGTTAGTCCAAACTGTTATATTAGTCGGTTAAGTGATTAGTACTTTCATGCAAAATAGAGGAGGTATACAACATTTTGCTTTACCTGCTCCATCATACTCATCAGCGACCATAGAGACACCACTTACTGTACTGTTAGATTTCTGAATCACCGAGAAATGTGTCACCGTGTGAAAAGCTATTTCCGACCGCTTCCTCAGTGCTTCCATATCACTCGCTCATGTGACAGCTACCCGTTGTGAAGCAACACTGCCTGGAAACGCAGCTTGTCAATACCACATGCACATCACAGAAGCTGACAGAGACTTAGCATGTCACTCCATCTACTCGCCAATGCCTGTCAACCTCAGTGCACTGAGACTTCTTTGGCGTGAGCGACTATTCCATGCGCGGTGTGCGTTAAGAAATCTGTGCTGTTGCCGTCAGAACTCCCCCCCAAAAAAAATGTGGAATATGTCCAGAAATGAATCCGGGTTTCTGTACGTCAGGATCATGAGACAGACACACCCTTGTTGCCAAGAGGCAGCCTTCAGCGAATACCTTAACCTGTGCTGCCCCGTTCAGCTGATTTGGCAGACCAGATGGAAAACTCCTGCTCTGTCGTTTGTAGGGCTTGTAGTCCACTTATTGCCCACGAAAAGTCCAGAACAAGGACAGCACTCGGGTAAATTCACTGGATTTATTGGAATAGCAGTTATTTGTAAATGTCTAGTATTTGTAAAGCGTAAACCATTACCCGAAGGTGTCAAGGCGCTGGGGGCTGTCAGGAAGATTAAGCAAGCTATTGCCCGGAGTCACATGGTGCTGGGCTGGTCTGCCTCCGCACTGGGGATTGAACCGTGAGCCCCCGGGTTCCCGGAGTCAATCGCCCTGGCTGCTTCGCCACACCTCTTCAACACTTTAAACACACAGAGTGGACATCAGTGAGCAACTGCCTTCCATTTCAAAAATACATTACTGGCACATTCTATAGTATGTCACTGGTGTCATGGTGGCAGAACCCAACACTGCCCTATAATGTGCCCATGTGTCCTCCTCTACTTGTGACCCGGGTTGAGCACATGTGGCTGTCAGTCACTTGATAAAATGATTTGCAAAAGGCAAAGACTAGAAACATGAATCCTGGCCCACATGCTCTGATTAGACAACTTTACCATCAAGGCTTCTTCTAGGTGAAACAACTAATAGTGTGTGCAGTGAAAGTGCATTTAACATAATGATACCAGGGAGGGGACTCTAGCTTGTTGTGTTGTTAATGAAAGTAGTCATGAATTCCTATGGTGAACTACCAGGCTCAGATGGAAAGGGCACAGGTGCAACTTCAATTGGGGTGTTTGGGGTCAAACACCCCTCAAATGCATTCTTGGCATTGTATTTGGTTCTGGGTGCGCTGGATCAGGTTTGCTATCTCTCTGACAGTATTTACAGTCCTTCTCATTTCACTAAGGGGTTTGAACATTTTTGGATGAGACCTTAAATATATATAGTGACTATGGAAGAAATCAGGTTATTGATTCAAGGGGGTGAAAACTCTGTTTAAGCAACAACCAAAATACTTGTCAGGGTGAACTCAAAAGTGACTAATTTAACCAGTGCTATTATCTCTGGTAGCATTCCACAAAGGAATTCAGGCGTAACTTACAGGCACTGTGTTAACTTTTTATACAGCACACAAACAGTACTACACTGAGAATGTAACAAAATAAAAATCTCAAATCAATTTTTAAAAAAAGAGTAAATTTTAATGAACAACCCAACACCAAAAAATGAAATGCCATCACTAGGACGGGAGTTATGAATGTTTAAAGTTTAAAACAAAAAATAGCAGCTAAAAGATAAAAATTTCAACTGTGTGTATCTGGTCACGGAAGACTGGGAAAGTCAAAAGTGTGACAGTGATAGAGTGCGATTTTGACACAGAAGGTGGATTGGGTGCTGTCTTGGCTTACCTTCATGCTTAGAAGATTTTTAAAGAAAAGATTCAGAGAATGAAAAGTTCAGTGTCCGAGGAGGAGGCATCATTGATGGGGAGCAGCTGAATAGATTCACAGTGAAGATATCTACCTTCAGACTTTGTCACTTTTTGGAAGATAAAAATTCCCAGTGGGACAATCAATCAATCAAGGGATTTTAAAGCATGCTACTCATCCGTTAGTGTCTCAAAGAGCAGAGGAGGGTGGGTGCAGCCCCGGGTCATCCAAAGAGCCAAGTCTTGAGGCTCTTCCTGAAGGTTTACAGTGTAGGGAAGTGTCTGATGTTGACAGGGAGCACATTCCAGGCCTTGGCTGTGACGTAGGTGAATGCCCTTCCACCTGTTCTGGTTCTGTGGATGCACAGGGTTCTCTGCTAGGGCGAGGTCGGTGGAGCGCAGGTTTCTGTTGGATACATGGGAAAAGATTCTTTTGTTGAGGTATGTGGGTCCGATGTTGTGGAGGGATTTGTAAGCATGCGTGAGTAGCTTGAAGGTTACTCTCTTCTCGACAGGGAACTAGTGGGGTCTTGCTGGTGTTTAGTCATGTGCTCACGACAAGCGGTGCTGAGGATGAGTTTGGACGTGGATTTCTGAATTGTCTGGGGTTTGTGTAGCAGGGATTTGCTGATTCCAGCGTAGAGGGTGTTTCCTATAGTCCAGTCTGCTAGTTAAGAGTGCGTGGGTGAGGGTCTGCCTGGCTTCCGGGGGATCCACTTGAAGGTCTTGTGGAGGATGCAGAGGGAGTTGAAGCAGATGGAGGCGATGGCATTGATCTGGCGAGCCATGGTGATGGAGTAGTTGAGAAAGATAACGAGGTTTCCGGCGTGGTCCATAGGGGTGGGTGGGTTTCCGAGGGCGGAGGTTCACCAGGTGTTGTCCCAGGCGGTGGGGAAGGGTCCGAGGATGAGGACCTCTGTCTTCTCTGAGTTGAGCTTTAGGCAGCAGCAGCTCATCCAGGCTGCGATGTCTTTCACTCCTTCCTGGAAGCTGAATCTGGTGTCTTTGGGGTTCTTTGTGAGGGAGAGGATGAGCTGGGTGTCGTCAGCATAGGACACTATGCTGAGTCCATGCTGTTTGGTGATGGTGGTGAGGGGGGCTATGTAGATGTTGAAGAGCGTGAGGCTGAGCGAAGATCCTTGGGGTACTCCACAGTTGATCTCCGTGGGTTTGGAGAGGAACGGCATGAGTCTGATCCTTTGGGTTGGTCCGGTGGGAAAGGAGCAGATCTAGTCAAGGGTGGTTCCCCATATGCCGGTATCGTAGAGTCTGGCTGCGCGAGTAAGGTGGGAGAGGATAAGGGCCGCGGTGTGAACCTGGTCTAGGAGCATGCGGATGTCATCAGTGGAGGCAGAAAGCTGCAGGCTGTTACTGATTAGGACTCCACACTGCAGGGTACCTTTGCTGTGGGGTCCTGCTGAACAGGATTTGCTGATGCGAGGAAAAACTACTGTAGAGCCAGGCCGACCAGCGATGGGTGCAGTGAATTTTTGGGTGAACATTTTTCGAAATTCCATCTTTTAAGGTTAATCAAGAGTACTGCCTTCAGCACCATCACCTAGGTTGCAGGACTGCAGGGGCATGCGCAGTTCATGCAAAACATTATACGTAGGGGGACGCGAGGAAGGTGACGGCAATAAGGAGACACTGCGGCGAGGAGGCAGATGGCCAGCAGTCAGCTGAAGAGGAGTTAAGTGTTTTTAAAATAAATTGTTTAAAGGGGGATGGCTCGGGCTGATGGGTGTACGCTGCTCGACCATGGAGTCAGAGTTTTGCCGCAACTTAGCATTCCCAGCAGAGAGCGGAGTTGGTAAAACTCTGTAAACTCTGGTGGCGAGCGGAGTACTCGGCCCGGGCTGAGGTGAGATGTGATGTGGATTGGTTGGGGAAGGCCAAGGATGAGTTTGGTTGTGGTGTTCTATATGGTCTGAAGTCTCTGTAGGAGGTGTGTGGCAGATCCTACGTAGAGGGTCATTGCCATAGTCCAGTCGGCTGGTGATGAGGGCCTGTGTCACTATGCGTCTCATGTATAGGGATTGCCATGTGAAGATCTCATATAGCATGTGCAGAGTGAGGAAGCAGGCAGAGGAGATGGTGTTGATCTGTGATTTAATGGTGAACTTGGTGTCAGGTATGATTATGAGGTCTCTGGTGTGTTTGGAGGGAGTGGGTGTGGGTCCTAGGAGTCAATCCCTGTGTTGCTGCTGTTGCCAAAGGCCAGTACTTTCAACTTGTCCATTTTCAGCTGTAGAAAGTTGTTCTTCATACTGTTGGTGACGCTTGTCATTCATCCGTGGAAGTTGGTTCTTGTGGTGGAGGAGGCATCGGTGAGTGAGGGGATGAGTTGTGTGTGGTATGCATAAGAAATGATGTTGAGACCGTGGGATCTGGTAATGTTGGCCATAGGGGTCATATATGCGTTAAAGAGCATGAAACCGATGGATGTGCTCTAGGGGACACCGCAGGTGATCTCCTTCAGTTCGGAAGTCAAAGGTGGGAGGTGGATCTTGTGGATTCTTCTGGTAAGGATGGCGATGTGATGGATTCTTTCTAGGGGTGGGCGGAATTTGCGAAATCCACTTTTGCGAAAATGTTAAAAATTATCGCAAACACGCGGAAATATCGCGAAGATGCGGAAGTTTTTTTCCCGCATGTTCGCGAGATTTTCTGCATGGTTGCGGCTCGCCAACTTACCCATGTGGTTGCTCGCGGGCATCTTGTTTTCAGTTGTCTCGCGGTGCATGATCGCGAGAAGAAAGACGTGATCGCGCGAAGCATGACGTCACTGCGGGCGCGAAGACAGCGCAAATGGCTAAAAACAATACAACATCTCATGGAGAACGCGACCGGATCAAGAAAACTTGTCGGCGAACGCAGGGAGTCAGGTAAGGCGATCGCGCGAGCACGCGAGAATGTAATATTTTACAGCGCGAGCAAGAAACAAATTATCGCCAAGCTGCGGAATGCGGAAATTTTGACATTTTCGCACTTTCCGCGGAACGTGAAAATGTCAAATTATCGCAATTTCCGCGAACGGAACAAAATTTTAGCCCAGGCCTTATTCTTTCTATCAACGTGTGGTGGGATACTGTGTTGAAGGCTGCCGAGAGGTCAAGGAGGATCAGAGCTGCTGTTTCTACTTAGTGAAGGAGGCTATGGATGTTGTTGTGGTTTCGGTGCTGTGATTTCTGGATTGGGAGGCGTTGAGTAGCTGGTTCTGCTCCAGGTGTGTCATGAGTTGCTTGTTGATGATCTTTTCCAGAGACTTCACTGGAAATGGAGGCAGAGAGATTAGCCAATAGTTTTTGAGTTTACTGGGGGTGACTGAGGGTTTTTTGAGAAATGATCTGACTTCAGCGTGTTTCCAGGAATTGTGAGATGTTGTGGTGCCGATAGAGGTGTTGATGAAGGTGGTGAGTTCCTGGCAAATTCTTTGGTTTCTGAGGTTAAATATGTAGTGCGGGCATCGGTCTGAGGGAGCTCCAGGTGGATGGATTTCATGGTGGGGGTGATATCCTGGGTGGAGAGGAGGTTCCAGGTGGTCAGTCAGTGGTTCATGTCGATTGAGATAGGGGCATATCTATTTAGGGCATCCATAGGTGTGTCTTGAGTTGTGACGTTTCTGTATATGATTGCAATATAGTTGTGGAAGAAGTTTGTGAGGTTGTCCCCCAGCTCTAGTTGGAGAATTCCTTAATGATGTTGAAAAGTTCAGTGGTGTTTTTGGTGCTGGTTTCTTTGATGCCCTCAGCAGACAGTATTAGAGTTTGAGGAAGGTCTTGAAGGCTGCCCTGTCTGAAGTGTCTTTGCTGATACGTCATCTCCTCTCCAGCCGTTTGCTATATTGTTTCACTGTTTTGAGTCCTTGGGTGTACCAGCAGGCCGTTTTAGAGGATTTCCTCTGGATGTTGCTCTTGATGGGGTTCAATGCTATTGGTGCAATTGGTGACTCAGGCGTTAAAATTCTTTACTCGCTGTTTGAGGTTGGTGGCAGTAGCAGGATTGGAATTGTTGCTGGAGTCAATACTGCTGGTCTCTGAGATTTTGTTCCACCTCTGGTAGGGGGTATTGGTCTTTTTGGGGATGACAGTGCGGGGGCTGGAGATGCTGAAGTGGATGAAGGAGTGACCTGTCCATGTGAGTTCTGTGACATGGTTTTATTTGACATTAATACTGGAGGCAAAAGTGGGGTCTAGCATGTGGGCTGTGGTGTGTGTAGGATTGTGGATAGTCTGCAGCAATCCATGGCTGCTCATATTGTCAAGGAGGTGTGCGGTGTTGTTGTTGTTGAGGTTGTCCATGTGGACATATACTTCGCTGAGGAAGATGTAGTCCTTGGAGTCCAGGGCTCTCAAAATGTTTCTAAGTCCGAAGGTAAGTGCATGACCGGGTCCAGTTCACTTCTTATATCTGAACTATGCTCCATCGCATTCATCATTAGCTTTCGACTTTTACTCTGTATTACACGACTAGATGTCCACAGTTGTTGCTTTGATCTTTTTGGCTTGATTTCAACCATAAATTTTAAAATGCCATAACTCTGGTTCTACTGATTGGAATTTTGTAGTTTTGATGTCAAATAATTCACTACACCTTCCTCTACTTTACACATTGCCCCTAAGTTAAGTGTGACTGCTTTTTTGTGGCAAGCTATGCAGGGTTAAGCACAGCTTAATTTAGTAACATTTGTGCTTCATCCTAAAAGGGTCTGTGGCTGTTGCTTGACCAGGGCTCACACCCCAGCAAAACAACAACCATATTTCTTACAAGCATCAAGGCAGGTATCAAGTTGCTGTGCAGTCCTCTCAGGGTGGAAGGCAGGCCTCAGGCAGCAGGGTAGCTCTCTGAGTTACAAGATAGGCCCCAAGAGCAGGGCAGTCATCTGGTGTCCTCCACAGGTCCACTGAGGAAGGGTCCTGAGGGTCGAGTATTTATGTCTGATGCCTGTATTTGAATTGGGGGAATCGTCTATGCTACTCCCACATCTGGTTCTGGAAAGGTATGTCCTTCACCTGCCAAGGCTCCAAGGGTGATGAAAGACTAGTGACAGGTTCTATCTCTAATGCAAGTGTGTAGGGACCAGCTCCACCCCAACCATCCTGGCAGGATGGCCCATCCTGTACACACCTGAGCCATTTTGTCCCACAGTTTGGGAGGACTACAAACAGCCTAACAGAAGGGTCATATGACCCAGGACACTGGCAGCAGGTATAAAGTTAGGGCAAACAAAATTCAAATTTTCTAAAAGTGGCATTTTCATAATTGTGATTTACATTCTGAAAGGATTTTAAGGTAAGCTTCTTTGGAAACCAAACATGAAATGTTTAATCTGTTCCCAAACCAAAGTTAGCACTTATTAAATGCAGTAAGGCAACCCAATGTTATCTTATGGGAGAGGTTGGCATTGCAATATTGAACACGAGGATGTTTTTATTATCAGGACATGTCAAACTTAAGAAAAGTGTCCTTTTTTTAATATAATGCCCCCTACCCTTTGTGCTGTTCAGGGCTTACCTTGCATGTGAGATATGTATTAAAAAGGAACATTTAGGCCTGGCAAAAGGTGTTTGCCAGGCCAGGTCGAATTGGTAATTTGAAACTTTAGTACAGACTGCAGTTGTAGACCTGAGACATGTTTTAAAGAGCTACTGTAGTGGGTGGGGCAATAAGAGCTTCAGGCTTTTAATTCACATGCCTTGGATACATGTAGAACCATATATTAGGGCATTATATTTATATTATAGGTGCCCTGTAGGTGTCGACCAATTTTACAAGGGAGAGCACAAGCAATATAGAACTGGTTAGCAGCACAGAGCCTGAACGCAACACGTATTAGTCACGTATTAGTCACAAGTATCATCTTATCGCTAACTTGGAATTATCACTTGATTTGTTTTGACAAACATAATCATTAAAACTGTATATTTGTGTATATTGTACTAGCAAGAGCTGTGGTACTGTGTGCTGCTGCCAGTTCATTCAGTTTCCCAAATGACTACCATTGGAAAATATGCTATATTAGTACTTTTATACCTCAAGTTCCTTTGGTACACAGAGTCCTTCTCCTTGTCTTTCCTTTTCACAGCTAAGATTGAAGCCTTGTAGGGTTTTCTAAACGATGTTAATTCAGACTTATCCTGTGGGAGTTTTACCAGAGCTAACTTCAAACATTTGTGAGCATTGAATATATTTGATTGAGCCAAATAGGTTTGGTCAAACTAGAGGATTTGATCTTTGTTAGCGTTGATGAAATAAAGGCAGTTTAGGAAGTGAATATCTGGACAATATCTTTAGGTGGGCCCTCCTGCTGTAAACGTTGGTTAATTGAAACCTTATAAGTCACCACTAATGCCCGCATAAATTGTTCCTTCTCCACCTGACTCAACTTGTTAAGAAATCTCCTGTTCTTCTGTACAGCTTCACTGAAAACCTGGGTATCTTTGTTGACAAGGTCAATTGCCAGCTACAATGTGAGCAGATCATGATCGCTAACTCAGGTTATCGCACCTCGTTTTTCATAAAGGAGGGTACTGAGTCTAATAAAAGCAGCATATGATCAATTATGCTGTAAGAGCCATTGCCATTAAAGTCAGAACTAATGTGAAAATGACAGAGTCCAAATCTAGTGCAATGACCAGATTCTTTGATACAATTATTCTATTTAGGCCATCCCGGTTGGGGGTGTGTCTGTTACTCAAATATGAATTTACCTTGAAAAATGAAAGACAAGAGGAATTTGGCAAAACCAGAACAAATGGTTCAATTAAACACACCAGGCAGCAGGGCAGGCAACAGAGTTGGGGGTCTGAAGTTGTTTCAAAGTTGGATTTGGCAGTCATTTTATACAATTCACAAGGTGAAATAAAGCAATTTTTTTTAGAAAAGGAATCTGGTCATTTAATATGATGCGTAGGTTGATCTCAACCCTGAAGAGCTAGTGCTTATGTGTCCAAATATCTGACATGGGGAGCACATGATCACTGCGCGTAGTATGTATGCTGTGTTCTGATTGGCAAAGTATGTATTGGGGGGCAATCTCCTGAGCCCTTTCTGGTGTTGCTGCCTATCTGTGGTATCAATCTAGGTTTTCTTGTTTGCATGTTTGTCTAGAGGTTTCGTGTCACCCCACCTGTGATCTGTCAATCAGATGCTTTGAGCCTGGGTCGCAGGGCCAGGACCACATACTTCTGAATCTTGGTTGAGAGGAAGGTTCTATGGGGTGATTTCAACAACGGAGATGCAAATTCGTCATTATGCATACATATATTGTGATGTGCATTGATATTGTATTTTCCAATATTAACTTTCCCCTCTAGTTGAATTTTCAACTACATAATTTACCCCATACTTCATGTCAGTAACATATTTTAAGGTTTGCTGTGTTTGTGTTGTGTCTGTTACTAATTCCACAGCTACTAGTATTCTTCCTGACTTGAGAACTGTGTTTTTACAGCAGAAAAACCCCACTTGTAGGACACCACACAAAATATTACAAAAAGAACAATGGGAAGTAATGACAGACACAGTCTGGTCACGCATCGGGGGATCCAAGATAATAAGCTTATAAACCAGTCCTGCCTAGCAACACCTCCCTCCTTCTTCATGTCAGCTTGTAGACAATATAGTTGGTGGAGTGCAAGATTTAATTTTCTCTTTAGTAGGTTTTTTGTGGGGATGAAAGTACAGCACAATGCACCGATTTTGGCACACACCCCACCTTTCCATCTCGGCTATCCAGTCCAGTACATACCAATGTTCCATAACCGTTAGGCAGGTGTAGGAAGCTGGCTCTGTATATACTATACCAAAGTGAGGTATAGTGTGCACAGAGTCCAGTAGAATCCCAAAGGTAGGCAGAGGTAAAATTAGTTAGAACCTTACTCTCTATTTGTGGTACTGTGGTCGAGCAGTAAGGCAGTATCAGAGGACATTGTTAAGCATTTGTTGTACACACTCAGTCAGCAAATGAATTTAACCCCTTCGACGCTCATGACGGAGCGGTTCCGTCATGAGCGTCGGTTGCGCTGTGTGCATGACGGAACTGCTCCGTCATGGCCCCGCCCGCGCTCAGAACCTTCAGTACCGCGCGGAAATCCGCGCCGCGCTGAAGGGGTTAAACACTCAAAGACTGAACTTCAGACCATTTGTTTTTATAAAAAAATATTATTTTAGTTATTTTATTTTTAGAACTAAGCAAACCTGGCACAGATAAGCAATACATACTTTACAGTAGGAAATGCTGATTGTAAAACAGTTCAATTGCAATTGTAAATGTACTAAGGTTTGACTTACAATATTGTTTCAAGGAAATGCAATCACTTTTAAATACAGTACATAGACTTGAATGGGATTTTCAGTAAAATAGCAGGTACGTTACTTTTGGATTACTTTTCTTACTCAGTGCTGTACATGCAGCACTGGGATATTTCCTGTAAACAGGTGAGTAAAAGCGTTTTTGTTAAATCGTACAATTTTAATGAATTTCTTTAGGTTTCAAAACTCCACACTTAGGAACTTTTCAGGAAAAAGTGGCAATGTTATTCTATGGAGGAAAATATGTTTTCTTAGGTAAGTAATCAGTCTTTGGAGTTGAGGTTCTGGGGGTAGACTCATGGGTCCCCCAGGGTCAGTGATGCACTATGGCGGCCGGGTGCAGAGTGTTGAAGCCCAATGTTATCCAATGGGCGTTAGTGGCTGCTAGCAAGCAGGCCTCTGGGTTGTGGGAGTAATGCTCCTGGACTTTAGCTCAGTGCAAATGGGGAAACAAATTAGCAGCGGAACTAGGGCGGCCGGGTGCAGGGTGCTGTTTCGAGGTCGAATGCCCTATTGTTTCCAATGGTGAACCTCCGGTTTGCAGAAGCACTGCAGGCAGGGAGACTAAGGACTTCTGGGTGCGAACTCCACTTCGAGAGGTAAGTTGGGAAGTTAGGGGTTGGTTAGGCACCGTGAATTTGGGCACGCAATGCCATGGGGTGTCGGGTGCAGGGCTGCCTTTTGGGATTGGATTTTCTTATCAGCTCTTGGTCGCGGTTAGGGGGGCCTTCTGGATTTAGGCTGCAGGCGTCAGCTGGAGGCTTGAGGCAGGTCAGGGGTCGCCTGATCTCGGTTCTGGATCGCTGGGCTGACCTCCTCGTGGTGTTTGCTCACTAGTTACAACGTCTAAGAGTGGACTTAGACACTGTAGGGGTACAGGTCTCATGCACCTGTACCCACACCACTGGTATAGTGCACCCAGCTGGAGGGGTGACTGATCTATGCCAGGGCAGTGGGTTGTAGGCATGGCACACAGGGATGTGTGCCATATTGATTCTTCACTTTGTTGTGCACCAAAACACGCAGCCTGCAAATGCTGTGTGTGAGTGTAGTGGTACAGGACTGCTAGGGGTGGCACAATAAGTGCTGCAGCCCTTAGAGGCCTTCTCTGGTCACAGAGCGCTGGGTACCTGTGGTACCATTTACCAGGGGCTGACCAGTGGCCAGAGATGCCAGTTGGGTTTAGGCTTCAATGCAGTTTTCAGGGAAAGAATATAGGCCCTGGGTACCTGATTAGCAGGAGCCCAGGGCACACTCAGTCAATGTACATCAGCAATTCAGAAAAAAGTGGGGGCAACCATGCAGAAAGAGGGCACTTTCTCACAGCGGGTGGGTCTTAGTTCTTCATCAAGAGCATTTATGCCGAGCTCAGCATTATTTATCATTTTAAGCAGCGCCCAACTGGTTA
Source organism: Triturus cristatus (assembly GCF_964204655.1). NCBI lineage: Eukaryota > Metazoa > Chordata > Amphibia > Caudata > Salamandridae > Triturus > Triturus cristatus. Next base: position 160,957,081 of record NC_140585.1, read on the forward strand.
TGTGTAACCAGAATACATTCGTCATCGTTTGCAAAATAAAGAAGGGTGTGAACCCTCCTGCGTCGACTTGAGTGTCAGAAAACAGTCTGAATTTGCCTGGAATGTCCTTGTACTGAGCCCAGCCAAAGTAAGCAGCAGTTCTTTTTTTCTCGAACCTGATGCAATAGAATTGTTTTCTTCTATAGAGTATGGTGGTACAACTCAGATAGATCTTCTCCAGGGATGTGCAGGGTCAAGGTGTTTATAGTTATGAGGGTGTTGAAGCCCCTGGGTGTAGGCAAACTCCCTGCACTTCCAATATGTATCCATCAACACGGAGGTGCCCCATTGCTGATCTGGTACATGCAGTATTGCTTCACAATGTTCGTTGGTGCCAAGGGTTATTGTTCCTTTGCCTATTCTTGACACTTGAGGTACAAATCCTCTGAGCACATTTCGGAAAATGTTGCCTCCTGTATACCTTTGCAAATGTGGAAAGGAACGAGTAATCAACTCACAGATTGTGCTAAGAACAAAAATGTATCAACTAAATTAATCACTAAATATTTATGGGCGGTAATGGGTGGAATTGACACTGAGATTGGCGGAGTTAAGGGCAGGACGATGCCACTCTGAGGAAACCTGTGATAACTGCACCAAAGTCTAAAAAGGGCAGCCTCGACTACCTGTCAGGGATTTAGTGTTGTTTCCCTTTCACTTGTTCCTAATTGTGACTTTTGCAACTCGCAATTAGTAAGTCGCAAAATGCGATGTACGGCAGTGTGTTTGACACTGTTTGAGATTCCCAGTGGGTTAAAAATGGACCTGCCTCATCAATACGCATGAGGCAGGTAGCAATTTGCGACCCATTGGAAATGGCCAAAATCACAGTGATGGTGGCCTGCTTGGGTCAGCAGACCGCTGTGTCTGTGGTTGATTTTTCAATAAAGCAATTTTTAGGGGGAAATGCATCTTGGGAAAACAAGATGCATTTCAAAAACAAATATGAAAAGTTTCATTTCATTTTTTGAGTAGGCAGTGGTCCGTGGGACCTACTGCTAGCTCTTAAAAAATGTTTGTGCCCACATATGCAAAGGGGAAGGGGACCCTTAGGGATCGCTCCCTATTTACGAATGAGTTAACACCAACTTGAAATTGGTGATAAACTGCAAATGTTTTGCGGTCGCATTCCAGTCACATGCCCCTGTCACTCACTATTAGGAAGGGTTGCACTTAGCATACCCCTTCCTAATACGGACTCACAAACCCCTCCATATCCACCTAAGGTATGGGGTGTTGGGGAAAATTCCTTTTTGTTCTTGAACTAGGACCTACTAAACAATTGTGTGCATTGAACACAAATTTCCCTTGCTTAAATTCAGGCCCATGGCAGTTTTGCTTGAACCTACTCGTTAAGTCTGTAAGCCTACTTCACTTTCAGTACTGGCTGCTTTATCTTGAAAGCTGTCCACTACTCACCTGTACTACCACAATTACTCAAACAAGAACTATGTCTCAGCTCAAACCTGCCTGCCCTTAATTCATTAAACCTCAAACAGAAAAGGAGGGTTTATCAGACTTTATTCCTAGAATTTCAAACTGCTTTATCTCTACTGTATCCGTTTTGCAACCCACAGATAACATTACAGCCTATCTGAGGCAATAACTCAAAGTGGCAGTTGAGACACATAACAGAAGTTTATTGTTACACAAAGTGATGTTACTTGTTGTGCTGAATTCAGAAGGATGAAAGGTTAGGTGGACTCACTGAGAATTGACCAGCCATCAACACATGGCCATAAAGTGAATTTGTTAGTCCATGAAGCCACTAACCTACCTAACCATGTTCCAAAATCATGAAGTATACTGCCGTAGCACACCAAAAAGCTCTCTACGTCAAAGTCCTTCACCTCTCAGTCCCAACTTGATAGCACAAAACTCATATCACAGTCATATCACTAGTAAGATGAACGCTGTCATATTGTTCCGATTCTTTGAGAAGGTCGTTCATAAATAATCATATATATTTACAAATTTTCATCTAACAATTAATCACATTGTAAAGTGGGGTACAAACTGGTGTCTGTGGTGAGAGCTTAGAAGATTGACATTGATATAGAGAAATAGTTGTATATCACAAAGCTTTCTTAAAAGAGGACACAAGGAACAAGTTTAGATACACATTTCATTTGGTTCACCCAATTAGTCAACAGCATCTCTATCCCTATTGATCATTATCAGACTCCTAACATATGCATGTGCCCGAGAAGACCCTAAATGTGATTGGGGAGGGGAAAAATGGGAAGGGTAACATCGAAAAAGGAAACATAAATCAAATAATTTTGTTCACAGACACATTATGTACAATCGAACACCAAACTATACAACCACATACTTGTGAGCATGTGAAAGGGGACAGGATTAAATAGTTGTTTAGAGGTCAATGAAGAAAAAAGGCAAAGTGATTTTGAATGGGGTGAATTACTGCATGGGGGAATCTAAAGAGCAGAGACAAATTAATACCTGAATTGTTAGAGTGTTTTGGCTTGGTTGAAGCACTAGTCCAAAAAGAGTATGATGAATAATAGCAAAATGCAGTGGATAAAATAATCTCTGTTATGGACCAAGGCGATGCATGGGATGGGCGGGTGTGAATAAAAAGCCCCCTGATGGTTTTGCCAAGCCACTGGAACTGACACTCTCCAGGAGTTGGCCTCATTTCTCATAGGGTGCTATGGATGACCTGTACGTAATAAATGACCTCCAATGTGCTAGTGCATTAATTTTGCCATGGACTTCTCATGCAAAAAATTTTCTAAGTATGACAGCTTCACAATTTTCCAGAGGGCTCTATTTGCCAAGAATTACTGCTATGCCTGTACCAGTATTTTACCATTATCCCAAGAACTGCCTCCAGTACTAATTACCTCTAGTACGCCCTTACAAGTATTTTACTTTTATGCTAAGAAATACCTCAAGTCAATAAGTATTTTGTCACATATGCATGTCATGCTAAAAACTGTATAACCATGTGGCCATAGATGCCTCCATAATAAAATAATTACTATGCCAGGGCTAGCAGTAGATTCACAAGTATACCACATTTTTACACACTTACATTCACTCACTCAGACTCATTCTTACTCCCTCTCAAATATTCATGTGCACTAACTTGCATTTATTCATTCATTGTCACTCACTCATACTCTCACTAAATAATTATCTCTCAGTGCCTCCAAGTACCACTCACTGAGTCACACTGATACAAATTAACTCTTACTCTGATCCAATCATTCTTTCTCACTCCCACTCACTCTAACTCTTTTGTTTCACTCATTCACTGTCCCTCTCACCTATTCTCCCTCACAGTGATTCTCACACTCTTAACATTCTCATATCTCAGTCATTCTCTCTTACACACCTGAAGTCACTCTATCACTCAGTCTCGCTCTTGCTGATTCAATCATACTAAGTGACACTCAAGTTCACCCATTATCATTCACTACATATCACTCATATACACATGCGTATGCATACACTTTTTCTCTCTCAAAGAAACACACTCTCACCCACAAGCCCGCAGACAAGATAAATTCAAAAGCATTTTTTACTTACCTTGGCTGCCGAAATGGTCTGATTCCAGTTAATTGTACTCCATTTTTTATTACACTGATGATGAATAATGCATGGTTCACTATTACTGCAATACAAAAAAGGACAGTGGAGCCCCGACTGACAACCATTGTGGCGGTCTGTTCCTGTGTTCTTGGCAACCTCTGAGACTAGGGGTTGCAAAGGCAGTGCCAGGAGTCATAAGGGGCAAGCCAGGGGTCACAGCTGCGACCATTGTTGACCCTTAAATGATGTCCATGGAATCAATATTATTTAAGTCAATGTGTGAAATATATACTGCTTGAAGTACCAACACCATAAAGTGCTTAAACGTAACACTCCTAGCCTCACAATCTTTGAACACCATTAATAAATCAAAAACAAATTATTAATGATTGACCATGGTTCAGGAATCAGACCATGGAAGATGTAGGAAGGGGGTATATGTTGCTGAAGTTGTCTGGTTATTCTTGAACTCCTTGATAGATTCACGTCCATTCGTAGACAACTATAGAGGATATAAATTACAATGTAGTAAAGGGATGCAAGTACGGAGAGACAGTGGTTGGGAGGAAAATCAGGGAAAGAATCTACCCTGTCAGTGTGCAAGGGGGTTGGGAAGGATAAGCATGCTGACTTTCCGTAGTTCTCTTCATGCTCAAAGGATCTATATTCAATCTGGAGGTAAAAGGGTATTTTGTTTCAGATATGGTGATGGTGGGTCAAGACACCAGCTGCAGTGACACACCCGTAACCAATATTTCCAAGATTAATTCATCCATTTCTCATCCAATCCTGGTGTCTATTTTCATTCTGATATCTGCAGTTTACTTTTTCTCTTTTCTAAAGCAGAACTAAATACACAAAAGCATACAACAATGAACAAAGGAGCTCCAATGACTTGATTCCTGATGTCATTAACCTGGAAAGGTTTAAGTGATCAGGATCCAATCCCATTATGACAGTTCAGTGGATTGATTATCTGCTCTAGTGACGTCCATGCATCCTGGATCAAACCTTAGAAGCAGTGAACAGGTGGAACACCCTAATTTAGACAATTTTAGCAGCTATGCAATTAACAAAACTCAATTCATTTGTTAAACAAAGTTTTGCACCTTAGACTTGTAGATTATACATAGACAGATGCAGAAGAGACTTACTCCACTCTACTATTTAAATATTTATTTTAAAACAGAGAAACGCTTTGCAATCCCAACTGATGAATTAATACTAATGATCAACTAATTATTAATTAATTAAACATAAATTACTTTCCACCCTCTACCCCTATAAACTCCCAACACCTAAAAATCATTACACAATTTCCATAATTAATTTTAAAATAATTAATTAAAATCAATTGACAACTACTTAATGCGTATTTAAAAATAATTACTTCCCACCCTTTACCACTATAAACTCCACAACTTGTATCTAAAATGACTTACACAATTGCCATATTTAAATTGAAATTAATTAATTAGCATTAATTAACAAATAATGATTAATTAATGAAAAATAAAGTACTTCCCACCCTTTACCCATGTAAACCCCAGAACCCGCTCCTTAAAAAAATTACACAATAAACATAATTAATTAATTAATAATACTTAACAACCAATTAATAATTACTTAATAATCAATTACTTTGTACAATTAGCACTATAAAATCTGAATTAAGCAAATATTAATACATTTTAAAAAATCATTCATTTATGATAATTAAATTACTTCCCACCCTATTCCCCTATAAACCCACAACCTGCTACGGAACTGAAAAACGCACAATTCAATTAAAATAAAATTGATAAATACAAAAAATTTAACACATATAATAAAAACCAAAAACAATACTAATACAAAAAATAGATCACATACATTTACAATACATGCTAAAATACATAACACTAATTAAAAAATCGAAATTTTAAACAACTATAATTTTGCAAATTATATTAATGACTTCGATATATTTAAAAATGATATTTCTTACCTTAAAGTCGATATTTTAGCTGTTGTTATTTATGTGTCACAATATTTCAAACTCGATATTTGTGTAAGTCGACATTTCCAACTCGATATTATGTCTGAATACCCCTTGTTAATGGTACCATAGGTACCAAGTGCACTGTGGCCAAGGAAGACCTCTAAGGGCTGCAGCACTTATTGTGCCAACCTTAGAGGCCCTTTACCTTTAGACACACACACTGCCATTGCAGGCTGCGTGTTTTGGTGCATGACAATGTAAAGAGTCGAAATGGCACACATCCCTGTGTGTTATGCCTAAAACCCACTGCCCTGGAATAGGTCAGCCAACCTTCTAGCTGGGTGCACTATACCAGTTGTGAGGGTAAAGGTGCATGAGCCCTGTAGCACTACAGCGTCTAAGCCAATCCTTAGAGATTGTTAGTGCAGTAATGTCATTAAGAGTATATGGCGCTGGGAGTTTGTCATTACAAACTCCACAGCACCATAATGCCTTTATTGAAAACTATGAAGTTTGGTATCAAACATCTCAGCACAGTAAACCCACACTGATGCCAGTGTGTGATTTAATAAAAAATGCACTCAGAGAGAATCTTAGAGATGCCCCCTGAAAAATGACCTAACTCTAGTGCCCTGGCTGAGTAGCTGCTCACCAGGTGCCACCACCAGACATTTTTCTGGACCCATGGGGAAGCTTCAAAGGTTTGCCAGCTTTTTAAGCTACCCCAGCCCTTTGCTGCTTCCAGCAACTTGCTCCCTTTGGCTCCCTCTGGTTCTGACCCCCACTTTGGGTGGGAGAATCGGAAAACCACGTTACGAAAGGAGATGTGCCCACCTTTGCCAGCCCCACTCCTCACTTAGGGGAGGCGAGGTGAAGCACACATCTCAGTCCCTGCCATCCTGCAGATGGGGGACCCAGTCAACCAGAAAGAGGCCCTGGCATGATAGGGGGTGTGCCCACACCAAAGAAGAGACTCATTGGTCCTAACCATTACTTACCTGTAATACCCCTAAATCTAGTATGTAGAGGCAATGCTGAACCTTGCCTCCTCAGAAAAGAACCGACCAGAAGGGAAGAAGATGGACCGAAGAAGCCATGCTGAACTAAGAAGAGGAGTATGCCCACTGACTTGGTCCCAGCTTTACCCGCGTGTCCGCACCTCGGACCTGCTGCAGAGAAATTCTGGAATGTACTGCAGCCAGCAGCCCTCAAGAACTTGAAGGACCTGCCCTGCCTTCCAATCCCAAGACTTTTTCTCCTGGGACCACTGGATGTGTTCACCCACAGACTCTGGCCAAAACCGCCAGTTTACAACACTCTGCACCCGAAACCCATGTCCCATGTTTGGGAGTTGGTCTACCCGGTGATCTTGACCTGCCTTGAATCTCCAAACTATGCCTGCGTTCTCTTTCTGGAAGATCACCCCAACCGCGACCAGACCTGATAAGAAAACCCAACACCTAAAGACATGCCTGCATCTGATGTCCCAAGGCCTTGGGTGGCCCAACAAATGGTGTTCTATCATCCCCAGGAATCCCAACTTACCTCTCCAACCAGTGGTCAGCTCCTGAAGATCTTCATCCCAGAGTCTGCAGTATTTGTTGCCACCAGAGAATCCCCACTGAAATCAAAAGGGCACTTGATGCTAAAACAGTACCCTGCACCCAGCCGACCCTGTGCCACTGCAGGTTTACTTTGGGTGCTAACTCGGATTCCACTTTGCCCTGAGCCTAACACCAGGAGCTTTGGTCCCACAACCTTGTGGCCTGCTCGTGAGCACACACCCCCCATTGGATAACATTGAGCCTCATCACTCTGCAATCCGCCTTCCTTGTACTGCTGAGGGTGCTTTGAGAGTGCATCCTCAATCCTCGAGGAATCCTGGTTCTTACCCCAGGATACCAACTCCCACAAACTTGTACTTACCTGCAAACCGATAACTTCATTCCCACCCATAGGATTGCATTGACTGTTTAGCTCGAAATTTCTTTTGTGTGGAGTTTGTTTGTACGAAACACTGAAAAACTGCAAATTTACAAAAACTGATTTACTTACCTTTTCTCTAGAAAATGTCCCAGTATGATATCTAGGCATATCACACTGAGTAGGGAAAGTAACTGAAAAAAGTAATCTGTAAAGTAACTAAAACATAATTTTGAAACATTGACTTACCTGTAATTCAACTAACTGCATTTGAACCTGCATTCAACTGTAAAACATTGCATAAGATTTTGCAAAGTATTATTTCACTTACCTGTACCAGGCTTGGCTTGGTTCTAGAAATAAAAAAAACTAATATTTTTGATACAAACAAATTGGTCTGAGTTCAGTCTGATTGTGTGACATCATTTACAGCCTGAGTGTGTACAACAAATGCTTAACACTACCACCTGATAAAGCCGTACTGCTCACCCACACTACCACAAATAGAGAGTAAGGTGCTATCTACTTTTACCTCTGCCTACTTTTGGGGTTGCACTGGATTCTGTGCACACTCTACCTCATTTGGTATAGTATCTAAATGGCCTTTATTATTGTGGTCAAGGCCTCTAATTGCATATAAAATCCGGTATGGTGGTCATTAGTATAATGGGAGGACGTTTAAAAAAATGTCAAATCAATTGACAGTGTTCCTGGTAGCACGCGCAGAGGAGTTGGCCAGGCTCCGCCTTCACCCCGCCTATGCGCATGCGCAGTTTTTGCAAGCTGATCGACCCAAGTAGGAGACGTCGAGGAAGAGGAGGATGGCTGCCCGGGGATGCTGGCAGTACAGGTGTTTATTTTTTAGGATTTTAATAAAGTATTATTAGTGAGTGATGTCACTGACCATGTCATGAGTGATGTAATATGTGACGTCATCAGCAGTGCATTGCGGGCGCGCGAGTTATAGTTAGCTGAACTAACTATAACGGGGGAATTTCAATGGTTTTGTACAAGTGAAAAGTCCAGCTATCTATAACACCCCTGAAACCTATGGTTTTTTCAGTGAATTTCTGAGGTTTTTTAAATGCTAATTCCTAACTATAACGTGCCTGAAACCTATGGTTTTTTCTGTGAATTTCAAAGGTTTTTTAAATGCAAATTTCTAACTATGCCTACAGAGATAGGACATGTGAAGAAAGAAGAAAAAATGCACAGAAAGAAAAAAAAGAAGTGCAGAAAGAAGCAACAGAAGTCCTCAAAGACGAAGAAAACTGCAGGAAGAAGGATAACGTGCAGAAAGAACAAAAAGAAGAGCAGAAAGAATCCTTGTTGCAAAATCATCCTGTACCCTCAACTTTTTCAGACGGATACTGGTGGTAACTGAGTCTGACTAACCAGTCCTAGAGCCAGTGCTATGTTAAAAGACACTTAGAATACAGTGAAAACACCTACATACACTAGGGAACATTATGCGTTGGGGTCCCCCTGTGATTAGCATGACCTCCTCTGTAAGCCCCTAGTATATAATAGGGCAGGGGGATTAAAACTACCTCTTAAAACAGGCCACAGGGCGTTTTTGCACCCGTTAACTCAGGTCCCGTCCCCTCCCTTCACCACTGTGTAAACACGCCCTGTGTCCGTTTTTAGTTGGGAGATTAAGTTCATTTGAATCCTGAGGGTCCCTAGGGTCCAACTAGCCCACTAGGTACCTCCAGTAAGTGCCACAGAGCTGCGTTGCACAGAGGTGTAAAAAGTGGCACAGCCAGGACCACCTCTCTGCAATGCAGCTCAGTGGCGCTTACTAGAAGCACTTGGTGGGCTAGTTAGCCCCCAGGGGCCCTCAGTATTGAAGGGAAATTATATCCCCAATTTAAAACGTGCCATAGTGCGTGTTTGCACACGTCACCTCAGGCCCCGTCCCCTCCCTTCACCACTGTGTAAATGCGCCCTGTGGCTGTTCTAAGTTGAGAGATTAAGTCCCCTTGAATCCTAAGGGTCCCTAGGGTCAAACTAGACCACTAGGTACCTCCAGTAAGCGCCACAGAGCTGCGTTGCAGAGAGGTGTAAAAAGGGGCTTGGCCTCGGAACACCTGACTGCAGCGCAGCTCCCTGGCGGATACTGGAGATGCCTGTTGGGCTAGTTGGCCCTCAGGGACCCTCAGTATTGAAGAGGAATTAATTCCCCAACTTACAACTCGCCAGGGGGCGCGTTTGCAGAGTGCTGCAAGGAGGGGGCGTGGCCTCCGGCACGATGCCAGTCTTTTATTTATTTTAATTTTTTAAGAAGGGGGGCTGTGTGGTTCCCCTTCTTATTCTAATTTATTTGCCCTGATGACCCCATCCCCCAGGGCCTGTCTCCTAATTATATTTTTTTTACCCCAATCCCCAGGGCCGGCCACTGTTTTTTATTATTTTTAAAAAATATATATATATAGACACACCTAGGACATGCTGGACAAACCGTATGTACCTATCACCATGACGATTTGAGTGATATTCATTAAAAGGCGACTATGCATACAATGAATCCACGTGGAATGTATTTACACCACTAGTGCAGCTCTGACATGTCTGATGCCCTACCGTGCCTAATCCCGGTAGACACCCTTTTCGTTTATTTATACAAACATGGGTAGCTATTGACGGGCACATTTAATACACGTGCACACCAAGCCATTCAAAGGGGATTCGACAAAAATTCGACCAAAACTATGTAAGAAACCCCCCTCACGGTTAATAAAACACACATCCACTGCCGGATGTGTAATACTTTTTATTTTACTCTCTGGAAAGGGGACGAACATCACTTGAGAGTCACAGCGCGCTCCTGGCAGAGCCCAATGCTGTGTTACACCCACCATTGCCTGCCGAGTGCCACACACCTCTGTGTTGTATTCCACCAGCTAGTGCATATGCTATGACACTCTCTAGCCCATGTGCACTGTAACACCACCCCGTGAATATGTCATGCCACACTTGTCTTCGCACGGGTTATATTGCCCCATCTAACGTGCTTTCCTCGATGCCTATGTTATAACGCACAGTGCTATGCCATACATATTACAATCTGGGATCCATATCTTTGTCACAGTGCATATGCAACGTTACACTCCCCAGCACATATTTTATATTACAACTTTAGAGACTAGTTAGGTTACGCAACACTGCCCTGTGCATATTACACTCCAAGGCACACATCGCATAGCACGCGCTAGTGCCTGTGCTATCTCGCGCTCTCCAATGAATCTGTCATTGCGCACAATGTATTGCATATTATATTTTACGCCCGGTTCATCTTATATCACACTTTTTGGTGCATAGTTTATACCATACACTATATCTAGTTTTCATTTTCAATCGTGCTCTCAGGACTATGTTCTATATAACACTGTGTTCACCTACCCTTTTCACGGGCATTACATTTTGCGATAGGGGGTGGAGGGTCAGGGGGTGTTTCTACCAAGTGAGCCCGGAGTCACAGTCACAAACGTCCTCTTCTTCCTGAATAAAAGTGAGATTATGCTGCATACTTGTTCATATTTTAAGTAGTTCGCACAGACACACGTTTTAAAAACAATAAAGTTCCTAATACCCGCCTTCTCTGAACAGTTAGCTTGCTGCCCCATCCCCCTCCTCCCTATCCTCTGTTGTGTGAATCCATGGACTAGCCTCCTCCCTTCTGCTATGCATGGTCTGATGTGCTGCCACTGCCCTCAATTTAGTATGATGTACCAGTCCCCTCCTCCTGCCCTCCATTGCCCAATTCTATGGCTCATCATTGACCTCCTGCTTAGCTTCTGTGCTTAGCTTGCAGCCCCTATTCTCTTTCCCCCTGCTCTCCGATGTCTTTGTGCATGTCCCTGCTCCATCCTTTTTGCCCACCATGTTTCATGGACCTGCCACTCCTATCTACTCTGTTCTGTTGAGCTGCCACTCCGCTCCCACCTGCCTAGCATTGTCAGATGACTGTAACCTGTCCCTGCCACCTCCACCCTGCCTGTCCACATGCCATGCCCCTATCCTCTTCCTCCTGTCCTACATGGTCCATTGTACTGCCACACCCTTCTGCCCTCCCTGGTCTGTTGTGCTGCAACTGCTCCTCCTGCCTGGCCCATGCGGTCTGTTGTGAGGCCCATTCCCTTGAACTTTCTTGTCTGTGCACAGGTCCTGACCCTCCCTTCTATCCTCCATCGTCCTTTGTGCATGCCCCTGCACCCTCCTTCTTGCCCATCATAGCCATTGCGCTGTCACTAACCCTCCCACTTGCCATGCATGGTCTTCTGTGCTGCCATGGCCCCTCCCACCTTCCCTGTGTGGTCAGTTAGCTACCCCTGACCCCCTCCCACCTTTCCTCCATGGTCTGTGTGTATGCCATCACAGTCTCACTGTTGCTCTTCATGGTGTGTCTTGCTTCTAGTGCCCATCCTGCCTGACCTCCATAACTATCTTGCTGCTCCTGCCCTGCCCCCTTGCCCCCAGCCCTCTGTTTACATGTGCAGACCCCTACTCCCTCCCTCCTGGCTTGTCTGTTCCATTGTAATGCCCCTGATCCGTCCCTCCTGCCCTTTATGGTCTGTTATGCTGCAGCTTTCTCTCCTGTCTGTCCATTATGTTCAGCTAGCTACCATTGCCTCTTGCCCCTCTGTTCTCTGTTGTCAATGTGCATGGTCCTGTCCCCTCCCTCTTGCTTTCTATGGATTGTTGTGCTGCACTCCCGTCCCGCATGCCCTGTGTTGTGTATTGTGCTGCTGCAAACCCAGATGCCTGCCCTGCAGGGTCAGTTTGGTGCACCTCTCCATGTCCCTCCTGTCCTCTGTTATCCAAGTCCATGTCCCTAACCCATTTCCTTCCATGATCCAATGTACCATACTTGCGAACATTTTGAACTTGGTAAGAGGGAGATTTTGGAAAACAACTGGGGTATTGATTTTCCCCTTTGAGTTACATTGAAAAAGAGGAGATTGTAGACAACAGACAGATCAAATAAAGCCCATTTGAGCTTAAAAACATTGGACGTTTCCTGGCTGAATCGGGTCTGTTGGCATGTATGGTTGTACTACCATTGCCTCTTCCTTCTGCCCACAATGGTCTATTACATTGCCACAGCCTCTCTTGCAAGTCCTGTATCGTTGGTTTGTTGCCCCTGCCCCCCTTTCCACTGCCCTCCATAGTCTGTTGTGCTGCCACGGCCCTTCCAGCCTGCTCAGTGTGGTTAAATTGTTGCCTTTGCACCCTCCTACCTGCCTTCAATTTTCAGAGTCCGTGCCCCTGGCCTCTGCCTCTCAACAGTATCCTAATGAACAACTAGATTGCTAACATTCTATATTTATTACAAAAGTGTGGAACGCCTGACGTCATCTTGATGTAATCAAAACTGTAATACCTAGAGCATTTCCTTTAGAAATTACATATATGAGAGGGTCTTATTGGCATCAAAATTATGGTTAGACTAAAATAAGGACATATTTTCTGAGTTTTCAAATAGCGACAAAGCACTTTTAAATTATTTGTTATCTTTATGTTTTTTTATCCAGTTGACCACTTGATTAAATGTTGCACTTAGGGGAGAGGATGTGGTGTTACTTCCAGAACTGCAGACTTTGCAACTGGGGAACCAGGTTGGAGTTTCTGCTTCAGCTCGACATTCTGTGATTCTGGTCAAATCACTTAGTCTCCCCATGTCTACAACCAAAATGAATTTGTTCTTGTGTGATGTAACCAATGCTCATGTAAAGCACTCCAATACCTGACAAGTCTGCACTATATAACACTGCAAAAACACAAAATAATAAGTGTTTTGCACACTTCTGTCATTGGGCTATATTTGGGCTACATCTGGGTGATTTTGGGCTACATTTGGGCTCTTTTGTCTCCGGTGGCCATCTTGGGAGATTTATTTGTTATGAAGTTTCCTAATTTCCTCATTTACTGCAGTCTCCTCAGTAGGAAATACTTTTAGGTTTTTTACTTTGATTCCATCAAGAAGGCATTCAGATGTGTCACACATTTGCCATAAATTCAGAATGTTAGCACTCTTTTTGCTCATTAGATCACTGTAGTAAAGCTACTGCTCACCAGGGAAAACTGCTGCTGGTATTGAAAGTGCATGTTTCAGTCTGCATGTCAGAATTTTTTAATGAAATAAAAGAGAATTTCAGAAGTCAAAATGTGCCCTAGTTTTTCTTTCTGCAGCACTAATCATATTTGTTATGGAAAAATGAACCCCCTCATTTTGTTCCTTTTTAAATTAAATGTTTTAAGAGTTACCACTTGTTCTGCTTGGGTCTTCGGATCAGATAGAACCCGCTCAACAGAGCCTCTCTAACCCAAACCAGAACGTTACCCCCTCCCTAGGGCCTATTTACACCTAAATAACCACATATATGTACCACCTAAGGACAGGGAATTCCTACTATATATACCAAGACCTACAAGTCACAGCCTCGCGGTCCCAAACGGACCCAGGACTTCCTGCCCAGACGGCAGCCACAGACTTCCTGCCCAGACGGCAGTCACAGCCTCGCGGTCCCAAACGGACCCAGGACTTCCTGCCCAGACGGCAGCCACAGACTTCCTGCCCAGACGGCAGTCACAGCCTCGCGGTCCCAAACGGACCCAGGACTTCCTGCCCAGACGGCAGCCACAGCCTCGCGGTCCCAAACGGACCCAGGACTTCCTGCCCAGACGGCAGCCACAGCCTCGCGGTCCCAAACGGACCCAGGACTTCCTGCCCAGACGGCAGCCACAGCCTCGCGGTCCCAAACGGACCCAGGACTTCCTGCCCAGACGGCAGCCACAGCCTCGCGGTCCCAAACGGACCCAGGACTTCCTGCCCAGACGGCAGCCTTAGCACGAGTTCATCCTATAATTACCACGACATCAGTGTTACTATATATCAGATCACACAAAGACAGCTAGTTGAGCACAACTTGTTCCCTAGTTCGAAGGGCTCCTTTCTCCCTTACTCAGTTACCACCTACCTGATCAGGATTAACATCTGTTCATGTCAAGTCACAGCTGACTAGAAGAATAGGTTACCCTCTTACACAAGAACACGTAGCACATATTGCTTTACTACAAACTGAATACTTTATTTAGTTATTACATGCACACTCACGGAACATAATACATATCACATAACCTGCAAAGAAAAGTGAAAGATTAAGTTGTACACTCTAATAGTAAGGGGTTGACATCACCTTGGTCGTATGTAGCCTGCACTCAATGGTCATCTAGGTTCCCTTCTCGTCTGCGCCTCGGCTTCGCCTGGAAGTCACACCTCCGCAATCACGGGTTTACTCCCGTCTCCCTCTCCGAGTCACTGGGACCTCTTCCTCATCGGCTACTCTCTTCTCTTTGGAATATCTATTTCTCGGTTTTTCTCCACCTCCAAGTTTGTCATCTGTCTTCCCTGGAATAAGTAGCAGCTTTACTACTAACGGCCAGGTGCCGCCTATGGACTAGAAGCAAGTGCCAGTATCTGCCTCAAACTTTTACTAATATAGACGTGCATTTCCTCATGGAAAATTCCAGCCCGTAACCTGCCGCCCACCAAATTCTTGTACCTCCCCGTGCCAAGGACACGTTCCCAGTCGGCCGGACTGATGTAGTGTCTTCGGCATGAAGAAAAATACAATCCTTCGATAAGGGCCGGCCTGAACCGGTTCTCTCCAAGCGAATAACACCTCCTAACTAAAACACTGCCTATGACCTAGAAACATCCAAGCTGCCAGACCAGGAGGAAAGATGGAGTCTCTCCTGTTTAAGGCCTACCAGGCCTGAATTCAGCACGGCTCCATGAAATACCCTCACTACAGAACAGATTACCCCTAATGCTAACGAATCTATCCCCTAGGATATATATATGCAAACCCTGATCTATGGGGAAGAACACAGGATCATGTCGAAGTGCCTAATAAGTAGGCTCTATACACTACTCTAACCCTTAGACTTGAATGGGAAGAGACTGAAGTCACCTAAATCACCCTTCAACACAATAAGACCGGAAAAATCGAGCAGTACATTTCACCCTTGACTTCAGTCTATTATACATTCATTAAATGGGGCTAACATCTGTGGAAGAATAATATGAAACAAAGCTAACTGATCTATGTCTAATACCAAGTGTGCAGAATTGAAATAATGAAGGAATACACTGAATAAAGCAACAGATAGAAATCAAAACAGCAACAGCAATCAAAATACCACCTAATATTTGGCGTAGTATGTGTATATCAGGTAACCAATTAAAGAGCCAGTCAAACCAGCCCTGGTCAATGTGTTTTCTAACTTCTTCTGTTAAGTCACGCAACTTGTCGATGTGAGCACGAATGGATTGTGTATGGTCAGACAAGTTAAAACAACAGAGACCTTCGAAGTCCGAGCAATCATGTCCATGTTTAAGCAAAAGATAATCAATGGCTGCTCTATTTTGCAAAATGGCCCTACGTTCACCCTGGGCGTCTAATAGCATGTCAGACAAAATTGTAGAAGTATGATTAATAGATTTCACCATCCAGCAGGCCATTTTCCCAATAGATTTGGCATTATAAACCGCCAAAGCAGGAACACCAATAATTGAAACAGCTAAGCTAAGGTATTCAGACTTGGAATATAAATGCAAAGATGGGTCACAATCCTCCTGTAACATTACAGTATCTCGAAGCACACGAGAGTTGGCATTCGGATGCGATGCGAACATCAACAAACTGAGTCTCGTAATGGCACAAGGGCCTCCGGAAATGTTTGCAGGGACAAATGGCCAGGAAGTATTACCACATGAGAAAAGCCATCCGGCAGGTAGTAACATCGTGCGATAGTGACTGGGGGTAACTACCAAACTATTATAAGTCATATTGTTCTGAACTGAAACACATGTGGTCGGTGTCCTTTGAAAGCACAAAGTCCGTTCGTGGGTTGTAAACGAAGTGGCGCCTTTTAGTTTTAGGCGCAGACATTCAGAGATCGCACTAGGATTACACGTAAGAAAGAAGCACAAATCACCTTGTGTGATATTATAAGTAAGTATTTGGGACTGGATGGGGGTTTGCTCGTTCGGCAATTCAATACATAGGGGGCAATATACATGGGTAGCAAAATCACCCAGGAGAATATTGGGACGGGCCTTCGAGACATTAAAAATATGAGTTAAAGTTTCCAATGAGGCGGGGACAGCAACCAGGCAGGTCGCCAGAATGTCATGTACAGATCTCATCGGTGTCAAACAGAAGTGAGGGGCGTCAGTCACCCTCTTAGCAAGTGCGGTCCAAAAGTTCGATGATGAATCCCATGCAGCGAAGGAACGCAACACTCGGGTTCCCAGTTCATCCCGGGTTGATAGGATCCCTCCTTTCTCATCGTACCAGTCCGAAAACAGTCCGGCTCCGACACATCCTGCAGCAACAATCCAAAGAATGATCTGAAAGAGAACCAAATACAGGCATTAATCATTCTCGTAAATAACATTTATCAGCCGGGACCGCTTCCCAGCTATCTTTCCCTGGTCTCATAACCAAAATGGTATTATCCTGACCGGTGGCAATGACCTCTGCTTGTTCAGGGGGATTCTTAGGCGACTGCACCCAAACTCTGGCCCCAGGATTATCCGTGGAGCCAAAACCTTTCTGGCCACGTACAGTTAGCAACGTTGGAGCAGTGCCCTTCATTAATACACCACTGAAAACAGGCATTATGAGTAATTGAGCCACTCGGTCAGTGCGATGTATCAGTAAGTCAACCTCACTGCTATTCAGCAGGAGCACCTTAATCTCTCCCTGATAATCACTGTCGATAATTCCTCCAAGCACTTGAATGCCTTTTACAGCCAGCCCTGATCTAGGGGCGATCAATCCGAAATTTCCAGGTGGTATCTAAACACCAACACCTGTCTCTATGATGACTCGATCTCTACTTTTTATAACAATGTCATCCATAGCATGCAAGTCTAAACCTGCCGACCCTGGGGTCGCTCTACATGGAGCCAAAGCTCCGGGAGTAATTTCCCAATACATCACAGTTTCTCTGATTTCATTAGGCATAGCCTCAGCATTCGGGGGAAACAAACGCATAAGTGGAGATTCAGCATTTAAAAAAGGACGATTATTCAAAATCAATAGTGCTTGGGGCAAAAAGTCTCGCCAATTTTTATACTTGTCATCCGTTAACTTACGCAGCTGGTCCTTTAGCAGGCTATTCAATCTCTCCACCAGGCCCGAGGCCTGTGGGTAGTAGGGGATATGGAATATCCATTCAATATTGTTTTCCGCACAGAATTCCTGTACCAATCTTCCACGAAAATGGGATGCATTATCAGATTGAATTTGGAATGGCACACCATAGTACATCATAATTAATTCTAATGTTTTAATGGTATTCAATTGGGTAGCTTGCTTACAGGGAAGGGCTACCAGCAGGCCACTGTATGTATCAACAATAGTGCAAACATATTGACAATTCCTACTCATGGGAAGTGGACCAATGTAATCGATCTGCCAAATTTGAGCGGGCAGTTTGCCGCGATGTAAATGACCTTTAACAATTTGGGGCACCTTACGCCGTCTGATATGCTGACAAACGGGGCAGTGTAAAATAACATTTTTGATTAAATCTAAGGGAATATAAATTCCTCGATCAGCAGCCCACCTGCTAGTGGCCTTCTCTCCAAAATGTCCTGCCTTCTGGTGTGCCCATTTCGCCAATCCCGCAATATCAGAATCTTGCCTGTCCACCACTGCCTCAGCAATTTTAGACTTCTCATCTGCAATGTTATGAAAAAATTTGTCAAGAGAATCTATCGGGGTGTGAGCGTCCACATGGAAGATTGTAACAGTACTCTGTGGGAGCATCTCCCAAATTTCTTGCCATAACTCTTTTCCCCATAATTCTTTGGAATGTAACTTCCAATTATGGGAATGCCAAGTTGGCAACCAAACAGCCAGTCCATTGGCAGTAGACCAAGAATCAGTGAAAATATGACATGTACCAGGTAACTCTTGTTTCAAAACTTGGTAAACAGCGTAAAGCTCGGCAAATTGGCTGCTTTTACCTTCACCAGTTGTGCTCAACAATTTCTGTGTGATCGGATTATAGGACACCGCCTTCCAGTGCCGTGTCATCCCTATAAACCTCGCTGAACCATCAGTGAACCAAACATGGTTTCTTTCCGCTGCGGACAAATCATCAAAAGGCTTACCCCACTTGACAGGAGACTCCTGTGCTAAAGGTACGGAACATTCACTCTCAGTCTCAGTCGATGGCGCTCGCGCCACCTGCTCATGTAAAGAAGCAACTCCTTTCGGGCCCACACGTGCCCTGTCTTGTATGTACCATTTCCATTTAATCACACTCGCCTCTTGAGCGTGTCCAATTCGGTGAGTTTTCGGCGAACTCATAACCCACTGCATGATAGGAATTTCAGGTCGCAAAACTATATCATGTCCCAAAGTCAATTGCTCGGTATCCACCAGAGCCCAATAACAAGCAAGTAACTGTTTCTCAAAGGGTGTGTAACGCTCACCAGCATCAGGTAACTTTTTGGTCCAAAAACCTAACGGTACTTTACTCCTGCCTTGTTTCTGCCACAAACTCCAATTTGCATAAAGGCCCTGTACAGACACATTCAAATCCACGTCACCATCACGTACAGGCCATAAATCCAGAGCATGTTGAATTGCCTCTTTTGCCAGACTAAACGCATCTTGCTGTGGTTTATCCCATTCAAATGCATTCTTTTTACGCGTGACCCGGTACAAGGGGGCCAATATTTGACTCAAATGAGGAATATGCTGGCGCCAAAAGCCAAACAGACCAATGAAGCTCTGGGCTTCTTTCCTATTTCTAGGAACTGCAAAATCAAGAATCTTCTGTTTAACCTGAGGGATCACTTCACGGTGCCCTTCATGCCAATTAATACCCAAAAATTTTACAGCATGGGACGGACCTTGCAATTTATCTGGGTTGATTTCCCAACCTTTCTTACGCAGGCACTCAATGACTCTGTCTAATTGGGTCTGAACTTCCTCTTGTGTTTCGCCTTGGATCAAAACATCATCAATATAATGACATATCTGAATTTGGGGATGAACCGGTACCTCAGCCAAATGCTCTGCCACCAGCCGGTGACATATCGTAGGACTATGCACATAGCCCTGGGGAAGACTTCTAAACGTCATCTGACGCCCGTTCCACGTAAAACTGAATTGTTCCTGACACTCTGGGGCAATCGGAATTGAAAAGAAAGCATTAGCAATATCAATGGACGCGTACCATGTACCTGGATGCTTTTGGATTCTCTCAATTAGTGTAATAACATCCGGTACTGCAACAGTCAAAGAGGGTGTGTGCTTGTTCAATTCTCGATAATCAACGGTCATGCGCCAAGAGTTATCACTCTTACGCACCGGCCAAACAGGATTATTCCAAGCAGAAGTAACTGGGGTTATGACTCCTGCATCCACTAACTCCTGAATAGTGGTACTAATCTCCTCATGACCACCTGGAATACGATACTGCTTCTGACAAACCACTTTTGTCGCATGGGGAACTTGTATGGGGGGCATTCTTAAACGACCAACCCGTATAGGTCTGGACGATATATAATGCGTTGTTCCAAATTGGTAACATCCGTCATCTAGATGCAAAGTCATTCCTCTCAAAATATCAATCCCAATTATGAATTCTAGAAGTGGCACTACTAGTACAGAATACTCTTTTCTAGGAATTCTACCTATTCTCATTTCAAGCAAAGTTTGAACTGCAGGGGTTTCTTTTCCACCTAATCCGGTAATAGTAAAAGGCTGACCTGTAAACTTCTTCGATTTTCCATGAATAAGAGTGGCCTCCGCTCCTGTATCTACCAATGCTCGGGCCCTTTGGATATTACGATGTCTCCAATAAATGTCAATATCTACATAGGGTCTATTATCTCTGTGAGCCCATCTGTGTACCGGAGCTTGACCTCTTTCCTAATTATTCTTACTGCATTCCGTATACCAGGATAAATCAGGATAAAGACTCTCACGCTTCTTAGGTATCGGTACCTCCTGTTCATATCCATTCCCAGTACGGAACGGATTCGTATCTTCTGCATTGTACTGCGGGTTACGATCGACCAAACTGTGACGATCCTCTCTCCTCCTCAACTCAGGGGATTGATCCCTATCATCTCTACGTCTGCTGTGAACATAGTCAGTTCTCCCCCTTTCTCTTTCCCCCTCTCTCTCCCTGTCTCTCTCTCGACGGGGGGACACATCACGTGCAGAACGTCGATCATCACGATGAACAGAGCGCCCACGGCGGTCGTCATCACCGCTACCGTCAGAACCACCACGATCACACTCAGTGGTCCGAACACGCCGGGCACCCTCCTTTCGAACCAAGCCACGTTTGCGAAACAACTCCCACAAACGAGCGGTAGTCTCACCATCAATGTCCTCCCTCCGCACACCATCAGCCAGAAGACCAGAAAAAATATCACGTCTAGTAAGTTTATTTTCACCAGGAGTACGAGTGTCAGGCCGGGACTGACGTTCAGGTTTAAACCACTCACCCAACTCACCGAGTTGGCGCACCGATTCCAAAACCGTAGATAACACGTTACCAGTCTGATTAATCAATAAAGTCATCATGACCTGCTTATAGGCAACAGGGGAAGATCGAATGATACGGTTCCGCACAGAAGATGTCAACGAACCATCAAGCAACCTGTCAGCAGTACCCAGAAAAATTGCCGTTTTCATCACCTCCTCTTTGAGACGTTGAGCAGCATCACGCAAAGTATACCACGGCTTGTCATTCACAGGCCAGTCAGATTCAGTAGGATATTTTACATTACAACCCTCAGTCGCCAATTGGAGTAAAGAAATCTGACCAACACCATTATAGTTACGAAAATGATCCTGCACAGTAGAATCCAAACTCAAGGAACAGAACTTTAAACAATCGCCAGTATCCAACATAATACCAGCAGCGCCCAGTTCATAAAGGCGCACCATCCATGTGAGCAAGGACTCACCAGCTCGCTGCCGAAATCGCTGCAAAATATCACTAATTTCTTGCTGAGTAAAGTCTTCTAAACAGTCCAAAGAAATACCCTGCGGAGCATTGGGAGACTGCTGCAACTTCCGACGGAAAACTGGATGCGCAGAAACCGCGGGACGAGCATCACAAGGAGCCCGATCAGTACTCGTAGAGGGACAATCAGTGTAAGAAGCATTGATCCCACTCGAAGAACGAGCGTAATCACGGGGTGCACCATC
The DNA here is from genome assembly GCF_964204655.1 of Triturus cristatus. Lineage (NCBI taxonomy): Eukaryota > Metazoa > Chordata > Amphibia > Caudata > Salamandridae > Triturus > Triturus cristatus. The sequence continues at coordinate 160,978,837 of NC_140585.1, forward strand.
AAAGGTGCGAGAAGCAGACTTACAATCATGGCGGGAGCGAGAAGACTCGCGCTTGGCAGACTCCTCACCCGAGGAACAAGAATCAGTCGAGTTCCAGATATTACCATCCCATTCATCAGGATTCCAATCCAGCCCGGCTGTCGCCACGACCAGACGCACCTTTCGCGTCGAAACCCGACCGCGCCTGTTCTTGTATTTATAACGAGCAATTCGCACAGCCGCCCGTTCGGCAATAGTTTGGTAAGTCTCAAGTTTATCAGCAAGCAACTTATTTTGACACCGCAACAAAGTATGAGAATTCTGAATCTCAACAAAGTGCGCTTCCACATCTTTAAGAGATATCTGTAACTTCAACAATCTCTCATGCAGAATCCTGTATGCAGACAAAAGAATCCAACCTCTGCGCCCCAAAATGGGAATCTCCTCACCCTTCGATACGGGTGCCTTCTGCAAACAAGCAATCACATTAGCCGGCTCTGCCAGCTCCAAAGAAGAATTCCAATTCTCACTCAAACCAGTAGAATCAGCCCACTCACGGGCCAAGACTTCATAAGGCGTTGAATCCCATCCGGGAATATCAACGGGCAACTTAAAAGTAGATTTAGACCTTTTAGAAAACATCGTGAAAAAGGAAAAAGAAGAAAAGAAGAAAAAGAAAAGAAGGAAGAAAAATAAAAACTATACACAGAAATATACAAAAATAAAATGTAAACAAAACCACGCACGCGCCGAAAGCAAACACAAGACAACCACAACGCACACAGGTTTCGTAAACGGTTCGTGACGCCAAATGTTCTGCTTGGGTCTTCGGATCAGATAGAACCCGCTCAACAGAGCCTCTCTAACCCAAACCAGAACGTTACCCCCTCCCTAGGGCCTATTTACACCTAAATAACCACATATATGTACCACCTAAGGACAGGGAATTCCTACTATATATACCAAGACCTACAAGTCACAGCCTCGCGGTCCCAAACGGACCCAGGACTTCCTGCCCAGACGGCAGCCACAGACTTTCTGCCCAGACGGCAGTCACAGCCTCGCGGTCCCAAACGGACCCAGGACTTCCTGCCCAGACGGCAGCCACAGACTTCCTGCCCAGACGGCAGTCACAGCCTCGCGGTCCCAAACGGACCCAGGACTTCCTGCCCAGACGGCAGCCACAGCCTCGCGGTCCCAAACGGACCCAGGACTTCCTGCCCAGACGGCAGCCACAGCCTCGCGGTCCCAAACGGACCCAGGACTTCCTGCCCAGATGGCAGCCACAGCCTCGCGGTCCCAAACGGACCCAGGACTTCCTGCCCAGACGGCAGCCACAGCCTCGCGGTCCCAAACGGACCCAGGACTTCCTGCCCAGACGGCAGCCACAGCCTCGCGGTCCCAAACGGACCCAGGACTTCCTGCCCAGACGGCAGCCTTAGCACGAGTTCATCCTATAATTACCACGACATCAGTGTTACTATATATCAGATCACACAAAGACAGCTAGTTGAGCACAACTTGTTCCCTAGTTCGAAGGGCTCCTTTCTCCCTTACTCAGTTACCACCTACCTGATCAGGATTAACATCTGTTCATGTCAAGTCACAGCTGACTAGAAGAATAGGTTACCCTCTTACACAAGAACACGTAGCACATATTGCTTTACTACAAACTGAATACTTTATTTAGTTATTACATGCACACTCACGGAACATAATACATATCACATAACCTGCAAAGAAAAGTGAAAGATTAAGTTGTACACTCTAATAGTAAGGGGTTGACATCACCTTGGTCGTATGTAGCCTGCACTCAATGGTCATCTAGGTTCCCTTCTCGTCTGCGCCTCGGCTTCGCCTGGAAGTCACACCTCCGCAATCACGGGTTTACTCCCGTCTCCCTCTCCGAGTCACTGGGACCTCTTCCTCATCGGCTACTCTCTTCTCTTTGGAATATCTATTTCTCGGTTTTTCTCCACCTCCAAGTTTGTCATCTGTCTTCCCTGGAATAAGTAGCAGCTTTACTACTAACGGCCAGGTGCCGCCTATGGACTAGAAGCAAGTGCCAGTATCTGCCTCAAACTTTTACTAATATAGACGTGCATTTCCTCATGGAAAATTCCAGCCCGTAACCTGCCGCCCACCAAATTCTTGTACCTCCCCGTGCCAAGGACACGTTCCCAGCCGGCCGGACTGATGTAGTGTCTTCGGCATGAAGAAAAATACAATCCTTCGATAAGGGCCGGCCTGAACCGGTTCTCTCCAAGCGAATAACACCTCCTAACTAAAACACTGCCTATGACCTAGAAACATCCAAGCTGCCAGAGCAGGAGGAAAGATGGAGTCTCTCCCGTTTAAGGCCTACCAGGCCTGAATTCAGCACGGCTCCATGAAATACCCTCAGTACAGAACAGATTACCCCTAATGCTAACGAATCTATCCCCTAGGATATATATATGCAAACCCTGATCTATGGGGAAGAACACAGGATCATGTCGAAGTGCCTAATAAGTAGGCTCTATACACTACTCTAACCCTTAGACTTGAATGGGAAGAGACTGAAGTCACCTAAATCACCCTTCAACACAATAAGACCGGAAAAATCGAGCAGTACACCACTTTAATCCAAGCAAGATGGCTGCAGGTGTGCCATACGTTTATCATAAGTAGGACTGTTAGCGCTCTAGTTGTTCTTTGGAACACTCTGGGAAGCTGCAGTAGAACACAAAGGAATCAACTGACAGTCTCTGCCCTTGTTGGATGTACATGTTTTACTGAGAATGTCAGACTTCATTCTCACATGACTGAGAAAGATAATGTGAATTTACAGAAAATAAGCTCTCAGTTTAGCTTATAGATCACCTTCCAAACCTCTGTGGGAAAAGCATGAGAAAATATCTTTCTCTCAATCATGATATCCCAGCAGAAGGCTTTTTCACATGGTGAAATCACCTTAGAACATACCCCAATTCCTAAAATGAGTATGGTACCATCAACAAATGATTTATAATGTAACTAAAGTCTTAAAACCTTCTATTAACTGCAATGCTTTTTAATGAGGTGCTATCATGTATATTGGTCCCAAGATGGCTGCCAACACTTCTTGGATGAAGTGCTGACAGCCAATCAGATCTCAGGATGAGATGTGTGGTTAGGCTCCGCCCATATATATATATGATTTTACTTTTGATTTTCTTAGGAACTACTGAACAGATTGACACCAGACCTGCAAAAGGCACTTCCCTGAGCTGAGGACTCCCTCTCTGCCAAATTTCAAGTAATTCTGTTCAGCCGTTCGGGCTGTACCTTGGACTAAAGGTCCCTATGGAAAATTGCATGGGGAAAACGCGTTTTGGGACCCCCCTTTTTTCTCAGCCCCCGCTTGGCAAATCCCCCCGAGACTTTCAGGGTGGGAGCGGAGCGCCCCACCTATTTTGAAAATTTCGCAAGGACTCGTCAACCGGCGCCAAAGTTATTCCAAATAGAATGTTGCGGATTTCCTATGGAAACACGGTCCTAACTATAACTATCTACTGGCGACCGCCAGTAGGTAATATATATATATATATATATATATATATATATATATATATATATATATATATATATATATTACCTACTGGCGGTCGCCAGTAGGTAGTTATAGTTAGGACCGTGTTTCCATAGGAAATCTCAAAATTCTATTTTGAATAACTTTGGCGCCGGTTGACGAATCCTCGTGAAATTTTCAAAACTAATGGGGCGCTCCGTTCAGCTCCTACCCTGAACGTCTCGGGGTGATTCGTAAAGCAGGGGCCGAGAAAAAACGGGGGTCCCAAAACGCGTTTTCCCCATGCATTTTTCCATAGGGACTTTAGTCGCAGCTACAGCCCGAACGGCTGAACAGAATTATGTGAAATTTGGCAGAGAGGTAGCCATAAGGTCCATGAAGTGCCTTTTGCAGGTTTGGTGTAAATCTGTTCAGTATTTCCTGAGAAATTAGCATTTAAATCAATATATATATCTGTACGCGCGTACCGTGCGCGCACTGAGCAAGTCCTGTGCGCGCACCTTGCCGATCGCGAGTGCACTTCTGATTGGTTCTTAGATGTCAGTAAACATTCGAATCGGTGAAAATCAGGAAGCGGCGGCCGCCATTTTGTCTCTCGCATAAAGAGGGGGTGATAAACAAAGGGGGAGAACTTGAAAAGGGGGCAGAGTGGGGAGATATTGACACACTAGGCATTGTAAGGGGGTCACAGTAGGACCTTGTAGGGCAAAAAAAAGGATTTATATTTTGAAAAAAAAATATCGCCGAGTGCGCGCACCCAGCGCGCACCCGAAAAAATTTTAAAAACAAAAAAATTAAAAAAAATTCGCAATTAAGTAAAAAGATATAAGGTGGCTCTAAAAAGAGCCCTTGTGTTTATTGTGTGTGTTTTTGGTACCTACAAGTAAGTACCGATGCAGAGTCTAAAGTTCAAGAGGAAGACTCTGTTCCCTTCATCATTGAAGTGTACACCATCTCCTCTATAAATGTCTTGCATGTTGTAACGCAAGTTGTTGTGGTATATAGAACCCATACCATAGTCTCTGAGGAAAGCAGAAATAGATTTGTTGACGTGCTTCCTTGCTTTGTCAATCTGCGGACAAAATTGGTTGGACCAGTTCCACTTTTGCCTTTGGCATATGTTAGAATATACAAAGGCAGTTTGTGGAAAAAGCGACATCAATTGCACAAAGGTGTCCTTAATAAGCATTTCCAGACCTACTCTAGTTAAAGTGCCTAGGTCATTTCCACCACAGTGCACAATAATAAGGTTAGGCTGTGGGAGATGTAGAAAGGTTTTCACCAAAGGCATTAATTGGTGCCACTTTAACCCTCTCTGACCAATCCATTTAATGTCTACATTTGGCAAGGCAAGGTCTCTCACCATACCTCTTTTTTCTGCAAATTTTTCACTCCAGAAGACATAGCTGTGACCTACAATCCACACTGTGAACATCTTCAAAGGAGATCTGGATGCACTCAGAAGGTGTCTTTCAGTAGAAAGGCAAAAAGAAATGAAAGACAGTTGAAAAATGGGGGCACACATACTTTTTTTTATAAAAAGAACTCATTGGCTGTTTCAAACCATTCTACACTAAAAACTAGGCTGTATGTTTAAATTTTAAAAAGCATGTTTTGTATTGGTTCAGAAAAATGTGTGAACAAAGAACATTAGTTTGGATTTGCTGTTAGGTTTGAAAAGTCAAGCACTCTTGCTCTTTGGAAATGAAACATTGTCTGCTGAACTTCTGACCTCTCTGCTCACACCTGTGTTCCATGACCTGTTGCTATGGTAGCAGGCAGAAGTCAAGTTGGGGGAAGGGTACATTTGGAAAGGGGTTGAAGTTTTCAACCAATAGAAATGTGTGATTTTATTTGAAAAAATGTGGGAAGCACTGAGATTTGAAATTAACATGTATATGTGTGAAAAAAGAGAGGGAAACTGTGCCATTAACTGGTTCTGCTGAGAGGAGAGAGGTGTTCAGCTCAGAGATTCTGGTCTGATAAACTGCTGTGTGACTGCCACATTTCTTTCACAACTAACTAATTTTAAAGGTGAGTTATGAGTTTGAGAGGGGGTGTTTGTGGTTAATTTAGATATAAAAAAAAGAATTGTGATTATTTGTTTAAAGTTGTGATTTACATTTTCTGTTTTGGGAGATATTTAACTGTTTTGAATATGTAAAATATTATGGAGTATGTTTTCATCATAAGTTAATGTGTACTGGTAACAATGAGGAATACTGTTTTGTGCCTACCATCAAACCATGAGTCTGTGTGCAGAGAAGAATTGTTGACAGAGATTTAATTTGTGTTGCTGTTGAAAAGTAAGACTTGCAGTTGAAAGAAAAGGACAGCTTCTTTTTAATTGTGACGGTTAGCATTTAGCAGAAATCATTTTGAAAGAAAAGAGAGGAAAATGGCAGCACATTTGAAAAAAGCATTAGTACTGTAAGAATTGATAACCCAGGAAAGGGGCAGCCTGTGTTTTGTGCCTACCAACACAGCATGAGTCTGTGTGTATATAGGAATTGTTGTCTGAGATTTAATTTGTGAAGTTGTTGTTCAGTAAGAAATGCAGTCCTAGGAAAGGGGCAGCCTGTGTTATGTGCTTAAAATGATGCCATGAGTCTGTGTGCGCACAGGAATTGTGGGCAGAGATTTAATTTGTGAAGATGTTGTTCAGTAAGAAATGCAGTCCCAGGAAAGGGGCAGCCTGTGTTATGTGCCTAAAATGATGGCATGACTCTGTGTGCACACAGGAATTGTGGGCAGAGATTTAATTTATGAAGTTGTTGTTCAGTAAGAAATGCAGTCCCAGGAAAGGGGCAGCCTGTGTTAAGTGCCTAAAATGATGGCATGACTCTGTGTGCGCACAGGAAATGTGGGCAGAGATTTAATTTGTGAAGTTGTTGTTCAGTAAGAATTGCAGTCCCAGGAAAGGGGCAGCCTGTTGTGTTTACACAAATTATCCCTTAGCACACATGCACTGTTACATACATCCCTGCAGTCTTCATGCAGTTCTGGAAGTCTCTTTGCTCATCTGTCTTGCACCAGACAATACACAGTCTTCAGAAACACACTCTTGGCACACACGCAGCAGCTTCTCCAACACTCTCATGTGTAGTACTCAGCTTTGTGTGCTGTTTCAGATAGCACTGTGTAATGCAAACACATTCAACGTCACCAAGGCCTCATTTAAATTGATCTAGTCTAATCACTCACCCTGTAACACATGGTCATGGTCTTAAGGAGCTGTTAGGACATGTGCTGTTTTCTGCTTCTGTAAATGATAAGGGGAATGTGTCAGGCTGTAACAGTAATTTGGTACTATTCAGGGACACTGTTTTGTTCCAAAAAACATAGCATGAGTATGTGTGCGCACAGGGATTGTGGGCAGAGATTTAATTTGTGAAGATGTTGTTCAGTAAGAAATGCAGTCCCAGGAAAGGGGCAGCCTGTGTTATGTGTGTAAAAAGATGGCATGAGTCTGTGTGCACACAGGAATTGTGGGCAGAGATTTAATTTATGAATTTGTTGTTCAGTAAGAAATGCAGTCCCAGGAAAGGGGCAGCCTGTGTTGTGTGCAAAATGATGGCATGAGTCTGTGTGCGCACAGGAATTGTGGGCAGAGATTTAATTTGTGAAGATGTTGTTCAGTAAGAAATGCAGTCCCAGGAAAAGGGCAGCCTGTGTTATGTGCCTAAAATGACGATATGAGTCTGTGTGCACACAGGAATTGTGGGCAGAGATTTAATTTATGAAGTTGTTGTTCAGTAAGAATTGCAGTCCCAGGAAAGGGGCAGCCTGTGTTAAGTGCCTAAAATGATGGCATGAGTCTGTGTGTGCACAGGAATTGTGGGCAGAGATTTAATTTGTGAAGTTGTTGTTCAGTAAGAATTGCAGTCCCAGGAAAGGGGCAGCCTGTTGTGTTTACACAAATTATCCCTTAGCACACATGCACTGTTACATACATCCCTGCAGTCTTCATGCAGTTCTGGAAGTCTCTTTGCTCATCTGTCTTGCACCAGACAATACACAGTCTTCAGAAACACACTCTTGGCACACACGCAGCAGCTTCTCCAACACTCTCATGTGTAGTACTCAGCTCTGTGTGCTGTTTCAGATAGCACTGTGTAATGCAAACACATTCAACATCACGAAGGCCTCATTTAAATTGATCTAGTCTAATCACTCACCCTGTAACACATGGTCATGGTCTTAAGGAGCTGTTAGGACATGTGCTGTTTTCTGCTTCTGTAAATGATATGGGAAATGTGTCAGGCAATAACAGTAATTTGGTACTATTCAGGGACACTGTTTTGTTCCAAAAAACATAGCATGAGTCTGTGTGCGCACAGGAATTGTGGGCAGAGATTTAATTTGTGAAGATGTTGTTCAGTAAGAAATGCAGTCCCAGGAAAGGGGCAGCCTGTGTTATGTGCCTAAAGTGATGGCATGACTCTGTGTGCACACAGGAATTGTGGGCAGAGATTTAATTTATGAAGTTGTTGTTCAGTAAGAAATGCAGTCCCAGGAAAGGGGCAGCCTGTGTTATGTGTGTAAAATGATAGCATGAGTCTGTGTGCGCACAGGAATTGTGGGCAGAGATTTAATTTGTGAAGATGTTGTTCAGTAAGAAATGCAGTCCCAGGAAAGGGGCAGCCTGTTGTGTTTACACAAATTATCCCTTAGCACACATGCACTGTTACATACATCCCTGCAGTCTTCATGCAGTTCTGGAAGTCTCTTTGCTCATCTGTCTTGCACCAGACAATACACAGTGTTCAGAAACACACTCTTGGCACACACGCAGCAGCTTCTCCAACACTCTCATGTGTAGTACTCAGCTCTGTGTGCTGTTTCAGATAGCACTGTGTAATGCAAACACATTCAACGTCACCAAGGCCTCATTTAAATTGATCTAGTCTAATCACTCACCCTGTAACACATGGTCATGGTCTTAAGGAGCTGTTAGGACATGTGCTGTTTTCTGCTTCTGTAAATGATAAGGGAAATGTATCAGGCTGTAACAGTAATTTGGTACTATTCAGGGACACTGTTTTGTTCCAAACAACATAGCATGAGTCTGTGTGCGCACAGGAATTGTGGGCAGAGATTTAGTTTGTGAAGTTGTTGTTCAGTAAGAATTGCAGTCCCAGGAAAGGGGCAGCCTGTTGTGTTTACACAAATTATCCCTTAGCACACATACACTGTTACGTACATCCCTGTAGTCTTCATGCAGTTCTGGAAATCTCCTTGCTCATGTCTCTTGCAGCTGACAATACATAGTCTGCAGAAACACACTCTTGGGACACAGGCAGCAGCTTCTCCAACACTCCCATGCGTACTACTCAGGTCTGTGTGTAATGCAAACACATTCAACGTCACCAAGGCCTCATTTTCTTTGCTCTACTCTAAACACTCACCCAGGTTGCAGATACTTATGGTATGAAGTAGCTGTTAGGAAATGTGCTCTTTTCTGCCTCTGTGATTTTCCAGGTAAAATGTGTAAGGCTGTAACAGCAATTATCACTTGATCTATCAGAGTAGTAAATGTGCTTTGAATTTGCAAATCAAATTCTGTTTTCTGCTTAGAAGCACACCATGAGGCTGTGTGCGCACAGGAATTGTGGCCACAGATATAATTTGTGTTGCAGTTGTTCTGTTAAAAAATGCACTTGCAGGAAAGGGGCAGCTTGTTTTTTTTCAACTGTGGTGGTTAGTACTGTGCACAAATTAGTAAATCTGAAATGAGAGACAAATGGAACAACATTTGAAATAAATGAAAAGTAAAAAAAAATATTTTAATGAATTATAATTACAAAAAGGATTTTTTTTTAGTTCCTTGCAGGTATTGCTGAGCAACAGTGAAAAAAAAAATGCCTTTAAGGACAAGAAAAAGGAAAGAAAAGCAACAACAAGTATATCTGGACAAAACTGGGAAAAAAAATAGCAGGAGAAGCTGGTGAGGGCAAAAAGAAAAAGTCTACTGGTAAGCAGAGCAGAGATTTCTTAAAGATTTTCAAAAAACAAAAAAATGGCAAAAATAACTGTAAAACAAAGAGTTTTTTGTACAAAGCAACAACACAATCAACAGCAAAAAAAAAAAAGCTAATGTACAATCAGAAGTATGTCAAACTGATTTAACACGAAAATTAGATTTTAAAAACATTCGTCGAAAAATGTTTCATAGAAGAGTGATGTTAAATTTGCTAAAGGATGTGAAAAAATATAAGAAAAAAACAAAATGTATTAAGAAAAAAAAAATTATAGAAAATATTGTAAGTAAGGCTTTGGAAATAAAAAGAAAACTTTTTATTCTACTTTTGAATAGGATGCGTAGATTAGAAAAATTAGTGAATGCAATGAAGTCACAAAGCAAAAGGAAAAGAGAAGTGAAAAAAAGTCACTTTTGTAAAGTGTTCTTGGGAGAATGGAAACACAGTTCAAGTACTGAACCATTTTTTAATGAAGAGAGTTATCTTCAAAGTAATAGTTTGTTGCATGCAGTTGACACCAATGGTAGAGCATATGAAGTTAAGGATGGTTGTGTGATGCAAAAAGAGAAAATGGTCCCAAGAAATGAGGAAGAAGTAATGGCTGCTGAGGCTATGGGGAGACGTCCAAAAGCCCCAGTGTACACTTGGAACTGTAGTAGTATTTGTACTGTGCGTCAGGAATCTATTGATAAATTACGTGACTTTCTAAGAGAATATAGTAAAAAGAGTGTAAAACAGAAGATGAAGGTGCTTCAAACACTAGATCCATGAAGAGTGAGAGAAAATACTGGTTTGCAGGGACATTCTCTGGCTTGTCTATCTAGAAAAGTGTGTAAAAGTGTTTTTCATCATTTTAGGATGCTGGCTGTTCATCATACTGAAATGAGAAAGTTTGTGAGAACATTGTATTTTGCTAAAAGTCCAGCAGTAAAGTTGAATGAGTTGAATAATGCTCTGTTCCGTGGATCTGTATCAGATGTAGTGAAGGTTACTGATGAGATTCAGTTTTGTTACTTTGGTCCAGAACAAGAAAGTGCAGAAAAGGACACAGTAAATGAGGAAAATGAGGAACAGAATGTAGAACTCATTATTACTAAAAATTTTGAGGATGAAATGACAAAATTTACTATCACCTCTAATGAAAGACCAAATATTACTTGTATTTGTTGCCGCAGAAGTCATTATAAAATTCAAACAAGGAGTGTTGATCTGTATAAAAAAAGTGAAAATGAAGATAATTATAAGTGGAAGGATTTTGCAACATATATATTTCTTGAAAATTGTTTTGAATTGGGTGAAGATCAGCGTATTTGTAAATACTGTTATAATAAGTTAGAAGAAAATAGAATGCCGACCAGAGCTGTACATAATAATTTAGAATTGGATGCTATTCCTGCCGAACTTTCTGAGTTAAATACATATGAGTCTATACTCATTCAATGTGTTCATCCGTTCCAGACCATAGTACGTATGGAGCCCAAAACTGGTAAATTACCTCCTTCTGATTTACTGAGAGGTTTAAAAGGAAGAGTGGTGTATTTACCCTTGGATTTGAAAAAAAATATGGAAACTATTGATGCAGATACTTTGGAAACTGAACCATTAGTAATTCTGGTTAATGGTGTACCTACAAAGTTTAAGAAGATTTGGCAAGAGCTGGTGGATGTACGAAAAGTACAAAGAGCAAATTTGTATTTGAAAAAAAATAATAAATGGTATGAATCAATTTATATAGAAGAAGAAGAAGAAGAAGAAGATTTACAAGAAGACACAGAAACACCAACTGGTCAAATTGAAAAAGTGGACAAGTCAAAGGAAGAAGAAATTTATGAACATTTTAGCATATATCCTCTTCATTCAAAAGAAGTTATGGGAGACACTATTGATCTGTTTCAGATGAAGAAAGCAAAAGGAACTCCCGTGAGTTTATGGGAGGAGAGCTTGGAAGCTCGATGTTTTCCCCAGCTGTTTCCTACAGGAAAAGGAGGACGATACGATGAACGTCCAGAACAGATTCCAGCTTCTGAGTATCGGACTACAAGACTATATGCAGAAGATCCAAGATTTCGTCAAAGTATTCCTTATTTGTTCCATCTTTTATTTGAAAGCGACTTGTCTGCATTATCTTATGCAGTAAATCACATTTTAAAAAGTGGAGTACATTTACAAAATGTGTCTGCTAAGGATTTTATGGAGAAAGTGCAGCACCGAGATGATCATTTGGAAACACAACAGATCAATCTGATGGCTTGTCAGCGTGGGACAAATGAATATTGGTACCGACGCCATGGTGAATTAAAATGCATGTTACGGAATTTAGGAACTCCTACATGGTTTCTAACCCTAAGCTGTGCCGAGTACGCTTGGGATGATTTACTGGATTTTCTAAGAGAGGCAAATTCAAACATTAAAAACATTGAATACAAGACAGCTGGAGAACTGTGCTCATTGGATCCAGTTAATGTTTGCAGATATTTCAATCATAGATTTGAGGCTATGATGTCCTTCATCTGCAATAAAAAAAATCCACCTCTTGGAGAAGTAGTGGATTTCTTTTGGAGAAAAGAGTACCAGGCAAGAGGTGCTCCTCATATTCATATGCTGTTGTGGATCAAGGATGCCCCAAAGTTTGGAACAGATACTGATGAAGCAGTGTTATCTTTCATTGAAGAATATGCAACATGTGCTATACCTAAAAGCACAGAAGAGAAAAAGTTAAAAGAGCAAGTTTTACGTTTCCAAAGTCATTGGTGTGGAAAATACTGTCGACGGAAGTACAAGACGAAAGATAAATTCTACACAAAGTGTCGATTTGGATTTCCTAGACCTGTTCTTTCAAAAGGAAGAGTCAACAGTTTTATGTCAGCTGTGCGACATACTATAACCAGAAAATCTCCCAAAAATACCTACAACCTAAAAAGAAATGAAGAGTCAAAATTTATAAATGACTTCAACCCAGTCATTTTATCCATGTGGAATGCTAACATGGATATTCAGTATGTGGCAGACAAATCTATTGCTGTTGCTCGGTATGTGACATCTTACATCACTAAATCTGAGAAAACAGAATTGAAGGAACTGTGGGAAGAGATTTCTCACGAGAAGACTGTCAGTAAGAAGCTGTACAGTTTCAGTTTAAAGATGTTATCGCATCGAGAAATTGGATCCTACGAATGCTCAGATAGGTTATAATCTGCAAGTCTTTACTCGAAATCCAGAAGAATAATTTGGGTAAGCTTAGGCCTTGCAGGAATGAGAAATCGGGTACTGAAATCTGTTGGAGAAATTGAATATTTGGCCGAGAATGACCCAGAAAGTACAGATATTTTGAAATCAAACATGTTGGACACATATTACCCAAAGAGAAGTCATCATCTTGAGAACATGTGTCTCTATGAAGTGCTGCAGAACTACATTTATTCACGGAAAGCCACAGAAGACATCAACAATGGAAAATATAAAGTCATTGGTGAGGAAGGATGTTTGGTGAAGCAAACAAAAGGAAGTTTGAAAAATCACAGGAAGCTGAGTTGCGACACTCCTGACAAAAAGGAATTTTACTACTTAGCTCTTTTACAGCTGTTTAAACCATGGCGTTCAGAGGACGAACTACTGGGAGAATTTCAAAGCTATGAAGATTCTTTTAATGCTAGCAAAGACAGTATAGAATGCAGTACTTTCACAACTTATGTCCAAATGTTAAATGAAGAAAATGAACAGGAAGCAAAAATTGCAGCTGAATTAGCTAGAGACAGTTCTCAAGACAGCCAAAGTTCAGTAACACTTAGTCAAGATCCCCTAGGACAACCAATCATAGAAAATGAAGCTGCAGTAGCCATAACTGAAGTAGAAACGGCCATGAATCAAGCACAGGAAGATTCAATCGACTTACTAAATCTGGAACAACAACTGAATGAAGAACAAAAAGAAATTTATGAAGAAGTCATCAAAAAAATTGATCATGGATTACTACATGAAAAGAAAGAGTGCTCATGCACATCATTTGAACCAATCAGGATGTATGTGAGTGGACAAGCTGGAACTGGTAAAAGTTTCTTAATAAAAGTCATCAGAAGCTACCTACAGCAAAAAACAGCTTCAAATTTGTCTTGTGTGGTAACTGCTCCAACTGGGTTAGCAGCCTACAACATAAAAGGAATTACCTTACATCGCTTGCTAATGTTACCAGTGGAGCATGAGAACAAAATAGAATACCACAAGCTAACTGGAGAAGCATGCCTCGAAGTTTCAAGAGTGTTGAAGAAGATGCAAGTTCTCATTATTGATGAGGTGAGCATGGTTTCAAATGTAATGCTTGCCTTTGTGCATTTAAGAATGCAACAAATTCTTAAGAGAGACTATGACGTGTTATTTGGAGGAAAACATGTCATAGTTTTTGGGGATCTTCTGCAGCTTACTCCAGTTAAAGGACAACCAGTGTTTAATACTGTGACACATGAAGACACGAAGAAGTCATTAGGAAGCATTGGTAATGCGAATATTTGGTCGTTCTTTGAGTACAAAGAACTCACTACCAATATGAGACAAGCAAACGACGAAGATTATGCAAGTATTCTGAAAGATATCAGAATTGGACTACTCACAGAAGTTGGCAAAAAAGCATTACAGAGTCGGTTGCTACTTAACTTATTTCCAAATGAAGAAATAGTTGCAGAGAAAATATACCAGAACATTGCAGAAAAAAATACTGTAATCTGCTTAATGCCAACACTACGTGAGTGCTCAATATTCAATGAGGAACTTTTGAAATTGGAAAAGGAAGAGATTAAGAAAATGGAAGCAGAGGACAAAATTCAGCATGAAAGAATTACTTTTACATTAACAGGCAAACTGAAAAATAAATTGGATTCACTAGAGAAGAATATTTCCAAAACAGCTGCATTAGAAAAAAATCTATATGTTTGCATGAATTGTCGAGTGATTTTAAGGAGAAATTTGGATGTAGAAAAAGGTTTAGTGAATGGAGCTATGGGAAGAGTTGTGGGTTTTATTAAATACCAGAACAAAGATGGAATTGAATGTTTAAAAATAAAATTTGATTAGAAAGAAGAAGTTAAAGACATTTGTCGTTGTTCAGTTCGTTTCATGCTTGTGAAAGACTTATATGTACGTAGGAAGCAGTTTCCGTTTTCTCTAGCATATGCTGTAACTATTCACAAGTCTCAAGGATTAACTGTAGATAGTGCTTTTGTAAACATTGGTTCTACTGTGTTCAAAGAAGGTATGGCATATGTTGCTTTGTCACGAGTGAAAACATTATCTGGTTTATTTATGATAGACTTTGATGACTCAAAAGTTAGTGCTGATACAAACTGTGTAAAGGAGTATAACAGATTAAGAAGAACCTATGCTCCTCATTTAGGTCAGTATCCTGTGATTGAAAAACATGTTGTTTGTCGGAAAAGGATATTTGAGAATATCTGTAATGTGGATGAACAGAACAAAAAAAAAAGGACAGTGATGTGATAGCAAGGAAAAAGAAAAAGGACAGTGTTGAAGAGGTTGTTGGTTGCCATTTTGAAAATAGCTCTGGTGTCAACTGCTATGCAAATGTAGTGCTGAATGTTGTATTTTATCTTGAAAAGTTGCTAGAACAGATAATAGTAAATCATGGAAAAAGATTGTGTTCTCTGCTGAGTCTCCTTTATGAGAAGCTGAGTAATGATAAAACTGAAATAGAAAGTGCTACTGATGTTAGAAATCTTTTAGATGTATGTTGTGGTTCTACACAGTTTAAAGAAAATGTCCAGCAAGATGCTCAGGAATTCTTAATATATATGTTTTGAGTGTACTAGAAGATGAAGGAGTAGAAGTAGAAAACTTATTTGGTGTCTCTTACAAATGAGAACATTGCTGTGAAAACTGTATGAACACATGTAGTAGTAATGTTGATTCAGAAAGGTTCATATTTTTACCATTACCACAAAGTAAATCAGTGACTTTTAGTAAATTAGTTAAAGATGCTAATCACAACATGGAATGTTCTGAATGTAAATCAGACATGTTTTCTACAATATTTTTACAGAAATATGGTCAGTATGTAATTTTAATGATGCAACGTTGTAGAACTGATGCTTCAAAATTGGACACTTTAATAAAGAAGTTTACAGGACAGCAATTATCAATTTCTGGAAAAACTTTTGTTACAGTTGCAATAATTTTTCATGAAGGACCTACTGTAACTTCTGGACATTACACAGTTTATCTTAAATGTGAAAAAGGCTGGACACTGTGTAATGATTCCCAATTGATTTTCAAGCAACGTTTGCCTTATGATTTACCCAATTCTTACTTAATTTTTCTGAATCCTAAATTTTGAAAACTAAAAACTGCATCTGAAGAAAGCATTTTTTGTATTTTTAAAGGATTATAATTGAAGATATCACTTAAAAAGGATTTTGAAATTACTATTTGGCCTAAAGGAAAAGTAATAAAAACAATTGTGGACTCCTTTGACAGAAATTATTTTGGCATGTGTGCTTTTGCGACAAGGTTTAAAGACGGTTTGTCTAGAAAATTTTTATTCATCTAGAGAAGTACTTGTAATATATATGTAATATTTCTAACAAGCTATATATTAGTGAGGAAAGTTTTAGGGCTTTTTTTAAGCAATCTTTCAGATTGTTTTTTTTTTGCCCACTGTTAAATGATGAATACAATTGTTTTCACTATTTTAAGTGAAAAATAAAAAATTCTGAAAACAGCAAAAAAAGGGCAAAAAATTGCTTAGTAAAATATGTAAAAACATGTAATGCTTTTTGTAATATATGATTGAATATTAATACTTTTTTTCTTTTTTTGCAGAACTGGAAAGAAAAAAGAAAAAAAAAATTCTGTTCCCTTGCAAAATACTTTTTAAAATTTTTTTGGGGAAAACATTTATTTTTTTAAAAAGTAAGTGAAAAATATTAGTATTACTCAATCCTCCCTTTTCATGCTTCCATTTCTTCACCTCTTTATGAACATTAAATTTAAAAAAAAAAAAAAAAAAATTTAAAAAAAACCCTTGGGTGCGCGCAGGGTGCGCGCACCTCAAAAAAAAATAAAAAATTTTTTTTTGCGGTTTAGTTTATAAGTGGCACTTAAAAGAGCCCTTGAGTTAATGGAGGGAAACAGGAAGAGAAAAACGAAAAAAAAGAAAAAACATCTATGGCCTACTTGCACTCATGGGCATCAAATTTTCTCTGAATGAGATCAAGACTGGTCTCACCCACAGAAATAAGTTTACCACAATCAGTGCAGCGTGTGGACAACCTAGCCAAACAAGGTGGTCCAAAAAGAGGTGTGGAAGAAGGCAAAGGCACCACTGCAGAAGAAGTGCTCGGCTGAGCTGCCGAAGATGTGCTCGGCTGAGCTGCTGCAGATGTCGTCGGTAGAGCAGGTGGAGGGTTTGCTCCAGAAGCTCGACGAAAAGTCACTGGATGCATTTTGTCAACATGCCTCAACATAGTGTGAATGCTAAAAGAATATTTCTTGTTAGGATTCCCACGTGACAAGACTTTTTGACAAAGTACACATGTAACTTTAGGTGCATTTACCTTTTTTTTGTCCCTCTGGAAAAGTGAAAAACTGCCATATAAAGCTGTATTTCTGCTTCCTGCTCCTCTGCCTCTCAAGAGTGTCCTGGTCACTGTCTGAAGATGGTTGCTGTTCAGCCATTGTATCTCAACAACAGAATAGCTCCTTCTCCAAAGGAATCAGAACTAATAATGAGGGGAGTAGGTGTGGTTTGGGAAGAATCTGGAACTGAAAGTACTTCAAACCAATCAAAAGTGATGATTGTTGATCACATGACTTGCCATGAGGGGATTGGGTGTGGTGTTGAAACAATCAGAAACTGAAAGTAATGATAACCAATAAGAAGTGCTGTTTTATTATGCATATATCCGAGGTGCGCGCACTGCGCAAGCTCCGAGCGCGCACCTCCTGATTACGTATGCGCGAACGCGTAGGAGCGCATGTGCATACGTCATATGCGCGTACGTAGCGCGCATACGTTGAACACGCGTATACGCGACCGTTATTGCGCGGAATTTTAGCGTATGCGGAAGTAAACCGCGTGGAGCGCGTAGGACGCACGCACGCATGCGTACGTACGTACGCATACGTACTGGGTGCGCGCTCCCAGCGCACACTATAACGTATATTTGCGTACGTAAATAACGTACGGCGGTATTCATAAAAAACGTATGAAATTGTACTAGGAGCGCGCTCAGAGCGCGCACCCCAAGAATTTATATATAAAAAAAAAAAGTGGAGAAAAATTAATTGCAAAAATTAAAAAAACTGTTCAACCTTATCCTAATTGAAATTTTTTAAAAAAAGCAAAAACAAATAAAAAGATACAGATAATATATAAATGAATACATAGGAATTTTATTTTTAATATAAATTTGTTTTTTTTAATTAAATAATACAAAAATTAGCATTTAAAAAACCGTACAAATTCACTGAAAAAACCAAAGGTTTCACACACGTTATAGTTAGGAATTAGCATTTTAAAAACCTTGCAAATTCACTGAAAAAACCATAGGTTTCACACATGTTATAGTTAGCTGGACATTTCACTCGTGAAAAGCCAATGAAATTCCCCCGTTATAGTTAGTTCAGCTAACTATAACTCGCGCCCCCGCAATGCACTGCTGATGACGTCACATATTACATCACTCATAACATGGTCAGTGACATCACTCATGACATCACTGATGACATCTCAAATGACATCACTGATGACATCATCCTTGTGACAGAGTGGCAGACCTCCTCTCACCCTAATATAACCTTTGATACACACATTCAAAAATAGAGACTAAAATTTTCAAAAAAATGGACATACCAAAACCAGTTAAAACAACCTCTTCAGTAATTCTAAGATCCACATACACATCCACTCATTCACCAACAGTCCTATACAGTCACTCATACATGTACTCACTCATCATATGTACTCATACACCTATACATCCTGTTACGCAATGCCACTCATCCACAGAGTTACTGACACACATAGTCACTCATGAAAATAAAGAAAGAAACATACATTTACTTGCATATACATTTATACACACACCACCACACTTACTTCTACGGGAACTTACACATACTTAGTCTTTTAAACAATCACTTATAGAAACACATACTTATTCATACAGGAACTCTTTCAATCTCTCACTCTCACATATACTCAGTTATATACACCAATAGTCACATATACTAGTTTAAAACATATGTAGTTACTCATAGAGACACTATTGAGACAGTCATTCACTCACTAACACACCCATGCACACACTCATCCACCCATACAGTCCTGCAGACATGCTGTCTTCAACACATACAAACAGTGAGTCACTCATTCATGTACCTATGCAGTACATAATACCCCCCACCGAACCATACACACACTCACACTAATACTAAAAAAAAAACTAATAACATATATAAACACCCATGTAGCTACTCACCAACCCATGCAGCCACTTATACACAAAGTGAGAGACTGATAAAGATATTTACATATTTAAACATTACTCAGTAAGCCATGTATTCACTAAGATACACTTAATCAGTCAGTTATACCATCAATTTTTCAAAAAGAAATCATCCATTTAGACACATATATACCCATTTATTCTTCCATCGTCCGTGAGATATACATATATAAAACATATTTAATTTCAGAAAAACACACATTCACTTGATGATGTCATTAGTGATGTCATTTGACATGTCATCAGTGATGTCATGAGTGATGTCACTGACCATGTCATGAGTGATGTAATATGTGACGTCATCAGCAGTGCATTGCGGGGGCGCGAGTTATAGTTAACTGAACTAACTATAACGGGGGAATTTCATTGGTTTTTCACGAGTGAAATGTCCAGCTAACTATAACATGTGTGAAACCTATGGTTTTTTCAGTGAATTTGCAAGGTTTTTAAAATGCTAATTCCTAACTATAACGTGTGTGAAACCTTTGGTTTTTTCAGTGAATATATATATATATATAGATATATATATATAAATATATATTCAATGAAAAAACCATAGGTTTCACACACGTTATAGTTAGGAATTAGTATTTAAAAAACCTTGCAAATTCACTGAAAAAACCATAGGTTTCACACACGTTATAGTTAGGAATTAGCATTTAAAAAACCTTGCAAATTCACAAAAAAAACCATAGGTTTCACACATGTTATAGTTAGCTGGTCATTTTACTCGTAAAAAAACATTGAAATTCCCCGTTATAGTTAGTTCAGCTAACTATAACTCGCGCGCCCGCAATCCACTGCTGATGACGTCACATATTACATCACTCATGACATGGTCAGTGACATCACTCATGACATCACTGATGACATCTCAAATTACATCACTGATGAAATCACTGATGACATCATCTAGTGAGTATGTGTTTCTCAAGAATTTCAATATGTTTTATATATATAGGGAAAGTCCTGTCGAAGAATGAGTGGGTGTACAAGTGTGTAAATGGATGATTTTCTGTGGTGCATAACATTATTCTTTAAGTAAGTCATTAAAGGTATCTTACTGCAGACTAGTGACTAAACTGTGTAAATGTGTGTATGTGTCTGTATGTTGGTGTATAAGTGGCTGCATGGTTTTGAGAACAGCTATATGAGTCTCTATATGGGTAATTGATTGGTTGTCTGAGTATCAGTATGGGTTCGTGAGTGTTTGTGTGGGTAGGGTGTGTGTCACTCTATGCATAGATGTGTGAGTTGGTGATTCTATGAGTGAATGGTTTTAGGAGTGCATCTGTGATGGACTGTATGGTTGAGCGAGTGTATGTATTGGTGTGTTAGGGATTTAATATATATTTCAGTAGTACATTTGTGACTAACTACATATGTGAAAGGCAGTATATGTGCGTGTAAGAGTATATAAGTGAGTAGATATGAGAGTGTATGATTTTGAAAGTGACTGTATGGATGAGTGTGTGCTTGTATCAATGATTCTATAAGAGTGTAAGAATGTGATACTATTTTTATGAGTAAGTGAACTTGAGTGTGTTTTACTGCATAGGTGAGAAAATTGGAGTGTGATTATTTGCATGACTGAGTTGGTGTAACAGTAGCTCTATGGATACTTGTTAGTGTGTGAGTGTCTATATAAGTGTTTAAATGTATATTATAGTTTTGTATGGAGTGACTGTAAGTATGAGTGACTTTACAGGTGAGCAAGTGGAGGTATATGAAGACCAAAGAGTTAATAAGTGGGTATGTAATGATTGGTATTGCAGTATATATGATTTTGAGAATGGAACTCTTAAATTTTTACTCGGTGTATCAAAGGTTATATTATGGTGTAAGAAGTTGTGGTAATTTTTCTCATGGATGACGTCATCAGTGATGTAATCAGTGATGTCATTTGAGATGTCATCAGTGATGTCATGAGTGATGTCACTGACCATGTCATGAGTGATGTAATATGTGACATCATCAGCAGTGGATTGCGGGCGCGTGAGTTATAGTTAGCTGAACTAACTATAACGGGGGAATTTCAATGGTTTTTACGAGTAAAATAACCAGCTAACTATAACATTTGTGAAACCTATGGTTTTTTTAGTGAATTTGCAAGGTTTTTTAAATGCTAATTCCTAACTAAAACGTGTGTGAAACCTATGGTTTTTTCAGTGAATTTGCAAGGTTTTTTAAATGCTAATTCCTAACTATAACGTGTGTGAAACCTATGGTTTTTTCATTGAATTTCAAAGGTTTTTTAAATGCGAATTTGTTATTTTTTAATTATATTTTTTATATATTTCTTTTTCAAAAATTTACCTATATATACATTTATAAATTATCTGTATCCTTTAATTTGGTGTGGCTCATTTTTTTTTTACTTTGAATTTGGATAAAGTTGAACAGCATAGTTAATATCTTCTATTAAGTTATGTCCACTTTTTTTTTTTTGTTTTTAAATTCTTAGGGTGCGCGCTCAGAGCGCGCACCTAGTACGTTTGTGTACGCTTTTCATGTATGCAGGCGTACGTTATCTACGTACGCATACATACGTTTTAGTGCACGCTCGCAGCGCGCACCCAGTACGCATGCGTAGGTACGTACGCATGCGTACGTCGTACGTGCTCCACGCGGTACACTTCCGTATACGCGTAGAGTACGCACGCTGACATTGGCGCATACGCGCGTTACGTACGTGCATAGTACGTATGCGCATGTGCACGTACGCATTCGCGCATGCGTAATTGCACCGTGCGCGCTCGGAGCTTGCTCAGTGCGCGCACCTCGGGTTATGTGATTAATAAAACAACACTTTTAATTGGTTTTCATTACTTTCAGTTTCAGATTGTTTCAACTCCACAGCCAATCCCCTCATGGCAACTCATGTGATCAAGAATAATCACTTTTTATTGGTTCAAAGTACTTTCAGTTCCAGATTCTTCCAAAATCACACCCACTACCCTCATTGTTAGTTCTGATTCCCTTGGAGAAGGAGCTACTCTGTTTTTGTGAGACAATGGCAGAGCACCAGCCACCTTCTGAGAGTGAGCAGGACACTCTTGAGAGACAGAGGCAGAGGAAGCAGAAAGACTCCTTTATATGGCAGTTTTTCACTTTTCCTGAGGGACAAAAGAAGGTGAATGCACCAAAGGTCACCTGCACACTGTGTCAGCGCGCTTTGTCACGTGGGAATGCTAATAAGAAGTACTCTTTTAGTATTCACACTATGATGAGGCACGTTGAGGCAATGCATCCTGTGACTTTTCGTCAAGCTTCTGGAGCAAACAGAGTGGCTTATCCTCTCCTTGTAAATATGGAAGAGCACCCTGCACCACTAGTATGCCAAGAAAAGTGACATAGTGGGGGTGCAGGTGGCTTGTAAATCTGTCCCAGAGATGTTAAGGAAGTTAAGGGTAAAACAGACAAACAGAGAGTGACAGATACAGAGACTGAAAGCAAACAACTGAGAAGGAGTAAGGCAGTTAAAAAGACTAAGACATATGGATACTGTTGGACCCGGCCTCTACTTGTCCCCGCACCACCTAACCTGGTACCTGCAGCCCCAAGCACACGGCCTAGCCGATCCTTCCCACCAGAACACACGCACCCGACCCGGACATCCTCGTCCATGGCCTCTCTCCTTTCGGCCACCCCGGGCCCGCGTGCCCACTTCATGCACCAAGATGGCCGCCCGGCCCCAGCGCGACCTGGGCCTAGAGGCTGGAGGACATCACGCTTCCAGGGGATGAGAGAGGGAGGAGCAGTTTCTATCGCACCTCTGAACTCCCCTGGGACGATGGGTTTCGATCGGCCCTCCGGCCGCCCTGAGGGCTGGCTCCACGCCTGCTGGGTGTCTGGGACTCCTCCCGACCCGGCCCTGAAAGGATCAAAAGACAATGGTAGGAAACCCCGACAAGCGACCCCCAGGTGACAAGACCCCTGCCTGCACAGACTCCGGACATCAAAGAGGGGTCGACCTATAACAAGGGGTGCTCTGAGACTGTCCGGTAGATTCGACGCTGGAACAACGAGAGCCTGCTGACGTGGTCGCGGCTCCTGGAACTTGTACCTGAGCCTTGCTGAGTGACTCGCGGCTCCCTGAAGATCGTAAGACCTCCGAACTCGTACCTGAGCCCTGCTGAGTGACTCGCGGCTCCCTGAAGATCGTAAGACCTCCGAACTTGTACCTGAGCCCTGCTGAGTGACTCGCGGCTCCCTGAAGATCGTAAGACCTCCGACTTGTATCTGAGCCCTGCTGAGTGACTCGCGGCTCCCACGGACGCTCCCGGTCCCGCCGGACCCCAACTACAGCAAGCGTACCCCCCGGCTCGAGGATTGTGAGCTGTGCGCCGGGTACGCCCCTGCCTTGAACCTTTGCCAGAGACTGTCCCGCTACCCCCTATCCCTGCCGAGACTCATTGAGCCCACGCTCTCCTTGTACATATCTGCAGTGCTAATCTGATTGATAAAGATTGATTCCTAAGAACGCACGGTGTGGTGTCTCTGTGTCGTGTGGTACCAGGGGTACGATCCTAGATACGAGATTCCTCCCCCTGAGGAGTCTCTCGCCAAGTGCCCGGCTACGATACCTCGAGGGTGGGTCTCAGGGTAGCCAGGACCCCTTCCGGGCTCCTCTGAGTTCGCCGTCTAACATTGGTGGCAAGCGACGGGATTCGGGCCCATAACCTACAGATCGTACCGTGAACGAAGGACGCACTACCGACAAAGATGGCAGAAGGAAGCACAATGAGCCTCGCAGAAACCAACGCCAACAGGGTGTTCCAGGTGGAACAGCTAGAAGAATACACGCACAAAGAACTAAAGCAATTCTGCAAAGAGTTTAAAATCGCTACCACCGGTCTCAACACCAAGGAAGATTTGCAGAAAGCACTGAAAGCTTGGGTCGATGCCGGGGCCTCCCACCCGGAAGGCACGGGGGAGCGCCCCGACGAAGCCGAACCTCCTCAAGGCGAAAGCAGCAGCAATCAGGTGCGAGGCATCGTACCAGACGGGGGCCTATCCCCGGAAGAACTCGCGGACAGAGAGAGAAGTCGCAATCACGAACTCGAGTTAGCCAAACTCAAAATCGAAGGCGAATTGAAGTTAGCGGAAAAAAAGCAAGCCGTAGAGCAAATGCGCGTACAAGGCGAACTAGAGGAGAAGAAGCTCCAACGGGAGCACGAAGTAAGGAAGCTCCAACTAGAGCACGAACGCAGCTTGAAGGAACTCGAGCTTAAGGCCAAAAACGAGGAAGGGAGGCCCCCGGGAAACCGAGAGGCGGCCTCCCCAGCGGAGCAGAAGGTCCACATCCCCAAGGACGTGGTCAAAGAATATTATAAAAACGATGACATTCAACAATGGTTCAGGGCCTACGAGGTCGCCATGACCTCCCATCGGGTCCCGCAAAAGGACTGGGGGGCAGGGTTGTGGGGACGGTTTCTGAGCGAAGGAAGAGACACCCTACTCGACCTGCCCCTCTCCCTGCAGACATCCTACAGCCACATGAAAGAGGCTCTACTCACAAGGTACGGCCTCACCCCCGAGATGTACCGTCAGCGATTCCGGGACTGCAGGAAGATCCCGGGCACCACCTGGGTGGAGTATGTAAACTTTTTCAGTCGGGCCTTCGATGGGTGGATCAAGGGCAGCAAAGTCACCACCCTTGAGGAACTTACCAACCTCCTGTTGTGGGAACACCTGGCTGCGAACTGCTTTGTGGAACTACGACAGCATCTGCTCGACAGCAAACTCTCCGATCCCAGGAAGAAGGCTGTGGAAGCAGACCGCTGGACCAACACCCGGGTCACCCGGGGCATGGTAGGAGAATACCCCCGAGCCAGTCAGGGACCACCCCGCCAGAGAGGAGGGGGAAACCAGGGAGGCCAGAGAGAGTCCCAGCCTAGTCCCCCAAAGACCCAACCTCCACCTTTCCCAGCGCCCCCCCCACCAGTAACCGGACCCCCCGGGAGACGGGGACACAGGGTAACCGTCACTTGTTTCCATTGCCAGAAGCCCGGGCACTACGCCAATGACCCAGAGTGCCCCATGGCCACCCAAGTCACCCCTGCGAGACAGATAGCCAACGTAGCCCTGGGGGAGGAGGTTGAGGAAACCGAGGAGTGGGAACCCGCAGCTATGGCCCTAGTATCCCTGGGAGATAGAGAGATGGTCCCTGGTAGCCTCCTGCCCTCCAACACGAAGAAGTATGGGCAGCTTGTCAAGATCAACGGCCACCAAATAGAGGCCCTGCGGGACACCGGGGCCAGCATCACCGGTGTCCTCAGGCACTTAGTCCCCGAGGAGCAGATCCTCCCCAACGTCTTTTGCCCGTTAATTTCCGCAGACAATAGAGAGAGTATGTGTCAGGTAGCCCTGGTGCCGTTTGAGTGGGGAGGGGTGATAGGTAAACTAAGGGTTGCCGTAAGAACCTCCCAGCCGGTCGACTGCCTCTTAGGGAACGACCTGGAGAGTTCTCCCTGGAAGCACGTCGAGCGCAAGGCCCACCTAGGAATGATGGGGCTCCCCGAGTGGGTGTGCGCTACCACCCGATCTATGTCAGCCCGACTTCCCCCCCTGGGAGAAGTCGACGACGCCCCGACCGAAGAAGTCAGAACAGCCCCCGCAGAGGGTCCTCCCGTTCCCCCATCAGAAGGGTCAGTCGCCTGCGGCGAACCCTCACTGTCCGACACCGCCCCGGTCCCCGAGTTAGGCGACCTACCCGAGTTGGCCCAATGGCGCCACGAGGGCGGGCCCACCCGGGAGGAGTTTTGCCGGGAGCAAGCCACCTGTCCTTCCCTGGTCGGACTGCGGCGCCAGGCCGAGGGCCAAGCCGCAGGCGACCAAACCGGAACTCACCGAGTTTATTGGGAGAATAACATTTTGTACAGTGAGCAAAAGTCGGTGGAGCTGGGATCCGGCCGGGTGCTGGTGGTACCCCTACGCTTCCGAGACTTCCTCCTGGGCTTAGCCCACGACGTCCCCCTCGCCGGCCACCTGGGTCAGGACAAGACCTACAGCCGTCTCGTGACCCACTTTTACTGGCCTAGAATGAGAGCAGCTGTAGAGGCCCACTGCAAATCATGTCCCACGTGCCAAGCTAGTGGGAAGAGTGGGGGGAAGCGCAAGGCTCCCCTCCAACCCTTCCCGGTTGTCAGTACCCCATTCGAACGAGTCGGGATCGACATCGTGGTGCCCCTGGATCCCCCCACCTCCCAAGGTCACCGTTTCATCCTGGTCCTAGTGGATCACGCCACCCGATACCCTGAGGCTATTCCCCTGCGCACCGTCACGGCCCCCGTGGTGGGCCGGGCCCTGATGGGGATCTTTTCCCGGGTCGGTTTTCCCCGCGAGGTCGTGAGCGACCGCGGCACTAATTTTAGCTCAAAATACATGACGTCCCTGTGGCAACAATGTGGAGTGTCCTATAAGTTCACCACCCCTTACCATCCCCAAGGGAACGGCCTAGTAGAAAGGTTTAACAGGACTCTGAAAGGGATGATCACCGGCCTAGAAGAGCCCCTCCGGCGTAAGTGGGACGTCCTACTCCCCTGCCTCTTGTTCGCTTACCGGGAAGTCCCCCAGAAGTCCCTAGGGTTCAGCCCGTTTGAGTTACTCTATGGACACCCCGTCCGAGGTCCCCTCAGTTTGGTTAAGGAAGGGTGGGAGGCGACACACCAGACCACCCCCCGAGATGTGTTCCAATACGTTCTGACCCTCCGGAACCAAACCAGGAAGTTCCGAGAACTGGCCGAGGCCAACCTGGAGGCGAGCCAAGAAGAGATGAAGCGCTGGTACGACCAGAATGCCACTCTGGTCGAGTTCCAGCCGGGCCAGCAGGTATGGGTCATGGCCCCCGTGAAGCCAGGCGCCCTCCAGGACAGGTGGACCGGGCCCTACAAGGTGATTGAGCGGAAGAGTCAAGTCACATACTTGGTGGACGTCCAGTCGCCTCGGGATCCCCTTCGGGTCCTTCACGTGAACCGCCTCAAACCGCACTTTGTGCAGACAGAACTGAGCCTCCTGCTGGCCACCGATGACGGGGCCGAAGATGAGTCCGATCCCCTCCCGGACCTCCTGTGTGTCAAGGAGCAGGATGGCTCCGTGGAAGGAGTGAACCTCTCCCCAACCCTCACTGCCCAGCAACAAGAGGACTGCCGCCAGCTCCTAGGACAATTTTCCGACCTCTTCTCCCTGATCCCCCGAGTCACCGACTGGTGTGTCCATGACGTGGACACCGGGGACAGCCCGCCGGTGAGACACCGAGCCTACCGAGTCCCTGACCGGGTCCGGTCCTGCATTCAAGCTGAAGTCTCGAAGATGTTGACCCTGGGGGTGATTGAGCCATCTGACAGCCCCTGGGCCAGCCCCGTGGTCCTAGTCCCGAAGGCAGCGGCCCCTGGGGTCGCCCCCGAGCTCCGATTCTGCGTGGACTACCGGGGGCTCAATGACGTCACCCGAGCCGATGCCCACCCCATTCCGCGAGCCGACGAGCTCATTGACCGACTCGGGGCAGCCCGGTTCCTCAGCACATTCGACCTCACCTGCGGATACTGGCAGATTGCGCTCACCGAGGGGGCCAAGGAGCGGTCGGCCTTCTCCACCCCAGATGGGCACTACCGCTTCCGCGTAATGCCCTTCGGAATGAAAAACGCCCCGGCCACCTTCCAGCGACTGGTGAATAGAGTCCTGGCCGGACTGGAGCAGTTCAGCGCGGCCTATCTGGATGACATTGCCGTTTTCAGTTCCGAATGGAGTGAGCACCTCCAGCACCTCCGGAGGGTGCTAATCGCCCTGCGCCAGGCAGGCCTCACAGTGAAAGCCAGCAAGTGCCAGATTGGGCAAGGATCAGTGGTCTCCCTGGGGCACCAGGTCGGGAGCGGCCAGGTCGCCCCCCTTCAGACGAAGATCGACGCTATCTTAGCCTGGGAACCACCCACCACCCAAACGGAGGTCCGAGCCTTTCTGGGCCTCACTGGCTACTACAGAAGATTCATCCGGGGGTATGGCAGCCTGGTCGGCCCCCTCACAGAACTCACATCCAAAAAACAGCCAAAGAGGGTGCAGTGGACGACTGCCTGCCAGGAGGCGTTCGAGGCTCTGAAGAAGGCCATGTGCACTGCCCCCGTCCTCCAAGCTCCCGACTACTCTAAGGAGTTTGTAGTCCAAACCGATGCCTCCGAGCATGGCATTGGGGCCGTCCTGTCCCAGATGAATGACCAAGGCCTAGACAAGCCCATCGCCTTCCTCAGCCGGCGGCTGTTGCCCAGAGAACAGAGATGGAGCACCATTGAGCGCGAAGCCTTTGCCGTGGTCTGGGCACTCAAGAAGCTACGCCCCTACCTGTTCGGCACCCATTTCAAAGTCCAAACCGACCATCGGCCCTTGCGATGGCTCATGCAGATGCGAGGAGAAAACCCCAAGTTACTGCGGTGGTCAATCTCCCTCCAGGGGATGGATTTCACCGTGGAACATCGCCCTGGTACGGACCACGCCAACGCTGACGGCCTCTCCCGGTTCTTCCGCCTCAGCGAAGAGAACCCCCCAAGATGATGGGCAGTTCTCTCCGGCTTTCAGCTGGGGGGGACGCATGTTGGACCCGGCCTCGTAGCGTGGCTCTACTTGTCCCCGCACCACCTAACCTGGTACCTGCAGCCCCAAGCACACGGCCTAGCCGATCCTTCCCACCAGAACACACGCACCCGACCCGGACATCCTCGTCCATGGCCTCTCTCCTTTCGGCCACCCCGGGCCCGCGTGCCCACTTCATGCACCAAGATGGCCGCCCGGCCCCAGCGCGACCCGGGCCTAGAGGCGCCACTCCGGCTGGAGGACATCACGCTTCCAGGGGATGAGAGAGGGAGGAGCAGTTTCTATCGCACCTCTGAACTCCCCTGGGACGATGGGTTTCGATCGGCCCTCCGGCCGCCCTGAGGGCTGGCTCCACGCCTGCTGGGTGTCTGGGACTCCTCCCGACCCGGCCCTGAAAGGATCAAAAGACAATGGCAGGAAACCCCGACAAGCGACCCCCAGGTGACAAGACCCCTGCCTGCACAGACTCCGGACATCAAAGAGGGGTCGACCTATAACAAGGGGTTCTCTGAGACTGTCCGGTAGATTCGACGCTGGAACAACGAGAGCCTGCTGACGTGGTCGCGGCTCCTGGAACTTGTACCTGAGCCTTGCTGAGTGACTCGCGGCTCCCTGAAGATCGTAAGACCTCCGAACTTGTACCTGAGCCCTGCTGAGTGACTCGCGGCTCCCTGAAGATCGTAAGACCTCCGACTTGTATCTGAGCCCTGCTGAGTGACTCGCGGCTCCCACGGACGCTCCCGGTCCCGCCGGACCCCAACTACAGCAAGCGTACCCCCCGGCTCGAGGATTGTGAGCTGTGCGCCGGGTACGCCCCTGCCTTGAACCTTTGCCAGAGACTGTCCCGCTACCCCCTATCCCTGCCGAGACTCATTGAGCCCACGCTCTCCTTGTACATATCTGCAGTGCTAATCTGATTGATAAAGATTGATTCCTAAGAACGCACGGTGTGGTGTCTCTGTGTCGTGTGGTACCAGGGGTACGATCCTAGATACGAGATTCCTCCCCCTGAGGAGTCTCTCGCCAAGTGCCCGGCTACGATACCTCGAGGGTGAGTCTCAGGGTAGCCAGGACCCCTTCCGGGCTCCTCTGAGGTCGCCGTCTAACAGATACAGAGAAAGAAACATGGATGAAAAATTAGTGATGGAGTAAGTAAAGGTAGGGAACTAATAGAGAAGGAGTGAGGGAGTTACAAAAGAGTAGTAAAGCAGGAAGAGTGAGAGGGAAGAGAAATGAGAAAAGCAGAGTGAGGAGAGGTGAAGAAAAGGAAGCATGAAACGAAAGGAGTGAGACATACAGATATTTTAAACTTACCTGACCATCAAAGTAAATTATTTAGAAATAAATGTTTTTATTTAATTGCAAAGAAAACTCAATAACATCTTCTAAATTTTCTTTCTAGTTCTGAAAAAAAGAAAAAAAGTATTAATATTCAACAATACATTTTATTAAACAGTACATGTTTTTTAATATTTAGCAAAGCAATTTTTTGCCCTTTTTTTGCTGTTTTCAGAATGTTTTGATTTTCACTGAAAATAGTGATATCAATTGTATTCATCATTTAACAGCGGGCAAAAAAAAAAAAAAACAATCTGAAAGATTGTTTAAAAAAGCCCCAAATGTATCCTCACTAAAACATACCTTGATAGAAATGTTAAAAATACCTTTTAAGAACAATAACAATTTAAAAAAATAACGTCTGTAAGCCTTGTTGCAAAAGAACATTTTCCAAAATAATATCTGTCAAAGAAGTCCATAATTGTTTGTTTTATCTTTCCTTAATGCCAAATGGTAAGTTTAAAATCCCTTTTGAGTGAAATATCCAATTTTAATCCTTTTAAATTTTAATAATGCTTTCTTCCGATGATGATGTTAGTATTTAAAATTTGGGTTTCAGAAAAATTAAGTAAGAATTGGGTAAATCATAAGGCAAACGTTGCTTGAAAATCAATTGAGAATCATTACACAGTGTCCATCCTTTTTCACTTTTAAGATAAACTGTGTAATGACCAGAAGTTATAGAAGGACCATCATGAAAAATTATTCCAACTGTAGCAAAAGTTTTCCCAGATATGGATAATTGGTTGCCAACAAACTTCTTTAGTAAAGTTTCCAATTTTGTTCCATCAGCTCTACAACGTTGTACCATTAAAATTACATACTGTCCATATTTCTTTAAAAATAACGTTGACAACATTTCAGATTTACATTTAGAACATTCCATGTTGTGATTAGCATCTTTAACTAATTTACTAAAAGTCACTGTTTTACTTTCTGGTAATGGTAAATATATGAACCTTTCAGAATCTACATTACTACTGCTTGTGTTCATACAGGTATCACAACAATGTTCCCATGTATAAGAGACACCAATCAAATTTTCTACTTCCACTCCTTCATCTTCCAGTACCATCAGGATATATATCAAGAATTCCTGTGCATCTTGCTGGACATTTTGTGTAAACTGTGTACATCTAGAACATACATCTAAAAGATTTCTAACATCAGAAGCACTTTCTATTTTATTTTTATCATTAGTCAGCTTCTCATAAAGGAGACTCAGCAAAGAACAGAATCTTTTTTCATGATTTAGTATTATGTGCTCTTGCAATGTTTCAAGATAAAATACAATATTCAGCACTACATTTGCGTAGCAGTTGACACCAGAGCTATTTTCAAAATGACAACCAACAACCTCTTCCACACTGTTCTTTTTCTTTTTGCTTGCAGTCCCATCACTGTCTTTTTGTTTTCTCTTCTGTACATCCTCATTACAGATATTCTCAAATCGACTTTTCTGACAAACAACACGTTTTTCAAACACAGGATACTGACCTAAATGAGGAGCATAGCTTTTTCTTAATCTATTATACTCCTTTACACAGTTTGCATCAGCACTTACTTTTGAGTCATCAAAGTCTATCATGAATAAACCAGATAATTTTTTCACGCGTGACAAAGCAACATATGCCATACCTTCTTTGAACACAGTAGACCCAATGTTTACAAAAGCACTATCAACAGTTAATCCTTGAGACTTGTGAATAGTTACAGCATATGCTAGAGAAATTGGAAACTGCTTCCTACGTACATATACGTCTTTCACTAGCAAAAAACGAACTGAACAACGACTAATCACATTAACCTCTTCAATCTGATCAAATTTTATTTTTAAGAATTCAATTCCATCTTTTTTTTGGTACTTTACAAAACCCACAACTTTACCCATAGCTCCATTCACAAAACCTTTTTCTACATCCAAATTGTGTCTTAAAATTACTCTACAGTTCATACACACATAACGATTCTTTTCCAAACCAGCTGTTTTTGAAATGTTTTTCTCCAGAGAATCCAATTTAGTAGCCAATTTGCCTGTCAATATAATAGTTATTCGTTCATGTTGAATTTTATCCACAGCTTCCAGTTTTATGATCTCTTCATTTTCCAATTTCAAAAGTTCTTGATTGAATACAGAGCATTCATGTAGTGTTGGCATTAAGCAGATTACAGTATTTTTTTCAGCAATTTTCTTGTATATTTTCTCAGGAACTATTTCTTCTGTTGTAAACAAATTACTCAGCAATCAACTCTGTAATGCTTTTCTGCCATGTTCTGTGAGTAGTCCAATTCTTATATCTTTCAGAATACTTGCATAGTCCTCATCATTGGCTTGCCTCATATTGGTAATGAGTTCCTTATACTCAAAATATGTCCAAATATTTACATTGCCTATACTTCCTAACGACTTTTTCTTGTCTTCATGTGTAAGAGTATGGAATACCGGTTGTCCTTTAACTGGAGTAAGTTGCAAAAGATCCCCAAAAACTATGACGTGTTTTCCTCCAAATAACACATCATACTCTGTCTTCAGAATTTGCTGCATTCTTAAATGCACAAAGGCAATCATTAAGTTTGATACCATGCTTACCTCATCAATAATGAGTACTTTCAATTTCTTCAATACTCTTGAAACTTCCAAGCATGCTTCTCGTGCTAGTTTGTGGTACTGTATTTTGTTCTCATGCTCTACTGGTAACATTAGCAAACGATGTAAGGTAACTCCTTTTATGTTATACGCTGCTAACCCAGTTGCAGCAGTAACAACACAAGACAAAATGGAATCCATTTTCTTCTGTAGGTAGCTTCTAATTACATTAATTAAGAAACTTTTTCCAGTTCCAGCTTGTCCACTCACATACATCCTGATTGGTTCAAATGATGTGCATGAGCACTCTTTCTTTTCATGTAGTAATCCGTGATCAATGTTTTTCCTGACTTCTTCATAAATTTGTTTTTGTTCTTCATTCAGTTGCTGCTCCAAATATGTTAAGTCTACTAATTCTTCCTGAGCTTGATGCATAGCTGTTGGCATTATGGCTATTGCTGCTTCATTTTCTATGATTGGTTGTCCGAGAGGATCTTGACTGAATGTCCCAGAACTTTGACTGTCTTGAGAACTGTCTCTAGCTACTTCGGCTGCAATTGTTGCTTCTTGTTCAATTTCTTCATTTAACATTTGAACATAAGTTGTGAAAGTACTGCATTCTATGCTGTCTTTGCTAGCACTGAAGGAATCTTCACAACTCTGGAATTCTCCAAGTAGTTCGTCCTCTGAACGCCATGGTTTAAACAGCTGCAAAAGTGCCATGGGGTAAAATTCCTTTTTGTCAGGAGTGTCACAACTCAGCTTCCGGTGATTTATCAAACTTCCTTTTGTTTGCTTCACCAAACATCCCTCCTCACCACGGACTTTATATTTTCCATTGTTGATATCTTCTGTGGCATTCCGTTTAAAAATGAAGTTCTGCAGCACTTCATAAAGACACATGTTCTCAAGGTGATGAATTCTTTGTGGGTAATATGTGTCCAACATGTTTGTTCTTAAAATGTCTGTACTTTCTGGTTCGAACTCAGCTAAATACTCATTTCTCGAATAGATTTCAGTACCCGATTTCGCATTCCTGCAAGGCCTAAACTTACCTAAATTATTCTTCTGGATTTCGAGTACAGGCTTGCAGATGATAACCTATCTGAGCATTCGTAGGATCCAATTTCTCGATGCGATAACATCTTTAAACTGAAACTGTACAGCTTCTTACTGACAGTCTTCTTGTGAGAAATCTCTTCCCACATTTCTTTCAATTCAGTTTTTTCTGATTTAGTGATGTAAGACGTGACATACCGAGCAACAGCAATAGAATTGTCAGCCACATACTGTTATCCATGTTAGCATTCCACATGGATAAAATGACTGGGTTGTAGTCATTTATATATTTTGACTCTTCTTTTCTTCTTAGGTTGTAGGTATTCTTAGGTGATTTTCTGTTTACTCTTCCTTTTGAAAGAACAGGTCGTGGAAATCCAAATCGACCTTTTGTGTAGAATTTATCTTTACTCTTGTACTTTTGTCGACAGTATTTTCCACACCGATGACTTTGGAAACGTAAAACTTTCTCTTTTAAGTTTTTCTCTTCTGTACTTTTAGGTATAGCACGTGTTGCATATCCTTCAATGAAAGATAAAACTGCTTCATCAGCATCTGTTCCAAATTTTGGGGCATCCTTGATCCAGAACAGCATATGAATATGTGGAGCACCTCTTGCTTTGTACTCTTTTCTCCAAAAGAAATCCACAACTTCCCCAAGAGGTGGATATTTTTTATTGCAGATGAAGGACATCATAGCCTCAAATTTGTGATTGAAATATCTGCAAACATTAACCGGATCTAATGAGCACAATTCTCCTGCTGTCTTGTATTGGATGTTTTCAATGTTTGAATTTGCCTCTCGCAGAAAATCCAGTAAATCATCCCAAGCGTACTCAGCACAGCTCAGGGTAAGGAACCATGTAGGAGTTCCTAAATTCCGTAACATACACTTCAATTCTCCATGGCGTCGGTACCAATATTCATTAGTTCCATGCTGACAAGCCATCAGATTGATCAATTGAGATTCCAAATGATCATCTCGCTGTTGCACTTTGTTCATAAAATCCTTTGCAGACACATTATGTAGATGTACTCCAGTTTTTAAAATGTGATTTACTGCATAAGATAGTGCAGACAAGTCACTTTCAAATAAAAGATGGAACTAATAAGGAATACTTTGACGAAATCTGGGATCTTCTGCATATAATCTTGTAGTCCGATACTCCGAAGCAGGAATCTGTACTGGACGTTCATCATATCGTCCACCTTCTCCTGTAGGAAACAGTTGTGGAAAACAACGAGCTTCCAAGCTCTCCTCCCATACACTCACAGGAGTTCCTTTTTCTTTCTTCATCTGAAACAGATCAATAGCGTTTCCCATAACTTCTTTAGAATGAAGAGGATGTATGCTGAAATGTTCATAAATTTCTTCTTCTTTTGACTTATCCACTTTTTCAATTTACCCAGTTGGTATTCCTGTGTTTTCTAGTATCTCTTCTTCATCTTCATCCATATAAATGGCTTCATACCATTTATTATTTTTTTTCAAATAAAAATTTGCTCTTTGTACTTTTCGTACATCCACCAGCTCCTGCCAAATTTTCTTATTCTTTGTAGGTACACCATTAGCCAGAATAACTAATGGTTCAGTTTCCAAAGTATCTGCATCAATTGTTTCCATATTTTTTTTCAAATCCAATGGCAAATACACAACTCTTCCTTTTAAACCTCTTTGTAAATCCGAAGGTGGTAATTTACCAGTTTTTGGCTCCATACGCACTATGGTCTGAAACAGATGGACACATTGAATAAGTATAGACTCATACGTATTTAAATCCGAAAGCTCTAGAGGAATTTCAACCAATTCTAATTTATTATGTACAGCTCTTGCTGGCATTCTATTTTCTTCTAACTTGTTAGAACAGTATTTACAAATACGCTGATCTTCACCCAATTCAAAACAATTTTCCAGAAATATATATGTTGCAAAATCTTTCCACTTATAATAATCTTCATTTTCACTTTTTTTATACAGATAAACATTCCTTGTTTGATTTTTATAATGGCTTCTCCGGCAACAAATACAAGTAATATTTGGTCTTTCATTAGAGATGATAGCAAATTTTGTCATTTCATCATCAACATTTTTACAAACAGTAAGTTCTACATTCTCTTCTACATTTTCATCAATAACTGTGTCATTTTCTGCACTTTCTTGTTCTGGGCCAAAGTAACAAAACTGAATCTCATCAGTAACCTTCACTACATCTGATACAGATCCACGGAACAGAGCATTATTCAACTCATTCAACTTTAGTGCTGGACTTTTAGCAAAATACAATGTTCTCACAAACTTTCTCATTTCAGTATGATGAACAGCGAGCATCCTAAAATGGTGAAAAACACTTTGACACACTTTCCTAGATAGACAAGCCAGAGAATGTCCTTGCAAACCAGTATTCTCTCTCACTCTGCATGGATCTAGTCTTTGAAGCACCTTAATTTTCTGTTTAACACTCTTTTTACTATATTCTCTTAGAAAGTCACGTAATTTATCAATAGATTCCTGACGCACAGTACAAATACTACTACAATTCCAAGTGTACACTGGGGCTTTAGGACGTCTCCCCATAACCTCATCAGCCATCACTTCTTCCTCATTTCTTGGAACCATTTTCTCCTTTTCCATTACACAACCATCCTTAACTTCATATGATCTTCCATTGGTATCAACTGCATGCAACAAACTATTACTTTGAAGATAACTCTCTTCATTAAAAAATGGTTCAGTACTTGAACTATGCTTCCATTCTCCTAAGAACACTTTACAAAAATTATTTTTTTTGACTTCTCTTTTCCTTTTGCTTTGTGACTTCATTGCATTGACTAATTTATCTAATCTACGCATCCTGTTCAAAATTAAAATGAATAGTTTTTTTTTATTTCTAATGCCTTGGTAACAATATTTTCTATTAATTTCTTTTTCTTATAAAATTTGGTTTTTTTCTTATACTTTTTCACATCCTTTAGCAAATTTAACATCACTCTTCTCTGAAACATTTTTCGACGAATGTTTTAAAATCTATTTTCCGTGTTAAGTTACTCTTTCTTACTTCTGAGTCTACATTAGCATTTTCTTTTTGCTGTCGACTCATTTTTTTTTTGTTGAAGATATTTTTTTTAAATTGTTTAGTTTGCTTACCAGAAGACTTTTTCTGTTTTCCAACACATGCTTCGCCTCCTATTTTTTTTGTACCAGTCGTCTTCAAATATAATTGTTGTTTCTTTTCTTTTCTCTTTCTTGACTTTATAGGCATCTTTATATTTTTTCAGTGTTGCTCAGCAATACCTGGAAAAAACTAAAAAAAAATACCTTTATGTAATTTTAATTCTTTACAATTTTTTTTTTCAACTTTTCAAATCCTATCACATGAGCTGATCCTTTCCTACGAGTCCAAGTCTTCCAAAACAACAGAAACATGAATTAAATCTCTGACAACAATTCCTGTGTGCACACAGACTCATGGTGTGATTCTTGGCAGAAATCGATAGTTGCTTGGCAATTTGAAAGCACATTTACTTCTGTTGAGGAGCAAATGATAATTACTGTGACAGCCTGACACATTTCCCTTATATTTTAGAGAGGCAAAAAAGAGCACATGTCCTAATAGCTACTTGAGACAATCAGCATGTGTTACAGGGTGAGTGATTAGAGTAGAGCAAAGGAAATGAGCCTTGGTAACGTTGAATGTGTTTGCATTATACACTGCTATGTGAAACATAACACAGAGCTGAGTAGTATGCACTAGGTGAAGCTGCTGCATGTGTGCAAAGAGTGTGTTTCTGGAGACGGTGTATTGTCAGGTGCAAGAGAGATCTGCATGGAGACTTTTACAAGTGCATGAAGACTGCAGATATGTGTGTAAGAGTACATCTTTGGTAAAGGTCAATTAGAGTTTTTTACATGTAGGAATTACCTCACAGATTACAAGATTGAAAGGAAAATCTACCCTGTTGATTTCTAATGTGTTAACATTTGCCTCTCATTTGTGAGATAGTGATTTACTGCTGAGTGCTAACCATCACATTTGAACAAAACAAGCTGGCCCTTTCCTGAAAGTGCAAGTTTTACAGAACAACAGCAACACAAATAAAATCTCTGACAACAATTCCTCTATCCACACAGACTCATGCTGTGATTCTAGGCAGAAAACGATATTTCCTTTGGCAATTTGAAAGCACATTTAGTACTGTGGATGGAGCAAGTGATAGTTACTGAGACAGCCTGACATTTCCCTTATATTTTAGAGAGGCAAAAAAGAGCACATGTCCTAATAGCTACTTGAGACCATCAGCATGTGTTACAGGGTGAGTGATTAGAGTAGAGAAAAGGAAATGAGCCTTGATGACGTTGAATGTGTTTGCGTTACACACTGCTATCTGAAATACAACACAGAGCTGAGTATTATGCATGGGAGTATAGGAGAAGCTGCTGCATGTGTGCAAACAGTGTGTTTCTGGTGACTGTGTATTGTCAGTTGCAAGAGAAATCTGCATGGAGACTTTTACAAGTGCATGAAGACTGCAGATATGTGTGTAAGAGTACATCTTTGGTTAAGGTCAATTAGAGTTTTTTACATGTAGGAACTACCTCACCCATTGCAGGAGTGGATGGACAATCTACCCTGTTGATTTGAAATGTGTTACCATTTGCCTCTCATTTTTCTGATAGTGATTTCTGCTGAGTGCTAACCATCACATTTTAACAAAAGAAGCTGGCCCTTTCCTGAAAGTGCAAGATTTACAGAACAACAGCAACTCAAATAAAATCTGTGACAACAATTCCTGTGTCCACACAGACTCATGCTGTGATTCTAGGCAGAAAACGATATTTCCTTTGGCAATTTGAAAGCACATTTAGTACTGTGGATGGAGCAATTGATAATTACTGAGACAGCAAGAGAAATCTGCATGGAGACTTTTACAAGTGCATGAAGACTGCAGATATGTGTGTAAGAGTACATCTTTGGTAAAGGTCAATTAGAGTTTTTTACATGTAGGAACTACCTCACAGATTACAAGATTGAAAGGAAAATCTACCCTGTTGATTTCTAATGTGTTAACATTTGCCTCTCATTTGTGATATAGTGATTTCTGCTGAGTGCTAACCATCACATTTGAACAAAAGAAGCTGGCCCTTTCCTGAAAGTACAAGTTTTACAGAACAACATCAACACAAATAAAATCTCTGACAACAAATCCTCTGTCCACACAGATTCATGCTGTGATTCTAGGCAGAAAACGATAGCTGAGTACTAACCAACACAGTTGAACAAAACAAGCTGGCCCTTTCCTACAAGTGCAAGGGTAATAGAGCAAGACCAACACGAATTAAATCTCTGATAACAATTCCTGTGTGCACACTGTGTCATGGTGTGATTCTAGGCAGAAAACAGTATTCCTGGGTGATAGCAGTACACCTTAACTTATAGTGAAGACATACTCCATAATATCTAACATGTTCAAGGCACTTAAATATCTTCCTTAACATAACATTTTGAACTTTTAAAGTGGTAGGAAAATGTACCATGCAATTTTCAAATGTGTTTCCATTTGCCTCTTTTTTGTGAGTAACTAATTTCTGCTGAATGCTAACCATCACACTTTAAGCAAACAAACTGCCGCTTTTCTGTGAGTGCAAGGCTAACAGAACAACAGCAACACAAATTAAATCTCTGACAACAAATCCTGTGTGCACACACACTCATGATGTGATTCTAGGCACAAAATAGTATTCCTCAGTGATACCACTACACCTTAACTTACAGTGAAAACATACTCCATAATATCTTACTAGTTCAAGACAGTTAAATTTCTCCTAAATCACAAAATGTAAAACACAACTTTAAAACAAGAATGACAATTTTATTATTTATATCAAAATACACCACATACTTCCCCTCTCAAACTCATAACTCACCATTAAAATTAATTAGTTGAGAAAGAAATGTGGCACTCAAACAGCAGATTATCAGAGCCAGAATCTCAGAGCTGTACACCTCTCTCCTCTCTCCACAACCAGTAAATGGCAATTTTTCCCTCTTTTTTTCCCACATATACATGTTAATGTAAAATCACAGTCCTTCCCACATTTTTTCAAATGGAATCACACATTTCTATTGGTTGCAACTTTCAACCCATTTCCAAATCATCCCTTCCCCCAACATGACTTCTGCCTGCTACCATAGCAACAGCTCATGGAACACAGGTGTGAGCAGAGAGGTCAGAAGTTCAGCACACAATGTTTCTAATCCAAAGAGCAAGAGTGCTTGACTTTTCAAACCTACCAGCAAATCCAAAGTAATGTTCAGTGAGAACACATTTTTCTGTACCAATCCAAAACATGCTTTTAAAAATTTAAACATACAGCCTAGTTGTAACTGTAAAATGGTTTGAATCAGCCAATGAGTTCTTTTTATTAAAAAAAAGTATGTATGCCTCCATTTTTCAACTGTCTTTCTTTTCGTATTGCCATTCTACTGAAAGACACCTCCTGAGTGCATCCTGTTCTCCTTGGAAGATGTTTACAGTGTGGATTGTAGGTCATAGCTATGTCTTCTGGAGTGAAAAGTATGCAGAAAAAAGAGGTATTTTCAAAGACCTTGCTTTGCCAAATGTAGACATTAAATGGATTGGTCAGAGAGGGTTAAAGTGGCACCAATTAATGCCTTTGGTGAAAACCTTTCTACATCTCCCACAGCCTAACCTTATTATTGTGCACTGTGAGGAAATGACCTAGGCACTTTAACTGGGGTAGGTCTGGAAATGCTTATTAAGGACACCTTTCTGCAATTGATGTCACTTTTTCCACAAACTGCCTTTGTATATTCTAATATATGCCAAAGGCAAAAGTGGAACTGGTCCAACCAATTTTGTCCGCAGATTGTCAAAGCAAGAAAGCACGTCAATAAGTCTGTTTCTGCTTTCCTCAGAGACTATGGTATGGTTTCTATATACCACAACAACTTGCGTTACAACATGCAAGACATTTATAGAGGAGACGGTGTACATTTCAATGATGAAGGGAACAGAGTCTTCCTCTTGAACTTCAGACTCTGCATCGGTACTTACTTGTAGGTACCGAAAAACACTCAATAAACACAAGGGCTCTTTTTAGAGCCACCGAATATCTAAACACTTAAACGTGATTTTTAATTCTATTTTTTTTAATGTTTTTTTTTGGGTGCACGCTGGGTGCCCGCACCTCACAATGTTTTTTAAAAAAATTAAAATCTTTTTTTTTTGCCCTTCGTGGTCCTACTGTGACCCCTTTACAATGGCTAGGGGGTCAATAACTCCCTACCCTGCCCCCTATTCATGGTCTCCACCTTTCCTTTTCAGTGCGACAGACAAAATGGCGGCCGACACTTCCTGATTTCGACCGATTCGAATGTTTACTGACATCTAACAACCAATCAGAATTACGCTCGCGCACGGCAGGGTGCGCGCACAGGGCTTGCTCAGTGCGCGCACCCTGCGCGCGTATAGATATTGATATGCTTTTAAATGCTATTTTCTCAGGAAATACTGAACAGATTTACACCAGACCTGCAAAAGGCACTTCCTTGACCTTATGGCTACCTCTCTGCCAAATTTCAAGTAATTCTGTTCAGCCGTTCGGGCTGTAGCTGTGTCTAAAGGTCCTATGGAAAAATGCATGGGGAAAACGCGTTTTGGTACCCCCCCTTTTTCTCGGCCCCCACTTCACAAATCACCCCGAGACTTTCAGGGTAGGAGCTGAACGGAGCGCCCCATTAGTTTTGAAACTTTTGCGAGGATTCGTCAACCGGCGCCAAAGTTATTCAAAATAGAATTTTGAGATTTCCTATGGAAACACGGTCCTAACTATAACTACAACTATCGACCGCCAGTAGATAATATATATATATATATATATATATATATATATATTTGACAAACTTCCTCACAAAACAGGAGAGTCGACGCCGTGTCGTATGTGCAAAATGTCCTTTATTTCAGTCAGCTAGAACGTTAGACGCGTTTCGCTTGTCCTGCAAGCTTGTTCACTAACAATCTCCATAAAGTTTTGCCACCATTATAAGCGTTTCGTGTGAACGTGATACGTGTTAAACTACTAAACAATAAAAAGTGACAACAGACTTGTAGTCTAAACTAAATCACGGACTCCCCGGCGGCTAATACCACAATTGCAAAATTCATTTCACATTAATACCATCAGTCTGCCCTCCTCTGCACAGTCATTAACAATTCTCAAATAAAATTGTTAACAAAATTAAAGTATAATACACGTTTGCACTCTGTAGAGGGAAGACCGTCACATAAGTTTCGGTGGAAATAAGTCATAAATGCATGTTCTGCCCCAGTGGGCTAACTCGATCCCAATCACAAGACACAGTACCCTGTATTAATTACGATAATAGTACTGAAACACCCAAATCTCACACAATTTAGCCCAAGTGGGCTATTAACAAAATTCTAAGCCCCCAAACATGTCCATCATACATGCTCTCTGTTGAAATAAACAAGTCTGTAAAATGTGCACGTGTATAAATCCTAAATCAAAACCTTAAGGAAATACAATTAAAACAATCTAAAAATCTTTCTATTTTTCTATTTCAGGCATAGGGAGTGAAGCCTCAATCATTTCATAGATGTGTGTGAAAGTCTTCTTGCATGTTAAGGCCTTCGGGGATCTTAGTATTGAGCCTAATGATGTAATTAGTCTCTAACCTTCTCAGGTTCTTAACTCGATCTCCCCCTCTTTCGTTCACTGGGACTGCATTGATTACATAGTACTCAAATCCTTCAATGCTTCTGTTATGGAACTGATCAAAATGTCTAGCCACGGGGAAAGTTTTATCCCCATTTTTAATGGCTCTCAGGTGCTGCAGGATTCGCTTATGCACCGGGAGTATTGTACTACCCACGTAACGCAGGTTACATGGACAGCGAAGGACATAAACAGCAAAGTCTGATTTACAGGAGAAAAACCCCTTAATTTTGTTCACCTCCAGCGAAAGGCCTCCCACAAAAGTAGAGGTATTTTTGCCATGTGCTCATGCTTTACATTTCGCACACGTAATAAATCCCTCTTTTTTACTTAGCCAATTTTGAGCTGTTTTCCTTTGTGCTACTGGAAGCAAGTTGCTGACCAAGGATTGTTTCAGCGACTTGGCCTTTCTAAACGTTATTAATGGTCTCCGTCCTACAGATTTTCTGCGAATGGGATCGTTTGCAATAATATGCCAGTGTTTTTGCAGGATTTTTCGTAGGCTTCCTTCTTGCATATTAAAACCCGTAATTAATCGACATTTATTGTCACAATCGCTGTCCTGTCCTGCTGATTTACTTTCACGGCTAAAGAGAATTTCCTCCCTTGATTTTTTGCGGGCTTTCAAAATAGCTGTATCCACCCAAACCCGGGGGTACCCTCTAGCTGCAAAGCGACCTTTCAAGCATTCTAGTTTTGCATCTAGATCTTCATTATTGCTGCAATTTCTCATAGCTCTTAGACATTCACCATAGGGAATACTTCTCACTAGATTGTTAGGATGAAAGCTCGTTGCATGGAGAAGGGTATTACCATCTGTGGCCTTACGATAAAGTTTTGTTTTTAATTTATCGCCCTCAATGTATACAGTCACGTCCAAGAAGTTGACGCTGCTTATAATGATCTCATAAGTTAATTTTAAATTAAGATCATTAACCTGTAATTCATTGACAAAGCCA
Source organism: Triturus cristatus (assembly GCF_964204655.1). NCBI lineage: Eukaryota > Metazoa > Chordata > Amphibia > Caudata > Salamandridae > Triturus > Triturus cristatus. Next base: position 161,022,142 of record NC_140585.1, read on the forward strand.
CGTGCACTTTCCTGGGAGCCCTTCCATACAACAAAAAGGTCGTCAATAAAGCGACACCAGAACAGTACATTGTCCAGCCACTCCTTGGGAAACTGCGTTTGGACCACCTGATCCTCCCACCAGCCCATATGCAAATTAGCATAGCTGGGGGCGAAGCAGGTGCCCATCGCAGTCCCACACACTTGGTGGAACAATTCTCCATTAAAAAGAAAATAATTGCTACCCGGGCAAGTAGCAATCATGTCCACTAGCATCTGGGTATGGTGCCACAACTGTAAAGGCCTTACATCCAGAAAGTGTTTAATAGCGTTAAGACCATCCACATGTCTGATACTTGTATAAAGCGTTGTTGCATCAATAGTCATCAATAGCAAGTCTGGTTCCCAAGGTATGTCGTAAATCTTTCTCAAAAAATCACCAGTGTCTTGTATAAAGGACGGGAGTTTTTTAACCAGGGGATTAAGAAAAAAATCAACATATTTTGAAGTATTCTCCAGCGCACTAGAAATGGCTGAAATAATCGGCCGACCTGGGGGGCTCTCAATGCTTTTATGAACCTTAGGTATTAAACAGAAAACAGGCGTCACTGGATTGTTAATTTTTAAAAACTGCAATTCATCAGTGCTAAGAAGCCCACGTCTATGCCAATCCACTAACAAGTTGTTAAATTTATCGTGGCTTGCAATCATTACTTCCTTTGTGACTCTTACATAGTTTGATTTGTTATTAAGTTGCTTATAGGCCTCCTTGAGGTATTGATCCTTACCCCACAACACCACATTTCCCCCTTTGTCAGCATCATGCACAATACATGCATCATTATTGGCCAATTTTTTGACCAAAGCATAGTATTCTTTGTCACGCTTAGTATATGCTTGTTTCTTCACTTTTAATGAACGGCACAGATTCTTCACATCATTAACCACCAAGTCATTAAACACATCTACAGAATCCCTGCTCGTCAGTGGCGTGAATTTGGACTTTAACTTAAAATGAGTTGGTACACTTTGTTCTATACATAGATTCTCATCATAAGCTAGACCCAATGCTTGTTGTAAAGTATTCGGCACATCTTGACATGCCTGAGCATCAAGGTCTCGGTCATTGTTCAAATCTGACATAACTAGCATTAAATTCATATCGTCCACAGCTAAATTGCTGGATTCATTGGCCACTAAATTACTACTCCGTCCCGTCGGACACTTAGGAGCAACTGCAAAATATTTTGTTTTTTATTTCAGAGATCTTGTAAATTTAAAAATTTCAACTCTGGTTTGGACATAATCAATATCGGCTTTTGGGCAGAAAGATAAACCCATTTTCTAAATATTTTGTTCTTTATCCGATAACCCAATGTTCGTGAGGTTAATGACTGTGGCGGTATTGCTCTGTTCTATTTGCTTGATTTCATCACCCTCTTGCCGTTGTTGTTTGCATTGCTTTGCCCCTTTACGCCGCCTCTGCCTCTTCCTCCTGTTGGCCTGGCGTTTGTTTGGGGGCGGGGTCGCAGGTTGAATCGTCTTTCCTCTCTTCAAATTCATCGATAACTGATGGTACCACTGCTCCAGTGCTAGGCCCCTCCTCTAAATCTGTATCCAATTCAGAGCTTGGTATACTGCTCAATTCAGATAGCTTCTCATATGATCTTCCACTGGCCACATTGAGTCTCTGTTTCCGCATATTATCGAACTTTTTGGCAAACGTATAAATTTGCCCTCGTTCATAATCGATGTTATCACGCCGGAACTTCTGCGCCTTCCTTTCCTTAATCGTCACTTCCAATTTCGACAGACGCTCTTTCATTTCTGTCTTAAACTTGGTTATCATCTCCTGGTCTTGTTCTTTGTCAAGCATTTGCAGGATTTGCTCAATGTCTTCAAGTATTTTGGCACAGTCTATGTCAGCGTACTTTACAAGAATTTGCAGCATTCTGCTCGAGGCATCTTGGTTATTCTCTGCCCATTCTCTTAACATATTAGTATTGGGGTCTTCGTAAGTAGGCGCCACCAAAATCCTAAGACCTCTAGGAATCCTTTTCACTTCCAGATAACGTTGAAGCGACTTGGATTCCCACCATTTGGAAAGTTCTGAACGCTTCAATTTCTCCATATATATATATATATATATATATATATATATATATATATATATATTACCTACTGGCAGTCGCCAGTAGGTAGTTATAGTTAGGACCACGTTTCCATAGGAAATCCGCAACATTCTATTTTGAATAACTTTGGCGCCGGTCGACGAATCCTCGCGAATTTTTCAAAATTGTGGGGCGCTACGCTCCGCTCCTACCCTGAAAGTCTCGGGGGGATTCGTCAAGCGGGGGCTGAGATAAAAGGGGGGTCCCAAAACGCGTTTGTCCCATGCATTTTTCCATAGGACCTTTAGACAGGGCTACAGCCCGAACGGCTGAACAGAATTTAATGAAATTTGGCAGAGAGGTAGTCCCCAGGTCAAGGAAGTGCCTTTTGTAGGTTTGGTGTAAATCTGTTCAGTAGATTCTGAGAAAATAGCCTTTAAATCAATATATATATCTGAGCCAGCTTACGGTGCGCTTACGGTGCGCTTACCGTACGCGTACGGTGGCGTGCGCGAGCGCGATTCTGATTGGCTCTTAGATCTTAGTAAACATTCGAATCGACCGAAACCAGGAAGCGGCGGCCGCCATTTTCTCTCTCGCTCCCTGAGTTGGGCAGCAAAAACGAACCCCAAAAATGTGTAAAGAGGCAGTTTCATGAGATCCTAACCACCCAGCATTGATACAGGGGTCCCCAAACCACCCCCAAGGCCAAAAAAAAAATGTTTATTTTTTCCGGAAAAAATTATAAAAAAAAAATTATCCACAATCTCACCACCCCGTGTGCAAATTGTGGCCGAAGGGCACCATTTGTGCATGGCATATAACCGATTTGAATTTAACAAAGAATACATTTCACAAAGATGCGCATAATATGTCCCCCATGTGCGCACGGTGCGCGAAGCGCATCGTGCGTACATGGCCCATCCCGCTTAACGTGGGCACGCGGTGCGCGCAGCGCACCGCGTGACCACCGTGCGTGCACGGCACTAACTGCGTAAAGTGGGCGCGCGGTGCGCGAAAGAACTGCGTTAAGTGGGCGCGCACGCCACGAATGGCGTAAAGTAAGTTCGCATTTAAAAAACCGTACAAATTCACTGAAAAAACCATAGGTTTCACACACGTTATAGTTAGGAATTAGCATTTAAAAAACCTTGCAAATTCACTGAAAAAACCATAGGTTTCACACATGTTATAGTTAGCGGAAATTTTACTGATAAAAAACCAATGAAATTCCCCCGTTATAGTTAGTGCAGGAAACTATAACTCACGCGACCGCAATCTTCTGCTGATGACATATGTGTCTTTATGAAAAAAAAATATTTGTAATATATGTATAGCTAAAAATTTATGGAAGAAGACATGGGCAAATAAGTGTCTAAATACAGTATTAGCATCAGCAGAGGATTGCGGTCGCGTGAGTTATAGTTTCCTGCACTAACTATAACGGGGGAATTTCATTGGTTTTTTATCAGTAAAATTTCCGCTAACTATAACATGTGTGAAACCTATGGTTTTTTCAGTGAATATATATATATATAATATTTATATATATATATATATATATATATATATATATATATATATATATATATATAATCTATATATATTATATATATATATATATATATTTATATATATATATATATATATATATTTATTTATATATATATATTTATATATATATCTATATATATATATAATCTACTGGCACTGTGAGTACGGTGAGTTCAGAACGCCAGCCTGCTTACCTCTCATATACACTTTGCATGCTTCCCATAACATTGTGAAGTGTGAAACCGATCCTATGCTTACCTCAAAGAACATCTTAATAGCTGTCTGCAGTTCAACTTTAAATCTGGAGTCTCCAGGGCTGCTGACAATGATCACCAAATGTGCAACGTCCCCAGGTGTTGAAGCACTCTCATTGTGAGCATGACAGACAAATGGTCTGATAATGTACATGTCATATATTACATGTCAATAATCCATGTTAACACCTCCAAAGAGGCAAACCAGAAATCTAAGCATGAATGCCTGTCGTGCTCAGAGGAGTAATAGAAATATACTTTAACGATGCCTCTTCTTCCCCTTCAGGTATCTCTCAGACCATCCAATTAAGAAATAGGGCTATTGGTTGGGGGGAGGTATAAGCCTGACTCAGGTCCCTACCATATTCTCAGTCAGGTGAACCACAAAATGTGACTAAATTAACCTGTGCTTAGCCCGAAGCAGTCAGGATTAATTTAGAGGAAATGTGTATTGTACCAGAACAATAAAACGCCAATCAGTAGAACTGGACAGATTGAATTTTCAGTTCTTGGTGAAAATAGAGCCTAAAAGCACAAATTGCCACTTGCCGTGATCTGCTTATGCTAGACCAGGGGAGAGTCAAAAGTTCAGACCGACAATGAGTATGTGTATTGTATTTCAGGAGCACGACAGCCACTCCTGAAGGAGCAGCCTGGTGCTAAGCAGTAATGAATGTGGCTGGGTAACCTTAGTCAAACTTGATCAATCTAGGGGGAGCGATGTGTCAAAGAATAAGTGAGTAGCACAAGGCATCAGAGATGCCATACACTAAGTCTTGAGCTGTCATTTAAAAATCCTTTCTGAGAACATAAATCATAACTCCCTGGGAAGCTGGTTCCAGGTCCTGGTGCCCAGAACTTTGAAGGATTATCCTGCAAGGGTTTTAGTCTGTGCTTGTGGGGTGTGAGTAGGTTTGCTTGTGAGGACCTGAGAGGGTGTGTTGTTCTATGGTGGGTGACTCTGGAAATTAAATATTTTGGCCCGAGTCCTCTAAAGGCTTTGAAAATTAGTAAAAGGACCCTTTCATGGACTGGCAGCCACTGAAGTACTTTCAGGGATGCTGATGCCGAAAAGCGACAAACGATGGAGTGCGGTTCAGTTAAAGGGGCAAAGGTAGTCATGCTGAAGAGTTATCTTCTCAAGTCTGACACAAAGAGTTCCATTCGTGTTAGAGGAGGCAGCGATGAGGAGGAGGGTTTCAGTGCAAAGAGCAGGTCAAGCATCATGTCTGTAGCATGAAGATCCTGCCATTGCTGAAGGCTTGCGTTGACATTCGTCGCACGCTGATGTTGCTGTAGTGGGAAGTGAAGGACTTGTGTTGTCGGTTGATGTGGGCGGTTGCTGTAGATGCAAAGAGCACTTGTGTAATCCCAGGCATCACAGTTTTGGCCTGCTCACCGTCATAAAGACCATAACGTCAGTATTGTTACCTTTTCTTCTTGGAGCATCACCCACTGATGCCAGCCAAGGGTCTAGGACCTGGTTAAGGTATTGTATGATGAAAGAAATTTTGGGTGACTTACATTTTTTTTCTCATTTATGGAAATGTTGTGGTTGAGGCAGATTTGCTATAACTTGATCCATCATTGATCCTTACCCAAACAGCGCAATGACTAAAAGCTAGTTTGAAAAAAGCTACATGGGCCTTGAGCTTTCGCCTAGATAGGGAGGCTTGTTTTAAATAAAAGGGGATATCATTCCTCTATAAGCTCCTATATAATAAATAGAGTGCAGCCCTACATCTTTTGGAATTTTCCCCCTGGACTGAGATACATTTAGCTACTCCTGAGGTAGGATTTGCTCCCATTAAATCCCCTCTTGGCCAAATGGTATGGCTCCTCGGACGTCCACAATTTGAATTAAAAATGGCCCTCAGTATCTTAGACATGTTCTAGTGATTGGCCTGCTTTAATATTATGTCAGCAGAATCGGTTGAGGCCTATACGTCTGCAGTTGTATATACGTTCAGTCTCAACCTGTTATAATTGAAACGTAATACTGCCATATTACTCGTATTTTACCTGGTATTATGTTAGCTTTTATTTAGCTATCTTATCATACATTCTTGCTAGATGTATATGCAATTAACAGGGGAAGATGTTATGTAAGTTAGGTTAACATCTGTGCCACCATTTTACCTCTCGAAGATGCCATTTTGTATTGTTTCAAGTCAAGTCAAAGTATGCTTTATTCGAATTTCATTCATAAAAGCAGAATACAAATTACAATAAAAACAAATACATACAACATTTTAAAATAGAATTAAATTCCAGTCAATAGCATCAGAATACAAAACAAGGGGGCATATCAACAAGGGCTTTATCTCTGCTTTTTTGGCTTTAAAAGCCAAAAAAGCAGAGATAAAACTAGCACCCTATCAACAACAGGGTGCTAACACGCAAATTTGCATGTTAGCACCCTTTTACTCTACGCTTCCCCTTGCATCTCTAATGAGATGCAAAGGGGGCGTTCCAGAGTAAAATAATAGGATTAATGTCGCTAAGCGACATTTCTCCTATTATCAAGAATGTCGCTAACCCTGTTAGAGACAAAAAAAGCAGCGCTAACCGCGGTTAACGCTGCTTTTTTACGTCTGCTAATTTTCAGACTTAGCCATGATATCCTATGGAAGGAGGATATCATGGCTAAGTTTGCCTGTCCCTATCAACAAGGTAACGTGTGATTATCGCTGGGTTTCCAGCGATAATCTCACGTTAGCCCGTTAGCGTGTAGATTTTTATCGCTATTGAGATAAGCGTTGCTAATAGCACGCTATCTCAGCGATAAAAATTCACGCTAGCCTCACGCTAAGAGCGCTAAGAGCGCTGAGCGATAATTATCGCCGGTTGTTGTTGATATGCCCCATACTTCTTAAAGTTTTCTGACTTGGTTGCTAAACCTATATAAATAAAATGCACTGTTCCGTTAGTAATGGTGAGTTATAAAGAGTGATGAAATAATTTAAGTAAAAATAATTTAAAAATGACATACGATAAAAATGCAGAGAAAATTAGCCTAGCAGAGAATAGTCAAATGACTAGCAGTCTCTGTCTGATCAAGAGAATAGTCAAGTGACTAGCAATCTCTGTCTAATCAACCATGCCCATCCTAAATACTTTGCGGTGGCTACTGAAATCCAAGTCAAAGTGCTGGTGCATATAATACGCAGAGCTACAATACTACTGCTTGTCCCTTGGTTTTTACACATCGGGGACAACCAGATACGTCTTGGAACCGCATAAGATTTACAAGAAAATAAAAAATGACCGATAGTTTCTTTAGTAATACCACAAACAGGGCAGCTATCACAAGATCCACCTACCCACTTAGCTGTCAAAGATTTAAGGGGGAGTGCACCTGCTCTGAGTTGGAAAAGGAGCTTCCTTTCTCCAGGCCTAGTTATAATATCCCAATAGCGTTCTAGGCAGGGGTACATCTTGGCCTCTAAAAATTCTCCAGTCATGGAACAAGCACTGGAGCTACTCCAGTGCCGGGAGGCAACCATCTCCCAGTAAGTACTCTTTAAAGTGCTTTTAGATGGAAAAATTGCTCTCGCCGGATCTTCCCAAAGTGAGCACATACCGAGCTCATTCAGGGATATCTTAAGTGATTTTAACCATCCACTTTTGTGGTATACATCAGATCGTATAATATCTAAAAAGCCCTCGGTGTAATGAGAGAGCACAGGAGTCGTCCATAGCCTGCGCCAATACAAGATCGGGCGAAGCTTTACCATATCTGAGACTGCTCTTCTACCCAAATCGTATTTAAGGGGCAGCAATGGGGTGCTTTTAGGGACACCAGTTATTGCCCTAAGAAATGTATTCTCCGAGGATTGAAGTGCAACCACCTTCTCAAAGCCCCAGAGCTCAGCACCATAAAGCGCAGAGCCTAGAGCCTTTGCTTCGTAGACCTGTAGGACAGGTTTTACAGGTTTGGTTATAGATTTTCTGTGCTCTACACAAATAGCACCAGACAATTGCCTATGTCTAAGTGTAGCAATATCAATGTGATGCCGCCAACTCTTCTCGCTAGATATATGTATACCTAAATATATAAAAGTATTCACTACCTCTAGCGGGCGGTCATTCAAGGTAATTTTAGATTTAAAACTACGATGGGGGTTAAAAATCATTAGTTTTGTTTTGGCTGTGTTAACCTCTAAGCCATACTCCCCACAAAATTGATCAAAAATAGACAAGGCACGCTGTAAACCGCTAGGGGTTTTAGATAGGATGAGGGTGTCATCAGCAGACATTAAAATAGGGATATTGGTCCCAGCTAAAAAAGGGGCATCCACTTGTGCAGAAAGCATACGGGCAACAACGTCGTTGATGTACAATGTAAAAAGCACGGGAGCCATCGAACATCCCTGCCGAACTCCCCTCTCGACAGGGAAGTCCGCAGTTACCGAGCCTAGTCCCCCCCACTGGATTCTAGCATAGTTAGATTCATGGAGCCTCATTATCAAGGATAATAACTCGCTTGGGAGACCCTGCTTCTTGAGGACCGACCATAACTTAGACCGGGGAACAAGGTCAAAAGCGGCCCGCAAGTCAACAAAAGCCGCATACAAGCTTCCCTTACCCAGCACAACGGTTCTCCATTGCAACAGGGTAAAACGAAAGACCTGATCCACCTTACTTGTGGACCGACGAAAGCCTGCCTGGAAGGGTGAAAGGGCATTAGACTCCTCCGCCCAATCCAGGAGCCTATTGACGATCACACGCCCCACAACCTTTTGGATAGTGTCTATGTTATGTTATGTTATGTTAACAATTTGTTAAAGCGCAAAACAGCTGCCCCAGCAACGGAGCGTCCCGGCGCTGACCTAAACAGAACCTGAGGGGAGGGGGAAGACCAGAGAGAAGTTAAATGACAGAGAAATGGTGGGTTTTTAGTTCCTTTCGAAAGGTAGTTAAATTGGTCAGGGTGCGGATATGCAGAGGCAGGGAGTTCCAAAGTTTAGCCCCTAAAACTTTGAAAGAACGGCCGCCCATTCTGCAGAGTTTGGTTCGCGGAACCGTCACCAGGTGTTGTCCCAGCGATCGCAGGGTGCGCTGGGGAGTGTAGGGTGCTAGAAGCGGGCGTAGAAGTTCAGGGCCGTCTGAATTAAGAATTTTAAATGCAGTGGTGAGAGTTTTAAATAGAATTCGGGATTCAATTGGCAGCCAGTGTAATTTCCGGATGGTGGCTCTAGCAGAGCACCTGCGCGGAAGGCCAACCACAGCCCTGGCGGCCGAGTTCTGAACTCGTTGCAGCCATGCTAGTTCTGTTTTATTCGCCCCTAAGAAAAGAACATTGGCATAGTCCAGCCGGGCAAGGATAATGGATTGGATGATAAGTTGACGAGTTCTGTAGTCGAAGAAACCGAGTATCGGACTGAGACTCCTCAGTAGACCCACACACGTAGCTGCCACTTTCTTTGTGTGGGACTGGAAGTTGAGTGAGGAGTCCAGCCAGACGCCTAGGTTCTTCACAACATTTTTTGGCACGGGAGTGGGGCCAAGCAGAGAGGGCCACCAATGATCGCTCCAGTGGCCGGGGTTCTTACCGAGGAGAAGCACCTCAGTTTTCCCTGCGTTCAGTTGAAGGCAGTTGCGCATCATCCACTGCGCAACTGCCGCTAAGCCATCTCTGAATTTAGCAGCCGAAGTAGATGGGCCTTCAGAGAGAGTGATGACCAGCTGTGTGTCGTCGGCGTACGACACCAGCGTGAGGTCCCACTCTTTTGCCACTACTGCAAGAGGCTGGACGTATAAGTTAAAAAGGGATGGACTTAACGCAGAGCCCTGAGGGACTCCCTGTTCGATGGAATGGGGTTGGGAGATATAAGGTGGGGCTGAAACTCGAAAGGACCTGTCCTTCAGGAAGGACCGGAACCACTCGAGGGCGAACTCATCGATCCCTACGGCCTCAAGCCGTTTCAGCAGGATATTGTGTGAGACCGTGTCAAAGGCCGCGCTGAGATCCATCAGGATCAGCGCGGCACTTTGACCGGCGTCCAGAGCGCCCCGAAGATGTTCAGTGGTGGTCAACAGGGCCGACTCGGTGCTGTGGCCTGGCCTGAAGCCATTTTGAGATGGGTCCAGGACGTGATTTTTCACCATGTGATGGGATAGTACTTTATTCACATGGGCTTCTGCTAGTTTAGACGCCCATGGGAGCAGCGAAATGGGTCTGAAGTTTTCTGGCTTAGTGGGATCCAGTGTGGGCTTTTTAATAATAGGGGAGACCCATGTCAGTTTCCAACAGGTGGGAACCGTAGCTGAGGAAAAAGAAAGATTGAGAAGACTGGCAAGGGGGGGGAGAAAAAAATCAAGTGAGTCCAAGAATTTAGCTGGTCTCATGGGATCTGTGGGGGAGCCAGAACTAACCTGTCTGCACAGTTTAGCAAGGTCTTCGAGGGATATGTCAGGTATTCTTGACAGTCTAGACATACCAACCACAGAGTTGAGAGTGTTTAGAGAAACAGGCTCATCTTGTGGGAAAGTGATGTAGATCTTCCTCACTTTTTCAATGAAAAAGGTGGCAAGGTCTTCGCACTGTATCGAAGAAGTAATACAGGAGACTGGGTTAGAAGCATTTTGAAGGTTTTGAATGAGTTTAAAGATCGTTTTGGTGGGATTAGAGCTTAATTTAATTTCCTTTGCATAAAAGGAGGCGCGGGTGGTGCGAATCGCTTTGTGATACATTCGTAGTTTTGATAGGTAAAGGACTTTATCACTATCCAAATAATTTTTCCTCCATCCGCGTTCAGCTTTTTTGCATTCTTTCCGCATGGTTTTGAGCGTCTCATTATACCATGGATTCGTAGGGGAGCTACGGGTTTTAGTCCATGTAGCCGGAATTAAGGCGTCAAGCCCTGTAACGATCCAGTCGTGAAAAGCGGCATAGGCTGTATTAATATCATTGTTCTCGTCAGGGGTGTGAAACTCTCCCAGGTTTTTAATTAGGTCCTCAGAAGAGAGTTTATGCCATGGTCTTTTGTAGCAGGGATTAGCAGCATATTTGGTGGGCGGTTTTTTCACCGTAAGGATAAATCTGATAAGAAAATGGTCGGTCCACCCCATAGGCTCAGGGGGAGCGGCCGTAGCTTCTAAAATGTTGGTGAAAACAGGGTCTAGTGTATGCCCAGCAATATGAGTGGAGGAGTGGACAAGAGAATTTAGCTGAAGGGCCGTAAGATCAGCCAACAGGCGTTTAATGGAGGGGTCAGTAGTAGAATCAAGATGGAGATTAAGATCACCCAATATGGTGAAGTTGGGAGAGGAGACTACCAGAGTTTGGGATATTTCTAGGAGTTCATCAATGAATCTAACAGAGGGACCAGGCGGCCGGTAGATATATAGCCCAGAAAGGGCAAATTGAGGACATATAGAGATCTTAAATCGTGCGCATTCGCATCCCCAGATGTCTTCTTTCGTAAAAGAGCATATATATACAGTTCGGTATATAACAGCTATCCCACCGCCCCTAGAGTCTCTATTTATCAATTTTATGGAGAAACCATTGGGCATCGTAAGGTTCTGAATGCTAGTCTGGTCATCATGGAGCCAGGTTTCGCATAAAAACAGAATGTCTGGGTTTTCGTCCATTAAAAGAGTATGAACTTCCGCATGATGTTTAGCGAGGGATCTGACATTCAGTTGAAGAACCAGAAGGGGAGAAAGGTTAGGCACCGTCGTTATGCAGCTAGATAGGCTAGGCTTAGATGTAGTAAATTTACAGGACTCACAATGAAGTGCTGTTTGCCCGAGGTAGCCTCCGAGCTTGTCGCATCTAGTGCTGGAGTCCAGTGCGAGGAGACGTTCTCTATCATAGCAGATTTTAAGCTGGGGATTTTGTGCAGGGGGACTGGCGAGAGGCGATGTCTTGGCGATGACGGGCGCAGACGGGCTTGCCTTAGGCGCGCCTTTCGGCGCGCAAACGGCGCTCCCGCTGCGCTCGTCCGCTGCGCTTCCTCCAGATGCACATGATTTATAGGGGGAGTGATGGGAGGGGGGGCGTGGCCTCGAGGGGGCGTGGCCTCAGTAACTGCCAGGTAGGGCGTCAGCTGTTTCGGAGGCGAGTGAAAACGCGTCTGCGCTAAGCTCCGCAGCGCGAAAGATAGTTAAAAACAATCAATTCAATTATGTGACACTCAAGTGGATTTTAAAAGAGCAACAAATACCAGCAAACAGTAACGCTCCCGGCTGCGCCTCAGGAGTAAGGTGTAAGCAGGTCGCTAGTAATCAGCGCCTATTTATACCGTGGGAGGGGGGGCGTGGCCTCGAGGGGGCATGGCCTCAGTAACTGCCAGGTAGGCCGTCAGCTGTTTCAGAGGCGAGTGAAAACGCGTCTGCGCTAGGCTCCGCAGCGCGAAAGATAGTTAAAAACAATCAATTCAATTATGTGACACTCAAGTGGATTTTAAAAGAGCAACAAATTCCAGCAAACAGTAACGCTCCCGGCTGCGCCTCAGGAGTAAAGGTGTAAGGCTTATTGGTGTGTAGTTACGGTCACCTTTTTTAAAGACAGGTATGATAACTGCACCCTGCCAAGATTTTGGTACCACTGCACCCAGTGCAATAGCATTCATAAGAAGATGAATGTACTTACACCAGCGCTCTTTATCACTAATGAATAAGTCAGCTGGCACCCCATTGAGACCAGGGGCGCGTCCACAAGCCACTGAGCCACGGGCCATCATGACTTCAGCGATACTGAAGAAATTATCTTGGAATTGATCTACACTAATTTCTGTGCCCAAATTGGCATTATTTCGCTCGGCGTACTGATTTTTAAAAACTTTTACCAATTCTTCTTCTGGCACATTATTATGCGGGGGCTCGGGAGAACCCGAATTTCCCCACCTAACAATGTGCCAGAATAACCGGGAATCCTTACTGTCGCTAGCTGCCTTTAACTCAGACCAGTGGTGCTCGTCCCAGACTTTCTTTGCCCTAGATATACTGATTTTATAATCCTTTCTAGCAGATTGAATCACAACAGATTGCCCCCCCTTGATGGCATTACCTAAAGCTAGTCGTGCTTCCCTACACTGGACATTAGACCACTTAGCAGGCTTTGGGGCTCTGGCTCCTTTGTTTTTCGCAGGTTTAAGGAAATAGTTTTTAATTGTGCAAAAGAGGGTATTGTGTATACCTGCTACCTTGTCTAAGCCGGTGCTAAGTGGATTAAAGTGCTCCATGTCCAATATTGCTTTGTCTACCTGTCCACTGATATTAGCAATAACCTGATGGTTAGTTACTATGTTTTCCCACCTTAATCTACGCATATCATTAGTGGGAACAATCAGGGGAGGGACGATCTCAAGAGGGCCTATGGGACGGTTAGTATGGGACCTCCATTTATGAATTGCACACAGGGGGTTGTGATCGCTCTCGATCCTCCCAACAACCTCCATGTCGCAGATAAGGGGCCATAGTTTAAGACTACATAAAACGTAGTCAATTCTACTATTGTATCGCCCATTATCAAATGTGCTGGTCCCATTTCTGTCACTACTAGTCCTTCCATTTAGGGCTCTTAAACCCTTTTCATAACAGAGGGTGTTTAGACCGATCACATCATCGGACCAACGCACAACCGGAGTGAGCTCCAATTTAGGAACTCCCCATTGCCGGTCCTCTTCGTCCCCGAAAAGATCATCTTCATTGACTAAGGGTTCAAATGTTCTATTAAAATCACCCGCAATGACGATGTTGTTGCTTGAGGAGTGGGTATCAAGAAGACAGCCCAAGGCTACTAGAGCCTCAGATCTCCCCCCTCTGTTACTCCGGACATAGACATTATAAATATCCAACGTTCCTAATTTGTCTAGGTCCATTTTAATTAGTTGGATATCTCGATTATTAGTGTCAACAACTTTGATAGCTAGCTTTAGACTCTGGCGGACCCATATAGTTAAACCCCCCATAGGTCTCCCCCTTGGGCCCTTTAATGCAGGCACAGAATAATTCAAATATCCCTGTATAAAAGAAGGTTCACATAACCAAGTCTCCTGGAATATGCATATATCAAAATTATTGACAAAACATATCCAATCCTCAGATTCCAGTTTAGAGGACAGCCCTGCAATATTCCAGGAGAGTAAATTCCCCGTAATGGCCTCAGTGCCAGCCAAACGGTTGACAGATGGTAGAAAATCTGGGACAATGAGATGATTGATACAGGTGTCTGCACTTACTTCTGGTACCGAGTTTCTTAGCTCATTAAAAGATGGAAATGTATCAGGAAATGACTTATCAGGGACCAAGGACGGAGCCTTGGGGTTATTGAGTCAGTCCACGTCTTCAAGATTTGCTAATGCCTCATAGCGGTGTCTGAGCGGAATGGGAGGGTTGGGTTGGTTACGAAGTAAAGCCCCAGGATTAAAAATGGAAGCTGTCTGAGTTCTGGGATAGAAATAAGTTAATTCCCAGGTAGTAATGACAGACCTCATATGATTTGTGTGCCAGTTAATAATATGGCTGACAGCTCTAGGATCCCTAAAGTTAATTAAGATGATATCCCCATTTATATTCTTTGGTGTATTTCCCAGCCAGGGTAGACGCCTAACGTGTAAGATTTCCCCATTAATATACGAGGGGAGAGGGCGGTTCTGTCCAAGCCAGTGGATCACCTTATTCTTTAACTGCAAATATCCCTCTATTACACCGTCCTTTAAAGTTGGAACACCCACGAGGACAACTACAAGAGGGACAGCTTCTGGTGGCAAGTCAATAGAAAAAGGCCCACGTATCTGCAACCCTTTCTATCGTACATTGGGCCTTTTTGTATTGAGATATTTTCTCCCAGGGAGTCTCTGTCCTTGCTTAAAATAATGGGTTGCATTAACTTGGGAATAGTAGTTCCTCCTGCATTGCTATTAGTTACATTGTTAGTGCTCGGTAGATTTGAGAGATAGACTCTAGTGGTAATGCAGTAGAGGGCGATGCAGCAGAAGCTGAAACAATAGGGGACACTATAGTTGGCTTTGTAGAATTCGTAATTGATTTCCTATTATTACCCATTAGGAATTCTACTTTCTCTAGCCTTTTTTCAATTGCTTTTAAACTCTCAACAATAGGTAACATGAGAGATTTCAATAACTGGTCAATGTTGCCGAATAGCTCCGTGGTAGTTGTATCATTTGCAGAACGAGATGTAGACATACCTGAGAGAGATGTATTATCAGTACAGAGTAAAAGGCCTTTATCAATATGAACCAGATCAGAATTACGACTAGGTTTTTTTTTACTCCTTAGTAGCTCAGAATCTATCTTTCTCCTTTTTCTAGGTAATGGGCCTGGAAGTTTAGATTGCCTGGGTGATTTTGAGGATCCGTGAGAATCGGAACGACATTTTTGGGTTGTTCGAATATGGACGAGTTTGGTATCTACGAACCGCAAATGACGAGTTTAGTGGGTGTACGCGTTTTCGCTACGCTACTATGTACGATTCGTCTCATTTGTGGTTATGTCCGTATGAACCCTCGGGTTCCATTTTAGATATGGCATCCATTTTGTCTCCTGCCCTCAAGTAGCCAGCGAACGGACACTGTCCGCTTCGTGACCCTGGGATTCCCAAACTTTCGCGGAGGACACATGTTCCTTTGAAGGTGTCTTTATGATGAGGGGGATGACACGGCAAGGGCAGATGGCTCCGCTCGAGGCTCATCTTGCCGTACTAGTTTATTGTTTCAGTCGTGCATACATTAGGCACGAGTCCTTTGATCCTGCAATCAAGTTTCCTATATTGCTATCTACACTGTTTTCTAAACTGGTGCGCATCCTTGTTTTTTCCTTTGCATCTGTTTCTGTCCTTTCCTCTAATTCGTTACAGTCAGAATGGAATGTGCTTAATGTGAGGAAAATGTGTTTTTACAGTTGGGAACTGGCAATGCTGCTGTAATTATGTTCCGGGTTTCTGAAAACATGAATGCGACCTTTTTTGAAATTTACTGCGGGAACTGAGTTGTAACCTTTTGTTCGGCATGCTGTTCAATGACGAAAATGTGTATAAAAGGAGCGATCCACTTTTGTAATTTGAAGCAGTCTCTCAGAACCTACACGTTGTGTACTTCTTGCGATTTCTGTATCCCTGCAGTAAATAAATGCTGATCTTTGACGCCGCAGGAAGTGTCCCGTGTCTCTGTGTTTTGTACGCTAGAACAGGTAACCCACAAAGGTTTCAGGTGTTGTCCCCTGGCACCGCTGGGCCTTAGAATAGCCCAGTCCTTCAATTTAACCTTTTGAGGTAAAGGCTTGATAACTTGTGGTAATGACCCATTCAATACAACTGGTTCGGTAATTAGGCTAAGGGGTAAGGGTGAGGCAGTTGGGGACAGATCATTGGATGACTCAACAGAGATTAAATTCCGAGATAATGTTAGGGAGTCATTATTACCAGAAAGGACGGAAATCTCATTGCGAGGAGATCCACTCGTGCCTGGGGGTGTCACTACATGAAGAAGGTCCGTAGATAGAGGCGTGCTTTTAATAAGCTCAATAGAGCTACGACGCCTCGCCCTTAATTCTGCAAGAGTGGCTTCACGATCTAGTCCTGAATTGACTTTAAACAAATAACCATCAAGGGTACCCCTATTAACACATTCAGCCATGTCAATGAAACTAATAAAATACACCACTAAAGTAATGCATACAACGGGACTAAAGGGAACAAAACAAGAATGTCAATTTCAAACACTAAATAACAAACCAGGACAAATTACAATACACTGAGAACAGTACAAGCAAAAGTCAAGGGGGTGAGCCCGGCCCGGCCTCCTTCGGCTCCGGAGGACTACAGAGGGCCCGCCCTTTGCCCGGGCGTCGCCCGGCGCTGCCCGCGCGCGTCCCGCGATGCGGAGGGAGCCTCGAACTTTTATGCGCCTCCGGGCGCGAAGACAACCGGAAGTTGGCCGCAAGGCAGCCTGGGAGCTGTAGTCTCCCCCTGTCGCGGGCGCGATTGAGTTAGGCGCCGACAGGGGAGACCCACAGCGTCAGCACCCCAGAGGCGGCAAGACGGCAAGAGGATCAGGAGCAGGTCCGCAGGTCCGCAGGTGAGTAGCAGAGTACTAAGAAATATCACCCCCGCTCCACCGAGAGAGCCTCGAACTTTTTTGCGCCTCCGGGCGCGAAGACAACCGGAAGTTGGCCGCAAGGCAGCCTGGGAGTTGTAGTCTCCCCCTGTCGCGGGCGCGATTGAGTTAGGCGCCGACAGGGGAGACCCACAGCGTCAGCACCACAGAGGCGGCAAGACGGCAAGAGGATCAGGAGGAGGTCCGCAGGTCCGCAGGTGAGTAGCACAGTACTAAGAAATATCACCCCCGCTCCACCGAGGGAGCCTCGAACTTTTATGCGCCTCCGGGCGCGAAGACAACCGGAAGTTGGCTGCAAGGCAGCCTGGGAGCTGTAGTCTCCCCCTGTCGCGGGCGCAATTGAGTTAGGCGCCGACAGGGGAGACCCACAGCGTCAGCACCCCAGAGGCGGCAAGATGGCAAGAGGATCAGGAGCAGGTCCGCAGGTCCGCAGGTGAGTAGCACAGTACTAAGAAATATCACCCCCGCTCCACCGAGGGAGCCTTGAACTTTTCTGCGCCTCCGGGCGCAAAGACAACCGGAAGTTGGCCGCAAGGCAGCCTGGGAGCTGTAGTCTCCCCCTGTCGCGGGCGCGATTGAGTTAGGCGCCGACAGGGGAGACCCACAGCGTCAGCACCCCAGAGGCGGCAAGACGGCAAGAGGATCAGGAGCAGGTCCGCAGATCCGCAGGTGAGTAGCACAGTACTAAGAAATATCACCCCCGCTCCACCGAGGGAGCCTCGAACTTTTATGCGCCTCCCGGCGCGAAGACAACCGGAAGTTGGCCGCAAGGCAGCCTGGGAGCTGTAGTCTCCCCCTGTTGCGGGCGCGATTGAGTTAGGCACCGACAGGGGAGACCCACAGCGTCAGCACCCCAGAGGCGGCAAAACGGCAAGAGGATCAGGAGCAGGTCCGCAGGTGAGTAGCACAGTACTAAGAAATATCACCCCTGCTCCACCGAGGGCGCCTCGAACTTTTATGCGCCTCCGGGCGCAAAGACAACCGGAAGTTGGCGGCAAGGCAGCCTGGGAGCTGTAGTCTCCCCCTGTCGCGGGCGCGATTGAGTTAGGCGCCGACAGGGGAGACCCACAGCGTCAGCACCCCAGAGGCGGCAAGATGGCAAGAGGATCAGGAGCAGGTCCGCAGGTGAGTAGCACAGTACTAAGAAATATCACCCCCACTCCACCGAGGGAGCCTCGAACTTTTATGCGCCTCCGGGCGCGAAGACAACCGGAAGTTGGCCGCAAGGCAGCCTGGGAGCTGTAGTCTCCCCCTGTTGCGGGCGCGATTGAGTTAGGCGCCGACAGGGGAGACCCACAGCGTCAGCACCCCAGAGGCGGCAAAACGGCAAGAGGATCAGGAGCAGGTCCGCAGGTGAGTAGCACAGTACTAAGAAATATCACCCCCGCTCCACCGAGGGAGCCTCGAACTTTTATGCGCCTACGGGCACGAAGACAACCGGAAGTTGGCCGCAAGGCAGCCTGGGAGCTGTAGTCTCCCCCTGTCGCGGGCGCGATTGAGTTAGGCGCCGACAGGGGAGACCCACAGGGTCAGCACCCCAGAGGCGGCAAGACGGCAAGAGGATCAGGAGCAGGTCCACAGGTCCGCAGGTGAGTAGCACAGTACTAAGAAATATCTTGTATTGTTTCTCAAATGCTGAATCTTGCTCATTAACGCATGCCTTTTCTGTCATATAGAGGACTTCTCCCACCTGTCTAGTGGGGAGTATAAGCCAGACGACTTTGGGCAGTAGATAGCTTGTGCCAGGCAGCGGAATCGAAACTTGTGTTCTGTACCCCCATTGTATTTCGACAGCTACCAGTGTTTTTCCATAGTAGGTGGGTCTTTATGGTCTCCGCAACATACATAATGTAACTGTATACTTGTTATGCATCTCAGATTGGACTTCACTGCAGTGAACTTTGTGAATAAACTAGTTTGCTTGTATTCTCTACTGCGTCATGGTTTCTTTATTTCTTGGAAGGCTAGATGAGGTCGAGAGTGACCCGGGTGGCCCTAAGTGGGTCACTTCCTTCAAATCATTTTTCTGTATCTTTACGCACCTTTGAATGAAATGTTTTGCTATAGAGTTTTTAGCTTTTTAAAGTGTTTTTTAAAGTTATATTAATGATGTTCTGGAGGACGACAATGTCACCTAAGATAGAATTCCCCTTTTTCTTGGTTTCACGGTGTCTTGCTGCTGATAATCCAGGAGGACATCTTCGTATACAATTTTTTAAACATTTTGCACTAGAAGCACTATAGCCACTTTATGTACTCCTTCTTGCAATATCTTGCTGTATGATATGGAATTGTTTAATATGCATTTTAAATTATGTCTTTTTTTTATTCGATCATTGGATCCAATGTTGTGGAAGTTCCACCTATTTATAAGTGCTAAATACACTTTTGTTACTTTTAATTTTGTATTTTGTGTGAAGATGTATTTTGAGGATTTTATGTGGACCTTTCAGAGAATTCCTTAACATAAATAAAAATAAAATTGAAACTTGTCCAGGGCCTGGGGACACCTTTTAGAGTTCACTTCAGCATAGGCTAATAACAGGGTTCAGGCAGGTCTAGGCAGGTCCCAGCTGTTCCAGATGTAGCTGGTCAGCTGGGCAGTTGCAGGGCTGGTTTGTTGTGTTTCTGTAGTTCACATAGGAGGTATATAATTGACCCTTAGAGTCACTCTGATAAGCCTGGGAACACAGCAAGCAGGTTGAAACCTGTCCCTTAAGCAGCAGGGCAATCCTTGCAGACAGTTTGCCTGAATCCTCCACAGGTCCAGGGTGTTCTGAAGAGTGGTCCTCTTTTTATACCTGGAGCAAGCCTTTGTGTAGAGAAACTTCCTGCCCTACCCTAATACTGGCTCTGGTTGGTCCTTCCCCTTCCCCTGGCCCAGGTACCAAACTTTCTGACTAAAAGGCAGGGCAGTCCTGGGGTCAAGTTTGTTTGTGTGAGCTGTAGGCAAAGACCTATAAAGTGTAATGAGGGCTTGGTACACCCTCTCCTCAGCCATGCTACCTGTCCCCCCTGACTCCCCTTTGTCTCACTTTTTGGAAGAAATACAGAAACAACACAGGCTTTTCCAGTCATGTGATCCAGGACACTTGCAGAAAGACACATTTGGTTGGGACAAGGAAATCACAGATTTCTAAACGTGGCATTTTCATAATTGTAACTTAAAATCCGACTTCGATGTTAATTAAAATTCAAATGACTGTAACCAGCATATCTCTATCTGCTTCAAATGCAAACTTAGCACCTGCTAAAGGTAATGAGATTACCCAGTGTTAGTCAATGGGACAGATAGTCCCCGCTATGACATGTAAAACTTAAGTACACATCTCCTAATTTTTACATAAAATTGACTCATCCCTATGAGCCTTTAGGGCCTACATTAAGGGTTACTTAGAAGGTGCAGATTCCGATCTGGGTCGGAAAGCACTCTGACCGAGCCGAATCCGGAGTGTTTTCCGACAAGCAGGAGGCCTGCAGTCCGACTGAGTGAGTACGATGCCGCCGCATGCTGCCGGACTCGGTTCGGTCGGACTCCCATAGGAGTCAATGGGAGCCGGTCGTACGACGCGTACATGGACTCCCATTGACTGAATGGGTACGTCGTGGACAAGTGCGCCCCCTACAGTGGGTACGCATCGGTGCCATCCTCACCGTACATGCCTGTGTTGGGGAGACCCATGGGCCTCCCTCTGTGTTCGAGTCGTAGGGCTGCGGGTGTCAGGGTGTCTGACGCGGACCCCCAAAGGCAACCACCCAGACGTTTTGCGAGCCAGACACTCCGGCTCGCACAGGCTGTCCGACGCGTGCACCGTACTGGCTCGGTCGAAAATCGCATCCATTGCACGCCACGGTTAGCTTACGACCGAGACGTACGGAGCAGTTCGGACCCGGAAACGACTTGGTCTGTGTATTTCACGCAGCTCGCATCGTACTTGCTCGCTCGTACAGCTGTACAAGTCGGACAGAAAACACGCGTATGGCTCGTAGTTTTTCCGCCCGGATCGCGTTCAGTGCACTTCCGACTCAGATCGGAATCGGCCCCTAAGTATTTAAAAGTAAGGTTTAGGCTTGGCAAAAGGTTTATTTTGCCGGACTGAAATGGCAGTTTAAAAAGTGCTGCTGCCTCCAAGTTGCATTTAATTTACAGGCCCTGTGGACAGGTATAACCATTTAATAGGGACTTAAAAGTCAAAATAAATCAAATGTGTCATTTACGAGTTGTCGAATTTTACACAAGAACTTCAGCACTGGTTAGCAGGGTCCTAATGCCAACAAAAAAAGAGTCCAGCAAAATCAGGGAGTGAAGGTAAAATGTTTGGGGGTATATCATGACAAGGATGTCAGGTATGATAATTAATTTCCAACATATGTTGTACTGCACTCATCCAGCACAGATGGTCCACTCTGCAGGAATTAGTACTATCCAATGAAAGTTGCATAATAGGATTAAAATGTTTACCCCATAAAATAGTTCAGGCTCTATGTTGCATGGTGTAATTCTCTCTGGCGAAATTACCCCTAATAACTGCTAAAATGTCTTGTAACTATGTGTAATTGTGTAAGAAGTATAATTCGGCATATAGCACTATTTCTTGTATCTGTGTTAAGAAAATAGCACTAAATGCCACAGGACACAAACAGCAGTAGCATGCATCTGCCTGCTCTCTAATAGCTTGTTAATCCAGTGCTCCTGCAATAGGATAGTTTGCCCTGTATTACTCCTGATTACTGAAGCTGGTGTAATGTTATAATTTTGGTAATTTCACCTCACAAAAGTAAAGCATTATTTACTGAAACTACTCAGATTACTCCGGCGTAAATACAATTGCTCTCAGTTATACTCTTGACCAACAAAACTACACCCCTATAGTAGGTGATATAAGAAACAAAGTACCTGTTAATTCCCCATTGGGAGACAAAGGCTCTAGTGCCTCCTGTGACCAAATTGGTTTCTTGTAGCATCGCTATTACCACACTATAACTTTCCAAGTAAGCCATAATTATTTGCTTCATTTTTGGAGTGTCCAAGCAGCTGACATTCCATGTGATGACCTTAATTGTACGCTTTCCCTAGTCATATTGGACCATAATCAGTGATATATCACATCTGTAATATTGTTTTACTTGATATGGCCTACTGAATTTGAGATTGTTCCACTTTACCATGCACTCTCTGCTTAACAATCCCATCTCATGTTTACCCCTCCCCACTACCACTCTGTGCCCCCCATTGTCAGTGCTATATCCCAAAACTATTACCCAAAACCAAGGACCAGAACTTTCCATTCCTCACCCCACTGCAAGGTTAACCTTAGTGTTGTAATATTTACTCTATATGTGGAACCTTCCGCCACCCCTTCCCCTCTTTCCATAATGGAATCTTCTGAAAGAAGCTTACCTTAGAATGTTGTGTGAAGTGAAGGGTATTTGGAGAGTGGATGGTCAAATAAAGAAGTCTTTACAGCTACCTGGTGTCTTCTATTCTTCACAACACTGGCAATGCATTTGCTGTGCAGGGGGCAGCGGTGACCATCTCCTCTTTCAGTTCTCTCTCCGTAAGTGAGGAAGACTCCCAGTGCTGCAGTATAGTTGGCATTTCTTCTTTAGCAAAGATTCCGGTATCTACATTTGCGGATCATTGGTGGAATCCTGTACTGGTGTGGCGGTAGCGTGGAACTTTGCCATATTTTGTTGGTGTCCAAAGATATTATTGTGTCGATCCAGTCAGGTATTCTTCACTACTTATCCCCATTCTCATCCATTGTGGGCCGGATACTGCGTGAAAGAAGTGTGCCGCTCTGTCTTCTGATTTAATGCACCGTTTCTGCGATTCTGCCTTCATGAAGTAAATGACTGTGTGAGCCTGCGCAATACATTTATTCTCTTCACTCAATGGTATTGCCTCTCGGAGTTCATAGCGGTGGTCCATCCTCCTGACTGAGTTTTTATTCTCACCGGTGAATGCAGTCTGCTTCCTGTTTCTGAGAAGATCTTTTAGTTTCCGGAAGAGAGTGGTGTCTCCTGCGTGTTTATCTTCATTACGAGTTTCCTGTGTCTGAGACATCGCCTGAAGAGAACTTATTGTGTTGGAACGCCACCTGCCTTCCATCGGCGTAACTTTGAATGCCTACGTTGTAGATCCATGGCATTTTGGTTGAATTCTGAGCTGAGGAGCAGGTTATGACTTGGGTGTGCCTATACTGTTTGTGGGTTTTGTGACAGTTGTACAAGTTAGTGTATCTACGCGCTTTATCTTCTCTGGCAACTTATCCCACAACATAGACTCTTCTGGCACTTTAATAGCTCATTTCAACGTCTACTCTGTTTGCCTTGATTGACTTTTTCTTCTCATGTGATTTTTGTGCCTTCATCCTCTAGTAGCTCTTCTCCACTGGGTCCGCGTTGGTGCATTACAACCCTGAAGATACTTTACGAGACTTCATAGCTCTCATTGTTCTTTCTGTGTTTATGCTGTGTATGCTACCAACACTGTGTCTAATGTTACATTACAGGTCTACTACATTGCTCAATCAGAGTATTCATTAGGAATGTGTGCTTATGCTAATACGGATTTCCAGATTTAGTTAAATCCTCCTTGGGTACTCTGCTATACTTACCTTCTTTTTTTTTCTCGATCTCTCACCTACCTACTCTTTCTCTTCTCTATCTCTTTTCTGTCGCTCAGTTTACCTATTTTCCTTCTATTGTTACGTTTTCTGCTACCAACATGATGGCTGCTGCAAGTATGACTCAGCCACCATCCTTCTTGAACGAAATTGGGGAACCAGAAATATGCTGGAAGGAATGGGTGAAATTATTTGAGTCCTACCTTATTGCTATAGGGGGGAACGTTTTACTGCTTTGCGCAAGCAGCATATCCTCTTGCATAATTTGGGGGTGCATGGTAGAAAAATATACGAGACCTTGCCTGAACCAGAAATGGTAGAGGGAGAACCATGTGATGCCTTTGCTATCACTATGTTAAAATTAGAGACGCATTTTGGGGACAGAATAAATGTTGTTCTTGAGAGGCATACATTTTTTCCTAGAACACAAGGCAAGATGGAAACTGTATCTAATTATATAGCAGCTCTTAGGGGACCCAGTCAATTATGCGACTTTGGTAATTTGACTGACTCCATCATTAGAGATCAGTTAGTGCATTGCACTAACAACACACGCATTCAGGAGAAACTACTTGCTAAATACCCTAATCTTAGAGAAGCAGTAGCCATCGATAAATCCATAGAACATACGGCGAAATGTATTCAAGAAATTAAAGCAGCCCCTGAATTAGTAGCCAATGTGCATGAATCTGAAGAAAAAATTGAAGTGTGCAAAGTTAAAAGTGGTGAGAATGTACAACAAAGTATTGGTTCTAATGTTAGTAAGAAACTAAGATGTTACAGCTGTGGAAGCAATAATCACCTAGCTAATTATGCACAATGCCTGGCTAGGAGTTTTACTTGTAAAAAATGCAATAGAAAAGGTCCTTTCGCCAGGGTGTGCAAAGAAGGTGAACGTCATAGCAAAGAAGAAGCCAACAAGGATAACACCCAAATAAAAGAAATTAGTATTGACTATCCTGAAGAGAAGAAATATGTCTTCCAAGTCAAGGATGGGTCTCGCTGTGTTAACACGGTATACCCCAAATGTGAAATACTGCTTGACAATTCTACTGTCTCTATGTTCGCTGACTCCTGTTCTCCTTTCACCCTGCTGAACCGCAATGATTTTGAAAGTATGAACAACAAAGAAGATTCATTTGTGATGAAGCCTGACATTTCACCAACTGGGTACACCAAAGAACCCATACCTCTAATTGGCATGAAAGAGATGCATATTGAATTTAAAGGGAGGTGCACTAAAGGAAAGGTATATATTGTTGAATCTGGGTCCAATCTCTTAGGGTGGCAACACCAGAAGGAGTTGGGTATTATCTTGGACCCCAACAACTCGGAACAAGTTCTTTTAACCAATGAAGACCCTAAAGGTAGTGACATATATGAAGAATTTCCTAAGCTTTTTGAGAACAAACTTGGACTCCTCCATGATTTCCAGCACAAGATCAAGATCAAAGTCAATACCAAACCAATAGTACACAAGTTGCGACCTGTTCCACATCTAATGAAGGAACCTTTGGAGAAAGAAATCAGAAGGTTATGTGAGTTAGACAGAATACAACTCATCACCACCTCTGAGTGGCTAGCCCCGATCGTTATTGCCTCAAAGGCCAATGGTGACGGCATTAGATTCTGCGTAGACTTACGTAGCTTGATTGAGAGCATCTGGGTGGAGAGGTACCCATTACCCAACATAAATCACATGCTAAGTACCATGGGACGTGCCAAAGTTTTTAGTGTTATCGACTTATCGCGGGCGTACCATCAAGTTGATCTCCACCCAGATTCGAGGCCTTTGACTGCATTCATAACCACACTAGGTGCATTTATGTTTAAGAGGTTACCCTTTGGACTGGTGTCGGCGGCTGCCGTATTCCAAAAAATTATGCATCATATCCTGAGGAAGGTGGAAAATTGTCTTTGTTTCCAGGATGATATTTTGGTGTATGGAGACTCTCTGGAAGATCATGACCACACCCTAAGGACGGTATTCACAAAACTCATGGATGCAGGACTAACAGTTCAAAAATCTAAGTGTGGGATCCGAGTTCCGTCTGTGGACTATTTGGGACACTCTATATCTGAGAAGGGGTTCCGCCCCAAACTGAATCTTCTTGCTGCTGTTCGTGATGCTCCTCAACCAAGGAACAAGGAAGAACTAAAGTCATTACTAGGACTGCTAGAGTATATGTCCAAGTATGTCAGGAATTTTGCCACCAAATGTGAACCCTTGCGCACTCTTCTAAAGAGGAATTCAGAATATGTCTGGGAAGACAGTCACAAGAGAACTGTGGACGCATTGAAGGAAGAAATTCTGAAGTCACCAGCCTTGTGCACCTTTGATCTCAGGAGGAAAACGATTCTCATCACCGATGCCTCCAATAGAGGGTTGGGAGCGGCATTAATCCAAAAAGGAGAGGGAGAAGAAAAGATCATAGCCTTCACCTCTTGTTGCCTTTCAGGAGCCGAAACAAACTACTCTGTAATAGAGAAGGAAGCGCTGGCGTGCTTCTGGGCAGTGAGGTACTTCAAGTTTTTCCTGTGGGGACTAAAGTTTACCATAAAAACGGATCACAAAGCACTCATATACGTGTTCTCTGTGAAAGGCATGGAAAACTGTACTCCCAGAATAGGAAAGTGGATACTGGGGCTGGAGAATTATTGTTTCAAAGTTGAATACATGCCAGGAAACAAATACCAAGTTGCAGACTTTTTGTCCAGGCCACCTCTAGAAAGTGAATGCAAAGAAGAATTGTTGGATAGTCCAATTTTAGCTGTGAATGGACTAGCTATCACTGAAGAAGAATGGGGAAAAGCTATGCAAGTAGACGACCAGCTCAGTAAACTCAAGAAAGTCATAGTTGAGGGCTGGCCAGACAAGCGTATGGAAGTTGATGATGATTTAAAAAGTTTCTGGGAAGTCCGTTTAGAACTGAGCATTGTAGGAGGAAAAGTTCACCGGAAGGATAAATTGGTTCCTCCTAGAGATGTAAGAAGAAGAATCGTGGAACTTGCTCACGAAGGACACCTAGGACGTAGCCTGACTAAGAGCAGAATCAGAGCTAATTACTGGTTCCCAATTATGGATACCATGGTCGAAAGTCTAGTCAAAGATTGTGTCAGCTGCGCAAGGAGTGATAAATCCAAATCGATCCGCAGAGCACCCTTGTCCCTAGTTCATATTCTCAAGAAAACTTGGAGCAAATTAGCCATGGATGTGATAGGACCAATGGATCATCTAGGGGAATACAAAAAGTTAATGCTGGTGGACTATCCCTCTCACTAGATAACGCACAGATTTGTGCACAGTGCGAACACTAAATCAGTTGTCAAGTTCGTTAAAGAGACCTTCGCTACTGAGGGCATACCTATGTCCATTGAGACGGACAACGGGGTACAATTCACCTCTCAGGCCATGAGAGAATTCTTGGAGAACTATAACATCAAACATGAGAAAACAGCATTGTATTGCCCTAAGGCCAATGGGTTGGTTGAGAGAGCGAACCGACTCATAAAGGAACACTGTCAGTTGGCTATAACGAGTGGTCTCGAAGTAGAATCGTCCTTGTGTGAATGTTTGTGGGCTTTTCACACCACTCCTAACACCATTACAGGAATCTCCCCTTTTGTTTCTCTCAGGGGCAGGGAACCTGGCACAAAGCTCAACCATAATTGGCTAAAGGGGGGTAAACCTGTTAATATTGACACTGAGGAGGTGGGAAGGAAGATCTTACGCCACCAAGAATCTTACAAGAACTGGTACGACACCAGATATGGTGTCAAACACTACAATTACGAGGTAGGAGACTGGGTACAGGTCAAACGCAGTGTCAATGATCACAACAATCAAAGCAGGTTTTACCCACCATGTAAAGTGTCTAAAGTCTTCAACAATGTAGTTCTGTTAGAAAATGGTCAACTGTGGAATTGTGATAAAATTGTAAAATGTTGAATAAGTAAGGGAGGTGTGTTGTAATATTTACTCTATATGTGGAACCTTCCACCACCCTTTCCCCTCTTTTCATAATGGAATCTTCTGAAAGAAGCTTACCTTAGAATGTTGTGTGAAGTAAAGGGTATTTGGAGAGTGGATGGTCAAATAAAGAAGTCTTTACAGCTACCTGGTGTCTTCTATTCTTCACAATACTTAGATTACAAATGGTCACTACAATGGGTGTATACATTAGGCTGTTAGTCCTGGAAGTAGTATGTAATTATAGTTAAGAACAGCCTTAAGGAAAAAAGTGACAAGTAATTAAATTAAAGCTTTAGTCTTTCCTTATCTAATGCAATGTCTCAATATTCTCACTCAATTACTATCTACAGACCCTCAAAATCAATTAGAGCATCCAGTGTTTGAAGTTTCACAGAGAGTTTAGCTATGCTTTGTGTCAGTGTGATCATTGGTGGATGAGGTTTAGGAGTTTTCCTTTTGTTTTATTTTACTGGCACTCAAAAATGTCATGGGTTCAGCAGAGATAAATGTATGAGCATGCTCCTTGCACTGCAACCTCAGTCTGATCACAAAGGGCTTAGATTACTTAATGTCCAGTTTTCTGAGAGCATTCTTGACCTCTTTGTAGCATCTCCTAACCTCCAATACAGCAGCTGTTAATTCCATTAACAATGAGATCAGCAAAACCTGGTACTGTGTTGGCCCCATCTTACTAGGCAGAGGCAGAACTGTATCATGATCACAAGAGTTTAGTAAGTGGGCTTTTTTTGGCTTACAGGGGGTCCTGGGAAAGGCGTGAGGCCCAGGGTCCTATTTTACTGTGACAAAATCAGGAATTCAGAGGAGTCAGCTCTACATAACAATTAAATTAATAGTACTAAAATGTTCACTCCTCCCAAGATCAGCTGATTCTTGGAGACCAACTACTTATTTATGGTTTCTTTGTGATCCGGTCTCCAGGTCTGCATACTTGGTGTCAGTGTTGGCCACATATTTTTTAATGTGTGCAGTGAAGATTTTCAGCTCTAGAGTGTCATCCTAAAGTTCAGATATTACTTGGTCTATCTTTCGTTTATTAATGTGTGCATGTCCAGACTGACCCTCGGCTCCATGCACGTTTGATGAAGAAGGTAGCCTTGAGTAAGATTACATGGGTCTCTTCTGGTAGAAGTACAGCTTACCCTTTTTGACACCAGTCTTCTCCATTTTTCTAGAGTTTATTGTATTGTCAGTCACAGCTCAAATGAAATCTCTGCAGTGTTAACCACTCGTAGCAGGGGGACCCCCAAGTGTCGTTTAGACCTGTGTCCAGCATGGTGGAGAGCGAGGAGAGAACCCCCTTTACCTCACTTAACAAGGAAGATGATAGGGACTATCTCTACACCATAGCCTTCAATTGGTAGACCTCCAAACCATTATGACTGCTCAAAAGATCCCCTCAGATAGGGGACTTAATACTTGGTTGGCTCACATAGATCCTATTAATTTTGGAGGGCAGGCCTGCAAAAATCACAAATATCTCCCAAGTGTCTTCCAGTTCATATCAAAACTGCTATTTAAGAGGGGCAGTGTGCCTAATGTCCCAACCCGCCATATTATTAGACCTCACCCCTGCGAAGTAACACAGTGGAGGTTATGTGTACTTATCTAGGCATCAACCAGGCATTTAGATGAGAAAGATACCCCAAACAGGATATTTTAGGCCATGGCAGTTCTTCCATGTGGTAAATACAAGAAAGGGGGAATTAGAGGTCTTTTAGGGTAGGTTCACCCTCCATTTAGTACATAAATTGAATAACAACCTGAATGAACAGGTAAAAAGAACCTAACCTTAAGGCGTCGGAAGAGCAATTGAATTCCGAAAAACACCAGAACAAAGAAAAGGGCAATACCTTTCTTTACTTGAGTCCCCTCACTCACCAGGGTTTCCCCACGGTGACATGCTTCATCATTGGGGTCCTCTCAGTCCTCTACGGGCTGAGGCGTGCTGCGACTTGCGGATGACGTAGGAGCACTTAAAACAGACTATGTGTAGTGCAGGTGTAGTGCAGTGAAAGGAGTGGGACAAAATTAATTAAAATAATCAACTAGTGGGCCAAATATATTTTATTCTTGCTCCTAGCTAATTGGTTAAAAACGGGGTAATATGCTAAAGGCCCTAAAAATAATGAATAGGTGTACCTAGCATATGGTCAACTAGTTTCGAGCTTCCCCAGCTCTTCTTCAGGACTACACCGGGACCAGCCCAGTGTAAGAAACCACTCCTAGTAGACCAAATTATGGTGAAAACAGTGAGACGCTGCAGCTAATAGGCATGCGTTTAAGTTAATACATACGTAAATATACGTCTGGGAATATCTGTAGGAAAAAACATATATTAAAGGAACAAGGCAATCAATATGCAAAGCAAAACTCATGGCGATCGCACTCTGCACCAGTGTAAATACACTTTATCTTCTACTGTGCCGCTATGTGATAAAAGAGACGTTAAATCAATTCACCATGCAAGCGCTGTGCATCAAAGTGAGTAAAAAAGTCAATTAGATGCACTTAATGCTTGAAAAACGATCATGCGTCTGACACAAACCACAACACACAACATACATACAAAACTGACATACACAGTTGACATTAGGCATGACATTACATACATGTATTGAAGCACCAATATGCCTCATGGTCAACGGAGGGGGTGTGGAAATCTCATACACCTAGAGAAATTGTACACGAGGTAGTTAATAGGATTAGGCTCGGTATCTGTTGCACGGCTATGGAAAAAGACGGAAGGATACTAGGTAAAGAATTTCGATCTCCGTGGCTCAGGAGGGCGTGTGGGATCTCCCCACCGGGATATAGACTTACTTGTACGTTGAAGACCACACTCTGGTAGACCTACTGGAGCCCAAAGCCTCACGGACCGCATACGGCATGGTCACGGGCGAGGTGCTTGTTTTCAATGGTCATTCCCGCATTGAAAGGGAAAAAGGACTTTCCATTTGGGTCTCCTTACTGTAGTGGCCATCTTAGAACGGGGTGAGTTCGGAATATATTTGTTAAATGCCAAAGTGGTTGGAACTTATTAATAGTTCCTGCATAATGCTACAGAAATGAACGGGGGTTGGTGGGCCTCACGGACCGCATACAGCATGGTCACGGGCGAGGTGCTTGTTTCCAATAGTCATTCCCGCATTGAAAGGGAAAAAGGACTTTCCATTTGGGTCTCCTTACTGTAGTGGCCATCTTAGAACGGGGTGAGTTCGGAAAATATTTGTCAAATGCCAAAGTGGTTGGAACTTATTAATAGTTCCTGCATAATGCTACAGAAATGAACGGGGGGTGGGTGCTAAATAAGGAGAACTACTCAGTCGGTAAAAAAGTACTTTAAAAACCGTAGTGTAAAGGACAATGCGGCCATGATGGATCAGGGTGAACCAGGCACTGTCTACTGCCGAACATGATTACCTACATTACATGGGAATATGTAATTTCTCATAATACTCCAGTTAAGTGGTGGAAATAAACTGGGTTAAGGTGAATGTCCATCGTATTATTGCGTTGTAGATCGGCTGATCTAAAGGATGCATTTCAATAAAGTTATTTGACTCAGGGATTTATTTTTTCAAAAGAAAAGTCAAATTAATGCTCATAAGGAAATATGTATGTTATAACCCTTATTAAGCAGTGAAATGTCCCCATGGGATGTCGTCATTGAGACCATTGATGTCAGACCGTAGCTTAAAAACCCAACGTTGCTCTTTCTCGTGTAGCTTCCTTTCAATGTTGGGGTGGTTGTCCACATGTTCAATGATGACCCACCTGAAGTCATTGGGTGTGTGTTGTTTTTCAAGGAAATGCGTGGTCATTTTCGTATTGTCGCGTTTGCACCTAAAGTTACTTCGGTGCTCTATCATCCTTATGTTTGCCTTTCTCGTGGTCATCCCCACATAATGCAGATTGCACACACAGGTGATAAGATATATGACGCCTGTCGTGTTACAGTTGGTAAATGATCGTAGGTTACATGTTATTCCATTGTTGCAAATAATGGTTTGGGTAGCACTGGTCAGGTGACACACGCTACAGTTACCACAAGGGTGATGGCCCTCGGGTAATGGGTGGAGCAGGCGTACAGATCCGATTGTCTTCGTGGGGTTAGGTCTCGTGTGTACCAAAAAGTTTCTCAAGTTTTTTGCTTTTCTGTGACTGAACATGGGTTTTTGTAAATCTAGGCCTCCGCTGTTAAGGATGCGCCAGTGTTTCTTTATTATTTTCGTTACTTGGTCTGAAGCGATGTTGTACGTAGTAATACAGATTTGTCTTTTTTGATTCTTTTCGGTATCCTTAGATTTATGTTCAAGTAAGGCCTCCCGGTTGTTATTGGATGCTCTTTTTTGCGCTTTCAACACCAGATGTTGTGGATATCGTCTTTGCACCAGTTTCTGTGAAAGGTCTTTTGCTTGGATGTTGTAGTCCTGCCGTGTGGTACAGTTGCGTCTTAGGCGCAAAAATTGTCCAAAAGGGAGATTGTCTTTTAGACTTCTTGGGTGGAAACTGTCATATGCTAATAGGCAGTTTCTTGCCGTGGGCTTGAAATGTGTTGTAGTGATCAGACCACCCTCGTGCGTTGTTATATTGAGATCAAGAAAAACCAATTTTGACCTACTCATAGTGAAGGTAAATTTTAGGAATGGGTCTTGTTGGTTGAGCCAAAACAGGAACAAATCAAAAATCGCTTCATCACCTTCCCAGATCAAAAACACATCGTCAATGTATCTTTTCCATAATTTGATCTGGTTGATGTATGGATTGTTCACATGGAGGATCTTGTTTTTCTCTAGGTAGTGTACATAGAGCCCTGCTACGCTCGGCGCAAAGGTGCTTCCCATGCTGGTACCGTGCGTTTGTCTGTACAAAACTTTATTGAATTGAAAAAAAATTCCCTCAAAGCTAGGCGACAGCATTCAAGGACAACGTGTCTGGGTGTGTGATAGGCCCAATTGTTCAGAAAGAGTACTTCCTCCAAGATGTTCAACGTGTCTTTATGGGGTAAGCTCGTGTACAGGCTCTCCACGTCCAAACTGATCAGTATACTAGTAGTGGGGTTGAATTCGAGATTCTGAATCAGGCACAAGACAGCCTTTGTATCCTGTAGGTATGTTTCGGTAGCTTGGACCAATGGTCTTAGACAGCGGTTCCAAGATTGAACCTATCCCAGACACTATAGGTCTGCCGGGAGGCAACACCAAAGATTTATGTATTTTTGGGATGGTGTAAAAATACGGGATTACGGGTTTCTTATTTTCCCAAAAATCTGCTTCCTTTTTACTTATCCAATCGTTGATCAGAGATTCCTCAACCAAGTTAGCGATCTCGATCCGTAGACATTCTGTGGGGTCGTTAGGTATAGGCAAATAGTTTCTTGTATCCGCCAACAGTCGGAGACATTCTGTCTGGTAATCCAGTGTGTTTTGCAAGACTATTGCTCCACCTTTATCAGCTGGTTTTATAGTGAGATTTTTCTCATTTGAAAGGTGGTGGATTGCCTCTTTTTCAATTTTACTAGTATTGTGGAAAACCTTTATAGATTTTGGGTCCATTTCAGTGATTTCCTTCATTACTGCTTTTTCAAAAGCCAGTAATTCAATTGGAAGGGTATTGGGTGGAGGTGTAAAATTGGATTTCTTGTGTAATCCAGTGTCTGTCTTAGTTGTAGTGTTCGGTTCTTTGTCTCTGAAATAGACTTCTAATTTGATCCTACGAATAAACTCCTTCAATTCGCAGATCAGTTTGAATTTGTCCAATGTTGCTGTAGGGACAAAACCTAGTCCCTTTTCCAAAACACTCTTTTGGATAGGTGTAAGGGTGAGATTGGATAGATTGACCACTAGACTTGGTTGCTGCTCGTTGAGGGCATGTTCGGTGGACCCATACTGCGTGTGTGGCTCCTCACCGTTTCCAGTGGTTGGGCCCATTGTACTTGTTGTCCTCATCTGTTTTTTCCTCGTAGGGGGGTCTTTCCTCTCCCTAAAAAAGACTGGTTCTGTTCCTGGTTCTGATGTTCTTCCCAGTAAGGGTAGGGTTGTGGTGGATATGGTTGATGGAATGGTGGGGGTCCATAGAAAAACTGTGGGGGAGGAGCGTATGGTGGAATGTTTTGATAAGGGGACCAACCAAATCTAGGTGCGCCCCTGTTTCTTGGACGTCCTCCTCTTGATCGTCTATTCGTGTTCGTAGGGGTGTAATTACTGCCTGGAGCAGAGAAATCTGAGCTAGTGTCAGAGCCATCGCTGTCTGTGTTGTAACCTGGATTACGATTTGTTGGAATGTAGTCATCCCTGGTGTAGGGATACATTTTTTCTTGTGAGAAATTTTTCTGGTCTTTTTTCAGTTTTATGTATTTGGCGTCTTTCAAGCCAATCTCAAATTCAGCCATAGTTTTATTTAGTTCTTCTAGTCGTTTTTTTAGTTCTGCAGTACTCTGATAGGTTTTTAAATGAATTTCCTTAAGGTTAGGTTCTTTTTACCTGTTCGTTCAGGTTGTTATTTAAGTTCTTCCATGTGCCCAGGCCAACAATCCTTATCTCCAGCTCGACTGTAGGTCCCCATAGTCCACATGGGATGGAAGTGAGGAGGACAGGCATAAGAATCAAGGAGAGCAGCACCAGTGCCCCAACAATCTGCACCAATGGGACACTCTGCTCACAGCTGCCAGTGCAGCCCACTCCTCCCCAGCAGACACTTTAGAGCGATGTCACCTACGCCAATATAGTCCCCTCCTTAAGTTTAGCCATTGCTGAAATCTGACCTGTAGCAGCTCAGATGGCTGTGTCTCCTATTCAAACAGATCCCCAGGCTGCAAAGCACATAGGCTATATTGATCACTCATACAGCCACACATTGCTCAAAGGCAGGTGTCAGAGGTAATGACGAGTCCCTCTCTCCCGGCGGGATAATATTTCATGAGTGTAGCAGCAGGTTTATGTAGAGCACTAGTGCACGGTGAGCAGAGAAAATTTAGGCAGCCATCTTAAATAATTGTTTGCCATGCCCCAAGGTTTGTAGTTCATATGCAGTAGCTAATTCAAGGAATCCTAGAAATCAAAAAATAATGCAAAGTTTGTTACACTACTCATGAATAATGGAAATGGGGTTTATAGCAATTCACAGTAAGTAGTTCATCTCTAAGATGGAGGCTGAGCAAATAGATTTGGCAGCATAAGACTTTGTCACTTTTGAGAAGAAAACTGTTGATGTGGGACGCTGCTGAAACAACTGTAACTGCCCTTGTGAAACCAGAGGCTAGATACGTAAAGCAGGTTTTACTCTGCTGGCACTTTCTTGCGAAAAATAACAATAATAATAATTTGTGACTTATAATGCGTGCTGCTACCCCAAAGGGTTTCCGGGCGCAGGGCAGACGCAGATAGGGTGTCTCAGAACAATGACTTAAAATAGCCAGGTCTTCAGACTTTTGTGAAAGGTGACTAATGACTTGCAGTTTCTAAGAGTGTCAGGTAGAGAATTCCACAATTTAGGACCTAGCTAGGCAAAGGAATGGCCTTTGAAATGGTTAGATTAAACCTTGGTATAGTAAACAATGCTAGGCTGGTAAGAAAACCAAGCCAAGTTTGGCCTTAAACATATAACACAGTGCTTTAAACTCAATACGTTTGGAAGCATTGAGCCAGTGCAGTTCCGGACACAAATGGGAAACTGAAGCATATTTAGTTAAATAAAAGAGCATCCTAGCAGCAGCATTTTGAACAATCTGCAAATGATGGACGGACGTCTTATCGGCACATAGGTATAGCACATTGCCATATTCCAATCTGTATATGACTAGAGCCAGTAATGCAGTCCTTTGAACCACTAAGGAAATTAACTAAACAATCTTTTTCAGCCATTTAAGGACTGAAAAACAAGTGGCACCTACTTTAGTCACCTGTGGTTTTATAGAAATCTTTCCGTAAAAAAGAAAGCGCAGACCTTTCATCTTAGTAGATGGAGTAGGCAGAGTCCCTAAGGATCCTGGCCAGTGTCTTGGGCCCCAAAGGTAGGCATTGTACCAAAACCATGACCTCAGTCTTGTCACCATTAAGTTTCAGTGATTTTTTATTCATCCATGACAACATTTTCATCATGCCCAGTTTCAGCAAAAACAGGTCATGGTTCTGTGCCGATAATAAAGAAAGGATGATCTGTGAATCATTGCCATATGAACAAAGGGTAAGCCTGCAACTCTCTACTAGGACTGCCAAAGGGAGGACATAGATATTAAAAAACAAGCAGCTCAGAATAGTCACCTTTGGATTCCTAGAAAGCTTTCTGTCAATAAGATATTCCAGACATTTCACCTTAGTAGATGGAGTAGGCAGAGTTCCTAAGGATCCTGGCCATTGTCTTGGGCCCCAAAGGCAGGCTTTGTTACCCAGAACCATGACCTCAGTCTTGTCACCATTAAGTGTATTGAGTGAATTTGTATTCATCCATGGGGAAATTTACATCATGCCCAGATTCAGCAAAGACAAGTCATGGTTCTGTGCCAATGAATCATCAGCGCATGAAGCCTGCAATACTCTATTTGGTCTGCCAAAGGGACGACATAGATGTTAAAAAATAAGGGGCTCAGAATAGAACCTTGTGGAACTTTTGAAGTCAGAGCCGGTGGTTTGAATCTTACATTTGCCGAAAAGACCTTAAATGTACGGTCTTTTAGGAAAGATACAAGCCCCCCCCCAAGGCTGAACCGTCATGACCTAATGAACCCAGTCTGTCCACCAGGATAGAGTGGGAAACCGCGTTGAATGCCACACTCAAATCCAGCAACATGAGCGCTGTAGTACCTCCCACATCCAGTTGTTGTCTTAGATGTTTAGTCACACCAAGAAGGGTGAACTCAGCACTCTGCCTGGCCCTGAAGCCCGACTTTGAGGAGTGGAGAAAAGTTTTGGGCATCAACAAATGAAGTGAGGTGGGCATAGACATGTTTTTCCAGAACTTTGGAAAAGATTGGTAACAGGGAGATAGGTTGAAAATGCATCAAGCAAAAGGGATCCAAATTGACTTTTTTCAAATGAGGGAAGACCAAATCATGCTTCCACTTCTGAGGCATGAACCCTTCCCTCAATGTTGAATTAAGGAGCTCCAAAATAATAGTTAAGATGGTCATATCCAGTAATCTGAGCTTGTCTGATGGAAAAGGATCCATCTGAGATCGAGATTTAATATATTATAAGTCAACCAGGAAGGATGCAAAATCCAAAGGAGACCATTCACTTAATTTTGCGGTGAATTAGGGGTTTGTAAAAAACACTACTCATCCGTTACGGTCTCAAGGCTCTGGGGGCAGGGTGTGTGTGCAGCTCTGTTGGTGTCATTCAAAGAGCCAGGTCATGAGGTCTTTCCTGAATTGGTGCAGTGTCTGGCCTTGCGGGTGGTGAAGGGGGTGCTTGTTCCAGGTCTTGGTTGTGAGGTAGGAGATGGAACTTCCACTCGCTCTGTTCCTGCAGAAGCCTGGGATGGTGGATAGGGAGAGGTCGGCTGAGCATAGGATTCTCTTGTATGCATGGAACGATAGGCGGTTGTAGAGGTATTGCGGTCCAAAGTCGTGGAGGGGCTTGTAAGCCTGCATGAGCATCTTGAAAGTTATTCTTCTTTAGACTGGGAGCCAGTGGAGATCGCAGAGGTGTTGGGTGATGTGGTTGTGCCATGGGATATCAAGGATTTGTCTGGCTGCGACGTTCTGGATGGTCTGGAGTTTGAGGAGGAGTTTTTTGTTGATTCCAGCATAGAGGGTGTTACTGCAGTCCAGTCTGTTGGTGATGACAATGTGAGTGACCATTTTTCTGGAGTCACAGGGTATCCATTTGAATGCTTTACATAGTATGCAGGAGGTGTTGAAGCGTGGGATGGAGACAGCTTTGATCTGGTGATTCATAGTGAACGATAAATCCAGTATGATGCCAGGTTACATACATGGTGGGTGGGTTTCTGAGGGCGGGTGGTCACAAGGTGTTGTCCCATGTGGAGGGTGTGGAGCTGAGGATGAGGAATTCTGTTTTCCCTGAGTTGATTTTCAGGCGGCTGTTCTTCATCCAGGTTGCGATTGCTTATACCACTTCTTGGAAGTGATTAGACTCCACTAAAGATTAATTAGTCATTTCCATATTAAGGTTGGAATCTGTAGTCACAGAATTTTTAGCCAAATCTAAGTGAATATTTTCTACTTTTGAGTGAAAACAAGAGCTAACTCATCAAATTGGCACTGTGAAAGAAGGGGTGTAGGTGAGATGTTACTGGCATCCGATAATTCTTTCACCACTTTAAAGAGTGTCTTCTGACAATTCTGGGCATTACTTGTTTTCCCTGTATAGTGCTGAGCACAGGCAGACTTACAGAGAGCATGATAACCTTTGAATGATTGCCTGTATTCAGATATAGCCTCTGCAGGATATGACTTGCCCCAACATCCTTCAAATGATTTGCAGTGTATCCTTTCTGATATGTGTGCATCCATGAAGCAAGGAGCAGGTGGGTGAGTTATGCCCATACATTTAGGTGCCGATTCCGATCCTGGAGAAACCGGGTACGAACCGTCGGACGGAGCATATTCTCCGTCCGACGCGTACCCGGTTGTAACAATATACAAACATGGAAGTACGATTCGCACGGAAATGCAATTTCCGTACGATTCGTACAAAACACCCACCGACGAAAATATACAGACAAATGTGATCCGTGAAAGCGCCGACGTGACGTCGGGACGCATGCAGCCTGTGTTTCACGAACCAGGAAGTACGATTCGTACCGACGTCATCCCGCACAGAGAATATTTTCCGGCAGCCAAAAACTGCCGGGAAATCAGGACGACGCGAACAAGGAGTACCTGCACGCGATGGTTAGACATGGACCCGAACCTACGTGTCATCCCGGCCCTCATAGCAGTCGACCTCCTCTACAGGTTCCGACGCAGACGCCGCAGAAGGTCAGAACAACAAAGGGGGGGGGGCAGGGGCAGGCCACAAAACCCCCACCCAAGTCACACAGCACACATGCCCTGGACATACCTGACCCCTAGGCCCTGGTCACTACGAGGGGGTGGGGGCGTGTCCAGCAAAGCCAGCGTCCGCCACAACGATGCGAACCGGCAACACAACAATACAGGTATGTCCCGTACCCACGCCTTAAGAGCGTGGGTACGAGTCGTACCACGCCCACACCTACGTCACCCCAACAATGGCGGGACGGCTCGTACCCACGTGGTAAAGGCCTGGGTACGGGCTGCACAAGCATTCTACAGCGTGGGTACGGATATGTACGGACCGTACCACCCCCACCCGCGTATGCATGGAGCGTACCCCCCACCCCAACAGTGTACGTACGGACCGTAACACCACCCCTGTATGTATGGAGCGTACCCCCCACCCCAAAAGTGTACGTACGGACCATACCCCCACCCGCGTATGCATGGAGCGTACCCCCCACCCCAACAGTGTACGTACGGACCGTAACACCACCCCCCGTATGTATGGGGCGTACCCCCCACCCCAACAGTGTACGTACGGACCGTACCCCCACCCGCGTATGCATGGAGCGTACCCCCACCACAAAAGTGTATGTACGGACCGTACCACCCCCCGTACGTATGGAGCGTACCCCCCACCCCAACAGTGTACGTACGGACCGTACCCCCACCCGCGTATGCATGGAGCATACCCCCCCTCCAACGGTGTATGTACGGACCGTAACACCACCCCGTATGTATTGTGCGTACCCCCCCACCCCAACAGTGTACGTACGGACCGTACCCCCACCCGCATATGCATGGAGGGTACCCCCACCACAACAGTGTACGTACGGACCGCCACCCCCCGTATGTATGGAGCGTACCCCCCACCCCAACAGTGTATGTACGGACCGTAACACCACCCCCGTATGAATGGAGCGTACCCCCCACCCCAACAGTGTACGTACGGACCGTACCCCCACCCGCGTATGCATGGAGCGTACCCCCACCACAACAGTGTACGTACGGACCGTACCACCCCCCCGTATGTATGGAGCGTACCCCCCACCCCAACAGTGTATGTACGGACCGTAACACCACCCCCGTATGAATGGAGCGTACCCCCCACCCCAACAGTGTACGTACAGACCGTACCACCACCCGCGTGTGCATGGAGCGAACCCACACCCGTGTATGTTCGAAGCGTACATATCCTGATATAGGAGGGTTGGGTGCAGAGTCCTCCCAGCAGTGCCTGGACATAAGAGGGGTGGGTGCATATTCCTCCCAGCAGTGCCCATACACAGGAGGGGTGGGTGCCTAACTCTCCCAGCAGTGCCCAGACACAGGAGGGGTGGGTGCCTAACACTCCCACCAGTGCCCAGACACAGGAGGGGTGGGTGCCTAACTCTCCCAGCAGTGCCCAGACACAGGAGGGGTGGGTGCCTAACACTCCCAGCAGTGCCCAGACACAGGAGGGGTGGGTGCCTAACTCTCCCAGCAGTGCCCGGACATAAGAGGCATTAACAATACTACTGACATTACTGGAGGAGTTGGCGTGAAACTTGAAGCATCGCAAGCAGAGACCAATCCCAGGCCCCGGCCCAGGTCATTCTCGCCCAGTACCTCAAACCTATTTTCTGTAGTGATATT
The DNA here is from genome assembly GCF_964204655.1 of Triturus cristatus. Lineage (NCBI taxonomy): Eukaryota > Metazoa > Chordata > Amphibia > Caudata > Salamandridae > Triturus > Triturus cristatus. Next base: position 161,062,366 of record NC_140585.1, read on the forward strand.
AGCAAAATTGGTACATTCCGCCCCCTCAGGAGCCAAAGTTATTTTCCTTTTATCCATTTTTATATCTGGATTTTTTAGTATCTTGGTTGGTGGAGTCTTCTCACTTCCCTTGCTTATGCCAGACCGATACACCTCCAATACTGTAGAAGGAGCTGATTGCGTATTCTTTTCCTGCACTTTAAAGAAAGACCTTAAAGAAGGCGTAACTTTATGTGCAGAAATATCCTTTAAATGTTGTACAGACAGAGACAGAATAGGCTGATGTTTTCCTTTTAAGTTATCAGAAGCTTTTTTATTTGTTTTTTTTAAAGCAAGACTTCTTATCACAGGTGCGTCCTCCAAATATTCCACCTGATTGTAATTTTTATTGCGTAGAGTATATCTATTAGGGTGCCCTGCGATTATGGCCCTTCCCTCTGTGACTGTTTGCGAGGACTGAAATCCAATTGTATCCTGTAAACGATATGAGGCAGGGAGATTTGGTGGCGTAACGCCTTCAGACTGGCTCTCCTTGTCTGTACGGTCTAAGTTCTGTGCTAGGGGAGGTGGAAAATACAGAGACAAAGCAGACAACCTAGTGTCTAGTGTTCTTCCTTTCTTCAGTAATAAGTTCGAAGGGGAGCTCAGCTTACCACCCCCTTTATGTGTTTTTTTTGCTAGTCTAGAGGTCATCAGATGGCTCAAACCAAGGCGCCCCTGCGAATTCGTGGATTTCAGATGGGCATGCAAAGTACCCTCCTGCAGAGAACCCGCAAAATCAGGATAGGACCCGCCCGGGGAAGCACTCCTACTTCTACTCCTGCACCTGCTCCTACTGCTGCAGACTGACTCAGGTTTAACCAAGAGAAAACCCCCCCTACTGCTACAGATTCTCTGTCTAAAGGAGGCTATTCTACCTGGTGTACCTCGTAGAGATATTCTTGCAGCTGCACGTCTATCACATAAGACCCCAGGTGCTGCCTGGAGTAGACCTCCCCCGCTGCAAGCCGGCGAAGACTCCCTGCTCAGCTCCACCAGCTCCCAATCCACACAAGCCCCAATACGGGACCGCAACAATGACTGCCCTTAGAGAATCAATTAAAGCCAGTCAGCAGCCAGCCCCTCTCCAACAACTTGCAGCACCCAGCTGTGCAAGACAGCGGTGCAGTTGGAAATCCTGGAAAAATTCAATAGAGTGTCAATAGAGTTTTTAATACATCCCCCTCCCCAGCCCCATTTCTCACTGTTCCAAAAGTTTCGATAGTATCTGCCGACCTCTGCATACAGCACTTGAAGAGACATAGTCGGCAATCAGAGAAGATGCAGGACAGAGGGGGGCAAAGAGGATAAAGCCAACAAAGAACGCCACAATCCAGAGTCTAAAGTCGGAGCCCATAAAAAATCAGCCAGCATCACCTCTCTTCTCACGAATGTCCCCAAAAAAAACTCTTCCTTTGTGATGTAACCTAACCTGCCGCGTTGCTCCGCTAACTACATGGAGAATAAAACCTACAGCAGGATCAGAAAGTGTAAAGCTAGTCAATTTCAAATCCTTGATTCGAAAAAATAAATAAATAAACACCAAAAAAAATTCAAAAAAAAGAAGCAGAAAGTCCCTTCACTAGTCCTTTTTCCTACAGTGGGAGTTTATAATTGTTTTTTTTCCTTTATTAGCGAGATGACGCTGTTTTCGCTTTTTTTCCTTTACCCCTCCCCTGCTGCACACAACTCCCCACATCAAGAGGCAGCAGCAGCAGCAGCGCCAGCCACCCTCAATGCGCAGCACACAGCCGCGCAAGGCAAGACAAACGCGGGCCGGCATTCGAGGAGGACACCACACGGGCCAGTAAGAAGACGGAAGACGCTACAGCGAAACAGCTGAAGCCCGCAAAGCAGATCAAGCCGTCTCCCCACGGCAATCAGGTACGCGAGTCTGCATTTCTTATGGTTTGGATCACTCAGGGATCAAGCGAGGTGCCGGGAGGGTGAGAGGTGCTCGCGGCGCGTCTAACCCGCCGCCATGTTCCTGTCCAAACAGCTGTGATCTGTATCGGCACCCTTCAATCACTGAAACACTATGCATGTACTCGTCCAATCTGCTAGGTGCTATGCACATACTTAAACAATCATGTATGCACTATCCACGCAATCTATAAATCACCTATATACTATCCATGCACAGCTGTAATCATCCAGGCACTAGAGTTGCACTCATTAAATTCATCCAACCACTATCTTTGCATCTATTGAAATACTGAGGCATTTGTCATGCACTTATCTAATCATTCAGGTACTACTCATGCACTCATTCACACACCCAGATAGTAGTGATATACTCATGCAAACGCACAGGCAGTAACTATGCAGACATGGAATGATCCATGGAGTTCTCATTTAATCAGGGAATCAACCAGGTACTACCTGTAACCTCAGGGAATCAACTAGGCACTGCCTATGCACTCATTCAACCATCCAAGGAGTATTCATTTATACAACCATAAACACATGTATTTTCACATTTTAGTGAGGAATATGTAATCTTTTAGAACCATCTGGTGAATTATATATGCAAGCTGAGTCACACTCCTTGCATATACTAAGAGAAATCAGTGGGCTATATGCTCTAATAGAGATTCATGTGCAGATTGTATAGGCCCAGTTTCCCAAAATTGAAATGTGATACATTTAACTACAAAAGTACAGAGATATGAAATACACCACTGACACAGTGGTAGAGAGGTACACACGTGGCTCCTATGTTCTCTTTGTGGTTTAACAGTGTTGAGACACTGTATGCACTTCTACACGTTGGTTGATGTTCATTTGAAAATTTACAACAGAAGGGATAAACTGGTCTTTCACCATGTATAAGTGATAATTGACATATGGTGCAGCTGTGTTGCAGGCGAGGGTGCTATAACATTAAAAGATAAGTACTAGTTTTGTGTTTTTCTTTCGGTTTGGAATATTGAATTAAGTGCATGTAGTTATATCGGTAGGCTCATCAGTAGATTTGTATTATGTCTAAGTCAGTAGTAAAGTAGTTGGTTCATTTGCTAGAGTAAAATTTAAAATATACTTTTTTTTTACAGAACCATATCTGCATAACTACAGAGAGTTAGAATGCCTTCAAAAGTTCAGAGGAAAACGCAACAATTACAGAATATCTGCAGAACTGAGACACAAAAGGGGGAAAATGCTGAAAAAGTAGTGAAAGAAAATAGAACTAACTACTGGTAAGAGGACAAAAGTCATTTCTTAAAAATGTGTCTGAACACCTGCAAAGATTTGAAAATAATATAAATAACAACCAAACTATGAGAAAGAAGAAGAGTGGACAACATCTATATTTCAAGAACAGGAAAGAATGTAACAAAGATGGACGCACCATAACCAGGAGACAAAAGCTTGTACAGGAAATCAGAGACAAGATGTTTTGTAGTAGAGTGGTTGTAAATCTACTGAAAAATATGAAAAAGTATACAACAAGTAGTGAGGGACTGAAACAGAAAGAACAAATTGAGGGAGTGGCTAGTAAGGCCTTTGCTTTGAAGAGGAAACATTTCATTTTGATTATAAACAGAATGAAGACTCTTGACAAAATAGTGTTCTACACAAGGAGGCAAAACCAAAAAATGAGTCAATAGAACTAACCTCCGTACAGTATTTAGTAGATAATGGATACCAACTTCTACTACAGATCCTTTCTTTTTATGAAGAAAGCTATCTCCAAGAGAACTCATTAGTTTATAGTATTGATGAAAGAGGATGATGACATAAAATAGAAAATGGCACCACTAGAGCGAAAGAGGTGATGGCATCTATAAATAATATGAACATTTCTACATATATTTTCAAGGTGAAGTTTAAACACACAATAAGTACTTTATAAAGATTGAATCTTTGCAAGGTCAGAAAACATTGGAGGGCACTCACTACCTTGTTTATTAAAGAAAGTGTACCAAAGCACCTTTCATCATTTCAGGATGAAAGCTGTACACCTCCCAAGAATGCAAACTTCGGTTGTACTATGTGAAAATTCCTGGTTTATGTTTAGGAGAAATGAATAGAGCAATTGTGTATTGTAGTGTGGCAGATGTAGAAAAGGTTTGTGATGATCAGCAGTTTTTTTTCTTTTGTCTAGAACAGTACTCTATGGAAAATGAATTGTTGATAACAGCATGAGTTGTAGAATAGGACACAGGTAATATAGTTGATAGCTTTGAAGAAGAGAATACAAAATTTAACACAGTATGCTCTAAAAAAACACAAGAGTATGTTTGTATATGTTGTTGACACACTACAAGATTCAAACACGGACTGTTGACTTGTATTTAAAACATGAAAAAGAAAATAATGAGAAAAGTTTAATGTGTACTTATTTGTAGACGCCTGCGTTGTCTTGTCTACACAGCAAGCTATATGTAAGTATTGTTACAATAATCTAGCTGATAATAAAATGCTTGTTAGAGTTGTGCATAACAAGTTAGTACTGGTTGCCATTCCAGAACCACTTCAAGATTTAAATGTTTACGGGTGAATTCTCATCCAAAGTATCCTTCCATTTCAGGCGCAGGGATGTTACCACCAACAGAGCTGCAGAAAGTTATAAAAGCTATAGTAGTGTACTGGATTACTCGTGTTTTCTCAAAATGTTCAGCAGGATGCTCAAGAATCTTTAATGATAATACTAGGACTATTAGAGGAAAAGGGTGTGAATATCAATTAATTATCTGGTTTAAGTTATAAATAGAATCATAATTGAGGAACAGTGTGAATTCACCTCTTGCACTGAAAATAATTCGGAACAATTCCTCTTCTTGACATTACCAGATTGTAAAGCTGAGGCCTTTGAAAATTTAAGCAAAAAGCCCATCAAGATATGACCTGTCCAAACTGCAGATTAGAATTTAGGTGTACGTTGTTAGTACAAACGTATGGAAATATGTCATACTCATGGTAAAATTATGCAAAACATTAATGCTAAAATAAAAATAAAAGACTGAAGCCTTTGTTTTTAAATGCTGGGTAAATATATTCACATTAAGGTAACAGATCATGGTTGGAAAAAGTCCTACTGGCCTGAGCATCCAAACTGTATTTGAATTGTGACTTTCTGAGGCACTATTCAGGCAATTAGGGATATTGTCTACAGAAAGTTGTTAGAAATCAAAGACTCTTTTTAACTGGAGGAAAGGAATTTATAAAACCGTACAGGACTACATTCTGTTACTATATAGAAAAACTAAGCAGAGGTACTGTAATACCAGCGGCCTTATGGTGCATCTAAGAAGTCTCGTCTCCACTTAACCATTGTATCTTGCTTTGGTTACCTAATGTTCAAAATGAAATCCTAATACATTTTTCTTCATTCATTCACAGTGCTTGAACTGCTGCAATAAAAGAAGATTCAAAATTGTTAAATATTGTTTTTCACATTGTGGAAAAGTATATCCACAGACTGCATAGTTTTAATTATTCTGGTACCTCATGACCGAAACAAAGGCAAATAAGCTTAAACCACATACTTATAATATCCTACCTGATAAATGGGTGTCACACTTCTCTACCCTTTACGTGCCTAGGGGACTGCACAACTTAAGCATTAGTACTGATAATTCTGACACCTTAATAGCTCTAGACTCTACCACTCCGATCATTTTTAGTCTTTATGACACGAGTAGAGCGATTCATTCCCTAAAATCTGCCAAAGCTCCTGGCCCGGACAAACTCCTGAGAGATTTATATAAATCCAAACCCCTGATTTAGTCTGCATATTTCAATCTACTGTCCATTGCAATAGCAGCAGGGGGTTATGTTATCAGATTCCTGGCTCGGGCTGAAATTGTAGAAATCTATAAAAAGGGAGACACAAGTGACCCAATAAATTACAGGCCTATTGACCTTGGCGATAATGCCCAAAGAAATGTTGCCAATCAGATTTTTGAAAGGCTTCTTGATCGGGTGACTAGAAATGAAATATTGTCCCTCCTCCAGGCTAGTTTTAGAACAAAGGTTAGCACAATAGACCAGCTCTTTAGATTTTCTATTTTCTATTGGGAATATGTTTTCTTACAGAATCAAAAAACTTTATGTGGCCTTTATTAATCTTAGAGTAGCGTTCCATTTAATCCCAAGACAAACATTATGGCAAACTTTGATTGAATGGGGGGTCCTTGGCAATTGAGTACATTTAATAAATAAACTACATATAAATGAATATGCCCACGTCCCTGATGGCCTATCTGTAGACATCTGAAATTACATCATCCATTGATTGTGAGTGTTTTCTAAAAGTTATTGAGTGTTAAACATATATACTAAGGGAGCTCACTGTGGCAGTGCCCGTATTGATAAGTGGGTGGTTGTGTAAGTAGTATATGGAATAGAGTTACTGGATATATCACAGACTGCACACATGAGTTAGTGGGTGTGTGAGTTTTTGTACCGGTGAGCGAGTGGGCATGTCAATGCGTTTCTGAGTCAATGTGTGGCTCTGTCTGTATCTGTATATTTGACTGAGTTGGTTTATTAGTGGTTGTGGAGAGGTGTGGCTCACTGGTTAGAGGAAGCAGACCCAGAAGCAGAGGACGGCCCGGGATCAGGGTTCAATCCCCGACGCGGCAGGGTCGTGGACCAGGGCCAGCGGACTCGATAATTCTCGCTTCGGTGCCTACTCTAACCAGGGATCACACTCGACGACTCTGGGCATTAGCTTGTCTCATCTCCACAACGGCCCCCCACATTCGCCGGGGATGCCTGGTTTCACCTTGGAGATACCCTGGAGGGACCATCTCACAGGGATAGCCAGGACGGGTTCCCCAGCGGTCTACAGCGCCAGGACGCCTCAGGGCAGCAGTGCGCTTTACAAGACACATACATTTACATTTAAATGGTGAATGAGAGGTGCATGAGTGGCTGAATGTGTGTTTGAGCAGATATTTAAGTGTCTGTATAGATGAGTGACAGGGTACATGAGTGCCTGTTTTAGTGCATCAATTAGGTGTGTAAGTTGGTGTATGGGAGAGAGAGTGGGTGTATGAGTTGCTGTATGTGTGAGCGAATGGGTGTTTGAGTGGTTGTATGAGTGAGTGTGAGAGATGTTGTATTGTAAAGTATGTGTCTCTCTCAGTCATTGTATAGGTGAGTGAGTATCTGTATTAGTATATGTATAAGTAACTGAGTGGCTGTGTGAGTAATTGTATAGGTGAGTTAGTGGCTGTGTGACTGACTGTATGTGTGACTGAGTAGGTATTAGAGAAGGTGCATGATGAACTGATTTACTGTGTCAGTAGTGGTATGGGTGTATGAGTGAGTATATAAGTATGTCTATGCCTCTATGACTTAATCTGTGACTGGCTGTATTGGTAAGTGAAGAAGTGCATGAGTGTCCGTATATGTGAGTTAGAGGTTCTGTTAGTGGCTCTTTGGGTGAGTTGATGTGTTACTGGCTGTATGGTTGAGTGATGATATGTGTGAGTGTATGCATTCTATGAATTCATTTGTTAGTGAATGTGTGATAGTGGGTGTATGACATGTTTTAAGGGGTGTGAGTGGATGTGTTAGTGTTTCTCCAGTTGATATCATGAGTGATGTTTTTTGAGATGGCATGAGTGATGTCATCAGTCATGTAATTTGAGATGTAACCAGTGATGTCACTGACCATGTTATGTCATGATCAAATATTTGATGTCATAATCAGGGCATTGGAGGGGCTTGAGTTATAGTTATCTCAGCTAACCATGACTGCAGAATTTCACAGATTTTTGTACAAGTGAAATGTCAGTCTTACTATAACATCCCTGTAACCTTTGCTTTGGGTTTTTTCAGTGAATACATATATCAAAATGTATATAACTGATTTCTAGGTATGCAGATACATATTAGTGAGCTGTTTAAGATGAGGCCAAGCTCAATACAGTACGCAGAAAAAATAAAGTCCACCAAGGGAGCTTCTTGTTGCTCAGACACAGATGCACTGTCAACCCTCAGCGGAGACCAGACAGCCAGTGCTCCAACCTTTGAGTCGCTACTATCATCATTACATTTTACTCACCTCTTTTCCCTTCCTCCTGCTACTCCTCCAGCTGCTGCAGCACCCTCAGGACTATGGGCCTGGTGTTCTCAAGCACAGCCTAAAGCTACAGGAAGGCATTCTGCTACTTCAGATCGAGGGTATACACCTGGAAGACCTATTGTGGCAGGAATAAACTCCATATTGGAGCCCTTGTCACAATTCTGTGATTTTTATTTCAAACCCTTGGTGCAGAGCAGGAGGGCATACCTTAAAGATACAACTGAAGTACTCAATCTCTTAAAGGCTATGGACTTTAACCCAGACAAGGAATTTTTGGTGGGATTGGACATTGAGTCCCTCTACACCAATATTCCGCAACAAGAAACTTTGAGTATTATTGAGGAACTTCTATTTGACCTGGATTGGCAGTACCAGACCCCGAGACCATTTATTCTACATCTAGCGGAGTTGGCCTTAACAAAACATTTTTTTGAGTTCAATGGAGTACTGTATCTGCAAACCCATGGTACTTCAATGGGAAGTGCCTTTGCACCTAGTTTAGCGGGTCTCTATGTGGCTACTTTTGAACAGAAATACATCTTTAACGCAGAAAATCCATGGACTAATAACATACGGGTCTGGAAACGGTTTATAGATGACGTCCTCCTCATTTGGAGGGGTGACGAGACATCTATAGAGGAGTTCATACAATGGTTAAATGCACAGAACCAGTTTTTACATTTCACCAAGATGATCACCAAGGAGAGTCTGCCTTTTTTGGATCTGGTCATCTCACCTTTGGAGGGCAAACTGTCTACAAAAGTCCATCATAAGATTACGGATAAGAATGGACTGTTGCATTTTGGGAGTTTTCATCCCAGAGCCCTACGGGAAAATCTTCCGGTAGGTCAGTTCCTGCGACATCGCAGGAACTGCTCTGAACCAAGTGAATTTAAGACTGAGGCAGTACGCTTAGCAGGCAAATTGGATGAGAGAGGATATCCTAAACAAATTGTCAGGCGAGCACATAAACGAGCATGGAATTGCCCTAGAGAGGCACTGCTAACTAAAATAGAAAGACCAACGAGCAATAAGATAGTGTGTGTGAGGACTTTTAATACTTCTTCCACGGCTATCAAGCGTATCGTCCTGAAACACTGGCGGATATTGAACTCCAGTGGCCTCAAACTAGAGAAACCCCTCTTTGCTTTTAGTAGGGGTCAAAATCTCAGGGATCAATTAGTACACTCTCGCCCACAAAACAGTATCCGGGGGGCTCCCCGGGGAGGAGGATTTTTAACACCAGTTATGGGGCACACACAATGTGGGTCATGTGATGTCTGCCCCTTGACCAGAAATACCAAAGAGGTGGATGTGGGCTTGAAATACCCTTGGCAACAGCGAGTACATACGAACTGTAACTCATCCAACGTTATTTACATGATCAGATGCCCGTGTAATCTCATCTACATCGGGATGACCTGCAGAAAGGTTAAAGTGAGAATTATGGAGCACAGGAGTAACATCAGGTGCTCCAGGACCAACACACGCCTCACGTTACACTATGCAGAGAAAGGGCATACAACACAGGACATATTGTGGACTGTATTGGATAAACCCATTATTACATCTTCAGTTAGAGACCCTTCAAAATTCCTCTTCCTACGGGAGCAGAAGTGGTTATATCGCACTAAAAGTCATGAAACTGGACTTAATGACGATATACCGTGGTCTGCCCTAGGAAGAAAATGACCCAGGACTGTGGGTAATATTCTCACCTGTGGGGGATGATTGAGGATAAGTAATGCTGGTAATAACGATCAGGAATGGCATATGATGGGCCCCTGTTCGAATAAAAGCACCAATATAAAATATATATATATTTTTCCTAAAAAATATTTTATTAAATATTGTGTGCGGAGGGGTTTTTTGTTATAATATCTCAGGAATAAATAAGAGGATTAATCAGCCTACTCACGGAGGCGAAATGACCTCTTTCAGTGTTAATATCCCGTGAGCATAGGCCGATATACACTAAGGCATTGTCTAACAACTAGTGTTCACATTTAAGTAACATGATAATTTATGAGCTCACACCGTAAGGTGAATCTAATCTTATGCCAAGACTCCGTGGCAACAGGTCTGTGTACATAATGGCATTTGCTTATGACATTGGATTTTACCTGGAAGGTAGCGGTCTAGACATAAGGTGGTTACGAGCCCTGACGCTCGATCACTTGTTACGCGCACCGTCACTAGCACGCATCACGTGATATGGGAGCGGAAGTGAAATATCGGAGGAGTTGGAAGAGAGAGCACCTTCGCGGCACCAGGAGAGACGGAGTCCGTAGGCGGCGCACCACTCTTGACGAAGTAAGGGGGATTTGCCAAGAGACTTAGGGAAGCGAGCCTTACCCATTCTATAGTTATCTAAGGGAAACGACTAGTGTACGTTATTATGCAGCATGTACAGAGAAGCCTCATTGTAGAAAGGGAATTCCTGCTCCTTTTTTATTACGTGTGGGGGCACATATGCATCCAGCCGAACACACAAGAGTCCTTAGGGTTCTTAAAGGGGATGTGAATGGGGGTAATGCTAGATACTAGTCATAACGAACAATACAAGGGGTTGGTGGTAACTATATGATATAGACGGGTGTATAGGAGAGACTGTGTGGAGGTGTCTCAGTCGCTATAACTTACGAACCTTAACATTGAATACACTCTGTGGTTTTCCCTCCTGCAGTGTGTGACTACAGAGGGTCGCTCTCTACTCCAGTGCCTTGTCTAGCAACGTGCTTAATAAACTCTGGTAAGCAAAAGTATAGGATGGACATCGCATGAGCTTACACTAATATGTTGAAGAACCTCCGACTATGATGAGGGGGGTAGTAACACCTGTACATCTCGTGAATACATGTGGGGATGTTGGAGTATGTTTCTCGCATGTGTTGTGGCGCGTGACTTCTTGTTAGTGATGTACAAAATATATTTAGAATTGAGTGTGGGTATCAAGCGCAAAATAGTGTGTTTTGAATACACCACTGGGATGGCCACTGTCTGCCTGTTAAATTATGATGGTGAATTGAGCACCACATAGACCATATTTTCGGCTACACCGATTAGGTGGTTGGCAATTGCTGTTGTTTGTCCGAGAAGCACATGTGTAAAAGATTTTTGTTGTTTTGTTGTTTTATATGTGGAATTCAATTTTCACATTTTTATTTTTCAGTAAGTTACAAGAGAAACTCCAGACTGACAGGTGGAGTATAACCCACGAAAGTGGGAAGAAACAGGGGTCTGGTAAAAGGGCATAGGAATCCAATTTGTCCTGAGGAATGCCGAAGATTTATTTGTGAATCGGCAGAAACATGTCGACTGTTATGCAGCATGGAGGGGTGGTGTGCTCTTAATTAACTCACTCCACCACCATCCATTTGGTATATAGTCTCTTTACATATATACCTTTTTAATCTGACTGGGGAATCCAGGAATAAAATTATTATAGAGATATCCCTGGGTTAGTTTTAAATTTACCTTTTCTGCACTAAAGGATCCTGCCTTTTTTTGTTTGTTTGTATCATTGTTGTACTGTCTACCCCTCCCTATTGCTCCGCCTCTAGCGTTGGTTGGCGCAGAGGCGTTTGTAGCAGCCCGATGATGAAGCATGCCACAACTTGTTGTGGGTGAGGGCAGTTTTCTCAAAACATGTGTGCTTTCTTGAGGCTAACAGCAATTGCCATTTGATTAAGGCCGTTCTTTCACCCTACCTTCTGTTTTGTGTGTTTAACTTAATCTATGAGGAGGATGAGGTAGGGTTTGTACCTTCTCCCCCTTTTTCTTTATTGTGAGCAATATACAGCAACCACTCCAGCAGTAGGTTAGTACTTGTGATCTCCAGATCTATTTGCTCTTGACCGCTTAAGACCCCATTTTCCTCCAGAACCACCAATAAGCGATGGGGCTCAGGCAAAGCAGCAGAAAGCTGGGGCAGGCAGTGTACAAGCAGCACCTGGCACGCCGGCTCTATGCTATTGCCACCCCATCCTGTTCCATCCTCACAGCAAAATCAAGGGCACCTCATCCTGTTGCCATTATCCAGGCTTCCACCCATCTTGCTGGGTCACGTTTGTAAATGTACGCAGTATGATCATCATTTGAGCCACAGCACGGTAAATCTCTGCCACTGCTCTCACAGTCCTTTATTTCTCTCTCCACAGTCTCTAACCTAGTGCATCCCAAGTTTCCACCTTACAGAATGGCAATAAGGAACACTAAACTGCTAAAAGAATAAGCAACTGCTTGGCATATATTTTGGGTCTAAGTGAACAAACTTGAAGTGGTATTTCTGTAATATGGGCATAGGTAAACTGGAAGCAGAGTTTTTGCTAAACTCCACGTTCCAGTTTGCCGCCCACCCCTAGATGTGAGGTCATAAGCAGTGCATTGCAGACTCAAAAGCTCAGCTAACTGTTACTCCTGAATTTCTCTGGTTTTGTATGAGTGAGAATCAGTCCAACTATAATGTCCTTGTAACCTTTGGATTTTTCAGTGAATTTCTAAGGTTTGTTAATTCTATTTCCTAACTATTATGTCCCTGTCTGTAACCTTTATTTGTGTTTGAGGAAATTTCAATTGTTAAAAAAAATATATAGTTCCTATCTCTAACCTTTGAGGGTGTGTGTTAGTGTCTGCATAGGTTGGTGAGTGGCTGTGTGTGTGGCCATATCAGTCTGTTATATTCCAGAGTTAGGCCCATGTAACTAAGCAGTTAATTTATTACATTGCCCTAGAAAATAACATTTCAGCTGTGAACTTTTACACATATTTCATGCAGGACAATGTTGTATTCTTTTCTCTGACACTACTTTGTTTACACATCCAGCTTTGCACAACATTATGACGACGCCTTGGACATCATGTACAAGGCCTCTCTACGCACTGGGTACAAAAGTCCTCCTATCTTCATCCATTAGGTTACAATGCTATCTACATATTCATAACAGCACAAATCTAACACGCAGATCATGATGCTGCTTTTTATTATAAATAATAGGCATACCAATAGATTGGTAGACAAGGCACTTTTGCTGACACAAAGGTCCCTGCATGCTGAGAATTGAAAATTCTTAACCCACCGGTCTGACATTCTGTGAGGGGCACCCAACTTGAGACCAAGATGGGGTCATTCAATCTCACTGATGAGGTAATGGGATTGGAGGGATTTGTGGCTGTGCACCCATATACTTAGTGTAGGGTCCGCATCGTAGGAGTAAGCTAAATAAGCATTTTGCATATATGCCTGCCTTTATTCAGCTTCAGCACCATGGTAGAAATGTATCTACTCTTCAATCTTTTGGTGCTAATTATCTCATTTCATACAAGAATAAAGTTGGTTCAATAAATATATTGATAATGTCCCACTGTGTATTCTGTATACTTATATGAGAGTAAATAAGCATGAGTGACTGAGTGAAAGATTCTGTACTGTTTCCACGATCCCTGAGTGCTCAGGGTTGTCATGTTCAGTGGTTGCCAGAGTCCATTCGCTCCCTGGTAAAGTTAAAGGAGGCTTATGGCAGCACTGTGAGCTAGCTGGTCTATATGCCAACATATCCTCTGCGGTGTACGGAACCAGTATTGGCACGAAACCCTTAGTTTATGTTGTCCAAACAATGTGCAGATCCTAAGGATTAGTAGGAAGTACATGACACGGCACTGGCAACGTTGGTTGGGTTAATTATTTAATGATCAAACTGAGGAGTTCAGTTGTGCTTTCTCAGAGACCACTACTCACATTTTAAACAGAGACGTCGCTAGTGGGAAGGAAACTTCCGCCTCAGCTCCATAGGTATACCCTATTTATTTCTCTGTAGATTTATCAAGCTTGAAGGATTAAAAAAATTCCCACATTGGACAAACCTAATCTCAATAAATTCATTTGTATTTTTTATCTCCAACAATGACAGAACAAATCAAGTAGCTGCCCTCAATATTACATAAACTTGCAGACAAGCAGCTACTATGAAATTATTACAACATGGCCTCCTGGCAACAGGTGAAGATTTTACCTTCATGATCGAGACACAAGAAGCATTCAGGACAGAGCTATTCTCATTTGGGTTAGATTACCAGCTGCAGACGGATGCACACAATTGTTTCACACTTACATTGAAGATGAGACACCAGGGGCCGTATTTCGGATGGTGCCCTGGGGGCACAACTGGTGTTTGCACCTGCTTTGCGCGCCCCCGGGGCACTTTGGTATTATAGTAGGGGACACAGACGATTGTGCGTCCCCTTCTATAATACTGATAGCGCTGGCGCACTTAAAGCGCCTTTCACTATCAACAGAGGGCATACTCTCATTTGCATATGGGCGTGCCCTATGCAAATGAGGGATTTCCTTTGACTGCACCACACCATATTACAGACATGGGCGCAGAGTCAAAGAAGCTCTCAGGAGCCACACTGACAGTGTGCCATTTAAAAGGTGAAGCACTGTAAGTGCACTCCCTGACAGTAGCTCTCTGCAGGGGGTAAAAGGAGTCCCATAGACTGTGACTGTCAGTGATTGCATCCGGGATTCATGAACCACTTTAAAAGTGCAGGTATGTGCTGTCTGCACTGGGAAAACATAGAGCAGCTGCTCTGTGTTTTGACATGAATGTGCTGCCCACAGGACAACGCTAGTTCGCGACTGCCCTGGGGGCAGCGCATACACCATAATGGGGGGCATCATCACTGTTTGCGCCTGACGCACCTTTTGAAAGGTGCGTCGGGCGCAAACAGTGATAATGTGTAATACGGCCCCAGATGAATATTTACCGTATGTGAACATAGAAGTACTGTTAACTTATCAAGAGAATATAAATTGTTTTAAAGGCACCCTCCCTCACACCGTAGAAAATGTGGGATGTTACCAGCAGCAGAAATGTGCACACTATATGAAGATGTAGTAAAAATGTACAGAAATCTTACACAGTTCATATTGAGAACACTTACAGTTCAATCTGTGAGGGCTCCTCAGGCTGCACAACCTCAATTGGCTACTACGGGTATCAGACCTCAAACGCTGAATGTCATCATATGAAAGATTCCCATCAGTTGGGAGCATATCCTGTTCTGGATGGCACAGAAAACAGCACAGCTTGATGCAGTTTTTCCCTATACAGGCCCGCAGGAAATACACAGAATTTTAACAATTTGCTTGCCAGTGGGTATGGCTCCTGAATGAGTATGGGGCATACCTGACCTAGACTTAGGGATGAAACTAATAGGCAATTTTGCCTACGTTTCTGCAATTACATTAAGTAACATAAAAGTGGAGGCTGCCGCACTAGCAATACTCCAACGCCTGAGGGAATTCACCCTTATACTACAGTGAGTGAGTGGGTGTGAGAGTAGATGCGAGAGACTAGGTGAGTGAGGTACTGTATTAATAAAGCCAGTATTAGTCATGTCAGTATAGTCTCCTCAGCCAGCTTCCATACACTCGGCATGCTCCAAATGATTTTCATGTAGCTCTCCACCAAAACCTGGAAAGCAGTAACACAGGCCCACGTCACCATAGCCTGGAATGACCTACCTCTCCACCTCTTCACTGCACCAACACTGGCCACCTTCAGGAAGGGACTAGGGCCTAGTTGTTCGAAGGAGAATATCAGGAAGCATCTGGATACTCCCTCATGATGACAAGCTGTGCTTTCCAAATACAAATACAACTTGATTGAATAACTGGGAGTGTATGTGAAAACGCAATTGGTGTCTCCATGCTCTGAAAATATGTGTATAAGTGGCTGAATGGGTTGCTTACTGGTTGTGTAAGTGTATATTAGGGTAAACAAGTGTGTGAAACCACACATGTAAGTTTTTAAGCAGATGAGCCACGCCCTATGTCATAGGTAGTGCCTACCTTGGGGGGTGAGTTATATGCAATAGAAGAAAAGTTTAAGGTTTGGTAACAAGAATCTAAAGTCAATTTTATCTACTATTAAACTGCACACACTGGTTCTGCAGAAGTAGGTATGATAGATTTGAAGCAGCAGCTGTGTATATGGTTGACTTGTCAGGGTTAGTGAATTAGTAGTTATCTGAATGACTGTGGCAGAACTGCCCCTAGTAGGCCTTGATACAAAAGACGTATCTGTATATCTGCATGAATTCTTAAGATCTATTCTAAGTGAGTGGCTGGATGTATTACTGGTTGTATGCATTTGAAGATAGTTATGTGAGTTGCAATCTGATAGCCAGACAGCATATATAACTGGGTATAGGGGTCTCCTAGTGCAGTTGTCAGTGACTGATATTTGAAACTATATGTGTAAGCTTAGGTCACTGCCTATGCCCAAGGTAATGCCTATCTTGGGGTTTAGTTATATATAATAGAAGAAGAGTTTGAAGCTTAGAAACTAGTTTCTAAAACTGAATGTGGCTTACTTTTAAACTGCACACACTGGTTCTGCAAAAGCAGATCTGAGGCATGTTTGACGTTGTAGGTCTCTATATAGGTGAGTTGTTAGTGTTAGTGTGTCGATAGATATGTAAATGACAGTCTTAGTTCCTATTTGTGCATTTATTTGTATATTTGAGAAAGTATGTTACTATACAAATATCATTTGTAGTAAGCCTATAGTTTCTAAATTTGTTCCCAAGTGGGTGCTTTCAGGCTGTGTTAGTGAGTGTATGGGTGTGTGGCAGAGTGTTCAGAACTGCTCCTAGTACACCTCAATACATAGGATGTAACTGTATATCTGAATAAATGGTTAGGAGGTATTGTAAGTGAGTGGCTGGGTGTATTGGCGGCTGTAACTTTTGGAAGATAGATATGTGAGTTGTAATTTGACTGTCAGACTGGATGTATACTTGATATTTGTTTCTATAAGTGCATTTGTCAGTGACTGAAATTGAAACTATGTATGTAAGTTTTTACGCAGATAGGTCATTGCCTATGACCCAGGTACTGCCTACCTTGGGGGTTAGTTTTATGTAATAGAAGAATAGTTTAAAGGCTTAGCAATCAGTTTCTAAACCCAATTTCATCAACTATTAAACTGTACACTCTACAGAAGGAGTCTGAGACATGTTTGCAGCGGTGCTTCTCTATATGGGTTGACTTGTTAGTGTCATAGGGCCCGATTCACAGAACTAACTTCAAAATCCTAAACTTACAACTTGTGGCATTCACATGATGAACATACTACTTCTGGTATTCACAGAATGCACCTACTACTTTTGGCATTCACAGAATGAACTTACTACTTTTGGTATTCATAGAATGGATTTACGAGTACTAACTTTATGTTCGCACTCGGGCGGAATCTCTGCTTTCGGGTCGGAATCCCCGCTCCCGGGCCGGAATCTCCGCTTCCGGGCCAGAACTCCCGATTTCCTGTCAGAATACCTCCATTTTGGGCTGATGAACGTTTCGAGTGCCTACCATACCCCACCACGCTCCAGCTGAAGTCAATTAACACTAACTGCAAGACCAGCACCACCAAACATATAAAAGCAGCACAAGTTGAAGGAGCAGGTTTGGCCACAGAGAGTTTGTGTTTACAATCGCTGTACATCGCCAGAGGGAAATGGAACAAATGAGGAGGAAGAAGAACTTTACCACTGAGGAGACCACCATGCTTGTGGAGTACAGAGTGAGGCACCACAAATGCCTATATGGTTTCCCACCTTACCGTACCAGTGGCACACAGAAGGCAGCAGTATGGCAGCAATTAGCCACTGCTGTCACAGCATTGGGGAGGAGAGGCGGACAGTCCAGGACATCAAGAAGAGGTGGCAGGATGAAAAGCAGAGGGTGAAGGTGAAGTACTCAAGGATCAAATTGAACAGGATCCTCCCTGCCCCACACTCTGGACCCCGCCTCAGTCTCACCTAACTGGAGGAGGATATCCTCACCACAATCCACCCCCACTTGGTTCATGGGCTGCCTGTTAGTGACGTCTGCTATGTGGTACCAGGTAAAAGGGATGACAAGAAAAAGTGTATGAAAGATTGTCTGTGTTGCACAGGCATTGTGAGTAAGGAAGTTGTCCAAAGTATATATAAAACAATAGTAGAGTCAGAGACTCATGTGTTACCCTCTGGATGTTGCACCACAAGTTCCAGAATCCTTTGTAATAGAAATGGCAGATCCCGCTCCCACTATTGAAAACATGGGCACAGTACTGCTGCCGTATATACCTAACCCTGCTATGTAGCAATTGACAAAGTGCCCTTTCCACTCATCTAGATGTCTCTGAGTCAGTCAAAAATGTAAGGGGTTGCAGAGCATATGAAAATCAACTGACAAGTGAATTGGGACAATACAAGGGGGAAGATGTACAAGGAGGGGCGCATCCCTGCATATTAGCAGAGATGTACCAGCACTGTTGGTCTTAATGGTGAAGGTGAAATCAGTGTAATGCGGAGGAGTCCGGGTCATTTATCCCCTTCCTTCAAATATCAGTTATCTTCTCATGCAAGTCTGTCTGTTGATGTGTCATCTTATTGATGTCAGTGCTGTATAGAGCTAACAACTGGCAACTGCTGCATGTGAGCACGGGCCCACATGTAAACTCCATGAGGGAAACATGCCACACATTGTCCTGGATTATGCGGTCAATGGTTATTGAGAATAACATGTTAGCTCATAGCTACCATCTGTTGTACTGAAATATGGACATTTATGTCTCATCACAGCTGCTGAGAGGATGACACCGGTGCAGCGTACACCATCCCAGGGAATGCATGACATCCTGGCTGCAGCAGTGAAATCCTCTCGCACCTGTCCATCAGGTAATTCTGGCATAAATTTTGTCACTAGCTTAGATTACTAAACTATGACAGAGATCAAGATCCCATTCTGTATGGAATCAGCAGTTGTTTACAAAGTGACATACATATTATGAGTGTCACATGTGCCTGTTTGTCAATTAGTAATGCAGATCATTGAGAATGTTGTCACTTCCCTCTACAGCTGTTGGATCGGGGACAGCTATGTCAATGACATCAATGAGCAGACAGGTTCAGCAGTTGACAACAGGGGGGATCGCAAATGGACAGAAAGTTGTGGCTGGAGCTGGTGAGTTTGCTTGTATTATGTAAGTCTCCGTGTAACACCTCAGTGTTATGGTGTGAGCTGTCATTTGTGGTGGTACCCTAACCAGGTCACATGATCCTTATCTGTTGATGCTAAGTACAGTTAACCATATGTAATACCAGGTCAATCACTAACATGGTTGCAACCTCTGTGTTCCAGGGGACGAAGAGGATGAGGATGACGAACCTACAACCAGTGTGGGCCGACGGGCAATCAGAGGGGAGAATCCACTGATTCTCCAGGCAGTAATGTCGGGAGCAAGTACTGCACAAGAGGAGGAGGAAGTTACTGAGGATGAAGACTTGGAAGATGATGGCGACTATATGTCCATCCACTCCGGGATGACGATTCGGATGCCATTGACAGAAATCGTACCACATTGCCAAAATCATTCACAGCATCAAATCCTCCGCCCTGTAACATTTGTCAGCCTCCTCCAAAACAAACAATTGCCTGTCCCCATCATAGAGCTAACCAGCCACAGCTCTCACGCCACCCTCACAGCCCTCACATCCAGGACTGACATGGTGGTTCCCCTACACGCTCTTCCCTATGCAGTGTATCCCTGGCATCCTCTTCACCATCTGAGGGAAGTACCAACTCTGTTGTGGTGCAGGTTTCCCCTGGGAACCATTCTCCTGCCCACAGGCTTCTGCCTTCCACCCCCCCTGCTGTTGGACCTGCTAGTCCAATCCATGGCAGACACCTGCATAGAGGGCCTGCACCTGGCTGTGGCAGGGCTTCTTCCAATAGCAGACAGATGTGAGGCAGGACATTCGTGCCATAGAGGCTACCCTGTCAGACATGTCTGAGTCCCTACAGGTCATGGTCCAATTCCCTCAGGTGGTGGACAGACTGAGCCATGTTTTGGATAGGATGAATGGAACTTAGTTGGACATGTCCAGGAATATTAGAGACATGATATCCATCCAAAGGGAAGAGAGTGCAAGACACCATGCCTTGGCCATGAAGATGATCGAGGGCATGCTGAAAGTGATCCAAAGTCTCCCTTCATGTTCAATGCAGGGAGCGGAGCCATCATATCTGCCTGCAGGACAGTACATCCTTACATCTGTACCACCAACTGCCCAGGGCCACAGCAAAGGTACACATCCACACCGGCGCCCTGAGAAGGTACTCACTGCACCTGCACAACCACCAGCAACCCTTGAGCAGGCACCCCCACCACCTGCACAACCATCAGCAACCCCTGTACAGGCACTCCCACAACCTGCACAACCACCACCAACCCCTGTACAGGCACTCCTACCACCTGCCCAACCAGCCCTTGTCCAGGCACAAACACCAACTGTGCATACACTATCAGCCCCTGCACATGTAGGTCACCCTCTACAGGCACACGGACAATACGCACATACACGTAGGCGACAATCCAGAACTGATCCCTCACAGCGATCATCACCTCTGAAATTGCGATGTCGCAAGCACGATCACCATTGACAACATCCAAAAACAAATTGACCACTGTGAATATGTGTACAGAAAAAGTAAAGATCATTCCAAGTAAGATTCTGTTGTGTATCATGTCCTGTATAACGATATGGGTGGCCTGGAGATGTGAGGATGAATGTGTGTGTGTGTGACACAGTTACAAGTGTAACCCATCATTGCAACAAGCCATAATGTGCATAGCAGATGACTCACCAGATATGTGTCCATTTTCTGTACCAGATATTCACAATGAAGTCAAACAGGTTAAAGTAAGTAGGATTCCTCAAAGATGTGTATGTATGACTATAAAAACAACCGTCCGTTTGGAAGGGAGAAAGGAAAACAAATGATGATCTTAATGCAAATGGAGAGGGAAACTTGGATTGGGGTGGGGCAACAAAAATATAACACGTCAGGGAGCGTCAGGGGAACCAGTCTATTTACAAGGGGAAAATAAATCTTTGGCCACAAAGACGTATCAGTCAAAAAGTCAAGTGTCCTTCTGGTCATCCTCTACTACCACAATGTCCAGATCCTCCGAGTCTGATGCAGGCACGTGCCTGGCCGGTTCAGGAACAGGCACCACGTGGGTTCGGGACACATGAGGGGTACGGGGGGAAACAGTATGTGCCAACGGACAGGGAGAGACATTGGCGGTGGTATGGGAAGGGAGTTGGGAAACAACAGACAACATGGCTGTGGCCAGGGAATTGACGCTGGTGGTGAGGGTGGCCAGAGGTCCGACAATCTACGCTTGCATCATGTGTATCTCCAGACACACGTGCAGCATGATGTGAGTGGAAATGTCTGGCTGACCCTCACACATCCACCTCCAGTCCTCTGGGACAGCCACAGGAGGTACAACACAGGGAGGGGCTTGGGTGGGAGAGGAGGGATGTGGTACCTCAGGTCCAGAGCCAATGTTGTGGTTGAGCAGGCAGCTACGATGAGGGGGACTGGCTGCAGGAGATGCAGCTGGAGTCCCCGATGGAATGGGGGCCTCTGGGGGTAGGGAGGGGCTTAAGGCAGGCCCAGGTTGTGTATTGGACTGCCCTGGGGACACCTCGACCAAACCCACAGATAAATAGTCTGGGGAAGAGTAGCTCTCCACCACCCCATGGCCAGAGGTGTCGGGTTCTCCCCCCACTTCAATGTCCACAGCCTCCACCCAGGCTGTAGCACCAGATTTGTGTTCCTTGTCAGTCCGGGTGGGCGCAATACCCTTGCCTCCAGATGTTGAGGGTCCCTCCTCATCCTCTTCTTCCTCACTGGTCAAAAGAGGTCGTAGCCGTCGGTGCACTGATGGCCTCCCGCTCCGGACCTGGTCCTGATGTTCGGCTATTTGGCCAGCTGTGCCCGCTGAAATGTATGCAAAATCATAATGTAGTGGTTGTTTTATTCAGGATGAGACACATACATAGATGAGCCAAGGTCAGACTTTGCTTTCCTCTGATCACACTATACAGTTGTCAGTGTTTATGAGTTTACATTACGTGTATGTTCACTGTCATCACCTGAATTGAGTCTGACATGGACATCTCACGTGAATATTTGTGGCTTACACAACTGTATTGGCCAACCCCCTACTTTAGCATTCTTGTGATCTGTGTGTCCTGTCACTGCTACATGTGCAGGTTCCAAAACCAGTCCACCAAAGGAGAACAGAGAGAGTCCGGATTTAATCAAAATTGGCCAGTGATATATAGTTGCAGCTCTTTTACGTCTGGACAAATGTCATCTGCTGTGTAGCATTGTATAGGACAAGACAAACGCCGAATGTGGGTCACACATCCACAAAGGGTCTGAGCTATTTGTTTTTATACATTGTGAGTCTAGCCTTTTGATGTCCCCTCAGAAAATCTGACAATCCAGTGCCACATATTGGCTTTGGTGACTGCTGAGGTAGTGCAGTACACCGGTGACCAGTGGTGGGTTGTTGTGACAGCTACCTGTGCATGTGAAATGTCATACAAGCCACTGAGGGTAAGACGTGTGTCAGTGGACACACTTTGCGAATTTAGAAACATTTAAAAGTGAGGCAGGGATCTCAAAGTCTGTCTTGCATCCATGGCACATGATGATCTGTCTCAATTAAAACCCAAACTCAACAAATGCAATGAAAGTCACAGCATCCAATAGTCTTTAGCCTGCCATGCACACACTGGACAGTGTCTTTACCATTGCTCATCCAATGCACATATCAGTTATGATACCCTTGGTTCACTGGTTCATTTACCCAGTTGTCATGAAGAAACTACAACACCCAAAATGCACTCTGCCCTGTACAGTCCATATGCCACAGTGTGCCTTTTTACTCTTGATGACTGCTGCATGGACATGGAATAAGTGAGTGGGGGTATGGGACACACAATTGTACAGCACTTTCTTCACTCACATCATACTCCCAGACACATATTGCATATGATGCACTTACCGGTTTTCTGCTGCTCATGCTCCTCCAGCTGAGCATGGAGGGTCGGCCAAGCTGCTCACAGGACCTTCCTGTACAGTGGGGAAAGGCAAGGACGATGCACGTGAAGCTAGGAAGACTGGCCCACCAGCACCTCAGCGATGTGCCGGGACCAGCATTTTAGGTCGTCCCAGCACTTGCGGCATACCCTAGCACTCTTGGTGTGGACTCCCACTGCACTGCAGTGCTCCGCGATGTTGGCCCATAGCCTGGCCCGGGCTGCATTGCTAAGCTGGTGTTCTGGGTCCCCATATAGCTGAGGATATTTGGACAGCACCCCCTCAGCTAAGATGTCTAATTCCCTTTCAGTGAAAGGGGGTGCTTTTTCCTCATAACCCTCAGCCTTTTTGGGGAAATTAAGTTAGAAGAGAGCAGTAGGATGTCAGAGGATCTGATCTGTGATAGAGGATGATTCAGAATGAACACAAACTGGCTGTCAACATCTTCCTGTGATGTATTTCCTGTATCTCACTTCCTGTAAATCAATTCCTGTATGGAATTATGTGTTTCGGTTCATTTTCGGCGATTACGGCCCGAGAACGTAGTTTCCGATTCTGGAGCGGCGGGTCCGCATCCGCGCATTATGGTCCAAAATCGGAAATTATGTTTTCGGGCCATTACCTCTGTAAATGACCCAGAACACATTATTTCATACAGGAAATGTTATAAAGGAAGTGGGACACAGAAAATACATCACAGGAAATTGTTGGCAGCCATTTTGTATTCATCCTGATCCATCCACAATCACTAATCAGATCCACTGCCATCCTGCTGTTCTGTTGTGGAAAAACCTGAAATGACATTGCAGGTGAGAATCATAAACATGTAACAAAAGGGGGAACAGACCATTTAATGACATTTCTGCGTGGACAGGAGGGGGGCTGACACAACATCAAACCCCAGTTTTGCTTTCTCCTACTTTGCATTATGGTACATGTAGTCCATATTGAGTGCTCATTACCAAAGATTTGTGTGATGTGTTATGTAACATTGGGGTGGAGCAGTGCTGTATATCACAGACACATAGTGCCTGATTCACCCATGACATCATCACTCACGTTGTGGGCCCATCATTTGTGGGGGAGTCAAATCTGTTGAGGGCACAGGCCTGCAAATGCAATGGTTATGGCCTTTTGTGATTAAGTGACCCATCCGCATAAGGTCCAGGTAGGTCTCTCAGAACATGTACTGATTTTCATCTGTGTGAATAGATGTTGTAGGGACATCCACTACACTGATCGCTGACATGTGCACATGACCTGAGGCACGCTCAACAGCTGTGATTTACATGCAGTTAGTGTGGCTTGCAAAGTAGTCTCAGGATGGAATTTATTGACACAGTTGTGTATATCCAAGTTTCATCATTGACAACAGACAGCAAACCACATTTTGTCCATGACACTACAGGTTGCTCATGTGAAAAATGTGGCAACAAGCTGATCACAGACTTGCATACCCTGACCTTGCTTATGTGCAATGGCCCGGTATCCCAGATTCAGAGTTAGCCGAGGTTCCAAAGGTATGTGTAAGCCATGCGTTAAAGCAATGTTGTGCAAAACACAACAGGCTAATATGATCTTGCACACGACTTCAGGGGAGTACAGCAGCACACCCCCTGTACGGTCAAGACATCTGAATCGCGACTTCAACAGACCAAAAGTGTGCTCTATGATGGCTCTCGTCCGTATGTATGCCCTATGGTACCTAATCTGAGGTACAGGGTTTGTACGCCTGTAAGGGGTAAGGAGATGTGGGGAGAGTGCATACACAGTGTCGCCTGAGGAGGGAAGAAAGGGCAGTTGGTTACATTTATTTCTTTGATTTGCACAGGACATGATCTATACTTTAGTACATGCAATGTCTGTTGGGCCATGTATGTAGCTTTATGATTCTAATTGCACAATGGTTAATGTTGGGTGGCATTCAGACATTTCAATAACACGTATCCCTCATTTTTAGTGCTTGGTACTTACCCAGTAGCCACATGTTGCCAAATTCTCCAGCAGTCATCCGCCGGGCAAGAGGAGACATGCAGAATACAAAGCTGTCATGTGTACTTCCTGGGGACACTGCATGCACTTCAATGAATCTCCCACTGGCATCACAGACAGCTTGCACATTGATGGAATACCATTGGTGTCTGTTGCAGAAGATGTGTGCAATGCGGTGGGGTGGCTGAAGGGCCACATGGGTACAATCAATTCCACCCAGCACACGTGGGAAGTGTGCAATGAGATAGAACTCTCCTGATGCTCTTTTTTTGAATTCCCCAAAGCCCCATAAGATCTCCTATCTTTCGTAGTCCAGGCTCTTCCCATTCCCTCATAGTCGCATCCGCGAAAATTCCCGGTAAAATGGGATTTTTATATAGCTGGGTATAAAAATGAATTCTCCCAAGGCCCAGTTTTTTCTTGCACGCCACCCAGATTTTAAATGCAGCTATCAGCGTTTTAAACCTTGTTTTTTTAAAGTAGCTGGGCGCGTTGAATTTCATGAAGCAATTCCTGGGTTCATCTCCTAATAAATGTTTAGAAAGGGCTGGGGATTCTGCTTTTGTCCAAACATCTACTGCCCTCCCACCAACTAAGCTATTCATATTTTGAAAGGGCGCAGCCCAGTAATACATTTTAAAATCTGGGACTGCCCAGCCACCTCTATCTCGTGGTCGTGACATAAACCTCAAGGCCCTTCTATTTTTCCCGTGCGCCCATATGAACCTATTCACCATATGCTCCAATACCCTAAACCAGTGTTTCTCAAATTCTAATTCTATTCCCCTGAAGAGGTGCAATATGCTAGGCAAGTACACCATCTTAACCACATCGCAATGTGCTACAATTGAAATATGTAGATTATGTAGTCTATCAAAGTCCTTTTTTTGCCTTACACATGATTGTTTCAACGTTTATCCCCACTAGCTCCCCCAATTCGGGCGTAATATTAATGCCTAGATAAATGGCTGAGTCTGCCACCCGCGGGTCGTCCAGGTAAGTCCCCCTATTTTTGATTATCTGGGTCATTGAACTATTTAACGCATACCCTGTTAATAATCCAAAAGCTTGAGCCTCAGCCTCTAACGGCTAAGGCTCCAGCAGGATCGGGGTGACCACAGCAATGTCATCTGCATAAGCCATTGTCTTCATGTCCAACTCTTGAAATCTCATCGGCTTAATTCTGGTATTAGCTTCCAACATTCTAACAAAAGGATATATATACAAAGCAAAAAGGAGGGGTGAGCATGGACATCCCTGCTGTGTACCGTGCTTAATTACCACCAGTCCCGTATACCCCCCACTCAGCCTTGGCCGGGCTGTCGGAGCCTTATACAAAGCTTGCACTGCGCTGATGAAACCGCCCTAATACCGTACCATTTCATTGCCTCCCACAAGTAGTCCCAGGAGACCCTATCAAATGCTTTTTTAGCCTCCAGTAAGATCAAAGCCATAGGGTACCATGAGACTTCCGCCACATCGAACAAAGTTATAACCCTGCGGATATTCTCTATTGTCCCCCTCCTGGGGATAAAGCAGTGCTGGCTGGGGTGGACTAAATTCCCAATTATTTTGTTTAACCGGGTCGCCAATGCCTTCGAATATATTTTTGCATCGTTATTTATAAGCGTGATAGGCAGGTTGGAACCAGGCTCTCTAGCAGGCTTACCCTTTTTCAGAAATACTATCATGTCGGCCCAAGATTCTGGAATTGAGCTCCCTTGCTGGGCCTGGCAGACCACATCCATCAGATCCGGGCCAATCGCTTCAAGGAAAGATAGTGCACCATTCGTCTCTTCCAGAGTCACTGGAGTCTCAAGAGCTTCCCTGTCATTAGAATCCATACCCTGCAACCCAATCCTACTTAAATATCCTTGAATTCGAACCTGCTCTTTTTGCTGCTCCTCAGAGTAAAAGTTTTTCATAGAAAAGACAAAACACTTCCTGAATCCCCAGTGACCCCTCAATTACATTACCATTGGAATCTAAGATTTCTCGAATCTCCCCCGCCAAACTCTTTTGTCTCAGTCGGACTGCCAGAGTGTCTCTCCCTCTCATTAAACTCATGACAGTGCTCCCTCCTGGATAGGAATCTTTCCGCTGCCTTGGTTGCAATTAAATCTCCTAGCTCAGCTTCAGTTAAAGCTAAATTGAGCACTAGCCCATCCAGTGGGTTAATTCTACTGACAGCCATCACAAGTTCCTCCTCCACTTCCCTCAGTATGATGCTCAGCATTTTCTCCCTCTGGGCTTCCTTCTTCTGTCTGAACAGGCTGTAACTCAGAGTCTCGCCCTTGATTCCAGCCATAAACGCGTCCCAGACTACCCCAGTGCTAGCACTTCCCCTATTAATCTCCCAGAACCTCTTAATCCATTCATTCATATGGGTTACATATTAGGAATCCTTCAACAATCCCCTCTCAAAAGTCCACAACTGCTCTTGCTTAACCCCTCCCCCTAAAGCTAATTATCAAGACTAATGAGTTATGGTCCGAGAGTATCCGGGGGTGTTTCTTGATTCTACACCTCGGGACTAGTGAATATGTAACAAAAAAATAATCCAATCTCACTACTACATTATAGGGTGCAGAGAAAAATGTACTGCCAGGGTCATTGGGGTGCAGGCGCGGCCATACAGCCAAAAGTGCATTGTTCTGAACCAAGCTAAAAAGTGCCCTAAAAACCCTCTTCCTTCTAACCCCATATCTATGTCATGCCTCCCCCCAGAGACCACCCAAACTATTAATATTGTAATTGCCACACATTATTACCGGGGTGGGCCTGGAATCTAGGTCCACATCCAAAAACTCTAATAATTCAGGGACCTCTCCAGTCGATCCATAGACCGAGCATACTGTTAATGTGTCACCATGTATCGTGCATTCAACCATCGCCCAGCGACCCCACTTATCTGCCAGTTTCCTCTGAACAATTATATCACACCGTTGGGACAGAATAGCCACTCCTCTTATTTTAGTACCCTGTTTGGTGTTAATAATAAGCTCAAACCCAAGCTGCTCCAGGACCCTTGGTCTGTTACCCTCTATATGAGTTTCCTGAAGGCAAAGTATATCAATATGTAGTGTTTTCAAAATTATTGCAGCCCTCTGCCTCTTGGCTTGGTCATTTAGCCCACATATATTCAGTGCAGCTACACACAAACTCATTATGTATTATTGACGTTTATCATTATCATTTTACCATCCTTATTCAATTTTTGCCTTCCCGGAGTATTCCTCCTCCTTTGTTTGTTTAGCAGATCTATCCTCAAGTGGTGTACTGTGCTGTGCTGTACTGTGCCCACTAATCCCCTCCTTCCCCTGACGACCCCCCTCACCCCCACCCCCACCCCCTACATCCCTCACAGGCAAATAGGTCAGACATGACCTATGTGTGGCTGCCGAGACTCACATCTCCAGTTGCCATAGGTTCCCCCTCCCCAACCCCACAGCTAACCTTTCAAAGTCCCACATGTGATTGCATTATATAGCCAGTATGCCAAACAAAGAAATACATAAATGAAAAAAGAAGTCTAGGCTAAGCTTAAAGAAAAATTACTGTGCTAACATTGCCTACAAGAGGGCCTAACCTAAACCAGAGCACTATTTCTAGATATTCTCTAGAACTTTCTCCACCACGTCATACCCCTCGAGCTTTCACTTTAGCCTCCTTCACTTCCGCCAAATATTACTGTGCTTTAATTTCTGAGAAAAACATTTGCACTTTCCTGTTTAAAATAACTAAGTCATGAGAGAAACAACAGGTATGCCTCACAGCCGGCCCCTTGAAAAAGAGCAATCAGCTGCCGAAGCTTCCACATTCTTTCAACGGTGGCAAGTCAAAGATCTGGCCAAGTAAAAAATGTATGTGCATCATAAGTCCTTTTTGCATCCGGCCTTGTCCATAACAGCCTGTCTGAGAAGAAAGTTGCCAACATAAATTAGGATGGCTCTGGGTCTCCCGTCTTGCCCTGTGACACTGCCTCTTTTCTCGGTCATGGGAAAACGATGCTCCCTCTGGATTTTGACATCCCAATTCCATTGGGCTAAGTCAGGAAATGCTCCTTTTAGCAAAGCCACTACAAAGGCCATTATGTTCTCTCCTTCACTATTTTCAGCAATACCCAGCAGTCTCACATTGTTTCGTCGCTGACGATTTTCGAAGTCTTCCAACTTCCACATCATATCTTCTGATTGCTTCTCCTGTGACTCCTTGTAGCACTGTAGTTTCCCCATTTACTCCTTGTGAGAAGTTGGCCTGGCATATGCTGGTCACTAGTTATAGTGGCCACCTTGCACCAGTCCAATTCGACTCTTAAGATGATAGGTTAAAAGACAACCTTTAAAGAAAGCTATCCTAGTGGTAGCTGTGGAGAGCAGCCTTCAGGCTAAGTCTTGAAGGAGTGTTAAGGTTATTGTTTTACCAATAGATAACCTCTTGAATAACCAAATGAAAGAGTAGGCCACACAGGTGTATATCTAAAATATATGTATTTATTCTAGGAATAACCCCACTAGTCCCCTTATGAGGCTAGAGGTGAAGATACAATTCGAACAAGCATTGATAGTTACAATAAATAGCACTGGAATCACAGGGTCCAAACCATATATCAAAAAAGTGGAATAAGAACCAGGACAATTCTACAGACAATGCCTAGTGCATTTAGGGTCGCTGACCCCTTGTGAAACCACCCAAGGTAGTGAGGAAGGGGACCCACGGGAGACGCGTGCAGTGGCTGAAGCTACTGCCGGGATCTCTATTAAAGCCCATGGAGAATGTCGCAGGTGAAATTTACAAGTTTATAAACACTTCTAGCAGGAGTTCAAGTTCAATACTTTAGAGTTAAGCTTTTGATGGGCCCACACCCACGAGAGTACCGAGGTACCACTGTTACCTGCCCCAGGGAAGCCGGGCGCATAGGTCGTTTTCGATGTCAGGTCGCGGGCTGATTTCCAATGGCAAAACTTGAAGAACTGCTGCTAGCCAAAAGAGTTGTTGTTGTCGTGAAGAATGAAAATGTAGATCTTGTAGAGAAGGACCTGAAAGCAGAGGGGACAGAGTCTAGGTCACGGAACAGTGACCAGGGGGCTCAAGAGAAGGAGCCCTTCAATGTTGGGTGCTTCCAGGTAGGAGAGGTGTAGCTTGGATCGTCAACCACGGGGTCCAGGAAGTGTCAAGGTAGGCCAGCTTCTGGAGGGTAAATGTCCTACAAAGGATGAGGGTAATTGTGGTGTTAGTGTCCGGATTGGATCCACTAAGCCTTGGCAACCGCAACCCATGCAGGAAACACAAAGCAGCTACTGGTGCAGACCCACAAGGTCGGAGCAAAGGGCTCCAGCAAGGAGACTGAAGAGCAGGCCTAGAGCAACCAGGGGAAATCTTGGAATTGAAGATTGACCTCTGCTAGGGCCCACAAGTTTAGAGACAAGGGACTGTGGGAGGCAGCAATTTGGTGTGCGTAAAGAAGCGCCCACAGGTCGCCGGAGTGGGCTAGGGCATTGATCTTTAGTACAGAAGATGCAGAGAGGTTGGCTCAAAAATGGGCCAAAGCACAACTTCCCCACTGGTCAGGGTGATGTGCTATGCAAGAGGTGGCTGGTGTCCTGGGGTATTGGGGATCTCGGCACCTACAGGGTCCACGGTGCTGAGCTTTCCTGTGCACACTCACTGGCCTCTGGGATGCCTGGAAGCCCACCTCAAGGTAGGAAAGAGTCGTCGATGTCCGAAGGAGTAGCAAGGTTCCAACTGGGTCACTTGCAGTGTTTCAGGTGCCTGCCAAGCAGGGGGGTAACTCCTTTACCCCAAGTGAGATTTCTTCCGTTAGCTGTGCGGCAGCAAGGCGAAGGTCAAGACTGTGAAGTTCAAGAATAATCTGAGGCTCTGGGGACCCAGTATTCACCTTTATCCAAATATCAGGGGAGTGTCCAGATCAGAGCCTACCAATGAGAGGTCATGCGGGAAAAAGGTGGCTACACCCTCTCCCCTTTGTGTGTTTCCCACCTGGGCAGGGGACAGGATGCCCCTGAACCGGTTCCAGGCAGTGTATGCAGAATGTAGGCACTGGGGAAGCCTACGTGCAACTCTGAAAGGCATCCTATGGTGCACCCACCCAGTTCCAATCCACATAGTCTGTCTGGGGAGGTGGGAACACCTCCCTGCAACAGGATCCCTATTGTCCAGCTGCCGTGGCTGGAGTTCTGCCTAGCAACAGGCAGCCAGAGTCGTGTGGGTGGCGGGTAGCATCCATTTTTTATTACGTGTGCACTTTTACATTGGTGTCTAAATTATGCCGCTTTTCCCATATCGCCCCTCTAGCAGGGGGGAACCATGCCCTCAGTCCCATGGTGGGATTGGGGGTATGATTCCTACATGTTTGACACCAAACACAATATTGTTCTGTGTAGCTATCTCAAGTTATCACGCTATCGCGATATACTTATAATGCGGTTAAGAGTATATGGTAAGGCTACACTACAAACAACCCAGTAATGATTTTACGAATGTTGCAGAGGGGCCCTACTCAGGTAGGGGTCCCCCCTCACACATATCTCAGCACACTGCCTTGTAGGATTAGCAAGGCCTGCTCTAGGGATGACCTATGAGGATATATGTGTTGTATTAAGTGGGATACAAGTTACCTATATCCCTGTAAGGAGTGCAAGCACCACCTTACCCAGACTACAGTAGTGGTCTGGTAGTGTCATTTGGTTTGGCTGTCCCAGGGGTGGCACAATAAGTGCTGCAGCCCCTGGTAGGCCTCTGAGGGACCCATGCCTTGGGTACCTAGGGTACCATCTACAAGGGGCTGGTAGGATGTCCTCAGTATCCAATTGGAAGGTACCTAGTGTACTCACTTCAGTTTAGAGTAGAAGAAGATAGGCTGGGGTCCTGGATAGCAGGGCCACAGCCTGGCTAGGGTGATAAAACAGTCAAAACATCAGCAAAAAGTTGGGGGCAACTATGCAGTCGATGCCACTCTCCTACATAACCCCTCCCCCCCCCCCCCAAACGCAGGGACATTAAACTAACCTTGATCAGTTGAGTCTTCATGTTCTAAGAGGAAATATCTGGAGAGGCCATCTGCATTGGCATGGTTGCTTCTAGGTCTATGTTCCACTGTATAGTCCATCCCCTGTAGGGAAATGGACCACCTGAGCAGTTTGGGGTTTTCACCCTTCATCAGTTTTAGCCATAGGAGGGGCTTATGGTCGGTTTGAACAATGAAGTGAGTGCCAAACAAGTATGGCCTCAGCTTCTTCAAGGCCCAGACCACAGCAAAGGCCTCCCTCTCTATAGCTGACCAACGTTTCTCTCCTAGGGTCAACCTTCTGCTAATAAAAGCTACTGGTTGATCCTGGCCCTCTTCATTCAGTTGTGATAATGCAGCACCTACCGCCACCTCAGAAGCATCAGTTTGAACTATGAATTATTTGGAGTAGTTGGGGCTTTGGAGCACTGGAGCAGAGCACATTGCCTGTTTTAGGTTATCAAAAGCTTTCTGACAGCTGACAGTCCACTGAACTATCTTGGGCATCCTCTTAGAGGTTAAGTAATTTATGCGGGTCACAATGGATCCATATCCCTTGACAAATCTTCTGTAATAACCAGTCAGGCCTAAGAAAGCTCGGACCTGAGTCTGGGTGGTTGGAGCAACCCAGTCCATGATGGTCTGGATTTTGCTCTGTAGTGGTTGATCCTAGCCTCCACCTACAAGGTGGCCCAGGTACACAACCTGACTCTGCCCTATCTGGCACTTAGTAGCCTTGATAGTGAGTCCTGCCTTTTTGCAGGGCTTCTAAAACTTTCCTCAGGTGATCTTCCCAGGTGGAGCTGAAGACAGCAGTATCATCTAGATATGCTGCACTAAAGTCATCCAGGCTGGAGAGGACTTGGTTCACCGACCTTTGAAAAGTGGCAGGTGCATTCTTCAAACCAAAGGGCATCACAATAAATTGATAATGCCCACCAGGGGTAGAGAAGGCCGTTTTGGCTTTTGCAGATTCAGCTAACCTTATCTGCCAGTAGCCTGCGGTCAGATCAAATGTGCTCAGATACTTGGCTGAGGCCAAGTAATCTATTAGCTCATCTGCTCTGGGAATAGGATGTGCATCAGTCCTAGTGACTGCATTTAGTCCTCTGTAGTCAACACAGAACCTCATCTCTCTCTTACCATCTTGGGTGTGAGGTTTTGGCACAAGGACTACTGGGCTAGCCCAGGGGCTATCTGAGTGCTCAATTATTCCTAATTCCAACATCTTTTGGACTTCTGTCCTTATGCAGTCCCTGACATGGTCAGGTTGCCTGTAGATCTTATTCTTCACAGGCAGACTGTCCCCAGTGTCCACTTCATGAGTCCACCAGGTGGTTTGACTTAGAGTCAGTGAAAACAGATGCCTGAATGACTGTAGAACTTGTCTGCAGGCAGACTGTTGCTGAGCAGTGAGGCTGCCTGCCAAGGCTACTCCATCTACTGACCCATCATCAGGGTTGTGAGAGAGCAGGTCTGGGAGAGGGTCACTCTCTTCCTCCTGTCCCTCATCTGTTGCCATGAGCAAGCCCATGTCAGCCCTGTCCATATATGGCTTTAATCTGTTTACATGAAGTACCCTGTGGGGACTTCAGGGAGTGCCAAGGTCCACCAAGTAGGTGACCTCTCCGTTCTTTTCCAAAATGGTATGGGGCCCACTCCATTTGTCCTGGAGGGCTGCTGGGGCCACTGGCTCCAACACCTATACATTCTGTCCTGGCTGGTTCACCACCAGAACAGCCTTTTGGTCATGCCAGGTTTTTAGCAGTTCCTG
Source organism: Triturus cristatus (assembly GCF_964204655.1). Classification (NCBI taxonomy): domain Eukaryota; kingdom Metazoa; phylum Chordata; class Amphibia; order Caudata; family Salamandridae; genus Triturus; species Triturus cristatus. The sequence goes on from NC_140585.1 coordinate 161,096,171, forward strand.
GCTTGCCTCAAGGTTTTTAGTCGCCTTCTTCATTTACTCAGACATCCGGGAGCGGAGACCAAGTACATAGTCCACAATATCCTGTTTAGGGGGTTTGAGAGGTAACTCCCATTTCTCCTTCACTAGACAGAGTGGCCCTCTAACAGGGTGGCCAAACAAAAATTCAAAGGGGCTGTAACCAACCCCCTTCTGTGGCACCTCCCTGTATGCAAAGAGAAGGCAGGACAGAAGAACATCCAATTTTCGCCTGAGCTTTTCTGGGAGCCCTTTGATCATACCCTTTAGGGTCTTGTTGAATCTCTCAACAAGCCCATTGCATTGTGGATGATAAGGGGTGGTGAACCTATAGTTGACACCACACTCCTTCCACATTGCTTTGAGGTAGCTACTCATAAAGTTTGTACCTCGGTCAGATAAGACCTCGTTAGGGAAACCCACCCTGGAAAAGATTCCCAGGAGGGCCCTGGCCACCACATGTGCTGTGATGGTCCTAAGGGGAATAGCTTCTGGGTATCTGGTGGCATGATCCACTACCACCAGAATAAACCCGTGCCCAGATGCTGTTAGTGGGTCAAGGGGACCAACTATGACAATCCCTACCCGTTTAAAGGGAACCCCCACCACAGGTAGTGGTATCAGGGGGGCCTTTGTGGATTTACCTGCCTTGCCACTGGCCTGGCAGGAAATACAAGAGCTATAGAAACTCTTACATTCCTCACACATTTGAGGCCAATGAAAGTGAGGGACAATTCTGTCCCAAGTCTTGTTTTGGCCTAGGTGTCCTGCCAAGGGAATATCATGGGCCAGTGTGAGTAGGAAACCCCTGAACTTCTGAGGTATGACCAACCTCCTGGCTGCACCAGGCTTGGGGTCTCGACCCTCAGAGTACAGGAGTCCATCATCCCAATATATCTTATGGGTTCCACTGGCATTCGCAGCCTCAGCAGCAGCTTGCTGTCTGAGGGGTTCAAGAGTGGGGCAGCTCTACTGCTCCAGGCTCAGGTCTGCCCTAGAAGGTCCCCCTGTCCCCAAGAACTCAACCCGATCAGGTTCAAGCTCATCTGGGACAGTTCCTTCTTCAGGTGTCCGATCCTCTTCTGCTAAAAGAGTCTCTTGAGACTGATCCTGGGGGGAAGGCACTGCCTTACCCCTGCTACTCCTCCTCTTGGAAGGTCCCTGGTCCATTTTTCCAGGATCCAAGGCCGGTTCAGTTTGTGTCAACTTTGCTTTAGACCTTGTCAGGGCAAATACTTCTACTGGGATACCCAGCATCGCTGCATGGGTAGTTAGCTCCACCTCAGCCCATGCTGAGGTCTCCAAATCATTCCCTAGCAAACATTCTACTGGTAGGTCTGCACTTACCACAACCTTCTTTAGGCCAGTTACCCCTCCCCAAGAGAAGTTAACAACTGCCAGAGCATTGTTAGTACTGACATTGCTTGCATTGGTCACCTGGTAAGTTTCTCCAAGTATGATCTGGCTAGGGTCCACAAGGACCTTATTCACCATCGTGACACTGGCCCCTGTGTCCCTGTAAGCTAATGACTCCCGTCCATTTATTCTAGGCTGTTGCTTGTATTTGCCCAGGCCACTGGGACTCACAAATAGGGACAGGTCTCCATCACAAACTAATACAGCCAGAGTAGGAGTTCTGACTAGGCCAGAGTCCTCTCCAGACCCCAGGGTCAACCCTACTATCCCTTTGTTCTGTGTACCACCACCTATAGCTGAACTAGGGGGAACAGGTGCCTTAGGGGCAGGTGTAGTGGTACTTGTGGAGTCTTTGGCCTTGTTACAATCTGAAGTCCAATGGGTTTTCTGTTTACAGACCTTACACTATGGCTTCCTTGGTTGTTTAGCTTTAGTAGCTTGGGAATTATCAGATTCTGATTTTTGGGGGCCTGTTGAAGACTGCTGGTCTTTTCCCTTCTCCCCACCCTTCTCAGAGTTTTTGGCATCTTCCTTTTTAGTTGCACCCCCCAAGGGCTGGACCTTCTGCTTAATCCTGGTTCTGACCCATTTGTCTGCCTTCTTTCCCAATTCTTGGGAAGAGGTCAGATCTGAGTCCACCAGGTGCTGATGTATGAGATGATTCTGACAATTGTTAAGGATCTGCTCCCTCATAATGAGATTGTACAATTCTTGGTAATCATTTACCAACCTTCCACTGCCTTGGTAGCACAATCTACAAAGTCTAGCCAATCTTGATTATGTGCTTTCTGGGTGTCTCTGAACTTTAATCTATATTGATCAGTGGTTAAGCCAAACCCAACTATCAAAGCATCTCTCAAGATATAATAATCATCTACATCCTCTTCTCTGACAGAGAGGAGCTTGTGTCTTCCTTTGTCTGCAAAGGAGAGCCATAAGATTGCTGCACACTGCTCTACTGGGACCCTCTGAACTTTACAGGCCCTCTCATGTGCAGTGATCCATTTATGGATGCAATCCCCTGACTGATAGGGGGGCACAATCTTATGCAGATTCCTATTGTCAGGAGCTTTCTCTCTAACTCTAGGGGTATTATTACTGCCATCAGGGGTCTCTAGACCCCACTTTCTTGAAGCTCTCTGAAGCTCCAGGGACTCCCTGTCTAATGCTAACTGTTCTCTCCTGAGCTGAAGTTTAGCGCTGCTCAAACTGGATCAGTCTGCATTTCCTCTCCTTGGAGGATTCTCTTCTCTGTCAAGAATCGGATCTCTCACCAAATTCCAATCACCTCTTGTAAGGTATTGTGAAGCATCAATCTCTGACAATAAACAATTCAGATGTAGGAGAAAGTATTTTTTGGAACCTGTCGGGGCATAGACTTATCCCACACAGATACGAGTAACACCAATACGCAGTTTAGCAAAGACATAACGACCGTCTGGATCTACCCATGTTTTGGATACCATAACTGGAAGGGTTTTTCGAATGAGAATTGCCACACCACATTTTCGAGTAGGACCTGAGTCTGAGGAACTGTCGCTATGAATACTGCTGTGGAAAACCTTTCCTACCCAGTCTCTACACAATTGTTTTGATTCAAATTCATCAAGATGTGTCTCTTGAAGAAGAACCACATCTACTTTTTTGGATTGGAGATATGAGAAAACTTTTTTCCTCTTAATATTATGCGTCAAACCATGAACATTCCATGATATCGCACACAAGGCATGGGAAACAACCATATTTGCAGGAGTATTGAAAGTTTTGTTTAACTTTTGTAGACAGAATAAAATGAGTTATGGAGGAAAGGTTTTCCAGTAACAAGTATAAAAATTGTTCTAAAATCTGCTTGTCAATAAGAAGAAAAAATGTATTGTGTAGAAAGAATAGGAAATACGTTCAAGTTACAATAAACTGGTGTACAGAGTGGTAACCAGACATAATATCGAAAAAAAAATATCGAGTAGCCAGAATATCGAGTTTTTAATATCGAATGGACAGAATATCGACTTGCAAAAATATAGTGGTGAAGAATATCGAAAAACAGGTAAGAAATATCGATTGCAATAATATAGAAGTAAGTAATATCGACAGTCATAATATAGTTGTTAAAAATATCGAATTTTTTATAGTGTTTTAAGTGTTAGTATATGTGTTAAAAGTATGTATTAATATTGGAATGTATGTTAGAATATTTTAAAATTAATGAATTTTATGTTATTTTATTTTTTTGTAATTTAATTCCGTAGCGGGTTGTGGGTTTATAGGGGAGTAGGGTGGGAAGTAATTTAATTATAGTACATTAAATAATAATTTATAGGAATTATTAATTATTTTTAATTTAATTTTGCGTCTTACTTCTGTAGCGGGTTGTGGGTTTATAGGGGAATAGGTCGGGAAGTAATTTAATTGTTATTAGTTAATTATTAATTGGAAATTGAAAATTAATTGGTTGTTGATGAATTATTAATTGGTAAATAATTAGTATTAATTGGTAATTAATTAGTATTCATTGTTTAATTGATAATTATGTTAATTGTATTCATTTAATATTTGTAGTGGGCAGTGTGTTTATAGGGGATTATGGTGGGAAGTAATATAATTGTAAATAAATAATTATTTAATTTATTTGTGTATATTGTTAATTAATATATCTTTAATTTAATTTTGCGTTTTACTTCTGTAGCGGGTTGTGGGTTTATAGGGGAATAGGGTGGGAAGTAATTTAATTGTTATTAGTTAATTATTAATTGGTATTGCAAATTAATTGGTTGTTGATTAATTATTAATTGGTAAATAATTAGTATTAATTGGTAATTAATTTGTATTAATAGTTTAATTGATAATTATGTTAATTGTAGTCAATTAATATTTGTAGCGGGTATTGTGTTTATAGGGGAATATGTTGGGAAGTAATATAATTGAAAAAAAATAATAATTTAATTAATTTGTGTATATCGTTAATTAATATATTATAAATTAATTATTAATTGTATTATTTGCAATTATTAATGTTTGTTATTGAAAAACAATTGGTTGTTAAATAATTATTAATAGTTAATTAATTAAACAAAAATGTATTTGTATTTATAAAGAATCAATTCTTGTGTGATTGGTAATTAATTGTAATACTTGTTTTTGTATTAATAATTAATTAATTTAAAAAAATAAATACATTTATTATTTTCTCTACTATTGCACTTACTTGAGTGGGAATAGTAATTTTTACCCCTACGCTATCCAATGCTTTCCCTATTATTGCACTCCCTGGAGTGTGAATAGTAATTTTTACCCTCCCGCTATCCAACGCTTTCCCTACTGTTGCATTCTCTGGAGTGGGAATAGTAATTTTTACACTACCGCTATCCAACGTTTTCTCTACTGTTGCACTTACTGGAGTGGGAATAGTAAATTTGACCCTCCCGCTATCCAACGCTTTCCCTACTGTTGCACTCTCTGGAGTGGGAATAGTAATTTTTACCCCTACGCTATCCAACGCTTTCCCTACTGTTGCACTCTTTGGAGTGGGAAAAGTAATTTTTACCCTTACGCCATTTGACGTGTTCTCTACTGTTGTAATCACTGGAGTGGGAATAGTAAATTTTGAACTCCCGCTATCCAACGCTTTCCCTACTGTTGCACTCTCAGGAGTGGGAATAGTAATTTTTATCCCTACGCTATCCAACGCTTTCCCTACTGTTGTACTCTCTGGAGTGGGATTAGTAATTTTTATCCCTACTCTATCCAATGGTTTCCCTACTGTTGCACACTTTGGTGTGGGAATAGTAATATTTACCCCTACGCTATCCAACGCTTTCCCTATTATTGCACTCTCTGGAGTGGGAATAGTAATTTTTACCCTCCCGCTATGCAACGCTTTCCCTACTGTTGCACTCACTGGAGTGGGAATAGTAATTTTTACCCTCACGCTATCCAACGTTTTCCCTACTGTTGCACTCTTTGGAGTGGGAACAGTAATTTTTACCCCTACGCTATCCAATGTTTTCCCTAATATTGCACTCTGTGGAGTGGGAATAGTAATTTTTACCCTCCCGCTATCCAACGCTTTCCCTACTGTTGCATTCTCTGGAGTGGGAATAGTAATTTTTACCCTCCCGCTATCCAACGCTTTTCCTACTATTGCACTTACTGGAGTGGTAATAGTAAATTTTACCCGCCCGCTATCCTATGCAGAAAATATTGAATATTTTTAATTAATATTACGTTAATATATATGTATTAATTTTTGTTTTACTTACTTTAATTATTCATTAATGTTACTGTTATTTAAGTATTTTTAAGTATGTTTCAGTTAATTATATGTATTATTTCACTAATTTAACATTACTTTTAAAACATTAAAAAAATTCGATATTTTGACTAACTATATTATTTACAACGATATTTTGGATTCGATATTTTTGTACTTTCCTGTTTGGAGATAGGAATTCGATATTTTGGTATTCTATATTTTGGCATCGATATTTTTGTAAGTCTATATTTTTGTACTCGATATTATGTCAGTGATCCGTACAGAGTACTACAGGATCAAAAACTTTACCCGCGGGTCTAGGTTCACAAGGACACCGCTCCAGGCAAGGCCCCCACCAGGAGTACTAAGCAGAAACCAGGATCGATTATTATTGAAAATAATAGTATCTATAGAGCCCAATTATACTTGATGGTGATCTGTGAAGGGAAGTACCAAGCATTATAAAGCATGTACCTGGGCAGGTCTGGGAAATAGAATAAAGAGATCTAGAGAATATTCTAAAGGGACATATGTGTCAATAATATAAACAAGAATATTTCATTCTAGATATATCATAAAGGATCAAAAAAATAATAGATTGTATTCATAACTATACATATCATTTAGCAGGCATAGTTGTAAAAAGGATTACCAGTAAAATAAATACAATTAAAAATAAAATGACAGACTAGAAATTGAATAAATATGAGAAAAGAAACAGTAAAGAGAGTATTATCCAATAAATACCAGCATTAATAAATAATAAAATGGCCAATGTAATAAACATTCATCCCAAGCGGAACAAATAATATATGTATATAATAATTATTAAAATATACAAATTCAAACGTTAAAGTATATAGAAGAAAAAGATAAACATCTTATGGTTAACATTGGCAACAATAATAAGGGAATAGAGAGAGAAATAGTGTAGATAATGTCCATCTGCTGAATATAAAGCTAGGATATTTCTGTGAAATATGAACATGGGTGTCATGAACTAGAACAGTTATTAATTATAAAAAAAAGAAAATACGCTACTAAGAACCATATTCCATCTTAAAATTATTAATAGGTATGTAGAAAAGGAGATTATAAACAGCTTTATCATTAGAATAAATACAAATATATCTATTGGAGATAGCACCTAAAAGAGTGCGGAAAATACTCATCTGGAATGTTGAGGATGCTTGTCTCCCTGCATAGCATAAACCTGAGAGATTTAAGCTAAATCTTGTAATTAGCAAGAGAAGAGATATGTTGTCAAGGACTACTCTCCATCTGAGGTGGACTTTAAAGGAGAGCGAGATTTGTCTCTGTGATGATCTTGAGTAAAGTTAGATACTGTCTGCAAAGCTGAGTTTTAATCTTTTTGGGTGCGTTTCAATCTCTCAAGCTCTCTACCACGTTGACGAGCTTCACCTGTGGTACGACGTCTACCATCTGGAAGGTGATGAGTAGATTGAGAACTTTGAGAAGTCTGAGGCGTAGACGTATGTTGAATATCCAAATCTTGCAGCATCATGTCATCCAAGAAGCGCTGTAGCTCATCTGGATTGTAGAAGTCTCTTGATTCTCCATTCTTAGTAACACGAAAACGGGCTGGATCAAACAAGCCGTATTTGATGTCCATTTTTCGCAGCAAAGGCCTCATGGATAAAAATGCTTTTCGTCGTTCAATAGTTTCTCGGGAAAAATCAGCAGCAATACGAATTTCATGACCCTCATAACTGTAAGAATTCTGTGTACGTGCCGCAGTCAGTAGTTGTTGAACCTGATCATGCCGTAAAAAGCAAGCAATGAGGGGTTTTGGGCGGGAATTTAGTTCCTTATGCGGACGGCCAAGACGATGATCACGTTGAATTTCAAGCATGGGTTCAAACCGAATACCAACCAATTTTGGAATAATTTCACACAAGAAGGCTCCAGTATTCTGACCTTCAATTTTCTCTGGCAAGCCAAAAAAACGGATGTTATCTCTCCGGCTGCGATCTTCCAAATCCCCCAGCTTGCGACGGAAAGCTGGGAAAATGGTGATTTCAACCCCACAAACCCTTTTTTGATAACATTTGCAGGGAAAACCCAGATGCTTTCATTTGCAGCCCGTTTTTCCCATTTTTCCGAAAAAAAAACTTTTGCTGTATTTTGGCTCATTTCTGTGACCTCTCTTGGATAATCCACAAACCCTGAGTACCTTTAGAATCCCCATGATGTTGGAAGAAAAGGACGCAAATTTGACATGGATACCTTATGTGGTCAAAAAGTTACAGGGGCCTCATCGCGCACTACCCCAAATAGCCAAAAAAAGGCTTGGCACAGGAGGGGGAAAAGGCCTGGCAGCGAAGGGGTTAATGAAGACATCCTCCTTCTTAATTGATACAACACATCCAATCGAAATGACCCATAATGCCAAAAAGCCAATTCTCCTTCCTTTTCTGTAATCTTATACCAATTTTGGAGCCACACTATTGTATGCAGTCCTACGTTTGTTGCCATATAATGTGCCGGGGTATCCTCTGGCGGGGCTTCTTCCCCTACCCGATGTCACTACACCTGAATCCTCACTACATAATTCTCACAATACCTTGAAACATCTTACCTTGAATTCAATTGTTACAAAACACAATTTTTCCTTTCCAAATTTTGCCATGAACCCTCCAAACAAGCGCAGCATTACACCAACCGGCCTATCGCAGCAGGGCGAACTCTGACGTCACCGTTCCCTCTCTGCAGCAGTTCACACCCCTTCACAATCTCACCACGTACATTCGCTCTCACAATCACACAACTAAGTAACTAATTATCCAACAGCTACTAAACCAAGTCACTACCTATCAGGCAGCCACAGTAACTTACAGTTACATAAACCCAAGTACTTGTCTGTTGTCGACAAGATCGATAGTAAACATTCTCTCAAGAACATTTACACTCCGTGACCCACGGCCTGCATCAGTCACTCGAGTCACTGTAGTCCGCCCGTGGCCTGAGGGTTTTCACACGCGACTCTATTAGATTCACTCACACAAAGTTGCCTACCCCAATTGAGCTGTCAATAGCGCTCCACGACACCCACATCAATGATCAAACAATTACAGTACAAAGCTATCCCGGGATCTTGGACTTCTCTTGAGTCCGCTTTCCAAAAACATCCTGATCTGCACGTGTTAGGACCAGTAAACCAATAAACTCATGTTCACTCGACTATCATTCCAACAACTCTGCAAGACATCACACAATCTATTCACTGCAATCTAACACACACATCACTGTTCATACTCACGCTACTGCTGTCTCCGCCGCACCATCATGTTCCGTCGAACTCGGTCAATGCCCGTCATCATCTGCTCTCAATCATGGGCTCTCTTTTGGGGTTCTGTGGGTCTAATTCTGTTCTAGATTTTCTAAAATCTCCCCTCCCTTCTAAAGACAGCCATCCATTTCTGCTACCAATTGATGAGGTTGGATTCCATATCCTAAATTTACTTAGGAATACCTGGCCAATGGTCTTTATTGCCTGCTAAGTGTGGAGGGGAAAAACAAATTACCAATGATGCATTTCCCCTCCCGTCGAACTAAAGAACTAGGGCTTCAGAATTCAGTTTTTGTTGATTTATTACAAAGCCAGAACCAACAGAATATAGACACACCTCAAAATCAAGGCATAGGGATACATGAAAACGAATACAGAGCCCAATCTAAGAATATAGTTCATACGGCACTATAGACACAGAATGATAAATTCTAAAATCAGAACACAGCTGAGTATAGACACTCCGTCCAAATTATTTTTGTAATCTATAATGAGGAAACGCGAAGACAAATATTGAATATGCATTTGCTGTTGCTCGCTGTAAAAGACTTCATCAAGCATGGGCGGGACCGGGAGGAAAACGGGACTGCAGGTTATGTAATTACAAATATAAATCATGGCTGCTTCTGCTATGCTGCTGTCCCATGCTGGATCCTAGATCACCAGAGGAAACTATTGGTAAAACCGGTCTCCCTGGCTTTTTGGGGTGCGTACATGCCAGGAAGCAACTTTTATCCGCCTTGCGATCATTGCTCTCTGGGCGCTTGCACAAAATGCGCCATATTTGTGAAAATACTCAGACAACAGCTCTCTCAGGCCATCTCAGAAGCACCCAGCCATAACCAAGGGCAGAACCTAGGAACAAAAAATGCTGGCCAGGCTAGGCAGGACAAGAAGTAACTGGTGATTCTGTGGCAGACAGCCAAGTGGTGTTCAGCACCTTAATATGCACTGGCAGATATCTAGTATGCCAGGGAATGATCCACCATACAACTTGGTTTCTGGTGATAGCTAGGTTACGTTTAGCTTTGCATTGCACTGATTACCTACTGTATTTCCACATTGGCTTTTAGTGTATCTCACTTTGAACACTTTAGCTGTTTTTATCTTATTTTAGTCAACTATATCGTTTTTTATCAATTACTATTATTGCACATTGGCTATCTAGATGTCACACTTTGAATATTTTTGCTGTTTTCTTATCGGATCATAGGTAACTGTTACAGCTTTTATTAACTAAACAATAATGTTTTGAACTATAAACTAGGGACTACAGGAATATTTTAGACAACACAAAACAATATATTTTGTCAACTCATGAAAGTTACAACAGTACAGAGAAATCAACTCATGAGGGGCACAGTAGCTATCAAGAATAAGATTGAGTTGTTTGGTGCAAATATTTTCCCAGGACTTGCTGCAACTCTTTGTTCCTCAGGCTATAGATTAGGGGGTTTAAAGAAGGAATAAATCCAGTGAGGGTCAAAGATAACATTCTGTACTGATGTGCTGAGGAGCTTGAATTGGGCACTATCTCCATGCAGAAAGTGGTACCATAGAACAGAAAGACACAGGTAAAATGGGAGATGCAGGTGAACGCGGCCCGGCGTTTTCCTCCTGCGGTGCGGATCCTGAGGATGGCTGTGACAATCTTAAAGTAGGAAACAAAGATTACAAGCAGAGGAGCTATCATCACAAAAGAGGCAGCTACTACAAAGAGCAGCAACTCATTGATGGAGATGTCAGTGCAGGACAGCTTAAGGAGCACAGGGTAGTCACAGGCAAAGTGATCAATGATATCAGGACCACAAAAAGATAGCCACAGTAAGCAAACTGCATGAAATAAAGAGTGGAGAAAGCCACCGAGGTATGACCCAGCCACTAGGCGAACACAAAGACATTTGGTCATAGTGAGTGAGTACAGCAGTGGATTACAAATTGCCACATACCGGTCGAAAGCCATGACAGTCAAGATGAAGGACTCGGTGCTGGCACAGGCACCAAAGAAGTAAATTTGAGTTATGCAACCATGGAATGAAATAGTCCGCTTTTGAGATAGGAGGTCAACAAGGGTCTTAGGGGAGACAGCTGAAGAAAGAGTAATGTCCAAGAAGGACAGCTGTGTTAGGAAGAAGTACATGGGCTTGTGAAGCTGGGCGCTGCAGCACACCAGGAGCAGGATGGTGCTATTGCCCACCAGAGTTAAGGTGTAGACAGATAGCAACAGCAGGAAGAGGAATACTCCAAGGTGTGGGTCATTTGTGAGTCCCAACAGGATGAACTCAGTCACAGAGCTTTGGTTTCCTGGTTTCATGGCACCAGATGATTCGATTTTTCTGAGGGTGAGAAAAAGAAAGCAACAGACATAAATCAAAATGTATGCATGGATGTGTTTGAAACACAACTTAAGCACACACTCTGCAAGTAAATGTCCTACAGAACCATGGCTTTTATTTATTCACAGATAAGTGAAAGCTTCGGTAATAAAATTGTGATTGAGAAACTGGCCAACATATATTTAAGTCAACCGTTCGCTACGTCTCTTACTTGTAAACTGTAGGTAAAGTATTTTTTCATCCCACTTATTGAAAGTGTGCTCGGAATCCTGGCCCCCACCCCCGTCCCAGCCTCGTCCACTGGTATATAATATAAACTTGAAGAAGTTCTGGGGCATATTTGCAAGGTCTGGCGCATCTCTGCAAATTAGCAGGGATGCGCCAGAATAGATGCAGCACGCAATTCTCCCCTTGCACCACTACGGACACGTCACATTTACAATGCGGCGCACCGTGGCGCAAGGATAGGCAGATGCGTGTTGCATCTTGTGGCGTAAAGGCGGCGCATTGCTGAAGTAGTGTCGCAAGTCTGACGCAACTCCAGCAATGCACAGGGGCCGCCCATACTTAACGTGGTGCGTCACTCCTTATGCCTGCTACAAGCAGGCATAAGGGTTTGACGCAGCGGCGTCATAAAACTGACTCCATGAATTCTTGTAGATTTTACGGAGTCAGTTTTACGAGGCTTCCCTGCGACGGAACGCCCACCCTGCGACGGAACGTCCACATGAACCCTGACGCAGGTTTCATGTGGCGCAGTGCTTTACAACGTGATGCATCTGCCTAGATGTGTCACGTTGTAAATAAGTCGCAACGTGGCGCCTTGTATACGCAGCCGCTGCGTCACAGAAGTGACGCAACGGCGGTGCAAATGTGTCGCAATGGACTTGTAAATCTGCCCCTCGGTTCCTGATTTATTTTTCCTGGTTATCAATTAAACCCATTATACGTTTTAGTGGTGATTTGGGCTGACATAAAAGTGATGGTTTAAATGTTTGAACTAATCACAGACAATGGTAACGACTTTGTGCAACAGTCCAACCCATATTTCTTTGCTCTCTGCTTCACTGCAGACAGGGACCAACTGCATGCAAATCATCCCTGACCTGCCTCAGTAGGAACTGTTCAGCCTGAACAGGAGGAAAACTCCAGCAAATCCAAGTCGAAATTGGTCCTGCTGGCGCTCATCAGTGGGGTGCTGTCTGTGGCCGTCCTATCATCTATGGACTCATGCCTGGGCCTCACTGAGAATCAATAACAACCTGACCGGTGGAAAGCTGCATTAAGTCTCTGCCACTGATAGTTTCTCTGTGCCTATGGCCACCTTTTCTCACTGTGCCACTGTAGATTCAAAGCCTCATTAAAACTGAATTTTTGTTGATGACTGTCGGGCCATCTTGTATTGCAGACAGGTTCTGCGGAATTGAGGGGAAAATGTTGAAATTCTGTAAAACCTGAAAGATATTTATTGCTCGTGAGACGCCCCAATGAGTGGACACAAACCTCACATGTGCCCCTTCCAATGGTGTTGGAGCCCACGGGCGGCTTTTTAATTAATAAATGTGTTTTGTAATGTATGGGTGAGTTTGTGTTTATGTGGGGTTGGACGCGTGAGTGAGCTTTTCAATTTCAGGAGTTATTTGAGTTGTCAATGTGGTTGAATGTTGACAGACTAATGGACATGTAACTGGATGAATAGGAGGACGAGTGCATGAGTCAGTGAGCAGCGGCACTGGGGGTCGATAATAGCCTCCTGTGCTGACATGACAGTGGCCTCCCTAGCATTCACTCATTGTCATTCCTGTTATTTACTTCATTTACTCACTCACCTATTTATCCATGCATATCCTAATTTATCCATCTGTCAATTCATTCACCATTAACCCACCAATGCCTTCACTCTCCTAGTTATATGATCTTTATTAGTGCATTAAGTCATCTATTCATCCATTGATCCAGGCATCGGATGACTCATCCATTCATCTATTCACTCACTCGTTCACCAATCCACTCATCTACTCTTTGACATGGCCGTTTACTATCACCCACTCACAAGCAGCAAACATACACAAACAAAATCATTGAGCAAGCACATTAAATAAACAAAATGCCTTGTAAATTCTTGCTTCAAGTCAGGGGGTGAACTTCACATGTCCTCTAAATCTCACCTTCAAAGGAGAGTTCAGAGAGAACATCTGACAGGTCGCCAAGGTGCACGGTCTGAGCCGTGTGAACACTGGAATGGAGAAGGGCAGGCCAGACCTGAGGTTCAGTGACAGAGCTGTGTGAACACTGGAATAGAGAAGGGTAGGCCAGACCTGAGGTTCAGTGACAGAGCCGTGTGAACACTGGAATAGAGAAGGGTAGGCCAGACCTGAGGTTCAGTGACAGAGCCGTGTGAACACTGGAATCGAGAAGGGAGGCCAGACCTGAGGTTCAGTGACAGAGCCGTGTGAACACTGGAATAGAGAAGGGTAGGCCAGACCTGAGGTTCAGTGACAGAGCCGTGTGAACACTGGAATCGAGAAGGGAGGCCAGACCTGAGGTTCAGTGACAGAGCCCTACCCAGAGAACCGTAGTCCAGGCTCATGTTACTTCTAGACTGGACTACGGTAACATTCTCTACCTTGGAGCCACTAAAGACGTAACACGCAAGCTACAACGGGTACAGAACTCCGCTGCCAGATTGCTCTGCCGGGTTCCCAGAGTAGCTTCTATCTCTGGCTCCCTGAGTGACCTCCATAGGCTCAGGGTTGAGAACTGGATCAAGTTTAAAGCTCTGAGCTACATGTTCAGAATTAAGCCTGGCACAGCTCCCTTATATTTGCAAAACTGAGCTCACCCCTATCTGCCTTCACGCACTCTTCGGTCTACTACTCAGGCTAAATTCCAGGTGCCTAGGATTAGATTATCCCGTATGGGTGGCCGCTCCTTCACCCACTTGGGCCCTGTCTTGTGGAATGCTCTTCCCTTCTCTCTTCGCACCCAAACTAACTTTACACTCTTCCGTAAGTTACTTAAAATCTGGCTTTTCAATCAGTAAGTCGTTGTTCTCTTTTATTTTGCTGTTCTGGCGGGCACCGGGAAACCCTTTTTGGGAAGCTTTTACGCCTTATATATAAATTTAAAATAATAAAAAAATAATGATATCTTGGTCCATGCACCCCTCCCCCCATCACCACCATAAGAAAAGCCTGGCGCTTGAATGAATACATTCTCTCACCTTCAAAACCGCTATATTTCCTCTGTAGTGCCAAGAGGCCTCGCCTCATTGCTCTCAATAACTAATTGTAAAGTAAGCATATCTTAACAACAGCCATGAAGTCTCACAGCGGTATTTACCATATCATTACTGGTGACCTAAGTGCAAAACTGATGTCTAACCCTTTGTGTGAGATTTCGAAAAAGAGGACATGGCATGCCTACTTTTTATGCCTCAGATGTGACTTTTTGCAGGTCACATTAAACATGAAGCATTACTCGTGAAGGGGAAGCCGTTTCAATAATCTTCTGTAGCCAACCTTTTCTTTATTTACTTTTTACCGATTTCCCGAAAAATGTAATTTTTGGCACAAACCTAGATGTGGATAAAAAGCAGGCGATTCATTCGTGGTAACGGCTAAAGATATTTGAAAGGCATTAATTAGTGCGGGTGTGGTCGGGTCAACAGCGATGTATCTCGTTTGGGGTCCGCGGTGAACCTTGGAATGAAAAAGCCGTTTTAGGCGACCGTACTTGAGCCTTTCCTGCTCTCAGAGATTAGAGATGTGAACGTTCAAAACGTGACCCTGATTGAGCAGGTCCCTGCACAGTAATTGAAATATTGATGACACAATATATCGAATTGAAGTCACCAAATAGGTCCTAGTTCACGAGTTGGAGACGGAACACATTTAGTAGATTCGCACAGTAACATGACGCGCATTTTTAAAGCGCACGGTTCACCCATGAGGGTATATCGGCGCTAACTCCACATGTTTTTGTTACCCCACTCAATGGTACTCATTTTATCGACCTCAGAAGGATGAAAGCCTGAGTGGACCCCTGGGATCTGAACCGGTCTCCTTGAGGTCGAACACTAGCCCCTACGGTGGACGCCATAGTCCACTAAGGCACTAGTCCGAAGGCTACTTTAAGTAGAGAGCCCAGATGCAGAGGCTGTTTCCTCTCCTCTCCCGGGAGAAGCATAAGGGAGTAACCTGGTTACAACCCTGAGGGGCTGTTTCCCCTTAAATTGCTCCATTGGCATCTTAGATGAACTCTGTGCATAAGGATTGTTGTCCGAAAGTGAAAGGACGTTTGTTGTAGCTGGAAGCTCACTTTGAACACTTTAATTGAAATAAAACGAAATGAAAATAAGATTTATATTTATACCTTGGGGTGTCTCGGGGCGAACCTCCAGAAGCTGCGGCACATAAAGCTATCTCGGAACAGATGGAGGATTCACTGGTTGACTCTCCTGAGCTAAATGCAAAGTGTCCACAGTCTTGCTGAGCTTGTGACAAATCTCTTAGCACCCCCAACTTACTCTTTTATTTCTAGGAACTACAAGGTTTCCACTGGACAAAGAACAACAGGATCTAGTTGGAACATACTTTTGAAAGGGGTGTGAGCAATAGAATGGGTCCAGGTTATGTAAAAACGTAAAAGCAATTCACAGGGCCTTGAACTTTATACGCTCTGTGGACACCCAGTAGGGCGAGTCTGAAGCACAGCTGCTTCGTGGTGGCAAGGACTTGTGTGGAGACTAATCCATGATGGGTCTATGTCTGATCCCTACAGAGCTGAGGCAGTGGGCTTCCTTCCTTTACAGGGACATATATAGGTCTTAAAGGCCCATCTTCTTTGCGTCTCTGCAGGTACCAGTGGAAGGTGTCTTGTTCTAGAGCAAGTTGGGTTGATTTCATCCTTCTACTAGACTGACAGGTCACAGTTCAGTGCCAAGGAAATGGCAAAAGACCAACAATCTTACCAAGTGAACCACTCTTTCTCGTTATAAGCTACCAGAAGTCATCCTGTCAACGTCATGCTCCGCGTCATGTTCGGCATGGCTATAGGTCCAGGTTCATCAGACTATCTCTGATGTGCATGACAGGAAACTTGACAACTTCAACAGCTGGCATGGCACAGGAACTGGCCAAGCCTTCTCAATGGTGCCACATGTAATCACAGGCAGGACAAGCAGGGACAGGAAATCAGACAGCAGCAAAGGTCCACCGTAGTTACACTGGGCTTTCCGGGAATGCACCGGAGCAACACAACCTGTCTGCAGGTTCTCGGGTGTATGAGGCGTAATGACAAATGGGACCTGCAAATCATGTTACGACCAACCGCAAGCGTGGAGCCAGCAAACCCTTTCAGTAGCTTCACAGGTAAGAGCAGATCAAGCAAGAACAGGAACAGAGGCAGAACATCCCCCCCTCACGGGTACCATCTTGCTCAGCAAGTGCCCATGTTGTGCCTTTTATTTACAGAAGGAAATCACAGTTTTACTGCCTGGAATGTTCTTCCTGCGCATATATAGAGAATTGAGCCTAGACCCTCTGCTATTACCAGTTTGACAAACATACACTGAAAAATCCCAACATTTAGTTTAAACTTACCTTCATCCAGATGCCATAGGTGGCCTGCAAGGTTGTCTTTTCATCAGGTGCATACAAATGACAGGACACCTACCTGCCCTCAATGTCAAATATTACTGTTAAAGTTCACCTTTTCCATGTATGATGTGCTAAGGTTCAGTTATCTATTGGTTTTATGCCGCTGTCACGTTGTACCAAAAAACAGAGCACAGTATGTGTATACTTCTAGGTAATGTCTAAGATAGAGGTTATGTGTCGGCAGACCTAAGGCTACTGATGTATTATACATATCTATATAAATCTGAATGATCAACCGTACACAGCAGATGGCTTTTCTCCTCAGATCTACTCATCAACGCATTTCCAAATGCAGCAATATATAGCTTCTTCGAAATAAAGACTAATTCAAGTCTTATGACCCTGGGGAACTCTGGTCTCTGAAGTACCTCAACAGAAATTCGATGCAATAGCCGTACAAACTCCTAAGACAGAAATCTGCAGGGGGAGGGGCAAGTGACTGTCATACATGATAAACAATGCCGGGAAAATCATCATTAGAGTATACTTCAGGACACCTGATCACAACGGAAGTTAAAAAAGTGTGTAATTTTCTTGGATAATAAAACCGTTTTTTATTTCTCTGCTGTAAGAAAGCTGATCACCTCAAAGAACAATTACAATTCGTATCGGGGTGGACCCTCAAAGTTAGCCAATTGTCCTGAGTCCGACCCCTAGTAGCTATAATACAGAGTAGACATTTATGCAGCATAAAAGCAGTAATAAAGTCAACACCAAAAAGTAAAAATCTCAAATTGAATTAGAGAAATAAATTAAAATTGAACAAAGAAAAGACAACAAAAATAACAAATATCCAATAAGGGAAACCTGGAGAATTCAATGTTTAAAGTATTAGGAAAATATAGTGACATAAAGCACTTAGCACCAATGGTAGTCAATGAAAGCGGTCGTAAATCTGGAGACCAAGGCACTATTTCAAGCAGTCATCGATGTCACATTCTGATACGCCAATTCGATTGGTCGCGATGAAAGTCTGGAAGTCTGTTATATTTTATTCTATAAAGCACTTGTGTAGCACTTAGCTACCCTTAGGCATCCAAGTACTGATAGTGCGGCACAGAGCCATTGGAGAAATGTAGGAGTATCTATTCTGAAAGTTCCAGGTCTTTAATAGCTTTCAAGAAGGAAGTTCTTTTTTGGCTGATCTCGAAGGAGAATGGAAGGCTATTCCAAAGTTTAACAGCATTGTAAGCAAAAGAGCGCCCTTCACATCTGGCCTTTCTGACACTAGGTACTCTGGCCAGATGGGTCATAGAGAATTGTGAGATTCTCTCAGGGATATACGGAGATAACAAAGTGCGGGAGATTGGAGGCTCTTTATCAAGGAGTGCCCTATGGGCAATTCTTGAAAATTTTAATGTTATCCTTTCAGCCACTGGGAGCCAATGAAGGGCAGTGAGGGCTTGTTGGGTGGACTGAGGGCGAGGTAGGGTAAATAGAATCTGAGCAACGGAATTCTGTACTGCCTGTGGTTTTCTTATTATGTCCTTTGGGGCTCCTAAATAGAGCGAATTGCAGTTGTCCAGCTGGGAGAGAATAATGACCTGGGCCACCAGCCTCCTCAAAGTAAGTGGCAGAAAGGTGAGAAGCGTTCAGAGCAGTTTCAGCAGACCATAACATATGGCAGGAAGCTTTACTGTCTGAATGTCAAAAGTCAGGGATTTGTCCAGCCGCATACCTAGACTCTTTATGGCTTTTTTGGGATAGGAGAGGGGCCTAACCAGCTAGGCCAGCTCAAAATTGGTGAGGTAATGAGATTATTGACAAAAATCATGAGCCCTGATTTACCTCGGTTTAACCTAAGTCATGAGCTATATAGCAAGCCCGCAAATTTTTCAAGACAGGTGCCTAATACAGGAGAGGGGGAAGCTTGACTTTGAGAGAGAGAGAGGAGAACAATTGGTTGTGGTCTGCGTATTAAAATATCGATATCCCAAAGGGATGGATGACATATGTAAGTGGCCTTATGTGAACAGTAAAAACAGCTGGGCTCAGAGACCATCCCTGGGGGATGTATGACGATTCAACGCAAACAAACACAACGCACACCACTACATCGCATTCATTACATTGCACACACCGTTACATAGCATACATTCACCACGCAAACCACAACATCGCACGATGCCTTCACACGCATGCAAAATACATTTACAACGCACACCAAGACCGCGCATTCCAGCACTCCGCCCGACACTCACGGCAAAACAGTACCGTACACTAACATAAACCCTAAGCCCTAACCCTAAAGCCTAAAACACGTACATACACGCCCCCTAACCCTAAGCCCTAACCCAAAAGCCTAAAACACTAGCCTATACGCCCCCTAACCCTAAGCCCTAACCCTAAAGCCTAAAACACTAGCATACACGCTTCCTAACCCTAAACCCTAACCCTAAAGCCTAAAACACTCCCATATAAAACAATTAACCATAAGCCCTAAAACCTAAACCCCCCCCCCTCCACTGCACTACCCATAAACTACCCTAAAACAGCGTCGACCTTACCTGGTTCCAACGTTGTCTCCCCTGCCGCCCGTGTACCCGCGCCTGCGTTCTAACAGCGCCCGCGATGCAATGGCACCCGCGATGGAACGTCGTGCGTAGTGAACGCACGCGGCGTAATGTCGCGTGCGTTGTGATGGCATGCGATGTAAGCGCATGCGATGCGACGCATGCGTTGCGATGGGTGTTCCCCTCCCTGGGTTACACCACTTTCTAAATTAAAGATAACTGATGTAAAACCTCACTTAAAATTCCGAAAAGACCTGTTTTCCAGTAAGGATCACAGCCAGTCCCAGGCAGGTCCTGAAATTCCAGCATTCTGTAATCTAGAATGTAGTGAATCACCGTATCAAATGCTGAGAAGAGGTCTATGAGGATAATGGCTGCTGAGCCTCCACGGTTTACAGTTTCTTGGCTTCTTCTACCATTGCCAGAAGGGCAGGAATTTCTGTGCCGTGGTAGGGTTTAAATCCAGTCTGTGAGGATGGAGGACATCATGCTCCAGGAATCCAGACAAAGAGACGTTAACATGTTTTCTATATATCAGGGAGATTGGGCACTAGTTTCCTAGGTCAGGAGGATCTAACTTAGACTTCTTTAGTCATTCTTTGACCATAGAAAGTTTCAGTGCCACAGGGACTAATCCCCTGGTCAAAGGGGTCAGGCGTTTCCTTGAAGGTCAGTAGTATTTGATCAGATACTTTAGCTACGATACATGGTGGGCCGGATGCTTGGGAAAGCCCGATTTAATTTTACTCAAGGTTTCTAAAAAGCTGTTACATTTCTGGTGGGGAGAGACACAGAGCATAGGATGATTTAAACCCTGCAATTCTTCCCAATGACTATGTCAGAAAGTTCTAAAAGGTTTCTAGATCTCATTTCAATCACAATCACTGCCATTCATTTACATGCTACAGCATTTGGCATTTTGGTTTTAGATGGCATTCTATAATTCCATGCAATTTGCGGTAGGAATGCTAAACCTGGTCTCCTAGTTTTAGCTCTGCTCGTGATGTCAAGATCATGTTTGCTTTCCATTCCGAACCCAATCCCAGTGCTCAGAACCACAGCCTGCCCAGAATGCTTGCACACAAGCTGTACCGAGGGGCAGATGTTTGTGCCACTGCCAAAGAAAGTTTTAAAAAGGCTCTGTTTTTCATATAGAGTTATGATCCTTCCATTTACAAGTGGAGATATAAGATTTGTGAACCACAAGACAAAAGCTTGGCAACTCTCACCCTACATGCAATGACAAGTGATAAGCAGTTTTATTGTGAGGCTAAAAATCTAACAGCTGTAACGGAACAACTATGCGCATGATTGCGCTCAAGACAGTGATTTTGCAGGTTTGAGAGTCACAACTGCATGTTCCCTCAGGTCTGTTGGTGGAACAATAGTCATAGAAGGTTTGCAAGAAATTCTTTACACTACAATTTTGACAAAACAGGGAGGACGAGAAGAACTCTACAGCACAAATGCAAATCTCCCATTTCAATAAAAAGCAGATGTGTAGCTTCCATTCAGACTCAGAATTGGGCAGGCATTGGGTCACTTGATCTGGTCAGCCGTAAAGGCTGAAGTGGAGCTGTAACAACTATCACAGTGGAGTGCTGCCATCAATGTTGTGTGACTGAATTCATAGGGATTGTGAAAGATCAGAGAGGCAATTTTCTCTTTCCATGTGTGCTGCAGATTGCAGCACATGTAAAATTAGGAAACAATTATGAGAAATAAAAATATTTCTCCTCGATACGCCTCCCATGGAAAGGCATAGCATTCTGACACATTTGCACTCTGAAATCTGGTAATGTGCAGTAAAGAGGCATTTGAATAACAGAGGGATCTACCCAGAAGATGGCATCGTAATCTCACTGAGAGATAGTGAGGGCTGCTCCATAGTAAGCACAATGAGCTATAAGTAAAGCTTTGCACTGAATCCTTCCCCTAACAGGTAGCCAATGCAGAGTTTTCAGATTAGGTGAAATAAGTGCATGCCGGGGGACCTTTAAAAGTAGATTAGCAGCTGCAGTTTGTATTACATGTAATCCTTTCTAGAGGTACTCAAGCACCCTGTGATACAGAAATAAGGACTGTAAAAACTCCACTACTTCTTCAGTGTTGGCTGATCTACCAAACTGCACTTCAGGCCACCGTGTCCCATAGTCAACCAACACTACACCATAGCTCTTCCACTAGTCTAACACAAAAAACATCGGTCCTATGTCATACAAACCCAATTTTATCCAAGGCTTCTCCAGAACAGGTATGTCTTCCACCAGACTGGGAAAAGTCACCTGTAATTTGTCACTAACTACACAAGTAACACAATCTCTCATATAATGCTCCACACATCTGTCCACCCCAGGACATCAAAATGATTCTCTGATTCCTCTTTTCATGACTCTCATTCCCGCATGCCCCTCATGAGCCAGGACTTACACCTTACTCTGCAAACCATGTGGAGCAACCAGTAAACCCTTCCTTTTCATTACTCCCTCTTTACACCCAATTCTGGGATCACATGCTTAAAAGCAAATACAGCCTCACTAGTACCTTCGGCTACCCAACCCTTGTTTAAGATATTGGTCAATTCTTGAATCACTTCATTTTCCTTCACAGCAGCCTTTCAGTCCTCCTCCAATATGCATCCTTAATCAGATCATACCAATGCCGCAACAGCACAGAAATAACCCTCCAGTTCCTTTCCTGTATCATCATCCTTGAGTGACAACTTAACAAGCAATCCACAAAATGTTTCTTTTGACCTGGTACATATTCTAACTGCAATTAAAACTCTAACATCCTTTAATGCTCGTGAAAATGTGAGTTGTGACTTTGCTAGCCCCCCATTTTAGTAAACATATTGACCAAGGGCCTGTGGTCCATCCAGATAACAAACTCTGTTTCCCAAAAATATCACCTTAAGTGGTCCACATGCTAAATCACTGAGTACATTGATTCTACACCACGAAAATCCCACAAAGCAAACACTATCACTTCTCTATCTACACTTTTCTGCAAGAACACATGCTGACTGGTATCAGTCCCTACTGTTAATGAATTACGAGTGTCAAAATTCCTGAGGGGTATAGCATACACGTTCATGTTTAACAACATCAAATTCTTGATCGAGATCTTCAGTCCACACAAATTCTTCTTCATAAGGTATCTCATGAGGTGGGTTTCCCTCTGCGGTTGGGAATGAAACATGCATTGAATTCCAGCATACCAGAAAATGACAGTAAATTATCTTGGTACTCTCTTTTTGCTCCACCCCTTGGGAAGACAATTTGTAGCCCAGATAATCCGCCATCTCCACTGCAAACCTATACTTACATACTTTCAAGGTTGGAAACCCCTTTAAACATAGCCTCCACCACCCTCTGGAAGATCTCTGATGTCAAACTGAAAACCATTTCCTTAAACCTATATGCCCTCCCAGGAAGTCAAATAATGTAAAATGACTACTCTATTTCTACAAGGTGATCAGATGGTAGGCAGATGACATGCTCATTTCTTAAAGACTCTAGCCCCCTTCAATGAACTCAACATTTCTGTGATGTTGGGCAATGGATGGCTATCTACCCATATCCTTTCATTCAAGCCCCTCAAATGTATACACATTCTCAGAGTTCCATTTCCTTTTCTGGCCAACACCACAGGCAACAACCATTCTGCTTGATGATACTTTGTTGATCTAAGGACTCCAACTCGTGTTCCAATTCCTTTCTCATGGCGAAAAACACCAGTCTTGGTTTATGGACAACAGGACTTAAACCTGCTTTCAAAATTGTACAGTGGGAACAAACCTTTATTCTCCCAAGTTTTTCATTAAAGACTTCAGGAAAAGCAGTTTTTCAACCTCCCTGTCCTTTCTCCACACGGACCTGCACTCATCGTTCATCATAACTTGCTCAGGACCGGTTGGGTATAAGATAGTTCCCAAATTTCAACTAACCTAATAGCAAGATTCATCCTTAGCTAAATAAACTGTGGCTGAGTCACTGTTCCTTGTGAAAATCAAAGTGCAGTCAAACTCACCCAATATGTTCACTATTTTGATCTCATACGCTAAAGGTTAGACCTGGGATTTCCTCAATGTGACATTTTTAAGGATTTTCCACTCATCTGGACCAATAAGAGTAAAGAATGATACAGATCACAGGGGCTCCAACCAGTAGCTCTTGAGCTACTGTAGCACTCCAGCTATCACTGAGTAGCTCACCTGTGTGGAGCCCAGCTTATTAAATTAGAAAGCTTTTGCTTGGTTTAAATAATATACATATAACACAATTACGATTATACAACACTAATAATATTTATAGCTCTCAATGCATTTTATTGAACCTAAGTACAGAAAAGGTTGGAGACCATCATGAAAATAGGAATTCCTGAAATTCCAATTAGGCAGAAGGGTCCAGTTTAAGTATGTTGTTCTCACCTTGGTCTCTTTCTATGGGGATTGCTTTTACTGAATCACTTATCATCATTACTACAGTCTATATCGGAATCAGAATTTTAATTCACTCCAGTTATGCTTTTAACAGAAACATTTTTCTTGGGTTTGTCATTTTGGATTTACACACTCTGGCAAAATGTCTCATCCTCTAACAGTTTGCACAATTTTTATCAACAAACAGACAAAAGAAAGTGTTGCCTAAATGATTTCTGCTGCCAAATCTAAAGCATTCTAGTGCCTTCTGTGTCGTATCAAATTTCTTTTCCATTATCTTCACTAGACTGTCAGATACCACTTGTGTTTTCACTGCCATTTGATCCATGGATAACACAGTAGACTTCACTCTTCTGGCTATTTTAAGCATTTTTTGCAATGTTAATTTCTCGGTCGTCAATAACTTCTCCTGGATTTTCTTACTATTTGTTTTTTCTACCAATTTATCCCTTAACATTTTATCCTTACAGGTTTTGTAGTCACATGTTGAAGCTAATATTCTGAGATCACTCACAATACCCTCCACCTGTTCCCCTGGAAGATGTTTCCTCATGTAAAATGTATGCCTTTAAATAATGATGTTTTTTTCTAAAATTGAGTATCCATCCTTTTAATGACAGAGGCGTAATTGTCTACAGTATCACCCTATCCCATTACAACAGCAACAGGTAAATGTTTTAGTCCCTTCATCCCTTCTGTGTCGGAGGAGTGCCGCAAAAATGCAAGTTTCTTCGTCTGAGTAAAAACGTCCCTCAAATGGCCTTGAAATAAGCCTCAGACCCTTCAAACCATAGTTCCCAATCCTCCGGGGAATTTCCCAGTGATGACAAGAACCGAGGTGCTGGTAGTACACTTTGTTGCATCTAGTTATGGGTTTACAAACTGGAATAATGACATAATGACTCTAAAAGCAAATATTTTACATGCAACTATCCTTGCATAATAACCCTGCAATTATTGGTAACTATGGTGTGTGTATCACCACTGAACCACATGCAGTTGTTGCAATATAAATGTGTTATGCTTGTTCTGAATGCATTTGCATAAACATTGGCAATCTGCATAGATTTAACTACACAGTGTATGCACCAATTGTTGAAGTATGGTGGGCGTGTCACTTCTGAAATGCATGAAAAATATCTGTTATGCCTCCTTAAGTATTAAGCATTATGCATTATTGCATAATGTGCTTTGATTGTTCTGGAAGTTTTAAATTCAAGGTGTGCGCATCACTGTTAGACATGGAGGTCTCTAGTTGGCAATGGTTTGCAACTTTGTCCAAATAGAGACCCTTCCTTCTAGTCAGGATCAGGGGGATACACTACTGAAATAACCCCTGCTCACCCCCTCGGTAGTTTAGCATGAGGAGTCAGGCTTACCTCAGAGGCAGTGTGTAAAGCATTTGCACATAACCAACAGTAACCCAGTGAAAACACTACAAAAGGACACCACACCAGTTTAGAAAAATATCCAATACTTTATATATTCAAAACAAGACCAAAATGATAAAAAGCCAACATAGAGTACCTAAAAATATGCACTTTGCAAGAATAACCTTGAAATGCATTTCCATGAAGTTGGTAGCTCTGTCCGGTGCTACCCCAGTCCTGAGAACAACAGAATCCAACAGTATTGTCTGACCGCGTCTGTTGTGATGTCAGCAGCCTCGTACGCAGTATCTTTTTGTTGCGGCCGATCAAGTTGGTGCGGACCGGTCTTGGCAACGGTCGCAGTTGTGATGTGAAGCGTAGCAGCGTGAAGCGCAATGTCATCAAGGGGCCGTGCCAGCAGCGGCTCGGTGGCGGTCATCCAGCGGCTTCGGTGAGACCAGACACACGCCGGACAAACGCTCGACTCTGTCTTCTCCTCAAGCTCCCACGTCTCCTTCAGCCACACCTCTGAACACCTCTGGACCGACCACCACTGAATCCACTTCACTTTCCGGAAACCCGCTGCATACCACTGCACCCAACAAAATCACCAAAGGCAACTACAGATAAACCTCACACTCAACCCACCCACCGACCCCACCAACCCCGCTGCCTGCAACCTCAGATGATGGATGGACGACTGCGCCAACACCCTAGCCCTGCTGAAAACACCCACCTACAAAGACACCAGCAAGAGAGCCAGCTGGTTCACCCCGGAACTCCAAGCCTCCAAGCGCACCTGCCAGAAACTAGAGAACAAATGGCACAGCGAGAAGACTCCGGACAGCCGCGCAGCCCACAAAGACGCCATCCGCCACCACCATCACCTGATCAGATCCGCCAAGAGGACCTCCTTCAAAGACCGCCTTGACAGCAACGCACACAACAGCAAGGAGCTCTTCACCATCGTGAAGGAACTCTCCAACCCCAGCTCTAACACCAACGACATCCCGCCATCGCAAGCCCTGTGCGATTTCCTCACCACCTTCTTCTACCGCAAGACAACCAACATCCATGACAGCTTTGACTCCCGGACGTCCTCAACAGACCCCGACACACCAGACCTGCCGCACCCTTTAACCCACGAGCCCTTGACAGCTTGGGCCAACGTGAACATCGAGGACACCATCAAGACCATGAGCACAATCCACTTTGGCTCCCCATCAGATCTTTTTCCACACCACATCTTCAACAAAGCCAGCAGCTCCATCGCACCCCACCTGCACAACATCATCAACCTCTCCTTCGAGACCGCAACCTTCCCAGAGAGCTGGAAACACTCCGAGATCAACACCCTCCTCAAAAAACCCAAGGCGGACCCGAAAGACGTCAAGAGCTTCCGGCCCATCTCCCTGCTTCCGTTCCCAGCAAAGGTCATCGAGAAGATTGTCAACAGACAACTGACCCGATACCTCGAAGAAAACAGCATCCTGGACCCCTCCCAGTCAGGGTTCTGCAGCAACCACAGCACCGAGGCTACCCTCATCGCCGTCACCGACAACATCAGGATACTGCTGGACAACGGTGAGACGGCAGCCCTCATCCTCCTAGACCTCTCCACTGCCTTCGACACTGTCTGCCATCGCACACTACGCACACGCCTCCACGACACAGGGATCCTAGACAAGGCCCTAGAATGGACCACCTCCTTCCTCTCCGGCAGAACCCAGAACATCCGCCTCCCCCATTTTGAAGCCGCCGAGATGATCTGCGGCGTACCCCAGGGATCATCCCTCAACCCGACACTGTTCAACCTATACATGGCCCCACTCGCATGCATCACCTGATAGCACGACCTCAACATAATCTCCTACGCCGATGACATGCAACTGATCCTCTCCCTCACCAAGGACCCCCTCACCGCCAAATCCAACCTCCACGAAGGAATGAAGGCCATCGCCGACTGGATGAAGTGCAGCCGCCTGAAGCTGAAAACGGACAAGACAGAGATCCTCATCCTCGGCTCCAACCGAACAGCCTGGGACGACTTCTGGTTGTCCTCGACCATGGGGGCACCCCAGACACCTACCGACCATGCACGCAACCTGGGAGTCATCCTCGACTCAACGCTCTCCATGACCAAGCAAGGCAACGCAGCCTCCTCCTCCTGCTTCAACACCCTTCGCATGCTCCGCAAGATCTACAGGTGGATCCCCACAGACACGCAATGAACAGTCACCCAGGCCCTAGTTAGCAGCAGACTCGACTATGGAAACGCCCTCTACACTGGAGCCCCAGCCAAGCTCATCAAACGACTACAAAGAATCCAAAACGCCTCTGCATGCCTGATCCTCGACATTCCACGCCACAGCCACATCACCCCCTACCTAAGAGACCTGCACTGGCTCCCCGTCGACAAGAGAATCTCCTTCAAACTCCTCATCCACGCACACAAGGCCCTCCACAAGACCGGCCCAGCCTACCTCAACAGTCGACTCTCCTTCTACATTCCCAATCGCCAGCTCCGCTCCGCACACCTCTCCCTGGCCACCGTCCCGCGCATTCAATGAACCACCACCGGCAGCAGATCCTTCTCTCACCGCGCTGCCAAAACCTGGAACACCCTTCCTCTGAACCTACGACAGACCCAACACCTGCTGACCTTCACGAGGTGACTCAAGACCTGGCTGATCGACCAGTAGCGGCAACCCCCCCTTCCTCCTCAGCGCCTTGAGACCCTCACAGGTGAGTGGTGCGCTTTATAAATTCTGTGATTGATTGATTGATTGAGACCAGGACTGCGGTGCAGAGTGAGGTGGGGCTCGTTGCAGTGCTCACAGATCATGGTGCAGGCAACAGAGCCGGTTGCTGGGAGCTGGCATCGGTCAGTCTGGACAGTGTGTGGGATGAGGTGGTGCATCGTGAGACTTACGAGTGGTCCCCCAAGCCACGGTGCAGTCACGGTGTTGAAGTCAGCGTGCAGTGACGATGTTGGTAAGACCAGGCTAGCAAAGTGAATTAGGCGGTGCAGGGTGCGGTGCCCACAGGTCATGGTGCAAGCAATGGCTCGGTGGAGGCGGCCGTGGAGGTCGTCGTCATCGGTGAGACCAGGGTTGCAGTGCCCTCTGGGGTGCCATCAGGACAGAGAGCCAGCAACGCAGTCAGTGACTGAGTCGGCTGCTTTTATCCCTCTGTGGCAACTGAAACACATGGTTCCAAAGGCGGTACCCAGAGGTAAGTGAAGTATTTGCTGTCCCTGAGGCAGGAGGTAAGTTCAGTTTCAAGCTCTTGGAGATACTCAGCACAAGTTAAGAAAGTTCAATCCAGTCATTTCATTGCCCAAGGTAGAAGCAGCAACTACAGGCCAACCCAACAAAGCAAAAACATAGCACTGGGCAGTACTCCACCTGGCAGCTCTTGCAGCTCTTCTTCTTGGCAGGTTTGTTGATCCAGCGAGTTCTCTGAAGTCTTTCATCTCCCTGAGACCCCCAAAAGGAGGCGAGCTCTACTTTAAGCCCTTGTAGAAAATTCTAACAGCAGGATGATTAAAGTAGAATCTTGTCCTTTACCTGCCCAAGACATAAGCAGCAAGCAGCAGGTGAACACAGCAAAGCACGCAGCAAAATGTCAGTTCCTCCTGACAGCTTTCCAGCCCTTCTTCCTGGCAGGATCTGGGGTCAGGGCCCCAATATCTATACTCAGTTTTTCTTTGTTCTTTTGGGCAGAGAGTGTATGTGCTCAGCACAAACTAGTTATTTCCTCTCTGGCCCAGCTTAGTGGCAGTAGGTGGAGTCAACATTGTCCTAGGAAGGCAGGGGCTATTCAGGTGCAAGTGAAATCTTCTCTCACCACTCTAAATGCCGACCATGCCTATTCAGGTGCTAGTGAAACGCCTCCCACTACTCTGAATGCAGCCCAGGTCTATTCAGCTCAGCCCTGACTCATTAAGGAAAGGCAGGACACACAGCAACCGCCCAGTGGCTGTCTGGAAAAATGTACATCCCCAGCCCCTGTCACTTAAAAGCCAGTCAATCTGCAAACCAGCTGAGGCATACATGATGCTAAGCAAGAAAATACCTTCTTTCTAAAAGTGATATTTTTTACACACAATTAAAAAATCATCTTTACTAAAAGATGCATTTTTATATTTCGACTTCAGACATACTGAACTCAGGGCCGGACTGGCCGCAGCGGGCACCGGGCATTTCTACGGTGGGCCACTGGGGTGGGGGCCACTTTTCTGCCTTTTTGTTACCGAGGGTCGGCAATTTGGCCCCCCTGTAACAAAATGAGCCGTAACCAGCCCTAGCAAATGAGTCGGCCATCCCCCCTCTTAAATCCAGGGGGTCCGATAGAGCAGTTCGCCAGGGCTGGTTTTGGTTTCCTGTCCACTCTGACTGAACTCCATCTTTCTATCTTGTCCCAATGGGAAGTTATACTTGTAAGATGTTACAACGTATTCCCAATTCTATCTTATGGGACAGAGCCTTTCAATAGTGAAAAATGAAATACACTGTATTTCACTATCAGGACATGTCACACACACCAGTGCATGTCATATCTCTAACATACACTGCACACTGCCCACAGTGGTACCTTGGGCCTACCTTAAGGTGGTCTTACATGTAAGAAAAGGGAAGGGTAGGAGCTGGCAAGGAGGTGCACTTGCCATGTCGACATGGCAGTCACAACTGTGTAAAAACACTGCCGTGGCAGGTCTGAGAACTCTTTGAAGGGCTGGTTGTGTGTTTGGCACAACCAGTGCTGCAGGCCCATTAGCAGCATTTGATTTACAGGCCCTGGCCACACACAGTGCACTAAGGACTTATAGTTGCTCAAATAAGCCAATCAGGGAAACGCCAATCCATAAACACAATTTACATGGAAAGTATATGCTAGTCAGTCAGAAATATTTATTCGGTCATTATGACCATAAAAGTGCATGTGTATACAGTACAAGATATTCGATGATACATGTGTTGCCATAGTTCATTATATAAACAAAGTTAACTGACAAATCAAGAAGTACCAGCTTCATGTAGACAATTAACGCCTTCCATGCGTCGGACAGCCCCCGGCCATCTGACGTTACGGTGGGCGTGTGCGTCGGACTACTGGGGGCCGTCTGAATTCCGCACGCGTATAATCCACCCGCACAGAGGGGAAATTTACACCGCAGCGAACTGGTTAAAATTACAATTTGAAAAGTGGAGAATAAACTGGAAAGAGAGCTCTCATAGGTTGGATGCCCTGTAGCATTACATAAAAGTGCAAGTGCATATGGTGCAAAGATACACTGCATGACAATAGTATGTTGTGAGCACAGCGTCCATTTTTCGATCAAATAGCTCCACCAAAATATAACAGCTAAAATCAACGAGTAAAACCTGCAATTTAAAAAAGGTGGTATATTAATAAAACCATGGTACAAATGGGATGGGACCCCTAATGAGTTACACAGATGGCCCAGTTGAATGTTCACAATAGCATAGAAGCTATTCAGAAAAATATTGGCACAAGGGACATCAATTGTGGCTATAAATGACTAAGAAAAAACAGTAAAAAGTCTGGAGGTGTGCTTCAGCTATTCAATAGTGCATGTCTCCTAATAAACCAGATTTTCCCCAAGAATTTTGTGACTACACAAACTACTAATGGCCTTGAGTCGGAGTTTAGAATACGTAGTACTTCTTGATGGCATCGGGTTCCCATTAGCCTACAGAAAGGAGCTAGCCATTTAAGTCTCAGGGATTTATATAGTGGACAGGCAAAGAAGATGTGCTTGATCATCTCGGCAATCCCGGGGCAACATGGACAGTTGTGTGATGCAGTGGAGGGTCCCCGTTGTATGGAATATCTTGGGGATAACAGCCAGATGCAATACAAATGAACTCAAGGTTCTGCAGGGGGGGCATAATATATGACTCTCCTTCTGAGATAATGTGCACCGGTGCCCTTCAGTGCCTTAAAGGCTAAAACCAAGGTTGCGAAGCAAAAAAGTTTCCTGACGGGTAGCCAGTACAAGGCTTTCAGGTGAGGTGAGATCTGGGTTCTGAGTTTAAGAAGGAGGACTGACCGGGCGGGCGCATTCTGGACCACCAGCAGTCTATTTAATAGGAATTCCGGGAGGGCTAATTATAGGACATTGACAATCCAGCCTGGAAACAATAAGGGCTAGGACAATGATCTTCCTGTGGTCAAGAGGCAGGAGGGGAAGACATTTTCTAAGCATCTGCAGGAGGCCAAAACAGGATCCTGCGGATGACTGAATTTGCGCTTTCATAGACAAATTGTCATCCATCTTGACACCCAGGTTCTTGACCGTGCTGACAGAAGAGAGGGGTGGCGACATATCCGATGGCCACCATTGTTTCCACTCATCCATGGGTGGGGAGCCGAAGAAAATAATCTCCGATTTCTCTGACGTGAAATGAGCTGGTTCTCCCTTAGCCATGCAAAAACCCTAGTCAGACATTTGTTTATCTTTTCACCTACAAAGGCTACACCCTTGTCACAGTTGAATAGAAGCTGCGTGTCGTCAGCATAGGAGGTCACTTTAGCACTGCAAGATTGTGGTAAAAAAGCAAGGGGGGACATGCAAAGTGTGGGGCTCAAAATTGAGCCCTGAGGGACTCCCACCTTCATAGAAGGGATGGGAGTGGCAAAAGGGGGAGAACAGACTTGATCTTAGTGAGGTAACTTCATCCCTAAGTTCAGAAATAGTCCTAAATGTATCTGACCCTACTGTTAAATGGTCTTCTAGGTGTCCCTCTCCCCTCCTCTCAGTTTGCTCTTTCTCAATGTCTGTGTGAGCAGCATCTGGGCTTAATGGAGGAGGAGCCCTCTCTGCTTCTGCCTGCCTTCCCATCGTGTTTTCGGACAAATCATGGAGTGGTAAGAATTTGTTTGCCAAGGGGATGTTGGTGTTGGTATTGGTGTCAGTAATGTAATTTATTGAACTTTTGCCTGCCACAGCAATAGGAAAGGGGGATGTCCCTACCTCCATATCATCAGCTATGGCTGCATGTTGCGTAGTGATAGTGTATCTTAGGGGCTGGTTTTTGGCGCTCATTGTGGTACGGTTAGTAAAAATAGAAGGGATTTATTTAATATGATTGGGATTTGGACTAGAGAAAGGGACTTACTCGACAGAAGGTTGCTGATTGCCAAGGGTAGCTGGGTTAGTAACAGGAGCTAAAATGTCATGGTATCTACCAATAGATCCTCAATGCGATCAAGAGCACAGTTGTTAGTTGTTGATTTACGAGCCATTTTAGTTTTACTGGCTTTCCCACCCCTGCGTTGTGAGTAGATTTCCTTTTCCCCATGTCAATAAGTAACAATTATACAGGGATAAGTGTTAGGGTGTAAAGGAAATTATCTTTGTAACAATGGCAGTAGACCCTGTTGAGAGTCCTGGCTAAAACAATAGAGTGAGGGCAAACAGAATGTTCTCTCGAAGATGGAGAAATATGGTAATAAAAGAATCAGTGTATATATGTCTGCAACTCACAGTTCGTGTAGCAAGAGTCCACGAGTCCCAGAGAGTTCAACTTGGTGATCACAGGACCAAGAAACCAATAGAGGTGGCCCTGCCATGCCTCTTCCTGTCAATGATGGGCAAGGACGAGCCCGCCCTTGGACCGGGCGCGTCCTGTCAGGGCATGAGTGGAGGCTCAAGGGGCTGTGGCTCGATACTCCGGTCTCTCTGAAACCAAAACCAGCAGGGTCCCACGCAGCGGGGCCTCTAGACTGCAGATGAGCACCTCCGGGCGCAAGAAGCAAAATCAGGGCAGGAGCGGAGACTCGCAGGGGCTGTGGTTTGATGCTCTGGTCTCTAAAATCCAAACCGGCTGGTTCCCACTCAACAGAGTCTTGCAACTGCAGATAACCGCCTCCGGGAGCATGGAGCAACGTCAGGGCAGGAGCAGAGGTTCACGGGGCTGTGGTTCGATGCTCCGGTCTCCAAAATCCAAACCAGCAGGTTCCGCACAGCAGTTGCCTCACGACAGCAGATAAGTGCCTCTGGGCGCAAGAAGCAACACCAGGGTAAGAGCGAAGGCTCAAGGGGGCTGTGGTTCGATGCTCCGTCTCTGAAATCCAAACCAGTGGGTGGCATATGCACTTTAGCACTAAATAGCAGTGATAAAGTGTCCAGAGTCCTAAAAACAACAAAAACAGGAGGACAAAAAGCAAAACTTCTGCGAGTAAACCCGCTGAAAGTCTAATAATCACCAATTGTGAACGCACTAAGGGGCATATTATCAAGCACGGCGCTAAAATTATCGCCGCTTTAGCGGTGATAATGGGCTTGATAATATGCCGCAGAGAATTCCAATAGAAGCCCATGTTGACACCAGAACATGGGCTTCTATGGGAATTCTCAAGGGCATATTATCAAGCACATTAACGCCGTTTCTTGATAATATGCCCCTAAGTCTGTAATTGCATTTAGTGTTAAGCGTTATTGCATAATGCACTCTCCATGTTTCGGAATTTTTAAGTTCAAAGTGTGCGCATCACCGATAGTGGACACACCATATTTGTACTTCCACTAATTGTTAAGCATTATACATTATTGCATCAATTATTTTTCTTGGTGTACTTGATCCAGCTTGAGAAACCGGGGGGGGGGGAACAACTTCCTGTGTCACAGACCCGACATCACACTAGCTCATTCACACACGCAGTCATTGGTGGGGCCCATAACACAAACACTCACACGTCTCCACTCATGAGTCTGCACACAGGAGGGATGATGACATACAATTAAGCGCTGGACATGGGGGGGAAGTACCTTATTACCTATAGGAAATAAAAGTTATTTTACAGAATATACATTAGCATCACCCCCTATAGG
This sequence comes from Triturus cristatus, assembly GCF_964204655.1. Taxonomy (NCBI): domain Eukaryota; kingdom Metazoa; phylum Chordata; class Amphibia; order Caudata; family Salamandridae; genus Triturus; species Triturus cristatus. The sequence continues at coordinate 161,130,347 of NC_140585.1, forward strand.
ATCCTAACATTAAACATCAAGGCACTCCAACACTTGGTCAATGGACCAATTAGTTGGACTGGTTGATGGTGATATAGAACCAGCTAAAACACATTTAAGCCTCGGAATCCTCTAATCTCTTCATTGAAAAACCACAAACTCGTAATTTTTGTTAATCAATTATTTGTTTATCTAAATATTGTTTGCAATCAATATTAGCATTTTGGTCAATCAAAGTTTAGAATTTTGTTCAATCAGCACAATTTGCATGACATTTATATTCACCTATTATTGCTATCTGGATTTTTCCTAATTTATTTGGCTCTTCATAACCAAATTTAGCCGTTAATTGTCCCAATAACGCAGGCCAAAGATCAAAGTCTGAAAGTTCTTTGGTCAGCACGTTACAGTCCCAAAGATCTCCAAAGGACCAGAAATCGTGCAAGCATCTGTCATCGCCTGTGGGGTCGATAGGGGTGTGCAGTCATCGAAAACCGCAGAATGCCAGCATGCCCCTATTCTACTACCCTTTTTATAATGAAATTAAGGATAACAGGAAACATTCCTAGTCTAAGGAAACAGATGATTGGTTGATTTGATGAATTTTGTAATGTCGTCCGATGTTGCGGCAGTCCAGGTTCTCATTAATTTTGCTGGTTCACATCCTCTGTCCATGTTGCCCTTATGCAACATTGTATAGTTTGCTTGTATGTCCCAATTGTTCATTTAGACCAGATTTTACTGACTGAAGTTTGGCAGTCCTCCATGTTCCTATCCTTAACCAGGAACACTGTGCCTTGAGGTCGCCTGAAGGTCTAAGGAGCCATCCGAGTCTGCGCAGTAGGCACTGCGCTCACGAGACGGTGGCCACTTCTGAACTCCATTTCGGATGCCATGTTTTGGTAGGCCCAAATGCCAACAAAACAAAAGGATAATTAATTCAAAGAAATAAAGATTCTAATGTTAAACCCTCACTAATCCCTTTATGTATTAGTATTCTCCTAGCTTTTAGCGACATTTAAAGCAATAAAACTCACCCTTCGGTCCAAAACAGGAACACAAACATCACAAAAGCAACATAAATCATGCGATATCCTATTACCACACGTCCTACTATTAATATGCATACATAATTTAGTTCTTAGAGTTATTCTGCCATGCAAATATCAATAAGTCCCACGTGTAATTGGTGTTTAAAAGTGCAAATAGTTGATTAATATAACACAGCAAACAGTTAGTCCAAACTGTTATATTAGTCGGATAAGTGATTAGTACTTTCATGCAAAATAGAGGAGGTATACAACAATTTGATTTACCTGCTTCATCAATCCCCCCTTTGGTGATTTTTAATATCACCACAAATCCTAAAATTTTTGATAAAATTTGTAAATAGAAATGAATTCAGTTCTCTTAAAATTTTTGTTAGATCACATGATTGTTTCCCCTGTCACTTCTTCTCTTGTCTTTTTATACGTATTCTCTTTCCATTCTTCTAATTCTACCTCTTCAATTTCTCTTTCTTTTCTTTGTTTCTCTCTTTTCTTTACAGTTTCTCTTTTTATGTTATCTCGTATTTTTCTTCTTTTGCTACATAAACATCCTAATTTCAGAATTAATAATAGAATAATCAACATGTTACTGGAAATAAAATCTTACCAATAAAGGTTCTACCTAATTTTAGTAAAAAGTCTTTAATAGTAGAAACCTTTTTTCCACTCTTTTCCCAAATTCCTTCAACGTCCAGTGGAACAATCTCCTCATGCAAATCAGTAATATTCTTTATGTACGTCTTTAAATCTTGACTTTTGTCAGGAATATAAGTACAACAATGTTGAACCTTCAGCATTTCACAGACTCCACTCTCCTGTGCCAAAATTATATCAAGGGCAAGTCGATTTTGCATCACCATGGCTCGCATGGCAACCATTTTGGTATTTACCAATAAAAACCCTTCAGCAGTGCTTGTTGACAAGCGATCCACTACTGTTGATAAATTTCTAATTTTATGTGCATTCAGAGATATTACAACTGCTGGTATTAATGCTCCAAAATGTCTCCTACAATTTCTGACCAAGATTCTCTTTTTCTACATGTTAGTTGTCTACCTATCTCGTGTGCACCATCTTTTCCTCTTCCCCATGAAATATCTTTGGGAAAACCTGGCCTAGATAACATGTGCCATACCAATGGTCGGGTAATCGATAATAAGCTTTGTTCCCGCAGATAAAATATAATCCAGGAAAAAACGGATCATTTCCTCCTTTAAATTCCCATCCGACCATTATTCTATAAGTATCATGGCAATCACTTGCACCTATGAAGTAATTATCATACGCAGTTTAATTTCTTCTAATACACAATTTCCCTTTCTGAGGCCAATCTAAATCCATTGCTGGACTAGCTTCTCCTTTCAAATGTTTTTTCTTTCAACATCCCAAACTGTCTTTTCTTCTTTTCCCTCAGGTACCTTCTTTTGCATTTTATTCTCCTTTCTTCTACCATATCTAAGAAAGTCTTCTCTTCTCTTTTCAGACTACAAGTGAGGTTATTTTTGAATACTTACTCGAATGTTAGTTCTCTAGATTCTAAGAAAAATTCACCTAACACTTTTCCAGGTTTTACTTTATTCAGTTTATGGACTACAGGTATTTGTGAAAATATGTTATCTACATCTGAAAAATAATATTCTAGTTAACCTGTTTTGTAAAACAAACTTGCTAATATGCTACATGTTATTCCATATGTCACTGGAAGGTGATGGTACGTCACTCCCTCAGACACTGATGCAGGCAACTGCATGCATACATAGCAATCTCTCACATCCATTGTTTTTACCTATTCATATACAAATTTTGAGAAAACATTGTTAGAAAAATCATTTATGGACCTACATTTATGTAAGTAATTTCTATCTATTTTAGTCGGATAAATCTTCTGAATCTTTTCTACATCAGTCTTATTCTCAATATGACCTTCTATTGTTTCTAATGTAACTTTAAATGAAACCATTAAAGCCAACACACTCCACAGAAGCATTAGTAATCCTTTACAACAACAACACATTTTGCACCATCTTCGAAGGAACACACATGTAGATTTTCTACTTTCTGTGTTTGCCATTTCTGAAAATTATCAGTGTCTTTGACTTAGCCTCGTCTACTTCACAACTAGTTTTGTCTAAACCCAAGGCTCTAAGCACCTACTTGGTTCTTTACTGTTATGTCTTTTATTTAGTAATTTTCAAGATTCTCCTTTTAGAGCACTTTTGTCTCTTCAGTTTGGCATTTGATCGTCTTTCACTTTTCTTTCACAATCTTTATTCAGAATTTCCTGAACATCCATCTCTTCCCCGATGTCGGACAAGATAACTCTCAGGATTTCCGATTCTTCGTCGTCCTCAACCACTTCTGGTATAGTCACCTCTAGATCTCCTTGGCTATCAGCTTCCTCTTGTACTTCAGGAAGTGCCACATACGACCATTCTAGTGACTTATACTTCTGGTTAGGCTTTCTCGTTTGCTTGCTTTCTTCTGATGGTGTCTGTTCAACGTCTTTTGATTTCTCTTGGCTAGACACCTCATTCACTTGTTCAGCTTTGGATGATTTTACTTGTGTCAATCTGTATCTCAATCTCTTTATATTGTTTGGCCAAATTTCATCACTTGCTGGCCTTTTCAACTTATTTCCCTTTTCATTTCTCTCAGTTCTCCATGCTCTTTTTCTCAGGACTCGACCTTCTGGTACTTCCTTGTCACTGTCCTCAGATTCAGTTCCAACTTGACTCTTACTTTCAGTAGTCCTTCTTTCCACCACTTCCTTTTTTTATCTGCTTCTGTCCCTCCTGGTGGTTCTTCCATACAATCTTCCTCCTGACTAACTGTCCCTTCTTCTACCTGGATGTATGATTTCCCTACATCTCCTCGGGGGTCTTCCACAACAATCTTTCCCTCTCTCTCTGTATCTGGTACCTTACCAACTACTTCTGTTATTTCTGGTGGAATTTCTCTTGCCTTTTCATGCAGAACTTCTTTATCAAGAATTTCTTTGATAGTCTCTTCACTGTTTTTGTTTACACTCTTGTGTGCGTGTACTGGTTCAATGTCTGATTCTGAGCTGGTGTCAGAAATTTGCAATTTTCTTTTTAAGGGCAGATTCTCTGGTGCTATAGGTGAACTTGGTTCTGAGTCCCCCATTTCAGGAGTTGGTCTTGCTCTTATTTCTTCTGTATCTGATTCGGAACTTGTATGAGATTCTTCAAAGTATTCTTCTTCTCTGTTATCCACTGGATTTGGAATTCGCAAAGTATGACTAGCATGAATCCAATTCTTCACTCCTGCACATTTTACAACTGTCGTCGTGGTCAAGATCACCTGATGTGGTTTACCCCACCTTGGGACCAAACAATTTCTTCTTCTGTGCACTTTGATTCGTACCCAGTCACCTGGGCTCAGATTATGTGCTGGCTTCTTTTCAAGAGTGGTTGCATCCGGTCCAACCTGATGAAACACAGAATGAACGGAATCAGCCAATCCCTTGCAATAATCCAACATCAAGTCATCAGATATAGGCAATAGCTTGTTGACAGGTATGAAAACACGTCTCATCGCTCTCCCCATCACAATCTCATGAGGACTCAAGCCAGTATTCCTATCCAGAATAGATCTAATGGTCATGCGTACTAGAGGCAAGACATCAGGCCATTTCAAACATGTGGCTCTGTTTTTAATGGTGCCATTTACTTGTTCCACCACACCAGAAGCCTCTGGGCGATAGGCACAATGTAGTTTCTGTTGTACATTCAATGCTTCACAAATTAATTTCATGATTTCATTATGGAAATGTTTTCCTCTATCGGACTCGATCGTGACTGGAAAACCAAATCTGGGAATGAACTCTCTCAACAGTAACTTTGCAACTGTAATTCCATCATTTCTTCTAGTTAGGTATGCTTCCACCCATCGAGAGAACAGACAAACTATCACTAGAACATACCTCAACCTGTTGCAGGGGGGCATTTCAATGAAGTCAATCTGCATTCTTGTGAAAGGCCCTCCTTCTGGTCCTATCGTTCCCAGACTTACCACTGTTTTTCTTCCAGGATTGTACTGCTGACATGTAAGGCATCTTTGACAACGGCTTTCAGCTACAAGTCTGAATTTCGCATTATACCATGTCTGTTTGAAAAGTCTGATCATAGCATCTCTCCCTACATGTGCTTGTCCATGATACATCTGTGCCATGGTAGAAACCATGCTATCAGGCATGACTGGTCTTCCATCCCGATTAATCCACACATGATCTGTCTCCAGTGGTGCACATCCTGCTTTTGCCCACTGTCTCCTTTCCTCATCTCCTGCTTCTTCGTGTAACTGCCTCACTTCTTCCCATGTATTCAAAGTGTTAGTAAACAGCAAGGGACATGAATTCATTTTTTTTTCCCTACCATGGTTAACCAAATTCTGATTTTGTGCACAATATTGAGCCATGTCGTTGGCAAACTGATTTCCCGCTGAAATGTAATCAGCAGATTTCGAATGTGCAGCACATTTCACCACTGCCAATTGCCTAGGCAGCTGTATTGCCTCTAGCAATTTCCCAACCACTTCAGCATTCTTTATAGGAGTTCCACTCAATGTCAAAAACCTTCTTTGGGACCAAATCTCCCCAAAGTCATGCACCACACCAAAGCCGTACTGACTATCGGTTATCACAGTCACTCTAACATTCTTTCCCAACGTGCATGCTCTTTTTAATGCAAAAAGTTCAGCAACCTGGGCTGATTTCACTCCTTTCAGACAGGATGCTTCCAGTACAGCTGCCACCGTACATATTGCATACGCTGCACTCAAAATTCCCTCATCCGTTCTCAGGCATGATCCATCCACAAACATCACATAGTCACTTTCTGTCAAAGGTACATCTTTTATATCAGGACATGGTTTGGTACAAAAATCAAGCACTTCCAAACAGTCATGATCCTCATCATCTTTGATTTCCACATTCTCAGCATCAGGTAACAGTGTTGAAGGGTTCACATTCAGACATCTCACAAGGCTCACATTTGTTGCACCTAAGATGACTTTCTCATATTTAGTTAGACGACTATGCGTCATGAACTGAGTGCGGCTCCTAGTTAAAAGGATTGCCACATCATGAGGTACAAACACAGGATATCCCATCACAATTCCTTCGCTCTGTTCCAGACTCTTACCAGTTGCTGCTACAGCTTTCAAACAACCAGGCAGTGCTACAGCTACAGGGTCTAACATATCTGAAAAATATGCAATTGGTCTTCTTAATTTTCCGTGTTTCTGTATTAATACGGAAAGTGCACATCCATTTCTTTCGCTACAATAGAGTTCAAATTCTTTCTCATAGTCAGGCATGCCAAGAGCTGGTGCTTCACACAAACCATCTCTTAATTGTTTAAAAGCCTTCAACTCCTCTTGATTTATTTCAATAGGGTCTTTTACATCAATTTTTGTCAAGCGTACCAAAGGTTTTGCAATCAATGAAAAATTACTAATCCACTGACGGCAATATCCAACCATTACGAGAAACATTCTTACTTCTCTCTGAGTCATTGGGGCTCTCATTCCTTTTATTATCCTGATTCTATCTGCAGTTACCTTTCTTAGTCCTTTTTCAATTTTATGGCCTAAATATTGTACTTCTTTCTGACAGAATTTCAATTTCGATGGGGATACTTTAAGTCCTCCATCTGCCAAATGATTCAACAATCCAACGGTATCCACTACAGAAGCGTCTCTAGTTCTCCATGCCACAAGTAGGTCATCGATATATTGGACCAATACCGAACTTTCGGGCATTTTTATATCTTCTAGGGACTTTTTCAGAATCTGATTGAATATCGAGGGACTCTCTGTATACCCCTGTGGGATTTGGCACCATGCTAAAGTACGTTTGCCAAACCGGAACACAAAAATCTGTTGGCTGTCAGGGTGCAAAGGAATGGAAAAGAAAGCATGACACAAATCAATCCCCGTGTACCATTCTGCATCATGAGGAATCTGATATAAAATCACAGATGGATTTGGTACAATGGGACAACATGATACAACGATTTATTTTTCTCAGGTCTTGCACTATTCTGAAAGTTCCATTAGGCTTTTTCAGACCCATAATTGGCGAATTACATGGACTGCTCATTATTTCTCTCAAAATACCTTGCTCAATCATTCTGTCTATTATAGGAGTAACTCCTGCAATTATCTCGGGTGTCAATTTGTACTGTTGAATATTTGGGTAACTTACTCCTTCATTTACAGAAATTTTTACGGGATCTACATTTTTCATTAATCCCATATCTTCTCCTGTGAAATCCCATACCTCAGTTTTTACTGTTTTCTTCAATTCTTGAGGCAATTCCTTGGGGTCAAATACAGCAAATGCCTCCGTAATTTCTGGTTCCATATTAGCTATAGTCATTTTGTACAGTACATCCTCATCAGGAGTCTCAAAAGCTATACCATCAGGAGTACAACATTTTCTACAGTTCATTTTGCACAGCAAGTCTCTCCCTAACAAATTTACAGGGCTTGAATTGCACACGACAAAACGGTGCATTTCGGAAAATTTCCCTATTTTAACCTTAACTCGTTCAGTGAGATACGTTTTTATCTGTCTGTTGGATACTCCAACTACTTGGATTGTTTCATCCGAGAGTGGAAGATTTTTGACATCAGCTGACCTAACAGTTGAATGAGTAGCACCAGTATCTACTAGGAAAGTAATGTTTTCGTCATTTACCTTTCCATCCACAAAAGGGCCTGTCTGGTCTACTTCTAGAGTTGCGCCAAGTACGCACTCTTCTTCCTCCCCTCGGCACCGTCAATAGCTTTATTCTGACTCACTCTCATCGCGTTGTAGCCAATACTGCGAAACAGCACTAGCGCGCGGCAGCTTAATTACCTGTTCTTCGTTGTAGAATCCTGTCTCATTACTGTATTTTTGAGGAATTATGCTTTGTGGAAAAGGCGGTTTTGGCACCTGACACTGTTGAGCAACAATCTGCGGCTGTCGCTGCGGTTAGCAAAACACACAAGATGATGGACGGAATGTTGCACATTGGCAAAACATTCACCTCCAGTCACAGATCTGGGTTTAATCCATCGTTATTTTGCTCACCACGCCACCCCAGTTCAGACATGGCCATATGCAAATCAGTTTTGACCCTGTGCCTCATGGGAACAGTCCAGCCCGAACTGCCAAGCCATGTCTTCCCTGGACCGGAATCAAGCATCCTAGGACAGGTTTCGGGGTTTCACCCCTCTTCAGCCCGGATAGCTTGACTCCAGTGGCGTAGTGAGCACGGAACCCATGTCTGGGCATACCCTTCCCACATAGGGCGAACAACAAAACACACAAGATGATGGACGGAATGTTGCACATTGGCAAAACATTCACCTCCAGTCACAGATCTGGGTTTGATCCATTGTTATTTTGCTCACCACGCCACCCCAGTTCAGACATGGCCAAATGCAAATCAGTCTTGACCCTGTGCCTCATGGGAACAGTCCAGCCCGAACTGCCAAGCCATGTCTTCCCTGGACCGGAATCAAGCATCCTAGGACAGGTTTCGGGGTTTCACCCCTCTTCAGCCCGGATAGCTTGACTCCAGTGGCGTAGTGAGCACGGGACCCACGTCTGGGCATACCCTTCCCACATAGGGCGAATAGCAAAACACACAAGATGATTGAAGGAATGTTGCACATTGGCAAAACATTCACCCCCAGTCACATATCTGGGTTTAATCCATTGTTATTTTGCTCACCACGCCACCCCAGTTCAGACATGGTCATATGCAAATCAGTCTTGACCCTGTGCCTCTAGGGAACAGTCCAGCCCGAACTGCCAAGCCATGTCTTCCCTGGACCGGAATGAAGCATCCTAGGACCGGTTTCGGGGTTTCACCCCTCTTCAGCCAGGATAGCTTGACTCCAGTGGCGTAGTGAGCACGGAACCCATGTCTGGGCATACCCTTCCCACATAGGGCGAACAACAAAACACACAAGATGATGGACGGAATGTTGCACATTGGCAAAACATTCACCTCCAGTCACAGATCTGGGTTTGATCCATTGTTATTTTGCTCACCACGCCACCCCAGTTCAGACATGGCCAAATGCAAATCAGTCTTGACCCTGTGCCTCATGGGAACAGTCCAGCCCGAACTGCCAAGCCATGTCTTCCCTGGACCGGAATCAAGCATCCTAGGACTGGTTTCGGGGTTTCACCCCTGTTCAGCCAGGATAGCTTGACTCCAGTGGCGTAGTGAGCACGGAACCCATGTCTGGGCATACCCTTCCCACATAGGGCGAACAGCAAAACACACAAGATGATGGACGGAATGTTGCACATTGGCAAAACATTCACCCCCAGTCACAGATCTGGGTTTAATCCATCCTTATTTTACTCACCACGCCACCCCAGTTCAGAGATGGCCTCACCTCATTCTGCACCTGTGTATTCAATGATGCAGTATTGCCATTAGCACTTGGGGGAAATTTACACTCGGTTCTCAAATGCCCTATTCTTCCACAATTATGACATGGCCATTTCTTTTTGGCTTCTTCTAGACTAATCTGTCCTTTCCCAATGTTGGGTTTCTGTTTCGAGCTCGTACTATTTGCTTGTTCAATCAGTTGGGCTTCCTGTCTCTCTGCCACTTTTACTTGAGCCCACATGACCTTTTCTTTTAATTTACGCTGCTTGGCTTCAATCTCATCACTAAAATATTTTGCATGTCTCAGTACTTCATCTGTCTTTTTATTTTGCCAATCCACTGTATGCTGTTTAATCATTTCACTTGCTTCAGGACACAACCCATACACAAATTGATATACAAAATGGCTCAAATCCTTCTCACTCAAATTTTCATCACCACTGTATTGTTTAAAAGCTAACAACAATCTCTCATAGTAGCATGTACAGATTTTTACCCAATCAGTTTCTTTAGGAGGCACTTTATTTTTCAGGAAGGTAACTACCTGTTCATATTTTCTCATTACTTCTGGATCAGGAGCACCTGTTTTTGGATCTTTAGGGTATTCTTGAGTAGTCCAACCTATCGTAATTTTACATTCTGCCCATAGGTCTGCTGGCACAATTATGTCAAATAAACTGTTCAAATCAATCCATAGTACTTTTGATAATTTTACAAACCTGTCTACCTGCCTGTGCCATTCAACCGGCTTCTCACGCAAGCGAGGAAATTTATTGTGAATGATAAAATGTCTTGTCTGGTCCAGGAGACATGCACATAGCCTCTGCCTGGAATCTCTCTCATGGGACATTCAGTTACCACCTTTTCTTTTTCTCTTACTGGGAAAGCTGCAAACGTTTTGTCAGTTGCATCGTTTTAGAAACCACCTATTTTTCCATTTGTCTACATCACCCCATTTTCTCAGTAACACAATTAGAAGTTTAATCCGAGTTATTCTTCCTGCTGTATTTAGATTTTTAATGTCCTTTTCAGCAAAGTCTACTCTGTATGGTTTCTGTAATGATTTTATTTTTTCAACGTCGATACCCAATTCACTTGCTACTTCTTCCAATCTTTCATGTAAATTTCTTGCTCTCCATGTTATACTCTTTCATAGAAACATTAGTTCTTCATCCTGATATGCTTTAAATTTTTCTGTGGGAATAGTTCCTACTATTAATTCTTCTAAAACTAATTTTAATTTAGATACATCCAAAGGTCGATGTTCGGCATCTTTTTGCTGTAAACTTCTTAACCATTCACTTAATTCATCAGCAGTACGACCTACAGGAATTGTTTCATTTCGTGTTTGTTCTAAACTTTTTGGTGACCCTGGTACTGATTCTGTCGTCATTATTGCTCTATTCGCTAGACTCTGACTTACTGTCAAATTTTTAGGAGTACTTAGTCCAGATGTTCCTACCACCTGTCCCCATGGATTTTCTCTTGAACACCTTCTTTCCATTTCTGTTTGTTTATTACTGTTATAAGGAATCGTTAGACAATGCTCACTAGCCTTTTGCTTATCAAAAATAGGCATTACGGGTCCTATTGTTACATAAACAGTTACAGCTTCCATGTTTTTAGTCAATTCCCTAATCTTTTCAGTTAACTCCAAAGTAGTTCTGACTAATTCAGCTGAATTTTCATTTGTCATTCTACCAGGTTGTATATTTTCTGTTTCTCTAAAGGGATTATTTCTTCCTACCTCAGGTGGTATTGATTCAAACTTTATATTTTGTGGTGATTCTTTTACTGAGGCATTTGGGGTCAACAATGTGGAATTTGGTTGGTACGGGGGTGGATTTTTATACAACATGTCCTCAAGTACATCATCCTCCGTCTCATGCACACCATACTTACAACCTTCTGATCCTGTATTATTTCTCTACTCTGTACATTTTCTACTACTAGTCTCTTCAGCACTTCTCATATGGAACATACCATCAGCCATATTTGCACTACGCCATCTTCTCATTCTGTCATCATGATTCTCTTGTCCACACGGTCTAGCAAACATATATTTGTACCTTCCGCCACTCCGCTGTCGTTCTCTGTCATACATCTCATCTTCCCATTCTGTCAATGCTTCAAACTGAGTAGGTCTAGGTCTCGGTTCTAATCTCATCATTCTTTCTCTTAAATTTCTCAATACCGCTAAATTGAATGAACCATGTTCCGGAAATGCTAAAACTCCATCATCTTTTGTATACTTTGCCCAATTATCTAACCAAATACATGTATGATATCCATATTTTGCAACCATAAAGGATGCAGATGATTTCGGTGGAGGAAGCACCTGTGCCTCTCTAGTCTCAATCGGTTTATCCTTTTTAAATAAGTTCTTGATCTTTCCGAACCAGGACTTTTTCTCTTTCTCTGGTGGATCGTAATACATCATTTTCTTTTCTTAGTATCGCTAGATTTCTCCTACGACTATTCTGTTGTCTTATCCAATCGTAGCACGACTCACACTAACGCACCAATCCGGAGCGTCTATGTCACTTTTGTAAATTTCCAATCCTAGTGCGACTCACACTAACGCACCAATCAGGAGCGTGTTTGTCTCTTACTGACTGGCCAATCCCAGCGCGTTCTTTTCTGACGTCAGCTTTTGTCGCTACTTCTGCTGACCCCTCCTTTACAAAATTTATCGGCAAACTTTTCTTACGTTCTCTTATACTCAAATTCTGTTAGTAATGACATAAAAACGCCACCATTATCTGTTTCGCTAACAAAAGAGATAGTCTTGACTTTTTTCACAAGAATTCTGTCTTTCCCGAGAGCAGCACTTACCTCTGCCCTACTACAGAATCATTGAATTCGCCTATAAAGTAACACTTCCCTCTACCTTACCCTTCTAGCAAGGATTAACTAACCGTTTCTCTGGAAATAAGACACCTGTTGGAGATGCACTACTCCTGAGAAATAAGACCCGAGTTTCACAATTAAGTCAAATGCTATTTAATTTACACACATTCATACGGAAAATGTAGTTCATTCACTCAGAATCCTGTCTTTCCCGAGAACAGCGCTTACCTCTGCCCTACTACAGAATTATTACACTCATTAATAAAGCACCACTTCCCTCTAATTTATCCTTCTTACAAGCTTAGGGAACACCTATTACCTTTCCAGTGGTAAGCGTTATCAGAGTTCACATGGACTCCTGTTACTTAAGACCAAAAATTCACAGGTGGCCTTCGCTACCCATACACCACTTTCATACAGAAATGTCTCTAACGATAACACACAGCGATCTTACCAAATCAAACCCAGAAAATGCATCGTGCAACTCCAATCGTCACACGTTTTCCCCGTGTACCTACAGGGCAACAAACAATTCACCATGTAACTTAAATTGCCACAGGGCATCCGGCTTCCTACATCCCAGAAGTCTTCAAAAACAACATAGAACGCAACGCGACTCTACTTTATCCTTCTTACAAGCTTAGGGATCACCTATTACCTTTCCAGTGATAAGCGTTATCAGAGTTCACATGGACTCCTGTTACTTAAGATCAAAAATTCATAGGTGGCCTTCGCTACCCATACACCACTTTCATACAGAAATGTCCCTAACGATAACACACAGCGATGTTACCAAATCGAACCCAGACAATGCACCGTGCAACTCCAATCGTCACACATTTTCCCCGTGTACCTACAGGGCAACAAACAATTCACCATGTAACTTCATTTGCCACAGGGCATCCGACTTCCTACATCCCAGAAGTCTTCAAAAACAACATAGAATGCAATGCGATTCAACATAGAATGTTAGTACATAAATCAATACTCATCCAAACATCCACAATCAATAATCAATAATCAAAAATCGGAAATAAGCAATAATCACCAAACTAGCCAATAATAAACATCATTCTGCTTCCAGAAAAACTGATCCAGCTCGAGAAACCGGGGGGGGACAACTTATCCTTCCTGCGTCACAGACCTGACATCACACTAGCTCATTCACACACGCAGTCATTGGTGGGGCCCATAATACCAACACTCACACGTTTCAACTCATGAGTCTGCACACAGGAGGGATGATGACATACAATTAAGCGCTGGACATGGGGGGAAGTACCTTATTACCTATAGTAAAGAAAAGTTATTTTACAGAATATGCATTAGCATCACCCCCTATAGGATCCTAACCTTAAACATCAAGGCACTCCACCACTTGGTCGACGGACCAATTAGTTGGACTGGTTGATGGTGATTTAGAACCAGCTAAAACACATTTAAGCCTCGGAATCCTCCAATCTCTTCATTGAAAAACCACAAACTCGTAATTTTTGTTAATCAATTATTTGTTTATCTAAATATTGTCTGAAGTCAATATTAGCATTTTGGTCAATCAAAGTTTAGAATTTTGTTCAATCAGCAAAAATCGCATGACATTTATATTTACCTATTTTTGCTATCTGGACTTTTCCTAATTCATTTGGCTCTGCATAACCGAATTTAGCCGTTAATTGTCCCAATAAAGCAGGCCAAAGCTCAAAGTCCGAAAGTTCTTTGCTCAGCAAGTTACAGTCCCAAAGAGCTCCAAAGGACCAGAAATCGTGCAAGCATCTGTCATCGCCTGTGGGTCGATAGGGGGGTGCAGTCATCAAAAACCGCAGAATGCTAGCATGCCCCTATTCTACTACCCTTTTTATAATGAAATTCAGGATAACATGAAACATTCCTAGGCTAAGGAAACAGATGATTGGTTGATTTGATGAATTTTGTAATGTCGTCCGATTTCGCGTCAGTCCAGGTTCTCATGAATTTTGCTGGTTCACTTCCTCTGTTCATGTTGCCTTTATGCAACATTGTATAGTTTGCTTGTATGTCTCAATTGTTCATTTAGACCAGATTTTATTGACTGAAGTTTGGCAGTCCTCCATGTTCCTATCCTTGACCAGGAACACTGTGCCTTGAGGTCGCCTGGAGGTGTACGGAGCCATCCGAGTCTGCGCCGTAGGCATCGCACTCACGAGACGGTGGCCACTTCTGAACTCCATTTCAGACGCCATGTTTTGGTAGGCCCAAATGCCAGCTTAAGCGAAACAAACACAAAAGAATGATTAATACAAAGAAATGAAGATTCTAATGTTAAACCCTCACTAATCCCTTTATGTATTAGTATTTTCCTAGCTGTTAGTGACATTTAAAGCAATAAAACTCACCCTTCTGTCCAAAACGGGAAAGCAAACATCACAAAAGCAACATAAATCAAATTACCACACGTACTACTATTAATATGCGTAAATAATTTAGTTATTAGAGTTATTCTGCCATGCAAATAGCAATAAGTCCCACGTGTGATTGGTGTATAGTAAAAGTGCAAATAGTTGTTTAATATAACACAGCAAACAGTTAGTCCAAACTGTTATATCAGTCGGTTAAGTGATTAGTACTTTCATGCAAAATAGAGGAGGTAAACAACATTTTTCTTTACCTGCTCCATCATACTCATCAGCGACCATAGAGACACCACTTACTGTACTGTTAGATTTCTGTATCACCGAGAAATGTGTCACCGTGTGATAAGCTGTTTCTGACCGCTTCCTGAGTGCTTCCATAGCACTCGCTCATGTGACAGCTACCCGTTGTGAAGCAACACTGCCTGGAAACGCAGCTTGTCAATACCACATGCACATCACAGAAGCTGACAGAGACTTTGCATGTCACTCCATCTACTCGCCAATGCCTGTCAACCTCAGTGCACTGAGACTTCTTTGGCGTGAGCGAATATTCCATGCGCGGTGTGCATTAAGAACTCTGTGCTGTTGGCGTCAGAACTCCCCTCCCAAAAAAATGTGGAATATGTCCAGAAAGGAGTCCGGGTTTCTGTACGTCAGGATCATGAGACAGACACACCCTTGTTGCCAAGAGGCAGCCTTCAGCGAATGCCTTAACCTGTGCTGCCCCGTTCAGCTGATTTGGCTGACCAGATGGAAAACTCCTGCTCTGTCGTTTGTAGGGCTTGTAGTCCACTTATTGCACACGAAAATTCCGGAACAAGGACAGCACTCGGGTAAATTCACTGGATTTATTGGAATAGCAGTTATATGTAAATGTCTAGTATTTGTAAAGCGTAAACCTTTACCCGAAGGTGTCAAGGCGCTGGGGGCTGTCAGGAAGATTAAGCAAGCTATTGCCCGGAGTCACATGGTTCTGGGCTGATCTGCCCATGCACTGGGGATTGAACCGTGAGCCCCCGGGTTGCTGGAGTCAGTCGCCCTGGCTGCTGCGCCACACCTCTTCAACAGTTTAAACACACAGAGTGGACATCAGTGAGCAACTGCCTTCTATTTCAAAAATACATTACTGGCACATTCTATAGTATGTCACTGGTGTCATGGTGGCAGAACCCAACACTGCCCTATAATGTGCCCATGTGTCCTCCTCTACTTGTGACCCGGGTTGAGCACATGTGGCTGTCAGTCACTTGATAAAATGATTTGCAAAAGGCAAAGACTAGAAAAATGAATCCTGGCCCACATGCTCTGATTAGACAACTTTACCATCAAGGCTTCTTCTAGGTGAAACAACTAATAGTGTGTGCAGTGAAGGTGCATTTAACATAATGATACCAGGGAGGGGAC
The DNA here is from genome assembly GCF_964204655.1 of Triturus cristatus. Classification (NCBI taxonomy): domain Eukaryota; kingdom Metazoa; phylum Chordata; class Amphibia; order Caudata; family Salamandridae; genus Triturus; species Triturus cristatus. The sequence goes on from NC_140585.1 coordinate 161,146,436, forward strand.
TCTAGCTTGTTGTGTTGTTAATGAAAGTAATCATGAATTCCTATGGTGAACTACCAGGCTCAGATGGAAAAGGCACAGGTGCAACTTCAATTGGGGTGTTTGGGGTCAAACACCCCTCAAATGCATTCTTGGCATTGTATTTGGTTCTGGGTGCCCTGGATCAGGTTTGCTATCTCTCTGTCAGTAGTTACCGTCCTTCTCATGTCACTAAGGGGTTTGAACATTTTTGGATGGGACCTTAAATATATATAGTGACTATGGAAGAAATCAGGTTATTGATTCAAGGGGGTGAAAACTCTGTTTAAGCAACAACCAAAATTCTTGTCAGAGTGAACTCAAAAGTGACTAAATTAACCAGTGCTATTATCTCTGGTAGCATTCCACAAAGGAATTCAGGCGTAACTTACAGGCACTGTGTTAACTTTTTATACAGCACGCAAACAGTACTACATTGAGAATGTAACAAAATAAAAATCTCAAATCAATTTTTTTAAAAAGAGTAAATTTTAATGAACAAACCAATACCAAAAAATGAAATGCCATCACTAGGACGGGAGTTATGAATGTTTAAATTTTAAAACAAAAAATAGCACCTAAAAGATAAAAATTTCAACTGTGTGTATCTGGTCACGGAAGACTGGGAAAGTCAAAAGTGTGACAGTGATAGAGTGCGATTTTGACACAGAAGGTGGATTGGGTGCTGTCTTGGCTTACCTTCATGCTTAGAAGAATTTTTAAAGAAAAGATTCCGAAAATGAAAAGTTCAGCCGGCGGTGTCCGAGGAGGAGGCATCATTGATGGGGAGCAGCTGAATAGATTCACAGTGAAGATATCTACCTTCAGACTTTATCACTTTTTGGAAGAGAAAAATTCCCAGTGGGACAATCAATCAATCAAGGAATTTTAAAGCATGCTACTCATCCATTAGTGTCTCAAGGAGCAGAGGAGGGTGGGTGCAGCCCCGGGTCATCCAAAGAGCCAAGTCTTGAGGCTCTTCCTGAAGGTTTACAGTGTAGGGGAGTGTCTGATGTTGACAGGGAGCACATTCCAGGCCTTGGCTGTGACGTAGGTGAATGCCCTTCCACCTGTTCTGGTTCTGTGGATGCACAGGGTTCTCTGCTAGGGCGAGGTCGGTGGAGCGCAGGTTTCTGTTGGATACATGGGAAAAGATTCTTTTGTTGAGGTATGTGGGTCCGATGTTGTGGAGGGATTTGTAAGCATGCGTGAGTAGCTTGAAGGTTACTCTCTTCTCGACAGGGAACTAGTGGGGTCTTGCTGGTGTTTAGTCATGTGCTCACGACAAGCGGTGCTGAGGATGAGTTTGGACGTGGATTTCTGAATTGTCTGGGGTTTGTGTAGCAGGGATTTGCTGATTCCAGCGTAGAGGGTGTTTCCTATAGTCCAGTCTGCTAGTTAAGAGTGCGTGGGTGAGGGTCTGCCTGGCTTCCGGGGGATCCACTTGAAGGTCTTGTGGAGGATGCAGAGGGAGTTGAAGCAGATGGAGGCGATGGCATTGATCTGGCGAGCCATGGTGATGGAGTAGTTGAAAAAGATAACGAGGTTTTGAGCTTTAGGCAGCAGCAGCTCATCCAGGCTGCGATGTCTTTCACTCCTTCCTGGAAGCTGAATCTGGTGTCTTTGGGGTTCTTTGTGAGGGAGAGGATGAGCTGGGTGTTGTCAGCATAGGACACTATGCTGAGTCCATGCTGTTTGGTGATGGTGGCGAGGGGGGCTATGTAGATGTTGAGCGTGAGGCTGAGCGAAGATCCTTGGGGTACTCCACAGTTGATCTCCCTGGGTTTGGAGAGGAACGGTATGAGTCTGATCCTTTGGGTTGGTCCGGTGGGAAAGGAGCAGATCTAGTCAAGGGCAGTTCCCCATATGTCGGTATCGTAGAGTCTGGCTGCGCGAGTAAGGTGGGAGAGGGTGTTGAAGGCTGCAGAGAGGTCTAGCAGGATGAGGGCCGCGGTGTGAACCTGGTCTAGGAGCGTGCGGATGTCATCAGTGGAGGCAGAAAGCTGCAGGGTGTTACTGATTAGGACTTCACACTGCAGGGTACCTTTGCTGTGGGGTCCTGCTGAACAGGATTTGCTGATGCAGGTTGCAGGACTGCAGGGGCATGCGCAGTTCATGCAAAACATTATACGTAGGGGGACACGAGGAAGATGACGGCAATAAGGAGATACTGCGGCGAGGAGGCAGAGGGCCAGCAGACAGCTGAAGAGAAGTTAAGTGTTTTTAAAATAAATTGTTTAAAGGGGGATGACTCGGGCTGATGGGTGTATGCTGCTCGACCATGGAGTCAGAGTTTTGCCGAAAATTAGCATTCCCAGCAGAGAGCGGAGTTGGTAAAACTCTGTAAACTCTGCTGGTGAGCGGAGTACTCGGCCCGGGCTGAGGTGAGATGTGATGTGGATTGGTTGGGGAAGGCCAAGGATGAGTTTGGTTGTGGTGTTCTATATGGTCTGAAGTCTCTGTAGGAGGTGTGTGGCAGATCCTACGTAGCGGGCCATTGCCATAGTCCAGTTGGCTGGTGATGAGGGCCTGTGTCACTATGCGTCTCATGTATAGTGATAGCCATGTGAAGATCTTATATAGCATGTGCAGAGTGAGGAAGCAGGCAGAGGAGATGGTGTTGATCTGTGATTTAATGGTGAACTTGGTGTCAGGTATGATTATGAGGTTTCTGGTGTGTTTGGAGGGAGTGGGTGTGGGTCCTAGGAGTCAATCCCTGTGTTGCTGCTGTTGCCAAAGGCCAGTACTTTCAACTTGTCCATGTTCAGCTGCAGAAAGTTGTTCTTCATACTGTTGGTGACGCTTGTCATTCATCCGTGGAAGTTGGTTCTTGTGGTGGAGGAGGCATCGGTGAGTGAGGGGATGAGTTGTGTGTGGTATGCATAAGAAATGATGTTGAGACCGTGGGATCTGGTGATGTTGGCCATAGGGGTCATATATGCGTTAAAGAGCATGAAATCGATGGATGTGCTCTAGGGGACACCGCAGGTGATCTCCTTCAGTTCGGAAGTCAAAGGTAGGAGGTGGATCTTGTGGATTCTTCTGGTAAGGATGGCGATGTGATGGATTCTTTCTATCAACGTGTGGTGGGATACTGTGTTGAAGGCTGCCGAGAGGTCAAGGAGGATCAGAGCTGCTGTTTCTACTTAGTGAAGGAGGCTATGGATGTCGTTGTGGTTTCGGTGCTGTGATTGCTGGATTGGGAGGCGTTGAGTAGCTTGTTCTGCTCCAGGTGTGTCATGAGTTGCTTGTTGATGATCTTTTCCGGAGACTTCACTGGAAATGGAAGCAGAGAGATTAGCCAATAGTTTTTTTGAGAAGTGATCTGACTTCAGTGTGTTTCCAGGAATTGTGAGATGTTGCGGTGCCGATAGAGGTGTTGATGAAGGTGGTGAGTTCCTGGCAAATTCTTTGGTTTCTGAGGTTAAATATGTAGTGCAGGCATCGGTCCTGGGTGGAGAGGAGGTTCCAGGTGGTCAGTCAGTGGTTCATGTCGATTGAGATAGGGGCATATCTATTTAGGACATCCATAGGTGTGTCTTGAGTTGGGACGTTTCTGTATATGATTGCAATATAGTTGTGGAAGAAGTTTGTGAGGTTGTCCCCCAGCTCTTGTTGGAGAATTCCTTAATGATGTTGAAAAGTTCAGTGGTGTTTTTGGTGCTGGTTTCGATGGGCACAGTTTGGGCTCTCTTCTTTGTTGCCCTCAGCAGACAGTAGTAGAGTTTAAGGAAGGTCTTGATGGCTGCCCTGTCTGAGGTGTCTTTGCTGATACGTCATCTCCTCTCCAGCTGTTTGCTATCTTGTTTCACTGTTTTGAGTCCTTGGGTGTACCAGCAGGCCGTTTTAGAGGATTTCCTCTGGATGTTGCTCTTGATGGGGTTCAATGCTATTAGTGCAATTGGTGACTCAGGCGTTAAAATTCTTTACTCGCTGTTTGAGGTTGGTGGCAGTAGCAGGATTGGAATTGTTGCTGGAGTCAATACTGCTGGTCTCTGAGATTTTGTTCCACCTCTGGTAGGGGGTATTGGTCTTTTTGGGGATGGCAGTGCGGGGGCTGGAGATGCTGAAGTGGATGAAGGAGTGACCTGTCCATGTGAGTTCTGTGACATGGTTTTATTTGACATTAATGCTGGAGGCAAAAGTGGAGTCTAGCATGTGTGCTGTGGTGTGTGTAGGATTGTGGACAGTCTGCGGCAATCCATGGCTGCTCATATTGTCAAGGAGGTGTGCGGTGTTGTTGTTGTTGGGGTTGTCCATGTGGACATATACTTCGCTGAGGAAGATGTATTCCTTGGAGTCCAGGGCTCTCAAAATGTTTCTAAGTCCGAAGGTAAGTGCATGAAGGGGTCCAGTTCACTTCTTATATCTGAACTATGCTCCATCGCATTCATCATTAGCTTTCGACTTTTACTCTGTATTACACGACTACATGTCCACAGTTGTCGCTTTGATCTTTTTGGCTTGATTTCAACCATACATTTTAAAATGCCATAACTCTGGTTCTACTGATTGGAATTTTGTAGTTTTGATGTCAAATAATTCACTACACCTTCCTCTATTTTTCTCAATTGGGTTAGGATTTTTACATTACTGTTTGTGTGCTGCATAACTACTTTACACATTGCCCCTAAGTTAAGTGTGGCTGCTTTTTAGTGGCAAGCTATGCAGGGTTAAGCACAGCCTAATTTAGTAACATTTGCATTTCATCCTAAAAGGGTCTGTGGCTGTTGCTTGACCAGGGCTCTCACCCCAGCAAAACGACAACCATGTTTCTTACAAGCATCAAGGCAGGTTTCAAGTTGCTGTGCAGTCCTCTCAGGGTGGAAGGCAGGCCTCAGGCAGCAGGGTAGCTCTGTGAGTTACAAGATAGGCCCCAAGAGCAGGGCAGTCATCTGGTGTCCTCCACAGGTCCACCGAAGAAGGGTCCTTAGGGTCGAGTATTTATGTCTGATGCCTGTATTTGAATTGGGGGAATCGTCTTTGCTACTCCCACATCTGGTTCTGGAAAGGTATGTCCTTCACCTGCCAAGGCTCCGAGGGTGATGAAAGACTAGTGACAGGTTCTATCTCAAATGCAAGCGGGTAGGGACCAGCTCCACCCCAACGATCCTGGCAGGATGGCCCATCCTGCACTCATCTAAGCCATTTTGTCCCACAGTTTGGGAGGACTACAAACAGCCTAACAGAAGGGTCATATGACCCAGGACACTGGCAGCAGGTATAAAGTTAGGGCAAACAAAATTCAAATTTTCTAAAAGTGGCATTTTCATAATTGTGATTTACCTTCTGAAAGGATTTTAAGTTAAGCTTCTTTGGAAACCAAACATGACATTTTTAATCTGTTCCCAAACCAAAGTTAGCACTTATTAAATGTAGTAAGGCAACCCAATGTTATCCTATGGGAGAGGTTGGCATTGCAATATTGAACACGAGGATGTTTTTATTATCAGGACATGTAAAACTTAAGAAAAGTGTCCTTTTTTTAATATAATGCCCCCTACCCTTTGTGCTGTTCAGGGCTTACCTTGCATGTGAGATATGTATTAAAAAGGAACATTTAGGCCTGGCAAAAGGTGTTTGCCAGGCCAGGTCGAATTGGTAATTTGAAACTTTAGTACAGACTGCAGTTGTAGACCTGAGACCTGTTTTAAAGAGCTACTGTAGTGGGTGGGGCAATAAGACCTTCAGGCTTTTAATTCACAGGCCTTGGATACATGTAGAACCATATATTAGGGCATTATATTTATATTAAAGGTGCCCTGTAGGTGTGGACCAATTTTACAAGAGAGAGCACAAGCAATTTAGAACTGGTTAGCAGCGGTAAAGTGTACAGAGCCTGAACGCAACACGTATTAGTCACAAGTAGCATCTTATCGCTAACTTGGAATTATCACTTGATTTATTTTGACAAATATAATCATTAAAACTGTATATTTGTGTATATTGTACTAGCAGGAGCTGTGGCACTGTTTGCTGCTGCCAATTCATTCAGTTTCCCAAATGACTACCATTGGAAAATATGCTATATTAGTACTTTTATACCTCAAGTTCCTTTGGTACACAGAGTCCCTCTCGTTTTCTTTCCTTTTCACAGCTAAGATTGAAGCCTTGTAGGGTTTTCTAAACGATGTTAATTCAGACTTATCCTGTGGGCATTTTACCAGAGCTAACTTCAAACATTCGTGAGCGTTGAATATATTTGATTGAGCCAAATAGGTTTGGTCAAACTAGAGGATTTGATCTTTGTTAGCGTTGATGAAATAAAGGCAGTTTAGGAAGTGAATAACTGGACAATATCTTTAGGTGGGCCCTCCTGCTGTAAACGTTGGTTAATTGAAACCTTATTAGTCACCACTAATGCCTGCATAAATTGTTCCTTCTCCACCTGACTCAACTTGTTAAGAAATCTCCTGTTCTTCTGTACAGCTTCACTGAAAACCTGGGCATCTTTGTTGACAAGGTCAATTGCCAGCTACAATGTGAGCAGATCATGATCGCTAACTCAGGTTATCGCAACTCGTTTTTCAAAAAGGAGGGTACTGAGTCTAATAAAAGCAGCATATGATCAATTATGCTGTAAGAGCCATTGCCATTAAAGTCAGAACTAATGTGAAAATGACAGAGTCCAAATCTAGTGCAATGACCAGATTCTTTGATACAATTATTCTATTTAGGCCATCCCGGTTGGGGGTGTATCTGTTACTCAAATATGAATTTACCTTGAAAAATGAAAGACAAGAGGAATTTGGCAAAACCAGAATAAAAATGGTTCAATTAAACACACCAGGCAGGAGGGCAGGCAACAGAGTTGGGGGTCTGAAGTTGTCTCAAAGTTGGATTTGGCTGTCATTTTATACAATTCACAAGGTGAAATAAAGCAATTTTTTTTAGAACAGGAATCTGGTCATTTAATAAGATGCGTAGGTTGATCTCAACCCTGAAGAGCTAGTGCTTATGTGTCCAAATATCTGACATGCTGTGTTCTGATTGGCCAAGTGTTTATTGGGGGGCAATCTCCTGAGCCCTTTCTGGTGTTGCTGCCTATCTGTGGTATCATTCTAGGATTTCTTGTTTGCATGTTTGTCTAGAGGTTTCGTGTCACCCCACCTGTGATCTGTCAATCAGATGCTTTGAGCCTGGGTCGCAGGGCCAGGACCACATACTTCTGAATCTTGGTTGAGAGGAAGGTTGCATGGGGTGATTTCAACAACGGTGATGCAAATTCGTCATTATGCATACATATATTGTGATGTGCATTGATATTGTATTTTCCAATACTAACTTTCCCCTCTAGTTGAATTTTCAACTACATAATTTACCCCATACTTCATGTCAGTAACATATTTTAAGGTTTGCTGGGTTTTTGTTGTGTCCGTTACTAATTCCCCAGCTACTAGTATTCTTCCTGACTTGAGAACTGAGGGGCAGATTTATGAGGTTTTGCGCAGCAGGCCTTCCTGCTGTGCTTCCCTACGGCAAAAGAAAAGGGCAGGGATGCGCCGTATCTATAAAATGCGGCGCATTCCTGTCCTTTTCCCCTGCGCCGGCGCACAATGGGCTGCCTGCGCCAACGCAGGCACCTCTGCACCATGGTGCAAGGGTGCCTGCGTTGCGGAGATGAATATTTTTGTACAGGAAGGGAAACCTTTCTGTACAAAAATAATCACAAGAGGTTTTTCCTCTTTGTATGGGTGCTGCAGAATGCAGCACACATAGAAAAAGGAAAAACGAGGAGAAATAAAGATATTTCTCCCCGTTGCGCCTCCCTTACGCCTCCCCTGGGGAGGCGTAAGCTTTTGGCGCTGCCTCAGATTTACGATTTCTCGTAAATCTGGGGCAGTGTCAGTGTCACCCATTGCACGCCCCTTTAACTGCGTTAAAGGGACTGATATATATGAGGCAGCATTAAGCCAAAAAAAGTGGCTCAGTGCTGCCTGATAAATATCATGCAGGCTTCTGCGCCACGGAACGTCACAAAAAGTGACGTTCCGATGGCGCAACGGGCCCCATAAATCTGCCCCTGTGTTTTTACAGCAGAAAAACCCCACTTGTAGGACACCACACAAAATATTACAAAAAGAACAATGGGAAGCAATGACAGACACAGTCTGGTCACGCATCGGGGGATCCAAGAAAATAAGCTTATAAACCAGTTCTGCCTAGCAACCCCTCCCTCCTTCTTCATGTCAGCTTGTAGACAATTTAGTTGGTGGAGTGAAAGATTTAATTTTCTGTTTAGTAGGTTTTTTGTGGGGATGAAAGTACAGCACAATGCACCGATTTTGGCACACACCCCACCTTTCCATCTCGGCTATCCATTCCAGCACATACCAATGTTCCATAACCGTTAGGCAGGTGTAGGAAGCTAGCTCTGTATATACTATACCAAAGTGAGGTATAGTGTGCACAGAGTCCAGTAGAACCCCAAAGGTAGGTAGAGGTAAAATTAGATAGAACCTTACTCTCTATTTGTGGTACTGTGGTCGAGCAGTAATGCAGTATCAGAGGACAGTGTTAAGCATTTGTTGTACACACTCAGTCAGAAAATGAATTTAAACACTCAAAGACTGAACTTCAGACTATTTGTTTTTGTAAAAAAATATTATTTTAGTTATTTTATTTTTAGAACTAAGCAAACCTGGCACAGATAAGCAATAAATACTTTACAGTAGGAAATGCTGATTGTAAAACAGTTCAATTGAAATTGTAAATGTACTAAGGTTTGACTTACAGTATTGTTTCAAGGAAATGCAATCACTTTTAAACACAGTACATAGACTTGAATGGGATTTTCAGTAAAATAGCAGGTACGTTACTTTTGGATTACTTTTCTTACTCAGTGCTGTACATGCAGCACAGGGATATTTCCTGTAAACAGGTGAGTAAAAGCGTTTTTGTTAAATCATACAATTTTAAAGAATTTCTTTAGGTTTCAAAACTCCACACTTAGGAACTTTTCAGGAAAAAGTGGCAATGTTATCCTATGGAGGAAAATATTTTTTTTAGGTAAGTAATCAGTCTTTGGAGTTGAGGTTCTGGGGGTAGACTCATGGGTCCCCCAGGGTCAGTGATGCACTCTTGTTACACCCTCAGCGGCACTAGGGTGGCCGGGTGCAGAGTGTTGAAGCCCAATGTTATCCAATGGGCGATAGGGGGCCTCCGGTTAGTGGCTGCTGGCAAGAAGGCCTCTGAGTTGTGGGAGTAATGCGCCTGGACTTTAGCTCAGGGCAAATGGGGAAACAAATTAGCAGCAGAACTAGGGCGGCCGGGTGCAGGGTGCTGTTTTGAGGTCGAATGCCCTATTGTTTCCAATGGTGAACCTCCGGATTGCAGAAGCACTGCAGGCAGGGAGACTAAGGACTTCTGGGTGCAATCTCCACTTCGAGAGGTAAGTTGGGAAGTTAGGGGTTGGTTAGGCACCGTGAATTTGGGCACACAATGCCATGGGGTGTCGGGTGCAGGGCTGCCTTTTGGGGTTGGATTTTCGTATCAGCTTCTGGTCGCGGTTAGGGGGGCCTTCTGCATTTAGGCTGCAGGCGTCAGCTGGAGGCTTGAGGCAGGTCAGGGGTCACCAGATCTTGGTTCTGGATCGCTGGGGTGACCTCCTCGTGGTGTTTGCCCACTAGTTACAACATCTAAGAGTGGACTTAGACACTGTAAGTGTACAGGGCTCATGCACCTGTACCCACACCACTGGTATAGTGCACCCAGCTGGAGGGGTGACTGATCTATGCCAGGGCAGTGGGTTGTAGGCATGGCACACAGGGATGTGTCCCATGTTGATTCTTCACTTTGTTGTGCACCAAAACACGCAGCCTGCAAATGCGGTGTGTGAGTGTAGTGGTACAGGACTGCTAGGGGTAGCACAATAAGTGCTGCAGCCCTTAGAGGCCTTCTCTGGTCTCAGAGTCCTGGGTACCTGTGGTACCATTTACCAGGGTCTGACCAGTGGCCAGAGATGCCAATTGGGTTTAGGCTTCAATGCAGTTTTCAGGGAAAGAATATAGGCCCTGGGTACCTGATTAGCAGGAGCCCAGGGCACACTCAGTCAAAGTACATCAGCAATTCAGAAAAAAGTGGGGGCAACCATGCAGAAAGAGGGCACTTTCTCACAGCGGGTGGCTCTTAGTTCTTCCTCAAGAGCATTTATGCCGAGCTCAGCATTATTTATCTTTTTAAGCAGCGCCCAACTGGTTATGTGTAACCAGAAGACATTCGTCATCGTTTGCAAAATAAAGAAGGGTGTGAACCCTCCTGCGTCGACTTGAGTGTCAGAAAACAGTCTGAATTTGCCTGGAATGTCCTTGTACTGAGCCCAGCCAAAGTAAGCAGCAGTTCTTTTTTTCTCGAACCTGATGCACTAGAATTGTTTTCTTCTATAGAGTATGGTGGTACAACTCAGATCGATCTTCTCCAGGGATGAGCAGGGTCAAGGTGTTTATGGTTATGAGGGTGTTAAGGCCCCTTGGTGTATGCAAACTCCCTGCACTGCCAATATGTATCCAACAACACGGAGGTGCCCCATTGCTGATCTGGTACGTGCAGTATTGCTTCACAATGTTCGTTGGTGCCAAGGGTTATTGTTCCTTTGCCTATTCATGACACTTGAGGTACAAATCCTCTGAGCACTTTTCGGAAAATGTTGTCCCCTGTATACCTTTGCAAATGTGGAAAAGAAAGAGTAATCAACTCACAGATTGTACTAAGAACAAAAATGTATCAACTAAATTAATCACTAAATATTTATGGACGGTAATGGGTGGTATTGACACTGAGATTGGCGGAGTTAAGGACAGGACAATGCCACTCTGAGGAAACCTGTGATAACTGCACCAAAGTCTAAAAAGGGCAGCCTCGACTACCTGTCGGGGATTTAGTGTTGTTTCCTTTTCACTTGTTCCTAATTGTGACTTTTGCAACTCGCAATTAGTAAGTCTCAAAATGCGATGTACGGCAGTGTGTTTGACACTGTTTGAGATTCCCAGTGGGTTGCAAATGGACCTGCCTCATCAATATGCATGCGGCAGGAAGCAATTTGCGACCCATTGGGAATGGCCAAAATCACACTGATGGTGGCCTGCTTGGGTCAGCAGACCGCTGTGTCTGTGGTTGATTTTTCAATAAAGCAATTTTTGGGGGGAAATGCATCTTGGGAAAACAAGATGCATTTCAAAAACAAATATGAAAAGTTTTCATTTCATTTTTTGACTTGGCAGTGGTCCGTGGGACCTACTGCTAGCTCTTAAAAAATGTTTGTGCCCACATATGCAAAGGGGAAGGGGACCCTCAGGGATCGCTCCCAATTTACGAATGAGTTAACACCAACTTGAAATTGGTGATAAACTGCAAATGTTTTGTGGTCGCATTCCAGTCACATGCCCCTGTCACTCACTATTAGGAAAGGTTGCACTTAGCATACCCCTTCCTAATACGGACTCACAAACCCCTCCATATCTACCTAAGGTATAGGGTGTTGGGGAAAATTCCTTTTTGTTCTTGAACTAGGACTTACTAAACAATTGTGTGCATTGAACACCAATTTCCCTTGCTTAAATTCAGGCCCATGGCAGTTTTGCTTGAACCTACTCGTTAAGTCTGAAAGCCTGCTTCACTTTCAGTACTGGCTGCTTTATCTTGAAAGCTGTCCACTACTCACCTGTACTACCACAATTACTCAAACAAGAACTATGTCCACAGTAAGTCTCAGCTCAAACCTGCCTGCCCTTAATTCATTAAACCTCAAACAGAAAAGGAGGGTTTATCAGACTTTATTCCTAGAATTTCAAACCGCTTTTTCTCTACTGTATCCGTTTTGCAACCCACAGATAATATTACAGTCTATCTGAGGCAATAACTCAAAGTGGCAGTTGAGACACATAACAGAAGTTTATTGTTACACAAAGTGATGTTACTTGTTGTGCTGAATTCAGAAGAATGAAAGGTTAGGTGGACTCACTGAGAATTGACCAGCCATCAACACATGGCCATAAAGTGAATTTGTTAGTCGATGAAGCCACTAACCTACCAAACCATGTTCCAAAATCATGAAGTATACTGCCGTAGCACACCAAAAAGCTCTCTACGTCAAAGTCCTTCACCTCTCAGTCCCAACTTGATAGCACAAAACTCATATCACAGTCATATCACTAGTAAGAAGAACGCTGTCACATTGTTCCGATTCTTTGAGAAGGTCACTCATAAATAATCATATATATTTACAAATTTTCATCTAACAATTAATCACAATGTAAAGTGGGGTACAAACTGGTGTCTGTGGTGAGAGCTTAGAAGATTGACATTGATATAGAGAAATAGTTGTATATCACAAAGCTTTCTTAAAAGAGGACACAAGGAACAAGTTTAGATACAAATTTCATTTGGTTCACCCAATTAGTCAACATCATCTCTATCCCTATTGATCATTATCAGACTCCTAACATATGCATGTGCCCGAGAAGACCCTAAATGTGATTGGGGAGGGGAAAAATGGGAAGGGTAACATCGAAAAAGGAAACATAAATCAAATAATATGTTCACAGACACATTATGTACACTCGAACACCAAACTATACAACCACATACTTGTGAGCATGTGAAAGGGGACAGCATTAAATAGTTGTTTAGAGGTCAATGAAGAAAAAAGGTAAAGTGATTTTGAATAGGGTGAATTTCTGCATGGGGGAATCTAAAGAGCAGAGACAAATTAATACCTGAATTGTTAGAGTGTTTGGCTTGGTTGAAGCACTAGTCCAAAAAGAGTATGATGAATAATAGCAAAATGCAGTGGGTAAAATAATCTCTGTTATGGACCAAGGCAATGCATGGGATGGGCAGGTGTGAATAAAAAGACCCCTGATGGTTTTGCCAAGCCGCTGAAACTGACACTCTCCAGGAGTTGGCCCCATTTCTCATAGGGTGCTATGGTTGACCTGTACGTAATAAATTACCTCCAATGTGCTAGTGCATTAATTTTGCCATGGATTCCTCATGCAAAAAATGTTCCCAAGTATGACAGCTTCACAATTTTCCAGAGGGCTCTATTTGCCAAGAATGACTGCTATGCCTGTACCAGTATTTTACCATTATCCCAAGAACTGCCTCCAGTACTAATTACCTCTAGTACGCCGGTACAAGTATTTTACTTTTATGCTAAGAAATACCTCAAGTCAACAAGTATTTTGTCACATATGCATGTCATGCTAAAAACTGCATAACCATTTGGCCATAGATGCCTCCATAATAAAATAATTACTATGCCAGGGCTAGCAGCAGATTCATAAGTATACCACATTTTTACACACTTACATTCACTCACTCAGACTCATTCTCACTCCCTCTCAAATATTCATGTGCACTAACTTGCATTTATTCATTCATTGTCACTCACTCATACTCTCACTAAATAATTATCTCTCACTGCCTCCAACTACCACTCACTCTTAGTCACACTGATACAAATTAACTCGTACTCTGATCCAATCATTCTTTCTCACTCCACTTACTCTAACTCTTATGTTTCACTCATTCACTGTCCTTCTCACCTATTCTCCCTCACAGTGATTCTCACACTCTTAACATTATCACATTCTCAGTCATTCTCTCTTACACACTTGAAGTCACTCTATCACTCAGTCTCGCTCTTGCTGATTCAATCATACTAAGTGACACTCAAGCTCACCCATTATAATTCACTACATATCACTCATATACACATGCGTATGCATACACTGACAGATACACACTTTCTCTCTCTCAAAGAAACACACTCTCACCCACAAGCCCACAGACAAGATAAATTCAAAAGCATTTTTTACTTACCTTGGCTGCCGAAATGGTCTGATTCCAGTTAATTGTACTCCATTTTTTATTACACTGATGATGAATAATGCATGGTTCACTATTACTGCAATACAAAACTGACAACCATTGTGGCGGTCTGTTCCTGTGTTCTGGGCAACCTCTGAGACTAGGGGTTGCAAAGGCAGTGCCAGGAGTCATAAGGGGCAAGCCAGGCATCACAGCTGCGACCATTGGTGACCCTTAAATGATGTCCATGGAATCAATAATATTTAAGTCAATGTGTGAAATATATACTGCTTGAAGTACCAACACCATGAAGTGCTTAAACGTAACACTCCTAGCCTCACAATCTTTGAACACCATTAATAAAGCAAAAACAAATTATTAGTGATTGACCATGGTTCAGGAATCAGACCATGGAAGATGTAGGAAGGGGGTATATGTTGCTGAAGTTGTCCGGTTATTCTTGAACTCCTTGATAGATTCACATCCATTTGTAGACAATTCTTATAGAGGATATAAATTACAATGTAGTAAAGGGATGCAAGTACGGAGAGACAGTGGTTGGGAGGAAAATCAGGGAAAGAATCTACCCTGTCAGTGTGCAAGGGGGTTGGGAAGGATAAGCATGCTGACTTTCCGTAGTTCTCTTCATGCTCAAAGGATCTATATTCAATCTGGAGGTCAGAGGGTATTTTGTTTCAGATATGCTGATGGTGGGTCAAGACACCAGCTGCAGTGACACACCCGTAACCAATATTTCCAAGATTAATTCATCCATTTCACATCCAATCCTGGTGTCTATTTTCATTCTGATATCTGCAGTTTACTTTTTCTCTATTCTAAAGCAGAACTAAATACACAAAAGCATACAACAATGAACAAAGGAGCTCCAATGACTTGATTCCTGATGTCATTAACCTGGAAAGGTTTAAGTCATCAGGATCCAATCCCATTATGACAGTTCAGTGGATTGATTATCTGTTCTAGTGATGTCCTTGCATCCTGGATCAAACCTTAGAAGCAGTGAACAGGAGGAATACCCTAATTTAGACAATTTTAGCAGCTATGCAATTAACAAAACTCAATTCATTTGTTAAACAAAGTTTTGCACCTTAGACTTGTAGATTATACATAGACAGATGCAGAAGAGACTTACTCCACTCTACTATTTAAATATTTATTTTAAAACAGAGAACCGCTTTGCAATCCCAACTGCACTTTTTTCCATCTTGGAAGGTTGTTTTAGAATTCTCAATGAGATGCAGATATAGATGCCATGTGACCATGGTAGTGTGCCATCCTGCACTATTCATGACTTTTCCGTTAGCAGCACTTTGCTTTGTGGGATCACAGTACAGACTTCCCGATCATAGGTGTGAATATACCTTACAACACCATGCAACAAGTAATTGGATAAGAAAGCAAGCCAGGGATTGCTGGGGGTGTCACCTATGACAGTAGGACACTTGGCAGCTATGCAGACCCTCCATTGCTTCATTAACTTCAAAAGACAGAAACTGTGTTGAACATTCAACCTCGTATTTACTATTTACTAACATATACTAAGGCAATAGCATCATAACATAAGCATTGAGTTATGAAGACCAGGGAGTTAGATGAATTTAGAGCAGCATGAATAATCAGCTAGGTGGACTTCACATAAGCTAGTTTACCTCATAAAACACAAATCAATCCTGGAAATAGATCATTGAAATAGATCAGAAAATCTTGCATGTCTTACTTTCAACAAGTGTCACTCTTTGTGAGGTTGAAAAGTTTACAAGAGTCCCCATCAGTGTTTTATAAATGTGGAGCGCAAGATCTTCTTTAGAGCTTCTTTCACGTCATTGTTCCTCAGGCTATATATCAGGGGGTTCAGAGCAGGGATTATCACCGTGGGGATCAGACCTATCACTTTGGACTGCTCCTCCGAGTCATTTGAGTTGGGCTGAGCCTCCATTAGGAACCCACTGCCATAGAAGAGGAAGACACAGGTGAAGTGGGAGATGCAGGTGGAGGCGGCTCGGCGTCTCCCCGCGGCGTCACCGATCTTCAGGATGGTGCGGACAATGTACAAGTAGGACACAAACGTAACAAAAAGAGAGCTCAGTACTACAAAGGCGGCGAATACATATCGAACCAAGTCATTTATTGTGACGTCAGTGCAAGATAGCTTCAGGAGTACAGGGTAGTCACAGCCAAAGTGGTTGATGACATCAGGACCACAAAATGATAGCCTATAAAGACAAACTGCATGAATCAGAGAGTGCAGAAAACCACCTATGTAGGACCCCACAATCAAGCGCGCGGACAGCGCTTTGGTCATAGTGGCTGTATATTGCAATGGGTAACATATGGCAGCATAGCGGTCAAACGCCATTGCTGCCAACAGGAAGTATTCAGTGCTGCCAAAGGCAGCGAGAAGGAAAATTTGAGTTATGCACCCATACAACATGATTGTTCTGTTCTCATTTAGAAGGTCAACCAGCAACTTGGGGGAGAAGGTGGTTGAAAGCCCTACATCTAAAAAGGCAAGCTGCGTGAGGAAATAGTACATGGGTGTGTGAAGTTGTGCGCTGAGCCAAACAATGACCAGGATGCAAACATTGCCCAGCAGAGTGAAGGTGTAAACTAACAGAAACAGAATGAAGAGCAGCACTTCCAAGGATGGCTCTTTGGTGAGTCCTAGAAGGATGAGCTTTGTCACATGGCTTCCGTTTCCGGGTTTTATTGTTTCGGATGTTAACATCGATCTGAAGGAAAGAAAACAGAGGGCAGAGATGTCAAATTCACACATACAAAAACTGGCCGCTCTTAATCCTCTGTAAAGCCATCTGGGGCTACTCATGAGGGTTACTCTCCTGCTTGGATTAAAAGATCTCTGGGACACAGAGGGTAAGGAATTCTCACCCTGACACTTCACCTCTAGGCATAATGTGCAGGAGCATTAGTGTCCGAGACCGAAAATAAAGAAAATCATGCGAGGATTTATGAAGGCACACTGATTCACACCTCTTATTGACAATTAATCGATTTACAGGGTTGATTCCATGTCTCTCAGATTTAGCAATGACTATGGCATCAGCGGTTCTGGAGGTGGTCACCAGGCCAAATTCTGGACAATTGATAATGCGTCCCTAAGTCAGTTCAAAAATTAGATTTTCAGAACGTTGACTTGATCCTGCAGAAAACAGTCCATACAATAAAACTTTGGTTCAAAACTATTTAGACAATAATCGGTCAGTAAATTAAAGAATTTTGCCCTATTAATCACAGATGACAAGTGAACTACAACTGTTTTACCCATATTTTGCAAAGCCTTCTTGATACTGTTGAGGAAACAAAATGAATAAGAAAGCAAAGGCAGAAGAGAAAAGGTAAATAGAAAAGAGTGACAGTGTGGATGGTAATTCACCTTCCATTTAAATAGCAAATATCACAATAATGTATACTTTAAACAATGTTTTAACGGTTAATGGTCTCTTCTTATTTCTGTAAAACATTTGGGGTGGGCGTTCACCTACTCAAGGAATAATGATGCTAACTTGTCAGGGTGAACCCCAAATTCACTTAATACACCTCTGCTCAACCCCCTTTTGTAGCTATGGCACAGGATAAACAGGGCAGGTGTAAAATAGGTATGCAGTACCCAAGCAATAAATAAGTCAAATCACCAAAATTAATAAAAGGATAGACACAAACGGAAACATTGCAATAGAGGAAACTGGAGATATGAAATTTAAAAAATGTAAGTAAAAATATTGTTAATACGCACTAAAAGCCAATGATATTATATGGAAGCGGTAGACTAGGACCTTTGTGCAATTGTGTGATAAAGCACCAGACGAGTACACCAAGGTGGTTTGTGCTGATCAAAGATTTTACCTTCTGACTCAGGTTCTGATTCACATCATGGTGGTATGGATACTCCGTCACAACAGTGATCGAGTATCCCTACCACCAGGAATGTGGTCTGCCCGCCCGATGGTAATGCTGGCAAAAGTTTGGTTTGATCACTGCAGATACTACTCTATCTCCACAGTGATTAAACTCCTCCAACAGGCCGATGGATTAAGGGCCGTCAGATGTTGACCTCTAAATGCACACACCTAGATGGGCAGAATTAGATGTCAATTTTCACTGCCTATAAATTCCAGGAAACCATTGTGGCAAGGGGCAGTGAAAACCACATAACTCTTCCCTCACCATGTAAATGGACTCATATGGGGAGAGGAGGATTGTCTTTTTTAGTTTCACAAAGAAAATCCTTATCTGGAAAACAGTTTGTAGCATGGCTTCATCATACTTTATGTAGCCATGAATCAAACTGCAAACAGCATTGAGAGGAAATGCTGTGATGTCAGAGGAACCGCTGTGATGTCAGTACCTGTCAAGGCATTAAGAAATGACTGCCAGCTTGGCGATCATTTCATAATTTGGAGGGTAGAGGTGCAGTCAAGGCTCTTCCTGGCAATGGTTTATCAAGCGGTTTATGGCAGTTCTTTAAGAAATGGCCACTAGCTTGGCAGTCATTTCATAATTTGATTGGCGGAGGTGGAGTCAAGGTAATTGAGTAAATCACTCTGTTGCCCCAACTGTCAAACCTCCAGCCACTAAATTGTAAACCTGCCTCTAAATCTTGTAGCTCAAAATCCCCTTTGGGTGACTTCAAGCTGAAGGGTTCATAGCTCTTTGAAGTCCAAACATTTTCTAAGTCCTAACTTTTCTGGGATTCTGGAGCAGTTTCTCTGGGTCAGGTCAAAGCACCCTATGAACACAGCACCAGCACTTAGGGGACAGGACTCGCTCCAGCTGTGACCATCAGTAATGACCAGTCAAGGTCCAGTTGGCACTGGTCAACTGATCATTTTGTGAAAGTACCTCTTGCAGCATATTGTGTTCCTGTTTTAATGAATATAAGAGTAGGCCTGGGCGGCAAATTCCGTTCCGCTCGCGGAATTTGCGGAATTTCGCGTTCCGCGGAGAACGCGAAATTGCTCAAAAGTCTGCTTTCCGCGATTTAGCGAAATTTTTGCTTGTTCGCGTTCTCAAAATGCGTGTTCGCGAGATATTACTCCCCGAGCACGCAAATAGCAATTGTGAACAGGAAAAAAGCATCACGAACAAGCAATTCCGCGTGTTCGCGGAATTTCTGCGTGTTCGCGGAGATTTTTTACCGTTTCGCGGAGATTTGCGTTACGCAATTTCGCAAATTCCGCCCACCCCTATATAAGAGGTAGCAGGCAGCAGTTCCAGTCCTCTTGTGATCCTCTGCAGGCCAAGAAAGTATTCAGAGGAAGGTTTCTTAGGATGGCACATTTATGTTGTGCATCTGCCAGTGGTTAGGGCGACTCCAGGACTCTTCCTAACCAGTGGGGAAAAAGTCTTAGGGTAACCCTCCTCAAATTTGCAAACTGCGAACTATCCCATATTACTCCATTCTCAGAGAAATCCAAGATGACAGAGGCATTCTGCCCTTGTAGGGAGCTTGTGTGCCAGTGAGGGTATGTATAAGGAAATCAGTGGAGCCCCCCGTCTGCATTCAAAACTGGATCTGGGGGTAGCTTTCCATCCCACTGGGTTTGGAGTTACCCTGGCTAGTGTGAGAATTTGGAAGAAAGGTTTTCCCTTTTTCATCTCTTACACTAAACTATGAATGGGTAGGCTTCACCTCAGTCGCTTTCTAGTTAATTAAATTCCGCAGACAACCAAATTGTCCTTACCGAGCTGTTAGAAATTATATATATTACATGCAATCTATCCTCTCACCAGGCTGAAGCCATTGTTCTGCTCTGGGAGCAGTTTTCACATGAAGATAAAGTCCTTGCACAGCAGCTACTAGCAAACTTGTGGGATGTTTTACAAACATGTTCTGCTGCGTTAGCATCACAAAAGTGATGGTAACCAGCACAAAATATGTTTTTCCTAATTTACTTTCCAGCCAAAATTTGTTTTGAGCTGGGAATTACCCTAAATGTAATTCAAAGCAGCACAAAGCAGCGCAAACTAATGCTTGGTGTTGCTTAACACTTATCTTTGTCTAGGCATAGTATTTTGTCCAGGAAGGGTACCCTTCCTGTACAAAACCTATGGTAGACTCAGACACGCACCCTAATGCTATTGACCTAAGGTGTAAGCCTGGGGCATGACAGCTGAAATCAGCACCGGCGCTAGGGAGAGGGGAGGAGAGAGCCATATCTCTGTAGATACGGTACTCTCCTGCTCCCTCCCTGTCAACACATTGCAGCATTTTTGGCTGCTGCACTGCTTTGAGTGACAGTTTCGGAAATCTGCCCCTAAGCATCCAGGAGCTTCAGACAGGGAGATGGTATCTTTGCAAAAGTTACTTTTCCTAAATACATATAAAAAATACAACTTCAACATGGAGGCGGAGCTTTATTGATAGCAAAGAATGAATTTGAATGACTATTTTAGCCAATTCCTATCAAACGTTAATGTTTGAACTTTACAATCTGTATTTTGACATTTTCTATGATTTAGTTATAGCCCAGTAAGTGATAATAGTTTTGGGGTGTAGCCAATGTAGGAACATGATAACTTTAATCACGCACATGTTCCATTTTTAAATAGCAGACAGCCTACCTCGTGGGGGATATGGTGTAATAAGTTCTCTCTTATTAATATTTACCATCATGGTTTCTCACCTATCAAAAATGGGATATAATGTTGACAGTTTTGGCAAAAGGTTTTTAGGCTTCTGATTTCTGGCTACACATGCGAGGCCTGAAGCTATGTTGTAGAGGCCAACCATGTGGATGATACAATAAATAATGCAGTCCAGAAGTGGCATTTAACTTTCAGGGCCTGGATGTATTTGCTACACCATAATATACCATACACCATGCTAAGGACACATATGCATGTTAAATTGTTGATCAGGGATAAGCCATTCAGCTCCTGTTTAGGGGAGATAAAGTTCTAATGACAGCAATATAGGTTCTCAAAAAGGGTGAATAATCAGGGCTGGCCATGCAGAAAAGACTGATTTGCTACAATACCCTATGCCATTGTAGCTTATTCCTACCATCAAACCTTAACCCACTGGCCTATCCCTGGCTTTCCTATTCTACCACCTAATGTAACCCCACCATACTTATTTCTTAGCAGCTTAATGTTAACATTAGATCTAACATCAGCCAGCCCACCCCCTGGCTGCTTAATTTTACCACTCACCATAATCTTACCTCTTAAAATGTTTGTGCTCAATGAGATTAACTTGCTCATCCGCACCTGACATGTCTGGCTCTTCTATCCTAGCCCACAACGGCACCCCACTACCTCCATGGCCTGATGGTCTTGATCATGCTCCTATTTTTGTTCTTGTTGAGTGTTTCTCCAGTGACTCTTCAGATGTTTGCGGTACAAAAGGGTGTGGTGATGGACGCAGCACAGGTGGATGATCTGTAAGAAATTGGGGTTACTGGTTGAGTGGGGTGACATTCTTCTCACATAGCAACCACAATCCATGTCAGGGTAAAGTCACAAGAAAACCTTTAAAAGACATGCTGCAATAAGAGGTAATCTGTAAAGTATTTGTGCAAGACTTCAAACAGTAACAAAGTGAAAACACACCACCAAAAAGATCCCAAACTAAACTAGAAAAAATATTGTTTTTTTAAATATATAAAATCAGTCTAAAGTGACAAAAATCTAATCAGTAGAACAAGAGATATGCATCTTAAAATAACCAAGTGAAAATGGCACCAAAAAGCACAAAGTCACAAGTTTAAGCCAACCGCAAATAACCGCAGGCTGGCTGTAGGGACACAGTTAGGCCGGCTTACAAGGGTACCTTAAATCATGGTTGTGAAGAGTTGTGGAGCCCTATATCGCGCAGTCGAAGGAATGCATCGCTTCTGAGGAGCTGCGAAGCTACGGTGGGAGATCCAGCATTATTATTGAGAATCCTGTCAACAAGAGCTTGCAAATGTGATGAAAAGTCTGGTGCCAAGGATGTGCTAAACGGCTGAGGCAATGCATTGGTTCTTTGGAGTTGTGAGGCTGTGTTAGTTCCTAAGAGCTGCAAGGCTGCAATGCTAGTTCCTAGCATCTTTGTCGAGGATCCCATCGACAAGAGACTTGAGATGCCTAAGGGATGTGTCATGAAGAGGCATTTCAGGTGGAGCTGTGTGGATGCAAAGCGAAGTCCCTTTCATCAGGAATGTCCACACAAAAGAGGATGTGTGTCAGACTGCGGAGGGTTGTTGATAGAGCAGGGCTATCATACCGGCTGCGGAGGCTACGGAAATATCGGTCAAGAAAGATATATTGACTACTATTTGGAGGATATATTGTGACGAAATACTTTAGAAGTAAACGGATGGTTTCAGGAAGATTGACCTCAATAGGGATGATTGGTTTGAGAAAAGCGACCAAATCTTAACTTAGCCCTGATGATGTCCTAAATAGGACGAAACGCGTTGGCTGTGTGTGTTTAATAATATGATTTGCTCAACGGATGGGAAATGTTCAAGTTTATGTAATAATTTCAAGAAATTGATTATGTATACATCAATGCAATAATTTGTTGGAACATCATATATGGAGAAGAGAAAAAAAATTGACAAAGAGAAAGAGTAAAAATAAGAAAGAAAGAAAGAACTGAATTGGAAGATACTTTTTGGACTGCATCTTTTGGATTACAATATTTAATTGTTTAATCATGTATTATTATTCCGCTCCTTCCTTTGTTTGTATAATTTATCTTTTGCCTGCGGAGGGTTGTGTTAGTTCTGCTGGATCCACAGATAGGGTTGCAAAGCACCTTCAGGTCCTCTTGCAAGGTTCCAGGACTCTGCAGGCATCCCTTGGAAGAGTAGAACTCACAGTTGCACAGTCCAGGTGCTGGTTACAAAAGATTAGCCGTTGGAGTCACTCAGGTGGTCCTGGGTTCAGATTACTCTTCCAGCCCTTCTCACCAAAGCAAAAGGGTAGGTGGCAGCAGGTCAGCATAGCAGGCATCAGTCCTTCAGGGCATCATTCCTGCAGAGTGGCAGTCATTTCAGTAGCACAGTAGTCCACCTTCCTGTCTTTCACAGGTCCAGAAGTGTAGGGAAGTGTTGGTATCTGAGGTCCAATATTTTATACCTGATACCTCCTTTGAAGTGGTAGAAGCTTCTAGAAGTTTCCATTTGAAGTGCCCAGGTTTTCTTCCTACCTTGCCCTCGATAGAGACTATCTACAAGGGGTATGCAATCCTTTGTGTGAAGGCAGCACGTAGTCTATTCAAGTGTGGTTAGCGTTGTGCCAAACTCCACCTTCCCATACTACCAACTATACCCAGTTATGTGACCCAGGACAGGCTGCAGCCATGAAACGGATAAGGCAGGAGATTGCCATCTTTTTAAAAATGCCATTTGTATAGTTGTAATAATAAAATAACTTCACAAAAAAGGAACGTTTCCCATTACAATTCCAAAGACACCAAACATGAACTGTTCAGATGTTCCCATTTGGTAGTTACAGCTTCTTACATGTAATACAGTAACTCCAATGTTATCCGATGGGAGAGGTATGCCTAGCAATAGTGAAAAAACAATTATAAAGTTTTTCTTTATTACAACATGTAAAACTTAAAAGTACATGTCTGACTTTTTAAAAACACTGCTCCATGCCCTCTGGACTGTCTAGAGTCTACCCTAGGGATAACATATTCATTAAAAAAGGAAGGTTTAGGCCTCATAAACGTTATTATTTTTATTGCCAGGTCAAAATGGCTGTTCAAAACTGGATACACCTGAGACATGTTTGAAAGGCTCCTTTAGTAGGTGAAACAATCAGTGCTGCAGGCCCACTAGGTGCATTTAGTTCACAGGCCCCGGGTACAAGTAGTACATTTTACTAGCGTTTTACAAGTAAATTAATGGTGCTAATTAGGTGTAAGTCAATTTCACCATGTTTAAAGGTAGAACACACATACACCTTAGAAATGGTTAGCAGTTGTACAGTACAAAGAGTCCTAAGGCCTACAAAAACAAGATCAGCATAAATGGAGGGGTAAGGCAAAATGTTTGGGGGAAGATCTGAGCCTGACGGGTGTAACAGGTAGTGATGGAAGCAGGTCTGTACCTTGCTGCTGTGATGATGAAAGCTATGCTGCTGGCAGCTGTCATGGGGACACTGGCTACTCTTACTGTGGGTACAGGTGGAAATTGCTTGGAGGAACCAGGGAAGGATTAGGAAGCAAAACCATCCGTGGATAACTATGTCAGAGCGTGCCCTGTAGAGGGACTAAGCTCAGTGAACACACCTGAACACTGCAAAGAAGCTAATTGGGGGGGGGATAATCCCCCCCAAAAATGTAAAAATAAAAAAATGCAAATATGGTTATATTTATAACATATGTTTCAGTATCAAACCCTGACAAATCTTTGTATGGATGTGTAGAGATTTGTAACAGGGCTGCACAGATTAATAGATGAATATTTAAAGGGTGAGGAGTGGGTGGATTAATCATGTCTGTTAATTCGAGAGTATGTGACTTTTAGCTACATGAACAAAAGCTTTCAATGCATTGACCTAGGATGGGTGATGTAGTTTACAGTTTAGCTTATTCATAATTGTAAAACACAAAAATATCACCCTTTAAGATTTCAAGGTGCTGGGGGCCATCAGAGAGATTAAGGGAGATGTTGCCCAGAGTTACATGATCCTGAGCGGCCGCTGGCAATTGGACCATGATCACGCTCTTTCGAGTCAGCCACTCTGGCCGCTGAGCCCCACCTCTCCATAGCTCTCCATAGCTTCGACTATGAAACATCACAATGAGCAACCCCTCCTCTGTGGTCATTTCAACCCCCCAACTGGGATTGGATCCTGGCTGCATGGGGAATAAAGAAACGGACTGTACAGGTGCCATATGACATTTCCATTTTACATATGAGCCCCCTTTGAAGTAAATTAAGTTGCTGATCACTATCCAAATGGTCATCCTGTCAGAGGAACAGCAATGCCTCCCCACACTCAGCTGTCAGCTCTGAGAGCAACTTTAACAACTCATTCAGGTATTAGGCACTCAGAAGGCTGCAACTGGAGGCTAATGTGAATTAGCCTCCAAAGGCTTTACTGCAGAAAAAGATAACTTTCTAAAATTACATTTTTATTATTATTTCTTAGAAATCCAACTTTACCAGTGAATCAGGCTTTTAATAAATATTATAAAGCATCCAAGAATTATATTTGTAGGTGTTTCCTATCTGAAGATAGCATTATTAAATAATATATTATATTAGATATAACATTGCATTGCAGTGACATTCATTTTTCATCATCTCTAACATTTAAATACCATGCACCTTACCTCATGTCATTAAAGGCCCACTTTGGCATAAGCTAATATTTTTTATAAAGAAGGTTTTGACTTGTCAAGTTTAATTTTATAGGTCATATTGCAGTTTGAAAACTCCTTCAGTCAGGCTATATTAGTATGCCTGAAGCCATGTTGCTCCATAGCACTACTCGAAAGCTTGATCAATATTGGAGTCACCCAATGTAGGAAAATGCCTCTCTGTACAGTGTACTAGAATGAAGCACACTATGCAGAGTGTGTGAGAAATATCCAAAAGGCAGGTGGAGGTAAATGTAGATAATACTAACTCTCATTTTGCGGTAGTGTGGGCGAGCAGTTAGGCTTATCAAAGGGTAGAATGAAATATTTTCTGTACTCACAGAGGCAATAAATGAGACACTTGTTCAAGAATAACCAAGACAAATGTGTAAAAATAATGTTTCTTTTTATGTAATGTTTAAGACTATAAATACAGTTCCAGGGAGGCACTTTTGGAGTTACAATTTTTCATAGTCCGGAAAATAGATCACTTTTTTGCGCAAATATGCACCACAGGAAAAAACTGGAAAATGCAGAGACATTCAGGCAATGCTTTCACGAAATTCACTTTTTCATTTTATGTCGATATCAGCACCAGGTCCAAATTTCCCAAAGGAGAAGTTCCAGAACATCACGGATCAATGGGGAGCAGATTGCTGCGGGTCTTAGAAGCTGGTGTGCAAAGACAAAAAAGGCCACTTGAAAGTGCACTGTACAGATGGACTTCCTCAGAGGAAGGAGATTGTAAGGTCCCAAAACCATGGCAGAAGGGCTGATTGGTCCGTTCTGGGACCAGTGGGGCTGGGTGCAAAGCAAACAGGTCAGCCGGGCACCATGCATCTTGAAGACCTAGTGGTCAGGAGCAGGCAACTTGAAGAGGCAATCTTGGGACAGCTGGGCCACTCAGGAAGTGGGTCTTTGGTGGCTCAGCCTCCCTCGATGGGTGCTTGCTTCTGGTGCTTCAGGAGTCCAGAGTGGATTCTTCTTCTCAATGTTTGCCACTGGGTGTCTGGTGCCACAGGTATTGGTCTGACCCTCCGGATGTGTTGTACCTTCTCTGGGCTTGGTGCTGTGTGGAGGTCATCAGAGGCAGCATAGTGACATACTTCATGGGATCCGTGCCTGTGGCATAACACAGGCCCCCGCAACCGATGTGGCGTGGGGGGACCCCAAGTTTAAGTAGGCCCCCTCAGCATAGCACTCTGCCTGAGAGCTCCTTAATGGTTTCAAAGGGGGCCCCTCCACGTACCTTGCAGGGAGATCTCCTCAAGTTTTGTTACGCCAGTGGCCTGCAGTGTGCATGGGGGTGGTACCTTCAATCCAAGGAAACTTCATGGTGATTTCTTGAAGGCTGGATGTACTCTATGATTCTTAGAAATCTTTCCAGTTTCAGAACAAGACAGCAGCCACAATGTCAAATTGTCAAATTCTGGGAGCAGAGGGCAGGGTTTGGTGCCTTTTTCTTTTGCAGCAAGGTTTCAGTTCTTGAGCAGCAGGTTGTTTTTGTCCTGGTCTTCTCTTGTCCATCGAATCTGGTGTTCAGGTCTCGGGGGCCACCTAAACACTGAATTTAGCTGTGTTACAAGGGAGATAGGTAGTAGCAATCGGGCTGCTTGCCTTTAGAGTGTCTACAACCTCTTGCCACCACTTACTGTGGGAAGAGGCACTACCAAAGCCATGATAGGAGGTCTTCTCGCCATCCCAAAATCATGGAATATCAGGAGACGGATTGACTTTGCTGTAAGAAAGTGCCCTCTTTTTGCATGGTTGCACCCACTTCTTGCCAAACTGCTGATGTGCTTCCACTGAGTGTGCCCTGGGTTCCTGCCAATCATGTAACCATGGCCTATTTTCTTTCTCTAAACTGCATTAAGAGAAAACCCAGTTGGCACTCTTTGGCCACATGCCAGTCTCTTGTAAAGGTTTACTGATGGAATATCTGTCCCCAAAAAATCCTCATACACAAATATCGAGTAATAAATATTGATGTAAAAAATAGCGACATCCTATATTTATAATAGTAAGTACAAAAATAAAAAAAATATTGAAATCCATGTAAAAAATATAGTTGTACAAAATATAAATTTTAATATATGTATAACAAAAAATATTAAATATATTACATAATTAAATTAACTTTAAAAAAATAGATTTAATATACATTTTAACAAATATGACACATACATTTAATTTAAAATAATGTAAACATAAGTATTTAAAATGTTATATATATTTACTTTAAAACAATTAATAAACTATTAATTATTTTATAATTGTATATATGACAATTTACAAATAAATATAGAGATATACACACACCAATAACATAAAATCTAATAAAAAGAACATTATATTATAAATTAAAAGATTAAACTATTTAAAAGTCTTTAAACCTAAATTTTCCACTTCAGTGAGATCAACAGTAGGAAAACTGTTGGATATCATAGGAATAAAAATTACTAGTCCCACTCCAGTGAGTGCAACAGTAGGGAAAGTGTTGGATAGCGGAGGGGTAGAAATGTATATTCCTACTCCAATCAGTTCAAAATTAAAAACAAGCAAAATATCACCAGCACAAAATATTCCAAAAAATAAAACTGAAAAATATATAAAATTATTTAAAAAATAGAATCATATTATAATGTTAAATTGATATGACAAATACCTGGAAATATTAGGTTAAATCACGGGTACTCATAGTACAGCCCGTGGGCCGCCTGCGGCCCGGCAAGCCTTCCTTGGTGACCCGTGGACCTTTCAGACATCGTAACTGTGTTTTAAAAAAAAGACTTAATGAGTGTTCCCAAACACTGCCAGTTGCACCAGTGCGACTCTGACTCTGCTCTGTGTGGGCCGGGCGGTTCCAGGGATAGTCAGAGTGGAGCTGCGGGGCCTAAGAGGAGGTGAAATACAAGAGAAAATCATTAACATGCAAATGGTCTTTTAAAGACCTGTGAAGTACTCGGGTGCGTTGTTTTTGTGCCCGGGAAGCTGTCTCAGCCCCGGCTGACACACACGCAGGGTGAGATGACAGAGGGAGGTAGAGGAAGGCAGACAGAGGGAGAGGGAGGGAGGGAGGGAGGGAGAGGGAGACGGAGGGAGTGGGAGACAGAGGGAGAGGGAGATAGAGAGAGGGAGAGGGAGAGGGAGACAGAGGGAGAGGGAGACAGAGACGGAGTGAGAGGGAGATAGAGACAGAGTGAGAGGGAGACAGAGACAGAGTGTGAGGGAGACGGAGTGAGACAGTTAGAGGGAGGGAGAGGGAGTGAGACAGTCAGAGCAAGGGAGACCGAATAAGGGAGACCGAGGGAGGGAGACCGAGGGAGTGAGACAGAGGGAGGGAGACAGACTGAGTGAGAGGGAGACAGAGACAGAGTGAGAGGGAGACAGAGTGAGACAGTCAGAGGGAGGGAGAGGGAGTGAGACAGTCAGAGTGAAGGAGACCAAATGAGGGAGACCAAACGAGGGAGACCAAATGAGGGAGACCGAGTGAGAGAGACCGAGTAAGAGAGACCGAGTGAGGGAGACCAAGGGAGGGAGACTGAGTGAGGGAGACTGAGGGAGGGAGACCGAGGGAGGGAGACCGAGTGAGGGAGAATGAGGGAGGGAGACAGACTGAGTGAGAGGGAGACAGAGACTGAGTTAGAGGGAGACAGACATAGTGAGAGGGAGACAGAGACAGAGTGAGAGGGAGACGGAGTGAGACAGTCAGAGGGAGGGAGAGGGAGTGAGACAGTCAGAGTGAGGGAGACCAAATGAGGGAGACCAAATGAGGGAGACCGAGTGAGAGAGACCGAGTGAGGGAGACCGAGGGAGGGAGACTGAGTGAGGGAGACTGAGGGAGGGAGACCGAGGGAGGGAGACCGAGTGAGGGAGAATGAGGGAGGGAGACAGACTGAGTGAGAGGGAGACAGAGACTGAGTTAGAGGGAGACAGACAGAGTGAGAGGGAGACAGAGACAGAGTGAGAGTGAGAGGGAGACGGAGTGAGACAGTCAGAGGGAGGGAGAGGGAGTGAGACAGTCAGAGTGAGGGAGACTGAATAAGGGAGACCGAGGGAGGGAGACAGAGGGAGGGAGACAGACTGAGTGAGAGGGAGACAGAGACAGAGTGAAAGGGAGATAGAGTGAGACAGTCAGAGGGAGGGAGAGGGAGTGAGACAGTCAGAGTGAGGGAGACCGAATGAGGGAGACCGAATGAGGGAGACCGAATGAGGGAGACCGAGTGAGGGAGACTGAGTGAGGGAGACAGAGGGAGGGAGACCGAGAGAGGGAGACAGAGGGAGGGAGACAGACTGAGTGAGAGGGAGACAGAGACAGAGTGAGAGGGAGAGGAAGACAGAGACAGAGTGAGAGGGAGACAGAGTGAGACAGTCAGAGGGGGGAGAGGGAGTGAGACAGTGAGAGTGAGGGAAACCGAATAAGGGAGACCGAGGGAGGGAGACCAAGTGAGGGAGACCGAGGGAGGGGGACCGAGGTAGGGAGACAGACTGAGTGAGAGGGAGACAGAGACAGAGTGAGAGGGAGAGGGAGTGAGACAATCAGAGTGAGGGAGAGGGAGTGAGACAGTCAGAGTGAGGGAGACCGAATGAGGGAGACCGAATGAGGGAGACCGAATGAGGGAGACCGAATGAGGGAGACTGAGTGAGGGAGACAGACTGAGTGAGAGGAAGACAGAGACAGAGTGAGAGGGAGATAGAGACAGAGTGAGAGGGAGAGGAAGACAGAGACAGAGTGAGAGGGAGACAGAGTGAGACAGTCAGAGGGGGGGAGAGGGAGTGAGACAGTGAGAGTGAGGGAAACCGAATAAGGGAGACCGAGGGAGGGAGACCAAGTGAGGGAGACCGAGGGAGGGGGACCGAGGTAGGGAGACAGACTGAGTGAGAGGGAGACAGAGACAGAGTGAGAGGGAGAGGGAGAGGGAGTGAGACAGTCAGAGTGAGGGAGAGGGAGTGAGACAGTCAGAGTGAGGGAGACCGAATAAGGGAAACCGAGGGAGGGAGACCGAGGGAGGGAGACAGACTGAGTGAGAGGGAGACAGAGGGAGAGGGAGACAGAGTGAGACAGTCAGAGGGAGGAGAGGGAGTGAGAAAGTCAGAGTGAGGGAGACCGAATGAGGGAGACCGAGTGAGGGAGACCGAAGGAGGGAGACCGAGGGAGGGAGACCGAGGGAGGGAGACCGAGGGAGGGAGACCGAGAGAGACAGAGACTGAGTGTGAGGAAGACAGAGACAGAGTGAGAGGGAGACGGAGTGAGACAGTCAGAGGAAGGAGAGGGAGTGAGACAGTCAGAGTGAGGGAGACCGAATGAGGGAGACCGAATGAGGGAGACCGAATGAGGGAGACAGAATGAGGGAGACCGAATGAGGGAGACCGAGTGAGGGAGACTGAGGGAGGGAGACTGAGGGAGGGAGACTGAGGGAGGGAGACCGAGGGAGAGAGACAGAGACAGAGTGAGAGGGAGATGGAGTGAGACAGTCAGAGGGAGGGAGAGGGAGGGAGTGAGACAGTCAGAGTGAGGGAGACCGAGTGAGAGAGACCGAGTGAGGGAGACCGAGGGAGGGAGACGGAGGGAGGTTGACGGAGGAAGGGAGACAGAGGGAGGGAGGGAGACGGACAGAGGGAGGGAGACAGGCGGAGGGAGGGAGACAGACAGAGGGAGGGAGACAGACAGAGGGAGGGAGGGAGAGAGAGAGAGATGTGTGTATGCTGGGTCTGGTGGCTCAGTGGACGAAGGCGTCCACTGCAGGGACCTGTGTTAAACCTCATGGTCACAGTTGTTTGTGGCTCTAGCCCCGCCCCCCTCCCCCACTGACCCCACCCCACCAGTGCGGCCCTCTGCCACAAACCACACTGTGAATTTGGCCCCCGAGAGAAAGTTTGTGAGTACCCATGGGTTAAATAAATGTAAGAATAATTTACAAACAGATAACTATTTTTAATTAGAAATTATTCAGAAACAAAAACATTAATTATTACATACATTTAATCTTTTTAATTTCCTACCCTATAACACCGTACAATCCACAACACACACCTAAATGTTAATTACTAATTAACATAATTAACTGTCATTTAAAGAAAGATTATTAATTAAAAAACAAATTAACACACATAAAAATGTATTCACTCCCTAAACGTTACCCCTCTAAAACCAAAACTCACACGCAAAAGAATAAAAATGTACCCTAATTAATGATCAATTGATGAATTAATACTAATGATCAACTAATTATTAATCAATTAAACATCAATTACTTTCCACCCTCTACCCCTTGGCGGCCCGCGGAATTTTCAGACATCGTAACTGTATTTTTAAAAAAAAGAATTAATGAGTGTTCCCAAACACTGCCAGTTGCACCAGCGCGACTCTGACTCTGCTCTGTGGGGGCCGGGCGGTTCCAGGGATAGTCAGAGTGGAGCTGCGGGGCCGAAGAAGAGGTAAAATACAACAAAGGCTCATTAACATGCAAATGGTCTTTTAAAGACCTGTGAAGTACACGGGTGCGTTGTTTTTGTGCCCGGGAAGCTGACTCAGCCCCGGCTGACACACACGCAGGGTGAGATGACAGAGGGAGGTAGAGGGAGGGAGACAGAGGGAGAGGGAGGGAGGGAGGGAGGGAGAGGAAGACGGAGGGAGTGGGAGACAGAGGGAGAGGGAGAGGGAGATAAAGAGAGGGAGAGGGAGACAGAGGGAGAGGGAGACAGAGACGGAGTGAGAGGGAGATAGAGACAGAGTGAGAGGGAGACAGAGACAGAGTGTGAGGGAGACGGAGTGAGACAGTCAGAGGGAGGGAGAGGGAGTGAGACAGTCAGAACGAGGGAGACCGAATAAGGGAGACCGAGAGAGGGAGACCGAGGGAGGGAGACCGAGGGAGCGAGACAGAGGGAGGGAGACAGACTGAGTGAGAGGGAGACAGAGACAGAGTGAGAGGGAGACGGAGTGAGACAGTCAGAGGGAGGGCGAGGGAGTGAGACAGTCAGAGTGAGGGAGACCGGGTGAGAGAGACCGAGTGAGGGAGACCGAGGGAGGGAGACGGAGGGATGGAGACGGAGGAAGGGAGACGGAGGGAGGGAGGGAGACGGACAGAGGGAGGGAGACAGGCGGAGGGAGGGAGACAGGCGGAGGGAGGGAGACAGACAGAGGGTGGGAGACAGACAGAGGGAGGGAGGGAGAGAGAGAGAGATGTGTGTATGCTGGGTCTGGTGGCTCAGTGGACGAAGGCGTCCACTGCAGGGACCTGTGTTAAACCTCATGGTCACAGTTGTTTGTGGCTTTAGCCCCGCCCCCCACCCCCACTGACCCCACCCCACCAGTGCAGCCCTCTGCCACAAACCACACTGTGAATTTGGCCCCCGAGAGAAAGTTTGTGAGTACCCATGGGTTAAATAAATGTAAGAATAATTTACAAACAAATAACTATTTTTAATTAGAAATTATTTATAAACAAAAACATTAATTATTACATACATTTAATCTTTTTAATTTCCTACCCTATAACACCGTACAATCCACAACACACACCTAAATGTTAATTAGTAATTAACATAATTAACTGTAATTTAAAGAAAGATTACACACAAAAAAGAATAAAAAATTACCCTAATTAATTATCAATTGATGAATTAATACTAATGATCAACTAATTATTAATTAATTAAACATAAATTACTTTCCACCCTCTACCCCTATAAACTCCCAACACCTAAAAATCATTACACAATTTCCATAATTAATTTTAAAATAATTAATTAAAATCAATTGACAACTACTTAATGCTTATTTAAAAATAATTACTTCCCACCCTTTACCACTATAAACTCCACAACTTGCATCTAAAATGAATTACACAAGAAACCTGGCTTGATGTTGGGAAACTTACTTGAAATTGCCACAGCTCCCTGGTGCTACAAACTCCTGGTGCCTGCAGCGTCTCTCTCCCGCCGTCGCTAGCCTCCGCGACCGCTGTGTGGGGGGAGCGCCGGCTGGAAACTACACCTCCCAGGATTCACAGGGACAGGAAACACGCGGTAAGCGCGACCGGAGGCGCTACAAAACGGACCCTGCCCCCGGCAGAGCGGGGGACGAACAAGAAACCTGGCTTGATGTTGGGAAACTTACTTGAAATTGCCACAGCTCCCTGGTGCTACAAACTCCTGGTGCCTGCAGCGTCTCTCTCCCGCCGTCGCTAGCCTCCGCGACCGCTGTGTGGGGGGAGCGCCGGCTGGAAACTACACCTCCCAGGATTCACAGGGACAGGAATCACGCGGTAAGCGTGACCGGAGGCGCTACAAAACGGACCCTGCCCCCGGCAGAGCGGGGGACGAACAAGAAACCTGGCTTGATGTTGGGAAACTTACTTGAAATTGCCACAGCTCCCTGGTGCTACAAACTCCTGGTGCCTGCAGCGTCTCTCTCCCGCCGTCGCTAGCCTCCGCGACCGCTGTGTGGGGGGAGCGCTGGCTGGAAACTACACCTCCCAGGATTCACAGGGACAGGAAACACGCGGTAAGCGCGACCGGAGGCGCTACAAAACGGACCCTACCCCCCGCGTCGCGGGTAGCGCGCAGGTAGCGCCGGGAGAAGCCCGGGACAATGGCGGGACCGTCTGTGGCCCTCCGGGGCCAGAGGAGGCCAGGCCGGGCCAATACTCTTGGTCTTCGAGTCAAGTTCTGGACACCTCCATATTTGCCAGAGGACAGTGGAGATAAGTTACGGGGGCGTTCGTGGGTTATTCATTGTTATCGGACAATACCCACTGAATTGTGTTTGCAATTGGTTAGTTACAAGTGGTCGACTAAAGGATAAAGCATTTCTGTTTTTTAAGTGGTTGTTATACGATATCACAAACCCGTTAGGCCAAAGTTGTGCCATGGGTAAAACTAAAAAACCCCACAGTAGAATAGGGGGAGGAGTAAAGGGAACCCTAGACGCATTTATAACATGGGCAGAATCCTTGCTAACACATGAAATATTACTGACGGAGCGTAGGTTATCCCTCGACTCCCTCCTGGCACATAAACGATCTTCGCTGGGGACAATTGCTGAGTGTGTCACACCCGGGGTGAGTATCCCTGAAGGTCAGGGCACCTCTGCCCATAGTAATACCCAGCATGTTACCACAGTACAAGTTCACACAAAGACGATAGTAGATGGGGAACAAGAGTTAATAATACTGGAGGGGTCTTTAACTCCCTCCCGCCAACATCACACTTCACCCCCGAGACCGAATGCAACTGCGTCAGGAGATTTTGAGCCAGTTACCCCGGGTAATAGGGAAATTGGAGATGCAGAACAGAATGGGATCACCACGGGGGGGGAGAGGGAACCTGACGCCCCAATAGGGAGGGAAAGAGAAGTGATTACCCGCTCTAAAAAGGCGTTATTGGTGCCAGACCCCACCCTAGTTTCCGGCCTTAGTGTGAATGTAAGGTCCCCGGTTAACGCATATCGTAAAGGAACGGAAAAAACTAGAAATGTAAATAAATCGAAAAAAGGAGCCCTCAGGAAAGAACCGTTAGTTACTGAGGACGTAAGAACTCGGCCTACTTGTACACAATGTGAAACCTGCTCCCCGGTAAATAGGAAGGAATGGTCACAGGAGATATTGAAAGCATTAGAGTCCAACATAGAAGTCCTTCTCCTTAAACATTTGGCCCCCTTAGCAGAACACATTAAGAAAATTGAGGAGAAAGTAATTAGGTTGTTAGAAGCACAAAACGGGGAACACCCAGTGGCCCAATTAATTACGATTCAGGAAGGGTTGGGGAGCGTTTCGCGTCCTGCCAGCGCCGACACAAATAATAGTAGGCTGGCAGGGAGCAACCTGAGAGCTGCCCCTATAGCGAGTAAGGACAGAGATACGCTACCCAACATTGGAACCCCTAGATCACAACAGGGGGGTAAGAATAAAGGGCTGGTAATAGCTCACAGTCTCTCAGAAGCACAGGTGCAGAGTACCCCGGGTCTGCAGACATTGGACCTGCCTCCAGCCTCTTGCCCTTATACAATAGTCCTTGCGGGAGTTCCAGCCAAAAATTCCGATAGAGAAGAACCTACAAGTTCCCTGATCAATAAGACTAATCATTGGTTATATAATAACGTGAAGGGAGTCAAGCTGAGGAATACCCAAATTCTTATGGCAAGAAGGGTAGCCTGGGTTGGACCATCAGAGAAAAAATTTCCAGGGGACTGCGTTATTGTTAACTTCAGAGACCCGCAAATGGTAAAAGAATTACTTGCGTCTAGTTGTGGGTTCTTTGATAGAGGGTCGACAATAAAAATGCTTCCACTTAATTTTTTCTACAGGGACCACTTAACCGAGTCACGACAAACGACTTGGAGAAGAAGGGTAATACCTATTACAAGAAACAATAGCCCGTGGTCTGGCCCAAACCGGTTCACCCCACTATGTGAGGCAGCAGTGATGGACGAACTGGATTGACTGGCCCATGAAGAGCTCTTAGAGCCCCCATCCCCCTCAGCTAAGTCAATGCAAAAGGAGATTGCGGATATTACGGGAAATATCCCCGTACTTTCCACCAGGCAAAATGAAATTACACCAAATCCCGTAGTTAAAAGCTTGGTTTTGGGAGGGACTTGCCCTGGAGGATTTCCCGATCAAAAACCGTCTACCCTAGCCAGGAGGACGATAAATCATGAGGCTGAGGAACTCAGGGTGGTTTCATGGAATATTGCAAGAATCTCAACCAAGCTAAAAAACAAGGAATGGTTGGATTTCAGTCAGAAATTTCTTGTTATTTGTCTACAAGGGACGTGGGAGACGGATAGTAGTGCTTCACACCTAGAGGGATATAAAATGTTTTTCGTACCTGCTCGGAAATCTAGTATGGGAAGAGCGAAAGGAGGACTATTAACGTATGTGTCTCTCAAGTTACAAGGGACCTGGGAGGTCTTGGGCTGGAGTTCGGATAATTTACAGGGTATCAGTTATTGCAGGAAGGGCTTAAGATTTGTTTTAATAAATTTTTATAATGCGGTCCAGCCAACGCAGAGGCTGAATGAGCTTGAGGATAGATTGTCAGATCTACATTCCAGGGGAAATAACCCCCCAACCCTGATTTTGGTGGGCGACTTTAATTGCCATCAATGCCCACACTTAAAATGGGAAAGGGCTAAATGGGATTTTTGCCCTTCTACCAAGGATTGGCACCTAGAACATACACTGGAAGGTAGCAAATTGGGAAACATTCTGGGCACATATGATCTAATCCCTACGATGGACCTAATCAAGCCCATGAATTCTAATATTATTAACCCAACGTTCAAAGGCAGGGGCAGGGATACAATTATTGATTTTATTTTTGTTTCAAATTGTCTTAAATATAGGATCGCAGATTTTAGTATACAGATTAGCATTTTTAGTGACCACAACCCCTTGGTGTTGTCATTGATGGATGAGGACTCTGCCACTCAGGCAAGGGCCAGGATGACGAGGGGCACATTGGAAGCTACCGACCAAGGCAGGCGCATACGTTGGTCAAACATAGATGGGGAAGTATTTTACAAAAAACTTATTGCATCCCCCGATAGTGGGATCTGGATGTGTTTAGACCAGGATGTCAAAGGCAAAAAATTGATAAATGTCTTTGTAAATATGGCAAGGGACATTGACAAGCTACTCAGGGCCAAATCACTACCTACGTCCAACCCTCAACCAAAATGGTTTGACAAAGCATGCTCCAGTGCTCAAAAAGAATTAAAACGGGCACTCAAAAAGGTACCGAAAGACAGGAGTAGGATAGTGGAATGTAGGGCCTAATATAAGTCGGCCATAAAGAGGAGGAAACATACTATCCAATCTGAGGCTTGGGAGAATTTAAAGGAGGCAGCGGAGTTGAGAGACATGTCTAAATTCTGGAAGGTGATAAATGACCCAATTTTTCAGCCATTAAATAGTGAGAAGATGGCTTGTAACATCCTTCCAGAAGAATGGGTTTCTCATTTCAGTAAGTTGTATAATCATGGCAGTGCACCTCCCCAACAAGCCACAGATATGGGTACTCTTCCAAACTCATGGGTGGAGTTCACAGTGGACGAGGTTAAAAATGGAATACTTGCCCTGACAAGAAACAAGGCCTCGGGGCCAGATGGGATTCCTCCAGATTAATTTTTATCACAGGTTGAGCTGTGGGCCCCTATACTAGTGAGAATTTTTAACACAGCTGTGGAAGAGGGATTCCCAAGGTCCTGGTCAACTGCCAATATTGTCCCCATATTTAAAAAGGGAAACAAGAGCAATCCACAATGTTACCGCCCGATTTCCTTAATCGATGTGTCGGCAAAGGTGCTAGGGAAGGTGATTCTAAATCGTTTAATGGACTGGGCGGAGGAAAAGGAAATCATTACAGACACCCAGTACGGTTTTAGAATGGGCCGCTCAACATCTGACCAATGCCTCAACTTATATAACCTGGTCGCAAAATATACTGTGGCTGGTGAAGGTACAGTTTTTTTTGCCTTCATGGACCTGACAGCAGCCTTTGACCGGGTTAACCGAGGAAAATTATGGGAGATTTTAGAGTTGCTAGGGGTAGACTTAAGTTTGATATTCATTTTAAAAACATTGCACATGAATACCACAGCCCAGGTTCGGTATAGCAACGAGGGGAATCTCATCGACCACTTTTCTTGCACAGGGGGCGTGAGACAAGGCTGCATTCTGGCGCCTTTTTTATTCACACTGTACATAAATGGTTTGGACAAAGCTCTTAGAACATTGGGAGTTGATTGCCCGAGAGTGGCAAATAGAAGTATACCTGTCTTATTGTATGCGGATGACGCAGTACTCCTCTCGCGTACAGGGAGGGGACTGCAGTCTCTTATTGATGGCTTCTGTGAGTTCATGGCAAACCTAGATTTAACCCCTAACCTAACAAAATCCTACATCATGGAAGCAGGAAAAAGACCAACTAAGAATTTTATTTTTAAAATTGGGGGACACAAATTAGAGAAGGTCGAGGTTTTCAATTATTTAGGGATCATCTTCGATAAACACCTCAATTTTAATACATTAATTACTGAAAAATGCAAGCAGCACGTGAGCATAATGGGCTCAATCATGAACCGTGCCACAAGATTAGGTCGTTGGTCAGTGATGGAAATATTGAACTTATACAATTCAATCTGTTGTTCCAAAATCATGTATGGGAGTGAGGTCTGGGGATTTAGAAATATGTCCACTGTACAATTAGAGGAAAATAAGTTTCTTAGGAGGATTTTGCAAGTTCCTCAAAGCACACCGGCCCATATTATTCACGAGGAGCTAGGGATTCCCTATATCTCCGACAGTTTAAGTCTTAAGCCATTACTGTGTTGGATTAAAATCTGGACCAACCCTGAAGCAAGTCTAAGTAGAGAAATATTAATAGACTGTATCAACAGGGACAAAGGTCACAAGATACCATGGCTTAAATATGTCCAAGATAAACTGGAGTGGCTGGGTTTTGCAAAATACTTCAAGGAACCAACGTCCCTAACTCCGCAGCTAAAAGTCACGTTAAAAGCAGAATATACGAGGCGGATAGCCTGTGCCCGGGAAGACAGCGAAATACTGAAAGGGTCAGTGCGATCTCATATATTAACAAAATCTGCTGTAGGTCTAGAACTCAACCTGGCACAGATCTATAATAAAAACGATAGGTTTTTAATGACCAGATTCAGACTGGATCTTTTACATCATATTTTAGCAGTTCCCGCAGGGTTCACGAAAGATATTGGCTCAAAGGGTCCCTGTGGCTGCGATCTGGGATCTCCACAGGATACCCTCCATTTTGTATTCTTTTGTCCATTATATGAATACCCGCGGGCTCTTTTTTTAAAAACCATCCTAAGAGTGAATAAATTCACCCAAGTTAGAGTAGCTCTCCTATACTTAAAACTCTCCGCGGAACCCTTTACCTTGTTCTGTACTGTAAACTTTTTAAGGTTAGCGGTTAAATTGAGGAAATCTAGAAGGGAGGCGTAAGTTACTCTGTTTGCCGGATACTGTAGTTGAGGCATCTGGATTAAAGCCCCTCCGTAAGATAGTTATACATTGTACACAGAACAGGAGATAATACGTGGAGCTTTTGCAATTGTTGTTTCGCAATGTTTAGAGTACTTGGGATGTTATAAGAAGTTCTTTTTTATTTAGGCTACGGCTTATTTTAAAATTGATTGTTTTTATGTAAACTGCGATCATGCATTCTAATCAATGTCAATGTGTTGGTATCCCATATCTGTATAGCTGTCAGCACACTGCACTTTATAAAAACCATGAATTTGTAATCTAGCACAAAGCTTAGGCCCAACTCTTCTATTGGGATCCTGGAATGGCCCATTAGATATGTTTTATTTTAATGTTTTATGATGAACTGCTCATATTATTGTATATGAATTGTGTAAATATATTGTTCTTTTCCTGGATGTTTTAATATCCTAATAAAGATACTTTGATGATGATGATGAATTACACAATTGCCATATTTAAATTGAAATTAATTAATTAGCATTAATTAACAAATAATGATTAATTAATGAAAAATAAAGTACTTCCCACCCTTTACCCATGTAAACCCCAGAACCCGTTCCTTAAGAAAATGACACAATAAACATAATTAATTAATTAATAATACTTAACAACCAATTAATATTTACTTAATAATAAATTACTTTGTACAATTAGCACTATAAAATTTAAATTAAGCAAATATTAATACATTTAAAAAAATCATTAATTTATGATAATTAAATTACTTCCCACCCTATTCCCCTATAAACCCACAACCCGCTACGGAACTGAAAAACGCACAATTCAATTAAAATAAAATTGATAAATACAAAAAATTTAACACATATAATAAAAAACAAAAACAATACTAATACAAAAAATAGATCACATACATTTAGAATACATGCTAAAATACATAACACTAATTAAAAAATCGAAATTTTAAACAACTATAATTTTGCAAATTATATTAATGACTTCGATATATTTAAAAATGATATTTCTTACCTTAAAGTCGATATTTCAGCTGTTGTTATTTATGTGTCACAATATTTCAAACTCGATATTTGTGTAAGTCGACATTTCCAACTCGATATTATGTCTGCATACCCCTTGTTAATGGTACCATAGGTACCAAGTGCACTGTGGCCAAGGAAGACCTCTAAGGGCTGCAGCGGATGTATGACGTTACAACGCACACTATTACAACGCATGCACTTACAACGCATTTTTTACAACGCATAATCCATTACAACGCATGACATTACAACGCATGACACTACAACGCATTTTTAAAAAATACCTTTACAACGCACTACCATTACAACGCATACTACCTTTACAACGCATACCATTACAACGCATAATATTAAATTACATTTAAGGTAAGTATTAGATAGTATAGAGGTAAAAATTACTATTCTAACTCCAGGGGGTGCAACAGTAGGGTAAGTGTTGGATAGTGTAGGGGTAAAAATGACTATTCTAACTCCAGGGGGTGCAACAGTAGGGTAAGTGTTGGATAGTGTAGGGGTAAAAATTACTATTCTAACTCCAGGGGGTGCAACAGTAGGGTAAGTGTTGGATAGTGTAGGGGTAAAAATTACCATTCTAACTCCAGGGGGTGCAACAGTAGGGAAAGTGTTGGATAGTATAGGGGTAAAAATTACTATTCTAACTCCAGGGGGTGCATCAGTAGGGTAAGTGTTGGATAGTATAGGGGTAAAAATTACTATTCTAACTCCAGGGGGTGCATCAGTAGGGAAAGTGTTGGATAGTATAGGGGTAAAAATTACTATTCTAACTCCAGGGGGTGCATCAGTAGGGTAAGTGTTGGATAGTATAGGGGTAAAAATTACTATTCTAACTCCAGGGGGTGCATCAGTAGGGTAAGTGTTGGATAGTATAGGGGTAAAAATTACTATTCTAACTCCAGGGGGTGCATCAGTAGGGTAAGTGTTGGATAGTATAGGGGTAAAAATTACTATTCTAACTCCAGGGGGTGCATCAGTAGGGTAAGTGTTGGATAGTATAGGGGTAAAAATTACTATTCTAACTCCAGGGGGTGCATCAGTAGGGTAAGTGTTGGATAGTATAGTGTAATATTATGCGTTGTAATGGTATGCGTTGTAATGGTAGTATGCGTTGTAATGGAATGCGTTGTAAAGGTAGTTTTTAAAAATGCGTTGTAGTGTCATGCGTTGTAATATCATGCGTTGTAATGGATTATGCGTTGTAAAAAATGCGTTGTAATGGTAGTGCGTTGTAAAAGTTGAGTTGTAAAGGTTGTTCCCCGGCTGCAGCACTTATTGTGCCAACCTTAGAGGCCCTTTACCTTTAGACACACACACTGCCATTGCAGGCTGCGTGTTTTGGTGCAGAACAATGTAAAGAGTCGAAATGGCACACATCCCTGTGTGTTATGCCTAAAACCCACTGCCCTGGAATAGGTCAGCCAACCTTCTAGCTGGGTGCACTATACCAGAGGTGAGGGTAAAGGTGCATGAGCCCTGTACCACTACAGTGTCTAAGCCAATCCTTGGAGATTGTTAGTGCAGTAATGTCATTAAGAGTATATGGTGCTGGGAGTTTGTCATTACAAACTCCACAGCACCATAATGCCTTTATTGAAAACTATGAAGTTTGGTATCAAACATCTCAGCACAGTAAACCCACACTGATGCCAGTGTGTGATTTAATAAAAAATGCACTCAGAGAGAATCTTAGAGATGCCCCCTGAAAAATGACCTAACTCTAGTGCCCTGGCTGAGTAGCTGCTCACCAGCTGCCACCACCAGACATATTTCTGGACCCATGGGGAAGCTTCAAAGGTTTGCCAGCTTTTTGAGCTACCCCAGCCCTTTGCTGCCTCCTGCAACTTGCTCCCTTTGGCTCCCTCTGGTTCTGACCCCCACTTTGGGTGGGAGAATCGGAAAACCACGTTAGGAAAGGGGATGTGCCCACCTTTGCCAGCCCCACTCCTCAGGAAGGGGAGGCGAGGTGAAGCACACATCTCAGTCCCTGCCATCCTGCAGATGGGGGACCCAGTCAACCAGAAAGAGGTCCTGGCATAATAGGGGGTGTGCCCACACCAAAGAAGAGACTCATTGGTCCTAACCTTTACTTACCTGTAATGCCCCTAAATCTAGTATGTAGAGGCAACGCTGAACCTTGCCTCCTCAGAAAAGAACCGACCAGAAGGGAAGAAGATGGACCGAAGAAGCCATGCTGAACTAAGAAGAGGAGTATGCCCACTGACTTGGTCCCAGCTTTACCCGCGTGTCCGCACCTCGGACCTGCTGCAGAGAAATTCTGGAATGTCCTGCAGCCAGCAGCCCTCAAGAACTTGAAGGACCTGCCCTGCCTTCCAATCCCAAGACTTTTTCTCCTGTGACCACAGGATGTGTTCACCCACAGACTCTGGCCAAAACCGCCAGTTTACAACACTCTGCACCCGACACCCATGTCCCAAGTTTGGGAGTTGGTCTCCCCGGTGATCTTGACCTGCCTTGAATCTCCAAACGATGCCTGCGTTCTCTTTCTGGAAGATCACCCCAACCGCGACCAGACCTGATAAGAAAACCCAACACCTAAAGACATGCCTGCATCTGATGTCCCAAGGCCTTGGGTGGCCCAACAAATGGTGTTCTATCATCCCCAGGAATCCCAACTTACCTCTCCAACCAGTGGTCACCTCCAGAAGATCTTCATCCCAGAGTCTGCAGTATTTGTTGCCACCAGAGAATCCCCACTGAAATCAAAAGGGCACTTGATGCTAAAACAGCATCCTGCACCCAGCCGACCCTGTGCCGCTGCAGGTTTACTTTGGGTGCTAACTCGGATTCCACTTTGCCCTGAGCCTAACACCAGGAGCTTTGGTCCCACAACCTTGTGGCCTGCTCGTGAGCACACACACACCATTGGATAACATTGAGCCTCATCACTCTGCAATCCGCCTTCCTTGTACTGCTGAGAGTGCTTTGAGAGTGCATCCTCAATCCTCGAGGAATCCT
The DNA here is from genome assembly GCF_964204655.1 of Triturus cristatus. Classification (NCBI taxonomy): domain Eukaryota; kingdom Metazoa; phylum Chordata; class Amphibia; order Caudata; family Salamandridae; genus Triturus; species Triturus cristatus. The sequence continues at coordinate 161,189,626 of NC_140585.1, forward strand.
GGTTCTTACTCCAGGATACAGACTCCCACAAACTTGTACTTACCTGCAAACCGATAACTTCATTCCCACCCATAGGATTACATTGACTGTTTAGCTCGAAATTTCTTTTGTGTGGAGTTTGTTTGTACGAAACACTGAAAAGCTGCAAATTTACAAAAACTGATTTACTTACCTTTTCCCTAGAAAATGTCCCAGTATGATATCTAGGCATATCACACTGAGTAGGGAAAGTAACTGAAAAAAGTAATCTGTAAAGTGACTAAAACATAATTTTGAAACATTGACTTACCTGTAATTCAACTAACTGCATTTGAACCTGCATTCAACTGTAAAACATTGCATAAGATTTTGCAAAGTATTATTTCACTTACCTGTACCAGGCTTGGCTTGGTTCTAGAAATAAAAAAAAACTAATATTTTTGATACAAACAAATTGGTCTGAGTTCAGTCTGATTGTGTGACATCATTTACTGCCTGAGTGTGTACAACAAATGCTTAACACTACCACCTGATAAAGCCTTACTGCTCACCCACACTATTACAAATAGAGAGTAAGGTGCTATCTACTTTTACCTCTGCCTACTTTTGGGGTTGCACTGGATTCTGTGCACACTCTACCTCATTTGGTATAGTATCTAAATGGGCTTTATTATTGTGGTCAAGGCCTCTAGTTGCATATAAAATCCGATATGGTGGTCATTAGTATAATGGGGGGACGTTTGAAAAAATTTCAAATCAATTGACAGTGTTCCTGGTAGCACGCGCAGAGGAGTTGGCCAGCCCCCGCCTTCACCCCGCCTATGCGCATGCGCAGTTTTTGCAAGCTGATCGACCCAAGTAGGAGACATCGTGGAAGAGGAGGATGGCAGCCCGGGGACGCTGGCAGTACAGGTGTTTATTTTTTAGGGTTTTAATAAAGTATTATTAATTATTTTATAGGCGGGGTGGAGGCAGGTAGGCGGTGCGGAGTTCCACTGAGTTTTTTCCCGACTTCATGGACGTCCACGCAGTCCCACTATGCCAGCTACGCCCGGGGTTATTTAAGACACGACTAAAAACGATTAAAGGAATTCACAACACAGTACTTGAAAATTAGATACTTTGCAAGATGTCTTCTAAACTGCAGAAACACAGTTTGAACGAGTCGGTAGCTCTGTCCGGGGCTACCGGGATGCTGAAAACAACAGAGTCTAACAGTTCCAGCTGACCTCATCAATACAGGCCAGCAAAAGTGTGAACAGACTCCGTAACACTACCTCTCTCAGTGCGGCTTACACGGAGGCGCGAGCCTGTTGTTGCAACCGTCATGGTTGCATTGCAAAATGGAAGCTGTGCAGGGCGTGGTGTCCTCTCGATGTGGTGCAAGCAGTGGCCCGGTGACGATCATCCAGATGGCGTCTGTTAGACAAAGGCTTACGATGCAGGGCGAGACGGTGCTCAATGCGGTTCTGGCAGGTTGAGGTGCAGGGAACAGAACCGGTTTGCGGGAGCTGGAGTCGGTCGGCCCAGACTGCTGTGTTGGACAAGGCGGTGTGTTGTGAAACTTTATGAGCAGGGACCCCAATCATGGGTCACAGGGGTCGAGTAAGCAGCAGCGACAATATCAGTGTGACCAGGATAGCGAAGTGAAGCGAGGGGGTGCAGACTGCGGTGCCCCCAGGTCACGGTGCAAGCAGCGGCTCGGTGGCAGCAGTGTCTTGTCTTGTCGTCGTCATCGGTGAGACCAGGGCTGCAATGCGATGCGGGCGGTGCGGTCTGCGGGGCCGTCAGGACACAGACCCAGTGACGGAGTCGGTGAGTTGGTTGCGGTTCCCTTCTTTGTGGCAACTGACACAGCAGTTCCAGAAGCAGTACCAAGAGGTTGGTGAAGTCTTTGCAGTCCCTGAGACTTCAGAACAGGAGACCAGCTTGATTTCAGTCCCTTGGAGATATCCAGCACAAGTAAAGAAAGTTCAGTTCAGTCCTTTCACTGCAGGCAGAAGCAGCTACTGCAGGTCAACCCAACAAATCATCTACACATCAAAGGGGCAGTACTCCTCCTGGCAGCGCTTCCAGCTCTTCTTCTTGGCAAGTTCCTTGATTCCAGTGAGTTCTAAAATTTAGGGGTTTGGACCCCACTTGTGATAGCCCCAAATCCTTTGTCCTCTCAGACAGAGAATGCCTGTGCCCAGCCAGAACCAGTTCTGTCCTCCTTCATGCAGCTTTGTGGCAGGAGGTGGAGACAGCTTTGTCAGAGGCAGACCAGGCCCATTCAGGCGAAAGGAAATCTCCTACATCTACTCGAAATACAGCCCAGGTCTATACTGCTCTTCCCTGACCCATCCAGAATCTCTGGAGCCACTGCTCCTCTCCAGCCTCTGTCATCCAAAACCCAGACAGTCAATCCACAAACCCAGCAGAGGCCTACTGGATGGCTGAGCAAGAAAATACCTATATTCTAACAGTGGTGTTTTCAAACACAGAATGTAAAAATCACCTTCACTAAAAAGATGCATCTTTAGGTTCTGAGTTCAGGCATGCTAAACTTTATTTCTCTACCTGGTTTCCAGGGCCAGTTATGTTTATAAGATGTTGTAAACAAACTTCCAATTCTATCCTATGGGAACAGGTAGCCTTGCCATAGTGAAAAACAAAATTGGCAATAATTCACTATCAAGTCGTGTCACACACAACAGGGCATGTCCTACCTTTCACATACACTGCATCCTGCTCACAGGGGACCTTAGGCCTACCTTAGGGGTGACTGACATGTAAGAAAAGGGAAGGTTTGGGCCTGCCATGTGGGTACACGTGCAAAGTCAACATGGCAGTCCCAGACTGCACACAGGCTCCACAATGGCAGGCAGGAATTACATTTACAGGTTGCTTGTGTGGGTGGCACAATCCAGTGCCGCTACCCACTAGCAGCATTTGACTTACAGACCCTGGCACACTCAATGCACTTTACTAGGGACAGACAAGTACATCAAATAAGCCAATAATGGAAACACCAATCCATAAGACCATTTACAACAGGATACCTTGCACTTTACCACTGATCAGCAGTGAGAAAGTGCACAGAGAGAGAAACTAAGCCAGCAAAAACAGAGTTAAAACTGGGAGGTCAGAAAGCAAAAAGTCAGGGGAAACACACCATAAAATGCTACGTCTAACACAAACTCACTGTTTCCATAAGGCAAAGAGCTGCTTGCACCTCCTTTAGTAGACATACTAAGTGTGGTGTGGTGTGGTGTTGCACCTGCCTAACCTAGTGGGAACTAAACTGTCTCAGGTTGGAGAAAGGGTGTGCTGGACCTGTAATTCCCCAACCCTAAGTTCATTAGAACTTACTTATCCTAAGCTTATATTAAATGTGCCTAGCAGAAGTGTTGGTTTTTCAATTAATCAACACAAAGATTTATCAGGTAATACAATGGAGGCTTGAATCCCACTGCTGCCAACGATTTGAGAAGCTGGCCTGGTATGTGATGTCCACTAATGTAAGTGGGCACCTTGTGCCAGTCCAGTCAACCCTTGTGGTGATTCAAGAGGTCTTAGACAAACTTAGAAAGCTTTCTAAGTGGCAGCTGCGGAAAGCAGTCTTCAGGTCACTCCAGAAGGAGGTTAAAGCAGCTTGTTTTACCAGAATACAATCTTATAATTCTCCTCGATACTATTTATATTTGTATTTACTTGTTTCTTACCGTTTTTTAATATTTATAGAATTACTGTTCAATATACTTTCGTACCAGTTGCCAATATTTAGTAACTCGTTCTATATTATGGATTATATTTAGGTAGTATTGAACTCATATATATTTTTAATATGTATATTTATGTTTTCAGTTGACCTTTAACTCTTCTTTTCAGCAGTCATTCTAATACATGCTTGGCTCTTTACATCTTATTTTTCCTCACTTGGCTCTGCAGACCTTTATTTTATTTTCCTATACTGTCCTCATTAAGTCTCACCCCTCTGGATGGGGATCCTACTCGTGGTGGTGCTCTAGTGAGCTCAGACCCGCAGCTAAAGGTTAACATTTCTTGTTTTCCTTACACTTTCCATTTTCACACTCTTTTCTGTTTATCTCTGTTATTTCTGATATATTTTTCTTTGTAATTTTCCCTACTAAATTGTATTGTTTAACAAGTTATTTTAATAGTCTCTTATTTTCCTTTCCCCTCCCAACACACTATATTATTTATCTAGGCTATTTCTTTAATCATCTTGATTGTTTCCCTAACACCAATGTACTGGTATCTCTGTGGTAAGTCAGAGTACTCTTTTCTTATACTGCCTTTTTCCTTCCTATTGTATTCTCTCTAATTTATTGCTCTCTTTACTTTGGAAAACATATTGAATCTTGAACTACTAACTCATTTTGACATTGCTTCAGCATGACGAGTACTCATCCTCCATGCATCATTACATGGAATGTACATGGCCTCACTCACTACATTAAAAGGAAGAAAGTACTTTCTTATCTCCGATGCAAACACATAGATGTGGCTTTATTACAAGAGACTTGTTTAGATACACGAGAATCTGATAAACTCTGCAGGGATTGGGTGCGAAAAGTCATCCACAGCAGCATTCGAAAAGGTGATCCCACAGATACAAGTCCTTTCAGAAAAAGTGGAGTTGCAATTCTTATTCGCAAATCCCTCCCAGTCACGGTCTCCAAACCATGGTCAGATCCTTATGGTCGATATGTATTTGCTAAATTATGTATTGGGAATTCTTACATCTGCCTTGGATCAGTTTACGCTCCAACAGGAACTAAAAAATCATTATTCCTCCAGTTGAAACATCTACTAATAGAGATTGATGCTTCACATTATCTCATTGGCGGGGATTGGAATCTGGTACGTGAGGCGGATAGAGGTACACTAGATGATATGATTTCCGAAAACAGATTAGTTGATCATTGGTGTCTTAGTCATCCAACAAAAACAGAATACACATTCTTTTCTCCTACTCATGGCACATTCTCTTGCTTAGATTACTTTTTGACATCACGTAAAGCGGTTCAATTGGTCATGGAGTCTCGCATATTAGAAGCAGCTTTGTTTGATCACTCCCCTGTCCTTCTGTCTCTTGATCTAGAACTCTCTCGGCCAGGGTTCAAACCATGGCGTTTGAATATCCAAAGGCATAGGACTCCCAAGGATAAACTTTAACTGCAATCACATCTCCAAGATTCTCTTTCCATTAATCAGGGCTCTGTAACTGCCAACAGAACTATTTGGGCTGCAGCCAAAGCCACTATTAGGGGTCAGCTAATGCGTGATGCAGCAGAATGCTGCCTGACAAATGGAGCTAGAACGCAACATTCAATCTTACTCTCGCCTATACACAATAACCCCAACCTTTCAAAATCGTTAATAATGAGAGTAAGCACGTATGGCCTTAAAGAGCCTGTTTACTTCAAAAGCTGAATATGCTCTGCAGAGCATGAAGGGGCGACATTACGAACAGGGAGAAAAATCAGGGGGATTGTTATCTGCACAATTGCGTCACAGGGAGGCAGCCATAGCCATTCCGGCTATTCGATCAGCACAAGGTGATATACTTACGAGACCTCAAGAGATTGTCAACTAATTTGCCTCTGTTTACCAATCCCTTTATACTCCAGGCAACCAATTGATGAGGGTAGAGCACTACTTGAAGGTGAAATCACTAAGGACAAGATTACCAAAGCCATTTCTGCCCTGCCATACCACAAAGCTCCCGGGGAAGAAGGATTCCCTGCTGAATTCTACAGATGGACAGAACACAATATTATTGATACTTTACATGCTTCATTTCAGGAAGCAGATAGTGAATCTTCATTGGGTCCTCTTTCTAACAAGGCAGTTATCACCGTGCTATCCAAGCCTGGTAAAGATCCTCTTCTATGCTGTAGCTACCGTCTCATCTCAATATTAAACTGTGATATCAAAATATTGGCCAGCATCCTAGCATCCTGCCTACGTAAAGTCTTACCTTCTCTAATACACTACACCCAATAGGACTTTGTCCCAGGGGCTCTTCTCTGAATAATCTCCGTACATTAGCTCATACATTGTAGTCTGCTAAACATCTCTCAGAGGATGCATTAGCTCTCTCACTTGACGCAGAAAAAGCGTTTGATCACATTGAATGGGAATACCTTTTTACAGTAATGCAACGCTTTGCGTTTATTACATGATAACCCTTCTGCTCAAGTGAATTGCGGTGGTTTCCTATCTGATACATTTCCAATTTGGAGGGGAACGCGCCAAGGTTGCCCTTTATCCCCCCTTCTTTTTCTTTTAGAAATGGAGCCACTAGCTGCCACACTCAGCCAATCTTCTGAAATCACAAGTGTTCCTCTTCCAATTGAACACTCTAAAATCTACTTATATGGCGATGATATTCTACTTTCTCTTACACATCTTCCCAGATCTCTTCTGTCTCTACTTCAAATTATTGATGACTTCTCTTCCTTTTCAGGTTATAAAATAAATTGGGACAAGAGTGAGGCGTTGCCCATTTCTGATGGAACTAAAAAAACAGCTATGTACGTTTGCCATTTTCATTGGCAGTCTTCCTGCCTTAAATAGCAAGGAATTTTAGTCAATAAGGGCTTGGATGACATGGTTATAGACAATTCACCTCCTCTGCTTTCTTAAATGCAGCGTGATTTTGACAAATGGAAGACTTTAGGGCTATCCCTTTGGGGCAGAGTCCAAGCTATCAAAATGGTCACTCTTCCGCGTTTCATTTATATTTTAGGTATGCTCCCTCTTCAGATCCCTTTATCTACCCTTCAATCAATAGATTCCAAGATTAAGACCTTTATATGGGGTTCACCTAGGCCTCGCCTTGCGATGGAAAAACTAAAAGCTCATCAACTATATGGCGGAATGGGTCTCCCATCCATTAAACACTAGTCCCTCCCATTGCACATCTCTCAATTCTCTTATTTTCTACCAAGAATCAAAGGCATTCCACAATGGGTTCCCATTGTACGCTATCTTTTCTCCATCGATTCAGGTCTTTCTCTTCTGTATGGCAGTGGCACTAGACATTCTGATCCCAAAAATCAGATTTTTTCAGTAATGCATAAATCCTGGCAAAGAGGACATTGTTTATTAGATTAAAACTCACATATTCATGTCAAGGCTCCCTTGTGGAATAACTCAGGTATACATATTAATGATTGTACATTATCTTGGCCTTTGTGGCAAACAGCAGGCATCCATTCTCTAGATCAACGTTTTCATAATGGTGACTTCAAATCCTTCTCAAAATTAAGGGAGGAATTTAATCTTTCTATACAACATTGTTCTAAATACCTTCAACTCCAACAATGTTTGAAAAAACATTTAGGGTCACCCCCTTGGTTGCTTCAAATATCTCCAATATTATCCCACTTAACTATATGGGGGAAACATAAAGGAGTGACCTTTGCACTTTACAAAAACTTTACTCTTCTCCTCTTTTCAAAAACCCTCTCTCATAATCTTCAACTTAGGTGGCAATCCTGTTTATCAATCTCTTATACAGCTACTGAATGGGATCAGATACTGGAGGGTCTGCATAAAGGAGTCCGTGAAGCTAGACTTACATTTTGTCTATTTAAAATTCTCCATGACTGACATTGGTCACCAATTAAACTGGATAAAGCTGGTTTACTTCCGCATGCTGATTGTTGGAGATGTTCTATTTCTGGTTGTGATACAACTCATATTATTTGTGAGTGCCCTAGAATACAACCTTTGTGGACCTATGTTGGTAAAACCTTACATTCTACAATGCCCTTACATTTGCCATTCACACCTACTAACATTCTTTAACATGATCTAAGTCACTCCCCAAACCTTTCTAAATCACAACTCCGTCTCTTCCACACTGCTTTGGCTACAGCTAAAATCTGTATCTTACAACATTGGAAGTCATCATCCCCACCATCACAGGAAGAATGGTTAGTTGCAATAATACAGAAGGCTTCACATGAACAAACGATCGATAAACTTTAGGGCCAAGTGAATATGTTTCTCCAGACCTGGTCACCTTTTCGAAAAGCTAAAATTGATGATGGTGATGATACTGTTAATTCCTATGTCTCTCCTAATACATCTAGTCAAGCAGACTAATCCACTGTTTTACATCATTGTACATCAAATTTTTTCATTATTATCTGCTCTATTTCTTTCATTCACTCATATTATTTTCCCACTATTTATTCCTCGATTCTGTTCCTTTTTCCTTTCTTCTTAGTACTCTGACTCCACCTTTTTATATTATTCCTCAGTTTTCCACTATTCTCTTTTAAACCTACTATGTCGTAAATTCTTGCTAGGTGTGTATTTTCTATGACAACTCATTTCTCTACTACTATTATGATTTTCTTATGTATAATCATTGTCTCATATTTATAATTGATCTATTTATATTCCATCAATTCATAATATATGCTTTATCAATGTCTTATTTATGTAAATTCTCACTATTTATTTATTTATCTATCTATTTAACTATCTATTCACAATATGCCTATTTATATATTTCATATTTATACGTTTGTATCCACCAACATATGTTATATATCCAATGTTATTTTTCACTTTTATAGTATTTCTCAAGTATTTATTAATAATGTATTGCTGTTTTCTTATCTTTGTTATTACCATGTATTTTAAAGTAAAATTCGTTAAATAGTTTCGACACAAAAAAGAGGAAAGACCACAATTTAGGGAAAAGGTCAGAGGTCCTTATTATGAAAATCCCATTAAGTGACCCCTGATTCAGAGAAGTCTTTCTCCCAAGTTATCACAGGAGGTCTTGCCGGACTATGGCACTGCTGCAGCTACCATTCCTATGCTGAGAGCTGCTTTTAAGATAATTCCGGAAGGAGAGGGTCTTAACCCAGCAGATGTGTGTTTTTCTTTTGAAGGAACATGCGCTCCTGACCACAGTCCGATAACCACAGATTCCCTGCTGTGATCAGGTATGCCGTGTGTTGAATCCCAAGAAACTCTAGATGCGAATGAGCTTCTCTATACTCTCATAAATCAGCATGTAGAACTACTCTCTAGGGTGTTAGATTGTCAATGACATTCTAACCATGTTAAAAATGTTGACATTATTCTTGCTGTTAGTGACATGCATTAGTGTTGTAATCATATTCTGTATGGTTATTACTTATGTACTAAGTAATAGGATGAGACTGTTATAATAAGCACCTTTAAATATATAGGGCCAGATGTAAGACCATGCATATTTGCGATCGCTAATTGCAATTTGCGACTCGCAAAAATAAATGTACAACAGTGTCTCAGAAACTGTTTGTGATTCCCATGGAATTGCAAATTGCATGCCTCATTAATATTCATGAGGCTGTCGCTGTGGGAATGGCTTGCACTCACAGGAATGGTAGCCTGCTGGGGTCAGCAAACCACCATGTCTGTGACTGCTTTTTTAATAAAGCAGTTTTTTTTAAAATGCAGATGGTTTTCCTAAAAGGAAACAGGATGCATTTAATAAAAGAAAAATTAAACTTTTTATTTTTAATTTTTTAAGGGAAGACAGTGGTCCCTGGGACCTCTTCCCTTTTGCGAGTGGCGTACCACCTACTGGAAGTAGGGGGTAGTACATGGCGACTCGCTATTAGGAAGGGATGCCCCGTCCTAATAGAAAGAGTCACAAATGCTATTTTGCGAGTCAGTGACGCACAAATAGCATTTGTACATGTCTGGAACCTTTTTTTGCTGTTGCAAATGGGACAATCTCCTGTCTGCGGCCGCAAAAATGGGTTGTACATCTGGCCAATAGTGTCTTTTATTGGTGCAATACTTGTGTGTGATTTGTTTGAATCACCACTGTAGCCCTGACCCCTTTTATGGGACTGTTAGTAACTCAGAAAGCACAGACACCACATTGACAAGTATGTCAGGTGGGTTGCATGAAGCTACAACAACCTGTACTTTCTCTCTCAAGCTCTAGAGCACTGAACTAAGTTCTTGCACCCGTGGGTGGGAAAGCTAAAGCTTGCAGAACTAAGCCAAAGCCTTAGTTTATGTAACAGTTGTTACTTCATGAGGCATATTCAATTCTTCAATCTTGGCTGCACTTTTGGCTGCATCTTTTTTGCTTGCAAAAGAGTTGTTTAGTTCTTGAGTGCCATTCCTAAGTTCAGAGATTTTGCTCTCTGCTATATCAATGTGGTAACTGTGTTTATCCAGTCTATGTGTTGTTTGGTGCATATGTCCTTCCAGGTGATCAATTTTTGCATCAATAACTTGCGGGCTAGGCTTCATTGCTTTGGAGATTTCTTTAGAATACATGTGTGAATGTTCAGACTGAGCCACAGTGCCCTATTCACTTCATGGGAAAGGTGGCCTGCAGCAAGATTCTGCAGGACTATCCCGGTTGGAAGGAGAGTTTGCATTTTTGGCACCAGGCTTCCCAATGCTGCTGTTCACAGCTCAAATGTAAGCTCTGCAGCTCTGCAAACTAGTATCATGGGGTGTCACCTATTGTTCTTCAGAGCAATGCTCAGCATAGCAAAGAACCAATGGGGGACAGCTATGGTCCCAAAACACAAGGAAGATGATAAAGGTGACCTCCACCCAAGGTCCCAAAATCAGTAGGCCCCAGAAACCACTATGACTGCTCGACACACTGCCAGATAAGAGACTTTCCACAGAGGTCCAATCAATCCTGGAGACCAGATAGGCCTGTATGATTCACAAATATCTCACAACATTTCTGATCATCTCAAAACTACTATCCTTACAAGCTCCCACAACACGGGTCATATGTACTTATATAGACATCAATCAGGCATTCACATGAGCAAGGCCCCTGAAGCTGGATAGTCTAGATCACAACTGTTCTCGCATACGCCTAGGCCACCATTCACCATCTCCCTCTCCACAGCTGGCCCCATAGTCCACAGAGGATGGAAGCAAGAAGACTAGGCAAAGAATCGCGGCACCCTGAAAATCTGCATCAATGGGCCATGCCACTCACAGCTCCCATAATGGCCTGTGCCTCCCGAGCCGCCATCGAAGAGGGATTTCACAAACTCCATCCCAGCAATCCCTGTAAGTTTGAGAATCCTGGTCCTCTGCTAGTGAGCAGCCCAGGTTTTTACATCCCCTATTCAAACAAATCCCAGACAGCAGAGCTCATCATTCATGATCGATCATGTGGCAGGCCAGGCTGCAACCAGCCACACATCGCCCAGCATTTATCAGGCAGTCAGGAGAGGAGCACATTGACTGAAAGGCAGGCATTAAAGGCAATGACAAGTTCCTCCTCACATATGAAAGAGTATTTGATGGGTGCATCAACAGGATAAGGCTGGGTAATAGGGCAGGGAAAGCAGAGCACTGATTTAGGAGGCCAACTTGAATAATGATTGGCCATGCCCCTGACGTTCATAGTTCATATGCTGTAGCTAATCCAGGGAACCCATGCTTTTGCAAAGTAAGGTGCATTTTTTATGTTACTTCTGAATAATGTGGATGGGGTTCATTTATAGCAAATCGCAAAAAGCAAAGTATTCTTTTGAAAGAGGAAAATTGACTAATAGATTTTAGATTGACCCACCAAGTTGGTTTCTTTTCTTTGCTAGGGAATTTTCTTATTGAAACGTTCCATTTTTAAGAAGAAATCGGTTACACTTGTGACATTGCTTGACCACTTCTAGAAATCATCACAAGCCTGTCAAGCAATAGTTTCCTTCCTTTATAAATCATAGATAGCATAACACCCTGTCTAAAAACAGGAAAGTTAGAAATTCTCCAGAGAGGTGAGTAACTGTTTCTCAGTAACAGAAACGGTACCATCTCTTCAAACATCAGTCAGCAATTCCTATGACAGACAGCTTTCCACTGAAAGGGAACAAATGTGTGATCAAAATATCCCTTAAGTTAGGGCAGCAATGGCTTTCTGACTCTAAGTACCAAATGCTAAATCCTGATTCAGTGCCATAATTCCTCGGTTCAGGAAAACTAATCATTCCTTATATTTAGATACTCTCAGTTGTATCCTTGACCCTGCTGAATGGGAACAGTCCATCCTAAACTGCCAGGCCTGAACCGCATTGAACTGGAACACAAGCAACCCAGGACTGGTTGTGCCCTTGTTAGGGCTCACCAGCCAGACATAGCTTGGCCTGGCAGTTCAGGCTGAACTGTTCCCATGGCAGCATGGTTAAGGCTGATTTGCATATGGCTGGGTCCAAACTGAAGTGGCATGGTGTGTAAACTATCAATACACAGGTATGCTGCCCGAGTAATTACCAGTGGCTGAGATTAATTCAAGCATTCCATACATCACTCTTTGTATACATAGTGAGTCACACTAGGTGGTCCTGTGCACACTATGTCACTGGTTCTGAGCTATACCTGGCTGATGTGCCCTAACTAAGCAGAGCAAAACTGGTCCTGGGTTGTTTGTATTCTGGTTCAGGGAGCAGCTGGATGGGCATTTTAGGAAGAACTGTTCCCATTGGAGCAGACTCAAAACTGATTTGCATATGGCTGTGTCCAAAATGAGATGGCATGGTGTGCAAAATTGCAATGGATTGGGATGTGGGTTAAGTAATTTCCAGTGGTCAAGATTAATTCAAGCATTCCATTCATCACTTTTTAGAAACTAAGATATGGTGACATATTTTCTAGAGTTGCTTGGAAGACATTTGAAAATCTTCCTCAGCATCTTCATGGTTTGGAAGTAGGATGCAGTGACAGTGTTGACTTGTACAGTCGTGCCCAGTCTGCTGTAAAAGATTATTCTGAGATTCCTGGTGTGAGTCCAGGTTCATCTGGCCACCAGTTAGAGTGTCATGGTGAGGTGTTCTTGCCAAACAACACTACTTCTGCTTTGTTGGTGTTGAGTTTGAGACAGTTGGTTTCATCCAGTTAGTAATTTCTGTCATGCAGGCATAAACTTGATTCTTTTGTTAGGGTCTTCTCCTAGAGGAGGTGCATGAGTGGTGCGTCTCTGGCGTTGAAAAGGATGTTGATGTGTGCATGAATGAAATTGGTCAGAGGCATAACATATGCGCTGAAGAGGGTGAGGCTGAGTGATGGACCTTGAGGAATTCCACAGATGAGTTTGCAGGCTTCCCTGCAGTAAGATTTCAGGCTAACAGCTTGTGTTCTATCCATAAAGAAGGAGCAAAGCAAACAGAGAGCTTGTCCTTGGATGCCATGTCTCCTCTGTCAAAGATCATGCCAAGGTCATCTGCGGCGGCAATGAGTGCTGTTTCTGTAATGTGGATGTGGATGTGCCTGAATCCTAAATGTGTGGCACTGAGGAGCTAGTGGTTTCTGAGGTGGTTGATGAGGCGTTGGTTAACTAACTTCTCTATGACCTTTACCGAGTATGGTAAAAGAGAAATGGGTCTGTCGTTGGAATGCATGGCTTGGTCTTCAAATGGTTTCTTTAGCAGTGGCATAAGAGTAGGATGTTCCAGATGTCCAAGAACATAGCTGAGTTGATGGAGGCTTTAATGATGGGTAGTAGTGATTAACTGATTGGTAAGGGTTCTCGGCGTCAATGGTCCTCATAGTGGCAGCAATTTTGATAGTGGTGATGGTGAGCCAGAGGCCAAGGTTTGTTCTTCAGCCATGATGGGAAGATGAGCAGGAATGGTGACAGGGACCAGTTGAGGGTCAAAATTTCTGTATTTGGAGGTGATTTTATTGCAGAAGAATTCAGAGAGCTTGATGCAAAGATCTTATGAGGGGGTGATGCTGCTGGTGGCAGCAGGAGCTGTGTTGAAATCTTTGATGATGGCAAAGATTTTCTTGCTGCTGTTAGGGCTGACGTCAACGCAATCTGTTGGATCTGTGTGCTTGATGTTCTCTATCTGCTTGGTGTTCTGTAGATGCAGAAAATGAGTCACCTCAGGATATTGATATTGTGGTTCTCTGATTTCATTTTGGCCCAGACGATTATAGAGATAGTATTGTTTAATCTCTTGCCCCGCATATAAAATTTGGAAGATGCACCACAGCTACAGTTGGCCCTGCACATCCATGCCTATGTCAATGGTCAGTACAAGGGGTTTGTGGCAGTTGTGATGGGAGCTGAGGCACCTCATTGGTTTTGGAGACAATTAGGTCTGTGGATGAGGCATTCCTGTTTTGCAGAAGCAGAGTTGGTGCGTGGGACAGTCAGTTGTGTTGGTAGTAGCAGTTGCAGTATCTCTGCTGCTGGAGCCTTTGGGCGTGCTGGTGGCAGTGCTGCTGCTAGCAGCTTTGTAGTGATGGAGGCAGCTCTCCTCGTAGGAGCTTTAGTGATGGAAATTATGTTTATGGCTGCTCTCATGAGAGTACTGTTTACCCTCAGTGTGAGTGCAAGTTTACGACGATTCGAAGAACTTCTCCCACTGTCATGTTCTCATTGTGGGTGTAACATGAAAGGGATGTAGTGATTAGTGTACGAGAGATGTATGTTTGAGCTCCTCATTAAGTCCCTGCTATCACCAAGGTGTATGAACAACCATTTTATATTCCATACAGGCCCCATCATGATTTGAGCTGTGGTGTGGTCACCATCTATTTCATACTTCCATAATAACAAGCACAAAATGAAACAAAGTGAATTCTTGGTCTTTCATTCAAGTGAAAGCACAGAATATCCAACATCCAACAATATGTTTGCCACATACATTCCTGCGAATTCTGCCTGGAGGTAGGTCCATTCCATGGTGTAAGTGCCATTGCACATGAAAAGTGGTTGTGTATATGTGCACAAATTCTATATGTTGAAAATTTGGATGGTAGTGCCTCACTATAATGAGCCATGATGATATCACATGCATATGATGGAGCAATGTTGTAATTTATTTATACACCTTCTTGACTACTGTGAGGTGTCACCAGTAAGCCTGGGCAAAGCACTACGCTACGCTCGCGTAGTTTGCGAAGTTCGCGCTACTTCTCACTACGCGAATTGCACGTAGCACAGTGCGAACACGCGTAGCGTAGTGTTGCGTAGTGCTGCGGTAATTTTTTTCTTGCTCGCGGTCCTCAACGTCAAGTTGGCGACCGCGAGCAAGCAAAATGACATCCCGGCGAGACTTTTTCCTTGTTCGCGATCAGCAACATCAAGTTGGCGATCGCGAGCATGGAAAATAAACCTCCCGGCGAGATTCCCAACGCGAGGAGGTCAGGTTTCTCATTGCGAGTGGTCGCGTATGCCCGTGACCGCTCGCGATGAGAAACTACCAGTTCGCGTTGAGAAAGCTGCCGCTCGAGTAAAAATCTACTCGAGCAGCAGAAAACTACAGCTCGCACTGTGCAAGATGCCATTTTCAATGATTGCACAGTGCCGGTTGCTTGTCCGCACTGTGCAATCATTGAAAACAACATTGGGCACAGTGCGAACAAGGTACTACGCAGTTCGCGAAGTGCTACGCGTAGCTTGCGTAGTGCGAACTGCACTTTGCGTACCTTCGCGAAGTGCTACTTCGCGAACTACGCCCAGGGTTAGTCACCAGTCAACAAATATACAGTTATGAATCAATGCCTGGATTTACAAACATTTTGTGTCAGAGTTGGAAAAAATGTTGGCGCAGCCCCGATACAAATTACATTTTGGGATTTTGTTGGAATCGGTGAATACCATGTCAATGAATGTCATAATATGTGCAGGTCCAACAATGGCGATATCAGTAAATGAAATATGAATGTATGCCACCGTTTGCCCGTCAACACAATGTCAATGTGTACTGTAACCTGTGCGCAAACAGAAGCAATGACATCAGCAAAGATGATTCCAATGTATTCCGTGATCCATGCTCATACAATAGCATTATAGTTGTGAACAGGAACAATTTCAACAGGCATTCAGACTAGAGCAAACATAATCTTGTTAATACCAATACAAACTATATAAATCCACAACAGGAAAACTGTATGCGTACTGATGATATTGTTGCCAAAAAGGATACCAATGACTGCCATTTTACTTTTAGGAGTTTTGATGTACTCACATCGTTGCTGTTGGAAACACCCACGGTGACCACTCCATCAACCCCAAGTCAGAGATACGTCCTGTGGCCCACGCCTATCATGTAAAAGGTCAGAAGTGGGGTCCCCCATAAACCAAACATAAACACGCACCCAGGGAAAATGCTGATCGATTCCACAGCTAACTAGTTGCACCAAAATTAAGTCTGAGATAAGTTACCCCAATAAACTTGTTTTCCCAAAGGCCCGCATTCCCTAAGTATACCACAAAACTAGATACCAAATGTAGATAGGCACACTCAACCAATCAGGACATGACAGGCACACCACACATAGTGATTATGCGCTCCTCATTCCGGACATCTGGACACATACACACTGGCCCAAACTAGCGCTCCCCGAGGTCGAGACCCATCTGTGTCCTTATCAGATGCCCATGTTTTTGATTTACAACTAAGATGCTTGTTTGGAATGTTGTAAAGTGTTTTATTGTTCCTCATGAACTGTATAAATTGGCAGCGAAAACTTTGTACATTGAGAGATTTTGAGAACACACATCCTGTCATGCTCTCCCAGCTGCAGCGTTTAATTAAACAAACTTGTTATTGTTTTGCCAAACGCCTCTTGTTTTTTCATTTATTGAAGGTAAATACATAGCCAAGCAGCAATTCATAAAACCACACATTTGCCGACCTGCATGTGCATTACATGGCTGTATAAAGAAAGCATAACATTAGGCAGCTTTGCACTACCTTACATCATAGGTTTTGCATGGACATTCCCGTGCATCCACCCATGGATTTTAGCACAAACTCATATTTACAACACCTTGAAAACATGATTTGCCCCAGAATGCTGTGCCTCTCTGAGGCTGGCATAAGAAGGAGAAATATAGATGATTGTACTGGAAAGCATACATTCATGCACAAACTATCCTGAATACAATGCAGACCAAGTGGCACAAGGGTGCAGGCCACCCGAAGTGCACCCAGTGCAAGGAGGAAGCTGCAGCATATCTTTCTAAACATGGCACTTTCCTGCTCTTTCCATTTCACACAATTAAGTAAATTCCCTTGCTGAGCTGTGTTTGGTGAAATCTTAGTTAATCCTGGCCATATATATATATATATATATATATGTATATATATATTCAATGAAAAAACCATAGGTTTCACACATGTTATAGTTAGCTGGAAATTTTACTGATAAAAAACCAATGAAATTCCCCCGTTATAGTTACTGTAGGCAACTATAACTCACGCGACCGCAATCCTCTGCTGATGCTAATACTGTATTTAGACACTTATTTGCCCATGTCTTCTTCCATTAAATTTTAGCTATACATATTTTACAAATTTTTTTTTTTCATAAAGACACATATGTCATCACCAGAGGATTACGGTCGCGTGAGTTATAGTTGCCTACAGTAACTATAACGGGGGAATTTCATTGGTTTTTTATCAGTAAAATTTCCAGCTAACTATAACATGTGTGAAACCTATGGTTTTTTCATTGAATTAGCAAGGTTTTTTAAATGCTAATTCATAACTATAACGTGTGTGAAACCTATGGTTTTTTCAGTGAATTTGTACGGTTTTTTAAATGCTAAGTTACTTTACGCCATTCGTGGCGTGCACGCCCACTTAACGCAGTTCGTTCCGTGCGCGCATGGTGCGCTTTGCGCACCGTGCGCGCACAGTGAGCACGCGGTGCGCTTCGCGCACCGCGCGCCCACTTTACGCAGTTAGTGCCGTACACGCAAGGTGGGCACGCAGTGCGCTACGCGCACCGCGTGCCCACGTTACGCACCGTGCGCACATGGAGGACATATTATGCGCTTCCTTGTGATAGGTAATCTGTTAAATTTAATTTGTAAGTGATGACAATAATATGCCATGCACAGAGAGTGTTTTTTTTTTTTATTAAAATTTTTAGCGTAAGCGCACCGTACGCGTACGGTAAGCGTAATCGGCGAAATTTTCAAAAAATAAAAATGTACCGTTTTTGGCCTTGGGGGATCTTTGAGGACTCAACTAACATGGCTATGTGCATGGGCGCTGTCTAAACAGCCCCTTTATATGTTTTTTGCCTTTGTTTACAGCCCCCCCCTCAGAGTGCGAGAGAGAAAATGGCGGCCGCCGCTTCCTGGTTCGGCCGATTCGAATGTTTACTAAGATCTAACAGCCAATCAGAATCGCGCACGCGCACGCCACCGTACGCGTACGGTAAGCTTACGGTAAGCGTACCGTAAGCTGGCTCAGATATATTGATTTAAAGGCTATTTTCTCAGAATCTACTGAACAGATTTACACCAAACCTACAAAAGGCACTTCCTTGACCTGAGGACTACCTCTCTGCCAAATTTCTAGTAATTCTGTTCAGCCGTTCGGGCTGTAGCCCTGTCTAAAGGTTCTATGGAAAAATGCATGGGAAAAACGCGTTTTGGGACCCCCCTTTTATCTCAGCCCCCGCTTGACGAATCCCCCCGAGACTTTCAGGGTAGGAGCGGAGCGTAGCGCCCCACCTATTTTGAGAAATTCGCGAGGATTCGTCGACCGGCGCCAAAGTTATTCAAAATAGAATGTTGCGGATTTCCTATGGAAACAGGGTCCTAACTATAACCAGTAGGTAATATATATATATATATATATATATTCACTGAAAAAAACATAGGTTTCATGCATGTTATAGTTAGGAATTAGCATTTAAAAAACCTTAGAAATTCACTGAAAAAACCATAGGTTTCAGGGGCGTTATAGTTAGCTGGACTTTTCACTCGTACAAAACCATTGAAATTCCCCCGTTATAGTTAGTTCAGCTAACTATAACTTCGCGCGCCCGCAATGCACTGCTGATGACGTCACATATTACATCACTCATGACATGGTCAGTGACATCACTCATGACATCACTGATGACATCTCAAATGACATCACTGATGACATCATCCAGTGAATGTGTGTTTTTCTGAAAATTACATATGTTTTATATATGTATATCTCAAGGTCGATTGAAGAATAAATGGGTATATAAGTGTCTAAATGGATGATTTGTTTTTTAAAAATTGATTGTATAACTGACTGATTAAGTGTATATTAGTGAATACATGGCTTAGTGAGTATTGTTTAAATATGTAAATATCTGTATCAGTCTCTCACTTTGTGTATAAGTAGCTGCATGGGTTAGTGAGTAGCTACATGAGTGTCTATTTAGGCTATTGCTCAGTTTTTTGAGTATCAGTATGAGTGTCTGAGTGCCTGTATGGTTCGGTGGGGGGTATTACGTAGTGCATAGGTGCATGAATGAGTGACTCACTGTTTGTATGTGTTGAAGACAGCATGTGTGCAGGACTGTATGGGTGGATGAGTGTGTGCATGGGTGTGTTAGTGAGTGAATGACTGTGAATGACTGTCTCAATAGTGTCTTTATGAGTAACTACATATGTTTTAAACTAGTATATGTGACTATTGGTGTATATAAGTGAGTATATGTGAGAGTGAGAGATTGAAAGAGTTCCTGTATGAATAAGTATGTGTTTCTATAAGTGATTGTTTAAAAGACTAAGTATGTGTAAGTTTCTGTAGAAGTAAGTGTGGTGGTGTGTGTATAACTGTATATGCAAGTAAATGGATGTTTGATTCTTTATTAGCATGAGTGACTATGTGTGTGAGTAACTCTATGGATGAGTGGCGTTGTGTAACAGGATGTATGAGTGTATGAGTACATATGATGAGTGGGTACATGTATGAGTGACTGTATAGGACTGATGGTGAATGAGTGGATGTGTATGTGGATCTTAGAATTACTGAATAGGTTGTTGTAACTGATATTGGTATGTCCATTTTTTTGAAAATTTTAGTTTCTATTTTTGAATGTGTGTATCAAAGGTTATATTAGGGGGAGAGGAGGTCTGCCACTCTATCACAAGGATGATGTCATCAGTGATGTCATTTGAGATGTCATCAGTGATGTCATGAGTGATGTCACTGACTATGTCATGAGTGATGTAATATGTGACGTCATCATCAGTGCATTGCGGGCGCGCAAGTTATAGTTAGCTGAACTAACTATAACGGGGGAATTTCAATGGTTTTGTACGAGTGAAAAGTCCAGCTAACTATAACGCCCCTGAAACCTATGGTTTTTTCAGTGAATTTCTAAGGTTTTTTAAATGCTAATTCCTAACTATAACATGCCTGAAACCTATGGTTTTTTCAGTGAATTTCAAAGGTTTTTTAAATGCTAATTTCTAACTATGCCTACAGAGATAGAACATGTGAAGAAAGAAGAAAAAACGCACAGAAAGAAAAAAAAGAAATGCAGAAAGAAGCAACAGAAGTCCTCAAAGACGAAGAAAAGTGCAGGAAGAAGGATAACGTGCAGAAAGAACAAACAGAAGAGAAGAAAGAAGCCTTGTTGCAAAATCAACCTGTACCCTCAAATGCCAGAAACCGGTCCTAGGAAGCTTGTTTCCGGTCCAGGGAAGACATGGCTTGGCAGTTCGGGCTGGACTGTTCCCATGAGGCACAGGGTCAGACTGATTTGCATATGGCCATGTCTGAACTGGGGTGGCAGAGTGGGCTAAAGAACGGTGATGGAATAAACCCAGATCAGTTGACTGGGGGTGAGTGCTTGCAATGTTCAACACTCCGTCCATCATTTCCTTTGGTTTTTGCTTTGTTGCAAAATCAACCTGTACCCTCAACTTTTTCAGACGGATACTGGTGGTAACTGAGTCTGACTAACCAGTCCTAGAGCCAGTGCTATATTAAAAGACACTCAGAATACAGTGAAAACACCTACATACACTAGGGAACACTATGCGTTGGGGTCCCCCTGTGATCAGCATGACCTCCTCTGTAAGCCCCTAGTATATAATAGGGCAGTGGATTAAAACTACCTCTTAAAACGCGCCACAGTTGGGAGATTAAGTTCCCTTGAATCCTGAGGGTCCCTAGGGTCCAACTAGACCACTGGGTACCTCCAGTAAGCGCCACAGAGCTGCGTTGCAGAGAGGTGTAAAAAGTGGCACGGCCTGGACCACGTCTCTGCAACGCAGCTCAGTGGCGCTTACTGGAAGCACCTGGTGGGCTAATTAGCCCCCAGGGGCTCTCAGGATTGAATGGGAATTATTTCCCCAACATAAAACGTGCCATAGGGCGTGTTTGCACACGTCACCTCAGGCCCCATACCCTCCGTTTACCACTGTGTAAATGTGCCCTGTGGCCGTTCTAAGTTGAGAGATTAAGTCCCCTTGAATCCTAAGGGTCCCTAGGGTCAAACTAGCCCACAAGGTACCTCCAGTAAGCGCCACAGAGCTGCGTTGCATAGAGGTGTAAAAAGGGGCGTGGCCTCAGAACACCTGTCTGCAACGCAGCTCCCTGGCGCATACTGGAGATACCTGTTGGGCTAGTTGGCCCTCAGGGACCCTCAGTATTGAAGGGGAATTAATTCCCCAACTTAGAACTGGCCAGGGGGCGTGTTTGCAGAGTGCTGCAAGGAGGGGGCGTGGCCTTTTATTTATTTTATTTTTATAAGAAGGAGGGCTGTGTGGCCCCCCCTTCTTTTTCTAATTTACTGTCCCTGGGGACCCCATCCCCCAGGGCCTGCAACCTCATTGTTTTTGTTGAAAAAAATGAATTTGGCCCTCTCAAGGCCTTAATCGGCCCCGGGGACCCCAACCCCCGGGTCATGATCTTTTTGAAAAAAAATTCTTTAGGAGGGGGCTTCGTTGCCCCCCTCCTCAGGCCACTTATGGCCCCGGGGACCCCATCCCCCGGAGCCGGCCTTTGTTTTTTATTATTTTTAAAAAGTATATATTTATAGAAACACCTAGGACATGCTGGACAAACCGTATGTACCTATCACCATGACGATTTGCGTGATATTCATTAAAAGGCGACTATGCATAGAATGAATCCACATGGAATGTATTTACACTGCTAGTGAAGCTCTGACGTGTCTGACGCCCTACCGTGCCTAATCTCGGCACCCCCGCCGGTGGGTACTCTCCAAGTAGACACCCTTGTTGTTTATTTATACAAACATGGGTAGCTATTGACAGGCACATTTAATATACACGCACACCAAGCCATTCAAATGGGAATCGACAAAAATTCGACCAAACTATGCAAGAAATCCCCCTCATGGTTAATAAAACACACATCCACCGCCGGATGTGTAATACTTTTTATTTTACTCTCTGGAAAGGAGACGAACCTCACTTGAGAGTCACAGCGTGCTCCTGGCTGAGCCCAATGCTATGTTACACCCACCAGTGCCCGCCGAGTGCCTCACACCTCTGTGTTGTATTCCACCAGCTAGTGCGTATGCTATGACACTCTCTAGCCCATGTGCACTGTAACACGACCCCGTGAATATGTCATGCCACACTTGCCTTCGCACGGGTTATATTGCCCCATCTAACGTGCCTTCCTCGATGCCTATGTTTTTTTTTTTTTTTTTTTTTTGTCCTCATTTGCCTGCCCCACGATCCCAAAAAAAGAAAGAAGCGCCAATTCACCTTAGATGTCGTCTGGAACTAGGTACTGATTTTATCCCAGAGCTGGACACCAAAGACGTATAGACCGGCGAAAAACGCTCTCTGGGATGTTATTGTGGGAAGAAGGAGAGGGATGAGAGGGCACATCGACCCTTCTCTACTCCATCAAGACTTAATAAGCCTTTTAGAGGGAACCACCAAGGCACCTGGACTATGATGGCATAATCATTGGACCCGGGGGGAAAAAAAAAAAAAAAACCCCGGAAACTCAACAGAACCTTTTATTTCCACTGGACCAGCAAGTTCCAAAAAGAGAGGTTACGTTGGCTGCATGATCTGGCCATATCCACCATAGATGTTTCATATATGGACTCTAACCAGCCTGCGTGTGAAGGTGCCTTCAGGTCTACCCAATATTTACAAATCTGCCGCCTAGCCAACAAAATTGCATAAAACAGGAAACTCCTTGCCTGCCCCGTGATATTATCATCCACCCCAAATATAATTAACGGCAAAGTAAGAGATATGGGTTTCTTAAGGATGGCATCCAAAGTGATCTTTACTTCCTCCCAAAAAGTGTTAATAAGTGGACAGTCCATAAACATATGGACATCGGAGGCCGCAGGGAGGTTACACTTATTACATGCTTTTCCCGGTTGGAATTTAGATAACCTTTGAGGGGATAAATAGGCTCGATGGAGGGTAAACAGATGGTTCCTCCTCAACCAAGCCGGCTTAACCACTTTATACAGGAGAGTGAAAGATCTTATCCATATATCTTCACACTGCATACCCATGAGCCCTCCCCACTGTTCATCGGGTAGAGTGAAGTCCCCATCCCCCTCCTCCTGAATAGTCCAGTACCAAAAGGCAACCTCTTTCCCCCCCTCTTGCCTCTATATCAACTGTTCCTCCAAGAGGCTGCTCTTCCCCAAGTATATCTTTGTCCTAGTCAATTCCCGGGACCAGCTAGCAAGCTGCATGTATTTAAATCTAGATAGTGTGGGGCCAACCTTCTCATATAGCTCCTCCCACCCCACCAACGCCCCTTCCACTAGCAGCTGTCCCCAACTTACTATCCCTGCCTCCCTAATAGGTGTTGCAAGACTATCCCTTAAACATGGGGGGAGCCCAGGGGAGTCCCAGATTGGGGCAAGCCTAGAAAAATATGACAACCCCACCCTATCTCTAATCAATTTCCAAGCTTTAGCCAATGATTGTAAAGTCTTTAACCTCACCTTCTTGAAAAACTTCCGGTCTCCAAATTTAAAGAGAAAACCATCAGGGGGCAAATCTGCCCCATTCAACATAGCCTTAAACATTTTACCAATTGGTGCACTTGATGGAGATTTCAACAACATCCTGGAGTATGATAACTGAAACGCCCAGGCATAATATTGTAGGTCCGGGAGTGTAAGCCCCCCCTTCTCCCTCCTCCTTCTCAGTTTTTTCCAGGCCAGTCTCGTGGCTTTGTAATTCCAAACAAATGAGTTTATATCTTGTTGAGATTTTTGAATTTGCTTATGGTCAAAGGCTAGAGGGATGGTATTAAAAATGAACGTATACTTGGGGAGGATGGACATTTTTACTAAACTGACTCTCCCGAGAATTGTCAGTGGATGAAAGGCCCAGGCTTTTAATAATGCCCGACATTCTCGAAAAACCTGATCCAGAATAATATATGCCATTTTACCAATCTCTTGAGTGATCTTAATTCCCAAATAGCGCATAGATGGGACGGCACCCAAATTCGGATTTGGAATATTCCAGGTCATCACCTCCGTCTTTCCTTCGTTGATTTCATACCCAGAAATCCGCCCAAATTCTTTCGCTCTATTGATAATAACGGGGAAAGCCTGCACAGGGTCATTTGTATAAACAATAATGTCGTCCGCATAGAGTCCTATCCGCTGAACCCATCCTCCAAACTCAAAAGAGGGGATTCTATCATCGTCTCTCAACATTTGAGCAAAGGGTTCGATGTATATATTGAATAGGAGGGGAGAAAGCGGGCAACCCTGCCTGGTACCCCTCGTGATTTTAAAATGTTCAGTAAGGGCACCATTAACCAGAAGTCTAGCCCTTGGATCCTTATAAAGGAGTACGATAGCTCGACGGAAATTGTCTCCTAAGTTAACCCTTTTCAGAACCGCGGCCAGATAGGGCCAATTGACCCTATCAAAGGCTTTGGTGGCGTCCAGGGTAAAGGTGGCCAATGGGAGACAAAATGAAGTAGCAATGTCAATTGCTCCAGCTAAATCACGAGTAAGATCTGCCAGCTGTCGCCTTCTTATAAAGCCCTTCTGGTCATGGTGGATTATTGACCCGATCTCACTCCCTAACCTTCCCGCGAGAATGGCCGCAAAAATCTTGTAGTCATTGTTGAGGAGTGAGATAGGTCTATAGGACCCGCAATCGGCCGGGTCCTTGCCAGATTTAGGGATCAGCACAATAGTTGCCTCATTCCACGAGTCTGGCGGGGCCATGCCTTCCATAAATATGGCATTAAAAAGGGCGGTCAAAGATGGGACTATTACCGAACCAAGTGCACTGTACACTTCCCCTGGAAGGCCATCCGGGGCTGCGGCTTTCGCTCGCTTCAATTGCTTGATGGCAGTGCAGACTTCCCCCTCTGTTATTTTGGTCTCCAAATGGTCGCGTTGATCTGATGAGAAAGTGAGGATGCGCGCCTCATCTAACCATGCCTCCCTGGCCTCCTTAGCCGTGAGGTCATCCACGATGTCTTCCTTGTAGATGATTTGAAAGAACTCCTGAAAAGCGGTCCCTATATCTGCAGTAGTAGATCTAGCCTTGGCTTCCCCTACCCGTTTTATTTCCTTAATATGTTTTTTGGCCTGGTCTGCTTTTATTTTCCACGCCAAGATTTTACCCGCCGACTCTCCGTACTCAAAATGTGACAGCTTACTTGCCTCCCATCTCTTGGCCACCCTTTCCTGAAGTAGATTTTCAAGCTCTGCTTTCACTACAGCCCGCTTCTCCAGGTCCTCTGCCGAGAGTGGGACGCTTTTCAGTTCTAACTGCCTAAGCTCCTGCTCTATATTGGTGACTGCGGTTCTATAGACCTTACGTCTATACGAGGCTCTGCTTGTTATACAGCCTCTTATAAAGGCTTTCAATGATTCCCATACGGTGACTATTGACGCTGAATTTATATTGATGTCTAAGAATATGCTTACTTCAGCCACAAGGAAGCAAATTTCATCCTCTTCAAGCAGAATCGTCCGATCGAAGGACCAAGAGGTTTGCCTCTGCTGATAGTGTAACAGGATGAAAAAAATGGCCGAATGGTCGGAGAGGTGGGAGGGGATATATGATATCTCCTTCAAGCCGTCTGTCAACTTATGACTAAAAAAGGCGTAATCAATTCTTGACTTATGTTTGTATTTGTAGTTGTGAAAGGAAACCCCTGGTATACTGCCCGCTCTCTGCCTCCATTCATCCAACAGCACCAAATTCGACATTATTCCTATATGAGTTTGCCTAGATTTAGAAGGTGTTCTTGCTCTTGAGTTAGATGATTTGTCCAGCTTGGGGTTTAAAACTATATTTAAGTCTCCTACCCAAATAATGGAGTCTTGGCAAGAAATCAAATGATTCTGAATTTTGTTCAGAAAAGACGGGTCATCTTGATTTGGGCCATAATAACCCACTAGGGTGTACACTAGCCCTTCTGCCAGCACTTTTATCAATAGCCATCTACCACTAAGATCTTCCTTTTGATCCAGAATCTGAACGCTAATCTGTTTCTTAAATATTATAAGGATCCTTGGTATGTTGGCATTATGGTCCGTACATACAAATTTGTCCACCCACTTCAGATTCTTTAGCATATCCCTGACCTCGTGTTTTAATAAGTGTGTCTCCTGGATGACAATGACCTGTGCGGGGGAGTCTTTCAGATACTGTAAGATTCTATGTCTTCTAGCCTTCACCCGCAGGCCATTGACATTCCAAGATAAAAATGACAACCCAGTCATGGTGCCTTACCCTTTCCCATCGCTCCTACCCCTCTATCTATAGAACCGATTTCTCTAAAGCGGTCCCTGCGACAGCTCCTGACCAGAGCTTCACCAAAAACCGAATTATAAACTGCAGGGAAAATTGAGACAAACTTATGAGGACTTTTTAACTTTACCCCCCCCCCCACCCCCCCTCTGCCCCCCCCTGGAAAACCCCCCCTTGTTGGTACTGGCGTGATGTATGCCAGTTTAACGTCAGAAAAAGACCCTCCCTGAGCCCCCACAGTAGCCAAATAAGAAAAGGGACCGGCTTACCTCCACCTCATAGTCTAATTAGTTGCCAAGGCAAAAAAAAATTACGGGGAGGGCACGGGGGAGGACATGATGACGCGCTGGAATCAGAAGGAGGGAAGAAGCCCCTCAGCTATTGCTACCCAAATTAACTTATCGTATTTAATGACCCCCTTTTATAAAAAAAAAAAAAAAAAATTCCCCTCTTTCTCTTTTCCCTCCCTCAACGTTCTCTTCTTTTTTTCCCCTTTTTCTTTTTCAACTTTATTGTCCCCCTTTCCCTCTTTTCCCAACCTTAGTGAAATATTCTTTTTTTTTTTTTATTTATTTCTTTTTTTTTTCTTTTCCCCTTTTTTATCCCCTCTCCCCTTCTCCTTCCCCTTCAATTGATTTTTCTAAATATTCTTTTACCTTTTTCTCCCCTATTCTCGCTTCCTTCTTAACTTGCTGTAATCCACTCCCCCCCTTTCTCTCCCTGACCCTTATTTAAGTTATCTTCTCTGGTCACCACCCCCATTAATCTTAAATTTCTCATACTCAAATTGATATATTCCCCAGAGCAAAGACCACAGTTAACCAGATGACATTGCCCGACTGAGCCTTTTTAAGAGTTTTTGTCCCGGGGGCAAAACCTGTGGGCCTGGAGCCTGGAAAAAGGAGGAGAGGAAGGTAAGAAAGAGAGCAACTCGACTTGGAAGCCCAATCAGTTTCCCTTCTCAGGAGTGCTGGCTTATGGAGGCAATTAGCTCGTCTGCCTCCTGAGGGGATCGTATATTATACATTTTATTGTTGTGCATCACCCTCAGGAAGGCGGGGAATCTCATCTGCACCGTTGCCCCTACTGCTCTAAACTTATCCATTTTTTGGCCGAGCTCCCACTGTCTGTCTAAGGTGGTTTTAGACAGATCTGAACGAATCTCAAAAGAGAAGCCAGAAGCCGTCACTGACTTCGCTTTAGGAGCTAAATTAAGAATTTTTTCCTTCAGGGAATAGGTGAGAAAATTCACCAGTATCTTTTTAGGTTTCACTCTCCCGGGGTTGAGGCGGAAAGGATCTCTGTGAACCCTCTGAATGTCCCTCCCGAGACTCTCCACCGTCTCATCAAGGTTGAGGGAGTTTTTTATTAGGGTCACCACAAATGCCTTGATGTCATTACCCTCCTTCCCCTCTGGTACTTTTAATAAGCGGATGGTATTCCTTCTAGAGTAATTTTCTAGGGACTCCACTCTCTCCTTCATGAAATCACTTTCCTTTAATAGAGACTGGATCTTAGACTCTGCTGACTCCAGGCTGGACTCCAAACGCCCTACTGAGTCTTCCAGATGCTCTGTTCTTTCAGAAAGACCGTCGACCTTCTTCTCAAGAGTCTCACAAATGGCCCTAATCTCGTTTTGGTTCTTTTTTGATTCCACAAATCCACACCTTATCTCCTCCCTCATAGTGTTCAAGAGCATCTCCAGAGCACCTCCACGATCGACCCCCTCCCCAATGGAGTCGCCATTGGTGGCGTTAGTAGTCCCCGTAACTTCCACTTTGTGGACCGCAGGAGGGCCAAGTTTCCCGGGGTCCGGTAAGGACATCGTGCCCTCCACTAGAACATCTATTACTGGTCTGGATCCAAGAGGCACAGTCAAGCCAGATATATCTTCACTGCGAGAGGAATCTGCCTTATTATTATTACTCATAGGTCTTTCCAAATTTCCCGCAATATCGCTGACAGCCTCTGGGCCAAGTTGGATGCCCAGAATTTGAGGCCGCACCCTGAAACATGAAAGCAGCGAAGGGGTTATATGAATGGTATTTTTACGTATCTCCCTTTTCCCTTCCCTTCCAACTGACTGGGAGGTGGCGTTGCTTTTGAGGAATATAGTCGCTTTGCCTCTATTTTCTACAGGTGCTTCAGATGCCTTTGAGGCTGAAGAAGTAACCTGTTGGGGGGTCTTAAGATTGCCGCCTTGCTTATCCCCCAAGGTGCTGCACGTGGGGCCTCTCCCCCTCTTTCTGGTTTTGCCCCCCCTAATTGATGATGCACCGCCAATGGGTTTCCTGGACCTTGGCGTCCCCGATCCCTCTACCCGTCCCTCCTCCTTACTGCTCACTCCTTTGTAGTCAGTGGGGAAACAAGGGACGTAGGCAGCACCTTCCAACTCCCCGGCCTTCTTTACTTCTGTGCGCACCGTGTCTTCTTCTTCCGGATCCCGGAGGTGCCCTTCACCTTGCTGACCCCGGCAACTCCCCCTCAGGAGCCCGCGAGCCGCCGCCCTGCGTCCCCGCCTGATCTCCACGGCTGCCTGCTTCCACCGCAAGGTAGAGGCGGGGGAGAGCTTCAGGCTGGAAATGTCACACATCAGCGCCCATCAAATGCTGGGTTTGCCGCCCCTTACGCAGAAGAGGACAAAACACCATCCAAAACCCCAAAAGACTGGACCGTGTTTTAACACGGAAAAACTTCCGAGGCCATGTTTCCCCTCCTTATAATCTTTTCTCCATCAAATTGTATAATAGAGGAAATTGTAGAGAAAGGAAAAAAGTATTAAAGTGAATCCCGTTGTTCGCAGGTATACAGTACTTGTGGCTTCACTCCACTGAGATGCGGAAAATTTTCAGAAGCGAAGGCAAACACAGGAGACTAACCCGCAGAACCACCTAATCCGCTTAATCTGCTGTAGCCATCCTCTCCCCCAGCGATTTAGATGTTTAATTACCCACAATTCAAAAAAAAAATAAAAAAAATAAAAAAAAGAGAGAGAAGAAAAATACCAAATTGGTCCATGAGGAAAAAGAGCCAAAAGACTGTCACATTTAGAGCCCGTGAAGGTCAGCCTTTAACTTGCCCAAACATACCCACCTGTCGATGCCTATGTTATAACGCACAGAGCTATGCCACACATATTACAATCTGGGATCCATATCTTTGTCACAGTGCATATGCAACGTTACACTCCCCAGCACATATTTTATATTACGACTTTAGAGACTAGTTAGGTTACACAACACTGCCCTGTGCATATTACACTCCAAGGCGCATATCGCATAGCACGCGCTAGTGCCTGTGCTATCTCGCGCTCTCCAATGAATCTGTCATTGCGCACAATGTATTGCATATTATATTTCACGCCCCGGTTCATCTTATATCACACTTTTTGGTGCATAGTTTATACCATATACTATATCTAGTTTTCATTTTCAATCGTGCTCTCAGGACTATGTTCTATATACCACTGCGTCCACCTACCCTTTTCACAGGCATTACATTTTGCGATGGGGTGGAGGGTCAGGGGGTGTTTCTGCCAAGTGAGCCCGGAGTCAGTCACAAACGTCCTCTTCTTCCTGAATAAAAGTGAGATTATGCTGCATACTTGTTCATATTTTAAGTAGTTTGCACAGACACACATTTTAAAAACAATAAAGTTCCTAATACCCACCTTCTCTGAACAGTTAGCTTGCTGCCCCATCCACCTCCTCCCTATCCTCTGTTGTCTGAATCCATGGACTAGCCTCCTCCCTCCTGCCATGCATGGTCTGATGTGCTGCTGCTGGAGCGGGTTATGCAAAATTTTTGTATACCCATCCTATTTTGCATGTCGTTTTAATAATTAGATTAATTAATTAATCATAATCGTACTAATGGTTTGGAGTGATGTGGAAATAACTAATCAACCTTATTAATGACCGAAATACACGTGGAATTTGCATCTGCATGGCCTAATTAATGACGTGAACTAAATTTCGTACGCATATTAATGATAGATAATTAGAACATTGCATGATATATGTCGCTTTGGTGATGAAATTGAGATTTGTGCTTTATTTAGTAAGTATAAACCGCATTGAGTTTTGCTTTTGGTTAGATAAATACACACACATATGGGTATTAGCAAGGGAATAACATTAAATTAGTCATTTCTATGTATTAATCACATTTTTGTTTTTCTTTGCTTAAGTTGACTATTCTGGTCTATCAAATGATGGCTGCTTTTGGTGCCTAACCCGACTGCCGACGCTGAACCAGGCTTGGGTGAAGTGCGCCTGCGCTAAAAGATGAGCAACAATGGCCCTGTCTTGACCCCAGG
Source organism: Triturus cristatus (assembly GCF_964204655.1). Lineage (NCBI taxonomy): Eukaryota > Metazoa > Chordata > Amphibia > Caudata > Salamandridae > Triturus > Triturus cristatus. The sequence continues at coordinate 161,220,408 of NC_140585.1, forward strand.
CAAGCTGTACTTATCAAGGTCACTGGGAAAGGTGCCAGCGCTACAGACAAAAGGCTTTATTAAAGAACCGGAACCAGCAAGTATGCTGACAACATGGACGAAACCTTATGGGAACGGAGAGGTTGACCCCTGATCAGCCAATCAGAACAGTTTAAAACTCAATATTGTTACATTTTGCTATTGAAATTATTATAAAACCCATAGAATAGAGAGGTTGGAGGGTCGCTCCTTCGATTTCCTGATGATATGCTGACGAAGAGGACGGTGACACTGCAGGACAGCTGTTAGCCTAAATCTTTGACGGACTGAATTAATGCCCAAAATCCTGATGAACTTAACCTGCTAAATTGATGGGCATAGATTTGCGAGATTGCCAGATTTGACATAGAGGACGACTTTAGCCAGAATAGATAATTATGAATGGCAACTTGATCAAATGAATGATTTAATCTGGAAAAAATATTAATATAAATTTGGATTTGAACATCTACAGAAATGAGTTGGGTTGTTTATTCATTGAAATGTGTTAATGAAAAGGTTAATTAGAGTATTAGAAATTCACTTAAATCTACAACTAACAGATCCATCCCGGTCATGAGGGGAATACCAAATGTAGAATCTAGGGCCTAATGAGTATAAGAAGGGTTTGTAGGTTTGTTGCTCAATAGGGTAAAGTGATATCTTCCTCCCTCATTATCCAGCACTTGGAAAGATAATCGCCTCTCGTACGGACTGATGGTGAGTGTGTGTTGGTGTTATGGGCCCCACCAGTGAATGTATGGATAGTGTGTGTGTGTGAGATCTTTTGGTCCGCAACGGTAGGGAGGGATTTTGCACTCCGCGCTGGAGCACTGCCACTGCCCTCCATTTAGCATGATGTACCAGTCCACTCCTCCTGCCCTCCATTGCCCAATTCTATGGCCCATCACTGACCTCCTGATTAGCCTCTGTGCTTAGCTTGCTGCCCCTATTCTCCTTCCCCCTGCCCTCCGATGTCTTTGTGCATGCCCCTGCTCCATCCTTTTTGCCCACCATGTTCCATGGACCTGCCACTCCTATCTACTCTGAGTGTTCTGTTGAGCTGCCACTCCCCTCCCACCTGCCTAGCATTGTCAGATGACTGTAACCTGTCCCTGCCACCTCCACCCTGCCTGTCCACATGCCATGCCCCTATCCCCTTCCTCCTGTCCTCCATGGTCCATTTTACTGCCACACCCTTCTGCCCTCCCTGGTCTGTTGTGCTGCAAATGCTCCTCCTGCCTGCCCGCGCGGTCTGTTGTGAGGCCGCTTCCCCTGAACTCTCTTCTATGTCCCCAGGACCTGACCCTCCCTTCTATCCTCTATGGTCCTTTGTGCATGCCCCTGCACCCTCCTTCTTGCCCATCATAGCCATTGTGCTGCCACTAACCCTTCCGCTTGCCATGCATGGTCTTCTGTGCTGCCATGGCCCCTCCCACCTTCCCTGTGTGGTCAGCTAGCTGCCCCTGACCTCCTCCCACCTTCCCTCCATGGTCTGTGTGTATGCCATCATAGTCTCATTGTTGCTCTCCATGGTGTGTTTTGTTTCTAGTGCCCAACCTGCCTGACCTACACGGTCATCTTGCTGCTCCTGCCTTGCCCCCTTGCCCACAGCCCTCTGTTTCCATGTGCAGACCCCTATTCCCTCCCTCCTGGCTTGTCTGTTCCATTGTAATGCCCCTGATCCGTCCCTCCTGCCCCTTATGGTCTGTTATGCTGCAGCTTTCTCTCCTGTCTGCCCATTATGGTCAGCTAGCTACCATTGCCTCTTTCCCCTCTGTTCTCTGTTGTCCATGTGCATGGTCCTGTCCCCTCCCTATTGCTTTCTATAGATTGTTGTGCTGCACTCCTGTCCCGCATGCGCTGTGTTGTGTATTGTGCTGCTGCAAACCCTGATGCCTGCCCTGTAGGGTCAGTTTGGTGCACCTGTCAATGAACCTCCTGTCCTCTGTTATCCGAGTCCATGTCCCTACCCCAATTCCTCCTGCCTACCATTATCCAATGTACCATACTTGCGAACATTTTGAACTTGGTAAGAGGGAGATTTTGAAAAAAAACTGGGGTATTGAATTTCCCCTTTGAGTTAAATTGAAAAAGAGGAGATTGTAGACAGGAGAGAGATCAAATAAAGCCCATTTGAGCTTAAAAACATTGGACGTTTCCTGGCTGAAACGGGTCTGTTGGCATGTTTGGTTGTACTACCACTGCCTCTTCCTTCTGCCCACAATGGTGTATTATATTGCCACAGCCTCTCTTGCCAGTCCTGTATTGTTGGTTTGTTGCCCCTGCCCCCCTTTCCACTGCCCTCCATAGTCTGTTGTGCTGCCACTGCCCTTCCTGCCTGCCCAGTGTGGTCAAATTGTTGCATCTGCACGCTCCTACCTGCCTTCAATTTTCAGAGTCCGTGCCCCTGGCCTCTGCCTCTCAACAGTATCCCAATGAGCAACTAGATTGCTAACATTCTATATTTATTACAAAAGTGTGGAACGCCTGACGTCATCATGATGTAATCAAAACTGTAATACCTAGAATATTTCCTTTAGAATTTACATATATGAGAGGGTCTTATTTGCATCAAAATTATGGTTAGTGCTCTAAAAAACTAAAATGAGGACATATTTTCTGAGTTTTCAAATAGCGACAAAGAACTTTTACATTATTTGTATTCTTTATGTTTTTTTATCCAGTTGACCACTTGATTAAATGTTGCACCTAGGGGAGAGGATGTGGTGTTACTTCCAGAGCTGCAGACTTTGCAACTGGGGAACCAGGTTGGAGTTTCTGCTTCAGCTCAACATTCTGTGATTCTGGTCAAATCACTTAATCTCCCCATTTCTACAACCAAAATGAATTTGGTCTTGTGTGATGTAACCAATGCTCATGTAAAGCACTCCAATACCTGACAAGTATGCACTATATAAAACTGCAAATACTCAAAAAATAAGTGTTTTGCACACTTCTGTCATTGGGCTACATGTGGGCTACATCTGGGTGATATTTGTGCTGCATTTGGGCTCTTTTGTCTCTGGTGGCCATCTTGGGAGATTTATTTGGTATGAAGTTTCCTAATTTTCTCATTTACTGCAGTCTCCTCAGTAGGAAATGCTTTCAGTTTTTTACTTTGATTCCATCAAGAAGGTATTCAGATATGTCACACATTTGCCATAAATTCTGAATGTTAGCACTCTAGTTGCTCATTAGATCACTGTAGTAAAGCTACTGCTCACCACGGAAGTCTGCTGCTGGTATTAAAAGTGAATGTTTCAGTCTGCATATCAGAAGTTTTTAATGAAATAGAAGAGGATTTGAGAAGTCACTCAAAATGTGCCCTAATTATTCTTTCTTCAGCACTAATCATAATTTCTATGGCAAAATGAACCCCCTCATTGTGTTCCTTTTTAAATTAAATGTTTTAACTGTTACCAGTTTTTTCCAATCAAGATGGCTTCAGGTGTGCCATACTTTTGTCATAAGAAGACAGTAAGCGATCTAGTTGTTCTTAAGAACACTTTGGGACATTCTGTCATTGGGCTATACTTGGGCTACATCTGGGTGATATTTGGGCTACATTTGGGCTCTTTTGTCTCTGGTGGCCATCTTGGGAGATTTATTTGTTATGAAGTTTCCTAATTTCCTCATTTACTGCAGTCTTCTCAGTGGGAATACTTTCAGTTTTTTATTTTGGTTCAATCAAGAAGGCATTCAGATGTGTCACACATTTGCCATAAATTCTGAATGTCAGCACTCTAGTTGCTTATTAGATCACTGTAGTAAATCTAATGCTCACCAGGGAAATCTGCTGCTGGTATTCAAAGTGCATGTTTCAGTCTGCATGTCAAAAACATTTTATGAAATAGAAGAGGATTTGAGAAGTAAAAATGTGCCCTAATTTTTCTCTCTGCAGAACTAATCATACATTCTATGGCGAAATGAACCCCCTCCTTTTGTTCCTTTGTAAATTAAATGTTTTAAGTGTTACCACTTTATTCCAATCAAGATGGCTTCAGGTGTCCCATACTTTTGTCATAAATAAGACTGTTAGTGCTCTAGTTGTTCGTTAGAACACTCTGGGACATTCTGTCATTGGGCTATACTTGGGCTACATCTGGGTGATATTTGGGCTACATTTGGGCTCTTTTGTCTATGGTGGCCATCTTGGGAGATTTATTTGTTATGAAGTTTCCTAATTTCCTGCAGTCTCCTCAGTAGGAAATACTTTCAGTTTTTTACATTGGTTCCATCAAGAAGGCATTCAGATGTGTCACACATTTGCTATAAATTCTGAATGTTAGCACTCTAGTTGCTCATTAGATCACTGTAGTAAAGTTACTGCTCACAAGGGAAGTCTGCTGCTGGTATTCAAAGTGCATGTTTCAGTCTGCATGTCAGAATTTTTTTATGAAATGGAAGAGGATTTGAGAAGTCAAAATGTGCCCTAATTTTTCTTTCTACAGCACTAATCATAATTTCTATGGCAAAATGGACCCCCTCATTTTGTTCCTTTGTAAATTAAATGTTTTAAGTGTTACCACTTTATTCCAATCAAGATGGCTTCAGGTGTGCCATACTTTTGTCATAAGTAAGACTGTTAGTGCTCTAGTTGTTCGTTAGAACACCCTGGGACATTCTGTCATTGGGCTATACTTGGGCTACATCTGGGTGATATTTGGTCTACATTTGGGCTCTTTTGTCTCTGGTGGCCATATTGGGAGACTTATTTGTTATGATGTTTCCTAATTTCCTCATTTACTACAGTCTCCTCAGTAGGAAATACTTTCAGTTTTTTACTTTGATTCCATCAAGAAGGCATTCAGATGTGTCACACACTTGCCATAAATTCAGAATGTTAGCACTCTAGTTGCTTATTAAATCACTGTAGTAAAGCTACTGCTCACCAGGGAAGTCTGCTGCTGGTATTGAAAGTGCATGTTTCAGTCTGCATGTCAGAATGTTTTAATGAAATAGAAAAGGATTTGAGAAGTCACTCAAAATGTGCCCTATTTTTTTCTTTCTGCAGCACTAATCATACTTTCTATGGCAAAATGAACCCCCTCATTTTGTTCCTTTTTAAATTAAATGTTTTAAGAGTTACCACTTTATGCCAACCAAGATGGCTTCAGGTGTGCTATACGTTTGTCATAAGTAGGACTGTTAGCGCTCTAGTTGTTCTTTAGAACACTCTGGGAAGCTGCAGTAGAACACAAAGAATCAACTGACAGTCTCTGCCCTTGTTGGATGTACATGTTTTACTGAGAATGTCAGACTTCATTCTCACATGACTGAGAAAGATAATGTGAATTTACAGAAAATATGCTCTCAGTTTAGCTTATAGATCACCTTCCAAACCTCTGTGAGAAAAGCATGAGAAAATAGTTTTCTCTAAAACATGATTCATGATATCACAGCAGAAGACTTTTTCACATGGTAAAATCACCTTAGAACACACCACAATTCCTAAAATGAGTATGGTACCATCAACAAATGATTTATAATGTAACTAAAGTCCTAAAACCTTCTATTAACTGCAATGCTTTTTAATGAGGTGCTATCATGTATATTGGTCCCAAGATGGTTGCCAACACTTCTTGGATGAAGTGCTGACAACCAATCAGATCTCACGATGAGATGTGTGGTAAAACGCTCTGATACCTTCAGGTCGAGTTTGGGCTATATAAAACTCCCCACCCCAAAAAAATGTTGATGCGGGCCACCTGTGACTCACATATCTCACAGATATTCATTGGCCTCGGGCTGAACGGGCCGCCCCACGAAGGTTTGGGAGGCCCCTTGAAAGGTTGCCCCGCCAGTTCCGCAGGGACTGCAGGGTCCTTTGTTATGCCCTGATACGTGATCATCTCATCTATTGTAAGTCATGCAAGCGACTCATATTTGAATCATTCATTCTTCTGTCATCAACGTGCCCTGAAACCATACTGATTGCTTCAGGAAGTCTCACAATGTTCATTTTCCAAGGCATGACTGAAATATTAACTGGTCACACCCTACACACATATAGAGAATGCGAGAGAACAAAAGGAGGGGGGTAGTAAGACATGTAAATTAAAATTATAGATATGCATGCATGTAAATGTGTTTTAAAGCCGGTAAATCTGAAATGTAATTACAAGAATTTCTTCTTTCTCAAAAAAGCCAGGAGTCCAACTATTGATTGTGGCATTGTATGACTATTTCTGCACTTGTGTATTGGATGAAGCATTGCCCTATCTGGTTGATAACATTTGAGAGGCGTGCGTATTCTAGGGTAGTGGTTTCAACTAGTTCGAAGCCCAAGAAAGCTTATTTAATCAATCTTCAACGCCATTGTCTTTATGCTGGAAGCATTGACCGAAAAACAAAAGGCGGAGTAAGCTGAGATGGATTCTAGCTTGTGCTGTGCTTTTTCGATCTACTGCACAGAGGGGTCCTCGTCTCACATTATACAACAATAACAATGAACAAGCACTGAAAATTCAATAGGTCTCGCCTTTTATTAAGTTAAAGCCATTTGCTTTGCTATACAATACCATTATCAAAGCAAATGGCTTTAGCTTAACCAAAATCGAGACCTATTGAATTTTTAATGCTTGTTTTTTAGTGGGGTCCAACTTTTTGGCAGGGGGGATGGCATCCACCCTGTGAAAAAAGTGGGTGGATGCCGTTTACCTGCGTGTACCCCCGACTCGTGCCCTGGTCTTGCCTCAATTGTGACGGCCCTTGTTCTACCAAAACCGGCTCTTTTGATTCACTTTAATTTGTGTACACTACACAGGGACATATGTCATTTGCAGTGGGTCTAAGAGTGGGAGCTAAAACCTGCGCAACGTAAGGTAAGGCCTTGGTAGTTTGACAAAAAGAACGAGAAGGGAGTTTAAAATGGTAACCAAATCCATGCATGAAAAGTTATTGCATCTCCATGACATCTTCAGTGAACTACCGAAAAAGAGAGAAGGGGCTGGAATATTACCCACAGGCCATCCAGTCGACATAACGTCTCAACACTTGGCTCCTTCATTTCTTTAACTTTTCATGAACATGTGTGCGGGATCTCTTATTGGGTTTTAAAAGCAGGCAAACACAAACCACTACTACACAAACATACATGCAGTACAGAAAGCACGAGTAAGAGTGGTGTGGGGAGGGAGTTGTTTAAAGTATGGAAGAAAAGAAAGGATTTAAGAGAGTCACCTTGAGATAGTAGGCAGGACGATGAAGATAATGAGGACTAGTTCTTTTAGAACCTGCCATTCAGGTTCTGCTCTGGGAGAATCCTCCTACCCCTCTGGGCATGAGATGAGCTCAGGCAGAAGCGTGAGGAATGAGATTGGGGCAGGCTATGGCTCCAGAGGTCAATTCAATTTAAAGCTTTTATTCGATTTGTACATACAAATCATACAAGCAAAAGAATACATAGTTAAAAATGTGTAAAATCGCCATATGACCACTTATAAGAAACAATGAGAAGACGTTATACAAAAGGCTAAAGTGCAACAATTAAGGAGTAATCTTGCCAGTTTGGGTCAACGTACTGTTATAAAAGCAAAACGTACATGAATGAACAATCAGGTGATCAGTGGGAAGTACTCAATAGGCCTATCCTGGCAGCTGTACATCAAAATTTATAAATAGTCATAAAATACTGTGGACATCAACAAAATAAAAATAATACCCTAATTACAAAGATGGTATAAAACTTGAGACATATATATACAAGCAAAAATGTAAACAGTAATAGCAGCATAATACAATACCTGGCAGCTGTATAACATAAGTACAGACAGGTAAGTATAAAAATCTTATAGTACAATACTTTCCCTGGCAGCTGTACATTTCAAGATAAAAGTAGCCAGGAAAAAACAAATCTCTTCGTTCTCTAATGAGAATAAAAGTATCAGTGCTGTTTCTGTGGTACGAATATTATATTTGATAAAAATTGGCTTAAGGTATTTTATCCTAAGAGAATGATAAAATTTACAAAGAAGTAAAAAGTGGCGACTATTCTGTCGGGAAATACTATCGCACGGACAGGGTATATCTGAACTGGTTCTTGTGTTTGGAAATGCAACCAGATGGTGAACAATACCCAATCTGACGCGTGTTAAAACATACTGATGAGAGGGACGGGTCACATACACAAGATAGGATTGGAACCCCGAAGTTAAATTTAAATCTTTATAAAATTTCACGGTAACAAGATTGCCAGAAATTTTATCTCGCTCTGCCTTTCGAAAGTTTAAAAACGTTGTCTTGATTTCTTTTTTTGAAATAGAAACAACCTCTTCTGGCTCGCGGAATACATCTATATTGAAAAGAAGGAGATACCAACGGTGGATGTATCTCAACCACTGTATGCGTGAGGAGTGATCCAGGCCTATACAATCAAGAATGATATCCTGAGTAAATCGGGTCTCTGGTTTAGCCCAAATAGAACGCCACAATAAAAGTGGCCGGACTGCTGCTAAATCCGAAATAAACTCGATCCCGACTTCTTCATGAATCAGCAGAGTGGAGGCAGAAGGGGGAACACATAACAACCTCCTTAAGAACTTATTTTCCTCCTTCTGCAGGGATGTACCCACACTATGGCCCCATACACCTGCCCCATACAGTGCAGAGGAGACACAACGAACATTGTATATGTTCGTCATGTCTAAAATGCTTCGTGAGCCAAGTTTAGAGGCAAAACGAAAAATGCTGCCAGTAGATCGCAGCATTTTTAGTCTTATAGAATCAAATTCCGATGTCCAAGACCCGATATTATTAAATGTAATTCCTAGATAACAAAAGGACTTGACAGGAGTCAACTTTTCCTTATCCAGAAAAAAGGTATGCTTTACCTGCTTAGCTGCCCGACCGCATGACATAACATACGTCTTAGTTTTATTCACGCGTAGCCGCCTAACTTGAATAAAATGCATAAAATTATCGATTAGGCGCCAGAGGTCAATTACGTCAGACTGGACGGAGAATTGAGAGGAGGAGAGCGTTTGAGAGACAACGAGAGGATTGATTTTGATTCAAGAAATGTGTTTACTACTACCGTTTGACGACCAATTTAGAAAGTTGGCACTAACCTTACCGGCTGGTAATAGTACTTCTTCTCTTTATTCACCCATACCTTGAAAAGGCCTCTTAATTGTGAGGCAACCGCTATTAGCTTTACGAGCAGTGGGAAAAGAGAGAAAAAAAATCTGTATTCAAAATGATTTAGTTGGCGTACTTATGAAGCACAGGAGACTAGCTAGCCCTCAGTACTAAACCGGGACCTCTACTTCACAAGAAGGCCTTCCTAGGCTACACCCACTCTTTAATCCATTTATAGATCCCTCCACTTTTCACATGCTTGAAGCACTCAGCGGGGAGGGGCAAGGGGTTGCTGGTCGGGATTAAGGTGTATTGGCAGAGGTAGTCTGGGAAACTTGCGGTATATCACGCCCTGCACCTCTTGCTGCCTTACCCAACGTTTTATGCTCCCAACAGGATGTAATACAGCCAGTGGCACAACAGTCGAGCCACATCATTTTATTAGGAATGGGGAGATTAAGTGCTTTGCCCAGAATCACAGGATGTTGAGCGTCCCTGCCGAGACTCGAACCTGGATCCCCAGCTTTAAGCTTGACCGCTCTGGCCGTTATGCCACATCCTCTCCCTGTAAATTATTACTTCAGGTGCACCTGTCCAGTCGTTTACTTCAGAGCAAACCGTGCCCATAGCTCCTGGGGTGCCGTGTGCTGGCTGGACAAACCGGCCCCTGTCGACATACAAGCCTGGCATCCCGAGCTGGCAGTGCGGCATGTGCGGGAGATGTAGCATTGCAGGGGCTGCTGAGTCCCTGCACGTCCAGAGACACCAGCTGCCCTGAAAATGTGGTGGGGTCGAGACAGCCCTACAGTGGAGAAACGCGACTAAGAGGGAGGGAGACTGTCAGACGAGACAGCAGTGACAGAGAGGGGGTTAGAATGCCGTTAACCAGAGAGTCTATAGTGCAGAGACTGCCAAGAGAGGGTAGATCCTCAGAGACGACATTGATAGATGCATCTGGTTCCGATGCTACTTTAACCCCCCGAGACGGATCGCAGGGGGGGAGCGATCTTAGAGCAGAGAAGTGAGAACTGTGACGGAGAAGAGACAGCTTGCAAGGAGGACGTGTCTGGACTGACGTGCGTTTGAAAAGAGACTGCTCTAAATTAGAGTATTCGAGACGGCGAGACACTGGTTCTGAGACAAAGAGAGGCTGCCTGTGACAAGTAAAGTTTCTTTGAAGTTCTGTGGAGCAGCGGAGGCGGAGAGTGGCTGCAGAGACAGGGACTCTCCTCCCCCTGCAGGAAGGCAGCACCAAGCGAGGCAGAGGACCAGAGGCTACAGAGCGCCTGCTTCAGTGAGGTGAGTGAGAGGCAAGAGCCGTGGGTGAGACCTTACAGGGGGGGTAGGACATCAAAGAGTCAACAAGACTCCAGGGAGGGGTTCAGATCTAGGAGAAGCGAGTGAAGAAGCTCCAGAAAGCCAACCCTCTGAGAGGTGAGTGAACTCCTTGGAGTGAGTCTGGAGGGGGAGAACTCTGAGGGCAGAGAGAAGCCTCCGCGCTGCCAGTGCTGCAGGTGCGGGAGATGTAGCCGTGCAGGGGCTGCTGAGTCACTGCACATCCAGAGACACCCGCTACCCCGAAAATATGTGGAAAAAGTGCAAATTATGTGGCAAATTCTTTAGTAGTATTATTATTTCCCATGTTAGTTAGACACACTATTGTTGTGCAAGTTTTGGAACTTGTCCGGCAACTTATGTGACAAATGCAGCAAATTGAAAATTACGTGGTAAATGCTGCAGCCACAGAATTGCATAAATCTTCTGGCTTTCATCATTTGTCCATTGTTTTAACAACAATTTACTCATATATATATATATATATAAAACTTATTTTCATTTTTAAAAAAGGTTGTATAGTGAATAGTTAAATACCATTGCCATGAATGCAGTTCTTTGGTTGCCAACGGTCAAAAGAACCGAAAAAAGAATCTGGTATAGTTTGCACCGCTTTCATGAAATATTTTTTTTTAATAAAGGTTATATGAATATTTAAATACCAATGTCATTAATGTAGTGTTTTGGCTTCTAACTGAACGGATTGTGAAACAAATTATTAACAGTATGCTCCACCTTCATCAAATGCTAACACATTTTACAAAAAGTATTTCTACATTGCTTTGATTAGGACAGACATCCAAAAATGCAAAATTATGCCGCATTCAAGACCCACTTACAGTCCGCAGGGATACGTTGACTTCGGTGCTGTCGGGATGGTATATCTGTGTCCAAGAACATTTTAAACGACGGCTTTGAATCTGAATATATTTACGTGCACAGAAAATAAATGGCAACAACAATGTGAACCTAACAAATGTAAGATTTGGAGCTCAAACGGAAAAAGTTTACTGCCAATATACAGTAGGAAACAGCTCGAATATTCATTTGCTGTTAATGGTAAAATAAACCGTGTTTTCAATTTCTCCAACTGGCATTCCTTTTTCAGCTGAAATGTGTGTGTGTGTATGAGTATGTGAATGGACGAGCATGTGTGCGTGTATATGAACATGGGGTTATGTTCACGTGGCTGTGAGAGAGTCTTTGTGTAGGGCAGTGTTTCTGTGTGTGTCCGTTTGTGGACTCTGCACCAATCTGCATGCTTCTGTATGTGTGTGTACATGTGCGCGTGTCTGGTCCTCTTTGTGCCTATCTGCCCCGAAAATGAGCCCAGGAAGAGAGAAACCCTTGTGCTTTTTACCAGCTCCGCACGTTAACTGAGGGTGACTTGTTATGAATGCGCGTGGATAACTAATTGCACACAGCCGAGGATCTTAATTTGCATATACATAAAATGAACGAGTATGGTGGTGCTTTATTTTTCTCAAACTGAACAAGCACACACAGACACGGACATATACATAAATATATATATATTTCTTGGCAAACTAACCTGAACTGCTGCTGCTGTTGGTGGCAGTTACATTGATTTTTTCTCAGCCCATGCTTGACGAATCACCCCGAGACTTTCAGGATAGGAGCGGACCGGAGCTGGCCAACAATGTTGAAAATTTTGCGAAGCGTCATCAACCGGCACCAAAGTTATTCCAAATAGAATGTTGCGGACTTCCTATGGTAAAATAGGTCCTAACTATATCTACCTACTGGCGACCGTCAGTAGGTAATATATATATATATATATATATATATATATATATATATATATATATATATATATATATATATATAATTATATATTTGACAAACTTCCTCACAAAACAGGAGAGTCGACGCCGTGTCGTATGCGCAAAATGTCCTTTATTTCAGTCAGCTAGAACGTTAGACGTGTTTCGCTTGTCCTGCAAGGTTGTTCACTAACAATCTCCATAAAGTTTTGCCGCCATTATAAGCGTTTCGTGTGAACGTGATACGTGTTAAACTACTAAACAATAAAAAGTGAAAACAGACTTGTAGTCTAAAGTAAATCACAGACTCCCCGACGGCTAATACCACAATTGCAAAATTCATTTCACATTAATACCATCAGTCTGCCCTCCTCTGCACAGTCATTAACAATTCTCAAATAAAATTGTTAACAAAATTAAAGTATAATACAAGTTTGCACTCTGTAGAGGGAAGACCGTTACATAAGTTTCGGTGGAAATAAGTCATAAATGCATGTTCTGCCCCAGTGGGCTAACTCGATCCCAATCACAAGACACAGTACCCTGTATTAATTACGATAATAGTACTGAAACACCCAAATCTCACACAATTCAGCCCAAGTGGGCTATTAACAAAATTCTAAGCCCCCAAACATGTCCATCATACATGCTCTCTGTTGAAATAAACAAGTCTGTAAAATGTGCACGTGTATAAATCATAAATCAAAACCTTAAGGAAATACAATTAAAACAATCTATTTCAGGCATAGGGAGTGAAGCCTCAATCATTTCATAGATGTGTGTGAAAGTCTTCTTCCATGTTAAGGCCTTCGGGGATCTTAGTATTGAGCCTAATGATGTAATTAGACTCTAACCTTCTCAGTTTCTTAACTCGATCTCCCCCTATTTCGTTCACTGGGACTGTATCGATTACATAGTACTCAAATCCTTCAATGCTTCTGTTATGGAACTGATCAAAATGTCTAGCCACGGGGTAAGTTTTATCCCCATTTTTAATGGCTCTCAGGTGCTGCAGGATTCGCTTATGCACCGGGAGCATTGTACTACCCACGTAACGCAGGTTACATGGACAGCGAAGGACATAAACAGCAAAGTCTGATTTACAGGAGAAAAACCCCTTAATTTTGTTCACCTCCAGCAAAAGGCCTCCCACAAAAGTAGAGGTATTTTTGCCATGTGCGCATGCTTTACATTTCGCACACTTAATAAATCCATCTTTTTTACTTAGCCAATTTTGAGCTGTTTTCCTTTGTGCTACTGGAAGCAAGTTGCTGACCAAGCATTGTTTCAGCGACTTGGCCTTTCTAAACGTTATTAATGGTCTCCGTCCTACAGATTTTCTGAGAATGGTATCGTTTGCAATAATATGCCAGTGTTTTTGCAGGATTTTTCGTAGGCTTCCTTCTTGCATATTAAAACCAGTAATTAATCGACATTTATTGTCACAATCGCTGTCCTGTCCTGCTGATTTACTTTCACGGCTAAAGAGTATTTCCTCCCTTGATTTTTTGCGGGCTTTCAAAATAGCTGTATCCACCCAAACCCGGGGATACCCTCTGGCTGCAAAGAGACCTTTCAAGCATTCTAGTTCTGCATCTAGATCCTCATTATTGCTGCAATTTCTCATAGCTCTTAGACATTCACCATAGGGAATACTTCTCACTAGATTGTTAGGATGAAAGCTCGTTGCATGGAGAAGGGTATTACCACCTGTGGCCTCACGATAAAGTTTTGTTTTTAATTTATCGCCCTCAATGTATACAGTCACGTCCAAGAAGTTGACGCTGCTTATAATGATCTCATAAGTTAATTTTAAATTAAGATCATTGTCCTGTAATCCATTGACAAAGTCACGTGCACTTTCCTGGGAGCCCTTCCATACAACAAAAAGGTCGTCAATAAAGCGACACCAGAACAGTACATTGTCCTGCCACTCCTTGGGAAACTGCGTTTGGACCACCTCCTCCCACCAGCCCATATGCAAATTAGCATAGCTGGGGGCGAAGCAGGTGCCCATCGCAGTCCCACACACTTGGTGGAACAATTCTCCATTAAAAAGAAAATAATTGCTACCCAGGCAAGTAGCAATCATATCCACTAGCATCTGGGTATGGTGCCACAACTGTAAAGGCCTTACACCCAGAAAGTGTTTAATAGCGTTAAGACCATCCACATGTCTGATACTTGTATAAAGCATTGTTGCATCAACAGTCATCAATAACAAGTCTGGTTTCCAAGGTATGTCGTAAATCTTTCTCAAAAAATCACCCGTGTCTTGTATAAAGGACAGGAGTTTTTTAACCAGGGGATTAAGAAAAAAATCAACATATTTTGAAGTATTCTCCAGTGCACTAGAAATGGCCGAAATAATCGGCCGACCTGGGGGGCTCTCAATGCTTTTATGAACCTTAGGTATTAAATAGAAAACAGGCGTCACTAGATTGTTAATTTTTAAAAACTGCAATTCATCAGTGCTAAGAAGCCCACCTCTATGCCAATCCACAAGTTGTTAAATTTATCGTGGCTTGCAATCATTACTTCCTTTGTGACTCTTACATAGTTTGATTTGTTATTAAGTTGCTCATAGGCCTCCTTGAGGTATTGAGCCTTACCCCACAACACCACATTTCCCCCTTTGTCTGCATCACGCACAATACATGCATCATTATTGGCCAATTTTTTGACTAAAGCATAGTATTCTTTGTCACGCTGAGTATATGCTTGTTTCTTCACTTTTAATGAACGGCACAGATTCTTCACATCATTAACCACCAAGTCATTAAACACATCTACAGAATCCCTGCTCGTCAGTGGCGTGAATTTGGACTTTAACTTAAAATTAATTGGTACACTTTGTTCTATACATAGATTCTCATCATAAGTTAGACCCAATGCTTGTTTTAAAGTATTCGGCACATCTTGACATGCCTGAGCATCACGGTCTCGGTCATTGTTCAAATCTGACATAACTAGCATTAAATTCATATCGTCCACAGCTAAATTGCTGGATTCATTGGCCACTAAATTACTACTCCGTCCAGCCGGACACTTAGGAGCAACTGCAAAAAATGTTTTTTTTAATTTCAGAGATCTTGTCAATTTAAAAATGTCAACTCTGGTTTGGACATAATCAATATCGGCTTTTGGGCAGAAAGATAAACCCAATTTCAAAAAATGTTGTTCTTTATCCGATAACCCAATGTTCATGAGGTTAATGACTGTGGCGGTATTGCTCTGTTCTATTTGCTTGATTTCATCACCCTCTTGCCGTTGTTGTTTGCATTGCTTTGCCCCTTTACGCCGCCTCTGCCTCTGCCTCTGCCTCTGCCTCTGCGGTGGGGTCGCAGGTTGAATCGTCTTTCCTCTCTTAAAAAATCAAATTCATCGATAACTGATGGTACCACTGCTCCAGTGCTAGGCCCCTCCTCTAAATCTGTATCCAATTCAGAGCTTGGTATACTGCTCAATTCAGATTGCTGCTCATATGATCTTCCACTGGCCATATTGAGTCTCTGTTTCCGCATATTATCGAACTTTTTGGCAAACGTATAAATTTGCCCTCGTTCATAATCGATTTTATCACGCCGGAATTTCTGCGCCTTCCTTTCCTTAATCGTCACTTCCAATTTCGACAGACGCTCTTTCATTTCTGTCTTAAACTTGGTGATCATATCCTGGTCTTGTTCTTTGTCAAGCATTTGCAGGATTTTCTCAATTTCTTCAAATATTTTGGCACGGTCTATGTCAGCGTACTTTACAAGAATTTGCAGCATTCTGCTCGAGGCATCTTGCTTATTCTCTGCCCATTCTCTTAACATATTAGGATTGGGGTTTTCGTAAGTAGGCGCCACCAAAATCCTAAGACCTCTAGGAATCCTTTTCACTTCCAGATAACGTTGAAGCGACTTGGATTCCCACCATTTGGAGAGTTCTGAACGCTTCAATTTCTCCATATATATATATATATATATATATATATATATATATATATATATATATATATATATATATATATATATTATCTACTGACGGTCGCCACTAGATAGTTATAGTGAGGACCGTGTTTCCATAGGAAATCTGAAAATTCTATTTTGAATAACTTTGGCGCCGGTTGACGGATCCTCGCGAAATTTTCAAAACTAATGGGGCGCTCCGCTCAATTCCTACCCTGGAAGTCTCGGGGTGATTCGTCAAGCGGGGGCTGAGAAAAAAGGGGGATCCCAACACGCGTTTTTCCCATGCATTTTCCCATAGGACCTTTAGTCGAAAGTACAGCCCGAACGGCTGAACAGAATTACTTGAAATTTAGCAAAGAGGTAGTCCTTAGGTCAGGGATGTGCCTTTTATATATATATATATATATATATATATATATATATATATATATATATATATATATATATATATATATAATATTACTTTGAAGATATTTCCTTTAGGGTGCAAGGCACTTATAATAAGGCAGATATGTTTGTGACAGAGTATCTGTAGCTGAACTCTAAATCAAGCCCTCTGAGAAGAAAACGATTAGTGGTAGAGACCTGATCCCAGTTGATAGCCCATATTCTTAATCAATTGTATGTATTACAGCACATCCATGTTTGAAAGTTAACTTTAAAAATAGAGGTTGTCACTTGTTTCGGTCAGCATTGGAGTAACATGTCCACCAAACTCTAAATTGGGCCCAGAGATTAGAAACATTTCACCAAACAATAAATATTTTATGGACCACACATATGAATAATAAATGGATGTCTGAACACACGCACATGGTACTTTATTAAAACACAGGATCTTCATTTAGGAATAATTAATAGGCAGAACCAATATCAGTGAAGATTCATGCATCGAGCAGGGAGGAGCATGGGGCTAGCATGTGAATTGTAAAGAGATTAATTAGGGTAGCCTTCCGTTTTAGAAAATGTAGCTGTAATCTCCATTGTTTCAGGTGTGTGTGTGTGAGTTGCTCATCCAGCCCAGGTTTATCGTTTGCATTCTGGGACATGCAGTTTTGATTTTACAGTGGGATTAACCAGACCACAATTCCCAGAATGCAATTGGACGAGCTACTCGTGCATACAACTGAGAAACCTATTGTTAGCCAATCATCAAAGGGATTTGTTGGCATGGCAGTGAGACATCACCTCTACCCAATAGATTAATCGAGCTAAATTAGGTTCCTGACATTAGTTAATATGTACTGGAGTTAAAGGTACCCTCAGCATGTTTGCACTTTTAGACCTCAGTGTGTCTTTTAATCTCCACCAACATGCTCCCCAACTGGTTGACTCTACAGCCATAAACCAGTTCTATCACTTGTAAAGCAATCATTACCTTAAAAGATCCCGAGTTAAATGCATCTGCTTCACAGTGGCCTGATGAACACCTCAGGCTCCAGTACTGTCCTCGTGTTTGTAATGTGTTCTGTTGCATCATACTTAACCTGATCACATTTACTGGCCTGGCGTTTCCATCCCCAGCTACACAATATAAACGCAATGATCAAGATGAGAAGTGCAATAATCCAATGTCATACTCTAATCTAAACTTAGATAATTGAAATGAACATTCCCCTGTCAGACAGATCTATGCAGGAAGGCCCTAATAGATGCCATATTCAGGAATGGAAATGGGGACAATCCTACCATTTATGGACAATTCCACCAGTTGGACTCTACTTCCAAACTATGTTGGCAAACTGTTTCTGGCAGAGTGGAAAGATGGGTTTCGAGAAGTTGTATATACATTCTAAACAAAACTCAAATCTAGAGCTGGCTCATTCGAAGGGCTCTTCTGCTACAATAGCGTGCTCTTGAAATAGAATTGCCCGAGGAGGCAGTCTGTTTATGGCTGTCATGGACCTTCGAACAGACTTTCATGTGGTTGACAGAGCTCAGCTCTGGGTGCTGTTGATGGTATCACACACTAGCCATGCTTGCGTTTGGGAGATGAATAAGAACTAAAGGTGACTTTAAATGTTGTTTTTATGCTGTCACGTTTGCTGTGCCTTCAAAGACAGGTCAAATGTCACGCTTTGTTTTCAGGGAAATTGCTCTTTTTTTCTTTCAACATGGAGCCTGGTCTTTATTTTTCTTTCACTTACTGAGAAAAGCCTGATGATTCTTTTAAGTGACCTAGGGGCATATGTATCAAACGATTTTGTATTCGCAAATGCTGCGATTCGCCCTTAGGGCATGTATGTGCGCCATATGCGCACACATGCTAATTTCAGGGGTGCATCAGGATGTCATCATGACACCCTTGCATCTTTTAAATTATTCTCAAATTGCGATTAGCAAATTGCGATTCGCAATTTGAGAATGACATCCAATTCATTGCTATGGGCCTCCTGGCCCATAGGAATGAATGGGAAGGTATTCCTTAATTGCGATTTCGCAATTTGGTAATCGCAATTAAGGAATATTAAGAATTCGCAAAATATGTGCGAATTTTTAAATACATTCCGCTTTGCAATTCTCAAATAGCGATTCTCAGAAAATCGCTATTTGAGATTCGCAAATGGAGATTTTGATACATATGCCCCCAAGAGACAGTCTTGCTGAGAAAGGAAAGGCTGTAGGGTGTTGTTTCCTTCTAACATACAACAACATTTTAATTCCTATAAATGAACTGCACAAATGTGTTAAAATATAAAGAAACAAGAAAGCACCAATAAGGCACTTCTTTCAAATACATTAGTGTGACGGAAACAGATTTTAAAAAGATCTAGACACATCAAGACACTTTACTTGGTGACGCACAAATGACAAATAATCGATGAAATTCTATTTCCACACATTATCGTTTGTGCGCTCCATAGTTGTATCAATAAAACTGTATGTATGTGCAACAAGAGCAGCCATTGCAATGGACGATCTAAAGTCTGTAAACGACGGTATGCTCCCACACCAGCAGTATATATGTGGCAGTGTGCTACTAAATGCACCTCCAACTACAGATCCGGGTTCGAGTCTCGGGGGGAAGCTTAACATCCTGTGATTCTGGGCAAATCCCTTAATTTCCTTTGCCTAAAATAATCTGTCTGTCTGAAACGCAACTGGTGCTCCTGTAAAGCGCGCCGACAGCTTCTGTCAAGTTCGCGCTATATAAAACTCTGAGAGAAAAATCTCCCTTTTAGGACTCACCTTCCGAATGGGAATACATTTGCGATTTATTTTGAAAATCTTTCAGACTCTGTATGAGTTTAGTGATGGCAGACCACCACTCTGAAAATTATTCCAGCACCACGTAGAACATATATATATATATATATTCACTTAAAAAACCATAGGTTTCACACATGTTATAGTTAGGTGGATATTTCACTCGTAAAAAAACAATGAAATTCCCCCGTTATAGTTAGTTCAGATAACTATAACTCGCGCACCCGCAATCCACTGCTCATGACGTCACATATTACATCACTCATGACATGGTCAGTGGCATCACTCATGACATCACTGATGACATCACCTTGTGATAGAGTGGCGGTCGCGCGAGTTATAGTTATCTGAACTAACTATAACGGGGGAATTTCATTGGTTTTTTACGAGTGAAATATCCACCTAACTATAACATGTGTGAAACCTATGGTTTTTTAAGTGAATTTGCAAGGTTTTTTAAACGCACCCCCGCGATTTAAAAAAAAATAAATACATTTTTTTTTCTGCCTTCGGGGTCCTTCAGGGACCCCCTGACAAAGGCTAGGGGGTCAGGAACTCTCTACCCTGCCCCCTTTTCACGTTCGCCACCTTCCTTTTTCACTCTCGCACTGAAAACAAACAAAATGGCGGCCGACACTTCCTGATTTCGACCGATTCGAACGTTGACTAACATGTAACATGTAACCACCAATCAGAATTACGCTCGCGCACGTTAGGGTGCTCGCACGGTGCGCGCACGGTGCACGCACCCTGCGCGCGTATAGATATTGGTATGCGTTTAAATGCTATTTTCTCAGGAAATACTGAACAGATTTACACCAGACCTGCAAAAGGCACTTCCTTGACCTTATGGCTACTGTTGAGCAGTTCGGGCTGTAGCTGTGTCTAAAGGTCCTATGGGAAAATGCATGGGGAAAACGCGTTTTGGGACCCCCCTTTTTTCTCGGCCCCTACTTGACGAATCACCCCGAAACTTTCAGGGTAGGAGCTGAACGGAGCGCCCCATTAGTTTTGAAAATTTCGCGAAGATTCGTTAACCGGCGCAAAAGTTATTCAAAATAGAATTTTCAGATTTCCTATTGAAACACGATGCTAACTATAACTATCTACTGGCGCTCCAACAAACTCGGTGAATACCGAATCACATGGCCCCCTTTGCAATCCTCGGGGTGGTGCTCTTTCCGCGGCTGGGCGGCCGCGATAAACATCAAAAACAAGGTTGCCCTCTGCATGAAAGAGCACTCGAGCCAGCGCCGATTCGTGACCAATCTTTATTCAGGGAAGAACAGGACAAATGCTGTGAGAAAATATGTCCCGAGGATTGCAAAGGGGGCCATGTGATTCGGTATTCACCGAGTTCGTTGGAGCAGCGCTTGGGAGGATTAAGAGCAGGGAAGTGTATGCGGGGCCCATTCAGGGTTTGATTTCCTGATTAACAGCAGAAACATTGTGACGTTAAAATTGAAGTGCACTGTATGTCCCAGAATCCATCTGGGGCTGACCCCTTACCTGATTGGCCCATTGGAGGGCGTGAAATTGGTCAAAATCTGTACAGCTGCATGATGCTGACTGAGTTGCTGTGGTACACCAGGAAGAAGGGCGTTCCGCCCGAAACGCGTCGTGATTTGAAACAGCAATTGGACATATTTTCTCACAGCATTTGTCCTGTTCTTCCCTGAATAAAGATTGGTCACGAATCGGCGCTGGCTCGAGTGCTCTTTCATGCAGAGGGCAACCTTGTTTTTGATATATATATATATATATATATATATATATATATATATATATATACACACGGGCTTATTTGCAAGCCCCTTTCGCCACTTTTGCGTCACTATTCCCATGTTAAAAATGACGCAAAAGTGGCGCAAGGGCCTTGTAAATAAGCCCTACAGTCTTCAACACTTTTATGGCAGCTGGAAAGATCTTTAACTGGCATGGCACATTTCATATGCAAATCCTTGTGAGCTCTCACGATTCTGATGAACACTGTGTGCATGTAAAGTTTCCACTTTTGATACCTCAGAAACATTTCCTATCGCTTTCTTTAGTGAATAGGAGATGCATTTGCAGTACCCTACTTTGAATTTATGCAGACATTCCATATTACTGACCTACCAAGTGAACGCGTGTGCATAGGTCTGGTGGCTCAGTGGACTAATGCGTCTGCTGCAGGGGCCTGTGTTCGACCTCATGGTCACAGGTTCAAATCCCGGCGGGTCCACTCAGCCTTTCATCCATCTGAGGTCGATAAAATGAGTACCATTGAGTTGGGTAACAATAAACATCTGTTATTCAGCGCCAAGATACCCGTAGTGGTGAACGTGCGCTTTACAAATACAGGTGTTATGTTGTTATAATTCCCCCAGGTAAAACCACCCAGTAACCCCGCCCCTCTCTTCTGCAAACCAATATTGCATTACAAGTGCCTTTGAATAAATCGCATATCTTGAACATTCTCGCACATGAAATAGTTGTTTGAACTGCTGCCAAGTATTTCTTTGAAGGTGGCTATCTGAAAGGTGTTGGGAACGCACTCCCTGGTTCGAGTTCTTCACCACCATTCCTCACATTTTACGTTGAGCCGATATTTGCCACGTTAGGGATTCAGTCAAAGCTATTCTCTGAGCCCCCTTGGGAAGTGATTCACCATGATTGTCTTGGAAGGAGGCATTTCAGCCAGCATGAATGGGCACCGGGTTTGCACACTGAAGAAGGTTTAAGATTTTCCCCGCGCATACCACATAACCCCCACACACCCCGATATTCCTGAGTCCTAAACAAGACTTAAAGGATATTTTACTGTAGAGGGTGTCCAGCTTCAATGTAATAATATATGAACATATCCGCGATTATTTTATTAGAAGAGTTCAAACGATTATTCTTGGATTTGCAGCAGCATGCAAAGAAGGCATGAAATATGTTCCCCTGAAATGTTGCGTGTGTGCATGTTCTGTCTCAGATCTCATTTGACTTGTTGGATTAAGGACCGAAACATGTACAGCACATACATGTTGCAGTTGAGCAAAATCTGGAGCAAATCCATTTTACACACCATTTTCATGTAAAATAAGTAACGAAGCACAATTATGTTGCCTAAGTCTATATTTTCAAAAATCAATTTGGAGTTAGTCGAGAATGGACGAAGCAAAGTGTAAAATCACCCCAAAAAACATAACAGCAATATCACTAAACATTTTTACATCTACAAAAAATTGTAGCTCATGTATTTTGCACCATTGTTTCTGCTTCTGTTGTAGGTCATGCACACACACTTTTACACCATCGCAAGCAATGAAGAAAAACGTGCTTTTGGCATATTTAGGTAACAAGAAATGCAGCTTGTCGATATTTTGCACCCTGGGTCAAATTCACAAGAAATGCAGGAACATGTTTGAGAGAGAATTTGTAGTATCGTTTAAGAAGAAACATAGGGGGCATATTAGCAAGGCCTTTAGCAGCTCTTTTTGCAGCTGACACAGTGATTTTTTTATCACCCTATCAGCAAGCTGTCGCTAACAGGCGTTGGCGACAGCTTTCTGGCAATAGCGGCCGGTTTTCCTATCGCTTTGCATGCCAGCGATAACTATCGCTAATAACATGCAAGGTGGGCGTTCCCAACTAAAAGCGACTGAAAACAGTCGCTAACACAACTTCTCCCTATTAGCAGCGCAGGCGAAGCGATAAAAAAAGTCGCGCTAAGCGCGATTATCGCTAGTATTGAACACCTGCTAAAAACATGACGTACCTGTTTCTTCAATGGGAGGTGGATTGTCAGGCTAAGTCCACCATGGCATTAATGCGTGAATATCGCTGGATTTCCAGCGATATTCAGGCATTTCGCCGCTATCTCTGTATATTTTATCACAGTGGACATAAACGTTGCTAATAGCGTGTTATCTCGAAAATATCCAGCGATAGGCGGCGAGAAAAACAAACACACTAAGCGCGATTTGCGATAATTATCGCTAGTTGTTGCTAATATTTCCCATAGTGCAGAATCAGCTTGCTTTTTTTACTCTAGCAAAAATACGTATCATACGGGTGGATGCACTTCTTTTTTCATTTCTACACTCTGTGCTGCACGCCTGCACCTATCCAGGAGGTCCCCCCTGAGGGGTTCCCACGACTGCCTGCCTGCCTTTTTAGTTGTTTGAAGAACGCTTGCCTGGCGTTTTTAGTGGTACCAGAAAAGCGCCGACTAGGCTGTACTTTTAAGAAAGAACCCAGAATTTAACTAAACATTTGTCGGCTTCGAATCAACGCAAACTGATGAAAAATCACATTTTATGTCATCTTACCTTCCTTTTATTCTAATGATATCATTAATTGTGATCTGTCTTCTGCCTTACAGAAAAAAACCATAAATAAGAATTTCTTTGTGTCACTGAAATAAATGACTTTCTTCAGAGACGTGTCCTCTGGCAGCAAACGGTAGGTTTTAGTGACGTGTAGATAGAAACCTAGACGCTCAAATGATGTTACATTGCTGGCAAGCTTTGTTACTAGCAATCTTCAGGGCACTGGTACAGGGGCTGGTGTCTGACTCTAGTCAAGAAGTCTGACTTCATCCTCGTGTGCACTGGTGAGATTCGACAATTTATAGCTTTGTGATAGAACAAACAATCAGGGATTTAAGACCTGGGGGACCTCGAGTCTCTGAGGCAGCTGAACAGAAAGTTTGTGTGTGTCCCCTTCGGTCCTTTAGGGGCTGAACCTCCAAATACACGAAGTTTAATCAAGAAATTGAGAGCACCTGATTCGCCAGCATCCCAGAGGGAATGGAAGCTGCACTGGACACACGTTTCGTGGAACAAACTTTGTAGCAAAGGAAACGTAGACCTGGAATATTTTTTGTAAGAAACATATAGCAAACTGATTTTTCACTGATTCGGCTGTAAATGTGGCAGGAAATAGTGAAAACAGATCTTGCCTTTGATTCCCCGTCCATCTTTTAGATTTGAAAAGTGGAAAATTCCAATAAACATGTCCATGTCTGAAACAGTCAACACTAGGCTGGAAGACTGAATTTTTACACATATTTTTATACCTCTGCTGCGGCTGTCTGATTACCACTGAACATGATTACCTGATGAACACCACCAATAAGTTCTAACAGCCAGCAAAAAATGGGGATGACCATGCATTTTATCTCACTGGGGGTCTTACAAACAATCTCCTTACACCTCTGGCCATTCTGCGTGACTTTCATGAGCTTATAGATATGTATTGGAGATGGCCCTTTTTGCAGGGTTATCCCTAAACATTTTGCTTCTCCCTCCTGTTTTTTCTGACCTGCTGTTGTTGGTTTTAGGAGTCTGGGCACTCTACTACTGCTATTCAGTGCTAAATTCCATATGCTCCCTGTGTAAATTGTGTTATGGATTGGGGATTCCACGATTGGCATATTTGATTTACTAATCAGTCCCTAGTACAGTGCACTGTGTGTGCCCAGGGCCGGTAAATCAAATGCTGCTAGTGCGCTTGCAGCACTGGTTGTGCCACCCACATGAGTAGCCCTGAAAAGGTAACTCAAACCTGCCACTGCAGAGTCTGCGTGTAGTTTTTAACTGCCATGATGACTTGGCAGGTGCACCCACTTGACGAGCCCTACCCTTCCCTTTTCCTATATGCAAGTCACCGCTAAGGTAGCCTCAAGGTACCCCTGTGGGCAGGGTGGCGTGTATGTGAAAGGTAGGACATGCCATGATATGTGTGGCATGTCCTGATAGTGAACTACTGCCAATTTCGTTTTTCACTATTGCAAGGAAAGCTGTTCTCGTAGGATAGAATGGGGAATTTGCTTATAACATTTTATAAACATAACTACCCCTGAGAACAAGGTAGAAGAATAAGGTTTAGTATGTCTGAACTCAGAAGTTAAAATGCCTCTTTTTGTAACAGTGATTTTTACATTCTGTGTTTGAAAATGCCACTTTTAGGAAGTAGGTCTTTTCTTGCTTAGCCATCCAGTGTGCCTCTGCTAGGATGTGAATTGCCTGTCTGGCTTTGAAATGACAGGGCCTGGGGATGTGCCGTTGCTCCAAAGAGTCTAGATGAGTCAGGGATGGGCTGAATAGACCTGGGCTGCATTCAGAGTAGTGGGAAGAGTTGTGACTAGCACATGAATAACCCTGGTCTGCTTTTAGAGTGGTGGGAGGGGATTTCCTTTGCACCTGAATAATCCCTGTCTGCCTTGGACAATGCTGTCTCCACCTCCTGCTGGGAAGCTGGGCCAGAGAGAACCAAACTGGTTTGGACTAAGCACAGACAATCTCTGCCTGAGAGGACAAGGATTTTGGGCTATAAAAAGTGGGGCCCAAACCCCTAAACTTTAGAACTCCTTTGGAACCAAGAAGACTGCCAAGAAGAAGTGCTGGAGAATCTGTAATGAAGAACTTCCAATTTGCTGTGTTAGCCTACAGTGGCTGCTTCTGTCTTGGGCAGTGAAAGGACTGGACTTGAACTTTCCACAACTTCTTTATTGAGTTTCTCCAAGGGCTTGAGGTAGCGCTTGCCCCCTGTTCAAGAGGTCTCAGAAGCAACAAAGACTTTAAGTTCTTCTGCCATCAGCACTGAGGACTGTGTGTTTTGTGCTGCAACAAGAAAAAAGCAACCCAACACCATCCATGATGCCGCTGCGCCTCTGTTTCATGAAGGCACCACAGAGGGCATTGCTGCAATGCTGCACCGCAATTCTGTGCCCACTGACGATGCCACCTGATGCCGCCACTGAGCCACTGCTTGCTCCGCGACCTGTGAGCACCGCACTCCGCACCACCTTGCTTCATGCCATCGCCCTGGTATCCAGACGCTCCACACCGACATCAATGCCACTGCTTGCACCGTGGTTCAAGGGCAGCACTCATAAGTTACATGATGCACCGTCCTCATCCCACACCGCAGCCATGGCCTACCGATGCCAGCGCCGTCAACTTCAGTTTGTCAGCCAACAACAGTGCACCAGCAACGACAACAACGCTGCTTGCACCATGACCTGCCAGCACCGCGACAAGCACTGCATCACTTTGTACCACAGCCCTGGTCTCACCGATGCTGTTGGCCGACTATCACCGAGCCGATACCTGCACTGTGACCTGAGGGCACTGCACGCCGCACCGCTGCACTTCACACCGCACCACCCGATGCCTGCCGATGCCAGTGCGTCAGACTTCAACCACGAGGACTTCGATCTGCAACGCATGTGACTTCAAGGGCCCAACAACTCCTGCACCGACCTCAGGAACCAACGCCTGCATACACCGTGCTTTTGGAGCTCAACAACAGGTCGCCGTTGCCCTGCATTTCTAAAGGTACTGTTTTCCTGGTCTTCCCGACACCGTAGCTGGTCCACAATGCCGTGGTCAGCCAAAACTGTTTGGATTGTTGTTCACGACACAGTGATAGGTCCGGACGGAGCTATCGACATCAAGGAACTTTATTTCAAGTTTATTTTGATTGCTGAAGATTTCTAAGTATTTTTTTAGTTTTTGGTCTTGTCTTAAGTGTATAAATGTATTGGATATTTTTCTAAACTGGTGTGGTGTCCTTTTGTAGTGCTTCCACTGTATTACTTTTGGTTATGTGCAAATGATTTGCACACTGCCTCTAAGATAAGCCTGACTGCTCGTGCCAAGCTACCAAGGAGGAGAGCAGAGGTTATTTTAGGAGTGTAACTCCCTTATCCTGACTAAAGGGAAGGGTTCCTACTTGGACAAAGGTGCCAACCCTTACCAACTAGAGACCCCAATTCTAACAATATGGTGTAAGACAACGCAGCGTAAGTCGCTGCGTTGCCTTACACTGCATGAAAGAGGCGTTCCATGGGTGTTGCGGTGGGTGGGGTTTTGACGCATTCTCAGATTTATAAGGATCTGGAAACCTGGGGATGTGTCAAAACTGTATGCCTACCCAGGGCAGGTGCAGACGCAACACAGAGAAACATATTTATTTCTCCCTGTTTTTTCCTCTTTCTATGTGTGACGCACTCTGTAGCGCACATAGAAAGAGGAAAATACCTCCATGTATTGTTTTTGTGCAGGAAGGTATTCCTTCCTGCACAAAAACAATCCTGCCAAACAACTGAGACACCGCTGTACTGCGGTGCAAGGGTGCCTGCATTGGCATCAGACACCGTATTATGCGCCAGCACTGGCTAAAAGGTCATTATTGCACCATATCTCATAAATGCAATGCAGTCACATCTTTTTGATTTTGCATAGAAGTTACGTATTAATTAAATCATTACAATCCACACATGAAAATCAAAACTTAAAAACATTAGAAAATATTTTTCACTGAGCTCCTCCCATCCTTCTCAATAAAAATAAGGCAATACAATTATTAAAATAAAATTTCTACTAGGACAGGGTAACCTTTACTTGGGGGTATGGTATCAATAAATACAATTAGAAAAAATAGAGGTTACTTCTAAAAGCAACAGGTAAGACACCAACTTGTAAAAGAACATCCCGAAGTTCATGTTCATTTCAGAGTGACAGCAGACAATAGTCAATGACAACTCATTGAATTCAAGTTAAATGTTGTGAAGCTAGGGCTGGATACACTGGTTTTGCTGGAGAACAGCTTCAAAGATGTACCATTATTATGACCACCTGTGCTTGTTCCCTGGTTTTGACACAGGGCCTGGGATTTACTGATTAAACTTGTAATATGCAAGATGAATACAGAGTGTAAGGCTAATGTTTAAAGCTGTGTTTGCCCGATTCAATGCTGCGATAATACCCTGCCTCCAAGACCGGACTCCCAGTCTGTTCCACTCAGGCCTCAATTTCGATCTGCGCAAGGACAGCAATGCTGGGCAGAGGCATACAACATGCTCCAGAGACTCAACTGATTCCCCGCAACCCCTGCACAATAGCTCATCTGATGGATGTCGACAAAGGGGTAGATGTTTCAAAAAATGCCACTCCCCAGTCTAAGTGCCATGAACCACTGGTTTAGATACAGGGGGTATGTGCAGGCCAGATATGATGGATGAGAGGCCAACTGGTAAGAGTTGATTACTGCCCATGCGTGCTTGTGTTTGGCAAGGGTCACTTTGTCAGAAGAATAGGAGCACATTCGGATACGCTTCTTAATACTTATTTTAAAAGCTATGTTACTTGGGTTGAGGTTCCAGAGGTCACTTGCTGAAAATTGCTGTACGCATTTGTGAAAAAAACGACTGTGTGACCCGCCAAGATTGCTAGAGCTAATATCTGACAATAACAATGACTTGAGGGAACCAGCTCCAGCCTGCCTTAGCTTGTAACTCATTTTTAAATAGGCACCTGTGCTTAACATTTGATAGTTTAGGAGGCCTAATCGAATCTGTGTGGCAGATGCAGATTTTGGCACCTGAAGGACCTTTTTTTAAATCTTGGTCACATGTTGGTTTAATGTAGTACTGAGTTTACTGAGTTACTGAGACCTGGATTCGCACTCAGCAACCGGTAGCTACAATGTCTGCAGCTTGGACCTCCGCCCGGTGCCCCTCCTCCTCTTCTTTGCCTGTTGTGACCTGGCTTGTGACCCTGTAACCTCAGCCAAATATTTGGGGGGGGTGCAAGTGTCAAGTACCAGGAGCCAGATGGTTGATAGATTGAGTTATAAATGAGGGCCAAACAAGATGGTCAAAGTGGGCAGTGTGGCAGAGGGGAAAGGGAGCTAAAAGGAGTGGGGCTTGCGAGGTAGAGCAAGGCTGAAGCAGACAGACCAGCAAGCAAAGCAGCTGCAGGCTAGTGCTGCTAACAGCAAGCGATGTGGTGCGAGCGGTACAGCCGGGGACAGAGCGCAGAGTAGAGTGTGGAAATAAGTCTAGCAGGGTGAGTGCAAGGAGAGCCTGTGTACAAGGCTCCTGTACAGAGGGGGCAAGGAGATCGAAACTGGGACTCACCCACCTCTACTGATACCTCGCCGTCGCTGACCTGATGTCCCCTGCAGAATTCCACACCTCGTCTCTGCAACTCGTCTCTACGGCCGTGACGGCAGCCGCTACCGCAGCAGCTAAAACTCTGACCACGCTCTCGCTGCTCTCAATGCTCATGTCTGAAAACATAGGACAATTGTTAGACTTGGCATTTTTGGCATTGATTTCCCTGACCTTTTGCCTCTACCTCCTGAATTTTTGATGCTGTGCTGGATTTCTTTTCTGCTGGCTTAGATGCTTTGGGCACTTTGCCACTGCTGATCGGTGTCAAAGTACAAGTGCTCCCTGTGTAAATTGTTATTACAATTGGTTCTCCCTGGTTGACATATTTGATCCACTAGTACGTCCCCAGTAAAGTGCACTGTGTGTGCCGGGACCTGTAAATTAAATGCTACTAGTGGGCCTGCAGCACTGATTGTTCCAACCACATGAGTAGCCCTGAAAAGATACCTCTGACAATGCCACTGCAGTGTCTGTGTACAGTTGTAAACTGCCATATCAACCTGCCAAGTGCACCCACTTGCCATGCCCTAATCTTCCCTTTTCTTACATGTAAGGCACCCCTATGGTAGGCCCATGGTACCCCAATGGGCAGGGTGCAGGGTATGTGAAAGGTAGGACATGTACTGGTGTGTGTGACGTCCTGATAGTGAAATACTGCCAATTTCCCTTTTCACTGAAATGAAATGAATGAAATGAAAGCGGCTTTTCTATAGCGCATGGCTACCCGGGAGCATCCCAGCGCTGCGGAGTGTGGATCGAGGAGGGAAGCTGTTACGGGAATAGCCAAGTTTTCAAAAGCTTGCGAAAGGTGAGGTGATTGGGTTCCTTACGGATAGATAAAGGGAGGGCGTTCCAGAGCTTTGGAGCGTTGTATGAGAAGAGTCGTCCGCCTGTCCGTGCCTTCTTAATTCTGGGTGTGTCAGTCAGGAAGAGATCGTCTGAGCGAAGATTTCTGGTGGCTTTGTAAGGTTTGATCAAGTTCTTAATGATCGGGGGACTGTTGAAAGGATATCTGCCCCATTGGATAGAAAAGGAGATATTTTCTAATATCTTACAAGTATAATGTCCTTTTGGGACAAGATAGAGAAATAACGTTTAGGCTCTCCAAACTCAGAATTTAATAACACATCTTTTAGTGAAGATGGTTTTTAAATTGTGTGTTTGAAAATGCCACTTTTAGAAACGCATTGACCTTTGCCATTGAGTGAAGAACATTCACATCCAAATTGAAAGTGTATGAGAGAGATTTAGAATGTAGTAAGTCCCTGATAAAATTTAGAGTCAGCGGCCCCAAGGCAACTCACACTGGCAGGATATAGTATACATATGTGAAAGGGAATATTCCACCTAGTGTTGTTAAGTGAATATAGGATTGGCCACAGAAAGGTCACTCATCCTGTGTCTTGTAACATAGATGAATATGTTAGTTTGTCGTTATATTTTTTTTGTATATTCATGTGTGAACACATGTATTTTAATGTATGATTGTACTTTGTGTTTCATAATTAAGTGTTGCCCTTCAAAGAGACATGTAACAATGCAGAAACCTTTTTGAAAAAAGAAAAACAAGTGGAATAAATCACTGTGAGTAATGAAATCAGAACGTTGGTACCTTTGCTTTAGGCAAATGATAAATTGTGGCAACTAGATACTTTGTCTGTTTATACAAATTTTAGAAAGTAGGCATTTTCTTGTTTAACCATTCTGTGTGCCTCTGCCTGTTTGTGAATTGACTGTCTTATTTTGGAGTGACAGGGGCTGGGGATGTGCATCCATTGTAGACAGCCACTGGGGTGGGGGGGTTGAGGTGTGCCTGGCCCTTACTGGATGAATCAAAGCTGGGCTTAATAGGGCTTGGCTGCATTTAGAGTAGTGGGAGGAGTTTTCCTTGTACGGGAATCGGGCCTGTCTCCCTTGCACAATGCTGTCTCCACCCCCTGTGGTCATACTGCACCAGTGAGGACAGTACTGGTTCTCAGGGACTGTTAGAACCGGCGGTCTCTAGTTGGCAGAGGTATACACTTCTGACAAATAGGGACCAACCAACTCTAGTCAGGGAAAGGGGATTACACACTCAGATAACCCCTGCTACCCCCTTGGTAGCTTGGCAGAGCAGACAGGCTTATCTCAGAGGCAGTGTGTTAAGCATTTATGACCACATACAGTAATAAAGTGAATACATTACAGATGGACACGACACAGAAGTTATTATAAAAATAGTATTTTTATATAAGGCTTAGCACAAGACCAAATAACGACAAAAATATACCACAGTCTTAATAAATACTCTTTGGCAGGAAAAATAATAGTTCAAGTAAGGTTTCTTCTTGGCAAATAGTTCTTTAGAAAAGTATTCTTCTGAGCACAGTTCTTTGGCAACAATGTAACCCCCACAGGAGTCACACGACGTCGAGTCTACAAGATTCCCAAGGTTCGGCGTCGACCGCGAGGAGCGCTACGTCGAGCCTGGAGTTGCAACAGACCCCACAAGTACAGTACCTTGAGAAACGAAGAAAATGATGATCCACGGCGTTGAGATGTCGGCGTCGAGGTCGGCGTCGATCGTGCCTCGGAATCGGGTCAATCCGCAGCGGCGTCGAGGGATTTCGGGCCGGAGCAGCGCTCACGGCGTCGAGAAGGGCGTCGAGTCGATGCGATCAGCAGCGGCGTCGGGACGGGGTCGCTTGGAGGTGGAGCCGATACTCACTCCTCACTGGCGTCGATACCGGCGTCGAGACGGGGTCACTTGGAGCCGGGGCCGATACCCACTGCTCACTGGCGTTGCTGCTGGCGTCGATCGGGCCCGGTGACCGGCGTCGAAGGCTCGGGACACTGGAGCCGTTACTCACGATGTCGAGCTGGATTCGGCGGCGTCGGCGGCGTCGAGACTGCAGATTTTCCCTTGTGTACTGGAAACAACACTTTCCAGCAATTCAGCAATTCAGTAGCTGGTAAAGTCCTTTGGCCCTGTGACTTCAACAGGAGACTGGCACTCTTCCAGTCCTTGGAGATTTCCTAGCAAGTGTTCAGAGAGTACACACCAAGTTCCTCTCTCCTTGTTCCTTTGGCAAAAATAAAGAAGCAGCTTTCAGGTTCCTCCACAGCAAAACAGCACTCTGGCAGAAAGGGGAGGCAAGTCCTTAGATCAGCAGGCTTCTTGTCCTTGGTACAGGTTTCCTTGTCAGAAGTGATCTGAGTTCTTGGTTCAGGGGTCCTTCTCTTATACCCCATTTCTCCTTTGTTCCCTTTGTCCAAGCAGGGAAATTCCCACCATCTCAGGTTTGTTGTGGGTGTTGCCAGGCAGAGGCACCTGGCCTATTCACTGAGCAGGGCAGGGTCCTCAGCCGCCCAGCAGGAGGCGGAGCCAGTATTATCACTAGCAGGAGCAGGGCTATCAGTCGCCCAGCAGGAGGCGGAGCCAGTATTGTGTCAGGCAGGGCAGGCTACTCTTCCCTCACTCTATGTGTAAACGCCCCATTCACCCCACACTGACTCATTCAGACCTCTGGAGCCACCCAGCCCCTGACACACACACCAAACCAGCAGAGACCGGTAGATAGTTGGACAAGAAAATAGCCACTTTCTAAAAGTGCTATTTTCAAACATAGAATTTAAAAACCATCCATCCTAAAGGGTGTGTTATTAAATTCTGAGTTCAGGGATACTAAACTCGACTTGCTACCATGCTCCCTGAGTCAGATAGATTATAATGGAGTTAATAATCAGTCTGCCCAGTCTGGCCTATTGGAGGCAGGTAGCCCTTCAATAGTGAAAAACGAAAATGGCTGTAATTCACTATTAGGTCATGCCACACACATCAGGGCATGACCTACCTTTTACCAACAATGCACCCTGCCCTAGGGCCTACCATAGAGGTGTCTGAAATGTGGCAAAGTGAAGGTTTAGAGACTGGTAAGTAGGTTTCCTTACCAAGTCGACATGGCAGTCAGGGACTGCACGCAGGCGCTGCGGTGGCAGGCCTGAGACACATTTTACACGCTGCTTCTGTGGGTGGCACAACCAGTGCTGCAAGCCCACCCGCAGCAGTTAACTTACATGCCCTTGGCACACGCAGTGCACTAGACTAGGGACTGAACAGTAAGTCAACCAAGCCAATCATGGTAACACCAATCAATATAACAATTTAACATAGGGAGCACTTGCACTGTGGCACTGATCAGCAGTGGCACAGTGCCCAAAGCAATAATCCAGCAAAAACATCGTAAACAGAGGAGGCAAACAGAAAAAAATGGAGGAGAGACTCATGCCAATGATGCCAGGTCTAACACGTGTCCCCTCCAGCTGAAATGTGGGGAGAACTACCCTTCACCCAGGGAGTCCTCATCACTAAGGCGGAAAAATCTGGACAGACCATCAGCATTGGCGTGATCTGTACCAGGGCGGTGTTCCACCGTAAAGTCCATCCCCTGTAGGGAAATGGACCACCTCAACAGCTTTGGGTTCTCACCCCTCATCTGCATTAACCATCTGAGGGGCCTGTGGTCTGTCTGAACCCGGAAGTGAGTCCCAAACAGGTAGGGTCTTAGCTTCTTCAGCGCCCAGACCACAGCAAATGCCTCACGCTCTATCGCACTCCACCTTTGTTCCCTGGGAAGTAACCTCCGGCTGATGAAGGCTACAGGTAAGTCTCGGCCCTCCTCATTCATCTGTGCTAGAACAGCCCCCACACCATGCTCTGAAGCGTCTGTCTGGACAATGAATTCTTTTGAAAAGTTGGGTGCCTGGAGGACCGGTGCTGTACACATTGCAGTTTTCAGGGTGTCAAAGGCGTTCTGACAGGCGTCAGTCCAGATCACAAGTCTCGGCTGCTTCCTGGAAGTCAGCGAGGTCAAGGGGTGCACAATGTTGCCATACCCCTTGACAAACCTCCTGTAGTAACCCGTGAGACCCAAGAAGGCTCTCACCTGAGTCTGGGTTTTGGGCGGTTCCCAAGCCAGGATGGTATCTATCTTGGGTTGCAGGGGGGCCACCTTGCCACTCCCCACTTGGTGCCCCAAGTACACCACTGAACCCTGCCCAATCTGGCACTTACTAGCCTTGATTGTGAGGCCTGCTCGGCGCAGGGCCAACAACACTTCCTGGAGGTGGCGCAAGTGTTCCTCCCAGCTGGCGCTGAACACTGCTATATCGTCCAGGTAGGCGGCGCTGAAATCTTCCAGCCCGGCCAATACCTGGTTAACCAACCTCTGGAATGTGGCAGGGGCATTCTTCATCCCAAAGGGCATCACACGCAACTGGTAGTGCCCATCTGGTGTGGAGAATGCAGACCTCTCTTTTGCCCCATCAGTCAAGGCGATCTGCCAGTACCCAGACGTTAGATCAAACGTACTAAGGTACCGGGCAGCCCCCAACCGATCGATGAGCTCATCAGCTCTGGGGATGGGGTGCGCGTCAGTCTTGGTGACCGAATTGAGTCCTCGGTAATCCACACAGAACCGAAGTTCTGGTGAAGCAGCAAGCGCCGCAGCCTTTGGGACCAAGACCACTGGGCTGGCCCAAGGGCTGCTAGAGGACTCAACCACCCCTAAGGCAAACATCTTGGAGACCTCCTCCTTGATATATGCTCTGACCTTTTCAGTCACCCTGTAGGCCTTGTGCCTCACAGGAGTGCTGTCCCCAGTGTCCACATCATGGACACACCACTGAGTGACACCAGGGATTAAGGAGAACAGATCAGGGAATTGTACCAACAGATGGCGACAATCTTGCTGCTGCTCAGGGGTCAGTGTGTCAGAGAGGACAACACCATCCACTGACCCATCTTTTTCTTTTGCACACAGGAGGTCAGGAAGAGGCTCACTCTCCTCCTCCATCCCAGCATCTGTGGCAAGGAGCATGCCCACTTCGGACCTGTCTAAGTGGGGCTTTAACCGGTTGACATGCAGGACCCTTAAGGGGTTCCTGGGAGACTTCAAGTCCACCAAGTAGGTGACATCGCTCTTTTTCTCCACAACCTCAAATGGTCCAGTCCACCTGTCCTTGAGCGCACAAGGTTCCACAGGGGCCATGACCCAAACTTTCTGACCAGGTTGAAGCTCAACCAGAGTGGCATTCTGATCGTACCACCGCTTCATCTCTTCCTGGCTGGCCTCCAGATTTGCCTGAGCAAGATCTCTGAAGCGCCGAGTCTGGTTCCTAAAGGCCAGCATGTAACTATATACATCCTGGGGAGGTTTCCTGGGAGATTGCTCCCAGCCTTCTTTGACCAGACTCAAAGGTCCTCTTACCAGGTGACCATACAAAAGCTCAAAGGGGCTGAACCCTAGAGACTTCTGTGGCACCTCACGGTAAGCAAACAGCAGGCATGGCAAGAGGACGTCCCATTTACGCCTCGTTGGTTCTTCAAGACCCATGATCATGCCTTTTAGGGTCCGGTTGAATCTCTCAACCAGCCCGTTACCTTGAGGGTGGTAAGGAGTGGTAAACTTGTAGGTTACCCCACACTCCTTCCACAGAGACTTCATATAATTCGAAATGAAGTTGGTGCCCCGGTCTGACACCACCTCTCTGGGGAACTCCATGCGGGAGAAAACACCCATCAGTGCCCGTCCCACCACGGGGGCCGTCACTGTACGGAAAGGGATGGCTTCCGGGTACCGGGTGACATGGTCCACCAAGACCAGGATAAACCTGTTGCCCATGGCTGTCTTGGGGTCCAGTGGCCCCACAATGTCAATTCCCACTCGCTCAAAGGGGGTACTGACGACGGGA
Source organism: Triturus cristatus (assembly GCF_964204655.1). NCBI lineage: Eukaryota > Metazoa > Chordata > Amphibia > Caudata > Salamandridae > Triturus > Triturus cristatus. The sequence goes on from NC_140585.1 coordinate 161,256,455, forward strand.
AAAGGTTTGAGGGGAGCCTTCTGCTTCCGCCCACTTTTCCCACTTGCCTGGCAAGTTTGACAGGTCCTACAATGGATATCTGAATCCCTTCTCATCTGGGGCCAATAAAAATGGGTGACAAGCCTGTCATAGGTCTTGTCCTGCCCCAGATGTCCAGCTAACGGAACGTCATGAGCCAACCCCAGTAGGAAGGCTCTGAAGCGCTGGGGTACCACCAGCACACGGGCTGACCCAGGTTCAGCAGCCTTAGGCTCGCTATACAGGAGGTCGTTCTCCCAGTAGACCCAATGTGATCCTGACTGATCACCTGTCGTTTGGGCTGAGGCCTGCTGCCTCATACCCACAAGAGAAGGGCACACTTTCTGTTCAGCACAAAATTCCTCCCTGGAGGGACCACAATCCTGCTGCCAATGGGTCAGCTCGGGCAGGTCTCCCAGTTCGGCCACTTGTTCTCCTGTCGGTTCCAGGGCATCCCCCTCAGGGTCTGCTCCCTCCTGGACCGCGGGAACGATGGGGGACGGTTTCCCGCGCCCCCTGCCTCTTCTCTTCACGGTTGGGACCTGGGCCATACTTTCAGGCTCCAGGGCCCCATCAACACCCTTACTGACTGACATGGACCGGGTGGTCGCACACACCCACTCAGGCAGACCCAACATTTCCAGATGCGATTTTCTCTCCACCTTAGCCCAAGGGGAGTCCTCCAAATCATTGCCCAGGAGACAATCAACAGGCATGGCGGGCCTCACAGCAACCTGAAGAGTACCTGAGACCCCCCCACTCAAAGGGAACTTGAGCTACCTCACACTGACTCTGTGAGTTGTCAGCAGCTACAACGGGGTAGAATGCATGAGGGACCACCTGCTCTCTGGACACCAAGTGACACTTGACAGCTGTCACACTCGCTCCGGTGTCTCTGAGAGCTTCCACTCTATGGCCATTAATGGTCACCCACTGCCTATATTTCTTAGTGTTACTAGGCAGAGGGGTTGGAGGGACCATTTCCACGTCTCCTAAAGAGACCAGGGACATTTCTGCGGGACCCCACCCACCGGGGGCACCCATCTCATCCCCTCCCAGGGCTACACTCGCTACCTGACGAGGGGGTGCACGCGGCGGTGCATTCGAATCCTTCATGGGACACTGGGGATCATAATAACGGTGTCCCACCTGCTTACAGGCATAGCAGGTCATGGGGCCCCTGTGAACAGGTTTACCTGTCGGGGCCTCTGGCTTCTTTACAGGGGGAGGCTGGGAACCCTTCCCTTGGTTCCCTTGGGGACTACTTTGGGGCCCTTTCTGAAACTCCCTCTGTTTACCCCTGTCCCCCCCACTCTTCTGCTGGGGACCCTGCCCACCTTTGGCTGAGTCTCCCACTGGACCCTTGTGGACCCTGGTACTGACCCAGCGGTCCGCCTCCTCAGCAAGTTTTCTAGGGTTAGATATCTTGCTATCAACAAGGTGCTGGCGTAGCTCTGGAAAACAGTTATTAGACAAGTGCTCCCAAGCAAACAAATCATAAAGAGCATCATAACTATCAACCTTGCTACCCTTTATCCAACCATCCATGGTTCTGCAGAAAAAAGACACATATTCAACCCACGTAGTACCAGGCAACTTCTTACATTCTCTAAAGGTTTGTCTGTACTTTTCTGGGGTTAGGCCATATCTCAGCATTAAAGCATCTTTCATATGAGTATAAGACATCCTATCCTCTGCAGGAAGGCTCAACAAGGTATCTCTCCCTTCATTTGTAAAGCGGCTCCACAACCCCGTTCCCCAATCTTTCTCAGGGACCCGGTGGGCCAATAACGCTAACTCATATGCTTTAAACCATTGGCTAATATCTTCATTCTTACTGTAATCTTTGATCACATCTTTAGGAAAATAAAACCTACTTTCTGCAGGCACAGATGGAGTGCTGCCACCAGAGGGATTCAACTCTAAACTCTTAGTTTTAAGCTCCATCTCCCTCACCATCTTCTCACGTTCAAACGCTAATTTCTCTCTCTCAAAATCTAATCTTTTGCTCTCCATTTCAGCTTCTCTCTTGCTTCTTGCATTCTCTAATTCCAACTGCCCTCCTAATTTAAGTTTTGCCATCTCTAACTTGTATTCCCTCTCCTTCTCCCTGTCTTCCAACTCTTCAGGAGAAAGGCTCTTAGAGGAAACACTGCTGCCTGGAGATGACACTGGCCCACCTGTGGGCTCTTCCTCTTCCTCTTCTTCTTCCTCTTCCGGTACCACCACCGGGTCAGAGGGATCTCTGGCCTCTAACCAGGCCTTCAGCGCTTTGAGGAAGTCGCCTCTCAATTTGAGACCTGTGGTAGGAACTTTAAACTGCTTGCAAAATCCTCTTAGATCCTTTAGCTTGTAGGAATCTATCTTCTCCTTATCAAATTCCCCCACAACAATCTCCACAGGTGTAGCAGCTCTGGCATTCTCCATGGTCAAAACTGGCAGTGTTTAAGAAAATAAGCTCCAGGAAAGCGGAGAACAAAAATAGAATATCCTACCAAAAACAGATTGTGGCTGCGTTATGGTCTGCTTTCACTATGTAGCGTACACTAATCACTGCACATGAGTCATAAATGCAAATTTCAATCCTCACCGCTGACCACCAATGTTAGAACCGGCGGTCTCTAGTTGGCAGAGGTATACACTTCTGACAAATAGGGACCAACCAACTCTAGTCAGGGAAAGGGGATTACACACTCAGATAACCCCTGCTACCCCCTTGGTAGCTTGGCAGAGCAGACAGGCTTATCTCAGAGGCAGTGTGTTAAGCATTTATGACCACATACAGTAATAAAGTGAATACATTACAGATGGACATGACACAGAAGTTATTATAAAAATAGTATTTTTGTATAAGGCTTAGCACAAGACCAAATAACGACAAAAATATACCACAGTCTTAATAAATACTCTTTGGCAGGAAAAATAATAGTTCAAGTAAGGTTTCTTCTTGGCAAATAGTTCTTTAGAAAAATATTCTTCTGAGCACAGTTCTTTGGCAACAATGTAACCCCCACAGGAGTCACACGACGTCGAGTCTACAAGATTCCCAAGGTTCGGCGTCGACCGCGAGGAGCGCTACGTCGAGCCTGGAGTTGCAACAGACCCCACAAGTACAGTACCTTGAGAAACGAAGAAAACGATGATCCACGGCGTCGAGATGTCGGCGTCGAGGTCGGCGTCGATCGTGCCTCGGAATCGGGTCAATCCGCAGCGGCGTCGAGGGATGTCGGGCCGGAGCAGCGCTCACGGCGTCGAGAAGGGCGTCGAGTTGATGCGATCAGCAGCGGCGTCGGGACGGGGTCGCTTGGAGGTGGAGCCGATACTCACTCCTCACTGGCGTCGATACCGGCGTCGAGACGGGGTCACTTGGAGCCGGGGCCGATACCCACTGCTCACTGGCGTTGCTGCTGGCGTCGATCGGGCCCGGTGACCGGCGTCGAAGGCTCGAGACACTGGAGCCGTTACTCACGATGTCGAGCTGGATTCGGCGGCGTCGGCGGCGTCGAGACTGCAGATTTTCCCTTGTGTACTGGAAACAACACTTTCCAGCAATTCAGCAATTCAGTAGCTGGTGAAGTCCTTTGGCCCTGTGACTTCAACAGGAGACTGGCACTCTTCCAGTCCTTGGAGATTTCCTAGCAAGTGTTCAGAGAGTACACACCAAGTTCCTCTCTCCTTGTTCCTTTGGCAAAAATAAAGAAGCAGCTTTCAGGTTCCTCCACAGCAAAACAGCACTCTGGCAGAAAGGGGAGGCAAGTCCTTAGATCAGCAGGCTTCTTGTCCTTGGTACAGGTTTCCTTGTCAGAAGTGATCTGAGTTCTTGGTTCAGGGGTCCTTCTCTTATACCCCATTTCTCCTTTGTTCCCTTTGTCCAAGCAGGGAAATTCCCACCATCTCAGGTTTGTTGTGGGTGTTGCCAGGCAGAGGCACCTGGCCTATTCACTGAGCAGGGCAGGGTCCTCAGCCGCCCAGCAGGAGGCGGAGCCAGTATTGTCACTAGCAGGAGCAGGGCTATCAGTCGCCCAGCAGGAGGCGGAGCCAGTATTGTGTCAGGCAGGGCAGGCTACTCTTCCCTCACTCTATGTGTAAACGCCCCATTCACCCCACACTGACTCATTCAGACCTCTGGAGCCACCCAGCCCCTGACACACACACCAAACCAGCAGAGACCGGTAGATAGTTGGACAAGAAAATAGCCACTTTCTAAAAGTGCTATTTTCAAACATAGAATTTAAAAACCATCCATCCTAAAGGGTGTGTTATTAAATTCTGAGTTCAGGGATACTAAACTCGACTTGCTACCATGCTCCCTGAGTCATATAGATTATAATGGAGTTAATAATCAGTCTGCCCAGTCTGGCCTATTGGAGGCAGGTAGCCCTTCAATAGTGAAAAACGAAAATGGCTGTAATTCACTATTAGGTCATGCCACACACATCAGGGCATGACCTACCTTTTACCAACAATGCACCCTGCCCTAGGGCCTACCATAGAGGTGTCTGAAATGTGGCAAAGTGAAGGTTTAGAGACTGGTAAGTAGGTTTCCTTACCAAGTCGACATGGCAGTCAGGGACTGCACGCAGGCGCTGCGGTGGCAGGCCTGAGACACATTTTACACGCTGCTTCTGTGGGTGGCACAACCAGTGCTGCAAGCCCACCCGCAGCAGTTAACTTACATGCCCTTGGCACACGCAGTGCACTAGACTAGGGACTGAACAGTAAGTCAACCAAGCCAATCATGGTAACACCAATCAATATAACAATTTAACATAGGGAGCACTTGCACTGTGGCACTGATCAGCAGTGGCACAGTGCCCAAAGCAATAATCCAGCAAAAACATCGTAAACAGAGGAGGCAAACAGAAAAAAATGGAGGAGAGACTCATGCCAATGATGCCAGGTCTAACAGGGACCCTTGCACAAAGAGAACAAGGACACAAAGACAAAACAGAGTATAAGTAGTAGACCTTAAAACCCAGAATTTTAGATCACTTCTGGACTCAAGAGGAACCTTTGCCAAGGAGAATGGCTGAAGACCTGTGAGGAGGAGTACTGCCCCCTTGCTGTGTGCTGTGTGGGGTTGGCCTGCAGTTGATGTTTCTGCCAAGGAAAGGACAAAAACTGGAACTTTGCTGTGAACCTGCTTGAAGAAGAATCTCAAAGGCCGGTGCGTGCTTGTCCCATATCCTGCAGTCTTAGGGATACAAAGACTTCACCCTAGCTCCCCTGAACACTGCTGCTGAGTGTTCTGACCTGCCAGGAGGTAATATTCCAGTTCTGCGCCTGTGGAGGTTGTTCCTGCTGTTGGGAGCTGGAAGAAACCTGAAGAACTGAGAAAATCTATGCATCACCCTTCTTGCAGCTGTTTTCCCGACACAGCACAGCTGCATGAGAAGAATCTGCATGCAGCACAGTGCCACTGTTGAGACGACGCAGCGCCTGTCACAGCTGCAAGAACCAACTAATTGTGGCATTGCGGCTGAAAAAACTGATTCAGAGCCGCTTGCCTCCTCTGCATCGAATGCCAGTGCATCCTGGATTTCCATGAATTGCACCTGTGCAGCAAGTTTTGGAGTCAACACATCACTTCCCCCTAAAGTCCGGATTCAATGCATCACTTCTCCTGCATGCAGCAGAACTGTTGCATCACCTCCTCAAGGACTCAGAAACTGACGCTTCTCCTTGTTTCTTGGAGCCTTCCTTCTCTGTGGCTGTTTGGCCTTCTGAATTTTGACATAGCTACAGGTCCTTTGTGTTGAATCACGCATACATCGTTTTTTATGGACCAGATTGCTTGAAACCTGTTTAAAGTCACATTCTTATTACATGTATGTTGGATTGTTGTCATTTTGGTCTTGTTGAGTTTAGACAAAGATACTATATTTTTCTAAACTGGTGTGGTGTCCTTTTGTACTGTTTTCACTGTATTACTGTGTGTTTTGTGTACAAATACTTTACACATTGCCTTTGAGATGAATACATGTATTTTAATGTATGTTTGTACTTTGTGTTTCATAATTAAGTGTTGCCCTTCAAAGAGACATGTAACAATGCAGAAACCTTTTTGAAAAAAGAAAAACAAGTGGAATACATCACAGGGACTAATGAAATCAGAACGTTGGTACCTTTGCTTTAGGCAAATGATAAATTGTGGCAACTAGATACTTTGTCTGTTTATACAAATTTTAGAAAGTAGGCATTTTCTTGTTTAACCATTCTGTGTGCCTCTGCCTGTTTGTGAATTGACTGTCTTATTTTGGATTGACAGGGGCTGGGGATGTGCATCCATTGTAGACAGCCACTGGGGTGGGGAGGTTCAGGTGTGCCTGGCCCTTACTGGATGAATCGAAGCTGGGCTTAATAGGGCTTGGCTGCATTTAGAGTAGTGGGAGGAGTTTTCCTTGTACGTGAATAGGGCCTGTCTCCCTTGCACAATGCTGTCTCCACCCCCTGTGGTCATACTGCACCAGTGAGGACAGTACTGGTTCTCAGGGACCCTTGCACAAAGAGAACAAAGACACAAAGACAAAACAGAGTATAAGTAGTAGACCTTAAAACCCCGAATTTTAGATCACTTCTGGACTCAAGAGGAACCTTTGCCAAGGAGAATGGCTGAAGACCTGTGAGGAGGAGTACTGCCCCCTTGCTGTGTGCTGTGTGGGGTTGGCCTGCAGTTGATGTTTCTGCCAAGGAAAGGACAAAAACTGGAACTTTGCTGTGAACCTGCTTGAAGAAGAATCTCAAGGGCCGGTGCGTGCTTGTCCCATATCCTGCAGTCTCAGGGATACAAAGACTTCACCCTAGCTCCCCTGAACACTGCTGCTGAGTGTTCTGACCTGCCAGGAGGTAATATTCCATTTCTGCGCCTGTGGAGGTTGTTCCTGCTGTTGGGAGCTGGAAGAAACCTGAAGAACCAGAAAATCTATGCATCACCCTTCTTGCAGCTGTTTTCCCGACACAGCACAGCTGCATGAGAAGAATCTGCATGCAGCACAGTGCCACTGTTGAGACGACACAGCGCCTGTCACAGCTGCAAGAACCAACTGATTGTGGGATTGCGGCTGAAAAAACTGACTCAGAGCCTCTTGCCTCCGCTGCATCGAACGCCAGTGCATCCTGGATTTCCATGCATTGCACCTGTGCAGCAAGTTTTCCCGACTCATCACCTGCGGACCAGAGCCATCTTGGAGTCAACACATCACTTCCCCCTAAAGTCCGGATTCAATGCATCACTTCTCCTGCATGCAGCAGAACTGTTTCATCACCTCCTCAAGGACTCAGAAACTGACGCTTCTCCTTGTTTCTTGGAGCCTTCCTTCTCTGCGGCTGTTTGGCCTTCTGAATTTTGACGTAGCTACAGGTCCTTTGTGTTGAATCCCGCATACATGGTTTTTATGGACCAGATTGCTTGAAACCTTTATAAAGTCACATTCTTATTACATGTATGTTGGATTGTTGTCATTTTGGTCTTGTTGAGTTTAGAGAAAGATACTATATTTTTCTAAACTGGTGTGGTGTCCTTTTGTACTGTTTTCACGGTATTACTGTGTGTTTTGTGTACAAATACTTTACACATTGCCTTTGAGATGAACACATGTATTTTAATGTATGTTTGTACTTTGTGTTTCATAATTAAGTGTTGCCCTTCAAAGAGACATGTAACAATGCAGAAACCTTTTTGAAAAAAGAAAAACAAGTGGAATAGATCACAGGGACTACTGAAATCAGAACGTTGGTACCTTTGCTTTAGGCAAATGATAAATTGTGGCAACTAGATACTTTGTCTGTTTATACAAATTTTAGAAAGTAGGCATTTTCTTGTTTAACCATTCTGTGTGCCTCTGCCTGTTTGTGAATTGACTGTCTTATTTTGGAGTGACAGGGGCTGGGGATGTGCATCCATTGTAGACAGCCACTGGGGTGGGGAGGTTCAGGTGTGCCTGGCCCTTACTGGATGAATCAAAGCTGGGCTTAATAGGGCTTGGCTGCATTTAGAGTAGTGGGAGGAGTTTTCCTTGTACGTGAATAGGGCCTGTCTCCCTTGCACAATGCTGTCTCCACCCCCTGTGGTCATACTGCACCAGTGAGGACAGTACTGGTTCTCAGGGACCCTTGCACAAAGAGAACAAGGACACAAAGACAAAACAGAGTATAAGTAGTAGACCTTAAAACCCAGAATTATAGATCACTTCTGGACTCAAGAGGAACCTTTGTCAAGGAGAATGGCTGAAGACCTGTGAGGAGGAGTACTGTCCTCTTGCTGTGTGCTGTGTGGGGTTGGCCTGCAGTTGATGTTTCTGCCAAGGAAATGACAAAAACTGGAACTTTGCTGTGAACCTGCTTGAAGAAGAATCTCAAGGGCCGGTGCGTGCTTGTCCCATATCCTGCAGTCTCAGGGATACAAAGACTTCACCCTAGCTCCCCTGAACACTGATGCTGAGTGTTCTCACCTGCCAGGAGGTAATATTCCAGTTCTGCGCCTGTGGAGGTTGTTCCTGCTGTTGGGAGCTGGAAGAAACCTGAAGAACTGAGAAAATCTATGCATCACCCTTCTTGCAGCTGTTTTCCCGACACAGCACAGCTGCATGAGAAGAATCTGCATGCAGCACAGTGCCACTGTTGAGACGACGCAGCGCCTGTCACAGCTGCAAGAACCAACTGATAGTGGGATTGCGGCTGAAAAAACTGACTCAGAGCCGCTTGCCTCCGCTGCATCGAACGCCAGTGCATCCTGGATTTCCATGCATTGCACCAGTGCAGCAAGTTTTCCCGACTCATCACCTGCGGACCAGAGCCATCTTGGAGTCAACACATCACTTCCCCCTAAAGTCTGGATTCAATGCATCACTTCTCCTGCATGCAGCAGAACTGTTGCATCACCTCCCCAAGGACTCAGAAACTGATGCTTCTCCTTGTTTCTTGGAGCCTTCCTTCTCTGCGGCTGTTTGGCCTTCTGAATTTTGACGTAGCTACAGGTCCTTTGTGTTGAATCACGCATACATCGTTTTTTATGGACCAGATTGCTTGAAACCTTTTTAAAGTCACATTCTTATTACATGTATGTTGGATTGTTGTCATTTTGGTCTTGTTGAGTTTAGACAAAGATACTTTATTTTTCTAAACTGGTGTGGTGTCCTTTTGTACTGTTTTCACGGTATTACTGTGTGTTTTGTGTACAAATACTTTACACATTGCCTTTGAGATGAACCTGTCTGCTCGTGCCAAGCTACCCACGGGGGGGAGCAGAGGTTATCTAAAGTGTGTATCCCCCTTATCCTAACTAGAAGCAAGGGTCCTTATTGGTGTAAAGGTACCTACCCCTGCCACCTAGAGACCCCCGTTTCCTACAACAATGCAGCAAAAACACTTGTTACACTGCCCTAAGCCAACTCATTGTAAATGAGGCCCTGGGTTCCTACTTTGAAAGATTTGTTTTAAAGCAATTTTACAGATTTTTCAGAATAATTCTAGAAAGTAGGTTATGTTCACCTTGGAGGAAATTTTTAATCTTGCAGTAGACCTCTATGAAAAACAAGAATTGACAAAGACAATCAGACATTGCCTGTCAAACTTTTTGCTTTGACAAAGCTTCTTTTGTTGTTCAATGTTTTATTATAAAACATTGTTAGTGGGAGCTGCCATTGACTCATCGATATTAATAGAAGTTGGAAAAGGAAGCACATATTTTGTTCTGAAAAAAGCACACATTGCAGTAGTAGTTCCTGACAAATACATTGGGAGTGGAATTGCTCTTTGTGAAAGAGTAAAATAACTTCACTCACAATGAAACTAGCCAACGGCTGGAGTGGGCTGTCCCATTGCCCCATTCTGTTGATGTAGTGTGTGGAATAAAACATGAATGAAACAACAGATCAATGGCTTTAGAGACTGGAAAGGCTTATATGTAAGTATATCATATATATGTCATTTTGCTAAAAGGAGAATGTCAAAAATGTCACACCTAAATTAAGAATCTGTTGTGGTTCATCTATTTTTAAGAACATTGTTTAATTCTTTATTAATCATAAGAATGCAACAATGCTGAGGTCTGTTAAAAAAGGTTCAGACTATCTATAACTACAGAAATGCAGAAGGGCATTCTATACATTTTACTCTCTACACGCTAACCAGAAAGGACTATATGTACAGTTTAAGAAAGTAGTCTATTGGTTGAAAGGGTGGCAGCCCCAATCAGGCAACGGCCACAATCCTTGTCATGGTGAACTTCAAGTCATTAAATGTACATAGGGCCCGATTCACAGAACTAACTTAAGACAAAATCCTAAACTTACTACCATTTTGGTATTCACAGAAGGCACTTACTCATTTCGATATTCACAGAAGTTAGGAGTCCTAACTTTAGGACTCCTAAATGCCTTCTGTGAATACCGAAAGCCTTAAAATTAGGATTTTTCTCAGTTCAGTAGTAGTATAGTTAGGACTCCTAACTTTAGGACTCCTAAATGCCTTTTGTGAATACCGAAAGTCTTAAAATTAGGATTTTTCTCAATTTAGTGGTGGTAAAGTTAGGAGTCCTAACTTTAGGACCCCTAAACTGAGAAAAATCCTAATTTTAAGACTTTTGGTATTCACAGAAGGCACTTAGGAGTCCTAAAGTTAGGACTACTAACTTCTGGGAATACCGAAATGAGTAAGTGTCTTCTGTGAATACCAAAATGAGTAAGTGCCTTCTGTGAATACAAAAATGGTAGTAAGTTTAGGATTTTGTCTTAAGTTAGTTCTGTGAATCGGGCCCATAGTGCTTAACCATCCGGGAGCTTGGCACAAAGCAGTCAGGTTTTACTTAGAGGCAAAGTGTAAAGTATTTTTGTAGCACACAAACAATAATATAGTGAAAAGTCAACACAGAAAAAAATCCAAACTTCAGACCTCTAGATATTGTTGTGCCCCTGTAGCTCAGAACAGGAGGTCCAACAACTGACCCTTGGTGTCACTCAGATATCCTAGGACAAATGGAGCGGGTTCAGCCTTTCTTCTCACAGAGCAGGGCAGGACTCAAGCAGCAGGGAATTCCCCTGGCAAACGGGGCAGGCCTCAAGCAGTAGGACATTTCTCTGGGGAACAAGGCAGGCCTCAAAAAGTAGGGCACTCTTCTGGAAAACAAGACAGTCCTTCTTCCGTAATGTCTGCAGGTCCAGGGGTGCACTGATGAGGACTCAGAAGCCAGGAGGTCCAATTTTTATACTTAGCACCAACCTTTGAAGTGCGGGCATTCCCTCTTCTACCCCCATGTCTGGTTCTGGAATTTCCTTCCCTTCCTGTGTCAAGGCCTCAAGGAGTACGGGGTGACAAAAGACAGTGCAGACCTGCTATCGGATTCATTTGTGTGTGTGTGCTGAAGGCAGCCCTTTGAAATGTAAGGGGTATAGGGAACAGCTCCTCCCCTAGCCATCTTAGCAGGACAGCCCATCATACCCACACCTAGTCATCTATTACTCACTATCTGGGCTCAATGCATATTCTTAATAGGGGAGCCATTGACAGGCCCAAGCAGCTAGAAACTTCAAAAAGGCCTTAGAAACCTTAATGCAGGAAAATGCCAACTTTTGAAAAGTGGCATTTTCAAAATTGTAATTCAAAAACCGACTAATAACATAAAAGTGGATTTCCAATTACAATTTATTTGAGTCTAAACATGACATTTCTACCAGTTTCCAAACAAAAAAGTTAGCTCTTATTAAATATAATTAGGCAACCCAACATTAGCCTATGTGAGAGATAGGATATACAGTAGTGAAGAACAAATTTAGGAGATTTTCACTACCAGGAGATGTAAAACTTAAAAACATATGTTTTAGATTCTAGACTTCAAGGCACCCTGCCCCAGGGATCGTTTAGAGCCTACCCTGGGGTGACTTATCAATATTAAATAAGAATGTTTAGGTCTGGCAAAAGGTTTATTCTGCCAGGTTGAATTAGCATTTTAAAACTGCACTACATGCTGTAATGCAGGCCTGAGAAATGTTTAGTGGGTGACATATGCTGCAGGCCAACTAGTACCATTTAATTTACTGGCCCTGCGTACATGTAGTACCATTTACTAGGGACCTACAAGTAAATGAAATGTACCAATTAGGTGTAGACCAAGTTTACCATGTTTGAAGGAGAGAGCACAGACAGACACTTTAGCACTGGTCAGCAGTGACAAAGTGCACAGAATTCACACAATTCTAATGCTAACAAAAATGAGTTTAGAAAACCGAAGGGGTGAAGGCAAACAATGTTTGGGTGATACAGCAGAAAAGACTAGGTGTAACATACAGGATTAAAATTTCAGCAATCCTTTAACGTCACATAATATCTAGAAAAGCTAAGGCCACATAATGCTTATGGCCGTTAATTCTATTCTCATTTGACCCTGAGAAAGTCTCTGAAGGAGAAGAAAGCTGAAGAACCTCTGGTAGATATGAGACCACCAGACTAGATGTACCAGTGAAACTCCACCACTAGTTTTTCCAAGTAGTGTCTGAGAGGTCCACAAATATCTCTGGGTCTAGCCTCAGACTCCAAACTACTGTGTTGCTTGTCAAGTCTACAGAATTTAGCATTTCACCAGCAGAATCAGCACTGCAAATCATTTCCTGACCTACTGGGGAAGAACTCTACATATCTCAACAATAGCGTCTCAAGTTCAGTACTCACAGGGGCATATTCTCAAGAACGTGTGAAAACCATCGCAAAAGTTACTTCACGCAACCTACAACATTGCAGTCTATCGTGGGAAATGTACGCCTTGTTAACCAAGTATTCACAACACGGTGGTACCATGCGACAGTCACCAGATAACGCGCCAATGGCTGAGGTAAAATCAACGCCATGGTGCAGAAATGCGAAACACGAACGCAAAAAAATCTGTGATGAGGCCAAGCACGATACAAAAAGCTGCAAAAACCAGCCACAGGCCTGCAAATCACACGCATCTGGCGGGAAATAAAAGCTACAAAAACAACACACCTTCGAAGTTGGGGGAGATTCCCAGGTGGTCCACTATTGCCTGCACAGTGATGGTATTTGTGTGCTTTCGGTAGCGGATATTGTGTGCAGTGTCACCAGGGGGCACAACTAGGACCTGTGTTCATTCAATTGCCCCCTGACACGTGAGGGAATCCAGCTATGGCTTTGACACCTTGCTTGGTCTCCAGCTGTTCCTGCGTAGTGTGGGGGGGAAGGATAGGTAGTGTGGTACCAAGCTGATGATGGCATCCAAGACAGTTGGGGGGGTTTGGATGTGGCTGGCTGTGAGACTCCTCAGTCTCTGGTAGTTGTTGGTTGGGGGTACCAGAGGTCAACAAGTGCGGCACAGCCAGCAGCTTTGTGTGGGGTGAGATGTTGGTTGTCTGCTGTGTTGGTGCCGTCGGCCTGTTGGGCGATGTGGGTCAAGATGTGTAGGATGGTTGTCCTTTTGAGCCTGTGGTGGGCAATAGCATCCTCTGGTGTTAAGTCTGTGAGGCTGGTACGTTTCCTGTGGGTCCGCTGTCTTTGTACGTGCTGCGTCTGTGGTGGGGGTGAGTTCCGGGGGGATTTTGGGGGGTGTTGTGGTCCTGGGGGTGATGGTGGTGGGAATTGGGTATCCGGCACGCATGTTCAGTGGCTCCATGGCATCTGTTGTTCTTCAGGTGTGGCTCTGGGCTGGGCTCCCTTTTCTGTTGCAGGCTGCCGTTCGACTTTGCACCGGTTCAGAGAAGGTGTTAATTTTATGCTGCTAACACACCTTATGACATGTTTCGTGGTCTTTTCGCCGATCTGGCTGGTCATTGAGAATGTAGTGGAGTGGTGTTATCGCAGCTTTTTGCTCGCAAACGCCTACTCTGCATTGCATAAGTGATAGTTTCCAGGGCCATCTGTGGAGATGTTTTTTGCAACTGCTATCGCTGGTAAACTGGTGCTATGGGCTGTTAGCACCAGCTTGTGAATGGGGTGATGAATTAATCGCGAGTTTGGCTGAGCTAAGGTGCCGTTAACTAGGCGATAGCTCCTTGAGAATATGTTCCACAATCTTCCCAATTATTCTTTGCCACCTCGGTCCATGTAGGCTTGAATCAGAGGACAGTCACAGACTAGGTGGAAAAACTCAGGAAGGTAATTCCTGCATCTAGAACACTGTGAGGAAATAGCAGAGTCGATTTTGCATAAAAAAGCTAGGGGTAAAATAAAGTCTATTAAAACAAATGTTTACTTTGGGCACATTAATGTTTCAAAATTCTGGGTTCTACAGCCTCTCCATTGTCCTGTTCCAGTTTTTTCAAGCTTTGGAGCTGTTAGAATATAGACTATAAAGCTCAGAAATCCATCCTCTCTCTGCTTGGGATATGATCATGTTTGTGAGTGGTAGACATTCTTCTTGTCTATTTGGGCATAAGTGCCATCCGGCTGATAGCACATGGAAAAGTATTGTTGTATTTTGATTTACATGAGACTGCTCCAATGTGATAAATTTCCTGTTAATACATTTAGAGCAAGCTGCGGCAAACCTGCCTTCTCTAAACAACATATCATTCCCTTTTCAAGGGTAGAAGGAGTGCCATAATATTAGCAACAAATAGATCTGGTGCATTGGTCTGTACCAGACCAGATCTTCCAGTCATGGTCCATATAAATGTGTATTAGCTTAGTAAACATGGGTAGTTCAACAGATAAAATGGTGTTTAGTTCTCCAGTAGCTAATAGAACTCAATTAACAAGTGTGGTGCAGGATTCTTTGGTTCAAACCGTCGCATTGCCAGAATGGGATTGAGCAGCATGATAATATCTTATAAGGTCTGGAGTCACAAAACCACCCTTTATAATACAGCTGTGTGAAGATCTCACATTTCTGTCTGTGATTTCAATCCTCCCCAGACCAGATTTGTTAGTATTGTTCATAATCTTGCAAACAAGTGTTTACAATGTCATGTTGGAATGTTTCTAAACATGAGTAAGAATTTAGTCAATCTTAGCATTTTTGTCAGGGTAATGCTGCCCCCCATGGACAACAGTACTTATAACCACCTTTCAATCTGACCTGCCGGCTTCTCTATCACCGGGGCATAGGTGTCCAGGATGGAATAGTTTTCTGTCTTGGTTAGGAAAAGTACCAAAATGGTGTTGAAGCATTTGTCTTGTCTGTAAGAGGAAATATGTCTGAATTCCCCAAGTTGACATGATTGCATGATAACTTACCTAACAGCATTGTTTCTTTGAATATTTCTTCAAAATTGGATTTGGTGTTCTTTAAAAAAAACATAATGTCATCAGCATTCCGGGAAAGTAGTGCACACCTAGAAGGGAATGTAATTCCTATATGGACAGCTCTTTGTCAGATATGATGCCAAAGGATCCATAGCAGGAGCAAAGTTAAAGGGCGAAAGCAAGGACCTCTATCACTCACCGCTTTTGATCAAGAAAGACCTGGACGTGTACCCATTAACATGTACTTGAGTTATTTGTTCTGAGTTTAGTAGTTTAACAAACCCTATAATGGTGGGCTCACATCTAATCTTCAAAAAAACCGCAAAGAGGAAAGGTCAGTGCAACAAATCAGAGGCCTTTCTAGCAGCAAAGAATAGCGAAAGGGCTCAAATATCGGGATTGAGTTTGTGCATAAGGGCAAGCAGTGTCCTAAGTTTAATAGAGGTCACGCTACCTGTGACAAAGCCAAACTGTTCGAGTAGTATCAGCTTAGCCATCAGTGGGTTTAGTCCATTGGCAATATTCCAAGCAAGAATTTTAGTATCAAGATTCTTGAGAAATAGTGACCTTTAAGTCTTACAGCCTTTTCCAACTTTTCTGAGCTTTAGTATTGCAGCAATTACTGCCTATCTGGTTGTGGCAGATGTTTTCCTATCTCCAGGGCCTTCTCATACCAATCAGCCAAACAGAGGGCAAGAAGTGTTTTGAATTTTTGTACAACTGAACAGTGATTCCTTAAGAGCCAGATGTCCTACTTCCTGATAATTATTATTTCCTGCACAGACTTAGGTTCCTACAGGTATTAACAAGAACCACCTTCGATCTTGGCAAGGGTAATGACATTCAGATATTCTTCTATTGTGGAGAGATCACAAACATTTAGAGGTGAATACACTTTCATATTAAGATAGTATTACCTGCACTACAGTGTTGTTGCCACCTACTATCTAACCAAAGACCAGCCTCAAAGAATGAACAATATTTTGTTGCCAGCACTTTCCCAATAGCCAAGAGAGCTTTCTGCTCAGTTTTTACTATCCATGTATATGCATGTTTGTGCAGCTCTCTCCAAGAATTTGGCTTCCTGAGATACCAATTTCCCACACTGAGACTGGGCCTCAGATATCTCTATAAGAGAAGTTAGTTCACATACTGAATCATATCTCCTCTCTAGGTCCACTCAGGTTTTCACTGTCTTTCTTTGCTGTGAGTACGGTGAGTTCAGAACGCCAGCCTGCTTACCTCTCATATACACTTTGCATGCTTCCCATAACATTGTGAAGTGTGAAACCGATCCTATGCTTACCTCAAAGAACATTTTAATAGCTGTCTGCAGTTCAACTTTAAATCTGGAGTCTCCAGGACTGCTGACAATGATCACCAAATGTGCAACGTCCCCAGGTGTTGAAGCACTCTCATTGTGAGCATGACAGCCAAATGGTCTGATAATGTACATGTCATATATTACATGTCAATAATCCATGTTAACACCTCCAAAGAGGCAAACCAGAAATCTAAGCATGAATGCCTGTCGTGCTCAGAGGAGTAATAGAAATATACTTTAACGATGCCTCTTCTTCCCCTTCGGGTATCTCTCAGACCATCCAATTAAGAAATAGGGCTATTGGTTGGGGGGAGGTATAAGCCTGACTCAGGTCCCTACCATATTCTCAGTCAGGGTGAACCACAAAAAGTGACTAAATTAACCTGTGCTTAGCCCGAAGCAGTCAGGATTAATTTAGGTGAAATGTGTATTGTACCAGAACAATAAAACGCCAATCAGTAGAACTGGACAGATTGAATTTTCAGTTCTTGGTGAAAATAGAGCCTAAAAGCACAAATTGCCACTTGCTGTGATCTGCTTATGCTAGACCTGGGGAGAGTCAAAAGTTCAGACCGACAATGAGTATGAGTATTGTATTTCAAGAGCACGACAGCCACTCCTGAAGGAGCAGCTTGGTGCTAAGCAGTAATGAATGTGGCTGGGTAACCTTAGTCAAACTTGATCAATCTAGGGGGAGAGATGTGTCAAAGAATAAGTGAGTAGCACAAGGCATCAGAGATGCCATACACTAAGTCTTGAGCTGTCGTTTAAAAATCCTTTCTGAGAACATACATCATAACTCCCTGGGAAGCTGGTTCCAGGTCCTGGCGCCCAGAACTTGTTTTAGTCTGTGCTTGTGGGGTGTGAGCAGGTTTGCTTGTGAGGACCTGAGAGGGTGTGTTGTTCTATGGTGGGTGACTCTGGAAATTAAATATTTTGGCCCGAGTCCTCTAAAGGCTTTGAAAATTAGTAAAAGGACCCTTTCATGGACTGGCAGCCACTGAAGTACTTTCAGGGATGCTGATGCCGAAAAGCGACAAACGATGGAGTGCGGTTCAGTTAAAGGGGCAAAGGTAGTCATGCTGAAGAGTTATCTTCTCAAGTCTGACACAAAGAGTTCCATTCGTGTTAGAGGAGGCAGCGATGAGGAGGAGGGTTTCAGTGCAAAGAGCAGGTCAAGCATCATGTCTGTAGCATGAAGATCCGGCCATTGCTGAAGGTTTGCGTTGACATTTGTCGCACGCTGATGTTGCTGTAGTGGTAAGTGAAGGACTTGTGTTGTCGGTTGATGTGGGCGGTTGCTGTAGATGCAAAGAGCACTTGTGTAATCTCAGGCATCACAGTTTTGGCCTGCTCACCGTCATAAAGACCATAACGTCAGTATTGTTACCTTTTCTTCTTGGAGCATCACCCACTGATGCCAGCCAAGGGTCAAGGACCTGGTTAAGGTATTGTATGATGAAAGAAATTTTGGGTGACTTACATTTCTTTTCTCATTTATGGAAATGTTGTGGTTGAGGCAGATTTGCTATAACTTGATCCATCATTGATCCTTACCCTAACACCGCAATGACTAAAAGCTAGTTTAAAAAAAGCTACATGGGCCTTGAGCTTTCGCCTAGATAGGGAGGCTTGTTTTAAATAAAAGGGGATATCATTCCTCTATAAGCTCCTATATAATACATAGAGTGCAGCCCTACATCTTTTGGAATTTTCCCCCTGGACTGAGATACATTTAGCTACTCCTGAGGTAGAATTTGCTCCCATTAAATCCCCTCTTGGCCAAATGGTATGGCTCCTCGGAGGTCCACAATTTGAATTAAAAATGGCCCTCAGTATCTTAGACATGTTCTAGTTATTGGCCTGCTTTAATATTATGTCAGCAGAATCGGTTGAGGCCTCTACGTCTGCAGTTGTATATACGTTCAGTCTCAACCTGTTATAATTGAAACGTAATACTGCCATATTACTCGTATTTTAGCTGGTATGATGTTAGCTTTTATTTAGCTATCTTATCATACATTCTTGCTAGATGTATATGCAATTAACAGGGGAAGATGTTATGTAAGTTAGGTTGACATCTGTGCCACCATTTTACCTCTCGAAGATGCCATTTTGTATTGTTTCTCAAATGCTGAATCTTGCTCATTAACGCATGCCTTTTCTGTCATATAGAGGACTCCTCCCACCTGTCTAGTGGGGAGTATAAGCCAGACGACTTTGGGCAGTAGATAGCTTGTGCCAGGCAACGGAATCGAAACTTGTGTTCTGTACCCCCATTGTATTTCGACAGCTACCAGTGTTTTTACATAGTAGGAGGGTCTTTATGGTCTCCGCAACATACATAATGTAACTGTATACTTGTTATGCATCTTAGGAGGCTGGTCAGATTGGACTTCACTGCAGTAAACTTTGTGAATAAACTAGTTTGCTTGTATTCTCTACTGCGTCATGGACTCTTTATTTCTTGGAAGGCTAGAGGAGGTCGAGAGTGACCCGGGTGGCCCTAAGTGGATCACTTCCTTCAAATCTTTTTTCTGTATCGTTACGCACCTTTGAATGAAATGTTTTGCTATAGAGTTTTTAGCTTTTTAAAGTGTTTTTTAAAGTTATATTAATGATGTTCTGGAGGACGACAATGTCACCTAAGATAGAATTCCCCTTTTTCTTGGTTTCACGGTGTCTTGCTGCTGATAATCCGGGAGGACATCTCCGTATACAATTTTTTAAACATTTTGCACTAGAAGCACTATAGCCACTTTATGTACTCCTTCTTGCAATATCTTGCTGTATGATATGGAATTGTTTAATATGCATTTTAAATTATGTCTTTTTTTTATTCGATCATTGGATCCAATGTTGTGGAAGTTTCACCTATTTATAAGTGCTAAATTACACTTTTGTTACTTTTAATTTTGTATTTTGTGTGAAGATGTATTTTGAGGATTTTATGTGGACCTTTCAGAGAGTTCCTTAACATAAATACAAATAAAATTGAAACTTGTCCAGGGCCTGGGGGCACCTTTTAGAGTTCACTTCAGCATAGGCTAATAACAGGGTTCAGGCAGGTCTAGGCAGGTCCAAGCTGTTCGAGATGTAGCTGGTCAGCTGGGCAGTTGCAGGGCTGGTTTGTTGTGTCGCTGTAGTTCACATAGGAGGTATATAATTGACCCTTAGAGTCACTCTGGTAAGCCTGGGAACACAGCAAGCAGGCTGAAACCTGTCCCTTAAGCAGCAGGGCAATACTAGCAGACAGTTTGCCTGAATCCTCCACAGGTCCAGGGTGTTCTGAAGAGTGGTCCTCTTTTTATACCTGGAGCAAGCCTTTGTGTAGAGAAACTTCCTGCCCTACCCTAATACTGGCTCTGGTTGGTCCTTCCCCTTCCCCTGGCCCAGGTACCAAACTTTCTGACTAAAAGGCAGGGCAGTCCTGGGGTCAAGTTTGTTTGTGTGAGCTGTAGGCAAAGACCTATAAAGTGTAATGAAGGCTTGGTACACCCTCTCCTCAGCCATGCTACCTGTCCCCCCTGACTCCCCTTTGTCTCACTTTTTGGAAGAAATACAGAAACAACACAGGCTTTTCCAGTCATGTGACCCAGGACACTTGCATAAAGACACATTTGGTTGGGACAAGGAAATTACAGATTTCTAAACGTGGCATTTTCATAATTGTAACTTAAAATCTGACTTCGATGTTAATTAAAATTCAAATGACTGTAACCAGCATATCTCTATCTGCTTCAAATGCAAACTTAGCACCTGCTAAAGGTAATGAGATTACCCAGTGTTAGTCAATGGGACAGATAGTCCCCGCTATGACATGTAAAACTTAAGTACACATCTCCTAATTTTTATATAAAATTGACTCATCCCTATGAGCCTTTAGGGCCTACATTAAGGGTTACTTAGAAGGTGCAGATTCCGATCTGGGTCGGAAAGCACTTTGACCGAGCCGAATCCGGAGTGTTTTCCGACAAGCAGGAGGCCTGCAGTCCGACTGAGTGAGTACGATGCCGCCGCATGCTGCCGGACTCGGTTCGGTCGGACTCCCATAGGAGTCAATGGGAGCCGGTCGTACGACGCGTACATGGACTTTCATTGACTGAATGGGTACGTCGTGGACAAGTGCGCCCCCTACAGTGGGTACGCATCGGTGCCATCCTCACCGTACATGCCTGTGTTGGGGAGACCCATGGGCCTCCCTCTGTGTTCGAGTCGTAGGGCTGCGGGTGTCAGGGTGTCTGACGCGGACCCCCAAATGCAACCACCCAGACGTTTTGCGAGCTGGACACTCCGGCTCGCACAGGCTGTCCGACGCGTGCATCGTACTGGCTCGGTCGAAAATCGCATCCATTGCACACCACGGTTAGCTTACGACCGAGACGTACGGAGCAGTTCGGACCCGGAAACGACTTGGTCTGTGAATTTCACGCAGCTCGCATCGTACTTGCTCGCTCGTACAGCTGTACAAGTCGGACAGAAAACACGCGTATGGCTCGTAGTTTTTCCGCCCGGATCGCGTTCAGTGCACTTCCGACTCAGATCGGAATCGGCCCCTAAGTATTAAAAAGTAAGGTTTAGGCTTGGCAAAAGGTTTATTTTGCAGGACTGAAATGGCAGTTTAAAAAGTGCTGCTGCCTCCAAGTTGCATTTAATTTACAGGCCCTGTGGACAGGTATAAACATTTAATAGGGAATTAAAAGTCAAAATAAATCAAATGTGTCATTTACGAGTTGTCGAATTTTACACAAGATCTTCAGCACTGGTTAGCTTGATCCTAATGCCAACAAAAAAAGAGTCCAGCAAAATCAGGGACTGAAGGTAAAATGTTTAAGGGAATACCATGACAAGGATGTCAGGTATGATAATTAATTTCCAACATATGTTGTACTGCACTCATCCAGCACAGATGGTCCACTCTGCAGGAATTAGTACTATCCAATGAAAGTTGCATAATAGGATTAAAATGTTTACCCCATAAAATAGTTCAGGCTCTATGTTGCATGTTGTAATTCTCTCTGGCGAAATTACTCCTAATAACTGCTAAAATGTCTTGTAACTATGTGTAATTGTGTAAGAAGTATAATTCGGCATATAGCACTATTTCTTGTATCTGTGTTAAAAAAATAGCACTAAATGCCACAGGACACAAACAGCAGTAGCATGCATCTGCCTGCTCTCTAATAGCTTGTTAATCCAGTGCTCCTGCAATAGGATTGTTTGCCCTGTATTACTCCTGATTACTGAAGCTGGTGTAATGTTATAATTTTGGTAATTTCACCTCACAAAAGTAAAGCATTATTTACTGAAACTACTCAGATTACTCCGGCGTAAATACAATTGCTCTCAGTTATACTCTTGACCAACAAAACTACACCTTATAGTAGGTGATATAAGAAACAAAGTACCTGTTAATTCCCCATTGGGAGACAAAGGCTCTAGTGCCTCCTGTGACCAAATTGGTTTCTTGTAGCATCGCTATTACCACACTATAACTTTCCAAGTAAGCCATAATTATTTGCTTCATTTTTGGAGTGTCCAAGCAGCTGACATTCCATGTGATGACCTTAATTGTACGCTTTCCCTAGTCATATTGGACCATAATCAGTGATATATCACATCTGTAATATTGTTTTACTTGAATTTGAGATTGTTCCACTTTACCATGCACCCTCTGCTTAACAATCCCATCTCATGTTTACCCCTCCCCACTACCACTCTGTGCCCCCCATTGTCAGGGCTATATCCCAAAACTATTACCCAAAACCAAGGACCAGAACTTTCCATTCCTCACCCCACTGCAAGGTTAACCTTAGTGTTGTAATATTTACTCTATATGTGTAACCTTCTGCCACCCCTTCCCCTCTTTCCATAATGGAATCTTCTGAAAGAAGCCTACCTTAGAATGTTGTGTGAAGTGAAGGGTATTTGGAGAGTGGATGGTCAAATAAAGAAGTCTTTACAGCTACCTGGTGTCTTCTATTCTTCACAACACTGGCGATGCATTTGCTGTGCAGGGGGCAGCGGTGACCATCTCCCCTTTCAGTTCTCTCTCCGTAAGTGAGGAAGACTCCCAGTGCTGCAGTGTAGTTGGCATTTCTTCTTTAGCAAAGATTCCGGTATCTACATTTGCGGATCATTGGTGGAATCCTGTACTGGTCTGGCGGTAGCGTGGAACTTTGCCATATTTTGTTCGTGTCCAAAGATATTATCGTGTCGATCCAGTCAGGTATTCTTCACTACTTATCCCCATTCTCATCCATTGTGGGCTAGATACTGCGTGAAAGAAGTGTGCCGCTCTGTCTTCTGATTTAATGCAGCGTTTCTGCGATTCTGCCTTCATGAAGTAAATGACTGTGTGAGCCTGCGCAATACATTTATTCTCTTCACTCAATGGTGTTGCCTCTCGGAGTTCATAGCGGTGGTCCATCCTCCTGACAGAGTTTTTATTCTCACCGGTGAATGCAGTCTGCTTCCTGTTTCTGAGAAGATCTTTTAGTTTCCGGAGGAGAGTGGTGTCTCCTGCGTGTTTATCTTCATTACGAGTTTCCTGTGTCTGAGACATCGCCTGAAGAGAACCTATTGTGCTGGAGCGCCACCAGCCTTCCATCGGCGTTACTTTGAATGCCTACGTTGTAGATCAATGGCATTTTGGTTGAATTCTGAGCTGAGGAGCAGGTTATGACTTGGGTGTGCCTATACTGTTTGTGGGTTTTGTGACAGTTGTACAAGTTAGTGTATCTACGCGCTTTATCTTCTCTGGCAACTTATCCCACAACATAGACTCTTCTGGCACTTTAATAGCTCATTTCAACGCCTACTCTGTTTGCCTTGATTGACTTTTTCTTCTCATGTGATTTTTGTGCCTTCGTCCTCTAGTTGCTCTTCTCCACTGGGTCCGTGTTGGTGCATTACAACCCTTAAGATACTTTACGAGACTTCATAGCTCTCATTGTTCTTTCTGTGTTTATGCTGTGTATGCTACCAACACTGTGTCTAATGTTACATTACAGGTCTACTACATTGCTCAATCAGAGTATTCATTAGGAATGTGTGCTTATGCTAATACGGATTTCCAGATTTAGTTAAATCCTCCTTGGGTACTCTGCTATACTTACCTTCTTTTTTTTTCTCGATCTCTCACCTACCTACTCTTTCTCTTCTTTATCTCTTTTCTTTTCTGTCACTCAGTTTACCTATTTTCCTTCTATTGTTATGTTTTCTGCTACCAACATGATGGCTGCTGCAAGTATGACTCAGCCACCATCCTTCTTGAACGCAATTGGGGAACCAGAAATATGCTGGAAGGAATGGGTGAAATTATTTGAGTCCTACCTTATTGCTATAGGGGGGAACGTTTTACTGCTTTGCGCAAGCAACATATCCTCTTGCATAATTTGGGGGTGCATGGTAGAAAAATATACGAGACCTTGCCTGAACCAGAAATGGTAGAGGGAGAACCAATTGATGCCTTTGCTATCACCATGTTAAAATTAGAGACGCATTTTGGGGACAGAATAAATGTTGTTCTTGAGAGGCATACATTTTTTACTAGAACACAAGGCAAGATGGAAACTGTATCTAATTATATAGCAGCTCTTAGGTGACCCAGTCAATTATGCGACTTTGGTAATTGGACTGACTCCATCATTAGAGATCAGTTAGTGCATTGCACTAACAACACACGCATTCAGGAGAAACTACTTGCTAAAAACCCTAATCTTAGAGAAGCAGTAGCCATTGATAAATCCATAGAATATACGGCGAAATGTATTCAAGAAATTAAAGCAGCCCCTGAATTAGTAGCCAATGTGCATGAATCTGAAGAAAAAATTGAAGTGTGCAAAGTTAAAAGTGGTGAGAATGTACAACAAAGTATTGGTTCTAATGTTAGTAAGAAACTAAGATGTTACAGCTGTGGAAGCAATAATCACCTAGCTAATTATGCACAATGCCTGGCTAGGAGTTTTACTTGTAAAAAATGCAATAGAAAAGGTCATTTCGCCAGGGTGTGCAAAGAAGGTGAACCTCATAGCAAAGAAGGAGCCAACAAGGATAACACCCAAATAAAATAAATTAGTATTGACTATCCTGAAGAGAAGAAATATGTCTTCCAAGTCAAGGATGGGTCTCGCTGTGTTAACACGGTATACCCCAAATGTGAAATACTGCTTGACAATTCTACTGTCTCTATGTTCGCTGACTCTTGTTCTCCTTTCACCCTGCTGAACCGCAATGATTTTGAAAGTATGAACAACAAAGAAGATTCATTTGTGATGAAGCCTGACATTTCACCAACTGGGTACACCAAAGAACCCATACCTCTAATTGGCATGAAAGAGATGCATATTGAATTTAAAGGGAGGTGCACTAAAGAAAAGGTATATATTGTTGAATCTGGGTCCAATCTTTTATGGTGGCAACACCAGAAGGAGTTGGGTATTATCTTGGACCCCAACAACTCGGAACAAGTTCTTTTAACCAATGAAGACCCTAAAGGTAGTGACATATATGAAGAATGTCCTAAGCTTTTTGAGAACAAACTTGGACTCCTCCATGATTTCCAGCACAAGATCAAGATCAAAGTCAATACTAAACCAATAGTACACAAGTTGCGACCTGTTCCACATCTAATGAAGGAACCTTTGGAGGAAGAAATCAGAAGGTTATGTGAGTTAGACAGAATACAACCCATCACCACCTCTGAGTGGCTAGCCCCGATCGTTATTGCCTCAAAGGCCAATGGTGACGGCATTAGACTCTGCGTAGACTTACGTAGCATGATTGAGAGCATCTGGGTGGAGAGGTACCCATTACCCAACATAAATCACATGCTAAGTACCATGGGACGTGCCAAAGTTTTTAGTGTTATCGACTTATCGCGGGTGTACCATCAAGTTGATCTCCACCCAGATTTGAGGCCTTTGACTGCATTCATAACCCCACTAGGTGCATTTATGTTTAAGAGGTTACCCTTTGGACTGGTGTCGGCGGCTGTCGTATTCCAAAAAATTATGCATCATATCCTGGGGAAGGTGGAAAATTGTCTTTGTTTCCAGGATGATATTTTGGTGTATGGAGACTCTCTGGAAGAGCATGACCACGCCCTAAGGACGGTATTCACAAAACTCATGGATGCAGGACTAACTGTTCAAAAATCTAAGTGTGGGATCCGAGTTCCGTCTGTGGCTATTTGGGACACTCTATATCTGAGAAGGGGTTCCGCCCCAAACTGAATCTTCTTGCTGCTGTTCGTGATGCTCCTCAACCAAGGAACAAGGAAGAACTAAAGTCATTACTAGGACTGCTAGAGTATATGTCCAAGTATGTCAGGAATTTTGCCACCAAATGTGACCCCTTGCGCACTCTTCTAAAGAGGAATTTAGAATATGTCTGGGAAGACAGTCACAAGAGAACTGTGGACGCATTAAAGGAAGATATTCTGAAGTCACCAGCCTTGTGCACCTTTGATCCCAGGAGGAAAACGATTCTCATCACCGATGCCTCCAATAGAGGGTTGGGAGCGGCATTAATCCAAAAAGAAGAGGGAGAAGAAAACATCATAGCCTTCACCTCTTGTTGCCTTTCAGGAGCCGAAACAAACTACTCTGTAATAGAGAAAGAAGCACTGGCGTGCTTCTGGGCAGTGAGGTACTTCAAGTTTTTCCTGTGGGGGCTAAAGTTTACCATAAGAACGGATCACAAACCACTCATATACGTGTTCTCTGTGAAAGGCATGGAAAACTGTACTCCCAGAATAGGAAAGTGGATACTGGGGCTGGAGAATTTTTGTTTCAAAGTTGAATACATGCCAGGAAACAAACACCAAGTTGCAGACTTTTTGTCCAGGTCACCTCTAGAAAGTGAATGCATAGAAGAACTGTTGGATGGTCCCATTTTAGCTATGAATGAACCAGCTATCACTGAAGAAGAATTGGAAAAAGCTATGCAACTAGACGACCAGCTCAGTAAACTCAAGAAAGTCAGAGTTGAGGGCTGGCCAGACAAGCGTATGGAAGTTGATGATGATTTAAAAAGTATCTGGGAAGTCCGTTTAGAACTGAGCATTTTAGGAGAAAAAGTTCACCGGAAGGATAAATTGGTTCCTCCTAGAGATGTAAGAAGAAGAATCGTGGAACTTGCTCACGAAGGACACTTAGGACGTAGCCTGACTAAGAGCAGAATCAGAGTTAATTACTGGTTCCCAATTATGGATACCATGGTCGAAAGTCTAGTCAAAGATTGTGTCAGCTGCGCAAGGAGTGATAAATCCAAATCGATCCGCAGAGCACCCTTGTCCCCAGTTCATATTCCCAAGAAACCTTGGAGCAAATTAGCCATGGATGTGATAGGACCAATGGATCATCTAGGGGAATACAAAAAGTTCATGCTGGTGGACTATACCTCTCACTAGATAACGCACAGATTTTTGCACAGTGCGAACACTAAATCAGTTGTCAAGTTCCTTAAAGAGACCTTCGCTACTGAGGGCATACCTATGTCCATTGTGACGGACAACGGGGTACAATTCACCTCTCAGGTCATGAGAGAATTCTTGGAGAACTATAACATCAAACATGAGAAAACAGCATTGTATTGCCCTAAGGCCAATGGGTTGGTTGAGAGAGCGAACCGACTCATAAAGGAACACCGTCAGTTGGCTATAACGAGTGGTCTCGAAGTAGAATCGTCCTTGTGTGAATGTTTGTGGGCTTTTCACACCACTCCTAACACCATTACAGGAATCTCCCCTTTTGTTTCTCTCAGGGGCAGGGAACCTGGCACAAAGCTCAACCCTAATTGGCTAAAGGGGGGTAAACCTGTTAATATTGACACTGAGGAGGTGGGAAGGAAGATCTTACACCACCAAGAATCTTACAAGAACTGGTACGACACCAGATATGGTGTCAAACACCACAATTACGAGGTAGGAGACTGGGTACAGGTCAAACGCAGTGTCAATGGTCACAACAATCAAAGCAGGTTTTACCCACCATGTAAAGTGTCTAAAGTCTTCAACAATGTAGTTCTGTTAGAAAATGGTCAACTGTGGAATTGTGATAAAATTGTAAAATGTTGAATAAGTAAGGGAGGTGTGTTGTAATATTTACTCTATATGTGGAACCTTCCACCACCCTTTCCCCTCTTTCCATAATGGAATCTTCTGAAAGAAGCTTACCTTAGAATGTTGTGTGAAGTAAAGGGTATTTGGAGAGTGGATGGTCAAATAAAGAAGTCTTTACAGCTACCTGGTGTCTTCTATTCTTCACAACACTTAGATTACAAACGGTCACTACAATGGGTGTATACATTAGGCTGTTAGTCCTGGAAGTAGTATGTAATTATAGTTAAGAACAGCCTTAAGGAAAAAAGTGACAAGTAATTAAATTAAAACTTTAGTCTTTCCTTATCTAATGCAATGTCTCAATATTCTCACTCAATGACTATCTACAGACCCTCAAAATCAATTAGAGCATCCAGTGTTTGAAGTTTCACAGAGAGTTTAGCTATGCTTTGTGTCAGAGTGATCATTGGTGGATGAGGTTTAGGAGTTTTCCTTTTGTTTTATTTTACTGGCACTCAAAAATGTCATGGGTTCAGCAGAGAGAAATGTATGAGCATGCTCCTTGCACTGCAACCTCAGTCTGATCACAAAGGGCTTAGATTACTTAATGTCCAGTTTTCTGAGAGCATTCTTGACTTCTTTGTAGCATCTCCTAGCCTCCAATACAGCAGCTGTTAATTCCATTAACAATGAGATCAGCAAAACCTGGTACTCTGTTGGCCCCATCTTACTAGCCAGATGCAGAACTGTATCATGATCACAGAAATGTAGTAACTGGTCTATTTTGGCTTCCAGGGGGTCCTGGGAAAGGCGTGAGGCCAGGGTCCTATTTGACTGTGAAAAAATCAGGAATTCAGAGGAGTCAGCTCTACATAACAATTAAATTAATAGTACTAAAATGTTCAATCCTCCCAAGATCAGCTGATTCTTGGAGACCAACTACTTATTTATGGTTTCTTTGTGATCCGGTCTCCAGGTCTGCATACTTGGTGTCAGTGTTGGCCACATATTTTTTAATGTGTGCAGTGAAGATTTTCAGCTCTAGAGTGTCATCCTAAAGTTCAGATATTACTTGGTCTAGCTTTCGTTTATTAATGTGTGCATGTCCAGACTGACCCTCGGCTCCATGCACGTTTGATGAAGAAGGTAGCCTTGAGTAAGATTTCATGGGTCTCTTCTGGTAGAAGTATAGCTTACCGTTTTTGACACCAGTCTTCTCCATTTTTCTAGAGTTTATTGTATTGTCAGTCACAGCTCAAATGAAATCTCTGCAGTGTTAACCACTCGTAGCAGGGGGACCCCCAAGTGTCGTTTAGACCTGTGTCCAGCATGGTGGAGAGCGAGGAGAGAACCCCCTTTACCTCACTTAACAAGGAAGATAATAGGGACTATCTCTACACCATAGCCTTCAATTGGTAGACCTCCAAACCATTATGACTGCTCAAAAGATCCCCCCAGATAGGGGACTTAATACTTGGTTGGCTCACATAGATCCTATTAATTTTGGAGGGCAGGCCTGCAAAAATCACAAATATCTCCCAAGTGTCTTCCAGTTCATATCAAAACTCCTATCTAAGAGGGGCAGTGTGCCTAATGTCCCAACCCGCCATATTATTAGACCTCACCCCTGCGAAGTAACACAGTGGAGGTTATGTGTACTTATCTAGGCATCAACCAGGCATTTAGATGAGAAAGATACCCCAAACAGGATTTTTTAGGCCATGGCAGTTCTTCCATGTGCCCAGGCCAACAATCCTTATCTCCAACTCGACTGTAGGTCCCCATAGTCCACATGGGATGGAAGTGAGGAGGACAGGCATAAGAATCAAGGAGAGCAGCACCAGTGCCCCAACAATCTGCACCAATGGGAC
This sequence comes from Triturus cristatus, assembly GCF_964204655.1. Lineage (NCBI taxonomy): Eukaryota > Metazoa > Chordata > Amphibia > Caudata > Salamandridae > Triturus > Triturus cristatus. The sequence goes on from NC_140585.1 coordinate 161,285,922, forward strand.
ACTCTGCTCACAGCTGCCAGTGCAGCCCACTCCTCCCCAGCAGACACTTTAGAGCGATGTCACCTACGCCAATATAGTCCCCTCCTTAAGTTTAGCCATTGCTGTAATCTGACCTGTAGCAGCCCAGATGGCTGTGTCTCCTATTCAAACAGATCCCCAGGCTGCAAAGCACACAGGCTAAATTGATCACTCATGCAGCCACACATTGCTCAAAGGCAGGTGTCAGAGGTAATGACGAGTCCCTCTCTCCCGGCGGGATAATATTTCATGAGTGTAGCAGCAGGTTTATGTAGAGCACTAGTGCACGGTGAGCAGAGAAAATTTAGGCAGCCATCTTAAATAATTGTTTGCCATGCCCCAAGGTTTGTAGTTCATATGCAGTAGCTAATTCAAGGAATCCTAGAAATCAAAAAATAATGCGAAGTTTGTTACACTACGCATGAATAATGGAAATGGGGTTTATAGCAATTCACAGTAAGTAGTTCATCTCTAAGATGGAGGCTGAGCAAATAGATTTGGCAGCATAAGACTTTGTCACTTTTGAGAAGAAAACTGTTGATGTGGGACGCTGCTGAAACAACTGTAACTGCCCTTGTGAAACCAGAGGCTAGATACGTAAAGCAGGTTTTACTCGGCTGGCACTTTCTTGCGAAAAATAACAATAATAATAATTTGTGACTTATAATGCGTGCTGCTACCCCAAAGGGTTTCCTGGCGCAGGGCAGACGCAGATAGGGTGTATCAGAACAATGACTTGAAATAGCCAGGTCTTCAGACTTTTGTGAAAGGTGAGTAATGACTTGCAGTTTCTAAGAGTGTCAGGTAGAGAATTCCACAATTTAGGACCTAGGTAGGCAAAGGAATGGCCTTTGAAATGGTTAGATTAAACCTTGGTATAGTAAACAATGCGAGGCTGGTAAGAAAACCAAGCCAAGTTTGGCCTTAAACATATAACACAGTGCTTTAAACTCAATACGTTTGGAAGTATTGAGCCAGTGCAGTTCTGGAAACAAATGGGAAACTGAAGCATATTTAGTTAAATAAAAGAGCATCCTAGCAGCAGCATTTTGAACAATCTGCAAATGATGGACGGACGTCTTATCGGCACATAGGTACAGCACATTGCCATATTCCAATCTGTATATGACTAGAGCCAGTAATGCAGTCCTTTGAACCACTAAGGAAATTAACTAAACAATCTTTTTCAGCCATTTAAGGACTGAAAAACAGGTGGCACCTACTTTAGTCACCTGTGGTTTTATAGAAATCTTTCCGTCAATAAGAAAGCGCAGACCTTTCACCTTAGTAGATGGAGTAGGCAGAGTCCCTAAGGATCCTGGCCAGTGTCTTGGGCCCCAAAGGTAGGCATTGTACCAAAACCATGACCTCAGTCTTGTCACCATTAAGTTTCAGTGAGTTTTTATTCATCCTTCAGTGAGTTTTTATTCATCCATGACAACATTTTCATCATGCCCAGATTCAGCAAAAACAGGTCATGGTTCTGTGCCGATGATAAAGAAAGGATGATCTGTGTATCATTGGCATATGAACAAAGGGTAAGCCTGCAACTCTCTACTAGGTCTGCCAAAGGGAGGACATAGATATTAAGAGACAAGCGGCTCAGAATAGTCACCTTTGGAATCCTAGAAAGCTTTCCGTCAATAAGAAATCCCAGACTTTTCACCTTAGTAGATGGAGTAGGCAGAGTCCCTAAGGATCCTGGCCATTGTCTTGGGCCCCAAAGGCAGGCTTTGTTACCCAGAACCTTGACCTCAGTCTTGAGACCATTAAGTGAATTGAGTGAATTTTTATTCATCCATGAGGAAATTTACATCATGCCCAGATTCAGCAAAGACGAGTCATGGTTCTGTGCCAATGAATCATCAGCATATGAAAAAAGGGTAAGCCTGCAACACTCTATTTGGTCTGCCAAAGGGATGACATAGATGTTAAAAAATAAGGGGCTCAGAATAGAACCCGGTGGTTTGAATTTTACATTTGCCGAAAAGACCTGAAACGTGCGGTCTTTAAGGAAAGATACAAGCCCCCCCAAGGCTGAACCGTCAAGACCTAATGACCCCAGTCTGTCCACCAGGATAGAGTGGGAAACCGCGTTGAATGCCACACTCAAATCCAGCAACATGAGCGCTGTAGTACCTCCCACATCCAGTTGTTGTCTTAGATGTTTAGTCACGCCAAGAAGGGTGAACTCAGCACTCTGCCTGGCCCTGAAGCCCGACTTTGAGGAGTGGAGAAAAGTCTGGGCATCAACAAATGAAGTCAGATGGGCATAGACATGTTTTTCCAGAACTTTGGAAAAGATTGGTAACATGAAAATAGGTTGAAAATGCATCAAGCAAAAGGGATCCAAATTGGCTTTTTTCAAATGAGGGAAGACCAAATCATGCTTCCACTTCTGAGGCATGAACTCTTCCCTCAATGTTGAATTAAGGAGCTCCAAAATCATAGTTAAGATGGTCATATCCAGTAATCTGAGCTTGTCTGATGGAAAAGGATCCATATGAGAACGAGATTTAATATATTATAAGGCAGCAAGAAGGTTGCAAAATCCAAAGGAGACCATTCAGTTAATTTTGCGGTGAATTAGGGGTTTGTAAAGCGCACTACTCACCCGTCAGGGTCTCAAGGCTCTGGGGGCAGGGTGTGTGTGCAGCTCTGTTGGGGTCATTCAAAGAGCCAGGTCATGAGGTCTCTCCTGAATTGGTGCAGTGTCTGGCCTTGCCGGTGGTGAAGGGGGTGCTTGTTCCAGGTCTTGGTTGTGAGGTAGGAGATGGAACTTCCACTCGCTCTGTTCCTGTAGAAGCCTGGGATGGTGGATAGGGAGAGGTCAGCTGAGCATAGGATTCTATTGTGTTGATGGAACGAGAGGCGGTTGTAGAGGTATTGTGGTCCGAAGTCATGGAGGGCCTTGTAAGCGTGCATGGGCATCTTGAAAGTTATTCTTCTTTAGACTGGGAGCCAGTGGAGGTCGTGGAGGTGTTGGGTGATGTGGTTGTGCCATGGGATATCAAGGATTTGTCTGGCTGCGGCGTTCTGCATGGTCTGGAGTTTGCAGATGAGTTTTTTGTTGATTCCAGTATAGAGGGTGTTACTGTAGTCCAGTCTGTTGGTGATGACGATGTGAGTGACCATTTTTCTGGAGTCACAGGGTATCCATTTGAATGCTTTACATAGTATGCAGGGGGTGTTGAAGCGTGGGATGGAGACAGCTTTGATCTGGTGATTCATAGTGAACGATAAGTCCAGTATGATGCAGAGGTTACATACATGGTGGGTGGGTTTCTGAGGGCGGGGGGTCACAAGATGTTGTCCCACGTGGAGGGTGTGGAGCCGAGGATGAGGAATTCTGTTTTCCCTGAGTTGATTTTCAGGCAGCTGTTCTTCATCCAGGTTGCGATTGCTTTTACCACTTCTTGGAAGTGATTAGACTCCACGAACGATTCATTAGTTATTTCCATATTAAGGTTGGAATCTGTATCCACAGAATCTTTAGCCAAATCTAAGTGAATATTTTCTACTTTTTGAGTGAAAAAAAGAGCTAACTCATCACATTGGCACTGTGAAAGAAGGGGTGTAGGTGAGATGTTACTGGCATTCGATAATTCTTTCACAACTTTAAAAAGTGTCTTCTGACAATTCTGGGCATTACTTATTTTCCCTGTATAGTGCTGAGCACAGGCAGACTTATGGATAGCATGATAACCTTTGAATGATTGGCTGTATTCAGACATAGCCTTTGCAGGATATGACTTGCCCCAGCATCTTTCAAATGCTTTGCAGTGTTTCCTTTCTGATATGTGTACATCCATGAAGCAAGGAGCAGGTGGGTGAGTTCTGCCCATACATTTAGTGGTCATTGGTAGATTGATATCAATAGCCTCACCAAGCCAGTGATGAATCATAGCTTGATCCAAATCAAGCTGTGGTAGAAAAATAGGCTGAGTACCAAATAACTGCTCATTAGGTCTAAGAGGTTTAGTTTGGATCAATTTCAGGAATGGCCGTGCTGTGGGAGAATAAGAAATAACCCTAATCTTGAGCGGCACACGAACGTGGCCAGACCAGCACCAAGTCCTTTATGTTAGAAAAAATTGTGTCCAAAAGATGCCTTGCAACACAACTAGGCGATGATTTTAAGAGTACAAAATTAAGAACATGCTATTCAAGTCCTCAAGATGGAGAATTTATGTCCCCAAGTAACGTAGAATTAGCAGTACCAAAGATACGAAGGGCCAATATGACAGGTACAGAGATACACCACTTTCTGGGATACTCAGGGGGAAGATAGTTCAAAGCCACAGAAAATGTGAATTCAGGAGTAAGGGAAAGTGTAAATTTCAAAGCTTCACAGTCAGGAATCAGAAGTTCATCAATTTTGCATTTATAGTCTTTTAAAAAAAATAATGGCAATTCTTCCACCTTTTTTATCTGGTTTATCTTTCCTAACTAAAGAAAAATTAGCAGGAGCTGCTGCAACAATGTCTGGCAGAGAACTTGCGTGTAACCAGGTCCCAATAAGGAATAGTACATCTGGGTTGTAATCGCAAAACAAAAAAATAAATGTTGTTGATGTTTAGGGAGTGAACAGCAAACAAATTGTTTGAGTAAGATGGCACCAAACAGAAGCTCTTATGCCATGGGGGCCATCATGTCTCTGAGACAGTGAATGTTTGGTCGGCGGTTAGTGGGAGTTAGTGTGAGTGGAACAGGAAAAGTTAAAGCAGCTGCAGGTCAAAGATGTCACCCCCAGGTGAATGACCCAACAGCTCGTGTTACCAGTCACCCGCAACAAATTCAGAAACATTGCAGTATAACAACTTATCTTTGGCTGAGAAGGGTTAGGGTTCCTAGCCCCTGACAACAGTAGGACACAGACAGGCACAGACAGGCTAGCCTAAGTCTGCTATGCAGAAGATTTTCAAGGGCTCAACTCAAAATGTTTTTTTTCGGAGGTGCAGATATTTTTTGCACATAACCAAGTTTAAATCTACCCCAAAACTGTGGAACTGCAAATCAGATGCTTTTTCCAATGGGTACTGCTGAACCACAGAAGCTCTGGAGGAAACGTTTCAAAAGTTTCCAAACTTGTCAGGCAGAGACCTACAATAACGTTCAATACCATTCTAGGTGCCACTCCACAGGAATACCCCTTTCAGTTTTTACATGTTTCTGGAGACACCCGTAGGATCAGCCTTACAATCCTTTTAGCTCTTTATGATCTTGAATTTCAAGTGGAAAGGGGGTCCAACCTCCACAGACCCTTCTCAAAGCTCACAGATGCCTTATACAGCAGGTTCAGTCTGTCTGATACCTGTTCACAAGTCCAGCAGTGTAATGAAAAAGGCTGGGTAAGGAATCAGCTTTTTAAGGATCACCAGCCTTGTGTGTGTGGGACACCCCCCTAATACACTCCTAGTCCTTCTCTGGCCAATGGAGTAAATGTTCCTTGGCCATGGTCAACCTACTTTTTTAGTGGTTCCTGTTTGCCTTACTATAAGCAGAATAATATGCAATGTTTCAGGGCAAACCCAAGATGTCCAAAGTCTTCAAATAATCACACTGGTGTTGGACTCTGAGAGCTGGGGATGTGTAGGGGAGTGTACTATGAATATTGCTAGTGTCCTCTCACATCCAACATTTAACACTAAAATCCAGTTTGGAGTAGGCGTTGGACCCACAACAAAAAATAAGTCAGAAGTCTAGTAAGAAAAGGAAGGGTCCTTCAGCAGTCAAGCCATGGATACTCAAGAACTATGATGTGGACCAGTTTGATCCCTTTCAAAGGTGCAAAAGTTTTACATGTGCCTCAGTAAGGTCTGTCATGTAGAATCGGATACTGTTGCTCTATCAGGAATGGCACCACTCTGCATCTGCTCTCCCCAAATTTGTAGATGAGACAAGGTATGTGTCATTCTAAGCCTGAAATTGTATAGTTTTGACGTATACTGGATGCTTTCTTGTATCTGGACAAAGATATACTCTCTGAAGAACTAATAACAAAAGCAAAACATGTGTCAGGGTTTGCTTTTCCTCATTCCATGTTGGCTTAGATTTTTTTGTCAATCCAAAGTAGTAATACTGTGCCTGAAGTAGTAAAAATCTTTTGTCATGTTTCAGCTAGACCTGGATGGCACTAGCCAATCCTATGCTTAAAGTCTTTGTTGTAAAAATAGCATACGATTTTGACACTTTCTAGCTCAGAGTAGATGGCACTGCATTAATCCAGTAACTGAAAAATTTGATAGAAAAACAGACATTTGAAGTGAGCATATTCAGAGTGTCGCTGGTGGTGGAGGGTGCTCTTTATAGGGACTGCTCTACATGTAAACTTGGGAACTACCCAGCAGTCCTTTGTACTCTTTTTGGCATACTTTATGCCACACTCTAAGCTGGAAAGATTAATATTTTGACTTATTCTGAGTGCTCTCTTGTGTCTGAACAAAGCAATATCACTACGAAGAGCCCATAACAAGAGTGGAACATGTGTCAGGAGTTGCTTTTATTCATTTCAGGATGGCAAGGATGGTATTTTTCCAATCCAAATCTGTAATACTGTGCCTGGAGTGATAAAACGTTTTGTCATTTTTCAGCTCGACATGGACTATAATAGCTAATCATATGCTGAAAGACTATGCAGTAATAATGGCAAAAGGCATTGTCATTTTCTAGCTTGACGTAGATGGCATTTACATGTGGCAAAACAAACCTTTTGCAAGGTGCAAAGCTTCCATTTTAAAACATATAAGTCACCCTAAGGATGACCCTAAAGGCTCAAAAGGTAGGGTGCATTGTATTTAAGAAGGAGGACATGTGGGTCTAGGTTTTATATGTCCATTATTGATTAATACTGGGTTACTTTATTACATTTAATAAGTGCTAACGTTGTTTTGGGACAGATACAGATGTCATGTTTAAACTCAGGTAAATTGTAGTCTGAGATGCTCTTTATTATTAAAGTCAGATTGTAGGTGACAGTTCTGGGAATAACTATTGTACAAAGTTGTTATTGTCTTATCCTAACCATTTCTGTCTTCTGCCAGTGTCCTGGGTCACACGAATCTAAATGTTTTTGCTGTTGGGGTTTGTCTATTGCTCCCCAAACTGTGACACAAAGGGGAAAAGCTGTGGGCAGGATGGGCTATCCTGTCAAGATGGCTTGGGCGGTGTTGTGCCCCACCCAACTTACACTCAAAGAGCATGCCTCCAGCCAACAAAGGAACTTGAGACCAACCTTTTGTCATCCCATATGTCTAGGAGCCTTAGCAGGACAAGGGAAGAACTGTCCAGAACCAGGACAGGGAATTCCCCCACACACAAAGGTTAGCACCAGGTATAAATAGTGGACAGTCAGAACAAATCTTCAGAACACAGCTGGATCTCAGGACATTAAAGAAGAAGACCCCCCTGCTTCCAGATGACTGACCTGCTGTTTGAGGACTGCCTTGCTGACCTGCAAAATTGAGCGACTCCAAGGGTGAGTTATCTGACCACCTGTTTAAGCTACAGAGACACAATAAGCTCCAGAGTCTTCCCTGCAACCGCCCAGCTGACCTGCTGCAACTGATCGTGTCTGGACCTGCAACTGGACCTGCCTGAGCCTTATTGTCCTCTGCTGTGAGTTCATGATCCCCCAGAGGTGCCCCAGGTCCTGGAGCCTCAGCTGGCATCAGTCTGATCTCCTCTAAAGAAGGAAAGGTGAAATCCTGAAATTTGGGCTCTTTGCAAACACAAACAGGCCAGTTCATGACTCAATGCTGCCACCTATGATGACCGCCAATTTGAAGCTTCTGTGAAACCTACTCTTTAACCTACAGCAACCAGCAGCAACTACGGGCAATGCAAGATCTGCACTTCATGCTACAGCAACAACAGCCCGTAGTGACTGCCAATGCAAAGCTCCAGCAGCAACTATCAGTGACGCCCGACTAGCTCTTCACACTATAGCGACAACAGACTGCACCACCTGGCTTATTCTTACCCCACAATCTGCAATGCCCTCTTTGCTCCTTGTGGCTTCCTCCTCTGTGAATGAAACTCATTGCTACTTTGAGAAGGTAACCTTTTTTAGCAAAACTAACCTGATCCCTGTAGTCAGCCCACACAATCGCAGTTGTCCTGAACGTGTGACTTTAGCCCGGTTTACCGTGGCCCATGGCCATCTGATTGCAAGTGTCACTTTCTGGTTTAAAGTGCTATTTGGTATCATTTAATAAAAGTTACTCTATTCTTCTAAATTCCATATGTTGTGTTTTCACTTTATAACCCTTTGTTTGCTGCACGAATACTTTACACAATTGGCTTTCATGCCAAGCTACCAGAGGATTAAGCAGAGGTCAATTTTTGACAAGGATTCTGGTTGTCTCCTAAGTAAGGTTTGCACCCCCTCAACCAACATATCATCAAGCTTTGTAGATGTGAAGTTTAGAATAGTGAATATAGTATACATAGTCAATCTATACTGTTCTTTATATTCGTATTGTCGTGCATGACATAGTGTTAGCCTGGATACTATTTTTAGCTGGACCTTTAGCTTGCTCCTAGTCACTTTCATTTTTGATTGACTGTTCAAGTACAGTGGTTTAGCCGTAGAACACTTATAGATACAGTTTTACCATTCTTTCTTTACTTTATTTTTGGTGATTTACTGCAACACAACGTTAACACTTACATCTGGCCTTATCTCATTATACTTTGCCCCTCCCCATGATGGCAGACAATCTGGGTTTCAGTTTTGATGATGACATAGTAGCAGAGATACTCAGGACACTATCCCTTCTAGGAGCAAAGGGCTGCATTTCAACAGGGAGAAACACATAGAATTGGAATACGATAGTGGCCCTGAAAAACAACAGGTTAAGATCACCTTACATGGCTCCAAAATAACTGACTATTCGGAGCCAATATAGTACCAAATGGTATTTTGGTAAGTATTACCACATGCCTCTTCCTTGATGACATCACTTTTAGACATGAGTGGTCACAGGTGACTTAGAAATGCACCTGCAACTGGTTAGCCCCGATCATTAATATAGCAAAAGGCATTTCAAATGCATTGCTAATCAGGATAAGAATCACGGGGAATGCCTTGAAGGCAGGGATCAGCATTACTGCATTCAAATCATGTTTATCAGAAATCAATATTGATATAAACGAACATAGAGATTACTTTACACAACAGAAGATCACAACGTCACAGAAAGACCTTAAAAGGTTTGACAAGGAGAGGATGTATCCCTATATCAGGGAAGACTTCCAAGCATCAACTGTAGCCACCTCTTCTGATGAGGGTTTGACCACATCTCACAAGAAAAACAGCTCCTTTAGCAGTGCATCCTGTTATGACAGCTGGGGAAGCCACAAGCGCAGCTGAGCGAATCAATCATCTCTCATATATGGCTACCCAACGGGTCCTTTCCCAGTGACCCAACCAATGGGTCCATACCCAGATCATCCCCCTTTATGGCATCCAATGTACCAAATGCCACCCCCAGGCTCAGCAACCAATGTTCTAATAACCTTTTCCTCAGCCACATTTTTTCAACAAAAGGTAGGGCAGAGGCAGGGGCAAAATAAGGGGGGGGGGGGGGGGTTACAAAATGGTACAATGGCAAAAACACAAACCAGAGATGCGGACCAGGGTGAACCAGCATCAACAAACTAGTAGACAATTTATCACCTTTACTTTTGAAAGAAAATGAGGAAGAATTTCTAAAAAAGAGGTTTGAGCTTTTTTCCTACCCTATCGACAAATTTTGTTTAAACACTGAACTTCACCAATTCTTCAGAAAGGTCCATTTGAGAGCATTCTTTCAAAATAAAATATCTCCAAACCAGGAAGACCCTGGTTTACGAACCTCATCCAAATTTACCCCCACATCAACAATGATACCGAGTGAGGTGATTACCTTCAAAAGGGCAGTACTCAAAGACACAGAACGAATAAACCACCCTACTAAATGTAACAACCTATCCAACAGAGAAAGGGAAATCATAAAAAATCTGACAGAAAACCCAAGGATCATTATCAAACCGACATGACAAAGGGGTGCAATTGTCCATGTAGCCACTACTGATTATGTCAATGAATATCTACGACACCTATCTAACAACCAATACTATTGTCCTATTGATTGTGACCCAACAGCAAGATTATCGACCAGGACCAGACAACTGGTAAGTGGAGTCGAAACAGAATATGGGTGACAAAGAAAAAAGCAGATTTCCTGGTCAATCTCTCTCCTAGGACCCCCTACTTTTATATCTTGCCTAAGCTACACAAAGGGGTCTCACCGCCACCAGGAAGACCAGTAGTGTGTGGTATAGACTCCCTCCTTGAACCATTGAGCAAAGTTTGCAACACTTCCTCCAACCTTTGGTCAACAAGACACTCTTGTACCTGGACACCACTACTGTATTGAACCTACTCAAAGACCATCCATCACAACAAGAGATTGACCTACTGGTCACCTTGGTTGTGGAAGCACTCTATACAAACATTCCCCAGGGTGCTATCATCGAAGAGAATGAGACCAGTCTTCAGGAGGAAAGCCACTGGGACTCGGTGATGACGATCAGCTTTATCATTGTTTGTGCACCATTGCACTTAAAGAGAATTTTTTCCAATATGAGGTGTAACTCTACCCTCAAGTAAAGGTAACATAAATGGGGAGCACATTAGCACCGAGCCTAACCTGCCTCTCTATGGCAGAATTTGAAAATCAGCACACCGTGGGGCCAACAACCCATACAACACTGCAAAAACAGACTATCGATTTTAAAGATGACATTTTTACAAACAATTAAAAAAAATATGATTTAAACTGTGCACTAATAAGCCCCTATTGTCTAAAAAACTGTAAAATGTGTGCATATATATGTTTTAAAATGTATTTAAAAAGGCTCAATCATTGTGGTTACCGACGTCTTCTTAATACTCAGAATACCTGCAACCATGGAAAATTGGTTTAAAGGATTGTTTTTGTACAAACTACACATAAAAATGTGACTTTAAACAGTGCAGTAATAAACCCCTAAAATACTGTAAAATGTGTGCATATATGTGTTTTACACCTCTTGAAAAAGACACAATTGTCGCGTTACCAAAGTCATCGAAACACTTGGCGTAGTTACGAAGAAGGGAAGTAGGGTTCAAATACAGTGTTTAGAAAAATTACTTTAGATATACATATTCAAATATGTTCTTTAAGTTAATAATGTGTATATTGTAAATGTTAGAACACATTTTTTAAATTAACAATTTTTAATGTTGTGGTGGTCATTGAATGTCTGCTTTTGTTTTGCGATTTCACAACGTGATCACGATCATTGTGACATCATCGTGAAGTTGAAAACTTAAAAAAAATATATTATTATTTAGCAAGAAAATGAACACAATTTTGGGCTCTTGGATGGCTTTAAGAAGAGCCTTTGTTTTGAGAGTGTATATAAGACAGATACAGATAAGACTGTATGTAGAGATTCAGGTTACTTAGAAACACCCGTTCCCTTCATCTGTAAAGTCAAGTCCATCACTTCTATACATTCCATGCATGTCAAAATGTAGATTGTTGTTGTAGATAGAGCCCATTGTCTCTGAGGAAAGCAGAAACTGTTTTATTAACACATTTCCTGGCTTTCTCAATCTGTGCACAGAATTGATTTGACCACTTCCATTTCTGTCTATGACATATATTAGAGTACACAAAACAGTGTGAAGGAAAAGTGACATCAGTTCTACAAAGGTATCCTTCATTAGGGTTTCCAACCCTACTCCAATCAATGTGCCTAGGTCATTGCCACAGCAGTGCACAATCATGATGTAAGGAACTTGGCGATCCATAATTGTTTTAACAAAGCAAGCAACTGATGAAACTTTATTCCTCTCTGGCCAAACCAACTAATCTCCACATTTGGCAGAGCCAAGCCCCTGACAATACCTCTGTTTTTCAGTCTCTTTAGCCCAATAGACATAGCTCGGGCCCACAATCCACAGTCTAAGCATTTTGAAGTAAGGAGCAATATCAGTCAGGAGAAAGCTGGAGACGATTTAGGTAGTTTTCCAAATGAAAAGCAGGTAAAATTAAGGTGTTTCAAAAAATAATATATTACCTACTGGCGGTCGCCAGTAGGTAGTTATAGTTAGGACCACGTTTCCATAGGAAAACCTCAACATTCTATTTTGAATAACTTTGGCGCCGGTCGATGAATCCTCGCGAATTTCTCAAAATAGGTGGGGCGCTACGCTCCGCTCCTACCCTGAAAGTCTCGGGGGGATCCGTCAAGCGGGGGCTGAGATAAAAGGGGGGTCCCAAAACGCGTTTTTCCCATGCATTTTTCCATAGGACCTTTAGAACGAGCTACAGCCCGAACGGCTGAACAGAATTACTCAAAATTTGGCAGAGAGGTAGTCCCTAGGTCAAGGAAGTGCCTTTTGTAGGTTTGGTGTAAATCTGTTCAGTAGATTCTGAGAAAATAGCCTTTAAATCAATATATATATCTGAGCCCGCTTACGGTACGCTTACCGTACGCTTACGGTAAGCGTACGGTGGCGTGCGCGAGCGCGATTCTGATTGGCTCTTAGATCTTAGTAAACATTCGAATCGGTCGAAACCAGGAAGCGGCGGCCGCCATTTTGTGTATTTCACTCTGAAAAAAAAGAGTGAAAACAAGGAAAGGGGGCAATGAGGAGAGTTACAGACCCCCTAACATTTGTAAGGGGGTCAAAGAAGGACAGAAAAGTACAAAAAAAACATTTATTGATTTTAAAAAAAATCACGGGGTACGCGTACGGTAAGCTTACGGTAAGCGTACGGTAAAAAAAATAAAAATAAATAAATGAAAAGCAGATTTAAGAGTTTAGATATTAGGGGGCTCTAAAAAGAGCCGTTGTGTTTATGAAGTGATTTTTTAGTGGTACCTACAAGTAAGTACCGATGCAGAGTCTAAGGTTCAAGAGGAAGACTCTGTTCCCTTCATCATTGAAGTGCACACCATCACCTCTATAAATGTCTTGCATGTCATAACGCAAGTTGTTGTGGTAAATGGCACCCATACCATAGTCACGGAGGAAAGCAGAAACAGATTTGTTGACGTGCTTTCTTGCTTTGTCAATCTGTGGACAGAAATGATTGGACCAGTTCCATTTTTGCCTTTGGCATATGTTGGAAAACACAAAGGCAGTTTTAGGGAAAAGTGTAAACAGTTGTGCAAAGGTGTCCTTCATAAGCATTTCCAGACCTACCCCAGTCAAAGTGCCTAGGTCATTGCCACCACAGTGCACTATTATGAGGTCAGGGTGTTGGATTTGAATGAAGGATTTCACCAATGGCATCAATTGGTGCCACTTTAACCCTCTCTGACCAATCCATTTAATGTCTACATTTGGCAAAGCAAGGTCTCTCACCATACCTGTTTTCTCTGCAAACTTTTCACTCCAGAAGACATAGCTGTGCCCTACAATCCACACTGTGAACATCTTCAAAGGAGAACTGGATGCACTCAGGAGGTGTCTTTCAGTAGAATGGCAATATGAAAAGAAAGACAGTTTGGAAATGGAGGCATACATATTTTTTACAAAACAAAAAGAACTGATTGGCTGTTTCATACCATTCTAGAATAAAAACTAGGCTGTATGTGTAAATTAATAGAAGCATGTTTTGTATTGGTAAAAAAAAATGTGTAACCAAAGAACAGTACTATGGATTTGCTGTTAGGTTTGAAAAGTCAAGCACTCTTGCTCTGTGGAATTGAAACATTGTTTGGCGAACTTCTGACCTAACTCAACACAGCAGTGTTCCATGAGCTGTTGCTATGGTAGCAGGCAGAAGTCAAGTTGGGGGAAGGGTACTAGGCAGAAGTCAAGTTGGGGGAAGGGTACTTTTGGAAAAGGGTTGGTTTTCAACCAATAGAAATGTGTGATTACATTTGAAAAAAAGGGGGAAGCACTGAGATTTGAAACTTACAAGTATATGTGTGGAAAAATAGAGGGAAAGTTTGCCATTATCTGGTTCTGCTGAGAGGAGAGAGGTGAACACAACAGAGATCCTGGCTCTGATAATCTGCTGTTTGAGTGTCACATTTCTTTCACAACTAACTAATTTTAAAGGTGAGTTTACAGTTTGAGAGGGGATGTATGTGGTAACTTAAGAAATGAATAATAGAAATGGAAATTGTTTTTGTTGTAGTTACACATGGTGGTTTCATAATGTGTCAGTCTGTAAAAGTGATTTTCACTTGCCCCGAAAAAAAAAAGAGCAGTAAGTGTGCTTTCAAATTGGCAAAGAAATTTCGTTTTGGGACTAATGTGAAAACATGACTCTGTGTGCAGAGAGGAATTATAGGCAGAGATTTATTGCGTCTTGCTCTGGTGATTTCACAGTTGCATTAGATGGAAAGGGGGAGCGAATTTTTGGGGGAAGAAGCAGAGTCTTAGCACACACCCATGTGCTTGCCATGTATAGTCATGCACAGTATTTACAAGCGAGTGGGGTTTTCAGGTTTCAGTCTGTAATGCAAATACATTCAGCATCACTAAGGCTGGTTGCCCTTGCTGGAGTGTAGGCAGTCACCGAGAATACACATGGTGGTGGTCTGAAAAAACAGTTTGGACATGTGCATTTAAATAAATCAAAAAAAGTGGTTTCATAATGTGTCAGTCTGTAAAAGTGATTTTCACTTGCCCCGAAAAAAAAAAGAGCAGTAAGTGTGCTTTCAAATTGGCAAAGAAATTTCGTTTTGGGACTAATGTGAAAACATGACTCTGTGTGCAGAGAGGAATTATAGGCAGAGATTTATTGCGTCTTGCTCTGGTGATTTCACAGTTGCATTAGATGGAAAGGGGGAGCGAATTTTTGGGGGAAGAAGCAGAGTCTTAGCACACACCCATGTGCTTGCCATGTATAGTCATGCACAGTATTTACAAGCGAGTGGGGTTTTCAGGTTTCAGTCTGTAATGCAAATACATTCAGCATCACTAAGGCTGGTTGCCCTTGCTGTAGTGTAGCAGTCTGGACATGGGCTTTTTAAAAAATCTGAAAAGTGGTTTCATAATGTGACAGTTTGTAAAAGTGATTTTCACTTGCCCAAAAAAAAGAGCAGTTAGTGTGCATTCAAATTGGCATAGAAATTTCGTTTTGTGACTATTGTGAAAAGAAATGTAGTAATATATTTAAATACAATAAAGGAATTTTTACAGAGAATCGGTGAGATCTGTACAAATAAAACTTTAGAATTTTATTGGATTACCATTGGAAATTTAATCAAAAAAGAATTTTAAAATTACTATTTGGTCTAAAGGAAATGAAATCAGATGTATTTTGGAGTTATTTGAGATATAATATTGTGATTATACTTCTGAAACAAACATATCAGACGGTATTTTAAAGAAATAAGTATTGGTATTAGATGATATTTTTTTAGAATATTATGCATTTCTATAATGTTAAGTTTAAGTAAAAAAAGAATCAGGGCTTTTTTAATACAATCTTTGTGATTGTTATTTTTTTTTGCCCGCTGTAAAATGATGAATGCAATTGCTTTCACAATTTATAGTGAAATGCAATATATTTTGAAAACAGCAAAAATAAGGCAAAAATATTTTATGGAAAAAAATGTAAATATGTGTACTGTATTATAAAATGTTTTAAAAATATTAATACTTTTTTCTTTTTTTCCAGATAGATATAGAAAATTTTCGAAAACTACAAACATTTTTAAAACTATTTTTAAAAAAAACAAATGAATAAATATTTTTTCAGTGAGTATGGTAAGTCAATAATAATAATTGTAGTCTCTCAAGGACCTTGTAATGTGTTTATTGATTTTTAGTGTTTTTTTTTAAAAAAAAAAAAAAAATACGCGCACCGTACGCGTACGGTAAAAAAAAAATAAAAAAAAGTTTTTAAAAACATATGTAAAAAAAAGATGAAAGATAAGGTTGGCTCTTAAAAGAACCGTTGTGTTCATGCAGGAACAGAGGAAAGGAAGCATGGGAAAATTATTCAAAGCGACAAATGTGTTGATCTATTTTGTTGTTCACTAGGGAAACACTGGTCTCCCTATAGCAAATTAGATCTTGACAAAATGTGCATCGAATATCAACCTTCCGAAATCGAGGGTTGATTTCCAGAGGGCCAGCAAAAGGAGATTCTCCCCCCACAGATGAAGGGCTCACCTGACCTGCAGAAGAAGGAGTCAGCCCTGCAGATGATGGTTCAGGCTGAGCTGCTGTGGATGTACTGGCTTGTCTTTCTGAAGAGTTACCTCCAAAAAGATGACCATGTGTCCTTCTGTGTACATCCTGGAGGTGTCTCTTCATGGTGTGATTCCCAAAGGAATACTTCCTGTTAGGATTACCTCTAGAAAGTACACGCTTACACAGCTTACAAGTCACTAAGGGTGCATTTACCTTTTGCTGGCCTTCAGGAAAAGTAAAATAATCCCATACATAAGAGGGCTTTTGTTTCCTCGATCTCTGCCTCAAGACAGTGCTGCTAGTGCTAGCCTCACTCTCAGAAGAGCTCTGCTGTTCTGCCATCGTATCCCAAAGACAAACCAGCTCCTTCTCCCAAGGGATCACAAGCAGAAATGAGGGGAATGGGTGTGGTGTAGGAGAGTTCTAGAACTGAAAGTAGTTTCAACCAATCAAAAGTTGTGTTTCATGATCACATGACCTACCGTACGCTTACGGTACGCTTACGGTACGCTTACGGCAAAAGTGCGCATGCGCGTAAAAAAGACACGCGCTTGCGCGCATGCGCATAACAGTGACTCCCGGGACTTCCGCGTAATGTGCGCGTGTAGCGTACACGCGTACGCGTCCCACGCGGAGTACGCGCGGCTACGCAAATTGCGTAACTATACGCAAGCAGCGTAGGAAAATTACGGACGTTGCGTAAACCGTACGCTTACCGTGAGCTTACGGTACGCGTACTAAAAAAATTAAAAAAAAATTAGAAAAAAAGTACTGCAAATAAATTTTACATGTTTATTTTAAAAAATATATTAAAAAAAACATATTTAAGAATTTTAAAAATTTAATCATAGTCTTTATAAAAGGTAAGAAAATTAAAATAAAAATATGTTAGAAAAAATAGAAGAAAAAAAAAATTAGCATTTAAAAAACCTTGCAAATTCACTGAAAAAACCATGGGTTTCACACACGTTATAGTTAGGAATTAGCATTTAAAAAACCTTGCAAATTCACTGAAAAAACCATGGGTTTCACACACGTTATAGTTAGGAATTAGCATTTAAAAAACCTTAGAAATTCAGTGAAAAAACCATAGGTTTCACACATGTTATAGTTAGCTGGACATTTTACTCGTAAAAAACCAATGAAATTGCCCCGTTATAGTTAGTTCAGCTAACTATAACTCGCGCGCCCGCAATGAACTGCTGATGACGTCACATATTACATCACTCATGACATGGTCAGTGACATCACTCATGACATCACTGATGACATCTCAAATGACATCACTGATGACCTCACTGATGACATCATCCTTGTGATAGAGTGGCAGACCTCCTCTTCCCCTAATAAAACCTTTGATACACACATTCAAAAATAGAGACTAAAATTTACAAAACAATGGACATACCAATAACAGTTACAACAACCTCTTCAGTAATTCTAAGATCCACATACACATCCACTCATTCACCAACAGTCCAATACAGTCACTCATACATGTACTCACTTTTCATATGTACTCATACACCTATACATCCTGTAACACAATGCCACTCATCCATAGAGCTACTCACACACATAGTCACTCATGCTAATAAAGAATCAAACATACATTTACTTGCATATACAGTTATACACACACCACCACACTTACTTCTACGGAAACTTACACATACTTAGTCTTTTAAACAATCACTTATGGAAATACATACTTATTCATACAGGAACTCTTTCAATCTATCACTCTCACATATACTCACATATATAAACCAATAGTCACATATACTAGTTTTAAACATATGTAGTTACTCATAAAGACACTATTGAGACAGTCATTCACTCACTAACACACCCATACATACACTCATCCACCCATGCAGTCCTGCACACATGCTCTGTTCAACACATACAAACAGTGAGTCACTCATTCATGCACCTATGCACTACGTCATACCCCCCACCGAACCATGCAGACACTCAGACTGATACTCAAAAAACCAACTAATAACCTATATAGACACCCATGTAGCTACTCACCAACCCATGCAGCCACTTATACACAAAGTGAAAAAATGATACAGATATTTACATATTTAAACATTACTCACTAAGCCATGTATTCACTATGATACACTTAATCAGTCAGTTACATAATCAATTTTTCAAAAAGAAATCATCCATTTAGACAGTAATATACCCATTTATTCTTCCATCAACCTTGAGATATACATATATAAAACATATTTAATTTTCAGAAAAACACACATTCACTGGATGATGTATACAGGATGTATAGGTGTATGAGTACATATGAAAAGTGAGTACATGTATGAGTGACTGTATTGGACTGTTGGTGAATGAGTGGATGTGTATGTGGATCTTAGAATTACTGAAGAGGTTGTTGTAACTGTTATTGGTATGTCCATTGTTTTGTAAATTTTAGTCTCTATTTTTGAATGTGTGTATCAAAGGTTTTATTAGGGGAAGAGGAGGTCTGCCACTCTATCACAAGGATGATGTCATCAGTGAGGTCATCAGTGATGTCATTTGAGATGTCATCAGTGATGTCATGAGTGATGTCACTGACCATGTCATGAGTGATGTAATATGTGACGTCATCAGCAGTTCATTGCGGGCGCGCGAGTTATAGTTAGCTGAACTAACTATAACGGGGCAATTTCATTGGTTTTTTACGAGTAAAATGTCCAGCTAACTATAACATGTGTGAAACCTATGGTTTTTTCACTGAATTTCTAAGGTTTTTTAAATGCTAATTCCTAACTATAACGTGTGTGAAACCCATGGTTTTTTCAGTGAATATATATATATATATATATATATCATTGGATGCTGTCAGCATGTAAGTGAATAAAATTAGGTAGTTTGTTGGATGTAATAGCTAGAAGTCCTATTATTGGCTGCTGCTACAAAGAGAACTATAATGGAGATATAGATATGCTTTAAATATGTGTGGAGTAAACCACAACTTCTGTATCTATTTTTGAAGTATCATGTTCTTTCTAGAATGTGCTGTGAACTTGAAACCTACTGGTTCCACTGGGTTGCTAGGTACAGTGAGCTAAGAGAGGTGGGAAGGGTGTTAAAGAGACAGAATATTGTTTTTAAAGTTGAAGAGTTACGACACAATTTAAGTAATGGTAAACTTTAATTTCCAACTCAGGACTATGTAATAAACTGTTGTGCCATATTTACATTTAAAAAATCAGAATCTAGATATCCGTTTGGACACACATTTGTTTTCGCGATTGCTCTGCTATGATCACGATAAAATTGCGAACATGTGAAGACAAGAACCTCATTTTGAAAGAGAGGGAAAGGGTTAACAAATGCTAACATTCACAAACAATGCTAGAGTAGTCTAACATGAAACACATAATTTAATATGCTGCCTTCCTCATGATCTTAGAGTGAAAAGTTGAAGAGCTTGCAATTTTATAGTTGCTTTGTATGAAAAAATGTAGATTAGAAACAAAGATGTATAAGGGAGTTTGACGAAAAACAGATTCACAGTGATATGAAAAAATATATCAGATGAACTTTATCTGGCAGAGGGTATGTGTTTAGCTCCTGTTAGTACAGTTTAAAGATACCATGAGCAATGCTTTTGAAAATTACAATGTTTTAAATGTCTAAGCATCATGCCCAGAACTGACAGATCTATGTTATTTGCATTCTGGGAATTGTACATTTAGTCACATTATTCAACAGGAGTTGTGTAGTCACGAATACAAGATAAGAAAATGTGTTGTGTCTGTATATGAATTATAAATTAGGAACTGTGTGGCAATGTGGTTTTTAACTTATATGACCTATTTGCATATGTTTAGATATAATGTTTCTGGTTGCAGATAGTTATATGTACAATGAAACTCTTGAGTTTACGAAAACATGTAGTGAAGTATATATTTTGGAAAGATGGCCTGAAGGTGTACATCCATTATGACATATGTTTACATGGTGATCTATGTTGTCATGTATTTGATGAGGTTGGTGCATTTCTTTAAACATGCTGTGTTTAAAATTGAGGAGGGCTAATAGTGAAGAATGTCTCTTGAGAGTTCTTATGCTAGCTTCACTTGGTGTGTAACTTTTCGTCCTGAATATATGTTTTAAAGTCAGAAGAAATATTTGAGGAAGGATGTAGTAATGCTATTGAGAAATGGTATTGTGCTTTGACACTGTGAAAATTGTTGATTTTCAGTTTTTGTAAGTCAGTGAAGCATGTGTACGCTGAGTAACAGAGCAATGTATGCTCGTAGAGTGTTATGTATCTAAATATATATCAAGTGTGATATGTAGACTTGATTCACACATAGCTCACCAGGGAAAGATAGATACACTAAAAACGTTAGTTTACTACTGAAAGAATGACAAGCAACGAGTCACAGATATAGTCACAACTGTTATGTATCTAACAGCAATGGGGGAAGTTTCACTGTTAGCAGAGAGTACTCATACACTCATCCAATAACCCACACACTACTTAGGCAGACATTGAATCACTCATGCAGTATCCACACACTTATTCAATCACCCAGGCACTAGACATGCACTCTTGCAATCACACTGACACTAATTATGAAGTCATTGAACTATGCAGAAGCTATCCATGCATTCAATCAAACAAGCACTAACCATTCACTTATACAAGTACCATGGCTGCACCTATGTAGTCATTCAAACACCGGGGCACAACACATGCACTCATCCAAATACCCACTTACAATCCATATACTCATCAAAATACTGGGGCACAACCCAAGCACTCATCCCAACACTCAGGCACTATTCACACACTCATGTAATTATGCAGGGAGTAACATTGCAGTGAACGTATCACCCATCTAGTACCTATGCACTCATTCAATTACTGAGGCGATATTGTTGCACTAATACAATAACCGCAGCAGTACACTTGCTTTCATCCAATCACTCAAGCTTTAACAATGGACTCATGCGATCACTCGGACACAGGTCATGCACTCATCTATTCAACCAGGCACTACTGATGTACCCATTCAATTATCTAGGCACTACCTCTGTAATTATCTAAACACCAAGGCACTACCTGTTCAATTAATCAAAAATACATGGGCAGCAGCCATATAGTCATCCAATCACTGAAACACTATGCATGTACTCATATAATCTGCTAGGTGCTATGCACATACTCAAACAATCATGTATGCACTATCCATGCAATCTATAAATCACCTATATACTATCCATGCACTCCTGTAATCATCCAGGCACTAGAGTTGTGCTCATTAAATTCATCCAACCACTAGCTTTGCATATATTGAAATACTGAGGCATTCGTCATGCACTTATCTAATCATTCAGGTACTACTCATGAACTCATCCAAACACCCAGATAGTAGTGATATACTCATGCAAACGCACAGGCAGTAACTATGCAGACATGGAATGATCCATGGAGTTCTCATTTACTCAGGGAATCAACCAGGTACTACCTGTAACTCAGGGAATCAACTAGGCACTGCCTATGCACTCATTCAACCATCCAGGGAGTATTCATTTATACAACCATAAACACATATATGTTCATGTTTTAGTGAGGAATATGTAATCTTTTAGAACCATCTGGTGAATTATATATGCATTCTGATCGACCCCACACTGGCGGAGAATGACCACAGTAGACCTTCTGATCCACCGGCCCCTACTGCTGGCAGTGCGTTAGAACCACCGATTGCAGTAGAGTCCGGTATCACACTTTCCAATACTCCTGGCCCGGCATCTAACACCCTTGGATCTCTGAGGTTAATTTGTTGGAATGTTGCCGGCCTCGCTAATAAACTGGGGGACTCGGATTGGACAATCTACATCGAGACTGGAGACATATGTATGTTCCAGGAAACCTGGGCCAGAGAGGACTATGGTCACCAAGGCTACATGTCATTCTTCACTCCAGCGAGATGGGAAGGCAAAGGCCGTCCGTCAGGAGGGCTTACGACTTGGGTTGCATCTCATCTGGGTTGTGTGGCAATTCGGTTGCCGACCAACTCTGAGGACATTCTTGCGATTTCTCTATCATGGCCCAATCAAGTTAAACTGGTGTTCATTAATATTTATTCCAGGCCAATGGGGAATGCAAAGGAATCGCCGACCATAGACGATCTCTCTAATTTTTTAGTTGATCTACCGAGTGATTCATACTATGTTGTGGGAGGGGATTTAAATTCTCATTTTGAGCCACTCCCCGGTCTTCTGGATGGGCTATCATCTGAAGAAGAAGTTAGATGGGCAGTCCCTATGGTGGAAGCCCCACCCCCAAAGGCGTGGACCCCTTTAGCCGTGCAAATCACAGCCCTCACCCTGAAGTTTGGACTCAGAGCTTGTAATGGGCGAACAAAATCTGATATACCCAGCAAAACCACCTATAATAGACTGGGAAGAGAGTCCCGTCTGGATTATGTCCTGGCTCAAATTGTGAAGTGGCCGACAATCCAGGACTTCAGGGTGATGGAAAGGTCCGATAGTGACCATAACGCACTGGAGCTCGACCTTGTCCATCCTGGTCCCCAAGCTCTTGTGAATAATGTGGTAGGTGGCATCCCGGCGCTTCTCCTTGACAACAATAGGAGAAGGATCAGGTGGGATCACATGGCTACAAGCAAGAATAAACTCCCCAGGCTCTATGATGGGATAATTCCCATTCTGGAAACTGTGGGTTGCTTGGACACGGAGCCATACAACAAAGACTCCCAGGGTAAATTGTTTAAAGCCCATGAGGAACTTATAAAAGCTGCGGCACCTCATTTCACCTGTAGCCCACGAAAAGCAAAAGGGGGGCGACGAGGCAAAACATTATGGTACAACCTTGCTTGCAGAAGGGCAAAAACAGAGCTCCTTAAACTAATTAAGGAGGGCCTAGGTGGGGATAGCCTAAAACAAAGCAGACGAGTCTATAAGAAACTCACTGCCCACGCCAAGGCAGAATGGGAGGAAAAACAGTGGGAAGAACTCACTAAGACACTAGCGACCCAAAACCAACGGCTGTTTTGGAGGATTGTGAATGGGGGGTCGGGAAACCTAAAACCCGCATTTGAGCCTAATATCGCCCCAGGGGTGTGGCAAGCCCACTTCCAGACCCTATACAGTCCTGACCCGGGAGAATCTCCTGCTGTTGACGGGGTAGGCCGCCCGGACTATGAAGGGGAGCCGATAACGCTCGGTGAAGTGACCGTTGCCATCTCAGGACTTGCTTCTGGAAAGGCGCCGGGACTGGACGGTTTACCAGGGGATATGTTTAAACAAGAACCTACTGTATGGGCCCCTTATCTTACCACCCTCTTCAACGGAGTCCTCGGTGGCATGGAAATCCCTAGTACTTGGCTGGGGGCCGAGGTGGTCCCCATTTTTAAAAAGGGCTCACCTCTCCTCCCGGCCAACTACAGACCAATCAGTCTGATAGATGTGGCACAGAAACTGTTTGGTAGGGTGATGCTGAATAGGCTCCAGGACTGGATGGAGGAGGTGGGAGCCCTCAGTCCATACCAGGCAGGATTCAGGAAGGGGGTATCCACAGTGGACCAGGTTTTTAGATTGAATCTGATCTACTGGCGGGCAGCAAAAATCGAGGGCGGCAGTTTGTACACAATTTTTGTGGACTTACGGGCCGCATTCGATCTGGTGCCCAGGGGAAAACTTTGGAGCATCCTGGCAGAGATGGGCGTTCCCCCGGACATCCTATTGATCTTACAGAGACTGCACCATAATAACTATGCCCGAGTGAGGTGTGGGAGGTCGGGGGAACTGACCGATAGATTTCCCGTTGACCGGGGGGTAAGACAGGGCTGTGTGTTGGCACCGACCCTGTTTTGCCTCTTTGTCAACGGGGTAATCGCCCATCTGAATGCCACCGAATATACTGACGCCCCGAAATTGAACGGCAGCAGGGTGCCCGCAATTATGTTTGCGGACGACACCCTGCTGCTATCCAAAACCCCCATGGGCATTCAGAGGATTCTTGACTCCTTCGTGGCCTTCTGTACTGATAGGGGGCTGGAAATTAATGCGGCAAAGACAAAATTTATGGTTTTGAATCCGAGGCAAAAACTACGGCCAAATCCGCAATTGGGAGCTGGACGGCTTGAGAGAGTGACCACCTTTGAATACCTTGGTGTGACTCTCAACGAAACCATGACTTGGGGATCCCATCAGAGCAGGGCTAACCTCAAACTTACGCAAATTACTGGGGGTATTGCCCGGATGATGACTGGTTCATCATACCGCCCATTGGGGGCACTGATCCAGATATATAAGGCCCAGGCTAGGGGAGCGATAATGTATGGGGCGGAAATATGGGGCCATACGCCTTGCCAGAGTCTGTCATCAGTGGAAAATAAGTTTATATGACAGATAGCCGCACTCCCGCCCAGTACTCCGCTCCTCCCCCTGAGGCTTGATCTGGGCCTACGACCGTTAGCTGACGAAATAAGCCTGAGACCTCTAGCATTCTGGCGTAGGCTGTGGAGCAGCAACGATCTCGTAGAATACAGGGCAGAACTGGCTGAACTTCTGAATCACCCAATAGCGCTCAATATCCCTTGGGTCAAAAATATCCAAGCCATTTGCATGGGAATAGGGCTCCCCGACTTATGGACTGAGCCAGCGAAAGCCGCACTAAATATATCCAAAAAGGCACTGGCTAAGGTCTATCATGAATATAAACTAACCAGGGCCCAAGCTACTCAGGCAGAAGGGTCCTTAGCTTCTGTGTTTATGCAGAGCAAGGATTTCTATAGATTCGAGAGGGTGTTGGATCCTATCTCCCCCGTACTGACCCGGAAGCTGTTCCTCCAATGGAGATACGGCACACTGCCGTTCCGGTCCTTCACAAGCACCTGGTTACCGGCTCCCTCCCTAAAGCAGTGTCCGGCCTGTGATGCCACGGAGGAAACTGATCTGCACGTGGTTTTTTTTTGCCCAGCCTACAAAATAGCACGGAAATATTGGCTTCTCCCGTTGATAAGGAACATGGGTTGCAGGGAATACGCACCAATGTATAGAATTTTAAAAACTGATCTCTCTGGCCCAATTGTTTTTGCATTAGCAAAATTTCTGACCAATGTTTGGCACACGCGTAACCGGATTTTAAAGGCGCTGGGTCCTTCTTAATAGTTTTTATTCTTATATTAGAGATTGAATATGTATACTGAAACTCTTACTGTTTTCACTTTGATAACTGCTGTTTAATAATTTTTTACCTCAATTCTTGAATTATTTATGTATTTTATGCTTGTACATATTTTACCTGTGCTTTTATGGTCATTGACCGAAATAAAGCTATCAAAGAAAGATATATGCAAGCTGTGTCACACTCCTTCCATATACCAAGAGTAATCAGTGGGCTATATGCTCTAATAGAGATTCATGTGCAGATTTTTATATGCCCAGTTTCCCAAAATTGAAATGTGATACATTTAAGTACAAAAGTACAGGGATACTAAATACTCCACTGACACTGTGGTAGAGAGGTACACACGTGGCTCCTATGTTCTCTTTGTGGTTTATCAGTGTTGAGACACTGTATGCACTTCTACACATTGGTTGATGTTCACTTGAAAATTTACAACAGAAGGGATAAACTGGTCTTTCACCATGTATAAGTGAGAATTGACATATGGTGCAGCTGTGTTGCAGGAGAGGGTGCTATAACATTAACAGATAAGTAATACATAAAGTTTTGTATTTTTCTTTGGGTTTGGAATATTGAAGTAAGTGTATGTAGTTATATTGTTAGGCTCATCAGTAGATTTGTATTATGTCTAAGTCAGTAGTAAAGTAGTTGGTTCTTTTATATATTTTTTTTTTACAGAACCATATCTGCATAACTACAGAGAGTTAGAATGCCTTCAAAAGTTCAGAGGAAAAAGCAACAGGAACAACTACAGTGTCTGCAGAACTGAGACACAAACGGGGGAAAATGCTGAAAAAGTAGTGAAAGAAAATAGAACTAACTACTGGTAAGAGAACAAAAGTAATTTCTTAATAATATGTCTGAACACCTGAAAAGATTTGAAAATAATGTAAATAACAACCAAACTATGAGAAAGAATAAGAGTGGACAGCATCTATATTTCAAGAAAAGGAAAGAATGTAACAAAGATGGACGCACCTTAACCAGGAGACAAAAGCTTGTACAGGAGACAAGATGTTTTGTAGTAGAAGGGTTGTATATCTACTGAAAAATATGAAAAAGTATAGAAGAGATAGAGAGGGACTGAAACAGAAAGAACACGTTGAGGGAGTGGCTAGTAAGGCCTTTACTTTGAAGAGGAAACTTTTCATTTTGATTATAAATAGAATGAAGACTCTTGACAAAATAGTGTTGTACACAAGGAGGCAAAACCAGAAGAAAAAAAGAGTCAATAGAACTAACCTTAGTACAGTATTTAGTGGATGATGGATACATACTTCTACTACAGATCCTTTCTTTTTATGAAGAAAGCTATCTCCAAGAGAACTCATTAGTTTATAGTATTGATGAAAGAGGATGGTGGCATGAAATAGAAAATGGCACTACTAGAGCGAAAGAGGTGATGGCATCTATAAATATAGAAAAAGGTATCGCAGAAGAGGTACAGGGAAAGCATTGTCTGGCCCTGTATTCAAATGGAACTGTGATAGTGCTTGTAGTATTCAGCAGCAATCCATTGCTATAATAAGAACATTTCTACATATATTTTCAAGGTGAAGTTTAAACACACAATAAGTACTTAACAAGGATTGGATCTTTGCAAGGTCAGAAAACATTGGAGGGACACTCACTACCTTGTTTATTAAAGAAAGTGTACCAAAGCACCTTTCATCATTTCAGGATGAAAGCTGTACACCTCCCAAGAATGCAAACCTCAGCTGTACTAAGTGAAAATCCTGGTTTATGTTTAGGATAAATGAATAGAGCAATTGTGTATAGTACTGTGGCAGATGTAGAAAAGGTTTGTGATGATGTGCAGTTTTTTTCTATTGTCTAGACCAGTACTCTATGGAAAATGAATTGTTGATAACAGCATGAGTTGTAGAACAGGACACAGGTAATATCGTTGATAGCTTTGAAGAAGAGATTACAAAATGTGTGCTCTAAAAAAACAAGAGTATGTTTGTATATGTTGTTGACACACTCAATAAAAGATTCAAACATGGACTGTTGACTATTTAAAACGTGAAAAAGATAATAATGATAACTGAGAAAAATTTGAGGTGTACTTATTTGTAGAGGCACGGGTTGTCTTGTCTACACAGCAAGCTATATGTAAGTATTGTTACAATAATCTAGTTGATAATAAAATGCTTGTTAGAGTTGTGCATAACAAGTTAGTACTGGTTGCTATTCCAAAACCACTTCAAGGTTTAAATGTTTACGAGTGAATTCTCATCCAAAGTATCCTTCCATTTCTGGCAGACAGGCATGTTACCACTAACAGAGCTGCAGAAAGTTATAAAAGCTAGAGTAGTGTACTGGATTACTCGTGTTTTCTCAAAATGTCTAGCAGGAAGCTCAAGAGTCGTTAATGATAATACTAGGACTATTAGAGGAAAAGGGTGTGAATATCAATTAATTATCTGGTTTAAGTAATAAATGGAATCATAATTGGGAACAGTGTGAATTCACCTCTTGCACTGAAAATAATTCGGAACAATTCCTCTTCGTGACATTACCAGACTGTAAAGCTGAGGCCTTTGAAAAGGTAACCAAAATGCCCATCAAGATATGACTTGTCCAAACTGCAGATTAGAATGTAGGTGTACGTTGTTAGTACAAACGTATGGAAATATGTCATACTCATGGTAAAATTATGCAGAGTGAATGGTACTAAATTATAAACGGAAATTACAAACATTGTAGCTGGACAAATTTCCATTTAAAGACCAAGCTTCACAACTATAGCAAACATATTTCATGAAGGAGTCAGCACATGACACAATATATTAGATATGTCAAAGTGGATGGACAGAGTGCACTGACATAGAAATGTCATTCAAATCATAACTTCGTAAAAAGTTAACAAACTTATATCTGCTATTTCTAGAACGAACGCCAAGAAGACCGTCAACGCAGAACTGTCAAGGTTCATCCAAGACAACGTCATCCTTGACCCTTCCCAATCCGGATTCCAAAGCAACAACAGTACCAAGACCGCCCTACTAGCCGCTACTGATAACATATGCGTCCTCCTCGACCAAGGCCACACCACAGCCCTGATTCTAATTGACCTGTCAGCTGCCTTCGACACCGTCTCCAACCGCACACTCACAGCCAGACTTCACAACGCTGGCATACAAGGCACTGCCCTCGACGGGATCAGATCATTCCTCACCGGCAGGAGCCAAAGAATCAGACTGCCAGCCTTCCTCTCCGAACTCTTGGAAATCAACTGCGGAGTCCCCCAGGGATCATCACTCAGCCCAACCCTGTTCAACGTCTTCATGGCTTCCCTCGCTGCCATTGTTCAACGGCACAGCCTCAGAATACTCTCCTACGCTGACAATACCCAACTCATCCTCTCCCTCACCAAGGACCTCACCACCACCCGACTCATTCCAGGAAGGAATGCAGGACATGGCAGCCTGGATGAACAACAGCTGTTTAAAACTCAGAGAAGACAGACGTCCTCGTCCTCGGAACCACCCTTTCAGCGTGGAACAACACCTGGTGGCCTATCGCCATCTGCAGCCCCTCGACCCCCACAGACCACACCAAGAACCTCGGCATCATACTCAACTCCTCTCTCACCATGAATCGACAGGTCAACGCCATCACCTCCAGTTGCTTCAACACCCTCTGTATCCTCCATAAGACCTTAAAATGGATCACCTCAAGGCAAGGAAGACAGTCACCCATGCATTCATCACCAGCAGGCTGGACTACGGAAACGCCCTCTATGCCGGCATCAGCAAATCCCTACTCCGCAGACAATACAGAACACTGCCGCCCGACTCATCCTTGGGGTTCCTCGACACAAACACATCAGCCAACACTTACGCACACTCCACTGGCTCCCCATCGAGAAAAGAGTCACTTTCAAGATACTCACCGACGCCTACAAATGGCTACACAACACCGGACCCCAGTACCTCAACAACAGAATCACCCTCCAGGTGCCCAAACGCAACCTCCGCTCTACCAACCTCCTCCTCGCTGAAACCCCATGCATCTGCAGAGCAGGGGGAAGTTCCTTCTCCTGTATTGCGGCCAAGACCTGGAACAAGCTCCCCACCGACATCTGATGTGCTCCCTCCCTGAATACCTTCAGGAAGGCTCCGAAGACCTGGCTCTTCGACTGATATGGGATTGCTGACACCCCTCAGCAACTTGAGACCCCCCGGGTGAGTAGTGTGCTTATAATTCCCCTGATTGATTGATTGATTGAATTTAGTATAAAATAATGTGGTATTGTGATGAAATGATTGAATGAATTCTGGAATTTGTAAAGCGCCAGAATCACCCCCTAAGGGGTATTTCCGCACTATAGGAGCAGAGATGCGAGGCCAGGAAAATCAATTACTGAAGAATTCTGTTTTCAGAAGTTTCCTGAAAAGGAGGAAATCCAAGCACTTTCATAGATGATATTAAGAATCAAACGGGCTGCAGTGTTCTCAACCACCTGAAGTTTATTCAGTAAGGATTCATTTGCGGCTGCCAGCAGGGCATTGCAATAGTCAAGACGACTAATCATCAAGGCCTGCATCAGAGACTTTTGTACAGATAGAGGAAGAAGATGGAACGCTCTACGTAAAATACTCAACATATGGAAACAAGTACCAGAGGTAGCCACTACTAGATCTCTCATAGTGAGAGGATAGTCCAAACGGACAACAAACGTTTTTGGCCACTAGTTTAGGATTTGGGGCTATACCAAGCACTGGAGGCCACCATTCTGAAGACCATAATGTTTGAGCATTGCCAAATAGTATAATCTCTGTTTTATTGGCATTCACCTGGAGAAAGTTTTCCATCATCCAGCCTGACATTGCTTGCATACCATCTGTAAAGAGAGATTTGATAGAAGCCGTACTATTATCAAATGATAAAAGAAGGTGGGTGTTGTCTGCATAAGAGAAGGGAGTGAACCCCAAATCTCTGATAATCTTAGCAAGAGGGGCCACATACACATTAAACAGTGCAGGGCTAAGACAGGAGCCCTGTGGTACCTCCTTCATGAGCTAAATGATGTAGGAATGGTGAGGTCCCAGGTTAATGGCTTGAGTACGCTGCTTTAAAAAACTAGAAAACAATTTTAGAGCACATCCGCAGATTCTAATCTCTTTCCGTCTTTGGAGTAACTTTTGGTGTGACACCGTATCAAAGGCTGCGGACAAATCCAACAGCACCAGTAGCACAGCCTTAGTATTGTCAGGGGAAAGTTTGATATAGTCCTTAACACCTTAAAGAATCGATTCAGTGCTATGCTTTGGTCTGAAACCAGACTGTGATGAATCTAGGCAGTCTTGTCATTCTATATACTCCATATGCTTTGTATTAATATATCTTTCCAGGAGTTTACTCATATGCGAAGAAGTGAAGTTGGCAGATAATTAGCCAAATCTGATGCAGGTACATTCGCCTTCTTGCAAATACGAAGTACTTGTGCTGACTTCCATTCACATGAAAGTTTCCCTTCACTCAAGGATATTTTTAATATCGCGTGGCTAATAAGGCAAAGAGCTTAACTTCTTTCAGCATTTCTTCCACTACATATAACTGCAAAGGGGGAAAGCTCTCTAAACAAGCATCATTCTCCCTGAGGGATGTAGAATGTAAGGAAGTAATATCCAAAGTGTCAGAATCCATGGTAAATTTATCATATATTGTGTTCATCTTTTCTTCACAATAATTGGCAATATTTTCACTTAATACTTGGGAGGGAGAAATCTGATTAGTACAGGCGGTCGGGTTGGTGAAGGATTTAAGACCTGTCTAACCAAGACAACATGGCGTGTACCTAATTATTGACTCTCTCTAACTTTGTAGTTGATGTGGGTGTTTTAACTACGCTATTTTAATCTCGTTGTCATCTTGAACTGTTTAATGTTTTTTATTATCTTTTAAGTATTTATTGATGAATTACAAATAATTTTACTGGATTTTACATGTTATGTTTGCTATATGTTTGTGTCTTTCATGATTTTTAAATCGAATAAAGACTGATGATGATGATGATGATTTAAGACCTTTATGCGATACTTTCACAGAGTTGCCTGCCTGACTTTAAGGTACTGTGAGCTTTCCGTGCTTTTGTAAGTATTCTTACAATAAAGTTCTATGGCATTTTTATAGGTTTCTTCCTGCTTCACCAATGTTTTACAATTAGCTTTCTCCCTATATAGTTCAGATGAATACCACGGGAGAGAATGTGGCCAAATGGTTAGGGCGGTTGATCTCAAATCTGGGGAGCTGGGTTTGATTCTCGGCAATGGCGCACAACATCCTGTGATTCTGGGCAAATCACGTAATCTCCCCGTGCCTAACAAAAATTAATGTCTCCCTGTGTAACGCAACTTTTGCTAATGTAAAACGCCGGGATACCCCATACCTTCGTGTCACGTTCATGCTCTATAAAACTCTGAAAAGAAAAGATTTCAGGTCGCGTGCCTTCGCTGGGTATTTGAATGCTGTTGTTTGAGAGGTGCAGGAGTATCCATGACTGACTTTAAAGCCCCATGAAATTCATTTACCCTTATGTTAATATCTCCAAGTTCTCCAAATACCGGGGGCATAAATTCTTTCGCAAAGAAAACTTGTGTAATTTTGTAAAATTATACCCTAGAATTACGGGTGGATTTAATAGGGGTGCAGGCTGCCTGAGTGCCAGTAATCTGAAAATTAATCAAAGAATGATCAGACCAGACCACTGGGCAAGGAGGTTCAGAGAGTATACGGGGTGAGTTAGTTTAAATGAAATGAAAGTTATTCCCAGCAGAGTGGGTGGGCCCTACATCGATCTTTTCCAATCCAAAGGAGGCCAAATCTGCATGAATAGAATCTGTATTTGCACTATTTTGACAATGAATATTAAAATCTCCCAATACAAAAAACTGATTGGAAGAAATATTATGAAAAGCAACTCTTTCCATCAATTTTAAAGTAACATCTTTGTGAGGGCCAGGAGGATGATACACAAGGGCACCTTTCCAGTAATCCTGGGCTATAAATTCGAACTTGAAGATACAGATCACTATAATATCATCAGAGGTAGTGTCAAGTATGGAGACTTTCAGAGATTCTTTGTAAATTATGGCAATGCCTCCCACACATCGCCACTAAAATGGGGGAAGACCTACAGTGGAACAGGGAGCGACCGGGGGGGGGGGGGGAGCCAAGAGGAAAGCTGATAGCAAAATGAGTAAATACTCAAAAGGTAAGCCTAAACATTAATGCTAAAATAAAAATAAAGGACTGAAGCCTTTGTTTTTAAATGCTGGGTAAATATATTCACATTAAGGTAACAGATCATGGTTGGAAAAAGTCCTACTGGCCTGAGCATCCAAAATGTATTTGAATTGTCACTTTCTGAGGGACTATTCGGGCAATTCGGGATATTGTCTACAGAAAGTTGTTAGAAATCAAAGACTCTTTTTAACTGGAGGAAAGGAATTTACAAAACATTACAGGACTACGTTCTGTTACTACATAGAAAAACTAAGCAAGGTACTATAATACCAGCGGCCTTAAGGTGCATCTAAGAACCCTTCTCTCCACTTAACCATAGTATCTTGCTTTGTTTACCTAATGTTCAAAATGAAATCCTAATACATTTTTCTTCATTCATTCACAGTGCTTGAACTGCTGCAATAAAAGAAGGTTCAATATTTTTAAATATTGTTTTTCACATTGTGGAAAAGTATATCCACAGACTGCATAGGCAGATCTATAGACTTGTCGTTAAACATTAAGAGGAATATGTGGGACGTAACAAGGATGAAATCCCCATTTTTAATATACATGTTGGCTTATCTGAAGAGCTGAGAATGGTGTTTTAAAAGAAGGCCCCCTTTGTGAATTTGAACTCCGCCAAGGAAGAAAAATGGTTTGATGAAGGTTACAAAATAGCAAAAACATCAATAAAAAAGGCTGTAATTGAGGGCGAACGGGTAAGGATTAGTGAAGCGAGATCTACCTATAAGGCAGCCCTGAAAAAGGCAAAGAGAAATTGGAATAATAATCTTTGGCAGAAAATCTATGACACCAGCAAAATTAATCACATTTAATTATTCTGGTACCTGATGACCGAAACAAAGGCAGATAAGCTTAAACCACATACTTATAATATCCTACCTGATAAATGGGTGTCACACTTCTCTACCCTTTATGTGCCTAGGGGACTGCACAACTTAGTACTGATAATTCTGACACCTTCATAGCTCTGGACTCTACCACTCCGATCATTTTTAGCCTTTATGACACGAGTAGAGCGATTCATTCCCTAAAATCAATCAAAGCTCCTGGCCCGGACAAACTCCTGGGAGATTTATATAAATCCGAACCCCTGATTTTGTCTGCATAGTTCAATCTACTGTCCATTGCAATAGCAGCAGGGGGTTATGTTATCAGATTCCTGGCTCGGGCTGAAATTGTAGAAATCTATATAAAGGTAGACATAAGTGACCCAATAAATTACAGGCCGTGGGACCCGTGCTCACTACGCCACTGGAGTCAAGCTATCCTGGCTGATGACGGCTAATAGCCAGAAACCGGTCCTAGGATGCTTTATTCCGGTCCAGGGAAGACATGGCTTGGCAGTTCGGGCTGGACTGTTCCCATGAGGCACAGGGTCAAGACTGATATGCATATGGCCATGTCTGAACTGGGGTGGCGTAGTGGGCAAAAGAACGATGGATTTAACCCAGATCTCTTGACTGGGGGAGAATGTCTGCATTGTCAGCATTCCGTCCATCATTTGTTTGTTGAAACGCTTTTCGCCCTAAGTGGGATGGGTATTCCCAGACGTGGGACCCGTGCTCACTAGGCCACTGGAGTCAAGCTATCCTGGCTGATGACGGCTGATAGCCAGAAACCGGTCCTAGGATGCTTTATTCCGGTCCAGGGAAGACATGGCTTGGCAGTTCGGGCTGGACTGTTCCCATGAGGCACAGGGTCAAGACTGATTTGCATATGGCCATGTCTGAACTGGGGTGGCGTAGTGGGCAAAAGAACGATGGATTTAACCCAGATCTCTTGACTGGGGGAGAATGTCTGCATTGTCAGCATTCCGTCCATCATTTGTTTGTTGAAACGCTTTTCGCCCTAAGTGGGATGGGTACTCCCAGACGTGGGACCCGTGCTCACTACGCCACTGGAGTCAAGCTATCCTGGCTGATGACGGCTGATAGCCAGAAACCGGTCCTAGGATGCTTTATTCCGGTCCAGGGAAGACATGGCTTGGCAGTTCGGGCTGGACTGTTCCCATGAGGCACAGGGTCAAGACTGATTTGCATATGGCCATGTCTGAACTGGGGTGGCGTAGTGGGCAAAAGAACGATGGATTTAACCCAGATCTCTTGACTGGGGGAGAATGTCTGCATTGTCAGCATTCCGTCCATCATTTGTTTGTTGAAACGCTTTTCGCCCTAAGTTGGATGGGTATTCCCAGACGTGGGACCCGTGCTCACTACGCCACTGGAGTCAAGCTATCCTGGCTGATGAGGGCTGATAGCCAGAAACCGGTCCTAGGATGCTTTATTCCGGTCCAGGGAAGACATGGCTTGGCAGTTCGGGCTGGACTGTTCCCATGAGGCACAGGGTCAAGACTGATTTGCATATGGCCATGTCTGAACTGGGGTGGCGTAGTGGGCAAAAGAACGATGGATTTAACCCAGATCTCTTGACTGGGGGAGAATGTCTGCATTGTCAGCATTCCGTCCATCATTTGTTTGTTGAAACGCTTTTCGCCCTAAGTGGGATGGGTATTCCCAGACGTGGGACCCGTGCTCACTACGCCACTGGAGTCAAGCTATCCTGGCTGATGACGGCTGATAGCCAGAAACCGGTCCTAGGATGCTTTATTCCGGTCCAGGGAAGACATGGCTTGGCAGTTCGGGCTGGACTGTTCCCATGAGGCACAGGGTCAAGACTGATTTGCATATGGCCATGTCTGAACTGGGGTGGCGTAGTGGGCAAAAGAACGATGGATTTAACCCAGATCTCTTGACTGGGGGAGAATGTCTGCATTGTCAGCATTCCGTCCATCATTTGTTTGTTGAAACGCTTTTCGCCCTAAGTGGGATGGGTATTCCCAGACGTGGGACCCGTGCTCACTACGCCACTGGAGTCAAGCTATCCTGGCTGATGACGGCTGATAGCCAGAAACCGGTCCTAGGATGCTTTATTCCGGTCCAGGGAAGACATGGCTTGGCAGTTCGGGCTGGACTGTTCCCATGAGGCACAGGATCAAGACTGATTTGCATATGGCCATGTCTGAACTGGGGTGGCGTAGTGGGCAAAAGAACGATGGATTTAACCCAGATCTCTTGACTGGGGGAGAATGTCTGCATTGTCAGCATTCCGTCCATCATTTGTTTGTTGAAACGCTTTTCGCCCTAAGTGGGATGGGTATTCCCAGACGTGGGACCCGTGCTCACTACGCCACTGGAGTCAGGCTATCCTGGCTGATGACGGCTGATAGCCAGAAACCGGTCCTAGGATGCTTTATTCCGGTCCAGGGAAGACATGGCTTGGCAGTTCGGGCTGGACTGTTCCCATGAGGCACAGGGTCAAGACTGATTTGCATATGGCCATGTCTGAACTGGGGTGGCGTAGTGGGCAAAAGAACGATGGATTTAACCCAGATCTCTTGACTGGGGGAGAATGTCTGCATTGTCAGCATTCCGTCCATCATTTGTTTGTTGAAACGCTTTTCGCCCTAAGTGGGATGGGTATTCCCAGACGTGGGACCCGTGCTCACTACGCCACTGGAGTCAAGCTATCCTGGCTGATGACGGCTGATAGCCAGAAACCGGTCCTAGGATGCTTTATTCCGGTCCAGGGAAGACATGGCTTGGCAGTTCGGGCTGGACTGTTCCCATGAGGCACAGGGTCAAGACTGATTTGCATATGGCCATGTCTGAACTGGGGTGGCGTAGTGGGCAAAAGAACGATGGATTTAACCCAGATCTCTTGACTGGGGGAGAATGTCTGCATTGTCAGCATTCCGTCCATCATTTGTTTGTTGAAACGCTTTTCGCCCTAAGTGGGATGGGTATTCCCAGACGTGGGACCCGTGCTCACTACGCCACTGGAGTCAAGCTATCTTGGCTGATGACGGCTGATAGCCAGAAACCGGTCCTAGGATGCTTTATTCCGGTCCAGGGAAGACAT
This sequence comes from Triturus cristatus, assembly GCF_964204655.1. NCBI lineage: Eukaryota > Metazoa > Chordata > Amphibia > Caudata > Salamandridae > Triturus > Triturus cristatus. The sequence goes on from NC_140585.1 coordinate 161,322,500, forward strand.
GGCTTGGCAGTTCGGGCTGGACTGTTCCCATGAGGCACAGGGTCAAGACTGATTTGCATATGGCCATGTCTGAACTGGGGTGGCGTAGTGGGCAAAAGAACGATGGATTTAACCCAGATCTCTTGACTGGGGGAGAATGTCTGCATTGTCAGAATTCCGTCCATCATTTGTTTGTTGAAACGCTTTTCGCCCTAAGTGGGATGGGTATTCCCAGACGTGGGACCCGTGCTCACTACGCCACTGGAGTCAAGCTATCCTGGCTGATGACGGCTGATAGCCAGAAACCGGTCCTAGGATGCTTTATTCCGGTCCAGGGAAGACATGGCTTGGCAGTTCGGGCTGGACTGTTCCCATGAGGCACAGGATCAAGACTGATTTGCATATGGCCATGTCTGAACTGGGGTGGCGTAGTGGGCAAAAGAACGATGGATTTAACCCAGATCTCTTGACTGGGGGAGAATGTCTCCATTGTCAGCATTCCGTCCATCATTTGTTTGTTGAAACGCTTTTCGCCCTAAGTGGGATGGGTATTCCCAGACGTGGGACCCGTGCTCACTACGCCACTGGAGTCAGGCTATCCTGGCTGATGACGGCTGATAGCCAGAAACCGGTCCTAGGATGCTTTATTCCGGTCCAGGGAAGACATGGCTTGGCAGTTCGGGCTGGACTGTTCCCATGAGGCACAGGGTCAAGACTGATTTGCATATGGCCATGTCTGAACTGGGGTGGCGTAGTGGGCAAAAGAACGATGGATTTAACCCAGATCTCTTGACTGGGGGAGAATGTCTGCATTGTCAGCATTCCGTCCATCATTTGTTTGTTGAAACGCTTTTCGCCCTAAGTGGGATGGGTATTCCCAGACGTGGGACCCGTGCTCACTACGCCACTGGAGTCAAGCTATCCTGGCTGATGACGGCTGATAGCCAGAAACCGGTCCTAGGATGCTTTATTCCGGTCCAGGGAAGACATGGCTTGGCAGTTCGGGCTGGACTGTTCCCATGAGGCACAGGGTCAAGACTGATTTGCATATGGCCATGTCTGAACTGGGGTGGCGTAGTGGGCAAAAGAACGATGGATTTAACCCAGATCTCTTGACTGGGGGAGAATGTCTGCATTGTCAGCATTCCGTCCATCATTTGTTTGTTGAAACGCTTTTCGCCCTAAGTTGGATGGGTATTCCCAGACGTGGGACCCGTGCTCACTACGCCACTGGAGTCAAGCTATCCTGGCTGATGAGGGCTGATAGCCAGAAACCGGTCCTAGGATGCTTTATTCCGGTCCAGGGAAGACATGGCTTGGCAGTTCGGGCTGGACTGTTCCCATGAGGCACAGGGTCAAGACTGATTTGCATATGGCCATGTCTGAACTGGGGTGGCGTAGTGGGCAAAAGAACGATGGATTTAACCCAGATCTCTTGACTGGGGGAGAATGTCTGCATTGTCAGCATTCCGTCCATCATTTGTTTGTTGAAACGCTTTTCGCCCTAAGTGGGATGGGTATTCCCAGACGTGGGACCCGTGCTCACTACGCCACTGGAGTCAAGCTATCCTGGCTGATGACGGCTGATAGCCAGAAACCGGTCCTAGGATGCTTTATTCCGGTCCAGGGAAGACATGGCTTGGCAGTTCGGGCTGGACTGTTCCCATGAGGCACAGGGTCAAGACTGATTTGCATATGGCCATGTCTGAACTGGGGTGGCGTAGTGGGCAAAAGAACGATGGATTTAACCCAGATCTCTTGACTGGGGGAGAATGTCTGCATTGTCAGCATTCCGTCCATCATTTGTTTGTTGAAACGCTTTTCGCCCTAAGTGGGATGGGTATTCCCAGACGTGGGACCCGTGCTCACTACGCCACTGGAGTCAAGCTATCCTGGCTGATGACGGCTGATAGCCAGAAACCGGTCCTAGGATGCTTTATTCCGGTCCAGGGAAGACATGGCTTGGCAGTTCGGGCTGGACTGTTCCCATGAGGCACAGGATCAAGACTGATTTGCATATGGCCATGTCTGAACTGGGGTGGCGTAGTGGGCAAAAGAACGATGGATTTAACCCAGATCTCTTGACTGGGGGAGAATGTCTCCATTGTCAGCATTCCGTCCATCATTTGTTTGTTGAAACGCTTTTCGCCCTAAGTGGGATGGGTATTCCCAGACGTGGGACCCGTGCTCACTACGCCACTGGAGTCAGGCTATCCTGGCTGATGACGGCTGATAGCCAGAAACCGGTCCTAGGATGCTTTATTCCGGTCCAGGGAAGACATGGCTTGGCAGTTCGGGCTGGACTGTTCCCATGAGGCACAGGGTCAAGACTGATTTGCATATGGCCATGTCTGAACTGGGGTGGCGTAGTGGGCAAAAGAACGATGGATTTAACCCAGATCTCTTGACTGGGGGAGAATGTCTGCATTGTCAGCATTCCGTCCATCATTTGTTTGTTGAAACGCTTTTCGCCCTAAGTGGGATGGGTATTCCCAGACGTGGGACCCGTGCTCACTACGCCACTGGAGTCAAGCTATCCTGGCTGATGACGGCTGACAGCCAGAAACAGGTCCTAGGATGCTTTATTCCGGTCCAGGGAAGACATGGCTTGGCAGTTCGGGCTGGACTGTTCCCATGAGGCACAGGATCAAGACTGATTTGCATATGGCCATGTCTGAACTGGGGTGGCGTAGTGGGCAAAAGAACGATGGATTTAACCCAGATCTCTTGACTGGGGGAGAATGTCTGCATTGTCAGCATTCCGTCCATCATTTGTTTGTTGAAACGCTTTTCGCCCTAAGTGGGATGGGTATTCCCAGACGTGGGACCCGTGCTCACTACGCCACTGGAGTCAAGCTATCTTGGCTGATGACGGCTGATAGCCAGAAACCGGTCCTAGGATGCTTTATTCCGGTCCAGGGAAGACATGGCTTGGCAGTTCGGGCTGGACTGTTCCCATGAGGCACAGGGTCAAGACGGATTTGCATATGGCCATGTCTGAACTGGGGTGGCGTAGTGGGCAAAAGAACGATGGATTTAACCCAGATCTCTTGACTGGGGGAGAATGTCTGCATTGTCAGCATTCCGTCCATCATTTGTTTGTTGAAACGCTTTTCGCCCTAAGTGGGATGGGTATTCCCAGACGTGGGACCCGTGCTCACTACGCCACTGGAGTCAAGCTATCCTGGCTGATGACGGCTGATAGCCAGAAACCGGTCCTAGGATGCTTTATTCCGGTCCAGGGAAGACATGGCTTGGCAGTTCGGGCTGAACTGTTCCCATGAGGCACAGGGTCAAGACTGATTTGCATATGGCCATGTCTGAACTGGGGTGGCGTAGTGGGCAAAAGAACGATGGATTTAACCCAGATCTCTTGACTGGGGGAGAATGTCTGCATTGTCAGCATTCCGTCCATCATTTGTTTGTTGAAACACTGACCATGTCATGTCATGATCAAATATTTGATGTCATAATCAGGGCATTGGAGGGGCTTGAGTTATAGTTAGCTCAGCTAACCATAACTGCAGAATTTCACAGATTTGTGTACAAGTGAAATGCCAGGCCTTACTATAACATCCCTTTAACCTTTGGCTTTTTCAATGAATACATATATCAACATGTATATAACTGATTTCTAGGTATGCAGATACATAGTAGTGATCTGTTTAAGATGAGGCCAAGCTCAATACAGTACGCAGAAAAAATAAAGTCCACCAAGGGAGTTTCTTGTTGCTCAGACACGGATACACTGTCAACCCTCAGCGGAGACCAGATAGCCAGTGCCCCAACCTTTGAGCGCTACTATCATCATTACATTTTACTCACCTCTTTTCCCTTCCTCCCGCTACTCCTCCAGCTGCTGCAGCAACCTCAGGACCATGGGCCTGGTGTTCTCAAGCAGAGCCTAAAGCTACAGGAAGGCATCCTGCTACTTCAGATCGAGGGTATACAGCAACCACTCCAGCAGAAGGTTAGTACTTGTGATCTGCAGATCTCTTTGCTCTCGACCGCTTAAGACCCCGTGTTCCTCCAGAACCACCAATAAGCGATGGGGCTCAGGCAAAGCAGCAGAAAGCTGGGGCAGGCAGTGTACAAGCAGCACCTGGCACGCCGGCTCTATGCTATTGCCACCCCATCCTGTGCCATCCTCAAAGCAAAATCGAGGGCACCTCATCCTTTTGCCATTATCCAGGCTTCCACCCATCTTGCTCGGTCACGTTTGTAAATGTACGCAGTATGATCATCATTTGAGCCACAGCACGGTAAAGCTCTGCCACTGCTCTCACAGTTCTTTATTTCTCTCTCCACAGTCTCTAACCTAGTGCATCCCAAGTTTCCACCATACAGAATGGCAATAAGGAACACTAAACTGCTAAAAGAATAAGCAACGGCATGGCATCTATTTTGGGTCTAAGTGAACAAACTTGAAGTGGTAGTTCTGTAATATGGGCATAGGTAAACTGGAAGCAGAGTTTCTGCTGAACTCCACGTTTCAAGTTTGCCGCCCACCCCTAGATGTGAGGTCATAAGCAGTGCATTGCAGACTTAAAAGCTCACTTTTGTTTTTTTCAGTGAATTTCAAAGGTTCTTTAAATTGTATTACCTACCAATAAGATCCCTGTAACCTTTATTTGTGTTTGAGGGAGTTTCAATTGTTTACAAAAATATATAGTTCCTATCTCTAACCTTTGAGGGTGTGTGCGTTAGTGTCTGCATAGGTTGGTGAGTAGCTGTGTGTGTGGCCGTATCAGTCTTTCATATTCCAGAGTTAGGCCCATGTAGCAAAGCAGTTTATTTATTACATTGCCCTAGAACTTAACATTTCAGGTGTGAACTTTTACACATATTTCATGCATGACAATGTTGTATTAGTTTCTCTGAAACTACTTTGTTTACACATCCAGCATTGCACAACATTATGACGATGCCTTGGAAATCATATACAAGGCCTCCTCCTATCTTCATCCATTAGGTGAAAATGCTATCTACATATTCATAACAGCACAAAGCTAACACGCACATCATGAAGCTGCTTTTTATTATAAATAATAGGCATACCAATTGATTGGTAGACAAGGCACTTTTGCTGACACAAAGGTCCCTGCATGCTGAGAATTGAAAATTCACAACCCACCGGTCTGACATTCTGTGAGGGGCATCCAACTTGAGACCAAGACGGGGTCATTCAATCTCTCCGATGAGGTAATGGGATTGGTGGCATTTGTGGCTCTGCACCCATACACACTGTAGGTACACTGAAATGAAATGAAATGAAAAGGGCATTTTTAGAGCGCATGGCTACCCAGAGGCCTCCCAGTGCTAGGCAAAACCACTAGGCGAGTGGACAGAAAGAATGAGGGGTTTAAGGGAATAGGAAGGTTTCAAGCTGTTTCCTGAAGGAACGATGGCTAGGTTCATTTCGGAGATAGAGTGGCAGAGCATTCCAAAGTCTGCCAGCATTCAGTGAAAAAGAGCCTACCGCCACTTCTGACTTGTTTGATTCTGGGGATAGCGATGAGATGGAGGTCATCTGAGCCTAGCTTTCTCCTGGCTTTGTAAGGATGGATTATGGCTGCGATCAGGGGGGACCTGTCCCTTTGAGGGATTTATGAACAATACAGAGTGATTTAAAACTAATTCGCTCCTTCACTGGCAGCCAGTGAAGGAGACGAAGGGAGGGTTTTGCGGAGACTGATCTGGGCATTCCCGTCAATAGTCTGGCTGCATAATTTTGGATGACATGTAGTTTGTGAATTACCGAGGTGGGGGCTCCCAGATAAAGCACATTGCCATAGTCCAGTCTAGAGAGCAAGATGGTCTGGACCATGGTTTTCTTAGCTTGGGGAGGGAGCAAAGGGAGCACTTTCCTTGCCATTCTGATCAGGCTGAAGAAAGTTGCAACTGTCTTGCTGGCTTGAACTTGGAACGTCAGGTTGTTATTTAGCCAAATGCCTAGGCTTTTTATTTCGGGTTTAGGAGTTGCATGAAGGCCAGATGGTTCTAAGTGCCACGTTGTCAAAGTTGCCCAAGATCATGACCTCGGTCTTTCCTCCATTTAGTTTCAAATGGGAGGACCCCATCCAGTTTACCACTTCCGTGAGACAGGCTTTCAAGGTCGTTGAGTAAGGTGTAAACTGGTTTAGAGCTACGAACATTTGGGTGTCGTCAGCGTAGGTGACCATATGAATCCCAAAGGGGGCCACAATTGATGGCAGGGGAACCATGTACGTGTTGAAAAGCGTCGGACTCAGCGACGAGCCCTGTGGCACACCACACTGGAAAGGCCGGGGTTTGGAGCTTGTGCCTTCTTCAAACATTTGGAATGTGCGACCTTCCAGGAAGGAACGCAGCCATCTCAAGGCTGTTCCGGCTATTCCCAGCTTGCCAAGACGATGGCTCAGGACCTGGTGATTCACCGTGTCGAAGGCTGCGCTCAGGTCTAATAGGATGATGGCTGCCACGCCTCCTGCATCTAGAAGTTTCCTGCTCTGTTCCACAACTGCCAGTAACGCAGTCTCCGTGCTTTGCCTAGGCCGAAAGCCGGTTTGGGAGGGGTGTAGCTGGTTGAAAGTTTCCAGGAACTCGGAGAGGGTGTGATTTACACACTTCTCCATGATTTTTGAGATTCCAGGTAGAAGAGAAATAGGGTGATAGTTGCCCAAATCTGCGGGATCGAGGTGTGTTTTTTTGAGAAGGGTCCTAACCATATCTTCCTTCCAAAGTAGGGGGACTATTCCCCTACAGAGAGAGGCATTGATAATTTGGGTGATTGTGGGACCGATGATAGAAGCAGCTTTGGTTAGCATATTCATGGGCACCGGGTCTCTAGGTGAGCCACTTTTTACTGAAGGTAGAAGCGTCAGGAGCGTTTCCAGAGAAAGGGGGGGAAAGCGATCTAAGCGGTAAGTGGTAGAAGGGGGATCTGTGGGGGAGCATGTCGCTGGGTCAATTGGAGGGAGGGTTTTTAAAATGATCTGGATTTTATTATCAAAGAACTTGGCCTGGTTTTCGCAACAAGATCCATGGGGGTCTATGGGGATAGGAGGGGCTGGACATTTAAGAAGTCTGTTTATAATGGCGAAGGTCTCTCTGGGGGAATTCGCCGCTTGCTGAATTTTTGCCTCGTAGTAGGCTGCCTGGACTTTCCTCGATTCCCTTCTGTAGTTGCGTATAGCTTTCCTGTAGGTGAACTTGCTTTCAGCTGCAAAATCTTTCCTCCATTTTCTTTCTAAAGTTTTGCAACTCTGTTTCGAATTGCGCAAATCAGCTGAGTACCAAGGCGATCTAGTGACGCCATGCTTTTTGGTGACCCGGACCTTCGGAAGGACGAGGTTAAGAGAGTCATCTATCCAGCTGCGGAAGTTATTATACATTGCTACCGGGCAGGAAGTAGACTGAGGTGTGTTCTTTCTGAGTTCATGGAACCATTTCTCCTGGGGAAGCTTGGACCTGGGATGGATAGGGATCCGGATGGGGGGACCGGAGGCGTGAAAGTTTGGGGGAACCAGGAAAAAGGTACCAGATGTTGGTCGGACCAGGGGATGGGGATAGGATCTTTTCCCTGGAGGGTCTCCAAATTGGAGAAAACTGGGTCAAGGCAATGTCCCTTAGAGTGTGTCGGAAGGGGAACTTTTCGCAACAACTGGATGGAAGCAAGGTCCTCTGCTAGTTCAACTGCTACTGTGGACCTACAGTCGTCGAAATGAAGATTAAGATCGCCAAGGAGCAGGAAGTTTGCAGAGGAGCCAGCGAGATTGATGATGATTTCCACCAGGGAGTTACAAAAAGCGCCTACTGTCCCCGGGGGAGGGTAGATCAGAATGCCTGAGAGTGAGAGAAGGGGGGAGAACTGTAGGGAGAAGTGGACATTCTAACAGTCCTGGAGAGGGCTGCCAAGAAGGCGGCAAGTGAGATAGTTCTTGTAGACAATCGCGATTCCTCCACCTTTGCCTGAGGACCTGTCTCTTCTCTGGATCACATATCCATGGGGCAATGATTGAACGATATTTGGATCGGAGCTGGCGCTGAGCCATGTTTCGGTTAAAAAGAGCACCTCGGGGGAGGAGTCTTGTAGAAGGAGCGAGATTTCCGTGGAGTGTTTGGGAAGGGATCTGCAATTTAGCAGAAGGAAATTAATAGCTGGACTGGAGGAGGAGGGGGGAGGGAGGAGGGGGGTGAATATGAAGGGACAGTGAGGGCATTTAGGATGGGGACTATCTAGTCATAACGATTGGAGGCAGTTGGCCCTAGGGGTTTTATTGAGTTGCAACAATTGCAATCCAGAATATTTAATGTGTCCTGGGGTACAGAGAGCAGGGGATCTGGCCCCAGGCCCCGGTCGGGTGCGGACGGGTGCAGACGGGCTTGCCTTAGGCGCTCTTTCGGCGCGCCAGCGGCGCGCCCGCTGCGTGGTCGCGTCATGGGCTTGATTTATGCACCTCTTCCGACGCCGGGTGCAGCAACTACACCGCTGCCCCGAGCGTCTGGAGGCGCTACTACCGGAAGTGGTGCACGAGGCCTTCCTGCCCACAGAGCATTGAACACAGCTCGTGCCGGGGGTTGGATCCTACGTGTCACCGCAAAGTGCAGATCAACAAGAAAATATTTTTATGTGCAAATCATCAATAGTAATTTAAAAATAGGGTCAGCAGAGATAATAAAATATTTTTTCGTGTGCAAATCAGCAATAGTTTTAAAAGCAAGTCCGTAATGAGGTAATTTCAACTGAGGGTTAATCACATGAACCAACAATTCCTACTGTTACGGATCACTCAAACCGTTCCCTTGTTCGGCCACTGAGGAAAATAGTCTGCCTCAGGTGATCGCGTCGTGGGCTTGATTTATTCACGTCTTCCGACGCCGGGTGCAGCAACTAGACCGCTGCCCCGAGCGTCTGGAGGCGCTACTACCAGAAGTGGTGCACGAGGCCTTCCTGCCCGTCGAGCATTGAACACAGCTCGTGCCGGGGGTTGGATCCTACGTGTCACCGCAAAGTGCAGATCAACAAGAAAATATTTTTATGTGCAAATCAGAAATAGTAATTAAAAAAAAGGGTCAGCAGAGATAATAAAATATTTTTTCATGTGCAAATCGGCAATAGTTTTAAAAGCAAGTCGGTAATGAGGTAATTTCAACTGAGAGTTAATCACATGAACCAACAATTCCTACTGTTACGGATCACTCAAACCGACCCCTTGTTCTGCCACTGAGGAAAATAGTCAGCCTCAGGTGATCGTGTCGTGGGCTTGATTTATGCACCTCTTCCGACGCCGGGTGCAGCAACTAGACCGCTGCCCCGAGCGTCTGGAGGCGCTACTACCGGAAGTGGTGCACGAGGCCTTCCTGCCCGCCGAGCATTGAACACAGCTCGTGCCGGGGGTTGGATCCTATGTGTCACCGCAAAGTGCAGATCAACAAGAAAATATTTTTATGTGCAAATCAGCAATAGTAATTAAAAAATAGGGTCAGCAAAGATAATCAAATATTTTTTTGTGTGCAAATTGGCAATCGTTTTAAAAGCAAGTCGGTAATGAGGTAATTTCAACTGAGGGTTAATCACATGAACCAACAATTCCTACTGTTACTGATCACTCAAACCGTTCCCTTGTTCTGCCACTGAGGAAAATAGTCAGCCTCAGGTGATCGCGTCGTGGGCTTGATTTATGCACCTCTTCCGATGCCGGGTGCAGCAACTAGACCGCTGCCCCAAGCGTCTGGAGGCGCTACTACCGGAAGTGGTACACGAGACCTTCCTGCCCGCCGAGCATTGAACACAGCTCGTGCCGGGGGTTGGAAACTACATATCACCGCAAAGTGCAGATCAACAAGAAAATATTTTTATGTGCAAATCAGCAATAGTAATTAAAAAATAGGGTCAAAAGAGATAATAAAATATTTTTTCGTGTGCAAATCTGCAATAGTTTTAAAAGCAAGTCGGTAATGAGTTAATTTCAACTGAGGGTTAATCACATGAACCAACAATTCCTACTGTTACTGATCACTCAAACCGTTCCCTTGTTCTGCCACTGAGGAAAATAGTCAGCCTCAGGTGATCGCGTCGTGGGCTTGGTTTATGCACCTCTTCCGACGCCGGGTGTAGCAACTAGACCGCTGCCCCGAGCGTCTGGAGGCACTACTACCGGAAGTGGTGCACAAGGCCTTCCTGCCCGCCGAGCATTGAACACAGCTCGTACGGGGGTTGGATCCTACGTGTCACTGCAAAGTGCAGATCAACAGGGTCCGCATCGTAGGAGTAAGCTAGATAACCATTTTGCATATATGCCTGCATTTATTTAGCTTCAGCACCATGGTAGAAATGTATCTACTCTTCACTCTTTTGGTGCTAATTATCTCATTTCATACAAGAATAAAGTTGGCTCAATAAATATATTGATAATGTCCCACTGTGTATTCTGTATTCTTCTCTGAGAGTAAATAAGCATGAGTGACTGAGTGAAAGATTTTGTACTGTTTCCACGATCCCTGAGTGTTCAGGGTTGTCATGTTCAGTGGTTACCAGAGTCCATTCGCTCCCTCGTAAGGTTAGAGGAGGCTTATGGCAGCACTGTGTGCTAGCTGGTCTAAAGGCCAACATATCCTCTGGGGTGTACGGTACCAGTATTGGCACGAAACCCTAAGTTTATGTTGTCCAAGCAATGCGCAGATCCTAAGGATTAGTAGAAACTACATGACACAGCACTGCAAACGTTGGTTGGGTTAATGATTTACTGATCAAACTGAGGAGTTCAGTCGTGCTTTCTCAGAGACCACTACTCACATTTTAAACAGAGAAGTCGCTAGTGGGAAGGAAACATCCGCCTCAGCTCCATATGTACACCCTATATATTTCTCTGTAGGTTTATCAAGCTTGAAGGATTAAAAAAATTCCCACATTGTACAAACCTAATCTCAATAAATTCATTTGTACTTTTTATCTCCAACAATGACAGAACAAATTGAAGGTGTCAAAAATCAAGTAGCTGCCCTCAATATTACATAAACTTGCAGACAAGCAGCTACTATGAAATTATTACAACATGGCCTCCGGGCAACAGGTGGAGATTTTACCTTCATGATCGAGACACAAGAAGCATTCAGGACAGATCTATTCTCACTTGGGTTAGATTACCAGCTGCAAACGGATGCACACAATTGTTTCACACTTACATTAAAGATGAGACACCAGGGGCCGTATTTCAGATGGTGCCCTGGGGGCACAACAGGTGTTTGCACCTGCTTTGCGCGCCCCCGGGGCACTTTGGTATTATAGTAGGGGACACAGACGAATGTGCGTCCCCTTCTCTAATACTGATAGCGCTGGTGCACTTCAAGCACCTGCACTATCAACAGAGGGCATCCTCTCATTTGCATAGGGGCGTGCCCTATGCAAATGAGGGATTTCCTTTGACTGCACAGCACCATATTACAGACATGGGTGCAGAGTCGAAGAAGCGCTCAGGAGCCACACTGACAGTGTGCCATTTAAAAGGTGGAGCACTGTAAGTGCACTCCCTGACAGCAGCCCTCTGCAGGGGGTAAAGGGAGTCCCATGGACTGTGACTGTCAGTGATTGCACCCGGGATTCATGAACCACTTTGAAAGTGCAGGTGTGTGCCGCCTGCACTGGGAAAACAGAGAGGCTGCTCTGTGTTTTGACATAAATGTGCTGCCCCCAGGACAACGCTAGTTCGCGACTGCCCTGGGGGCAGCGCACACACCATAATGAGGTGCATCATCACTGTTTGCGCCTGGCGCACCTTTTGAAAGGTGCGCCGGGCGCAAACAGTGATAATGTGTAATACGGCCCCAGATGAATATTTACCATATGTGAACATAGAAGTACTGTTAACTTACCAAGAGAATATACATTGTTTTAAAGGCGCCCTCCCTCACACTGTAGAAAATATGGGATGTTACCAGCAGCAGAAATGCGCACACTGTATGAAGATGTAGTAAACATTTACAGAAATCTTACACAGTTCATATTGCGAACACTTACAGTTCAATCTGTGAGGGCTCCTCAGGCTGCACAACCTCAATTGGCTACTACGGGTATCAGCCCTCAAATGCTGAATGTCATCATATGAAAGATTCCCACCAGTTGGGAGGATATCCCGTTCTGGATAGCACAGAAAACAGCACAGCTTGATGCAGTTTTTCCCCATACAGGCCCGCAGGAAATACACCGAATTTTCTTTTTGCTTGCCAATGGGTATGGCTCCTGAATGTGTATGGGGCATACCTGCCCTAGATTTAGGGATGAAACTAATAGGCAATTTTGCCTACGTTTCTGCAATTACATTAAGTAACATAAAAGGGGAGGCTGCCGCACTAGCACTACTCCAATGCCTGAGGGAATTCACTCTTATACAACAGTGAGTGAATGGGTGTGAGAGGGTGTGAGAGTAGATGCGAGAGACTAGGTGAGTGAGGTACTGTATTATCAAGCCAGTATTAGTCATGTCAGTATAGTCCCCTCAGCCAGCTTTCACACACTCTGCATGCTCCAAATGATTTTTATGTAGCTCCCCACCAAAACCTGGAAAGCAGTAACACAGGCCCACGTCACCAGCCAACTGGACCACTGCAATGCACTCTATGCCGGCACCAGTACCAAACTTATGCAAAGACTACAGCTGATACAGAACACAGGGGCCAGACCGATCATGAACCTGCCCAAGAGATTCCATATTACCAAGCACCTGAAGGACCTCCACCAGCTCCCATTCCAGAAGAGATGCCTTTTCAAGACCTTGACCCACGCCTACAAGAACCTCCATAACCAAGGACCCATCTACATGAATCACCGCTTGTACTTCCTCAGCCAAACAAGAACCTCCACTCAGCACACCTCGCATAGATACCACACATACGATGCAACAGCACCAGAGAATGCTATTTCTCCCATCTCGCCACCATAGCCTGGAATGACCTACCTCTCCACCTCTTCACTGCACCAATGCTCGCCACCTTCAGGAAGAGACTAGGGCCTAGTTGTTCGAAGGAGAATATCAGGAAGCACATGGATACTCCCCATGATGACAAGCTGTGCTTTCCAAATACAAATACAACTTGATTGAATAACTGGGAGTGTATGTGAAAACTCTATTGGTGTCTCCATGCTCTGAAAATATGTGTATAAGTGGCTGAATGGGTTGCTAACTGGTTGTGTAATTGTATATTAGGGTAAACAAGTGTGTGAAACCTCACATGTAAGTTTTTAAGCAGATAAGCCACACCCTATGCCATAGGTAGTGCCCATCTTGGGGGGTGAGTTATATGCAATAGAAGAAAAGTTTAAGGTTTGGTAACAAGAATCTAAAGTCAATTTTATCTGCTATTAAACTACACACACTGGTTCTGCAGAAGTAGGTCTGATACAGTTGAAGCAGCAGCTGTGTATATGGTTGACTTGTCAGAGTTAGTGAATTAGTAGCTATCTTAATGAGTGTGGCAGAACTGCCCCTAGTAGGCCTTGATACAAAAGACGTATCTGTATATCTGCATGAATGCTTAAGATCTATTCTAAGTGAGTGGCTGGGTGTATTACTGGTTGTATGCATTTGAAGATAGTTATGTGAGTTGCAATCTGATTGCCAGACAGGATATATAACTGGGTATAGGGGTCTCCTAGTGCAGTTGTCAGTGACTGAAATTTGAAACTATACGTGTAAGCTTAGGTCACTGCCTATCCCAAGGTAATGCCTATCTTGGGGTTTAGTTATATGTAATAGAAGAAGAGTTTGAGGCTTAGAAACTAGTTTATAAAACTGAATTTGGCTTACTATTAAACTGCAAACATTGGTTCTGCAAAAGCAGATCTGAGGCATGTTTGAAGTTGTAGGGCTCTATATAGGTGAGTTGTTAGTGTTAGTGTGTCGATAGATATGTAAATGACAGTCTTAGTTCCTATTTGTATATAAGTATGTTACTATACAAGTATCATTTGTAGTAGGTCTATAGTGTCTAAATTTGTTCCCAAGGGGGTGCTTTCAGCCTGTGTTAGTGAGTGTATGGGTGTGTGGCTGAGTGTTCAGAACTGCTCCTAGTACACCACAATACATATGATGTAACTGTATATCTGAATAAATGCTTAAGAGGTATTGTAAGTGAGTTGAAGAACTGAAACCTTTTGGGTCCGGCGGCGCAGGGTACGCCTTAATCTCCTGGGTTCTCCTGCTCAGCTACACAGAGAGACGGGGACACTCCGTCGGCGTAAAATATCAGATTTTATTAGCTGCAGCTAGTACAGTTATCCTAGAAGTACACTTGGTATGTTCTCAGGAGACTGCCACTTCACTCCGTGGCGCACAATCTTATATAGGTCATACGTGAAATATACATTAACCACGAACACACCTAAAGTATATAGAAAGAGCCAATAAGAAAAGTTGAAAATAGAACAGAACCAATAGGAAAGGTTTGAAAACAAAGTATCGGATAACTCGAAGAGTCTCTCCTCCAACTGTGTTTGTCACCCCTCCCCAAGAACTAATTATTTAACAGGTTTTGTGGTCGACTGCAGGTGACGAGATACGTTTGTATGTTTGGAGGACAGTTGTGAAACAAGAGAATACGAGCAGAGGACAGCGAAGGCCAGACGATAAGATAAAGTCAGAAGAGAATAGTGTGAACCAACAGATAGTTGAGACAGGGATTAGAAATACCAGACGGGGATTAGTGTACTCGGCCAGTGCTAACATCAGCTTTGTAAATAGAGGCAGAAGGCTTATTTCAATATGAAGCTGCAGAAAAAGCAGAAAAGACTATGTTCGCAGTGCTGCCTGAGTGAGGGCAACACAAAATGGCGGCGGAGCACAAAACGGCACTACACTTCACAATTGCAATCTGAGCAGGTAAAGAAAGTGACTCAAGAAGATCAGTCACCAACTGACCATGTTGTATTTTAGTGCCATGTGAAGTAAGGAATCCCCTCTCTTTCCAAAGACGCACAAAATTAAACACCACACCAAATGCATACTGACTGTCAGTATACACATTCACTCTTTTCCCTTTTGATAACACACATGCTCTTGTTAAAGCTATCAGTTCTGCTGCTTGAGCTGAATTGTGTCTGATACGAGCTGTTTCCACAACTGTATGCAAAGTAGTAACAGCATAGGCTGAAACTGTATCTCCATTAGGAAGTTTAAAACAAGAACCATCCACCCATAGAATTCCATCCGGATTCTCTTCCTTTTGTCTCTTCCTCAGTACGGAGGAAACAATCGTGTTGTATTTCATTGTTATTATCTACTGGAAGAGGCAACAAAGTAGCTGGATTCAAAGTGTTACATCGTTTGATGTGCACATGACTAGCTAAAAGTGTCAGCTCATATCCAGACAAACGAGCACTCGTAAGGTGCTGCGTTTTTGTTCGGTTTAGTAAGGTATCCACTGCATGCAGCACCATAACAATAAGTGTGTTGTCTAACACTACTCCAGCAGACTGTCGAATAGAAATTGCTGCTGCTGCTGTTGCTTTAAGGCAACTAGGCAATGCTTTAGCTACCGGATCTACCGTAGCTGAAAAATATGCACATGGTCGCTGTTTGTCTCCAAAACGCTGCGTTAAAACTGACAACGCACAACCTTCTTTTTCATGAACATATAGCGTGAATGGCTTACTGTAATCGGGAGTACCCAATACAGGAGCAGAACATAGCGCAGTACGCAAGTCAGTGAAACTCTTCTGACATTCGTCAGTCCATGGAAGGGGCTGAGGTGTATCTTTCAAAGTAGGTGCCAACAGGGGTTTGGCCAACAGAGAGAAGTTAGGGATCCACTGCCTACAATAGGAAATAATGCCCAGGAAGGCACGTACCTCTCTTTGTGTGGATGGCACAGACATTTGTGCAATCACCTGAATTCGTTCTGGGGTTAATCGTCGTCCCTCCTTTGATAGGAGATGACCCAAGTAGGTAACCTCTCGACGAACATATTGTAGTTTGGAAGGTGAAACCTTATGATTCAGATTAAACAAATGGCGTAACAATGCAACGGTCACGTTTTAGCAAATATCTTCTGAATCAGCAGCGATCAACAAGTCATCCATGTATTGGATAAGAGCAGCACCAGACGGTAAATGAAAAGTATCGAGATGACATTTTAAAGCTTGACTGTAAATAGAGGGACTTTCACAATAGCCCTGAGGTGCGCGCTTGAACCGGAAGCTTCGGCCTCCAAGAGAGAAGCCAAAAATATTTCTACTCTCTTCTGCAATGGGAATGCTAAAGAAGGCATTCTTTAGATCAATAACAGAAAACCAAGTTGCTGTGGAAGGTATCATTGTCAATAGAGCAGTGATGTCTGGGACAACAGGAAATTGTGGTACAGCAATTTTGTTTACCTCCCGAAGATCAATTACGAAACGATATACAGGTGGCTGAGAAGGATCAGTGCGTTTAAGAACAGGATGAATAGGACTATTGCATATGTTTCCTCTCGTTTCCTCAACCACACCCTTCTGAATAAAATCATGAATGATTTCCAAAAGCGCTTTTTCACCTTCAGTAGACATTCTATACTGTGGAATACGAGGCAATTCAACATTGGGCTTGAGAGTGAAAACATAAGGTGGGATCTCAAGACAGCCCACATCGTTCGGACCCGTGGCCCAAAGCGTTGCCGGAAGAGAAAGCAATTCAGGTGGAAACTGATCTTTGGACAAATACATTGGAGAAAATAATTTCTGATCTAGAGTAAGATGTACACCAGAAGGAGAACAGTATATCGTAACATGCATTCTTTTCAATGAGTCCAAACCCAACAGATTCTCACCGCAACCATTCCTCAAAAGAAGTGGAGCTTCTAAATCATATGGGCCAATTGAAATGGGCAAAGGGCAAGAAAACGGATTACGAACAGGGGCGCCAGAAAATCCTACAGATACATTTGTTAAGCCAGACAAAGGTGCCCCAGGGAGTTTAGAATGAATAATAGAACTTCTCATCGCACCAGTATCTAAAAGAAATGGCTCTGAAACACCCATCGTAGTGACTTTAACATAAGGTCCATTCTGATCTACTGGAATCGACACAACTCCCTTACTTTGTCCATGGCTGTCCTAGTTAGCAAGAAGACTTTCATTCCCGTCTTCAGCATAACAATTCTCATTGTAATATTGTTTAGACCGAACGTTTTGCTGATCAAAGTAATTCACGGAATTAGAAGGAGGAAGGGAATGCTGTTCTTGGGTCAACATACCCCGACCTCTACCTCTGTTTGCTGACTGGAGGCCAGCACGACCTCGTAAAGCAGATGGTGTACCATTTCGCTGCAATAAAACCGGACAACTATTCTTGAAGTGACCTTCCTCTCTACAATAGGCACATTGATTAGGACCTAACAAAGGTCGCGGAATATATGGCTCAGGCTTTTGATACACCCTCTGAAACTGCGGAGGCTGTTGAAACTGGGGCTGAGCATAACGAGGTGGATAAGCCTGTTGCAAGAGAACTTTAGTTTTTAATTCTTTAGTCTTTTTCTCCTGCTTATCTCTTTCTTCTTTATCTCTATTTTCATAATATTGAGCAGTAGCCAATATCTGGTCTGAAGAAGAAACAGCCCATGAACTTTCAGAATCTTTCAACTTATGCGACAGCTCGGGAAGCAAATTAAATACGAACTTATCCACAAATAACCGCTGTCCACCTTCAGTAGTCATGTCCTGACCACTGTGATCAATGAATGTCTCCTCGAAACGAGTAAAGAAATCGGAGACACTCTCATCTTTCTTCTGTTTACACGTGGCTAGTTTATCCCAATTAACTCTCAAGGCAGGCATCATCGTTTTCATTAATGTAATAATCCTACCAGGGAGTTCTGAAATCAAAGCATCAGGCTTCGCACCACCCACTTGGTTTATATCTGCGGCAATTACAGCATCCCAGTCTCCACCTAATTCTTGGGCATGATTTTCTTTACGAATTCTAGCCCATAATGCTGTGGAACTACATTCCCCATCAACATATCAATATCTGCTAAATTCATGATGCAGGCTTCAACAGTTTGGGACGACTCTTTATAGTAGCCTGCAGGAATCTTACGAGGATCTGGTAGAGACTGTTTAAGGGCTAAAACTTTGGATCTTTTCCAGGGGACATGTACCCATATACGCTGGAAGTGAGCAGGAATAGGTTGAACATTACCCGCTGCTGGAACCTTTTCTCTCCATAGCGGAGGAACCTCTCTCATCGGGTAATTTTTCAGTGTCAACCTAAATGAAGGATCGGAATCTGGAAAAGTCTGTGAGGAAAGTAAGGTTCTAAAAGAAACAAGTGTCTTTACAGCGTCCTCAACCTTAGATCCCACAATGAGACCTTTATCAAAATTAGCCTGAATGTCTAATAGACCCTGAGGAACCGAACCCAAGTCCATATCCTCCCATCCTTTAATAAGAGTATCGCACATAGCATTGAAAACATATCTCTGCGTAGGCGCATTCCATTGTGAGAAGGTAGGCATAATATCAGATACATTATACCGAGGACCCTTTTCAATCCATTTACGAGCAAGAGAGTCCAACATTTCTCGTTCTTCGGAATCTGGGAACTGACTACTAAACTGTCTTCGAGAAAATGCTGGAGACACATTTAATGCCTCAAAGAAAGGTGATAAAAGACCAGAGACCGTTTCTGTGAGTCGTTTACGCATAGACGGAGAACTGGACATAAGAATAGGGGACAAAGTATTAGGCGAACTAACGAAAAAGGAATCGGTAATTACCGGAGGAGCAGAAGGCAGAGAAGATGAAGGCAAAGGAGTCGAAGGCAAGGCTGGCAGAGGCGGCAATACTTGAGGGGGCAAATGTGGAAGATCCGGAGCAGGCGGAGGCGTAACTGGCGGCTGAACAGGCTGTAACAACTGGGGTGCATTAGCACCTTGTGCATAAGGCGGAGGCAATCTTAATAGGTGAGACATCAAGGAATCCTCTTCTAAATCCTTTCTTTTATCAGAGGGAGAAGCTGGCAACATCGGGTAGCATTTATTTATTGTCATGCGATGCTGTCTTTCTGAAATTTCCATCGCATTATCGACTTCATCATCGTTAAACTGTTGAGCAGCCTGTATAATGGTCATACCCTGTGCTTTCTTATCTCGTTTTTCTTGCTTAATTTTCCTCTGTTTGGCTTCCTTACGCCAAAGGCGGAAAGAGTCAAACATTGCCGGCCGGGCTTTTCTTTTGAATAAAACTGCTTCCAAATTGTCTAGTATGTCAGGCTCAAAGCTACCATTTTCTGGCCATTTTAAAACACCATCATTCTTCGTGTATCGGATCCATACCTCATTAAAGGCGATGGAGCCAACACCATGTTTAGAGTAGAACTCATAAGTGGGAGTTCCAACCGAAGGAATCGGACAAGAGTCCTCAAGCCGGGAATCCCTATTACAACCAAAGCAACACATTTTTCCAAACTTAGTCAGACCAGGCATCTCGTGATATCACCGGACTGTTCACAAACATCAAGGGGGCAAACTCAGTTTCCGCAGCACAAATGCACATACCCCTCGGCTTTGGCTATTACAATAGTCAAATCTAAGGATCAGAGGGACTAAGGAACCAAGTAAACAAAACAAAGGACCAAAAAATTGTGGGCGCGACCCACCAAATACTTAACTAAGGATATCTTCTTACGCCAACAGAGGCCCCGTCTATCGTCTCGCCTTACCATACATCATCGAA
Organism: Triturus cristatus; assembly: GCF_964204655.1. Taxonomy (NCBI): domain Eukaryota; kingdom Metazoa; phylum Chordata; class Amphibia; order Caudata; family Salamandridae; genus Triturus; species Triturus cristatus. The sequence continues at coordinate 161,342,163 of NC_140585.1, forward strand.
AGAGGGCCAAGGCAGGGTGGCAGTCAGAGCAGCAGTCATCAGTAGCCGTCAGGAAGGAGTAACCACGCTGCAAAAGACCTTCAGACCACTCTCGACATACAGGGGTCGCTTAATGTGGCTCGCGATTCCTCCAGAATTTTCTTGCGGGATTCCTCACGACCTTCAGGCAGAACCACCACCTCTGAAGCCGCCCCACGTTGCGCGCCAGTTGAAGAACCGGAACCTTTTGGGTCCGGCGGCGCAGGGTACGCCTTAATCTCCTGGGTTCTCCTGCTCAGCTACACAGAGACACGGGGACACACCGTCGGCGTAAAATATCAGATTTTATTAGCTGCAGCTAGTACAGTTATCCTAGAAGTACACTCGGTATGTTCTCAGGAGACTGCCACTTCACTCCGTGGCGCACAATCTGATATAGGTCATACGTGAAATATACATTAACCAAGAACACACCTAAAGTATATAAAAAGAGCCAATAAGAAAAGTTGAAAATAGAACAGAACCAATAGGAAAGGTTCGAAAACAAAGTATCGGATAACTCGAAGAGTCTGTCCTCCAACTGTGTTTGTCACCCCTCCCCAAGAACTAATTCATTAACAGGTTTTGTGGTCGACTGCAGGTGACGAGATACGTTTGTATGTTTGGAGGACAGTTGTGAAACGAGAGAATACGAGCAGAGGACAGCAAAGGCCAGACGATAAGATAAAGTCAGAAGAGAATAGTGTGAACCAACAGATAGTTGAGACCGGGATAAGAAATACCAGACGGGGATTAGTGTACTCGGCCAGAGCTGCAGAAAAAGCAGAAAAGACTATGTTCGCCGTGCTGCCTGAGTGAGGGCAACACAAAATGGCAGCGGAGCACAAAATGGCGGGTCGATTCGATCACGATCGAAAAACGAATTTCCTCAGAGTGGCTGGGTGTATTAGAGGCTGTAACTTTTGGAAAATAGATATGTGAGTTGTAATGTGACTGTCAGACTGGATGTATACTTGATATTTGTTTCTATAAGTGCATTTGTCAGTGACTGAAATTGAAACTATGTATGTATGTTGTTATGCAGATAGGTCACTGCCTATGACCTAGGTACTGCCTACCTTGGGGGTTCGTTTTATGTAATAGAAGAGTAGTTTAAAGGCTTAGCAATCAGTTTCTAAACTCAATTTCACCAACTATTAAACTGTACACTCTACAGAAGGAGGTCTGAGACATGTTTGCAGCGGTGCTTCTCTATATGGGTTGACTTGATAGTGACATAGGGCCCTATTCACAGAACTAACTTAAGACAAAATCCTAAACTTACAATTTGTGGCATTCACATAATGAACATACTACTTCTGGTATTCACAGAATGCACCTACTACTTTTGGCATTCACAGAATGAACTTACTACTTTTGGTATTCACAGAATGGATTTACGAGTACTAACTTTATGTTCGCACTCGGGCCGGAATCTCTGCTTTCGGTTCGGACTCCCCGCTCCTGGGCCGGAATCTCCGCTTCCGGGCCAGAACTCCCGATTTCCTGCCGGAATACCTCCATTTTGGCCTGATGAACGTTTCAAGTGCCTACCATTCCCCACCACGCTCCAGCTGAAGTCAATTAACACTAATTGCAAGACCAGCACCACCAAACATATAAAAGCAGCCCACATTGAAGGAGCAGGTTTGGCCACAGAGAGTTCGTGTTTACAATCGCTGTACATCGCCAGAGGGAAATGGAACAAATGAGGAGACCACCATGCTTGTGGGGTACAGAGTGAGGCACCACAAATGCCTATATGGTCTCTCACCTTACCGCACCAGTGGCACACAGAAGGCAGCTCTATGGCAGCAATTAGCCACTGCTGTCACAGCATTGGGGGAGGAGATGTGCACAGTCCAGGACATCAAGAAGAGGTGGCAGCATGAAAAGCAGAGGGTGAAGGAGAAGTACTCAAGGATTGAATTAAACAGGATCCTCCCTGTCTCACACTCTGGACACCGCCTCTGTCTCACCCAATTAGAGGAGGATATCCTCACCACAATCCACCCCCACTTGGTTCATGGGCTGCCTGTTAGTGACGTCTGCTATGCGGTACCAGGTAAAAGGGATGACAAGAAAAAGTGTATGAAAGAGTGTCTGTGTTGCACTGGCATTGTGAGTAAGGATGTTGTCCAAAGTGTATATAAAAATATAGTCAGTCAGAGACTCATGTGTTACCCTCTGGATGTTTCAGCACAAGTTCCAGAATCCTTTGTAATAGAAATGGCAAATCCCGCTCCCATTGTTGAAAACATGGGCACAGTACTGCTGCTGCCGTATATACCTAACCCTGCTATGTAGCAATTGATAAAGTGCCCTTTCCACTCATCTAGATGTGTCTGAGTCAGTCAAAAATGTAAGGGGTTGCGGAGCACATGAAAATCAATTGACAAGTGAATTGGGACAATACAAGGGGGTAGATTTACAAGGACGGGCACATCCCTGCATATTAGCAGGGATGTACCAGCACTGTTGGTCTTAATGGTGAAGGTGAAATCAGTGTAATGCGGAGGAGTCTGGGTCATTTATCCCCTTCCTTGAAATATCAGTTACCTTCTCATACAAGTTTTTCTGTTGATGTGTCATCTTATTGATGTCAGTGCTGCATAGAGCTAACAGCTGGCAACTGCTGCATTTGAGCAGGAGCCCACATGTAAAGTCCATGAGGGAAACATGCCACACATTGTCCTGGATTATCCGGTCAATGGTTATTGAGAATGACATGTCAGCTCATAGATACCATCTGTTGTACTGAAATATGGACATTTATGTCTCATCACAGCTGCTGAGAGGATGTCACCAGTGCAGCATACACCATCCCAGGGAATGCATGACATCCTGGCTGCAGCAGTGAAACCCTCTCGCACCTGTCCATCAGGTAATTCTGGCATAAAGTTTGTCACTAGCTTAGATTATTAAACCATGACAGAGATCAAGATCCCATTCTGTATGGAATCAGCAGTTGTTGTTTACAAAGTGACATACATATTATGAGTGTCGCATGTGCCTGTTTGTCAATTAGTAATGCAGATCATTGAGGATGTTGTCACTTCCCTCTACAGCTGTTGGATCGGGGACAGCTAAGTCAAGGACATCAATGAGCAGACAGGTTCAGCAGTTGACAACAGGGGGGATCGCAAATGGACAGAAAGTTGTGGCTGGAGCTGGTGAGTTTGCTTGTATTATGTACATCTCCGTGTAACACCTCAGTGCTATGGTGTCAGCAGTCATTTGTGCTGGTACCATAACCAGGTCACATGATCCTCATCTGTTGATCCTAAGTACCGTTAACCACATGTAATACCAGGTCAATCACTAACACGGTTGCAACCTCTGTGTTCCAGGGGACGAAGAGGATGAGGATGACGAACCTACAACCAGTGTGGGCCAACGGGCAATCAGAGGGGAGAATCCACTGATCCTCCAGGCAGTAATGTCGGGAGCAAGTACTGCACAAGAGGAGGAGGAAGTTACTGAGGACGAAGACTTGGAAGATGATGGCGACTATATATCCATCCACTCCAAGATGACGATTCGGATGCCATTGATAGCAATCGTACCTCATTGCCAAAATCATTCACGACTCACATTCTCCGCCCAGTAACATTTGTCAGCCTCCTCCAAAACAAACAATTGCCTGTCCCCAGCATAGAGCTAACCAGCCACAGCTCTCACGCCGCCCAACTCAGACATCACCTCCCACAGCCCTCACATCCAGGACCGACATGGTGGTTCCCCTACACGCTCTTCCCTATGCAGTGTATCCCTGGCATCCTCTCCATCATCTGGGGGAAGTACCAACTCTGTTGTGGTGCAAGTATCCCCTGGGAACTATTCCCCTGCCCACAGGCTTCCGCCTTCCACCCACCCTGCTGTTGGACCTGCTGGTCCCATCCATGGCAGACACCTGCAGAGAGGGCCTGCCCCTGGCTACGGTGGCCAGTAGGAGCAGGGCTTCTTCCAATAGCAGACAGATGTGAGGCAGGACATTTGTGCCATAGGGGCTACCCTGTCATACATGTCTGAGTCACTACAGGACATGGTCCAATTCCCTCAGGTGGTGGACAGATTGAGCCATGTTTTGGATAGGATGAATAGAACGTAGTAGGACATGTCCAGGAATATGAGAGAGACGATATCCATCCAAAGGGAAGACAGTGCAAGACACCATGCCTTGGCCATGAAGATGATTGATCGAGGGGATGCTGAAAGTGATCCAAAGTCTCCCTTCATGTTCAACGCAAGAACGGAGCGGAGCCATCATATCTGCCTGCAGGACAGCACATCCATACATCTGTACCATCAACTGCCCAGGACCAGAGCAAAGGGACTCATCCACACTGGTGCCCTGAAAAGGCACTCACCGCACCTGCACAACCACCAGCAACCCTTGAACAGGCACCCCCACCACCTGCACAACCACCAGCAACCCCTGTACAGGCACTCCCACCACCTGCACAACCACCACCAACCCCTACACAGGCACTCCCACAACCTGCACAACCACCACCAACCCCTGTACAGGCACTTCCACCACCTGCCCAACCAGCCCTTGTCCAGGCACAAACACCAACTGTGCATACACCATCGGCCCCTGCACGTGTAGGTCACCCTGTACAGGCACATGGACAACACCCACATACACGTAGGCAACGAGCCAGACCTGATCCCTCACAGCGATCATCACCTCTGAAATTGCAATGTCGCAAGCACGATCGCCATTGACAATATCCAAAAACAAGTTGACCACTGTGAATACGTGTACAGAAAAAGTAAAGATCTTCCCAAGTAAGATTCTGTTGTGTATCATGTCCTGTATAACGATATAGGTGGCCTGGAGATGTGAGGATGTATGTGTGTGTGTGTGTGTGACACAATTACAAGTGTAACACATGATTGCAACAAGCCATAATGTGCATAGCAGATGACTCACCAGATATGTGTCCATTTTCTGTACCAGATATTCACAATGAAGTCAAACAGGTTAAAGTAAGTAGGATTCCTCATAGATATGTATGCATGATTATAAAAACAACCGTCCGTTTGGAAGGGAGAAAGGAAAACAAATGATGATCTTAATGCAAATGGAGAGGGGAACTTGGATTGGGGTGGGGCAACAAAAATATAACACGTCAGGGAGCATCAGGGAAACCAGTCTATTTACAAGGGGAAAATAAATCTTTGGCCACAAAGACATATCAGTCAAAAAGTCAAGTGTCCTTCTGGTCATCCTCTACTACCACAATGTCCAGATCCTCCGAGTCTGATGCAGGCACACGGCTGGCCGGTGCAGGAACAGGCACCACATGGGTTCGGGACACACAAGGGTTACGGGGGGAAACAGTGTGGGCCAACGGACCGGGAGATGGCGGTGGTATGGGAAGGGAGATGGGAAACATCAGACGACATGGCTGTGGCCAGGGAATTGACGCTGGTGATGAGGGTGGCCAGAGCTCCGACAATCTACGCTCGCATCATGTATATCTCCAGACAAACCTGCAGCATGATGCGAGCGGAAATGTGTGGCTGACCCTCAAACATCCACCTCCAGTCCTCTGGGACAGCTACAGGAGGTACAACACAGGGAGGGGCCTGGGTGGGAGAGGAGGGATGTGGTACCTCAGGTCCAGAGCCAATGTTGTGGTTGAGCAGACAGCTACGATGAGGGGGACTGGTTGCAGAAGATGCAGCTGGAATCCCCGATGGAATGGGCGCCTCTGAGGGTAGGGAGGGGCTTAAGGCAGGCCCAGGTTGTGTATTGGACTGCCCGGGGATACCTCGACCGAACCCACAAATAAATAGTCTGTGGAAGAGTAGCTCTCCACCACCCCATGGCCAGAGGTGTTGGGTTCTCCACCCACTTCAATGTCCACAGCCTCCACCCAGGCTGTAGCACCAGATTTGTGTTCCTTGTCAGTCTGGGTGGGCACAATACCCTTGCCTTCAGATGTTGAGGGTCCCTCCTCATCCTCCTCTTCCTCACTGGTCAAAAGAGGTCGTAGCCGCCAGCGTACTGATGGCCTCCCGCTCCGGACCTGGTCCTGCTGTTCGGCTATTTGGCCAGCTGTGCCCGCTGAAATGTAAGCATCCGCTGAAATGTAAGCAAAATCATGATGTAGTGGTTGTTTAATTCAGGATGAGACACATACATAGATGAGCCAAGGTCAGACTTTGTTTTCCTCTGATCACACTATACAGCTGTCAGTCTTTATGAGTTTACATTATGTGTTTGTTCACTGTCATCACCTGAATTGAGTCTGACATGGACATCTCACGTGAATATTTGTGGCTTACACAACTGTATTGGCCAACCCCCTACTTTAGCATTCTTGTGATCTGTGTGTCCTGTCAATGCTACATGTGCAGGTTCCAAAACCAGTCCACCAAAGGAGAACAGAGAGAGTCCGGATTTAATTAAAATTGGCCAGTGATATATAGCTGCATCTCTTTTACGTCTGGACAAATGTCATCTGCTTTGTAGCATTGTATAGGACAAGACAAACGCCGAATGTAGATCACACATCCAGATAGGGTCTGGGCTATTTGTTTTTCTACATTGTGAGTCTAGCCTTTTGATGTCCCCTCACAAAATCTGACAATCCAGTGCCACATATTGGCTTTGGTGACTGATGAGGTAGTGCAGTACACCGGTGACCAGTGGTTGGTCGTTGTGACAGCTACCTCTACATGTGAAATGTCATACAAGCCACTGAGGGTAAGACGTGTGTCAGTGGACACACTTTGCGACTTTAGAAACACTTAAAAGTGAGGCAGGGATCTCAAAGGCTGTCTTGCCTCCATGGCACATGATGATCTGTCTCAATTAAAACCCAAACTCAACAAATGCAATGAAAGTCACAGCATCCAATAGCCTTTAGCCTGCCATGCACACACTGGACAGTGTATGTACCATTGCTCATCCAAAGCACACATCAGTTATGATACCCTTGGTTCACTGGCTCATTTACCCAGTTGTCATGAAGAAACTACAACTCCCAAAATGCACTCTGCCCTGTACAGTCAATATGCCACAGTGTGCATTTCTACTCTTGATGACTGCTGCATGGACATGGAATAAGTGAGTGGGGGCATGGGACACACAATGGTACAGCACTTTCTTCACTCACATCATACTCCCTGACACATATTGCATATGATGCACTTACCGGGTCTCTGCTGCTCATGCTCCTCCAGCTGAGCATGGAGGGTCAGCCAAGCTGCTCACAGGACCTTCCTTTACAGTGGGGAAAGGCAAGGACGATGCACATGGTGCTAGGAAGACTGGCCCACCAACACCTCAGCCATATGCCGGGACCAGCATTTTAGGTCCTCCCAGCTCTTGCGGCATGCCCTAGCACTCCTGGTGTGGACTCCCATTGCACTGCAGTGCTCCGCGATGTTGGCCCATAGCCTAGCCCGGGCTGCCTTGCTCAGCTGGTATTCTGGTTCCCCATATAGCTGAGGATATTTGGACAGCACCCCCTCAGCTAAGATGTCTAATTACCTTTCAGTGAAAGGGGGTGCTTTCTCCTCATAACCCTCAGCCTTTTTGGGGAAATTAAATTATATGAGAGCAGCAGGATGTCAGAGGATCTGATCTGTGATAGAGGATGACTCAGAATGAACACAAAATGGCTGTCAACAACTTTCTGTGATGTATTTCCTGTATCTCACTTCCTGTAAATCATTTCCTGTATGGAATTATGTTTTCCGGTTCATTTTCGGAGATTACGGCCCGAGAACATAGTTTCCGATTCTGTTCTGGGTCCGCATCCGCGCATTAAGGTCCGAAATCGGAAATTATGTTTTCGGACCATAACCTCCGAAAATGACCCAGAACACATTATTTCATACAGGAAATGTTATACAGGAAGTGGGACACAGAAAATACATCACAGGAAATTGTTGGCAGCCATTTTTGTATTCATCCTGATCCATTCACAATCACTAATCAGATCCACTGCCATCCTCCTGTTCTGTTGTGGAAAATCCTGAAATGGCAGTGCAGGTGAGAATCATAAACATGTAACAAAAGGGGGAACAGGCCATTTAATGACATATCTGCATGGACAGGAGGGGAGCTGACACAACATCAAACCCAAGTTTTGTTTTTTCCTACTTTGCATTATGGTACATGTAGTCCATATTGAGTGCTCATTACAAGAGTTGTGTGAGGTGTTATGTAACATTGGGGTGGAGCAGGGCTGTATATCACAGACACATAGTGCCTGATTCACCCATGACATCATCACTCACGTTGTGGGCCCATCATTTGTGGGGGAGTCAAATCTGTTGAGGGCACAGGCCTGAGAATGCAATGGTTATGGCCTGTTGTAATTAAGTGACCCATCTGCATAAGGTCCAGGTAGGTCTCTCAGAACATGTATTGTTTTTCATCTGCGTGAATAGATGTTGTAGGGACATCCACTACACTGATCGCTGACATCTGCACATGACCTGAGGCACGCTCAACCTTTTGACTACTGTCAACAGCTGTGATTTACATGCAGTTAGTGTGGCTTGCAAAGTAGTCTCAGGATGGAGTTTATTGACACAGTTGTGGATATCCAAGTTTCATCATTGACAACAGACAGCAAACCACATTTTGTCCATGACACTACAGGTTGCTCATGTGAAAAATGTGGAAACGAGCTGATCATGGACTTGCATACCCTGACCTTGTTTATGTGCAATGGCCCAGTTTCCCAGATTCAGAGTTAGCCGAGGTTCCAGAGGTATGTGTAAGCCATGCGTTAAAGCAATGTTGTGCAAAACACAACAGGCTAATATGATCTTGCAAACAACTTCAGGGGAGCACAGCAGCACACCCCCTGTACGGTCAAGACATCTGAATCGCGACTTCAACAGCCCAAAAGTGTGCTCTATGATGGCTCTAGTCCGTATGTGTGCCCTATGGTACCTAATCTGAGGTACAGTGTTTGCACGCCTATAAGGGGTGAGGAGATGTGGGGAGAGTGCATACACAGTGTTGCCTGAGGAGGGAAGAAAGGGCAGTTGCTTACATTTACTTCTTTGATTTGCACAGGACATGATCTATACTTTAGTACATGTGTGGTAAATATTTAAATTACCTGTACTATTTTTTTATGCGGTAAAGTCTAGTAAGAATAACTCAGTCAAAATAAGAGGCAGAATCCGTGGTATTAGAGGATCTGAAAAGGACTTTATTCCTTACAAAGGAATTATGGTTCGAACCAGGCAATCGTATTCCATCACCACGAAGGTTCAGGAAGGAATAGGCAATACATTATTGACAAGTAATGATATATATATGAAAAGCATTACATTAAGACAGATGCAGGAGGCGTAACAGCTGATAATACAGATAAGAATACACATACGTAATGAAAATAGGCGTAATAATAGGCGTATACTAGAAACGTCATTAAAAATGATGTCACAAGTGGGTGGATCCATAAGAGAATCCTGTAGTATCAGCAGAAATATTTGGCAGAGATGCGCGCGCAGCCGCATGACGTGTGATTGACGTGTAACTAGAGGGTGAAGGGGAATTGACATTTAGCTCTACACGTGGAGACAGAAGTCTGGGGGATCAGGTCAACCTAATCCCAAATCGTATCTAATATCTTTGTTTAAGGGACTGTTTTATCCAAAAGGAAAGGTCTCTCAGACAGAATCTATTCTTTACTGACTGTTAGTGCATGTACAAGCGTCTATGTGTCTACATGGGATGCGAGGGGGCAGGAATCTTCCATGGTAACAGGGGCTATGAATTACTTGCATAAAGACAGCGAGGCCGGGCCCTTTGCTCGGTAGCTGGAGGGATGTTTACCTAAACTACTAGACAGGAATGCATTGAATGAGGAGCGGAGCAGATAACTTGAAGGCTGAATACAGTTTTTGGCAGGCAACAGGCCGCGTCAGGCACCGTTAGCCGCGCAGGGAGTAGGACAAAGTTCATGGATACGGATGCAGGTCCAGGCTGGAGCATTTCAGAGGCAGAAACAGGAAAAGGCTTGATGGCAGAATTCAGGGCCTACTCGCCTGAACTGTAAAACGTGAAAAGTGAACCATATAAAGTCAGTGGCCAATCATACTTAGGAATGGAATATTCGACCCATTCATGGCGGATCTGAAAGAGGACATGTTGACGTTGGACGCACATGTATTTGCGTCTTCATAGCTGGAACTGGAGGGAACATACATGTACTTGTAACATGTACATGGAGCCGTTGGGGTCTAAGATAGGGGACATAACTGATCATAAAATTCATATTTCCTCATTCCCTCCTTGTCCCCTACGGACCCTTCATGAAATATCCATCTTCATCAATCCATCAATCTGTTCATATAGCATCATTTGTTCTTCTTTCTTCTTCCGGGATCTTGAATGAAAATTTGAAGGCGGGATACACGATGTGGCACACAGACCACAAATCGCTGGCCCACATTGTAGACACAAGCAGCAACTGAATAGTATGAGAAAGCCAATACCTAGGAAGGATAGGATCCTCCATCCCCAGGCTGACAACACGCTCCAGAACCAACCGGACCAAGTCCAGGTGCCTGGATTCTGGTGTATCTGGCTTACGATCTTATGAAGGCGAGTTATGGCTTTATATACTGACGGCGCGTTTTCTGGTATGAAAACACAGCAACTTGATCCGATGACTCTACAAGCTCCGCCCCTATCGGCCAGAATAACGTCAAGGACAAGACGATTTTGAAGAACAACAATCCGCATCGCAGACTGCTCCTCTGTTAAGTTGCCTAAGGCGGAAGTAGTTTCATTCACTACTGCTTCAAGGGTTCTAGTTAATCTACGTATCAGCTTACTATTAGTGACTGTACCTATGCAGGGAAAGAAACCTTTATTGAAATCTGTGTATTGCTCCCATGCTGTTTCAGTGTAGTCGACAATCGGGAGATCTCTCTGCTGTCTATTGTGTACTAAATGGGTATTCCTATGGTAATCAGGCGGGGCTAGGAAAACAGGTGGCAGAAGGAATGCAATGTAACAGGTACCATCCCAATCTAGGGGTAGGCGCATGTATGCGGTGTGACCACAGATGAAGTAGGAGTGACGGGAAGCTCTAAATGTAGACTTGCCTTGATCACTGAATTTTATTACAGTGGTACATTTACTATGGCCCATGTGTATTGAACCATTCTTTCTTACACATAATTCGCCTCTAACTGGAAATACTGACACAGCGGGCAAGATTGGTGTAGCTTCGGATTCAACATTCAGGATCATGAGGTTAAGTGTAAAGTTACCTAATCCATATACTTCATTTTCTAGATCAGTTCCTGTTCTTTTGGGAAGTCCCTCCTTGTTAGGGTAGCAGACTTTAAGTAAAACTAGGTTCAGGTTTCCCCATACCCAGTTGTCTTGATAAACCACTGAATTTGAATCTAGGGAATTAATCAAACTAAACCATGCTCCACAGGAGCCATTGTGTGTGAATGGATACGGAAAGAGGGGCAGAACTCCCCTGTATTTCTGATAGGGAGGGAGTCGGCCACATATCCAACAATTTGTAGCATTGCTGGTCTGATGAGAATGATGTAACATACTAATGAATGTATTGTTGCGCAGCGCAAATCTATAGGACAACTCATGCGGAGGTAATTCGCTAAAAGAATGTTCGGCAGTAGCATTGAAAGCACGCTTGGAAATAGGGTAATACATGTGTAATAATATACTGGCAATAATAATCAGAAGACTTAGAGAAAACATAATTAATAATGTCACTATGCAGTGACTACGAAGTGATTTACAGTACGCATGTTTCTTGAGCTGTTTCTGTCTATTTCTCTCTCTATTTTGGTCTAGAGGATACATGTCAGAGACAAATTCAACCGATTCACCTTGAAGAGGACTTAAACAATCAAATTGTCTGACTTGCTAGACCTTAGTTTCAGTTTATAGTTCTCTTTTTCTGGCTTATCAACCAGGGGGAGTTTTGAGTCAGTCTGTGAGGGAATGCAGGGCTGAAAGTTCAAGTCAGATGGTAGTCCATGAAATTTTTTGATATGGCTCGAGTGCAACCACCCTTTGCGTCCCTCAATCTTCACAGCTGTCCTTGTGGTCAATAAGACGAGCTTGGGCGACTGCCAGCGAGGCTCCAGCGGGTTCCTTCTGTCGAAGTTCCTTACAAGCACAAGGTCCCCCGGAACCACGTCATGGGGCTTCACCTCAGTGTTATCGGGAAAAGCTGCAGCTACCTGTGAACGACAAGATTGTAGTGCAGACATCAAGGAAGCCAGGTAATCTGTCAGCATATTACAATCAACATCAGTGATTTTACGAGGTATAGGCGTCCCCCACATATTTGGTGGTCTACCGAAGATCACCTCATACGGGGATAGCCCTGTTCGAGAGTGTGCTACCATTCTCATGTAAAAGTGAGCAACTGGTAAAGCTACTATCCAGTCGACACCTTTTTCTCTACATACTTTGGACAGTCTAATTTTCAGAGTTTGATTATGTCGCTCCACGAGACCTGCTGCCTCGGGATGTCGGACGCAGTGGAATTTCCATTGATAGCCTAACAGAAGTGAAACATGTTTCATTAGCTCGGATGAGAATGGCTGGCCATTATCTGAGTACACGACACGGGGCAAACCATACCGTGGGAAGAATTCTCGAACTAACTGTTTGGCAGTAGTCGGGGCAGTGTAATCTGAGACGGGATACGCCTCTGTCCACCGGGAAAGAGCGCATACAACTACAAGGACATATTTGAATCCTCGACATCGTTCCATCTGGATATAATCCATCTGGAGGACTTCAAAAGGGTGATCGGGGGGTTGAAATCCACCCTGTTCTACAGGTACGCCTTTTTCTGGATTGAACTGACAACAAATCATGCAGGTACGTACTTTCTGTTTAGCTACTGCTCGCAAGTGTTTATTGAACCAAATGTGTTGAATACTGTCTAGCATAGCTTTCTCTCCTAGGTGCGCTGGACTATGTATTGTGTTAATGATGACTTGAACCATGGAGTCAGGAAGAAACCATATAGATTTTCCCTTCGTCATCCATCCTTGATCCGTTTGGATCCCTCCTAATTCAGTCCATCTCTTTATTTCTTCTGGTGTAGCATGTGTCTGTATGTCAATTACATCAAGGGCGGGATCCTTGACTGTCATGCAGTGTGTTGGTGTCGGAACTATGGTCTTTGTCGTGTCAGTTGTATGAGTCTGATTCTGAGCAGTTTGTTTAGCTGTTCTGTCAGCTAGGTCGTTACCCTGAGAAATAATGTCAGTCACTTTCGTATGGGCCTTGCACTTCATAATCGATATTGCAGTAGGCAGATGTATTGCATCTAACAGAGCTTGAATAAGGGGACCGTGCTGGATGTGGGCACCGTGAGAAGTTAAATAACCTCTCTCTCGCCAAAGCACGCCGAAGTCATGGACGACTCCGAATGCATAACGTGAATCTGTGTATATGTTGACTTTCTTATTTTTGGCTTGAATACAGGCGTGTGTCAGAGCGATGAGCTCTGCTGCTTGAGCTGACAAGGTATCGATACAATTTGTTTCAATAACTTCAGTGTCTGTTGTGACTGCATAAGCGGCCACTAACTCTCCTGTATTTGTTCTCATGCATGAACCATCTACATACAATGTCAGGTCTGGATCTGATAATGGAATATCTGTCAAGTCTTGTCTGGGTTTCGTCGTAATAGTAATGACTTCAATACAATCATGTGCCAATGGGTCTGTTCCATTTAGTGGGCAAAAGAAAGATGGATTTAACCCAGATCTCTTGACTGGGGGAGAATGTCTGCATTGTCAGCATTCCGTCCATCATTTGTTTGTTGTAACGCTTTTCGCCCTAAGTGGGATGGGTATTCCCAGACGTGGGACCCATGCTCACTACGCCACTGGAGTCAAGCTATCCTGGCTGATGACGGCTGATAGCCAGAAACCGGTCCTAGGATGCTTGATTCCGGTCCAGGGAAGACATGGCTTGGCAGTTCGGGCTGGACTGTTCCCATGAGGCACAGGGTCAAGACTGATTTGCATATGGCCATGTCTAAACTGGGGTGGCGTAGTGGGCAAAAAAAAGATGGATTTAACCCAGATCTCTTGACTGGGGGAGAATGTCTGCATTGTCAGCATTCCGTCCATCATTTGTTTGTTGTAACGCTTTTCGCCCTAAGTGGGATGGGTATTCCCAGACGTGGGACCCATGCTCACTACGCCACTGGAGTCAAGCTATCCTGGCTGATGACGGCTGATAGCCAGAAACCGGTCCTAGGATGCTTGATTCCGGTCCAGGGAAGACATGGCTTGGCAGTTCGGGCTGGACTGTTCCCATGAGGCACAGGGTCAAGACTGATTTGCATATGGCCATGTCTAAACTGGGGTGGCGTAGTGGGCAAAAGAAAGATGGATTTAACCCAGATCTCTTGACTGGGGGAGAATGTCTGCATTGTCAGCATTCCGTCCATCATTTGTTTGTTGTAACGCTTTTCGCCCTAAGTGGGATGGGTATTCCCAGACGTGGGACCCATGCTCACTACGCCACTGGAGTCAAGCTATCCTGGCTGATGACGGCTGATAGCCAGAAACCGGTCCTAGGATGCTTGATTCCGGTCCAGGGAAGACATGGCTTGGCAGTTCGGGCTGGACTGTTCCCATGAGGCACAGGGTCAAGACTGATTTGCATATGGCCATGTCTAAACTGGGGTGGCGTAGTGGGCAAAAGAAAGATGGATTTAACCCAGATCTCTTGACTGGGGGAGAATGTCTGCATTGTCAGCATTCCGTCCATCATTTGTTTGTTGTAACGCTTTTCGCCCTAAGTGGGATGGGTATTCCCAGACGTGGGACCCATGCTCACTACGCCACTGGAGTCAAGCTATCCTGGCTGATGACGGCTGATAGCCAGAAACCGGTCCCAGGATGCTTGATTCCGGTCCAGGGAAGACATGGCTTGGCAGTTCGGGCTGGACTGTTCCCATGAGGCACAGGGTCAAGACTGATTTGCATATGGCCATGTCTAAACTGGGGTGGCGTAGTGGGCAAAAGAAAGATGGATTTAACCCAGATCTCTTGACTGGGGGAGAATATCTGCATTGTCAGCATTCCGTCCATCATTTGTTTGTTGTAACGCTTTTCGCCCTAAGTGGGATGGGTATTCCCAGACGTGGGACCCATGCTCACTACGCCACTGGAGTCAAGCTATCCTGGCTGATGACGGCTGATAGCCAGAAACCGGTCCTAGGATGCTTGATTCCGGTCCAGGGAAGACATGGCTTTGCAGTTCGGGCTGGACTGTTCCCATGAGGCACAGGGTCAAGGCTGATTTGCATATGGCCATGTCTAAACTGGGGTGGCGTAGTGGGCAAAAGAAAGATGGATTTAACCCAGATCTCTTGACTGGGGGAGAATGTCTGCATTGTCAGCATTCCGTCCATCATTTGTTTGTTGTAACGCTTTTCGCCCTAAGTGGGATGGGTATTCCCAGACGTGGGACCCATGCTCACTACGCCACTGGAGTCAAGCTATCCTGGCTGATGACGGCTGATAGCCAGAAACCGGTCCTAGGATGCTTGATTCCGGTCCAGGGAAGACATGGCTTGGCAGTTCGGGCTGGACTGTTCCCATGAGGCACAGGGTCAAGACTGATTTGCATATGGCCATGTCTAAACTGGGGTGGCGTAGTGGGCAAAAGAAAGATGGATTTAACCCAGATCTCTTGACTGGGGGAGAATGTCTGCATTGTCAGCATTCCGTCCATCATTTGTTTGTTGTAACGCTTTTCGCCCTAAGTGGGATGGGTATTCCCAGACGTGGGACCCATGCTCACTACGCCACTGGAGTCAAGCTATCCTGGCTGATGACGGCTGATAGCCAGAAACCGGTCCTAGGATGCTTGATTCCGGTCCAGGGAAGACATGGCTTGGCAGTTCGGGCTGGACTGTTCCCATGAGGCACAGGGTCAAGACTGATTTGCATATGGCCATGTCTAAACTGGGGTGGCGTAGTGGGCAAAAGAAAGATGGATTTAACCCAGATCTCTTGACTGGGGGAGAATGTCTGCATTGTCAGCATTCCGTCCATCATTTGTTTGTTGTAACGCTTTTCGCCCTAAGTGGGATGGGTATTCCCAGACGTGGGACCGATGCTCACTACGCCACTGGAGTCAAGCTATCCTGGCTGATGACGGCTGATAGCCAGAAACCGGTCCTAGGATGCTTTATTCCGGTCCAGGGAAGACATGGCTTGGCAGTTCGGGCTGGACTGTTCCCATGAGGCACAGGGTCAAGACTGATTTGCATATGGCCATGTCTAAACTGGGGTGGCGTAGTGGGCAAAAGAAAGATGGATTTAACCCAGATCTCTTGACTGGGGGAGAATGTCTGCATTGTCAGCATTCCGTCCATCATTTGTTTGTTGTAACGCTTTTCGCCCTAAGTGGGATGGGTATTCCCAGACGTGGGACCCATGCTCACTACGCCACTGGAGTCAAGCTATCCTGGCTGATGACGGCTGATAGCCAGAAACCGGTCCTAGGATGCTTGATTCCGGTCCAGGGAAGACATGGCTTTGCAGTTCGGGCTGGACTGTTCCCATGAGGCACAGGGTCAAGACTGATTTTCATATGGCCATGTCTAAACTGGGGTGGCGTAGTGGGCAAAAGAAAGATGGATTTAACCCAGATCTCTTGACTGGGGGAGAATGTCTGCATTGTCAGCATTCCGTCCATCATTTGTTTGTTGTAACGCTTTTCGCCCTAAGTGGGATGGGTATTCCCAGACGTGGGACCCATGCTCACTACGCCACTGGAGTCAAGCTATCCTGGCTGATGACGGCTGATAGCCAGAAACCGGTCCTAGGATGCTTGATTCCGGTCCAGGGAAGACATGGCTTGGCAGTTCGGGCTGGACTGTTCCCATGAGGCACAGGGTCAAGACTGATTTTCATATGGCCATGTCTAAACTGGGGTGGCGTAGTGGGCAAAAGAAAGATGGATTTAACCCAGATCTCTTGACTGGGGGAGAATGTCTGCATTGTCAGCATTCCGTCCATCATTTGTTTGTTGTAACGCTTTTCGCCCTAAGTGGGATGGGTATTCCCAGACGTGGGACCCATGCTCACTACGCCACTGGAGTCAAGCTATCCTGGCTGATGACGGCTGATAGCCAGAAACCGGTCCTAGGATGCTTGATTCCGGTCCAGGGAAGACATGGCTTGGCAGTTCGGGCTGGACTGTTCCCATGAGGCACAGGGTCAAGACTGATTTGCATATGGCCATGTCTAAACTGGGGTGGCGTAGTGGGCAAAAGAAAGATGGATTTAACCCAGATCTCTTGACTGGGGGAGAATGTCTGCATTGTCAGCATTCCGTCCATCATTTGTTTGTTGTAACCCATTTAATGGCAAAAGTGTGGCAGGATTTAATGTACTACAACGTCTGATTTCTATGTGTGGCTGGAACAATGTCAATTCATAACCCGTCAGTCTTGCTATAGTCAAGTGTTGTGTTTGGGTCCGGTTCAAGAGAACCTCTACTGCGTGTGGTACTTGTACTGTCAATTGATGTCCTAACACTATGGCATCGCTTTGTCTGATTGCTAAAGCTGTTGCTGCGACTGATTTCAGGCACACAGGAAGAGCCTGAGCTACGGGATCTAATGTACTAGAAAAATAAGCACATGGCTTGTGTGATCCTGCTTGTTCCTGCGTGAGTACTGACAAAGCAGTACCTTCACGTTCTGTAACAAAAAGTGTAAAACGTTTGCTGTAACATGGTGTTGCTAAAACAGGTGCTTGACATAAAGCTTTCTTTAAGCTTTCAAACGCTTGTGTATGTTCCTGAGTCCAAGGGAGGACAGTCGATGTCGCTGCCTCCTGTGTTGTCAACTGAATGAGTGGTTTTGCTAGAAATGCATATTGAGGGATCCACTGCCTACAGTACGAAGTGAGGCCTATGAATGCCCGCACCTCCTTTTGTGTCTTGGGTGGCGGCATGTTAACAATTAACTGGATGCGGTCGGGTGTAAGCTGTCTTCCCCCCTTGGACAGCAAGTGCCCAAGGTACACAACTTGCTGGACACAGAATTGCAACTTCGAAGGGGACACTTTGTGCCCCTTGTCGGCTAAGAAATGTAAAACCGTCAGTGATGCTTTTTCACATTCAGGTTCGCTTCGGGCGGTGATCAGCAGATCATCGACACATTGAAGCAGGGCAGTGTTAGCTGGCATGTGGATACTGTCAAGTTCTCTTTTCAGTGCTTGGCTATAGATGCTGGGGCTTTCTGTGAATCCTTGAGGTGCGCGTGTGAATTTAAAACTTCGTCCATTTAAACTGAATCCGAACAAATATTGGCTTTCCGGATCGATTGGGACGCTAAAGTAAGCGTTCTTGAGGTCAATTACAGTAAAGAACGTTGCTTCTGAATCTATGGCTGTTAGCAATGAAGAGATATCTGGGACCACGGGGTATTGTGGTACAATGCATTTATTTAATTCGCGCAGATCAATAACTAATCGATATACTGGCGGTGCTTTTGGATCAGTTCGTTTAAGAATCGGAATTATCGGGGAATTACATACATTGGAGTCGGTTTCCACGACCACTTCTTGTACAATGAGCTCGTCAATGATTCGCAGCAAAGCCACAACAGCATCTGGCGGTAACTTGTATTGTCGCATTCGTGGTAGTATCACTCCTGTTTTGAGTGTGACTCGATATGGTGTAATGTGCATACAACCTACATCAGTGGGGCCTTGCGCCCATAAATGTGCAGGTAGATTCTGTAACCGGTGATCCATGTCTCTAGACACGTAGTGACCTTTAAAGTCACGCAAAAATAATCGTACTCCTTCCGGAGAACAACATATTATAGCTCCTAGAGCTTTCAATGTTTTTATACCTAACAAGTTTTCTGGACATGATTTCGTAAGCAATAGATCTGTAGTCCGTGTTAACGGACCGACTGTGAATGCAAGTGGTTGCGATACTTCGTTAATAGTTGGTTTTCCTGAGAATCCAAGGGAAATATTTTGTGAGCCTGAGAGGGGTGCCCCTGGGACTTCGCTGTGACTGATAGTTGTTCTGCTTGTCCCTGTGTCGAGTAGGAACTTTCGGTCTTTCCCTAATACTTGACTCTGTACATAAGGACCCTCTTGATCTACAGGAACCTCAATAAGGGGTAAGCCAACTTCCCTCTCTAGGCTATTTCATGTGTAGCGCTGATACTCTGGATAGTCATTTTGTGCATACTGGTACATCTGTTGTGTCGTGTTTTGTGTTGCAGCAATAGGCTGTGGCTGTTGTTGTGGTTGTTGTTGTGGTTGTGGTGCGGTCTGTTGTACAGCTGGCATAGGCTGTATATTCTGAGGTACTTGTTGTTGGATCTGGTCCTGTCTAGGCGGACGTGGTCTCTCCTTCGTTATACCCGTAGAGATATTATGTTTTAGAACTGCGCAATCGTGTATATAATGACCTGGCTGTTTACAATAGTTGCATGTCCCTCTAACAGGACCCGCTGAATCATTGGACTGCGTTGTACCCTTTTTATGACCGTCAGCTGGAACTGACTGCGCAACAAGCATTTTCATTTTCGTGTCTTTCATACGTCTTTGTTCATGTTCTTGTTCTTCTCTAATTCTATTGTGATGATATTGTAACATTTGTAACATCTGTGACGGTGTGTTACCTTGCCAAGTACTCTCGAATTTTAATACTCTATTCTTAACTTGGGGCAGAGAATTTTCAACTAATTTTGTCACAAACAGATGTGGATACGACTCACTACTTGCTTTTATGCCACTATTAATACCAAAACATTTTTCAAATCGGGAATAGAAATCACTAGTGTCTTCATCTTGTTTTTGTTTACAGGCTGAAATTGCACCCCAGTCTTCCTTTTTCGTAGTTAATAAACGTGGTAGTACCTGCACTAATAATCCTGGTAATGCTGTAGTCTTTTCCCCAAGCCCTGAACCTGCAGCTCGGGCCTTTTCTTCGTTTTCTAATGCTGTCCAATCTATCTTTTGGTCTCCCACCTCCCATTCCTTTTCTTTGAGTTTCTCGTAAATACCGGCAGGCAATAAGACCTTTAATATTTTCATAATGTCAGGGTAAGTATACTCTCCCATGAGTAACATGTCTTTTATCTCACGGTGGAAACCTGCTGGGTCTTTGTCATGGCTAGGTACTACTTTCTTCATTTCTAATAATTCAATTTTAGTTATGGGCGTGTACACAAACACGCGTTTAAAAGTATTGTCATCACCTCTGACTGGGTGCACTTCGCGTAAGGGATTCTGTCTGTCTATGTGATACGTTTTTCTTTCCTTGGGGGGAACTGAAACATGTTCTGGGCATACGAAGATAATGTACTGGTGTCGATATTCTAGAATTTCTTTAATTAAGTCAGTACCTGAACCTCTCCATTTGTTCGTGAGTAATTCTATCAGTATATCAGGTAGGGGACCAGGATCGGAGTGTTGGCTTCTATATAATATAAGGAGGTGTTGTATCATGTATATACCAGCTAAACGCTGTTCGTCTGGGGTGAGATTCAAAAACGTGTGTGCTAGCGCATCATCACTGTATTTTTCAGAACTGTCAGCCCATTGTACTGCTGACCTGGCTAATTCTTGTTCATCCATAGAATCGAGCATATGATACCCCCTTCGGTCTCGAAGTAATTTATCAGCAGCCTGGAATAAGTGTTCAGGGGACTTCGTATTTAGCATAGGGGCTTGAAAATGTCTGTTGTCTGGACGTATCGGACGTATCGGATCATTAAAGTATCTGGTATTGTTACAAGGTCTTCCCCTACCTACATAAGCTATCGTTTCTAATTGTCCTGTGGGCATTTCTGATTCTTCCTCCTCCTCTCCCTCTGATTCAGTTTTGTCTGCCTCCAATCTGGCTTTATGTATTCGTTCTACTTCTTTGCGGATCTTTCGGCACATAGCTACTATACACGTCTGTTTATCATGTTTTCCCTCTGATATATTCTGACCCCATCTGGTAAGTACTTGCATTTCATCCTGATCTACCCCAGGCCTATCTCTGTCTCTGATCAAGCAGTTTATGAAGAAGCGTAACAGTAATCTCTGTATATCCACTTTCTGATAATCCATGGCTTCGTCAATACTTTCAGGGCCTTGCCCTGTTTGGACAAAGCGATATATATTGTCTAGATGATTAACCATTCCTGGTAGTGTCGTTAAATATAGTGAAGCTCGTCGTATACGTAGTGATGATAGCAGCATTCTGTCATTTTTACCGGGCACTGGATCATATCTACAATCCACAAGATGTTCCTTAAACATGTCGGACGTTGCTATTTGGGGTGTACGATGGTTTGCTAAATCTCTAAGAGACGATTTACTTCGTGACGGTGGCGTGGCAAAAATTGCTGTCGCACCTCCTGTCGCACCTTCTGAGGTGCTAGGCACGAAAGGATTTGTGGGATGTAAGGTAGAAACTGTGGATGCAGGAAAAGCGGTGGAAACAGATGGACCTGTTGGATTGTGCGGAGGAGTTTGTTGTTGCGGAGGTGGGGGCGGATGATCTCGGGGTTGAGCACCATCGACAGGTGGCGTGTGTGGTGGAACATTAACATATTCGGGAGCTACATCGTCTAAATAGGAGGAAAGGAAAATATCTTTTGCGGTCTTGGGATGTGCTTTAATCGGGAGTAATGGGGGTGGCAAATCTTTCGGTATTTCCGGGGTGGCCTTAGGTAAACCTTCGGCCAAAAGAGGATACATACCATTCATAAGAGTGTTCCGTTGTCTGTCTACTTGTTCTGTTTTTACTCGGATACCTTCCTCAACTAATACGTTTTCTCGGGCTTTATTTGAGTTCTCCCTACTTTTCTCTTCCTGTCTGAGCGCTTTCTCTGTGCGCCTATGCGACTCTTTGCTCCATAGTTCTATGGCATCTTTCTGTGACTGTCTGGCTTTCTTTTTCCATAATTCTTCTTCTACTCTCATGATGCAATCTGCATCCCATGTCCCAGCTGCGGGCCACCTCTGACTTTCTGCTAGATCCTTGGTGTAGTCCACCCATAAGTCAAGATATAATACGGCATCTAGGCCATGTTTATGATACATAAAGTACCCTGGAGTGTCCCTAGGTGGAATGGGAACAGCTTCTTCGAGTACTCCTTTTCTAGTTTTGATCTGTCTTAATTTTGAAAAGAACGGCATCTTTAAACCTTGCTACTTGATTCTTACTCAAACTGGACTTGAACACAATTAATACGATAAACACAATAATGAACACTCATTCATACCACAATTTTTAAACACAGTAAAACATTTAACATTTAACATTTAACATTTAACGAACAATGATAATTAGAAGAAAACTAGTTACTGACATAATACTAATACTAGATAATACTGGATTATATACATGAACATACTAGATATACTGCTAAACAGTACAGATACACTGCTAAAACAGTGCAGACCGGATCTGTGTACCCAAACCCGTCATGACCGGCACAAATTAATGTGCACGTCTAAATGCCTCTCCGGCAATGGTACTCACCGGGTAGCACGGAACGGAAGGCCTCGGAACTGAACTGAACTGGACCGGACTGGACTCGACTGGACTCGACTCGGAACTTCGGAACCTGGTGGGCCTCTGTATACCTCGGATCTTGCTCTCTCAGCTAGGCTCTGGTCGGGATACTTCGCACTTCTCACCGCCTCGTCTGGGTGTTGATCGCAGCCTCAGTCACCCCCGCTTGGCCGGAGGGAGATACAGGAAATCCTGCGGGTACGCATTTTTGTCCGTCCAGCTGTGGCAGGAGACCGGGCCTGCAACGCACCTCCGGCGCGTGAGATGAGAAAGTGTCCCTATTCGGGCGCCAATTTATGTGGTAAATATTTAAATTACCTGTACTATTTTTTATGCGGTAAAGTCTAGTAAGAATAACTCAGTCAAAATAAGAGGCAGAATCCGTGGTATTAGAGGATCTGAAAAGGACTTTATTCCTTACAAAGGAATTATGGTTCGAACCAGGCAATCGTATTCCATCACCACGAAGGTTCAGGAAGGAATAGGCAATACATTATTGACAAGTAATGATATATATATGAAAAGCATTACATTAAGACAGATGCAGGAGGCGTAACAGCTGATAATACAGATAAGAATACACATACGTAATGAAAATAGGCGTAATAATAGGCGTATACTAGAAACGTCATTAAAAATGATGTCACAAGTGGGTGGATCCATAAGAGAATCCTGTAGTATCAGCAGAAATATTTGGCAGAGATGCGCGCGCAGCCGCATGACGTGTGATTGACGTGTAACTAGAGGGTGAAGGGGAATTGACATTTAGCTCTACACGTGGAGACAGAAGTCTGGGGGATCAGGTCAACCTAATCCCAAATCGTATCTAATATCTTTGTTTAAGGGACTGTTTTATCCAAAAGGAAAGGTCTCTCGGACAGAATCTATTCTTTACTGACTGTTAGTGCATGTACAAGCGTCTATGTGTCTACATGGGATGCGAGGGGGCAGGAATCTTCCATGGTAACAGGGGCTATGAATTACTTGCATAAAGACAGCGAGGCCGGGCCCTTTGCTCGGTAGCTGGAGG
Source organism: Triturus cristatus (assembly GCF_964204655.1). Lineage (NCBI taxonomy): Eukaryota > Metazoa > Chordata > Amphibia > Caudata > Salamandridae > Triturus > Triturus cristatus. Next base: position 161,365,772 of record NC_140585.1, read on the forward strand.
GATGTTTACCTAAACTACTAGACAGGAATGCATTGAATGAGGAGCGGAGCAGATAACTTGAAGGCTAAATACAGTTTTTGGCAGGCAACAGGCCGCGTCAGGCACCGTTAGCCGCGCAGGGAGTAGGACAAAGTTCATGAATACGGATCCAGGTCCAGGCTGGAGCATTTCAGAGGCAGAAACAGGAAAAGGCTTGATGGCAGAATTCAGGGCCTACTCGCCTGAACTGTAAAACGTGAAAAGTGAACCATATAAAGTCAGTGGCCAATCATACTTAGGAACGGAATATTCGACCCATTCATGGCGGATCTGAAAGAGGACATGTTGACGTTGGACGCACATGTATTTGCGTCTTCATAGCTGGAACTGGAGGGAACATACATGTACTTGTAACATGTACATGGAGCCGTTGGGGTCTAAGATAGGGGACATAACTGATCATAAAATTCATATTTCCTCACATGCAATGTCTGTTGGACCATGTATGTAGCTTTATGATTCTAATTGCACAATGGTTAATGTTGGGTGGCATTCAGACATTTCAATAACACATATCCCTCATTTTTAGTGCTTAGTACTTACCCAGTAGCCACATGTTGCCAAATTCTCCCGCAGCCATCCGCCGGGCATGAGTTGACATGCAGAATACGAAGCTGTCATGTGTACTGCCTGGGAACACTGCATGCACATCAATGAATCTCCCACTGGCATCACAGACAGCTTGCACATTGATGGCATACCATTGGTGTCTGTTGCAGAAGATGTGTGCAATGCGGCGGGGTGTTTGAAGGGCCACATGGGTACAATCAATTGCACCCAGCACACGTGGGAAGTGTGCAATGAGATAGAAATCTCCTGCTGCCCTTTGTCTCCTGGCCAGTATATGGGGCATTTGTATGTAGTTTTGAGCCTTAGCAGTGATGCATCTCAGTACCTGATGCAGGCACCGCGACTGGCTTGCCTGGGAAATGCCCACATGGTCACTGGAGACCCTTTGGAAAGACCCAGTGGCAATGAAATGGAGAGCATAAGGGATCTTGAGATATGCTGGTATTGCATGAGAGCAGCAGGTCACAGACTCAAGTTCCTGCTCCCACTCCCATAACATATCCAAGATGACTTCTGGAAGGAAACGGTACCTGGCCCTTACATCTTGGCTGGATATTCCAAATAGGTTGATCCTCTGTCTGAAGAGCCTCTCTGCTCTCCTCCTCCTCCTCAAGTAGTTTTGCCGCATGGCAAGGGGCAGAGCAACAAATACATTCATCAACATGTTGAAAGGGTTTGTGTGTGTCTGCTCTGCATTCTTAAATGCTGCAGGGCTGGGATTGGCTGCCATGTGTCAGCTGATGCATGGCAGGGGATGGTAGGTAGTTGGACATGTGTTTACCCTTGAGGAAAATGATCTACGGCCACAGTGCTTGTATTACGGTCCGGAAATGGAGATTCCGGCTCGTAAGCGGAGATTCCAGCCTGAGAGCGGAGATTCTGGCCGTTAAGCAGAATCCCTGCTCCGGGTGCGGGTATTCTTGACCGAGTGCGGACATAAAGTTAGTATTCGTAAATCCATTCTGTAAATACCGAAAGTGGTAAGTGCATTCTTTGAATACCAAAAGTAGTAAGTGCATTCTGTGAATACCAATATGGTAGTAAGTTTAGGATTTTGTTTTAAATTAGTTCTGTGAATCGGGCCCTGAGTAGATATCTACATGAGTGACTCAGTTCCAGTTTGGGTGTTTCTGTGTATATTTTAAGAAATATTTTACTATAAGAATATCAATTTTAGTGAATCAATAGTATCTAAATCTACATCTAAGGGGGTGCATTGACAGCTTTCAGGCTGTGTTAGTGAGATACGAGTACGCAACTGTGTGTTCAGAACTGCCCCTAGTAGGCCTTGATATATATGATGTATTTTGATATCTGAATGAATACTTAGGAGATATTGTAAGTGAGTGACTGGGTGTATTAGTGATTCTCTCCTTTTGCAGATAGGTATGTGAGTGGCAATGTGACTGTGAGACAAAGTGTATAACTGGCCATAGGGGTCCGTAAGTGCAGTTGTCAGTGACTCAAATTTGAAAGTATATTTGTTAGGTTTTGATCATATAGATGACTACCAACAGCCTACCTTCTGCGTACCTTAGGGGTGGGTTATATTTAATAGAAGAGGAGTCTAGGGAATGGCAAGCAGCACCAAAGTCATGGTCGGGCCGCCTGCCAAATTATGAGTTTCTCCTGTTTAATAATGGGCACCCAAAGGGAACGTCAAAAACAGTTCCTGCACGGCAATTATTGAAAAGTCCATACTGTGCAGGAACTGGCATGCATGCACACAGAGGAGTTCATGATGTGCCCCCTTGTGTGCATCCAAAGGGCACAGAGGCAACCAGGAGTCCTGTAGGGCTCCCTTTGTTTCCTCTCTACCAGGGTTTTCATTGAGGAGGAACTACTATGAAACTGTAGCAGAGAGGAAACTCCTAAAATGCTTTGCAGGACTGCGGAGTTCCCACCGAGCATATATGGATGCCTCCACACTGCTGCAACACCTCCAGGGAATGGCGTTTCCCTTGCAGCGATGGCGGGTAATGGTGGTCCGACCACCCTTATCGTAATAGGGCGGTTTGGAGACAGCTGCTGCCGCGCCCCCATGAGTCTTACAGTCCATGGACTACTGTACTCCTAATTAAGCCCTAAATATCTCCAAGGCTCTGTAAATGTGTGTCTAAGGAGCAGCATGGATTGCTTACTCGCTGTGTTACTGAGTATTGGGGTACGCAACTGTGTGTGTAGAAATACCCCCAGTAGGCCTAGATACATATGGTGTATCTCTATAGCTGAGCGAAAGTTTAGGAGCTGTAGTGAGTGAGTGAGTGAGTGAGTGAGTGAGTGAGTGAGTGAGTGAGTGAGTGAGTGAGTGAGTGAGTGAGTGAGTGAGTGAGTGAATGAATGAGTGTATCTATCATTTTGTAGATAGGTATGTGAGTTGCAATGTGACTGTCAGACTAAATATATAATTGGCATGAAAGGAAAAATGTAATTTCTTGAGTGCCCTCACTCACCAGGGTTTCCCCACGGTGACATGCTTCATCATAGGGGCCATCCCAACCCGTTGCGGGTGGTGGCATGCTTCGACTTGTGACACTACGTAGGAGCACTGTTTTGTTAGTGACTATGTGTAGTGCAGTGGTGTAAGTGGAGTGGGTGAGTTAAAAATATCTAACTAGTTGGTGAAATAACTTTATTTGGGCCCGTAGTTGATATGCTAAAAATGGGTTTGGGGTCCCTAGTGGACGTCAACTAGTTTCAAGCTTCCCCAGTGCTCTTCTTCAGGACAAACACAGGGTCCAGCCCTGTGTGTACCACTCCTTAAGTGACCTAAAATGAGGAAAAATAAGTTGGGCTGCAATTATTAAGCAAGCGGGGTTAATACATACAATACGATCATCATGTAGTATCTGTGAATAGAAATGAAAAAACAAAATTATCACATACAACCTACTACCCTTTGGTGTAGGTGATTTTGATAAAAAACGCAATACAACTGTTCAATTCAGGTGAATTTCAGCAACCAAATGACCTGGGAACTGCACAGTTTCACTAATTGCAATACTACAGGGGGTGGTATACCTGATCACCTCCACCTGTAACCTTCACTACGTGGGGATGACCACACGAAAAGTGAGTACCAGGATTGTCGAGCACAGCAGCAACATCAGATGCAGCGGGCGAAAACAAAAATGACATCACACTTCATTAAAAGGCAACATACACCCAACAACATGAAATGGGTGGTCCTTGAACACGTCAAATGCAGTGACAATTTAGAGCAAAGACTACTCGTAAAAAGAGCAACGTTGGGTTTTCAAATTACGTACCTATAGCCAAGGTCTAAACGATGGCATCCCTTGGGGGCATTTCGCAAAATAAAAGCTGTACACGAGCCCAACAAACTGCGTCACCAAGATCTTTTAAAAGAAACCCTGTTTAGGACTAACAGATGGGGCCCCCGATCCCCCTTTTTTGTCACACTTTGTGCAACACAGTAACCCAATATATAGGTAGGAGGCAACAACAGCCATCACATGACATCCTCATTTATTATGTACCCCTGAATATGAGTGAAAAACAAGCCCTCGTTCAACCACAACATCATATTACAGTCAGCACACACACCCTGTTTTTCTGTGTGTATGTATTGTACTTTCATCTTTTTATTCTTTCAATTTGTATTCAATTTGTATTCTTTTATTCTTCTTTATTCTTTTTATTACTTCCATTATATTTCAAATTTCCTGAATAAGCATTGCACCAGTCCTTCCACGCTCATTCTGCACACTCCAAAAGGGCCGCCTCTTTAGCCAAACATGGCAGCCATTTTGTGAAGGTTTCCGCTCTATTTTTTCGAAGTATGACTATGCGGAATCACTTCCTATTTAAACCTCCTCCCGGGAAAGACTCAGTATTATGCGGTCTCGAGGGACAGCAGGCGAACACGCCCGAGATGATTTCCCTTCAAGTAAGTCTCTTCCTTTGTAGGTACGGACCGGGCAGCCTGCGGCAACAACCAGAGCTCACCCGCGTTTTTCTCCTTTAGCAACGAAGCTTTCAATATCGCTTTGTCCCATTTTTTCCTTCTTTAGTGTTCGAGTCCGAACCTCTCAGCTCCTCGGCGACCATGAAGCACAATATTGCTTACTAAATAGTATGTTGAACCCTCCATGTATTTATGTGTTTTATGTCCATTTTGTAATATGTGTCCTTGGAAGTTTCCATATTTTCAGCTCCAAGTATTTAACGCGCTTCAAACAACATCACAAAAGATAGTATAAGAGGCATTAAAGAGCATTTGTGTGTTTTTCTTTGCACCATAACGCATGATCCAACACAAGGACGTAACCAGAATTAACAACACCCGTCATGTCCCAAGGGTAGTGTCACGGGGTGAACCATTTGTTTTTAGATTATACCAAGGCACTGGTTCACGGTGCCACAATTAGGTGTGGTTGAGTAAGGAGTGTGTTTTGTCTTCTTAATTAAGCATGGCAAAGCGCGTACACACCCTAATGGATGAGTGAACAGTTGTATTGCATTTTTTAACAAAATCACCTACACCACAGGGAGTAGGTTGTACTTGATAATCTTGTTTTTTCATTTCTATTCACAGATACTACATGATTATCGTATCGTATGTATTAACCCTGCTTGCTTAATAAATGCAGTGAAACTTATTTTTCCTCATTTTAAGTCACTTAAGGAGTGGTACACACAGGGCTGGACCCTGTGTTTGTCCTGAAGAAGAGCATTGGGGAAGCTTGAAACTAGTTGACGTCCACTAGGGTCCCATAGTAGACAGGGACCTTAGAGACCGACCCCGTTTTTAACATATCAACTAGGGGTCCAAATAAAGTTATTTCACCCACTAGTTAGGTATTTTTTAACTCACCCACTCCACTTACACCACCGCACTACACATAGTCACTCACAAAACAGTGCTCCTACGTAGTTTTGCAGGTTATAGCATGCCCCAACCCGCAGCGGGTTGGGATGGCCCCTATGATGAAGCATGTCACTGTGGGGAAACCCTGGTGAGTGAGGGGACTCAAGAAAGGACATTTTTCCTTTCATGCCATGTATTTTCTGACTCTAACTGAGCAAAAAAAAACGTTTTCCCTAGCTAGGTTCTTTATCCGAGATCTCGGATGTTTTTGGTTTACGATTGAAACAGGAGGTTGGACCTAGCTTTTCCCTCTTTCTCCCCCCATTTTTTTATTTTAAAAAAAAATATATAATTGCACATCAGAGTCTGTAAGTGAAGTTATTAGTGACAGAAATTTGAAAGTGTTTATGTTAGATTTTGAGCATATAGCTGACTGCCTGTGGCCTACCTACTGCACACCTTAGGGGTGAGTTGTATGTAATAGAAGAAGAGTTTAAGGCTTGGCAAGCACTCTTTAAAGTAAATGTGTCCTACTACTGAAGCTGCATACACATGTTCTGCTGAATCAGGCCTGAGAAATGTTTGAAGCAGCAGTTGTCTATATGGTTCACAACTTAGTGTTAGTGGCTCAATACATATCTGAATGGGTGTCTCTGTCGCTATTTGAATGTGTTGTTAGATATTTAAGGTAGTATGTTGCTATATGACTACCACGCTTAGTGTCTCTACGGCTCTCTAAATGTTTATCTAAGGAGCAGCATGAATTGCTTACTGGCTGTGTTAGTGAGTATTGGGGTTTGCAACTGTGTGAGCAGAATGGTGCCCAGTAGATCTAGATACATATGACATATCTGTATATCTGAGTGAATGCTTCTGCGCTAATGTGAGTGAATGGGTGGGTGTATTAGTGAATCTCTACAAGGCTATATGTATATGATATATCTCTATATCTAAGCAGTGAATCAGTAATTTAGACTGTGTGTGAGTACAGAATGAGTGAGTAAATGGGTGTATTAGGACTATTTCAATAAAGTGCTGGTGTGATACACTGTATGAATGAAGTAGTGGGTATCTGAGTATTTGTTAGAATGACTATTTAAATTAGATGTTGTTTGAGTGTCTGTAATTCTACAATTTTATACTGAAAAGTTAACTTAAAAAAAGAAGAAATAAAGTTATGGGAAGCTATCACAAGACCGCTTAATGTGTACAAAACTCTCAATCAATAGCTCTAATCAATATATTTATGGTGGAAACATATTTTGAGACATCTTAGAATGCTGAACTGTGGCCACTATCAAAAACAAAAAGACAGAAACATTTATTAGTATGTGATCTTGGAAATTTCATTATTATAACAATACATATTTCTTATACTATTTTGCTGTATTACAATGTGATATAAGTATCACTCCCCCTTTTTTACTGTTCTAAGCTTTCATACCAGCACACCATTCACAGTGGTCTGTATGTAGCATCATCTTCGAACAGGGAGGAAAAAACAATTGTATGGATTGGACAAAATTAAACCACAACTGTACAGTACATCATTGTAAATATGTATTACTATGCTATGCACTCAGTGCAATTTTATAACCAGTTATTTTACCTCAGTTGGTCTACTAATGAAAACAAATGCATCTCAAAACCTGTTTTCTATTATTATATCTGTTACAGTACTTCTAGTAAATGTACAACACACTTGAATTTTCAAGATGCTTTTCAAAATATCACACCTAGTAAGCCGAATAAGGTCTAAAACACTGATGATCCATACTGATGAAATCCAATACATTTCTTTTTTGTTGTGGAAATAGTACGTAGATTTAGTTTGAAGGAAGAAATTTCTATTTCAAAGGCATTTTTGGTTTCAATTGAAGGTTGCTATATTTCCCTTTCGTTCTTCCAGTTTGGGAGTCTAATTAGACATAGTTATATATAGATGTTATATGAACTCCTTTGTAAAAGATAAAAGGACTCTTGTATTATAAACTACTTTTAAGTAAACCACCCCCAATTGGTCGAAATATGTCCTTAGAACTTAGTTTGAAACTTAATTTGAAGGAACAACAGTTTAGCATTGAATTTAAGGGTGCTATTATTACAATCCGTCCATGCACTGTCACTCTTTAAATAAACAGTGTAGTGTTTAAATGTTATATTTAATTCTTCATGAAAGATGATACCCATTGTTGTGTAAGTTATTCCAGAAATTGATATTTGCCATGCTTTGAAATTTGTAATTCCGTTTTCCAGTTTAGATCCATTTTCTGTACAACAACGCAGCATTAATATGAGCTAGTTCCACTTCTTTGTATTTGTAATAACCTCTGATCTACAAATAAGGCAGGTCATATTTTGTTTTCCTGTTTTAATCAATCTGTCAAAAGACACTGTTTTGCAATCTGGTAGTATTAAGTACAGAGATCGTTCAGCATTTTTTCAGTGGTAGATGTAAATGTGCAATCTTTACAGTCATGGTCACATTTGAGAGTTAATCCAAATAAGTTATCAATATTTACTTTTTCTACTTTTAAAACTGTGAGTATTACCATGATAAATTATTGTGCGTCTTGTTTAATGTTGAGACTGAATATTACTGATCCAGTACTTGTATCCAAAAAATCTCAAATGCCGGAAGCAGAATGTATTAAAGTTTGTTACTCACTAAATGCTGGAGTAAATTATACAATGCAGAACAGAATCTTTTTTCATGTTTTTGTTCCATCTGATTAATGATATGTGATAAATGAATCACTACAATGAGAACAACATTTACATAGCAGTTGATACCTGAACTTTTTTCCAATTGGTGTCCTTCAATATCTCCTTGAGTTTCCATTTCTTGCTTCTTAGCACTTTGTACCTTATCCTCCATTCCTTCCCTTTCTTGCACTTCTGTTGAGTCTTTGTATGCTTTAATTTTGGACACATTATCCATTTCTCATAAATAGGGTATTGACCTAAAAGAGGAGCATAAAGAATTCGTAAGCGATTGTACTCTCATACACAACTTCCATCAGCACACATTTGTTTGTTACCAAATTCCATGAAATACAAACCGGACAATGTTCTTACTCAAGGCAATGCAACATATGCCATTGCTTCTTTAAAAACACTGCTACCGATCTCACAAAAGCTCCGTATACACTTGAGATTTGTGAATAGTTGCAGCATATGCTAGGGACACTTGGAACTGCTATTGTTGGACATACAAGTCCTTTATAAGCTTTACGCCATCAAACTGATCAAATTTTACAGCCAAGAATTCTATCTGATCCTTGTTTAGAAAATAAAATAATCAATACCTTTACCCATAGCACCATTTACTAATCCTTCCTCTACATTCATATTACGCCTCAAAATACCTTGACAGTTAGAACACGTAAAAACACTTTTCTAAACCTGCAGTCTTTGATACAGACTTTTCCACAGAATCCACTTGTGTTTATAGTTTTTCAGTTAGTAGTATTGTTACTCCCTGGTGTTCTATTTTATCAATAGTTGTAACCTCCAAAATATGCTGTTTTTCCAATTTAAGTAGCCCTTCATTAAAGATGGAGTACTCTTGTAGTATAAGCATTAAACAAATTCTGGATTTCTCTTCTGCAATGAATGTTGTGCTGGTGTGTTTTGAGATGAAAATAGTTTCTTGATTATTCAAGTTTCCAAAACTTGTTTACCGACTTCTGTCAAAACCCCTATTCTAATGTCCTATAGCATATCTCCATACTCCACATTAAATTTGCGACATATTTTCTTCACAAGTTCTTTGTTTCAAAGTTTAATCAAACATTTACATTGCTGATACTTCACAAAGAATTTCTTGTTTGGTTATGTAGAAGTATCTTGAAAACAGGTTGGCCTTTCACTGGCATATTTTGGACAAGGTCACCAAAGATAAATACATGCTTTCCTACAATCAGCACATCAAACTCTGTTTTTAAAATCTGTTGCATTCTCAAGTGTACAAAGGCAAGCATTAAGTTTGAGACCATGCTCACCTCATCAATGATTAAAAGTTTCAATTTATTTAGTACTCTTGAGACTTTATGACAAGTTTCTCCCCCAACTTCTGGTATTCCAGATTATTATCATGTTCACCAGGTAGCATAAGTAGTTGATGTAAAATAACACCTTTACTATTGTGTGCTTCTAATCCAGTTGGTGCTATTACTACCCAGGACAAATTTGATTATATAGTTCTGTGTAAATAACTAGTGAGAATGCTAATTAAGAATGTTTTCCTGTTCCAGCTTGACCACTTATGTAGTATAGGATAGGTTTATAAAATCAGTATTCATATTATTTGTTCTTGAGTAGAAATCTATGCTGTATTTACAATTTTCTTTCTATATAGATTTGTTTGCATTCAGTATTAAGTAAATCAATAGTGTGCTGTCTTGCCTCTTCCATTGCAGTTACCACTTCATTCATGGCTACTGCTGCTTCATTTTGAATACTCGGTTGTCCAAGAGGATCTACACTTAATGATTCTGAACTTTGATTACGTTGTAAACTTTCTCTAGCTATTTCAGATGCAACATTTTCTTCTTGATCAATCTCATCATTTAACATTTTCAAATAGATAGGATTAACTGAACACTGAATGCTGTCAATCAATCAATCAAATAATCTTTTTTCGGGTATTTAAAAATATCCATAAAAGATACACATCATAAAACAATCCTACTTACGTTAAAAATTTGAATCTTTATACACAATACACATAAAATCAATAATAATAGAACCCCGAAATACATGTAAGTTAAAAACGGGACAATCAGGTACTGTAATCCGTTATGTACAACTTTCTTGCAGTGGTTAGTGCAGGCTGGATCTAGGTGCAGACTTTTAAGTCCTATAAGCTTGGATGCGACCAGCACAGTTAGTCCTCTCCTCTAGTGTTTCTTAATTTGACAGCCAATCGCAGAAAATGTATGGTGCTAAATAGGACAAAGGGGTCAGCGGCAAGTTTAAGAAATAAAAGAGCCACTTTAGCCTGTCGTATTTTGGAGCGTCTTAAAATAGTTTTTAAAAACCGGGACCTTGGGTATGCATAAAAGGGACAGATTAGGACGAAATGAAGGGTATCTTGCGGAGATCTTAGATCGCAGCCGCAACACCCTTTTGTACTTACATCACTTGCAAAACCAGCTGGGACTGACAGGATATGGTGCAGAAGATTTAACCTGAATCTGGTCATCAGGAATCTGTCCTGTCTATTGTGAATGTTGGACAGGTAAAATTCCATGCCCAAACAAGATTTTGTGAGCTGGTGTTGTCTTACTGTGCTTTTCCGCCCTTCTCTTTCCTCTCTAACCCTGGCTCAATACCGTAGGAAATCTGCCTTTATGACACCCTTATCTCTATTGGCTAATGTGGAGGGATCATCGAAAAGGTTAGCGTGACCTAATCTATTTATTACGTCCCTTACGTGTTTAAGCCAGGGTATTTGCAACCCCTTGTCCCCCCTCATACAGTCCTCCAAGATTTGTCTACTTAGACTTGCCTCTGGATTTGTCCAGATTTTAATCCAACAGATAATAGGTTTAAGGCAAGCCCTCTCACTAAGATAGGAGATACCCAGCTCCTCATGGACTATAAAAGAAGGGGTACATTGAGGCACTTGCAGGGGTCTTCTTAAAAACTTATTTTCCTCCAATTGAATTTTTTCTCCATCTGTGAAACCCCACACCTCACTCCTGTACAGAGTCTTGGCGCAACATACCGAAGTATATAGGTGCGGTATTTCATTAGGTGACCAGCGACCAAGTCTGCTTGCGTAATTCATAATTGCCCCCACCGCACTAGGATGTTGGCTACATTTGTGTCTTACGAGGGATTTAAAATTAAGATCTTTATCAAACAGGATCCCCAAATAGTTAAAAAATGTGACCTTCTCGAGTCTATGTGCTCCTATAGTGAAAGTACAATTCTTAGAGGGTGTTTTGCCCACTTCCATAATGTATGACTTTGTAAGGTTAGGCACTAGGTCAAGGTCTGCCATGAAACTAACAAATCCACTAATGAGGGCCTGCAAGCTCCTTCCTGTGCGCGCCAAAAGGACCGCGTCATCTGCATATAGGAGGACGGGTATACGTCTCCTCCCAATGCAGGGACAGTCTGCCTCCAAAGCCCCAAGCGCCTTGTCAAGCCCGTTGATATAAAGCGTGAACAGAAAAGGCGCAAGGATACATCCTTGTCTCACCCCACCACGACACCGAAAGTCCTCTGTGACGTCCCCCTCGTCAGTAAATCTAACCCGTGCCGTGGTGTTTTGGTGAAGCATTCGTAACATGTGGATCATTCCTGGGTCCACACCCATGGATCCCAAGATTTCCCACTGAATGCTGTCTTTTATAGCATTGAAAGAATCTTCATAGCAGCGTAGTCTCCAAATAATTTTGTTTCAGCTCACCAAGGACTTGAAGAGTTGCAGAAGTGATAAATGAAAACATTCTCTCTTGTACAGAGTTTTCTATGGTTAATAAGATTTCCATCAGCATGTTTGACCAAACATCCATCACTTCTAACTACTGCATACTTTTCTTCTTGTATATTTTCTGTTACATTCCTTTTATACCTGTAGTGTTGAAGTAATTCATACAGGCATGTTTTCCAGATGAGGACTCCTTCTTGGATAGTAAGTATCCAACATCCTTCTTTTGACAATAGAAGTACTTTCTGGCTCAACCTCTGCTAAGTATTGGATTTCTAGGAAAACATTTGTTGTTAAATTATGTTTTACATTTAAACTAAGTTAATAAATATTTTATAATTGAATAATAAACACAAAATTATATTTGAACAATTTTAAATATTTAAGGGCCTGAGTTATTATTTAGCAAATGACAAATTACCCATCAGCCTGGCAGTGAACTTAACACCCTGCATGCCAAGAATACTCCATCTGCCAAATTTAGAAATGACTGGCAAGCTGGTCATTTTGGGCTAACTCAAGGGTCTAACCATGTCAGAGATAGAGTTGCATCTACCATGGTTACAGCTATGGTTTGCCTGCATCTAAATTTGGCATGCAGACCACTACCTTGGCAGTAAGGATACTCCATTGCTGTTTTGACAAAGTATCTTTACCACCACGATATAAAGGAGGCTCTTAATTTAATCTAGCAGTATTTCCTATTGAGTTTTTTATTGCGTTCTACACAAGTAGCACCAGAGATACTGCATTTCTCCAAAAAAGTCAAAACCTGTGTAGAAATTGTATTTTATTGGCCAATATTGTATAAACTAACACTGTAAATAATAATTATTTTTATACTGTCTAGATATGAATTAACAATCCTCAAGAGATGAAGGGCATAGTTTAGATTTGTGCAATCATATAAAGGCAATATGGTGAGGCAGAATAATATAGCACACATAGCAATCTAAAGAAATAAAATATATAGTTTTAGAATCAATAAAGGAAAGAAGAGAAGAAAAAGGGAGGTAACAAGACAATCGCAGTATATCCTGATGAGAACAAAATTACAAAGGTACAATATCACAGCTAAAAAACAGTAGTATGGAAATGCAATAGAAAAACAGTTTCTGTTATGGTAGTAAAAAGTCATGGAGGTTTAGGTACATCCTCAATCCTAGGCTTATGATGAAATGCAGGTTTTGCAGAAGAATCCCAGAAATTAGTCACCAGTAACCATAGCAGATCTCTTTTGATGGCCAGAGTAATTGGATACACATATGCTCTATCCAGTCTGTGATTGTAGCATACACTATACCACCAAGCTTGAAAAGAGACATTAGCTGATTTTTTCCATGCTTTCTCAATCTGTTGAAATGTGACTCCCTAAAACAAATCTAATACATTAACAGTATCTGAACAGGAACACTAATCCTCTGAAATACTCCCAAGAAAGATAATTGAGAAAGTGAAGGGTTTATGTATCTCAAAAGTATCATTTATCTGATTCCAAATTTGTGGCCAAACTTGGTGACTAGGACGGCATTCAAATTTAAAAAAATTGAATTCTGAATGAGTATTATTGCATTAGAAACAGGAGGAGGGAAGTGTCGAATTTTATTAACGTACAGACATGATCAAAAGTCTATTGTAATTAAAGAAATAATGTTTGGGTGGCACTAACCGCTCTAGTGGATTTCCTTATTTTAAGCCAAATGTGGCTTCATGTACGAATTAGAAAAGAGGTTTGTAAATCAGATTCCCATTGTAATTCCACAACTGTTTTGTCGCACTCATCCAGCAAGTTGTATATGGTCTGATACATTTGGGATGCTCAGTGTGAAGTGAACAATAGAGGAGCTATGCAAGAGGTAGAAAGGATAGTATTATTATTAAGTGGGGATGCCTGTATGCTGACTGAACAGCAAAAATTAATGACATATATTTAGCTTCATACAAATGTGGAAGGGAAAAATGTATTTTGGCCAGTACCAAAGGAGACAAGAATCATTGTCAAAAAAGTTAATAAATCCAGCTAAGGCCTTTTCCGTGCCACATTTTCCAAAAAATAGTTTTATTAATTATTCTAATAACTTTATTATGCCACATTGATAATTATAGGAATTGTTCTTTCATATTCTGTTAGGAATAAAGATTTATTTAAAGGAGTTTACGTGTATTTCTTTTTAATTGGAAGAGATAAGGATAAAGGCTTATGAGTGAATTACATAAATTCCTGAAAAGAAAAGGGATGAATAAAAGATTTTTCAATATCTACCCATAGGGGAGGAAGAATAGACTCATCATGAAGTAATAAATAGGATTTTCGCTTAAGATAAAATGCTGTGTGAAAATCTGGGAAGTTAACTCCTCCCATATGTTTGAGTCATTTAAGGTTTTGAAGGGACATGCAAGATGTTTTATAATGCCATAAAAACTTAGATAAGATAGAATATATTCTTTTTAAATGAATACTGGGGATATTTACAGGACTATTAGAAATAAAATAGTATTCTGAGGACTATCATCATTTTTATCATATGTAGGCATCTCCACATAGAAATAAGAGATGTTAGTGTAGAGTTCACTTTATTCATATTGATGGATATAGTATCTTTTATTGAGGCCTCCAACAATTGTCCAACGTACTTAATGTTATCTGTGTTCAAATTAATGAAGAAAAAAGGATATCTGTATGAAAACACTGCTTATTTAATAGGAGAATTTCACACTTATTGGCATTATGTTTATATCCGGAAATGGATGCATAATTTGTGACTTCACTTAAAAATGCTCACATTTTTTTCCGGTTGTGAGATAAAAAGCATCTTTATTAACTGAACATTTTAATTGATTGTCCTGGTATTGAAACCCCTTAATTTCTGAGTTCATACACATTTTAGATATAAAGGGTTGTAGACCAAAAACAAAAAATAAATGATAAAAGGAAAGAGGGAAACTTGTTGAACACGATGATGAAGGGAAAAACATGGACAATTGTGGCCATTTACTATGAAGAATGCTTTGGGAGAAGAATATAGGTTATAAGATGGACTAATAAAGGATAAATATCTATGTATATCATCTTGGCTAACATGGAATTCTGGAGCATTAAGAGTCTGAAAAAAATTAGTATATTGAAGTAGTATATCCTGATTTGTGTAAACAGTACCATTATTGGAGGTTAAAAGAGAATCTAATTTGATATGATCTGTTTTAACTTGAAGGTAATTAGCAAGATGCTTCCCAGCTTTATTTTGTTCTCCGTAATCTTTGGCACTGGCTTTGAGACGATATGAGTTAGCATTTTCCATAGAAATTTATTAAAAGCAAATTTATTTTGAATTAATTCTTCCAGACAAGTTTTAGAAATTGACAAATAATAAGAATGTTGTAATTGTTTGATGCCCTTCAAAAGAATATTCAATATTTTGAATGAAGATTCCTTCTTGTGAGCTACAAAGGAAATAATGAAATCTTTAGAAGCAGCTTTAAAAGCATCCCAGATAATCTGAGAGGAGACATCTGGAGTCACATTTGAAAGAAAAAAGGTTTTCACAAAACTTTCAAATTGTTGTGTGAGATAAGGGTACAAAAGAATGGGCCTAGGTGGAGTTTGTGGAGTTCTGCTATGCTGAACTCCACGAAGTGCAAAAAAAGTCCAGGTGCTTGTCCGCACTGTGCAATCATTGCGAACGGCACAATGCACAGAGCAATCAGGCGTTGTTTCCTTTCAGCCACTCAAGTAGATTTGTACACGAGCGGCAGCTTTCTCAACACGAATGGACAATTTCGGAATGCGAGTGGTCGCAAGCATAGCATACGCGACCACCCGCAATGAGAAATCTCACTGGGAGGTTGATTTTCCTAGCTCACACTCGCCAACTTGATGTTGAAGATCGTGAACAAGGAAAGATCTTGCCGCTAGGGAGATATTCCTTGCTCTTCACATTGACGAATGCGAGTGAGGAAAAAAACCAACATGGAGTGTTGAAAACTCTGCAAACTCCGCAAGTGACGTCTAGTTCACCGCCCAGACTTACAAAAGAAGAGAGATATTAAATCTCCATCTTTTAGAACACAGATTAATTGGGAATACGTCTAAATTTAAATTAACAGAGGCATGGTCAGAGATTAATATGGAGCCAATATCTAAATGTACAATATGCTGTGCTAGAGATTAGGAAACAATTTTTAATTAAAGTTTTGGAAACGTGTTGTAGAGACAAAAGTGTATTCTTGAAGGATGGGATCACATAGTCTCAATGCATCAATGAAGGACCTTTTAGATGTAATAGAAGTAAATTAGGAATGCATTTGTGAAAGACTGAATTTAGCTTTAGAATGATGATGAATCGATGGACAATAACCATATTACAGCCAGCATTCAT
The DNA here is from genome assembly GCF_964204655.1 of Triturus cristatus. Taxonomy (NCBI): domain Eukaryota; kingdom Metazoa; phylum Chordata; class Amphibia; order Caudata; family Salamandridae; genus Triturus; species Triturus cristatus. The sequence continues at coordinate 161,382,030 of NC_140585.1, forward strand.
AATTAAATAATCACCATTCAAAGACATCAGTTTAGGCAAGTTCTGAGGCCAAAATGATTTATCTGATGTAGTGGGTACATAAACATTAAAGATAGTTATAGGAATTTTATTAATAGTCAATGATACAGTTACTCACCTTCCCATAGGGTTGGAATCTTTGGAGGACACTCGCATATCTAAAGATTTATGACATAAAATAGCTACTCCATTATGTTTTCCTGTACCCAGGAAAGCAAAGATGTGTCTAACCCACTGTTTTTTAGGTTTAAAGATTTCTTTGTCAGGTACATGAGTTTCTTGAAATAAAACAATAGCACCTTTTAATTTGGAAATATGAGTTAAGACCTTTTGTCATTTTACAGGAGAACATAAATCTTTAGCATTACATGTAACAATTCTTAAGACCATTTAAATGGTATCAAATACATTATAACCTTGAAAATTAATCCATAATAAGATAAAAACCATAAGAATATATTTATTTTTTATAATTATTTTTATTGGTTTTTAATTGTGCAGCATCATTATCAATCATACAGTTTTTTGCTTGAGGATCAACCCATCCGAGTTTATACAATAAGCACAAGTTTCAATTGCATACTTTAACCACAGATCTAAAAGGAAAGGCATTTCAATCACTAAGATAAAGAATACACCGTTGTCTATTTACCCACATTCAAGATCTCTTATTCATTTATATCTTCTTTCCACCTGTAGATAGGAGCCCATATTGACCTGCCCATCTTTCTCCCTCGTTTACCCTTCCTCTCATAAATTCCTTTTTCAAGATTATAAGTGGCAAGTAATTTTGCAAGCCAATGCTGGAATGTAGGGGCTGCACGATCCAGCCACGCAGAAGAAATGCAAATACGCCAAACAGCCATAGCAAGAAACAAGAAGTTATACAATGAATCTCGCAGTCCCATGTGGCTAACCCCAAGGAGCATTAACGCGGGAGTAAGGGAACCTTTTAGCTTCAGTGTTTGATTCATACATTTTTCAACTTCACTGATCAGATTTTTCAACTGTGGTCACGTTGCAAACATAAGTATTGCATCCGCATCCAAACTACCGCAGTGGGAGCAACTAATCCCCTCCTGTCCCCCCCATTGTGCAATCTTTGTTGGCATATAATATAAAGAGAAAATCACCTTGTAATGCTGAGCCTGAAGCCCTGACGAGCACAAGATGGTCTGTCCCAACTCCAAAGAATCAAGAAAATCATCCTGATCCACATCAAGCTTATCAGCCCGTATTTACCGTGCTTATCCAAATCGTCTGGTTTAAGCAATGAGAGTTCTGCATAGATCCGCTTTATAGTGCAATTCTCCTTGAGTCTAATAATATCAATAATTCCTGTTTTCTCAGAGTGATTTGATCCCCCTTTTTTCCCTCCTAAAAAGCTACATACCTGCAGATATTTAAAAAAGCTCCTTTAGTTGATACCATAATCATTTTGAATTTCGCTAAATGGGAGAATACCCCCCAGCCCCATAAGATCACCTATCTTTCGTAGTCCATGCTCTTCCCATTCCCTCATAGTCGCCTCCGCGAAAATTCCCGGTAAAATGGGATTTTTATATAGCTGGGTATAAAAATGAATTCTCCCAAGGCCCAGTTTTTTCTTGCACGCCGCCCAGATCTTAAATGCTGCTATCAGCATTTTAAACTATGTTTTTTTTAAAGTAGCTGGGCTCGTTGAATTTCATGAAGCAATTCCTGGCTTCATCTCCTTGTTTAGAAAGGTCTGGGGATTCTGCTTTTGTCCAAACATCTACTGCCCTCCCACCAACTAAGCTATTCATATCTTGAAAGGCCGCAGCCCAGTAATACATTTTAAAATCTGGGACTGCCCCGCCACCTCTATCTCGTGGTAGTGACATAAACCTCAAGGCCCTTCTAGTTTTCCCGTGCGCCCATATGAACCTATTCACCATATGCTCCAATACCCTAAACCAGTGTTTCTCAATTTCTAATGCTATTCCCCTGAAGCGGTACAATATTCTAGGCAAGTACACCATCTTAACCACATCGCAACGCACTACAATTGAAATATGTAGATTACGTAGTCTATCAAAGTCCTTTTTTGCCTTACAAATGATTGTTTCATCGTTTATCTTCACTAACTCCCCCAATTCGGGCGTAATATTGATGCATAGATAAATGGCTGAGTCTGCCACCCGCGGGTCGTCCAGGTAAGTCCCCCATATTTTTCATTATCAGGGTCTTTGAACTATTTAATGCATGCCCTGTTAATAATCCAAAAGCTTGTGCCTCAGCCTCTATAACGGCTATGGCTTCAGCAGGATCGGGGTGACCACAGCAATGTCATCTGCATAAGCTATTTTCTTTGTGTCCAACTCTTGAAACCTCATCGGCTTAATTCTGGTATTAGCCTCCAACAAAAGGATCTATATACAAAGCAAAAAGGAGGGGTGAGCATGGAAACCCACTGCTGTGTACCGCGCTTAATTACCACGAGTGCCGTATACCCCCTATTCAGCCTTGGCCGGGCTGTCAGAGCCTTATACAAAGCTTGCACTGCGCTGATGAAACCGCCCCAATACCGTACCATTTCATTGCCTCCCACAAGTAGTCCCAGGAGACCCTATCAAATGCTTTTTTGGCATCCAGTAAGATCAAAGCCATAGGGTACCCTGAGACTTTCGCCACATCGAACAAAGTTATAACCCTGTGGATATTCTCTGTTGTCCCCCTCCTGGGGATAAAGCAGTTCTGGCTGGATTGGACTAAGTTCCCAATTATTTTGATTAACCGGGTCGCCAATGCCTTCGAATATATTTTTGCATCGTTATTTATAAGTGTGATAGGCTGGTAGGAACCAGGTTCTCTAGCAGGCTTACCCTTTTTCAGAAATACTATCATGTCGGCCCGAGCCAAAGATTCAGAAATTGAGCTCCCTTGCTGGGCCTGGCACACCACATCCACCAGATCCGGGCCAATTGCTTCAAGGAAAGTTTTATAAAACTCAAATGGAATTTTATCCGGTCCTGCTGCTTTTCCAGAGGGGAGAATCTCTAGTGCACCATTCGTCTCTTCCAGAGTCAGTGGAGTCTCAAGAGCTTCCCTGTCATTAGAATCCATATCCTGCAGCCCAATCCTACGTAAATATCCTTGAATTCGAACCTGCTCTCTTTGCTGCTCCTCAGAGTAAAGTTTTTCATAGAAAAAACGAAACACTTCCTGAATCCCTGGTGAGCCCTCAATTACATTCCCATTGGAACCTAAGATTCCTCAAATCTCCCCCGCCAAACTCTTTTGTCTCAGTCGGGCTGCCAGAGTGTCTCTCCCTCTCATTAAACTCATGACAGTGCTCCCTCCTGGATAGGAATCTTTCCGCTGCCTTGGTTGCGATTAAATCTCCTAGCTCAACTTCAGTTAAAGCCAAATTGAGCGGGATCCCATCCAGTGGGTTACTCCTACTGACAGCCATCGTATGTTCCTCCTCCACTTCCCTCAGTATGATGCTCAGCATTTTCTCCCTCTGGGCTTCCTTCTTCTGTCTAAACAGGCTGTAACTCAGAGTCTTGCCCTTGATCCCAGCAATAAACGCGTCCCAGACTACCCCAGTGCAAGCACTGCCCCTATTAATCTCCCAAAACCTCTAAATCCATTCATTCATATGGGTAACATATTAGAAATCCTTCAACAATCCCCACTCAAAAGTCCACAACCGCTCTTGCTTAACCCCTCCCCCCAAGCTAATTATCAAGACTAACGGGTTATTGTCCCAGAGTATCCGGGGGTGTTTCTCGATTCTACACCTCAGGATTAGTGAATATGTAACAAAAAAATAATCCAATCTCACTACTACATTAGATGTTGCAGAGAAAAATGTACTGCCAGTGTCATTGGGGTGCAGGCACGCCCATACATCCAAAAGTGCATTGTTCTGAACCAAGCTAGAAAGTGCCCTAAAAACCCTCTTCCTTCTAACCCCATATCTATGTCATGCCTCCCCCCAGAGACCACCCAAACCATTAAAGTTGTAATTGCCACACATTATTACTGGGGTGGGCCAGGAATCTAGCTCCACATCCAAAAACTCTAATAATTCAGGGCCATCTCCAGTCGAACCATAGACCGAGCATACTGTTAATGTGTCACCATGTATCGTGCATTCAACCATCCCCCAGCGACCCCACTTATCTGCCAGTTTCCTCCGAAAAATTATATCACGCCGTCGGGATAGAATAGCCACTCCTCTTGTTTTAGTACCCTGTTTGGTATTAATAATAAGCTCAAATCCAAGCTGCTCCAGGACCCTTTCTCTGTTACCCTCTATATGAGTTTCCTGAAGGCAAAGTATATCAATATGTAGTGTTTTCAAAATTATTGCAGCTCTCTGCCTCTTGGCTTGGTCATTTACCCCACATATATTCAGTGAAGCTACACACAAACTCATTATGTATTATTGATGTTTATCATAATCATTTTACCATCCTTATTCAATTTGCAATGTGTGCCTTCGCCTAGGCTTTCTTTGAGTATTCCTCCTCCTTATGTTGTTTAGCAGATCTATTCTCAAGTGGTGTACTGTACTGTGCTGTACTGTGCCCACTAATCCCCTCACCTCCCCAAACCCCCTTCCTCTCACGATCCCCCTCACCCCCACCCCCACCCCCTACATCCCTCACAGGCAAATAGGTCAGACATGACCTATGTGTGGCTGCCGAGACTCAAATCTCCAGTTGCCACAGGTTCCCCCTCCCCAACCCTTACAGCTAACCTTTCAAAGTCCCACATGTGATTACATTATATAGCCAGTATGCCAAACAAAGAAATAAATAAATGAAAAAGAAGTCTAGGCTAAGATTAAAGACAAAATACTGTGCTAACATTGCCTACAAGAGGGCCTAACCTAAACCAGAGCACTAATTCTAGATTTCCTCTAGAACTTTCTCCACCACGTCATACCCCTCGAGCCTTCAATTTAGCCTACTTCACTTCCGACAAATATTACTGTGCTTTCATTTCTGAGAAAAACATTTGCACAAATAACTAAGTTGTGAGAGAAACAACATGTATGCCTAACAGCCGGCCCCTTGAAAAAGAGCAATCAGCTGCTGAAGCCTCCACATTCTTTCAACGGTGGCATGGCAAAGGTCTGGCCAAGTAAATAATGTATGCGCATCATAAGTCCTTTTTGCATCCGGCCTCGCCTTGTCCATTAGATCCTGTCTGAGAAGAAAGTTGCCAACATAAATTAGGATGGCTCTGGGTCTCCCACCTTGCCCTGTGACTCTGCCTCTTTTCTCGGTCATGGGAAAACGATGCGCCCTCTGAATTTTGACATCCCAATTCCATGGGGCTATGTCAGGAAATGCTCCTTTTAACAAAGCCACTACAAAGGCCATAATGTTCTCTCCTTCACTATTTTCAGCAATACCCAGCAGTCTCACATTGTTTCATCGCTGACGATTTTCGAAGTCTTCCAACTTCCACATCATATCTTCTGATTGCTTCTCCTGTGACTCCTTGTAGCACTGTAGTTTCCCCATTTACTCCTCAAGAGTTTCAGTTCTCTCCTCAACATGAACTACTCTTTTTGCCATATCAGAGTACAGCTTATTCATTCTCCTTAAAGACCCCTGCATCTTTGTAGTTGCTTGCTGTGCCCGGCGACTCTCAAGTCTAGCTTCCTCTTGCATCTGTTTCAGGGTGGTGTACATAAACTCTAAAGATGGTGCAGCTATAACATCAGTCGTGCTAGCGGACCAGTGCTGCTGCCCCCCCTTCATCATGATAGGTCTGACTTGTGGCTGAATAGTCTCACGCCAATTTGCGAGCTGTTGCCATATGCTTTGACGGGCCAGTTCTTTTGGACCTGTGCTTCTGTGCTAGAGACTTAGTGCGCTGCATCTTCTGAATTGTTGAGGAATCGTCAGAATCAAAATCAGATCCTCCAGAATAGTGGCCTTCATTCGTAAATGAAAGATCAGTATCTTTATTTAGTGAAAAAAACGTATCCCCCTCTGGTGACCCCAAGGGTAATTTAGACTGTACTGAATTTTGAATCAGACCTGCTGGTATTTCTTTTGACACAGCCACGTCTGCACCAACAGTGTGTGTGTACATAAAGTAGCATTACCTTTTCCTTGTCCAGCATCCATTCCTGCAGATACAGCAGATACTGCACTAACTTGCAAAACCAGAGATAGGCCGTAGGTTTTTCCCCCAACGTTGCACGTGGCCTGATAGCTCCGGCCTTTCTAATGCATCCTGCTGTTCGGAAAGTCCCGCAATCCAAGCCGGTTGTCCGATTCAACAGTTTCAGTTTCAACAATCTCATCCTCCCACTCCAGCCCAGAATGCTACCGTACCGCTGCTTCCCCCGCGCACAGGGTCAATCCATCCTTTCCAGCTCTGCCCATGTCGACTTAACCTCTTCCGTGCTCATGACGTCTCCCGGCCGTCATGAGTCACGATGGGCGTGTGCGGACGACGGCCAGGAGACGTCATGACCACGCCCGCGATCAGAATGCCAGCACTGCGGGAGCGCTGCGGCGGAATTTGCACCGCAGCGAAGAGGTTAATTTCTGCTGAGTGCATCCGCCCCGCAGGTCGCTACCACCATTGCTGCTGCAAAGGTTTCCACCAGTGTTGCCTGCCGCATGGAGCTGTCCGCTCCCACTGTCCTCGGCTTGCCTCGTCCCTCTGCGGCACCTTTTTGCCCTTTGCCGCCAGGCTCCTCGTTCTTCTTCGGGAGTACCCCACGTCGAGATGGTCCTGTGCCTCTCACACTCGCTGGGGGTATATCAATCTCCTTTTCCAGGTCCTTCTCTATTCCATCTTTACTGGGCTTGTTGGTCTTTGGCCTCATCTTAGTGCCACTGAGCGAGCACTCCCACAGCATCTCAGTGGTAATCCCAATCTCCTGCAGCAGCACCCTGGCAACCACCACCGCAATCGTCACCAGGCATCTGGATCCTCAATGGGAACCCCGACTCAGCTCCTGCCACGTCAGCCAATCGGCCAGGTAAGCGTAATGCGGCATATCAGCACATATCAGCACATTTCTATTCCTTCCCTGGTAGCATTCAGGGAGAGAGAATCTGTAGCTTCTCTCACAGAGGTCAGTCGGCAGCCATCTTGCCCTCCGGAACTCCCCATAAGAATATTTGAATGAAAAAATGAAACACAGAATAGGCAATTAAGAAACAGTAAAAAAGATAGAACAGATAAAAAGTAATAACATGGTAAGAAAAGTAGGAATAATAGAACTCTGTTAAACCAGAGATAAATACAAAAAAGGACATACCTATACAACAAACAGAAAGATGAGGGTGGTGGGACTATGAAGGGAAATAACACAACCAAACTCCAAATGGTCAACAAAATAGAGGGGAGACCGGACTACACTAAATGATATCCAAGGCATCCTGACGAGACATGGAACAAACCTAAAAGTAAGAGATAAGCATGATATAAAATGCATAACATATTAACTATAATTCCTACTAATGAACATAAAAGTGAGAAAATATCAGAAAGACCATAAAAACATATATCAGGCAGCATTGAATCAGTTAACATTCAATTTGGAAATATCCATTGCCTCTCCCTTGTAAGTGGCGATACACTTTACTTTAGTAGTTTTGTTATTGTAAGTTATTTTTAAGAAGCATGAGTGGAATAGACCGAAAATAGCTTTGTGTGAGTGATGAACTGAATGTATATCAAGACATCTTTTTGCCTGTCTGCAGTAGCCTTAGAAATATCTTGTGCAAAGAAGAGATTGGATCCAGACCTTAAAACACGGTCTTTGGCTTTAGCTGCTTTGATGACTTTAAGGAGACCCAAATATTTAAAAAAGTAAAGGATTACTCCTCTAGGTTTCGGTGAGGTTGATGCAGTCCAAGGAGAATGACCAAGGCTATGTGTTTAATATATGTTCAAAAGAGGGGATGTAAGCAAGTCCAATACTTTAGATGGAAAAGCTTAGAAAAAAGGATGTGTGATTTGAACCTTTGACTCATTCAATCAAGCCATACATGCACAGGTTGTTTCTCGTGTTTTGATTTTCAGTGTCCTCAGCATGTTTTTTTAAACCTGTAATTTCAGATTGCAGTGAGCATAGTGTCTTCGAGTATTTCAACCCTTTATTCCATCTGAGTTCTGCTTTCATCTACGTAAGACCATTTTTCATCCAACATTTGGAGTTTCCTGTTAGTGTACTCCATATAAGGTTTAAGGGCTCAAATTTCTTCAAGTAGAAACTGAATAGAGAACATGGTGTTGGATTTTATGGGGGAGGGAGGTTCATTTTTAACTCCTTGATGTGCTGAAGTATTAGAGGCGATCAGAGTTTGCACTAATCCAAGCCCCTCATCCAAAAAAGGAGTTATGGTTTGGAGCCCCAGGAATGCATACTCCAATGGTGCTGATATACAGGGAGTTTTGCCCCTGACCATCAGGTCATTTTTGATTTTGCAGACCCTGTTCTATCAGGCCTCAATAGGGTGGGTGACTCTCCCAATGCAGTAACGCCTATGATTTTTCATAGGAGAGCAAAGGCTCTTCCCGCATCCAACTTGACGTTCCCTTACCTCTTAATGGGACAGAGGACCACCAATCTCACATGCAAGCATTTGAGCCAATTTATGGCACAGCTTTTACTTCTCTTTACTATGAGTGAACCCTTTAGATGTTGAATTCTTTATGCAGGAAATGAATGTGTTTTTCTTGATTAATTATGTCAACAGTGCACTTTTCAGATGTGAATGCGAATTCCAGTATACAACAATTTTGCCCAGTAAATAATTCCAAAGCGTTATAAATGCAATGTAGAGCCTGTATTTAATGCAATGAGATTCTATATGCTTGACATAAGTGAGGCTTTAGGCCTACTCGTATTTTCAGATTGCATATTTTAATGGATGCATTTTCCAACACTTGACAGAAACTCCTCTTCTCCCCACCTGGGCTTTGTACCATCGAGCTCAAATATACCCTTCAGACTTCATAATATTGGCAGTTCGAAATTCAATCAAATCAATAGGCTGCATTGGAACATTTGTGAAATGTAATGTTTTCTATTCCTGATATTCCTAGAGCAGATGGCTTTATAACTGTATACAATTCAAGGGCACTTCGGAGTCTGCAGTTTATATTTTCAATGTGGTACAGTTTTCTGTGTAAGGCATAGTACAGCATATTCATTAGATTTAGGGAAAATGCCAATATATTCATTTGCTGGGCTTTCTGTGATGTGTATCATCCTCTGTCCCACCACAGTGTACATTGTATCTGTCTAGAAGTGTATAAAGGCTCATCATTCTGGAGACGAGCCAGAGCATTTTCTCCACAACCTTTAGGCTGACTTCATGTCGAACCTTTTGCGATATAGAATTTAGGATTATTTCCATGTTCTTTCTCTCCTGACGTTTTGAGCTGTCCTTATGACATATGCCCTGCGAGGCTCACTTTTCCTTATGATGGACCTTATTCAATGCAGGATTAGGGGTCATTTACTCTACCAAATATATTTATATGTATTTGCATTTTTCATATTACGACTGATTGACTAATCAATGGCTTTTGCTTTTGTATTTATTTTTTCATGTTTAATAAACCTTCATGGCGTGTACTTTGAACCTTGTCTCAACTCTTGTTTCCTGAGTAGATATTTTTGCCCTCTGGGTAAATTCTGTATTAATTGTAGGGTTCTTGTCTGAAATAGATTTGGACCCATCCCTGATCCATCAATCGGCCCCTTTAATGTTGGAAAAATTTGGCACTGGTAGAAAAGAGGTAGGAGTTGTTGAACTTGGCCCTTTTTGCAGGGGCATCCCTGAACTTTTCGCCTTTCTCCTAGCCTTTTTTCTGACATGGTGTTGGTGGTTCTAGGACTCTGGGCACTTTAGCACTGATGTCCAGTGTAAAGTGCGTGTGCTCTCTGTGGTAAACATGGTAAGATTGGTCTACACCTGTTTGACATATTTAATTTTCCTGTCAGTCCCTTGTAAAGTGGTATCTCATATACCCGGGTTGGTAAATTAAATGCTACTGGTGGGCTTGCAGCGCTGATTGTGCCACCCCCCAAAGTAGCCTTTCAAACCTATCTCAGGCTTCTGCCATTGCAGGGCCTGTGCACAAAGTGTTATTGCCGCTGTGACGTGACCCCTAAAGTGTGTGGCATGTCTGTGACCCCCTTTTACTAAATGTCAGTCACCCATAAGGTAGACCCTAGCTAGCCCTATGGGCAGGGTGCATTGTACGTAAAAGGTAGGACATGTACCTTAAGTGTGTGACATGTCCTGATAGGGACAAACAGCCATTTTGGTTTCTTACTACTGTGAGCCTGCCCTCCCATAGGAATGCATTGGGGATTCCCTGATAAGTGTTTCAGTGGTAATTCTTGAAATGAGAGGAGCAGCGTGGTCAAGTTTGGTATATGTGGAATATTGATAATAAATGCTATGCAATGGTTTGCGCAGATTTATTATAACTATTTTAGAAAAGCAACTAGGTGTCTGCCTGCCAGATGTGGATTGCATGTCTGGCTTTGGAGTGGCAGGGGCTGGAGAGGTGTGTATGTCTCCAGGAAGGGCAGGGTGAGTCAGCGCTAGGCTGAATAGGGTATCTGCATTTGGAGTAGTGGTAGTTATCCCCTGACCCTGAATAGGTCTGTGCCTGCCTATGTAAATGCTGGCTCCGCCCCCTGTGGTGTGTCTGATGATGAGCCCCCACCTGACAAAGGAGGGTGTGAGCAGTGTACACAAACCCCCCCAGAACCAGTTAGAACTGGTTCCCCCAAGCTCAGACAAAGGGAAATGGAGTATAAGTACTGGGACTGTGACCTCATGAAAATGTTGTGCTTTTGTGCTTCCAGGCAACCTGCTGCTGCTGGGCCCCAGGATGAACCAGTACGAGGGACAGCTTCCCTGCCGGAGGGCCCTGTGTGCTGTCCTGCCTGGGCCCAGCCCTTGCCCTGCGCTGCATCTTTATTTCCTTGCTCCAGGACGAGAGGAGCATTTTTGTTTTGATTTGCAGCGCTGGGCTTTTATGAATGTAGAGGGAATCCCAATGTGGGGATTCCCCCGAAATTGCTGAGGGAAGCGGGTGCCCACCCCGCTTTTATGTGTATTTAGAAGAGCCAGAGCCCACCCCGCTTTGTGGTCTGCTTGTGAGTGGGAGCCCACCCCGCCTGCTGGTGCTGTTATTTAGGGAGCGGGTGCCCACTCCACAATTGTGTGGTTAATAGTGGGAGCCCATCCCACTTTTGGTTTTATTTACGGGTGGGTGCCTACCCTGCATTTGTGAGGAAAAGGGGAGCCGCCACCACCGCTGCGAGTGGTGAAACCAGACATCAGGCACCCCTGCCTAACTGTGGGTGTTACGGAGTGCCAGAAGTGTGAGGGAGGAGACCTGCGGGCTCCCCAGATGCTGAGAAGTCCAGGAGAGACCGCCAGAACTGACTGCATGCCGTGAGGAGAGGGAGAGCCCCGCGCCTTCGCTGATGACCGCAGGTGTCCTGAGAGGCCCAGGAGAGCAGCCGGGTGAGGCACAGTGTTGGTGCCTCCTTTCCCACGACCTGAGGAAATGTCCCGCGTTGTAAGGAGAAGCCCACAACAAGCCCCGGTGAGTGGGGCTCAAATTGGGCATTAGTGCTGGGGCAGCCGCACCAGAGGGCACTTCTTCTTTTTGCGAGTCCCGGAGCGGGGCTCAAGAGGCACTACAGAGTCCAGGATGATGCCACAGCTGACCCGCCAGACAGAGGGCAGCTGCAATGTTGGGGAGCATTTTGGTACTGGAGTCCCAAAGTGGGGCCCCTCAGGCACTTAGAGTGTCAGTGTTTTCTCAGCAATTTTGGGGGCCATTTTATTGTTGAGTCCCCGTGGGGACCCAGGAGGCACAGTGGTGTCAGTTCTTCTTTGTGCCAATCCCAGCTGCCCTGCGAGAGCGCAGGCAGCTGCAAAGTTTGGGGGCAATTTATCTTCTTAAGGAAGGGTTGAGTTGCACCCCACACCCCAGTGCATCTGCACACTGTGTTTTCGCTGCCAAGGCAGCCAGGGGGCTATTCGAGAGGCCTCATTTCATGCCCTGACATTTCTGGACATGGGACATTGGAGCCCCAGTGAAAGGCCAGTTGGCCGGGGGTCAGTTTCTAAGATGATGTATGCACCAAATTAGAGTTACTGTGGTGCACTGTTTAGGCTTATGATGCCTATTGCGTAATGTGATTATGCCTAGGGAGTTTATGCACAATGTGTTTTGTGCCTTATTGTGATGCAGACATAATATGATTATGTTGATGTTTGCAAAATGTGATTTATGCACCCTGATTGTTGCATAATGTGTTTATGCTGGTGAGGCCTATTACGTAATGTGCTTATGCTAATGAGGTTTGGGCCTAATGGGTTTTATGCTTAACCCCTTCGCTGCGGCGGAAATTCCGCCGCAGCGCTGGGGGATGCGGGGGGGCAGCGCGGTGGCGCGATGCTCATGACGGAGCCACTCCGTCATGAGCCACGGTTGGGCTGTGCTCATGACGGAGTGGTTCCGTCATGACTCCGCCCACAGCGCTAATCGCCCGCACAGGCGGGGAATTAGCGCCGCGTGGGCGGCGCGGCCACCAACGGCCACAGCATGACGGAACCACTCCGTCATGAGCACACGGCAACCGTGGCTCATGACGGCGTGGTTCCGTCATGAGCACGGAAGGAGTTAATGTGATAATGCTGAGGTCATTATTGTAGCAGTAGTTACTGGTTGTGTTTTATATTTACTACCTGCATTCTGATGGTTCTGACCGTGGTCCGATTAGCTTGGTCCTGTATATAATCCCGTGTGAATATTGCCTAGTGCCAGTTGGCACAGTGTATATTTTGTGGTTATGATTCTAATGTGTTTTGGATAATACAAAGGCTATTTTTTTATATATAACATTGTGTGGAGTTTCTTTTGTGGTGTGCCTAGTGTGTTGCTGCTGTGTGTGTGTGTTGCACAAACACTTTACACATTGCCTCTGGGATACGCCTGACTGCTCGTGCAAAGCTACCAAGGGGGTGAGCAGGGGTTATCTTCAGCTTATAACTCCCTTGCCCTGACTAGAGTGGTGGTTTCTGCCTGGCTTAGGCGCAAGCCCTAGCCAACCAGAAATCCCATTTCTAACAGGAGTTAAGGGCACGTCCTCTTCTTTTTGTACTGGTGAATTTGTGATGCCATTTTAAGAATACCATTTTACATAAGCTAGTAGAATATACTGAATAATATGCTTTGCATTGTATTTATGGTGTTGTATTCAACTAAAGGCCTAAAAATAAGCGTGCTAACTTCCTTTTGCTTTCCACAAGTTATTTAGCAGGGTGGTGGTGTGTTAAGGGCCATGATGAAATATTCAAAATAATACGTGTTCCCTTCCCAAACAACATGCTGTCAGACAAAGAAATGCTGAAGAGTTTATCACATTTTGAATGAGCACCTCAATTCTTAGAAGAGATTTAAATGTTTACATTTTTAGTTTTCAGCAGTCCTTCTAATTCATCTCTTGGGAACGTAAGCGCCTAATTGTGTTCCCTGTGGAACTGTGTCTCATTAACTAGGAACATCTGGCAGTTAGTGAATGCTACTCACTAGAGAACCAAAGAGAAGACACCTGGTAACTCACAGACCAAATCCTGAGAGTCTGAGGGCGCACAGGGCAAACCAAAGAAAGCATATAAATACTGTGCCACACATGAGATATACTCCATCAGTAAATCTTTCTGCTGATGGTAAGACTTGCAGCAGTGTCTTCAGAAGGAGGAGTTCTATCAGGGAGACTTAAATCAGACCCTCTTTCGAGCCCCTGTATGATGTATGATGCAATGTGTGTGAAGGCTGACATGTACAGTCCACACGTCGTCTGGAGAAACATATACAGGGCAACATTAGGCACATCTGGCGTGGAGCTCCCCAGCCTGCGGTTTCCTCCTTTCTGCACAGTTCAGAAAGAAGACATAGAGCAAAGACTTGTTTGAAGCCTAAGGTATTATAAGGTAAGATAAGAAAATATATGTTTTTCCGTTTCTCCTTTTCTAATTATCCATGTAGCCCTGAAGGGAGAACAGCATGAACACTGCAAGCTTCCCTTATATCGACGTCACGGAAGCAGCAGTACAAAGTGGAAGGACATGAGAAACATGCATTGGCAACGCCAATCGGTCTCGCCATTAGGATATTATATGTATTTAGCTATGCAGCACATTAGCATGGGTGCTGAATCACTTTCGCACTAGAAGTCAGGGTAACTGCGTATGAATAAGGAAGGCGCTTTTTGAGGCAGCAGAAGCCCTCTGCAGACATCAGCTAAAATGCTGAGGGCCCGATTCACAGAACTAACTTAAGACAAAATCCTAAACTTACTACTATTTTCGTATTCACAGAAGGCACTTACTCATTTTGGTATTCACAGAAGACACTTACTCACTTCGGTATTCACAGAAGTTAGGCGTCCTAACTTTAGGACTCCTAAATGCCTTCGGTGAATACCGAAAGTCTTAAAATTAGGATTTTTCTCAGTTTAGGAGTCCTAAAGTTAGGACTCCTAACTTTACTACTACTAAACTCAGAAAAATCCTAATTTTAAGGCTTTCGGTATTCACAGAAGGCATTTAGGAGTCCTAAAGTTAGGAGTCCTAAGTTTACTACTCTTAATGTGATAAAAAACCTAATTTTAAGACTTTCGGTATTCAGAGAACGCATTTAGGAGTCCTAAATTTAGGAGTCCTAACTATACTACTACTAAACTGAGAAAATTCCTAATTTTAAGGCTTTCGGTATTCACAGAAGGCATTTAGGAGTCCTAAAGTTAGGAGTCCAAACTTTACTACTACTAAATTGAGAAAAATCCTAATTTTAAGACTTTCGGTTTTCACAGAAGGCATTTAGGAGTCCTAAAGTTAGGAGTCCTAACTATACTACTCCTAAACTGTAAAAAATCCTAATTTTAAGACTTTCGGTATTCACAGAAGCCATTTAGGAGTCCTAAACTTAGGACTCCTAACTTCTGTGAATACCATAATGAGTAAGTGCCTTCTGTGAATACCAAAATGAGTAAGTGCCATCTGTGAATACCAAAATGGTAGTAAGTTTAGGATTTTGTCTTAAGTTAGTTCTGTGAATCGGGCCCTGAGTGTCTAGCTCCCCCTCTGCTTATTTGCTGCACAGTTAAATACATGTAAGATCCCAATGGCGAGACCGATTGGCATTGCTGTGGAGTGCATGCACTGTATTTCAAAATACCTTCACTGCCGACTCCACTTGCGATGGGCCTGGGGCGCACTTGCAGCGCTGCTGTTGTAAATTGCAGGGTCAGATTCTGTCATGGCCTCCAGATCTATGTGAGCAGAGGCTGGGCCCACAGCAGAGGCTAATGTCTATAAAGGAAAATAAGGCAAGTGCGTGCTGGGCCAAGCCCCCAAGGACTCCTGTACACTGGGGCAGGACAGGCGCCTCTTTGAAAGGCTGCAGTACTGAAGCACTGCGTGGTCTTCTCTTAGTCTCAGACCCCTCTGTACTTTTAATTGGATAGTAAACATAATTATCAGCAGGGCTGTAATGTGTTCAGTGGGCCAGAACCAACATTCCCCAGTATACCAGTACCCTTAATGCAGGTGTACTGTTACTCCCTATCCGGACCATTCCAAGAGTGTATTCCTTTAACATAGCTGCCAAGGTTTCAAATTGATATGTGTGACATTTGCAAAATTTCAATGTAAATATGAGTGACATTTCAAGGACTATGAGTGACACTTTCTTGTGAGCAAAATCAGCCTTTCTCTACCCAGTACACTAAAACCTCATTCCCAATATAAACAAACCTAACCCATCCAGTGCTTTCAAACACCACCTAGCTTTAGAACTAACTCCATTCATATCCAACAGAACCAACCTGCCCCTTCCCAGTCCATCTGGACCCCACTCACATCCTAAGTGTTCAGCTCGCCTGGGCCAGGTTGAGATGGGACCAGGGGCCACCGGTGTTGCTTTGATGATCGAGAGAGAGAGGCCGGGCATGCTGGCCTTTCAGGACTGGCCTCTGATTGCTCCGATATGGCTATTGATTGCAGCCTTTGGACTGTCAGCAGAAAGGGGCTGCTGCCTGTGTGTCCTAGGAGCTGCACTGCTGAGTCCTTAGGTGAGCTGCACTGGCTAGCTCTTTGACTATCAGCTCGCTGTCACTCTGGCCACCATGATAATACTGGTGCCAGTGTAGTGTAACTGTGTCACGTAATTGAACGAAGGCATGTGGTGAACGGTTGTTCAGTCAACAATTGAACAACATTCGGCTAAATTAACCAGTTTGGGAGGCTGCAGGGGCCTGGCCAAACGAGCAGGTCAGATTCTATTTAAATGATTTCATACCACCAGTGAAGGAACAATAATATGGGCTTGTTTTTACTTATTGACCTGGAGAAAATTAAAGGCCATGCTGGCTTCATCGGTATTCAATCATGTGATGCGCAGGTGCACTAGGATTCCAGCAGCAGGTGCATTAACCCCAACGTATATCAGCATAAAAGGCCTGACTGGATGAACTACTCGCCCCTGACATATCTGCAGACATCTGCAGCAATGGCTATTGTATGGGGAAAGAGGGTCATTTTACAGTATATGCTAATGAATATTTGCACAATAAAAACAAAAATTAAATAAAAATGTTCTAACCCAAAATAATAGAAACAATAAAAATATGTGCATTTAAAGGGCCCAGGAGGGAGTGGCGGTGCAAACCTTCACGCCGCTACCAGAAAAGATGGGGGAGTGTTTAATCGGGCTTTGGATGTTTTGGGATGCTTAAGTACAGCCGAGCTGGGCCCATTCCTGGGCAGCACAGAGTTGTTTACTAACCCGTTATGCAGCAGACTCCGCACAACCTGGCTCTAAAGCAAAGGGTATTTGGTCACTGTTTCAGCTGGCTTGTGGGACCCATATTCATACTGTCTGCACATCTCACAATTCCCTTTTCTGGTTCCCCTGCCTCATCACGTCTTTCAATTTTTCAACAATGCACACCCTTGTATCCTAAGACCACTGAAAGGTAGGCGAGTGGGAAAGAAGGGCAGAGTTTGAACTGATCGCATGCAGCTCCAGTACTCCCCCCCCCCACACCCAGGGCCCGTGGTTGGCACCTTTCCAGGTCAGTTGTGTCATCGGTTTATGATCTAAGAAATGCATGTGGGTGTACCTTGAACTCTGTGACCTACAGCACCCTTTCACCATATGTGCAGTCTATGTGTGTGCAGCAGAGAAGTGTCACACCGAGTAAAGCGCTTGGTGCTTCGGTTCTCTCAAGGCTTGTGTGCACTCTCAGATTAACATCTGGACATTATCATATGCATTACGTTGCTTTGTACCTGATATTGAAAGGCTATTGCAGTGTATGCTGTGTCTGCCCGTCATATTGGGGACGTGTCTCCCAAGCGAGTAATGCTGACTGCGTGGTATTCGAGAGGAGAGCAGCTGGGGCAGGGTCACCCAATGAGTGAATGAAGGACCCTTTATAGCTCTAGGGTTGGAAGAAGGGGGGCTCATTTGGCCGCGCTGTTAATATTGCTGCAGCCCGTTTACATTTTTATTCAAGTCTATTAGATTTGTGCGACATATCTTACCGCACGTGATGTCCCTTATCCACTTATCCCAATACCGCCTGAGCGTTTATTAATATCGCTCACAGCAAGGGCACATGACCGACATCCGTCTGGGGCTCCCTCAATCAGAAGTCCGGCATGGTTCTACATGGAGGGGCAGTGAAATCGGGCTTTAAATGTGTTTTAGGAGGACTGCATTACTTTGAACCGGGTGGTGCGCACACGTCCAAACAGGACTACACCCTTGATTTGGACAGGAGTACACCTCAGAAGGCGGCACTAGAGCACTTTAAACAGGGCCACGGAACACCTCTCGGCTGGACTGCAGCTGTATTGTATTGCAGTATTTGTACAGTCTTACTGTCACTATGGGGGTGTTGGAATGCTATGCGTGTGCTAGGACACCACACATTCCATTTTAGAAACTGCAGCACTTTAAATAGAAGTGCAACCACACCTCTGAGCAAGACTGTGCCCTTGGGGCAGTAAAGACCTCTCTGGGCATGACAGCAGTACTTTGAACAGGATAGTACATACATTTCAAAGCACGATTGTAGTGCTTCGAAACGCACATTACACACATTTATGAGCAGGACTGCAGCACGTTAGAGAGGACCATGGACACAGCGCTCTCAACAGGACTGCTTTGGCTTTACTAGGAGAGCAGATATACCTATGGGGAACAGCAGCACTTCAAGCAGAACAGCGTGGCTTCTCTGGGAAGGACTGTTCACTTAGAATAGGACAGAGCAAACACTTCTGGGCACAACGGAAGCCCCGACTGAAGCTCTTTAACTCGTATGCGTGCGATGTAAGGCATTGCGCGCATACCTGTACTGGCTAGCTGAGAGTGCTGCAGTCTATTGCCTCCAAGTCGACAAATGCGGAGAATTGCAATACCCTCTTTGTAACTGGTTCTATTGTACAGCGCTCTGACACCTTTAGGTAAAGTCCGCGCTATATAAAACTCCATTAAACAAATAAATAAACCCGGGGGCGCTCCTCAACTGTGGGCTGTCTTCCAGCGTTTCTTTGATGGGCAGCTTATCTACTCCGGGCATACTTGCGCTTTTTAAAATACAGCTTCGAGAACGTAAACCTCAGACTCACACTATACACTCAACCCAGATTCAGCCACAACACCCAGCCTTGGAATTCTCGGCCCCAGAAGTCCCGCCCCTTTTTGTTTTCGTTGGCTAGTCAGAAGCACAGAGCCTTTCCTTTAGCTGAATATCCTACCTGTCTGTGAAGGTAAACACATAACTTCTGTGACCCTGTTACTGTAAGTGGGAGGCCCTATCCTAAGCAAGGTCAGGCACAAACGTCTCCGCTGCTCATGTCTCCGCTTCTTTGCAACACTGACATTGCAGTGAAGGCTGGCCTGATCCAAACATGGCTGACATGGAGGACAAAGCCCGCCTAAGACCTGCTGGGATGCGCAGTATAGTGTCTAAAACGTTCATGTCAGCTTAGTTGTAAAGGGCGAGAGAATAAGGGGACTTGTCCTCGAGTCGCTTTATTAACATATTGTAGGAAAGAAAAATGCAAGTGTTGAAAAAAATACAGTGTTTCTTAGGCGCTGGTGGGACGAGCTTCTATTCCTGAAAGCTTTTCCGCCCAGTTACGTCCGAGCCGAAAGACGGCACAAAAGCATACATGCCAACATTACCGATTGTAAACCAGGAAGAGAGCACGTCATCGCGTGCGAGCCGTTGCAGCTGATGCAGGTGCTGGTGAACGCGGATCACGTGATGATGCCTTCGGAAGCCGGCCAGGAAGAGACCACGTCAACAGGCCGTTTCAGCTGCTGCGGGTGCTGGTGAACGCGGATCACGTGATGCTGCCTTCGGTAAAGCCGCCCAGGAAGAGACCACGTCATCGCGTGCGTGTGGTTGTGGTTAGGCCCTGCGCTAGAAGAAAGTGCGGTGAGTAAAGGGGCCAGTACCCTTGGAAGGATACAAATGACGACATAATCGTCATGAGGAGAGACTAACAAGTCTTACACCAATTGGAAGGCAGCATAGAGAGTGGGCGGAGCTTCCACAAAGTTTCCACACTAAAGTGTATACTGAATGTCTCGGAGAGACAGCGCAAGCACTGTCTAGGCGAGACCTAAAAAGGAACGAAGACGCATCATAAATAGCAACAAATTCGAAAGGCAGTGTGTAGAAGGCACACAGCTATTGGAAGAACACTGCTCAGAGTCGCAGCAGGGCCGCGGGTGCTGTTTCTATTCTTTTAAACTGCAGAATGAGATGAGGTTAAAAACACAGGGATTCACTTCCTTGTGAATGAGAGAATCTTAAGCATTGGTTGGAGCTCATGAAATACAAGCCATGTTTTTTTTATTTTTTTGTTTTTTTATGAAATTTTTATTGAGTTCTTGGCAATCCACTCAGAACAAATAATACAATATATCAAACATAAATAATATACTGGATCTGAAACAGGACCCTGTAAAGCATACATAAAAACAGCTTGGCGATTTAAATTATAACAACAGATATCGGATTTTATCTACCGTAATCAAATGATTTCAGTCAAAGTAAGATTCCCAAATTTTTGTGATTTTACGTAATGCCCCAATCCTTTGAGCAAATATAAATTAAGTTTTCCTGACTTTCTTAATTTTTTGATACCATTCATCTACAGTTTGAACTGTTTCTGGCTTCCAATACTGAAGGATCAATGATCTAGCCACTGCTACTAATATATACAAAAGTTTCGCCAAAGAATCAACCAAATTTAGCTCTGAATCAAAACCAAATATACTTACATTTTCATAGCTGGAGATCATAAAACGTAAATGAAGAGACAGCAAAGAGAACATTCCTTTCCAAAAGGTCCTAATTTTCTAAACAAGTGGGTGACGTAGTACTATACATTTTAGCCAAAGTAGCAGGGGTGTAAAATAAGAGCCACTTACTAAAAAAGAGCATTCGACGCCAGTTGGCACCTCTCAGAACTGTGAAATTAAATTTATTTAAGATATTCCATGAATTATCAGTTAATTCAATACTTTCCTGCTTCTGCCACTTTTTTATTGCTTTGGCACTAACATCCTCCTCCCTACTTTGTGCTAAGCTTTTTCTCCATTTTCCGGGATTTTTGAAAACTGGGGACCAGAAAAGGTCATTTGTTAGGTGTGAAAATTGACTATTCTGCGCTAAATCGAATTGTACCAGGGATTTATACAGTAGGGCATATGAACTAGGGGTGGGCGGAATTTGCGCAATCGCGTTACGCAAATCTCCGCGAAACGGAAAAAAATCTCCGCGAACATGCAGAAATTCCGCAAACACGCGGAATTGCTTGTTCGCGATGCTTTTTTCCTGTTCACAGGTGCTGTTTGCGTGCTCGGGGAGAAATATCTCACGAACACGCATTTTGAGAACGCGAACAAGAAAAAATTTCTCGAAGTCGCGGAAAGCAGAATTTTGGCAATTTCGCGTTCTCCGCGGAACGCGAAATTACCGAAATTCCGCAAATTCCGTGAGCGGAACGGAATTTACCGCCCAGGCCTAATATGAACCCATAAGAAGAAATTTTCCATGAATTAAAATAGCCATCTCATCAATAGTCAACCATACTCCACCTTTCACAAAGTTTGATAAAGTTATAAACCCAGATCTGGCCCAATTATGTATAGTTTCTGGCCCGATCTTGATTTCGAATCCAGAAACGGCATCATTCAGTGGAGTTATTAAACTCAAAAAAGAAAGAGAATACCTTTTCAGCATAACTTCACGCTTTTTAAAAAACCAACTGAGGACCTTATATGTAACTAATTTAGGTGATTTGAATATCGAAAGTGGAGAAGGAATTTTGGTCTCTTTACACATTAAATCAAAACATTTTTTTATAAACAAAGCCTTTCTAGGTGTTGGATATTTAAATCTTGAAAGATACTGTGCAAAGTATGCATGGTAGTAGTCTTTCAGACTTGGCAGACCAAGACCTCCTTGTTCCTTATCTGCATATAAGGTATTAATGGCTATTCGAGGAGTCTTTTTAGCCCAAACAAACGCAGAAAATAAAGATTCAACTTTTGAAAAAAAGGAGCCTGGAAGGGAGCAAAAAATAGTAGAAAACAAAAAATTGAATAAGGGGAGTACAGAGTTTTCAATTAGTGCCACCCGGCCCAAAATGGATAAAGGCAATGGGTTCCATGGTGAAAACATATCACGTACGTTTTGAATCAAGGGCTCGAAATTCAACGTATACAAATCGCGGACTAAAGGCGAAAAAAAAGACGCCCAGATAACTTTTGGGTCTATTATTAACACAGCTCTTAATATCAGGGTGCAATTCAACGTGATTCTTACCACAGATTAAAATCTCAGTTTTCTTCTTGTTAATTCGGTACCCCCCAGTGCTTCAAATTCTGTAAATACCGAAAAAACCTGTATTTGCGTATGCATCTCAGGTGTCAGCAACAACATAATATCATCTGCGTATAATTTAAGCTTTTCCATGCCGGCAATAGGCGGAAGAATATCCTTACTTTTTCTGATTGCGACTGCTAAAGGCTCAATAAAAAAAGCAAAAAGAACGGGAGATAATGGGCAGCCTTGCCTCGTCCCTCTTTGCACGGAAATCGAGCCCACCATACATGAATTAACAAGAATATGAGCTTTTGCCCCCTGATATAAATTTCTAATTAGGGTAATAATTTGAGGGGGAATACCAGAATGTTGTAAAATAAAAAAAGTGTGTCCCAGACCACCAAATTAAAAGCCTTTTCTGCATCTAAAAGGAGAACTAAAGCTGGAACGTTCCGAATTTCAAAATAATCTAATGCCTCAATCAAATAATGTGTGTTAGTGATTAGTTGGCGGCCAGCAATAAAGCCATTCTGATCTGTGTGAATCAGTTGCGAAGAGACATAATTAAAACAAATAGAGAGTAATTTTGTAATAATGTTATAGTCTGAATTTAGTAATGTGATGGGCCGATAAGAATTTGGGTCCTTAGCTTCCTTTCCCTTTTTCAAGAAACTGACCACAGTTCCATCGTAAAAGGACGCTGGAATTGGACTGCCCTCGAGCATAGAATTAGCTAATAAAAGAAGTAACTCAGAAAGAGAACTAAAAAACATAACAAAAACTTCAGCGGGGAGACCATCTGGACCGCAGGCCTTGCCATGAGGAAGACTTTTAACTACAAGCACTAATTCATCAAACGAAAATGGTGACACAATTGCTTCTTGATCTAGCTGGGAAAGAGTGGGGAGACAATGTTTATCTAAAAAATCGTTTAATCTCCACTGATCAGTGGTGTGATGTGAGGTGTAGATATTCTCATAATGGGACAACATAATTGCCCCAATCTCTCCCGCGTCTGAAGTATCCACACCGCTGCTTGGAGATTTAAGTAATCAAACTAAATTAGCTGCAGCTCGTTCTTTAACCTGCCACGCCAGAAATTTACTCGTGAAATTACTGTGCTCGTATATTTTTTGGGCTTGTCTGCAAAAAATGTCTTCACTTCTTGCGAAGTAATGTGCATTCAGCTCCCGTTTTGCGGCATTTAATTGATTCTGTATCTTAGGAGAGGGATTATGGTACATTTGATCTACTAAAACCTGTATTTTTTGCTGCAATTGATTCTTAGTGTCCCTATAAATAGATGATTCCTTTGCATCCCTTCCTATAGCTGCCCCCCTAATGAATGCCTTTAGTGAGTCCCAAACAACATAGATAGGAGCTGTCCCTATATTTCGTTCAATATATTCCCTAATCTCAGTTTTGAGAGAAGTAACCCAAATTTCAACAGACAAATAAGATTTATTGAAGACCCATCGTCTCTGAATATTCGTGCTTTCATCTAGCACAAACTCAGCCACTAACATCGCATGGTCGGAAAAGCCATTGTGTAACATCCGATGATGCCGAGTTTTAAATTTTGAAGAAACCAGAAAAAAATCAACGCGGGAAAATGACTTATACCTTCCCGACCAACAGGTATAATCTCTGTTATAAGGATTTAGAAAGCGCCAAGGGTCAACAAGATCGAGAGTCCTTACATTATTCATAATTGTCTGAAATGATTTAGGTTTCAACTGCTTTTTCCCACCGGTGGTGGAATCTAGATTCGGCTTCATAAGAATATTAAAGTCCCCTCCGATCACAATATCCCCACCAACCATCAGTAGGGACTGAAACATTTCAAAATATATTGCAGGACTATCATTCAAAGGGGCATAAAAACTTACAAAGGTAATGTGCGATGGTCCATTCCTTAATTTACATGTGGCCCAGCACCACCTACCCTGTCTATCCGCATCGGATTGAATCATCTCTGCCTCTAATCTCCTATTGAGAAAAAGTGCAGCTCCTCTCTGTGACTCAGAAAAAAAGGAAAAACCCCAGTAAGAGGCCCACCCCTTAAACATAGAAAAATTATTGGCTTTTGAAATAGAAATATGTGTTTCTTGCAAACAAATGACTGCGGGATTTTCAGTCAGAATCCATGTCTCTATTGCCCGCATTTTCTTATTATTATTTAGGCTGTTCACATTAAAAGAACTAATTTTCAAACTTACTTTAGTCATCATTACAGCCCTTACTTAGAGCCAATAACACACATTTTTTCCCCCTTTTTCCTTTTATCCAATCTCATTTTAGACAATCAATTCCCAGATCAGTGTTCAGCAAAAAATCCAACAAAAAAAACACGTTTATCTCCAACTATTGTCAAAGCAACGAAAATAAGAACAACAGAGAATTTGCCAAGAAGTTCATTTTTAACTTTTTTACCCAACCCATCCCCCCCTATAACCTGTGGCACCCTCCTAACGCTCCCTGACTCTACCCACGCTTGCCACAGGAACCTTTCCCTTAACATTGGGGTGTCATGAACTTACGCCCCTTGGCCCCAAGGCCGTGACCCCCCCCCCCCCAGATACTAATAAGGATTATCAAGCATAGAATTTGTGAATAATCCAATTTTCACAAGAGGCATACAGGTACTAAGTCTTAAATTTCAGACTGGTCATTTTAAATCCCATGGAGCAACGCCTGTGCTTCCTCCACATCCGATAGCATATAAAATTTCCTTTTAATCAGTACTCTAAGTTTAGACTGTTGTGCAATCATTGCTTGGGCACCTTTGGCTTTGAATAGATGTAAGATTTTAACGAACTCCTTCCTACATCTCGCCGCCGCTGCAGACATATCAGAGAAGATTCGGCATTTTGCTGTGTCATTCACGGGGAACTGCCTTTGCTGAATTGCCTTAGATAGAATTCTCTCCTTAATTCTGACATCTGCAAAATTTAGAAGAATAGTTTGCGGGAGAGTTGAATTCGGGAATGGGCGAGCAGGAACCCGATGAGCTCTGGTGATAGTGAGATTGTCTTTATGCTCTGGTATCACCACCTGACGAAGAAATGTAGTCACCCATGCAAGCATCTCTGTCCCTTCAATTCCTTCGGGAACACCCACTATTCGTAGATTGGACCTTCTATTATAGTTCTCCAAATCGTCCAATTTGATCTCGGGAGGCTTTGTTATTTTAGAGACATCTTTGGACTCCTGCTTTACCTCAACCATTTGGTCCTCTAGAGAAGAGATCCTCTCCTCTGCCTCAAGTAAACGAGCTGGAAAAGTAGAAACTAGTTCCTCGATTTTATCCATTTTGTCCAGTCTCTGATGAATCGCTGTTAATTCAGCGTTTTGCGACCTCTTGATATCTCTAACTTCATCCAGGATTAGGTTCAGCATATCCTTCACAGACATCCTCATTTCACCCTCAGTCTCTGTGTCCATCTCTAGCAAAGGGCCTAAGGGGTCAGCCACCACCCTGTCACACCCCCTGTCAGAGACTTCAAAAGGCTGTGTTGTTGTGCTCCCTACATCTTCTTTTGTAACATCCGCAGCGTCAATTGTTATCTTTTTTTCCTTTGAATCAGATGTAAGAATGACAGAAGGAGCAGGGCTTATAGAGGCGCTTGCCGCCAGATTCGAACTCTTTGTGCCTACATACTGAATCTGGCCTGATTCCAAGTTCGAAGACATCAAAGAGGGCGCTTTATTGGGGGAGAGAAGAAGTGATTTTTTAGTGAACAGGGGAAATTGCTTAGACGGAGGATGCAATAGGGGAGGTTGAGTGAGCTTGTGAGTCTTAGAGTGATCTTCAGGATGTGAAGCATTGAGTTCACCCCTCATATTCAATTGAACTAAGTTTTCTATTAATATGTCCTCGGCCTCTGAGCTCTCTGTTGAACGTACCAAATCATCTTCCTTGGAGGCAGATCCATCTAATAACCTTGCCGCTGCCGCTGCCTCCTTTGCCTGCTGTCGGCGTAGCTTAGCTTTGATGCGAGCATTTAATAGCTTTCCCATAATGCGTGTCTCTATTATTATTCAGATACTCCGGGGATTCACTCTGCTCGCTTAACGCTGAAAACGTTCTTTTTTTCCCCCCTTCAAGAACTTTTGGGAAAGAGTAGCTACTTAGCGTGGTTGACTCACAAGATTTTGGCAAAAGCAGGAGGCGAGAGCTGAAGCGGCTCTATTCCAAACAGTCCATGGCCGCAATACAGTTGCGTGCTCCCTCCCAGATGTCGGGAAGTCCAGACCGCCTCTTCCCTTGCTTATGCGCTTAATGCCTTCCACAACCTCAGTCAATACCAGAGCGAATTATCCACGGGCTAAGCAGCAGTCAAATTCCAATCCACCAGCAGGGTGCTGTTTCTATTCTTTTAAACTGCAGAATGAGATGAGGTTAAAAACACAGGGATTTACTTCCTTGTGAATGAGAGAATCGTAAGCATTGGTTGGAGCTCATGAAATGCAAGCCATGTTTTTGTTTTGAAGAATTGTTATTAGTGTTCCAGCGGCCAGTAATAATTGCCAAAGTGCCCCCAAAACACGTTTTGCTGTCCCTTCTCTTAAAGACATGTATGCATGCCTCCGCCTGATAGCTGCCTAATGCACAGAAGGCGCTTGCCCGTTATTCCACGTAAATGGAGATGATGTGGGGCAACCAGTCATCTGCCTAAATACCACAAAGCAGAACAACCTACAGTGAATGACACAAAAAAGACTTTGCTGATTGATCAACAGTCCGCTTAGGGCGCTGAAGATTTGTTTTTTGTTTTGCGAAAAACGAAATGTATTTAGTGCAATCAATCATCCCTTATCTGAATATTCCACGCGTGCGTAAAAAATAAATTGTTATATAATGTAATTTACGTTGGTTTATAAAGTGCAAAAGTACCCAATAAAATAGGCTTCTGGATGCTGAAACCTGACTAAGACACAAGTGGTATCCGAAGCTCAGATGCCTTAAAGAGCCATGGGGCAGATTTATAATAACTGGCGCATCCCTGCATATCAGCAGGGATGCGCCAGTTATTTTGCGCCCCAGCTCCGCCATCATGAATGCGCCGCAATTATAATGCGGCGCACCATGGGGCAAAAACGGCACAGATGCACAGATGCCGTAAAAGTGGCGCATTGCTGGAGTTGCGTCGCAAGCGCGACGCAGCTCCAGCAAGGCTCTGGGGGGCCCTATCTGCACAATGCTGCGTCAATCCTTACGCCTGCTTCAAGCAGGCGCAGGGTTTTGACGCAGCATGGCCGGAAAAGTGACTGAGTGAAATCTTGTAGATTTCACTCAGCCACTTTTAGGAGGCGTTCCTGCGCCGGAACGCCCCCCCCTGCTCCAGAACGCCTACATGTGGCGCAGGGCTTTACAACGTGACGCATCTCCCAGATACATCACGTTGTAAATACCCCGCACCATGGCGCAGGATTTGCGCCGCTGCTGCGTCACAACAGTGACGCAACGGCGGCGCAAAAGTGGCGCAAGTGCAACATAAATCTGCCCCCATGTTTTTAGTTAATTTATAAAAATGTGCACAGGACTGTATGGCTTCAAGCTGTGACATTAGGTGGTTCCTAAAGTCTTCTTCTAAGACAGCAGAGAAGCGGCCTCCTCTCCAGTCCGGGTGGTATTCGGAAGGGATGGCCAGAGTTAGAAGAAGCAGGCGTTCGAAATGGGGACTGCGGGTTGATCAGAATTTGAAGTCTACTACTGGGCCGGTTTTGTGAAAAGCTTTATGTGTCAGAGCTAGAATCTTAAATGTGATTCTCTTTCCTGTCGGTAGCCAGTATAGATCCTTCAGTTTGGAAAAAACATAGAACTGTATTTTCGGGAAGGCTGAACCAGAGACACGCTCCTGCATATTGTGCGCAGTGAAGTTCTGAAACCAGATTGAGAGGGAGACAAAGTTCAGCGAGTTAGCACAATCTAATCTAGCAGCAGTGAGCTTGTGTACCTACGGGTTTTTATGATATCAAAAGCAATTGATATTATTTACTTAAAGGATACATCTTTATCATTTTGCATCCGAGGTTCCTGCGCACCTAGAGATGGGTACCAACTGTGGGACCATAGCAGGTCAGTTTACTCAGGATTAGTATTTCAGTCTTAACGAGGTTGAATTTTAGGCAGTTGCCTTTCATTCATCATAAAAGCAAAAACAAATACTGCCTGAGCCTTCCTTGACAGGAGCCATGCTCGTCGGAGCGAGATGTATTCACTTGAGTGTCATCTGCATAAGATCACACCTCGAATGCACATACAGGAGAGATCTGGCCCTCGGACTCCTACACCAGATCATCTTTGTATCAGCATAGCCTGTGGCATTGTGTTGAACACTGCTGACATGTCTAATAGGACAAGGTTTATGAGGCTAAAAACTGCAGTACTTTGTGGTTTTATATATGATTTCCTCTAGTTGTTTGCTTATGGTTCATGGAGGTGTTGTGGAGGTGAAAATTCTACAAACATCACCAAATTCTGTAAAATTAGGAACATTTCTCCCAGCAGAACACGCGCGGGAAGCATTAGCGAATGTGTTTCCGCATAGATTTTGTGGGGTTTAAGCAAAATCTTTACAAGGTCAAGACACATTTGTTGTTTACAAGCTGTCCTGATTTTTAACAAACACCCAGAAAGTAGTTGGAAATCCATGGGAATTCTGTTTAAATAACAATTCTCTTTTTCAGCTTCCGATTATAAATCTTTCATGCCTATTGCTTGCCACACCAAAGATACTGTATGAGTGAAATATGTTGGCTGTGAAGCATTTTAACGTGTCCATCCATACATTCATTCTTATCCAGGCTGAGTGCTGACATGCCCTGTGCATGCCTGCTTGGCAGGCCACTTCCATGCCTGACAGATGACTCCATTTCTCCTGCTGGTCTGGACTAACACAATGAAACCACATTAAGCCAATTATGGTCTCATTCTCAGCGAGCAGGGTGTAAGGAATTCAGTTAGCATGTGTGTAGTGGGAAGTGTGAACTCGTTCATGATTTAGAGGAATATGGCATATCCTATAGTAATTCCAGAATGGTGATGTGCGGGTTTGCGTTCCCATACCTTTACAGGCTTCACGAAGGGCTGTCGGGGTGATGAGCGCTCATTGGCTGAAGTTGTCTACCACAGTGACGTCTGTCTTGCTCATGTACAGTGTAACGTGGAGTGCCGTAACTGAAGTTTGTGGTGATTGTAAGCCGTGGTATGCAAAGCTACATTCCAAGAATGTTATATCTTGAGGGGCTAGGAATATAAGGTGGGGGCTCAATTCATCAAACATTGGGAAGGATGAATTAAGCCCCCAGACGACCAGCGAAGACTTCAATGCAGGCACTAGGGTGGTCTCATGATTTAAAACAGGTTCAGACGAAAGATTTGGAGGCCCATGCCTGGAAAACCACCAAATACTGTCATACAAATGGAAAAGTGATTGCCATGGAACATTTTGGGGCCAATAATAAACACACAAAGAATAAAGGTTTGTAATCTAGTGATAAACAGCACAGTGCATATTCCTGTTCCATGGGAGACAAAAACAAGAAATGCCATGTTAAACTCCAATAAACAAACACACAAAGAGTGATGGGGGTAATGCTAGCAATTTGTCTAACCACTGTCAATCACTCGAGGTACCATTTCAAGCATCATTATTTTGCACCCCATGACACATCAGCTTCGGTCCAGCCATATGCAAATCAGTCTGCTCCAATAGGAACAGCGCGAGCAGAAGGCCTTGAATATGAGTCATCCCTTAAGAGGTGTGCATGATCAGTTCCTTTACGGATGGTAGTTTTCATTTGCTTTCTCTTTTTCTCTTCCTCAGGTAGGTCTGATGATCCTAAGTCATGGGACCAGGAAACCAAAGCAGCGTCACCAAATTCACCCTGCTGGGACTCACCAGTGACCCAGACCTACAAGCCCTGCTCTTTTTTTTGTTCCTGGCAGTCTATATCTTCACTCTGTTGGGCAATAGCCTCATTCCAGTCATAGTTTGGGGAAACCCACACCTTCATACACCCATGTACTTCTTCATCACCCAGCTTTCTTTCCTGGATCTTGCTTTTTCCACTGCTATTTCCCCTAAGATGTTGGTGGATCTTCTTACTGAGAAGAAGATAATATCGTTTTATGGCTGCATAACACAAATTTACTTTTTCAGTGCCTGTGCAAGCACTGAGTTCTTCCTCTTGGCAGTCATGGCGTTTGACCGCTATGTTGCAATATGTGACCCATTGCTCTACGCACTCACTATGGACAAATCTATCTGTGTGCGCTTGGTCGTAGGATCATTTATAAGTGGCTTTCTTCATGCTCTCATACATGTAAGTCTTTTTTATCGATTAGATTTTTGTGGGCCTAATGTCATAAACCACTTTGTTTGTGATATCCCTGTGCTCCTAAAGCTGTCCTGCACAGACATCTCCATAAACGATTTGGTGCGCTTTGTATTTTCAGCTCTTGTAGTGGCAACTTCCCTCGTTGTTATCTTTGTCTCCTACTTCTACATTGCAGCCACCATCCTGAGGATTGGCAACAAAGCAGGGAGACGCCGGGCGGCTTCAACCTGCATCTCCCACTTCACCTGCACCTTTCTCTTCTATGGAAGTGGGTTCTTAATGGAGATGCGTCCTCACTCAAGGTCCTCAGAGGAGCAGAACAAAGTCATAGCTGTGATTCCCTCTCTGGTAGTTCCCGCACTGAACCCCCTGATCTACACCCTGAGGAACAATGAAGTAAAGAAAGCACTGAGGAAACTTATGTACCGGACTCTTTATTTCTAAAGACGGTTACAATCATAGACTTTACAACAATGCTGAAGAATACATTTATTTTTATGAGAATATATGCTCTAAACAGGAATGCACTCTGTGTGCTTTTGTGTTTACTGATGTAGAACCCATGCCCTAGAAGATGTCCATTGTTTGTGTGAAGAGGTGCATGCAATATGCAATATCTACCAATACATTCTCCCACTGACCATCACTATCATTGAATGTATTTCTTGTCCGTTGAAGAGAAATGCAGAATTCCGCTGTACCACAACTTCACAAGCAGTGGATGATTGTTTGATTGAGGGGGTAAATAGCATGCCCATAAAGCTTTTTCTTGATTTAAGCAATCTCATTCAATCAATCAAGAAATCAGGGAATTTTAAGACTGCTACTCACCCGTGAGGGTCTCAAGGCATCGGTGGTGGGAGGAAAGCAGCTCTGGTCAGTTTAAGAGCCAGGTCTTGAGGGTTATCCTGAAGATGTGCAGGGTGGGGACACGTCTGATGTCGATCGGGAGCTCATTCCAGGTCTTGGCCGTGATGTAGGAGAAGGTCCTACCACCTGTTCTTGCCCTGCGGATGCACGGGGATCAGCGAGGGCGAGGTCAGTGGATCGGAGGTTCCTCTTGGGTATGTGGAAGGAGATTCTATTGTTGAGATATTGGGGTCCAGTGGTGTCAAGGCATTTGTAGGCATGGGTGAGTATCTTGAAGATTGCTTTCTTCTCAACAGGGAGCCAGTGGAGGTAACGCAGGTGTTGGGTGATGTGTTTGTGTCGAGGGATGCCGAGGACTAGTCTGGCTGTGGTGTTCTGAATGGTCTGGAGTTTGAGGAGCAGAGATTTGTTGATCCCGGCGTAGAGGGCGTTTCCATAGTTCAGGCTGCTGGTTATGAATGCATGGGTGACGGTCGTCCTTGATTCAGGGGGATCCATTTGAAGGTCTTTCGGAGGATGCGGAGGGTGTTGAAGAAGGTTGAGGCGACGGCGTTGACCTGTCAGGTCATGGAGAGGGAGGAGTTGAGTACGATGCTGAGGTTTCGGGCATGGTTTGTGGGGGAGGTGGGGCTGCCGAGGTGGTGGGCCACCAGGTGTTGTCCAATGCAAAGGGGGAGCATCCGAGGACGAGGACCTCTGTCTTCTCTGAGTTGAGCTTCAGGCAGCTGCTGCTCGTCCAGCCTGCAACGTCCTTCATTCCTTCTTGGAAGGTGAGTCTGGTGGTGATGGGGTCCTTGATGAGGGAGAGGATGAGCGGGTGTCATTGGCGTAGGATACGATGCTGAGTCTGTGCTGTCTGACGATGGCAGTGAGGGGGGCCATGTAGATGTTGAAGAGTGTGGGGCTGAGTGACGATCCTTGGGGTACTCTGCAGTTGATTTCCATGGGTTCAGAGAGGAAGGGTGGCAGTCTGATTCTTTGGGTTCTGCCATTGAGGAAGGAGCGGATCCAGTCGAGGGCTGTTCCCTGTATTCAGGCGTCGTGAAGTCTGGCGGTGAGTGAGCAGTGGGAGACGGTGTATAACGCTGCAGAGAGGACTAGTAGGATCAGGGCCGCGGTCTGTTCTTTGCCGAGGGGGGTGCGGATGTCATCTGTGGTGGCGAGTAGAGCTGTCTCGGGCTGTGGTTGCTGCGGAATCTGGATTGGGAGGGGCCGAGGATGGAGTTTTCTTCGACGAATTTTGTTAGTTGGACGTTGACGGTCTTCTCTGGGACTTTGCTGCGAAGGAGAGGAGGGAGATGATAATATTCCGCAGAGAATTCGAATAGAAGCCCATGTTGACACCAGAACATGGGCTTCTATGGGAATTCTCGAGGGCATTTTATCAAGCCCATTATCGCTGCTTTAAGCGGAGATGATTTTAACACTGTTTCTTGATAATATGCCCCTAAGCTTTTAAATATTGACATTTTGCCATTCCACAAAGTATCATTTTTAAATTGTAAAGAGCATTTGTTTTTTCCCCACATGTCATTTAATAACAAAGTTATGTTTTCTTCTTAAGTAATTCCTATAGCAAATGAAAATGTAACTTTAAACAAATCTTGAACAGTTTTTTCAGTCGAAATTGTATAAACAAAATAAACAAAAAGGTAATACAACAGTTCTAGCTCTACTGCCTGGCTCCGTTTTTTCTTTCTTTCCTGCAACTCTGTCACTATGGGCCAGATGTATTAAGCTAAATTGCAATTGCAAACGCTGAAATTCACAGAATTTAAGCGTTTGCGCTCGCAATTTAGCTGTGTGCAATGTAGGAAAGAAACTCCTACTCGCAAAATAAGGAATCACAAAATGTGCGATTTCCTAATTTGCGCATGCATTTAGAGAATCGCAATTTGCTATTCCCTAAATGCTATTCTAGTAGCCATCGCAAATTGCGATACGGCTGTAAGGAATCGCAAATTACCACCAACTTTAAGTTGGTGGTAATTTGCAATTTTCCAAAAAAAGCACTTTTTTGCCTTTTTCAAAGTGCCATGTGGCACACATACATGCCCTTAGGGCATGCATGTGCGCCACATGTGCACACATGCACATTTCAGTGGTGCAGGGTGCACCCTTGAAATTGCATTCGCAATTTGCGAGTACCTATTGCGTACTCGCAAATGGCGCATGCTATTCCCATTTGTTCCTATGGGCTTCTTTGTCCATAGGAATGAATGACAAGGGATTTGCGCAATTAAGGAATATTTAGGAATCGCAAAAATTATTGCGATCACCACCTAAATAGCATTTTGCGAGCCCTTAATAGCGATTCTCTAAAAATCGCTATTAAGGACTCGTAAACTGCTACAATGATACATCTGCCCCTAAGTCTCTAGATATTGGTGTATTACTTGCATGTACCTCTGGACTTTGTCTAGAACTGCTTCTTAGACACCCTCCTCTTGCACAGACAAACTGCTGTGGCTTGATGTCTCTTCACTTTCTTCGAGTACACCTCTTTCAGTACTTCTTGCAGATCTACTTTTCATTTAATGAAGCACATTACTATTTTCTTAAATTTGCCTTGATCAACATCACCACTGCAATGTCCTAGTTATTTTTGAAAATGCATGGACATTCTAGATAGAAGACTTGTAGCAGTAGTAAGGCAATCTACAAATCCACCAAAGTCTTGCTCTCTATTAATTAAGCATTTTAAGCATTTTAACTGGTGTTGGCTATCAGTCACGTCTATCAACATTCATTATTCCACAAAGTGTAGCTACGACCTCACTTACTGCAATGATTTCAGTATATATAACCTCATTAGACTCACAAATGTGTATGAAGCCACATGTGGGGGTTTTATCAATGGCACTTAATTGTGTCCCAAAATATGTATGCTTGCAGTATAGATTTCTCAGTGTTGTGAAATGCTTGAGTAGTGTAATTCTATTTCTAAATGAGACATTCCCCCTGGCCTTATTTTAGCTCCTAAATTTAACAACAATCTGCTTTTCATAATGCATCTTCTTGAAGGAGTAATATTTCACATTTCTGGGGTAGTCTTCTGATATGTCCATAGGGTTCATCTGACATTCCTGATGTATATTACTACTGGGATGTTGTAGAGTAGATATTTTTACTGATCATTTCGATGTCAATATCTTCAACAATGACATATTAATTTTCAACAGTCTCAGGGAAAGCCGTCTTTTCCAGTGAGAAATAACATATAATATCATTATTTCAGTTTTAATTCACGTTTATTTGGACCGTAGATCCATTAACAAAACACACAATATTTAAAATTACATCTTAAAAAGTTCATTTCTTTTAAAACAATAAAATACATCTTAAAACTCATTTAAACGCCTTCATAACCTAAGTTGCACATAGTCTATTTGCTACATCTCAATAAAAGGATTCAAAAATACTACCCCATAGCAATAGCAATATCTAAATTAGTCATTTCGGTTATCAGTGCAACAGCCTGTGTCCTAGTTTTTATCTCATATAACTTAAATAATGGTTTTAAAAACATGCATCGTAATTCTAAAAGCCTTTGGCAATCTAATAATATATGTAACAGATCACAATGTGTGTGCAAAGTGCAAGGTCATCTTCCCATCTTGTCGATCATGGCGCTTTTTATCATATAATTTTTATAACATGGGTTTACCCCAATTCTTACCCTAAGGACCTCCCTCCGTAATCCACAAACTGGTAGCCTATCAATATAAGGGAAACATTGATTATTTTCCCAAGCAACAGTCATGAAATGTACTGATGGTTTATTCCCAAGATACTTTCGATCCTCTGCATTAGATATTTCCTTCCCCAGCGATTTGAGGATCTTTTTGTCAATATTTACCACAGAATCGTTAGGGCCCAGAGTAACCTCCATCCTACGATATAATTTCTTCATGGCTGCCCTGATCTCTTTTGCCCATCTTAACTCGCTTTTCTCTACTTCATTTTTACACCATCGGCCCCTAATCGTTGCCGGAAGCGAAGCAGGGCCATACCAGCTAACATACCCCATGAGGTCAGTCCTAATTACAATCTTACTGCCTGAACCATTGACGATTGAGGGAGCGTAAATAAGTTTTTAAATTTTTTACCTTCCTCCAGGTAATATCATTATTTGATTTTGTGGTGAGAATTATATTTTGCGGTTTGACTTGTACGTGACCCATAATGCTTTGGCTTAGTGGAAAATAAAAAAAAAGATCTATTTGTTACAAATGATTGCTTTAACATTGTATTACGCGATTTGTATTTATCACTTTGTGGACATTTTAATGACAACTTGAAAAGATAATTTGCATCAGCATTTACATTCAGAATATTTTATTGACAAATTGAATAAACATTATTTTATGAAAAAAAAAGAAAACATTCAATTAAGGTGACTTTATAAGCTGTCTGATAACCTGTGTTTGTTAGTAGAGGATTTGATGCGTCAATGTCTGTTACTCCAGACACTGCTTCTGATGAAAGGTAAGTTATATCATTTCCTCCATTGGTTTTCCAAGGGTTAAAGATGGAGAAACGCCGCCAGTACAGTGAGCATCACACATTCTTTGTGCAAGCTTCCCTTTTGTGCACATTGATGATGCCCTTAGGGACGCCAACACCATTACATCTTTCTTGGATTGACATCCAGATTTAGTTTGGTTGAATGGAACAGTCAGAGATGTTTTTCTCAAAAAGTCTGGTGTTGATACAGACATATGCTTCTAAAATACCAGGTTAAACATCAGAAAGCCTCTGTTTTCGTTTGCGACCCCCATCATCCT
The DNA here is from genome assembly GCF_964204655.1 of Triturus cristatus. NCBI lineage: Eukaryota > Metazoa > Chordata > Amphibia > Caudata > Salamandridae > Triturus > Triturus cristatus. The sequence goes on from NC_140585.1 coordinate 161,417,955, forward strand.
TTCCTTTATTCTGGGTGGACATTGCACCGACTTTCCAATACTCTCCTGATCCACAAGTGATGTGTGACTTGAAAGTTCTAAGCGAGCACTTACCGGTTCCTGCTTATGAAGCTATCGAATGCAATCTGTGCGACATTGGTAATTTATGATTCTCATTTTCAAACTACTTTTATGTTGCAAATTTAGATTTGTTATTTGGAATCGCAAAAGCAAACAAATATCCATTTGAGTAAACTAATATTTTGAACGTATGATTTTCTGATTTGTTATTTGTGATTTGGTATTTATTGCAAATAACGAACCAGTCAATTAAATGTACAAACATAGGGAACTATATTTATTTATTGTGCATTGGTCTGTTGATTCTTTCAATAAAATATATTACAATGACACACAGTTGGCTCTGAGCACGGCTCTGAGCATCAGAGTCGAGGACCTAACTTAAGTGAAAGAAAAGAACCTTATAGTTAGATATCTGGGGGAGTAGTGGAATTTGATAGCATACTTTCCAATTACTGAGAGCAGTATAGTAGGAAATTACCATATTTTGCATGGTGTACCCCAAGAGTTTTGTCTTGCCTGTTTTTGCTGGCTGTAGAAATTTGTGTACTGTACCCCTGCTAACCAGCAATTAAGTGCCTTGCTCCCGCTTTCAACATGATAAAATTGCTCTACCTGTAATTGCCATATATAACATACCCAAGCATCTCTACTATATGCTTCTTCATGTGACTGGTGGACTGCAGGACCCATTATGCCATCCACTATGGTACAAACATGAATGCGGAAGTTTTAAACTGCCAATTTGACCTGCGGAAATAGCCTCTTTTGCAAAAAGAACAATTAATGGACAGAATGCTGAATAATGTCACACATTCACCCCAGTACAGAGATCTGGGCCTAAATCCATCGTTTTTTTGCCCACCATGCCATTCCAATTTGGACCCAGCCACATGCAATTCAGTCTTCACCCTGCGCCCAATGGGAACAGTCCAGCCCGAACTGCCAGGCCAGGTCCTCCCTGGACTGGAAACACCAGTTTCGGTCTTTTTGCCCTCATCAGCCAGGATAGATTGACTCCAGTGGCATGGAGAGCACGGGACCCACGTCTGAGCATACCCGTCCCACTTGAGGTGACAAATGCAAAAAGAACAATTGATGGACATAATGCAGATCAATGTCATATATTCACCCCAGTACAGAGATCTGTGCCTAAATCCATCGTTTTCTTGCTGTTAGCCCGAAACCGGTCCCAGGATGCTTGTTTTCCGCCCAGGGAAGACATGGCTTGGCAGTTTGGGCTAAACTGTTCCCATGATGCACAGGATCAAGACTGATTTGCATATAGCTATGTCTGAACCGGGGTGGCAAAGTGAGCTAAAGAATGATGATGGATTCAACCCAGATCTGTGACTGGGGGGAGTGTCTGAAAAGTTTCAGCCCTGTGTTTATCATCTCCCTGTGTTTGCTTTGTTTGCCCTAAGTTGGCAGGGTATGCCCAAGCGTGGGTCCCTTGCTCACTTTGCCACTTGTGTCTATCTAGCCTGGCTGATGAGGGCTCTTAGCCCAAAACCGGTCCTGGGATGCTTGTTTTCGGTCCAGGGAAGACATGGCTTGGCAGTTTGGGCTAGACTGTTCCTATGAGGTACAGGGTCAAGACTGATTTGCATATAGCTATGTCTGAACTGGGGTGGCAAAGTGAGCTAAAAAACGATTATGGATTCAGCCCAGATCTGTGACTAGGGGTGAGTGTCTGACAAGTTTCAGCACTCCGTCCATCATCTCCTTGTGTTTGAAATAGTCCCTTTTGACAGAATAAATCTATCTTTTAAATATAAAGAACCCCTAAGTAGGCCTAAATCCTTTTAATGAGCATGATTTTTAATAGTAGAAATGTAATCTATCACGTTGTTCAGTGACAATGTCCCAGTTGCTATTTTCACTCTAGCACAGCTGGCTGTTCCATAGGAAAGAATTGGGATGCAATTGTAGATTTAAGAATAATATCTCCAGCTATGAAGCACCTACAAATTTAATTCATAGATGTTTTGTATTATTAAAGCTCAATTTACCAATGATGTCAGATTTATAATACATATTATGGAAAAGATACTTTTATAAAGTTTTATGAGTTACATGTTCCACGCCAAAAAGCTGATAGAGGCCAATTTGTATGACTGCAGCTGTCGTATCGCAACTCATTTGTGCCTCCCCGAGGAGGTGTGAAAATTGCTACCAGAGGTGAGACAGAGGCCTTTGGTGTGTGGAGGTGTTTCTATTACTCTAGCAGGATATAATACAAAAGGGTAGTAGTGTTCCAACGCAATTGGAAAAACCGCACCTCATAAGTAGCAACGAAGTGATTATAAAACAATTATTGGCGTATACAGTATGTAAATGCTATAAGTATAGCGGGGTGCTGAGGAAGCTGTAGGCTCTCACTACCCAGGAGTGCCGTTGGTAAGTTGAAAAACAGCTTATCCAGAAACATTAATGAAGAAAACAGCTATTACCGCACACACATAATAAAGTTATAAACAGTTAAATATCAAACTGATGTTATGAAACCAATAGTCGGAGTAATAATATACTCAGTGTCCTTTTAAAATCCAGAGTGCTCCAAAATTTCCATAAAATATTTCAAGTGGAATACAAATCTTCCCAAAACGTATTCTTTTTAATAGTTCATCTTGTGTCCCAATTCGCACAAAAGATATTTCACAACAGCCAGATATTCCACAACAGCCAACACGTGTTTCGTCCGTACATATGCGTACTATGACTTCCTCAAGGCTCTAAATATAAGGATACAAATATCAACAATTACATAATAAAAATATCAATTAAATTAACCGAAGACTGCCAAACACCTGAGAATCACCACTTGTGAAAAAACACCCGAAATATGAAAAAGTGTATGAAAAAAAGAAGGCAACATATAGCCATAGACCACAACAAAGACCCAGAACAATTAATAATGAAATGAAATTGAAAAAAGAAGAAGACAAATAGCAATACGGAGTGCCCCAAAATGACTTGAAAGTCAAAAAGCATATATGACAAGAACTGTAGTGAAGAATAGTAGTGAAAAAAGGGGAGAAGCACATGTATTCCAGAATTGACATAGTTGATTTACTTATAGGTCCCTGATAAAGTGCACTACATGTGCCCAGGGTGAGTCTGTCCATCAAATGCTACCCACTTAAGTAGACCTTTAAACATGTCTCAGGACTGCCATTAAAGAGCCTGTGTGAGCAGTTTTAAATTGCCATGTCGATCTAGCAAGTTAACCTACTTGCCAAGCCTAAACCTTCTTTTTATATCCTGTGGGTCACACCTTACATTGGCCCTAGACAACCCGTGGGCAGGGTGCAATATATTCAAAAAGTAGGACATGTACTGTTACATTTTCCATGTCCTGATAGTGACTTGCTCTTAAATTATTTTTTTCACTATTGCAAGGATTATCTCCACCATAACATGGGACTACCTCATTAACAGGCACATGCATCAAACACCAAATTAGCGATTCCTTAACTGTGAAAATTAAGGAATCGCAAATAAGGAATCGCTAATTCCTATGCATGAACGAAATAGTGAATAATCAGTGATTCGCTAAAAATCGCAAACGCAATTTGTGATTTCACCTAATCCACCCGCAAATAAAGAAAACCTATTTGCGATAGTGAAAATAGCGATTTCGCAAATAGCGAGTTCGCAATTAGCAAAATTGCTAATAGCGAGGTCGCATTTTGATGCATTGTGATTACATCACTACCAGGAAGTCAGCTAGCCCATGCTTCACTCAGGGCTCAGTTGCTGTGAGAGGAGGAAGCTGAGTGCAGGAGCAGGACAGTACATCCAAGAACTCTGTTTACAGTCCTGTTCCTAGACCAAAATGGATCCAACTGCATCTGGGTAGAGTACAACAGGGCGGAAATGCAAAATTAAATTCAGTGAAAAGGAAATTGACATACTCATAGAGGATGCAGTAACACGCCATGAAAAGATCTTTGGCAAACTTTCACTGAAGGTCCCGGAGGCACAAAAAAGAAAAATCTGGCTCAGGATCCAGAATAAAGTAAATGCAGTGGGGGTCACACACCGCTCAGATTGATGAACTAAAGAAGCGGAGGTTCAACCTGCGCAGCCGGGCAAAAGAAAGGATTGCTGAGAGACTGAAGGAAGCCAAGAAGACCAGAGGGGGACCACCAACACAGCATGCAAACACGCCCATGGAGGACCTGGTGGAGTCCACACTCCAGCCTGAAGCTGTGGTGGGAGTGAAACAGCTCGACACATCTGGAGCGGCCAACACATCTCAAGGTAAGATGCATGCAAGTAACCATTACAAGAGACATGTTGAAATTAGCACATCACCTCAGTTCAGCACAAATGTTTAGTAAGAAACTCCAGTCCACATTTTCCAGCCATAAACATGTGCATTATGGGAGACACAGGTAGGGCAGGCGGGTTCGCAGGCAAACAAACAATAAGAAGTCAGAATATGTGAACAATGTGTGACAGTCATTCATTTATAATAAGAAAAATGATGTTTAATGTGACATGACATCACACACAAAATTAATTAAGATTTGCACTCTTTAACATCACAGATGCAGAAGAAGGAGAGGCTGAGGAGAGTGACTGCATGGTCACCCAGGATACTCCGGCTGTGGATGACATGGACACACCTGTGGTACCACAGACAACAGCCCATGTGCCCACTACACGCAGGGCTACAGTTGCACCACTGCAGACCATGGAGACTGAGGATGTGTCCCAAAGCACGCCAGAGACAAGCCAGGCTCAAGGTACACCCACACTGACACCTCAAGCACCTGTCTGGAATGGCACAGTCCCAAGTCGGAGGCGCAGAGCAAGGCCAGGTGTCACACTGTAGGCAGAAACATCTACTGATGTCTGGGGCGGTCTGGAGGGCCAGATGCTCTGAGTGCAGCGCCTGCAGGCAAGAAACATGCAGTTAGTGCAGGCACAAATAAGCAAGATGGCAGGCAACATCGCTGGACTGACTGATTGTGTGAGGGAAATTCACTACAGCTGTGGTGGAGGGTTGCAGGCAGATGCAGGAGCAGACCAGGGTGATAAAGGAGGGACAAGTGACACAGACAAGACACCATCGTCAGTTGATGCTTCACTTGCACAGCTATACACAAGCAAACAATCGCCTGGGCACCAACACTGCACTGCTGGCAATTCGTCAACATGCAGATTGAGATGGCCCATTGTAGTGGGGATGTGGCCAGGGCACTGGGCCATGTGACGAATGTGGTGGAACAAATGCATGCTGCCACTGTTGGGACCAACAATGTGACAGGGGAAGAGGGGAGTGAGGAGGCATCAAGCCTCAGTAGCTTGTCAATGCCTTCCACCACTGGCAGGAGGCACTACACTCACTGCACAACACCCTCCGTATCCGACATGAGTAATGGAGGTGAAGCATGTGTCTGGGTGTGCGTGGGAGGAGGAGATAGTCTGGCATGTCTAGAGACATTCAACAATAGTGAGGTAAATATTGCCAAGTACATTACTGGTGAGTGACTTTCAAGAAAATGTGTATGTCTTTGAATATTTTTTTGGTAATGCTATCCGTGCGCTACTATGCACTTGATACGTGTGCATCAACAGTACAAATTATTTAATTTGAGCAAAATATAGTTCAGTCAAATAAGCTGTGTATTGTCTCATCATTACTCACATCAGAAATATTTAAATGTGATTTCTGTACGTCTCCTGCGCCCTTCTGCTGCGCTTGCCCCATGTGCTGCACGTTGTTGTGGCCATTCCTGGTTGTCATCGTCCGACTCGCTGTCAGACACCTCAATGGGAATACCTTGTGGCATTGTTGTGTAACATGGCACACACAGCCAAAATCCTGAAGCATTGTTCGGGTTTGTACTGTAATTCTCCTCCTGTCTTGTGTAGGCATTTGAAGCAGCTCTTTAACAGCCCAAAGGTTCGCTCAATAATGTTCCTGGTGGAGATGTGCGCAGCATTGTACTTCTGCTCATTGGGGGTTGTTGGATTGAGGTATAGCGCCAATAGGTAGTTACTCACGGTGTATACGCTGTCACCTACAGTGAAATAAGCAAAGGGTTAGTGACGGTAATGCATTGGCACACGTAAAATGTCTGTGTGAAGTCATAACACATGTTTACCAAGCAGATGTCCCTCTCCAAATTCACCCCTGAGCAGACAAGTGTGTATGCCACTCTGGCAAAATATGTAGGAATCATGGGCGCTTCCCGGGTATTGAGCCACAATGTCAGTAATAATATATTTAGCACTGCAGACTACCTGTATGTTTAGCAAATGAAAGCATTTCCGATTCCTAAATATATATTCATTCACAGCTGGTGGACAGATTGCTACATGGGTACAATCAATGCAACCTAATACATGTGGGAAGCAGGCTAAGTGATATAATTCCAGTTTGGTCTTATTCAGCTCATGTCTGGTTGTGGGGAAGCTAATGTGGTAGTTGATCCTTGACATCATGGCATGAAGGAATGATTTGAAGAAACGTGAAAGGGCTCTTTGTGAGACCCCTCCAGCTACTGCTACTACCCCCTGGACACTGCCCGATGCAAGTAGGTGCAGGCAACATATGGCCTGCACATGAGTGTATATTACATTGGTCATATGACTCTGACGCCGCAATATGGGATCCAATCCCGCTATTAAGTCAAGGATCATGACACCATTCAGCTTATACTTGTCGTATATTTTATCTTCTGTTTGTCCTAGCACTGTAATGCGGACTCTGAAGATGCGCTCCTGTATACTCCTCCTACTGTGTGCTGCAGCCTGAAGCCTCATCCTGCTCGCTATCAGGTAAAGCACTGCCTTTGTGAATGGTTCTGAGGCATTCTGGGTGTGTTTAAGTAGGTTTCAGTAGAATTTCAGCTGTATGTTATTTTCACTCATGGTTACCACCTGGTTGGCATCCTTCTTAAATTGCACTCGCAAAATTGCTAATTTCCGTAAAAACACTATTTGCGAATTTTCATGCATTTGATTTCAAATCCTTATTTGCGAAACACTAATTGGGATTCGCTAATAGTGAAATCGCAAATAAGGATTCGCAAAATATGTCTCAGAATTATTTGTAAATCCTTATTTTTGCGATTTTAGGTTTTTTCGCAGATTGTGGGTTCATGCATTAGATTACAGTGATTTGCGATCACAAACAGGCTTATTTTGCGATTTGCAAAATTTGCGACCTGATTTTTGTTTGATGCATGTGCCTGTACATTTTTCAATTGGAAAAAGATTGGAAAACCAAAATTGTGGCCTCATTTACAATATTTTGACACATGGCAGCACAGGAAGCCTTACTGCTGGGCTGCCATGCATCAAAAGAAAGGGGCAGAAATGCACTGTATCTACAAGAAATGATGAAATCCCATCCTTTTCCCCTGCACTGGTGCACAATGGTCTGCCATGTTACAATGCAGGCATGCTTTTGCTATGGTGCTCACAAGAGATATTTTCCTCTTTCTATGTGTTCTGCAGAATCCAGCACACATAGAAAAAGGAAAAACAAGTAGAAATGGATGTATTTCCCGTTGTTGCTCCTCCCTTATGCCTCCCTTGGGGAGGCATAGGAATCTGATGCATTGCCAGATTTACCAAAACTTGTCAATCTGGGAATGCATCAGGTTCCATAGGTGTTGCATGGAAACAACTACAGCAACATCCATGGAATGCCCCTTCCCTGCAGTGTAATGCTTGAAAGTGGGCCATATTTACAAGACTATGAAAAGCCACACAGTGTGGCTTTATGTGCCCTTGTAGATATGGGCAGGCACACTGCGCCGCCGGTGCATCCAAAAAAAGTGGCGCACTGGAGGCTCAGTGGGATTGTAAATAAGACCCTGGTGTCTGGACACTCACAATTTAAAAACACAACATTTAGTGTTTTTTTAAATTACATTTCTGAAAATGCCACTTTTGGAAAGTTGGCCACTTCTTACTTTATCAATTTGGCGGATTCTGTCTGTGTCTGAAATACACGTCTGGGATGGGTGACAGCTGCATTCCTGCATTCCCTCTAGATAGCCACACACAACAGAAAGGTAGGTGTGATTTATTAGCCATGTGCATGTTGATTGGTCGTCCTGAGCAGAATGGGCGGGAGAAGTTGAAACTTTAAACCTGAAAGGGTTGTGTCCTGTCCCCACACAAAATGTTGTATTCCTCCCTGTAGATATTTGGGGCCGGGGCAGGAAAGGAAGAGTCTTCTGAACCTCAAAGAATCTCTTTGAAGTCTGCCAACTGGGTATAAGTTGTAGACCTCTGTCACCATGAACCCAGCACACTTATTTAACTGAGGACATTATATCAGGAAGGACTGCTGTGCTGCCAGGAGGGACTGTCATTTTTCTGAACTGCTTTGCTGTGTTGGCCTGCTACATCTTGCCTGTGAGTGAGAAGGACTGCATCTGAATCTCAACATGCCAGAGCCCAAGTCTCTCCAAAGGCTTTTTGGCTTGCCTCCTGTTCCTGAAGTCCCAGAAATAGCAAAGACTTCCACCTGCAGCTTGCAACCAGCACATGGACTCTGTCTGTTGTGAGTCCTGATCTATCGAGTGGTGTCAATCCAGTTTTGGGGCATTGGAAATGAGTACCAGTACTGCAAAAAAAGAAAATCCATGCATCAACGGCATTGTACCGATCGGAATCGGCACATATATTTTGACAAAGGATACATCAGAGCTTCTGCACGAACTGCTGCACGAACTGCTGCCAGCACTATTCTACGTGACACATCATGTGCTTGCTTTGATAAATCTCTCTCTTTGTGTGGCTTGGCACCAAAGCACCACTCAGTGCTGCTTGCATTGCCTACAGCTCAGTGGTTTGACAATGATGCATCGCTTAACCCCTTCAGTGCCCATGACGAGCTGGACTCGTCATGGGCTGCGGTGGCGCTGTGCCCATGACGAGTCCAGCTCGTCATGAACTCCGCCCGCTAATGGAAGGCGCGGCACTGGGCGGGGAAAGGGGCGGGCATGCAAGGGGTTAAGTGTCCTTGCATCTTGACTCCTGATGCCTTGATTCTACCCAGCAAGGAACTGACTCATCGCCTAAATCACCATGATCGACAGTGATGCATCACCTCCTTTGCTCCGTACATCATCCTCAACATCAACACATCCAAGATATTGCTCAGTAAGCCTGCTCCATTGTGGTTAGCATGCACTTCTAGGTTTGCCCTGGTCAAGTGCGACCAGAAAGCGCCAGTTGGCACTATCTACTACTAAGTGGTAAGAATTCATGTTTTTACTTTTACTTATTGGATTTTTGTCATTCTGGTCTTGTTGTACTCATAAAAATATGGGCTATGTTTCCAAACTGGTGTGAAGTCCTTTTGTGTTGTTCCTGTGTGTTGTGTGCGCACATACTTTACACATTGCCTCTTAGTTAAGCCTGACTGCTCTGTGCCTAGCTACCAGAAAGTGAGCACAGGTTAATTCAGAGTGTGTTACTGACTTACGCTGATTAGGATTGTGGTTCATGCTTGAACAGGGTGCACACCTATGCCAATCAGAAATCAAGCACCATTTTAAACAGCAACATTATCAGAAAGAACATGAATAACAACAAGAAGACGGAGAAAATCTAAAGCATTAGCCGACAGAGACAGTTATCGCGAAGCCCATAGAACTTATCTAAATAACTGTAATAAGGCTAGGAGAGCTCACCTAGGTACCCGGATTAAGGAGGCTAAGGACTCCTCACAGGAGCTCTTTAACATCTTGAGAGAATTAACTTGCCCGCGGGCAAATGATTCACTCCCGCCAGCCACGCAGGAGTTTTGTAATGCGTTAGCGTCCCATTTCACCCACAAAATTGATACGATATATCGTGCTTTTGATGAAACAAAAAATATAAATGATAGTCTGGCCCCAAGGCTAGCTCTTTGTTCACCTAGCCTAGATGACTTTCCCATCATTACGCGTTCTCAGGTGGGGGCTTTGTTGGCCAAAACCAAGTCAGGATCACTCCTGGACCCATTGCCACCTAGGGTCATTAAGGAATTGTCTCCTATTCTTGCAGACACTTTGGCAGTCATCTGTAACATGTTGTTAGTGACAGCTACCTTCCCGAGTAAATGGAAGGTATCTTGCATTAAGCCGCTGCTTAAAAAGGTATCAGCTGACCCTACAGAGGTTCAAAATTATAGACCCATTTCTCTTCTTCCATGTTGGTTTAAAATCATGGAATCTATTATAAATCATCATATTTCCAACTACTTAGAAGAGAATAAGATATTAGATCCTACTCAGTCAGGGTTTCGCACATCACATAGCACTGAGGCTGCTTTGCTCGAAGTCACGGACACTATTAGGCTGCTGCTCGATGGGGACTCTCCTGTCATGCTGGTGCTGCTGGACCTGTCGGCAGCCTTCGACACGATCTCCCACAATATACTGTTAAGGAGACTGTGGGAGGTGGGTGTCGGTGGCTCAGCCTTTAAATGGTTTCAGAGCTACCTATCTGATAGATCCCAATCTGTTCAACAGGGGTCTTAAGTGTCATCTCTGGTAGGGGTGGACAAAGGGGTGCCACAGGGCTCTATATTGAGCCCCACATTGTTCAATCTATATGTGGCCCCTCTAACCTCAATTATCAGGAACTGTGGTTTTGAGGCCATATCATACGCCGACGATACGCAGCTGATTGTAAACATTGGTAATGACCCCGCCGAAACGAAAGTTAAGTTCGCAACCTGTATGATTAACATCGCAGACTGGATGATGAGACATTTTTTACAATCAAACTCCTCTAAGACTGAGATTCTTCTGTTTGGCAAAGCTGCGGATCTATAGACTCCAGACTGGTGGCCACCAGAACTGGGTGCAGCCCCGTCCCTAGAAGTTTGGCGAAGAACTTAGGGATTAGCCTAGATAACCAGCTCTCAATGGAGATACAAGTGAAAACACTGGCCTCCTCTTGTATTGGGACCATGCAGATGTTGAGGAAGATCTTCCCATGGATCCCGCTGAGTGCTAGAAAGACCCTTATCCAGGCACTGCTAATGAGTCACATGGATTATGGCAATTCCTTACTCGTAGGAATTAGGGAGGATATTCTTTCCAAATTGCAGGTAGTGCAAAATACTGCCGCCCCCCTCGCTCTTGATAAACCAGCGCAAACTCCCTCTCTGCCGCTTCTACGCCAATTACATTGGCTTCCAGTAAGGAAACAGGCCACGTTTAAAATGCTGTGTTTGGTCTTCAGGTCCATGCATGGACTAGGGACGGTTTATCTTACTGATAAACTTAAATGGTATCAACCCACAAGGCAGCTCAGATCCAGTAATCGTAAAACACTGTGTGGTCATAGAATTAGGAAGGTAAAGATGGTGGGTCGTTCCTTTTCGTACCTGGCCCCCAAGTTGTGGAACAGCCTCCCTGAACCAGTCTGCCAATGTTCGAATCTTGCTCAATTTAAAAAATTGCTCAAAACATGCCTCTTTTAAGGCTCTCCCCCCTCTGACCTCTTTTTCCAGTACCGAGAGATCCCCTTGGGGATGATTTGTGCGCGATATAAGTGACCTAAATAAATAAATAAATAATACAAATGTATTGATATTAAAGATGATTTATCCTTCCCCTGTAATGGCACAGCAAATATATTCTATTTGTACTCATGGTAACCCTTCCCAGTAAAAACGTATTTATTAGAGAGGCATAGGGCCTGTGTACTAATTAATGGTCACAGAAATTGGTTACAATTTGTGACCAGTATTTTTACAGCAAAATCAAATAGCCGTATGCACTAATAGGTCAGTTTCCTAAATTCTTATTCACAGTGGGTTGCAATCTGACCTAACTCATGAATATTAATGAGGTTGGTCGCAAATTGCGACTCACTCCCATCGGTGGCCATCACATGAATATTGGCCTTTTAGGATACTACCTGTATGTGATCGCCTTTAAATAAAGTCAACTTTTTTTAACGATGCAGCCAATTTTTCATAAAAGTAACAGGACTGTGTTAAAAAAGAAAAGCTTTCATCTTTTTCAAAAGTTTGTTCTATAGTTGGCAGTTGTCCCAATGGGCTATTGCTTACCCCCAAATAAATATTATTTTTGTAATTCACAAAGATGAAGGGTTGACAAGGAAACCCATTCCCATTGTTATGTGCCTGAGTTAGGCCCATGTAGTAAAGCTGCGCATGTCTTTATATTGCCCTCTTATTATTTCTGTCACCTTTTGCACATATTCATGTGCCTGACAACGTTGGATTAGGTTCTCTGAAACTACTTCTGTTTACACATCTGACTTCACATAACATTACCACGATGCCTCGAACACCAAGTGCAAGGCTTTTGCGCACGATGTGTGAATGGCATTCTATCTTTAGCAACAGAGCAACATGGCTATCTATATATCCATTACATTGCTGACCTATAGGTATAAGGCAAGGATAAATAATAGGCATCTCAGAAGATTAGTAGAGGAGGCACTTCAGCTGACACCGAGGGTCCCTGCATGATGAGACTTCACCAAGGGGCAGTCTGACTTCTCCTTAAGGGATGTCTAGTTAGTGACCAGGACAGAGCTCTACTTCCTCTCCCGCCAGTTAATGGGGTTGGATCATCTCATGGGGGGTTTCATGGCTCTACCTACACCCACTCTAGGTATACATAGATAAGTGCTTGCATAGTAGGAGTACTCCTGATTACTACCTTGTATTATATGCCTGGATATATATACTGTCTTAGCACCATAGTGGAACGGTATCTGCTATTTACACTTTTGGTGCCTGTAGTCACCTTTATCTGATTCTATCCACTGATTATCGCATCCATGTATTCTATACAAAAATAATGTGGTTATATAAAAAAATTGAAGACTCCCCGCTGTGTATTTTTTGTATATTTCTCTGAGAACAAGTGGGTGCAAGTGACTAAGCAAAAGGTTTTAGATCTTTTACCACAATCCTGGAAGGGGCAGTGTTTTCATGTTCAGTGGTTGCAGAAACCAGTTGCTCTCTGTTCGGGTTATGGCAGGCTGGTGGTGGCACTGTGAGCTAGCTGGTCTCTAGGCCAACATAACCTGTGGACGTGCCCTGAATCAGTCTAGGCATCTGACCCAAAGTTAATGTTGTCGAATAAACGCACAGATCCTATGGATTAGTAGGAACTACAGGACATGGTGCAGCGAGTGTCGGTTGGATTCTTATTTATTAGTCTACCTGAGAAGTTCAATCGTGCTTTCTCAGTGACTCCTACTCACTTCCAAACTGGAGCCTTCCTTGGTGGTAGGGAAATCTGCCTCAGCCGAGTAGGTATACCCTATGCATTTGCTGTAGTTTATTCAAGCTTGTAGGATAAAAACTCCAACATTGTGCTTACCCTAGCTCCATAAATTCACTCACTGAATTTATTGTTCTTCAAACAATGTCAAAAATTGGAGAAAACATTGAGGAAGAAAGAGCATTGAACATAGCAGAGAACTGCAGACATGAGGTTACTCTAAAATTATTACATTATGGTTTCCCAGCAACAGGTGGAGATTTTGCCTTCGTGGGTGAAGAATAAAAAGCATACAGAACAGAGGTATTCCATTCCTGGGTTAAATTCCCAGCTGCAGATCCTAACACAAAAATGTTTCATACCAACATTGAAGATGAAACACCAGAGGAACAAACTCCATATGAAGAACTAGAAATTCCTCTCTCTTACCAAGCACATATAAATTGATTTAAAGCCACCCTTCCACACACAACAGAAAATGTGATACTTGTTCCACTCAGCAAAGAAGGAGCGGCATGGCTGGTCATTGCTGTATTCACACAGTATCCTGACACTGCTAATTTAACTGCAGCAGAAATGTGTACATGTTGGACTTGGCGCTTTTTGGCAGGCTCCTCCTTGAACTTTTTGCCTTAAGCTCTGACATGGTGGTAGTGGTTTTAGGTCTCTGGGCACTTTAGCACTGTAGCCCAGTGTAAAGTGCGTGCGCTCTCTAAGTGTGTGTGGTGAGATTGGCCTGCACTCCTATAGGAATGCATGGAGGATATGTGTGTCCGTGGTAATTCCTGATGTGAGTGGAGTGCAGGGTCGAGTTTAGTATGTGCGAACTCATGAGAATAAATGCTGCGCAATGGTGTGCACAGATTTATGGTGACTAGTGCAGAAGTGCCACTTCTAGAAGTTGGCATTTCCGTGTACTGTGTGTCTGCCTGCTTGATGTGGAGTGCATGTCTAGCTTGTGATTGACAGGAGCTGAGAGGGCTGGGGAATTCCAAGAGCCAGGATGGGTCTGCCCAGTGGTGAATAGGGAGATCTGCATGTAGATGGGAGGGAGTAGTTGCACCTGGGACCTGAATAGGGCTGTGCCTTCCCTCCACAATGCTGGCTCCACCTCCTGTGGTGCATCTGATGTTCCTGGCCTGTCCTGTGAATAGAGAGGGGAGCTGAGCAAAACAAAGTACTCCTGAACCAGTTGTATCTGGTTCTCCCCTTGCCCTACAGTTGTAGACAAAGGAAAATGCTGTATAAAAGCAGGGGCTGTGACCCCATGAAAGATGTTCTGCTCTTGGATCCTTACAGAGGAGGGCTTGCTGCTGGTGGGGCCCAGGAGGGACCGCCATGGGGGCTGCATCCCTGCTGGAGGGCCCTGTGTGCTGGCCCCTGGGCCCTACATTGCCCCCCTGATGCCTCCAGGACTTATGGGACCTTTTGCTCTTCCTTTGACTTTGTCCCAGGACCCTTGCAAACCCTTGGGCCCCCTGAGAGCGCTGTGCTCTGTTTCCTCTAATTTCCCCCGAGAGAGGAGCTGGGGCTGTGCAGCGTCACGCAGCTGGAAGGGAGAGAGAGGGAATCCCCCGCTTAGGGTTTCCCCCGGTGATGCGGGCCTTGCGGGTGCCCACCCCGCTTATCTTGGTAATTAGAGCAGGTGCCCACCCCGCGTATGGCCGCTACTTATATTTTAAATTGCGCGAGTGCCCACCTCGCTATGATATTTCTTTATGAAGAGGGAGCCTACCCCTCATTGTGCCCGAGATTGCCGCCGCAGCCCAGCCGCAGCCACCCCGGAAGTCAGGCAAGTCGGCTTGTGACGTGGGCGGGGCCGCGGCACGACCGGAAGCTGTGCTGTGTCGGTGCGGGCTGCCGTGAGCCGATGGGAGCCCCGGTGTGTAGAGCGCAAGGGAGAACAGGAGCCCACCCCGCCTCCCGGAGCACAAAAGAGGAGCCCCGGGTCCCAGGAGGGGGCCCGGAAGAAGCGGGAAGGAGGCAGATGCTGCAGATGGCAGCGCGGTGCTCCCGAGAGTGAAAGGGAAGCCCTGCACCACAAGAGAAGTGCTGCCGGTCCCGCAGTATAGGAAGATGAAGACCGGAGCCCTGTGGGCCCCGGGGATTGCAGCAGGACACGCGCAGAGAACCCGGTAGAGGTGGGCTCGAAGAGTTCCTTATTTGTTTAATTCTGAGCGGACCCGCCGTTGCGTGCCCCTCCAACGAGAGGTGCAGTGATTATTTCTCTATAGGCCCCCGGGAGGGCTTGGAGGCATTTCTGGTGATGGGCAGAGCCTGAGCGGTCTCGCCAGGATAGCGGGCCTCTCCAACGTGTGCCATGTTTTGTTTCTGAGCCTGCAGGCTCCAACGATGGGGCAAGTTTATTTAAAAGCCCCTTGGGGGCCAGAGGGTGCTGGGCCTCTAGAGTAATTTACAGCTGCCCCGCTTGCTAGAGGGCAGCTGCCACATTCTATAGGCATGATTTTGTTTTAGGAGCCAGCCTGCTCCACCGTGGCCATATTAGTTCCAAGGGCCAGAGAGGCCCGTGTTTGCTCCACCATGTGCACAGTTATTTACAGCGCCAGTGCGCTCCATGTTTTGGGGGCAAGTAATTTTTCTTGATTGTGTCCTAAATATTTCAGGAGCCAGTATGCTCCATGGGACATGTTTTTTTTTTTTTTTTTTAAATATTTTTATTGGCATTTTTGGTACATAACCACACACAGAATAAAACATCCTAACAGACAGGTCAGTATCGAGCACCATCCCCACCACGTCCACCCTCCACCCCCACCCCTCTCTCAGCACACCAGAAATCCATTTCGGGCCTATGCCGCGACTGACAGCAGCGTCTTTAATACAAGCAATTGTCTGTGCCCTAGGGCTGTGGATGTCCTCCATGTACCATGTTTGCCCCCTCCAGTGCATCACCCCCCTAGAGTCCCCCCTCCAGGCCGTGATATCTCCGCCATTTAGACCACACCCTGGTGAATTTCTTGGGGCATCCTCTCGCCTTATACGTGACCCTTTCCGCCGCCATATAGATGTCGAGACCCCTCCTCCACTCCTCCAGGCGGGGAGGCGAGGGCGCCCCCCAGTATTTTGCTACGTCTCTCTTTGCCACCACCAGCGCCGGGACATGTTTATTCTCAGAGCCAGATGGCTCTAACGTTGGGCACATTTGTTTGATGGGCCATTGAGAGCCCATGACGCATTTTTACTTTTCCAGCTGCCCAGCAAGTAGTGGGCAGCTGCACCATTTAGGCCTTGCTTTATTTTAGGGGACATGCTGAATTCAGGAGTGAGAAGCACTCCTTCGCCCCCATCTTTTCCTACACAGCTGCGCAGCACTTAGTGCCAGCTGCTACGTTTAGGCCTGCGCAATATGCGTACCCTTGACTTGCTGCACAGGCAGCGCGCCCTGAATTTTGGACAGATGGCATTTGAGCCCCTTTGGGATGGCCAGGGGGATTGTTAGGTTTATAGGGCACCAGGCCCTACTGTGATTTTGGGTGCTAGGAAATGTGATTCATGTAGAATGATTTACGCACCCTGTGTTGATACCTCTAAATGTAGTGTTATGATTATGAGGTTGTTCTGCATATTATGGTTTATGCTAGTGATATTTATTTCCCAGTGTAGTTATACTTAGGAAGTTAGGGTCTAATGTGTTTAGACTTCTGAGAGAATTGCATAAGGTGTTTATGCTGGCGAGGTTGGCGCAGAATGTAATTCGCGCCTGATGTGATGCTGTGCATTATGTAGTTTATGTTACAGGCTGATGCTAAGTACAGTGGTTACCAGTACTGGTTGTGTTCTATGATTATGTTATGTTCTGCATTTACTAAGTTCACTTTGTGATGGTTCTGACAGTGGTCCAGGTGGCCCTGTCATGTGTAAATAATCCCTTGTAAATATAATCTAGTGCCAGGTGGCACCGTGTATAATATGTGTTTACTATTCTAATGTGTTATGATAATACAAAGGCTATTTTTATATATAACCTTGTGTGGAGTTCCTTTTGTAGTGTGCCTGGGATGTTGTTGCTGTGTGCGTGCGCAAATGCTTTGCACATTGCCTCCGGGATAAGTCTGACTGCTCGTGCCAAGCTACCAAGGGGGTGAGCAGGGGTTATCTTTGGAGTGTAATTTCCTTGCCCTGACTAGAGTGGTGGTTTCTGCCTGCCTTTGGCGCAAGCCTTAGCCAACCAGAAATCCCATTTCTAACAGTACACTATACATAGATTTAGTAATAATTTACATAAATATTTCACAGACTGCTCAAGCTGCACAACAGCAATTGGCTACCATTGGTATAATCCCACAAACATTGAATGCCATTATGGAAAAGGTTCACACCAGTGGTAGCAAATTCCATTCTGGATAGCACAAAAAACGAGCCAGCTAAAAGCAGTTTTTCCCCATATGGGCTTGCATGAGAAACCCAGAATATTGACCATTTGCTTGCCAATGGGGATGGCTCCCTCAGTGGAGGAATGCACCACTTTAGGCACAGGCTTCGCTGCCGTTTATATAAGAACACATGGTACTTCTTCACTGGCTGTCTTGCCTGAGGTACTGATACAGGTACAGAATGAGTATGTGCCCTGGACTTAGAAATAAACTGAGGGGCAATTGTTCTGTGGTATCAGCCATTATGTTAAGTAACATACAAGGGTAGGCAGCAGCATTGGCTATACACCAAGGCCTGAGGGAGTTCACTTCTACACAGCAGGAGCGGGAATGGCCTACAATTATGCTAAACTGGGTAGAGATGAATTGGGAGCCAGACATGGGAAAACACAAGTTAAGAGTGATTCTGAAAAGGATAACTCTAAGCAAGCACCTGATTCTGCTAAAAAAGGCCAATTGGTCACCTGATGATCCCAATAGCTTTCGCCCGATCGCCAGGCTACCCCTCCCAGCCAAACTGGTTGAAAAATTCATGAATAAGCAACTCGCCTCCTTTTTGGCCGACACCCAAGCACTTGACCCCACTCAATACGGCTTCAGGCCAGGTCATAGCACGGAGTCTGCCTTGATTAAGGCTACGGAAGAAATTAGAGAGGCAGTGGATCAGGGAGGAAAAGCGGCACTGATCCTGCTTGACCTGCCGGCCGCGTTCGACACGGTCCACCATTCTTTACTCCTGAACCGTTTAAAATCATGTGGTATTGGGGGTAAAGCCTGGGACCTCATTAAATCCTTTCTGGCGGATAGGAGACAAGTGGTTACCTTAGGGGAATTCCAGTCTAAGCCTTTCTCCACACCTTGCGGTGTCCCTCAGGGGTCTTCACTTAGCCCCACCCTTTTTAACGTTTATGTAAGCACGCTGGCACCTGTTATCAGCGCCTATGGATTCGGGATCACGTCATACGCAGACGACACCCAAATTGTGGTCTCTCTGACTCCCAGAGGGGAGACTGACACGGAAGAGCGTCTGCGTGAATGTATGTTAGCAGTTGGGAATTGGATGGCTGAGAACTGCCTCAAATTGAACTCAGACAAAACTGAGGTCCTTCTCTTTGGTAACATCTCTAATTTTTGTACACCAGCCTGCTGGCCAGACTCTTTGGGCAAGCTCCCAATTCCGGTTGCTAAAGCAAAAAACCTCGGCGTTATCCTGGATGATAGACTGACTTTGGATTACCACATTAAGGAGGTTACATCCAAAACCATGTACACCATTAGGATGCTGAGCAAAGTGCTACCCCTGCTACCCCAAGACAGCAGGCATATCGTGGTCAGGGGTTTGGTACTCGCCAGACTGGACTACTGTAATGGACTATTTCTCAATGCTCAATGCAGAGCATTGAGTAAACTTCAGATTCTTCAGAATGCCACAGTCCGTCTTCTCATGGGCAACTCCAGATTTGCCTCCGCTTCCCAGGGAAGAAAAACACTGCACTGGCTCCCGGTCAAGAGCCAAATCCGGTTTAAGGCCCTGACCTTGACCTTCAAGGCTCTGCATGGGCTAGGTCCAGATTTTCTTAAAAACAGACTACACTGGTATGTGCCAGGGAGATGTATTCGTTCAAAATCCGCCAACCTGGCACATGTCCCACGCGTTAGGAAGGCGCGCTGGGGAGGCAGGAGTTTCATCTATGGGGCTGCCAAAGTTTGGAATGAACTTCCGCCGTACCTCAGGGCTACGACTGATCTTCTACTATTCAGAAGGGAACTAAAGACCTGGCTGTTCCGGAATGAATAGACTCACGTTTCCGCATTGAAGCTCCCTTCCTAAGCCCTCTCAGTTTTCATGACAGCGCCAGGACAACTCCGGGTATTTGTTGCGCTATACAAAACTCAATAACATAACATAACATTCTTCAAAGAAGAAATTGGACAATAAACAGAAAAATTAAACTAAGACACAATCACGGGATGGGTCTCCTCAACAGGAGACCACTGAAAAGTAATGTAATTTTAAAAACAGTGATAACATAAAGAAGCCTGACAGGTATCAGGATGCTGATACACATTAATCTTGTTCCTTTTAGGAATCGTCACATAGACGTTAGGAGAGAGGTGGATAATCAGAGAACAGATCGGGAGAGTATGAGAAGTCAAAGAAAGAATCACAAAGCTCATTTGACTATATGATTTAAAAAGAAGACAAACCCAAGGAAGCCAAACCTCAATTAAAGAAGAAGAAAGTAGCTGAGATTACAATATGACATGCCCAGACTGCTGAGGACTCTGCTTCTGAACAGGGAGTATGCAGTGACTATGCTGGACAGCGCAGCAGAAGTCACAATAGCTCGCATGAACCTGATGGATTATCTGGTGGCAGCAGCTCTGAGTGAGAATATCACAGTGGAAACACCCGATACTAGGGTAAGTGTTGCCCATCCTTTATATGACATTACACTCTAGATGTAGGGGTATGAACCCAGAAACAGCAAGGCTCTCTTATGGGAGAACTTGATGTATGGTTACAATATTCTTTTAGCTAAAAGACTGGCCACCTGAACTAGTAATGGACTGCCCAAAAGGGGAAACAGTAATTTTATCAACTTTGTCCGACCTTGAGCCTGAATCTTATGCCAAGGAGTGGGCGTTAGCGCTAGCTCCTGCACTATAATGCAATCTTGTTGGGTGGGATGATGAGTCACCTCATCATGAGATCCAAATAAAAGCAACTCCTCAACCCCAGAGAAAATACTGCATAAAACATGAACCTAAAAAACAAGTTAGGAAATCCTAATATCAGAGTGTAATATAAAATTGCACCTTGTCAATGAATAATCCCTTCTTACCCGTAATGAAACCAAACAAGTCATAACGTCTAGTATGCTGCACTAATGAATAACAGTGTGTGGAAAAATACAAAACAACACTAGATATCTCAAATGGACTCTTCTGCCGAAATATAGCGCCTGAAAGCAGATATTTGACAACATTTTTAGCTCTAAACTCAGGGAGGCAGTTTTATTGTTTGCCTCAAGGGTACAGCAAAAGCCCTGGGATTTTTCAGCCACAGTGACAGAGTTACTTCAAAATTTTGATGGGGCAGCATTGTCCAATGTAGATAATATATATACCTGAAGAATGAGGAATTAATGAACAGAGTAGACTGCATAAATCTGGGATTTGTTCACCTGGGGCGACATGCAGCTAATTTTCCTTCATTGCACCGGGCGCACCTTTAAAAAGGTATACCAGACGCAATAAAGGAAAATGCTCTGCATTATGGGGAATGCACTGCCCCCAGTTCAGCCGGGAAGTCGTGCTGCCCTGGGGGCAGCGCATTCATGTGAAATACGGAGCGGCTGCTTTGAAGTCGCTCCTTCTTTCACTGTTCAGACGGTAACCTGCCTGCACTTTCATAGGGGAATAGATATCCCTTTGTGACTGCAACCGCCTGCAAGGGGATGTCAAGGGATTTCCATAGAACCACCTTTCCTCCCTCCAGAAGGCTGCTCTCAGGGGGCACATTGACAGTGCTCCTCCTTTTAGGTCAAAGCGACTGCTGAGTGCTTCTTTGCCTCTGTGCCCGCGTCGGTAACATGGTACAGGTGCAGAGCCAAAGGGAACTCCCTGGGGCTTTATGTGCACCAGCGCTACCAGTATTGCAGAAGGGGCTGCACATTTGTCAGTGGTGCCTTCTGTAATACCAAAGTACCCTGGGGGTGCACAAGTCAGAAACAAACGCTTGTTGCACCCCTGGTAACTTTATGTAATATGGTCCCTAGGCTACAAATTACATTTTTTTTTAAATTCAAAAAATGCCCATCTCAATGTCCTATTGTTAGGATTTGAGCTGTCAAGTGAAGGCAAAAGTCTTTTTAGAAAAATGTGTATCCCTTTAGCCTCCAACAATTCTGAAAAGACTACAATCCATTTTTGGATTTTTTCATTTTGGCAGAAAATACCTTTTGGATTATGCAGAATTGGTAAAAACATTCTACAATTTGATTAGAGCTGACTTTCCAATTACGCTTTAGACACAGGAACATACAAGCTTGATAGCTTGATGACATGATAGCTTCCAAACATTTATTTTTTATTTTATTTATATATATTTATAGAGCGCGACAGCTACTTCCAACGGAAGTGTCCCGGCGCTAGTGTCCTACAGGTACAAAGGCTAGAGCAAGGAGAGGATAGCAGCGGTCTCTAAGGCAATCTGAACAACCAAGTCTTGAGGGCCTTTCTGAATGGCAGTTCCCTGTCCAGCTGTCTAAGATCATTGGGTAGGGTATTCCATAACATTGTAGTTTTCACTGAGAACGCACGTCCACCTGTCCTAGCCTTTCTAAACCTAGGAATGATTAAGAGATTTTGGTTGCAGGATCTTAGGGGAAGATATTTCTGAAGTCTGTCTCAGATAGCAGGGGCCAACCCCTCTCGTTGCTTTGTGAGCCAAGACAAGGGCCTTAAACTGCACTCTTTTCCTTACCGGCAACCAGTGCAGGCTTTGCAGATGAGGCGAGATATGATACCGTAAAGGCACATTCCTCAACAGCCTGGCTGCAGCGTTTTGGATACGCTGCAGTCTACCCATCAAGTAATCAGGCAGGCCAATATACAAACTGTTGGCGTAATCGAGTTGGGAAGTGATAAGGGCATGCACCACTGCCTTCCTACAGTTCATAGGAAGGAAGCGTAGGAATCTTCTAAGTGTCTTCAGTCTCCAAAAGCATTGGGAGGAGATATGCATGACTTGAGCCTTGCCAGACAGTTGCGAGTCAAACCTGACCCCTAGATTCCTCGCCGCCGTTACCGGTGTTGGGGGCGGGTTCAGTTCTGCTGGCCACCACAGGTCCGTCCGGGGAGGAGAAGGTTGGTTGAAGAATAAGACCTCCGTCTTATCCGCATTAAGCTTAAGACAGTTTTCAGTCATCCAGGAGGAGATATTTAGTAGGCATTGCTTAAAGTTGGTGAAAGCTATGTCACTATTTTCCTTAAAGGAGAAAATCAGCTGCGTGTCGTCTGCATACGAGACAACTCGCACACCCCATTTCTCAATGATGGCAGCAAGGGGTGCGAGATAGACATTGAAGAGCTTCCGGACTCAATGCCGAGCCCTGTGGCACCCCCTGCGCCAAGGATCTAGAAGTGGAAACATGAGGGGGTAGAGCAACCTGTTGTGACCTCCCCTCCAAGAAAGACTGAAACCAATTCCACACGGTCCCAGTCACTCCTATCTGGTGTAATCTATGTAGGAGAATCTCATGGGAAACCGTGTCGAACGCTGCAGATAGATCCAACAAAACCAGCATTGCACATCTGCCTTGATCCAAGGTTTCCCGGATCGACTCGGTGACTTCCAGTAGGGCAGTTTCCGTGCTATATCCAGCCCTAAATCCTGATTGTGAATCATGAAGGTGATTATTGGATTCAAGGAAGTCCGAGAGTTGTCTCTGGACTTCTTTTTCAAGGATTTTTGCAGGGGCTGGCAATAGTGATATAGGCCTGAAATGTTTAAGTTCCGAAGGGTCAGCACCTTCTTTTTTAAGAATTGGTCGGACCAGTGCCTTTTTCCATTCCGATGGGACGATACCAGATTCCAAGGAAGAATTCCAAAGTGAATTCAAGGTATCGTTAAGAAGAGGAGCTAGGAGTTTAAACACTCTCGCCGGGCAGGGGTCCAGAGGGGAGCCAGACTTAATTTCCTGAAGTTCCTTCAGAGAGGCTGCCTTCTCAAATCTGCGAAAGGATGTCCAATTGGCTGCAGTACTAGTCAGAGGTAAATCACAAATACCGGTTGAAGGAAAGGTGGAATAGATCGTCAAAATTTTGTCCTGAAAAAAAGTGGCCAATTGCTCACATAGATCCAGGGAAGGTGCGATAGTACTCTTAATGGCTACAGGTTTCAAAAAGACCTCCACTATCCTGAAAATCTCTCTAGAAGGATTGTCAGTGTTCATAATTTGTTTAGCCATGTAATCTCTCATAACCTTACGTTTTAAGGCATGGAATTTTTTTAGGGCTATCTTATAAACTTCTTTTGCAGTGGAATCATAACTCTTTCTCCAAATACGCTCAAGTCTCTTACATTGACTCTTTTCGCAACGAAGCTCCGTATTGAACCAGGGAGCAGATGGTTTATTCCTCACCACCTTACAAGGTTTAATCGGGGCCAATGTGTCTAAGGCTTCCCTAACCCATGTACTGACACGGGAGGTGTCCAAATCAGGGTTCCCAGACAAAGTAGGGGAGGTCTTATCGAGTTCTTCTCTCATGGATTGCAGTGTAACTTTCTTCCAGTTCCTCCTGTTTTCTATCATAGGTTTGCTGAGATTGTTCTTACCCTTATAACTCAGCCTAAACAGGACCACCATGTGGTCAGACCATGTAACTGGAAACAACTCTTCAACTGTAAGAGAAGGATCATTAGTGAAGAGAAGGTCTAGGATATGGCCAGCTGCGTGAGTAGGAGAAGATATTTTTTGCGCTAAGTTAAGACTACTAAGGGATTCTTCTAATTGGTTAGCTAGAGGGCAGCTAGCATTGTCCATATGGACATTAAAATCACCAAGAACGGTGAAGTTAGAATAGCGTAAAGACAGGTTGGCAATACAGTCAAATAACACTGGCCAATAACTGGCCAGTGTGTTAGGGGGTCTGTAAACCAGTAATCCCGCCATTGAGGAATTGTTGGAGAATTTAATGTGAAAGGCCATGGCTTCAATAGGTCCCAGGCCTTCAGTTTCCATGTAGTTCATATCCCAATCTTCCCTTAAGATTATAGCAAGCCCTCCTCCCAACCTATTGTCTCTCCTGTTTACATTGCACAGCCTATAGCCCGTAGAAACCGCTAAGCTAATATCAGGGTTGGAGCACTCTCTTAGCCATGTTTCTGTTATAAACAGTATGTCCCAATCGTGGGTCCTCAATAATAACCAGATGTCTGCAGCATGTTTAGGAAGAGATCTGCAGTTAATCAGACCGGCCCTAATCTGCTGATCGTCCTTCCGATTTTGTGGAAAGACAACACGAGACGGCTCCATATCCCTTTCTCGTGTCCTGGCCTCCTTCCTGACACATCCATCAAACTTAAAATTGCAAGACTCACAATGAAACTCTACCTGACCTCTGCCTGCAAAAGATATGGTGTCTGGAGCGCAACGCATAGGCGCGGAGCATTGAGGCAGTGACAAGGCGAGCAGCTGGTCACGAGTCAAAGGCCTAATTGGTTGGGAGGTCCGTCGAGCAGCATGACTGGCACTGAGCACGGGTCGAGCGCGGACGGGCGCAGACGGGCTTGCCTTAGGCGCGCCTTTGGCGCACCAGCGGCGCGCCCGCTGCGCGCGTCCGCTGCGCGACCGCTTCAGTGCCATAGAAATAGTCTTCCGCCCAGATAGACCGCCCACCTGACCTCCCACCAAAAAATGGCCGCCGCGACCCTGAAAGCCCGGTCCACAGGAAAAGCGCCTGCTCGGGACTGGGATGGCTGCGGGCAAGTTTGTCGGGGACTAACTTGTAAGTAACTGACCCAAAGGCTAATAAATTGACAATCTTAAAAATCTGGTGTGCAAATACAGCAGGAGTGCAAAATACGCGTGTGAACGATTAAAAGTTAAAAATAGCACAGCAATACAAGCAGTCACCACATAACATACAATTCAGTAATTCAGAAATTCAGTAATTAATAGAGAAGCGCTATCCTGCTCTCGGCTCAAGCCTCAAGAGCGAGTGGACGTATAAACACAACTAACCTGTTGATCCACGTACTTGCTGGACCAAATGGGTATACATGCATAACATTAAAAAAAAGTGATACAGTACCCATTGCATACAAAATAAAAATTGTACACAAACGCAGAAATGCGTTTTGCACCTACTGAGAAAATTCTCACAGTGGTACAGACTGCTATAGTTAGAGAGAGCACTAGCACAGGGGAAACACACAATTGTGGTTACCCCAGTACTGACCCTAAAGGCTGTTACAAAAGCGAGCTTTTCAAATGTCAGAGCATTACATCCACAATGGATGCAATGAGCTAACACTCTCAACAGATATAGATTACAGAGTTGATTATACATTAGAAAGACAAGAATTTTTGCAGTATGAACAAGTGTTTCCTCTGCTGAATGAATTAACGCATCTAAATCAATATGATTACGTTATCTACACTGATGGGTCTGCCCAGCCTGCCATGGAGACACAACACCAATACTCCGCAGCGTGCCTAATCATAAAGGGGTGCATGCATGATGGCAAGTTCAGTCCCGCAAAAACACACACACATTCCCTGGGGGACTGTACAGCGTAGTTTGCAGAACTTAAAACCCGGATATTGGCACTGCGAAACACAGATCATGTATTCCCCACACTTATAGTGTGTGATTCATATTACTGTGGCCAGTCATATAGTAAATACCTTCACTATTGGGGCCAGAATGGATTTCGAGATTCCAAGGGTTGAACAATCAAGCAAAAGCTACTTTGGAAACAGGTGGCAAAGCTGAAACAATGCTTTCCACAGCCTCATGTTATAGACATATTAAGTCATCAACGTGTTGATGTTAACGTTGCAGGGAATTTCATGGTGAATGAAGCCACTAAGGCAACAGTTGGTACTGCTGCCATTGTTGCAATCACTCGTTCTAGTATGTGAATAAACAGAGACATCATGGTTGCTGTCAATGCTGTGCACAATGACACACAACTGCCAAAAGGCTGTCCACTCAAGTACTCCTAAAAGTTAGATGCACAAATTATACCATATGCTCAGATTTCAGGAGTGGGGGATAGAGTTATACTAAACACTGATCGCTTATTGGGGTTAATACTAGCTGTAAATGAGGATCTGGTTTCTGCACATTCAGGGATCACTGCTAAAATGTAGTTACTGAAGCAGCGCTACTGGTGACCAGGTCTTACTAAACAGACCAAATACTTTGTCTTCAAATGTGACATTTATCAGCAGATGAGGGGCTACACCATAGCATGTTCACCAGAGACACCTATTTTGATTTCAAACAAGCCTTTGACTTGTGTCTATTTGAATCACTGTTGCCCCTTACAACCTGATGGGACTTACAAGTACATCTTGATGGCAGTAGATTCCTGCTTTGGATTCCTGTGGGTATGGCCACAGCGGCCGGCTGACGCTCAAACTCTTATCAAGGACTTGCAATGTTTTATTAGGAAACATGCAATTGGCACACTACATTCCAACCAGGGCCCATTGTTTATCTCTCAGTCCTACAAGGAAGCCATGGGAAGTTTGGTGTGACCTTGCAGTACTGCTTCCCCTATCATCCTGATGGAAATACGGTAGTTGAGAGGAAAAATGTGACTTAAAGAAATCATTTACCGCAAAGGTACAATATTTGAGTTGCAGTTGGGCCCATCACCTATATTGAGTCCAGAGGGCAATCAATAACATGCCAGGAAATTCCCTGGATAATGGTACTCCATATGAATTTCTGTTTGGAGTAAGAGTGTGGGTCCCAGACCTCAATAATGTCAGCACAGTGGAGGCAGACACACTGTTTTACATCAATGAAAATGTGGCTATTTTACAGGAAATAAATGAATTCCAGGACACACAAAGCAACGTCCAAGTAAACTGCAGTACCACTGGAGAAATTAAGGTTGTACTGGCAAGACCTGGCTGGACCCTGAAGATTCGGGATCTGGTCAGGGAAGAAATTGTGGAGAAAAAATGAATTTGGGCCATCTTACAGAGCACCTGTTCCTGTCCTGGCTTTCGAAGATACCAGAATTGTACTTCTTCCTCCCTCAGTTGGCCAACAAGACAATAGGTTTGTCTCAATTCATCTGATAAAACCACACTATGTCGCTGATTCTCAACAGTAGACCACGTGGATTCATGGGTACCCACCTCACTCCTACGGATCTACGGTTCTACGGTTCTGGAAGTTCTGATAGAAGCTTTAATAATTAAAGATTCCCCTCACCAATTAGAAACAGTAAACAACAATGACATATTTCTTATTCCTGTTGAAACAGCTAAAACTGTACCATCAACTAGTACAGAAACACAAATTTCAATTCATAAAATTGACAGCATCTAAGTGAATATGCCCCAGTTCTTCAAAACAACTTCTCATCGAATTCAACTGAACCTGAGATACTGGCACCGCTTTCTACTAAGGTACGAATGCATGCTGTCTATCTTTGGCTGAAAAAGACATACTTAGTTACACCTTGGTTACATCACTGGATTACAATCAGATTACTATTTCTGGTCCTCTGGAATTGTTTGGTCACTGGCATTTTCCTGCTTCTGAGTGGACATTACCTTCCAGAACGCTCTGCAGTACAAATTGAGAACTTAGTACTGAAACCACATGCATCATCACACCGTGAACAAAGGGACCTGTCACTGGCATACGTTACAGCAGTTCCAGTTCCAGAAGGAAAAGTGGGGGACAGGGTAACGTATGATGTGTATGGTCCTTTTGCAAATTCCATATTTGTTCAAAATTTATTTAAATGATATCATCACCTCTGGTACTTTCTCTGATGATTGGGACATTGACACAGTGCATAATATACACAAAGACATAGAGCAATTTGTTGTGTTTTCTTATGATGAATTGTATGATGACACACCTAATTACGGTGATATGTTCTGTTATCAACATTATCATCTCCTTGTGTTTGCTTTGTTTGTCCTAAGTTGGCAGGGTATGCCCAGACATGGGTCCCTTGCTCACTTTGCCACTGGATTTAAGCTATCCTGGCTAATGAGGACTGCAACCGGTACCAAGATTCTTGTTTCCGGTCCAGGGACGACAAGGCTTGTCAATTCGGGCTGGACTGTTCCCATGAGGCACAGGGTCAAGGCTGATTTGCATATAGCTGTGTCTGAACTGGGGTGGCGAAATGAGCTAAAGAACGATGATGGATTAAACCCAGATCTGTGACGGGGGTGAGTGTCTGGAAAGTTTCAGTGCTTCGTCCATCATGTCCTTGTGTTTGTTTTGTTTGCCCTAAGTTGACAGGGTATGAACAGACATGGGTCCCTTGCTCACTTTGCCACTGGATTTAAGCTATCCTGACTGATGAGGGCTGTTAGCCCGAAACCGGTCCCAGGATGCTTGTTTCCAGTCCAGGGAAGACATGGCTTGGCAGTTAGGACTGGACTGCTCCCATGAGGCACAGGGTCAAGACTGATTTGCATATAGCTGTGTCTGAACTGGGGTGGCGAAGTGAGCTAAAGAATGATCATGGATTCAACCCAGATCTGTGACTGGGGGTGAGTGTCTGAAAAGTTTCAGTGCTCCGTCCATCATCTCCTTGTGTTTGCTTTACCAACTTTATGGTCAGCATTTTCTGCATTAATCAAATATCCCACATGCTGATTATAATTACACCCAATGGGAACACTGCCCAACACCACCGAAAGATAGATCAAAATCATTTGCACATAAGTCTGTGTCTTTTTCTGGTTGTGATACATCAGGCCTAGCCTCATACTTCTACAGACTAGCACCTACACCTACAAGGAAACATATGCTAACAAACACTTAGCTGTCTGTAAAGGGATTAGGCATTTGGAAAGACACAATAGACACAAAATCTGTTTTGGGGGGCAAAAGAGTGGCAGGAATGGAGGCCTTGTTTATAGCATGCCTAATTCCACATCAAATGATTTTCCTGAATAAAATTGTTAAACAAATTTCCTGTCTTGGAATAGCCAAGATGAAGGATTTGAACACATCTTGTATTCCCACATTCACACGTATTGAGGGTTGGCAACATCACGCACGAGAAAGTAAGGATACATTAGATGCCATACTGTGGAATGGCTCATACAATTCATCAGACCCTGATTTGAAAGGATAGTTGGTTTGGCCTATAGACACCAATGGGTGTCAAATCAGATTGCTAGGAAATACCAAAGGGTTTAAGATCAGTAGGTCCGACCAGTGATATGTACAATCTGAACGCTCGGGGGTGGTGACTACATATAGTGTTGAGAAGTTGTTACTCAATTTGCCAAAAGCCTCAACACTGTCTCAGCTGAAACAACACTTGTCCTTTCTTTCTGATGACATGGATTTCAGGGATTTTTTGTACAAATAAAAAGTGCTTCTTGTATGCATTATACAACGAACTCTGAAAAGTCTCTGAACATGAAGCTGCTGGGAGACTGTGCAAGATTGATAGGGTTAATTTGGAAAAAGCTTTGGCTGTGGTTGACAATGGTATGACCACATTATCCTCCAGGATGTATTCAATAGCAACATAATATCTTCTGCAATTGATATATTTACAAAATGGACAATCACAACTTCAGTCCATTGTATTATTAAGCTGGACACTTCAGACATTGTGTTCTGGCCACGTGATGTGGTGTTATATTAATGGCACCAATCTGTTTTCTCCATACGACCTAACGGAAAGACAGATATTATTGGCACGGAGAGATGAAAAGTATACCATGTTGCACATTGAAAAATTAGATTAATTAACTTTCACCTCAACTGAGACACCATCCTCAGATTGTATATTACATGTTCATATTATCGTCCTGATCACAACTTTTCAATTCCAAAACTGTCTACAACATCGCAAAAGAGGCAGATATGAAGAGCTGGGCCAAGGTTATGTGCATGAAAACTGGGAAGTATCTTCCACGCTTAGATGCAGGAATGGGGACACAGTGGTCTTTCTTAGCAGTTCAGACTGTGAAAATGCTTAGAGCTGTTCCTTAATATGCAGAAACATTTCATGGGACGTGTAATGCGTTGGATGCAACTTGTCCTGTTATCTGAAGGGCTCTCCGGCTGCTGTGATCCATCTGGTTTTCAAGCTACTCTCGAATGGGAGTTATTTGATGCTGAACAATCAAGGCTGCTGTGGAATGGAACCAGGCACTGTTAATTCTATAGCTACTTGTTGCACAAAAGTACTGTTTCCACCTGCCCTCAGAGTTAGCAAGGCAACAGTGCGGTCTTCAATAAATGTTTCCCACATACGCTTTGATTACCTGAGCGAACTGAAAGCCTTTTTCTTTTCAAAAGGATGTGGCCTTAACATCAGACAAACAGATGCTTGATGTTCAGGTTGGGAGGGCCTTGTCCGAGATACAGTCGCTAGTTCATAATAAATTCCTGCTGCATTTTGGGGAGCTGGTTTACCTTATCTTCAACATGTTTGATACAATGGTAATATCACACTATTTTAAATGGATTGGCACTGGATTGTTTAGCACCTTTCGGACAGTTTTTGAAGTTATACCATTGTTCATACACTTCGTACTAGAAAACGTTTTTGGAGGTCTTCCGCATGACCTGCTACATGTGGTGGGAATTCTGATTTAAATGTTCCTGCTCCACAATGGACAGCCCAGTTCAAACCAGAATGAAGACAGCACAGGCTGTGCTGCAATGCTGTGAGGGTATTGTTGTCCTCAGCATATTGCATTGCTGATAAAGGCATTCTTCGAGTCACCCTGAGATGATTTGTCCCCTAGTGAACCTGATGCTGGCTCTGCAATACGCTTACAGGATGCAGTCCCTCCCTCAGTGGCTGCTGTGGGAACTGGATGGAATCGTCTTTGCTCCATAAACCTGCTCCGAGCTGCGCCATTTGGAACGCCGTCTGCAGTTGCCAACATCAGCAATGTTGTGTCTACCACTCGGAACACATGAATAATTGTTTTTTCCGTGTGGCGGGAACTATTTGGCCTGTTTTTAAACAAAATGAATCAAAAAATCTTTTTTCTGCTTTTATTTCAGGCACCATGGGGCAGATTTACAAGCCCCCTGCGCCACCACTACATCACTTTTCGTACGTACTGGTGGCGCAGGGGGCTCCTCCATATTTACAAGGAGAGGAAAAGCCACCCTGCGTGACTTTTTCCTCTCCTCATAAATATGGCCCCTTCACACGCAGCATTGTGCGTTGAAGGGGCGTTCCATGGGTGCTGCTGTGGGTGTTCCCACGCAACACCCATGGAAAAAGACACATCTCCAGATTTATGAGAAATTGTAAATCTGGACATGCGTGTGAATGCTACGCCACCCTAGAGGTGGCGTAGCGAGGCGCAACAAGGAGAAATGTTTTCATTTCTCCTCGTTTTTTCAATGAGTGCTGCATTCTACAGCACACATTGAAAGAGGAAAAAGCCTCTTGTGATTGTTTTTGTGCAGGAAGGTGTCCCCTCCTGCACAAAAACAATCTCCCCACGACGCAGGCATCCTTGCACCCTGGTGCAAGGGTGCCTGCGCCGGCGCATGGCTGCAGTTTGTGCGCCAGTGCAGGGGAAGCACAGAGATGCAACATATTCTTGTAAATATGCAGCACGGCGCAACAAACTGACTTGCTGCACCGTGCTGCGTTACTTTGTTGTAAATCTGTTATGGATTTTTGTTACATGGCACATATCACATTACTGACATTCTTTCCATCTTTGCAAGCTTATAATTGCCTCTATTCCCTTCTTTTAAAATCTGAGCAAAGCTCTACCTAGATGTTTATTAATAATCCGACGAGGTCAGTCTATCACTGCATCAGAATGTAAGCTGCCTTTGCAGTCAGGCCATTATCTTTGCATATATTTCACCCTGGAATCTAAACTGTTCTCTCATTTTTATGCTGTTTAATGAATTGGTTGACGTTTAGCACGTTGACGTTATGTATATCTGATAAAGTGTTTTTACCTATCTTTGTACTTACGCACAGTACTGTGAATACCATGCCTCAATATTAGAAGCAAGATATTTAGATTGTAAGCTGTTTGACAGCAGTTTCTATCGGCATACTTGAATGCCCTTCATGCGTTGTTGAACTCTGTTTGCTGCTCGGGTGAAAACACTTTCAGTTTTGCCTCTTTTGAGTGTTCAGCTGTGCTGACACACACACACCCCCTGCCTTTGTCCAATGAGCGCGTTACACGCAAATATTTGACGTACCTGCTTTCGTCAGCTACTTAAAGGGTCACGTGACACTGCCCAGGGTTAGCTGTCAGATGCTGTTGACGCTGCCCGGGAGGTATGTCAGACCGCGATGCATGCGCGTGTTTTCTTCTTACTGGAGAGCTTCTCTCACCGCGCTGCTCGCCTGCCTTTGCCCCACTAAGAGACTGGGTGTTGCTCCTCCTCACATTTCCATTTGCGAATCTCCCGTTGCGAGACACCTCGCCTGTGTGGGGTTTTAGATGTAAAAGCCGCTATATGGGCCTTTGCCAGCCACATATCAATTGACTGGAATCCGGGCTTGTAGAGCCGCCAAGCGGGTTACATGTTAATTCCGTAACACGCTGGGTGTTCATCAACTATAGATGGTTTAAACTTTAAAGACCCCGCAGCGTTGTTTATGCTCCAACTTCCCGTACCCCTGTTGTCTCCTCACGGTGACTCCTTTTTCAATATCGTTTGATATTTTTGCCGCCAATTTGTTTTTAAATATTTTCCTTTACTCTTGTGGGTCCCTTGATGTTTATACCATAATGTTTTAGGTATATTTCCAAACCCGGTTTTGAGGTTTGAAATCCGTGTTCTTGCCCCCCCAGCTCTGGTTACGTATGAACCACTGCCCACTCTGATTCTTCAGATACCGATAAGAATAATCTCAGCAATAGCACCGGTTTTTCAACATCGAATGGTGAGTAGTACACCATCTTGGTTTGATCATTAGGCCTTAATTGAGACCCCATACAGATGTACATTCTCCTCTTGTTCCGTCTTTTTGTTTTAGGAGCCGTTCGGGCCCATTCCACATATCGTCCAGCATGAGTCATCCCTGCTGATGTCGGTAAATAATACCTTAATTCTACCTAATGACATTTAATGATCCCATAGACACACCGTATTAATACTACTCATTATCCCTAGGTGTAAGTCCATCTTCTCTACCCCCCACTGGTCCTGAAGAAGACCCCGCTTCCAAGAATTCCTAATTGCTGGCTCGATTAGGGGTCGAAACGTCGACGACTTTTTCCCTTTGTTCAATACATGAGACTGACAGTGATTTTACAACTGCTTTTTTTGTTCATGTTATTGCATTTGTGTTATTGCCATTCAAGTGGCAGGTTAGGTCTTCAAATTGATTTTGGATGTTCTTAAACACATGATTTTCCCCTTCACATTGTCTGCACTTATCCCTATTTATGTTGCACTTTTCACCTTACTTACACCCTTATTAATTGAAAATGATGATTTTGACATGCGTTTGTCTGTCGAACAGGTTGATATGTTGACCTTTTTCTATGCTCAAACGATTAAATGTAGTCATTTGTGTATCTCAATAAGGTGTTGTCATAACTCTACTTAAATTTAGATTATAAACTTGTGTTCTAATTGAGCTAAATTGTTCCACTGTGACTGTCTTTTCATATAACATAACCTGTGGGTTATCCTTGAATCAGTCTAGGCACCTCACCCAAAGTTTATGTTGCCCAACAAATGTGCAGATCCTACGGATTAGTAGGAACTACACAGCACCATCTGTGAATGCAATACCACCCTAACTCAGGAGTCAGTCATTTTTCAATGCTTTACAATCTGATTTTGCTTTAAAATAAATAATACATTGCATGTCTATTCAATACAACACACCTCTTCAAATGCCAAATTGGTATATGATTGTAATCCCAATTGGTTAACAGTTTGGTTAAAGTTTCCTGATTCCTAAAATGGCTTTAGGACATTTGCGAGCATTTTTCCAGTCACAACCTCTGATAGGTGTGTTTGTGACCAGCAAAATACTTTGTAAACCTGGCCCATAGGAACATGGGCCTCTAGCACACCACAGTTTTACATTTCCATCTCATGCCTAGTATTCTCAGCCACTCAAAAAATTAATCAAAGGGCATGTATTGGGAGATTGTAATTTAAATGTAATAGAGCTGTGTTTGGTATTAATGCTCGGGGTCTCAGATGTTGGAGAACCACACGGCTCACACAACTTCTCAAAGTTCCCAGGACTTTCCTTCCCTCATCTATGGGCACGGCAATGAGGTATGAAAAGCAATGATCAATACAGTCTATGTTTCAGTATTGGCAAACACAGAGGCTGCCCATCTACTTCTGGGTCCGACATCCGTGAACGAGATGCAGACGCAGGACGTAGGATGCAGGGTAAACAAAGACACTGAGCCCTGCCTCCAGGCACCATCTCCACAGCTTCACGGATACATGTCCACGTCCTGCCCCCACACCAACCCCCAGGCACCTGGGTTCACCCTAACCATCGCCTGTTTGCCAGGACGCTTCTTCCACTGGGAGGCCTTTTTCTGTAGCAGCAGCTAGTGCCATCAAGTGGCAGCTGCAGAAAGGCAATGGGCCACTGCAGTGGGGTGCCCAGTAGAGTGATATGGTGGTACAGCATACTCCTCTGATGCACGGACTCCTCCCCACATCCTTGCCACCAGCCAAACTGCTGAACAATCAAACCAACCACCTGCTTAACCCATCCATCAACATTAGGGGTGTTTCTGGCGCCCTTGTACTGCTCCAGGTGGCGGATACAGGGGGGCAATGGTGGCACCTAGATCAGAACATTCTCAAGTCAGCCATTGAGAGTAGCAGCAAAAGCACAGGAAAACAGGGAAGGCTAATACCTGCATCGCGGTCCACCCCCTTGGGGCGTAAGCGGTCCGCACTATGCCGGTGCATGCTTCTTCCTCACTGATGGGAACACCCCATCCTGCAAGCACCTCCACATACCATCCACTCAGCAACCCCCAAGCCTTACCATTATCAGCTGTCTCACTAGAAGGCCTCCTGTAGAGGAACCTTCCCTCCTTTGACTATTTGTGAGGGCACTTTTTAATACTGGCAACAAAGGAATACCTCTATGATAGTCATCTCTATCCTTCGCCAAACCATTCATTCCTTATTGCGTGCTCATGCCCCCTCAGCCTAGACTAGAGCGGCGGTGCCACGACAGAGCTCCATCTCCTTGGGTATATACCACTCAAGCTGCAGAGATAGTCCAGCGCTAGGCCCTAAAACACAACAGCCTTTTTGCGTCCATGGGCAATGGCACCATGTGGTCGCAACACGTCAGAAAACAACAAACTTTGCAAAAAGTGAGGCCTAAAAAACCCCAAAGGTATACATTACGCGGCAGGTGCAGCAGCAAATACGACAAAAGTCATCACAGGCCAGCCTTCCCCATTGATATCTTCTTTTCAAACCCTTTTTATGAGGCCTGGAAGCACTGGTAAGTTAACCTTTTTAAAGGATCCAGCTGCTGCGATCTACTCAGAAACAGAAGTATAAAGGGCCTCCGAAATCTCCTACATGCTGAAAGGTCAGACATAATCCCCACCCCCCTGGATCAAGAACATAGTTTGAGCAAGACAGTGGGCATGACTCGAGGTTGCCTACAAAGGCCCAAGAGCATAACAATCGAAGCTCAGGTACACACCTCAAGCAGTGGCAAACCAGCCTACGCGGCCTCAGAACCTGAGAAGATTCCCACCCCTCCAACTTCGGGCTCGCTGACACACTATACTGGTCAATTCCAGGGTTTGATCAGCCAGCACTTAAGTCCCACCGCAATACCTGATCAACCTTCATCTTTGGTCCGGTCACTGCACAAAATAGCACTGTTGCAGGCCTGGTAACTTGGCTCAAACCTCCAGCACTCATCTCTGGTGACGGATCAAACATTTTACCTAGACCACCTTTCCTCTCAAGGCAGCTTCAGTTTATGAATTCTAGACAATGACATGGAGGACACCTGGCTACATTGAACTTCAATAATTGATAACGCTGAACTTATGCAAGCCCTGGGGGTAAAAACCATTAACCTGTCTACCGACCATGAACAAGGTTCATGTTTATTATCGACAACCGAAACTGGACTACCATCATCTACTCCAATAAACATCTCTGAAATACAAATTCAATTGGCCCCTTTGTCAATTTAAATCTCACACTGTTTAACATCTGTGGAATAAATCTACCAAATTAGAACCTCGCTAATGCCTAAGGTCGATTTTACAGGCCTCATGCAGGACCATACTGAGACAGCAGGATGGCACAAAAACAGCACCCCCAGGACGGCGATATCAGGGGCTACCAAAGAAGCCGGGTGTAGGCACAAGGAACACCACAAACACTCAAAAGCGACAAGGGACAGTAAAGAAGCAGGAACAAGGCTGAGGGAGCATTGTGATTACCTCAAAGTAGAGAATATTAGACATCTACATTCCTCCTTACTAAGCATTTTACAAACCTCAATAACGATTCTGTATATGCAATCAGACAAACTGGATCTACAGATTGACCTCATGATTGTAATGGGGACACATATATAGCCCTGGGCGTAGGACTATGCTATGCTCACGTAGTTTGCGTAGTTTTCACAACTATGCGCTACGCGAATTGCACGTAGCACAGTGCAAAAACGCATAGCGTAGCAGGCATTTTTAGCTTGCTCGCGGTCCTAAACATCAAGTTGGCGAGCGAGTAAAATAACATCCCGGCAGGACTTTTTCCTCATTTGCGATCAGCAACATCAAGTTGCCGATCGCAAGCGTGGAAAATGAACCTCCCGGCGAGATTCTCAACGCGGGTAGGTCAGGTTTTTCATTGCGTCGCGTATGACCCATGAGAAACTACCAGTCTGCATTGAGAAAGCTGCCGCTCGAGTACAAATCTACTCCAACAGCAGAAAACGACCACTTGCACTGTGCAAGATGCGGTTTGCAATGATTGCACAGGGCGGACAAGCATCCAGTACTGTGCAATCAGTGCGAACAGCATTTTGCACAGTACACTACGCAGTTCGCGTAGCTACGCATAGCTTGCGTAGTGCGAAGTGCACTTCGAGTAGCTACGCGTACCGCTACTACGCAAACTACGCCCTGGGTTACACATATAGCCAGCATTAACACCAACCTGGAAACGATAATGCACCAGATCACCACAATACCACCGACCAACAACTCAGCTCAGCAAGGCAGATGCAATTGTGCGTTAATTGTAGACAAACTAAGCTTCTTAACATCTATACTCTCTGTCATTTCCAAAAGAAACCAGAAATCAAGAGAAGGGAGCATCACCCGCTACATTAGCACCTGAGAGAACCAATGGTGAGCATCAACAATCAACAAACAACCAACAAATATGTTTGGAAACAGTACATCGGACCTTCTTCCCAGTTCACGTACGAGCAAGGGAATATTGGCCATGCGCCTATTGGCTTCACATCAGGCCCTGACAATGGGGAGTGAGGCTATTCGCTTGAATAGTAAGCCCACAACCAAAAGACAAAAGAAACATGCAACGAAAGTGAGAAAGAATCACCTTCGCTTCACTCAGAATGGTGGCTGGTACAATAACCAATATCCCATATTTTTGGCCTACCAAATTCAACAAGTCTCTCAAGAAACCTTTACCTCAGCGAATCATGCAAATTACATCACCCCAGAAAATACAGCAAAATTCTGCTAAATTGGGTAATATCGTTTTTCTGTCCGTCAGTGGCAGATGGCCCCTTGAAATTGACACAGCATGTCCAATAAATCAGTGGCACACAAATGAAAAAACTGTCCCTAAAACCAACTCCCAATCTACAGAGAACACAACTATCAGTAGGGAGGGGCAAATTTTCAATTCAGACCTGTTCCAAACCAGACATACTACAGCTCTCAGGGGGACGCAGACAACATCCCTCACCGGATCATCTTTACTCCATGTTATGAATCTCAAGGTCATCAAGATATACTGACAGAGGGAATATCCTGAAACTGGTTGCCACATTACCTACACTGTGGAATATTAAGTTAACTGACCTTGAATCAGTCAGTTTTCTTTCAAAGGAAGACTGTGCTTTGATCAAAAAAACTCTAACCACATGGAAAATGAGGGAAATAGCCCCTTAGTTCCTTGTGCGAAACAAAAAATTGAATCTTGCGCATTTCTCGCTCGAGCCCGAAAACCCAGTATTATCCCTCGCCCCTGTTGAACATCCCCCTCTTCAAAATCATCTTTTAGTGCCACTGTGGTGTACTCCATTCTGCAGAACGCCCATGGGGCCATATGTCTGGCTAACACAATGAAGAATCAAGTAACGGTGGATACCAAAGAGAAATGGAGCTGGTTCTGACTTAAACCCCCTCAGAAAGGAGTGACTCCCAAATCTGCCTACGAATGAACCCCAGGAAATGCCCATCCTCTCCTAGGATATAGCGGGTGGTAAACACAAACCCTTCAACAATACGCTATGGGAAAACAGGATAGCCTTATAAGACACCTGTCTGACTGACCCTCTCCAACTGGTGGGTTATGCCCTTCATCACACTGGTACAATCAAAACGAGCTACTTCGGTAGACCAGGGGGGGGACTCACAGTTTATGGAGTAAAAAAATGGACTCAGAACACAATATATCAGAATATCTAAAAAAATATATAAACAGCAAAAATATTGACTCCTATACCTAAACAGGTAAGTGCAAACATATTGACAAAAAAATATAGATGTATAAAATATCGACTTTTATAAAATAGTTAATGATATAATATATATTAAATACATATAATATTAAATGTAATATTAACAAAATAAAATACATGTAATATACATTATATTAAATATAACACATACACTTAAAATATAAAAAAAAAAATGTATTAATAATTTAGAATATAAAAAACAAACATCTATAATAAATTCAAACATTAAACTATTGAAAAAATATATAAACTTACATTTCACAATACAATCAGTGCAACAGTAGGATAAGTGTTGGATAGCGAAGGGGTAACATTTTTTATTCCTACTCCAGTGAGTGCAACAGTAGGGAAAATGTTGGA
Source organism: Triturus cristatus (assembly GCF_964204655.1). NCBI lineage: Eukaryota > Metazoa > Chordata > Amphibia > Caudata > Salamandridae > Triturus > Triturus cristatus. The sequence continues at coordinate 161,457,428 of NC_140585.1, forward strand.
TAATGGAGGGCTAAAAATTACTAATCCCTCTCCAGAGAGTGCAACAGTAGGGAAAGTGTTGCACTGTGGAGAAACAAAAATTACTATTCACACTGAAACACACCTAAAATTAGATACACAATTAACATAGATAATGACCAATTAATTAAATAAAATTAATTAACAACCAATTATTAATTCATCAATTAAAAATAAATTACTTCCCACCATTTACACCTATAAACACCACAACACACACGTACAATTAAATACACAATTGCCAAAATGAATTACCAAATAATTAATTTAACTTAATTAACAACCAATCATAAATTCATAAATTAAAAATATATTACTTCCCACCATTTACACCTATAACACCACAACACACACCTAAAATTTATTACACAATTACCATAATTAATTGCCAATGAGTTCATTAAAAATAATTACCACCAATTATTAAATCATAATTAATAAATTGCTTTACACATTTAACACTATTTCATCTCGATTAAAAAAAATATTCTTACAAAAAATAATAAATACATTTAATATAATTAAACTACTTCCCACCCTAGTCCACTAGAAGCCTACAGCCCGCTGCAGAGCTAAAAACGCAAAATTCTAATTAAAAAATAAAATAATAACTACAAAACATTTAACGCATATATTAAAAGTGCAAAATAAAAATATTAAAAAAAACATACATCACATACATATAAAATATATACTAAAATACATGACATTAATAAAAAAACCATATTTTTAACAAGTATATTTTTGCAAATGATATTCAACACTTCGATATTTTTAAAATACATATTACTTACCATAAATCGATATTCTTGACTATGATATTCTTGCTCTCAATGTTTCTGATCAACGATATTAATGACTCAATATTTGTGCAACTCAATATTTTTTACTCAATATTCTGTCTCTGCACCCAAAAAAGTCCAATCTATAAAATAAATGAACCCACAAGATATCGGAAATTAGATTTAAGAATCCTACTTGGGACATCATGGTCATTTCAACTCCAACCTACACCCCTGATAAGAATGACCACCTGGCAGCTAAAAGTGTGATTTGGGCTGTTCTCCCTCAAGCCAGTCATCCTCCAAAAAGATCGGATGACCTCAGGAATAACTTGGTTACCGCACTTGAAAACCTGGGCTGAGAGTAACCAATGCCAGGACTGAAGATGATAACTCTCCACAGTCTAAAACTATGGTGCAACCTCTGCTTCAATAATTGATTTCACAGTCCTTCCCCTACCACTATTGAAACAGTTAAGGAAGTTCAAAATTAAAACCGCTATGAAAAGTGACCACTCGTACCAATATCTGGAGCTAACACTCAATCCACCAAAACACCAATAGGGACTGGAAATCGGAAGCCCACACTCAGTCAGTCTGAATGTGGATAATCTCTCCTGATTTTTCAATCAGTTAATTTGTAAAGCGCACTACTTACCCGCAAGGGTTTCAATGCGCTGAGTGAGGGGGGGTGCTGCTGCTACTGGTTGAAAAGCCAGGTCTTGAGTCATCTCCTGAAGGTCAGCAGGTCTTCGGTTTGTCATGGGTTGAGGGAGAGGGTGTTCCAGGTCTTGGTGGCGCGGTGGGAGAAGGACCTTCCTCCGGATGTGGTTGTACGGATGCGTGGGACCGTGGCCAGGGCGTGGTCGGCGGAGCGGAGTTTCCTGTTGGGTACGTAGAAGGAGAGTCGACTGTTGAGATAGGCTGGGCTGGTTTTGTGGAGTGTCTTGTGTGCGTGGATCAGGAGCTTGAAGGAGATTCTTCTTTCAATGGGGAGCCAGTGCAGGTTCCTCAGGTGAGGGGTGATGTGGTCGCGGCACGGGAGGTTGAGGATCAGGCGTGCAGAGGCGTTCTGGATTCTTTGCAGCCTGTTGATGAGCTTGGTCAGGGCTCCAGCGTAGAGGGCGTTTCCATAGTCGAGTCTGCTGCTGACTAGGGCCTGGGTGACTGTTTTCCTCGTGTCTGTCGGGATCCATCTGTAGATCTTGCGGAGCATGCGGAGGGTGTTGAAGCAGGTAGAGGAGACTGTGTTGACTTGTTTGGTCATGGTGAGTTTCGAGTCGAGGATGACTCCCAGGTTGCGTGTGTGGTTGGTAGGAGCCGGGGGTGTCCCCAGTGATGCGGGCCACCAGGAGTCATCCCATGCTGAGGGGCTGGGCACAAAGATGAGGATCTCCGTCTTGTCTGTGTTCAGCTTAAGTCGGCTTTCCTCCATCCAGTCGGCGACAGCCTTCATTCCCTGGTGGAGGTTGGATTTGGCGGTGAGGGGGTCCTTGGTGAGGGAGAGGATCAGCTGCGTGTCATCGGCGTGGGAGATTATGTTGAGGTCATGCTGTCGGGCGATGCGTGCGTGTGGTGCCATGTGGACGTTGAACAGCGTTGGGCTGAGGGAGGATCCCTGCGGGACGCTGCAGATGATCTCAGAGTCTTTGGACTGGAACGGGGGGAGGCGGACTCTCTGAGTTCTGTCGGAGAGGAAGGAGGTGGTCCAGTCCAGGGCCTTGTCTCGGATCCCTGCCTCGTGGAGGCGCGTGCGTAGTGTGCAGTGGCAGACGGTGTCGGAGGCAGTGGAGAGGTCCAGGAGGATGAAAGCCGCCGTCTCGCCGTTGTCTAGCAGGATTCTGAGGTCGTCTGTGGCGGCAATGAGGGCGGTCTCGGTGCTGTGGTTGCTGCGGAATCCTGATTGGGAGGTGTCCAGGATGCTGTGGTCTTCGAGGTGATGGGTGAGCTGGATGTTAATTATCTTCTCGATGACCTTTGCCTGGAACGGAAGCAGGGAGATGGGCCGGAAGTTCTTGAGGTCGCTCAGATCCGCCTTGGGTTTCTTCAGTAGGGCGTTGATCTCGGCGTGCTTCCAGCTCTCAGGGAAGGTAGCGGTCTCGAAGGAGAGGTTGATGACGTTGTGCAGGTGGGGTGCGATTGAGCTGCCGGCTTTGTTGAAGATGTGGGGCCCGATTCACAGAACAAACTTAAGACTAAATCCTAAACTTACAGAATGCACCTACTACTTCTGGTATTCACAGAATGAACTTACAACTTTTGCTATTCACAGAATGCATTTACGACCACTAAACTTATGTCCGCACCCCCGGAGCGGAATTTCCGCACTCGGAGCGGAAAGTCTGCTCCGGGGGCGGAGAGTCCGCCTACAGGCCGGAAAGTCTGCATACGGGCCGGAAACTCCGGTCTCGGGCCGGAAATTCCGCTCTCGGGCCGGAAAGTCAGATTTGGGGCCAGACTACATAAACTGTGGCCATTGTTCATTTGAGCCAAGGGTAAACACCTGTCCAAGTCCCTACCATCCCCCACCATGCATCAGCTGACACACTCCAGCCAATCCCAGCCAACAGCTCCAGTTAGCCATCATGTTGCTAGTGCCTACCATCCCCCACCATGATCCAGCTGAAACCAATTAACACTCATTGACCAGCAGCAAAAATCATTTAAAAGCAGCACACAGTGAAGGAACAGGTTTGGCCACACAGAGTTTGTCTTTGCAAGCTGACACCGGCTGAGAACAATGGACCTACTGAAAAGAAAGAGGAATTTCACAGCAGAGGAGACCACCCTGCTTGTGGAGTTCATTGTCAGTCACCACAAACGCCTCTATGGACTCCCACCCTACTGCACCAGTGGGACACAGAAGGCAGCCCTGGGGCAGCAATTATCCACTGCTGTCACAGCATTGGGGGAGGAGAGGCGCACAGTCCAGGACCTAAAAAAGAAATGGCAGGATGAGCGGCAGAGGGTAAAGGAGAAATTCTCCCGGATTGAATTACATCGGATCCTCCCAGCCGCATACTCTGGACCACGCATCCGCCTCACCCCATTGGAAGAGGATATCCTGACCACGATACACCCCCACTTGGTCCATGGGCTGCCTGTCAGTGACGTCCGCTACGTGGTACCAGGTAAGTGGGATGAAAAGAAAAAGTGCATGAAAAGATTTTCTGTGTTGCACTGTCATTGTGAATAAGGAATTAGTCCAAAGTGTATAAAAAAATCCGTCAGTCAGAGACTCCTGTGTCACCCTCTGTATGTAGCACTACAAGTCCCACAATCCTTAGCGATGGAAATGGCAAATCCCTCCCCCACTTTAGAAAACATGGGCACTGTCCTGCTGCAGTAATACACCAGCCCGCTAAGTAGCAATTGACAAATATCAGCAAAGATGCGCCAGTAACATTGCAACACGCAATCCAACGCTTCTGCAACCGCGGATGCATCACATTTACAATGCGGTGCACTGTGGTGCTGGGATAGACAGATGTGTGTCGCAACTGAGGGCATTAGGGGGGTGCTCTGCTGGAGTAGTGTCGCAAGTGTGACGCAACTCCAACAATGTCCATTGACTGCCTACACCTAACGTTCTGGGCCACTGATTACATGTGCCTCAAGCTGGCGTAAGTTTGCATAGCACCACCCTATGAAAAGTGACTACGTGAAATGCCGTCGATTACAATGCATCACTTGTACGAGGCATAACCAAAGAAACGCACACCCTGCCTACATCACAGCTGATGCATGTTTAATGTTGTGCAGGACCGCACAACGTGAGGCATCCCCATAGATGCATAACATTGTGAATAAGTCTAAATGTGTCACCTGTATTACCCCACCACTGTGTCACAGAAGTGACGCAACTACGGTGTAAATGTATTACAAGGGGCGTGTAAACCTGCCACAAATATCAACTAAGTAAATCACCCCGTGCCAGCTTAAAGCACAAAGCAGAAGGTGAGAGAATCATCAGATCTAAAAAGTCATACACCTATTCTGTTGTACATTTCCCACCCTGCCACGCCATTACGTCCCCAATGCACCACTGCTCCTCCCTGCCCAGTCTGCGGCAGTACTGCATAACACTGTTAGCATGCAGAAGAAATGGGGAAATCACAGAAATGTTCCACAAGCACATATCCCATATGTTTAGTTTTCTCTCTTCTCACCCATTGACACATTCAGCCAGAGCACAGACAACTGCCGCAGCAGAGGTCCCTGCATCTACTGGGAGGAATCGCCACCGTACAGTGATAGGCATACCACCCTCACCGACTGGTAAGTCAAAGTGGGCAGGAGATGGTCAAAATGCATAAATTGTCAGGAGTGACCCAGGGACATATAGTGCCCACATATGAAAGTCAACCAGAGATGAACAAATAGCTGCATTACTATTGGAGTTGTCAATGGACATCCACCTTTAGCTAATTATAATTGTGAACAGCTGAAGACAATATATTACATGCCTTGGCTCATCAAACCTTCGTAATTGCGGAACATGACATGTTTTTCAGCATCAGCCCCAGACCTGGCAATCCAATCCTGTTATCGAGTGCCACAACTACTCAAAAGGGTGTCCTCACTATGTTGTAATGGTGTCTGTAGACGTAATCAATAAATCTAATTGACAGAAATATGGCAATGATGAACAAGTGAGATCCCAGGGTCTTTAGTATTGACAATGCATATACTGCCCAACTTTGAATGTTTCCAATATAGATCAAATGCCCAGTCCACACAGCTGGTCATGTACCACTTACATTGGCTGGCCTTTGTGTTGTCCATCAACAAAACACGATAGTGGACCTCACATCATGATCCGTAGACATGTAATTGTGACATAGGTCGCATCCAGGTAGTGGGCCCATTTGCAGTTATGTGGGAGCAATCATGATATTACGTATAACACACTTCAGCAACGCTGGTGCCCACAACTGCTTGTGCTCATCCTTTGAGCCAGAAATCTAGTGCATCACACGTGGCTACAGGAATGTAAAGTAGCAAAACACACTTATCATTGTAGGTACAACGAGGTCCTCCCAGAATCAAAGACACACACTGACTTCTGCTACAAGGTTTGCTGTGACATCTGTGCAGGGCCCACACACTGTTCCAGTGCTGGGCCCAGGGAAGTGAACCCAATAATATATCAGGCTGACTGCTCATCAAATGTGCCTTTCACGTCCGCCGTATGTTGTATGTGTTGTACAACACTGTTGTCCTGCATCACAATATGCTCACATATGGCATTTGAACCCATGCAAGATCAGACCCTGGTGGCTAATGAAAGGATGACACAAAATGTATGCCAAGTGAGTGCAGAATGGACATTCAATAGTACCATGAGTCATATGAAGTGACCAAAACACAACTGGCTTGTAATTCAATGATCAGAAACACCATGATGAAAATAGCATGGCTGAGGCCAACACTGATGCCAGTAGTGTACCTTTGAGATGGATGTAGGGGCTGCTAAGGTGAATCTTCATGCAATGACACCTGCTAAATAACTTGGCTGAAGAGCAACACGCTAATCCAGTGCAGGCGGAAAGCATCACAGCTTCTCAGCCTATCCGCAATGTGTGAGCATAACCAAATGTTACATTCTGCTTGCCTCCTCTCCTACCGTATTCACATGTATAGGTGAGTGTTTGACATATGAGGTTTGGATGTCTGCTGTACAAGACACCAATCAACGTCAGCTAAGTAGTACCATGATATTGGAAATTGAGTATGCAAAGAGAGGACACTCAAAGGATAGACATAAGAAATCTGTGTTCTCTCATTCAAAAATGAGCTGTGTGACTTCATGCGTAGAGAAGCACAAATGAGCAACATCATGTCCCTGACTATTGCACATCTCACACATGAACCCCTTTCTGACTTGTCAACAAACAACGTGAGACTCTGGAAATATGTAAGTCTGAATGGCAAAGGGGAAAGCAGTGTAATGCGGAGGAGTCCGGGTCATTTATCCCTTCCTATCAGTAACCTTTCTTATACATGTGTGTCTGTTGATGTGTCATCTTATTGATGTCACTGCTGTGTGGAGGAAACGGCTGGCAACTGCTGCATGTGAGCAGGTGCCCAAATGTAAAGTTCAGGAGCTAAACATGCTGCACATTGTTCTGGATTACCCACAAATGGTCATTGAGAATGACATGTTGGCTCAGAGCTACCATCTGTGGCTGAAAAATATAGACCTGTATGTCTTATCACAGCTGCTGACAGGATGACACCACAGCAGCGTGCACCATCCCGGGGACTGCATGACATCCTGGCTGCAGCAGTTCAACCCTCGCACACCTGTCCTTCAGGTAATTCTAGCATGAGGTGTGTCTGTTGATGTGTCATCTTATTGATGTCACTGCTGTGTGGAGGAAACGGCTGGCAACTGCTGCATGTGAGCAGGTGCCCAAATATAAAGTTCAGGAGCTAAACATGCTGCACATTGTTCAGGATTACCCACAAATGGTCATTGAGAATGACATGTTGGCTCAGAGCTACCATCTGTGGCTGAAAAATATAGACCTGTATGTCTTATCACAGCTGCTGACAGGATGACACCACAGCAGCGTGCACCATCCCGGGGACTGCATGACAGCCTGGCTGCAGCGTTGAAACCATTGCGCACCTGTCCTTCGGGTAATTCTGGCATGAGGTGTGTCACTGGCTTCGACTCCAAAGCCATGACAGAGATTCTGCTTCCCCTCTGCATGTAATCAGCAGTTGTTGTGTACAAAGTGAAATACAAATCAGGAATGTCATATGCCTGTCTGTCAATTGGTGATGCAGATAATTGAGAATGTTGTCACTTCCCTCTACAGCTGCTGGTTCAGGGACAGCTATGCCTACAAAAGCTGTGAGGAGACAGGTCCAGCAGGTGACACTAGGGGGGAACACCAAGGGACAGAGAGTTGTGCCTGGAGATGGTGAGTTTGCCTGTATCTGTGTAACACCTCAGTGCTATGGTGTGAGCTGTCATTTGTGGTGGTACCCTACACAGGTCACATGATCCTCATCTGTTGATGCAAAGTACAGTTAATACAAACACTTGTGTTGCACCACATGTTATACCAATTCAATCCCTAATACGGTTGCAACCTCTGTTCCTGGGGATGCTGAGGACGAGGATGACAGGCCTATGGCCAGTGCGGGCCGACGGGGAATCAGAGGGGAGAATCCCCTGATCCTCCAAGCTGTGATGTCGGCTGCAAGTACTGCTCAAGAGGAGGAGGATGAATTTCCTGAGGACCTCTACTTGGTGGATGATGAGGACTACATGTCTGATGACGATGAAGATGCCAATGCGCGGTATCATGCCAGATTGGCTAAATCGGTCAGGGCATCACATCCTCTGCCAAGCAACATTCGTCAGCCTCCTACCAAGCATAGCATGGCCTGTCCCCAGCCTCGAGCAAACCAGCCACAGCACCCACGCATCACAACACAGACATCACTCCCTCACCGTCCTCACGTCCAGGACTAACATGGTGGTTCCCCTACCCGCTTTTCCCTAGACAGTGTATCCCTGCCATCTTCTCCACCAGCTGGGGGTAGTACCAGCACTGTTGTGCTGCCGGTATCCTCTGGGCACCATTCACCTACCCACAGGCTTCCACCTGCCAACCCCCCTGCTGTAGGACCTGCTCGTCCCATCCATGGCAGACAGCTGCAGAGAGGGCCCACACCTGCCTGTGATGGCCAGTGGGAGCAGGACTTCTACCAACAGCAGAGCGATGTGAGGCAGGACATTTGTGCCATAGGGGCTAGCCTGTCCGACATGTTGGAGTCCCTGCAGGACATGGTCCACTTCCCTCAGGTGGTGGAGAGGCGGAGCCAAGTGTTGGATAGGATGGATAGGACTTGGCAGGACATGTCCAGAAATATGCGAGACATGCTATCCATCCAAAGGGAAGAGGGTGCAAGACACCATGCCTTGGCCATGAAGATGATGGAGGGCATATTGAGAGTGAGCCAGCCTTTCCCTTCACGGTCAACGCAGGGAGGGGAGCCATCATATCTGCCCACAGGACAGCACATCCCCACACCTGTACCAACTGCACAGCAACAGAGCAAAGGGAGACATCCACACCAGCGGGCTGAACTGGCACTCCCACCACCAACCCCTGTACAGGCACTCCCGCCACCTGCACAACCACCACCAACCCCTGTACAGGCACTCCCACCACCTGCACAACCACCACCAACACCGTACAGGCACTCCCGCCACCTGCACAACCATCACCAACCCCTGTTCAGGCACTGCCACCACCTGCACAACCACCACCAACCCCTGTACAGGCACTGCCACCACCTGCACAACCACCACCAACCCCTGTACAGCCACTCCCACCACATGCACAACCGGCCCTTGTCCAGGCACAACCATCAAGTGTGCATACACCATCTGCCCCAGCACATGTAGATGACCCTGAACAGTCCCTTGGACAGTACCCACCTCCACGTAGGCGGCGAGCCAGACCTGAGCCCTCCGAGCGGTCCTCCCCCCCCAAATTGCGATGTCGCAGGCACGATCGCCAGTGACAGGAACCCAGAACAATGTAACCACGTGATTGTGTGTTCACCAAATAAAGACCTAAAAAAAAAAATCTGTTGTCCTGTGTAACGATGTAGGTGGCCTCGAGATGTGAGAAGGTATGTGTGTGTGTGACACAGTTACAAGTGTAACCCATCATTGCAACAAGCCATCATGTGCATAGCAGATGACTCACCAAATATGTGTCCTTATCAAGAACCCGACATTCTAAATGAAGTCAAACAAGTAGAAGTAATTAGAATTCCTCAAATATATTTAGGTATGAACAGAACAACCGTCCGTTTGGAAGGGAGGAAGTAAAACAAATGATGGTTTTGATGCAGAGGGAGAAGGGGACCTGGATTGGGGTGGGGCAACAAAAATATAACACGTCAGGGAGCGTCAGGGAAAACAGTCTATTTACAAAGGGAAAATGAAATAATTGTTCACGTCAATGTCTCCGTCAAAAGTCAAGTGTCCTTCTGGTCATCCTCTAGGACCACAATGTCCAGATCCTCTGAGTCCGATGCAGGCACACTTCTGGCAGGTGCAGTAACAGGCACCACATGTGTTTGTGATACACGAGGAGTACGGGGGGAAACAGTGTGGGGCAACTGACAGGGGGAGACATTGATGGTGGTATGGGAAGGGATTGGGGAGACAACAGACAACATGGCTGTGGTCAGTGAATTGATGCTGGTGGCGAGGGTGGCCATAGATCGGAGCATGTCCTCTCGCATCATGCGTACCTCCATACACACTTGTAGCATGATGCGAGCGGACATGTCTGGCTGACCCTCACACATCCACATCAAGTCCACTGGCACAGCCACAGGAGGAACAACACCGGGAGGGGCCTGGGGGGGACAGGAGGGATGTGTTGCCTGAGGTCCGGAGCAAATGATGTTGTGGAGCTGGTGGCGACGATGAGGGGGACTTGTTGCAGGGGATGCAGCTGGAGCCCCCAAAGGAATGGGGGACTCTAGAGGTAGGGAGGGGCTGATGGCAGGCCCAGGTTGTGTGTTGGCCTGCCCCGAGGACACCTCTTCAGGGCCCACAGGTGAAGAGTCATGGGGAGAGTAGCTCTCCAACACATCATGGTCCGAGGTGTCGGGTTCACCCCCCCCTTCAATGTCTGCAGCCTCCCCCCGGGATGTAGCACCAGCATCAGGGTGTCCCTTGTCAGTCCGGGTGGGCGCAATCCCCTTGCCTCTTGATGTTGAGGGTCCCTCCTCATCCTCCTCTTCCTTGCTGGTGGAAAGAGGGTGTAGCCGCCGCCGCACTGGTGGCCTCGCGCTCCGGACCTGGTCCTGCTGCCCTTCTGTTTCGCCAACTGTGCCTGCAGAAATGTAAGCAAAATCCTAATGTTATGGTTGTGTCATGCAGGACGAGACACATACATAGAGGAGCCAAGCTCAGACTTATTTTCCTCTGATCACACTCTATAGTTGTCAGTGTCTATGAGCTGACATTACGTGCATGTTCACTGTCATTTACTGGATTGAGTCTGACATGGCCATCTCACGTGGATGTTTGTGGCTTACACAACTGTATTGGCCAACCCTCAACCTGGCATTCTGGTGATCTGTGTGTCCTGCCACTGCTACATGTGCAGGTTCCAAAAGCAGTCCACCAATGGAGAACATGAAGAGTCCTGATTTCTCAGATTTTGGTCAATCATAGGGAGTCGCAGCTATTTAAGGTCTGGACAAATGTCATCTGCTTTGTGTCATTGTATGGGACAAGACAAGTGGCGAATGGGGGTCACACATCCACTGAGGCTCTGGGCTATTTGTGTAGCTACAGTGTGAGTCTAGCCTTGGGCTGTCCCCACAAATGATCTGACAATCCAGGGGCACATATTGGCTTTGGTGACTGATATGGTAATGCAGTACACCGCTGAACAGTGGGGGATTGTTGTGACAGCTACCTGTACATGTGAAATGTCAAACAGCCCACTGAGGGTGAGACGTCTGTCAGTGGACACCCCTTGCAAATTTGGAAGCGCTTAAGAGTGATGCAAGGATGTCAATGTCTGTCTTGACTCCATGGCACATGATGATTTGTCACAATTGGAACCCAAACTCTACAAATGCAATGCAAGTCATAGCATCTAATGCCCTTTGGCCTGCCATGCTCACACTGGACAGTGTCTGTACCATTGCTCATCCAATGCACACATGATTTCCTAGTGCCAATCGTAGTGGTGCGGGAGGAGCAGATTTCAGTATAAATGCACTATTATGGCTCATTTTGCCAGTTTATGAAGAAACGTGGTATGGAGGAATGGATGTACAAATATTTTTGAACAAGGACACTTTCAATTATCCATTCACATGTGATTAAATTCACTTCTCATTTTCTTTGTATTTGTGCTGAGCATATACAAAAACATATATTTACAAAACACAACCTCTGTACATATAACAAAACTACGCTACTGTCCTAAACATTAATTTTCGATTGTGGGTCCACCCTTCCATAGTGTGGACAACCCCAGAGGGCATATACATTGCATGAGAAGTATCAATGTCCCCATAAATTCTAAGGCAATGCAAGGTTGTTGAATCCCAACACAATCAAATTCTTTTGGGTCCCTCTGTAAAACCAAAATGTCGACGCGGTCACGTTTCGGCCAAGCAATTCCTTTTGGCCTCTTCAGGACAAGGAAAACAGCAGCAATCTTAGGCTGGTCCCTCTAATCAGCATACCAAGCGTAAGAACGGTACAATAGCCAGGAGTGGGACGCAGGGGATCCACCCCCTATTCCATCTCTTTATTGAAAAGTCAGCTGGGCCCCCTGTTCGTGTTCTAAAGTCAAGATTTCTTCCGTCGTGATTACACACTTGCCTCTCTAGCCTCTCCTTGATAGCTCTTCCGCATCTATCGGTGCTAACTCTCACTACGCGAGTTTGTTCAGGAAAGCACTATCTGCAGCATATGCTGCAGATAGTGCTCTCCTGAACAAACTCACGTAGCCTTAGCATTGCATTGCCTTAGAATTTATGGGGACATTGATACTTCTCATGCAATGTATATGCCCTCTGGGGTTGTCCACACTATTGAAGGGTGGACCCACAATTGAAAATTAATGTTTAGGACAGTAGCGTACTTGTGTTATATGTGCAGAGGTTATGTTTTGTAAATATATGTTTTTGTATATGCTCAGCACAAATACAAAGAAAATGAGAAGTGAATTTAATCACATGTGAAAGGATCATTAAAAGTGTCCTTGTTCACAAATATTGTTATATCTTTTCCTCCATACCACGGTTCTTCATATATTGTGTTCTCTTTACCCAGGTAATGGTGGGGTAATTGTTGGGTATACCCCTAGCTATCAGAATCATTTAGCCAGTTGTCATGACGAAACTACAACTCCCAAAATGCACTCTGCCCTGTACAGTCCATATGCCACAGTGTGCCTTTTTATGCTTGGTGACTGCTGCATGGACACAGAATCTGTGAATGGAGGCATCGGCCACACAATGGTACAGCACTGTTTCACTCACATCATACTCCAAGACACATTTAGCATATCATGCACTTACCATGTCCCTGCTGCTCATGCTCCTCCAGCTGAGCATGGAGGGTCGGCCAAGCTGCTCGCAGGACCCTCCTGTACAGTGGGGATAGGCGAGGACGATGCACATGGTGCTGGGAAGACTGGCCCACCAGCTCCTCAGCCTTGTGCCGGGACCACCGTTTCAGGTCCTCCCAGCGCTTGTGGCATGCCCTCGCACTCCTGGTGTGGACTCCCACTGCACTGCAGCACTCCCCGATGTTGGCCGACAGCCTGGCCCGGGCTGCATTGCTCAGCTGGTGTTCAGGGTCCCCATATAGCTGAGGATATTTGGCCAGCACCCCCTCAGCCAAGATGTCTAACTCACGTTCAGTGAAAGGGGGTGCCTTCTCTTCATAACCCTCAGCCATTGTGGGGATAATAAGAATGATGAGAGCAGCAGGATGTCAGAGGATCTGATCTGTGAGTGAGGAACACAAAATGGCTACCAACTATTTCCTGTGATGTATTTCCTGCCTCCAACTTCCTGTAAAACATTTCCTGAATGAAATAATGTGTTCTGGGTCATTTTCGGAGTTTACGTCCCGTAAGCGCAGTTTCCGGTTCCGAAGTGGAGGGTCCGCATACACGCCGTACGCTCGGTAATCGGGACTTCCGCTTTTGTGCCGTAGACTCAGAAAATTACCCGGAACATATTATTTTATACAGGATATGTTTGACAGGGAATGGGAGGCAGGAAATACATCACAGGAAATAGTTTGCAGCCATTTTGTATTCATCCAGATCCATCCACAATCATGAATCTAATCTACTGCCATCCTGCTGTTCTGTTGTGGATAAAAAAGAAAAGACAGTGCATGTGAGAATTATTAAAATGTAACAAGAGGGGGAAGAGACCATTTAAAGACATTTCTGCACTTATGGGTGGGGGGGCTGACACAACATCAAACCCCTGTTTCACTTTCTCATGCTTTGCATCATGGTACATGTAGTCCATATTGGGTGCTCAGTAGCAGAGTTGTGTGATGTGTTACGTAACATTGGGGTTGAGAAGTGTGGATATATCACAGACACATGGGGGCAGATATATGTTCCCTGGCACATCCCTGCAAATCAGCAGGGATACGCCATTGGAGATGCGTCACGCAAGTTTGCCCTTGCACCACCGCAGATGCGCTGCATTCACAATGCCGTGCATCGTGGCGCAAGGACAAGCAGATGCGTGACGCATCTGCCGGCGTAAGGTTGGCGCATTGCTGGAGTTGCATCGCAACTGCCACGCAGCTCCAGCAAGGCTCGGGGTGCCCCTATCCCTGACATGCTGCGTCAATCCTTAAGCCTGCTTCAAGCAGGCGCAGGGCTTTAACGCAGCATGGCCAGAAATCTTGTGGAATTAACTCAGCCACTTTTCGGAGGCGTTCCTGCGCCAGAAGGCCCCCCCCTGTGCAGGTACACCCACATGTGGCGCAAGCTTGACAACGTGACGCTATCTCCCTAGATGCGTCACATTGTAAATAGCCCGCAGCATGGCGCTGGCTTCGCGCCGCCGCTGCGTTACTAAAGTGACGCAACGGCGGCGCATAAGTGGTGCACAGGGCGTATTCATCTGCCCCATGGTGTCTGATTCACCCATGACATCACTCACGTTGTAGGCGCATCTTTTGTGGGTGAGTCCCATCTGTTGATGGCACAGGCCCGACAATGCTATGGTTATGGCCTTTTCTGACTAAGTGACCCATCCTCATGAGGTCCGGCTGGGTCTCTCAGTACATGTATCATTTTCCATCAGCGTCAATAGATTCTTTCGGGACATCCACTACACTGATCGCTGACATGGGCACATGAGCTGAAGCACGCTCAACCTTTTGACTACTGTCACCAGCTGTGATGAACATGCAGTTAGTGTGGCTTGCAAAGTTGTCTCAGGAAGGAATTTATTGACACAGTCGTGAATATCCAAGTTTCATCATTGGCAGCAGACAGCAATCCACATTTAGCCCATTCCACTACAGGTCGCTCATGTGAAAAATGTGGCAACGAGCTGCTCACGGACTTGCATGCCCTGACCTCGGTTATGTGCCATGGCCCGGTTTCCCTGATTCAGAGCTAGCCGAGGTTCCAGCGGTACGTGTAAGCCATGCGTTAAGGCAATGTTGTGCAAGACACAGCAGGCTAATATGATCTTGCACACGACTTCTGGGGAGTACTGCAGCACCCCCCCTGTACGGTCGAGACATCTGAATCGCGACTTCAACAGACCAAAAGTGCGCTCTATGATGGCTCGAGTCCGTATGTGTGCCCTATTGTACCTACGCTGTGGTACAGTGTTTGCACGCCTGTAAGGGTTGAGGAGTTGTGGGGTGAGTGCATACCCAGCGTCACCTGAGGAGAGGGGAAAGGGCAGTTGGTTACATTTCCCTCTTTGACTTGCACAGGACATGATCTATACTGTATTACATTCAGTATCTGTTGGGCCATGTATGTAGCTTTATGATTCTTATTGTACAATGGTTAATGTTGGGGGGCATTCAGACATTTGCAAAACACATTTCCCTCATTTCTAACGCTTGGTACTTACCCAGTAGCCACATGTTGTCAAATTCTCCCGCAGCCATCCGCCTGGCAAGAGGTGACATGCGGAATATGAAGCTGTCATGGGTACTGCCTGGGAACAATGCATGCACATTAATGAACCTCCCCCTGGCATCACAGACAGCTTGCACGTTGATGGAATGCCATCGGTGTCTGTTGCAGAAGATGTGTGCAATGTGGCGGGGTGGCTGAAGGGCCACATGGGTACAATCAATTGCACCCAGCACACGTGGGAATTGTGCAATGAGATAGAAATCTCGTGCTGCCCTTTGTCTCAGGGCCAGTGTAAGTGGCATTTGTATGTGGTTGTGGGATCTTGCAGTGATGCATCTCAGTACCTGATGCAGGCACCGCGACTGGCTCGCCTGGGATATTCCCACATGGTCACTGGAGACCCTTTGGAAAGAGCCAGTGGCAAAGAAATGGAGTGAAGAGAGGATCTTGAGGTATGCAGGGATTGCATGAGATCAGCAGGTCACAGAGTCAAGTTCCTGCTCCCACTCACATACCATATCCAAGATGACTTCTGGAGGGAAACGGTACCTGGCCCTTACATCTTGACTGGAAATTCCAAATAGGTTGATCCTCTGTCTGTAGATCCTCTCTGCTCTCCTCCTCCTCCTCAAGTGGTTTTGCCACATGGCAAGGGGCAGTGCAACAAACAAATTCAGTGACATGTTGTAAGGGTTTGTGTGTGTGTCTGCTCTGCAGTTATACGTGCTGCCGAGCTAGGATTGGCTGGAGTGTGTCAGCTGATGCATGGTGGGGGATGGTAGGGACCTGGACAGGTGTTTACCCTTGGCTCAAATGATCAATGGCCACAGTTAATGTAGTCTTGCCCAAAATCGTAATTTCCGGCCCGAGAGCGGAATTTCCGGCCCGTAGTAGTAAGTTCATTCTGTGAATGCCAGAAGTAGTAGGTGCATTCTGTGAATACCAGAATGGTAGTAAGTTTAGGATTTAGTCTTAAGTTTGTTCTGTGAATCGGGCCCGTGGTGTGGAAGAGGGTCAGACGGGGAGCCGGAGTGGATTGTGCTCATGGTCTTGATTTTGTCCTCGATGCTCACATTGGCCCAGGTTGACAGGGAGTCGTGGTCGATGGGGTGCGGTGGGTCCGGCGTGTCGAGGCCTGTAGGGGTCATCCGGGGGTTGAAGCTGTCATGGATGTCGGTGATTTTGCGGTGAAAGAAGGTGGCGAGGGAGTCGCACAGGGCTTGCGATGGCGGAATGTCGTTGGTGCTGGAGCTGGGGTTGGAGAGTTCCTTCACAATGTTGAAGAGCTCCTTGCTGTTGTGTGCGTTGTTGTAGAGGCGGTCTCTGAAGGAGGTCATTTTGGTGGTCCTGATGAGGTGTGGTGGTTGCGGATGGCGTCGCTGTGCCATTTGTTCCCCAATTTCCGGCAGGTGTGCTTTGAAGCTAGGAGTTCTGGGGTGAACCAGCTGGCTCTCTTGCTGGTGTCTCTGTTGGTTGGCTTTTTCAGCGGGGCTAAGGTGTTGGCGCAGGTGTCCATCCAGCGTCTGAGGATGCGTGCACCATCGTCGGGGTTGGTGGGGTTGGTCGGTGGGTTGAGTGCGAGGTTTGTCTGTAGTTGTTCTTCAGTGACTTTGCCCCAGCAGCGGCGGGGGATCTGTAGGGTGCGGTGGTGTGTGAGGGGTTTTCGGAAGGTGAAGTGGATGCAGTGGTGGTCTGTCCAGGTGAGTTTGGAGGCGTGGCTTAAGGCGACGTGGGGGCTTGAGGAGAAGATGACATCGAGCGTGTGACCGGCCATGTGGGCCGGCGTCGTGACGAGCTGTTTTAGTCCGAGGTTGGCGAGGTTGTCGATCAGGGTGGAGGAGTTGCTGTCGTTGTTGTTCTCCAGATGATAGTTCAGGTCTCCGAGGAGGATGCAGTCAGTGGAGGTCAGCGTGTGCATGCTGATGAAGTGGGCGATGGAGTCGCAGAATTGTGGTTGGGGTCCGGGCGGTCTGTAGACGAGGGTGCCTCTTAGGGTGGTCTTGGGGTCCATGTGGATCTGGAAGTGCATGTGTTCGGCGGTGCTGAGAGTGTCCTTGGTGTTTGTTGAGACCCTGATGGTGTTCTTGTGGACGATGGCGATTCCTTCTCCGGCTCCGTTGGTGCGGTCTCTGCGGGTGATCTTGTATCCGTCGGGGATGGCTATGGCAATGTCTGGAGAGGAGGCTTTGTTTATCCTGGTCTCGGTCAGGAAGGCGAAGTCTGGAGATGCGGTGTCGAGTAGGTCCCAGAGCTCGACGGCGTGTTTGTGTGCGGAACGGGTGTTGATTAGGATGCATCTGAGCTGGTTGGGTCCCGTCGTGGCGGGTGTCTCTGCGCGTTCGTGGCAGGAGAAGCTGCAGTTCCGGCAGGTGAAGGGACCGTGGGTGCACTTCGGGGCGGCCTTGCAGCAGGTGTGGGTCCTTCCTGATTTGAGAGCGACGAGGGTGCTGGCATCGTAACGGAGGCGGTCTTCATGGCTGGTGCGGGGGCCAGGGGATCTGGCGCTGGGCACGGTCCAGGGGCAGACGGGCGCAAACGGGCTTTCCTTGGGCGCACCAGCGGCGCGGCCGCATAGTGGCTGCCATATATAGGGAGGTGGGGAGGGAGGAGCAGCTGGGAGGCGGGAGGCGGGTGTCAGGGGCATGGAGGGGGCGGGGCAGCAGGGATGCAGTGGCGGGGACAGGAGCAGGGAAGCGAAGCGGTCGCAAGGTAGGAAAACAAGGCAGAAGGGGTACAGAAGCAGAAAAGGGGGCACAGCAGCAGCCGGACAGATGGGCAGGGGGAACAGAGCAGAAAAGTCGCAGCAGGGGCGGGAGGCAGACAAGGGCAGAGGGAGAAAACTGGGCAGTGGGGGCACAGAAGTAAAAGAGGTCACAGCGGCGAGCGGGGGGCAGGGGGGTACAGAAGAGGAACAGGTGTACAGAAGGAGGGCAGAGGAGTACAGAAGAGAGACGGGCAGACAGAATACAGGCACAAAAGAGAGCAGATACAAACCTAAGGCCACCACTGGCCACCAGGTATGAGGCGCAGGTGGTAGCCTGCGGGTGGTGGAGGGCCTCGACTTCAGCGGCAGCAGCAGGCATCAGCAGGAACGCAGGCAGAGCTGCAGCGGGGGGAGCGACCTACCAGGCAAGGTCAAGGGTCGGCTACGAGGGTGAAAGCAATACTGTAAGCTACCGTGAAGTCACATGCCAACCCACTCAAAGCGTGGACCGTGTTTTTAACAAAGCTGTTAAAACAATACCCAGCACATTAATTCAAAAGAAGGAAAAGCACTCAAACTTCAATAGGTTTACTGCCAAAAACACTAAGCATATGGAAAGAATTCAGGCATGAAATTCAGAAAGTAGATAAAACCAGTGGATCGGCACTAACATGGGGAAACACTAAAATCCTTAAAAAAGCGATACAAAGAGCCACTCTGGAAGAGCGGAAAACCAAATCAGAGGAATACTGGGCAATGCTTCAATTCAAAATAAACAAACTCAAGAGCTTTCTGGGCAACCATCAATGGCATCTGTAGAGATGTAAGGATGATAAACAGCTCACGCATTCACAAAAAATACTGGGTAGCTCACCTAACTAAAACTTTTGACAACCAAAAAGGCCTGTTTGTCCAATATAAAAACACCATCATAGAGGTAGGTGATACAATGCTCACCCACAATATCACATCTCAACCTGCGGAACGATACTGCATCCCTGAAAATGTGGCAATGTTAATCATAGCAGGACGACGTGACAAGGCCCCAGGTCCAAATGGAATCCTGCAGGCAATATACAATTCAATTCAATTCAATCAAGCTTTATTTCGACATGTGATGTCATAAAAGCACAATACATATAAAAAACACAATTACATAAAAAAACAGTACATTTAAAACATGTCGTAAAAAAGATCTAGAATACATAGTGGACAATAAATAATTAAAAAAGAATTAAACTTAGCAGCTTTGATAAAAAAAGAGAGATTACCTAGGGCAAATCAACCTCTGCCTGATCAGCCAAGCCCATCCTAAAAATGTTGCCACTCCACAAATTATAGTGGTATTTGTTGTAGAATTAAGGATTCTCAGGGCAGTAGAGCTGTCTCTTGTCCCAAGCTGCAAGCAAGCAGGCCTGAGCCACTTCATTCTTGGGGACGCATAGGCTGGACAGACAAAGAGAAAATGGGAAATATTTTCAACAACACCTAAACAGGTAGGGCAATCAGGGAGCGTCTTATGCGGGGGATTCCACTTGCTGGTGCTATCGCGGAGGGGAAGAGTCCCGAACCTGAACTGGATAAAGAGCTTCCTATCTCTGGGCTTAGAAATAAAGTCCAGATATGGTTCTAGGAAAGGGAGAAGCTTGTGTTGGTAAAATGCCTCTGTAAGCCTACCATGATTGGGGTCACTAAGGGTCCGGGCATCAATCCATGCCCAATATGCTTTTTTAATTGCATCCTTAGACAACGGTGTCCCCAGAACCCGGTCAAATGCAAGACCTGTTGCGACCAAGAGCTTCTTAATTTTTGTCAACCACTCGATCTTATGAGCTCCCGGTAAATTCATGACCTCCCTGAGGCCATCAGCATAATTAGAGAGCTCAGGGGTACGCCACAGCCGCGCCCAGTGTAACAAAGGACGAAGGGTGACTAGGTCTCTAATAGAGCGCCTTCCAAGGTCGCTCAATAGAGGACTAGTCGGTGTGCCCCTCGGGAGTGATAGAAGGTCTCTAAAAAACTTGTTCTCATTGGTTACTAGGGTATCTATGCAGCAAAAGCCCCATAATTCTGCGCCGTATAGGGCGCTACCTACCGCCTTTGCAGCATAGATATCCAAAGCTGGGGCGATGGGTTTGGTAGTGGAGGCACGAAATTCCTTCCCCAGGCTACCTATGACCCGCCTATAATTAAGTGTCATTTTGTCAATATGGGGCTGCCACTTGAGCCTGTCAGTGACTCTAATCCCCAAGTCCTTGACACACTCAAGTGGTTTTCCATCTAGGGTCAGGGTGGACCGGAAGGATCTGGTAGGGTTGAAGTAAAGGAGTTTGGTTTTGGAGGTGTTGATGACAAGGCCTCTCAGCTCACAGAACAAAAATAAGCGGTCTAGGAACTTCTGTAGTCCTGCAGGTGTTTTTGAAATTAGAAGAGTGTCGTCCGCAAAAAGAAGGGCAGGGACTTTGTCACCCGCCAATGTGGGGACGTCAGCTTCAATTTCGAGCAAGTAAGAAACTACGCCATTCACGAAGAGGGTGAAGAGCGTAGGTGCCAACACACAACCTTGGCGAACCCCTCTATTAACCGGGATTTTATCGGTTTTTTGATCCTGAGTTCCCCATCGGATGCGTGCAAAATTGTTAGTATGCATCCGGATGAGAAGATTCAGGATGTAAGGGGGGATTCCCAGCTCCTCCAAAATCAACCACAGGCGATCGCGAGGAACCAGGTCAAAGGCGGCCTTAAGATCGATGAACGCCAAATATAAGGCGCCCTTGCCAATGATGACCACCTTCCAATAAAGTAGCACCAGCCTAAATACTTGATCAATTGTGCTAGTGCAGGCCCTAAAGCCTACTTGGAACTGCGTCATGATGCCTTTTTCATCTACCCAGGAGTGGATTCTCTCCAGGAGGACCCTGCCGACCAATTTCTGTCCAGCATCTATTAGACTAATTGGGCGATAGTTCGCTGGGTCACCCCTTGAGCCCTTTTTAAAGATGGGAATTACTTCTGCTCCCTTCCAAGAATCGGGCACCGGGGAGCCGTCCAGGAGGTTATTAATAAAAATTGCAAAGTACGTTGCCCATCCGTCAGCATTTGCTTTGAAAAGGTCACCCGGGATGCCATCTGGCCTCGGGGCCTTTCCAGAAACAATTTTATTAATGGCAGTCTCTACCTCTTTCTTCTCGATCTTATCAAATAGAGATTGTTCAGTCGGAGTGGCTATAGACCTCAGATAGATACCCTGCTCCTCCTCAGGTCCCACCCCTACATAGAGGTTCCTAAAGTGATCAAACCATTCCCTGTCCGTAATGTGGTTGGGGATTTTATCCTGGTCATACATAGAAGATTTTCTCAAGATGGACCAGAAAAGCTCGCCATTTTTAGAGTGGCTTGCGGATTTTAAAGCATCCCAGCGCTGCTCATCCCAGTCTTTTCTTGCAGTAACAAGTGCCTGTCTATAAAACTGCCTTGCTTCCCTGACCGCACCTGGAATATTAGATTTAATTGCAACGATCAGGGTATTTTTTTTTAGTCTGCAGTCCTTGTTGAACCATTCATTTTCTGACTTGAGTTCTGGTGTTTTTTTTTTCCTATGGTCAAGAAACAAGGTACCAATCGAGGCCATGGTATCCTCGAAGGTTTTAGTGTAGCCAGGCATATCATTCGATACCATGGAGAGCCTGGCAGTATATTCGTTAAGGATTCTACCCAGGGCAGCAAGTTTTTTGTTAGACAGGGCAAATTTAGACCATCTGAGGAATCTGTTGCAGTTAGAGGGGTGGAGTATCTTAGTGAGCATCTGCAATCCATGTAGAGGAGTTTGGTCATGACTAAGGCAAAGCTCTCTCATGCTGAGTGATAACGGGTTATGGTCGCTGCTGGTTGAGGGAGTTATTAACATATCAGCAACAGATTTCCAGCCTCTCCTGTCAATCAGGATGTAATCGATTCTGCTTTGACAGGCGACCCTATTGAAGGTGTTAGCACCCCCCAGGTCGGAGGCTGTACGCCCATTCGCAGCTCTTAGACCAAATTCTAAGGCCAATGCGTTTAACTGGATCACGACCGGGGACCATCTCTTTACAGGGTTGAGCGATAATAAGGGAATGCCCCATCTAGCGTCCTCGTCGTGAGTTCCCAAGATATCATCAGTAGCAAGTGGTTCAAAAGAGCAGTTGAGGTCGCCAGCCACTAGTAAGAGGGAATCAGGAGGGCAGGTGGAGAGCATACCTGAGAGAGATGTGATGGTGGGAGACTTAGCACCCCCACGTGTTGTGGTAAATAATTTAATTACCGGGACTTAATTTGATACAGAAACATAATAAAATAGCTCAGTAAATAAGAGGCAGAATCCGTGGTATTAGAGGTTCGGAATGGGCTTTATTCCAATGGTCGATTATAATCGGTTGCTCCAGGTTCCATCACCACGAAGGTTCAGGAAGTGAAGTACATACGTTATTGACAATCAATTACTTTTATACAATAAGCATTACAGTGAGGTCAATACAAGAGGCGTAACAATTGATAGTGGTGATAATATATTCATACGTAGCAAAAATAGGCGTAACTGGGAGTGATGAAAGAACGTCATCAGATGTGATGTCATAAGAGGGTGGTTACATGAAAGAATTTCGCAATGTCAGCAGAAATATTTGGCTGATATGCGCGCGCAGCAGTATGACGTGTGATTGACGTGCAACTAGGGGGTGAAGGGGATTTGACATTTAGCTCTATATGTGGCGACAGAAGTCTGGAGGGTCAAGTCAACCTAATCCCAAATCATATCTAACATCCTATGTTTAAAGAACTATGTTATCCAAAAGAGAGGTCTCTTAGAGTAGAATCTGATTCTATTCTGACTATACTGACGGTTAGTGCGTGTACAAGCGTCTAAGTGTCTACACTAGATGCGAGGGCGGAATCTTCCATAGTAACAGGGCTATGAATTACTTGTATGAAGACAGAGAAGTCGGGCCTTTGCTTAGTAGCTGGAAGAATGTTTACTTAAGCTACTAGACAGGAATGCATTGGGCAGGGAGCGGAGCAGATAATTTTCGAAGGTGAAATACAGTTCTTGGCAGGCAGCAAGCTGATGTCGGGCATCGTGAGCCGCGCAGAGGATGAGACAAAGTTCATGGTCACAGATGCAGGCTCGGACTGGAGCTTCAGAGACAGAAAGCAAGAAAAGTTCGATGACAGAATCAGGGCCTACTTGCCTGGACTGTAAAATGGCATAAGTGAACCATATAAAGGCAGTGGCCTTTCGTACTTAGGAATGGAATATCCGGCCCATTCATGGCGGATCAACAGAGGACATGTTAACGGTGGACGCACATGTATTTGCGTCTTCATAACTGGAACTGGAGGGAACATACATGTACTTGTAACATGCACATAGAACCGTTGGGGTCCAAGATAGGGGACATAACTGACCAGAAAAATCCATATTTCCACATTCCCTCCTTGTCCCCTACTTGCCCGTCAAGAGATATCAATCTTCATTAATCCATTGATCTGTTCATATAGCATCATTTGTTCTTCTTTCTTCTTCCGGGATCTTGAATGAAAATCTTGATGTGGAATGCACGATGTGGCACACAGACCACAAATCGCTGGTCCACATTGCAGGCATAAGCAGCAACTGAATAATATGAGAAGGCCAATACCTAGGAAGGATAGAACTCTCCATCTCCAGGCTGATATCACGCTCCAAAACCAACCGGACCAAGTCCAGGTGCCTGGATTCTGGTGTATCTGGCTTACAATCTTATGAAGGCGGGTTATGGCCTTATATACAGATGGCGAATTTTCTGGTATGAATATGCAACAGCTTGATCCGATGACCCTACAAGCTCCGCCCCTATCGGCCAGGATGACGTCAAGGACAAGACGATTTTGAAGCACAACAATCCGCATAGCAGACTGCTCTTCTGTTAAATTGCCTAAGGCGGAAATAGTTTCGTTCACTACTGCTTCAAGGGTTCTAGTCAATCTACGTATCAGCTTACTATTAGTAACGGTACCTATATAGGGAAAGAGACCTTTATTGAAATCTGTGTATTTTTCCCATGCCGTTTCAGTGTAATCGACTATTGGGAGATCTCTCCTTTCTCTATTGTGTACTAAATGAGTATTTCTGTGATAATCAGGAGGAGCTAGGAAAACAGGTGGCAAAAGGAATCCAATGTAGCAGGTACCATCCCAATCTAGAGGCAAACGTACATATGCCGTCTGACCACATATAAAATAGGAATGGCGGGAAGCTCTAAATGTAGACTTGCCTTGATCACTAAATTCTACTACAGTGGTGCATCTACTATGGCCCATATGTATGGAACCATTCTTTCTTACACATAATTCACCTTTTACTGGAAATATTGACATAGCGGGCAAAATTGGAGTAGCTTCGGATTCGACATTTAGGATCATAAGATTAAGCGTAAAATTACCTAATCCATATACTTCATTTTCTAGATCAGTTCCTGTTCTTTTGGGAAGTCCCTCCTTGTTAGGATAGCAGACCTTAAGTAAAACTAAATTCAAATGTCCCCATACCCAGTTATCTTGATAAACTGCAGAATTCGAATCCAGAGAATTAATTAGGCTAAACCATGTTCCACAGGAGCCGTTGTGTGTGAACGGGTATGGAAAAAGAGGTAGAATTCCTTTATAGTTCTGATAGGGAGGGAGTCGGCCACATATCCAACAATTTGTAGCATTGCTAACCTGATGGGAATGATGTAACATACTAATAAAAGTGTTATTGCGCAGCGCAAATCTGTATGACAATTCAAGCGGAGGTAATTCACTAAAAGAATGTTCAGCAGTAACATTGTAAACATGTCTAGAAATAGGATAATATATGTGCAACAATATACTTGCAGTAATTATTAAAAGACTTGAGAAAAACAAAATTAATAACGTCACTATGCAATGACTACGCAGTGATTTACAGTACGCCTTTCGTTTCAACAATTTTCGGGTGCTTTCTCTATTCAGGTCCAAGGGATACATGTCAGAGACAATTCAACCGCTTCACCTTGGAGAGGACTTAAACAATCAAATTGCTCGACTGATTGGGCCTGAGCTTTAATTTATAAAGTTCGGAGTCACTTTTTTCCACAAAAGGAAGTTTTGAGTCAATGGGTGAAGACACACAAGGTGTGCTATTCACATCTGATTTCAGTCCATGAAATTTCTTGATATGACTTGAATGAATCCATCCTTTTCTGCCTTCGATCTTCACGGCTGTTCTTGTTGTGAGCAACACCAGCTGGGGTGACCTCCACCTAGGTTCCAGCTGCGTCTTTCGATCAAAGTTCCTCACGAGGACTAAGTCTCCCGGAACCACGTCATGGGGTTTCACCTCAGTGTTGTCAGGAAAAGCTGCAGCTACCTGTGAACGACAAGATTGTAGTGCAGACATCAAGGAAGCCAAGTAATCTGTCAGCATGTTACAGTCAATATCAGTTATTTTGCGTGGTATAGGCGTCCCCCACATATTTGGTGGTCTGCCGAAGATCACTTCATACGGGGATAGCCCTGTTCGAGAGTGTGCTACCATTCTTGTGTAAAAGAGTGCAACTGGTAATGCTACTACCCAGTCGACACCTTTTTCTCTGCATATTTTGGATAATCTTATTTTCAGAGTCTGATTATGTCTTTCTACGAGACCCGCTGCTTCGGGGTGTCGGACACAGTGGAATTTCCACTGATAGCCTAACAAAAGTGAAACGTGTTTCATTAATTCGGATGAGAACGGCTGGCCGTTATCTGAGTGAACAACACGTGGTAAACCGTATCGTGGGAAGAATTCTCGAACCAACTGTTTGGCAGTAGTCGGGGCAGTGTAATCTGAAACCGGGTATGCCTCCGTCCAACGGGAAAGAGCACACACAACTACGAGAACATATTTGAATCCTCTGCATCGTTCCATCTGGATATAATCCATCTGGAGGACTTCAAAAGGGTGATCAGGAGGCTGAAATCCACCCTGTTCTACGGGAACGCTTTTTCCTGGGTTGAACTGGCAACAGATCAGACAGGTACGAACCTTTTGTTTGGCTGCAGCTCGTAAATGCTTGTTGAACCAAATATGTTGAATGCTGTCTAGCATAGCTTTCTCTCCTAGATGCGCTGGACTATGGATAGTGTTAATAATGACTTGGACCATTGAATCAGGAAGGAACCACACAGACTTTTCCTTCATCAACCATCCTTGATCCGTTTGGATCCCTCCTAATTCCGTCCATTTCTTTATTTCTTCTGGTGTAGCATGTGTCTGTATATCAATTACGTCAAGAGTAGGATCTTTAACCGTCATACAATGTGTTGGCGTCGGGACTATTGTCTTTGTCATATCGGATGTTTGAGTTTGAGCAGTCTGTTTAGCTGTTCTATCAGCTAGATCGTTGCCTTGAGAAATGATATCAGTAACTTTCGTATGTGCTTTGCATTTCATAATCGATATTGCAATGGGTAAATGTATTGCATCTAATAAGGCATGAATGAGGGGTCCGTGCTGAATGTGGGCACCGTGAGAAGTTAAATAACCTCTCTCTCGCCACAGCACGCCGAAGTCATGTACGACTCCGAATGCATAACGTGAATCAGTGTATATGTTGACTTTTTTATTTGTGGCTCGAATACAGGCTTGTGTCAGAGCGACGAGCTCTGCTGCTTGAGCGGACAAGGTATTTATGCAATTTGTTTCAATGATTTCAGTATCTGTTGTGACTGCGTAAGCGGCCACTAACTCTCCTGTACTTGTTCTCATACATGAACCATCTACATACAACGTCAGGTCTGGGACTGACAATGGGACATCTGTCAAGTCTTGTCTGGGTTTCGTTGTGATTGTAATAACATCAATACAGTCATGGGCTAGTGGGTCTGTTCCATTTACAGGTAAAAGTGTGGCAGGATTCAATGTGTTACAACGTCTGATTTCTATATGTGGCTGAAACAGTGTTAGTTCATACCCTGTAAGTCTTGCTATAGTCAAATGTTGTGTTTGCGTTCGATTCACAAGAACCTCCACTGCATGTGGTACTTGTACTGTCAATGGATGTCCTAACACTATGGCATCGCTTTGTCTGATTGCTAAAGCTGTCGCTGCCACTGATTTTAGGCACGCAGGCAGAGCCTGTGCTACGGGATCTAATGTACTAGAAAAATAAGCACATGGTTTGTGTGATCCTGCTTGTTCCTGTGTGAGTACTGACAAGGCAGTACCTTCGCGTTCTGTAATAAAGAGTGTAAACTGTTTACTGTAACATGGTGTTGCTAAAACAGGTGCTTGGCATAGAGCTTTCTTTAAGCTTTCAAAAACTTGTGTATGTTCCTGAGTCCAAGGGAGAACAGTCGATGTGGCTGCCTCCTGTGTTGTCAACTGAATGAGTGGTTTTGCTAGAAATGCATACTGAGGGATCCACTGTCTACAATATGAAGTGAGGCCTATAAAAGCCCGCACCTCCTTTTGTGTCTTGGGTATTGGCATGTTAGCTATTAACTGAATGCGTTCTGGTGTAAGCTGCCTTCCCTCCTTGGACAGCGAGTGACCAAGGTAAATAACTCGCTGGACACAGAATTGCAGCTTAGAAGGGGACACCTTGTGCCCCTTTTCGGCTAGAAATTGTAAAACTGTCAGTGAGGCTTTTTCACATTCAGGTTCGCTTCGGGCGGTGATCAGCAGATCATCGACATATTGAAGCAAGGCAGTGTTAACTGGCATGTGGATGCTGTCGAGTTCTCGTTTCAGTGCTTGGCTATAGATGCTGGGGCTTTCTGTAAATCCTTGAGGTGCGCGTGAGAATTTGAAGCTACGTCCATTTAAACTAAATCCGAACAAATATTGGCTTTCCGGATCTATTGGGACGCTGAAAAAGGCATTCTTGAGATCAATTACAGTAAAGAATGTTGCTTCGGAATCAATAGCTGTCAGTAATGATGAGATATCGGGGACCACAGGGAATTGTGGCACAATACACTTATTTAATTCGCGCAGATCAACAACCAATCGATATACTGGCGGGGCCTTCGGATCTGTTCGTTTGAGAATCGGAATTATCGGTGAATTACATATATTGGAGTCGGTTTCTACAACCACTCCTTGGGCAATGAGTTCGTCAATGATTTGCAGTAAAGCCACTACAGCATCTGGTGGTAACTTGTATTGTCGCATTCGTGGTAGTACCACTCCTGCCTTTAGTGTGACTCGATATGGTGTAATATTCATACAACCAACATCAGTAGGGCCTTGTGCCCATAAATGTGTAGGTAAAGTCTGCAATCGGGGATCCATGTCTCTAGACACATAATGACCTTTAAAATCACGTAAAAACAATCTTACTCCTTCCGGAGAACAACATATTATAGCTCCTAGAGCCTTCAGTGTTTTTATTCCTAACAGGTTTTCTGGACATGATTTAGTAAGCAATAAATCTGTAGTTCGGGTCAAAGGTCCTATCGTAAGTGGAAGAGGTTGTGACACTTCATTAACAATAGGTTTTCCTGAAAAACCAAGGGAAATATTCTGTGAGCCTGAGAGGGGTGCCCCTGGAACTTCACTACGTTTTATGGTTGTTCGACTTGCCCCTGTATCGAGTAAAAATTTTCTGTCTTGGCCTAATAATTCACTATGTACATAAGGTCCTTCTTGATCTACAGGGATCTCGATAAGGGGTAAGTCAACTTCCCTCTCTAGGCTGGTTCATGCATATCGTTGATAATCAGGATAGTCATACTGTGCGGTCTGGTACAGTTGTCGTGTCGTGGTTTGCGTGGCAGCAACAGGCAGTGCTGGTGCAGCTGGCACAAACTGTATAGTCTGTTGTGGAGCTGGCATGGACTGTACATGCTGCAAGGCTCCTTGTTCATTCTGATCCTGTCTAAGTGGCCGTGGTCTTTCTTTTGTAATGCCCGTGGCGATATTACGCTTCAGGACTGGACAATCGTGTACATGATGACCTAGTTGTTTACAATAGTTGCATGTCCCTTTTACAGGTCCCGCTAAATCGCCAGAATGTGTCGTACCCTTTTTATGTCCTTCAACTGGAACTGTCTGGGAGACTAGCATTTTCATTTTCGTGTCTTTCATGCGTCTTTGTTCATGATCTTGTTCCTCTCTAATTCTATTGTGATGATACTGTAACATTTGTAACATTTGTGATGGAGTGTTACCTTGCCAGGTACTCTCGAATTTTAATACTCTATTCTTCACTTGGGGCAAGGAATTTTCAACTAATTTTGTCACAAACAGATGTGGGTATGATTCGCTACTTGCTTTTATACCACTATTTATACCAAAACATTTCTCAAATCGTGCATAGAAATCACTAGTGTCTTCATCTTGCTTTTGTTTACAGGCTGAAATTGCACCCCAGTCTTCCTTTTTCGTGGTTAATAAACGTGGCAGTACCTGTACTAGTAGACCTGGTAGTGCTTTAGTTTTGTCCCCAAGCCCCGAACCTGGACCTCGGGCCTTTTCTTCTGCTTCTAATGCTGTCCAATCTATCTTTTGGTCTCCTACCTCCCACTCTTTTTCCTTGAGTTTTTCATAAATGCCAGCAGACATCAATACCTTTAATATTGTCATAATGTCGGGATAGGTATACTCTCCCATGAGTAACATGTCTTTAATTTCTCGGTGGAAACCCGCTGGGTCTTTGTCATGACTGGGTACCACTTTCTTCATTTCCAACAATTCTATTTTCGATATGGGCGTATATACATATACACGTTTAAACTCATTGTCCTCGCCCTTTATTGGGTGCACTTCTCGTAAGGGATTCTGTCTGTCCATGTAATACATGGTTCTTTCCTTGATGGGCAGTGAGACATGTTCTGGGCATATAAAAAGAATGTACTGCTTTCTTGATTCTAGTATTTCTTTAATTAGCTTAGTACCTGAACCTCTCCATCTATTCGTGAGTAATTCGGTCAATATATCAGGTAAGGGACCAGGATCTGAATGTTGGCTTTTATATAGTATAAGAAGTTGTTGAATCATATAAATCCCAGCCAAACGCTGTTCATCTGGGGTGAGATTCAAAAATGTGTGTGCTACTGTGTCATCACTATACTTCCCGGGACTGTCAACCCAATGGACAGCTGACCTGGCTAATTCTTGTTCATCCATAGAATCGAGAAAATGATAACCCCTTCGTTCTCGGAGTAATTTATCTGCTGCTTGGAATGAATGCTCGTTGGACCTTATATTTATTATTGGTGTTTGAAATTTCCTGTTATTTTCTAGACACATCGGACGTATCGGATCAGTAAGACATCTAGTACTATTACAAGATCTTCTTCTACCTACATAGGCTATAGTTTCTGACTGTCCTGTGGGCAGTCCTGATGCTTCTTCCTCGCTTTGTTCGAACTGGTCTACCGCTAATCTTTCTGCGTGTAGGCGTTCTATTTCTTTACGGATCTTTCGGCACATGGCTATTATACAGTTTTGCTTATCATGTCTCCCTTCTGATATATTCTGGCTCCATCTGGTAAGAATCTGCATTGCTTCCGGGTCTACCCCCGGTCGGTCTTGATTTCTGATCACACAATTTATGAGGAAACGCAACAGTTCCCCTTGTATTTCCACTTTCTGGTATTCCATAGCTCTGTTAATACATTCAGAATCTCGCCCAGTTTGGACAAAATGATATATATTATCTAGATGTGCAGTCATTCCTGGTAATTTCCCTAAATACACTGCGGCTCGTCTGATACGTAATGATGCTAGGGTCATTTCGTCCTCTTTTCCGGGCACAGGGTCATATCTACAATCTATAAGAAGTTCCTTAAGCGTACGGGCATTTATGAGTTTGGGGGTACGTGAATGTGCTGACTCTTGAAAAGTAAGTTTATTTATTCTAGGTGGCGTAGAAAAGATATTGGTAGCACCTCCGGTAGCCCCATCTGGGGTATCGGGTGTGAAAGGATTCGTTGAACGTGATACAGCAACTATAGGCGTGGATACAGCTATAGAAGTAGCTGTAGGAACAGATGCAGAAACAGATGTGCTTGCCGGAACTTGTTGCTGTAGCGATACGGGTACTGGATCTTGGCGTTGAACCTCCCTGGCAGGCGGTCTATGTGGGGCGGGATGAGCATACTCGGGAGCTGCGTCATCTAAATATGAGGAAAGAAAAACATCTTCTGCGGTTCTAGGATGCCCCTTAGGATGTACCTTTATTGGGAATAATGGGGTTGGCAAGTCTTTTGGTATCCCTGGGGTAGCCTTAGGTAATCCTTCGGCCAGAAGGGGATACATACCATTCATAAGGGCATTTCTCTGTCTGTCTACTTGTTCTGATTTCACTCGTGCACCTTCTTCAATTAATAGATTTTCTCGGACTTCATTGGAATTCTCTTTACTCTTCTCTTCCTGTCTACGTGCTTTTTCTGTACGTCTATATGATTCTTTACGCCATAATTCAATGGCGTCTTTCTGTGATTGTCTAGCTTTCTTTTTCCATAATTCTTCCTCTACTTTCACGATGCACTCTGCATCCCAGGTCCCCGCTGCGGGCCACCTCTGACTTTCTGGTAATTCCTTAGTGTAGTCTACCCATAGATCAAGAAATAATATGGCGTCTAGGCCATGTTTATGATACATGAAGTACCCTGGAGTGTCCCTAGGAGGAATGGGAACAGCTTCTTCGAGTACCCCTTTTCTAGTTGTGATCTGTCTTAGTTTCGAAAAGAGCGGCATATTGAGAACTGATCTGATACTTGATCTTGAACAAACTTAATACAGTAATCACAATAATGAACAGTCATTCATACCACAACATGCAGAACGTACTATAAACATTTAACATTTTAACATTTAACTGAGCAACAATGATGATGACGATCTAAGGAAAACTTAATCATTAAACATGATACTCGACTTGAACTGAATTATTCTGAATTTATATACTTGATATACTAGATATACTGCTAAACAGTACAGATACACTGCTGAAACAGTGCAGACCGGATTTGTGTACCCAAACCCGTCTGGACCGGCACAACTTATGTGCACGCCAGAACGCCTCCCCAGTAATGGTACTCACCGGGTAGCTCGGAAACGGAAGGCCTCAGAAACTGGACTGAACTTGAACCGGACTGGACTCGACTCGAACGCTTCGGACACTGGACTCGACTTGGGACTTCGGAAACTGGTGGGCCTCTGTATACCTCGGATCTTGCTCTCTCAGCTAGGCTCTGGTCGGGATACTTCGCACTTCTCACCGCCTCGTCTGGGTGTTGATCGCAGCCTCAGTCGCCCCCGCTTGACCGGAGGGAGACACAGGAAATCCTGCTGGTACGCGTTATTGTCCGTCCAGCTGTGGCAGGAGACCGGGCCTGCAACGCACCGCCGGCGCGTGAGATGAGAAAGTGTCCCTGTTCGGGCGCCATTCATGTGGTAAATAATTTAATTACCGGGACTTAATTTGATACAGAAACATAATAAAATAGCTCAGTAAATAAGAGGCAGAATCCGTGGTATTAGAGGTTCGGAATGGGCTTTATTCCAATGGTCGATTATAATCGGTTGCTCCAGGTTCCATCACCACGAAGGTTCAGGAAGTGAAGTACATACGTTATTGACAATCAATTACTTTTATACAATAAGCATTACAGTGAGGTCAATACAAGAGGCGTAACAATTGATAGTGGTGATAATATATTCATACGTAGCAAAAATAGGCGTAACTGGGAGTGATGAAAGAACGTCATCAGATGTGATGTCATAAGAGGGTGGTTACATGAAAGAATTTCGCAATGTCAGCAGAAATATTTGGCTGATATGCGCGCGCAGCAGTATGACGTGTGATTGACGTGCAACTAGGGGGTGAAGGGGATTTGACATTTAGCTCTATATGTGGCGACAGAAGTCTGGAGGGTCAAGTCAACCTAATCCCAAATCATATCTAACATCCTATGTTTAAAGAACTATGTTATCCAAAAGAGAGGTCTCTTAGAGTAGAATCTGATTCTATACTGACTATACTGACGGTTAGTGCGTGTACAAGCGTCTAAGTGTCTACACTAGATGCGAGGGCGGAATCTTCCATAGTAACAGGGCTATGAATTACTTGTATGAAGACAGAGAAGTCGGGCCTTTGCTTAGTAGCTGGAAGAATGTTTACTTAAGCTACTAGACAGGAATGCATTGGGCAGGGAGCGGAGCAGATAATTTTCGAAGGTGAAATACAGTTCTTGGCAGGCAGCAAGCTGATGTCGGGCATCGTGAGCCGCGCAGAGGATGAGACAAAGTTCATGGTCACAGATGCAGGCTCGGACTGGAGCTTCAGAGACAGAAAGCAAGAAAAGTTCGATGACAGAATCAGGGCCTACTTGCCTGGACTGTAAAATGGCATAAGTGAACCATATAAAGGCAGTGGCCTTTCGTACTTAGGAATGGAATATCCGGCCCATTCATGGCGGATCAACAGAGGACATGTTAACGGTGGACGCACATGTATTTGCGTCTTCATAACTGGAACTGGAGGGAACATACATGTACTTGTAACATGCACATAGAACCGTTGGGGTCCAAGATAGGGGACATAACTGACCAGAAAAATCCATATTTCCACAGTGTTCCGCGAGCATAGACATTGAAGACTTCCCAAGAATGGCCATTCTTTGGACCCTTAATGGAGAGTCTCATTATGTCTGGCGTGGAACAACTGTTATGTGTAATCTTGAGATTGAGGTGTGCCCTGACCCAGACCGTGAGTCCGCCAGAAGGACGGCCACGCCCAATTGTGGTTGCTGGCTCAAAAAAGCAACAATACCCTGTCTTATACAGTGGCTCCACACTCCAGGTTTCCTGAAACATGCATATGTCATGTTCCTCAATTAGTTCATTCCAATCTGGAAGAGTGAGCTTATTGCGTAAGCCTGCCACGTTCCAGGAAAGAAGCTTGGTATATCCAAGAGGTTTTTCTTGGAGGATAGAGGTACTTGGCAGGTGGTCTTCATGACTGGGGATGGGCCTCCTCGGTAGATCCATTTTAGTAGGTGGATCCGTACCTAGGAATACTGATGGAATAGTAGGACCTGGTACAGGAGAACCTGGGCGGCTCAGGAGAGTGGATGGAATGTCTCCATTGCCCTGCAGTCAGTCAACAGCCTCTAAACAGCCATACCGATTTTCCGTGGGAACAGGGTCTAACATCGGTGGGCATGAAGGCCTACTCATCTGGGAGATGCCTCTCCTGGTCCGTTGGACATGTGTCCAATCGTCCAAGAAGTGACCAGGGGGATAAAAATAAGTCAGAGGTAAAGCTTTAATGAGTGATCCTGTACTAGGGTATCTCCAATTACAAATATAGTCAACAATTTGAGGATCATTAAAGTTAATTAGAATACAGTCCCCCTTTATGTTTTTTGCCAAGTGACCCACCCATGGGACCCTTCTTACTGTGAGTATTCTACTACTTTTGAACATTGGCAACGGTCTATTTTTGTTAAGCCAATGTATCACCCTATTCCTAAGGGTTATGGGAGACTCGGATTCATTTTCGCCCTGTTCTGGGACCCCTGCCAAAATAACAACGTATGGAGCAGTTTCAGGTGGTAAATTGGGGATATTTGCCCTGTTTGGAGACATGAGTATTGGGGTCCTAGGAGCCTCTTTTGGGTGGGTAGTGCTAGGGTGTCTAGGATTCCTATGGGCAGTAACCGAAATAGACTCGTTGGTTGCAGGTGCTGATTGACTTTGTTCGGAAACTAGAGGGTGAATTTGGAGAGCCACCGTATCTTTATCTGCTCTAATATTAACCGGGACACTCGGTGCCCCTGATCTGAGACTATTATTTTGAGTGTTGGACAGGGACCCAAGGCTGCATTCAATCCTGGAGAGCTGCTGTTCGATTTTAAGAATTCTATTCTCCACAGGATGAAGCAAAAGTCTGATAGCCTCAACAATTTCATGTATATTTGGAATTTCTGGGGACCCTCTCTTATCTGCTTCACTTGACCCTCCCATAACATCCTGACACAATGGTGTGTTAGATAAGGAGTAAGATTGAGGAATAGACTTATCTAGCGAAGCCGAGGGCGGGTCAGAGACGAATAAAGGCTTATTCGATGGGCCAAGATGGTTTATTGTTTTATGGGTGTTTTTTGTAATCTTGCCCTTCCCACCCTTGGAGGATGTACACCCAGGTTTAGTTTTAGAAATTGCCCCAGGATTTCTTGTACGCAGCTGCCTGGTGCCTGGATCTAGAACAATACTGGTAGAAGACGGTAACAATCGGGGAGAAGCCAACAAAGAGTCAAGGGGCAAGGACTGTTCCTCCATGGAGTCAGTAGCAACTAATCCGCTAGGTGGCAGGCCCTGGGTAATAGAATCCACATCAGATCGAGCAGTAGAAGCAAGGTCAAGGTTGTGCTGGACAGGAGAGCGGGCATTGGCAAGATAGCCCATAGAGGACCTCCTAGCCATAGCAAGGTCCTGCGAAACGCGGCGTTCCAAGAGCATAATTTCCTTATCAATAACACAATTGACCTTGGTGACAAATTGGTCCATCGTTCCCAAGAAATGTTCGTTGGCCGCTCTGCTATTACGATCTTTAGGTGGCATAGCGAGAGTCAAAAGAGCAGTTAGCAAAGAAAGGCCAAGCGCCGCAGTAGACAGCAAATAGTCAATGGGGGGACTGGATTAATAAACAGAAATAGTGCGATCAGCCAGTTAAAAAACAAAGACCACAGTACCTTAGGATGGATGGTGATGGTATTGCGAATTCAAGGGGGGAAGCCCCGCCCCGTCAGTTCCGGTCAGTGACGGGCAAGGACGGGCCCGCCCTTGGCCCGGGCGCTGCCCGCGCGCGTCCCGCGCTGCGGGAGGCGCTTCGGCCAGATAAGGCCCACCAGCAAGGTCACGTGATGCGTGACGGCGTCGAATGCGCTAAGGCTTCTGGGGGGTGTAGTTCGAGCCTCACGCTGCCGTTCCCCTCACGGCGTTTCTGGACAAGGTGACAAGGAGGTAGAATGATCAGGGCGAGATCAGCATGGCAGCCGTTT
The DNA here is from genome assembly GCF_964204655.1 of Triturus cristatus. Taxonomy (NCBI): domain Eukaryota; kingdom Metazoa; phylum Chordata; class Amphibia; order Caudata; family Salamandridae; genus Triturus; species Triturus cristatus. The sequence goes on from NC_140585.1 coordinate 161,493,610, forward strand.
CCCTCGCGGCAGATGTAGATTTCTGAAAGTGCGTCCCACGCTGCGGGAGGCGCTTCGGCCAGATAAGGCCCACCAGCAAGGTCACGTGATGCGTGACGGCGTCGAATGCGCTAAGGCTTCTGGGGGGTGTAGTTCGAGCCTCACGCTGCCGTTCCCCTCACGGCGTTTCCAAAACGGGGCTCTCAGGGCTGACAAGCTGCCACAGGAGGTCACTGGGAGATGCAGCCGTTGCGACCGAGCAGGTGACAGAAAGGGAGGTACCTCCAAGATAGTAGCTACCTGCCTCCTCTCGCTCCTGCCGCTCACCTCTGCTCCTCCTGTTCTGAATAAGAAAGGAAACAATGGCTCCAGATACGCTACTCCGAGGTCCGGAACCCGACGGGGAGCGAACCGAGTTACTAGCTGCGTGACGCACAGTAAACTGCCGAACAGACGCCAACTACTTGACAAACTGGAAAGGGAACTCCGAGAAAGAGGTGAAGTGCAATATACAAGCTTGATCCGAGATACTTGGCCAACACACTGTTGGGTTTGTACAATAAGGTGAGATTAACACGTCGAATCTCTGGCAGCTGGAGAGATTCAATCATAAACCCAATCTTCAGGGGGGGGGGGGTCGCTCAGACCCATCCAACTAAAGATTAATCACCCTAATTGACTCCAAGACTAAATACTATGCCTCACTAGTCTTGGAAGACCTGGTGGAATGGTGTGATTCCAGCAACAAAATTCAATTGAACCAGACTGGGTTTCAGAAAGGCCACAGTACTCATTAACACCTTAGCAGTAATAGCTTTTGCTGACAAATGTAAGCGGCAAAAGAAAAAACCCTGCATCTATGCTTTATAGACATAAAAGCTGCCTTTGATTGAGGGGACTAGGCACTTATGTGGGGTAAACTAAGGCAGTGGGGCCTTCAAGAGAGTACCCTTTGAGCAGTAGAACAATTGTACACAGACACATGAATTCAAATTAGGTTGGTGGATGAAGGATGGGTCACCACTGTCCAGGCGTATACACACAACTTCCGGCCTCAAACAAGGCTGTGTCCTTGCACCACACCTTTTCAATCTATTTATATCCGACCTATCCCCGGGACTTAATCAAGTAAATTTGCAACTTTCTAGATTAAGACCACTGCCCCTGTCGTGCCTGGCATATGCTGATGACATTGTGCTGCTTAGTCACACCAGAATGGGCCTACAAAATTTGGTGAGGAACTCTTGGCTTTCACCATAACAAATGAGCTAGAAATCAAGACAATTAAAACAAAAACAATGTCGATGAACATTGACATCAGAACTCCATTACGGATCAATTCAAACAGCGTAACCCTAGAGGAAGTCAGCAGCTATAAATATTTGTGCTTCAGCACAGATAAAAAACTAAGGGGCATATCAACAAGGGCTTTATCTCTGCTTTTTTGGCTCTAAAAGCCATAAAAGGAGAGATAAAACTAGCGCCCTATCAACAACAGGGTGCTAACATGCAAATTTGCATGTTAGCACCCTTTTACTCTACGCTTCCCCTTGCATCTCTAATGAGAGGCAAAGGGGGCGTTCCAGAGTAAAATAATAGGAGAAATGTCGCTAAGCGACATTTCTCCTATTATCAGGAATGTCGCTAACCCTGTTAGAGACAAAAAAAGCAGCGCTAAGCGCGGTTAACGCTGCTCTTTTACGTCTGGTACTTTTCTGACTTAGCCATGATATCCTATAGAAGGAGGATATCATGGCTAAGTTTGGCTGTCCCTATCAACAAGGTAACGTGAGATTATCGCTGGCTTTCCAGCGATAATCTCACGTTAGCCTGTTAGCGTGAGGATTTTTATCGCTAATGAGATAAGCGTTGCTAATAGCACGCTATCACAGCGATAAAAATTCACGCTAGCCGGTGATAATTATCCTAGCGCTAAGTGCGCTTAGAGATAATTATCGCCGGTTGTTGTTGATATGCCCCCATAATTACATGACGCAGAAACAATAAAAATCAACTGCAATTGACTTCTCAGGCGAGGTTTTAGCCTTAAAGAACACCATCCAATGCCTAATGCTAAGTTCCAAACAACTCTTCATTTAAGACACTTACAGCACACACAATGACACTTTTTCAAATCTAGGAACTCCAAAGTATTATACAAAGATCTTTTAACAGTAAATCCAGTATGGATTTTGAGGTTTTATACATTTTATAAAATTACTGTTTGTAATAATATTGTGATGAGTTTTATAAACTTATAACAATAAAAAGTTATTATATTACTGCTGTGGTAGTCAACTCGGTTACTAACATTCAATGTTTAGCCCTCAACAGCACTATGATGTTGGCTGTTAACATGAATCAATGTATGGGAAAATAGGTTCCCACCCATTTAACCCCCTACATTTTCTTTTTATACTCCCCAGTTTTGAACTTTTAATATGAGTCTCACTTACTGTAAACTCGTTTGAAATGGATTGGGAGTGCTATCCGTCAGTGTCTCACTTTTATAACAAGATCTGCTGCTGTGCAGATGTGAATGTGCCCGCATGGGTGGCTGAGCAAGTGGGACTACCGTTGAGCACAACCCACTGTCTTCACACGGGCAACCTATCACAGAAGGGACCATTCAGGGATTAATATTGACTGGATGTACATCTCCTAATGTGATTAGCCATTCAAAGTGTAAGTCTATAGTGCTTCACTTAAACGGTTGGGTGTGGCACCGTATTGTACATTATGGGTGAAATCTGTATAATGTCACCATAGTTACATTTACAAACAAAGGTGACACCGCAATTGTAAAATAGTGGCAAAAATGGTTCCCTTGTGCAGATTCATTCCACTTTTGTTGATGAAATTTCTCTGACTCAGCTCCTAATTAAATTCATGGCTTTTGCTACATCAGCTTGTCAAAGTTCATTCTCTGCTAGCTAGCCAGAGGATCTAAATTATTTTCCATACAGTAGGGGTCTTTGCTTTGTAATCTGTTTCTAGGAGAGAAAATGATTGAGATGGAATCTACATTTGTTAATTACTTTTTACACAGTATCAGATGAGAAAGGCTCATCAAAAGGAAACAAAAGGGAGAAGCCCAGAAATCTGGAGCCAATTACAGATGGGCTTCCCCTTTTATTTTTTTGGTGGAAGAAATCAAGCAGCTGTGTTAGCTAGGGTGAGGTGTAGGCTCTCAGAGAGATCTTCCAACATATACTTCAGGATTAAATGTTCCAAAATTCTGTGCAGGTGGGTTTTGACTGGGGTTCCTTGATTATGCGTCATCGTAGGTTTGGCCAAGCATGCCCTACCTTCTGGAACTTTGCATCCAACTTCTGGAACCTTGCACAGCTGGGCGAGGGAGAAAGAGAGATGGAGATAGTGAGAGAAATAGAAAGAAAGAAAAAGAGGGTGAAAATGAGTGATATAAGGTGGAATTTCTAGTGTCCTTAAGAGGACCCCACCCCTGCCTTGGTTGCTGGATCATCTTCGATTAAGACTGGATAGGACTCTGTTAATTCACCTTTCAAGCACCAGTGGTGCTTGCTGCCTTACACCCTCTGAGAAAAAGCAGAAGGATCAATCTGTTGAGGAATGCTGGAGGAGAATTGTTCCACTGAAACCTCCAAAGGACTTGGCCTGCATAGGAGTAACCCTCATCAGAGGATCGACCCTTTACTTAGCCGGGAGCAATTGCTGCAACCAGACTTGGGCTGGAAATGGGGTCAGCCTATGTCTCTGTTACATAGATTATCTGAAAATGCAATTTTGCTTTTCACCAGAGACCTGGCATTGATTAGGGTACATAGTATTTTCCTATCACTAGCGGTATTTTTAACATGCTAGTTAAAATAGATCTTAATTTCAGTCTTATTGCTGTCCTTTGAATCACGACTCACTATCAAGGGGTAACATTCCTGATACGATTCCTTAAAGGCTACACTGGTAGAGCCTGGGTCTATTCTCATTAAGATGGTGCCCTTACCTGTGCTATTGAGGGCTAATAGCTCTTCTCTCGAGTAGCATTGTCTCTGCGAGAGGTGGGAGCTGAAACCGACAGGGGGATCTGGGCGTGGAAGAGCACAGATGGGCTTGCCTTAGGGACGCCTGTCGCACTCTATTGGTGCCCCTGTGCACACTGTCTGCTGATGTAAGGAGCCTGCCTTACAATGGAGACGTGTCCTGAGGTGTGACAGGGATCCAGCATTTAATAGTGCTGATGTGCTGAAGAGGGGGGTAAATAAGAAACTAACTGGGGTCCAGATACCCCTAATTCTTCCACAGGTTCACCTGTGGGATAAGGATACTGGTAAAGCAAAACAAATTAAAATAATATGAGAAAATAACTAATTAAAACAAGTTGAAAAGGGGAAAAACCCTTTTCAATATAAAGCTACAGTTTGCAAGTGTGCAGGAGCCAGGGCCGTAATGAAATTGGCACTGAGTGTGCCTACAAGGAACCCATAGTGGTCTGTCAAACAACCTGAGAAACCATTATACTATGAGAACTATATGTGGGGGGTATTGATAATTTAGGGTTCACCTGCCATCAGGTATATGCTCGAAATGATTGCATAGTATTGAGTACTGTGGGTGGAATAAAATACTTTTCCTTTTTATAAATGAAAACAATGACTGGACACTGCTTTATTGGGTGGTGTTTGTTGCATAACTGAGGACTGGGGTACTAGCCCACAACCCTCCCCCAATAGGAAGTATAACCGTTTTCTGCCAGAGGAGAGCCGTATGATTACGGTCCATGCGTTCGTATCCTCTAAGCTGGATAAAGCCAACAGCCTCTACCTGGGGTTGCCTGCCTACCTGATCCACAGGCTGAAGATGGTCCAGAATGCGGCAGCGAGGCTTATCCGCCTGGTCCCTTTTTGTCATCACATTTCTCTGCACTTGAGACAGCTACACTGGCTCCCAGTGGCCACGAGGACAGAGTTTAAGGTGCTCACCCTCACCTTTAGAGCCACTTACGGCAAGGGCCCTGGCTACCTCAGGCAAAGTCTTAACCCATATCGACAGGAACGTAGCCTGAGATCAAATCATATGCATATCCTCTGTGTCCCACGATGCGTAAAGGCTCGACAAGGGTGCAGGTCCCCCACGGTAAGGATAACCAAATTATAGAATGCACTGCCTAGCCACCTGCACCTGTTAGAAACAGAACATGAGTTTAGGAAGGCCTGGCTCTTTAAGCAGGGGTAGTATTATCACTGGTGGCTCAGGCTCTCTAGTCTGTTTTCTAGCATCAGTTCACCTCGGGCGAGGAAGCTGTGCGCTTTATATATGGCCAATGCTTGATTGATTGAACAGGTCACCTGAGTAGGGCAGGAATGCTCTCCTTCCTACCCTGAGAAAGTCAAGTGCAACAAAATAGTTCTTTGTTTCCAGGAGATGGAAGATTCCCACCTTATTACTTGAGAAGTGAGAGCATTCTTCTCAACCTATAAACCCTTCTTTCAAAATCCCATTAATACATGTCGCTAATAAGATTGTAGTGATTAATCCCCATTCGAATCAGTCCCAATTGTATGTATTCAATGGGTGTTTCCTATGATTTCACCCACAGCTGACTCAATGGAACTCATGATCCATGACATTCAAGGCAGTGGACTGATCAGTTAAAATGAAGTAGGCACACTTCCAGTTCCATATATAATAACATTTCTTAGTGGCAGTTAGGTCAACATTTCCAATGGAAATGCCTTTGTTTTGCTATTCACTGACGCTGTTTAAGGAATGTTCACATATGTTTCAATTTTTTTTTTCTTTTTGCCTAGTTTCTGCAAAGAAAGTTTAAGGGTGCTCTGTCAAGTCGGTACCGAGAAAGAGGATATCTCAAAATGCAAACTTCCCATGCATTTCCCATAGACTTTTTGAAAAGCATTAATGCAAGAACTACTGAACAGATTTACACCAACTTTTTCAGGAAAGTAGATCGTCATCTGGAACGTGCGCCATTTATAATTTGTTGCATATTGGTTGAATATTTTTTAAGTTTAAATGTATTTATTGAGTTTTAAAAAATTAGACGACCATACAGAGGCATGATTAAAAACACAATGTAAAAAGAGATACAATCCACAGCTGATCTCATAGCAGGATAAGACATATCAACATCGTAAAATATGAAATAGAGAAAGCATATACACAGCCATGAGTGGATTACAACATGAAAAGCTCTGTTCCTTTTTAAGTGTTGCTTTTAACCTCCCTAAAGCCTTCAGAAGCCCATGTGCCTGATCTTCCAGTAGTCACCCTAAAGGTGAATAGCTACTTGAATAGGTGTGAAGTGGCTCCCAGAGCTGAAATAAAGGGAGAGAGGTTAAACTTCCCCACAGAGGATGGCCATCTGTGCTGTCCCCAGGAACTTCAGGGCTGATTACAATGATGATCGGACCGACAGCCCATTAGTGGCAGTCCCACAGCCATTGTAACCATGTTCTCCGCCCACCATATTACAATGGTGGGCATATGGTTGGCAGGTGATAAGAGCAACTGCCATGCATCTGATGTGCTCCTTGAGCCCACCAGTGTGCCGGAGGGGGTTGTATTCCCTACAATAATGGGAATTACAATCTCCCTTTCCGCCCACTTTTTCATGGTGGTTAACCCGCCATGAAAAAGCAGGCGGAAAGGGACTTTGGGGGCCAATAGCGGGTTCCCCCTGGCCCCTGGTACTTAGCTGTGGGTTTTGGGGGACACATAGTGTGCCCCCCTAAATATCCCTGCACCATGTATCTGGCACTGCATGGTGACATTGTGCAGGCATCGGCTAAGTGTCTACTTTTTGTACTGCAGCATTTGCTGCGGCCAGCAGCACCTGCCGCAATGCAAAACATAGGCATTGCAACCGCCGTGGTTGCGGTTGCATCTTAATGCCTATGGTTGGACAACCGACATCCTGTCGGGCGGAGCCAACTGTGCTAGATTGGCGGTCGGACAAAAGTATGATCGCCATCCTAATCAGCCTCTTATTTATCTTCAAAGGAACCATATACCGCCAGGTGGCTAGCAATGATGTTGGTGCAAGCCCATTATTTCAAAATGTAGGTATGCTCATATCATTCTACCATTGGTGCTCTATAAGGAAACGTGGCCACCAAACAGTCTTTAATAACCACATCGACTCTCTTATTAGAAACCTGTTTGTGCACACAGAAAATAAATAGTCCTACAACAAAATAGCCCAATCTTTTGTTCTTTATTATAGTCTTCAAACCTCTAGCTAACATGTTTCGTCGTAATGGTGTAAAACCTTTGACTTCATCATGGCTACAACTGTAAATTCACCAGGTTACTAAAAGAAACACATCAAGGTTGTATTCAAAGTTATGTATTTGGAAGTGTACCGAACGCCCTATCACTGACAATGTAGCTCACAATGGGCCTGTCCCCTGTGTTGTCCTTCTAGCCAGCTACACACCATTCCCGGTGAGAGAAGAGCTACCACCAGTACAGGTTTTAATGAAAACTTTGAGGGTTGCAGTTTTAAAGTGCACTTATTGTAACACCAACCTAAGTTATCCTTCAAAATAAATCCCAGGCCATTGTTGACTGCATGCAGTTTTAAAGTGCAAATTCGACCTGGCAAATAACTCCCTTTCGAACACTTAAACTCCCCTTTTATTAAATATGTCACCTCCAAGGTAGGCCCTAGCTCATTAGGCAGGGCACAGTGTATATAAATGGAGGACATTTACTTTTATGTTTAAATGTCCTGATTGTGAAAGTCTCACAAGTAAAAGTGTCACTATGGTGAGGACTACCACTCCCATATGATAACATTGTCTTGCCTTGTTAAATTTAATACATGCTAACATTTGATCGACAACAGGTAGAGAATTCATGATAGGTATCTGAAAAATTGGAATTTTGAATAATGGAAAAGTTGGAACATAAGGTAAAATTTTAAAACTACCAAGTTGGCATGTTTTCCTGCCCTAGCAATCTAGTGCCTGCAGCCTGTTCCTGGGTCACATGACTGAGAGTAGTTTGCAGTTAGAATTTGTGCATTTCTTCCAGATAGGCACACAATAGATGGATTATGTGCTATTACTGGCAGGATGGGGGGCTGAGCTGCACACAACTTTAAATGCAATCAATAGGCTGTGTCCAGTCGTCACACAAAGAACTTCACACAATCCCATTGGAACTGCAGCCAGGCTAGAGTTATGGGACGAGAGGCAGGAATTTCGAGGCACTTCAAAAAGAAACTCTAGAAACTTCTTCCAAATTCAAAGAAAGACTAAGATATAAACATAGGAACCTCTGGCCCACTCTTCAGTTCACCTTCTGGGTTTACAGAAGGACTTTCAATGGTCTGCTTGCTGCTGTGACCTGCTTTGTACTTCAGAAGAGTGTTTTCCTGTGCCCAGAAGGACTGTTTAGCTGCCTGAAGCCTGCCTTGAACCCCCAGAGGCCTGTTCCACAGCTTGAACCCAGGACTACCAGAGTGACTATAAGGGCTAGGTGGCTGGCCTCCTAATCAGAAGCCTCAGCAACAGAAAAGTCTCCAATATCTTGAACCCACACCCGGACCCAGCCTTAGTGAGTCCTGACACTCTAAGTGGTGCCTCTCCAGTCCTGAACCATTGGAGGTGGTGCTAAACGTGATCAGAGAGCTAAAATCCAGAACCTACCTGGCATCAATCTGCCGAAGCTTCCCGGCAGCTCCCACTACGTTCTTCTTTGCAGCGGCAAATTTTGTTCAGAAGTCATTTGCAGATGGTGTATCAGGCCTTGTGGAGCCTTTATCAGCTATAGCTTTCAGCTAAGTCCTGCTGGAGGTTTTCAACTTAACGAAACAGAGATCACATGTGTAAATCTTCAATGCATCTTCATTCAGTGGCTCTCCAACGATGACTCCTTCACCTCAGACACCACTTACAGCCTTCTCAGACATGTCTTCATGAAATTTCTTCTAATTCCCAAGGTAAGTGTCGACTGGGCCCAATCCACTTCTTGGATCTGGCCCGCGTAATAATTTTGTACCGATTTTGTCCAGTTAATGGGTGTAAGTGCTTACAAAATGCATGTACTCCTAATACATCATATGTGTGTAGAGGTATTGAACACATTATAAATCTTTGTATTGAAGGGTCACTCTGTGTACACATGGCCAAAGTCGTAATCAGGTAAGTATTGTAAGTAGCCTTGGTGTATTAAACATAATCATCTCAGCATGTTAATTTCTTCATAACATTCAAACCTATTAACATATGCTTGTTTTGCTTCAGAAGAAGGACTATCTGTATAGTTTTCACCACAGTATGAAGGCTACATGTGTTATAATCTGTAGCACCTTCAGACCTTAGTTATTTTAAGAAAATAGTGTTTTTTTTCAACTGTTGCATAGAGTGAACACTGTTCTTCGTGGATACTTTTTACTACTCTGTGGTGTATTTATCATAAGAGTTTCACTGTCTACAAACATTATTCAAAATTCTCATTTTTCAGATACCTATCATGAATTCTCTACCTATTCCCAATCAAATGTTAGCATGTATTAAATTTAACAACGCAAGACAATGTTATCACATGGGAGTGATAGCCTTCACCGTAGTGAAAGTTTTGCTTGTGAGACTTTCACAACCTGGACATTTAAACATAAAAGTAAATGTCCTCCATTTATATACACTGCCAGCTGGTACAATCCCAGAACTCAGGACCACAAAGCAGAACTGCCAGCAAATGCAGAAATGATGTCACACCACCAAAAACTCCTCAGACACAGCAGATCACAAAACAGCCCTCAGCAACTATCACCGCCACATCAAAGAAGCCAAGAAAGCAGCCATCAACACCCGCATCGACTCCACAGCCAACCACACAAAGAAACTCTTCAAAATAGTCAAAGAATTCTCCAGCCCAAAAGCCCTAGAGAACACCATGCATCCCTCTCAAGAACTCTGCAACATCCTCTCAGACTACTTCTGCAGTAACATCACCAACATCTACAACAATTTCAACATCAAACCTGCCACTCTTAAACCTGCCAACCTCAACCAACCAGCAAACACCAGCCAAACCATCATCACCTGGTCACGCTTACCGCCCTGACCACCTCAGCCATCATGTCTTCCATCTACTCCTGGGTGTCAACTGACCTCTTCCCCCACCACCTCTACAACCTTACAATTAACTCACTCAGCACACAACTCACCAGCATCCTCATGACCACAGCAACCCTCCCAGATAGATGGAAACATCCATGCGTCAGAGCCCTCCTATAGAAAGCTTTGCTAACCCCAACGATCTCCGATCTCCTTGCGCCCCTGCACATTTTGGATTCAACCTAATCCTCTTTTAAATCCCTTAAAAAACCTCTAATTTTAATGAAGGGGTATATTTTTATAAAACTTGATCCTGGGTTCTATTTCTCTACAGACCTTCCACGATTATCCATTCATAAAGTCGGATATTAAGCTAAAACCATTGCATTCCCACTTTGAAAGGACAACATTTTCCGAAAGAAGGCCTTCCCCCACATAAACATTAGCCAATTGATTGATGCCATTAAACATCGGAATTCAAAAATGTTTGAATAGCTATTTCTTAATTTTTATTCTTATATCTGACTTTTTTTAGATTTGGTAAGGTGTAAAAAATCTGCAATATAATGTTCCTGAAAAAACAATTAAAAAAAACTCCTCAAACCCATACCAGCTTGGAGACAGGGCCGGTTCTAGGGCAGTGCAATTGGTGCCACCGTACTGGCGGCTGGCTTGGGGTGGGGGTGCAATAATTTCAAGTATATTATCATTTTAAAAGCACTGGGTGCCGCATTCCGTGGATCCAGCAATTTTCAGGCATCAATAGGAATGTAAATATAACTCTTGTGGTTAATGTTCTTCCAGGAGAGAGACCGACATTTTGGCTAGTGGAAGTCGGGACTCATTATAAGGTAGCACAGGGGTTACATGCAGATCACCAAGTGCAATTAATGTAAATATGTTGGTGGGTTACTGATTTTCTAAGAGACATTCTTTTGTTATTTGAAGTTTATAAGTTAAAATCCTAAAGTAGAACAGTGAGCTACTAACTGTGAATACAGAGCTGCATGTAAACTGCAAGGTATATATTAGAGCTATATGTCTTTTTACCCAGTCTTTCACTATCCTAATCTTGCAAAAAGGGTTTGTTTGGGTAGAAATCAATTCTTTATATTAAACAGAAACCCTAACAATGGTGTTACATTTTAAATTCTGAATTCATATTTTTCCAGACCACGGGCGTTAAACTAAACTGCCTACCAGTAAGGATGACATGTGACTTTGTAGTCCTCTATCTTATGTAACATCTCCTATACACTGATTTACACACGTATGAATGTCTCTGTGCAATGTGTGAGTGATTTAAAGTGCTTTGACACCTTACACTTTTATGAGTTTCGCTATAAAATTAAATGAATCTGAGAGAGAGTGGTTATGGAGACTTGAGGGGACTCTTAAATGGTGGTAGTGAGGGAATCCGTGGCAGAAGTGGTCCTTGGGGGGACGTCCACAAACATTGTCGCACAGGGTGCCAAAAGTGCTAAAGTTGGCCCTGCTTGGGGATTTGCAGAATCTAAAAACACTGTGTGCAAAAAACGCAAACTAATAAAGTCTCAAATTAGCAAGAACCAGTACTCCCTCTTTCAGTGGCCTATATAAAGTGTCTAGTGCTAAGCAAGGTGGTTTATTTGCCCAGATAAAGGCTGTAAACATACCCTCCATTTCCTTAAACCCTTCATCAGAAGAAGCAAACAATAAATATACAGTGACGAGACTAACATCTGGATTAAGTCAATGCAACCCATTATGGAGAGAAGCAGCTTGTTTGACATAGCAAACAAAATGTCTTAATCTTGCTAATTAGAGGGTAATAATTCCTTTCAAATAAATTATCAACATTTTCACAAAGTATACGCCCAGATATTGATTAGGTCTGAAATTGATGAAATCTACATATTAAATTATCATGTGCACAGTTACATAGTAAAATCTCAGTTTTTGACTTATTAATCTCATAGCATCCCAAGTCTTCATATATTTGAAAAAGTGAGACATCCTTTTCTGATTTTCAATATCTGGTTAAAGAATACAACACTATGTCACCCGCATGTAATTTAATGGGAGTCATACCGCCTACGGGTTGTTCTATGTTTGATGTTGTACGGATGGCGATAGCTTATGGTTCTATAAAAGGGGCAAAAAGTATGGGTGACAGGAGACAACCCTGTCTTGTCCCCCTAGTCACCTCATTAATTCCACTATTTCTGGAATTTAAAATTATATTGGCTTTATCCCCTTTATACAGGCTAGATATTAACTGAACCAAATGTCTAAAGAATGATAAAAGGCGCTTCCAACATACCAAATTGAAGGCCTTTTCAGCGTCTAAAAACATCACCCGAGCAGGATGTTTTTCTATGAAAAATAATCTAGGGCTTCTGCTAAAAAAAGCGTTGTAAAAAAGCTATCTGCTGGGCACAAAGCCACACTGATCTGAATGGACCACTGTTCCCATAATTTGACTTATCTGGTCAGTTAAAGGTTTTGTGATAATCTTGTAATCCACGTTGAAAAGGCCTATATGAATTCATGTTCTCTTTATCCTTCCCTTATAAAAAAAAAAATGAACTACTGTTGCTAAATGAAACAAATTAAGTGATTGATTAGTTTACCCTAGCTCTTGCCTGGGGGCAGCCTGTGTAGGAAATCCATATTCTCTGTGTGGACACCCTTAATTTTCTGTTGGCTTTGGAACGCTGTGCATCTTACCATTGCTAACATGTAGTAAAGTGTTTTTGCTCCCCTTTAAATATGGTTGAATTAGCATACTTTTAATTGGCCCGGAAGCAGGGTGCATGGTATTTAAAGGTAGGAAATACAGAAATGTAATGTTAAGATGTCCTTACATTACCTAGCACTCACTCTAGGAAGGCTGGCTCTAAACTGGATGTTAGTGTTAGATGTGGGAGGACACTGTAAATCATCAAGTGGCAACCTACATTTCTTTTAACAGTCTATCATGCTGCCTAAAGGCCCAAGGAACAATGAATGGCCTGCTCAACACTCGGTGGTTTGTATGTTGAAGTCTCTGGACCAGGCTGCGAGCATTGCATCATTGGCGTCTGCACAGATACAGCTTGTGGCTTGCAGTTACTGATATTGGCAAAGACAGTGACAGGCCATGATATTTCTGTACCCAGCACTATGTTTAGCTCCTTTCAAAGCACCCACGTCCTTTAGTCCCAAGTTGCAAATGTTGCAATATGGGTCTGGGTAGTGGAAATCTAGATTTATTCCTGGGGTACATGCACAGAGGGGAAGTGGAAGGGCTCTCTTCAAATACATCAGATAGCCTTCTCCCTGGCCCACACAGGTTAATTTCATTCTGCCTGAGCTTGTGATATTCATCATTTCACAGTTTTTTTTTTATATTGGATACATAAAACTGAAAGCAAGAACAGGAGGCCTTTGTTCAAGCATAGTCATAAAGCTCTGTTGTATGACAAATGAGAGGCAGAGAAAAAGTCTTTATTAGGTATTTTAAGCATTTAAAGGCAATCACGCCTGCATTTATTTTGTTTTCAAAATAAAGAAAAACAGAAGCCAGTGAACCCTTTCTGATCTTAATAAGTTGAAGCCAGTGGTCGCAAGGGTGCTATCAGGGGTCACAAAGAGCAGGCCACGGGTAACAGCTGCTCCCCCTGGTGACCCTAAATTGAAGCCATGGGAGCAGTGGCAGAAACAGCATCCCCACAGCATCATTACCATAATCATGAACTGCAGCAACAGAGAGAGATGGAACCAATGCCATCACCAGCAGAAGATTCAGCAGATGGTGATTTACTTGAAGCTGCCATCGGGAGTACAGGTGATGGATATGCCCACCAAACATTCTATAATTTTGCTTTTTTAGAGCATCCAGCCAAGATCCAAATTATGCCTTGGTACATCAACCTCAAAGTGTCCACAATATGTACTCAGTAGTGGCCCACAAGAGAGACCAACGGGATGGAAGCTATGCTAGGGTGACTCTTGCCATTGATTTGCATGAAAGCATTGTCATGTCAGATTCTGTGGCTCTTCCAGGTGTATGATGAGACTGCGATGGCTGCAGTGGGGCCACCCTCAAGGCAGAACCATGATCATAGTTGTTAGATTATTTGGAGCTACACCATGAGCTGTCAAGAACAATGTCAGCCATAGAATCACAACTGTGAGAAAGCCCCCAACTTGGAGGAAACATAGCTTGTGGTACCGGATTTGTGACACTAGAATGGGGTTTATATTGTTGGAACTTTCCATGGCAAATTAGATTATCTTATAACTTTCAACTCTCAGTTGAATGAGCGAACTGGAAATTCCCATGTCTACATCTGCATGGGTGTTGAAACCAAATGTATCTGTCTACACTCATTTCAAAAGGTAATGAAAGTCATCTTCTTGTACATTCCTGGAGACAAATATAGATGCCATAATGTAGAGGAACAAGATACTTTCAACCATATTTGTCTGCCAAGATTGAGGTATCATGCCCACCACCTCTCAGAAAACCATGAACCTTGGTTATATGCAACTCCAATCACAAACTCCACAGTACCATGGCTAAAAGTGTTAATATGTACTTTTCATGCTCCAGAATATACTTCCTCTCTTAAAAGCTTGCAAGCTTCTCATAAAACAGTAATATATACATATAAAATGACTCGTTAAGGGTCATTGGGACTATTGATATGTGTTGTTATCTGGCCTCGGTAACAAGTTTATAGACGCCCTGCAAACTCTAAGAATCAGGGTGCCACATGATACTTGAACTTAAGAAAGTATTAGCAAATTCTTCTTCCTACATTGCGGAATCAGATCTCCTAACATCTAGCAATTCGGCAATCAGGCCACTACGAGGCGAACAGAGGTTGGACTTCCACCATCCTAACTCTTTTGTTGCACATGCACCTAACATAAATGACCCCTTAAGACATACTGATGTTTATGACAAAATCTGTACCAGAGAAATTATGCATGTTTCTGCAGAACATTATAAAAGCTTAAGGGGCATATCAACAACAACCGGCGATAATTATCGCTGAGCGCACTTAGCGCTCGGATAATTATCGCCGGCTAGCGCCGATTTTTATCGCTGAGATAGCGTGCTATTAGCAACGCTTATCTCATCGGCGATAAAAATCCTAGCGCTAACTGGCTAACGTGAGATTATCGCTGGAAACCCAGCGATAATCTCACGTTAGCTAGTTGATAGGGACTCACACACTTAGCCATGATATCCACCTTCCATAGGATATCATGGCTAAGTTAGTCCTGAAGCAGGTGTTAGGAAAGTAGCGATAACAGGTGTTATCGCTACTTTTCCTGACGCTATGCTTCATAGCGTGGGGCTTGATGATACGAGAAATGTCGCTTAGCGACATTTCTCCTATCATGTCAGGTCAGGTACGCCCACTTTGCATCTCATTAGAGATGCAAAGCTGGGCGTTAGAAATCCCCACGCTAAAGCAAGGTTTCACGCGTTAGCGTGACCTTGCTAATATAGCGATAAAATTATCGCCGAAAACGGCCGCTAAAGCGGCGATAATTTTTTATCGCCTCGTTGTAAATATGCCCCTAAGTTTCTTATATCAAGTTCAATTTCTTGTGTATTGTAAGAATCACCTTACACCACCAGATAAAAATAATATTGCATTATTTTATTAGCTCCCAGCAGTAAGTATGTTGACCATTCAGCCTATTGTTGACTTATTCCTGCTGTCAGAATATTTAGACATCCAAATTTCAGAGAGTAATCCTAATGAACAACAGCATGAAAACTCAAAGAGATCATCTGTATAAATCCATTTATGGAACGTCACTGTTTCTGTACCAAATATTTCTGCACCAAAAACGACAGACCTGAGTTTTTCAGATGTTTATTCACACTATTCACACAGAAATTCCCAAACATTCTGAGATTCTGAAATTACAAAGAATTACACTCTAACTCTGCATTTAGCTCTATTTACTTCCAAAAAGAATGCAAAGGTGACTTTGTCTCAGAGTCCGATTATGGGGATGGATACTGAAACTGTTGGGGACTTTCAGATCTCAGTTAAGGATATGCTGAATTTAATCCTGCAAGAAATTAGAGAGATGAAGCAAATGCAAAAGATGGAAACGGAGGCGATCTGTAAGCGTCTGGACAAAATTGAAGATTCTATGGCTTCATTTTCTAATCGTCTGCAAGAGTCTGAGACTAGAATTTCTAGGGTGGAGGACAATCTTATCACTGCACAAAAAGAGATCATCACTGGTTCTAAATTATCAAAGGCCTTCGAATCCAAACTGGATGAGTTAGAGAATTATAATAGAAGGTCAAACCTTCGAATAGTAGGTGTACCCGAAAATATCGAGGGATCGGACATGACAAAATGGATTACTTCCTTTTTCTCTCAAGAGGTCATCCCTGAGTTTAAGGGAGATTTAACAATTACCAGGGCGCATCGAGTACCAGCTCGCCCATTCCCTAATTCTCCGTTTCCTCGGACTATCATTGTTAACTTTGCTGATGTTCGGGTTAAAGAAATAATCCTATCTCAGGCCTTTAAGCAAAGACAATTTCAGGTTAATCCCACCACTAAGTGTCGGATTTTTTCCGATATGTCGGCTGCTGCTGCCAGACGGAGAAAGGACTTTGTAAAGATTCTTCAGTTATTTAAGGACAAAGGAGCTCAAGCATCGATTGCACAGCAATCAAAGTTAAAAGTTTTGATCAAGGGCAAATTCTATCTGTTTACAGATGTTGATGAGTCTCGGGAGATGCTTGACAAGTTGGCTTAAGGTTAGGCTAAGGTTGGAATATGGCTTGATTTGTTTAGATGGGTATTCGCATATTTTAGTTAGGGGGTGGGGGGTGCAGGTGGGAACTCGGGGGTCATGGGATTCGGGGCGCACTTCCAAGGCGCTCTTATGAGAGGGGTTGGTGCCATGTGGCCAGCGTGGGAGGGAGATATAGAGGCAGTACAGGGCCACGGGACCAGGGTTAGGGGGGGGAGCACTTGGGTAGAGGGAAGCGCACTTGGGTGGAGAGGGAAGCAGGGTAAAAATGGAAAAAATGAAATTCTTGTGGTTCACTATGCAAAATTTTGTTGGCAAGAAGTATTTCTTAACAATTAATGTCTATTGGAGGGGTTAGAGTTGTTTCTTTCAATGTTAATGGATTGAATAATAAAAAAAAAATGCGTACTATTGAGCTCTGGATTAAAACAGAGCGCCCAGCAGTTGTGATGCTGCAAGAAACTCATATTTCTGTGGAGAAAATTAATTCTTTTTCAATGTTTAAAAATTGGTCCTTATATCGTGGGTTTTCATGTGCTCAACAATCTCAAAGGGGAGTTGTGCTTTTTATTAATCGTAATTTAGATGCAGAAATTATTCAGTTTGAAGATGGAGGAGCTGGGCGGTGGTGTTGGGCTACTTGTGTAATTAAAAACAGGAATAGGCCAATTACCTTTGTTAGTTATTATGCCCCTATGGACGATAGTGCCGCCATTTATGAGGAGTTATTCCAATCATTACTATTGGCCAGAGGAGATATAGTTATAGGCGGGGATTTTAATATCCTCATCGACATAAAACTTGATTCCACGGGTATTTCGAAGAAACAATCTAAACCAAAGTCATTGAGGTCTGTTATGAAGTACTCCGCATTACTTGATCTGTGTGACCCATGGCGATTGAAATTTCCTCATAAACAAGAATTTAGTTACTGGTCGGGAAGACATAGATCCTCCTCTCGTATTGATTTCTTTCTGGCCTCCAATTCATTAGAATTTTCATATCAGAAATTTTTGCATAATGGCTTTTCAGACCACGCAATGTTGGTTATTGAGTTTACAGTAGGGGAAGAAATTAAGTCCCCTAAGAGATGGATATTTAATAAAATGTACCTACAAGATAGCATCTGGGTATCCTTTTTAAAATCCGAAATTGCTTACTTTATTGCTCGTAATTCACACACGGCCCCATTACATATTATTTGGGACTCACTAAAAGCCTTTGTTCGTGGTATTATTATCGCCAAAGACGCAGAAGAATGGCGTACTATTAAACAGACTAGGACCTTACTCTATCAAAGAATCTGTTCTCTGACTCAGCTTCGACAATCAAATTTCTCTAGTCTTGCGCAAAAAAAATTAAACGAGGCCAAACGTGAATTAAGTACGCTTTTTGCTACACAGAGTGAACAGCAATTCCTTATACAATCTCAAAGGAGTTATGAGGAGAGTAATTTTTCTGGCAAACTCCTTGCTTGGCAGGCTAAGGAGCAAGCCGCTGCAAATTCAATTTGTACTTTGAGATCTCCTACCACTCTGTTAGACACATCACAGCTTGATCTGATTGGTACTATAATGCTTTCTCACTATAAACAGATATATAGTCATCATCAGGAAATAGACCATTCTAGGCTTTTAAATTTCTTAGCAAGATATGATATGCCTTCTTTATCTCAGGCAGATAGTGGAGCAATGATGAGTTTATTTTCAAAGTCAGAGCTGGAATTAGTGGTCAAGAACCTCCCAATCGGTAAGGCCTGTGGCCCAGATGGCCTCCCCGCTGAATTTTTTAAGGTTTTCTTCTGCGCCTTTTCGGATTTGCTACTACAATTAGTTAATTATATGTTAATGGGTGGGCAAGTTCCAGACTCTTTTGGGGAGGGCACAGTTGTGAGTTTTCCAAAAAAAGGCAAAGATCCCAAAGATCCCAATTCATATAGGCCCATTACATTACTTAACACGGATTATAAGATCCTTACCAAATTATTATCAATACGTTTCAATCATATTGCTAAGGATCTTATTCACCCGGATCAGAACGGCTTTGTGGCAGGTCGACAATTAGCCACAAATACACATTTTCTCATTGAGGCTTTAGATTATTTTCAGACCAATAAAATTTCCGCTTTAATTTTATTATTAGACGCGGAAAAAGCTTTTGACTTAGTGGTATGGACAACTTTATTTGTTATTTTAAATCACTTTGGAATTCCTCCACAGATTATTAGCTTAATTAAAAATTTGTACACGGGTGCCAAAGCAAATATAATCATTAACTCAGTCATGGTCGGTAAAGTATCGGTTCAGCGGGGCACCAGGCAAGGTTGCCCCTTGTCCCCTATTCTTTTTGCTTTTTTTATTGAACCATTAGCCATAGCCATCAGGGAATCCGAAAATATCTCTCCTCCTATTTCCTCTATGGCTAAAATCAAACTATATGCCGACGATATTTTATTACTGATTAAGTCGGATATTCAATCTCAAACTGCCGCTCTTCAACTTTTTGAGGAATTCGAACATCTGGGTGGTTATCGCATTAATAAAAATAAAACTGAAATACTAGTCTGTGGGGGGGGTGAGGTTGAGCTACATACTGATTTATCCGGCTGTATTAATCCTAGACCGAAGAGGTATCTAGGAATTATGTACTCGGTTTTTGTCTCCGAGTTAGTTATGTTAAACTTTGATCCTCTTCTACGCAAGGTTCAATCTTTATTTAATAGATGGGAATCGTTGCCATTTTCCATCCTAGGGCGAGTGGCACTTATAAAAATGTCTATTCTGCCGCTATTTAACTTTTTATTTTCTGCCATTCCTTGCTTTTTGCCCAGTAGCTTCTTTTCAAAAGTACAATCACTATTCACAGGGTTCATATGGGCAAAAAAAAGTCCCAGGATCGCAATGCGGATCCTTTACGCCGATACAGATTTGGGAGGTTTAGCGGTACCCAATATTAAAGACTACTATAGCGCATATTTTGCCCAATATTTAGAGCGGTTTAAATCCGGAATGCAGACCCCAACTGTGTTTATTAATTTCTTTATTAATAGAATTTGTCATGAGGTTCAGATTCCTTCTCCGTTACATATTCCTAAATTACCGAAACTTACTCGTTATAAGACGATGCTCTGGTTTTTTAAGCGTCAGGATGTCTTTCTTAAAAGATATTCTCTCCCGCAATTTAATCTTAGAACTCCCTTAAGGAATGCTCTTTTTTATTTAGGAATAAAAATTGGAGTTGATACTGTATTACAATGGGCACTTTTGGGATTTCACTCTTTGTCAGATTTTTTGAGGGAAGGGACATGGTTGTTACCTGGAGAGATGCAGCTTCTAATTCCTGGGAACTTTATGTTACTTGGTTCATAGGCTTTTATTTTTAAAACGTTGGTACAAGTTGAGCCAGTCAGCATTGGTTCCTCTAATCAACTATGGGACGATTTGTTCACGATTTGTAGGATGAGGAAGCCAGGGGTATGGAAACGTGTTCTTGCAGAATATACTGTGGATGATCTTAGTCAAAAAGCAATGAAAAAATGGCAA
This sequence comes from Triturus cristatus, assembly GCF_964204655.1. Taxonomy (NCBI): domain Eukaryota; kingdom Metazoa; phylum Chordata; class Amphibia; order Caudata; family Salamandridae; genus Triturus; species Triturus cristatus. The sequence continues at coordinate 161,513,954 of NC_140585.1, forward strand.
GAACAGGAGAATCATGTACTCACTATTAATACTTGGAAAATGATAAATAAGCTGAATTTCAGTGTTCTTCGAGGATCTAATTGGAGAAGAATGCTGTTTTTCAGTAAATGGTTCCTGTACCGTACCCCTGCTGCCATTGCTAAAATGTTTCCCAATACTACGGCCACTTGTTTTAGATGCCAGCAATATACTCCCGCAAACTGGTCCCACACTATAGCTAACTGTGTTAAAATAATCCCGTTTTGGAATGAGATATTCGAATATATGCAAAAGTATTGTGGGATTCGGATTACTTATAATGTTAATTTAATATTGTATGGCTACGATTCCGATCTTGGTTTGACAGAACAGTGGGTTAAATTATTATTTATTGCAATGGCAGTTGCAAGGTCATTAATCCTGCAGAACTGGAAGTCAATTCATGTCCCTCTCTTTACTGCCTGGTTGCAAAAAATTAGGAATGTTAGAAAGTCTGAAATGCGATATGCACAGCGAATAGGCGGGATTACGAAGTTTGATAGAATTTGGAATCTTTACTTTGTGTAATGGTTGATTTCCGTATTGTGTAAATTATTTTATTCATGTAATTCTGTATTGTTTTTCCTTCTGCTTGCCAATTTATATTCTTTTTTTTGTGTGCCAATTTATGGTTGTATCAATTGTATTTTTGACACAAGATTTTCAATAAAAAAAAAAAAAAGCAAAGATACATTTTGCGATGAGATCCAACAGAACATACTCATGTTTAGATTGCTAAATGTGCACTTGGGGTAGAATTTTGGCCAACGTACTCACAGTATTTAGCACTAGTTTCCTAGAGCAAAATGCACCGCTCCTTTGAAAATGGGCCAGAGGATACTTTGTGTGTTAAGAAAATAGAACTAAATGCAATAAAACATAATTAGAACATTGGAATGTTGGGAGCTCCATTGAAAACAATGGAGTGCTCCGGGCTTATAATGGCTGGTATAAGCCCGGAGCTCCAACGTGTCTTTGTTCACAGCTCTGGCTGTGAACAAAGACTTCAGGGAGCCTGAGGGGATTTGAATCCCCTCGCGCTCCCTGAAGGCTTTGTTTTGTTAGAACATTCTGCCCTCTAGTGGCAGAATGTTCTAAGAGCCTTATAGCCCTTCGTAGCAGGGCTATACCGGCTTTTAAAGTCCCTCTGCTTTGTTAAAGTCCCTCGCCTTCGGCTCGGGCCTTTAACGCTGCAGCGGGCCTTTAACAGCCGGTATAGCCCGCTACGGCGGGCTATAAGGCTATAACATCGAAGTGAAAGCTCCTCACACTTGTTAAATGTGCTCGTGCGGTAGAATTTTCCCCCAAATTAGTCTTAATTAGGCAAGTTGGCATAATCGCATTATTATAGGCAATTCCTCATCAAAGAGTAATGTAGAGTTATCAAAATTACTTTGATCACTCCGGCGTAATTAAAATTCTGCAGCCGACAAAACAGTGGCCAACGAGGGACAGGGGTGCCTCAGAGACACTGCTTGTCCCCTGATTCACCTGCAGCACCCACGGGAAAGCAGACAATGACCTCATCGATGTCTCAGCTTGGCCAGGCCAGGGGCAGCCATTTGCACCATGCCAACCACCACGACTGACCCGCATCACCTCAGTTGACATATACTTCCGCTTAGAACAGAGGGTAAATATCTGTGAAATATTCCTCATAATCAAGAAACATATGCATATTTTTTACCTGCCACTTTTGGGCCTGCAAACTTATTCCCCAGTCCCAGAACAATATCCTGTAATGGCTGTGCAGAGATGCTGGGATACCATTTGGAATCAGAGATTCTGGATCTCTTGAATCCTGGCACTTAAGTTCAGTCAACACCCTGGCGGTCGCATCCTGCATATTTGACATCGCGGCGGATGCTGCTGTAAGAAGCTCCCGCCATGCACAACGTGTCAGGCACTGCGCGGTGCCTGCCACCTTGTGCTTGGCAATGCAGGGGGGTACCATAGGTACCTCCCAAGTGGGCCTGCAATAGGCCCACTACCAAAACTCTGCATGCCTTTCCATGGCGGCATCGCCGCCATGGAAAGGCTGCCTTTTACAGGTATCCTAATCACCATTTTAGGCACCCTGCACCGTCCACCAGGCAATCGGAACAATTGCTGGCGGCATACGGTCTTTGTGTCCGCTGCGGACGCAGGCTAGTTCTCACCGCCATCCTAATCTGGCGGTGGGAGAATTCTGTATGATGGCAGAAGGACTGCCACCGCAGGGCCTGTGCCGGCCCTGCGGTGGCGGTCCTTCCGCCATCCTAATCACCCCCATAGTGTTGGCAAGCCTGGACAAACAACATTAAAAACAGTTTTTAATACATAAAAATGTCCTAAAGTAAACTTAAATAGGGTGTCATTCTCTGTCAGGTCTTGGGTGTTGCGATCATTTCCATCACTTGGTTTTAATTGCCCAGCTCAATATCTTCTTTACAGCTTCTTTTACTTCTTTGTTTCTCAGGCTGTATATCAGGGGGTTCAAAGCAGGTATCAGGACAGTAGGAATCACAGTAACTACTTTTTTATGCTCCTCTGAAGAACTTGAATTGGGGACTATCTCCATCAAGAAACCGCTGCCAAAGAAAAGAAACACACAGGTGAAATGGGATATGCAGGTGGAGGCAACCCGGTGTCTCCCTGCTGTGTTAACAATCTTGAGAATAGTGGTAATAATGTATGAGTATGAGACAAATATAATAAGGAGAGAAGCCATGACTACGAAGGAAGAAAATACAAAACGGATCCAATCATTTATCAAGGTGTCAGTACAGGACAGCTTCAAGAGTACTGGATAATCACAAACAAAATGGTTCATAACGTCAGGACCACAAAAAGATAACCGGTAAAGACAGCTTGTATGTATCAGAGAGTGCAGAAAGCCACCTATGTATGACCCTGCAACCAAACGCAAACACAGACCATTGTTCATGATGACTTTGTATGTCAATGGGTTGCATATTGCTACATAGCGGTCAAATGCCATTGCTGCCAACAGGAAGAATTCTGTGCTGGCAAAGCCACTAAAGAAAAATATTTGTGTAATGCAGCCAGAAAATGTGATTATCCTTTTCTCATTAAGAAGATCAGCAAGCATCTTGGGAGAGATAACAGAGGAAAAAACTAAATCTAAAAAAGCAAGTTGGGTGAGAAAAAAGTACATGGGTGTGTGGAGCTGAGGGCTGAGCCAGACAATGGCCATGATACTGCAGTTGCCCAGAAGAGTTAAGGTGTAGATCGATAGAAACAGTAAAAAGAGCAGAACTTCCAGCTTGGGGTCGTTAGTGAATCCCACGAAGAATAACTTGACCACACTGGTTTCGTTTCTGGGCATCATGTCTTTGGATGAAAATATTTATCTGGAAGAAAGATATGTGGCTGGTAAATACAGTACTTTTAAATGTATATCCATTGAAACCATGGTATGTGAAAGCCTTTATTTTTTGAGTAATGAATCATCTTACTATTCATCAAAATTAATATCCACAAAGCGAGGAAGTATTGCAAAAGATATTTCATCTCTAGATTGAACAGGATACACTGACGTTTACTGCAGCTTATTTTCCCAAAAATGGACATACCCTTAATTAATAAAACATGCTTTCTGATGAGTAAAGGTCTACGTTTCTGCCAGACTTACTGTAATTCCGCTCAGCCATTTATATCTGTATCACTTATTACTTAAAATTCTTATGGGCCCCGACTTGATCGACCACTCTGAAACTTCCTAGGAAATAGCTGAGGGTAGCCAAACAAAAAATGCTCTTTCTATGGAAACTGTGGCCTCTCTCTATATATAGAACATATGGCGCATATTGAATCAAACATGACATTCCGTTTATGAACTAATACCCTGCCAACATGTAGTTACTTGCCAGTACGTTGGAAACGCTCACAATTGTGGGGCACATATTGCTAATTTGATTCATTCATTGCAGAGGTTCTATTTATGACCACTGTATCCTTTTAAATTGTGTGAGTCATTTATTCTTCATTATGTCAGTCATTTACACTTCATTGAGGTGATGAGATGTAGACATCACTTAATATTCTCCTTTTCACTTTTACATGAATGTGGACCTAATTTAATTGGATAGTTATATTTTAGCATTTCATGATAATGTAAGTATATTTGGTGCATCAGTGATGTCATTTGAGATGTCATCAGTGATGTCATGAGTGATGTCACTGACCATGTCATGAGTGATGTAATATGTGACGTCATCAGCAGTGCATTGCGGGCGCGCGAGTTATAGTTAGCTGAACTAACTATAACGGGGGAATTTCAATGGTTTTGTACGAGTGAAAAGTCCAGCTTACTATAACGCCCCTGAAACCTATGGTTTTTTCAGTGAATTTCTAAGGTTTTTTTAAATGCTAATTCCTAACTATAACGTGCCTGAAACCTATGGTTTTTTCAGTGAATTTCAAAGGTTTTTTAAATGCTAATTTCTAACTATGCCTACAAAGATAGGACATGTGAAGAAAGAAGAAAAAACGCACAGAGAGAAAAAAAAGAGATGCAGAAAGAAGGAACAGAAGTCCTCAAAGACGAAGAAAAGTGCAGGAAGAAGGATAACGTGCAGAAAGAACAAACAGAAGAGCAGAAAGAAGCCTTGTTGCAAAATCATCCTGTACCCTCAACTTTTTCAGGTGGATACTGGTGGTAACTGAGTCTGACTAACCAGTCCTAGAGCCAGTGCTATGTTAAAAGACACTCAGAATACAGTGAAAACACCTACATTCACTAGGGAACACTATGCATTGGGGTCCCCCTGTGATTAGCATGACCTCCTCTGTAAACCCCTAGTATATAATAGGGCAGGGGATTAAAACTACCTCTTAAAACGTGCCACAGGGCGTGTTTGCACACGTCACCTCAGGCCCCGTCCCCTCCCTTCCCCACTGTATAAACACACCCTGTGGCTGTTTTAAGTAGGGAGATTAAGTCCCCTTGAATCCTGATGTTCCCTAGGGTCCAACTAGACCACTAGGTACCTCCAGTAAGCGCCAAGAGCTGCGTTGCACAGAGGTGTAAAAAGTGGCACGTCCTGGACCACCTCTCTGCAACGCAGCTCTGTGGTGCTTACTGGAAGCACCTGGTGGGCTAGTTAGCCCCCAGGGGCCCTCAGGATTGAAGGGGATTTATTTCCCCAACTTAAAACACGCCATAGGGCGTGTTTGCACACGTCACCTCAGGCCCGTCCCCTCCCTTCCCCACTGTGTAAACAAGCCCTGTGGCCGTTTTAAGTTGGGAGATTAAGTCCACTTGAATCCTGAGGGTCCCTAGGGGCAAAATAGCCCACTAGGTACGTCCAGTAAGCGCCATTGCAGAGAGGTGTAAAAAGGGGCACGGCCTGCACCACCTCTCTGCAATGCAGAACAGTGGCGCTTACTGGAAGCACCTGGTGGGCTAGTTGGCCCCCAGGGTCTCTCAGGATTGAAAGGGAATTATTTCCCCAACTTAAAACGCGCCACAGGGCGTGTTTGCACACGTCACCTCAGGCCCCGTCCCCTCCCTTCACCACTGTGTAAACGCGCCCTGTGGCCGTTCTAAGTTGAGAGATTAAGTCCCCTTGAATCCTAAGGGTCCCTAGGGTCAAACTAGCCCACTAGGTACCTCCAGTAAGCGCCACAGAGCTGTGTTGCATAGAGGTGTATAAAGGGGCGTGGCCTCAGAACACCTCTCTGCAACGCAGCTCCCTGGCGCATACTGGAGATACCTGTTGGGCTAGTTGGCCCTCAGGGACCCTCAGAATTGAAGGGGAATTAATTTCACAACTTACAACTGGCCAGGGGGCGCGTTTGCAGAGTGCTGCAAGGAGGGGGGCGTGGCCTCCGTCACGATGCCGGTCTTTTATTTATTTTATTTTTTTAAGAAGGAGGGCTGTGTGGCCCTCCTTCTTTTTCTAATTTATTGGCCCTGGGGACCCCATCCCCCAGGGCCTGCAACATCATTTTTTTTGTTGAAAAAAACTTAATTTGGAAGGGGGCCGCGTGGCCCCCCCTCCCAAGGCCTTAATCGGCCCCGGGGACCCCAACCCCCGGGTCATGGCCTATTTTTTTTAAAATTCTTTAGCAGGGGGGTTGCGTTGCCCCCCTCCTCAGGCCACTTATGGCCCCGGGGACCCCATCCCCCGGGGCCGGCCATTGTTTTTTATTATTTTAAAAAAAAATATATTTATAGAAACACCTAGGACATGCTGGACAAAGCGTATGTACCTATCACCATGACGATTTGTGTGATATTCATTAAAAGGCGACTATGCATACAATGAATCCACGTGTAATGTATTTACACCGCTAGTGAAGCTCTGACGTGTCTGACGCCCTACCGTGTCTCATCCTGGCGCCCTCGCCGGTGGGTACCCTCCAAGTAGACACCCTTGTCATTTATTTATACAAACATGGGTAGCTATTGACGGACACATTTAATACACATGCACACCAAGCCATTCAAAGGGGATTCAACAAAAATTCGACCAAACTATGCAAGAAACCTCCCTCACGGTTAATAAAACACACATCCACCACCGGATGTGTAATACTTTTTATTTTACTCTCTGGAAAGGAGACGAACCTCACTTGAGAGTCACAGCGTGCTCCTGGCTGAGCCCAATGCTGTGTTACACCCACCAGTGCCCGCTGAGTACCACACACCTCTGTGTTGTATTCCACCAGCTAGTGCGTATGCTATGACACTCCACACTTGCCTTCGCACGGGTTATATTGCCCCATCTAACGTGCCTTCCTCGATGCCTATGTTATAACGCACAGTGCTATGCCATACATATTACAATCTGGGATCCATATATTTGTCACAGTGCATATGCAACGTTACACTCCCCAGCACATATTTTATATTACAACTTTAGAGACTAGTTAGGTTACACAACACTGCCCTGTGTATATTACACTCCAAGGCGCATATCGCATAGCACGCGCTAGTGCATGTGCTATCTGACGCTATCCAATGAATCTGTCATTGCGGACAATGTATTGCATATTATATTTCATGCCCCGGTTCATCTTATATCACGGTTTTTGGTGCATAGTTTATACCATACACTATATCTAGTTTTCATTTTCAATTGTGCTCTCAGGACTATGTTCTATATAATACTGCGTCCACCTACCCTTTTCACGGGCATTACATTTTGCGATGGGGGCGGAGGGTCAGGGGGTGTTTCTGCCAAGTAAGCCCGGAGTCACAGTCACAAACGTCCTCTTCTTCCTGAATAAAAGTGAGATTATGCTGCATACTTGTTCATATTTGAAGTAGTTCGCACAGACACACATTTTAAAAACAATAAAGTTCCTAATACCCACCTTCTCTGAACAGTTAGCTTGCTGCCCCATCCACCTCCTCCCTATCCTCTGTTGTCTGAATCCATGGACTAGCCTCTTCCCTCCTGCCATGCATGGTCTGATGTGCTGCCACTGCCCTCCATTTAGCATGATGTACCAGTCCATTCCTCCTTCCCTCCATTGCCCAATTCTATGGCCCATCATTGACCTTCTGCTTAGCCTCGGTGCTTAGCTTGCTGCCCCTATTCTCCTTACCCCTGCCCTCCGATGTCTTTGTGCATGCCTCTGCTCCATCCTTTTTGCCCACCATGTTCCATGGACCTGCCACTCCTATCTACTCTGAGTGTTCTGTTGAGCTGCCACTGCCTTCCCACCTGCCTAGCATTGTCAGATGACTGTAACCTGTCCCTGCCACCTCCACCCTGCCTATCCACATGTCATGCCCCTAGCCCCTTCCTCCTGTCCTCCATGGCCATTTTACTGCCTCACCCTTCTGCCCTCCCTGGTCTGTTGTGCTGCAACTGCTCCTCCTGCCTGCCCCGCGCAGTCTGTTGTGAGGCCCCATGCCCTGAACTCTCTTGTCTGTGCCCAGGTCCTGACCCTCCCTTCTATCCTCCATGGTCCTTTGTGCATGCCCCTGCACCCTCCTTCTTGCCCATCATAACCATTGTGCTGCCACTAACCCTCCCGCTTGCCATGCATGGTCTTCTGTGCTGCCATGGCCCCTCCCACCTTCCCTGCGTGGTCAGCTAGCTGCCCCTGACCCCCTCCCACCTTCCCTCCATGGTCTGTGTGTATGCCATCATAGTCTCACTGTTGCTCTCCATTGTGAGTCTTGTTTCTAGTGCGCATCCTGCCTGACCTCCATGGTCATCTTGCTGCTCCTGCCCTGCCCCCTTGCCCCCAGCCCTCTGTTTCCATGTGCAGACCCCTATTCCCTCCCTCCTGGCTTGTCTGTTCCATTGTAATGCCCCTGATCCGTCCCTCCTGGCCTTTATGGTCTGTTATGATGCAGCTTTCTCTCCTGTCTGTCCATTATGGTCAGCTAGCTACCATTGCCTCTTTCCCCTCTGTTCTCTGTTGTCCACATGCACGGTCCTGTCCCCTCCCTATTGCTTTATATGGATTGTTGTGCTTACTCCCGTCCCGCATGCCCTGTGTGGTGTATTGTGCTGCTGCAAACCCTGATGCCTGCCCTGTAGGGTCAGTTTAGTGCACCTCTCCATGTCCCTACTGTCCTCTGTTATCGAGTCCATGTCCCTACCCCAATTCCTCCTGCCTACCATGATCCAATGTACCATACTTACGAACATTTTGAACTTGGTAAGAGGGAGATTTTGAAAAAAAACTGGGGTATTGATTTTCCCCTTTGAGTTACATTGAAAAAGAGGAGATTGTAGACAGGAGACAGATCAAATAAAGCCCATTTGAGCTTAAAAACATTGGACGTTTCCTGGCTGAAACAGGTCTGTTGGCATGTATGGTTGTACTACCACTGCCTCTTCCTTCTGCCCACAATGGTCTATTATATTGCCACAGCCTCTCTTGCCAGTCCTGTATTGTTGCTTTGTTGCCCCTGCCCCCCTTTCCACTGCCCTCCATAGTCTGTTGTGCTGCCACTGCCCTTCCTGCCTGCCCAGTGTGGTCAAATTGTTTCCTCTGGACTCTCCTATCTGCCTTCAATTTTCAGAGTCCGTGCCCCTGTCCTCTGCCTCTCAACAGTATCCCAATGACCAACTAGATTGCTAACATTCTATATTTATTACAAAAATGTGGAACGCCTGACGTCATCTTGATGTAATAAAAACTGTAATACCTAGAGCATCTCCTTTAGAAATTACATATATGAGAGGGTCTTATTTGCATCAAATTTATGGTTAGTGCTCTAAAAAACTAAAACTAAAATGAGGACATATTTTCTGAGTTTTCAAATAGCGACAAAGCACTTAAATTATTTGTTATCTTTATGTTTTTTTATCAAGTTGACCACTTGATTAAATGTTGCACTTAGGGGAGAGGATGTGGTGTTACTTCCAGAGCTTCAGACTTTGCAACTGGGGAACCAAGTTGGAGTTTCTTCTTCAGCTCAACATACTGTGATTCTGGTCAAATCACTTAATCTCCCCATGTCTACAACCAAAATGAATTTGATCTTGTGTGATGTAACCAATGCTCATGTAAAGCACTCCAATACCTGACAAGTCTGCACTATATAAAACTGCAAATACACAATAAATAAGTGTTTTGCACACTACTGTCATTGGGCTACATGTGGGCTACATCTGGGTGATATTTGTGCTGCATTTGGGCTCTTTTGTCTCTGGTGGCCATCTTGGGAGATTTATTTGTTATGAAGTTTCCTAATTTCCTCATTTACTGCAGTCTCCTCAGTAGGAAATGCTTTCATTTTTTTACTTTGATTCCATCAAGAAGGTATTCAGATATGTCACACATTTGCCATAAATTCTGAATGTTAGCACTCTAGTTGCTCATTAGTTCACTGTAGTAAAGCTACTGCTCACCATGGAAGTCTGCTGCTGGTATTAAAAGTGCATGTTTCAGTCTGCATATCAGAATTTTTTAATTAAATAGAAGAGGATTTTAGAAGTCACTGAAAATGTGCCCTAATTTTTATTTCTTCAGCACTAATCATAATTTCTATGGCAAAATGAACCCCCTCATTGTGTTCCTTTTTAAATTAAATGTTTTAAGTGCTACCAGTTCATTCCAATCAAGATGGCTTCAGGTGTGCCATACCTTTGTCATAAGTAAGACAGTAAGCGCTCTGGTTGTTCTTAGGAACACTCTGGGACATTCTGTCATTGGGCTATACTTGGGCTTCATTTGGGTGACATTTGGGCTACATTTGGGCTCTTTTGTCTCTGGTGGCCATCTTGGGAGATTTATTTGTTATGAAGTGTCCTAATTTCCTCATTTACTGCAGTCTCCTCAGTAGGAAATACTTTCAGTTTTTTACTTTGGTTCCATCAAGAAGGCATTCAGATGTGTCACACATTTGCCATAAATTCAGAATGTTAGCACTCTAGTTGCTCATTAGATCACTGTAGTAAAGCTACTGCTCACCAGGGAAGTCTGCTGCTGGTATTGAAAGTGCATGTTTCAGTCTGCATGTCAGAATTTGTTTATGAAATAGAAGAGGATTTGAGAAGTCAATCAAAATGTGCCCTAATTTTTCTGTCTGCAGCACTAATCATACTTTCTATGGCAAAATGAACCCCCTCATTTTGTTCCTTTTTAAATTAGATGTTTTAAGAGTTACCACTTTCTTCCAATCAAGATGGCTTCAGATGTGCAATACGTTTGTCATAAGTAGGACTGTTAGCGCTCTAGTTGTTCTTTAGAGCACGTCGGGAAGCTGCAGTAGAACACAAAGGAATCAACTGACAGTCTCTGCCCTTTTTGGATGTACATGTTTTACTGAGAATGTCAGACTTCATTCTCACATGACTGAGAAAGATAATGTGAATTTACAGAAAATATACTCTCAGTTTAGCTTATAGATCACCTTCCAAACCTCTCTGAGAAAAGCATGAGAAAATAGTTTTCTCTCAAACATGATTCATGATATCACAGCAGAAGGCTTTTTCACATGGTAAAATCAACTTAGAACACACCACAATTCCTAAAATGAGTATAGTACCATCAACACATGATTTATAATGTAACTAAAGTCTTAAAACCTTCTATTAACTGCAATGCTTTTTAATGAGGTGCTATCATGTATATTGGTCCTAAGATGGCTGCCAACACTTCTTGTATGAAGTACTGACAGCCAATCAGTTCTGCTTAATTACTACAAGCGGCGATTGGACTGAGGAGGGCCTGAGCTGCCGGTACATATTGGTGTGATGGCAGCTGTGTATATATCCCTTTCCACCCACTTGGGAGAGACATTTTCGCTACTTAAGGACTTTGGCACCCACAGCGGTTTGCGCCTGGAGTCCGGCAGGAACTGCTAAGACCATAATGCCTTGCCAGAACCCATGTGGGCGGGACTACTACGTTGCAATAAAAATAGGTGCACGACATGACCTTGTCTTTGTCCTTTTGTAGTGCAGCCAGTGATCAAGGGCGGGATGATGCCCGAAACACGTTTGGCAAGCCAGCGGAATGGGGTGTGTCAGGCTTGCTTTCAACCACCGGCAGCATTTGTGTGTTTACCTCCTCGGGTGTGGCCTCTCCACTTTGGGCAACCTTCTTTGAAATATATATATATATATATTACCTACTGGCGGTCGCCAGTAGGTAGTTATAGTTAGGACCTATTATCCATAGGAAATCCGCAACATTCTATTTAGAATAACTTTGGCGCCGGTTGGCGAATCTTCATGAAATTTTTAAAAGTTCTTGGCCTCTAGAGCAGCTCTGCTGACCTGGGTCTCTGGTACTAGAGCAGTTCTGCTGACCTGCTTCTTAGGCTGTAGAGCAGCTCTGCTGATCTGGTTCTCTGGCTCTACAACGGCTCTGCTGACCTGTTTTCTGGGGCTCTACAGCAGCTCTGCTGACCTGGTCCTCTGCACTCATGATGCACGCACCCGACTTCGCAAAAATGTATTTAAAAATAATATAAGTTTATTATAAGTACAAATATATTATTTTTATGAATATCTTAGATAATCTCTTGCCCTAATATGTATATTAAAGACATATACATATCATTTTGGAACATAACATTTTTTTGCGGGAGTTGCGCACCCAGCGCACCCCAGCATGTATATGACGTCACGCGGGACCGGCACCTGCGCAAGCATCTCGTACCGTAATGCACATGTGTCGCAATTGCACTGGAGCAGGAGTTGCGGACTGGTCGCATACCAATCGCGCACATCATGTAATATTAAATGTATATGATGTTACAGAAAAACACGCAGCCGTCGCACACCGTACGCGGATCCTTCACAACTTTTCTAAAATGGCGGCTAGAATGCACGCACCCATTGTGATGTGTACGCTTTGAGTGTGCGACTCCGAAAAATTTTACCATTTACTCCTCTCACATTTACTCTCACAGAGTCAATTACATAATAAGTCAAGCCTCTCGTGTCTTTATTGTCAACTTTTTCAAAATGCCGGGCCACTGGATAGGATCTATCTCCATTCTTGATTGCCAATAAATGTTGTAAAATGCGCTTATGGGCTTCAAGGATATTGCTGCCCACATAGACGTGCAAGACGGATTTTGCAGTCTACGTACTGCAGTGCCCGTGTGAGAGTAAATGTGAGAGGAGGCAATAGGGTAAAAAAGCTGAGAAGACTTGAGTCCCGTTATATCATAGAACTCAATTCAAAGAAGCCAGGGGGCCTGAATATGGAAGAGGACCTGCACACACACTTATAATGTAATTGAAAGTAAGTCGTCGCTCATGAGAGAGAAATCTGTAATGTTTTTAATTATGCACATGTATTAGAACATACTCAATGCTAATGGCAGATTAGAAAAGGCTGCGCAATGGGGATATTAAATTATCAATTGTTGTTTTCTAATCGCTTGGCCCACTTGGGCAGTAGAAGGAACTACAAGTTAACGCCATGGATTTTAATATAAATAAATGGTTACCCATAGTGTGTGAACTAATAAGCTCACTAGAGTGACACTGTGTCATTAATGTTTGGGAGGTGCTTAATAAAGCTCACAAAATACGCATCTTAATGCGATGAGCATAACGGTGTCAATAAAGCTCACCAGAGCGAAAAGTAGGGCACAAGAGTAACATGAAAAATTGGGTGTTAAACTTGTAAAATGTGTTTTCAGCAGAAGAATTAAATATTGAAACATAGTAAGCGATTTGTTGTATTAAGAATGTAATTCTAAATTTGCAACTTTGTCGATATGGCAAAAACTACAAGTCTGTTTTCATGCTAATCACAGTTGTAGTTTTAATCCAATGCACGTCATGCACTTTAAAAAATGGCCGCGTATATATATATTACCTAGTTATAGTTACAATCTACTTTCCATAGGAAAAGTATTTTTTGATTTGCCAATAACTTTGGCGGCGTTTCATTAATCTTTGCGAAATTCTCCCAGAAAAAAGTGTATCCAGGTCAGCTCCTATCCTAAAAAGTTTGGGGGTGATTCATCAAGCGGTGGCTGAGAAAAAAGCAGGGGTCCCTAAACGCATTTTCCCCATGTTAATTTCCATAGGAAATTTTGCGACGAGCTACAGTCCGAACTGTGAACAGAATTACCCCAAATTTGGCAGAAAGGTAGAGCTTGGTTCAGAAAACGACCTTTTTTTTAAATGGTATAAAACCGTTCAGTAGTTGCTGAGAAATTAGAAAAAATGTTTTTGATATCTGGGCGGAGACTAAGTCCTGTGCACGAGCTTCACTATGATTGGCTGTCAACACTCCAAACCAGGAAGTGTTGGCAGCCATCTTGTGACTCGTTAGAAGTGAGTCACTAGAAAACAGAGAAACGAAGGTATAAAACAAGAGAAGTGGGCAGGGTAGAAACACCCTGACCCCCTAGGCCTGCTCAGGGGGTCCCAAAAGGACCCTCAGGGCCAAGACAGCATTTAAAAAAAATATATATATATATATCGGCACAATTCGCGCTGGGGTTGCGGTTCCCATTTTTCATTTAATGAGACTCCGGTGTGGGCTAGGTCCCGGGGTCATTTCTTAAAAAATGCACGGCCCCCCTCCTGGAGCCCTCCATGTGCTTATAACTTTGGCGTAGTTTGACGAATCTTTACAAAATTTTCCAGAAAGTTTCTCTTTTTTGATCAGCTCGTATCTTGAAAGTTTAGTGGTCGGAAAAAGTGTTTTCGCAATGCATTTTCCATAGGAAACTTTAGACAAGGCTACAGGTCAAACTGCTGAATTGAATTTCGCTAAATTTGGCAGGTAGAAAGGTCTTGGTCCAGAAAGCGTGCTTTTGTTGAAATGGTGGAAAAAAAATAAATATATATATATATATATATATACATATGGACGGTGCCTAGCTCCTGAGCACAAGCTTGCCTCTGATTGGCTGCTAACACTCCAAACCAGGAAGTGTTAGCAGCTATCTTGTGCCTCACATCAAGTGAAAATATAAAAGAAAGGTCCAGGGGGAAATTTAATGTACCGGATCTGTCTGTGCGAGATAACGCTTTCACACTGTGTCTCCCTACATCAGCAGGTAACGTACCCTTTTCCACCATCAACAGCATACCTCCAACAACATTCTTGAGCCCGCTAGTCTCCCTCTGTGAACCACTTCTCAACTCACTGCTCTTCGGGTGCGAGTTCTCGGGCCCGCAGTTGTATCTGTGAAGCCAAGACTGGAAATATACTGCAGGTCTCCCTCTGCGAGATACGCTCTTCAGGCTCCCTCTCCCCACATCACTGAACCACAGCTATCCCTTTGTAGCCGATGGCCCTCACCTTTCCCTGCAATGGAGCCAACGATCATGCAGGTTGGACACTCAACACTGCTTCGACACCCCCCGCCAGCTGCCCCTTGTCCACCATCTACCCTCACCCCCACCCCCCACAAATTGGGTAATGTTCTAAAACTTTTAATATGAAGATGCTTGTGAGGTTGGACAAATAAGAATCTTAGTCATGTATGGATTTACATATAAAAAATGTTATTAAAACTAAACCAACAACAAATAAAACTATGTACAGCCATATCATGTCCTCGCTGGACCATTTGTGAATCACTGCCTGGAAGACAAAAAGAAAGATAAGAAGGTATGTCATGCGTGCAGCAAAGGAGAAAGAGAAAGAAAGAGTGAGGGAGAAAGAGAGACACAAAGAAAGAGTGAGAGAGAGAGGAAGACAAAGAAAGAGAAAGAGAGAGAGTGAGAGAGAGAAAGAGTGAGATGCAAGGAAGAGAGAAAGAGAGAACCAGTGTGAGAAAGAGGAAGAGAGAGAGAAAGAGTGAGAGAGACAAAGAGAGACAGAAGGAGTGAGAGAGGATAGAGATAGAGTGAGAGAGAGGAAGACAGAGAAAGAGTGAGAGAGAGAGAGAGTAAGATAGAGAAAGATTGAGAGTGAGAAAGAGAGAAAGAGTGAGATAGAAGGAAAAGAGAGAAAGAGAAACACTGTGAGAGAGAGAGGAAGAGAGGGAGAGAGAGAAAGAGTGAGAGAGAGGAAGAGAGAGAAAGAAAGAGTGAGTGAGAGGAAGAGACAGAGCAAGAGATAAAGTGTGAAAAAGAGAAAGGAAGAGATAGAGAGTGAGAGAGAGAGAAAGAGTGTGAGTGACAGAAAGGAAGAGATGGAGAGGGAAAAGGAGGGTTGACACTGTGAAGAAAATCCTCACAGCTCACCTTTCTGCCACCGGTGTGTCTCCAACCACATGCCAGGAAAAGAAAGATGAGATGGTGTGTCATGCGTCCAGCAAAGGAGAGAGAGAGAAAGAGAGAAAGAGTGAGAGAGAGGAAGAGAGAGACAAAGAAAGAAAGAGTGTGAGAGAGAAGAACACAGAGAAAGAGAAAAAGAGTGAGAGAGAGAAAGAGTGAGATACAAGATAGAGAGAAAGAAAAACAGTGTGAGAGAGAGCAAGAGAGAGAGAAAGAGTGAGAGAGAGAGGAAGAGAGAGAAAGAAAGAAAGAATGAGAGAGAGAGGGAGAGACAGAGAAAGAGAGATAGAGAGTAAGAGAGAGCAAGGAAGAGATAGAGAGAGAGAGAGAGAGAAAGAGTGTGAGTGACAGAAAGGAAGAGATGGAGAGGGAGGGTGAGTGTTGACACTGTGTAGAAAATCCTCACAGCTCACCTTTCTGCCAGCGGTGTTTCTCCAACCACGTGCTGGGACATAGGGCAGCCCTCAAGCTTTGTCATCTGAAACATAGTATGGAATCAGTAATGGATGAGTGCATACAACTGCGCATGCCTAAATTGCTTTCCCTTCTTTGTGTATCCAGGCTAGTGTACCCCATCCACTTCCACTGCCCAGAGGCATCTACTCGCTGCTGTACACCCAGGCTGCTGCACCCAATCCGATCCCACTGCTCAGAGGTGTGTGACAGCCGCTGCACACCCAGACTGCAGCACCCCATGCACTCCCACTGCCTGGAGGTGACTACCCACCGCTGCACAAACAAGTCTCTCTGCTCACCTTACACCACTACAACAAACAAATGATGGACGGAATGCTGACAATGCAGACATTCTCCCCCAGTCAAGAGATCTGGGTTAAGTCCATCATTTGTTTGTTGTAACGCTTTTTGCCCTAAGTGGGATGGGTATTCCCAGACGTGGGACCCGTGCTCACTACGCCACTGGAGTCAAGCTATCCTGGCTGATGACGGCTGATAGCCAGAAACCGGTCCTAGGATGCTTGATTCCGGTCCAGGGAAGACATGGCTTGGCTGTTCGGGCTGGACTGTTCCCATGAGGCACAGGGTCAAGACTGATTTGCATATGGCCATGTCTAAACTGGGGTGGTGTAGTGGGCAAAAGAACGATGGATTTACCCCAGATCTCCTGACTGGGGGAGAATGTATGCATTGTCAGCATTCCGTCCATCATTTGTTTGTTGTAACGCTTTTCGCCCTAAGTGGGATGGGTATTCCCAGACGTGGGACCCGTGCTCACTACGCCACTGGAGTCAAGCTATCCTGGCTGATGACGGCTGATAGCCAGAAACCGGTCCTAGGATGCTTGATTCCGGTCCAGGGAAGACATGGCTTGGCAGTTCGGGCTGGACTGTTCCCATGAGGCACAGGGTCAAGACTGATTTGCATATTAGCATGTCTAAACTTGGGTGGTGTAGTGGGCAAAAGAACGATGGATTTAACCCAGATCTCTTGACTGGGGGAGAATGTATGCATTGTCAGCATTCCGTCCATCATTTGTTTGTTCTAATGCTTTTCGCCCTAAGTGGGATGGGTATTCCCAGACGTGGGACCCGTGCTCACTACGCCACTGGAGTCAAGCTATCCTGGCTGATGACGGCTGATAGCCAGAAACCGGTCCTAGGATGCTTGATTCCGGTCCAGGGAAGACATGGCTTGGCAGTTCGGGCTGGACTGTTCCCATGAGGCACAGGGTCAAGACTGATTTGCATATGGCCATGTCTAAACTGGGGTGGTGTAGTGGGCAAAAGAACGATGGATTTAACCCAGATCTCTTGACTGGGGGAGAATGTATGCATTGTCAGCATTCCATCCATCATTTGTTTGTTGTAACGCTTTTCGCCCTAAGTGGGATGGGTATTCCCAGACGTGGGACCCGTGCTCACTACGACACTGGAGTCAAGCTTTCCTGGCTGATGATGGCTGATAGCCAGAAACCGGTCCTAGGATGCTTGATTCCGGTCCAGGGAAGACATGGCTTGGCAGTTCGGGCTGGACTGTTCCCATGAGGCACAGGGTCAAGACTGATTTGCATATGGCCATGTCTAAACTGGGGTGGTGTAGTGGGCAAAAGAACAATGGATTTAACCCAGATCTCTTGACTGGGGGAGAATGTATGCGTTGTCAGCATTCCGTCCATCATTTGTTTGTTGTAACGCTTTTCGCCCTAAGTGGGATGGGTATTCCCAGACGTGGGACCCGTGCTCACTACGCCACTGGAGTCAAGCTATCCTGGCTGATGACGGCTGATAGCCAGAAACCGGTCCTAGGATGCTTGATTCCGGTCCAGGGAAGACATGGCTTGGCAGTTCGGGCTGGACTGTTCCCATGAGGCACAGGGTTAAGACTGATTTGCATATGGCCATGTCTAAACTGGGGTGGTGTAGTGGGCAAAAGAACGATGGATTTAACCCAGATCTCTTGACTGGGGGAGAATGTATGCATTGTCAGCATTCCGTCCATCATTTGTTTGTTGTAACGCTTTTCGCCCTAAGTGGGATGGGTATTCCCAGACGTGGGACCCGTGCTCACTACGCCACTGGAGTCAAGCTATCCTGGCTGATGACGGCTGATAGCCAGAAACCGGTCCTAGGATGCTTGATTCCGGTCCAGGGAAGACATGGCTTGGCAGTTCGGGCTGGACTGTTCCCATGAGGCACAGGGTCAAGACTGATTTGCATATGGCCATGTCTAAACTGGGGTGGTGTAGTGGGCAAAAGAACGATGGATTTAACCTAGATCTCTTGACTGGGGGAGAATGTATGCATTGTCAGCATTCCGTCCATCATTTGTTTGTTGTAACGCTTTTCGCCCTAAGTGGGATGGGTATTCCCAGACGTGGGACCCGTGCTCACTACGCCACTGGAGTCAAGCTATCCTGGCTGATGACGGCTGATAGCCAGAAACCGGTCCTAGGAAGCTTGATTCCGGTCCAGGGAAGACATGGCTTGGCAGTTCGGGCTGGACTGTTCCCATGAGGCACAGGGTCAAGACTGATTTGCATATGGCCATGTCTAAACTGGGGTGGTGTGGTGGGCAAAAGAACGATGGATTTAACCCAGATCTCTTGACTGGGGGAGAATGTATGCATTGTCAGCATTCCGTCCATCATTTGTTTGTTGTAACGCTTTTCGCCCTAAGTGGGATGGGTATTCCCAGACGTGGGACCCGTGCTCACTACGCCACTGGAGTCAAGCTATCCTGGCTGATGACGGCTGATAGCCAGAAACCGGTCCTAGGATGCTTGATTCCGGTCCAGGGAAGACATGGCTTGGCAGTTCGGGCTGGACTGTTCCCATGAGGCACAGGGTCAAGACTGATTTGCATATGGCCATGTCTAAACTGGGGTGGTGTAGTGGGCAAAAGAACGATGGATTTAACCCAGATCTCTTGACTGGGGGAGAATGTATGCATTGTCAGCATTCCGTCCATCATTTGTTTGTTGTAATGCTTTTCGCCCTAAGTGGGATGGGTATTCCCAGACGTGGGACCCGTGCTCACTACGCCACTGAAGTCAAGCTATCCTGGCTGATGACGGCTGATAGCCAGAAACCGGTCCTAGGATGCTTGATTCCGGTCCAGGGAAGACATGGCTTGGCAGTTCGGGCTGGACTGTTCTCATGAGGCACAGGGTCAAGACTGATTTGCATATGGCCATGTCTAAACTGGGGTGGTGTAGTGGGCAAAAGAACGATGGATTTAACCCAGATCTCTTGACTGGGGGAGAATGTATGCATTGTCAGCATTCCGTCCATCATTTGTTTGTTGTAACACCTTACACCACTGGCATGTGTCGAATAGGGTCCACCACGTGCCGAAGAAACCTCCTCAACCGTTGTATACACGCGGCGAAGCAGAGCTCACAATTCAGGTTGAGTGTTGATTGCAGGATGGCCACACATCATCGCAGGCCTGCAAGACAAAAAGCAAGATAAGATTGTGTGTCATGCGTCCATCAAAGGAGAGAGATAGAGAGAGAGGGAAAGAAAGAAAGAGTGAGAGGAAGACAGAGAGAAAAAGAAAGAAAGAGTGAGAGGAATACAGAGTGAAAGAGAGAAACTGTGAGAGTGAGAGGAAGAGAGAGAGAAAAAGACAGAGTGAGAGGAAGACAAAGAGGAAGAGAGAAAGAGTGAGAGAGACAAAGAGAGAGAGAAACAGTGAGAGAGAAGAAGAAAGAGAAAGAGTGTGAGAAACAGTTTGAGAAGAAGAGAGAGAAAAAGAGTGTGAAGGAGAGAAAGGAAGAGATGAAGAGGGACAGTGAGTGCCCATGCTGTTGACAAAACCCTCACAGCTCACCTTTATGTCACCACTGTGTCTTGAACCATGTGCCGGGACCTAGTGATGCCCTCAAGCTCCCACATCTGAAACATAGTAAAGAATTAGAAATGGGAGAGTATATACGACTGTGTACACCTAAATCACTGTGCCGCCTCTGTGTATCCACTCCCGCCGCTCAGAGGTATTTGCCCACCGCTGCACACCCAGGCCTTACTGCTCACCTTTTCGTAGACAGGGCACCCTTCAAATCATGCAGTCACGTTCCGCAGGCCAACAGGTCTCACATTTGGTGCTGAGTCTTGCTTTTTCCATTGCATAAGACACACTAGTGTACCTATCATCATTGCAGGTTGCACACCCGCTCAGTCCTTGTGGTGCTACTAACTCAGTGACCAGTGAGGCCATGCACATGGCGGTAGGCCTCCCTGTTCGGTGGCTCAGGCCTACATGAGGTGTATGGACCACTGGGGTGGGCCATCACAGTGCTTGCGGTGGGAGCAACTCTAAAATGGCGTAGAGCACGTGTGCCCAGTCTTTTTTATTGGTAGGGTCACGTGTCCTGTGATGCCTGTGCTGGATGGGTGTGTTGTGAGTGTATACCAGCTGTGAGGGAGTGGCTGTGGTATACTGACAACTAGACCTGTGACCAGCAGATCACTACAATGAAAATCTGGGCCATGTAGCGTTGTTGTCCGTCCGTGCAAGCGTAAGGAGAGTGGGCTGGCCTGGCATATGCCAGTCCTGCGTGAGGCTGTGAAGAATGACTCCGGAGCTATGGGTGTGGCTCCATCGTGAGCTGTATGAGGAATCAACTGATACGGCACTGTTGCCAAATTGGGCTAAATCACACACAATTGGGCCATATTTTTCCCCGTTGTGTGGTAAAATTTTGGTTTGTGCTGGTTGCCAGATTATAAATATATATACAAACTAGTATGTTATAGCGCTTTATTAGACAAATATTTACTTGGCAGCCTGCTGCAACACCAATTCCAATGCATTTACTGCCTGCTTGACGCAGTCCCTGCCCCTCTTTCCTTAAAGTATCAATATTGGGCTACTTAGGGCTACTTTTTCGTTGTCTTTGGGCTAGAGAATGCTTAAAAAATCTGGCAACACTGCGGGTGTTCTTGTTGTAGTGCTGCCATCTGTGTGGATGTGAATGTTTATTGCAAATTCAGTGGAGTCTTGCAGCTGTAGCAATAATGGGCCATGCAAAGTCCAAAATTCAGTTTTTGGGACATGAGGGCAGCCAATTAGAGACAAGCTTGTTGTCGGAGTTAGGCTGCGCCAACATATGTACTTATACAATCACTCCGCCAATCCCCACGCAATTACAAATTCACTATATACTCTCCTAGAGTACTCTAATCATCCAGTCTCTACGTACGTACTTGTACAATGACCGAGATGAAGTTATATAAACAAAGTTTTCTCCCACTGTCAAAGGTAAGTTAGTTGCCTACACTGTCCAGAGCACAATGTAATGTGGTAGGTCTCAGGGGCAGCATGTTGCATACATAATGAAAACACCGACACAGATAGATAGTGGAACTGGGTACGGCACGTGTGCTCGACTCCTTTTTATTATCAGGGTCACATGTCCAGTGACGTCTGTGCTGGATGCATGCGGGGTGAGTGTAAGCCAGCCCTTCAGGAATGTTTGGTGCTGGCAACAAGTAGAACAGTAATCTTTGGATCAGACACAGAGATTCAATCATAAAGGCTCAATGATTTGTGCTGCATTAAGGTAGGGGCACCAGATGTGAAATAATACACAAAGGATTCTATTGTAAAGGGTCCATGACTTGTGGTACACTGAGGTAGGGGCACCAGATGTGAAATTATTCACAAAATATTGTATCATAAAGGGTCCATGAGTTGTACTGCACTAAGATAGGGCATTAGAAGCATTCAGCGTGTGCACAGCCAGCGATGTTGTGTGGTCCGAGTGGGCCGCACTGGGAGCAATGTCTCTTGCCTACTGGACTGCGTCATCTGCAATTGCGACTCAATGTGAATTGTGAGCCCTGCTATCCGCAATGTAGATGGAAGGCAGTTGTCCTCTTGACAAAATCCGAGGACATAGAGTACAATTCTGTCTGCAATTAATAAATCATGTCTCAATGTAAATTGTGAGCTCTGCTGACCGCAGTGTAGGTAACAAAAGATGAAATATGTATGGAATACATTGTTGAAATGTGTAGGTTTCGGGGACGTTATAGTTAGTTGCCTAATGGACTCTGAAATTCATGAATCAAGACTGAATTCAAACTGTGAGCTCTACTGGCCGCAGTGTAGACTGACATTCAGTGTTCCTTTGGACTTGCAAGATTAATTTTGTGATTGTACTAAAGCTATAATTGATATAAAAAAAGTTCTTGAAGCAAGGATACTAAAAGGATATTATTTAGGTTTCGAAGACGTTGTAGTTAGTTGCCAACTGGACTCTGTAATTAATGAATAAACACTCAATTTTATTTGTGAGCCGTGCTGACCGAAGTGTAGGCCAGAGGCAGCGGTCAGCAAGGACCCACAGCCATGTGGCATTCAGTAGAGCTGCACAGTTATTGGCAAATCAGCGTGTGTGCAGCCAGCGATGATAAGTGGTGCACTGAGTTAGTGGCACCTGAAGCAACCAGCGTGTGCGCACCCTGTGATGATGCGTCGTCCGAGCGGGCTGCACTGAGAGCAATGTCTTTTGCCTACTGAATTCTGCCTTAATAGGTCCACGTGGTGATAACTTGTGGTGCAGTGAGTTAGTAGCACCTGAAGCACTGAGCGTGTGCACACCCTACAATGATGCGTGGTCCGGGCGGTCCGCACTGGTAGCAATGTCTTTTGTCTAATGAATTCTGCCTCAGTAAGGCCACGTGGTGTTGACTTTTGGTGCACTGAGTTAGTGGCATCAGAAGCATTCAGTGTGTGTGCACCCTGCAGTGATGCGTGGTCCGGGTGGGCCGCACTGGTAGCAATGTCTTTTGTCTAATGAATTCTGCCTTAATAAGGCTACGTGGCGATGACTTGTGGTGCAGATGCGTTAGTTGCACCTGAAGCACTCAGCGTGTGCCTACCCTGCGATGATGCGTAGTCCGGGCAGGCTGCACTGGTAGCAATGTGTTTTGTCTAATGAATTCTGCCTCAGTAAGGCCATGTGGTGGTGACTTGTGGTGCACTGAGTTAGTGGCACCTGAAGCACTCAGCGTGTGCGCACCCTGCGATGATGCGTGGTCCGAGCGGGCCGCACTGGTAGCAATGTCTTTCGTCTAATGAATTCTGCCTCACTTAGGCTACGTGTTGATGACTTCTGGTGGAGTGTATTAGTGGCACCTGAAGCACTCAGCGTGTGCGCACCCTGCAATGATGCGTGCTCCGGGCGGGCCGCACTGGTAGCAATGTTTTTTGTGTCATTAATTCTGCCTCAGTAAGGCCACGTGGTGGTGACTTGTGATGCATTGAGTTAGTGGTACCTCTGGCACTCAGCGTGTACACAGGTGGGTGGGTCGGGTCCGGGCAGGCTGCACTGGGAAGAATGTGTCTTGCCTACTGGACTGCGTCATCTGCTATCGCCACTCCATCTGAATTGCGAGCCCTGCTGTCCGCAGTGTAGTTTGAAGGCAGTAGTCTGTACAGACATAAGTCTGCAGTGCAGTGCTGCTGTGTTCGCAGGGGGTGTGCATCCAGGAGGCTGGTGC
The DNA here is from genome assembly GCF_964204655.1 of Triturus cristatus. Taxonomy (NCBI): domain Eukaryota; kingdom Metazoa; phylum Chordata; class Amphibia; order Caudata; family Salamandridae; genus Triturus; species Triturus cristatus. The sequence goes on from NC_140585.1 coordinate 161,537,556, forward strand.
ATATGGTGGCAGCTACATGGCAGGGTGAGGGCTGCTGCTCTGGCAGACGCGTTGGCTTTCACACAAGTGAACCACTCCCAGAGTCCCGGCCTATTTATTCACACTTCTACGCTGAAGTGGCGTATGTTGGACCAGCCCACTGCGCTTCCGCTTACAGGGGACGACGATACAGGTACAGGACCAAGATCTTCTCCACTGCCTGAGGTAACATGGTTGCATCCACTGTCCACAACACTACAAGCACCAGCAGTATATGTACACATGGAGAGGTTTGTGCTCTGTATAGTGAGGTCTGTCCAGCAGTTCACCGCTACACTTGGTATTGTGGGCATTATTATTGGCGGGTGACTTGCGTCCTTAACACATGTTTGGTTGCTACATCTCCCAACATTCAGCTAAGGTGTAGCTGAGGGGCCATGCTGTTTTTGGAAAGTCCACAGTCCTGTTGTGCGCTGCCTCAGTGGTAGTAGGGGGGTGGTCCTGAGGGTGGTGGCAGTGGGTTTTGTGGCCTTCTTGGGTGTCGGAGGTGCATGATCAGTAGCTCTATGACATGTGTTGGTCTTCAGATGTGATGCTGGGAGGGGCTCCCTTTCACACTGTAGGTCGTCGTCCTACTTTACACCAGTAAAAGGCAGATGGTACATTCCTACTGCTAACGCAGCTTATCACCTGTTTTTGGATCGCACCGCAGATTTGGCTGCTCGTTGAAAATATCAGGAAGTGGTGTTTTTGTGTAATTTTTGTGCAGGAACGCCTATTCTGCATATTATTTGCGTTAGTTATTGATCTCATTGGTGGCAATTTTTTATGGCGGAAGCTATTGCTGGAAAACTGGCGATATCGCCGGTTTTCACCAGGTTGAAAATGGAATAATAATGTAAAATCACTGAAAAAACCCTAGTTTTAATGAACATTATAATTAGAAATTAGCATTTAAAAACACTTTGAAATTCACAAAAAAAAACATAGGTTTCAGGGACGTTATAGTTACAAATTATCATTTTAAAAACCTTTGAAATTCACTGAAAAAAACATAGGTTTCAGGGACGTTATAGTTACAAATTAGCATTTAAAAAACCTTTGAAATTCACTGAAAAAAACATAGGTTTCAGGGACATTATAGTTAGTTGCACATTTCACTCCTAAAACACCATAGAAATTCGGCAGTTATAGTTATTAGAGCTAACTATAACTTGCACCCCTGCAATGCACTGATGATGACATCACATATTACATCACTCATGATATTGTCAGTGACATCATTGATGACATCACTGATGACATCTCAAATGACATCACTGATGACATCATCCACGTGATAATTTGATGCACCTCTTCACACCTCTTCACACCCTAATATAACCTTTGATATACCCACTTTAAAATACTGACTACCATTTTCTAAACCATAGACACATCAACAGCAGTTACTATATACCCACTGACTACTTCCTAGTTATACACACACTTTCATTCATTCACCAATACAGTAAGTCATACATGCAGTCACTCATCAATATAGCACTATTATATGTACTAATACACCTACACAAACACTTATACACCGTCACTCATCCATAGAGTTATTGACACACATAGCTAGTCATGTAAAGAATCTATAACACTGCCATTTACACACCTATACAGTTATACATTCAGTATCTAACCTATTCATACAAATAGTAACATATACTGACTCTCTTATACAATTACTGACACAGGCACACACTCATTTATACAGCCACTCTCCCAATTACTTACTATCACATAGAGTAATGTATATACTCCAACAATCACATATACTGCCTTTCAAATATGTAGTTACTCACACATATAACAGTGAGATATACATTTACTCTCCAACACAGTGATACACAAACACACTCACCAAAACAGCTATTTCCACATGCACTATTGAACCCATACACCTAGTAAATTAGCCATTCACCCATGTTGGCAGAAAGTTACATACCGACCATCAACCTACACACACAAACACTGAACCATGCATAATAATACTTATACTACCAATAAGTAAGCCATATAGACAGTCATGTACCTAATCATCAACCCATGCAGCAGCTTATACAACTGAGAGACTGCTACAGACATTCACACAGTTTAGTCACTAACCCATGCATTAAGTAAGAGACATATAATCACTAACTTATACAGTCAGTCACACATCTATGAAATCCTTCACCCAGACACTTATACACCAACTCATTCTTCAACACACCTTGGCATTAACATATAGAAAATATATTTAAAGTTTACAAAAACACACATTCACTAGATGATGCCATCAGTGATGTCATTTGAGATGTCATCAGTGATGTCATCCGTGATGTCACTGACCATGTCATGAGTGATGTCATGAGTGATGTAATATGTGACGTCATCAGCAGTGAATTGCGGGGGCGCGAGTTAAAGTTAGCTCCACTAACTATAACGGCCGAATTTCTATTGTTTTGTACGAGTGAAATGTGCAACTAATTATAATGTCCCTAAAACCTTTTTTTTTTCAGTGAACTCCAAAAGTTTTTCAAATGCTAATATGTAACTATAACGTCCCTGAAACCTATGTTTTTTACAGTGAATATATATATATATATATATATATTTAGTCCAATGGTCCCAGCTTCCAGGAGGCACTCGACAGCTCCCTCATTGCCTCGGCATGACGATACAAGGTTGGTAAGCCCTACGCGTTTCGAGGCCGTCCGCCTCTCTTCAGGGGCTAATTGCAGTCATTTTTGGCGCCTGTGACGTCTCCTTTTGTGCACGCAGCGTCTGGTACGTTTGAAACTGCATGCTGGGACACGTAGTCCTAGGAGATATATTAGTAACCATGGTTGGCTCCAAATGCTAAAAATTGAAATCAGTGCATATTTCATCCTTGGTAGGACATCAATGTCGGGGCGTCCCACTTAGCAGTGTGAGTTTGCTGTGCTGTCCGGTCGGCATCAGTAACCAGCCTCAGCCTCTTCATGTCTGAGATGGTGCTCTCCCACACGACGGGACAGTCGTGTTAACTATTTAGTCCAATGGTCCCAGCTTCCAGGAGGCACTCGAAAGCTCCCTCATTGCCTCGGCATGACGAGACAAGGTTGGTAAGCCCTACGCGTTTCGAGGTCGTCCGCCTCTCTTCAGGGGCTAATTGCAGTCATTTTCGGCGCCTGTGACGTCTCCTTTTGTGCACGCAGCGTCTGGTACGTTTGAAACTGCATGCTGGGACACGTAGTCCTAGGAGATATATTAGTAACCATGGTTGGCTCCAAACGCTAAAAATTGAAATCAGTGCATATTTCATCCTTGGTAGGACATCAATGTCGGGGCGTCCCACTTAGTAGTGTGAGTTCGCTGTGCTGTCCGGTCGACATCAGAAACCAGCCTCAGCCTCTTCGTGTCTGAGATGGTGCTCTTCCACACGACGGGACAGTCGTGTTAACTATTTAGTCCAATGGTCCCAGCTTACCAACCTTGTATCGTCATGCCGAGGCAATGAGGGAGCTGTCGAATGCCTCCTGGAAGCTGGGACCAAAGTAAAAAACTGAAAGTATTTCCTACTGAGGAGACTGTAGTAAATGAGGAAATTAGGAAACTTCATAACAAATAAGTCTCCCAAAATGGCCACCAGAGACAAAAGAGCCCAAATGTAGCCCAAATATCACCCAGATGTAGCCCAAGTATAGCCCAATGACATAATGTTCCAGAGTGTTCTAACGAACAACTAGAGCGCTAACAGTCTTACTTATGACAAAAGTATGGCACACCTGAAGCTATCTTGATTGGAATAAAGTGGTAACACTTGAAACATTTAATTTACAAAGGAACAAAATGAGGGGGTTCATTGTGCCATAAAAACTATGATTAGTTCTGCAGAAAGAAAAATTAGGGCACATTTTGACTTCTCAAATCCTCTTCTATTTCATAAACAAATTCTGACATCCAGACTGAAACATGCACTTTGACTACCAGCAGCAGACTTCCCTGGTGAGCAGCAGTTTTACTACAGTGATCTAATGAGCAACTAGAGTGCTAACATTCAGAATTGATGGCAAATGTGTGACACATCTGAATGTCTTCTTGATGGAACCAAAATAAAAAACTGAAAGTATTCCCAATGAGGAGACTGCAGTAAATGAGGAAATTAGGAAACTTCATAACAAATAAATCTCCCAAAATGGCCACCAGAGACAAAAGAGCCCAAATGTAGCCCAAATATCACCCAGATGTAGCCCAAGTATAGCCCAATCACAGAATGTCCCAGAGTTTTCTTAAGAACAACTAGAGCGCTTACTGTCTTACTTATGACAAAAGTATGGCACACCTGAAGCCATCTTGATTGGAATAAACTGGTAACACTTAAAACATTTAATTTAAAAATGAACACAATGAGGGGGTTCATTTTGCCATAGAAATTATGATTAGTGCTGAAGAAAGAAAAATTAGGGCACATTTTGAGTGACTTCTCAAATTCTCTTCTATTTCATTAAAACATTCTGATATGCAGACTGAAACATGCACTTTTAATACCAGCAGCAGACTTCCGTGGTGAGCAGTAGCTTTACTACAGTGATCTAATGAGCAACTAGAGTGCTAACATTCAGAATTCATGGCAAATGTGTGACATATCTGAATACCTTCTTGATGGAATCAAAGTAAAAAACTGAAAGCATTTCCTACTGAGGAGACGGCAGTAAATGAGGAAATTAGGAAACTTCATAACAAATAAATCTCCCAAGATGGCCACCAGAGACAAAAGGGCCCAAATGCAGCACAAATATCACCCAGATGTAGCCCACATGTAGTCCAATGACAAGTGTGCAAAACACTTATTTTTTGTGTATTTGCAGTTTTATATAGTGCAGACTTGTCAGGTATTGGAGTGCTTTACATGAGCATTGGTTACATCACACAAGATCAAATTCATTTTGGTTGTAGACATGGGGAGATTAAGTGATTTGACCAGAATCACAGAATGTTGAGCTGAAGCAGAAACTCCAACCTGGAGTAACTACATATGTTTTAAACTAGTATATCTTAGAATTACTGAATAGGTTGTTGTAACTGATATTGGTATGTCCATTGTTTTGAAAATGTTTGTTTCTATTTTTGAATGTGTGTATCAAAGGTTATATTAGGGGGAGAGGAGGTCTGCCACTCTATAACAAGGATGATGTCATCAGTGATGTCATTTGAGATGTCATCAGTGATGTCCTGAGTGATGTCACTGACCATGTCATGAGTGATGTAATATGTGAAGTCATCAGCAGTGCATTGCGGGCACGCGAGTTATAGTTAGCTGAACTAACTATAACGGGGGAATTTCAATGGTTTTGTACGAGTGAAAAGTCCAGCTAACTATAACGCCCCTGAAACCTGTGGTTTTTTCAGTGAATTTCTAAGGTTTTTTAAATGCTAATTCCTAACTATAACGTGCCTGAAACCTATGGTTTTTTCAGTGAATTTTATATATATATATATATATATATATATATATATATATATACACACACACACACACATATTACCTACTGGCGGTCGCCAGTGGGTAGTTATAGTTAGGACCCTGTTTCCATAGGAAAACCGCAACATTCTATTTTGAATAACTTTGGCGCCAGCCGACGAATCCTCGTGAAATTTTCAAAACTAATGGGGCGCTACGCTCCGCTCCTACCCTGAAAGTCTCGGGGGGATTCGTCAAGCGGGGGCTGAGATAAAAGGGGGGTCCCAAAATGCGTTTTTCCCATGCATTTTTCCATAGGACCTTTAGACACAGATACAGCCTGAACGGCTGAACAGAGTTCCTTGAAATTTGGCAGAGAGGTAGTCTACAGGTCAAGGAAGTGCCTTTTGTAGGTTTGGTGTAAATCTGTTCAGTAGATTCTGAGAAAATAGCCTTTAAATCAATATATATATCTGAGCCAGCTTACGGTGCGCTTACGGTGCGCTTACCGTACGCGTACGGTGACGTGCGCGAGCGCGATTCTGATTGGCTGTTAGATCTTAGTAAACATTCGAATCGGTCGAAAACAGGAAGCGGCGGCCGCCATTTTGTGTGTTTCACTCAGAAAAAAAAGGGTGATAACTTGAAAAGGGGGCAAGGAAGAGAGTTACAGACCCCCTAACATTTGAAAGGGGGTCAAAGAAGGACAGAAAAGTACAAAAAAAACATTTATTAATTTTAAAAAAAATCGCGGGGTACGCGTACGGTAAGCTCACCGTACGCGTACGGTAAAAAAAAAAAAAAAAATGAAATGCAGATTTAAGTGTTTAGATATTAGGGGGCTCTAAAAAGAGCCGTTGTGTTTATTAAGTGATTTTTTAGTGGTACCTACAAGTAAGTACCGATGCAGAGTCTAAGGTTCAAGAGGAAGACTCTGTTCCCTTCATCAGTGAAGTGTACACCATCTCCTCTATAAATGTCTTGCATGTCGTAACGCAAGTTGTTGTGGTAAATGGAACCCATACCATAGTCACGGAGGAAAGCAGAAACAGATTTGTTGACGTGCTTTCTTGCTTTGTCAATCTGTGGACAAAAATGATTGGACCAGTTCCATTTTTGCCTTTGGCATATGTTAGAAAACACAAAGGCAGTTTTAGGGAAAAGTGAAAACAGTTGTGCAAAGGTCTCCTTCATAAGCATTTCCAGACCTACCCCAGTCAAAGTGCCTAGGTCATTGCCACCACAGTGCACTATTATGAGGTCAGGGTGTTGGATTTGCATGAAGGATTTCACCAATGGCATCAATTGGTGCCACTTTAACCCTCTCTGACCAATCCATTTAATGTCTACATTTGGCAAAGCAAGGTATCTCACCATACCTGTTTTCTCTGCATACTTTTCACTCCAGAAGACATAGCTGTGCCCTACAATCCACACTGTGAACATCTTCAAAGGAGATCTGGATGCACTCAGGAGGTGTAATTCAGTAGAATGGTAAAAAGAAATGAAAGACAGTTTGGAAATGGAGGCATACATATTTTTTTTATAAAAACCGATTGGCTGTTTCATACCATTCTAGAATAAAAACTAGGCTGTATGTGTAAATTTATAGAAGCATGTTTTGTATTGGTACAGAAAAATGTGTTACCAAAGAACAGTACTATGGATTTGCTGTTAGGTTTGCACTCCTGCTCTTTGGAAATGAAACATTGTGTGGCGAACTTCTGACCTAACTCTACACAGCAGTGTTTCAAGAGCTGTTGCTATGGTAGCAGGCAGAAGTCAAGTTGGGGGAAGGGTACTAGGCAGAAGTCAAGTTGGGGGAAGGGTACTTTTGGAAAAGGGTTGGTTTTCAACCAATAGAAATGTGTGATTACATTTGAAAAAAAGGGGGAAGCACTGAGATTTGAAATTAACATGTATATGTGTGGAAAAAGAGAGGGAAACTTTGCCATTATCTGGTTCTGCTGAGAGGAGAGAGGTGTACAGAACAGAGATCCTGGCTCTGATAATCTGCTGTTTGAGTGCCACATTTCTTTCACAACTAACTAATTTTAAAGGTGAGTTTAGAGTTTGAGAGGGGATGTATATGGTAAATTAAGAAATTAATAATAGAATTGGAATTCCTTTTGTTGAAGTTGTGTTTATCATTTTCTGTTTTGGGAGAAATTTAAATGTGAGGAACATGTAAAATAATATGGACTATGTTTTTACGATAAATTAAGGTGTACTGGTAAAAATAAGGAATACTTTAAGGGTTTGAGGTTGCACTCAGTAATGCAAATACATTCAGCATCAGTAAGGCTGGTTGCCCTTGCTGGAGTGTAGTCAGTCACCCAGGTTACACATGTTGCTGGTCTCAGAAAGCTGTTTGGTATTGCTCTGGTGATTTTACATTTGCATTAGATGGAAAGGGGGAGGTATTTTTTTGTGCAGAAGCAGACTCTTAGCACACAGCCAGCTGCTTATCCTGTGGAATCATGGATAGTATTCACAACCGAGTGGGGTTTGAGGTTTCAGTCAGTAATGCAAATACATTTAGCATCACTAAGGCTGGTTGTCCTTGCTGGAGTGTAGTCAGTCACCCAGGTTACACATGGTGCTGGTCTCAAAAAGCAGTTTGGACATGTGCTTTTATCAGAATCTGAAAAGTGGATTCATAATGTGTCAGTCTGTAAAAGTGTTTATCACTTGCCAAAAAAAAGAGTAGTAAGTGTGCTTTCAAATTGGCAAAGAAATTTCGTTTTGTGACTAATATGAAAACATGACTCTGTGTGCAAATAGGAATTACAGGCAGAGATTTATTGCGTATTGCTCTGGTGATTTTACATTTGCATTAGATGTAAAGGGGGAGACATTTTTTTGTATGCAGAAGCAGACTCTTAGCACACAGCCAGCTGCTTATCCTGTGGAATCATGCATAGTATTCACAACCGAGTGGGGTTTGAGGTTTCAGTCAATAATGCAAATACATTCAGCATCACTAAGGCTGGTTGCCCTTGCTGGAGTGTAGTCAGTCACCCAGGTTACACATGGTGCTGGTCTCAAAAAGCAGTTTGGACATGTGCTTTTATCAGAATCTGAAAAGTGGATTCATAATGTGTCAGTCTGTAAAAGTGTTTATCACTTGCCAAAAAAAAGAGTAGTAAGTGTGCTTTCAAATTGGCAAAGAAATTTCGTTTTGTGACTAATATGAAAACATGACTCTGTGTGCAAATAGGAATTACAGGCAGAGATTTATTGCGTATTGCTCTGGTGATTTTACATTTGCATTAGATGGAAAGGGGGAGGTATTTTTTTATGCAGAAGCAGACTCTTAGTACACAGCCAGCTGCTTATCCTGTGGAATCATGGATAGTATTCACAACCGAGTGGGGTTTGAGGTTTCAGTCAGTAATGCAAATACATTCAGCATCACTAAGGCTGGTTGCCCTTGCTGGAGTGTACTCAGTCACCCAGGTTACACACGGTGCTGGTCTCAAAAAGCAGTTTGGACATGTGCTTTTATCAGAATCTGAAAAGTGGATTCATAATGTGTCAGTCTGTAAAAGTACTTATCACTTGCCAAAAAAAAGAGTAGTAAGTGTGTTTTCAAATTGGCAAAGAAATTTCGTTTTGTGACTAATATGAAAACATGACTCTGTGTGCAAATAGGAATTACAGGCAGAGATTTATTGCGTATTGCTCTGGTGATTTTACATTTGCATTAGATGGAAAGGGGGAGGTATTTTTTTATGCAGAAGCAGACTCTTAGTACACAGCCAGCTGCTTATCCTGTGGAATCATGGATAGTATTCACAACCGAGTGGGGTTTGAGGCTTCAGTCAGTAATGCAAATACATTCAGCATCACTAAGGCTGGTTGCCCTTGCTGGAGTGTAGTCAGTCACCCAGGTTACACATGGTGCTGGTCTCAAAAAGCAGTTTGGACATGTGCTTTTATCAGAATCTGAAAAGTGGATTCATAATGTGTCAGTCTGTAAAAGTGTTTATCACTTGCCAAAAAAAAGAGAAGTAAGTGTGCTTTCAAATTGGCAAAGAAATTTCGTTTTGTGACTAATATGAAAACATGACTCTGTGTGCAAATAGGAATTACAGGCAGAGATTTATTGCGTATTGCTCTGGTGAATTTACATTTGCATTAGATGGAAAGGGGGAGGTATTTTTTTATGCAGAAGCAGACTCTTAGCACACAGCCAGCTGCTTATCCTGTGGAATCATGGATAGTATTCACAACCGAGTGGGGTTTGAGGTTTCAGTCAGTAATGCAAATACATTCAGCATCACTAAGGCTGGTTGCCCTTGCTGGAGTGTAGTCAGTCACCCAGGTTACACATGGTGCTGGTCTCAAAAAGCAGTTTGGACATGTGCTTTTATCAGAATCTGAAAAGTGGATTCATAATGTGTCAGTCTGTAAAAGTACTTATCACTTGCCAAAAAAAAGAGTAGTAAGTGTGCTTTCAAATTGGCAAAGAAATTTCGTTTTGTAACTAATATGAAAACATGACTCTGTGTGCAAATAGGAATTACAGGCAGAGATTTATTGCGTATTGCTCTGGTGATTTTACATTTGCATTAGATGTAAAGGGGGAGCCATTTTTTTGTGCAGAAGCAGACTCTTAGCACACAGCCAGCTGCTTATACTGTGGAATCATGCATAATATTGACAACCGAGTGGGGTTTGAGGTTTCAGTCAGTAATGCAAATACATTCAGCATCACTAAGGCTGGTTGCCCTTGCTGGAGTGTAGTCAGTCACCCAGGTTACAAATGGTGCTGGTCTGAAAAATTTGTTTGGACATGTGCTTTTTTAAGAATCTAAAAAGTGGATTTAAAATGTGTCAGACTGTAAAAGTATTTATCACTTGCCAAAAAAAAGAGTAGTAAGTGTGGTTTCAAATTGGCAAAGAAATTACGTTTTCAGACTAATATGAAAACATGACTCTGTGTGCAAAGAGGAATTACAGGCAGAGATTTATTGCGTACTACTCTGGTAATTTTACAGTTGCATTAGTAGGAAAGGGGGAGCTATTTTTTTCTGCAGAAGCAGACTCTTAGCACACACCCAGCTGCTTATCCTGTGGAATTATGCACAGTATTCACAACCGAGTGGGGTTTGAGGTTGCACTTAGTAATGCAAATACAAAAATGTAAAATAATATGGACTATGTTTTCACCATAAATTAAGGTGTAGTGGTATAAATGAGGAATACTTTTAGGGTTTGAGGTTGCAGTCAGTAATGCAAATACATTGAGCATCACTAAGGCTGGTTGCCCTTGCTGGAGTGTAGTCAGTCACCCAGGTTACACATGTTGCTGGTCTCAGAAAGCTGTTTGGTATTGCTCTGGTGATTTTACATTTGCATTAGATGGAAAGGGGGAGCTATTTTTTTATGCAGAAGCAGACTCTTAGCACACACCCAGCTGCTTATCCTGTGGAATCATTCACAGTATTCACAACCGAGTGGGGTTTGAGGTTGCACTTAGTAATGCAAATATATTCAGCATCACTAACGCTGGTTGCCCTTGCTGGAGTGTAGTCAGTCACCCAGGTTACACATGTTGCTGGTCTGAGAAAGCTGTTTGGTATTGCTCTGGTGATTTTACATTTGCATTAGATGGAAAGGGGGAGGTATTTTTTTATGCAGAAGCAGACTCTTAGTACACAGCCAGCTGCTTATCCTGTGGAATCATGCACAGTATTCACAACCGAGTGGGGTTTGAGGTTGCAGTCAGTAATGCAAATACATTCTGCATCACTAAGGCTGGTTGCCCTTGCTGGAGTGTACTCAGTCACCAAGGTTACACATGTTGCTGGTCTGAAAATGTTGTTTGGACATGTGCTTTTTTAAGAATCTAAAAAGTGGATTCATAATGTGTCAGACTGTAAAAGTACTTATCACTTGCCAAAAAAAAGAGTAGTAAGTGTGCTTTCAAATTGGCAAAGAAATTTCGAATTCTGACTAATATGTAAACATGACTCTGTGTGCAAAGAGGAATTACAGGCAGAGATTTATTGCGTATTGCTCTGGTGATTTTACATTTGCATTAGATGGAAAGGGGGACCTATTTTTTTGTGCAGAAGCAGACTCTTAACACACACCAGCTGTTTATCCTGTGGAAACATGCACAGTATTCTCAACCGAGTGGGGTTTGAGGTTTCAGTCAGTAATGCAAATACATTCAGCATCACTAAGGCTGGTTGCCCTTGCTGGAGTGTAGTCAGTCACCCAGGTTACACATGTTGCTGGTCTGAAAATGTTGTTTGGACATGTGCTTTTTTAAGAATCTAAAAAGTGGATTCATAATGTGTCAGACTGTAAAAGTACTTATCACTTGCCAAAAAAGTAGTAGAAAGTGTGCTTTCCAATTGGCAAAGAAATTTCATTTTCTGCCTAATTTCAAAGCATGACTCTGTGTGCACACAGGAATTGTTTTAGATATTTAATTTGTGAAGGTGTTATTGTGATTTTCACTTCTAGGAAAGAGGTACTTAGTATTTTAAGATTTGAAAAGATCATAAAAAATGTAGTAATATATTTAAATATAAAAAAGGAATTTTTATTTAGTTTTTTTCAGGTATTGCTGAAGAGCAGTGAACAAAATTTAAGATGCCTACAAAATCCAGACTAAGGAAAGACCACAAAAAAAACCTATATTTGAAGACAACTGGAGGACCTAAGTTAGTTGGAGATGCTCATGTTGGGAAAAACAGAAAATCTTCTGGTAAGCAGACAAAAGATTTTTTAAAGAACATCTTCAAAAAAAGGAAAAATGTACAAAATGTCTGTACTGGAAAGAATGTTTTCAATAGAAAAGAACAGGAAAAAATTGAGAATTTAGTTAATGCAAATATACCTTCTGCAACAATAAAGATTAACTTAAACAGAAAAACAGCGTTTAAAGAGATACGTAGAAAAATGTTTCAGAGAAGAGTTATGTCCAATTTGATAAAGGATGTGAAGAAATATAAGAAAAAGGCAAAATATTATAAGAGAAAAAAAGAAATTGAAGCCATTGCAGCTAAGGCATTAGAATTAAAAAGGAAACTATTCATTTTAATTTTGAATAGGATGCGTACATTAGATAAAATGGTTAATGTACTGAAATCACAAACCAAAAGGAAAAGAGAAGTGAAAAGAACAAACTTTTGTAAAGTGTTTTTAGGAGAATGGATGCATAGTTCAAGTAGTGAACCTTTTTTTAATGAAGAGAGTTATTTTCAAAGTAATAGTTTGCTGCATGCAGTTGACACCAGAGGTCGTGCTTATGAAGTGAAAAATGGTTGCATAATGGAGAAGGAGATAATGGTTCCAAGAGATGAGGTACAAGTGATGGCGGATGAGGCTATGGGGAGACGTCCTAAAGCCCCAGTGTACACTTGGAATTGTAGTAGTATTTGCACTGTGCGTCAGGAATCTATTGATAAATTTCATGAGTTTCTAAGAGAATATAGTAAAAAAAAGTGTAAAACAGAAGATTAAGGTGCTTCAAAGTCTAGATCCATGCAGAGTGAGAGAGAATACTGGTTTGCAGGGTCATTCTCTGGCTTGTCTATCTAGAAAAGTGTGTAAAAGTGTTTTTCATCATTTTAGGATGCTGGCTGTTCATCATACTGAAATGAGAACGTTTGTGAGACGGTTGTATTTTGCTAAAAGTCCAGCAATAAAGTTAGATGAATTGAATAGGGCTCTGTTCCGTGGATCGGTATCAGATGTAGAGAAGGTTATTGATGAAATTCAGTTTTGTTACTTTGGTCCTGAACAAGACAGTGCAGAAAAGGACACAGTAAATGAGGAAGAAGTGGAAGAGAATGTAGAACCCTCTGTAAGTAAAACATTTAATGATCACATAACAAAATTTGCAATAATCTCTAATGAAAGACCAAATATAACTTGTATTTGTTGCCGCAGAACTCATTATAGAAAACAAACTAGGAATGTTGATCTCTACAGAAAAAGTGAAAATGAAGATAATTATAAGTGGAAGGATTTTGCCACATATATATTTCTTGAAAATTGTTTTGAATTGGGTGAAGATCAGCGTATTTGTAAATACTGTTACAACAAGTTAGAGGAGAATAGAATGCCGACCAGAGCTGTACATAATAATTTAGAATTGGATGTTATTCCTGCCGAACTTTCTGAATTAAATACATATGAGTCTATACTTATTCAATGTGTTCATCCGTTCCAGACCATAGTACGTATGGAGCCCAAAACTGGTAAATTACCTCCTTCAGATTTACTGAGAGGTTTAAAAGGTAGAGTGGTGTATTTGCCCTTGGATTTGAAAAAAAAATATGGAAACTATTGATGCAGATACTTTGGAAACTGAACCATTAGTTATTCTGGTTAATCGTGTACCTACAAAGAATAAGAAGATTTGGCAGGAGCTGGTAGATGTACGGAAAGTACAAAGAGCAAATTTGTATTTGAAAAGGAATAACAAATGGTATGAATCAATTTATATAGAAGAAGAAGAAGAAGATTTACAAGAAGACACAGAAACACCAACTGGACAAATTGAAAAAGTGGACAAGTCAAAGGAAGAAGAAATTTATGAACATTTTAGCATACATCCTCTTCATTCAAAAGAAGTTATGGGAGACAATATTGATCTCTTTCAGATGAAGAAAGCAAAAGGAACTCCCGTGAGTGTATGGGAAGAGAGCTTGGAAGCTCGATGTTTTCCCCAGCTGTTTCCAAAAGGAAAAGGAGGACGATACGATGAACGTCCAGAACAGATTCCAGCTTCTGAGTATCGGACTACAAGACTATGGGCCTCATGTAGGTAAATAAATTTTACCGTTTCTTAAATACGGAGCCGTACCGAATCGGTAAATTAGAATCGGAAAGTTATATGTAGGTAAAAATTCGGTAACAGTTACCGATTCGGTAACATTCGGTAATCACGAATCGGAATTCACCGAATCGGTAAATACCGAGGTGGTATTTACCGAATCGGTAAATACCGAGGTGGTAGTTACCGAATCGGTAAATACCGAGGTGGTATTTACCGAATCGGAAAATACCGAGGATACTACCACCTTCCCGTTACTAAGAAGCTAATATTATTATTATGCTAATAGAAGGTCTCTTAGGCTTGAATAGGGGACCCCATACCTCAAAGATCAGCTTAGTGAAATCACATCACAGGAGCATCAGGAGTCTTCTCGCAGGAAGGCTCGTCTTCGGTCTGAATAATAAACATGATGTCTGTGATATTAAAAGCACCAACTTTCAGGTATTTGCAGCTGCGCGTGTGTCATGGCTAAATAGTGGGTCGATCAACCTAGAGTGGAAAACATGCATTGTGTAATATTCCAGACTGTTTGTCACACCATGTACAGAACAAGGTCGCTGCGCAGAGCTTGGGATGGTAACAACAGATTGCTCTCGTGTGAAGCAAGTCTCGAGTCAGCAGTTTATTTAAGAAATAACATGTAAACGCAGTGTCGTGTGCAAAGACAAAAAGATGGCTGTCTAACATTTAACGTGGTTATGCGAACTTAACAATGTATGTACGTATTCAGGGAGAACTCACTACACGCCCCCTTGATCGAAGCACTATTTAATAGGCAAGAAAAGAGAGAACGCAGAGTTCAGTTTCGTCAGAGCAGAACAAGGCGTAACCAATGCTGCGCCAAAGTCCGAAACTACAAAAAATAGCAGCATAGAATTCTAAAAAAAAATGCAAGTAGATAAAAAAACTCAAAACGACCATCAGGAAGAGAAAAAAGAGAAATAAAAGAAATAAATGTTGCGCCAGGGTGCTGTCCAGTAGCACAGGCGCAATGGACGACAGTCCAGTTAATCCATGAATGTATAGGCAGCATATGTGGCCACTGCTTCCAACAAAAAATCGTTTGCAGGACCACTGAAAGTCTCAGCCATCCAATTAAGTAAAGAAAAGGAACATACGTGTTCTCCAACCATCGGAGCCTCTAGCACAATCAGAGGGCACCCGGAATGTTCCTCCAAATAGCTCATAGCCAAGAAGTCGTAGGCGGCCGCAGAGATGTCCCAATTTCCCAGGATACCATGCGCCGCACCACAGGCCATAATCCGGACACCAGAACAGGCCAACTCGTGAGACACTAAGGGCCTCATCAGTCGATCGAAATCCGGCACCGGAGACACCATGTTGGTCAAGCACAAATCCAGAGGCCATTCAAAGGGACAATCCAGGCAGTGAAATACAGGTTGTACGCAGGTGAAGTAGGAATACCTGAAGGATAATCCATAAGCCAGGCTCAAAGTCGCCAATGGCAAAGTACCATAAAAGTCAAGCATCCTATCACGAAGAAGATGCAGACGGGACAGGTGCTCGTGTGGCACAGAAGGAGCAGCCATTCCGGAGTATAAAAAGGAAAAGCAGCACACCTGCCACTAGCGCCAGAAGCAGCGGGACACCTCCAAAGATGCTCGAGAAAAGTGAATGAAAAAATGCCGGAATCACACCAAAAATAGTTTGGAAAGAGGTCACGAGACCCGAGCCCACAAGTATAAAAAAATGAGCCAGGCTGGTCGTGGACGAGGCATTGAAAATAGTTTGGATCAAAGAGCCAAAATGCAGGGGGAGGTCAGTATTCAGAAGCGCCTGTACCTCAGTGCGCATATTAGCAACGTGAAGGACAAATGTTTCACGAGAGGAAGTCAAAGGCACCTCTTTTTGGGACAATAGCGCTCTTATTCTGCTCAACTTGTTGAACTCTGCTTTCAAGGTTGGAATCGAAGGCCAGATGGAAACATCCAGCCGCCCATGCGGGGGTGGAAAGAGAACATTATTGCAGCAGACAATTTTCTGCGAGACAGTTACTATGTACGGGATTCCCACTAACATCCCGCAGCAAGCTTCATTATTCAAAATTAAATAACTACCGTTTGCAAGCAGCGTGAAAGAAGGTGTAATCACAGGCACTGGGATACCTCGTAGGACGCACGCCAAATTCGGGGCTTGTACATTGCATGCGCCGTGTAATTGAATGTACCTACATACCAAGGAATGGTCTGGTGTAGTGGTACATTCCTCGCCTTTCAAATAAACCTCAGTTCCGTCCCTAGTACATCTATACGTAAAGGGGAGGGACCAAACCTCATGCATGAAAGCGGTGCCCAGCGGTTCATACCTACCCAAAGCATAATGTTTCATACAAGACGTAAACTTAAAAAGCGCGAAAGGGAGAGTTATCAATCCGTGTACTAACCACGTAGCTGAATTGATCTCCGCTACAGAGAAAGGCAACGGTTCTAACTTTTCAATCTGTAACAATGAATATGTAGCATCCTTCATGGACATAAATCGCTGCTTGTCAGTAAGGTTGTAGGGAAGGAATAACGATGTAGTGGTCAGATAGTCCCAAGGGACCCTCCCTGCCTTTAACGTCTGCAACGTCCATGCAAACTGCATAACAGAACGCAACTGGTTTTGACCATGATATAACACAGACATATCATCATGCACAATATCAACAACCGAAGAAACAATATTGTCTAATGTATGAATCCTAGAAGAGAGAGTGCTAATGCTATTATCTATAACGGCTAAAACCTTCTCCATGTTTGCTTGATCAATAGCTCTCAATCTGGAAGCCGCCTCAATCTGCGACAACTTCCAGACTTCGTTGTAAATAGCATACGCCCACCTTTTGGTTCTGCCACCCACAGGACCCTTAACAAAATCATTCAAATCGGTATGCACATTGATGGAGTGGGTGGACTTCCTGTTCCTGTAGATGTGCTCTGTGTCAGCTGGTGGACAGATTGAGATGTGTGTACCATCAATACAGCCGATGACATGGGGGAACTGTGCCATGTGATAAAAGTCTGTTTTTGTTGTCTGCAGTGCAGCCTGTGTGTTGGGGAAGCTGATGTAGTGGTGCATTCTCTGCATCATGGCATCCAGGAACTTCCTGAAGAAACGTGACAGGCAACTCTGGGATACACCACCCACCGCAGCTATCACCACCTGATAACTGCCGGATGCCAGCAGATGTAGGCTGCAGAGCACCTGCACATGTGGGGGTATGGCGTGCGCCCTTCTTATTGGCTGGTCCAGGAGTGGGTGAAGGTCCCTGATTAAGTCCATGATGGTTTCGGGGTGTAGCCTGTACCTCTCATGTATCTCTGCATCAGTCAGCTGGAATAGTGTGATGCGCTGTCTGTAGATGCGTTCCTCCCGTCGCCAAACCCTCAGTCCTGCTGCCTGTAGACGTAGGCGCCTTGCAATGACATACATAGCGGCCATGTTGTCCACGCTGTTGCATTTTGGGATTGCTTATATGCACTGTTGATGGTAACCACCTGCTTTCAATCCGTGTTAATTACCGACTCTTATTTACCGATTTTCTTGGATTTCTTAATTACCGAGTGCTCCTACATGTCATTTTGATTTTTACCACTTCATATTTACCACTTCATATTTACCGATTCGTTAAGTATGTATTCGGTAAATCTGATTCGGTATTTTAGAATTCGGTAAATATGATTCGGTATTTACCGCCTCATATTTACCGAAAAGTCGTTTTTGGACTCCTACATCTCACTTGTCTGAATACCGGTCGGTAACGGCATATTTACCGAAAATTGGCCGTTACCGACCGGTATTTGGCTACCTACATGAGGCCCTATATGCAGAAGATCCCAGATTTCAACAAAGTATTCCTTATTTGTTCCATCTTTTATTTGAAAGCGACTTGTCTGCACTATCTTATGCAGTAAATCACATTTTAAAAAGTGGAGTACATTTACAAAATGTGTCTCCTAAGGATTTTATGGAGAAAGTGCAGCACCGAGATGATCAATTGGAAACACAACTGATCAATCTGATGGCTTGTCAGCGTGGGACAAATGAATATTGGTACCGACGCCATGGTGAATTAAAATGCATGTTACGAAATTTAGGAACACCAACATGGTTCCTTACCCTAAGCTGTGCTGAGTACGCTTGGGATGATTTACTGGATTTTCTACGAGAGGCAAATTCAAACATTAAAAACATCGAATACAAGACAGCAGGAGAACTGTGCTCATTGGATCCGGTTAATGTTTGCAGATATTTCAATCATAGATTTGAGGCTATGATGTCCTTCATCTGCAATAAAAAGAATCCACCTCTTGGAGAAGTAGTGGATTTCTTTTGGAGAAAAGAGTACCAGGCAAGAGGTGCTCCTCATATTCATATGCTGTTGTGGATCAAGGATGCCCCAAAGTTTGGAACAGATACTGATGAAGCAGTGTTATCTTACATTGAAGAATATGCAACATGTGCTATACCAAAAAGCACAGAAGAGAAAAAGTTAAAGGAGCAAGTTTTACGTTTCCAAAGTCATCGGTGTGGAAAATACTGTCGACGGAAATACAAGAGCAAAGATAAATACTACACTAAATGTCGATTTGGATTTCCTAGACCTGTTCTTTCAAATGGAAGAGTAAACAGTTTTATGTCATCTGTGAGACATACTATCACAAGAAAATCACCTAAGAATACCTACAACATAAAAAGAAAAGAAGAATCAAAAAATATAAATGACTACAACCCAGTCATTTTATCCATGTGGAATGCTAACATGGATATACAGTTTGTAGCTGACAATTCCATTGCTGTTGCTCGATATGTAACGTCTTACATTACTAAATCTGAAAAAACTGAATTGAAAGAAATGTGGGAAGAGATTTCTCACGAGAAGACTGTCAGTAAGAAGCTGTACAGTTTCAGTTTAAAGATGTTATCGCATCGAGAAATTGGATCCTACGAATGTTCAGATAGGTTATCTTCTGCAAGTCTCTACTCGAAATCAAGAAGAATAATTTGGGCAAGTTTAGGCCTTGCAGCAATGAGAAATCGGGTACTGAAATCTGTTGGAGAAATTGAATATTTGGCTGAGAATGACCCAGAAAGTACAGATATTTTGAAATCAAACATGTTGGACACATATTATCCCAAGAGAAGTCATCATCTGGAGAACATGTGTCTCTATGAAGTGCTGCAGAACTACATTTATTCACGGAAAGCCGCAGAAGACATCAACAATGGAAAATATAAAGTCATTGGTGAGGAAGGATGTTTGGTGAAGCAAACAAAAGGAAGTTTGATAAATCACAAGAAGCTGAGTTGCGACACTACTGACAAAAAGGAATTTTACTACTTGGCTCTTTTACAGCTGTTTAAACCATGGCGTACAGAGGATGAACTACTGGGAGAATTTCAAAGCTATGAAGATTCTTTTAATGCTTGCAAAGACAGCATACAATGCAGTACATTCTCAACTTATCTGCAAATGTTAAATGAAGAAATTGAACAGGAAACTACAATTGCAGCAGAAGTAGCTAGAGACAGTTCTCAAGACAGCCAAAGTTCAGGAACACTCAGTCAAGATCCCCTAGGACAACCAATCGTTGAAAATGAAGCATCAATAGCCATGAATGAAGTGGAAACGGCTATGAATCAAGCTCAAGAAGAATTTATAGACTTACAAAATTTGGAAAGACAACTGAATGAAGAGCAGCAACAAATTTATGAAGAGATCAGAAACAAAATTGATCACGGATTTCTACATGAAAAAAAAGAGTGCTCATGCACATCATTTCATCCAATCAGGATGTATGTAAGCGGACAAGCTGGAACTGGAAAAAGTTTCCTAATAAAAGTCATCAGAAGCTACCTACAGCAAAAAACGGATTCTACTTTGTCTTGTGTGGTTACTGCTCCAACTGGGTTAGCAGCATATAACATAAAAGGAATCACCTTACATCGTTTGCTAATGTTACCAGTGGAGCATGAGAACAAAATACAATACAACAAGCTAACTGGAGAAGCATGCTTGGAAGTTTCAAGAGTATTGAAGAAGATGCAAGTTCTCATTATTGATGAGGTGAGCATGGTATCAAACTTAATGCTTGCCTTTGTGCATTTAAGAATGCAGCAAATTCTAAGGACAGACTATGACGTGTTATTTGGTGGAAAACATGTCATAGTTTTTGGGGATCTTCTACAACTTACTCCAGTTAAAGGACAACCAGTGTTTAATACTGTGACACATGAAGACACAAAGAAGTCATTGGGAAGCATCGGTAATGCAAATATTTGGTCCTTCTTTGAGTACAAGGAACTTACTTCTAATATGAGGCAAGCAAACGATGAAGAATATGGAAGTATTCTGAAAGATATCAGAATTGGACTACTCACAGAAGTTGGCAAAAAAGCATTACAGAGTCGGCTGCTACATAATTTATTTCCAAAGGAAGAAATAGTTGCAGAGAAGATATACAAGAACATTGCAGAAAAGAAAAGTGTCATCTGCTTAATGCCAACTCTACGTGAATGCTCAATATTCAATGAGGAGCTTTTAAAATTGGAAAAGGAAGATATCAGGAAATTGGAAGCAGTGGACAAAATTGAGGATGGAAGAATTACTATCACATTAACAGGCACACTGAAAAATAAATTGGATTCACTAGAGAAGAACATTTCCAAAACAGCTGGATTAGAAAAAAATCTATATGTTTGCATGAACTGTAGAGTATTTTTAAGGAGAAATTTGGATGTTGAAAAAGGTTTAGTTAATGGAGCTATGGGAAGAGTTGTGGGTTTTATTAATTATCAGAAAAAAGATGGAATTGAATGTTTAAAAATAAAATTTGATCAGATAGAAGAAGTTAAAGACATTTGTCGTTGTTCAGTTCGTTTCATGCTTGTGAAAGACTTATATGTACGTAGGAAGCAGTTTCCGTTTTCTCTAGCATATGCTGTAACTTTTCACAAGTCTCAAGGATTGACTGTAGATTGTGCTTTTGTGAACATTGGTTCAACTGTGTTCAAAGAAGGTATGGCTTATGTAGCTTTGTCACGAGTGAAAACATTATCTGGTTTATTCATGATAGACTTTGATGACTCAAAAGTTAGTGCTGATACAAATTGTGTAAAGGAGTATAATAGATTAAGAAGAACCTATGCTCCTCATTTAGGTCAGTATCCTGTGTTAGAGAAACGTGTAGTTTCTCGTAAAAGGAGAAATGAGAATATCTGTAATGAAGATGTAGAGAGGAGGAAAAAAAAGAGGAGTGATGTAATTGCAAGCAAAAAGAAAAAGGAAAATGAAGAAGAGGTTGTAGGATGTCATTTTGAAAATAGCTCTGGTGTCAACTGCTACGCTAATGTAGTGCTGAATGTTGCATTTTATCTGTAAAGTGTGCAAGAGCAGATAATAGTAAATCAGAGAAAAAGATTCTGTTCTGAGTTGGGTCTCCTTTTTCAAAAGCTGAGTAATGATAAAACTCAAATAGAAAGTGCTACTGAAATTAGAAAACTTTTAGATGTATGTTCAGGACGAACACAGTTTTCTCAAAATGTACAGCAAGACGCACAGGAATTCTTGATGTTTTTTCTTCAGGTACTGGAAGAAGAAGGGGTTCCCATTGAAAATATGTTTGGTGTCTCTTATAAATGGGAACATAGTTGTGAAAACTGTTACAATACATGTGGCTCTAATGTTGATTCTGAAAGGTTTATTTATTTAACATTGCCAGAAAGTAAAACAGTCACTTTTGCTAAATTAGTTAAAGATGCTAATCATAACATGGAATGCGGTGAGTGTCAATCTGAAATGTTTTCAATGTTAATTTTAAAGGAATACGGACAGTATGTAATTTTAATGATGCAACGATGTAAAGCTGATGGTTCAAAATTGGATACTTTAATAAAGAAGTTTACAGGACAGCAATTATCAATTTCAGGAAAAACTTTTGTAACAGTTGCAATAATTTTCCATGAAGGACCTACTGTTACTTCTGGACATTACACAGTTTATCTTAAATGTGAAAAAGGCTGGACACTGTGTAATGATTCCCAATTGATTTTCAAGCAACGTTTGCCTTTTGATTTAGCAAATTCCTATCTAATCTTCCTGAAACCTAAATTTTAGAGAGACTTGGCAAGATCTGTACAAAACAATTTTACCATTTTATTGGATTACCATTGGAATTTTCCAAAAAAATGATTTTTCAAATTATCATTTGGCCTAATGGAAAGGTAACCAATTGTAATGTTGACTTTTTAAATTTTCAAAGAAACTTTCGAAAACCAAAAATTTAAACAAAATCGGTAACATCTGCACAATTTAAATTTTTGAATGTTATTGGATTGTCATTGGAAATTTATTCAAAAAAGATTTTTAAAATTACTATTTGGCCATGAGGAAAGGTAAACAATTGTATTGTGGACTTATTTAATTATTAATTAATCTTTCGGAAACCAAAATGTTACAGAGAATCGGTAAGATCTGTACAATTTAAACTTTAGAATTTTATTGGATTACCATTGGAAATTTAATCAAAAAAGAATTTTAAAATTACTATTTGGCCTAAAGGAAATGGAACCAGATGTATTGTGGAGTTATTTGAGATATATTTTTGTGATTATACTTCTGAAACAAAATTGTCAGACGGTATTTTAAAGAAATAATTATTGATATTAGATGATATTTTTTTAGAATATTATGCATTTCTATAATGTTATGTTTAAGTAAAAAGAGATTGTGGGCTTTTTTAAAACAATCTTTGAGATTGTTATTTTTTTTTTGCCCGCTGTTAAATGATGAATGCAATTGCTTTCACAATTTATAGTGAAATGCAATATATTCTGAAAACAGCAAAAAAAAGGCAAAACATTTTTGGGGAAAAATATGTAAATACGTGTACTGTGTTATATATTGATTTATTAAATATTAATACTTTTTTCTTTTTTTTCAGATTGTGAAAGAAAATTTTTCTAAAAAAAACAACCATTTTTTCAAGTAATTTCAATTACATTTTAATTAAAAATTAAATTGTTGGGTGGGTCAGGTAAGTCAGAAATTAGATGGTCCCTTTCTTTCACTTTATCTCAAAAAGATTTTTAGTATTTAGTTATTAATTCCTCAAGGATCTTGAGATGTGGTAATTGATTTTTAGTGTTTTAAAAAAAAAAAAAAAAATACGCTTACCGTACGCGTACGGTAAAAAAAACCAAACAAAAGTTTTAAAGAAAAAATAAAAAAAAGTTGAGAGGTAAGGTTGGCTCTTAAAAGAGCCGTTGTGTTCATGCAGGGACAGAGGAAAGGAAGTATGGGAACATTAGCTGGTTGGACATATGTGCTGGTCTATTTTGTTGTTAATGAGGGGAAGACTGGTCTCCCTATGAACAATTAGACCATGGCAAAATGAACACCGCATAGTAACCCTACCAAACCGAGGGTTCGTTTCCGCAGGATTAGAAAAAGGTGAATGTGCCCCCACAGATGAAGGGCTCTGCGGAGTTTCCGAAGAAGAACTCGGCTGAGCTGCTGTGGATGTGCTTGGTTGACTTACTGAAGGGTTGCCCCTAGTATGTCTAGCATGTGTCCTAGGGTGTACATCGTGAAGGTGTCTCAACATAGTGTGATTCCCGAAGGAATACTTCTTGTTGGGATTACCTCGCGAAAGTACACGCTGGCACAGCTTGCAAGTCACCAAGGCAGCATTGACTTTTTTCTCACCCTCTGGAAAACTGAAATACTCCCATATGAAAGAGCTCTTCTGTTTCCTCTTTCTCTGCCTGATGGTGGTGCTGCTAGCCTCACTCTCAGTAGAAGAGTGCTGGTCTGCCATCGTATCACAACGACAAGTCAGCTCCTTCTCCTAAGGGATCACAAGCAGAAATGAGGGGAATGGGTGTGGTGTAGGAGAGTTTCAACCAATCAAAAGTTGTGTTTCATGATCACATGACCCACCGTGCGCGTACGTTACGCTTACGGTGCGCTTACGGTGCGCTTACGGTAAAAGTACGCATGCGCGTAAAAAAGACACGCGCTCGCGCGCATCCGCAAAACAGACACTCCACAACACTTCCGCGTAACGTGCGCGTGTAGCGTACAGGCCTACGCGCCCCACGCGCAGTACGCACGGCTACGCAAATTGCGTAACTATACGCAAACAGAGTAGAAAAATTACGAACATTGCGTAAACCGTACGCTTACCGTACGCGCACTAAAAAAAAAAGAAAAAAAAAAATTCGATGTTATACTAATATATCTTACCTGTTTGGTAAAAAAAAAAAAAGAAAAATTGATATATTGCAGATTTATTTTTAAAAAAATATAGTGTTTTAAGAGAATAAAAAGTAAAAAAAAAACTTGTTTTTTTAAAAAAAAAAACACATTTAATATAAGAATTTATAATAAAAAAATCATACAAAATCAATAAAAAAAATATGGGAATCACATGTTATAGGTAAGAATTAGCATTTAAAAAACCATACAAATTCACTGAAAAAACCATGGGTTTCACACAAGTTATAGTTAGAAATTAGCATTTAAAAAACCTTGCAAATTCACTGAAAAAACCATAGGTTTCACACACGTTATAGTTAGGAATTAGCATTTAAAAAACCTTGCAAATTCAGTGAAAAAACCATAGGTTTCACACACGTTATAGTTAGCTGGACATTTCACTCGTAAAAAACCAATGAAATTTCCCCGTTATAGTTAGTTAAGCTAACTATAACTCGCGCGCCCGCAATGCACTGCTGATGACGTCACATATTACATCACTCATGACATGGTCAGTGACATCACTCATGACATCACTGATGACATCTCAAATGACATCACTGATGACATCATCCTTGTGACAGAGTGGTAGACCTCCTCTCACCCTAATATAACCTTTGATACAAACATTAAAAAATAGAGACTGAAATTTTCAAAAAAATGGACATACCAATACCAATTACAACAACCTCTTCAATAATTCTAAGATCCACATAAACATCCACTCATTCACCAACAGTCCTGTATAGTCACTCATTTGTGTACTCACACATCATATGTACTCATACACCTATACATCCTGTAACACAATGCCTCTCATCCATAGAGTTACTTACACACATAGTCACTCATGCTAATAAAGAATCAAACATACATTTATTTGCATATACAGTTATACACACACCACCACACTTACTTCTATGTAAACTTACACATACTTAGTCTTTTAAACAATCACTTATAGAAACACATACTTATTCATACAGGAACTCTTTCAATCTCTCACTCTCACATATACTCACTTATATACACCAATAGTCACATATACTAGTTTAAAACATATGTAATGACTCATAAAGACACTATTGAGACAGTCATTCACTCACTAACACACCCATACACACACTCATCCACCCATACAGTCCTGCACACATGCTGTCTTCAACACACACTTATGCACTACGTAATACCCCCCACTGAACCATACAGACACTCAGACACTCATACTGATACTCAAAAAACCAACTAATAACCTATATAGACACTCATGTAGCTGCCCACCAACCCATGCAGACACTTATACACAAAGTGAGAGACTGATACAGGTATTTACACATTTAAACATTACTCACTTAGCCATGTATTCAATAAGATACACTTAATCAGTCAGTAATACAATCAATTTTTCAAAAACAAATCATCCATTTAGACACTTATATACTCATTTATTCTTCCATCGACCTTGAGATATACATATATAAAACATATTTAATTTTCAGAAAAACACACATTCACTGGATGATGTCATCAGTGATGTCATTTGAGATGTCATCAGTGATGTCATGAGTGATGTCACTGACCATGTCATGAGTGATGTAATATGTGACGTCATCAGCAGTGCATTGCGGGCGGGCGAGTTATAGTTAGCTTAACTAACTATAACGGGGAAATTTCATTGGTTTTTTACGAGTGAAATGTCCAGCTAACTATAACGTGTGTGAAACCTATGGTTTTTTCACTGAATTTGCAAGGTTTTTTAAATGCTAATTCCTAACTATAACGTGTGTGAAACCTATGGTTTTTTCAGTGAATATATATATATATATACATATATATATATATATATTCACTGAAAAAACCATAGGTTTCACACACGTTATAGTTAGGAATTAGCATTTAAAAAACCATAGAAATTCAGTGAAAAAACCATAGGTTTCACACATGTTATAGTTAGCTGGACATTTTACTCGTAAAAAACCAATGAAATTGCCCCGTTATAGTTAGTTCAGCTAACTATAACTCGCGCGCCCGCAATGCACTGCTGATGACGTCACATATTACATCACTCATGACATGGTCAGTGACATCACTCATGACATCACTGATGACATCTCAAATGACATCACTGATGACATCATCCAGTGAATGTGTGTTTTTCTGAAAATTAAATATGCTTTATATATGTATTTCTCAAGGTCAATGGAAGAATAAATGGGTATATAAGTGTCTAAATGGATGCTTTGTTTTTGAAAAATTTATTGTGTAATTGACTGATTAAGTGTATCTTAGTGAATACATGGCTTAGTGAGTAATGTTTAAATGTGTAAATATCTGTATCAGTCTCTCACTTTGTGTATAAGTGGTTGCATGGGTTGGTTAGTAGCTACATGGGTGTCTATATAGGTTATTAGTTGTTTTTTTGAGTATCAGTCTGAGTGTCTGTATGGTTCGGTGGGGGGTATTATGTAGTGCATAGGTGCATGAATGAATAATTCACTCTTTGTGTGTGTTGAACACAGCATGTGTGCAGGACTGTATGGGTGGATGAGTGTATGTATGGGTGTGTTAGTGAGTGAATGACTGTCTCAATAGTGTCTTTATGAGTAACTACATATGTTTAAAACTAGTATATGTGACTATTGGTGTATATATGTGAGTATATGTGAGAGCTTGAAAGAGTTCCTGTATGAATAAGTATGTGTTTCTATAAGTGATTGTTTAAAAGACTAAGTATGTGTAAGTTTCCGTAGAAGTAAGTGTGGTGGTGTGTGTATAACTGTATATGCAGGTGAATGTATGTTTGATTCTTTATTAGCATGAGTGACTATGTGTGTGAGTAACTCTATGGATGAGTGGCATTATGTAACAGGATGTATAGGTGTATGAGTACATATGATGAGTGAGTACATGTATGAGTGACTGTATAGGACTGTTGGTGAATGAGTGGATGTGTATGTGGATCTTAGAATTACTGAAGAGGTTGTTGTAACTGGTATTGGTATGTCCATTGTTTTGAAAATTTTAGTCTCTATTTTTGAATGTGTGTATCAAAGCTTATATTAAGGTGAGAGGAGGTCTGCCACTCTATCACAAGGATGATGTCATCAGTGATGTCATCAGTGATGTCATTTGAGATGTCATCAGTGATGTCATGAGTGATGTCACTGACCATGTCATGAGTGATGTAATATGTGACGTCATCAGCAGTGCATTGCGGGCGCGCGAGTTATAGTTAGCTGAACTAACTATAACGGGGCAATTTCATTGGTTTTTTACGAGTAAAATGTCCAGCTAACTATAACATGTGTGAAACCTATGGTTTTTTCAGTGAATTTCTATGGTTTTTTAAATGCTAATTCCTAACTATAACGTGTGTGAAACCTATGGTTTTTTCAGTGAATTTCTAAGGTTTTTTAAATGCTAATTCCTAACTATAACGTGTGTGAAACCCATGGTTTTTTCAGTGAATTTGCAAGGTTTTTTAAATGCTAATTCCTAACTATAACGTGTGTGAAACCCATGGTTTTTTCAGTGAATTTGCAAGGTTTTTTAAATGCTAATTTTTTTTTTTTCATTTTTTTCAAACATATTTTTAATTTAATTTTCTTTCCTTTTATAAAGACTATGCTTAAATTTTTAAAATCCTTAAATATTTTTTTTTAATATATTTTTTAAAATAAACATGTAAAATTTAATTCCAGATTTTTTTTTTTTTTTTTTTTTTTTTTAGTACGCGTACCGTAAGCTCACGGTAAGCGTACGGTTTACGCAACGTCCGTAATCTATCTACGCTGCTTGCGTATAGTTACGCACTTTGCGTAGCCGCGCGTACTGCGCGTGGGACGCGTGCGCGCTTACGCCACATGCGCACGTTACGCGGAAGTGCCGGGGAGTGACTGTTATGCGCATGCGCGCAAGCGCGTGTCTTTTTTACGCGCATGCGTACTTTTTGCCGTAAGCGTACCGTAAGCGTACCGTAAGCGTACGGTAGGTCATGTGATCTTGAAACACAACTTTTGATTGGTTGAAACTACTTTCAGTTCTAGAACTCTCCTACACCACACCCATTCCCCTCATTTCTGCTTGTGATCCCTTGGGAGAAGGAGCTGGTTTGTCTTTGGGATACGATGGCAGAACAGCAGAGCTCTTCTGAGAGTGAGGCTAGCACCAGCAGCACTGTCTTGAGGCAGAGATCGAGGAAACAAAAGCCTTCTTATGTTTGGGATTATTTTACTTTTCCAGAAGGCCAGCAAAAGGTGAATGCACCCTTAGTTACTTGCTGTCTGTGTAAGCGTGTACTTTCTAGAGGTAATCCTGACAGGAAGTATTCCTTTGGGAATCACACCATGAAGAGGCACCTCCAGGATGTACACGGAAGGACACATGGTCATCTTTTTGGAGGTAACTCTTCAGAAAGACGAGCCAGTACATCCACAGCAGCTCAGCCTGGACCATCATCTGCAGGGCTGACTCCTTCCTCTGCAGGTCAGGTGAGCCCTTCATCTGTGGGGGGAGCATCTCCTTCTGCTGGCCCTCTGGAAATTAACCCTCGGTTTGCGAGGGTTGAAGTACGGTGCGCCACTTGTCACGATCTAATTACTTATAGGGAGACCAGTGTTTCCCTAGTGAACAGTAAAATAGATCAGCACACTTGTCGTACCGTCTAATATTCCCAATCTTTCTTTCCTCTGTCCCTGCATGAACACAACGGCTCTTTTAAGAGCCAACCTTACCTTTCATCTATTTTTTACATATGTTTTTTAAAACCTTTTTTTTTTTTTACCATACGCGTACGGTGCGCGTACCTTTTTTTTATTTTTTAAAAAAAACACTAAAAATCAATTATCACATTACAAGGTCCTTGAGAGACTACAATTATTATTATTGACTTACCATACTCACTCAAAAAAATATTTATTCATTTGTTTTTTTAAAAAATAGTTTTAAAAATGGTTGTAGTTTTCGAAAATTTTCTATATCGATCTTTTATTTAAATGCACATGTCCAAGCTGTTTTTTCAGACCACCACCATGTGCATTCTCTGTGACTGCCTACACTCCACCAAGGGCAACCAGCCTTAGTGATGCTGAATGTATTTGCATTACAGACTTAAACCTGAAAACCCCACTGGCTTCTAAATACTGTGCATGACTATACATGGCAAGCACATGGGTGTGTGCTAAGCCTCTGCTTCTTCCCCCAAAAATTCGCTCCCCCTTTCCATCTAATGCAACTGTGAAATCACCACAGCAAGACGCAATAAATCTCTGCCTATAATTCCTCTATGCACACAGAGTCATGTTTTCACATTAGTCCCAAAACGAAATTTCTTTGCCAATTTGAAAGCACACTTACTGCTCTTTTTTTTTAGGGCCAAGTGAAAATCTCTTTTTACAATTTGAAATCACTTTTACAGACTGACACATTATGAAACCACTATTTTTGATTTATTTAATTGCACATGTACAAACTGTTTTTTTTTCAGACCACCACCATGTGCATTCTCTGTGACTGCCTACACTCCACCAAGGGCAACCAGCCTTAGTGATGCTGAATGTATTTGCATTACAGACTTAAACCTGAAAACCCCACTGGCTTCTAAATACTGTGCATGACTATACATGGCAAGCACATGGGTGTGTGCTAAGCCTCTGCTTCTTCCCCAAAAAATTCGCTCCCCCTTTCCATCTAATGCAACTGTGAAATCACCAGAGCAAGACGCAATAAATCTCTGCCTATAATTCCTCTATGCACACAGAGTCATGTTTTCACATTAGTCCTAAAACGAAATTTCTTTGCCAATTTGAAAGCACACTTACTGCTCTTTTTTTTTCGGGCCAAGTGAAAATCTCTTTTTACAATTTGAAATCACTTTTACAGACTGACACATTATGAAACCACTTTTTTTTCTTTTATTTAAATGCACATGTCCAAGCTGTTTTTTCAGACCACCACCATGTGCATTCTCTGTGACTGCCTACACTCCACCAAGGGCAACCAGCCTTAGTGATGCTGAATGTATTTGCATTACAGACTTAAACCTGAAAACCCCACTGGCTTCTAAATACTGTGCATGACTATACATGGCAAGCACATGGGTGTGTGCTAAGCCTCTGCTTCTTCCCCCAAAAATTCGCTCCCCCTTTCCATCTAATGCAACTGTGAAATCACCAGAGCAAGACGCAATAAATCTCTGCCTATAATTCCTCTATGCACACAGAGTCATGTTTTCACATTAGTCCTAAAACGAAATTTCTTTGCCAATTTGAAAGCACACTTACTGCTCTTTTTTTTTAGGGCCAAGTGAAAATCTCTTTTTACAATTTGAAATCACTTTTACAGACTGACACATTATGAAACCACTATTTTTGATTTATTTAATTGCACATGTACAAACTGTTTTTTTTTCAGACCACCACCATGTGCATTCTCTGTGACTGCCTACACTCCACCAAGGGCAACCAGCCTTAGTGATGCTGAATGTATTTGCATTACAGACTTAAACCTGAAAACCCCACTGGCTTCTAAATACTGTGCATGACTATACATGGCAAGCACATGGGTGTGTGCTAAGCCTCTGCTTCTTCCCCCAAAAATTCGCTCCCCCTTTCCATCTAATGCAACTGTGAAATCACCAGAGCAAGACGCAATAAATCTCTGCCTATAATTCCTCTATGCACACAGAGTCATGTTTTCACATTAGTCCTAAAACGAAATTTCTTTGCCAATTTGAAAGCACACTTACTGCTCTTTTTTTTTCGGGCCAAGTGAAAATCTCTTTTTACAATTTGAAATCACTTTTACAGACTGACACATTATGAAACCACTTTTTTTTCTTTTATTTAAATGCACATGTCCAAGCTGTTTTTTCAGACCACCACCATGTGCATTCTCTGTGACTGCCTACACTCCACCAAGGGCAACCAGCCTTAGTGATGCTGAATGTATTTGCATTACAGACTTAAACCTGAAAACCCCACTGGCTTCTAAATACTGTGCATGACTATACATGGCAAGCACATGAGTGTGTGCTAAGCCTCTGCTTCTTCCCCCAAAAATTCGCTCCCCCTTTCCATCTAATGCAACTGTGAAATCACCAGAGCAAGACGCAATAAATCTCTGCCTATAATTCCTCTATGCACACAGAGTCATGTTTTCACATTAGTCCCAAAACGAAATTTCTTTGCCAATTTGAAAGCACACTTACTGCTCTTTTTTTTTAGGGCCAAGTGAAAATCTCTTTTTACAATTTGAAATCACTTTTACAGACTGACACATTATGAAACCACTATTTTTGATTTATTTAATTGCACATGTACAAACTGTTTTTTTTTCAGACCACCACCATGTGCATTCTCTGTGACTGCCTACACTCCACCAAGGGCAACCAGCCTTAGTGATGCTGAATGTATTTGCATTACAGACTTAAACCTGAAAACCCCACTGGCTTCTAAATACTGTGCATGACTATACATGGCAAGCACATGGGTGTGTGCTAAGCCTCTGCTTCTTCCCCCAAAAATTCGCTCCCCCTTTCCATCTAATGCAACTGTGAAATCACCAGAGCAAGATGCAATAAATCTCTGCCTATAATTCTTCTATGCACACAGAGTCATGTTTTCACATTAGTCCCAAAACGAAATTTCTTTGCCAATTTGAAAGCACACTTACTGCTCTTTTTTTTTCGTGCCAAATGAAAATCTCTTTTTACAATTTGAAATCACTTTTACAGACTGACACATTATGAAACCACTATTTTTGATTTATTTAATTGCACGTGTCCAAGCTGTTTTTTTTTCAGACCACCACCATGTGTATTCTCTGTGTCTGCCTACACTCCAGCAAGGGCAACCAGCCTTAGTGATGCTGAATGTATTTGCATTACAGACTTAAACCTGAAAACCCCACTGGCTTCTTAATACTGTGCATGACTATACACGGCAAGCACATGGGTGTGTGCTAAGCCTCTGCTTCTTCCCCAAAAAATTTGCTCCCCCTTTCCATCTAATGCAACTGTGAAATCACCAGAGCAAGACGCAATAAATCTCTGCCTATAATTCTTCTAACACTTTTACAGACTGACACATTATGAATCCACTTTTCAGATTTTTTACAAAGCACATGTCCAAACTGCTTTTTCAGACCAGCATCATTTCTAACCTGGGTGTCTGCCTACACTCCAGCAAGGGCAACCAGCCTTAGTGATGCTGAATGTATTTGCATTACTGACTGAAACCTCAAACCCCACTCGCTTGTGAATACTGTGCATGATTCCACATGGTAAGCAGCTACCTGTGTGCTAAGAGTCTGCTTCTGCACCAAAAAATGTCTCCCCCTTTTTCATCTAATGCAACTGTGAAATCTCCAGAGCAATACGCAATAAATATCTGCCTGTAATTCCTATTTGCACACAGAGTCATGTTTTCACATTAGTCCCAAAACGAAATTTCTTTGCCAATTTGAAAGCACACTTACTGCTCTTTTTTTTTTCGGGGCAAGTGTAAATCACTTTTACACACTGACACATTATGAAACCACTATGTGTAACTACAACAAAAACAATTCCCATTTCTATTATTCATTTCTTAAGTTACCACATACATACCCTCTCAAACTGTAAACTCACCTTTAAAATTAGTTAGTTGTGAAAGAAATGTGACACTCAAACAGCAGATTATCAGAGCCAGGATCTCTGTTGTGTTCACCTCTCTCCTCTCAGCAGAACCAGATAATGGCAAACTTTCCCTCTATTTTTCCACACATATACATGTAAGTTTCAAATCTCAGTGCTTCCCCCTTTTTTTCACATGTAATCACACATTTCTATTGGTTGAAAACGAACCCTTTTCCAAAAGTACCCTGCCCCCAACTTGACTTCTGCCTAGTACCCTTCCCCCAACTTGACTTCTGCCTGCTACCATAGCAACAGCTCATGGAACACTGCTGTGTGCAGTTAGGTCAGAAGTTCGACACACAATGTTTCAATTCCACAGAGCAAGAGTGCTTGACTTTTCAAACCTAACAGCAAATCCATAGTACTGTTCTTTGGTTACACATTTTTTTGTACCAATACAAAACATGCTTCTATTAATTTTCACATACAGCCTAGTTTTTATTCTAGAATGGTATGAAACAGCCAATCAGTTCTTTTTGTTTTTAAAAAAATATGTATGCCTCCATTTCCAAACTGTCTTTCTTTTCATATTGCCATTCTACTGAAAGACACCTCCTGAGTGCATCCAGATCTCCTTTGAAGATGTTCACAGTGTGGATTGTAGGGCACAGCTATGTCTTCTGGAGTGAAAAGTTTGCAGAGAAAACAGATATGGTGAGAGACCTTGCTTTGCCAAATGTAGACATTAAATGGATTGGTCAGAGAGGGTTAAAGTGGCACCAATTGATGCCATTGGTGAAATCCTTCATGCAAATCCAACACCCTGACCTCATAATAGTGCACTGTGGTGGCAATGACCTAGGCACTTTGACTGGGGTAGGTCTGGAAATGCTTATGAAGGACACCTTTGCACAACTGTTTTCACTTTTCCCTAAAACTGCCTTTGTGTTTTCCAACATATGCCAAAGGCAAAAATGGAACTGGTCCAATCATTTCTGTCCGCAGATTGACAAAGCAAGAAAGCACGTCAACAAATCTGTTTCTGCTTTCCTCCGTGACTATGGTATGGGTGCCATTTACCACAACAACTTGCGTTATGACATGCAAGACATTTATAGAGGAGATGGTGTGCACTTCAATGATGAAGGGAACAGAGTCTTCCTCTTGAACCTTAGACTCTGCATCGGTACTTACTTGTAGGTACCACTAAAAAAATGACTTCATAAACACAACAGCTCTTTTTAGAGCTCCCTAATTTCTAAACTCTTAAATCTGCTTTTCATTTATTTTTTTTTATTTTTTTTACCGTACGCTTACCGTAAGCTTACCGTACGCGTACCCCGTGATTTTTTTTAAAATCAATAAATGTTTTTTTTGTACTTTTCTGTCCTTCTTTGACCCCCTTACAAATGTTAGGGGGTCTGTAACTCTCCTCATTGCCCCCTTTCCTTGTTTTCACTCTTTTTTTTCAGAGTGAAATACACAAAATGGCGGCCGCCGCTTCCTGGTTTCGGCCGATTCGAATGTTTACTAAGATCTAACAGCCAATCAGAATCGCGCTCGCGCACGCCGCCGTACGCTTACCGTAAGCGTACGGTAAGCGTACCGTAAGCGGGCTCAGATATATATATTGATTTAAAGGCTATTTTCTCAGAATCTACTGAACAGATTTACACCAAACCTACAAAAGGCACTTCCTTGACCTAGGGACTACCTCTCTGCCAAATTTTGAGTAATTCTGTTCAGCCGTTCGGGCTGTAGCTCGTTCTAAAGGTCCTATGGAAAAATGCATGGGAAAAACGCGTTTTGGGACCCCCCTTTTATCTCAGCCCCCGCTTGACGGATCCCCCCGAGACTTTCAGGGTAGGAGCGGAGCGTAGCGCCCCACCTATTTTGAGAAATTCGCGAGGATTCGTCGACCGGCGCCAAAGTTATTCAAAATAGAATGTTGAGGTTTTCCTATGGAAACGTGGTCCTAACTATAACTACCTACTGGCGACCGCCAGTAGGTAATATATATATGTTTGTTTAGGATTACAAGTATATATTGTGTATGTTTAGGTTGTAGTTGTAGTTGATGTTTATATTTTACAAATGTATGCGTATTAACCCCTTCAGTGCCCATGACGAGCTGGACTCGTCA
The DNA here is from genome assembly GCF_964204655.1 of Triturus cristatus. Taxonomy (NCBI): domain Eukaryota; kingdom Metazoa; phylum Chordata; class Amphibia; order Caudata; family Salamandridae; genus Triturus; species Triturus cristatus. The sequence continues at coordinate 161,572,829 of NC_140585.1, forward strand.
TGGGCTGCGGTGGCGCTGTGCCCATGACGAGTCCAGCTCGTCATGAACTCCGCCCGCTAATGAAAGGCGCGGCACTGGGCGGGGAAAGGGGCGGGCATGCAAGGGGTTAAGAGGAGTGGGAGGTTGATGTTTAACTTGTCATGAGTGTGTAATGCTTAAGATAGTTTAAGGTAAGTTAAGATAAATTAGGCTAGTGGTATGTTAATCAATGTAGGCTACGTAAGTGTAGGTAGTTTTTGAGATTTAATGCATTTCTTTTTTCACTAGTTCATCATACATTCATATGTAAGAGTCGATAGCATTCAATCAATTAATCAATCAAGGGCTTGTAAAGCATGACTACTCACTTGTAGGCACTGAGGGAGGGGGGCTGTTAGACAGACTCAGTGAAGGATCATTTGAAGAGCCAGATCTTGAGGTCCTTCCTGAATTGGGTCAGTGACGCTAATTGCCTGAGATGCAGGGGCAGGGTGTTTCATTTCTTGGTGGCGAGGTAGGAGAGCGGTTCTGATCTTTCGGATCCTGGGGATGGAGGAGAAGGTGATTTGGGAGGATTGGAGTTGTCTGTTAGGTACGTGGAAGTTAGAGCAGTGGTTCGGATATGCTGGTCCTTTGTCATGTATGGCCTTGTAGGTGTGAGTGAGGAGCTTGAAGGTGACTCTCTTGTTGACTGGGAGCCAGTGGAGTTGTCTGAGGTGTTGCATGATGTGGCTGCAGCGGGTGATGTTGAGGATCAGCCTGGCAGCTGCGTTTTGAATGATCTTTAGGCTCTTGTGCTGTTTCTGGGTAGACGTAGAGTGCATTGCCGTACTCAAGTCTGCTGGTGATGAGTGTCTCGGTGACCATCCTTCTGATTCTTTGGGGATCCATCTGAATATCTTTTGCAGCAGGCGGAGCGTGTGGAAGCAGGCTGAGGAAACTAAGTTGATTTGGCGGTTCATTGTGACCGAAGAGCCCAATATCATGCCAAGATTGCATGTTTGGTCCATAGGGGTGGGGAGAGCGCCCAGCATGGCTGGCCACTAGGATTCATCCCAGGATAAGAACTTCGGTCTTGTCCAATTTGAGCTTAAGGCACCTGTCTTTCCTCCATGTAGCGATGGCCTTCATTTCACTGTGGAAGTTGATTCTGGTGTCGAGGGTTCATTGGTGATTGAGAGGATCAGCTGGGCGTTATCAGAGTAGGAGATGATTGTGAGTCCATGGAATCTGACGATGGCTGCAAGGGGGTCCATGTAGATATTGAAGAGGGTGGGGCTCAGGAAGGAACCCTGGGGGACTCCACCGCTGATCTCTGTGGGCACTGAAAGGAAATGTGGTATTCTGTCTCGCTGAGTCCAACTAGTGAGGAAGGAGTGGATCCCGTCCAGAGCCTTGTCATGGATCCCAGCGTTGTGGAGTCTGGAGATAAGGGTGCCGTTGGAGACAGTGTCGAAGGTGACTGATAGGTCTCGTAGGAAGAGAGCTGTAGTCTCCCCCTGGTCAAGTTAAGTAAGTTGAGTTGAGCTGAAATTAGAGGCCTATGGACAACTTTCAATACTTTATACTCTGTAAGTGGGGCTCTGTTTGTGATGTTACACATAGCACAACACAGATAGCCTCCTACTGTTGACCCCTGTGTGAAAGTGATAGGGCGGGCATGTATAGTTGGGATAGTTTTGTCACTACAGCTTGCAGCTCCTTTTTTAAAAAAAAACATATTTTTATTGAGAGTTCATAGATATTACAAACATATAATAATATCGTATATAAATACATATTCCACAATATTGAGGAAGGAAAAGATTGGCTTAAGTCTAAAGTGCAAAGTGTTAAAAACTTATAAATACTCATTTTAAATTGCTCAGCAGTGCAATCATTATATTCCTGTAATACAGAAAAAAGTGCCAAATCGGGATACATACGTAAATATGTATTCTATCTTTTTATACCAAATACTACAAAGTACAGATAAAGATCACATTAAGGTAAAGTGCAAAAAGCTATATAAAGATAAGTATGTACATATATGTTCTATCCTTTGATACCAACTACAACATGTTATCCTATATTTCGAACACACTCCAATATTTCTCATACTTTCTTATTGCTCCCGATCTTATTGCATATTTCTTTTCCAGTTCTTGTATTTTAGATAATTTTGCTCTCCATGCGTTGAAGGTAGGTACCTTCTCTGTTCTCCAGAGTTACAGGATTAGAGATATTGCTATTAATGCTGCAATAAACAAGCATTCCTCGTGTGCAGAGATAGCAGGTGAGCAGCCCAAAACTGCAATGGATTCATCGAGTGAGATAAGGGGATCTGTTGTAAATTTGAGATATTTCTCGATCACCTCCCACAGGTTCTGAATTTTTGGGCACTTCCAAATGATATGCGTCCAGGTGCCTTTCTCTGCACAGTGAAAGCATTTATCTTCTATTTGCGGGCATATTTTATGGAGAAAGCAGGGTGTTCTATATATCAACCATTTTGAATAGTATTGCATATGTTTAAAATTCGTCCCTCTGATCATAACTGGATTAAATTTATTGAGCCTATTCCAGGTTGGTTTAAGAATCTGTATATCTTCCCTTTTCTTCCATCTATCCCTAGCTTTTTCGTATAATGAAAGAGATTTATACTCGTCAAAGATTTTAATCCAGTTACTAATCTTCCGTTGTAAGGGGCAGTTAAGGGCTTCGCTGATACTAGTTTTATAACGCAGATTTTCCATATCTAGCTTTTCCAATATAGGTTTTAATCTAGGAAAAGACCACTTTAAAATTGTATTGGAATGTTGAAGCCCCATTTCAATCTCCGCCCAAGTTTTCCAACAGTTCCCCATGCATCTGGACGCACTCTTTTTCTTCCCAGAACCTTAGTTTATTGTTCTCTAAAATACCTTATTTTCCCCATTTATATATTTGAAAGCCTGGTTGAATTATTAATTCTTAAAATACCGTAGTGTGCTAGAAGCTGTTTTTTTTGTTTAACTAGCCATTGCAAGACCTTATAACGTACTTTCTTAGGGTACTTAGTAACTCTTGTAGGGTTGATGATGTTATATTCCCTTAGGATCTTTTTCATAAAGAAATGATCTGCCTCTTGAGGATCTAAAAAGAAAAATCTAAAACTGTGATGTGCAAATGTTGCGTCATAATTTCTAATGTTCGGAAGGGATAATCCTCCTTCTGCGACAGGATAGTTTAAAGTGCTGAGTGCCAATCTTGGTACCTTATTTGCCCATACTGTCTATCTGTTTAAAAAAAGAGGTCTGTATTGCACAGGGAGCTGCACTAAAAAGAAAATTAAACAGTGGAAGGATAGACATTCGAATTAACGCAACACGTCCTATTATTGATAACAGAAGCTGATTCCATCGTGTCAGCTGAGAGTGCACCTTTTTCAGCAATGGAATATAATTTAGGGAAAAAAGGTCTTCTACTCTCTCCGTTACACTGATCCCTGAATACCTCTTTGGACGAGTGTTGTATGTCCGTCTAAATTCTGATAGGAGAGAATTCAAACCACAATTAGATAATATAATTTCTGTTTTGGTCTTATTGATTTTGTAACCTCCTATTTTTTGGAAGTCTGCAAAGACTCTCATAACTTCCACCTGAGTAACTATCTTTGAGTCCAAAAAAAGAACAACATTGTCAGCCTAGAGTTTTATGTTCATCCTTCCTTTAACCGGGAACGTATGGGCTCTTTTTTCCCTAATTGCAATTGCTAATGGCTCTAAATAGAGCAAATAAAATCGGGGAGAGGGGACAACCTTGTCTGGTGCCTCTATTTATTTGGCATGTCCCTATATTGACAGAGTTGATTAAAATTTGCGCCTGGAAATTCTTACAAATTTGTTTTAATAAGAATATAAAACTCATTTGGGAAACCAATCTTTTCTAAAATCGTAAAGAGACAATTCCAAGAAACAAGATTAAATGCTTTTTCAGCATCTAAAAACCAGATCTGTGCCTTAACCTTTTTGATATTAAAAAAATCCAGCGCCTCTAATAAAACATTTGTATTAGTATAGAGCTGTCTCCTCGCTACAAAACCGCACTGATCTGTCCCAATAAGTGATCCCACCATCTTATTTAGCCTATTGGCAAGAAGTTTAGTGAAAATGTTACAGTCAGTATTTAAAAGGCTTATTGGCCTATAAGGATTCCCATTTTCGCTATCTTTATCTTTTTTTAAAATACTGACCACTACTGCAGTATGGAAAGATACTGGTGGGCCCCCCTTGTAGTAGATAGTTTGCAAGTCTTAAAAATTCGGGGCAAAGAGTTGTAGAAAATGCTTTAAAAAATTCTGCGGGAATGCCATCCTCCCCTGTAGCTTTACAGTTAGGCAAGGAGCTGATAATCACATCTAGTTCTTCCTTCGTGAATTCGGCTAGCAACAGCTCTTTAAAATTATTTCCCAAAATTGGAATTGGCAATTCCTGTAAAAATTCATTAATTGTTTCTTAGGAGACCTGGCCAGATGTCTGATAGATATCTTTATAGTGTTTAAGAAACACCTCGCCTATTAATGAAGTAGTCTTTACGCGAGTTTTAGTTACTTTATCCTGAATACATGCGACTCTATTTCGAACTTGGTTCTCTTTTGCTTGCCAGGCCAACAATCTTCCCATACACTCGCTATCTTCATAGCTTGTCTGAAGATATAACCTACTTGTCATATCCCCTAGTTCACAGTAAAATTCCCTCATTCTTGTTTTTGCATTCAGTACTTCTTGCCTGGTGTCTGGAGTCCTATTTCTAAAATATTCTTGATTCGCATGGGCTAACCTATTTTCTAACGCCATTCTCTCCTCCTTTCTAGCCTTCTGTTTTGGTATCTCTTTTGAGGTGATTATCCCTCTCAATGTAGTCTTAAAAGCATCCCATATTGTTAATTGGGGCAGAGTCCTTGTTTATATTAAAAAAGAAGATAATCTCCTTCTCTATTTCTGCACACCATTGTTTCTCTGCTAAATTAAGTTTGTTAAAATACCACCTTCTTGATACTTCTTCATCTGTCTTTCCCAGAAGGTTTTCCATCTTAATGAGGGCATGATCTGAGAAGGCATTCGCTTTATGTTCATATTTACTAACTTCAAGATTATGAGAAGTTAGAAAGAAGTCTAGCCTTGATGATGAGTCATATTTTGCTGAATAACAGGAGTACTCACGTTTAACCGGGTTGTTGAGACGCCAGTTATCCAGAATATCTAAATCTGTCTTACAACTCGACAAAGCGATGGCAACTTGTGGTTTATTTTGTCTTCAGTCTTTTTTGTTTGAATCAACAACGGGATTTTGCAAAAAAATTAAAGTCACCTCCCCATATGATCTGGTCTGGTATCGCTGATAGTGCTTGCTTTAACTGTAAAATAGGGAGCGGGTCATCTATGACTGGAGCATAAATTGTAGCAAATATCAGATTTGTCTGGTTTATTTTCCCATGCAAGAATGTCCATCTACCACTTGTGTCTGAATGTGATGCTTCAACATGAAATTGGACATGCTTGCCTATGAAGATGCTCACACCCCTTTGAGCTGTCCCCGACACAGATGAGCAATAAAACTCCCCTCAATTTTTTAACATTTTACTAGCATCTGTTAAGGCTTGGAAATATGTCTCTTGTATAAAGATCACATCTGGGTGGTGACCTTTTAGCCAACTCTCTGTTGCACAAGTTTTACGTCTATTATTCAAACCGTTAGCATTCAAAGACATGATTGACAATTTATTCCTATTCATGGTGCATTTAAAAGCGGGAATATATAGCTTGTTTTGTCCACAGGCCACGGAACATACCAACTAAGGTGCAACTTGTACTCTATGTGCAAAATACATTTCTAAAGTGCAACTTGTGCAGAGTATGCAAAATGTGCATATAAGCAGCATCTTAAACTGTTGATTCTTTTCTTCCTAATAAGACAGTAGTGGACTGAGTTATGCATTAGAAAACAAGCCATTTCGGTTGTGCAAACTGTGCAAATATTAGACCAATACACTGCCATATATATTATGACAATTGTGCAAATTAGCGTTAAAGTGCAAATCACGCAGCTACTGGACCAGTATACTACAGTACAAATTATGTCAATTGTGCAAAAAATATTCAAAGTGCAAATCGCGCAGCTATTAGACCAATATACTACAGTACAGATTTTGTAAATTATGCAAAGTATACATTAAAGTGCATTAAAGTGCAATGTTCAATGTGCAATATATATGCAGCCACAATATGTCAAACAACATCTTTCCATAGCAGCATTACATATCCTCCCATTTGACTTGTTCAAAAAAAAAAAAAATAGTCTATGAGCTCTCTTTTTTTGTCTGCTTCACCCCCACCACCACTCCCCACCCCACCCTCCCCAAAAGAAGGGAAATCCCAACTTGTCCCACTATCCTTCTCTCCTTCTCTCTCTTTTTACTGGATGCCATCTTATTGCATCCTGTTACGTCCCCTGATTCACCTCACGTCCGCCCCTCAAAGAAACCTTTTAAATGTTTCTCATGACACTGCTCAAATACAACTCATTATTATTCAAGACATACTTATGACCACAGAGACTCCTTTCCCTTTGTAACATAAAGGCCTTCCAAAAGGTTTTGGGCTTCTGATATGTCCGTGAAAATACAAAATGTTCCTTTGGCTAGGACTTTTAATTTAGATTGTTGCACAATCATTGCCTGCGTTCCTTTGGCCTTAAAAGAATCAATCATTTTGATAAAATCCTTCCGTCTGTGGGCAGAGGCTGCTGACATATCAAAGAAGATTTTAAAGTTTTTAATTTTGTCAGTAGTAAATGATTTCCTTGATATTGCTGCATTTAAGATTTGCTCCTTGCTTCTGTAATCTGAGAAATGTATTAAAATTGTTTGTGGGTACTTGAGGTTCGCGGGTATGTGTTCAGGTACCCTATGGGCTCTGAGATCTCCTTGTAATTCGGGTATTACCTTTTTCAACAGAGACTCAGTCCATTTTACCATTTCCGCACTCTCCAGGCCCTCCGATATTCTCACAAGGCACAGATTGGATTTCCTATTATAGTTCTTTAGGTCTTGTAGCTTCAATTCCATCTGACACTTATTTTTATTCAACACCTGGAGATCCTTTTGCATGGTAACAATATTATCTTCCAGGGCCGAGACACAAGCGTCCACCTCTGTAACCCTTCTGGGTAGGTTGCCTAGATTTTCCTCCATCTTTGTTAGTCTATTATGCAGCTGTGATATTTCAAATACTTATGATGCCTTCAGATCTCTTAATGCTTGCAAGATAGTTATAAGCATTTCTTTTATTGAAGTGTCTTGTTCTGCTCTTTTCTTTCCACGATTTCCGTCAACTCTTATCGAAGTGGGAACTATTTCCTTTTCTTTTTCTGGCTCTGATTCTAATTCTGATTCAGATGCAGAATCCAACTTATCTGCCAGTGCCTCTTTCCTCACCTTCCTTTTGCGGCGTCTGTAGAAGTATTTGGGCCTCTTGGATCGATGGCTGGCTAGTCAGAGGTGTTTCCCCATGGATAACTGTATTTATTTCTACAGAATCTGGCACGGAATGCGATTTCAATTGGGGCTGCGGATGTGTTACCTGGGCTGACAGGGCGTGAGCAAGGGTGAGTAGTATTCTCTGGCCTTGCGTATCTTGACCTGTTTGATATTTCGCGCTTTGCTCCTCCCTATTTACATGCGGAGCGCTGGTGGGTTTACCCCGTGTCGCAAGGGGCTTACTGAAAAGGGGATACTGTTTAGAATTCACCAAATTATCATCCTCCCTGTTCGGTGTATCTCCTACCTGTCCCCCTCCCCCTCCTTCTTCTTCTTCACCACCAACAGCCAACATACTTAAATCAGCTGAAAGATCAGATAGGGTCTCCTCTTCCACTTCTTCCAAGGTTTTGTCAGAGGCATTTTGACCGAACTGTTTATTTTTCTCAGCCAATGCCAGCGCTTTAGCTTTCAAATCCATTCTCTGCTGAGCATTTCTTTTCACTCTTCTAACACCTTTGGACGCTAGTACGGGTGTTGGTGGTGATTTGCCAGATTTTAGTAATTCTTTTCCCGCCCCGGCTTTAGCCTGTTTATTTTGCATCTTTGCTGCCTTTAAGACTACTGACATCTTCCTCTCTTGATTTCTTATTATTCTCTTTTCTCTGCTTGTTCTCTGACCTGCAGCAGCGGTCAGAGAAAAGAGGTTGTAGGAGCACTGCACTGCACTGTAATGACCTGGGGACTGACTATAATGGTCTGGGGAAATATCCCTTGATGCCTTCCAATCACTCCGTTCGGAACCTTATGTGGACGTTACGCAGACATGCAGCTTTATCCCGTGTGTGCTGAGTATTTGGCAGTGTGGGGGTGCTGCTTCTTCCATCTTCCGCCGCCCCCCTTCCCAGGGTCCAAATCCTGTTGGTTCACATGCTCCTGTGGAGGGGGGGGTCGGGGCTTAACACCTGGCTACTCCCCAGCTGCCGCGCTGCACCGAATGCTTTCCACAATGCTTACCGTAGCACCAGCGTCCTCTCAGTATCGGCTTCACTTCACACGCTTTCCGGTCCCAAAACGGCAGCGCATTCCTGGGCTCAACACCTTGCCTTGCTTTGCTCAACTCCTTGCTCCCACTGCAGCTCCCACCGCAGCAGTGGCTTACCGTAACGCCGAGGTCGAAGTCAAAGTGTTTTTACTGTCTTTTCAGTGTTGACATCCTCTTAGGCGTCCTCTCAGATCTCCTGCAACACTCGCTCAGCTAAACCGAGCTGAGCTAAGGCGGGCACTAAAGCAGCCGTGGACAGCCGAGCACCACAGCGGGGAGAGCCGGGGAGAGCCTGCGGGTCTCATATGAATGGGCAAGGGCAAAGGCTCAAGGGCTGATGGTGGTTCTCGGAGACGGAGACGTCAGCCATCACAGAGCAGCACCTCTCATGGGCGGGGCATCGGCGAACCAGGAAACGTTACGGCAACATGCTTGGGTCACGTTCGCCGCATACCTGGACAGCTTGCTGCTCCTTGGTGGCACTGAAATTCACACTGGTGCCTTGCACTACCACACCTTTTCATAATTGTGCAAAGAGGTCAGTTTTGTTGACAGATTACTCATTGTGGATGTAGTCCCACCTGCCTGGAGAATGCCCATCATCATTGGCATTGACTACTTGCTAAGTGTAGCACATCATGCAGCTAACTTTGGTCACCTACCAAAATCTATTGGCTGCATATCTCTCATTTGCTCTTCCCTTTGGAAGGTATAGCACTTGTAGAAAAAATGTATGAACAATGTAGAATAGATGTACTGTGTGGTTGCACTCACTCTCAACACATTAGGCCTCTTAGGGACAGAGGAACACTCTTTCCCTACTTATCCCAGTGTAGAATTTTTGATCATTTATCAGTTGACAGAGGTCCATGGAATCCTTGTATTTCTTGGTTACTGACATTCAAGGTGTTGGATTGACCTTGTGCATTCTTGGGTGGCACAGGTATGATGCTAATTCCCGAGAAATGTGGGAACGAATATCTGCCTTTTAATAATACAACCATGCCGAATTATGTATTGTAGAATATCTTCAGTGTGAGCAGATAAGTTATCATATTGGAATGATAAAGTTGTCGTGTTCACTGAGCAATATTTATGTGAATGAGTGGAACAGTGTTATGGCCTCATATGCACGACAAATCCCATTTATAGTTTGTAAGTATTTGTATGATCAAAAGCAGATTTTCACTGTGTGCCAGTCAAGTGACTGCATGTGCAATTGACTTTAGCTCCCTCTTCTTGAGATGAAAACAAGTGGGTTAGGATTTTACACTTACACCATGGTATATGTAGTCCTTTCAGTCAATAAAACACAATACTCAGTATGATTTCAAAAAATTGGTATTCATAATTAACTATTCAAGATTCAAGGTTCCTCACAATGTTTATTTTGAGTCTAATTGTAGATTTCTGGGCAACAACAACATTTTTGTGAAGCTAATGATGACCAGACAGAGTCTATCTGGGATACATGTCATAAGACATGTGGAGGTAAGTGGTATTTCAGTGCGGAGGTATAGATTGCTCTTAGGGAAGCTAGGCTTGCTGAAAAGTCCACTAGTGGATAGGATTAGCAGGTAAACAAATGAAAAGTACGGTACTGGATGACAAAGGAAGTGGCATGGTTTTAAACACAGGACCACTAGGAAATTGGCTAGGCAGCACTGACAAATTTTATCTGCCTGTTTATGGTGGGAACTGATAAAGTCCACATCATCCTTCTCTGTAGAGTTTTGTGACTTACCTGAAGTTGGGTATATTTGTATGGGAGGCATTTGTGGTGCACACACATCAGAGGCAGATGATGTGGTTCCCCTGTCCCTACCAGCATGTGTCTGTGCCAGTAAGGCAGCCTGGAAATCCCTATCAAGGGTTTGGTGCCTTACCATCATAGCCACAATGTTGCTCTTGAGGGCACCCATTGTCTAGGCATTCCTTGGTGTTACAGATGGCCTCCAGCTGTGTGGCATTTTCACTGGTGTGAGGTGTAGAGGGCTTTTGCTGGGTCCTCTTCATCATGACACCAGCAATGTCAGCTTGGGACTCATCAGTCCCATGGAGCCAAGAGTAGATGCCTGTAATAGCTTTTGTTATACTCTTATTAGGGCTCAGACACCTACGTACTTCTTCTAGGGTCTACAGTGCACATCCTTGCTTGCACCTCATCAACCATTTGCTGCTATACTCCTGTAACTCGCTGTTGAAATTCAACTTTGGGTTCCTCGGAGACCTCAGCTGGGATAATGCATCTATAATAGATGTGTACGTAGTTGATATTTGTGACATTCAGACTGATTTTGTATTCACTTTCAAGTACACAGGGATATGTGGCACATATGTTGCTACCTGTAAATTAGGCTATGTTACACTATTGTTGCCATTTACATGGCAATACCTTTGCACTGTTCACACATCCTCAGTACAAACAAGTGGGCCTATTTGTGCATTGACGCTCAAACCAACACATCTAGACAGCTTGCTGGCCTGCCCTGCCTGAAAGAGTGAGCGCAGGTAAGGGCCCTATTTGGCATTAAATGGTTTTTTTCGAATTTGTGTCTACACTATGTGACATTAGCTTCTTCACACCCCGGCTGATACTATTGCACGTTGCAGAGACTGAATTAAAAAATATATTGAGTTGCACAAATATCGACAGCAAGATTATTGTAGTCAAGAATATCGACTTAAGGTAAGTAGTATCAATTTTAAAAATATTGAAGTGTTTAATATTGTTTGCAAAAATATAGTTGTTAAAAGTATCATTTTCTAATTAATGTTATGTATTTTAATAAATATTTTATATGCTTGTGATTAATTTTTTGTATAAGAATTGTTTGTATTTTAATTTGTGTGTTACATTTTTAATAGTTATTAGGTTTTTTCATTTGATTTTTGCATTTGTAGTTCTGTAGCAGGTTCTGGGTTTATAGGGTATAGAGTGGGAAGTAATTTAATTATATTACATGTATTGATTATTTTGTATTTATTAATAGTTGTTTAATTGAGATGTTATTGTGTTAAAATGTGTAAAGTTATTTATTAATAATTAATTAATTAATAATTGGTTGTTAATTGATTTTAATTAATTAATTGTTAATCAATTATGGTAATTGTGTAATTAATTTAAGGTGTGTGTTGTGGTGTTTATAGGTGTAAAGGGTGAGAAGTAATTTGTATTTAAATAATTATTAAATAGTTGTTAAATAATGTTAATTATTTGATATTTATTTTGGTTAATTGTTTATATTTTTGTGTGTTGTTTTAACTTTTAACCCCTTTGCTGCTGGGCATTCCCCCCTCCCCCCGTGTTAAGCCTTTTTTAAGCCTTTTTTCGGCTATTTGGGGTAATTTGCGCTTAGGCCCCTGTAACCTTTTGACCACATAAGCTATCAATGCCAAATTTGCGTCCTTTTCTTCCAACATTCACCATCTTCCCAGCTTTCAGAGACAAGCAGACTTTTGTCAGAAAACCAAAAATGTTTACACAGTTTTGGCATTTTTCTGGGACATAGCCTATTTTTGCTCTTTTTCATGCTTTCAACCTTCTTTCAGTTAATGGTAGAAATGGGTATGAAAGCAGTAACGATCCTTACTAGACACCCAGGGGAATTCAGGATGGGGTGACTTGACTGGCTCCCACCAGGTTCTATCACGCAGAATCCCTTGCAAACGTATAAATGTATTTAAAAAAACACATTTTCGTCACATTTCTGTGGTGGAAAGTTCTGGAATCTGCGTGGATCCACGAAATTCTACCAACTTCGCGTCCCCCAAAGTCTTCCAAAAAAAATGGTACCTCACTTGTGCGGGTAGGCCGAGTGCCCGTGACAGGAAACGGCCTAAAACCCAACCCGGAGACACCACATTTTCACAGTGGAAATGGACAATTTTTTTGTAAAGTGCCTAACTGTAGATTTTGAACCCTAGCTCTGCCAGGATCTAAGAAAGCCTAGCAAACCTATACGTCAAACAAGACACCCAGGGAAATCTAGGATGAGGTGACTTAACTGGCTCTCACCAGGTTCTATTACCCAGAATTCCATGCAAACTTAAACATTTGTCCAAAAAAACAAATTTTCCTCACATTTCTGTAATGGAAAGTTCTGGAATCTGCTAGGATCCACAACATTCCACCCACCTGCGTTCCCCAAAGTCTTCCGAGAAAAATGGTACCTCACCTGTGTGGGTAGGCCTAGTGCCCGATACATGAAATGGACCAAAACGCAACATGGACACACAATCCAGGATGGGGTGACATGACTGGCTCTCACCATTTTCTGTTACCCAGAATCCCTTGCAAACCTAAAAATCTGCCCAAAACAAATGCATTTTACTCACATTTCTGTGGTGGAAATTTCTGGAATCGACGTGGATCCACAAAATTCTACCCACCCGACATTTGCCAAAGGTCTTCCAAGAAAAATGGTACCTCACCTGTGTGGGTAAGCCTAGTGCCTGTGACAAGAAACGGCACAGAACGCAATGTGGACACATCACATTTTCACGGTGAAAACAAACCCTTTTATTTCAAAGTGCCTAGCTGTAGATTTTGAGCCCTAACTCTGCCAGCACCTAGGGAAACCTAGCACACCTATACATTTTTGAAAAACTAGACACCCAGGAGTATCCAGCATGGGGTGATATGACTGGCTCACACCAGGTTCTGTTACCAAGAATCCCTTACAAACCTAAAAACTGTCCAAAAAAACACATTTTCCTCAACTTTCTGTGGTGGAAAGTTCTGGAATCGGTGTGGACCCACAAAATTCTACTTACGTCGCGTTTACCAAAGTCTTCCAAGAAAATGGTACCTCACTTGTGTGGGTAGGCCTAGTTCCCGCTACAGGAAATGAACCAAAACGCAATGTGGACACACGACAATTTCACAGTGAAAACAAACCCTTTTTTGCAAAGTGCCTAGCTGTATGTTTTGAACCCTAGCTCTGCCGGTACCCAGGGAAACCTAGCAAACCTATATATTTTTAAATACTAGACACCTAGGAAAATCCAGGATGGGGTGACTTGACTGGCTCTCACCAGGTGCTGTTACACAGAATCCCTTGCAAACCTAAAAATCTGTCAAAAAACACATTTTCCTCACATTTCTCTGGTGGAAAGTTCAGGAATCTGCGTGGATCCACACAATTCCACCCATCCCGCATTGCCCAAAGTTTTTTGAGAAAAATGGTACCTCACTTGTGTGGGTAGGGCTAGTTCCCGCGACTGGAAACGGCAAAAAACACAGCGTGAACACCCCACATTTTCACAGTGAAAACAGGCCCTTTTTTTTGCAAAGTGCCTAGCTGTAGATTTTGACGCCTGACTTTGCCAGCACCTAGAGAAACCTAGCAAACCTATACTTTTTTCAAATCTAGACACCCAGGTGAACCCAGGATGAGTGTGACATGACTGGCTCTCACCAGGTTCTGTTACCCAGAATCCCTTGCAAACCTCAAAATGTTTCCAAAAAAACACATTTTCCTCACATTTCTGTGGTTGAAAGTTCTGGAATGTGTGTGGATCCACAAAATTCCACCCACCCCGTATTCCCCAAAGTCTTCTGAGAAAAAGTGTACCTCACTGGTTTTGGCCCCGGGCTCGGCGTCCCTCTTCATACATTTCTGAAAACTAGACACCCGAGGGAGTGCAGCAAGGTATGGCTTGCATGGGTCCCCCAACATTTCCCTACCCAGAATCCGGTGAAAACCTCAAATTTTGTTGCAAAAAATATATTTTTTCTCACATTCCTGTGTGGGAAAGTTCTGGAATCTGCGTGGATCAACAAATTTCCTTCTACACAGCTTTTCCCCAGGTCTCCCGATAAAAATGGTACTTCACTCATGTGGGTGGGTTAAGTACCCATGACAGGCAAGGGCCCATAGATTGGGGATGGGATGAATGCAAGTGATACACAGAGGTCTATGATTGTTTGTTGAAAGTGTATATGGTAAGTGAGCTAGATGGGCCACTGACACTGTATTGATTTTATCCACTATGGATTGCCAAATGGCTTCCTTCTACCTAATGGCTAATAGGATGTGACAAAGAGAAGGTGTTCATTCTTTGTCACCTCAGCAATACATATTTGGTTCTACTCCTCACTGAAATTGGACTCCCTCTTCCTCTGGGGTGCTACATGGTCATTTTGGCAGGGGTTGATGTTGTTGCCCTCCATTTGTTTCTGCTATTTTGGTGCTCATCTGTTCTGCAGATTCAAATGCATAATTTTTTTAAGCTTCACATAAGGCAACACATTCCTGTGTCACATAAAGCTGATTTGCAGCACATAAAGGTGCTTTAAATGATGACACAGAAATGAGCTTAGTGTCACATAGGGAGCAGTTGCATTACAACTCTTTGCTTCATTATTCTCACAGCTGCACAGATTTTTAATGCACCTTTGGTACTTATGACATGGTATGCTGTACCATACATATGGCACATCCATGTTGCAAAAAAGTGACAGAACGCAGCACAAGTGTGTCTGATGCAATGCTGCCGCAGTGTAGTTCTTAAATATGCAACTTGGAGCATAGATATTTCATCTGAAGAGTTTTGAACAAAATGTAGTACTAAAGAGGTCCTTAATTTTGCATATAACTGTTCACAGTGGCAACCCCTTCACATAGTAAAATCATCTGTCAAGTTCTAATTTATACTATGTACAGTGTTTGCTCTATAGAGAAGTGTGGCTCAATGATTAGAGCGGCAGACCCTGATGCAGAGGTCTAGCCCGGGACCAGGGTTCAATTCCCCGCCTCGGCGGGTCTTGGGCTAAAAAAAAAAAAATCCACAGGACCTGATAATTCTCGCCTCGGTGCCATTCTAATCATGGAGTCCCACTCTGCAACTCTGGGCAATAGCTTGCTTAATCTCCACAACGGCCCCCACAACGCCAAGGATGCCTGGTCTCCACCTTGGGGGTGCCCAGGAGTGGACGCCTCACAGGGAAAGCCAGGATGGGTTCCACAGCGGTATTCGTACAAGCGCCTTGAGACCCTTGTGGGTGAGTAGTGCGCTATACAAGTATCAATTTACAATTTATATAGAGCAGTTCATGGAGGGATCAGTATTTCAGCACACTGAAGTCCTGCATGCAGGGAAACCTGACTATGCACAGCTTGTGCCCTGTCCACAGCTCTTTAGAAAGACCAGTCTCTTACCACACCCAAGTGCATTTATAAACTTAAACTGACACCATGTATACCTTTTGTCATGTACAAAGCACTTCCCATAGAATCCAGTCCCTCACCACACTGAAGCTCCATTATGTCTGGAAGCACATACTTAGAAATATACTGTACTCAAACCCTTTAAGTGGAAAATCTCTACTACAAACCGACTTCTACTTGTACAGAGCTGTTTAGGCAATGTCCTGTCCCCCACCAAATGCAAACCCGTTATGTGGGCAAGCTACTACTATGCACACCATTGCCATTCAACACAGCTGTTTGAGGAAAGGCCAGTCCCTTACCAAACTCAAGTCCAATTGAATGAATAAGCTCCTTGTGGGAAATTAGGCTGTTGGTGAAACCCCACTCAATCAACAGCTACAATCGTTTTCAGGGTTAAGTACAAAAGCAAAAAAAAACTATGCCTAACCCTCCGGTAGATTGTCACAAAAGCAGTCTGGCTTAACTTAGAGCTACTATGTTAAGTATTTATGCAGCATTTAAATAGTAACAAAGTAAAAACACAACACAATTAAAATTCCGCACCAATTTAAAAAAGAGCAGGCATGTTTAAAAAGTATTTGTAACCAGAATCCAATTAATAGAATAAGATTTATGAATTTTCTAAGTGTAACATGAAAAATAGTGAATGAAAGATCAAAGCATTAATCAGGGACATTTAGGGGCATATTTACAAGGGAAGTGGCAGAGTGAGACATTAGCCTTTCTGCCATAACGCCTCACTCCGCCACTTCAGAAATGCAGGGTTACACCATGTTTACAAGAATTGGTGCAGCCCTGCGTTTCCCCCTGCGCTAGCGCTAAACTTAGCAGTCTAGCGCCAACACAGACACCCTTGCACCATAGTACAAGTTTGTCTATGTGCAAGGAAAATTGTTTATGTGCAGGACCGTCCCCCATCCTGCACATAGGCAATCTTTTAATGCAGCACACATAGAAGTTGAAAAACGTCATTTTTTTATAATGATTGTTTATGTCCTGGAAGTGGGACCTTCCTGTACATAAACAATCATTGGCCTTTTGCTGTTTCCATGTGTGCTGCACAAAACAGCACACATGAAAACAGCAAAAACGAGGAGAAGTGAAACATTTCTCCTTGTTGCATCAAGGTAAAACTAGGTTTTCCCTGGTTTTAATTCTGGTGCTGCCTCCTCTTTACGTAAATACTGGGCAGCATCAGAATCAATGGGTGTTGTGGTGGAACGCCCACAGCACCACCCATTGCCCTCCACTTTCACGCTAAGCATGACGTGAAAGGGGTCTTATTTTCAAGGCAGTTTTAAGTGGCTTAACGCTGCCTTGTAAATAAGGCAGAGTTCCTTTCGCAACAGGAACGTCATAAAAAGTAATGTTCCTATGGCAATAGGGGCATGCAAATATCTAGAAATCTTTGGCCGACGGCGATAGAGCGTAATTCAGATAGAAAACACAAAGTTGGATTGGGCCCTGCCTCTGAAAAAATTTCTGAGAAGGTAAAGTTCGTTGGGGCAAGGCAGCTAGCAGTGTCTGGGGCGTCATTTTCGGGGAGCCGATGGACAAAGTTGATATCAAGCCCACTGGTTAAAACATTACAATCACAATCATCCATTTACCCTTGGACCCTTAAGAAACTTAGAACCACTGGGGCACATTGTAGCCATGCATGGTTATTTTGTAGATAGCCATCATGCATGCCCCCACCCAGTCACATACATGAAGCCATCATCTACATATACAGGAGCGCGCATGATGCATGTCAAACAACTAAACGCTGTGTACCTGCATTTATTAACCTTTTTATTAAGGATTTTTCTCAGTTTAGTCGTAGTATAGTTAGGACTCCTAACTGTAGGACTCCTAAATGCCTTCTGTGAATACCGAAAGTCTTAAAATTAGGATCTTTCTCAATTTAGTAGTAGTAAAGTTAGGACTCCTAACTTTAGGACTCCTAAATGGTTTCTGTGAATACCGAAAGCCTTAAAATTAGGATTTTTCTCAGTTTAGTAGTAGTATAGTTAGGACTTCTAACTTTAGGACTCCTAAACTTAGAAAAATCCTCATTTTAAGACTTTCGGTATTCGCAGAAGGCATTTAGGAGTCCTAAAGTTAGGACTCCTAACTTCTGTGAATACCGATATGAGTAAGTACCTTCTGTGAATACCAAAATGAGTAAGTGTCTTCTGTGAATACCAAAATGGTAGTAAGTTTAGGATTTTGTCTAAAGTTAGTTCTGTGAATCGGGCCCATAGGTCTTATGTTGCCCATCACCCCTGCCACCCCCACTCACAGGGGACCTGTTGCCCATCACCCCTGCCACCCCCACTCAGAGAGGACCTGTTGCCCAGCACTACTGTCACCCCCACCCATAGGGGACCTGTTGCCCATCACTATGGCCACCCCCACCCATAGGGCCTATGTTGCCCATCACCCCTGCCACCCCCACTCGTATGGGACCTGTTGCCCATCACCCCGGCCACCCCCACCCATAGGGGACTTGTTGCCCATCACCCCTGCTACCCCCACCCATAGGGGACCTGTTGCCCATCACCCCTGCCACCCCCACCCATAGGGGACCTGTTGCCCAGCACTACTGCCACCCCTACCCATAGGGGACCTATTTGCCCATCACTCCTGCCAGCCCCACTCATAGGACTTATGTTGCCCATCACCCCTACCACCCCCACTCATAGGGCTTATGTTGCTCATCACCCCTGCCACCCCCACTCATAGGGGACCTGTTGCCCATCACCCCTGCCACCCCCACTCATAGGAGACCTGTTGTCCAGCACTACTGCCACACCCACCCATAGGGGACCTGTTGCCCATCACTACTGCCACCCCCACCCATAGGGCCTATGTTGCCCATCACCCCTGCCATCCCCACTCATATGGGACCTGTTGCCCTTCACACCTGCCACCCCCACCCATAGGATGGGTGATGCGCCACACATCCATCATACTCCAACATTAGGTATGTCAGCAAAATACATCCCCCCTAACATCATGACAACAGTGTGTAGTCTGTGACAAATGCCCACAACAGTGATTATGACTTCGAACATACAATGTAGCTACCATCACATGTGTGACCAAAAAATGAGTGAAGCCTACACAAGGCAAGCTTCACAATAGCACTGTGTCAATGTAAAAATAACTCCCCCTCACTGTGTAGAACAAAAGTTAAGTGTGGGGTTCCAAACTGCAGCAAATGTCGAGCATTGTGGTGATGGGGTCTAACCCTCCCCTCATCACAGTGACCAAAAGGTAAGTGTCATCATGGTCAAAGTTCCCAATGCCAAATAGCATGTATGATTCCCGGTCCTAACACATGAAAAACTTTTGGGGCAAACTAGTTGTTGTGTCCCATACCCACAGAGATGTGGTGAGGCTAACAGTGCTGTGAAAACATAACATACTCTCGGCCATGTGCAGACAAGCACCACAATTGGGGGCTGACAATGCATACACTGTACAATGACACAAAAGCAGAAGTGAACATCACAAAGCATACACACATCTCAAAAATAGACACACTAATCAAAACAACCTGTGTAGACTCTAGGTGTCAGGTCACAAACTCCCATTTCATGCCAGCAATGGGACCTAACAACCAGGATGAATGCGCAGAATGATCTGATATGACTCACAGGGACAGCAGGGTAAATCACAAAAACAGCATCCAGACAATGGCCCACAACAGCAATACCAATGCACTGGTGCAGATGCACAAACACAAAAGACAACCTCACACTGCACATCTGACACAACATGTGTGTGTGTGTGTGTCTCAGTAGCCCCAGACAACTACACAACACATGAGGGCGGCTGAACCAGTGACACAGATGTGGACACAGTGCCATATAAAACTAACCCACCATTGGGACCCCCTTAGTGGGCAATCAGGCATTGTGAGATGAGAGGGAGCACAACAGACACATGTGACACAAGCTGGAATGAACACAAACTAACACAGCAAGAGACTGACAAACAACAGCACTACCCCCAGGGACCAGACATTGGGGTGACACAAGCATGCATGACACATCCACTGTGATGACAAATGTAGATGTCGTACAAACTGTGAAAACCAGACATGTGTCCTGTGCCACAAACATACATCGCATCTACACAAACACAAATCACTCAGCATGGCCCGTCATCCATGGACAAACGGGAGCTGGGGTCCATCCATGCAAACTTTTACATTAGTCCACCCTCAACACCACACACCCTGAACTGCAACAATGTTTTGTTATGCTATGCTAATTTATTTTACAATGCGCACAGCTACCCAAAAAGAGTTTCCCAGCGCAAGCCTGGAAGGAGCCTCTGAAAAAGATACAAATCATTGATTGAACAGCCAAGTTTTTAGTTCTTTACGAAAATTTGAATACTGTATTTCTTTGCGAATCAAAGAGGGGAGAGAACTCCACAAGAGTGGACCAAGGTAGGAAAAAGAGCGACCACCCATTCTTGCAAGTTTGATCCTAGGAATCTCAAATTTTTCTTGAGTAGAAGAAAAGAGGGAAACAAGAGGGTTCATAGGGGCGTACCAAATTTTGAAGGTATTTAGGTGCAGTGCCATTCTTGATCTTAAACATATAGCTCAGGGCTTTAAATTTTGTTCGAGTTTCCACCCTGAGCCAGTGTAGGTCTCTCAAGGCATTAGAGACTGAAGACATTCTTGGGATTCTGCAGAGCAATCTCGCTGCAGAATTCTGTACCACCTGAAGTTCACGCAGCACGTCCCTATTAGCGCCCAAAAAGAGGATGTTCCCATAGTCCAGTCGGGATGTTACAAGTGCCTGGACTACAGTCTTTTGGGTAGCAACAGGGAGCATCCAAATGATTTTCTTTAGCCATTTTAAGATGGTGAAACAGGTGGCTGCAGTTTTTACTGCATGTTGTTTCATAAACAGTTTATTGTCAATAATGAAACCCAAATTGCGGACCTGAGTGGAGGGCAAGGGTAAAGGCCCCATTACATCAGGCCAATGTTGTGGGCCCCAAAGATCTGTGTTTTTTCCAAGAATATGGTCTTCCGTTTTTTCCCTATTGAGCTTGAGTAGATTTGATTTCATCCAAGATGCAATATTACTCAATCCCAATTGCAGGGTGGATGATCCAGATATTTTTTCAGCCGATAGGGAAAAAATAATCTGGGTGTCGTCGGCATAAGAAAAGAGCGACAGCCCCGCTTCTTCTGCAATCGCTGCCAGAGGTTGTACATATATGTTGAAGAGAAGAGGACTTAAAATGTATCCTTGTGGTACCCCATACGAAGAAGAATAGACCTTTGAGGAAGCCCTAGATGAAAACACTTGGAATGTCCCCTTAGATAAAAAAGAGGACAACCAACCAAGTGCAGATCCTGGAATGCCCAGAGATTGTAAAGACCTGATTAGTAAGGTATGAGAAACCGTATCAAATGCGGCACTTAGGTCCAACAATATAAGGGCCACTGTATTCCCTGCATCCAAGCGTTGTCGTAGCATTTCGGTAACGCCAAGAAGGGTTGTCTCAGTTCAGAAACCCGCTCTAGATCCGGACTGAGAAGAATGTAAAAAATTAGAGGATTCAACAAGCGTGGTCAATTGTAAGTTAATGTGCTTTTCCAAGACTTTGGAAACACAGGAAGTAAGGAGACGGGCCTAAAATTAGATGGCTAGGTGTAATCCGCATTTGCCTTTTTCAACAAAGGAAGGTCCATGGCATGTTTCCAATCAGGCAGCATCAAGGCCTCTTGAAGCGAGGCATTAAGTAATTCCATGACAATTCTCAAAGATGGCTGTTCAAATTGCAGGAGTACAGAAGCCGGAAGAGGGTCACAGGGAGAGCCTGATTTAATGCTAGCTAGATTTTTTTTTAAAGAGCTAATATTAAGAGGCGCCCACTTCTCTAGATTTATAAGAGGTTCAACAGCAATAGTGGGTTCTAGAAAGGAGATGGACTGAGTAGGTGTCATTGCACTAGTTCCATCTAGTGTCAGATATATTTGCTCCACTTATAAAGAAGTTAGCAAGAGTGTTGCATTGCAATTCATCCAAGACAGGAGAGGTAGGCTGCGTGCCCGAACTTGCTAACTTCTTAACCATAGAGAACAAAGTGCAAGAGCAAATCTGCGCCCTCGAAATAGTATAGGAAACATGCTCTGTTCGAGCTATTTTACATAAAGCTTGATATTTTTTTAGCGCAGTTTTATATATGAATTTGGATTCGGGTGAGTAATTCTTCCACCAGTATCTTTCCATGACCTTACACCTACTTCTTTAAATTTTTAATTGCTCTGTAAACCAGGGAGCAGGGGGACGGTGATTATTCAATTTTTTATGTGCATCTGTGAAGCCCACATGGACAGGTGACATTGCACATGCACCCATGACAAACACAGTAATGTTGGGAGGAACTAAGGTGCACAGACTCATCACACAAGGACAGTTTACAACCCTGGCGAATGACAGACATACTGCACAGTATGTGGTACATGGCAATGATGTCAAAGCTCACGTAACCTTCAGAATACCTTCCACAGTCCCAGGACAATGCAGAAGCCAAGGCGAACCACAAGGCACACATGCTGACACATGCAAATATTGGAGCCCTGAACTGGACAAGTGGGAGCAGTCACACACACATACACATGTCTCAATCACTGAAAGGTATCACCTAGGGACAACTACATGATATTGCAAACAAACAAGTGCCTTGTGGAACCCTGACTGTGTCCCATCAGCGTCTGACAACATCATCACCACTGACAAATTCCAATGATGAAACACCAATTAACAGTAGTGTCTCATGCACCCACACATCTGGTAGCCCATGGCAAAGTTGTGGAATGAACACAGTACCACTCAACAAGCATAAACAACAGGAACATATCAAGGGAACACTGCCTGTGTATGAAAAGGGATGTGGACACACACACACATGCTCACACAACACACACCATGGGCCCAGGCTATGTCACAGAACAACACACTTACTTGAGGGGACCCAACACCTGTGGAAGCCTAGCTGTGCCAAACATAGTCACAGCATGTCTCACTCATGTCAGCAGAACACTTGGTCAGTCAGCCTTCAGTTACCACACAATGAAGGCTCTAGTCACAACAGCCTGGGTACGGAAGTCTTCCTTAAGTCATCTGGACATACTCAACACATATGTACAGCAAGTTGCACAGAGGACCCAGTTGCTCCTACACCAATGATGCCCACACCTGTAGGTCCAGTGGTGATGCAGCCAAAGTCAGGGAAATAGACAAATTGGACAATGAGAAGCACATCATATGTGCATGGGTGCAAGCCACAGATGTGACCATGCAAATGAAATGTTCACAGAGATGTCCACAAATTGTTGATCATGACACACCCAGTTAGCTGCAAAGGATGACATGGGTACCGACCACAATAGGATACATATCTCATGGACCACATAGAGTACCTCACATCAACATCTCAGTATTCAACATTGGAAACCAAGCATTACAGGTGCAAGGGCATGCTAAACATCATCAACCTAATGTACAGCTAAATTAAGTTCACAAGGATAAAGAAGAAAGCTTTATTCAGCATATGAAAATTTAAACATCCGTTCAAAACAAAGGCCAATGGCCAGTCTATTATAAAATGACAAGGAGTAAACTTTAGTGACAACTGTCACACGTTGCTTGCCTGCACTGGTAAGGACAGGGGACATCCCCTCGGAGGGGCATACATGGGGGTAGGCAAGGAACCACAGGAACAGGATCAGGGCGCAGCAGAAGGAGGCAGTGAAGGGGTGGTGGATGCAGGAGAGTCACTTGCAACTGCAGTGGAGCTGACTGAAGTGGTGTGTGCAGTCACAACTGTGGGGCACAAGTCAGATGGGGTGGGTGCCGGCACAACTTCAGTGGGTAGGTCAGATGGAGTGGATTGGGTCCCCACTGCAGTGCCCAAGTCAGACAGGGTGGTTGTGGACTCCACTGCAGTGCCTAAATCCATGTGAGCGGAATGGGGTACAGGTGGGTCCCCACATCAGTGGCACTAACCATACGACCGGGTGTGGATGAGCAAGTGGTAGGGGGAGGGTCTCAGCATTTTGGGGATGGTGTATCTGTGGGTGGGGGATCCCGGGGCAGGGTGTGGCGGGGGAACCTCTGGAGTGGTGGCCTGGGGATGGAGGACGGAGACTTCGTCTTGGAGCTGCGTGGCGGGGGTTGGGTCTTGCTCTTCCTGCTCCGGGGGCACTTGCGGGTGGGGGCCTCTGTCTGACTGCGCCTGGGGGAGAGTGTCCGGGTGTGAGGGGCAATCCCCTCTGTGTGTGGGAACTTGCTCTTCCCCTTGTAATATGGATCTGCTGGGTCAGTGGGGATGAGGCCAAGGTCACAGAGGAAGAGCTTCTGTGGAGATGGGGTTGTAGGTGAGGCAAGGGAAGGGGGCTGGGAGGGAGAGGTTTCAGAGGACTGCGGAGTGGTTGTGGATGACTGTGTGTGTGTCTGCAAACCATCCCCTATGAGTGTGGTATCAGTCCCCTGCACTTGCTTGTGTGCACGTCTAGACCTTCGTTTGGGTGTTTGTGCGCTGCCTGTATCTGTGGCTTTGTGAGAATGTGCAGGTGTGTGTGTGCTTGGGACAGGTAGGGTGCTAGGAATCGTGGGTGGTGCAGAGGTAGGAGGGGTGCGGGACTGTTGGAGGAGGGACACTGCTGCCGTCAGGGAGGAGGCCACGGACTGATTGGTCCTCTGTAGGGCAGACATGCCAGATGAAATGCCCTCCATGAACGGCACCAGTTGCGTCAACAGACTGGTGTGTGCATGGAGCACACTCAGCATTGATGTCTGCCCTACATAGATCTTTCTAAGTAAGTCCACAGACTCCTCACTTGGGGCAGCAGGGGGCACAGTGGCAGGGGGTGCGGTGCCTGGCACAAAGGAGACATGCTCCCGAACACAGGAGCCTCCACAGACCTCTGGGATGGGAGCCGATGGGAGGGTGGTGATGGTGGTGGTGGGGGCGGTGGCAGGGACAACCTCACTAGCTGGGGTTTGGTTGCTGCTGACACCCGCCTCCACAAGGGAGTCATCCTCCAAGCTGCTGTAGCCCTCAGCTGAGGTGGATGGTGCTGAGGACTCCTCAGTGTGGCTCCATTCGCCCTCCGTGCCACTGGGCCCCCGACTCCTCTCCTTCTGTCCCTGTCAGGCTCTGTGGCTCCTCCTGGTCCATGGAGCTGTCCCCTCCTGTGGCCGTGGATGTATCTGGATAAAAATAGGAAGAAAGCAAACAACATCAGTCACCTGCACTGACTGCACACAGTGAGTACATCACATCACAGAGCAAGGCCTGGCATCATCATCTGAACACTGCTCAAAGTGCCAACACTGTTTAGAATAAGCCAAGTGTCATTCTCACCATCAACCATGGCACACATATCCTTCCTTGACTTGCACCCATATGACTGTTGCATGTTGGATGCTAATATCACAATGTGCCAACATGCACCACCCACACATTTGTTGGACATGCAAGTGAACATGTAGGAGTATGTCACTATACTCACAGCACATCTCTTGCCACTGACTCAGTACAGGTGTCCGGATGAAGGAATGGGCAGAGACTCATTTCACATGCTTGTGATGCATGCCAGCAACACACACTATGATGTTCTCATGTCCTGATAGTCAATGCCACACTAGGGTGCATGGTGCAAACTTGTACACAATGCAGGGTCACTATTAGCAAGTTAAATGCCATGACACTGGCATGCCTGGAAAGTCAGTCAACAATGTATCCTGTCACAGGGGCAGGGCATCCAGACAACAACAGCATGCAATGTGTCACAGTCATAGCTCAGGGCTAAAGCAAACTCTGCAGATGACAAGTGCACTTGCCCATCCCCTGCACACAACATATCCAGGACCCAGAAGACCCCACATCATGCAAATCAGACATATGAGTCTCTGCGAACACAAATCCCTGTACATTAGCACATCACAGTCTGCTGTGCACGTAACCCAGCTGCCTGAAGTGCACAGTTGCATACACCATTGTGCGCTCTCAAATGATCACACACCTATATGTCACACAGGTCTTGTCTCTCACAGTCACATCTCAGATGTCCTGCTGACCCTCAAAATCATGAACACCCCAGTTGTACGTAACAGGAAGCCACACCATAATGACACTGAGGCAAACACCTGAAAGCACATGCCACTAGGCACAACCTGTAAGTTGATACACAGGAGTGGGATAACAGAGTGTTTCTAAATGCCCTTGAGTAGGCATGACTGCCCAGGTCTATGTGAAACAGTGTTTGGCCCTGGACAGTAGTCAGGTGGCTAAGCAAGTGTGACATACTTTATATACATACTCCTGAGGCACACAAATTGGAGTCCCCTGATGCATGGTTTTGTTTGAAATACCCCAGCCACATGTGGTGAGTCAGACCAGCAATTGGAACACATATCAAGGGCACACACAGATCACATTTCAGATCCCAGGCATTGGGTAAACAATTGAACCACCCATGAAACACACAACAGAGTCACGGGAACAGATGCTTTCCGGAGCTGAAGCATAGCTGATTGCAGAGACACAGTGCCCTAGTGACACAAGCAACAGACTGTAGGGGCCACACCTGTGGAACAGATGAGGAGGGTGCATCACACAATTGAGGGACCTGAGTATTGGACTACAAGAACTACGTAATGTGGAAGTGTGACCAGGCCAAAAGACTGCAATTAACATGTCAGACATAGTACACAGATTAGGCATGGACTTACCCCCTCCTTGCTGCTGTCTGGCCTTCAGCTGCCTATCCAGGTCCGGGAAGACCACCGCCAGTATCCGGAGCATTGGGGGGTCAGGGTCTGGTGTCCGCCCCTCCTGCGAGGAGGTGACATCTTCAGGTGGACTCTTGCGATCCTCCGGGACCCGCCCCGAAGGTCCTCCCACCTCTTCTGGCAGTTGCGTATCCGGCGCTTTTAGACTCCCACCGAATGAACTGACCGGGTGATAGTCAGCCATATCTCCTGCGTCTGATGGGCATCAACCTGTGGGGATGACAAAGTTAAAAGTACATTAACACACATGCCCCATATTTGTGCTGCACATATTTGGATATACATGTCACCATCACAAAGGGAAATGAGTTACACAGGTAGTGCAACCATGGAAATGGACAAATGCCCTGCATGTCTGACATGTTAACAATGCCTGGGAAGTTGAAGCTTGCAAAAATGCACTTTAGCAGCAGAACACCTGTTCATTACATGTACCTACACACTTTGGGGGATGAGAGTACTCAGTGAGAATGCTTGCCACTGGTGTACACACTGCTAGTACTGCTAGTCAGACAACATGCATAATTAGGAAGGCAGTGGGTCTTCTCCAGAGTACATGCCATGGCAGGAGCCAGAGGATGCAGAGACAGCAGCAGTGGTAGCAGGGATGTGGTCCAGTAGCATGTAGTACAGGCAAGTGAGCTCCCTGGGGGCCATCCAGCCTTATATCTGTGCTGCAGAGGCAGACTCTGTGCCATGTGTCCCCAGTGATAGGTCCAACACAGTTGCATTCTATGAATCTGGCCAATCCATGGAAATTTACGACTCGTACACGTCTTCCTCATCGTTCAAATCTTCACCTTCATAAAACCTTAGGAATTGCAACATTGTTGTAGGCATCCAACTGAATTTCCAGCGCACAACTCGTACAAGTTTTGAATGCACATCTGTCTCCATGACAGTCCAGAGCCAATGGGTGCGCCCGGCTCGGTCACCTGACTGTACAACGCGTAGTTTGAAAATACACATGCACCCGTCTCCATACGATTCAATGGCCAAGGCGTACGCCTGTCTTGGATAATGCCTGCCCGAAGCACATGCATGATAGTCACCCGTGTCGGACCTCATTGCAGTCAATGGCAAAGCATACGCACGGCTCAGTCATTAACCGTGCAATGCGTACACATTGTCACCTGCGGCAGACCTCATTGCAGTCAATGCCAAAGCGTACTCACGGCTCGGTCATGAACCGTGTAATGCGTACGCATTGTCACCCGCGTCGGACCTCATTGCAGTCAATGACAAAGCGTACGCACGGCTCGGTCACGAACCATGCAATGCGTATGCATTGTCACCCGCGTCGGACCTCATTGCAGTCAATGACAAAGCTTATGTACGGCTCGGTCATGAACCGTGCAATGCGTATGCATTGTCATCCGCGTCGGACCTCATTGCAGTCAATGGCAAAGGGTACGCACGGCTCGGTCATGAACCGTGCAATGCGTATGCATTGTCATCCGCGTCGGACCTCATTGCAGTCAATGGCAAAGCGTACGCACGGCTCGGTCATGAACCGTGTAATGCGTACACATTGTCACCTGCGTCGGACCTCATTGCAGTCAATGACAATGCGTACGCACGGCTCGGTCAAGAATCGTGCAATGCGTACGCATTGTCACCCGCGTCGGACCTCATTGGTGTGACTATTTGATGGCTTCAACACACAATTACTTGCCAGGGACACATGTGCACACCTACCCCACTACAGCATTGGCCACACAGTGTCCCATGGCATGTAAGGCTGCATTCCCTGTCTGTTGGGGGGAAAGATTTGGTTTGTTGTGTGGCACTTTTGTTCAGCCACTCCCAGGCTGTGCACGTGTTCATGAGGGCATAATCCTTTGTGTGTTGTGCTCATTACCACTGTGATGTGCAACTGTACAGTAATGGGCATGAGTCACGGACACAGTTGCAGGTTGGATATGTTTAGGACATGTCACATACACCCTGAGTCCTGGCGGTGATGGCATGTATGTCACAGTGAGACCTGTAGCCACAATTCTGATGTGCACCCACAATCTGTGTGCATGTTGTGTCTTAGATGTGGATGATCAAATGTGCCCAATGGGAGACAGTCTCCACATCCAAGTGATATATGCAGCAACCTTGAAGTTGTGTGTGTGTCTAAGAGACGTCCATGTAGGGCCTGCAGAGACAACAGTTGCCACTACCTGTGGGACTCACGCTTGCCTTGTGGCGTGTAAGCGATACGCCATGTCATGCCAGTGTCTATATGGCAATACAGGGACCCTGGGTATGTGCATGGCAAAGATCTGTGATGCCTGGGAGACATCAGGCCTCACTTGTCACTATGGTGTGTGTTTGTAATGTCACAGCAGTACATAGGTAGGGTGACACAGCCCAATGATTGGCCATTGCACTACATGGGACTTATGTGGACATGTGGAATTGAGATGTGAGGTGATGGTCATGTAGGTGACATATGTGTCCATGCCCATCAGCACACGCCTCAGTACATTGTGTAATGTCATGATGTATCATGTGATATTGAGCCTGGTCATGGGTGGATGAACCAACAATCTTTCTTTGTTCATCTCTGTTCTGCAGGGCACCAGCTGTCCATCGACCATTCCCAGACCTTGAAACTATGCAGGAACGCGACTGCATTCAACGGTACCGCTTCACCAGGCCACTGTACGTGGAGTTGGCGTAGCAGTTGGCGCCACATCTGCTACCTGGCTGGACATACCCTACAGCACTGATCCCAGAGGTGAAAGTGATGGCAGCCCTGCACTTCTTTGCTACTGGTACACTGTGGCAGTTGGTATGTCGCAAACTATGTTTAGTCATGTGCTACGCGATGTCTTGGAGGGGATGTTGCATTTCCTTGACCTGTACATCAAGTTCCCTAGCCCAGCTGAACTCCCTGAAATAAAGGATGCTTTTTATACACTGGGAAGGATGCCGAACGTCATC
Source organism: Triturus cristatus (assembly GCF_964204655.1). Lineage (NCBI taxonomy): Eukaryota > Metazoa > Chordata > Amphibia > Caudata > Salamandridae > Triturus > Triturus cristatus. The sequence goes on from NC_140585.1 coordinate 161,602,280, forward strand.
GGATCTATTGATGGGACACATGTGGCCCTGATACCACCCCAGGCACATGAGCAGGCATACTGGAACAGGAAACATTTCCACTCGATCAATGCTCTGGTGGAATGTCTTGCAGACATGTGTATCACACGTGTGTGCACGGTTCCCTGGTTCTGTGCACGATGCCTACATAATGAGGAGTAGTCGCATTGCAATGCTGATGTCACAGATGCCAGATCAGTGTGCCTGGCTTGTCGATGTGTACTGACTGTTTACCATTGTGTGTGTTTGGCAATGATGTATTCCGCACTCCTACAAACTCTGCTAATTGTTCATTTTTTTCTGTGAAGGTGACTCCGCATACCCCAACGTGCTTTGGTTGCTGACCCCCCTCAGGAACCCTGTGAAACCAGCCAAGATGCGCTACAATGAGGCACATGGTTGGATCAGGAGGGTGATTGAGCGGACATTTGGCCTCCTGAAAAGCCGCATCCATTGCCTGGACAAGACCGGAGGGGCCCTCCCATATGAGTCTGCAAAGGTGTGCAAAATTATCCTTGTATGCTGCATGCTACACAACATGGCAGTGCGGAAGAAGGTGCCTCTCAGCCAGGATGACGATGACCAACCTCCGCCACCTGTGGAGGATCCCGGCCTGGGCCACGATGCCAGTGATGATGAGGAGGCTCATAGCTCATCAACAACTTCTTCACCTGAATGTGAGTTTCCAGGTTTGTTATGTCAATGTATGGAGTTAGCATGGAATGTGTTGTGGCTGCTCTATTGCTTTCTGAGTGTGTTTGTGTGCCACTTGACTTGATGCATGCAGTGATGTGTCCATTCAGGTGGTGTGTACTCCACAATAGGGTAGTACTGCTAACTTGTTTCTGTGTAGGTTTTGTTGTCACATGTTTTGTGCATGTGAATTGCATTTCTCTTCTTTTCTTCTGTGCTTTTGACTATGTCTTGTGTCTGTCCTTCCCAGGGTACTTTGCCTGTTGTTTGGTCAACATTGACCCCCAACACCCAGAATCCAACACCAGTGTGGGAGTAGTCAATTGCCATCAAGTGATGCGCCACAAACCCCTGGACTTCAATTCTCAGACACTCTGTGATCGGGTGTCCACCGCAACGTACAATTGCCTTGCAACTATTTTCGAATAAACATGTTGCTGATGTGTAATGAACCTGTGCTATGCTTTGTTAGGTGTGTTTTCTGTCTTCCCACATCTGAGTGACATTGGCTTACCTCACCTGTGGACTTGTTACCACTGACTGTGGATAGGTGTTGTGTCTGTGCATACCAATATGTTTCAGGTTGACATCATTGTGTGGGATGAGTAACATGACCATGGTGGGTATGTTTTGTGTTGCCATAGTGGTGTGTCTCCCTCACATGTGTCATATCACCATGACTCACCTAACGGTGGTCACATTGTTGTAGTATTTAGCAGATCGACATCTCCATGACACATGACAAGTTGGAATCAAAACAGAGGCAAGTATGGTGTACTGGTGAGTTTATTTTCGAACATGTGTGAGGAAAGCGCACAGGATGGTGGGTGCTGTACATTGGGTTTTGAATCCAAATTTCACATTAGCGTTGGAAGTGCTGGTCAATGAAATGTCCAGAGTAAAGTCCACAGTTATCTGCTACATTGGACCAACATGAACCCTCCATGTCATGTGGGAGAGTTGTCACTATTTTCCCTACGGCTCAGTCGTACAGCTTGTATTCCGTACGTGTCGGTTCTAATTCACACGCGTTGCATCGTACTGCACGGGTCATACGGCGCTGGTCCGTGTCTGTCGGTCACCGGTCTGGGTCTGTGTCAGTCGGTACGTTTTGCGCCCGGAATCGGAATCGGCCCCATACTGTCTAAACATTGTTTGCAGCTCAATAAAATAGCTGATATTGATTTTAATAGGTATATTTATAAAGAGAAAGACTAGTAGAGGAGTATGGACATTTTAATGAGGGCTACCCGACCTATCAAAGTTAATGGTAGCAGCAGCCAGTTGTCCAACAATTTCTTAATTTTACCCCACATAGCTACATAATTCAATTTATAAAGCTGTTGATGTTTATCAGAGACATAGATCCCCAAATAGCCTATTGGTTCCAACTTAGCGGCTTGATGTTTAAGATTTGTGGGGAGGAAGTTCCTTTCAGAGTTTAAGACTAAAATTTCTGTTTTATTTTGGTTTAATTTGTAGCCCCAAATCAATTTAAATTGTCTAAATTCAGTTAAAACCAATTCCAAATTCTGGCTCTTGGGACAAAGATATAAGATAATGTCGTCCGCGAATAGCTTTAATTTGGGCATATCTGGAAGTGGAGCATTAATTGCTACATTGTCACAAATTTGAATGGCTAAGGGTTCAATAAAAAATGTGAATAGCAAAGGGGAGAGCCGACACCCTTGTCTCATCCCCCGATTTATGTTTATTGTACCTTCTCAATTTGCATTTATCACCACCTGTGCCTGGGTCCTCTGATAGATATTTAAGTGCATTTTAAGAACCTCAGGGGTAATTCCAAACCTACAGAGGCAATAAAAAAGGGTATTTCAATTTACTAGGTCGAACGCCTTTTCGGTGTCGACCATCATAATGCAAGTATTGCATTACTCGCGAGCCTGTATTAAAGATTCTGTGTTTGAGGACATCGACCTCCCGGCAATAAATCCAGACTGGTCTCTGTGGATCACTTCCTGTAGTAAGGGTATAAAACGCTGCACCCAGGTCTTCATTAAAATTGTATAATCAGCATTGAGAAGGCTGACAGGTCTATATGAATTAAAGGCCTTAGGAGTCTTGCTCTTTTTCAAAAAGCTGACATCTATAGCTTCTTTAAAAACCTAAGGAACAGCACCACTATTCTTAACATAGATAAATAGCTTTGTTAAGAACGGGGGCAACGCCTTTGCAAATTTTTTATAAGATTTTATGGGCAGCCCATCATTTCCACAGGCTTTGCTCCAGCAGTTGAATTCAGGGATGCCAGAATTTCAATGCTTGTTATATCTAGTTGTTTCTGTTCCACAAGAAAGTTAGACAGTCTAAGAAGTTAGATTTATGCCCGTAAAATAATTCTGTATCAAATTTTGCCCGACTACCAATTCAGATGTATAGAGCTGCTGGTAATGCTCTATGAAATCTTGCGCAATCTCATCCCTACTTGTCACTACAAATCCAGTCTTTGGGTCGACCACCTCTGTGATTAAGGCCACTTCCTGTCTGGTTTTTATTGACCTAGCTTACAATTTGCCCACCATTTGACTTTCTTCATACACCCATTGTTGAAAGGTTTGGGAACAACTACTATCATCCAATAGAAAAAAATTCCCTTAACGCCTTTTTAGCTTTTTCAAGCTGACTTCGTTGAGATGCATTTTTCCGATTTTTAACCCTTTCAACTGCCTGCTGGAGTTCTCTATTTAGTACATCATATTTTCGATTGGGCGGCCAAGAAGGTAATCATTTTCCCGCGCACTGCTGCTTGAACCCCGCAATAAGGAGAGCGGTTCTGTCGTCCCCTCATTGATCCTAAAATATTCTAAAATCCATTCTCTTAAACCCTCTACCCATTGTTGATCTTGAAGAAGAAGACGATCCATCTGGATCTCTCCCTCCTCCCCTCTTCGATTTTCAGATCAAGCTTAATAAAGGAGTGGTCTGAATTTCGGCCTCTGAAATACTCAAGGACTGAGATATAAAGTCGATGCCATCTGGAATTGGCTAGAATGGCATGTGAAATCACTTATGGCCAGGTTAGCTTTACTCCATGGATCTATCAACTGATAATCATGTAATATAGCATCAAAGATTTTTTTAGTCGTTGGCTTCAATTGTTTTTTGTTTTTATTAGGAGTATTTGTTTTTAAGTGTTGGATATAATTAAAATCCCCACCGAAGATGATCTGACCTGGGACTCCGCTAAGCAGCTCATTGATCTTTGCCAATGCTGAGACGTCATCCATAAACGGACCGTAGTAGTTGACAAAGTTCAAGATATTTCCGTTTAATTTCATCATAACCCATAGCCATCTTCCCTGGGGATTTCTCTGAACTTGGACAAATTCCCAAACTATACTTCTGGAGAGGTAGATAGCTACTCCTCTCATTTCATATCCTGCTGAAGCAAAAAAGGTGTCTGAGAATGCTCTAGGCAGGAAGAGCTTAGGTGAATTTGTTTTAAGGTGTGTTTCTTGAATAAAAATAACTTGGGACATGAATGAGGTCAGCTATCTTATAAGCCCCCCATATTTTTGTTTGTTTAACAAACCATTCACATTAACTGACATGATACGACATTTACTAGCCATATCTATGATTTAAACAGCCATGATACTCAATCAAATTCAAAAACCTGCTTTTTACTTTCTTGGATCCCTTTGCCACTGCTGTTTTTACTGCTATAAACCCCCCCTTGCTCCCCAACACTCCTGCCCCAAAAATGTGGGTAACCCCCACCAACCGCATCTTGCCCAACTCTTCATACTATGGGGTGCCTTGGAACTGCCCCCTTGGTGACTCTCTCTCCTTCCCCCGACCCTGGAGAGCCCTGACATCCAATTACATTTGTTATCATTTTACGGATGAAATCTCTTTCAGCTCTCGCTGGGCTTCTTCTATCATGGAGATCATATGGAATTTCCCCCAATGAGGACTCAAACTCTATCTGTCTACTTGCAGCTGCTGCTGACATATCCGAAAAAATCTGACATTTTGACACCTCATTTACAGGAAATTGTTTCTTATGTATGGCCTTAGTCAAAATCCTCTCTTTGATCCGATATTCAGCAAAGCTCATTAAAACTGTACGTGGGATTATTGAATTATGTAGGGGATGTGGCGGAACTCGATGCACCCTTGTAATCGTGAGGACAGCGGTAAACTCTGGTAAGATCTTCTGCTTGATAATTGTCTCCACCCATTGGAGAGTTTGTGCACCCTCACTTCCCTCTGGTACTTCAACGATGCATAAGTTTCAGCTTCGAAAATGATTTTCAAGTTTCTCGAGTTTATTCTCAAGAGCTTGTTTATCCTTTGCTGCCTCATTTACTTTCAGGAGCATTGAGTTAATTTGATCCTCCAGTAAGACGATCCTTGATTCAGCTTCTTGAATTCTGGCACGAAAACCAGCCATGGCTTCTTCACTTTTTCCTAGACGCAGATAGAGAAAAGCTGTCTCACTTTCTTGGGATTTCTTCATTTCTCTTATTTCTTCCAGAACAAGATTCAGCATAGTTTTTATATCAATCTGATGAATATTCGCTGTTTCGGTTGGAAGCTGAGACTCATTCTGATGTATCTTCTCATCTTGCTTCTGGGTCCCAGCTGACTGGTCTGAACAATCCGAAATAACCTTTGCAAACATCAAAGACTGCATCTGGGGATGTGCCTGTGCCTTGGATGGCAACATTATGACGTTGTCAGGAGGTGACAGGGCCAATACCATGGCCTGAGATGTAGATTTTGGAAAAACAGACTGATTGTCCTGCGGTTGATTAGGCTTTTGTGGTTTTTGTGGTAATGAGGTGAGTTCAGGAGGAGCCAGAACCGGTGTCTAAGCCTGCGGTGGCAAAAGTGAAGTCCCCAGGAGGCTTGTTTCTGTGTCCCCTGTAGTTTCTGCCTCCTTCGTTGTATCAGGTCTGTTGAGAATTTAGCCAAAGCTGAGGTCGACTGGGGCGCTTTTTTAGAGAATAACGGAACGTCTTTGGGAGTCCTCATCATATCCTTATTTGCACTCGCTGTAGGCTCAACAATGTTTTCCCTCTCCAAGCTAGTCAAGCCCTCTATTAGACTCTGTGCAATGGAATCCCTCCTCTCTTGAAGGGATTCATGTAGCTCTTCTTCAGAGCTCCTCAGACTAGAATTTAGACCAGGTTGTTTCGAAGTACTCTCGGCTCTGGCGGTCAAAGATGCTGCTTTTGCCTGGGCTAGTCGGGTTTTTTCCCTCAGTCCATCTGCGGAATTAACCTTCGCAATGACATTCACCTGTTTTAAATGTTTGCCCATTTTTCCCCCGTGAATGCATACCCCTGTTCGCCAGGTAGACAAAGCCTCAATTAATAGACAGCCGTCCTGTTTTGTGCTCACACTTTGAGAGAGAGGAATGGCTGCCTCTAATACCATCAGCCTCCTGAGATTTAAGTTTCCGAAGTCCGGTACCCCACAACAGATACCTCTGGAGTCTCAGACAATTGTTACAAAAAATGAGCTGCTGGCTCACCTCTGATAAGTCTTGGTATTGCCTTTACCACCTTCTTGCCAATACTCCCTGGCTCAATCAACCAGAGCATCATATAGATCCCTTCAGTTCCAATTTTTGCACAGATGCTAATTGGCTCAGCTCAGTGCCCGAAAACTTGGGTCCGGCAGGCTCACGCTAGTCGAGCACAGGGCGGTATTGTATCACACAAAATTCCAGCAGCAGCTGAACATTCCTGCCGCTAGCAGTCAATAAAAGTCAAATAGCTATCAATCGGCAGACAGCTAACAAGCTGTCGGCAACCAGCAGCCAGCGGGCCAGCAGCCTATTTCTGCCTGAGCTGTTCCTCATCAGTGCTAGTGGTTCATGCCTCCTCCTGTGAAACAGTCAAAAGAGTAGAACAATGGAAACCCTACTCACTACGGAACCAGGGTGACTGAATATAACAAGAAAACAATGGTTCATGTATAATAGTATATATCTACATATAAATATACTGGTGCACAATCGCGATAGAAGGGTTATACTGCTGTCATAGAGAAAGGGACCAAACACACCAAGGGTTTTGTTGTACACATATGTTAGTATTTTTCACATCATATACAAAAATTATACAAAAAAGGAAGGCATTTGTGAAAAGTGTCCCAAGTGTAACATTAACCTAACAGTTGCGTTACGCAATGTGAAAATATTTACAAGGTTTCATGGATTTTGTCTACCGAAAACGACCATATCTGACATTTTCACAAGATAGGCAGCAACTTTATACAATAATAAGTGCTGTGTCAGTGGTTTGTTTTCATCAATAATGAATAATGATTGTGCACCAGTACATTTACATGTGGATATATACTATTTCACAAGAACCATTGTTTTCTTGTTATATCCTCCTGTGAAACAGTCACAAATGCCTTCTGACCAAAGCAGTCCCAGCCGCAGCCATGAGCCGTAAGCAAGTCCGACACACCAGTACGCCAGAAAAGGTATCAGACAACTATCTGGAATCACAGCAAGGCACCCGAAGTGGCCACTGCTGCAGCCGTGAACAATCCTAGCCGCAGCAGTAAGCCGTGAGCAGATCCGACACACCAGAACGCCAAGAAAAGATATCAGGCACCTATCCAAATTCTCAGTTGCTGAGTGTACTGCTGCAGCTGTGAACATATCCGAAGCCGATTCGAGGCATCAGAACATCAGGACGCCAGAAAGATATTAGGCTGCCATTAGTCTCTCCGGGATCTCTGCTACAGAGAGTAAACGCCAAGGTATGGGACTCGGCGTCCTCCACTACAGGGGGGAGGAAAGCTCACCTGCGAGATTACGGAGAGGCAGGGATCTCTGCAACCATGCTAGTCTACCATGATCTGCACAGCCTTCACAGGGAAGCAAACTCTAACATTGCTGATATCAAATTTTAAGTGCCTGTAAAACTGTGCTCTCTGTATCCAGCAAATGTTTTTAGGTACTTTGAGAATATTTTTCAAACTGAATGACACTTCAGCTGCAATCGAAAATTCTACTCTAAGTGAGGTTATTGACTACTTTAGGAGGAAATAATATCCAGGTACAGGTGAAACACATATTCACATGTTATTGTGGGTGAAGGATCCACCTAAATTTGGACAGGTTAGTGATGAATCATGTTGCAAAGTCATCCTGTGCCCCAGGCACCCCAATTTTTCTGCAGACTTGTACTGGTGAAAACTGACTATGGCTGTCCCTGGGCTCTGCCTAACCAGGCACTGGACCAGTGCTATGCTAAAATTACACTTAGAATCAGTGAAAACGCCTACATACACTAGACCTCCCCTATAAGGCCCAAATACATAATAGGGCAGGGGAATGAAAACCACCTTTAAGACCCTAATATATAATAGGGCATGGCAGTTTAGATGTCAGCAGCCCTTTCTGCACTTTCATGTGTGCACTGCTGAGTGCCCGAGGTCCTGTGTTACAGGACTGTTTTTAAGATTTAAATTGTGCCCAAACTCAATGTTTGTGTTTGGGCGCACTTAACAATTGATAAACTACAATATCGTGGCATATTAGGCACCCCCATGGACTCCCCTAGGTATCCCAAGGTGGGGGATCAGGTACTTGTACGGATGGTCCTTATAAAAGAGGTTGTGTATGCTTTGTGGATGGTGGAATTGCACATTTCACTTCCCTCATTGTAGTAAAGGGCTTCCCAAAATTGACATAATCAGCACCCTTAAAGTCTCTCCTAGGTGTTTGATGGAGTGTGGGGGGTCCGGTAGATATAGGCAGGGTCTTAATAAAATATGTTTTATAACCCCTAGTGTTGGAGAAATTGCCAGTTCATTTTCCACATTGCCTATCCCCAGCCACATAGGTTAAATGGCAATAAGTTAATAATTAATAACTAAGGCTATGGATTGAAGAAAGTATCATTCAAGGACTTAGGGGAATGGTATTGATAAATCCAACAACATGCTGTTGCTACATCTATCCTAAAATGTACAGAACTTAGTCAGAAGACTTTCTTATCTGTAAGCTTTGATTCAGCCTTCCAGTAGCCTAACTTTGATTGGTCAGAGTTAAGTGAATTAGTGAGCCTGCTTTGATGAGGTGATAAGTGGTACCTGGGATGAGAAGCCATCCTGAGAGGAGAGGGTTCTGCTACACAGGAATGCCAGAGCAAGGGGGAGGGGTAGTAAATCTTGATTTTCAAACAAAGAAGGGGACAGGCAGAAGAATCCAGGTCTAGTTACACCAATCCCTATTAACGTAGCCAGAAGGCAGGCTTAAGGAAGGATTGTGATGATGCCATCGGGATGGAGATAATAGAGATGAGATATCCTAGAGGTTGGTTTAGTTGGCTCTTTCCTCTATTCTGAGATTTCAGGCACATTGAATTTTGGAAGAATGGTGCTTTCTGGGAGACCATTGTGCCACACATTAGAGAAAGTGGTCATGCTCTGGGTGTTGCTCTAGATCTCATTAGGCAGGAGTGCCCCACTGTGTCAACCCAGAGAACACTGAATAGGTATCTGAGAGGGGCAGAGCTGCTCAGATGTTTTGTTTGAAATAACAGAAGAAGAAGAGTCCATGCTGGAAGTTTGATTTGCACCAAGCAGGCCCTGCACTCTGACTGACGGTGCCTGCTGCACAATCTGGAACTTCAGCCCTGTGGACTAAACTGGCTTCTAAAGGACTAAAGAGTGGCCTTTCTGTAGGCTACAGGTTAACAGATCTTGCCTGGATCATCACCACTAAAAATCTCCAGCCTGGAGTGACTCCAGTGGATTTGTAAGGGTTTTGTCCAAGTGGATTGTAGGAGGTGAAGTCCTAAACTTTCAAGGATCATCTTGGAGCTTCCAGAGACTTGCAGTAGGTTTTCATCACTGTGAAATCCTCAGAGGAACTTCATGAAGAAGTTCCAGAAGTTTAGAGAAGTTTGATCAAAATTGGAAAAAAGCTCCAGAAGTGGACTGACTCAACCTGGCCCGACAAGTCGAAGACCCTCAACCGTGAGCCGGCCTGCCCTTCAGGTTTGTCCCACTGAAAAGCTCTGGAAGTCTGACTTCCAAAGTTTGACCAGGAGCTGGTCGAAACCCAGGCCTGTGAACCCTCACTGAATCAGGCCTGGTGAAGAGCATTGAGGTACCCGGAGAAAAGGTTCTGTAAAATCTGTCAGAAGGTAAAAGAGTTAACCAGGACCAATCATGAGTCTCAAACCGCCACCTTCAACCGTGAGCTGGCCAGGATCCCTGGCTTGCTCCGCTGGAAAGCTCCAGAGGTCTAACTTCTATAGGTTTGACCGGGAGCTCATTGCTCAGCAAGCTTGTGAACCCTCACTGAATCCAGACTGGTGGAAAGCTTTGAGAGACCCCGGAAGAAAAAGGCTAAAGAAAAGTCCGAAGGTAAAAACTTTGACCGAGGCCTACCACAATGGGTAGCCATGGAGGGCTCCATCATGGTAGACCTGAAACTTTGACTTTGTCTGGCTCCAGATGTCCTAATAGGTCCTATATGTTTCTATCTGCAATATAGTGCTAAATCTTTCAAAATTCATATATCAGGTTACCTACAAAAGTATTTTTCCTATATTTAAAAGATAAAAATGTATAATAGTTGTATAAATTTGTGTTGGATTCTATTGTGTGTTATATCTTATTTATTTACTGAATTGTTTTTTAAAAAAAATGTTTTACATATCATTCTCTGAAGTTAAGCTCACAGCCAAGCTACCAAGAGTTGAGCATAGTAATAATTTGAGACCTATTCTGAACCATAGACTGTGTTAGTGGCCTTATTGCCAATGGTATATGCATATTTACCACTACAAATAATCCACTGTACAACTAATCAGTATTATCAGTTATTAAGTAGTGCATTAAATTTCAAATTTCCAACAGGACTTTTAGGCAGCATATGTTGCAATACCAGTCAAAAAATGTGAAAACTACTATTTTCACAGATACAAAGGCAAAGAGATATACTCCACAAAGTGAAATTTGGGATTTTATAGGCCTTTTATTCCAAAAGGAAGAGTGAACAGTTTCATGTCTAGAGTCAAAAATACAGTCACTGGCAAAACTACAAATAATATACAGTATTAAGTGTCACAAGACTTCATAACTAATCAATGATTACATCCCTTTCATTTTGTCTATGTGAAATGCAAACATGGCTATTCGATTAGTAGCAGATATTGTATTGCTGTTGCTGGATATGTTACACCATACATTATGATATCTGAAAAGACTGAAATGAAGAGATATGGGAAGCGATCTCTGCAGAGAAATCATTAATAAAGAAGCTGTACAAATTCAGTTTGAAGATGCTTTCACACAAGGAAATTGGATCCTTTAACCCATGTGACCGATTGAGCTCATCTATAGACATAATAGACAATAGTTTTATGAGTAAAACAAGACTAAAATGAAAAGTTCTGATAAGCAGCACTGGAGATATGAATCTTTAAAGAATATTTGGAAATATAGAGCTTAGAGTCTTAACGGGCCGACCGCAGATATCTGGTCTCGCTTGACTGGGGTACATCCAAATGTTCAGGCCGAACAAAATGGATCGTGGGATTGATACTGGGACCAACCTTGCCTCGCTAAAAATATATCTTTGGAAGTGGAAACAGGGCTTTAAGAGCAGAGGAAAGTCCACTTTCTAAAATTAACGTTTCTAAAATGGTGATGTCAAATCCTACTTTACCAGTAAAGATGATTTTTCCTTACCATTCTAAAGATATAACACATGACACGGCTACTCTTTTCTAATCAGGATTTACAGCCTACAAGTGAAATTAGGAATACCCAATGTTAACCTATGAGAGGAGTAGGCCTCACAGTATTAAAACATAGATTAACGTGTTTTTCCATAACAGGACATACAAAGCTTACCAATACATGTCCTACATTTTCCTTACACAGCACCCTGCCTTATGGGCTACCTAGGGCCCACTTTAGGGGTGATGTATGTGTAATAAAAGGAGAGGTTCAGGTTTGGCAAAGGGTTTGAAATGCCAAGACGAAATGTCAGTGAACCTGCACACACAGCTACTGCAGTAGCAGGCCTGAGATATGTTTAAAGGATTACTTATATGGGTGGCAAAATCAATGGTGCAGGGCAGCTAGTACAATTTAATTTATAGTGCATGGGTATTTTGTATACCACTTTAAAAGGGACTTACAGGTAAATTAAATGTGCCAATTGCGTATACACCAATGTTATCATGTTTAGGAGAGAAGCACATTCACTTTAGCACTGGTTAGCAGTACTAAAGTGCTCAGAGTCCCAAAGCCTACAAAAGGATTCTGCAAAAAGAGGAGAAGGAAGGCAACACGTTTGGGTTGACCCTTTAGGGAGGGACATTTTCTAACACAATGGAAATGTGGTCATTTTTCCCTGCATGATTTGTCTGAATGAACACATTAAAGAACGTGTGCTTGATAATTCCAATTTTCAGAAGCCACCATCTCTTAACTGCTCATTCGCTGTCTGGGACCCACAAACAAGGCTGCCAAATGAACTAATCTCAGAATCTTCTACAACAATAGTACAAATAGAAATACATTTTTCTAAACTGCTTAATCATGTTTCGTACTGGCCAAGGTGCTTACGGCAATCTCATACATGCCATTAACTGATCTCTGCTTAAATGATAATCTCTGATAGACCCCCACGACCATCCAAAACAACCGCACCCTTGACTGGAGCCAACAAACACCAACACTAGTCCTCAACCATCCTCCATGACCTCAACGGCACATACCAGCAAACACACTGCTGCCCAGCAAATCTAACACCACAATAAGACCTTTCTTGTGCACCACCCATTGCAATTTCACCTGCAACATCTCAGACTCTAACACCATCACCTCCAAACAATAATGAATGCACCAAAACCACCCCCACACAATCGGTCTGTCATGCTCCTCCATGTTCAATCACTTGGAAAACACTTCACCCAAATCTGGGACCTCCTCAACAGCAACACACCCAACCTTCTCTTCCTGAAAGAACCACGGCTCAACCCATTGTCTAACACGGACATCGATGCAGCCATCGTGCCCCCATACAAAATTATGCACCAGAACTGCAACCACAAACCAGGTAAAGGACTTGCCATCATCTACAAAACACGATTAACTGCACCCCCTCCATGGACTTAGAAAAAACCTCATGGAACACCTCAACTTCAAAATGCAAACCGACTACAACACTACTCTTGAGGGAACCCTCACCTACCATCCCCCAGGCTCCTGAGAGAAATTTTGCAAGCATATCACAGATTTAATCGCTCCCCTCTCATTCCGATGAACCAATTACATCCTCCTGAGGGAACTCAATTTCTACCTGGAGGACATCACCAATGCTCACTCCATGGCCCTCCTCGGCAGCCTCAGCAAACTTAGACTCACCCACCTCAACCAACAACCAAACTACACAGCAGGCCACATGCTTAGTCCTATTTTATCCTGCAGCATCAGGATCACTACCACACACATGAACCAGCTTACATGATCAGAACACTATATCACACATTTCAAGATACCCTCCCGCCAAGCCACTGACCAGAAAAACCCAAAGCATCATCAAGAAACAGGGGCAAAAAATCAGCAGAAAACAATACCAAGACCCCACAGGAATGCCCACCCAACCACAAGGATAACCACTATGTTGACACCAAGCTCCTCAATAAATGGCTCTTCAATTGCGCCAATTGCTGTGATCCCACCAGCAATAAGACCTACAGAAACAACAAACAACCCACTGGCACATGAACTACCACAGATAGTTCAAGTGCCACTGCAATCAACTTGAGAGAAAATGCAGATGCGACAGAAAACACCACTACAAGATCCACATACAAAGCAGCCCTTAAACTCTACCACCAGCTATGAGACACCAAGAAAAAGGCCTATCAGCCTCAAAACCAGCTCCAACAATGGCAACAAACTCTTCCCCATCATCAAGGAGTTCCTGCAGCTGCCAACAACATCATCTCATCCCAAGCTCTCTGTAATGACCTCTCAAACTCTTTTGAACAGAGGATTACCAAGATCTACAACACATTTGTCCAATAGCAAATGCCCCAACCAGCCGAACACCTCCTCCCCCTCCCTTGACAAAGAGCAGCTAAGCAACTGGAAGCCCCTCTCAAACATAGAAACCACTGCCCTTATGAACACCAGCCACTCAGGAACCATCTCAAACCAATGCTCCCTCATCTCATCTCCCCCATGCTGAACCAAAGGAACCCATCTGCAGAGACCATCAAGAATTTTCGCTCAGCTGAGCACTTCAATGTCTATTCGACACCCCTCGCAGACATCATCAGAGCCCCTGGCATCAACATAGTATGCTACACCAATGACACACAGCTCATCCTTTCCCTTACCGATTCAACCAGTACCGCCAAAGCAAACCTTGCCAACTGCATGAGAAACATCACTGCTTAGATGAAAAACAATTGTCTCCAGCTCAACACAGAAAAAAACTGAAGTCCGATTCTTTGGAAACAACCACTCTCTCTGGAATGCCTTTTTCAGGCCCTCTGTATTTGGCCCCCAACTCTCCCTTGCGGATCATGCCAAGAATCACAGAATCATCCTGGGCACCAACCTCTCTTTGAGCATACAGAGCAACACTGTCTCCTCATAATGCTTCCACATCCTATGAATGATACGCAAGAATTTCAAGTATACCTAAGGAGCACCAGATGAATGGTTGCCCAGCCCACATCACAAGCAAACTAGATAACAGAAACACCCTTGACATCAGAATCCTAGCCCATCTCATATGACAACTTCAAACTACCCAGAACCCCACCACCAGACTCATCCTGAACATCCCACCTCAATAATCTCCGCTGGCTCCTAATCCAAGAAAAATGTAAGTTCAAGATACTCACTCCCAAATACAAAGGTCTTCACAACACCGGTACAGCTCACCTCAACCTCTTCCTAAACTGTTACCAACCCACCTTCGATCTGCGTCACATCTCTAAGAACAGGTAGAACATCATTTCATAGCTTGCCAGTACTGACCCTTTTAAATAAGGGTATCATATCTTGAAGGTACTTCTAGGTTTTGAGTATTTATTAGACATTACTGTTTGAGCCTATTGATCAAATCGAAGCCCACATTTCAAATTATGCAACCAATGCCATCAGAAGATAGTAAAGTATTGCAAAGCCTGTTGCATTCCAGTGATATGATCATTACCACAACTCAAACTCCCACAGGAACTATTAATATATTTGCAATACATTTGCAATTTTTGTTTACTTTCCATATACAGCGATGTGCTACCTATAAGTAGCTACCTTAAGGAGGTTGGCAGAGTGCAACTCATTTTCTCAAAATGGCATAGAAAAAGGAACACACAATTATTACATTACTCATGACACATTTAATGACATCACTAATATTATCAATGCAACATTTTAAATGAAATACTCAATGCCAAACTGTGGGGAGTATTTAGACTACGCTGTATGTGAGACAGTGTGTTTCTGGTTGGCAGAGGGAGTCACCCTGTCTAAGCAGGAAGCACAATCCTAGGCATGGTAAGGTAGATACACAGTGCCTTATTTATGAGGCCTTGCAACACTTTTGCACCGCAGGTGCATCACATTTTGTGACGCATTGGCGGCGTAAAAAATGCGTCATGTTGCGCCCTATTTACAAAGTGACACATCTAGACAGATGCATCACTTTGAAAACTCCTGCACCACATTATACCTGCGTCAGGTATAATGTATGCAGGGTGGACGTTGCCCTGCAGAATGCCTCATAGAAGTGGCACTTTGAAATCTATGAGATTTCAGTGCACCACTTCTAGGATTCCATTGCGTCAATATCTTACGCCTGCCTCACAGCAGTGATATAACCATAGCCCTACGCCCTGCAATGCTTGAGTTGTGTCATGCTTTCGAAAGAACTCCAGAATTGCATCGGTTTTGCGCTGACAGATACATCAGTAATACTGACGTATCTGTCATTCATCATACAGTAAATATGATGCATCAATCATGTTGCAAGGAGAGCGTAGTGAAAACTATTGCATCGCTGTTTTCAAGCAGCGATGTGACAGTTTTCATAAATACTGCCCGCACTCTCTGGTACTTGCATCAGAAGTGACCATACTTTTCCTCCATTTTTACTGCTTGTGTTATCAGTGGCGTAACAAAACTTGAGGGGGCCCACCTGCAAAGCCCAATGAGGGGGGCCCCCAGCGGCCCGGCCCACCACCTACCACTTTGCCCCCCCCAGACAAAAATAAGCAGTCACCTAAAGCCGTATTTTCAGCATTTATCTGAGCAGTCTGCAAATAGAATAGAATGCACTTTAATTGTGTTCTAGGGCTGCCTGAATGATGAGATCCATGACTGATAATTAAAGGGAACAAAGACATAAAAGTCACATTACAAATGAATACATACTTTTTTTTATTTAGTATCCTATTTAGTACCAAGAAGAGGTCTTTACAGGCTCTTTAAACACATGGCTGGCATTTTTCTTTTGGCAACTCTACTTTATATTCCTTTTCATGAAATGCATTCTCACACTACAGCAGTAAATTTACATTTCAAATGAAGAAATAGGCAGAGTGGGGGGTAAGGGGGTACTGGAACCAGAAAAAAACAAAGCCTCTGTAACCAGTTTACAAAGGTATGTGGACTATGCACCTCAGATAGAGCACACAGCTGCCTGTTGTGGTGTACTGTAGCACCCAACAACACTTTGCAATAATGTACATCACACGCAGACATGTAATAGCGCTCACTGGGTAGAGCTTATATAGCCCATAGCTCAGAAATACCATATGGATGGATGGCACACAGCTCCCAAGAGCATTGTAAGTAGTTTAAAACACACGCAAGCATCGAACAGAATGCTCTGGACAGACCTGGCATACACCCCACATCGCGCAGATATACTATACAGCTGGCTGCAATGTGGCCCCGAAGAGCACTTCTCAATAACAAGGAACACACACAAACTTCCAACACAACACATTAAATAGAACATTTTGCTTACATCTAACTAAGGACAGACATGGCATTTGGGCCGTGGGCCATATTTTCCATAGAATGCATTATATAAACATAAATAAAGAACCATAACATGTAATTGCTTCCCCTATAGTTGTGTAGCTCTATCTCAAACTTGGTCATCAGAATTTGCTACAACAAAGACGATGATGCTGGGCTGGTAAACAGGAGAGAGGGCCAACCCATCTTCACTATTGAGAGGCTCAGAAGCGCATCATTTATTTCATGAGGCAGGCCGCCTGGCCGCAGTACTGATATGAGGCAACTGGTGCACCCATGCTGCAGCTGCGCGCTACAACTACTGCGCTGATAGCCTGAACTCTACGCCACTCTACTCTATGCCACAGCACTTTTGGGTAGAGGTGAATCAGTGAGTGAGGTGCCCCAGTACTGGGCTAGAAGTGCCAGCAAAAGATCAGAATTGATTGGGCACATATGCATCTCTGAGTGGATCTCTGTACTGGAATTGCAGAAGGGGGCTGTACTACAGGTCAGACACATGCTGGGAGAGTGGGCAACAAGACACTGAGCACAGGGGTCATCCCCAGAGTGCAAGTGTCACAGCCCACTCTAAACATATCTCAGAGTGCTCTGCAAAGCTGAGACTCTCCCACCATACCCTTGGTGCTTGCCCTCTGCTTGCCCCATGCTTGCGTCAGGGGTCAGGCACACTAGGGCTCCTCCACAACACAAGACCCAAGGGAATGCTAGAAATTAGCCCAAACAAACAAAGACATCCGTGCACAGTCTTCCTACTTAGTCGGAGGCTGTGCACATATTTCACAGCATCCATTTACAGGCTTCAAAGCACACTGAGTAAACAACTGGTAGGCTCCATTTACAGCCTCAGAGAAGGCTGTGCACACAACCAACTGCATCCTTTTGCAGGCCTCAAAGCAGGCTGAGCAAACAACTGGCAGGCTCCATCTACAGTCTCAGAGGAGGCTGTGCACACATCCGACTGCATCCATTTACAAGCCTCAAAGCTATCTGCATAAACAGCTGGCAGGATCCATTTACAGTCTTAGAGGTGGCTGTGAATACATCTGGCAGAATACATTTACAAGTCTCAAATGAGCCTGCTTAAACACCTGGTAGGATCCATTTACTCCCTTAGAGGAGGCTGAGCACACATCTGGCAGCATTCATGCAAAGGCATGAAAGGATGGTGCATACGCGGCTGGTGGAAGCCCATTAGGAACTCAGAGGAGGCTGTGCACACAGCCATCCACATCCATTTACTGGTCTCAGAAGAGGCTGACTACTGCTAGCAGGATCAAGTTACATGCTTCAGATGAGACTGTGCACAGCTAGCTGGCAGGACCCACTATGACCTCTGAACCGCCGGTGTACGCAGCTGGCAGGATCATTTGCAGCCCTCAGAGGACTCTATGTACAGCTGACGAGGCCAGTTAAGACCTTAGAGGAGGCTGTGAACACATCTAGCAGGGTAAACGGCGTTTACTTAGAATGCGTTACTTTGCATGCCATTACTACGCGGACGTTAGTACGCACGCGTTGTTACTTAGAAAACCTTTACTACGCAAGTCGGAACAGCGACTTGCGTTAGGGGGGGAAGGTGTTGGATTTAAAATCCAACACCTTCCCTAGTGTCCGCATAGACTGGAGTTGGGATAGTAAATTATACTATTCCAACATCCAGCACCCCCTACTGCAATTTGTTGTTCCGAATTGCGTAGGAAAGGAATGTAAACTAAAAAAACGGTCGTACTAACGACCGCGTAGTAATGGCATGCGTACTAAACGCATGCGAAGTAATGTCGTATATTCATCTAGCAGGGACCACTCCAGGCCTCAGAGGAGGCTGTGAGCAGAGCTTACAGAATCCATGTCCATGCATCAGTGGAGGCTGTGCACAGCTGTTTGGACCTCTTTACAGGCTACAGAGGAGGCGTCGTTTTGGCACCTGTATAAGTGACCATAAAACAACACACTGTCTGTTGTAGGTATTTAGCATGGGGTGTGGTTAAGATTTTGAAACAGATCAAAAAGGGGTCCCATTTACAAACTGCATTTGTAGTACATAAAGTAGTACTAGGTAGTACTTCTCATGTACTATAAAATGCTATTCACAAACCTACAAGCAGAGCCCTCCATATCTCCTATCTTTTCTATGTCGAGATTTTTGTAAAAGAGTCAAAGGTCTCCGCACACATAAACCTACGATTTAGCTGTAATTGTCAGAGGGACAATGGAAAGCTGCTGAGAAATGAACAATAGTTACTACTAAATAGGAGGGGTTCAAGGAGTAGTAAAGAGAAGTTTATGGGTGTAAGAATGGGCTAAGGGTGGGGTCTGCTAACACAAACACACAGTACTTTCTTATCCTGTTTGCTACTGAATAAACAACAATCATTCTGAGCCCCCAAATCACCTGTCTCTGTCACAGTGCAAACAAAGGCCCTAGCTCAAGAAGAGACAGCACTGTCTCCCGAGAGCTGTGAGCCCAACAGCAGCTCCACACTATGGCCCTCTTTACGAGGGACTCCAGATGAGGTGTTATCATCCTAATAATGAAGTATGCTGGAATTCCTCAGTGCAGTGCCCCCCACTATTAAGAAAGTTCCCATACGGAATGGGGTATAACTTGGAAATTGGTGTTTCTGCAATGATTTCGACATGTTTTTTCCATATTCTGGGCCATGCAACCCAGGGGTCCTAATGCATACAAGTACATACATCCTTTTATAAGCACATATCTAAAACCCATCGGCGAGGAGACATTTACTCCAGGAAATAACTGGGTCAAATGGATACATCTATACACATAACGCAGATGTAGGACAGCATTACATTAATTTTACTTTCACTTTAATCGACATTACCCATTACTAAATTCGACATGTCCAAAATTCTACTTGTCATACACAACTAAACAAAGAGAGCCATATGTAACCTGTCACTGTTAAACCCGGGACCCCATGACAACGATGCCCAGAGTAGGAGTGACCCATGCTTATGGGAGAAGGCGCTATACAAATACAACGAACATAAATTCAAAATTGGAGGGACTGTCTTTTGTTTCTGTTTGCAAAATCTGGCAACAGAAAGACAATCACCTGCAACAGCACATAGTGTAACACAACGTTGTAGCCCACAGACATGCATGTTGTGCTGCTATAAGACTCACATAGGAGGAATATGTCACTCCTCGGTATCGTGAAACAAATGCGATAATACACTGTCCAATTGTGCACTTATAATTCCAATGCTTACAAGAACAAGCTTGTATTTCCTAAATCAGACAACAGGAAGGCTCTTTCTTGTCTGGCGTTACCAGAGCTCTAGGCCTATGTCGATTGTTCCTGAAAGGTGTCTATTTATACACTGAGAGGTCGGAGCTAGAGAGGAGAGATGGACGCGATGAATCAATAAGTGTGTTTTTATACAAATATACACACATTCCATTGAAGACACACGGAGGTTGAAAATGATGCCGTGTGAGACAACTGTTCAAACTTGAGAATGTGTAGGCGACAGACTGACTCACCTGAGGCCTGGCCTGCAGCTTCAGTGGCAGGCGCGAGCGGGCGGCAGAATACCGGGCAAGCATAGCTGCCAAGGTTTCAAATTGCTATGTGTGACATTTTCATAATTTCAGTGAAATTATGAGTGACATTCAACAACTATAAGTGACACTTTCTAGTGAGCAAAATCAAGCAAAGACGAGGGAAACATACACATAAATATCAGAAATCACACTAATTTTAGCAACGAGAAACTTAAAGAAGATCTTAAAACTAGTGGAAAACACCAGAAATGGAAGGGCTCTAGTCCCCGTGTAACCCGATGGTAGTTAAACAAATATGTAACCATAATATTAA
This sequence comes from Triturus cristatus, assembly GCF_964204655.1. Taxonomy (NCBI): domain Eukaryota; kingdom Metazoa; phylum Chordata; class Amphibia; order Caudata; family Salamandridae; genus Triturus; species Triturus cristatus. Next base: position 161,622,856 of record NC_140585.1, read on the forward strand.
CAGCCTACATGATTGGTGATGTGAGCACAAGCAGAAGGAAAAATTGCTTCTAAAAATTGCTGAATTCGATTACAGGTTAAGGCTGAGTCTGTAAAATTAAATATATTTGCAATCCATCCAAGAAGCAGGTCGGATATTACAGACCTGATAGTAACTGAGCCTGCGTCGACGATCAGTCTTCAGCAGTCTGGTCCTGTGGGTGAGGCGGGGGGAGCATTATGATGCAAGGCACTGGCAGCACAGGGGCCTCATGATTAGAGGCACTGGAGGCACAGGGGGTGAGGGGCATGATTATGACTGGTGGCTAACGCAGCGGTAGGCTGCAAAACGTAACTTTAGAATCTTAACTGCTGCTCGTGCAGGCAAATGGATGATGCCGCAGCGCAAAAGCAAGTGATAGCCACGGAGCCCAGCCTGGTCGATGACATTTTGTGCAAACTTTAAGAAATTAAAGTACCATGGCAGAGCTGCACAAAGTAGAGCAGTCTGTCACACTCACTGCAGCTGCCAGAGAAGTGCGTGTCTGTGCTTTGCTGAAAGGTTAGCTAGCATTGGCAATAAAGAAATTAAGGTCGCCCACATGTTTTAATGTGCTGGCAGTGCGGCCGCGGAGGCAGAGCTGCCAAGGTTTCAAATTGCTATGCGTGACATTTTCATAATTTCATTGTAATTATGAGTGACATTTCAACTACTATGAGTGACACTTTCTTGTGAGCAAAATCAAGCAATGAAGATGAGGCAACAGATAAATATCAGAAATTACACCCTTCCCTCCTCCTTTATAATTCATGAGGGACTATTTTTAAACTCTGAAACGTTTGCTGTGTTTCAGCACGGCACGGGAGGCACTGCAGTCAGATCTTTTGAGATCCTGCTTCAGCAGAGATGACTGTAAAAGCTTGTCTGCTCGCGCAATGGTCCCCAAGAGGACAGGCAGAAAACTGGTGTCACACAGGGAGCGGCATTTCACTGTTGTTTGACCGAGGGGGCGAAGTATTTTATGGTGAAAGCTAAAGGATACTCGCGGAGGAGCCACTGTCAGTCAACGTGGACCTCGCAGTGGCAGACTCACTGTCTGCACTCAAGTCAAAGTCCACTTTATTCGATTAATTAAAATCATAAAAGTATTCTACAACAAATATCTTACAATTCATATAAAACAGTATTAAACAATTGGTAAATTTAAAAAGCAGGTTAAAAAGGCATTATTTACACAAAATTCATTACAAGTTGCACTCAGCTTTGCAATAAACGTGGATTCAAATATCTATCCTCAACTGTTCTTCCAATCTTAGCCTTGATCTCTTACATCTGACGGATGCGGCCAAAAAACTAGCAGTGCAGTACATGATTATAGGAGAAAGCGACATCTGTAAATATAACAACGCAGGCTTATACTGGATAAAACCCAACTCCTTCAGAATAGATTTTAAATATCTGGTACGAGGTTCATGATAAAAGGAACAAAAGAACAGAAAATGGGCATTATCCTGAATAGAGAAACCATCGCATTTGCATGGAGACGATTCCTCGAGCTTGCACCAGTCTTTCTCGTCCCACAGTACCATATAAATTTGATTAAACCGAAATTTGGATAAAAGCCATCTATGAAAAGAATTGGTTACCACTGTTAAATAAGGAGCCAGCTCACAAGATGGGGTTATCAATACATGAGCCCTCACAGAGGGTTTACATAAATCATAAGCTTCACGCTCGGCCATACGTATTCTAAAGAAATTGGTCTTCACCCACGGCAAATCAGCTTTACACGGAGCTTCTGGGCTACTAAAAATTTCAGGGCGTCCCAGAAGTGCTGCCGTAGATTCAATATAAGACAGCCACTGAATATCCCTCCTGTGATCTAGTGCAAGACAATCTTTGATGATCCGATGATTAAGGCTAAGGTTCGGGTTAAGCCAGAGCTTAATCCACATCAAGAGTGGAGCTAGATTCATTGTGTCTAGAATGTAGCCCATCCCCAACTCAAGATGTACTGAGTGGGTGGCAGTTGACTGGGGTAAACCCAACAATGAACGAAGAAATTTATTTTCCTCTATCTGGATGCTTTTTGAATTAACATAATCCCAGACAGCTGCACCATATCTAGCGATTGCGACTGTCTTGGCTTTGTAGACGGCCAGAATAGCCTCCATAGGTTTCCCCCCCAATCTCTTAGAAAACCCCAGGATTGCAGCATATGAACTTCTTACCGCATTCATTTTAGATGTTAACTGCGGTGTCCAAGTTCCCCTTTGGTCAAAAATCACACCCAAATATGTAAAGACTTTGACACTTGTGATCACCTCTCCATCGCAAAAGAAGGTTTTTTCTTTACGCTTACCACAACCTACTGACATGGTATGCGATTTATTTTTGTTGTTCACCAGGTCGAGACTAGACATAAAATTACCAAAGGCATCGAGTAACTTTTGTAGGGCAACTGGGGTCCTGGCTATTAGCACCGCATCATCGGCATAGAGGAGCACCGGAATTGGTGCGCCCCCCATGCTCGGGATATCCTTTGTGGCAGACGTTAGGTAGCCCTCCAAAGAGTTCACGTAAAGCGTGAACAACATTGGCGCCAGGATGCATCCCTGGCGGACCCCTCTAGTTGATCTAAAACTCTCGGTACACTTTCCGTCGGTGGTCATTCTAATGCGGGCCCTCAGATCTTTGTGGAGCTCCGCCAGAAAGTGTACCAAGGAACTATCGAGGCCCATCTTCAGGAGCATTGCCCACAGCTTAGATCTATTGACAAGATCAAAGGCTGTGGACAAGTCCATGAAGCCAAGGAATAAACTACCCCCTTTTGCTCTGGTGTATTTAGAGAGTATGAGGTGGAGGTTGAGGCATTGGTCCTCAGTACTCCTCCCTGACCTAAAGCCAAATTGTGCCTCGGACAGGATGTTGTTCCCCTTTGCCCACGCAGAAATCCTCGCCAGGACAGCCTTTCCTAGGATTTTTACCGAGGAGTCCAACAGCGATATTGGTCTATAGCATTTTGGATCTCCTCTCTGCCCTTTTTTGAATATTGGGACAATTGTAGCTAAAGACCAGGTTTGGGGGAATCCCACTACAGCAGCAGCGTTAAAAACTCTTGTTAAAATATTAGCCCAAAACAGCGGATTTGCCCTGAACATATCCGCTGGCACTCCATCGGGGCCCGGGGCCTTGCGTCCTGCTGTCTCCTCTATGGCTCTAAGTACCTCACTGGTATCAAATCTCACGGGCTCCAGGGGGATCTCATTAGTAGGGATTGTGAAAGGTTCCGGCTCCCTGTTGCTGTCATAAATTTTTTCGAAATGTCGAAGCCAGTCCTCCTCTGAAATGTTTAATTCCAGCACTGAGTTTTGGACACCTGTAAGTAATGGGGAATTGATTATTGTCCAAAACTCAGCACTGTTTTTTAGAGTGGCTTTATCCCTTAAATCCTCCCAGGCTTTGCTTTTTAATTCATTTTTACGCAAAGTAGTGGCCGTGTTAAAATCCTTTCTTAATCGCGCCACTAACGCCTTGTCCCTTGGGCGAGTATTGAGGGCTTTTTTAAGGCGGTTATGGGCTTTGCTACAATTTTTGTCAAACCAGCCTTTAGCCGGATTATGTTTGCCCCCCTGCCCTTTGGCTGTGAGACTGCTAGACACAAACCGGCAAATATCTTCGAAGGAAGATATAATCTCCTTGCTCCCTGCTGACGGATTGGCACACACATTTAGCTCTTCCGAGACTGAGGAGGATAGAGTTAGGAAAAAGTGGTCCGGTACGACCATCTCCCATTTAATTCTTCTCCCCTGATCCTTTTCCTTTACAGGCAATATAGTCCGATGGAAGGCAACTGATTTTGACAAGAAGGAGCTATTCGCTAGCTCCAACCCCACAGGGTTATGGTCACTCATAGGCATAGCAATTGCATTATATGAAATCACATAATTAAGAAAACATCTTGAGACAAAAATAAAATCAATTATCGAATCACTAGCCCTTCCAGTATAAGTGGCAACCCGTGTACTTTTATCATAAAATTCTGGTTCAAATAGCTCATTTTCCCGCAATACATTTTCAAGCACCCGACCCTTCTGTGTATGTTCTAGGTGAAGGGGGGACACGCTATCTGGCCCGTCTTCTTCCACTAGGACACAATGTGAGCACAAATGAACATTAAAATCACCCATTAAAATAAATCGACACAAAGTGGATTGCTTGTCTCTGTAGAGATTTAAAAAGTCTGATAGCCATGTAAAATGCATAGATTCTGGATGGCTGTTTGGAGCATTATAACAGTTAACCAAAAGCAATTTGCAACCATCCTCTAAAGTTAACTCCAGAATGATGAAACTATGGGAGGCACAGTCTATCGGGATAATTTTACCTTTTATGTTCACCGAAACCAACGTCATAAGACCTCCTTTGTTCCGGCCTGCGGGGGAAGGCAAAGCAGGTACGAAATAAGATGTGAAACCGTCTAACCAGTAATCACACTCCAAATCCCAAGTCTCTTGCATGGCGATGATATCGTGGCGCTTTACAAAATTTTCCCAGTTAGGGTCTCCCTTCTTAGACCGCAACCCAGCAATGTTCCAAGATAACAGTCTAACCGTGTCCCCTTTATCAGTAATGATCTCTGATGAACTGTTGTTGACCGCCTCAGAAGAAGGTACAAGGACCGTTGGTGTTGGGACCACTACGGCGTCGTCCACTGTACCCTCTCCCTCACCCCGTCAATCACAGAGGTCGAGGCCTGAGAGCGCATTGAATCTGTTATAAGTTGTAATGGGGGGACCAAATGTAAAGAGGTTATCTCGGCCCTGCAACGAACTTTGATGAGCCAAACTGGGCCCCACCGGGGTAAATGGATTTAGTCTTTGTCTGGACAAAGAGGGTAAATTGACATGGTTGTAGAAATACCCAAGCGGGCGCACTCGAATACCATTACTGTCCTCCAACAGGGATGCTGCCCGTAGGAGGACTGTGGCCACATGTTGTGGGTATTTAAAGTTCACGAACACACAATCCCCTCTACATGTTTTCCTCGAGGGGCCAATCCAGTTCACTCTCCTCGTCGTGGTGATGTCTCCAGCACGTTTAGTAGGAAAACCACATTTAGCACCTAGCCAAGCCACCACTTCGTTTTTAAGGGAATCATGCACTTCCTCTTGTGGCTCGGAAGTGCCTGAACTATACGTCGGAACATTGGCTAGTACGACGACATAGGGGGCGCAATCCGGGGGCAGATTAATAGAATTATTGCGCCTACCTTGTGCGGCATTTGTGTTATATAAGGGACCAGATCTCTGATGGCACCCAGCCTGATCAACATCCAGGTCTACTGATGGGGGATGGATGGCTGGGGGAACAGTAAGGTTGTTTACCGTACAGTTGACCTGAGGAATCAAAGGAGGCGGGTTGGGGGCTATTGTGGCACTTTTTCCTATGACTTCGGGACTCACTGAACTAGTTGGAGGGAGTGAGGGGTTCGCCTTAGATAGTTTAGCCAACTGTTGATCCAATAGACCTCCTAGTCTTTTAAGCTCCGCATTCGCGGTGTCCAATTTGACTGCAAGGCAGTCAATGGAAGCCTTAAGTTTTAGGTCAAAAGCGGCCTCTATGCGTTTAATTAGCAAACCAAACTGCTCAGGGCTCAGTGTGATACTGGGTTCCTTTGTAATCTCTACGTTTGCTTTGATTGACTGTCTGCACTCAATCTGCACTCATTCACCTGCAACGCACTGAATTTAATTTACATTCTCGAATTTATATGTACTCACAGACAAAAATCAGTGCATCGACATCCACACACCTGATGAGATTATCGACGAATGTGCATTCATACTCCTGCCATCACCGCACACGTGAGATTACCACGGACCCTGCACCTTCTCTGTATCTTGTGAGTGTGCATCTGCATATTGACATCCCGTTTACACAAAAACACACACAGAATTCTCTTCAAGTGTGTACACACATACCTGTGAGCCAGAACTCCCATGTTGAAGCCGAGGCATTTTAGGGTGGAGACAGCTACAATGAAGCCATTTTTGGCTACAGAAATTGGGAGTCTCTGGCCTGAGTGGTCTGTATATATATATATGTGGTATATGCAGCAGAAATTTAGGCTGATTGAAGCCTCACAGTGCATGCAAATTTCCGACTTTAGATGTTGTGTGTAATGCGACAAGAAGCACATTGGTAAAAGCACTTCAGTTCAACCTTGTAGAAATGTCATTTTTGCTCCCCTAAAACCATCTTAATTACATATTTCTTATTTTTATTTACCTGTAGCTGTACAGCTACTCAATTTATCAGCTTATCAAAGCACCTTAAGCTGATTAGCTTCCCAAATCTTTATGCGGTAGAATGCGCGCACGGCCGGCCATGAGGTAATTTGAACTGCATAACATTCAGTTACTCTAATCTGTCTGGGCCTAAAAACTGGTGCTACTTTAAAGCGTTTCTTCGGTTCAGGCTCGCACTGAATAAAAGTTAAAAAAATAGACAACAAAGAATACCAAAGATATGTTCTCAAAACACGGAAACTGTTAACTGCTCCGTATTCCATAGAGCGCATATAATACCGGGAACAACTGTAACTGAAACCGTTTAAAAGATTTTTTAGCACTGTAGTGGTGTTAACCGAAACTCGGTGGCTGGTACTTACTTCGAGTCGTTTTCGTTTACCTCCCGCCTCCTTAGTCCAGGGTTGTCCTCAGAGTCTGCTGTTGTCCAGTGACAGACACTGTCCTGGGCGGCCGCTGCAACCGCCGGTCAGAAGCTCCGAGATGTGAGCTCGGTAATTAATTCAATTCACCGCAGGCTTCTTACAAGGTTTGTGACAGTACTTGATTGTCAGAGAGGCCCACACACTTCACACGGCGCCAGTCTGCAGCCACCCATTTCACCTTTAGAGTAACAGCGGCAGGCTTATATTAACTTAAACTTACGTGGGCTGCGACAACCGGTAGCAAGCAGCTGGAGGCTGAGAAGTTGGCGCAACCTCTATAGCCAGCACCTTGCAACAAGCGGAACTCCCCTCTGGCAGCAGGATGTGATGCCCCCCAGCGGCGCCAGCACAATGATTTATGCTAGCTGAGGAACATTGTAACAGTGAGTGAGACCCTCGAGGCGACCCCCGAACATGCATGCACAAGCCATGACTGCGCGCAGCCAGCTGCTACACTTTTAGGCAGCAGAGCTTCAGTGACAACTGCAGAGGGTCACTATGTATATGCGCGACAATGCATTTCAGTGTGGTAATGCAGAGTACCACGCGTTAGTCTCATGCCTGCAGTAGTGTGATACTTGGGGGAGGGGAGCCCTGGAGCGCAGGGGCTGCGGGGGCCTGTGTTACGCCCCTGTGTGTTATATCTGCTATGTATGTAACTGATTTTGTCTGCGATGTACCCTGGTGGATACAGTGAATATTAATACTACCCGTGTTTCTCCGATCTTAGGAAATCCGAAACATTTTCTTTTTGTTCTCTTACCGTTCACTCAGTTCGATGCAAAATATTCCTTGATCCGTATTTCTCAGCTGTGCATGAAAGGATTACCCCATCATGGGAAATCTCCATTTACTTTGACAATGCTATGATGTGTTACTTTTAGCCATAGAATAAGAAAATAGTAGGGCCTCTGCACGAACAACAACAGAATATTGAGAAAGCACTAGAAAGTTCTAGTAATCATGGCAGTATTTTTCTTTCATCACGAAATTATCCAGACTAACAAAGACAATGAAGAATCATTTAAAATATTCACGGCAGAAGCTCTGGACGAGTGAATGACTGGCTTCTCGCTTCAGTGTGGTATATCACTTATAACTGCAGTGCCTTACTTCTGTCATCGCCACTAATCAATAGGCAAATGCAGAAATATATACCTGAATATGTTTTCATATGACACAATACAAATGTCCTGTTCATGCTTTGGGGCGGGGGGGGGGGGGGGGTTGTGTCTGGGGCTTGTGCCTGGTGGGACTGCCAGCAGTTAGCAATAATGTCCTCTCTGAGGGATCAGGACTAATCATTCAGCAACTGTGCCCCCTCCGGCAAACCAGCATCTAAAAGCTAATGAGAATCAAATCCACAGGGAAAGGGTAGATAAGGGATGATAGAAAACAGAGTATGAAACAACCATAAACAGCTGTAAATCATATTCCACTCCTACATTTTTGCTGTCAGACAGCAACAAAAGTGTGCCCTAGCATTGAAAGCCAAAATGTAGCATTGAAGTGGTCATATGGATGTTATTCGGAACAACAAATATATCTGATTCATGCCATTCTGATGTTTGAGGAATTCTTTATTAAATTATGTTTTTCTTGAACATAATGCGCATGTCATGTAAAATCAAGGTTTGAATAGTTGATAGCGTTGGTCTACTACAAGAAGATGCTCTTTGCCTAAACCAGCGTCGGATCTAAGGAAGAGAAAGTACATTGAAGCATACAGAGCAGAGGATTCTTTATTCCGCTCAATGCCATAAAATGTAAACATTACTATAGCAGCATACAATACAAACACAATAAAAGATTAATAACGAGAAAGTTTGCACTTTAAAAAACAATAACATGAGGATGTTTCTTGACCTTGCGGCAAGTTTTGAAAGTCCATGAAGCCCTGGCTATTCTGCTAATCAAGTAGGAATTCCAGCTCCTGGATACAGTCAAGAAGCACTCTACAAATCGACTGACTGACTGATTGATTAATGCACCACAAAAAGCACAATGAACAGATGATGGATGGAATGCCAAATTAGTCAAAAATTCACCCCATGTCACAGATACTGGGTTTAATACATACTTATTTATTTTTTTTCCCGCTCACCACAACACCCAGTTTGAACCCAGACATATGCAACTCAGTCTTGACCCTGATCCCCTTCAGAACAGTCTAGCGTGAACCGCAAGGCTAGGTCCTCCCTGGCGGAGCAGAGTCAAGACTGATTTGCATAAGGCTGGGTCCAAACAGGGCTGGCGTGGTGAGAAAAAAAAACAGTGGAATAAACCCAAATTCGAGACTAGAAGTGAATGTGTGATCGTTAAGCATTCTGTTAATCATTCATTCCTTTTTGCTTTTGTCGGCGTAATTGAGAAGGGTATTCCCAGACGTGGGTTCCGTGCTTACTGTGTCACCAGATTTAAGCCAGCCTGACTGATGATGAGTAGTACCCAAATCCTATCCCAGGAAGCTTGTTTCTGGTCCAGGGAGGACCTGGCCTGGCAGTTCATGCTTGACTGTTCCCATGGGGACCAGAGGCAAGACGGATTTGCATATGGCTGGAGTAGTATGTTGAGCAACAAAAATGAGGTATTAAACCAAGACCTTTGACTGGGGGTAAATGTGTGATTTGTTCAGCATTCTGCCCATCATCTGTTCTTTTTGCTTTTGTCCCCCTAAAAGAGGGAAGGAAAATGGCTGTGAATGTCTCCCAGATGAGGTGGATGGGGTACCAGAGGTGGTTGCCCCAGAGCCCACTAGAGAGGACATTGACTCCCTTAGTGATCTGTCTGAACTTGCTGGTGGTAAGTAGAAGGAGGACCCACAGGGGAAAAGTTCTGTGAGGCAGCAAAATAGTGCCCAACCCTGGAGGGCATGATGCAATGGGCCAAAGCCCAGGCAGCTGGTGGTGCCTCTGGGAATCACTGCATCTATTGAATGGATGGCCATAGGTATCTGTGCATGGGATAACAAGGGCACTCGTAGTCCCCCAATTCTACAAGGCCTTCTTACTGGAGCTGGAATATGAAATACCTCTGGCAGGACATTTGGGGCTGCATAAAAACATTGATGGGCTTGTCCCCTACTTTTACTGGCCCCGAATAAAGATTTCCTCAGATACTTTCTGTAGGACTTTCTTGCTTGACCTGTCATGCCCGCAGGAAGCCACCTCAAAAGCTAAAAGCTCCCCTGAATGCCATGCATGTCAATGGTAGCACCTTTGACTGAGTGGATATCGATATTGTAGGGCCCATATATCCCCAAACAGCCTCTTGCAAAATGTTTATCCTGGTCCTGGTGGAACATGCCGCAAGATATCCAGATGCCATTCCTCTGAGGACTGCAACTGCACCTGCCGTGGCCAAGGCCATAATGAGAATTTTTACCAGAGTGGGGTTCCCCAAGGAAGTGGTACTTGACAAGAACACTATCTTCATGTCTGCTTATATGCATTCAGTGTGGAAAGATTGTGGAGTTACTTAAAAGTTTTCCACACCCTAACATCTATAACCACTTGTCTTGTTGAGAGATTTAACAAGACTCTCAAGGGCATGATCAAGGGCCTGCCTGAGTCCATGAGTCCATGAAGGGGAACAACCTTTACAACGCAACTTTTACAACGCACTACATTTACAACGCATTTTTTACAACGCAATATCCACTACAACGCATTCCATTACATCGCAGGACACTACAACGCATTTTTAAAAACTACCTTTACAACGCATTCCATTACATCGCATACTACCTTTACAACGCATACCATTACAACGCATAATATTACATTAAAACCCCTACACTATCCAACACTTACCCTACTGTTGCACCCCCTGGAGTTAGAATAGTAATTTTTACCCCTATACCATCCAACACTTACCCTACTGTTGCACCCCCTGGAGTTAGAATAGTAATTTTTACCCCTATACTATCCAACACTTACCCTACTGTTGCACCCCCTGGAGTTAGAATAGTAATTTTTACCCCTATACTATCCAACACTTACCCTACTGTTGCACCCCCTGGAGTTAGAATAGTAATTTTTACCCCTATACTATCCAACACTTGCCCTACTGTTGCACCCCCTGGAGTTAGAATAGTAATTTTTACCCCTATACTATCCAACACTTACCCTGCTGTTGCACCCCCTGGAGTAAGAATAGTAATTTTTACCCCTATACTATCCAACACTTACCCTACTGTTGCACCCCCTGGAGTAAGAATAGTAATTTTTACCCCTATACTATCCAACACTTACCCTACTGTTGCACCCCCTGGAGTAAGAATAGTAATTTTTACCCCTATACTATCCAACACTTACCCTACTGTTGCACCCCCTGGAGTTAGAATAGTAATTTTTACCCCTATACTATCCAACACTTACCCTACTGTTGCACCCCCTGGAGTTAGAATAGTAATTTTTGCCCCTATACTATCCAACACTTACCCTACTGTTGCACCCCCTGGAGTTAGAATAGTAATTTTTACCCCTATACTATCCAACACTTGCCCTACTGTTGCACCCCCTGGAGTAAGAATAGTAATTTTTACCCCTATACTATCCAACACTTACCCTACTGTTGCACCCCCTGGAGTAAGAATAGTAATTTTTACCCCTATACTATCCAACACTTACCCTACTGTTGCACCCCCTGGAGTAAGAATAGTAATTTTTACCCCTATACTATCCAACAATTACTCTACTGTTGCACCCCCTGGAGTAAGATTAGTAATTTTTACCCCTATACTATCCAATACTTACCTTAAATGCAATGTGATATTATGCGTTGTAATGGTATGCGTTGTAAAGGTAGTATGCGATGTAATGGAATGCGTTGTAAAGGTCGTTTTTAAAAATGTGTTGTAGTGTCCTGCGATGTAATGGAATGCGTTGTAGTGGATGTTGCGTTGTAAAAAATGCGTTGTAATTGCATGCGTTGTAAAAGTGTGTGTTGTAACGACATACATCCGTCCATGAAGCACAAGTTGGATGTCCTTTGCTTACAGGGAGGTGCCACTAAAGTGGACTGGATATACCTCCGTTTGAGCTTCTGTATGGAAACCCTGTAAGGGGACCTCTCAGCCAGGTTAGGGGTTTGGAGCTAGCTCCCACAAACCTCCCCAGGATGTGGTTAGCTATATCCTAGCCATCTGGAGCTAGATGGCTAAGTTTTGGAAGCAAGCTTCTGAAAACTTAGAGGCCGGTCAGTAGGTAATGAAGCAGTGGTATAACCAGGCAGCTACCGTTGCTGAATTCTAATCTAGGCAAAATATGTGGATGATGGAGCCAGTGGAGCCCAGGACCCACCAAGATTGTTGGACTAGGCATTATTAGACTATGTTTAGAGGAATAGTGAGCCACCTACTTGGTGGATCTCAAGACACCAGGCCCCCCTACATTGTTCTCCACATCAACCATGTCAAACCACACTTTGAGAGGTCTGAGCTCACCATGTTGTATGTGACAGATTGTGGGGAGAAGAGGAAAGTGAACCTCTCTTTACCTCATAGCATCCAAAGAGATGTATGGGTCAGTGAAAGATGTACATCTTTCACCTAGCCTGACTTCAGAACAGCAGCGGGACTGTCACCACTTGTTGGGGCAGTTCTCCTCTCTGTTTTCCCTTACTCCTCAGGTTACACATTTGTGCACCCATGACATTTACAGAGGAGATGGCTTGACAAAGTGAGGGTCAGCATCAAGGAGTAGGTCTCCAAGATATTAAAGTTGAGAGTGATTACGTCCTCCAGTAGCAACAATCACAGACATGATAGCCTGAGGGAGTCAACAGATCACTATTTCTGTAATTCTTTTCTAAATAAAGCAGGAGGGGCATGGCCAAGAGGAAAGTGAAGTAGGAACCTTCCTCCAGGCTCTGAATCCTGACTAAGTGTGCTCGCCATCCAGGCCCATTGTACGGCTTTCAGCTGACCTTACTCTGCACATGAGGTCCCTGGGAGCAGGAGGAACAATCTTACAGAGTTTGGCAGCCCAGTATGGATGGCAGCGGTGAAAGGGGTACCCTGTGTATAGTAACAATGAGAGAGGACACAGTAAACTGGGGCCTGCGCTCAGAAGGACCTGCTGACCCCCCAACAAGCATGTGTCATGTTATGTTATATTATGTAATATGATTTACAGAGTGAATGGATACCCCAGCAACAGAACGTCCCAGCATTAGTCTTAAAAAAAAGACCCAACAGCAGGAGATGTCCATCACTTATGCTATAACAAGCACCCAGCTGCCTGTGTGCAGAGCCCTTGAAGTAAGGAATAAGTGTCCCATTGACTCCCAGGTCAGCAGATAGTTGGAAAAGTGAGAAGGGAGGAGGGATTCGGAGGGAAGTCTGCACACCAAAATGCAAAACACTCAGGTTGGTCCCTCAACAGAGACTTAGCCCAGGCAACGCCTCAGGACCTAAAGGGACTAAAGCAGAGATTTGTCCCTACCCACAGCGCAGACATAATGATCCCAAACACCATCAAGCAGAATCATCCCAGGGATACTGCAGGGCAGCCCAGTGGTTCTTAGAAGAGGTGAGCACCATATGAGGGCAAATGCCATTAATGGAATTCCGGCCTTGTTTGACAGCCATGGGCATGTTGGTTGGTGCTGCTGCACCACTCCAGGACATAACCTCACACTGAGAGCCCTGCTGGCATCACAATCTACTGACACCCTAGCAGAGCACCAGGCACCCATTAACCACAACACCCACTTAGTGGGGATTGGTTGCACATATAGTGGCTAACAGAGGATTCAAAGGCTCTTGGGGAGTGAACGTCAGTCATTACTGAGAGTTCCATGCCCTACAAAAGACACTGTGGCTGGGCTGGAGGGCACCTAATTCTCTATGGTATTTGATTGTGTGAGGAGTGCCCAAGTGGCACATAGTGGTATGAACTGCTGAGAACTCTTGCATGTAGAGATGTTGGAAGTACTGCCCTGTGCTGGACTTAGCCCTGTTTCCTCAGGGCTAACAAGGTGGCTCATACAAAAAAAAAGGAACACTGCCCTGAAGGACATGCTCACAAAATCCACTTCCAGGAAGCACAAACCTCTCAGAGAGCTTGCCTCTGACAAAAATGAACTCAGACCATCTACATCAGAGCTCCCCTCACATGTTTAATAAAACTATGCCATGACATTGTGACCCCTCAAAGTGATGTCACAAAAGAAACAACAGAACTTAAGCAGGATGTGCTGCATTTGGGTCATACCATGGAAGACTTTGGAGAAATTAGGGAGGAGCAACTGAAAACTTTCCACCGCGAAGTGTTGGGAGTGTTGGACCTATGGGTGCAGAATATCGACCTACAGACACACTCAGAGGATTTCAAAAGCAGATCTCACTACTCCAGCATCCGAATTCAAGGACCACCATACAACGCAGAAAAGGAAAACATAGAAACTACCTCACCAGACTCTTTAAACAAATCCTCCTTGGCATGCCCAACAATTACATCGACCTTGATCGACAACACTAGACTGGTCACCACTCCAAGTCATCAAGAAACTCTTGAGAAATATTAACCTGTGCACACCGCGTTATTGACAGAAAGAAAACATTATGATCACTGCTAGGAACTAGGGCCCAAATATGTTCAATAGGGTGAAGATATGGTTATACCAGGACTTATGCCTGTCACTCTCTAAAACATCACCTTTTCAAAACATGTAACTTGCTTATTGCCGGACAAGGGGATTTAACAAAAGTAGGGGCATCCTTTCCAACTGACCTCTGTCTGGAATAACAAAACCCACTCAATCCACATACCAATGAAAACCTACAACATCCTTGTACATGATGAGACAACTGCAGAATCTCCAGAGTCTGGCCATGATTGCAGAGAGCACCCCAGCATGAGATATGAATGCTGCTCCACTAGTTCCACAAAGAAAAATACATAGCAGCCCTCTAAGGATATAGATGAAGTGAGAGGGATCACCTACCTACAAGGAACAGACAAGAACCTTGAAATAAGAACTGCACTTGTAATAGCCGATGGCGAGATGTCCAGTGCCAACATAGATACAAAATATGCCTCACTATCGGTCTTCCTGGGCCTTCTGTATGGTTTGTCTAAGTTTAGGATAGGATTGGACACCACAATGAGTAGTATGCCTGAGTAAGGATAGGTTATGATAACAATGGGGTGACCCAGTATCCCTCAGAACCTGGGTAATCGTATACAAAAATAACAATCGGTTCTGTCGGGTATAGAATATTTCTTAAACCATTAAACCGTCATTGGTTTATTTGCAGGAAAAAAACAATTAATCAAAATTGACACACATAGAGACCATAAAAGGTATTTGAAAGAATATTTTTTTTTTTTATTTTTTTTTTATAAATTGCGTCATTTATGAATACCCACATTCAATGGCTGTCAAAACATAAGGGTGAATTATAATTGTGACAAGGTGACATGTGGTGCTCAGTGCTGTGGTGATAGTGCGCAATATATACAAAGTGACTTGTGGGAATATTGATGATTACAGAAGGCCAGAAAAACAAATATTTGAAACAGTCTGCAGACTGATTGAGTAAGTCTTTATGCAGAGTCTTTCAACTGGTCCACGGGATTAATGTCGATGTTTCGACCCAAGGTGACATTACTGACTAGTCAATGCGGGTCTTCATCAGGACAGGGACAGTCGGGTGACAGCCTAAGAGAGCCCAATGTGGCTCATGGGGCGGGGTAGAAAGATACTCATACAGGAGCAACAGTATCCCGTACAGCATTTCCTCAATGGAGAATTCCGGTAATAGGATGTGAATGATCTCTTCACAGATTGGTCTTAGGAATCCCAGTGCGGCTAAGGGGTTTGGATGGGGCTCAGGCAAAGGTCCTGTATCCTCAGATCAAATCAGTTAAACTGAGGTTCTGGTAATGGGATGTGAATAATCTCTTCCCAAATTGGACTTGCGAATCCCAGTACAGCTAAGAGGTTTAGATGGGGCTCAGGCAAACGTCCTGTCTCCTCAGATCAAATTAATCACACTGAGGTTCTTAGAAATGGGCCCAGAGATCCGATTGCTTCAGGTCAGGGAAAGATGTGGTTAGGAAAACCTCTTGACCGAATCGGTTGGGAAATGGTTTTTGCCCACTCAGATTGGGAGAATCCGACCGACCGATTAGGATGCATCCCGATGCTTCCAGGGATGATTTGGTTGCTCTCCTATTGACTTCAATGGAAGCCTATGTTCCTAACCCCATCGTAATTGGGCCCTCGGTTGGGAAGACAAGTTCCCAATCCAATTCTGAAATAGCAAATGCTGTTAGGAGGCCTTCCTAACTGCATCGTAATTAGGCCTTAGGTGGGAATGCTTTCTTAATGGCATCGTAATCGGCCCCAACTTGGAAAGGTTTCCGACTGACTGAGTACGATGCGAGTTAGGTGTTAGGAATATCCCAATTCGAACCCGACTGCATTTGGAATGACCTAGCCATACAGAGCAGAATTATACATCTCTAATTGCCTCGTTTTCGAACGACCGAGTACGATGCTGGATTTGGACAGCCTTTCCAAATCGTGCCTTCTGACTTGAATCAGCAGTCGGAGTCAGACTTTGGGGGCCCGTAGTTGGCCCCCTGTACCTGGAGCCATCCCAATCGGGACTAGGCGGTACCCCTTACCAGCCATGCATAGTGTGGCAGGCACTAGGCTGTGCCTGCCACATGGTGCCCGATTTTTCCTAGCCACCCCTTCCTTTAATGGGAGCCTATGCATTTGGTTGGAACAAAGGCTCCTATTGAAGTCAATGGGAGTCGTATCTTGAAGCATCTGGATGCATCGTACTCGGTTGGTTGGAGTCTCCTGATCTAATTTTGAAGGAAACCATTCTCAAACCCATTTGTTCGGGAAGGTTTCCAAACCGCATCAGAATCGGGCCCTTAACTGTGGCACTGAAAGCTCCACATCTTAGGGCCCAATTCCAATATGGTTCCGAAGGCCTCCTAATCACTGATGAGATGTCATCAGTGATGTCACTGACCATGTCATGAATGATGTAATATGTGACGTCATCAGCAGTACATTGCGGGGTTGCGAGTTATAGTTATCTGATTTAACTATAAAGGCGGAATTTCTTTGGTTTTGCACGAGTGAAATGTCCAACTAACTATAACATCCCTGAAACCTATGTTTTTTTCAGTGAATTTCAATGGTTTGTTAAATGCTAATTTCTACCTATAATGTCCCTGAAACCTATGCTTTTTTCAGTGAATTTCAATGTTTTTTTAAATGATAATTTCTACCTATAACGTCCCCGAAACCTATGTTTTTTCTGTGAATTTCAAAGGTTTTTTAAATGCTAATTTCTAACTATAACATACCAGTTGCATTTCCAGTGGGTGGAGAGAAAGGTGATCGTGGCCTCTGAAACACCTCTTAGCAATCCCACTGTGTGGGATTTAGTGAAGGTAACAGGAGGAGTAATTAGCACCCCAACGTCAACCTTGGGGGCCAACTATCCCTCTTATTACCACCAGTAAGTCCCACACAGCAGGATTGCTAACTTTTTACATCAGGCCCAGCCCCCTCCCTGCACCACTGAGCAAACATGCCCCCTAGCATGTTGTAAATTGGGGGATAAAGTCCACTTGAACCCTGAGGGTCCCTGGGGGTCAACTAGCCCACCATGTACCTCCAGGAAGCTGCACTGAGCTGCTTTCAAGAGAGGTGGTCCAAGGCCACACCCCTTTTTACACCTCTATGCAACGCAGCTCTGTGGTTCTTACTGGAGGTACCTGGTGGGCTAGTTGGACCCAAGGGACTCTCAGGATTCAAGGAGACTTAATCCCCCAACTTAGAACGTGCCACGGAGCGTGTTTGCACACTTGTCACATCAGGCCCTGCCTCCTGCCTCCTGCCTCCTGCCTTCACCACTGTGCAAACACACCCCATGGCGCATTTTAAGTTGAGGGATTAAGCCATAGCAAACAGCAGTGTCCCGACGGTGGGCACACCGGGACACTGCAGGAGCCGGCCCTGTGGGGTAGCGGTCCCCAGGGCCATGAAGGGCATTTACATATTTAGTGCCCCGGGGAGGTGGTGGACCCAGAGCTGCTGGGGCCCCTATGGGGGCCTCTTTGGGCCCCCGCTAATAAATTGATAGATAGTTTCTAGTTAGGACCTAGTTTCCATAGAAAAAGCGTTTTTTGTTTTCTCTATATCTTTGGCGCCGTTTGATGAATCTTCGTGAAATTTTTAAAACAAGTGAATCGCATCGGTCAGCTCCAGTCTTCAAAGTATCGGGGTGAATCATCAAGAGGGGGCTCAGAAAACAGGAGGGTCCCAAAACTCATTTTCCCAATGTAATTTTCCTTAGGAAACTTTAGACAAAGCTACAGGTCGAACTGCTGAATGGAATGATACCAAATTTTGCAAAAAGGTAGGTCTTGGTTTAGAAACATCTCTTTTTGTTAAATGGTGTAAATCTGTTCAGTAGTTCCTGAGAAAATAGGAAAATAAAAAGTTTCGATATGTAGGGATGCGGTGGATTCGCGAACCCTCCCGAGCACGAGCTTCATTCTCATTGGCTGCCAACACTCCAAACCAGGAACTGTTGGCAGCCATTTTGTGACTTGGTAGAACCGAGCTAGATGGAAACTGTAGAAAAAAGGATGAAAAAACAAGAAAAGGGGGCAGGGTA
Organism: Triturus cristatus; assembly: GCF_964204655.1. Classification (NCBI taxonomy): domain Eukaryota; kingdom Metazoa; phylum Chordata; class Amphibia; order Caudata; family Salamandridae; genus Triturus; species Triturus cristatus. The sequence continues at coordinate 161,641,227 of NC_140585.1, forward strand.
GGAACACCCTGACTCCCTAGGCGACTCCTATCAAAAATAATTACGATTATTTTATATATTCTAGGCTATAAGTTGGGTTATTGGGTGGCTCTAAAAAGAGCCCTTGTTTTCATTGGGAGATTATTGTAGCTACATATAAGTGCGGATGCAGAGCTTTAGGTTGTTGGGAACACTCGGTGACCTTTATCAGTGAAGTTTACTTCATCACTTCTGTAGATGCCATCCATAAAGAAACGTAGATTGTTGTTATAGATGGAGCCCATCCTATGGTCTTTGAGGTAAGCAGAAACAGCTTTATTGACATTTTTTCTAGTTTTCTCAATCTGACAACAAAATTGATTGGACCACTTCCATTTCTGTCTTTGGCATATGTTAGAGTACACAAAGACAGTTTGGGTGAAAAGCAACATCAATTCTGCAAAGGTGTCCTTCATAAGCATTTCCAGATCTACCCCAGTCAATGTGCCCAGGCCATTGCCACCACAGTGCACACTCATGTGGTCAGGGGGTTGGAGATGCAAAAAGGTTTTAACCAAAGGCATTAATTGGTGAAACTTTAATCCTCTCTGTCCAATCCATTTGATGTCTACATTTTGCAAAGCTAGGTCTTTGTCAATACCTCTGTGTTCAGCATACCTTTTGCACCAGAAAACATAGCTGTGCCCAACCATCCATACAGAAAGCATCTTGAAGGGATGTCTGTAGGTAATCAAAAGATGTCACTAGCTGAGGAAGTCAGTTGGTAGAATGAGAGGTATCTATATGGTGGACAAGATGCTGTTTGAAAAAAAGTAGAACATTGATTTGTTGTTTATGAACATTGTACACTGAAAAATAGGGTGCATGGTACTTTCTTTAAAAAGCATGTTTATTAATGGTCAGTAAAAAATGTTTGAAAGGTACAGTAGAAAGGATAAGGTCATGTTTTGCAAAGCCAACCACACTTGCTGTTTGCATTTGCAACATTGTGTGGTGAACTTGGAAATATGGTGAACTTGTGACCTGTCAGTTAAGTTGCATGTTCCATGAACTGTTGCTATGGAAACTGGCATTAAGCAGAAGGGGTGAAGAAGTCAGTTGATAAGGGTTATTATCTGTAACCAATGGAAATGTGTTTTACAATTTGAAAACCTCAGGGAAGCAATGCCATTTGTTGCTTATGTGTATTTGTATGAAGAAAGGAAATCTTGCCATTACTGGTTTTACCTTGCTGAGTCTGGCACATTATATTGACTGTGTGTAAAAGAAAATCCTGTCAGAGTTTGTGAGATTTTTCATTCAACACATTTATTTGCAAGGTGAGTTATACATTTGTCATTTGTGAGGTTTATTTAAAAGAAAATGTAGTTTGAAATATATTATTAAATATAGAGATGTATATTGGAGTGAGTTTAATTGCACTTGAATGTTGTTTAAAAAAGAGTCTGTACAGTAATGTGTGTATTTTTTAAGATGATTATTGATGTTATTAACTAAGCTTGTTTTTTAAGTCCGTTCAAAGGTATAATTGAATCAAGCTGCATATTTTTAGATAGTTGGTTGAAAATGCAGCAAAAATGTGTAGTTTGAAAGATGTTCATATAAGGTGTAGTTTATTTGCCTTCACTTTTTGTTCTCGCTACAAAGGTATATTTGAATGATACTGCATAATTATCGATACTTTGGTAAAGATGCAGCACAACTGTGTTGTTTGAAAGATGATCATATAAGGTGTAAATAATTAGGTTTGTGTTATTAGTTCGTAAAGAAGGTAAAGTTAAATGATGACATATATTTTAATATATAATTGTGAAATAAGGTGCTGTTAATTAGGCTTCTTTTTGTAGTGTGAGCAAAGGTAGAGTAGAACGATGCCACATTATTGTAGATACAAAGGTGAAGATGTATAATAAATGTGTGGTTTCAAAAATGTACATAAAAGATGTTGTTAATTTCTTTCTTAAGTCTGTTGAGAGGTATAGGTTAATAATGCTGCATATTTGTAGATTGAATGGTCAAGATGTAGCTCAAAAGTAAATACCACATATTACCCTTTCTGGCATGTTGTACTTATCTACTTATCTAGATAGTATGTAATGACTCATCTATGTGTTCAGATTCTATTTATACAGTTGTATGTATGCTTAGTGAACTATTGAGAGGTGCCTGACTGATTACACAAGTGCAAAGGTAGTGATTATGTGATTTTAAAACTACATGAGTAATGAAGGACTGATTCCATATTCTGCAATTACACAGTTAGTATCCAAACACTACCCATGCACACATGCAATGACTCAGGCACTAACTCATGCAGTGCTACAATCCACAGAGCACTACCCATGCAGTCCAACAATCCCCCTGTTATTGTTATTGACATTTACAGAGCGCTACTGCTACCGGAAGGTGTCCTGGCGCCTTATGAAGTACTACAAAAGATTGTGGATGGGAGATATGACAACGAATATTATTTAGTGCAGAGCCATGTTTTTAAAGCCTTTCTAAAGGCCAGCAAGTTAGTCATACTCATGAGGTGAATGGGAAGGCCGTTCCATGCCTTGGCAACATTTGCTAAAAGCTTCTGCCCCCCCAGCTGGCTTTTTTAACCAGTGGCACCTTCGCTAGATTACCAACTGATGACCTTAATGAAAAACAAAATAGACGTTCCCGAGCAAAAACAAGGCAATTAAGCCACTTAAACAGTAAATCTTAATGTGAGTGACACGAATAATCCAGAGTCCAGTGAATCAAAGATAAGTGTATTCTTCTTTATTTTCCTTAGTCTTCTTTGCTCGCATTAACAGCACCAAGATAAGAACAGTAGCCAACACGTGTTTCGTCTCGGGTAAGTTGCCCGGCGACTACCTCAGGGCATAACAATAATCACATCCAAAAAATATGTTCATTAATCCACCACATCAATAACGTGTTATAAGTGGGTCCATACAATTTTGATCGTCTGTGTACAGTAAATATATATCTCTTTAAACACTTTCTCAATCCCGATCACAAAATCAGATGAAAGGGGTAGGTCAATATATCCAATGACCAAAAAGACGGGGAAGGGAGAGTGCTCCGTTCGCCACCAGTATTCAAAGTAGGACTGGTGGCGAACGGAGCACTCTCCCTTCCCCGTCTTTTTGGTCCTTGGATATATTGACCTACCCCTTTCATCTGATTTTGTGATCGGGATTGAGAAAGTGTTTAAAGAGATATATATTTACTGTACACAGACGATCAAAATTGTATGGACCCACTTATAACACATTATTGATGTGGTGGATTAATGAACATATTTTTTGGATGTGATTATTGTTATGCCCTGAGGAAGTCGCCGGGCAACTTACCCGAGACGAAACACGTGTTGGCTACTGTTCTTATCTTGGTGCTGTTAATGCGAGCAAAGAATACTAAGGAAAATAAAGAAGAATACACCTATCTTTGATTCACTGGACTCTGGATTATTCGTGTCACTCACATTGAGATTTACTGTTTAAGTGGCTTAATTGCCTTGTTTTTGCTCAGGAACGTCTATTTTGTTTTTCTTGTTTTTCCCCTTCACCTGTGTGACGGAGAAATATTGGGGCATAGGTGGCTGTCCCTTTTGATGTTTCCCTAGAGCACTTCTCTAATTTAGCATCATACTATTGACAGGATCTTGTATATGCGCGAGGGTGTAACCCTGCCATGGTTCTAAGTTTCATGATGACCTTAATGCTCTGTTCAGAATATACCAGCATAAACGTTGTTGCAGATAGTCTGGCCCATTTCCATGAAAGGCTTTAAATACCAATCATAATGCTTTGAATAGAGTGTGCTTCCTAATCGGCAGCCAGTGGAGTTTTTTTTTATCTCAGCCGAGATAAAGGCATATATAGGGGCATCAGTCAGGAGTCTCGCTGCTGCATTCTGCAGGATCTGTAATTTATTCATCAGTCCTTCTTGGATATTAAGATATAAACTATTACAATAGTCCAATATGGACATTGTTAGCACTGTAATAACTGTTTTTTGAGTGTCTTTGGGGAGCAGTGGCAATATTTTCCTACAAGATCTCAAGATATAGGAAGTACATGATGCCACTGTGTTCACATGGTTCTTAAAACTCAGATTGTTTTCAATCCACACTCACAGATTTTTCACTTTCCTGCTGGGAGTGGGAAGGAGGCCCAAAGTGTCCGGCCAGCAGTCAGAGGACCAGAAGTTGGGGTTGTTGCTGAAGAGCACAACCTCTGTTTTACCGGAGTTGAGTTTTCGGTAGTTTTGTGCCATCTAAACCCCTACGGCATTCACACGGTCCTGGAGCCGGGTCGCAGTACCAAGAATCCCCTCCGGCAGAATGGGCACAAGAATTTGGGTGTCATCCGCGTAGGAAGTCAAATTGAAACATAGGATTCAATCAGAGGCGCCAATGAGGACACATAAATATTAAAAATAGTCGGACTCAAAGAGGACCCTTGCGGCACTCCACAGGGTGGTGAGAATGAATCAGCTTTTTATTCGCCCAGCGTTACTGTTTGACTTTTGGAAAGAAAGGAATTGAAAAGTTTCCAGGCGGTGCCCTGGACTCACATTTCGTATAATCGGTTCATCAGCAAAGCGTGATGGTCCGTATCGAAGGACGCCAAGAAGTCCAGCAGAATCAAAGCAGCCTTTCCTTCCTGATCTAAAATAGTCCTAATCTCTTCTGTGGATTTGAGGAGCGCTCTTTCTGTGCTATGCCCCTCTATGAAACCGTACTGAGTTGGTTTCAGGGCCTTTGATTCTTGTAAAAACACCTTAAGTTGCGTGTTCAAATTGCTCTCGATGATTTTTGCCAGAGGTGGTAGACTGGATATGGGCCTAAAGTTATTTGTGTCTTTCGTATCAGAGGCAGAATGGATGTCTGTTTCAAATATTTGGGAAAGTAATCCTCTAAATACATTAAGTTTATGATAGAGGTCAAGGTGCCTGCAACTGGCTCCGCTGCCAATTTTACAATAGCTACAGGGCAAGGATCGTTTGGGGAGCCTGATTTCACTTTCATTAGAAGATTGAAAGTATCTGTAGATGTTAAAGGAGCCAGTTTGTTAAAAAAGGCCTTATTATCATCTCTCTCAGAGCAACACATCCTTTAGTCCAAGGTACAGCCCAAACGGCTGAACAGAATTACTTTAAATTTGGCAAAGAGGTAGTCCTCAGGTCAGGGATGTGCCTTTTGCATATATGGTGTAAATCCGTTCAGTAGTTCCTGAGAAAATTGAAATCAAAATCATATATATATCTGGGCGGAGCCTAACCACACATCTCATCGTGAGATCTGATTGGCTGTAAGCACTTCATCCAAGAAGTGTTGGCAGCCATCTTGGAACCAATATACATGATAGCACCTCATTAAAAAGCATTGCAGTTAATAGAAGGTTTTAAGACTTTAGTTACATTATAAATCATTTGTTGATGGTACCATACTCATTTTAGGAATAGTGGTATGTTCTAAGGTGATTTTACCATGTGAAAAAGCCTTCTGCTGGATATCATGAATCATGTTTGAGAGAAAACAATTTTCACATACTTTTCCCACAGAGGTTTGGAAGGTGATCTATAAGCTAAACTTAGAGCATATTTTCTGTAAATTCACAGTATCTTTCTAAGTCATGTGAGAATGAAGTCTGACATTCTCAGTAAAACATGTACATCGAACAAGGGCAGAGACTGTCAGTTGATTCCTTTGTGTTCTACTGCAGCTTCCCAGAGTGTTCCAAAGAACAACTAGAGCGCTAACAGTCTTACTTATGACAAAGGTATGGCACACCTGAAGCCATCTTGATTGGAATAAAGTGGTAACATTTAAAACATTTAATTTAAAAAGGAACAAAATGAGAGGGTTCATTTTGCCATAGAATGTATGATTAGTGCTGCAGAAAGAAAAATTAGGGCACATTTTGAGTGACTTCTCAAATCCTCTTCTATTTCATTAAAGAATTCTGACATGCAGACTGAAACATGCACTTTCAATACCAGCAGCAGACTTCCCTGGTGAGCAGTAGCTTTACTACAGTGATCTAATGAGCAACTAGAGTGCTAACATTCTGAATTTATGGCAAATGTGTGACACATCTGAATGCCTTCTTCATTGAAATAAAGTAAAAAACTGACAGTATGCCTACTGAGGAGACTACAGTAAATGAGGAAATCAGGAAACTTCATAACAAGTCTCCCAAGATGGCCACCAGAGACAAAAGAGCCCAAATGTAGCACAAATATCACCGAGATGTAGCCCAAGTATGGCCCAATGACAGAATGTCCCAGAGTGTTCTAACGAACAACTACAGCGCTAACAGTCTTACTTATGACAAAAGTATGGCACACCTGAAGCCATTTTGAATGGAATAAAGTGGTAACACTTAAAACATTTAATTTACAAAGGAACACAATGAGGGGATTCATTTTGCCATAGAAATTATGATTAGTGCTGCAGAAAGAAAACTTAGGGCACATTTTGACTTCTCAAATCCTCTTCTATTTCATTAAAAAATTCTGACATGCAGACTGAAACATGCACTTTGAATACCAGCAGCAGACTTCCCTGGTGAGCAGTAGCTTTACTACAGTGATCTAATGAGGAACTAGAGTGCTACCATTCAGAATTTATGGCAAATGTGTCACATCTGAATGCCTTCTTGATGGAACCAAAGTAAACAAGCATTGAAAATGCAATAGGTCTCGCCCTCGTTTAAGTTAAAGCAATTCTGTTTGTAATTAGGTGGCTTTTTAGCTTTGCTTTTATTAGTGTTTTTCAAAATGTCATGTACATAACATGCATATATGTATATGTATGCATGCATTTATATTTGTATTTATATAGATATGCAGATTATATATGTTTATATATGTATGTATATATATATATATACACATACATATATATAAATGCATATGCATATATGTGCATATGTGTGCGTGTAGAGAGAGGTAGAGGGAGGTAGAGAGGTAGAGGTCTAGAGGTAGAGACGTAGAGGTAGAGAGGTAGAGGTAGAGAGGTAGAGGTAGAGAGGTAGAGAGTAGTAGAGAGAGAGGTAGAGAAAGAGGTAGAGAAAGGTAGAGAGGTAGAGAGTAGAGGATGAGTAATAGAGAGTAGAGAGTTGAGAGAGAGTAGTAGAGAGTAGTAGAGAGAGTAACAGAGAGTGAGTAGGAGAGAGTAGTAGAGTGAGTAGTAGAGAGTGAGTAGTAGAGAGTAGTAGAGAGTGAGAAGTAGAGAGTAATAGAGAGTAGTAGAGATTTAGTAGTAGACGGAGTAGTAGAGAGTGAGTAATAGAGAGTAGTAGAGAGTGAGTATTAGAGAGTGAGTAGTAGAGAGTAGTAGAGAGTGAGTAGTGGAGACTGAGTAGCAGAGCGAGAGTGGTAGAGAATGAGTATTAGAGAATGAGTAGTAGAGTGAGTAGTAGAGAGTAGTAGAGAGAGTAGTAGAGAGTGAGTAGTAGAGAGTAGTAGAGAGTAGTAGAGAGAGAGTAGTAGAGAGTGAATAGTAGAGAGTGAGTAGTAGAGAGAGAGTAGTAGAGAGTGAGTAGTAGAGAGTAGTAGAGAGTGGGTAGTAGAGAGTAGTACAGAGTGAGTAGTAGAGAGTGATTAGTAGAGAGTAGTGGAGTAGTAGAGAGTGAATAGTAGAGAGTAGTAGAGAGTGAATAGTAGAGTGAGTAGTAGGGAGTAGCAGAGAGTGAGTACTAGAGTGAGTAGTAGAGAGCAAGTAGTAGAGAGTGTGTAGTAGAGAGAGCAGTAGAGAGTAGTAGAGAGTGAGTAGTAGAGAGTGAGTAGTAGAGAGAGTAGTAGAGAGTGAGTAGTAGAGAGTAGTAGAGAGTAGTAGAGAGAGAGTAGTAGAGAGTGAGTAGTAGAGAGTGAGTAGTAGAGAGTGAGTAGTAGAGAGAGAGTAGTAGAGAGTGAGTAGTAGAGAGTAGTAGAGAGTGGGTAGTAGAGAGTAGTACAGAGTGAGTAGTAGAGAGTGATTAGTAGAGAGTAGTGGAGTAGTAGAGAGTGAATAGTAGAGAGTAGTAGAAAGTGAATAGTAGAGTGAGTAGTAGGGAGTAGTAGAGAGTGAGAAGTAGAGTGAGTAGTAGAGAGCAAGTAGTAGAGAGTGTGTAGTAGAGAGAGCAGTAGAGAGTAGTAGAGTGAGTAGTAGAGAGTGAGTAGTAGAGAGTGAGTAGTAGAGAGAGTAGTAGAGAGTAGTAGAGTAGTAGGGAGTGAGTAGTAGAGAGTGAGTAGTAGAGAGTAGTAGAGAGTGAGTAGCAGAGAGAGTAGTAGAGAGTAGTAGAGTGAGTAGTAGAGAGTGAGTAGTAGAGAGTGAGTAGTAGAGAGAGAGAGTAGTAGCGAGTGAGTGGTAGAGAGTAGTAGAGTGAGTAGTAGAGAGTAGTAGAGAGTGAGTAGTAGAGAGAGTAGTAGAGTGAGTAGTTGAGAGTGAGTAGTTGAGAGTGAGTAGTAGAGAGTAGTAGAGAGTAGTAGAGTAGTAGAGAGTGAGTAGTAGAGAGTAGTAGAGTGAATAGTAGAGAGGGAGTAGTAGAGAGAGAGTAGTAAAGAGAAAGTAGTAGAGAGTAGTAGAGAGTGAGTAGTAGAGTAGTAGAGAGTGAGTGGTAGAAAGTAGTAGAGAGTAGTAGAGAGTGAGTAGTAGAGAGTGAGTAGTAGAGAGTAGTAGTAGAGAGTAGTAGAGTAGTAGAGAGTAGTAGAAAGTGAGTAGTAGAGAGTGAGTAGTAGAAAGTAGTAGCGAGTGAGTAATAGAGAGTGAGTAGTTTAATTTAAAAGGAACACAATGAGGAGGTTCATTTTGCCATAGAAATTATGATTAGTGAGGAAAAAAGAAAAATTAGGGCACATTTTGAGTGACTTCTCAAATCCTCTTCTATTTCATTAAAAAAGTTCTGACATGCAGACTGAAACATGCACTTTCAATACCAGCAGCAGACTTCCCTGGTGAGCAGTAGCTTTACTACAGTGATCTAATGAGCAACTAGAGTGCTATCACTCAGAATTTATGGAAAATGTGTGACACATCTGAATGCCTTCTTGATGGAATCAAAGTAAAAAACTGAAAGTATTTCCTACTGAGGAGACTGTAGGAAATGAGGAAATTAGGAAACATCATAACAAATAAGTCTCCCAAAATGGCCACTAGAGACAAAAGAGCCCAAATGTAGCCCAAATATCACCCAGATGTAGCCCAAGTATAGCCCAATGACAGAATGTCCCAGAGTGTTCTAACGAACAACTACAGCGCTAACAGTCTTACTTATGACAAAAGTATGGCACACCTGAAGCCATCTTGAATGGAATAAAGTGGTAACAATTAAAACATTTAATTTACAAAGGAACACAATGAGGGGATTCATTTTGCCATAGAAATTATGATTAGTGCTGCAGAAAGAAAAATTAGGGCACATTTTGACTTCTCAAATCCTCTTCTATATCATAAAAAAATTCTGACATGCAGACTGCAACATGCACTTTGAATACCAGCAGCAGACTTCCCTGGTGAGCAGTAGCTTTACTACAGTGATCTAATGGGCAACTAGAGTGCTAACATTCAGAATTTATGGCAAATGTGTGACACATCTGAATGCCTTCTTGATGGAACCAAGTAAAAAACTGAAAGCATTTCCTACTGAGGAGACTGCAGTAAATGAGGAAATTAGGAAACTTCATAACAAATAAATCTCCCAAGATGGCCACCAGAGACAAAAGAGCCCAAATGTAGCCCAAATATCACCCAGATGTAGCCCAAGTATAGCCCAATGACAGAAGTGTGCAAAACACTTTTTTTTTGTGTATTTTCAGTTTTATATAGGGCAGACTTGTCAGGTATTGGAATGCTTTACATGAGCTTTGGTTACATCACACAAGATCAAATTCATTTTGGTTGTAGACATGGGGAGATTAAGTGATTTGACCACAATCACAGAATGTTGAGCTGAAGCAGAAACTCAAACCTGGTTCCCCAGTTGCAAAGTCTGCAGCTCTGGAAGTAACACCACATCCTCTCTCCAAGGTGCAACATTTAATCAAGTGGTCAACTGGATAAAAAAACATAAAGATTACAAATAATTTAAAAGTTCTTTGTCGCTATTTGAAAACTCAGAAAATATGTCCTCCTTTTAGTTTTTTAGAGCACTAACCATAATTTTGATGCAAATAAGACCCTCTCATATATGTAATTTCTAAAGGAAATACTCTAGGTATTACAGTTTTGATTACATCAAGATGACGTCAGGCGTTCCACACTTTTGTAATAAATATAGAATGTTACCAATCTAGTTGTTCATTGGGATACTGTTGAGAGGCAGAGGCCAGGGGCACGGACTTTGAAAATTGAAGGCAGGTAGGAGAGTGCAGAGGCAACAATTTGACCACACTGGGCAGGCAGGAAGGGCAGTGGCAGCACAACAGACTATGGAGGGCAGTGGAAAGGGGGGCAGGGGCAACAAACCAACAATACAGGACTGGCAAGAGAGGCTGTGGCAATATAATAGACCATTGTGGGCAGAAGGAAGAGGCAGTGGTAGTACAACCATATATGCCAACAGACCCGTTTCAGCCAGGAAACGTCCAATGTTTTTAAGCTCTAATGGGCTTCATTTGATCTCTCTCCTGTCTACAATCTCCTCTTTTTCAATGTAACTCAAAGGGGAAAATCAATGCCCCAGTTTTTTTTCAAAATTTCCCTCTTACCAAGTTCAAAATGTTCGCAAGTATGGTACATTGAATCATGGTAGGCAGGAGGAATTGGGGTAGGGACATGGACTCGGATTACAGAGGACAGGAGGGACATGGAGAGGTGCACCAAACTGACCCTACAGGGCAGGCATCAGGGTTTGCAGCAGCACAATACACCACACAGCGCATGCGGGACGGGAGTGCAGCACAACAATCCATAGAAAGCAATAGGGAGGGGACAGGACCATACACATGGACAACAGAGAACAGATGGGAAAGAGGCAATGGTAGCTAGCTGACCATAATGGACAGACAGGAGAGAAAGCTGCAGCATAACAGACCATAAAGGGCAGGAGGGACGGATCAGGGGCATTGCAATGGAACAGACAAGCCAGGAGGGAGGGAATAGGGGGTCTGCACATGGAAATAGAGGGCTGGGGGCAAGGTGGCAGGGCAGGAGCAGCAAGATGACCATGGAGGTCAGGCAGGATGGGCACCAGAAACAAGACACACCATGGAGAGCAACAATGAGACTATGGTGGCATACACACAGACCATGGAGAGAAGGTGGGAGGGGGTCAGGGGCAGCTAGCTGACCACACAGGGAATGTGGGAAGGGCCATGGCAGCACAGAAGACCATGCATGGCAAGCGGGAGGGTTAGTGGCAGCACAATGGTTATGATGGGCAAGAAGGAGGGTTCAGGGGCATGCACAAAGGACCATGGAGGATAGAAGGGAGGGTCAGGACCTGGGCACAGACAAGAGAGATCAGGGGAAGGGGCCTCACAACAGACCACGCGGGGCAGGCAGGAGGAGCAGTTGCAGCACAACAGATCAGGGAGGGCAGAAGGGTGTGGCAGTAAAATGGACCATGGAGGACAGGAGGAAGGGGATAGAGGCATGGCCTGTGGACAGGCAGGGTGGAGGTTGCAGGGACAGGTTACAGTCATCTGACAATGCTAGGCAGGTGGGAGGGGAGTGGCAGCTCAACAGAACACTCAGAGTAGATAGGAGTGGCAGGTCCATGGAACATAGTGGGCAAAAAGGATGGAGCAGGGGCATGCACAAAGACATCGGAGGACAGGGGGAAGGAGAATAGGGGCAGCAAGCTAAGCACAGAGGCTAAGCAGGAGGTCAATGATGGGCCATAGAATTGGGCAATGGAGGGCAGGAGGAGTGGACTGGTACATCATGCTAAATGGAGGGCAGTGGCAGCACATCAGACCATGCATGGCAGGAGGGAGGAGGCTAGTCCATGGATTCAGACAACAGAGGATAGGGAGGAGGTGGATGGGGCAGCAAGCTAACTGTTCAGAGAAGGTGGGTATTAGGAACTTTATTGTTTTTAAAATGTATGTCTGTGCGAACTACTTAAAATATGAACAAGTATGCAGCATAATCTCACTTTTATTCAGGAAGAAGAGGACGTTTGTGACTGTGACTCCGGGCTCACTTGGCAGAAACACCCCCTGACCCTCCACCCCCATCGCAAAATGTAATGCCCATGAAAAGGGTAGGTGGACGCAGTGTTATATAGAACCTAGTCCTGAGAGCATGATTGTAAATGAACACTAGATGTAGTATATGGTATAAACTATGCACCAAAAAATGTGATATAAGATGAACTGGGGCGTGAAATATAATATGCAATACATTGTGCGCAATGACAGATTCATTGGAGAACGCGAGATAGCACAGGCACTAGCGCGTGCTATGCGATATGCGCCTTGGAGTGTAATATGCACAGGGCAGTGTTGTGTAACATAACTAGTCTCTAAACTTGTAATATAAAATATGTGCTGGGGAGTGTAACGTTGCATATGCACTGTGACAAAGATATGGATCCCAGATTGTAATATGTATGGCATAGCGCTGTGCGTTATAACATACACATCGAGGAAGGCACGTTAGATGGGACAATATAACCTGTGCGAAGGCAAGTGTGGCATGACATATTCACGGGGTGGTGTTACAGTGCACATGGGCTAGAGAGTGTCATAGCATACGCACTAGCTGGTGGAATACAACACAGAGGTGTGAGGAAATCGGCGGACACTGATGGGTGTAACACAGCATTGGGCTCAGCCAGGAGCACGCTGTGACTCTCAAGTGAGGTTTGTCTCCTTTCCAGACAGTAAAATAAAAAGTATTACACATTCGGCGGTGGATGTGTTTTTTATTAACCGTGAGGGGGGTTTCTTGCATAGTTTGGTCGAATTTTTGTTGAATCCCCTTTGAATGGCTTGGTGTGCGTGTATATTAAATGTGCCCGTCAATAGCTACCCATGTTTGTATAAATAAACGACAAGGGTGTCTACTTGGAGAGTACCCACCGGCGGGGGCGCCGGGATTAGGCACTGTAGGGCGTCAGACACGTCAGAGCTTCACTAGCGGTGTAAATACATTCCATTTGGATTCATTCTATGCATAGTCGCCTTTTAATTAATATCACGCAAATCGTCATGGTCATAGGTACATAAGGTTTGTCCAGCATGTCCTAGGTGTTCCTATAAATATATATATTTTAAAAATAATAAAAAACAAAGGCAGGCCCCGGGGGATGGGGTCCCCGGAGCCATAAGTGGCCTGAGGAGGGGGCAACCCAGCCCCCTCCTAAAGAATTTAAATTAAAAAAAGGCCATGAGCCGGGGGTTGGGGCCAAATTAATTTTTTTCAACAAAAAAAATAAGGGTGCAGGCCCTGGGGGATGGGGTCCCCAGGGCCAGTAAATTAGAAAAAGAAGGGGGGCCACACAACCCTCCTTCTTAAAAAAATAAATAAATAAATAAAAGACGGGCATCGCGCTGGAGGCCACGCCCCCTCCTTGCAGCACTCTGCAAACGCGCCCCCTGTCCAGTTGTAAGTTGGGGAATTAATTCCCCTTCAATACTGAGGGTCCCTAAGGGCCAACTAGCCCAACAGGTATCTCCAGTGTACGCCAGGGAGCTGCGTTGCAGACAGGTGTTCTGATGCCACGCCCCTTTTTACACCTCTATGCAACGCAGCTCTGTGGCGCTTACTGGAGGTACCTAGTGGGCTAGTTTGACCCTAGGGACCCTTAGGATTCAAGGGGACTTAATCTCTCAACTTAGAACGGCCACAGGGTGCGTTTACACAGTGGTGAAGGGAGGGGACGGAGCCTGAGGTGATGTGTGCAAACACGCCCTGTGGCGCGTTTTAAGTTGGGGAAATAATTCCCTTTCATTCCTGAGGGACCCTGGGGGCCAACTAGCCCACCAGGTGCTTCCAGTAAGTGCCACTGCTCTGCGTTGCAGAGAGGTGGTGCAGGCCGTGCTCCTTTTTACACCTCTCTGCAATGACGCTTACTAGACGTACCTAGTGGGCTATTTTGCCCCTAGGGATCCTCAGGATTCAAGGGGACTTAATCTCCCAACTTAAAAAACGGCCACAGGGCATGTTTACACAGTGGGGAAGGAAGGGGACGGGGCCTGAGGTGACATGTGCAAACACGCCCTATGGCGCATTTTAAGTTGGGGAAATAATTCCCCTTCAATCCTGAGGGCCCCTGGGTGCTAATTAGCCCACCAGGTGCTTCCAGTAAGCGCCACTGAGCTGCGTTGCAGAGAGGTGGTCCAGGCCGTGCCACTTTTTACACCTCTCTGCAACGCAGCTCTGTGGCGCATACTTGAGGTACCTAGTGGGCTAGTTGGACCCTAAGGACCCTCAGGATTCAAATTAACTTAATCTCCCAACTAAAAATGGCCACAGGGCGTGTTTACACAGTGGTGAAGGGAGGGGACGGGGCCTGAGTTAACGTGTGCAAACAAGCCCTGTGGCGCCTTTTAAGTTGGGGAAATAATTCCCCTTCAATCCTGAGGGCCCCTGGGGGCTAACTAGCCCACCAGGTGCTTCCAGTAAGCACTACTCCGCTGCGTTGCAGAGAGGTGGTCTAGGCCGTGCCCCTTTTTACATCTCTCTGCAACGCAGCTCTGTGGAGCTTACTGGAGGTACCTAGTGGTCTAGTTGGACCCTAGGGACCCTCAGGATTCAAATGAACTTAATCTCCCAACTAAAAACGGCCACATGGCGTGTTTACACAGTGGTGAAGGAAGGGGACGGGGCCTGAGTTAACGTGTACAAACAAGCCCTGTGGCACGTTTTAAGAGGTAGTTTTAATCCCCTGCCCTATTATAAACTAGGGGCTTACAGAGGAGGTCATGCTGATCACAGGGGGACCCCAACGCATAGTGTTCCCTAGTGTATGTAGGTGTTTTCACTGTATTCTGAGTGTCTTTTAACATAGCACTGGCTCTAGGACTGGTTAGTCAGACTCAGTTACCACCAGTATCCGTCTGAAAAAGTTGAGGGTACAGGATGATTTTGCAACAAGGCTTCTTACTGCTCTTCTGTTTGTTCTTTCTTCACATGTCCTATCTCTGTAGGCATAGTTAGAAATTAGCATTTAAAAAACCTTTGAAATTCACTGAAAAAACCATAGGTTTCAGGCACGTTAAAGTTAGGAATTAGCATTTAAAAAACATTAGAAATTCACTGAAAAAACCATAGGTTTCAGGGGCGTTATAGTTAGCTGGACTTTTCACTCGTACAAAACCATTGAAATTCCCCCATTATAGTTATTTCAGCTAACTATAACTTCCGCGCCCGCAATGCACTGCTGATGACGGGGCCTGAGGTGACATGTGCAAACACGCCCTATGGCGCATTTTAAGTTGGGGAAATAATTCCCCTTCAATCCTGAGGGCCCCTGGGGGCTAATTAGCCCACCAGGTGCTTCCAGTAAGCGCCACTGAGCTGCGTTGCAGAGAGGTGGTCCAGGCCGTGCCACTTTTTACACCTCTCTGCAACGCAGCTCTGTGGCGCATACTTGAGGTACCTAGTGGGCTAGTTGGACCCTAAGGACCCTCAGGATTCAAATTAACTTAATCTGACGTCACATATTACATCACTCATGACATGGTCAGTGACATCACTCATGACATCACTGATGACATCTTAAATGACATCACTAATGACATCACTGATGACATCATCCTTGTGATAGAGTGGCAGACCTCCTCTTCCCCTAATATAACCTTTGATACACACATTCAAAAATAGAAACTACAATGTTCAAAACAATGGACATACCAATACCAGTTACAACAACCTATTCAGTAATTCTAAGATCCACATACACATCCACTCATTCACCAACAGTCCTATACAGTCACTCATACATGTACTCACTCATCATATGTACTCACACACCTATACATCCTGTTACACAACGCCACTCATCCATAGAGTTACTCACACACATAGTCACTCATGCTAATAAAGAATCAAACATCCATGTACAGTTATACACACACCACCACACTTACTTCTACAGAAACTTACACATACTTAGTCTTTTAAACAATCACTTATAGAAACACATACTTATTCATACAGGAACTCTTTCAATCTCTCACTCTCACATATACTCACTTATATACACCAATAGTCACTAGTTTAAAACATATGTAGTTACTCATAAAGACACTATTGAGACAGTCTATCACTCACTAACACACCCATGCACACACTCATCCACCCATACAGTCCTGCACACATGCTGTCTTCAACACATACAAACAGTGAGTCACTCATTCATGCACCTATGCACTACGTAATACCCCCCACCGAACCATACAGACACTCAGACACTCATACTGATACTCAAAAAACCAACTAATAACCTATATAGACACTCATGTAGCTACTCACCAACCCATGCAGCCACTTATACACAAAGTGAGAGACTGATACAGATATTTTCAAATTTAAACATTACTCACTAAGCCATGTATTCACTAAGATACACTTAATCAGTCAGTTATACAATCAATTTTTCAAAAACAAATCATCCATTTCGACACTTATATACCCATTTATTCTTCCATCGACCTTGAGATATACATATATAAAACATATGTAATTTTCAGAAAAACACACATTCACTTGAGATGTCATCAGTGATGTCATGAGTGATGTCACTGACCATGTCATGAGTGATGTAATATGTGACGTCATCAGCAGTGCATTGCGGGCGCGCGAGTTATAGCTAGCTGAACTAACTATAACGGGGGAATTTCAATGGTTTTGTACGAGTGAAAAGTCCAGCTTACTATAACGCCCCTGAAACCTATGGTTTTGTCAGTGAATTTCTAATGTTTTTTAAATGCTAATTCCTAACTATAACGTGCCTGAAACCTATGGTTTTTTCAGTGAATATATATATATTCACTAAAAAAATAGGTTTCAGGGACGTTATAGTTACAAATTGCAGGGTACATACAGGACAAGATTTGTGTGATATCCGGACCACATTTTCCACAATGCACAGTCTCATTTGAGCTTCTCATTGGTGGGTGTGCAATATGAAAATGGCGAAGTGGGTTCAGCGTTTGCACACACGTCTCTGTTCAAGCCTCTGAAGAGAAGCATATGGAGCTTTGAAACACATCATGCAATTCCATTACGGAGCGTCTTCTACAGGCGGATCCTCGTCCCTGCCTATCAGAAATAAAACTGCTGATCGAGTGCTACTCACCAGGTGGACAACCTTTGGAGCAGAATGTAATACACGGCCATCCTGCCGCAGAGTGTGCACCACCTCGTAATGTTATGGTAACTATCATGTGGGCAATGTGGGCCAGCAGCGGCAAACAGGATTGAGGATGAGTCCACTTGCAGGGTCCATACAGGACAAGATTTGTGTGCTATCCAGACCACATTTTCCACAATGCACAGTCTCATTCGAGCTTCGTTAGTGATGTCATTTGAGATGTCATCAGTGATGCCATCAGTGATGTCACTGACCATGTCATGAATGATGTAATATGTGATGTCATCAACAGTGCATTGCGGGGGCATGAGTTATAGTTAGCTCAACTAACTATAACGGCTGAATTTCTATGGTTTTGTACGAGTGAAAAGTGCAACTAACTATAATATCCCTGAAACCCACGTTTTTTTCCACGAATTTCAAGGGTTTTTAAATGATAATTTATAACTATAACGTCCCTGAAATGTATGTTTTTTTCAGTGAATTTCAAAGGTTTTTAAAATGATAATTTGTAACTATAAAGTCCCTGAAACCTATGGTTTCGTTAGTGAATTTCAAAGGTTTTTTAAATGCTAATTTCTAATTATAATGTTCATTAACCCCTTCGCCGCGGCACGAATTCCGCCGCGGCGCTGGGGGGGTTTAGGGGCAGTGCGGCGCCACTGTGCTCATGACGCAACCACGCCGTCATGAGTCACGGGCGAGCTGTGCTCTTGATAGCGTATGCAACCAACTTACCTTTGACAGTCGGAGAAAACTTTGGTTATGTAACTTTGTCTCAGTCATTGTACAAGCACCTATGGGGGTGGGGGTACGGGCCGTACCTACGGCGGTGGGGTTACGCGCCGTACCTACAGGGGTGGGGGTACACGCCATACCTACGGGGGTGGGGGTACGCGCCATACCTACGGGGGTGGGGGTACGGCGCGTACATACACGGGTGTGGGTATGGCGCGTACATACACGGGTGGGAGTACGGCACGTACATACACGGGTGGGGGTATGGCACGTACATGCGGGGGCTTGGGGGGGACGGCGCGTACATGTGGGGGCTGGGGGGGTTTCGGAGCGTACTTACGGGGGCTGGGGGGGGTTCGGCGCGTACCGGCCCCCAATTCCATTCGCATCGCGCCGTACTTCGCTTTGCCGGCACTTTTTGGGTGCCGTAAAAATATTGCCGTCCGGACTGGTGTTTGTACGAATCGTACTTCCTGGTTCGTGAAATGCAGCATGCATGCGTCCCGACGTCACGTCGGCACTGTCCCGGATCACATTGGTATGTGTTTTTACAGTCGGTCGGTGTTTTTTCTGACTCGTACGGAAATGGTGTTTCCGTACGAATCGTGCTATCAAGTTTGTAGGGTTTTTTTACCGGGTACGAGTCGGACGGAGAAAACCCTCCGACTGACTACCCGGTTTTTCCAGGATCGGAATCTGCACCTTAGTGTCGGTCAGTGAAACTCACGTCGGTTTTCCGGCCGTATCACTATTTTCCCTATGGCTCGGTCATAAGGCTTGTATTCTGTACGGGTCGGTTGTAATTGTCAAATTATCGCAATTTCCGCGAGCGGAACGGAATTTTAGCCCAGGACTAGTCAATGCATTGCTCCCCAATGCAGAGTTTTGCATCTCATTCCTTGCAACTAATTATGCCATCCAGTAATTCTGGAATGATGTGTGGCTTCGGTGTAGGTGGAAGTCCTTGTGAGGATGTTTGACGGAGCATTTGGATCTTGTTATGCCGATTCATTCCTCTCCCTCTGAGAAACTTCTTTCGACAGATGCAAGGGGTAGATTGTCTCCAAATATTTTTTCATGGATGATGTTCCACATGATTACTTCTTTTCTGAACCTGTCGAGAGTACTCTTTTACAGATCTTGCATGTAACTTTTCTTGCACTGACCTTCTTCTCTCCCTCCGGCACAGTGAAGATGGCCCAAACCACACTTTCCTTTCTTTTTTTAACTGGCTCCACTATATCATCTTCCTCTTCCAGAGGGTCTTGATCAGGTCGACTGGATGCCATTGTTTAAATAAAAAGTCAAGAAACACTCTAAAATAGAAAATTCAAGCAAGATACAAGAAGCAGGTCTTGCCAGGGAGACAGAGAAATAATAAGAGGAATAAAACAGGTGCTGGATCCTCCCTCTTACAGAATGAAAATGTTATAAACCAATCAGAAGCTTTCTTTCCTGGTCACACCTGTCGCGCACAAGTCGCACACACTGTAAAATGATGTATCTATAATAATGAAGTATGAATAGGTGTTTATTAAATATTTTAAAAGTATATGAGTGGAATTATTGATACAAATCTGAGATTTTAACTTTATATAGTGATATTTCACACTTTGAAAATTGCGCCGGAGTCGAAATACGTGCAGGAACGTACGTAAAGTTCATAGTACAAAATACTGTTCATAAATTGTTTTCTAAATTATATCACTGAAAATCTTTAACCAAAACTGATATTTATAGTTTCTACAATGATATTTCATACTTTTGAAAGTACACCGAAGTCGCAACTCCAGTGGGACTCTAGAAATGCGAGCCAGCAGGGTTCGGGCACCCTGAATCAGTGCACCCAGGTACAGAGCAAGAATATCGATGAATAAATATCGATGTACAGAAATATTGAGGTTAAATATTGTGGGTGAGAAATATCGATAGAAAAAAATAGCATTACAAGATTATTGATTGTTAGGTAAGTAATATCGATTGCAAAAATATAGAAATATTAAATATCGTTTACAAAAATATAGTTGTAAAACATATCGAATTATTATTAATGTTATGTATTTTAGTATTTTGTATATGATTTGTTTGTAGTTTTAATACATGTTTTAAAATTGTATTTGTGAATATATATTTTTTCAATATAATTTTGTGTTTTTCGTTCCGTAGCGGGTTGTGGGATTATAGGGGAATATGGTGGGAAGTAATCTAATTATATAGATTTAATTTATTATTTATAGTTGTTAATATATTTTTTTTAATTGAATTATGCATTTTTAGTTCTGTAGCGGGTTGTGGGCTCATAGGGGAAAAGGGTGGGAAGTAATTTAATTATATGAAATGTGTTCAATAATTTATTTGTATTCATAATTGTATAATCATAATGTTATTGAGTTAACTGTGTACATTAATTCATTAATTTTGTGATAATGGTTTAATAATTAGTTATTAATTAATTAACATTAATTAATTATCAATTAATTATGGTAATTGTTCAATTAATTTTAGATGTGTGTTGTGGTGTTTATAGGTGTAAATGGTAGGAAGGGTGGGAAGTAATTTATTTTGTATTGACAAATTATTAATTATTTGTTAATTAATTTGTATACATTAATTAGTAATTAATATTTGAAATTGTGTAATTAATTTTAGGTGTGTGTTGTGGATATTATAGTGTTAAGCTATATGTAATTAATGAATGTTTATTATATTTTTTTATTAATAATATATTTAAATTTCAAAATTATTTATGGTGTGGTATCCAGCACTTTCTCTACTGAGGTACTCACTGGAGTGGGAATAGCAATTTTTACCCCTCCGCTATCCAACTCTTACCCTGATTTTCACTCACTGAAGTGGGAATAGTAATTTTTACCCCTCCGCTCTCCAACACTTTCCCTACTGTTGCACTCACTGGAGTGGGAATTACATTTTTGACCCCTCCGCTATCCAACATTTTCCCTGCTGTTGCACTCACTGGAGGGGGAATAGTAATTTTTACCCCTCCGCTATCCAACACTTTCCCTACTGTTGCACTCGCCGGAGTGGGAATAGTAATTTTGACCCCTCCGCTATCCCACACTTTCCCTGCTTTTGCACTCACTGGAGTGGGAATAGTAATTTTTACCCATCCTCTATCCAGCACTTTCCCTGCTGTTGTACTCACTGGAGTGTGAATAGTAATGTTTACCCCTCCTCTATCCAACACTTTCCCTGCAGTTGCACTCACTAGAGTGGAAATAGTAATTTTTTACCCCTCCCATAGCTAACATTTTTCCTGCTATTGTAATTATTGTGTTGTAAAATGTATGTTTTTTTTAAATAGTTTAATGTGTTAATTAATTTTAGGATGTTTTAATATTTTTTCAGTTATTGATATATGTATATATTTTATTTTTATATAATTTAAAAAGTTTATACATTAAAGATAATAGTTAATAAAATGTATTTAAGTAAATCTATTTATATGTACACACTTTTGTGTGTATATATTTTTTAAATTAAGTTTATTTGTTATATTTAGTTAAAATATGTATTAAATGTAATTTATTTTGTTAAAAATATAAATGTTATCTACTATATTTTTTTGAAGTAACATATATTTTTTAAGTTGATATTTTTTACATCTATATTTTTTACTTCATTATTTTAGTTTTGATATTAATGTACTTACCTGTTTAAGTATAGGGAGTCGGTATATTTGTAATCGATATTTTTACATCGATATTTTTGTTAACTATATTTTTGTAATCGATATTTAAACATGGAACCGTGCAACCGTCAAGTAGGTTCGTGTAGGGTGCGTAAATTCTTTGTATAAATATTTTTAAAAAGAAACCGTAATAATACAATAAAACAACTTTTATTAAAAGCATTATTTTAACAAAATATAAATGTAAGTTGTACATATCAAAAAATGAATAAACCATAGGTCTTAGAGACGTTATAGTTAGGAATGAGCATTTGAAAATCCTTTGAAATTCACTGAAAAAAAACACAGGTTTCAGGGACGTTATAGTTAAGCTGGCATTTCACTTGTGCAAAATCAATGAAATTCGGCTGTTATAATTAGCTGAGCTAACTATAACTTGCGCCCCTACAATGCACCGCTGATGACATCACCTATTACATCACTTATCCATTGGTCAGTGACATCACTGATGATATTTCAAATTACATCCTATAGGACACATAGTCAAACCTACAGCTAGAACCGCTAGATTGAATTTGGTGTAAATCCATTCAGTAGTTTTCAAGAAATTTAAAAAGAAATAGTTAGTGATATCTCTGGTCGCTGATTTTTTGTGATGAAGTTGTGATTAATCGCAAAAGCACACACAAAAGAAATTCTCTGATTGTGTGGACAACCCGAACAGAAAATTGCAGCTCCTAGTTTATTGATTCAAAATGGGTACTGGGGCTGAAAATTTGGGTGAAAGCTACCATAAGGGGTCATGGTGGAGGTACTCTGACCCCGTGTTTGAGAAATGGGATGTTAGTGACACAAGTTATGGGTGCAAAATATATTTGTAATCATGAAAACATTGTGCCCCCCTTGTACCATTGCGGGGACATTGCGACTAACAACGTTGTCATGAATATTGGTGAAAATATATTTTTTTTAAATCTCTCTCTCCATATATAAATATATATATGCATATATATATATATATATATAGGTGTTAGGTGTTATTAGGATCCTATCGTTATGTATCATTCAGTGTATATGCTTTATAAGTGTTTTACATTTTGCACATTTATTGCACAATTGCACATATGCTCAAATTGCACTTTTGCACTATTTGCACTTTATTTATTGCACTTATACGCACCTTTTGCACTTTAGGCTAACTGCACATACACATCAAACAAACAAACTATTTATAAAAAAATACATAATAATCCAAAATACATCAAAAATAACTATCACTTATTTCGATAGGAAGCAACATAGTATTCCTTGATAGGATTGACATAGAACTTTATTGAACACACTACATTCCTGCTTTTTGGATTTTATCCAGATGATATTTTTGATCAGTCTTAGGACACATTGCTGATAATATTTGCACATTCAATTATTATTATTTCGTGGTGTAGGATTTACATTTCATAGGAGAGTTGTCTGGGACTGCCCATGTACTCCATATGATCCAACTTCAACACAAGTTTGATTTCATGTGTTTTGAGTTTGCTATAATCAAATGTATTTAGACTCTATATAAAGTGTCAAACTCGGGAGGTTGGGTCAAATCGTATATTGTATATACGCACACACGCGAATATAATTATTTGTTTATAATATGCAAATTTTACGATGCTGTTTTTAGCAGGAAGTTAAAATTGTAAAATGAAAGTATGTCTTCTATTTCTCTCCGTCATGTGACAGGGGTGTTAGCATTTTTAAAGATCGTCATACGCAAAGTTTGTCTCATGTGATCAAGGCCGTTCGTCGGCCGAAACGCGTCATTACAAATAAAAAGTGTTTATCAACGAAGAGGAGTTTGTGCATTCTTTTTCCTGGAGAAACTGATGAATGCTTTGTGCCTATATATATATATATATATCTATATATCTATATATATATATATATTCACTGAAAAAACCATAGGTTTCACACATGTTATAGTTAGCTGGACATTTTACTGATAAAAAACCAATGAAATTCCCCCGTTATAGTTACTGTAGGCAACTATAACTCACGCGACCGTAATCCTCTGCTGATGCTAATACTGTATTTAGACACTTATTTGCCCATGTCTTCTTCCATTAAATTTTAGCTATACATATATTACAAATATTTTTTTTTCATAAAGACACATATGTCATCAGCAGAGGATTACGGTCGCGTGAGTTATAGTTGCCTACAGTAACTATAACGGGGGAATTTCATTGGTTTTTTATCAGTAAAATGTCCAGCTAACTATAACATGTGTGAAACCTATGGTTTTTTCAGTGAATTTGCAAGGTTTTTTAAATGCTAATTCCTAACTATAACGTGTGTGAAACCTATGGTTTTTTCAGTGAATTTGTAAGTTTTTTTAAATGCTAAGTTACTTTACGCCATTTGTGGCGTGCGCGCCCACTTAACGCAGTTCGTTCCGTGCGCGCACGGTGCGCTTTGCGCACCGTGCGCGCACAGTGAGCACGCGGTGCGCTTCGCGCACCGCATGCCCACGTTACGCTAGATGGGCCATGAACGCACGATGCGCTTCGCGCACCGTGCGCACATGGAGGACATATGATGAGCATCGTTGTGACAGGTAAAATATATGTTTTGTTTAGCTCTAATAAGCCATGCACACGGGGTGGGGAGAATGTGGATATATTTTTTTTTATTATTATTTCTTACCGTACGCGTACGGTAAGCGTAATCGGCGAAATTTTCGAAAAAATTAAAATTGCCTTTTTTCACTTGGGGGATCGTTGGGGACTCCCTCGACATGGCTAGGTGCTTGGGAGCTGTGTAAACAGCCCCTTTACATGTTTTTGCACTTGGTTTTTCAACCCCCTGTCAGAGTGCGAGAGAGAAAATGGCGGCCGCCGCTTCCTGGTTTCGACCGATTCGAATGTTTACTAAGATCTAAGGGCCAATCAGAATCGCCCTCGCGCACGCCACCGTACGCGTACGGTAAGCGCACCGTAAGCGCACCGTACGCTGGCTCAGATATATATATTGATTTAAAGGCTATTTTCTCAGAATCTACTGAACAAATTTACACTTCCTTGACCTGAGGACTACCTCTCTGCCAAATTTCAAGTAATTCTGTTCAGCCGTTCGGGCTGTAGCTGTGTCTAAAGGTCCTATGGAAAAATGCATGGGAAAAACGCGTTTTGGGACCCCCCTTTTATCTCAGCCCCCGCTTGACGAATCCCCCTGAGACTTTCAGGGTAGGAGCGGAGCGTAGCGCCCCACCAATTTTGAAAATTTCGCGAGGATTCGTCAACCGGCGCCAAAGTTATTCAAAATAGAATGTTGCGGATTTCCTATATATATATATAGTTACGCAAACTTGCCAACAGTTTTACTTATACACTCACTCATCTACTCTTGGAAGCACTCACTTACTGATGCAACCAATCACAGAATTTTCAGGCAATGACACACCCACACAGAGACTGACTCAGACACTGACACATTCACTCAGACATTCACACGCCCACTAATATACTCAAACAGTCTCATGTACCCACTCACATACCCACTGAGACACTCATGGACCCACTCAGATATCTATTCTGACACTTATGCACCCAGTCACAGATCCACTCAGAGACTCATTTACCTACTCACAGACATACTTAGACACTCAGGCACCTAGTCACAGGCCCACTGAGAGACTCATGCACCCGGTTAAATACACACTAAGAGACTCATGCACCCACTCTATACCCACACAAAGATTCATGCAACCACTAACAGACCACACTCAGAGACTTATGCACCCACTTACCGACCAACTCAGAGAGACATGCACCCACTGGCATACCTACTCAGAGACTCATCCAGCCACTTGCATACCCACTCAGAGACTCATGCACTCACTTGCATACCTACTCTGAGACTCATGCACTTACTTGCATACCCACTGTGAGACTCATATACC
The DNA here is from genome assembly GCF_964204655.1 of Triturus cristatus. NCBI lineage: Eukaryota > Metazoa > Chordata > Amphibia > Caudata > Salamandridae > Triturus > Triturus cristatus. The sequence continues at coordinate 161,666,794 of NC_140585.1, forward strand.
CACTGACAGACCCTCTCAGACAGTCCTGGGTCCCTTTACAGACTCACTCAGAGACTAATTGGCACATTGCTGGTGGGGCAATGAGGTCCACTAATGTCCTGAGAACTTCAGGACTGAAATGGACTACACTCCCCGAGCAGCAGTGCACAAAGAGGCACGTTTGCAGAGTGGTGTAAAAAGGGGGTGTTGCCTCAGACCGCTCTCAGCAATCCAGCTTAATAGGGCATATTAGAGATAACAGGAGGCCTCCAGGGACCCTCAGGAGGCAAGGGGACTTCATCCCCGAACTAAGAGCATGCAAGGAGGCGTGTTTGCATAGTGGTGAAGACAGGGGGCCTGGCCTGTGTCCACCTCTCAGCAATCCCACTATCTTGGGCTTACTGGAGGTAACAGGTACGCTTGTAGGCCCCTAAGGACCTCCAAGAGCGAAGGAGACTGCAATCCCCATTCAAGAGCACGCCAAGGAGCGCGTTTGAAGAGTGGTAGGCAAAGAGGGCATGGCCTGCTATAGCAATTTAGCCATCCTGATGTGTGGGATTTACTGGAGGTAATAGAAGGCCTCCTGTTACCTTCAGTAAGTCCCACACTGTGGGATTACTAAGAGGTCTTTGGAGGCAAGTCCCCCCGCTTTCTCAACCACTCTGCAAACAGGGCTCCTGACACACTACTGGTTGGAGATGTAGTCCAGTTTATTCCTGAAGGACTTTGGGGGCCAAGAAGACCTCACAGTACCTCCTGAAAGTCCTACGCAGTGGAATTCCTGAGCGCTGGTCATTGACCTAGCCCCCTTAATCCACCACTCTGCAAATGCGACTACTAGTTAAAGAAGCATTTGCAATGCAATAGGTCTCGCATTTGCGACAATTAGGGCTATTGGCGCTGTAAATGTAAAAGATTTTTTACACATGTTTTTTAGCGTGGAGTGGATGTACGTTGTGTGCAGTGAAATTAAGTGAATAGAAAGTATTTGGCATTTAGTCTATAGGAAATATGGAGAGTGGGATTATGTGTTATGGAGAGTAATTATGTGGTATGGTAATCTATGTTGTGGAGTGGCAACCTCAGGTTTAGTCTACCTCGATTCCGTAGAATCTGAACTATAAACTCAATGAGACAAAAAAATAAGGAACCACTGAGGGGCACTTCTGGACCTAGTCGCAGATATGAGCAGGGCCACTGGAATTATGTGACTGTTTGGCTGCGCCGACTCTTGCACAATCATACATTTTACGTATTTGCTACAAAATCCATTATCTGCTGCATAATCTCCAGATTTGAACAAAAAATACCTTGTTTCTAGCTCAAACTGCTCAAATGTTACTAAAAATGTAACAACGAGTGTTATAGCATGGTGGAAGGCCCTTTGCAAACCTAGAATGGTCTCCAATTACTTATTGCTAAATGTGGGTGTTAAATTGGTACTGATGATGCGCAAACCACTCTTGCCTGTTTTTGTGCCTCTCTTGCCTTTTTCTGCATTTCCCTTGCTTTTTGCTGCACCTTTCTTCCTTTTTCAGCACTACTCTTGCCTCTTTTTGCACATCTCTTCTTCTTTCTGCACCTCCCTTCTTTCTGCATCTCTCTTGCCACTTTCTGCATCTCTGTAGCTTCATTCCAAACTTCTCTCTCCTCTTTCTGCACCCTTGTCCCTCTTTTTGTACCTTTCTTGCCTCTTTTTGCATTTCTCTTCTCTCTTTCTGCACCTCACACTCTTCTTTCTGCATTTCTCTTGCCTCCTTCAGCACCCTCTTCCCTCTTTCTGTATCCTCTTCCCTCTTTCTGTACCTCACACTCTTTTTTTTGCATCTCTCTTGCCCTTTTCTGCACTCCTCTTTCCTCTTTCTGGATATTTCTTGCCTGTTTCTGCACTTCTCATGTGTAATTCTATACCTCACGTGCCTCTTTCTGCACTTCTCTTGCCTCTTTCTGCTCTTCTCTTGGCTCTTTCTGTACATGTATAGCCTCTTTCTGCACCTCACTTGCTTCTCACGCACTTCTCTTGCCACTTTCTGTACCTCAGTCTCCTATTTCTGAAACCCTCTTGCCTCTTTCTGCACCTCTCTTGCCTCTTTCTTCACTTCCCTCGCCTTTTTTGCACTTGACTTGCCTCTTTCTGCACCTCTCTTGCCTCTTTCTGTACATCTCTTCTTTCTTTCTGCACTTCTATTGCCTCTTTCTGTACCTCTCTTGCCTCTTTCTGTACTACTCTTGCCTCTTTCTACACCTCAATTGCCTCTGTCTGGCACTTCTCTTGCCTCTTTCTGTAGTTTTCTTCATTTTTCCTGTATTTCTCTTGCTTCTTTTGTCACCTCTCTTGCTTCTTTCCATACTTACCTTACCTCTTTCTGCCTTGTCTTGCCCCTTTCTTTACTTCTCTTGCCTCTTTCTGCATTTCTCCTGCCTTTTTCTGTACCTCTCTTGCCTTCTTCTGCACATTCCTTCCTATTTCTTCACATCTCCTGATGCTTCCTGCACTTGTTTGTATCTTTCTGCACCTCTCTTGCTTCTTCTGCACTTCTCTTGTCTCTTTCTGTACTTCCCTCAACTCGTTCAGTGCCTCTCTTGCCTCTTTCTTAACATATATTTCGCTTTCTGCAGTTCCATTGATTCTTTCTGCACTTTTCCTGCTACTTTCTGCACTTTTCTTGCCTCTTTCTGCACTTGTCCTATCCCTTTCTGCGCTTTTCTTGCTTCTTTCTGCACTTCTCCTGCTACTTTCTGCACTTTTCTTGCCTCTTTCTGCACTTGTCCTATCCCTTTCTGCGCATTTCTTGCTTCTTTCTGCACTTCTCTTGCTTCTTTCTGCATTTCTCTTACATCTTTCTGCACCTCTCTTGCTTCTTCTTGTACTTCTCTTGCCTCTTTCTGCACTTCACTTGACTCTTTTTGCACTTCTCTTGCCTCTTACTGTACCTCTCGTGCCTCTTTCTGCACATTTCTTCCTCTTTCTGCACTTCTGTTGCTTCTTTTTGCACTTTGCTTGCCTCTTTCTGCACTTGTCTTACATCTTTCTGCACTTCTCTTGTCTCTTTCTGCACTTCCCTCAACTCTTTCTGTGCCTCTCTTTCCTCTTTCTTCACATTTCTTTGTCTTTCTGCAGTACTATTGATTCTGTCTGCACTTCTTCTGCTACTTTCTTCACTTCTCTTGCCTCTTTCTGCACTTGTCCTATCCCTTTCTGCTGTTTTCTTGATTCTTTCTGCACTTCTCTTGCTTCTTTCTGCACTTCTCTTACCTTTTTCTGCACTTCTCTTTCCTCTTGGTGCACGTCTCTTGTCTCTTTCTGCAACTCTCTTGCCTCTTTCTGCACATTTCTTTCTCTTCCTGCACATCTCTTGCTTCTTTCCGTACTTCGCTTGCCTCTTTCTGCACTTCTCTTGCTTCAATTTACACCTCTCTTGCCTCTTTCTGCATCTATCGCTCTTCCCTCTTTCTGCTCCTCACTCTCTTCTTTCTGCACATCTCTTGCCTCATTTTGCAGTTCACTTCCCTGTTTCTGCATTTCTCTTGCCTCTTTCTGTACCTCTCCTGACTCTTTCTGTACCTCATGTGCCTCTTTTTCCACCTCACTCTCTTCTTGTTGCACCTCTCTTGCCTCGTTCTTTACTTCTCATGCCTCTTTCTGTACTTCTCTTGCATCTTTCTGTACCTCTCTTGCCTCATTCTGTACCTTATGTGCCTCTTTCTGCATTTCTCTTGCCTATTTTTGTACATCTATTTCCTTTTTCTGCACCCACCTTGCCTCTTTCTGCACTTTTCTTGCTTCTTTTTGCACTTCTCTTGCCCTTTTCTGTACCTCAATCTCTTCTTTCTGTACCACTCTTGCTTCTTTCTGCACCTCTTGTGCCTCTATCTGTACTTCTCTTGCATATTTCTGCACTTTTCTTGCCTTTTACTGCACTTCTCTTGCTCCTTTCTTCACTTTTATTGCTTCTTTTTGAACCTCTTGCCTCTTTCTGTATTTCTCTTGCCTCTTTCTACACTTCTCTTGTCTCTTTCTGCACTTCTATGGCTTCCTTATGAGCATCATTTGCCTTTTTCTGTGCTTATATTGCTTCTTTCTGCACCTCTGTTACTTCTTTCTGCACCCCTCTTGCCTCTTTCTGCACCACACCTCTCTGTTTCTGCACCTCTGTTGGTTCTTTCTCCACTGCTCTTCCTTCTTTATGGACCTCTCTTGCAAGTTTATGCACCCTCCTTGCCTCTTTCTGCACCCCTCTTGCCTCCTTCTGCACCTATGTTGGTTCTTTCTGCACTTCTCTTGCTTCTTTCTGCACCTCTTTCGGCTGTTTCTCCAACTCTCTTGCTTCTTTCTGAAATTCTCTTGTCTCTTTCTGTGCCAAGTTTAAAGATCTGCATGCTCTCATGACTAAGGTATATTTATACTTGCACATGTATTCTTAGATGTGTTATGCATCTGAATATGGTAGCTTAACCTTCCCAGATTAACAGGTAAGCTGACACCCCAGAACACAATACTCTAGTCTCCTCATGGAACTGCAGTACCAGGTCATCACATTTTCTTTTCTCACTCAAGCATGTCAATAATAAGCAGAAATGAGACACCAAAACAGTGTGCAATATTTATTGAAACTATGAAGCAACTGTGCTACAACAAGAAAACATACAAAGCGTAGTAGGGTAATTAGCATTATCATCTGTACGTACAAAATGAAAAGCCCTATCGTGGTCTACCTAAGCCTTGCCTCACTACATAAGTACAATGATATATCAATGATCTTTAGGTGTAGTATCGGGCCCCCTAACTGACATTTGCCCTTAGACGGTCTGCAACTCTGAGTGGGATTGCTTGTCCAGGGATCTTTTCTCTGCTAGAAATTTCTCCTCTCTCTTATCAAAACAGTAAGACTCAACTTATATTATAAGCAATGCTATGTTCAAAAACAGCAGCGGGGATTCGCTATTATGTCTAGGTGTTAGTGTCCGACCAAAGGGAAAAATAGGGCACAGTGTTGTTTGACCTATAAAATTAAATTCAGACTGAATCCCTGCAGAGGAGCTAAATAATGAAACATTTGCAGCTTATTTCTAGAATAATAGTGTGGCACAAACACAAACATGTTACTTTGTAATGTGTGCAAAGCAAAAGCAACCTACAATGTGTGCAATTAGATTAACACAGGGAAAAACTACAGTGGACCCCATAGGGGACTCACAACATGTTCCCACCATTAATATTATGCACCCTGCCTCCTGGGATATGGGAGGCCTACCTTAGGTGTGGCTTACCTATATTAAGTCTGTGAGGTGACCCTGTCACAAATGGTGTGTGCAGGGTCGATATCGGGCAGGACTGCAATAGCAAAGCTGCTAACTTCTTTTTCTCAAGTCACTCAGGGTGGCACAAATTAGGTCTGAAGCCCTGGTGACCTCTTTCAGAACCCGGGCCCTGGGTACTTCTGGTACCATCTACTAGGGACTTACAAGGGGGTTAAAGCATAATGCCAATTAGGTGTACCAATTCTCATTATCTTAAGAGGGAATGAGCACTGGCACTGGGGCCTAGTTAGCAGGTCACAGTGCACTTTTAGATCAACCACAGCATCAAGAGCAAAATGTGGTGGGTGACCATCTAAAAAGGGCACTTTCCTACACATATGTAAAGGCAAAATCAGAACAAATCAGCCAGAGAAGCTGAGGCTGGTTTGAGTTCAGCAATGCAGAGCAGGTGAAAGGAGGCTCCAGCAATGCACATTACTTCTGAGAGAAGGGCTGAAGATGCCGGCATCTGCTACACACTAGGTAAAGCATGCTTCAATCAGCATTCCAGCACACAGCGATTCTCATTATATCTCCCTTGCCGAGGAATGCCATTCTTCTTCTTGGTTACATCAGCTCAGCCTTCTAAAGTCATCTTAGTCTATCATTTGCATCTCTTTTACCCATTTTCGATTGAAGCTAATATTGCTGCATCGTGTTAATTATGAGCTTGTGTCTACACTTTTTCAGACTAAAAAGACCCATAAAGATCCCCACTGCAATGTAGCTGCTAAAAGCTGGGGTTCATGGCGGCCATGATTCAGCTACAAACATGGAACTAGAATGATGTATTAGAACATATAATGTCATATGATATGACATTTTAACCTGCTCATAAACATCATCGTACACTATCCCAACATGGTGAGGCTTAGCAGAAGCTGCAGTTCCAGCAAACATTTTCCTTGGGGTACCAGCCTTTAATAGTTAGGGGAAGGTGGGGAATTCCTCAAGCAGCACAATTCAGGTTGGGAAAAAAACTACAATTCCAAGCACATGCCCCTTCTGGAATAGTGTGGGGAAGTGAAGGCTTTTGAATGAAGCAGGGTCCAGCTTGTTATGATGGGAGTTTTGTCTTCTCAACAGAAAGGGATAATGAAGAAAATATTCACTACTATGTTAACAACAGTTAAACAGATTTATGCATGTGTATATATCAACAATTTGTGTAATGGAGGGCACTCAAATCATGAACAGAATGTTGTAATCAGTCTCTATCCGTCTATCCCTTGATTTTATTGATTTCCTTCAATTGACTTGAAGGACACATTATCGGACCAAATGTAAAAATTACACAATGTCATTTTGGGTATCATTAATTCTGAGGTTTGTTTTTCAGGGTTATATTTGATGTCTTGGATAAACTGTATAGAAAAATAAAAAGACAAAACCTGGAAAGTAATCCTCAACTAATCAATGCAGACTGAAAACGATGAACAGACATTGGACCTTAAATGCAGTTCATTCAATTTTTCAGAGTTACAGGTAGATAGAGCCTGAAAATGCTGCCTGATCATTGTGTCTCATCAACTCTCTATGACTAGTGATGTGGAACTAGACAAGAAAGATTAAGTTAGGGTGCAGGGATATGTAGTCAGTCAGTCAGTCAATTAACTTTATTTGATCTTAGGAAATAAGATCATAAAAGTACAGTACAGCATGAAGTGCATATTCAGTGATACATCACATTTCCAAAAATATAAATACAAATAACAATTTCTATAAAGATATAAAAGCCAATGATACAAACTAAAAACAGAAGCTAAAAACCCTCTATTAAGTGATTACTAAATCCACCCAATTCATAACACAATGTACAAAATTCCAAGCAGGGATTAAAATATTATTGCAAAACAATTAATCTACCAGTTGTTAAAGCCATACATAAATAGGATGCAAGGGAAAAAGACACATAAGAGTCAGGAAGCATTTAGAGGAAGAAAAGCTAGGTGACATTTTACAAATGTATATTTCCATAGAAGAGGAAAAATAAACTTTTAACTATCTTACATATAACATTTTCAAGAAAAGATAAGGTGAAGATTAGATTGGGAGGAGGTACCATCGCAAGGGAAAACTTACAGTTCATTAAGTGAGTAAACTCACGTGGGAAAACCCAGCATGCACGGCATAAGGTTTAATCTAAATCACACCAATACATATCGATGTTGGATACTTGTAACAAAAACCAGATGAGTTTGAATCAAAAGGAATAGAGGGAAGCCCCAAATATAATGATACCATAGTTTTGTTACAATGTTGGGCATATCATTTGTTACCCCTGTGCATACTGATCCAGTTTTAATTTCAGCTTTAGAGATTGAATGACAGTTGAGTGGATCCTTATAAAGGGATTCGAGACCCAATACTATCAATGTTTCATTTTCATATTGAATCCATGGTACCTTATGTGCCTGATCAAGAGATGAACAATCCCTAATGATGTTTCGTGTTAATCCCACCGTATCCCTCCGCCAAATTGAATGTAAAAAAAAAACCGGAGCAGGGTAAATTGAATCTGAAATATACTGAACGTTCACCTCATTATGCAAATTAAAGTTTGAGTAGCTTTTAGGAAGGGATAATAATCTCTTGTAAAAACCATCTTCTATTCATTGTATTGCATCAGCCATCGTCATTCCCAAAATCCCTGCCCAATAGTTGGCTGATGAAATAGCTTCTGCAGAAGAAATCTTTTTAATTGGCTTCAATGGTTTTGTACCAAATTTTTTCACAAAGGAAAATATGGCCATAATGCTCTTTTCCAGCGCATTACATTTATTCATTATCATATTTGACCAAGTGTCTGTACTATTAAATAGTACGCCCAAATATAAAAAAGTCTTGGTAATTTCAACTCTACGGGTGGAGATATAAAAGAAGGTAGGCTTCTTGGTTGTTTCCCTGTGATTAAAATATAGGGGGCATATCAGCAACAACCGGCGATAATTATCGCTAAGGGCACTTAGCGCTAGGATAATTATCGCCGGCTAGCGTGGATTTTATCACTGAGATAGCGTGCTATTAGCAACGCTTATCTCAAAAGCAATAAAAATCTTAGCGCTAACTGCCTAACGAGAGATTATCACTGGAAACCCAGCGATAATCTCACGAAATGTGGTGTTAGCTTGTTGATAGGGACTCACAAACTTAGCCATGATATCCACCTTCCATAGGATATCATGGCTAAGTCAGTCCTGAAGCAGGCGTAAGGAAAGTAGCGATAACAGGGGTTATCGCTACTTTTCCTGCTGCTATGCTTCATAGCGTGGGGCTTGATGATAGGAGAAATGTCGCCTAGCGACATTTCTCCTGTCATTTCAGGTCAGGAATGCCCACTTTGCATCTCATTAGAGATGCAAAGCTGGGCGTTTAGAATAGGTGCGCTAATGCAAGGTTTTACACGTTAACGTGACCTTGCTAATTAGGCGATAAAATTATTGTCGCTTTTCGGTCGAAAACGGCCGCAAAAGCGGCGATAATTTTCTATCGCTGCCTTGTAAATATGCCTCTAGGTTTTTGCTTTGTTAACATGGAGGCCCAGTGAAGCTTATAGGACACATAATTATCAATAAGCTTTAACAGTGCTAAACCAGTCCTAGCTATCAATATGGCATCATCTGCGTATAGCAGTATGGGAATACGTATTTTATTAGCCATGGGGACTTTAATTGCGGAGTGAACCACTGCTGATTCCACACCATTGGTATAGAGGGAAAACAAAAAGGGAACCAGGAGACACCCCTGTCTGACTCCCCTAAGACTAGGGAATGATTTTGTGCGTTCACCCTGGCTGCCATATCTAGCACAGGCAGAAGATTGGGAGGATAATTGATGTATACAAGATATTATGGTTTCGTCAATACCCATTTCTTTCATAATACTCCATAACTTGCTATGTGAGATACAATCGAACGCTGCCGAGAGGTCCATGAATGACATATAAATATTTCCTTCACTAACTTGGATATACTTGGATAGGTAGTCTATGACCCTCCTCTGTGGAACCTTTTATATCTACACATATCTGGTTAGCAAGAGTAACAGCAACATTCCAAGGAGAAGTTGAAAAAGCAGCATCCCAGCAGCATTACAACAACTATGAATTGCAGCAAACAGACTGTGAGGTGGGAGGACAATCCCATCCCCAGCAGGAGTTTCAGCAGATGTCTTAACATCCTACAGATTAGTTTACGTCAGACTGCCACCAGCACTGCAGTTCATGGATATGCCCATCAAAAGTACCTAGCTGTGCACGTTGCTTTTCTAGGGCACATTACCAACATCTATGTTATGCCTCATTACAGCAATATTAAAGTGTCCACCATATTTTTTTCAGTAGTGATCCACAAGACTGACCAATGGGGTGCCAGATGGAAGCTATTAGAGGGTGACTTTTGCCACTGATTTTCATGAAAGCACAGTCATTCCTGATTTATGAGGTCTTTCGGGTGTGCGGTGAGACTGTGATAACTACAGTGGGGTTGACCAATGGGATTATCTGTTAGCTGTCCAATGTAAGCAGAATGAGAGTACTGGCCTTTAGATATGTAGCATATAGAAGACACATCTTCATTTCATATCGACTGTGAGATAGAACTTGACAATACCTATACCTATATCTGCTTAGTTGCCTAACCCAGATTCAACTGCCCACACCAAATTAACCATGAATGAGAGCATGTTTCTTCTGTAGTAATAGAGACAAATGAAAATATTCATTCTAGGACCTCAAAATAGTTTCACACCTCGTTTAATTGATATGCAGACAGAACATCAAGTTGGAAATATCGACCTGCACAAATATCTAGTCGGAAATATTGTGACACAGAAATCTCAACAGCAATAATATCGTGGTCAAGAATATTGAATATAAGGTAAGAAATATTGTTTTAAAAAATATAGAAGCCATTATTATAATTTTCAAAAATATAATTGTTTAAATTATCGATTTTTCAATTAGTGTCATGTATTTTAGTTTATATTTTAAATGTATGTGATGTATGTTTTTTTGTATACGTAGTGTTTTTGTTTTTATTATATTTGTTACATTTTTAGTAGTTATTAATATTTTTTTAATTACATTTTGCATTTTTTAGTTCCTTAGTGGGTTGTGGGTTTATAGGGAAATAGGATGGTAAGTAATTTAATTATAATAAATTATTGACAATTTGATATTTATAAATATTTGTATAATTGAGATGTTATAGTGTTAATTATGGGAAGTAATTTATTTGTTAATGATTATAAATTGGTTGTTAATAAATATGAATTATGGTAATTATTTTTAGGCAGAGTTTATGGGTAAAGGGTGGGAAATAATGTTTGGATAATGAATAATTAGTTGCTAATTTATATCAATTAATTGTCAAAGGAAAGTTCTTTCTGTTTTCAGACCTTGAAGAGGCCCAAGCTTTGTTAAAAGAGATTTCAGCAGGGTCTAGCGGTTGAATAGTGGTATATATATATATATATATATATATATATATATATAGAGTTACCAGTAGCAATGGCAATATTAAGGGTGACCTCTCCAGAGATACAAGCCAGGCTGCTTAAGAAATGTATTTACTGATAAGCTACTGTCAATTGTAATTAAGAATATTGTTGACATTCTTGACATTTAGATTAACCTTTCGGTAAATGGAAAAAAGGGACCCCCTACATTTAGCGTATAGTTTCTGGCATACACTTAGATCGTTTTTTTCATATTGTTGGGGTGTTTGAGGTTAGCAGGGCCGCTTAGGGAGTAATTTTATGACACCCAGGAAGTTGGATGAGAGGGGTGAAATGTGGGCAGCGTGGGTGGCAGAGCTTTTCCCACATTTTAAGGAGTGGGTATTTTTTTCTGCGGTGGGAAGGGAGGCACAGCAGGAAAAAGAGCATGAGCAGATGGTTCTGAAGTTTTAGGAAAGGCACAAGAAAGGGTTAATTATGGAAACTAGTAAGTGTGAGATCCTATCAGTCAACACTAATGGTATATTAAACAAAAGGAAATATGGCGCTCTTATTAAATGGTTATCTTCATTAAATCTCCAAATTTGTTTTTACAGGAGACACACTTGAAATCTAATTCTCCAAAACTTTTTATACCTAAGATTTTTTCTAAAGTTTTTTTTTGCATCTTTGGGTTTTGCGGTTAGAGGGGTAGCAATCTACTTTTCTAGTAAACTTCCCTGGGAATTCATACAAGTACATAGGGACATACATGGGAGGTGGTTATGGGTAGTAGCCAAGTCACAGGGGAAAACTGTTAAATTTTATAAATTACTATGGTCCAGTCTCAGATGACATTTTACCCTTAACTCAAATTAATGATCTATTGATAGGATCTCCCGGACCGGTGGTATTTGGTTGGGACTTTAAATACATCCAGGATATAAGGAAAGATACCTTGAAAAACAACTAAAACCAAATACAAAAAAAATAATGGGAACCATTATACAAGAATATCAATTGGTGGACCCATGTCAGAAAGTCAATTTAGAAAAGGAATTTTACATCTGCTATTCACACCATTTCCGGACGGCATCTCAAATATATTTTATTCTTACCTCCAGATCCCTTCAGAGTCAAGATGCCGGCATAGGCTGTAACCCTTTTTCAGACCACGCTTATGTTGGGATAGAAATGGTGCTTGGGGGAAGAAGTAGGGAACGTGCCAGGTGGCAGCTGGATCGTCTCCTTTTGCAAAATGAGGATTGGGTTCAGAGATTTAGAAAGTGGATTTTGGAATATTTCCAGATTAATGAGAGTACGGCTGCCCCCTTTTCAGTATGGGGAGGTTTAAGGCAGCAGCCCGTGGACAGATAATAGCCTATATGGCCGCCCATTCTAATACTTAGAGGACTCAGATAGCTCAATTGCAAACTGAAGTGGATCGGGAATACGCTGTCCAACTTCAGCTTCTTCCAAACCTATATGAGCAGGCAAGAACAGCGCTGAGGCACTTTTTTTACTCTAAAAGAGGTTTTTAACTCACGAAATTCCAACAGAGGGTCTATGAAGAAAGTCAGTTAATCTGTAAACTCTTGGCAAACTCCACCAGGAAAAAAAAAAGAATCAGCCACTATAACCAGAATTTTAGATCCTCGGACTGGTCAAGAAATAGTTAACAGTAGCAATATTTCACAGACTTTTGTGGACCATTTTCACCGGCTGTACTCTACTGAGTATTTAGTGGAGTAGGAGCTAATCCAGGAATATTTCATAAAGATGAATGTCCCCAAACTATCAGATAGCCGGATTGGCAAATTGGGAAGGGAAGTAGAAGTTACCGAAATCTTAGCAGCTATTAAATCAACAGCCGGGGCAAAAGCTTGGGGGCAGGACGGCTTTCCTATCGAGTTTTATAAAGTATTTTTAAAATAATTTGCTACCCCATTGAAAAATGTATTTAACTTTGTTAAAAAGAGTGGGGCAGTCCCAGATGCTTTTAATGAAGCAATAATTGTTTCTTTTGTTAAAAAAGATAAACCCCCGGACAAGATTAAGAAGCTGTTGGAACAATGGACATTACTCCCCCTATCGATAGTGGCCAGAGTTTCCTTGATCAAAATGTCCATACTCCCGCTGCTTATTTTTTTATTTTCTAATGTCCCGATTAAAATAAATCAGTCATACTTTAATGAAATTGATACTCTATTCCGGGAATTCATTTGCGGTAGGAAAGCTCTGAGGGTTAAATTGAATGTGGTCCAATTACCTATAGTACAAGGGGGCTTAGCGCTGCCTCATCTGAGAACTTATTATGAGGCTGCCTTTTTAGATTTAGTGTCTGGCATGATATGATCCAATTTTACTAGCGACAGCTTTTTTATGGATAAAATGACACAAGAAATTGGAGCACTAACCCCAGTGTTTTTAAAAACTTCTAAACTTCCAAAAAAGACAAGTTATAAGACTTTAAAAGATATTTTTTTCAGACTCCAGTCCTTTTTTAAATAGATGGGTTCATCTCGTCTCCAGTATTTAATATTAAGAGAATGTACGAGTCTTGGGCTCCAGTTGCAATCAAGGCATACAAGTACTTGGGAAGGCTGTGGACTCTTCGATTTAAGGCATTTTATAGTTCAAAATAGGCCGATCTCCTGGCAAGAAATAACGACACGGGCGGAAGGCCATCGGAAGCCGACCTTTCATGATTATTTACGTGTTGTTCGTCTGCTAACAAATACCAGTGGTATTTTGGACACCCCTAATCAATTTATGGTAGCCCTCTATGTGGCCAATGTTAAAGGGGTGGGAAACTGGTATAGGCTGTTATATAAGCAGAGACAGGTATATGTGATAGAGACTCATCTGGACAAAATAACTCGGGAGACCGGATGTAGGCTGAATAGGAAGGAGTGGGAGTCTATGTGCCATCTTGGAAGTAAATCTTTGCGCCACAAATTTTAAAATGATGGCCTTTCTATCATGATGGCTTTCTTATCTAACTCCGGCCGCTTTAAAAAAAATATTTCCAGGCTCAGAAAATAGGTGCTTTCACTGCCAAATAGATGGGGAGGGCGGGTGGCATCATACTTTTTTTGCATATTCAGGACTTAGGTTTTTTTGGGCGGCAGTTTTCTCGGATAATCGGTAAGAGTATTTTGATCGAGGCCGAAGCTGCCTTGTTTGGTATCAGTAAAGATGAAAAGATACTATCCGAACCCGAAAAAAACTTCGTATCTATTTCATGTATGGTGGCTCGCTCCCTAATTCTGTAGAATTGGAAATCCAAGGAAGCACCTTCTCATCTGAAATGGATCAACAAAATGAAAAGAGTCCGAAAATTTGAGGAAGCCTACACTAGGAGGGTAGGAGCTACTAAAAAATATTGGAAGTTTTTTAATGAACTGGAAAAATCTAAAGCGAGATCATAGCACCAGGGTTGGTAAATTAATGTAGCAGCTTTTGACTCAAATGCATTAGCACATTTTCTTATTGCACATTAGCAGCACTAGCACTTTAACAGTTTTAGCACTTGATAGAATGCATTCTGCACTTTGGTCAATGATGTGACAAACCACTATAGCCACACATCCTTGTTTCTTTTGAAAGAAAAAGGGAAGAAAAGAAAAAAAAATGTGTATTTATGTTGGCTTTAGGCAATAAGATGGCACTAGCACATTATTGGCATTGCACTTTAGATGTATTTGGAATTTTCCTTATTGCTGCTGTGTTCTAGGATAAATTTGCACTTTGCTTTGTGAATGAGTATGTAATTAACTACTCTAGGTTTAGTTCTTTGTCATTTTTTTTTTGTATTGTGCGGCTGTAATTTCTATTTTCTGTAGAAACTGGTTTTAATGAAAATTATCTTCAGTATACCATGTATTTCTTGAACGTAATGCTGTGCTCAATAAAAATCGTAAAAAAAATCAATGAATTGATCGTAAATTAATTATGGAAATTGTATAATAAAATGTAGGTGCAGGTTGTGGTGTTTATAACGGTAAAGGGTGGGAAGTAATTTATTTGTAATTAATTATTAAATAGTTGTTAATTAATATAAAATAAATATTGAATATTAAATATGGAAATTGCATATACATTTTAGGTGTGGGTTGTGGGATTTATAGGGGTAAAGGGTGGAAAGTATTTTATGTTTGATCAATTAATAATTAGTTGATTATTATTATTAATTAATTAATTGATATTTAATTAGGGTATTTGTTTATATTTTTTGTATGAGGGTTTTACTTTTATATTGGTAATATAATTAGTTGTTAAATACTATTACTTTTTAAATTGAAAATAAGTTTTAATTTTGTTATTAATTTTGTTTACAGTTTAATTTTAGCTGTGCATTGTGGGAATTATACGCACTTTTTGGAGTGGGAATAGTAATGTTTACCCCTTAGCTATCCAAAACATTCCCAAGTGTTCCTACTGTTGCACTGATTGGAATGAGAATAGCAAATTTTATTCCTTCATTATCTAACACTTTCCCTACCATTGCACTCACTGAAGTGGGAATAGTAATATTTACTCCTCAACTATCCAACAATTTCCCTACTGTTATACTCACTGGAGTGGGAATAGTAATTTTGTACCCCTCCGCTATCCAACACTGTCCCTACTTTTGCACTCACTAGAGTGGTAATAGCATTTTTTTCCCCTTTGATATCCAAAAGTTTCTCTACTGTTGCACTGACTGGAGTGGGAAATGTAAGTTTAAGTTTAACGAATTTTAAATATTTTAATGTTTTAATTTATAATAAAATGTTTTTTATTAGATTGTATGTTATTGGTATATCTAAATTAATGGTTTATTAATTGTTTTAAAATATATATCAATTATTATTAATTATAATGTATGTATGTTTAACTTTTTTAATTAGGTTTATACTGTATATTAAATCTGCTTTATTTTTTATATTAATTTTAATATTTAACATATTTCATATTAATTCTGTTATTTTATATATAAAACAACGATATTTTGTACAACTATATTTTTTTAAATCAATACTTTTTTTCAATATTTTTTTATTTACCATCATAAATATAGGTGTCGATTTTCTGTCAAGGAACCCTTTGAGTGCAAGGATTTTGTGGTTGTGACCATAACCTCTTTGAAAGCCATGAACCTTGGCTTATAAACAACATTAAACAGGAACTCCCCATACCATGGTTTAAATTAATAATATTCACTTTTCATACTCTAGAAAATCTTCCTCTCCTGAAAACGTGAACACTTCTCTTACAATTCATATTAGAAAATTTGTTGTGTTCTTGCCTCCCTACAAAGTCTTAAAAATCAGGGAGCCAATGTGTGTAATCAGAAGTAATGTGTGTGGTTATATGTGAAATGTGTTCTTATAATCAGAGACAGGACAAGAAAGGGTGGAATAACAGATTGTTGCCTTAACATATGTTCTCGTTACAACAAACAATTGATGGACGGAATGCTGACAATGCAGACATTCTCCCCCAGTCAAGAGATCTGGGTTAAATCCATCGTTCGTTTGTTTGTTGTAACGCTTTTCCCCCAGTCAAGAGATCTGGGTTAAATCCATCGTTCGTTTGTTTGTTGTAACGCTTTTCGCCCTAAGTGGGATGGGTATTCCCAGACGTGGGACCCGTGCTCACTACGCCACTGGAGTCAAGCTATCCTGGCTGATGACGGCTGATAGCCAGAAACCGGTCCTAGGATGCTTGATTCCGGTCCAGGGAAGACATGGCTTGGCAGTTCGGGCTGGACTGTTCCCATGAGGCACAGGGTCAAGACTGATTTGCATATGGCCATGTCTGAACTGGGGTGGTGTAGTGGGCAAAAGAACGATGGATCTAACCCAGATCTCTTGACTGGGGGAGAATGTCTGCATTGTCAGCATTCCATCCATCATTTGTTTGTTGTAACGCTTTTCGCCCTAAGTGGGATGGGTATTCCCAGACGTGGGACCCGTGCTCACTACGCCACTGGAGTCAAGCTATCCTGGCTGATGACGGCTGATAGCCAGAAACCGGTCCTAGGATGCTTGATTCCGGTCCAGGGAAGACATGGCTTGGCAGTTCGGGCTGGACTGTTCCCATGAGGCACAGGGTCAAGACTGATTTGCATATGGCCATGTCTGAACTGGGGTGGTGTAGTGGGCAAAAGAACGATGGATCTAACCCAGATCTCTTGACTGGGGGAGAATGTCTGCATTGTCAGCATTCCATCCATCATTTGTTTGTTGTAACGCTTTTCGCCCCAAGTGGGATGGGTATTCCCAGACGTGGGACCCGTGCTCACTACGCCACTGGAGTCAAGCTATCCTGGCTGATAGCCAGAAACCGGTCCTAGGATGCTTGATTCCGGTCCAGGGAAGACATGGCTTGGCAGTTCGGGCTGGACTGTTCCCATGAGGCACAGGGTCAAGACTGATTTGCATATGGCCATGTCTGAACTGGGGTGGTGTAGTGGGCAAAAGAACGATGGATCTAACCCAGATCTCTTGACTGGGGGAGAATGTCTGCATTGTCAGCATTCCATCCATCATTTGTTTGTTGTAACGCTTTTCGCCCTAAGTGGGATGGGTATTCCCAGATGTGGGACCCGTGCTCACTACGCCACTGGAGTCAAGCTATCCTGGCTGATGACGGCTGATAGCCAGAAACCGGTCCTAGGATGCTTGATTCCGGTCCAGGGAAGACATGGCTTGGCAGTTCGGGCTGGACTGTTCCCATGAGGCACAGGGTCAAGACTGATTTGCATATGGCCATGTCTGAACTGGGGTGGTGTAGTGGGCAAAAGAACGATGGATCTAACCCAGATCTCTTGACTGGGGGAGAATGTCTGCATTGTCAGCATTCCATCCATCATTTGTTTGTTGTAACGCTTTTCGCCCTAAGTGGGATGGGTATTCCCAGACGTGGGACCCGTGCTCACTACGCCACTGGAGTCAAGCTATCCTGGCTGATGACGGCTGATAGCCAGAAACCGGTCCTAGGATGCTTGATTCCGGTCCAGGGAAGACATGGCTTGGCAGTTCGGGCTGGACTGTTCCCATGAGGCACAGGGTCAAGACTGATTTGCATATGGCCATGTCTGAACTGGGGTGGTGTAGTGGGCAAAAGAACGATGGATCTAACCCAGATCTCTTGACTGGGGGAGAATGTCTGCATTGTCAGCATTCCATCCATCATTTGTTTGTTGTAACGCTTTTCGCCCTAAGTGGGATGGGTATTCCCAGACGTGGGACCCGTGCTCACTACGCCACTGGAGTCAAGCTATCCTGGCTGATGACGGCTGATAGCCAGAAACCGGTCCTAGGATGCTTGATTCCGGTCCAGGGAAGACATGGCTTGGCAGTTCGGGCTGGACTGTTCCCATGAGGCACAGGGTCAAGACTGATTTGCATATGGCCATGTCTGAACTGGGGTGGTGTAGTGGGCAAAAGAACGATGGATCTAACCCAGATCTCTTGACTGGGGGAGAATGTCTGCATTGTCAGCATTCCATCCATCATTTGTTTGTTGTAACGCTTTTCGCCCTAAGTGGGATGGGTATTCCCAGACGTGGGACCCGTGCTCACTACGCCACTGGAATCAAGCTATCCTGGCTGATGACGGCTGATAGCCAGAAACCGGTCCTAGGATGCTTGATTCCGGTCCAGGGAAGACATGGCTTGGCAGTTCGGGCTGGACTGTTCCCATGAGGCACAGGGTCAAGACTGATTTGCATATGGCCATGTCTGAACTGCGGTGGTGTAGTGGGCAAAAGAACGATGGATCTAACCCAGATCTCTTGACTGGGGGAGAATGTCTGCATTGTCAGCATTCCATCCATCATTTGTTTGTTGTAACGCTTTTCGCCCTAAGTGGGATGGGTATTCCCAGACGTGGGACCCGTGCTCACTACGCCACTGGAGTCAAGCTATCCTGGCTGATGACGGCTGATAGCCAGAAACCGGTCCTAGGATGCTTGATTCCGGTCCAGGGAAGACATGGCTTGGCAGTTCGGGCTGGACTGTTCCCATGAGGCACAGGGTCAAGACTGATTTGCATATGGCCATGTCTGAACTGGGGTGGTGTAGTGGGCAAAAGAACGATGGATCTAACCCAGATCTCTTGACTGGGGGAGAATGTCTGCATTGTCAGCATTCCATCCATCATTTGTTTGTTGTAACGCTTAACATATGTTCTCAGCATTTAGTTCCTCCAATTACTGCAGTATACGTTCATGAAACACGTAAGAGCTTGGTATAATTGCACTCCTATTCTTGTGTTGCACGTTTTTTCGACCTTTAGATTTGTGTTCTTGTGGGTCATTATGCAGTCTGGTGCTACATTGTGGTGACAGTCACATTTTAAACAGAGGTGGAACAGAGACCCTTGCTTCCTAACTGCTGGTGCAGTGTTTGCTGCTTTTCATGATATTCTGCTTCAAGGATTTTTGACGACCTGTCTGGAAGAAACAGGTTTTGCTTTTCTGGTAATTACAGTTTTACACAGCCAGTTCCGAAATTTTTGTTGACACGAAAAAAATGGATATAGAAAATTATATTGTAATCACCAGGTGAACATGCTCAAGAAATATTGCACAAATGCTTTGAATGGCTATATTAATGTCACTCCCATATTCTAAGATTATGATTTCATAAATGTTTATGCAATTCTCTAGTGAGAGGAAGACTGTCATGAAAGTGTGTGTTAACCATTAGGTGGGTTTCATCTTAGGCATATATGACCACTAAAGTAATATAGAAGCAGGTATGGGAGTTTCTTTTATTCATTAGGTATTGACCTGCGCGACTCGCTGGCCATCTTCTTCTATCGCAAGATCGCAGACATCCATGACAGCTTCAATGCCACAACTGCCCCAACAACCACTGAGACCTCCGCCCCCACGACCACCACCCGCTCCAACCGCCTGATCTCCTGGACCAACATTAACGATGACGACACCATCAAGATCATGAACACCATCCACTCTGGATACCCGTCAGACCCATGCTCACACCACATCTTCAACAAAGCCAGCACCGCCATCGCACCCCATCTCCGGAAAGCCATCAACATTTTCTTTGAGACAGCAACCTTTCAGCAAAGCTGGAAGCATGCCAAGATCAACACATTACTCAAGAAACCCAAGGCAAACCCCAAGGAACTTAAGAACTTCCGGCCCATCTCCCTGCTCCCGTTCCCAGCGAAGGTCATCAAGAAGACCGTCAACAAACAACTGACCCACTACCTCGAGGAGAACAGCATCCTGGTCCCATTCCAGTCCAGGTTCCGCAGCAACCACAGCACCAAAACGGCCCTCATCGCCGCCACCGATGACATCAGGACCCTGCTAGACAACGGAGAAACCGCGGCCCTCATCCTCCTGACCTGTCAGCCACCTTCAACACGTTCTGCCACCGCACACTGCGCACACGCCTCCACGACGCCGGGATCCAAGAGAAGGTTCTGGACTGGACCACCTCCTTCCTCTACGGCAGAACACAGAGCGTCCACCTCCCCCCTTGCGCTCCGAAGCCACAGAGATCATCTGCAGCGTACCATAGGGCTTATCCCTCAGCCTAACGTTGTTTAACATCTACATGGCAGCGCTCACACACGTCACCCGATTGCACGACCTTAACATCATCTCTTACGCCAATGACACCGAGCTGATCCTCTCCCTCACCAAGGAACCCACACCACCAAAACCAACCTCCACGAAGGAATGAGGGCCATCACCGAATGGATGAGGAACAACCGACTGAAGCTGAACTCGGACAAGACGGAGGTCCTCATCCTCGGATCCATCCCTTCGGCTTGGGATGACTCCAGGTGGCCGAATGCACTGGGAACAGCTCCAAAACTGATGACCACACACACAACCTAGGGGTCATCCTCGACTCCACCCTCTCCATGACTAAGCAGGTCAATGCCGTCTCTTCCTCCTGCTTCAACACCCTCCGCATACTCCACAAGATCTACAAGTGGATCCCCACCGAAACGAGAAGAAAAGTCACCCAGGCACTAGTCAGCAGCAGGTTGGACTATGGAAACACCCTCTACGCAGGAGCCTCGGCCAAACTCCAGAAACGTCTTCAATGCATCCAGAACACCTCTGCATGCCTGATCCTCGACATCCCTCGCAGCAGCCACATCACTCCCCACCGGCACTGGCTCCCCATCAAGAGGATAACCTGCAAGCACCCCACCCATGCACACAAGGCACTCAACAACACCGGACCAGAGTACCTCAAGAGACACCTCAGCTTCTACACCCCCACCCGCCAGCTCCGCTCTGCCAACCTCGCCACAGTAACCCGCATCCAAAGAGCGACCGCCGGCAGCAGATCGTTCTCCCACCTCGCTGCCAAGACCTGGAACACCCTCCCCCCCACCTACGGCAGACCAAAGACCTGCTGACCTTCAGAGGACTCCTCAAGACCTGGCTCTTCGAGCAGTAGCAGCATTCCCAACCCCCCAGCGCCTTGAGACCCTCACGGGTAAGTAGTGCGCTTTACAAATGCTATGATTGATTGATTGGTTGATTGATTGATTGATTGATTGATTGGATCCATTACTGGCTGCTGTCTTTCTATCCCTTCCTCTTTTCCCCAGGGTCTGAGAGCTCTAACATAGTTATTGGAGGTTAAGATTTTGTGGGGCAAGGTGTGAATATTTTTCAGCAGTCCATAATCTCCCTGTGGTGTAATTAAGATACAAAAGTATTTATAGTTGTGACAGATTTGGAAGACTAATTTTCCAGAATTCCAATTCTAGGCAGCCTTTAATGGATCTTTTAGCACAAAGGAAGTGTTGTCTTCTGCTCATCACTCTCAGACAGCTGGACAGATAGAACAACTTAATCAAGAGCAATAAAACTCTTGTTTTTGCTATCTTACGGATCAGAATATTTGGGCATAACATCTCTGGCCTGCAGAATTCAGCCATAATATCTCTTTTCAAAGAACTAGATGACAACGCCATTCTTTATCATGCAGGGATCTTCCCCAGATCACAAAGTAATCTGTTGGCTGCACCTATAGAGAATCACACAGATATACAGTTACTTAAACATCTTCAAGGAGAATGAAAAATAGATCAAACAGAATGTGCCAAGCAGCACTTAAAATTGAAAGCTGATAAGAAGAGAAAAGAAAGAAAACCCCAAGTTTGGAGCTTGGGTATATTTGTGGAGAAACTAAAAATCCCAGCCCTAGAAGAATTAGATTACGCAGGGTTGACCATATAAATTTATGTACATAATTGCCTGATTTTAAAACAGTTCCCCATTTGTTTATCATTCCCGAAAGAGGCAAGAATAAATTGGTTTTCTCAAGATGCCAGGTATTTTTAGTTTCTCCACACATAAACCCCATACTCCTATTTGTCTCTTCATTGTTTATAATATAGGATCAAAGTGCTCCCAGGTAAACGTCTGTCATAGAACACTTAGTTCTGCAGCGGAACAGGAAGAACCCAATTCCTTCAGAAAGGAACATTCTCCCCCCTCTAAAACCTAACAAACATGAACAGGTATGCAGTGTGCAGGGCCCAAGGTAGCTCTACAGGCAAGTTAGCTATCCCGTACTTTCATAGTGTAGCTCATAGGAGTAGCATTAGGGTGGTAGACTACTGGGCACATACTTAAAACATGTTTGAAGTGTTCATTTTATTATCAATGCTAGCAGCAGTGTTTCAGGTATATTCTGTGTAGATGTTATTGATTTACTATGCAACATCATGAAACTGTGAAATAGCCACACTTAAATATATTAGGCCTGATTTACCAAGGTAAACTTACACTTTTGTGTACGTTTACTACTGTTTGGTAGTTAGAAAGGTAAACTGAGTCCTAAAGTCTAACTTTACTACTTTTTGGTATTCAAAAAGGTAAATGATGACGAATATCCAGTTAGCAGAAATATACATTCCATAGGATATAATGGGATTTATATGTTGGTGTATGGGATAGCCATCACTTTATGACATGAAGTAATCCATCCACAAAGATGTAAATCAGGCCCTAAGCCTTGTACCTGTGGCTTGGATTCTAAATCCTGAAGTCCGGGGTGTTAGATCCAAGGATACATAACAGTATCCTGGCACGTAAATCCAGTCAGTTCATAGTGATGGCCTAGGCAATCAAGGACAGAGATCATTCAAGTCTTGTCTTAATATATTAGAAATGTCATAATATTTACTTCAAAGAGTATTTTCATTCTTTGCTAGATCTTGATGGTTGCAACAGATCCCATCACTGGATTTTAAATGTCAACCTCAATGTCTTCCTTACCGCCTCTCTCACTTCACTATTTCTCAGGCTGTATATCAGGGGGTTTAAGGCAGGTATCAGGATGGTGAAAATCACAGTGTATACTTTGTACTGCTCCTCTGAATTGGGGAGTACCTCCATAAAGAAACCACTGCCAAAGAAAAGAAATACACAGGTGAAATGGGAGATGCAGGTTGAGGCAGCCCGACTTCTTCCTGCTGAGTTACCAATCTTCAGAATGATGGTAATAATGTATGAGTAGGAGACAAATATAATAAGGATGGAACCTATGACTACCAAGGAAGCAAGTACAAAAAGGATCCATTCGTTGATCAGGGTGTTCGTACAGGATAGCTTCAAGAGCACAGGGTAATCACAAACAAAGTGGTTCATGACATCAGGACCACAAAAAGATAATCGATAAAGAAAACCTGCATGTATCAGAGAGTGCAGAAAGCCACCTATGTGTGAACCTGCAACTAAATGTAAAAACAAACCATTGTTCATGATGACTGTATATGACAATGGGTTACATATTGCTACATAGCGGTCAAATGCCATCGCTGCCAGGAGAAAGCATTCTGTACTAACAAAGGCACAAAAGAAATAAAGTTGCGCAATGCAGCCAGAAAATGTGATTATACGTATCTCACTAAGCAGATCAGCCAGCATCTTGGGAGAGATAGCAGAGGAAAAGCCTAAATCCACAAAAGCAAGTTGTGTGAGGAAAAAATACATGGGTGTGTGGAGCTTGGGGCTGAGCCAGACAATGAGTAGAAAACAGCAGTTACCAAACAGAGTGAAGGTATAGACGGATAAAAATAGTAGGAAGAACAGGTTTTCCAGCTCTGGGTCATTGGTGAATCCGACGAAGAAGAACTTGCTCACAGTGCTTTCATTTCCTGGCATCATGTCTGTGGATGATAATATTTATCTAGGAGAAGAAAGACAAAGAGCATGCACATCAACCTTTATACAGTACTTTCAGATTTACAAATTGAAGCAATTGTGAAAACCTGTATTATTTAGAAATATAAATCATCTTATTATTTATGAACTGAATGTCACAAACAAGAGAACATTAAAGATACTAATACTGCTCTAGGTTAAAGAAGATACCCAGGATGCTCCAGGTAGGATAACATAGATTCTCCATAAGAAAAGTGCCACATGATTTTCATCAGTCATCTCTTAGCATTGCTTTCTCTGTGTTTGGCGCCTTGCATCAATATCATATTTGTAGAGGCCTTTTTCAAAAAGAAGACCGTGTCAACAACTTACTGTCCACCTGCAGAAGAATCTCACTAATTTCAGCCATTAATTTAAAGCAGCTGAGGATCATTCAGCATGATAAAAAAAAGCCAGTTAAAGAGCTCACACAGGAAGTGCGAACACATCAGAACTTGACTTATTGCATGTTGCAACGTCTGTTTGAGCAGTGCAGACCGATCAAATAATATGTCATGCAAAGAGGGGATTTAACTGTGAAAGGCTTGATCATTGAGTTGGACCAATACAGCCTAGTCAAATCCCTGACATAGATGCTGCTTACTTTGAGGTGTTCAAAAGGCAGGTCAGCAAGGATGACAGCACAATGGGCTGAGTTATCCCATTGTTGCACATGCTACAGGAACAGCTAAAGGAGGTGTCTGCAATGTATGCAGCTGTGGAGGAAAAAATAGATGCATAAGAATTGGTGGAGAGCTTAGTCCAACACATATCTGTTAATCCAGGGGTACAATGATACATTATGTCATCCAAACATGAAACCTATGCCACATACCATTACTGTCCACTTTCATTCCTTTTTAAGACAAGGATGTTGTAAACTACAAAACGTGGATTGCTGACCAAACCAGTGAGCTAGAAAATGTTTCGCTGGGAATAAGAGGCTTATTCCTCCAAGGAACAAGTTCTGCAGCAAATCATTCAACTTCGCAGACTGAGGGCAGTGCTGTTGGCTCATAGCAGCCAAAAACACCAACAAGAACACCATCAACAACAGGAACTGGAGCATCAGTCCCAAAATCTGCAAATGATTGGTTGCTACTGGTAGGGCTTAAGTCCGGTGCAGAGGCGAAGGCAAAAGAGGTGAAGCAATGTGGAGCAACAATAACTATTGAGCGAAAGGTTCAGGCCTGTCTGGATGACCCAACACAGGTATATCTTGATCAAAACCCATTGGTATATTGTTAAGGAAGGGATGCTAATGGCCTGTGCTCATCATGCTGGCAATAAGCTATCTGGCTTGCCTGGTAGTCAGTTTATCCACAGAGCATGTTGTCCGCGCTGCTGGTGCTGTTCTCACAGTGAGAAGAACTAGTCTCTCCCCCAAAACATGGAGAGATTAACCATGCTCAAAATGAGTCAACACTTTATAACTCAAAATTACTCCATACCTGGACTACGACAGGAAGAAGATGAGGGTGATTGGTCAGACTCAGATCATGAAAGTAGTGTACTGATACACACTTCTGGGTGAACTCTACTTCCCTGACTACTAGGTCTAGGCCACCAACCATCGAACTTTCTCTCTCTATCGCTAATCTGCTTTGACTCCACACAAAAAATGTATAGCTTGGGTAACATTATTTTATTTTATTTGTTTGTATCTGGCTGACTAATGCAGCCTCATCGTCTTAGACACATTTTTTTGCTGGATAGAGTTGCACCAATGTGCAGTAAAGAAGCCCCCCATCAACTGATTTCCTTCAAGGACATTGGAGATACAAATGTGTGCCTGCCTCTATCCCCTGCCTATCTATCCTTTCCTAGTTTATTCCCCTTGCCAGGCTGTCCCACATTATTTGATTTACAAGCCTGGCCAATGTCTGTTTTGTGAACAATGGATGCGCAATGTACCATGATGACCATGCCTAAATAAGAAGAACAGGTAAATGGCATGCAGTGCACACTGAGTGAGTATGTTGAGATGTTTTATATAGTTGCAGGCAGTGACACTGGGTGTTTGTTTCTCTGTATCCATTACGCTTGGATGTGTTTGTGATGATTTACAATGGTGGTGGCTCACCTCGGCTGATCATTTTTTTCGTGAAGGTGATTTTTTTTACACTATCTTTTTTTTGTTTTCCAACCCTCAGGTCCTCTTATCATGTGCCAAACTGGAAAAGAACCATAACACTCCCTTATCGGACTAAATCAGACAGGCACCAAAGATTGACAGACAGTCCAACAACAATGCAGATGCAACGCCCAATTTGGCAATACAGTATCATATTTTCTTTTACTAATCATGAGCACTGTGTGTGTTGTTCACTTGACTCCTTCATATTTGTAATATATTTGCTAGCTTTCAAATCTAGGTAACGGAATATTTAAATATATAGTAACTTGGGTCTCTCTGGGTGCAGACAGACTGTTTGGTTTGCATTGCATTTAAGTTGCTTGTACTCATTCCCTCATTTCCTTTTTCTCTCACAACAAATTTATGATGATTGGCTGCTCATTGCCCAGATGAATGTTGTCCTAGTGTAGAGTTTGTCTTTGTCACACCTTTCCCCCAAACCCCCTTTCCCATCCAGTCATGAAACTCCTAACCCCTTTTCCCCGGGTTGAGTGAATTATTGAGGTGTGGCTTAATTATTTTCCCTATTAATTGAGTACACACTTGGTGGGGCAGATGTGGTGAAAGCAACACCAACTCAGTGAAGGATCTCAGCTCTAAGTATAGCCCGCACTGACCACATTTTCGCACCCATGCATGAAAACAGTGTTCGATATTTTTAGAAGATCATCATTCTCTGCCGGCCGAGACACAATCCTGTCAAAATTTGCAGAAATGGAAGGCCATTGCCGTTTATAAATAGCTCCTGGGCTTTGCCTACGAGGGCACACTTCAGGGATGCTGTCTGCCATGGCTGCTAACTGCTTCTGAGGTTTACAGGGTGCCCTGGATGATTGCGGCCTATCCAGAAGTGATCGGAACCACTTACTTGATGTGCGGTGGCTGGACAGATGGAGGCCTGCGATATCCTGTAGCCTGGTCCCCTTTGGGCTGACGAAGTATGGGGGACTGGCTCTGCCCCTCTGAGAGGACACAGGCTGGAACTTCGGAGACATGAACAAGCCGAGCCGCCATTGTTCCATCATGCGACATCCCACGTGCAGACAGGGAGACTCTGCCGGAGGGCCTACGGCGCAGCAGGGCTTCACCCGAACAGATAGGTGAGCACGAGACTCCTTCTGTGTCTAGCCTTTCACTGGCAGTCTCTGAGCTGGGAGACAAGGGAGACCGATGTGTGTGAGGCGAGCAGCCATTTTAAAACCAGGCAGCCCAGCGTGCACAGATCAGGAGGACTGGACGGCGGACCAGTGGTGTAGCGAAGCTTACTACGGACCACAAAGTGAGTGGCGGACCCCCTCAATGATACCGTGCTCCGATGGGCCCCCCTGACAGATGATGAAAGCTGCTCATGCAGGCTTTGCAGTGGCAGGCCCGGTCTTGAAAGCGCAAGGGCCAGTGAAGCTGCTCCTAGCAGAATTGCTGATTGAGTCCTTTGCTGTGGGCCGGCCAGGTGTACCCAGCGCTACGGGCAGGAGGTGAGGGGCCAGCGTGACTGGCGACTGAGACCAACACCAATATCAGGTGGCGGATGTGGATGAACCTCAGGGGGCATTAAGCAAACCACAACGAATCGGCGGACAACACCAAATATTAGCACCAGTGCGATATCAGTCTGGCTGTTGATATATGGGCGCCCAAGCTGTGGGAGCAGAGAACCATTACAGTGAGGCTCACTGGGGCTGCCATAAACAACCCTCACCAATTTTCAGTGCACCTTGGAGGATTGACACTATGGGCAAACAGGATGTAACACAGCAGAAACTAACATTTGACAAAAGAAGTACCACTAGGTTAATGGAGTCTGACCTGGAGGGAGGCTCAGACTGCTCACCTGACTCTCAGGCAGAGGATCGGTTGGAGGACTTGTGCATACTAATGTTAGAGATGTGGTCAAGCCTTTGCACCATAGACATGAAGCTGGATGTGCTCACTTCTCAGCTTGACGCAGTCGAAAAACAGGTGAACTTGCACAAGACAAGGCTAGATGTGCTTGAAAATCCCAATTCAGACTTCCATGAGTTTCAGGTAGAAACAAAGGAGCAGCTTCTGCATATGGGGAAAGTAATGGGTCTGATCAGTGCAAAGAATAAGGACTTGAAAGCCAGGTCTTGTCAAAACAACCTGAGGATCATGGGAATTCCAGAGAAGACCGCCATATCTAAAATGCAGGCTTATATTGCTGACCTGCTGCAGGAGCTCTTTGCCCCTGATCTGTCCATGGTGTTTGCGGTCAAGAGAGCACATCGCGCATTGGGCCCCAAACACCTGGTCAGAGCTACACCTAGCCCTATCGTGGCTCAGATCTTGAACTATCAGGACCGTGATCTCATCCTGAGACTTGCAAGGGAGTGTGGGACCATAACTCATAAAGGGAACACAATTTCATTCTACCCTGGTATGGTTCATCATTTCACGGATGACAAATCCACCCAAAATTCGCTAAGCATATTGGGGTTAAGATTAAGAAGCACACACATAGTTTGAATGCCAGGAACACACTGGTAGACAGACTGAGTGATTAATTGGGGTTCTGCAACTATGCAATCGTAACTGCGTTTTTAATCTGCCTGGGTTTAGCCCGGGACATGCTAAGATTTTGATTTTGGGGTGGGGCAATAACCCTGTGCAGCAATAGCCCTGTGCAGCAGCCGCCGAGGGCCAGGTAACCCACGATACATAGATTTGGCTCTCCCCCTTTTTCTTGGCCACCCTGCTTTTGGTAGGGGTGTATGCTGGCGACACCACACCACTCAGGGAGATCTCCCGGCTGTTGTATCTGATTTAAACGGGGTAACGACCTGTTGTTGTCAATGTTAAATGAGGAGGGTCTTGGACCGAGGACACCAACAGCAAAGAAGTCTTGGACCGAGGACACCAACAAAATTACGGACCAAGCTGAAAAAAGGGGGCTAGAAATAGCAAAATTATTGAATGAACACACCCTTGAGAATGCCATGGAAGTATCTTTAACATCTGACATGGACTATGTCCCCACGTTTAGGGGGCGCGATTGTTGTTCTACTATTGATTTTATTTTTATGTCCCCCGACTTGCTGGACCGTGTACTGGAATCTAAGGTGATAAAAACATCTTTTGGTGATCATAACCCCCTCACAGTTTCTTTGCACTTAGGCTCCCGTCCTGTATATCTGAAATCCATCGGTGCAAGAGACATTACGCCATCAGGTGACGGTCTGCGGCTGAAATGGAGGGGATTGACAGCGGAGCTATTTTAGAAAATGTGCAGAACGATCATGTTGAACTAATTAATTCTTGTCTATTTCTAAATGGAGATAATAATAGAATAATCTCTGACTTTGGTAAATTGTGTCTAGTGATCAAAAAATTGTTGTTAGTCCCACTACCAAAAATAGTGAAAGAACCGAGATGGTTTGACTCGACCTGTTCTAAGGCAAATAGGGATCTACGTAAAGCATTGTCTACTAATCCAAGGTGTATATTGGAGGTACAGATGGCCAGGAAGAATTACAAGTTAAAAATCACTGAAAGGAAGGCCGCGCTGCTGGTAGAACAGTGGGAAGCATTGGTCGCGAGTGCAAATTTGAAGAGCAGCGGCCCCTTCTGGTCAGCTGTTAGGAAGACGCGTGATATGGGGAAACAACTGTCCCCAATTAGCTGCAACATTTCTAGTAGTAGTTGGGAGGCCCATTTTGCTAAAATATATGCTACCCCCTCTAAGGAAGTAATTATTCCTTTTATGAGGGTGACGTGCAATCTCAAGATTGACCTCCCCGAGATAGTCACAGCCATTAAAGAAAGCCTTGGTAACAAGGCCCCTGGCCCCGATGGGCTTCCTATAGATATTATTAAGTATAACACGGATTTATGGGCACCAATTCTCCTTAATGTTTTCAACAGTCTACCTATGGCGCCAATGCCTGATACTTGGGCGACCAGCACCATAGTTCCCATTTTTAAGAAGGGAGATAGGTCAGACCCAGCCAACTATCGTCCAATCTCGCTACTGGACAATACCTTAAAAATCCTTGGACGAGTTATCTACAACAGGATGATAGAGTGGACTGAAGACACTGACCTATTGGATCCGTGCCAGCTGGGATTCAGGAGTGGCGTAGGCACAGTGGAGCAATGCTTAAATTTGAAATTGATTATCGATAAGTACAATGTTGCCCGCTCTAGTCCAATTTACCTTGCATTTATGGATCTTTCATCTGCATTCGATCTAGTCAACAGATCCAAATTATGGCTTATGCTTTCTGACTATGGTCTGGACGCAAGTCTTGTTAATTTTTTGGCCTACCTCCACACGGACCTTAAAGCACTAGTTAGGATCGGGTCTGGTGGCGATGTGTCCGGACCCATAAAAATAGGTAGGGGGGTGAGGCAGGGGTGCGTTTTGGCACCCCTGCTATTTATTATCTATATTAATGGTCTTGCCAAAGCCCTGAGACAAGTGACAAGAGATGTACCAATTATCCAGGGGAATCAACTACCAGTTTTATTATACGCAGATGATGCGGTCATTATGGGCCGCACCCCTAATGCTCTTCGTTTGCTTATTAGAGCATTCGTCCAGCATATGGAGGCACTCGATCTGCGTGTGAATTTTAAAAAATCTTTTATCATGTCTAGCGGACCCGGGAAAAGGAAGCTCAATACGATAAATGTAGGCTCGGACAAATTAGAATCCGTAACCTCCTTCCCATACTTAGGATTGGTTTTCGCTGCGAACGGCTCATGGAGTGGGCATGCTGCCCACGCCATGGGCAAGTTCTCGAAAGCCACCAATTCCATATTGAGCCTCCAACGCCCAAAGAAAATAGGTGCCACTAGGGCCATTTTAAATTTTTTTAAATTACAGTGCATTCCTGTGGCAACATATGGGGCTGAGGTGTGGGGCTCAGGGAGAAATTCAGGGATTCAACGGGAGGAAAATCGTTTCTGTAGAAAAATATTGGGTGCTCCCTTTTCAGCCTCTGAATTCATTTGCCATAAAGAACTAAATCTCCCCTATGTATGCGATTTTATCAGAGCCAGACCAGCCCTATTTTGGATTAGGATTTGGACAAATAACTTTGCGACCCTAACCAAAAGTATTATACTGGACTGCCTAAAATGTGATCACTATATGTCCATACCCTGGTTAGCTGAGGTCTCTAAAACCTTATGTGCAGTGGATAAAGGCAATCTTTTCTCAGAACCCACAGGAATTGAGATGAATGATAAAGTCATAGTCAAACAAGCACTTTATGCACTTTTTAACTCAGAAAGACTGGGGAAGGAGCTATCTAAATCTTCTGTTGCTACATACATGGGGTACGACTTGTGTAGACACCCACTACCAACTTATTTAACTCTCCCCATGTCCAATTGGGAACGATCGCTGCTCTTTCGTTTAAGGGCAGGTTCTGTAAAAACTTTGTTGGCTTTCCCTTTGGGGTATCATCACACAGTAGAATACAATCCTTGCCCATGTGATGGAATTAGCAAACAGAATGACATCCATTTCTTATTCTTCTGTAAATTTTATCAAAAATATATTAACTGGTTTTTAACTCCCTATTTTAGGAAATTAAGACCTCTTACACTGGGGGAATCATGTTCACTTTTATTTTCCCTGGATACTGATGAATTAATTTTTCGCACCAGCACCTTTCTGAGATTAATTGTACACGCACGTAAAACGATGGAAAATCCCTGAGAATTATTTATGTTAGTTGTATATTTGCAAATGAATTACTGTGATTGTGGTGTTTTTATGGATCGTATTACTGTACAAATGTGTTGTTTTTCTTTGTCGTACTTTTATGGATTTTACGAAATTCGAATAAAGGTCTTTTGAATTGAATTGAATTGAATTGAATTGAAATGAGGAGGGTTTAACATAACCTGTTTGGGGGTTGGAGTGGGAGATGGGAAAGGGGGGAAAAAGAATGTTTTGCTCCTATCCAATTTATTGCGCATACCCAGAAAAACCATGCAGGGGAATTGTGGACTGAACACACATTGTTTTCAAGTTGCAACAGGGGCAGGAACCACGACAAACATGCCAACACCTCGCACCTAATGGCCATTGGGAGGTTTGAGCTATTGAAGGTCCATTATGTGGCATCTCACCAGGTAACACCAATTGTGGTTTATTGAGTCAAAGTTTTTTAACCCTCGAACCTTCAAGGTCTGAACAATTACAGACAGACCATATTAGTTCACTCCTACTTATTAAGGCACTACATAGACATCTGCCTATTACAAGAGACACACTTCAATGGCACACCCTCCACTAGACTAAAGCACAGGCGCTGGGGACAGGTTTACTCTTCCATATATTCAAACTACTTTCGAGGAGTGGCAGTGCTTGTGAGGCCGGGACTGGACTGAAAGGAGCGCAAATATCCCCTCGATTCTGAAGGCAGATATATCGTAATGCTTGGGGACCTTAGTGGAGGCAGGGTGGCAATTGCGGTAGTTTACGGGCCCAATAAGGACACCCCTGAATTTTTTCAAAAACATATGGGCCAAAATAAGAGCAACAGGATGCGACACTTTCATCTGGGGAGTGGACATTAATGAGGTACTGGACGACATGATGGACAGGAAGGGACCGCCCGCTCTCTCCATCCTAATGACAGCGCCACATTAAAGGGCGTTGTGTTGGACACTAATTTGATTGACATATGGCGTCAACGCCACCAACACACTAAGGAAGGCACATGTATCTCTGAACACCACAAGGCATGGTCCAGGTTAGATTACTGGCTGGTATCATGAGATGTTATGAAATGGGCATGCAAAATATCACACCTTCCTAGATCCTTGTCCGGCCATACTCCTTGCCTCCTGTGCCTCAATATGCCAAACTCACCTAGCAACATGTTCAGCTGGCAGCTACCCCGCAATGTCTTACTGGGCGAGGCATTCAAGGAGGAAATAAGAGGGGAGATAGTAGACTGTTTTAATCTCCACACTAGCTCAACCTCAACCCAGGCCTCCTTATGGGAGGCCTTTAAGGTGGTCATCAGGGGTAAATGTATAGCACGCCAAGCCAGGGTACTGAATGCAATCAGGTGTACACTTGCATCCCTTGAGAACGGCATCAAGGAGCTTGAAACACAATTTTACACCTCTGACAACCCCACCCTTATTGCTCAACTGAAGGAAAACCTGCTGAATATGAGGGAGAGGCACAATGGGAGGTGAAGTTTATGGGTAAACACTCAAAAGCCAGAAGGTACAGGAGGGGGATAGGCCAGGAAGAACCCTTGCAAATATGCCCCGAGCCCCTCGATCCACTGCATAGGTTACTGAGATCTGGGGTGACAGCCTGCCTGTGATCAGAGACCCACCAAGAAACTTTGGATAAATAAACACAGTTTTATGCCAATCTATACACGGCCACTCACTGTTCAGTGCAAGAGGGCCTTCATTCCTGGATTCCCTGGAACTGCTCTGGTTGGGACGGAGTTTGACAAAAATGGGGTGACCCTGTGTCCCTCATAACCTGAGTATATATTAATAAACAAACATGGTTCTGTCGAGTTTTGTCAGTTACTTCTTATCAGCACACTTGGTGTCACATTTATTCTTTCCTATTTTAACATTCGTATCTCAACTGACTAAACATAGAAAACATTTTGGCAAATAATAAAACATGTGACTCAAATTGCTGTCTACTGTTTATGTTTTATCTAAATTAAATCATTCAAATATATTCACGTATATAATCGCAGCTGTCAACACATGGTGAAATGTTACATGTAAAGGGTGATCAAGTGATATGTGTGCTCAGTGGTGTGCAATATATACAGAGTGGTTAAATAGGTACATGTGGGGGATAGGCCAGATAATTATGGAAACACAAGGACTCTGCTGGCTAATGATTATTCTTTTTGGTGTTCAGAGCCTTGGTCAATCTGGGCCTTGCGTGGTTGTTGACGTTTCAACCCAAACTATGCTCCATTAGGTAGTCAAGGCGTGTCTTCATCAGGACAGAACAGGGGAAAGATAATGACAAAGTGAACCAGAGTAAATCCTGGTTACACAATCATCAAATGAAGCCTGGAGATAGATTCACTTTCGGCCCAGCTGGTGGTCGTCTTACATTGTTTGCGCACAGAAAGATTCAGGGCTAGTAGACGGTAAACAGGCATCCCTCCTGTATAACCACCACAGTCCTTCACTGGTTGGGATGGAGGCACAGAGAAGATTTGGATGTCACCTTCTCTGTAGAGGATGTCACACAGGTAATTCGTGGCCTCCCACTGCAGAATGCAAAAGCACCAGTTCATGAACAGAATGCAGAACTATGTCATACATAAACCCCAGTACAGAGATCTGGGCCTAAATCCATTGTTTTTTTGCTCACCACGTCATTACAGTTTGAACCCAGCCATATGCAAATCAGACTTCACCCTGTGCCTCATGGGAACAGTCCAGCCCGAACCTCCAAGCCAGGTCCTCCCTGGACTGGAAACAAGCATCCTACGACCAGTTTCCCAGGTTCCACCCCTCTTCAGCCAGGATAGCTTGATTTCAGTGGCATTGAGAGCACGGGACCCACGTCTGGGCATACCCGTCCGACTCGGGGTGACAAATGCAAAAACAATAGTTGATGAACAGAATACAGAACAATGTCATACTTTCACCCCAGTACAGAGATCTGGGCTTAAAGCCATCGTTTGTTTGCTCACCATGCCATTCCAGTTTGAACCCAGCCATATGCAAATCAGTCTTGACCCTGTGCCTCATGGGAACAGTCCATACCGAACTGCAAAGCCAGGTCCTCCCTGGACTGGAAACAAGCATCCTAGGACCGGTTTCGGGGTTTCACTCCTCTTCAGCCAGGATAGCTTGATTCCAGTGGCATGGAGGGCACGGGACCCACGTCTGGGCATACCAGTTCCACTCAGGATGAAAAATGCCAAAACAACAATTGATGAACAGAATGCAGAACAATGTCATACATTGAACCCCGTGCAGAGATCTGGGCCGAAATCCATTATTTTTTTGCGCACCATGCCATTCCAGTTTGAATCAAGCCATATGCAAATCAGTCTTGGCTGTGTGCCTCATGGGAGCAGTTCAGCCCAAAATGCCAAGCCAGGTCCTCACTGGACTGGAAAGAAGCATCCTAAGACTGGTTTCGGGGTTTCACCCCACTTCAGCCAGGATAGCTTGATTCCAGTGGCATGGAGAGAGTCTGGGCATACCCGTCCCACTCGAGGCGACAAATGCAAAAACAACTGTTGATGAACAGAATGCAGAACAATGTCATATATTCACCCCAGTACAGAGATCTGGGCCTATATCCATCGTTTTTTTGCTTACCATGCCATTCAATTGTGTGTCTTTTGCTTTCTCGCTCTAAGTGCTCCAGGAATGCCTAGACGTGGGTCCTGTCTCACTGTGCCACTGGAATCAAGCTATCCTGGCAGAAGAGGGGTGAAACCCCAAAACCGGTCCTAGGATGCTTGTTTCCAGTCCAGGGAGGACCTGGCTTGGCAGTTCGGGCTGGACTGTTCCCATGAGGCACAGGGTCAAGACTGATTTGCATATGGCTAGGTCTGAAATGGGGTGGCATTGTGAACAAAAGAATGATGAATTGAACCCAGATCTCTTGACTGGGGGTGAATGTTTTGATTTTTTCTGCATTCCATCCATCAATTGTGTGTCTTTTGCTCCCACTGGAGAAGGCACCAGGGTCTGATGGCTTAACCACTGCATTTTACAAAACATACGCAGAGGAACTGGCCCGCACCTAATTGATTTATATGAAGAGGCGCAGTTCACAGGTATTCTACCTCCTTCGATGAGCAAGGCCATCATGATCACTTTGCTAAAGCCAGGGAAACCTAATGATGAAGTTGATTCATTCAAACCGCTTTCGCTCATAAACATGGATGTTAAAATAAACATGGATGTTAAAATATTGGCAAAGCTGGTCCCTAATAACCCTGGGCGTAGTTTGGGAAGTCGCACTACGCGAAACTACGCAAAGTGCACTTTGCGAGCTATGCGTAGCACTTCGCGAACTGCGTAATACCCTGTTCGCACTGTGCAAGATGTCGTTTTCAATGATTGCACAGTGCGGACAAGCATCCGGCACTGTGCAATCATTGAAAACGGCATCTTGCACAGCGCGAGCTGTAGTTTTCTGCTGCTCGAGTAGATTTTTACTCGAGCGGTAGATTTCTCAACGCGGACTGGTACTTTCTCATCGCAAGCGGTCGCGAGCATACGCGACCACTCGCAATGATAAACCTGACCTCCACGCGTTGAGAATCTCGCCGTGATGTTCATTTTCCATGCTCGCGATCGGCAACTTGATGTTCCTGATCGCGAACAAGGAAAAAGACTCACCGGGATGTCATTTTGCTTGCTCGCGTTCGCCAACTTGATGTTGAGGACCGCGAGCAAGCAAAAAATGACCGCTGCACTACGCAATGCTACGCTACGCATGTTTGCACTGTGCAACGTGCAGAGAAGGAAAAGGGAGATACGAAAAGACGTTCAATTGTGATCCATAATGGGCATTCCTCCGAGGGGTCGAGCAACCAAAGTGAAGCCTGACGCAGAAGAAAAGCCCTTTGATAAACCTGAAAGTTAACTCCCCCCCTCTGTTTTAGGACGCATTAATTTAGCTAGAGACATTCGAGGCCTCTTTAAGTTCCACAAAAATGAGGAGAGGGTGTAATTGATCTTTTTGAAGAATTTGGCAGGGATGGGAACTTGAATGTTAGAAATGGTGTACAGTACAATGGGTGACAACATCATCTTTATGGTGTCCAAGCGACCCCACCATGATAAGTAAAGGGGGTGCCACCTGGACGCTAAGTCAGCAATTTTCTGTATACATTTATCTAAGCATAACGCCACCGTATCTGATATTGAAGGGGTAATGTGCATGCCTAGATACTTAATATGGGAGGGGCTCCAGGTGAAATTTGAGGCGCTAAAGTCCGCCTTAAAAGTGTACTTGGTCAGGGGAAGAATCTCACATTTGTCATTGTTTAACTTGTAACCAGAGATATTAGAATAAGCCTGTACCTCCGCCAGAAAGGCAGGAATGGAGTCACTAGGATTGGACATAAAAAGTAAGATGTTGTTAGCGTAAGCAGCTAATTTAATGTGAGTGTTTACTGATTGGAAGCCATATAAATTTGGGTTTTGACGTAGCTTTGAAAGAAAAGGCGCCAAGGCTAAATTAAAAAGGAAAGGAGAAAGAGGGCAGCCCTGACGGACTCCCCTGCCTAAATCGAAAAACGAGGAGATCAGGCCATTAGCGCAAATAGCCGCCCGTGGATTGGAGTAAAGAAGAGAGATCAAGGAAACAAACTTGGGACCAAAACCAAACCAACTAAGAGTATAGAACAAATAGGTCCATTCAACCCTGTCAAATGCTTTCTCATCATCAAGTGCAATTGCCGCAAGGGAGTGTTTTAAGGATGAAGATTTAGACAGAACATTAAAAAGTAGTCTTGTATTGTCTGTTATAAATCTGCCCTTTACAAATCCAGATTGTTCCTTACCTAATAGATCAGGCAGGTAGGAATCTAGACGTATGGCTAAGGCTTTGGAAAAATTTTTATAATCAATATTTACCAGGGAGATGGGTCTGTAATTTTTGAAGTACCTTTGATCCTTGTCTTCCTTCGGTATGAGACAAATGTGTGCCTCTGAAAAAGACCCTGAGGAGCTACCCAATGTATTAAAGAAAGTTATTAAAGAATGTAGCTTGGGCAGCATGAGTTTGGAAAAGTGCTGATAAAATTCTACCGTAAAGCCATCAGGCCCAGGCGCCTTGTCTTTTTTATGCTGCTGGAGAGCCTTTGATGATTCTTGCTGCGTTAGGTCCAACTCCAGAGGAGTCAGATCCGGCAAAGTGTGAGGGGGCCTTTGGAGATTCGAGAAAAAGTGAGATAAAGAATGATCAGAGGGTTGAGACTCCGAGGCGTAGAGGGATTTGTAAAAGAGAGAAAATTTGTTCAGAATATCGGCATCTTTAAATTTTAAGTCTGAACGATTGTCATAAATAGATTCAATGTTAAGTTTATTGTGTTTAACCTTTAAGTAATTAGCCAGTATTTTCCCTGCCTTATTTTTACCCCCATAAAATTTGGCACTGGATTTTAACAAATATAATGAAGCGTCCTCCGTTGATTTCTTGTTAAATTTCAATTTAGCATTGATGAGAGCTGTAAGAGACTGTTTTGAATGCGAGGTGTAAAAAGAGTGCTCCAGTTTTTTGATGTCCTGTAAAAGGTCCTTAGTGAATTTACGTGAGATTTTCCGCCTCTTAGCAACTAAGCCAATAATAAAATTCCTCGCTGAGGCTGTAAAAGCATCCCATATAGTTGAGAGGGGCATAGAGTGGGTTTGATTCAAAACAAAAAACTCATCAAAAAATGTGGTAAAAGAGGCAGTGAATTTGGGGTCCAGGAGAAGGGCATTGTTAAAACGCCACCTTTTGGAACCTGTAACCTTAGGCAGAATCTCCAGACCAATTGAAACGGGGGCATGATCAGACAATAAAATAGGACCAATTTCCGCATGTGTAATGGTTTGTGAGATGGAGTGGGAAACAAAAACATAATCAATTCTTGACTGAGTTTGATGTGATGGGGAATAGAAAGTATACTCTCTGGTGGTCGGGTTACAGAGACGCCAAGCGTCCAAAAGCTTGTGCTGGGATACAACTCATACAAATGATTTCTGCGGCTTGTTAGGAATATAGGAAACTCTGGAATTCCTATCTATATACGGGTCAAATACCTGGTTACAGTCGCCAGCCAAAATGAAATTATCCTCCATGCAGAGAGCAATCTGCCCAGCCAGCGTGGACCAAAAAGAAGGCTCTCCACATGTAGGGGCTGTGGAAATGTGGATTTTCCTGGTTGGTTATGTCCCCTATCTTGGACCCCAACGGTTCTATATGCATGTTACAAGTACATGTATGTTCCCTCCAGTTCCAGTTTCTAAGACGCAAACATATGTGTGTCTACCGTCGACATGTTCTCTGTCAGATCCGCCATCGATGGGCTGGATATTCGATTCCTAGGTATGAAAGGCCACCGACTTTATATGGCTAAGTTACTACATTTTTACAGTTCAGGCAAGTAGGCCCGATTCTGTCCTCAAAGCCTTTCCCTGCTCTCAGCCTCTGACAGCTTCAGCTTGAGCTCGCATCTGTATCCATGAACTTTGTCCTACTCCCTGTGCAGCTAACGGTGCCTGCCTCGGCCAGTTTTCGCCTGCCTGCCAAGAAGCTGTATTTCACCTTCGAATTATCTATTTTGCTCTTCAGCCGATGCATTCCTGTCTAGTGATTTAGGTAAACATTTCCTTTAGCTCACAAGCAAGGACTCAGCCTTTCCGTCCTCCTGCAAATGATTCATAGCCCTGCTGCCATGGAAAGTTTTCTGCCCCTTGCATCTCATATAGACACTCAGACGCTTGTACACGCACACACAGTTAGTATAGAATAGATTCTGTCCGAGAGTCCTTCCTTGTGGATAACATAGTTCTCCAAACATAGGATGGTAGATATGATTTGGGATTAGGTTGACTTGACCCCCCAGACTTCTCGTCTCCACATGTAGAGCTAAATGTCAAGTCCCCTTCACCCCCTAGTTACACGTCAATTACACGTCATGCTGCCGCGCGCGCATCTATGCCAAGTATTATCTTATAGATCCACCTATGTCTGATAATGCAAACCAATCATGTTTCTTTTATTCCTTATTACGCCTAGTTTCGATTACGTACCTGTTTTGTCACTCTTCTTATCAAATGTTACGCCTTCTACATTCGTTTCATTGTAATGCACTTATTATAAAAATACATGTCTGTCAATAAATTATTGTACTTCACTTCCTGAACCCTCGTGGTGACGGAACCTGAAGGCCGCGACTCGAGTCGGCCATTTTGAATGGAATAAAGCCCATTTAGAAAACCTCTTATACCACGGATTCTGCCTCTTGTTATTTTGAGTTATTTACTTTATTTTAAGATTCCGTATGAAATTCAGTCCGGTATTTTATTTACCACATAATGGCGCCCGAACAGGGACACTTTCTCATCTCACGCGCCGGCGGTGCGTTGCAGGCCCGGTCTCCTGCCACAGCTGGACGGACCATAAACGCGTACCAGCAGGATTTCCTGTAAGCTCCCTCCGGTCAAGCGGGGGCGACTGAGGCTGCGATCAACCCAGACGAGGCGGTGAGAAGTGCGAAGTATCCCGACCAGAGCCTAGCTGAGAGAGCAAGATCCGAGGTATACAGAGGCCCACCAGGTTTTCCGAAATCCCGATGTCCAGAGGGTCCGCTGTCCGCAGTCATTGAGTCCTGTCCATTCTCTGAGGCCTTCCGTTTCAAGGAGCTACTCGGTGAGTACCATCGCCGGGGAGGCGTGTTGACGCGCACATAGGTTGTGCCGGTCAAGACGGATTTGGGTACACAAATCCGGTCTGCACTGTTTAGCAGTGTATATGTACTGTTTAGCAGTATATCAAGTATTCCGAAGTATTCAGTTATTGTCAAGAATTCAGCGTGGTGATTAGTTAGGCAGACTGTCATCATTGTCGATCATTGTTAAAAATGTTTAATGTTTAATGTTTAAAGTGTTCTAATATTGTGGTATGAATGAGTGTTCATTGTTCACTGTTCATTATTGTGTTTTTCGTATTAAGTGAGTTCAAGAGTAAGTATCAGATCAGTTGTCAATATGCCGCTCTTCTCGAAGTTAAGACAGATTACTACCAGAAAAGGGGTGCTTGAAGAAGCAGTTCCTATTCCTCCTAGGGACACTCCAGGGCATTTTATGTACCATAAACATGGCTTAGATGCCATATTGTTTCTTGATCTATGGGTAGATTATACCAAGGGATTACCGGAAAGTCAAAGGTGGCCCATAGCGGGAACCTGGGATGCAGAGTGCATCATGAAAGTGGAGGAAGAGTTATGGAAAAGAAAGGTCAGACAGTCACAGAAAGACGCTGTTGAGTTATGGCGTAAAGAATCTCATAGACGAACAGAAAAAGCACGTAGACAAGAAGAGAGGAGTAAAGAAAGTTCAAATAAAGTTCAAGAAAATCTATTAATTGAGGAAGGTATCCGAGTGAAATCAGAACAAGTAAATAGACAAAGAAATGCTCTTATGAATGGTATGTATCCCCTACTAGCCGAAGGATTACCTAAGGCTGCTCCAGAGATACCAAAAGACTTGCCACCCCCATTATTTCCAATTAAGGTACATCCAAAAGGGCATCCCAGAACTGCAGAAGATGTCTTTCTTTCCTCATATCTAGACGACGCAGCTCCCGAGTATGCTAACGCCGCACCACATAGACCGTCTGGCGGAGGGGTTCAACGTCAGGATCAGGTATCTGTCCCCGTGCAACAGCAAGTCCCGACACAAGCTTCGGCAAGCACATCTGTTTCCGCATCTGTCTCCGCAGTCGACTCTACAGAGGTATCGACACCCATAGTTGCTGTGTCACGTTCAACGAACCCATTCACACCCGACGCCCCAGATAGGGCCACGGGAGGTGCTAGCAGTACTTTTACACCACCTAGAATAAATAAACTTGTCTTTCAAGAGTCAGCACATTCACGTACACCAAAATTCGTAAATGAACGCACGCTTAAGGAACTCCTTGTTAATTGTAGATATGACCCCGTGGTCGGTAAAGAGGACGAAATGGTCCTGGCATCATTACGTATCAGACGAGCCGCAGAGTATTTAGCAAGGTTACCAGGAATGACTACGCATCTAGACAACATATATCATTTTGTTCAAACAGGACGAGATCCAGGATGTATTAACAGAGCTATGGAATTCCAGAAAGTAGAGATACAGGGGGAACTGTTACGTTTCCTCATAAACTGTGTGATCAGAAATCAAGATCGTCCGGGGGTAGACCCGAATGCAATGCTTATTCTTACAAGATGGAGTCAGAATATATCAGAAGGGAGACACGATAAGCAAAATTGTATAATAGCCATGTGCCGAAAAATCCGTAAAGAAATAGAGCGTATTCATGAAGAAAGATTGGGAACAGACGAGTTTGAGCAAGATGAAGTGTCCGAATCAAGGAACTCCGCAAGACAGTCAGAGACCATAGCCTATGTAGGCAGAGGAAGATCCTGTGAAAATACTAGATGTTTTTCTGATCCAATACACTCTGTATACCCAAATAATAGCAGAACGTATCCGACGCCTGTAATAAATCTGAAATCTCCTGAACACTCGTTTCAAGCCGCAGATAAAATACTACGAGAACGAAGGGGTTACCACCTCCTCGATTCCATGGATGAGCAAGAATTAGCCAGATCAGCCGTTCACTGGATTATTAGTCCTGAAAAATACGGTGATGAGACCGTAGCACACACGTTTCTCAACCTCAGTACAGATGAACAACGTTTAGCTGGAATCTATATGATTCAGCAACTCCTCATATTATATAAGAGCCAACATGCTGACCCTGGTCCTTTACCTGATATATTAACGGAACTACTCACAAACAGATGGAGAGGTTCTAGTAACAAGCTAATTAAAGAGATATTAGTGTCACGTAAGCAGTATGTCCTTTTTGTAAATCCAGATTCTCTCTCCCTGCCCCGCAGAGAAAGAGCACCGTACTATATGGATAGACAAAATCCTTTACGAGAAGTGCACCCAATAAAAGGCGAAGACAATGAGTTTCACCGTGTATTTGTTTACACACCCATATCAAAAATAGAATTATTAGAAATGAAGAAAGTAGTACCTAGTCATGACAAAGACCCAGCGGGTTTCCACCGAGAAATTAAAGACATGTTACTGATGGGAGAGTACACCTTTCCTGATATTATGACGATATTAAAGGTGCTTTTGCCTGCTGGCATTTATGAAAAACTGAAAGAAAAAGAGTGGGAAGTAGGAGACCAAAAGATAGACTGGACAGCATTAGCAGAGGAAGAAAGGAGCCGAACTGCAGGTTCGGGGCTCGGGGATAAAGTTAAACTGTTACCAGGTTTACTAGTACAGGTACTGCCACGTTTATTAACTACAAAAAAGGAAGATTGGGGTGCAATCACAGCCTGTAAACAAAAGCAAGATGAAGACACAAGCGATTATTATGCTCGATTTGAAAAATGTTTTGGTATAAATAGTGGTATAAAAGCAAGTAGTGACTCATATCCACATCTATTTGTGACAAAATTAGTGGAAAATGCATTGCCCCCAGTGAAGAATAGAATATTGAAATTCGAGAGTACCTGGCAAAGTAACACTCCGTCGCAAATGCTACAAATGTTACAGTATCATCACAATAGAATTAGGGATGAACAAGAACACGAGCATAGACGCATGAAGGATACAAAAATGAAAATGCTAGTTTCTCAGACAGTACCAGCAGATGGTCACAAAAAGGGTGTGACACATTCTGGTGATTCTGCAGTTCCTGTAAAAGGAACCTGCAATTACTGTAAACAACTAGGCCATTATGTACATGATTGTCCAGTCCTGAAACGTAATATAGCTACAGGTATTGCAAAAGAGAGACCACGATTAGTTAGACAAGATCAGAATGAACAAGGAGCTATGCAGCATGGACAGTCCATGCCAGTTCAGCAACAGTCCATGCCAGCCTCACAGCAACCCATACAGTTTGTGCCAGCTGCACCACCGTTGCCTGCTACTGCCACACAAACTACAACACGACAAATGTATCAGATTGCACAGTATGAATACCCTGAGTATCAGCGTTACGCATGAACCAGCCTAGAGAGGGAAGTTGACTTACCGCTTATCGAGATTCCTGTAGATCAAGAAGGACCTTATGTACATAGTGAATTATTAGGTCAAGATAGAAAATTCTTACTCGATACAGGGGCAAGTCGAACAACTATAAAACGTAGTGAAGTTCCAGGGGCACCCCTCTCAGGCTCTCAAAATGTTTCCCTTGGTTTTTCGGGAAAACCTATTGTTAATGAAGTATCACAGCCTCTACCACTTACGATAGGACCTTTGACACGAACTACAGATTTATTGCTTACTAAATCATGCCCAGAAAATCTGTTAGGAATTAAAACTCTGAAAGCACTAGGAGCCATAATATGTTGTTCTCCGGAAGGAGTAAGGTTGTTTTTGCGTGATTTTAAAGGTCACTATGTGTCTAGAGACATGGATCCCCGACTACAGACTTTACCAGTACATCTATGGGCACAAGGCCCTACGGATGTTGGCTGCATGAACATTACAC
Source organism: Triturus cristatus (assembly GCF_964204655.1). Taxonomy (NCBI): domain Eukaryota; kingdom Metazoa; phylum Chordata; class Amphibia; order Caudata; family Salamandridae; genus Triturus; species Triturus cristatus. Next base: position 161,711,068 of record NC_140585.1, read on the forward strand.
CCTATCGAGTTACATTGAAAGCAGGAGTGGTACTACCACGAATGCGACAATACAAGTTACCGCATGATGCTGTAGTGGCTTTGCTGAAAATCATTGATGAGCTGATTGCCCAAGGAGTAGTTATAGAAACAGACTCCAATATATGTAATTCACCGATAATTCCGATTCTTAAACGAACTGACCCTACTGCCCCACCAGTGTACCGATTGGTTATTGATTTGCGTGAACTAAACAAGTGTATTGTACCACAATTTCCTGTGGTCCCTGATATATCATCATTATTGACAGCAATTGATTCCGAAGCAACATTCTTTACTGTAATCGATCTCAAGAATGCCTTTTTCAGCGTCCCAATAGATCCGGAAAGCCAATACTTGTTCGGATTCAGTTTAAATGGGCGCAGCTTTAAATTCTCACGCGCTCCCCAAGGATTTACAGAAAGCCCCAGCATCTACAGCCAAGCACTGAAACGAGAACTTGACAGTATCCACATGCCAGTCAATACAGCACTGCTTCAATATGTCGATGATCTGCTGATCACCGCGAGAAGCGAGCCAGAATGTGAAAAAGCTTCTCTGACAGTTTTACATTTTCTAGCCGACAAGGGGCACAAGGTGTCCCCTTCTAAGCTGCAATTCTGTGTTCAGCGAGTTATTTATCTTGGTCACTCGCTGTCCAAGGAGGGAAGGCAGCTTACACCAGATCGCATCCAGTTAATTGCTAACATGTCAATACCCCAGACACAAAAGGAGGTGCGGGCTTTCATAGGCCTCACTTCATATTGTAGGCAGTGGATCCCTCAGTACGCATTTCTAGCAAAACCACTCATTCAGTTAACCACACAGGAGGCAGCCACATCGACTGTTCTCCCTTGGACTCAGGAACATACACAAGCTTTTGAAAGCCTAAAGAAAGCTTTATGTCAAGCACCTGTTTTAGCAACGCCATGTTATAGCAAACATTTTACACTCTTTGTTACAGAACGCGAAGGTACTGCCTTGTCAGTACTCACTCAGGATCAAGCAGGATCACGCAAGCCATGTGCTTATTTTTCCAGTACATTAGATCCCGTAGCTCAGGCTTTGCCTGCATGCCTGAAATCAGTGGCAGCGACAGCTTTAGCAATCAGACAAAGCGATGCCATAGTATTAGGACACCCATTGACAGTACAAGTACCACATGCAGTAGAGGTTCTTGTGAACCGAACACAAACACAACACTTGACCATAGCAAGACTTACCGGTTATGAACTGACATTGTTTCAACCACACATAGAGATCCGACGGTGTAATACATTGAATCCTGCTACACTATTACCTGTAATTGGAACAGACCCACTAGCTCATGATTGTGTTGAAATCATTGAAATAAAGACGAAACCTAGACAAGACTTGACAGACGTTCCATTGTTAGATCCAGACCTGACGTTGTATGTAGACGGATCGTGCATGAGAACAAGTACAGGAGATTTAGTGGCCGCGTATGCAGTCACAACAGACACTGAAGTTATTGAGACAAATTGTATAGATACTTTGTCAGCCCAAGCAGCAGAACTTATTGCTCTAACACAAGCCTGTATTCAAGCCACAAATAAGAAAGTTAATGTATACACTGACTCACGTTATGCATTCGGAGTTGTACACGACTTCGGCGTGCTGTGGCGAGAGAGAGGTTATTTAACGTCCCATGGTGCCCACATTCAGCACGGATCCCTCATTCATGCCTTGTTAGACGCAATACATCTACCCACTGCTATATCGATTATGAAATGTAAAGCACACACGAAGGTTATTGATACCATTTCTCAAGGCAATGATTTAGCTGACAAAACAGCTAAACAGACTGCTCAGAATCGCACATTAGACATGACAAAGCCAATAGTTCAGACACCAACACAGTGTATGACAATTAAGGATCCCGCACTTGACGTAATTGACATACAGACACATGCCACAGCAGAAGAAATAAAGAAGTGGACTGAACTAGGAGGGATCCAGACAGATCAAGGATGGATGACGAAGGAGAAATCTGTATGGTTTCTCCCTGATTCCATGGTTCAAGCCATTATAGCTACAGTTCACAGTCCAGCACATTTAGGAGAGAAGGCTATGCTAGACAGCATTCAGCACATTTGGTTCAATAAACATTTACGAGCAGCAGCTAAACAAAAAGTTCGTACCTGTATGATATGTTGTCAGTTTAATCCAGGAAAGAGTGTTCCCGTAGAGCAGGGTGGATTTCAGCCTCCTGACCATCCTTTTGAAGTCCTCCAGATGGATTATATTCAGATGGAACGTTGTCGAGGATTCAAATATGTTCTCGTAGTTGTCTGCGCTCTCTCCCGTTGGACAGAGGCGTATCCCGTATCAGATTACACTGCCCCGACTACTGCCAAGCAGCTAGTTCGAGAATTCTTCCCACGGTACGGTTTACCACGTGTTGTATATTCAGATAATGGCCAGCCTTTCGCATCCGAATTAATGAAACATGTCTCACTTTTGTTGGGATATCAGTGGAAATTCCACTGTGTCCGACACCCCGAGGCAGCAGGTCTCGTGGAACGACATAATCAACTTTTAAAAATCAGACTGTCTAAAATATGTCAGGAAAAAGGTGTGGACTGGATAGTAGCCTTACCAGTTGCGCTATTCTACATGAGAATGGTAGCACACTCTCGAACAGGGCTATCCCCTTATGAAGTGATCTTTGGTAGACCACCGAATATGTGGGGGACGCCTATACCCCGTAAAATAACTGATGTTGACTGTAATATGCTGACAGATTACCTGGCTTCCTTGATGTCTGCACTACAATCTTGTCGTTCACAGGTAATCGCAGCTTTTCCCGACAACACCGAGGTGAAACCTCATGACGTAATTCCCGGTGATTATGTTCTCATCAGAAATTTTGATCGGAAAACCCAACTGGAGCCAAGGTGGAGGCTTCCTAAGTTGGTCCTGCTGACGACCAGAACAGCTGTGAAGATCGAAGGAAGAAAAGGATGGGTGCATTCCAGCCATATAAAGAAATTTCATGGACTTCCTCCTGACACAAACAGTACTTCCCGTGTGTCTTCCCCCATTGACTCAAAGCTACCTTTGGCTGAGGCCAGTAGCACCGAACTCTATAAGCAGAAACTCAGGTCCAGATCTAAACTGTCGGACGATTTGATTGTTTAAGTCCTCTCCAAGGTGAAGCGGTTGAATCTGTCCCGACATGTATCCCTTAGGTCTGAATCATGTAGAGTCCAGAATCATAGTGAAACGACATGCTTATTGTAAATCACTGCGTAACCACTGTATTGTGACTTTATTAATTTTGTTTTCCTTGAGTTTTTTAATAGTTATTGCAAGTATATTGTTGCATATGTATTATCCTGTTTCTAAACGTGCTTTCAATATAACTGATGAACATTCTTTTAGTGACTTACCCCCACATGAGTTGTCCTATAGACTTGCGCTGCGTAATAACACATTCATTAGTATGTTACATCATTCCCATCAGACTAGTAATGCCACCATTTGTTGGGTGTGTGGCCGACTCCCTCCCTATCAGAATAACAAAGGAGTTCTGCCTTTCTTTCCACATCCATTCACACACAATGGCTCCTGTGGAGCATGGTTTAGTTTATTAAATTCCATAGACCCAGACACAGCCGTTTATCAACAACATTGGATATGGGGAAATCTGAATATAGTTTTATTCAAAGTCTGTCACCCTAATAAGGAGGGTCACCCCAGTAGAACAGGAACAGATTTAGAAAATGAAGTGTATAAATTAGGTAATTTTACGCCTAATCTTATGATTTTGAATGTCAAATCCGAAGTTGAACTAATTCTGCCCACTATGTCTGTATTTCCAGTAAAGGGTGAATTATGTGTGAGAAAAGTTGGTTCCATACATATGGGCCATAGCCAATGCGTTACTACAGTAGAATATAGTGATCAAGGTAAATCTTCATTTAGAGCTTCTTGCCATTCTTACTTTATATGTGGTCAGACGGCATATATGCGTCTGCCTCTAGATTGGGATGGTACCTGTTACATAGCATTCCTTCTGCCACCTGTTTTCCTAGCTCCCCCTGATTATTATCGAAATGTTCATTTAGTACATAAAAGAGAGCGTAGAGATCTCCCAGTTATCGATTATACTGAGACGGCATGGGACAAATATGTAGATTTCAATAAAGGTATCTTTCCCTATATAGGTACTATATCAAATAGTAAGATGATACGCAGACTCACCAAGACTTTTGAAGCTGTAGTAAACGAGACTATAGCCGCCCTAGGCAATCTGACAGAGGAACAATCAGCGATGAGAATTGTTGTTCTCCAGAATCGTCTTGTCCTTGACGTCATCCTGGCCGATAGGGGCGGAGCTTGCAGGGTCATCGGATCCAGCTGCTGCATATTCATACCAGAAAATTCGCCATCTGTATATAAAGCTATAACACGCCTTCATAAGATTGTAAGCCAGATACACGAAAATCCAGGCACTTGGACGTGGTCCGGGTGGTTTTGGAGTGTGATATCAGCCTGGGGATGGAGAGTTCTATCGTTCCTAGGTATTGGCCTTCTTATGCTCTTCAGTTGTTGTTTATGCCTACAATGTGGACCAGCGATTTGTGGTCTGTGTGCCACATCATGCATTCCATATCACAGTTCTCGTTCAAAATACCGGAAGAAGAAGGAAGAAGAAATGATGCTCCATGAGCAAATCGATGGAATGATGAAGATTGATATCTCTTGAAGGGCAAGTAGGGGACAAGGAGGGAATGTGGAAATGTGGATTTTCCTGGTCAGTTATGTCCCCTATCTTGGACCCCAACGGTTCTATATGCATGTTACAAGTACATGTATGTTCCCTCCAGTTCCAGTTTCTAAGACGCAAACATATGTGTGTCTACCGTCGACATGTTCTCTGTCAGATCCGCCATCGATGGGCTGGATATTCGATTCCTAGGTATGAAAGGCCACCGACTTTATATGGCTAAGTTACTACATTTTTACAGTTCAGGCAAGTAGGCCCGATTCTGTCCTCAAAGCCTTTCCCTGCTCTCAGCCTCTGACAGCTTCAGCTTGAGCTCGCATCTGTATCCATGAACTTTGTCCTACTCCCTGTGCAGCTAACGGTGCCTGCCTCGGCCAGTTTTCGCCTGCCTGCCAAGAAGCTGTATTTCACCTTCGAATTATCTATTTTGCTCTTCAGCCGATGCATTCCTGTCTAGTGATTTAGGTAAACATTTCCTTTAGCTCACAAGCAAGGACTCAGCCTTTCCGTCCTCCTGCAAATGATTCATAGCCCTGCTGCCATGGAAAGTTTTCTGCCCCTTGCATCTCATATAGACACTCAGACGCTTGTACACGCACACACAGTTAGTATAGAATAGATTCTGTCCGAGAGTCCTTCCTTGTGGATAACATAGTTCTCCAAACATAGGATGGTAGATATGATTTGGGATTAGGTTGACTTGACCCCCCAGACTTCTCGTCTCCACATGTAGAGCTAAATGTCAAGTCCCCTTCACCCCCTAGTTACACGTCAATTACACGTCATGCTGCCGCGCGCGCATCTATGCCAAGTATTATCTTATAGATCCACCTATGTCTGATAATGCAAACCAATCATGTTTCTTTTATTCCTTATTACGCCTAGTTTCGATTACGTACCTGTTTTGTCACTCTTCTTATCAAATGTTACGCCTTCTACATTCGTTTCATTGTAATGCACTTATTATAAAAATACATGTCTGTCAATAAATTATTGTACTTCACTTCCTGAACCCTCGTGGTGACGGAACCTGAAGGCCGCGACTCGAGTCGGCCATTTTGAATGGAATAAAGCCCATTTAGAAAACCTCTTATACCACGGATTCTGCCTCTTGTTATTTTGAGTTATTTACTTTATTTTAAGATTCCGTATGAAATTCAGTCCGGTATTTTATTTACCACAGGGCGCAGACGTTAAAAAGAGAAACAGGAACACCCTTCAAGGACAATTTAACATTAAACCATCTTCCATTAACATCTGAGACTTGAGCCAGTAACAAAAGCGGAAGGGACTTGCGGCAAAGAATCTTCATCCCATTCCGTTTACCATCACCGGGGGAAAAGAAAACTTCCCCCACCCAGCCCCTTTTCAACTTTAATGATTCAGCATCGGAGCGGTGAGTCTCTTGCAAAAAAACAATATCCGCATCTAGCTTGGCTAGGTGGGTCAGGATTCTTTGCCACTTAATGGGAGAGTTTAAACCCTTAACGTTCCATGTAACCAATTTCAAAGGCATAAATGTTCAAAAATAGCACACAATGCAACCATAAAGCAAAAGTCCGATGCAGTGCAAGACCAGTATAGGATACAAAAAGAGGTAGGGCAAAAAAGAAGCAATTTGTCTAGAGACGTAATAAAAATGAGAAGACAAATCAAATAGCCAGAGCAGAGAAAGATAGTCAGAGATCATGACATGAAAGGGGGTAGGCCAGATGGAAAGATAGTAAAGAAGTAAAGAAGTAATTATGACCGAGAAAGTAGTCAGCAAGAATAGATAGGGTGAAATTAATAGACGAGGAACATCTGACGAAGAACTACACACAATCAAAAAAGAACAAAGAGCAAAAAACATACAAGAGAAAATGACTAAGGGAAGACGAAAAGGAAACATACCTACAAAAGAAGAATCAGGAATATGCGGGGGGGGTGAGGCCACAAGGAGTAGGCAGCGCGTCTGGGGTCAGCTGAGCGGAGATTCGGGGAGAAATCACAATACAACGATGAACATCTGTGGAGACAACATACAAAATTATCCTATTAAGTCAACAGTAAAACAGATGAATCCAACATACAGTGAGTTAGGCAGAGACACAAGAAACCAACAATAACGATGAAAAAGCTAAGCATGAGAAAGCAACTTCATAAAAACGACATCAAGGCAATCAGATTGTATCAGGTAAAGACATCTGCAGACTTTAAATGTGAGAAGAGGACCTGCAGAGTCTGAGGAACCTGCACAAAAGAAAAAAAGAAGATCAATAAGGTGGTCGGTGATGAAGAGGGTCCAGAAGAATCCATAGCAACTGTCTTGCAGGAATTGATAAAGCTTTGTAGCCGGATTGGATCTTCATATGTCGTTGTTCTGTTGTTATATGTAACTTTGAAGAGGCACGGATGAAAAAGACCAAATCTAGCTCCCAAGGAGCGAAGATCAGCTCTCATGTTGAGGAATGCTTTACGCCTGTTGGCCGTGGCTTTGGCATAGTCTTGTATGAAAAACAAAGATGAGCCTGACCATGTAATCCTCGGAGAAGCTTTGACTGCTGATATCACCTTTATCAGATTGGTATATTCCAAGAAGTACAAGATGACGCCCCTTGGCTTCTGCGAGGGGTTAGCGTGGGAAAGGGCACGGCCCAACCTGTGAGCCCGCTGGATGTTGAGTTGCGTCCCCTCTGACAAGTGGAGCACTTTGGGCAAAAATGATTTTGAAAAGGCAATCGGATCGGACCCTTCAAGACCCTCCCCCAGGCCCTAGATGCACAGGGTATTACGTCTGTTGCGGTTTTCCAAGTCCTCTACCTGTTTCTGCAACACCGAGACCTGAGAATGTAGATGAGAAACAACAGAGCAGGATTCTTGTAAAGAGGAGACAGACTGCTCGACAGTAGAGATCCTTGCATCCATTTGGGACCAATTATCCGTCAAAATTTGCAGCTTGGTATTAGTCTCTTCCATAAAAGGTCTAAGGGCCCTAATCTCCTCGAGTAATAATTCCATCGATACAGGTGAGGTCGATTTGGGCGGCGAAGGGGGGTCTTTTTTAAGACGTTTAGTGTGAGATTTGCCAGTAGCTCCAGATGACGAGTCCATAGTTGCGGTTGAGCACTGAGGCTTAGTCACTAGCGGGATATCAAGCTTGGAATGTTCCGTAAAAAACTTCGAGTTCTTTAGAAAAATATGCCTCTTGAATGAAAAAGTACGCTTCCCGGTTACTCTTCCCATAAAAAACTGACTTAAAATTCCCACCACCAGGCACAACGAGTACTCGCCAAGTGAGAACTGTGAGGCGTGGGCCAAGAGCACCAGTAGCTACTGCAAACACTTTCCCAGAAGTAAAAACTTCCATAGGGAGTGTGACACAATTACCTCACAAGATGCCCTGAGGCAGTAAAGAGGAGGTGCACAGGTGGCTAAGGTACAAGGGCTTGCCGGAAGCATTAAAAACACGATCCAAGAGAAAAAGAAAAGAAAAAAAAAAGCATAAGTCGTGCAGGGACAACAGAGCAGTGGTTACCAATCAACGACGTCGAGGCAGCAAAGAAAGAACTCCACAAGGGTTTCCTCAGAAACCTAAAATGGCCGCCAAGGTTCCTTTCCACATAATCCTAGGAGACTCCCAGAAATACTTCACAGTCACAAACCCCAGGGTAGAGGGTTAAAACCTTGCCAAAAAACAACTGGAAAGCGAACTGGAGGCATGAGATACAGTTGGCTAGAGTTCTACTGAGGAATCTGCAGAACCGCGATTCGCGGTAAAAAAACCAAAATGGCGGCCGCGAAAAATGTGACCTCAAAAGGGATTAAAACAAATACTTGCTGGCGGAAAAAGAGATTTTCGTTGGTGTCTGCATCATCCCCGGGTCTTCATCTGTCCAAAACCGCTGTCATTGCAAGTCAGCTTGGGTCAGAAGCGTGATTCTGCCACCAACCGCCGGAGAGCTTCACCCGAGCGCCGCCATCTCCAACGGGTGCCAAGCCACGCCCCCCCATAAGATAAAATTATAATATATTCATTTCTCTAACAATATAAAACGAAATCCACAACTGGCCCTCCTCTCCCAAAACAAATCTCCCCGTCCCCAACTAATGTCCTAAAAGAAAGTTATGTTCAAGTAGGTCCCAAATTGAAATGGTAAATAAAAAAAATCTAAATGTCCCAACTCCCACATTTTCACTCTCTCCCCAGAGCAAGACACAACCACCTAAAAAAAGGATAAAAAAAGGGGCAGAACTAGGAGCTTCCTGGTTTCCATGCATTCCTGTTTGGCTTCCAAAACGTCCCTGCCTGGCTACCATGAGTGCCATCCTCTGCAGGACGCAGTGCTACATGGTCCGAGGTGTTTGGGCAGCAGTGATGGAAGTGATGGAAGTGAAGTAGGCAGCTGCCATTGGATTGCAGCACTGGTGGACTGGAGACACTGGGGTCTAGCTGGGGCCCTGGTCCTCTGCAGCTACTGCCGCTTCCTCCTCCTTCAGGGCCACCAGACACTCACAACCTGCCCTCATGGCCTCCAGTTTCCTCTGCCGTAGCCGGACTGCTCTCTTCTGTGTTTGGAACAGCAGGAGTAGCTATATCAAGAAAGAAAAAAGACAAATTGTAAACAATATTCTTAGCATAACACATACAATTATGTAGTGGCACAGTAGCAGTATATTTACTGGTATCCCTGGGCCATTCGATTTTGATGTGATTAGAGTTTCAGACAGTATGCACTATGGAGTATACAAGTATTCTTTTATCTCTTGTGGTAAATTATCGGAGGCATGCTAGCTCAGCTGGCACCCTAGTCATACTCCTGTTGACTTTGCTATTGTCTGCAGGTGGGGCAGCTTTAATAGACATTTATCTTAGTCCTATGGCCGTCCTCTGACCAAAATGCCTTTCAGTTTTACCCTGACTACAAGGCAGATGAATACTATGATTGATATATGTCACATGACGTATTATAAAATAAGACATGCAGACATCCTCCTGCCTGCCATAAGTAGACGGTGGGAAAAGCGATGCACTACAGTACAGGAAAAGAATTAAGCAACAGGATATTGTATTAGGCACATTCATCACTAATTATCCCATCCGTAAAAGTCAAGGCACTTACTCTTAGTCCCACTTTACTCTCTAGCCTTACCCTCCGTCATCACACTTTGAAATTAATTTTCTCCAGCATAATACATTTTCTTGGCTGTAAGGAAAGGAATTAATAACTTACTCTACTGCAGAGTAAGTAGAGTGATTAGGCCGGGTAGGTAGACATTTTACTAATCATCATCATGCGCGCAAGCTTTGGCTAGTAGTGAGTCAATGTGGGTGGCAAATGTTGAAAGGGAAAAAATCTGAACAGACGTAATCCATCATGGAAGCAGTAATAAAATATATCACTTGGGCAAAAAAATGTGGCGCATACAAAGAATGATTTGTTTTAATTTTGTGAAGCCTGGGACAGAATTTAGGAACTAATAAAGGAGTTATGTTCTAGGGAGTGACTAAATGGGCACTTGGAGGGAAGGGACACACACCTTGTTTTCGCATCGCCATGAACTTTGTAAATGGCTCATTAACTAAAGCAGACACACATTGCACAGCCAACAAGGTAGTGAGTTAGGTCACCATGGGTGTCACTGGTGAAATGCCATGGGTAGGGTGGGTGGGAGGTGATGAGTTGATGGGTGTGTAGGATACATAATATATGTCGCGCTTAAAAACTGGCGTGGTCAAGGGATTAGTAAGGAATACCACCACAAACCAAAGGTTTGATAAAACCATTCCAAGCAAGTAGAGTAGATAAAAATAACACCCCTCCAGAAGAGCTCCCTATTCCCTGTTTTACTTAATTTCCAGCATTTATCGATTTATTATTGATTGTCCTTCTAGTGTTCTTAGTCTTCACTCTTGGCTTTGCTACTCACCATTTAAGTACAGTCTATCATCCAGTATTCACCATTGAAAACCATTCATCTGTATATCCATCCATCCAAACAAGGCTCTCAGTCTCAACAAACCTTTTGCCAACTTACATTAACCCACTCATGCATCCTTCCACCCATTCACCCATCCAACTCACCTGAGGATTACTTTCACTCACCCAGGCAGGCATCCTTTCTCCCATAAACTTTCACCCACCAATGCAGGCATTCTTTTACCCGTATACACATTTATCCATCCTTTACCCACCCCATGCATCCTATCACCCACCTATATGCATCTTTTTGCCCACACATCCTTCTCTTTCACACATATTACATTTCACTCATCCTTTCTCCTGTCATCTTTCACTTTTCCATCAACCTATCATAGTTAAATTACATTATGAAACTTTGTCTGCTGAGTTGCAGGTAGAAGAGGTCATTAAATACTCAACTCCCGCTGTATCTGCTAAAGCGGGGTGTTCGCAAGTCAACAATACACCCTTGCAGTGAGTATATTATTAATTGTCATTGAGAAAGCAATATGACTTACCTACCACTGCCTGCCACTGCTGCTGGCTCACCCTCTTGGACTGCTGCTGTGCCTGCTTGGCTGGAGCTGTCACTGCTGGTTCCGGTGGTCGGTGCAGCTAGAAAAACCATTGCACATTTTTTAGATACAAGATATGGCTCCCATATTAATTTCTTTAAGCAAAATACAACCACAGTACATCTACAGTATCTTCTATCTAAAATATTGGGTTGGGCATTTTGCTGCTTGCAATTTTTGAAAAGTCATGTGGTGAAGACAAACAATAACTTTTTGTATTGGACTTACAGAGCTATTGATGAATTTGAGTTTTGGGAAATAAATGAAAGGGTGGACATATGGTCTTTCTTGGTTGGCAAATGCAACAAGGCTGTCCTTATCATACTTCCTTCCAGTCATAGTGCACGGTCGTCATCAACTGATGGCATACTTTAATAATACAAACATAAACAACTTTGGAGGGTCCAACATGACCATGGCCACTCTCTCATTTTACTGACTGAGCAAGAAAAAGAAAGCCTTCTCATCTCAACAAACATGTGTAGAATACCTTACTTGGGCATGCAATATTCATGGCAGAGTAGTAGTACATGACTAATGGGTTCTCTGTGTTTTACAGTACCACCACCAGTTCACAAGATATATAACGGGAGAGAGAAAGCTTACTGACAAAGAAAAAGAAAGGAAGCTACTGACATACCACAGAGACAGTTTGATGTACAGAAACTAGAAACCAGGACTAACTAGGATAATGAAGGGATAGCAAGAATTTAGGAAATGGAAAGATCAAAGGGGACTTGGAAAAAAATTAGGAGATGGGCAGAAAAAATTCAAAATCTGGAGCGGTAAAGGTTGGCAAAATAAATATTAATGTTAACAACAGGAGGACCTACTGGGGCCAGCAGAGCCATTAGCCAAGGAATTTTAGGAGGCACCTCCAGCTCCCTCATCAGCCCTCTTCTGGATACGGATGTAAGACAAAGAAAAGAAATTTCTTGAGACTGTATGAGCTACAAAATAATAAAGGCCGTGAGTGAACATGCTAACTCACTAATACAACCACTATCTTAGTGACAGGACACAGGAGTCTCTGCATTACTTTTTAAATAATCAGCCCACATAAGTGCTAACAAGTAAGATTAGGTAGCGCCAAGCACCTGTCTAGAATAACGATCACATAATATTTGTAAACTTAAGTGCATGTCAGCATGCATGCTTGTTATTTGGGAGAAAAATGTTAGTATAGAACACAAGAAATAATAATTATTCACTGAGCACCGCAACCTCAATACCTAGCATGTCCAGCATGTCCTGGTCTCGGTCCAGGATGTCGGACCGCCGGTGCATCAGCTGTTGATGGGTGAGCTGGACTCCAGAGCAGTGGAGAACAGCCTTGTGCACCCTCTCGCAATGCTGCTGATGCTCCCGAGTCCGTAGCGCCAACAGGTCTGCCACCTGCCGCCAAGGTGGAGGGGAGGTGGCACTGGATTTAAAATACTAGTGCTGCAACCTCCACCTCTGAAAATTGGGTGCAGGGTACCACACCTTCACGGTAGCGCCTTCCGCAAGGAAGAGGGCTGGTGGACCTTTTGGTTGGCCTGGCACTGCCACTACCTCGTTCTTCCAGGGCACTGGAGGGAAAGAGAAAAAGAAACGAGAAAAAGAAGGAAGGAAGGTAAAAAATAAGGAAGTAAAGCAAAACATGTAAAAAGTGCAAAACTCACGCAAAAACACAAAAAAACAGAAACAATTTAAAAACACCTACACAAAGACAAAAGGTTAGATAATAAATAAGTAAGGGAAAAATGAATATTATAAGGGAAGGATTAAACAGATTAAGGGAGGATGAAAAACTAGGCCCCAGTACCATAAACAGAGAGAAAAACAAGATGGCCACACCCATGCAAATCTCATGGTGCAGTTTGCGCGAGATTTCTGCATGACAACATGTCACGTTGACGTTTAATGTAAACGTCACATGAACGGGTGGCATAAGGGAATTCCACCTAATCGTGGAACTCTACGCAGCGTGGCAGCGTTTTTTTCCCACTTCGCGGAATTCCGCATAACACGACTATGGAGACTCCACCCAGGACTAGTTATATGAACTTTTTTTCAGTTTCCATCTCTATATATTAATTTATTATTTTCTCATTTAATAAGCAGTTCTGTTTCTTATAAAATAAAGTTACAGCTACAATTTTTCAACAGATACCTAGGGAAACACCATACACTCAAACTCAGATGACAGGGGTTTTATACCGTGCATATTGGCATACCCATCCTAACAGTAATTATATGACTGGTATTGAATATTGTTTGGTCTTGAATGCCTGTATCCCACAGGTGTGTATAACACATTTGACTTTGAATGTCCTGTGCAAAAATTGTTGCTTCATTCAGTCTATGTTAAAATCACCAATTAGCACAACCAACAATGGGGCATATGCATCAAGCTAACCAAAAGCGATTCCTTAATAGCGAGAAATAAGGAATCGTTATTAAGGAATCGCTTTTGGGTATGCATCAACAGATTCGGTAAATATTAGCGATTCCTTAAAAATCGCTATTTTTACCGATTATACAATAGCGGGGCATGCAAACTCCGAATAGCTATTAGCGAGTTCGGAAATCCGAATTAGCAAATAGCGAATTCGGTATTAGCGAAATCGCAAATGACCGCGTCGCACCGGGAACGTGCAGATGACATCACCAACCAGGAAATACAGCAGCCCCACCCTCATTGCATCGACAGAGGAGCAAACAGGAGCACTGACTGCAGACTGCCTGTGCAGACTGAAGCCACACAGACTGTTCCATCAGCAAAAGAACTACATCCATGGAGAAGGAAGCCCCATCCAGCGCTGAGGCTGCACGCAAGCGCAAGCGCAAGTTCTCCGACAGAGAGCTGGAGCACCTAATAGAGGGAGTCTCCAGCAAGCACGATCGCCTCTTCGGGAAGCTGTACCTCAAGGTGCCTGAGGTGGAGAAGCGCCGCATATGGCTGCGCATCCGGGAGAGGGTGAATGCAGTAGGTGTGACGCCCCGCAGCATCGACGACCTCAAAAAAAGGTGGTACGACCTGCGGAAGCGTGCGAAGGAGAGGATAGCAGAGAGGCTCCGGGACGCAAGCAGAACGGGAGGCGGCCCTTCCACAGTCCAGGCTAACACTGCCCTGGAGGAGCTGGTGGAAGGAACAATTGAGCGGGAAGCCGTCGTGGGAGTGACCCAGTTGGACACGTCCGGCGCAGCCACAAGTGCCCAAGGTAAGATGCATGCCTGTGCCCATACCCAGCATCGCATAAATCCCATTCAAGGCCCCCAGCAGGATCTGAGTGTGCATGCAGCTTTGCAACACACAGCTTGACTCCTAACACTAGTGCATCATGGGAGTTGTAGTCTACTCAGGCAAGTGTGCATGTAAAGGGGTAAATGCAATAACCATTCACCAGATCAGTAGAAGCTGGGTATAGACAGTATATTTAGTGGATCACGGAGGGACATGTATGTGTACAACACTACGTAGGTCTAACCATCCCACTAACCATGCACTGTTTCACACACAGATGCATCACCTGGGGATTCAGATGACAGCGGGCAGCTGGTAATCTCCGAAACACCGGTTGATTCAGACCTTGAGACAGCGCAGGATGCCCTCACATCACCCACACGTGCCACCCCACCAGCACCACCATCACCAGCAACACCAGCACCAGCAACACCAGCACCAGCAACACCAGCACCACCAGCACCAGCCACACCAGCTGCTGCCACGACAGCCACCAAAGCACCGCGGCGGTCCCAGGTTGCGCCCTTGCCGGTGATGGAAACACCCACCACACAAACGGGACACGGTCAGCACGCCATCACACCACCTGATGCACCACCTGTCCGCGCAAGGCTAACACAGCGGCGCAGGTCTCGCCTACGTTCGGTCTCATCAGGCAACCTGGATCTCCAACACACTCCTGGCGTTGAGGAGAGGATGCTGTCTGTACAGCGCGTGCAGAGCCACCACATGGCAACCATCAGCACCAACATCGTGCACCTTGTTCGTGAAATGCGAGCCATGACTGCCGCAGTAACGGCCATGGGCACGGCGGTCAGGGACATGAGCACTGTGGTGGCAGAGGGCAATGCTCACCTCAGGGAAGATGTACAGGAGCTCACCAGTGCCATGAGGGAGGGCCATGAGTGCCAGAAGAGGAGGCACCGACAGCAATTGTTGCGTTCCGCTGCCGCTACTAAGGCTATCACGCGCCACAGCAACAGTACCGCAGTGTTGGCACACCGCACTGTGTCCTTGCAGGTCGACCTTGGGCACTTCTGCGGGGATGTGGCAAAGGCACTGGGGCAGTTGACCACTGATGTGGAACACTTCCAGAGCAGCACATGCAGTGCTGCAGCTTTGGGGGGGGATGACGCTAGTGAGGCTGCCTCCAGTGTCAGCAGCGTGTCACTGGCAGAGGCCAGCACCAGGCGCCGCAGTTCGCGGGCATCCATGTGGACAGGCCGTGGTGAGGCAATGGAGACACCTGAGCGGAGGCTTGGGGTACGTGGCAAGCGCCACTAGACAGTTGAACATGCATGCAGGACCATGGTGGGGCAACCATGGACAACCACTTACTGAGTATGCACAGGCGTGAGTTTAAGGCACATTTGATATTTATTTTGGCAATTGGAGCATGATTTGCATTGCTAGTTTTGTTGCACAAACCTCAGTGCTACTGTGCATTAAACAGTTGCACCCCAAACAAAATTGTCATGTTTCATTCTCACATGTTTCAAAAATGATTTAGCATTATGTATGTCCGCCTCCTATGGCCCTCTGCTGTGTTCGGGACGTGTGCCTGTCGTTGTTGGGCGGGTGATTGGTCATCCCGTTGGTCCTCATTCCTGTCCACCTCTATGGGTATCCCCCTTCTGGTCGCTATGTTGTGCAGCATTGCGCATACAGCAATTATCCGGCTGCATGTTTCAGGTTTGTATAGCAAGGCGCTGCCAGTCTTATGTAGGATTCTGAAGCGACTCTTCAGAATCCCAAATGTCCTCTCTATGACATTCCTAGTGCTGATGTGTGCAGCGTTGTAGCGATGTTCCTGTGGGGTGGCTGGATTGATGTATGGGGTGAGTATGTATTCACGCAGGGCGTAAGCACTGTCACCTAGAAGATAGAAGCATAGACTTAGCATTGGTGATGTACATACATGTGTGGTGTTGGTGTGGGGAAGCGTACAAATTCTCCGTTGATTAGTCGCCTGTGCATTCCACTGTTGCGGAAGATGTAGGAGTCGTGTGTGCTCCCTGGGAATTGTGCCACTAGGTCCGTTATAATGTTATTGGCATCGCACACAACCTGCACGTTGATTGAGTGGTATGACTTGCGGTTCCGGAAAATGTACTCATTTGCTGCGGGTGGACATATGGGGATATGCGTGCAGTCGATGCATCCAATCACATGTGGGAATTGTGCCACCTGGTAGAATGCCTGTTTGGTGCGGTCCAACTGCTGTGGGGTTGTGGGGAAGCTGATGTGGGTGTGTAGCATTGTCAGTATGGCATCAAGGAATTTCTTGAAGAAGCGTGACAGTGCGCTTTGCGATACGCCTCCGGCCACCGCAATTACCCCCTGGAAACTCCCTGATGCCAGTAGGTGCAGGCTGCATAGGACCTGAACGTGCGCAGGGATTGCATTGGTCCGGTGTGTCTGGTGCTGCAGTAATGGTTCCAGGTCTGCAATCAGGCGCATGATCATTGCACGATTGAGGCGATACTTCGCGTACACCTCGTCCTCATTCAGCCCCAGCAAGGTTATGCGCAGTCTGAAGACTCGCTCCTGGACCCTTCTCCTGCGCTGTCCTTCTGCATTGATACGCATCCTCCTTGCAAGCACGTAGAGGGCAGCCATTTTCTGGGAGCCAACAGGGTCTCCTGGGCCACATTTAAGGGTCTTGTGATTGCCTCAATCATTTGCACATGTTGAAATTGTTTTTTTGCATTTGCTTTTTTTTTTTTTAACTTTACCTCCAGGTTTTGATTCCCCTTATTTAGCTCATGCAAAATAGCGATTTTTGGGATTTTCGTTATTAGCGACTGTTGTTGCATTGGGGTGCGATTCGTTATTTGCTATTGGCACTTTCCGGGAGCTAATAGTGATTTCGGTAACTGCTAAAGCGGTATTTAGCGATTCGGTAATTTTGCATTTTGGTTATTAGCGATTCGGTATTTTGGCGGATTTATTTTAGCGATTCGTTATTTGCTCACGTTTTTGGTTCATGCATTTGAAGTGGGTATTTTTTAATCGGTAACGGGCGTTTTTTGCGATTCGGTATTTTCGTTCATTGCTCTGTTTCTCTTGGTTCTCTCTGCTCACCCTATCATTGTGCACCAACACCACTCTCTTTGATTAAATTTAACCTCCTCAGCTCTGTTTGCATCTATCATGATCCAGCCACAATCTGCGGAAATGGTTTGTCAGGCACTCATCTCTGAACATATTTTGAACATTTGCGAAATGGCAGCATGTGGATGTGAATCAATGCATAAGTGATCATATTGGAATACATTTCACTGCATGGCAATCATCTGGGAAATAAATCATTGGCAAATAGGTTTGTGCCCCTTTGTCACAGAAGAGACCTACTGCTTCTTGCCAGGGCTTTCAAAACTGCAAACAATCTACTTCTTAACCCCTTCGCTGCCAGGCCTTTTCCCCCTCCTGTGCCACGCCCTTTTTTGGCTATTTGGGGTAGTGCGCGCTGAGGCCCCTGTAACTTTTTGACCACATAAGGTATCCACGCCAAATTTGCGTCCTTTTCTTCCAACATCATGGGGATTCTGAGGGTAGTCAGGGTTTGTGGATTCCCCTGGAGGGGTCACAGAAATGAGCCAAAATACAGCAAAATGTAGGTTTTTTCGGGGAAAATGGGAAAAATGGGCTGCAAATGAAAGCATCTGGGTTTTTCCCTGCAAGTGTTATCAAAAAAGGGTTTATGGGGCTGAAATCACCATTTTCCCAGCTTTTGGGGGATATCAGACTTTTGTCAGAAACCCAACATTTTTTACACAGTTTTGTCATTTTTCTGGGACATAGCCTATTTTTGCTATTTTATGTGCTTTCGACCTCCTTCCAGTTAATGGTAGAAATGGGTACAAAAGCAATAATGGATCCTGGAAAGCTATACATTTCGGAGAAGTAGACTAAATTCTGAATTCAGCAAGGGGTCATTTGTGTAGATCCATGAAGGTTTCTTTATAGAAACTAACAGTTAAATATAGGATAAATTGAAAATTTGTTGAAAAAAGCGCCTTTTGTGTCAACGTTGTCACCTGTAACTTCTTCTAATTTTGACAGCTCTTTGAAAGCAATATACCGTTACATCCGCTGGACATTTCTGGTTGTGGGGATATATAGGACTTGTAGGTTCACCAAGAACCCGACGAACGCAGAGCCAAAAACTGAGCAGCAACTTGCAATGGTTTTTTATTATGTACCGGGTATATAGTAATTATTCTGTAAAAATGTGTACATGGAAAAATCGGTATGAAAGACACCTATGTATTTCTGAAATGGGAACAAAATATAGAGTTTAGAAACAGTAGATATTTGCACATTTCCGAAATTGGGAATACTCATACTAGCATGAGAATTATCATTCATTTTTTAGAATGACTTCTTTTTTACACAATGTCTTTAATTTGGAAGGCAGAAATGCATCGAAAATCAATAGGTAATAACAGTTCCTTAACAAATCTGAATTACCCTAAGTCTCCCGATAAAAATGGTACCTCACTTGTAGGGGTAGGCATAGTGCCCACGACAGGAAATGGCTCAAAACCCAACGTGAACACACCACATTTTCACAATGCAAAATTACCCTTTTTTAGCAAACTGCCTAGCTGTATTTTTTTAACCCTAGCTCTGCCGGCACCTAGGGAAACCTAGCAAACCTATACATTTTTGAAAACTATATGGGGTGACTTGACTGCCTCCCACCACGTTCTGTTACCCAGAATCCCTTGCAAACCTAAAAAATTGCCCAAAAAACACTTTTTCCCCACATTTCTCTGGTGGAAAGTTCTGGAATCTGCATGGATCCACAAATTTCCACCCACCCCGCGTTCCCCAAAGTCTTCCAAGAAAAATGGTACCTCACTTGTGTGGGTCAGCCTAGTGCCCGCGACAGGAAACGGCGCAAAACGCAACGTGGACACACCTCAATTACGCTGTGAAAAATGACCCTTTTTTGGCAAAGTGCCTAGCTGTAGTTTTTGAACCATTGCTCTGCCGGCACCTATGAAACCTAGCAAACCTATACATTTTTTAAAACTAGACACCCAGGGGAATCCAGGATGGGGTGACTTGACTGCCTTCCACCAGGTTCTGTTACCCAGAATCCCTTGTAAACCTAAAAAATTGCCCAAAAAAACTAATTTTCTCCACATTTCTCTGGCGGAAAGTTCTGCAATCTGCGTGGATCCACAAATTTCCATCCTCACCGCATTCCCCAAAGTCTTCCGAGAAAAATGGTACCTCACTTGTGTGGGTCGGCCTAGTGCCCGCGACAGGAAACGGCGCAAAACGCAACGTGGAAACACCTCAATTTCACAGCGAAAAATTACCCTTTTTTGGCAAAGTGCCTAGCTGTAGTTTTTTAACCATAGCTCTGCTGGCACCAGGGAAACCCAGCAAACCTATACATTTTTGAAAACTAGACACCCAGGGGAATCCAGGATGGGGTGACTTGATTGCCTCCCACCAGGTTCTGCTACCCAGAATCCCTTGCAAACCTAAAAAATTGCCAAAAAAAACACATTTTCCCCACATTTCTGAGGTGGAAAGTTCTGGAATCTGCGTGGATCCACAAATTTCCACCCACCCCGCGTTCCCCAAAGTCTTCCGATAAAAATGGTACCTCACTTGTGTGGGTCGGCCTAGTTCCCGCGACAGGAAACGGCGCAAAACGTATCGTGGACACACCTCAATTTCGCAGTGAAAAATGAACCTTTTTGGCAAAGTGCCTAGCTGTAGTTTTTGAACCCTAACTCTGCCGGCACCTAGGGAAAGCTAGACACCCGTCGGATTGCAGGGAGGTATGGCTTGCGTGGATCCCCCAACGTTTCCTTACCCAGAATGCCCTGCAAACCTCAAATTTAGCTGAAAAAATCACGTTTTTCACACATTTTTGTGTGGGAAAGTTGTGGCATCACCGGGCTGACACAAATTTCCTACCACCCAGCATTCCCCCCGGGTCTCCCGATAAAAACGGTGCCTCACTCGTGTGTCAGGCCCAAGTACCCGCGACAGGCAAGTGCCCACAACGTAGTGAGGCGACATGAAAATTGCCTACCTCAAAACGACCTGGTTTTGCAAGGGGGTCACCTGGGTTTTTGGCCCGGTGCTCGGCGGCCACCTAGGGGAACCTACCAAACCCACACATTTCCGAAAACTAGACACCCGGGAGATTCTAGGGAGGTATGGCTTGCGTGGATCCCCCAACGTTTCCTTACCCAGAATGCCCTGCAAACCTCAAATTTAGCTGAAAAAATCACCTTTTTCACACATTTTTGTGTGGGAAAGTTGGGGCATCACCGGGCTGACACAAATTTCCTACCACTCAGCGTTCCCCCGGGTCTCCCGATAAAAAGAGTGCCTCACTCGTGTGGGAGGCCCAAGTACCCGCGACAGGCAAGGGCCCACAACGTAGTGAGGCGACATGAAAATCCCTACCTCAAAACGACCTGGTTTTGCAACGGGGTCACCTGGGTTTTTGGACCGGTGCTCGGCGGCCACCTAGGGGACCCTATCAAACCCACACATTTCTGAAAACTAGGCACCCGGGGGATTCCAGGGAGGTATGGCTTGCCTGGATCCCCCAACGTTTCCTTAGCCAGAATGCCCTGCAAACCTCAAATTTAGCTGAAAAAATCACCTTTTTCACACATTTTTGTGTGGGAAAGTTGTGGCATCACCCGGCTGACACAAAATTCCTACCACCCAGCGTTCCCCCGGGTCTCCCGATAAAAACGGTGCCTCACTCATTTTTAGGTTTGCAATGGATTCTGGGTAACAGAACCTGGTGAGAGCCAGTGAAGTCCCCCATCCAGGATTCCCCTCGGTGTCTAGTTTTAAAGAATGTACAGGTTTGCTAGGTTTGCCTATGTGCCAACTGCGCTAGGGCCCAAAATCCACAGGTATGCACATTCCTAAAAAAATCCAGAGCCCAGTGGCCTTTCTGCCGCCCTGGGGGGGAATCGGGGAAGGGGGTTTAACCCTGATATGCCCCTAAAGGGGCAGAAAGACTGTGGCTATTTTTTGTGGGGGTGGGGGCACTGGTATGACCATTTTAGGCAGCCCCCACCCCATGCATAAAAAAAGCCTACGTACTCGCTGGCGCCTAGTGGGCTTTCCGCCCCCCAAGGGGGCAGATCAGGGACCACTGCCACCATCTGCCCTTCCGGGGGGGCAGAAAGACTGGAATTTCTCTAGGAGTGGGGTGGGGTATTGTCATGCCCATTTAGGGGAGCCCCTACCCCATCACTAATAAAACAAAAAAAATCCATGGTTCCTAGTAGGCATTCTGCGCCCCCAGGAGGGGGCCAGATTGGGGGCTACAGCTCCCATCTGCCTCCTGGGGGGCAGAAAGACTGTCATTTTTGTGGGGGGGAGGGTGGGGGCATTGGCGTGCCCGTTTTGGGCAGCCCCCACCCCTATTTTTTTTTTTTTTACAATTCCCTGGTGTCTAGTGGTCTTTTTGCCCCCCCCCGGGGGGGCAGATTGGGTGCCAATGCCCCATCTGCCTCCCAGGGGGGGGGCAGAAAGGCTGTAATGGTGGTGGGTGGGTGGGGGCATTGGCGTGCCCATTTCGGGTAGCCCCCACCCTAAAAAAAAACTGAAAGCAAATCCCTGGTGTATAGTGGGCTTTCTGCACCCCCGAAGGGGCAGATCAAGGGCCAATGCCTCATCTGTCCCCCGGGGGGGCAGAAAGACTGTGATAATTGGGGGGTGGGGTGGGGGCATGGGCCTGCCCGTTTTGGGCAGCCCCCAACCCTATTTTTTTTTTTTTTTACATTTCCCTGGTGTCTAGTGGTCTTTTTGCCCCCCCGGGGGGGCAGATTGGGGGACAATGCCCCATCGGCCCCTCAGGGGTGGCAGAAAGGCTGTAATGGTGGTGGGTGGGTGGGGGCATTGGCGTGCCCGTTTCGGGCAGCCCACACCCTAGAAAAAACTGAAAATAAATCCCTGGTGTATAGTATGCTTTCTGCCCCCCCGAAGGGGCAGATTAGGGGCCAATGCCCCATCTGCCCCCCCGGGGGGGCAGAAAGACTGTGATAATTTGGGGGTGGGGTGGAGGCATGGGCCTGCCCGTTTTGGGCCGCCCCACCCCTATTTTGAGTGTGAAAAAAATTCCCTGGTGTCTAGTGGGCTTTTTGCCCACCCGGGGGGGCCGATTGGGGGCTACTGCCCCCATATGCCCCCCAGGGGCGGCAAAAAGACTAAATGTGCCCAAAATTATTTGGGGGGAGCAAAGGCCCTTGCCCAAGGGGCCGCTCCCCCCTCCCTGGTGTCTAGTGGGTGGATCCCTGCTTGGGGATCGCCCTCCTGTGGCAATCCCCAAGCAGGGATCCACTGGGGAGGCATACCATTGGAAAGGGAAGATTCTGCCCTCTCCAACGACACCTCTCCCATCTTTCTACGTGCTCAGGGGGCTCAGATAGCCCCCTGAGCACGTACAAAGTGAAACCTGAAATGACTGAGCCTCTTGGCTCATTTCAGTTTCACTTTCACTGTAATGACGTCGGCGCGACGTGCGCGCCGATCGTCATTACAGTGAAGGATGGGGGCCTCGGGAGCTGGGGAAGCTCTCCCCCAGCTCCTGAGGCTATTTTGGCAGAAAGGGAATCCCTCTGGTGCCCGCACCAGAGGGATTCCCTAGGGTATGCCTCATGACGAGCTGGACTCGTCATGGGCACAGCGCGACTGTGCTCCATGACGAGTCCAGCTCGTCATGGGCATACAAGGGGTTAATTGGCCAACTGAAACTACAAAGGTAATAAGAATCTTTTGTTTAAATTTAAATTTATAGTGTATAGATGTTGTAAAAATCCAAAATGAAGTGCAGCTCTACTTAGTGATCACAACGTCAAAATTCACTATTGAGCAGATTATCCCCTAATCTAACTAAATGTCTCCTCCGCTGCATGCACTTCATCCAGACCCGGATGTCCAGCACCTACATGGGGAACAGGGTCAAGACTGAATGGTATGACATACAAAAACACAATGGATTTAACTCAAATCTGTAACTGGATTCAGCATTTTGTCTATCATGTGTTCTTCTTGCATTTGTCACCCTAAGTGGGAGGGGTATGCCCACGAGTGTGTCCTGTGCTCACTATGCCACCCGATTCAAGCTCTACTGGCTGATGAAGGGTGAAATCCCGAAACTGGTCTTAGGATGCTTGTTTCTGGTCCAGGAAGGACTTGGCCTGGCAGTTCGGGCTGGACGGTCCCCAATAGGGTCAAGACTGATTTGCATATTGCTGGGTCTAAATTGGAATGGCGTGGCATGCAACAAAACTGTGGATTTAACCCAGATCTGTTACTAGGGGTGAATGATTGATTAATTCAGCATTCCGTCCATCATCTGTTCTTTTTGCATTCAGAACCTACATGCAGCTGTCTTCCACCAGATAATTTGCCTTTTGACAATAAGTGAGAAGCAGGTCAAGTCTCACTCAATGACATGAACATTGACTTCTTCACTCCCCGACTTTTACTCATTGCTAGATAGCTTGGATTTATCTTGGACACCAGTAGGAGCACATAGAACACATTTAGAAGGACAGATAGATGGCCTGACAATCTCTTTTCTCTGCTACAGAAAGTGAAACAATTCCTCCCATGATTTGACTCCAGAAATGCTGCTCAAGCCAATCTTTTGAGAATATATTAAGTTTAATCACTCAAGGCAAAGTCATAATCAAAAAGCATCACGGGTCTTTGTTGCTGGCAATTAACTGCAGTTTTCATCAAGACGGTCTGGGGTTAGTATCTGCTTTCCTGATGGACCTCTTATTTTATGCTGTGCCCCTGTGATAGTCTGCCATAAACCCCTATGGGACAGAAGTATCCAGCGTGCCGAGTTTTTGATATATATATATATATATATATATATATATATATATACATATTCACTGAAAAAACCATAGGTTTCAGGCAGGTTATAGTTAGGAATTAGCATTTAAAAAACCTTAGAAATTCACTGACAAAACCATAGGTTTCAGGGGCGTTATAGTTAACTGGACTTTTCACTCATACAAAACCATTGAAATTCCCCCGTTATAGTTAGTTCAACTAACTATAACTCGCGCGCCCGCAATGCACTGCTGATTACATCACTGATGACATCACTGATGACATCTCAAATTACATCACTGATGACATCACTGATGACATCATCCAGTGAATGTGTGTTTTTCTGAAAATTACATATGTTTTATATAGGTATATCTCAAAGTCGATGGAAGAATACATGGGTATATAAGTGTCTAAATGGATGATTTGTTTTTGAAAAATTGATTGCATAACTGACTGATTAAGTGTATCTTAGTGAATACATGGCTTAGTGAGTAATGTTTAAATATATAAATATCTGTATCAGTCTCTCAATTTGTGTATAAGTGGCTGCATGGGTTGGTGAGTAGCTACATGAGTGTCTATATAGGTTATTAGTTGGTTTTTTGAGTATCAGTATGAGTGTCTGAGTGTCTGTATGGTTCGGTGGGGGGTATTACGTAGTGCATAGGTGCATGAATGAGTGACTCACTGTTTGTATGTGTTGAAGACAGCATGTGTACTGGACTGTATGGGTGGATGAGTGTCTGCATGGGTGTGTTAGTGAGTGAATGACTGTCTCAATAGTGTCTTTATGAGTAACTACATATGTTTTAAACTAGTATATGTGACTATTGGTGTATATAAGTGAGTATATGTGAGAGTGAGAGATTGAAAGAGTTCCTGTATGAATAAGTATGTGTTTCTATAAGTGATTGTTTAAAAGACTAAGTATATGTAAGTTTCTGCAGAAGTAAGCGTGGTGGTGTGTTTATAATTGTATATGCAAGTAAATGGATGTTTGATTCTTTATTAGCATGAGTGACTATGTGTGCGAGTAACTCTATGGATGAGTGGCGTTGTGTAACAGGATGTATAGTGTATGAGTACATATGATGAGTGAGTACATGTATGAGTGACTGTATAGGACTGTTGGTGAATGAGTGGATGTGTATGTGGATCTTAGAATTACTGAATAGGTTGTTGTAACTGGTATTGGTATGTCCATTATTTTGAAAATTGTGGTTTCTATTTTTGAATGTGTGTATCAAAGGTTATATTAGGGGGAGAGGAGGTCTGCCACTCTATCACAAGGATGATGTCATCAGTGATGTCATCAGTGATGTCATTTGAGATGTCATTAGTGATGTCATCAGTGATGTCACTGACCATGTCATGAGTGATGTAATATGTGACGTCATCAGCAGTGCATTGCGGGCGCGCGAGTTATAGTTAGCTGAACTAACTATAACGGGGGAATTTCAATGGTTTTGTATGAATGAAAAGTCCAGCTAACTATAACACCCCTGAAACCTATGGTTTTTTCAGTGAATTTCTAAGGTTTTTTAAATGCTAATTCCTAACTGTAACATGCCTGAAACCAAGGTTTTTTCAGTGAATTTCAAAGGTTTTTTAAATGCTAATTTCTAACTATGCCTACAGAGATAGGACACGTGAAGAAAGAAGAAAAAACGCACAGAAAGAAAAAAAAGAAATGCAGAAAGAAGCAGCAGAAGACCTCAAAGACGAAGAAAAGCGCAGGAAGAAGGATAACGTGCAGAAAGAACAAACAGAAGAGCAGAAAGAAGCCTTGTTGCAAAATCATCCTGTTCCCTCAACTTTTTCAGACGGATACTGGTGGTAACTGAGTCTGACTAACCAGTCCTAGAGCCAATGCTATGTTAAAAGACACTCAGAATACAGTGAAAACACCTACATACACTAGGGAACACTATGCGTTGAGGTCCCCCTGTGATTAGCATGACCTCCTCTGTAAGCCCCTAGTATATAATAGGGCAGGGGATTAAAACTACCTCTTAAAATGCGCCACAGGGCGTGTTTGCACACGTCACATCAGGCCTCGTCCCCTTCCTTCCCCACTGTGTAAACACGCCCTGTGGCCGTTTTAAGTAGGGAGATTAAGTCCCCTTGAATCCTGAGGGTCCCTAGGGTCCAACTAGACCACTAGGTACCTCCAGTAAGCGCCAGAGAGCTGCGTTGCAGAAAGATGTAAAAAGGGGCACGGCCTAGACCACCTCTCTGCAACGCAGCGCAGTGGCGCTTACTGGAAGCACCTGGTGGGCTAGTTGGCCCCCAGGGTCCCTCAGAATTGAAGGGGAATTATTTCCCCAACTTAAAACGTGCCACAGGGCATGTTTGCACACGTTAACTCAGGCCCGTCCCCTCCCTTCACCACTGTGTAAACACGCCCGGTGGCCGTTTTTAGTTGGGAGATTAAGTTCATTTGAATCCTGAGGGTCCCTAGGGTCCAACTAGCCCACTAGGTTGAAGTACTGGGTAATTTAGACCCAGCGGTGCAGGGGCACACACCCTATGACTTCTGGGTTCACCCTGTTCCGGACCTACAGAAACACAGAGTCTTCTGGGTGAAGTCAAAGAATCGTTTATTGGCTGCAGACCAATGACAGGTATCCTAGAAGTACAACAGCGTGTATGTTCTCAGGAGACTGCTGAAAATCATAGGAACGGACTTCATCTTAAATACGCTTTTTCCTGCCTCAAGCATACATTCCTAGGTTTTATGATGCGGCAATATGCAAGTGTACATTACAAAGAAAAGGCAGAGTCATGATGACCATCCCACATTCTAGTTCGGCCAGCCCACAATGATTTACACAGTAAGGTTCAGATCCCACGTTTGATGTAAATAGACCCCCCAATAAACATGAGCATCTCCTGTTTTGGGAAACAAGTCATAAAGCAGGAACAAGCAGGTGTGGAAGAGATTAGCCAGGGGATTGTATAGAATGAAAGGGTTTTATGACGGGTCAAGCCCTGATGCTAATCACAGGTGGAAGGAGGAAGGGGAGCTCGTGAGACCGGTTTGACCCGTGGCAGCAGAGCCAGCTGCCCAGGTCACAGAGAAGTCAGAGGGAAAGCCCATGTACTGTGAGGCCCGTATTTACTCCATTATAGCCTATGTGAGGGCAATGACAAGATGGCCACTGCTTCCAAAATGGAACCCGCGTAGTAAGGCAGAATAACGTGTACACAGTGCATTCATAGCTAGAACGATATATAAAGCACTCGTACATGCCACATTTACCATTTGCGGTTCGCTAATACCAACATAGACAGGGGTAGGGCCCTGTCCCCTACGCGGTCCCGAATTTTAAAGTACGACAGACCCTCCTTTTGCCCTTACATAGGCAATCACTATACTCATCTTAATCCGAGTCTAGGTCAATGTTCACGAAGTCATGGAGATGTTGCTGTAGCATCATCCTATTACTTAGCTCGTCCCTCGATACAGGTTTCCTTACACATAAGGTAGTACAGAGACCACATATCGCGGGAGCACACTGTATACACAGGCAGAGCAGGAAAAGAATGGCTAAGATCATTCCAATGACCATCAGAACTTTCCATCCCCAGGCAGATATCAATTCCCAGAACCACCCCACCAGTGACCAATCTCCCTTATCCACGTGTATGGCTTCAGATATTTTATGGAGTTTGGAGATGGCTTGATACACTGTTGGAGCATTATCTGGTATGAAAATGCAGCAACTGGATTGGATGACCTTGCATACCCCACCGCGGTCTGCAAGAATAACGTCTAGGACCATGCGGTTCTGCAGAGTCATGAGGCGATCCGCTTGGAGCTCAGCTGTCAGATTACTAAGGGCACCAGCCGTTACATTGACAGTGGATTCAACCACACGTGTCAGCTGTCTCAGGTTCCTACTATTGACCATAGGTCCCCAAAACGGCAGGAAACCCAAGAAGAAGTCTCCTGCTTCCTGACCGGCAGTGTCTTCCCTACTAATCACACCTCTCACAACTCTGGTCTTGTGATAGTCAGAGGCAGCAGTAAATGTCGGCGGTAGCAAGTTCGCAATATAACATGTGCCCGAGAAATCAGGGGGCAGCCATGTATATGCTCGGTCATGACAGATGAAATATGTGCCCTTAGCAGCCAAAAACGCAGGGGAAAACTGTGACGGGAAAGTGTACGTTTCAGTACAGTCACTTCTTCCCAGTTGAGCTCTAGGATTCTGACCATTACCCTGTAAGCAGAACCGACCCATGTGGGGTACGACCCAGATTGGAGATGAGATTTTTCGCTGTCTTTCACCCAGACTAATACTATACCCCGTCGCGTTCCATCCTACATAAGGTCTCAACTCTTCTTTGGGAATAGATGAGTATGCATTTATATCCCTACTCATATCGGCAACTCCTTTCATTAAAGCCTTATTATTGGTGATAGGTCTGATGGAACGCGGTTGGCGAGGGGAGTATGTATCTAGAGCATAGAGAAACATGGTTTGGAATGCCCATGACGATCCATTGTAACTATACGGCAGCACCAGGTAGGGAATACCTTTGTTAATGGTATGTGGCATTAACCCACACACCCAGCAATTGGTCGTATTCATTACTAGTTGGTGCTGGTGCAAGAGCTGGATAAACGAGTTATTTACGAACTCTGATCGTCTGGTCTGTTCGTGCTCAGGCAAAGGGTGAAAAGAGTGAGAGGAGGCAGTAGAAAGAGATATAGGCTGTTCAGTGGGTGCAATGGGCTTTTGAGCGGAGAAAAACACAAATCCTACTATAAACATCATGATACTACACAGTGTAAAAAGGCACAAAAAGACAAAACATTTACTTTTCATAATTTTACACATCCTTGCGTTAAAGTTCATTTCCTCAATTGGTCTCTCCATCTTAAAAAACTCCATCCTCTACTCGGGCCGCTCGCGGTGGATGAGTTTCTTCTGCTAAGGGGTACGCCTGCCAGTCCAGGGAAACGCCCTAGACCAACCAGAACCGTTGACCTAGCGTCTTCGGCCTGTACCCCAGAGTCTTGGCACCGCGACCCTGCGGCAGAACCCGGATGGTGGTTCGAAAAACAAAAATCAAGAAAGTCCTTCAGATGGGAGAGCAAAAAATATCAAAAGGGAAAATAGTGAGGAAATCTTTATTTGTCCATGGGCCTAGGTCTCAAATTATAGCGGAGACGGCCAGGTGCTGTTTGGTCTTGAAACAAGAGTTCAGGCTCAGTGGTGTCCAGTCGACTTGATGGTGGCACAGCTTCCTGCAGAATATTGTCACTCTCTTGGTCTGAAACTGTGCCTTTTAGGCGTGCGTCACTGAATGGTACAGAACGAGGTACAGTGTCTGTCTCTGAGTCGGCGATACCCTCCTTGACCCACTGGTCATATGGCAGAGGCAAGGGGACTACCTTGCAGTGAGTACCATGAATCCAGTGCTTCTTCCCTTTCACTCGCACTGCTGATCTTGTTGAAAGAAGAACAAGATGAGGGCCAAGCCAGCGGGGCTCGTCGTTGCTCTTGCGCTGGAAATTTCGGACCAGGACCCACGTACCAGGGTTGATAGGGTGTCCAGGAGGTTCAGAGGCTTGGGGAAGGGTATCATGTACCTGTTGGTGCAAAACACGCAGTTTAACAGTCAAATCATACAGGTAATCGAGCAGTACTGGATGCTCTATTTCGCTAAATTTCGCCGGTCTTGGCACGCCCCATACATTAGCCGGGCGGCCAAAGACGACCTCATAAGGACTAAGTCCCACTCGTGAGTGTATGGTCATTCTGGTGGACAGGAGTGCTAGGGGCAGAGCGTCAGGCCATTTAAGACCGGTGCTCGCCTGGATTTTGGCCAGCTTGAGCTTTAAGGCTCCATTGTAGCGTTCTACTAATCCAGCTGATTGGGGGTGATTTGCAGCATGGAACTTCTGCTTTATCCCTAGCCCTTCACATGCATTCTTCATCACTTTACCCACAAACTCACTTCCGTTATCACACCACACCATTCTTGGCATCCCAAACCTAGGGAAGAATTCCTTCACAAGGGCTTTGGCTGTGGATAGGGCAGTGTTATCTTTCAGAGGATAAGC
Source organism: Triturus cristatus (assembly GCF_964204655.1). Classification (NCBI taxonomy): domain Eukaryota; kingdom Metazoa; phylum Chordata; class Amphibia; order Caudata; family Salamandridae; genus Triturus; species Triturus cristatus. The sequence continues at coordinate 161,741,512 of NC_140585.1, forward strand.
CTCTATCCATTTTGAGAAAGCACAAACAACCACCAATACATATTTCAGGTTGTTGCATCTTTCCATGTGAATAAAGTCCAGCTGCAAAACTTCAAATGGACATGATGGGGGTGCAAAGTGACCAGCCGGAGTTGGGGTTCCCCTACCAGGGTTGTACTTCAAGCATACTATGCAATTCTTGACCACATTCTCTGCACACTTGGGAATCCCAGCATTCTGCCATACTGGAGCCAACAACTTGCATATACCCTTCGTACTGATATGTGCCATTCCATGTGCCATAGTAACCACTGGAAGCACATATGCATCAGGCAACAACCATCGCCTATGTTCTGTCAGATCAATCCAACAACCATTCTCATCCAACTTACCCATACTTTCTCTCCACTTGCTTAACTCTTCCTCTGTGGCTTCAGCCTGAAGCAACTTCACACTCTCTATTGTGTTCTCACACATTCCCACATCATTAACCCATCTTGCGGGACCTGCAACATACATTCTAGTCTTCACATTCTGTGCCGTTTCTCTCGCGATCTCATCAGCAAACGCATTCCCACGTCCAACATCATCTGTGACTTTCCTGTGCGCACTACATTTCATGATCGCGACTTGCAACGGTAGGGTCAGTGACTCAAGGAGATCATTCACCAACTTGCCATTCTGAATTTTAGCTCCATGCGACGTCAGGAACCCACGCTCCTTCCACAGTCGCCCAAAATTATGAGCCACGCCAAAGGCGTACTGGCTATCTGTGTATATGTTTACTCTCATTCCTTCAGACAACACACATGCTCTCGTGAGGGCGATTAATTCTGCTGCTTGGGCCGAATTATGTGGCACTCGTGCAGTTTCCACGACTGTGTGCAAAGTCGTGATAGCATATGCAGCAGTCGTGTCACCATTAGGGAGCTTGAAACATGACCCATCTACCCATAAAGTGCCATCACACTCAGTCAGGGGAGTATCTTTCAGATCTACTCTCCCTTTCGTCTCTTCTTCTGTTCTGAACAGACAGTCATGTTGCTCAATCTCATCTGAGTCTGCTGGAATAGGCAACAAGGTAGCTGGATTCAGCGTATTACATCTTTTTATGTGTATGTGATTAGCTAACAGTGTAAGTTCGTAGCCTGATAATCGTGCACTAGTCAAGTGTTGTGTCTTGGTTCTATTTAATAATGTGTCTACAGCGTGTGGAACCATGACAATCAATGTGTTGTCCATCACCAAACCAGCAGATTGTCGGATAGACATCGCTGCAGCAGCTGTCGCTCTCAGACAGCTTGGCAATGCCCTCGCTACAGGGTCCAAGGTAGATGAAAAATATGCGCATGGGCGCGGTCTGTCGCCAAAAGGCTGTGTTAACACCGACAACGCACATCCATCTTTCTCGTGAACATACAATGTAAAAGGTTTGCTGTAGTCAGGAGTACCCAACACAGGTGCTGAACATAATGCATTACACAATTCCACAAAACTTTTCTGGCACTCTTCAGACCATGGGATAGGATTCGGTGTGTCTTTGCATGTTAAGGCTAACAAAGGTTTTGCCAATAAGGAAAAACTAGGGATCCAATGCCTACAGTATGAAGTGATGCCCAAGAAAGCACGCACTTCTCTCTGTGTTTTTGGCACACTCAACTGTGCAATGGCTTGAATTCTTTCTGGGGTCAGTTTCCTTCCCTCCTTCGATAAGAGATGACCTAAGTAGGTCACTTCTTGTCGACAATATTGCAGCTTAGAGAGAGACACTTTGTGATGGAAAGCGGATAAATGGCGCAACAGTGACAATGTGGCTTCTTTACAGATCTTCTCAGTATCCGCGGCGATCAGTAAATCGTCCACATATTGAATCAGGATAGCGCCACTAGGTAAAACAAGTGCATCAAGCTGCGCTTTCAAAGCCTGACTGTATATGGATGGACTCTCACAGTAGCCCTGTGGAGCGCGTTTGAAGCGGAAGCTTCGGCCTCCCAGACTAAAACCAAAAATGTCCCTGCTCTCTTCTGCAATTGGGATACTAAAGAAAGCATTCTTTAAATCAATCACTGAAAACCATGCAGCAGAGGCTGGAATCATCGTTAACAAGGCAGTTATATCAGGGACAACCGGAAACTGTGGCACAACAATCTTATTAACCTCTCTAAGATCGATCACAAATCTGTAAACAGGTGGCTGTGAAGGATCCGTTCGTTTTAAGACAGGTAAAATCGGACTATTGCAAACGTTGCCTCTTGTCTCTTCAATCACACCCTTATTAATCAAGTCGCTGACAATGTCCAACAATGCTTTCTGCCCTTCATTAGAGATCTCGTACTGGGGAATACGTGGCAGTCTGACATTAGCCTTTAAAGTCACCACATATGGCGGTATTTCCAAGAGGCCCACATCATTGGGACCAGTAGCCCAAAGGGCATCCGGAAGGGATGACAATTCAGGTGGCATTGTGTTTTTAGACAAGTACATTGGGGAAATCACTTTGTTGCCTAATGTAAGTTGTACTCCTGAAGGAGAACAATACAGTGTAGCGTGCAATCTTTTCAACAAATCTAATCCCAGCAAATTCTCGCCACAACCTGTTGTCAGAATCAGGGGTGCTTTCAGCTCGCAAGGTCCAACAGAAAGTGACATGGGACTAGAAATCGGGTTCCTAACTGGGGCGCCAGAAAAACCTACTGAAACATTTATATCGCCAGACAAAGGTGCGCCAGGGAGTTTTGAATGCATGATTGAACTCTTTGCAGCACCGGTGTCTAGCAGAAAAGGCTCCGTTACATTTGCTGTAGTCACCTCAACATACGGTCCACTCTGATCCACTGGCACTGAAACAACTCCCTCTCTCTGTCTACGGCTGTCCTAGTAATCATTATTCTCTGCATCACCGTCCTCTGCATAATAATCATTATTATAATACTGGGCCGTATTACTAATCGCGTTAGCTTGCTGATCAAAGCTATTGATAGTATTTTGAGGCGGCAGAGGACGCGCGTTCAGGGGAACACTTCCACGCCCTCTGCCTCTAGGAGCTTGCTGACCACCCCTACCTCTTGCGCCATACATATTACCGTTACGCTGCAGCAATTTAGGGCAACTGTATTTAAAATGACCTTCCTCTTTACAGTATGAACATTGGTTGGGACCTACAGGGACACGTGGTTGGTAATACCCATTCATTTGCTGATTGTTCTGAAACTGTTGGGGTTGGTGATAGACACCTTGGGGTTGCCTATAATTATTACCACCTCCACGTGGCGGATAGGCCTGCTGTAAAAGGACCTTTGTCTTTAGTTCTTTCGTTTTCTTTTCTGTTCTATCTTTCTCGTCCTTATCTCTGTTTTCGTAATACTGTGCAGTAGCCAGTATTTGCGCTGAAGAAGAAACAGCCCAAGAACTTTCTGAATCTTTTAACTTTTTACACAGGTCAGGAAGTAAATTCTGCACGAACTTATCCACAAATAACCGTTGGCCACCCTCAGTATTCATATCTTGCCCACTGTGATCAATAAACGTTTCTTCAAACCTAGTAAAGAAGTCTGACACTGTCTCATCTTTCTTCTGCTTGCATGCAGATAACTTGTCCCAATTTACGCGCATCGCAGGCATTATTGTCTTCATATACGTGATGATTCTACCAGGCAATTCAGCTACTAAAGGTTCTGGTTTCGCACCACCAGTTTGTCTAGCATCAGCAGCAACAATGTTAGCCCATGTATCCCCTAGTTCTGCATTGTGATCTACATTACGAATTGATCCCCATAAAGGCTGTGGAACAACATTACCAAACAACATGTCTATGTCGGCCAGATTCATAATGCATGACCCTGCCGTCTGTGACAACTCTTTATAATAACCTGCGGGGTTTTTACGGGGATCAGGCAAGGACTGCTTAAGCGCTAACACCTCAGAGCGCTTCCATGGAACATGCACCCAAACACGCTGGAAATGCGCTGCCACAGCGGGGTTACCACCGGCAGCTGCAACCGCTTCCTTCCATACCGGGGGAACTTCTCTCATAGGGTATTGTCGCGCTTTTGCCTTTTTCCCCACAAGGACCTCTTGTTCAAACAATGACTGTTGACAATCGTCATTCCTTAAGGATAATACAACCGCAACTGCTTTATCTACTTCGCGGTCCACAATTATACCAGTTCCAAAATCAAACCTCACTCTACACAACTCCTGCGGGTTCGGATTTCTACCACTATCCTCCAATTCTTCACAGAGAATTTCGCACATTTTCTCAAACACATATCTCTGTTTTGGGGCATCCCATTGATGGAAAGTTTTAACAACTGATTCCACATCATACAGTGAAGGAAAAACGATCCATCTACGCGCCATGTGATCTATTACCTTTTTCTCATCGGGGTTAGGCAATTGGCTGCGCAATTTCTTACGCTGTACACCAGGAGTTGCACCAGATGACCCAAAGAGAGGAGACATTAATGTAGTAACCACATTAGCTAAGCGCTGTTGCGCTGAAGGAGACGCTGAGGCGAGAACAGGGGGAAAAACAGAGGGAAGAAAAGAGGATGTAGAGACAGATACTGGAGTGGTGGAAGGAAGAGTGTTAGGGGAGGCAGTTACTGGATTAGGCAAAGTCGCAGGAAGTGCGGGGGCAGTGGGAAGCACAACTGGCGGCGCTTGAGAGGACTGCGCTACAGGAGTAGGAACTGGTTGCAAAGCAACTGGCGGTTGCGGCAAGGCTTGCAGTATATGCACTGGAGGCGGCATATTTACAAGCTGGGGAGGCGCCGTGGCAGTTTGAGCATACGGGGGTGGCGAACTCAACAAATGTGACATCAGGGGATCTTTCTCCTTTTCTTCTGACTCATCCTGCTTAGAATGTGGCAAAGCTGGGTAGCATTTGTCAATCCCTAACTTATGCTGCCTGTGTAATTGCTCACTCATTTGCTCCTCTTCATTGTCTTTAAATTGTACAGCTGCTTGCATTACTGACATACCTTTCTCTCTCTTATTCTTTTTCGCTAACTTAATTTCCTTCTGTTTGGCTTCCTTTCGCCATAAGCGGAAAGAGTCAAACATCGCCGGCCGGGCTTTCTTCTTAAACAATTTAATTTCTAAATTATCTAAAATATCGGTATCAAAACTACCATTTTGGGGCCATTTTAAAACACCATCTTTCCTGGTGTAGTGGATCCATACTTCGTTATATGCAATGGGGCCTACGCCATGTTTCACATAGAGCTCATAAGTTGGAGTTCCAACCGGAGGAACCGGACATGATTCCTCTAGCTGGAAATCTTTTCCACAACCCAAACAGAATAATCTACCAAATAGTCCAGAACCAGGCATCTTCGCTCACTAGTCTAGATCCAAACGTCAAAGGATTATCGATTACGATAGCCTCGTGAATACACGAGTCCTCTGGTTTTGGCGTTTGCAAACTCCAAAGTACTAATTCAAATGATCCCGAAGGATACCAAAACAAATGGGAGACGCTCCACTTATACTTAACTGAATATTGCTGATCGATGGCGTCACCAGAAGACTCTCTCGATTGTTTCGCTCTCTCAAAACTCGTCAAGGGTCCAAAACAGGTCGATTAATCAGGGCAGCAGTCCTTCGTAGCCGTCGGGACGCGGAGAACCTCGCAGAAAAGACTTTCGGACCACGTCGACATGCAGGGGTCGATGAAGTGGCGGCCTTCCTCCGGAATTTCCACACGAAGCTCCTCACGAACCTCTGGCTTGGACTGGTACCGCTGAAATCACCCCACGTTGGGCGCCAAACTGAAGTACTGGGTAATTTAGACCCAGCGGTGCAGGGGCACACACCCTATGACTTCTGGGTTCACCCTGTTCCGGACCTACAGAAACACAGAGTCTTCTGGGTGAAGTCAAAGAATCGTTTATTGGCTGCAGACCAATGACAGGTATCCTAGAAGTACAACAGCGTGTATGTTCTCAGGAGACTGCTGAAAATCATAGGAACGGACTTCATCTTAAATACGCTTTTTCCTGCCTCAAGCATACATTCCTAGGTTTTATGATGCGGCAATATGCAAGTGTACATTACAAAGAAAAGGCAGAGTCATGATGACCATCCCACATTCTAGTTCGGCCAGCCCACAATGATTTACACAGTAAGGTTCAGATCCCACGTTTGATGTAAATAGACCCCCCAATAAACATGAGCATCTCCTGTTTTGGGAAACAAGTCATAAAGCAGGAACAAGCAGGTGTGGAAGAGATTAGCCAGGGGATTGTATAGAATGAAAGGGTTTTATGACGGGTCAAGCCCTGATGCTAATCACAGGTGGAAGGAGGAAGGGGAGCTCGTGAGACCGGTTTGACCCGTGGCAGCAGAGCCAGCTGCCCAGGTCACAGAGAAGTCAGAGGGAAAGCCCATGTACTGTGAGGCCCGTATTTACTCCATTATAGCCTATGTGAGGGCAATGACAAGATGGCCACTGCTTCCAAAATGGAACCCGCGTAGTAAGGCAGAATAACGTGTACACAGTGCATTCATAGCTAGAACGATATATAAAGCACTCGTACATGCCACATTTACCATTTGCGGTTCGCTAATACCAACATAGACAGGGGTAGGGCCCTGTCCCCTACGCGGTCCCGAATTTTAAAGTACGACAAGGTACCTCCAGCAAGCGCCACAGAGCTGCGTTGCAGAGAGGTGTAAAAAGTGGCACGGCCTGGACCACCTCTCTGCAACGCAGCTCAGTGGCGCTTACTGGAAGCACCTGGTGGGCTAGTTAGCCCCCAGGGGCCCTCAGGATTGAAGGGGAATTATTTCCCCAACTTAAAATGCACCATAGGGTGTGTTTGCACACGTTACCTCGGGCCCCATCCCCTCCCTTCCCCTCTGTGTTAACACGCACTCTGGCAGTTTTTTAAGTAGGGCGATTAAGTCCCCTTGAATCCTGAGGGTCCCTAGTGGCAAAATAGCCCACTAGGTACGTCCAGTAAGTGCCATTGCAGAGAGGTGTAAAAAGGGGCACGGCCTGCACCACCTCTCTGCAACGCAGAGCAGTGGTGCTTACTGGAAGCAGCTGGTGGGCTAGTTGGCCCCCAGGGTCCCTCAGGATTGAAAGGGAATTATTTCCTCAACTTAAAACGCGCCACAGGGAGTGTTTGCACACGTCACCTCAGGCCCCGTCCCCTCCTTTCACAACTGTGTAAATGCGCCCTGTGGCCGTTTTAAGTTGAGAGATTAAGTCCCCTTGAATCCTAAGGGTCCCTAGGGTCAAACTAGCCCACTATGTACCTCCAGTAAGTGCCACAGAGCTGCGTTGCATAGAGGCGTAAAAAGGGGCATGGCCTCAGAACACCTGTCTGCAACACAGCTCCCTGGCACATACTTGAGATACCTGTTGGGCTAGTTCGCCCTCAGGGACCCTCAGTATTGATGGGGAATTAATTCCCCAACTTACAACTGGCCAGGGGATGCATTTGCAGAGTGCTGCAAGGAGGTGGCGTGGCCTCCGGTGCGATGCCGGTCTTTTATTTATTTTATTTTTTTAAGAAGGAGGGCTGTGTGGCCCCCCTTCTTTTTCTAATTTATTGGCCCTGGGGACCCGATCCCCCAGGGCCTGCACCCTATTTTTTTTTGTTGAAAAAAAGTAAATTTGGCCCTCCCAAGGCCTTAATCGGCCCTTGGGGGCTTTTTAAAAAACAATTCTTTAGGAGGGGGGCTGCGTTGCCCCCCTCCTCATCCCACTTATGGCCCCGGGGACCCCATCCCCCGGGACCGCCCTTTTTAAAAAATATTTTTTAATATATTTATAGAAACACCTAGGACATGCTGGACAAACCGTATGTACCTATCACCATGACGATTTATGTGATATTCATTAAAAGACGACTATGCATACAATGAATCCACGTGGAATGTATTTACACCGCTAGTGAAGCTCTGACATGTCTGACGTCCTACCGTGCCTAATCCCGGCACCCCTGCTGGTGGGTACTCTCCAAGTAGACACCCTTGTCGTTTATTTATAGAAACATGGGTAGCTATTGACGGGCACATTTAATACACACGCACACCAAGCCATTCAAAGGGGATTCGACAAAAATTCGACCAAACTATGCAAGAAACCCCCCTCACTGTTAATAAAACACACATCCACCACCGGATGTGTAATACTTTTTATTTCACTCTCTGGAAAGGAGACAAACCTCACTTGAGAGTCACAGTGTGCTCCTGGCTGAGCCCAATGCTGTGTTACACCGACCAGTGCCCGCCGGGTGCAACACACCTATGTGTTGTATTCCACCAGCTAGTGCGTATGCTATGACACTCTCTAGACCATGTACTCAGTAACACCACCCCGTGAATATGTCATGCCACACTTGCCTTCAAACGGGTTATATTGCTCCATCTAACGTGCCTTCCTCGATGCCTATGTTATAACGCACAGCGCTATGCCATACATATTACAATCTGGGATCCATATCTTTGTCACAGTGCATATGCAAGGTTACACTCCCCAGCACATATTTTATATTACAACTTTAGAGACTAGTTAGGTTACACAACACTGCCCTGTGCATATTACACTCCAAGGTGCATATAGCATAGCACGCGCTAGTGCCTGTGCTATCTCGCGCTCTCCAATGAATCTGTCATTGACCACAATGTATTGCATATTATATTTCACGCCCCGGTTCATCTTATATCACACTTTTTGGTGCATAGTTTATACCATATACTATATCTAGTTTTCATTTTCAATTGTGCTCTCAGGACTATGTTCTATATAACACTGTGTTCACCTACCCTTTTCATGGGCATTACATTTTGCGATGGAAGTGGAGGGTCAGGGGGGGTTTCTGCCAAGTGAGCCCGGAGTCACAGTCACAAACGTCCTCTTCTTCCTGAATAAAAGTGAGATTATGCTGCATACTTGTTCATATTTTAAGTAGTTCGCACAGACACACATTTTAAAAACAATAAAGTTCCTAATACCCACCTTTTCTGAACAGTTAGCTTACTGCCCCGTCACCTCCTCCCTATCCTCTGTTGTCTGAATCCATGGACTAGCCTCCTCCCTCCTGCCATGCATGGTCTGATGTGCTGCCACTGCCCTCCATTTAGCATGATGTACCAGTCCACTCCTCCTGCCCTCCATTGCCCAATGTTATGGCCCATCATTGACCTCCTGCTTAGCCTCTGTGCTTAGCTTGCTGCCCCTATTCTCCTTCCCCCTGCCCTCCGATGTCTTTGTGCATGCCCCTGCTCCATCCTTTTTGCCCACCATGTTCCAAGGACCTGCCACTCCTATCTACTCTGAGTGTTCTGTTAATCTGCCACTCCCCTCCCACCTGTCTAGCATTGTCAGATGACTGTAACTTGTCCCTGCCACCTCCACCCTGCCTGTCCACATGCCATGCCCCTATCCCCTTCCTCCTGTCCTCCATGGTTCATTTTACTGCCACACCCTTCTGTCCTCCCTGGTCTGTTGTGCTGCGACTGCTGCTCCTGCCTGCCCCATGCGGGCTGTTGTGAGGCCCCTTCCCCTGAACTCTTTTGTCTGTGCCCAGGTCCTAACCCTCCCTTCTATCCTCCATGGTCCTTTGTGCATGCCCCTGCACCCTCCTTCTTGCCCATCATAGCCATTGTGCTGCCACTAACCCTCCCGCTTGTCATGCATGGTCTTCTGTGCTGCCATGGCCCCTCCCACCTTCCCTGTGGGGTCAGCAAGCTGCCCCTGACCCCCTCCCACCTTCCCTCCACGGTCTGTGTGAATGCCATCATAGTCTCACTGTTGCTCTATGGTCATCTTGCTGCTCCTGCCCTGCCCTCTTTCCCCCAGCCCTCTGTTTTCATGTGCAGACCCCTATTCCCTCCCTCCTGGCTTGTCTGTTACATTGTAAGGCCCCTGATCCGTCCCTCCTGCCCTTTATGGTCTGTTATGCTGCAGCTTTCTCTCCTGTCTGTCCGTTATGGTCAGCTAGCTACCATTGCCTCTTTCCCCTCTGTTCTCTGATGTCCATGTGCATGGTCCTGTCCCCTCCCTATTGCTTTCTATGGATTGTTGTGCTGCACTCCCGTCCTGCATGCCCTGTGTGGTGTATTGTGCTGCTGCAAACCCTGATGCCTGCCCTGTAAGGTCAGTTTGGTGAACCTCTCCATGTCCCTCGTGTCCTCTGTTATCTGAGTCCATATCCCTTCCCCAATTCCTCCTGCCTACCATGATCCAATCTACCATACTTGCGAATATTTTGAACTTGGTAAGAGGGAGATTTTGAAAAAAAACTGGAGTATTGATTTTCCCATTGAGTTACATTGAAAAAAAGGAGATTGTAGACAGGAGACAGATCAAATAAAGCCCATTTGAGCTTAAAAACACTGGACGTTTCCTGGCTGAAACGGGTCTGTTGGCATATATGCTTGTACTACCACTGCCTCTTCCTTCTGCCCACAATGGTCTAATATATATTGCCACAGCCTCTCTTGCCAGTCCTGTATTGTTGGTTTGTTTCCCCTGCCCTCCTTTCCACTGCCCTCCATAGTCTGTTGTGCTGCCACTGCCCTTCCTGCCTGCCCAGTGTGGTCAAATTGTTGCCTCTGCACTCTCCTACCTGCCTTCAATTTTCAGAGTCCGTGCCCCTGGACTCTGCCTCTCAACAGTATCATCTTGATGTAATCAAAACTGTAATACCTAGAGCATTTCCTTTAGAAATGATATATATGAGAGGGTCTTATTTGCATCAAAATTATGGTTAGTGCTCTAAAAAACTAAAATGAGGACATATTTTCTGAGTTTTCAAATAGCGACAAAGAACTTTTAAATTATTTGTAATCTTTGGATGTTTTTTTATCCAGTTGACCACTTGATTAAATGTTGCACCTAGGGGAGAGGATGTGGTGTTACTTCCAGAGCTGCAGACTTTGCAACTGGGGAACCAGGTTGGAGTTTCTGCTTCAGCTCAACATTCTGTGATTCTGGTCAAATCACTTAATCTCCCCATGTCTACAACCAAAATGAATTTGATCTTGTGTGATGTAACCAATGCTCATGTAAAGCACTCCAATACCTGACAAGTCTGCAATATATAAAACTGCAAATACACAAAAAAAAATAATGTTTTGCACACTTCTGTCATTGTGCTACATGTGGGCTACATCTGGGTGATATTTGTGCTGCATTTGGGCTCTTTTGTATCTGGTGGCCATCTTGGGAGATTTATTTGTTATGAAGTTTCCTAATTTCCTCATTTACTACAGTCTCCTCGGTAGGAAATGCTTTCAGTTTTTTACTTTGATTCATGATAATTTCCATGCCAAAATGAACCCCCTCATTGTGTTCCTTTTTAAATTAAATGTTTTAAGTGTTACCAGTTCATTCCAATCAAGATGGCTTCAGGTGTGCCATACCTTTTTCATAAGTAAGACAGTAAACACTCTAGTTGTTCTTAAGAACACTCTGGGACATTCTGTCATTGGGCTATACTTGGGCTACATATGGGTGATATTTGGGCTACATTTGGGCTCTTTTGTCTCTGGTGGCCATCTATTTGTTATGAAGTTTCCTAATTTCCTCATTTACTACAGACTCCTCAGTAGGAAATACTTTCAGTTTTTTACTTTGATTCCATCAAGAAGGCATTCAGATGTGTCACACATTTGCTATAAATTCAGAATGTTAGCACACTAGTTGCTTATTAGATCACTGTAGTAAAGCTACTGCTCACCAGGGAAGTCTGCTGCTGTTATTGAAAGTGCATGTTTCAGTCTGCATGTCAACATTTTTTCATGAAATAGAAGAGGAATTGAGAAGTCACTCAAAATGTGCCCTAATTTTTCTTTCTGCAGCACTAATCATACTTTCTATGGCAAAATGAACCCCCTCATTTTGTTCCTTTTTAAACTAAATGTTTTAAGAGTTACCACTTTATTCCAACCAAGATGGCTTCAGGTATGCAATACGTTTGTCATAAGTAGGACTGTTAGCGCTCTAGTTGTTCTTTAGAACACTCTGGGAAGCTGCAGTAGAACACAAAGGAATCAACTGACAGTCTCTGCCCTTGTTGGATGTACATGTTTTACTGAGAATGTCAGACTTCATTCTCACTTGACTGAGAAATATAATGTGAATTTACAGAAAATATGCTCTCAGTTTAGCTTATAGATCATCTTCCAAACCTCTGTGGGAAAAGCATGGGAAAATAGTTTTCTCTCAAACATGATTCATGATATCACAGCAGAAGTCTTTTTCACAGGGTAAAATCACCTTAGAACACACCACAATTCCTTAAATAAGTATGGTACCATCAACAAATGATTTATAATGTAACTAAAGTCTTAAAACCTTCTATTAACTGCAATGCTTTTTAATGAGGTGCTATCATGTATATTGGTCCCAAGATGGCTGCCAACACTTCTTGGATGAAGTACTGAAAGCCAATCAGATCTCACGATGAGATGTGTGGTTAGGCTCCGCCCAGATATATCTATCTTTTTAACTCTAATTTTCTCAGGGCTGTAGCTGCGTCAACAGATCCTATGGGAAAATGCATGGGGAAAATGCGTTGTGGGACCACCCTTTTTCCTCGGCCCCCGCTTGATGAATCACCGTGAAATTTTCAGGATAGGAGCGGACCAGAGCTGGCCAAAAGTTTGGAAGATTCGTCAATCAGCGCCAACGTTATTCCAAATAGAATGTTGCGGATTTCCTATGGAAAATAGGTCCTAACTATATCTACCTACTGGCAACTGCCAGTAGGTAATGTGTATATATATATACAGTGGCAGATTTAACTTTCCTAAAGGACATGACGGATCTGGAGAACGAGATCTCAGCAAATGAACAAACTAATGGGCAAGCAAGATTCATATCAGATCTAAACACGGGGGTGTCTGTGAGTACACCTTTCCGACCCAAATCCATTTTTAATCCTTTGATGCCCAGGGATAATATCGACATCTTTGCTGAGAGAATGATCAAGGACCTCAAATCTTTGGCACTTGAGAGTAGCAACGCCTTTAACAGAATGAGGCATAAAGAACCGAGGGAATATTCAAGTGTAATGTGCAAAATAAAGGAACGTTCCGATATTGTTGTAAGATGGTCAGACAAATGGGGGCAACATTGTACTCTGGCCCTTAGAAATGTACAATAAAGAAGCACTAACCCAACTATCGGACAAAAATTGCTACATAAGGATCAGTGCCACTAATACCATCAGCATCAAAGAAAAATATCATGCAAGTCTGTACGAATGGAGAAGGAATGGGCTAATAACAAGGAATGAGTTGGACTTTCTGAAAAACGATTACCCTGTAACACCACAACTATACTTGTTACCTAAAATTCATAAGAATGCAGTGTGTCCTCCAGGGCGGCCAATTATATCCGCTATAGGAAGTCTGTTTGAAAACACGAGCAAATTCATTGATTTCTTTCTTCAGCCTTTCGTACAGTCTTTGCCAGCATATACCAGAGACACTGGAGATTTTTTGACCAAGATTTTTGACTGCAATTGGCATGAAGACTATTTATTGGTTACACTGGATGTACAGAGTTTGTACACGAGCATAAGACATTCGGATGGTCTAAGAGCTGCCAAACACTATTTAAGCACAAGGGATATAAGCTTTCACGGACACACTGTCATGATAATGCAAATGATGGAATGGTGCTTAGAGAACAATATTTTGTTAATATAAGGTACGGCCATGGATACCTGCTTCGCCCCCAGCTATGCGAATTTGCATATGGGCTGGTGGGAGGGGCAGGTACTCATGAGGACATATAACATCCAAATGTCTAATAATGTAATGTTGTATCAGCGCTACATCGATGATATTTTCATTCTGTGGAAGGGTAGTGAACAAAGTGCTAATGATTTCATTACTGCTATTAATAGCAATGAGTTAAATCTAAAATTTACAGGCACGATTAGTAAGCAATCCATTGTATTTTTGGATTTGGAACTATACCCCATGAACAACAAAGTACATTCACGTACACACAGAAAAATAACATCAGGAAATGCCATCCTTCATGCACAAAGTTTCCATCCTGTTAAACTGATTGAGAGTATCCCTTATGCAGAGTGTCTGCGCATGAAAAGAAACTGCAGTACAACAGAGAGTCTAGTAGTTTCAACGAATAATTTGTTTGAGAGACTCAGCAACAGAGGGTATAAAGTAAAAACTCTGTGAGCTGCGGAGCAGAAATGCGCAAAAGTTACTAGAGAAGAGCTGCTATTCAAAAATAAAGTAAAAGTATCAACACCAGGGCAAGCAATGTCACAAACGCCAAGGCTCATTACAGGGTATAACATATATCATCAGAAATTGAGACAAATCCTGTATAGGCATTGGCCAATAGTAAGTTGTGACCCTATCATAGGATCATCATGCATTAAGCTCCCCCAATTGACTTTTAGGAGGGCTAAATCTATGAAACATGAACTAGTATGTAATGCTCCTGTACAAACCAAGGGCACTGGTTGGTTAAAGTGTCAAAATGGATTTTTCAAATGCACGAAGTGCAAAGCTTGTAAGCATGGAGTCAACACCAGTTCAATCTCCACTCCCTTACGTAAAACCCCATTGGAGATCAGGGAGCATTATACATGCAAAACAGAATTTGCAGTATATGTGCTACGTTGTACTTGTAACAAAGTGTATGTGGGTAGTACCATTCACCCCATACATATTAGAATTCTACAACACCTCAGGGCCATTAATAACAATGATCCAGCTTACCCCGTGGCCCGTCACATCAACAACATACATGGTGGCAAAGCAGAAAATCTGACATACTTTGTTGTTGATAGTGTCAAGAAGAACATCAGGGGTGGTAATAGACAACTGGCACTCAGGAGACTTGAGTCAAGATATATTATCTTGTTGGACTGCAAGATTCCACATGGCCTTAATGCTGATGAAGCATTAAATGTACATCTTTAAGATAGTAACTGCCTCTTCAAAATTCTAAGATCAATCCTACTAGAGCTGACCTAGTTGGTTCTTTTTGTGTTCCAAAAATGAGGTTTGGTTTTCACAAAATCCTCACTCATATGATTTAGGGGAATATCATAAAGTTCATGTTGTAGCAAAAATATTATGATATCATGATATAGTAACAATCGTTTAAATTTACCACCACCATTTGCATATAAATTGGGTCATATAAAAGCAGAATACAGGATAAGTATGCCCACTGGGGCTTTATTTTTGTTCTAACACCAATTTATTTATTCATTACATGCTTACTCAAAATGAATAATGAGAAATTAATTCTGATTATGACAGGCACTAAGTTATTAATTACGAAGGTGGCAATGTGTTGTACTGTTTTACTTACGAGGTTGTGTAAATATTGCTATTCGGAAGAAAGACTTCTTTTCCGTTGGTATTTCCTCTATGTTAATTGTTGTTTTCACCGTTTCTAAGCAACCCCTTGATTAATGTCATGTGGATAGATTGTATAAATTACTTACGTGAACTGGGTCAGACACAGTGAGCAAGGCGGACTCGTTCCGCCGAAACGCGTCTGGGCCACATTGTTTTTGAAATAAATCATTTTCCTTGAAAACTGCATCCCACGGTGTCAGCGCCTGTTTCATACTACGGGAAACTAGGATTGGATCTAATATATATATATATATATATATATATATATATATATATATATATATTAACTACTGGCCAGCTCCGGTCCGCTCCTATCCTGAAAATCTCGGGATGATTAGTTTAGCGGGGACTGAGAGAAAAGGGTGGTCTTTCCCGTAGGACATTTAGCCGCAGCTACAGCCCGAACTGCTGAACAGAATTACACCAAATTTGGCAAAGAGGTAGTCCTCAGTTCAGACTTGTGCCTTATGCTTAAATGGTGTAAATCCATTCAGCAGTTTCTGAGAAAATGCCCTTTAAATGTACATATATATCTTTGGCCTTGGAGGATCCGCGTACCGTATGCGTACCCAGCGCGCACCCTGCCCTGCACGAGCTGCTTTCTAATTGGCTGTCAACACTCCAAATCAGGAAGTGTTGGCAGCCATTTTGTGCCTCGGTAGAACCGAGGCACAAGAAACCCCCAAAAAACCTCGCAAAACGCAAAGAGGGCAGGGTAGAAAGACCCTGACCCCCTAGGCCTGCTCAGGGGGTCCCACAAAGACCCCCAAGGCCAAAAATAAATGTTTTTTTTTTTTAAACGGGAGGATGCACGCTGTTTGGTTTTTAGCCCCTGGGGGGCCAAATCTCGGGGGCAATGGCTGCCATCCTGTCATTGAAACCTGCTCGCTCTTCCAAATAGTAAAGCAGTTTGCTTTTCCACATGGGGAGCAGCATGTTAGCTGCTCCTCATGTGGAAAAGCAATGCCGGCTCCCGCAGGATGCGGGGAGCCGGCTGGGATCGTGGGGGAAATGGGGAGCCCCCCACGGTCCCCAACGGAGTGGGCCAGCCCCAGGGGATGGGGTCCCCGGGGCCATAAGTGGGCCGGGAGGGGGGCCACGTGGCCCCCCTCACCAAAATGTTTTTTTAAATAAATTTAAAAAAAGGGCCGCCCCCGGGGGATGGGGTCCCCGGGGCCATAAGTGGCCACAGGAGAGGGGCAAGGCAGCACCCCTCCAGATAAAAAAATGAATAAGAAAAGGCCCATGCCCCGGTGGATGGGGCCCAGGGGCAGAGTATGGCCTCGGGAGGCGGACCACGTGGCCCCCTTCCCGAATTTTTTTGTTTAAAAAGAAATTAGGGGGCAGTCCCTGGGGGATGTGGTCCTCAGGTCCAAGAAATTAGAAAAAGAAGGGGGTCTACACAGTCCCCTTCTTAAAATTCTTTTTTTTTTTAAACGGGATCGCAGACGGAGGCCACGCCCCCTCATTGCACCACTCTGTAAATGCACCCCCTGGCACGTTTGCAGAGCGGGAAAAAATTCCCCTTGAATACTGGGGGCCCCTGGGGGCCAACTAGCCCACCAGGAACCTCCAGTATGTGCCAGGGAGCTGCATTGCAGAGAGGTGTTCTGAGGCTACGCCCCTTTTTACACCTCTCTGCAACGCAGCTCTGTTGCGCTTACTGGATGTAGCTGGTGGGCTAGTTGCACCCCAGGGACCCTCAGTATTCAAGGGGAGTTAATCCCCCAACTTAAATCATGACACGGGGCACGGTTGCACAGTGGTGAATGGAGGGGGCGGGACCTGAGTTCACATGTGTGCAAACACGCCCAGTTGCATGGTTTAAGTTGGGGAATTAATTCCTTGTCAATACTGAGGGTCCCTGGGGGCCAACTAGCCTACCAGGTACCTCCAGTAAGCGCCACGAAGCTGAGTTGCAGAGTGTTGTAAAAAGGGGTGTGGCCTCTGAACACCTGTCTGCAACACAGTCTCTTGGCGCATACTGGAGGTACCTGGTGGGGTAGTTTTCCCCCAGAGATCCACTGGATTGAGAAGGAATGAATTCTCTAACTTAAAACATTCCAGAGGGCATGTTTGCACACATGTGAACTCAGGCCCCACCCCCTCCCTTCACCACTGTGCAAACGTGCCACGGGGCGCGTTTTAAGTTGGGGAATTAATAATCTTTCAATGCTGAGGGTTCCTGAGGGCAAAATAGCCCAACAGGTATCTCCAGTATGTGGCAGGGAGCTGCGTTGCAGACAGGTGTTCAGAGGCCATACCACTTTTTACACCTCTCTGCAACACAGCTCCCTGGGGCATACTGGAGGTACCTGCTGGGCTAGTTGGCCCCCAGGGCACCACAGGATTTAAGAGGAATTAATTCCCCATTTTAAAATGTGCCACAGGGCGTGTTTGCACACATGTCACCTCAGGCCCCACTTCCTTCGTTTACCATTGTGCAAACGTGCCCTGTGGTGCGTTTTAGGTTGAGGAATTAATTCCTCTTCAATCTTGAGGGGTCTCTGGGGGCCAACTAGCCCACCAGGTACCTCCAGTATGCGTTAGGGAGCTGCATTGCAGACAGGTGTTCGGAGGCCACGCCCCTTTTACACCTCTCTGCAACACAGCTCTGTGGCACTTACTGAAGGTACCTAGTGGGCTAGTTTGACCCTAGGGACCCTTAGGATTGAAGGGGACTTAATCTCTCAACTTAGAACGGTGACAGGGCGCGTTTACACAGTGGTGAAGCGAGGGGACAGGGCCTTACGTGATGTGTGCAAACACGCCCTGTGGCGTGTTTTAAGTTAGGAAAAAAATTCCACTTCAAACCTGAGGGACCATGGGGGCCAAGTAGCCCACCAGGTGCTTCCAGGAAGCGCCACTGCCCTGCGTTGCAGAGAGGTGGTGCAGGCCGTGCCCCTTTTGACATCTCTCTGCTACGCAGCTCTGTGGCGCTTACTGGATGTACTCAAATTTCCAATTTACTCACCTGTTATCAGGAGAGACCTCAGTGCTGCATCTTTGAGCCCAGTACTGATCTTGAAAAGTATTTCTACCATACTTACCAGTAACTTTAATTTCCGTCCATAGGCTAACATTGACTGGTGTCACTTGGAATTTTTTGAAGTGTGGAGTTTTGGAACTTTAAAATATTCACCTAAAATCATCCGAAGATAGAATTCCGATTTACTGACCGGTAATCAGTAGAGAACCCAGTGCTGCATCTTTTAGCCCAGCACTGACCCTGAAAAGTAATTCTAACCGTACTTACCAGTAACTTGTATTTCATTCCATAGGAATCCATTGTGTGGTTTTCACCAGAAAAGTTTCTAAGTGTCGATTTTCACAAATTACAAATATTCCTTAAAAATTGCCTTTATGACTTAAAGGCATGCTTTCAACTGTTTACAGGAGATGCACCAGTGCTGGATCCAGGATCCACCACTGAGTGAGAAAAAGTAACGATAACACTACTTATCTGGTAAGTGAATTTCCTCCTATTGGATAACATCGGTAATTCCAACTGAAAAAAGTTTCGAAGTGTCAACTTTTAAAATACAATAATATTCCTTAAAAATCACCACTGTAACCAAAACGCTTTTAGTCTACTGTTTAAAGGAGATGTCCCAGGACTGAATCTAGGATCCAGTCCTGTGGTTAGAAAAATAATCCATAAAGTAATTATTTGCATTTAACTAGAAATTCCCATTGAGCTCAATGTTACATTGTGTTTGAAATTGTGTTGCCCATTGCACCAACTGTAACTACTGTACTTAAAAGTCTATTGCCTATTTGCTAAGTATTTATACTAAAGTAATTCGTTCTGATAAAGTATATTTTGTAATGTAATGTATAACGTAATTATAATGTAATTTAAAAAATAAAATATCTAAAAATATAGTTTAAAAAAATGGAGGAAATCAGTATCGAAAAATCAATATAACAATTAGTACATTTAAAAATTGTCATTTACAAAACCTTTGAAATTCACTGAAAAAACCATAGGTTTCAGGCACGGTATAGTTAGGAATTAGCATTTAAAAAACCTTAGAAATTCACTGAAAAAACCATAGGTTTTAGGGGTGTTATAGTTAGCTGGACATTTTACTTGTACAAAACCATTGAAATTCACTTGTTATAGTTAATTCATCTAACTATAACTCGCGCGCCCGCAATGCACTGCTGATAACGTCACATATTACATCACTCATGACATGGTCAGTGACATCACACATGACATCACTGATGATATCTCAAATGACATCACTGATGTCATCACTGATGACATCATCATTATGATAGAGTGGCAGACCTCCTCTCACCATAATAGGACCTTTGATACACAAACTCAAAAATATAAACTAACATTTTCAAATGAATGGACATAGAAATACCACTTACAACACACCAATTCAGTAATTCCTTGATCTCCACACATATCCACTCATTCAACAACAGTCCTATACAGTCACTCATACATGTACACACTCATTATATGTACTTATACACCTATACATCCTGTTACACAGTGACACTCATCCATAGAGTTACTCAGACACATAGTCACACATGCAAACAAAGTATCAACCATCCATTAAATTGCATATATACAGTTATACAAACACCACCACACTTACTGCTACAGAAACTTACACATAGTTACTCGCTTAAGCAATCACTTACAGAAACACAGACTTATTTATACTGGAACTCTTCCAATCTCTCACTCTCACATATACTCACTTATATACACCAATACTCACAAATACTAGTTTAAAACATATGAAGTTACTCATAAAGACACTATTGAGACAGTCATTCACTCACTAACACACCCATATACACACTCATCCACCCATGCAGTGCTGCACACATGCTGTCTTCAACACATACAAACAGTGAGTCACTCATTCATGCATCTACGCACTATGTAATACCCCCACCGAACCATACAGACACTCAGACACTCATACTGATACTCAAAAAACCAAATAATAACCTAGATAGAAACTTATGTAACTACTCACCAACACATACAGCCACTTATGAACAAAGTGAGAGACTGATACAGATATTTACATATTTAAAGATTACTTACTAACCCATGTATTCACCAAGATACACTTAATCAGTCAGTTATAGAATCAATTTCCCCCCAAAAAATTCATCCCTTTAGACACTTATATACCCATTTATTCATCCATCAACCTTGAGATATACATATATAAAACATATTTGATTTTCAGAAAAACACACATTCACTGGATGATGTCATCAGTGATGTAATTTGAGATGTCATCAGTGATGTCATGAGTGATGTCACTGACCATGTCATGAGTGATGTAATATGTGACGTCCACTCAATTGATCCAAAGATAATGGATCATGAGAAACTAGCCTAAGTCAACAGACAGTGGGTTCACCAAATTGGTGAGCCTCAACAATTTAGAAAAGAAAAATGCTTTTCTATAGTCCCCTCACTCACCCAGGGTTGCCCCATAGGTGACATGCTTCATCATTGGGGCCATCCCAAACATCTACTGCTTGGGGCGTGCTACGACTTGCGAGATTTATGTAGGAGCACTTTTTTGTGTGAAACTATGTGTTGTGCAGTGTTGGGGGAGTGGTGTTTGTGTTAGTTAAAAATACCTATCTAGTTAACAATGTATTCCTGCTCCTAGCTGGTAAGATAAAAGGGGTTCATAACAGGAAAAATATAACTGTTATGTGGTTATATTGCCTATTATTTTGTCAACATGTTTCGAGGTATCCCCTAACCTCTTCTTCAGGACAGCATGGGATCCAGCCCCACGTGTATCACTTCGTGCAGGAACCTAAATTAAGGTGAAAAAATAGACTAATTACATGCGCCTATTGAGCGCACTTGGTTATATACATACGGTTATTGATGAACATGTAGTATCTGTATTAGAGAAAAAGAAATGCAGGTTAGAAAAAAACATCCTGCCTCAATGGGCAGGTGCCTGTATTCGCGTTTTGGCACACTCATCTTTTCAGTGCCTTTCAAAATAAAATAAGAAAGTGATCTAATGTAATCAAAAAGGAACAGTTAGTAGTACTTGTATCCATGTTGTTATCACACAAATCTCCAGTCTAGAGAAAACGGAACTGGTAACAAAACACCACCTTTTAAAAACCACCAACTTTTAAAAAACACTCATCTTCCTGGACAAGCTCTGTGACAGTAAACACACACTCAACATGTAACGTTGTGCAAACATATGGACATATCAACATACTTGTATGGTAGCACTAATATGCCCCATGGTCTGTCTGGGTGGAGGGGCCTGTAGGACCCTAAAAATGAGGAGAGAAAAGTGGGAGAAACACCAATCACGTTAGGATTAGAGTATTTTCTCTCTGCTGGATCTGTTTTAAATAACCACCAAATCGGGTTCCTGTTAGGAGAGAAAACGAGGTAAATCTTACTGTTCTCAGCATCCCTCCATCAGTGTGACCTGTAAGTCCCAGGCTCGACCTCATATTAGCGTGTCTCTGCCTCGGTGCTGATTTTATATTCTGTAAATCGCCAAGTCATGTTGGCATTGTTGTTAAAAGACTAGTGCGTATATGGGTTGAAAACTTGATTTTGGCACAATGTGCGCGCCATTTTGTTGGGATTTGTAATTCCCAAATTGTAACTATTTGGTTATGAGGCTCACTATAGGTGTGAAAAATATTTCTTAATAATCAAAATACTACTCCTAACATTTACCTCATATTTTTGTAAAAACCAGAAACCCCTTGATTAATCATGAATCGAACCCTCCATGGAGTGTGTTAACGGCGGCCATCTTGGATAGGGCATGTTTTTGGTAGCCCGTGTCTGGCAAATAAAGGTCAATAATTCATAATTAAGGGTTGTTAATTAGATAAACAAGTATTCTGATCATATTTTTACTGCAGTGAGTGTTTTTTCTTGGGGAAAATACATGACAAATACATTTAACATGATGTATAACATTTACACATACATTTAGGAGTGACACATACAAGAATCACTAGTAGTTTTGCACTTCTTTTGTTAAATTCTTAACTTTCTTAGTTATAGTGTCCTCTTTTTTATGTTTTCTAACATATTGGGCATGATTCCTGTGCTTTTATACCCGGTGTAGCTGGTTTATTACACCACAGTGGATCATATCAGGATTGTGTATACTTGGGTCATCTGAGGAAATGTCCCCAAGGTATACCTTCGTTCAGCCCTCTACTGTCTGTGCATAGTTTAAAAAACCATCTTTGTTCCTTTTCTAGTAGGACCTGTGTCAGGTTATCGCATGGTTTTACATGCTCAAGGACTACCCATTGCATGTCATTAGGGGTATGTTGTGTGTCATTGAAATGAGCCGTCATCCTGGTGCTTGCTCTGTGGCACCAGATGTTACTTCGGTGTTCACAGATTCTTGTGCTTATTTTTCTTGTGGTCATCCCTACATAGTGTAGGTCGCACACGCATGTGATGAGGTATACCACTCCCATAGTGTTACAGGTAGTGAATTTCCGCAAGTCCCATGTTTTGCCTGTGTTGAAGGACACTCTTTTGGTGGTGGTAGTGAGGTGACAGACACTACAATTGCCACACAGATAGTGGCCCGTTGGTAATGTACTTAAAACCTGTTGGTTGGTTTTGGTTTGTGGTTTTGGACGAGTGTGTGCTAATAGGTCTTTCAGATTTTTTGCCCTTTTATGTGAGAACATTGGTGTCAGTATGTTTAGAGTTCCACTGTGTAGGATTCGCCAATGCTTTTTCACTAGTTTTGCGACGTTGTCTGAAGCTTTGTTGAAAGTTCTTATGCATATTGGTCTTTTATCTTTCTCGTTCTCATTCCTTTCATAGGTTTCAAGCAGGGCATCTCTATGATTGTTTCTTGCTCTTTTCTTTGCATTTGCAATGGTCTTGGGAGGGTAGTTTCGCACTCTTAATTTTTCAGTTAGCTCCTTTGCTTGTTTGTCATAATCAGATGTTTCTGTACAATTTCTCCTCAATCTGAGAAACTGTCCAAAGGGAAGGTTTTCCTTGAGATGGTGTGGGTGGAAGCTCTCATATAGTAGGAGGCAATTCTTAGCGGTAGGTTTAAAATGTGTTGTTGTTTTTAACTTCCCAACTGATGCAAAGATGTTGAGGTCTAAAAATACTAACTCATACCTACTTTTGGTGTGGGTGAACTTCAGGAAGGGATCCTGTAGGTTTAGCCATTCGATGAAAGTGTTGGCTTCTGTTTCATCTCCATTTCATATTACCAGAATGTCATCAATGTATCTCTTCAAGTCTGAATTTTTTCCTCGAAATGGGTTAAGGTCTGAAAGAATCTTTTGTGCTTCGAGGTGATAGACATACAGACCCACCACACTCGGCGCAAATTTAAGGAATATTATTGTATTTTAAAATTTGACACTTAGAAGCTTTATTCAGTTGGAATTACCAATGTTATCCAATGAGAGGAAATTCACTTACCAGATAAGTACTGTTATCGCTACTTTTTCTTACTCAGTGGTGGATCCTGGATCCAGCACTGGTGCATCTCCTGTAAATAGTTGAAAGAATGTGTTTAAGTCATACAGGCGATTTTTAAGGAATATTTGCATTTTGTGGAAAAAAATATATATATATATTAAGCAATAATAGGCACATGTTGCACTATGTGTTTTAAATACAACACATAAAGTATATATTGATAAATTTGTTTACATATGTATTTATATATATATTTATATGTATTTATATCAATTTAATTTTGGTTTTAAATTAACCATGATTTTATCAAACATTTTTTATTACTAAATGACTAAAAGACTATTGTATTTATGCAAATTAGATATATTTGTGCAATATAATGACTGTGGTGAAAATTCACACTATGTGCATATATATATTCAACTGTGTTCACCAACCAATTACAGTGGTAATATGAAACTCTACAACAATACCAATGGCAAATTATCATCATTGTCGATTCAAACAACATTAAGACTGATAGTGTTTTGTTTATGTTTATCACGGGTGAATTTCAGTAAAAGACATAAAAACAGAAAGCGGACTGCGTTTCCGCATGTGATCAAGGGCACTTTGTATGCCCGAAACGCGTCATATGGCTTACTGAATAAAGAAGTTTCAGCCACAAAATTTTGGGTCCGTGACTCCTTGTTCGTGCAAAACAGACAACATGCAGGAGTCGTCCTGCAAATACTAATTACGGAGTATCGGTTGATTCTGTCGACGGACCCCCTCACCAGAAGCCGGAAGCAGCCAGCAACCAACACAACGCCACTAACTCGGAAGGGATTCTACGGCAGCTTCCCCCTACAGCAGCAGACGGAAACCATCGTACACGGAGACGAAGAAGGTCGTGTCGGAGGATTCACCGAATTCGAGCTCCAACAACGGTGAGTTCCATATCGGGAACTGCATAGGAGGGGAGGTGTGGCACTGCAAACTAAAAGCCGGAGGTCTAACACACGAGACTCGGTATCATTCATAAGCCAAAATATGTCAGCGGATGAGGTCCGGGAGCGGGAGGCGGCGGCCGATGAACTGTTTAAAAACTTACCCAATATTTCAGCAACGGGAGGAAGCACACAGTCTAATACTGTGAATTCTGGCAATAATTCCAACGCCAAGGAGCTTCTTACAAAATTGGAGAAATGTAAAAGGTCAGAAGTCACTAAATGGTGGGAAAAC
This sequence comes from Triturus cristatus, assembly GCF_964204655.1. NCBI lineage: Eukaryota > Metazoa > Chordata > Amphibia > Caudata > Salamandridae > Triturus > Triturus cristatus. Next base: position 161,766,545 of record NC_140585.1, read on the forward strand.
AAATCCCTAATTAAATATGAGGAAGTGGGACGAGTGCCAAGAGGATTGCAAATTTTTCTGACGCCAAGTTTTGAAAAACCTAACCCTGCGATGTTAAAAGAATGGGGGCAAAGCAATTTGGATGCATCTATGAACTTGGTACGCATTTTAATTAAATATGCTGAAATAGATCGAATAGAGCTTTTAAAGGAGATTGATACAATTAATGAAGAATTAAGCTCATTAGAACCAAATGAATTGATAGCTAAAACGAAACAAGAGATCCTTGCACTCTTAAAAAAACAAGAAGATAAAATCAAAACACGCAAAGCTTATAAATTTGCTCGTGATTTAGCAGATTATGAACACGGCAGAATCTATACGTTTGCCATAAAATTTGCGATGGCCAAAAAAGTCAAAACCAACATAGCCTCAAGATAACATTACTACCCAACCACAAACTGCGGGTACATCAAAAGATTCACTCACACCATCTGACGGCAACTCCTTTAGTAGTGATACAGTCTCAGAAGACAGCGACAGCACTACAATGAATACTGAAACAAGAAGATTAAGCTTGGGGGAAGAAGTGGATTTTTTAGCTGTAGACCGACGCAACCCACTAAGACCGCGGAAGCAAGCATTAGCCACAGAAAAAAATGCAACATCAACAGAAGAGAGCGGCGCAAAAAAACAAAAAGCAAAATCAAAAAGAAATTACTGGCGCAAGTAACAAATTTGGAAAATAAAACCATTGTAAATTTATCAACGGTAATTTTAACTACAGCAGAGAAAAAAGTGCTCAACCTAGGTTTGTCGTATTGTCCACCAAATGATTTCAATTACGATCAAACCAGGATAGATTTATTTGGCTATATTCGGAAACTCAAGCTAAGAAAGTTTTTCACTATAAAAAATGGCTTAAAAGAACAACAACAACATGACCCCAAAGAAAGATTAGGGTTGCAAGTCAGAGACATTCCACTGTTAGGAACTGTACATGATCTTAAAGAAGGAACATCACCTCAAATAGAGAGTACTGCTACACAACTGTCTACACAGCAGCAGCTTATGGGTATGGATGTTCAACAACAAGGGGCTGGGAGCAGCCCCTTTAAACCCAAATCAACATTCATACCTAACATGCCAAAAGATGCAATAGACATTTTCCACGAAACAGTGACAGAAGAGATGAAAAAACTAAATCTCCAAGTGAATAAGAGAAAGCGTGCAAATAAGTATAACGATGTAAAATATCAAGAATTAATCAACAAATTGCAGAACAATCATGAAGTGGTTATCACTAAAAGCGATAAAGGAGGCAATATCATCATTTGGCCAAAGATTCAATACATTGAAGAAGCGAAACGGCAACTACAAGATGAAACATGCTATGCAAAAACAAACTGGAAAGAGTATAACAAAGCAAAAGACTCTTTCAACAAAAAGTTACACCAGTTTAAAAGAGAAGGGATGATCTCACAGGAGGAATTTAGTTTTTTGCAAGTACAACACCCAGTGATTCCAATAATCTATTTCATTCCCAAAATACATAAAAAGACTGTACCAATTCCAGGACGTCCAATAATATCAGCCATCAACAGTAGGAACGAACACGTTTCTCAATATATTGATTTTTTCTTACAAGAACTAGTCAAGAATTTACCTACTTGCGTGAGAGATAAGGGAGACTTCCTGAGTAAAATTAAAAACATCAAATGGGAAAAAGACATGATCCTTATGACATTAGACATTGAATCCCTTTACACTTGCATAGAACACAAGATAGGACTTCAAGCTATTAAATACTTTTTAGACTTACAACCCATTGAATCCTACAAACATACCAATATGCTGTTAGAATGTATTGATTGGTGCCTCAATAACAATTTCTTCCTATTTGGCACAGATGTGTATAAACAGCTGCGCGGTGTGGCTATGGGATCCTGCTTCTCTCCCAGCTACGCCTGTCTAATGGTAGGCTGGTGGGAGGAAATGTAAACAATGCACAAACATTTGTGAACACCATCAATGACAACAAGGTCAATTAAATTTACATCTAGCATTGACACAGAAAAAATTGAATTCCTAGATGTTGAAGTCATCATTAAAAATGAACAGATGGCTACGACATTACACAGAAAAGCCACGGCAGGTAATTCTACTCTACATGCGTCTAGCAAGCACCCTAAACATTTAATAAGAAGCATTCAATTTGGAGAGTTACTTCACATTAAGAGAATCTGCAGCCAAGAACAAGATTTAGAGAAATGCACAAATGAGGCCATCATAAGATTTAGAGAAAGAGGCTATGATGAGACTGTCCTCAAAGAAGCACAGGCTAAAGTCAAATTAAAAACTAGAGAAGAACTTCTTGTACCTATAAGTGGCATTGCCCAAACAACACAAAATGATGATTCTGAGCCAAGATTGATTATTACCTATAATCAACAAGAGAGAAAAATTAAATCAATTCTCAAACGCAACTGGCCTATAATCCTCACAGATGCGGTACTGGCACCACAGCTGTCAAATAACCCTACAATCACATTTAGGAAAGGCAGATCCATGAGAACACAGCTGGTTAAAAATAGTCCAGCGATCTGCCACAAAAAAATGTGGCTGCAACCACAACAGGGATTTTTTAAATGCTCGAGCTGTAGAGCCTGCAAGTTTGGGATTAACACTACTAGTTATGTTACCCCATTCAATGCCAGACCAAAGACGATTACAGGCCACTATAATTGCAAAACCGAGTTTGCTGTATATGTCCTGGCTTGCACCTGTGGGTTAAGATACGTGGGCAGCACAAAACTGCAGGTGCATGTCAGGATATTGCAGCATATCCGAGCAATTGTCAATAATGATGATGCTAACCCAGTTGCCAGGCATTTTAAACAATTTCACAACAACAACTTGAGTTGCTTAAGCTATTTGTAATTAGCTCAACATCAAAACCCCGCAGAGGTGGCAACAGAGAACGATTGTTACGTCAATCTGAATCTCGGTTCATTATTGAGCTAGATAGCAAACATCCGAATGGTCTGAATAACACAGAAGACCTTCACAACTTTTTATAAAATAATAAAATCTCTTTTTATAACCTGGTAAACTGGATGTATATGAAGTTTCTAAATAATGCCTATAGAATGACCATTTTATCGCTTTTGTACTGATCACTTTGCAATACAGTTAGCTTCCCCGAGGGTAAGAAGTAATATGAACCACATAATTTTAAATCAACTAGAAATAAACATGAAGTAACAATGTTTATTGTAGTTCACCACCAGCTGCTATTCCCCCTCACTTTCTCTTTTCTCTTTCTCCCTTTTTTACATTTACAGTCATGCACCTGAACGTTATGCATTTATGTATTAGCACTTTGCAATTTATTAAGGCAGCACTTAGCACTTTAATCATAACACACTATCATACTAATAGAGTCAGGATAATCAACAAAGATAAGTATTGAGACATTTATGCACTTTACGTCAATCTAAGAGGTAGCAACCAGTTGAATAACCAGTCATTCACAGAAATTCTTTGCACTTAATTATAGTCTACAAGTTTTTCAAGCATTTAAGCAATAATAGGCACATGTTGCACTATGTGTTTTAAATACAACACATAAAGTATATATTGCTAAATCTGTTTAAATATGTATTTACATATATTTATATGTATTTATATCAATTTAATTTTGGCTTTAAATTAACCATGATTTTATCAAACAGTTTTTATTACTAAATGACTAAAAGACTATTGTATTTATGCAAATTAGATATATTTGTGCAATATAATGACTGTGGCGAAAATTCACACTATGTGCATATATATATTCAACTGTGTTCACCAACCAATTACAGTGGTAATATGAAACTCTACAACAATACCAATGGCAAATTATCATCATTGTCGATTCAAACAACATTAAGACTGATAGTGTTTTGTTTATGTTTATCACGGGTGAATTTCAGTAAAAGACATAAAAACAGAAAGCGGACTGCGTTTCCGCATGTGATCAAGGGCACTTTGTATGGCCGAAACACGTCATATGGCTTACTGAATAAAGAAGTTTCAGCCACAAAATTTTGGGTCCGTGACTCCTTGTTCGTGCAAAACAGGCAACATGCAGGAGTCATCCTGGAAAAAAAAAAAAAAAAAAAAAAAAATATATATATATATATATATATATATATATATATATATATATATAAAAATTACCTACTGGCGGTCGCCAGTAGGTAGTTATAGTTAGGACCACGTTTCCATAGGAAATCCGCAACATTCTATTTTGAAGAATAACTTTGGCGCCGGTCGACGAATCCTCGCGAATTTTTCAAAATAGGTGGGGCGCTACGCTCCGCTCCTACCCTGAAAGTCTCGGGGGGATTCGTCAAGCGGGGGCTGAGATAAAAGGGGGGTCCCAAAACGCGTTTTTCCCATGCATTTTTCCATAGGACCTTTAGACACAGCTACAGCCCGAACGGCTGAACAGAATTGCTTGAAATTTGGCAGAGAGGTAGCCATAAGGTCAAGGAAGTGCCTTTCGCAGGTCTGGTGTAAATCTGTTCAGTATTTCCGGAGAAAATAGCATTTAAAAGCATATATATATCTATATGCGCGCAGGGTGCGCGCACCGTGCGAGCACCGTGCGAGCACCCTAACGTGCGCGAGCGTAATTCTGATTGGTGGTTACATGTTAGTCAACGTTCGAATCGGTCGAAATCAGGAAGTGTCGGCCGCCATTTTGTTTGTTTTCAGTGCGAGAGTGAAAAAGGAAGGTGGCGAACGTGAAAAGGGGGCAGGGTAGAGAGTTCCTGACCCCCTAGCCTTTGTCAGGGGGTCCCTGAAGGACCCCGAAGGCAAAAAAAAAAAAATTATTTGGGTGAAAACCCAAAAAAAAAATAATAATAATTTTTAATACGTAGTTTATTGTAAAATAAATATATAAAAAAAATAATACATAAATAAATTAGCATTTAAAAAACCGTACAAATTCACTGAAAAAACCATAGGTTTCACACACGTTATAGTTAGGAATTAGCATTTAAAAAACCTTGCAAATTCACTTAAAAAACCATAGGTTTCACACATGTTATAGTTAGCTGGACATTTCACTCATAAAAAACCAATGAAATTCCCCCGTTATAGTTACAGCAGGCAACTATAACTCAAGCGACCGCAATCCTCTGCTGATGACGTCAGATATTACATCACTGATGACATATGTGTCTTTCTGAAAAATAAATATTTGTAATATATGTATAGCTAAAGATTAATGGAAGAAGACATGGGTAAATAAGTGTCTAAATACAGTATTAGCATCAGCAGAGGATTACGGTCACGTGAGTTATAGTTGCCTGCAGTAACTATAACGGGGGAATTTCATTGGTTTTTTATGAGTGAAATGTCCAGCTAACTATAACATGTGTGAAACCTATGGTTTTTTAAGTGAATATATATATATATATTTCGAGCACGATCCAGCATTAATCCGTTGAACGAAAGAGCAGGAACGGACCACCACACAGCCAAGTATTTTTTCAAATTCCAGTGCTTTATTCCATATTTTCAGCCAGCATGACGCGTTTCGACCGGGGAACCCGGTCTTGATCACCATATATATCAAAAACCAAAGTCTGCCAATTCGGGAGAGCCACATACAGGTAGGTTCAACTTGCGTTTATTACAAAGGCTGCAGCATGCTGAAGGTCAATCTTCAAAAAAAAATAAACTGCCTGACGCGTTTCATGCTCTACGAGCATTTCTTCAGAGGCATTCCATTAGCACTCGCAGCATAAGAGGCAGCACTTATCTCCTCGATCACCTGCCACAGTGGGCGTCGGCTCGCGCTGAGCCTGATGGTCCATATAGTGCCTCAGGTTAAAGTCCAGTGAGCTGCTTTGCGCTGTGCCAAAAATAAAACAAAATTGTAACCCCAGTGGGTGTTTGTAAAGCTTCCTTTCAGTACAAGTTGCACCTTATACCCCTTGAAAACGACCTCCTGTCCAACAACTGGTTGCCAAGTAGCTCCAGCCTGGTCCATCACGACATGGCAGGGCTCCTCCCACCACCGGGCCGTATATATATATTATCTACTGGCGGTCGCTAGTTATAGTTAGGACCGAGTTCCCATAGGAAATCTGAAAATTCTATTTTGAATAACTTTGGCGCCGGTTGACTTATCTTCATGAAATTTTTAAAACTAATGAGGCGCTCCGCTCAGCTCCTACCCTGAAAGTCTCGGGGTGATTCGTCAAGCGGGGGCTGAGAAAAAACGGGAGTCCCAAAACGCGTTTTCCCCATGCATTTTCCCATAGGACCTTTAGTCGAAGGTACAGCCCGAACGGCTGAACAGAATTACTTGAAATTTGGCAAAGAGATAGTCCTCAGGTCAGGCATGTACCTTTTGCTTAAATGGTGTAAATCCGTTCAGTAGTTCCTGAGAAAATCAAAAGTAAAATCATATATATATCTGGGCGGAGCCTAACCACACATCTCATTGTGAGATCTGATTGGCTGTCAGCACTTCATCCAAGAAGTGTTGGCAGCCATCTTGGGACCAATATACATGATAGCACCTCATTAAAAAGCATTGCAGTTAATAGAAGGTTTTAAGACTTTAGTTACATTATAAATCATTTGTTGATGGTACCATACTCATTTTACGAATTGTGGTGTGTTCTAAGGTGATTTTACCATGTGAAAAAGCCTTCTGCTGTGATATCATGAATCATGTTTGAGAGAAAACGATTTTCTCATGCTTTTCCCACAGAGGTTTGGAAGGTGATCTATAAGCTAACTGAGAGCATATTTTCTGTAAATTCACATTATCTTTCTCAGTCATGTGAGAATGAAGTCTGACATTCTCAGTAAAACATGTACATCCAACAAGGGCAGAGACTGTCAGTTGATTCCTTTGTGTTCTACTGCAGCTTCCCAGAGTGTTCTAAAGAACAACTAGAGCGCTAACAGTCCTACTTATGACAAACGTATGGCACACCTGAAGCCATCTTGGTTGGAATAAAGTGGTAATTCTTAAAACATTTAATTTAAAAAGGAACAAAATGAGGGGGTTCATTTTGCCATAGAAAGTATGATTAGTGCTGCAGAAAGAAAAATTAGGGCACATTTTGAGTGACTTCTCAAATCCTCTTCTATTTCATTAAAAAATTCTGACATGCAGACTGAAACATGCACTTTCAATACCAGCAGCAGACTTCCCTGGTGAGCAGTAGCTTTACTACAGTGATCTAATAAACAACTAGAGTGCTAACATTCTGAATTTATGGCAAATTTGTGACACATCTGAATGCCTTCTTGATGGAATCAAAGTAAAAAACTGAAAGTATTTCCTACTGAGGATACTGTAGTAAATGAGGAAATTAGGGAACATCATAACAAATAAGTCTCCCAAAATGGCCACCAGAGACAAAAGAGCCCAAATATAGCCCAAATATCACCCAGATGTAGCCCAAGTATAGCCCAATGACAGAGTGTCCCAGAGTGTTCTAACGAACAACTAGAGCGCTAACAGTCTTACTTATGACAAAAGTATGGCACACCTGAAGCCATCTTGAATGGAATAAAGTGGTAACACTTAAAACATTTAATTTACAAAGGGACACAATGAGGGGATTCATTTTGCCATAGAAATTATGATTAGTGCTGCAGAAAGAAAAATTAGGGCACATTTTGACTTCTCAAATCCTCTTCTATGTCATAAAAAAATTCTGACATGCAGACTGAAACATGCACTTTGAATACCAGCAGCAGACTTCCCTGGTGAGCAGTAGCTTTACTACAGTGATCTAATGAGCAACTAGAGTGCTAACATTCAGAATTTATGGCAAATGCGCGACACATCTGAATGCCTTCTTGATGGAACTAAGTAAAAAACTGAAAGTATTTCCTACTGAGGAGACTGCAGTAAATGAGGAAATTAGGAAACTTCATAACAAATAAATCTCCCAAAATGGCCACCAGACACAAAAGAGCCTAAATGCAGCCCAAATATCACCCAGATATAGCCCACACGTAGCCCAATGACAGAAGTGTGCAAAACACTTATTTTTTGTGTATTTGCAGTTTTATATAGTGCAGACTTGTCAGGTATTGGAATGCTTTACATGAGCATTGGTTACATCACACAAGATCAAATTCATTTTGGTTGTAGACATGGGGAGATTAAGTGATTTGACCACAATCACAGAATGTTGAGCTGAAGCAGATACTCCAACCTGGTTCCCCAGTTGCAAAGTCTGCAGCTCTGGAAGTAACACCACATCCTCTCACCAAGGTGCAACATGTAATCAAGTGGTCAACTGGATAAAAAAACATAAAGATTACAAATAATTTAAAAGTTCTTTGTCACTATTTGAAAACTCAGAAAATATGTCCTCATTTTAGTTTTTTAGAGCACTAACCATAATTTTGATGCAAATAAGACCCTCTCATATATGTAATTTCTAAAGGAAATACTCTAGGTATTACAGTTTTGATTACATCAAGATGACGTCAGGCGTTCCACACTTTTGTAATAAATATAGAATGTTAGCAATCTAGTTGTTCATTGGGATACTGTTGAGAGGCAGAGACCATGGGCACGGACTCTGAAAATTGAAGGCAGGTAGGAGAGTGCAGAGGAAACAATTTTACCACACTGGGCAGGCAAGAAGGGCAGTGGCAGCACAACAGACTATGGAGGGCAGTGGAAAGGGGGACAGGGGCAACAAACCAACAATACCGGACTGGCAAGAGATGCTGTGGCAATATAATAGACCATTGTGGGCAGAAGGAAGAGGCAGTGGTAGTACAACCATACATGCCAACAGACCCATTTCAGCCAGGAAACGTCCAATGTTTTTAAGCTCAAATGGGCTTTATTTGATCTGTCTCCTGTCTACAATCTCCTCTTTTTCAATGTAACTCAAAGGGGAAAATCAATACCCCAGTTTTTTTTCAAAATCTCCCTCTTACCAAGTTCAAAATGTTCGCAAGTATGGTACATTGAATCATGGTAGGCAGGAGGAATTGGGGTAGGGACATGGACTCGGATAACAGAGGACAGGAGGGACATGGAGAGGTGCACCAAACTGACCCTACAGGGCAGGCATCAGGGTTTGCAGCAGCACAATACACCACACAGCGCATGCGGGACGGGAGTGCAGCACAACAATCCATAGAAAGCAATAGGGAGGGGACAGGACTATGCACATGGACAACAGAGAACAGATGGGAAAGAGGCAATGGTAGCTAGCTGACCATAATGGACAGACAGGAGAGAAAGCTGCAGCATAACAGACCATAAAGGGCAGGAGGGACGGATCAGGGGCATTACAATGGAACAGACAAGCCAGGAGGGAGGGAATAGGGGGTCTGCACATGGAAACAGAGGGCTGGGGGCAAGGTGGTAGCGCAGGAGCAGCAAGATGACCATGGAGGTCAGGCAGGATGGGTACTAGACACACCATGGAGAGCAACAATGAGACTATGGTGGCATACACACAGACCATGGAGGGAAGGTGGGAGGGGGTCAGGGGCAGCTAGCTGACCACACAGGGAAGGTGGGAGGGGCCATGGAAGCACAGAAGACCATGCATGGCAAGCGGGAGGGTTAGTTGCAGCACAATGGCTATGATGGGCAAGAAGGAGGGTGCAGGGGCATGCACAAAGGACCATGGAGGATAGAAGGGAGGGTCAGGACCTTGGCACAGACAAGAGAGTTCAGGGGAAGGGGCCTCACAACAGACCGCGCGGGGCAGGCAGGAGGGGCAGTTGCAGCACAACAGATCAGGGAGGGCAGAAGGGTGAGGCAGTACAATGGACCATGGAGGACAGGAGGAAGGGGATAGGGGCATGGCATGCGGACAGGCAGGGTGGAGGTGGCAGGGACAGGTTACAGTCATCTGACAATGCTAGGCAGGTGGGAGATGAGTGGCAGCTCAACAGAACACTCAGAGTAGATAGGAGTGGCAGGTCCATGGAACATAGTGGGCAAAAAGGATGGAGCAGGGGCATGCACAAAGACATCGAAGGGCAGGGGGAAGGAGAATAGGGGCAGCAAGCTAAGCACAGAGGCTAAGCAGGAGGTCAATGATGGGCCATATAATTGGGCAATGGAGGGCAGGAGGAGTGGACTGGTACATCATGCTAAATGGGGGGCAGTGGCAGCACATCAGACTATGCATGGCAGGAGGGAGGAGGCTAGTCCATGGATTCAGACAACAGAGGATAGGGAGGAGGTGGATGGGGCAGCAAGCTAACTGTTCAGAGAAGGTGGGTATTAGGAACGTTATTGTTTTTAAAATGTGTGTCTGTGCGAACTACTTAAAATATGAACAAGTATGCAGCATAATTTCACTTTTATTCAGGAAGAAGAGGACGTTTGTGACTGTGACTCCAGGCTCACTTGGCAGAAACCCCCCCTGACCCTCCACCCCCATTGCAAAATGTAATGCCCGTGAAAAGGGTAGGTGGACGCAGTGTTATATAGAACATAGTCCTGAGAGCACGATTGAAAATGAAAACTAGATGTAGTATATGGTATAATCTATGCACCAAAAAGTGTGATATAAGATGAACCGGGCGTGAAATATAATATGCAATACATTGTGCGCAATGACAGATTCATTGGAGAGTGCGAGATAGCACAGGCACTAGCACGTGCTATGCGATATGCGCTTTGGAGTGTAATATGCACAGGGTAGTGTTGTGTAACATAACTAGTCTCTAAAGTTATAATATAAAATATGTGCTGGGGAGTGTAATGTTGCATATGCACTGTGACAAAGATATGGATCCCAGATTGTAATATGTATGGCATAGCGCTGTGTGTTATAACATACACATCAGGGAAGGCACGTTAGATGGGGCAATATAACCCGTGCGAAGGCAAGTGTGGCATGACATATTCACGGGGTGGTGTGACAGTGCACATGGGCTAGAGAGTGTCATAGCATACGCACTAGCTGGTGGAATACAACACAGAGGTGTGAGGCAATCGGCGGGCACTGGTGGGTGTAACACAGCATTGGGCTCAGCCAGGAGCACGCTGTGACTCTCAAGTGAGGTTCGTCTCCTTTCCAGTGAGTAAAATAAAAAGTATTACACATCCGGCGGTGGATGTGTTTTTTATTAACCGTGAGGGGGGTTTCTTGCATAGTTTGGTCAAATTTTTGTCGAATCCCCTTTGAATGGCTTGGTGTGCGTGTATATTAAATGTGCCCGTCAATAGCTACCCATGTTTGTTTAAATAAACGACAAGGGTGTCTACTTGGAGAGTACCCACCGGCGGGGACGCCGGGATTAGGAACGGTAGGGCGTCAGACACGTCAGAGCTTCACTATCGGTGTAAATACATTCCATGTGGATTCATTCTATGCATAGTTGCCTTTTAATGAATATCACGCAAATCGTCATGGTGATAGGTACATACGGTTTGTCCAGCATGTCCTTGGTGTTTCTTTAAATATATTTATTTTTAAAATGATAAAAAACAAAGGCCGGCCCCCGGGGATGAAGTCCCCGGAGCCATAAGTGGCCTGAGGAGGGGGGCAACGCAGCCCCCTCCTAAAGAATTTAATTAAAAAAAAGGTCATGACCCGGGGGCTGGGGTCCCCAGGGCCGATTAAGGTCTTGGGAGGGCCAAATTTATTTTTTTCAAAAAAAAAAATTAGGTTGCAGGCCCTGGGGGATGGGGTCCCCAGGGCCAGTAAATTAGAAAAAGAAGGGGGGCCACACAGCCCTCCTTCTTAAAAAAATAAAATAAATAAAAGACCGGCATCATGCTGGAGGCCACGCCCCCCCTTGCAGCACTCTGCAAACGCACCCCCTGGCCAGTTGTAAGTTGGGGAATTAATTCCCCTTCAATACTGAGGGTCCCTGAGGGCCAACTAGCCCAACAGGTATCTCCAGTGTGCGCCAGGGAGCTGCGTTGCAGACAGGTGTTCTGAGGCCACGCCCCTTTTTACACCTCTATGCAACGCAGCTCTGTGGCGCTTACTGGAGGTACCTAGCGGGCTAGTTTGACCTTAGGGACCCTTATGATTCAAGGGGACTTAATCTCTCAACTTAGAACGGCCACAGGGCGCGTTTACACAGTGGTGAAGGGAGGGGACGGGGCCTGAGGTGACGTGTGCAAACACACCCTGTGTCGCGTTTTAAGTTGGGGAAATAATTCCCTTTAAATCCTAAGGGACCCTGGGGGCCAACTAGCCCACCAGGTGCTTCCAGTAAGTGCCACTGCTCTGCGTTGCAGAGAGGTGGTGCAGGCCGTGCCCCTTTTTACACCTCTCTGCAATGGCGCTTACTGGACGTACCTAGTGGGCTATTTTGCCCCTAAGGATCCTCAGGATTCAAGGGGACTTAATCTCCCAACTTAAAAAACGGCCACAGGGCATGTTTACACAGTGGGGAAGGAAGGGGACGGGGCCTGAGGTGACGTGTGCAAACACGCCCTATGGCGCGTTTTAAGTTGGGGAAATAATTCCCCTTCAATCCTGAGGGCCCCTGGGGGCTAACTAGCCCACCAGGAGCTTCCAATAAGCGCCACTGAGCGGCGTTGCAGAGAGGTGGTGCAGGCCTTGCCACTTATTACACCTCTCTGCAATGCAGCTATGTGGCGCATCCTGGAGGTACCTAGTGGGCTAGTTGGACCCTAGGGACCCTCAGGATTCAAATTAACTTAATCTCCCAACTAAAAACGGCCACAGGGCGTGTTTACACAGTGGTGAAGGGAGGGGACGGGGCCTGAGTTAACGTCTGCAAACAAGCCCTGTGGCGCGTTTTAAGTTGGGGAAATAATTCCCCTTCAATCCTGAGGGCCCCTGGGGGCTAACTAGCCCACCAGGTGCTTCCAGTAAGAGTCACTGAGCTGCGTTGCAGAGAGGTGGTCCAGGCCGTGCCACTTTTTACACCTCTCTGCAACGCAGCTCTGTGGCGCATACTGGAGGTACCTAGTGGGCTAGTTGGACCCTAGGGACCCTCAGGATTCAAGGGGACTTAATCTCCCAACTTAAAATGGCCTCAGGGCGTGTTTACACAGTGGGGAAGTGAGGGGACGGGGCCTGAGGTGACGTGTGCAAACACGCCCTGTGGCGCGTTTTAAGAGGTCGTTTTAATCCCCTGCCCTATTATATACTAGGGGCTTACAGAGGAGGTCATGCTGATCACAGGGGGACCCCAACGCATAGTGTTCCCTAGTGTATGTCTTTTAACATAGCACTGGCTCTAGGACTGGTTAGTCAGAATCAGTTACCACCAGTATCCGTCTGAAAAAGTTGAGGGTACAGGATGATTTTGCAACAAGGCTTCTTTCTGCTCTTCTGTTTGTTCTTTCTGGACGTTATCCTTCTTCCTGCACTTTTCTTCGTCTTTGAGGACTTCTGTTGCTTCTTTCTGCTTTCTTTTTTTTCTTTCTGTGCGTTTTTTCTTCTTTCTTGACATGTCCTATCTCTGTAGGCATAGTTAGAAATTAGCATTTAAAAAACCTTTGAAATTCACTGAAAAAACCATAGGTTTCAGGGGCGTTATAGTTAGCTGGACTTTTCACTCGTACAAAACCATTGAAATTCCCCCGTTATAGTTAGTTCAGCTAACTATAACTCGCGCGCCCGCAATGCACTGCTGATGACGTCACATATTACATCTCTCATGACATGGTCAGTGACATCACTCATGACTTCACTGATGACATCTCAAATGACATCACTAATGACATCACTGATGACATCATCCTTGTGATAGAGTGGCAGACCTCCTCTTCCCCTAATATAACCTTTGATACACACATTCAAAAATAGAAACTACAATGTTCAAAACAATGGACATACCAATACCAGTTACAACAACCTATTCAGTAATTCTAAGATCCGCATACACATCCACTCATTCACCAACAGTCCTATACAGTCACTCATACATGTACTCACTCATCATATGTACTCACACACCTATACATCCTGTTACACAACGCCACTCATCCATATATTTACTCACACACATAGCCATTCATGCTAATAAAGAATCAAACATCCATTTACTTGCATATACAGTTATACACACACCACCACACTTACTTCTACAGAAACTTACACATACTTAGTCTTTTAAACAATCACTTATAGAAACACATACTTATTCATACAGGAACTCTATCAATCTCTCACTCTCACATATACTCACTTATATACACCAATAGTCACATATACTAGTTTAAAACATATGTAGTTACTCATAAATACACTATTGAGACAGTCTATCACTCACTAACACACCCATGCACACACTCATCCATCCATACAGTCCTGCAGACGTGCTGTCTTTAACACATACAAACAGTGAGTCACTCATTCATGCACCTATGCACTACGTAATACCCCCCACCGAACCATACAGACACTCAGACACTCATACTGATACTCAAAAAACCAACTAATAACCTATATAGACACCCATGTAGCTACTCACCAACCCATGCAGCCACTTATAAACAAAGTGAGAGACTGATACAGATATTCACACATTTAAACATTACTCACTAAGCCATGTATTCACTAAGATACACTTAATCAGTCAGTTATACAATCAATTTTTCAAAAACAAATCTTCCATTTAGAAACGTATATACCCATTTATTCTTCCATCAACCTTGAGATATACATATATAAAACATATGTAATTTTCAGAAAAACACACATTCACTGGATGATGTCATCAGTGATGTCATTTGAGATGTCATCAGTGATGTCATGAGTGATGTCACTGACCATGTCATGAGTGATGTAATATGTGACATCATCAGCAGTGCATTGCGGGCGCGCGAGTTATAGTTAGCTGAACTAACTATAACGGGGGAATTTCAATGGTTTTGTACGAGTGAAAAGTCCAGCTAAATATAACGCCCCTGAAACCTATGGTTTTTTCAGTGATCATATGTATATATATATATATATATATATATATATATATATATATATATATATATATAGCACAACAATCCCGGTTTAGTTCCGAGGCTGTCACAAGGGTGGTCTGAGTTCGGGTTACCGGGTAACCCCAAAATACACAGCTTCTTCTCCGCTATCAGCAGAATGTACTCGGACACTCCGGCATGATATCATCAACGGTTTGCTCAGCACCGTTGATGATGTTATACATGCTGGCTACGGGCCTGAAGGACTGCACCACCCAGTGGATTTGATGGGGCCACGAGGTGCAGATTCTTCCTCACTAATGCGCATGGGCGGGCGCCCACGCATGCGCATTCGTGAGGAAGAAGCTAGCCAGGAAGCAGCAAGATGGAGCCCCGGGACGCGACAGCGCAGGTAAGCAATTTTCTTTATAAGTAATGTTCTAAGTAATTGTAAAATGAGGGCGGGAGGGAGGCGGGTGACGGGCAACTCTGCTCCGCCGTGGCATGTGCGTAGTCTGCCCCTGCTATGCCTACTTTGCGAAGCGTGAAGTGGGCAGTACTACGCACACTCCACGGGCGGAGAGGAGCACTGCGCCCACCCTTAATTTAGTATACTAAGTATACATGTGAAATTGTGTTGGTCTGCCTGTTTACCTCGGTGGCACAGAAAAAATGGGTGGAACTGACATCAGCACGCCGACGAGGTCCTCTTATCGCTCTTATGACGTCATGCGGTGTCGTGAGCGGAGCCGTGCTATTATGACATGGTCGTCGACGTGGGAGAGCTAGGAAAGAATTTCTGCAGAATGCTGGCGCAGGGGATATTCACCTAAGTGTTCAGGCTAGTCCTTTGGGAGCAACTGTTTATGTTGCCACTCCAGAAACTGAAACCAGTGATCCGAGGACAGAGGCCCTGCAGATGGCACACAAAGTGGGGAGCCCAGCTGTGTGCACTGGCGGGGCAGCGAAGTGACAAGCACCACTACCCACAAAAAAGGTAACGAGGGCACTGAATAACAGAGATCTTCTCTTTGTATCTGGAGGGAAAAACAAGGTTAAGATCTCCTAGTTCCAAAATGTAGAATTAGTGCTACAACGGTCTTCAAGAGGACCTGCGATGGATGCCGCTTCTGCCTTCGGTACACTGGAGGTGGCACATGGGTCCCGCAGTACGGTCATACTGCGTTGGGACGCACACTCGTTGACCTCTCATGGCACTACTCCACACTTCAGGGACAACGCTTTCCATTAGCTGTGTTTTCTGATGACGTGTTGGCTGGCCCCGTCCAACAGCAGGAACCCTTTAGATCCAAACTCAACATGCCTTGAAACACATGGCTGCACGCATTATTACTCTCTGGGAACAGTGTTTTCCAGGAGGGATGGCCCCCCCAAGTGATGTATGGCATCCGGGACAGGGCTCATAAGTCTGAACTTAGCCCGGAGGAAGTGTACAGAAATGTGGAGGTTTTATTAAATTATCGCAAACGGATGCATCAAAAGTGTCCCTCGTGGGACTCTCAGCATCCTATGTGAGTAGTTCACCCTATCTTTCATCCAGAAATACCGGAACTAAAGGATGACCATGGCGTGGTGACTAGACCTCATGTAGAGGCCCGAGTGCAGGAGCAATGGGTTTATACCCCTCTGGAAGAGGAGTGAAGTCCTCTCGCTGAAATCACAATTACCCAACCCCTGTAAGAATCCCACGGCTTATTATAAAGAACTCACAGAGGCGGCCTTCTCGGCTTAGCTGACATAGAGCTATTTTTTGCATTGTTAGTTCCCGTTGACGTGTGGCGGCAGGTGCATGATCAGGACCATGCTCAAAAATTTGGCGGAACATGGGATCAGATAAAAGATTGGGACAAGGATCGTAAGCCAGGAGATAAGCCGAGACCTGAATTATTGGCATTACCTGGCCGTATTATCACTTACATGCATTCCTTAATTCTGCCTCTTAAGGTGGATTGGGACAAATTGACCGCATGTAAACAGAAGAAAGATGAAAGTGTTTCTGACTTTTTCACTAGATCTGAGGGCATATTCATTGACTTTAGTGGACAGGATTTATCGTTGGAAGGCGGTATACGATTATTTGTTAATCGTTTTGTGCCCAATTTGTTACCAGAAGTCTCTGCAAGGTTACAAGCCGCTGAAAGTACCTGGACCACTTCCACGAGTATGGCCCAATATAACGAACATAGAGAAAATCAGAGTAAGGATAAGACGGAAAAGAAAGTGAAGGATCTTAAAACACGGGTGTTGCAGTGATATGTGACGAGAAGAGACGACGCAAGTTGGACAAGAAAATAATTATTTTGATAATCCAAGAGGTAGGCAGTATTATAATGAGGAGTGTGCAACGGACGCGACCGAAGGGTATTCTTATACATAGGATAGCCATGGACAGAGTGAGGGCCAGGTATCAGTACCCGTTGATCAGCAAGGACCTTATGTAGAGGCGCTTTTGATGGGGACATCTGAAAAGTTTTTACTTGATAAGGGTGCAATGAATAGTTCTATTTCTCGTTCCCTGGTCCCAGGGGCTGCTCTGTCCGGGCACAATAATGTTTTGGTAGGATTCTCGGGAATTATGGTGGTGAGCTCCATCTCCAAACCTATTCCTTTTACAATTGATCCTGTTACGATAGACTCCCCGTTTCTTTTGACTTCCCAGAAAATATGTTGGGCTTGGATTTGTTGAAGAAATGACATGCTACGATTCATTGTTCACCTGATGGTGTTTACTTGACTATTAATTCCCTTGGGAAGCATACTTTGCAGTGTTTCACTAAAAGTGAACTCCTCCCTCTCATTGTCTGGTCGCAGCTTCCGGTTCTGTCGCGCTCTCCAGGGTTACACAGAGAGTCCTAGTATTTATAGTCAAGCTTTGAAAACATTGTTGGATGATTTTGTCTTGCCCCCAGGTAATGTGCTTTTGCAATACGTGGATGATTTGTTAGTGGCTTCTGATACCGAGAAAGGTTGTAAGAAGGCCACCGTACCATTATTGTCTCATTTGGCCGCTAATGGCAATAAAGTATCCCTTTCTAAATTTCAATATTGTCGACAGGAGGTGACCTATCTCGGTCATCTACTGTCGAAGGAGGGGAGGAGACTAACCCCTGAGCGTGTAACTACTATTTTTAATATGTCTGTACCTCGTACTCAGCGTGATGTTCATGCATTTCTCGGCATAACTTCTTACTGTCGCCAATGGATCCCTAATTTTTCCCTTCTTACTAAACCTCTTCTGTATCTAACTACTAAAGATGTGCATGAACCTTTACCCTGGACAGATGCTTGTCAAGATGCTTTTGACTCTTTGAAATCTGCGCTTTGTTCTGCACCTGTTCTTGGTACTCCTGACTACCAAAAACCTTTTGTGCTTTACATACATGAGGTGGACGGTTGCTCGCTTTCTGTGTTAACACAAGGATTTAGTGGAAAGCAGAGACCTTGTGCCTATTTCTCGGCTGTGTTGGATAACGTCGCTAGAGCAATTCCTAGCTGTTTAAGAGCTACTGCTGCGGTTGCGGTGGCTATTTGACAGTCGGAAGGGCTCGTTCTGAACACTGACCTCACAGTGATGGTACCACACGCTGTGGACACATTATTGAACAAAACAAAGACCCAGCACCTTACGACTGCGCGTCTTACTGGATACGAATTGACTTTGTTTGCTCCACACATTACGATTAGGCCTGGGCTAAATTTCCGTTGCGCTGGCGGAAATTGCGATAATTTGACATTTTCGCGTTCCGCGGAAAGCGCGAAAATGACCACATTTCCGCATTCCGCAGCTTAGCGATAATTTGTTTCTTACTCGCGCTGTAAAATAATACATTCTCGCACGCGCGATCGCCTTACCTGAATCCCCGCATCCCCTGAATCCCCGCATTCGCCGACAAGGTTTCCCGATTCGGTCGCGTTCTCCACGAGATGTTGGATTGTTGGTAGCCATTTGCGCTGTCTCGCGACAGTTTGCGCCCGCAGTAATGTCATTGGTCGCACGATCATGTCTTTCTTCTCGCGATCATGCACCGCGAGAAGAGTGAAAACAAGATGGCCGCGCCCGCGAGCAACCGCACGGGTAAGTTGGCGAGCCGTGACCACGCAGAAAATACCGCGAACGGGCTGGAAAAAAACTTCCGCATCTTCGCGATATTTCCGCGTCTTTGCGGAGATTTTTAACATTCTCGCGATAATTTGCGAAATTCCGCCCACCTTAAACGATGTGCCACTCTGAACCCTGCTACATTACTAACCCTCCCTTCGAATGAAAAGAACAATGATGTTCATGATTGTATATTTCGGACTAAAGAAGAAACGAAGGGACGGGTAGATCTGACTGACACTCCTCTATCTGACCCTCAAGGGGAGTTGTACGTCGATGGTTCTTGTTTCAAGTTACCAGATGGCACGACCACTACTGCATATGCGATAACTACTCTTCCCGCTATAGTTGAGGCTTCTCGAGTACCCTATTAGTCAGCACAGGTGGCTGAATTAGTGGCATTGTTTCGGGCCTGTGAGTTAAGTGAAGGACTGAGAGTAAATATTTACACCGATATCCAGTACGCCTTTGGCGTGGCTCATAGTTTTGGTCGACTCTGGGTAGAAAGAGGTTTTCTTACTTCTCATGGTCAGCGACTTAGCATGGCCCTTTGATTTTGCGATTATTGACAGCATTGACGTTTTACCAGAAATAGTGGCTGTAGTCAAATGCAGTGCACACAAGGCAGTGGTTGGTGCAGTGGGGGAGGGTAATGCCTTGGCCGATCAAGTCGCTAAGGAAACTGCGAAATCCAAATTGACCCCAATGTTTGTGACTAGCTCTGCTAGGTGGTTGGCTGAAACAGAGATGTTTGATAATACCATGGAGAGTGGAAACTTCGCACCCCCATCTTTGGCTTTTGAGGTGCTTCAAATGGATTATATCCAGCTGGAGCGCGTTAACAATTTGAAGTATGTCCTGGTCATGGTATGCGCTTTCAGTAAGTGGGTGGAAGCCTACCCGACAAAAGAAAGCACTGCTTTGGCAACGGCAAAAGCGTTGGTAAAGGAGTATTTCCCTCGCTACGGCTTGCCTCGTGTGATCTGGAGTGATAATGGAAGACATTTTAATGCAGAACTCGTCACACATATATGTAATGGACTACAGATTAAACAGAAATTCCATGCGGCACGACACCCCCAGTCCGCTGGGTTGGTTGAGAAGTATAATGGGATAATAAAGCTCAAATTTGCTAAAGTTCAAGAAAGTACTGGATTAAAGCGGCCATATGCTCTGCCACTGGCATTAATGTCAATACGAGTTACCCCACATTCTCGTTCTGGTTTGTCTCCGTACGAGGTCATTTTTGGGCGCCCTGCTAATGTTTGGGGCATCCCGAGACCCAGAACATTTTGTGATATAGAGTAACCTATGCTGACAGATTATTTGTATGCTTTGACTAAAGATCTTCGTTCTATTCATCAACAGGTCTCAGCAGTCTTGCAGCCCCTGCCATAGGGTCCTGGACATCGTTTGGAACCAGGACAGTGGGTTCTGGTCCGTAACTATCAGCGAAAATCCAGCTTGGATCCTCATTGGTCTGAACCATTTTTAGTCTTGTTGGCCACGAGGACGGCGGTAAAAGTGAACGGCAAGCGACACTGGATTCATGTGTCACATCTAAAAAAACTACCCCTCCAGCTTCCATATGATCAGCGAATCCAGAACGGGGTTCTGACTCAGGAAGGTGAGCGAGTTCCTCGATTCATCCCTTTTTCTGACGCCTAGGTAATTGGAGAAGGGCAAGGAGAAGGTGCACCGGGCTCGGAAGGGGCTCTGTCATCAGCACAATTGATCGTCCCATATTCTGTTGTTCCTACAGCTAATCCAGAGGCTCGCAGTGCCCCTGTTTCACTGGTTCGTCATCCTTTGTTTTGTTCTCTGATCAAGAAGTGCCTGGCCATACTCGGTATAACCTGCGGCCCAGAAAACAACACGGTACACCTGGTGAACATGGTCGGAGATAGGGAGAGACTTGAGTGATAGCGTACAGACCTGTGCTATGAATGTCTGTTAGATACGCTTCTGGTGAACTGAGCGAGACACTGGACTGAACGTGCTGAGAGCCTTGAACATTTGTTTGCTATGTTCAGAAAGAAAGACTGAATTTTATGTTTAAAGGGGCCCAGGTTATGTTTACTTCAAGGGTTGTGTGAGAACATAACTCCAACGTGAGAAGTTTGTTTTGGTATTATCTGTGATGAACGATAGGAGCCTGCCTGTGAGGCTCTAAACGGACACAGGAAAGAAGCACCCTCTGGCAGGTTGGACTGCATTGCCCTAGTTTATTGTTGGACTTAGCATGCATCCCTTTGCTTGTTTTGTTCCTGAAGAGGAACGTCCTTTTGTACCACACTATTTTCCTGCATATATGCCTGTTTTTTTTCACTTGGACCAATCGTGTCAAAATTGCATTTGTAGCTACTATAGCAATATTTCTAATTATATTACTGGGGGTGTTCATATATTTGGAATTTCGCCACCCTATGCATACTGTTTTAGGAACACCCCACCTCCGGAACATGTGTTTCATACTTTAGCCCCTAATAAGGAAAGGCATCGTCAGACCTATGTGAAAAACACATTCATTGAAAAGCTTCATCAAGCACACAGTGCTACTAATACGACAAATTGCTGGGTTTGTGGTCTTTTACCATCTGTTATGCACAAGCACGACTTATTTATATCCCTACCTTTGTCTCATCTGGGAAGTTGCGAGGCTTGTTTCAAATTGCTTTCTATAATGTGCATGCATTACACTGTGGATTCTCAAAGGTTTTCAGTGAGGGATTGTTAGACCTGGCACCATTGGCGTGGGTCACCCTTCCATTTTTTGTCTGTGCCTCGAAGTATTTTTGTGCTGGTGTTAGATGCTCAGGGCACTGTGCCACTGCCATCCAGTGCCACAGTGCAAGTGCTCCCTTTGAAAAGTGTATACATTGATTGGTGTCCATGATTGGTTTATTTGGTTTACTGCCAGCCCCTAGTAAAGTGCACCAGGAGTGCCAGGGCTTGTAAATACAAATGGCGCTAGTGGGCTTGCAGCACTGCTTGTGCCACTCACAGAAGCGGCCTAGTAAAATGTGTCTAGTATCTGCCACTGCAGAACCTGCGCGCAGTCTGGTACTGTCGAGCTGACTGCGCAAGTGCACCCACTTGCCAGTCCCTAAAACCTTCCCTTAACTACATGTTAGTCACCCCTCTGGTAGGCCCAAGGGCAGGGTGCATAGTAGGCATAAGGTAGGACATGCCCTGATGTGTGTGGCATGTCTTAATAGTGAATTACAGCCATTTTCGTTTTTCACTATTGAAGGCTACCTGCTCTCCATGGGCCAGAATGGGCTGCTGGGATTACTATACGCTGTGATCCCAGTGGACTCATAGAGCATGGTAGAAAGTCATGTTTAGTATGCCTGAACTCAGAATAATAAAATACTTCTTTTAGCAAAATTTATTTTAATATCCTGTGTTTGTAAATACTACTTTTAGAAAGTTAGTATTTACTGACCTGACCATCTCAGTCCGCCTCTGCACTGTGTGTGTGTTCTGCCTAGCAACGGTAGGAGCAGGGCCGGGGAATTCCAGGAGACAGGCTGGCTGCCAGGTGGTGGGTAGAGAGATTACACCAGGATGGGTGGGAGGAGTACACCTTGACTCTTGAATAGACCTGTGCTCTGCCACCACATAGCCGGCTCCGCCCCCTGTGGAGCGGCTGATGTCTCTGCCCTGCTGCTGAAAGGAAAGAGCAGAGTCACCACAACAAAGTGCTCCAAAACTGGACTGAGCCAGGCCCAGGCCCCCTGGCGACAAAGAACAAAAGATTTGCGCTTTAAAAGAAGGAGCCCTGCTCCTAAGAAATCAGATCCTGCTGGTGACCAAGAAGAACGCTCTGCCTGAGGAGGAGGAACCTGAAGCTGAAGGAGGAAAGCTGTCCCTAAGTCTGGAGGACTTGCCTGCAGTGGCTGCCTCGCTGCCAAAGGAGAGAAGAAACTTACAAAGACTTGCTTTATTTATCTATTCAAAGACTTGTGCTCACAGCAATCTCCAAGGGCTTGATTGAGCTTGCCCCCTGAATTGAACCCCAGGACCAGTGGGTTCACCGTGTCTCCGCTCGTCTGAGAATCGAGCCGTGTGCTTTCTCCCGCCGGAGTGCTCTGCGCACCTCCACCCCTTCCAAGGCCTGTGACACCCAGAAGCCTGGCCGCCTCCACTCGCTGAGAGCCCTGCTCTACCTGAGTCGCTCTTGACCCATCAGGTCTGGCCACCCGCTTCCCTGTCATCTGCCTGCTACTGGAGCGTGCTTGGTGCCCCCTCGCACTCCTGCCGGATTTCTACTTGGAACGCGAGTTCAAGCCCCGGACAGCCGCCCGTACGTCGTAACGTATCCGGCCGCCTCGCTTTGCATCCAAGAAAGATTCAGACCGCGCCGCCCCCTGAAGTGACCTCCCGCACAGTCCGTGTCGGAGGCCCTGGGCCGTGCCTGTCTACCGAAAGCCGCCCGCTGGTTCTAGATCCGGAGTCCCTCGAGGTGCAGAACCTGCACCCCCCACCGAAGATTCGTCCAACACACCGCACGCTCCCAGGTACAGTGAACTCTCCCTCGGACTCGGGGTCCGCAACGTTCTGATTTCCCCGCATCACTGTACCTCGGGTGCGTTGCGCGTCACCGTGACTGGATAAACTCGAAAGAGCGCTAAGAACCTATCCAAGAAGAGAACCGTGCCTAATTATCATCTTGTGGCCCCCATTCCGCAACCGTTATTTATGGTCTTGTACTAAGCCTGCATAACAAAGAAGCTTTTATATAAAGTATACGTATTTTTGATACAACTTACGCCTGGCGTCCATTTGTGGGGGATCTTTGTGATTTACTGTGTGTTGTCATAAATGCTTAACTGACTTAGCGCCCTGAAGTTTAGCCCTGACTCCTCGTGCCACACTACCTATAGGGAGAGCAGGGGTTGTTCTGAAGGGGTAATTCTCTTGCCCTGAATAGAAGAAGGGACCGCTGCTTGTCACAAGTACCTACCTGTGCCAACCGGAGGTTCCCCATTCTAACAGGGATTATTAAATGATTTTAGCGTATATTGAGGTTCATCAAGGATTTAACCCCAAAGGGAACAATAGAGAGGGAACTTTAGATCCGAATGCGTGTATGAATATGTATATAACGTATGAAAATACCACTTGGTTGAAAAATGAAATTATGGACTTTTTTTAATTCAATTTCACTCAATATTATCGACAATTTCAGGACCGTAATGTTACTGAAGATAGGGCTATTCCAGTGCCTGTATTAAATAGTACCTCTATGTTTTGTGTTCAAGGAGCAGGGTACATATCAGTAGGAGAAAGTCGATGTAATTACACTTATCAGTTGCGCACCTTCAGCAGCCCTCCGTTGTTAACCCCTCCTAATGTATATTTTGTCTGTGGAGAAAGTGCCTATACTTGGCTTCAGCGAGGTTGGACTGAATGTTGCTACCTGCCCTTCCTGTACCCTCCAGTCTATATTGTCCCTTCTAATTATCACAAGGATCACCGACTAGATTAACGTAGTGTGCTTAGTAGGAGACATAAAAGGGAGACAGTGAGGAAATATGAATTTTGTGATCAGTTATGTCCCCTATTGTAGACCCCAACGGCTCCATGTGCATGCTATAAGTACATGTATGTTCCCTCCTGCTCCAGTTTTGAAGACGCAAATATATGTGCGTCCACCGTCAACATGTCCTCTTTCAGATCCGCCATGAATGGGTCAGATATTCCATTCCTAAGTATGAAAGGCCACCGACTTTATGTGGTTCACTTTCCACATTTTACAGATTCAGGCGAGTAGGCCCAGAATTTTGTCATCAAGCCTTTTCCTGCCTTCTGCCTCTGAATGCTCCAGTCTGAGCCTGCATCTGTATCCATGAACTTTGTCCTACTCCCTGCGCGGCTAACGGTGCCTGATCCAGCCTGTCGCCTGCCAAAAACTGTATTTCACCTTCAAGATTATCTACTCCGCTCCTCAGCCGATGCATTCCTGTCTAGTAGTTTAGGTAAACATTCCTCCAGCTACCGTGCAAAGGGCCAGGCCTCGCTGTCCTCATGCAAGTAATTCATAGCCCCGTTACCATGGAATATTCCTACCCCCTCGCATCTAGTGTAGACACTTAGACGCTTGTACACGCACTAACAGTCAGTATAGAATAGATTCTATCCTAGAGACCTCTCCTTTTGGATAACACAGTTCTTTAAACATAGGATATTAGATATGATTTGGGATTAGGTTGACATGACCCCCAGACTTCTGTCTCCACATGTAGAGCTAAATGTCAAGTCCCCTTCACCCTCTAGTTGCACGTCAATCACACGTCATGCGGCTGCGCGCGCATCTCTGTCAAATATTTCTGCTGACATTGCAAGATTCTCTTATGGATCCACCCACTTGTGACATCATGTATGATGACGTTTATTAAATTACGCCCATACATCCGCCTCTATTAGTTACGTATGCACCTTTTATCTGTACTATCAGCTGTTACGCCTCTTGCATCTGTTTCACTGTAATGTATTTTCTATAAAACTGCCTATCTGTCAATAATGTATGCCCTTCCTTCCTGAACTTTCGTGGTGATGGAATAGAAAGCCTACAATTCGAATTGTATTCCTTTGTATAGGAATAAAGCCTTTTAAAACCTCTAATACCACGGATTCTGCCTCTTATATTTACTGAGTTATTCTTAATAGACTTTACCGCATAAAAAATAGTACCGGTAATGAAATATTTACCACATAAATTGGCGCCCGAATAGGGACACTTTCTCATCTCACGCGCCGGCGGTGCGTTGCAGGCCCGGTCTCCTGCCACAGCTGAACGGACAAAAACGCGTACCTGCAGGATTTCCTGTATCTCCCTCCGGCCAAGCGGGGACGACTGAGGCTGCGATCAACACCCAGACGAGGCGGTGAGAAGTGCGAAGTATCCCGTTCCGAGTCCAGTCGAGTCGAGTCCAGTCCGGTCCAGTTTCAGTTCCGTTCCGAGGCCTTCCGTTCCGAGCTACCCGGTGAGTACCATTACCGGGGAGGCATTTAACGTGCACATAGTCTGTGCCGGTCAAGACGGGTTTGGGTACGCAAATCCGGTCTGCACTGTTTTAGCGGTGTATCTGTACTGTTTAGCAGTATATATAGTATGTCTTGCATATAAATAAGTACTATCTAGTGTCAGTATTATGTCAGTAACTAGTTTTCTATTAGTTATCATTGTTCGTAAAACTGTTAAGTGTTAAATGTTTTAAATACGTTCTATATATTGTGGTGTGAATGACTGTTCATTATTGTGTTTTCTTGTATAAAGTTGTGTTCTAGTAATAAGGTCTAAAAATGCCGCTCTTTTCGAAACTAAGACAGATCAAAACTAGAAAAGGTGTACTCGAAGAAGCTGTTCCCATCCCACCTAGGGACACTCCAGGGTACTTTATGTATCATAAGCATGGCCTGGATGCCGTGTTATTTCTCGATTTATGGGTGGACTACACCAAAGAATTACCAGAGAGTCAGAGATGGCCCGCAGCGGGGACCTGGGATGCAGATTGCATCATGAGAGTAGAAGAAGAATTATGGAAGAAGAAAGCCAGACAGTCACAGAAAGATGCCATTGAATTATGGCGTAAAGAATCATATAGACGTACAGAAAAAGCACTCAGACAGGAAGAGAAAGGTAGAGAGAATTCAAATAAAACCCGAGAAAATCTATTACTTGAGGAAGGTACCCGAGTAAAATCAGAACAAGTAGATAGACAAAGAAACACTCTTATGAATGGTATGTATCCTCTTCTGGCCGAAGGGTTACCTAAGGCTACCCCGGAAATACCAAAAGACTTAACTCCTCCGATGCTCCCGATAAAAGCACATCCCAAAACACATCCCAAAACAGCAAAGGACGTTTTCCTTTCCTCCTACTTAGATGACGTAGCTCCCGAGTATGCTAATGCCATACCACCCACACCACTTGCCGATGGTGTTCAACACCAAGAGCATCCTTCTGTGCCCCCGCAACAACAAACTCCTACGCAAGTCCCAACAGGTCCGTCCGTTTCTACAGTTTTTCCCACATCTACAATCTCTATCCTACGTCCAACGAATCCCTTCGTGCCTAGCACTTCAGATGGTGCTACAGGAGGTACGACAGACATGTTTGCCACACCGCCGCGAAATAAACAGACCCTTAGAGATTTAGCACTCCAACGTACACCCCAACTAGCGACATCCAACATGTTTAAAGAACAGCTTGTGGATTGTAGATACGACCCAGTACCAGGTAGACAGGATAAATTGCTCATATCATCACTACGTATAAGACGAGCTACATTATATTTAATGACGATACCAGGAATGGGTGAACACCTAGACGAAATATATCGCTTTGTCCAAACAGGGCGAGGTCCAGAAAGTATTAACGAAGCTATGGAATACCAGAAAGTGGATGTCCGAAGACAACTACTACGTTTTTTCATAAATTGTGTAATTAGGAATCAAGACAGGCCTGGGGCAGATCACGATACCATGCAAAGACTTGCCAAATGGGGTCAGAACATATCAGAAGAGAAACATGATAGACAGGCGTGTATAATAGCCATGTGTCGAAAGATCCGCAAGCACGTAGAACGGATACATAAAGAAAGACGAGAAACAGACAGAGTAGAATCAGAAGAAGACGAGGAGCAAGAATCAGAACAATTAGATACGATAGCTTATGTAGGTAGAGGAAGACCCCATAATAATACTAGAGGCTTTAATGATCCGATACGTGCGATACGTCCAGAATATAATAGACATTTTCCAAACCCTATGTTAAATACAAAATCCCCTGAACACCTATTCCAAGCCGCTGATAAATTACTCCGAGATCGAAGGGGGTACCACATGCTCGATTCCATGGACGAACAAGAATTAGCCAGGTCAGCAGTACAATGGGCTGACAGTCCCGGCGAATACAATGATGATGTACTTGCACACACGTTTCTGAATCTTGACCCATATGAACAGCGTTTAGCTAGTATATACATGATTCAACACCTCCTTATATTATATAAAAGCCAACACTCCGATCCAGGACCTTTACCTGACATATTGACAGAACTACTCACGAACATATGGAGAGGGTCAGGTACTGATTTGATTAAGGAAATTCTAGAATCCCGAAACCAATATTTAAATTTCGTATGCCCAGAACACGTTCCAGTTCCCATCATGGGAAGAAAAATGTATCACATAGATAGACAGAACCCGTTACGCGAAGTACACCCAATCAGAGGTGACGGTAATAACTTCACACGCGTGTTTGTGTACACGCCTATAACTAAATTGGAATTATTAGAAATGAAGAAAGTAGTACCCAGCCATGACAAGGACCCAGCAGGTTTCCACCGTGAAATAAAGGACATGTTACTCATGGGAGAGTATACCTACCCCGACATTATGAAAATATTAAAAGTCCTATTACCCGCCGGTGTTTACGAGAAACTCAAAGAAAAGGAATGGGAGGTGGGAGACCAAAAGATAGATTGGATAGCATTAGAAAACGAAGAAAGGGCCCGAGCTGCAGGAGCAGGGCTTGGGGAAAAGACTACAGCACTAGCAGGATTACTAATACAGGTATTGCCACGTTTATTAACTACGAAAAAGGAAGACTGGGGTGCAATATCAGCCTGTAAACAAAAACCAGATGAAGACACTAGTGATTTCTATTCCCGATTTGAAAAATGTTTTAGTATAAATAGTGGCATAAAAGCCAGTAGTGAGTCATATCCACATCTGTTTGTGACAAAATTAGTTGAAAATTCTCTGCTGCAAGTCAAGAATAGAGTATTGAAGTTCGAAAGTACTTGGCAAGGTAATACCCCATCACAGATGTTACAGATGTTACAATATCACCACAATAGAATTAGAGAAGAACAAGAACACGAACAAAGACGTATGAAAGATACAAAAATGAAAATGCTTGTTGCACAGTCAGTTCCAGCCGATGGTCATCAAAAGGGTGATTCCGCAGGTCCAACGAAAGGGACATGCAACTATTGTAAACAACAAGGTCATTATATACACGATTGTCCAGTCCTGAAACATAATATTGCCACAGGTAGAACTCAGGAGAGACCACGTCCACCTAGACAGGATCAGAATCAACAAATCCCTCAGTATGCACAACCTAGGTTAGCTCCGCAACAGGCAGCTCCACAACAGATCGTAGCACCACCACAAGCGCAGCCTATTGCTGCAACACAAGCAACAACACAACAGATGTATCAGTATGCACAAACAGATTATCCCGATTATCAGCGATACTCATGAAATAACCTAGAGAGGGAAGTTGGCTTACCCCTTATAGAGGTTCCTGTAGACCAAGAGGGACCTTATGTACATAGTGAACTATTAGGGGAAGACAGAAAGTTTTTACTTGATACAGGGGCAAGCAGAACAACTATAAGACGAAGTGAAGTTCCAGGGGCACCCCTCTCAGGCTCACAGAATATTTCCCTTGGATTCTCAGGAAAACCTATAATCAATGACGTAACACAACCTCTTCCACTTACGGTCGGTCCATTGACATGTACTACAGATTTATTGCTTACTAAATCATGTCCAGAAAACTTGTTAGGCATAAAAACATTGAAAGCTCTAGGAGCCATAATATGTTGTTCTCCGGAAGGAGTACGACTATTTTTACGTGACTTTAAAGGTCACTACGTGTCCAGAGACATGGATCACCGACTGCAGAATTTACCTACACATTTATGGGCACAAGGCCCCACTGATGTTGGTTGCATGAACATTACACCATATCGAGTTACACTGAAAACAGGAATAGTACTACCACGAATGCGACAATACAAGTTACCACCAGATGCTGTAGTGGCTTTACTGCAAATCATTGACGAGCTCATTGCACAAGGAGTGGTTGTCGAAACCGACTCCAATGTATGTAATTCCCCGATAATTCCGATTCTTAAAAGAACGGATCCAAAAGCACCACCAGTATATCGATTAGTTATTGATCTACGCGAATTGAACAAATGTATTGTACCACAATACCCTGTGGTCCCAGATATCTCCTCATTACTCACAGCTATTGACTCAGAAGCAACGTTTTTCACTGTAATTGATCTCAAGAATGCTTTCTTTAGTGTCCCAATCGATCCGGAAAGTCAATATCTGTTCGGATTCAGTTTAAATGGACGAAGTTTTAAATTCACACGCGCACCTCAAGGATTTACAGAAAGCCCCAGCATCTATAGCCAAGCACTGAAACGAGAACTTGACAGTATCCACATGCCAGCTAACACTGCCTTGCTTCAATATGTCGATGATCTGCTGATCACCGCCCGAAGCGAACCTGAATGGGAAACAGCGTCACTGACGGTTTTGAGATTTCTGGCCGACAAAGGGCACAAGGTGTCCCCTTCTAAGCTGCAATTCTGTGTCCAGCGAGTTGTTTACCTTGGGCACTCGCTGTCCAAGGAGGGAAGGCAGCTTACATCCGACCGTATCCAGTTAATTGCTAACATGTCAGCACCCAAGACACAAAAGGAGGTGCGGGCTTTTATAGGCCTCACTTCATACTGTAGGCAGTGGATCCCTCAATATGCATTTCTAGCAAAACCACTCATCCAGTTGACAACACAGGAGGCAGCCACATCGACTGTCCTCCCTTGGACTCAAGAACATACACACGCCTTTGAAAGCTTAAAGAAAACTTTATGCCAAGCACCTGTTTTAGCAACACCATGTTACAGTAAACAGTTTACACTCTTTGTTACAGAACGCGAAGGTACTGCTTTGTCAGTACTCACTCAGGAACAAGCAGGATCACACAAACCATGTGCTTATTTCTCTAGTACATTAGATCCAGTAGCTCAGGCTCTTCCTGCGTGCCTGAAATCGGTGGCAGCAACAGCTTTAGCAATCAGACAAAGTGATGCCATAGTGTTAGGACATCAATTGACAGTACAAGTACCACACGCAGTAGAGGTTCTTTTGAACCGCACACAAACACAACACTTGACTATAGCGAGACTCACCGGTTACGAATTAACATTGTTTCAGCCACACATAGAAATCAGACGTTGTAATACGTTAAATCCTGCCACACTGTTACCAGTAGGCGGCCCAGATCCATTGGCACATGATTGTGTCGAAGTCATTACTATCACGACGAAACCCAGACAAGACTTGACAGATATCCCTTTGTCAGATCCAGACTTGACATTATATGTAGATGGGTCATGTATGAGAACAAGTACAGGAGAGTTAGTGGCCGCTTACGCAGTCACAACAGACACTGAAGTCATTGAAACAAATTGTATTAACACTTTGTCAGCTTAAGCAGCAGAGCTCATCGCTCTGACACAAGCCTGTACTCAAGCCAAAAATAAGAAAGTCAACATATACACAGATTCACGTTATGCATTCGGAGTCGTCCATGACTTCGGCGTACTGTGGCGAGAGAGAGGTTATTTAACTTCTCACGGTGCCCACATCCAACACGGACCCCTCATTCAAGCCCTATTAGACGCGATTCATCTACCTACTGCAATATCGATTATGAAATGCAAAGCCCACACAAAGGTTACCGATATCATTTCTCAGGGAAATGACCTAGCTGACAGAACAGCTAAACAGACTGCTCAGAATCAGACTCACACAACTGACATGACAAAGACAATAGTTCCGACACCAACACATTGCATGACAGTTAAGGATCCCGCCCTTGATGTAATTGACATACAGACACATGCTACACCAGAAGAAATAAAGAAATGGACTGAATTAGGAGGGATCCAAACGGATCAAGGATGGATGACGAAGGAAAAATCTATATGGTTTCTTCCCGACTCAATGGTTCAAGTCATCATTAACACAGTACATAGTCCAGCACACCTAGGAGAAAAAGCCATGCTAGACAGCATTCAGCACATTTGGTTCAACAAACATTTACGAGCCGCAGCTAAACAAAAAGTTCGTACCTGTATGATATGTTGTCAGTTTAATCCAGGTAAAAGCATCCCCGTAGAGCAGGGTGGATTTCAAACTCCCGATCATGCTTTTGAAGCCCTCCAGATGGATTATATCCAGATGGAACGATGTCGAGGATTCAAATATGTTCTCGTAGTTGTCTGTGCTCTTTCCCGTTGGACAGAAGCATACCCGGTTTCAGATTACACTGCCCCGACTACTGCCAAACAGTTAGTTCGAGAATTCTTCCCACGGTACGGTTTACCACGTGTTGTCTACTCAGATAATGGCCAGCCGTTCTCATCCGAACTAATGAAACACGTTTCCCTTCTGTTAGGCTACCAATGGAAATTCCACTGTGTCCGACATCCCGAGGCGGCAGGTCTCGTGGAACGCCATAATCAAACTCTGAAAATTAGATTGTCCAAAATATGTAGAGAAAAAGGTGTCGATTGGATAGTAGCCTTACCAGTTGCGCTCTTTTACATGAGAATGGTAGCACATTCTCGAACAGGGCTATCCCCGTACGAGGTGATCTTCGGTAGACCACCAAATATGTGGGGGACGCCTATACCTCGCAAAATCACTGATGTTGACTGTAATATGCTGACAGATTACCTGGCTTCCTTGATGTCTGCACTACAATCTTGTCGTTCACAGGTAGCCGCAGCTTTTCCCGACAATACTGAGGTGAAGCCCCATGACGTGGTTCCTGGCGACCTGGTTTTGGTCAGGAATTTTGACCGAAAGACCCAACTGGAGCCTAGATGGACCTCGCCAAAATTGGTTCTACTGACTACAAGGACAGCCATGAAGATTGAAGGACGCAAAGGGTGGTTGCACTCGAGTCATATCAAGAAATTTTATGGACTACCATCCAGTGTGAATACTCAACCCTGCATTCCCTCACAGACAGACTCAAAGCTCCCCTTGGCTGAATTAACAAACTCAGAACTTTACAAACTAAAATTAAGGTCTAGTAAGTCAGACAATTTGATTGTTTAAGTCCTCTCCAAGGTGAATCGGTTGAATTTGTCTCTGACATGTATCCTCTAGACCGGAATAGAGAAAGAAATCATCAGATGCAGCTTAAGAAGCATGCGTATTGTAAATCATTTCGTAGTCACTGCACAGTAACATTATTAATTTTGTTTTTTCTAAGTCTTCTGATCATCATTGTCAGCATACTATTGCACATGTATTACCCTATTCTTAAGCGTGCTTACAATGTAACTGCAGAACATTCTTTTAGCGAATTACCTCCGCATGAGTTGTCCTATAGATTTGCGCTGCGCAATAACACATTCATTAGTATGTTACATCATTCCCATCAAACCAGCAATGCCACAAATTGTTGGATATGTGGCCGACTCCCTCCCTATCAGAACTATAAGGGAGTTTTGCCCCTCTTTCCATATCCGTTCACACACAATGGCTCCTGTGGAGCATGGTTTAGTTTGATCAATTCCCTAGATTCAAATTCCGCAGTTTATCAAGACAACTGGGTATGGGGAAACCTGAACCTAGTTTTGCTTAAAGTCTGCTACCCTAACAAGGAGGGACTTCCCAAAAGAACAGGAACTGATCTAGAAAATGAAGTATATGGATTAGGTAATTTTACACTTAACCTCATGATCCTGAACGTTGAATCCGAAGCTACACCAATCTTGCCCGCCATGTCCGTATTCCCAGTAAAAGGGGAATTATGTGTAAAAAAGAATGGTTCCATACACATGGGCCATAGTAAATGCACCACTGTAATAAAATTCAGTGATCAAGGCAAGTCTACATTTAGAGCTTCCCGTCATTCCTACTTTATATGTGGCCAGACCGCATATATACGTCTACCTCTAGATTGGGATGGTACCTGTTACATAGCATTCCTTCTACCACCTGTTTTCCTAGCTCCTCCTGATTATCATAGAAATACCCATTTAGTACACAATAGACAGCAGAGAGATCTCCCAATTGTGGATTACACTGAAACAGCATGGGAAAAATACACCGATTTCAATAAAGGTTTCTTTCCCTATATAGGTACAGTCACTAATAGTAAGCTGATACGTAGATTAACCAGAACCCTTGAAGCAGTAGTGAACTAAACTATTTCCGCCTTAGGCAATTTAACAGAAGAGCAGTCTGCTATGCGGATTGTTGTGCTTCAAAATCGTCTTGTCCTTGACGTCATCCTGGCCGATAGGGGCGGAGCTTGTAGGGTCATCGGATCAAGTTGCTGCATTTTCATACCAGAAAATTCGCCGTCAGTATATAAAGCCATAACTCGCCTTCATAAAATTGTAAGCCAGATACACCAGAGTCCAGGCACCTGGACTTGGTCCGGTTGGTTCTGGGGCGTGTTGTCAGCCTGGGGATGGAGAATCCTATTCTTCCTAGGTATTGGCTTTCTCATACTATTCAGTTGCTGCTTATGTCTACAATGTGGGCCAGCGATTTGTGGTCTGTGTGCCACCTCGTGTATCCCACATCCAAGTTTTCGTTCGAGATCCCGGAAGAAGAAAGAAGAACAAATGATGCTATATGAACAGATCGATGGATTGATGAAGATCGATATCTCCTGAGGGTCCGTAGGGGACAAGGAGGGAATGAGGAAATATGAATTTTGTGATCAGTTATGTCCCCTATCGTAGACCCCAACGGCTCCATGTGCATGCTATAAGTACATGTATGTTCCCTCCTGCTCCAGTTTTGAAGACGCAAATATATGTGCGTCCACCGTCAACATGTCCTCTTTCAGATCCGCCATGAATGGGTCAGATATTCCATTCCTAAGTATGAAAGGCCACCGACTTTATGTGGTTCACTTTCCACATTTTACAGATTCAGGCGAGTAGGCCCAGAATTTTGTCATCAAGCCTTTTCCTGCCTTCTGCCTCTGAATGCTCCAGTCTGAGCCTGCATCTGTATCCATGAACTTTGTCCTACTCCCTGCGCGGCTAACGGTGCCTGATCCAGCCTGTCGCCTGCCAAAAACTGTATTTCACCTTCAAGATTATCTACTCCGCTCCTCATCCGATGCATTCCTGTCTAGTAGTTTAGGTAAACATTCCTCCAGCTACCGTGCAAAGGGCCAGGCCTCGCTGTCCTCATGCAAGTAATTCATAGCCCCGTTACCATGGAATATTCCTACCCCCTCGCATCTAGTGTAGACACTTAGACGCTTGTACACGCACTAACAGTCAGTATAGAATAGATTCTATCCTAGAGACCTCTCCTTTTGGATAACACAGTTCTTTAAACATAGGATATTAGATATGATTGGGATTAGGTTGACATGACCCCCAGACTTCTGTCTCCACATGTAGAGCTAAATGTCAAGTCCCCTTCACCCTCTAGTTGCACGTCAATCACACGTCATGCGGCTGCGCGCGCATCTCTGTCAAATATTTCTGCTGACATTGCAAGATTCTCTTATGGATCCACCCACTTGTGACATCATGTATGATGACGTTTATTAAATTACACCCATACATCCGCCTCTATTAGTTACGTATGCACCTTTTATCTGTACTATCAGCTGTTACGCCTCTTGCATCTGTTTCACTGTAATGTATTTTCTATAAAACTGCCTATCTGTCAATAATGTATGCCCTTCCTTCCTGAACTTTCGTGGTGATGGAATAGAAAGCCTACAATTCGAATTGTATAGGAATAAAGCCTTTTAAAACTTCTAATACCACGGATTCTGCCTCTTATATTTACTGAGTTATTCTTAATAGACTTTACCGCATAAAAATAGTACCGGTAATGAAATATTTACCACAACAGATACCACCGATATAGATCAGACCGATACTCCGCTGCAGCATTTTACTGACATTATGAAGGGAGTGTTACCCTTTTGTGGGCCCATGCTTCCTAGCGACGTTTGTCTAGAGTAGTTGAAGGGGTAATTAACACTACTGCAGGAATACTGACCAATATAACAGTAGAGCTACAGGCGACCAGACTCGTTTCGCTCCAAAACCGTTATCTTGGTAGATGGAGGAGGAGCATGCCATGTGATCGGCAGCTCTTGCTGTGTTTATATTCCTGACTCCGCCCCTTCTGTTCATTTGGCTATACAGAAGCGACATCATTTAGCTTCCGATATACATGTAGAAACTGGTACGTGGTCTCTCTCTGGTTGGTTCTGGGGTTTGCTGTCTACTTGGGGATGGAAAATTCTGATGGTGCTGGCATGTATAGCCGGTATCATATTCACATGTTGTGTTTGTGTACAATGTGAACCTGCATGTTGCTCTTATTGCGTGACAAAACTCACTTCTTCTGTGTCTGGTCCATCCCCACCATCGGTAAAGGCTCAGCTAGTTCAACAGGAGCTCAAAGACTTAATGCAGATTGATGAGAGAATATTTGAAGATTGAACGGTTTTTGTTAGCTACATCATACTAAAAGGGCCGTTCTGAGGGATAAAAAAAGTGGATTTCCCATATATAAAGGGTATCGGACCTATATTATGTTAGAATGATGCATCTATACGCATACTCCGTTTGACATATGCTTTTGCTTGGAGGAAATTTGTTTATTTCCTCCCTGTATATCTATCGCTAAAAGAGTAGACCGAGAACCATATAGACGCCATCTTTTGATCGTATGCTCGAGCACGGGCCGTGATCACGTGTTGAGCATGTGCAGTTGTCAGGCCCAACCTCATCTGAGTTACTGGTAGCAGCTGAAGGTAGGCTGTTTGACTCAACTGTCTTAAGACTCAAGGTTGCATCTGGCTTTGGGGGCGATAAGCGCATTCCTGGAGGCGCCGTGCCTACACTCCCAGGAACCAAGACGAAATGGAGGCAAACCCTCCTGACCTTCTGTGTAATAGATAGTCAAGCCCTTGTACTGATCTGATGTGTGCCATATACGGTCCTTCCCTGGAGCTTGAGGGACAACTGGTATTTTTCATTTTACAGTGATTGTATGTGTTGAACCGAAAAGTATATAACCTCATGTTTGAATACAAGCCAACAGTCTTCTCGGCGCACCTGATGGGTGAGGTTCGGAGCGGTTCCTCTATAGAGTATTTTGTTTAATAAACGATCGAACCTTCTTCACTGCAAACTGACTGATTATTTGGTAATGGTATTGGGACTATTGGTAGGTATAGTTCTTTAGTTTACTTTATGGTACATCAGGGGTCATGCTGGGGGTAGTGTTTTAGAGTTTAGGATAGTGCAGTAGTGGTCGGTTAGTATAGGGGTTGTGCTGGGAGAGTGTTTAGGGTTTAGGGCAGTGCAGTGGTGTTTGGGTAGTGTAGGAGGTCGTGTTGGGGGTAGTGTTTTGGGGTTTAGTGTAGTGCAGTGGTGTTTGAGTAGTGCAGAGGAACATGCTGGGGTAGTGATTGTGGGCCCGATTCACAGAACTAACTTAAGACAAAATCCTAAACTTACTACTTTTGGTATTCACAGAAGTTAGGATTTTGTCTTAAGTTTGTCTTAAGACAAACTTAAGACAGACTTAAGACAGACTTAAGACAGACTTAAGACAAACTTAAGACTGACTTAAGACAGACTTAAGACAAACTTAAGACTGACTTAAGACAGACTTAAGTTAGGATTTTGTCTTACGTTTGTCTTAAGTTTGTCTTAAGTCTGTCTTAAGTCTGTCTTAAGTCTGTCTTAAGTCTGTCTTAAGTCTGTCTTAAGTCTGTCTTAAGTCTGTCTTAAGTCTGTCCTAAGTTTGTCTTAAGACAAACTTAAGACAAAATCCTAACTTCTGTGAATACCAAAAGTAGTAAGTTTAGGATTTTGTCTTAAGTTAGTTCTGTGAATCGGCCCCTTAGAGTCTAGGGTAGTGCAGTGGTGTTTGGGTAGTGTAGGGAGTGGTGCTGGGGGAGTGTTTTAGGGTTTAGGGTAGTGAAGTGGTGTTTGGGAAGTGTAGGGGGTCGTGGTGGGTGTAGTGTTTTAGGGTTTAGTGTAGTGCAGTTGTGTTTGGGTAGTGTAGAGGGTCGTGCTGGTGGTAGTGTTTTAGTGTTTAGGGTAGTGTAGTGGCGTTTGGGTAGTGTAAGGGGTCGTGCTGGGTATAGTGATTTAGGCTTTAGGGTAATGCAGTGATGTTTGGGAAGTGTAGGGTGTCGTGCTGGTGTTAGTGGTTTAGGGCTTAGGGTACTGCAGTGGTGTTTGGGTACTGTAGGGGGTACTGCTGGGGGTAGTGTTTCATGGTTCAGGGTAGTGCAGTGGTGTTTGGGTAGTGTAGGGGGGACTGTTGGGGTAGTGTTTTAGGGTTTAGGGTAGTGCAGGGGTTTTTGTGTAGTGTAGGGGTAGTGTTTTAGGGTTTAGGGTAGTGCAGTAGTGTTTGTGTAGTGTAGGGGGTCATGCTGGGGGTAGTGTTTTAGGGTTTAGGGTAGTGTAGCTGTGTGTTTGTAGTATAGGGTGTCGTGTTTTAGGGTGTAGGATAGCGCAGTGGTCTTTGGGTAGTGTAGGGGGTCGCGTGGGGGTAGTGTTTTAGGGTTTAGGGTAGTGAAGTGGTCTTTGGGTAGTGTAAGGGGTCGTGCTGGGTGGATTGTTTTAGGGTTTATGGTAGTGCAGTGGTGTTTGGGTATTGTAGGAAGTTGTGCTGGGGGAAGTGTTTTAGGGTTTAGGGTAGTGCAGTGAGATGTGGCGCCGCGGCCAGGGTGACTGACTCCGGAATCTGGGGATCATGGTTCGATCCCCAGCGCCGGCGGCAGATTAGAACAGCACCATGTGACTCTGGGCAATAGCTTGCTTAATCTTCCCTACGGCCCCCAGCGCCTAGAGACCCTTATGGGTGATTGTTTGCGCTTTACAAATGTGGATTATTATTATTATTATTATTAGTGGTGTTTATGTAGTGCAGGGGGTCATGAGGGGGGGTAGTGTTTTACGGTTTAGGGTAGTGCAGTGGTGTTTGGTTAGTGTTGGGGTTGTGCGGGGGGTTGTGTTTTAGGTTTTAGTGCAGTGCAATGGTGTTTGGATAGTGTAGGGGGTCGTGCTTAGGGTAGTGTTTTAGGGTTTAGGGCAGGGTAGTGGTGTTTGGGCAGTGTAGGGGGTACTGCTTGGGGTAGTGTTTTAGGGGTTAGTATAGTGCAGTGGTAGTTGGGAAGTGTAGGGGGTCGTGCTGGGGGTAGACTTATGGTTTAGGGTAGTGCAGTGGTGTTTGAGTGGTGTATGGAGTCATGCTGGTGGAGTGATTTTGGGTTTAAGGTCGTGCAGTGGTGATTGGCTAGTATAGGGGGTCCTCCTGGGGGTAGTGTTTTAGGGTTTAGAGTAGTGCAGTGGTGTTTGGGTAGTGTAGATGGTCGTGCTGGGGGTAGTGTTGTAGGGTTTAGGGTAGTGCTGTGGTGTTTGGGTAGTGTAGATGGTTGTGCTGGGGAAGTGGTTTAGGGGTTAGGGTAGTGCAGTGGTTTTTAAGTAGAGTAGGGGGACTGTTGGGGGTAGTGTTTTAGGGTTTAGGGTAGTGCATTGGTGTTTGGGTAGTGTAGGGTGTCATGCTGGGGGTAGTGTTGTAGGGTTTAGGGTAGTACTGTGGTGTTTGTGGAGTGTAGGGGGTAGTGTTTTAGGGTTTAGTGTAGTGCAGCAGTGTTTGTGTAGTGTAGGGTAGTCATGTTTTAGGATTTAGGGTAGTGCAGTGGTCATGGGTAGTGTAGGGTGTCATGCTGTGGTTATTAGTGGTGTTTATGTAGTGCAGGGGGTCATGCGGGGGGTGGTGTTTTACGGTTTAGGGTAGTGCAGTGGTGTTTGGTTAGTGTTGGGGTTGTGCGGGGGGTTGTGTTTTAGGTTTTAGTGCAGTGCAATGGTGTTTGGGTAGTGTAGGGGGTCGTGCTTAGGGTAGTGTTTTAGGGTTTAGGGTAGGGTAGTGGTGTTTGGGCAGTGTAGGGGGTACTGCTTGGGGTAGTGTTTTAGGGGTTAGTATAGTGCAGTGGTAGTTGGGAAGTGTAGGGGGTCGTGCTGGGGGTAGACTTATGGTTTAGGGTAGTGCAGTGGTGTTTGAGTGGTGTAGGGAGTCATGCTGGGGGTAGTGTTTTAGGGTTTAGAGTAGTGCAGTGGTGTTTGGGTAGTGTAGATGGTTGTGCTGGGG
This sequence comes from Triturus cristatus, assembly GCF_964204655.1. Classification (NCBI taxonomy): domain Eukaryota; kingdom Metazoa; phylum Chordata; class Amphibia; order Caudata; family Salamandridae; genus Triturus; species Triturus cristatus. The sequence goes on from NC_140585.1 coordinate 161,806,558, forward strand.
AAGTGGTTTAGGGGTTAGGGTAGTGCAGTGGTGTTTAAGTAGAGTAGGGGGACTGTTGGGGGTAGTGTTTTAGGGTTTAGGGTAGTGCAGTGGTGTTTGGGTAGTGTAGGGTGTCATGCTGGGGGTAGTGTTGTAGGGTTTAGGGTAGTGCTGTGGTGTTTGTGGAGTGTAGGGTGTAGTGTTTTAGGGTTTAGTGTAGTGCAGCAGTGTTTTTGTAGTGTAGGGTAGTCATGTTTTAGGATTTAGGGTAGTGCAGTGGTCATGGGTAGTGTAGGGGGTTTTGTGAGGGTAGTGTTTTAAGTGTTAGGGTAGTGCAGTGGTGTATGGGTAGTGTACAGGGTCATGCTGGGGGTAGTGTTTTAGGGTTTAGGGTAGTGCAGTGGTGTTTGGGTAGTGTAGGGGGTCATGCGGAGGGTAGTGTTTTAGGGTTTAGGGAAGTGCCTTGGTCTTTGGGTAGTGTAGGGGGTTGTGCTGGGGGTGGTGTTTTAGAGTTTAGGGTAGTGCAGTGGTGTTTGTGTAGTGTAGGAGGTTGCATGGGAGGTAGTGTTTTAGGGTTTAGGGTAGTGCAGTATTGTTTGAGAAGAGTAGGGGGACTGTTGGGGGTAGTGTTTTAGGGTTTAGGGTAGTGCAGTGGTGTTTGGGTAGTGTAGGGTGTCATGCTGGGGGTAGTGTTGTAGGGTTTAGGATAGTGCTGTGGTGTTTGTGGAGTGTAGGGAAGTGCCTTGGTCTTTGGGTAGTATAGGGGTTTATGCTGGGGGTAGAGTTTTATGGTTTATGGTGGTCCAGTAGTGTTTGGGTAGTGTAGGGGGTTGTGCTGGGGGTGGTGTTTTAGGGTTTAGGGTAGTGCTGTGGTCTTTGGGTAGTGTAGGGGGTCATGCTGAGGATAGTGTGTTAGGGTATAGGGTAGTGCAGAGGTGTTTGGGTAGTGTAGAGGGTCGTGCTGCTGGGTAGTGTTTTAGGGTTTAGGGTAGTGCACTGGTGTTTGGGTAGTGTATGGGGTCATGCTGGGGTAGTGTTTTAGGATTTAGGGTAGTGCAGTGGTGTTTGGGTAGTGTAAGCGGTTGTGCTGTTGGCAGTGTTTTAGGGTTATGGGTAGTGCAGTGGTGTTAGTCTAGTGAAGGGGTTCATGCCGATAGTGTTTTAGGGTTTTGGGTAGTGCATTGGTGTTTGTGTAGAGTAGAAGGTCATGCTGGGAGTAGTGTTTTAGGGTTTAGGGTACTGCATTTGTGTTTGGGTAGTGTAGGGGGTCGTGCTGGGGGTAGTGTTTTAGGGTTTAGGGCAGTGCAGTGGTGTTATCTTGTGTAGGTGGTCGTGCTGGGGGCAGAGCTTAAGGGTTTAGGGTAGTGCATTTGTGTTTTGGTAGTGTAGGGGGTCATTCTGTACGTAGTGTTTTAGGGTTTAGGGTAGTGCAGCAGCTTTAGGGTAGTGTACGGGGTCGTGCTGGGAGTAGTGTTTTAGGGTTAGGGTAGTACAGTAGTGTTTGGGAAGTGTAAGGGGTTGTGGTTTAGGGTAGTGCAGCGGTGTTTGGGTAGTGTAGGGGGTCATGTTGAGGGTAGATTTAGGGTTTAGGGTCGTGCAGTGGTGTTTGGGTAGTGTAGGGGGTCGTGCTGGGAGTAGTGTTTTAGGGTTTAGGGTAGTGCAGTGGTGTTCGGGTAGTGTAGGGGTCGTGTTGGGGTAGAGTTTTAGGGATTAGGGTAGTGCAGAGGTGTTTGGGTAGTCTGGGGGTCATGCAGGGGGATGGTGTTTTAGGGTTTAGAGCAGTGCAGTGGTGTTATCTTGTGTAGGTGGTCGTGCTGGGGGCAGAGCTTAAGGGTTTAGGGTAGTGCATTTGTGTTTTGGCAGTATAGGGCAGTGCTTTCCAAAGTGTGTGTCCCGACACAGTGCTGTGTCGCCTCTAGTGTGTGGGTGTGTCGCGCTGCGATGACGTCGGCCGGCATATTCAGGCTAATCCAGCTTGCATGCAGTGACGCAGTACAGTACAGCGACGACGTAGGGAGAGGAAGGAGAAGCGTTAGGCGAGCGTGAGGCCTTGTTCCCTTTTTCACAGAGACACCACGGAGCTGCCTCTGTTCCCCAGGCATTCGGTAAGTGAAATCTTTGTTATTTCGAAACTCCATTTAGGCCTCCCGGGATTGCAAGTGGGTCGGATTTCAGAACACCCTGTAATTATAGTGTTGATTTAAAGACCGAACGACCCCCACCCCCTCCAGCGTAGATTTATGCAGGTCAAAGCTGCTTGGCTCCTGGGTATTTTATCATTCTCGAGCTAACGATGCAAATCCAGCTTTTTTAGCCTTTGAAATGTAATTGTAAAGCCACAAATAAAATACATAACGAGTCTCCGGGAATTTTCTACATTTTTCCGATTTTAACTTGAAGTGTGGAAAGGGAGTTACCAGGCCTCACATAAATGTCAAGGAAACTCGTGATTAATTATCTTCCTGGAGAGAGATCAGCATTTTGTATAGTTGAGGTTTTGACCTATGTGAAGTTAGTGCAGAGGGTTAATATGCCTGCTGCAAAGAACGTGTCCCAAGTAGATTACAGAGTGTGTATGATGTAAACAGATCAGCAGGTTACTGCTTTCAAAAGAGGCATCCTTTTGTTACTTGCAATTTATAACATAAAGTCCTAATATAGAATAGTGAGCTATTAACTTTCATCCTAGAACTGCATACGCACTGCAAAGTATACATTATTAGAACATTGATTAATGTAGCAAAAAGGGTTAATTTGGCGAGAAATCGATTTCATATTATTAAACAAAGACTCCTAACTCTGCTGTTTCTTTTTCGACTGTGCGTTTGTGCTTCTCCACACCAAGCACTCTTAAACTATACTGCCTACCAGTATGGATGACATGTGACTCCTACACTTTTAGTCCTTTGGCTTATGTAACATTTCCTATGTACTGATTTACACACGTTTGATTGAGTGTCTCTGTGTTATGTGTGTGTGATGCAAAGTGCTCGGACACCCTACACTGGTATGAGTGGCTCTATATAACTAATTCAATGCATCTGAGAGAGTGTGGTTATGGAGGCTTGATCACTGTTAAAGGGGGCTAGTGAGAGAATCCGTGGTGGAGGTGGTCATTGGGGGGCGCCAACAAACATTGTTGCACAGGGCGCCACAAGCACCAAAGCCGGCCCTGGAGCCCAGAAGACTTGACATACAATATTTATAAGTGCCATAATCTGGTCTGTCCAGAAAGTTACATTTTGTGCATGGTCGACGTTTTTCCCAGAAAAGTGTTTCAACCCTCTCTCCGTAATCAAAGGATGGAGCCTGGCAGGGTGTTCTGATAAAGTCAACGAGAGAGACTAATCACGGCGGTAATTGTGCAGGGATGTAAAGTTACTTGCCATTGAAGTTTAGGGCTGTGAGATGAATGAGATCATTGTTTTTGAATTGGAGCATTTATATTTGATTTGATAAACAAAACCAAGACTCTTACTATGCAAAGCGGCAATATCACTTTTAACAACAGAACCTTGCATATTACAGTAACGTGGTCTTTCTTCACATTCGTGCTGGCAGCGCCTTAGTACAGGTCAAATTTAAAGAAATGGACCATGAGTTTGACTCAGAGTAGCTAATGCTTAGTATACCTAAGTGTTTGGTAGCATACGTAATGAGCATATTTTGAATGCTAAAAACAAACACTGTAATTATATTTGTTTCCTGAGACGCTCGTGGTGTGTTTCATTTCTGAACAGCTCCTGACAAAGCACTGTATTTTATTTGCAACTTCATAGTCTTTCCCCCCCCCCCCCCCCAAAACAGATGTTTAACACATGAACTTTATTCCCTTAACACGTGCCCTTTCCTTGTGTACTTGGTTTTAATTTAGGTGGTTTGCTGATATTGCACGAAATTAACAGCTCCCCTCCATGAGCACAAATGAATATGGGTCAGTGGAGCCTCTGGTCTAAAACCATGAGTGCCCTGAAGCCACTGTAACCCAGCAGTAAGTAATTAGCCACCTTTCAGAAAATAAAGTCCTTGCGTCGCGCAGTGGGAGACATGCCCCTCTGCCAAGAAATACACTCTTCTGCGTGGCACTTTGCTGTAGCGAAATCACTTCTGCGTGTGCTTCCTGGAGCCCAGAATAGAAAACGAGGAGCATTTCGAATTTAATTCAGTGGATAAGTTTAATTTAATTTTCTGTGCTACTGAAGTAAACTTCATGCAACTGCAACAGGGGAAATAGAGTTTATTCACAACCATCCACATACATGAAGCTCCCTTGCCTGGAGAGCTGCCACCATAGTTGAATGCAGGATTGCAATCACTAATCAAAATCCTGGGCACAATGGCAACAATCACTGAGCAACCTGCCAGCTCACATAACTTTTCTTCTCTCTTTACACAATAAACCGTAGAAAATTAATATTAAAACTAACAAAACCCACCACATTAAATATCCCCCATAACACCTTCCTCCTACATAATAAACGAAACACATCATTTAATTACACAATCTTGAAACCTGGCAGGCGCATGATGTTGGCTGCATCCATTATCCCACGAATCACCAGCTTAATGTTTCTCCCTTTCCACACTTCTCATCATGCCCTTCATCACTCTGCCATCCACTCCATTCTTACAACACCCCGCTTTTGCCATTTCCGTATCATCCATCAACATAAATCTGCTGCATCTCTGTCCCCCTCATCCCTACGTCCCATTTTTTCCTCACTACATCATTTCTTTCACAGTACAGTGCCACCCTTCTTATATTCCTTCATAGCGGTGCAGTTCCATGCACACACAACAGCCGGGTCGGACTGGGCCCGAAAATAGTCCTGGCATCAAATAAAAGTGGCCCCCCCATCAGGCCCGGCCCCAGGACTTTTTATTTGGGTGGGCCAAGGGTGCATTCGGGTGGGCCACTGCGGGCCCGATTTGTCACATATATGTCTAGCCAGGCCTACTCAGGGCCCTCCTTTATCTCTCCTTAGTCTTACAAGGGCCAGGAAAACGCATTATTTTCTTTCCAAATCTCTTTTTATATGTTATCACTTTATAAAAGTGTTTTTTTCTATGTAATGCCCCTTTGATGGGAAGAGGAGGTTTCTGAGGTGGGAGTATAAGGCAAGTGACACTTCTCGGGCTCTCCCTCATGACCTCTTCCTCGGATTCCCTCACTGCCGCCCTCCTCCGGTGCCCCTCATCTCTTCATAGCCCCTCCCCCTCATGGCCTCATCCTTGAATTCCCTCACTGCCACCCTCCTCAAGTGCCCTTCATCTCTCTGTGGCCCCTTCCCCAATGACCTCCTCCTCGGATTCCCTCACTGCTACCCTCCACCAGTGCCCCTCATCTCTCCATAGCCCCTCCCACTCATGACCTCTTCCTCGCATTCCCTTACTACCACCCTCCACCAGTGCTCCTCATCTCTCCGTTGCCCCTTTCCCAATGACCTCCTTCTCAGATTCCCTCACTTGCTGGGCCTGCCTTGATTTGTAAAAAGAACAAATAGCCACACATTCTCTTACCTGCTGGTTCCTCCTCACAGCCATCTAATATGCAGCTGTCAGGCCAGGAAAGGTGAATCAGGATGAACAAACTTTTTTCTCCAGCGTGGAATCGAAAAGGAAATACCCAGGCCGCAGAACGGGTAAAGTTACAGTTAAGGTTGCCCGGTGCCAAAGAAAGGATGTGTCCCCTTCCAGTGACCCAATTGTACGTGCACGAGTGGACGTACTTTCTAAAAGGCGATGCGTGATTGGGGGTGCCTGTGGGAGATCCCAGGCCCAATCACGCAACTCCTAGGAATAAAATCAACCTTCGGAAGAACGTTTTAAATTGAAGTGGCCTTTTACTACTGGCCTTCAAGACTTCACTGCCAGGGCCAGTCTCATGTTTGGGTGGGCCTGGCCCACCCAGCCCACCCACTAGAACCGGGCCTGCCCCCCATTTCTTAATTATACAGCTAGTAAAGTGGCCAATGTTTGAAAATGAGGGCAGTTGCGACATACCGAATGAGTGATTCGTAAGGTATTAACTTCTTTGGGGCATATCTGTGTGTGTGAGTGTGTCTATGTGAGAGAGTGTGTGCTCGAGTCTGGAAATGTCACATATTTGTATGCACATTTATGCCTAGCAAACCCTAACAGACCTGGGGCTGACCAGGCTTCTCCAAATTTCAGAAGATACTTTACCATTAGTGTGGATCATGTAGTCACAGAAGCAAGCTGCCTCAGTTCAGCTTCTCTAATTCTAATCTAGATATGCATTTTTAAAGCTGCGCACGTGAAAAACCATGTTCAAATAACCTGTGTTACATGCTTACCATCCTATGACTGCTCTGTTACTTGTGCACTAAAGTGAGCCTTACTATATGCTGGATTGTGATGTTTGTGTACAGAACTGTAAAACTAGAGTTGGTCAGTTAGCTATCAAGGTAGTGTTGCACTCTGATTGTTTGTACATTCCGAAAGTCACGTTTCAAGCAAGCTGTTTTTGTTTTTTTTGCTGTTAAGTAAATGCTTTGTTTATATTTCTGACTTTCAAAATTGGTTGAGATTCCAGCTTTGTGTTTACTGCTTGCTCTTCCAGTGTAAATTCATTGTCATATAGCTGGGTCTGAACTGAGGTGGCACAGTGAGCTAAAGAATGATTATGGATTAAACCCAGATCTGTGACTGGGGGTCAGTGTCTGTAAAGTTTCAGCGCTCCGTCCATCATCTCCTTGTGTTTGCTTCGTTGTTTTGTAGACCAATCTTAAGTCCTTTGATATTATTGACTAGATTAGAACTAGATTATTGAAAGATGACAACACAGCTCGGGCAACAGTTTGATTTCCTAACCATTTTTGAGGTTTCAGAAACATGGTTCTCCAACTTAATTACAATTTCCCGTGGGCAATGTTGGCGTGGCTCTTCCACCTTCAATGTCATGTTTTCCGCGTGCCGCACTGCTACCTCATTTAGTTTGCCTGTCTCTGATCCAGTCAAAAAGGCTTCAGGATGATAGCGGAAGAATATGTGGTTGTTTATGTGATTATCTCTTGATTGCTTCCTGTTCAAATAGTTAGATTAAAAATGAGACAAATTGTTTTTTAGGAAAGTAAGCAATCTAGTTTGGCGGGGAAGACCATGGCATGGAAATGTAAGGGCCTTCTGATAAAGGATGGAATATAATTGTGGGTTCGGGACAGCTCACTTGGCATCCTGAGTCTCTCAAAGCCAGCGTCAATGCAGTTATTACTTCTGTCACCCCTATGCTGTGAGCTCTGATTTCACATGATTGTCTACTACTCAAGGATACTAGAGAGAATGAGGACTGTAAGCAAGGCGTAAGAATGTTAAACTCCGTGTCTCATGTTCTTCCTATTTCTAGATTTCCACATTTCTTCATATTCCCGGAAGGCAAACAAACTCCAAATGGATAAGTTTATAATTAGGAAGCGAAAAGCTGGTGAAGATGACGTTTGCGAAGAACAACATGTAGCAGCTATTGAACAAAGTACCCAAGAATCAACTGAGCGGTCTGTCTCAGCACGTAAGAAGTGTAAGGGGAAAATCTCCAATCCTCGTTTATATAACAAAGCTTATATGAAACTGGGGTTCACATTTTCTGGTAATGAAAACCATCCTTGCCCCCAGTGTTTAGTTTGTGGGGAAATACTTGCAAATGAAAGTATGGTACCAAATAAGTTAAAACGACATTTTACCACAAAACACAGCCATTTGTCAGAAAAACCAGAAGAATACTTTACTGAGCTTTCTAAATCTACAAGGAAGCAGTCTGCATCATTCACAAAGAGAATGAAGACATCAGAGAAAGCTCAAAAGGCAAGTTACTTGGTTGCTCAAATAATTGCCAAAAACAAGGAACCACACACTGTTGCCGAAACCACCATAAGGCAATCTTGCTGTGCTATTGTTCGAACAATGTTTGGACCAGAATTTGAGATAGAAGTTAATAAAATCCCTTTGGCAGATAACACAACTGGAAGACGTATTCAAGATATGTCTGCTAACGTTAAGTTACAAATGAAGGATATTTTCCAAGACGATAATATGGTCTTTACATTGCAATTAGACGAATCTATGGATGTCAGTGGGTTAGCTCAATTACTGGTTTTTATACGTTTCATTCATAGTGACAGAATTATTGAGCAATTCCTGTGTTGCCTAGAACTTCCCTTGAGAACTAGAGGTGAGGATATATTTACATCTTTAGATTGCTTCATGAAGGAAAATAATTTGCGCTGGTTAAATTGTGTCGGGATATGCACGGATGGTGCACCCTCAATGGTCGGCTCAACAAAAGGTTTTATAGCTTTAGCAAAGAAAGAAAATGCAAATATCATATTTACTCATTGTTTTTTTACATCGTGAGGCACTAGTCACGCAAACCATTGGAAATGAATTAAGAAAAGTTATGGACAAAGTGATTCAAATGGTCAATTACATTAAAAGCAGACCTCTTAAATCACGAATATTTGCTCATATTTGTGAACAAATGGGGGCAAGGTTTAAAAAGCTCCTACTGCACACAGACGTTCGTTGGCTCTCAAGAGGTTGCGTGCTTTGTCGTGTATACGAATTGCGGGAAATGATGCTGAAGCTTTTTGAGGAAAATCAGCAACACGAATTCTGCGATCTAATTCAAGACAAACTTTGGTGCACAAAATTGGCATATCTTGCTGACATATTTGAACATTTGAATAAAATTAACACCAGTATGCAAGGAATAGGAGAAAATATCTTAACAGCAGTAGATAAAATTTGTGCTTTCAGAGACAAAATAAAAATTTGGGAAAGGAAAGTGAAAGAAGGCAGTTTTGAAATGTTGTCCAAAACTGATGAGTGCCAGCTGAAAAATGAGATCAGCCCGCTGATTGTTGACCATTTAACATTGCTCGGAGAGAAAGTTTCTCATTACTTTCCAAATGTTGAAATCCAAGACTATGATTGGATCAGAAATCCATTTCTTGCAACTGGGAACTTTTCACTAATTGAAGAAGAAGAATTAGCTGAAATAAAAAATGATCGAAGTATGTTCATGATGCATGCAGAGGGTGATTTAGACAGCTTTTGGATTCGTGTTACAAAAATGCATCCAAACATAGGTAAAAAAGCGTTACATATTCTCTTGCAGTTTTCTACTACATACATTTGTGAAGTATCCTTTTCAACGATGACAAACTTAAAGACACTGAAACGTGGGTGCTTGAAAATGCTTGATGATGAAATGCGAGTGTCTTTATCAAATATTCAACCAAATATTGACCAGCTGTGTTCATCCTATCAGCCTCATATTTCTCATTAAAATAGTAAGACAAGTGCTGTTGGTTTTTATTCAAATTTTGTAATTCTTGTGCTATGAGAGACAAAAGAGCAATTTGGAAAAGCAAAGCGCAAGGAGGAAATTTTGAAAGGTTTTCCAAAACTGCTAAGTGCCTGCTGAAATGTGATATCAGCCCCCTGATTGTTGACCATTTAACATTGCTCGGAGAGAACCTTCATCATTACTTACCAAATGTTGAAACCCATGAAAATGCTTAATGCCGAAATGCGAAATATTGACCAGCTGTGTTCATCCTATCCACCTCATTCATCTCAATAAAATAGTAAGTGCTGTTGTTTTTATTCAAAGTTTTTCATTCTTGCACATATTTATATTGTTACTCATAAAGGACAACATGTTTTGGGAAGATATGTGTGTTATATTACAAATCTTATTTATTTCTTTTAAAAATCAGTTCAGATCAGTTTAAAAATCAATTAAAGGTTTTCGTGAGATATGTTGTGTCCCCATACATTTTGATATAGTTGCAATTTATATGGCATGTAAGTATTTATCCTTCTGTCTTATATCCGGTTATTTTTACCTCAAAGTACTGAATGGAAAAACATATCACTTGTCTTATTTTCTGTTGCCTTTTGGCACGCTGCAATGAGGAAAGCGGTCCCACCTGAGTTCAATGCGCAGATACCGGCTGATAGGTTGAATGATAGTTTTACCACTCGCAATATCCCCTTCCTGAACGGATTTTTGTATAACTCATATTCAGCAAGGCAACAGGTGGACTTTGTGCATGGTTGAAAGGGTTGGCAGTGCGTGCATCCCCCCACCTTTTTGTGCCGTAAATCACTGGGGCATGTGTCAATGTGTGCATGATTATATTCTTGTTTCAGGCACAAACCTAATCTTGCTTACACCCAGTTTTGCCAGTCACTGTCTTTGTTAGAACAGCCTCACAATTGCTTTATTAACCTTCCTGCTGTCTCAAATTTGCTTGGAAATGCACCATTTGGCCACTATTTTGTCAAAATTTTCGCGGGGGGAGAACCCCCCCGGACCCCCCTGATGTGGTTTGGGCTCGCTCGCTGCGCTCGCTCGCATTACCGTGTCCCTACTTGAAAATTCTCTAAAAGGTGTGTCACCAACTTGAAAAGTTTGGAAAGCTGTGGTATAGGGGGTCATTCTGTACGTAGTGTTTTAGGGTTTGGGTAGTGCAGCAGCTTTAGGGTAGTGTATGGGGTCGTGCTGGGAGTAGTGTTTTAGGGTTAGGGTAGTACAGTAGTGTTTGGGAAGTGTAAGGGGTTGTGGTTTAGGGTAGTGCAGTGGTGTTTGGGTAGTGTAGGGGGTCATGCTGAGGGTAGATTTAGGGTTTAGGGTCGTGCAGTGGTGTTTGGGTAGTGTAGGGGGTCGTGCTGGGAGTAGTGTTTTAGGGTTTAGGGTAGTACAGAGGTGTTCGGGTAGTGTAGGGGTCGTGTTGGGGTAGAGTTTTAGGGATTAGGGTAGTGCAGAGGTGTTTGGGTAGTCTGGGGGGTCATGCAGGGGGATGGTGTTTTAGGGTTTAGAGCAGTGCAGTGGTATTCGGGCGGTGTAAGGGTCGTGCGGGGGTTGGTGTTTTAGGGTTTAGGGTAGTGCAGTGGTGTTTGGGCAGTGTAGGGGGTCGTGTGGGGGGTTGATGTTTTAGGGCTTAGGGCAGTGCAGTGGTGTTCGGGCAATGTTTGGGGGTGGTGCAGGGGGGTGGTGTTTTAGAGTTTAGGGTAGTGCAGTGGTGTTTGGGTAGTGTAGGAGGTTGCATGGGAGGTAGTGTTTTAGGGTTTAGGGTAGTGCAGTATTGTTTGAGTAGAGTAGGGGGACTGTTGGGGGTAGTGTTTTAGGGTTTAGGTTAGTGCAGTGGTGTTTGGGTAGTGTAGGGTGTCATGCTGGGGGTAGTGTTGTAGTGTTTAGGGTAGTGCTGTGGTGTTTGTGGAGTGTAGGGAAGTGCCTTGGTCTTTGGGTAGTATAGGGGTTTATGCTGGGGGTAGAGTTTTATGGTTTATGGTGGTCCAGTAGTGTTTGGGTAGTGTAGGGGGTTGTGCTGGGGGTGGTGTTTTAGGGTTTAGGGTAGTGCTGTGGTCTTTGGGTAGTGTAGGGGGTCATGCTGAGGATAGTGTGTTAGGGTATAGGGTAGTGCAGAGGTGTTTGGGTAGTGTAGAGGGTCGTGCTGCTGGGTAGTGTTTTAGGGTTTAGGGTAGTGCAGTGGTGTTTGGGTAGTGTATGGGGTCATGCTGGGGTAGTGTTTTAGGATTTAGGGTAGTGCAGTGGTGTTTGGGTAGTGTAAGCGGTTGTGCTGTTGGCAGTGTTTTAGGGTTATGGGTAGTGCAGTGGTGTTAGTCTAGTGAAGGGGTTCATGCTGATAGTGTTTTAGGGTTTTGGTTAGTGCATTGGTGTTTGTGTAGAGTAGAAGGTCATGCTGGGAGTAGTGTTTTAGGGTTTAGGGTACTGCATTTGTGTTTGGGTAGTGTAGGGGGTCGTTCTGGGGGTAGTGTTTTAGGGTTTAGGGCAGTGCAGTGGTGTTATCTTGTGTAGGTGGTCGTGCTGGGGGCAGAGCTTAAGGGTTTAGGGTAGTGCATTTGTGTTTTGGTAGTGTAGGGGGTCATTCTGTACGTAGTGTTTTAGGGTTTAGGGTAGTGCAGCAGCTTTAGGGTAGTGTACGGGGTCGTGCTGGGAGTAGTGTTTTAGGGTTAGGGTAGTACAGTAGTGTTTGGGAAGTGTAAGGGGTTGTGGTTTAGGGTAGTGCAGTGGTGTTTGGGTAGTGTAGGTGGTCATGCTGAGGGTAGATTTAGGGTTTAGGGTCGTGCAGTGGTGTTTGGGTAGTGTAGGGGGTCGTGCTGGGAGTAGTGTTTTAGGTTTTAGGGTAGTGCAGTGGTGTTCGGGTAGTGTAGGGGTCGTGTTGGGGTAGAGTTTTAGGGATTAGGGTAGTGCAGAGGTGTTTGGGTAGTCTGGGGGGTCATGCAGGGGGATGGTGTTTTAGGGTTTAGAGCAGTGCAGTGGTATTCGGGCGGTGTAAGGGTCGTGCGGGGGTTGGTGTTTTAGGGTTTAGGGCAGTGCAGTGGTGTTTGGGCAGTGTAGGGGGTCGTGTGGGGGGTTGATGTTTTAGGGCTTAGGGCAGTGCAGTGGTGTTCGGGCAATGTTTGGGGGTGGTGCAGGGGGTTGGTGTTTTAGGATTTAGGGCAGTGCAGTGGTGTTCGGGCAGTGTTTGGGGGTCATGCAGGAGGTTGGTGTTTTAGGGTATAGGGTAGTGCAGTGGTGTTCGGGCAGTGTTTGGGGGTCATGCAGGGGGTTGGTGTTTTAGGGTTTAGGGAAGTGCAGTGGTGTTCAGGCAGTGTTTGGGGGTCTTGCAGGAGGTTGGTGTTTTAGGGCTTAGGACAGTGCAGTGGTGTTCGGGCAGTTTTTGGGGGCCGTGCAGGGGGTTGCTGTTGTAGGGTTTAGGGCAGTGCAGTGGTGTTTGAGCAGTGTAGGGGGTCGTACTGGTGGTAGTCTTTTAGGATTTAGGGTAGTGCAGTGGTATTTGTGTAGTGAAGGGGGTAATGCTGGGGGTAGTGTTTTAGGGTTTAGGGTAGTGCATTGGTGTTTTTGTAGTGTAGCGGGTCATGCTGGGTGTAGTGTTTTAGGGTTTAGGGCAGTGCAGTGGTGTTTATCTAGTGTAGGGGTTGTGCTGTGGGTAGTATTTTAGGTTTAGGGCAGGTCAGTGGTTGTTGCGTAGTGTAGGGGGTTGTGCTGTGGGTAGTGTTTTAGGGTTTAGGGTATTGCACTCATGTTTTCGTAGTGTAGGGGGTCATGCTGTGGGTAGTGTTTTAGGGTTTAGGGTAATGCAGTGGTGTTAGGGTAGTGAAGGGGGTCGTGCTGGGGTAGTATTTTAGGGTTAAGGCTAGTGCAGTGATGTTTGGGTAGTGTAGGGGTCATGCAGGTGGTAGTGTTTTAGGGTTTAGGGTAGTACAGTGCTGTTTGGGTAGTGTAGGGGGTCGTGCTGGGGGTAATATTTTAGCATTTAGGGTAGTGCAGTGGTGTTCGGGCAGTGTTTGAGGTCGTGCAGGGGGTTGGTGTTTTAGGGTTTTGGGCAGTGCAGTGGTGTTCGGGGCAGTGTAGGGGGTCATGCAGGGGGTAGTGTTTAAGGGTTTAGGGCAGTGCAGTGGTGTACGGGTAGCGTAGTGGGTCGTGCTGGGGTAGTGTTTTAGGGTTTAGGGAAGTGCAGTGGTGTTTGGGCAGTGTAGGGGGTCGTGCTTGGGGAAGTGTTTTAGGGTTTAGGGTAGTGCAGTGGTATTTGTGTAGTGAAGGGGTTCGTGCTGGGGGTAGTGTTTAAGGGTTTAGGGTATTGCAGTGATGTTTATGTAGTGTAGCGGGTCATGCTGGGGTTAGTGTTGTAGGGTTTATGGCAGTTCAGTGCTGTTTATCTAGTGAGGGGTTGTGGTGTGGGTAGTGTTTTAGGTTTAGTGCAGTTCAGTGGTGGTTGTGTAGTGTAGAAGGTTGTGCTGGAGGTAGTGTTTTAGGGTTTAGTGTAGAACAGTGGTGTTTGGGTAGTGTAGGTGGTTGTGCTGGGGGTAGTGTTTTAGTGTTTAGGGTTGTGCAGTCATGTTTAAGTAGTGTAGGGGGTCATGCTGTGGGTAGTGTTTTAGGGTTTAGGGTAGTGCAGTGGTATTTGTGTAGTGAAGGGGTTCGTGCTGGGGGTAGTGTTTTAGTGTTTAGGGTAGTAGAATGGTGTTTGGTTAGTGTAGGGAGTGGTGCTGGGGAGAGTGTCTTAGCGTTTAGGATAGTGCAGTGGTGTTTGTGTATTATAGGGGGTTGTGCTGGCGGTAGTGTTTTAGGGTATAGTGTTGTTCAGTGGTGTTTGGGTAGAGTAGAGGGTACTGCAGAGGTAGTGTTTTAGGGTTTAGGGTAGTGCACTGGTGTTTGGGTTGAGTAGAGGGTACTGCTGGGGTTAGTGTTTTAGGGTTTTGGGTAGTGCAGTGGTGTTTGGGTTGTATAGGGGGTCCTGCTGGTGGTAGTGTTTTAGGGTTTAGGGAAGAGCAGTGGTGTTTGTGTAGTATAGGGGTTGTGCTGGGGGTAGTGTTTTAGGGTTTAGGGTAGTGCACTGGTGTTTGGGTTGAGTAGAGGGTACTGCTGGGGTTAGTGTTTTAGGGTTTTGGGTAGTGCAGTGGTGTTTGGGTTGTAAAGGGGGTCCTGCTGGTGGTAGTGTTTTAGGGTTTAGGGAAGTGCAGTGGTGTTTGTGTAGTATAGGGGTTGTGCTGGGGGTATTATTTTAGGGTTTAGGGTAGTGCAGTGATGTTTGGGTAGTGTAGGGTATACTGCTGGGGGTAGTGTTTTAGGGTTTAGGATAGTGCAGTGGTGTTTGTGTAGTGTAGAGGGTAGTGTTTTAGGTTTTAGGGTAGTGCAGTGGTCTTTGGGTAGTGTAGGGGATCTTGTGGGGGTAGTGTTTTAGGGATTATGGTAGTTCAGTTGGCTTTGGTTAGTGTAAGGGGTCGTGCTGGGGGTAGTGTTTAGGGTTTAGGGTAGTGCAGTGGTGTTTGTGTAGTGAAGGGGTCGTGCTGGGGATAGTGATTTAGCGTTTAGGGTAGTGCAGTGGTGTTTGGGTAGTTTACGGGGACTGTTGGGGGTAGTATTTTAGGGTTTAGGGTAGTGCAGTAATGTTTGGGTAGTGTAGGGTATACTGCTGGGGTAGTGTTTTAGGGTTTAGGATAGTGCAGTGGTGTTTGGGTAGTGTAGTGGGTAGTGGTTTAGGTTTTAGGGTAGTGCAGTGGTCTTTGGGTAGTGTAGGGGGCCTTGTGGGGGTAGTGTTTTAGGGTTTACGGTAGTTCAGTTGGCTTTGGTTAGTGTAAGGGGTCGTGCTGGGCGTAGTGTTTTAGGGTTTAGGGTAGTGCAGTGGTGTTTGTGTAGTGAAGGGGGTCGTGCTGGGAATAGTGATTTAGGGTTTAGGGTAGTGCAGTGGTGTTTGTGTTGTAAAGGGGGTCATGCTGGGGGTATTCTTTTAGGGTTTAGGGCAGTGCATTGGTGTTTGTGAAGTGTAGGGGGTCGTGCTGGGGATAGTGTTTTAGGGTTTAGGGCAGTTAAGTGGTGGTTGTGTAGGTGAAGGGGGTCGTGATGGGGTAGTGTTTTAGGCTTTAGGGTAGAGCATTGGTGTTTTGGTAGTAGGGCTTTGTGCTGGTGATAGTGTTTTACGGTTTAGGTTAGTGCAGTGGTGTTAGGATAGTGTAGGGGGTCGTGCTGTGGGTAGTGTTTTAGGGTTTAGGGAAGTGCAGTGGTGTTAGGCTAGTGTAGGGTGTCATGCTGGGGGTTGTGTTTTAGGGTTTTGGGTAGTGCAGTGGTGTTCGGATAGTATAGGGGGTCATGCTGGGTGTGGTATTTTAGGGTTTAGGGTAGTGCAGTGGTGTTTGGGTAGTGTAGGGGGCCGTGCTGGGGTTATTGTTTTAGGGTTTAGGGTAGTGCAGTGGTGATTGGGTCATGTAGGCAGTACAGCTGGGGGTGGTGTTTTAGGGTTTAGCGTAGTGCTCTGGTGTTTGGGTTAAGTAGAGGGTACTGTTGGGGGTAGTGTTTTAGGGTTTTGGGTAGTGCAGTGGTGTTTGGGTAGTATAGGGGGTCCTGCTGGGGGTAGTGTTTTAGGGTTTAGGGAAGTGCAGTGGTGTTTGGGTAGTATAGTGGGTTGTGCTGGGGGTAGTGTTTTAGTGTTTAGGGTAGTGCAGTGGTGTTTGGGTAGTTTAGGGGGACTGTTGGGGGTAGTGTTTTAGGGTTTAGGGCAGTGCAGTGATGTTTGGTTAGTGTAGGGTATACTGCTGGGGGTAGTGTTTTAGGGTTTAGGAGAGTGCAGTGGTGTTTGTATAGTGTAGTGGGTAATGTTTTAGGTTTTAGGGTAGTGCAGTGGTCTTTGGGTAGTGTAGGGGGTCATGTGGGGGTAGTGTTTTAGGGTTTACGGTAGTTCAGATGGCTTTGGTTAGTGTAAGGGTCGTGCTGGGGGTTGTGCTTTAGGGTTTAGGGTAGTGCAGTGGTGTTTGGGTAGTTTAGGGGGACTGTTGGGGGTAGTGTTTTAGGGTTTAGGGTAGTGCGGTGATGTTTGGGTAGTGTAGGATATACTGCTGGGGGTAGTGTTTTACGGTTTAGGATAGTGCAGTG
Organism: Triturus cristatus; assembly: GCF_964204655.1. Taxonomy (NCBI): domain Eukaryota; kingdom Metazoa; phylum Chordata; class Amphibia; order Caudata; family Salamandridae; genus Triturus; species Triturus cristatus. Next base: position 161,822,954 of record NC_140585.1, read on the forward strand.
GTGTTTGTGTAGTGTAGTGGGTAGTGTATTAGGTTTTAGGGTAGTGCAGTGTTCTTTGGGTAGTGTAGGGGGTTGTGTGGGGTTAGTGTTTTAGGGTTTACGGTAGTTCAGTTGGCTTTGGTTAGTGTAAGGGTTCGTGCTGGGGGTAGTGTTTTAGGGTTTAGGGTAGTGCAGTGGTGTTTGTGTAGTGAAGGGGGTCGTGCTGGGGGTAGTGTTTTAGGGTTTAGGGCAGTTCAGTGGTGGTTGTGTAGTGAAGGGGTCGTGATGGGGTAGTGTTTTAGGGTTTAGGGTAGAGCATTGGTGTTTTGATAGTAGGGCTTTGTGCTGGTGATAGTGTTTTAGGGTTTAGGGTAGTGCAGTGGTGTTAAGATAGTGTAGGGGTCATGCTGCGGGTAGTGTTTTAGGGTTAGGGTTGTGCAGTGGTGTTAGGCTAGTGTAGGGTGTCATGCTGGGGGTACTGTTTTAGGGTTTAGTGTAGTGCAGTGGTGTTAGGGAAGTGTAGGAGGTCGTGCTGGGGATAGATTTAGGGTTTACGGTAGTTCAGTGGTGTTTGGGTAGTGTAGTGGGTCGTGCTGGGGGTAGTGTATTAAAGTTTAGGGTGGTGCAGTGGTGTTCGGTTAGTGTAGGGTGTCGTGCTGGGGGTAGAGTTTTAGTGTTTAGGGTAGTTCATTGGTGTTTGGGTAGTGTAGGGACTGGTGCTGGGGGACTGTTTTAGTGTTTAGGGTAGTGCCGTGGTGTTTGTGTAGTGTAGGGGGTCATGCCAGGGATAGTGTTTTAGTGTTTAGAGTAGAGCAATGGTGTTTGGGTAGTGTAGGGGGTTGTGCTGGGGGTAGTGTTTTAGGGTTTAGGGTAGTGCAGTGGTGTTAGGGTAGTGTAGCGGGTCAGACTGGGGGTAGTGTTTTAGGGATTAGGGTAGTGCAGTGGTGTTCGGGTAGTGTAGGGGGTCGTGCTGGGGGTGGTATTTTAGGGTTTAGGGTAGTCCAGTGGTGTTTGGGTTGTGTAGAGGGTCGTGCTGAGGGTTTTGTTTTAGGGATGAGAGTGGTGCAGTGGTGTTAGGGTAGTGTAGGGTTTTGAGCTGGGAGTAGTGTTTTAGGGTTTAAGGTAGTGCAGTGGTATTTGTGTAGTGTAGAGGGTTGTGCTGGGGGTATATTTAGGGTTTACGGTAGTTCAGTGGTGTTTGGGTAGTGTAGTGAGTCATGCTGTGGGTAGTGTTATAGAGTTTAGGGTAGTGCAGTGGTGTTCGGTTAGTGTAGGGGGTCGTGCCCGGGGGTAGAGTTTTAGTGTTTAGGGTAGTTCATTGGTGTTTGGGTAGTGTAGGGACTGGTGCTGGAGGGAGTGGTTTAGGGTTTAGGGTAGTGCAATGGTGTTTGTGTAGGGTAGGGGGTCGTGCTGGGGGTAGTGTTTTATGGTTTAATGTAGTGCAGTGGTGTGGGTTGTGTAGGGGGTACTGCTGGTAGTAGGGTTTTAGGGTTTAGGGTAGTGCAGTTATGTTTGGGTAGTGCAGTGGTGTGGGTTGTGTAGGGGGTACTACTGGGGATACTGTTTTAGGGTTTAGTATAGTGCAGTGGTCTTTGGGTAGTGTAGGGGGTATTGCTGGGGGTAGTGTTTTAGGGTTTAGGGTAGTGCAGTGGTGTTTGGGTAGTGTTGGAGATCATCCTGGAGGTAGTGTTTTAGGCTTCAGGGTAATGCAGTGGTGTTTGGGTAGTGTTGGGGGTCGTGCTGGGGGTAGTGTTTTCGGCTTTGGGGCAGTGCAGTGCTGTTTGGGTAGTGTAGGGGGTCATGCTTCGGGTAGTGTTTTAGGATAGTGTAGTGGTGTTTGTGTAGTGTAAGGGGTCGTGTGTTAGTGTTTAGGGTAGTGCAGTGGTCCACAGGTAGTGTAGGGGTAGTGCTGGGGGTCGTGCTTTAAAGTTTAGAGTAGTGCAGTGGTGTTCGGGTAGTGTAGGGGGTGGTACTGGGGGTGTGTTTTAGGGTTTATGGCAATGCAGTGGTGTTCGGGTAGTGTAGGGGGTGGTGCTGGGGGTGGTGTAGGTTTTAGGGCAGAGCAGTGGTATTTGGGCAGTGTGGGGGGTCATGCAGGGGGTTGTGTTCAGGCAGTGTAGGTTGTCGTGCAGGGGGGTGGGGTTTTAGGGTATAGGGCAGTGCAGGGGTGTTCGGGCAGAGTAGGGTGTTATGCAGGGGGTGGGTGTTTTAGGATTAAGGGCAGTGCAGGGGTGTTCAGGCAGTGGAGGGGGTCGTGAAGGTGTTGGTTTTTTAGATTTAAGGGCAGTGCAGAGGTGTTCAGGCAGTGTAGGGGGTCGTGCAGGGGGGTGGTGTTTTGAGGTTTAGAGCAGTGCAGTGGTATTCGGGCAGTGTAGTGGTTGTGTGGGGGGTTGGTGTTTTAGGGTTTAGGGCAGTGCAGTGGTGTGTGGGCAGTGTAAGGTGTTGTGGGGCGGGTTGATGTTTTAGGGTTTAGGGCAGTGCAGTAGTGTTCGGGCAGTGTTTGGGGGTTATGCAGGGGGTGGTATTTTAGGGTTTAGGGTAGTGCAGTGGTGTTTGGGTAGTGTAGGGGGCCGTGCTGGGGGTATTGTTTTAGGGTTTAGGGTAGTGCAGTGGTGTTTGGGTCATGTAGGCAGTACTGTTGGGGGTGGTGTTTTAGGGTTTAGGGTAGTGCACTGGTGTTTGGGTTGAGTAGAGGGCACTGCTGGGGGAAGTGTTTTAGGGTTTTGGGTAGTGCAGTGGTGTTTGGGTAGTATTGGGGGTCCTGCTGGGGGTAGTGTTTTAGGGTCTAGGGAAGTGCAGTGGTGTTTGGGTAGTATAAGGGGTTGTGCTGGGGGTAGTATTTTAGGGTTTAGGGAAGTGCAGTGGTATTTGGGTTGTTTAGGGGGACTGTTGGGGGTAGTGTTTTAGGGTTTATGGCAGTGCAGTGATGTTTGGGTAGGATAGGGTATACTGCTGGGGGTAGTGTTTTAGGGTTTAGGATAGTGCAGTGGTGTTTGTGTAGTGTAGTGGGTAGTGTTTTAGGTTTTAGGGTAGTGCAGTGGTCTTTGGATAGTATAGGGGTTGGTGTGGGGGTAGTGTTTTAGGGTTTACGGTAGTTCAGTTGGCTTTGGTTAGTGTAAGGGGTCGTGCTGGGGGTAGTGTTTTAGGGTTTAGGGTAGTGCAGTGGTGTTTGTTTAGTGAAGGGGGTCGTGCTGGGGGTAGTGTTTTAGGGTATAGGGAAGTGTAGTGGTGTTTGGGTAGTATAGGGGGTTGTGCTGGGGGTAGTGATTTAGGGTTTAGGGTAGTGCAGTGGTGTTTGGGTAGTTTAGGGGGGACTGTTGGGCGTAGTGTTTTAGGGTTTAGGGTAGTGCAGTGATGTTTGGGTAGTGTAGGGTATATTGCTGGGGGTAGTGTTTTAGGGTTTAGGATAGTGCAATGGTGTTTGTGTAGTGTAGAGGGTAGTGTTTTAGGTTTTAGGGAAGTGCTGTGGTCTTTCGGTAGTGTAGGGGGTCGTGTGGGGGTAGTGTTTTAGGGTTTACGGTAGTTCAGTTGGCTTTGGTTAGTGTAAGGGGTCGTGCTGGGGGTAGTGTTTTAGGGTTTAGGGTAGTGCAGTTGTGTTTGTGTAGTGAAGGGTGTTGTACTGAGGGTAGTGTTTTAGGGTTTAGGGTAGTGCAGTGGTGTTGTGTAGTAAAGGGGGTCGTGCTGGGGGTATTGTTGTAGGGTTTAGGGTAGTGCATTGGTGTTTGTGAAGTGTAGGGGGTCGTGCTGGGGATAGTGTTTTAGGGTTTAGGGCAGTTCAGTGGTGGTTGTGTAGTGAAGAGGTTGTGATGGGGTAGTGTTTTAGGGTTTAGGGTAGAGGATTGGTGTTTTGGTAGTAGGGTTTTGTGCTGGTGATAGTGTTTTAGGGTTTAGGGTAGTGCAGTTGTGTTAGGATAGTGTAGGGGGTCATGCTGTGGGTAGTGTTTTAGGGTTCAGGGTTGTGCAGTGGTGTTCGGCTAGTGTAGGGTGTCATGCTTGGGGTAGTGCTTTAGGGTTTTGGGTAGTGCAGTGGTGTTCGGGTAGTATAGGGGGTCATGCTGTTGGTGGTATTTTAGGGTTTAGGGTAGTGCAGTGGTGGTTGGGTAGTGTAGGGGGCCGTGCTGGGGGTACTGTTTTAGGGTTTAGGGTAGTGCAGTGATGTTAGGGTAGTGGAGGAGGTCGTGCTGGGGATAGATTTAGGGTTCACGGTAGTTCAGTGGTGTTTGGGTAGTGTAGTGGGTCATGCTGGGGGTAGTGTTTTAAAGTTTAGGGTAGTGCAGTGGTGTTCGGTTAGTGTTGGGGGTCGTGCTGGGGGTACAGTTTTGGTGTTTCGGGTAGTTCATTGGTGTTTTGTAGTGTAGGGACTGGTGCTGGGGGAGTGTTTAGAGTAGTGCCGTGGTGTTTGTGTAGTGTAGGGGGTCATGCTGGGGATAGTGTTTTAGTGTTTAGAGGAGAGCAATGGTGTTTGGGTAGGGTAGGGGGTTGTGCTGGGGATAGAGTTTTAGGGTTTAGGGTAGTGCAGTCGTGTTTTGATAGTGTAGCGGATAATGCAGTGGGTAGTGTTTTAGGGTTTAGGGTAGTTAAGTGATGTTAGGGTAATGTAGCGGGTCAGACTGGGGGTAGTGTTTTAGGGTTTAGGGTAGTGCGAGCCGTGTTTAGGTAGAGTAGGGGGTCATGCCGGGGGAAGTGTTTTAGGGTTTAGAGTAGTACAGAGGTGTTTGGGTAGTGTAGAGGGTCGTGCAGGGTCATTGATTTAGGGTTTAAGGTAATGCAGTAGTCTTTGGGTAGTGTTGGGGGTCGTGCTGGGGGTAGTGTTTTATGGTTTGGGTCAGTGCAGTGCTGTTTGGGTAGTGTAGGGGGTCGTGCTTCAGGTAGTGTTTTAGGGTTTAGGGTAGTGCAGTGGTGTTTGGGTAGTGGAGGGGGTACTTCTGGGGGTAGTGTTTTAGGGTTTATGGTAGTGCAGTGGTGTTTTGGTAGTGTTGGGGGTAGATTTAGGGTTTAGGGTCGTGCAGTGGTGTTTGGGTGGTGTAGGGAGTCATGCTTGGAGGAGTGATATAGGGTTTATGGTAGTGCAGTGGTGTTTGGGTAGTGTAGGGTGTTGTGCTGGGGGTATTGTTTTAGGGTTTATGGTAGTGCAGTGTTGTTTGGGTAGTGCAGGGGGTCTTGCTGGGGGTAGTGTTTTAGGGTTTAGGGTAGTGCAGTGGTCTTAGGGTAGAGTAGGGGGTCATGCGGGTGTAGTGTTTTAGGGTTTAGGGAAGTGCAGTGGTCTTTGTTTAGAGTAAGAGGTCGTGCTTGGGGTAGTGTTTTAGGGTTTAGGGTAGTGCAGTGGTGTTTGTGTAGTGAAGTGGTCGTGCTGGGGGTAGTGTTTTAGGGTTTAGGGTAGTGCAGTGGTGTGTGTGTAGTGAAGGGGGTCGCGCTGGGTGTATTGTTTTAGGGTTTAGGGTAGTGCATTGGTGTTTGTGTAGTGTAGGGGGCCGTGCTGGGGGTTGTGTTTTAGGGTTTAGGGCAGTTCAGTGGAGGTTGTGTAGTGAAGGGGGTCGTCCTGGGGGTAGTGTTTTAGGGTTAAGTGTAGCGCAGTGGTGTTTTGCTAGTAGGGCTTTGTGCTGGTGGTAGTGTTTTAGGGTTTAGGGTAGTGCTGTTGTGTTTTGTTAGTGTAGGGGGTCATGCTGTGGGTAGTGTTTTAGGGTTTAGGGTTGTGCAGTGGTGTTAGGCTAGTGTAGGGTGTCATGCTGGGGGTAGTGTTTTAGGGTTTAGGGTAGTGTATTGGTGTTCGGGTAGTGTAGGGGGTCACGCTGGGGTGCTATTTTAGAGTTTAGGGTAGTGCAGTTGTGTTTGGGTTGTGTAGTGGGTCGTGCTGGGGGTTTTGTTTTAGGGATTAGGGTAGTGCAGTGGTGTTAGGGTAGTGTAGGGTTTTGAGCTGGGAGTAGTGTTTTAGGGTTTAAGGTAGTGCAGTGGTATTTGTGTAGTTTAGAGGGTCGTGCTGGGGGTAGATTTAGGGTTTACGGTAGTTCAGTGGTGTTTGGGTAGTGTAGTGGGTCGTGCTGCGGGTAGTGTTTTGGAGTTTAGGGTAGTGCAGTGGTGTTCGGTTAGTGTAGGGAGTCGTGCCCGGGGGTAGAGTTTTAGTGTTTAGGGTAGTTCATTGGTGTTTGGGTAGTATAGGTACTGGTGCTGGGGGAGTGTTTTAGGGTAGTGCTGTGGTGTTTGTGTAGGTTAGGGGGTCATGCTGGGGGTAGTGTTTTAGGTTTTAATGTAGTCCAGTGGTGTGGGTTGTGTAGGGGTCATGCTGGGGGTAGTGTTTCAGGGTTTAGTATAGTGCAGTGGTGTTTGGGTAGTGTTGAGATCATGCTGGAGGTAGTGTTTTAGGCTTTAGGGTAATGCAGTGGTGTTTGGGTAGAGTTGGGGGTTGTGCTGGGGTAGTGTTTTAGGCTTTGGGGCAGTGCAGTGCTGTTTGGGTGGTGTAGGGGGTCATGCTTCGGGCAGTGTTTTAGGATAGTGCAGTGGTGTTTGTGTAGTGTAAGGGGTCGTGTTTTAGTGTTTAGGGTAGTGCAGTAGTCCATAGGTAGTTTAGCGGTAGTGCTGGGGGTCTTGCTTTAAAGTTTAGAGTAGTGCAGTGGTGTTCGGGTAGTTTAGGGGGTGGTGCTGGGGGTGGTGTTTTAGGGTTTATGGCAGTGCAGTGGTGTTCGGGTAGTGTAGGGGGTCGTGCCCAGGGGTAGAGTTTTAGTGTTTAGGGTAGTTCATTGGTGTTTGGGTAGTGTAGGGACTGGTGCTGGAGGGAGTGGTTTAGGGTTTAGGGTAGTGCAATGGTGTTTGTGTAGGGTAGGGGGTCGTGCTGGGGGTAGTGTTTTATGGTTTAATGTAGTGCAGTGGTGTGGGTTGTGTAGGGGGTACTGCTGGTAGGAGGGTTTTAGGGTTTAGGGTAGTGCAGTTATGTTTGGATAGTGCAGTGGTGTGGGTTGTGTAGGGGGTACTACTTGGGATACTATTTTAGGGTTTAGTATAGTGCAGTGGTCTTTGGGTAGTGCAGGGGGTATTGCTGGGGGTAGTGTTTTAGGGTTTAGGGTAGTGCAGTGGTGTTTGGGTAGTGTTGGAGATCATGCTGGAGGTAGTGTTTTAGGCTTTAGGGTAATGCAGTGGTGTTTGGGTAGTGTTGGGGGTCGTGCTGGGGGTAGTGTTTTCGGCTTTGGGGCAGTGCAGTGCTCTTTGGGTAGTGTAGGGGGTCATGCTTCGGGTAGTGTTTTAGGATAGTGCAGTGGTGTTTGTGTAGTGTAAGGGGTCGGGTTTTAGTGTTTAGGGTAGTGCAGTGGTTCATAGGTAGTGTAGGAGTAGTGCTGGGGGTCGTGCTTTAAAGTTTAGAGTAGTGCAGTGGTGTTCGGGTAGTGTAGGGGGTGGTGCTGGGGGTGTGTTTTAGGGTTTATGGCAATGCAGTGGTGTTCGGGTAGTGTAGGGGGTGGTATAGGGTTTAGGGCAGAGCAGTGGTATTTGGGCAGTGTGGGGGGTCATGCAGGGGGTTGTGTTTTAGGGTTTAGGGCAGTGCAGTTGTGTTCAGGCAGTGTAGGTTGTCGTGCAGGGGGGTGGGGTTTTAGGGTATAGGGCAGTGCAGGGGTGTTCGGGCAGTGGAGGGGGTCGTGAAGGTGTTGGTTTTTTAGGTTTTAGGGCAGTGCAGAGGTGTTCGGGCAGTGTAGGGGATCGTGCAGGGGGGTGGTGTTTTGGGGTTTAGAGCAGTGCAGTGGTATTCGGGCAGTGTAGTGGTTGTGTGGGGGGTTGGTGTTTTAGGGTTTAGGGCAGTGCAGTGGTGTGTGGGCAGTGTAGGGTGTCGTGCGGCGGGTTGATGTTTTAGGGTTTAGGGCAGTGCAGTGGTGTTCGGGCAGTGTTTGGGGGTTATGCAGGGGGTGGTATTTTAGGGTTTAGGGTAGTGCGGTGGTGTTTGGGTAGTGTAGGGGGCCGTGCTGGGGGTATTGTTTTAGGGTTTAGGGTAGTGCAGTGGTGTTTGGGTCATGTAGGCAGTACTGTTGGGGGTGGTGTTTTAGGGTTTAGGGTAGTGCACTGGTGTTTGGGTTGAGTAGAGGGCACTGCTGGGGGTAGTGTTTTAGGGTTTTGGGTAGTGCAGTGGTGTTTGGGTAGTATTGGGGGTCCTGCTGGGGGTAGTGTTTTAGGGTCTAGGGAAGTGCAGTGGTGTTTGGGTAGTATAGGGGGTTGTGCTGGGGTTAGTGTTTTAGGGTTTAGGGAAGTGCAGTGGTGTTTGGGTAGTTTAGGGGGACTGTTGGGGGTAGTGTTTTAGGGTTTATGGCAGTGCAGTGATGTTTGGGTAGTGTAGGGTATACTGCTGGGGGTAGTGTTTTAGGGTTTAGGATAGTGCAGTAGTGTTTGTGTAGTGTAGTGGGTAGTGTTTTAGGTTTTAGGGTCGTGCAGTGGTCTTTGGGTAGTATAGGGGGTCGTGTGGGGATAGTGTTTTAGGGTTTACGGTAGTTCAGTTGGCTTTGGTTAGTGTAAGGGGTCGTGCTGGGGGTAGTGTTTTAGGGTTTAGGGTAGTGCAGTGGTGTTTGTTTAGTGAAGGGGTCGTGCTGGGGGTAGTGTTTTAGGGTATAGGGAAGTGTAGTGGTGTTTGGGTAGTATAGGGGGTTGTGCTGGGGGTAGTGTTTTAGGGTTTAGGGTAGTGCAGTGGTGTTTGGGTAGTTTAGGGGGACTGTTGGGCGTAGTGTTTTAGGGTTTAGGGTAGTGCAGTGATGTTTGGGTAGTGTAGGGTATATTGCTGTGGGTAGTGTTTTAGGGTTTAGGATAGTGCAGTGGTGTTTGTGTAGTGTAGAGGGTAGTGTTTTAGGTTTTAGGGTAGTGCAGTGGTCTTTCGGTAGTGTAGGGGGTCGTGTTTTAGGGTTCACGGTAGTTCAGTTGGCTTTGGCTAGTGTAAGGGGTCATGCTGGGGGTAGTGTTTTAGGGTTTAGGGTAGTGCAGTGGTGTTTGTGTAGTAAAGGGGGTCGTGCTGGGGGTATTGTTGTAGGGTTTAGGGTAGTGCATTGGTGTTTGTGAAGTGTAGGGGGTCGTGCTGGGGATAGTGTTTTAGGGTTTAGGGCAGTTCAGTGGTGGTTGTGTAGTGAAGTGGTTGTGATGGGGTAGTGTTTTAGGGTTTAGGGTAGAGCATTGGTGTTTTGGTAGTAGGGTTTTGTGCTGGTAAAAGTGTTTTAGGGTTTAGGGTAGTGCAGTGGTGTTAGGATAGTGTAGGGGGTCATGCTGCGGGTAGTGTTTTAGGGTTTAGGGTTGTGCAGTGGTGTTAGGCTAGTGTAGGGTGTCATGCTGGGGGTAGTGTTTTAGGGTTTTGAGTAGTGCAATGGTGTTCGGGTAGTATAGGGGGTCATGCCGGGGGGTGGTATTTTAGGGTTTAGGGTAGTGCAGTGGTGGTTGGGTAGTGTAGGGGGCCGTGCTGGGGGTACTGTTTTAGGGTTTAGGGTAGTGCAGTGGTGTTAGGGTAGTGTAGGAGGTCGTGCTGGGGATAGATTTAGGGTTTACGGTAGTTCAGTGGTGTTTGGGTAGTGCAGTGGGTCGTGCTGGGGGTAGTGTTTTAAAGTTTAGGGTAGTGCAGTGGTGTTCGGTTAGTGTAGGGGGTCATGCTGGGGGTAGAGTTTTGGTGTTTAGGGTAGTTCATTGGTGTTTGGGGAGTGTAGGGACTGGTGCTGGGGGAGTGTTTTAGTGTTTAGGGTAGTGCCGTGGTGTTTGTGTAGTGTAGGGGGTCATGCTGGGGATAGTGTTTTAGAGTTTAGAGGAGAGCAATGGTGTTTGGGTAGTGTAGGGGGTTGTGCTGGGGATAGAGTTTTAGGGTTTAGGGTAGTGCAGTCGTGTTTTGATAGTGTAGCGGATAATGCAGTGGGTAGTGTTTTAGGGTTTAGGGTAGTGCAGTGATGTTAGGGTAATGTAGCGGGTCAGACTGGGGGTAGTGTTTTAGGGTTTAGGGTAGTGCGAGTCGTGTTTAGGTAGAATAGGGGGTCGCGCTGGGGGAAGTGTTTTAGGATTTAGGGTAGTACAGAGGTGTTTGGGTAGTGTAGAGGGTCGTGCAGGGTCATTGATTTAGGGTTTAAGGTAATGCAGTAGTCTTTGGGTAGTGTTGGGGGTCGTGCTGGGGGTAGTGTTTTATGGTTTGGGTCAGTGCAGTGCTGTTTGGGTAGTGTAGGGGGTCGTGCTTCAGGTAGTGTTTTAGGGTTTAGGGTAGTGCAGTGGTGTTTGGGTAGTGGAGGGGTACTTCTGGGGGTAGTGTTTTAGGGTTTAGGGTAGTGCAGTGGTGTTTTGGTACTGTTGGGGGTAGATTTAGGGTTTAGGGTTGTGCAGTGATGTTTGGGTGGTGTAGGGAGTCATGCTTGGGGGAGTGATATAGGGTTTATGGTAGTGCAGTGGTGTTTGGGTAGTGTAGGGTGTTGTGCTGGGGTATTGTTTTAGGGTTTATGGTAGTGCAGTGTTGTTTGGGTAGTGCAGGGGGTCTTGCTGGGGGTAGTGTTTTAGGGTTTAGGGTAGTGCAGTGGTCTTAGTGTAGTGTAGGGGGTCATGCGGGGGTAGTGTTTTAGGGTTTAGGGAAGTGCAGTGGTCTTTGTTTAGAGTAAGGGGTCATGCTGGGGGTAGTGTTTTAGGGTGTAGGGTAGTGCAGTGGTCTTAGGGTAGTGTAGGGGGTCATGCGGGGGTAGTATTTTAGGGTTTAGGGAAGTGCAGTGGTCTTTGTTTAGAGTAAGGGGTCATACTGGAGGTAGTGTTTTAGGTTTTAGGGTAGTGCAGTGGTGTTTGTGTAGTGAAGGGGTCGTGCTGGGGTTAGTGTTTTAGGGTTTAGGGTAGTGCAGTGGTGTTTGTGTAGTGAAGGGGGTCGCGCTGGGTGTATTGTTTTAGGGTTTAGGGTAGTGCATTGGTGTTTGTGTAGTGTAGGGGGCCGTGCTGGGGGTTGTGTTTTAGGGTTTAGGGCAGTTTAGTGGAGGTTGTGTAGTAAAGGGGGTCGTGCTGGGGGTAGTGTTTTAGGGTTAAGGGTAGAGCATTGGTGTTTTGCTAGTAAGGCTTTGTGCTGGTGGCAGTGTTTTAGGGTTTAGGGTAGTGCTGTCGTGTTTTGTTAGTGTAGGGGGTCATGCTGTGGGTAGTGTTTTAGGGTTTAGGGTTGTGCAGTGGTGTTAGGCTAGTGTAGGGTGTCATGCTGGGGGTAGTGTTTTAGGGTTTAGGGTAGTGCAGTGGTGTTCGGGTAGTGTAGGGGGTCATGCTGGGGGTGCTATTTTAGAGTTTAGGGTAGTGCAGTGATGTTTGGGTTGTGTAGTGGGTCGTGCTGGGGGTTTTGTTTTAGGGATTAGGGTAGTGCAGTGGTGTTAGGGTAGTGTAGGGTTTTGAGCTGGGAGTAGTGTTTTAGGGTTTAAGGTAGTGCAGTGGTATTTGTGTAGTTTAGAAGGTCGTGCTGGGGGTAGATTTAGGGTTTACTGTAGTTCAGTGGTGTTTGGGTAGTGTAGTGGGTCGTGCTGCGGGTAGTGTTTTGGAGTTTAGGGTAGTGCAGTGGAGTTCGGTTAGTGTAAGGGGTCGTGCCCGGGGGTAGAGTTTTAGTGTTTAGGGTAGTTCATTGGTGTTTGGGTAGTATAGGTACTGGTGCTGGGGGGAGTGTTTTAGGGTAGTGCAGTGGTGGTTGTGTAGGTTAGGGGGTCATGCTGGGGGTAGTGTTTTAGGATTTAATGTAGTGCAGTGGTGTGGGTTGTGTAGGGGGTCATGCTGGGGGTAGTGGTTTAGGGTTTAGTATAGTGCAGTGGTGTTTGGGTAGTGTCAAGATCATGCTGGAGGTAGTGTTTTAGGCTTTAGGGTAATGCAGTGGTGTTTGGGTAGAGTTGGGGGTTGTGCTGGGGTTAGTGTTTTAGAGTTTAGAGGAGAGCAATGGTGTCTGGGTAGTGTAGGGGGTTGTGCTGGGGATAGAGTTTTAGGGTTTAGGGTAGTGCAGTCGTTTTTTGATAGTGTAGCGGATAATGCAGTGGGTAGTGTTTTAGGGTTTAGGGTAGTGCAGTGATGTTAGGGTAATGTAGCGGGTCAGACTGGGGGTAGTGTTTTAGGGTTTAGGGTAGTGCGAGTCATGTTTAGGTAGAATAGGGGGTCGCGCTGGGGGAAGTGTTTTAGGGTTTAGGGTAGTACAGAGGTGTTTGGGTAGTGTAGAGGGTCGTGCAGGGTCATTGATTTAGGGTTTAAGGTAATGCAGTAGTCTTTGGGTAGTGTTGGGGGTCGTGCTGGGGGTAGTGTTTTATGGTTTGGGTCAGTGTAGTGCTGTTTGGGTAGTGTAGGGGGTCGTGCTTCAGGTAGTGTTTTAGGGTTTAGGGTAGTGCAGTGGTGTTTGGGTAGTGGAGGGGGTACTTCTGGGGGTAGTGTTTTAGGGTTTAGGGTAGTGCAGTGGTGTTTTGGTAGTGTTGGGGGTAGATTTAGGGTTTAGGGTTGTGCAGTGGTGTTTGGGTGGTGTAGGGAGTCATGCTTGGGGGAGTGATATAGGGTTTATGGTAGTGCAGTGGTGTTTGGGTAGTGTAGGGTGTTGTGCTGGGGTATTGTTTTAGGGTTTATGGTAGTGCAGTGTTGTTTGGGTAGTGCAGGGGGTCTTGCTGGGGGTAGTGTTTTAGGGTTTAGGGTAGTGCAGTGGTCTTAGGGTAGTGTAGGGGGTCATGCGGGGGTAGTGTTTTAGGGTTTAGGGAAGTGCAGTGGTCTTTGTTTAGAGTAAGGGGTCGTGCTGGGGGTAGTGTTTTAGGGTTTAGGGTAGTGCAGTGGTCTTAGGGTAGTGTAGGGGGTCATGCGGGGGTAGTGTTTTAGGGTTTAGGGAAGTGCAGTGGTCTTTGTTTAGAGTAAGGGGTCGTACTGGGGGTAGTGTTTTAGGGTTTAGGGTAGTGCAGTGGTGTTTGTGTAGTGAAGGGGTCGTGCTGGGGGTAGTGTTTTAGGGTTTAGGGTAGTGCAGTGGTGTTTGTGTAGTGAAGGGGGTCGCGCTGGGTGTATTGTTTTAGGGTTTAGGGTAGTGCATTGGTGTTTGTGTAGTGTAGGGGGCCGTGCTGGGGGTTGTGTTTTAGGGTTTAGGGCAGTTTAGTGGAGGTTGTGTAGTAAAGGGGGTCGTGCTGGGGGTAGTGTTTTAGGGTTAAGGGTAGAGCATTGGTGTTTTGCTAGTAAGGCTTTGTGCTGGTGGCAGTGTTTTAGGGTTTAGGGTAGTGCTGTCGTGTTTTGTTAGTGTAGGGGGTCATGCTGTGGGTAGTGTTTTAGGGTTTAGGGTTGTGCAGTGGTGTTAGGCTAGTGTAGGGTGTCATGCTGGGGGTAGTGTTTTAGGGTTTAGGGTAGTGCAGTGGTGTTCGGGTAGTGTAGGGGGTCATGCTGGGGGTGCTATTTTAGAGTTTAGGGTAGTGCAGTGATGTTTGGGTTGTGTAGTGGGTCGTGCTGGGGGTTTTGTTTTAGGGATTAGGGTAGTGCAGTGGTGTTAGGGTAGTGTAGGGTTTTGAGCTGGGAGTAGTGTTTTAGGGTTTAAGGTAGTGCAGTGGTATTTGTGTAGTTTAGAGGGTCGTGCTGGGGGTAGATTTAGGGTTTACTGTAGTTCAGTGGTGTTTGGGTAGTGTAGTGGGTCGTGCTGCGGGTAGTGTTTTGGAGTTTAGGGTAGTGCAGTGGTGTTCGGTTAGTGTAGGGGGTCGTGCCCGGGGGTAGAGTTTTAGTGTTTAGGGTAGTTCATTGGTGTTTGGGTAGTATAGGTACTGGTTCTGGGGGGAGTGTTTTAGGGTAGTGCAGTGGTGGTTGTGTAGGTTAGGGGGTCATGCTGGGGGTAGTGTTTTAGGATTTAATGTAGTGCAGTGGTGTGGGTTGTGTAGGGGGTCATGCTGGGGGTAGTGTTTTAGGGTTTAGTATAGTGCAGTGGTGTTTGGGTAGTGTCAAGATCATGCTGGAGGTAGTGTTTTCGGCTTTAGGGTAATAAAGTGGTGTTTGGGTAGAGTTGGGGGTTGTGCTGGGGTTAGTGTTTTAGAGTTTAGAGGAGAGCAATGGTGTTTGGGTAGTGTAGGGGGTTGTGCTGGGGATAGAGTTTTAGGGTTTAGGGTAGTGTAGTCGTGTTTTGATAGTGTAGCGGATAATGCAGTGGGTAGTGTTTTAGGGTTTAGGGTAGTGCAGTGATGTTAGGGTAATGTAGCGGGTCAGACTGGGGGTAGTGTTTTAGGGTTTAGGGTAGTGCGAGTCGTGTTTAGGTAGAATAGGGGGTCGCGCTGGGGGAAGTGTTTTAGGGTTTAGGGTAGTACAGAGGTGTTTGGGTAGTGTAGAGGGTCGTGCAGGGTCATTGATTTAGGGTTTAAGGTAATGCAGTATTCTTTGGGTAGTGTTGGGGGTCGTGTTGGGGGTAGTGTTTTATGGTTTGGGTCAGTGCAGTGCTGTTTGGGTAGTGTAGGGGGTCGTGCTTCAGGTAGTGTTTTAGGGTTTAGGGTAGTGCAGTGGTGTTTGGGTAGTGGAGGGGGTACTTCTGGGGGTAGTGTTTTAGGGTTTAGGGTAGTGCAGTGGTGTTTTGGTAGTGTTGGGGGTAGATTTAGGGTTGTGCAGTGGTGTTTGGGTGGTGTAGGGAGTCATGCTTGGGGGAGTGATATAGGGTTTATGGTAGTGCTGTGGTGTTTGGGTAGTGTAGGGTGTTGTGCTGGGGGTATTGTTTTAGGGTTTATGGTAGTGCAGTGTTGTTTGGGTAGTGCAGGGGGTCTTGCTGGGGGTAGTGTTTTAGGGTTTAGGGTAGTGCAGTGGTCTTAGGGTAGTGTAGGGGGTCATGCGGGGGTAGTGTTTTAGGGTTTAGGGAAGTGCAGTGGTCTTTGTTTAGAGTAAGGGGTCGTGCTGGGGGTAGTGTTTTAGGGTTTAGGGTAGTGCAGTGGTCTTAGGGTAGTGTAGGGGGTCATGCGGGGGTAGTGTTTTATGGTTTAGGGAAGTGCAGTGGTCTTTGTTTAGAGTAAGGGGTCGTACGGGGGTAGTGTTTTAGGGTTTAGGGTAGTGCAGTGGTGTTTGTGTAGTGAAGGGGTCGTGCTGGGGGTAGTGTTTTAGGGTTTAGGGTAGTGCAGTGGTGTTTGTGTAGTGAAGGGGGTCGCGCTGGGTGTATTGTTTTAGGGTTTAGGGTAGTGCATTGGTGTTTGTGTAGTGTAGGGGGCCGTGCTGGGGGTTGTGTTTTAGGGTTTAGGGCAGTTCAGTGGAGGTTGTGTAGTAAAGGGGGTCGTGCTGGGGGTAGTGTTTTAGGGTTAAGGGTAGAGCATTGGTGTTTTGCTAGTAGGGCTTTGTGCTGGTGGCAGTGTTTTAGGGTTTAGGGTAGTGCTGTCATGTTTTGTTAGTGTAGGGGGTCATGCTGTGGGTAGTGTTTTAGGGTTTAGGGTTGTGCAGTGGTGTTAGGCTAGTGTAGGGTGTCATACTGGGGGTAGTGTTTTAGGGTTTAGGGTAGTGCAGTGGTGTTCGGGTAGTGTAGGGGGTCATGCTGGGGGTGCTATTTTAGAGTTTAGTGCAGTGATGTTTGGGTTGTGTAGTGGGTCGTGCTGGGGGTTTGTTTTAGGGATTAGGGTAGTGCAGTGGTGTTAGGGTAGTGTAGGGTTTTGAGCTGGGAGTAGTGTTTTAGGGTTTAAGGTAGTGCAGTGGTATTTGTGTAGTTTAGAGGGTCGTGCTGGGGGTAGATTTAGGGTTTACTGTAGTTCAGTGGTGTTGGGGTAGTGTAGTGGGTCGTGCTGCGGGTAGTGTTTTGGAGTTTAGGGTAGTGCAGTGGTGTTCGGTTAGTGTAGGGGGTCGTGCCCGGGGGTAGAGTTTTAGTGTTTAGGGTAGTTCATTGGTGTTTGGGTAGTATAGGTACTGGTGCTGGGGGGAGTGTTTTAGGGTAGTGCAGTGGTGTTTGTGTAGGTTAGGGGGTCATGCTGGGGGTAGTGTTTTAGGATTTAATGTAGTGCAGTGGTGTGGGTTGTGTAGGGGGTCATGCTGGGGGTAGTGTTTTAGGGTTTAGTATAGTGCAGTGGTGTTTGGGTAGTGTCGAGATCATGCTGGAGGTAGTGTTTTAGGCTTTAGGGTAATGCAGTGGTGTTTGGGTAGAGTTGGGGGTTGTGCTGGGGGTAGTGTTTTAGGCTTTGGGGCAGTGCAGTGCTGTTTGGGTAGTGTAGGGGGTCATGCTTCGGGCAGTGTTTTAGGATAGTGCAGTGGTGTTTGTGTAGTGTAAGGGGTCGTGTTTTAGTGTTTAGGGTAGTGCAGTAGTCCATAGGTAGTTTAGCGGTAGTGCTGGGGGTCTTGCTTTAAAGTTTAGAGTAGTGCAGTGGTGTTCGGGTAGTGTAGGGGGTGGTGCTGGGGGTGGTGTTTTAGGGTTTATGGCAGTGCAGTGGTGTTCGGGTGGTGTAGGTGGTTGTACCCGGGGGTAGAGTTTTAGTGTTTAGGGTAGTTTATTGGTGTTTGGGTAGTGTAGGAACTGGTGCTGGAGGGAGTGGTTTAGGGTTTAGGGTAGTGCAATGGTGTTTGTGTAGGGCAGGGGGTCGTGTGGGTTGTGTAGGGGGTACTGCTGGTAGTAGGGTTTTAGGGTTTAGGGTAGTGCAGTTATGTTTGGATAGTGCATTGGTGTTGGTTGTGTAGGGGGTACTACTGGGGATACTGTTTTAGGGTTTAGTATAGTGCAGTGGTCTTTGGGTAGTGTAGGGGGTATTGCTGGGGGTAGTGTTTTAGAGTTTAGGGTAGTGCAGTGGTGTTTGGGTAGTGTTGGAGATCATGCTGGAGGTAGTGTTTTCGGCTTTAGTGTAATGCAGTGGTGTTTGGGTAGTGTTGGGGGTCGTGCTGGGGGTAGTGTTTTCGGCTTTGGGGCAGTGCAGTGTTCTTTGGGTAGTGTAGGGGGTCATGCTTTGGGTAGTGTTTTAGGATAGTGCAGTGGTGTTTGTGTAGTGTAAGGGGTCATGTTTTAGTGTTTAGGGTAGTGCAGTGGTCCATAGGTAGTGTAGGAGTAGTGCTGGGGGTCGTGCTTTAAAGTTTAGAGTAGTGCAGTGGTGTTCGGGTAGTGTAGGGGGTGGTGCTGGGGGTGTGTTTTAGGGTTAAGGGCAGTGCAGGGGTGTTCAGGCAGTGGAGGGGGTCGTGAAGGTGTTGGTTTTTTAGGTGTTAGGGCAGTGCAGAGGTGTTCGGGCAGTGTAGGGGGTCGTGCAGGGGGGTGGTGTTTTGGAGTTTAGAGCAGTGCAGTGGTATTCGGGCAGTGTAGTGGTTGTGTGGGGGGTTGGTGTTTTAGGGTTTAGGGCAGTGCAGTGGTGTGTGGGCAGTGTAGGGTGTCGTGCGGCGGGTTGATGTTTTAGGGTTTAGGGCAGTGCAGTGGTGTTCGGGCAGTGTTTGGGGGTTATGCAGGGGGTGGTATTTTAGGGTTTAGGGTAGTGCGGTGGTGTTTGGGTAGTGTAGGGGGCCGTGCTGGGGGTATTGTTTTAGGGTTTAGGGTAGTGCAGTGGTGTTTGGGTCATGTAGGCAGTACTGTTGGGGGTGGTGTTTTAGGGTTTAGGGTAGTGCACTGGTGTTTGGGTTGAGTAGAGGGCACTGCTGGGGGTAGTGTTTTAGGGTTTTGGGTAGTGCAGTGGTGTTTGGGTAGTATTGGGGGTCCTGCTGGGGGTAGTGTTTTAGGGTCTAGGGAAGTGCAGTGGTGTTTGGGTAGTATAGGGGGTTGTGCTGGGGGTAGTGTTTTAGGGTTTAGGGAAGTGCAGTGGTGTTTGGGTAGTTTAGGGGGACTGTTGGGGGTAGTGTTTTAGGGTTTATGGCAGTGCAGTGATGTTTGGATAGTGTAGGGTATACTGCTGGGGGTAGTGTTTTAGTGTTTAGGATAGTGCAGTGGTGTTTGTGTAGTGTAGTGGGTAGTGTTTTAGGTTTTAGGGTAGTGCAGTGGTCTTTGGGTAGTATAGGGGGTCGTGTGGGGGTAGTGTTTTAGGGTTTACGTTAGTTCAGTTGGCTTTGGTTAGTGTAAAGGGTCGTGCTGGGGGTAGTGTTTTAGGGTTTAGGGTAGTGCAGTGGTGTTTGTTTAGTGAAGGGGGTCTTGCTGGGGGTAGTGTTTTAGGGTATAGGGAAGTGTAGTGGTGTTTGGGTAGTATAGGGGGTTGTGCTGGGGGTAGTGTTTTAGGGTTAGGGTAGTGCAGTGGTGTTTGGGTAGTTTAGGGGGACTGTTGGGCGTAGTGTTTTAGGGTTTAGGGTAGTGCAGTGATGTTTGGGTAGTGTAGGGTATATTGCTGGGGGTAGTGTTTTAGGGTTTAGGATAGTGCAGTGGTGTTTGTGTAGTGTAGTGGGTAGTGTTTTAGATTTTAAGGTAGTGCAGTGGTCTTTCGGTAGTGTAGGGGGTCGTTTGGGGGTAGTGTTTTAAGGTTTACGGTAGTTCAGTTGGCTTTGGTTAGTGTAAGGGGTCATGCTGGGGGTAGTGTTTTAGGGTTTAGGGTAGGGTAGTGCAGTTGTGTTTGTGTAGTAAAGGGGGTCGTACTGGGGGTAGTGTTTTAAAGTTTAGGGTAGTGCAGTGGTGTTTGTGTAGTAAAGGGGGTCGTGCTGGGGGTATTGTTGTAGGGTTTAGGGTAGTGCATTGGTGTTTGTGAAGTGTAGGGGGTCGTGCTGGGGATAGTGTTTTAGGGTTTAGGGCAGTTCAGTGGTGGTTGTGTAGTGAAGTGGTTGTTATGGGGTAGTGTTTTAGGGTTTAGGGTAGAGCATTGGTGTTTTGGTAGTAGGGTTTTGTGCTGGTGATAGTGTTTTAGGGTTTAGGGTAGTGCAGTGGTGTTAGGATAGTGTAGGGGGTCATGCTGCGGGTAGTGTTTTAGGGTTTAGGGTTGTGCAGTGGTGTTAGGCTAGTGTAGGGTGTCATGCTGGGGGTAGCGTTTTAGGGTTTTGGGTAGTGCAGTGGTGTTCGGGTAGTATAGGGGGTCATGCTGGGGGTGGTATTTTAGGGTTTAGGGTAGTGCAGTGGTGGTTGGGTAGTGTAGGGGGCCGTGCTGGGGGTACTGTTTTAGGGTTTAGGGTAGTGCAGTGGTGTTAGGGTAGTGTAGGAGGTCGTGCTGGGGATAGATTTAGGGTTTACGGTAGTTCAGTGGTGTTTGAGTAGTGTAGTGGGTCGTGCTGGGGGTAGTGTTTTAAAGTTTAGGGTAGTGCAGTGGTGTTCGGTTAGTGTAGGGGGTCGTGCTGGGGGTAGAGTTTTGGTGTTTAGGGTAGTTCATTGGTGTTTGGGTAATGTAGGGACTGGTGCTGGGGGAGTGTTTTAGTGTTTCGGGTAGTGCCGTGGTGTTTGTGTAGTGTAGGGGTCATGCTGGGGATAGTGTTTTAGTGTTTAGAGGAGAGCAATGGTGTTTGGGTAGTGTAGGGGGTTGTGCTGGGGATAGAGTTTTAGGGTTTAAGGTAGTGCAGTCGTGTTTTGATAGTGTATCGGATAATGCAGTGGGTAGTGTTTTAGGGTTTAGGGTAGTGCAGTGATGTTAGGGTAATGTAGCGGGTCAGACTGGGGGTAGTGTTTTAGGGTTTAGGGTAGTGCGAGTCGTGTTTAGGTGGAGTAGGGGGTCGTGCTGGGGGAAGTGTTTTAGGGTTTAGGGTAGTACAGAGGTGTTTGGGTAGTGTAGAGGGTCATGCAGGGTCATTGATTTAGGGTTTGGGGTAATGCAGTAGTCTTTGGGTAGTGTTGGGGGTCGTGCTGGGGGTAGTGTTTTATGGTTTGGGTCAGTGCAGTGCTGTTTGGGTAGTGTAGGGGGTCGTGCTTCAGGTAGTGTTTTAGGGTTTAGGGTAGTGCAGTGGTGTTTGGGTAGTGGAGGGGGTACTTCTGGGGGTAGTGTTTTAGGGTTTAGGGTAGTGCAGTGGTGTTTTGGTAGTGTTGGGGGTAGATTTAGGGTTTAGGGTCGTGCAGTGGTGTTTGGGTGGTGTAGGGAGTCATGCTTGGGGGAGTGATATAGGGTTTATGGTAGTGCAGTGGTGTTTGGGTAGTGTAGGGTGTTGTGCTGGGGGTATTGTTTTAGGGTTTATGGTAGTGCAGTGTTGTTTGGGTAGTGTAGGGGTCTTGCTGGGGGTAGTGTTTTAGGGTTTAGGGTAGTGCAGTGGTGTTTTATAGTGAAGGGGGTCGCGCTGGGTGTATTGTTTTAGGGTTTAGGGTAGTGCATTGGTGTTTGTGTAGTGTAGGGGGCCATGCTGGGGGTTGTGTTTTAGGGTTTAGGGCAGTTCAGTGGAGGTTGTGTAGTGAAGGGGGTCGTGCTGGGGGTAGTGTTTTAGGGTTAAGGGTAGAGCATTGGTGTTTTGCTAGTAGGGCTTTGTGCTGGTGGTAGTGTTTTAGGGTTTAGGGTAGTGCTGTCATGTTTTGTTAGTGTAGGGGGTCATGCTGTGGGTAGTGTTTTAGGGTTTAGGTTTGTGCAGTGGTGTTAGGCTAGTGTAGGGTGTCATGCTGGGGGTAGTGTTGTAGGGTTGAGGGTAGTGCAGTGGTGTTCGGGTAGTGTAGGGGGTCATGCTGGGGGTGCTATTTTAGAGTTTAGGGTAGTGCAGTGGTGTTTGGCTTGTGTAGTGGGTTGTGCTGGGGGTTTTGTTTTAGGGATTAGGGTAGTGCAGTGGTGTTAGGGTAGTGTAGGGTTTTGAGCTGGGAGTAGTGTTTTAGGGTTTAAGGTAGTGCAGTGGTATTTGTGTAGTTTAGAGGGTCGTGCTGGGGGTAGATTTAGGGTTTACGGTAGTACAGTGGTGTTTGGGTCGTGTAGTGGGTCGTGCTGCGGGTATGGTTTTGGAGTTTAGGGTAGTGCAGTGGTGTTCGGTTAGTGTAGGGGGTCGTGCCCGGGGGTAAAGTTTTAGTGTTTAGGGTAGTTCATTGGTGTTTGGGTAGTATAGGTACTGGTGCTGGGGGGAGAGTTTTAGGGTAGTGCAGTGGTGTTTGTGTAGGTTAGGGGGTCATGCTGGGGGTAGTGTTTTAGGGTTTAATGTAGTGCAGTGGTGTGTGTTGTGTAGGGGGTCATGCTGGGGGTAGTGTTTTAGGGTTTAGTATAGTGCAGTGGTGTTTGGGTAGTGTCGAGATCATGCTGGAGGTAGTGTTTTAGGCTTTAGGGTAATGCAGTGGTGTTTGGGTAGAGTTGGGGGATGTGCTGGGGGTTGTGTTTTAGGCTTTGGGGCAGTGCAGTGCTGTTTGGGTAGTGTAGGGGGTCATGCTTTGGGCAGTGTTTTAGGATAGTGCAGTGGTGTTTGTGTAGTGTAAGGGGTCGTGTTTTAGTGTTTAGGGTAGCGCAGTAGTCCATAGGTAGTTTAGCGGTAGTGCTGGGGGTCGTGCTTTAAAGTTTAGAGTAGTGCAGCGGTGTTTGGGTAGTGTAGGGGGTGGTGCTGGGGGTGGTGTTTTAGGGTTTATGGCAGTGCAGTGGTGTTCGGGTAGTGTAGGGGATGGTTCTGGGGTGGTGTAGGGTTTAGGGCAGAGCAGTGGTATTTGGGCAGTGTGGGGGGTTGTGCAGGGGATTGTGTTTTAGAGTTTAGGGCAGTGCAGTTGTGTTCAGGCAGTGTAGGTTGTCGTGCAAGGGGTGGCGTATTAGGGTTAAGGGCAGTGCAGGGGTGTTCAGGCAGTGGAGGGGGTCGTGAAGGTGTTGGTGTTTTAGGTTTTAGGGCAGTGCAGAGGTGTTCGGGCAGTGTAGGGGGTCGTGCAGGGGGGTGGTGTTTTAGGGTTTAGAGCAGTGCAGTGGTATTCGGGCAGTGTAGTGGTCATGTGGGGGGTTGGTGTTTTAGGGTTTACGGCAGTGCAGTGGTGTGAGGGCAGTGTTTGGGGGTTGTGCAGGGGGTTGGTGTTTTAGGGTTTAGGGCAGTGCAGTGGTGTTTGGGCAGTGTTTGGCGGTCATGCAGGAGGTTGGTGTTTTAGGACTTAGGGCAATGCAGTGGTGTTCAGGCAGTGTTTGGGGGTCGTGCAGGGGATTGGTGTTGTAGGGTTTAGGGCAGTGCAGTAGTGTTTGGGCAGTGTAGGGGGTCGCACTGGGGGTAGTCTTTTAGGGTTTAGGGTAGTGCATTGGTGTTTGTGTAGTATAGCGGGTCATGCTGGGTGTAGTTTTTTAGGGTTTAGGGCAGGGCAGTGGTGTTTATCTAGTTTGAGGTTTAGGGCAATTCAGTGGTGGTGGTTGTGTAGTGTAGGGGGTTGTGCTGTGGGTAGTGTTTAAAAGTTTAGGGAAGAGCAGTTGTGGTTGGGTTGTGTAGGGGGTTGTGCTGGGGGTTGTGTTTTAGGGTTTAGGGTAGTGCAGTCATATTTTGGTAGTGTAGGGGGTCATGCTGTGAGTTGTGTTTTAGGATTTAGGACAGTGCAGGGGTGTTAGGGTAGCGAAGGGGGCTGTGCTGTGGGTGCTGTTTTAGGGTTTAGGGCAGTGCAGGGGTGTCCGTGCAGTGTAGGGGGTCATGCTGTGGGTGGTGTTTTAGGGTTTAGGGCAATGCAGGGGTGTTTGGGCAGTGTAGGGGGTCGATCTGTGGTGGTGTTTTGGGTTTAGGGCAGTGCAGAGGTGTTCGGGCAGTGTAGGGGTCATGCAGGGGGTGGGTGTTTTAGGGTTTAGGGCAGTGCAGTGGTGTTCAGGCAGTGTAAGGGGTCATGCAGGGGGTGGTGTTTCAGGGTTTAGGGCAGTGCAGTGGTGTTTGGGCAGTGTAGGTGGTCGTGAAAGGGGGTGGTGTTTTAGGGCAGTTCAGTGGTGTTCAGGCAGTGTAGGGGGTCATGCAGGGGGTGGTGTTTTTGGTTCTAGGGCAGTGCAGTGGTGTTTGGGCAGTGTAGGGGGTCATGCAGGGGTTGGTGTTTTAGGGTTTAGGCAGTGCAGTGGTGCTCGGGCACTGTACGAGGTCGAGCAGGGAGTTGGTGGTTTAGGGTATTCGAGTTGTGTTCTGGCAGTGTAGTGGTCGTGCAGGGGGTTGGTGTTTTAGGGTTTAGGACAGTGCTGTGGTGTTCGACAGTGTAGAGGGTCTTGCAGGGGGTTGGTGTTTTAGGGTTTAGAGCAGTGCAGTGGAGTTCGGGCAGTGTAGGGGGTCGTGCAGGGGGTTGGTGTTTTAGGGTTTAGGGTAGTGCAGTGGTGTTTGGGCAGTGTAGAGGGTCCTGCTGGGGATGGTGTTTTAGGGTTTACAGTAGTGCAGTGGTGTTTAGGTAGTGTAGGGGGTACTGCGGGAGTAGTGTTTTAGGGTTTAGGGTAGTGCAGTGGTGTTTGGGTCATGTAGGGAGTACTGCTTGGGGTAATGTTTTAGGGTTTTGAGTAGTGCAGTGGTGTTTGGGTAGAGTAGTGGGTCATGCTTTGGGTAGTGTTTTAGGGTTTAGGGTAGTGCAGTGGTGTTTGGGTAGTGTTGGGGGTCATGCTGGGGATAGTGTTTAAGAGTTTCGGGTAGCGCAATGGTGTTTGGTTAGCATAGGGGTTCGTGCTGGGGTGGTGTTTTAGGGTTTAGGGTAGCACAGTGGTATTTGGGTAGTATAGGGGGGCATACTGGGGTGGTGTTTTAGGGTTTTGGGTAGCGCAGTGGTGTTTGGGTAGTGTAGGGGGTCGTGCTGGTGGTAGTGTTTTAGTGATTAGGGTAGCGCAGTGGTGTTTGTGTAGAGTAGGGGTCGTGCTGGGGATAGTGTTTTAATGTTTAGGGTATAACAAAGGTGTTTGGGTAATGTAGGTGGTCATGCTGGGAGTAGTGTTTTATGGTTTAGGGTAGCACAGTGGTGTTTGTGTAGTGTAGGTGTTCGTGCTGAGGGCAGTGTTGTAAGGTTTGGGAGAGCGCAGTGGTGTTTGGGTAGTGTAGGGGGTCGTGCTGGGGGTAGTGTTTTAGGGTTTAGGGTAGCGCAGTGGTGTATGGGTAGCATAGGGGGTCAGGCTGAGGTTAGTATTTTAGGGTTTAGGGTAGTGCAGTGGTGTTTGTGTAGTAGGGGGAATTATTTTAGGTTTAGGGTAGTGCAGTGGTGTTCGGGTAGTGTAGGGGGTCGTGCTGGGGGTGGTGTTTTAGGGTTTAGGGCAGTGCAGTGGTGTTTGTGTAGTGTAGGCAGTCGTGCTGGGGTGGTTTTTTAGGGTTTAGGGCAGAGCAGTGGTGTTCCGGCAGTGCAGGGGGTCGTGCAGGGGCTGGTGTTTTAGGGTTTACGGTAGTACAGTGGTGTTTGGGCAGTGTAGGGTGTCGTGCAGGGGTTTGGTGTTTTAGGGTTTTGGGCAGTGCAGGGATGTTCGGGCATTGTAGGAGTGCATGCTGTGGTGGTGTTTTAGGGTTTAGGGCAGTACAGGGGTGTTCGGGCAGTGTAGGAGGTTGTGCTGTGGGTGGTGTTTTAGGGTTTAGGGCAGTGCAGGGGTGTTCGGGCAGTGTAGGGGTTGTATTGTGGGTGGTGTTTTAGGGTTTAGGGCAGTGCAGGGCTGTTCGGGCAGTGTAGGGGGACGTGCTGTGGGTGGTGTTTTAGGGTTTAGGGCAGTGCAGAGGTGTTCAGGCAGTGTCGATGGTCATGTATGGGATGGGTGTTTAAGGGTTTAGGGCATTGCAGTGGTGTTCAGGCAGTGCAGGGGGTCGTGCAGGGGTTGGTGTTTTAGGGTTAAGGGCAGTGCATTGGTGTTTGGGCAGTTTAGGGAGTGATGCAGGGGTTGGTGTTTTAGGGTTTAGGGCAGTGCAAAGGTGTTCGGGCAGTGTAGGGGGTAGAGCAGGGGGTTGGTGTTTTAGGGTTTAGGGCAGTGCAGTGGTTCAGGAAGTGTAGGGGGTTGTGCAGGGGGTTGGTGTTTTAGGGTTTAGGGTAGTGCAAAGGTGTTCGGGCAGTGTAGGGGGTCGAGCAGGGGGTTGGTGTTTTAGGGTTTAGGGCAGTGCAGTGGTTCGGGCAGTTTAGGGGGTCGTGCAGGGGGTTGGTGTTTTAGGGTTTAGGGCAGTGCAAAGGTGTTCAGGCAGTGTAGGGGGTCGAGCAGGGGGTTGGTGTTTTAGGGTTTAGGGCAGTGCAGTGGTTCATGAAGTATAGGGGGTCATGCAGGGGGTTGGTGTTTTAGGGTTTAGGGCAGTGCTGTGGTGTTTGGCAGTGTAGGGGGTCTTGCAGGGGGTTGTTGTTTTATGGTTGAGGGCAGTGTAGTGGTGATTGGGCAGTGCAGGGGGTTGTACAGAGGGTGTTTTTTAAGAGCAGTGCAGTTGTGTTTGGGCAGTGTAGGGGGTCGTGCAGGGGGTGGTGTTTTAGGTTTTAGGGTTGAGCAGTGGTGTTCGGAAAGTGTAGGGGGTCATGCAGGGGTTGGTGTTTTAGGGTGTAGGGCAGTGCACTGGTGTTTAGACAGTGTAGGGGGTCGTGCAGGTGGTTGGTGTTTTAGGGTATAGGGCAGTGCTGTGGGGTTCGGGCAGTGTAGGGGGTCGTGCAGGGGGTTGGTGTTTAAGGGTTTAGGGCAGTGCTGTGGTGTTCAGCAGTGTAGGGGTTCTTGCAGGGGGTTAGTGTTTTAGGGTTTAGGGCAGTGCAATGGTATTCGGGCAGTGCAGGGGGTCATGCAGCAGGGTGGTGTTTTAGGGCAGTGCAGGGGTGTTCCGGCAGTGTAGGTGGTCGTGCAGGGGGTGGTATTTTAAGTTTTAGGGTAGAGCAGTGGTGTTCGGGCAGTGTAGGTGGTCAAGCAGGGGGTTGGTGTTTTAGGGTTTAGGGCAGTGCAGTGGTGTTTGGGCAGTGTAGGGGTCGTGCAGGGGGTTGGTGTTTTAGGGTCGAGGCCAGTGCTGTGGTGTTCGGCAGTGTAGGGGTTCTTGCGGGGGGTTGGTGTTTTTGGGTTTAGGGCAGTGCAGTGGTTTTCGGGCAGTGTAGGGGTCATGCAGGATGTTGGTGTTTTAGAGTTTCGGGTAGTGCAGTGGTGCTTGGGCAGTGTAAAGGGTACTGCTGGTGGTGGTGTTTTAGGGTTTAGGGTAGCGCAGTGGTGTTTGGGTAGTGTAGTGGGGCGTGCTGGGGTGGTGTTTTTGGGTTTTGGGTAGCGCAGTTGTGTTTGGGTAGTGTAGGGGGTCTGCTGGGGGTTTGGTTTTAGGGTTTAGGGTAGCGCAGTGGTGTTTGTGTAGAGTAGGGGTCGTGCTGGGGGTAGTGTTTTAATGTTTAGGGTATCACAGAGGTGTTTGGGTAGTGTAGGTGATCATGCTGGGAGTAGAGTTTTATGGTTTAGGGTAGCGCAGTGGTGTTTGTGTAGTGTAGGGGTTTGTGCTGGGTGCATTAACCACGTTCGTAAAATAGAGGTAACATCAGTAACAACATATACTTCTAACTTGCAAGTAGTACTGATCGGCGGACTTAAAAGTAATAACATCTCAATTTGTCTTTTGATAATCAACTGCTACATCAACCCCGCCACTCAGCAAAAAAAACAAGTAATAAAAGCACTAACAAGAGAAATGGAACACCTTATAAATAAATATGCGTCACATTTCCCAATTATCGTCGGGGTCATGAATACCAGGGAGTTGGAGCATGCAACTTGGGACCCTCTAAACAATACAGTTTCGGCCCCGCTGCAACGGCTTCTTAGCACGCAAAACATGGTTTCCATCCTTAATATATCAAAAAAGCCTCGGACCCTCTCTGGCATCCACTTCCCACCTTCAGTCAACAATTGATTACATCTTTATGTCGGACAACTTGCTAACCTATTTTAACAACTTTGAAGTGGGAAACAGGGATGAGAGTGACCACAGACCGCTGAGGGTATCTTTTGAGCTAAACGGGGAACCTGCTAAACTTCTGGAAATATTTGGAGCTTCAACCGGAGAAGAGCATCATGAAGTCCTGAGCAGAATAAAATGGACCACAAACTTAGGCCCAAAGCTTTTGGAGTGGATTTTATACAAAAAGTCAAGTCAAACAGACAGAAGTATGGTATCCCCGTTGGAGCTCTGGAAAACACTCCTTGATGACCTAAAAAATGTTTTCGGACGAGTTACTGGAATCCCTAATGCACAGGTCTCCTACACACAAAACCAGTTGTCACAATTAAAACCATGGGGCTTAGCGCAAACCAAGCGGAATCTTTCAAAGTCCTTGAAGGCAAGAAGAACAGGAGCCATAAATTCCCATATAACGGAAATAAAAGCGCTTCGTAGGGAACACAGGAAGACTATATGGGAAATACGATCAAAGAAAATCGAGGCAGAGTGGCTGAAAATCTTTAATTTTCTCAAAGAAAAGGGTCACATCCAACTTTGGAGATACATTAAACAATAGAGCCATACCGGTCAAAGTAAGGAAAACGGAGTGGCAGCTTCCGAGTGGGTCAAATATGCAAAACAACTATATACGATACATCAAAATATGACTGATACTCAAATACAACAAAACACCCCAGCTCCTTATAATAACGATAAAATACCGGTTATTACTAAGGCGGAGATCATCAACCTGATTAAAAAAATGAAGGTAGATGGGGCCCCTGGTCCCAACGGAATCCCAGCAGCAGTGCTCAAAGCTTCCCACGGGTTCTGGGCGGACCAGTTAACACCATTCTTTAAGTACGCATTCGTCACGTCTACAGTTCCATCCTCGTGGAAATGTTCAATACTTGTTCCGATCCACAAAAAAGGCGACCATACCAAACCTGAAAATTATCGCCTGGTTGCTTTATTAGATATAGAAGCAAAAGCATACGCCAGACTATTGTTGAAGGAGCTAGAAATCTGGGTAAAAGATCATAATATCCTTCCATTTTTCCAATCTGGATTCAGGCCCCAAAGCTCCACCATAGACAACATTCTAGTACTGGGACTCTTGTCATCACATGCGACCCAGACATTACAGCTACCGTTGTTCTGCTGCTTTGTGGACTATAGCGCAGCTTTTGACTGAGTTATTCGCGGCAAGCTATGGAAAAAACTTAGCAACTGGGGGATATCACAGATGCTTTTAAAAGCAATAATTGCCCTGTACGAGGGGACCCGGGTACGTATTAAAACCAGTCAAACATTCGTAACGACCAAGGTTCCAACCAATAATGGCCTCAAACAAGAGTGTGTTTTGGCCCCCTTACTTTTTAACATCTACACAGCTGATCTGGGGAAAGCCCTGGAGGGGGCAAATCTACTAACACCAAGGCTGGGGAATGTGAGGCTCCAAATCCTCCAATATGCCGACGACATTGTCATTACGGATCATACCAGGACAGGCCTGCAGAAAGCCTTAGAAGCGCTGCATAGATTTAATCAAAAGAACAATCTCCTGGTGAATCAGAAGAAGACCAGGATAATAATCTTTGGGACGTACCACCATAAGAGAACAGCTCAATGGCGCCTAGGAGAACTGCAAATTAAAACTTGCAAAAGTTATAATTATTTGGGTCTCAGGATATCGGAGGGGGCCACACCCTCAGCCCATTTGAAATATTTGAGAAGTAAGGGGACTGGCATTATCTATTTCCTGAGAAATCTCAACCGAAAACTACACAGCCTGACTGTAGAACCAATTCTGAAAGTCTTAAAAGCAAAAGCAGTGCCCTCCCTTAATTATGGCCACTTGGTCTTTCCTGGTGCTTTCAATAAACTTCCTACGAGCCACCAAATTTCTGTATATAAGAAGGTATTAGGTATTCCACGTCAGGCAAGGAAAGCAAGAGTAAGGTTGGAGCTGGGTCTTACTCTTTCGGATATTACCTGCTATGGGGACACGGTAAAATATTACATTAGCACCTTGCGAGCTCCCGCAACATCTCTAAAAACGCATATCAAAATAATTTTTGAAGAAAGTGGCTCGTACCTGGGTTTTACAGGATAGGAATCGGCACCTTAATGTCAAGAGGTGTCCGCCGGAACGCTCATCAGCAAAAGTTATTAAAACTTACAATTTTGCAACTCAAACATACACCATACCATAGGACGGTTTATAAATAGTCACAGTACCACTACACCACCTCAACACCTGCCCTTGCTTAACTTTACACAATAAAAGAAAGAGCCCAAGCAAACGTAGATGCGCCACTATAGCTATACACAGCCTTAACTTCAACAGATGTCTCCTGAAAAGCTCATCAGCAAACCGTATTAAAACATGCAAATTTGCGGGTAAAACATATACCATGCCATAGGGTGCTTTATAAGTGCTCCCAGTGGTATTACATCACATTTAGTAGCTCGACATCTCCACGTTACTATATTCTGTATTTCAAACAGCAAAATAACTACCTCCCCCACACCCACACCCGCCCTTGGTTAACAGTACAAATTCAAACCCCCCATGCCTAGTAGCGCCACTATACCCATACCCAGGCTTAATTTTAACATGTGTCTACCGGAACACTTATCAGCAAAAACTATTCAAACATGGAAATTGGCGGGTAAAACATAAACCATCCCATAGCACTGTTTATAAATGGACCCAGTGAAACTACATTACCTTTAGTAACTACACATGCCCACGTTACAAATATCCATCCTATAATGAGCAACATACGCACCTCGGCACCCCCACACTTCCCTTGTATAACCTTACAAAATCAAACAACAAGCCACAGCACTCCCGTTACCGCCACTATAGCCATACATAGACTTAATGTCAACAGGTGTCTGCCTGAACGCTCTTCAGCAAAACCAATTAAAACCTGCAATTTTGCAACTCAAACATACATCATACCATAAGACTGTTTATAAATTGTCACAGTACCACTACACCACCTCAACACCCGCAAATTGGCGGGTAAAACGTAAACCATCCCTTAGTATGGTTTATAAATGGACCCAGTCAAACTCCAAACACCGTACACGGCCCCACTGTACAACAACCTACCCTGACTTACATTCAAATCTACCTCTCAGTGTCAAAAATAAGACCACAACCTCCCCACATAACATTTCTGCATTTCGTTTTATCGCTTTTAACTTAATAACATATACGACTCCTACCACCACTCCCACCGCCCCAATATTTCCACAAAAAATTATCAGTTGCAAACATGCGACATTATCTTTATCTCCCAAAATACATTACAAACTCAAATTAATGCTGTATCTCATTTTCAAACAATACAGTCCTATAAAGATGACAGACTAAACTTCATATCTGTGAAAAATTCCTAAACATATATAAAATACTTACATAACAGCTCAAATTTTATGCATATTTCATAACCAATATCAAAAACCACACTTTACTAACACTATATCACTTTGAAATAAAAAATACATTCAAAATTAAAAAAAATCACCTTAAATTCTTATTCAATACTATAAAACACATTACACACCTTGTTCATTTCTAACTCACCTTTGTAGTTGTTATCCAGATTTCAAATGACACACACATACAATTCTCTCTTTCTCACATAGTACATGTAAAGCTCCGACTTCATCAAGAATTAAACAAGGAATGGCACAATTTCTCTGTCGCTCCACACATAAATACATGTAAAGAACAAATCAGAATACTTCATTCCTTCAACAACATTCCAAAACTTACCTCCATTGGTTAATTTTGAATTTTTCTTTCGAAAAGCTACTTATTATTCCGCGCCACATACAAGGTCACAAGTTCAACCTATTTTATCACCACACTTTCTGGAACCTTCTACGACACCTGCAGGTTAAAAGTTCATAATTTTTTGTTTAACCTAACGTTATACTTTTGTAACGTTTTATCGAACATTTAACAGCACATGCATGTTAAAAGTTCACAATAGCGGTCAGTAGTTCATCAGCTTTATTCCCAACTCCAGCAGCACCTCACCTTACGCCCCCAGCGCCGTTAGACCCATAGGAGTCAGTGCTTTCCACTTTCCAATTACTAATTTCATTTCATACACACAAATTTACCTTTGCACTCCCTATATAACACCCCCTAAGCACCATACACAAGTTACAATTTTCGAAACAAAAGTTCCTCCAAGTAGCTATAACTACATGCTGACACTACTTGCACAGATGTGGCACAGCGGCCAGAGCACATGACTTCACAGCATATGACACACAGTTTGGGCTCACGCTTTCATCCCTGAGTCTGGCAGCAGCTCAGCTTAGCAGCATGAGACTCTACACACTACCTCACATATTTTCCGTACCCCAGAACTTTCAGTCCAGTACGGCTCAGTAGTTCATCCTAGTAGTTATAAACACATGTTGACACTACTTCCACAGCTGTACTGCAGCGGCCATGGCACATGATTTCACAGCATAAGACACACAATTTAGACTCACGCTCTATTCCAGCTGGACCTGTTCCAATATGAAAAATTCCAATAAGGATGAGTTTTTCATATTGGAACAGGTCCGGCTGGACCACAGAGGATGGAACAGGATTCTCAAACTTAGATAAGAAGAGTCTAAATGCATTGTGGATTTACACAGACCAGGGCTCCTTGGGGCCTTAATCAGGTTGAAGAGCTCTCTATACATCTCAAGGTAGAACAGTTTCATCTCTTGACCGAGCTCCCCCTGTAGAATACACATCTACCACGAATCTCTGTCTGTAGCTATTTCTCCCTTTATTTTTCATGTTATCTATTCATGTTCTTTATCATGCTTGTCTGTAGTGGTTGCATTAACAGTTATATTTGTTATTTCACTTCCTTAGCTCCTCCATTGAGTAAATTGCTGATTTCAGTTTCCTCATCCTATATATATTGTGCATAGAAACTTTGCAGTATGATGCGACATCTGGCATCATATTTTAATTTGTTGTTTGTCTTGTTTCTTTGCAGGAGAGAAGGAAGGGACCTACTCACCTACACAGGTCCCCTAAACTTTTCTTCGATTATCACTTGTTGAAATATTCAGTAGCACCTGATGGGGCAACATGACTAGACATTTCTTCGACATTGGTCTGTTATTTTATCACTTTGAATTTTCATGTGGCCTATATTTTGGGGACGGGAGCAATTGCTTTTTGATTCTGATGAACCACTTGGAGGTAGTTATTATATGCTTAAATTATGCTTATATCATGCTTAGCACTATGCTATTACTGTGATACTCATTGTCCCTGATATTATAATGAAGGGCAGACTTATGGTCTGACACTATGTCATTAACATTAAATATTGACATTGTCACACTACCCGGATAAAGTCCCTATTTAGGCAGGACATGTCAGTCAAATGCACTTGCGGCCATTTCGACCTTTCTGTTTGGGTCTAGTTACTGCACTAATAATTTACTGTTTGTTGGAACGCTGGACAGGACATTTGTCTGATTAGAGTATATTGGTACATGCGACGTTAGTTAAAGCCGATCGCGGCCTCATTGAATATAGTGCATTAGACACGACATGTTTGTATAAGGATTTCCCTTACTATGCATGAAGTCTTCATTTGATGTGATTACACTGTATGAGTTTGCTTAAATATTTATTAATTTCCGTCTGTACCACTCCAACATGCCGCCAAATAAATTTACAATTTTGTTTTGTCCTTTGTCTATTTTGTGTAACCAGTTACCGGTTGCTATGAGATACTTTCGATGTTTGTGCATTTGTAATGCACGTGATCAAGGCTGCGGATACAGTTGAAACGCGTTGTGGTGTAATAAACCTGGTTGTTTACACACTGGATGGTGATCGTTGTTGTACCAGAGAGCGCATGGACTTGAGAATAAATTCTACTTGGATTATTGCCAGCGTGCTCCGCTCCTAGGGTGTCAGCTGCCCGGAAGGAGCTTTTCTGTGTGAGAATATATATATATATACAATTAATCACAACCCAAGGA
The DNA here is from genome assembly GCF_964204655.1 of Triturus cristatus. Taxonomy (NCBI): domain Eukaryota; kingdom Metazoa; phylum Chordata; class Amphibia; order Caudata; family Salamandridae; genus Triturus; species Triturus cristatus. Next base: position 161,855,441 of record NC_140585.1, read on the forward strand.
GGACAAGTTACGCAAATACGAGAAACTGAAAAGAAGCGAAATAACTAAGTGGTGGGAAGCAACATCACTACAGCATTATGTTGATCAGGACATGGTCCCTAGGGGGCTAAGAATCTTTATGACGCCAACATATGAAAAACCCAATCCCAAAATGCTGGAAGAATGGTCGAACAATTCAGCTCTCAGCTCTAGGAGGATGTTAGAAATTCTCATCAAGTACGCCTGGTTAGATCGAGAGGTGATTTTGGAAGACATCAAAGAAGTAATGGATGACCTGAAGAAAAGTATGGATAAGGAAACCTTGGAAAAGGCTCTAGCTAACATCAAAGAGAAATTGATCAAACACGAAGAAGATATAAAAGCGCGGAAAGAAAGAAAGCTTAACCGCGATTATGGTGATTACGACACCGGGCGCATTCTTACATTCAGACTCAAATATGACCATCTTTACAAGCAAGGCGAACATGAATTGGAGAAGACGGCTTCCCCAAATGTGATGTCTGAAAATGAAGGGGCCATTTCAAGCGAATGTGAGTCTGATGTGTCAGTACGTAGCGAGACCCCCATAGTACCAAACGAGAAACAACTGACTTTTTTAGACCAATATCGGACATTGCGGAGAGGCTGCCAAACCACGAGGGAGTCCCCAACCCCGAAAACAAGAGGACAGAGAGGACGGGGATGGGGGAGAGGAAGAGGACACGGCGAAATCGCAGAGTCAGAATTAGACAACGGTGGCAGAAGAGGCAGGGGCCGTGGCACAGTGGGAAGAGGCCGATCATATGCCAAAAAAACTTACTGATGGATGAAGCAACGGTAAAAAGACCCATGAACTCAACAGAGAAAAGAACCCTCTGTCTTGGCCTCTCTTTTTGTCCTTCTAATCGCTTGAATTACATTAACGATAGAATTGATCTCTTCAAGTATGTCCGTAAGTTAAAACTTAAGAAATGGCATAAGATCAAAGGAGGCAATGTGAGCCAGGGCACAGAGACGGCTAATAACAATGATGCTTATGATTTTGATCTAAGAGATGTGGATGTACTTAGCACAATAATTGAACTTAATTGTGGTGAAAATGGGACAGCACAGGACAGTACTCCAACACAGTTACTGGTTGAACTAGATGTAATAACTGATGCATCTGCTGATACTGAGTTCAAACCGAAGTCCAGTTTCTTACCAACATTACCACACAACAGTATAGATACATTTCACAAGTGCGTAAGCAAGGCACTCAATGAAGCCAGGCGAAACAAAAACAAACACAGAGGTATTGGTGATTCTAACCTTTGCTTTGAGCAAAGAAAAGCCCTCAAATCACTGATGGAAGATGATAGTATTATAATCCGTCCCTCTGACAAATGGGGCAATATTGTGATTTTAGACCGTGATCAATATCTGAGCGAGGCAGATAGACAACTCACAGATACTACATTTTATGAAACAGTGAATTTCCAACAGTACAACGAGAGTCTTACCATCATATGGGAATTGCTAACGCAATGGAAAGATAAAGGGATTCTGACATGGGAGGAATATGGATACCTCAAGCGAGATTATCCTGTCCTCCCAGTCCTATATCTCCTCCCCAAGATACATAAAGATCCAATGAGACCACCAGGGAGGCCCATAGAATCATCAAGGGGGAGGGTGGCGGAACATGTCTCTAAATACATTGATCATTTTTTGAGGGAATATGTGACCACATTGGATAGTTACATCAAAGATACCAAAGACTTTCTGAAAAAGGTAGAGAGCCTAGAGTGGGACAAGGACAGCATGTTCATTACACTAGATGTACATAGTTTGTACACTATTATTAACCACAAACAAGGTCTGGAGGCTTGTGAACACTATTTAAAGAACAGAGCCATTAGATTCCGTGAACATACGCGGATGCTCCTCATGATGGTGGAGTACTGCCTGACGAACAATATTTTTCTGTTCAATGGTGTTCTTTTCAGACAGGTGACCGGTACAGCGATGGGATCATGCTTTGCTCCCAGCTTCACCAATATTTTCATGGGAAGCTGGGAGGAGAACATCCGTTCACATCCATCCCTACAGCAGGACTGGAAACTGGTGTCGATGTGGCTTCGCTACATCGATGACCTGTTTATTGTATGGAAGGGATCTGCAGAAGAGGCACAAGAGTTCATCAACAAACTCAACAACAACAATCTCAATATTATTCTCAGTGGTACCATCAGCAAAACACAGGTGGAATACTTGGACGTCAAATTAGATATCATAGGCAACCAAGTACACACATCCTTGTACCGCAAAAACACCGCAGGTAACAGTGTCCTGCACGCCCTCAGCAGCCACCCGGAGACTCTCAAGTGGAGCATCCCATATGGGGAGCTGCTGAGGGCGAGGAGGAACTGCAACACTGAAGAGGCATACAAGCTGGAAAGCAACAATATCGCATCCAGGTTCAAGGAAAGAGGGTACCCCAATTGGGTACTAAAGAAGGCACTGGCGAGAGCCGCAGGAATAGAAAGGGCTCAGACCATTTCGGACACATATCCTGTATCCAGCACAGGAGAGGGAACCACGAGAGTGATCATGACATTTGGGTCAGACTCTAAGACCATCAAAAGAATTATTACCAAAAACTGGGGCATTCTCAAGAATGATTCTATGAATGGAGGTAGTATGTCAGACAGACCTAGCATAACGTACCGCAGAAACAAAAACATTAGGGACTTGCTTGTCCACAGTGACGTTACCATATATCCACCCACAAACATACAAGGCCTCGAGGGGTTCTACCCCTGTGGTCACTGCAAGGCATGTAACAACAGTGTATTGCAGAAAAAAGTATCGTATAATGGGATTAGTAGGAACATCACCCAGTTCTTGACATGTAGTTCCGTGTATGTTATATATGCCATAGAATGCACTTGCAAACTGTGGTATATTGGCAGCACTACCTGCATGGCCAAGAAACGCATTCTGGAACGCTGCAGGGCCATTACTAATTTTGATCAGAAATATCCCGTGGCACGTCATTTCAGGGAGAGACATTTTTCAAACATCAAAGAACTACGTTTTATCCTCCTGGAACAGGTAGAAAAGAAACCCAGGGGAGGAAACAGAGTTCTCAAACTGAGACAACGAGAATCGAAACTTATCATTGATTTTCAGACCAAGACCCCAGGAGGGTTAAATCAGGAAAAAGAATTGTCTGTACATCTCAAAGAATGAATTGTGTATCAATACTCTGGGTTGCTCTTTTGCTGTTCGTCTTCTTTTCAATATGTGTATGTAGATATCCTCCACATTTATGACTGTAGAGTTACTGTGTTCATAGCGTTTATTTGTGAAATACACACTGTTAGTGGTGTCTGTAGATATGATTCTAATTGGTGTTTTTATGTTTCAATTGCAGGAAGTGAGGATGAGGCCCAGATATTTCAGTTCTACTCACATGATCCACAACCCCCCCACCCCTTCCTCTTCTCTCTTCCTCGTAGATACACCTTTTGACATTATTTCATTTTAATTTCTTTCATTTATTTTATTTCATGTTTTTCTCACGAGCACGACACACTGTTTACTAGTCAGACCCCGCACAATATGACACACACAAAGTTCTTAGTATTATTTGCGGGTCCTGCATCGGTTCAGCTACACAAGTAGACAAGCTGTACACTGTTAGGCACTTGCCAACAGGGCTTTGCGAGCTGTTGTTTGGACATCGTTCAGATAATTGTTTGGTACAACATTGACACCTGACACTTGTCACCAGTAAACAGGTGGATCCTGTGCTTTTTCTCTTAGACCAAGATGCTACATGACTCAATAAACATACAACAGTCTCACTTCGCAACCTAGTCACGATTAGATTTGTGGTATTCGCCTGTGCATTTGCATACACGATCTCAACACTATGTTGATAACAATATCAGCAATTGGATAAATATTTCTTAACAGATCGCGCTAGGTTTGCGGAGTTACGTAGTGGACATACGCAGCACGCTGTCATTCATAGTCCACATGATTCACATATGAAACTACTGATGGCAACAAGATAGAACTTTATTGAGGGGTGGCAGCGAACAATTCATCCACTAGGAGGCTTTACTACCTGTGCTTTGTGGTCCTATGTTGCTGTTTATCATTTAAAAACATCCCATTATGTGGTTAATGCAATCTTGTGTTACTGCGACATGTTAATATGATTGTTACAAAGAGACTATGCAACATATATACTGTGTACCCAACAGCAAATTTGATTTATATTGCAAACTTTAGAGTGATGTGATTATGTTACTTACGATGTCCTCTTTTTATGTTCATTGTTGTGTGTCGTTAAATACGCTGTCAGTTTCAGTGATGTCACTTACACGTGATCAAGCCTGTCGGTGAAACGCGTTGTGTTAATTAAACAGCAGTTTTTCCTATACTATTTCTGGTTTATTTGATTCCTGAGAGCGCACTTATTGGAATAGTTACATTTGTGAAAATATATATATATTTATATATATATATGAAGAAATCCACACTCCTGGATTGCCACCGTCACGGCAAGAATAAGGTACAGACCACAGAGTGCTTTAGTTGCTTAAAGTGCGTTTATTGCAAGGTTATCAGCTTATTCATTGCTCATTGCGGCAAGTGCCCAGCATTACGCGTTTTGACAGTGAAACACTGTCTTGATCACATAATATACATATATATATTCCTTGCAAATCTGGAAGCTCGGTGCTTCATGCATGGCGGTCCTGGAAAGCTTCCGGTAAACCATCTATCAAAACGACTCTCTCCAATTAAGAAAAAAGAGACACAGTATCAAATCTGAAAAGCGAAACATTTGAAGCATCCCTGGGTGTCCCGGTTACTCTTTTTTCTTAATTGGAGAGAGTCATTTTATATATAAATATATATATATTACCTACTGGCCAATAGGTAGTTATAGTTAAGACCAAGTTTCCATAGGAAGAACATTTTTTATTTTGCTTATAACTTTAGCGTCGTTTGATGAATCTTCATGAAATTTTCCAAACTAATTCTTTGTTCATATTAGCTCCTAAGTGGGAAGTTTGGGGTGATTTGTCAAGGGGGGGCAGAGAAAAGGGGGTCCCAAAATGTGTTTTCTCCATGGTAACTTCCATAGGAAACTTTAGACAAGGCTACAAGTCGAACGGGTGAATGGAATTGCCCCAAATTTGGCGGGGAGAAGGGACTAGAAAGCACACTTTTGTTTATTTGGTGTAAATCCGTTCAGTAGTTTTGGAGAAATATCAAAATTTACAGATATCGATATTTGGGAATTTTGCCATCTGATTGGCTGAGTCATTACGAGCACGAGCTTGCTGCTTATTGGCTGTGAGCGCTACAAGCGGTTGCAACTAGGAAGTGTTGGCCGCCATTTTGTGATTTGTGAAGCGAGTAAGGGGGAAAAAGGGCAAAAAGAGTAGGAAACAGGAGGATAGGAGCACTGTAAACTCTGTGGGGCAGTGCGAAGCGAAGTAGTCACTCCTACCGGACTGAAAGTGCGGTGTAGCTCAGAGTGACATGGTAGTGAGATGAGATTCTGCTACAGTCGGGTTTGAAACTTAGAGCCTAAACCGGGAGGTCATTGCTGTGAAGTGATGTGCTCTGGTGTTTGTAGGAAACCTGTGAAAGTAGTGTTAGTAGTATGCATTGCGATAATTTGACATTTTCGCGTACCGCGGAGAGCGCGAAAATGTCTAAATTTCCGCTTTCCGCAGCTTGGCGATAATTTGTTTCTTGCTCGCACTGTAAAATAATACATTCTCGCACGCGCGCGATCGCCTTACCTGAATCCCTGCGTTCGCCGACAAGTTTTCTTGATCCGGTCGCGTTCTCCATGAGATGTTGTATTGTTTTTAGCCATTTGCGCTGTCTCGCTACAGTTCGCGCCCGCAGTGACGTCATGCGTTGCGCGATCACGTCTTTCTTCTCGCGATCATGCACCGCGAGACAACTCAAAACAAGATGGCCGCGCCCGCGAGCAACCACATGGGTAAGTTGGTGACCCACAACCTTCGCGATATTTCCGCTTGTTTGCGATAATTGTAAACATTTTCGCGATAATTTGCGAAAGTGGATTTCGCAAATTCCACCCACCCCTAGTTAGTAGTCACTTATAACATACAGGGAGTGGGAAACGAACTACTGAGCTCTACCGTGTGTTTATACTATACCGGAAGTGGGAAGCGAAGTACTACGCCTACCGGTGTGAAGACTCGGAGATCAAACCAAGCTGATTGTTGTAAAGTGATAGGCTGTGGGCGCTGTAGCATACTGGCCGCTGTGGTATAACTGTAAGTATTGTTAGTATGCATTTATACTACACAGGGAGTGGAAAGCAAATTACTCACCCCTACTGGTCTGAAGATTCGGGGATTAAACTGTGAACTCATTGCTGTAAAGTGATGTGCTCTGTGTACTATGTCAATGTAAGTCATAGTACAATGTTAGTATGTAATAATACTATAATGTAAGTATGTAATGTTAGAATGTAGGGCTGTCATGAGGGGAATCTTGGGGAGTTTGTACACGGTGCTGGAGAAGACGGATGCCTTTGTGTCTGGTCCTGTTGGTGGCTGTTTAAGCTGTCTTCTTTTTCTGTAATAAATCTACTTATCGGATCCACTGCTGTCTTCCTGTTCACTACATAAATTTGCCGTCGAGCGGGAGAAGGTGAAAAGAATGCAGCACTCACCAAGATTTTGTGCTTACTTGCGTTGTGCTGAAGACCCGTTTTCTTGGTGAATCTGTTTCTACTCATACCAGGGTCGTGTGCTGAAGACCCATTTTCTTGGTGAATCTGTTTCTACTCATCCCAGGGTCGTCGGCTGATTGAACTATGTAATCCTACCTCTAGTCTGTTGGTTTATATTTGGTAGGTACACCGGAAAATTAAACAAAATTTCCCTTATAACCTACTATCAACCGCCGATTTTCACAATAAACTACAGACAAGTGTTGTCAGAAAAAGAAGACCCATACACTCAGTTATTTATTGGTAAAAAAAAATAACATTTATTAACACAATACAAATAATACAAATAAATGGAAATGTAAGTTTATTAGAATAACAGTAAAACATGAAAGAAGTGGATGGGACTCCTCCGGAAGCAACGTACAAAACCTGCAAGACAAAAATGAAACATAAGTATGTTTGCCATGTCTAAGAGAAAAAGAAAGGTAGTGAAAATGAACAAAGGAAATGGGACAGCGAGTGAGTGGGTGGAAGGGAGAAGGGGAGGGAGAGTGACAAGAACAGAGGGAGGAGGAGACAGAGCTCCGGCCTACTGCACCCAACCCTCACTGTTTACCTCCCGGCACCCGTGTGTCTGGGATGTTGGGGTCGACGAAAATGAGTGTGGTCCACAAAGTCCTTAAAATGAAACAGAGATATGAATGAGGCCAGAGATTACATTATTATCTATAGCAACATTGCTTGCCTGCACCTGTGCACCCAGGCTGCTGCACCCCAGCCCCTTTCTCTGCACTGTGCTCAATTGCAGCTCCTGCGCACTGAGGCTTGACTGCTCACCTGCCACAACCGGTGTGTCCAAGGACGTGCTGGTGCAAGCTCCATCTCCGGGTTGCTGCTATCAGGGTAGCCCAGCAGGTCTCCGGTCGGGGACGGTGTCTTGATACCACGGTGGAAGGTGTCAGAGTTCCCAGGGCATCATCACGGGGTGAGCACCCGCTTCTCCCATTTTGGCTTCACTAACCCAGTGTCTGAAAAGGGAGAAAAAATATAATGTTGGAAACGTCTTGAGGTAAATGAAGGTTTCTTTCACCGTTAATAGAGTACACCAGTTGAGTGCATCCTTCCTTCCTGAAGTACGATCTTTGAACTGTTAGTGGTAATTGTAGTTCAAAGAGGAGTGCACGAGAATACACAAGGTTAAATAATAATATGTTATGCCAACGTTAACATACAAAGGAACAGAGCGCATGGTAGAAGCGTAATGTGGGCGTGTAATGCAGTGGCACAAGCCTGTGTGCATGTACACTTAGTAATCAGCTCACTACAGTGCCCTAAAAGTCAACGCCACATGTCTGTAGGGCAGCACTGTCTGCTGGCTCAGGCCTACAGTACGGTCCAGCAGGTCCTTAAAATGAGACAGAGATGTGACTGAACGATGTCAGAGATCACATTGGTACGCAGGGTAACATCGGTTGTTCGTACCTTTGCACACAGGCTGATGCACCCCACTCCTCCCGCAGCACTGCGCTCAACACGTGTCTGTTGGGCAACGCTGCCCACTGGCTCAGGCCTACAGTAGGGTCCAGCAGGTCCTTAAAATCAGACAGACATGTGACTGAATGAGGTCAGAGAACACATTATTAAGCAGGGCAATATTGCTTGTTTGTACCTGCGCACCCAGGCTGATGCACCCCACCCCTCACGCAGCATTGCACTCAATTGCAGCCCCTGTGTACCCAGACCCCACTGCTCACCTGCTGTCATTGTTGTGTGTCCAAACATGATGGGCAGCAGGGTTCACAATTCAGGTGCAGTGTTGATTGCGACATTGTGATGTGTGAGGTGGATGCAGCCATATCACATTAGGCACTGTAGAATAACTGGGACATGTGGCGTCGTCGTTATCCTATTTATATGTACGCAAAGTGGGCTGAGCTTGCATATGCCAGGCGAGCGAAGGGATGTGAATATTAGTTCCGGGGACCTGGGTGTTGTTCAGTTCCTCCCTGACCAGGAAGTGCACTTATGTGTGTTTCTGTTGCAGTTTTGACATCGCAGAATGCACAATTTACATTAATGTAGCATGTAACGGGAGGGCGGCAACTATCGCTAATGAGATGCTGTTTGAAAACATTGAATGGCCAACATTACATGTCGTTGTCAAGGTTGTGGATATGCGCAGACACTCATGTCAATGGTGTGCGGTATTATTGAATATGTTGCTATTGAGAAGCACACACTTGTGAATGTGCTCAGATGGAGGGAGGATCAGCAGTGAGGCTACGTCATAAATAGTGATAACGTTCACTATAGTCAAGCAATGCATGCCAAACGTGAATCTGAAAGTTTCACATATGACACACACTACTATACTGGTTAAGCCTGACAACAGAGAGTACAGCAATACAAATGTACACATTACTGTTTACTGTTTGTCACATGTGATCTAGGATGTGCATTCTGCCCCTGGCTGATGATACCCCATCGGGCCAGCAATAACACACATTTGATTTTTGATGTAACGTTTGAGATGCATGGCCATCACACCGGGATGGCTAATGTACAGATATGTGTACACAGCAAAAAAACTTTTCCAAAAAGTTCTATAAGCAGAAGGGGTGTGTCTCATCAAATGCTGTAGAGAGAATAACTAAAATGGGTGGGGTCCTCCAACTGTTACAATGGGAAATGTTATGAACTAATCAAATGCTTTTTTTTAAGGTCATGTGGCAATCACGAATCAAGGGCGCAAGCAGTCTGCACCCGACAAGATATTGAGAAAATATATTCCAGTTAGAAATATATAAATGTTTAAAATATTTTAGATTATCACTTGCTCTCATGTACAGTTTAAAGTTATTTAGATATAGTTTTGAGACATAAAAAAAAGAGGGAATGGCGTACCCGGCTTGACACCATACGTCAATGACATTACACAGGGCCTGGCAGTGTGCACTCGTCACATACGCAAGGCTCAGCGGGCGCGACCCAATACGTACATGACATAATGCGTGGCTTGGTACTGCGTACCCGTCAAATACCTATTTAGCAGCTGGCACAAACTCATACGTATACGATGTTACGCGGGGCGTGGTGCCACAAACCCATTGGATACGAATTGCACATCCTTTATGAGTTTAGCAATGTGGCGGATAGGATTCGCGTGGTGATGTAGAGTTCCAAAATATTTAAAAAAAAATATAGGTTTTATAAACATTAAAATATGAAATGAACATTTAAAAAACCTTTGAAATTCACTGAAAAAAACATAGGTTTTACAGACGTTATAGTTAGGAACTAGCATTTAAAAAACCTTTGAAATTCACTGAAAAAACCATAGGTTTTACAGACGTTATAGTTAGGAATCAGCATTTAAAAAACCTTGGAAATTCACTGAAAAAGCCATCGGTTTTACAGACGTTATAGTTAGAAATTAGCATTTAAAAAACCTTAGAAATTCACTGAAAAAACATAGGTTTCAGGGACGTTATAGTTAGTTAGACATTTGACTCATATAAAACCAGAGAAATTCACCTGTTATAGTTAGTTGAGCTAACTATAACTTGCGAGCCTGCAATGCACTGCTGATGATGTCACATATTACATCACTCATGACATGGTCAGTGATATCACTGATGATCTCTCAAATGACATCACTGATGACAACATCCACGTGATAATCTGATGCACATACTGATGCCCTAATATAAACTTTGATACACCCATTCTAAAATGCAGACTACAATATTGAAACTATACACACAACAATGCCATATACTACATACCACTCACTGTTTCCTAGGTCTACACACACATGCAGTTACTTATACAACTAGTTACTCATCAATACAGTAGTATAATATGCAGTCATACATCAATACATGCAGTCACACTCCGCCGCTCATCCAAAGAGTTACTCACACACCTAGTCAGTAATGCAAAGAATCAATCACATATCCATTTACTCATGTATACAGTTATACACACCAAGTCTGTTATTTATAGACACTCCATATCACTTATTTATAGAGATACTAACACATATTTACTGTCTTATACAATTACTGATACAAGCAGACACTCATTTATACACAAACACTTCAAATAACTCACTCTCATGTATAGTCATTTATATACTCCAACACACACATATAGTGCCTTAAAACATATGTAGGTAGTCACACATATACCACAGAGACATTCATTTACTTACCAACACACCCATATACACAGTAATTCATCCATACAGCCCTTCCCAGATTCGCTTTTGAATCCATACAACACCCACTCAGACATCTATGCACAGAGTCATACACCCCAGCACCCACCCATACAGACCCTCAGAGACGCATACAGATACTCAGACAACAAATCAATAACCCATATAGACACTCATGTAGTTATTCAGCAATCCATGCAGTTGCTTACACACCAACTGAGAGACTAATACAGACTTTCACACAGTGTAGTCACTAACTCATGCATTCAGTAAGACACATGTAATCACTCACTTATACAGTCAGTCAAACACCTACTTAATAATCCCTTCGGGCAGTTGTAAATGCATTCATTCTTCAATACACATTGGCATAGATATATATGAAAAATATTTAAACTTTACAGAAACACACATTCACTGGATGATGTCATAAGTAATGTCATCAGTGATGTCACTGACCATGTCATGAGTGTTGTAATATGTGATATCATCAGCAGTGCATTGTGGGCCCGTGAGTTATAGTTAGCTCAACTAACTACAACAGGCGAATTTCTCTGGTTTTATATGAGTCAAATGTCCAACTAACTATAACGTCCCTGAAACCTATGTTTTTCAGTGATTTTCAAAGGTTTTTTAAATGCTAATTACTAACTATAACAACAATATTTTTACAGACAATATTACTGTCTTTGATATTAAACAAAAAATGATATTTCTTACCTTACTGTCGATATTCTGTACCACAATATTCTTGCAGTTGATATTCTTGTACCTCGATATTCAAACTCAGTATTATTGTAGTTCGAAACAAAAACTTGATATTCAGTCCCATATTATCTATATCACCAGTAAATTGCTAATTTAAAACATTGTGATTGATATTGTCTACAAATCCAATAGCTTGTTCTTTTGATCCTTTCCATACCATAAAGACATCGTCAATAAAATGCATCCAACAAATGATATGCTTGTCTCACACCTCTTTGTGTGTGACTTTGAGTACCCGCTCCTCCCACCAGCCTACATGTAAACACACATAGCTGGAGGAGAAGCAGGCTCCCAGGGTAACACCTCTTGTCTTCTGATAGACTTCCTTGTTAATCAAAAAGTTATCATGTAACCAAAAAACAATCATTTCTAAAATCATCTTTCCATTTTTATACCTTTCAACTGTATTTTCTAAAAAGAAACCTACTGCTTTAACCCCATCGACATGATTAATACTGGTGTATAAAGCACAGATATCGAGCGTTACCAGATAGTTTTGGTCTGACCAGGAAACATCTTTTCCATATGTAATGTAATTTAAGTTGGCATTTACTGAGCGCAAGCTGTCAGTCCGCAAGGAGCATCCTGGCGCTAAGGAATAGACGATAAGGGAGGGTCCTATGAGAAAATCGCCTGTGTTCCGCTTAAATTACCGCGAGGCAGCAGACTGCGGAAATGTTGTATATCCATGTTTTCAGTGCCTTCCTAAAATGGTATTCCGTTTCCTGTAGTCTTAAGCTTATTGGAAGTGCGTTCCAAGATATAGACCCCAGGACGGCAACAGTTTTTCCTCCTTTTGTTATCCGTCTAAAGATGGGCGGTCTCAGGAGGTTGGCTGTGGATGACCTAAGATTCCTGGTGGTGGTATATGGGGAGAATCGTGCTGAGAGGTACCTAGGTCCTAATTTAAGCACAGCTCTATAAGTGATTAAAAGAATCTTAAAAAGGATTCTTTTATGAATCGGAAGCCAATGCAGAGCTTTAAGCGCCGCTGATGTAGATGCTCTGCGTGGGAGCCTCAGAACAAGGCGCGCTGCAGCGTTTTGGACCATCAATTAGTTGGGCCCAATATGAATGTATGTGTGTGTGTATATATATATAACTATAAATGGGTCCAAAAAATTAATAATAATAAATAATTTCTGCTCAGATTTTGGGTCTGCATCGTCAATACACTGAGGACTGCAGTGGCAAAAACTCTGATATATTTATATATATATAACTATAACATATATATTACCTACTGGCGGTCGCCAGTAGGTAGTTATAGTTAGGACCTATTTTCACTAGGAAATCCGCAACATTCTATTCCCAATAAGTCTGGCGCCGGTTGACGAATCTTCGTGAAATTTTCCAAACTTTTGGCCAGCTCCGGTCCGCTCCTATCCTGAAAGTTTTGTGGTGATTCGTCAAGCGGGGGCCGAGAAAAAAGGGGGCTCCCAAAACGCGTTTTCCCCATGCAATTTCCCATAGGACCTGTTGACGCAGCTACAGCCCGAACTGCTGAACGGAATTACACAAAATTTGGCAAAGAGGTAGTCCTCAGTTCAGACTCGTGCCTTTTGCATAAATGGTGTAAATCTGTTCAGTAGTTCCTGGGAAATTAGATTAAAAAAGATAGATTTATCTATGGCCACGGAGGATCCGCGCACCCTAAGCGCACCCTCCCCGAACCGAGTGCGCACCCTCCCGATCACGCGCTGAATGCTAATTGGCTGTCAAGTGTCTGTCTACATTCGAAACCAGGAAATGCTGGCAGCCATTTTGTGCCTCGGTAGAAGCGAGGCTGAAGAAGTAAGGGGAATAAGTGTTTAAAACATATAAAGGATCCACCTCCTAGGGCTGGCTACTACAGTGTCCTGGGGTGTCCACCACCAGGACACAGTTGTTTGCTATGAGAGGGCGGGAGTCTCCCGCCCTCCCATGCCGGCTCCCAAAGGACGTGGGGAGCAGGCTGGGACTGTGGGGGCGTTGGGGCTCCCCACGGTCTCCAACGTTTTTTTATAAGCCCCGGGGGATGGGGTCCCCGGGGATAATAAAAATTAGTGTTAGGGGCTATTTTTTTTTTACGGTAAAATTAGGAGTCGCGCATCCTAACGCATCCTAACGCGTTGGGTGCACGGTTCCTCTCGCGTTGGGTGCGCAGTTCCTAACGCATTGCGTGCGCGGATCCAAGGAAAGAAACCTGAAATTTTTGAGAGATAAACATCAAGCTTAAGTGTTTTGTTCTTGAGTGGCTCTAAAAAGAGCTGTTGTGTTCATTGAGAGTTTTTGGTACTTATAAGTAAGTACCTATACAGAGTCTAAAGTTGTTGAGGAAGACTCTGTTTCCTTCATCAGTAAAGTGTACTCCATCTCTCCGATACATCTCTTGCATGTGAAAGCACAGATTGTTATTGTAAATGGACCCCATTCTATAGTCTTGGAGAAAAGCAGAAACAGATTTATTCACATGTTTCCTAGCTTTCTCAATTTGTGGACAAAAATGATTGGACCAGTTCCATTTCTGCCTTTGGCATAAGTAAGAATACACAAAGGCAGTTTTGGGAAAAAGTGAAATCAGTTCTGCAAAGGTGTCCTTCATAAGCATTTCCAGACCTACCCCAGTCAAAGTGCCTAGGTCATTGCCACCACAGTGCACTATTATGAGGTCAGGGTGTTGGATATGCATAAAGGATTATACCAATGGCATCAATTGGTGCCACTTTAACCCTCTCTGTCCAATCCATTAAATGTCTACATTTGGCAAACCTAGGTCTTTGTGAATGCCTTTGTTTTCTGCATACCTTAAGCTCCAGAAAATATAGCTGTGTCCCATAATCCACACTCTAAGCACCTTGAAGGGAGGTCAGGATGCACTCAGATGGTCTCTGTAAATTAAATGGTAGTTTGAAAAGTAAGATGTTTCTAAAATGGTGGCTAAGATGCAGTTTTGAAAAAAGACAAGAAATCATTGGTTGTTTGACAACCTTCTACACTGAAAGGTAGGGTGCATGTTTCTGGTTTTTAAACGCATGATTCTTATTGGTTAACAATAAGTGAGTGAAAGGAGCATTATATATGTTAAGCTGATATGTTGAAAAGTCAAGCACACTTGCTGTTTTGATTAGCAACATTGTGTGCTTAACTTGTGACCTGTGTGCTCAGTTCAGTGTTCCATGACCTGTTCCTATGGTAACAGGCAGAAGGCAGATTGGGGGTAGGGTTCAAATTTATGTCATTTGGAAAGGGTTGAAATGTTTAACCAATAGAAATGTGTGTTTGCTTTTGAATTTATGAGGGAAGGAATGTGATTTGATGTTTACATGTATATGTGTGGAAAATGAGAGGGAAACTTTGCCATTCTTTGGTTTTACTGACAGGTGCACAGTGCAGAGATTCAGTATAAGAAAGACTGGTGTGTGACTGATATACTTCTTAATCGACAAAACAACTTGAAAAGTGAGTTATTTAATTGTGAGGGGATGTATGTGCTGTATTTTGATTTTAATCGGACTAATGTATTTCTCCTAGTAATGTGCAGGGAGTACTTTTGTTTGTCTACAATCTTATTGACAGTGTGTGTGCATGTAGAAATCATTCTGTGATAAGCATTTGTGTTTTTCATGTGTTTGCAGAAAGATAAATGTGCTGTTTTTATATTTTGGTACAATTAGAAATCGGTAATTTCTTATAAATTTGCAAAATGAGTCATGTTTCTACACTAAAATGTAGTATTCGTAGATTAAGAAATGTGTTTTGGTATAGTGCAAGGGAAAGTGTTGTTTGTCTAGGATCACACAGTGAGTCTGTGTGCATTTAGGAATCATTTTGAGAGAAACATTTTGGTACTAATCTGTAGTAGTAGATTTTCTGCAATGTGTGCAGTCACCTTAGATCTTGTAGACTAGTAAATGTGTTTTGTAAAAGGGATAGTTGTCTGTCTACAATCACACTGTGAGTCTGTGTGTATTTGGGTAAACTTTGTGAGAGAAGCATTTGGTAAAATTATGTATTTGCTGACAGACAATTGTTTTAAAACCTGTCATGTTGTCAAGTTTTAGTAGCATTAGAAGCCAGTCTTTTCTTGTGCATTGATATAATGAGTCAGGCGTTGACACTAAAGTGCAGTACTTAAATATGTAGATTGTGTGCAGTCCCCTTACCGCTTCCATAGTAGTGAATGAGTTTTGGTAAACTCCTAGTGATAGTGTTGGTTGTCTACAATCACACTGTGAGTCGTTGTGTTCCTTTCTGGTAAGGATTGTGAGAGATGCATTTGGTAACATCGTGCATTTGCTGACAGATAACTGTTTTAAAACCTGTCATGTTGTCAAGTTTTAGTAGCATTAGAAGCCAGTCTTTGCTTATGCATTGATAAAATGAGTCAGGCTTTGACACTAAAGTGCAGTGCTGAAATATGTAGATTGTGTGCAGTCCCCTTACCCCTTGCACAGTTGTGAATGAGTTTTGGTAAACTCCTAGGGATAGTGTTGCTTGTCTAGAATCACACTGTGAGTCTGTGTGCATTTGGGAACCACTGTGAGAGAAGCATTTGATAACATCATGTATTTGCTGACAGATAACGGTTTTAAAACCTGTCATGTTGTCAAGTTTTAGTAGCATTAGAAGCCAGTCTTTGCTTATGCATTGATAAAATGAGTCAGGATTTGACACTATAGTGCATTACTTAAATATGTAGATTGTGTGCAGTACCCTTACCGACTAGTGAATGAGTTTTGGTAAACTCCTAGGATAGTGTTGCTTGTCTAAAATCACACTGTGAGTCTGTGTTCCTTTCGGGTAACGATTGTGAGAGAAGCATTTGGTAACATTGTGTATTTGCTGACAGATAACTGTTTTAAAACCTGTCATGTTGTCAAGTTTTAGTAGCATTATAAGCCAGTCTTTGCTTATGCATTGATAAAATGAGTCAGGCTTTGACACTAAAGTGCAGTACTGAAATATGTAGATTGTGTGCAGTCCCCTTACCCCTTGCACAGAAGTGAATGAGTTTTGGTAAACTCCTAAGGATAGTGTTGCTTGTCTAGAATCACACTGTGAGTCTGTGTGCATTTGGGAACCACTGTGAGAGAAGCATTTGGTAAAATTATGTATTTGCTGATAGACAATTGTTTTAAAACCTGTCATGTTGTCAAGTTTTAGCAGCATTAGAAGCCAGTCTTTGCTTATGCATTGATAAAATAAGTCAGGCTTTGACACTAAAGTGCAGTACTTAAATATGTAGATTGTGTGCAGTACCCTTACCCCTTCCAGACTAGTGAATGAGTTTTGGTAAACTCCAGGATAGTGTTGCTTGCCTAAAATCACACTGTGAGTCTGTGTGCATTTGGGTAAGGATTGTGAGAGAAGCATTTGGTAACATTGTATATTTGCTGACAGACAACTGTTTTAAAACCTGTCATGTTGTCAAGTTTTAGTAGCATTAGAAGCCAGTCATTGCTCATGCATTGATAAAATGAGTCAGGCATTGACAGTAAAGTGCAGTACTGAAATATGTAGATTGTGTGCAGTCCCCTTACCCCTTCCACAGTAGTGAATGAGTTTTGGTAAACTCCTTGGCATAGTGTTGCTCGTCTAGAATCACACTGTGAGTCTGTGTGCATTTGGGAACCACTGTGAGAGAAGCATTTGGTAACATCATGTATTTGCTGACAGATGACTGTTTTAAAACCTGTCATGTTGTCAAGTTTTAGTAGCATTAGAAGCCAGTCATTGCTCATGCATTGATAAAATGAGTCAGGCATTGACAGTAAAGTGCAGTACTGAAATATGTAGATTGTGTGCAGTCCCCTTACCCCTTCTACAGTAGTGAATGAGTTTTGGTAAACTCGTAGGGATTGTGTTGCTCGTCTAGAACCACACTGTGAGTCTGTGTGCATTTGGGAACCACTGTGAGAGAAGCATTTGGGTACTTCATATCTTTGAATACGCATAACTGCTTAAAAGCTTTCCTGTTCTCAAGTTTTGGTAGAATTAGAAGGCAGTCATTGCTTATGTGTTAACCCAGGAACTGTCCTTGCAATACTATAAACATTCAGTTAATATTCAAGTAGTAATAGAGCGAGGCAGGCCTTAGCACATGCATTGATTCAAATGCTTATCAACTATGCATATAGTTCTCTAACCATCTACACAGTTCTCTTTCACAACTTTAATTCCACAGTCAGTATCCATACACTTCAAGCAAACACCCTGTCACTCCCCATGTACTCCTCTAGTGACCCATTCAGCAGCATATACTAAACCATTCACTTCGCCAAAACCCAAACACTTATAAATTCACTCAGGCACTCTCTTTGTCAGTATCCAAGTACTCATGCACCGAGCCAGGCCTTACAACATGGACTGCTTCAAACTCCTATCCAGTATGCATACAGACCTCTAGTCACCTACACACTTGTCTTTCACTTCTTTATTTAACTAGTCAGTATCTATATACTTCAATAAACATCCTGTCACTCATCTTGCACTCATCCAGTGACTGATCCAGTACCATGTACTAATCGTTTTACTGCGCCAAAACTGAAAAACTTAAAAGTTTTACCCAGGCACTCTCCTAGCAGTAGTCTAATGATTCAGTCAGTTTCCAGGTACTCATGTAGTGAACCATGCATTACCACATAGAGGGCTACAAATGTCTATGCAGTATGCATGCAGTCTTCTAACATACTATACACTTGTCTTTCACAGCTTCAATTCCCCAGTCAGTATCCATGTACTTTCAGCAAACATCCTGTCACTCCCCTTGCAGTGTTCCAGTGACTTACTCAGTACCATGTAGTAATGCATTCACTGTGCCAAAACTGAAACACTTGTAAGTTCACCCAGGTACGCTTCTTGCAATAGTCTAATCATTCAGTCAGTACCTAAGTACTAATGGAGTGAGGCGGGCCTTAGCACATGGATTGATTGAAACGTGTTTCCAGTATGCCTGGAGGCCTCTAACTACCAACACAATTGCCTTTCAGACCTTCAATTTCTCTGTCAGTATCTATAAACTCCAATAAACACTCTTTCACTTTAATTGCACACATCCACTGACTCATTTGGTAGTAAGTACTAACCTATTCACTGCACTAGAATCCAAAATCTTAAAAAGATTCACTGAGTCACTCTTTTTGTAGTTTTCTAATGATTCAGTCAGTACTCAGGTAGTTTTGCAGTGATCCAAGTGTTACTCTACGGACTGTTTCAAATGTCTATCCACTATGGATGTAGGTCTCTAGCCACCTACATACTTGTCTTTCACACCTTCAATATCCCAGACAGTATTCATACAGTTCCCGCAAACACCCTGTCACTCTCCTTATACTTCGCCAGTGACCTATTGAGCACCATGTACTAATCCATTCACTGCACCGAAAGCCAACCAGTTATACATTCATCCAGGCACTGTCCTTGCAGTACTCTAATCATTCAGTCAGTACCCAAGTACTCATGCAGTGAACCAGGACTTAGCACATGAAGTTCTTCAAATGCCTATCCAGTATGCATGCAGTCCTCTAACCACCCACACACTTGTCTTTCACACCTTTAACTCTCCAGTCAGTATACACTGCATCAAACACCCTATCACTACCCTTACACTCCTTCAGTGACCCATTCAGCACCATGTACTAATCCATTCAGTGTGCCGAAAGTGGAGAAATGTGGCTCAATGGTTAGAGCGGCAGACCTCGATGCAGAGCACTGGTCCGGGACCAGGGTTTGATTCCCGTTGCGGCAGGGTCTCGGGCTATAAATTCCGTGGACCGGATATTCTCGCCTCAGTGCCTATTCTAATCATGGGTCCCACGCTGCAACTCTGGGCAATAGCTTGCTTAATCTCCACAACGGCCCCACAGCGCTGGGATGCCTGGCTTCACCCTGGGGATGCCCAGGAGTGGACATTTCACAGGGAAAAATCCAGGAAGGGTTCCCTAGCGGTATGAGTACAGCGCCGGGAGACCCCAGACCGGGGTAGCTGTGCGCTATATAAGTACAAGCACATTTACACATTTACACAAAGTAAACCATTTATAAATTCACCCAGGCTCTCTCCTTGCAGTACTCTAATCATTCAGTCAGTAACCAAGTACTCATGCAGTGAGCTAGGCCTTAGCACATGAATTGCTTCAAATGCCTATCCACTATGCATGCAGTCCTCTAACCACCTACACACTTGTCTTTCACACCTTCAATTCCCTAGTCAGTATTCATACACTTCTAGCAAACACCCTATCACTCCCCATGCAGTCCTCTAGTGAACCATTCAGCACCATGAACTAATCCATTCACTGTGCCAAAACTCAAACACTTATAAATTCACCCAGGCACTCTC
Organism: Triturus cristatus; assembly: GCF_964204655.1. Taxonomy (NCBI): domain Eukaryota; kingdom Metazoa; phylum Chordata; class Amphibia; order Caudata; family Salamandridae; genus Triturus; species Triturus cristatus. Next base: position 161,875,451 of record NC_140585.1, read on the forward strand.
CTTGAAGTACTCTAAACATTCAATCAGTATCCAAGTAGTATTGGACTGAGACAGGCCTTAACATATGGATGGATTCAAACATGTGTCCACTATGCATGTAGGTCTCTAATCACCTACACACTTGTCTTTCACACAATCAATATCCATGTCAGTATTCATACACTTCTAGGAAACACCCTGAAACTCACCCAGTATGTCTCCTTGTAGTATTGTAATCATTCAGTCAGTTAGCATGTAGTCTTTTAGTGAGGTAGGCTTTAGTGCATGAACTGCTTCAAAGTAATATGCACTATGCATGTAGTGTTTTAAGTAACCATCGTCACACTTGTGCTTCAGGGCTATAGTTTCTTAGTCAGTTTTTATATAAAATGTGTTTCCACAGTAATGGAATAGTATAAATTTGAAAGTTATTAATCTACTTTTGTTTGTGATTCTTTTTTACAGATACTGTTTTTCAACGTTAAAATAGAGAAATCATGCCAGAAAAAAAAAGAAAAAGAAAAGAACAGAGACAGGAGAATTACTTGAAGAAAAAGTATTGAATATACAAGATAATGTGGCTAAAAAGAAAAAATCTTCTGGTAAGATCACAAAGCACGTTATTAAAAATGTTTGTAGGAGCAAACAGAATGTACAGAACGCTGAAACCACTGAGAATGTTTTAACTACAAAAAAAATTCAAAATAAGAGGAAAAGCAAAAAAAAATGTTCAGTTAAAGGAGACAAATCATGCTAAAAGAAGGCAAAATAAGTATAAGGAATTACGCAAAAAAATATTTTACAAGAGAGTAGTACATAATTTGCTGAAAGATGTGAAGAAATATAAAAAGAGAGCTCTATTTTATAAAAAGAAGAAGCATATTGAAAACATTGTTGAAAAGGCTTTTGAAGTAAAAAGGAAACTATTCATTTTAATATTAAACAGAATTCAATCACTAGATAAACCAATCAATTTAATTAAGGCCAAAAGTAGGAGGAAAAGAGTAATTAATAGAAAAAAATGTTGTGATTTTTTTTTGGGAGAATGGAAGCACAGTTCCAGTTCAGAGCCTTTCTTTAATGAAGAGAGTTATTTACAGATCAAAAAATTACTGTTTGCAGTTGACACCAGTGGTAGAGGTTATGAAGTTAGAGATGGTTGTCCAATTGAGAAAGAGAAAATGGTTGAAAGAAATGCAGAAGAAGGGATAGCTGATGAAGTTCTAGGGAGACGTCCTAAACACCCTGTGTATACTTGGGATTACAGCAGTATTTGTAGTGTACGACAGGAATCTATTGATAAATTATGTAGTTTTTTACGAGCATATAGTAAAAAAACGTGTTAAACAAAAGATTAAGGTGTTGCAAGGACTAGACCCTTGCAGAGTGAGAAAAAATACTGGTTTGCAAGGTCATTCTCTGGCTTGTCTTTCTAGGAAAGTTTGTCAAAGTGTTTTTTACCATTTCAGGATGCTGGCAGTACATCATACTCAAATGCGGAAGTTAGTGAGCAGATTGGATTATGCGAAAAGTCCAGCAGTAAAGTTAAATGAGTTGAACAGTGCTCTTTTGCGTGGCTCAGTATCAGATGTGAAGAAGGTTTGTGATGATATTGAGTTTTGTTACTTTGGTCCTCAGCAAGAGAGTGCAGAAACTGACACATTAGTAGAACAAAATGTTGAAGACAATGTAGAACCCGTAATTACAAAAATATTTGAGGATGAAATCACAAAGTTTAAGGTAATTTCAGGTAAAAGACCAAGGGCCATATGTAGGAAGCCTAATACCGGTCGGTAACGGCCGATTTTCGGTAAATATCCCGTTACCGACCGGTATTTAGGCTTTTGCTATGTAGGGGGCACATTTCAGGATTCGGTAATTTACCGAATCGGTAAAATTACCGAATCGGTAATTTTACCGATTCGGTAAATACCGAATCCTGAAATGAGATGTAGGTGACACTCAAATGAGTGATGTGTAGGGAAAATAATTCGGTATTTAGCACCAAATATATGTTGGTGCTAAATACCGAATACATTGCAAAAAGCAAGATTTTGCTGGACTAACAGTGCCATGTGGCAGACATACATGCCCTTAGGGCATGTATGTGCGCCACATGTGCACACATGCAGGAATCAGGGGTGCAACAGGGTGTTACTGTGACACCCTGCCACCCTTGATTGTGCTCCCCCCATTACCGAATCGGTATTTACCGATTCGGTAATGGTAACTGGCTTCCCATTGATTCCTATGGGCCTCCTGGCCCATAGGAATCAATGGGAAGCCAGTTACCATTACCGAATCGGTAAATACCGATTCTAAATTATTGACCCATTCCGAATCGGTAAATATTACCGATAGATTACCTACATATCATTTACCACTTCATAAATACCGAATCGGTAAAATTCGGTATTTATGAAGCGGTAAATGTTAGGCTACCTACATATGGCCCCAAATGTTTCTTGTATTTGTTGTCGGTGAACTCACTATAAAAATCAGACTAGGGGTGTCAATCTGTATTTAAAAAGTGAAATAGAAGATAATGATAAGTGGATGGAATTTGCAACTTATTTGTTGGTAGAGGATTGTTTTGATTTGGGATCTGAGCAGCGTATTTGCAAATATTGTTATAACAAATTAGATGAGAATAAAATGCCTGCTAGAGCTGTTCATAATAATCTAGAGTTGGTTGCTATTCCTCCAGAGCTGATAGATTTAAATACGTATGAGTCTATTCTCATTCAATGTGTTCACCCGTTTCAGGCTATTGTTTGTATGGAGACTAAAACCGGTAAATTACCTCCATCACAGTTGCAAAGAGGATTGAAAGGAAGAGTTGTATATTTACCGTTAGATTTAAGGAAAAATATTGAAACTATTGGTGTAGACCATGCAGAAAATGAGCCACTAGTCATTCTAGTTAATGGTGTTCCTACTACGAATAAGAAAATCTGGCAAGAGTTAGTGGATGTTAGAAAAGTGCAAAAGGCATCATTGTATCTGTTAAAAAATAATGAGTACTATAGAAATGTGTTTGTAGGAGAAGAAGAAATAGATTTAGCAGAAGATACTGAAAAATTAAGTGGACAAATTGAAAAAGTTGAAATGTCCAGATGTGAAGAAATCTATGAACATTACAGTGTACATCCACTTAATTCCAAAGAGGTGATGGGGAATATGATTGAGTTGTTCCAAATGAAAAAAGCAACAGGAAGTCCCATGAGTGTATGGGAAGAGAGCTTCCAAAAGGAAAAGATGGACGATATGATGAACGTCCTGTGCAGATTCCTACAACTGAATATCGGACAACAAGATTATATGCAGAAGATCCAAGATTTCGACAATGTATCCCTTATATGTTTCACCTTCTGTTTGAAAGTGACTTGTCTGGACTTTCATATGCAGTAAATCAAATTTTAAAAACTGGAATGCATCTGCAAAATGTAACTGCAAAGGATTTTATGGATAAAGTGCATCAGAGAGATGATCATTTAGAATTTCAGTTGATTAATCTGATGGCATGTCAGCGTGGGACTAATGAATATTGGTACCGTCATCATGGAGAACTGAAATGTATGCTACGGAACTTGGGAACTCCTACATGGTTTGTTACACTAAGCTGTGCTGAGTATGTTTGGGATGATTTACTTGAATTTCTTCGAGAGGCAAATTCCAATATCAAAAATATTTAATACAAGACACCTGGAGAATTGTGCTCATTGGATTCTGTTAATGTATGCAGATGAAAGATATTATAGATTTGAAGCTATGATATCTTTCATCTGCAATAAAAAGAATCCTCCTCTTGGAGAAGTTGTGGATTTATTTTGGAGAAAGGAGTATCAAGCAAGAGGTGCTCCTCATATACATATGTTGTTATGGATCAAGGACACCCCCAAATTTGGAACAGATTCAGATGAAACTGTTTTGTCTTTCAATGAAGATTATGCCACATGTGCTGTACCCAATAGCAGAGAACATAAAAACGTAAAACAAAAAGTCTTACGATTCCAAAGCCATCGATGTGGAAAATACTGTCGATGAAAGTACAACTCAAAGGATAAGTTCTATACCAAATGTCGTTTTGGATTTCCACGTCCTGTATTATCCAAAGGAAGAGTGAACAGTTTTATCCTGGATCCACGCGTCCTCCCATGTTATCGCTACCCCCCAGGTAATCTTGTCATTCTCCTGTCCTGAAGAGATCCCACTATTCACACTGGGATCGAAACGTCGTCGACAACCATTTCTAAACTCCATTGTATCGCTAATTGAAATGTCGGAGTATGAAATGCCTTACTGACTTTTTGTTATCACTTACCTTCATGCACAAAAAAGTCACCTTTTAAATCACTTGCCTGGGTACCGGAAATCGGCTGATTTCCTTTTACCCTGCCACCAACTCACTCACTGTTCTATATTTTTTTGCCCTTAATATTCACTGTAATTGACTAGTATTTTTTGCATTGTCTTTAAACATAAAACCCAATTTTTCATTTTACTAATTGTGGCATGTCAATTTATTCTGCTTGAACGGGACCACTGTTCCTTACAAAAATTGAATGAGGTGGAAACAGCAATGTATCAAGCTCAAGAAGATGTAATACAGTTAGGAAACTTGGAAGAACAACTAAATGTTGAACAGAAACAAATATATCAACAAGTGAAAGATCAGATTGACCATGGATTACTTCATGAAAAGAAAGGGTGCTCATGTACATCATTTCAACCTATCCGAATGTATGTGAGTGGTCAAACTGGAACAGGAAAAAGTTTCTTAATTAAAGTGATTACAAGTTATCTGCAAAAAACAACTGAGTCACATTTATCTTGTGTTGTCACTGCTCCAACTGGGTTGGCAGCAAATAACATTAAAGGAATTACTTTACATCGTTTACTAATGCTACCAGTAGAGCATGAGAACAAATTGGAATACCACAAGCTATCTGGAGAAGCTTGTTGTGAAGTTTCAAGAGTCTTGAAGAAAATGAAACTTCTCATTATTGATGAGGTGAGCATGGTGTCAAACTTGATGCTTGCCTTTGTGCATTTAAGAATGCAGCAAATTCTTAAAACAGAGTATGACGTGTTATTTGGAGGAAAACACGACATAGTTTTTGGAGATCTATTGCAACTAACTCCGGTAAAAGGACAACCGGTATTTAAAACACTTGCACATGAAGATACCAGAAAGTCTCTTGGTAGTGTTGGTAATGTGAACATTTGGACTCATTTTGAAGAACTGACAACAAATATGCGACAGGCAAATGATACTGAATATGGAAGTATTCTTCAAGATATAAGAATTGGAATTCTTACAAAACATGGCAAACAAGCTTTGGAAAGTCGATTACTTTGCAATGTCTTTCCAAATGAAAATGTAGTTCCTGCAAAAATGTACATGAAAATTGCTGAAAATAAATCAGTGATCTGTTTAATGCCAACACTGCAAGAGTGTTCCATATTCAACGAAGAACTATTGAAACTGGAAAATTAAGAAATTATAAAAATGGAAGCCATCGATAAAATAGAGCATGAAGGAATCACTATTATTTTGACAGGAAAGTTGAAAACAAAACTAGATTCTTTAGAAAAAAAAATATCTAAAACAGCTGGTTTAGAAAATACACTATATGCGTGTGTAGACTGTCAGGTAATTTTAAGGCGTAATTTGGATGTAGAAAAAGGGTTAGTTAATGGCACAATCGGTAAAGTGGTGGATTTTGGTAATTATCAGAAAAAAGAAGGAATTGAATTTTTAAAAATTAAATTTGATCTGATTGAAAAATTGGTCGTTGTTCAGTTCGTTTTTTGCTTGTTATAGATTTATATGTCCATAGGAAACAATTTCCATTTTCTCTGGCATATGCAGTGAGTATTCATAAATCTCAAGGATTAAGTGTAGACAGTGCATTGGTAAACATTGGATCTACTGCATTTAAAGAGGGTATGGCATATGTTGCTTTGTCGCGAATCAGAATAATATCTGGTTTGTTTTTGATTGATTTTGATGAGACAAAGGTTACTGCAGATGCAAACTGTGTAAAAGAGTATAATAGGTTAAGAAGGGTGTATGTTCCAAATTTAGGTCAATATCCTGTATTTGAAAAGCGTGTGATTGGTCGAAAAAGAAGATTTGAGAATATCTGTTCTGAAGGTAGAGAAGGGAATAGACCAAGACAATGATGTGATTGCAAGTAAAAAGAAATTGGACACTGTTGAAGAGGTTGTTGGTTATCAGTTTGAAAATAGTTCAGGTGTCAACTGCTATGCTAATATAGTGGTCAATGCTGTTTTTTATCTTGAAGGTTTGCAAGAACAAATTATGCAGAATCGGCAAAAAACATGTTGTTCTCTGTTGCATTCTGTTTATAAAAAATTGACAACAGATACAAGTAAAATACAATCTGTTTCAGATGTTCGTAATCTTGTGCATGTGTGTTCTGGTTCTACACAATTTACACAAAATATCCAACAAGATGCTCAGGAATTTTTAATGTATATGCTTACCATTTTTGAAAATGAAGGTGTAGAAATAGAAAATATTTTTGGCCTTTCTTACAAATGGGAACATCATTGTGAAAATTACATGTATACATGTTGCACTAATGTAGACACTGAAAGATTTCTGTATTTAACATTACCATGGAGTGTAGCCAATGTAAATCAGAAATGTTATCCACATTATTTTTAACAAAATATGGACAATACATAATTTTAATGATGCAACGTTGTACAGCTGATGGACGAAAATTGGATACTTTAATAAAGCAGTTTGTAGCAACACAACTATCAATATCAGGAAGGACTTTTGTAGCAATTGCAATAATTTTCCATGATGGTCCTTCCACCACATCTGGACATTACACTGCCTATCTAAAATGTGACAAAGGCTGGACACTTTGTAATGATTCCCAGTTGGTTTTCAAACAACGCTTGCCTAGGGAATTACCTAATTCCTACCTAATATTTTTAAAGTCAAAGTTTTAGGAAGATAATTCATTCTCTGAGAAATGTATTATTATAATTTAATAGGACTACCATTGGACAATTTACATGAAAAGGAGTGCAAAAATACCATTTAGCTTCAAGGAAAGGTATATGTTTGAATTATGGACTTTTTTGTGCTCATGACTCGGTGAATATTTTTAAGCAAAAACATTTACAGTTTTTATAAGTTAAACTTATAAATTTTTGTCAGCCATAAGCATTTCATATATGTTTGATTTGTATCCTGTGGTATTTTACTGAGGATAGCATGTTGTTTTTTTTTAAACAATCTTCTTGATTGTTTTTTTTTTGCCCGCTGTTAAGTGATGAGTACAATTGAAATCACTATTTCTGAGAACAGCAAAAAAGGCAAACAAATTACTTTGTTGAAATTATGCTGTGTTGTAAAAAATGTATTATTACATGTTATAACTATTTTTTCTTTTCTTTACAGATGCTAATTCTTAAGTAAGCAGTTTACATAAATTTTTATTGCAAAACAAATCTGAAAAAAATGTATACAATTTTTATTTTCTATTACTGTGAAGGTAAGATTAACTAAGTATTAATATGCACAATGGGCAGATCTGCAAGAACCTGCAAAGATTGAACAAGTTTTTAAAAACACTCTGTTTATACCGATGTAGTTTTGAAATCTCTCTGTTACCGGATATTATGTGACCTCCAAAAAAACAGATTTGAGTGGTTCATAATATTTCCCATGGTACCTATTGAATGACCGCAATCATTTCAATCATTCTTATTTGAGCATCTTTGCAGACAAAATTCTGTGCTTACCTTCTATTATTTGGAAGCAGTTTTAAAACAGAAATATGTCACTTTTTGTAACATAGTTATTGCGCAAGACACTCTTTCATATTTACAAAGAGAGGAAAAGGCGCTCTGTGTACTTTTTCTACTCCATGTAAATACAACCTCATCATACACACCACTTTGCGTTGAAAGGTTGTTCTATAAGTGTTGTTGTGTATGATTGCACTGAATACTCATAGAACAAGACACATCTCCAGATTTATCATAAATCATAAATCTCGATATGTGTGTGAATGCTGCACCATTCTCTAATTGGTGTACGAAAGCAGAACAAGGAGAATTGTTTTCTTTTCTCCTCATTTTTAAATCTTCAATGCATGCTAAAATGTTCAGCATACATTGAAGGAGAAAAATGTGTTTATTGATTTTTTTTTGTGCAGGAAGGTGTGTCTTTCTGCACAAAAACAAACAGCACATGACACAGATATCCTTCCACTATGGTGCAAGGGGGCCTGTGTCACCACATGGCTGCAATTTAAGCAGCCGTGCAGAGAGAAGCATAGATGTGCAACATATTTATGTACATATGTTGCATCCCTGTGCTTCGGAAGTACTACAGCACACTGCAGTTAAAGAGGTTACTGTGTGATGCTGCAGCACTTCCTCATAGTTCTGCACTAATACATTCACCATACGCTATTAATGCATTAATTCAGTCAATTACGTTCTACACATACATTCATCTAAACTTTCACACACCAACAAACAAGTATATAGCTCTTTTTTTAAACAAGGAAAGTTAGTTCTTAGAAGAAATTTTTTTTTCTTCTCTTTTCTTTTATATTTTTTTTCTGTTTTTTAACAATTTTTAATTTCTTGGGGATTTTCTTGAAAAAAAAAAAGGAAAAAATAGAACTGGAGGAACAAAACAATGAACTTCAGGGAAAAAAAAAAGTAGAAATGGTGACTTTCTTGCTTGCGGCAGATCAGATCAATAGAATGCTACCCCTAGCATAAAGTAGCATTGCATTTTATGCAGAGCACTTTCAAATTTTGGAACTGCGGACGGATGTCCAGATTTCGTGCAGAAGGATGCACTCTTGAAGTGCTTGACTGTGATGAATCCGTAGGAGCAGGAACGACTCTCATCCTTCGGCATTCCTCCCGAGCAAGGTTTACTGGATGAAGGGTCCTTAGACGTTTCATCATGCTCGCAGTTCCGCATGAATATTTTTTGTTTGGATCCCCACGAGACAGCACTCTCTGGAAGATCTTGCAGGTCACCAAGGTGGCATTGGTCTTTGTTTGCCCCTCTGGATATGTGAAAAATTTCCACACCACAGATGAAAAACGTGGTGTGCGTGGTGGCTCTTCCAAAAAATCATCCTTAGATGAATGAGGAGATCCAGGAGATGCCTGCTGCCCTGAAGCCATTGTTTGTTAGAAAAAAGTTTGAGCTAAGTTAAAACCTAGTCAAAAAAGGTTCTTCTCTGCAAAGAGATGCTCCTCCAAAGAAGGTCAAAGAAGAATGATTGAAATGGGTGGGGTCTTTCAATAGTTAGAACGGGAAGTGTAATGAACCAATCAAATCTCTTTTTTTCAGGTCACATGGGATCTGCGCACCGTGCGCTTACGCAGCGCACCCAGCGCGCATCCGCGAAATTGAATTTAAAAAGAATATAGGATTAAATGTAAAAATATATTACTTTTATGAGTAGTTTACAGTTTGTCTTCAATTAATATTCACATAAAATACATATATATGTTTTTTTAATGTAAAATATTTAGTGGGATTCGCGCACCCACCGCGTCTTGCACGCACATGACGCATCATGGAAGCGAGCAAGCGTTGCGTAACGTGCATCGTACGTGTCGCATATAGGCGTGGAGTCGCGTACCGGTCACACTGCAATCGCGCCCCAAACACGTACTCAACGCTTACCACACATGGATGCTTACGTGTAGGGGTCGAGAAGGGTGCGCATAGGGTGCGCGGATCCCAAAAAAATGGAAAAATAAATAAAATATAAAGTTTTGAAGATATATTTTAAAAAATATTTTAAAAAAATATAAGAATACATTTTAAAACATTAACAATTTTTTTTTAAAAATCCAATAAAACATACGTTAAAAAAAGGTGATAAAAATGAATTAAAAAAAAATAATTAATGGAATTGACAGACTGAAATAGAAACATTTAGAAATCCAATTAAAATCATTAAACATCATAGCTTTAGTGATAAATTATAGATAGGAATTAGCATTTACAAAACCTTTGAAATTCACTGAAAAAAACATAGGTACTGTTAATAAGTCAGTTATACAATTAATTTTACAAAAAAAACATCCATTTAGACACTTATTTACCCGTTTATTCTTCCATTAACCTTTAGATACACATATATAAAAAATATTTATTTTTCAGAAAGACACATATTCACTGGATGATGTCATCAGTGATGAAATATGTGACATCATCAGCAGTGGATTATGGTCGCGTGAGTTATAGTTACCTGAACTAACTATAACGGGAGAATTTCAATGTTTTTTTACGAGTGAAATGTCCAGCTAACTATAACATGTGTGAAACCTATGGTTTTTTAAGTGAATTTGCAAGGTTTTTTAAATGCTAATTTCTAACTATAACGTGTGTGAAACCTATGTTTTTTTTAAGTGAATATATATAGATATATACATATGTGTATATATATATATATATATATATTCACAGAAAAAACCATAGGTTTCACACATGTTATAGTTAGCGGAAATTTTACTGATAAAAAACCAATGAAATTCCCCCGTTATAGTTAGTGCAGGAAACTATAACTCACGCGACCGCAATCCTCTGCTGATGCTAATACTGTATTTAGACACTTATTTGCCCATGTCTTCTTCCATACATTTTTAGCTATACATATATTACAAATATTTTTTTTTCATAAAGACACATATGTCATCAGCAGAAGATTGCGGTCGCGTGAGTTATAGTTGCCTGCACTAACTATAACGGGGGAATTTCATTGGTTTTTTATCAGTAAAATTTCCGCTAAGTATAACATGTGTGAAACCTATGGTTTTTTCTGTGAATTTGCAAGGTTTTTTAAATGTTAATTCCTAACTATAACGTGTGTGAAACCTATGGTTTTTTCAGTGAATTTGTACGGTTTTTTAAATGCTAAGTTACTTTACGCCATTCGTGGCATGCGTGCCCACTTAACGCAGTTCGTTCCGTGCGCGCACGGTGCGCTTCGCGCACCGTGCGCGCACAGTGAGCACGCGGTGCGCTTCGCGCACCGCGCACCCACTTTACGCAGTTAGTGCCGTGCCCACGTTACGCTAGATGGGCCATGTACGCACGATGCGCTTCGCGCCCCGTGCGCACATGGAGGACATATTATGCGCTTCCTTGTGATAGGTAATCTGTTGAAATTTTTTGGGGAAATGCTGTGCTCTTATAAGCCATGCACAAATGGTGGCCATAGGCCACCATTTGCACACGGGGTGGAGAGAGTGTGGAATTTTTTTTTTTATTATTTTTTACCGTACGCGTACGGTAAGCGTACGGTAAGCGTAATCGGCGACATTTTCGAAAAATTAAAATTTACTGTTTTTTGACTTGGGGGATCTTTGAAGACTCAACTAACATGGTTATGTGCATGGGCGCTGTCTAAACAGCCCCTTTATATGTTTTTGGCATTTGTTTATCAGCTCCCCCCTCAGAGTGCGAGAGAGAAAATGGCGGCCGCCGCTTCCTGGTTTCGACCGATTCGAATGTTTACTAAGATCTAAGAGCCAATCAGAATCGCGCTCGCGCACGCCACCGTACGCGTACCGTAAGCGTACCGTAAGCGCACCGTAAGCTGGCTCAGATATATATATTGATTTAACGGCTATTTTCTCAGAATCTACTGAACAGATTTACACCAAACCTACAAAAGGCACTTCCTTGACCTGAGGACTACCTCTCTGCCAAATTTCTAGTAATTCTGTTCAGCCGTTCGGGCTGTAGCCCTGTCTAAATTTCCTATGGAAAAATGCATGGGAAAAACGCGTTTTGGGACCCCCCTTTTATCTCAGCCCCCGCTTGACGAATCCCCCCGAGACTTTCAGGGTAGGAGCGGAGCGTAGCGCCCCACCTATTTTGAAAAATTCGCGAGGATTCGTCGACCGGCGCCAAAGTTATTCAAAATAGAATGTTGAGGTTTTCCTATGGAAAAGGGGTCCTAACTATAACTACCTACTGGCGACCGCCAGTAGGTAATATATATACATATCTATATATATATGTATATATATATATATATCCATAGATATATATATATATATAGATATAGATATATATATATATTAATTACCTACTGGCGGTCCCCAGTAGGTAGTTATAGTTAGGACCAAGTTTCCATATGAGGAGCATTTATTGTTTTGCTTATAACTTTGGTGTCGTTTGATGAATCTTCATGAAATGTTCCAAACTAATTCTTTGTTTATATCAGCTCCTATGTGGGAAGGTTGGGGTGATTCGTTAAGGGGGGGTGGAGTATAGAGTATAGCGGTGTGAGCACTGTGGGGGGGTTAGGGTGTGCTATACAGGGAGTGTGAAGTGTTCACCCCTAGCGGTGTGAAAGTGCTGTTTTGACCAGAGTGAGATGGTGCTGAGGTGAGGTGCCAGTACACTCAGGGATGAAACCGTGAGCTGATTGCTGTAAAATGATGTGCTCCTGGTGTTGTAGCATACAGGCCGCTGTAGCATAGCTGTGCAAGTGGTGTTTAGATTATAGTGGGAGTCGGAAGCAAACTACTCGCCCTACCGGTCTGAAGACTCAAATGGAGTGCTTTAGCAAGCAGGAAAAAAGAAATAATTGTGAAGAATATAATGCAGAAGGTTGCAATGCCACAGAAGACAAATGGTGACATCAGTTGTTTTTAAGAAAGTGGTTGTGTTGGATAAAGCGATTGAGTCTGCAAGTTATATACAAAGTGTCTTTATGTAAGTGCCACAAATGGAACCACTGGTGCAAGAGCTAAGGCATCCAGCTGAGGCACACTCCAACCGCTTCTGCTGTATTCAAAGCTAAGCCTCTGCATCAGTCAATTCCACATTACATGTTACAGTTCCATGTGACATAAACAATACCTATTAGACATGAATGACTGTAAATTGTAGAATGAAAATAAAGGTAGGATACGATCACCACACTGTGTCAGCCAGTTCCTAAACAATGCCGTGTTTTTTTAACTTGAATGCCAGTTCGTGAACAGAGGCTGAGGATGAGCTAATTTGTGTGAAAGGGCTTCATGGATAAGAGGCAGGCAGAGATACGTGTATACAAAGAATAGATATGGTTTCAAAATGGATGTTGTGTTTAGGCTAATTTAGCAAGTAAATAGCGTATTTGCTTATGCCATACATCATCCATTCCTGGTAAGTGTGGAGAGGTAAGAGCCAATAATGAAAACAGAGTTCAAATGCCTAAGCATACTTAGAAAGTTATTATATGAAAATAGTTCAATTGAAGTGTATTAAAAAATTTAATAGTCAAAAAAGTTGATCGAATGTTGGAGCGGCAATGTGAATTGGCAGGCAATCTGCGATGTTGTCAAAGGTCGCACATTGCAGGAGATCTTTCGCAGCTGCGCAGAAATCCCATTCCACCAGGATAACTTTTTGTGTTGCATTCGCCATTGCTCCACTGCCCAAACAATCAAGTTCATGGTTTTCAAGACACTCCATTACCTGCTGGATATCGGGAGCGTTTGCTGGGATGTTGGCAAGGCATAGATCCATTCGCCAGTCGATTGGGCAAGTTTTACAATAAAAAGATGGTTGCACGCAGATTGTATATGTGTAAATAAATGTCACGTTGTAGCTGGCTCCGATAATAGATAGAGGCAGGCAGCCGAAAGGTTGTTCCATCTTTTCACGGTATTGATGTAGCTTCACTTAGAGGCGTATTCTGGCAGACATGCTTGTTACCACAGGAACATAGCCATTTTTAACAAGCTAAAATAGCAGTAGGATGGCCGCAAACAGAGCGAGAATTATGGGCACTGTTGCTGTTATTCCAGAGATGATCGAATGAATGAAGTCTGGTGTTAGACCAAAAACAGTTTGAAAGCCTGTGAGAAGGCCAGAGGAGACAATGTTAAAAAAGTGTGCCAGACCTTAAATGTCAGATGTGTTGAAAATTGTGTAACAATTCACAAAGTGTAATGGGAGGTTCGTATTTAAAAGGGAGTGTATTTTACTTGAAGTTCGCGCTATCTGCAGTCGATAAATTACTTTTGGAGAAGTAAGAGACACTTCTGTTTGAAACAAACGCGCTTTCAGTTTGCTCCATTTAATAAAATCTGTTTTCAAAGTAGGTATTGAAGGCCAAGTTGAACTTTGGCAGTTACTTTGTGTGGGTGGGAATAGCGATTGCCAGAGGAAGATATCCGGTTTGAAACAGTAAGGACATACGGTATGCCAGCTCACATTGCGTAGCAGTCCATGTTATTAAGAAGCAGATAACTGCCATTAGAAAGCTGTGTGAATGTTGGTCTGATTGTGGGAGTTGGCGTACTTTAAAGAAAGCATGCACGATTGGGGGCTGTAAGCTTAGAAGAGTCGTGCAGTTGGACATTCTTGTATAGTAATGAATGATTGCCATTGTGGTCCCACTTTTCACCTGTGAGAAAAACTTCGGTATCCTATTTAAGACAGCAATATGTAAATGGGAGAAACCACTGCTTGTGAATAAACGCGCTACCTTAAATAATCACATACAACATGACAAACGACATGTACACCTAGCAGACACAACGACACTACGTACTGTAGGAACTGTGGCTAGCCATGTACAGAAACCAAACATGGCACCTCTGCCACACAATGAAGAATGCGAGGAGAGATGGGAGCAAAGTATGTGCGAAGGTGGCAAGTGATTCTCGATTATAAAAGTATACAGTGCAGAGTGTTGAGGGGATGTGCCGGACAGACTTGAGTATGCAGAGCACAGACATTTACATGTCAACCTACACTGATGGTCTATTGAGTGAAGTCAACAGTGGACACAACCATGATAGTACAGTTAGTAGGGAAGATTATGAAACATAGCGCGTACGTGCCCCCTCCACCCCCCCAACTCTTTAGCGTAGTGGGTTGGTTCAGCATATGCAAGGCTAGCTTGGGGGTATGAATAAAAGGCACGTTTCTCTGGGTGTGGTTCTCTTCCGGAATGGCGAACATGTTTGTCAGGTCTGCGCAGCTTACACCGCCACGAGTCTGATGCCGTGAGCAAAGGTGGCTGCGGGAATAATGCTCTCAGCCTGCTGCTACCCAGAAACCATCATGGCCGCTGCGATGCACATATGTCCCACAGTTCACCTTTCGACACTATCGTATGTGAAAGAGGGCCCACCACGTGCCGGCGGAAGCTTTTGGGCCGAGGTCTGCGAGCTGGGAAGGCTCCTGATATCAACGCTGGCTACCATGACACAGGCAGTCAGCACCCAGCCTGAGGCCCAGCACCCTGAAGTGCTCTGTATACTACTAACACAGTAGTCGAAGAGGTACCAACAGTGGAACAGTGTCTTTATCCCACAATGGACGATGTTAGAACTGCATCTGAGAGTGCAGATGAAGGTACTCCTTTCGACCAGCTGTAACCAACAGTGGAACGGTGTGATGATCCCACAATGGACGATGTTAGAACTATATCTGAGAGTGGAGATGAAAGTACTCCCTTCGACCACGTGCAAGCAACTCTAGGTCCCAACAGTGGAACGGTCTCTTGATCCCACAATGGACGATGTCCAATATTACCTGCTGAAGGTGGGTTTCACAGAAGTCCCTGCGTTGACGTGCATCAGATTCTGTGCTTCCATAGCTAAGTGTTGCACATGATTATTGTGCTTGGTTGACACCAGTCGGTGGAGTACAACGCAGTTATAACGTCCTGGCTTTCTCGGGGTTGGGACAAACAGACGACGGACCAGAGAAATGGAGGTTAAGGATGATTTAATAAACAGATAAACAACTACAGACAACAAAGAATACCGGTACTGGAATCACCAGTTAAAGTACGATACCCATTCACAGCTCTTCTAACCGTCCTCCGCATGCACACCGGACCCGGTATGCTCCAACGGAGGGCACAGTGCCAAGCAGTGGCCGACAATGCCACTCGACCGCTGTGAAGGGTAGTTCCAAGGTTGTGGAATCTACGGGGGGGGCACGTGGGAGTCACCCGGCCGGGCTCTCTACCACCTGGGAACAGCCGCTCTACCAGTGTCCCCCAGAGTACTACCACAACACAAAGATGCTGGGAACTCTTCCTAGTGTGCGTCTCTTGTATCCGGGTTTAAGTGATGATACCCAAGGGGGTGCAGAGAATGGATGGGAGCAGCCGCTCTACCTATCCCAGTTCTCCTACGAGTGTCGATGGCTAAGATGCGGAAACACCTCCTGGATAGCGTCTTAGCTCTAGGCGTGTGTTTACCCAAGTAAAGAGGGTGGGGAGCTTCGGTTCGCACCCACCTCGTTTTCTCCAATTGTCAGGCCGTTGGGAGCTTCAGCTCTACCAACGGTACTTGTGCCCAATGACGTTGAATACGGCTCTCAGAACGGGACAGGACACGGGCAGGAAGCACACGCAGCACCTCTCCTCCGCTCCTTAGAATGTTCCTTCCGCCGCTCAACTCTCCAACGGGTCCGTGTACCTCAACCAGGTACTCCGGCAAAGATCAGAATATCCGACGCCGAGTCCCAGTGATCTTCTCCTTAAGTAGTACTCTCGGCGTTGTATAACCATGACTATTGAGTTGCATAACACGAAAACTAGGCGTTACCCTTGGTGTTATGTAACCAGAACCTTTGAGTTGCATAAGGCACTGTTGCCGGAGAGCATTCTGGGAGTTGTAGTCCGCTCTCCTCCAAGCGCACCAGGTTCACGGAAGTGGCATCGTGGGAGGGAATCCATGTGCGGGAGGGGATTCCTGACAGCAGTACAGCAGGTCCGAACAGTGGAAACGGGTCTTGATCCCAGAATGGACGATGTTAGAACTGCATCTGAGAGTGCAGATGAAGGTACTCCCTTCGACCAGATGTAACCAACTCTAGGTCCCAACAGTGGAACGGTGTCTTGATCCCAGAATAGACAATGTCCGATATTACCTGCTGCTTGTGTGTTTTCACAGAAGTCCCTCAGTTGAGGTACATCAGACTCTGTGCTTCCGTAGCTAATTGCTGCACATGATTATTGGGGTTGGGTGACTGCAGTTGGTGGAGTACACCGCTGTACAGCAGGTCCGAACAGTGGAACGGTGTCTTGATTCCACAATGGACGATGTTAGAACTGTATCTGAGAGTGAAGATGAAGGTAGTTCCTTCGACCAGGTGCAATCAACTCTAGGTCCCAATGGTGGAACGCTGACTTTATCCCAAAATGGACGATGTCCGATATTACTTGCTGCTTGGTTTTGAGAGAACTCCCTCAGTTGAGGTGCATCAGACTCTGTGTCCCGTAGCTAAGTGCTGCACATGATCATTGGGCTTGGCTGACTGCAGTCGCTGGAGTACACCGTGGTACAGCAGGTCCGAAGAGTGAAACGGGGTCTTGATCCTACAATGTACGATGTTAGAACTGCATCTGAGAGTGGAGATGAAGGTACTCCCTTCGAACAGGTGCAACCAACTCTACATCCCAACAGTGGAACGGTGTCTTGATCCCAAAATGGACGATGAACAATATTTCGTGCTGCTTGGTTTTCACAGAACTCCGTCAGTTGAGGTGCATCACACTCTGTGTTCCGTAGCTAAATGCTGCACATGATCATTGGGCTTGGCTGACTGCAGTCGCTGGAGTACACCATGGTACAGCAGGTCTGAACAGTGGAACAGGGTATTGATCCCACAATGGACGAAGTTAGAGCTGTATCTGAGAGTGGAGATGAAGGTACTCCCTGACTCCAGGTGCAACCAACTCTAGGTCCCAAAAGTGGAAAGGTGTCTTGATCCCACAATGGACGATGTTAGAACTGTATCTGAGAGTGGAGATGAAGGTACTCCTTTCGACCAGCTGTAACCAACTCTAGGTCCCAACAGTGGAAAGGTGTTTTGATCCCACAATGGACGATGTTAGAACTACATCTGAGAGTGGAGATGAAGGTACTCCCTTCGACCAGGTGCAAGCAACTCTAGGTCCCAACAGTGGAACGGTGTCTTGATCTCATATTCCCTGCTGCTTGTGGGTTTTCACAGAAGTCCCTGCATCGACGTACATCAAACTCTGGGCTTCCGTAGCTAAGTGCTGGCCATGATTATTGTGCTTGGTTGACACCAGTCGCTGGAGTAAGCCGCGTTACAGCAGGTCCGAACAGCGGAACGGGGTCTTGATCCCAGAATGGATGATGTTAGAACTGCATCTGAGAGTGCAGATATGGTACTCCCTTCGACCAGGTATAACCAACTCTAGGTCCCAACAGTGGAACGTTGTCTTGATCCCAGAATGGACAATGTCCAATATTACCTGCCGCTTGTGTGTTTTCACAGAAGTCCCTCCGTTGAGGTGCATCAGACTCTGCTTCCGTAGCTAAGTGCTGCACATCATCATTGGGCTTGGTTGACTGCAGTCGCTGGAGTAAACCGCGGTACAGCAGGTCCGAAGAGTGAAACGGGGTCTTGATCCAACAATGTACGATGTTAGAACTGCATCTGAGAGTGGAGATGAAGGTACTACCTTCGAACAGATGCAACCAACTCTACATCCCAACAGTGGAACGGTGTCTTGATCCCAAAATGGACGATGAACAATATTACGTGCTGCTTGGTTTTCACAGAACTCCGTCAGTTGAGGTGCATCACACTCTGTGTTCCGTAGCTAAATGCTGCACATGATCATTGGGCTTGGCTGACTGCAGTCGCTGGAGTACACCACGGTACAGCAGGTCTGAACAGTGGAACGGGGTATTGATCCCACAATGGACGAAGTTAGAACTGTATCTGAGAGTGGAGATGAAGGTACTCCCTGACTCCAGGTGCAACCAACTCTAGGTCCCAAAAGTGGAAAGGTGTCTTGATCCCAAAATGGACGATGTCCGATATTACTTGCTGCTTGGTTTTGAGAGAACTCCCACCGTTGAGGTGCATCAGACTCTGTGCTTCTGTAGCTAACTGCTGCACATGATTATTGGGCTTGGTTGACTGCAGTCGGTGGAGTACACCGTGGTACAGCCGGTCGGAACAGTGAAACGGGGTCTTGATTCTGTGATTGAGGATGTCAGAAGTTAAAGTTTGTGATGATTTATGTGTACCCACTCTGTTCAGGTGCAACCAACTGCGTGCTTCCGAATCCAACGGCACATGGCAGTGAGGCATTAATGACCTCTGCCTCTGGCCTACAGTGCGATCAGCAGGGCTCAAAATTCAGATTGAGTGGTGATTGTTTAATTACAGAATCCAGTAGGCAACTAACTACAACGTCTATTGAAATATACACAATAAAATTTTAGTACACTTGCTTGAAGAAGTTTTTTAAGATGACTTATAGGTCTAGTACCATGACCAAATTCTTCTTGGTAGTGGTAAAGAACACTGAATAAAAGTGTACACAGTGGACAGCAGAGATCACAATTCGAATTGTTTTGATTTATTTATTGCAGAGTTTTGTTTAATTTATGTTGTTGTATTTTGTGAAGAGGTCCTGAGAAAAAGTATTCATGGAAGACTGTGCTCACTAATGCCTTCAATTTACACTGCAGACAGCAGTGTTCACAATTCAGATCGAGTTGCTATTGGAGATGACACAGTCCTGTAGGCAAAAGACATTGCTCCAGTGTGCTCTGTCCGCACCACGCATACGCATCATCACAGGGTCTGCACACGTTTTTTGCTGCTTCACGTATGGCAAACTGGGCAGCTCAAGCCAACGCCACATGGCTGTGGGCCCTTGCTGACCGCTTTCTGGCCTACACTGCAGACAGTAGTGTTTACAATTCAGATCGAGTCGCTGTTGCAGATGATATAGTGTTGTAGGCAACAGACATTGCTCCTAGTATGGCCTGCCCGCAGAAAGCATCATCGCTGGCTGTGCACATGCTGAATGCTTTTGATGTGGCTATCTAAGTGCACTAGACCTGATGGACCCTTTATGATACAATCTGTTTGTGTATTATTTCAGATCTACTGCCTGTATCTTAGTATACCACAAGTTATGTTTGTTTTATGATAGAATCTTTTCTGTATTATTTCACATCTAGTGTCCCTACCTTACTGCAGCACAAACTATTGACCCTTTTATTATTGAATCTCTTTGTGTGATCCAATGATTACTGTTGTAGTTGATGCTAGCAGCAACCATTTCCTGAGGGCTGGTTTATACTAGGCCTGGGCGAAAATTTTGTTCCGTTCGCGGAAATTGCGATAATTTGACATTTTCGCGTTCCGCGGAGAGTGCGAAAATGTCAAAATTTCCGCTTTCCGCAGCTTGGCGATAATTTGTTTCTTGCTCGCGCTGTAAAATAATACATTCTCCCACGCGCGTGATCGCCTTACCTGAATACCTGCGTTCGCCGACAAGTTTTCTTGATCCGGTCGCGTTCTCCATGAGATGTTGTATTGTTTTTCGCCATTTGCGCTGTCTCGCGACAGTTCGCGCCCGCAGTGACGTCATGCGTGGCGCGATCACGTCTTTCTTCTCGCGATCATGCACCGCGAGACAACTCAAAACAAGATGGCCGCGCCCGCGAGCAACCACATGGGTAAGTTGGCGACCCGCAACCATGCAGAAAATCTCGCGAACATGCGGGAAAAAAACGTCCGCATCTTCGCGATATTTTCACTTGTTTGCGATTATTTTAAACATTTTCGCGATAATTTGCGGAAGTGGATTTCGCAAATTCCGCCCACCCCTAGTTTATACTCACCCCACACGCATCCTGCACAGATATGTGACCCTGGTAATAAAAAGGAGTTGAGCGCACGTGCCTGTACCCACTTCCACTATCTATCTGTGTCCGTATGTTCATTATGTATGCATGATACTGCCCCTGGGCCGTACCACATTACATTGTGCTGTGGACAGCATATGCAACCATGTTAACTCTGGCAGTGGGGAAAAGTTCTGCTATGTAACTTTTAGATGCATGGCTATCACAGGTGGAAGGCTGCTTTACAGAGCATGAATATTGATGAAGATGATGGTTGCATGTTGTGTGTACTGTCAGATATGTGTACATAGCAAAACGTTTTCAAAAAAGCTCTGTAAGCAGAAGTAGAGTCTCTCATGAAACGCTGTAGAGAAAATGGCGAAAATGGGTGGGGTCCTACAACTGTTAAAATGGGAAATGTTATGAACCAATCAAATGCTTTTCTTTAAGGTCACATGGCAATCGCACAGCGAGCGTGCAAGGAGGCCGCACCCGACGTGATTTGGAGTAAATATTACCATAATTAGGTTTATTACAGTTAGAAATAAATAAATGTTTAAAATATTTTAGATTATCGCTTGTTCTCATATACACTTTAAACTTATTTAGATATAGTTTTGAGCCGGGAAAAAAATAAGGGAATTGCGTTCCCGGCGCGACACTATACGTCTATGACATAACACAGGGCCTGGCAGCGTGCACTCGTCACAACGCAATGAGCTGCAGGCATGTCCCCGTACATACATGACGTAAGGCGTGGCTTGGTACTGCGTACCTGTCGCATACCAAAGTAGCAGCTGGCGCGACCACATACGTATATGATGTTACGCAGGACGTGGTCCCACGAACCCGTCGGATATGAAATGCGCATCCTTTATAAGGTTAGCAATATGGCAGATAGGATTTGCGTGCTGAGGGAGCTTGGTACACTACCGGTACAGGACTTCAGTTTTCTGACAAAAAAAAAACGATATATATACTTTTTTTTTAAGACATAAAACATTACATATTTTTCAAATTAAAAACAAAAAAGGATAATAGAGTTCCAAAATGGTGCAAAAGAAAATAGAAACAATATAGGTTTTATAAATATTAAAATATGAAATTGATATTTAAAAAACCTTTGAAATTCACTGAAAAAACCATAGGTTTTACAGACATTATAGTTAGGAATTAACATTTAAAAAACCTTAGAAATTCACTGAAAAAACCATAAGTTTCAGGGATGTTATAGTTAGTAGTAGTAGAAAGGCTTTATTTCGACAAAAGACATGTCTTAAAAAGCAGTACATATGCAAACACATTTTTAAAAACGTTAAAAGGAGCCAATTCATATGGAAAGATACATACAATTCATAATACGAAGGCGCCAATAAATAGCATAAAAAGGATACATAGTAAAATCAGTATTAAACAAGATACAAAAGCCTATTTATTCTAATCGACCAAGCCCAGCTTAGAAACTTCGCCAGGCCGCAAGCAAATAGGGGCCGCGAGTCCGTTTTCAAAATTCGCAAGGCCTCCCTATAGTGTCTGGTACCTAACTCTCTGCAAAGAGGTTTCAACCACCTGCGACGTGGAGCTTCATAGGCAGGGCATTCAAATAGGAAGTGGGGAACTGACTCTAACCTTGACATGCAATGTGGGCAAAAAGAAGAAGTCTGGGCTTGGGCCTTCCACCTAGCAGTTAGTTCACCCAGAGGAAGTAATCCTACTCTAAATTTAAAATACAATGCCCTATCTCTAGATTTTGATATAATATCGAGACAGGGCTCGCAAAAAGGGACCTCTTTCACTAATAGGAATTCTGTAGGGGACCTGCATTGCTTAAGATTAGTATTTCGCCCGTCTACCACCCATCTCCAATACAGTTTCTTCAGGACAGACTTGGGGGGAGCAGTTCTTAACTGCCAAGCTTCTTCTATCCCCAATTCTACCAATAGTCGCTTGACTTCCCTCAACCAACTAATTTTGGACCAGCCAGGCATCGACAGAATCTCTTTTAAGCCGTCTGCGTAGCTGGCCAGTTCGGGGACTCTCCAAATGCGAGCCCAAGTTATAGTTAGTTGGAAATTTGACTCATATAAAACCAAAGAAATTCGCCCGTTATAGTTAGTTGAGCTAACTATAACTTGCGCGCCCGCAATGCACTGGTGATGACGTCACATATTACATCACTCATGACATGGTCAGTGACATCACTGATGGCATCACTGATGACATCATCCACCTGATAATTTGATGCACGTACTGATGGCCTAATATAAACTTTGATAGAGGCACTCTAAGTTACAGACTACTATTTTTGAAACCATACACAAAACAATGCCAGATACTACTTACCACCCACTATTTCCTAGGTCTACACTCTCATCCACTCATTATTACATGCAGTTACTCATCAATACAGTACTATAATATGCACTCATACACCTATACATACAGTCACAGTCCGCCACTCATCCATAGAGTTACTCACACACCTAGTCAGTCATGCAAAGAATCAATCACATACCCATTTACTCATGTATACAGTTATACACACCAACAGCGTTATTTATACACACATCACATCACTTATTTATGCAGATACTAACACATACTTACTGTCTTATACAATCACTGATAGAAGCAGACACTCTTTTATACACCCACTCTTCAAATAACTTACTCTCACATATAGTCATTTATATACTCTAATACTCACGTATACTGCCTTAAAACATATGTAGTTACTCACACATATACCAGTGAGACATTCATTCACTCACCAGCACACCTATACACACACTAACTCACCTATACATTCCTTCCCAGATGTACTTTTGAATCCATACAACCAGTGAATCACCCACTCAGACATGCATGCACAGAGTCACACACCCACACACACAGACACTCAGGCACTCATACAGATACTCAGACAACAAATCAATAACCCATATAGACACTCATGTAGCTACTCACCAACCCATGCAGCCACTTATACATCAACTGAGACACTAATACAGACTTTCACACAGTTTAGTCACTAACCATACTTTCAGTAACACATGTTCAATCACTCAGTTATACAGTCAGGCATGCACCTACTAAATATTCCATTGAGGTACTTTTAAATTCACTCTTTCTTCAATACACCTTGACATAGATATATATGAACAATATTTAAACTTTACAGAAACACATATTCACTGGATGATGTCATCAGTGATGTCATCAGTGATGTCACTGACAATGTCATTAGTGGTGTAATATGTGACGTCATCACCAGCGCATTGCAGGCACGCAAGTTATAGTTAGCTCAACTAACTATAACGGGTGAATTTCTCTGGTTTTATATGAGTCAAATGTCCAACTAACTATAATGTCCCTGAAACCTATGGTTTTTTCAGTGAATATATATATATATATATATATATACACACACACATAAATATGTATATCTTTTTTTTCACAGAGCCCCACATTTACTGCTGGATACTGACAAATAGGTGCTGCATGCTTGCAGGTGGCTGCATGCAATAGTTTTCTTAGTTTGCTTCAAAAATATTCACAAGGAACAAGGAGCATGGGTTATCCCAAGATTCAATTTATTAACAGGTAGACAGACACATTTCAACAGCAATTGTTTTTTTCATTGCCAATTTACTTCAAACATGCGCTTTAATGTCTTCAAACTCGCTCTCATTGATTGATGGAAAATCAACAAAGGACTCCTGATTTTAAAAGGTCTCTTGATCAGCGCGCACATGGTGAGAGCAGTGCTAATTTAATAGAACTTTAACCACATTGTATGAAACTCAGTAGTGATAAAAGCTGAGATCAATCGATATGGCTATTCTCCACAGGTCCCCAGCCTACTGGCCAACTCACCTTGGTCCTTGCGTTATCAGCGAAAATTTGCACCCCACCATCATCACCACTACAAGGGAAGCCTGTTGTTTAAATCAGTACATTCTCTCCCCTTTCTAAACCACTATGTTTCCTCTATAGTGCCAAGAGGCCTTGCCTTTGTGCTATCAATAAATGATTGCAAAATAGCAAACCTTTAAAACAACCATAAAGCCTCACAGTGGTATTTAACATATCATTTCTTGCAACCTGAGTAGAAAATTGAAGTTTTACTCTGCCTTAGATGTGACTTTTTGCAGGTTAATTGAACATGTAGCCATTTTTCATGACGATGTAGCCATTTAAATAATCTTCTCATACCAATTTTTTTTAAATGTATTTTGAAGATTTTTCAAAAATTTGCATTTTTTTAGCATGAAGGCCCTCTGAACCAACTGAGATCTGGATAAAAGTCAGGCAATTTTGACGTGGTAACAACTATGGTTTTTTTTAAGGCACTCGTTCGGGTGTGGTCAGGTCAATAGTGCTGTATCATGTTTCGAGTCCCGAGTGAAACTTGGAATAAAAAAGGCCTTTTAAGGGACTGTACATGAGACTTTCCTGCCCCCAGAGATTAGAGCATTTATATGAACGTTCAAATTAAGATTTTGACTGAGCAGCTCCTTGTACAATAATTAAAATATTGATAACACAATATAGTGAATCGATGTCACTAAACAGAGCAGGATTCACTATTCAGAGATTTAACACATTTTAGCGAATTCACACAGAATCAAGGCTGTTTTATGAGGAGACCTCAGATGTAGGGAATATTTCCTCTCCTCTACCTGGAGAAGCAAAAGGGAGTAACCTGGTTGCAACCCTGAAGTGCCTGTTTTCCCTGAAATGGCTCCTTTGAAACCTCAGCTGAACTTGCTGCTTGAGGATTATTGTCTGGAAGTGAAGTGATGTTTGTTTGTGACTGGCAGCTCGCTTAGAACAATTATATTGAGTATGAAGAGCCTGAAGCACAGCCGCTTCGTGATGGCAAGGACTTGTCTGATCCCTACAGAGATGGGGCAGTGGTAGCTCTACCTTTACAGGGACATATGCAGTTCTTAGGGGGGCATCTTCTTTGCGTCTCTGCAAGTACCAGTGGAAGGTGTCTTGCTCTAGAACAAGATGGGTTGATTTCATCTTTCTACTAGACTGACAGATCACAGCCAAGGAAATGGCAAAAGAGCAAAACACTTGCTAGGTCACCCTCAAAATTAGCTGTCATCAGCCATCCTGTGAACCTCATTCATTAGCTAATGCATCACTCTTGGCCCAGGTTCATCGAACTATCTCTGTAATGGATGTAGGAGACAGACATGGACCTGTTGGGTGACCTTCAGACAGAAGGTCTGTAAGTATGAAGTGAGTCTGGTGTACTTTGACAGCTGGCATTGCAAGGGAACCGGCAAACCATTCTCAAAGGCTCCACAAGTAATCACAGAATGGACAAGCAGGGACAGAAAATTAGGCAGCAACAACGGTCCACCTTAGTTGCACTGGGTTTGCCAAGTATGTACTAGAGAGACACAACTTGTCTGGAGGTTCTAGGGTGTGAAAAGCACCTCTTACTATCATGAGTACAATCTTGTTAAGCCAGTACCCATGATGTGCCTTTTGTTTAAATCCCACAGTTTTACTTCTTGGACTGCCTGTACCTATATAGAGAATTGATCTCAGACCATCTGCTATTACCAGTTTGATAAACATACACTGAAAAATCCCAACATTTAATTCGATCTTACCTTCATCTAGATGCCATAGGTGGCCTGCATGGTTGTCTTTTCATCAGGTCCATATAAATGACAGGACACCTACCTGCCCTCCATATCAAGTATTTCTATTAAAGTTCACTATTTCCATCTACAATGTTCACTGGTTCAGTTATCTACTGATTTTATGCCGCTGTCACCAGTATCCAAAACAGAGCACAGAATGTGCCTTCTTCTTGGTAATATTTAAGGTATAGGCTATGTGGCTTCAGACCTACGGCTACTAAGGTATTATACAAATCTATATAATTCTGAATGATCAACTGTACAAGGCAGATTTCTTTTCTCCTAAGATCTACCCATCAACGCATTTACAAATACAGCAATATATAGATTTTTTAAATAAAGACTAATTCAAGTGTTATGACCCTGGGGAACTCTGGTCTCTGAAGTACCTCAGCAGCAATTTGACTTGGTGTCTCCTCTGGGATCTCACTGTAAACAAATAATGGATGAGGCGATTCAATGCAATAGCTGATAAAAACTCATCAGACCTAAATCCAGGGGGAGGGATAGGTGACTGTCATCTGTGATAAACATTGCCGGGAAAATTATCATTATAGTATAATCCAGGACACCTGATTACAATAGAAGTCAAAAATAAAGTGTGTAATTGTCTTTGATATTAAAAAAGTTTTTCATTTCACTGCTGTAAGAAAGCTAATCACATCAACGAAAAATATCCATTCTTATCAGGGTGGACCTTCAAAGTTAGTAAATTAACCTGAGCCCAACCTCTAGTAGCGATCGTACAGGGTACACAGGCTTAATTTAGGGCAATTTGTAAAGTATTTATGCAGCACGAAAACAGTAATAAAGTCAACACCAAACAGTAAACATGCCAAATTGAAGTAGAAAGATAGAGTGAAATTGAACAAACAAATGGCAACAAAAAAAAATGTACAAAAAGGGGATTCTGGAGAATTAAATGTTTAAAATATTATGTAACTATAGTGTCATAAAAAACTAGGCACGAATGGTAGTCAATGGAAGCGGTCCTAGATCTGGAGACCAAGGCACAATTTCAGGCTGACACCGATGTCACAGTCGGATACACCTATTGGCTTGGTTATGATGAAAGTATGGATGTCCTTCTTTTATATAAAGCATTTTTATAGCGCATACCATTAGGCAACCCAACTCTCTGTGGCACTGACCCATTGAAATAATTTCAGAGGATCAGTTCTAGAAGAGCTAGGTCTTTAGTAGCTTTTGAAAAGGAACGTCTTTTTTGTCTGATCTCAAGGGGAATGGAAGGCTATTCCAAAGATATCAGCATTTGAGGCAAAAGAGCGCCCTCCACATCTTGCCCTTCTGACCCTAGGTACTGTGGCAAGATGGTCCATAA
Organism: Triturus cristatus; assembly: GCF_964204655.1. Taxonomy (NCBI): domain Eukaryota; kingdom Metazoa; phylum Chordata; class Amphibia; order Caudata; family Salamandridae; genus Triturus; species Triturus cristatus. The sequence continues at coordinate 161,903,114 of NC_140585.1, forward strand.
AGTATTCTCCCAGGGAGATAAGGCAAGAGCAAAGTATGGGAGATTGAAGGCCCCTGTGTGTTTTATTGTTTTAAATACTTTTAATTACATTTGACCTACCCAGGATTGATTAACATTGTACTCGACGCTTCCTTGCGCAGTGTATTTGCCCGCCAGATCCCTGGTCCGCCGTAGCAGACTTCCTGCTGATTGAGTGGAGGGAGGCACTTCAGCTTGAGAAAGGATCACCCGGTTTCCCTCACTTCCTGTGTGCCTTTTCTGACCACCATCTTAGTGGACAGATGTTCTAGTTTGGCGCAGACGCGCAGCGGACAGTAAGGGAGAGGCAGCGCATTGACAAGAGGTACACCCGTATCTCTTTGCTCCCTCGGTACGCTCTGCATCGTGTGTTTTTAACCACTCTTAGTGTTTTTAAATTGGTTTTACTTGTGTTATATTGTTTTTAAATACTTTTAATTACATGTGCTCTACTTAGGCTTGATTAACATTGTACAAGACACTTCCTTGCGCAGTGTATTTGCCCGCCAGCTCCCTGGTCCAACGCAGCAGATTTCCTGCTGATTGAGTGGAGGGAGGCACTTTGGCTTGAGGGAGGATCACCCAGTTCCCCATTGCCATTCGGGCCGCCATATTTGCAGGGAAACATTCTGGACTCCAGCGTCTGGTAACTGATCCTGACTATTTCAGGACCAGATGGTGCTGATGCGCAGTGGCCGCACACTCCGGCAGCACGCCTAAGGTGCGCCAATGGCAAGCCCATCTTCCCCGTCTGCGTCCGACAGCAACCAATCCCAGTTATGCTGCCCAAAACTCTGGTGATTGCTCACGCAGTTGGGGTTGGGTGGAGCTCCTTTCCCTCAGACTGCCCACCTGCCAGAACCTGTCATCCGCATCACTAGGGGACCCTGCTGAGATTTACTCTTGCCCCTGCTGTAAGTTCTCCCTCAACAACATACATGATTTGTGGTGGATCAAGGGTCTGTACATAACCCTCTCAAAGCCCCCCAGACCCATTGAGCTAACAGATTGCTCATTAATTGTAGGCCACTGCCAAAACACACCCTTGATATACATCAATCTCTAGTAGACCACGACTGGGACCTTAAGTTCCTGACCGAGACATGGCTAAGGGAAGACCTAGCTGTAGCCTTAGCCATCCTCCAGGGCTGGGTCATAGTCTGTGCAAATAAACAAAACAAGTGACCGGGATTCCCTTGAGTCCCGTACCCTGCATCTGAAGGATCCTGAGCCCTCCATTTTAAATAACCTTGACGAGAGAATCACAAACCTTAATACGTGGGTCAGTGATGCGCAATTCAATTGCAGGGGATCTTCCCATCAGCCTGGAAACATGCGTTTCTTCTCCCTATATTGAAACAAGCTAACACTGACCCTGAAGTCACAAGTAATTACAGGCCCATTCCTTTGCTCCCCGTCCCTGCTAAAGTTTTAGAGAAACTAGCCCATCAGCATCTGGTAGCTTTCATTGAGTTCAATGGTCTACTGCATGAGTCCCAGTCTGGTTTTCGCACTGCCTTCAGCACAGAATCCGTGATGACTGAGATGGCTGACTCCATATGCTGGGCGGTTGATGGCGGCTCTGCAGCCATGCTGGTGCTTCTCGACCTGTCAGTGGCGTTTCACACGGTCTCACATTCCATCTTACTAGATCGCCTTAAATGGATTGGCATCCAGGCAACAGCGCTGAACTGGATCAAGTCTTACCTACATGTCCAAGAACAATAGGTCTCGATCCACCCTTTCACCTCTCCCACTAAACCACTAAAAATGGGGGTGCCGCAGGGATCGGCCCTGAGCCCGCTACTTTTTAATATCTACCTGACACCACTGGCAGAGCTAATCCCCAAAATGGGGATCAAGGTGACATCCTACCCGGATGATACTCAACTGACCTTCACCTTCAGCCGGGTGTCAGCATCCACCTTTGACCCACTAAAAGAGGGGCATGTTATCAAGAAACGGCGTTAAAATTATTGCCGCGATAGTGTCAGAAAACTGCCGCTAAAGCAGCGATAATGGGCTTGATAATATGTCGCAGAAAGTTCCAATAGAAGCCCATGTTCTGGTGTCAACATGGGCTTCCATTGGAATTCTCACGGACATATTATCAAGCCCATTATCGCAGCTTTAGCAGCAGTTTTCTGACACTATCGCGGCAATAATTTTAACGCCGTCCTTGATAATATGCCCCAGAGTACCTTAAAAGCATCTATGCCTGGATGAGCAACAACTTCTTAAAGCTTAACGCCGACAAGACGGAGGACTTTTTTTTTTTTTTTAAATTGTACCTCCCTTGATGGCCTTACGGTGGCCAGCTGAACTGGGATCTGCCTCCACACCAAAGGACTCGGTCAAGATCTTAGGAGTCAGGTGGCACAAAGAACTGTCCCTCGCTACCCATGTTCAATTGGTATCTGCGACCTTCTTTGGCAAAATGAAAACCATCAGAAAATGTATTGACTTCTCGCCAAAGTCAGCTCACAAAACCGCTGTCCATGCATAAGTCACCTCTCACCTCGATTACGCTAAGAGACTTTACATGGGTCGGCTGATCTGCCGGATCTGTAGACTCCAGATAATACAAAACGCAGCAGCTAGACTGGTCTGGAAGGTCCTGCTCCGCAAACGTATCTCTCCTCATCTCAGACAACTCCATTGGCTCCTGGTAGCCAAACGCATCGAATTTAAGGCCCTAACATTTCCCTTCCGAGCATATCAAGGTAGAGGGCCCAACTACCTGAGGAAGAAACTTCGTCCCTACCAGCAGGACAGATCCCTAAGGTCCAACTACAAACGATAGCTCACTACCCCGTTTTTCATGAAGGCAAGAATGGGGGGTAGGACATTCAAGATGGGTACAACTAAGTGCTGGAACAACCTACCTGCTCATTTACCCATAATACATTCCGAACAGGAATTTAGAAAGGACTTGAAGACCTGGCTCTTTAGTCGCAATGACTAGAGGAGTACATACCTCTACCTTTGGCACTGTCCGTGTAAGCACCGGGACACCCCATTCGGGGTAGCTGCACACTCTATAAATATCTTTTATTATTATTTTTATTATTTATCAAGGAGTGCCCTATGGTTGATACAGAGAGGTTTAAATTATATACTTTCAGCTACTGGGAGCCAATTACGGGTGGTGATGGCTTGTCAGGTGGAATGATGTCAAGGTAGGTTAAATAGTATCCGAGCAGCAGAATAGTGTACAACTTGTAGTTTTTTTATTGTGGCCTTTGGGGCTGTCAAACAGAGATAGTTGCCATGGTCCAGGTGGGAGAAAATAATGGCCTGGACCACCGAACTCCTCAAAGTGAGTGGGATAATGGAGAGAATTTTTCAGAGCATTTTCAGTAGACCATGAAATATGGTGGCAATCTTTACTGTCTGAATGTCGAAAGTCATGGATTTGTCCAGCTGCATACCTTTACTCTTTAGAGCTGTTTTGGGGATGGGAAGGGAGCCTAAACAGCTAGGCTAGCCAGGATTGGTGAGGCAATTAGATTATTGCCAATAATCACTAGTTCTGATTAACCTCCATTTAACCCAAGGCATGAGTTGTTCATCTAGCCCGCAAATTTTTCAAGATAGGCGCCTAATTCAGGGGAGGGGGTGGTCTAGCTTTGTCAGAGAGAGTAGACCAATTGGGTGATGTCTGCCTACGAGAAGATCGATATCCCAAAGGGATGAAATACATGTGTAAGTGACCTCATATAAACATTAAAAAGAGTAAGGCTCAGAGACGATCCATTGGGTACACCACACTGTAAATGAAAGATATCTGATGTATAATCTCCCTCCAAAAAAGACCTGCTTTCCAGGAAGGATCTCAGCCAGGCCATGGCAGGTCCTGAAATTTGAGCTTTCTGTAAGCTTTCAGCAAGAATGTCATGATTCACCCAATGAAAATGCTGACCAGAGGTCTACAAGGATGTTGGCTGCTGAGTCTCCATGATATAGCAGTTTCTTAGCCTTTTTTGCCACTGCCAGTAGGGAAATGGATGTGCCCTGGTAGGGTAGAAATAAGTCTGTAGGTTCGATGGAGGATATCTTACTTTTCCAGGAATCCAGACAAAGAGAAGTTAACGTCTTTTTCTACTATTTTGTTTATCCGAGGAAGCAGGGAGGGGTGAGACTGGACAAAAATGTTCTAAGTCAAGAGGATCCAAATTAGACTTCTTTAATAGTTCTTTGACCCTTGCAAGTTCAAAGTGGGAAGTATCTGATCGGCTACTTTTGGTAAGATATGTGGTAGGGAAGTATCTTTGGGGAAGCTGAATTTAATTTCATCAGGATTTCTAAAAAGCTATCAAATTTCAGGGGGGTGGGGAACACTGAGAATATGATGGTTTAAACGCTGCAAGTCTTCCCAGTGACTATAAATCTGATTTCAATTACAATCGCTGCCATTCATTCCCGTGCTACAACAATTAACATTCTATTTTTAGAAGGTGTTCTATAATTGCTTACCATTTGCAGTAGGAATGCTAAAACTGGTCCCTAATGTTAGTTCTGCTCGTGATGTCCAGATCATGTTTCCATTCAGAACACAATCCCATTGCTCATAACCACAACCTGCCCAGAATGCCCATGCACAAGCTGCACCAAGGGGCAGAAGGGCATGCCACTGCTAAAGACAGTTTTAAATAGGGTCACCCCTACATGCATTGACAAGTGACAAGCAGTTTTATTGTGAGGCTAATAATCTCACTGCTGTGAACGGAATGTACGTGAATGATTGTGATCAAGACAGTGATTTTGCAAGTGTGAGAGTCACTACTGCATGCTACAGTTGAACACACTTGCAGGGGTAAAACTGCAATTCAGTATGCTTCCTCAGACCCCTGGGGAAGAATAGTGATAGAGAGGTTTGCAAGAACTCCTTTACACTGCAATTGTGACAAAACAAGGAGAACGAGAAGAACTCCACAGTAACAATGCAAATCTCCCATTTAAATGAACAGCAGATGTGTAGCTTCTATTCATGCCCAGAATGGAATGCACCAGGCAGGCATCAGGCCACTGTTTTTTGATCTGGTCAGCCATAAAGGATGAAGTGGCGCTGGATCAACTTTCATAGTGGAGTGCTGCTATCAATGTCGCGGGACTGAATTCATAGGCATTGTGAAAGATCTGAGAGGCATTTTTCTTATTCTACATGAACTGCAGAATGCAGCACACGTAGAAAGAGGGAAAAATGTTTAAAAATATAGATATTTCTCCTTGATATGCCTCCCCAGGGAAGGTGTAGCATTTTGACACATTTCTAGGTCTAGGTAATTTTGGGAATGCTCTAAAAGCCATCATTTTGTTCCTCTTTCTATATGTGCTGCATTCCACATGTCAGAGCGCTCTCACTGAACCAACACGGGAGCAGTATGCTGCAGGTCAACATGCCCCTCTCAGAACTCGTCCAACAGTCAATGTTTCACAACTGTCTCACAGACCCCAAGGGGGTAAATGGGAATGGGAGAGAGAGAGAAGATTCTGCCAAGTCAGTTGGGATTCACTCCTATCTTCACCTCTGCATGCTGCTTTCTGTGATTCTGTGTTCTTCAATGTTCAAGAGTGAATCTGCATCGGAAAGTCTTTTACACAAGAAATAAACATCTTATTACCACTTCCTAATTCTGCTCGTACTAAAACGTGCTTAATTTGTTGTATTTACCCTTTCTGGAAATGGCTATGGTCCCTCTTCTATTTCTTGTTTATTTCTCTATTCTTTTTTTTCTCTTTTGTATTTTTCACTTCTTTATTTTCAATGTTCTATCATATTAATGCATTTTCTTTTTTATATTTTTCATGCAGACAAACATTAAGGCTTAAAAAATGACTTTTCCCTTATAGGATACCTGCGTGTCTATATTTAGCATCAGGAAGATGGGGATCCTCTCGTCAGGTAAGTGGCAAAGTTGAATTTGTTATTTACTCTTCAATTGTTCTGAAAAATGCAGGCCTGTATTTGTACTACATACGCATTGACTTTTCTCTGTAAAAAGATAGATAACTGGGTTATTCAAGAGTTAATTTCACTTGCATCGAATTCAAAATGTTCAGACAGAAGAGAAAAATTCCTTCTTTTAACTTGCTGCTTTTCTTTTAAATCTTTTTTCCTAGCTCCTATTAAACAACAAGCATTTGTAATGCAATCGGTCCTGCCTTTGGGACCTTATATGTATTTAGCTATGCAGCACATTAGCCTGGGTGCTGAAACATCTACTGTTCTTTAACATGGAGGGAAAGTAAGCACCAAACTGCGTGACATGCCAGGTATGGGAACACATGTAGAGAAATATTGCCTTTCAGCGGGCAATGGTATAGTCCAAAGCTTTGTTTTTAATATAAAAGCAGGGCTTTCAGTGGTCAAATCACTGAAAATACAATATTTGAGAAAAAAGGTATTGTCTACGGGTGCTTGTGGAAAAGAATTTCTGTGGACTGGAATCTAGCGAATGCTAAAGTGATTCTGCTACTTTACTGACCTCTGCTGTTTGTTTTCTATTAAAAAAGTTAAATAAAGCCAGTTGTCAGAAAAATGAAAAAAGAAAGTCTCTCAGCAGAAAGCAATTTTGGTATTTTACTGACCTGTGCTGGTTGTTTGCTATCAAGGCAGTTAAATAGAGGCGGTTGAACAGAAAAAAAGTCCCTAAGAGGAAGCAGACAAGTCCTAGGGCTGATCTCCAGAGCCCACAAAGTACACACACATATATACTTTATATATACTAAAGTATATATAAAAGGGTCTTGAATGCTCAAACTAATAAAGTATATATACTAAAATATATACTAAAGTATAAACAAGAGGTCTTGAATGCTCGACCTAAAAAAGGAAACAGAAAATATGTGCATGGAGTTGTCCACCCAGTCCTGGGGAAGATACAATGAATGAGGGTTGCCCACACTACACATAGGTCACAGTGGGCCTTGCACCACCCCGACAGCCTTCGGCAGGCAGGCAGGCCATCTGGCCATCGAGTCAATGGATTTGGCCATCAGAGGTAGCTGAGGCTTTGCTGGTGTACATCCAACACTTCCCCCAAAGTTAAATTGAGCAGGAGAACTGCATTTTTGGAAGGCAGGAACTCTAACGCTCCTGCTCTGTCAAACTTTAAATAACGCCAACAGTGCAGGCCACATGCCCTGTAGATGAAATCTAAGGGAAGATAGCATAGACCAAGCACTGGCAAAGTTAATAGGTTTTGCCTATGTGAGGTCTATTGGCACTGTTAACGTTTTTTTAGACATGTGGCTCAGCAGCGCAGGCTGCTATCCAGCAAGACTTCACATAAAGAAAAATAGTGCTGTGACATGGCTCTACTTTTTAGCCATACTGCACCACAGAGACTGCAACCTGTCGACCTTGGAACAGGGGAACTGGGTTGATGTCCCAGTAGAATGGAGTGAATCAGAGTAGAGTTGAGTGGGGCATGTTTTAGAGTGGAGTGGTGCACAGTAAAGTACAGTGGTGGAGAGTAGAGTAGCGCATAGTAGATTACAGTGGCCTAGAGTGCACTTGCGTAGAATAGAGTGGTACAGAGTAGTGTGCAGTTGTGCAGTGGCATAGAGTACAGTGTTGTAGAGTAGAGTGGTTGAGAGTGAAGTGGTGTGCAGTGGAGGGGTGTAGAGTGCAGTGCCGAAGAGTGCAGTGGTGCATAGTGGAGTTGTGTTTGTAGAGTTCATTGGCGTGGTGTAGAGTAGAGTAGAGTGGAGTGATGCAGAGTATAGTGCAGTATTGCAGTGGTGAGTGGTGGAGTGGTGAGTGGCGGAGTGGTGAGTGGCAAAGCGTGGAGTGGTGCAGAGTGGAGTATAGTGGAGTGGGGTAAAGTGAAGTTTACATGGTGTGCTACGTGTAATGGTAGTACACTACCACATCTTCAATTTAAATGACAATTACATTTGCACAGACATAGTTTGGTCTTACTCTTAAAAGTAGACAGCGAACGATAATGTATGGAAATGTGGTCACCTAGTGTATTGAATTGCTTTCAGCATAATAAAATATTTGTTCCCATCACACATCGAAATTAGCAAAAAATGAGCTTCATTATGCTCTGTCACTTAGAAGTCAGAAAAAAGAAAAATAACACCAAGCTCCCTTGGAAGACAGAGCCTGACATGCGACCTCTGTCTTTGAATGTACAGCAAATGTGACAAGATAAGAACAAGATTTAAAGGCCTGTTTACAGAAAGCAAGCACTGGTGGACGAAAACAGTAAATAGGTTTTGGAGATGGGATGGAACCAACTCAATATGGACAGCCTAAAACAAATAGAGCCAGCAAATAGAGAACAAGCAAATGTGAGTGACAAACCACAAATGAAATGGAAAGAAAAGGGTGAAATTCCTTTCCAGGAAAGCTTTCCACATGTCCCCAAGATGTCATTAGCAAACCAGACAGCTGTGCGTCTGGTAGTCTTTGGCCTAAAAAGGAGTACTAATACAGGAGTTGGACAGTCACATGTTCACTCACATAAGGTAACCCATGCATTTTGTCATGCTTAAATCACTGTCCTTTCGACCTGTACTGTTGGTTTGACCTAGAGCTTTCCGCAACTTATACCATCCCATCGTCACACTTGCCAACATGGTGCAGAAAAAGAGGTCTGATTTTCCCAGGTTTTTAAAACACTGAATATTTTATTGATCGTGTCACTCAAATGTCCACAAGAAACTCTTGGCTGTGACCAGTATGATCTCAGGTATAGCCCGTGCCTCCCCTGTTTCACGGAGTACCTGGACCATGGCGAACAACTACATTCTTAAGGCTGGCTCAGGGGTCACTGGACTAGTGGATTTCAAGGAGCTAAGCGTAGGCAGTAGGCTAAATCTCCATCACCAGACTCATGGATTGATTATTTTCTTATTGACATTATTCCATAAGGGTAAAGTGGACTACTTATGACCATGAATCAGTATTTAACACAGATATTAAAATACTGTTCTAAAATGTGTATTTACCGATCGATCAACACTACATCACATACAGAGTCCCACACTCCACACAAGTTAATGGGGAGAATGAAGGTAACACTTTTCTAAACTTTAACACTTTCATCCTGGTTACTAGTAGTTACAAATTTGTTGGAAGTAGATACTTAGAGGGTATATTAATGTTTCAGATATCCGATGGGGTTTTTAGAACTTTGTTCAAATCTACAGAATTTTGGCAAACACACCAACGATACTTATGAAGAAGTATGTGAGCTATACCTTCTGGACGGCTAGCATTTGTTTCAGAAGATTACATGTGAACTAGAGACACCTAATGTGCATGAAATTGGGGGACTGCAATATAGTGAATGCACTATGATACCTAGTGACGATTTTCTCACACCTGTTCACTAACATTCAACGACAAGGCTTTTTCAACCTGGCATCATTGTATCTTTATTACCACTTAGAAAGGACAATGCCTAATAAGTAATGGTCAAAACAGCACTGTTCAAGCACATTCCGTGCCTTAAGGGTCACTGAACCTGGTGATGGGCTCTAAAACACTCTAGATGCTCCTCCTGAAACAAGAATATGATTATCTTTAGGTCTATAACCCTGACTAAGTCTGCTGTCAGAGTATCAGCAACACACAAAACACGTGTTGGCATCATTGAAAGCAAGGGCGAATTGGAGTAATAGACACCCAAATGAAGAACTGTTAAAACCACAACCTCAACTCTGGACTTGTGTGTTTCCAAAAACAGTAAACTGTTATGACAGTTTTTGCACTCAGTGGCCACAGATAGTATTTCTGAAAAATGTGGACACTGGCACTGCTCATGGTGTCTAAGAAAATATTTTCTATGAATGATTTTAACCTTTGTATCTCTGAGAAATCTGCATTTTTCTTTGTCAGCAACAAAGTTTAAAGTAAAAATCACAGGACTTAACTGTGCAGTAGTGCGAACAATGGTCTTGTTTGCATAGTTTGACCACCCGATGGTGGAGACCTCCCAGAGCCAGAGGGATCATGGAACTAATCAGTACTAGGAATCCCATAGGCTTTACTGAACCTCTCCAGTGAGGCCTTGTCCGCTGCTCGTTGAAGGAACACCTTGACGAAAGCTGTTGAGAGGCAGACAATGTATGGGTAGAACCAGTAGTCTGGCTTAGACCTAAGAGCCCAAATACGAATTGAGCCCCCCAAAAAACAAGTACCACGGGAGTGGAGCGATGTGGTGCAGCGGACAGAGCTGCGGACTTGAGAGAAATCCCAGTTTGAGTCTTGGCGTCGCAACATGTTGGGATTCTGGGTAAATCCCGTAATCTCTCCAGGAGATAAATTGGGCTATATACACATGCTTTACAAGGGCACTAGTTATGTTTAGGCCTGGGCAAAAATTTCGTTCCGTTCGCGGAAATTGCGATAATTTGACATTTTTGCGTTCCGCGGAGAGCGCGAAAATGTCAAAAATTCCGGTTTCCGCAGCTTGGCGATAATTTGTTTCTTGCTTGCGCTGTAAAATAATACATTCTCGCGCGCGCGCGATCGCCTTACCTGAATCCCTGCGTTCGCCGACAAGTTTTCTTGATCCGGTCGCGTTCTCCATGAGATGTTGTATTGTTTTTAGCCATTTGCGCTGTCTCGCGACAGTTCGCGCCCGCAGTGACGTCATGCGTCGCGCGATCACGTCTTTCTTCTCGCGATCATGCACCGCGAGAACAACTCAAAACAAGATGGCCGCGCCCGCAAGCAACCACATGGGTAAGTTGGCGACCCGCAACCATGCAGAAAATCTCGCGAACATGCCGGAAAAAAACTTCCGCATCTTCGCGATATTTCTGCTTGTTTGCGATAATTTTAAACATTCTCGCGATAATTTGCGAAGGTTAATTCCGCAAATTCCGCCCACCCCTAGTTATGTTACACAAGAGAACGCTCACTTTTTAGGTCTCGGACTAGGCAGCGCATGCGCTGTCTTGTTGAGAGATGCTGTATATAGTTTAGTGGGGGAAGCTCCGCCCACTTTCCGGCTATCTTTTAATTGCCCGAAATTGTAAATACTGCATTCTCATTGGTGTTCGACAAGTTAGTCCGGCCTCCTCACGGCCATGACGTCATTTGTATCCCTCCATGGCTAACAGCCCCTTTACTTTCAAAACACTTCTGTTTCCCTGACTCCCCCAGTTCCCTCCCGCAGTTCGTCACTTCTCTGCCCACCAATCCTGTTCCTGTCTTCTTTTACAACTGCAGTTTTATTTACAATGCAATAGGGGTCATGTAAATACGAGTCCTATTGCATTTGTAAATGCTTGTCTTCTCCTTTCATTGGCTGACTGGATTTGCACTCTTTTTTGCCTGACCTGTCCAGTCCCTCGTTCACACTGCTGCTCCGTTACCCGGAAGCATGGCGGCTGTAATACAAATGCGCATCCTGCTTTACCGACGGCAGGCAGGAGCTCGCAGCACTCTCCATTACAAGGACCTCAATGGCGGATACACTTGGGGCGCACTCTCTGCCACCTAGACTGTGCAGGGTCCAGGGCCCACAACCGTACCGGGAGTTTGTGCTCAAGTTTCCACAAACACACACCGGAGCAGGGCAGGGTCTGAGGTCTGAGAGGCACCCGGCCATCTTACATGCATGGGTGTCCTGAGAGGTGCACAAAATGGTAACTGCAGGCAGCACGGTTACAGTTCTGAAGCTAAATGCGACCGGTAACTGCGGTTCCAGGAAAGCTGCACCCTCTGACACAAGGGAGGAAGCGGGACGGGCTGCTCTCCCCGCTTGCGACCAGTGCCCTTACTGCTAAGGGAGGAAGTCACAGTGTGAGTGAAAAAAACGGCAGACTAACCAGTTGATGGAGAAACCAACGGGGGAATGCTGCCAACAGGGAGACATAAATACGGGCATCACCCACTGAGAGAGAGAGAGAGGGGAAAGGCAGGCTGCTCCCGCCGCCAGCTCACCGGGGCCAGAGGAGCAGTCTCACCACAAGGAGCAGGCACAGGTGTGCAGCAGGCTACTAGAATGCAAAGCCGCTGCTCGCCGCCACATCAGGTAAGCATACCGGCATGGCTCTCTGAGCAGTGTGGGCTTGGCATGTTTAACATCTAGCAGGTGTGTGCACATCCTCATGCTTGCTGTGCACTTTCTTCCACAAGGTCTAAATTAGAGCCCGGCGAACCGATCTCAAAAAGTGTGTGGGCCATTGGCATCTAGTCTCCTTGGGACTAACAAACTTTATTTATATTTACGATCCTGGATAACTTAGCACAGGAACATTCTTCTCATACGCGAGTTTGAGCTATTCAAATTGTAAATAACAATGCCTTTTTTTTTAAATTTAAAACATAAATAAAAGCAATTGCCGTTTACAATGCCAATAGCTTAAACTCGTTTTGTAATATAGCCCAAAAAAGCAACTGAAGCAATTAGAGCACTTTACATGTGCACCTGTTACATTACACAAGGATACACTCATTTTTGGTAGGTACGGGAGCTTAAGGAATTTGCCCAGAATCGCAGCATGCTAAGGTCGAACCTAGTTCCCCAGGTCCAATCACGCAGCTCTCCTCTTAAGCCACATCCACTCTCAACTGGCCGTGTTTCCTGCTTGTTCTTTTACAGGAGCCTACGGGCGCTGGCAGAAGTTAAAAAAATAAATTAAAAAAAACCCACCTCTGCTGTTCTAGCACCGGACCATAACATTTCCCCACCAAGCCTCCCTCTGAGTTGCCTTTGTAGCATTGTCAAATGAATAGCAAGAACAGACTATGCAGTTTCTTTTTGTGCGAGAAGAGTCAGGTCTTCAAACTGTGGGGCGTGGGGCAAAAGCCTCTGCAAGCACATGTAAATGAAGATGCCTGGAAGTGCAGCGATGTGTATTTGCTGCATTTCCAGGCTGTCTTCATTTACTCCGAGTGCCGTGGGGCCAGAGGTCAGTGAGTGTGCTGCTGGGAGTTCGGATGGGCAGTGTCTGGAGTCTTATTAAGACTCCAGCACATCCGAGTTTTTCACAGGTCTTTAAAGACCATTTGCATACCTTTAGAAACTGGTTCCGGAGGCTTAGTTTTTTTTCTTTTTCCAGTAACCCCTGGGCCCTGACTCTGCCTATTCCTTACATTTGTACTGTACATTTACTGCTGTAGTGTGAAAATGCATTTCATGAAAAGGAATATAAAAAGGGTTGCCAATAGAAAAAATGCCAGCCATGTATGTTTAAAGAACCTGCATAGAGCTTGCGTTGACACTAAATAGGGTCTTTAATAAAAAAAGTATGTATTCATTTGTAATTTGACTTTCTGTCTGTTCGTTTTATTTTCAGTCATGAAACATTCAGACAGCCCTAGAACACATTTAAAAGTGCTTTGTATTTGCTTCTCGGAGTACGCACAGATAAGTGCTGAAAATAGGGCTTTAGGAGACTGTTTATTTTTGTACCGTCTGCAACATCAAAATAATGAGCTGGCAACCCTAATCATAAGACTGGAAGTTTGTTGCAGGATCAGCACATTATTTATTTCCTTCACCCTCGATTCCCTGATTAATTCCATAATAGCAATAGTTTAACTTATATCTGAAATCCTGCGCCCCGTCAATAACATGCTGATTAACTTCAAGTGTCTGGGAATTTACCCTGCATTCAGACAACTCACTCCTCATTCTCACCCTTCACTTTCACGCTCACCCTGCACTCACTGCGCATAGTTATAGTTTTCCCGCATTTGCCACATAATCCATTGTCTGCTGCATAATTTGCAGATTAAAAAATGCAGCAACCCATTTTACCTCACAGTGGAAGGCCCTTTCTAAAGGTTGACTGGTCACCTTTTTGTTGCTTATTGCTATATGTAGGTGTTAATGTGGTAGTTATGAGGGGCAATAAAGGGCAGGACAATGTTAACAAGTGTAAAAATAGCAAAATAGTGCAGTAATGCTATCACACAATATGCAGCATACTTCGCATTTGGTTGCTGCAGAATTTAGTCAACCATGCTGCATAATTTGGCCTTCTCCTGCCACATAATTCCAATGGCCCTGTTTATAGTGGTATGAGGTCCCAGCCTGTGGCAGAAAGCCCTGTGGATAGGTAAGTCATTATTATAAAACAGTATTTACATACTCTAAGCTAGGCTGCTGCAAAATGATGCAGTGATTGAGATAAAACAAGTTCTTACAAAACATACTTTTTAGTAATAAGTAACCAGACTGTATATAATGCAGACATTTTTGTAAGTGTCTCCACTATTCCACCTCATTAGTACCAGTGTAGCACCCAAATACAGCAGTAAGCAACTACAAGATTACCAGTCAATCTTTGCAAAGGGCCTTCCACTGCTCCGGAACTCTTTGTCACGCTTTAAGTAACTTTTGTTCCGTTTGAGCTAGAATCAAGATTTTTTGCTGAAATCTGCAGATTATGTAGCAAATGCAGTACACTGATAATTATGTGGAAAACGCTGCTGCTGCTGCAGAAACTCATAATTCAATGGTTTCTTTTTTAACTTCCTGCGCTACCACCCACACTTCGATTTCAGGCAGAGGCAGCTCAAAGTCAGCATTAACCATTCAGGGGCAGTTTTTTGTGAAAGCTGAGTCCATGGGGTGGCAGGTAGAAGGCCAGCAGGGTTGCATTCAGATGCAGAGCCCTAATCCTCTTGATCCTTGGGGCCTCACAGTAATGGCCTAGGAGACAGAGGAAAGGAGCGAGATTCATGGATATTGTCAAAGAGAAGGCCCAGAATAGGGATCACTGTATAGGGGTGGGCGTAGTTCGCGAAGTAGCACTTCGCGAAGCTACGCAAAGTGAAGTTCGCACTACGCGAGCTACGCGTAGCACATCGCGAACTGCGTAGTAACATGTTCGCACTGTGCAAGATGTTGTTTTCAATGATTGCACAGTGCGGACAAGCAACCGGCACTGTGCAATCATTGAAAATGGCATCTTGCACAGTGCGAACTGGTAATTTCTCATCGCGAGCGGTCGCGAGCATACGCGACCCCTCGCAATGAGAAACCTGACCTCCTCGCGTTGGGAATCTCGCCGGGAGGTTTATTTTCCATGCTCGCGATCGCCAACTTGATGTTGTTGATCGCGAACAAGGAAAAAGTCTCTCCGGGATGTCATTTTGCTTGCTCGCGGTCGCCAACTTGACGTTGAGGACCGCGAGCAAGCAAAAAATGACCGCAGCACTGCGCAACACTACGCTACGCGTGTTCGCACTGTGCTACGTGCAGTTCGCGTAGTGCGAAGTAGCGCGAACTTCGCAAACTACGCGAGCGTAGCGTAGTGCTTCGCCCAGGCTTTATATGCGGACTCATTTTTATGTTTAAAAATGGCCAGAGACCGCTTCTTCAGAGAGATACCCCAAAGAACAGGACAATATAAGTGTTTTTTAGTTTTTTTAAAGGGACATTCATTAGTGAAGCTGGTACTGCTGCCAAGTATGTAAGTGGCCACTGCTGGTTATCATAAAGGAGCAGATGCAGCAGGACTGGGGCCCAGCGATTTGGGGGGCCCACTGCATCACAATTATGACTGTCTACCTTTAAAAAAAGGGGCATCAGAGCTTATTGTCCTTTCAAGCATTAGGACAGAGGTGATGATCCATCATGGAGGGGATGAGGTAAAAAAGGCAAAGGAGATAGCCTGCTACTCAGGACTGCAGTTATCATTAGTGCAGCAGGTATAGTTGCATTGCGGTCAAACAGTGTGAGGGGCTCACAACACCCCAATTATGGGGAGCAGTTTGTTTGGGATATCCGCTTTTGTTTGATGCATTTCGTGTTTTATGAGTCTCATATCTGGTGCAATTCATCAGCTATAGAAAAAGTATTACTGAAATCATGTCATAAGCCCCACTCCCTGTATGCAGTCATGTCCCTCCCGCTCCCCCAATCCTTGTCATAAAGTTTTGGAGGGAGACCCGACCTCAAAACATTTTACTTAGGGGGGGCTCAGAGTAAAAAAGTTTGAAGACCTCTGCTCTACAGTGATGTAACACGGAATTATGTGGCATCCGAGCGCAGACTGTGAAGAGAGGCCTCCAAATCTCCCATAATTCACAGATATTCCTTGACCTGAATAGGCCCCCCCTAAAGGCTTAGGGTCCCTTTAAGGATTAGGCCTCCTACGCTGCAGTGGCCTGCTTTACACCCCTGCCCCTCTATGTCCACTGTAACGGCAACCTGGCCATTTTTCAGCTGCCGTATGGCAGTGCAAGCAACCCACACCAATTCCGGCCTGCAGGTGAATATCACGTGATATACTACGCTGTGGGATCATATTGGCTCGCTTATATGAGGCCACTTAATCTCCCCATGCCCAACGAAAACAACAAAAACAAATGTGTCCTCATGTAATGCAACTGGTGCTTGTGTAAAGCGCTCTAATACCCACTACCTTCGGGTCAAGTTCGCGCTATATAACACTCCATAGCATAATAAATAAACAAACATATAACATACACACGTTGTATATTTGTTATTGTTCCTTTAGTTTGCAAGCCACGGTGGAATGACATTTACTCCTGTGAAGGGTATCTGTGCCATCCATGCACCTGGTGGTTGTTAGTGTGAGTATCAGCGCTATTTGCAGGTCAAGGTTGAACACACTCACTACAATTATGTGACAGTCGTGGCTTACACATATGTTGATCCATGTGGTAGGCGGGAATGGCTGCAGGGTTTCCAGGAAATGCTGTAAGGGTAACTGTTTGTTACACGGATTTCTGACTGTTTGCGTGTGGTGTCATGGTGAGTCTTAGTTTGTGTACACCAGGTGCCTTTGTGTTTGTTAGCCCCTGGCAGGTGTATCCTAGAGGTGTATTATTTTGCTTCTCTTACCAATGTCGTTGTCTGTGTTCACAATGAGACTACATTTCATTGGCTCAGATGTGCTGTAATGTCACCTCGTTCTACAATAAAAGTCTGGTCTTCCAGACCTTATTCTTGTTATGGCGAGTCCAATTTGACTCAAAAGCATGTTCCAATGGGCAGAGCAATGTAATTGTAACAATATCTCAGCAGGAATTATTGAATTATTTGTAGTCGTATGTACAAGACATTACAAACACACAGAGAGAAAACGAGGCTGCAAATATTTTGATTAATGCGCCCATGGGCGTCATATATTAAGGGAAGATTAACGAAATAGTCAACAGATTATAACAGCACTTTTCGGTCCTAATACCATAACAACCCTATGGGAAAAAGTGTACAATGTGCTCGTGACATAAGTGTGACGGCGCAAGTGACAACGTGAAGAAAACCATAGCAAGGGGCGCAACACGATATATACAAATTATGTACAAATTCAAGGTTCCAAGCAACAGTTTCAATTGTTCATTTGAAAGTTTCTCAAGGAGTTATTTTCGGGAACCAAAAGATCAAAGAGCGCCAAAAGGATTTGGAGCTGATGGGCACAGGGCAGAGCAGCACATTGCTAGTTTGCCTACTTTTGCTTTCTTTTACAGGTCTCTTCAGTGGATAAAATAAACAGTAGTCTGCTTCACGATTTGATCAGCGCGTGCATTTCAAATGGCAGTGTGAGTAGCCTGTATTCTCTCCGCATCGATAGGTCATGTGAAATGGAAAAAAATGGTGGGATGGGGTTAAAAAAATAACTGAATATAGCGGATACGTTACCAAAGCTTATACACAGCTTATACATAGCACGCATACCACCTTACCCTGAATTCTTTTCTGAAATGCTTTCATCCAATTATCAAGCCACAGTAAAACATAGTGTGCACGTTTCGGAACACCAATATCTCTACATATGAGACCGATTGCATTGCAAATGCTTGTTATTTTTTTAAGACACGCGGAGATTAAGTGATTTGCACAGGTTCATGGAATGTTGAGACGATGTGGGCTCTCGATCCTCCTTCCCCGGTTCTAAAGTCACAATCTCTGGACATTAAGGTGCCGATTCTAATCCTGGAAAATCCGGGTACGAATGGTCGGACGGAGCGTTTTTGCCGTCCGAATGGTGCCCGGGAAAAACACCTTACAAACTCACAAGTACCATTCGCACAAAAATACCATCACCGCCCGAGTCGGAAAAAACACCGACCGGCAAAATTTGTACATACGAATCACTGTCGGGACGGCGCACATGCGACGTCCGGACGGAGTCAGGCAGCTTTTCACGGACCAGCAAGTACGAATCGTGCCGACGTCACTCCGCACGCTGCAGTTTTTACAGGAGCCAAAAACTGCCGGAAAAGTGAGGACGCATCGAACAAGGAGCCCAGACAAGCCAGGGACAGCAATGGACCCCAACCTACGCGTCGTCCCGGCCCTCATAGCCTACCACCTCGTATACAAAAACCGATGCAGACGCCGCAGAAGGTCCGAACAACCCCCAGGGGCAAAGGGGGGGGGGTGTGCAAGGGCCAGGAATCATAACCCACACCCCACAAATAACTACAACAGCATGCACAGCAATTGCCAGCATGGACTGGTCACTTCGGGGGGCGTGTCCACCAATCCCACGTCCTGCAACAACGGAAGTGGACGTGGACGCGTACCCGTCACCACCACAATGGTGGCACGGCACATACCACGCCCACCCCTACGTCACACGAACCACGCCGGTACGGCCGCACCCACGTCCCAAAGGCATGTGTACGGGCAACACCCCCAAAGCTGGGGCACCCTAGGGGCACAGGCCCCACCCAGGCCATCAACGCGGGGTCACGGCACATACCACGCCCACCCCTACGTCACACGAACCACGCCGGTACGGCCGCACCCACGTCCCAAAGGCTTGTGTACGGGCCGCACCCCCAAAGTTGGGGCGCCCTAGAGGCACGGGCCCCACCCAGGCCATCAGCATGTGGTTACGGCACATACCACGACAGTGGACAGATACATAGGGGTGTGTGCCTATCACTCCCAGCAGTGCCCAGACATATGAGGGGTGGGTGCCGAGGACCCCCAGCAGTGGACAGAGACATGGGGGGGCAAACATCATTATCAGATGACCACAGCACCATGGGTGAATGTACGTATCCCCAACTCAGGACAATGACGATAGGGCCATAACAACACATCACTGACAGCAGTGTCCCACTCCCAGGAGGATGGTCGGCCTACCCCCACTGCATGACAAACCACATGTGGGTGTGAGGACAAATTACACATGCATACCCACCCCTGGCGGAGGCTGCACAATACACACACGAGATCTTGCCACAAGACTGCACCCTCATAGCAAACACCACTAAACAATGCGAGCCAAAGGGAACACACACTGTCACGCACAGCCCATGAATGAGAGGAATGCACAGGTGCCGGGGCAGCCAACAAGCAGTTGGCCCCCATGGAAGTGAAAGGGTGGAGTACACACAGATACAATGCCCACAATTGTCAGGCAGGTGCCCAAATACACTGCAGAACATGCAACACATTTGTGTGAGGCAGGGAGTACACACATGCAAAGTGCGGAAAACGGAAAATGTCCACATGAAGTCATGTCAACATACGCCATACACAAGTACAGTGACCAGCAAGGATGCCACAAATGATGCAGGTGGAGACATTGCAGAGCATGCATGGCCAAAGTCGAAGGGATGTGTCACACACCGAGGCAATGTTGACACAGCTCAGCACAACAATTGGGAAACACCATGCAGGGAACATGACAGGTGCCACAGAGGAAGGAACACACCTTGGGACAATGTCACCATGCAGTAAGAGCCAACGTGACCCACGAATATATGCAGACACCATGTGACGGCATGCAGATACCAGGGTCCACCCCGTGAGCAGGACACAACAACATTTACCAGACACCCAACACATCATCACCACCCCAACCCAGGGAGAAGCAGCACCAGCAGCAACAGCAGAATAGAAATAGTGTGCAAACGAGAAAATAACAACCACATTCAGCATCTCGAAGGAAAGTAGCCACAGTACACCATTCCACAAGCCCATAGGCCACACCAGATGCGACGCACCGGGAGGGGACACGTAGGGACGCGTCTCCCCAGGCTCGCCTGCACAGTACACTGTAACATATTATCCACAGAAATGGGGGCATCATGTGGGGGGAAGAACCAGACACCGCAGGGACAGGAGGGGCACGGTTAGGTGTCGTGGCTGCAGGGACGGACGACCCCACCACAGGGGGTGCGGTGCCTGGCACGAAGGAGACATGTTTGGCGTACCACAAACTCCCCTCAGAACCCAGAACCCCACATCTGACAAGCTAAGTGTCCCATTCGAAATCCGAGGTTGGGCCCGGCAGTCCCAATGTATAGACAAGCCAGAACAAGCGACTTACAACATCCCCATGAATGGTGTGAATCAGACATAGCTGTGCGTCATGCTTCACAGATCAGTCCACAACAGAATAGACACAGACAAGGTAAAGTTTAATGAGTACACTCAATGAACCTCGCGTCCTAAGATGCAGGACTGTGGCCAACATAAGCAGACAAATGGTCAAGGCCAGTAACATCAGCATTGTTGCAATATCATAGACATTGAAAGGAGCAATCTTAAGAAACTGACAGTGGAAACAGCAATCTTCCTGTCGGCAGTAAACTAATAGTAGTATCATTCGACTAATAGCAGGTCCCTAAGCTAGAAGGGGGGACCCCCCACCGCACAGATCAGCTCAGTGGTATCACATCACAGGATCATCTAGTCCCATCTCCTGCAAAAGTCATCCATCCCTTAGGGGCGCTAATTTGAGAACGCAGAGTTCAAGTTTGATAGAACGGAACCAAGGGCATGAACTGGAAGTCCATAGAAGGGAAGCGAAAAAGTCAGAAAAGAAATGTCAAACCTGAACGATGTTGCAGGGAAATCAACCATGTAAAAGGGGAGGGAAATATCACATCGACGGATGCACCATGAAATGATCAGGGATAAAGTTCATCCATCAAGGCATAGGCACTATAAGTTGCAACAGCTTCCAAGAGGAAATCATCTGCACGTTCCAAAAAATTGTCTGCCATCCAGTTAAGCAGGGGGAAAGAACACACATGTTCCTCAACAATCGGGCCATCCAGCACAACTTGTGGACAACAGGCGGGGACATCAAGATAACTCCTGGTCAAGAACTCATTTGCTGCTGTTCGGATGTCCCAATTCCCCAGGACTCCATGTGCAGCAGCACAGGCCATGACACTGACGCCAGAACAGTCCAACTCATGAGCCACTAAGGGGCTCATCAGTCGATCAAAATCCGGCTCAGGAGCCACCGAGTTAGACAGGCACAAATCCAGAGCCCATTCGAATGGACAATCTAGGCAATGAAAGACAGGTTGCACGCAAGTAAAGAAGGGAAACCGGAAGGACAATCCATAGGCACTGCTTAAGGTCCCCAGCGGCAGAGTGCCGTAGAATTCAAACATCATGTTCCGAAGATGGAGCAGCCGGTGCATGCTGTCTTGCAACGCAAGTTGTGAAGCCACAGCGTAGTACGCAGATCAATTATGGCACCCCAGCTACGAGGGCGAGAAGCAAAGGGACACCTCCGAAGACGGTAGCCAAAATTGAATGATGAAATGCGGGGATCACACCAAACAGAGTTTGGAAGGAGGTCACGAGGCCGGAGCCCACAATGTTGAAAAAAACAGCCAGGCCACTTGTTGACGAGGCATGAAAGATAGTCTGAATCCGAGTCCCAAATATGTAGTGGGAGATCATTGTTAAAAAGCGCAAGCACCTCTGTGCGCGTGTGATCTACGTGAAGGCCAAATGTTTCTCGGGATGAAGTCAACACGACTTGTTTTTGAGACAATGGAGCCCTTACACTGCTCATCTTGTTGTACTCCGCTTTCAAGGTTGGAATGGAAGGCCAGAAGGATACATCCAGCCGGCCATGCGGGGGTGGGAAAAGGTCGTAATGACAGAAAAGCACTCGTAGTGATACAGTCACGATGTCAGGAATTGCCGGAAGCATCCCACAGCAAGCTACAGCATTGAATAGCACATAATTACCGTTAGCAAGCAGCGCACAAGAAGGGGTCAGGACTGGCACACTAATCCCTTACAGAATACAAGCTACATCATGAGCGTGCATGTAACATGCACCATGCAATTGAATGTGCCTACACACCACAGAATGATCCGGAGTGGAAGTTCACCCTTCACCCCTTGAATACACATCCTTGCCGTCTCTCATGCACCTGTTGTCACCTAGCACGGACACAAGGGACCCGAGCAACTGGGGGGGCGGTGATGAGACTGGAGGGTGCGCCGAGGGATGGAGTGCTGCATTCAGCACTGGTGGCAGCCTCCGCCCCCTCTGGGGGCTCAGCCCCGGACCGGTCAGCGTCATAGTCGGTGTTGGGACTGGACGGGTCTTCCGCCTGACTCCCCTCGGCCGCTGTGCCACATGCTGCGCCAGACTCCCCAGCACTGGTGGCCCCGGTGCTGGCTACCTCCCCCACGTCCGTGCCAGTGTCTCCCTCTGTTTCCCCAGACGATGCTGTGGCCAAGGGGAAGAGACAGGAAATGACCAGACACCTGTATACACATGACACATGAGTCCAATCTACATAGAACACAGCGCATAGCATTAACGCCAACATGGGTGACATCTACAGAACTACTGACATAAGTAGGCCCTGCACCACACAGTTGGTTTACCCACCATGCCACTGGGAAACAATGGGGAGCATGACACAACAGAAATGTACTTGTCCTAAATCGATACAGAGGAGCTACTCACTGGGGACAGTCGAGCACTGCATCACTGGCATGCCACGGTCACCTACACCTGCAACTGTCCACCGATGCCAGGGACACGGTTAATGACACCTCAAATGTTACTACCGGCGTTGCACATTGTGACTATGTCATGTGAGTGTTTGACAAAGATAAGGAGAGTGAAAGGTGGGCTATTTTTATAGAGGTCCTACACATAGGCCCTAAGTAGCGATATCAACGAGAGATGTGTAGTTCCTACAGGGTGGGAAGTCGAAGGGGAATAAAGTATTCCAAAACCAGACTTTCACCTAGTAAGTGTAGGTGCACAAGGGAAGGGAATCCCTTAAGGGTGGAACTGAAACCCTCACACACCCAGCAAGCTAGGTGTCATGCTTCATCATCTGGGTTTTGCTCCTCGTCGGGTCGGCGGTGCAATACCCGACGGGCACCCAAACAGGGGCTCTTTGTCGGAGATCTTTTGTTCCCTGCCGTATGGTGCATGCGTGTGAGGGCCTGGGAGTGTAGATGTAAGTGAATTTAAAAAGGTTGGTTAATCTGAAATGTAATTTTATTGGCTCAGTCAACCACCTAGTTAAAAGGGGGGTGAGTGGCGTCAAAGCTATATTTGCTCACAAAGGAGGAGTGGCTAGCTACGCTCTACTCTTCTGGTCAACATGTTTCGCGCCCAGTCAGTCAGAGGGATCTCATGGCGCTTCGTCAGGACCTATAATACTAAAGTGAAATGTGCTCAAAAACTATCTACAGTGTGGTGTGAAAAACAAGGGTGAAAACTAATATGTTAGTCAACCCTTAATAGGTGCCCCTACCTTATGTTTTGTTTTTAAAAGGGGTCACCATTTCTTTTTATAAAAAGCTCATCATCAGGTGCATGGCGCGTCAACAGGGGGAGAAACACATTCGTTCCTTGGCAAAATTCCCCTGGAGGTGAGTAAACCTGCCCGCGTCGCCGAACCCTGTCATGTGAGTGTCATGTGATCCCATGAGCCAGCTGTATGAGTTCCGTGACATGCATCTGCATTTGCTGCATCCAACAGGTGTGTGCGTGTCGATGGGCATGGCACACTATTACGCACACCAGGCCACATGTGGAATCAGACGTAATGGGTGTATATGTGCATCGCACATGCACTTGCGAGACAAGGGCTATTCTGCGTAGTCTCAATGTATGTGTCATCATACCTGACATGTCCCCCTTCCTGCCAAGGTGTGTGGACTGTCCTGTTTCAACGACATGCGACCTGTGCCTCTAGTGTCCCGCAACCGGTCTGTGTGATAATACATCCTTCTAATGCACACATGTGGATGTCTGTCACTCCTGTTTTGCGTCAGCCTCTTCACTTACACTGGCCCACAGCTAGTTCCATGTCATGTCATGTTGACCTTGCGCACCCACGTGTGTACCTGACTGTTGTTAGGGGTGTTACCTGGCTGGCATACGTGTCCTGGATGCATTGCACAGTACAGACTCTGTATGTAGCATATGTGTATTAGCTGTTGAACATGTGCTCAGTTCATTGACAGTGGTGTAGTGCTGTACTCAATCTTCGTTATTCCTTCCAAATTTCTGCAGGGCACCGCCTCTCCCCCGACCAATGCCAGACTTCTCTGCCATGAGGGAACGTGACTGCATACGCCGCTACCGCTTCACTCAACCATTGATTGACGACTTGACCACAAGGCTCGAGCCACACCTCCAACCGCTACACAGGTATCCTACTGCACTGACACCCAAGATGAAGGTGATGGCAGCCCTACATTTCTTTGCCACCGGTACGTTTCAATTGACTATAGCTTATGTAGGTGGCATGTCCCAGACCATGTTCAGCCGTGTCCTGCATGATGTGTTAGAGGCCATGTTGGTACACCTTGATGAATTCATTGCCTTTCCAACTCGTTGGCAGTTGACAGGTGTCAAGGGTGAGTTCTATGCCCTGGGAGGGATGCCCCATGTCATTGGGGCCATTGATGGGACACATGTGGATTTGGTGCCACCACACGCACAGGAGGTAGCCTTCCGTAACCGCAAGCATTACCACTCCATCAATGCCCTTGTGGTATGTCTTGCCAACATGATGATATCCCATGTCTGTTCACGTTTTCCAGGATCAGCACACGATGCCTACATCATGAGGCGTAGCAGGGTGCCCGAAATGATGCTGCAGCTGCGCAACGAACGTGCATGTCTTGTTGGTGGGTATGATCTGTTAGTCCTGTATTTAGCTGTTTCTTCATGTCTTACTGCTTCTCCTGACCCACTTCTGTCCATGATGTTTCCATGTAGGGGACGCTGGCTATCCCAACATGCCATGGCTGATGACGCCTCTCCGCCACCCCAGAAGAGCCGCAGAACACCGGTACAACGACACCCATGGGCAGACGAGGCGCGTGATTGAGAGGACGTTTGGACTCCTGAAGAGCAGATTCAGGTGCCTCCACAAGACCGGCGGCACCCTCCCATATGCCCCGGTGAAGGTCTGCAAAATCTTCCTTGTGTGCTGCATGTTGCACAACATGGCAGTGGAGAAGGCCGTGCCACTCATCCTGGATCCTGATGAGCAGGAACATCCACCCGTGGAGGATCAAGGGCTTGGGCACGGGGCAAGTGAGGATGAGGATGAGGACATCCGGAGTCAGCTGATCCGCAACTTCTTCTCATAATGGTGAGTTCCGGTGTCTGAGTGTGCACGCCTAGTGCCTTGTGTGGCATGTGTTGCAATGTGTGTGTCGAGCTGACTGTGTGCCAAGTAAGTTGGAGGTGTGTTCTGATGTGTCATACAAGTGCATTCCCCATATTTGTGCATGTGCACAAAAATCATTATTCCCATGGTGACAACATCAATCCTGTAGGGTGTATGTACATGTGTGCGGATCACTAGCTCCTAGCTGACTTGTTGTGTGTCTGTCCTCCCCAGATTCCTGCGGCTGTCGTCTGCTCATGTCATCATTGCACTCCTGCTATTCCTCATGATTTTTCCAACGTGTGCTGGATCAGAGTTACATGCACAGAGATGGTGAGAAGTCTGTTTTTGGTAAGGAGTGCAGCAAGGCCTTTTGTGGGTGGTACGAGTTTGTGATATGTGGGTACTGCTCCTGTGCATGTTGTGTTACCATGCATACATGTCGACTCACCATGGGCCACGTGACGTGTTGCATGGCACCCATTAATTGATAGTCAACCTTCCTGACAGTCATCTGTCATGGATTGTGGATTCTGATGAAGGCATCAATGTGTGTCTAACGTCCCTCAGGAACATACGGGATGGTCATGCTGGACATGGTGTGGGACATCCCCATATGAGGCTCAATGTGGAATTGTAGACTCGCCGTGTGCAGCAAGGGGTGTGAGATCAACCCCTTCACTTGTGTGCCAGCACAGTAGGATTTACCACATCTGTGTGTTGCAGGGGGTGTCCAGTGTGGGTCACACATGGTCAGCCAAATGACCTGTGATTCTGTTCCAATGGATGCAACTCCATTAGTGTGAGGCTGAGTAATAAAGGTGTTCGTCATACTCCAAGGTTCCTCGTCTCTGTCAATGCTGGTCTCTTGCCACTTGGCACGCGGCATCTCTGGCATACTTCCTGTAGATAATGCATAGAAGTCCTTGTGTAGTTTAGCAACATGCATGCAGTTGCTCATGGACTTGGCTCCCTATTGGGTATGTAGTACATGGTCTTATTAATTTTTTTAATTTTTTTTAGCGAGGTCAACCACACAATGGGCCATCACCAGTTGCTGAGGGTGTGTCTCCAGTGCGCAGGTCGACCTTCAGTTTCCTGATCCTGTGTAATGGTTCTTTGGGGATTGTGCATGCATTGTCTATGGGTGTGCCATGTGACACTGGACACTCCTCACATTACACATGCGCCTGTTGCAGTTGCCCTTCTGACATCCTAGTGTTTGTGTGCAAGATGGGCCATTTGACAGGGGGAAGGCACCTGCTGCTGCAGGCCCTGCACAGGCACACAGTGGCCACACTCACAAGATGTTGTGCATCATGTTTTGCTCCCTCACATTTGCCATGCTAGTCCACAGCATCTGTACCCCATGCTGCAACGCACTCTGCATCATGCACATGATCCACAGATAGATCCACTCCAAGTAACGACAGGCCATCCCCCAGGTCCATGACGACATCCATCTCATATACTGCCCTGCCCTCTACGGAGCAAGTACATCCACACTCCAAGGACACTGGTCCACTTCCAGGGGGCATCTGCACACCTCAGCTTCTACGCCCTGCGCCCCAGCCACCTCACCGTCCACCATAGCTGGCTGCAATGGATCACACCCCACCCACACTCAGGAGGCAGTCCACAAACCCAACCCCACACCAACCTTGAACGTCTGACATCCTAGATCCCGTTGGTCCATCTCCGTGCATCCAACCTTTCCCTGGCCCCCGTTCTTCTCATCCACCATACTCCAGCATACAGGACATAGTTCTCCCACCTGGCCACAAATCCCTGGGACTCCCTCCCCGGGTACCTCCACATGGGCCATGACCTCTACGCCTTGATGATGATCTCCCAAATAGGTCTGTCCGCACAGTTTAGCAAGCCCCCCCTCAGCAGCCAGAGGCCATCACAGGTGAGTGTTGTGCCCCATGCCTACATTGACTGATACTTGTGACCCATGTGTGTCCTGTACCAGACTCTGGGGCATATCAACAAGGGATTTATCTCTGCTTTTTTGGCTTTAAAAGCACCCTTTTACTCTTCGCTTCCCCTTGCATCTCTAATGAGATGCAAAGGGGGCGTTCCAGAGTAAAATAATAGGAGAAATGTCGCTAAGCGACATTTCTCCTATTATCAAGAATATCGCTAACCCTGTTAGAGACAAAAAAAGCAGCGCTAACCGCGGTTAACGCTGCTTTTTTACGTCTGCTAATTTTCAGACTTAGCCATGATATCCTATGGAAGGAGGATATCATGGCTAAGTGTGCCTGTCCCTATCAACAAGGTAACGTGTGATTATCGCTGGGTTTCCAGCGATAATCTCACGTTAGCCTGTTAGCGTGTAGATTTTTATCGCTATTGAGATAAGCGTTGCTAATAGCACGCTATCTCTGCGATAAAAATTCACGCTAGCCGGCGATAATTATCCTCACGCTAAGAGCGCTGAGCGATAATTATCGCCGGATGTTGTTGATATGCCCCCAAGTTCCCAGGGGATGGATGGCTGGAGTTGGGTCAACACTCACACATAGTTAGACATTTCCACACACATATGTCGTAGAATAATGCAAAATGACAGCAACATCTCATGTGCAGAACAATGTGACTTTATTTTTGGTGGGGTGCGTCTTTTGGTAGATGTGCTAAGGTGCACTGCCGGGGGAATAGAATCCAAAGTTCACTGGGGGAGATGGCATCCTTGGCATTGGAAGTCATCAGAGTCCAGACCACAGTGTTGGTCATCATTGGTCAGACTGAGACCAGCAAATCCATGTAGCAGAGAATGTCATTGGGTGAGGTGCTGCTGTTGCGCCCGAGGGCCAGGTGGCAGGCCATGTGACCTGTGAGATGGGGATGGTCCGCTGACTCTCACGATCTCTTACGTGGACGACCCACTTTCCTCTGGGGACCCTCAGATGCAGGCCTTGACGATGCTAGGGACGCTCCGTCAGATGAATCCTCCTCCTACTCCCTCCCTGTGTCTGGTGCTGGTCTACGCCTGGTGGCACAGGGAGGGTTTGCCAGACTTTGGGCGATCTGACGGAGTGATTGG
The DNA here is from genome assembly GCF_964204655.1 of Triturus cristatus. Taxonomy (NCBI): domain Eukaryota; kingdom Metazoa; phylum Chordata; class Amphibia; order Caudata; family Salamandridae; genus Triturus; species Triturus cristatus. Next base: position 161,931,499 of record NC_140585.1, read on the forward strand.
CTCACGTCCCTGTGCACCACCAGGAGCTCAGCCTGTCTTGCCTCCATCCATCCTTGTTGTTGTTGGTGACTGACATGATGCTCGACCTGCAGGTTCTTGATCTCATCGAGGGTCCTCTGCATCCCGGAAAGTATGACCACGACCTGGTCGATGCCTCTGGTGTCACGCCGGTATGAGTCCAGGATGTTGCGTAGGTGGGCCATACCGGGCTCCTGAGCTGGCTGGTCAGGTTCGCGCCTCCGCCTGCCTCCACTCCCACCACCCCTGCCCACACGTGCCTGGCCTGCCGTTGTGGGCACATCTGGTCTAAGGGAACCCTGAGGGATGGCATCGGCAGGGTTGTCTGCCTCCTCCTGGGTGCCCGTGGAACATTGTCCCTCCCGGTCAGACTGGCTGTGCTGTTCAGTGCGAGCAGGGATCCTGGCTGTGTCCTGGGATGTGGCGGGAATGGGGGTGGTGGTTGGCACAGATGTACCTGACGCAGGTGCTGCAGGAGCTTGTACACCAGAGGGGCCAGGTTGGTCAGGGTCATTCACGGAGTGGTGAGAGTCGTCGCTGCCGGTGGGATCGTCGTCACGCGGTGCCTGGGACTGTGAATCTTCCCCCCCAGTGTTGGAGGGAGATCGTCGACGTTGCCCTGTGTGTGAGAGAGGGACAATGTTAATGCTGTTTCATGCCACATCCATGTTTCATAGAAATTAAAGTTGACACAGTTCCCCCAGGTATTTGGATGTCCCTTTCATTCCTGTCAGTGTCCACTTGGGGATGGGTATGTTGCGGGGGACAGATTGGGATGTTCTCCTGAGTGTGTGGCCTGTAGATAGTTGGCTCTGATCATGCGCGCAACACCCATTGGGCTAACCAGGATTGTGCCCCCCCCCGTCATGTGTGTCAGCCCGGCTGAGATAGCCTCGCGGGCTGGCGTCCGTCTAATTGCATCCGGACCCGAGAACTTCACAGGTGTATGGTAGACCATTTACTCGAACATTCGGCTTTTGTTGTGTTTTCACCCATTCTAACAGCCACTCTGCCTAGGGCTGGTTGATTTGCCCCCCCCCCAATCTTTTACTGCCCCCCCCCGGAAGTTGGCTGTAGTTGCCCGCCTGGCTCTGATGCTTACTTGGCTCCGGATTGGTCTTGTTGTGTCACATGTCCATTGTGGGAGTGGGTGTATCCGTTGCCTGCCCCTGGGGTGTGCGCTTGTGGGGGGGTGGTGACCTGGCATGCTGTGGTGTGTTGTGTGATTCGTCATTGGGTGTCCCAGGTGATGTGTGTGTTCCCTCATGGTGTGTGCTGGCATGACAGTGTGTGTGGGTTCCTGTGCTGGATGCCTGTGCTTGTGGATTTGGTGTTTGAGTGTACAGGAGGGCCTTGTGCTGCATACAGCAGGGCCCAGTGTCAGCGACCTTGTTAGTAGTTTGCCAGTCCCTGTGCATTGTGCATGGGTATGTCCCTATGCCATATGGGCTGGGACATTGGTGTCTACGTCTCATTTTCACGAAGTGTTGTGTGGGGCCCACCCTCCCAGCCTCCCGGACATCCTGTCTTGTGTTTGTGGTGGTTGTGGCCTTGGACATGGCCTTGCCTTGATTTGTGAAGGGTGAATGTTGACGTTCGTGGCATGGCCATGGTTATTGAGTGTGGTTGTGTGCGGTGACTGCTTGGGGGTGGGTGCGTGCATTTGTTGTGGTTGGCAGGCGCGCAACACCCATTGGACTCACAGGGCTTCAGCCCCACCCCCGTCGTGTGTGGCAGCTCGGGATGTGAGAGCTTTCCGGTACACTCACAGCTGCACCCGAGCACTTCACAGGTCTTTCAGGGGCCATTTGCGTGTAAATGAGGCCTCGCGGTTGTTTCACCCCTTTGACAGCCCCTGCAGCTCCACTCTGCCTATGGCTTACAAGATTCATCCCCCCACGGCAATTTTTCCTAGCCTCCCCGGAAATTTTGCTATAGTTGCGCCTCTGGTGGTTGGGGTGTGGATGCCATTCTCCCAAGTTACATGAGTTGTTTGTGTACTCACCAGGCTCTGCGACTCTGTCCACTCCGTGTACTCCCAACGGCGGTAGCATGGCCATCACCTTCTCCTCCCAGGGATGGTACTGTACGCGTCTGCGGGGCGGCCCACCTCCAGTGATGTTGGCCTGGGCATGTTCTTCATTCATCTTCCTCTTGACCGCCCTGCGCAGATCGTACCACCTGGCTTGGCATTCATGCCTGGTCCTTCGAACGGGGGCAACAGCATTCACCTTGTCGACGATCCTCTGCCACATGTCAGATTTTTCAGATATGCTGGTCTGTCTGACCATTGTTCCAAACAGCTGTGGCTCGACTCTGATGACTTCGTCGACGAGGAGCTCCAGCTCCGCCGTAGTGAACTTTGGATTCTTGTCTGTGGGCATGGTGTGGGGTGTGGGCGGTTGTGGGTGTGTGGGTGTGAATGTGTGTGTGTGTGACTGTGAAGAGGGGGATGTTTGTGGGGGAGGTTGTGTGAATGTGTGTGAGTGGCGGGGTGGCAAAGGTATGAGTTCTGTGGGATGGTTTGTGTGTGAGCTCTGTCCGCAGTAGGTCTGTTGCAAGGGCTCATGGTTTGTGTGTGTGGGCCCTTTTTATTGGTCCATTGTTGGGTATGGCTGTGTTTGAATTTTGGTGGGTGTGTTATAAGAGGTGGTTGTGTTTGGGGCCTCTGTTGGTCAGTTTGGATGTGGCAGGTCAGTCATTGAGTTGTGTTTTTTAGTGTGAACGTGTTTTGTGTGTTTGTGCGAGTCGGTTTGGACCTCCTTGTGCTGTTTTCCACTGTCCTGGTTCTGTATGTGTGATTTTCGCGTTGGTGGGTGCCGTACATTCGCGATGGTGTGTGAGGGTGCTGGGTTCGGGGTTGGTGTACGGCAAGTTAATGCGGTGGGGGGGCTGGGGGTACAGTGGGGACAGGGTGGTGTACGGTGCAGACGTATTGGGGGGGGCTGTGCGGCTCGTACACGGGCATGAATTTACCCGTGTACCTGTGTGCTTCAGCGTTGGCTCCGTACAGGCCTTTTTCCGTGCGATTGGGTTTTCGGACGGGCGGTCGGGATTGTACTTGCGCGCTCGGACTACTGTTTTACGATTTGTAAGTGGAACTGTCCGGATCACTTTCGTACACTTTTCCAGACGATATTCGGACGTGGTCACTTTACGACGCACGCTCGTAGACTTTTCCCAACACTATTCGTAGTTATTTTTCATGTCCCATTCGTACTTGCCAGTTTGTACGGTACTTTTGCCACTCGTACGTAAAAAAATACGGATGCGAGTCGTACGTTTATTTTTTTTACCGGATCGGAATCGACACCTAAGTCACATCCTCTCCATTAGCTTCTACAGAGCGACACCGAATGAATGAATGAAAACGAAAGTATGTGAGTGAAGTAAAGTAGGGGGTCGAGGTTTGTGCATACAGTCTGAAGGACAACCATATCACGCCTTATAGGTGCAGCTGATAAACAATTTCAAGACTAGGGACACAGAGCATGCAGAATAACTGTCCCTGCGCAACAGTCAAAAGAGGTCCAAGAACCAGAATTAAAAGAAATTCTAAACGTTTTAGCGGGGTATCTCAGGAAGTCGCAACGGCTGTCTGCCGGGTACCACCGACCTCTGGGTAGACCTCCATGGTCTTGATGTGAGGGCCGGACTCGGGATTCATCCCCAGCACTTGGACAGCGTCACACGCTCACGCCAGAAGGTATTTAACGAAATTCTAAAAGTTTTAGCTGGGTATCTCAGGAACTCTTAGAAACTTTCTGACAGATTGCAAAATGCGACTTCTCACTTCCTATGGGGATACTGTGCGGTACTACAGACACCCCAACCCCCATTACAAGATGTAACCTTACCCATTTACCCAGCTCCTGCATATATGCTGATTGATGCTCGGCTCCTCCAACAGAGTCCAGATATTGACAATGAAGGCAGGCACAGCAGCTGTCTGCAGGGTGACGCCGACCTCTGGGTAGACCTCCATTGTCTTGGTGTGAGGGCCGGACTAGGGATTCCTCCGCAGCACTTGCACAACGTCACACGTTCACTGCAGCAGGACGGCCGGTGACGACAATAATAACACTTGTTGCCGAGACACACACGGATCACTTCTGCGCTCCACACTGCTGCTTCACGCGCAGACACCGTAGATGGGATCGGAATACTGCACGGGACACGGCCATCTTTGAATATTCTTGCTTGCCCTTTGGTGCTGACAAGTAATAGTAAAATAAACGCAGAGGAAATCTAGACTTGGGTGGGGACCTCCACTAGATGAGCAACTATGCGCTGTCTGGCCAATAAATCGGTGAAAGGTGAGTTACACAAATACTCAGATATATAATATACACAATAGAAAATAAGTGGATATGCTGAAACGAACTGCACATCATTATTTGTACATCCGTAGAGTGTGTTTCCAACAGTATGTTTTCAAACAACAATATTGGGTGCTAAAAACGAAGCAGAATACTCATCCACTTGAAGTGTTAAACACTTCTTTGCGACTAAGATTAGTCCAAAGATTTGAATCCACTAGATAGGCAACGTAGCACACCACAAAGTCACAATAATAGCACAGCTTTTCCACTTGGTTGGTTCATATCCATCAAATTGTATAGTTCACATGAGACTGTAAATCATTGTCCGATCTTCATTGGAATGTTGTATTTGGTATTTATTTCCAATTCTATTTCCAATTTCAACACAGCAGCCGATGCACGTTTCGCCCGCAGGGCTTTTTCAAGGCTGCAAACGTTACAAAAAAGAATCAATCTACTTGACTTGATAACTAAAAATGCCTTAGAGTATTACAATCTCGTTGACTGTAAAGGTGAAGAAGAGAAATGAGATTGTGAGGGAACACCCGTGATAAAGATAAGAATAAAACACTCTATTCAGAGTATCAGCCACCACCTTAAAAGAATCCATTGTAACGAGTATACGACAGAAAAAGGTTGTGGCGTGAGGCAGTGTCGGATGATCATCTTAGAAAAGTAGTGTTAGATAGTGATTAATAAGACCAATTACTACAACCATATTCTGTGATAGATAATCTTATTAGTGGGGAGCCTATATCTCACCTCAAATAGTTATTATTTAGATTGCACAGTAGGTGCCTCCTATTGGTATAAAAACTTGTTTCATCGATTCTGCAAGTGAATCAATATACACATATTTTAGGTACAAATGTTATAAAGGTGTATCAGTAACAACTCAAATGACAAAAAAGTCCATAAGCGACTGAGTTTATTACTGTCGCATTTCCTTATTATAAAATCAGAATCTTACCTAATGTGAGTATTTTCATCAAATGTTTATATAGCACTTCGCCAATGATACATGTTAATCAGGTCCTGATTTTTCCTAGTCCATAGAGATAATTCGCAATGGGACCAATTTACGTCCTCTCTGTTCGGATAAAGCACGAAAAAGTCCTTTTTGTAGATTCCCAGTATGTATAACAGATCATATATGTGTTCGATCGTTTTTAAGAGAGTTAAAGTTAGCATCATATCCAAAATTATCTAATAGTTTTCTTCCACATGAGCCCAGTATTTTGAAGACCATTCGCGATCCTAGTTCAAAAAGTGTATATGACGATCGGGAGCTAGAAAATAAACTGGTTGGCCACGAATCCATAAAGTAAGGTGAAAAAATATATAGGCGGCCCCAAATTAATAATTATATGGTGACATTGATAGATAAGTCACCACCAAACGATACTAATATGTTTCCATTAATGGCCAATATTTGTGAACCCCACAAACATTAAGCCAAGCGTATACAGATATACAGGAAAAATGTATACGATGGCCACGAAGTGGTAACTAGGGGGCGAACTAGATGTATGGAACATCTAAAGATTATAGTTACATGCCTCTATTAGCGGCCACTATTTGTGAGCTAGGCACTCACCTAGTATCCGTATATGCGAAAACCCCGTCATGTCGTTTGGCGTCTTGACGCTTATTTGCTCCCGCCATTGTATTCAAGACGGCACACAAGTGGGGTAGTGATCATAGAAAGCGGACTAGATGGATCGCAGTTAGAAGTTTCTTTAGAAATTCGTCGGCCATCTTGTAGTTATGCACCTGAACATTTCTCTTGTGTAAAAGATTAAAATACCAATGTTTCACATACCTTTAAATTTGTCTATTCTTTTTACCCATATGGTTGTTGTATAACACTTAAATCTATTTAAGGCCTGTTTAGCAACGAGGGCCCGGTGGTGTAAGTCTCTCCAAAAATATCTCCTAATAAAGTTTCAAATTACGAGCTCCATTCAATTCTTTTTATAACACCGCCTGTGTGGATCATCGTTGAAGATCCGACGAATATCTATATAACACAAAGTAAGACCAGATAGGCTAATGTTGTCTTATACTTGAGGTGAGGTTAAAAGTAGTCGAGCTCCACATGTGGTATAGTGCGGAAGTGATCGCAGAAATGAAAGAAAATCACGCTTCTGCATTGGAGTTGATTCGTATGTGTCTCTTCGTTACATCCTCGCTCAAAGGAATATAACAGACTCTTATCATAGTATAAGGGAGAATCAATTTAGAGTATTGTATCTGAAACTAAGTGCAGGGTCACACACGGCTTAATCCATTGTTATTGGTGTTACTAATGAATCGACTTAGTGTTTAATGCACCAGCTGTGCTGCAACAGTAATATCAAGCTTCTAGCAAAAATATCCCTCACTGGTCATACCCTAAATACGGCTAAACTCAACCTAGGGCAGCCACCTTCTATGTCTGATAGTGGTCATATGGAGAGAAGAGAAGAGAAAAGGTGAAAGAGGAGACCAGAGAACACCCTTATAATGAAACCAATACTGATAATATTTTATAAAGCATTGATAGATTTATTTTGGACAAAACATATTGATTAATACAATTAACATATTAGTCTGTAAACAACATATCAAATGGTTATTGTTGATTACGTGTTAGAAGAATACAATTGTCTACGTATATGTCATTTCATTACAAGAATTCAAACATCTCTTTATCAATATTAATTCCATACTCTACAGCTCTCAGAGAAATGATCCATTTGCATTCTATCTGCCGCAGTTTTGTAACTCTATTGCCACCTCTTAGGTTGGGGAGCACTACCTCCAGGCCATGAAAACCTATTTTAACCAACTCTGTCAGATTATGCATCATGTTTAAGTGGGAGGCTAAAGGATATTGGGCATTGTTGTTTCTTATTGCCCTAATATGCTCCTCTATTCGTTCCTTTAAAGGTCTTATAGTGCTTCCTATATAGATTTTCCCACAGATGCATATGATGCAGTAGATTACAAATTTGGTATTGCAATTAATGAAATCATTCACTGTGTAAGTTTTTTCTGAGTTGTATTTGAAGGTCCTTGTTTTGTTAATTGCAAAAGGACAAACGTTGCAAGTACCACATTTGAAGAAACCCTTGGGTTTCTCTGATAACCAAGTTCTGTTAGTAGCTATTGGAATAAAGCTAGGACACAAAGATTGTCTGAGAGTTTTACCTCTTTCAAATGTAATGTTTGATTTGTGTCCCACTACTTCCAATATTTTACTATCATCCGTTAATAGATGCCAGTGTTTGTTAAGTATTTTGAATAATTCAGTACTTGCAGTGGAATATGGTGTAATGAATCTGATTATTCTCTTCTTGCGTGTCTTATTCTTTTTCTTAGAGTGGCCTGTCAGTAGATGTGTTCTGTCTATTTTATTAATAGTATTCCGTGCCTTTTTGATGACCGTGTTGTTATAGCCTCTGGCCATAAACCTCTTCTCTACTGAATTAAGCTCCTCATCTAGTATTTTGGTGTCACTACAGTTTCTTTTGGTTCTTATCATCTCCCCCAAAGGAATAGATCTAATTTGTGAGGGGGGATGTGCACTTCTGGCATGGAGCACCACATTACATGCTGTTTCTTTTCTAAATGGTTTGGATTGTAGTTTATCCTTATCAACCACAATAGTAATATCTAAGAAGTTGATGTGAGAAGTACTTTGTGTCTTGGTAAAGGTTAGATTGAAAGGATTGTCATTAAGAAAGAGTAAGAAGTCCTCTAATGTCTCCTTTGTTCCAGCCCAGAACATTAGGATATCGTCTATATACCTTCCTAAAAATAGTATATTCTCCATCAGTATGCAAGGATCCTTCTTCCAGAGGTGAATCAGCTCGAAGTACCCCATATAGAGATTGGCAAATGAGGGCGAAAATTTCGCCCATATTGCCACACCTCTGATTTGACGGTACCATTCACCATTGTGTACAAAGATATTGTTATTCAGGACCATTTCAATTAGTTCTAGTAGCATCACAGTATGTTCAAATAACTGTATTGGTATCGACTCTAGAAAGTATTGGACTGCCTAGAGTCCCAAGTCCCCTGGTATACTTGTGTAGAGGGAACACACATCAAGTGTTACCAGGTAATGGCTCTCCACCCAGTCTACATCGGAGATCTTGCTCAATACATCTGTTGTATCTTTGATAAATGAGGGTAGGTTGACAACTAAAGGCTGCAGGTAAGTGTCAATATATTCAGATATTCTCTCCGTGGAGGATCCAATCCCCGAAATAATGGGCCTACCCGGAGGGAAGGTCCCTTCTTTATGTATTTTGGGTAGACAGTATATACAAGGAATAGTCGGAGTATCATTGTATAGATATCTAAATTCAGTGTCTGAAATGAGACATCTATTCTTCCAGTACATTAATTTGCTGTGTACTATTTCTTTGGTGGTAGAAGTGGATTATTGTCTAAATGGATGTATGTGGTAACATCACCAAGTTGTCTAGCTATCTCTGCCATGTAATCTGATTTGTTAATTAGTACTACATTTCCTCCCTTGTCAGCTTTTCGGATGACAAGGGAGTGATCATTTTTAAGATTGAGCAATGCCTTTTTTTCTTCCATCAAGAGATGTTGTACCCGATGTGTTCTTTTAGTAAAGGTCTTGTCTTCCAATTTATCTAAATCACCAAAGACATTCTGTTGGAATTTGTTGATAAGGTTGTGACCTGTCATTTGGGGAGTAAATCTTGATTTATGTTTTAAACCGCTATCAATGCTGGCAAATGTATCCAATTCAAGATCTAATGCCACATCTTGTAGTGTGGGAATTTCTTCACATTCACCTATTGATAACAGTGATTATACATCCTTAACGTCTCTAATAGAAGGCATGCCCTCTGTGTAGATATCTAATTTTGCATGGGTTGTCAGTTTTTGTTTCTCTTGGAAAAATTTGAACAATTTCACTTTTCTGACAAATTTGAAACAACTTATATGCAAAGATGTAAAGTTAGGCATAGCACTAGGACAGAAGTTAAATCCCTTGCTCAATACATTTATTTCATGATTGCTCAAAACATGGTTAGATAGAATGACAACATTCACATTGTCACATGTCACATTGTTCACCTTTTCTCTTCTCTTCTCTCCATATGACCACTATCAGACATAGAAGGTGGCTGCCCTAGGTTGAGTTTAGCCATATTTAGGGTATGACCAGTGAGGGATATTTTTGCTAGAAGCTTGATATTACTGTTGCAGCACAGCTGGTGCATTAAACACTAAGTCGATTAATTAGTAACACCAATAACAATGGATTAAGCCGTGTGTGACCCTGCACTTAGGTTCAGATACAATACTATAAATTGATTCTCCCTTATACTATAAGAGTCTGTTATATTCCTTCGAGCGAGGATGTAACGAAGAGACACATGCGAATCAACTCCAATGCAGAAGTGTGATTTTCTTTCATTTCTGCGATCACTTCCACACTATACCACATGTGGAGCTCGACTACTTTTAACCTCACCTCAAGTATAAGACAACATTAGCCTATCTGGTCTTACTTTGTGTTCTATAGATATTCGTCGGATCTTCAACGATGATCCACACAGGCGGTGTTATAAAAAGAATTGAATGCAGCTCGTAATCTGAAACTTTATTAGGAGCTATTTTTGGAGAGACTTACACCACGGGGACCTCGTTGCTAAACGCGCCTTAAATAGTTTACAGTGTTTTACCACGACCATATGGGTAAAAAGAATAGACAAATTTAAAGGTATGTGAAACATTGGTATTTTAATCTTTTACACGAGAGAAATGTTCAGGTGCATAACTACAAGATGGCCGCCGAATTTCTAAAGAAACTTCTAACCGCGATCCATCTAGTCCGCTTTCTATGATCACTACCCCACTTGTGTGCCGTCTTAAATACAATGGCGGGAGCAAACAAGCGTCAAGACGCCAAACGACATGACGGGGTTTTCGCATATACGGATACTAGGTGAGTGCCTAGCTCACAAATAGTGGCCGCTAATAGAGGCATGTAACTATAATCTTTAGACGTTCCATACATCTAGTTTGCCCCCTAGTTACCACTCCGTGGCCATCGTATACATTTTTCCTGTATATCTGTATACGCTTGGCTTGATGTTTGTGGGGTTCACAAATATTTGCCATTAATGGAAACATATTAGTATCGTTTGGTGGTGACTTATCTATCAATGTCACCGGATAATTATTAATTTGGGCCCGCCTATATTTTTTCACCTTACTTTAGGGATTCGTGGCCAACCAGTTTATTTTCTAGCTCCCGATCGTCATATACACTTTTTGAACTAGGATCGCGAATGGTCCTCAAAATACTGTGCTCATGTGGAAAAAAACTATTAGATAATTTTGGATATGATGCTAACTTTAACTCTCTTAAAAACGATCGAACACATATATGATCTGTTACACATACTGGGAATCTACAAAAAGGACTTTTTTGTGCTTTATCCGAACAGAGAGGACGTAAATTGGTCCCATTGCGAATTATCTCTATGGACTAGGAAAAATTAGGACCTGATTAACGTGTAGCATTGGCGATGTGCTATATAAACATTTGATGAAAATACTCACATTAGGTAAGATTCTGATTTTATAATAAGGAAATGCGACAGTAAAAAACTCAGTCGCTTATGGACTTTTTTGTTATTTGAGTTGTTACTGATACACCTTTATAACATTTGTACCTAAAATATGTGTATATTGATTCACTTGCAGAATCGATGAAACAAGTTTTGATACCAATAGGCGGCACCTACAGTGCAATCTAGGCTCCCCACTAAGAAGATTATCTATCACAGAATATGGTTGTAGTAATTGTTCATATTAATCACTATCTAACACTACTTTTCATGATCATCCGACACTGCCTCACGCCACAACCTTTTTCTGTCGTTTACTCCTTACAATGGATTATTTTAGGAGGTGGCTGATACTCTGAATAGAGTGTTTTATTCTTATCTTTATCACGGGTGTTCCCAGACAATCTCATTTCTCTTCTTCACCTTTACAGTCAATGAGATTGTCATACTCTAAGGTATTTTGAATAATCGAGTCAAGTAGATTGATTCTTTTTTGTAACGTTTGCAGCCTTGAAAAAGCCCTGCGGGCGAAACGCGCGTTGGCTGCTGTGTTGAAATTGGAAATAGAATTGGAAATAAATACCAAATACAACATTCCAATGAAGAGCGGACAATGATTTACATTCTCATGTGAACTATACAATTTGATGGAGATGATCCAACCAAGTGGAAAAGTTGTGATATTATTGTGACTTTGTGGTGTGCTACGTTGCCTATCTAGTGGATTCAGAGATATAATGTAAAGTTTTTCCTTAACACTTTACTAATGACTCATAACATTCTTGCCATTTATTAACCACTTCAGTTGTAATATTAATACCCCGCCGGCTGCCCATGCATCTCCCCTACCCTGTGTCCCTGGTCAATGGCACTTCAACCTCCAATTTATGCAAGACGGACCTATTGCATTGCAAACGGCAATGCCTGCTGACGAGGAGGCACGAGGGGGGAGGGGGGAGGTGAGAAGGCATTGGACTGTGGGAGGGACGCAGGGGGAGGCGGAGAGAAGGCATGGACTGCAGGAGGGGGGGCAGGGGAAGAAAGTAGTCTGTGCTGTGAAAGGGCCAGTGGCCATGGAAAGATACAAATGACTGACATGGCTGTGATGGGGAGGGACTAACAAGCCTAAAACCAATCGGAAAGCAGCATTTATAACCTAAGCCAATGAAGAAGATGGGCTGGAGAGTGGGCGGAGCTTCCACGAAGCTTCCACACTATAGTGTATACTGCATGCCTCGCAAAGCGATGGCAGCGCTTTCGTGCTGCAACGCTAGGCGAGACCTAAAAATGTGTGATTTCTCTTTAGCTGAGGGAGAGAGTTCAACAGCAGGTCACAGCTGACCAATTGAATTCCTGAAGTCCTTACCAGAAAGCAATTAACACAAATTAACATTGAATTGCAACATTTAAACACTCAGCTGTAAGAGTTCAGCTTCGGGTCAGGTTTTTTGAACACTGGATTCAATTAAGAGGAAACAGAGTGCCACATGACGCGGGCATACAAATTAATGTCTTCTTCTTTTTTCAGGAATTACCGGAGAGATAGTACGAAATATTTCATGCAACTAAGAAGCTACACCATTAGACAACTTTCCTGAATCATTTCCTCAATGAAGTGCGCAGATATGAGGCAGCGCATGCTTGGCATTCCGAACCAGTGCTCTGTGTGAAAACACTAGAACGCTTTAGTTTGTGTATTTTTCTGCTGGCCATTTTAGGGTTTTTACAGATGCGAACATGCCTAACCTTAGAGGAATATGCCAATATTTTTCTACTTTTGCTTAATGTTTGTGCGGTTCTGACACCAAAAAACCTCACAGCATTGTTTATGAATAGGAGCGTGTCCCTTCCTGTACAAAAAAATCCTTCCTGCAATGCAGACACTCTCTTGCACCATGACAAAGGGTTTCTGCACTGGCTCAGAGCAGCCAAAAGTGCACCAGTGCAAGGAGAAGAAAGGTATGTGCTATATAAGGTTAAATATGGTGCAGTACTCCCCTTCTCTTTCACGCAGTGCAGCACAGCACAACACTGTGTCGTGCTATGCTGCATTGCATGAAATATTGATAAATATGCTCCTTGATGAGTTCCCCATTTCTGTAAAGTGACCTGTTTACAAGTAATGAGGTTATGAAAGGCAATATTTATAAAGTGTGACAGCTACTCAGAAGAGTGCCCCTGCGCTAAGAAACTGCCCTATCATACGACTACAAGGAAAAAAACTCTCAAAAGACCAAACCAATAAGCCATGTTTTAATACTTTTCCCAAACACTGTCTCTGACGTAATCTTCTGAAGGTGTGTGGGAAGTAATCCCATGCACGCAACACCTGATGAGTGAATAATGCACCACCTCATTTTGTAGCTCTAATTCTGGAAACTGTCAACAAACAGCATCTGAAGAACAGAGGGATCTACACAAAATATAGCATTGTAATCTCACTGAGAGATAGTGTATGTCTGCTCCATATTAAGCACGATGAACTATGATCAAGGCTTTGAATTGAACCCTCTTCTTAACAGATAGGCAATGTAGAGTTTTCAGATAAGGTGAAATATTTGCACGTTGAAGGACCTTTAAAATTAACATAGAAGCTGCATTTTTTACTGCCCGAGAGACAGGCTATAGGTGTTATCAATGCGTAATGTGATTTCCACATGAATCACTGTTCTCTGGGTTTGAAATGGGAGCAGTCATAGGATTACTTTTGGAGATCGAAGTAGCACAAAACATACACCTGCAATAGCAGCAATCTGAAAGCACCTAGATATATTTCAATCAATATTCACTCCCAGATTCTGTGCTAAGGTAAGTGAGTCAATTTCCCACCCTAACTTCTCTTTGTTCCACCACTTCCCATCACTTAGTTGAACCACTCAACCTTTGACAGACACAACTGCCTTTGGGTTGGAAAATGTTGACTGTCCCTTAAAAATTGTACCAGGCAATTTCACCTTGACCCAGTCTCCTGTATTGAAAATCTCCTGTTATCTCCCTTTGGCTGTCCTCTTGCTTGCATACTTCCCATGCACCTTTTCACAGCTGACTTTCACTTTCTTGCATTTCTCATCAGCCACCTTCAAATCACACTTCCAGGGCTTGACTAGCTTTATGGCAGTCAACCAACCCTTCAACAATGCAAATTGTGATATATAGGTGGTGGCATTGGGAAACGTGCGTGCAGCCCACTACAGTTCTTTGAGCTCTTTTCTCCAATCCAACCCATTAGCCACAGGTAGCGGAATGATGTTACAACATTCCAGCAGGCCATTGCTGCAGGGATGATATAAAGAAGTTGTAATGAGCTTTATATCCCAATGGGACATAAGTTTCTAGAACTCCTTCGGCATAAATTACACCCCATTGTCAGTGTCGAGCACTTCAGGGGTACACTCTCTCAGAAATACAGATTGTAAAAACTCCACTACTTCATCAGTGTTGGTTGATCTCACAAACTGCACTTCAGGACACTGTGTCCAATAGTCAACCAACACGATACCATAGCTGTTCCACTTGTCTAACACATACATGGGTCCTTTGAAATCCAAGCCGAATTTGAACCAAGGCTTCTTCAAAACAGGTATGGCTTCCACTGCACTGGGAAAAGTCACCTGTGATTTCTCACTCACTGCACAAGCAAAACAATCTGTCATGTAATGCTCCAAACATCTGTCCACCCTAGGCCACTGAAATGTGTCACTGATCCTTCATTTCATGTCTCTCAGTCCCACATGCCCCAAAGCTGACACCTTGCTCTGCAATCCACGTGGAACAACCAGTAAATCATTCCTTCTCATTACTCCCTCCTTTACACTTAATTCCAGGAACACATGCTTAAACCAACCTCAGCCTCACTAGTACCTTCAGTCACCCAACCCTTGCTTAGCATATTGGTCAATTCTTGAATCACCGTATCTGCCTGCACCACAGCCTTCCATTTCTCCTCCAAAATGCACCCATATTCAGACCCTACCAATGCAGCGAACACTCCCAGTTCCTTTCCTGTCTCTTCATCCTTGAGTGGCAACCTGGAAAAACAGTCTGCGGAAACTTTTTTTGCACCCGGTATATATTCTAACTGGATTGGAAATCTAACATTCTATAATGCCACTTAGCAAGGCAATGTTAGGTGATGCTTTGCTAGCCCCCTTCATCAAAAACATATTGACCAAGGGCTTGTGGTCCATCCGTGTGACAAACTCTGTTTCCCACAGATATTTGCTGAAGTGGTCCGCACCCCACCTGCATGCCAAAGCCTTAAGCTCAATCACTGAGTATGTTGATTCTGCACCACAAGGGCCTGTGAAGCGTACACTATCACTTTTTCTCTACCTTTGCTTTTCTGTAACAAGTCAGCTCTTAAACCATGCTGAATGACATCACTCACTAGTATTGACTAATCCCAAGTGTCAAAATGATTGAGGGGATTAGCATTAACCAGTTCATATTTAACAACATTACATTTCTGTCCAAGATCGTTAGTCCATCCAAACTATTTAGTCTTCTTCATAAGGTATCTCATGAGGTGGGTTTTCCCACTGCAGTTGGGAATAAAAAAGGTGCACAGAGTTCCAGCATACCAAAAAATGACTGTAACTGATCTTTGTTTTGTGGCACTGGGAACTCTTTGATTGCTCTAACAAACCCTCTTTTGGCTACACCCCTTGGGTATACATATCATAGCCCAGATAATCCAACGAATACACTGCCAATCTACATGTACCTACCTTAAAGGTAACATTTCTCTCTGTCAAGAAGGTCAGAACTCTTGTTAGAATTTTGGTATGGCTCTCAACATTTTTTGTACACCAAAATGTCATCTTGGAAGCCCTTTAAACATAACCTCCACCACCCTATGGATGATTGCTAATGTCAAAACAAAAGGCTTTCTCTTAAACCTATATGCCCCCAACTAAGGTGACAAACAATGTCAAATGACAACTCTCCTTCTGCAAGGTGATCTGGTGGTAGGCAGATGACATGCCTAGTTTAAAAAAAATAATCTTTACACATCTTTAGAGTTCCATTTCCTTTTCTTGCAATCACCACGGGTGACAAGCAATCTGGATTTCTGTGGGCTTGATGATACTTTTGTTGATATAGGGGCTCCAATTCCTGTTAAAATTCCTTTCTCATGGCAAAAGGCACAAGTCTTCGTTTATGGACCACAGGGACTTCCATCTGCTTTCAAAATTACACGGTGGGAAAAACCCTTGACTTAAGATTTCAGGAAACAATTTGGCAACTTCCATTGTCTACTATCCACATGGACCTGCAGTCATCCTCCAGCATAGTTTGCTGGGGCTGTTTGTGTCCAAGATAACACTCAAATTTCTTTGCTGGCACCAACCTAATAGGCAAAATCAATTTTTAAAAAAAAACTTTATTTATAAAAGACTCAGGCCACAGCCTGCTACCCCAGACAATGGGGAAAACACCGTACACATAGGTGCAAGACTGTTCTTGTATATACAGAGCAATACAATATTCAAGTCATAGCAAGGGAAAAAGAGTGATTGTACATTGTGCTTGAGGTTCCGGGGCAGTCCTTCATCTCGCCAGTCCATGCAACCGTCCAGGCATTGGTGGCCATAGTCCAGTAACAAAGGAAGAGCAAGGTGAAGCAGAGTAAAGTAAGAGGTTTCAGATGGTTTCAGATGGACAGCAATAAGAAAAAGAGAGAGAGGAGAAAAAACTGAGAATCATGAGAGGGGATAGGGAAGGAGGGGAGGGAAGGTTCATTGAATAAGTTGGAGGGATATGTACTCCGGCGTGTGAAACAGACACATCTGTAGTACGCAAAAAATCACAGTCGCTCACATCTCAATTGCTGTAGCATGAGCATGATCATCAGAGTGTGCCTGCAGAAAACTGAGCAAGGGTTCCCATATGTTGTGAGGGTGAGCCTGCACTGGCATAAGGTCTCAGAACTCCATCAGTTGATTGTGGCAGAAGGTGGCATCTCTAAGCAACTCGTCTCTGCACGGTCTGTGCCTGCAACCCCAACATATAGCAACACGTCTCTTTGACAGCAACAGCATCATAGCACCCAGTCTCCTTACATCTACCGGGCGGTTCTTAACATACCCAAACAAGGCAGTAAGAGGGGTGCACTCCATCCTGCAGTCCAGCATTCCACCCAGTACATCAAAAACAGTAATTTGTCACCTCCACACATTCCCAAGCCAGGTGCATGAAGGAAGTCTCAGACACACTGCAGCGCACTCACCTCACATCACTGCTCAGCCCAACTCTGCAGATTTACACAGGGGTCCGATATATCCTATGGAGAAATTTTAAGAGAATGATCCTCAGTCTGTAATTGGGCGACATGTCCTTTGACTGTGTGCAACAATACTCCCTCCTCGAACGGGATTCCCAGACATTCTTCCCATTCACGTCGGGCTGGGGGGACACAAATTGGGGACTTGTGCTGTATACCAGAGTAGATGCATGATATGAGCCCGCGGGGTGAAGGGTTTGTCAAAAACACATTCAGAACATGGAAAGTGGGGGGCACAATCAGGAACGAAGGATACAGCACTCATCACTCTGCCCACAATTAGAAGTAAGCCAGTCTATCAAGGAGGCCAGTATGTTTCTCCCCCAGTGCTGCGTCTATGGCAATAAAGAAACCAACTGTGAAGGCATGTCCCATTGTGTGTAGTTGAAGCCTGCGCAGTCTCTGCCAGGTCCCCGCCTCATTTGTGAAGGGCAGTGCTGGATGTCTAGCGAGTGCCACCGACGGCTCGTACAAAGTATCCAGATGCGCCCTGCAACAAAGCTGTTGACAGGCCCATACCGTACAATCCACAGTGTCTATTCCAGATCTCGGGTGACTCGGCAGGCGAAACGCATCATGTGCAGCTGGACTGGATTGGCCAAATTGCTCTCGGGAGCGGTCAGTGCCATAAAGTGGGTTAGATACACCCAATGAAACCCGAATTGAGCCTGCGAGCAGCTGTGATACAGCTCCATTTCAGGTGCTCCCAAGCTGCCCTGCTCGAACAAGAGAGTGAGTGTCTCCCAGGCCACTCGAGGTTGCCCTCACACCCATGCAAGAGATATCAAATTGGAACAGAGTAGTTTGTTGAACTCAGATGTGAGGGGGAGCAGGAGAGTCACAAAAATGCATGAAAATTTAGCCAGGACAACCATTTTGGCCACAGCGACTCGGCCGGCCAGGAAAAGAGGGAGTGCCCTCCAGAGGGGTAAGTGACTTTCAAACCATTCCATGAGCCTACCATAATTGTATCTCCACAGCTCCTCATGATACCTACTTATCCATATGCCAAGGTTCTTCACAGGGGAGTCCGCCCATTTAAGCGGGAATTCTGATTGAAACATATCTGTAGCGGCAGTGAGAGGAAAGATCACGGATTTCCCCCAGTTAAAATTAACCCCCGAAAGGCTGCCAAATCTGGTGGTTTCCCGAATAAGGGAGTCGAGATTGGTGGCCGGGTTATTGACATACAGGGTCACATCATCAACGTACATTGACTCGAGAATAATCCTGGGCGTAAAGTCTAGCCCCCTTAAGGTGTGATGCTGCCACAATCTAGCCATCAGTGGCTCCATGGTGATAGCAAGAGGAGGGGCAAGAGCAGACACCACTGCCTCATGCCACGGGCCACGACAACTCAGGGGAGATGACCCCATTGATCCACAGACGGGCTGTCGGAAAGTTGTAGAGTAGCGCTATCTTTTTAAGGAAGGCCAGACTCAAACCAACACAAGCGAGGAGCGAAAACAAGTACGGCCACTCCAGCGTATCGAAAGCAAGAATTTTATTATCTATCTTAATAAGCGATAATGGTCTATACAAGTCAAACAAGAGCAGGTCCTTATCCGGCTTAAGGATATTCACGATGAGTGCTTCGCGCAGGGAGGGGGGAAAAACACCTCACTCAAGTGAATCCTCATACATGGTGAGGAGGTGGAGAGCAAGAAGTGGCGCAAACTCCTTATACAAGGCAGGGGTGAGGCCGTCCAGCCCTGGTGCTTTATCCCCGGGCATGGCCCAAATCACTCTAACACTTCTTCACCGAATATGGCTCATCTAGGTAACATCAATGGGCATCACTGAGCCACACCAGTTCAATGGAGTTGAAGAAAGGGAGTAGATCAGGAACAGCCTCCGATCTTCGTGCTGCAAACAGAGTGGAGTAGTATTGAGTCATTTAAGCCTGGACAGCCTCCTGCTCAACCACCACCAGATCTTGGTCTGTGCTCAGTTCGCATATACAGTCATTGGCCTACAGCTTTTTAAGGAGACAGGCAAGGGTTTTGCCGGCCCTGTCTCCCTCCCCAAATTGGCGAGTGTGCGCTTTCCGACCAAGGAAGGGCACTTCTCTATGCACAGCCTCTTCAAATTCTGCTATTTTACCTTTGATCTGCCCAAGATTAAAGAGACAGGACTGGATGAGCAAAAATCTGATTAGAGGGAACGAATCTCTATCTCCAGCCGCCGCAGATCACTTCGCAATGAGCGTAGGACACCAGAGTGTTTGGAGATTCACTGTCCCCTCATGACAACCATAAAACCTCCCAAAGTGTGGACGGGAAGTCTACGAAGCCGACGGTATCAAAGTAGTCGCTGATGGCAGCCCCAATCTCCTCATTGAACACCTGATCTAGTAGGGCCCCAGCGGGAAGTCTCCAGCTGAAGGCTCTGGTCGGTGCATCTAGCAGAGTGAATTCTAATAGTAGAGCATGATCCGATAAGGTTCGCGCTAGATGAGCACAGTGGCAGACCCATGTGTCCACGTCTCGGGATATGAGCCAGTAGTCAATTGTAGACCACGAATGGTCCGAAGACGAAATGCAAGTTCTCTCTCGACTGGTTGGATGATGACAACGCCAAATGTCGATCAAATCCTGATCCTCCATCAGGCTTGCACGGCACAGCATGGGGGTGAGGTCTGCAAGAGGTGCTTGACCTGTGGTAATCAGGGTCGAGAACCACATTAACCCTTTCTGTGCCCATGACGAGCTGGACTCGTCATGGAGCACAGTCGCGCTGTGCCCATGACGAGACCAGCTCATCATGGCACCCACCCCCGTCAGTGGTCGATCTTTTTTTTTTTCACTGGGAAGGCAGGGGAAGACCTTCCCCTGCCTCCCCCCGCCCCCCTCCCCCGCGTCATCAATGACGTCAGCGCGCCTCGCGCGCTGACGTCATTGGAGGTTTTCCCTTTGCTCTCTGAGGCGCAGGAAGCCATTTGCTTCCTGCACGTCGGAGAGTAAAGGTGAGTTTTGGGGCTGGGGAGGGGGGATTATTGCGATCGGTGGGTTAGGTAGGGTGGGGGCACAATGTTGGGGGGGTAGAAATGTTTTATTTTAGGCTCCGCTTTGTTCGTGTGCATGGATCCTTCAATTGCAGTTACTTTGAAGGTGAAATGGATCCAAAAAATAAATGCACGCTCTCGAGAGATGCCCTTTTCCTCTCGTTTTCTCTGTGAGGGGTGCTTCTAGCATGGGATGGGGGGTGGGGGGCGAAATAAAGTAAGCCATAGGGGTTGCAAAGTGGCCAGATTGATTTTATTTGCATCCAAATACACCAGCATCACATAGTTTGCCAGTGAAGTGCTACTTTCGTTTTCTCGTCTTCCTTTGAACAGCATTGTTGTTCCCGGGGGGAAAAATAAAGTTAGACAGAGGGGTTGCAAAGTGGCCAGATTGATTTCATTTACATCCAAATACACCAGCATCACAGAGTTTGCCAGTGAAGCGCTACTTTCGTTTTCTCTTCTTTCTTTGAACAGCATTGTTGTTCCCAGGGGGGTTGAAGTAAAGTAAGACAGAGGGGTTGCAAAGTGGCCAGATTGGGGTTTTTTACATCCAAATACACCAGCATCACAGAGTTTGCCAGTGAAGTGCTACTTTCGTTTTCTCGTCTTCCTTTGAACAGCATTGTTGTTCCCATGGGGGGCGAAATAAAGTAAGACAGAGGGGTGGCAAAGTGACCAGATTGATTTTATTTACATCCAAATACACCAGCATCACAGAGTTTGCCAGTGAAGCGCTACTTTCGTTTTCTCTTCTTTCTTTGAACAACATTGTTGTTCCCAGGGGGGGGCAAAATAAAGTAAGACAGAGGGGTTGCAAAGTGGCCAGATTGTTGTTTCCAGGGTGGGAGAGTGTACCATTCCTGGAGGTACTGCAATACCTGGTTGATGGGTGAATTGGAAAACACAATGTGCACCATGGCTCTGTGTTTATGGATGTGGTCTACCATACTGCTTATGTTTTATAAGGATGTAAGCAATGGGCAGTGAAACGGTTCCCTCATGTCTATAACTTTTCAGGTGAAACCACTCGCTGACTTCTGAATAGTTAGTGAGAGATCGTTTAGGTAACCATGTTGTTTCTGCTTACATTTCACATGCTTTGCATTCCCTATGAGTGGTTGCTTTTTTTAAATTTGTTTAGGCAGCGTATTACTCTTATCAAGTGCATAATTTGAATTGAGCCACAACCAAGGGTTTATAGCGGGCACAAATAGGTTATAGCTGAAGGCAGTGCGAGTTTCTCTCAGTGGGCAAGTATGGCGTTCAGTGGGGATGTGGCACTATGGCCAGAGCTGTCGATTTTGGAACTGGGGAACCGGGTTCAGCATTCATGACCAGTCCACCACACCACTGTACTGAGGGAGCGCATTCCCATGCTAGACCGTAGAAGGCCCCACTAGACCTTAGAAGGCTTGATGTCTTAGCACAAGCAGGTGTACTGTAGTGGTGTCAATTGTGGGTTATCCTTGAAGGCCTGTCCACCACAATCCATACTGAAGTTCATCTCCAGTGTTGCTGACAGGCCTACGAAGCAGCACACCCTAGAGCAACAGTGATCCAGTCGCTGTGACTGTCACTGAGGTCACATGAACCTTGAGCAGGTTAGGGCGATGCGAACGGTGTGACCTCACTGGGTACCTATTTCGGGTGGGTGTTTGCATTGTGCTGAGGGGATTACCAGGTAATTATTCACACAGCTCTCTGATGGATGTCACATGAGGTAAAATACTGCAATAAATGGCAGACACTCTGAAAACAAGAGCACATGTTATGTTACATGAGGCAATGGTGGTAATTGTGCATGTATCAAAAGCAAACAAAATACAAGAGGTAGCAAACAGTACGTTACAAGAGGAAAAGTGACATGTGTGCAACTTACAAAAGAGTACAAAGTACAAGTAGAGGTATAAAAGTGCAATAAATGGCAGACACGCAAAACACAGGAACACACTGGGAAGGCACTTCTACGGGCATGGAGAACAGAATTTCCTATAATGTAAAGACTTCCTTCAGACAATAGAGAGGGTGTGAATTAAGTTTGGAAGTGTCTTTGCAGAAGGAGAACTTTGAGGTCAGTTTTGAAGGACTGGGAAGAGGGAGGGGGTGGTCCGGAGCTGAGGCTCAGTTCCAGATTCTCGCCGCGTTGCTTGTAAAGGATTGGGCCATCGATCTTTCCTTCTTGAAAGTGGTAGGTTCTAGTACTACATTTTGCGCAGTACGTGATGGTCTAGAGCATTATATGCATATGTGACAATAAAGTTTTTTTCTCCTTTTTATTCTAGTCTAAAGCTTTTCGACAGTGGTTGTTCTGCAGTTCTGTGTAGTTGAATTGTTTTGGTAAGACATTTTTTTTGTTGTATTTACTCCAAATGAGTAATATTATAATGTCTGAATGATTTTTTTTGTAAGTGATGTCATACTGGTGGCATATTTAGTTAGTGGCTTGAGCATGGAATTCTTTGCGATGTGTTTTGCATAGTCCTTTGTGTAATTGCTTTTCTCTTTCTTTTTTAGTGGGATATTGTTGATCCATACTGTGTCTGTACAGAGTAGGTGGTGGTGAGTAGTTTAGCTGCCTCTGGCAAGTGAGTGGTATTGTTTTGGAGTATATATGAGTTTTTGATAAAGGTGCTTTTTGTTTATTACTTATTTTATAAAGTGTTTGTTGTTGTTGACTTTTTTGACAAGTTTCCTTTATTAGTAAGCAATATGGCTAGCCGTAGAATGACTGCTCAACAGGTGGTCGGTATGCTTCTTGAATCTTCCTCTGAGCATGATTATGAGACTGACAGTGCGTTTGAGGGAGAGGAGGGAGGGGAAGATTCTGGCAGTGAGTTTTCACTCAACATGGAATCATCGGATGATGAAGGTACTCTCAGTGCAGATGAAGGTACTCTTGGTGTGGATGAAGCAACTCTGAGTGCGGATGAAGTGCCTGTCTTAGAGGAGGAAGCTGCTGTGCCGATGGTGCAAGAGGAATCTGGATTGCAGTCTGAGGCTGCTAGGCTTCCTACTGGAAGTGCTGGACTTTGGGTTGATCCAAACATGGTGCAGCCGGTGTTGCCTGCCTTTAGCGGTGATGCAGGGTGTACAGTGCTTTGTGAAAACTTTTTGCCTACACAGTTTTTTCAGTTGTTTATGGATGATGATTGTTGAGCAGACAAATTTGTATGCTGAACAGTTTTTGAGGGACAACAGCGACAAACTTAGGCCCCAGTCTAGAGCTACCCGGTGGACTCCCACATATCTGGAAGAGATTAAGAAGTTTTTGGGTTTGACATTATTGATGGGTGTGGTAAGAAAGCCAACCTTGGCTTCATATTGGTCTACTAGCCCCTTGTTGGCAACTGCCATATTTCCTGCAGTTTCCTGACCATCTTTTTAAGATTCGGCCCGTTCTTGATCACTTTGTAGATCTATTTTCTGAGATCTATACTCCAGGGAAAGAAATATCTATTGATGAGTCTTTGGTATTGTTCAAGGGCCATTTGGTTTTAAGGCAGTACATCCCTAGCAAGAGGGCACGCTATGGAATTAAGCTGTATATGTTGTCTGAGAGTAGGACAGGATATGTTTTTAATTTTCGTGTGTACACTGGTAGAGATTCTACTATTGACCCCCCAGGTTGTCCGTCCACTTTTGGAGTTTCAGAGAAAATTGTGTGGGATCTTGCTAGAAGACTGTTTAACAGAGGCCACCATTTGTACCTTGATAACTTCTATACTGCTGTGCAATTATTTAAGGAATTGCATAAAGTGGACACTTTTGCATGTGGCATAATCCGCTCTAACCGTAAAGGTTATCCGAAAGAGCTTGTTTGCAAAAAACTTCAGAGGGGGCAGTGCAGTTCCTTGCGTAGTGATGAACTACTAGCTGTACAATTTGTGGACAGGAGGGATGTGTACATGCTGACTACCATCCATGATGAGAGTACCTCACCTGTGGCTGTTTGGGGTCAGGTTGATGAAGTGCGCAAACCTGTGTGCATTCTAGACCACATGGGTGGTGTTGACAGAGTAGATCAGAGATTGGAACCTTACTCTGCTATTCGGAAGGCTTATGTTTGGTATAAGAAGTTGGCCATCCATTTCTTCAAATTAGCAATTTCCAATGCTTTTATTGTGTTCAAGGAGTGTTCTCCTGCGTCAAAGTTGACATTTCTTCAGTTTCAGCACTCTGTGATAGCTAGCCTTGTTGTTGTGGAACAGGCAAGTGTTCCTAGATTTGGAGTGGTGGAGGATGTGGTTCGATTGAAAGATTGCCACTTTCCTGATGTCATCCCTCCCACACCGGCAAAAGATTTTCCCACTAGGAGATGCAGAGTCTATTGGCGAAGAGGTACGCGGAAGGAGATTTGTATGTACTGCCGCGACAGTCCATCTAAACCTGGGCTGTGTGTCCCTGCTTGTTTTAGAGCGTACCACACGCAAAATAATTTTTGGGAGCATTCATGAGTGGTAAAGTGAACTGCCTCGTCTGTATTCTTTAAAAAATTTGATTCTGTTTCAAAGTTGGCGTTAGTGCAATGTGTTTAGTTTCTGATTTTGCGTTTGTAGATTTGTATCTATTTGTGATTTGCTTGTGTTTTTATTTTTGTCTAAAAAAAAATCCTAAATGTGTTGGCGTTGTGTGTGGACTGGCACTTGGTTGGCGGTGTGCGTGGACTGGTACTTGGCTGGTGGTGTGCCTGGACAGGGGCTTGGCTAGCGGTGTGCGTGGACTGGTGCTCGGCTAGCGGTGTGCGTGGACTGGCGCTTGGCTGGCTGTGTGTGAGTAGTGACTTGCTGCTGGTCACTACACACACTGCTAGCTGAGTGGCACTCCACGCAATCCATCAGCTTGTGTAGTTGCTGTGTCAGGAATGTGGGCGTGTGAAAGTGATGGGCCCTTGAATGGCGCTGTGTGCTGGTGTGAGTTTTGTTATGTGATGGGCCCCCCGGCTGGCAGTGTGAATGGTTTTGTATGTCTCACATGTATGAAAAGTGTATGAATGGCCTGTAAAGAGGTTGGTGCCTTGTCGTGGCTTTACAGCTCACGAGCTGTGAGTCAATGGTTCAGTTTCTCGC
The DNA here is from genome assembly GCF_964204655.1 of Triturus cristatus. Lineage (NCBI taxonomy): Eukaryota > Metazoa > Chordata > Amphibia > Caudata > Salamandridae > Triturus > Triturus cristatus. Next base: position 161,956,800 of record NC_140585.1, read on the forward strand.
CCTTTCAATTATTATCAGTGCATTTCATTTTTGTGAAATCACTTGCTAATACAATTGTATATACTGAACCATGATTTTTTCAGCTAAAATTGAGGTTTGCAGGGGATTCTGGGTAAGGAAACGTTGGGGGATCCACGCAAGCCATACCTCCCTGGAAGCAGCCAGGTGTCTAGTTTTCAGAAATATATGGGTTTGGTAGGTTTCCCTAGATGGCCGCCGTGCACTGGGCCAAAAACCCAAGTGACCCCCCTTGCAAAACCAGGTGGTTTTGAGATAGGCAATTTTGATGTTACCTCACTACGTTTTGCGCCGTTTCCTGTCGCGGGCACTAGGCCAACCCACACAAGTGAGGTACCATTTTTCTCGTAAGACTTTGGGGAACGCGGGGTGGGTGGAAATTTGTGGATCCACGCAGATTCCGGAACTTTCCATGACAGAAATGTGGGGAAAATGTGTTTTTTTTGTCAATTTTTTAGGTTTGCAAGGCATTCTGGGTAACAGACCCTGGTGGGAGGCAGTCAAGTCACCCCATCCTGAATTCCCCTGGGTGTCTAGTTTTCAAAAATGTATAGGTTTGCTAGGTTTCCCAAGGTGCCCGCAGAGCTAGGGTTCAAAAACTACAGCTAGTCATTTTGCCAAAAAAGGGTCATTTTACAATGCGAAATTGAGGTGTGACCACGTTGCGTTTTGCGCCGTTTCCTGTCGTGGGCACTAGGCCGACCCACACAAGTGAGGTACCGTTTTTCTCGTAAGACTTTGGGGAACGCGGGGTGGGTGGAAATTTGTGGATCCTCGCAGATTCTGGAACTTTCCACGACAGAAATGTGGGGACAATGTGTTTTTTTTGTCAACTTTTTAGGTTTGCAAGGCATTCTGGGTAACAGACCCTGGTGGGAGGCAGTCAAGTCACCCCATCCTGGATTTCCCTGGTTGTCTAGTTTTCAAAAATGTATAGGTTTGCTAGGTTTCCCAAGGTGCCCGCAGAGCTAGGGTTCAAAAACTACAGCTAGTCATTTTGCCAAAAAGGGTCATTTTTCACTGCGAAATTGAGGTGTGACCACGTTGCGTTTTGCGCCGTTTCCTGTCGCGGGCACTAGGCCGACCCACACAAGTGAGGTACCGTTTCTCTCGTAAGACTTTGGGGAACGCGGGGTGGATGGAAATTTGTGGATCCACACAGATTCCGGAACTTTCCACGACAGAAATGTGGGGAAAATGTGTTTTTTTGGACAATTTTTTAGGTTTGCAAGGGATTCTGGGTAACAGACCCTGGTGGGTGGCAGTCAAGTAACCCCTTCCTGGATTTCCCTGGGTGTCTAGTTTTCAAAAATGTATAGGTTTGCTAGGTTTCCCAAGGTGCCCGCAGAGCTACGGTTCAAAAACTACAGCTTGTCATTTTGCCAAAAAAGGGTCATTTTTCACTGCGAAATTGAGGTGTGACCAAGTTGCGTTTTGCGCCGTTTCCTGTCGCGGGCACTAGGCCGACCCACACAAGTGAGGTACTGTTTTTCTCGCAAGACTTTGGGGAACGCGGGGTGGATGGAAATTTGTGGATCCACACAGATTCCGGAACTTTCCACGACAGAAATGTGGGGAAAATGTGGTTTTTTTGTCAATTTTTTAGGTTTGCAAGGGATTCTGGGTAACAGACCCTGGTGGGAAGCAGTCAAGTCACCCCATCCTGGATTCCCCTGGGTGTCTAGTTTTCAAAAATGTATAGGTTTGCTAGGTTTCCCAAGGTGCCCGCAGAGCTAGGGTTCAAAAACTACAGCTAGTCATTCTGCCAAAAAAGGGTAATTTTTCACTGCGTAATTGAGGTGTGACCACGTTGCGTTTTGCGCCGTTTCCAGTCGTGGGCACTAGGCCGACCCACACAAGTGAGGTACCGTTTTTCTCGTAAGACTTTGGGGAACGCGGGGTGGGTGGAAATTTTTGGATCCACGCAGAATACGGAACTTTCCACGATAGAAATGTGGGGAAAATGTGTTTTTTTGTCAATTTTTTAGGTTTGCAATGGATTCTGGGTAACAGACCCTGGTGGGAGGCAGTCAAGTCACCCCATCCTGGATTTCCCTGGGTGTCTAGTTTTCAAAAATGTATAGGTTTGCTAGGTTTCCCAAGGTGCCCGCAGAGCTAGGGTTCAAAAACTACAGCTAATCATTTTGCCAAAAAAGGGTCATTTTTCACTGCGAAATTGAGGTGTGACCACGTTGCGTTTTGCGCCGTTTCCTGTTGCGGGCACTAGGCCGACCCACACAAGTGAGGTACCGTTTTTCTCGTAACACTTTGGGGAACGCGGGGGGGGTGGAAATTTGTGGTTCCACGCTGATTCCGGAACTTTCCACGACAGAAATGTGGGGATAATGTGTTTTTTTGACAATTTTTTAGGTTTGCAAGGGATTCTGGGTAATAGACCCTGGTGGGAGGCAGTCAAGTCACCCCCTCCTGGATTCCCCTGGTTGTCTAGTTTTCAAAAATGTATAGGTTTGCTAGGTTCCCCAAGGTGCCCGCAGAGCTAGGGTTCAAAAACTAGAGCTAGGCACTTTGCAAAAAAAGGGTAAATTTTCACTGCGATATTGAGTTGTGAGCACTTTGCGTTTTGCGCCATTTCCTGTCGTGGGCACTATGCCTACCGACACAAGTGAGGTACCATTTTTATCGGGAGACTTAGGGTAATTCAGTTTTGTAAAGCAACTGTTATTATCTATTGACTTTTGATGCATTTCTGCCTTCCAAATGAAAGATATTGTGTAAAAAATAAGTCATTCTAAAAAATGACTGATAATTCTCATGCTAGTATGAGTATTCCCAATTTCAGAAATGTGCAAATATCTACTGTTTCTAAACTCTATATTTTGTTCCCATTTCAGAAATACATAGCTGTCTTTCATACCGATTTTTCCATGTACACATTTTTACAGAATAATTACTATATACCCGGTACAAAATAAAAAACCATTGCAAGTTGCTGCTCAGTTTTTGGTTCTGGGTTCGTTGGGTTCTTGGTGAACCTACAAGTCCTATATATCCCCACAACCAGTAATGTCCAGCAGATGCAACGGTATATTGCTTTCAAAGAGATGTCCTAATACGAAGAAGTTACAGGTGAAAACGTCGACACAAAAGGCTGTTTTTTTCAACTAATTTTCAATTTATCCTGTATTTAACTGTTTGTTTCTATAAAAAAACCTTGATGGATCTACACAAATGACCCCTTGCTGAGTTCAGAATTTTGTCTTCTTCTCGAAAATGTATAGTTTTTCAGGATCCATTATTGCTTTTGTACCCATTTCTGCCATTAACTGGAAGGAGGTCAAAAGCACAAAAAATAGCAAAAATCGGCTATGTCCCAAAAAAATGCCAAAACTGTGTAAAAAATGTTGGGTTTCTGACAAAAGCCTGGTATCCCCGAAAATCTGGGAAAATGATGATTTCAACCCCACACACCCTTTTTTGATAACATTTACAGGGAAAATCCCAGATGCTTTCATTTGCAGCCGGTTTTTCCAATTTTTCCGAAAAAAAACAAAAGTTTGCTGTATTTTGGCTCATTTATGTGACCCCTCTAGGAGAATCCACAAACCCTGAGTACCTTTAGAATCCCCATGATGTTGGAAGAAAAGGACGCTAATTTGGCGTGGATACCTTATGTGGTCAAAAAGTTACAGGGGCCTAAGCGCGCACTACCCCAAATAGCCAAAAAAAGGCTTGGCACAGGAGGGGGAAAAGGCCTGGCAGCGAAGGGGTTAAAATCACCCCCATAACAACGCCTCGGAGCCAAGGATGTCTGCCAGCCGCCACACCTCACTAAAAAATTGGGGGTCATCAGTGTTGGGGCCATATATTGACACGAGTCGCACTGGGTGTCCGCCAAGAACTCCCACCACTATCACATATCGGCCCTGGGGATCACATATTGCATTGCGCGTGTGCCAAGGGAGGCCTTTTCAGAGAATATTGGCTGTGCCCCTGACAGAATTGGTGTATCCCGCCACAAATGTTTGACCCATCTTTCCTGCCCGCAAGCGTGAACAGAATGCTCCCATAAAATGTAACTCCTGTAAAAAACCTGTGTCTGCCCCATATCGATTGAGAAGCGCTGCCACTAATCGCATCATTCTGCCATCATTCAGGCCCCTCACATTCCCGGATACAGCTCTTAGTGTGCGCAGCTCGTCAGCTGTCGGTCAACTTTGTATGACCATGCATCCATGCTTGCTTTGTTTGCCCTAAGATGGCAGGGTATGCCCAGACGTGTGTCCCTTGCTTACCTGCCACTGGATTCAAGCTAGCCCAAAACTGGTCCCATGATTCTTGTTTCCGGCCCAGGGAAGACATGGCTTTGCAGTTCGGGCTGGACTGCTCCCATGAGGCACAGGGTCAAGACTGATTTGCATATAGCTGTGTCTGAACTGGGGTGCTAAAGTGAGCTAAAGAATGATGATGAATTCAACCCAGATCTGTGACTGGGGGTGAGTGTTTGAAAAGTTTTGGCACTCCGTCCATCATCTCCTTGTGTTTGCTGCATGCATCCATGCTCACCAGGAAGGGAGGCAGAAACCATCAGTTGTGGACCACTACAATGCGTGCACGCTGTGGCAAGCCGTTTGCTGAGAGTGAAGGCTTTGCCCCTGACGCAGCCAGCGCATCCCGCTATAGACTTTTCACCCAGTATGCTGACGCACAGGCAAGGACAACAGGTATCCGACAAGTGCAACCTCTGCGTGGATCCAGCATCAGCTCCAAATCGGTGAAAAGACGCCGCCATTAGTCACACCATGCTAACATCATTCAAACCGCAAGCACTCCAGGTTGCCGCCCTGGGTGCGCATGTCTCATCAGTTTTTTCAGCCATGTCCGCACTGCCATTTAATCTTACATGCAGGAGAGGGAGCACGGGTCAACAGCTTTAGATGCAAGCACAATTTGCACTTTCGGTCATCCTTACACTTTTTATTATCCATGCACACCACTCTTAGATCAGCTTCCCTTGGTGAGAGGAGAGGGGGGAAAGAAAAGGGGGAAGTGAAGAAAGTACAAGGGGGAAGAGAACAGCAAAACACAGGTGAATCAACCACCACCCAAACAGCCCACCCCTACCCACTACAGCCGCCCAACATGGCTGGGAAGCATTTTCCCTACCCCAAAAAGGCCCCAAGAGGCCAAACACAGAGAGTAATATGGGACTCTTACCAGGGGAAGGCACTAGGGGACTTGGCATGCCCCAGCATTGCAGTGCTGGGTGGCTGGACAGAGTGTACCCATGGCAGGTGCGTTATCGAGCAGTCAGGAGAGTACGTTTGATAAAAGTCTATCACTATGTGCACAGTGGAAAGTATTTGCAAATGAGCACAAGGAGTGGTCCAGTCCTTTTGGATGTTGATTACCCCCAGTTCAGTGAGCGCCACAGGACTTCAGCAGTTCATAAGTAATTTTCATCGTGAGGGCTGTCAGGCATTCAGAACTTCACCCGCAGGTGCCACCGATCGTGGACACTTAAGACCAAGCGCAAATTTGGCACCTAGCTTGAGCTCCGTGAAAATGGAAGCTTTTCCAGCATGGAAGATGCGAAGCTTCGCTGGGTATAGTAGTGAGTACTTGATGTCTTGTTGCTGCAGCAGTCTTTTAACTGGCATGAATTTGTGACGAGCGGCCTGGACAGACAGGTTGAAGTCACGAAAGAAGGAGATGAGGTTGCGCTGGTATTTAGGCTCCTGAAGGTTTCGGGCCCTGCGCAGGACTACGTCTCGGTCCCTATAGTTTAAGAGTCTGGCAATTATCGGACGAGCAGGAGCGCCCAGGGGAGGTTTAGGGCCGAGAGACCTGTGGGCACGCTCCCCGATGTACAGCACCGATAGAGCTTCACCAAAAAGGGCTCTGAGCATTACCTCTCCACTCTGGCTATCGCCGTGGTTTCAGGGACCCCAAGAATGTGTAAATTGTTGCAAAGAGACCTGGCTTTGAGTTCCTCATTCTTATTACGAATAACTTCCAGCACCTTCTCCATGCTAAGCAATTTTTTACAAGTCGCCGGGCCTTAATCCTCCAGCGCGGAGGTTCGCTGTGCTCATCGTGGTTCGATACATTATCTCGGACCCAGTCAAGTTGGTCAGACATAGAGTCTATTTTCAGGTCGATTGCGGACAAAGAGTGCTTCAAATTAGTGAACATTTCACGAATGTCTGGCTCAGGGGTTGTAGACATCATATTGGCTTCTGCCTGCTCCTCCGCTGTGGGAGTACCTCCCCTCGGATTTTTGGCTGCTCAAATGATAGCTTGAGCTGTCATGTGTCCATCTTGCCCATGGTGCGCTACCCGTTCGTGCAACCGGGGGCGTTCCCTTTCCAGCAGGGCCACCTAATCTTGGTGATTCCGGGCTCAGTCAGTTGCACCGGGGGCCCCACGGTAGGTGGCGGCCTCAACATCCCCTGCAAAAGCAAGGGCCAGCAAGGAGGAGCGCAGGGCCATCTTCGCTCGTGCCCGGGCGCCTAAATTGACACTCACTAGCTCCAGAGGAGCCAGGGGTCTCCCTGCCCCATGAACAGCAGAGCCCAGTTGGGAGCACTCTCCCACACTCTCAAGTAACCACAGTCCCAGTGTCACTCCACTGGCCCTCCAGGGGTCGGCTCCAGCACGGGGGCTCCTCGAGGTGCACCAATGCAGCAGGCTGATTGGGGAGTCCCTCCGGCACTTAGTTGGCAGCGGGGGCTCAGTCAATCAATCAATCAATCATAGGCATTTGTATAGCGCACTGCTCACCCCGAGGGTCTCAAGGCGCTGGGGGGGGGGACCGCTACTGCTCGAACAGCCAGGTCTTGAGTTGCTTCCTGAAGGCGAGATGGTCTTGTGTTGTCCGGAGGTGGATGGGGAGGGAGTTCCATGTCTTGGCTGCCAGGTAGGAGAAGGATCTTCCTCCGGCGGTGGCTCTGCGGATGCGGGGGACGGTGGCAAGAGCGAGGCTGGCGGAGCGGAGCTGGCGGGTGGGCTTGTGGAAGGTCAGGCGGCTGTTGAGGAACTTGGGGCCCAGGTCATGGAGGGCCTTGTGTGCGTGGGTGAGGAGTCGGAACGTGATTCTTTTGTTGACGGGGAGCCAGTGCAGGTCTCTCAGGTGTCCGGAGATGTGGCTGTGTCGGGGGATGTCCAGGATGAGTCGTGCTGAGGAGTTCTGGATCCGTTGGAGTTTGGCGGCGGTGCCGGTGTAGAGGGCGTTCCCGTAGTCCAGCCGACTGGTGACGAGGGCATGGGAGACCGTCTTCCTGGTCTCGGTGGGGATCCACCGGAAGATCTTTCGAAGCATGCGCAGGGTGTTGAAGCATGAAGACGAGACGGCGTTGACTTGTCTGCTCATCGAGAGGGAGGAGTCCAGGATGAAGCCTAGGTTGCGTGCATGGTCCGTTGGCTTGGGGGTGGCTCCCAGGGTGGGGGGCCACCAGGAGTCATCCCAGGCGGAGGGTGATGATCCCAGGATGAGGACCTCCGTCTTGTCTGAGTTCAGTTTCAGGCGGCTGTTCTTCATCCATTCGGCGACGTCTTTCATCCCTTCGTGTAGGCTGGCTCTGGCGGCGTCCGGGTCGCTGGTGAGGGAGAGGATCAGCTGGGTGTCGTCGGCGTAGGTGATGATCTTGAGGTTGTGTTGATGTGCGATGGTTGCGAGGGGGCTCATGTAGACGTTGAAGACGGTGGGGCTGAGCGATGACCCTTGTGGTACGCCGCAGATGACTTCGGTGGCCGCTGACCGGAACGGGGGGAGGCGGACTCTCTGGGTTCTTCCGGCGAGGAATGAGGTGATCCACTCCAGGGCCTTCTCCTGGATGCCGGTGTTGTTCAGGCGCTGTACCAGGGTGCGGTGGCAGACAGTGTCGAACGCTGCGGAGAGGTCCAGGAGGATGAGGGCCGCAGTTTCCCCGTTGTCCATTAGGGATCTGATGTCGTCTGTGGCTGCGATGAGGGCGGTCTCCGTGCTGTGGTTGGCTCGGAAGCCAGATTGCAAGTGGTCGAGGGATCCGTTGGTCTCGAGGAAGGCGGCTAGCTGTCTGTTGACGGTCTTCTCGATGACTTTGGCAGGAAACGGGAGGAGCGAGATGGGGCGGTAGTTCTTGAGGTCGGAGGGGTCTGCAGTTGGTTTCTTCAGCAAGGCACTGATCTCGGCGTGTTTCCAGCACTCCGGGAAGGTGGCGGTGTTGAAGGAGGTGTTGATGATGTCGCGGAGGTGGGGTGCGATGATGTGGTCGGCCGTGTTGAAGATGTGGTGTGGGCAGGGGTCCGTAGGGGATCCGGAGTGGATGGTGTTCATTGTGCGTGTTGTGTCTTCGGTGCTGACTGGGGTCCAGGTGCGGAGGGTGGCAGTGGGGTGCATCGGTTCGGTGGTGGGGTTCGTGGTTGGTGGGCCGAAGCTGTTGTGAATGTTGGCGATCTTGTCATGGAAGAAGGCTGTGAGGGAGTCGCAGAGGTCTTGCGAGGGAGTGATGTCATTGTTTCCGGCATCTGGGTCGGAGAGCTCTTTGACGATGCTGAAGAGTTCCTTGCTGTTGTGGGTGTTGTTGTCCAGTCGTTCCTTGAAGGCTGTCTTCTTTGTGGCGCGGATCAGTTGGTGGTGTTTGCGGGTGGCGTGTTTGAGGGTCGTCATGTTGTCTGTGGTCTGGTTGGTGCGCCAGGTGTTCTCCAGGGAGCGGCAGTTCTTCTTGGAGGTGATGAGCTCGTTGGTGAACCAGGAGGCTTTCTTGCTGCCGCGTCTGCTGGGGGGGTTCTTCTTCAGTGGTGCGAGGGCGTCTGCGCAGCTGGTGATCCACTGTGTGAGGTTGTTGGTGGCTTCGTTTGGGTCCGTTGAGCTGGTGGGGGGGTTCTGGCTGAGGAAGGTGGTGAGCTGGTCGCCGGTGATCTTGTTCCAGCTCCTGCGGGGGGCTTGTTGAGGGTGGTGGTGGGTCGTTGTTTACTGAAGCTGAAGTGGACGCAGCTGTGGTCAGTCCACTGGAGATTGGTGGAGTGGCTGAAGGTGACGTATTTGCTGGATGAGAAGACTGGGTCAAGCGTGTGGCCGGCGTAGTGGGTGGGGGTGGTTACCAGTTGCTTGAGTCCGAGGTTGGCCAGGTTGTCCAGCAGAGCAGTAGTGTTGCGGTCCTTGTTGTCCTCCAGGTGGAAGTTGAGGTCCCCCAGGAGGATGTAGTCGGTGGAATTGATGGCGTGCGGGCTGACGAAGTCTGTGATGTCTTCGCTGAACTGTGTGCGTGGTCCCGGTGGTCTGTAGACGAGGGTGCCTCTGAGCGTGGTCTTGGGGTCGGTGTGTATCTGGAAGTGGAGGTGTTCGGCGGAGGTGAAGGTGTCATCGGAGTTGGTCGTGATGCGGATGGTGTTCTTGTGGATGATGGCGATGCCTCCTCCTGTCTGGTTGACGCGGTCCTTCCTGGTGATTTTGTAGCCTTCCGGGACGGCGATGGCGACGTCGGGCGCTGAGGAGGCGTTCATCCAGGTTTCCGTCAGGAAGGCGATGTCTGGTGCTGTCGAGTCGAGGAGGTTCCAGAGTTCGACGGCATGCCTGTGAACGGAGCGGGTGTTGAGCAGGATGCACATCAGGTGTTTGTTGCTGGGGCTCGGTTTAGCAGGTGCGGTGTTGGGTCGGAGGCCGGTGAAGCGGCAGGTCAGGCAGGTGAAGGGTCCGTGGGTGCGTCTCGGGGTGGCTCGGTAGCAGGCGGTGTTTTGGCCGGCGTTGAGTACGTGGAGGGTTTTGGCGTCGTAGATGTGCAGGGTGTGCTGGCGAAGGCGAGGACCAGGGGGTCTGGCGCTGGGCGCGTCCAGGCGCCGACGGGTGCAGACGGGCTTACCTTTGACGCAACTTTTGGCAACTCTTGGCTAAACTAAAATATAGCTAGCTATACTTTACAAATGACACCTACTTCAAACCTCGTACTGCGCTTAGGTTAGGTACACTGGGGTAGATCAATTTGGCTTATGTTATTTATGTATGTATTTTGATTAATATATGTCATAGCTACAAACCATACTATTGCAGTATTATTTTATCTTACTGCTAACCTCGTACATATTGTACTTTGCAGTCTGTCTAACGATTGCAGCAATTGATATCTCTTGCATGAGAAATAAGACTGTTCAATAAACCCTTTTATTGAAACGCCTGTCTCTCTATTTCTGTGCAGCTCTGTAGAAACGAAGCATGCACGATTGACTGAGTGAAACTGTTATCTATTGTTTCCACGATTCAGAGACTGTTCCGATTCTAAAAGGAAACAAAGTTGTCATGTTTATGCGGTTGTCAGAGACTAATCCCTTCTTGTATATTCGAGAAGTTTCTAGTTACCTCTGAGTTAGCTGGCACACGCAAGTTATTAAGTTTAATATACTGGATAGAGACATACTGACCTTAGTCCTATGTCAAATCTATAGTGTATGTTATTCCAATGCGCAGAGCCTATCAGAGATATAGGAACTACACTACATGGCGCCCAACGCTTAGTAAGGCACTTATCTAACGCTAGATACTGAAGTAACTCAGTCGTGCTTTTCTCAGAGACCCTCTACTCATAAAACTCCATAAAACGTCAGGACGTGGGTAGGGATAATATCCGCCATAACTGAGTAGGACGAAAGTCCTATGTATTTGCTGTTTGGTTTTTTTCAACGTTGAAGGATACAGTGTTCCAAAATATTGTGTACCTTATCTTTGTTCCCTTGAAACTTGCTCTGCATTTTTCATTAAACAATGTCCGACCACGGTGATGTTGTCATTGAAAACGGTACAGCTGCGGCTGACGTTACAACTTTTAATGAAAACGAAGCGGGTGTTATACACATCCCACCAAATTTAAGGAGAGCCATTACTCTTATAACTTATAAAACATGGTCTGACACCAAGAGGTGGTAGAGCAGTTTTTGTGATAGAGGCACATGAATCTCACCTGACAGAGGTATTCTGTTCATGGATAGTATTCCCAGAATCAAATCCAGTAACACACTTGTTTCACTTCTACAAGGAAGATGAACCACCTGAGCAATATATTCCTTTCGAGGATATTAAAATTCAACTCACATACCAGGAGCATGAGCTCGGGTTTAAAGGCGCCCTAAAACATTATAATCACATTACTAGGCTCAGTCCGCTAGGGATACCAGGAGCAACATGGCCGATTTTAGCCAGCTATACACCTGATCCTGGCATTGAATCAATGTCGGACAAGGAATTACTTAATAACATACAAAAGTTAATAGAAATATACAGTTAAGACACAACTGTCTGAAAGTCCTGATAAGGTCTTTTCTAAAAACACTACCTCTTCTAAAAAGAAGTGGGAAAATAGCAAACAGAGTTCCAAAGAGAAGCGTTCTTATTCCCGAGGCAGGTCTCCTCCACAGAAGGAGCCCTCTGAAATGAGGTACAACCTCAGGAATAGGGATAATTTGAGGAAACATGACAGATATCACAATAATGATACACGTCCCTCTCGTACCTTTCAGATATCGTCACAGACATTCGAGATAACAGAACGGTCAGAAAACAAGGAAGAACGCATGAAGTCTAAAGAAGATAAAGCAAAACCTCAATTCTCCAAGAAGAAGGTAGCAGGTCTGAAGATCAGACATGCAGAGAATACTGAGAACCTAACTCAGGAATGGAGAATGGGCCCACACCATGCTGGACAGTGTAGCAGAAGTTACAATAGCTCACCAGAACCTGAAGGGACTTCTGGAGACAGTGGACTTGAATGAAGACATACAAGTTGAGACTCTAGACACCAGGGTTAGTTTTCCACATAGGTTATACGAAATAACACTCCGGATGGAGGGAGACATACCAAGAAAAGTGAAAGCACTCTTTTGGGAGCATCTTTCAACGGGTTATGAGATACTTCTAGCAGAACAGGACTGGCCACCAGAATTTGTCAGGGAGTGCCCACATGGCGAGGCCATCATTATAAGTTATGGGGTAGGGGGTGCACTCCTGTGTTTTTCAAACTAGTAAAAGAAACAATCGGTGCTGCAGCAAGCAAGAGCTGTCAGCAGTTGCTCATAAATCACCTAATAGTTCACAAGTGTGGGAACTTGTGTTTGCTGTGCACTGTTCACAGGTGAATCACCAACAGTCTTTAAACATGTGTATTCCTTTTAACCAATGATTTGTTTGTGAAGAACCATTTCAAACCAAAGTTGCATGATATTTGCATACATTTATATTCAATGAACATAGGATACAATATTTTGTTGAAAATTACAATATTCAAATATTTCAATTGAAATCATTAATGCGAATGCGATTTTGCAAAATTATACAGTCAAGAGTGCTTATGCCCAATAAGCACTCTTGACTGTATAATTTTTTCACAAACAAATCATTGGTTAAAAGGAATACATATGTTTAAAGACTGTTGGTGATTCACCTGTGAACAGTGCGCAGCAAACACAAGTTCCCACACTTGTGAACTATTAAGAGGCCATCATTATGCCTGCCTTCTCCAACCATATTTGAGTTCATTTAAAATATACATTAGCCAGGAAATGGGCAGTAGCCCAAGCCCCAGCACTGTATAAAAATCATGTAGGATGGGATTAGGACTCACCTCACCATAAAATCCAGTTAAATAATCAACCCACTGCACAAAGGCAGTACAAAGTTAAGCAGGAAGCTAAAAAACAGGTCAGGGAGATTTTAGATCAACTTGAATATCATGGGGTGATTGAAACATTCACCTCATCAATGAACAATCCTTTGTTTCCTGTCTCCAAACCAGACAATACAAATCGTCTAGTTTTGGATTACAGACACTTAAATTCTTGTTGCAAAACATTTGCAGTGCAAAATGCACATAGTACAGCATTAATGAATAACATTGTGCATGAAAAATATAAAACCACATTAGACATTTCAGATGGTTTCTTTTGTCAAAATATTGCACCAGAAAGCAGATATTTGACCACTTTCTCAATAATGGGGACCCAGCGTAAATTTTGTCGACTGACCCAGGGATTCAAAAACAGCCCGGGGTTATTCTCAGCAAGGGTAACAGAGTTACTACAAACTTATGATGACGAGGCATTGTCATATGTCGATGATATATATCTGACAGACGATGACCTGGATAGGCACTTGAACAGGGTGAGCACCATAATATTGGGCTTCGCCTCAGAGGGTTACAAATTCAACTTTAAAAAGTCAAGAATTGTCCACCTTAACGTCCTGTTCCTAGGATATGAACTATGAAGTGAAGCCAAAAGCCTGGCAGCCAACTTTTTAGAAAAGTGTGCGCAGCCCCAAAAGCCAAAAACGCAAAACAATTTACAGTCGATTCTAGGTTTCTTGAATTTTGGAAGAACTTACATTTTAAAATTATGCAGAAAGGGTTAAACCTCTCTATGAATTAATCAAACCTGATTTCAAAGCCACAACTTGGACACAAGAACACACAGAAATTCTGCGTTCACTTCAAACAGACATGTTAGCAATGAAATACTTGCAAACACGCGTAAACGTACGCAACTTAGTGATCCGAATATTTCCGTGTCAATGCGGATTCACCTACTTAACTTTTAACAAAGGTGAAAAAGTACCAATTGCATACAAATCCCACTTGTATACACAAGCAGAAATGAAATTCACTTTTACAGAAAAAATTCTGACAGCAGTTCAAACCGCTGTTGCAAAAGAAAGAGCCCTAGCACAGAGAACACGCATTATGGTTGCGACTCCTGTACCAGCCCTAGAGGCAGTTACAAAGGCTAGCATTCCAAATGCAAAAGCATCTGAGATGGATACAATGGGTTAATTCTCTTGCTGCAACTGATGTTGAATACGTTTTTGATCCTTATTTAAAAACACAAGCATTCCTGCAATATGAACACGAATGTCCTCTGCCTACTTAAATTCTCACTCTTGACCAGTACGAATTTATCATTTAAACTGACGGATCTGCACAGCCCGCTACAAGGAGTAAACAAGCTTACAGTGCAGCGTGTGCTATCGTTAAAGGTCGCATGCAAGATGGCAAATTCAGACCAATGGTCACAAAAACCCACTCTCTAGGAGACTGTACAGCTCAGCAAGCTGAACTACAAGCATTTAGGATGGCACTTGAAAATACAGATTGCGAATTATCCACACTGATAGTGTGCGATTCTTTTTACTGTGTTCAATCTTACAATTAATATTTACAGAATTGGATTCAAAATGGTTTAACCCCTTCAGTGCCCATGACGAGCTGGACTCGTCATGGGCTGCGGTGGCGCTGTGCCCATGACGAGTCCAGCTCGTCATGAACTCCGCCCGCTAATGTTAAAGGTGGCACAATCAAGCACAAATTGCTTTGGAAACAAGTAGTTCAGTTGCGAAATGGACTACAGAACACTCACGTGATACACACGCTGAGTCACCAACGTGATGGCGTTCACGTTGAAGGGAATTCATTGGCTGATGAAGCCGCAAAAGGGGCTGTGCAAACGGCTTCCGTAGCTGCAATCACTCGTTCAAAAACAAAAATAGACAGCAAAATAATGCTGGCTGTCAATGCATCAAGCAAAGGCAGGGGTGCGGTATTACCTAAAAAGTTTCCATTCAAATACTCATATATAATTGATGCGAGCAATGTTCTATTTGCTCGAATCCCTGGAGTGGGAGATAGAGTAATTCCAAACATGGAACATAGACTAGGGCTAATCCTAGCAGCACATGAAGGGCTTGCCTCTGCCCATGCAGGTGTTTCCGCCACAGTAGCATTATTAAAACAAAGGTACTGGTGGCCTGACATTGGGAAACAGACTAGAAATTATGTTTTGGACTGTGAGATATGCCAAAAGATGAAAGTCTCTACTGTGAAACGTCCTGCGCAGACGCCCCTGTTAATTTCAGATAAACCATTACCTTGTGTTTACCTGGACCACTGCGGTCCCTTACAAAGGGATGGGAATTATAAATATATCATGCTCGCAGTGGATTCGTGCTCTAGTTTCCTATGGATGTGGCCTCAGCGCTCAGCTGAAGCTCGAACTGTTATAAAAGATTTGCGAGTCTTTATCGGCATGTACGCAATAGGCACACTACATTCTGACCAGGGTCCTGCGTTTAGCTCTAGGGCTTACAAAGAAGCCATGGCCAGTCTTGGCGTAGCATTGCGGTATTCTTCCCCATTCCATCCTGAGGGAAATTCTGTTGTGGAAAGAAAAAAACAGAACATAAAGCAGTCTATAACAGCTAGGGTATTATGTTTGGGTGATGGATGGGTCAAACAATTGTATGGGGTCCAGCGCACAATAAACAACTTGCCAAGAAGTTCTCTAGGGGGTGTCACTCCATATGATGTCCTGTTTGGGACTAGAATGTTGGTTCCGGACTTAGATATGAAAGGCACAGTGGTGGAAAACAAACAATTTGATATCAAAGATCGTTTGGCTGTTTTTACAGGACTTAAATGAACTTAGAACGCAACAAAGCAACGTGGTCCTGAAGCCAACCACCATTGAGAAAAATCAAGCCGTCCCAGCAAGGCCTGTCTGGATCCCAAAGCTTGGGGATCTAGTCAGAGAAAAGATCGCGGACAAGAAGGTATTTGGGCCTTCTTACAGACAACCAGTACCTGTCCTAGCAATCCACGGATCAAGAACAGTACTTTTGCCGCCCCTTGCTGGTAAAAAGGAGAAAAGATTTGTGTCCATCGACCTGATCAAACCACACTAAATGGCCAATACTGAACAGTAGACCAAGTGGACTCCGCAAATGTAGCAGATGCACTCCTCTAGCTACAATCCAAGTGGTTCAAACTGAGAGACTCATCACCTTTGAAGATTCAACAGTAAACAATAGAGGACTAAGCAACAATGCTATGGACCTTGTACCTCTTGAGACCCAAATAACAGTTCATCCAGATACACCTGTTTAGAGCGAAGTAACAAGTGATCAACTGCTTCCAGCAATTTCATCAAATACGGATGCAATTCCAACCATTGACAGAACTGCTTCTGGCTATTTCATGAACTTTGATACGTTTTTTGAGGATCCCAGCGAGCCTGAAACGACGCCAGTACAAAGAACTTTCAAAGAACAAGTAACAGACTTTTTTCATCTACTGGAAAAAAAGTATCTGGTTTCACCATGGATTGCAGTATGGATTGTTGTGGGAATATTCTTCTTTCTACTTTGGTTAGCTCTGGTAATAACTCTGGGTATGCTGATTAATAAAAGATATATTCAAATGGACACAGCAAGTAAAAGAGTGAACTTACTTTTACAGCCTCACAAATCATCCCATCGTGAAGCAAGAGACTTGTCAGCAGTGAACATCACAGCGATTCCTATACCAGATGGTATAGTTTGGGACAAAACGGAATATGACATTTTTGGCCTGTCGGAGCTTTTGAAGATTCCACATTTATTTATAAGTGACTGTATTACCTCCAGTACCTTTTCTGATGATGGGGACTTCGAGACTGTTAATAATATGATGTCTGATCTAGAGATGTCAACTGAATTCACTAATAATGAATATTTACAAGGTTCATCAGACTATGAACAACTGTATTGTTATAACCACTATGGTCATCATTTCTTGCATAAATCTACAACACCTAGAAATGTATTTATGTATAACCAATGGGAACATTGTCCTACGCCACCAAAGGGTAGCTCGAAAACATTTGCAATGAAATTTCCATATTTTTCATGGTTTAATATCTCAAATGCAGAGACATTTTACTTTAAAAATGTCAATAAGACAGGAATGAAAACTATGGTAATGAATACCAAACAGATTTATTCTACAGCCTTTATTGCCCAACTGTCTAGACAGGGTTACGACTTTTGGAAAGACAACATTGAGACAATGGGGTACTAAAGATTGGCAAATACAGGGAATAGAAGCTTTGTTTAGAGCCTGTTTCATCCCTGAGCAAATTATGCTTTTGAACGACACTGTCCAGCAAACATCATGCCTTGGAATAGCCAAGATAAAAGACATGAACACTTTGTCTATACCTGCATCTACAAGTGAAAGCACTACACAGGGGGAGGTCGACGTACATACTAATTTGAAAAATAACAGATCAGATCCTGAATGGAAAAAATGGTTGCTCTGGCCCTTAGACACAAACACCTGTCAAGATAGATTCCTGAACAAAACACAAGGTTTTACCTTCCATAGGCCAGACCCAAGTTATTTTCAAAGACAGCATCAAGGGTATTAACAACTTACACTGTAGGGAAACTTTGCCTTGATTGGCTACAAAAAGCTACACTAGAGGTTGTAAAACAACACTTAACTTTACTTCAAAAAGGCGCAGACCTTAGGGAATTCTTGCTAGGACCAAGAAAACAGCGTAAAAAATGTTTCATATATGCCGGTATCTACGCTGCTTATAGCGAAGCATGGAAGGTCACCCAAGCAGAGACTGCAGAACAAATACGAGAAATTGATCGTATTAATTTAAAGAAATCTCTCTCTGTAGTAGTCAATGGAACAAGACTTGGTCATGTTGCAACATGGTCAGTCACAGCTACGTTCTATCATGCTATTAGGCTGGATACTTCAGAACCTGTGTTCTGGCTATGTGCCTTGGCGTTTAATCAATACTACATCACTGTTTGCTGAATTCAATCTCACTGTTAGACAGATCAAACTGGCACAAAGAGGTGCAGACTATACGGTGCTGAACATTGAAAAACTGGAGAAATTACTATTCACAGTGGCAGAAAAACCAGCTACTGAGTGGATCATACATGGTAAGATTACTCTGCCTGTTACGACTTTCCATTTTCAGTATTGCCTAAAAAATATACCAGCTGGCAAATATGAAAGGTTGGGTAAAGAATACATCAAGACATCCTGAGATTTACCTTACACACACAGATGTTGGAGTGGGGGACGTGAAGTGTTTCTTAGCGGTGAAAAATGTGAACACGCACTAAGCTGTTCTCTCCTTTGTCAGGGTATTAACTTACATGGGGCCTGTGACGGTTCCACTACAAACTTATCCTGCCACCTGCACGGTTCACCGGCAGCAGTGATTAATCCAATCTTTGGTCAACTTTCAAATGGGAGTTACATTATGTTGAATGATCACAGCTGCTGTGGCATGCTGCCAGGTATCCCATATCTAGTAACGGTTACATCCAGTGTCACTTGCTGTATGCAAGTCTTGTTTCCCCAAATAGACATAGTCAGGGAGTCGCCTTTATGGCCTTCACTGAATATCTCTTCTATACGAGTTGATACTCTAAGCAGAATGAAAGCCATTCTTTTACAAAAAACTGTTCTTTTGACCTCTGCCAAAGAAACCTATGATCTCCAAGTCGTAAGGACTTCTGAGGAGATACCCTTTTGTATACAAACTGCCCTGTGCATTTCCCAGAATCATATCTTAAACATGTCTGATGCAAGCGGTATTGTACATGTATCTAAGAACGTGTGTGCAGGACTGTTAGCACCTTTTCAAGCAGTCCTTGGAATTTTTACAAACTTCGTGCACTCTGTGTTTGGTGGACTGCTGCTCCTTTTAGCACTCGTTGTACGGATACTATTTTTGCTCCTACTGCTACGATATGGCAAGCCCAATCACCAGCGACACCCAGTTCACCATGGAAAGAACTCTATTGAAGATGAAGTGTCGTGAGCGCATCGTCCAAATTCTGGGTTTCCTCATCTACGAGAATTAAACACCACTTGGTTTCTGTCATTCAGACCAATCTGGCAAGATTGCATCTTACCTGTTCTACGCTGCCTGCTATGCGGTGAAGAATGCATGCTGGACATTTGTCTGACACTCCCATCAGTCATGCCTATGGATATCGATACTCTGCTGGACCCGATAATGGCTCATGCTATGTGTTGTCCCCAGCGGCTACCAATCCTTATGGCGGCATTCATTTAGATCTCACAGACTCAACATGCTACTGCTGTGGTACGAGAGGAAACACCAGGCGCGCAGGTAACATTCAATCCGGACATTGCTGATGCTTCCCATCATGAAGGCGATAGTTCGCATCTATGTGCTGTTGATCTTCTACACGAGGTATTCCAACTCTCACCCACAACGGTAGACAATTTGTTGTCTACAGGATTAGAAAATGTTATGTTTTCTCCATCCCCACACACTGACTTTTGATTCAAGCACAGAGTGTTCCGGAGAAACTCTGAATTAGTCCTTCATTCTTTTTCAAACGCAATACTAACTTCGGAACTTTTTCTATGATTATATATTTTTTTCTCTTCCCCATCCCAAAATTGTATTTTTCATTTTTTGGCAATCAATCAATCAATCAATCAATCAATCAATCAATCAATCAATGGCATTTATAAAGCGCGCTACTCACCCGGGAGGTTCTCAAGGCGCTGGGGGAGGGGGTATGTTACTGCTCGAACAGCCAGGTCTTGAGCTGCTTTCTGAAGGAGAAATGGTCCTGGGTTCGCCGCAGGTGGGTGGGGAGGGAGTTCCAGGTCTTGGCAGCCAGGTAGGAGAAGGATCTTCCTCCGGCGGTGGCTCTGCGGATGCGTGGAACGGTGGCGAGGGCGTGGCTGGTCCATCGTCGCTGGCGGGTGGGCATGTAGAAGGTCATGCGGTCGTTGAGGTACTTGGGGCCCAGGTCGTGGAGAGCCTTGTGTGCGTGGGCGAGGAGTCTGAACGTGATTCTCTTGCTGACGTGGAGCCAGTGCAGGTCTCTCAGGTGTCCGGTGATGTGGCTGTGTCGGGGGAGGTCCAGGATGAGTCGTGCGGAGGCGTTTTGGATACGTTGGAGTCTTTTTTGAAGTTTGGCTGTGGTTCCGGCGTAGAGGGTGTTCCCATAGTCCAGTCGGCTGGTGACGAGTGCCTGGGTAACAGTCTTCCTGGTTTCGGTGGGGATCCATCTGAGGATCTTGCGGAGCATGCGCAGGGCGTTGAAGCATGAAGATGAGACGGCGTTGACTTGTCTGGTCATCGACAGGGAGGAGTCCAGGATGAAGCCCAGGTTGCGTGCGTGGTCCGTTGGTTTGGGAGCGGTGCCCAGGGCCGGGGGCCACCAGGAGTCGTCCCAGGCGGAGGGTTATGATCCCAGGATGAGGACTTCCATCTTGTCTGAGTTCAGTTTAAGGCGGCTGTTCCTCATCCAGTCGGCGACGTCTTTCATCCCTTCGTGTAGGTTAGCTCTGGTGGTGGTGGGGTCGTTGGTGAGGGAGAGGATCAGCTGGGTGTCGTCGGTGTAGGAGATGATGTTGAGGTTGTGTTGGCGTGCGATGGCTGCGAGGGGGCTCATGTAGACGTTGAAGAGGGTTGGACTCTGTGAAGATCCTTGTGGTACGCCGCAGATGACTTCGGTGGCCTCGGATCTGAACGGGGGAGGCGTACTCTCTGGGTTCTTCCGGCGAGGAACGAGATGATCCACTCCAGTGCTTTCTCTCAGATTCCGATGTTGCTGAGGCGCTTCACGAGGGTGCGGTGGCAGACGGTGTCGAACGCCGCAGAGAGGTCCAAGAGGATGAGGGCCGCTGTTTCCCCGTTGTTGATCAGGGTTCTGATGTCGTTGGTGGCTGCGATGAGGGCGGTCTCGGTGCTGTGGTTGGCCCGAAACCCGGACTGCGAGGGGAGTAATCTGCTTATAGTAGAACTCTTTATAGAAAACAGAATTCTTTGATAACACTTCCAGGGACAGTATGCCACCTTGTCATGAATAACAAATTGACTTGTGTAACTTGATATGAAATGGTTTCGGCCTCTTTTTCTTCTGTATTTACAAGCCATTTCATCACATGTATATATTTTGGTTCATTCATTTAGCATTTCAATGTGATCCTATGCTTAGAATGGAACATTGCCTTTATTATCTACAACACTTTATGCATAGCAATGGTTTTGTAATGTATTCTTGGAACTTGTGTTTTAGATATGTTTTTAGGTTATTTTAGCAAACCCATGCAATACTCTGTTTTAAGATATGTTTAGAACATTTAGGATTTAGTAACGTTGCTCATAAGAAACTGGAGTGGGTGTTGTGTGCAGATTTAGATTCCGTATATAGGTTTCCCGATTCATGCCCTTATATAGGTACAATTCACATTGCCCTTATTTGGACATAGAAATCTGGCCCTTATTTAGACATTGTCCGTACAAACCAAATACAGGCATGGCCACCTACATCTGTCCATCCACGTCACAACAAATTTTTGGAAAAACAGACCCTTAAGCCTTTAGGAATTTCCTCCAGCTTGAATATTGATTTCTCCAAGAACTCATTAAGTATGCATGAACAGCTATTTCTTAGGGGTTCATTCATGACGATCCTCTGCCCGACTTGTTCGTCAATACTGGCATTCCTAGACACCTTCAAGGTATAAATATACTAGCACTTGCCCTGGCAAATTGTGGTTCCCGGAGGATTCGATCCAACCCAGACTACGCGGTTCGCCACGGCAAGTTCGAAAGGAGATCAAGTTCCAGCCTGATGCACTGACCTGATGCTGTCATCCTCCTCGCCGAGAATCCAGCTGCAGTGCTCTCTGACTTCCCTTGCAGGGGTTAGACTATTGAGTCCAGAAAATAGATTACAACCTCTCTCATTCTAAGGTATGGAGCTGACTAGAACTTAGAGAAACTTTTGGCAACTCTTGGCTAAACTAAAATATAGCTAGCTATCTTTTACAAATGACACCTACTTCAAACCTCGTACTACACTTAGGTTAGGTACAGTGGGGTAGAACAATTTAGAAGCATCAGATGAGTATCACATTTTAGCTTATGTTACTTATGTATGTATTTTGATAAATATATGTAATAGCTGCAAATCATGCTATTGCAGTATTATTTTATCTTACTGCTAACCTCGTACGTATTGTACTTCGCAGTCTGTCTTATGATTGTAGCAATTCATATCTCTTGCATGAGAAATAAGACTGTTCAATAAACTCTTTTATTGAAATGCCCATCTCTCTATTTCTGTGCAACTCTGTAGAAACAAAGCATGCATGATTGACTGAGTGAAACTGTTATCTATTGTTTCTACGATTCTGGGACTGTTCCGATTCTAAAAAGGAAACAAAGTTGTCATGTTTATGTGGTTGTCAGAGACTAATCCCTTCTTGCATATTCGAGAAGTTTCTAGTGACCTCTGAGTTAGCTGGCACACACAAGTAATTAAGTTTAATATACTCGATAGAGACATACTGACCTTAGTCCTATGTCAAATCTATAGTGTATGTTATTCCAATGTGCAGAGCCTATCAGGGATATAGGAACTACTCTACAAAAGGTTAAGGACGACAGCTATAGAGTGCAATTTTGACACACAAGATGGATTTGGCCCTGTTTTGGCTTAACTTCATGCTTAGAGGAATTTTTGAATAAAGGTTTCTGGGAATGGAAAGTTCAGCTGGGCAAGACATCTGGCAGTGTCTGAGGAGGAAGCATCATCGACATGGAGCCGCTAGATGGAGTCTCCATGAAGATTCTACCTTCAGACTGGCACTTTTTGAAAGACGAAAATTTCCAGTTGGACGAAGCTGCAGGCTGTCGCCAAAGAGGACTCCACAAGGCCAGGAATCTTTGCTGAGGGATCCTGCAGAATAGGATTTGCTGCTACAGAGGAGAACTACTGAGGAATCAGGCCAACCAGTGATGGACCTCGTGGATTTTTTGGGTGAAAAAGTTTCTAAATCCTAACTTTTAAAGTTAGTCATGAGTAGCACCTAAAGCACTACTACCAAGGGCCTAGGGCTGGAAGGGCACCACTTGGATAGTTGGGAATCACTCCAGCAGTGGCGAGGTGCAAGGTTCAAGGTATTTAGGGCCAGATGTACAACCCTTCCATCTTGTGACTCGCAAATTGCTTCGTTTTGTGACTCACAAAATTTAATTTACAACAGTGTCTCAGACAATGTTTCCTAATGGGGTCTCAAATTGCCTGCCTCATTATTATTCATGAGGCAGGTCGCAATTTGTGACCCATTGGGAGTGGCTAGTACCCCCAGGGATGGTGGCCTGCTGGGGTCAGCATACCACCATGTCTGTGACTGGTTTTTCAATAAATCATTTTTTTTAAATACAGCCTGTTTTCTTTAAAAAAAAAAAATGAATGCATTCAAAAAAGAAAAAGAATTTGTCCCTAGGGCCACTGCCTGCTCCTAAAAAATATTTTAGTTGCCAGTGACAAAGGGGAAGGGGACCCCTGGGGACCCTTTCCCATTTGTGAGTGACTTACCACCTTTTTTC
This sequence comes from Triturus cristatus, assembly GCF_964204655.1. Lineage (NCBI taxonomy): Eukaryota > Metazoa > Chordata > Amphibia > Caudata > Salamandridae > Triturus > Triturus cristatus. The sequence continues at coordinate 161,979,966 of NC_140585.1, forward strand.
AATAGGTAGCAAACTGTGAGTGGTTTGCGGCTCCAATTGCAGCCATAAAACAATCGTACATTGAAGTATGACTCAATATTAGGAAGGGACACCCTTGGCACACCCCTTCCTAAAACCCTATTTTGCAAGTCAGTATTAGGTTACCATAGGGAAGACCTATTTTGCGGTTGCAAACATGCTGATTTCCTTTGCGCGACCACAAAAAAATGCCCATATGTCTGCCCCTTACAGCTTGTTATGTCCCACACAGAAGGCCAGCCAACTGATCCTTGGAGTCACTCTGATAGTCCTGGGTTTATTCGTTGTTAAACTTGTCAGCCTTAGGGTGGTATTCCGAAAAACCTTTTGCCTACTTACCTCTAAATTGTGATGGATTTTTGCCTTTGTTAGCCTTAGGATCCAGTGCACTTTATCAATCAATCAGCAATTATAAAGCACTGCTAATCACCCGAGAATCTTGCATGTCTCGAAGACTTATATGAACAGCCAGGTCTTGAGGGTCAATCGGAATTCCAGAAGTGAAGTTATGGGCCGGACCTGCATGGGGAGGCTGTTCTAGGTCTTTGCGATAATGTGCGAGAAGGAGCATTCTCCACTTCTGTTTCAATAGATGCAGGGAGTATGGGAAAGTGAAAGGGAGGCAGAACAGAGTCTTCTCGGCTGTTGTTTAAAGGTCAGGTAGTGGTTTATGTATGCAGGTCCTTGGTTGTGTACAGCCATGTATGTGTGGGTCAGCAGATTGAATTGGCATCTCTTCAGTATGGGAAGCCAGTGGAGTTGCCTGAGGTGGGATTTGGTGTGAGTTCATCTGGGAAGGCCAAGGATGCTTCTGGCTGTGGCGTTCTGTATGGTTATAAGTCTCTGTAGGAGGTTTGTGGTAAATCCGAGCTAAAGGACATTGCCATAGTCCAGTCAGCTGGTGATTAGGGCCTGTGTCATGGTGTGTCTCATGTGTAGGGTTAACCATTGGAAGGTCTTAAGTGGCATGTGCAGAGTACGGAAGCAGGCAGAGGCAATGGCATTGATCTGGTATTTTATGGTTATCTTGATGTCAATGATGTTTCTGGGGCCTCTATGTGGTCAGAGGGAGTGATGCAGTTCTACGTCTGGCCATCAGGAGTCATTCCATGTGTTGCTGCTGTTGCCAATTATCAGTACTTCCATCTTCTTTGTGTTCAGCAGAAGGCAGTTGTATTTCATCCAGTTTGTGTTGCTTGTCATGCATCTGTGGAAGTTGGTTCTGGTGGTGGTGGGGTCATCAGTAAGTGAGAGCATGATTTTTGTATGGTGTGCATAGGAAAATATGTTGAGACCATCGAATATGATGATGTTGGCCAGCGGGGTCATGTGTGAGTTGATAAGCATGGGGCTGAGGTATGAGCTCTGGATGACCCCACATGTGATCTCCTTGGGGTTGGAAGTGAAAGGTGAGTGATAGAGGTGTTGCAGGGTAATGAGTTCCTGGTTAAATATTTGGTTTCTGAGGTTGAATATGTGGTGCACGCATGGGTCTGAGGGAGCTCCAGGTGAATGGATTTCTTGAAAGAGATGGTGTCCTGGGTGGAGAGGAGGTTCTAGGTGGTCAGTCTGTGGTTCGTGCCAGTTGTCTTGGTGGCATATCTGTCAAGGAAATCCATATGTGTGGCCTTAGGTTTGAGGTTTCTGTATATGGTGGAAAAAGTCAGTGAGATTGTTGCACAGTCCTGTCAGGGTGTGAATGTGTTTTTGGTGACAACTGGGTGGGGAATTCCTTAATAACGTTGACAGATTCCTTGGTGTTGTTGGTGCTGGTTTCAATGAGTGCGGCTAGGGCAATCTTCTTTGTTGCTCACAATAGGCTGTGGTAGAGGTTGTGGAAGTTCTTGAAGGCTGCCCTGTCGGAGATGTATTTGCTGGTGTACCGTCATACCCCAAGCTGTTTGCTATTTTGTTTCACTGTCCTGAGTTTTTGGGTGTACCAGCTGGTCTTTTTGGAGGATTTTCTCTGGATGGTGCTCTTCATGGGGGTCAATGCTGTTGGCACAATAGGTGATCCAGGCATTGAAGTTCTTAACTTTCTGTTTTAGGTAAGTGGCAGTATTGAGGCTAGAGCTGTTGAGGGCGTCCATCTGACTGGTCTCTTAGATTTTGTTCCACCTCTGGTGCTGGTCATCTTGGGGATGGAAGTGTGGGGCTGGAGATGCTGAAGTAGACAAAGGAGTGATTGGTCCATGTGAGGTCTGTGATGTCACTAAAATGTATGTGGTTACTGGAGGTGAAAATGAGGTTTAGCATGTGTCCTCTGGTGTGTTCAGCATCATGGACAATCTGGGTCAATCCGAGGCTGCTCATACTGTTGAGGAGGTGTGCAGTGTTGTTGCCATTGGGGTCATCCATGTGTATATTTAGGTCACTGAGGAAGATATATTTCTTGGAGTCCAAGGCTCTCAACATTTTTCTGAGTCCAGAGGAAAGACATGACCCAATTCACTTCTTGTATCTAGACCATGCTCCATTGCAGTAATCCTTAACTTTCGACTTTGACCCAGTCTTTACGCAACCAGATGTCCACTATTGGCACTTTGATCTTTTAGGCATGATTTTAAACCATAAACTGTAAAACTTCTTAACTCAGGTTTGACTGATTGGAACTTTGTCATTTTGGAGTGTTGTGTTTTCACTATACTACTGTTTGTGTGCTGCATAAATACATTATACATTGCCCCTAAGTTAACCCTAGCTGTTTTTGTGCCAAGCTACCCAAGGTTAAAGCAAAAAGAACAATTGATGGACAGAGGGGTAAATGTTTGATTTGCTCTGCATTCTGTCCATCATCTGTATGTCTTTTGCTTTCTCACCCTAAGTGCGCCGAGTATGCCAAGACGTGGGTCCCGGGTTCACTTTGACACTGGATTTAAGCTAGCCTGGCTGATGAGAGGTGATGCCCCAAAACCAGTCCCAAGATGCTTGTTTCACGTCCAGGGAGGACCTGGCTTGGCAGTTCAGGCTGGAATTTTCCCATGAGGCACAGGGTCAAGACTGATTTGCATATGGCTGGACCTCAACTGGGATGGCAAGGTGAACAAAAGAATGATGCATTCAACTTAGATTGCTTGACTGGGGGTGAATGTTTAATTTGCTCTGCATTCTGTCCATCCTCCTGGTGTTTTTTGCTTTCTCACACTGAGTGCACTGGGTATGCCCAGACGTGGGTCCCGGGCTCACTGTGCCACTGGATTTAAGCTAGCCTAGCTGATGAGGGGTGATGCCAGGAAACCAGTCCCAGGACGCTTGTTTCCGGTCCAGGCAGGACCTAGCTTGGCAGTTAGGGCTGAACTGTTCCATGAGGCACAGGGTCAAGACTGATTTGCATATGACTGGGTCAAAACTGGGATGGTATGGTGAGCAAAAGAACGATGGATTTAAACCAGATCTCTTCACTGAGGGTGAATATTTGATTTGCTTGCATTCCATCTATCAAGTTTGTGTTTTGCTTTCTTGCCCAAAGTGTTCCAGGAATGCCCAGATGTGCGTCCCCGGCTCACTTTGCCACTGGATTCAAGCTAGCGTGGCTGATGAGGGGCGACGCCTCAAACCGGTCCAAGGACGCTTGTTTCCGGTCCAGTGAGGACCTGGCTTGGCAGTTCAGGCTGGACTGTTCCCATGCCTGGCTGATAAGAGGTAATGCCGCAAAACCTTTCCCAGGATGCTTGTTTCAAGTCCAGGGAGGACCTGGCTTGGCAGTTCAAGCTGGACTTTTCCCATGAGGCACGGGGTCAAGACTGATTTGCTTATGGCTGGGTCTAGACCAGGGTGGCATGTTTAGCAAAATAATGATGGATTTAACCCAGATCTCTTGACTAGGGGTGAATATTCAATTTGCTCTGCAGCCAGTGTAATGCCCTCCTCTCCTTCTTGGGGTGATACTCTCTCCCGAGCCTTTAGGGATAAGATCCTAGGCATCCAAGCAACCTTTATCCCTCGGATTGCCCACGTAGAGGAAGTTCTGGTAGGTCCGTCAGAAGGCACTGAACGCGGACTGTCTGAATTTGGCCCAGTGGTCCCTCACGAATGTCTTAAAATTCCTAAGGCTTTAAAATCAGGATCTCCTTCTGATCCATGCCCGGCCAGGACATTGGCAGCAGTCTCTGAGACTGTTTATAGAGAACTGACCACTATTATTAATCTCTCCCTGAAGGAAGCGGTTGTTACTTCATCCTGGAAGGAAGCTATGATTCGGCCTCTTCTTAAAAAGCAATCGCTTGATCCCCTCTGTCCTGGGAATTATAGGCTTATTTCTTTACTCCCCGTTCTAGCAAAAGTATGTGAAAAGGTTGTAATCAAACAGCTGACTGACTTTGTGGAGAGGGTGTCCATTCTACATCCAGCTCAGTCCGGTTTCCGAACTGGACGCAGCACTGAAACTGTGCTGGTCGAGGTGGCGGAGGCCATACGGGCCTGCTTGGATGCGGGCGGGAGGGCGGCGCTTATCCTGCTTGACCTCTCGGCCGCATTTGACATGGTTCGCCATTCCATTGCTCCTGTCTCGTCTGGCCAGGATTGGGATATCAGGTGCTGTATGGGAATGGCTTCGCTCCTTTCTGGAAGCCCGGACTGAGCAGATATGGATGCCACCTTTTTCTTCTTCTACCCAGGGGGCTTCAACTGGTGTCCCGCAAGGGTCTACCCTTAGCCCCCTTTTATTCAATATCTATATTACTCCACTGATATATTTAGCGGAGGGACTGGGGGCTAAGGTGATGGCGTACGCGGATGATAGGGGGTTCGGTTTCTCAGGAACAACTTTGCTTGGCTTCAGTTTTCAATTGGATGGCAGAGGCACAGCTCAAGTGCAATGAGGGGAAATCGGAGATTCTGCTATTTGGCATGTTTCCTCCGAATTTCTGAGAGCAGCTCTGGCCACCTGAGTAATTTTGTCCAATTTCCTCCTGGAAATCGGCAAAGAACCTTGGGGTTTGGTTCGATGAACGTCTTTCCTTTGAGGTACACATTGAGAAGTTGGTTGGTGGCTGCTTCGGTCTGCTTAAATCGTTTAGAAGCTTTTTTCCCCTTCTACCAATAGCAGCGAGACAAACAATTACATGTGCACTGATTATGTCCCGGTTGGATTATGCTAATGCCCTCTTTTCTGGCATTCCGGGCTATCTATTAAAAAAATTACGCGTGGTCCAGAATACTGCTGCCAGACTGCTATCGGGGCTGTCATCTAGGGACAGTGTACAGAGCCAGCTTCATTTATACCATTGGTTACCAGTAGCCGCTAGAGTGAGATTTAAGCTATTGGTCCTGGCCCATCAGGCACTTCATGGAAGCGAGCCCCTTTATCTACAAAGGCGGATCTCCTTCTATGCACCTGGGCGGGAATTGCGTTCCGCATCTTTGTATCTTGCTCAAGTTCCACACTTTAAGTGGCAGAGGATCGGGGGAGGCTCTTTCACAGTGAAGGCAGCCACTGCCTGTAACTCTCTCCCGTTGACCATGCGCACCATCCAGGAACCAGTGGTTTTTAGAAAAAAACTGAAAACCTATCTTTTTGTTTAAAGTTGAATATAGGACCCTTATAGACTCACGCCGGGATACTCTTGAGTAACTGTGCGGGTAATAAATGTATATAACATAATATAACATTGTGTCAATCATCTGTGTATCTTAAGTTAACCAAGGTTAAGCACAGGTGAATTTAGCGACGTTTTTGGGATTTACCCTACAAGGGACTGTAGCTGTTTTTTTGACTAGGGCTCACACACCGAGCAAACAATAACCCCAATTTCCCCAAAGCATTAAGGTAGGCATCAAATTGTAAAGCAGTCCTCTGGGAGTAAAAGGCAAGCCTCAATCAGCAGGGTATTTCTCTGAGGTACAATACAGGCCCCAAGCACCAGAACAGTCATCTGTTGTCCCCCACAGGTCCACTGAAGTAGGGGTCTGAGGGTCCAGTATTTATGTTTGATGCCTACCTTTGAAGTAGGGGAAATTTCTGGGCTACTCCCACTCTGCTTCTGGAAAGTTGTATCCTTCACCTGCCAATGTCCAAGGGTGACAAAGACTAGTGCCAGGTTCCTTAGTGTGTGTGCTGGAGGTAGCACTTTGGAATATAAGTGAATAAGGACCAGCTTCCCCAAACCATTCGGCCAGTATGGCCCATCCTGCCCACATCACCCTGCTCACACCTAAGACCTTTTGTCACACTGTTCAGGAGGACTACAAACAGTCAAACAGCAGAGTACTATGACCCAAGACATTGACAGCAGGCACTAAAGTTAGGACAAATAATTGGCAATTTTCTAAATGTGGGATTTTCAGAATTGTGATCCGAAAGAGGATTTTAAATTATATTTAATTGAAAACCAAGCATGACATTTCTACCTGTTCCCATGCTAAAGTTAGCACCTATTAAATCTAGTAAGGCAACCCAATGTTATCCTATGGGAGAGGTAGGCTTTACAGTAGTGAAAATGACTTAAGACGTTTTTCAATCCCATGTCATGTAAAACCTAAAAATGTGTTCTGCTTTTTACATACAATGCACCCTACTTTTTGGGCTGTTCAGGGCCTATCTTACACGTGACTAATATGTATTAAAAAATAATATTTAGACTTGGAAGAAAGGTTTTTGACAGACCAGGTTGAAGTGGCAATTTAAAACTGCAGTACAGACTACAGTGGTAAACCTGAGACATGTTTTAAAGACATCTGTAGTGAGTTGGACAATGAGTGCTCCCGGCTCACTAGTCGCATTTAATTTACAGGCCTTGGTGAATGTAGAGCCATATATTAGGGCCTTATAATTACATTAAATGTGCCAATCAGGTGTAGTCCAGTTTTACAATGTTTAAAGAGAGAGCACAAGTGCTTTAAAACTGGTTAGCAATGATAAAGTGCACAGAGTCCTAATGCAAAAAGTATTAGTCACAAGTAGCACCTTATTACCATTTGGAATTGTCACTTGATTTATTTTGACAAATAAAACTGTATATTTGTGCATATTGTACTAGCAGGAAATGTGGTACTATGTTCTCCTGCCAATTCATTTTAAAAATGATTAGCATTGGAATATGTGCTATATAATTGTCTTCATACCCTATGTCTCTTTGGGACACAGAGTCCCTCTCCCTTTTTCTCATTTTCCTAGGTAAGATGGCATCCTTGTCAGCTTTTCTGACTGCTGCTGTATCTGGCTTTTGTGAGCTTTGGAACATTTTTGATTGGTGCAATTAGGTTTGGTCAAACTAGAGGGTTTGCTCTTGGTTAGTGTTGATGAAATAAAGACAGTTTAGGAAGTAAATGCCTGGGAAATATATTTGAGGGTGACCTCCTGCTGTAACATATGGTTAATTAACACCTGATTAGTGACCACCTAATCCCATACATATTGTTCCCTGTCCACCTGATTCCAGTTGATATGGACGCCCCTGTTCTTAGTGTATTTAATAGCTTTATGAGAAGCCTGAGTATCTTTGTTGGCAATATTGATTGACAGCTACTATGCGAGTTGGTTATGATTGCTAATACAGCTTATCACCACCTCATTGTTCAAAGAGGAGGTTACTAAGTCTAATGAAAGCAGCATATGATCAATTATGCTGCAAGAGCCATTGCCATTAAACGTCAGAACTTGTTAGAAAATAACAAAGTTCATATCCTGTGCAATGACCAGATTCCTTTATACAGTTATTATTTTCAGGGCATCCCCATAGGGGGTGTGTCTATTGCTTGAATAGGAATTCACCTTGAAAAAAGGAAACACAGTAGGCTTTTGGCAAACAGGAACAGTTGGATTAATTACAAGCAGCAGCCAGGAAAGCAGGCAGTTGGGTTCTGAAGACTATCTCAAAGTACATTGCTTTGGCCGTCATTTTATTTTTCAGAAGGTGTAATAAAGCAATTTGTGCATTCTTGTTAGAACAGGAATCTGGGCCTAGTCACAAAGATATAAATCTGGTCATTTGATAAGATGTGCCGGTGGGCCTGAACCCCGTCTGAACACAATACGGAGCTAATGGTCAAGTGTTAAGATGTTTGACATAGAGAGCGCTTAATCACTGAGTGTAGTGTGCATAATGTGGCATCTGACGTTATGGTGTTTTGGAAATGCATGCCCCTCGGCCAAACGTGTTTTATCGGGGGCCAGTCTCCTGAAACCTTTGTGGTGTTGCTGCCTATCTGTGGGATCGACCTGGGTTTTCTTATTCGTGTATTTATCTATGGGTTAATTGTCACGCCACCTGTGATCTGTCAATCAGTTGCTTCAAACCTGTGTCACAGGGCCTGCTCGATCATGTATTTCTGACTCGGCATTCAGAGGGATGTCACACCCGGTGCTTTTGGCAAAGGTGATGCAAGTTTATCATTATACACACACATATTGTGATGTTCATTGTTATCATACTTTTCCATATTAACATTCCCCTCCCTAGTTGAATTTTCAACTACATCATTTACCCCATGCTTCATGACAGTCGCATTAATCAAGGTTTGCTGTGTTTCTGTTCTGTCTATTACTAATTCCCTAGTTACTTGAATTATACTTCCCTTGAGGACTGCATTTGTACAGCAGAAGTACAACAAAAAGAAAAATGGGAATCAATGACAGGCACAGTCTGGTCACCCATTGGGGGATCCAGGAAAATAAACCAGGTCTGCTCAGGGGCACCTCCCACATAATTAATGTCAGCTTGTAGATGATACTGTTGGTGGATGGCAAGCGTTAGTATCTCGTTTTCTAGGTCATTTCTGGGGATGAAAGTACAACAGAATGCATTGATTTTGACACACGTCCCACCCTCAATCATGGTCATCAAGTTCAACACATACCGAAGTTGCATCACCATGAGGCAGGTTTGAGGGGAGGTCACATTGGGTGATTTCAACAACCATCATGCGAGTTTGTCATTATACATGCATACATTCTGACATGCGCTCATATCGTATTTTTCAATATTAGCATGTCTAAAGTGAATAGATTGCATGTTAAAATCATCTTGAAGCCCATGAGTTGCCCTATTTTAGGATCACATGTGCAGATTTAAAATCCCTTACGTACATTATCAAAGTCCCCCTTTTCCGTGTACTCTCTGATTTCAACAAATGGTTCACCAAATCATCAACATCATTTTGTCATAGAAAACTGTTGTGATAAAAGTTTATCAAAATAAGATCAAATTGTTTTTGGAGTTTAAACAATATTTGATAAAAAGGAGTGCGTTAGAGTTTGTGGGCAGTCAGACTCAATAGTTTGACAGAAATGGATATTAACAGACTACTCTTAGCCTTCCTGTGGGTGACAGGTTTGCAGGGCTGCAGAGGGTCCTGTTCCCAAGTCTCCTGGCAACAGATTATAATATACTGATTAATTGCAGCGAATCATGGTTGTGCAATTTAGACCGCAAACCTGCCACATTCCACGAAGTCACATTAAGGTACAACTGGACAAAAGGGCCCACAGTAGGAGCTGGAAGAACGTCCACATGGAAATGGCAGGTCCCTGAGTCAACAGGAACAATCCAATTCCAAATGGGAATAGTTTGTCTATAAATCTGATCCAGGGATGAAAAGGCTTCAAACCTGTTGGGTACCTGAAGGCTGCACAAAAGAGTCATGTTAGAATCACCATGTCCCGTGATTGAGTACTGTAGGGTTGATAGTCTATAAGGACCGCTCAGGGGCCGTAGACATTACATAGAGGATGTGTTTAATGTTCCCAAGGGAGTTTATCAGAGGGTATAAGCAATGTACCATTGCTTTTGAGAGATAAGGCTTTTTGAAGTTGATTATTATACAGTCCTCTGGTGAAGTATTGGCTGGTGGGCCAACTTTGGGGACTCGTCTTATGGATCTGATCTCTGTATTCAAGTTACAAGTACAATCTGAGTGCTTCATGAGCCAATGGGCCACTTTGTAGAATAAAGAGGCATGAGTCTCAGGATGTGAAATCACTAACTTAATAACATTTTCAAAAACTATGATGTAAGGAGGATATTCCAGTGAAATTTTGGGGGTGAATGCCAGGTCCCTTGATTTGGCTATTATACTGCTTTATTGCTCCATGCTCTTTGTTTGGTATGTACAGCCTTCAAAGTTAACACCTGGTGTGGCTTCATTTCCTTTCTATCTACAGTGGTATACATCTTGTGTACTCCCGCTATATCGTTGCCCTCCTGCCAATCTGCTTCAGCATGTAAGTTACTGGTAACCTTACAAGCAAATGTTTGGGGCTGCATGGGGCCACCATGGAATCCTAATGAATCATTACCAGCTAGGTTCTGGTTCTTTAAAACTGAATACTGGTTATTGCTGGAGGGATTACAAAGGCTCACCAATGTGTTTGCCAAATCTTTTAACTTGGACAATACTGAAGAGAAAATGTTATCAAGCTGGTTATCAGTTGGTGCAAATTACTGAGACATTTGCCAATAAAGTCATAAAAATGGTTTCCCAAGTCAATGACATTCAGGGGAACTTTAATTCCAGTTGTACTGTTATGCCAAATTGGGGTACATAGCAATAATAATACATTTGAACCTTTAAATCTTACAGACTCCTTCCTACTTCTTTTCAAAAGTGGACTGTTTGATGAAGTAGAGAACTCAGATGCTGCTAAGATCAATGTCTCATGGGAAAGACATTGACTGGATGGGCATGGGATTGCTAGGGTCATTACCTGGGTTTGGGTGCTACCTTGATTTGGATATGAATAGTGAGCTAGTGAAGGGGCGATAGGGAATCAACACTAGGTCCCTGACAGGAGTCAGAGAAAGGGGCCTAACCTAGCCTTCGCTGGCCACAGACAGGATCACATAGGCCAGCTCTTGGCCCAGGCTTCGCCTGGGCATATCCCATTTGCATTCAGTGCTGCTTTTATCAGCGTCTACACATCACTCTGCCCCCTCTTTGCAAGATGGTTTATGGGGGATATATAGATCCTTCCCGCTGTGTCTCAAATACACGCCCTGTGCCATGGGAGGAAAGCACTGTTTGTATCTATGCTTCCACTGCACTCTGCCTTCTCCTTGAAAGATGGATTAGGAGAGGGTATAGTTCTACGCCCTGTGTCTTTAATGCATGTCTTACTACTGTTTTCATTCTTATTTCCTACATATTTTGTTTACATTCTCCCCTTTTCTTTACTTTACCCTCTGTTTGACCTCTGTATTGCATTCTTTAAGTTATAGATGTGTTTGTTTTTGTAATTTGTAAGTGTTGGAATGCTTTCCTTGAGTTTCACATCCAGCAGTTATTTTATTAATTTAAGGAAAGCAGGTCGGGCAGGAAAGCAGGTCAGGCAAGACACTGAGAAGAGACACAGAGCCTACTGCTTTAGTGGTATTGTGTTGTAAAGGAAGCAGCAAGTATTACTGTACACCTCCAGCACCACTGTTTCAGCTATCGCCACAACTACAAGGACAGACATACTCATGGCCATCATTGTGGTAAATACCTTAAACATTAGCTTCTTTCTGAAGACTATGTGATTCTGTGATAGCATTGTTCTGAAGCATTTGTACACCAGGCTGTCCGAGAACTCCACCACCAATCTAGAAGATACATAGAATGAGGATATCTCATTTTTAGGTCTCGCCTAGGCAGTGCTTGCGCTGTCTCGTTGAGACATGCAGTATATACTAGAGTGTGGAAGCTTTCCTGAAGCTCTGTCCACTCTCCGCCCAACTTTTTGATTGGCTTACATCCTAAATGCTGCCTTGTGATTGGTTTTAGGCTTGTTAGTCCATCCTCCTGACGGCCATGTTGCATTTGTATCCTTCCCTGGCTATTGGCCCCTTTACTCCAACACTATTTTCTGCCCTGTGTCCCCCCACCCCCTCCTGCAGTTCGTCACTTCTTTTACCCCATGACCCCCTCCACTCCCGTCCATGCTTTCCTAAATGCCCGCACCCCCATTTCTAATGCAATACGTCTCGCCTAAATGCAAGTCGTATTGCATTGCAAATGCTTGTTTTAAAGTAGTGCAATTTGTGCCACTCTGTGAGTGGGAGCCCACCCCACATTGTGGTTGAGTGGGAGCCCACCCCGCATTCTGTCTTCATTGAGGTGGGAGCCTACCCCACAGTTGTGCTCAGTTATAGGCGGGAGCCTACCCCGTACTTTGGAGCTGGAGAAAGCAGCGCGACCCGGAAGTCAGGTGCCTGTGCCTGGTTGTAGGCGGGGCCCGAAAGGGAAGCGCAAAGACCGGAAGCTGGTGACAAGCTTTCTGTTCACCGGTGCAGTGTGTATGTGATGCGGCCCCTGGGGTTTGTAGCAGCTCACCCCTTGTGCTGCAAAAATGCGGCTGTGCTTCGAGCTTCAAGGCGCAGGTTGGAAGTGGTTGAAATACAACATTTGATGGGGATGAGAGAGTCTCTGGCAGGGCAGTGGGCAGGGCCGTGGCTTTTCTTACCTGCACTTGGGTTACCTGCCAAGCCACACATCCTCCTCAGTGTGTGTGCAGTGCTCGCTTCTGTCTGTGACTGGGTATCCCAGCACCTGCTGTGTGGGGGACGTGTGAGGCTGTGTGGCCCAAAAACATGGGGGTCGCTGCTGCCATCGCCCACTTCCTCGTTGCGATAGGTTCGAGGCAAAGTTACGGAGCAGCAGGGGCACGGTGAAACCATCCTCCTCGGCAGACTAGACAGAATTGTTTCTTGGTTACCGGTTAATAATTGCACGGCTTCAGAGGCACAATAGCTCACACATCGCGATGCTTGGAATGTAAGGCTTTTTTGGCTCTAGTTTGTACCATACACTTTAAAAATTCATAACTCCTGTTCTACTCATTGACTAACAGCTACAATTTATTTTTACTGAAGAAAGGGTGGCTGTTCCATTGAGACACACTGGAATGCACTATCAAATTTAATAATGTTCTATTTGACTTAAAAGCAGCTAAAAACAGATTCCTGGACTCTTCCAAATACTTATTAAAAGCCAAGTGAATGGTGAAGTCAGATATATGATAAATATTAAGAAAAACACACTTAAAGACACATAATTTGCATTAGAACTAGCAGATTTAAATGTTGATGAGTCTATTCTAATGCAATGTGTACAGCCATTCCAGGCCATAGTTTGTGTGGAACCTAGGAAAGGGAGGCTCCTACCCATTGACCTACAAAAAAGCCATAAAGGAAGAGTTGTGTACTTGCCTTAAGATTTTAAACAGAATTATTTTAAAACTGTTGGCGTAGACAGAGCGGACAATGAACCACTTGTAGTTCTAGTAAATGGTGTGCCTACAAAGTATTAAAAAAACTGGCAGGAGTCAGTATACATTAGTAAAGTTTATAAATGTGACATTATACCCGGCGCAAAATAATGTTTCTTATAAGAATATTGATGTTCTTTAAGATACAACATATGTACAAGATGAAACATTACTATCAAGTAGCCAGATTGAAAAAGTGGATCAATTCAGATCAGAGGAGGTTTAGGAACACTACAGCATTTATCCTCTGCATTTTAAAAAAATGATCAGAGACACAATTTAATTTTTTCAAATGAAACAAGCAAAACGAGCTCCTATGAGTATATGGGGAAAGAATTCTGTTGTTCGCTGTTTTCCACAACTGCTCCCCACTACAGAAGAACTTGGTGACACCCTTTACAGATACTAGCATCTAAATACTGGTCAACAAGATTATACACAGAGGATCCAAGATTTCAGCAGTGCATTCCCTACATACTTCATCTTCTATTTGAACGTGATTTGTCTATACTTTCAAATGCAGTAAACCATATATTGAAAACAATACTTCACCTACAAAATCTTTCTGCAAGGGAATTCATTGAGAAAGTTCGTGGAAGGGATGAAAATTCGGAAAGTAGCTTAATTAATTTAATTACTGCCAACGTGTCACCAACAAATATTTGTATTGTTGTCATGACAAACTCAAATGCATGTTGAGAAAGGTAGGTACACCTTCTTGGTTTCTAACACTCAGTTGTGCTGAGTATGCATAGGATGACCTGCTTTAATTGTTACAAGAATCACATTTAAATATAAAGATCTTGAAGTCAAGATAGCTAGAGAACTTTATTCCTTGGATTCCACCAATTTTTGCAGATATTTTAACCACAGTTTTTAAGTTATGATGTCTTTTTTGTGCAAAAAAACAAATCTACCACTTGGAGTAGTAACAAATTTACTTTGGTGAACAGAGTATCAAACTAATGGTGCTCCTCATATGCCCATTCTATTACGCAAAAAGCATGCACCGAATATTTGAGACAGAGAGTAACGAGGCTGTCCTGTCTTTAATCGAACAGTATGTCACATGTGCCACCCCAAAAGATGGTTGGTAATAACAGCTTAAGACAACAAGTTTTACTGTTTCAAAGTCATAGATGTGGAAAGTATTACTGGTGAAATACAGATGCAAAGATACATTTTATACAAGATATCATTTTGGATTCCCACGACCTGTCGTTTCACAAAAAAGAGTAAACAGATTTATGTCAGCAGTAGGACATACAGTAACTAGAAAATTAACAACAAACAAATACAGCCTGATAAAAACAAAAGCTTTGTAGTATTTTAATGACTATAATCCTGTCATTCTGAAAATGTGGAATGCAAACATGGCTATTCGGTTTGTTGTAGACAATTCAATTGTCGTTGCTCGTTACGTCACATCATATATTACAAAATCAGAGAAGTCAGAGATGAAAGAGATGTAGGAAGAGAATTCTGCAGAAAAGAGTCTCAGTAATAAATTGCACAGTTTTACTTTGAAGATGCTTTCCCATTGAGAGAAAGGATCCCATGAGTGCTACAACTGGTCAGCTCGGCCATTTTGTTCTCAAAGCCAATATAAATTGCTTGGGTAAGTCTATCCAACACACGGAACAGCGTGTTGAAGTCTTTTTCAGAAATCTAATACTGTGCTGAGTTTGAGACAGAAAGTATAGATATTGTCAAAGCAAATGTGTTAGATACATACTATCCTAGGAGTGCACATCTGGAAAATATGTGTCTTAATGAAGTACTATAGATATAAAAGGAATCTAACAGAAAATACATTAGTAGAAAAGTTTGCAGTAATAGGATGTGATTGATGTTTGATCAAACATACAAAAGGAAACCTTATCAACCACAGAAAACTCAGTTTTCAGACTTCAGACAAGAGAGAATTTTTCTATTTTGCATTTCTGCAACTCGTCAAGCCTTGGTGTGATGAAACATATGACTGCTACAAAGATTCTTTTAATGCAATAAAAGACAGAATTCAGTGTTCAGTCTTTCCTACCTATTTGAAATTGTTAAATGATGAGATTGAGCAAGAAGAAACCATTGGCTGAAATAGCTAGAGAAGGTTCAAAAAGCAGTCAAAGATCAGGACCATTGAATCAATATCCACTTGGACAACTAATTACTCAAAATGAAGCAGCAATATCCATGAATAGCCATGAATAACCATGAATGACATCATGCAATGTACCAAGCAAGGCAGAATACTATTGACTTTGAAGAGTTAGAATGACAACTTAACACTGAACACAAAGAAACCTGTCTATGCTCATCATTTAAACCTATACTATTATACATCAGTGGCCAAGCATGCACTGGAAAAATTTACCTAATTAAAGTTCTCTACACTCAACTATATAATCAGATTTATCCTGTGTGATAATAGCACAAACTAGATTAGCAGCATACAACATTAAAGGCATTTCTTTAAATTTACTACTTATGCTACCTGTTGAACATGATAATAAACTGGAATACCAGAAATCTGGAGAAGCTTGTCATGAAGAGTACCAAAGAATCTGAAGCTCTTAATCATTGATGAGGTGAGCATGGTCTCTAACTTAATGCTAATCTTCGTGCACTTGAGAATACATTAGATTTTTAAAACTGAGTACAACATGCTGTTTGGAGGAAAACCTTAAATTTTCTTCGGGGTCCAACTGCAGCTTACTCCTGTCATTGGACAACCTGTTTTCAAGAAGTTCTCTAAAATGAAGAAGGGAATTCTTTAGGAAGCATTGGCAATGCAAATATTTGGCTAAACTTCAAATGCATGGAACTAGCGAAGAATTTGTGCCAAGAATCTAATGTGCATTATGGATATATTCTGAAGGACATTAGAATAGGAGTTTTGACAGATGATGGAAAATGAGCTTTTGAAAGTTGACTAATCAAGAAACTGTTTACATCTTAAAACAAACCAGCACAACTAATTCATAATTTCATTACAGAATACAAAGCCATAGTTTATCTAATGTCTACACTACACGAGTGCTCCAAATTTAATTAAAAACTACAGAAATTTGAAAAACAGCATATTTTGGAGATTACAGCTATAATAAAATGAAACACCAGGGAGTAACACTACTACTACGTTAAAAACTACAAACAAAATTGAATTCTTTGGAGAAGTCTATATCAAAGAATGCAGGTTTATAAAAGTGTTTACGCTTGTGTAAAAACAGTTGAGTAAGGATAAGTAAATGGTGCTATGGGTAAAATTATTGATTTTGTCACTATTTCAAACAGGGATCAGATAGAGATCTTGGTTGTAAAATTTTATCAGGTTGGTTACATATACCAGATTGGGTGAAGTTTTGTAGATTTTTTGCTAGTAAAGGACTTGTATGTCCGACAATAGCAGTTCCCAGTGCGCCTAGCTTACACCTCTAATAAACCCACTGAGACAGGTTCAGAAGCATGTAAACACTCACTCACATGTACAGACCCAACTCCTATCTATCTAGTAGTAAGAAAGGCAGATACTCACTGATTTAGATAACCCAATAGTAACTAACAGACCCAGAAGGAAATCCATGCCGCTACTTACATATACATTTATAGATCCGTCCAGTGACAAAAAGAGCCAGTGACATACTAAGAAAGTTATTTACCTATAGAAACACCCCCCCTCCCATAGGGACTGAGACCCCATTAAGGTATCTACTGATTAATTCACACTACCAAGTCAGCAATCCAAAGAAGTAAACATTTTAACATGTCTCAGGCCTGGTACATTTGATATTGTGGATACAGTTCTACTGCTAGGCCTACTTCATATTTAAAACACATTTACTAGTCGTAACCTGCTCTTCTCTCATATACAACTCATCCCAAACATAGGCAGTAGCTAGGCCATAGAGTACACTCCTAGGTGAATAAAACCTAATACATGTAGTTAGACGTTTCAGTGAGCTATATGTACACTTACAGAGTTGTGTAGTACCTACTAATCCATAGGATCTGTGCATTTGTTGAACATCAGTAACTTTGAATGAGGTACCTAGACTTATTTCAGGTACCCCCACAGGATGCATTGGCGTAGAGACCAGCTAGCTCATTGCACCACCATAAGCCCCCCTAACCCTACCAGAGAGTGGATGGTTTCTGACAACCCTGACCCTTCAGAGAACATTGAAACAGAACCTTTCACTTTCACTTATTATCTTGTGCTTACTTGAACTCGAGAAATTGCAAAGAATACACAGTGGGTAGTTGTCAATACACTTATTAAACCACCATAATTCTTGTATAGCATACATGTGCTACGATAATCAGTAGACAGAAGGAGATGAAAGTGATTACAAGCACCAAAAGCATGAATAGTGGATATAGTTCTACTATGTTACTAAAACAGTGTATAAATGCAGGCACATAAACAAGGCAGTTGCAGTTAACCATGCTAGACTGTGTCACAACTCTCTTAAATCTATTAAATCATTGTTAAACAGCTTTTTCTTTGTTACTGCTATACTACGTTTACTATATTACCTAACCTTTAACCTAGAAGTAAACAATGAAACTATTCAAATATGCATATTTCTTATGCTAAAATTGCAAAAGAATTGCGTACCGTGCACAATTGGTAAATAAATACATTTAAACATATATCATTATCGAGTACTTACCGTGTGAACTCGTGTGAGACCTACTACTGAAGAATCTGCATATGTGATATTATTTGTATGTACATGTAATATTAACTAGGCCTGGGCGAAGCACTACGCTACGCTCGCGTAGTTTGCGAAGTTCGCGCTACTTCGCACTACGCGAACTGCACGTAGCACAGTGCGAACACGCGTAGCGTAGTGTTGCGTAGTGCTGCGGTCATTTTTTGCTTGCTCGCGGTCCTCAACGTCAAGTTGGCGACCGCGAGCAAGCAAAATGACATCCTGGCGAGACTTTTTCGTTGTTCACGATCGCGAGCATGGAAAATAAACCTCCCGGCGAGATTCCCAACGCGAGAAGGTCAGGTTTCTCATTGCGAGGGGTCGCGTATGCTCGCGACCGCTCGCGATGAGAAACTACCAGTTCGCGTTGAGAAAGCTGCAGCTCGAGTAAAAATCTACTCGAGCAGCAGAAAACTACAGCTCGCACTGTGCAAGATGCCATTTTCAATGATTGCACAGTGCCGGTTGCTTGTCCGCACTGTGCAATCATTGAAAACAACATCTTGCACAGTGCGAACATGTTACTTCGCAGTTCGCGAAGTGCTACGCGTAGCTCGCGTAGTGCGAACTTCACTTTGCGTAGCTTCGCGAAGTGCTACTTCGCGAACTACGCCCACCCTTTTATTAACAATATCTATTTCAAATATTAAAACTGAGTTAAACTAGATATTATTCACACTTAAAATAAACTATAAGTAACCCATACTCAATAACACATATGGTTAACATTTTACATATATACTTTCAAACATCCCTATTTTTTCAAATCACTTTCAGAGTAAAATGCTCAGTTTGACAATCTCCAAAGATGTGTGCACCCAACAAATACTCTATGCAACATTCACAAACTGTGATTAGAAAGTCATACACTAAAAAACAAAAGGTAATCAGATACTGCCATAATTTCTGAAATATACTAATAAAGACTAAGTAAGGGGTCAGACATTTATAAAAATCTATACTTAAAACTGGCAGTAAAACAAAGGTAGGCATACACTTTTCCTTTGCTCCCAACAAGTAGTGCCCCAGAAGACACATTTGCAGAATAGTAACGAAAGACAACTAAGATTTGCCTAATACGGTAACCATAATCTCAATTGTGTTTATTTAAGCTTTTGTTTTACAAAGCCATGAAAGTAAAGGGGGCAAAGCTCCTGAACCCGTATACAGGAGCCACTGCAGGGTAAAGGATTAGTTCTGTAGGAGAAGAGAAGGAGTTAAATTTTTTGGGGGTTTGGTTTAAGATGGTTGGTTTTGAGCCATGATTGTATATTAATAATTGTGGTGTTCAGTTGTCTGAGGTCACCACATGATTTCATTTTGCAGTAGAGTTGTATATCATTGACATATAAGTGGTATTTGACCCCTGCTTGGTTCAAAATGGCAGTGAGGGGTGCCATGAAGAGATTAAAGAGGGTTGGGGAGAGGATAGAGCTTTGGGGTACTCCTTGCATTACAGAAGCTGGGTTGGAGAGGCAGCTGTGGATTTTTATTTGCTAACAGTGATGTTGCAGATAGAACTTTAAACCTGTCAAGACTGTGCCATTGACACCTGTGCGAAATTTGAGAGTTTCAAGTAAAACTGGGTGATGTACTATATCGAATGCTGCTAATAAGTTGAGTAGGCTTAGGAGGCAGGCATCACCTTCATCCAGGTTTCTGTGAATGTTGTCCGAAATATTGAGCATAGTTGTTTCTGTACTACAACCTTTCCTGAATCCTGATTAGAAGGTGTTATGCAAGTTGAATTCCTCAATGTGTTGTTTTAGTTGAAGGGGGACAGGTTTCTTCAGTGTTTTGGCTATGAAGTGGAGGTTTGCTATGTCAGAATCTGTGTAAACTAATTGGTGTCTGTCCCTGGTTTTTGTGAGAATGAGAGTGAGAACCTATTTGGAGGGAGCCAGGAACAAAGCTCGAAGAGAGAGAGGATTTCATGATGTTGGTCCATAATGGGGAGATGATATGGTTTAGGTTCTGTACCAGGGTGGAGGGCAGTGGGTCTAAAGTGTGGGCAGCAGGTTAATGTTTGCTATTATTTTGAAGACTTAATCTTCAGTCATAGGTATGAAGTCTGTCCACTTCGCATTTTTTCTTAGCTGATGGAAATTCCTGATTAAATTCAGGTTTTGTTGCAACAGGCTGGTCATTGGTTGAGCCCTGGAAGGAGGGTTCAGTGATGACCAAGGGGTCAATGATGCAACTGGGCAGCAAAGACAGACTGGTATCATGAATAAGAGTTTGTTGGATTTCAGCAGCTTTGTCAATTAGGTAGTTAGCAATGTTTTCACACTGTTCAATGGTGACTGGTGTATTTGGTTAGGAGGTAGTGGTCATTTGATGTTCATTATGTTGAAGAACTCCCTGGGTCAGTTCTTTGCATAATCCAGTTGATTGCAAAACAAGGTGGATTTTTCATCAAAGATGTGTTTCTTGTAGGTGAGCCATCCATATCTTCAGATTGAGAGGTGAAACAGAGAAGGGTTTGTCTCTAGAACCTTTCCGTTTGTCCTAATGCGATATTGAGGTTAGATTTGAACCAGGATCTGGATTTAATTTTTCTGGATCACTTACGTTTCAGTGGTGCAACTTGGTCAAGCACAGCAGTCATAGCTGAGCTATATTGGGCAGTAAGGTCATCAAAGCTGTATGGAAGAGGTTGCAAGTGTATTTGGGTGTTAACAATGGATTCCAGGTCCATTTAGGGGATGTGTTTGATGTTCCTTGCCTAGTACATGGGTTCGTTGGTGGGTGCTGGATGGAGTCTGGGAGGGGCATTGAGATTGAACAGTATGAGATGATGGTCGGACCAGCCAACAGGCTTTATGCATCAGAGGGAGACAAGCTCTTTTCTGGAGCTTATAACATTGAGAGTGGGGCTTTTTTTTGTGGGACAGGTTACTGTATAGTTGTTTGAGGTCACTGATATCAAGAAAGTTGGTTAAGTTATGGACTGTGGTATCACACATTATGTTCCAGTGCAGGATAAAGTCACCAAGAAAAATGTGAGCAAATGTACTTACTGACTACAATCATATTTTTCTTGGTGACTTTATCCTGCACTGGAACAATATAGCTGATATAAATCCAGCACACAGTGATTTTTAACACTTCGCACATGCCGAGGATGTCATCTTCTTCCCCAGTTACAGCCGCTCCACCTACTAATTTCATCTGGGTCTATCATTTGCATCTCTTACCTTATAGTAATCATTTTGAGCTTGTGTCTGCACTTCTCAAGATCCCTACCCTGATTAAGCTGCTAACGTTCATGATGCTCCTGATTCAGCAACAAACAGGGAACTGAAATGAAGTATTAGAACATATAATTTGAAATAATGTGAAATTTTAATCTGCTCAAACAACATCATCAAATACTATTCCAACAAGGTCAGGCCTAGCAGAAGATGCAGTTCCAGCAACCATTTTCCCTGTGGTACCAGCATTTGATAGTTAGTGGAAGGTAAGGAATTCCACAACCAGTAGAATTCCAATTGGAGAAAAACTACAATTCCAGCACATTCCCCTTCTGGGATAGCAGAGTGTGAGAGTCACAGAAAGTGAAGGCTTTGGAATGGAGCCAGGTGCAGCTTGTTGTGATGGTATTGTTAGAACTGGGGTTCTCTAGTTGGCAGAGGTAGGTACCTTTGACCAAATAGGGACCCTTGCTTCTAAGTCAGGGAAAGGGGATTACACTACTGGATAACCCCTGCACACCCCCTTGGTAGCTTGGCATGAGCAGTCAGGCTTATCTCAGAGGCAGTGTGTTAAGCATTTGTGATACAGTAATAGAGTGGAAACACTACAGATGGACACCACACAGGTTTTATAAAAATAAGAATTCTTTATATAGACTTAACACAAGACCACAAACGACAGAAATCCACAATACTGTACTTTAAATTGGTTTCAAGATGGTAGAATTAGCTTAGTTCAAGTTGTTGGTAAATGCGACACCGTTCTCACAAAAGTACCTGGATGCGCAACGCAAAATAAACAAAAGGCTCGCAGCATTGGAGATGCGTTGGTACCTTGCTTCGGGAGAGAAGATGCGTTGCGCCTCAATGCTTGGGCAGAGTAGGGGATGTGACTTGGTCCTTACCGGAGAGGAGGTGATGCATAGATTCTCGTGCTGCAGCTCGGTTGCAATGTAGCAAGTTGGCGCCTCGATGTGATGCGACAATCCGGTGCGATAAGATGGCACCCTTGATGCGACGACGTTGAGACGATGCGACATGCCCTGACATCCTTGCACCGACTCTCGTACTTTGGAACGGCGACAGGCCCTGCGACACGCTTCTCCAATGATGAGACGGCAACCCTCACAGTCGCAATGAGCTTCTCCGGTGATGCGATAGCAGACAGCTGCAACGAAGGCACGCTTCTGGGAGATGCGGTTGGGGTTACAGCTGTGGCAGCGACACGCTTCTTCTCGGTGCATCGCGCTTCCAGCTCCCAGCGACACGCAGGCTTCTGCAGATAGAATTCTCAGCAAGGAAATCCATAGGGGAGCTGGTGGTGAAGTCTGTTTTCCCTGAGACTTCAGCAGGAGGCAAGCACAAGTTCAAGCCCTTGGAGTAATATTCTGCAAGATGATGAAAGTTCTGTAAAAAGTTCCTTCTCCTCTCCTTGGCAATGAAGACACCACTGCAGGCCAACCCAACAACACAGCACACTGGCAGGGGGGCAGTCCAACTCCTACAGCTTCCATTGGTTCTTCTCATTAGCAGAGGTTTCTTGTTGTTGTTCCAGAAGTGATCTAAAATCTTGGGGTTTGGGTCCCCATATGTATACTACTTTTCTCTTTATTCTCTGAAGGCAGAGAGGCCTTTGCCTAGTCCAAACCAGTTCTGGTCATTCCATGAGCACTTTGTTTCCCTGACTCCTTCTTTCCTTTCAGAGTGCAGGGCAGAGACATCAGACACACCACAGGAGGTGGAGCCAACATTGTGGAGGGAAGGCACAGCCCTATTCAGGTCCCAGGTGCAACTCCTCCCACCCATCTACATGCAGATCTTCCTATTCAGCCCTGTGCTGACTCACCCTCTCCCCTGGAATCCCCAGCCCCTGTCACTCACAGAACCAGACACACAATACACAACCTAGTTGAGGCAGGCTTGGACAGTTAAGCAAGAAAATACCTACTTTCTAAAAGTGGTATTTTCAAACACAGAATATTAAAACCAACTTCACTAAAATATGTATTTTATCATTCTGAGTTCAGGCATACTCAATTTGAATTTCTACTATGTTCCCTGAGTCAGTTAGGATTATAAGATATAATAATCAAACTGCCCATTCTGGCCTATGGAGAACAGGCAGCCTTGCAATAGTGAAAAATAAAAATGGCTGTAATTCACTATTAGGGCATGCCACACACACCAGGGAATGTCCTACCTTATACTTACAATGCACCCTGCCAGTGGGCCTACCACTCTGATTTGAAGATAAGGGAAGGTTTAGGGACTGGCAAGTGGGTAGACTTGGCCAGTCAGCGTGGCAGTACCAGACTGTGCATAAGCTCTGCAATGGCAGACCTGGGACACACTTCACGAGCTGTTTCTGTGGGTGGCATAACCAGTGCTGCAAGCCCACCAGCAGCATTTGATTTACAAGCCCTGAGCACACGTGGTGCACTGTACTAGGGTCTGACAAGTAAATCAAATAACCCAATCATGGAGTCACTAATAAGTACATCAATTTAACATAGGGAGCACGTGCACTGTGGCACTGAATGGCAGTGGAGCAGTGCCCAAAGCATTTAAACCAGTAAAACATATCAAAAAAGAGACGAGGCAATCAGAAAAAATAGAAGGGAGACTCACACCAATGGTACCAGGTCTCACAGTACTTTTGTCTTTTTAACAGAAAGAGATAATGAAGAAAGGATTCACAACCAAGTGAACAAAAGTTACAGCATATTATCAGAACCACTGAAAATCTCCTTTATGATTTCTTAATTCCTAGAAATGTTGTGGATGGTTGGTTTTGACTCTTGGGATAAACTGAATAGAACAATAAGCAAAAACAAACCTGGAAAGTAACCCTCACTTAATCAAAGCAAGCTCAATATGATGGACAGTCACTGGAATTTCAATGCTGTACATGCAATATTCAGAGCTACAGGTAGATAGTGGCTAAAAAATACCGCCTGGTCATTGCCTCATCATCTCTCTATGACTAGTGATCTGACCCCAGACAATAAAGATTATAATAAAGTGCAGGGGGTAATCACTGGCCCTCCTCTGTGGAACTGTGTTAACACTAAACATATCTGGTTAGCAATATTGACAGCATAACTTCTAGGAGCAATGGAAAAAAGTAGCATCCCAGCTGCAGCATTACAGAAACCATGAACTGCAGCAAAAGGACTGTGAGGTGGGGAGCAATGCTATCACCGTCAGGAGTTTCAGCAGATGTCTTAACATTCAAGATAATCTTTTACTTAACCTCTTCAGTGCCCATGACGAGCTGGACTCGTCATGGGCCGCGGTTGCGCTGTGCCCATGACGAGTCCAGCTCGTCATAAACCCCGCCCGCTAATGTAACGGCCGGCACAGGGCGGGGAAAGGGCGTGGCACTGAAGGGGTTAAGACTGCCACCAGTGCTACAGGTGATGGATGTGCCTTTCAAAATTTGTAAGCTGTGCACATTGCTTTTCTATAGCATATGACCACCTCAAAAGTGTCCACTGTATTTATTCAGTGGTGGCCCACAAGAATGACCAATGGGATGTCCTCATGGAAGCTATTAGATTTGCATGAAAGCATCGTCATGTCTGATTTATGAGGTTTTTTGGGTGTGTGGTGAGACTGTGATGTCTACGGTGGTGGCCATCATCAAGACACCCACAATAACATCTCAGCTACTAGACCATCTTGGGCCTTAACATGAGCTGTGAGAACTAGTAGTAGTGTTTAAAATCACGCTTGTCATATAGTCCCTATCACAGAGGTAAAGTAGGCAGAGGCAGTGGGTTTGTGACACTGGATGGACATTTATACTGTGGGAATTTTCTATGACCAATGAGATTATCTTGTACCTTTTCACTCTCAGTAGAATGTGAACACTGGCACTTTCATTTGGAGCATATAGAAGAAACATCTTCATTTCTTAAAGAATCTGGAATACAACTGGACGATGCCTATATCTATATCTATATCTATCGGATGCCTAAACCAAATTCAATTGCCAGCACAAAATTTAATAGCAAATGAGAGCATGTTTCTTCTGCACTAATAGAGAGAAATGTAAACCTTAATTGCAGAAGCTCAAGGTACGCTCACACCTCTTTTGAGTACCAGGATTTAGTGATCATGCCCAACACCGCCTAGATACTATCATAAGCAACTCAAATCTACCATAAAGTCCTCAGTACCACAGTATAAAAGCATTATTACTCACTTTCATAATCCAGAAAATCTTACACTCTTGAAATCTTGAAACTTCTCATAACAATAATGCTAAAGAAGACTGCAATTTGTTGTACTTTTGCCTTCCTACCAAGTTTACAGACTTAAAAATGAGGAAGCCAATATCAGGACTCAGAAGTAATAAGTGTGGTTATATGTGAAATATGCTCTTGCCATAACAGACTGGGCAAGAAAGAGTGGAATCACAGATGGTTGTTGCCTTCATGTATGATCTCAGCATTGGGTTCCTCCAATTACTGAAGTACGCTTTCAGGAAACAAGAAAAGACTTGATATAATTGAACATCTACTCTTGTGTGGCAGACATGTTTTGTCTACCTGTGGCTCAGTGTTCTAGTGGTTCAGTCTGCAGTCCAGTGCTACATTATGGTGACAGTGACATGTTATACAAAGGGGGAACAGTGACCTTTGCTTCCCAACTGCTGTTGCTGTGCTTGCTGATTTTCCTGATATTCTGTTTCAAGGATTTGTATGGAAGAAACATATTTGGCTTTTCTGGTAATTACTTTTTTGGATTGCTACTTTTTTACCAAGCCATTTCCTTTGTATTCATCATATGTGAAGAAAAAAGACAGGGGCTCAGAAAGGGGGAACAACCTTTACAACGCAACTTTTACAACGCACTACACTTACAACGCATTTTTTACAACGCATAATCCATTACAACGCATGACATTACAACGCATGACACTACAACGCATTTTTAAAAACTACCTTTACAACGCATTCCATTACAACGCATACTACCATTACAACGCATACCATTACAACGCATAATATTACACTACACTATCCAACACTTACCCTACTGTTGCACCCCCTGGAGTTAGAATAGTAATTTTTACCCCTATACTATCCAACACTTACCCTACGGTTGCACCCCCTGGAGTTAGAATAGTAATTTTTACCCCTATACTATCCAACACTTACCCTACTGTTGCACCCCCTGGAGTTAGAATAGTAATTTTTACCCCTATACTATCCAACACTTACCCTACTGTTGCACCCCCTGGAGTTAGAATAGTAATTTTTACCCCTATACTATCCAACACTTACCCTACTGTTGCACCCCCTGGAGTTAGAATAGTAATTTTTACCCCTATACTATCCAACACTTACCCTACTGTTGCACCCCCTGGAGTTAGAATAGTAATTTTTACCCCTATACTATCCAACACTTACCCTACTGTTGCACCCCCTGGAGTTAGAAAAAGTAATTTTTACCCCTATACTATCTAATACTTACCTTAAATGCAATTTAATATTATGCGTTGTAATGGAATGCGTTGTAAAGGTAGTATGCGTTGTAATGGAAATGCGTTGTAAAGGTAGTTTTTAAAAATGCGTTGTAGTGTAATGCGTTGTAATGTCATGGGTTGTAATGGATTATGCGTTGTAAAAAATGCGTTGTAAGTGCATGCGTTGTAAAAGTGTGCGTTGTAACAACATACATCCCTCAGAAAGTGTTGCTAATTACTTTCAGGATTACTACAACTTTATCCAAGCACATTTTGTTCTGTTTATTTTTATGGTTTAGGGAATGGAACTGAAACAAGTTAACAGAAGTTGATTGGAAGGATCAACATTGCCATCTATATGACCAAATATAGAACTGTTCTAAGAAATAATTATTTGGTCTTAAAAGTCCGCATTAGATCTTTTTTGTTTGAAGATAGAAAACTATGTGGAGTAACGGTTCTGCAACTTTTGTTAACATTAAAAATAAATGTGGATATACTCAAGAAATATTGTATGCATGCTTTGAATGGCTATACTAATGTCACTCCCATAGTCTACTATTAAAATGTGTGATATATTTTGTTTTCTAGATACATAACTACATATACAATTCTCTAGAGTGAAGCAGACTGTCATGTAAGTGTATGTTAACCAATAGGCGGGTTTCATCTGTGCTTCCCTACTGTTGTTGCTCTGCTAGCTGTCGAAGCAGGAGGCCATAATATCTGCCTTTCCTGATATTCTGTTTGAAGGATTCTTGACTGCCCATTTGGTTCTGACTTTCTGGCAATTATATGAAGGATTACCATAGTTTTTCCAAGTCATACTCAAAGAGACAGGAGCTCACAATGTGTTGCTATTACTTTAAGACTGCTGCACCTTTACCTACGCATTTTCTTTGTGTTTATCTTTTCTGGTTTAAAGAGACTGGAATTCAGAAACAAGATGACATTAGTTGATTGTAATTGTGTTGATGAAGATTCAGCATTGCAATTGTGTGACCAAAAGTAGAACTGTTCTAGAAATGCATTAATTGAACTTAAGAGTCAGCATATGGTTGTTTTTGTTTGAAGGCAGGAAAGTATAGAAAAGTTTGGAATAACATTTTTGCAATTTCTTTTTATGGACATAGACAATTATATTGTAAACACCAGGTAACCGCACTCAAGAAGTTTTGAAAACATGCTGTTGTGGCTAAAATAATGCCAGTCCCATATTCTAAATGTATGATTTCATATACATTTTGTCTTCTAGATACATAAATGTAGATACAATGTATCCTGGCACCTAAATCTAGCCAGTTCATAGTGATGGACTAGGCAAGCCAGGAAGGAGAACATTAAAGACTTGTCTTAATATATCAGAAATGTCGTAATGTATAGTTAAATAGATTTTACTTGGTTACTTCTTGGTGGTTGCAAAAGTCTCCATTACTGAGTATTAAATGTCCAGCTCAATATCTTCCGTACAGCTTCTTTCACTTCGTTGTTTCTCAGGCTGTATATCAGGGGGTTTAAAGCAGGTATCAGGATGGTGAAAATCACAGTAACTACTTTGTACTGCCCCTCTGACGAGCTTGAATTGGGAAGCATCTCCATCAAGAAACCGCTGCCATAAAAAAGACATACACTGGTGAAATGAGAGATGCAGGTTGAGGCAGCCCGGCGTCTCCCTCTTGTGTTACCAATCTTCAGAATGGTAGTAATAATGTATGAATATGAGACAAGTATTGCGAAGAGAGAACCAGTGACTACAAAAGAACCAACTACGAAACGGATCCATTCATTTATCAAGATGTCAGTGCAGGACAGCTTCAAGAGCACCGGATAATCACAAACAAAGTGGTTCATGACATCAGGACCACAAAATGATAACCGATAAAGACAGCTTGCGTGTATCAGAGAGTGAAAAAAGCCACCAATGTATGACCCTGCAACTAAATGCAAAAACAGACCATTGTTCATAATGACTGTATATGACAATGGGTTACATATTGCTACATAGCGGTCAAATGCCATCACTGCCAACAGGAAAAATTCTGTGCTAACCAAGGCACTGAAGAAATAAATTTGAGCAATGCAGCCAGAGAATGTGATTATCCGTTTCTCAGTAAGAAGATCAGCCAGCATCTTGGGAGAGATAACAGAGGAAAAAGATAAATCTAAAAAAGCAAGTTGGGTGAGAAAAAAGTACATGGGTTTGTGGAGCTGGGGACTGAGCCAGACTATGACCATGATACTGCAATTGCCCAGCAGAGTGAAGGTGTAGACTGATAAAAACAGTAAAAAGAATGTAATTTCCAGCTTTGGGTCATTGGTGAATCCCACGAAGAAGAACTTAGTCACAGCGCTTTCGTTTCTTGGGTTCATATCTGTGGATGATAATATTTACTAGGACAAGGAAGACATATAGAAAACACATCAACTTCATACGGTACTTTTAGATGCACACATTGAAACAATAGTCTTTGAAAACCTGTAATATTTAGAATAATGATTCATCTCTTGATTTATCAAAGTCAATGTCACAAATAAGGAAACATTTCAGATAATAATGCTGCTCTAGATTGAACAAAATACTCATGATGTTCCAGCTAAGACTGTCTATTGAAAAAGTGTGATTTTTGTAACACATAGCTTAGCATCATGCTCTCTCTCTTTGCGCAGGTAAGCCAATTTTTTGAGATCAGAAAATATTGTCTATAAAATTAAAAAGCCTGTCACATCACATTACAATTCTTCTAGATGCATCCACAAGTTTAGGGTGAATTAATCTAGAAGAATTTCAGCGATAAAGAGAAACCTTTCCAGGTTAACAAGGCCAGTTTTTTGACTGAGGAACCTCGTTATGTGACTTTTTCAGTTTCTGTCTCTGTATATTCATATTTATGATTTCCTCCTTTAATAAGCAGTTGTGTTTCTTTTAAAACTAAAGTTACAGCTACTATTTTTCAAAAGGTACTTATATGCTGATCTTAGCAAGG
Organism: Triturus cristatus; assembly: GCF_964204655.1. Taxonomy (NCBI): domain Eukaryota; kingdom Metazoa; phylum Chordata; class Amphibia; order Caudata; family Salamandridae; genus Triturus; species Triturus cristatus. Next base: position 162,009,527 of record NC_140585.1, read on the forward strand.
GGATACATGTGAATAAAACTGTGGGCACCTGCTTTGCACTTTTGAGATCCTTGCAGAAGATACTATTAGTGTTACCTTTTCCCACAAGAGCCTTAGTAGTTCGCAGTGTCATTCTCAGCCGCTTGGATTATTGTAATGCCTTCCTGCTGGACCCCCTTGAATATCTGCTACACCACCTGCCTATAATTCAGATTGCAGCTTCAAAATGTCCTCTTAATAGGCCTAGATGCGCTTTGACTACACTGGTTGCCTGTAAAACAGAATTTCAAACGATGAAGGATATCCCATCTACCAAAATATAAATCCCAATATATCTTATGGGATTTATATTTCAGAACCAATGGGGTTCAAGTTGCTTCCCTCTGCCATGATGTCTTTACTGAGAAGTGTGGCATATTTTTGTCCCAGAATGCATATCTCTGTAAAAATCAAAATGGAGACATGTTCTCCTTGGAGTTCAGGTCTGGCTAACCCAACCCAGAGGTGTGGCAGACGTTTCCCTACATTTTTCTTCTAGTCCGTCTCCTAATCTCATTAGATGGTCTCCCTTGTACCTGGTGATCAAGGATGTGAAGGCTGGCAAATAACCAAATGGCTATATTATTTCAGCTCCGGGCCTCTTCACATCAAATCAGGGAGCAGTTTAGCTAAGGCTGTTAGAGACTGGCCAATCAGAAGAGGGTGCTACGGGGCTCTTTTAGGTATCTTCAGCAAAGTACATCCTAAAACAAATTTCCTACAATAACTAAAATAAATCCGACCATGGCAAATTGTTGTATTTATTGTAAATATTATGTTGATACTTTGAATTAGGTTGCTAGCTCACTCCCATCACTAATTAGACTCTATTGAGTTTTAATAAAGCATTCATGTGTTAGCCTATAGAACTAGCAGCACTAAAACGGGGAAAAACAAATGTGGCTCTTTCTCCTCACCAGGGGATATAAAACATATTTCATAATGCACCTGCTTTTTATAGCAAGGCACCCTATCCTTGCAGCACCTAGGACAAACCTTCGGGACAACTTATATGTAATATAAAATGCACAGAACATAAACCCTTAGCACACGTCAATTTTTATAAACAATCACATTCCATCAATAAAGTTTAAAACAACTTTATTGATAGAATGTGATTGTTTATAAAAATTGACGTGTGCTAAGCATTTATGTTCTGTGTCTTATGGCGGTCTTGGCTGCTGATTGGGAGTAGTTGGTGGTTCTCTCCTCCTTATTGCACCGTCCCTAAATAGTGTAAGTCTCTATACGGCTAGTGCATTTTTCTCTTGCGCCTCCCCTATGCCCAATACCACCTCCTTACCTGTGTTTCTTAATATAAAATGCAGTTTTGGACTTTGAAAGTACTTTTAATTCCAGAGTGGAATTTGGATACCGTTTTATTTTAAAAGCAACTTACAAGCCAGTGCTGGCTTTAAAATGACACCAATCCACAGTAGAGCACACCTAATGCACCCTTGAGTGAATTAAGCTCATGTCTAAACCTGCATGCCCTACCACATATAAAGAACTTACAGGCCCACTATCTGTCTGAACTAGCTAAAGGTACATTCTCAGCCCTCATTTCAGAGATGAGCGCCCCTTACTTCCTCTAGAAGAAATGTTTTGCTTAATATCTCACCAACTACATGGCTTCAGGAAGAAACACTAGCAGCCACCATAGAGAAGTAATGTTGAAAGCTAACAGAAAAACAAAAGAACTAAAGCATTGTGTAAATCAAGCTCTTTGGGTCTACCAAAAAGCTTCAAATGAAGATTCTTTGAAAGTTAAAATAATAAAGCCATTCTCGGCCTACAGAAACTACAATTGGGACCAAAAAAGGTAGCAAACAATTCTCTAAGCTCCACACTTCTACCTGACATCAATGGTAACAAACACAAGAACTTTTGTAAAATCGAGGATAACCTAAATTAGCTGTCGAAAAGAAACAATAGTCAACATCCAAGAAGAGTGCTGGGGTGTGTGCCTGTCAAAACACTTTGGTCAACGAGGGAGCTTGCTACACTCGGATATATTTGCAATGCACCAATAAATGGCCTCACAAGAGCCCCAATTTCGGGGCAGCAGCAATCGAGCATCACATTTCTAAAAGTCATCAAGACAGAGCACCAAGTATTTAAATTTAAAGAGGACAAATCGTTCTTGGCAAGATTTATGGGGCCAGCATATGAGAGCATAATCACTCTAAATACCATCTACTCCTCGTGGAAAGGTTCTACCATCTCTCAGATCTTTAAAGGTGGAAACAACTCTGACCTTGACAATCATCAATTCATAGCACTTATGGAGGTGGAGTCAAAATACTTTTCAGGCTGTCTCCTTGAGGAGCTATCATCCTGGTCTACAGAAAGGTGTTTGATCTCATTTAACCAAACAGGGTCTGCTAAAGGAACAATCAACCCCTCTACCTCATCCTTATGGACTATAAGGCAGTGTTTCTATGAGTGGACAGAGGAAATCTCTGCAGCAAACTTGTCAGCTGGAAAATACACCACCCACTGCTGCAAGTCCTGATCCTTCCCCACACTGACACTTGGGTCAGAATAAAGTTAGGTGACGGCTCTCATCTATCTTGTGAGATCTGGACCCACCAATATTGCATGTAAATCCCAACAGTCTTTAACCTTTTTTTAGTGGATATCCCCACTAGCCTCACCCAGGTAAATTTACATGTTCTAAAGTTGGGTAAGATCTTTCTGCTCTGACTAATGTATGTGGATGACTTAATACTGCTTAACCACACAAAAGTTAGTCTTCAGAGGCTTCTGAATGCCACAGCCTCATTATCCAGCACAAACATAATGGAAATCAGTCTCAAGAAGTCCTGTGGGAAACCACCATTGAGCCTCCATCAGGGTATCTAGAAAATGATAAAGGTGGTATCAGAATACAAGTATCTAGACATGTTCCTTCACAAACTAGGCTCCTTTAAGCAGCGTCTGGCAATTATGCCCCTAAAAGCCAATACCATCACTGCAGCCTTCAAATGCCTAAAGTTAGCAATATAGACATTGACATTCACACTGCTTCTGAAAATAATACATAGCAAATTAGTCTCAACTGTAGCCTATGGTAGAAAAGCACTAAGGGGAAGAGATACCATTCATTTGGACAAAATCATCACCATGCTCTTAACTTATTTTTTGCAATACCACATCGTTCGGCACCAGTCCATTTTTTTTTTCAGTTTTATATAGCGCAAACGTGACCCAAAGGTATCAGGTATCAGAATGTGCACATGAGCACCAGTTGCGTTACACAAGGGCACATTCATTTTTGTTAGGCACTGGGAGATGAAGTGATTTGCTTAGAATCACAGGATGCTGAGCGTTATTGCAGAAACTCTAACCCGATTGCCCAGAGTTGAGATCGACCATCCTATTCAATCTATAATGAAACTAGGTGCATTTATTGCCACAAATTTAGGAATGACAACAATGGAACCCTGAACCACCATCCTTGGGAAGAAATTAGTGGCAGAAACCAATCTCTGGTCACATGGTATCTTTCCTGCTCTCTGACCACAGTTGGCCTCACCGAAGAATGGGATTTAATTACCAACTACTACATAGTCAAGGCTATCATAAATAAAACAATTAGGAGCAACTGGCTGCTGTCGGATAAGGAAATATTTTCATGCCTGGCTTACAATAAGATCCTTTAATAGGCTAGCACTTCTTCCTTATCAAGGCACATCCATCAAAGCACAGATCAAAATATCTTTTCTAAAATACCGTCTGGGCTGCCTACCATAACTTTTGCAGTTACTACCTTGGAAACAAACAGTCAGTACAGAGGTCTGTCAGCTCTTCAAAAAATCCCATAAAACCATGGTTTACCAAAACTGTATATCCTAAGCACATACGTGTACAGCAAAATGCTGAGGATTGAAAAACTATGCTAAGACCAGTGTTTCTGCTGCAGGCCGGCTCTCACAGGCTGCTTCAACCCCTCAATCATTCAGCTTAATTATAAATTGACAAAATACCTGCCAAGACTAGATTGGAAAATTAATGTTCTAACTGACTGTACAACATCCGAGTATAATTCGGTACTCTGAACTCGCTCTTTGCACCTGACTATGTCAACCCAGCCACCCTAGTATGAAAAAAACTGGATCATTAAAAGTCAGTACCCAATAAGAGGGAGCACATGAGCCTTTATCTCAGCATTAGGACCCCACTAGCACAAGATCCTGATTACACTGCCACTTTATTGAATATTCCAACACAGCTAGAAACTGCCATTTTCCTGCAGGCTATACTTGTGTGAGACTCATAACTCAGGCAAGAACAGGCACACCATGCACTTTAAACCAAAAAAACCACTTTTAATTGTCAAAGGAAGCAGACTTTCCATGTTCTAAAAGAGCATACATTAGGCAAGGGGTTTTAAGCTGTGAAATTATAGCACGGAACTGTAACCAATATAATTTTATATTTTGCTGCTTGATCAAACAAAGTATTGCACATTTAAATGGTGTTATTTTCCACAAATAATGTTTGTTCTTTGTTAGCACTTTTAAAGTTGCAGTGTAGATTACAGGCATGGGTCTTAAGCTGGGAAATTATATTACTTAACCTGTAACAATTACAATGTTATATTTTTTGCTGTTTAATCAAACAAAGGATTGCACACCTGAACACTTATATTTTGTGCAATTGTTGTTTCTTTTTGTTCAGTTTTTTTTTCAAGTTTTAAATTAATGTATTTGTTTATTCATTTTTGTGCAAACTTTTTAATTAACTAAGCACTCAAATAAAATAAACTTGAAACTATAACGAGGCACCCTATCCTAGCGACAGCTTAGGCTGACCTTGTATGTAATAAAAAGGTAGCTTTAGAATTTGGAAGAACTTTTAATTCCAAAGTCGAATTTGGATACAGTGGTATTTTAAAAGCAGCCTGCAAGGCAGGGCTAGCTTTAAAATGAAACCAGATTCCACTGCAGTGCACACATAAATGCATTAAATCCACTGGGGTATCAAAAACGACATGCCCTACCATGTATTAGGGACTTTGCAGTAGGTTGTCTGATGCAATTGTACTTACACTAATTAACATTTACCGTTTAAGGATAGCCAAATACCTTTTAAGTACAGAGCACTGGCTTTGGCCCTGGTTAGCAGCCCCCACGGCACTTTTAGAGTTATGGTTCCCACTAAAAAAGGAAGGACTGTGTGTTAAGATAACAAGGCTTCAGTATATACATCTGCACCCTCAGAGCTGTCAGCCCAAATCCTGGATATTTCACAGTGCCTCAGCCAAACCTCTAACCTTGCCAGGATGGCAGGTGATGTTGGGAATCAGAACATGACACTTTGAACCCCAAGGGAAGTAAGTAAACAGTTCTTACCCTTTTATGTTTTTTGCTGATGCCTGCCCAGGGAAAATGCAAGAAATATACAAACTGAGATTTCAATACATGTGTTCAAACCATCAGAATTTTGCATATAGAGAATGAGCTGTGATTATTAGGCAAATAAATAAAAGCAATGTAGCCAGCATTATTAACATGGTGATAGAAATAAACAGTCAAACAATGGCAATTGGATTTCTAGATATTCCTAACCATCACTAACCCTACTCTGAGATGATAGTGGTTGTACCTTCTGCCAGATCTCAAAGGTTAGCCGGATCCCCCATACCTGGTTAACTGGACGATGGAATATGCCTGAAGTAGAATTGGCAATGTCTCTCTCTGCAGGATGGAAGAACAGCATCAGCAAAACTGCAAGTCAGACATTGGCATCATTCCAGTACATTTGTGACCGAAGTGCTCCTCTGACCCAAAAAGGCAGTGCACACTTCATGTAATAAAACCCTCACTGTGTTGAGGTACAGCTCTGATGCAATGGTCTGTATAGGTTTGAGAAGCTTTCTCTGAGTGAGCAACGGAAGCACCAAGATATCTTGTTCTGTGTTCTGAGCCTTGAACGAAATGTACAGATTAGCTAATGAGAAAGGCTTTCTAAAAACAAGCAATATGTGAAGCATCTTCCCAGAAAAATATTGTGCAAGTAAAACATATAAAATAGAGAACTAAAATGGAGAACAATAGTGAGCCCAAGAAGGCCTCATGACAGAGTCAGTAACCAACAGAATCAGTCAGGGCATCAGGTGATCAGGGCAAAATACCCCACCAGACAAAAGGTGATGGTAACTAACTTACACCCTGGTATTTCTCATCAGCTAAGGGGAATAACCTGGAAAGTCCATCTACATTGGCATGGGCAGTCTGAGCTCTGTGTTCCAATGTGAACTCCATTGCATTTAGGGAAATGGACTTCCTGAACAGTTTTGGATTCTCCCCCTCATCTGCATGAGCCATCTCAGAGATGAGTGGTCAGTTTGAACACAGACGTGAATACCAAACATGTATGGTCTCAGCCTCTTCACGGACTAGACCACAGCAAAGGCTTCCCTCTGAAGGGCACTCCATCTTTCCTCGACAGAGAGTTTGTGCATGGTAATGAAAGCAGCTGGCTGATCCTGGCCTACTCTGTTCACTTGTGCCAACACTGTCTCAAACTCTTGCTATGAAGCATCTATTTGCACCACAATACCTTTTGTGCAGTCAGGGGCAACTAATACTGGTTGGTGAACACATAGCCTCCTCCATAGTGTCAAAGTTCTTCTGATACTCTGGGGTCCAGATGACCACTTTGGGGTATTTTTGTAGAGGTGAGTTCTGTCAGGGGAGCCACAATGGTCCCTTAGTTCCTATTGGTACTCAGTCACGCCATGAAATGCTCTTACCTGTGTCTTGGTTTTAGGATCCTCCCTATCCAGGTTTGTCTGGATCTTGGGATAAAGAGGTTGCACATGGTCCCCACCAACAAGATGTCCCAAGTACGCCTCTGAACTCTGCCCATGGTTCTTCCTTGCCTTGATAGTCTGGTCTGCCTGCTGTAGTGCCTGAAGGACTTCCCTCAGGTGGACCAGGTGCTCCTCCCTGATGGAACTGAATGCAGCTATATCATCAACATAAGCTGTGGTTTTGAAGGTGGCAGGGGCATTCTTCAAACCAATGAGCATCATATTGAACTGAAGGTTGCCCTCTAAAGGGGAACATGCTGACCTCTCTTTGCCCCCAGACCCTAAACCTCTGTAGTCCACATACAAATCTTAATTATTTCTTCCCCCTTGGATATTAGGTTTGGGTACCAGTACAACTCAACTGGTGCACGGACTGTCCGAAGGCTCGATTACCCCCAACTCCAGCATCTTGGCTGCCTCAGCCTTAATGTTGACTCTGACCTAGCGAGACAACATGACCACCTTGTTTTTGATAGGTTGGATGTCAACAGTGTCGGCACCATTCACACACTAAGTGGTGAGCCCAGAGGTCAAGGAGAACTGCGCAGAAAACTGCTTTAAAACTACTTGCCTCCAGGCATTTTGCTCTCTGTTCAATCAACTTGGGAAATAATACAACTCCCTCCAATGACCAATCTTGCACTGTGGTGAAGAGGAGTTCTGGCAGAGATTTACTTGCCTCTTCTCCTCCTCCATCTGTGACCATCAGCACCGTCATGTCTGTCAAGTCTTGGTGGGCTTTCAGTCTGTTGACATTGAGTACCCTGCGGGATTCCTCCTGGGCACCCCCAAGGTGGAGGCCAGGCATCCTTAGCGTTGTGGGGGCCGTTGTGGAGATTAAGCAAGCTATTGCCCAGAGTTGCAGAGTGGGACTCCATGATTGGAATGGCACCGAGGCGAGAATTATCAAGTCCGTGGAATTTTTGAGCCCAAGTCCCGCCGAGGCGGGGAATTGAACCCTGGTCCCGGGCTAGACCGCTGCATCAGGGTCTGCCGCTCTAATCATTGAGCCTCTTAAGGGCCCTGTCAAAAGCTTATCAATGTCATCACCTTCCTGATATTCATGGACGGTCTAGTGTCAAACCCACCACCCCTAGACATCTGTCTCTATTTTCCTGCCACCATTTCTTATGCCCACTCACTTCTTTTTGGCCAACTTCTCTGCCTCTTTGGCTGTGTGCTAACTAGGCCTTAAGTTCTCTCTCTCTCTCTGAGGGACAGTCCTACTTTTCCTGTGGTGGGTCTTGTCCCCCCGCCAGCTCTAGGTAGGGCCAGGGCCCTGGTTACTGTATATTTTGACAGGCATTCTGCCTCATCATCACTGAGGTTTAAGGGGACTTCCTCCCCGCTGGACCCATAGAGGCTTGATCTACTAGGCTGTAAAGGCCTCTATCAGTTCTGCCTTCCTTCATGGTAGCAGGGAGTGCTTGTAATTCCCAAGCCCTATACAATTTCCTAAGCTCTACTACTGTGAGAGCGGTGAGGCTAGCATGATCAATCTCCATTGTACCCCTTATGTCTGGGTCACACAATCAGCTGCTGCTAAATGTTAAGATATAACACTCAGATTTTTTTTTTTAATTGAATACATCTTTTGTCCAAAATATAAATCAAAAACAGTTTCTGCACTGATCAATTTAGAGGATTTTTAATTGCCTCACTTAAATACTGAATAGTGTTATCAAACACACGTTCTGGATCCTACCACTGTACACCATGGGCCCGATTCACAGAACTAACTTAAGACAAAATCCTAAACTTACTGCCATTTTTGTATTCACAGAAGGCACTTACTCATTTTGGTATTCACAGAAGACACTTACTCACTTCGGTATTCACAGAAGTTAGGAGTCCTAACTTTAGGACTCCTAAATGCCTTCTGTGAATACCGAAAGTCTTAAAATTAGGATTTTTCTCAGTTTAGGAGTCCTAAAGTTAGGACTCCTAACTTTACTACTGCTAAACTCAGAAAAATCCTAATTTTAAGGCTTTCGGTATTCACAGAAGGCATTTAGGAGTCCTAAAGTTAGGAGTCCTAAGTTTACTACTACTAAATTGAGAAAAATCCTAATTTTAAGACTTTCGGTATTCAGAGAAGGCATTTAGCAGTCCTAAAGTTAGGAGTCCTAACTATACTACTACTAAACTGAGAAAAATCCTAATTTTAAGGCTTTCGGTATTCACAGAAGGCATTTAGGAGTCCTAAAGTTAGGAGTCCTAACTTTACTACTACTAAATTGAGAAAAATCCTAATTTTAAGACTTTCGGTTTTCACAGAAGGCATTTAGGAGTCCTAAAGTTAGGAGTCCTAACTGTACTACTACTACACTGCGAAAAATCCTAATTTTAAGACTTTCGGTATTCACAGAAGGCATTTAGGAGTCCTAAACTTAGGACTCCTAACTTCTGTGAATACCAAAATGAGTGAGTGCCTTCTGTGAATACCAAAATGAGTGAGTGCCTTCTGTGAATACCAAAATGGTAGTAAGTTTAGGATTTTGTCTTAAGTTAGTTCTGTGAATCGGGCCCCATAAATTGGAAGGTGGTTTATTAGTAGCTGAAGTTAGGTACCCACAACTAGTAATACCACCACAATTACACATATGGTCCAGACAAGCCTTAATACCTTCATTATTCATCAACTCTTGGTAGCTTGGCTGACAAGCAGTCAGGATTAACTTAGGATACAGGTGTGTAAAGCATTTAATATTGCCCAAAACAGTAAAAAAGTAAAAGGCACAACACAATAAAAATCCAACAACACACTTGTTTGTGAAATGGAGATGGGAATGTCCTTATTTCAAATAAAATATGTGTTTTCTAGCACCAAAAAGTAAAAAACATCAACTGCTGCTATCTGGTCACGTTAGACCACAACAAAGTAAATGTTTCAGGCCGACTGCTAAGGTGCATGGGTCGGATACGATGAGCGGTAAGGGCTGGTCAAGTTTTTACCTTCTGTAGTAGTCACTGTTTTTGACCTTTTTCTCTCGACATCTCACGATTGGGTGCACTGAAAAGGATTTGATTTGACTACCCTGGCCTGCTGCAGCACGACTCCTCTTTGAGTCCCCTAGGACTTTGTCTTTGTTGTCAATGGTTGATCAGCGGAGATTTTAGAGGGTAAACCTGACCTTTCAGGCCAAGTTGCGGTTTGATGACACTGGCTTGACTCTAGTTATCAATGCCAGTATACTCATGGAGTTTTTCCCAAAAAGTTGACAAAAAGTTCCTGAGCTTTCAGATCTTCTTCCAACAGCACTAGAATTCAGAAGTGCTAGATTTGCTCTTGGGGTCTGGGACTCCAAATCCAACAATGCACCTGGTCAATACAGGAAAATACTGGTGAAGCAGGGTATCTGGAATTGTCCTTTTAATAGATGTTGCTGCTCGGGGAGTTCACTTCTTGACCCTGAAGACAGGTAATATCCTTCTTGTTGTGGAGCCTTTAAAGTGGAGCGGATGCCGTTCTTATGACTGAAGTCCTCTGTTATGCAGTCCAAGAGTCCAGGAGGGCAATTTGTTTTATTTAGAAGAGGTAGACATGCCCTAACATTTTCAGGTATTTCAAGCAGGGAACTGAGGCACTCTCCCATATTTATTCCTCTTTCTGGGCTGGCAAAGCACCCCAACCAATGGTGTTCAAGTTGCCATCCTCTATCATGACAACTTCCTGGAAAGATTGCCATAATTTTATCCCAGAATGCATATTTCGTTAAAAATCAAAATAGATAAATTCCTCCTTGGAGTTCAGGATTGGCTAATCAGCACACAGGTGTGGCTAACATATCCCTACAATCCCTTTCAACCACTTCTTCAAGGAAGAGGGGGCTTGTCTGAGTTCTGTGACATCTGGGATTCCCTTGAAGATCAGTTTATCTCCCCAGCCTCCTTCCAGCCCCAGGCTTCTCCAGAAAGCAAATTTCCTCTGACCAAATGGCTGTATTGTTTCAGCCTCTTCAAACCTATCAAGGAGCACCTTGATTCAGGTTGTTAGAGGCTGGCCAATCAGAAGAGGATGCTAGAGGGCTGTTAGGAAAGTATGTTTTAAAACTACTTTCCAGGAATAGTTATAATAAATCTGGCCTTGCAAATTGTTGGATGCGTTGTAACTTATTTTGATACTTTTAATTAAGTAGCTAGCTCACACCAGTTAAATGTTAGACGTTGTTAAGCTTTAATAAAGCCTTCCCATGTTAGCTTGTACGGCTTGCAGCACAACAAGGGGGGATGACTTTGGCTGTTCCCTCAGAAAAGCTATAAAACATATTTTATAATGTCCCTGCTTTTTATAACAAGTAACCCTAAACTTAGGGCTCCTAGGGCAGACCTTAGGTGCAATTTTGTAGGTAATTAAAAGGTAGTTTATGTATGCTTCATTCCAAAGATGAATTTGGATACAGTTTTTATTTTAAAAGCAGCCTGAAAGGCTGGCTTTAAAATTTCTCCAGAAACCACCTCAGTGCACAGTGCATTAAGTCCCCTGGGCTCTCTAGACCTATATGCCACACCATACACTAGGGACTAATTGTAAGTACACCAATTTTCATATACCTCATTTGAGCCCCAGGGACCACCGCCTCCCTGGGGCTTGATTTTTTTTATATGGAGCGAGGGTGCTGGGAACCCCTCCCTGGGGCAGTTTGAAGCCCAGGAGATCACTACCTCCCTGGGGCTAAGAAAGTATTAAAGTGTGGACCATGTGGATCCCAGGGCCCCATGAACCACTACCTCCCCATGTCCATTTAAAATATATAAAAGTAGGAGGGGCCACACAACTCCCCTCATGGGCCATATAAGGCCCCGGAGACCCCCATCTCCCTGGGGCGGCGCCAATTAAAGAAGAAGGCCATGCATCCCCTCCTGGAGCCATCCCCCAGGGCCAGCTGGCGCTATGTTTTAGGGTACTCACTCTCAGGAGATCACAGATTTATTTTGCTTGACAGACTGCTTGGCAAACAGTTCCCACTCACTGGGAGCAGCGTTTTCATCTATTTACCTGCCCACTATCAAGCGGGCTAAAACCAGATGGCAGAATGGCTCCCATATGCAGGGAGCAGCATTTGTGACTGTTCCCTGTGTATGGGAGCATTGCCAGCTCCCACTGGAAGCGGAGAGCCGACTCGGACTGGAGATACAATAACGCTCCCCATGTGATCCTAACAGTGGTCACTGGGTACCACAGATGTGCTCCAGGGCACCCAGCAGCAAGAAGCTGGGCTCTGGGGGATGGGTCATGGGTCATGGAAGGAGTCCCACGTGGCCCCCCCATTGACCTTTCGCCAGGCCCTGGGGGATCAGGGTCCCCATGGCCAAAATCAGCCGGGGAGGAAAGATGCATGGCTCCTCTCCCTCATTACGTTTTGAGGGGCCTTTCTGTCCCTGATGCTCATTTCACATTTACAATATATAAACATAGAAGGTGCACCAGATAAAGCTCCACTTCTGTAAATGAGAACTGATTCCGACCTCCTGGGCTTAACAGAGGCAAAGCAAGTGTGTTTTCTTGGCAATTCGATATTTAAGGATGAACTGAAATGCTTTGTGGAGGAGAATGCATTGCTGATCTGTGGGAGCATAATCTGTAGTGACTGTGCTGGGTGGGTTCTTTCTTCTCCTTACCTGGTGAGAGCAAAGTCTATGGTTCTCCTTTTAAATGACTACAAGTATGCAAATGTGCAAAAACAAATGAAGCAACACCCATATGGCCCCACACCATTCATCTTTGTAGCATGCAATTGTCTTCCACCTTTTGCCAGGATGATGGGTACTTACCAAAAAGCCCCTCAGCACATTACCATCAATTTGGGTGACACATTGTTGATGCCAAGGAATACGTGGACATCTCCACCACACAAAGAAGCACTTACTTCATATAGTTCATAGGAAGGACCCTTGTTTGGTAGAGATTTACCTCTTTGTAATTTTGTAATCTTCTGTATAGAAGGATTCATGTTATCACAGATGAGATGGATGGAGAGTCATGAGTAACAATCATATTGCCAAAATGCACACTATGTCACTGGAGACATTTCCTTGCCTTCATTGTGTAACTGTAGTGTAGACTATGCAGTAGATATGTCCCCAATGAGTAAGAACTTGATAATTAACCAGTAGAAAGTTCTCTAGTTGGTTAGAACATTTGTGCAAAGCTGTGAACTCTTTTTAGATAAAGAAGCAGATGAGGTTCTATTCTGGGGATAATGTCCCCTTGGCTGCTGAAGATGGTTAGGGGCCGAGAACCATCGTTATCACCAGTAAGTCCCAAACAGTTGGACTGCTGAGAGCTAGTCAGAGTTCTCGTCTCCTTTCTCTACCACTCTGCAAATGTGTATCCTGGCACACTATTGGTTGGGGGATGAAGTCCCCTTGGCTGCTGAGGGTCTTTGGTGTCCAAGCACCACTACTGTTACCAGCAGCAAGTCCCACTCACCAGAATTGCTGAGAGCTCATCAGAGGCTGAGGCCCCTTTCTTCACCACTCTGTAATCGTACCTCCTGGTGCACTACTGGTTGGGGGATGAAGTCCTCTTGGCTGCTGAGGGTGGTTGGTGGCCAAGAACCCCTCCTGTTACCACCAGTAAGTCTCACACAGTGGGATTGCTGAGAGCTCATTGGAGGTCTTGCCTCTTTTCTCCATCCCTCTGCAGAGGTGCCTCCTGATTGGCACTCTACTGGTTGAGGGAAGAAGTCCCCATTGATGCTTAGGATCATTGGAGGCCAAGAACCCCTCCTGTTACCACCAGTAAAAAGCCTACTATGGTATTGATGAGGGCTTGTTGGAAGCCCTGCTGCCTTTTTCCACACACTGTACAGACCCATACAGCAACTCACAAACTCATTCACATACCCACACAGCTACTCACACACCCACTCACAGACCCAAGCAGTCACCCGCACACCCATTCATAAATTCATACTGCCACTAACAAATCCACTCATACAACCATGGAGCTATATACACATATGTAGCTATTTACACACCCAGCTACACACTCATATAGCACTCACACATCTAGTCAAAGACCCATACAGCCACTCACACACTTACTCGCCGACATTTACAGCTACTCACATACCCACTCTGAAAGGTTAGAAGTTACAGTTAGGAAATAAAATTTAAAAAAACCTTCACAATTCACAAAAAAACACAAAGGTTACAGGGATGTTACAGTTAAGATATAGAATTTAAAAAGCCTTACAAATTCACTGAAAAAAAGGCGAACTATAACCTGTGCCCCAGCAGTGTACTGCTTATGACCTCACATATTACATCACTCATGGCATGGACAGTGACATCACTGATGACACCCATATACTCAGTGTGGCTCCCATGTTTAACGTCATGGCAGAGTTGCTAACCTTGCCCAAAAATATTTTTTTAAATATATGCTCACACACTCACTTGCACACTAATGTATGTACTGTCAGACCCACACAGTCACACACTCAGTCACAGACCCATTCGGAGACTCATGCATGAACTCACAGACCCAGTCAGACACTTGCACATTCATCAATAGACCCAGTTACACACTCAAGCACCCACTCACTCACCCACTCTGAAGCTCATGCATCCACTCCCTCAGCCAGTAAGATGCATATTCAACCACTCAGAGACCCACTAAGACACTCATTCACCCACTCAGAGACTTATGCAGCAACTCACAGATCCATTCAGATCACAACACACCCAATCACAGACCCACTCATATTGTCCTGCACTCACTCTCAGACCTACTCAGAGACTCATGCACCCACTCACAGACCCATTCAGGCCCTCATACTCCCCTCACCCACTCAGATGCTCATAGGCTCACTCACTGACCTACTCAGACATTCATGTACCCACTCACTCAACCAGTGAGAGGCTTATGCAGCCCCTCATAGACCCACTCACAGATTGCACGTCCTTCACAGACCCACTCAGACACTCATGCACCTACTCACAGACCCACTCTGAGACTCACACAGTCACTCACAGACCTACTCAGACACTCATGCACCCACTCACTCACCTACTCAGAAGCTCATTCACCCACTTACAGACCTACTCAGACACCCATGCACCCACTTACTCACCCAAGCCATGCAAGCTGCTTCCAGGATTCAACCATTATGTCCTGCTATCTTTGTCTGCAACTGTGATGCCTCCAAGAACCCCAGACCACATCCAGTCTTCAACAAATTGCTGAGAACCTCCCTTGGAGCAGAGGATCTACTTCCCTGCAGACTGTTGACACTGAAACTCAAAGTCTGGTTCATCGACCTGCTGCTCCCTGGTGAGTCCAAAGCAGCCTTAAAGTCAGAAGAGGTACACCAGCTCCAGAGCGTCAAATATGCCTTCCTTCCAAGTCTGGAGACACCAGGACCTACTGGAGCCATGCTGCACCAAAACCCAGGGAACCGGACCCCTACACCAAAGACCAAGTAGAAAGAGTCCAATCCAGACTGCAACTGCTCAGTTAGCCAGCACACATCGATACCCCTGAGAACCACTTTGTGAGTGGCCTACCTGTCCTGGAATCCCTACTGCAAGCTGCCTGCTCCTGGCCATGAAGATAACTTGACACAAGCCTTTTGTCTGACCTATCTGTTCTGCACCCATCCCACCTGACCTGGGTACCGACAAACTGACTGTGCTTCCGTGGTCCTCATGCACGTGTGAGCTGCTCACTCTGATAAGACCCCCAGACCTAGCTGTAAGTCCCTTAGTGCAGTGTGTTTCAAGTGCCCCCTTCCTTTTAGCACACCAGCTACCAACAACTTCAGTACCCTGCTCCCTGCTGCCGGACAAAACCGGGACACTCCTGTGAATCCACTGGGGGAACATTGGACCTGGCCCTGGTACTTACCTTACTTCATAAGGTGAACCTCAAAATCCAACTGAACAAATGTAGATGCATTTTCTTATTTCTTCCCATTGATTTAAATGTGAGTAATTGCACACAAAAGTAATTCAATTTGTGACTTTTGAAAATTAATACCTTTAAACGTACTTTCTGCAGGATGAATTTCTTGTTCTGAAAAAATATATACAAATCTATAGATAAAAATCAATGTTCTTTTTGCAAATTGGCATCTAATTTATTCTTGAGCGAGTTTCTCATTTATTGCCTCTCTGAGTAAAACAATGCATAGCACTACCCTCTGATAAGCCTGACTGCTCACCCACACTAATACAAAAAAGAGCATTAGTATAATCTACTTTAGCCCCTGTATACCAATAAGGGATCCACTAGACACTCCACGCAGAATACTTCATTGTACTACATTATATAGAGAGCTAGCCTTCTACATATATTAGTAGACATATTCTACATCTGATTGTGCAAAGAAGAAAGAGAACCAGTGTCTGCATTTTACACTGCTATGCAGTAAGCCTTAAATGTATCACCTCTAAGGTAAGCTGTAGGTAGCCAATAGCAGAGGAAGGGACGTGTTTAACAGGCAAAATGTAATTTCAATTTTTAGTCAGTTAGAAACTTACTTACAGACCAATAAACCCAGCTATACATCCACTTATCTATCTATGCACTCACTTAGATATCTATTTAGAAAACAACAGAGAAACTAATACACCCAGTGAGACAGTAACAGAGGCACTTAAATACCCACTCACACACACATCCAGTAGTATTGGTGGCAGTTGCATACACAGTTGAATATCCCAACACTCACTTACACAGCCACCAAGTAATCAATGCATCTATTTACGTATACATTGAGAGTCCCATAGAGTAACTAAGAGACCTAAATATAAATCAAAATACTTACTTACATATCCAATGACACACTAAAATACCTACTGAGATACTCATTCAGATATGTACTTCAGAACTAAATCCAACAAGTTACCCATGCAGACAAGTAGCTCTTTAAACATATCTGGGATCTGAAACTGCAGAGCTTGTGTATGCAGTTTTCCTGTTAGGCTGAGTTGACATTCAAAACACATTGCTAAGCCTTAAACTCCTTTTATACTATATATACACCACCCCTATTATAGGCTGTAGGTAGGCTACAGGACAGGGAGCTATCAGCTTAAAAGATAAGACATGTTGTTTCAAGGCGATTGAGCTACATGCACACTTAAGAGTCACATATGTTCGTTATTCATCTAGGCTCCCACCCATACTAAAACTCACATACCTATGTGTAAAAGGATGGAGCCACTAATACATCTAGTGACACACTGGCAGAGGCACTTAAACATTCACTAGCATGGACATAGAGGTCTTATGTATCCAGCAGTGATGGAAGCTGTTGTAAACACTGTTAAATACCCCAATACTTTCTAACACAACAAGCAAGGACTGATACATTGGCTCATACATGTATTGAAGTACCAGCACAACCAAGGTACTCATCAAGTAGCTGTTTCCAAATCTCTGGGTCCTGCTACTCCAGAGCCTGTGTGCAGTTTTACTGCAATTTTGACTGGGATTTAAACCCCTTGTTAGGCCTTAAACTACTCGTGTACTACATATAAGTGACCCTTAAGGAATGCCGTAGGCAGACATAGGATAGGGTCCTATTTGTTTAAAAGGTAAGAGATATATTTAGAAATTTTCAGTAAGTTACATGTAGGCCTGGGGGGTGAACTTCTCTCCGTTCGCGGAATTTGCGGCGTTGTCTGCACTCTGCACTCCGTGGAGCTCGCGGTGTGCAGAAAACTCCACTTTAGGATGTGCAGCAGAGATATTTCCCTCGCTCGCGAATGGTAAGTTGGCGATCGATCATGAACAGTAAGTTCGCGATCGCGAGCAGGCACTCGGATAGAACTTCTACCCAAGCGGCATGAATACCAGCACAAATTACAGTTTGCACTGCACTCCACCACTCCGCGGACCATTTTTGTAACTTCGTGAACCGCGCCCAGGCCTAGATACATGCACACTTACAGACACATACACCCTGTTATACATCCTGTGCCTCTTCCATACTGTAACTCAGTCAGACAGCAACAGAGGGAGTTACATATGGGCCTAGGCATAAAATACCGCTCCACTCATGGAGTTTGTGATATTCGGCAACTCCGTGTTCCGCAGGGAATGCAGAGTTACTGATTAAAGAGCGAAAGTATTTTTTTATTGGTGCACTCGAAATGTCATTTCACATGCAGGGTGACATACCGGGCACTCGTGAGTACTCATGAGATGTTCTAGCCACTCCCGGGTACCAACGAGATCTTTTAGCCACCCGCAAGATTTTGATGTCTCTAGGCTGACTTTAGGACACACTGGCGACTTCCTGCATATCTTTGTGACGTACACAAGTGCGCACGATTGACTTCGACTGCAACCTGGCGAATATTCTCTTCTCGAGAAGCAGCTACATCTCCTCAAAATGGCAATTTGGAGTTCCAAACCTTCTCAATATGGACTGTTTGCATTGTTTTTTTGTATGGGTAGTCCCGTTTTTAAACTTTTTTTTTCAGCAGGAAGTGTCCCAGAGTCTTCAACTTCCTGCTCCTGTCCAGCAGGCTACTTTCAGTGCTTTGCCTTTCTTCTGGTCACCTTTCATGTGGATTTGGAGCTGGAAAGATCACTCTCTGTGTCTGCTGCTTATAAACAATTGGATTTAAGGACTTTACATTTTAGATTACACAAGTAAAACAACTGTTATATGTGTGTTGTTTGTTTGATAGAGAGCATGCACCAGGATTTATTTGTATTTTTATTCAATTTTTGATTATTGTGGTGGGGTGGCCTGCACATTTAGTAGGGGCCTCGTTATTTTTTGCATATAATTTTTCTTCTTGTGTAAAGGAAAAATGTTGCCAAGTTTAGTAAATGTTCTCCATGTTTTTTTAATATATTTGCTATTTTCATATACTTCACTATGGGGCATATGCATCAACCAAACGAATACCGATTCCTTAATTGCGAAAAATAAGGAATCGCCATTAAGGAATCGGTATATGGCATGCATCAACAGATTCGGTAAAATTTAGCGATTCCTTAAAAATCGCTAAATTTACCGATTTCTCAATTGCGGGGCATGCAAACTCCCATTAGCAAATTGCGAGTTTGGTAATACCGAAGTAGCTAATAGCGAGTTTGGTAATACCGAGTTAGCTATTAGCGAATCGGTAATAGCGAAATCGCAAATGACCGCGTCGCTCCGGGAACGTGCAGATGACATCACCAACCAGGAAATACTGCAGCCCCACCCACATAGCCTCGACAGAGGAGCAGACAGGAGCTGGGAAGGAAGACTGCCTGTGCAGAGTGAGGCCACACCGACTCTGCAAATCCCAAGACACACACATCATGGCGCAGGAAGTGCCATCCAGCGCTGAGTCAGCACGCAATCGAAAGCGGAAATTCTCGGACAGGGAGCTTGAGTACCTTATCGAGGGAGTCTCCAGCAAACACGACCGCCTCTTTGGCAAGCTGTCCCTCAAGGTGCCTGAGCAGGAGAAGCGGCGCATTTGGCTGCGCATCCGTGAGAGGGTGAATGCAGTTGGCGTCACGCCCCGCAGCATCGACGACCTCAAAAAAAGGTGGTACGACCTGCGGAAGCGTGCCAAGGAGAGGATTGCGGAGAGGCTCCGGGAGGCGAGCAGGACTGGAGGCGGACCATCTACAGCACCATCCAACACAGCCCTGGAGGACCTGGTGGAAGGGACCATAGAGCGGGAAGCCGTCGTGGGGGTGACCCAGATGGACACGTCCGGCGCAGCCACAAGTGCCCAAGGTAAGATGCATGCCTGTGCCCACACCCAGCATAGCGTAAATCCATTTCCATACCCCCAGCCTGATCTCAGTGTGTCTGCAGCTCTGGCACACACAGCTTTACACATGACACTAGTGCATCATGGGAGTTGTAGTCTAGTCAGCCCAGTGTGCATGTACAGGCGTAAATTCAATGACCATACACCACATCAGTTGAACATGGATGGATAATGTTTATTCAGTGGACCACAGAGGGACATTTATGTGTACTACACTATGTAGGTGTAATTATCCCACTAACCATGCACTGTTTCACACACAGATGCATCACCTGGGGATTCGGACGACAGCGGGCAGCTGATCATCTCCGAAACACCCGTCGAGTCCGACCAGGAGACAGCGCAGGACGCGCATGCATCACCTACACCTGCCACCCCAACAGCACCACCTCCACCAGCACCACCAGCAATGCCACCAGCACCAGCGCCACAAGCAACGGCACCAGCCAAACAGGCTGCAGCTACAACAGCCACAATAGCGCAGAGGCGCAGGTCCCAAGTTGCGCCCTTGCAGGAGATGGAAACACCCTCCTCGCAATTGGCACCCAGGCAGCGCACCAACACACCACCTGATGCACCACCTGGAGGCGCAAGACGCGCACGGCGGCGCAGGGCTCGTCGAAGTTCCGTCTCCTCAGCCGAACAGGATGTCCCAGCTACTTCTGCAATCGAGGAGAGGATGCTGCATACACAGCGCCAGCAGAGACGACATGTGGCAAACATTAGCTGCAAAATCGTGCGCCTTGCTAGGGAGATGCGCGCCATGACTGCAGCAGTTACGGACATGAGCACGGCGGTCAGGGACATGACCACTGTGGTGGCAGAGGGCAATGCTCAGCTCAGGGAGGAGGTACATGAGCTCACCCGTGCCATGAGGGAGGGCCATGAGTGCCATGAGAGGAGGCACCGGCAGCAATTGTTGCGTTCCTCCGCCGCTACCAAGGCTATAACACGGCACAGCAACAGCACCGCAGTGTTGGCACGCCACTCAGTGTCCCTGCAGGTGGACCTTGGCCACTTCTGCGGGGATGTAGCGAAGTCACTAGGACACATCACCACTGCTGTGGAACACCTTCAGAGCAGCACATGCAGTGCTGCTGCTTTGGGAGGGGATGACGCCAGTGAGGCTGCCTCCAGTGTCAGCAGCGTGTCACTGGCAGAGGCCAGCACCAGGCGCCGCAGTTCGCGTGCCTCCACGGGGCCAGGCCGTGGTGAGGCATTGGATACACCTGAGCGGAGGCTTGGGGTACGTGGGAAGCGCCACTAGACAGTTGGACATGCATGCAGGACCATGGTGGGGCAACCATGGACATCCACTTACTGAGTATGCACAGGCGTGACTTTAAGGCACCTTTTATTTACATTTATGCAATTGGAGCATGATTTACATAGCTAGTTTTGTTGCACAAACCTCAGTGCTACTGTGCATTAAACAGTTGCACCCCAAACTAACTTGTAATGTCTCTTGTTCAAATGTTTCAAAAATGATTTTGCATTATGTATGTCCGCCTCCTATGGCCCTCTGCTGTGTTAGGGATGTGTGCCTGTCGTTGTTGGCCGGGTGGTTGGTCATCCCGGTGGTCGTCATCCCTGTCCACCTCTATGGGTATCCCCCTTCTGGTGGCAATGTTGTGCAGCATTGCACATACAGCAATTATCCGGCAGCATGTTTCAGGTTTGTATAGCATGGTGCCGCCAGTCTTGTGGAGGATTCGGAAGCGACTCTTGAGAATCCCAAAAGTCCTCTCTATTACATTCCTAGTGCTGATGTGTGCAGCGTTGTAGCGATGTTCCTGCGGGGTTGCTGGATTGATGTATGGGGTGAGTATGTATTCCCGCAGGGCGTAAGCACTGTCACCTAGAAGATAGAAGCATAGACTTAGCATTGGTGATGTACATACATGTGTGGTGTTGGTGTGGGGAAGCGTATTTCTACGTACCTAGCAGGAGTCCCTCTCCAAATTCTCCGTTGATTAGTCGCCTGTGCATTCCACTGTGGCGGAAGATGTAGGAGTCGTGTGTGCTCCCTGGGAATTGTGCCACTAGGTCCGTTATGATGTTCTTGGCATCGCACACAACCTGCACGTTGATCGAGTGGTATGACTTGCGGTTCCGGAATATGTACTCATTGTCTGCGGGAGGACATATGGCGATATGCGTGCAGTCGATGCATCCAATCACATGTGGGAATTGTGCCACCTGGTAGAAAGCGTGTTTGGTGCGGTCCAACTGCTGTGGGGTTGTGGGGAAGCTGATGTGTGTGTGTAGCATTGTCAGCATGGCATCTAGGAATTTCTTGAAGAAGCGTGACAGTGCGCTTTGCGATACACCTCCGGCCACCGCAATTACCCCCTGGAAACTCCCTGAGGCCAGTAGGTGCAGGATGCATAGGAACTAAACGTGCGCAGGGATTGCATTTGTCCGGTGTGTCTGGTGCTGCAGTAATGGTTCCAGGTCTGCAATCAGGCGCATGATCATAGCACGATTGAGGCGATACTTCTCGTACACCTCGTCCTCATTCTGCCCGAGCAAGGTTATGCGCAGTCTGAAAACTCGCTCCTGGACCCTTCTCCTGCGCTGTCCTGCTGCATTGATCCGCATCCTCCTTGCAAGCACGTAGAGGGCAGCAATTTTGTGGGAGCCAACAGGGTCTCCTGGGCCACATTTAAGGGTTTAGTGATTGCCTCAATCATTTGCACATGTAGAATTTTTTTTTGCATTACCTTTTTTTTTTTTTTTTACTTTACCTCCAGGTTTTGATTCCCCTTACTTAGCTCTTGCTAAATAGCTAATTTTGGGATTTTCGTTATTAGCGAGTTTTGTTGCATTGGGGTGCGATTCGTTATTTGCTATTGGCACTTTCCGGGAGCTAATAGTGATTTCGGTAACTGCTAATCGGTATATAGCGATTCGGTAATTTAGCATTTTGGGTATTAGCGAATCGGTATGTTAGCGGATATTTTTTTCCCGATTCGTTATTTGCTCATGTTTTGGGTTGATGCATTGGGATTGGGTATTTTTGACTCGCTACCGGGAGCTAATAACGAATTGGTATTTTACCGACTGGATTTTGGCTTGATGCATGAGGGTGTATGTGGCCTAGTCTGCCAATAGGCCTTCCAGCCAGTATGGCCAGAATGAGTTATGTGTATATGAAACAACTGTTTCTATGGTGTCTGTTGAATTAAAACATCATTAGGCAATGGAAGGCATTGGATTAGAATACAAAATGTGCTTTTGGTGATATTGCACATTTTTTTCTGCAAGTGGTGTATAGGTGGGGTAATGCCTTTGGAGGATGTGTGTTTTTGTAAAACATTTTAGGCCAGCTAGAATTTGTTTTTAGCGTTGCTGAATTAATGTTGTGTTACCATTCCTCCTTTGTCTGGTCAGTGTGCGAGTGTGGTTGCCATTGGCCACCATTTGTCTTTGTTCCCCGTGCCATGTGCCAGGGGCCATTTTTTATAGTCAGTGCCCATAGGACTATGTGTGTTCTTTGTTTTCCATGCCTCTTGCTTGTTGATTGACCACATGGTTTGCTGCCATTTATTGTAGCCAGTCACTGTGCTTTTCTGATAGGCCTGCATTTGTTATTTGTTTCTGGTCAAGCTTCCTTGCTGGTTGTTGTTATTGTGAACATGTGGCTGGTGGGCATTTTATATAGGCAGCCAGTGTGCTTTTGCCATAGACCTGCATGCGTTCTTTCTTTTTTGTGGCCATGTCTCCTAGCTAGTTGTTGTTGTGACCATGTGGCTGGCGGGAATTTTGTGTAGTCAGTCAACATGTCTGCATTGTTGTTGCTCTTTCCTATCCTTCCTGAGTGTACATGAAATTGTGGGTTGGAGTGCTTTACGAATAAAAAGGATACAATGCATTGTTAGTTATTTATAACTTTAGTAACCACACTAAATTATACTAATAATTCAACTGCAACAATGCCACATTTCACTGATGTTCTCCATGCTTGTTTGCTTTTAGCTGCACAAGGGAAGAGACTACATCACCCACAGTACAGCCAGACAGAAGGTTTGTGCAAAACATTACACATGAACACACAATACGGACATCTCTTAATCTCTTCAGCTTGTGAAGCTAAGAGCCCCTTCCAACTGACAGCTTCAAGATGGCCCCACAGAAAGTGGTCAGCGATGAGGAGAAGCTTATTTTTATCAATGATGTGTCAGCCAGAATATTGTTCAGTAAACTTGTGCCTGCCACAGCTGCCTCTTATGAGTAAGCTGGGAGCAGCACCCCTTTATCAGTGGAATCGCCCCAACCTAGGTCCAAGCCCATGTCTGACAAAGAGGTAGTCACTCTCATCACAGTAAAGCCAAAGACCAGTAACGTTGACTTGGACTTATTTATTTCGCAAAGTAGTGCCCAATCGTTGAGGGAATCTCAAATCAGTGGACAACAAATGCTGCAGCCAGCAATAATAGTTCCTATTGAAGTAGGAGTAGTTCAGGAAATTGAGCTTCATGCCAAGTAAATATAAGAAGCCCCTCTTTCATAATACCCAATGTCTTCCAGATCTTCTGCAAGAAGAAAATAATGATACTCCATCATCTTATCCAGATCCCCTTCTGATGATCAAGGCAACACTTGGATGCTGCCTCAATTTGAGACATGCCAGGAGAGGCTAGGGAAAAGGAAGGTCCCTGAAAGCCTTAACATTATAGATGAAGAAGAGGTGGATGACGAGCCAATCATCATGGATGTAAGCCCAGCCGCAGTGGAAACTGAGGTTTCCCCATCACAACCTACTCTGAGGGATTTGGTACGGATAGCACTACCATCTACCATGTATGCAAGGGCCTGGCAGAGACCTACATTCACAACCATCTCAGTAGAAGAAGGCACTACGGAGAGGCAAAGGTCAAGCCACCCACCTACTACCACTTCTTCCAGCATTTGCCGTGGCACCATTGACAGAATGTAGAACTCCCCAATTTGGGACAGACAGCAAGAAGTAGCTGAACATTGCCATATGCTTCATTTGCAGCACAAGTGATAGTCGGGGTAAGCTTGGTACAAACTATGGTCCCAGAGGCCAAACAACCCATTTAAAAAAACACCACACAATCCACTGGGAGGCGCACCTTAGCAAAAATACTACAAGTTGTGTTGGTGAAGGTGGTGAGAACAGGAAATCTGAATCTGCTTTGATCATGGTGGGAGGTGAAGAAGAGGGATACATTGGCATTCTGCAAATCAACCGTGTCCCCAGCCGTGCAATAGTATTGCCAACAACCCCATCAGACCCATCACAGTGGCACCAGTGTCAGGTCTAGACACCAAGGCAAGAGCATACAGTAACTGACCTGCTGAGATGCACATTGAGCCTACCTGCTTCTGCTTTCAGCCTCAAGAAGAAGTCGCCGGTTTCAATGGCACCAGAAAAGGAAACAAATTAAGATACTATTTCTGGCATGTTTATGCAGGAGGGGTAGTACAAACACAAAAACCCAACAGCACGTTTGTACAAAGAAAGGCTGGTTATAATGTACAATGTTCGCGCTATACCTCCTCCCTTTTTTTTGTGGAACGGAGTGGTTTTTCTAGAATTTGTGGTGGCCAGCTGCCCAAAATAGAAAGTTCCCAGACGGTCCTATTTTGCCAGAGTTTCTCTACTGGAATTTGTTGGACAAGATTTTCTTCACACTTTCCACCTGATGACAGACATGTGGACCAGTAGCCAAAGCCACTGATTACATGTGCATCACTGCACACTGGATCTCTTTTGTGGGGGTTAGAGGATGTGATAATAGAATGCCAGTTAAAGACCTCATACAGGAGGTGTCAACACATTAGAACTCAACTTATTACATGTTGCAGCATCTGTTTGACCAGTACAGACCATTCAATGAATAGGTCATGCAGAGAGGGTATGCAAATATGAAAGGCATGGCCATTAAGATGGGTCATTGGGGCTTAGTCAAATGCCTGACAGAGATGCTGATTCCTTTTGATGTTTTCGCATGGGAAGTGAACAAGGAGGACAGTACCATGGGCTATCCTGTTGCTGCATATGCCACAGGAAAAGCCAAAGCAGGTGTCTGAAATGTAAGCAGGTGCGGACGAAAAAAAAGATGTGTAGGAGTTGTTGGCGAGCATAATCCTTTGCTTGATACAATGGTGGAAAGAGACAATGTGTCATCAAAACATCTGTGCCACAATTTTATTTTGAAACTTTTTTTTATTAATATTCTTACATGGCATGTGGCAGTAATTACACAGAATACATAGAGACCATTAGAGCTTTGGTATACGTTTGTTCTCCCAAATATAATGCGTTCACATTTCTTTTCCCTTCCCCAAAGCCACCTCTGTGAACACCCTCTCGCTTACATTCATACAACCTCCAACCCCCAAAGGGGGCCATTCATGGGCTTCCCCGATATAAATTCCATGTGTTCCAGATTTGCTCACACTTTTTGGGGCAGCCCATACATTCCTATACTACTTTTTCTGCTACCATACACCAATCTATATCTTTCTTCCAGTCACAGAATGTTGGTGCTGCATCAGCTCCCCACAATCAGGCAATGTTACGTTTGGCTATTATCATCCCCAGCGACACCAAGTTCCTCTCTTTGTTAGTCAGGTTGGTGGCCGCAGGGGCGGCCTTAGTCATGTGCAAGCTGTGCACCTGCACAGGGC
Organism: Triturus cristatus; assembly: GCF_964204655.1. Taxonomy (NCBI): domain Eukaryota; kingdom Metazoa; phylum Chordata; class Amphibia; order Caudata; family Salamandridae; genus Triturus; species Triturus cristatus. The sequence continues at coordinate 162,035,763 of NC_140585.1, forward strand.
CACCAAACCCCAGGGGCCACCACGAGGAATCGGATACAATACTTATTCGTGGCGGCCCCTGGCAGGGATTTGGCACATGAACAACTGAGGCGTGCTAAATCCAATGTGATGCACGCTGAATGGTTGTTCTTATACTCTTTTCCTTTCTAACCCAGTCTCGTCTTTGTGTGGGGTCGGCCTTGTTTCGGGCTCTTCTGGTAGGTCTTGTGCTTGTTTAGAACTTTTTTTCCAGGAGAATCGAGCTTGTTTTAATAGTCCAGATCTGGCACCTCCGGAGGCTCGCATGCGCGCGCATGTGCAGTGCCCGCGATTCCTGCAGCGAAGGGGTTACAGAAGCACCACGCATCACTGGCGGCAGGAGGGGTGGCAGCACCGGTGCCCGGCGTGCAGCGAGCAGCACCGAGACCGGCCGAGGCCATGCACCGGCGCGCCTAGAGACCCTGGGCAAGAAAGGCCGCCTTGCAGAGGATAGCATGCCAGTATGCAACCTTTGGTGCCAGCTGCGAGGTGAGCAGCCTGAGGGTCAGGGCATGGGGAGGGGGAGTGAGGAGGTCAGCATGTGCCACTGCAGAGTGAACCCGAGGGAAGGTGAGCCATTGGACGAGGGTGTGGGGAGCCCTGGGGAGGAGGGCAGATCAGGCGCAGGAATGTATCCCAGCCCGTGGGGGTGAGGAGCCGGGGGCGTGGGGAAGGTTGGGTGAGGATGTTATTGTAGATGGTGTGTGCTTTGGGTCTGGGTGGAGGTAAGCCATGTGGGGTGGCGAGCTGGAGGTATTCTGGTGGTCATGGGAAGGGAGGGCATGATGAATCGTGAGAGAGAGCCTCTCTCTCACGATTCATCTCTGAGAGGGCGCGGGTCGGAGAGGTGGTCACCGTGCGCCAGGGGTAGGGAGTGGTACAGATCGGCGCTGTATGTTGAGGGAAGAGTGAGTCAGGAATGCAGGGGCGGTGTTTACTTGTGGCTGAGGGGAGGCATGGTGACTTTTGGAGGTGTAACTTGGAACGCACGGTCGTATTGGGGGGGAAGAGGAGAGCAGGGTATGAGGTGTTAGACGTAATGTTAAGGATTCATTAAAATGATTACAATTACTTATCAACAATCATGAAAACAGAGTATGAAGCTGATACTTGTGATCTAATGAGTGGATATGCCTGCACAAATCTTTTAAAACATCGAGTGTTCGAATGTACTTGGCATTTGGTTATGTCTGTTTATATGGTGTTGAGGCAGACTTGAAATGCAAGCACCTATGGATGGACGCCAGGAATAGGATGGCAGTGCCTACCCATGTTAACTCAATCTAATGCCCTTTTGCAGAGACCTTGGTAGGAGACTGGCTTCTTGATCATTTCTTTAATTACAATCCAGTGCTTGTCATGTGACTAGCAGAGAAAACTAGTTTAACTAGTCCTCAGTTTGCAATTGGTGAAGCAGCCTTCTCTGTCCATACTAGGGGCATAGTTACCATTGGTTCAGCAAGTACAGTGATACTGAGACCCAAAACCCTCAGGGGCCCATTGAACACTGATAATTGCTATATTTTACTTCCTGAGCAGCAGCCAAAGGGGCCATTTTCCTTGCTTATGCCACGGCCCATGGGGTCGTTGGTACGCTGTGCTAGTGATTCGTACGTCTGCTTGAAAGTTGTCTCCTGACTGGATGTTCCTTGCACATTAATTTTGCTTCAGTGAACCTCTAGTGCCTTTTCATAGCCTTAGGACTCACTGTAATTAATCCTTGTTTAATAGGTGCTCTTAAAGCGAGCAGAACTGGTTGCTGGAATATGACACTATACAAGAAACCTTAATTAAATATATTGTATTTTGTCTTTTGACAATGTGGTAAAGTGGACGAGTCTTTGGTTACTTGTAGGCTGTCTTCAGGATCAGTTAGTGACGTACTGAGACAGGTCTCTGTGTGCCATGATTTCAAGGGAGCTTACTCTCTTCCTGCTAAGGTCCCTTCCCAAATAGATCATGAACTATTCTCCAGGCTCTACTGTTCTCAGTGGACTGAGAAAACAGACCTTGTATGCCAAGTCACATGATCTACCCTATAGTTTTTTAACACTCTTCAAATAAACCTTCCATATGTGGCTAGTCCTCATAATGTGTCATACATGTAGTGGGAAGGGTAATTACTATAAATCAGTCAGGGTTTGTAAAGCTCAGCTGCTTCACACATAAGGGTCTCGAGGCGGTGTGGGATTCATGCTGCTGGATCATGCTGCTTGTTGGTTGAACAGCGAGGTCTTGTGGTCCTTCCTGAACTGCTGGAGCGATGGTGAGGGTCTGAGGTGCAGGGGGAGGGTTTTCGGGTCTTCACTGCCAGGTGGGAGAAGTAGCGGCCTCCACTGTTTTATCAGCGGCTGCACTGGGTGGCTGCTAGGGAGATGGTTCTGGAACATATTTTCCTGGTAGGTTGGTGGCAATTCACTCGTTCATTAAGGTATGCTGGTCCTTCATTGTGTAGTCCAGGGAAGACATGGCTTGGCAGTTCGGGCTGGACTGTTCCCATGAGGCACAGGGTCAAGGCTGATTTGCATATGGCCATGTCTGAACTGGGGTGGTGTGGTGAGCAAAAAAACTATGGATTTAGGCCCAGATCTCTGTACTGGGGTGAATGTATGACATTGTTCTGCATTCTGTCCATCGACTGTTGTTTTTGCAAGAAAATAAAAATGACACATCAAAATCTTTCAGCAGCCGCCACTGCTGATTGTCTTCTTTTTTTCCCTACCCACTGCTAGCCTCGCCCGCTGCATTGCAAGCAAAATGAAGAGAATTTGAGTACACAAATCTGGTTATTCGAAACGAAAGAGAAAGGTGGCTCAACAGGCTTTCGTAGTGTCACAGGAAGGAGCAATCCTGAACTTTATCACCCAAGGGAAACCTAAAGATGGAGAATCCTCTGGCCAGAGTACTGCTGATGCACTAGGTAAAACAGGCGCTGACGACCATAAAGAAGAACAAAAAAATGATGATATCCATGAGCAGAATGATACTCATGAGCAGACCAATGAAAATGAACAAGGTGACTCTGAAATTGATACAAACATGCAGCAATTACCAACTCAGGATGAGGATTATTACAAAAGACCCTCAGACAGAGAAACTGAAACATCATTCATCGGTCCATCAACATCTGGCATTCTGAAGGAGGTTCAGAGTTTACAGACGGATGATGCTGGTATTGAAAAAGAAGCCAAAGAGCAAGACCATGTTACAGACCCGTGTTCTGAATTTGATTTATGTGATTGGAGGGATCCTACTTTGTGGCCGAACTCTCTTACGGACGCGCAACGTGTTTTTCTTGTTGAAAGGGGTCCCTCCAGAGACCCAGATTCTAAAACAAAATATCCAAGTGATGAGCACTCAAAAAGTAAACGTCGTTTTTCTGTTACCATGTTACTGGTCATCTAACGCCTTTTCTGGACGTTTTATTAAAACACCTTACTGAGCTCCGCCCCGCCCGGACCCCCTCTTCCGGGGCCCCCTACCTGCGCTCCCTGCACAGGGCCACCATGAGCCTAGAGCCGCCCTGTGGCGTCCCACACATTTAATAAGCACCTTTGAGGCAGTAGCTCTATCTCAACTCCCAATACCTCGCTAAGTAAGAGTATAATTACTTCCCAGAATCACTAGCAGATATTCCATTCCTACTCTTACCCTCAAAGAACTAACGTTGATGGAGGATGACATCACAGATGGAGAGGTGGCCCAGGCAATTCGCAATATCCAGTCAGGAAAAGCGATGGGACCAAATGCCTCTGAATAGAATTATATAAATTGGCAGCTAATAAGGTAGAATATGTATTTGAAAGCCGAGAAAAGGGGTGGCTCACAGAGGACCAACAGCTGGCATCAATCGTGGTGAGTCATAAGGAGGGTAAAACTAGAGATAAATGTGCCTCCTATCACCCCATCTCCCTCCTGACTGCGGAGGTCAAAATACTAACCAAACTATTTGCATCTCGACTCATGCAGATTGTCCTAAGACTAGTATAATCAGATCGATCAAGCTTAATGCCGGGCACAATACAGCACTCAATATACGCAGATTCCAAGAAGTGTTGAAGAGAGTCGAAACACTTCAGGAAGATGTGGTGGTTGTGCCACTAGATGCCCATATGACATTCAACACACTTGAATGGCCATATCTATTCACAGTGCTAGAGAAGATGGGCTTTGGACCTAAAGTCCTGGCTTGGCTACTGCTCTTCTGCAAGAAGCCCCAGAAACAGGTAGTAGTAAATGGCAGTATGTTCAGATCATTCCCCCTCCAAAGAGGAATGGAACAGGATGTCAATTATCAACACTAATCTTTGCCTTGTGACAGGAGCCCCTGGCTACTTGGATTTGGACAGATCCACTTATACAGGGACTGTTTTGGTCAGAGGACTGGGAGGATAGAATATCCTTATATATGGATGATATCCTCCTCTACGTAGCAGCCCTCAATAAGTAGAGTGCTGAATATATTCATGATCTTCGGGAAATACTCCAGTTACACTACAAATTGGTCTCAATCTATAATTTATATACTACATTGCACCCCCAAACCTTACCCAGGGAGTTTGAAGCCAGGGTAGTGACTGAAGGCTTCTGCTACCTTGGCATATTTGTAATCACAGACCCAGATCAGTTTTACATCTGCAATCTGCAGTCACCATTGATGCAACTGAAGGGAGATGTACGACACTGGAGATCACTACCACTCTCCCTACTAGGGTGAGCTGCCCTATTTAAAATGGTGGCGTTCCTCCGGTTTCTATACATATTACAAGACACACCATTCATGGTCCCCTAATCTCCCTTTACAGCAATGGAGAGGAAACAAAGACCACTATTGGGGAATGGGAAGCCCAGGCAACTAGCCATGATGAATTTGGTGCGGGATGGTATAATGGAGGGTAAGCCTGGGTGGAGTTAGTGGAGTTTTACTCTGCTGAACTCCACAAAGTGCCAGAAAAACTCTGCCACACTACACGGATTTCCGCCACTGGTGGAGTCTGTTAAGTTGTGCTTCTCTAACTGATTTTTAGCCCCAGGAATTTGCCTCGCACTGTAAAATCAGCACAAATGGCACTAAGCGTAATGTCTGAGGGCGCTGCTGCTTTCTGCTGGTCGAGTAGACATTCTACTTGAGCAGCAGCTTCCTTAGTGCGAATGGCAAATTTCTCAACACGAGCGGTCGGGACCTGCTGCAACCACCCACGCTGAGAAATCTCACCAGGAGGAGGCCTAGCACATTATTTATTTTGTCACGAGCACTCGCCAACTTACTGTTAGTGAACCACTCTAGAAAAAAAACTCCTCTGCACATTACTTTGCAGAGTTTTTCAAAACTTTGCGCAGAGCACGGAGCATGGTGTGAGCAAAACTCCATGAACTCTGCCGGTTTAGCAGAATTATTTGCCCACCCCCTAATGGAGGAATTGCGTTGCCAAATGTACAGAAATATTACTGGACAGCACAAAGAGTGGTTATTAATCAGTGGGTACAGCGACCACAGGATGAACCAGCATATCGACTGGACTGCTATGTCTTACGGCCAGGAGGATATACAAAGGCGCTATACACCAACCTCGGACACCTCCATTTCACAGGTCTAACACAGCACACGATACAGCTCTGGTCAATGGAAAGATGGGGGGCACAAAAAAGTCACGAAAGCCACGCTGCTGTGGGATATGGAGAGGCTTGGCACCCTGCACAAAGACCCCAGCTTTCATAGCTGGGACCTTATAGGGTTCTCCCTAGTAGGTGACCTATGGTCTGTGTTGGGAATAATTCCATTCACCACATTACAGCAGGACTATGATCTAGCAGATACCAAAACCTTTCAATATTTGCAGATCAGACATGCTCTTCTGACTGCCATCCCAAAAGCTGAGGAAATTCCGGAGACTTCCCCACTAGAAGACAGACTCATGACAGACTACATGCAAACAGAGGGCAATCTCCTTGACCTACCAAAAGTTGAATATTAACTTTCCGGAACCCCTCCTGGATCTTCGAAGGCAGCGGCAGATGGACCTTGGGGAACTGGAGAATGAAGACTGGCTGGAGGCAATAACTTCCCCTAGAGAGTTGCCATATTGGTGAGATTCAGGTTGCTGCAACTCAGGATATATTACACAGAGCATGTATTTCCTGCACAACCATACCTAAGATGGGCATAGGACAGGACATTAATTGTCATAGACAGTGTGGCGGAGTGGGCACATATTACCATATAATATTGAATTGGCCAGTTATAAAGCACAGTCACAATTCTTGATCCAGCGTACAAAGAATTACTGGCCAATTTCATTCCTTTTTCAGACCGGGATGTTTCAAAATACAAGATGTGGATTGCTGAGCAAACCGGTGACCTAGAAAAAGAACAGATAGGAATTAGTGGCCCACTCATTTATTATTCATTTAAATACTTTATTTCGGCCAAAGGCATAAAAGGGTCGTCGTAATCATACAATCATTCATGAGATATTCTAAAATACATTCAACCATATATTATATAGTCTCAGTAAAAGGGTCAGAAGTTACCAATAAAATAGTTTAAAACAATGTAAAACAATCTAAACTGATCACCGTAAGGTTCCATTATTACCACCCCAGTGAGTTCCCTTTTTTTAAAATTCATTAAACTTCTTGTAATACAATAAAAGGAAAATATCTGATTAAGTATACAATTCAAAGAATATTTCACAGTCATTAGTATATTGATCTTTAAATGCATCACAGCTTTAACCCAGCTTTTTTCCTTATTAGGCCCACTATAAACAGATATCTAGATAGGGCAAATATAACATATGGTAAGGTGCTGGAAGTCAGTGCCCTAAGGGCCTCTTGGAGCTTTCTGTATCCCAATGAGTTACATAATGGTCGGATTCATTTCCTCCTAGCCCTATCATATGCGGGGCAGAAAAACAGAATGTGTGCTGTATTTTCTATATTTTCTATAGACCCTAAAGTGTTTATAGTGCATAAAGTTCAAGAACGGTGTTCCTTACCCTCCCAGTTTGCAGTATGGCTCCTGATCTGTAGTATGTTGTACCTCAGCTTTAGGTATAGGGTTCTTGCTAGGTACAGCTGTACATTGTCAAGATACTCCTCGCAACTTGGATTTGGCTTGATAATGAGAAATTGAGATGTTAACCTTCCTAATCTCGGGTCGCAGTAAAGTGCATTCAATATATATTGCCAGTAGGTTCCCGTCAGTGTGTCTTTAAAGCTTGATGTTAAACCGTGCAGGTTGGTCCAATATGATTCAAGACCTAACTGTATGAGTCATTACCGTACAAATCTTAGCCATGGAAAGGTAAGGCATGCGTCAATAGCCAATAATTAACGTACACCTTCTATGTATACTAGTAGTTTTGGCCTTATCCACAAACGTATCCAGTAGAGTTGTTGCAAGGTTGAGAGATACTCTATACGCTTCATGTCTAAATCATGAAACCTTGGGACAAGTGGTGTTGATAGTGGTAGCCCCAATAGTTTCCTCGCAAATTTATTTTCTCCAATTATCAGTATTTTGGTGTCACTGGTACCCCATAGCTCCGATCCATACAGTGATTCTGCCTGTACCTTACATTTTTATAGGTCGAGCGCCTGTGTCACAGATTTGCTTGAGGGCAAGCTATGCTTGTTAATAATTGCCCCTGTCCATTGGGCTAACCGTAGTACTGAGTTGTTGACGTGATGTTTCCAAGCTAATTTGGACTCTAATAATATGCCCAAGTAGGTAACATTAGTGGTATGTTCTATTCTCTGGTTACTCAGCACAAGGTTATTTTGAAAGAACTTATGAGGGTTAATGGCCATGTACCTGGTTTTGCTGGCATTTATTTTTAAACCTTTTTCAAAACAATATCCATTAAAACCATTTATCATATTTTGTTTTCCCTTTAGAGTCTGTGAGATCAGGATCATATTGTCTGCAAAGAGCAGCACAAGTACCAAGTTCCCATTCAGTTAAGGGGAGTCATTTACTTGATCTTCTAGGTGGTTTACCACATTGTTGATGTAGAGTAAGAACAGGGTGGAAGTAAGTGCGCAACCCAGTCTCACTTCTCTATCTATCGGGATTGACTTTGTGAGTTCCCCATTCATACCCCAATGGACTCTAGCATAGTTTCAGTTGTGTAGCCTTTTTATCTGTGTTACTAGGTTGGGGGGAGTTTTTTGTTTTTCTAATGAATCCTATAGAAGACATCTGGGTACGAGTTTGAAAACTGCTCTCAAATCGGCGAATGATATGTAGATATGGCCCTTCCTGATCTTAACGTATTTCCAAATAATGCACAAAAGTCTAAAAACTTGGTCTACTGTGCTAGTGCATGATCTAAAGCCTGCCTAGTATGGAGACAATATGTTGTTGGTCTCTGTCCAGTCCTTAAGCCTATTCAGTAGCTGTCTGGCATACATTTTTTGAAGTAAGTCTATCAGACTAATTGGCCTGTAATTTTTGGGTTTATGTTTGCTACCTTTTTTGTGGATAGGGACAATTTCAGCCCCTTTCCACGTTCCCAGTATTGGGGCACCTGCTGATATTCCATTGCTAAGAGCGTTAACAAATGGGACCAATACCTTTTTGTCATTTTTGAAGAGATCGCCATTGAGTCTATCCAATCTTGGTGCTTTCCCCGGTTTGATAGAATCTAAGGCATAGTCGGTCTCCTGCAGTGAGAAAACAATCACCTCACTGTCTCCCTGGATATTTAAAGGCCCTCTGTCTCCACTCGAAGCTACAACGGGCCGAAAGCTGGAATACAAGTCAGTGAAGTTGTCGGTCCAAGCAGCCGAGTCCAAATAATGCTCTGTCCTGACTGACTGGTCTTTGCCATCGTATGCTATGATTTTACAAAACTCAGCCGAGTTATTCATTTTTTGCTGCCTGCAAGAGATCGAGCCAGCTATTTTCCTCCCAATTTCTCTTAGCAATAGCCAATACTCTCCTATAGACATCCCTGACCCTCCTTACTGAATCTGTGTTCCCTTGTTTTATTTTTTCAAGTAAGGATGTCTTAGATCTTCTACATTTTGCTGTGTACCATGGGTTTACTTTAATCCCAATTTAGAGTTGGGTTTCAATTTCTTCCCAACCTTTTTAGTGTGAAGGGGTTCTAGCTTTGCAACCAGGCAGATATGCATGGATGTTGCAGGCAAATCACTTGTCTCTAGGTGTGCACCCACTACTTCGGCAAAGGTATCATAGGAACTTGTCATGAGCTCTATGCTACCTGTAATCTTAGGCCACTTGATGGATCTTCGATTTTTCCCTACTAATGGATGCACATTTTACATGCAAGTATCTAGTTGGTCAACCCTTGTTAATTGGCCTGTTACTTCCAAGCATAGCGGTCGATGATCACTATCATCCCTTGTCTCTATCTTAAAGCTCACTATTCTACTTCAGCTGCAGATGCTATGCAATATATAATCAATTCTCGACTGTAAAATGCCACATTTAAAAGTATTAAGAGAGGCTTATTCGTCCCCTTTACTAAATACCCTTCCATTGCATGCCCTTGAATGGTGTTCTATACTGAACAGTACTATCTGTAATGCGGCATTAGTGCACGGCTTAGGTTGCCCAGCTACTAATTGAGGCAACCCAATGGCCGTGTCCTCTTCTTCTGTAACATTTTCCAGTCCAATAGGTGGCTCATAGGCACAGTTAAAATCCCCACACACAACCACGGTATCACTCGGATCTACACAATCCAGGAAGCTTCCTAATGTGTTGATGGTCTAAGAATTTAAAGTCTGCCTGATTGGTCAGTTTTTATTTGTTATTATTTAGAAACACTAGCAGGTCTGGGGAGTCTATGATAGCATTTGTGGATTGCACCCCCAGTATTATTTTGACCCATATAACAAGGCCACGATGGCCTTCCTCTCTGCTTGGGGATTGTGTTCTTATAGTATGTTTTGTAGCCTAGCTTATGTGGGGGTGTGAGTAACCATGTCTCTTGAAAAAGACAGATGTCACATTTGTCTATGTAGCTATGCCAAGCTGGGTCATCAAGCTTTTGTTTTAGGCCAGCAACATTCCAGGATACTATAGCTATGCATGTTGGCTCTTTCACCAGTGTTTTATGCGGTAAAATGTTAAGATCTAAAGTAGATTATGTGCCCTCATAGCGTTGTGTGCCCTCCAACTCATTTACATCACTAGCAGCGCTACTTGTGCATTCAACAGTTTGGGAGCCATCCTCATTTGATATATGCACCTTTTGTCGTTATTCTCTGCTGATGCTAGTATCACCCTGGAATGGGGGAAAAGCTGAGATCCGGAGGGCCGATGAATTTCCTCCAGTAGTCAGTCATTGTGTTCTAGACTAGAGCTGCTAGGTCTTCTGTCCAACAATATTAATGGAACACAAGTTCTGTGGTGCAGCCTTCAACTTCAGAGCCTGAGGGCAGAACTGCTGGCTTACTGCAGCTAAAACAGGTAACAATAACACCAGCACCAACAGGAACAGGAGCATCAGTCCCAAAATCTGCATTTCATTGGTTTCTAAAGGCGGTACTTATGTCCAGTGCAGAGGCAAAGGCAAAGGCAAAAGAGGTGGAGCACCAATGACGATTGAGAGAAAGGCCTAGAACCATCTGGATGTCCTAACAGAAGTCTATCTTGATCAAAACCCATGGGTGTATTGGTTTGGGACGATGCACCAACGGCCCATTAGCCAGTGTGTCCGCTAAGTATGTGTTCAGTGCAGCCAATGCACTTTTCACAGTGAGGACCAGTCCCTTGCCCCAAAATGTGGATAGATTAACCATGATCAAAATGAATCAGCTTTTTATACCACTGAATTACACCATACCTGAAGTATGACAGGAGGGGATGAGGGTGATTGATCACGACTCATGATGTGATAGTCTGTTAGCTGACCTACTTCTGGGCAAACCATCTGAGTTTGAGCATTAGCTCTACTTCCCTGATTTGTACTGAGGCCCTGGCCACCATAGACATTTCTATCACCAAACTGGTTATATATATAGAATTGGTATGGGGAACATTATTGTATTTTGTTTGCTTGTGACTAATGCAGCCCCAACCTTTTAGAAGCATGTATGGCCAGACTGGTGTTGGAGCAGTGTGCAGTGAAAAAGCCCCCTTCAACACATTTCCCTCAATTACATTGGAGATCCAATTTGTGTCTGCCTCCATCCCATGTATATCTATCCTTTCCTAGTTTATTCTCCTAGCCGGCCTATCCCACATTATTTGATTTACAAGACTGGCCAATGTCTATTTAGTAAACAGATTAGAAGGGCATGTAATTGACATGCATTGCACGCTGAGTGATTGTTGTTTGTGAGTTAAGAAGTCTCATATAGGGGCCGGCAGTGACACTGGGGGTGTGTTTATCTGTAACTATTAAACTTGGTTGTGTTTGTGATTATTTACAATGTTGGTGGCCTACGATGGCTGATAAAAAATATTCTGAACGTGATTTTTTTCCCTCCCCTTTGAGATTTAGTGCAATTTGTTCGCTGGGTCCACTCCACACTGCTTTGTTTTGTGCTTCACATGCCTCAAAGACCCGACCAGTATCTTTAGGTAACACAAACACAAACCTAGTCTACACAAAAAATTAGTCAATGTTTCTCGTGTTGTGCATCGGCAACATTGGACTACAGGTCCATTTATTGCATTTGAGTCGGGACTCAGTTGATATGAAGTTGGATACCTTACTCTGAGTCGGAAGGATGATGGAAGCACTCTGGTCGTGAGCATGACTAGTTCGAGAAGTGCCGCCAGAAGAAGTACGTTTTCAACTTCACTGAAACCAACCGATCTGGCGTACCCAGCCAGTGTGGAGTGAAGACGCACACCCCATTCCCTTCAAGGACATTGGAGAGACAATGCATGCCTCCATCACATGCCTATCTATCCTTTCTTTATTCCCCTTGCTGCACTGTCCCAAAATATTTCATTTACATGACTGGCCAATATATGTTTCGTGGATCAGCAATGCACCACGTTGCTTAAATTAGAACAGGTAAATGGCATGAAAGGTTGATATAGATTATGAATGATTGCTGTTTGTGAGTCTGTTGTTGAGATGATTGATGTATGTGCTAGGGGCAAACCGTGGGTACTTAACTATAATTACTAAGCTAATTTGTGTTTGTGATGATTTACAATGTTGGTGACACAACAACGGGTGATCATTTTTTTCCTGAAGGTGATAATTTCAATTTTTTTACACTTAGTGAGATTTGTTTGCTTGCTCCACACTGCTATATTTTCTGGTTCACAATTCACACTCCTTAAAGACCCAACCAGTTCCTTTCACTCCAAAACACAAATCTAGTCTACACAAAAAATGACTCAATGTTTTTCTTGTTATTCATCAACAGCATTGCACTACTGGTTGATCTCTCTCATTTAGGTCATCCACTTGTCTGTCATTGTTGATTTTTGTAATTTCTCTCACCAAATTGATCGCACATCAGTCATAAAATAAATGCTTGCAAAGGACTATTCTCTCTTACTCTGCCTGTAAACGTTGTCTTCTTGGTGTACTCCTCATGAAGTTACCGTCTGTCCTTTTCCTTAATGCTACAATATCATTCTTGTTTTACAGAAATGAGTAAAACAAACAGATAATAAAATTCACAAATTTAATAAGGGAAACATATAAAATCATATATGATAAAATACACGGTTTGATATAAACATTATATAAAATTAAATGAATTTTCCAATGATATAAATCAACTTAATACAATACAGATAGTGGCAAAGTGGAATTTCTTCACAACGCGCGTTTCGGCACAGAGTGCCTTCGTCAGGAGTAGCCACAACAAATCTAGAGAATTAATTAAAGCAATAATTTCTGTACTGTGAAATACATTTAAAAGTGCTGATTTGTTGTCTGAAAAAGAGTTTTTTCAAAAAATTATATACAAATAGCGTCCTTTTTCAGAGCAGCATAATGATTTAATCTATTTTTACTCCTCTGTTGCTGGATATATTTCTCTAAACAGAAAAAAAGAGGGAGAAAAGGAGAAACAAAGGGAAGAAGAAAAAGAGAGGGATATATATATATAGAAAGAAAGAAAATAGTGGGTGTGATAAGAAAATGCCAGAAAACTGAAGATATTTTGATTTTCTTTATTATTATTATTATATGAAACACCCATGAAAAGATAAAAAGAAATGCTTTCTGAATGCTAGTATTATGATCCTTACTTGTGTCTTATTAGCAAGTAGTTTTTCACTGATTTATGTGAATTAGGAAAGCCATAGAGGAACTTGTTCTATAATGAAAAAACATGATGATGTCAGAGACTAATTGATAAGGTCCATATTACTACAATATACGAACGTTTAGGGGTGTTACAATGTCGCCGTTTACTTGCCTATTGTATAGTTCCTCGTTTTGTTGGATAAATCGACTATTGATTAGACCAACTTGGTTATCTGATATAAGTTTGAGAGGACGAGACTTCTCATTTGGAGATATTTTTATAAAAATCTGAAAATGGAGATATAATGGAAAAGGATAAAGGAAAAAAAAATTTGCGTCATGTTAAAAGTGTAAACGGTAATTCTGTCTAAGTGTGGACAGTTGATAAAACATTCCTTATTAGCTTTTAGATTTAAGGACATATTAAATAACGAAAAGCTTTATTATTATGGGACGTAACATGTAGTAGGTACCTAGTGTTCTAGTGAATTTACTTTCACTTATAGAATTAGATGGATAGTATATTAGGGTGTGCTTTAAAGCTGCATAGCAAGATTGAGTTTAAATTAGCTCGGTATCTATTTTCATGAAAAACGTGTTAAACGAAACTTTTTAAATAAAGTTGAGTGTATAACTCTTTATATGATCTTTAATATTACGGCGCTTGGTTGTGTTTTTACCTTCAGAATTAGATACGTTGTATACCAGAAGATTCTTAAAATCAGCTTAGCGGAAGAGGTTTTAAGTGATGAACTTTGTAAGTCTGGTGCAAACGGGACTGGAGAACGTGCATAAAAATGAAATTGAAATAAAGTTAAAATAAGTACAGAAATTAGTCTCCAAGAGTGCAAAAAAACGAGCAAGCAGATTACTAATGATTACCAACGATGGCCTCGGTAATCTAATGGAAATGGGAATAAAAAAAGACAAAGCAACAAGGGGAGTGATGAATACAAAGAGTTAAAAGTTGTGTGGATCTAAAACGGTAGGGGAGCACAGAAATGTGGTCAGTTTACTCACCGGATAACAATATAGATCTTGATTATAAAGGATCCTGGAGCTGGCAAATGTCGATGTAATGCAGTCGGCTGTAGGTCAAACTATGAGGTGTTAAATAGAGGAAGCTAATTGGATCGTAAAATCACGTGACTATTTTACGTGATGTACGTAGCGAAATATGTGTGGTTGTGGGCTATTGGTCCAGAGGACCAAAACCAAAGCTAGCTTATGTATAATTGAGGGTTATTGGTCTAATTTATAGATCCAAAGAATGAAATGGAAAACCACTCAATTAACATGATGTTCGCAACAAAAAATGTATAGATATGCGTGATTGGTTAATAGTAGGGTGTTGGGATAATGATGTGTATGATTAGCAATGATTGGTCTGTGATGAAGAAACAGACTAATAAAATAATAAAAAAATGTAAAAATATAAGAATAACTCGTGTTTATATTATAACCTAACAATTGTGGACCAAGCTGTGTGATGAAAAATAGACGGAGCCGATTAGGTGGTAAGGTCACGTGTCCATTTTATATGGTATGCATAAGGTCCAAATTCAAAGCTTATTTGTATATAGTAGGAGACTAATGGTCTATATTAAACCGCCAAAATATTGAGGGAAACAGTTACACCTAACGTGGTATCTGCAACAAGAAGTGTGCAGATACACGTGATAGATTAATGATGAAGTGTTAGAATGATGGTATGTTTGGCTGACGGTAATTGATGTATAATAAAATAACAAACCTCATGAGATAATGGGAATTTATATTTATGTAATAACATATATTTTGACATGATTATATTTAGGAAATGAAATGAAAAGGTGAGATAAATATATCTGAATGAGTGTGTAATTTAACAAAGGTTGCTATGAAAAAAAGGGTTTAAACTGTTATATCTTAATTAAAAATGTAAATGATATATCTTAAATGAGAATATAAATGGTATGTGGAAAACGTTCTGGGGCTTTTTGATTTCATTAATAAGACTGTTATGGGGAAAAGTTAAACTGTAATATCTTAATTAAGGGTGTGAATGGTATGTGGAAGACAGTATGGGACTTTAAGATTACATTAATTGAGGAATTTAAATGATGGCATTTTCCCATGGTAGGTCATTATTTAGCCCATGTTTCAATGTATCTAGATTAAAGATCCAATATACTTCTCTTTTCTTCCGGATTTTTGATCCACCTTGCATCTGGGGATTGAGCAGGGATTGAGCAGTGAAAAGTAAAACATCCCCAAAAAGATTTGAGGCATAAATAACGTAGCATAAATATTTATTAACCCAAACAATAAAAAACCGACCCTTCAACCCACACAACAACTGGCCCACCCCTCACCCCAAACAAATCTCCCCTTACCCAACCAATGTCCAAACTATTCTTGCCCCTGTCCCAACTCCCACATCCCCACCCTCTCCACTTACAAGAAGTCCCATCCCACCCACCAAAACTAAAGTTAAAAAGGGGGCAGAAGGGGGCGTGGCTTGGACGCCGCTCAAGATGGCCGCCTGAGTTTGGAGCTCCGCCGCATCGGGAAGATCTCTCCTGCCTCATGATGGTTTTTGTGCTTTTTCTGCACGCTCTCTGCCGGTTCCTGTAGTCGGAACATGAGGAGCGCCAGGTGAGACTGAAATGAACGCTCAGAGGCTTTAAAACGCTTCACTTTTATCCCGTTTTGTTCGTGCCTCATAGCAGCCGCCATTTTGTGTTCGGCGCGATGATATGCGCGCATATTTAATTTCCTCTCATGGCTGTTTCTTGTTCTAAGGATTATTCCCCAATATTTTAAACATGGATTTTCATACTACGACCACGCTAGGAGGCAAATTCAGCTTTATGTATCCCCTCACTACAGTCGTGTATTGCTGCTGGACCAATGCATAATTTTTTTTTTTTTTATTAACCCTCTATAGACAAGTTTCAAAGGAGTCTTTATCTACTATGGTGCAATGTTTATATCTTTTTCCAGTTTATGTGCAGACAGAGGACTACTGTCAGATGCTGTTTGGTGCCGTTTTGTTTTCTTGCTTCAAATCCTTTGGAGGTTTTGGCTCTTCTTCGTGGCAGTTGGAGGTGACTGTGAGGGCATTGGGTGGCTCGGTGTGATCTCGATAAGTGCCTATTAAGTCCCTTGTGACGACACTGCGTGTTCCTTTGAGGCGCAATATTTGTGAGGAATTGTGTGGAGGGTACCTATGGGCAAGCTACGCAACCCGAAGTTTGTTTTTGTACCCTCAAAGAGCTCTTCCACAGCTCCATCTTCCTCCTCCTCAACAGTTGATCCTTCTTCCAATACCACAGATTCAATGGCGGCAGCGACATCCAATCGTCCCTCCTTGCCACAGCCAGCTTCAAGTAAGTCCTCTTCTTCTACTATGTCAACCAAGCGCTTGAAACAAGATTCTCCTCCTCCTGATCAACCATCACCCCCTATCTCCATGGAGTTAATTCTGGAGGAAATACGGGATTTACGTCCGTTTGTTGAGGAAACCAATAATAAGATGCAGCTTTTTGAAGAGAGATGGTCAACTATGGAGAACAGAGTGTCTGTGGTGGAGCAACAGGTCTCAGAGATCCAATCTCACTCTCAGCGTATTACCTCACTGGAGAAATCCGTTCTTGTCCTCCAGCAGCATACGGAGGATTTAGAAAATAGAAATAGGAGGAATAACCTGCGCATTTATGGTCTGCCTGAGTCTTTGGAAAGTGATGACCCCGTCTCGTTTTTCTCCTCCTTCCTCCTGAAACTTCTGGATATGCCTCCTACCACCTCTCTTAGTATCCAAAGGGCTCACAGACTTGGTCCTCGTTTATCAACTTCAACTAAACCTCGAGGAGCCATAATTCTTTTTCTGAAGTTCACAGATCTACTTCTAGTCCTCTCTGCGGCTAGAGCCAAGCGCCAAGTTTCCTGGTTGGGCCAGAGGGTTTTCCTTACTCAGGATGTTTCCAATGCTACTGCAGCAAGAAGGAAAGAGTTTTTGAGCCTTCGTACCCCTCTACGGTCTCTTGGTGCCAGATTCGGTTTATTCCATCCTTGCACCTTCAAAGTTACTCATCAGAATAAGACTTGGACTTTTCAAGATCCTGCGGAACTTAAAAACTTTATTCACATACAGTGCAATGCTGGCATGGATACTTCCACTTCTACCTGTGGTTGAATGTTTCCCTCTCCCTTTTTCCTCCAGGTTTTTTCTGATAATGTTTTTGCATTGCCTTGGTCTATTATATTGTTGGTTCCCCTCTTTTTTGATTCACTCTTAAGAGTTTCGATATGATGTTTCTCATTGCCTGTTATTAACTCTGCTGGTCACTCTCTTTTAAACACCCCTTGTCTTTCCCATTTTTACTATCGCTTATAACTGTTGGTTGGTTTGCATTCCATTATCTATGCATTTCTCTATGTGTCCCTTTCCTTATCAGCGTTTCTTATTCTTGTGTTTGGTTTCCTTACCCAGATCGATTGAAGTATTCCCCTCTTCCCTTTTGTGATTCGTAATCTTCATATCCCGTCCTGGTGCGGTCCGGACTGTTCTCCTGGTTTCGGGAGGTCACTCTTGTTGCGTCTCCCATTGTCCCGATATCCTCTTCATGTTCCCCTCAGGTATGTTATTTTCAGTCGTCCTTTTTGGATTTGTACTGTCTCTTCTTGTATTTTTCTCTCCTTACCTTTCCCCTCTCTTCCTTTTTTTATTCTTGCACTCTTTAGTCTTCGTTTCCCTTACCTTGATTCAGCTTTCTTTTCTTGTCTCTATTCTCTTCTACTTCTACTTTTTACAATTTTTTTGTTTTTTATCTGTTGCTGTAGGTATTGTTCCTGATAATGTTATTCAATGTTTAAGTTCAGAGTAATTTCCTGGAATGTAAAAGGTTTTATTAACCCTATCAAACGTCAGAGAATTCTTTCCCACCTTGCTTCTTATAACCCTGACATAGTTCTCTTACAAGAGACTCACCTCTCGGAGGCGGAGTCTCTCAAATTAAAGCGTGGATGGGTGGGTATGATTCTATTTTCTCCTTCTACCAATAAGAAGAATGGTGTTGTTATTTTGTGTCATAAAAAGCTAGCATGTAAAGTTTTATCAAAAGAATCAGATTCTGATGGTAGATGGATATTGGCTAACTAAACTATCAATTAATTCTATTCCTTTGACTGTGTTCAATGTTTATGGCCCTACACAACCTGATTTACTTTTCTGGCCCTCAGTTACGAGCAAATGTATTCAATATAAAGATGACCTCTTCATTCTAGGTGGCGACTGTAACCAGATAGTGGACCCCTTTCTTGATCGTAAGTCAAAGGTTTGTTTCATACCTCACAAACCTCACAAACAATTTCTGGACACTATTTCTCAAACACATCTCACTGACTCTTGGAGGCTTTCACACCCTGACGCCCTTGACTTTTCCTTTTTTTCTCCTCCTCACTCCTCTTTCTCTTGTCTTGATTATATTTTTCTTTCTCTCTCCTTGTCACAAAACTTGCTGTCTTCTTCTATCGAACCCATACTTATCTCCGACCATGCTCCTATTGTAACAGATCTTGACCTTCTTTCCCCTCATCCCAGGTCCTCTCGTTGGCACTTTAACAATTCTCTCCTTACTGACCCCTTTTTCTCCTCTTCTTTCC
This sequence comes from Triturus cristatus, assembly GCF_964204655.1. Lineage (NCBI taxonomy): Eukaryota > Metazoa > Chordata > Amphibia > Caudata > Salamandridae > Triturus > Triturus cristatus. The sequence continues at coordinate 162,054,623 of NC_140585.1, forward strand.
GCTCTTTTGCTACTGATTTCTTTCTATTAAATGATGTTTCTAACATTTCCCCTCATCTTCTCTGGGACTCCTTTAAAGCTACGGCTCGCGGATTTGTTATTGACTTCGTTTCCAAGAAAAAGAAACATTTTCTCCAGAAACAGAAAGATATATTAGCCCATATTAAATCTTTGGAGCATCAGTTCTATTCTTCCCCTAATAATTCCTTCCCTCCGGAGCTTATTCGTGCCGAACTTGAATTTAACAAATCAACTACTGATAATGCCTCGTCAATGCTTCTTCGTAGTAGTGCCTGATACTATGGTGGGTGTAATAAAACAGGGAAGCTTTTAGCTAATTATCTTAAATCACGCAAAGAACGTTCATTTATTGATTCCATTTACTCTTCTGACAATACTTTATTGCTTAAAGCTCAGGATATTCTTGAACAATTTCAATTATTTTATCGCACTCTTTATACACCCGAATCTTCTCCTTCTCCCTCTCTTGTCCAAGCTTATTTAGACAAACTTCCTAAGCCCTTGACTTCTCACCTTAATTTCCCGGACCTGGAAGTTGATCTCTCTTTACATGAGCTCTCTGCGGCTTTGACTATTCTCACCAAGGGTAAAACTCCAGGTCCTGATGGCTTTTCAGTTGAATTTTATTTGCACTTTTCTGACTTTTTACTTCCCAAACTCCTGTCTCTTTTTCAATCGTTTTATTTATCGAGTAAGGCAGAGGGTACGTTTCAAGAAGCCACCATTTGTCTTATTCCTAAGGACGGTCGCGACCCCAAATTCTGTAAGACCTACCGCCCGATTTCTTTAGTGAATGTTGACTATAAACTGTTTGCTAAAGTACTGGCTTTACGCTTAGATCCCCTAATGCCCCATCTCATAGGTAAGGAGCAGTGTGGCTTTGTGAAAGGTCGGTTGACCTCTGATAATTCTCGTCTCTTCCTTAATGTTCTAAATAAGGTCCCATCTCTTTCTATTCCCTTAGCGGCTATTTCTGTTGACGCAGAGAAAGCCTTTGATAGAGTTGACTGGTCTTTCTTATTTGCTTCACTGCACTGGCATGGTTTCGGTCCTCGTTTCATCTCTCTTATTTCTTTGTTTTATTCTTCTCCTAAGGCTTCGGTTCTGGTCAGTGGTCAAGTCTCTTCATATTTCCCTCTTCAGCGGGGTGTTCGTCAAGGTTGCCCTTTATCTCCCTTGCTTTTTGTTCTTGCCCTTGAGCCCTTTTTGTCTTCTATCCGTAACAATGATGCCATCTCAGGTTTTCTCTATGGTGACAATCAATTGAAACTTTCTGCATACACAGATGATATTCTTCTCTTCATTTCTACTCCAGAAACTTCCATTCCCCCTCAATTGTCTGAGTTCGAATCTTTCTCTCAGGTCTCGGGATATAAAATCAATTCGTATAAAACTGAAATCCTTCCCCTTACAAAATGTTGCACCCCTCACGCCTTTTCCCCTACTGGCTTTGCTTGGAATGGCTCCAAAATTAAATATTTAGGAGTATGGTTTTCCAACTCTATTTCCTCTTCAATTGCCCTTAATATGTCAGCGGTTTTGTCTCGCATTGAACGATTATTTTCCTCTTGGAATCCCCTCTTCCTTTCTTGGTGGGGGAGACTGGACTCAATCAAGATGATGATAGCCCCCATTTTAATTTACATTTTCTCCATGTTACCCGTTCACATACCCGCAATTTATTTTAAACGTATTGATTCTTGTTTGTCTAGTTTTCTGTGGAACAAGAAAAGATCTAGAATCTCTTTGGCATTGCTTCGTAAATCGAAATCCAATGGTGGTGTCAGCTTCCCAGACTTTCGTCTTTATTAGGCCTGGGCTAAATTTCCGTTCCGCTCGCGGAAATTGCGATAATTTGACATTTTCGCGTTCCGCGGAGAGCGCGAAAATGTCAAAATTTCCGCATTCCGCAGCTTGGCGATAATTTGGTTCTTGCTCGCGCTGTAAAATAATATATTCTCGCGCGTGCGCGATCGCCTTACCTGAATCCCCGCGTTCGCCGACAAGTTTTCCCGATCCGGTCGCGTTCTCCACGAGATGTTGGATTGTTGGTAGCCATTTGCACTGTCTCGCGACAGTTCGCGCCCGCAGTAACGTCATGCGTCGCGCGATCACGTCTTTCTTCTCGCGATCATGCACCGCGAGAAGAGTGAAAACAAGATGGCCGCGCCCGTAAGCAACCGCATGGGTAAGTTGGCGAGCCGCGAACACGCAGAAAATACCGCGAACGGGCGGGAAAAAAACTTCCGCATCTTCGCGATATTTCTGCGTGTTTGCGGAGATTTTAAACATTTTCGTGATAATTTGCGAAAGTCGCTTTCGCAAATTCCGCCCACCCCTAGTCTTTATCATAAATCTTTTTCTTTTCGTCAGACGTCTAGATGGCTTGCTTCAGATCCTTCTCCTTTCGCTCCTCTTTGGCTTCACATCGAGCATATATTGTTGTTACCCTTTTCTTTTGGAGAGGTCATAAGCTTCTCTGCCAAGGTCCCGCACTCGTCATTTCCTTTATTTAAGCATACCTCTTCTCTTTTAAGACCTCTTTTCAATCCTACACCTATTGCTCGGGAATCTTTTTTGGATTCCACTGTTTTGGTATAACTCCCTCATCCTTATAAATAATAGACCCATCTTCTGGAAATCTTGGAGATCACTGGGCATCATATGGGTGAACCCAGTTTTTGATGGAACATCTCCTTGTTCCTTTCCCCAGTTTCAGATGTCCTTTCACTGTCCTTGTTCCTTTTTGCAAAAGTTTGTTACTTTGATGAAGCTTATACTTGATATTCTTTACTCTCTTCCTTCTTCCCCTTCCTCGGTTTCCCAAGCTCCTCTTCTTAAAATTCTTTCAACCCTTCCCAAAGCCTCTCTCATTTATAACATTTTTTCATCTCCTAATCCAGAGCGCCTTAAATCTAAACTGGAGCTTGCTTGGGAAGGGGACTTGGGTTGTGCTTGGTCCGTTGCCCTGTGGGATAAGCTTTGGTCCAGATCCTTGAAAATTTCTCGTTCTGCCTCCCTCACTCAGTCTTTATTCTACCTATATCATAGACTATATCTCTCTCCACTTTCTCTAACCCGTTTTTCTTCCTCTTCTGATTCTAATTGTTGGACTTGTTCTGCCCCTAATGCTAATCTCTTTCATCTCTTATTCTTATGTCCCTCTGTCTCTCAATTCTGGAATTCTGTTTGCCTTTATGTCTCTCGTATCTTCACACTCCCTTCTCAATACTCAATGTCTACACTTTTTTTAGGCAGTTTATCTGATTCTTTAAGTCTTCCTCTACACTCTCGAGGTCTTTTCGACCTCATGCTTGCTCTAGCCTTTCAACACATCTCCTCTAACTTACAAATCTCTCCATCCATCACCTGTGGAATTCGCTGTGTCATTTTCACAGGCTTGATACTGCTTTTGCTTCCTCCTGTAATCCTACACATAATAGGGATCTCTTCTGGCTACCTCTTACCGGGTACTTAGATCAGATGGTCCCGAAGAAGGTTTCAACTATCACTTCAGAAAACTTTGAACCACCTTGAGGGAATTCCTCCTTCTTCTCCTATTTTAATAATACTGGATTTGTTTATGATTCTACTTGATCTGCTAAGTAGCATTTTGATTGTTGTTTTGCCTACAGCACCCACTCTTTACTGCATAATTTTATATTTTCATAATATGTTACTGCCTTTTCCCTTTCTTCCCTTTTTACTTTCTCGTTTCCCTCATTCCCCTTCCTTTTTTCCAATTTTTCCTTAAAATTGTACAAAATGCTTTTGTTTGTTTTTATATGATATTAGCTTGTTTACTGTTATTTAATTTCCATTCACTTATCTCTTACGTTTCAGCTGATGTCTCTGCATTAACTTTTTCTTGAATAAAGCTTTTCAAACACAAAAAAGGGGGCAGAAGAGGTACGTACTAGGCTCAGTGGGACAGGCTCAGGAGCTCAGAAGCTCAGTTAGGTGCCTCTCCATTTGGGTTTGCTGGTCCATCCACAACAAACTCAAAAGGATGTAGTGTTGGAAATTGTGGTCTGAGGGGGGCAGCAGTGAAGGATTGGGGGCAGATGCTTCCAGTGAGTTTGGTGCCGATGTTGAGAGGCTGGAGGCGCTATTGCTGGGGCATGGCTGGGGCTCTGGCCAGCTGCTTCTTTCTCCTCCATGGCCACCAGCCACTGGTACTCAGCCATAATTGCCTCCAGTTTCAGCTGCCACAGCCGGGCTTCTACATCCTGCTCCATCCTGGCAAGATAATTGATGATGACCAGGAGTAGCGAGAGAGAAAAGTACAAATTGTAAACCATGCCACTTGCAAAAAACTTGTTTAAAATTAAGTAGCTGTTGGCGCAGTAGCAGTACATTGATAGTCTCCTTTGGACATTCGATGTAATGTGATCAGAATCACATCAATTACCTGCACATGCCTCTTATAAAACTACAGGCAAGTGGCAAATTAACTAACTGCCTGAAAATAATTAGGGCAGAATAAACACAGCAGCACACCAGTATAAAAAAAGTATTCTTTTTTAATTTTGAAGGACTTCCTAGCAAAAAGTAACTAAACAGACACTTTGTGTGGAAAAATATAAATAAATTACAACTCATTAATGATGATGACTTTATGCAATATGGAGTACAAGTATTCTCTCTCTTCTTTAAATTAATTAATAGAGTTATGCCTCAGCTGGGGCCATAGTTGTACTTGTTAGTCTTACTTTGCTAATCCCTGCAGTCTGCAGCTGGGGCAACTGTATTAGGCAATTATCCATTTCTAATGGCCCTGCTCATCTCCAAAATGCCTTTCAATTTTACCCTGACTACAAGGCAGATGAGTAATATAAATGATACACGTCATGTATAAAATCTATCGTACAGACATTCTATCAACCATGAAAAGACGTTGGGTAAACCAAAATACTGCAGTACAGGGAAAGGATTAGGGAATGGCATATAGCGTTGGCACGTTGGCAACAGACTATCCCATCCACAAAAGTAAAGCATTTATCCATTCATTATTCATTGTTCTTCTAATATTCTTAATCTTCACTTTTGACTTTGCAACTCACCATTTAAGCTTTACATTCTCTCATTTAGTCTTTCACCATAGAAAGCCCTCTATCCATATATATATATATATATATATATATATATATATATATATATATATATATATATATATATATATATATATATATGCAGCTCGATACACTCCTTCTCCAGAAAGTATACACGGACACCAGGGAGATTTGCAGTTTCAAATCGGTTTTAATGAACTGCACTCGCTACGCGTTTCAGCTTTCGCCTTGTTCACGCTGAAGCAGCATTTTTTTGAATAAAGTTATATAAAGTTCATAAACGCAAAAATAGACAACAGACTCTTCACATAAACAGAATGTAATGCAGAGACTTGGTAATTTAGGCGGCCATCTTAGCCTAGTACAAAATTCATTATACGGGTATATATCCTTCTATATATCTCGTAGCATATATATAAAATAACTGTACGCTCAAATAATTATTGGAAATAAGTGCATATTATCGTGTTTCCAAATAATATAAACACAATACCACACCCTGTACAATATGCATAAATTATATACAATATGTACAATATACACACACATGTTATGCCCCAGTGGGCAGATTTACAAAGTTATTCCAACAACTATTGGCAATAAGCATCTCAACCAGATGGTAATCTTATTCATGTACATGCGCCATCTTATCGCCCCAGTGGGCATACAGAAAGAATACATAATACTGCAAGTGCAACTTGAAGTTCCTGAAGGGCCACAGCATGATTCAGTACCAATCTCTAAAAAACGGAAATAAGATAAGTTTTAGTATATCATAGACCAAGCCCTAATATAATGACAAATCTTACTTATGCAAATGTACAGATAGCTCTTCGCTAGAATTCAACCCTTTCGGGACCATTGTGTCAAAATCTACGATATATCTAGATTTTAATTGTCTAATTGTTCCAACTCTATTTTCAGTTGGAAAAGTTATATAAAAAAGAACTTTCCAAATGGTGGGAAGCAGAGTCTTTACAAAGATATATCGACGTAGCCCGAGTGCCTCGAGGGCTGCGCATTTTTACTATTCCTACCTACGAGGACCCTGACCCAGAGATGTTGGAGGAATGGTCCAACAATTCTGCTGCTTGCTCCACAACCATGATGCGGATTCTTGTGAAATTTGCACTCAAAGACCGTAGCAAATTATTGGCAGAAATTGATCAGCTGACTGCTCAGCTTGAAAAATTGGTGGCGAAAGATGTATTAGAGACTTTTATTAAATCTCTACTGTCAAGAATGGATAAGCTAGAAGAAGAGATTACGGCCAAGAAGCAGCGGAAGTTTTTAAGAGACTTCAAGGACTATCAATCAGGCCGTACTCTTACTTTTCATAAGAAATATGATCACCTATTTGATACTAATGGTACAATATCCATGCCACCGCCAACAGCATCCGCAACTGTGGATATTAGTGAGAGCGATGTATCAGACGGCAGCTTACCGGATATTCCTATGTCAGTGGCTGTCAGCTTGGTTAGTCAAGACCCTCAAAAGAAACCGAATAATTTTTTAGCCCAGTTCCAAATGCTAAATCAGGGACGGACAGAGCAATATCAAGACCAAACTGGTCAGAGAGGCAGAGGACGAGGCGGCAGAGGAAAAACCAGAGGAACAAACAGGCAAAACAGAGGAGGAAGAAAAGAAATAGGAAGCCCAATGGGAATAGTGACGAGGGGCAAAAAAAAACCACAATGACGGTCATCAACCTCTCCAAACGTTCTCTAACGGAAGATGAGAGAGACCTCCTTGGCTTAGGTTTGTCCTTTTGTCCTACTTCCAATTTTAACTATGTCAAAACACGAATTGATTTGTTTTATTTCTCACGCAAATTGAAATTGAAAAAATGGTTTGAAACCAAACACAACAAAACAGCTAGTGCTTCTATGGTTGTACCTTTGAGTAATCTTAATGTGGATGATATAGAGGTTTTACATGCAATATCCTCTATGGATAACTATGATGTTGATCATTGTATAAATCTGGATGATTTTGCAGTTGACTTGAGTGTTAACCCTGGGAGTCATTTTAAACCCAAATCTGTGTTTTTACCGAACATTGAATGCGATGCCATTGAAGTATTCGAGAGGGGTGTTTTAAATGACCTTAAGAACATGAGACAGGTTAAGATTCCGGTGTGTGACAAGAATTTGAACTGGCATCAAATTCAAGCTTTGTCAAACTTAAAGGCCGATGATACCATTGTTATCCGTCAGTCGGATAAAGGTGGTAATGTTGTGGTATTGGACAAATCAGACTATTTGCGTGAGGGTGTCAGACAATTGAGTGATCAGACATGTTATGCAGTATCGGATAGGAAGACTATTGTTGCTTCTAACAAGAAATATTGGGAACTTCTAGTAGAATGGAGAGAGAAGGGGCTATTAGAGTGGGATGAGTATAACTATCTGAGATGTCCTCACCCTCGGATACCTGTGCTATATCTACTTCCCAAGTTGCACAAGAATCCGGCTAATCCCCCTGGTAGACCCATAGTGTCATCTATTGGGTCTCTATTAGAGAACACCTCTCGGTACATCGATCACTACTTACGACCTTATGTTGTTGCCTTACCAGCTTACTTACGCGACACTACCCATTTTTTGACCATCATCGATGGAATCCATTGGGAACCTGATTATACCTTGGTTACCCTGGATGTTGGCAGCCTTTATACTAGCATTCAACATCAGCTAGGTTTAAAGGCTGTGCAACATTTCCTTAAAACTCGTTCCATTTCTTTATTCCATCATTCTGAGATGATCATGGTTATGATCGAATACTGCTTAACAAACAACTTTTTTCTGTTTGATGATGTCGTCTATCGGCAGTCACAGGGCACAGCGATGGGGACTTGCTTCGCCCCCAGCTATGCCAATCTTGTCATGGGCTGGTGGGAGGAGCAGGTGGCCTCACAGCTGGAACAATTTTCTAACTGTGTCCTGTGGCTCCGATATATTGACGACATCTTTTTAATTTGGAAGGGTGATTTGAATTCTGCTACTGCATTTGTCAAACTACTGAATGACAATTCTTACAATTTGGTCTTCACAGAACACGTCAGCAGGACCTCGGTGGAGTTCCTCGATGTCACTGTGGAGATCAAAGAACAAGTTATGCACACACATCTTTACCGAAAATTGACAGCCAGTAATAGCATTTTGAGTGCCTCTAGCTCGCATCCCCGAAAGCTAGTGTACAGCATCCCATATGGGGAACTATTGCGTGCCAAACGCAATTGTAGTACGGAGAGTAGCTATGCAATTGAAAAGAACAAGATGATACAACGTTTTAGAGAGAGAGGCTACCATCCACGTACGATTAAAGAAGCCTGTAATAAAGTGGATAATGTTACTCGTAATGGGTTATTACACCCTGTGCCACGAGTACCAGAAATTGAAAGTTTACGTTTCATCACCACATACTCTGGACAAGCGCATGACTTGCGTCGTGTTCTAGATAAACACTGGCATGTCTTGTTAACTGATAGCCATCTCAAAGAACATTTGACTAACCATCCGCAAGTCACATTCCAGAGAAGTAACTCTTTGAGGGATGAACTTAGCCCCAGTGTAATAACTAGCATTACACCTCTTAAAAGTGTTGGTAGGCCAGGATTCCGCTGCTGCAGAAACTGTAAGGCCTGCAGAAACAGCAGTGACTGCATGAAGGTACAATTCTCTAGTATGAATGGCAAGTTTACCATCAAGAAATCCTTAACTTGCAATACTATGTACTGTGTCTATGCGTTAACCTGTCCATGCAACAAGGCATACATTGGCAGCACTATCCATCGCGCAAAAAAGAGAGTATTAGAACATGTCAGGGCTTTACGCCATAACAACAAACAATATCCTGTTGCACGACATTTCTTTGAAGAACATGCTCAAAATGAAAAATTGTTGAAAATGGTGGTGATTGATGCTGTCATGGATACTGCACGTGGAGGGAATAAACTACTTCTCCTGAGACAATTAGAATCTAGATATATCGTAGATTTTGACACAATGGTCCCGAAAGGGTTGAATTCTAGCGAAGAGCTATCTGTACATTTGCATAAGTAAGATTTGTCATTATATTAGGGCTTGGTCTATGATATACTAAAACTTATCTTATTTCCGTTTTTTAGAGATTGGTACTGAATCATGCTGTGGCCCTTCAGGAACTTCAAGTTGCACTTGCAGTATTATGTATTCTTTCTGTATGCCCACTGGGGCGATAAGATGGCGCATGTACATGAATAAGATTACCATCTGGTTGAGATGCTTATTGCCAATAGTTGTTGGAATAACTTTGTAAATCTGCCCACTGGGGCATAACATGTGTGTGTATATTGTACATATTGTATATAATTTATGCATATTGTACAGGGTGTGGTATTGTGTTTATATTATTTGGAAACACGATAATATGCACTTCTTTCCAATAATTATTTGAGCGTACAGTTATTTTATATATATGCTACGAGATATATAGAAGGATATATACCTGTATAATGAATTTTGTACTAGGCTAAGATGGCCGCCTAAATTACCAAGTCTCTGCATTACATTCTGTTTATGTGAAGAGTCTGTTGTCTATTTTTGCGTTTATGAACTTTATATAACTTTATTCAAAAAAATGCTGCTTCAGTGTGAACAAGGCGAAAGCTGAAATGCGTAGCGAGTGCAGTTCATTAAAACCGATTTGAAACTGCAAATCTCCCTGGTGTCCGTGTATACTTTCTGGAGAAGGAGTGTATCGAGCTGCATAATTGGGGTTTCCGATTAACCCGACACGGACCGCCCTACAGACAGCCTTCATCTTTATCGGGACCGGCGTTGTTGATATATATATATATATATATATATAATCAATCCATCCATCCAAACATAGTTCCCAATTAACCATTCACTAACATCCATTTACCCACCCATGCATCCTTTTATCCATTCACTCAAACTCCTTTGCCTTTAACCCACCTGATCATTCTGTTTACCCACCCAGGCAGGCATCCTTTCACCCATACCCTTTCACTCACTCAGGCAGGCATCCTTTCACCCATATACCATTTCATCCATCCTTCACACAGCCATGCAAATTCCTATCACCCACCTATATGTATCATTTCCCTCACCCATCCTTTGACTCATATTACATACATTTCACCCACCCTTTCTCCTTCTATCCTGTTTTACCTTTCCCATAAACCAATCATTGTTAAATCGCAATTATGAACCTTTGCTGAGTTGCAGATAGAAGAGGACATAACTACTCAATTCCCACTGTATCCACTAAAGCGGGGTTCACAAGTTAACTTCATTGCAGTGAGTATTTGTCAATAAGGAAGCAATGTGATTTACCACTACCCATCCCTGCTGCCACTGGCACTCCCCCCTCATTGACCACTGCCATGTTCCCTCCACTGGCGCTCTCACAGCTGGCCCCGCCACTAGAGGTCTGTGCGGATAGAAAATTACATATTTTAGATGCCAGAAATGAATACCGCTATTATTTCTTTAAGCAAATAATTCCCTCTGAAAAATTCAAAATGTCACATTGGGCATTTTCTTGGTTGGCAATGTTTGAAAAGCCAGGGAGTCAAGCCAACCAAAAATGTTTTGTAAAGGGAGACAGAGCTATGTTGAATCTGAGTTATTGATGCACAATGAATGGGTGCAATAAAAATTGATCAATGAAAGACAAATGGTTGTAGTTCGTAATTGCAATAGGGCCGTCTTCCTCATACTTCCAGCCGTACCGCAATTAATTGCTGGTATACTGTACTATATTATATAATACGTACACAACATTAGGGGTCCACCATGATTATGGTCACTCTCTTGTTTTACTGTTAAAGCAAGAAAAATAAAGCCTTCTCAACAAACATACATATAATACCTTGCTTGGGCATGTCATCTTTACAGTAATGTGCCTGACCTAAAATGGGTTCTCTGACTCTTAGAGTTCCACCTATCCACAAGATATATAAGGGGAAAGGCAAAGGCTAATGATAAAGTAGGAGCAATGAAGCTACAGACAGACTAGTACAGACAGTTTGAGGTCAAGTACAGAAGCTTGAAAAATATAAAATTAGTAGATAGGATAATGCAGGGATAAGGAGAATTTAGGAAACTGAATGAATAGTTGGAAAATAATTAGGAGACAGGCACAGTAAAAAGGAAAAATAACTCTAAATAGGGAGCAGTAAAAGTGAAGGAAATAATAATAAGAATATTAACAATTCCCATCCCCAGTGGCACTCGTGGAGGCACCTCCAGCTCCTTTACCCTACCTCAGTGGTATCCTTCTCGCCCCTGGATGCTGATGTAAGAAATAAATTAAACAAAATGTAATTTACCTGCATATTACTCACCGTGCCCTGGACCCTCAAAACCCAGCAGGTAGAGCAGGTCCTGTTCCCTATCTGTGATGTTGGTTCACTGGTCCATCAGCTATTGTTAGGTTCGCTGGGCCTCAGAATTGCAATACACCGTCCGGCATACCATCTCACGCTGGTGGGATGATTGTCAAAGGGCTTCATTGAACATCATCCAAGGACGTGAGAGACCCAATACCACTTATGGTCGCAACCAGGTCACAGGAGATACAGAACGGCTTCCAAGTGATCGCTCTAGTAACACAGACAACAAGTCGACTGTTACAACAACTTTTTAGGAGAATTATTTTGTACTGCACCAAGACAAGATGGCTCTGGGCACCCAAACAACGGGTAATTCACCCCGAAGACAGTCCTACTCAAGAAGATGAACCTACAGTCTACAAATGTTTTTAAGTTATTTTTCTATCTTTGTGCACACTTTAGTCGGTGATGCTCTCAAGAGCTAACATATGCCTAATTGCATAAACTCTTCTTCTACATTTTTACAATGCATGCACAGGGACCTCTCTCTCCTCACATAGACCTATACTGAACCAAGCGCTAGCATTCCTCGCGCACTACACAGCAAACTCCTACACAAAACCTGGTACCTGCCAATACATGACCACAAAAGGCACTCAAAGTACAAACCAGCCGTGCTAGATATGTTCACTAATAACCCATGCTGCAAGCTCAGACAGTCTTTACTTATCCTAGGAAATAGCCCCTGAAAAAGCGAAATGTCTTGTCCACCTGTACCTATGATGGATCAGGAGTAAAATTCAACCCAATAAAGAAGAACCCCGTAGGGCAATAGTAAACATCACCCAGTATGAGACCAACCCCACAGCACTGTACCTTTAACCGATCCTATCAAAATTCAAACAGAGGTAGAGAGGGTACACAGAAGAGGCACTCTAGTGGAGGACACTGTTTTGCCCCAAGACATTGTAGGAAAGAGGTTCCTGAAGGAAGCAAGACCACTACACCAGTGCTCAAATATGTCCACTATTGTCTCCATCTGTGGACCTAGGATGGCCCTTAACATCTTGTAGCCACCTTCCGTATTGATAAGTGGACCCCACAAATGAAATTCTAGAGCAGGTCCACTCCCCTCAATCACACTGGGGGAAATGAGTCCCTTGGGGGAGGGTCCAATGCTAGCATCCATGCCAGGAAATCCAGGATTCCAAGATTAATAGATACACATGGTTGGAGGGGAAGGGGCAACAGAAACTTACACTGTATTCTCTATGTTTCAGAGGCAGAGGAACCATTTTGCTGGGTAGTAATAAAAACTGAAGTGTGACACTGCAAATATCAGACCTGCAATGGGGTACCTCCAAATTGATGGATATGTACTGGCAATGGGGTGACCTGGCCTACAGCCAGCTCACACCCGGATGGGCGGCCTCTACACAACCCAACGCTGGTCATCTGTGGAGAAGACCTGTCTGAGTTGTTCAACATCTGTTACAGAAGAAAACAAGTCTCTGGCATCAGGCTTCAAGGGGAAAAACTGCTATTATTTTGGTACGCTCAGTACAAGGACATTCCAGAAGAATTTAGACTGTTCACAGAGACTCAAGTAAACACTTGATGGCCAATACCCTTTTTGAGCATGAAAATGAAGAGAAACGCCTGGCTACAAATAATTTGGTGGGAATTGCTGGAGTTGATAAATGATACTAAGCTCGGCCTAAATGCTATCAAGGAAGAATTGAGAGCCGTCCACCTTATGGTGATGCAACATTGGTACTTGTTGGATTTGATAACTGCGATGGAAGGTAGGCTGTGTGTCAAGATTGGTGCTTCCTGTTTTACTTTTATCCCTCTAAATGACATGGACAATGGGACAATGGGATAAGCAGACATGAAGGAGGGACGTTCCCCGGAGCAGGACTGGTTTCAAAGTCTCTTTTTGTGGATCCCCCTATGGGTGTCACTTATCCCAGTATTCGTAGTTGTACTTCTGCTTTTTGGTTCCTAGAAGTGGGGGTTTCCTGCTATGAAAAAACAGTCTAATTAGGTAGTATGCATATTGCTAGGGAAAAAGTAACAGATACTACAGACACACACACAGTTTTGAAAAATATAACAATCATAAAATATGAAGAGGATTGAGTAGTTGACAAATCAACTAGAGGAGGGAACGTTGGAATAGATGAATATGATGTCAATGAATACCATAATATGTATAGGCCCAACAATGGCAATACCAATAAATGCAATGTTGTCGAATGCATAGCCTGTGCCCTCATAACAATGTCAATACCCATAAATGCAATATCAATGTATGCAATAATCTATTCCCACAAAACATTGTCGATACTGGCAGTAACAATGTCAATGTGTGCCATAATCCATGCATGCATAACAATGTTGTTACCGATAGAAACAATGTTAATGTACGCCATGTTCTCAGTACGCATAACTAAGACAATAACATTAAAGACAAGGTTGATGTACGCTATGACAACTGTATGCACAATGTTGAGAATGTCGGTAAAAAGGATATCAATGACTGCCATATTATTTACAGGAGTTCTAGTGAGTTAGTATCATTGAAAGGTGGGGTCTGTCTTAGGTGGGGTCTCAATTAGCCCAAAGACAAGCATGCACCCAGGGAAAACCCTGATTGGTCCCCCAGATAGATAGTTGGACTACAAACAGCTCTGAGGAAATTGCCCCCAATAAAACACGTTTAGCCAAAGGCTTCCACAAAAGTAGATGCCACATGTGAGTTGAGCAAAATTTGTCAAGAGGGGCAAAGAAAAAAGGGGGTCCCAAATTGCCCTTTGCAAAATTTGAATGAAATTTGGCAGGATTACAAATTATGGTGCGCAGATGATCTTTATGGCTACTATAGGTAAGTAGTTTTTAATTTATAAGCCATTTTAACTTGTAGAAATCTATAGTCGCATTGTTTTCATGAAATGTTGTGGTATTTCGAGGAAGTACCACTGTATGTCCCCGTGACAAGTCATTCTGTCTTTGGCTGTTGCCTGTGTTTACAAAAGCTAAAGTCAGCTATGTTTTTTTGCGGTACACTTTGCTTCCGTTCTGTTTTGTCCTTAGAAGTAGGAAAGTAATCTGTTTTATTATTTTTCCCTACCTAATACAATTTTATTAATTGTAGGTAGTGAAAAATATGAATACTTTTTTTTGTTTTAGATAGCACAAACTAGACCAGAAGATATCGGGTATCAGAGTGCTTTACAAAGCACCAGTTTTGTAACACGAGGACACATTCATTTTTGTTAGGTATAGGGGGCCCGATTCACAGAACAAACTTAAGACTAAATCCTAAACTTAGTACCAATCTGGTATTCACAGAATGCACCTAGTACTTCTGGTATTCACAGAATGAACTTACTACTTTAGCGATTCACAAAATGAACTTAGGACTTTTGCTATTCACAGAATCCATTTACGACCACTAAACTTACGTCCGCACCCGGGCCGGATTTTCCGCCCCCGGAGCGGAGTTTCCGGGCCCGGAGCGGGAAGTCCGCATGCGGGCCGGAAAGTCCGATTCGAGGGCGG
The DNA here is from genome assembly GCF_964204655.1 of Triturus cristatus. NCBI lineage: Eukaryota > Metazoa > Chordata > Amphibia > Caudata > Salamandridae > Triturus > Triturus cristatus. The sequence goes on from NC_140585.1 coordinate 162,069,625, forward strand.
AATACCCGCTCCCGGGCCGGAAACTCCGGCCTCGGGCCGGAAATTCCGATTTCGGGACGGAACATCAGAATTGGGACCAGACTACATAACTGTTGCCATTGATCATTTGAGCCAAGGGGAAACACCTGTCCAAGTCCCTACCATCCCCCACCATGCATCAGCTGACACACTCCAGCCAATCCCAGCTCGGCAGCACGTATAACTGCAGAGCAGACACACACAACCCCTTTCAACATGTCACTGAATGTGTTTGTTGCACTGCCCCTTGCCATGCAGCAAAACCACTTGAGGAGGAGGAGGAGGAGGAGAGCCAGAGCAGAGAGGATCTTCAGACAGAGGATCAACTTATTTGGAATGTCCAGTCAAGATATAAGGGCCAGGTACCGTTTCCCTCCAGAAATCATCTTGGATATGGTATGTGAGTGGGAGCAGGAACTTGACTCCGTGACCTGCTGCTCACATGCAATACCAGCATACCTCAAGATCCTATCAGCGCTCCCTTTCTTCGCCACTGGCTCATTCCAAAGGGTCTCCAGTGACCATGTGGGCATATCCCAGGCGAGCCAGTCGCGGTGCCTGCATCAGGTACTGCGATGCATCACTGCAAGATCCCACCTCCACATACATATGCCACCGACACTGGCCCTGAGACAAAGGGCAGTACGAGATTTCTTTTGCATTGCACAATTTCCACGTGTGCTGGGTGCAATTGACTGTACCCATGTGGCCCTTCAGCCACCCCGCCACATTGCACACATCTTCTGCAATAGACACCGATGGCATTCCATCAACGTGCAAGCTGTCTGTGATGCCAGAGGGAGGTTCATTGATGTGCATGCGGTGTTCCCCGGCAGTACCCATGACAGCTTCATATTCCGCATGTCACCTCTTGCCCAGCGGATAGCTGCGGGAGAATTTGGCAACATGTGGCTACTGGGTAAGTACCAAGCGTTAGAAAGGAGGATTATGTGTTTTTGAAATGTCTGAATGCCCCCCAAAATTAACCATAGTACTTTAAGAATCATAAAGCTAGATACAGGGCCCACCTGACAATGCATGTAATACAGTATAGATCATGTCCTGTGCAAGTCAAAGAGGGAAATCTAACCAACTGCCCTTTCCCCTCTACTCAGGTGACGCTGGGTATGCACTCACCCCACATCTCCTCACCCCTTACAGGCGTGCAGACACTGTACCACAGCGTAGGTACAATAGGGCACACATACGGACTCGAGCCATCATAGAGCGCACTTTTGGTCTGTTGAAGTCGCGATTCAGATGTCTCGACCGTACAGGGGGGGTGCTGCAGTACTCCCCAGAAGTAGTGTGCAAGATCATTTTAGCCTGTTGTGTCTTGCACAACATTGCCTTAACGCATGGCTTACAGATACCGCTGGAACCTCGGCTACCTATGAATCTGGGAAACCGGGCCATGGCACATAACCGAGGTCAGGGCATGCAAGTCCGTGAGCAGCTTGTTGCCACGTTCTTCACATGAGCAACCTGTAGTGGAATGGACCAAATGTGGATTGCTGTCTGTTGCCAATGATGAAACTTGGATATACACGACTGTGTCAATAAATTCCTTCCTGAGGCTACTTTGCAAGCCACACTAACTGCATGTTAATCACAGCTCTTGACAGTAGTCAAAACGTTGAGCCTGCATCAGCACATGTGCCCATGTCAGCGATCAGTGTAGTGGATGTCCCGAAAGAATCTATAGCCACAGATGCAAGATGATACATGTACTGAGAGACACAGCCGGACCTCATGAGGATGGGTCTCTTAATCAGAAAAGGCCATAACCATAGCATTGTCGGCCCTGTGCCATCAACAGATGTGACTCCCCCACAAATTATGCGCCCACGACGTGAGTGATGCAATGGGTCAATCAGACACCATGGGGCAGATTAATGTGGGACTTGCGGCCCTTTCACGCTGCCGTTGCGTCACTTTTGTGACGCTGCGGTGGTGCAAAGCCAGCCCCATGCTGCGGGGAATGTACTATATGACGCATCTGGGAGATGCGTCACGTTGTAAAGGCCTGCGCCACATGTAGGCGTTCTGGTGCAGGGGGGGCCTTCCGTGCGCAGAAACGCCTCCTAAAAATCTACAATATTTCACTCAGTCACTTTTAAGGCCATGCTGCGTCAAAACCCTGCGCCTGCTTGAAGCAGGCGTAAGGATTGACGCAGCATCATAGGGATAGGGCACCCCCGAGCCTTGCTGGAGCTGCGTTGTGCATGTGACGCAACTCCAGCAATGCGCCGCCTTTCCAACGGGGGATGCGTCACGCATCTGCACACCTGAGCTGCACGGTGCACCGAAATTTCAATGCCGCGCATCTGTGTTGGCGCACGGGTGGGCAGATGCATCGCAACTCTTCTGACGCATCTCTGCTGATTAGCAGAGATGCGTCCGAAGTCGTAACTCTGCCCCCCTGTGTCTGTGATATATCCACACTTCTCAAACACAATGTTCCGGAACACATCACACAACTCTGCCAATGAGCACCTAATATGGACTACATGTACCATAATGCAAAGCATGAGAAACTGAAACAGAAACTGCAGACATGTCTTGAAATGGTCACTTCACCCTCTTGTCACATTTAATTAATTCTCACATGCATTGTCTTTTCTTTTTTATCCACAACAGAACAGCAGGATGGCAGTAGATGTGATTCCAGATTGTGGATGGATCTGGATGACTACAAAATGGCAGGCAACTACTTCCTGTGATGTATTTGCTGCCTCCCACTCCCTGTCAAACATTTCCTGTATGGAATTATATGTTGCGGGTCATTTTCGGAATTTGCGGCCAAAAAGCGGAAGCTCCGATTACGGAGCGTACGGCCCGTGTGCGGAAACGCCGATTACGGAGCGTACGGCCCGTGTGCGGACCTCCCGCTCCGGAACCGGAAACTGCGTTTACGGGCCGTAAACTCCGAAAATGACCCGGAACACATAATTTCATTCAGGAAATGTTTTACAGGAAGTGGGAGGCAGGAAATACATCACAGGAAATAGTTTGCTGCCATTTTGTGTTCATTCTGAGTCATCCTCTATCACAGACAGATCCTCTGACATCCTGCTGCTCTCATCCTTCTTATTATCCCCATAATGGCTGAGGGTTACGAAGAGAAGGCACCCCCTTTCACTGAAAGTGAGTTGGACATCTTGGCTGAGGGGGTGCTGGCCACATTTTCTCAGCTATATGGGGACCCTGAACACCAGCTGAGCAATGCAGCCCGGGCCAGGCTGTGGGCCAACATCGCCGAGCGCTGCAGTGCAGTGGGAGTCCACACCAGGAGTGCAAGAGCATGCCGCAAGCGCTGGGAGGACCTAAAACGGTGGGCCCGGCACAAGGCTGAGGAGCTGGTGGGCCAGTCGTCCCAGCACCATGTGCATCGTCCTCGCCTATCCCCACTGTACAGGAGGGTCCTGCGATCAGCTTGGCCGACCCTCCATGCTCAGCTGGAGGAGCATGAGCAGCAGGGACATGGTAAGTGCATCATATGCTAAATGTGTCTGGGAGTATGATGTGAGTGAAACAGTGCTGTACCATTGTGTGTCCGATGCCTCCATTCACAGATTCCGTGTCCATGCAGCAGTAACCAAGCTTAAAAAGGCACACTGTGGCATATGGACTGTACAGGGCAGAGTGCATTTTGGGGATGGAGTCTCGCCATGACAACTGGCTAAATGAGCCTTATTTGTGCATTTGTACTGAAATCAGCTCTTCCCGCACCACTACAATTGGCACTAGGAAATCATGTGTGCATTGGATGAGCAATGGTACAGACACTGTCCTGTGTGCGCATGGCAGGCCAAAGGGTATTGGATGCTATGACTTGCATAGCATTTTTAGAGTGTGGGTTCCAATTGTGACAAAAAAATCATGTGCCATGGAGTCAAGACAGACTTTGACATCCTTTCATCACTCTTAAGCGCTTCTAAATTTACAAGGGGTGTTCACTGACAGACGTCTCAGCCTCAGTGGCCTGTTTCACATTTCACATGTACAGGTAGCTGTCACAAAATTCCCCCAGTGTTCAGCGGTGTACAGCATTACCATATCAGTCACCAAAGCCAATATGTGCCACTGGATTGTCAGTACATGTGTGGGGACAGCCAAAGGCTAGACTCACAATTTAGCTACAGAAATGGGCCAGAGCCTCAGTGCATGTGTGACCCACATTCGCCAATTGTCGTGTCCCATACAATGCTACAAAGCAGATGACACTTGTCCAGACCTTCAACAGCTGCGACTCCCTATGAATGGCCATAATCTGAGATTCGGGACTTCATGTTCTCCATTGGTGGACTGCTTGTGGAACCTGCACATGTAGCTGTGGCAGGACACACAGATCCCCAGAATGCCAGATTGAGGGTTGGCCAATACAGTCGTGTAAGCCACACACATCCACGTGAGATGGCCATGTCAGACTCAATCCAGGAACTGACGGTGAACATACACGTAATGTCAGCTCATAGACACTGACAACTATTGAGTGTGATCAGAGGAAAATAAGTCTGACCTTGGCTCCTATGAATGTGTCTCGTCCTGCATGACACAAACATAACATTCGGATTTTGCTTACATTTCAGCAGGCACAGCTGGCGAAACAGAAGGGCAGCAGGACCTGGTCCGGAGCAAGAGGCCACCAGTGCGGCGGCGGCTACACCCACTTTCCACCAGCGAGGAAGAGGAGGATGAGGAGGGACCCTCAACATCAAGAGGCAAGGGGATTGCGCCCACCCAGACTGACAAGGGACACCCTGATGCTGGTGCCACATCCCGGGTGGAGGCTGCAGACATTGAATCGGGGTGGGGTGAACACGACACCTCGGACCATGAGGTGTTGGAGAGCTACTCTCCTCAGGATTCTTCACCTGTGGTCCCTGAAAAGGTGTCCTCGGGGCAGGCCAACAAACAATCTGGGCCTGCCATCAGCCCCTCCCTACCTCTAGAGTTCCCCATTCCATCGGGGGACCCAGCTGCATCCCCTGCAACCAGTCACCCTCATCGTAGCCGCCAGCTCCCCAACATCATTGGCTCCGGACCTCAGGCACCACATCCCTCCTTTTCCCCCCAGGCCCCTCCCGGTGTTGTTCCTCCTGTGGCTGTGCCAGTGGACTTGATGTGGATGTGTGAGGGTCAGCCAGACATGTCCGCTCGCATCCAGCTACAAGTGTGTATGGAGGTACGCATGATGCGAGAGGACATGCTCCGATGTATGGCCACCCTCACCACCGCCATCAATTCACTGCCCGCAGCCATGTCGTCTGTTGTCTCCCCAATCCCTTCCCATACCACTGTCAATGTCTCCCCCTGTCCGTTGCCCCACACTGTTTCCCCCCGTACTCCTCGTGTGGCACGAACCCAAGTGGTGCCTGTTCCTGCACCCGCCAGACGTGTGCCTGCATCGGACTCTGAGGATCTGGACATTGTGGTCCTAGAGGATGACCAGAAGGACACTTGACTTTAGACGTGAACAACTATTTCATTTTCCCCTTGTAAATAGACTGTTTTCCCTGACGCTCCCTGACGTGTTATATTTTTTTTGCCCCACCCCAATCCAGGTTCCCATCTCCCTCTGCATCAAGATCATCATTTGTTTTCCTTTCTCCCTTCCAAACGGACGGTTGTTCTTTTGTACCTTCTCAAAATACAATTCGGAATACTCATAACTTCCACTTGTTTTACTTCATTCTGAATGTCTGGTTCTGAATGTGGACACATATTTGGTGGGTCATCTGCTATGCACATAATGGCTGGTTGCAACGATGGGTCACACTTGTAACTGTGTCACACACACACATACCTTCTCACATCTCCAGGCCACCTGCAACGTTTCACAGGACATGATACACAACAGATTATTAGTCTTGGTAGGTGTTTATTTGGTGCACACACAAACACGTGATCACATTGTCCCGGGTTCCTGTCACTGGTGAGTGCGACGCCGCAATTTGGGGGGGGATGACCGCTCCGAGTGCTCAGGTCTGGCTCGCCGCCTACGTGGAGGTGGGTACTGTCCAAGGGACTGTCCAGGGTCATCCACATGTGCTGTGACAGATGGTGTTTGCACACTTGATGGCTGTACAGGTGGTGGTGGTGGTTGTGCAGGTGGCGGGAGTGACTGTACAGGTGGTGGTGGTGGTGGTTGTGCAGGTGGCGGGAGTGACTGTACAGGTGGTGGTGGTTGTGCAGGTGGCGGGAGTGACTGTACAGGTGGTGGTGGTTGGGCAGGTGGCGGGAGTGACTGTACAGGTGGTGGTGGTTGGGCAGGTGGCGGGAGTGACTGTACAGGTGGTGGTGGTGGTGGTTGTGCAGGTGGCGGGAGTGACTGTACAGGTGGTGGTGGTTGTGCAGGTGGCGGGAGTGACTGTACAGGTGGTGGTGGTTGTGCAGGTGGCGGGAGTGACTGTACAGGGGGTGGTGGTTGTGCAGGTGGCGGGAGTGACTGTACAGGTGGTGGTGGTTGTGCAGGTGGCAGGAGTGACTGTACAGGGGGTGGTGTTGGGAGTGCCAGTTCAGCCCGCTGGTGTGGATGTCTCCCTTTGCTGTGTTGGTGTGCAGTTGGTACAGGTGTGGAGATGTGCTGTCCTGTGGGCAGATATGATGGCTCCCCTCCCTGCGTTGACCGTGAAGGGAAAGGTTGGCTCACTCTCAAAATGCCCTCCATCATCTTCATGGCCAAGGCATGGTGTCTTGCACTCTCTTCCCTCTGGATGGATAGCATGTCTCGCATATTTCTGGACATGTCCTGCCAAGTCCTATCCATCCTATCCAACACTTGGCTCAGCCTCTCCACCGCCTGAGGGAAGTGGACCATGTCCTGCAGGGAGTCCGACATGGTGGACAGGGTAGCCCCTATGGCACTAATGTCCTGCCTCACATCGCTCTGCTGTTGGTAGAAGTCCTGCTCCCACTGGTCATCACAGCCAGGTGCAGGCCCTCTCTGCAGCTGTCTGCCATGGATGGGATGTGCAGGTCCTATGGCAGGGGGTGGGGTGGGAGGTGGGAGCCTGTGGGCAGGTGAATGGTGCCCAGGGGATTCCAGCAGCACAACAGGGCTGGTACTACCCCCAGATGGTGGAGAGGCAGGCAGGGATACACTGTCTAGGGAAGAGTGGGTAGGGGAACCACCATGTTGGTCCTGGACGTGAGGACTGTGAGGGAGTGATGTCTGTGTTGTGATGCGTGTGTGCTGTGGCTGGTTTGCTCGAGTCTGGGGACAGGCCATGGTATGCCTGGGAGGAGGCGGAGGGACGTTGCTTGGCAGAGGAGTTGATGCCCTGACCGATTTAGCCAGTCTGGCACGATATCGCGCATTGGCATCTTCATCTTCAGACATGTAGTCCTCATCATACACCAAGCAGAGGTCCTCAGGATATTCTTCCTCCTCCTCCTGAGCAGTGCTTGCAGCCGACATGACAGCTTGGAGGATCAGGGGATTCTCCCCTCTGATTTCACGTCGGCCCGCACTGGTCATAGGCCTGTCATCCTCGTCATCAGCATCCCCTGGAACAGAGGTTGCAACCGTATTACGGATTGACCTGGTATGACATGTGGTGCAAAACAAGGGTTTGTATCAACTGTACTTTGCATCAACAGATGAGGATCATGTGACCTGTGTAGGGTACCACCACAAAGTACAGCTCACACAAAAGCACTGAGGTGTTACACAGATACAGGCAAACTCACCAGCTCCAGCCACAACTCTCTGTCCCTTGGTGTTCCCCCCTAGTGTCACCTGCTGGACCTGTCTCCTCACGGGCCTAGCTGTCCCTGAACCATCAGCTGTAGAGGGAAGTGACAACATTCTCAATTATCTGCATCACCAATTGTCAGACAGGCACATGACACTCCTGATGTGTATTTCACTTTGTACACAACTGCTGATTACATGCACAGGGGAATCAGGATCTCTGTCATGGCTTTGGAGTCGAAGCCAGTGACACACCTCATGCTAGAATTACCTGGAGGACAGCTGCGCGAGGGTTGGATGTCATACAGTCCCCGGGATGGTGCATGCTGCTGGGGTGTAATCCGGTCAGCATCTGTGATAAGACATACAGGTCTATATTTTGCAACAAGAGATGGTAGCTCTGAGCCAACATGTCATTCTCAATGACCATTTGTGGGTAATCCAGAACTATGTACAGCATGTTTAGCTCCTGAACTTTACATTTGGGCACCTGCTCACATGCAGCAGTTGCCAGCCGTTCCCTCCACACAGCAGTGACATCAATCAGATGACACATCAACAGACACCTCATGCTAGAATTACCTGAAGGACGGCTGCGCGAGGGTTGGATGTCATACAGTCCCCGGGATGGTGCATGCTGCTGGGGTGTAATCCGGTCAGCATCTGTGATAAGACATACAGGTCTATATTTTGCAACAAGAGATGGTAGCTCTGAGCCAACATGTCATTCTCAATGACCATTTGTGGGTAATCCAGAACTATGTGCAGCATGTTTAGCTCCTGAACTTTACATTTGGGCACCTGCTCACATGCAGCAGTTGCCAGCCGTTCCCTCCACACAGCAGTGACATCAATCAGATGACACATCAACAGACACCTCATGCTAGAATTACCTGAAGGACGGCTGCGCGAGGGTTGGATGTCATACAGTCCCCGGGATGGTGCATGCTGCTGGGGTGTAATCCGGTCAGCATCTGTGATAAGACATACAGGTCTATATTTTGCAACAAGAGATGGTAGCTCTGAGCCAACATGTCATTCTCAATGACCATTTGTGGGTAATCCAGAACTATGTGCAGCATGTTTAGCTCCTGAACTTTACATTTGGGCACCTGCTCACATGCAGCAGTTGCCAGCCGTTCCCTCCACACAGCAGTGACATCAATCAGATGACACATCAACAGACACACATGTATGAGAAGATTACTCATAGGAAGGGATAAATGACCCGGATTCCTCCCCATTACACTGCTATCACCTTTGCCATTCAGACTTACATATTTCCAGAGTCTCATGTTGTTTGTTGTCAAGTCAGAAAGGGTTTCATGTGTGAGATTTACATTTGTCAGGGACATGATGTTGCTCATTTGTGCTTCCCCACCCATGAAGTCACACATATTTGTATGAGAGAACACAGATGTCTTACGTCCGTCCTCTGAGTGTCCTCTCTTTGCGTACTCTATTTCCCAGATCATGGTACTACTTAGCTGACGACGATTGGTGTCTTGTACAGCAGACATCCAAACCTCTTTTGTCAAACACTAACCTATACATGTGAATACAGTAGGAGAGGAGGCAAGCAGAATGTAACATTGTGGATAGGCTGAACGGCTTTGATGCCTTCTGCCTGCACTGGATTAGCGTGTTGCTCTTCAGCCTAGTCATTTAGCAGGTGTAACTACATGAAGATTCACCTTAGCAGCCCCTACACTCATCTCAAAGGTACACTACTGGCATCAGTGTTGGCCTCAGCCATGCTATTTTCATCGTGGTGTTTCCTATCATTGAATTGCAAGCCGGTTGTGTTTTGGTCACTTCATATGACTCATGGTACTATTGTATGTCCATTCTGCACTCACTTGGCATACATTTTGTGTCATCCTTTCATTAGCCACCAGGGTCTGATCTTGCATGGGTACAAATGCCATATGTGAGCATATTGTGATGCAGGACAACAGTGTTGTAATACACATGCAACATACGGCGGACGTGAAAGGCACATTTCTTGAGCAGTCAGCCTGATATATTCTTGGGTTCCCCTCCCTTGGCCCAGCACCGGAACAGTGTGTGGGCCCTGAACAGATGTCACAGCCAACCTTGTAGCAGAAGTCAGTATGTGTCTTTGATTCTGGGAGGACCTCGTTGTACCTACAATGATAAGTGTGTTTTGCTACTTCACATTCCGGCAGCCACATGTGATGCACTAGATTTCTGGCACAAAGGATGAGCACAAGCAGTTGTGGGCACCAGCGTTGCATTAGTGTGTTATACGTAATATCATGATTGCTCCCACATTACTTCGAATGGGCCCACTACCTGGATGCAACCTATATCACAATGACATGTCTACGGATCCTGATGTGCGGTCCACTATCGTGTTTTGTTGATGGGCAACACAGAAGCCAGACAATGTAAGTGGTACATGACCAGCTGTGTGGACTGGGCATTTGATCTATATTGGAAACATTCAAAGTTGTACAGTGTATGCATTGTCAATACTAATGACCCTGGGATCTCACTTGTTCATCATTGCCATATTTCAGTCAATTACTTTGATTGATTACGTCTACAGACACCATTACAACATAGTGGGGACACCCTTTTGAGTAGTTGTGGCACTCGATAACAGGATTGGATTCCCAGGTCTGGGCCTGTTGCTGTAAAACATGTCATGTTCCGCAATTACGAAGGTTTGATGAGCCAAGACATGTAATATATTGTCTTCAGCTGTTCACAATTATAATTATCTAAAGGTGGCTGTCCATTGACTACTCCCATAGTAATGCAGCTATTTGTACATCTCTGGTTGACTTTCATATGTGGGCACTACATGTCCCTCGGTCACTCCTGGCAATGTATGCATTTTGACCATCTCCTGGCCACTTTGACTTACCAGTCGGTGAGGGTGTACGGTGGCGATGCCTCCCAGTAGATGCAGGGACCTCCGCTACGGCAGTTGTCTGTGCTCTGGCTGAATGTGTCAATGGGTGAGAAGAGAGAAAACTAAACATCTGGAATATGTGCTGGTGGAACATTTCTGTGATTTCCCCATTTCTTCTGCATGCTAACAGTGTTTTGCAGTACTTCTGCTGACTGGGCAGGTAGGAGCAGTGGTGCATTGGGGTCGTAGTGGCGTGGCAGGGTGGGAAATTTACAACAGAATAGGTGTCTGACTTTTGGACCAGATGGTTCTTTCACCTTCTGCTTTGTGCTTTCAGCTTGCACGGGGTGATTTACTTCTTAGAGTTTTAGTGGCATGTTTCCACGCCCCTTGTAATACATTAACACCGCAGTTGCGTCACTTCTGTGACACAGCGGTGGGGTAATACAGGTGACACATTTAGACTTATTCCCAATGTTATGCATCTATGTTGATGCCTCACGGTGTGCGGGCCTGCGCAACATTAAACATGCATCAGCTGTGATGTAGGCAGGGTGTGTGTTTATGTGGTTATGCCTCGTACAAGTGATGCATTGTAATCGACGGCATTTCACGTAGTCACTTTTCATAGGGTGTTGCCATGCAAACTTAAACCAGCTTGAGGCACCTGTAATGAGTTGCCCTGAGCGTTAGGTGTAGGCGGTCCATGGACATAGTTGGAGTTGCGTCACACTTGCGACACTACTCCAGCAGAGCATCCCCCTAATGCCATCAGTTGCGACACCCATCTGTCTATCCCAGCGCCACAGTGCACCGCATTGTCAATGTGACGCATCCGCGGTTGCACAAGAGTTGGATTGGGTGTGGCATTGTTACTGGCGCATCTCTGCTGTTATTTGTCAATTGCTACTTAGCAGGCTGGTGTATCAATGCAACTGGACAGTGGCCATGTTTTCAGAAGTGGAGGAGGGATTTGCCATTTCCATCCCTAAGGATTGTGGGACTTGTAGTGCTACATACAGAGGGTGACACAGGAGTCTCTGACTTACGGATTAATTAATACACTTTGGACTACTTCCTTATTCACACTGACAGTGCAACACAGACCTTCTATTCATGCACTTTCACTTTTCATCCCACTTACCTGGTACCACGTAGCGGACGTCACTGACAGGCAGCCCATGGACCAAGTGGGGGTGTATGGTCGTCAGGATGTCCTCCTCCTGTGTGGTGAGGCGGATGCGTGGTCCAGAGTGTGCGGCTGGGAGGATCCGTTGTAATTCCATCCTGGCGTATTTATCCTTTACCCTCAGCCGCTCATCCTGCCATTTTTTTTTAAGGTCCTGGACAGTGCGCCTGTCCTCCCCCAATGCTGTGACAGCAGTGGCTAATTGCTGCCACAGGGCTGCCTTCTGGCTCCCACTGGTGCAGTAGGGTGAGAGTCCATAGAGGCGTTTGTGGTGCCTGACTATGAACTCCACAAGCATGGTGGTCTCCTCTGCTGTAAAGTTCCTCTTTCTCTTCATGAGCTCCATTTTCTTGGCCGGTCTCTGCTTGGAAATACAAACTGCGTGTGGCCAAACCGGTTCCTTCACTGTGTGCTGCTTTTAAATGTTTTTTGTTGCTGGTCAATCAGTGTTAATTGGCTTCAGCTGGATCATGGTGGGGGATGGTAGGCACTAGCAACATGATGGCTAACTGGAGCTGTTGGCTGGGATTGGCTGGAGTGCGTCAGCTGATGCATGGTGGGGGATGGTAGGGACTTGAACAGGTGTTTCCCCTTGGCTCAAATGATCAATGGCAACAGTAATGTAGTCTGGTCCCAATTCTGATGTTCCGGCCCGAAATCGGAATTTCCGGCCCGAGGCCGGAGTTTCCGGCCCGGGAGCGGGTATTCCGCCCTCGAATCGGACTTTCCGGCCCGCATGCGGACTTTCCGCTCCGGGCCCGGAAACTCCGCTCCGGGGGCGGAAAATCCGGCCCGGGTGCGGACGTAAGTTTAGTGGTCGTAAATGGATTCTGTGAATAGCAAAAGTCCTAAGTTCATTTTGTGAATCGCTAAAATAGTAAGTTCATTCTGTGAATACCAGAAGTACTAGGTGCATTCTGTGAATACCAGATTGGTACTAAGTTTAGGATTTAGTCTTAAGTTTGTTCTGTGAATCGGGCCCAGGGAGATTAAGTGATTTGCCCAGAATCACAGGATGTTGAGCGTCGTTGCCGAGACTCAAACCCAGTTCCCCTTCTTCGCAGACAACTGCTCTAGCCGTAAGGCTATATCCTCTACCCAATATACCTCTATACAGTACCGCTGTGCTATTTTTGGAGTACGGCTATACCAAAAATATAGCAAAATAAATGCATAGAAAATACACAGAAATACACTATATTTTATAAATCTAGTGTAATACTGTGTATTTCCTTTTTATAACATAATTAAGTAGACACAAAACAGCCTGTGCAGTAATGCAGTAATACCTTTGAATCACTGTTCTTCCAAAACTGCTGGAAAAATATACAGAAATGTATGAAGAGATTTTTCTACCTATTACCATCGCCCAAAAATCCAGTTGATTGGTGAGGAGGCCAATCTTGAGCCAATCAGGAAAATACGGTGGTCGATCAAAGATAAATAAAAAATGGATGGAGAAGTAGAATTATTCCTGTCTAGAGCAACTGAGGGAAATGGAAATCTAATCCCGACAATATCTTGGACAAAGAGAAATTTATGCACATCACACTTAAAAGATTAAACATAAATTAAACCATTCCATGCAAAATATCACCAATGAGATCTCTGAACATAGATTAGTCCAGGAAAAGGTGGCAGCAATCCGTCAGCACTACAGGAAGGCAAGATTCTCTCTTGAAAGAATGGCTTAAGAATCTCACTGGATTAAAGCTCATGAAATAATAAAGTCTTGGGACCAGAAGAGATTCTGGAAGTGGATGAACAACTGCTTCAAATCAAATCTGCAACCCACTGTCACAAACATCTCAGCCCAAGCGTGGGAAAATCACATATACGCTCTCTATGCGGACTCGCCCAGGGAAGACAGTACAAGTCACAAACCGGCTACTTCCACCAACATACTACCTCACTTTGAGCCACCGCAAGCACCAAACGATCAGAAGGAAATAACAGCAGATATGGTCGTGCACATTAGAAATAAAATGCACCCAGGCGGGGCACCTGGCCCAAACGGCATACCTCCAATGGTATATAAGGAAACATACTAAATGGGAAACCATTATGGCACCACTATTTATGGAGTATAGATCAGGAAGGCACATTCCCGAGTCATGGACGGGTTCTCTTTTAGTCCCAATGCATAAAAAAGGGACGCGATCGAACCCAGAAAATTATCGCATGATTGCTCTCTTAGATGTCAATGGGAAATGCAATGTTAATCTGCTCTTAAAAGAACTGACAGCCTGGGCTGAAGCACAAAATGTGATCCCGTTTACACAAACTGGCTTCAAAAAGGGCTCCAGCAGTGAAGATAACTTGATCTCTGTGTCATACTTAATAGAAACAACACTGGACAAGAAAGGGAAGGCACTCTACCTAGCTTATATCGATTTTCAAACAGCCTTCGATAGCGTGGACCATTCGAGACTGTGGATAAAATTAAAAACTGGGGCATTAACAACTCACTATTAAACACAATAATGGCTTAATACTCTGAAACCTGTATACTGGCCCCCATGCTTTTTAATTTGTATTTAGCCAACCATCCTGATTTCCTGGCACAGGCTCGAGTATTCCCTCCCAAACTCGCCGTATCTAAAATCCAACCATTTCAATATGCAGACGACAGCATCCTGCTAGATCAAACTCAGATTGGTCTTCAGCAATTTCTATCTGCATTGTCGTCATACTGCAAAGCAAACAAATTAAAATAAACACGACAAAGACAATGATAATCTCCAGGCAAATGAAGAGAAGAGGGTTATGGCAAGTCGACAGTAAATCCATCGAGACAGTCTCAACTTATAAGTACCTTGGTGAATGGATCGACCATAAAGGAAGGCAGTCCACACACATCACAGCAATGCACAGCCTGGCTCAATCCTTGAAGGTTGCATTCTGCAGAGCAAGGAAATCTATGTGCTCACTTGACCTCACCCCTTTAATCCAAGCAATAGCAGCAAAATTCCTACCGTCCATTTCCCATGGTGCTATTGTCTTTAAAGATAAGATGTCATCATGGCTGTATAGAGCTCAATCTGCCTGCTTCCGTAAAGTTTGTCTTTTGCCCTCTTCCACTTCGCTTGTGTAAATCCATAAGGAATTCAACTTGAAGTCTCAAAAGTTGATAGTTAAAGCATGATTCATAGAATTCTGTCTGAAGGCCAAACAAGCACGGGAAAACTCATTAAAAAACACATCTGGCTAGTGATAAATAAACCCGGGTCAACCTGGTACAATTTTCTTACTCACCCTGTTGAAACACTGGAAGCCTGTGAAATATGGGCCACCCCTATACCCATAATGGCGGCAGAAAAACTCTTAATAAAACAGGCAAAAATAGTGTCAGAGGTGAATGATGCATCAAGCTTAAAAAAAACTTAAGCACGGAAGCTGGGCTTTAAAACTTTACAACAGCAGAGGCTTACCATGTCGTCCCCCATACAGCCAATAATGAAGTGCCAACTAATGAGGCTACGATTTGGCTTGGTGCCTGTAACGGCATACAAGTATGGGCAAGGCTACAAAGAAATCTCATCCACACAGTGCCGTGCCTCTGGGGGAAACAGTAACTCACATATTATGTATCTGCAAGACGCTGCACCCTTTAAGAACAAAGTGGCTTTGACCCATTTGGAGCATTCTAAACATTCGTACATGCCAGGACGCCCTGGTGGAATGTTTGAAGGGAGACTCAGCACAGTTGTCGGCGTGCATTTAGGCCTCCAAAAAACACATGGAACCATAAAGCTCATTCAACCATTATCAGTTTTAATCCTTTTTAATGTTGTTAGACCTGTCAGCCCTAGGGTGGTCTCCCCCTGTATTTTTGACTGTGCCTCATTTTTTCCACCCTCATTTTTGTGTTGGGCTTAGGTCTCTGGGCGCCTTTTCATTGCCAACCAGTGTTAAGGTGCAGGTGTTCCCTTCTCCCAAGATGGCTGCCACAGGCCCCTGCTACTGCAGAGTGGCCTTTCTAGTAGCACCCTAGCTGCCAGGAGCTGGCTGGAACCCCACAACAATGTTGCAACACCAGCCCGCCTTTTTTGTCCTATAGTTAGAATGGGGAAGCTCCTGGAATGTGCTGGAACCTTCTAGAAGGGAGGTGGGGTTTTACTTTTGCCGCCTTAGAGAGTGGTCACCTGACCTAGGGCTACTTAACAGGGGGAGGGAACATTTTCTAGTCAGTTGGAGTGACGCAGACCTGGGGGAACCTACGCAAGAGTTTTAGGCGGTAGGGCCTAGTCAGGGATCTATGCCTCTGAAAGTGACAGGGCTTAGGTGCTGCCTTTTAAGTGAGTGAGGGATCCTGTACTAGCCCACTGATCTAGCCCAGCGGGAGGGGAACCCAGGGGCAATCTGCCAAGCCTGACTAGGAGCGAACTAGTCACCAACTCAACCTACCCCCCCCCCCAAGGAACAGAACCCCTAAGGGCGCCAAAGCCAACTGCGCCACTAAGATAACTGAAATTCATTGCTGAGACTTATTGCTGAAACTCATTGCTGAGACTTATTGCTGAAACTCATTGCTGAGACTTATTGCTGAAACTCATTGCTGAGACTTATCGCTGAAACTTTCTCCAACTTACTGCTGGGCTGCTGGGGGATCGACCAGGTACGAGCGCGGTGACACCCCTGCGCTCCCCGACCTTGCCTGAGGTCCCCCCTAGCCAGACCTGCCACGGGCGCTGGGCGCCAAAATCACCTTCACCCCCTTTAAGTTCTGCCCCTGTCGAGGGGGCCGGAGGTGCACTCACCGCTGCGGCCCAGGGCCAAGAAGCCTGCCTCCGTCATCACCGGGGCCCGTGGAGAAGCCCGGGGCCCGCCGCTGCCGCTGCAGCCTGCCGCAGGATTTCGAGGAAGGCCTTGGGAGGACGTGAAGCCGCCCTCCCTCATCACGTGACGGGGGCGGACTGCGTGACGCCGGCCCCGCCGCTGAGCGATTCGCCCGCCGGGCCGCGCCCCCGCAGGCCGCACTGCCATTGGCGGCTGCGGGCGCGGGCCCCTGAAGCCACAAAGGAATCCTCACGGATCTCCCCGGCCACGTCTGGCCCGACCGGGAGCCCCGGAGCGCCTGCCTGCAGCCCGAGGACCTCGCGAACCAGGTATCCCCCCGGGGGATTATGGCGGACGGCCGTGCTGAGGCCTGGGACTCACCCTTCTCCCCGGGGAGGCCCGTGCGGGATCCGGTGCGCCCCCTAACGCTCGGGAGCGGCTCCGCACCAACCGGTGGCCGCTTCCCTTTGGCCCAACATAGACTCTGGCCGTCACTAGTAGAAGGGATCTGGAGCGAACCGGCACCACTGCGCGAGACAGCGCTGGGACCTCTGGGGTGGGGGGGAAAGCTCTACCAAGAAGACTTGGCCTGGACAGCCCCCCCCCTTTTCGCAGACTACCGAGTACTGCTCCCACTAACGGTGATGAGCAGTCCTGGTGAAGGTGCCATTAACTCTACGCCCCGTCCTCCAGTCCCCGGAATGCGCTGTGTGGCACGAGGATAGATACCAGGCTTTGAAGCGCCTTAGTTTGCTCTGTGTAGCGCTCTGTTCCCCCGCCATGCATTAAAGCACTATACACCTGCTATGTGCGGCGCTATGTTCCTAAGCCTGATTGAAAGCGCTATACACCTGCTATGTGCGGCGCTATGTTCCTAGAGCCTGGTTTTTAGTGCTATCAAATTGGTAATTGCAGTGCCATGTTCATAGGCCCTGATTTTAAGTGCTATTAAATCGCTATGTGCAGCGCTATGTTCAACTGCTGTGTTTGACGCTCCCCCAGGATCACCAGGTGGCGCTCTTTGGGTCCAGACCCGGTTTTATACATTCAGGTATCACCAATTGAAACATAATGAAATGCTTTGGAACTTGACATTTAAATGTATTCAGGTAGTGCCAATTGAAACCTAATGAACTGCTTTTGAATCTAACCTGATTTAGATAAACCTGATTGATTTCCATTGAGCCTACGGTGTGGTGTCAGTTATTGCGTGCGCTTCCTGCTTCAGGGGATGTGTGTGTTGTATGGTCGCTTTACACTTAAGCCTTCGGGTGCCTACCTGCTCGAGTCACGTTACCCCCTTAGGGCCTGGTGACCCCTGGTCCTACAAATGTAAATGCACAAAAGTTTTAAAATTGAAGCTTATGCACTTTATTCTGTATCTCAGTATTCGTGATTGCAATGATTTTAAATAATTGTGCAATAAAATTCTATTTTATTCTATTCTTTTCTCTACCTATTACCACATTAATTAAGTGGTAATATGTGATGGACAATAATAAAATCTACTACTTACCTATATCTAAGACTGTAACCCAAAACATAGCAAACGCAGAACACAGCCAAACTGTTCTGCAATAATCATCACTTCCTTTTACCATTTGTAACCAGACACTTTTTCCCATATTAAATGTGACACACCAGCTGCGCAAGAGGCTTGAGGCCTGTAAATATATATATGTATATATATATATTTTTTTCACTGAAAAAACCATAGGTTTCAGGCACATTATAGTTAGAAATTAGCATTTAAAAAAACCTTAGAAATTCACTGAAAAAACCATAGGTTTTAGGGAAAGTTATAGTTAGTTGGACATTTCACTCGTACAAAACCATAGAAATTCCTCCGTTATAGTTAGTTCTCCTAACTATAACTCGAGCCCCTGCAATGCACTGCTGATGACGTCACATATTACATCACTCATGACATGGTCAGTGACATCACTGATGATATCTCAATTGGCATCACTGATGACATCATCCAGTGACAGTGTGATTCTGTAAAGTTTAAATATGTTTAATATATATAGGGAAAGGCGCATTGAAGAATGATTGGGTGTATAAGTGTCTGAATGGATGATTTAGTAGGTGCGTGACTGACTCTATAAGTGAGTGATTAAACTTATCTTACTGAATGCATGGGTTAGTGAGTAAACTGCGTGAATGTCTGTATCCGTCTGTCTGTTGGTGTGTAAGCGGCTGCATGGGTTTGCGAATAGCTACATGATTGTCTATATGGGTTATTGATTGGTTGTCTGAGTATCTGTATGGGTGCCTGAGTTTTTGTGTGGGTGGGGTGTGTGTGACTCTGTACATAGATGTGTGAGTGGGTGATTCACTGGGTGCTTGGTTTCAAGAGTGCATCTGTAATGGACTGTATGGGTGGGTGAGTGCGTATATGGGTGTGTTAGTGAGTGAATGTATATCTCAGTTGTATATGTGTGAGTAACTACATATGTGAAAGGCAGTATATATGTGTGTTGGAGTATATACATGGCGGTGAGTGCATATGATAGTTCTGTGTGACCATAAGTATGAGTGACTGTACGGGTGAGTGAGTAGATGTGTGTGTAAACCTAACGGTGAGTGGGTATGTAGTTATTGGTGTTGGAGTGTCTATGGTTTTGAGAATGGCAGTCTGTAATTTAGAGTGGGTGTATCAAAAGGTTATATTGGGGTGTGAGAAGATGCATCAATTTATCACATGGATGATGTCATCAGTGATCTCATTTGAGATGTCATCAGCGATGTCATCAGTGATGTCACTGACGTAGGGCCCGATTCACAGAACTAACTTAAGACAAAATCCTAAACTTACTCATTTTGGTATTCACAGAAGGCACTTACTCATTTCGGTATTCACAGAAGTTAGGAGTCCTAACTTTAGGACTCCTAAATGCCTTCTGTGAATACCGAAAGTCTTAAAGTTAGGATTTTTCTCAGTTTAGGAGTAGTAAAGTTAGGACTCCTAAATTTACTACTCCAAACTGAGAAAAACCCTAACTTTAAGACTTTGGGTGTTCACAGAAGGCATTTAGGAGTCCTAAAGTTAGGAGTCCTAACTTTACTACTCCTAAAATGAGAAAAATCCTAATTTTAAGACTTTCTGTATTCACAGAAGGCATTTAGGAGTCCTAAAGTTAGGAGTCCTAACTTTACGACTCCTAAAATGAGAAAAATCCTAACTTTAAGACTTTCGGTATTCACAGAAGGCATTTAGGAGTCCTAAAGTTAGGGCTCCTAACTTCTGTGAATACCGAAATGAGTAAGTGCCTTCTGTGAATACCAAAATGGTAGTAACTTTAGGATTTTGTCTTAAGTTAGTTCTGTGAATCGGGCCCCATGTCATGAATGATGTAATGTGTGACGTCATCAGCAGTGCATTGCGGGGGCGCGAGTTATAGTTAACTGAACTAACTATAACAAGGGAATTTCTATGGTTTTATACGAGTGAAATGTCAAACTAACTATAATTTTGCCTAAAACCTATGGTTTTTTCAGTGAATTTTTAAGGTTTTTTAAATGCTAAATTCTAACTATAACGTGTCTAAAACCTATGGTTTTTTCAGTGAATTTCTAAGGTTTTTTAAATGATAATTTCTAACTATAACTTGCTTGAAACCTATGGTTTTTTCAGTGAATTTCAAAGGTTTTTTAAATGCTAATTTCTAACTCTAACGTGTCTGAAACCTATGTTTTTTTAAGTGAATTTCAAAGGTTTCTTAAAAGCTAGTTTCTAACTATGCCTACAGTGATAGGACATGTGAAGAAAGAAGAAAAAACGCACAGAAAGAAGCAAAAGAAATGCAGAAAGAGGCAACAGAAGTCCACAAAGATTAAGAAAATTGCAGGAAGAAGCGAGATGTGCAGAAAGAACCAACAGAGTAAAAGAAAGAGGCCTTGTTGAAAAATCATTCTGTGCCCACAACTTTTTCAGACGGGTACTGGTGGTAACTGACTATGACTAACCAGGCCTAGAGTCAGTGCTATGCTAAAAGACACATAGAATACAGTGAAAACACCTACATACCCTAGGGAATACTATGCGTTGCGGTACCCCTGTGATTAGCATGACCTCCTCTGTAAGGCCCTAGTACATAACAGGGCAGGGGGATTAAAACTACCTCTTAAAACCCGCCACAGGGCGCATTTGCACAGTGGTGAAGGGAGGGGGGGCCTGAGGTGACATGTGTGCAAACACGCCCTGTGGCCCTTTTAAGTTGGGAGCTAAAGTCCCCTTGAATCCAGAGGGTCCCTGGGGTGCAACTAGCCCACCAGGTGCCTCCAGTAAGCGCCACAGAGCTGCGTTGCAGAGCGGTGTAAAAAGGGGCATGGCCTGGACCTCCTCTCTGCAATGCAGCGCAGTGGCACTTACTGGAAGCACCTGGTGGGCCAGTTGGCCCGCAGGGGCCCTCAGGATGGAAGGGGAATTAATTCACCAACTTAAAACATGCCAATGGTTGTGTTTGCACATGTCACCTCAGGCCCCGCCCCTCCCTTCACCTCTGTGTAAACACGCCCCATGGCACGTTTTAAGTTGGGGGAGTAAGTCCCCTTGAATCCTGAGGGTCCCTGGGGTCCAGCTAGCCCACGAGGTACCTCCAGTAAGCGCCACAGAGCTGCGTTGCAGAAAGGTGCAAAAAGGGGCTTTGTCTGGATCACCTCTCTGCAATGCAGGTCTGTGGCGCTTACTGGAGGTACCTGGTGGGCTAGTTGGCCCATAGGGGCCCTCAGGATTGAAGGGGAATTAATTCCCCAACTTAAAACACGCCACAGGGCATTTTTGCACACATGTCACCTCAGGCCCCGGGCCCTCCCTTCACCACTGT
The DNA here is from genome assembly GCF_964204655.1 of Triturus cristatus. NCBI lineage: Eukaryota > Metazoa > Chordata > Amphibia > Caudata > Salamandridae > Triturus > Triturus cristatus. Next base: position 162,091,020 of record NC_140585.1, read on the forward strand.
CAAATGCACCCGGTGGCACATTTTAAGTTGGGGGATTAAGTCCCCTTGAATCCTGAGGGTCCCTGGGGTCCAACTAGCCCACCAGGTACCTCCAGTAAGTGCCACAGAGATGAGTTGCAGAGAGGTGAAAAAGAGTCATGGCCTGGACCACCTCTCTGCAACGCAGTGCAGTGGCGCTTACTGGAAGCACCTGGTGGGCTAGTTGGCCCCTAGGGACCCCCAGTAGTTTGCAGAGTGTTGGTGGGAGGGGGCGGTGCCTCGGCAATAACGGTCTTTTTTTTTTTAAAGAAGGGGCGCTGTGTGGCCCCCCATCATTTTCTATTTTTTGGGCCTGACCCCTATTTTTTTTTTTAATTGGAAGAGGACCGCTTGGCCCCCCTCCCGAGGCCATATTCGGCCCAGGGGACCCCATCCCCTGGGGCCTGGCCTCTCGTTGGGGGCTGTGAGAGGAGCCCCAATTCCCCCACAGTCCCTGCCGGCTCCCTGTGTCCTGCGGGAGCCGGCATTGCTTTTCCACATGTGGATCTGCTGACATACAGCTCCCCGTGTGGTAAATCAATCTGGTTTGGATTTTGGAAGAGATCTTCCAAAATCCAAACCAGTGTTTTCTATGACAGGGCGGGAGCCGCGAGGCACCCGCCCTGTCATAGCAAACAGCAGTGTCTCGGGGGTGGGTACCCCGGTAGACTGCAGGAGCCAGCCCTGGGGGGTGGTAGTCCCCAGGGCCATCACAGGCTCCAGGAGGGGGGCCGCACGGCCCCTCTCCCAACCAATGCACAGCCCCGGGGAGGTGGTGGTCCCCGGGGCTTGGGGGTCCTTATCGGACCCCCAAATGTACATATTAGTGCCCCGGGGAGGTGGCAGTCCCCTTGGCATGTGAGGGGCCTCAAGCCCCCAACACAAGTATTTTTTTTAAAAGAAGCCCTGGGGGTGGGGGTCCCTGGGGCTTGGGGGGGCCTTTGATGCCTCCCATACATTAAAAAAAGAAGCCCCAGTGGGTTGGCGGCCCCTGGGGCTGTGGGGGGCTCTGTGCCCCCCGCAAATATTTATAGAAAGCCCCAAGAGGTGGTGGTCCGCGTGGCTGCAGGGGTCCCCCTGGCCCCCACCATTATCTTTTGGCATGCCCCCAGGAATTGGCCCACCCGGGGGCTAATTAATAACGAACGGATCCTCCGCGCATCTTGCCGATTTATTTTTTTTAAAAAATGCTTTTTTTGGCCCGAGGGTCCTTGTGGGACCACCTAAGTAGGCCTAGGGCGTCAAGGTGTTTATACCCTGCCCCCTTTTCTTGTTTTGCGCGTTAGTTTTTCTGTTTTCTTGTGCCTCGGTTACCGAGGCACAAGATGGCTGCCAACACTTCCTGGTTTGGAGTGTTGACAGCCAATCAGCTTAAAGCTCGTGGTTGAGAGGGTGCGCGATACACCACGGCCATAGATATTGAAACTTTTATTTTGGGATTTTCTCAGCAACTACTGAACGGATTTACACCATTTAAAAAAAGGGCTCTTTCTGAACCAAGGGCTACCTATTTGCCAAATTTGGTGTAATTCCAATCAGCATTTCAGACTGTAGTCGTGTCTAAAGTTTCCTATGGGAAATAAAATGGAGAAAACACATTCTGGGACCTCCTTTTTTCTCGGCCCCCGCTTGCCGAAACTTTCAAACAGGAGCTGACCGGAGCGCCCCACTAGTTTTAAAAATTTCACGAAGATTCATCAACTGGCACCAAAGTTATTGGGAAAACAAAAAAAAGTTTTCCTATGGAGACTAGGTATAAATATATAGATAGATAGATAGACAGACAGACAGACAGACAGACAGACAGACAGACAGACAGACAGACAGACAGACAGACAGACAGACAGACAGACAGACAGACAGACAGATAGATAGATAGATAGATAGATAGATAGATAGATAGATAGATAGATAGATAGATAGATATACTTATTTATTACCTACTGGCGGTCGCCAGTAGGTAGTTATAGTTAGGACCAAGTTTCCATAGGAAGAACATTTTTTGTTTTGCTTATAACTTTGATGTCGATTGATGAATCTTCATGAAATTCCCAAACTAATTCTTTGTTCATATCAGCTCCTATGTTCAATGTTTGGGGGTGATTCGTCAAGGGGGGCCGAGAAAAAAGGGGGTGTCCCAAATACGTGTTTTCTCCATGCAATATCCATAGGAAACTTTAGACAAGGCTACAGGTTGAACGGGAGAACGTTATTACCCCAAATTTGGCAGGGAGAAGGGTCTTGGTCTAGAAAGCACACTTTTGTTTATTTGGTGTAAATTCGTTCAGTAGTTTTGGAGAAATATCGAAATTTGCAAATATCGATATTTGGGAATTCTGCCATCTGATTGGCTGAGGCATTACAAGCATGAGCTTCCTGCTTATTGGCTGCGAGCTGTTGCAACTAGGAAGTGTTGGCAGCCATTTTGTGATTCCGTTGAAACGAGTAAGGGGAAAAAAAGGCAAAAAGAGTAGGAAACAGGAGGATAGGAGCACTGTAACCTCTGTGGGGGAGTTTGAAGCGAAGTAGTCACTCCTACCGGTCTGAAAGTGCGGTGTTGCTCAGAGTGACATGGTGCTTAGATGAGATGCTGCTACACTTGGGTATGAAACCGAGAGCCTAAACCGTGAGCTCATTGCTGTAGCATTCCTGTGCAAGTAGTGTTAGTAGGCATTTATACCATACAGTCAGTGGGAAGCGAACTACTGACCTCTACCGTGCGTTTATAGTATACCGGAAGTGGGACGCGAAGTACTCATGCCTACCGGTGTGAAGACTCGGGGATCAAACCGTGCTGATTGCTGTAAAGTGATGGGCTCTGGGCGCTGTAGCATACTGGCCACTGTAGTATAACTGTGTAAGTAGTGTTAGTATGCGTTTATACTATACAGGGGGTGGAAAGCGAACTAGTCACCCCTACTGGTCTGAAGACTCGCTGATTAAACCGTGAGGTCATTGCTGTAAAGTGATGTGCTCTGGGTGCTGTAGCATACCTGTAAAAGTAGTGTTAGTTTGCGTTTATACAATACAGGGAGTGGGAAGCGAACTACTCACCCCTACCGGTCTCAAGACTTGTGAATGAAACCATGAGCTCATTGCTGTAAAGTCATGTACTCTATGTAGTATTCCAATGTAAGTCATAGTAGAATGTTAGTATGTAATGCTACTAGAATGTAAGTATGTAATGATAGAATGTAGGGCTGTTATGAGGGGAATCTTGGGGAGTTTGTACACGGTGCTGGAGAAGACGGTTGCCTTGCTGTGTGCTCCTGTTGCTGGCTGTTTAAGCTGTCTTCTTTTCCTGCAATGAATCTACTTATTGGATCCACTGCTGTCTGCCTCTTCACTACATAAATTTGGCGACGAGCGGGAGAAGGTAAAAAGAAGGCAGCACTCACCAATATTTTGAGCTTCCTTGCTTTCTGCTGAAGACTTGTTTTCTTCTTGAAGCTGTTTCTACTCATCCCAGGGTCGTCGGCTCATCGAACTATGTCACCTGACCTCTGGTAGGATTTAAATTTTTGGATTTTGGGCTTCTTCTGCCTTTTCACTACACTCTGGTCGCTCTACAACACATGTGCAAGTAGTGTTAGTATGCATTTATACTAATTCTGTAGTTATGCAGTAACCAATGCATCATGGCCCTATGGAGCGCCACCTCCCAGGGGCAGCTCTTAGTATGTCCCAGGGTGTGCATCCACGGGACATTTATGTTTGCTATTACAGGGCGGGAGCATGGCTTCCACCCTGTGATAGCAAATCCTTGTTTGCCTCGTTGAAGCGAAAGGAGGAAAACCTCATAACGCTTCATTATAGCGGATCTGGATGGTAAAAACTGAGAAAAAAAAAATGAAGCGGGGTCTCACCTTTTTATTTAAATGAGCCCCCTGGTGGATAATGTTCCGGGGCCAATCCTATTATTATATTGTGGGGTCTCTGCAGCACTGGGGACCTTAATCTCACTTGTAAATTAGACACTGGAGGGCACAGAGACGTTTCGCAGCCTAGGGGGTTGCCACCTCCCTGTGTATTGTTTAGTAATTGTTCGGGGGGCTTCGAGACCAACTCAAGTCCAGCGATCGCCACCCTCCGGGACTTTACCTAAATATGCAGGGTGGGCGTCGCCAGTCCCTGAAGCCTTGGTGGCCCTAGGCAGTGCCTTATTGGTTCTGTAATCACACGGGCAGTACTCAAGGTGTTATAAAGTGATACACTCATAGAACCCTTGCAGGTGTAGAATTACCTAGGCTTCTTTTATATAATAGTCTGTTGGTTTATATTTGGTAGGTGCACCGTAAAATTACAAATGTTTTCCCTCATAACCTCCCATCAACCGCCGAGTTGTCAGAAAAAGAAGACCCATACACTCACTTATTTATTGGTAAAAAAAAATTACTTTTATTAAAACAACACAAATAAATGGAAACACAACTTTATTCGAACAAACAACAGTAAAACATGAAATAAGTGAGTGGGACTTCTCTGGAAGCAGCGTACAAAACCTGTAATACAAAAAAGAAACATAAGTATGTGTGCCATGTGCAAGAGAAAAAGAAAGGTAGTCAGAATGAAAGGAAGAAAGTGAGAATGGGACAGAGAGCAAGTGGGTGGAAGGGAGAAGGGGAGGGAGAGTCAAAAGAACAGATGGAGGAGGAGACAGAGCATCGGCCTACTGCACCCATGCCTCACTGTTCACCTCCAGTCACCCGTGTGTCTGGGATGCTGGGGTCTACGACAAAGAGTGCGGTCCAGTAAGTCTTTAAAATGAAACAGAGATGTGAATGAGGCCAGAGATTACAATTTAATCAACGGCAACATTGATTGTCTGCACCTGTGCACCCAGGCTGCTGCACCCCAGCCCCTTCCCCTGCACTGTGCTCAATTGCAGCTCCTGTGCACCGAGGCTTTACTGCTCACCTGCCACAACCGGTGTGTACTCTCTCAGGGTGGCACAGAAGGTCTCCGGTCAGGGACGGTGTCTTGATACCACTATGGAAGGTATCAGAATGCCCAGGGCCTCATCACGGGTAGAGGATCCACTCCGCCGATTTTGGTGCCACTAACCCAGTGTCTGAAAAGGGAGAAATAATATAATGCTGGAAACGTCTTGAGGTAAATGAAGGTTTATTTCAAGCTTAATAGAGAGAACACCAGTTGAGTGCATCCTTCCTTCTTGAAGTATGATCTACCAACTAATAGTGGTAATCGTGGTTCAAAGAGGAGTTGGAGTGCACGAGAATACACAAGGTTAAATAATATTATGTTATGCCAACGTTCACATACAAAGCGCATGCTAGAAGCATAATGTGCATTTGCAATGCAGTGGCGCAAGCCTGTGTGCATGTACACTTAGTAATCAGCTCACTACAGTGCCTCAAAAGCCAATGCCATGTGTCTGTAGGGCAGCGCTGCCCGCTGGCTCAGGCCTTCAGTACGGTCCAGCAGGTCCCTAAAATGAGGCAGAGATGTGACTGAATGAGGTCAGAGATCACATCATTACGCACAGGAACATCGCTTGTTTGCACCTGCGCACCCAGGCTGATGCACCCCACCCCTCCCACCGCACCGCGCTCAATTGCAGCCCCTGTGCACCGAGGCCCCACTGCTCACCTGCTGTCATTGGTGTGTGTCCAAACATGATGGCCAGCAGGGTTCACCTCATGGATCCCTTTTTTTTAATTGCGCATTGTGATATGCGAGGTGGATGCAGCCATATCACAAGAGGCAGTGTGGAAGAACTGGTACATGTGGCGTCTTCGTTATCCTATTTATACGTACACAAAGTGGGCTGGGCTTGCGCATGCCAGGCCAGCGAAGGGGTGTGAATAATTATTCCGGGAACCTGGGCGTTGTTCAGTTCCTGCCTGGGCAGGAATTGTACTTATGTGTGTGTCCCATGTTGCAGTTTTGACATTGCACAATCTGCAATTTACATTAATGTAGCATGTACCGGGAGGGCGGCAACTATCGCTAATGAGATGCTGTCCGAAAAGATTGAATGGACAACATCACATGTCGAAGTCAAGCTTGTGGATATGCGCAGACACGCATGTCAATGGTGTGCGGTATTATTGAAAGTGTTGCTATCGCGAAGCACACAGGATCAGCAGTGAGGCTATGTTATACACAGTGATAACGCTCATTACAGTCAAGCAATGCATGTCAAACGCGAATCTGAAAGTCTCACATATGACACACTACTATACTGGTAAAGCCTGAAAACAGAGCATACTGCAACACAAATCTACACATTACTCTATACTGTTTGTCACATGTGATCTAGGATGTGCACTCTGCCCATGACTGATGATACCCCTTCAAGCCACCAATACCGAGGCTGAAAGGTAGCACAATAATGCGCACACACACACCAGGGGCATCGTGTAACACACATTTGGTTTTTGATGTAACATTTCAGATGCATGGCCATCACACGTGGAAGGCTACTGTACAGAGCATGAATATTGATCAAGATGATCATTGCATCTTGTGTGTACTATAAGATATGTTTACACAGCAAAAAACATTTCAAAAAAGCTCTCTAAGCAAAAGAGGTGTCTCTCATCAACCGCTGTAGAGAGAATGACTAAAATGGGTGGGGTCCTCCAACTGTTACAATGGGAAATGTTATGAACCAATCAAATGCTTTTTTTTAAGGTCACATGGCAATCGCGCACCGAGTGCGCAGGGAGGCCACACCCGACGCGATTTTGAGAAAATATATTTACCATAATATAAGTCTATTACAATAAAAAATATATAAATGGTTAAAATATTTTAGATTATCGCTTGCTCTCATATACACTTTAAACTTATTTAGATATAGTTTTGAGACATAAAAAATAGAGGGAATGGCGTACTCGGTGCGACACCATACGTCTATGACGCAACACAGGGCCTGGCAGCGTGCACTCATCGCATACGGAATGCGCAGCCGGCGCAACCCCATACGTATATGATATAACGCGTGGCTAGGTATCGAGCAACCATAGCATACAAAACTAGCAGCTGGCGTGACCTTATACATGTATGATGTTAGGTGGGACACGGTGCTACAAAGCCGTCGGATATGAAATGCACATCCTTCACGAGCTTAGCAATATGGCGGAAAGGATTCGCGTGCTGATAGAGCTTGGTACACTATCGGTACGGGAGTCCAGTATTCTAAAAAAACACATACTTTTTTTGAAGATAGAAAAAATTACATAATTTTTAAATATTACCCAAAAAAAATAGAAAAAATATAGGTTTTATAATTATTAAAATTTGAAATGATGTCACTGACCATGTCATGAGTGATGTAATATGTGACGTCATCACCAGTGCATTGCGGGTGCGCAAGTTATAGTAAGCTCAACTAACTAGTCAAATGTCCAACTAACTATAACGTCCCTGAAACCTATGGTTTTTTCAGTGAATATATATCTATATATTTATACCCAAACTCCTTTGGTTCCACAAAGGGACGCGGTGCACTCACGAGTAATTTTTTAAAAGACTTATTCTTTCCAATCCACCATAGCTAACAAACGCATTTCGGCCGTCCGGCCTTTGTCAATGTCAGCGTGCTCCCCTTATTTCACCCATTATATATTTTATGTGCATTTAATTAATCAAAAACGGACTTTCCAAGTATTTCATAGACATTCATTGAAATTAAAGAGGGACTCATTAAGTTGTCGTAATCCTGGTGGCCATCTTTGAATGCGCATTTTTACAGATGAACTGCTTCTCACAATAACAGTATGCTTTTGTAACCATGCCAGATGAAATTATTAGAAACTCATGATTAACTGGAGTTGGTTCTCACTATCAACATACATATTATCATGCCCTAAATGGGCAGTTATCTCAATGATCACATGATAGATAATCCTAATTGGACCAATGCCCTGTTCTAGGGGTTCAGTACCCTTCATGTCCACAACTTCGCATCATCTGTAGTTTTCCAGCATACATTTTCAAAAATTCTTTTACGTGTAAATACTTGTTTGATGTTATTCCTATACAATTCAATCTAGTCTGCTAAAATACTATCTTAATGTATTCTCTTACAAATCCCAAAAATTCAGAAATGCATGTTCAGCAAAATTACTGGGGGGCAATATTCTGCTGCATAGTTATACATTACATACAAAGGTTGTACTTTATCCGACATGTACCCATAGCTCCTTTTCACTATTCAGGCCATACGGGGCTACTGTTCTTAGTTCTACAATGTATTTTGATTCAAGTTGACGTAAGATTTTTACTCTTTCACCTCCTCTTGTCTTTTCCTGCACCTGATCTATACAGAAAAAACTCAACTGTTTACTGTCACTTTGATAATATGCGGCGAAGTGTCTGGCAACTGGGTAATTCTTATCTCTGTTCGTAATTGCCTGCATGTGTTCCAGGACACTCTTTTTTGCCTGATGTACCATGCTTCCCACATAAAGTAGGCTGCACGGACACACCAGACAATAAACCACAAAATCTGTATTGCAGTTTAGTAGTTTCGAAATCACTTTCTTAGATTTTCTCCCTGGGACTGGATATTCCTTTACAGTTAAGCATGGGTAAAACTCTCTTATTTCTGATATACACTTGCTCTTTTTCTCAAAGTGACTGTGCACTAATAAATCTTTGAGGGATATATTCTTCCTGTAAGTAATGCTCAGATATTGTGGACGTTTTTAGCCAATGACCCTATCTGCTTTCAGGATATGCCAGCGTTGTGTCATTATCCTGCAGATCTCAGTAGAGTCCGTAGAGTAAGTCAAAATTAACCTTGTTACTTCATCCTGATTTTTATCAGTTCCCTTATTGAGTAGTTCTTCTCGAATGCTCAGATCAGCTCTGTCTGCTGCTATTCTTTAGGTTTTTTGAGGATAGCCTCTTTCATTGAAGCGCTGTTGTGCCTCACTTTTTTCTTCTTCATAGTTTTCCTTAGTGGTGCTGTTACGTTTAATCCGAAGTAGCTCGGCATTTCGGATGTTGACTGGTGTAGTGAAGGACCGCATTGCCCGCAGTGGGTTTGCAGTACAATCTTGTTATCAGTTGCTTATCCTCCACATACACCAGCAAATCCAGGAATGCTACCTCAGAATAACTAGTGTTACTGGTAAATTGTAAATAGGGCTCCCGGTTTTCCGTTTTAGACGGATTTTTACATATAAATACAGACGGAAAACTATTTTTCCTTTGTCTGTATTTATATGTAAAAACGGCAAAAGACGCAAATTTTGCCGCGCTGCCGTGTTCAAATCCTGAGTTATCTCGCCATGCCTCCTTCATGCTGCTGGAAATTCCTTCTAATCCTTCCAACCCTGGTCTTTTAGTGACAAACAAAGACGAGGCGGGGAGGCGCGGCCCATAATCCCTCATCGATTTCCCAATACCTGCTTCGTGTGCTTTAGGACTGTATGTGGGACTCCAAGGAAGCTGGGGGCACAACATACCGTAAACATTCTTTGGTTGAATCACGCCCTGCTGGTGTCACAGTCATCTCTCCTGTCCCCAAAGAAGCAGACAATAAACAACACACGCCCTGTCAAATGGTACACCACGTTTTAAGAGCACAGAAACCCATCTCCCACGTATATTTGAAGTCTTTGGTTACTACGTGCCAACAGGCATATAACCCGTTTGCACGTTACACGATGACTAAGTAGCAGGCACACAACGCCCATAGGGCTCAAAGGGCATTTTCACCCCCCCCTCCGCCGATCGTGTGTGAGACAGCTTCCCTGGCACACACAACACTGCCGCATCCGAGCACTTCACAGGTCTTTAAAAGACCATTTTTTTTGCTAACAAGGCTTTGTTGTGTTTTCACCCTTTCTTGGAGCCCCTGCATCTCTCCACTCTGCATATTGCTGGAATAATCAGCCCCCCCACGAAATTTTTAGAAGTCCCCCCACCCCCGAAATTTGGCTGCAGTTGCCTGATACAATCAATCTTATGCGAGGACATTCTGCAACGGGGCTGGCTTCGCAATTCCCCATTGTCCACAAAGGTTCTAACCCGCAATATGAAGGTAATTGTTTTAAAAGGCTATCTGCCTGCTGAAGGGTATTCATTAGCATTCTGAATCACCCCGGGAAGGTAATAGATCACATTTCGTGCCTAGGAGGATATTTAACTGAGAGAATGAAAAGAAGGCACCTTTCCTATTTCAGGCATTTTGAGATCGGTAATATGGTTTTGCCCCCTTGTCCCTAAAGTTTGAGAATGGAAATGCTCCAGAGACCCGTGCACAATAGGAGCTTTCTGATAAGCAGTTCTCATTAATTTAGCCACCCAAGCATTACAAACTCTAAAATTCTTAATATAAAACAGTGAGCTATTAATTCTGGTCGTAGAACTGCCTATCCACTGCAAAGTATACATTACAGCATAGCTTAAAGTTGCAAAAGGGGTAATTTGGGTAGAAATCGATTCTTATTATCCAAGAGAACTCCCACCTATGCTGTTTCTTATACAGTTCTGAGTTTTGCTGCTCCACACCCAGCACTCCTACAATGTACAGCCTACGAGGACGATGTGCGACTCCCACGGTCTGGCGTCCGTCTTATTGCACCAACACCCGAGTACTTCGCAGGTCTTTAAAAGACCATTTACTCTTTAACAAGGCTTTATTGTTCTTTCACCCCTTCTTAGAGCCCCTGTATCTTCACTCTGCTGATTGCTGGAAGAATTAGCCCCCCCAGGCGCCCTGGATTCCACGCATCGCAACCAACCTCCACCCCAGGGCATTAGATGGAAATGCAGAAGCGCTGGCACATTTGCTCCTGATAAGTGTTTGGACTCTATCCTAAAGTGTTTTATAGTAGATCTGAGAAGCACAGGTACTCTCCTTTTCAAATTACTCAGTACCGGACCATTTAAAGCACTGCTAAAGCCACAACAAATCGCTAGTTTGCGCATGTGTGCATTGTCAATTTAAATAAATGTGGAAAAATACTAGCTGTAGTGTCTTCTTTTGCTTGTGGTAAAAATAAATATGGATAAATACAGAAAAAATATCCAAAAAATAAATATGGATAAATACAGACGGAAATGGCAAAAAAATAAATACCATAAAACCGGGAGCCCTAATTGTAAATTATAGGGATTGGCATTCAAAATCCTTAGATAAGTCTCGAATTCCCTCTTGAACCTCCGCCAGACGTAAAAATATTATCTATGTATCGGGTCAAAATAGCAATCTTTTGTGCCCAAAATTCATTGGGCCCAGCCGATGTGCTTGTCCCAAAAGCCCACGAATAAAATTCACGTAGCTGGGGGTGAAGCACGTGCCTATCGCTTTACTCTGTTTTTGGATGTATAGTTGGTGTTCAAATACAAAGATGTTATTATTTAAACAAAACAATATGAGTTGCAGAATCATATGATTATGTTCGGCAAACTTCAAAGGTCTGGTCTTCAAGAATACATTCACTGCTTCAATACCTTGCATATGGTTAATACTTGTGTAGAGACTTGTAATATCGAGGGTCACCAAGAGAAACTCATCCTCCCATGGTATATCAGCTATTGATCTTATAAAATCTGTGCTGTCTTTAACATACGATACTAAGTCATACACAAAAGGACTTAACACTGTGTTAACCAATATAGAAGTGTTCTCGAAAAGGCTGCCTTTTGAGGACACTATTGGGCGTCCTGGGTGTTTGTTCTTATTGTTGTGGAGTTTTGGGATATGGTAGAACGTGGGAGTTACCAGATGTTCTACTTTTACAAAATCATATTAATCTTGATGTAATATCCCTCTGTCCTTCCACATAGAAATCATTTGATAAAAGGCCAGAATACTGTCATTGTACTCTCTCTTAGTGATTTTCATATTGCATGTCTTATCATTTAATTGCCTCATCGCTTTCTCTTGGTAGGACAATTTGACCTGTACAACGACATTGCTTTATTATTCATTAGTTTCAGAATGTGCCTCTCTTGCTCCTCGTGACCCTTGGAGTATATTGCTGTTTTGCTTCTTTTATTACTCAGTCTGGTTTTCCTTTTTCTTGTTCTGGAGGTTTGGAACTCTGGGGATTTTGTCGCCATGACTGTTGAATGACTTGATACTTTTTGGGAAAATGTATTCTGCCTCCAAGATGATCCAGTGGTCTTCCAGCACCTTGCTCTGTTTAAAATTGATCCGTCTCCATTTCTGAATCTGAGGTGTCTCTCATATTCCATTCCCAGCGGTGGTCTTATTATTTGCTTCCTGTATTGTTTTTCGCAGTTGATCGAATTTCTTCACGAAGATCAACACTCTTCCCGTCTCGTAGTCGTGTTGATCTCTAGCGGATTTATCATGACCTTGTTAGGTAGGTTGCTTCCCCTCCACACAGCACCCCTTGTGCGTTCTGTCCCTGCCCCAGTTGCCGCTGCTGAGGAAGTTGAGGCCCTCCTCCACCCGCAGGCTACCACCTGCGCCTCATCCCTGTTGGCCAGTGGTAGGCCTTAGGTCTATTCTATTGTACACTGTAGTGCCCTTATCATTTTCTTTTTGCTATCTGTGACTGCTGTTGTCTGTCTTCCCCCTGTGCCTGTATTTTCTCCTGTACCCTTCTTTCCTTCTGTTCCCATCGTTCTGTTCCCATCGTCACCCCCGTGATTCTGTGCCCGTTTTTCCTTCTGTGTCCCCCGTGATCTGTGCCCATTTTTCCTTCTGTGCCCCCGTGATTCTGCAGCCATTTTTCCTTCTGTGTCCCCCCTGATCTGAGCCCGTTTTTCCTTCTGTGCCCCCCATGATTCTGTGCCTGTTTTTCCTTCTGTGCCCCCGTGATTCTGTGCCCATTTTTCCTTCTGTGTCCCCAGTGATCTGTGCCCGTTTTTCCTTCTGTGTCCCCCGTGATCTGTGCCCGTTTTTCCTTCTGTGACCCCCGTGATCTGTGCCCGTCTTTCCTTCTGTGTCCCCCGTGATCTGTGCCTATTTTTCCTTCTGTGCCCCCTGTGATTCTGTGCCCATTTTTCCTGCTGTGTCCCCTGTGATCTGTGCCCGTTTTTCCTTTTGTGACCCCCGTGATTCTGTGCCCATTTTTCCTTCTGTGTCCCCCGTGATCGGTGCCCGTTTTTCCTTTTCTGACCCCTGTGATCTGTGCTTGTTTTTCCTTCTGTGACCCTTGTGATTCTGTGCCCACTTTTCCTTCTGTGCCCCCTGTGATCTGTGCCCGTTTTTCCTTCTGTGCCCCCGTAATTCTGTGCCCGATTTTCCTTCAGTGCCCACCGTGATCTGTGCCCATTTTTCCTTCTGTGACCCCAGTGATCTGTGCCTGTTTTTCTGTGACCCCCGTGATTCTGTGCCCTTGCCTTCCGTGCCGTTCACCAATCCCTTTCCTGCCACTGCGTCCGCTATGGCCCCGCCCCCCTGACTGCCCATTTACTGCCCCTGCCTGCCGCCTCCTACCTGCTCCTCCCTCCCACCTCCCCAAATATGGTGGCCGCTGCGCAGCCGCACTGCTGGCGTGCCGATGGCATGCCTAAGGCCAGCCCATCTGCGCCAGTCCGCACCTGGACCGTGCCCAGGGTCAGGACCCCTGGCCCCTGTGAACGCCACGATGCCCGCCGCTGCCACGCACTCACCGTGCCGGACGTTCACACACCTGCTGCCTGGCCGGCCCGAAGCGCACCCAAGGACCCTTTTCCTGCCAGAACTGCAGCGTCACAAGCATCCAGCCCACAAACTCACCTACCAAAGAACTCAACCACCTCAGATGCATCCTCCTCAACACCCGCTCCACACGCAAACACGCCGTGGAACTCAGGGACCTACTGGACTCCAACGCCCCAGACGTCGCCTTCCTGACGGAGACCTGGCTGAACGCCTCCTTGGCACCCGACATCGCCATAGCCATCCCGGAAGGCTATAAGATCACCCGCAGTGACCGCACCAATGGAGTAGGAGGAGGAATCGCCATCATCCACAGGAACACTCTCAAAGTCTCAACCAACACCGACGACACCCGCAGCACCGCCGAACACCTGCACTTCCAGATCCACACCAATCCCAACACCACCCTCAGAGGAACCCTCATCTACAGACCCCCCGGACCACGAGCACAGTTCAGCGACTCCATCACCGACCTCATCAGCACACACGCCCTCACCTCCACGGACTACATCCTCCTCGGAGACCTGAACTTCCACCTCGAGAACAACAACAACACCAACTCCTCCACCCTGATCGACAACCTCGCCAACCTCGGACCCAGAGAACTCGTCACTACACGCACCCACTCCGCCGACCACACGCTTGACTCCATCTTCTCCGCAAGCTCCCCCGTCTCCTTCAACCACACCACCAAGCTCCACTGGACCAATCAATGCTGCATTAACTTCACCTTCCGTAAACCCACCACGCACCACGGCACCCAACAGATGCTGCGCCGCTGCTGGAGCAAAGTTACCGAAGACCAGCTTTCCACCACCCTCGCCAGAAGCCCACCCGCAGATCCAACCAACCCCGAGACCGTCGCACGCAACCTCAAACAGTGGATCAACGACTGCACCAACACCCTCGTCCCGCTCAAGAAGCCCTCCAGCACCCACACTAGCAAGAAAGCCAGCTGCTTCACCGAAGTCCTCCAGGCCTCCAAGCGGACCTGCCGAAAACCTGAAAAAAACTGGATCCGTGAACGAACACCGGAAAGCCACAAGCCCACAAGAACACCACCCGCAGACACCACCGCCTCATCAGATCCGCCAAAAGGACTTCCTTAAAAGACCACCTAGACAACAATGCACACAACAGCAAAGAGCTCTTCAACATCGTGAAGGAACTCCAACCCCAGCTCCAACACCAACGACATCCCACCTTCACAAGACCTGTGCGACTCGCTGGCCACCTTCTTCCATCACAAGATCGCAGACATTCACGACAGCTTCAATGCTGTCACCACCCCGGCAACCACTGAGACCCCCGCTCCCACGACCACCACCCGCACCAACCCCCTGGTCGCCTGGACCAACATCAATGACAACAACACCATCAAGATCATGAACACCGTCCACTCCGGATCCCCGGAAGACCCCTGCCCACACCACATCTTCAACAATGCCAGCAGCACCATTGCTCTCCATCTCCGGAAAACCGTCAACATCCCCTTCGAGACAGTGACCTTCCCGGAGAGCTGGAAGCACGCAGAGATCAGCGCCTTACTCAAGAAACCCAAGGCGGACCCCAAGGACCTCAAGAACTTCCGACCCATCTCCCTGCTCCCGTTCCCGGCGAAGATTATCGAAAAGGCCATCAACAAACAACTGACCAGCTTCCTAGAGGAGAACAGCATCCTGGACCCATCCCAGTCCGGGTTCTGCAGCAACCACAACACCGAAACTGCCCTCATCACTGCCACCATTGACACCAGGACCCTGCGAGACAATGGAGAAACCGTGGCCCTCATCCTCCTGGACCTGTCAGCCTCCTTTCTACATAATCTGCCACCGCACACTACGAACACGCCTCTACAACATCAGAATCCAAGAGATGGCCCTGGACTGGACCTTCTCCTTCCTCTCCAGCAGAACACAGAGCGTCCGCCTCCCCCCTTCCGCTCTGAAGCCACCGATATCATCTGCGGCGTACCCCAAGACTCATCCCTCAGCCCATCGTTGTTCAACGTCTACATGGCACCTCTCACCCACATCGCACAACGGCACAACCTCAACATCATCTCCTACGCTGACGACACCCAGCTGATCCTCTCCCTCACCAAGGACGCCCACACCGCCAAAACCAACCTCCACGAAGGAATGAAGGCTGTCGCCGACTGGATGAGGAACAGCTGACTGAAGATGAACTCAGACGAGAGGGAGGTCCTCATCCTTGGATCCACCCCCTCGGCTTGGGATGACTCCTGGTGTCCGACTGCACTAGGAACACCCCCAACACCCACCGACCATGCACGCAACCTAGGGGTCATCCTCGACTCTACCCTCTTCATGACAAAGCAGGTAAACACCGTCTCCTCCTCCTGCTTCAACACCCTCCGCATGCTTCGCAGGATCTTCAAGTGGATCCCCACCGAAACAAGAAGGATGGTCACCCAGTCCCTCATCAGCAGTAAACTAGATTACGGAAACGCACTCTATGCAGGAGCCCCGGCCAAACACCTGAAACGGCTTTAACGCATCCAGAATGCCTCCGCACGCCTGATCCTCGACATCCCTCGCTGCAGCCACATCACACCCCACCTGAGAGACCTGCACTGGCTCCCTGTCAACAAGAGGATAACCTTCAAACTCCTCACCCGCGCACACAAGGCACTACACAACACCGGACCAACGTACCTCAACAGCTGACTCAGCCTCTACACCCCCACCCGCCAGCCCCGCTCCACATACCGTGCCCTCACCACCGTCCCCCGCATCTGAAGAGTGACCGCCAGCGGCAGATCATTCTCCCACCTCGCCACCAAGACAAGGCAGACTGAAGACCTTCTGACCTTCAGAAGACTTCTCAAGACCTGGCTCTTTGAACAGTAGCAGCTTCCCCCCCTAGCGCCTTGAGACCCTCGCGAGTATGTAGTGTGCTCTACAAATGCCATGATTGGTTGATTGATTGATTTGTGCTGCCTTATCACCTCTTCGTATTTTGCCAAGCGCAATTTCATCTGTTGCTTTAAGTTTTCTGCCATTTCTTATGCAGAGTCTTGCTCAATGAGATCTTCTAATCTTTTAATCTCCTCCAACAGTTTACTACGGTCGCTTATTGTATATTTAATCAGAATTTTTACCATTCCCTTGGATGAGTTCTTGGTATGCTCCGCCCATTCTGCCAGTAGGTTGAGGTCTGGATTTTTGTAAGATGGCACTGTATATATATTCTGAGGCCTCTTGAAATTCGTTCAACTTCCAAGTACCGACGCAAAGAGGTTGCCTCCCACCATTTCCTCACTTCTTTTTCATATGTTTTTTCCAGAGCGTTAAATAAGCCTTTCAAGGTTCTCGGGTCGGACTGCCTCCCTGTGTGTTTTTTCCTCCGTGGCTCTCATTTGGATTTAAGGTGAATATCGAAACTGCAGCTTCTAGCCGCTCCTCTTCACTGAACATCTTCAATCTTTGTGTTCTGGTTTATTATTTTAGAAATTATTCTGACGGTTTTGCACAATTTCAATGCTTAGCATAATGTCTCTTTTTGTCTCGTAACACCCAACCAAGCACTCATTCAAGTTTTCTCGGACAATGCACTGCCTGACTCACCGGTATGGGTCCTTGGTGGGCTCATGGCTCCTTCGACTCGTCTCCTCCCTACTTGCAGTTCCGGCACCGTCACTGCATGCCGCTACCGGACTTCCTTCATCCGTGCCTCTCGAAATAGTCTCCTCGTTTTCCATTGTGCTTGGCAGGGCTGGCGGTATCTCCAATCAAATTCCAACAAAACATGTCAACAAACCGCCACTCGCTTTTTGGGTGGGTGCTCCCGCACAGCGGTGACGAGCCGCTAGTATTTCAACCCAAGCTCCTTCGTTTCCACAATGGGACGCGGTGCACTCACAAGTACATATACACATATATACATATATACATATACACACAGTGGCCTCCCTAGTCCAACAATGCTGGTTGCGGGGGACATTGATCTTTTACGGAATATACAGAATTTGGCCAAGACCAGCAGTAGCCAGATTATAGATCCATCTCAAATTATTGAATCAATCCAAACACCATTTAAACCCATATCTATGTTTCACCCTGTCATGCTATATGATAATCTGGACATTTTCCATGAGCAAGTAACCATAGAACTAAAGAAACTCTATAAAGCTACCACTTATGCTCAACGTAACATCAATCGGAAAAATACTCTATATGCCCAGCTCATGAAAAAACTACAAGATAATGATGATCTAAGGCAGCCAGACAAAGGGGGCAACATTGTGTTATGGCCACGCAAAATGTACATGGAGGAAGCTCTTGACCAACTCAATGACAAAAACTGCTACAAAAGAGGCAATATGCAGTGTGTGAAACAAGCACAATATGACAATTCCTCTTCACTGTTAGCATGGAAAAGCACTGGTCTCCTAAGCGCGGATGAATTCAAGTTTCTAAAAAATGATTATCCAGAGATTGCAGTGATATATTTTATACCTAAAATACATAAAAACCCAATGAAACCACCAGGCAGACCTATTATCTCCACATGCAATGGTCTCATGGAGAACACTTCAAAATACGTATACTATTTCTTACAAAGTTCTGTGAGAAGCCTGCCTTTGTATCTACAAGGTACAGGGGACTTTTTGAGGAAGCTAAACAATGTGACCTGGGACACTGAATGCATTTTGATCACGATGGTTGTGATGTCACTATATACTAGCATATGGCATCAAGACAGGCCATCGAACAATATCTGAATAAGAGACCGATGTGCTTCTATATGCATAACAAAATGATTGTGTCAATGATTAAAACCTGCCTAGATAACAACTACTTCCTTTTTCAAAACCAGGTGTATCAACAAACTAGAGGAGTAGCTATGGGGGCGTGATTCTCCCCTAGTTACGCCTGCCTGCACATGGGGCTCTAGGAAGAGCAAGTCCTCAAGACCAATTATGCAGAAACCATGAGGCAACATGTGTATCATTGGTATAGATACATTGATGATGTGTTCCTGATTTGGAGGGGCCCTGAACATCTCACACTCCAATTCATCGAACAGATCAACTGCAATGATATGAACGTACAATTCACTGCGCAATTGAGTAGACAGAAGGTATGTTTCTGGGATGTTGAAGTGTATGTAAATGATAACACAATTTCTACTAGGATGTATAGAAAACCTACGGCAGGCAATACATTACTACACGCTAGCAGCCACCATCCTAGACACCTCATCCATAGCATACCATACAGGGAAATGCTGCGTATCAAGCTCATCTGCAGCACCCCAGATAAGTGCATATTGGCCCAGCAAGAAAGCAAGGAACGGTTAATTGCCAGAGGGTATCCCCCTAATGTAGTTAACAGAGCATTTACAAGCAGCTCCACAATTCCGAGAGATGACATGCTATTTAATAAGGCAGGGCACCGGAAACTAACTGATACAAGCATTAACCCAGTGACACGAATGATTTTAACATACAGTAGGCAACATCAATATATTCGTAAAATTCATAATAAATACTGGGGATTGATACGCAATGACCCGGTATTGGGGGAACATATATCTAGAACCCCCGATTTGGCATTCAGGAAAGCACGCTCCATGAGCAACATGTTGGTAAAGAGCAGCCCAGAAGTCACCACTCCTAAGAACTGGTTGTCCTCCAGGAAGGGATTTGTGAAGTGTTCAACGTGGAAAGCATGTAAACATGCTATCAGTAAAACATCCTACACTAGCCCATTTAGAGCTGAGGCAGTACACATTAATAAACTGGTAACATGTAAAACAGAATATGCAATATATGAGCTGGGGTGTCCCTGTGGCCTGCATTATATTGGTAGTACCAAGTTGCAGGTTCTCAAGAGGATACTCCAGCAAATTAGGGCCATCAACAACTGCGATCCGGCATATCTGGTCGCGAGACACTTCAAGGACACACATGGTAGCATTTCTGCCCATCTAAAATACTATGTGATAGACACAATCCCACCGTTATGTAGGGGAGGCAACCGAGAAGCACAATTGCGCAAATTGGAAACCAGGTATACCCTGGAGTTAGATACTAAGGTCGCGTCAGGCCTGAACTCCACTGAGGATTTTTATACCTGCTTACAATGAACGTCGGCTCTATCTTTCACTACTTTCTGATCAGCTTAAAATGTACATAACTTTGAAGAGCGTTTCTTATGTCTAGGGTTCAGCTAGTTTTAATTGTTTATGTGTCTCCTCTATGAAAACCTTTTCTATTTTGTGAGTTTTTAGTCTCAGCACATAGCACTATTTTGAGCCGAGATTGGTTCGTTTGGGTGCCACTTTTTGCACTACCACTTTAGTTTATAATTAAGGTGATGAGTTGATTCTAGGCCCACTTTGGGCATAATTAAAACAACGGGTATGCAACCAGTATAGGACACCAGGGGCCTGTCACGGGGAACACGGGGAACAACCCCTCGTCGAGGGGGACTGGTGGGCACACCACGACATGACAAAGCCTGTGATTTATACTCCCCAGGACGATCCGTGGACTTCATCCGACACCGGACCTTCCCCGGAGGACGCCTGTTGCTTTAACTGGGAAACCCTCCCTGTTACTACCGCCCTCTGTGCAGACCTAAGCAGCCGGCAGCCAATAAATATCCTCGAGACAAGGAGCCGGGTGTGTGACGACACCGGAGGAAGTGGAGAGAGCGAGAACCAAGGTGGAAGAGAGCGACGGCCAGACGACGGGAGAACGGAGGAACCAGCGAGGAGCAGAAGCGATTCGGAGGAAGGAAATCCGGAGCAAGGAGGTCTCCGCAACCACGCTCCGCCGAGCCACGCTCAAGGGAGAGTGTGGCTATCCCAGGTACGGGATCGTTTCTCGGGCTGGGTCGGGAGGCGGGAGAAGGGAGGGCGGCTCTAGACGCCACCACTCGCCGCCGTGTACATAGTGTGTATACCCCCTCCTCACAAAACACCCCCCCACGAGACGCGGACTGGGTCACCGTTGCACTGGTGTGTGTATTCCCTCACTTCCCCTCCTTCACGATTGTGCCTTAACGGGGCGTGAGACTAACGATAGTCTTCTCTTTTCCTTTTGGCACCGGCACCGGAGCTCCTCCAGTCAGCAGTAAGCCACGCCCCACCCACGAGCAGGACTTGGACCTCGGAGATCAAACGACCGCCTCACCAGGAAACCGGACTTGCTTCCCTCCTACATACCTACCCTGTATAAAAGAATAAAAATCATTCTATACAGCAGCCCACGCTCTAGCGTCCTCCTTCGAACCCGCTTACACTGGTGGAGAATGCGGTCATAGAGGACCCATCTGTACATCAAGATGGACGCACTGATACAGCATATGATCAAGGGACAGGAGAAGCTGGAATGGGCGGTAGAGCGCCAGATGGCTTCTGCAAGCGCAGACAGGGAGGTCTTTAAGGACACAATATCGTCCCAGTTGGAGGGGTTACAGAGAGCCGTAACCCACCCCGCGGTGGGCACCGGGAGTGACGGACGCCACACCACCCCTGCCGGAATATCCTTACAAAAGTATGTCCAGGGAGACGATCCGGATGCGTTTTTTACGAACTTCGAAAGGGTCGCTAGAGCCTGTAGCTGGCCGGTGGAGAAGTGGCCTTTCTTCCTGGCCCCCCTGCTGACAGGAGAGGCTCAAGCCGCATATCAGGTGGCCAATGCCACCGGTGATGCCCCGTAAGGCTCTATTAAGGCCCTCATTCTGGATCACCTGGGCCTTGACGCGGAAGCCTATCGGGTTCGCTTCCGCAAGGAGAAAGGAGCACCTGGGGACAATCCAAAAACCCTTTATTTCCGACTGAAAATGGCAGCGGACAAATGGCTTAGTCCCGGTACAAATACCAAAGAGGAAATAATGGAAAAGATATACCTTGAGCAGTACTTAGAGGCCCTGCCCTATCACACACAGAGGTGGCTTAAACAACACACCCACCTGACGGCGGAACAAGCCGTAGAAATGGCCACTACCTTCTCCAGAGCACAGCCAAAGGGGTACGTCGGGGACCTGGAGAAAATGCGCAACACCCCCACACGGATTGAAAAGAAACCAAAGATCCCTGAACCCCCAAAAGGTCGTGCCACAAGATATGAGGTTCCCGTCCCAAGGGGACCCCAATGCTTTGACTGTGGGGAGTGGGGTCATATCGCCCGGGCCTGTCCAAGGAAACGACCCGTAGACGAACCCATGGAGGTGGGGTATATACCCAAGTCTATCCTCTACACCGCAGAAATGGGGTCCGCTTTTCACGTTCAGATGCAGGTAAATGGCTCATCCTTACACGCACTGCTGGATTCGGGATGTAGGCAGTCCGTTATTCAGGGGTTGTGGGTGGCTCCTGAACAAGTTATACCGGACGCTTTCGTGCACATTCGGTGTGTCCATGGGGACGTTAAGCCGTATCCAGTGGCTGATGTTCCCGTGGTACAACCCTCTGGGGCCAGGAGCAAGATACGAGTGGGAGTCCTTGACAATCTTCCAGAGGAGCTAATCATAGGGACCGATAATCCCCAATTCCAAGATATGTTCCGCATGGCCCTGTCTAAGACGGGAGGGGGGGAAGAACACCCTATCAGGAGGGAGAACATCCCGGCCCCAGCCCTGATAACGGCAGAACCCTGGCTCCTGAATCGTAGCTTTCGATTCGCCCAGGCCAACGATGCCACACTCCTAAACGCATGGGAACATGCACACAGATCCATAGGAGTAGACCCTGTAGTATATCCCCGGTTTCTCATTAAAAACGACCTACTCTACAGACAGGGAGCTCCCTCCGAACCACACCAACTGATAGTGCCCCAAACCTTTAGAGAACAAATCCTCTTTTTCGCACATTCCCACCTCACGGCAGGACATACAGGGATGGAGAAGACCACACAAAACGTACTCCGACACTTCTTTTGGCCTGGCATCTATAAGGACACCAAAGAACATTGTCAGTCCTGCACAGTATGCCAAACGAGGAACACACAGAGACCCCCAGCTGTGCCACTACAACCCCTCCCCGTGATAGGCTCCCCATTCGAAAGAGTGGGGATGGACCTTATAGGTCCTCTACCTCGTACAAAACGAGGCCATACCTATGTGCTAGTAGTGGTCGACTATGCTACACGCTTTCCGGAGGCATTCCCCTTAGGAGCCCCCACCACCCGGAACATAGCCGACCGGTTCGTGGAGCTGTTCTCAAGAGTCGGCTTTCCGAAAGAAATATTGACTGACCAGGGCACGCCGTTTGTCTCTCGCCTGATGAAGGAAGTCTGCAAAATCCTTGATGTTCGCCAGATCAAAACCTCCGTGTACCACCCGCAAACTGACGGGTTGGTGGAACGCTATAATGGAACCTTGAAATCAACCCTCAAAAAGATGCTACACGTAGAGGGCAAAGAATGGGACCAGATATTACCGTTAGCCCTATTCGTTATAAGGAGCCAGGTACAGAGCAGTCTAGGCTGCTCGTCCTTTGAGTTGTTGTACGGACGAAGACCCAGGAGTCTCATGGAGATGACGAAGGACGCATGGGAGAAAGAAGACATAGAGAGCACTCGAGAGATGTTAGAGTACACACAGGAGTTACAATCTAAGCTAGGGAAACTCCGTGACCTAGCCTACTCAAATCTGGAGAAACGACAAGAACAACAGGCGAGATATTACAATCGAGGGAAAAGATGGAGGACTCTTGCAATAAACGACTGGGCCTTGGTGATGCTACCTACATCCTCACAAAAGTTCCTGAAGGAATGGAAGGGACCATACCGAGTAGTGGCCACCATTGGAAAGACTACTTATAGGCTACAGATCACCCCTAGACGAACACAGGTGTTTCACATCAACTTATTAAAGAAGTGGATCGGACCCCCACCCAAGAACACGAACCTCATGGTACCCACTCCACCGAAGGAACCTAACACGTTACACCATCTGGTGATCAACCCAGACATAGGCCCGGAAAAGACCGAGGAGCTGCTGAAGACGTTACATACTCACGCCTCGCTGTTTTCCAATGCCCCGGGGAGAACGCACTTGGCAGAACATCGAATAGACACTCCTCCAGGGAAAATCATCAAACAAAGACCGTATCGCATACCAGCAGCCAGAAGAGAAGCGATACAGCAAGAGGTACAGGATATGTTACGGCTAGGAGTGATACGCCCGTCTAGAAGCGAATGGTCCTCACCAATAGTGTTGGTGCCTAAGCCAGATGGAAGCATACGGTTTTGTATGGACTTCCGTGCTCTCAATGACATCTCCTCCTTTGATGCCTACCCTATGCCTCGCATCGACGAACTGATAGAGAAGCTGGGAGATGTCCAATATATCACCACGCTAGATCTAACAAAGGGCTACTGGCAGGTGCCGTTGAGGGAAGCAGACCAGAAAAAGACGGCATTCTCAACACCGGACGGCCTCTTCGAATTTACGGTCCTGCCCTTCGGACTACACGGTGCCCCGGCCACCTTTCAACGCCTGATGAATGAGGTGTTGAAGAAACACCAGGATTTCTCGTTAGCCTATTTAGACGATATCGTCGTCTTCAGCCCGGATTGGCCCACGCACCTCCAACACCTGCATACTCTTCTTCTGGCTCTACATAACGCAGGTCTCCACGTGAACGCAAAGAAATCGAGGGTTGCCTTCCAGAAGGTGAACTATTTGGGTTATGTATTGGGGCACGGTCTCATTGCTCCCCAGACGGAGAAGGTAAAAGCCATTACCGACACACCATTTCCATCTACAAAACGAGACATGAGAGCATTCTTGGGCCTAATCGGATATTATAGACGATTCATACCGAACTTCTCTGACCTGGCTTCCCCACTGACAAACACCCTTCAGAAAAACGTGAGTCCCCGAATCTTCAAAGAACCTACAGTGGAAATGACGAACGCCTTTCAAGACCTAAAAACCATCATAACATCCAGCCCCGTGTTGTCATCCCCGGACTTCTCCAATTCATTCATATTACATACGGATGCCTCCAATCACGGGTTGGGGGCGGTGCTGTCCCAAGTGCTTGATGATAACATAGAGCACCCCATACTGTTCATTAGTAGGAAGCTCTTTCCTCGGGAGACCAAATACCCCACGATAGAACGGGAGTGCCTCGCAATTAGATGGGCAGTCGACAACTTACGTTACTACCTAGAGGGGCGACACTTTACATTATATACTGACCACGCACCCCTGCAGTGGATGAGCCATAACATCTCTAACAACCCTAGGGTCCTCAGGTGGTTCCTTGCCCTACAACCCTTTTCCTTTTCATTGAAACACCGTAAAGGGTCAGAGAACGGCAGTGCAGACTACCTGTCTCGGACATGTCTTCTCCCCGAGCGGGAGAATCCAGTGGTGGAGGAGTGTCACGGGGAACACGGGGAACAACCCCTCGTCGAGGGGGACTGGTGGGCACACCACGACATGACAAAGCCTGTGATTTATACTCCCCAGGACGATCCGTGGACTTCATCCGACACCGGACCTTCCCCGGAGGACGCCTGTTGCTTTAACTGGGAAACCCTCCCAGTTACTACCGCCCTCTGTGCAGACCTAAGCAGCCGGCAGCCAATAAATATCCTCGAGACAAGGAGCCGGGTGTGTGACGACACCAGAGGAAGTGGAGAGAGCGAGAACCAAGGTGGAAGAGAGCGACGGCCAGACGACGGGAGAACGGAGGAACCAGCGAGGAGCAGAAGCGATTCGGAGGAAGGAAAGCCGGAGCAAGGAGGTCTCCGCAACCACGCTCCGCCGAGCCACGCTCAAGGGAGAGTGTGGCTATCCCAGGTACGGGATCGTTTCTCGGGCTGGGTCGGGAGGCGGGAGAAGGGAGGGCGGCTCTAGACGCCACCACTCGCCGCCGTGTACATAGTGTGTATACCCCCTCCTCACAAAACACCCCCCCACGAGACGCGGACTGGGTCACCGTTGCACTGGTGTGTGTATTCCCTCACTTCCCCTCCTTCACGATTGTGCCTTAACGGGGCGTGAGACTAACGATAGTCTTCTCTTTTCCTTTTGGCACCGGCACCGGAGCTCCTCCAGTCAGCTGTAAGCCACGCCCCACCCACGAGCAGGACTTGGACCTCGGAGATCAAACGACCGCCTCACCAGGAAACCGGACTTGCTTCCCTCCTACATACCTACCCTGTATAAAAGAATAAAAATCATTCTATACAGCAGCCCACGCTCTAGCGTCCTCCTTCGAACCCGCTTACAGGGCCATATGTAGGTAGAACGTGTTTTGCGATTCTCTAATTGCAATTTTTAGGGAATCGCAATTAGAGAATTGCAAAACGGAATGTAGGTAGGATTAGCAAATAATTTTGCGAATCCTACATATCCCTTAATTGCGTATTGCAAATTGCAATTCGCAATTAAGGAATACCTCCCCATTCATTCCTATGGGCCTAGAGGCCCATAGGAATGAATGGGAAGACATTCTCAATTTGCGATTCTCAATTAGAGAATCTCAAATTGAGAATGCAATTTCAAGTGTGCCAGGGTGTCAAAAGGACACCCTGTTGCACCCCTGAAATGAGCATGGGTGCACATGTGGCACACATACATGCCCTAAGGACATGTGTGTGCACCACATGCCACTTTGAAAAATGTAAAAATATGCATTTTTAAAAGAAATCGCAAATTACCACCAACCTGTAGTTGGTGGTAATTTGCGATTCCTTAAGGCCAAATTGCACTTTTTTGGTGCTTCTTACATTGCATTTAAGGAATCGCAAGAATTGCGATTCCTTAAATGCAATTGCAAAATAAGGAATCGCAAATTTAGCGAATCCTTATTTTGCACGCTGATTTGCCTTCCTACATATCACTTAGCAAAATTGCGATCGCTAACGCCGACATTTGGCGAATTTTGGCGTTCGCGATCGCAATTTTGCTTTCTACATATGGCCCTTTGCAGCACTGAATTTGTAATTTGGTATTTAACCAGTATGCATAGGGACGTTTGCAACATTGACTGGAGTTGAAATGCTTTTTGATATTATGAAATCATTTGCATTAGCAATTAATGTCATGTACGTAATAATTCTGAATTTCTATAAAAATGTATACAGATAATATTCGTACAAATCAAATGAGACGTATAACAATGAATTGATTTAACGCTTTGGTATCATTATGGTGATAATAGGTTCCATTGTGAAAATATATACCCTGCTGTTATACATTTATCCATGTGTCCGCATTACAAATGATTATGTTACTGGTTTTAATCTACCTGTGAACCAACTCATCCATGTCTATGAATTCAGGTCGTGTGACTGATCACGAGATAATGCACTAGCACTTTAAATTTTGGGAAACTTTGCATGCGCGTCATGTGAACGCGTCGTGGCAGAGGTGCGTGGCAAGAAATAAAAATTTACACACTGCTAATTGGGTCTGTTTTCATCTTTATCTGTGAATTGGATGTTGTGTGGCGAAGTCCTGGGGGCGGAGAGCAACCGGTGAGCAGCGGCATCTGAGGAAGGCTACAATTTGCCGAAATGCATTATGCCTATGCTGCTTTGTCCTAATAAAGGTTTCCATGTTCCCCCGAAGTGGCCTCTTACCTTCTCTAATCGGAGAGGTGTTTGTGGATAGACTTTTACGCACCAGCCAGTGGCGTGCAAGAGGCCCCGTTTCTTTAAGTGGTAGAAGTAATGCTCGCATCAGCTGTTTCAGCTTGTTCTTTCCTCCAAGGTATTGGATTTAACTTCTGCCCGCCTCCAAGTGCAGACCAAGCAAGGGATGCTGCCAGGAGCAGCTCGCGATTTTGCGAGGAGCTGTTTGCACTGTCATTACGACTCACAGCCCGGATGAAACCTGCACCGGTGGCTGGAAACGTCAAGGGGACCAGAGGAAGCCTGATGACAACACCTTCACCTGGGACTATCCTTCCTAAAACAACACGCCTTAGCCCTGTTGCCGTTCCCATGCAACAACCAGCCCGAAACACTGTCATCTGGGAACTGTAGTCAAGTCTGAGTCGCAGTGGCAGTGGCAGTGCGACCATGTGACTTGGGGGCGGTGTTCTTCCTCCAATGGGGGCAATACAGGACATTCAAAGGCGGGGGCGGACAGTAACCAGTGAGCAGCGGCATCTGAGGAAGGCTACGATTTGCCAAAATGCATTATACCTATGCTGCTTTGTCCTAATAAAGGTTTCCATGTTCCCCCTAAGTGGCCTCTTACTTCTCTAATCGGAGGGGTGTTTGTGGATGGACTTTCTTGCAACAGCCAGTGGCGCGCAAGAGGCCTTGTTTCTTTAAGTGGTGGAAGCAATGCTGGCATCAGCTGTTTCAGCTTGTTCTTTCCTCCAAGGTATTGGATTTAACTTCTGCCCGCCTCCAAGTGCAGACCAAGCAAGGGATGCTGCCAGGAGCAGCTCGCGATTTTGCGAGGAGCTGTTTGCACTGTCATTACGACTCACAGCCCGGATGAAACCTGCACTCGTGGCTGGAAACGTCAAGGGGACCAGAGGAAGCCTGATGACAACACCTTCACCTGGGACTATCCTTCCTAAAACAACGCGCCTTAGCCCTGTTGCCGTTCCCATGCAACAACCAGCCAGAAACACTGTCATCTGGGAACTGTAGTCAAGTCTGAGTCGCAGTGGCAGTGGCAGTGCGACCATGTGACTTGGGGGCGGTGTTCTTCCTCCAATGGGGGCAATACAGGACATTCAAAGGCGGGGGCGGACAGTAACCAGTGAGCAGCGGCATCTGAGGAAGGCTACGATTTGCCAAAATGCATTATACCTATGCTGCTTTGTCCTAATAAAGGTTTCCATGTTCCCCCTAAGTGGCCTCTTACCTTCTCTAATCGGAGGGGTGTTTGTGGATATATATATATATATATATATATATATATATATATATATATAATCTCAAAACTCCTCAGATATCTTTAAGAATTTGATTGTATACGAATAAGCTATCTGTAGATATGGCCAAATCCTTTTTTCATTGTTTGTAATGCTATCCATCAATGCGTCTAGCATCAGCTAACCAATGTACTTATGGCACTCAGCCGCAATTCCAAGTGACTTGGCACCTGAATAAATTCCGAGCATATATATGCGTATATATATATGCATAATTGAGCAAACTATTTGCTCTCCATACTCGGATCGACCTGTTTAAACCAATTTGTCTATAAAACTTTATTAAGAAAAACAACAGGCAAATGTAACATTAGTACAGAACATCGCATGCTTATGACTGACGCATATGATTAGACAGCGATACAGGCCTGATTTGATAATAACGTCTTTATATCTTTGGCGTTTAAAGACTACCACTCCCATAATGCCTCATGGCCGGCAACATGGAAAGTTGGTATAAATAAGGGAAACAAATGATAGACTTATGTAATCACCGTGACCAGGAACTGTTGAAGTTCGAAACGCGTAGGTGGAGAGAAGGTCACTAAATTTTGCAATTACCAAATCCAAGGAAGAGTGCGGCTTTTTGATTTTGCTTTATATATATATATATATATATATATATATATATATATATATATGCAAAAAAGAAGCAGAGAACTCTGGGTAGTTCTCAAGTTTAGGTGGAAAGCAGCTCCTGTATGGAGCGCTCTCAACACCAGCGACACTCTAGATCAGCTCACCTCAAATGTCTGTTTTTCTATTGAAATCTTTAAGCATAGGATTAGCACAGTGCCATCCACGCCGAGATAGAAAAGGACAAAGTCTTTTGCCATTTGTACAGCAAAGTCTTTAAGAATAGGACTAGCACAGTGCTGTCCTTGCCTAGCTGTAAAATGACAAAAGCCAATTACCACTCCAGGCACAGTATTACAGCTTTGAATTAGTAAAATACCAATCAAGCCAACCTGAAATGAGTAAAAGCAACCCCTGACACAGTGTTTCGCTCTAATTAGAGCTCTTCAGAGAGGTATAGCTTTGTCCAGACACAAGGGAACACCCAGTATAAGTCAAAGAAATACCCTTTCAGGCATAGAGTGACGAATAAATTATGCAAACAAGAAGCAGAGAACTCTGGGTAGTTCTCAAGTTTAGGTGAAAGCAGCTCCTTTATGGAGCGCTCTCAACACCAGCGACACTCTAGATCTGCTCACCTCAAATGTCTGTTTTTCTATCGAAATCTTTAAGCATAGGATTAGCACAGTGCCATCCACGCCGAGATAGAAAAGGACAAAGTCTTTTGCCATTTGTACAGCAAAGTCTTTAAGCATAGGACTAGCACAGTGCTGTCCTTGCCTAGCTGTAAAATGACAAAAGCCAATTACCACTCCAGGCAAGTTCTTCCAGATTCATAGTCCTTTTTATCTCTGGCAAATTTGTATATTTTGCACGCTTTTATGGATTCTTCATATTTCTGAAGGCGTGAATCAATTTCTTCTCTACCTTTTTTGATAATGTCTTGTTGTTCATGAGTTGCCAGTATTGCATTGAGAGCGTCAATCTGTTTTAGGATCTCCTCTCTATCTATGGTCGCATATTTTATTAATATCATTACCATGTTCATTGAAGCTTCAAGGTTGTTTGCAGCCCATTCCTTAAGCATTAGAGGGTTTGGGTTCTCAAACGAGGGGGCAATAAGCACTCTCAATCCCCGTGGTACTCGTCCCACCTCTTTATATTTCTCTAATGATCGTTTCTTCCACCATTTATTCAGTTCTGTACGTAAAAGTTTTTCTAATTTTTTTAGGTGGGTTTTAACATCAGTAACATTCGTAGGGTTGATAGTATCGCCAGGTATTGTACTGTTGTTGGGAAAATTATCAAACAGGGTGTCAGCTATGGCTTCTCGGTTCCTTAGTGTGTCTGCCAATGACGACATGGTGTGGAATATTGAAAATTTAGCACTCAGGTAAAACTGCCGATCTTTTAGCAGGTGTCCTGAATCATAAATGAAGCGTTATCCCCACGCCCGCAAATATACAGTATCTGACAGGTATTATCAGAGCACGGCTTACCCTCAACGAATGATGATAGGTCCACTTGCGTCCTCCGACTCCTATGGACCTCCGCTGTTCGTGAGAAACCACCGCGATCCAAAATACACCCAGTCACTCTGATGCGGGGGGCTGGCTCTACGTTGATCCCTTCCGGGTAGTCAGCCATAGAAGAGTCAGCCTCGAAGTTGCAGCGAGGGTCCGTTAGGCAAAGATCGCCCCACTTTGCCAAAAATATATGTAGAAAGCAGGTTCCCCAAAGGTCCAACAGGTAGTGGAGACGGGTACAGACCACAGCACACAGTAGATAGATAGTAGTGCAGATTTATTCCGAGTCAAATGGCATGATAAGTTTCGGCCGCGTTACCACGGCCTTGATCACATGACAACTAGTGAACCTATCACATAATATATACTGTAATATGGTTGGCTTCCTCCACTTTCGACCAATGGAATAATAACAGACAAAACAGCAAGCTACACGTACCGGCAGGGTAAACATGAAAGAAATTCTATCGTAAAGACAGTTTAATTTCAAAGTAAAACTTTACAACATATGGTTTCAAAATAGGAGAAAACTTCTAGAGAACCCTGTAAAGTACACTGAATATAATTCCAAACAAAGAAAAGGGGATCATCAAAATTAGATCTAAAAATAGCCCTAATTACATGAAGAAGAGTGCCAAACTATGCTGTTACTCATTTCTTTTTTACTCCAAACCGAAAACTATCCTTACGTCCCTTTAAATCTACCCACTCCTAAAACTCTAAAGTGACCCCTTTTACCTCTACTCACCCTTATAGCTAGAATCACCCGCACCTCCCTTTTCCTCCATCTACCCCATATCAGTAAAATTATCCTTACTTTGCTTTACCTCCTCCCATCCTTAAAACGTACTTTCACCCTTGCCGCACTTTCACACTACCCGCCCCCAACTCTAAAATCACACTTCTCTTCCTTTACATTGACCTGATCTGCAAAGGTGAAAAAGCATGGCATTGAAACCTCCCAACGCTAGACAAATTGCATCAAAGCTTCAAGGCTTCGAAAGAAAATAGGAAATTAAACACTTATTGAAGGTTTCAACCCTACCGGCCTAGAAGAGGCCATTTATCAGAACAAGAATCAAAGACTTTTAAAAAGTTTTATCTTGTCATAAGGTAGTTTGCTGTAATATGTTTAACCAGTTTTGTTACAGTGTTATGTACAATCTAAAAATCTGTGTGGTAAAAGAATGTTTTCCAGTTCATTACTCTTTGACAGTGCAGGATGATGCAATATGTTGGAAATTGGGTTAATAGTCACAGAGCTATGCGCCCTGACAAGTAAAGGCCACAATCTTAATCAGGTTTAGTCACAAGACAACCTAAAGTACCCTTTGCTCACCCTATGGTAGCTCGGCACAGAGCAGGAAAGCTTAATGTAGAATGTAATGTGCAAAGTATTTGTGCAATAACTCATAAGGCAACAGAGTAAAAACCCCACAAAAGGCTCCACCACAATTTAGAAAGACGAAGTGTGACTTTATAAGTAAAACAAGTCCAAAATGACAGAAATCCAATGGGTAGAAGTTGATAAACTGAATTTTAAAGAAATAGGTGCAGTAAAGCGATTAGAAGCAAGGAAGGTAAGGTCAAATTTTGGGCCGACCACGATGCAGTTCTACTCGACTACATGACCCATGCTGGCCCTGGTGAACAAAGTATCTTTGCTGGTCGCAGAAGATGGGTTGATCTTCTCCACAGTGAGGGTGATGCGTCAGTTCTACAGACGTGTGCCGGAGTCAAGCGGCGTTGAGCAATGCACCGGTTTCTGCCACACAGTCAAGGGGATGCATCGATCTCACCAAGCTGCAGCTGCAAGGATACGCTTTCTGATGAATTTATCTCTCGGAGGCAAAGTGCTGGTTCTAAAGCAATGTGCCAATTTGATTCCGGCAGCCGGGTCAATGCGCCAGTTCTGCCAACAGCAGACAGGAGATGCATTGTAATTTGTGTAGAAAGTTTCTGGGCCAAATTCAGTTAGTCAGGAACAGGACCAGAGGTAGAAACTTTGATATCCCTGCTTCTCAGCAACAGGAAGCAAGCCAACAAGCCTCAAATATTACTTGGAAGAAGGCAGAGCCCATCTCTCCTTCAGCAGAGTCAGAGAGCAGCAGGCAGCAGGGCAACACACAGGAAAGCAGGCTTCCCAATCAGCCGACCAGTTGAGTTCTTTCAGCAGCACAGCAGGATTTCTGCCAGAGGTGAGGTGAAGGTCCAAAAGTGTCTGATTTGCTGGGGCCAGAATCCCAGGCCCTCATTGCTGCACTACCCTGTGCCAAATTGAAATGGGAAAAGAATGCACCATATTTATGAAATATGGTGCATTCCTGTTGCTAAACTGACAGAAATGTATTGGAGACAGGCTGCAAGGCACACAGAAAAGTGAGAGGAGAGAAATGTCCACTTTCTAAAAGTGGCGTTTCTATGCCTGTAATGTTAAATTTGACTTTGTCAAAGCATGTTAACAAACAAATCATAAAGAAACAGATATGCTATTCAATGTTTTTTATGGACTCTTAGGTGCCGATTCCGATCCTGTAAAACCCGGGTACGAAGGTCGTACGGAGCGTATTCTCCATAAGACTCGTACCCGGGAAATCCACCTTACAAAGCAGCAAGTACGATTGGTACAGAAATACCATTTCCGTACGAATCGTACAAAACTACGTGCGGCGAAAAAATAACCACAATTCCGATCCGGGACATCGCGTACGTGACGTCCGGACGGAGTCAGGCAGCGTTTTACGGACCAGCAAGTACGATTCGTGCCTACGTCACTCCGCACGTAGCATTTTTTGCGGGAGCCAAAAACTGCCGGGAAATTGAGGACGACATGAACAAGGAGCACCGGTACGCGACGGACAGCATGGACCCCATCCTACGTGTCATCCCGGCCCTCATAGCCTGTGACCTGGTGCATCGAAACCGACGCAGACGCCGCAGAAGGTCAGAACAACACCCAGGGGCAAAGGGGTGGAGGGGGGGCGAGGGGCAGGAAACATAACCCCCCCAAGTTAATACATATATATCCTGCACATAACTTACCCCCATGGTCTGGTCACTTCGGGGGGCGTGTCCACCAATCCCACGTACCGCCACAACGGAAGTGGACGTGGACGCGGACGCGTACCCGTCACCACTACAATGGTGGTACGGGCTGTACCCACGCTCTGGGGGGCATGGGTACGGGCCGTACCACCATTGTAGTGGTGATGGAGGTGTACGCGCCGTACCCACGCTGTGGGGGTGTGGGTACGGGTCATACAACCATTGGGGTGGTGATGGAGGGGTACGCGCCGTACCCACGCTGTGGGGGCGGCCCGTACCACCAGTGGAGTGGTGATGGAGGGGTACGCGCCGTACCCACACCCTCACAGCGTGGGTACGGCGCGTACCCCTCCATCACCACTCCACTGGTGGTACAGGCTGCACCCACGCCCCCCAGAGCGTAGGTACGGCCCGTACCACCATTGTAGTGGTGATGGAGGTGTACGCGCTGTACCCACACTGTGGGGGCATGGGTACGGGCCATACCACCATTGGGGTGGTGATGGAGGTGTACGCGCCGTATCCACGCTGTGGGGGCGTGGGTACGGCCCGTACCACCAGTGGAGTGGTGATGGAGGGGTACGCGCTGTACCCACGCCCTCACAGCGTGGGTACGGCGCGTACCCCTCCATCACCACTCCACTGGTGTTACGGCCCGTACCCACGCCCCCACAGCGTGGGTACGGCGCGTACACCCTATGAATGCGGGGTTAGGGTCCGTCCCACCTGTACCCCTACGGCACCCGTACAGAATGGATACAAGGCGTACACACGCCACGAATGTTGGCATAGGGCCTGTTGCAGCATATAAGTAGTATATTGGTGTGTGTGTATGCACAGGACAGCAGTGTACTGCACCAAGGGGGCGGGTGGGTTGGTGGGTGGGTGGCTGCAGAGGACTCCCAGCAGTGGACAGAGACATGGGGGAGGGTGCATATCACTCCCAGCAGTGCCCAGACATATGAGGGGTGGGTGCAGAGGACTCCCAGCAGTGCCCAGACATATGAGGGGTGGGTGCAGAGGACTCCCAGCAGTGCCCAGACATATGAGGGGTGGGTGCATATCACTCCCAGCAGTGGCCAGACATATGAGGGGTGGGTGCATGTCACTCCCAGCAGTGCCCAGACATATGAGGGGTGGGTGCATCATCCTCAGATGACCACAACTCCATGGGTCCATGAACGCATCCCCAATGTGCGACTATGTTGAGAGTGCCATATCAACACATCACTGACAGCAGTGTCCCACTCCCATGAGGATGGATGTCATTCCACCACTGCATGACACACCACATGTGGGTGCGATGACAAATGACACATGCATACCCACCCCTTGCGGAGGCTGCACAATACACACACTGAGATCATGTCACAAGACTGTATAGTCATGTGAAACCCACTAAACTAAGAGAGCCAAAGGGAACACACACTGTCACACACATTCCAGGACTGATAGGAATGACAGGTGCTGGCACAGCCACCAAGTTGTTGTCTCCCATGGAAGGAATAGGGTGGACTTCCCACAGATACAATGCCCACAATTGTCAGTCAGGTGACCAAATACCCTGCAGAACAAGTACCATATGTGTGCTAGGCTGGGAGAACACACATGCATAGTGGGGAAAAGGGACCATTTCCCCATGGAGGATTGGCAACATACTCTATACACAAGTACAGTGACTACCAAGGATGGCACAGACGATGCAGCCGGACACATTGCTGAGCAGCCACCAAGGGAATGTAGACACAGGTCAGCACAACAATGGTGCAACTCCCTGCAGGGAAGATATCAGGTGCCACAGAGGAAGGAACACTTCTTGGGACAATGTCTCAAAACACAAGGAGCATACACGACCAAAGAATCATTGCAGAGACCTTGTGATGCCACGCAGATACCAGAGTCCACCACATGAGCAGCAGACTACTACATTTCCCAGATACCCAACACATGATCACCACCCCAACTCATGGAGCATCAGCACCAACATCAATACCTGAAAAGCAATTGTGTGCAAACGAAAAACAAAATGCTTTATTTAGCATGAAAACAAAAAGTGGAAAAGGACACTATTTACAAAGGCCATAGGCCAGTCCAGACACGAAGTCCTGGGGGGGACACATGGCCATGCGTCTCCCCTAGCTTGCCTGCACATCCGATACCTCTGGTTGATTGACTGGGGTGGGGGCATCATGTGGTGAAGGACAAGGCACCGCAGGGACAGGAGGGTGTAGGGCAGGTGTTGGGGGTGCAGGGACGGACAACTCCACCACAGGGGGTGGGTCAGTGCCAAAGGTGGAGGTCAGTACTGCGCTGCACACATCCGCAAGATCTTGCAGCGTCTCCCCTGCACCCGAAGGAACCACAGGCCCCAAGGAGAGGGGTCAGAGTGATGGGTTGCAGCGCTACTGGGGGAGGTGGTGGACAGGGGGGGACTCTACTTCCCTACCAGTGGAGAGCCTTGCCCGTTTGCGCGCAGGTGAAAGACTGGAGCTGAGGCCGGGCACAGCCAAGTAGGTCTCCTTCTCAGACTGTGGGGCAGGGGAGCCGAGGGCAGTGACATCGGAGGGACTGGGGAGTGAGGCATGCAGACTCCTACTGTGGCTGCGTGTCCGCCTATGTGCCCTAGACCCAGTGGGTGTGCCTTCTTCCCCCTCAGTGTGCGTGACAGGAGGTTTGCGCTTGCCCTTCCCTGTTGGTGTGCTGCCTGTGTCTGGTGTGGTGCCTGCCTGGGAAGGTGTGTGTGTGCTTGGGACAGGAATGGGAGTGGGAAGTGTGGATGGTGCAGGGGTAGGTGGGGGGACGAAGCGCTGCAGGAGACTCACTGCTGCCATCAGTGACAAGTCCATGGACCTCAGCAACATCTGTTGGTCAGACATCGCTGATGACATGCACTCCATGTACGACACCATCTGTGTCAGCAGTCTGGTGTGGCTATGGAGGACAGTCAGGATCGATGTCTGCCCAACCTGCAACTGCCGCTGAATGTCCACAGACTCGGCAGTGAGGGCAGCAGGGGAGACAGGGGCAGGGGGTGCGGTGCCTGGCACGAAGGAGACACATTGTTGCCCTACACGGACAGAAGGGACCCGAGCAAGTGGGAGGGAGGTGATGGGAATGGAGGGGACGGTGACAGTTGCAGTGCTGCTGCCAGCTGTTGGAGCAGCCTCCGCCCCCTCAGGGAGTTCAGCCTCGGACCCGTCTGCGTCGTAGTCGGTGGTGGTACTACCCAGGTCCTCCGCCGCACTCCCCTCGCCCTCTGTGCCACTTGATGCTGCCGACTCGCCAGGTGTTGTGGCACTGGTGCTGGATCCCTCCTCCACGTCTGTGCAGGTGTCTCCCTCGGTGTCCCCTGATGATGCTGTGGGCAAGGTGAAGAGACAGGAAATAATCAGTCACCTGTGTACATCTGACACATGAGTCCAAACTAAATAGGTCACAGTGCATATCATGAAAAGCATCATGAGGAACATCTAGAATACCCAGCACATATGTAAGCCCTGCACTCCCCAGTTGGTTGACCCAACATGCCCCCTGAAATAATGAAAATCAGGACACCACAGCAAATAACTGGATATCCAATTATACAGAGAAGCTAGTGTCTGTGAACAGTGGAGCACTGGCAGACCATGACGGCATGCCACCTCCTGGTCATTGTGAACGAAATAGTATTGGTGCACCCAATGCCAAATAACAGATGCCAATGCTGAAGGGGTCCCCACACTCATAGACCTGTAAGTACTGTAGAAAAGCAAATGTAATACTATCTGATCCATTGGGAAGCACAAAACTTTACACAATTGACATATTTGGAATGTGTGAGGGTCCCACCTGTGGAACAGAACACACATGTGCATGAATATCAGAAGTCACACAAGGAGGTGCACACAAAACTACATTTACACAGTCATAGTATGAGCTGCCCGCCTAATGGCAAGAAGCCAATGTTAAGAAGAAATGTGGTATCAGGAAGTACACATACATGGCACCACGGTGGTCGGGATGACTTGACACCGGTAAGTTGCCTTCAGCAACAACCAAGGACTAACCCAAATGCTAACACACTGTGGGAACATGGATATGTATAAATCCTAAACAACTTTTGGCCTGAAATGTGCCCATGTTCTAATTGTGCCAGCGTGTTCCACAAAAGTGTAAAAGTGGTATTTGTGCACTCCCTTGGGAGACCTCTGTCATGCAGGCACATCATTGTCCTTCACAAAAATCAAAGTGAAGCATATAAACTATTGGGACATGTTGACATGTGTAGTGAGTGCCAGGGCACATGCCTTCTTGAATAATAACTTAAAACATGCCACCTGTCACATGGCCATCCGTACCATGATGACACAGTTGGCAACACATCTGACACACTACCTGTCATGTGAAGTGGCACACATGTCCAGGCACAGGCCAATGCATTAGCAAATGGCCCTGAAATTGTGTTGGAATAAGGAGCACCTGCACTGAGGAGACACCCTGATGTGAACGAAGAATGTCCACACAGATGTCAGCACACACAGACCAAACCACATAGCATCTGGAGCACACACCCGTGCCAATAATGGATGAGCAGGAAACTTGTTATTTAACTTGTGACACATGCTGCAAAGCACAGACATGACACCCTGCACAATATGCTTGGGTCACTGCATGTTGAGTGCCTGTCCAGACAATCATCACACACTGGTCAGACCTGGCAAGGAGACATAAGGTATGGACATTGCCCGCAAAAACAACCCATACCTGAGACAATGTGATTGAGACAGCTCAAAAAGTGACTGGGTTTACTAAAAAGTGCATCAGGAAATCTTAAATGTACTCCACATCACCTCGTGAGGCTGTCAACACATATTTGTGACACAAAACCTCAACAGATTGTTGGACATAGACACACAGGCACTGGCCAGTGTGTGGATGCAGAAGCAAAATGGGGTCAGCCTGTACAATGGGCACATATAGCACACTTTAGATACATACAAATGAGGCCAGGGAACAATTCCACAGAGGGAAAACTATGCTGAACACATTGAGAATGGGCACAGTGTTGGATGACACACATGATACCGAGGCAAGGGTGTCTTAGGGTACTGAAGTGGGCACACTGCTCCATGGGCCTGGAATTATCTGACTGTAACATGAGCTACCGTCCCGGCACTATGCATATCTCCCACTCATGCACATCATGTCTGAGGCCACAACATCAGTCATGCATGCTGCAAGTCTGTTCATTTGAACACTCACACTCCCATGTTGATACTCAGCATCAGTGCCAACTGATATGGACCCCCAAATGACTGAACAGGACAGGGCACAGGCAGGGTAACAACACATGTCTCCGACCCCACCCCCACATGATGCAGACAGCAATGTGCACTTAGATTAACCGCCAGCCTAGATGACCATGTGCAATAGTGATTACACACAGACCAGGGAACACATGTCAAGGAGGGGAAAGGAGGAAGAACAGCAGCAGATGACTTTGGGGAACAGGAAATGCAATGCACATATTAACCCTGCCAGTGTATCCATGCGACTGGGCACTTCCCAAAGTTGGTGACACACAACAAACACACATGTACCTACCCCCTTGCGGCTGCTGCATCGCCTGTAACCGCCTATCCATGTCAGGGAAGACCCCCGCCAGGACACGCTTCATTTGGTGGGTCAGGCGCCGGCGCCTGCGGTTCTTGCCTTCTGGTGAGTCCCCCAGCAGGACCCGGGCGATCCTCCTGGTCCAGCACCGGATGTCCTGCCAGCGTTTCCTCACCTGTGCCAGGCGCCGACTGCGACCCTACACAGATCTCATGGCCCTGACTGCCCGCTTCCATATCTTCCCCTTCTCGTAGGCGGTTACCTGTGAGGATGACAAAGTGAGACAACATCACTACACCTGCTCCATGTCACAGAGACACACATTTGAACATCTTTGATATGTTGAACAGGGCATAGCACCTTTGTCATAGGGACATTAGGCTCTGTGGAAGCCCCAATGCACTACATGGCATTGAAAGTACACAGGTGGCATGAGGGGTGCGACACACTCCCTGATCATGGCACACACTGGACATCACAAGCAACACAAAGCTGATGGCCAGCACCTCCAAGCAGTCACATGCCCCAGGCCACTGACCCAACAACAGCAAACTACACAGACACACACAGGCACAGATCATTCACCTGCCAGTGGCAACAGCCAATGCAAACCTCACTCTGCACATGTGCCACTTGCCTGGGGGGTGTCACAGGCGTTGGGCTAGCCCAGCAAGTCAGACACACAGCACGGATCACTTCTCACATCAGATGGGTCGAGCTGTTGCCTCCTCCATGCAGCTGTGGTGCAACACTCCACATAGACACTCACCCACATGACAAGGAATATTCACACACATCAATGTCCAGATCATTTGGACACTCTCACCACAGCTCCACTCAACTCACACACATCTGTGGGTACAGTCACCTGTCACACGGGGGAACACTGAATCACCTCAGGACTATAGAACAAGAAGGGCCAAGAGGATTAGCTATGCTGAATGTGCCATGCAGCATGCAGTGAATGTCACAGTAACCACAATGCAAGTGAGGAGTGCACACATGAACGACATCATGCTCTACATGACAGACATGAGCCATTCCCCCCCCTGGGACCCACTCTAAACAACATTTCATGTCTGTCACACCTGGAAACAATGCCAGAAGTGGCAGTCACAAAATGAAGGGGCACAGTCAAAGGTAGCGGAGTCAGCACTCACCTGCACCCCTGGTCTACCATACAGGCTGGGGAACTGTGGGAGGATGACGTCCAGCAACGCCTCATTCTCTTCCTGTGTGAATGGCTGAGCCCTCTCCACAGACGGCGACATGGTGCCAGAGGAATCACAAGCAGCAGCAGTGGTGTCGAATCAAAGGTTGTGCAGGCAAGTGCCCTCTCATGGGTTCTGCCTGACTTATATCTGCCTTGCTGGCCTATTTCAGTAACAGGAGTGCAGAGTGATTGGTCAGATTCCTTTGCATCCTACGTTTCCTCCAATCCCTTTAAACATACACCAGTGACAGCATTAGCATTTGTTCAAATTTGCAGCATCATGTCAAGTCAACAACCACTTTGCAACAATGTATATTGTGGCCAACTGCTTTTTCCAGGCCACATGATGGAAAAATTTGAACTTCAATCTGGGTATCCATGACAACCAGCATGCATGTAGGCCCTAATACTTGTCCCTTATGTGTCCCCATTGTAAATTTCAAATCCCCACACAGGTACGGTGCGTTTCACACGTACCCCTAGGGCACCACTACTCTAGTGCTACGGGCCGTACACGCGTGTGTACGGCCCGTAGCACTATGGTAGTGTTGCCGTAGGCATACGCCATAGTGCTACGGGCAGTACCCGCGTGTGTAGGGCCCGTAGCACTACGGTAGTGTTGCTGTAGGCATACGCCATAGTGCTACGGGCCGTACCCGGGTGTGTATGGCCCGTAGCACTATGGCAGTGTTGCCGTAGGCATACGCCATAGTGCTACAGGCCGTACCCGCGTGTGTATGGCCCGTAGCACTATGGCAGTGTTGCCGTAGGCGTACGCCATAGTGCTACGGGCCGTACACACGCGGGTACGGCCCGTAGCACTATGGTAGTGTTGCCGTAGGCGTACGCCATAGTGCTACGGGCCGTACACGCGTGTGTAGGGCCCGTAGCACTATGGTAGTGTTGGCATAGGCGTACGCCGTAGTGCTACGGGCCATACACACGTGGGTACGGCCCGTAGCACTAGGGCGTATGCCTACGGCAACACTACCATAGTGCTACGGGCCGTACGCACATGGGTACGGCCCGTAGCACTATGGCGTATGCCTACGGCAACACTACCATAGTGCTACGGGCCGTACCCACGCGGGTACGGCCCGTATCACTATGGCGTATGCCTACGGCAACACTGCCATAGTGCTACGGGCCCTACACACGCGGGTACGAGCCGTATCTCTATGGCGTACGCCTACGGCGACACTCCCATAGGGATAGGACCAGTGTGTACACGTACGTGTGTACGGTCCGTACACACACGCGTACTCCTACCCAAACCCCATATAGTGATACAACCGTACACACACCCTCAGAGCGTGTGTACGGTGCGTTTCACAGCTTACACTGGTGATACGAGGCGCACAGGAAAGGAATGGAGGTGTCTGACTCGCACAAGGATGGACATCAAGTCATTGTCAGTGCAGTGCTTCATGTGTAGGGCCTAGGTGTCTCAGGCAGTGAGCTGGCACATGTCTCCTCATGTTTTAACCCAATAGTTGTGTGATGACCTGTATACACATGTCATGTGTGATGGGGCACTATATGGCGCACTTCCCGTTCACACCTTTTACATGTGTGCATGTAGTTAAAACTTGTCAAGCACTGCATCACTGGCATGGCACAGTCACCAACACCCACAACTGTCCCCTGATGCCAGGTACACGGATGATGACACCTGACATCTCACTACCAGCGTGCCCCGATGTGACTATGTCATGTGTGTGTCATGTGTTCCCATGATCTTGCTGTTGGTGTTCCATCAACGGCATCTGCTGTAGCTGCATCCAACATGTGTCTGTGTGTAGATGCCCATGTCACTCTATTACGCACACCAGGACACATGTGGAATAACACGTAACATGTGTCTGTATGCATCAAACAGGGTCTTGCGAGCTTAGGACATATCTGCGTAGTCTCAATGTCTGTGTGATCATTCTTGACATATACCCCTTCATGGCAAGGTGTGTCGTGTGTCCTTTTTCCATGACATGTGAACTGTGCGTCTAGCTTGCCGGCAGCTGTCTGTATGAGATGACATCCTTCAAATGCACATATGTGGATGTATGTCACTCCTGTAATGTGTCTGGCTGTTCACTCACACTGGCCCACAGCTACTTTCATGGCATGTCATGTAGACTAGGCCTGGGCAAAAATTTCGTTCCGTTCGCGGAAATTGCGATAATTTGACATTTTTGCGTTCCGCGGAGAGCGCGAAAATGTCAAAAATTCCGGTTTCCGCAGCTTGGCGATAATTTGTTTCTTGCTCGCGCTGTAAAATGATACATTCTCGCGCGCGCGCGATCGCCTTACCTGAATCCCTGCGTTCGCCGACAAGTTTTCTTGATCCGGTCGCGTTCTCCATGAGATGTTGTATTGTTTTTAGCCATTTGCGCTGTCTCGCGACAGTTCGCGCCCGCAGTGACGTCATGCGTCGCGCGATCACGTCTTTCTTCTCGCGATCATGCACCGCGAGAACAACTCAAAACAAGATGGCCGCGCCCGCAAGCAGCCACATGGGTAAGTTGGCGACCCGCAACCATGCAGAAAATCGCGCGAACATGCCGGAAAAAAACTTCCGCATCTTCGCGATATTTCTGCTTGTTTGCGATAATTTTAAACATTCTCGCGATAATTTGCGAAGGTTAATTCCGCAAATTCCGCCCACCCCTAATGTAGACCTTGACAATCCACGTTTGTAGCTGGCTCTTGGTAGGAGTATCACCTGGCTGGCATACGTGTGCAGGATGTATTGCACAGACCAGACTCTGTATGTAGCATATGTGTATTAGCTGTTGAACATGTGCTCATTTCATTGACATTGGTGTAGTAATGTACTCAATCTTCGTTATTCCTTCCAAATTTTTGCAGGGCACCGCCTCTCCCCCGACCAATGCCAGACTTGGCTGCCATGAGGGAACGTGACTGCATACGCCGCTACAGATTCCCCCAACAGTTAATTGTGGACCTGACAAACAGGCTGGCACCACACCTCCAACCGCGACACAGTTATCCGACTGCGCTGACCCCCAAGATGAAGGTGATGTCAGCCCTACATTTCTTTGCCATCGGTACGTTTCAATTGACCATAGCTGATGTGGGTGGCATGTTCCAGACCATGTTCAGCCGTGTCCTGCATGATGTTTTAGAAGCTATGTTGGAGCACCTGGATGAATTCATCCATTTTCCAACTCCTGAGCAGTTGACAGGTATCAAGGGTGAGTTCTATGCCCTGGGAGGGATGTGCCATGTAATTGGGTCCATTGATGGGACACATGTGGCTTTGGTACCACCACAGGCACAGGAGGTAGCCTTTCGTAACCATAGACATTACCACTCCATTAATGCCCTTGTGGTGTGTCTTGCTAACATGCTGATTTCCCATGTCTGTGCACGTTTTCCAGGGTCAGCACACGATGCCTACATCATGAGGCGTAGCAGGGTGCCAGAAATGATGCTGCAGCTGCACAACGAACGAGCATGTCTTGTTGGTGGGTAGACTGTGTTTGTCCAGTATTGAGCGGTATCTTAGTATGTGACGGCATCTCCTGACCCACTTCTTTACATGATGTTTCCATGTAGGGGACTCTGGCTATCCCAACATGCCATGGCTGGTGACGCCTATCCGCAACCCGAGAACAGCTGCAGATCACCGTTACAAAAACGCCCATGGGCAGACCAAGCGATTGATTGAGAGGACGTTTGGCCTCCTGAAGAGCCGATTCCGTTGCCTCCACAAGACCGGCGGGTCCCTCCCATATGCACCGGTGAAGGTCTGCAAAATCTTCCTCGTGTGCTGCATGCTGCACAACATGGCAGTGGA
The DNA here is from genome assembly GCF_964204655.1 of Triturus cristatus. Classification (NCBI taxonomy): domain Eukaryota; kingdom Metazoa; phylum Chordata; class Amphibia; order Caudata; family Salamandridae; genus Triturus; species Triturus cristatus. The sequence goes on from NC_140585.1 coordinate 162,135,293, forward strand.
GAAAGCTGTGCCACTCATCCTGGATCCCGATGAGCAGGAACATCCACCCGTGGAGGATGACGGCCTTGGTCACGAGGCAAGTGAGGAGGGGGAGGAGGAGGAAGACATCCGGAGTCAGCTCATACGCAACTTCTTCTCATAATGGTGAGTCCCTGGGTCTGAGTGTGCATGCTTGGAGCCTTGTGTGGCATGTGTTGCAATGTGTGTGTCCAGCTGACTGTATGCTAAGTGACTTTGAGGTGTGTGCTGATGTGTCACTCGAGGGCTGATGTCATTCCACTCATTTTAGCTGACACACTCAATTGACAACTAGCATGGTGTCAACCTTATTCATGTAGAGTACATGACCATGCATGCGGATGACTATGTTTTTCCTGACTTCTTGTGTGTCTCTCATCCCCAGGTAGTTGCGCATGCTGTCTGCTCGTGGCATCATTGTGCTCCTGCTATTCCTCATGAGTAATGCAATGTGTGCTGAATCAGCGTTACATGCACGGACATGGTGAAAAATCTCCTTTGGGTAAGGATTGCAGCAATGCTTTTTGGGTGTGGTAGTTGTTTGTAATGTGTGGGCACTGCTCCTGTGCAGGTTTTGTTTAGGCATCGTATCGGCGACACCTCTGTGCACAATGACGATTCTCTGGGTCGCGCTGTAACATATCCCCAAGTAAGTGCTTTTTGACTCGCTACTAGAAAAATATTACCAATAGAGAAGACACATACACTCATACATTGCTTTGCGCTATCGTCTCTCATTAGATTTTCACGAATTAGACGTGTGTTCGTCTACCGATGCTACTGGAGAACGTTATCTGGGTTGCGCTGTAGTATATCCCCAAGTAAGTGCATTTGGATTCGCTGCTTAGAAAAATATCACCAATAGAGAAGACACGTACACTCATACATTGCTTTGCGCTATCGTTTCTCATTAGATTTTCACGAATTAGACGTGTGTTCGTCTACCGATGCTACTGGAGAACGTTATCTCTACATTATTGTGCCAAATAACGAAGAACTTCTAGATATAGTTCGGATACACATCCAAGTAAGTCGACCCACACTCGTCGCATTTAAATCAGACAGTTAGCACTGCCCGATTTGTTAGCTTCAACTACCGACATACGTTTTTGCATTTTTTCAATTACTAGACCTCCGTATGCAATTTCCTTCTCCTTTTTATATGAAACTTCGAGAGCTGGATTCTTCCGATTGTAAGTTATATGATTACTCTCAAGATACATTATACTTAAACAATCATAAGACTAGTTCTTTGTCATTGATTTCATTCTTCTCTGTTTAGATAATGGTATGGGTCGTAGTCTATCCAGACTGAATCTATATGGAATACCACGTTTATCGTACCCCTAAAAATTTCATAGCGAGACTGCATACTCCATCCGTTTGGACGTAGGTCAGCTTCATATTTTCCACACTTAGATATACTGGCACGCCGGTCTCCATATATTCTCACCATATACGTCTCTCTTTTTTCTTTATTCCAGACACAATAAAGTCGTATACATACCAAGGAACCTAGAATCTCTGTGATACACGTTTAAGGCGCACAAGCCCGCTCCCCCTATTCCACTCATTATTCGTAAGTTTTCATTGCTTCCCTGTAAAATGACCCAGCTTCAGTCCATGGTCACATCTTTATTTTCTCTTCCTTCTGCCTACTTTTTAGTCTTATCTCTAGACATTTTTTAATCAATGGGGTATTCAATCAAAAGTCACATTTGGTGATGGTTTTATATAAGGTGTAAAGCATTTTTTAGTTCACATTTAAGAGATGTCCAATAATATACAGTTGACTAGTGATTTTAAATGTTATTCCGTAGAGAATGCTACTACAGGACATTTGAGAGCATCTCTGTTTGTTGTTAACCTTAATATTCAGCACACTCTTGACAGTTGTTTATATTTCACCTAGGTACTGGTGAACATATTGTATGGGCCCCTGATGAAGGCACATGCCGAAACGCGCGTAGGATTGTGGATAAATCCTAAGGCCATAGTAACACTCAACCTTTTGCTCAGCAGTCTTTGAATATTGTCATGTCAAATGTGTAATTTCTATACTGATGTTCACATTGAGGAGACTTCCCATGTTATCTGTGTCAGATAATTTACACATGAATAATCAATTAAAGAATTGTGATCAATCCTTATATGAATAGCAAATCTAAATATGAAATTCTAAATATATATTTTTTTCTACAAAATCATAAAAATAAAATGTTTAATAAAAAGTATTTAGGCTCTAATTAATTCTGGGTTCAAGAGTATCGCTGATTATGTTTTTGAATCTGTTTCCTAAATCTATGTTTCTTCGCATTCAGCTCTTCCTTACCCTGATTTAGGAAAAATAATTAGGGGTATCCCTCTGTTCTTTACACATACAGGTTTTGTTACTATGCATACATGTCGACTCACCATGGAGCACATGACATGTAGCATGACTCACATGAATTGATAGTCACACTTCGTGACAGTCATCTGTTATGGGATTGTGGTTTGTGATGAAGGCATCAATGTGTGTACAACTTCCCTCGGAAACATACGGGAGGCTACGGGTGGACATATTGCGGGACATCCCCATAAGATGCTCAATGGGGAATTGCAGCCTCTCCGTGTGCAGCAGGGGATGTTTGGCTCACCCCCTTCACTTGTGTGCCACTCCCATGGATTTACAGCATCTGTGGTGCAAAGGGGGTGTCCAGTATAGGTCCCACGTGTTAATCCAACAGACCTGTGAGTCTGTTAATATTGATGCATTTCCATAGATGTGAGCCTGAGTAATAAAGATGTTCCTCAACCTCCAATGTGCCTCATCTCTGTCAATGCAGGTCTCTTGCCACTGTGCATGCGCCATCTCTGGCATGGTTGTCAAGGATTGTGCATATGAGTCTATGTGTAGATTAGCAACCTGCATGCTGTTCTACATGTATATGATTCTCTATTGTGCATGAAGTCCATGGCTGTGTATGTGTTTTGGTATGTTGGTCCCCACAACGGGCCGTCAACACCTTCTGGGGTGTGTTTCCTGTGCGCAGCTTGGCCTTCAGTTTCATGATCCGGTGTCAGTCATCTTTGGGGATTGTGCATCCTTTGTCTCTGGGTGTGCCATTGAAAATCGGTCACTCCTTCCTTGACATACACCTGTTGCAGTAGTCCTTTCTGACATCCTAGTCTTTGTGTGGAAATTGTGACATAGTTCCCAGGACATGTCGCCTGCTGTTGCAGCCACTGCAGCAAGGGCACACGAAGTTTCCTGATTTGGCAACACACACACATCAAAGATGCTCCTCCCTTCCTCCATCAACCCAATAATTTGGCTGTCATCAGCTTGTCTGTGCCACAGTTGCGACCACGCGGTGCCAAAGGCTGGACCGTCTGCACATGCAACGTGCACATTTCACGAGCCTCATGTCTTTGCATGACCCACATCACACTACAGTCTGATGTTGCAGCCACCCTCCAAGCAATGTCCATCCACACATCTGCCGCAAGCTCTCAGGCATACACTAAGCGCACACACAACACCTTTTCATGATGAGTGTGCAACTCCGACTGCCTACACAGCGCTGCCACGCCTTCCAGGCCCTGTCACACCCACCAGGTCATGTCCCTCCTACTCCCCACCGGCTCTGTACCCCGGCAAGGCCATGGGAGTGGGACTCAAGGCTTCTGCATGTAGTATGCTGTCGTTGTGAGGCACATGGCACAGGTATCATCTCTCAGCGTGTCAATCTACAGTGTGTCCAGGACCCCCCTCTCCACCATCACATGCGCACACAACCTCATCATCAACTCGTATGCCATCGACAGCCAGGTGCTCCTCACCAAGGACGCATACATTGCCAGTTCCAGTATTCTAGATTGCATGAGATCCATTGATGAATGGCAGAACAGCAGCCACCTGAGGCTGGACTTGTACAGGACTGAGGTCAACATCTGAGGATTGTCCCCTTACAGCTGGGTCAACTGCTTGTGTACCACCAGCAGAAGCCCCGCACAAGCACCCAGTGTCCATGCACACAAGATGGTGTGCATCATGGATTGCTTGCTCACATTTGCCATGGTAATCACCAGCATCTGTGCCTCAGACTGCAACACCCTCTGCATTATGCACATGATCTCCAGATAGATCCACTCCAAGGAAAGACGGACCATCCCCCAGGTCCACGACAATATCTGTGTCAAATACTGCCCTGCCCTCTACGGGGAAGCCACATCCAAACTCCCAGGACACTTGTCCACATCCAGGCTGCATCTGCACACCTCAGCTGCAACATCCCATGCCCCAGCCACATCACCGTCCAGCAGAGATAGCTGCAATGGATCACTGTGTGCTGCAGGATGACCTTCAGACTCCCCACCCACACTCAGGAGGCAGGCCACAACCCCGACCCAACACCAACCTTGTACCACTGTCATCCGAGACTTCGTAGTGCCATCTCTGTGCATCCAACCTTGACCTGGCCACCATCTTCAGATCCACCGTACTCCAGCATGCAGGACATAGTTCTCCCACCTGGGAACACATACCTGGGACTCCCTCCCCGGGAACCTCCAAATGAGGCATGACCTCTACGCCTTAATGATACTCTTCCAAATAGATCTGTCCGCACAGTATTGCAAGAAACCCCTCAGCAGCTTGAGGCCATCACAGGTGAGTATTGTGCTCCATGTCTGCATTGACTGATAAATTGTGACCCATGTGTGTCCTGTACCAGACTCAGATCCCAGGGTATGGATGGCTGGAGTTAGTTCAACACTCAGGCATAGTTTAACATTTACACACACATATGTTGTGGACTAATGCCAAATGACAGCAACATCTCATGAAAATTTTTTTTTTTTTTTTTGGTGGGGTAAGTCTTTTGGTAGATGTACTAAGGTGCTCTACCGGGTGCATAGAATCCAAAGTTCACAAGGGGAGATGGCATCCTTGTCAGTTGGAGTCATCAGAGTCCAGACCACAGTGTTGGTCATCATTGGTCAGACTGTGACCAGCAAGTCCATGTGGCAGAGAATGTCATTGGGTGAGGTGCTGCTGTTGTGCCAGAGGGCCAGGTGCCAGGCCAGGTGACCTGGGAGATGTGGATGGTCCGCTTACTCTCACGGTCTTTTCCGTGGACGACCCACCTTCCTGGGGGGACCCTCAGATGCAGGCCTTGACGATGCTTGTGATGCTCCGTCGGACAAATCCTCCTCCTCCTCCCTCCCTGTGGCTGGTGGTGGTCTTCGCCTGGTGGCACAGGGAGGGTTGCCCATGTTGTCGGCGATCCGACGGAGTGAACGGCTCATGTCCGTTTGCACCGCCAGGAGCTCAGCCAGTCTTGCCTCCATCCGTCCTTGGTGTTGTTGTTGACTGGCACGTTGCTCGGCCTGCAGGTTCTTCATCTCGTCGAGGGTCCCCTTCATCTCTGAGAGGCTCGACACTACCTGGCAGATGCCCCTGGTGTCACGCCGGTATGCGTTCCAGGGTGTGGCGTATGTGTGACATACCGGTTCCCTCAGCTGGCTGGTCAGGTTCGTGCCTCCGCCTGCCTCCACTCCCACCACCCCTGCCCACACGAGCCTGGCCTGCTGTTGTGGGCACATCGGGTCTACGGGACCCCTGAGGGATGGCATTTGCGGAGTTGTCTGCCTCCTCCTGGGTGCCCGGGGAACCTTGTCCCTCCTGGTCAGACTGGCTCTGTTGTTCAGTGCGAGCAGGGCTCCTGGGTGTCTCCTAGGATGTGGTAGGAATGGGGGTGGTGGTTGGCTCAGATGTACCTGACACAGGTGCACCAGAGGGGCCAGGTTGGTCGGGGTCATCCACGGAGTGGCGAGAGTCGTCGCTGCCGGTGGGATCATCTTCATGCTGAGCCTGGGACTGTGATTGTTCCCCCCCATTGTTGGGGGGAGGTCGATGACTTTGCCCTGTGTGTGAGAGAGAGACAATGTTAATGCTGTTTCATGCCACATCCATGTTTCATACATATTCAAGTTGTCACAGATCCTCCAGGTAGTTGGATGTGCCTAGCATTCCTCTCAATGTCCACTTGGGGATGTGTATGTTGCGGGTGACAGATTGGTATGTTCTCCTGAGTGTTTGACCAGTAGAATTTTGGCTCGGATGCTTATTTGGCGATGGATTGGTCTTGTTGTGTCACATGTCCATTGTGAGAGTGGGTAAATCCGTTGCCTGCCCCGGTGGTGTGTGCTTGTGTGAGGGGGGGTGTGTGACCAGGCCTGCTGTTGGGTGTAGTGTGATTTGTCATTGGGTCTCCCATGTGATGTGTCTGTCCCCTCATGGTGAATGCTGGCATGACAGTGAGTTTGAGTGCCTGTGCTAGATATCTGAGCTTGTGTAGTTGGTGTTTGAGTGTACAGTGGTCACAGAAGGGCCTTGTGCTGCATACAGCAGGGCCAAGTGTCAGCTACCTTGTCAGTACTTTGCCAGTCCCTGTGCATTGGGCTTGGTGCATGGGTATGTACCTAGGCCATATGGGCTGAGGGCATTGGTATCGGCTTCGGAGTTGCACAATGTGTTGTGTGAGCCCCACCCTCCCAGCATCCCGGACATCCAGTCTTGGGTTTGTGGTTGGTGTGGCCTGGGACATGGCATTGCCTTTATTTGTGAATGGGGCATGGAGACGTTAGTGGCATGAGCGTGGTTTTTGAGTGTGGTTGTGTGCGGTGAGGGCTTGGGGGAAGTTGCGTGCATTTTATGTATTTGTGGTGTGGATGGCATTCCCCCATGTTACGTGAGTTGTTTGTGTACTCACCAAGCTCTGCGACTCCTTCGACTCCGTGTACTCCCACCGGCGGAAGCATGGCCATCACCTTCTCCTCCCAGGGATGGTAATGTATGGGTCTGCGGGGCAGCCCGCCTCCAGTGATGTTACTCTGGGCGTATTCCTCGTTCATTTTCCTCTTGACTGCCCTGCGCAGATCGTACCACCTGGCTTGGCATTCATGCCTGGTCCTTCGGATGGGTGCAACAGCATTCACCTTATCGACAATCCTCTGCCACAGGCTTGTTTTTTGGGCTATGCTGGTCTGTCTGACCAATGTTCCAAACAGCAGTGGCTCGACTCTGATGACTTCATTGACAAGGAGGTCCAGCTCCGCCCTTGTGAACTTTGGATTCTTGTCTGTGGGCATGGTGTGGGGTGTGGGTGTGGATGGTTGTGGGTGTGTGGGTGTGAATGTGACGGTGTGTGTGTGAATGTGAAGAGGGGGTGTTTGTGAATGAGGTTGTGTGAAGGTGTGTAAGTTAAGGTTTAGTTAAGGTGTAAGTAAGGTGCAGTTGTTTGTCTGTGGGGTCTGTCAGCAGTGGGTCTGTTGCAAAGGCTCATGGGTTGTGTGTGTGGGCCCTTTTTATTGGTCCATTTGTGGGTGTGGCTGGGTTTGAATTTGTGGTGGGTGTGTTATAAGAGGTGGTTGTGATTTAGGGCCTCTGTTTGCCTGTTTGGATGTGCCAGGTCAGTCATAGAGATGTATTGTCATGTTGACGTGTTTTGTGGTGTTGTGTGAGTCGAATTGACCCTCCTTGTGCTGTTTTACAGTGTCCTGGTTCTGTACGAGTCTTATTCGTGTAGGTAAGGTCCGTACATACGCCATGCTGGGTGAGGATGCTGGGGTACGGTGTTGGGGTACGGGGCTGGGGTACGAGCCTGGGGTGCGTCGCGTACAGGTGGGGGGCTCTGCTACGGTGTTGGGGTACGGTGCGTACAGGTGCGGGGCTGTGCTACGGTGTTGGGGTATGGTGCGTACAGGTGCGGGCCTGTGCTACGGAGTTGGAGTACGGTGCGTACAGGTGCGGGACTGTGCTACGGTGTTGGGGTACGGTGTGTACTGGTGCAGGGATGTGCTACGGTGTTGGGGTACGGTGCGTACAGGTGCGGGGCTGTGCTACGGTGTTGGGGTACGGTGCGTACAGGTGCGGGGATGTGCTAGGGTGTTGGGGTACAGTGCGTATAGGTGCGGGGCTGTGCTTCGGTGTTGGGGTATGGTGCGTACAGGTACGGGGCTGGGCTATGGTGTTGGGGTACGGTGCGTACAGGTACGGGGCTGGGAGACGGGCCTGGGGTGCGGCGCGTACAGGTGGGGGGCTGGGGTACAGTCCTGGGGTATGGGGTGTACAAATGCGGGGCTGGGAGACGGGCCTGGGGTGCGGCGCGTACAGGTGCGGGGCTGTGCTACGGTGTTGGTGTACGGTGCGGAGGAGGGGGTACGGTGCTGACATACGGGGGTACGGTGCTGACATGTGCGGGGTGACGGGGGCTGTACGACTCGTATCCGGGCACAAATTTACCCGTGTACATGTAGGCTACAGCGTTCGCTCCGTACGGGGCCTTTTACATGCGGTTGTGTATTCGGACGGGTGGTACGGATCGTACTTGCGCGCTCGGACTTCTGTTTTACGATTTGCGCATAAAAATGTCCGGCTCCCTATCGGACACTTTTCCCGACGCTATTCGGACGTAAAAATTTACGGCTCCCTCTCGGACCATTTTCCCGACGCAATTCGTATGTATTTTTCACGTACGAATCGTACTTCGCAGTTTGTATGGTACTTGTACGATTCGTACGTGAAAATATACGGATACAAGTCGTACGCAAAAAATTTTCCCGGATCGGAATCAGCACCTTAATGTTGTTGAGAGGTTTTCACTATTATATTTAGAATACTAATATTTTTATGTAATTGCTACAAAATGTGATAGCATATATTTTTCATTGGATTTGTTTTTAAACCGATTATTGTAAATTGTTTGGAAAGTCAATTCTTTTTAAGGATCGTAATAATTTTCCAATCTAAGTAATGTTTTCATATAATATCAATGGCTTCTAAAACACTCCCTAACCTTCCCTTGCGACCTCCCGTTCATTATCCTCAACTACCTTTGTATGATAGAGGCACCCTTCCTTCTGCTCTCATCAGAGCTTTCTCTCAACCCACCCTCTAGCATAATCCCGGGATATCATTGACACTTCGATCCTCACTACCAAATGTCTGTTTTCACAGAAAACTGGCCAAATGCACCTATTCATCACAAAGTACAAATTTGGCCTGGGATTCCTACTAGTAACTTTGCCATCGGCCACCTCTCTTTCCTCAACAAGCTCCTAAACAAGCCTTTGGAATGCAATCGGTCTCGCCTTTGGGGTCTTATATGTATTTAGTCATTCAATATATTGCCTGCAGCTGGGGGCTAACAGCGGTGCCACCCGGATGCAGGGAAGCAAAATAGTGTGTCTCTGATCGAGGGCCAGCTGTTTGCAAAATGCCATGCAATGTGCAAGCAAACGTTTTGCTTTGCTGCAAGAATTTGGGATGGGGTTTTGGTTGCTGAGGATGATGATGATGAAGAAAAATGTATAGAGCGTGACAAATTCACTGAGGTGTCTAGGCAGTGACTTTGATATATATATATCAGAGGCAAAATGAAGATAATTTTATTTTATCTGATACAGATGCAAGCTCTTTAATAAGCAGTGTTGAATCAGATGATGGTGGTCTTCTTAATGAAGGAACAACTAATCCCACAAGCTTTACTCCATCAGAAGAATTGGGGTTTATCATAGAGGACTGGAAAAACACCTTAAGGCCCAGAACACAGCAGAAAACAAAAGGATCAAACGAAACAAGCTCCGTAAGGAGAGGCGCAGGCGGAAAAGGCAATTGGAGAGGAAAGAGAGGAAGGGGGAAATCTCTCCAGAACCAACAGTAAAAGGTGATCAAGTAACCAACAACACTGTAATCAACCTGATGGACTTAAACCTTGATATGGGAGAAATTCAACTTTTGGCCTTAGGACTTTCATTTTGCCCAAATCAGGATTTAAATATATTCAATCGCAAATTGATGTTTTCAAGTTCATACGTAAATTGAAACTCATAAAATTTCATAAACTCAATAAAGCTACCAGTGCAGCTACAGTGATTTGTATTGAAAATCAACCAAGTATTCAATTTCAGGTATCGGATGTGCCAACTTTGATAAATGTCTATTATTAGCAGGTCACTCAGACGAAATAATGGGGAATACACAGGAGGAGCTTCGTAAGATGGGGAGTACAATTAGTAGTTCTGCTACCAGCCCTTTCTATCCACCATCTACCTTCATCCCAGTTATGCCACGGGATGCTATAGACATTTTCAGTGACTGCGTTGTTGATGAACTAAAAACATTAAATAGAATTATAATGTGTAAACACAAACATAGAAGTCACAATGAACAGCGATATTCAAAATTAATAAAGAAAATCAATGAGCAAAATAATATAATTGTGAATAATGCGGACAAAGGTGGGAATATTGTGCTATGGCCACGTGATGCTTACATAAGAGAGGCCAATAGACATCTTGGGGATCCATTATGTTATAGGAAGGCAACTTTTCCTGAATTAAGAACTGTAAAAGATCTAGTGTTTAAGGAACTAGCACAGTGGAAGAGGGCAGGTCTTATCAGTAAACAAGAATATAACTTTCTAAAAACTGATCACCCTTATACTCCAACGTTATATTTTATACCTAAAGTACACAAACAAACCAATCCTGTGCCTGGCCGTCCTATAATATCTGCTCAACGTGGATTATTGGAATCCATGTCTAAGTATGTGGACTTTTTTCTCAGGGATTTTGTAGAAATGCTTCCCTCATACATTAAAGATACCGGCCACTTTTTGAACAAACTTAGAGAGATAACATGGGACAGCGAATCTTGTTTCATTGTGATGGATATATGCTCCCTGTACACTAGTATCAAACACGAAGATGGCCTTGAAGCTATACAACAATATCTGGACAGTAGGGATGTGAAATTCATTGAACACAATAAAATGCTGTTAACCATGATACATATATGCTTAACTAACAACTATTTTTTGTTGAACAAAGAAGTCTACCAACAACTCTGGGGTGTGGCGATGGGAGCTTGCTTCTCCCCCAGCTATGCATGTCTTCATGTAGGTTGGTGGGAAGAGCATGTCCTTGGCCACACCCTGGGAGATATATACATGTCTAACATAGTAAGGTGGTATCGCTTTATTGACGATGTCTGTATAGTGTGGCATGGCACAATTGAATCCGCACAAAAATTTGTTGACACTATCAATGTCAATAATCTTCACCTGGAATTTACAGCAAATATCAGCAAAGAGAGGGTAGAGTTCCTGGATGTTGAGATATACATAAACAATAACACAGTACATACAACATTACACAGGAAAGGAACTGCAGGAAATTTGATTCTCCATGCTAGTAGCACCCACCCCAGGCATCTGATCAAGATTATCCCCTATGGGGAATTCCTTAGAATTAAAAGGATTTGCAGCAATGAGAACGATTTTACTCTATGTCTAAATGAATCAGTACGGAGGTTTTTAGAAAGAGGTTACAATATGGTTGATTTAAAAACTGCATTAGCAAAAATACATATCCCTTCAAATATAGCATTAACACATACTGGGGATAATATCACTCCTTTCAGTACAAATAATGAATCCCTAAAAGAGAAACCATCAGTCAGATTAATAACTATGTACAGTTGCCATCATAAACAGGTCAGACGTATTATTACTAAGAACTGGCCTATTTTAAAATCTGACATCTCTTTATCATCAGAAATACAAGATTCACCATCTATTACATTTAGACGAGCAGCCTCTATGAGAGATGCACTTGTTATAACAAGCCCAGAAGTACAAGAGAAAGGTAACTGGTTAACTAACAGGACAGGTTTTTACAAGTGCAGCTCCTGCAGGGCATGTAAATTTGGTATTAATAAAACTGAGTTTTTAGATGCGTTCTCCACAAATACGTGCAAAATCAAAGGTCCGTTCACATGCAAAACCGACTATGCAGTCTATGTTTTAGAATGTACCTGTCAGTTAAAATACATTGGCAGTACAAAACTTCAAGTATTTAATCGCATTCTTCAACATTTACGTGCGATTGTTAATTCTGATTCCAGTTACCCTGTGGCACGGCACTTCAAACTAGTACATCAGAACAATTTAAATGATCTTAAATACTTTGTAATTGATGCCATGCCAAAATCCATTAGAGGTGGTAACAGGGAAAAACAATCACGTAAACTGGAAAGCCAATATATTTATGGATATTTTTATGAATATTTTTACGAATGCTTTTAAAAGTATTTTGTAGAAATAATTTTTGTAATCATTTTATAAATACTGTACCTCAATATTGTTGCTATACTCTTGACCAATCAATTGAAAAAATATTGTAAAAATGTTAATAAGTATTTATGAAAATAGTTTTAGAATTGATATTTTAATTATGTGTAGATGGTTTTTCTGTGAGGGTTTTAGCTTCATTTTATGTTGGATTTTAACTAGTTTTACTGGCTATCTAGTTTTACTGGTTTTTATCTGATGTTTATGAGGTGGGGAGCTTTATTGATTGCTATTTGCACATGATTTTTGTCTGTATTCATTAACTGTTGTCATGCACTTTATTGATATTAATATCTTTTTTATGAACTGAAAAACAGAGAAAACATGAAATTCGCTGAAATGAATAATGTTCACTGTAATCAAATGTATTGGATGAGGTAAATCCAAACATGAGTATGAAATGTAAGTGGGAAATCCCTCTATTTTTGCACTAATATAATTTTGCACTAATTTTTGCACTTAGCACTTTATATCAGGAAACATTGAAACAGTAAATAATTGCGGTCCGAAGCAATATGCCTCTTCAATATAAAATGTTCGAAAAAATATGATAAATCAATCATGGAATTAATGACGGAACCAGTGTTCTCTTGATTGATTTGAATATTATATTCTTTTATACTCATATTTTTTTGAAAATCATGATAAAACAAATACTGTCATATTTTTTGTATGAATTCCTTTTGAGTACAGCAACACAGGATGAATCCAATATATAAAAAATAATTTGTAAAGGATCCACAATAGGAAAAGATTTTTGGGCACTGGCCCATTATTTCTGATATTGATGTATATTCATACATTAACCTATAATTGTGGATAATATAAGGTGGATCTAAACATATGTATAACAAAAAGACAACAAAATAACACCTAAAAGTCTGTTGTTTATGTTTGTACTCATTGGGAGGAGCTAATATTCAAGCATGTCAGTAGTTAATCACGAGGGTGGTCAGAGCATGTCATGTGATCAAGACCGGGTTCCCCGGTCGAAACGCGTCATGTTGGCTGAATTGTGGAATAAAGCACTTGAAATTTGAAACGATTTGGATGGTGTGGTGGTCCGTTCCTGTTCGTGTCTCCTGAGAAGGTGAAAAGACGCTGTAAACCAGGATTGTGCTTAATATATATATATATATGTATATATATATATATATATATATTCAATGAAAAAACCATAGGTTTCACGCATGTTATATTTAGCTGGACCTTTCGCTCGTAAAAAACCAATGAAATTCCCACGTTATAGTTAGTTCAGCTAACTATAACTCGCGTGCCCGCAATCCACTGCTGATGACGTCACATATTACATCACTCATGACATGGTCAGTGACATCACTCATGACATCACTGATGACATCTCAAATGACATCACTGATGACATCACTGAAGACGTCATTCATTGAGTATGTGTTTCTGAACAGTTTTAATATGTTTAATATATATTGGGAAAGGCCTGTTGAAGAATGAGTGGGTGTACAAGTGTGTAAATGGATGATTTTCTGTGATGCGTAACTGACTGTATAACTGAGTCGTTTAACTGTATCTTACTGCAGACTAATGACTAAACTGTGTAAATGTCTGTATGTGTCTGTGTGTAGGTGTAGAAGTGGCGGCATGGTTTTGTGAATACCTATATAAGTGTCTATATGAGTTATTGATTGCTTGTCTCAGTATCTGTATGGGTTGTTCAGTGTTTGTGTGGGTAGGGTGTGTGTGACTCTATGCATATATGTGTGAGTGGGTGATTCAATGGGTGCATGGTTTTAAAAGTGCAACTATGATGGACTGTATGGTTGGGTGAGTGTATGTATGGGTGTGTTAGGGATTGAATGTGTATCTCAGTGGTACATTTGTGACTAACTACATATGTGAAAGGCAGTATATATGCGTGTAAGAGTATATAAGTGGGTAGATGTGAGTGTGTGATTGTGAGAGTGACTGTATGGATGAGTGTGTGCTTGTATCAATGATTCTAATAGAGCGGAAGAATGTGATACTATTTTTATGAGTAACTGAACTTCAGTGTGTATAACCGCATAGGTGAGTAAATGGGAGTGTAATTATTTGCATGACTGAGTAGCTGTGAGTGTATCTTTATGGATCATTGGTAGTGTATGAGTGTCTATATAGGTGTATAAATTAATATGATAGTTTTGTATTGAGTGACTGTAAGTATGACTGACTTTCCAGGCGAGTGTGTGGAGGTGTATGAAGACCGAAAAGTTAATAAGTGGATATGCAGTTATTGGTATTACAGTATGTATGGGTTTGACAATGGAACTCATAAATTTTGAGTCGGTATATCAAAGGTTATATTAGGGTGTGAGAAGATGTGTTAATTTATCACATGGATGACGTCTTCAGTGATGTCATTAGTGATGTCATCAGTGATGTAATTTGAGATGTCATCAGTGATGTCATGAGTGATGTCACTGACCATGTCATGAGTGATGTAATATGTGACGTCATCAGCAGTGGATTGCGGGCGCGCGAGTTATAGTTAGCTGAACTAACTATAACATGGGAATTTTATTGGTTTTTTACGAGCGAAATGTCCAGCTAACTATAACATGTGTGAAACCTATGGTTTTTTCATTGAATTTGCAAGGTTTTTTTAAATGCTAATTCCTAACTATAACGTGTGTGAAACCCATGGTTTTTTCAGTGAATTTGTATGGTTTTTTAAATGCTAATTCTTAAATTTAACATGTGTGAAACATTTTGGTATTTTTTTTTCCTTTGCAAGGTTTTTTTTTTTTTTTTTTCCCCTTTAAACACTAAGCTAAAATTTAATGCATTCTGCAATATATAAAGTTTCAAATCTTTTTTAAAAAAAGGTAAGATATAGTTCTATAATATATTGAAATTGTTTTACAAATTTATTTAAAAAAAAAATAAAATGTCACCGTGCGCGTACGGTAAGCTTACCGTAAGCGCACGTTTCGCTTTATGTACGTAATATTTCTACTATGTTTGCGTATGGTTACGCAATTTTCGTAGGCGTGCGTACTTCGTACGCGACGCGTAAGCGCATGCTTTACACGCGCACGCGCGCACGTTACGCGGAAGTAATGCGCGTGCGCGTGTCTTTCGTACGCGCATGCGCACTTTTACCGTACGCGCATGGTATGCTTAACGTGAGCGTACGGTTGATCATGTGATCAAGAAATAACACTTTTGATTGGTTTAAAGTACTTTCAGTTCTAGAACCTTCCTACACCACATCCATTCCCCTCATTACTGCTTGTGACCCCTTAGGAGAAGGACCTGGATTGTCTTTGTGATACGATGGCAGAACAGCAGTCCTCTTCTGAGAGTGAGCCTGGTAGCAGCATCATCAGAGAGAGAAAGAGGAAACAAAAGACTTCTTTTGTATGGTTATATTTTACCTATCCAGAGGGGCAGAAAAAGGTAAATGCTCCTTTAGTCACCTGCTCACTTTGTGAGCGTGTCTTATCTAGAGGGAATCCAAGGAAAAAGTATTCCTTTGTTAATCACTCTATGGTTAGACACATTAAGGATGTACATCCTAGGACTTATGCTCGACATATTGGAGAAACATCTCCAGTAAGTCATCCGAGCACACCTGCAGAAGCTCAGCCGAGTACATCTTCGGCAGCTCAGCTGAGCCCTTCCTCTGCGGTGGGAGCATCACCCTCTTCTGCTCCTCTGGATATAAACCCTCGTTTTGGGAGGGTTGCAATGAGGTGCACAAGATGTCATGGCCTAATTGTTCATGCGGAGACCAGTGTTTCTCTAATAAACAATAGGATAGACCAGCACATCTGTGGTCCTTGTTAGTATTCCCATTCTTTCTTTCCTCTTTCCCCTTATGAACACAACGGTTCTTTTAAGAACCAACCTTACCTCTTGACTTTTTTTTAATTTTTGTATTCCCTTTTTTTTTTTTTTTTACCGTATGCGTACGGTACGCGCATTTTATTTATTTATTTATTTTTTAAATCAAAAAATGTTTAATCACCCTACAAGGTCCTTGAGGGACTACTACAGAAATGAGAAAAATATTGAGAATAGTAGTGAAAAAAAGTGAAAATTAAAGTAAATGTGTGATAATACCAGAAATTTCACACTTACCTGCCAATCAAAATAACTTACTTAAAAATAAGTGATTTATTTAACTTTCTATAAAGAAATTTATGTTTCATATTTTTTCCTTTCTCAATCTGTTTAAAAAGAAAAAAGTATTATTATTTAACAAAACATTTTAGAATACAGTGCACATATTTTCATATTTCAACAAACATTTTTTTTGCCCTTTTTTTGCTATTTCAGAATGTATTGCATTTCACTGCAAATTGTGAAATCAATTGCATTCATCACTTAACAGCGGGCAAAAAAATTAACAATCTGAAAGATTGTTTAAAAAAAGCCCAGAATTTCTTCTCACTAAAACGTACCGTAATAGAAATGTATCATTTGCAATAAAAATCTCACCTAAGAACAAAAACTAATTCCAATAAATATCGTCTGAAAATTCTGTTGCATAAGCATAATCACCAAAATAATTTGTGTCAAACAAGTCCACAATGCAAATTATTACCTTTCCTTTAGGCCAAATGGTAATTTTGAAAGAATTTTTTGATGACATTTCCAATGGTAATCCAATTAAATTGCAATAATGTTTTGTACAGATGTTGCAATTCCTGTCTAAAATTTTGGTTTCAGAAAAATTAAATTGGAATTTGCTAAATCAAAAGGCAAACGTTGCTTGAAAACCAATTGAGAATCATTACACAGTGTCCAGCCTTTTTCACATTTAAGAAAAACTGTGTAATGACCAGAAGTTACAATAGGCCCATCATGGAAAATTATTGCAACTGTGACAAAAGTTTTTCCAGAAATTGATAATTGCTGTCCTGTAAACTTCTTTATTAAAGTGTCCAATTTTGTTTCATCAGCTCTACAACGTTGCATCATTAAAATTACATACTGTCCATATTTCTTTAAAAGCAAGGTTGATAACATGTCAGATTTACATTCAGAACATTCCATGCTATGATTGGCATCTTTAACTAATTTACTAAAAGTCACTGATTTATTCTCTGGCAATGTTAAATAGATAAACCTTTCTGAATCAACATTAGAGCTGCATGTGTAGAAACAGTTTTCACAACTATGTTCCCATTTATAACAGAGACCAAACAAATTTTCAATTTCTATCCCTTCATCTTCAAGTACCAAAAGGATGTACATCAAGAATTCCTGTGCATCTTGCTGGACATTTTGAGAAAACTGTGTTCGTGCTGAACATACATCTAATAGATTTCTAATTTCAGTCGCACTTTCTATTTTAGCTTTATCAACACTCAGCTTCTCATAAAGAAGACTTAGCACAGAACAGAATCTTTTTTCATGATTTTCTGTTATCTGCTCAAGCAAACTTTCAAGATAAAATACAACATTAAGCACTACATTTGCGTAGCAGTTGACACCAGAGCTATTTTCAAAATGGCAACCAACAACCTCTTCAACATTGTCCTTTTTCTTTTTGCTTGCAATCACATGACTCTCTTTTTGTTTCCTCTTCTCTACATCCTCATTACAGATATTCTCAAATCTCCTTTTCCGAGAAACAACACGTTTCTCCAACACAGGATACTGACCTAAATGAGGAGCATAGGTTCTTCTTAATCTATTATACTCCTTTACACAATTTGCATCTGCACTAACTTTTGAGTCATCAAAGTCTATCATGAATGAACCAGATAATGTTTTCACTCGTGACAAAGCAACATATGCCATACCTTCTTTGAACACAGTAGATCCAATGTTTACAAATGCACTATCAACAGTTAATCCTTGACACTTGTGAATAGTTACAGAATATGCTAGAGAAAATGGAAACTACTTCCTAAGTACATATAAGTCTTTCACCAGCAAAAAACGGACTGACCAACGACTAATGTCTTTTACCTCTTCAATCTGATCAAATTTTATTTTTAAAAACTCAATTCCTTCTTTTTTCTGGTAGTTAACAAAACCCACAACTTTACCCATAGCTCCATTTACTAAACCTTTTTCAACATCCAAATTTCTCCTTAAAAATACTCGACAGTTCATGCAAAGATATAGATTTTTTTCTAATCCAGCTGTTTTTGAAATGTTCTTCTCTAGAGAATCCAATTTATTTTTCAGTTCGCCTGTTAATGTAATAGTAATTCTTTCATGTTGGATTTTGTCCACTGCTTCCATTTTCTTAATCTCTTTCTTTCCCAATTTCAAAAGTTGCTCATTGAATATTGAGCATTCACGTAGTGTTGGCATTAAGCAGATTACAGTATTTTTTTCTGCAATGTTCTTGTATATTTTCTCTGCAACTATTTCTTCACTTGGAAATAAATTATGTAGCAACCTACTCTGTAATGCTTTTCTGCCAACTTCTGTGAGTAGTCCAATTCTGATATCTTTCAGAATACTTCCATATTCTTCATCGTTTGCTTGCCTCATATTGGTAGTGAGTTCTTTGTACTGAAAGAATGACCAAATATTCGCATTACCAATGCTTCCTAATGACTTCTTCGTGTCCTCGTGTGTCACAGTATTTAACACTGGTTGTCCTTTAACTGGAGTAAGCTGTAGAAGATCCCCAAAAACGATAACATGTTTTCCACCAAATAACACGTCATAGTCTCTCTTTAGAATTTGCTGCATTCTTAAATGCACAAAGGCAAGCATTAAGTTTGATACCATGCTTACCTCATCAATAATGAGAACTTGCATCTTCTTCAACACTCTTGAAACTTCGAAGCATGCTTCGCCAGTTAGCTTGTGATATTCTATTTTGTTCTCATGCTCCACTGGTAACATAACATTAGCAAGCGATGGAGAGTAATTCCTTTAATGTTATATGCTGCTAACCCAGTTGGAGCAGTAACAACACAAGATAAAGTTGAATCTGTTTTTTGCTGTAGGTAGCTTCTGATGACTTTAATTAAGAAACTTTTCCCAGTTCCAGCTTGTCCACTCACATACAACCTAATTGGTTCAAATGATGTGCATGTGCACTCTTTCTTTTCATGTAGTAATCCGTGATCAATTTTTTTTCTGACTTCTTCATAAATTTGTTGTTGCTCTTCATTCAGTTGTTGTTCCAAATTTGGTAAGTCTAATAAATCTTCCTGAGCTTGATTCATAGCCGTTTCCACTTCAGACATGGCTATTGCAGCTTCATTTTCTAAGATTGGCTGTCCTAGTGGATCTTGACTGTGCGTTCCAGAACTTTGGCTGTCTTGAGAACTGTCTCTAGCTACTTCAGCTGCAATTGTAGCTTCCTGTTCAATTTCTTCATTTAACATTTGGACATAATTCCTGAAAATACTGCATTCAATGTTATCTTTACATGCATTAAATGAATCCTCATACCATTGAAATTCTCCAAGTGGTTCGTCCTCTGAACGCCATGGTTTAAACAGCTGTAAAAGTGCCAAATAGTAAAATTCCTTTTTGTCAGGAGTGTCACAACTCAGCTTCCTGTGATTAATCAAACTTCCTTTTGTTTGCTTCACCAAACATCCTTCCTCACCAATGACTTTATATTTTCGATTGTTGATGTCTTCTGTGGCTTTCCGTGAAAAAATGTAGTTCTGCAGCACTTCATAGAGACACATGTTCTCAAGATGATGACTTCTTTTTGGGTAATATGTGTCCAACATGTTTGTTTTCAAAATATCTGTACTTTCTGGGTCGTTCTCGGCCAAATATTCAATTTCTCCAACAGATTTTAGTACCCGATTTCGCATTCCTGCAAGGCCTAAACTGACCCAAATTATTCTTCTTGATTTCGAGTACAGACTTGCAGATGACAACCTATCAGAACATTCGTAGGATCCAATTTCTCGATGTGATAACATCTTTAAACTGAAACTGTACAGCTTCTTACTGACAGTCTTCTCGTGAGAAATCTCTTCCCACATTTCCTTCAATTCCGTTTTCTCAGATTTAGTGATGTAAGATGTGACATACCGAGCAACAGCAATAGAATTGTCTGCCACATACTGAATATCCATGTTAGCATTCCACATGGATAAAATGACTCGGTTGTAGTCATTTATATATTTTGACTCTTCTTTTCTTCTTAGGTTGTAGGTATTTTTCGGAGATTTTCTTGTAATAGTATGTCGCACAGCTGACATAAAACTATTGACTCTTCCTTTTAAAAGAACAGGTCTAGGAAATCCAAATCGACATTTTGTGTAGAATTTATCTTTGGTCTTGTACTTTCGTCGACAGTATTTTCCACACCGATGACTTTGGAAACGTAAAACTTGCTCTTTTAACTTTTTCTCTTCTGTGCTTTTAGGTATAGCACATGTTGCATATTGTTCAATGAAAGATAACACTGCTTCATCAGCATCTGTTCCAAATTTTGGGGCATCCTTGATCCACAAAAGCATATGAATATGAGGAGCACCTCTTGCTTGGTACTCTTTTCTCCAAAAGAAATCCAGAACTTCTCCAAGAGGAGGACATCATAGCCTCAAATCTATGATTGAAATATCTGCAAACATTAACTGGATCCAATGAGCACAGTTCTCCCGCTGTCTTGTATTCGATGTTTTTAATGTTTGAATTTGCCTCTCGTAGAAAATCCAGTAAATCATCCAAAGCGTACTCGGCACAGCTTAGGGTTAGGAACCATGTAGGAGTTCTTAAATTCCGTAACATACATTTCAATTCTCCATGGCGTCGGTACCAATATTCATTTGTCCCACGCTGACAAGCCATCAGATTGATCAAATGTGATTCCAAATGATCATCTCGCTGCTGCACTTTGTTCATAAAATCCTTAGCACACACATTGTGTAGATGTGTTCCACTTTTTAAAATGTGGTTTACTGCATAAGATAGTGCAGACAAGTCACTTTCAAATAACAGATGGAACAAATATGGAATACTTTGACGAAATCTTGGATCTTCTGCATATAACCTTGTAGTCCGATACTCTGAAACAGGAATTTGTACTGGGCGTTCATCGTATTGTCCACCTTCTCCTGTAGGAAACAGCTGGGGAAAACAACGAGCTTCCAAGCTCTCCTCCCATACACTCACGGGAGTTCCTTTGGCTTTTTTCATTTGAAACAGATCAATGGTGTTTGCCATTACTTCTTTTGAATGAAGAGGATGTATGCTTAAATGTTCATAAATTTGTTCTTCTTTTGACTTGTCAATTTTTTCAATTTGCCCAGTTGGTGTTTCTGTGTCTCCTTCTTCATCTTCATCTATATAAATTGATTCATACCATTTATTATTCCTTTTCAAATATAAATTTGCTCTTTGTACTTTCCGTACATCTACCAGTTCCTGCCAAATTTTCTTATTCTTCGTAGGTACACCATTAACCAGAATAACTAATGGTTCAGTTTCCAAAGTATCTGCATCAATAGTTTCCATATTTTTTTTCAAATCCAACGGCAAATAGACCACTCTTCCTTTTAAACCTCTCTGTAAATCTGAAGGAGGTAATTTACCGGTTTTTGGCTCCATACGTACTATGGTCTGGAACGGATGAACACATTGAAGGAGTATAGACTCATACGTATTTAAATCAGAAAGTTCAACTGGAATATCAACCAGTTCTAAATTATTATGTACAGCTCTAGCAGGCATTTTATTTTCTTCTAACTTGTTATAACAATATTTGCAAATACGCTGATCTTCACCCATATCAAAACATTTTTCAATAAATATGTATGTTGCAAAATCCTTCCACTTATAATTATTTTCTTCTTCAGTTTTTTCATACAGATCAACATTCCTTGTTTGATTTTTGTAATGGCTTCTCCGGCAACATATACAAGTAATATTTGGTCTTTCATTAGACGTGATAGCAAATTTTGTCATATGATCTTCAAATTTCTTACTTACAGAGGGTTCTACATTCTCTTCCACATTTCCCTCAATAACTGTGTCATTTTCTGCACTTTCTTGTTCCGGACCAAAGTAACTAAACTGAATTTCATCAGTAACCTTCTCTACATCTTATACAGATCCACGGAACAGAGCCCTATTCAACTCATTTAACTTTAGTGCTGGACTTTTAGCAAAACACAAACTTTCTCATTTCAGTATGATGAACCGCCAGCATCCTAAAATGGTGAAAAACACTTTGGCAAACTTTCCTAGAAAGACAAGCCAGAGAATGTCCTTGCAAACCAGTATTCTCTCTCACTCTGCATGGATCTAGTCTTTGAAGCACCTTAATCTTCTGTTTTACACTTTTTTTACTATATTCTCTTAGAAACTCACGTAATTTATCAATAGATTATTGTTGCACAGTACAAATACTACTACAATTCCAAGTGTACACTGGGTCTTTAGGACGTCTTGCCATAACCTCAGCCGCCATCACTTCTTCCTCATTTCTTGGAACCATTTTCTCCTTTTCCATTATACAACCATCTTTCACTTCATAAGCTCGGCCATTGGTGTCAACTGCATGCAACAAACTATTACTTTGAAAATAACTCTCTTCATTAAAAAATGGTTCAGAACTTGAGCTATGCATCCATTTTCCTAAAAACACTTTACAAAAGTTATTTCTTTTCACTACTCTTTTCGTTTTGCTTTGTGACTTCATTACATTGACCATTTTATCTAATGTACGCATCCTGTTCAAAATTAAAATGAATAGTTTTCTTTTTAATTCTAAAGCCTTAGCTACAATGGCTTCAATATCTTTTTTTCTCTTGTAAAATTTCGCTCTTTTCTTATATTCTTTCACATCCTTTAGCAAATTGGACATCACTCTTCTCTGAAACATTTTCCTACGGATCTCTTTAAATGCTGATTTTCTTTTCAAGTCAATTTTTATTGCTTGTGCTTCTACATTAGCATTTAGTAAATTCTCACTATTGTCCTGTTGTTTTCTACTTGAAACAGTTTTTCCAATGGGGACATTTTTAAAATTTTTCCTTTTTTTGAATATATTTTTAAAGAATTCCTTTGTCTGCTTACCAGTAGACTTTTTCTTTTTCCCAACATGAGCATCTTCAACTAACTGGGGTCCTCCAGTTGTCTTCAAATATACATGTTTTTTCTGTTGTTTTCGCTTTCTTGATTTTATAGGCATCTTATATTTCCTTCACTGCTCTGCAGCAATACCTGAAAGAAACTAAATAAAAAATACCTTTTTGTAATTTAAATATATTACTATATTTGTTATGATCTTTTCTAATCTTATAACACTATCTACCCCTTTCCTACAAGTGAAAAACACAACAAAACCAACACGAATTTAATCTCTAAGATCAATTCCTGTGTGCACACAGACTCTTGGTGTGATTCTAGGCAGAACACGATATTTCATTTGCAATTCAAAAGCACACTTACTTTTTTTTTTTGCAACTGTTAATTACTCTAACAGTCTGTCACATTTTCTTTATAGTTTAGAAAGGCAGAAAAGAGCACATGTCCAATCAGCTTTTTCAGAGCATGTACATGTGTAACCTGGCTGACTGACTACACTCCAGTAAAGATAATAAGCCTTGGTGATGTTCAATGCATTAGCGTTCCTCACTCCTACCTAAAACACCACACAGTGCTGATTACTAAGCATGAGTGTACAGGAAAAACAGCTAGCTCTCTGCTAAGAGTGTGGTTCTGGAGACTATCTACTGTCAGGTGCAAAAGAGACTTAAATGGACCCTTACATAACTGCATAAACACTGTGAACATGTATGTAAGACTACATGTGTGGTAAGGGTTAATATGAGTTTTTAGCAACTACATGACCCATTGCAAGAGTGGAAGAAAAATCTACCATGTTGATTTCAAATATGTTAGCATTTGTCTCTTATTTGAGATAGTGTTTTGGGCTGAATGCTAAGCATCACATTTCCAGGAAACAAGCTTCCCCTTTCATACGAATGCAATTCTAAATGAAGCAGAGTGTCACGAAAAAGATCTCTGACAACAATTCCTGTGTGCTCACAGACTCATGGTGTGATTCTAAGCAGAAAACGAAATGTGCTTGCCAATTTCAAAGCACACTTACTACTGTTTTTTTCTGCAAGTGTTAAGTACTCTAACAGTCTGATACATTTTCATTACAGTTTTCAGAAACAGAAAAGAGCACATGTGTAATCAGCTTTTTGAGACCATGAACATGTGTGACCTTGGTGACTGACTACACTCCAGCAAAAGAAATCAGCCTTAGTGATGTATAATGTATTAGCGTTACTCACTGCTACCTGAAACACCACTCACTTGTGAATACTAACCATGATTCTACAGGATAAACTGCTGGGTGTGTGTTAAGAGTCTGCTTCTGCAGACTGTGTATTTTCAGTTACAAGAGACATATGCATGGATACATCCAAAAAGACCCAGAGTGACACGAAATACATCTCTGACAACAATTCCTGTCTGCTCACAGACTCATGCTGTGATTCTAGGCAGAAAACGAAATGTGCTTGCCAATTTCAAAGCACACTTACTACTGTCTTTTTCTGCAAGTGTTAAGTACTCTAACAGTCTGATACATTTTCATTACAGTTTTCAGAAACAGAAAAGAGCACATGTGTAATCAGCTTTTTGAGACCATGAACATGTGTCACCTTGGTGACTGACTACACTCCAGCAAAAGAAATCAGCCTTAGTGATGTATAATGTATTAGCGTTACTCACTGCTACCTGAAACACCACTCACTTGTGAATACTAACCATGATTCTACAGGATAAACTGCTGGCTGTGTGCTAAGAGTCTGCTTCTGCAGACTGTGTATTTTCAGTTACAAGAGACATATGCATGGATACATCCAAAAAGACCCAGAGTGACACGAAATACATCTCTGACAACAATTCCTGTGTGCTCACAGACTCATGCTGTGATTATAGCCAGAAAATGAAATTTGCTTGACAATTTCAAAGAACACTTACTACTGTTTTTTTCTGCAAGTGTTAAGTACTCTAACAGTCTGAAACATTTTCATTACAGTTTTCAGAAACAGAAAAGAGCACATGTGCAAGCAGGTTTTTGAGACCATGAACATGTGTGACCTTGGTGACTAACTACAATCCAGCAAAAGAAATCAGCCTTAGTGATGTTGAATGTATTAGCGTTACTCACTGCTACCTGAAACACCACTTACTTGTGAATACTAACCATGATTCTACAGGATAAACTGCTGGGTGTGTGCTAAGAGTCTGCTTCTGCAGACTGTGTATTTTCAGTTACAAGAGACATATGCATGGATACATCCAAAAAGACCCAGAGTGACACAAAATACATCTCTGACAACAATTCCTGTGTGCTCACAGACTCATGCCGTGATTCTAGGCAGAAAACGAAATGTGCTTGCCAATTTCAAAGCACACTTACTACTGTTTTTTTCTGCAAGTGTTAAGTACTCTAACAGTCTGATACATTTTCATTACAGTTTTCAGAAACAGAAAAGAGCACATGTGTAATCAGCTTTTTGAGACCATGAACATGTGTCACCTTGGTGACTGACTACACTCCAGCAAAAGAAATCAGCCTTAGTGATGTATAATGTATTAGCGTTACTCACTGCTACCTGAAACACCACTCACTTGTGAATACTAACCATGATTCTACAGGATAAACTGCTGGCTGTGTGCTAAGTGTCTGCTTCTGCAGACTGTGTATTTTCAGTTACAAGAGACATATGCATGGATACATCCAAAAAGACCCAGAGTGACACGAAATACATCTCTGACAACAATTCCTGTCTGCTCACAGACTCATGCTGTGATTCTAGGCAGAAAACGAAATGTGCTTGCCAATTTCAAAGCACACTTACTACTGTCTTTTTCTGCAAGTGTTAAGTACTCTAACAGTCTGATACATTTTCATTACAGTTTTCAGAAACAGAAAAGAGCACATGTGTAATCAGCTTTTTGAGACCATGAACATGTGTCACCTTGGTGACTGACTACACTCCAGCAAAAGAAATCAGCCTTAGTGATGTATAATGTATTAGCGTTACTCACTGCTACCTGAAACACCACTCACTTGTGAATACTAACCATGATTCTACAGGATAAACTGCTGGCTGTGTGCTAAGAGTCTGCTTCTGCAGACTGTGTATTTTCAGTTACAAGAGACATATGCATGGATACATCCAAAAAGACCCAGAGTGACACGAAATACATCTCTGACAACAATTCCTGTGTGCTCACAGACTCATGCTGTGATTATAGCTAGAAAATGAAATTTGCTTGCCAATTTCAAAGAACACTTACTACTGTTTTTTTCTGCAAGTGTTAAGTACTCTAACAGTCTGAAACATTTTCATTACAGTTTTCAGAAACAGAAAAGAGCACATGTGTAATCAGCTTTTTGAGACCATGAACATGTGTCACCTTGGTGACTGACTACACTCCAGCAAAAGAAATCAGCCTTAGTGATGTATAATGTATTAGCGTTACTCACTGCTACCTGAAACACCACTCACTTGTGAATACTAACCATGATTCTACAGGATAAACTGCTGGCTTTGTGCTAAGAGTCTGCTTCTGCAGACTGTGTATTTTCAGTTACAAGAGACATATGCATGGATACATCTAAAAAGACCCAGAGTGACACGAAATACATCTCTGACAACAATTCCTGTGTGCTCACAGACTCATGCTGTGATTCTGGCCAGAAAATGAAATTTGCTTGCCAATTTCAAAGCACACTTACTACTGTTTTTTTTCAGCAAGTGTTAAGTACTCTAACAGTCTGATACATTTTCATTACAGTTTTCAGAAACAGAAAAGAGCACATGTGTAATCAGCTTTTTGAGACCATGAACATGTGTGACCTTGGTGACTGACTACACTCCAGCAAAAGAAATCAGCCTTAGTGATGGCGAATGTATTAGCGTTACTCACTGCTACCTGAAACACCACGCACTTGTGAATACTAAGCATGATTCTACAAGATAAATTACTGGGTGTGTGCTAAGAGTCTGCTTATGCAAACTGTGTATTTTCAGTTACAAGAGACATATGCATGGATACATCCAAAAAGACCCAGAGTGACACGAAATACATCTCTGACAACAATTCCTGTGTGCTCACAGACTCATGCTGTGATTCTAGCCAGAAAATGAAATTTGCTTGCCAATTTCAAAGCACACTTACCACTGTTTTTTTCTGCAAGTGTTAACTACTCTAACAGTCTGATACATTTTCATTACAGTTTTCAGAAACAGAAAAGAACACATGTGCAAGCAGGTTTTTGAGACCATGAACATGTGTGACCTTGGTGACTAACTACAATCCAGCAAAAGAAATCAGCCTTAGTGATGTTGAATGTATTAGCGTTACTCACTGCTACCTGAAACACCACTCACTTGTGAATACTAACCATGATTCTACAGGATAAACTGCTGGGTGTGTGCTAAGAGTCTGCTTTTGCAGACTGTGTATTTTCAGTTACAAGAGACATATGCATGGATACATCCAAAAAGACCCAGAGTGACACGAAATACATCTCTGACAACAATTCCTGTGTGCTCACAGACTCATGCTGTGGTTCTAGGCAGAAAACGAAATGTGCTTGCCAATTTCAAAGCACACTTACTACTGTTTTTTTCTGCAAGTGTTAAGTACTCTAACAGTCTGATACATTTTCATTACAGTTTTCAGAAACAGAAAAGAGCACATGTGTAATCAGCTTTTTGAGACCATGAACATGTGTCACCTTGGTGACTGACTACACTCCAGCAAAAGAAATCAGCCTTAGTGATGTATAATGTATTAGCGTTACTCACTGCTACCTGAAACACCACACACTTGTGAATACTAACCATGATTCTACAGGATAAACTGCTGGCTGTGTGCTAAGAGTCTGCTTCTGCAGACTGTGTATTTTCAGTTACAAGAGACATATGCATGGATACATCCAAAAAGACCCAGAGTGACACGAAATACATCTCTGACAACAATTCCTGTGTGCTCACAGACTCATGCTGTGATTCTAGGCAGAAAACGAAATGTGCTTGCCAATTTCAAAGCACACTTACTACTGTTTTTTTCTGCAAGTGTTAAGTACTCTAACATTCTGATACATTTTCATTACAGTTTTCAGAAACAGAAAAGAGCACATGTGTAATCAGCTTTTTGAGACCATGAACATGTGTGACCTTGGTGACTGACTACACTCCAGCAAAATAAATCAGCCTTAGTGATGTTGAATGTATTAGCGTTACTCACTGCTACCTGAAACACCACTCACTAAGCATGATTCTACAAGATAAACTACTGGGTGTGTGCTAAGAGTCTGCTTATGCAAACTGTGTATTTTCAGTTACAAGAGACATATGCATGGATACATCCAAAAAGACCCAGAGTGACACGAAATACATCTCTGACAACAATTCCTATGTGCTCACAGACTCATGCTGTGATTCTAGCCAGAAAATGAAATTTGCTTGCCAATTTCAAAGCACACTTACCACTGTTTTTTTCTGCAAGTGTTAACTACTCTAACAGTCTGATACATTTTCATTACAGTTTTCAGAAACAGAAAAGAGCACATGTGCAAGCAGGTTTTTGAGACCATGAACATGTGTGACCTTGGTGACTAACTACAATCCAGCAAAAGAAATCAGCCTTAGTGATGTTGAATGTATTAGTGTTACTCACTGCTACCTGAAACACCACTCACTTGTGAATACTAACCATGATTCTACAGGATAAACTGCTGGGTGTGTGCTAAGAGTCTGCTTCTGCAGACTGTGTATTTTCAGTTACAAGAGACATATGCATGGATACATCCAAAAAGACCCAGAGTGACACGAAATACATCTCTGACAACAATTCCTGTGTGCTCACAGACTCATGCTGTGATTCTAGGCAGAAAACGAAATGTGCTTGCCAATTTCAAAGCACACTTGCTACTGTTTTTTTCTGCAAGTGTTAAGTACTCTAACAGTCTGATACATTTTCATTACAGTTTTCAGAAACAGAAAAGAGCACATGTGTAATCAGCTTTTTGAGACCATGAACATGTGTCACCTTGGTGACTGACTACACTCCAGCAAAAGAAATCAGCCTTAGTGATGTATAATGTATTAGCGTTACTCACTGCTACCTGAAACACCACTCACTTGTGAATACTAACCATGATTCTACAGGATAAACTGCTGGCTGTGTGCTAAGAGTCTGCTTCTGCAGACTGTGTATTTTCAGTTACAAGAGACATATAATACTATAATAATACTGATATTTGTAAAGCGCGAACAGCTACCTCACGAGGAGGTGTCCCGGCGCTATAGACCGCTGGGGAACCCGTCCTGGCTATCCCTGTGAGATGGTCCCTTTCAGGTTATCTCCAAGGGGAAACCAGGCATCCCCAGCGTCTGTGGGGGGCCGTTGTAGAGATGAGGCAAGCTTAATGCCCAGAGTTGCCGAGTGTGTTCCTGGTTAGAGTAGGTACCGAGGCGAGAATTATCGAGTCCGTTTTGACCCTGGTCCACTACCCTGCCGCGTCGGGAATTGAACCCTGGTCCCTGGCCAATTCTCTGCTTACGGGTCTGCCGCCTCTAACCAGTGAGCCACACCTCTCTACAATGCATGAATACATCCAAAAAGACCCAGAGTGACACGAAATACATCTCTGACAACAATTCCTGTGTGCTCACAGACTCATGCTGTGATTGTAGCCAGAAAATGAAATTTGCTTGCCAATTTCAAAGCACACTTACTACTGTTTTTTTCTGCAAGTGTTAAGTACTCTAACAGTCTGATACATTTTCATTACAGTTTTCAGAAACGGAAAAGAGCACATGTGTAATCAGCTTTTTGAGACCATGAACATGTCTGACCTTGGTGACTGACTACACTCCAGCAAAAGAAATCAGCCTTAGTGATGTTGAATGTATTAGCGTTACTCACTGCTACCTGAAACACCACGCACTTGTGAATACTAAGCATGATTCTACAAGATAAACTACTGGGTGTGTGCTAAGAGTCTGCTTATGCAAACTGTGTATTTTCAGTTACAAGAGACATATGCATGGATACATCCAAAAAGACCCAGAGTGACACGAAATACATCTCTGACAACAATTCCTGTGTGCTCACAGACTCATGCTGTGATTCTAGCCAGAAAATGAAATTTGCTTGCCAATTTCAAAGCACACTTACCACTGTTTTTTTCTGCAAGTGTTAACTACTCTAACAGTCTGATACATTTTCATTACAGTTTTCAGAAACAGAAAAGAGCACATGTGCAAGCAGGTTTTTGAGACCATGAACATGTGTGACCTTGGTGACTAACTACAATCCAGCAAAAGAAATCAGCCTTAGTGATGTTGAATGTATTAGCGTTACTCACTGCTACCTGAAACACCACTCACTTGTGAATACTAACCATGATTCTACAGGATAAACTGCTGGCTGTGTGCTAAGAGTCTGCTTCTGCAGACTGTGTATTTTCAGTTACAAGAGACATATGCATAGATACATCCAAAAAGACCCAGAGTGACACGAAATACATCTCTGACAACAATTCCTGTGTGCTCACAGACTCATGCTGTGATTGTAGCCAGAAAATGAAATTTGCTTGCCAATTTCAAAGCACACTCACTACTGTTTTCTTTCTGCAAGTGTTAAGTACTCTAACAGTCTGATACATTTTCATTACAGTTTTCAGAAACAGAAAAGAGCACATGTGTAATCAGCTTTTTGAGACCATGAACATGTGTGACCTTGGTGACTGACTACACTCCAGCAAAAGAAATCAGCCTTAGTGATGTTGAATGTATTAGCGTTACTCACTGCTACCTGAAACACCACGCACTTGTGAATACTAAGCATGATTCTACAAGATAAACTACTGGGTGTGTGCTAAGAGTCTGCTTATGCAAACTGTGTATTTTCAGTTACAAGAGACATATGCATGGATACATCCAAAAAGACCCAGAGTGACACGAAATACATCTCTGACAACAATTCCTGTGTGCTCACAGACTCATGCTGTGATTCTAGGCAGAAAACGAAATGTGCTTGCCAATTTCAAAGCACACTTACTACTGTTTTTTTCTGCAAGTGTTAAGTACTCTAACAGTCTGATACATTTTCATTACAGTTTTCAGAAACAGAAAAGAGTACATGTGTAATCAGCTTTTTGAGACCATGAACATGTGTGACCTTGGTGACTGACTACACTCCAGCAAAAGAAATCAGCCTTAGTGATGTTGAATGTATTGGCGTTACTCACTGCTACCTGAAACACCACGCACTTGTGAATACTAAGCATGATTCTACAAGATAAACTACTGGGTGTGTGCTAAGAGTCTGCTTATGCAAACTGTGTATTTTCAGTTACAAGAGACATATGCATGGATACATCCAAAAAGACCCAGAGTGACACGAAATACATCTCTGACAACAATTCCTGTGTGCTCACAGACGCATGCTGTGATTCTAGCCAGAAAATGAAATTTGCTTGCCAATTTCAAAGCACACTTACCCCTTTTTTTTTATGCAAGTGTTAACTACTCTAACAGTCTGATACATTTTCCTTACAGTTTTCAGAAACAGAAAAGAGCACATGTGCAAGCAGGTTTTTGAGACCATGAACATGTGTGACCTTGGTGACTAACTACAATCCAGCAAAAGAAATCAGCCTTAGTGATGTTGAATGTATTAGCGTTACTCACTGCTGCCTGAAACACCACTCACTTGTGAATACTAACCATGATTCTACAGGATAAACTGCTGGCTGTGTGCTAAGAGTCTGCTTCTGCAGACTGTGTATTTTCAGTTACAAGAGACATATGCATGGATACATCCAAAAAGACCCAGAGTGACACGAAATACATCTCTGACAACAATTCCTGTGTGCTCACAGATTCATGCTGTGATTCTAGCCAGGAAATGAAATTTGCTTGCCAATTTCAAAGCACACTTACTACTGTTTTTTTTCTGCAAGTGTTAAGTACTCTAACAGTCTGATACATTTTCATTACAGTTTTCAGAAACAGAAAAGAGCACATGTGTAATCAGCTTTTTGAGACCATGAACATGTGTGACCTTGGTGACTGACTACACTCCAGCAAAAGAAATCAGCCTTAGTGATGTTGAATGTATTAGCGTTACTCACTGCTACCTGAAACACCACTCACTAAGCATGATTCTACAAGATAAACTACTGGGTGTGTGCTAAGAGTCTGCTTATGCACACTGTGTATTTTCAGTTACAAGAGACATATGCATGGATACATCCAAAAAGACCCAGAGTGACACGAAATACATCTCTGACAACAATTCCTGTGTGCTCACAGACTCATGCTGTGATTCTAGACAGAAAATGAAATTTGCTTGCCAATTTCAAAGCGCACTTACCACTGTTTTTTTCTGCAAGTGTTAACTACTCTAACAGTCTGATACATTTTCATTACAGTTTTCAGAAACAGAAAAGAGCACATGTGCAAGCAGGTTTTTGAGACCATGAACATGTGTGAACTTGGTGACTAACTACAATCCAGCAAAAGAAATCAGCCTTAGTGATGCTGAATGTATTAGCGTTACTCACTGCTACCTGAAACACCACTCACTTGTGAATACTAACCATGATTCTACAGGATAAACTGCTGGGTGTGTGCTAAGAGTCTGCTTCTGCAGACTGTGTATTTTCAGTTACAAGATACATATGCATGGATACATCCAAAAAGACCCAGAGTGACACGAAATACATCTCTGACAACAATCCTGTGTGCTCACAGACTCATGCTGTGATTCTAGGCAGAAAACGAAATGTGCTTGCCAATTTCAAAGCACACTTACTACTTTTTTTTTCTGCAAGTGTTAAGTACTCTAACAGTCTGATACATTTTCATTACAGTTTTCAGAAACAGAAAAGAGCACATGTGTAATCAGCTTTTTGAGACCATGAACATGTGTCACCTTGGTGACTGACTACACTTCAGCAAAAGAAATCAGCCTTAGTGATGTATAATGTATTAGCGTTACTCACTGCTACCTGAAACACCACTCACTTGTGAATACTAACCATGATTCTACAGGATAAACTGCTGGGTGTGTGCTAAGAGTCTGCTTCTGCAGACTGTGTATTTTCAGTTACAAGAAACATATGCATGGATACATCCAAAAAGACCCAGAGTGACACGAAATACATCTCTGACAACAATTCCTGTGTGCTCACAGACTCATGCTGTGATTCTAGCCAGGAAATGAAATTTGCTTGCCAATTTCAAAGCACACTTACTACTGTTTTTTTTCTGCAAGTGTTAAGTACTCTAACAGTCTGAAACATTTTCATTACAGTTTTCAGAAACAGAAAAGAGCACATGTGCAAGCAGGTTTTTGAGACCATGAACATGTGTGACCTTGGTGACTAACTACAATCCAGCAAAAGAAATCAGCCTTAGTGATGTTGAATGTATTAGCGTTACTCACTGCTACCTGAAACACCACTCACTTGTGAATACTAACCATGATTCTACAGGATAAACTGCTGGGTGTGTGCTAAGAGTCTGCTTCTGCAGACTGTGTATTTTCAGTTACAAGAGACATATGCATGGATACATCCAAAAAGACCCAGAGTGACACGAAATACATCTCTGACAACAATTCCTGTGTGCTCAGAGACTCATGCCATGATTCTAGGCAGAAAACGAAATGTGCTTGCCAATTTAAAGCACACTTACTACTGTTTTTTTCTGCAAGTGTTAAGTACTCTAACAGTCTGATACATTTTCATTACAGTTTTCAGAAACAGAAAAGAGCACATGTGTAATCAGCTTTTTGAGACCATGAACATGTGTCACCTTGGTGACTGACTACACTCCAGCAAAAGAAATCAGCCTTAGTGATGTATAATGTATTAGCGTTACTCACTGCTACCTGAAACACCACTCACTTGTGAATACTAACCATGATTCTACAGGATAAACTGCTGGCTGTGTGCTAAGAGTCTGCTTCTGCAGACTGTGTATTTTCAGTTACAAGAGACATATGCATGGATACATCTAAAAAGACCCAGAGTGACACGAAATACATCTCTGACAACAATTCCTGTGTGCTCACAGACTCATGCTGTGATTCTGGCCAGAAAATGAAATTTGCTTGCCAATTTCAAAGCACACTTACTACTGTTTTTTTTCAGCAAGTGTTAAGTACTCTAACAGTCTGATACATTTTCATTACAGTTTTCAGAAACAGAAAAGAGCACATGTGTAATCAGCTTTTTGAGACCATGAACATGTGTGACCTTGGTGACTGACTACACTCCAGCAAAAGAAATCAGCCTTAGTGATGTTGAATGTATTAGCGTTACTCACTGCTACCTGAAACACCACGCACTTGTGAATACTAAGCATGATTCTACAAGATAAATTACTGGGTGTGTGCTAAGAGTCTGCTTATGCAAACTGTGTATTTTCAGTTACAAGAGACATATGCATGGATACATCCAAAAAGACCCAGAGTGACACGAAATACATCTCTGACAACAATTCCTGTGTGCTCACAGACTCATGCTGTGATTCTAGCCAGAAAATGAAATTTGCTTGCCAATTTCAAAGCACACTTACCACTGTTTTTTTCTGCAAGTGTTAACTACTCTAACAGTCTGATACATTTTCATTACAGTTTTCAGAAACAGAAAAGAACACATGTGCAAGCAGCTTTTTGAGACCATGAACATGTGTCACCTTGGTGACTGACTACACTCCAGCAAAAGAAATCAGCCTTAGTGATGTATAATGTATTAGCGTTACTCACTGCTACCTGAAACACCACTCACTTGTGAATACTAACCATGATTCTACAGGATAAACTGCTGGGTGTGTGCTAAGAGTCTGCTTTTGCAGACTGTGTATTTTCAGTTACAAGAGACATATGCATGGATACATCCAAAAAGACCCAGAGTGACACGAAATACATCTCTGACAACAATTCCTGTGTGCTCACAGACTCATGCTGTGGTTCTAGGCAGAAAATGAAATGTGCTTGCCAATTTCAAAGCACACTTACTACTGTTTTTTTCTGCAAGTGTTAAGTACTCTAACAGTCTGATACATTTTCATTACAGTTTTCAGAAACAGAAAAGAGCACATGTGTAATCAGCTTTTTGAGACCATGAACATGTGTCACCTTGGTGACTGACTACACTCCAGCAAAAGAAATCAGCCTTAGTGATGTATAATGTATTAGCGTTACTCACTGCTACCTGAAACACCACTCACTTGTGAATACTAACCATGATTCTACAGGATAAACTGCTGGGTGTGTGCTAAGAGTCTGCTTCTGCAGACTGTGTATTTTCAGTTACAAGAGACATATGCATGGATACATCCAAAAAGACCCAGAGTGACATGAAATACATCTCTGACAACAATTCCTGTGTGCTCACAGACTCATGCTGTGATTCTAGGCAGAAAACGAAATGTGCTTGCCAATTTCAAAGCACACTTACTACTGTTTTTTTCTGCAAGTGTTAAGTACTCTAACGGTCTGATACATTTTCATTACAGTTTTCAGAAACAGAAAAGAGCACATGTGTAATCAGCTTTTTGAGACCATGAACATGTGTCACCTTGGTGACTGACTACACTCCAGCAAAAGAAATCAGCCTTAGTGATGTATAATGTATTAGCGTTACTCACTGCTACCTGAAACACCACTCACTTGTGAATACTAACCATGATTCTACAGGATAAAATGCTGGCTGTGTGCTAAGAGTCTGCTTCTGCAGACTGTGTATTTTCAGTTACAAGAGACATATGCATGGATACATCCAAAAAGACCCAGAGTGACACGAAATACATCTCTGACAACAATTCCTGTGTGCTCACAGACTCATGCTGTGATTCTAGCCAGAAAATGAAATTTGCTTGCCAATTTCAAAGCACACTTACTACTGTTTTTTTTCTGCAAGTGTTAAGTACTCTAACAGTCTGATACATTTTCATTACAGTTTTCAGAAACAGAAAAGAGCACATGTGTAATCAGCTTTTTGAGACCATGAACATGTGTGACCTTGGTGACTGACTACACTCCAGCAAAAGAAATCAGCCTTAGTGATGTTGAATGTATTAGCGTTACTCACTGCTACCTGAAACACCACGCACTTGTGAATACTAAGCATGATTCTACAAGATAAACTACTGGGTGTGTGCTAAGAGTCTGTGTTAGAACCGGCGGTCTCTAGTTGGCAGAGGTATACACTTCTGACAAATAGGGACCAACCAACTCTAGTCAGGGAAAGGGGATTACACACTCAGATAACCCCTGCTACCCCCTTGGTAGCTTGGCAGAGCAGACAGGCTTATCTCAGAGGCAGTGTGTTAAGCATTTATGACCACATACAGTAATAAAGTGAATACACTACAGATGGACACGACACAGAAGGTATTATAAAAATAGGATTTTTATATAAGGTTTAGCACAAGACCAAATAACGACAAAAATATACCACAGTCTTAATAAATACTCTTTGGAAGGAAAATAATAGTTCAAGTAAGGTTTCTTCTTGGCAAATAGTTCTTTAGCAAAGTATTCTTCTGAGCACAGTTCTTTGACAACAATGTAACCCCCACAGGAGTCACACGACGTCGAGTCTACAAGATTCCCAAGGTTCGGCGTCGACCGCGAGGAGCGCTACGTCGAGCCTGGAGTTGCAACAGACCCCACAAGTACAGTACCTTGAGAAACGAAGAAAATGATGATCCACGGCGTCGAGATGTCGGCGTCGAGGTCGGCGTCGATCGTGCCTCGGAGTTGGGTCAAACCGCAGCGGCGTCGAGGGATGTCGGGCCGGAGCAGCGCTCACGGCGTCGAGAAGGGCGTCGAGTCGATGCGATCAGCAGCGGCGTCGGGACGGGGTCGCTTGGAGGTAGAGCCGATACTCACTCCTCACTGGCGTCGATACCGGCGTCGAGACGGGGTCACTTGGAGCCGGGGCCGATACCCACTGCTCACTGGCGTTGCTGCTGGCGTCGATCGGGCCCGGCGGCCGGCGTCGAAGGCTCGGGACACTGGAGCCGTTACTCACGATGTCGAGCTGGATTCGGCGGCGTCGGCGGCGTCGAGACTGCAGATTTTCCCTTGTGTACTGGAAACAACACTTTCCAGTATTACAGCAAATGGTGAAGTCCTTTGGCCCTGTGACTTCAGCAGGAGACTGGCACTCTTCCAGCCCTTGGAGATTTCCTAGCAAGTGTTCAGAGAGTACACACCAAGTTCCTCTCTCCTTGTTCCTTGGCAAAAATAAAGAAGCAGCTTTCAGGTTCCTCCACAGCAAAACAGCACTCTGGCAGAAAGGGGAGGCAAGTCCTTAGATCAGCAGGCTTCTTGTCCTTGGTACAGGTTTCCTTGTCAGAAGTGATCTGAGTTCTTGGTTTAGGGGTCCTTCTCTTATACCCCATTTCTCCTTTGTTCCCTTTGTCCAAACAGGGAAATTCCCACCATCTCAGGTTTGTTGTGGGTGTTGCCAGGCAGAGGCACCTGGCCTATTCACTGAGCAGGGCAGAGTCCTCAGCCGCCCAGCAGGAGGCAGAGCCAGTATTGTCACTGGCAGGAGCAGGGCTATCAGTCGCCCAGCAGGAGGCGGAGCCAGTATTGTGTCAGGCAGGGCAGGCTACTCTTCCCTCACTCTATGTGTAAACGCCCCATTCACCCCACACTGACTCATTCAGACCTCTGGAGCCACCCAGCCCCTGACACACACACCAAACCAGCAGAGACCGGTAGATAGTTGGACAAGAAAATAGCCACTTTCTAAAAGTGCTATTTTCAAACATAGGGGCTCATTTATGAGCCCCTGCGTCACTTTTGCGCCGCCGGTGCGTCACTTTTTGTGACGCACCAGTGGCATAAAACATGCGCCATGTTGCGCCATATTTACAAAGTGACGCATCTAGGTAGATGCGTCACTTTGTAAACCCCTGCGCCACATTATACCTGCGCCAGGTATAATGTATGCAAGGGGGGCGTTTTGACGCAAAAAAGGGTCGTAGAAGTGACGCAGTGAAATCTACGAGATTTCACTGCGCCACTTCTAGTGTGCAAATGCGTCAATTTCTTGCGCCTGCCTCACAGCAGGCATAAGACTGACGCAGGCCCTTTCACATGGGGCTTGCCCCATGTGAAAGGACACATTGCTGGAGTTGCGTCACTTTTGTGACACACTCCAGCGATGCGTCACTTTTGCGCCTACAGATACGTCAGAAATACTGACGTATCTGTGACTCCTTGCGACATGATGCGTCATACTGTAAATATGACGCATCACTGGAGTCGCAGGGAGGGCGCAGTGAAAAGTGGCGCATCACTGTTTTCACGCAGTGATGCGTCACTTTTCATAAATGAGGCGCATAGAATTTAAAAACCATCCATCCTAAAGGGTGTGTTATTAAATTCTGAGTTCAGGGATACTAAACTCGACTTGCTACCATGCTCCCTGAGTCAGATAGATTATAATGGAGTTAATAATCAGTCTGCCCAGTCTGGCCTATTGGAGGCAGGTAGCCCTTCAATAGTGAAAAACGAAAATGGCTGTAATTCACTATTAGGCCATGCCACACACATCAGGGCATGACCTACCTTTTACCAACAATGCACCCTGCCCTAGGGCCTACCATAGAGGTGTCTGAAATGTGGCAAAGTGAAGGTTTAGAGACTGGCAAGTAGGTTTCCTTGCCAAGTCGACATGGCAGTCAGGGACTGCACGCAGGCGCTGCGGTGGCAGGCCTGAGACACATTTTACAAGCTGCTTCTGTGGGTGGCACAACCAGTGCTGCAAGCCCACCAGCAGCAGTTAACTTACATGCCCTTGGCACACGCAGTGCACTAGACTAGGGTCTGAACAGTAAGTCAACCAAGCCAATCATGGTACCACCAATCAATGTAACAATTTAACATAGGGAGCACTTGCACTGTGGCACTGATCAGCAGTGGCACAGTGCCCAAAGCAATAATCCAGCAAAAACATCGTAAACAGAGGAGGCAAACAGAAGAAAATGGAGGAGAGACTCATGCCAATGATGCCAGGTCTAACACGTGTCCCCTCCAGCTGAAATGTGGGGAGAACTACCCTTCACCCAGGGAGTCCTCATCACTAAGGCGGAAAAATCTGGACAGACCATCAGCATTGGCGTGATCTGTACCAGGGCGGTGTTCCACCGTAAAGTCCATCCCCTGTAGGGAAATGGACCACCTCAACAGCTTTGGGTTCTCACCCCTCATCTGCATTAACCATCTGAGGGGCCTGTGGTCGGTCTGAACCCGGAAGTGAGTCCCAAACAGGTAGGGTCTTAGCTTTTTCAGCGCCCAGACCACAGCAAATGCCTCACGCTCTATCGCACTCCACCTTTGTTCCCTGGGAAGTAACCTCCGGCTGATGAAGGCTACAGGTAAGTCTCGGCCCTCCTCATTCATCTGTGCTAGAACAGCCCCCACACCATGCTCTGAAGCGTCTGTCTGGACAATGAATTCTTTTGAAAAGTCGGGTGCCTGGAGGACCGGTGCTGTGCACATTACAGTT
Source organism: Triturus cristatus (assembly GCF_964204655.1). Classification (NCBI taxonomy): domain Eukaryota; kingdom Metazoa; phylum Chordata; class Amphibia; order Caudata; family Salamandridae; genus Triturus; species Triturus cristatus. The sequence continues at coordinate 162,174,974 of NC_140585.1, forward strand.
TTCAGGGTGTCAAAGGCGTTCTGACAGGCGTCAGTCCAGATCACAAGTCTCGGCTGCTTCCTGGAAGTCAGCGAGGTCAAGGGGTGCACAATGTTGCCATACCCCTTGACAAACCTCCTGTAGTAACCCGTGAGACCCAAGAAGGCTCTCACCTGAGTCTGGGTTTTGGGCGGTTCCCAAGCCAGGATGGTATCTATCTTGGGTTGCAGGGGGGCCACCTTGCCGCTCCCTACTTGGTGCCCCAAGTACACCACTGAACCCTGCCCAATCTGGCACTTACTAGCCTTGATTGTGAGGCCTGCTCTGCGCAGGGCCAACAACACTTCCTGGAGGTGGCGTAAGTGTTCCTCCCAGCTGGCGCTGAACACTGCTATATCGTCCAGGTAGGCGGCGCTGAAATCTTCCAGCCCGGCCAATACCTGGTTAACCAACCTCTGGAATGTGGCAGGGGCATTCTTCATCCCAAAGGGCATCACACGGAACTGGTAGTGCCCATCTGGTGTGGAGAATGTAGACCTCTCTTTTGCCCCATCAGTCAAGGCGATCTGCCAGTACCCAGACGTTAGATCAAATGTACTAAGGTACCGGGCAGCCCCCAACCGATCGATGAGCTCATCAGCTCTGGGGATGGGGTGCGCGTCAGTCTTGGTGACCGAATTGAGTCCTCGGTAATCCACACAGAACCGAAGTTCTGGTGAAGCACCAGGCGCTGCAGCCTTTGGGACCAAGACCACTGGGCTGGCCCAAGGACTGCTAGAGGACTCAACCACCCCTAAGGCAAACATCTTGGAGACCTCCTCCTTGATATATGCTCTGACCTTTTCAGTCACCCTGTAGGCCTTGTGCCTCACAGGAGTGCTGTCCCCAGTGTCCACATCATGGACACACCACTGAGTGACACCAGGGATTAAGGAGAACAGATCAGGGAATTGTACCAACAGATGGCGACAATCTTGCTGCTGCTCAGGGGTCAGTGTGTCAGAGAGGACAACACCATCCACTGACCCATCTTTTTCTTTTGCACACAGGAGGTCAGGAAGAGGCTCACTCTCCTCCTCCATCCCAGCATCTCTGGCAAGGAGCATGCCCACTTCGGACCTTTCTAAGTGGGGCTTTAACCGGTTGACATGCAGGACCCTTAAGGGGTTCCTGGGAGACTTCAAGTCCACCAAGTAGGTGACATCGCTCTTTTTCTCCACAACCTTAAATGGTCCAGTCCACCTGTCCTTGAGCGCACAAGGTTCCACAGGGGCCATGACCCAAACTTTCTGACCAGGTTGAAGCTCAACCAGAGTGGCATTCTGATCGTACCACCGCTTCATCTCTTCCTGGCTGGCCTCCAGATTTGCCTGAGCAAGATCTCTGAAGCGCCGAGTCTGGTTCCTAAAGGCCAGCATGTAACTATATACATCCTGGGGAGGTTTCCTGGGAGATTGCTCCCAGCCTTCTTTGACCAGACTCAAAGGTCCTCTTACCGGGTGACCATACAAAAGCTCAAAGGGGCTAAACCCTAGAGACTTTTGTGGCACCTCACGGTAAGCAAACAGCAGGCATGGCAAGAGGACGTCCCATTTACGCCTCATTGGTTCTTCAAGACCCATGATCATGCCTTTTAGGGTCCGGTTGAATCTCTCAACCAGCCCATTACCTTGAGGGTGGTAAGGAGTGGTAAACTTGTAGGTTACCCCACACTCCTTCCACAGAGACTTCATATAATTCGAAATGAAGTTGGTGCCCCGGTCTGACACCACCTCTCTGGGGAACCCCATGCGGGAGAAAACACCCATCAGTGCCCGTCCCACCACGGGGGCCGTCACTGTGCGGAGAGGGATGGCTTCCGGGTACCGGGTGGCATGGTCCACCAAGACCAGGATAAACCTGTTGCCCATGGCTGTCTTGGGGTCCAGTGGCCCCACAATGTCAATTCCCACTCGCTCAAAGGGGGTACCGACGACGGGAAAAGGTTGGAGGGGAGCCTTCTGCTTCCGCCCACTTTTCCCACTTGCCTGGCAAGTTTGACAGGTCCTACAATGGATATCTGAATCCCTTCTCATCTGGGGCCAATAAAAATGGGTGACAAGCCTGTCATAGGTCTTGTCCTGCCCCAGATGTCCAGCTAACGGAACGTCATGAGCCAACCCCAGTAGGAAGGCTCTGAAGCGCTGGGGTACCACCAGCACACGGGCTGACCCAGGTTCAGCAGCCTTATGCTCGCTATACAGGAGGTCGTTCTCCCAGTAGACCCAATGTGATCCTGACTGATCACCTGTCATTTGGGCTGAGGCCTGCTGCCTCATACCCACAAGAGAAGGGCACACTTTCTGTTCAGCGCAAAATTCCTCCCTCGAGGGACCACCATCCTGCTGCCAATGGGTCAGCTCGGGCAGGTCTCCCAGTTCGGCCACTTGTTCTCCTGTCGGTTCCAGGGCATCCCCCTCAGGGTCTGCTTCCTCCTGGACCGCGGGAACGATGGGGGACGGTTTCCCGCGCCCCCTGCCCCTTCTCTTCACGGTTGGGACCTGGGCCATACTTTCAGGCTCCAGGGCCCCATCAACACCCTTACTGACTGACATGGACCGGGTGGTCGCACACACCCACTCAGGCAGACCCAACATTTCCAGATGCGATTTTCTCTCCACCTTAGCCCAAGGGGAGTCCTCCAAATCATTGCCCAGGAGACAATCAACAGGCATGGCGGGCCTCACAGCAACCTGAAGAGTACCTGAGACCCCCCCCCACTCAAAGGGAACTTGAGCTACCTCACACTGACTCTGTGAGTTGTCAGCAGCTACAACGGGGTAGAATGCATGAGGGACCACCTGCTCTCTGGACACCAAGTGACACTTGACAGCTGTCACACTCGCTCCGGTGTCTCTGAGAGCTTCCACCCTATGGCCATTAATGGTCACCCACTGCCTATATTTCTTAGTGTTACTAGGCAGAGGGGTTGGAGGGACCATTTCCACGTCTCCTAAAGAGACCAGGGACATTTCTGCGGGACCCCACCCACCGGGGGCACCCATCTCATCCCCTCCCAGGGCTACACTCGCTACCTGACGAGGGGGTGCACGCGGCGGTGCATTCGAATCCTTCATGGGACACTGGGGATCATAATAACGGTGTCCCACCTGCTTACAGGCATAGCAGGTCATGGGGCCCCTGTGAACAGGTTTACCTGTCGGGGCCTCTGGCTTCTTTACAGGCGGAGGCTGGGAACCCTTCCCTTGGTTCCCTTGGGGACTACTTTGGGGCCCTTTCTGAAACTCCCTCTGTTTACCCCTGTCCCCCCCCCTCTTCTGCTGGGGACCCTGCCCACCTTTGGCTGAGTCTCCCACTGGACCCTTGTGGACCCTGGTACTGACCCAGCGGTCCGCCTCCTCAGCAAGTTTTCTAGGGTTAGATAGCTTGCTATCAACAAGGTGCTGGCGTAGCTCTGGAAAACAGTTATTAGACAAGTGCTCCCAAGCAAACAAATCATAAAGAGCATCATAACTATCAACCTTGCTACCCTTTATCCAACCATCCATGGTTCTGCAGAAAAAAGACACATATTCAACCCACGTAGTACCAGGCAACTTCTTACATTCTCTAAAGGTTTGTCTGTACTTTTCTGGAGTCAAGCCATATCTCAGCATTAAAGCATCTTTCATATGAGTATAAGACATCCTATCCTCAGCAGGAAGGCTCAACAAGGTATCTCTCCCTTCATTTGTAAAGCGGCTCCACAACCCTGTTCCCCAATCTTTCTCAGGGACCCGGTGGGCCAACAATGCTAACTCATACGCTTTAAACCATTGGCTAATATCTTCATTCTTACTGTAATCTTTGATCACATCCTTAGGAAAATAAAACCTACTTTCTGCAGGCACGGATGGAGTGCTGCCACCAGAGGGATTCAACTCTAAACTCTTAGTTTAAGCTCCATCTCCCTCACCATCTTCTCGCGTTCAAACGCTAATTTCTCTCTCTCAAAATCTAATCTTTTGCTCTCCATTTCAGCTTCTCTCTTGCTTCTTGCATTCTCTAATTCCAACTGCCCTCCTAATTTAAGTTTTGCCATTTCTAAATGGTACCCCCTCTCCTTCTCCCTGTCTTCTAATTCTTCGGGGGAAAGGCTCCTAGAGGACGCACTACTGCCTGGAGATGACACTGGCCCACCTGTGGGCTCTTCCTCTTCCTCTTCTTCTTCCTCTTCCGGTTCCCCCACCGGATCAGAGGGATTTCTGGCCTCTAACCAGGCCTTCAGCGCTTTGAGGAAGCCCTCTTTCTTTGAGACACCTGTGGTAGGAACTTTAAACTGCTTGCAAAATCCTTTTAGATCTTTTAGCGTGTAGGAATCTATCTTCTCCTTATCAAATTCCCCCACAACAATCTCCACAGGTGTAGTAGCTCCAGCATTCTCCATGGTCAAAACTGGCAGGGTTTAAAAAAATAAGCTCCAGGAAAGCGGAGAGCAAAAATAGAATATCCTACCAAACAGACTGTGGCTGCGTTATGGTCTGCTTCACTATGTAGCGTACACTAATCACTGCACATGAGTCATAAATGCAAAGTTCAAATCCTCACCGCTGACCACCAATGTTAGAACCGGCGGTCTCTAGTTGGCAGAGGTATACACTTCTGACAAATAGGGACCAAGCAACTCTAGTCAGGGAAAGGGGATTACACACTCAGATAACCCCTGCTACCCCCTTGGTAGCTTGGCAGAGCAGACAGGCTTATCTCAGAGGCAGTGTGTTAAGCATTTATGACCACATACAGTAATAAAGTGAATACACTACAGATGGACACGACACAGAAGGTATTATAAAAATAGGATTTTTATATAAGGTTTAGCACAAGACCAAATAACGACAAAAATATACCACAGTCTTAATAAATACTCTTTGGAAGGAAAATAATAGTTCAAGTAAGGTTTCTTCTTGGCAAATAGTTCTTTAGCAAAGTATTCTTCTGAGCACAGTTCTTTGGCAACAATGTAACCCCCACAGGAGTCACACGACGTCGAGTCTACAAGATTCCCAAGGTTCGGCGTCGACCGCGAGGAGCGCTACGTCGAGCCTGGAGTTGCAACAGACCCCACAAGTACAGTACCTTGAGAAACGAAGAAAACGATGATCCACGGCGTCGAGATGTCGGCGTCGAGGTCGGCGTCGATCGTGCCTCGGAGTCGGGTCAATCCGCAGCGGCGTCGAGGGATGTCAGGCCGGAGCAGCGCTCACAGCGTCGAGAAGGGCGTCGAGTCGATGCGATCAGCAGCGGCGTCGGGACGGGGTCGCTTGGAGGTAGAGCCGATACTCACTCCTCACTGGCGTCGATACCGGCATCGAGACGGGGTCACTTGGAGCCGGGGCCGATACCCACTGCTCACTGGCGTTGCTGCTGGCGTCGATCGGGCCCGGCGGCCGGCGTCGAAGGCTCGGGACACTGGAGCCGTTACTCACGATGTCGAGCTGGATTCGGCGGCGTCGGCGGCGTTGAGACTGCAGATTTTCCCTTGTGTACTGGAAACAACACTTTCCAGTAATTCAGCAAATGGTGAAGTCCTTTGGCCCTGTGACTTCAGCAGGAGACTGGCACTCTTCCAGCCCTTGGAGATTTCCTAGCAAGTGTTCAGAGAGTACACACCAAGTTCCTCTCTCCTTGTTCCTTGGCAAAAATAAAGAAGCAGCTTTCAGGTTCCTCCACAGCAAAACAGCACTCTGGCAGAAAGGGGAGGCAAGTCCTTAGATCAGCAGGCTTCTTGTCCTTGGTACAGGTTTCCTTGTCAGAAGTGATCTGAGTTCTTGGTTTAGGGGTCCTTCTCTTATACCCCATTTCTCCTTTGTTCCCTTTGTCCAAACAGGGAAATTCCCACCATCTCAGGTTTGTTGTGGGTGTTGCCAGGCAGAGGCACCTGGCCTATTCACTGAGCAGGGCAGAGTCCTCAGCCGCCCAGCAGGAGGCGGAGCCAGTATTGTCACTGGCAGGAGCAGGGCTATCAGTCGCCCAGCAGGAGGCGGAGCCAGTATTGTGTCAGGCAGGGCAGGCTACTCTTCCCTCACTCTATGTGTAAACGCCCCATTCACCTCACACTGACTCATTCAGACCTCTGGAGCCACCCAGCCCCTGACACACACACCAAACCAGCAGAGACCGGTAGATAGTTGGACAAGAAAATAGCCACTTTCTAAAAGTGCTATTTTCAAACATAGAATTTAAAAACCATCCATCCTAAAGGGTGTGTTATTAAATTCTGAGTTCAGGGATACTAAACTCGACTTGCTACCATGCTCCCTGAGTCAGATAGATTATAATGGAGTTAATAATCATTCTGCCCAGTCTGGCCTATTGGAGGCAGGTAGCCCTTCAATAGTGAAAAACGAAAATGGCTGTAATTCACTATTAGGCCATGCCACACGGATGTATGACGTTACAACGCACACTATTACAACGCATGCACTTACAACGCATTTTTTACAACGCATAATCCATTACAACGCATGACATTACAACGCATGACACTACAACGCATTTTTAAAAAATACCTTTACAACGCACTACCATTACAACGCATACTACCTTTACAACGCATATCATTACAACGCATAATATTAAATTACATTTAAGGTAAGTATTAGATAGTATAGGGGTAAAAATTACTATTCTAACTCCAGGGAGTGCAACAGTAGGGTAAGTGTTGGATAGTATAGTGTAATATTATGCGTTGTAATGGTATGCGTTGTAATGGTAGTATGCGTTGTAATGGAATGCGTTGTAAAGGTAGTTTTTAAAAATGCGTTGTAGTGTCATGCGTTGTAATATCATGCGTTGTAATGGATTATGCGTTGTAAAAAATGCGTTGTAATGGTAGTGCGTTGTAAAAGTTGCGTTGTAAAGGTTGTTCCCCATGCCACACACATCAGGGCATGACCTACCTTTTACCAACAATGCACCCTGCCCTAGGGCCTACCATAGAGGTGTCTGAAATGTGGCAAAGTGAAGGTTTAGAGACTGGCAAGTAGGTTTCCTTGCCAAGTCGACATGGCAGTCAGGGACTGCACGCAGGCGCTGCGGTGGCAGGCCTGAGACACATTTTACAAGCTGCTTCTGTGGGTGGCACAACCAGTGCTGCAAGCCCACCAGCAGCAGTTAACTTACACGCCCTTGGCACACGCAGTGCACTAGACTAGGGTCTGAACAGTAAGTCAACCAAGCCAATCATGGTACCACCAATCAATGTAACAATTTAACATAGGGAGCACTTGCACTGTGGCACTGATCAGCAGTGGCACAGTGCCCAAAGCAATAATCCAGCAAAAACATCGTAAACAGAGGAGGCAAACAGAAGAAAATGGAGGAGAGACTCATGCCAATGATGCCAGGTCTAACAGTCTGCTTATGCAAACTGTGTATTTTCAGTTACAAGAGACATATGCATGGATACATCCAAAAAGACCCAGAGTGACACGAAATACATCTCTGACAACAATTCCTATGTGCTCACAGACTCATGCTGTGATTCTAGCCAGAAAATGAAATTTGCTTGCCAATTTCAAAGCACACTTACCACTGTTTTTTTCTGCAAGTGTTAACTACTCTAACAGTCTGATACATTTTCATTACAGTTTTCAGAAACAGAAAAGAGCACATGTGCAAGCAGGTTTTTGAGACCATGAACATGTGTGACCTTGGTGACTAACTACAATCCAGCAAAAGAAATCAGCCTTAGTGATGTTGAATGTATTAGTGTTACTCACTGCTACCTGAAACACCACTCACTTGTGAATACTAACCATGATTCTACAGGATAAACTGCTGGGTGTGTGCTAAGAGTCTGCTTCTGCAGACTGTGTATTTTCAGTTACAAGAGACATATGCATGGATACATCCAAAAAGACCCAGAGTGACACGAAATATATCTCTGACAACAATTCCTGTGTGCTCACAGACTCATGCTGTGATTCTAGGCAGAAAACGAAATGTGCTTGCCAATTTCAAAGCACACTTGCTACTGTTTTTTTCTGCAAGTGTTAAGTACTCTAACAGTCTGATACATTTTCATTACAGTTTTCAGAAACAGAAAAGAGCACATGTGTAATCAGCTTTTTGAGACCATGAACATGTGTCACCTTGGTGACTGACTACACTCCAGCAAAAGAAATCAGCCTTAGTGATGTATAATGTATTAGCGTTACTCACTGCTACCTGAAACACCACTCACTTGTGAATACTAACCATGATTCTACAGGATAAACTGCTGGCTGTGTGCTAAGAGTCTGCTTCTGCAGACTGTGTATTTTCAGTTACAAGAGACATATGCATGGATACATCCAAAAAGACCCAGAGTGACACGAAATACATCTCTGACAACAATTCCTGTGTGCTCACAGACTCATGCTGTGATTCTAGGCAGAAAACGAAATGTGCTTGCCAATTTCAAAGCACACTTACTACTGTTTTTTTCTGCAAGTGTTAAGTACTCTAACATTCTGATACATTTTCATTACAGTTTTCAGAAACAGAAAAGAGCACATGTGCAAGCAGGTTTTTGAGACCATGAACATGTGTGAACTTGGTGACTAACTACAATCCAGCAAAAGAAATCAGCCTTAGTGATGTTAAATGTATTAGCGTTACTCACTGCTACCTGAAACACCACTCACTTGTGAATACTAACCATGATTCTACAGGATAAACTGCTGGCTGTGTGCTAAGAGTCTGCTTCTGCAGACTGTGTATTTTCAGTTACAAGAGACATATAATACTATAATAATACTGATATTTGTAAAGCGCAAACAGCTACCTCACGAGGAGGTGTCCCGGCGCTATAGACCGCTGGGGAACCTGTCCTGGCTATCCCTGTGAGATGGTCCCTTTCAGGTTATCTCCAAGGTGAAACCAGGCATCCCCAGCGTCTGTGGGGGGCCGTTGTAGAGATGAGGCAAGCTTAATGCCCAGAGTTGCCGAGTGTGTTCCTGGTTAGAGTAGGTACCGAGGCGAGAATTATCGAGTCCGTTTTGACCCTGGTCCACGACCCTGCCGCGTCGGGAATTGAACCCTGGTCCCTGGCCAATTCTCTGCTTACGGGTCTGCCGCCTCTAACCAGTGAGCCACACCTCTCTACAATGCATGAATACATCCAAAAAGACCCAGAGTGACACGAAATACATCTCTGACAACAATTCCTGTGTGCTCACAGACTCATGCTGTGATTGTAGCCAGAAAATGAAATTTGCTTGCCAATTTCAAAGCACACTTACTACTGTTTTTTTCTGCAAGTGTTAAGTACTCTAACAGTCTGATACATTTTCATTACAGTTTTCAGAAACGGAAAAGAGCACATGTGTAATCAGCTTTTTGAGACCATGAACATGTGTGACCTTGGTGACTGACTACACTCCAGCAAAAGAAATCAGCCTTAGTGATGTTGAATGTATTAGCGTTACTCACTGCTACCTGAAACACCACGCACTTGTGAATACTAAGCATGATTCTACAAGATAAACTACTGGGTGTGTGCTAAGAGTTTGCTTATGCAAACTGTGTATTTTCAGTTACAAGAGACATATGCATGGATACATCCAAAAAGACCCAGAGTGACACGAAATACATCTCTGACAACAATTCCTGTGTGCTCACAGACTCATGCTGTGATTCTAGCCAGAAAATGAAATTTGCTTGCCAATTTCAAAGCACACTTACCACTGTTTTTTTCTGCAAGTGTTAACTACTCTAACAGTCTGATACATTTTCATTACAGTTTTCAGAAACAGAAAAGAGCACATGTGCAAGCAGGTTTTTGAGACCATGAACATGTGTGACCTTGGTGACTAACTACAATCCAGCAAAAGAAATCAGCCTTAGTGATGTTGAATGTATTAGCGTTACTCACTGCTACCTGAAACACCACTCACTTGTGAATACTAACCATGATTCTACAGGATAAACTGCTGGGTGTGTGCTAAGAGTCTGCTTCTGCAGACTGTGTATTTTCAGTTACAAGAGACATATGCATGGATACATCCAAAAAGACCCAGAGTGACACGAAATACATCTCTGACAACAATTCCTGTGTGCTCACAGACTCATGCTGTGATTCTAGGCAGAAAACGAAATGTGCTTGCCAATTTCAAAGCACACTTACTACTGTTTTTTTCTGCAAGTGTTAAGTACTCTAACAGTCTGATACATTTTCATTACAGTTTTCAGAAACAGAAAAGAGCACATGTGTAATCAGCTTTTTGAGACCATGAACATGTGTCACCTTGGTGACTGACTACACTCCAGCAAAAGAAATCAGCCTTAGTGATGTATAATGTATTAGCGTTACTCACTGCTACCTGAAACACCACTCACTTGTGAATACTAACCATGATTCTACAGGATAAACTGCTGGCTGTGTGCTAAGAGTCTGCTTCTGCAGACTGTGTATTTTCAGTTACAAGAGACATATGCATAGATACATCCAAAAAGACCCAGAGTGACACGAAATACATCTCTGACAACAATTCCTGTGTGCTCACAGACTCATGCTGTGATTGTAGCCAGAAAATGAAATTTGCTTGCCAATTTCAAAGCACACTCACTACTGTTTTCTTTCTGCAAGTGTTAAGTACTCTAACAGTCTGATACATTTTCATTACAGTTTTCAGAAACAGAAAAGAGCACATGTGTAATCAGCTTTTTGAGACCATGAACATGTGTGACCTTGGTGACTGACTACACTCCAGCAAAAGAAATCAGCCTTAGTGATGTTGAATGTATTAGCGTTACTCACTGCTACCTGAAACACCACGCACTTGTGAATACTAAGCATGATTCTACAAGATAAACTACTGGGTGTGTGCTAAGAGTCTGCTTATGCAAACTGTGTATTTTCAGTTACAAGAGACATATGCATGGATACATCCAAAAAGACCCAGAGTGACACGAAATACATCTCTGACAACACTTCCTGTGTGCTCACAGACTCATGCTGTGATTCTAGGCAGAAAACGAAATGTGCTTGCCAATTTCAAAGCACACTTACTACTGTTTTTTTCTGCAAGTGTTAAGTACTCTAACAGTCTGATACATTTTCATTACAGTTTTCAGAAACAGAAAAGAGTACATGTGTAATCAGCTTTTTGAGACCATGAACATGTGTGACCTTGGTGACTGACTACACTCCAGCAAAAGAAATCAGCCTTAGTGATGTTGAATGTATTGGCGTTACTCACTGCTACCTGAAACACCACGCACTTGTGAATACTAAGCATGATTCTACAAGATAAACTACTGGGTGTGTGCTAAGAGTCTGCTTATGCAAACTGTGTATTTTCAGTTACAAGAGACATATGCATGGATACATCCAAAAAGACCCAGAGTGACACGAAATACATCTCTGACAACAATTCCTGTGTGCTCACAGACTCATGCTGTGATTCTAGCCAGAAAATGAAATTTGCTTGCCAATTTCAAAGCACACTTACCCTTTTTTTTTATGCAAGTGTTAACTACTCTAACAGTCTGATACATTTTCCTTACAGTTTTCAGAAACAGAAAAGAGCACATGTGCAAGCAGGTTTTTGAGACCATGAACATGTGTGACCTTGGTGACTAACTACAATCCAGCAAAAGAAATCAGCCTTAGTGATGTTGAATGTATTAGCGTTACTCACTGCTGCCTGAAACACCACTCACTTGTGAATACTAACCATGATTCTACAGGATAAACTGCTGGCTGTGTGCTAAGAGTCTGCTTCTGCAGACTGTGTATTTTCAGTTACAAGAGACATATGCATGGATACATCCAAAAAGACCCAGAGTGACACGAAATACATCTCTGACAACAATTCCTGTGTGCTCACAGACTCATGCTGTGATTCTAGGCAGAAAACGAAATGTGCTTGCCAATTTCAAAGCACACTTACTACTGTTTTTTTCTGCAAGTGTTAAGTACTCTAACAGTCTGATACATTTTCATTACAGTTTTCAGAAACAGAAAAGAGCACATGTGTAATCAGCTTTCTGAGACCATGAACATGTGTCACCTTGGTGACTGACTACACTCCAGCAAAAGAAATCAGCCTTAGTGATGTATAATGTATTAGCGTTACTCACTGCTACCTGAAACACCACTCACTTGTGAATACTAACCATGATTCTACAGGATAAACTGCTGGCTGTGTGCTAAGAGTCTGCTTCTGCAGACTGTGTATTTTCAGTTACAAGAGACATATGCATGGATACATCCAAAAAGACCCAGAGTGACACGAAATACATCTCTGACAACAATTCCTGTGTGCTCACAGATTCATGCTGTGATTCTAGCCAGGAAATGAAATTTGCTTGCCAATTTCAAAGCACACTTACTACTGTTTTTTTTCTGCAAGTGTTAAGTACTCTAACAGTCTGATACATTTTCATTACAGTTTTCAGAAACAGAAAAGAGCACATGTGTAATCAGCTTTTTGAGACCATGAACATGTGTGACCTTGGTGACTGACTACACTCCAGCAAAAGAAATCAGCCTTAGTGATGTTGAATGTATTAGCGTTACTCACTGCTACCTGAAACACCACTCACTAAGCATGATTCTACAAGATAAACTACTGGGTGTGTGCTAAGAGTCTGCTTATGCACACTGTGTATTTTCAGTTACAAGAGACATATGCATGGATACATCCAAAAAGACCCAGAGTGACACGAAATACATCTCTGACAACAATTCCTGTGTGCTCACAGACTCATGCTGTGATTCTAGACAGAAAATGAAATTTGCTTGCCAATTTCAAAGCGCACTTACCACTGTTTTTTTCTGCAAGTGTTAACTACTCTAACAGTCTGATACATTTTCATTACAGTTTTCAGAAACAGAAAAGAGCACATGTGCAAGCAGGTTTTTGAGACCATGAACATGTGTGAACTTGGTGACTAACTACAATCCAGCAAAAGAAATCAGCCTTAGTGATGCTGAATGTATTAGCGTTACTCACTGCTACCTGAAACACCACTCACTTGTGAATACTAACCATGATTCTACAGGATAAACTGCTGGGTGTGTGCTAAGAGTCTGCTTCTGCAGACTGTGTATTTTCAGTTACAAGATACATATGCATGGATACATCCAAAAAGACCCAGAGTGACACGAAATACATCTCTGACAACAATCCTGTGTGCTCACAGACTCATGCTGTGATTCTAGGCAGAAAACGAAATGTGCTTGCCAATTTCAAAGCACACTTACTACTTTTTTTTTCTGCAAGTGTTAAGTACTCTAACAGTCTGATACATTTTCATTACAGTTTTCAGAAACAGAAAAGAGCACATGTGTAATCAGCTTTTTGAGACCATGAACATGTGTCACCTTGGTGACTGACTACACTTCAGCAAAAGAAATCAGCCTTAGTGATGTATAATGTATTAGCGTTACTCACTGCTACCTGAAACACCACTCACTTGTGAATAGTAACCATGATTCTACAGGATAAACTGCTGGGTGTGTGCTAAGAGTCTGCTTCTGCAGACTGTGTATTTTCAGTTACAAGAAACATATGCATGGATACATCCAAAAAGACCCAGAGTGACACGAAATACATCTCTGACAACAATTCCTGTGTGCTCACAGACTCATGCTGTGATTCTAGCCAGGAAATGAAATTTGCTTGCCAATTTCAAAGCACACTTACTACTGTTTTTTTTCTGAAAGTGTTAAGTACTCTAACAGTCTGATACATTTTCATTACAGTTTTCAGAAACAGAAAAGAGCACATGTGTAATCAGCTTTTTGAGACCATGAACATGCGTGACCTTGGTGACTGACTACACTCCAGCAAAAGAAATCAGCCTTAGTGATGTTGAATGTATTCGCGTTACTCACTGCTACCTGAAACACCACTCACTAAGCATGATTCTACAAGATAAACTACTGGGTGTGTGCTAAGAGTCTGCTTATGCAAACTGTGTATTTTCAGTTACAAGAGACATATGCATGGATACATCCAAAAAGACCCAGAGTGACACGAAATACATCTCTGACAACAATTCCTATGTGCTCACAGACTCATGCTGTGATTCTAGACAGAAAATTAAATTTGCTTGCCAATTTCAAAGCACACTTACCACTGTTTTTTTCTGCAAGTGTTAACTACTCTAACAGGCTGATACATTTTCATTACAGTTTTCAGAAACAGAAAAGAGCACATGTGCAAGCAGGTTTTTGAGACTATGAACATGTGTGAACTTGGTGACTAACTACAATCCAGCAAAAGAAATCAGCCTTAGTGATGTTGAATGTATTAGCGTTACTCACTGCTACCTGAAACACCACTCACTTGTGAATACTAAGCATGATTCTACAAGAAAAACTACTGGGTGTGTGCTAAGAGTCTGCTTATGCAAACTGTGTATTTTCGGTTACAAGACACATATGCATGGATACATCCAAAAAGACCCAGAGTGACACGAAATACATCTCTGACAACAATTCCTGTGTGCTCACAGACTCATGCTGTGATTCTGGGCAGAAAATGAAATTTGCTTGCCAATTTCAAAGCACACTTACTACTGTTGTTTTCTGTAAGTGTTAACTACTCTAACACTCTGATACATTTTCATTACAGTTTTCAGAAACAGAAAAGAGCACATGTGTAATCAGCTTTTTGAGACCATGAACATGTGTGACCTTGGTGACTAACTACACTCCAGCAAAAGAAATCAGCCTTAGTGATGTATAATGTATTAGCATTACTCACTGCTACCTGAAACACCACTCACTTGTGAATACTAACCATGATTCTACAGGATAAACTGCTGGGTGTGTGCTAAGAGTCTGCTTCTGCAGACTGTGTATTTTCAGTTACAAGAGACATATGCATGGATACATCCAAAAAGACCCAGAGTGACACGAAATACATCTCTGACAACAATTCCTGTGTGCTCACATACTCATGCTGTGATTCTAGGCAGAAAACGAAATGTGCTTGCCAATTTCAAAGGACACTTACTACTGTTTTTTTCTGCAAGTGTTAAGTACTCTAACAGTCTGATACATTTTCATTACACAGTTTTCAGAAACAGAAAAGAGCACATGTGTAATCAGCTTTTTGAGACCATGAACATGTGTCACCTTGGTGACTGACTACACTCCAGCAAAATAAATCAGCCTTAGTGATGTATAATGTATTAGCGTTACTCACTGCTACCTGAAACACCACTCACTTGTGAATACTAACCATGATTCTACAGGATAAACTGCTGGGTGTGTGCTAAGAGTCTGCTTCTGCAGACTGTGTATTTTCAGTTACAAGATACATATGCATGGATACATCCAAAAAGACCCAGAGTGACACGAAATACATCTCTGACAACAATTCCTGTGTGCTCACAGACTCATGCTGTGATTCTAGGCAGAAAACGAAATGTGCTTGCCAATTTCAAAGCACACTTACTACTGTTTTTTTCTGCAAGTGTTAAGTACTCTAACAGTCTGATACATTTTCATTACAGTTTTCAGAAACAGAAAAGAGCACATGAGTAATCAGCTTTTTGAGACCATGAACATGTGTCACCTTGGTGACTGACTACACTCCAGCAAAAGAAATCAGCCTTAGTGATGTATAATGTATTAGCGTTACTCACTGCTACCTGAAACACCACTCACTTGTGAATACTAACCATGATTCTACAGGATAAACTGCTGGGTGTGTGCTAAGAGTCTGCTTCTGCAGACTGTGTATTTTCAGTTACCAGAGACATATGCATGGATACATCCAAAAAGACCCAGAGTGACACGAAATACATCTCTGACAACAATTCCTGTGTGCTCACAGACTCATGCTGTGATTCTAGCCAGGAAATGAAATTTGCTTGCCAATTTCAAAGCACACTTACTACTGTTTTTTTTCTGCAAGTGTTAAGTACTCTAACAGTCTGATACATTTTCATTACAGTTTTCAGAAACAGAAAAGAGCACATGTGTAATCAGCTTTTTGAGACCATGAACATGTGTGACCTTGGTGACTGACTACACTCCAGCAAAAGAAATCAGCCTTAGTGATATTGAATGTATTAGCGTTACTCACTGCTACCTGAAACACCACTCACTAAGCATGATTCTACAAGATAAACTACTGGGTGTGTGCTAAGAGTCTGCTTATGCAAACTGTGTATTTTCAGTTACAAGAGACATATGCATGGATACATCCAAAAAGACCCAGAGTTACACGAAATACATCTCTGACAACAATTCCTGTGTGCTCACAGACTCATGCTGTGATTCTAGACAGAAAATGAAATTTGCTTGCCAATTTCAAAGCACACTTACCACTGTTTTTTTCTGCAAGTGTTAACTACTCTAACAGTCTGATACATTTTCATTACAGTTTTCAGAAACAGAAAAGAGCACATGTGCAAGCAGGTTTTTGAGACCATGAACATGTGTGACCTTGGTGACTGACTACACTCCAGCAAAAGAAATCAGCCTTAGTGATGTTGAATGTATTAGCGTTACTCACTGCTACCTGAAACACCACTCACTTGTGAATACTAAGCATGATTCTACAAGATAAACTACTGGGTGTGTGCTAAGAGTCTGCTTATGCAAACTGTGTATTTTCGGTTACAAGACACATATGCATGGATACATCCAAAAAGACCCAGAGTGACACGAAATACATCTCTGACAACAATTCCAGTGTGCTCACAGACTCATGCTGTGATTCTAGGCAGAAAATGAAATTTGCTTGCCAATTTCAAAGCACACTTACTACTGGTTTTTTCTGCAAGTGTTAACTACTCTAACACTCTGTTACATTTTCATTACAGTTTTCAGAAACAGAAAAGAGCACATGTGTAATCAGCTTTTTGAGACCATGAACATGTGTGACCTTGGTGACTAACTACACTCCAGCAAAAGAAATCAGCCTTAGTGATGTATAATGTATTAGCATTACTCACTGCTACCTGAAACACCACTCACTTGTGAATACTAACCATGATTCTACAGGATAAACTGCTGGGTGTGTGCTAAGAGTCTGCTTCTGCAGACTGTGTATTTTCAGTTACAAGATACATATGCATGGATACATCCAAAAAGACCCAGAGTGACACGAAATACATCTCTGACAACAATTCCTGTGTGCTCACAGACTCATGCTGTGATTCTAGGCAGAAAACGAAATGTGCTTGCCAATTTCAAAGCACACTTACTACTGTTTTTTTCTGCAAGTGTTAAGTACTCTAACAGTCTGATACATTTTCATTACAGTTTTCAGAAACAGAAAAGAGCACATGAGTAATCAGCTTTTTGAGACCATGAACATGTGTCACCTTGGTGACTGACTACACTCCAGCAAAAGAAATCAGCCTTAGTGATGTATAATGTATTAGCGTTACTCACTGCTACCTGAAACACCACTCACTTGTGAATACTAACCATGATTCTACAGGATAAACTGCTGGGTGTGTGCTAAGAGTCTGCTTCTGCAGACTGTGTATTTTCAGTTACCAGAGACATATGCATGGATACATCCAAAAAGACCCAGAGTGACACGAAATACATCTCTGACAACAATTCCTGTGTGCTCACAGACTCATGCTGTGATTCTAGCCAGGAAATGAAATTTGCTTGCCAATTTCAAAGCACACTTACTACTGTTTTTTTTCTGCAAGTGTTAAGTACTCTAACAGTCTGATACATTTTCATTACAGTTTTCAGAAACAGAAAAGAGCACATGTGTAATCAGCTTTTTGAGACCATGAACATGTGTGACCTTGGTGACTGACTACACTCCAGCAAAAGAAATCAGCCTTAGTGATATTGAATGTATTAGCGTTACTCACTGCTACCTGAAACACCACTCACTAAGCATGATTCTACAAGATAAACTACTGGGTGTGTGCTAAGAGTCTGCTTATGCAAACTGTGTATTTTCAGTTACAAGAGACATATGCATGGATACATCCAAAAAGACCCAGAGTTACACGAAATACATCTCTGACAACAATTCCTGTGTGCTCACAGACTCATGCTGTGATTCTAGACAGAAAATGAAATTTGCTTGCCAATTTCAAAGCACACTTACCACTGTTTTTTTCTGCAAGTGTTAACTACTCTAACAGTCTGATACATTTTCATTACAGTTTTCAGAAACAGAAAAGAGCACATGTGCAAGCAGGTTTTTGAGACCATGAACATGTGTGACCTTGGTGACTGACTACACTCCAGCAAAAGAAATCAGCCTTAGTGATGTTGAATGTATTAGCGTTACTCACTGCTACCTGAAACACCACTCACTTGTGAATACTAAGCATGATTCTACAAGATAAACTACTGGGTGTGTGCTAAGAGTCTGCTTATGCAAACTGTGTATTTTCGGTTACAAGACACATATGCATGGATACATCCAAAAAGACCCAGAGTGACACGAAATACATCTCTGACAACAATTCCAGTGTGCTCACAGACTCATGCTGTGATTCTAGGCAGAAAATGAAATTTGCTTGCCAATTTCAAAGCACACTTACTACTGGTTTTTTCTGCAAGTGTTAACTACTCTAACACTCTGTTACATTTTCATTACAGTTTTCAGAAACAGAAAAGAGCACATGTGTAATCAGCTTTTTGAGACCATGAACATGTGTGACCTTGGTGACTAACTACACTCCAGCAAAAGAAATCAGCCTTAGTGATGTATAATGTATTAGCATTACTCACTGCTACCTGAAACACCACTCACTTGTGAATACTAACCATGATTCTACAGGATAAACTGCTGGGTGTGTGCTAAGAGTCTGCTTCTGCAGACTGTGTATTTTCAGTTACAAGATACATATGCATGGATACATCCAAAAAGACCCAGAGTGACACGAAATACATCTCTGACAACAATTCCTGTGTGCTCACAGACTCATGCTGTGATTCTAGGCAGAAAACGAAATGTGCTTGCCAATTTCAAAGCACACTTACTACTGTTTTTTTCTGCAAGTGTTAAGTACTCTAACAGTCTGATACATTTTCATTACAGTTTTCAGAAACAGAAAAGAGCACATGAGTAATCAGCTTTTTGAGACCATGAACATGTGTCACCTTGGTGACTGACTACACTCCAGCAAAAGAAATCAGCCTTAGTGATGTATAATGTATTAGCGTTACTCACTGCTACCTGAAACACCACTCACTTGTGAATACTAACCATGATTCTACAGGATAAACTGCTGGGTGTGTGCTAAGAGTCTGCTTCTGCAGACTGTGTATTTTCAGTTACAAGAGACATATGCATGGATACATCCAAAAAGACCCAGAGTGACACGAAATAAATCTCTGACAACAATTCCTGTGTGCTCACAGACTCATGCTGTGATTCTAGCCAGGAAATGAAATTTGCTTGCCAATTTCAAAGCACACTTACTACTGTTTTTTTTCTGCAAGTGTTAAGTACTCAAACAGTCTGATACATTTTCATTACAGTTTTCAGAAACAGAAAAGAGCACATGTGTAATCAGCTTTTTGAGACCATGAACATGTGTGACCTTGGTGACTGACTACACTCCAGCAAAATAAATCAGCCTTAGTGATGTTGAATGTATTAGCGTTACTCACTGCTACCTGAAACACAACTCACTAAGCATGATTCTACAAGATAAACTACTGGGTGTGTGCTAAGAGTCTGCTTATGCAAACTGTGTATTTTCAGTTACAAGAGGCATATGCATGGATACATCCAAAAAGACCCAGAGTTACACGAAATACATCTCTGACAACAATTCCTGTGTGCTCACAGACTCATGCTGTGATTCTAGACAGAAAATGAAATTTGCCTGCCAATTTCAAAGCACACTTACCACTGTTTTTTTCTTCAAGTGTTAACTACTCTAACAGTCTGATACATTTTCATTACAGTTTTCAGAAACAGAAAAGAGCACATGTGCAAGCAGGTTTTTGAGACCATGAACATGTGTGACCTTGGTGACTAACTACACTCCAGCAAAAGAAATCAGCCTTAGTGATGTATAATGTATTAGCATTACTCACTGCTACCTGAAACACCACTCACTTGTGAATACTAACCATGATTCTACAGGATAAACTGCTGGGTGTGTGCTAACAGTCTGCTTATGAAGACCGTGTATTTTCACTTACAAGAGACATATGCATGCATGCATCCATAACAGCATAAACATTGTAGTAATGTATGTAAAAGTAAATGTGTGGCAAGGTTTAATTGGACTTTTGTATATGTAGAACCAACCTCACCCATTCCATGTTTAGTAGCAAAATCTACTATATCTATTTCAAATGTGTTAGCATTTGCCTCCCATTTGTGTGATACTGATTTATGCTGAATGGAAACCATCATATTTACAAGCTGCCCCTTTCCTACAAATACCATTCTTACATAACCGGACGAACCCTATTTAAATCTCTGACAACAATTCCTGTCTGCACACACACTCATGGTTTGATTTTAGGCACAAAACAGTATTCCTCAGTGATACCAGTACACCTTAACTTATGGTGAAAACACACTCCATAATATTTTACTAGTTCAAAACAGTTAAATATCTCCCAAACCACAAAATGTAAAACATAACTTTTAAAGAAGAATCTCAATTCTAATATTTATATCAAAAATCACCACAAACATCCTCTCTCATCCACATATCTCACCTTTAAAATTAGTTAGTTGAGAAAGAAATGTGGCACTCAAACAGCAGACTATCAGAGTCAGATTATCAGAGCTCTACTCCTCTCTCCTCTCTGCAGAACCAGTAAATGGCAATGTTTCCCTCTCTTTTTTCACACATATACATGTTAATTACGAATCTCAGTGCTTCCCACATTTTTTCAAATGAAATCACACATTTCTATTGGTTGAAAACTTCAACCCTTTCCAAATGATCCCTTCCCCCAACATGACTTCTGCCTGCTACCATAGCAACAGGTCATGGAACACTGCTGTGAGCAGAGGTCAGAAGTTCAGCACACATTGTTTCAAATCCAAAGAGCAAGATTGCTTGACTTTTCAAACCTAACAGCAAATCCAAAATAATGTTCTGTGTGTACACATTTTTCTGAACCAATACTATAAATGCTTTTAAAAATGTAAACTTACACCCTAGTTTTAACTGTAAAATGGTTTGAATCAGCCAATCATTTCTTTTTATTTAAAAAAAAGTATGTATGCCTCCATTTTACAACTGTCTTTCATTTCATATTGCCATTCTACTGAAAGACACCTTCTGAGTGCATCCAGATCTCCTTGAAAGATGTTCACAGTGTGGATTGTAGGTCACAGCTATGTCTTCTGGGGTGAAAAGTATGCAGAAAACAGAGGTATGGTGAGAGACCTTGCTTTGCCAAATGTAGACATTAAATTGATTGGTCAGAGAGGGTTACAGTGGCACCAATTAATGCCTTTGGTGAAAACCTTTCTACATCTCCCACAGCCTAACCTTATTATTGTGCACTGTGGTGGAAATGACCTAGGCACTTTAACTGGTGTAGGTCTGGAAATGCTTATTAAGGACACCTTTGTACAATTGATGTCGCTTTTTCCTCAATCTGCCTTTGTATATTCTAACATATGCCAAAGGCAAAAGTGGAACTGGTCCAACCAATTTTGTCCACAGATTGACAAAGCAAGGAAGCACGTCAACAAATCTATTTCTGCTTTCCTCAGAGACTATGGTATGGGTTCCATTTACCCCAACAACTTGCGTTACAACATGCAAGGCATTTATAGAGGAGACTTTGTTCATTTCACAGATGAAGGGAACAGAGTCTTCCTCTTGAACTTTAGACTCTGCATCGGTACTTACTTATAGGTACCAAAAAACACTTCATAAACACAACGGCTCTTTTTAGAGCCCCCTAATATCTTAACACTTAAATTTGTTTTTTCCTTCTATTTTTTTTATTATTTTTTTTCTACCGTACGCGTACGGTAAGCTTACCGTACGCGCACATCGCAACTTTTTAAAAAAAAAATTTAAATTTATCTTTCATACTTTTATGACCTTCTAGGACCCCCTGACAAACGCTAGGGGGTCTGCAACTCTCTTCGTTGCCCCCTTTCCAAGTTCTCCTCCTTTGTTTATCTTTGTGAGACACACAAACTGGAGGGCGACACTTCCTGATTTCGTCCGATTCGAATTTTTACAGTCATGTAACCACCAATCAGAATTAAGCTCGCGCACGGCACCGTACGCGTACGGTAAGCTTACCGTACGCGCTCGGTGCGCGCCTATAGATATATATATTGATTTAAATGCTATTTTCTCAGCAAATACTGAACACATTTACACCAGACCTACAAAAGGCACATCCCTGACCTGAGGACCACCTCTCTGCCAAATTTCAAGTAATTCTGTTCAGCCGTTCGGGCTGTAGCTTGGACTAAAGGTCCTATGGAAAAATGCATGGGGAAAATGCGTTTTGGGACCCCCCTTTTTCTCAGCCCCTGCTTGACGAATCCCCCCAAGACTTTCAGGGTAGGAGCGGAGCAGAGCGCCCCACCTATTTTGAAAATTTCGCCAGGATTCGTCAATCGGCGCCAAAGTTATTCAAAATAGAATGTTGCGGATTTCCTATGGAAACACGGTCCTAACTATAACTACCTACTGGCGACCGCCAGTAGGTAATATATATAAATATATATATATATAAGTCAGAGCAGACCATGAGGTACAATTATGCTGAAAAAAAACACGTTTTTAGGCCTTTTCTAAATTTGAGGAGACTGGGCTCTTTTTTCAGCATTGTGGGTAGAGAGTTCCATAATCTAGCCACTGTAGCCGTGAAATTCTTGCCATCCCATCTAGCCTTGTTGACTCTAGGAATAAATAGGTTTCCCAGATTGGTGGATGTAAGGGCTCTGGCAGGAATGTATGGCTTTGGAAATTTTGCCAGTTGTGTTGGCCCCCTGTCATTGAGGGATTTAAATACAAAGCACAGATATTTAAATTGAATCCTCTTGGCAACAGGTAGCCAGTGAAGTCGAGACAAAGACGTAGAGACTGAGCCAAATTGGGAGATGCCCAGCAGTACTCTTGCTGCAGCATTCTGGTTCGTCTGAAGTTTATTAATGCTACGCCTTGAAGCACTGGAAAAGAGGTCATTAAAGTAGTCCAATCTTGAGGATTTCAGCACTGATTCCACGGACTTCCTTAAGTTGATGGATATAACCAGGACGATTTTCCTCAGCATTTTCAGGATGAAGATTTTTGGCTTTGAGCACTGGTTTAGGCAGGGCACCAAGTTGGACCGGCCACCAGCTATCTGTCCAAAATGATGGATTGTTCACCAGCAGCAAAACTTTAGTCTTGGCTGAAATCAACTTCAGGCAGTTATCTGACATCCAGTTAGCTATTTTCTCATACAATCATGAAACCTAGTAGCAGGTTGGCTGGCAGAACTGCTTACAGAGATGATGAACTGAGTGTCATCCGCGTACAACACCAGAGTGAATCCATAGCCTCTTACTAGGGTGGCAAGAGGGGTGACATAAAGGTTAAAGAATGTTGGGCTCAGGGATGAGCCCTGGGGAACTCCACAAAGCAGCGTAAAGGGAAATGACACAATGTTGCCCAAGGCCACTTCCTGAGATCGCTCTGATAGAAAGGAGCCCAGCAGGGACAGCGCCTTTCCCCTGATCCCGATGGAAGTCAACCGCTCCCGCAGCAGCCCATGATTAACTGTATCAAAGGCTGCTGACACGTCCAGAAGGATCAGAGCTGCATTCCCCCCCACCTTCCAGTATCAGCCTAAGCTCCTCCGTGGCAGTGATAAGAGCCAACTCTGTGCTATGCTGAGCACAAAAGCCAAACTGGGAGGGATCCAGAATAGCGTTTTCATTGATAAAAAACAAAAGTTCAATATTCATCGTCTTTTCAACTACTTTTGCAGGAAATGGGAGTCTTGATATCGTCCTGTAATTGAGAGTCTCCTAGCATCCAAGTTGGGTTTATTTAATAAGGGAAGAATGGAGGCTTTCTTCCATTCTGTAGGAAATTGTCCTGTTTTGAACATTGTATTAAAGATCACCATTAATGGGATAGCTATAATTTCAGGTGAGATATGCACGATTTTAGGAGGGCATGGGTCTGATGGGGAGCCAGATTTAGTTGCCACAATGAGTTTAGTGGTTTGTTCAACTATTAACATAGAAAATGAAGAAAGGGTCAGGACGGCTGATTCAGGAGGATCTTGTGTTAGATCCTGAGAAACTGCTTGAATCTTATTAAGTTGGGCCAGTGTCTAAGCCAGGCAATTATCCTGCTGTGCAAACAGGTCAAAGACAGACTTGACCTTATGCTGAAAGGATTCTGCTAATGAGTTGCAGAATTCTTGACTAATATTGATGTCAGGTGCATTCGCCTGCTTCGCTAGTTTTATTACAGTGGTGAACAAAGCTTTAGGACAATTGTTGGCCGCTGTAATTTCCTCAGCAAAGTACAAAGCCTTTTCCCTGATGATAAGTTTCTTGTAGGTTTGGAGAGATGACTTATATTTAGGGGTGGGCGGAATTTGCGTAACCGCGTTACGCAAATCTCCGCCAAACGGCAAAAAATCTCCGCGAACACGCAGAAATTCCGCGAACATAAATTTCGCGAAGTCGCGGAATGCAGATTTTTGGCCAATTTCGCGTTCTCCGCGGAACGCGAAATTACCCAAATTCCGCAAATTCCGCGAGCGGAACGGAATTTACTGCCCAGGCCTACTTATATTCTAGTATTTGCGTTATTTTTAGGTCTCTACTTCGTCTCTGATTTGCGACAGAGTTTTTTGTAGGCTTTCAGTGGATCTTTGAACCAGGGTTCTGATGGTAATCTCCTGGATCAGAGACATTGTTTGAGCGGGCGCTAGTTGGGTCATGGACGAATCAAGCCAAGTGCGATATTGAACTATAGCAAAATTAGAGTCAGAGGATAGGTCAGGTAAGGTTTCTGAAAGAATAGGGTTAAGGGAGCTGGCCTCAACTTTCCTCCAAGGGCAACTGACATAAGGTTCTCTGGCAGTTTTAAAATAGTTTGTATGCAGCAGTAGTAGGTCAAATTCGACTGCCTTGTGATCTGACCAGCTCATGGGCAAAACTCCAGTCCAAATTAGAAGGGGATTGTCTGAAAAAATTCCATCTAAACAGTGTCTAGCTCTGAGAATTGACCCCTTCACCAGTTGGCTCAATTCCGTACTATCTATATTGTCCAAGAGTATTTTTGTCTCAGGGTCAGCAGCTTTTTACAAATGAAAATTAAAATCCCCCAGCACATGTGAAATTGCGGTGCTTCGCTTTGTGAGCTAGAAGGGTGCCTAGGTTATCTAAAAAAGCGGCATTGGGTTTGGGCTGTCGATAAAGTAAAATTCCACTAAAAGAGTGTTGGCCATACAGTTCAATTTTAAAATTAAACGATTCACAATCCTTAATGTCCATATTTGTTTTATTACAAGACTTTAAGCTGGATTTAAGAATAAAGGCAATGCCCCTACCGTTCTTTCTATCCGGTCTACTTTATGGATTTTATACCCTAAGGGTAGGGCCAAGAAAAGATCCGGGTCCTAGAAGGCTTCTGCCCAGGTCTATGTGACACATGCTATTTCGACCTGATTGGTTTCCAAGAGTTCTCGAAAAGTGATAGCATTCTAAATTCATGATCTGACATTGATGAGAACACAAGATACCTCTTTGTAATGTGCCTTGGAGGTAATGTGGTTTGTATAGATAGTGAGGTATGCTGGGCAGAAAAGCCGCACTTTGAGCACAGCTCTTTTCCCTGAACTAAGTGGAGATCAATGCCTGAACAGGAGCACATCTTACCTCCTCCTTGGAGCTCCATAAGAGTGTCTTGGCTATAATGTATGGTAGGTTTCAGGCAGAAGGCTTCTGGTCCAAAACCGGCAGCATGGCTGGCACTGAGCACGCTCCGAGCACTGACGGGCACAGACGGGATTGCCTCTGGCACGCCTTCGGCATGCCCGCTGTGCATCTGGGTTTCGCCCTAAAGTATTGACATGCTGGGCTGTGATAGGCTAGACCGCCACCTGACACAAGATGGCGGCCAGCCGGAAGTGGATTAGGTGAAAACCAAGTGAACCAACTCTCTCCGCGAGAAACAGGAATAAACCTGGCGGTGTACCAGAGAGTTGATCCAGCTATCTAGCAAAATGCCCCCTGAGAGCTGCAATCAGGTAGGAGCAAGGTGCAAATAGTGCTCAAAAATATTCGGAGTAAAATACTCAGTTACTCTGTAAAATTGAGACTATTTAAAAACCGTTCTCACTGTGTCCCACAAATTCCACTCTGAATCCGATCACACAAAGGGTGAAACAAGCGGCACTATGCTTACTTTCTGCATCCGTTGCACGCCTGGGTTTCGCCCATCTAAAGTAGTGGCCTGCTGGGCCATGATAGGCTATACCATCATCTGACACAAGATTGCCTAATGTTGTATGCATACACCCTCCCTCCCCCTTATTTATTAACATTTATAGCTTCTGTCTAGCTGTTCTAACTTTGGCCTTCTCTAGGGAATGATACAATGATGTACAAGATACAGACATAGCCCTCGCTGTAAACATAATATTGCATCTTAATAACGGCCATTGAGGCACTGATTTAAGTGTTCCAGGCGGCTCTACAACTGGTGCTACTTTTCAATCCGATATTTTGTGCTAAAAGTGAGTAGCAGAAGGATACAAATTAGCCAAATAAAGAAATGGTATAGAGGCTCTGCTTTGGAGTCGGAGAACAAGAAAAAGAGGAAGACAAGGCATGAAGTAAGAAACAAGCAAATGAAAGTGACAAAGTTAATCAACAGTAAGCAATTGGCAGTTATTAAGCCCACTATACGTTTTTGGGAAGCACAGAAAAAGCAAAGGCAACTGTGAAACCTTACAGAAATTCATAATGTAAAACTTTGAGCAGAAGCTGCTACAAAGAAGACAATTGCTTTTTTCCCTGATTTCTCAAGCTAAGCAAAACTGAACAAATTTGAAGAATTTCCTTTCCTCCTGTGGATTACTTCCCTAATATGCCAACTTTGGAAGTGTTTTGGAATTTCAATGGTTTACGGGCACACCCAATTAGGAGGCAACCTTAGGAGAACCCATATATCTTTTGGGTTAGTAAGTAGCTAGTCGCTTACTCGTGGGCGATAGCAACCTTGTATACATTCATGTTTATTAAAACAGCACAAAAATTCTCATTGCTGATGCCACTTGCTTCATGCTGTTAAAAGAGCAAGATCATTTTTTTGTTTATTTCCCTTCTGACCCGCTCCTTGGGGAGGTTCATGGATCCTTCCTCTTCCTCCTTCCCCTCATCCATGGCTGGGCTGTGAGACTGAAAGTGGCGAAGACGGGTGTTGGGCAGCTGCAGGAGCCCTGGCTGCAATCGGAGTTGAGGTAGCGCCTTGTGTACTGCAGAGGTGGAGGACAGAATAATGGAGAGTGAGGGCTGCCCCAATGTACAAAAAAATTATGAAAATAACGCAAACACTATAAAGCAGATTCCGCGTCCAGTAAAAAAAAAGAAAAAAAAAGGACAGGGAGTCACTGCCCTTTACCCACTCCTGTAGGCTGAGGATTGGCATGTTGCTCCTGCAGGAGCACCCCTCGGAATATTCTGCCCTCCCTCCAGTGTTTGCACATAATCCCACAGGTCTTGAACGGCTCACTGGTTATCAGTTGTCTGTGGCTGCATTGAGGCTAGCATGTTTTCCCCTTCTGCAACCCTGTCAGTCAATGACTCATGGTTGTCTGTTATAGTTAACATGAAGGCTGGCCCCCAGCTGTCTCGCTGCTCGCCTCGTTCCATAGAGGCTCATGTTTTGCCACACGGCCCCTGGACAATCAGGTTTCAGTGCTGCAGCTGCTGCCATGATGAGATCTCCGTGCTCTGATTTGGGTACCAATGCCACCGTGGTCACCTGCTCCACTAAGCCCTCTTTCCAGATAAGCCAGACTCTGAGGAGGCCCAAGGGACACCCCAATCCATCAGATATCACAGCCACACTAGGGCCTGTCACCATGAAGACCACCCCCGTTCACCTCGCCACTCATGGGCCCATGTTGCCGTATGGCCCCAGGGCAACCAGGCTTTTGCTTCGCAGCTATTGCTGCAACGGCTTCTCACTCTCTGCCACGGCCCGGGTCTTATGTTGCTCTAGGCAGTGGGGCTCAGGGCCGGGGTCTCAGTTCTAGCCTCCATCTCTGGGACCCCGATGAAGGCTGTAATCTCTTGCCCTATGCCACCTCTTCTTGAGGCACGTGGGGCACCCCAATCTGCAGTGCCGATTTGCGCCATTGGGCACAGTCACAGCTGGGTAAGAGTGCCGATTTAGGGAGATTGCAGGGTGGATGACTAAGAGCTCTAGCAATGTGTGTCCTCCATCTTGGTCTGCTTGGCCATGCCCTAATCCACAAATTATCTTACAGAGGAATGATAAAGAGCGGTAACCAGTGACAAGAGTTCCAGGAAGTCTCCGGATCTCGGTGGCTTTCCCAGGAATTATCCCCAATATCATTTTAGACAGTGTACTACATAACAACAAGCATTTGCAATGTAATGGGACTCACATTTATGTGAGACCTATTGCATTGCAAACGGGAGTGCGGGCAGGCGGGCAGGAGGCACGAGCAACGGGTGTGCGGGGGGGTGAAATGGCACGGGCTGTGGGAGGGGGAGAAGGCATGTGAAGAAAATAGTGCAAACAATCTAAATAAAACATACAGTGCAACACTTGAAGATAAGGGGCCAGTAGCCATGGAAGGATACAAATGATGACATGGCCATAATAGGGAGGGACTAACATGCCTCATAATTAATCAGACGGCAGCATTTACGAAAGACAATGACACGAGACAATTAAAAACATGGGCGGAAAGTGGGCGGAGCTTCTACAGAGCTTCCACTCCAGTCCATACTCCATTACTGCATGCCTCACAAACCAAGCAGCGCATGCGCGTTGCCGCTATAGGCTTGACCTAAAAAGGCAGCGGTAATTATAAATCCAAGACCATATTTAATGCTTCAGATTTGCAGAGGCTGCCCAATTACATTTTCCACCCACTACAGTGCAGGAACTTGAAAATAATCATGTTGTCAATGATTGCTGAAAGACACTAACAAGTTTCCCCTTTAAACCCACGTGCACCGATTGTTGGATTCAACAAAGTTGATAACCAAGACCTACTTCATTCCATTTCTGCTTACATTGTTTCACTCATACAGTCCTCAGATGCCTGGCAAAAGTAGGAATTTTAGTAGTACTATTGTTTGTACAAATATTGTTTCAGTACAATTCTTAAAATTACTTTTAAATTCTACATGAACCCTCAGGGGCTTCCATTCATAGACAAAACATTGTTCTACATCAATTTACCTATGGCAAACAATTCATCAATAGCACCAGTCTTCAACCCCATGTAACAGTATAGCTTGGCATGGTACTGCACAAAGGCTATTGCTTCAACCTTTGCACCAATGTCAAGTCTTTGGCTTCTGTAGATCCCTGTTTATCATTCAAAGAACACAACATAAGATCAAGATAGTTTGTCATTAGTTAATTTTTTAACCATAATAGCGAACCCTTCCATCAAATCCACATGTTATGCATTAAAGTATTGCTCTACAGTTGACACAATGCCCTATTCACTGACTACAAAGAATTTACCTCACGCTTTGAAGGCTACGTTCTATAATACTTGATAACTCACCAATATCAACCATGTTCTTCAGGATATTTGTTCATGCTGAATTAAAGAGCACATGAAGTTCAAATGTCCTCAGTACAATAGGCAAGGAAAACCACATGACCAAAATGGACCACCTAGCAAAGCAACTTTCCCTGTCTGACCAAGGCTGTTTCTTTTTCAGAAAAGAAAAACTGATAAAAAAGCACATTTGAGAAAACATAAAAATAGGTCCACACTCTTGTGTAAAATCCCAGCTCTTCATTTCTGAATGACCCACACACTCCTACCATTCAGGAGAGACACATAATTTTGTTTTCTCCTATATTCAATCATACATTTCACAGAAACAATTCGTAAATGTATGCGGTTTGTGCCATAACTTCTATACGAAATATGTGCATATGAAAGCTTGAACGTTTGAGTGGTGAGATGTACTCTGGTGGATAACCTCAAAATTAATATAAACCTTGTTTCTTCAGTATAAGGGAATCACAATTAGTTATTTGTATTGCTTACCTTTCAATCAATGTCATGCCGAATATTCCTTGATCTTGATCTCTGTTCCTCAGAAATGAATCACAACAGTCATGAAATTCCCATGCACTTTAACTATGCCAGGATTTGTACTTGGGTGATCAGATCACAACATTGTAGGACTTGGAGGAAAGCAGCATATGATATTAGTAACTCATTGTATATCTTTGATTTCATTACAGAATCATCAAGAATGGCAAAGGCTATGAATTGATTTGAAAATATTCATGACATAAACACAGCATGAGCAACTTATTCACTTTGTGCCGTTGAAATGTGGTGCATATAATATGTACTGGTTGCATTGCTTTAGTTCTGTCATCAACAGAAATCAGTCATCAAATGCAGGAATATATACCTAAATGTGGATCCCAAAAGACACACTACATACTTCTTGTTTTTGCTCTGGGGACTTGTGTCTGGAGACGTATGTCTGCTGAGAATGTCAGCAGTAAACAGGGATTAGGACTATAGCTGTTAACAGGTAATGGGGATCAAATCCATGGGGAAAGTGTAGATAAGTGATGACGGAAATCACATTGTTAAACAGCATTAAACAGCTATAGCTGTGAATTAAATTTTACTCTTGCATTTTTTACTGCTAGGACAGAAACAAAAGTTTGCCCTTTTGTTGAAAATATGTGTGATCATAAGCATCTTTTAAGTATCCATTTATTTTGTATTTATTTATTTTTCTATTTTATAAAGCAAGCTTCTGCACGTAGCAAAAGGAGCTGATCAATAAATATATCTGATTCATGTCACTCATACTTTTTGAAGCAATTCTTTACTAAGATATTTTTTATATGAACATAATATAGCATGATGAATAAACTAAGTTTGAATAATAGACAGCACTGGTATGCTATAAGGAGATGCTATTTGTTCATTCAATAGTCAAACCAGAGCAGGAAGGATACAGTCTACTGGAAAATAGTGAGCGATGAAGGGATTGTTGGGAGACTTAGGGGACCAGGGCACAGTCAGCATTGAAGGGGAGGCATAATCATGTCAAATGTCCGGGTGTCATGAGCATTTCAATTGTAGTGACAAATGTCATATATATAAACATTATATATTTGTCAAAACATGGTAGAATTGAATCTTAAAATCACAAAGGACTGTACATTTTATGAACCTATCGAATAATTGAATAATAATACCACTTAACATAACAGCTGCAGTTCTCCTAATGCCGTTTATGGGACTGTCAAAGAATATACCGCACATGAGAGAATACTGCACAAAAAGTTCTTATCCTGTGAAAGAACTCAAGCTCTCTCAAATGGGTGGTTATTGATGTTTCATTTCAGAATATCAAATAATTAGTTTAAAGAATCATGCAGGCAAAAATTAAAACGTAACTGCAACAAGCACAGTAAATAGCAGGGGTCTGTTCAATTTCAACTCTATACGTTTTGGGGGGTTTTGTTTTCACAGGAATATGTATAGTTTAGTGGTTAAAGAGAACCATATAATACATGAAAGCCCAAGATCCCTGTCGAAATTCCTGCCTTTTTATTCTTTTTAACAGTTAAGTTGCAACATTTAGAGTGACCTATAAGAAAATATTAAAGTAACTATTTAAGTATAAGAACATATTACAATTGTGTTTTGATGTCATTCTGCTTTCTTCCGGAGTCAGCAGCTAAAGTGGCACAGCCGTCAGGTCACAGAGTATCCTTACAGCTGCAGAATAAAAATATTCAGAATCAGAAGTGGCTTTTTTTTATTCCTAAAATATCTCTTTCTAAAATGAACTATGATCTGCAAAGCTTTAGTTCATTACAGGAAAGAAAGACTCTCTCTGTAGTTTACTACTCATTACAAGATTCAGCCTTCCTTAAATCGTACTTACATCATGCTGGATCCAATATGTTTTAGCAACTAATTATTGACAGTGATTTGGAGTTTAATTAATCATTACAGCTTACACTTTCAATGTTTATGCCTTCACTCTTACTATCACTTTCATATAAAGGATCATGGACACCACGAGGCCTGTTCACAAAAATCCTTTTGTACTACTTTTGTAAAGCACTGCAAAATTCTATTCTGAAACATATGAGTATAAATGCCCACCTCCAACTTTACTATCTTTTCGATGGGGATCTTCTCACCCATGTAAGTTTACGACATAGGGCCTGAGTCTGATGCGGTTCGGAAAGCATTCCCACCAAGGGCCCGATTCTGATGCGGTTAGGAAGGCCTCGTAACGGTATTTGCTCCTTCCGAATCGGATCGGGAACGTGTCTTCCCGACCGAGGGCCCAATTACGATGCGGTTAGGAACATAGGCTCCCATTGAAGTCAATGGGAGTCCAACCAAATCGTATCTGGAAGCATCCGGCTGTATCATACCCAGTTGGTTGGACTCTCCCGATCCGAGTGGGTCGGAAAATATTTCCAAACCTATTTGGTCATGAAGTTTTCCAAACCGCATCAGAATCGGGCCCTTAGTAGTAAATGCAGGAGGAATCAGGGTGAGTAGCTGGAAAAATGGGTATCATTTCTATTAAATATGTGGGGGCTAAAGGGGAGTAAGAAGGGTTGTAGAAAGCATTAGAAAGGGGTTTAAGATGATTTGAGGAGGGACTTGCACCCATCCACTAAGAGTGGGTACATTGCTATTCAAACACTGCACATCTAAAGTTAATGCAGCTACAAAGGGACCCAAAAGGGTACTAAATTACTTCAGCCCAAAAAAGTAATCCACTACTAACTTTGCCCTCAATTGAGCTCTGTAATTTTGTACTGCCTTATTTCTTTGCTCTATCTTTCAGCCCTATTGAGGAAAAGAAAATCAACAGAAAAGTTTCCAGATATCTAGAAACATTCATCAATGACACATGATTGACCCACAATCAAGTGGTCTCTGGGGAAAACATTCTGCTCAACATGAAAGATGCCTTTACTGGTTATATTACTTGATTACGGAGTCTGTAAGGGCAATCTGATGTGGATCGTTTCTGTTCTTGAAATTCATCCCTTTCAAGTATTTGCTAAACCGTTCTCATCTAACTCTTTTCCAGTGTCATATGGTGTACCTTGTGGCTCCTCTTGAGCCCTGCTCATTTTAATTTCTGGTTACACCCTTTGGGCAACATCATACAATCCTTTGGCTTTATCTTACTTACTTATACTGATGATTGTCAGCTCATCTTATAACTTATA
Source organism: Triturus cristatus (assembly GCF_964204655.1). Lineage (NCBI taxonomy): Eukaryota > Metazoa > Chordata > Amphibia > Caudata > Salamandridae > Triturus > Triturus cristatus. The sequence continues at coordinate 162,208,337 of NC_140585.1, forward strand.
CAAAATTCTGGACACAATCCGTCCGAACTGAGACATTTCTTTACACCTGTCACCAAATGAATGGGGCTTTATTGTTTGAAAATGAATGGCGGAAAGAAGGAAGTTATGGTGGTGACGAACTGGACCAATTTATTGGCCTTGTTCCATCTCTATCACAATTGTGAAACATTGTAGCTACTGTCTAGATGATAATCTAAGCATGGACTAAGAAAATCGGACTCTGACAGCCTGCTGCTCTGGTTTCCTCCAGTGTCTTTAGAAAGCTATATGATTACTTCTGCCTACTAGCCAGAAAACCATGATCCAGACCATTATACCCTCTCACCTGGACTACTGTAATGTCTTGTGTCTTTGCCCAGAATGTCTGTGAATAATCCAAACTTCTGTGGGATCTACCTGCTTAGGTAGTCCCATGTCATCATTCCATCTTGTCCCATCTCAAAGACATGCATGGTTGTAGGTTGTTTAACCCGTTCGTCGCTTGTGACGGAGCGGTTCCGTCATGTGCGTCGGTTGCGCTGTGCGCATGACGGAACCGCTCCGTCATGGCCCCGCCCGCGCACGGAATCTTCAGCGCGGAGCGTAAATCCGCTCCGCGCTGAAGGGGTTAAATACAATGCTTTCTGTTGTGCATATCTTTCCCAAAACAACACAGGTCCACACTAGCTTCAGCATCTGATTCATTCTTAAATTCTCTCTAGGGCTGTTCAGTCCTCCACCTAAATTATGGCCTCTGTTCCTAGAATTAAAAGAGTCAAAAAATCAAACCCCCTTTGGGAATCTAAATGGCAAAACTCTCATACATACAAACAAAGCATCAACCAATATCACCAAAACAAAAATATGAAGTGTGTAAATATCTACACACCGCCCGCAAACTATCTAATGTATCAAATCTCTCTTCAAGAGTTTCTGCTCTTGAAGAATAAAGGTATTCTTGCTACAACACCTAAAGGTGACCTCTCTCTGGGTTTTGTACTATTAATTTGAATGTGTGAATATATGTGTTTTTGTAGGACCTTCTAAATATCACCAAGATATAAATGTTTCTCGCAGTGGGTGCAAATAGTAATGTGTGTTTTACTTTTTTCTATATATGGTTTAGAGAATAAATTGTGGCTGGCGATATTGTTTTTACTGAAGAAGGTGGCTGTCAAATCCTAGTACGCACAACAGGCGTCGCTGCTTCACAGATTTGATACACTAGATCTTTGGGACATTTGTTAGTATACGAGAACCATACACAAAAATATTACAACTAAACAAATGATTTGTTACAGACTGGTCTTTCAATGACATGATTAAATTGTCTAATGTACTCTCCAGCTTTGTTTTTTGTTTAATGAGAGTTTATTAATGATTATATTTTACCGTTTAGTGATTACATGGATACTTAATATGATGCATGTTTTTATGCTCTTTTTTAATAATGTTGACATTTTTATAATTTTAATTATTGATTTTTCTGTACTGTGATTTAAAAAAATACATATTACATTTTCTAAAGGAATTTGGCCGGCACTGTGTACATATTTACACACTTCATTTCATATTTGTCTTTTGGTGATATTAGTTTATCCTTTGTTTGTATGTATGAGAGTTTTACCATTTAGTTTCCGAAAAGGAGTTTGATTGTTTGACTCTTGGTCTAACTGGTGCCCAACCTCTTTGGTAGGAAAGGGCCCCTATCTTTTTTTGAGATAGAACTAGAATTGAATGAGCTAGAGAGGGAGACCACACCTTCAGATATCTGGCCCCATAACCTTTGAGGGGTCTACCCTTTTAGCTCTGCCAGAGTCAGGATGAGTAATCTACCAAAAGAAGACTCCACAGTCTGGGCAGAGACCTCTGTATGTGAAGTGCAGTAAAAAGTAAAACAAGTTTATTTAACTTGAAAAATATTTGAAAGTTAAATTTCAACCTTAATTAATTTCATACGTTTATTTAAAAAGTATAAAATAATATAAACACTCTACAGCACTATTAATTTAATTTAGAATTAAAATGGATAAGAATTAATAAATATAATTAAAGTACATTATATCACAACTATGTTTCTAGAGTTTAAATTAAAAAGTGCATTACTGCCTATAGAAAAATCAGTTTTCATATACATTAACAATTATTAATAGTTGCTATATAGAATTAACATTATTGCAGGTGTAGTTAATTAAAATATTTATTACATACATTTTTCAAATCAAAATAGGGTATCACAGTATGTTCTACTTCGCTATTTGCAATGTGGTTGGCATTGCCTGCTGCTGACCTTACTACTTGTGTTTGTTGTTTTTCTTTAGTAGTAACTGTAGGAGCATTATGTAGTGATGCTATTTTTGCCTCACCATTTAATACATTCACAATGCTCCCAAAATAGTCCTTAGATTGCCAATAATAAATCATTAGCTCAGTCCTGATAGTGTGGCACAGAGCAGTCAGTCTTTACTACAGGAACATGTGTTAAGCAGTTTGGAGTTTCCAGACTTCCAACATGGAGAATAAGTGATTGACATGACTCGAAAGAAATTCAACACTAATTTATAAAAATAAAGTGGATTTCTATATAAAGTTAGACACTAAAATGAACACAATTAAACATGTATAACAGGAGTTATAGATTTTTAAAAAAACAATAAATCAGTACACTTCATTTCTGTAAACTCCACCTATGCGGTCAATGGAATAAAGTAATAGCAACAATCGGTCAATTTCAGGTGAAGTTACATGGAACTCACAGAGAGTTAATATAAGGCTGGTCCCACAAGCGGCCTGTGTGCAGACTGCAGAGTTGTCCTGGCTGTCCTTGTTGCTAAGGCGGGTGCTGCGGGACAGCTGGGTCTATCGCTTAGAATATTCTGGGGAGAAAACAGATGCAAATGGTCAACCAGGGGGCCACTACTGGGGTTGGTTGAAGGTGCTGCATGGTTCTCTTGTTGAGTAAAGATGGTGGTAACTATACTGGTAAGGTAAGCAAGATTATACTTTGATGTCTGGAGGAAAATGGCAGCCACTTGACAATTGTTGGAGGTCAGGACTCCATTTCCTATAATGTACTAGACCTTCTAATTTTGGGCTCCCTCAGAGGGCCCAATGACAAGCGAGTATTTGGTTCCATGAGTTTGTTTTTTCCTGAGGGTTGCTGGCGTCTAGTGCCACTTGTCCATTGAAGTCTATAGTTGCCTTTGGTACTCAAATGGGTCCCTCTGTCTGGAGAAGCTGGTCTTTGGTCCAGGATGAGACTGTTGTGCAGTTGCTGAGTGACTGCCACAGATGCATATTATCATGCCTTTCCTTTGTGTAGATCCTGAAGTTGCAGACTCAGGTCTCTTCTTTGTCTTCAGTTGCAAGTCTTCCCAGAACCAATTTTCTGCTGTCAGGGGTGCCCTTCTAGATCCTAGATTTGGGGTATTTGGGATGTGGTTGCAAGTGGCCAATGGACTCCTTGCCATAGAGGCTAATCTGCCCATGAGGTGGCCACATCCAGAGGTTTGGGTCACCTTTTCTACCAGAATACTCTATAGCTGTATAGACCAGGTGGCCTACCCTAGGGATGTGGCTAGCCTTCTAGGGGTGTACGCCTCTTTCCTAGCTAATCTTCCTGCCTGCTCTGATGCAAATGTGCATGGGGCAGGGGGAGGTTGGCCTGCTTTGGAAGTTAGCCTGCATTCATATCAGAGGCGGGGCATGGTCTGAAGCTCACTGCCTTGATGTGCTTCTTTACTTGCCAACCTGACATTGAGGGGTGTGTCATCTTCTTCTCTGGCAGGCCTTTGTTTCTGACACTTGGGAGAGATTCCTGTCTTGGTGGTGGCAGCTTTAGGCTGCCAGTGAGAGAACAAGCAAGGTTGGGGAAACAGGTGGGTAGCCTCTCAGGTAGCCACCTGGGTGCATGCCACTTCAAACCTGACATTGGAATAATTAAGGGGTGAGGAGGCATTTTGTTTGATGGCAAGCATGACCATATCTTGCAGTACCATAATGGAGCTGGTGACCTCGGGGTACCTATGTGCCAGCCCATGTTATCCTATTGACCACTGATCAGTCTTTGAAGGTAAGGGCAACTATAGGGACGTAAAACTTGCATTTATATGTCCACACCACTTATATACTGCAACCTCATGCCTTAGCTTTAGGAGGCCTACCTTAGGGGTTACTGACATAGATAAGGATAGTTCTTTGACCTTGCCACTCAAGGTGAAGGTAAAGTCTAGCTACAGCAGTTCACACTGTTCCTGCAGTCTGCAATGACAGGCCTGTTGTATTTTGTTTAGTTGGGTCACTCAGTTTGGCATAGATAGTGCTTAAGGCTCTTGTGACCACTTTTAACACTCATGCGCTGGGTGCCGTGGTGCCACTTTACTAGGGACTTATAATGGGGTTAAATCCCTTGCCAATGGGGAGTACCAATTTGCTATGTCATATTTTAGGGAGTGAGCACTGGCACTGGGGCCTGTGCAGCAGGCTCCAGTGCACTTTCAGAGTCATAACCATCAGAACTGGGGTGAAAGATGTGGAGGTGACCATACAAAAAGTAAAAATTACTTAAAAGATATCTTTGTGGATCAGGTGGTATGTTTTTGAATTTTTACCTACTGCAAAGTGCAGTTTTTGTATTGGTCCAACATGGACTGATTCACACAAGTAACTTACATTTTTGAACAAGTTTTAACTTTTGAGTATGTTTACTATGTTTACCTATTCACACATTGTAACTAAAACAACTCCATCCTTCCAACCATTCAACCAATATATGACCATAAAATTACTACATGTAATTTGCAACCATATTTTATGTACTCGGGCGGAGGCTCAACATTCAAAGTAGTGATTCTACAGGGTTACAAATAAAAGACTTTGCACAGGAGGCTGAATCTACCTACCTGGACACCTCTGACTGGTAGTGAATAGGAGATCAACACATGGTGGTTAATAGGGAAATTATATACACCTGGGATCAATCAGGCACACGTGACACACATTCTCATACAACCACATATGTTATGTTATAAAATGCGTGGAGAGCGTAGATGCCCCAGAAATAGGGCTTCCCAGCGCTAGTCCAGACAAACTGCAACAAACAGCTTACAGAAGAGATGCAAAAGAATGGTCCTAAAAGGAAAAAAGTCAAGTCTTCAAAGTTTTCTGGAAGTGCAAATGATCCGGAGTTTCCCTGATAAATGGCGGAATTGCATTCCAAAGAGCTGTGGTCTTTGCATGAAAAATATAGCCTTCCACTCTTACTCTCTTGACAAGAGGAACAATGGCCAGATTGCATAAGATTGGAGGAGATGAGAGGGTCAATATGGAGGTAGCAGGTTAAACAGAATAGGGGGGCCTCTGAGAATGTAAAATCTTATGGGAGAAACGCGAGGCCCTAAAGTGCGTACACCTATCCACAGAGAGCTTGTGCAACTTGAGAAAGACGCCAGAAACAGGGCAATATTGTGGGAGAGAGAACAGTAGCCTAGCTGTGGCATTTTGTGCCAACTGGAGTCTTCTAGCCACTGCCTTATTTACTCCCAGATATAGAATGTTGAAATAATCTAATGAGAAAAGGATTGCTGCCCGAATGATGATTTGGAGGGGTAAAAAAACTAGAATGAGTTTATGACCTCTCTAGAGCCCAGAGCATGTGCCTTGCTCGCTGTGATACGGGTTGCAAGCTAGCCTGCCTGAAGAGGGTTGATACCCCGAAACTCGTCTCAATATGCTTGTTTCCGGTCCAGGGAGGGCCTTGCCTGGCAGTTCAGGCTGAACTGTTCCAATGAGGAGCAACGTCAAGACTGATTTGAATATTGCTAAGTCCAAACTGGGGTATCATGAGGAACAGAATAAAATGGATTAAACCCAGATCTTTGTGTCTGGGGGGAATGTTTGCATTGTTGAGCATTTCATTCATCATTTGTTCTTTTTGCTTTTGTCGCTCTAAGTGGGAATGGCACGCCCAGATCTGGGTCACATCCTCATTGTGACACTGGATTCAAGCTAGCCTTCCTGATGAGGGTTGATACCTCGAATCCTGTCCCAGGATGCTTGTTTCCAGTCCCAGGAGGACATGGCTTGGCAGTTTGGGCTAAACTGTTCTCAGAGAAGCAGGGTCAAGACTGCTTTGCATATGGCTGGGTCCAAAATGGGGTGGCGTAGTGAATACAAATAATGATGGATTAAACCCAGATCTTTGGGACTGGAGGTGAATGTTTACATTGTTCAGAATTCCATCCATCATTTGTTCTTCTTGCCTTTTCTGAGAAGGAAGAGAAATTCGACTGAGAAGTAGATAGCCCTTCTAATACAAGGTTGTGATGCAAAACTACAAATATCTACATCAGCTGCCTCCAGTCTCCCTTACTAAAGCTTATAATGCACCCTAATGGCAGGATGTGACTAATGTGGTCAACGCATTAGACAAGCAGCCCCAGGATTAGGCTTGCTAGTCTTCTTCATGGCCAACTGAAGACTAGCTCTGTCCTGCCCGCTCTTGAGATAAATCTCCTCTCCAACATGCACCCTGCCTGCTGTAAAGATTGCCTCTTCCAGACAACACTATTGTGGTGTGAGGTAAGATTAAGCCCTTGGTGTACTTTTATTTTCTCTGGAGTATTTGGGGTAATTTGGTAATTCTGCATTACTCTTGTAATGCAGAACTATCATTTGTAAAGCCATGATGCCATGTTGCATAACCCATTCTCCCCTTTTCGGGAAAATTGGACCACAAGAAGAACAGAAACAACGTGATAACACAAATGCTCACATTCATCATTTTGAGTAGATTTGTGAAATGAGGATTGGGAACATGCAACTCAAAATGTATTGTCAAGTTAATATTTTACCTAAATAGACTTATTTAGTATAAGTTAATCTTTTCGTTTCTAAACAAGAAGGATATGCTATAGAGGTTACTTTGAAAGTTCATCTTCTTGTCCTGGAGACTACTACCTCTGCTTTGTCCAACCCTTGACCTCTTTGGAAATTTTTTGGTGGGTGGCCTGAAGTTTAGGCTAGAGGGGGGTAGGGGTGGCTCATGTGGGATTAACCCCTTTAAGGTTTTTATGAAAACATGTTTTATGGTCCTAGTGGCCGAAATAAAGATTTTTGACTGACCAAAAAAAACAACATGTTTTTTGTAGACGGAGACCTAGAGTCTCCATTTTCTTGTGTGGGATTTTAAAAGTGTTGTAGTGATTTATTTACCATTTTACGGTGATGCTGTTTAATAATTTGGTGACAAGTCTGTGCTGCACTAAGTCTTCGGTGTTTCACATCCATATAGCTGCTCTATTATCATTCAGAGGGTTGTGGATGGATGTGGATTAAATGCAAAACGTTGATGATATATTTGCTGTCCTTTCTATGCAATGCTGCAAGATGGGTTTTTTCTGAGGGGGTGGTGGTGCTCCAGGCAGGAAAGGGCAACTATTTTCCTTTTTCTCCTTGCTTCTTCCATTCCTGGCCATACAGTGGTACCCATTTTATGTAGCCAGTGTGTGTGTTTGCCAAATGTTGCCATGTGTTCTTTGTTCTCCATGCCTCTTCTTTTTTTGCTATGCAGCATTGACCATTTTCAGGCCTGGGCTCCGCAAAGTTACAAAAAATCTCTGTGAAGTTCCTCGAGTGGTGGACTGCAGTGCGAACTGCAGTTTGTGCTGGTATTCCTGCCGCTTGGGTAGAAATTATACTGGAGCAGCAGCTCGTGCTCGCGAACCTACAGTTCGTGAGCGCGAACTTACTCTTCACAATCACGAGTGGGGATAAAACTCCACTGCACATCGCCAAGCAGAGTTTTCTGCACTCTGCGCGCTCCGTGAGTGCGAAGTGCAGAAAACTCAGCGCAATGAGCGAAGTTCACTGCCCAGGCCTAACCATTTTTTGTGTGTGTTGACATGGTTGTCATTTTGTCTTTATGCTCCAGGCTTCCTTCTTTTTGAGTTTTGCCAGTGTGTATTTTCGCCAATACCATAGTCTTACATGTGTTCTTTGTTCCCCTAGCCTCTACATTTATCGCTATGCAGCGGTTGCCATTTGTTATAGCCAGTGAGCTTGTATGTGTGTGTGTGGTCTTTATGGCCATTTTGCCTCTCTTCTCTATGCCTTTTTCTTTGTTAGCATGTGGCAACCACCATTTTGTAGAGCCAGTTAGTGCATGTGTGTGTTTGGTGGCCATTTTAGTATTCCATGCCTCTCTCTGTAGTGCCCATGCCATAATTGAGCCAGCCTCCACCTTTTTTGTACCCAGTGTGTGCTTCAATCCCTTTATTCCACTTTTAAAATCCATTTTCTATGAACATTGATAGAAAATGCTAATGAAAGTTTGGTTCTTTTTTTTTTGCTTATATATACATTTATTTGTGGTTGTGACTGATTGAAGTTGAGTGATCTTGTTTTTATCCATTCTTCAGATTTCATTGCTTCCCATCAACCTCCCATAGAGTCCAGGTGGTTCCTGCTGGGGCACCGGTAATCATTTAATGTTTTTTCTTCAATGTTTGCCTCTTTCACCCTGCACTCAAAACAATCTCCAGGGGCCCTGGTGGGGCTCAAACATTTATTAATTTATTAATTATTTAATGATTTATTATATTTCTTTTCCTGCAGCCTCTGTTTCCTATAAGGGCCTCAGCATTGTTCTAGAGGCCCACAAACTATACATTGCTGCATAAATTTGTCTCATGAAAACATTATTTATGCTTGTTTTGGGCATACTAATGGTAAGCATTTGGGATGATGAGGATTAGGATGAGGAAATGATGATGATGATGACTACTACACAGGTGTTACATTGGCTAGAATATTTTGATTTCACTGACTTTTGTTCTGTTGCTTTGTCTGTAGGTGCTGAAGAGGACATCACACACAGTACTGATATTGGATTGAAGTATACAAATTAATCAGCTGACAGTGACACCTGAGCCCTCTGCTGCTAAGTGCTTTTGCTCCTAGTGCTAAATAATAAGTGCTAGTGCTAGGAAGATGCTTCCAAAGAAGGAGGTATAGGCCAAGAAGCTAGCTATTACCACTGACATCAAGCCCTCATTCTTTTTTAGGAAAAGTGGCATAGCAGCTACAGCCGGCTGAGAATCCTGCATCAATGGCATCATCACCACCAAAACTCAAGGCCATATCTCTCAGTGTTGCAGTGACTGCAGTAATGGAGAACAGTAAATATAAAATTGAACGATCTCAGCCACAAACCAAATCATCACTGGAAAGTTAACACCAGGAGCCACAGGCAGCAGCAGGTGTTCCGGATACAGGAGCAAATTGTGAGGTAGAGTTTCTTGCTGAGCAATATATTGTTGAGAAAATTGCCCTCCCGCAATCAGTTTCATGATCTCCAGCAAGGAAAAGAGCACTCCACCATTTTCACCAAGCCTAACCTTCTTCTGATCTTGACAAGGATTGAACCCCAGACAAATTTCCAGAAAGCTTTGTGGCGAGCCAGTGTTCATTATTGTGAAGAGTGGCACAGAGGAGGGAGAGATTGCCTTGGTTCAATCTCTCAGAGGCATGAGGTTTCACCAGCCTCACCATGGAGAAGCTTTCATAGAGGTTCCTGGAGGCAGAAGGACTCATAGGGGTTTCTGCAGTGGATAATGTCAGATTGGTCTACATCTAGGACACACCTCTCCTAACCTGAGGATGAATACACAGGCGCAGGAACACCCACGTTTTGGAATGACCCCTGCTGGATGCAGTGAAGTGAGCTTGGACCTCTAGGGGGTGCAGTGCTCAGTTCCTCACAATGTTTCTGTCTGAGGCCTGGGGTCTGCTCCTTCAATCCGGCCAAGTCCAGGAGGATTACTCATATTGCGGGGTCTGGTAGGTGCTGGAAAGTGAGCTAGACCATTTGACCCACTTTTTATGTCCTATTCTCCCAAGCAGTGGAGTTGCCCCTTTCTTCTTCCTGATCTGGTTCCATGCTCGCTAGAGGCTGCTGCTGCTGCGGACCCTGAGCCTGAGGTGGCTAGCCTTTGGGGTGGTTCAGTTGCTCCTTCAGCTGCATGGGACCTCCCTAATTAGAACTGTCTGAGGGACCTGGAGGGATTGAACTGGCTTGCTGAATGCATGGGAGGGTGCCACTTGAGAAATACCATGAGAACCAAGGGCCAGGGGACAACATGTTACTTGCTGAGACTTAGAGATTGGCTGCCCCCTCGCTAGGAGCTCAAGAGACTTTAGAGTGATTGACTGAAGCAAGCCTACCGTCAATCAATCAATCAATCAATCAGAGAATTGCCAGGTCTTGAGGGTTTCCTGAAGGATTTCAGGGTGGGGGCACGTCTGATGTCTGTGGGTAGCTCATTCCAGGATCTGGCTGCAATTTGAGAGAAGTATCTTCCGCCTGCTTTGGCTCTGTAAATGTGCTGGGATTTGGCCAGTGTGAGGTTGGAAGATTGGAGGTTTCTTTTGGGTATGTGAAAGTTGATTCTGTTGTTGAGGTATTTAGGTCCGTTGTTGTGTAGGCATTTGTAGATGTAAATGAGGATTTTGAAAGTGACTCTTTTCTCCACGGAGAGCCAGTGGAGACTTCGTAGGTGTTGGCTGATGTGTTTGTGTCGGGGGATGCCGAGGACAAGTCTGGCGGCGATGTTCTGTGTTGTCTGGAGTTTGTGGAGTAGGGACTTGTTGATGCTGACATAGATTGTGTTTCCATAGTCCATTCTGGTGGTGATGAGTGCATGGGTGACTGTCTTCCTTGACTCAGGGGGATCCACTTGAAGGTCTTGCGGAGGATGTGGAGGGTGTTGAAGCAGCTGGAGGTGACAGCTTTGTCGGTTCATGGTAAGTGATGAGTCGAGTACGATGCCGAGGTTCTTGGCATTGTCTGAGGGGGTAGGTGGGCTTCCAAGGGCAGTCGGCCACCAGGTGCTGTCCCATGCAGAAGGGGTGGTACAGAGGATGAGGACTGCTGTCTTCTCGGCGTTGAGCTTCAGGCAGCTGTTGGTCACCCAGACTGGGATGTTTTGCATTCCTTTCTAGAAGTTGACTTTGGCAGTGGTGGGGTCTTTGGTGAGGAAGAGGATGAGCTGGGCGTCATCGGCGTAAGATACGAGGTTGATGCTGTGTTGTTGGACGATGGCTGCGAGGGGGGCCATGTAGATGTTGAAGACGGTGGGGCTCAGGGATGAACCCTGTGGGACTCCGTAGGTGATTTCCATGGGGTCGGAGAGGAGGGGTGGGAGTCTGATCCTTTGGCTTCTTTTGGTGAGTAATGATCGGATTCAGTCCAGGGCTATTCCCTGTATGCCTGCATCATGTAGTCTGGCGACTAGTGTGTGTGGTGGGAGAAGGTGTCAAAGGCCGCTGATAGGTTGATTAGGATGAGGGCTGTGGAATGGCCTTGGTCCAGGAGGGTACGGATGTTGTCTGTGGTGGCGAGGGGCCGGTCTCTGTTCTGTGGTTTCTTCAGAATCCAGATTGGGATGGGTCAAGGATGGCATTCTCTTCAATGAATCGTGTCAGTTTGCTGTTGACTGTTTACTCTGCATTTTTGGCTGTGAAGGGGAGGAGCAAGATGGGCCAATATTTCTTGAGGTCAGTGGGGTCAGCTGTGGGCTTCTTGAGCAGGGGTCGGACTTCTGCGCACTTCCAGTCATCTGGGAAGGTGCCTGTTTTGAAAGTGGTGTTGATGGTGTTTTGTAGTTTGGGTGTGATGGTGTGGTAGATGTGAGGAGGGCAGGGGTCGGTGGGGCCCCCGAGTGGATGCTTTTTATGGTTGAGGCGGTGTCTTCGGCCTTGATTGATGTCTCCAGTTGAAGATTGTGGGCTGGCTGGTGTCTCTGGGGATCAGGGGGCCATCTGTGGCACTTGGTGGATGGTCGACTAAGTTGTCGTAGAGGTTTTTGATCCTGAGGTGAAAATAGGTACCAAACTTGTCGTAGAGGTCTTGGGATGGGGTGATGTCTGTGGTTCCGCTGCATTGGATGGTGAATTCTTGAATTATACTGAAAAGTTTCTTGGAGTTGGTGGAGTTGGCCAGGATTTTGTTGTGGATGGCTCTGATCTGGTTGTGGTAGTCCATCATGGTGTCCTTGTAGGTGGTGTGGTTCTCGGTTGTCTTGGTGTTTCTCCAGTTCTTCTCTAGGAATCTGCAGGTGTGTCTGGCTTCTTGGAGAGCGATGGTGAACCAGGTGGCTTTCCTGGGGTGTTGTCTGTTGGGGTTGGTAGCGGGCAAGTTCATCTGTGCAGTTGGAGATTCAGGTGTGGAGTTCTCCGACTGCATCATCTGCGTTGGGTGCCCAGGTGTGGTTGTCTCGGGTGAGGGTGGAGTTAAGTTGCCCGTTGGTAACCACCTTACTCCACTTCCATCGTGGTGGGCTTGGGGCTGGTTTGGGTGCCTTGGGTTTGTTGATGGCAAAGTGTACGCAGTGGTGGTCAGTCCATGGCAGCTGCGTTGTGTGGCTGAATTGGACGCTGTTTCCTGCGGCGAATATGGGGTCGAGGGTGTGTCCTGTTCTGTGGGTCGGTGTGTTGACGAGTTGTTTCAGTCAGATGCTGGTGAGGTTGTCATGAAGGTTAGTGGAGTTGGGGTCGCTGGGGTTGTTGAGGTGGAAGTTCAGGTCTCCAATGAGTATGTAGTTTGTTGAGGCGAGGACGTGGGGTAAGATGAAGTCGGTAATGGTGGTGGTGAAGGGTGCTCAGGGGCCGGGGGGTCTGTAGACGAGGGTTCCTCAGAGTGAGGCTTTGGAAGTGGTCTGGATCTGGATGCTCAGGTGTTCCGTGAGGGGTAGGTTTCGCTGGAGGTGGTGAGGCGCAGTGTGCTCTTGTGGGTGATGGCGAGGCCCCCTCCTGGGCGGATGGGGTGGTCTTTCCTCTGGATCTTGTATCCATCTGGGATGGCGGTGCTGATGTTGGGGGCAGAGAATGCGCTGGTCCAGGTCTCTGTGAAGAAGGCGATGTCGGGCAAGAGAGAGTCGAGTAGGTTCCAAATTTCCATGGCGTGTTTGTGTATGGAGCGTACATTGAGGAGGATGCATTTTAGGATGTCGTCGGCGGTGTTGAAGGCTGGGGTGGCGGTGAGGGTCTGACAGCAGTGGATGCAGGAGAACTGGCCATGGGTCGTGTTCGGCGAGGCCTGTTGGCATTCTCTAAGTCTTCCAGGGTTGAGTGCGAGGAGGGTGGTGGTGTCGTAGCTATGGGTTGTGGGAGGTCCAGGGTTCCTGGCACTGGCCGCAATCGGGTCGCGGACGGGCACAGACAGGCTTGCATTTGGTGTGCTCATGGTGCGCCTGCTGTGTGCGGCCGTTGCGTGACCGTGCAGCACCCGCCATTAAGTAGGGGAGGTGGGAGGGAGGAGAGGCTGGAGTGGGGAAATTCCAGGGGGTAGTTCTGGGTGAAATTCCTGGTGGGAATTCCAGGGGGAGGGGCCACAAGGGCAGCAGTGGCGAAAGGAACGAGAAAATTAAAACAGTGGTGGAATAAGAGCAAGACACAGATGGGCACAATAACAGTGGTACAACAAGGAATAATTAGGAAAATAAAATGGCTGAGAAAGGTTACGGTGGTTGCAGGCAGTCTGCTCCCAGCTGGAGCGGGCCGCAGGCACAGGAGCGGGCAGCAGCCTCGAACCTCCCAAGGAGGAGGTTAGGGTCTGGAGGCAAGAGATGGCACAGCAGAGCTGAGGGATGAGAGTGGACCTAAACCGAGGGTCGGAGGTCTTACTCCTACTACCATCAACATTCTATATGCCATCTAAAAGGCCCAGTCAAACAGAGTGACTAGCTATTTCTCTCAGGCTGCATGTCTCAGTCTTGTAAAAGTGGTAGGAGACATGGTGCTGACAAAAGAAGACCTCCTGGCCATACTCAGGTAATTTAAAAAAGAGCTCAGGGAAGAGCTAAAGTCTGATCTAGCCTCATCTCTAGGTAACCTAAGGAATGCCATCAATACCTGGCTTTCCACCCATCATGCTGATATAGACTCAGTGGGGGCCAGAACCTTAGACCTTAAAATGAAAAGCCTTGAATTGTAGCAGAGGATGGGACCGCTGGAGTCCGACACAGAATACTTACGCTCCCATCTGCAAAATGCAATTCTTAAGTATGAAGACCTGGATAATCACTCCAGATGGGACAACATCCACAAAAGACAGCAGCAGAGGAAGTAGAAGGCTCTGACCTAGAAGTGTTTTTGGGAGGTATTTTCTCTTGGGCGACGATCATCCGTATGTGTGGCTGGAGAGGGTCCACAGGGTAGGGCCACAGAGGTTGTGAGACAATTCTTGGGTATGCAGACAGAATATCAAATTGCAAATGTCGGCTTACATAAATATCGATCGAGTTGGAAATATAGTGACACGGAAATATGGACAGCAAGAATATCGTGGTCAAGAATATCGAATTTAAGGTAAGAAATATAATTTACAAAAATATAGAAGTCATTATTACATTTTGCAAAAATATATTTGTTTAAAATATCTTTTTTTATTGCTGTTATTCAATTTAGTTACTATTTTATGTATGTGATGTATGTTTTTTGGTATAAGTATTGCTTATGTTTTTTAATATATGTGGTACATTTGTAGTATTTATCAATTTATTTTAATTCAATTTTGCGTTTTTAGGTTCCGTAGCAGGTTGTGGGTTTAAAGGGGAAAGGGTGGGAAGTCATTCCCTTATAATAAATTAATGATTATTTTTTATTTATTCATATTTATTTAATTGAAATTTTATAGTGTTAATTGTGGAATGTAATTTATTGGCAATTAATAATTAATTGGTCGTTAATTAATATTAATTATTGAATTGGTAATTAATTATGGTAATGTAATGTAGGTGCAGGCTGTGGGGTTTATAGGGGTAACGGGTGGCAAGTAATTTATTTTTGATTAATTAATAATTAGTTGTTAATTAATATTAATTGATTGTAAATTAATTATGGCAATTGTGTGATGAATATTAGGTGTGGGTTGTGTGGTTTATAGGGGTAAATGGTTGGTAGTAATGTATGTATAATTAATTAATAATTAATTGTTAATTAATAATAATTAATTAATTGAAAATTAAATATGGGAATGTAATTCATTTTAGTTGTGGGTTGAGGGGTTTATAGTGGTAAAGTGTTGGAACTAATTTTTGTTTAATTAATTAATAATTATTTGATCATTATTATTAATTAAATAATTGATATTTATTATGGTAATTGTTTATATTGTTTGTGTGTGGGCTTTACTTTTATCGGTGTAAACAGTAGGGAGTAAGTAATCTTTATAATTAGTTGTTAAATACTATTAGTTTTGTAATTTAAAATATAAATAATTTTTAATTGTGTAAATAATTTTTTTACAGTTTAATGTTAGCTGATGGTTGGGGAGATTATAGGCGCAAAGTGTAGGAACTTAATTTATTTTTATGAGTTTTAATTTGTTTTTTAATTAATATATTTCTTTTATTGTTAATTAATTATGTTATTAATGGAAGTACTTTTTAGGTCTCGCTGGCGTTGCAGCGCGAAGCGCTGCCGCCAACGAGAACTATTGTCGCCGAGATGCCTCTCAAGGGAGACAGACGGGGGCACGCGCAACGATTGGGTTCTGTGGACGTGCTTCTGACGCACACAGACATGCGCGCGCACACACCCCGCCGCTGCCGACCCCCCTCACCGCATCCGTGGCTGCCTAACACGCGTGCACACACCTCGTACTGACTTGTTTAAATGTATGTTCGAAAGACTTGAACATTCGAGTAAGCAGTGCACTGACACTAAAAAACACGACGTTTCACTGCGCACGCGTCTTACAGATGCACATCACACGTCAAAGTTTCCCTTGCGTCTCACTGCATCTCAAACAAGTTACATTGAAAGTAATTGTCGGCGAGCAGCGTTGCCCAAATTATTAATTTGTTTCTATTACTTATCTTCTTCGGATTTGTCTCTATTATAATAATGTTAAAATGGGTAGACGTGGAACTGTGAAATGAAACACAAGCGTAGAAAAAAAACGTACTTTTGTCACAACTGTAACTTCAGCAGTTTGCAGGATACCGTTTTTACTAACCAGCTAAGCACTACTAAAATTAGTAATTCCAAAATTGACCTTTGCCTGCTGTGGTGAATGTCACTCTCCTTCGGGTCGAGTTCGCGCTATATAAATATGCAACATAAGATCGCTCCGCTGTTAGACCAAGAGCTGCCATTTGCAAACCGCTTCCACC
The DNA here is from genome assembly GCF_964204655.1 of Triturus cristatus. Classification (NCBI taxonomy): domain Eukaryota; kingdom Metazoa; phylum Chordata; class Amphibia; order Caudata; family Salamandridae; genus Triturus; species Triturus cristatus. Next base: position 162,224,488 of record NC_140585.1, read on the forward strand.
CACCCCTCTTCCGCTACTTGAGATGCACTTGTATGTAAATATTACTCGCCCAGACTTATGGGAACCCCGAGGATAAGCAGTTTTGAAGAACTTCTTCCATGGTGACTGATAACAATAGAATACAATTGCCATGCTTGTAATTGTCGGCAATCAGCATTGCCCAAATTATTAATTTGGTTCTATTACTTATCTTCTTCGGATTTGTCTCTGTTATAATAATGTTAAAATGGGTAGACGTGGAACTGTGAAACGAAACACAAGCGTAGAAAAAAAACTTACATTTGTCACAACTGTAACTTCAGATGTTTGCATGATACCGTTTTTACTGGCCAGCTAAGCACTACTAAAATTAGTAATTCCAAAACTGACCTTTGCCTGCTGTGGTGAATGTCGCTCTCCTTCGGGTCGAGTTCGCGCTATATAAATATGCAACATAAGATCGCTCCGCTGTTAGACTAAGAGCTGCCATTTGCAAACCGCTTCCACCCACCCCTCTTCCGCTACTTGAGATGCACTTGTATGTAAATATTACTCACCCAGACTTATGGGAACCCCGAGGATAAGCAGTTTTGAAGAACTTCTTCCATGGTGACTGATAACAATAGAATACAATTGCCATGCTTGTAATTGTCGGCAAGCAGCATTGCCCAAATTATTAATTCGGTTCTATTACTTATCTTCTTCGGATTTGTCTCTATTAAAATAATGTTAAAATGGGTAGACGTGGAACTGTGAAACGAAACACAAGCGTAGAAAAAAAAGTTACATTTGTCACAACTGCAACTTCAGCAGTTTGCATGATACCATTTTTACTGCCCAGCTAAGCACTACTAAAATTAGTAATTCCAAAACTGACCTTTGCCTGCTGTGGTGAATGGCGCTCTCCTTCGGGTCCAGTTCGCGCTATATAAATATGCAACATAAGATCGCTCCGCTGTTAGACCAAGAGCTGCCATTTGCAAACCGCTTCCACCCACCCCTCTTCCGCTACTTCAGATGCACTTGTATGTAAATATTACTCGCCCAGACTTATGGGAACCCCGAGGATAAGCAGTTTTGAAGAACTTCTTCCATGGTGACTGATAACAATAGAATACAATTGCCATGCTTTTTAGGTCTCGCTCTCAGAGATGCCTCTCAAGGGAGACAGACCGGGGCACGCGCAGCGGTCGGGGTCTGTAGACGCGCTTCTGAGACACACTTGCGCAGACGCACACAGACACACGCGCGCGCACACACACCCCACCGCTGCCGACCCCCCTCACCGCATCCGCGGCTGCCTAACTCGCGCGCACACACCTCGCAACCACCGCCGCCTCCCCTGTACAATGGTCAGTCATTACCTGCTTCTTGTGTGAATCCCTGTAGCACTTGAGTGATTTTCATGCATGACGTCACAGGCCTGTGTTGAAGTCTTTCAAGCGGGTCCAGTAATTAGAAGTGACTTGAAGCCAAGCCTACCGCGATAAGAACAGGGTCAGGCTGACACCCGGGAAGCTAGAAATCATTCGGCACCTGCTATTCTCAGAATACATTCCTCTTCTCAGTGCTGTCAAAGCATAGGCTTCCTTAAGCATCTCACATGCCCAGCAAAGATGATCACTTCCTGCTACATGTGCAAAAATGTTGTTTTCATTCTTCTCTCTAATTATTTTCAGGTCAGCTTCTCACATGATGCTGCAGTTGTCACGTTTGCTTCTTCCACGTCCCCTGTATTTAGTTGTGTTTCATCACCCAGCATTCGATGGTAGCAGCTGCTGTAAATAGAGCAGGCTGAAGTAGCGTCTTGGTGTTTTTTTTCTACGTACTTACGTCATTGGCAACATCAGACGGAAGCGTGCGTGTGTCATAAGTAAAGTTGCTTCCTTCGCAGAACTGTAATTGCGGAAAGCGACGCATGCGTGAAAGGAGTGGAATGTTTTGGGTGGGTACGTATAAGTAATTCACTGTAGCAATCAGCCGACGGCATCTTCTAATAACACCTTATATGTGATGAATGTGTTTGATGACCTCAACCTTATATAATGAGATTAAAAGATTACGTATACCTCGGACTACGTGGGGCCGAGCACACACACCTGTGCCAAGTTCCTGGTAAATTGAAATTGAAGCATGCTGAGGCAGGGTTGAAACCCTCCGAGTGGGGAATGGATCATAATGTTATAGGTTTGCCTCTATCGAGGCTTCTTCAGTGTCAATATTGCTTACTCTTTAAACTGGAGCTACACCGTTTGGTCAGTATCTACGAGTGCTCTAGCTATACTGAGGTTTTGCTTAATGACTGGGCTTGCAGAATTGCCTTTTCGAGCTAAACGTGTTTGATGAATTGGGGTGCAGTTTCAAGGCTGCCATGAGCCCTAATGCAAGAGAAATGTCTCTGATATTAGTTGGGCAGTGTAAGACAGCCAGAATTGGGGTGCAGTGGGCCCATCACACCCCTGCACACAGTTGAATTGCACGTGCTATAACAGCTATGCTAATGATACTGTTAACAGACCCTTCTCTGTTCTTGTTGTAAGCATTGTAATCCACGAATGATTTTCCAAATGTGTCCGAGATTTTGTTGTTCATTTTGTGAAAATGTGCTACCACCAGTGTGACTCGTTATGTTTCTGTGTTGGGTGGATCTGTCTACATCAGTGAGTTAAGGGGGACAGTTCTAGGTGTGTGATGGGTGAGACAAGAGGGCAATACAGAGCCTACTTGCCTTCTAGGCTTGTTTGCATGTTTATGGCCCGTCAGAAATACATGGGGGTAAGACTGTTCATGGTAACTAGTGCCATTTTTTGCCATAGTAGACAATCAACATATATTTGTGCTGCCTTGGATGTATATTAAGCAAAAGACACACAATTGATGGCTAGGTTCAAACTGGAACCGCATGGTGAGCAAAAAAACGATGGATTTAGGCCCAGATCTCTGTACTGGGGTGAGTGTATGACATTGTTCTGCATTCTGTCCATCAATTGTTGTTTTTGCATTTGTCACCCCGAGTGGGAAGGGTATGCCCAGATGTGGGTCCCTTGCTCTCCATGCCACTGGAATCAAGCTATCCTGGCTGAAGAGGGGTGAAACCCCGAAACCGGTCCTACGATGCTTGTTTCCAGTCCAGGGAGGACCTGGCTTGGCAGTGTGGGCTGGACTGTTCCCATGAGGCACAGGGTCAAGACTGATTTGCATATGGCTAGGTTCAAACTGGAACGGCATCTTGAGCAAAACAAACATTTGCAATGCAATAGGTCTCGCAGTTACACGAGTTAAAGCTATTGGCATTGCAAATAGGCATTGTTATTTGCAATGTCAATAGCTCAAACTCGCGTAAATGCGAGACCTAATGCATTGCAAATGCTTGTTTTATTTAGATGTGGGCTGTGAATTGTGTGGTGTTATAGGGTAGGAAATTAAAATAATAAATTGATGTAATAATTAATGTTTTTGTTTCTAAATAATGTATAATTTTAAATATGAATTTGATTGAAAAATATTTTGTAGTGTATTTAATATAATATTGGTAGGTATTTGTCACATGTATTTAACATTGTTATATATCTTTATTTTTAATTTTAAATATATTTGTATTTTAATTTTTATCATATTTATATCTTTTTTATTTATATTGTTTTTCAAATATTTTTGTTGTTGTTAACATTTTGTTTGTTTTTAAATTTGAACTGACTGGAGTGAGAATATTAATTCTTACCTGTACGCAATCCAACACTTTTCCTACTGTTGCACTGACAGGAGTGGGAATAGTAATTTTTACCCCACCCCTCCCCGCTATCCAAACCTTTCCCTACTGTTGCGTTTATTGGAGTGGGAATAGTCATTTTTATTCCTCCGCTATCCATCACTTTCTCTACTGTTGCACTCACTGGAGTGCTAATAGTCATTTTTACCCTTCCGCTAGTCAACACTTTCCTTACTGCTGCAATCACTGTAATGGGAATAGTAATTTTTACTCCTTCGCTATCCAACACTTTCCATACTGTTACACTCACTGGAATGGGAATAGTAACTCTTACCCCTACGCTATCCAACATTTTCCCTACTGTTGCACTCACTGGAGTAGGAATAGTAATGTTCACCCTACCGCTATCCAACAGTTTCCCTACTGTTGCACTCACTGGAGTGGGAATAGTAATTTTTACCCCTCCTCTATCCAACACTTTTCCTATTGTTGCAATCACTGGATTGGGAATAGCAATTTTTACCCCTTCGCTATTCAACACTTTCCCTACTGTTACACGATGTAAGGCTTTAACTGCTAGGTGCTTTTTACTTGAATTGTGTACTTGAATTTGGATTGTGTATTCTTGGGGGCATTTTTAAAAAGCAATTTTTTAAAAAGTGAACTCAGGGAAATGATTTATTTTAATTAAACTCACATTCCAAACTGACAGACAGAGCTAATAGCTCACTCTTTACTTTGGCCAGGAGCGGCACCCGTATCTCAGTGGGGCCGCTACCCCACGCCCACAGTGCCAATCAGTGTTACTCAGAACCTACTTTGGGCCCGATTACAATGTGGTTAGGAAATCTTCCCTTCCGAATCGATTTGGAAATGGTTTCTGACCCACTCGGACCGGAAGAGTCCGACTAACTTAGTACGATGCATCCGGATGCTTCCAGATACGATTTGGTTGGACTCCCATTGACTTCAATGGGAGCCTATGTTTCTAACTGCGTCCTAATCGGACCCTCCGTCGGGATGACATGTTCCTGATCCGATTCGGAAGGAGCAAATGCCGTTAGCAGGCCTTCCTAACCATATCGTAATTGGGCCCTAGGCGGGAAACTACGGTCTAAGGCTTTTACCGCTAGGTGCTTTTTACTTGAATTGTGTACTTGACTTCTTGGGGTCATTTTAAAATAAGGCTATTTTTAAAAAGAGACTTCAGGAAACTGATTTATTTTAATTAAACTCGCTTTCCGACCTGACAGACAGTGCTAATAGCTTACTCTTCACTTTTGGCAAGGAGCGGCACGTGTATCTCAGCTGGGCCGGTCCCCCACGCCCACAGCGCCAATCACCATCACTCAGACCCTACTTAGTAGCAGGCTGGAGCATGCGCACCGCTGGCACCCCAAAGCAAACCTGTCTGCACCTGTCCGCGCTCCGTTCATGCTCAGTGCCTGCCTTGCTGCTGTTTTCGGCACTACCCAACAGAAAAGACTTTGCTACACGCATGAGGAACTAATGATCATTGGTAAGCAACCCATTTTTAGGTTGGGAAATACTATTGAGAACCATAATGGCAAGACATCCCCAAAGGACAGACTAACCTGTGGGCTTCTGAATGCTAGATCTCTTCTTAAACACGTGGAAGAAATCAACATATTGCTTGATACTGGAAAGTGTGATGTATTGTTCATTACAGAAAGTTGGTCTACAGGGGACTCTCTCTCTCTGACCTCGATAAGTTATGACGGCAGCAGTGTCCCTCCTCCAACAGTCCCGCACCCCTCCTACCCCTGCACCACCCACGATTCCTAGCAGCCTACCTGTCCCAAGCACACAAACACCCAAACCAAGGTCTAGATGTGCACGCAAGCAAGCGCAGGGGACTGATACCACACTCACAGGGGCTGGTTTGCAGACACACACACAGTCATCCACAACCACTCTGCAGTCCTCTGAGTCCTCTCCCTCCCAGCCCCCTTCCCTTGCATCACCTGCAACCCCATCCCCAGAAGCTCTTCCTCTGTGACTTTGGCCTCTTCCCCACAAACCCAGCAGATCCTGATTACAAGGGGAAGAGGAAGACCCCACACATAGAGGGGAGTGCCCCTCACACCAGGACACCCTCCCCCAGACACAGTCAGACTGAGACCCCCACCCGCAAGTCCTGCCGGCACCGGAAGAGGAAGACCCCCCGCCACCACGCAGCTCCAAGGCAAAGTTTCCGTCCTCCATCCCCCAGGCCACCACTCCAGAGGTTCCCCCGCCACTCCCTGCGCCGGGTTCACCCACCCACAGATACACAATCCCCAAAATGCTAAGGCCATCCTCCCTAGCACTTGCTCCTCCACACCTGGTCAGACGGTTAGTACCACTGATGTGGGGACCGTGCCCCCCATGTCCTGCCAACTTCACCCGCCCCCCATTCCGCTCCCATGGATGTAGGCACTGCAGTGGAGTCCACAACCACCTTGTCTGACTTAGGCACTGCAGTGGTGACCCAATCCACTCCATCTGACCTGCCCACTGGAGTTGTGCCGGCACCCACCCCATCTGACTTGTGCCCCACAGTTGTGACAGCACCCACAACTTCAGTCAGCTCCACTGCAGTTGCAAGTGTCCCACCTGCATCCACCACCTCTTCACTGCCTCCTTCTGCTGCGCCCTGATCCTGTCCCTGCGGTGCATGGCCTGCCCCCATGTATGCCCCTCCGAGGGGACGACCCCGGTCCTTAGCAGTGCAGGCAAGCAAGGTGTGACAGTTGTCACTCTACTTCACTATTTGGCATTCAGACATGGACCGGCCATTGGCCTTTTGTTTGAACGGACGTTTAACTTTTAATATGCTGAATAAATCTTTTTTCTTTATCCCGGTGAACTAGATTTAGCTGTACATTATGTTGATGATGTTTAACATGCCCTTGCACCTGTGATGCTTGCTTTTCAATGTTGAATACTGATGTGTTGCTGTGAGGTACTCCCTGTGGTCCATGAGATATGTATCCTATTCTGGTGGGTATCCATGGCATCCTTTGCAGCTACCTGGGTGTGTCAGGATCAACTATTTGTGGACATCTCTGTGAACATTTCATTTCCATTGTCACATCTCTGGCTTGCACCCATGCACATATGATGTGCTTCCCATTGTCCAATTTGTCACTTCCACAGGATTTGTGGGCATCACCACTGGACCTACAGGTGTGGGCATCATTGGTATAGGAGCAACTGGGTCCTCTGTGCAACTTGCTAGACATATGTTTTGGGTATGTGCAGATGACTTAGGGGAGACTCACGTACCCAGGCTGTTGTGACCAGAGCCTTCATTGTGTGGTAACTGATAGCTGACTGACCAAGTGTTCTGCAGACATGAGTGTCATGTGCGTTGAATATGTTTGGCACAGCTGGGTTTTCAACAGGAGTTGGGTCCCCTCAAGTAAGTGTGTTGTCCCGTGACATAGCCTGGGCCCATGGTGTGTGTTGTATGAGCATGTGTGTGTGTCCACATCCCTGTTCATACACAGACAGTGTTCCCTTGATATGTTCCTGTTGTTGATGCTTGCTGAGTGGTACTGGGTTCATCCCACTACTTTTCCAATGGGCTACCAGATGTGTGGGTGCATGACACACTACTGTTAATTGGTGTATCATCATTGGGATTTGTCAGTGGTGATGATGGTGTCAGACACAGATGGGACACAGTCAGGGTTCCCCAATGCACCTGTTTATTTGCTAAATCATGTAGTTGTCCCTAGGTGGTACCTTTCAGTGATTGAGACATGTGTCTGTGTGTGTGACTGCTCCCACTTGTCGGGTTCATGGCTGCAATGCTTGCAGGTGTCAGCATGTGTGCCTAGTGGTCCTCCTTGGCTTCTGCATTGTCCTGGGACTGTGTCAGGGATTCTGAAGGTTACGTGAGCTTTGAGGTCATGGCCATGTACCGCATACTGTGCAGTATGTCTGTCATTCCCAAGGGTTGTTAACTGTCCTTGTGTGATGTGTCTGTACACCTTGGTTCCTCTCAACATTCCTGTGTTTGTCATGGGTGCATGTGCAATGTCACCTGTCCATGTGGGCTTCACAAATACACATTATTGCAGTTCAGGGTGTGTGGTGTTGAGGGTGGACTGATGTAAATGTTTGCATGGATGTCCCCTAGCTCCCGTTTGACCATGGATGAGGGGCCATGCTGAGTGTTTTGTGTTCATGTATGTGTGATGTACGTTTGTGGAACAGGACACATGTCTGGGTTTCCCAGTTTGTACGACATCTGCCTTTGTCATCACAGTGGAGGTGTCATGCATGCTTGTGTCACCCCAATGTCTGGTCCCTGGGGGTAGTGCTGTTGTGTGTCAGTCTCTTGCTGTGTTAGTTGGTGTTCATTCCAGCTTGTGTCACATGTGTCTGTTGTGCTCCCTCTCATCTCACCATGCCTGTTTGCCCACTAAGGGTGTCCCAATGATGGTTTACTTTTGTATGGCACTTTGTCTACATCTGTGTCACTGTGGTTCAGCCCCCCTCATGTGTTGTGTAGTTGCCTGGGGATACTGTGACACACACACACACATGCTGTGTCAGATGTGCAATGTGGGGTTGCCTGTTTGTGTTTGTGCATCTGCACCAGTACATTGTTATTGCTGTTGTGGGCCATTGTCTGGATGCTGTTTTTGTGATTTGGCCAGCTGTCCCTGTGAGTCATATCACATCAGTGTGCACATTCATCCTAGTTGTTAGGTGCAATTACTGGTATGGAATGTGAGTTTGAGAGCTGACACCTACAGTCTACACATGTTGTTTTGATTAGTGTGTCTATTTTCGAGATGGGTGCATGCTTGGTGATGGTCACTTCTGCTCTTGTGTCATTGTACACTGTATGCATTGTCAGCCCCAATGTGTGGTGCTTGTCTGCACATGGCCGAGAGTGTGTTATGTTTTCACAGCACTGTTAGACTCACCACATCTCTGTGGGAATGGGACACAACCACTGGTTTGCCACAGAAGTGTTTAATGTGTTGGGAGCAGGGATCATACATGCTGTTAGTTATTTGCAGCTTTGACCATGATGACACTTACCTTTTGGTCACTGTGATGATGGGGGGTTTAGACCCCATCACCACAATGCTCAACTTCTGCTTCAGCTTGGAAGGCCACACTTAACTTCTGTTCTACACAGTGAGGGGGTGTTCTTTTTACATTGCCACAGTGGTATAGTGATGCTTGCCTTGTGTATGGCACACTCATGTGTTGGTCACACATGTGCTGTTAGTTACATTGTATGTTCAAAGTCATAATCACTGTTGTGGGCATTTGTCACAGACTACACACTGTTGTCATGATGTTAGGGGGAATGTATTTTGCTGACATACCTGATGTTGGAGTATGCTGGATGTGTGGCGCATCACCCATCCTATGGCTGGGGTGGCAGTAGTGATGGGCAACAGGTCCCAGACCCATATGGGTGGGGATGGCAGTAGTGATGGGCAACATAAGTCCTATGGTTGGGGGTGGCAGTAGTGATGGGCAACAGTTCCCCTATGAGTGGGGGTGGCAGTAGTGCTGGGCAACATAAGCCCTATGGCTGGGGGTGGCAGTAGTGCTGGGCAACAAAAGCCCTATGAGTCGGGATGGCAGTAGTGCTGGGCAACATAAGCCCTATGAGTGGGGGTGGCAGTAGTGATGGGCAACAGGTCCCATATGGGTGGGGGTGGCAGTCGTGCTGGGCAAAATAAGCCCTATGAGTGGGGGTGGCAGTAGTGATGGGCAACATAGTCCCTATGGCTGGGGGTGGCAGTAGTGATGGGCAATAGGTCCCCTATGAGTGGGGTGGCAGTAGTGATGGGCAACAGGTCCCCTATAGGTGGGGGTGGCAGGGGTGATGGGCAACATACGCCCTATTGCTGGGGGTGGCAGTACTGATGGGCAACATAGTCCCTATGGCTGGGGGTGGCAGTAGTGATGGGCAACAGGTCCCCTATGAGTGGTGGTGGCAGTAGTGCTGGGCAACATAAGCCCTATGGCTGGGGGTGGCAGTAGTGATGGGCAACAGTCCCCTATTAGTGGGGGTGGCAGTAGTGATGGGCAACAGGTCTCCTGTGAGTGGGGGCGGCAGGGGCGATGGGCAACATAAGCCCTGTGAGTGGGAGTGGCAGGGGTGATGGGCAACATAAGCCCTTTGAGTGAGGGTGGCAGTAGTGATGGGCAATAGGTCCCATATGGGTGGGGGTGGCAGTAGTGATGGGCAACAGGTCCCCTATGAGTGGGGGTGGCAGTAGTGCTGGGCAACATAAGCCCTATGGCTTGGGGTGGCAGTAGTGCTGGGCAACATAAGCCCTATGGCTGGGGGTGGCAGTAGTGCTGGTCAACATAAGCCCTATGAGTGGGGGTGGCAGTAGTGATGGGCAAGAGGTCCCATATGGGTGGGGGTGGCAGTATCGATGGGCAACATAAGCCCTATGAGTGGGGGTGACAGTAGTGATGGGCAACAGGTCCCTTATGGGTGGGGGTGTTTGTGGTGCTGGCCATGCAATCCCTATGGTGGCCAGTTGTTAGCGGCCAGGATGTTGTTCCCCTGTGTGTGTGTGCCATTTTGCGGGTACGTGTTGTTTGTTTATGTGGTAGGTGTCTGACTTACTGCCTGCGCCGTCGGTTCCTGAGCCGGTCATAGATGTAGAGTACTGGTATGACCTGCGCGATGGGATTCACGATGTGTTCATGTCGTACATGCTGCTTGTTGCTCTGTCTCATACCCGCTGCAAGCTGCTCCATCTCGTAGCAGTGTATTGATTTGTGGCGCGAATCGTAGCTGATATGCTTGTTTTCCGGATGCTGTGACGTCCCGTCCCGTACATGGCGACCCGTCCGGCGCGTAGGAAGTACGCATCGTACTTGTCATGCCGGAAACTGCTATGGATACTGCTTCCGGGGCGACTCAGTTCAGCGTTCGGAGGTACGGCTCGGACGGAGAATGGAGCTTGTATCACAGCGTACGTGTCGGTCATGTTTTTGGGAGTTCTGCGCATCGTACTTCCTCTGCAGGACGGACCGGCTACGGGTACGTGTTGGCCGCACGGTAAGGCTATGGACAACTCTCGGAGAGCTATCCGACACGGTATCGGAATCGGCCCCTTACTGTATCAAATAATTAAGTGATCAACAGGATAAAAAATATAAAAATAGCAAACAGTTTTGGAGTGCTTTGTCACTATTTGAGAATGTGTCTCATAGTTGCCAACTGTCCTGTTTTTTAAGAGACAGTCTGGGTAATATTGCAGAAACTTTCCTCTTATTATACACAGGGGCACAAACAAGAACTTTTTATCTGCAGCACTCCTATGCTGCAAAGTGCCCCGTCAATAGTTTTTCTCATTTTGGCAGTTATGGCGTATTCATTTTAGTTTCTTAGAGCACTGACCATGATTTCTATGGAAAAAAGCCTCCTTCATTTTTTATAATTTCTAAAAGAAATGATTTGGAATTTACAGTTTTCATTCCATTAGAACACTCTGGGGAGATAGAGCGCAGGGGCATCAGCTTAGGCAATGTAGGGTTGGGAGCAAGGGGCAGAGGTAGCAAGTTGACCATGCTGGATGCTAAAGTCAATTGCAGTTCAATGAACCACACATGGCAGGCAGGAAGGGTAGAGGCAGAACAACAGACCATGGAGGGCAGGAGGCAGAGACAGAAAACAAATCAAGTACGACAGATGGGAGAAGCTGCTGAAATACAATAGACTATTGAGAGAAGGAGGTAGAGCAGTGGCAGAATAACCCATTCCAACAGACCCGATTCAGTCAGGAGACTCCCAATTTTGATCTTTATGTTAGCTATCGCCCACCTAAAAACTCCTCTTTTTCAATGTAAGTCAATGGAAAAAATCACGTCCTATCTATTTTGTGTTTCAAAATCTCCCTCTTAGCTAATTCAAAATATGGGCATGTTTGGTACAACCGACCATAAAGGGCAGAAGAACATGGATAATGGAGGGCAGGAGGGAGGTGGCAACGGTGCCAAATTGACCTTATAAGGCAGGCACCAGGGGTAGTGGCAACTCAATAGATCTGACAGAGCAACCTGGAGGGCAGTGCAGCACAGAGCACCATGAAAAGCAATAGGAAGGGAACATGGAAATGCACTCGACAACAGAGGGTCGGGGAAGGAGGCAAGGGCAGCAAGCTTACCAAACAGGGCAGATAGGAGGGGCATTTGCAGCACAATGGACCATTGAGGGCATGGTGATGGGGCAGGGTATTGCCAAAGTACTGTGGCAGGCAGGAGGGAGGAAGGGAGGGGATAGGGGCATATAATCTAACAATGGAGAGCAGAAGGCTACAAGGACAGGGGAAACAAGCTAGTCACACAGGGTAGGTGGGGGCAGTGGAAGCTAAACCCACCATGCAGAGTCAAAGAAATGAGGAGTGGGTAGTGGCAACACAGTGGACCATGGAGATCAGCAGGGAGGGGTAGTGGCATTTCAATGGACCATGAAGGGCAGGAGGTAGGAGTTATAAATGAGGGACCAGTGAAGTGCAAATGGACTGCAATCTGACCAGACAGGGCAGTGTCAGCATAAAGGGCCACACAGTATAGGCAGGAGGGGTAGAGGCATCACTATGTCCATCGAGGCAGCCAGGATGATTCAGGGGCACATGGACAATGGAGGACAGGGGGAAGAGGGTAGTGACAGGAGCTACAATCAGACCATGCTGGATTGGGGGGAGCAGCGGTGGTGGTACAACAGAGCAGAGAGAGTAGGCAGGAGGGGCATTGGCTGCTCATTTGTACATGTTGGGCCAAATAGAGGGGGCAGGCGAATGCACACAGATAATGGAGGGCAGGGAAGGGATAGCAAGCTAACCATAGAGGAAAAGCAGGACTGCAGTGACGGGGCATATACTCAAGCAATAGGGGCCAGGAGGAGTGGACTCAGAGAGTAAGTTAAACAAGAAGAGCAGTAGCGGTACAGTGGGCCATGCAGGGCAAGAGGGAGGGGGCAGATGCATGAACTCAACCAACAGAGGACAGAGAGGAGTTTGGTACGGACACCAAGCTAACCGTGCAGGGCAGATGGAAGGGCAGTGGCCGAGCAATGGCAACAAAGGTCTGGAGTGAGGGGGCAGGGGATAGACTAGGACAATGTAGGGCAAGAAGAAGGGGACATGGGTAGCAAACTTGAGCAGGGGTGGCACAGAGGCCAATGCAAGGCCAGGTCCTACATCTAATTCACCCACAAGGTGATGGGCATCTGACTTTACAATTTAAAAACACCTAGAAATTCACTGGGAAAACAATGTTAAAGTGACATTACAGTTAGCAATTGTAAGATTTTTTAACTTTATATTAAAAATCACTTGCAAAGTCACTGTAAAACAGAGGTTAAAAAGAAGTTATAGTTAGGGGAAAACGTTGCTTAAAAACATATAACTAAAGCTCAGGCCTTAAAATAAAAATAACTCGTGCCTTTACCATGCAGAGCTTCTACCATCACATATTAAATCCCACATTACATATTCATTGACTAAATTTATAGCATCCCTAATCACATTACTAGTAGCAACATTGTTGATAATACTGACTATGGTGGGAGAGCGAGTAATGTCAGTTTATACTAGGGCTGGGCGTAAAATTCCGCTCCGCTTGCAGAATTTGCAGCGTTTTTCCCACTCTGTCCTCTGTATAGAGTGTGGAGTTCAGATAAACTCTACACAGTGGTTTCGAGCTTTTACTCTTGTGGCTCAAATTAAGTTGGTGTGCATAAGCGAGGAAAATCATACATTAGACCACCCCCCAGGACATGTTTTTACATGGCGGTCCACGCAGGTTGATACCACTCACTTTAAACAACTTGCCACTTACATTGAGGTAGCTGCTACTCGAACATCTACTCAAGCAGCAGAATGAAGCTGCACCCTCTTGCACTGGTGCAGTTTGTGCTGATTTTACAGTGCAGGAAAACCTCCCGGCTCTAAATATCAGCACGGGCAGCATCATCACTTACCTCACTCAGCTGCTTGCAGAAGTCTGCGGAGCACTGCAGAGTTTCTTTGCAACTTTGCACAGTTACCTCCGTCAAATCTGCCCAGGCCTACGTAATGCATATATTAAAAATATAGCTAAAAGAGTAAAATCAACCTGGCTTTACAGAATGTGAAATATTCAAATGAGAGCACATTTGATTGTCAAAACGTCTTTCAAAAACAAACCTTAAATAAACTGATATGCTATTCATTTTTTTAGATGCTGTCAATTGAGAATTCCCATAAATGTAATTAGAAGCTCAGCATTGAATGCAATTTTTGCAAAATATGAATGATTATTGGAATTTGCAAAACAGAACATTGAAACATTTTTGTAATTGCAATTTTATGATATTGAGCTTTTGCAGTCAAATTCATGTTTTTCTGTAATATTAATTCCTTACAATTCACACCTGACAATCCTTCTCTTGCAGTCAACTATTTTTCAAAATATAGGGACACTTTTCTTTCTAGTCTTGCTTAGCTGTTTCTTAACCTGTCCTCCAGCATAGCCAGCATAGCAGCTGCCTGTCATCCACAACTTAAAGCACATTTCTGTTTTCTGGCCAAATGCACACATTCATAAATAAACACAAGCTCAAGCTTGATCTGAAAATCCTCAGTAATAACCACCACATCGGGGCTAAGCTAACTGCAGAAGTTGGCGGCCACATAATTTGTGAACTCCCGGGCCTTGACCCTAATATCTACATGAATCCACTGCAGTGGGAAATACTTGCCTGATGGAACTTCAACTTGGATGCCCCTCAATGCATACTGCATTGTACAAAGATGCCAGCGGTTGTAGTTTTTAATCATCCCCTTTGGGTTTGCATAGTTTTTAATCTGCCACACTTCAGTAAACACTGTGCCTGTCACTGAGGAGTCCCACCCTGCTACCGAGATCATGGATCCAGCAAGTGGGGCCGGCCACGCTGGCAGTGAATCATCTGTGAGGTTGTTGTATTCACCTCATAGCTCGAGATAGGGCAACCACAGCTGTGGGTGCCTGCCCCTGTGGGGTAGCTGTATGGGAATCTCTGGGTGGAGGAGTGGAGGAGGGTGAGATTCATTGCTCGGCCAAAGAAGTGCAGCACGCCACGTGGCCTGCAGGGCCAATAGAACACCTTGCCTTGTCGTTCTGCTCCCCAAGCATTCTTCAATTAAACCTGCTGCGGGGGCTCACGCCTGGGCCATCAGGGACTGGATGCTAGATTCCACAGGCACCCTATGTGGGACCCGGCGATCTCTCCGTGCATTGACGAGGGGGAACGTGATGTGGCCTGGAGGCCCATAGGAATCAATGGGAAGGTATGCCTCATTACCGAATCGGTAAATACCGATTCTGTAATGGGGGGAGCACATTCAAGGGTGGCAGGGTGTCACATTGATACCCTGTTGCACCCCTGATTCCTGCATGTGTGCACATGTGGCGCACATACATGCCCTAAGGGCATGTATGTCTGCCACATGGCACTGTTAGTCCAGCAAAATATTGCTTTTTGCAATGAATTCGGTATTTAGCACCAACATATATTTGGTGCTAAATACCGAATTATTTTCCCTACACATCACTCATTTGAGTGTCACCTACATCTCATTTCAGGATTCGGTATTTACCGAATCGGTAAAATTACCGATTCGGTAATTTTACCGATTCGGTAAATTACCGAATCCTGAAATGTTCCCCCTACATAGCACAAGCCTAAATACCGGTCGGTAACGGGATATTTACCGAAAATCGGCCGTTACCGACCGGTATTAGGCTACCTACATATGGCCCTATATAACTGCATTGTTGCTAATCACTGTTGTGGTCGTTCATATATAACAAAAAATGAGAGGCAATATGATCACAAATAAAAAGTCCACATTTCAATAGTTTCAATCCACAGTTGCCAATGTGAGCAGGACAATCTTTATTCCAAATTCTGCTATATAATGTGGGCATGGCCAACGTGTTTCACCCTACAAGGCTTCTTCAGGGATGCAAAAACATATAAGAATACATATGTAAATACCAATTTGGCCTCAAATACATCACAAAGATATATACAAAATACGAACAAATATGCACAAAGCAAAAAAACATAAAACTAATATCACCAAAGGAAAATAATGACATACCCAACAGCGAAAAACACTAATAACAAAAAACAAACTTATGCTGACATACATTAAAATTGATTTCTTTTAAAAATACACCAAATATGTATTTCAAGGTCTATACTCATAGAATCCTGTGCCAAGATCATATACAATTCATTTAACAAAATAGTGCACGTATAAATATTTGCCCAAAGTAGAAAAGAAAGCAAATTGTATAATACTTCCTCAGAAAGTAGTAAGCAGAAAGAAGTTAAAACAGAAGAGACCTAAGTCTTGAAATGTCAGCTAACAACCAACAAGAGAAGGGTCCAAGTCAAGAAACACCATCAGGTACACTCATCCACCGTATAGCCCGAGTAGTGACATGCGGTTGTATATACGTAAGCTTTCCACTATAAAGTACTATCAATAAAGGTTAATCATGATAAAACACGCCAGATTTCTGCTATAGTTCTTCAGTTCTTCTTAATATTTCCAACTCAGTCGTGCTTCAAAATCTGATAATCTCAATGCTATGAGATAGGAAACCCATACTCGATATTGGTAGATCAAATACTCTGTACATTTTCTAGATACTTGAAAAGGCAAGTTTCATAAACCCATTCTAATAAGAAGGGAAAATCAGCTGGAATTCATAGTGTGCATATATAGGAAAAATACTAGGAAAAATCTGTACTGTCAACCAATGTGAGAAAGTAAACCATTCATCAAATGATAAGGCTACACCAAAGCCATGTGGGACCTTAAATAGCAGTTCTTATGCCCCCCAGGAAATGCCCATATATCCATGATATTATCATGAGCAAAAGAAAAGTACCCTTTATCAAAGAAAATTCATGTTTGCATGCATGTCTCAAGTAACAAGCATTTTTTGAAAACTGTAGATGTGTAAGTGGGATAATTATATCTCGGTTTTGCAAGTGTTCATCAGGTATTCAGCAGAGATGGGGCAGCGTGAGTGAAGGAACAGTCATAGTTCAAAAATTAATTTTCCTGTATCAACCATTAAGAATGGAAGCATAAATCTACATATCCCTTTATTCAACTAGGGCTAAGCATTATACACAACCCATGTCCCGCCTCATAGTGCAAGCAGCAACTGCAGGAATATTCTCTCAGCGCTCGGTTTATAAAGTGAACAGACAGTCTACAGCCTTCATATACAAACTGCCTGTAAACCACCACAACCGCCTGATAAGTCCACACACAGCTGCGGGCAGTAGACTCAACCACCTCAAGTACTTCCATACTGTAAAAGCCTCATACTCACAAGTATCTTTGCTAGGTTTCCTAAAGTCATACTGATCATTCTGCTCCTTCCGAGTCTCCTCCTTCACTACAACAAAGCCGGCTACCGGAAGTTAAAGCGGCTTGGTGCGAGAGTAGTAGGTTTACATCAAAGGGACCTCATCTAAACAGCATAGAGGTCTTTTATAACCTAGTTACGAATAATTTGTACCATTTGGGAGACAAAATACTGCACTCACAGAGGACATGCCACAGGGATAATCTATCATCAGAGGAGAGGGCCGCTCTACATAGTCTAGTGATAAGGGAGGCGGATAAGGGTGGAAATGTGGTTCTCATTAACAAATGTGATTATAAGGGAGATGTGCAAAGGCAGCTAAACAATACAATACACTACAATAGACTGCATAATAATCTGTGTACATTGGACATGGTTCAAATAAATGAGAAACTGGTACACTGGAAAGAAATCGGTCTTTTCTCAGACGCTGAATTCAATTTTCTCTTCATCAGTAATCTTGGATTTCCATGTTTAGACCTACTCCCAAAGTTACACAAGAAGGGACATTTTCTGCCAGGGCGTTTCATCATTTCTGGAATTGGCTCCATGACTGAATCTATATCACAGTATGTGGACTCATTTCCACAGCCCTTGGTTCAGATTCTCCCATCTTATGTCAGGGAGACCATGGACATTCTGAGTAAATTTGACGATCTACCATGGGAGAAATTAATGTGGTTTGTTACCCTAGATGTCAAATCACTTTATGCTTGTATCAAAAAGGATCTAGGGAGGATGGCAGTGGAATTCTTTTTATCCACCAGGAAGGCTAATTTCTTGAATCACAATGAGGTGCTATTGGATATGGTTGATCTAATTCTCGAAAACAACTTTCTCTAGAACAAAAACTGGTATAAACAGCAAAAAGGGACTGCTATGGATTATACATTTTCACCATCTTACCCTAACCTCTTCATGGGGAGGATGGAGCATACTTATGCGTGGTCTGTGGCGGCTGCAGAATGGACTGAGAACATACAATTTTGGGGCTCATATATTGATGATTTCATCATAATCTGGAGGGGAACTGATGTCCAGATGAAGGAATACTTTGGCTTCCTCAATAATAATGTTCTGAATGTCACCTTTACACTAAATATGTCACAAACAAGAATTCACTTTTTAGATGTAGAGTTTTATGTCCTCAAGTAAGGGTGCAGAGTACATTACATAGGAAAGAGACTGCTGTTAAGAGTATACTGCACTATGACAGTGCCCACCCTCCTTGCACTAAAAAAGCCATTCCTTTTGGTGAATTACTAAGTATCCGTAGAAGCTGTAGTGATGAGGCTAATTTTGAGTTTCAAGCTAAATTGCAACCACGAGGTTAATCTAGAAAGGATGCGAGCAGCAGGTCCTGCAGCAAGCAGAACTGCGGGCTAATGGTGTGAGTTGGAAGGACACATTGACATACAAAGAGAAAATAAGGAGGGAGGGAAAGAACATCTGTCATTTATTACCACAGACTCATCCCTCAATCGTGGTACCTACAAGGTTTTGAACAAACACTATGCTCTATTGAATGGAGTGCCAGGAGTGGGTGACTTTATTTCTGTGAGACCTTCCGTCAGCTACAGGAGGAGTAAGACCATCAAGGAGACCTTATGCCCAAGATATTCGTTACTGAAAACACCCAGTACTCAGAGTTGGTTAAAAAGACCATTGGGTTTTTGCACTTCTGGGGATTGTAACATTTGCCATCTGGAGTGCAATAGGGCTCACACTTTGAGTTAGAACACAGGGAGAAAATACACTATCCGACGTTTCATCATTTGCTTATCTAGCTTTGTCGTATATGTATTGATTTGTGTGTGCAATAAGTTCTATGTGGGTAGCACGTCAATTAAAGATGCGAATACAAGAACATCGAAGTGCTTGCCTAAACCAGGACACCCCATATGCCTTAGTGTCTCATGACTGTACAGGGGTGACTGATAGGTCCGATTCCAGGTTTCATGCTGTTGATGTAGTGCTTCCTGATAAAAGAGGAGGGAACAGGGAGCAACATCTAAGACAGCTAGAGGTGGATTTTCAATTTCCGATCTGTGAAACTGAGATTGAATCTGGACAATTAAATGCATTACTTTCTCTAGGGATAATATCCTGTTGATGCATGTATTATATGATCTGTTCTTACATTGATGTGTTAATTCTGTGTTTCTAGATTTGAACCATCTGTTTCTTCTGTAAGAGTCCGGTGGCTTGAACATGGTACCAAGCCAGCTCCAAAAGTAATGCTCTAAGATTTTTCCATTCTCCATGAGAGAATTCAATCTTTTTTCTTTGTGTACTGTATCATTTGAAATGCATCATGTTGCTTCAATACAGTTATCTCCTTTCTATGTGTTTGACGTGTACTTGTCATAATAAGCCTCTCTGTAGGTGGCTGAAATCTTGGTTTTACGATAACCTTTTTCTAAACCTTATCTTCACATTAGGATCCACTTCTTTCTCGTCTGTCCTTCCTATACTACTTCCTTGTAAATGTAAATGTAAATGTAAATGTCAAGGTACTTATAGAGCGCACTGTCACCAGACGGCCACCTTGCAGTGTCGTCTTTGCGGTTTCCTGGCGCTGATACTCATACCGCTGTGGAACCCCTCCTGGCTTTCCCTGTGAAGTGTCCACTCCTGGGCACCCCCAGGGTGAAGCCAGGCATCCTTAGCGCTGTTGGGGCCGGTGTGGAGGCTAAGCAAGCTATTGCCCAGAGTTGCAGCGTGGGGCCCATGATTAGAATAGGCACCGAGGCGAGAATAGACAGGTCCGAGGAAATTGAGCCCGAGCCCCGCCGAGGCAGGAATCGAACCCTGGTCCCTGGCCAGAATTCTGCTTCAGGGTCTGCCGCTCTAACCATTGAGCCACACTCCTCCACACATGTGACACAAGGTTGAGCTACAAAGTGTGTGTTGTTGCATCTTTTTGACTATGTTTGGACATATATTGGATCATTTGCCTTGGTTTTTGTTATATTTTGTGAACTAGGTAGCATTTTTGGTAGAATGTTCCATAAGCTTAGTATTGTATCTTTCAAGATATGCATCTTTGGGCATGTGTGGACATAATAATAAAATATGAGTTATGTGTGTTATACATATTATACGTGTTACATACTATTTACTTGGTGCACTGATCACTTCAGCGACTACAAAATGATGATGGACGGAGTGTTGAAACTTTTCAGACACTCACCCCCAGTCACAGATCTGGGTTGAATCCATCATCGTTCTTTAGCTCACTTCGCCACCCCGGTTCAGACACAGCCATATGCAAATCAGTCTTGACCCTGTGCCTCATGGGAACAGTCCAGCCCGAACTGCCAAGCATGAGCAACTACGATGCTGCGTGAATTCAAATATGTGAGACAGTTTGTCTTCTTAAATTTCTCTCATCACAGCTGGACTGCTAAAGATCACATGAATTAGTGAGTCTTGTACTGAATTTGCACATAGTACCTACCTGGTTAAGTAGTGAAAAGAATATTTTGTTCCCGTGTACGGCTGCTCAACTTTAGTACCAATTTAATCAAATTGACGGTGAGGGCTGGTATGCCTCTCTTTTGTAAAATCGGGCAATCACTAGACATAATGGGAGGTGGGAGGCGGAAGTATTGTTGGAAATGTTCGGTTAGCGGTCTAGTGTTGCGGGGATGTCTCGTACCAAGCCGCTTTAACTTCCAGCTTTGTCATAGTAAAGGAGACGATGCTGGAGGAGCAGGATCATCAGTATGACTTGAAAAAACCTTGCAAAGATACTTGTGAGTACGAGCCTATATACTGTATCGAAGTTCATTAGGTGGCTGTGTCTACTGCCTGCGGCTGTGTGTGGACTTGTAGGGCAGTTGTGATAGTTCACAGGCAGTTTGTATATTAGACTGCTGACTGTCTGTTTATTTTAAAACCGAGCACTAATAGTATATTTGTTCAGTTGCAGCACGCACTACCAGGAGGGACATGGTTTGTGTATAATGCTTAGCCCTAATTGAATGAAAGGATATGTCGATTTATACTTCCATTCTTACTGGTTGATACAGGAAAGTGAATTTTGGAAATATGGCTGTTCCTTCACTTGCACTGGCCTGTCTCTACTGAATACCTGAATATAACGTGCAAAACCGAGATATAATTATCTCACTTACACATCTACAGGTACCATACGTGTCACTTGAGGCATGCATGCAAACAAAATTTTCTTGTTTTTAGGGGTGTGTTTTTTTTTTGGTTCATGATAACATCATGGATATGTGGGCATTTACTTTGGGGCAAAAGAACTGCTGTTTAAGGATGTCACATGGCTTTGGTGTAGCCTTATCACTTGATGAATGATTTGCTTTCTCACATTGGTTCACGGGACAGAGTTTTTCTAGGACTTTTCCCATATATGCGCACTATGAATTTCACCTGATTTTCGCTTCCTATTAACATGGGTTTATGAAACTTGCCCTTTCAAGTTTCTAGAAAATGTACAGTATTTGTGCAGTATTTGATCTGCCACATTGAGTATGGGTTTCCTATCTCATATATTTGCGATTATCAGCTTTTGAAGGACAACAGAGTTGGAAATATTAAGAGGAACTAAAAAACTGTGGCAGAAATCTGGCATTTTTTATTGTGATCAACATTTATTGATAGTACTTTATAGTTGTTAAACACACCCCATCGGAGTGCTTTATCCACAAAAAATTGTCCTTTAAAATAGATACCCAGTAAAGAAAAGTCTGATGGGTGTAACGGCAATAGCCTAAAAGCAGATTTGATGCCACATTTTGCAAGCTAAGTATTGGCACCCATTTTCTTTATCATACTCAGGGCTGTCTCAACTGAGGCAAACTTGACCATGGTATCTTCTTTAGCAATGGAATCATTCACAAAGACACCTTGAGGCCAGGATAAATGCTGTATCATTCTGAATTCCCTTTCGGTTTTCTTAGGAATTACACCTAGGGGAGAAACAATGAGGTCTTGTAATGGCCATGAATCACACGGGCTTGCCATTCTCCCTTCCCTCACTTCCACCATAAATTTATTTCTCACCAGCTGCCGGAATTTGTTTTTTGTGAAACCTGAGGCATCTAGGCCCTTGATTACCTAATCTAAAACCTTCTTTGAACCCCCATTATAGCATTGTTGCCTCACTTGTTTCAGGGTAAAATTTTAACAAAAAACATGGAACCTCCACGTTAATTGGTGTAAAAGCCCTAGTTCCCAGGTTGATATGCATATCCTCTCCCTCTGTTCTGGCTAAAACCTCCCCTGCTGGACTGATCTCCAAAGCATTGAAATATTGAATGCTTTCCGCCACACCTGGTGCATTCATGTTCATATTTTCAAGGGTTCTTCTGGCAGTAGCCCCTGTTAATCTTCCAGTAGGTACCTGACATGAAAGATTGAGGTTTGTTCCAGTTCCCCAACCCCCTGCCTTGAAAAGGCCGATGAGCCACAGCCAGACCGCTTGCAGTATGCATAGAAGATAGAGGCCTCTGTGGGTACATCCACGAAACCCAGACATCATTGTCTACATCTCCCTATGGTTTAGCTGGTATTAGTACTAATCAAGCTCAGAACTCCTCATCATGATGAAGCCAAGCCAGGATGCTTGTTTCCGGTCCAGGGAAGACATGACTTGGCAGTTCGGGTTGGACTGTACCCACAAGGCACATGGTCAGACTTATTTGCATATGGCCATGTCTGAACTGGGGTGGCGGAGTGAGATAAAGAATGATGATGGAGTAAACTGAGATCAGTTGACTGGGGGTGAGTGCTTGCAATGTTCAACACTCCGTCCATCACCCCCTTTGGTTTTGCCAAGCGTAACCTCCAAATTCTGTGTAAGCTTTTCTTATTGTGTCTAAATATTTTAATATCGCCACAGATCTATCGGGGAACTTTTCACAGTATATGCTAGTGAAAATAAGATAGGCGGATGTCCATGAATCATTATTAGTAGGTACCCTTGGTCTCTTGGCTAACTCCCAAGCTTCTTCTCTCAACCCTTCTTTTGACTGGATTTCTCTATGAAGTAATTTGAAAACATCTACAAATTCCCGTTTTCAAAATTTTTCTTTTGTTGCTTTGTTTAAATGAGAGCCTAAAGGCATTGATAAACTCATATAAGGTAAACGTCTTACACTCGATGAATTTGTTTTCTCACATTCAATTTTGTTAATCTTTTCATTGCTTTCTTCAACACTAACCTTAACGTCATTAGCCACACTTACTGTATCCACCTTATTTGTTGCATCCTTTGACGAATGCTCATTTTTAGATTTCCTTCAGTTCCCACGTTTTTGTCAACACATAACATTTTATTAAACCCCCTTTTGTGAACCTCACCTGTTCTTAAACAAGTGTCTTCTTCAAATGCTGTTCTTTTCTTCTTCCTATCATCCTGATGACTACACTTTGCATTTTCTTTGCACTCTCTGGAGAAATTTGTAATATCCCCCCCGAACCCAAGATGGTTTTGTTGCCAGTTTAACATTTTCCCCATCATCATCAATCTTCCCCTCTGCCAACGACTCAAATTCGTCATCACCCCACTTGTTTCCTACCACCCTTTTACTCTGCCCTTTCTTACCCTTCATACTGCCCCCTGGACATTCCCGGTCCCCAACCCACCCATCATATACCTTCCAATGTATCGCTTTAGGATAGTATGCTGCTCTCTTTGACTCCATCGGTGCGGGAAAATTTGCTAGAAGAATTCTCCCCCTCTTTGTTGGTTTTGTTGCAGGATGCTAGAGACCTGCCAAAAACTTCTTTACTGCCCTTTATTTTGTTTGGCAGCATTTCTACCCCAAAGGACTGCGAGCCACTTGAGCCTACAATCTCAGGAACTCTTCTGTTCTTCAATTTAGCTAATCTGCACTCATTATTAAATTCATTAGGGACCCAGATCCAATTACCCTCCAATTCTAGTTCGCTCGCTTTCCGAATTATCAATAACTGCACTTTTATTTGTGGCTTTCTTGCCCGAAAGATCTTTGTCTATATCACAATCTCCATGCTCCAAACCTCTAGCTGGAGTAAAATCCTTTTGTTTTGCAATTAATCCAGATTTTGCTGATTTATTAGGCATAAGTACTAGCTTCAATAGTGTGTCACCAGTTTCACTAGAAAGCATTGGCGACAGACTCATTTCTGCTGAAAAAGACATATTCATATTACCTGTATTTTGAAGTTTTCTGTCAAAAATATGTATGTCTTTCTTCATTTCAACTGTCTCCTTAACCTGACTGCCAGATAAGTATTCGAACTGCTATGAATTGCCACTAGATGGAGCATTTGTGCTATTTCCTTTTATGGGACCTTCTTTTTTAAATAGCACTGCCCCTCCCTCTCTTTGTCGAAGAGAAGAGGCCCGGTGTAGCAGAGGAATGAGGTGCCTGCTGGTTAGAAATTTCGTCATGCGCAATGAATTCCTTGAAAGCTTTCCTGCCTTCAACTGGTGAGCACTCACTTGACAAGCATGCAGCAATGGCAGAGTTCACACCGCTTGTTGCTGTTCTCTTCTGCTTTTCCAAGCCCACCCAAGCCTGGGACAACACGCCAGGAAGGATTAAATCTTCACTCCCGGCTTCACATAAAGGTGCCAATTCCGATCCGGTAAAAAAATTCCCCGTCCGACTCGTATCCGGATTTATTTCCGTCCGAATCGTCAAAGTAGCGTACAAACTGCCAAGTACGATTCGAACGGAAAAAAGTCCATACGAATCGCATTGGGAAGATTTCCCCACACGTCCTCGGGTTGGGAAAAGTCACCGACACGTCCCCGGTCGAAAAACCCACCGTGCGGAAAAATAAAGTCCGACTGCGCAAGTACGATCCCTCCCGTCCTCCCCATTTCACAACCGTACGCAAAAAACACCGTCCGACCCGAACTCCCATAGCAACCATGGAGACATGTGCCCGCATACGCGCCGAACACCCCACCACCCCCCCCGCCCGCGTATGTACGCACCGAACCCCCACCCCAGCAGTGCATGTACGCCCCGAACCCCCACCCGTGTATGTACGCCCCGAACCACCACCCGTGTATGTACGCACCGAACCCCCACCCCAGCAGAGTATGTACGCCCCGAACCCCCACCCGTGTATGTACGGACCGAACCCCCACCCGTGTATGTACGCACCCAACCCCCACCCGTGTATGTACGCCCCCGACCCCCCCCAGCCGTGTATGTACGCACCGAACCACCACCCGTGTATGTACGCACCCAACCCCCCCCAGCCGTGTATGTACGCACCGAACCCCCCCCCAGCCGTGTATGTACGCACCAAACCCCCACCCGTGCATGTACGCCCCCGAACCCCCACCCGTGTATGTACGCACCGAACCCCCACCCGTGTATGTACGCCCCCGAACCCCCCCCAGCCGTGTATGTACGCACCGAACCACCACCCGTGTATGTACGCACCGAACCCCCACCCCAGCAGAGTATGTACGCCCCGAACCCCCACCCGTGTATGTACGGACCGAACCCCCACCTGTGTATGTACGCACCCAACCCCCACCCGTGTATGTACGCCCCGACCCCCCCCAGCCGTGTATGTACGCACCGAACCACCACCCGTGTATGTACGCACCCAACCCCCCCCCCAGCCGTGTATGTACGCACCGAACCCCCCCCAGCCGTGTATGTACGCACCGAACCACCACCCGTGTATGTACGCACCCAACCCCCCCCAGCCGTGTATGTACGCACCGAACCCCCCCCCAGCCGTGTATGTACGCACCAAACCCCCACCCGTGCATGTACGCCCCCGAACCCCCACCCGTGTATGTACGCACCGAACCCCCACCCGTGTATGTACGCCCCCGAACCCCCCCCAGCCGTGTATGTACGCACCGAACCACCACCCGTGTATGTACGCACCGAACCCCCACCCCAGCAGAGTATGTACGCCCCGAACCCCCACCCGTGTATGTACGGACCGAACCCCCACCCGTGTATGTACGCACCCAACCCCCACCCGTGTATGTACGCCCCCGACCCCCCCCAGCCGTGTATGTACGCACCGAACCACCACCCGTGTATGTACGCACCCAACCCCCCCCCCAGCCGTGTATGTACGCACCGAACCCCCCCCAGCCGTGTATGTACGCACCGAACCACCACCCGTGTATGTACGCACCAAACCCCCACCCGTGCATGTACGCCCCCGAACCCCCACCCGTGTATGTACGCACCGAACCCCCACCCGTGTATGTACGCCCCCGAACCCCCCCCCAGCCGTGTATGTACGCACCGAACCACCACCCGTGTATGTACGCACCCAACCCCCCCCAGCCGTGTATGTACGCACCGAACCCCCCCCAGCCGTGTATGTACGCACCGAACCACCACCCGTGTATGTACGCCCCCGAACCCCCCCCAGCCGTGTATGTACGCACCGAACCCCCCCCCAGCCGTGTATGTACGCACCGAACCCCCCCCCAGCCGTGTATGTACGCACCAAACCCCCACCCCACCAGGGAATGTACGGACCGCACCCCCACCAGTGCATGTACGGACCGTACTGACGCCAAAAAAAAACGTACTGAACCAGGACAAACCATACTTACACAAGGAGAGTCAAGTAGAGTTTCCCCACACCACCAAACATGCCCAACAACCCCACAAACATCACATACACTCACCTGCAACTGCCAAAATGCCAAACAGAGGCCCAAAACTCAATCACTCCTCATAACACACCCATACAAATTTCAAACACAGCCACACCCACAAATGGACCAATAAAAATGGACCACACACACAAACCATGAGCCTTTGCAACAGACCCACTGCTGCCAGAGCCCACAGACGACCCACACCACCATACTTGAACCTCACACTGGCATACCTTCACACAACCACCTACACAAACACCCCCTCATCACATTCACACACACACCTCCACTACCACACCCACACACCCACAACCATCCACACCCACACCCCCACAACCATCCACACCCACACCCCACGCCATGTCCACCACCAAGAATCCAAAGTTCACAAAGGAGGAGCTGGAGATCCTTGTCGACGAAATCCTCAGAGTCGAGCCACAGCTCTTTGGGACATTGGTCAGACAGACCAGCATATCCGAAAAAACGGCCATGTGGCAGAGGATCGTCGATTCTGTGAATGCTGTTGGGACCACCAGAAGGACCAGGCACGAGTGCCAATCCAGGTGGTACGATCTGCGGAGGACGGTCAAGAGGAAGATGACTGACAATCACAACCAGGGGAACATCACTGGAGGAGGGCCGCCCCCCAGACCGGTACAATACCATCCCTGGGAGGAGAAGGTGATGTCCACGCTGGCGGTGGAGGGACTACACGGACTGCCAGGACTCCCAGACCCTGGTGAGTACACAAACAACTCACCTCACATGGGGGGGATGCCATACACAATCAATCATGCATGCCACCCCCCCCAAGCCACCACCGGACACAACAACACTCCACAAACACACACATGCCACTAGCGCCTCCATGCCCCATGCATCAATCAGGGCCATGCCAAGTCACAGGCCACACAAAACACCAACACAACACAGGATGTGGTCGATGCTGGGAGTGGGGGACTCAAAACTAACATTGAGCAACTCACAAGCACACAACAATGCCCTCAGCCCATATGGCCCAGGGCACAGCCATACAAACTATGTGTACCCACACAGTACTGTCTTGCCTGCAAATGGTGGCTGCCATGCAGGATGACATGGGTCTGAAGGCACAATTTGCACATAACAGCAGACAATGAAGATGCATCGCTCTGATAGAGTCTCAGCACACACCGCCACAGCAGCAGCCTACACTCAGACACACTGCCCAATGGGTGCCCGGAGAACAGGGACTAACTCACATGAACAAGCCAATGGCCATTCAAAGACCGGCTAACTGTGTGTGCCCAGGAAGCTGGCCTGAGGTGACAGAGAGTGACAAAGAGAGGGAGGGAGAGGGGGAATGAGAGGGAAGGAGACAGAGGGGGACACAGGGAGACAGACAGAGGGAGGGAGTAGGGTGACAGAGGGAGACCGACAGAGGGAGGGAGGAGGGTGACAGAGGGAGGGAGGAAGGGAGACACAGGGAGACTAAATCACCCTTGGGTGGTGTGGCCATGTCCACTCGTCAGCCGGTGGACTGTGTGCATGCAGACCAGGTCTGGCAGTGCCTCAACCCCCCCTTCCGTAGATGAAGACCGGTCCATGTGTCAATCTGTGCACGAGTCCATCCGTGCTGCAGGCACAGACCTAACCACACACCCAGTATACCCTCCCACTGTGTCGGTAAGAACCCTGTCACAAATGCTTCAGTCCCCTACCTGCAACATCAAATTGCCTTGGCAAAACACCATTTGGCCACGTAGAGTGCAACACGTAAGGCGCCTCTGCATGGCTCGCTACGCCCGCACACCACACTGCTGACTGTGTACCCAAATAGATGCATCAACTAAGATTGTGTCTCACACATGCGTAAAGCCCTGACAGCTGTGGCCAAGGGACATAGCCATGCACAAGTGCACTGTGAGAGGAATGCAGGACAGATCCAACTACCCAGAGGAAGAGTGCCAAATCAGAAATGCATGCAACATGGATGCCACATGTGACACTGTTAACATTGTCTCTCTCACACACAGGTCAACGTCGACGAACACCCCCCAACACTGGGGGGGAAGTCTCACAGGACCAGGCTCCGCGGGATGAGGACCCCACCGCCAGCGATGACTCTCACCACTCCGTGGATGACCCAGACCAACCTGGCACCTCTGGTGTCCAACCACCTGCAGCACCTGCGTCAGGTACAACTGTGCCAACCACCACCCCCATTCCTGCCACATCCCAGGAGACGTCCAGGAGCCCTGCCCGCACACGACCACCCAGCCAGTCTGCCCAGGAGGGACACGGTCCTCCGGGCACCCAGGAGGAGGCAGGCGGCAACGCAGATGCCATCCCTCAGGGGTCCCGGAGACCTGATGCACCCACAACGGCAGGCCAGGTGCACGTGGGCAGGGGTGGCGGGAGTGGAGGACGGCGGAGGCGCGAACCTGACCAGGCAGCTCAGGACCCGGTAGTGTCCCAGGTCAGCAACATCCTGGATACATACCGGCGTGACACCAGGGGCATGGACCAGATTGCGTCCACCCTCAATGACATCAAGGGGACCCTCCAGGAGATGAAGACCCTGCAGTCCCAGCAACATGCCTGTCAACTGCAACACCAAGGAAGGATGGAGGATAGACAGGCTGAGCTCGTGGCGGTGCAAACCCAAATGACCGGTGTACTCCGTCGGATTGCCGACAACATGGGCAACCCTCCCTGTGGCACCAGGCGAAGGCCATTACCAGACACAGGGAGGGATCAGGAGGAGGAGGATTCATCCGACGGAGCGTCACAGACATCGTCACGGACTGCTTCCGAGGGTCCCCGCAGGAAGGTGGGTCGTTCACGAAAAAGACTGTGAGAGTCAGCAGAACATCACCATCTCCCAGGTCACCTGGCCTGGCACCTGGCCCTCTGGCCCAATAGCAGCACATGACATTCTCTGCCACATGGACTTGCTGGTCACTGTCTGACCTATGTTGACGAAGACTGTGGCATGGACTCTGACATTTTGCTACGGCAAGGATACCAACTCCCCCAGTGAACTTTGGATTCTACACTCCCGCTGTGCACCTCTTGTCATCCCCACAAAACCCGTACCCCACCACAAATAAATTAATCACACTTACAAGATGATGCCGTGATTCTGCATTATTACAATACATGTGTGTGTCGTAAAGTCAAAGCATGCCTGATCTCAGAATTAACTCCAACCATCCAAACCGTGGGGTCGCAGTCTTGCCCAGGACACACATGGGTCCCAATGTATCATCTGATACAGACATGGAGTACCATACTCACCTGTGCTGGGCCCAACCAGCTGAGTGGTTCCCGCACAACTGTGGCTACAGACACATTCAGGGGAGCAACAGTCATGCGCAGAGGTCAGGGATCATGTGGAGTGACCTGGCTTGCCGCTCCCAGGTATGTCTAGACATGTGTCCCTACAATGTGCAGCATGCTTGCGTCAGGCGGATGTTGAGAATGGTGGCTAGGCCAAGGTTGGATGCATGGAGATGCCAGAATGCAGTTTAGGATCACAGTGCCACATGGTTGTGTTGGGGTTGTGGGCTGCATCATGAGTGTGGGCGTGGATCGAGAAGGTCATCCTGCAGCTGGCTGTGAAACATTCCCCCATCCCGTTTGGACGTTGATGTGGCCTGGTTGCCCGACGCAGTAGCAGAGCTGTGCAGATGCACTCCGGATATGGACAAGTACCATGGGAGTCGTAAGGCACATGTCCGTAGACTGCAGGGTAGGAGTCGACACGGATGTTGTAGTTGCCCTGGGGGATGGTCTCTCTTGCCTTGAGGTGGATGGAACTGTGCATCTTGTGCATAATACAGTTCCCACTCCCTGACAAACCCCTAGCATCTTGTCACTATACACATAGACACATATGCACCACCTATGAAAACTATGCCAGACATGCCGCACGCACAGTGGCAACAGGCCACCATTGACAGGGAAGAGGCACCTTGGAGACAGAGGGACAAATTTATTAGTCATGTGTGTTGGAATGACAATGATACTCTGTCAACACATACACAGGTCATGTGGATGAACATGTGGGAGCAACACTGGCACCCCCCATTGCAACACAGATGCTGGTATCCCATTGACCTGGCACACAAGTGACGGATAACAGCTAAACACCCCCTGCTGCCACGGAGAGGCAGCTATACACCATTGAGGCCCTGATGGGGCAATCACACACCATGTCAACCCGGTGCAACCTGTATGTTTCCGAGGCCAGTGTTACACACAATGATGGCCTCATCACAATCCCCAATCCCCTGCCACATGACAGTCACCAAGTCTGACCATGGCTCCAGGTGAAGCCTGCCCCATGTCATGTTCCCCATGTAGGATCACCAGGTATGCAAATGAAACACACATGAACAGGAGAAGTGCACACAGACTACAAACAATTCACACACCCAAAACGCCGTGAGGCATCCCTTACCCTAAGGAGATTTCAACACTTGCCCGTGCATGTGACGCAGAATCAGCACATGTTGCTGTGTTCATGAGGAGTAGCAGGAGCACAACAATGCCACCAGCAGACAGCATGCACATGGACCTGTGGAAGAGAGACACACAAGGAGTCAGCACAAAGGAGCACATCCGCAAGCATGTACTCAACACGTATCATGTTGTCCACATGACAGGTGACAAAGATGACCCTCAGACAACATCCTTCCATTGCGCCATCACTTGAGTGACACTTCAATACACACCACTGACTCACTTGGCAGACATGCAGATGGACACACACATTGCAACACATGCCACACACGGCCCAATGCGTGCACACTCAGACACTGGAACTCACCACTAAGCAAAGAAGTTGCGTATGAGCCGACTCCGCATGTCCTCCACAGCCTCCTCCTCCTCCACATCACTTGCCCCGTCACCAAGGCCTTCATCCTCCACGGGTGGATGGTCCTGGTCATCTTGATCCAGTATGAGTGGAACAGCTTCCTCCACTGCCATGTTGTGCAGCATGCAGCAGACGATGATGATCTTGCACACCTTCACCGGGGCATATGGGAGTGCTCCGCCGGTCTTGTGGAGGCACCGGAATCGGCTCTTCAGAAGTCCAAACGTCCTCTCAATGACTCTCCTGGTCCGCCCATGTGCGTTGTTGTAGCGGTGCTCGGCAGCCGTGCTGGGGTTGCGGACAGGCGTCATCAGCCATGGCATGTTGGGATAGCCAGCGTCCCCTACAAGGAAACATCATGGACAGAAGTGTGTCAGCACAGGCAGTGAGATTGGAAGATGACGCCAAACACTGAACTGCCAGAGTCTACCCACCAACAATACATGCTCGCTCGTTCCGCAGCTGCAGCATCATTTCAGGCAGCCTGCTACGCCTCATGATGAAGGCATCGTGTGCTGATCCTGGAAAGCGAACACAGACATGTGAAATCACCATGTTGGACAGACACACCACAAGGGCATTAATGGAGTGATAATGTTTGCGATTCCTATACACCACCTCCTGTGCCTGTGGTGGTACCAACGCAACATGTGTCCCATCTATAGACCCAATGACATGGGGCATCCCTCCCAGGGCATAGAACTCACGCTTGACATCTGTCAACTGCTCACGAATTGGGAATTTAATGTACTCATCCAGGTGAACCAACATGGCCTCTAAGAAATCATGCAGAACACGGCTGAACATCGTCTGGGACATGCCCCCGACATCAGCAATGGTATGTTGGAACGTACCCGTGGCAAGGAAATGTAGGGCTGCCATCACCTTCAACTTGGGTGTCAGTGCACTGGGATACCTGTGGCGCGGGAGGAGTTGTGCTTCCAGCCGGCCAGTCAACTCATCAATCAACCGTTGGCTGAATCTGTAGCGGCGTATACAGTCCCGTTCATGCAGGGCAGCCATGTCTGGCATACGTCGAGGGAGAGGCGGAGCCCTGCAGTGAAATGGAAGGAACACCGAAGAGTGAGCACTGTACAACGACATCGTCAGTGCACTGAGCACATGTTACACAGCCAATACACATATGCCACGTTGTGAGTCAGGTCTGTGCCACATTTCCTGGACACGTATGCCAGTCAGGTGACACTCCTACCAAGGGACAGCCACTAACGGAGGGGGGCAAGATCACGATGACATGGCATGAGACTAGCTGTGGGCCAGTGTGAGTGAACATGCACACGCATCACAGGATTCACAGACATCCACACATGTGAAGAAGTAGTATGCGTATGGTACAGACAGGTAGTTGGATGCGATATGCACTGGTCACATGTCATAGGAATAGGACAGGCCACACACATTGCCTTTGAGGAGTACATGTCGAGGCAGAACATACATAGGGAGCATGTGGATATGTACTTGTGTTGAAACTCCGTGTAGTTGCATACATACACACCTCATGGCAAATCACATATGTGGGCTGGTGTGCGGAACAGTGTGCCATGCCCATCGACACACAGACACATGTTGGCAGCAGCAACTGCTGATGCATTGAACCACACACCTACAGCAAAATCATGGAAAGACATGCCACACACATGACATGGTTGCAGCATGCAACGCAGCCATACACATGTCATGTGTAATATTCCGTGTACCTGGCATCAGGGGACAGGTGCGGGTGTCCGTGACAGGGACATGCAAGTGACTCATGGCTCCACTAGTGTGTACGACATGCACACATGTCAAAGGAGTGCAGGGGATGTGTTGTACAATGCGCACCATCACACACGACATGTGTACACAGCTCATCGTACATGTGCTTTGCCCACACCTCAGGGGTAAAGTGCCACATCACATCCTGACACACCTGTGTCACACACATGTGGTATTGCACAGACAATGCATTGGTGTCCACCCTTGGCAATACCTGTCCGCTCCATTCCTGTCTGTGTGCCGCCTGTCACCACTGACAGTTGTGAAACGCACCGTACATACGCTCGGAGTGCGTGTATAGGGTCCCTGGGCCAATATTGCCGCTGGCGTATGCGTACGCCACAGTAGTACGGACCGTACAAGCGCTTGTACGGTCCGGATCACAATATGGGCGCTGGCGTATGCGTACGCCACAGTAGTACGGACTGTACACGCGCTTGTACGGTCCGTACTACTGTGGCGTACGCATATGCCAGCGCCCATATTGTGATCCGGACCGTACAAGCGCTTGTACGGTCCGTACTACTGTGGCGTACGCATACGCCAGCGCCCATATTGTGATCCGGACCGTACAAGCGCTTGTACGGTCTGTACTACTGTGGCGTACGCATACGCCAGCGCCCATATTGTGATCCGGACCGTACAAGCGCTTGTACGGTCCGTTCTACTGTGGCGTACGCATACGCCAGCGCCCATATTGTGATCCGGACCGTACAAGCGCTTGTACGGTCGGTATCACTGCTTGTGGGGTGCCCTAGGGCGTGGAACGCACCGTACCTGTGTGTAAATGTATGAAAACACATAGGGGACACATGAGGGACAAGTATAAGGCCTAAATGCATGATGGTTGCCATGGAGACTGAGTTAAATTTTTGAATTTGAGCACCAGGTGCACAGCAGAAGTCAGTTTGAAAGAATCTACATTGTTGCAATGTGGATGTTGACTTGACATCATTATCAAAACTGAAACCATGCAAAGCCACACACTGGGGTAGGTTTGAAGGGATTGGATGAAACGTAGGATGCTAATGTGACTGACCAATCAATCTGTACTCCTATACATGAACAGGCCAGCCAGGCATATATAAGGCAGCCAGGTCCCATGAGAGAGCACTTGCCTGCACATCCATTCATCCATGACCACTGCTGCTGATAGTGATTCCTCTGGCACCATGTCCAGGACTGTGGAGAGGTCACAGCCATTCACCCAGGAGGAGAACCTTGCCCTGATAGATGTGATCCTCCCACAGTTCCAGAGCCTGTATGGTCGACCAGGGGTTCAGGTGAGTGCAGACTCCACTAGCTTAGACTGTGCCCCTTTTGTGTGACAGTGACTTCTGGCATTGTGTCCATGTGTGACAGACATGCACTGTTGTTTGGAGTGGGTCCCAGGGTGTGGAAGGCCTCATGTCACCCATGCAGAGCATGCTGTGTTTCCTGTGTGCACTCCTCACTTGCATAGTGCCTACTGTGACAATGAATGCAAGGTGCATGCCACAT
Organism: Triturus cristatus; assembly: GCF_964204655.1. Classification (NCBI taxonomy): domain Eukaryota; kingdom Metazoa; phylum Chordata; class Amphibia; order Caudata; family Salamandridae; genus Triturus; species Triturus cristatus. The sequence continues at coordinate 162,259,342 of NC_140585.1, forward strand.
TCTGCCTGCATACTCCTCCTGGGGATGTTGTTTCCACAGTCCTGATGTGATCCTGTGTTCCCCCCAGTGTGACAGGTGTCAGTACCCATGGATGTGTGTTTGTTCAGTGTACCTGTGCTGTGAGTGTCCGAAGGCCGTGTTCGTCCCCTGCACATTGGTGTGTGTGTTAGTCCCCTGTCATGTGGGTGAGTGCATATGGGGAGTGTTGCACACAAGCAGCATGAGGGATGGATATGGCCTGGCCATCCGATGTGAGCAGGGAGCAGTGCTGTGTGCATGCCGTGCTGAGCCAGCCCCACACCTGTGACACCCCCGTCTACTGGCACATGGGCAGAGTGAGGTGTGTACCCGCAGTTGGCAATGCCATGTGATTGTCCTGTACCTGTGTGTGTCTGTGTACTCTGCTGAGGTAGCATCAGTGTGCTGGGGCAGGTGACTGCTGTGAGGTGCTGTACATAATCCTGGTGTAGCCTGTGAGGCACAGTGTGATCCCTGGTCAGTGAGTGTGTGGTACCCCTCATGCCACCCGTGTGCTTTCACTGGCACGTAGTGCATTTGGCCTTCCACAGTGGATAATGTCCCTATGACAAAGGTGCAATTAGTTGCATGCATACCATGGCCTGTTCATAATGAGGATTGTTCTATATGTGTGTCTCTGTGTCTTTGCTCATGTGGATTGATGTATTCTCTCTTTTGCATCCTCACAGGTAGGCGGCATTGCCAAGGGGGAGATCTGGAGGGAAGCCGTCAGTGCCGTGAGGGGTACAGAGGGTTGGAGGCGGAGCCTGTCTCAGGTGAGGAAATGCTGGCAGGACATCCGGTGCTGGACGAGGAGGATTGCACGGCTCCTGCTGGGGGACTCACCTGAGAGCCGTAAGAACCGTGGGCGCCGTCGTCTGACCCACATCCAGAAGCGTGTGCTGGCGGTGGTCTTCCCCGATATGGACAGGCGCCTACAGGAGAGGCAGCAGCAGGAAGGGGGTAGGTACATGTGTATCAGTTGTGTGTCCCCAGCCAATGTAAGTGTGCAGTTGCATGGATACACTGCCAGGGTTTGATTGTGCAGTGCGTCAACTTCTCCACAAAGTAGCACAGTGCTGTTCTCACTCACTCCCTTCCCCTCCTTGCAATGTGTTCCCTGGTCTGTCTGTAGCCACTCTTGCACAAGGTTATTTAGGCAGGCAGTTCATGCAGGTGCCCTATGCTATCAGCATCATGTGTGGGGGTGATGTGCCACAGGTATGGGGACCTTGCGTGTGCCATGGCCAATTTCAGTCATTGTGGTGTCCATGTCACTTGGCACTGATTGTGAATCACGACATAGGGGTGTGTCTCCAAAATGTACAGCCTTCCAGCATGCATGTCCAATTGTGTGCCCTCTGACATGATGTGCCTGAGTGGGAGGCCTGCTAAGTGCAGGGACGGTTCCTTACTTTGCAGTCATGTCCATCCTGGACCATGGAGGAGTGTGGGCACTACTGTGCCCTGGGGCACCTCTTCCTAGGTATCATGTGCGTCATCCAACAATATGGCCATTCACTGTGTCTTCGCCATGGGTTGGGTAGGGTGGCATTGTACCCTGGGCTCAACTGTTAGGACCTACAGGTTGCTACATGTGTCCACTGTACAGGGGGACCCATTTTGCTTGTGCATACTCACAGTGGGCATTACCTGTGTGTGTTGTTGAGACAATCTGATGATGTTTGCCTGTCAATGATGTGTGGACATGGCCACCAGGGGCTGTGTGTGTACAGTCATGAATTAGTGGAGGCCATGTGTTTCCATCCAAGAGTAAGAGGTGTACATACTTTCTCCGTCTCAATGAGATTGTCTCAGGTGTGGGTGGTTTGTGCGTACAAGGCCTACATGTCAGAAGCTTCATCCTCCTTGCTGGGTTTAGCCTGTGTGTGATGTTTGACTGGACATACGCTCAAGGTGCAGTGACCCTATCATGTGTGGCCTGGTTTCATGTATTGCCTTTGCAGCATGCGGCAGGAGTAAATGGATATGATTCATGCTCATCCCTTTTTGACGACGCAGTGTGGTGCAGGTGCTGTGCACATTTGTCCCCAGAGGCTGGCTCCTCTCTAAAATTTCAGGTGCAGTGATTTGCTGTTGTGTCATGATCTCCATTGTGTCTCAGTGGCATGGTGGGTCGAAAAACTGTGTGTTCCATGGCCTACATGTGTACATTGTTTTGTAGGTGGTACTCCTGTTGATTTTCAGGCTATGCAATGTGACCTATGTATATTTGACTCATGTGACATATGTGTACAGGTGTCTGATTTTCTCCTGTCTCTTCACCTTGCCCACAGCATCGCCGGGGGACACGGAAGGAGACACTAGCACGGACCGGGAGGAGGGATTGAGCACCAGTGCCAGCAGTGCTGTCCTGTCTGGCACATGGAGTGGCACGGAGGCCGAAGGGAGTGAGACAGAGGACCTGTTGACTGCCAACACAGACTATGACGCAGACGGGTCCGAGGCTGAGCTCCCAGAGGTGGCGGAGTCTGCCCCCCCAGCTGATGGCAGCCCTCCACATCCCCCCGCCACCTCAGGTTCCATCACCGGCCTCCCACATGCTCGTGGCCCTTCCCTCCGTGCTCGGTCCCCACATGTCTCCTTCCTGCCAGGCACCGCACCCCCTGCCCCTGTCACCACTGCTGCGGTGAGTGCGGAGTCTGTGGACATCCTGAGGCAGTTGCAGGTTGGTCAGACTGCGATGCTAAATGTCCTCCATGCCCACACCCAGGTGCTGACCCAGATGGAGGCATACATGGAGGGCATGTCGGCTGCGCAGTCTGACCAACGGCAGTTGCTGAGGTCCATAGACTCCACACTGACTGCAGCACTGGATCTCCTGCAGCGCTGCGTAACACCCCCTACCCCTGCCCCATCCACAATTCCCACTCCCGTGCCTGTCCCACGCACATCCAGACGTCAGCGTGCACGCACCCCAACAGACACAGGCACCACACCACCAGGGAAGTCGAAGCGCACACCTCCTGTCACGCACACACAGGGTGAGGAAGGCACACCCACTGGGTCGGGGGGGAAACGTAGAACACGCAGCCACAGTGGGAGTCCGCATTCCACACAACCCACTCCCTCCAAATCCACTCCCCTTAGCTCTCCTGGCCAACAGTCAGTGACAGCATCATCCACTGCGAGTGTGCCCCCCAGCCCCAGGATGACACCACCCCGCAAGCGGTGAAGGCGGGACCCGGCCAGGGGAGTTGAGTCCCCCACCCTGTCCACACCCTCCCCCAGTGGCGCTGCGACCCATCCCTTTGCCCCACCCCCTCCTTGGGGCCTGTGGTTGGATTGGGTGCGGGGGAGTCGCTGGGGGAACTTGCCGACGTGTGCAGCGCCATTCTGTCCTCCACCTTTGGCGCTGGCACCCCCCCTGTGGCAGAATCATCCCTCCCTGCACCCACAACACCTACCCTTTCCCCTCCTGTCCCTGCGGTGCCTGTTTCCACCCTCCCCCCTGATGCCCCCTCTTCTGTGGATGAAATGGACTTGTGAACTGTGCAGGCAAGCTAGGGGACACACGTCCCGATGTGTACCCCCCCCCCCCCGGACTTTGCTGCTGGGCTGGCCCATGGCCCTTGTACATAGTGGACATTTTCTCAGATATATTTTCCTGCTGAATAAAGCCTTTTCTTTTGGTTTTGCACACTGATGCTTTCCTGGACTTGCTGTTGGTGCTGGTGCTCCCTGCGTTGGGGTGGTGATAATGTGTTGGGGGTCTGTGAAATGTTGGAGTGTGCTGCTCATGGGGTGTACCCTGCCATCTGCGTGCCATCACAAGGGTCTCTGCCAATGGTATTTGGTCATGTTTGCTCTCACTGTATGGTGACATTGTCCCAAGGTGTGTTCCATCCTCTGTGGAGCAGGCCATTTTCCCTGCAGGGTGTCTCCCAAATGCTGTGCTGTGCTGTGTCTACATTTCCTGGATGTGTGAGGGTTGCCGTTCAATATAGCCATGCTGGCTCAGCGATGGCTCCGCCTGCATCTGGGGTATCACCCTTGTAGGTCACTGAACTTGTTGATGGGGTATATTGTCCTATGTCTGGGCACTGCTGGGAGTGATAGGTACACACCCCTCCTGTGTCTGGGCACTGCTGGGAGTGATAGGCACACACCCCTCCTGTCTCAGGGCACTGCTGGGAGTGATAGGCACCCACCCCTCCTGTGTCTGGGCACTGCTGGGAGGACTCTGCACCCACCCCTCCTGTGTCTGGGCACTGCTGGGAGGACTCTGCACCCACCCCTCCTGTGTCTGGGCACTGCTGGGAGGACCCTGCACCCACCCCTCCTGTGTCTGGGCACTGCTGGGAGGACCCTGCACCCACCCCTCCTGTGTCTGGGCACTGCTGGGAGGACCCTGCACCCACCCCTCCTGTGTCTGGGCACTGCTGGGGGTGTTTGGCACACCCCATTCTTATTGCAGGTTCGGTGCGTACATACACGGGTGGGGGTTTGGTGCGTACATACACGGGTGGGGTTCGGTGCGTACATACACGGGTGAGGATTTGGTGCGTACATACACGGGTGGCGCTTGGGTGCGTACATACACGGGTGGGGGTTCGGTGCGTACATACACGGGTGAGGTTTCGGTGCGTACATACACGGCTGGGGGTTCGGGGCGTACATACACGGCTGGGGGTTCGGTGCGTACATACACGGGTGGGGGTTCGGTGCGTACATACACGGGTGGGGGTTCGGGGCGTACATACACGGGTGGGGGTTCGGGGCGTACATACACGGCTGGGGGTTCGGTGCGTACATACACGGGTGGGGGTTCGGGGCGTACATACACGGGTGGGGGTTCGGGGCGTACATACACGGGTGGGGGTTCGGGGCGTACATACACGGGTGGGGGTTCAGGGCGTACATACACGGGTGGGGGTTCGGGGCGTACATACACGGGTGGGGGTTCGGGGCGTACATACACGGGTAGGGGTTCGGGGTGTACATACACGGGTGGGGTGGGGGTTCGGTGCGTACATACACGGGTGGGGGTTCGGGGCGTACATACACGGGTGGGGGTTCGGGGCGTACATACACGGGTGGGGGTTCGGTGCGTACATACACGGGTGGGGGTTCGGGGCGTACATACACGGGTGGGGGTTCGGGGCGTACATACCAGGGTGGGGTGGGGGTTCGGTGCGTACATACACGGCTGGGGGTTCGGGGCGTACATACACGGGTGGGGGTTTGGTGCGTACATACACGGGTGGTGGTTCGGTGCGTACATACACGGCTGGGGGTTTGGTACGTACATACACGGGTGGGGGTTCGGTGCGTACATACACGGGTGGGGGTTCGGTGCGTACATACACGGGTGGGGGTTCGGGGCGTACATACACGGGTGGGGGTTCGGTGCGTACATACACGGGTGGGGGTTCGGGGCGTACATACACGGGTGAGGTTTCGGTGCGTACATACACGGGTGGTGCTTGGGTGCGTACATACACGGGTGGGGGTTCGGGGCGTATATACACGGGTGGTGCTTGGGTGCATACATACACGAGTGGGGGTTCGGGGCGTACATGCACGGGTGGGGGTACGGGCCGTACTTCCACGGGTGGGGGTACGGTCCGTACATACCCCTGCCCACGCTCTGCGTGCCTGGGTACGGGCCGTACCCATGCCTTTGGTGGGTGGGTACGGTGCGTCCCCCCATTGTTGCGGTGCCGTGGGGTCCGCACCATACACAGGCCTTGGGGGCGTGGCTACGGGTCATACCACGCGTACCCCTACATGACCCCAGCAATGCTGGTACGAGCTGTACCAAGGCCTTTCTGACGTGGGTACGGGCCGTACCGCCATTGTTGGAGTGACGTAGGGGGACGCGTGGTACGTTCCGTACCAACGCTCTTGCGGCCTGGGTAGGGTACGTACCGGTTCGCGTGACCATCCACTTCCGTTGTGGCGGACGCTTGCGTTGCTGGCCTCGCCCCCACACCCTGGCAGTGTCCAGGCCCTGATGGTCAGGTATGTCCAGGCCATGTGTGATTTGGTACCATGTGTTGGTGTTGTGTGTCCTGCCCCTGCCCCCCCTTTGCCCCTGGTTGTTGTGCTGACCTTCTGCGGCGTCTGCGTCGGTTCCTGTACGCCAGGTGGACTGCTAGGAGGGCAGGGATGGCACGTAGGTTCGGGTCCATGTCTGTTCGTCGCGTCCAGCTGCTCCTTGCGTGTGTCGTCCTGATTTCCCGGCAGTTTTTGGCAGCCGGTAAATATTTGCCGTGCGGGATGACGTCGGTTCGAATCGTACTTCCTGGTTCGTGAAACGTAGGCTGGATGCGTACCGACGTCACGTCGGCGCCTTTCAGGATCGGAATTGTGTTTAGTTTCTGTTCGGTCGGTGTTTTGTTCGATTCGTACGGAAATGGTGTTTCCGTATGATTCGTACTTGCATTTTCGGATGGATTTCGCACCGGGTACGAGTCGGACGGAGAAACGGCTCCGTCCGACGGTTCGTACCCGGTTTTTACCGGATCGGAATTGGCACCAAAATATGCAAGGCTTCCATTGCTGAAGACGCCGCTTCTGCCATTGTGCTTACACGCTATTTGCCACTGGCCGCAAATTTAAGGAAAACACCTCAGAGTATAAAAAGAGCCAGAAGAAATGCACCTACCTCGTTCCTGGCTCACCTAACTGCGCTCCTGCAATTTTCGCGCTCAGTGCGGCTCGCGCTGGTAGCCAGCCAATCAGGACAATCTACCTGTCCTGGACTGTGCTACCACCCAAAGATGCCCGGGTGTGGACATTCTATAAATGCCACCCCCAGGAGCCCTCATTCCCTCACTATTCTCTTAATGGACAGACATCCATGTTGCGTTATCAAAACTAGATGAATAGGATCACTGGCAAATGGTGAAACAGAGTATCCTGTGCTTATACCCATGATCAAATGGTGCCAGAGCATTGGTACGCTTTGCAGCTCTAGCACTTTAACGGGGAAAACTGGTATTGAGAAGTTGCTGGAAATCTTCACCGATGCCCATGGTCTTCCAGTGGCAATCAGAGGTGGAGCGCTGGGGACTGGGGAAAGTGATGCCTTGCGTATGGAGTATAGGGGCTTGTGGAAGCAACATAAAGTGTTGGAATGGGATACTCTGTTGGAATGTTTCATGCTCAAGAATGTGATGAAGACTAATTATTGTCACTGACATGGCCATATCTGCAGGATGTCCAAACTCTCCTAGCTTATTGCTGCTATTACACCAAGAGCTGCACTGTCTAAATATGCTTGAACACTGCAGACATCAGGCCATCCCCAATGACCACGCTTTCATTCGGCTATCACGTTCCATATGCTTGACACGGACATATCTATTTATACAGTTATGATGTCAATTGAGGGGAAAAGTGAGCTGGTGTCATTTGCCTTAGTTTAAGGATTGCACTGTCTGTTTTTTTGTAAATCTGACCCAATTTCCTACACGGTGAGCAGTCTAAATATCGAGTTTTAAATGTCGAACTACAAGTATATCGAGTTGTAAATATCGTAGGTAAATAATATCGAAGTCAAGAATATCGATGGACAGAATATGGACCCCAAGGTAAGTATTATCGAAGTTAATAATATCGAAGTCATTAATATAGATGTAAGTAATATCGTAATCAAAAATTTCGATGTCAAGAGTGTAATGTATTTTAATATGTATTTTATTTGTATGTTAAAGATTATTGTAATGTATTTTAATACATTTAAAAATAAATGTTTAGAGATTAATAATTATTTAAAATATAATTTAGCGTTTTAGTATCAGAGCGGGTTGTGGTTTTATAGGGGAATAGGGTGGGAAGTAATTTAATTATAATTAATTAATTAATATGTATTGTTTAATTGGTATTTATGATTAATTAATTGTTAATTAATTACTAATTGGTAATTAAATATATTAATTGATTAATTAATTGTTAATTAATTATTAATTGTAAATTAATTTTATTAATTGGTTAATTATATAAGTTATAATTAGTTTAATATTAATATTTATTTATTGGTATTGTTAATTAATTAATTGTTAACTACTAATTAATTGGTGATTTAATTTTATTAAGTGATGACTTGATGATTAAATTAATTATGTGAATTTTTAGGTGTAGTGGGTTGTGGGTTTATAGGGGAATAGGGTGGGATGTAATTAAATTCAAATAATTACTGATAATTTTTATTTATTTGTAATTAATAATAATTAATTGTTAATTAATTATTAATTGGTATTTAATTGTTATTAGTACGTTAAATATAGTAAATATAAATAATGTATTATTCCATGTTATTTGTTGTTATTGGTAATTAATGTATTGTTAATTAATAATTAATTTGTGAATAATTGTAATTTGGTAGTTAATATGTATAAATTTGTAAATAATAAGTATATTAATTATAAAGAATGTATTATTAATTGTAAATAATAGATAAACTGATATTTAAATGTATTGTGTATTTTGTATGTGTAGTGTGTTGTGTGTTAAAGGGGGAATAGTGTGGGATGTAATTTAAAGTTATTTATATAAATATTTATTTTAAATAATTGGTATTTAATAATACATATTTTGTAAATTAATTATTAATATGCTATTTTTTTATAACTAATTATTTAATTGGTTATTATGTTTATAGAATCCCTATGCTATCCAGTGCTTTCCCAACTGTTTTACTATCTGGAGTTGGAATAGTAATTTGTACCCCTACGCTATCCAGCGTTTTCACTACTGTTGCACTCTCTGGAGTGGGAATAGTAATTTTTACCCCTACGCTATCCAACGCTTTCCCTACTGTTGGACTCTTTGGAGTTGGAATAGTAATTTTTACCCCTACGCTATCCAGCGCTTTACCTACTGTTTCACTCACTGGAGTGGGAATAGTAATTTTTACTTCTACGCTATCCAACGTTTTCCCTACTATTGCACTCTCTGGAGTTGGAATAGTAATTCTTTTCCCTACGCTATCCAACACTTTCCCTACTGTTGCACTCTCTGGAGTGGGAATAGTAATTTTTACCCTTACGCTATCCAACGCTTTCCCTACTATTGCACTCTCTGGAGTTGGAATAGTCAATTTTACCTCTACGCTATCCAACGCTTTCCCTACTGTTGCACTCTTTGGAGTTGGAATAGTAATTTTTACCCCTACAGTATCCAACATTTTCCTTACTGTTGTTTTTGTTGTAGTTGGACTAGTAGTTTTATTGTGTCTGATATTTCATATGTTTTGTATTATTTTTGCTATTGTAATATATCATTAATAATAACAATTATTCACATTAAAAATATTGATTATTATTTGCTATATGTAATTATTAAATATTTATTAATGTTATTATTTTATGTGTATAGATGTATTGGTAATTTTTAAAAATATTTAATAATTTATACGTTACAGAAATTATTACTAAAATTAATTATTAAGTAAGTATATATATTATATATTATATGTATATGTTTAATTAAAGTTTTATTAAATAATATATGTTAATTATACATTTTAAATATTATACAATATATTTAATTATGTTTATATAATTTCTAAGTATAATTTGGTTTATTTTACATATATTTTTAAAGTAAAAGAAAAACGATATTTTTAATAACGATATTTTTGACATCGATATTTAATTTTCGATATTTTTGTACTTACCATGTTGTAGATAGGATGTCGATATTCTTGACATCGATATTTTTGTTGCGATATATTTGTATGTCGATTTTCTGTCTGTCGAAATTATGTCATACAACCTTCCTACACGCATCCATTCATACATTTGTAACTGAGTTTAGCATTTGATTTCACCAATTTGTAGATCATCTGTATATACGTCGCTGTCACTAATCACTGCCATATGGTAGCTGTTGGAAATGGCCCTTTTTGCAAGGTTATCCCCAAACTTTTTGCTTCTTCCTCCTTTATTTTTCCTGACCCGTGGTTGTTGGCAATAGGACTCTGGGCACTTTACCACTGCTGATCAGTGCTAAAGTGCATTTGCTCTCTGTATAAATTGTTATTGTGATTAGTTATCCATGATTGGCATATTTGTTTTACCTGTAAGGTCCCTAGTAAAGGGCACATGCTACTAGTTGGCCTGCAGCACTGATTGTGCCACCAACAGGAGTAGCCCTAAAATGGTGTCTCAGGCCTGCCACCGCAGTGCCTGTACGCAGTCTGTGAACTGCCATGCTGCCCTGAGCAGTGTACACACTGGCCAGGCCTAATCCTTCCCTTTCTATACACATTGGACATCCCTATGGAAGGCCCTAGGTACTCCCCTGGGCAGGGTGCAGTGTATGTGAAAGGTGGAGCATGTACTAGTGTGGGTGACATGCTCTGGTAGTGAATTACAGCCATTTTCACTATCGAAAGGCCATCTTGCCCATAGGATAGAATGGGGGGATGCTGTGTCCCATGTGTACCTTCATATCTCCCCATAGGAGCAAGATGGAAACTTAGAGTCTAGTATCCCTGAACTCAAAATTTAATTATCTATCTTTTAGGAAATATGATTTTTGGATGCTGGGTTTGAAAACAGCACCTTTAGAAAGTAGCTGTTTTCTTGTCTAACCTTTCTGTGTGCTTCTGCCTGTTTGTCAATTGACTGTCTGGAGTTTGAGTGACATGCATGGGAAATTCCAGGAGGCAGGGTGAGTGCTGAATGGAGCTATCTGCAAGAGTGGTGGGAGGTGTTGCACCTGGGACCTGAATAGGGCTGTGCCTGCCTTCCACAATGCTGGCTCCACCTCCTGCTGAGCGGCTGACAACCCTGCCCCTCTCTCTCAAAGGAAGACGGTGTCCACGGACAGAATCCACCCAGAACTGGTTTTTGCTGGGCTCAGAGCCCTCCTGCACAAAGGGAACAAAGACTTCTTGGGGTATAAGTACAGGACCCCAAACCCCTGAACTTTAGATCATCCTGGAATCAAGAAGGAACCTCTGCCAAGGAGAAATCTGGAAGGCTGAAGAGGAAGGACTGTCCTGCTGTGTGCTTGTGGGCTGACATGCAGTTGATTTGATGCCAAGGAGAGGGGCTGGACTTTGCTGTAGCTGTGTCCCCTTCCTTGAAGAGATCTCCAAGGGCCTGAGGAGAGCTGGCCTCCTGTTAAGAAAGTCCCAGGAACAAAAGGGCTTCACCCCCAGCTTCCCCCCTGAACTCTTCTGAGTAAGTTCTGCCCTTCCTAGAGTGCTTGATTCAATTGTGGGGCCTCTGGAAGTTGTGCCTGCTGTTTGAGGAGAAGAAGAAAAGAAGAAGATCTGCAATTTTCACGCATTGCTCGCTTGCGGAGTGCATCGTCGACAGTGCGAGAAAATTCCCGATGCCGCGAAGATCGTCGCAGCGCCTGTTGCTGCTGGAGTGAGATTTTCCCTAAGAATCGTATACCTCCTCCATTTTATCATTTTGAGTTAACATGAATAATTGATTAACATTAATAGTATTAATGGTTTGGTGTGTATAATTAATTAAGATTACTAATTAGAAAATACACGTGGGAATCGCATTTGCATGGCCTGACTGATACGTAAACTAATTTCGTACGCATACTAATGTCAGATATTTAGAATTTGCATGTTATATGTTGCTTTTGTGATGTGATTTGTGGATCGTGCTTTAAATTGTGAGTATAAACCGCAATGCGTGTTGCTTTTGCTAGATAAATACACACACATAGTGGGTTTAGTGAGGGAATACAATTTAATAGTCATTCCATGTATTAATTACGTTTTGGGTCTCTTTGCTTAAGTTGACCTTTTGGAGTGGCCACAATATGGCTGCCATCTCTATTTTGATGGACAGACGAGATACAGAAGTCACTGAGTGAAGTGCGCCTGCGCTAAAAGATGAGCAACAATAACCTCGTCCTGACCCCAGGCAGACTGTACTCGTAAAGGACGCACCGGGAGGAGTGACAAGCCTCAAACAATGAACTTCCTTAAAACATGAACTGTTATAATTGATGACACTAAAAAGACACAAACCCGCATGGGAATCAACATGCCCTGAATGGACTAGAAACTGTTACCATTTTTATTAATAAATTGAGAGCTGCATCTAATGCAAAATCTAATGCATGGGAATCAGGAAGAATGATCCTGGTTCAACCAATTGAATTTGTTCTAAAACATGTATTGAAACATTTGTTGTCAAATTTGTACTATAAAAGTAGACTAGAGAGGGTAGGACTTTATCCCTCGCATACCTTCACTTTATCAGATTGCCCGACGTTATGCTGACGGAGAGGACGGTGACACTGCTGGACAGCTGCTTACCAGAGACTCCGATGGACTGATCAGATGCCCAATTAACTTACGAACTGATTCTTTGATTTATGGGCATAGAGACGAAAGATCTGAATTTGACATAGAGGATGCCATTTAGCCAGATTAGGTAAATATGCGAGCCAACATATTGAATGCTATATGATTTCCTTATGCTTTAATTAGATAAACATATTATTTCATTTAAAGAACTGTGTCGGGTTATTATTTGAAGTATTTCGATGTATGAGACCCTGGTGAGGTAGGGAGGAATAGGTAAACTTGTTGTTACTCATCAGCTGATTGGTGGAATCTTCCTCCCATTTCCAGCACATGGAGTAGAGAAAGGATGTCCCCTCTCTCTCTCGAGGACCATTGATCTGAAAGTAGAATGAATGATTAGTGTTATGGGCCCCACCAGTGAATGAGTGAATGAATGTGGTTGTCGAAGAAGATCTGTGGTTTGTGACGTAGCGAGGGGATTTTTGGTATTCGGCGCTGGAGCATTGACGCTGCAGAAACCAACGCATGGTTTGCTTGCGCAGCGCATCGCCCCGGTGCGGGAAGATTCCTGTTGATGCGAGTATCGGCGCAGAGCCTGTCATCGCTGGGTGAGATGGTCACTCCGCTTGCTTGCGGACCGCATCACGTCGCTGCGAACATCGTCGCAGAGCCATTGCATCGAGGGGCCGCGAGAGGAGAAGATCGACGTTGCACCACGCATCGCCGCAGCACCTGAGATCGTCGCCGCCCCGAAGATCGTTGCATCGTGCTGGTGCGAGGAACTTCCGACCGAACCTGCGCACCGGAATCCATACAAGGTATTGTATCCCTCCCCGTAGAGACCGGATTCGTCGCACACGCCCGCTGCATGCAGCGGGGCTGTCGCATTGCCTCCCCAGGGTCTCAGGAGTGACGCATCACTTGTTTTTCAACGCTGCAGCTTCCCTTTGGAACTTTTGTTGCATCTGCAGGTACTTTGGGCTAAACGTGAGGCAACTGTGGATTCTTTTGATGCAAACCCTAGAACTCTTTAAACATCATATTCTTGAACTGTGTATGTTGGATTTTTGTCATTTTGGTCCTGTTTAAACTGGTGTGGAGTCCATTTGTGGTGTTTTCACGGTGTTACTGTGAGTGTTGGTGCAAATACTTACACATTGTCTGCTCGTGCCAAGCTACCAAGGGGGTGAGCAGGGGTTATCTAAAGAGTGTATCCCCCTGAAGCAAGGGTCCCTATTTGGACAGTGGTACATACCTCTGCCAACTAGAGACCCCCAGATCTAACAGTAGTGCTTGCTTGTATAGCAAAATATTACTACTTTGCTAACAAGCTTATGCATATTCTGTTCACAAATGTTATATTTGCTACTTATTTTATGTAATGTTTATTCTAAATAAAGCTAACTAAACATAAAAAGTATCTAAATAAGTTTCCAAGCTGTCTTAAAATGATTACTACTTTGCATATGTGTGCAATGACTTGCAAATGCTGTCAATAACTTTATTTTTTTTCACTTGTCAGTCAAGAATGATTCACAAGTTATGTTCCATGGAATAAAGCATGGAAAGTGCAAGATACGAACATGTCAAAAAATGCACCATAGCACCACCCAAAAAAGGGTTGAAACCCCAAAAGTCATCATATACAGTAAAATTGTGAACCGGAGGCAGTCATTTTAGATGTTGCAGAAACCCACCATGCTGTCCTGATACTCAGGATTTTCATAAAAATCTTGGGGCAGATTTACAAGCCCCTTGCGACACTTTTATGCGGCTATCACTTTTGTGATGCAGCGGCGGCGTAAACAATGCACCACTATGCAATATATTTACAACGTGACGCATCTAGTGAGATGCGTCATGTTGTAAAGCCCTGCGCTACATTATACCTGCGTCAGGTATAATGTATGCAGGTAGGCGTTCCGTCGCAAGGAAGCCCCGTAAAAGTGACGCACTTCTACGTCCCGGCTGCGTCAAAACTTTACGCCTGCATGTAGCAGCGAAAGGAGTGATGCAGCACAGTAAGTATAGGGCACCCCTGAGCAGTGCTGGAGTTGTGTTGTGCTTGCGACACAACTTCAGCACTGCTTCACCCTTACACCGACAGATGCATCACGCATCTGTCTATCCTTGCACCCCGGTGCACCGCATTGTAAATGCGGAGCATCCATGGTGGCGCAAGGTGTTTCTTGAGTCACGCAAAATAACTGGCGCATCCCTGCTAATATGCAAGGATACGTCAGTTATTGTAAATCTGGCCCCTGGGGCAGATTTACAAGCCCCTTGCGACACATTTACGCTGCCATTGCGTCACTTCTGTGACGCAGTGGTGGCGTAAACCATGCGCAACGTTGCAACTTATGTACAACGTGATGCAGCTAGGGAGATGCATCATGTTGTAAAGCCTTGCGCCACATTAAACCTGCGTCGGGTTTAATGTATGCAGGGTGGGCGTTCCATTGTAAGGAAGCCCCGTAAAAGTGATGCAGTAAAATCTACAAGATTTCACTGAGTCACATTTGCGTCCATGCTGCGTCAAAACCCTGTGCCTGCTTGAAGCAGGCGTAAGGAGTGATGCAGCATGTTAGGCATAGGGGGCCCCTCAGCATTGCTGGAGATGCATCGCGCTTGCGACACGACTCCAGCAATGCATCACCCTTACGCCATCAGATGCGACACACATCTGGCTATCCCTGCGCCACGGTGCACCGCATTGTAAATGTGACGCATTAGTGGTGGTGCAAGGGCAGAATTGCGTGTCACATCTTTACTGGTGCATCCCTGCTGATATGCAGGGTTTCGCAAGTCCCTGTAAATCTGCCCCCTAATGTTTTCAGACAAAAAACTAAGAAAATACCCTTTTCTCATTGCCAAAGTTAGGTGCAGGCCGATTCACAGCCTAGGCCAAGTTCCCAACCACTGTTCTGCTTGGCCAAAGTCCATGCGCACCTATAGTTGCACCTAACTCTCTCTGCGCATGGCAAAGGCCATTGTCAGGTGGTGTGTGCCCAGGATGCTGTGGGTGAAGGGCCTAGTATCCAAACAACAATGTCTCAACTAGTAATTATAGGAACAATTTTAAAGAAATGCATAAATCATCAAGGAGGGAAACAAGAGACCCAAGTAAGAAAAAATTATTTTGTAATTATTATTATACAAAAAACTTATAGCAGCACTATAATACAATTAAATCAAATTAAAGTAGCCAAACATACACCAATTGTGTACTGTCAGTGCTCAGTGCAAGTGATGAGTGCAGTGACACAAGTGATATATACAGTGTGGGTGGCGCAATGTGAAAGAACAGCATTAATCATGAACAAATTACTAAAGTACAATTAATAATTTGCAATAAGGTATGAATCCTTAGGTGGCCATAGGTTACACTGGGATGTCGACGGCGTTTCCACCTTATACACTTAAGGTCATCATCAGGACAATGGCTACAAATTGAAGAGTGCTGTTTAAAAGTAAAGAAAGAAAAGAATAGTTGGAACATCTTTAGGGAAATGGTAAATCACAAAAGGAAGAAAGTTTGTGAAAAAGGGGGAAAAATTAGTGGGGGTAGGGAGTGGGAAGGGGGGTGGGGGGGAAGGGGGAGGCAGGGCTAGGGGAAGGAGGAGGGGCGAGGGGAGGGGGAGGGGGGTGATGAATATGCCATCACGAAAAAGTATGATTAGGGCTAAATCTCAATATGGTGAATAAATGTGTTAAATCACCTGATGTTTGGTCTGGAGGAATCAAGCAGGGCGCTAATAGGGCATATGTCAGAGACTCCTCCGTTGGATGTAATCACGAAGTACTATCAGGCACCAAACATGTAAACCCAGACTGTGAAGGAAAAAATCATTTGTAATCGAGGTTATCAAAGAACGGAGGGTAGTAGTGAATAAGAAGAATTAACGTACCAAACTGACCATGGGCAGGGTCTTTTAGGAACGTCAGACCGCACTCCGAGTTATATGGGCGGTCTAGAACGTGGATGGGTACAATTATATGCCCAACTCTGTAACCGAAGAAAACAGAATTTAGTTACCGGCCTTAACTAGCAGTCAACCGATAAAGCCATGTCAGTTTAAAACAGCACTTACCAATTATTCTGAGTCATTGATGGAACAAACACAGTCAAATCAGGAATGAAACATGGGTGTAACATGGACGCACAATGGCCGTTAAATGGAACCAGGGATCTCTTTGAATGAACCGGGTGACAAATCGCCGGCAGAACACAAAGAATCAAATCGCCAGAATGACTGTGTTCCGCGTCGCAGTGTACCGGTACCCAGAAGTACAATCAATGCGGAAGTGCGAAATGCGCAAGCGCGCGTCCCAAAGGAAACGCTAGACCGTGAACTCACAGGTCAATCAAGTGCCCCGAGGTAACAGGTAACAAAGGACTGCGCAATGTAATTGCATAAGAACAGAGGGAGGGAGAGGAGGGACGGGGGCAGGGGGAAGTGAATGAGAGGGAGAAACAAGAAACGGGCATAATTTAAAAGATTGAAAGGCGACTAGATAATCAAATGTATCTGTCGTGTAAACAGAAAAATAATCAAAAATATATTAAATATAATGGGAGCATGAAAAAAGGGTAAATGGTGAAAAGGGCAAGCAAAATGGTAAATATTTATCATATAAAATATGAAATATTCCAAAACAAAGCACCAGATTTGGAGAGGCACGCACCTTGTGTAATCCTTTATTTCTGCAAGGCAGCTCTGCTCAGGACCAGCAAACACACAGGATTCTTGTGCCAATATTTTAATCCTTACGCGTTTCGGGCGTCATGCGCCCTTGATCACAGGTGTATGGCCAAATGCGGGAAGGCAGCATGCCGCACCTCTTAAATATCAGTTCATTGGTTCTCGCCTACTGGGCGTATCCGCAAAGTGCATCCTGGTATTTTAAGTTCATTTCACAGGTAAGTTTGTAATCACTACGGCTGCCAGTTCCACATTGTTAAAATTCAAATACCTAAGTAGGTTTCTGTGTTGGTTACTGGTTACGGCAGGGCTGTTTTTCTCCTTTGGTGCAGAAACCACAAAGCTCCGTATCGCATTGTTAAGTAACACGCTGGACACCGCTACATTCGTGGGGGGGCCTCTCCGCGACCCTGGTCGGGCCACAATTCAATTCCAAAACAAAGCACCAGATTTGGAGAGGCACGCACCTTGTGTAATCCTTTATTTCTGCAAGGCAGCTCTGCTCAGGACCAGCAAACACACAGGATTCTTGTGCCAATATTTTAATCCTTACGCGTTTCGGGCGTCATGCGCCCTTGATCACAGGTGTATGGCCAAATGCGGGAAGGCAGCATGCCGCACCTCTTAAATATCAGTTCATTGGTTCTCGCCTACTGGGCGTATCCGCAAAGTGCATCCTGGTATTTTAAGTTCATTTCACAGGTAAGTTTGTAATCACTACGGCTGCCAGTTCCACATTGTTAAAATTCAAATACCTAAGTAGGTTTCTGTGTTGGTTACTGGTTACGGCAGGGCTGTTTTTCTCCTTTGGTGCAGAAACCACAAAGCTCCGTATCGCATTGTTAAGTAACACGCTGGACACCGCTACATTCGTGGGGGGGCCTCTCCGCGACCCTGGTCGGGCCACAATTCAATTCCAAAACAAAGCACCAGATTTGGAGAGGCACGCACCTTGTGTAATCCTTTATTTCTGCAAGGCAGCTCTGCTCAGGACCAGCAAACACACAGGATTCTTGTGCCAATATTTTAATCCTTACGCGTTTCGGGCGTCATGCGCCCTTGATCACAGGTGTATGGCCAAATGCGGGAAGCCAGCATGCCGCACCTCTTAAATATCAGTTCATTGGTTCTCGCCTACTGGGCGTATCCGCAAAGTGCATCCTGGTATTTTAAGTTCATTTCACAGGTAAGTTTGTAATCACTACGGCTGCCAGTTCCACATTGTTAAAATTCAAATACCTAAGTAGGTTTCTGTGTTGGTTACTGGTTACGGCAGGGCTGTTTTTCTCCTTTGGTGCAGAAACCACAAAGCTCCGTATCGCATTGTTAAGTAACACGCTGGACACCGTTACATTCGTGGGGGGGCCTCTCCGCGACCCTGGTCGGGCCACAATTCAATTCCAAAACAAAGCACCAGATTTGGAGAGGCACGCACCTTGTGCAATCCTTTATTTCTGCAAGGCAGCTCTGCTCAGGACCAGCAAACACACAGGATTCTTGTGCCAATATTTTAATCCTTACGCGTTTCGGGCGTCATGCGCCCTTGATCACAGGTGTATGGCCAAATGCGGGAAGGCAGCATGCCGCACCTCTTAAATATCAGTTCATTGGTTCTCGCCTACTGGGCGTATCCGCAAAGTGCATCCTGGTATTTTAAGTTCATTTCACAGGTAAGTTTGTAATCACTACGGCTGCCAGTTCCACATTGTTAAAATTCAAATACCTAAGTAGGTTTCTGTGTTGGTTACTGGTTACGGCAGGGCTGTTTTTCTCCTTTGGTGCAGAAACCACAAAGCTCCTTATCGCATTGTTAAGTAACACGCTGGACACCGCTACATTCGTGGGGGGGCCTCTCCGCGACCCTGGTCGGGCCACAATTCAATTCCAAAACAAAGCACCAGATTTGGAGAGGCACGCACCTTGTGTAATCCTTTATTTCTGCAAGGCAGCTCTGCTCAGGACCAGCAAACACACAGGATTCTTGTGCCAATATTTTAATCCTTACGCGTTTCGGGCGTCATGCGCCCTTGATCACAGGTGTATGGCCAAATGCGGGAAGGCAGCATGCCGCACCTCTTAAATATCAGTTCATTGGTTCTCGCCTACTGGGCGTATCCGCAAAGTGCATCCTGGTATTTTAAGTTCATTTCACAGGTAAGTTTGTAATCACTATGGCTGCCAGTTCCACATTGTTAAAATTCAAATACCTAAGTAGGTTTCTGTGTTGGTTACTGGTTACGGCAGGGCTGTTTTTCTCCTTTGGTGCAGAAACCACAAAGCTCCGTATCGCATTGTTAAGTAACACGCTGGACACCGCTACATTCGTGGGGGGGCCTCTCCGCGACCCTGGTCGGGCCACAATTCAATTCCAAAACAAAGCACCAGATTTGGAGAGGCACGCACCTTGTGTAATCCTTTATTCCTGCAAGGCAGCTCTGCTCAGGACCAGCAAACACACAGGATTCTTGTGCCAATATGTTAATCCTTACGCGTTTCGGGCGTCATGCGCCCTTGATCACAGGTGTATGGCCAAATGCGGGAAGGCAGCATGCCGCACCTCTTAAATATCAGTTCATTGGTTCTCGCCTACTGGGCGTATCCGCAAAGTGCATCCTGGTATTTTAAGTTCATTTCACAGGTAAGTTTGTAATCACTACGGCTGCCAGTTCCACATTGTTAAAATTAAAATACCTAAGTAGGTTTCTGTGTTGGTTACTGGTTACGGCAGGGCTGTTTTTCTCCTTTGGTGCAGAAACCACAAAGCTCAGTATCGCATTGTTAAGTAACACGCTCGACACCGCTACATTCGTGGGGGGGCCTCTCCGCGACCCTGGTCGGGCCACAATTCAATTCCAAAACAAAGCACCAGATTTGGAGAGGCACGCACCTTGTGTAATCCTTTATTTCTGCAAGGCAGCTCTGCTCAGGACCAGCAAACACACAGGATTCTTGTGCCAATATTTTAATCCTTACGCGTTTCGGGCGTCATGCGCCCTTGATCACAGGTGTATGGCCAAATGCGGGAAGGCAGCATGCCGCACCTCTTAAATATCAGTTCATTGGTTCTCGCCTACTGGGCGTATCCGCAAAGTGCATCCTGGTATTTTAAGTTCATTTCACAGGTAAGTTTGTAATCACTACGGCTGCCAGTTCCACATTGTTAAAATTCAAATACCTAAGTAGGTTTCTGTGTTGGTTACTGGTTAGGGCAGGGCTGTTTTTCTCCTTTTGTGCAGAAACCACAAAGCTCCGTATCGCATTGTTAAGTAACACGCTGGACACCGCTACATTCGTGGGGGGGCCTCTCCGCGACCCTGGTCGGGCCACAATTCAATTCCAAAACAAAGCACCAGATTTGGAGAGGCACGCACCTTGTGTAATCCTTTATTTCTGCAAGGCAGCTCTGCTCAGGACCAGCAAACACACAGGATTCTTGTGCCAATATTTTAATCCTTACGCGTTTCGGGCGTCATGCGCCCTTGATCACAGGTGTATGGCCAAATGCGGGAAGGCAGCATGCCGCACCTCTTAAATATCAGTTCATTGGTTCTCGCCTACTGGGCGTATCCGCAAAGTGCATCCTGGTATTTTAAGTTCATTTCACAGGTAAGTTTGTAATCACTACGGCTGCCAGTTCCACATTGTTAAAATTCAAATACCTAAGTAGGTTTCTGTGTTGTTTACTGGTTACGGCAGGGCTGTTTTTCTCCTTTGGTGCAGAAACCACAAAGCTCCGTATCGCATTGTTAAGTAACACGCTGGACACCGCTACATTCGTGGGGGGGCCTCTCCGCGACCCTGGTCGGGCCACAATTCAATTCCAAAACAAAGCACCAGATTTGGAGAGGCACGCACCTTGTGTAATCCTTTATTTCTGCAAGGCAGCTCTGCTCAGGACCAGCAAACACACAGGATTCTTGTGCCAATATTTTAATCCTTACGCGTTTCGGGCGTCATGCGCCCTTGATCACAGGTGTATGGCCAAATGCGGGAAGGCAGCATGCCGCACCTCTTAAATATCAGTTCATTGGTTCTCGCCTACTGGGCGTATCCGCAAAGTGCATCCTGGTATTTTAAGTTCATTTCACAGGTAAGTTTGTAATCACTACGGCTGCCAGTTCCACATTGTTAAAATTCAAATACCTAAGTAGGTTTCTGTGTTGGTTACTGGTTACGGCAGGGCTGTTTTTCTCCTTTGGTGCAGAAACCACAAAGCTCCGTATCGCATTGTTAAGTAACACGCTGGACACCGCTACATTCGTGTGGGGGCCTCTCCGCGACCCTGGTCGGGCCACAATTCAATTCCAAAACAAAGCACCAGATTTGGAGAGGCACGCACCTTGTGTAATCCTTTATTTCTGCAAGGCAGCTCTGCTCAGGACCAGCAAACACACAGGATTCTTGTGCCAATATTTTAATCCTTACGCGTTTCGGGCGTCATGCGCCCTTGATCACAGGTGTATGGCCAAATGCGGGAAGGCAGCATGCCGCACCTCTTAAATATCAGTTCATTGGTTCTCGCCTACTGGGCGTATCCGCAAAGTGCATCCTGGTATTTTAAGTTCATTTCACAGGTAAGTTTGTAATCACTACGGCTGCCAGTTCCACATTGTTAAAATTCAAATACCTAAGTAGGTTTCTGTGTTGGTTACTGGTTACGGCAGGGCTGTTTTTCTCCTTTGGTGCAGAAACCACAAAGCTCCGTATCGCATTGTTAAGTAACACGCTGGACACCGCTACATTCGTGGGGGGGCCTCTCCGCGACCCTGGTCGGGCCACAATTCAATTCCAAAACAAAGCACCAGATTTGGAGAGGCACGCACCTTGTGTAATCCTTTATTTCTGCAAGGCAGCTCTGCTCAGGACCAGCAAACACACAGGATTCTTGTGCCAATATTTTAATCCTTACGCGTTTCGGGCGTCATGCGCCCTTGATCACAGGTGTATGGCCAAATGCGGGAAGGCAGCATGCCGCACCTCTTAAATATCAGTTCATTGGTTCTCGCCTACTGGGCGTATCCGCAAAGTGCATCCTGGTATTTTAAGTTCATTTCACAGGTAAGTTTGTAATCACTACGGCTGCCAGTTCCAGATTGTTAAAATTCAAATACCTAAGTAGGTTTCTGTGTTGGTTACTGGTTACGGCAGGGCTGTTTTTCTCCTTTGGTGCAGAAACCACAAAGCTCCGTATCGCATTGTTAAGTAACACGCTGGACACCGCTACATTCGTGGGGGGGCCTCTCCGCGACCCTGGTCGGGCCACAATTCAATTCCAAAACAAAGCACCAGATTTGGAGAGGCACGCACCTTGTGTAATCCTTTATTTCTGCAAGGCAGCTCTGCTCAGGACCCGCAAACACACAGGATTCTTGTGCCAATATTTTAATCCTTACGTGTTTCGGGCGTCATGCGCCCTTGATCACAGGTGTATGGCCAAATGCGGGAAGGCAGCATGCCGCACCTCTTAAATATCAGTTCATTGGTTCTCGCCTACTGGGCGTATCCGCAAAGTGCATCCTGGTATTTTAAGTTCATTTCACAGGTAAGTTTGTAATCACTACGGCTGCCAGTTCCACATTGTTAAAATTCAAATACCTAAGTAGGTTTCTGTGTTGGTTACTGGTTACGGCAGGGCTGTTTTTCTCCTTTGGTGCAGAAACCACAAAGCTCCGTATCGCATTGTTAAGTAACACGCTGGACACCGCTACATTCGTGGGGGGGCCTCTCCGCGACCCTGGTCGGGCCACAATTCAATTCCAAAACAAAGCACCAGATTTGGAGAGGCACGCACCTTGTGTAATCCTTTATTTCTGCAAGGCAGCTCTGCTCAGGACCAGCAAACACACAGGATTCTTGTGCCAATATTTTAATCCTTACGCGTTTCGGGCATCATGCGCCCTTGATCACAGGTGTATGGCCAAATGCGGGAAGGCAGCATGCCGCACCTCTTAAATATCAGTTCATTGGTTCTCGCCTACTGGGCGTATCCGCAAAGTGCATCCTGGTATTTTAAGTTCATTTCACAGGTAAGTTTGTAATCACTACGGCTGCCAGTTCCACATTGTTAAAATTCAAATACCTAAGTAGGTTTCTGTGTTGGTTACTGGTTACGGCAGGGCTGTTTTTCTCCTTTGGTGCAGAAACCACAAAGCTCCGTATCGCATTGTTAAGTAACACGCTGGACACCGCTACATTCGTGGGGGGGCCTCTCCGCGACCCTGGTCGGGCCACAATTCAATTCCAAAACAAAGCACCAGATTTGGAGAGGCACGCACCTTGTGTAATCCTTTATTTCTGCAAGGCAGCTCTGCTCAGGACCAGCAAACACACAGGATTCTTGTGCCAATATTTTAATCCTTACGCGTTTCGGGCGTCATGCGCCCTTGATCACAGGTGTATGGCCAAATGCGGGAAGGCAGCATGCCGCACCTCTTAAATATCAGTTCATTGGTTCTCGCCTACTGGGCGTATCCGCAAAGTGCATCCTGGTATTTTAAGTTCATTTCACAGGTAAGTTTGTAATCACTACGGCTGCCAGTTCCACATTGTTAAAATTCAAATACCTAAGTAGGTTTCTGTGTTGGTTACTGGTTACGGCAGGGCTGTTTTTCTCCTTTGGTGCAGAAACCACAAAGCTCCGTATCGCATTGTTAAGTAACACGCTGGACACCGCTACATTCGTGGGGGGGCCTCTCCGCGACCCTGGTCGTGCCACAATTCAATTCCAAAACAAAGCACCAGATTTGGAGAGGCACGCACCTTGTGTAATCCTTTATTTCTGCAAGGCAGCTCTGCTCAGGACCAGCAAACACACAGGATTCTTGTGCCAATATTTTAATCCTTACGCGTTTCGGGCGTCATGCGCCCTTGATCACAGGTGTATGGCCAAATGCGGGAAGGCAGCATGCCGCACCTCTTAAATATCAGTTCATTGGTTCTCGCCTACTGGGCGTATCCGCAAAGTGCATCCTGGTATTTTAAGTTCATTTCACAGGTAAGTTTGTAATCACTATGGCTGCCAGTTCCACATTGTTAAAATTCAAATACCTAAGTAGGTTTCTGTGTTGGTTACTGGTTACGGCAGGGCTGTTTTTCTCCTTTGGTGCAGAAACCACAAAGCTCCGTATCGCATTGTTAAGTAACACACTGGACACCGCTACATTCGTGGGGGGGCCTCTCCGCGACCCTGGTCGGGCCACAATTCAATTCCAAAACAAAGCACCAGATTTGGAGAGGCACGCACCTTGTGTAATCCTTTATTTCTGCAAGGCAGCTCTGCTCAGGACCAGCAAACACACAGGATTCTTGTGCCAATATTTTAATCCTTACGCGTTTCGGGCGTCATGCGCCCTTGATCACAGGTGTATGGCCAAATGCGGGAAGGCAGCATGCCGCACCTCTTAAATATCAGTTCATTGGTTCTCGCCTACTGGGCGTATCCGCAAAGTGCATCCTGGTATTTTAAGTTCATTTCACAGGTAAGTTTGTAATCACTACGGCTGCCAGTTCCACATTGTTAAAATTCAACTACCTAAGTAGGTTTCTGTGTTGGTTACTGGTTACGGCAGGGCTGTTTTTCTCCTTTGGTGCAGAAACCACAAAGCTCCGTATCGCATTGTTAAGTAACACGCTGGACACCGCTACATTCGTGGGGGGGCCTCTCCGCGACCCTGGTCGGGCCACAATTCAATTCCAAAACAAAGCACCAGATTTGGAGAGGCACGCACCTTGTGTAATCCTTTATTTCTGCAAGGCAGCTCTGCTCAGGACCAGCAAACACACAGGATTCTTGTGCCAATATTTTAATCCTTACGCGTTTCGGGCGTCATGCGCCCTTGATCACAGGTGTATGGCCAAATGCGGGAAGGCAGCATGCCGCACCTCTTAAATATCAGTTCATTGGTTCTCGCCTACTGGGCGTATCCGCAAAGTGCATCCTGGTATTTTAAGTTCATTTCACAGGTAAGTTTGTAATCACTACGGCTGCCAGTTCCACATTGTTAAAATTCAAATACCTAAGTAGGTTTCTGTGTTGTTTACTGGTTACGGCAGGGCTGTTTTTCTCCTTTGGTGCAGAAACCACAAAGCTCCGTATCGCATTGTTAAGTAACACGCTGGACACCGCTACATTCGTGGGGGGGCCTCTCCGCGACCCTGGTCGGGCCACAATTCAATTCCAAAACAAAGCACCAGATTTGGAGAGGCACGCACCTTGTGTAATCCTTTATTTCTGCAAGGCAGCTCTGCTCAGGACCAGCAAACACACAGGATTCTTGTGCCAATATTTTAATCCTTACGCGTTTCGGGCGTCATGTGCCCTTGATCACAGGTGTATGGCCAAATGCGGGAAGGCAGCATGCCGCACCTCTTAAATATCAGTTCATTGGTTCTCGCCTACTGGGCGTATCCGCAAAGTGCATCCTGGTATTTTAAGTTCATTTCACAGGTAAGTTTGTAATCACTACGGCTGCCAGTTCCACATTGTTAAAATTCAAATACCTAAGTAGGTTTCTGTGTTGGTTACTGGTTACGGCAGGGCTGTTTTTCTCCTTTGGTGCAGAAACCACAAAGCTCCGTATCGCATTGTTAAGTAACACGCTGGACACCGCTACATTCGTGGGGGGGCCTCTCCGCGACCCTGGTCGGGCCACAATTCAATTCCAAAACAAAGCACCAGATTTGGAGAGGCACGCACCTTGTGTAATCCTTTATTTCTGCAAGGCAGCTCTGCTCAGGACCAGCAAACACACAGGATTCTTGTGCCAATATTTTAATCCTTACGTGTTTCGGGCGTCATGCGCCCTTGATCACAGGTGTATGGCCAAATGCGGGAAGGCAGCATGCCGCACCTCTTAAATATCAGTTCATTGGTTCTCGCCTACTGGGCGTATCCGCAAAGTGCATCCTGGTATTTTAAGTTCATTTCACAGGTAAGTTTGTAATCACTACGGCTGCCAGTTCCACATTGTTAAAATTCAAATACCTAAGTAGGTTTCTGTGTTGGTTACTGGTTACGGCAGGGCTGTTTTTCTCCTTTGGTGCAGAAACCACAAAGCTCCGTATCGCATTGTTAAGTAACACGCTGGACACCGCTACATTCGTGGTGGGGCCTCTCCGCGACCCTGGTCGGGCCACAATTCAATTCCAAAACAAAGCACCAGATTTGGAGAGGCACGCACCTTGTGTAATCCTTTATTTCTGCAAGGCAGCTCTGCTCAGGACCAGCAAACACACAGGATTCTTGTGCCAATATTTTAATCCTTACGCGTTTCGGGCGTCATGCGCCCTTGATCACAGGTGTATGGCCAAATGCGGGAAGGCAGCATGCCGCACCTCTTAAATATCAGTTCATTGGTTCTCGCCTACTGGGCGTATCCGCAAAGTGCATCCTGGTATTTTAAGTTCATTTCACAGGTAAGTTTGTAATCACTACGGCTGCCAGTTCCACATTGTTAAAATTCAAATACCTAAGTAGGTTTCTGTGTTGTTTACTGGTTACGGCAGGGCTGTTTTTCTCCTTTGGTGCAGAAACCCCAAAGCTCCGTATCGCATTGTTAAGTAACACGCTGGACACCGCTACATTCGTGGGGGGGCCTCTCCGCGACCCTGGTCGGGCCACAATTCAATTCCAAAACAAAGCACCAGATTTGGAGAGGGACGCACCTTGTGTAATCCTTTATTTCTGCAAGGCAGCTCTGCTCAGGACCAGCAAACACACAGGATTCTTGTGCCAATATTTTAATCCTTACGCGTTTCGGGCGTCATGCGCCCTTGATCACAGGTGTATGGCCAAATGCGGGAAGGCAGCATGCCGCACCTCTTAAATATCAGTTCATTGGTTCTCGCCTACTGGGCGTATCCGCAAAGTGCATCCTGGTATTTTAAGTTCATTTCACAGGTAAGTTTGTAATCACTACGGCTGCCAGTTCCACATTGTTAAAATTCAAATACCTAAGTAGGTTTCTGTGTTGGTTACTGGTTACGGCAGGGCTGTTTTTCTCCTTTGGTGCAGAAACCACAAAGCTCCGTATCGCATTGTTAAGTAACACGCTGGGCACCGCTACATTCGTGGGGGGGCCTCTCCGCGACCCTGGTCGGGCCACAATTCAATTCCAAAACAAAGCACCAGATTTGGAGAGGCACGCACCTTGTGTAATCCTTTATTTCTGCAAGGCAGCTCTGCTCAGGACCAGCAAACACACAGGATTCTTGTGCCAATATTTTAATCCTTACGCGTTTCGGGCGTCATGCGCCCTTGATCACAGGTGTATGGCCAAATGCGGGAAGGCAGCATGCCGCACCTCTTAAATATCAGTTCATTGGTTCTCGCCTACTGGGCGTATCCGCAAAGTGCATCCTGGTATTTTAAGTTCATTTCACAGGTAAGTTTGTAATCACTACGGCTGCCAGTTCCACATTGTTAAAATTCAAATACCTAAGTAGGTTTCTGTGTTGGTTACTGGTTACGGCAGGGCTGTTTTTCTCCTTTGGTGCAGAAACCACAAAGCTCCGTATCGCATTGTTAAGTAACACGCTGGACACCGCTACATTCGTGGGGGGGCCTCTCCGCGACCCTGGTCGTGCCACAATTCAATTCCAAAACAAAGCACCAGATTTGGAGAGGCACGCACCTTGTGTAATCCTTTATTTCTGCAAGGCAGCTCTGCTCAGGACCAGCAAACACACAGGATTCTTGTGCCAATATTTTAATCCTTACGCGTTTCGGGCGTCATGCGCCCTTGATCACAGGTGTATGGCCAAATGCGGGAAGGCAGCATGCCGCACCTCTTAAATATCAGTTCATTGGTTCTCGCCTACTGGGCGTATCCGCAAAGTGCATCCTGGTATTTTAAGTTCATTTCACAGGTAAGTTTGTAATCACTACGGCTGCCAGTTCCACATTGTTAAAATTCAAATACCTAAGTAGGTTTCTGTGTTGGTTACTGGTTACGGCAGGGCTGTTTTTCTCCTTTGGTGCAGAAACCACAAAGCTCCGTATCGCATTGTTAAGTAACACACTGGACACCGCTACATTCGTGGGGGGGCCTCTCCGCGACCCTGGTCGGGCCACAATTCAATTCCAAAACAAAGCACCAGATTTGGAGAGGCACGCACCTTGTGTAATCCTTTATTTCTGCAAGGCAGCTCTGCTCAGGACCAGCAAACACACAGGATTCTTGTGCCAATATTTTAATCCTTACGCGTTTCGGGCGTCATGCGCCCTTGATCACAGGTGTATGGCCAAATGCGGGAAGGCAGCATGCCGCACCTCTTAAATATCAGTTCATTGGTTCTCGCCTACTGGGCGTATCCGCAAAGTGCATCCTGGTATTTTAAGTTCATTTCACAGGTAAGTTTGTAATCACTACGGCTGCCAGTTCCACATTGTTAAAATTCAACTACCTAAGTAGGTTTCTGTGTTGGTTACTGGTTACGGCAGGGCTGTTTTTCTCCTTTGGTGCAGAAACCACAAAGCTCCGTATCGCATTGTTAAGTAACACGCTGGACACCGCTACATTCGTGGGGGGGCCTCTCCGCGACCCTGGTCGGGCCACAATTCAATTCCAAAACAAAGCACCAGATTTGGAGAGGCACGCACCTTGTGTAATCCTTTATTTCTGCAAGGCAGCTCTGCTCAGGACCAGCAAACACACAGGATTCTTGTGCCAATATTTTAATCCTTACGCGTTTCGGGCGTCATGCGCCCTTGATCACAGGTGTATGGCCAAATGCGGGAAGGCAGCATGCCGCACCTCTTAAATATCAGTTCATTGGTTCTCGCCTACTGGGCGTATCCGCAAAGTGCATCCTGGTATTTTAAGTTCATTTCACAGGTAAGTTTGTAATCACTACGGCTGCCAGTTCCACATTGTTAAAATTCAAATACCTAAGTAGGTTTCTGTGTTGTTTACTGGTTACGGCAGGGCTGTTTTTCTCCTTTGGTGCAGAAACCACAAAGCTCCGTATCGCATTGTTAAGTAACACGCTGGACACCGCTACATTCGTGGGGGGGCCTCTCCGCGACCCTGGTCGGGCCACAATTCAATTCCAAAACAAAGCACCAGATTTGGAGAGGCACGCACCTTGTGTAATCCTTTATTTCTGCAAGGCAGCTCTGCTCAGGACCAGCAAACACACAGGATTCTTGTGCCAATATTTTAATCCTTACGCGTTTCGGGCGTCATGTGCCCTTGATCACAGGTGTATGGCCAAATGCGGGAAGGCAGCATGCCGCACCTCTTAAATATCAGTTCATTGGTTCTCGCCTACTGGGCGTATCCGCAAAGTGCATCCTGGTATTTTAAGTTCATTTCACAGGTAAGTTTGTAATCACTACGGCTGCCAGTTCCACATTGTTAAAATTCAAATACCTAAGTAGGTTTCTGTGTTGGTTACTGGTTACGGCAGGGCTGTTTTTCTCCTTTGGTGCAGAAACCACAAAGCTCCGTATCGCATTGTTAAGTAACACGCTGGACACCGCTACATTCGTGGGGGGGCCTTTCCGCGACCCTGGTCGGGCCACAATTCAATTCCAAAACAAAGCACCAGATATGGAGAGGCACGCACCTTGTGTAATCCTTTATTTCTACAAGGCAGCTCTGCTCAGGACCAGCAAACACACAGGATTCTTGTGCCAATATTTTAATCCTTACGCGTTTCGGGCGTCATGCGCCCTTGATCACAGGTGTATGGCCAAATGCGGGAAGGCAGCATGCCGCACCTCTTAAATATCAGTTCATTGGTTCTCACCTAGTGGGCGTATCCGCAAAGTGCATCCTGGTATTTTAAGTTCATTTCACAGGTAAGTTTGTAATCACTACGGCTGCCAGTTCCACATTGTTAAAATTCAAATACCTAAGTAGGTTTCTGTGTTGGTTACTGGTTACGGCAGGGCTGTTTTTCTCCTTTGGTGCAGAAACCACAAAGCTCCGTATCGCATTGTTAAGTAACACGCTGGACACCGCTACATTCGTGGGGGGGCCTCTCCGCGACCCTGGTCGGGCCACAATTCAATTCCAAAACAAAGCACCAGATTTGGAGAGGCACGCACCTTGTGTAATCCTTTATTTCTGCAAGGCAGCTCTGCTCAGGACCAGCAAACACAAAGGATTCTTGTGCCAATATTTTAATCCTTACGCGTTTCGGGCGTCATGCGCCCTTGATCACAGGTGTATGGCCAAATGCGGGAAGGCAGCATGCCGCACCTCTTAAATATCAGTTCATTGGTTCTCGCCTACTGGGCGTATCCGCAAAGTGCATCCTGGTATTTTAAGTTCAGTTCACAGGTAAGTTTGTAATCACTACGGCTGCCAGTTCCACATTGTTAAAATTCAAATACCTAAGTAGGTTTCTGTGTTGGTTACTGGTTACGGCAGGGCTGTTTTTCTCCTTTGGTGCAGAAACCACAAACCTCCGTATCGCATTGTTAAGTAACACGCTGGACACCGCTACATTCGTGGGGGGGCCTCTCCGCGACCCTGGTCGGGCCACAATTCAATTCCAAAACAAAGCACCAGATTTGGAGAGGCACGCACCTTGTGTAATCCTTTATTTCTGCAAGGCAGCTCTGCTCAGGACCAGCAAACACACAGGATTCTTGTGCCAATATTTTAATCCTTACGCGTTTCGGGCGTCATGCGCCCTTGATCAC
This sequence comes from Triturus cristatus, assembly GCF_964204655.1. Classification (NCBI taxonomy): domain Eukaryota; kingdom Metazoa; phylum Chordata; class Amphibia; order Caudata; family Salamandridae; genus Triturus; species Triturus cristatus. Next base: position 162,289,970 of record NC_140585.1, read on the forward strand.
AGGTGTATGGCCAAATGCGGGAAGGCAGCATGCCGCACCTCTTAAATATCAGTTCATTGGTTCTCGCCTACTGGGCGTATCCGCAAAGTGCATCCTGGTATTTTAAGTTCATTTCACAGGTAAGTTTGTAATCACTACGGCTGCCAGTTCCACATTGTTAAAATTCAAATACCTAAGTAGGTTTCTGTGTTGGTTACTGGTTACGGCAGGGCTGTTTTTCTCCTTTGGTGCAGAAACCACAAAGCTCCGTATCGCATTGTTAAGTAAAACGCTGGACACCGCTACATTTGTGGGGGGGCCTTTCCGCGACCCTGGTCGGGCCACAATTCAATTCCAAAACAAAGCACCAGATTTGGAGAGGCACGCACCTTGTGTAATCCTTTATTTCTGCAAGGCAGCTCTGCTCAGGACCAGCAAACACACAGGATTCTTGTGCCAATATTTTAATCCTTACGTGTTTCGGGCGTCATGCGCCCTTGATCACAGGTGTATGGCCAAATGCGGGAAGGCAGCATGCCGCACCTCTTAAATATCAGTTCATTGGTTCTCGCCTACTGGGCGTATCCGCAAAGTGCATCCTGGTATTTTAAGTTCATTTCACAGGTAAGTTTGTAATCACTACGGCTGCCAGTTCCACATTGTTAAAATTCAAATACCTAAGTAGGTTTCTGTGTTGGTTACTGGTTACGGCAGGGCTGTTTTTCTCCTTTGGTGCAGAAACCACAAACCTCCGTATCGCATTGTTAAGTAACACGCTGGACACCGCTACATTCGTGGGGGGGCCTCTCCGCGACCCTGGTCGGGCCACAATTCAATTCCAAAACAAAGCACCAGATTTGGAGAGGCACGCACCTTGTGTAATCCTTTATTTCTGCAAGGCAGCTCTGCTCAGGACCAGCAAACACACAGGATTCTTGTGCCAATATTTTAATCCTTACGCGTTTCGGGCGTCATGCGCCCTTGATCACAGGTGTATGGCCAAATGCGGGAAGGCAGCATGCCGCACCTATTAAATATCAGTTCATTGGTTCTCGCCTACTGGGCGTATCCGCAAAGTGCATCCTGGTATTTTAAGTTCATTTCACAGGTAAGTTTGTAATCACTACGGCTGCCAGTTCCACATTGTTAAAATTCAAATACCTAAGTAGGTTTCTGTGTTGGTTACTGGTTACGGCAGGGCTGTTTTTCTCCTTTGGTGCAGAAACCACAAAGCTCCGTATCGCATTGTTAAGTAAAACGCTGGACACCGCTACATTTGTGGGGGGGCCTTTCCGCGACCCTGGTCGGGCCACAATTCAATTCCAAAACAAAGCACCAGATTTGGAGAGGCACGCACCTTGTGTAATCCTTTATTTCTGCAAGGCAGCTCTGCTCAGGACCAGCAAACACACAGGATTCTTGTGCCAATATTTTAATCCTTACGTGTTTCGGGCGTCATGCGCCCTTGATCACAGGTGTATGGCCAAATGCGGGAAGGCAGCATGCCGCACCTCTTAAATATCAGTTCATTGGTTCTCGCCTACTGGGCGTATCCGCAAAGTGCATCCTGGTATTTTAAGTTCATTTCACAGGTAAGTTTGTAATCACTACGGCTGCCAGTTCCACATTGTTAAAATTCAAATACCTAAGTAGGTTTCTGTGTTGGTTACTGGTTACGGCAGGGCTGTTTTTCTCCTTTGGTGCAGAAACCACAAAGCTCCGTATCGCATTGTTAAGTAACACGCTGGACACCGCTACATTCGTGGTGGGGCCTCTCCGCGACCCTGGTCGGGCCACAATTCAATTCCAAAACAAAGCACCAGATTTGGAGAGGCACGCACCTTGTGTAATCCTTTATTTCTGCAAGGCAGCTCTGCTCAGGACCAGCAAACACACAGGATTCTTGTGCCAATATTTTAATCCTTGCGCGTTTCGGGCGTCATGCGCCCTTGATCACAGGTGTATGGCCAAATGCGGGAAGGCAGCATGCCGCACCTCTTAAATATCAGTTCATTGGTTCTCGCCTACTGGGCGTATCCGCAAAGTGCATCCTGGTATTTTAAGTTCATTTCACAGGTAAGTTTGTAATCACTACGGCTGCCAGTTCCACATTGTTAAAATTCAAATACCTAAGTAGGTTTCTGTGTTGTTTACTGGTTACGGCAGGGCTGTTTTTCTCCTTTGGTGCAGAAACCACAAAGCTCCGTATCGCATTGTTAAGTAACACGCTGGACACCGCTACATTCGTGGGGGGGCCTCTCCGCGACCCTGGTCGGGCCACAATTCAATTCCAAAACAAAGCACCAGATTTGGAGAGGGACGCACCTTGTGTAATCCTTTATTTCTGCAAGGCAGCTCTGCTCAGGACCAGCAAACACACAGGATTCTTGTGCCAATATTTTAATCCTTACGCGTTTCGGGCGTCATGCGCCCTTGATCACAGGTGTATGGCCAAATGCGGGAAGGCAGCATGCCGCACCTCTTAAATATCAGTTCATTGGTTCTCGCCTACTGGGCGTATCCGCAAAGTGCATCCTGGTATTTTAAGTTCATTTCACAGGTAAGTTTGTAATCACTACGGCTGCCAGTTCCACATTGTTAAAATTCAAATACCTAAGTAGGTTTCTGTGTTGGTTACTGGTTACGGCAGGGCTGTTTTTCTCCTTTGGTGCAGAAACCACAAAGCTCCGTATCGCATTGTTAAGTAACACGCTGGACACCGCTACATTCGTGGGGGGGCCTCTCCGCGACCCTGGTCGGGCCACAATTCAATTCCAAAACAAAGCACCAGATTTGGAGAGGCACGCACCTTGTGTAATCCTTTATTTCTGCAAGGCAGCTCTGCTCAGGACCAGCAAACACACAGGATTCTTGTGCCAATATTTTAATCCTTACGCGTTTCTGGCGTCATGCGCCCTTGATCACAGGTGTATGGCCAAATGCGGGAAGGCAGCATGCCGCACCTCTTAAATATCAGTTCATTGGTTCTCGCCTACTGGGCGTATCCGCAAAGTGCATCCTGGTATTTTAAGTTCATTTCACAGGTAAGTTTGTAATCACTACGGCTGCCAGTTCCACATTGTTAAAATTCAAATACCTAAGTAGGTTTCTGTGTTGGTTACTGGTTACGGCAGGGCTGTTTTTCTCCTTTGGTGCAGAAACCACAAAGCTCCGTATCGCATTGTTAAGTAACACGCTGGACACCGCTACATTCGTGGGGGGGCCTCTCCGCGACCCTGGTCGTGCCACAATTCAATTCCAAAACAAAGCACCAGATTTGGAGAGGCACGCACCTTGTGTAATCCTTTATTTCTGCAAGGCAGCTCTGCTCAGGACCAGCAAACACACAGGATTCTTGTGCCAATATTTTAATCCTTACGCGTTTCGGGCGTCATGCGCCCTTGATCACAGGTGTATGGCCAAATGCGGGAAGGCAGCATGCCGCACCTCTTAAATATCAGTTCATTGGTTCTCGCCTACTGGGCGTATCCGCAAAGTGCATCCTGGTATTTTAAGTTCATTTCACAGGTAAGTTTGTAATCACTACGGCTGCCAGTTCCACATTGTTAAAATTCAAATACCTAAGTAGGTTTCTGTGTTGTTTACTGGTTACGGCAGGGCTGTTTTTCTCCTTTGGTGCAGAAACCACAAAGCTCCGTATCGCATTGTTAAGTAACACGCTGGACACCGCTACATTCGTGGGGGGGCCTCTCCGCGACCCTGGTCGGGCCACAATTCAATTCCAAAACAAAGCACCAGATTTGGAGAGGCACGCACCTTGTGTAATCCTTTATTTCTGCAAGGCAGCTCTGCTCAGGACCAGCAAACACACAGGATTCTTGTGCCAATATTTTAATCCTTACGCGTTTCGGGCGTCATGTGCCCTTGATCACAGGTGTATGGCCAAATGCGGGAAGGCAGCATGCCGCACCTCTTAAATATCAGTTCATTGGTTCTCGCCTACTGGGCGTATCCGCAAAGTGCATCCTGGTATTTTAAGTTCATTTCACAGGTAAGTTTGTAATCACTACGGCTGCCAGTTCCACATTGTTAAAATTCAAATACCTAAGTAGGTTTCTGTGTTGGTTACTGGTTACGGCAGGGCTGTTTTTCTCCTTTGGTGCAGAAACCACAAAGCTCCGTATCGCATTGTTAAGTAACACGCTGGACACCGCTACATTCGTGGGGGGGCCTTTCCGCGACCCTGGTCGGGCCACAATTCAATTCCAAAACAAAGCACCAGATATGGAGAGGCATGCACCTTGTGTAATCCTTTATTTCTACAAGGCAGCTCTGCTCAGGACCAGCAAACACACAGGATTCTTGTGCCAATATTTTAATCCTTACGCGTTTCGGGCGTCATGCGCCCTTGATCACAGGTGTATGGCCAAATGCGGGAAGGCAGCATGCCGCACCTCTTAAATATCAGTTCATTGGTTCTCGCCTACTGGGCGTATCCGCAAAGTGCATCCTGGTATTTTAAGTTCATTTCACAGGTAAGTTTGTAATCACTACGGCTGCCAGTTCCACATTGTTAAAATTCAAATACCTAAGTAGGTTTCTGTGTTGGTTACTGGTCACGGCAGGGCTGTTTTTCTCCTTTGGTGCAGAAACCACAAAGCTCCGTATCGCATTGTTAAGTAACACGCTGGACACCGCTACATTCGTGGGGGGGCCTCTCCGCGACCCTGGTCGGGCCACAATTCAATTCCAAAACAAAGCACCAGATTTGGAGAGGCACGCACCTTGTGTAATCCTTTATTTCTGCAAGGCAGCTCTGCTCAGGACCAGCAAACACAAAGGATTCTTGTGCCAATATTTTAATCCTTACGCGTTTCGGGCGTCATGCGCCCTTGATCACAGGTGTATGGCCAAATGCGGGAAGGCAGCATGCCGCACCTCTTAAATATCAGTTCATTGGTTCTCGCCTACTGGGCGTATCCGCAAAGTGCATCCTGGTATTTTAAGTTCAGTTCACAGGTAAGTTTGTAATCACTACGGCTGCCAGTTCCACATTGTTAAAATTCAAATACCTAAGTAGGTTTCTGTGTTGGTTACTGGTTACGGCAGGGCTGTTTTTCTCCTTTGGTGCAGAAACCACAAACCTCCGTATCGCATTGTTAAGTAACACGCTGGACACCGCTACATTCGTGGGGGGGCCTCTCCGCGACCCTGGTCGGGCCACAATTCAATTCCAAAACAAAGCACCAGATTTGGAGAGGCACGCACCTTGTGTAATCCTTTATTTCTGCAAGGCAGCTCTGCTCAGGACCAGCAAACACACAGGATTCTTGTGCCAATATTTTAATCCTTACGCGTTTCGGGCGTCATGCGCCCTTGATCACAGGTGTATGGCCAAATGCGGGAAGGCAGCATGCCGCACCTCTTAAATATCAGTTCATTGGTTCTCGCCTACTGGGCGTATCCGCAAAGTGCATCCTGGTATTTTAAGTTCATTTCACAGGTAAGTTTGTAATCACTACGGCTGCCAGTTCCACATTGTTAAAATTCAAATACCTAAGTAGGTTTCTGTGTTGGTTACTGGTTACGGCAGGGCTGTTTTTCTCCTTTGGTGCAGAAACCACAAAGCTCCGTATCGCATTGTTAAGTAACACGCTGGACACCGCTACATTCGTGGGGGGGCCTCTCCGCGACCCTGGTCGGGCCACAATTCAATTCCAAAACAAAGCACCAGATTTGGAGAGGCACGCACCTTGTGTAATCCTTTATTTCTGCAAGGCAGCTCTGCTCAGGACCAGCAAACACACAGGATTCTTGTGCCAATATTTTAATCCTTACGCGTTTCGGGCGTCATGCGCCCTTGATCACAGGTGTATGGCCAAATGCGGGAAGGCAGCATGCCGCACCTCTTAAATATCAGTTCATTGGTTCTCGCCTACTGGGCGTATCCGCAAAGTGCATCCTGGTATTTTAAGTTCATTTCACAGGTAAGTTTGTAATCACTACGGCTGCCAGTTCCACATTGTTAAAATTCAAATACCTAAGTAGGTTTCTGTGTTGGTTACTGGTTACGGCAGGGCTGTTTTTCTCCTTTGGTGCAGAAACCACAAAGCTCCGTATCGCATTGTTAAGTAAAATGCTGGACACCGCTACATTTGTGGGGGGGCCTTTCCGCGACCCTGGTCGGGCCACAATTCAATTCCAAAACAAAGCACCAGATTTGGAGAGGCACGCACCTTGTGTAATCCTTTATTTCTGCAAGGCAGCTCTGCTCAGGACCAGCAAACACACAGGATTCTTGTGCCAATATTTTAATCCTTACGCGTTTCGGGCGTCATGCGCCCTTGATCACAGGTGTATGGCCAAATGCGGGAAGGCAGCATGCCGCACCTCTTAAATATCAGTTCATTGGTTCTCGCCTACTGGGCGTATCCGCAAAGTGCATCCTGGTATTTTAAGTTCATTTCACAGGTAAGTTTGTAATCACTACGGCTGCCAGTTCCACATTGTTAAAATTCAAATACCTAAGTAGGTTTCTGTGTTGGTTACTGGTTACGGCAGGGCTGTTTTTCTCCTTTGGTGCAGAAACCACAAACCTCCGTATCGCATTGTTAAGTAACACGCTGGACACCGCTACATTCGTGGGGGGGCCTCTCCGCGACCCTGGTCGGGCCACAATTCAATTCCAAAACAAAGCACCAGATTTGGAGAGGCACGCACCTTGTGTAATCCTTTATTTCTGCAAGGCAGCTCTGCTCAGGACCAGCAAACACACAGGATTCTTGTGCCAATATTTTAATCCTTACGCGTTTCGGGCGTCATGCGCCCTTGATCACAGGTGTATGGCCAAATGCGGGAAGGCAGCATGCCGCACCTATTAAATATCAGTTCATTGGTTCTCGCCTACTGGGCGTATCCGCAAAGTGCATCCTGGTATTTTAAGTTCATTTCACAGGTAAGTTTGTAATCACTACGGCTGCCAGTTCCACATTGTTAAAATTCAAATACCTAAGTAGGTTTCTGTGTTGGTTACTGGTTACGGCAGGGCTGTTTTTCTCCTTTGGTGCAGAAACCACAAAGCTCCGTATCGCATTGTTAAGTAAAACGCTGGACACCGCTACATTTGTGGGGGGGCCTTTCCGCGACCCTGGTCGGGCCACAATTCAATTCCAAAACAAAGCACCAGATTTGGAGAGGCACGCACCTTGTGTAATCCTTTATTTCTGCAAGGCAGCTCTGCTCAGGACCAGCAAACACACAGGATTCTTGTGCCAATATTTTAATCCTTACGTGTTTCGGGCGTCATGCGCCCTTGATCACAGGTGTATGGCCAAATGCGGGAAGGCAGCATGCCGCACCTCTTAAATATCAGTTCATTGGTTCTCGCCTACTGGGCGTATCCGCAAAGTGCATCCTGGTATTTTAAGTTCATTTCACAGGTAAGTTTGTAATCACTACGGCTGCCAGTTCCACATTGTTAAAATTCAAATACCTAAGTAGGTTTCTGTGTTGGTTACTGGTTACGGCAGGGCTGTTTTTCTCCTTTGGTGCAGAAACCACAAAGCTCCGTATCGCATTGTTAAGTAACACGCTGGACACCGCTACATTCGTGGTGGGGCCTCTCCGCGACCCTGGTCGGGCCACAATTCAATTCCAAAACAAAGCACCAGATTTGGAGAGGCACGCACCTTGTGTAATCCTTTATTTCTGCAAGGCAGCTCTGCTCAGGACCAGCAAACACACAGGATTCTTGTGCCAATATTTTAATCCTTGCGCGTTTCGGGCGTCATGCGCCCTTGATCACAGGTGTATGGCCAAATGCGGGAAGGCAGCATGCCGCACCTCTTAAATATCAGTTCATTGGTTCTCGCCTACTGGGCGTATCCGCAAAGTGCATCCTGGTATTTTAAGTTCATTTCACAGGTAAGTTTGTAATCACTACGGCTGCCAGTTCCACATTGTTAAAATTCAAATACCTAAGTAGGTTTCTGTGTTGTTTACTGGTTACGGCAGGGCTGTTTTTCTCCTTTGGTGCAGAAACCACAAAGCTCCGTATCGCATTGTTAAGTAACACGCTGGACACCGCTACATTCGTGGGGGGGCCTCTCCGCGACCCTGGTCGGGCCACAATTCAATTCCAAAACAAAGCACCAGATTTGGAGAGGGACGCACCTTGTGTAATCCTTTATTTCTGCAAGGCAGCTCTGCTCAGGACCAGCAAACACACAGGATTCTTGTGCCAATATTTTAATCCTTACGCGTTTCGGGCGTCATGCGCCCTTGATCACAGGTGTATGGCCAAATGCGGGAAGGCAGCATGCCGCACCTCTTAAATATCAGTTCATTGGTTCTCGCCTACTGGGCGTATCCGCAAAGTGCATCCTGGTATTTTAAGTTCATTTCACAGGTAAGTTTGTAATCACTACGGCTGCCAGTTCCACATTGTTAAAATTCAAATACCTAAGTAGGTTTCTGTGTTGGTTACTGGTTACGGCAGGGCTGTTTTTCTCCTTTGGTGCAGAAACCACAAAGCTCCGTATCGCATTGTTAAGTAACACGCTGGACACCGCTACATTCGTGGGGGGGCCTCTCCGCGACCCTGGTCGGGCCACAATTCAATTCCAAAACAAAGCACCAGATTTGGAGAGGCACGCACCTTGTGTAATCCTTTATTTCTGCAAGGCAGCTCTGCTCAGGACCAGCAAACACACAGGATTCTTGTGCCAATATTTTAATCCTTACGCGTTTCTGGCGTCATGCGCCCTTGATCACAGGTGTATGGCCAAATGCGGGAAGGCAGCATGCCGCACCTCTTAAATATCAGTTCATTGGTTCTCGCCTACTGGGCGTATCCGCAAAGTGCATCCTGGTATTTTAAGTTCATTTCACAGGTAAGTTTGTAATCACTACGGCTGCCAGTTCCACATTGTTAAAATTCAAATACCTAAGTAGGTTTCTGTGTTGGTTACTGGTTACGGCAGGGCTGTTTTTCTCCTTTGGTGCAGAAACCACAAAGCTCCGTATCGCATTGTTAAGTAACACGCTGGACACCGCTACATTCGTGGGGGGGCCTCTCCGCGACCCTGGTCGTGCCACAATTCAATTCCAAAACAAAGCACCAGATTTGGAGAGGCACGCACCTTGTGTAATCCTTTATTTCTGCAAGGCAGCTCTGCTCAGGACCAGCAAACACACAGGATTCTTGTGCCAATATTTTAATCCTTACGCGTTTCGGGCGTCATGCGCCCTTGATCACAGGTGTATGGCCAAATGCGGGAAGGCAGCATGCCGCACCTCTTAAATATCAGTTCATTGGTTCTCGCCTACTGGGCGTATCCGCAAAGTGCATCCTGGTATTTTAAGTTCATTTCACAGGTAAGTTTGTAATCACTACGGCTGCCAGTTCCACATTGTTAAAATTCAAATACCTAAGTAGGTTTCTGTGTTGTTTACTGGTTACGGCAGGGCTGTTTTTCTCCTTTGGTGCAGAAACCACAAAGCTCCGTATCGCATTGTTAAGTAACACGCTGGACACCGCTACATTCGTGGGGGGGCCTCTCCGCGACCCTGGTCGGGCCACAATTCAATTCCAAAACAAAGCACCAGATTTGGAGAGGCACGCACCTTGTGTAATCCTTTATTTCTGCAAGGCAGCTCTGCTCAGGACCAGCAAACACACAGGATTCTTGTGCCAATATTTTAATCCTTACGCGTTTCGGGCGTCATGTGCCCTTGATCACAGGTGTATGGCCAAATGCGGGAAGGCAGCATGCCGCACCTCTTAAATATCAGTTCATTGGTTCTCGCCTACTGGGCGTATCCGCAAAGTGCATCCTGGTATTTTAAGTTCATTTCACAGGTAAGTTTGTAATCACTACGGCTGCCAGTTCCACATTGTTAAAATTCAAATACCTAAGTAGGTTTCTGTGTTGGTTACTGGTTACGGCAGGGCTGTTTTTCTCCTTTGGTGCAGAAACCACAAAGCTCCGTATCGCATTGTTAAGTAACACGCTGGACACCGCTACATTCGTGGGGGGGCCTTTCCGCGACCCTGGTCGGGCCACAATTCAATTCCAAAACAAAGCACCAGATATGGAGAGGCACGCACCTTGTGTAATCCTTTATTTCTACAAGGCAGCTCTGCTCAGGACCAGCAAACACACAGGATTCTTGTGCCAATATTTTAATCCTTACGCGTTTCGGGCGTCATGCGCCCTTGATCACAGGTGTATGGCCAAATGCGGGAAGGCAGCATGCCGCACCTCTTAAATATCAGTTCATTGGTTCTCGCCTACTGGGCGTATCCGCAAAGTGCATCCTGGTATTTTAAGTTCATTTCACAGGTAAGTTTGTAATCACTACGGCTGCCAGTTCCACATTGTTAAAATTCAAATACCTAAGTAGGTTTCTGTGTTGGTTACTGGTCACGGCAGGGCTGTTTTTCTCCTTTGGTGCAGAAACCACAAAGCTCCGTATCGCATTGTTAAGTAACACGCTGGACACCGCTACATTCGTGGGGGGGCCTCTCCGCGACCCTGGTCGGGCCACAATTCAATTCCAAAACAAAGCACCAGATTTGGAGAGGCACGCACCTTGTGTAATCCTTTATTTCTGCAAGGCAGCTCTGCTCAGGACCAGCAAACACAAAGGATTCTTGTGCCAATATTTTAATCCTTACGCGTTTCGGGCGTCATGCGCCCTTGATCACAGGTGTATGGCCAAATGCGGGAAGGCAGCATGCCGCACCTCTTAAATATCAGTTCATTGGTTCTCGCCTACTGGGCGTATCCGCAAAGTGCATCCTGGTATTTTAAGTTCAGTTCACAGGTAAGTTTGTAATCACTACGGCTGCCAGTTCCACATTGTTAAAATTCAAATACCTAAGTAGGTTTCTGTGTTGGTTACTGGTTACGGCAGGGCTGTTTTTCTCCTTTGGTGCAGAAACCACAAACCTCCGTATCGCATTGTTAAGTAACACGCTGGACACCGCTACATTCGTGGGGGGGCCTCTCCGCGACCCTGGTCGGGCCACAATTCAATTCCAAAACAAAGCACCAGATTTGGAGAGGCACGCACCTTGTGTAATCCTTTATTTCTGCAAGGCAGCTCTGCTCAGGACCAGCAAACACACAGGATTCTTGTGCCAATATTTTAATCCTTACGCGTTTCGGGCGTCATGCGCCCTTGATCACAGGTGTATGGCCAAATGCGGGAAGGCAGCATGCCGCACCTCTTAAATATCAGTTCATTGGTTCTCGCCTACTGGGCGTATCCGCAAAGTGCATCCTGGTATTTTAAGTTCATTTCACAGGTAAGTTTGTAATCACTACGGCTGCCAGTTCCACATTGTTAAAATTCAAATACCTAAGTAGGTTTCTGTGTTGGTTACTGGTTACGGCAGGGCTGTTTTTCTCCTTTGGTGCAGAAACCACAAAGCTCCGTATCGCATTGTTAAGTAACACGCTGGACACCGCTACATTCGTGGGGGGGCCTCTCCGCGACCCTGGTCGGGCCACAATTCAATTCCAAAACAAAGCACCAGATTTGGAGAGGCACGCACCTTGTGTAATCCTTTATTTCTGCAAGGCAGCTCTGCTCAGGACCAGCAAACACACAGGATTCTTGTGCCAATATTTTAATCCTTACGCGTTTCGGGCGTCATGCGCCCTTGATCACAGGTGTATGGCCAAATGCGGGAAGGCAGCATGCCGCACCTCTTAAATATCAGTTCATTGGTTCTCGCCTACTGGGCGTATCCGCAAAGTGCATCCTGGTATTTTAAGTTCATTTCACAGGTAAGTTTGTAATCACTACGGCTGCCAGTTCCACATTGTTAAAATTCAAATACCTAAGTAGGTTTCTGTGTTGGTTACTGGTTACGGCAGGGCTGTTTTTCTCCTTTGGTGCAGAAACCACAAAGCTCCGTATCGCATTGTTAAGTAAAATGCTGGACACCGCTACATTTGTGGGGGGGCCTTTCCGCGACCCTGGTCGGGCCACAATTCAATTCCAAAACAAAGCACCAGATTTGGAGAGGCACGCACCTTGTGTAATCCTTTATTTCTGCAAGGCAGCTCTGCTCAGGACCAGCAAACACACAGGATTCTTGTGCCAATATTTTAATCCTTACGCGTTTCGGGCGTCATGCGCCCTTGATCACAGGTGTATGGCCAAATGCGGGAAGGCAGCATGCCGCACCTCTTAAATATCAGTTCATTGGTTCTCGCCTACTGGGCGTATCCGCAAAGTGCATCCTGGTATTTTAAGTTCATTTCACAGGTAAGTTTGTAATCACTACGGCTGCCAGTTCCACATTGTTAAAATTCAAATACCTAAGTAGGTTTCTGTGTTGGTTACTGGTTACGGCAGGGCTGTTTTTCTCCTTTGGTGCAGAAACCACAAAGCTCCGTATCGCATTGTTAAGTAACACGCTGGACACCGCTACATTCGTGGGGGGGCCTCTCCGCGACCCTGGTCGGGCCACAATTCAATTCCAAAACAAAGCACCAGATTTGGAGAGGCACGCACCTTGTGTAATCCTTTATTTCTGCAAGGCAGCTCTGCTCAGGACCAGCAAACACAAAGGATTCTTGTGCCAATATTTTAATCCTTACGCGTTTCGGGCGTCATGCGCCCTTGATCACAGGTGTATGGCCAAATGCGGGAAGGCAGCATGCCGCACCTCTTAAATATCAGTTCATTGGTTCTCGCCTACTGGGCGTATCCGCAAAGTGCATCCTGGTATTTTAAGTTCATTTCACAGGTAAGTTTGTAATCACTACGGCTGCCAGTTCCACATTGTTAAAATTCAAATACCTAAGTAGGTTTCTGTGTTGGTTACTGGTTACGGCAGGGCTGTTTTTCTCCTTTGGTGCAGAAACCACAAACCTCCGTATCGCATTGTTAAGTAACACGCTGGACACCGCTACATTCGTGGGGGGGCCTCTCCGCGACCCTGGTCGGGCCACAATTCAATTCCAAAACAAAGCACCAGATTTGGAGAGGCACGCACCTTGTGTAATCCTTTATTTCTGCAAGGCAGCTCTGCTCAGGACCAGCAAACACACAGGATTCTTGTGCCAATATTTTAATCCTTACGCGTTTCGGGCGTCATGCGCCCTTGATCACAGGTGTATGGCCAAATGCGGGAAGGCAGCATGCCGCACCTCTTAAATATCAGTTCATTGGTTCTCGCCTACTGGGCGTATCCGCAAAGTGCATCCTGGTATTTTAAGTTCATTTCACAGGTAAGTTTGTAATCACTACGGCTGCCAGTTCCACATTGTTAAAATTCAAATACCTAAGTAGGTTTCTGTGTTGGTTACTGGTTACGGCAGGGCTGTTTTTCTCCTTTGGTGCAGAAACCACAAAGCTCCGTATCGCATTGTTAAGTAAAACGCTGGACACCGCTACATTTGTGGGGGGGCCTTTCCGCGACCCTGGTCGGGCCACAATTCAATTCCAAAACAAAGCACCAGATTTGGAGAGGCACGCACCTTGTGTAATCCTTTATTTCTGCAAGGCAGCTCTGCTCAGGACCAGCAAACACACAGGATTCTTGTGCCAATATTTTAATCCTTACGCGTTTCGGGCGTCATGCGCCCTTGATCACAGGTGTATGGCCAAATGCGGGAAGGCAGCATGCCGCACCTCTTAAATATCAGTTCATTGGTTCTCGCCTACTGGGCGTATCCGCAAAGTGCATCCTGGTATTTTAAGTTCATTTCACAGGTAAGTTTGTAATCACTACGGCTGCCAGTTCCACATTGTTAAAATTCAAATACCTAAGTAGGTTTCTGTGTTGGTTACTGGTTACGGCAGGGCTGTTTTTCTCCTTTGGTGCAGAAACCACAAAGCTCCGTATCGCATTGTTAAGTAACACGCTGGACACCGCTACATTCGTGGGGGGGCCTCTCCGCGACCCTGGTCGGGCCACAATTCAATTCCAAAACAAAGCACCAGATTTGGAGAGGCACGCACCTTGTGTAATCCTTTATTTCTGCAAGGCAGCTCTGCTCAGGACCAGCAAACACACAGGATTCTTGTGCCAATATTTTAATCCTTACGCGTTTCGGGCGTCATGCGCCCTTGATCACAGGTGTATGGCCAAATGCGGGAAGGCAGCATGCTGCACCTCTTAAATATCAGTTCATTGGTTCTCGCCTACTGGGCGTATCCGCAAAGTGCATCCTGGTATTTTAAGTTCATTTCACAGGTAAGTTTGTAATCACTACGGCTGCCAGTTCCACATTGTTAAAATTCAAATACCTAAGTAGGTTTCTGTGTTGGTTACTGGTTACGGCAGGGCTGTTTTTCTCCTTTGGTGCAGAAACCACAAAGCTCCGTATCGCATTGTTAAGTAACACGCTGGACACCGCTACATTCGTGGGGGGGCCTCTCCGCGACCCTGGTCGGGCCACAATTCAATTCCAAAACAAAGCACCAGATTTGGAGAGGCACGCACCTTGTGTAATCCTTTATTTCTGCAAGGCAGATACGGAGCTTTGTGGTTTCTGCACCAAAGGAGAAAAACAGCCCTGCCGTAACCAGTAACCAACACAGAAACCTACTTAGGTATTTGAATTTTAACAATGTGGAACTGGCAGCCGTAGTGATTACAAACTTACCTGTGAAATGAACTTAAAATACCAGGATGCACTTTGCGGATACGCCCAGTAGGCGAGAACCAATGAACTGATATTTAAGAGTTGCGGCATGCTGCCTTCCCGCATTTGGCCATACACCTGTGATCAAGGGTGCATGACGCCCGAAACGCGTAAGGATTAAAATATTGGCACAAGAATCCTGTGTGTTTGCTGGTCCTGAGCAGAGCTGCCTTGCAGAAATAAAGGATTACACAAGGTGCGTGCCTCTCCAAATCTGGTGCTTTGTTTTGGAATTGAATTGTGGCCCGACCAGGATCGCGGAGAGGCCCCCCCACGAATGTAGCGGTGTCCAGCGTGTTACTTAACAATGCGATACGGAGCTTTGTGGTTTCTGCACCAAAGGAGAAAAACAGCCCTGCCGTAACCAGTAACCAACACAGAAACCTACTTAGGTATTTGAATTTTAACAATGTGGAACTGGCAGCCGTAGTGATTACAAACTTACCTGTGAAATGAACTTAAAATACCAGGATGCACTTTGCGGATACGCCCAGTAGGCGAGAACCAATGAACTGATATTTAAGAGTTGCGGCATGCTGCCTTCCCGCATTTGGCCATACACCTGTGATCAAGGGCGCATGACGCCCGAAACGCGTAAGGATTAAAATATTGGCACAAGAATCCTGTGTGTTTGCTGGTCCTGAGCAGAGCTGCCTTGCAGAAATAAAGGATTACACAAGGTGCGTGCCTCTCCAAATCTGGTGCTTTGTTTTGGAATTGAATTGTGGCCCGACCAGGGTCGCGGAGAGGCCCCCCTACGAATGTAGCGGTGTCCAGCGATTTACTTAACAATGCGATACGGAGCTTTGTGGTTTCTGCACAAAAGGAGAAAAACAGCCCTGCCGTAACCAGTAACCAACACAGAAACCTACTTAGGTATTTGAATTTTAACAATGTGGAACTGGCAGCCGTAGTGATTACAAACTTACCTGTGAAATGAACTTAAAATACCAGGATGCACTTTGCGGATACGCCCAGTAGGCGAGAACCAATGAACTGATATTTAAGAGTTGCGGCATGCTGCCTTCCCGCATTTGGCCATACACCTGTGATCAAGGGCGCATGACGCCCGAAACGCGTAAGGATTAAAATATTGGCACAAGAATCCTGTGTGTTTGCTGGTCCTGAGCAGAGCTGCCTTGCAGAAATAAAGGATTACACAAGGTGCGTGCCTCTCCAAATCTGGTGCTTTGTTTTGGAATTGAATTGTGGCCCGACCAGGGTCGCGGAGAGGCCCCCCCACGAATGTAGCGGTGTCCAGCGTGTTACTTAACAATGCGATACGGAGCTTTGTGGTTTCTGCACCAAAGGAGAAAAACAGCCCTGCCGTAACCAGTAACCAACACAGAAACCTACTTAGGTATTTGAATTTTAACAATGTGGAACTGGCAGCCGTAGTGATTACAAACTTACCTGTGAAATGAACTTAAAATACCAGGATGCACTTTGCGGATACGCCCAGTAGGCGAGAACCAATGAACTGATATTTATGAGTTGCGGCATGCTGCCTTCCCGCATTTGGCCATACACCTGTGATCAAGGGCGCATGACGCCCGAAACGCGTAAGGATTAAAATATTGGCACAAGAATCCTGTGTGTTTGCTGGTCCTGAGCAGAGCTGCCTTGCAGAAATAAAGGATTACACAAGGTGCGTGCCTCTCCAAATTTGGTGCTTTGTTTTGGAATTGAATTGTGGCCCGACCAGGGTCGCGGAGAGGCCCCCCCACGAATGTAGCGGTGTCCAGCGTGTTACTTAACAATGCGATACGGAGCTTTGTGGTTTCTGCACCAAAGGAGAAAAACAGCCCTGCCGTAACCAGTAACCAACACAGAAACCTACTTAGGTATTTGAATTTTACCAATGTGGAACTGGCAGCCGTAGTGATTACAAACTTACCTGTGAAATGAACTTAAAATACCAGGATGCACTTTGCGGATACGCCCAGTAGGCGAGAACCAATGAACTGATATTTAAGAGTTGCGGCATGCTGCCTTCCCGCATTTGGCCATACACCTGTGATCAAGGGCGCATGACGCCCGAAACGCGTAAGGATTAAAATATTGGCACAAGAATCCTGTGTGTTTGCTGGTCCTGAGCAGAGCTGCCTTGCAGAAATAAAGGATTACACAAGGTGCGTGCCTCTCCAAATCTGGTGCTTTGTTTTGGAATTGAATTGTGGCCCGACCAGGGTCGCGGAGAGGCCCCCCCACGAATGTAGCGGTGTCCAGCGTGTTACTTAACAATGCGATACGGAGCTTTGTGGTTTCTGCACCAAAGGAGAAAAACAGCCCTGCCGTAACCAGTAACCAACACAGAAACCTACTTAGGTATTTGAATTTTAACAATGTGGAACTGGCAGCCGTAGTGATTACAAACTTACCTGTGAAATGAACTTAAAATACCAGGATGCACTTTGCGGATACGCCCAGTAGGCGAGAACCAATGAACTGATATTTAAGAGTTGCGGCATGCTGCCTTCCCGCATTTGGCCATACACCTGTGATCAAGGGCGCATGACGCCCGAAACGCGTAAGGATTAAAATATTGGCACAAGAATCCTGTGTGTTTGCTGGTCCTGAGCAGAGCTGCCTTTCAGAAATAAAGGATTACACAAGGTGCGTGCCTCTCCAAATCTGGTGCTTTGTTTTGGAATTGAATTGTGGCCCGACCAGGGTCGCGGAGAGGCCCCCCCACGAATGTAGCGGTGTCCAGCGTGTTACTTAACAATGCGATACGGAGCTTTGTGGTTTCTGCACCAAAGGAGAAAAACAGCCCTGCCGTAACCAGTAACCAACACAGAAACCTACTTAGGTATTTGAATTTTAACAATGTGGAACTGGCAGCCGTAGTGATTACAAACTTACCTGTGAAATGAACTTAAAATACCAGGATGCACTTTGCGGATACGCCCAGTAGGGGAGAACCAATGAACTGATATTTAAGAGTTGCGGCATGCTGCCTTCCCGCATTTGGCCATACACCTGTGATCAAGGGCGCATGACGCCCGAAACGCGTAAGGATTAAAATATTGGCACAAGAATCCTGTGTGTTTGCTGGTCCTGAGCAGAGCTGCCTTGCAGAAATAAAGGATTACACAAGGTGCGTGCCTCTCCAAATTTGGTGCTTTGTTTTGGAATTGAATTGTGGCCCGACCAGGGTCGCGGAGAGGCCCCCCCACGAATGTAGCGGTGTCCAGCGTGTTACTTAACAATGCGATACGGAGCTTTGTGGTTTCTGCACCAAAGGAGAAAAACAGCCCTGCCCTAACCAGTAACCAACACAGAAACCTACTTAGGTATTTGAATTTTAACAATGTGGAACTGGCAGCCGTAGTGATTACAAACTTACCTGTGAAATGAACTTAAAATACCAGGATGCACTTTGCGGATACGCCCAGTAGGCGAGAACCAATGAACTGATATTTAAGAGTTGCGGCATGCTGCCTTCCCGCATTTGGCCATACACCTGTGATCAAGGGCGCATGACGCCCGAAACGCGTAAGGATTAAAATATTGGCACAAGAATCCTGTGTGTTTGCTGGTCCTGAGCAGAGCTGCCTTGCAGAAATAAAGGATTACACAAGGTGCGTGCCTCTCCAAATCTGGTGCTTTGTTTTGGAATTGAATTGTGGCCCGACCAGGGTCGCGGAGAGGCCCCCCCACGAATGTAGCGGTGTCCAGCGTGTTACTTAACAATGCGATACGGAGCTTTGTGGTTTCTGCACCAAAGGAGAAAAACAGCCCTGCCGTAACCAGTAACCAACACAGAAACCTACTTAGGTATTTGAATTTTGACAATGTGGAACTGGCAGCCGTAGTGATTACAAACTTACCTGTGAAATGAACTTAAAATACCAGGATGCACTTTGCGGATACGCCCAGTAGGCGAGAACCAATGAACTGATATTTAAGAGTTGCGGCATGCTGCCTTCCCGCATTTGGCCATACACCTGTGATCAAGGGCGCATGACGCCCGAAACGCGTAAGGATTAAAATATTGGCACAAGAATCCTGTGTGTTTGCTGGTCCTGAGCAGAGCTGCCTTGCAGAAATAAAGGATTACACAAGGTGCGTGCCTCTCCAAATCTGGTGCTTTGTTTTGGAAAATATGAAATATGTGGACAAATGACAATAAAGAGCTTATCTAATAAAAATGAATACATATATCCAGACCCAGATATATCAACGAATAAGTCAAATTTGAACATCCTTTAGATAAGTGTACACATGGTCATCAGTTAATACAGGAAGAAGAAAGGAATTTTAGGTTCATAGAGTCGCATAGACCATCAATGTAGGCAATCTTCAGTATAACAAGCATAATGCATATAATAGTCCCATGATGATAAACGGAACTGTCATTAAACACCTCCTATATCCGATACAATGGGAAAGGAGGGGTACAAATTTTTATACTCAAGCTCCGCTGATGTTTACAAGTACAGGACATTAAAGCATATTCAGATTTATGATGTCATCACAACAGAATTCCATTCATCAAGGGAGTTGAGACCACAATTTACTGTATTACAGCGTGTGATCCAGCGGCATTCACATCTGTTAAGTAGAAGTTGAAGATCACCACCTCTAGTCGGTATTTGTGTGCGATCAATTACCTGCCATGTGAAATCAGATTCTGTATGGTTAAATTGCTTAAAGTGTGTAACCAATGGAGCCGTCTCCACACCGCATCTAATGCGACTTTTGTGCTGGCTGATTCGTTGTTTAATCATCTGAGTGGTCTGACCAATATATAACAAATTGCAGGGACAACGTATGGCATAAATCACATTAGTAGTCTGACAATTTGAAAAATATTTCAGATTATAAGTGCGATCAGTTGTAACAAAGAACTTGGTATTAAAAGTAAGGTTGCATGCGGTACATGTCTGGCATTTAAAATGGCCAATAACAGGAGGCAAACCCCACAAAGACGTAACTTATGGGGTTATACTTTCCTTTACAGGCCACGTGATCGCGTGTACCAATTTGTCAGAAAGATTGTCGCCTCTTTTTTAAGAAAACAAAGGAGGGTCCTTATATAAACCGGACGTCCGAAGAATAGTCCAGTTTTTCTTGATTATTTTTCCTACATTATTCCTCGAGGGACTGTATGTGCTGACAAATGGAATCCGTTGATTTTGGGTTCTTTCTGACGGTGATAGGATTGTTTCCCTATGGGAGTACCAAGCTCTCTTAGAGGCCCTACGTACCAGATGTTTTGGGTACCCTCTGCACAAAAGTTTTTCAGTCAAGATGGCTGCTTCACGCACATAGTCTTTTTTCCATTTACAGTTCCTTCTAATTTGAAGGAACTGCCCAAATGGTAAGCCATCACGTAAGCCACGCGGATGGTAACTGGTGTACATCAGTAAGGTATTACGCTCTGTGGGTTTTCGATAACGTTTAGTACCCACTGTACCATCTTCACAATGTAAAGTCAAATCTAGAAAGGGTAGATCGTTTGTTCTGATATCAGACGTAAAGTTCAAATGATTCTGACAACCATTTAACCAAATCATAAATGATCCCAATTCTTCCTGTGTACCATGCCAAAACAAAAGAACGTCATCAATATAACGACGCCAAAGTTTGACATTAGTCAAAAAAGGATTGTGGGCAGATAGAGCAAAAGTGGTTTCAAGATGGTAAACATACAATATTGCAAAATTTGGAGCAAAACAAGCACCCATTGAAACTCCCTTTATCTGAAGATAAAATGTGTCTTTGTACAAAAAGTAGTTGTCTGTTGGAGCAATATGTAACAGCTCTAAGATAAATTCGCTGGGAATACGAACAGGTCTTTGTCTAGTATCCAAGGGGTCTTTAATAACCGCGAGTCCTTCATCATGGGGAATATTCGTATATAGGGATTCTATATCTAGACCGACCGTAAGATCTGATCCGATATTGAATGGAAAATCCTCTATAATATTAATCAAGTGTGTGCTGTCTCGTACAAAAGTGGTTGTCAAAGGAACAAATTCCTTGAGAAAATAATCTATATATTTTCCCAGTGGCTCCAAAATTGAGCCACATCCGGAAACAATTGGCCTACCGGGTGGGTCAGTGTAACCTACGGCCACCTAAGGATTCATACCTTATTGCAAATTATTCATTGTACTTTAGTAATTTGTTCATGATTAATGCTGTTCTTTCACCTTGCGCCGCCCACACTGTATATATCACTTGTGTCACTGCACTCATCACTTGCACTGAGCACTGTCAGTACACAATTGGTGTATGTTTGGCTACTTTAATTTGATTTAATTGTATTATAGTGCTGCTATAAGTTTTTTGTATAATAATAATTACAAAAGAATTTTTTCTTACTTGGGTCTCTTGTTTCCCTCCTTGATGATTTATGCATTTCTTTAAAATTGTTCCTATAATTACTAGTTGAGACATTGTTGTTTGGATACTATAATTCACCCGGTCTCAACTGGGTATACGGGTTTACTCCTGTTTCACGTTCTTTGTGAAGGGCCTGGCATTAAATCTAAAACTGTGTCCAACCCCTACTACACATGGCTGTGTGGACGAGACTGTGTGGGTAAAATTCAGCTGGGCAACTTCTATAATCTCAACATATCCCACATCTCATCCTATCGGCCCTCGAGGGAGCTTTGCTCTGTTAACCTCAATCTGGTAGTTGTCCCCAAAATTAGAAGGCCAAGAAGTAGATGAAGATCCTTTGCTTATAATGTGGCAAAGCTCTGGAATTCCTTGCCTCTAAATATTCGCGCTGAAGCCTTTATCCTGCCTTTTCATAAACTCTTAAAAACTTGGCTCTTCCACAAATAGCCCCATAATTCATAATGGTTGTCTGTTTGATTGCTAGTGCTTGTATGCCGGAGGGTTGCTATGCGCTATATAAAGGCTTAATAATAATAATAATAACAATAATGATAATAATAATAATAATAATAATGTCATTGACTCCTTTAAATCTGACTCTCTGCTTGATCCTACTGTTTCTCTTGCTATGACCAAAGGGCCCTCAATCATACATCCTATCTTAGTTGAATTACTCAACCTCTATATTACTTCTACTCAACCATGAAAAGATGCTATGGTCATCCCACTGCTAAAATAACTAAGGGTGGGTGGAATTTGCGAAATTGACTTTTGCAAATTATCGCGAAATTGCAAAAAATCTCTGCGAGCATGCGGAACTTTCGCGAAGATGCGGAGATTGCTTTTCCCGCCCGTTCGCGATGTGTTTTTGCCTGCTCGCGTGGAAATATATCTCCAACTTGCCCATGCGGTCGCTAATGGGCGCGGCCATTTTGCTCGCGATGCTTATTTCCTGTTCTGGGTCGAACGACGTGTTTGCGATCGCAATAACGTGTTCGCGATCGCAAACTCTCCCGGGATAGCGCGACCGGCTACCAACAATCCAACATCTCGTGGCACACGCGAACGTATAGGACAACTCGTCGGCGAACACAGGGACCCGGTAATTTGCGACCACGCGCGCAAGAACGCATTTTTAAAGCGCAAACAAGAAAAATACTTCCGTTTCACAGCAGATTGCGAAAGTTTTGACATTTTCGCGCTTTCCGCGGAATGCGAAAATGTCAAAATATCGCAAATTCCGCGAGCGGAACAAAATTTACCGTTCAGGCCTAAAAATAACCCTCCCTTGCCAAAAACGTACTGTCCTATTTATTTGCTCCTCTTTTAGACAGCATAAAAATAGACAGTTTGCCCAGACAATAGAATGCCTTGAACCTTTGTTGCTCTCAGAGACTGCTGGGATCACTGTAAATAATACAAAAGCCTGAGGCCCACCTTCTAATGCAGAACCCAAGTCATTAGTCCATCTCATCACATCAAAAAGAACTTCATCAGTTGCAGAATATTGACAAATTTACTTAAAGGCTTTCTGCATTGCATATCTTGAATTTCTCACCTGTACCAACACAGGCCCAAACTACCTTCATCATCTGATTAAGCCTTACATTGGTCTATGGTTGATTAGTTATTTTACGTAATTCTGGCCTCTGCACCAAGAAATAAATGAGCCAGACAGGGAAGCAGCTCCTATAGATACCTCGCCCCATATCTTTGCAACAGTCTACCACTCTAACTCAACCAGAGTTGTATTTAATATTCTGCCATCAGGAGACTCCACAGTTGAGGCAGATATATCTACATGGTAAAATATATGATTTATTTTTTTACTTAACTCGAATATAAGCATCAAATATATATTTATGTTAAATATTGAAGTAAATTCATTGTATATACATATTTTAAATGTAGAACACAAAATGCTACATCTCTTTTATTTTAATCTGAATTGGAAATATAATAAGTGAAATGTAAATAATGTTTCTGAAGTTTGAATGAAGAAATACATTTCCAGTTAAAGAAAATATGTTTTGTTATGAAGTGATCATTCTTACAAGCTAGGCCTGGGCGTTGAACTCCACTCCGTTTGCAGAGTTTACACAGTTTTCTGCACTCTGCACTCCGTGGAGCGCGTGGAGTGCAAGAAAACCCTGCTTCACGTGCAGCAGAGTTTTCTTTCCCGCTCACACTCACCAATGGTAAGTTGCCGCTTGGGTAGAAATTCTACCCAAGCGGGAGAAAGACCAGCCCAAACAGCAGTTAGCACTTCACTCCGCCACTTGTGGAACTTCACAGAGTTTTTTTGTAACTTTGCGAAGTTCCGTGGAGCAAAACTCCACCAACTATGCCAAATTAACATGAAATGTGTTATATTTTATTCAGATCATTGTTACATCCATTCAAAATAGGTATCAAAATATGTTAAATGATATAATAACCATGTACTTGTTTTATATATTGATCAACATTAAATAATTCAGTTATATTTTCATATTTCAGTGTTGCTGTACTAGTGGTTGAGTATGTGTGGTGCTGAACTTACTTCTGTATGTTTATTTTGTAGAAACTTACACACAGATACTGTTAATAAACAAAAAGCAGTAAAATTACTCAAAGTGTAAATTACTCAAAAGTGAAAGTTACCCTTGCGAAACAGGCTGCAGGTTTGTGAATTTGAATTTTGTAGTAAGGAGGGCTACTGTAGTACTACTTTACCTGCTATAACATTCAGTTTTTGACTGATTTAAAAAGATAACCTACACTTTTAATCTAGCTTACACTTTTTAGTAGTTTGCTACTTTTTTGTATTCACAAAGTGTAACCTACATGTAATCTACATATGCCCACCCACTCAGTTGAGGAAGTGGAGTCTGAAAAGTCACAATTTACAACTGTAAAATGACTACGAGTAACTTATGACCATATTTTATTACTGGTAGGCACTCTGTTCTTGGAACAGAGACACCACAATCAGGAGTATATTTACCAACATTTAGGGCTGTGTTTGCATCACAAAGGTGACGCAAATCAATGCAACATCTTTTTTTACTAATTTACTTGGTCTGTGCTGGAAAATCACTTGAAAGTAGAGCAAAACAGTGCATAGCATAGCGCTGCTTTGGATTCCTTAGCACCATGGGGGACAGGGCATCCCATGGGTGGTGCATGTGCATTCCCATGCAACCACCCAGGATTTATGACACAAAACTCTATTTACTTAAAAAAGTAGGTTTGCATCAAACAATAGTGCTCACTTCAACCAGGTACTATCATGGAGAAATGCTTTTATTTCTCCTTCCTTTTCTAACTTTGCATGTGTGCTGCACTGTGATCTCCATGCCAGTGGAGTCAAGCTACCCTGGCTAATGAGGGCTGAGAGCCTGAAACCGGTCCTAGGATGCTTGTTTCCAGTCTAGGGAGGACCTGGCCTGGCAGTTCAGGCTGGACTGTTCTCATTGGGCGCAGGGTCATTTGCATATGGATGTGTCCAAACTGGAATGGTGTGGTGAGCAAATAAACTATGAATTTCGGCCCAGATCTCTATACTGGGGTGAATGTATGACATTGTTCTGCATTCTGTCCAGCAATTGTTCTTTTTGCAGCTCACATAGTGCAGGTATAACTTTGTGACATGCATGTCACTAATTTGTCACCAAATTATCTCTGACCTCCTCTTCAGAGTGCTGTATGTCAGCTCCTAAACATTTGCTGGTGCTCTCAGAGGGGCCAGCAACCACAGCAGCAGGAGATAACTTTAGTCACCAGAAGGGGTGAGAATGTATGCAGCAAGATATATGTGTTCCTGTACTGTATGTATGATGATACAGCTGTCTTCAGTGCGCTTCTCATTATTAGAATGTAGACAATTTTTTTTAAAATATGAATTTGGTTCAAGTTTCTTGAGCTAGGGTTCACTAAAGGGTCATATGGTTGGTTAATTATCAAAATGTGCTATCTGAATTCACATATGTAGAAATATTTTAAGTGAAATAATAGCTGTAGTAATTGTAAATACAATTTATCAATCTTCAGAAGTCAATCTATTCCTGTGAGAAATTGGGCTGTTGGTTGACTGAGGTGGAGGTTATGATCAAGCAACAACCACAATCCCTTGCAGGGTGAACCACAAAAAAATCACTAAATTATCCTCTGCTTAACCCAGGGTAGCTTGGCACAAAAATAAGCCAGGCTGAACACCGAGGCAATGTGTTATAAGGCCAGCAAAAATAAATTCAGAAAAAGTGGAGGGAAAAAGGAAAAAGGCTTGGGTTGACCCTGTGGAGAAGGCCAGGTCCAACAACTGCTCCAAATTGCTCCCTACAAAACTACTATTTTTCAGCTCTAGAACATGAAGTTTAACCACCTTAGGAAGAAGAAAGCTTTAAAGTATCTACCTCAAATTATATACAGTTCTTTCAGTCAACCCTTTGACCTCATGCGGTGTATACTCGGACCACATTTTATAATCTGCTTGTTAAATGGGCACATATCAAAATCATCTCTCCTCTTTCAAAGACCTGGTCTTTACAGCTGTTCCTCTGGTGACTGGCTTCAGCTGCCTAATCTGATCCACCTGCCTCCCGCAGAGTGGGCATTGTTTACTATCATTTAATTCTGAATTTCTGACCGGTGCACTTGTCTAAAATGAGTGGTGAAGTGATGGCCTAAATGTTCAAAGATGGATTTGTGGTTCAGTTAACATCGTCCTCTGCTATTCAAGCTTCCAAAAGAGTACATTATATTTACTATAGTTTAAATACAGTTTGAGCAGTGGTGCACATTGTGTGATTTAGGGACTGTTTTGTGATGTGTTGAGCAAGATGTTTTAGCAGGGCCTTGAGGTTTAGATCTTACCATTGTCAAATGTCTATTTTAAGACATTGGTTTTAATACGCACCTTTGTCCAAGTAGGGACCCTTCTTCCTAGTCAGGGTAAGGGAGATACACTTCTAAAATAACCCCTGTTCACCCCATTGGTAGCTTGGCACGAGTAGACAGGCTTATCTCAGAGGCAGTCTGTAAGGCATTTGTGCACACATACAGAAATACAGTGAAAATACTACAAATAGATGCTACACCAGTTTAGAAAAATACGTAATCTTTCTCTAAACCAAAACGAGACCAAAATAGCAAAAATCTACAATATAGTAATCAAAATGTACTTCTTAGAAGGTAAAAACAGTTCTGTGCATAGCAAACTATAGATGCACTTTCAATACAAAGTGCCCTGGATGCGTCAAAATCATAAACAAAAACAGCCGCAGGGAAGGTGATGCATCAGTTCCTTACATGCAGGGAAGGTGATGCATTGGTTCCCTACTCCAGAGGAGGTAATGCATCAGTTCTTTACTGCCATGCAGGGGAGGTGATGTTTTGGTTCCTTTCTGAAGGGGAGGTGTTGCATTGGTTTCTAACTGTGTGGGTAGGTGATGTGTAGGTTTCTTAACAACACCAGTGCAAACCCGGTGCCTTTGTAGATTTGGCACCCCGGTGTGATGCAAGGGGATCAGGGAGGCGTCGATTCTCATTATGGCAGATGCCATGTCACTGCGTTGGTCTCTCCAGCCAAGGTCCACAATGCGTTGGTTCTTGCATCTACACAGCAGGGACTGCGTCGGAATCGGTGCGGTGATCTCGGACTTTGGAGATCGGTGCACAGGATTCAGCATGCAGTGATTTCTCCAGCTGTGGGTAAGCACTACGTCGGTTTCTTCAGCGTTGCGTCGGAAACAGGTGCAGATGCATCGCACTTCTCATAGTTGCATCTCTTTTCCAGCTCCCAACAGGAGGGACACCCTCAAAAAGCCCAACTCAGCAACAGGCACCTCTTGCAGGTCAGAACTCCCAGCCAGGAAATTCAGGGGATCTGGTGGTGTATTCTTTGTGTCTCTGAGCCCTTGGAGATCTTCTTCAAGCAGGAGACACAGCACACAGCAAAGTCTTTATCCCCCTTTTGGCAGAAACAGCCACTGCAGCCAACCCCAAACAGCAGACAACAGAGGGGCAGTACTTCTACTTCAGTTTTCCCAGCTTTTCTCCTTGGAAGAGGTTCCTCTTGAGCCAGGGAGTATTCTAAAGTTCTGGGGTACGGAATTCAATATTTATATTCCATTTCTCATTGTTCTCTTGTGGCAGAGAGGATCTCTGCTCACTCAAAACCAGTTCTGTCCTCTGTAGTCCAGCTTCCTGGTAGGAGGTCGAGACAGCATTGTGTAAGGCTGACCAGGCCCGTTCAGGTGCAATTAAATCTCCTCCCACTACTCTAAATGCAGCCCAGGTCCATTCAGCCCAGCCCTGATTCATTCAAGAAAGTCAGGACACACATCACCCTCCCCCAGTGGCTGTATGAGAAAAGCCAGACAGTCAATCCACAAACCAGCAGAGGTAAACAGGACGGCTAAGGAAGAAAATAGTCCCACTTTCTAAAAGTGCTATTTTCAAACACAAAATATAAAAATCATCTTTACTAAAAGATGCATTTTCATATTCTGAGTTCAGGCATACTAAATTCCATCTTTCTACCTTGTCCTTATAAGTTATACTTATAAGATGCTATAAATAGACTCTTATTCTATCCCATGGGACAGATAGCATTTCAATAGTGAAAACCAAAATACACTGTATTTTGCTATCAGGACATGCCACACACATCAGTGCATGACCTACCTTTCATATACACTGCAACCTGCTCACACTGTTACCTTGGGCATACCTTAGGATTGTAATAAAAGTGAAGGTTGGTGCCTGGCAAGTGGGTGCACTTGCCAGGTCGACATGGCAGTAGAGACTACAAGCACACACTGCAGTGGCAGGTCTGAGAACCTTTTGTAAGGCTGCTTGTATGGGTGGCTAAATCAGTGTTGCAGGCCCACGAGCATCATTTGATTTACAGGCCCTCGGCACACACAGTGAACTGTACTAGTGACTTAGTAGTAAATCAAATAAGCCAATCATGGAAACACAAATCCATAATAACAATTTACACGGAGAGCATATGCACTTTAGCCCTAATCAGCAGTGGTAAAGTACCCAGGGTCCTAAAACCAACAAAACAGGGTCTAAAACAGTCAAAAGTCTGGGGATAAATCCACTGGAAAAGCCAGGTCTAACAGAATTCATTTGCTTCTATTGTAGTGGGCATTGGTGTGTTTTTCTCTCTGTTGTTGTGCCGCTGTCATTGTAACTAGCTGTCTCTCTCAGCACGGGCAGCAATCTCTACCCCAGTCCCATGAGCACTATTAAAGCACTGGTATTTTTCCTCTTGTGCCTATTAAGGCTTGGAAGGGTTTAGATGAATTGACCATGTCCTGTGTACCCTGTACCACTTCATTTGATGCCCTTCATTTGTCCCTTTCATGTTCTTAATCTAATTTTTTCCACAGATTAAGGGCCTTGGGATAATGTAATTGGTCGGACTGCTGACATCCTGTCCAAACGCAGAATTACAATACTGGCAGTCGGACCCACATTTCTCGAATGCAACACCACCACCTCCACCAGGATAATGGATCCCTACGGTGAGGCGGCTGGACATGCGACCCAGAATGGCGGCGGTGATGAGGTAGGCACTGTTGATATTAAATCAGGTGCAACGAAGATGTAACCATCTCTAATGACAAAAGCAGTGACTGAAGCAAGATTCTAGTGGCAGCATTACCACAAACAATGAACTACAGCAACAGAATTGGGAGGCAGAGAAACAGTTTCATTACCATCAGGAGATTCAGCAGTAGTCCTGATTTCATAGATGAAGAATTACTTCAAACTGCCACCAGGACTGCAGATGAAAGATATGCCCACCAAAAGATAAAAGGTGTGCATTTGTTTTTTCTAGAGTATATCTTCCATCTCAAAGCTGTAGAACTGGTGCTGGATTGCTATGAGGTATCATGTTTCTTGGCAGTTCAAATTCAAAAAACAAACTATACTGAGATACTATTCTTTGGACAAGGATCTTTTAATGAGATTTTGACATAGGTAATTCGTATAGAATACATAGTTCCTCCACACAATCTTTAGTAATCAAGATTAACTTGTTATACATTAGCCCTGAAATTGTAATCGATTTCATATTCTCTAAATAAGTCTTGACCAATAAGTTCAGAAACCCATTCTTTTAATTTAGATTAAAGTACATTAACTTTTAAACCTGAAAACATTTAATAAGAGTTATTTTCTATTTAAATGTTTTGACCTCAACTGTCCACCTTGGTCCAGAAGTATGAAACTTCCAGTTTGCACTTCCTAAATAGTAAATCCAAAATAATTGCTATTTAGGAAGTGCAAAATGGCATGTACAAAAATAGAGATTTCCTAAGAGTGAATCTTACAAAGTAAGAATCGCTATTAGGCAATGCTAAACCATTAGGTATGAATAGTTTCGCATTTTTCAAATTTGTGATCTCCGAATAGGAAATCGCAAATTAGGAAAAGCAAAACCATGGGTGCCTATGGGCCTAATGCCCCTCCTTGATGCGCCCCCCAAAAAAGTGGTGCCTATGTAAAGCACACAAAGGCCCTAAGGGCTTGGGCATGCTACATGGCCCTTTACAATATGCCTTTGGGTTGCATTTCTTAAAATTGCACATGGTTACCATTGATTTGACCTTATGAAAGCTATGTTAATGTGCATATTGCCATTGCTTTGATCAGTGGGCTATTTCGAGTGTGTGATGAGACTGTGATGACTACATTGGTGCCTACCACTAAGGGCTAGAACCACAATACCAGTTGCTAGATTATTTTGGGCTATACTATAAGTTGTTAGGAGCTCTAGCAGTCATGGAATCACCAGTGTCATGTAGCCCTCATCCCAGGTGTAAAGTAGGTTGTGGAGTGAAAATGGATTTATGACACTAGAATGATACTTATATTGTGGTGAATTTTATATGGCCAATGTGATTATGTTATACTTTTCCACTGACAGTAGAATGAGAGCACAAGACTTTTAATTTGGATAAACAGAATACAAAGTTTAATTTCTAAAAGATTGTGGGATGCAAGCTGCCAATGTCCATATCTACATATGATTGGATGCCTGAACTAAAAAGTGAACTGCCTACAGCAAATTTAGCAGTGAATGAGAGTAAGGTTCTTCTACGTTAATGAAGAAAGTAGAAATGATAATTCTAGGAGCTCAAGATGCTTTCATACCACTCTTTGTCTGCCTGGAACTATGGATCATACCCACCACTTCTCAGAACTGCATGAATCTCATATTTTGCACAATACAGATCTTTCATGTATGTACTCCTCAATACCATGATTACGTGTTTTAATATATACTTTTCTTGTTTGAGAAAATCCTTCTTCTCTTGCAAGTTTATCAGAAAATAGAGACCTTTTCTTTAGGAAAATGGGCTATTGCAATGTATTTTACTCTGGCTTCTCTAGGAAGATCAGAGACATACTGCAAATACCTCAAAATCAGTCTACCAGATAATGCACAAAACCTGAGGAAATAGTAGTATATTATTCTCTCTGGATGTCAGAGTCAGTTCCAACAAGCATCAGCAAATTGGGCAAGCAGGCCACCACAGAACTAGCAGAGATGTGTCTTCTGCCCCCTAGAACATTTGCCTGCACATCATCCAATCTATTAAAGACACTTTATTACATGATTGATGCTTGTAACAAAACCTGTACCAGGCAAATGATATGTGCTTCTGTGCAAAACATTATAGAAGCTTTAGTTTCTAGGTGCTGAAAATTCAGAGAAGAATTTCCAACATAAAGTTTAAAATATTGTGTGTTGCAGCAACTATAGTACAGCACCCTATGAAACTGAAATTACCCTCTTTCAATAGCTGCAAGCAATAACTATTTTGACAGTTTGACCTAATAGTTACAAACTATTTGAGACTTTTTCCAGCTGCTAGAGACATTATGCACCCAATTCGGAGAGCTCACCTAATAAACAACAGAATTACATTTTCAGAGGTCATCTTAATTAGTTCATTTAATGCAAGTCATCGTTTCTGAACCCAATATTACTGAATCAAAAAATACAAGAAATTAGTTTACCCTTTGTTGATCTGCATCTGGAAAAAAATGTGGTTAAAGGCTACAGTCAGACGCACCACAACAGTGGGGAAATTAGATAACCCTCATCCATTTCACATCATTGCAGGACAATGAGCAGCTTGTCTGTCCCTTGTCCCCTACCACTACTGACCCACACCTACCCCGTTGACATTTATTTCCTGCTCAGAGCAGGAAGTAAATGTCAGTAAAAAGGGCTCAGGATTAAGGAACTCATGCAATTTTCACTTGCCACTGCCAGGCCTGCAACATTTTTCTGTAGCCCTATGACTATATCCAGGATGGCTGTGTACATGTGTGGGGATACCATTTAGGATTTTTTATTTCGGGTCCCTAATACACTGGCACCTAAATCCAGTCAACTTTTAGTGAATGTAAGCCTGGACAGAGTACCTGCAAGACTGATCCCAATACAGGGAATGTCCTAATGTACACATAAATAGGATGCCATTCTCTGTAAAGTCTTGGTGGTAGCAATTGTCTTCATCATTGGGTTTTAGATGCCCAGCTCAATATCTTCCTCACAGCTTCTTTCATTTCATTGTTTCTCAAGCTGTATATCAGTGGGTTCAAAGCAGGTATTAGGACAGTGGGAATAACAGTAACTACTTTGGTCCGCCCCTCTGAAGAGCTTAAATTGGGGAGTATCTCCATCAAGAAAACACTGCCATAGAAGATAAAGACACAAGTGAAATGGGAAATGCAGGTGGAGGCAGCACGGCGTCTTCCTTCTGTGTTACTGATCTTAAGGATGGTGGTAATAATGTATGAGTAGGAGACAAATACAACAACGAGAGAAGCTATGATTACGAAGGAAGCAACTACAAAACGGATCCAATCATTTATCAATACATCAGTGCAAGATAGCTTCAAGAGCTCTGGATAATCACACACAAAGTGGTTCATGACATCAGGACCACAAAAAGAGAGCCGGTAAAGAAAACTTGCATGTATCAGAGAGTTTAGAAAGCCACCTATGTATGACCCTGCAACCAAACGCAAACACAGACCTTTGTTCATGATGACTGTATATGTCAGTGGGTTACATATTGCTACATAGCGGTCAAATGCCATTGCTGCCAACAGAAAAAATTCTGTGCTGGCAAAGCCACTGAAGAAATACACTTGAGCAATACATCCAGAAAATGTTATTATTCTCTTCTCGGTAAGAAGATCAGCCAGCATCTTGGGAGAGATTGCAGAGGCAAAAGCTAAATCCAAAAAAGCAAGTTGGGTGAGGAAAAAGTACATAGGTGTGTGGAGCTGGGGGCTGAGCCACACAATGACCATGATACTGAGGTTGCCCAGCAGAGTGAAGGTGTAGACTGATAAAAACAGTAAAAAGAGCACAACTTCCAGCTGTGGGTCATTGGTGAATCCAATGAAGAAGAACATAGTTACCGTGCTTTCATTTCTGGCCATCATATCTGTTGTTGACAACATTTATCTAAGAGAAGAAAGATATATAACACATACATCCCCTTCGATATAGTAATTGCAGATGTCCAAATTTGAAACCATAGTTTATAAAAATATGTATTATGTAGATTAACAAATTATCTTAATATTTAGGTCAATGCTACAAAGCAAGCAAACATGCATATGGCTGAGCTTATCATGTGCAAAAAGCACTGATTCATCCACTCTCAATTGGAATCACCAGCAGGCACAACCAACAATACTTTTTATGACCTCTTACCTCAAGAAACATTAATTTTGTACTTGTAATCATTTTTCTGCATATCCTCATGCCTATCAAGTGTGTAAGTCTTAGGCTTCATGTTAAGACAACTTTAGATGTCTGTTGTCAAAATGCCTATTATATAGAATATACACAAAGGTACTATTTATGAGCCGAGCAGAGCTAAATTCCCATGCGTAAATTTAGCTCTACCTAAATATCACTTTTCTTGCATTCTTCAACTGGATGTTCTGGGTAAGGGATAGCTGGACCCAATTTTACCTGAAATTGCTGTCAGTAAAATAGTTTTGGGCTGCTACAGTTTATGTTTTGTAAAGGGGTTGCAAAGGTTTCTTTTGGGACATGTTTAGCAATCATCACCTGACCATCAACTAAGTCATGGGGAGCATGTAATGCAGCCCCCCTGTTGGTTAAACAACACCCCTTCTGAATACTCTTTACCCTCCCACGCACATACGTCCATGCACTCAGTGACCACCTGCTTAAAGTAAGTGGTCAATGTGTTTGTCTGATTCTGAGATGTATATCATAGTCCAGTTACTTCCCATTAGGAAGGGAGGGGTTTAAATTCACATAACATAATATTGGGAGGGTATTACTGCATGATATCAGCAATCATGGGTGCATAGTTTGGACCTATCCACTACAATACAGCTTATAATTGTGGTATTGAGTGTGCTTTGGTCAATCTCTCACGCAACATTTAATTTATTTCTTGCAAATTTCATTTTCTGCTCTGATTCAGTGGCTTTCCTCTATAATTTGTGTTTGTCTCATCCCAGGAACATTTTGATCTCCTGATGTTTTGATTAAATGACTTGTCCCCTTCCACTGCTGTAGCCAAGATGTTGTACTGATGTGCATAATTGACAATTTGAATCTGTTTTTCTTTTTCTCCTGGTTCTCTCTGCTCACATCTCCTTGCCTGCCTCCCATGCACTCTTTCCTTAAAAAGTATTTAACAGCACTTTGTGCCCATCATGCTCCAACAACAGCGTGTGACTGATGGGGCAGCAGACCCCCAGTTTTCAATGTAGCTTGAATAATTCTATGATGACCGACAATGCATACAAATAAATGCATATGTGCTCATATTGGAATGGGTTTTGTAATGTTTTATCACACAACATTCCAAGATGGCCACCCATATGTGCACAACTTAGCAACTTTTTTGGCAAAAAAGCATTGACAAAGCTAATAGATCTGAACATGTTGAGCCATTAAACTACACAAACACAAAACGTGATGAGAAGAATGCTATCAATAAGTTTAACAACTGGCAATAGCTCGGGCTAGCATTCCAACTCATCTTTCTTTTGCCTCCCATGCACCCACAGTTTTGACCCAGACATATACATATCTGTTTCATCCTGCTCCAATCTGAACAATCCAGCCCAAACAGCCAGGCCAGATCCTCACTAAACCAGAAAACAATCAACATATGGCCACTTGTGCCCTGATTGGGGCTTTTCAGTAGGGGATAGCTTAGTTTCAGTGACATAATGAGCATGAGTCCACTTCTGGGAATACCCTCGGCCACTTAGAGCATGACATTTAGCACACAAAGACCTTTATGTGAGAAAAAGTGTAAATGTGTTGCTCTAGCATAGAAATACTGTTTAGCATGCATCTGTTTGGGAGAATTAGGCAGCTTTAGGTAATATGAAAATTGCCAAGCAGATGTTCCTGACTATCAGCCTCAGGTAGGACTATTTCTCATGTATTTGAATGTCTCCATCTCCCCCTGTTTCCTCTACCCCCTTGTATTTCCACTTGGTCTTGGTTTCTAGACAGTTACATTTGTTCTTTAGAAATTATAAACCACATTTAAACACAAAATTATTTCATTTTTTAAATAGATTTTAAAACTTCTCCTTGAGGGATCATTCATACTAAGTGCAATACATTTAGATATTAGGTAAGGGGATAACTACTTGTCTCAAGTAATAATAACAAATCTAGTAAGTGTGAAACCTCAAAGTCACTAAATGAACCTACATTTATCCCCCTGGTAGCTGTAGCACAGCGCAGATGGACTTAAATTATGGAAATGTGTAAAGCAATTATGCAATACCTAAACACTTATAAAGTCCAAATAAATACATTCGGGACCAATTTTGAAAAATAGGGAATTTATTTATAAATAAAAAGACACAAAACCAACCCCGGGCAGAGAACTCGGCTCCGCCAGCGGAGTTTGCAGAGTTTTGTCTGGCAAAACTCCAACTACTAAGCAGAGTGCAGTTAGCCATCCCCTGCTCACACCCAAAGCAGTAGAAAAACATCACTTAACTGCTGTGGCGTCTCCAGGGTGCCCTCCTCCTCTCTGTGGTCTCTCACTCCTCCTTGTCCTCACTGTCCTCATCCAAGCAAACCCCTAAGATGTGCATCTTGGGAGGAACGCCCATGCGCACACGTGCACGCATGCTCAATTCTCGCAAAGGGTACAACGTAAGGGTTTGAGAGGATGAGGAGGAGAGAGAGACCACAGCGAGGGTGAGGTCAGCCTGGACACGCCACGGCAGGTAATTGATTTTTTTGTTGCTTTTAAATTAGGGATGGTGAAAGGGAGGGGATCGGAGTGACACTGATTTTTTTTCCAACTCTGTGGAACTCCACATAGTGGCACTCTACCAGCTCCGCCCGGGATTACACAAAACACCAAAATCCAATAAGGAAAACTGGAGATATACATTTTTCAGCTGTAACTAAAAATAGCAACAACAAGAGTTAAACACCAACCGAGGTCAACTGGTGCCTTCGGAAAGGCAAACTGTTCTCCGGTAAGACAGTTTACATTAAGTTCCGTAGCAGTGTGGTCATTAATAAAATGACTGATATGATGCTTGATATGTAGAGAAAAAGATATTAACCAAGGGAAAAGCAAACGACTTAGAAGTATTTCTAGCTTCACATAACTTTCTTGTGGCTATGTACATCTGTTCTGTTCTCTTCTTAGCTATTGTGCAATTTATTTGGTTGATCCTTTAATCAGAACAGATGCTTACATTCAGATTCAAGTAAAAAAGAAATACAGCTGTGGTTGGTGTGAGAATTATGCACCTAGTGAAAAAATAAAATAAAAATGGTCATGTGTTATCTACTTGCAAATCGGCTAAACTAATATCAGTCAGTCAGAGTATCTTTATTCAACATATTTCGCCATAAAAGTATAAAAGTATAAATACACAATATAATAAAAAGAAACATCTTTGATTCTTTCCAATTACAGCATTAAAACCTAATCATTACGTAAACAAAATTATTAAAAATTGAAGTATGAGAAACGTGCAAGGAGTGCAAATTATAGTACATTTGGGGGTTATCTGTTCATTCACCATTGTAACACACTCTTACTAAAATTCAAGACTGCATAACATTTATATCGCAGAAGGCCTTTCCGGAAGCTGACACAGTAAAGGCATTAAAAAGGCAGATCTGGGACTCGAATACAGAGGACAAAATAAAATAAAGTAGCTCATGCTTTGTTAATTGAAATGGCATGGTGGTAGATCATTTGTCCATATAAAATGTACAAGATTTAACCTGAAAGAGTTAAATAAAGCAGAGATAGACTTAACTTAGGGCAATGTGTAAAGCATTTTTACAATACCTAAACAGTTATAAAGTCAAAATATATAAATTCAAGATCAATTTTGAAAAATAGAGAATATATTAATAAATAAAAAGAGACAAAACTAGTCCCGGGCAGAGAACTCTGCTCCGCCTGTGGAGTTTGCAGGGTTTTGTCAGGACAAACTCCAACTCCTAAGCAAGGGGAGTTAGCCGTCTCCTGCCCACAGCCAAAGCAGTAAAGAAAAAATCACTTGACTGCTGTGGCGTCTCCAGGCTGCCCTCCTCCTCTCTGTGGTCTCTCTCTCCTCCTTGTCCTCCATGTCCTGGTCCACACAAATCCCTAAGATGTACGTCTTGGGAGGACTGCGCATGCACACCCGTGCACGCATGCGCTATTCTCGCAAGACGTACATCATAGGGGTGTGCGAGGACGAGAAGGAGAGAGAGGCCACGGCGAGGAGGAGAGCAGCCCACAAACCCCACAGCAGGTACATGATTTTATTTTTTTTGCTTTTAAATTAGGAAGGGTGGAGGGGTGCGGAGCGGAGTTCAACAGATTTGTTTCTAACTTCATGGAACTCCACGTAGTGGCACTCTGTCAGGGCTTACACAAAACACCAAAATCCAATAAGGAAAACTGGAGATATACATTTTTCAGCTGTAACCAAAATGAGATCAATAGAAGACATAACATTTAACCAGGCTGGGTTATCTAACTTGTGAAGAGCCCGTGCAATATTCCACATGGTCGCATATGGGCCTTTTTGTTGATCTATAGTAGCAGTGGGTGTACAAAGAAGCGGATTTTAAGTTCCTGGACCTTGATAGCCATTATCCAGGACAGGTAGCTCTGGTGTAAGAAGAACCCCAAAATTACTTGGATGAGGTACTTGATTACTGACCTCTGGAGCAGCTCTAACCAAAGTACCAAACTTAGGGGAAATGATCACACAAAACAGGGAGCACACTGGTTTGTCTCTAAGAGCATGAGTGTCAGCAAAGAGAGAGCTCTCCCCTAAAAAAAGTCAGAGCCCTGAATCCATTTCCTGTGAGCACCTGGAGATCTAAGTGATACCTATTTTCCTTATTAAAGCAGAATTACATGAGTTTTGCTTTCATATGTGGTGAGCTTAGATGTCTGTGGAAGAAAACCAAAACAGGATTTTTACGGGGCTTCATTTTATCATTCCTGTTCTGGCCATTCCCAGAAATTCTCCGACTGTCCTGAGATTTCTAAAGTTGATAATAGCAGAGTCTCCTGGAAGTTGCCATTCAAGCGTGCTGATACCACCAACACACCACACAAAAATTACCTCATTAAATAAGTCCAACTGGCAACTGCAGCTGTGGCTAAGCCAGGGAACCACCTTATTTGTCAGAGTTGAAGGTGACTCAGTTGCGCTAATGCGTAAAGGGGGGACATTTGCCAAGACAACCACATATGGACTGGCTGCTAGAGGAAGGTTGATTACTGGAATCCGAGGGGCTCTAATGTCTGGAGCAGTTTGGTTTACTATCGATGTTAATAGCACACAAAAGAGAGAGCTTGATTAGATTTTAAGACCAGCTGGGGACGACTTCCCTTAACTGGAAATAAAAACACACGAGGACCCTTGAGTCTAGAGAGAGTAGTGGAGTGCTGGAGTATCCCTTTTTTACAGGGCAGCTTCCCTCACCCTCCTATAGGTGGCATGATTCTTCATAGGGTAATCTTGTTGCATTGCGATATCGTTCCAAATAATTCAGCCTATAACCCCATCACTGAGAGGGAGAAGCTCAGGGATGTTTTCAGTGTTATAAATAGGTCTCCTAAAACCTATTGGTGAGCAGTAAAGTATATGTAATATAAAACTAACTCTTAGGTACCTTAGGGGCATTCAAAGGTTAGAGCTAAAAAAAATACTATGATAGAGCAGTGATGGTCGACATGTTTCAGCCTCATACCCTCTATAGAGGTGTGGCGGCTTTCATCAGGACCAAAATAATATATAAGTTGGCTAGCATACATCACATAATCATCAACCAGAAAAATAAGTGATATACTGAACCAGTGGTTGGAGGGGACTACTACTGTGACAAGACTCCACTGCCAGTGATGTTACTTGTAAAAAGATAAAATGTGATAAAGGCCCAGGAGCTGTAACATGGTTATGCGTAATGTGATAGTGGCACATGGGTCCATCTAGAGCAGACATAATGCCAATTATTAGAGACCCAAATAATAACTTACCCCACGAGGGCATCCGCTACCCAGTGAGTTGTCTGCAGATGGGATGAAAATTCTGCGTAATGTAATTGTGGTCCCAGGGCGTGTGAATGTCATTACTAATTACTAATTTATTTTTTTTAAGTAAAGAAGGGGACCCGCCATACAATGAGTTGTCTGCAGTGTGAATGAAATTGCTAATCTCATTGTATGGTGACGGCTGTTATCCCCATGACTGTTGACCGAGGTGAGATGGGACAGGCAAGATAATAGTTATTCATACCTTAGGTCAGGGCCCACTCACTCTTCAGCGCTTCTATCACCTCTGGGTCCTGGCTTCCTCGTGCTGGTCTGGGGGGTGCCATCCTACCCCAAACTAGGGCGGTGTGGTGAGCAAAAAAATGATGGATTAAACCGAGATCCTTGTGACTGGGGGCAAACGATTGCATTGTTCAGCATTCCGTCCATCAACTGTTTCTTTTGCATTTGTCACCCTAAGTGGTAAGGGTATTCCCATATGTGGGTCCTGTGATCACTGCACCACTGGATTAAAGCTAGCCTGGCTGATGAGGGGTGATGCCCCAAAACCCAGGTTGCTTTCTTCTGGTAAGCCTGTGCAGAGTTTGTGTAGCTGTGTCACGCGAAACTCCGTGAATCGGTAAAAAAGCTCTGCAATGCTACGTGGAGTTCCGCGAGCATACAGAGTTGCTTGTTCGACATGCTCTTGCATGCTCGCGAGATGTTTCCGATGTTCGGCAACTCGGATTGTGTGTTCAGGAGGAAATATCATGCGATCCTCACCACACGGTCACCAATGGGTGTGGACTCTTTGTATGGTGCTGGGGCCTGTTTTTCATCCCCCTCCTATCTTTTCAATCCTTTGTTTCTTACACTTTTTTGCGGATTTTTTATTTATTATCTATCCCTCTCTATCCTTAAGTGTATATGTTGCATTTTATTTCTACTTTCTACTCTTTTTCAATTACTTGCTTTTTTTTTTTACTTCCCTACTTCTTCTCCCGACTATATTTTTTACTTCTACATTTTCTTTTCCGCCCCATGCCCCCTGCCCCCAGAACCATGGCTAAGGCTAAGTGTAGTGCAGCCAGGAGCCACCTTCATTGCGGAAGATGGCACCCGGAAGGGATGCAGGCCCGGGCCCTATTCTCTGAGGTGGAGGTGGCCGCACTTGATTTTTTTGTACAGCGCCACCTCCTCTTAACCCTAACAGCATGCGGCAGGCCTGGCTCTGGCTACAGGATCCATGAGCATCACCACCAGTGGGCGAGGGTGCGCTGGGCAGTGTTTCGCTGATCTGAGGTCTGGCACACCCACAACCAGATGACTCACTGGTGGTCCGACATCCTGGACCGGGAGCAGGACCTGCTGGACATGCTAGCTGTTGAGGTTGTGGGGCTTGGTGAGTAGCTAATTATATTACTATTGTGTGTTCAGTTCTGTGTTATTGCAAATAGCAAGAATGCTGCTGTTTCTTACAAGCAGGTAAGTTAGGTTTAAAAATCCTATATTATGTGGTTGTTATTCTTCTAGACAGGTGATAGGAGCTACTAATTTTACTTGTTTTCAACTTTGTGCTTGCATGTAAGAGAGGTCAGAGAGCTTAAGTTAGGTAATGCTAGAGGGACTCCTTTCCTTTCCTTTCCTTTGTCCTGCCACTAAGATTGTGGTGGTAGCTAGTTGGGTATTGTAGTCAGTTACTTAGTATTAGTTGGTAATTTTTAGCGGTCCGTTGGCGCGTCCTCTGTCATGTGCTGCTGACTCTAGTCCTTAGTAGAACCTTTTGTAGTTTGTTTGTGAGTAATTAATATAGCAACTCATCAGCAGCAACCAACAATTTGGTGTACGCAATATGCATGCATCCATCTATGCATTTCTGAGGACTAAAATAAATGGAAATGCAGACTTAATGAACAATTGGCCCGTCAGAGGGGGTTGATTAATTGATGGTTGCGAATCAGATCTAAACTTAAAAGAAGCAAATATAATTTTGGGCAATTTATTCTAATGTCTTCGGAATAAGCGTTCTAGGTGGTACTTATGATTAGGTTTGGGATTCTGGAATCTGAATGGAACACTAGATTAATAAATAAAATAACTAGACGGTCCACGATACTTCTAGTCGATCAGATTAGATAGGTACATTGTATTGCAGTTGTCATTTCCTGTCAAAAAATCTTTTTAGAGCGTTTAAAAAAATATTTGATTTGTTTTGCACCAATCAATTTTTGTCTCTTTATTATATCGTACATGATTGGCATCCAGGGGCAAAAAGACGAGGGATCTCAGGTGGGAGCTTGAGATGCCTCCCAGGCCCCAGTAAGTCCTCCTGTTGTTAATATCAATAGTTATATTTCACGAACTTTTACTGCACCTTTTTTTTAAACTATTATTCTGTTGCCTAATAAAATAAAATGCCAAATTATCTTTGATGTATCTGTTTCTATATCCTTGGTATCCCTGCATTACCTACCGTCTTAGTTATTATTATATTTCTAGTGTGCGTTTCTTTTTTTTACATCAATCTAACCACATCTGACTCTGTACTACTATTAGTCTGGCTGTAGCTTGCCAATTTGGCCACTTTTTTTGTTTTTAAAAAGTTTTAAAACTCAGATTCACCAATAGTTCTAGCCACTGATTCCAGTCCTTTGGATTGTCCTCTTCTTGAGAGGTTTTTCAAAAATTGCCACCAACAAAATGCCCAACCAGATATTTTATTATTTTGATAGGATAAGACATACTACTGTCTACTCTACCCTTGTACCTGATTTGTACTAGTGATGTGTGCAGTGTATGTATGTATTATATTTTTAGTCTTGCAAGTGAACAAAAAATAAATAGTGGGAGGCACATATGGCATCTAAAAAATGTGTAATGTTTTTTTCTAGGCGTACCGACCACAAGTGCCATGGCCATCGACGGGGAAGGCGACACCAGCCAGGAGGGAGCAGATGCAGCAGGTGCTGCAGGGGTAGGTGAGTCAGCAGCAGTGGCGGGCAGTGGTAAGTTATTTTGCTTACGTATTGACAACACACACTTGCTGCACAGGTGTATACTTTTCTGTTGAGCGAGACTAAGTTGTTGTGAACAAAGGTTAAAGAAGACACCCTTTACTTGGCATTAGCAATAGCATTAGCGTTGGGAGTTGAGTAACTAATGGTCTCTTCTATCTGACAACCTTGATGGATGGGTTGAACGAAAAGGGAAAAAAGAATGGAAGGAGGAAGGATGGGTGACATGTAATATATTTTTGGCAGAGAAGGACGCATGGAATGCATTGGTGGCTGATAGGAATCAGATGCATGGGTGGTTGAAGGATGGGTGAAAGAAAGGATGCCTGCCTGGGTGGGTGAAACTGTATGGGTGATAGAAATCCTCCTGGGAGAGGGGGTTAATGGTTCAAACTCAAAGAAGAATAGAGTAAGATTAGAATAAAAAAAAAAATGCTTGGAGAGCAATGCATTGATAAATGGAAAAAGCGCTGGGAAGAGAAACAAGGACAGTTTTTTTCCAAGGTTTTTGATTCAAGGTTGTATTTCAGAATACTCCCTTGACTCACAGTAGTTTACCAGTACAGCATATATATTGTGTATGTATGTACCCATACCCACCCATTATCAGTCGCCTCCCTCCGACTCCAAAGCCCAATCCCTACCCATGTCATTTGTAACCATGTCAGCCTGCCATGGGTGGCCTATTTGCTGCATTCTTGGTTACACAATCAATCAATAGTACCTCACCTTGTCTCAAATATTATCAATGATCGTTCGGATCAGATATCATCTGCCTTGT
The DNA here is from genome assembly GCF_964204655.1 of Triturus cristatus. Taxonomy (NCBI): domain Eukaryota; kingdom Metazoa; phylum Chordata; class Amphibia; order Caudata; family Salamandridae; genus Triturus; species Triturus cristatus. The sequence continues at coordinate 162,332,271 of NC_140585.1, forward strand.
TGTAGTAGTCAGGGTGAAAGTGAAATTGAGCAGTTGCCATTGATGTAACAGAGTATGGCCATATTAGAAAAATAAGATAATTTTGTAGCTGTAGACGACAGCTGTTCCACCTGCAGACAGTAGTAAATAAAAATAACGAGTCTGCGACACAAGTATGTCTGTCTTGGGCACTAGCTGACTAAGCTGGCATGCCTACAAGGTTAATTTAGCTAAACAAGAGAGAGAGGAGAAGAATAAGACTTGTCCACTCCATAGTGCCTAGTGGTAATGCCTGAAACTCCCACAAATTGTAGAGGCAGAGTAAGTGGGAGTGTGCCACATATGTTATGTACTGTGCTTGCTAATGCTACTGTGCCACTATAATTTTATGTGTATAATTAATTTAGTGTTACTTTTTTGCTAAGAGTATTGGTTACAATTGTCTTTTTACTTTCTTAATATAGCTACTCCTTCCCAACCAAAACCACCACCAAACAGGAAGGAGTTAGCAGCCATGGCCCAGCAATGGAAGCTGGAGACCGTCCGTACAGAATATCAGCGGATGGTGGTTCTGGTGGAGGAGAAGGAGTAGCATCTGCGGCCTCCCCCGATGCCCTGGGCCCCAGCCAAGCCCCCCAGTGCCTCCAGTTGTACAACACCGTAGTCTACACTTCTTCTCTGAACACTGCTGCCCACCCCTGTACATGCAACTGTAAGGCATTTAAGCGCTGTATGCTCCTCCAGATGGTGCGCCTAGAGGAGGGGATAAAGGCCCTGGAGAGTAACCGGTGAGCCCACCGCTAGAACTCTGTCACCTTGCCCCTTTTTTATCTTTTTTTGGTGGGTTAGAATTGGGCGTTGGGGAAAAATCGGGGTCCATTTATGGGCAATGGAATGGGCATTGGACTCTTATGGACATCGGTTAGGGAGAGGGGTGGATCAGGTGTTGTGTTTTTTTTTCAATAGTTTATTTGTTAGGGGAATACATTATTTGTAGTTTACATATGAAGTAAAAGTTTAGTGGGGGGGTTACTCATTTACTTAACACGGTTTCCTTTACTGCTGCAGGGCTGCAGCCAGTTTTTGATTGAAATAATCTGCCGATAGTGTATCACACAAACAGATAGATGCGGTACCCTCACTTGTGACTTGTCCTACTCGTACTGCCAATCTCTCCTCCTAGTCTATGCAGTCTGCAGCTAAAACCCCTATCGACTCGGAAGGGTGTGGTGTGTGAATTAATGAATTAATTTCCATATTATTAATTATGCCTCCCCAAAGTTCTTCTCTTACCTGTGATTGATGTTTATTTACACTCAAACAAAGCGATGGCTGCATTGTGATGGTTTGGTTTCCAAAGGTGCCATTGTTGTGGTAGTAGACATAGTAGTGGGCACTGACAGTAGCATTTGCAAAAAAATAAAATGAGACAGTAATTTACCTGAGGGAGACTCCGGAACGAGTTGTAGAAGTACAGTACACAAGAAGACTGTCAAGCAAGAAACCATGATGATAATGAGCAATTTCAAAGTAAAATGAACCATAATGCCTGGAGGGCTAGCCTAGTACAAGTTATAAACTAAGGTTGACTCTAGCTATGATGATGAAGCTGAGTAGCGCCTTTGTAACCTTTACTGCTGGAGCTAGGATGATGATTGATGACTCGATGCTGGCAATCAATTATATTATTATAATAGATTCTTTATGTTCCTCTGGAAAATAAATTTGAATATTGAATACTGTGCATGGATGGGCAATCTAATATTGCTAGGGTGAGCTAAAGTGAAGTATTTACATTAATATACTTGGAGTAGAAGATCTTTGAACTGCCTTGAGTTAGTGTTGCTTTCACCACATCTGCCCCAGCAAGTGTGTGGTGAATGTCTGTGTAAATTAAATTTAGTTGCACCTCAACATAAATCACACAGCCTGGGGGAAGAGGGTTAGGGTTGAATGAATGGTTGGGAAGAGGGGTTTGGAGAAAGGTTTGACAAACACAAACACTACACATGGACAACACACAATCTTGACCGCCAACCATCCTAAATCTGTTAGGGGACTAAAAAAGGAAATGCATGCATGATAATGACTTGATGAGTAGTACTAGACTAGTAGTAGAGGGCAGCAGTATATTATTATTATGCAATTGCCTTGCCTGTCCGCCACCAGCGAGACCCATGTTACAAACATTTTATATTCTGTTGTACAGGGCCTTCTTTTAAAGCTAGCAAAGAAAATTAAAAAAATATCTATAGGAGTCAAATATATTCAAATATAATAAACAACATCACAGACAGTTGTAATGATTGAAGAGAAAAAATGTATAAATTGAAATGATAATACTATAATTATGGTCAAATTGGTAGTTGCATCTCGGCATTCCTATTGGTCCTTCCCTGGACTGTCGTCCATCAATCATGGGTGCCTACCTGGCGGATGTGGTTTGGTAAGGTGAGTGTGAGTTGTTTTTCCCAGTATGGCCCAGGGTGAAGGCCGGCTTGTAAGTGTAGATGGAAAAACAAAAAGGATATTAAGGAATGCCTCCATAGTTTAGTTTATTGTCTGGTCAATTAAAACCTTTACAAATTGCTCATAAAAGAAAAGTTATAGCAGCAAAGTTAATGATTTAAGATTAATAAAAATAGAACATTCCATAAAACATCCATGCATTATGCTAACATCAATGATGCAATTATCAATAATTGTTGTATAATACAGTACATTGATAAGGGGTTTCAGCCTTTTAGGATATTTACAAATTGCCAAGTGAGTTGATAATGCTGTCCTTTTCCAGTTCCTGAGAATTTTTAGGAAAGAAGTTAAAATCGATAGGGTTTAAAATTTGATAAAACAAATACTCAGTTGTCAGTGCGGGGGTAACTGTGCAATTATCAATTGCTTTGTGGACAGCGGCTGCAGTATATTGCTGTTGCCTGTTATGCTGAAGCATATGTCGTCAGGGTGAGTGGCAACCTAAATATGTGTTGTTTACTGTGAAGTGACGCTTTAATAATTCTTAATATTGCAGTAATATGTTGTTTAACAACGGAGTTTCTCCCCCACCGCTTCCATAAATTGCAAGTGCTAACTGCACGTCTCCGCGGCATGCCATCACACCTTGTCTACAGATTCTTATTCCCTTGCTTACAAAGGATGGCTTCAGTAGGTGACGTCGCTCAGCCTGTATTTCTCTGCAGATGCACAAAAGGTGTAATTCACTTTCATTGGCTTGCCCACATAAACGGCATATTGTCTGACCAGGCGATCGCTTTCAAGGGGAAAGGTGCGGCAATGATGGAAAAATGCCCATTCGAAAATGGAGATATTTTTATTTCTTCCTCCTGTTGAAACCTATGCCTGGGTAAGATTGAGGAGAGGACTTGCCATAGGATTCCACAACAAACCATCTTTCTGTGAGTGTGGCCTTGTCTTCTACTAGGGATAGTTTTGTAACTGTCATGTTTACGATTTTTTTAAAACAATAATAGGACCCTGAGTCCGCCCAAAGTTCCTCCAGGCCCAAATGCTCCTTTGATGTTAACTATAGCTCATGGCTGCACAGTTCCTCTCTCACTGTATTTCATTCCATAGCTAGGAATTCAATGTTCCTGCTTCGGCCCTTTTGATCCTGTACCAATTCTTGGCATAAGCTTCTTTACGGGCTAATACCTGGCTTTGTAGGCCAAACTCTAGCCTTATTTGGGCCGGCAAAACATACATAGGTAGATTAAAATCATTCTGGCCGCTCTTGAGACAGGGCTGTCTAGTATAGCCTCATCTCTTCCCCTCAGGCACAAACACCCATAAGTGATGGCCCAAATGAGCTTTGCTTGCCAGACTTGTAGAAGTGGAATAAGATGTGGGCCGGTAATTTTAAGTTTTATAGATTTCATTGATGATTTCATTGATGCCGCAATAGAGTTGCCTCTTCTTTTGATGACCTCTTTTTGTGAGTCGAATGTACCTCTATGGTCTATTATCACACCTAAGTATTTGTATTGGTCAACTACTTCTATTGTTAAGTTAGTCATGTGCCAGCGAAAACTGGAGGTTTCCTTTCTTGGGTAGATCCTCAAACCATTCTTTTTATCGCAATTGATGGTTAGACTATTGTTTGCTGAATATCTGCTGGTTGTGTCTAATAGATGCTGGAGACCAATTGGGGTTTGACTTTCCAGCACAAGGTCATCTGCATACAGGAGGTTAGAGAGTAGCTGCCCTCCTATATTTGGCGCATGCAAGTTACAAATGTCCAGTTCAGACGATAAATCAAACATGTACAGGTTAAAAAGTGTTGGCGCCAAAAATGAATAGAGGATGCTTTGCTGATTTTGCCCTGTCTACCAATAGGGACAGGGCAAGTATGTTTGTGGTTGTTCCCATGCCTTGCAAAAGCCCGTTTGATTGATGGGAATGATTGATTTTTCATCAGTGCAGGCGATGAGGTCTTCCCGAAGTAGGCCAGCGTAATTTTACACTTCAATATCGATTAAAGCCACTAGCCTGTAGCTGTTTGCTGACTTCTTGTCCCCCTTCTTATATATTGGGGATATGATTGACCCATTCCAGGAGTCCGGGATGGTGTTTCCTCTTACAATTTGAGCAAACAATGGTAGAAGTTTGGAAGCCCCGTATTCTGGGTCTATTTTAAATAAGCCTGGTGGAATCCCGCTAGGACCCGGGGCGCCCTCCCGCTTGCCTTTAGCTATCCTGGCCCTGATCCGGTGAGTTGTAATCGAAAGGCACTTGGTTGGTGTAACAATTTGATTGAAAAGTATTTCCTCAGAATGTAGCCTGTGCTATGCTTTTGATAAGAATTGAAATGATGAAGCAAATGAGAGGCCCGTGCTTCCTCTGTCAGGTGTGAATTGATTCTCTGAGCATTCGCATTGGCTAGGCTGTTTATTGTTCGCCTGACTCTTGCGCTCTTGTTTGATTTTGAGTCATGTAACATCTGGCCTACTGGTTTTCATCCAAATCCCTTTTTGCCTGCCAAAATATTCTTTTCTTCTCCGTTTTAAGTTGCGCTAGCTCCCTTTGTAAACTCGAATCCTGCCCTGTGCGCCGAAGCCTGAGCAATATTTTATTACATGTTTTCTTGAGATTACGTAGATGTGAAGTTTTAATGGTAAGAGAGTATTTGTCTTGACGGTCTAATGACCTGTTTGTCCTTAAGGCTTGAAGAACACTTACTGTGTGCTTTTCTCCTAATGTTTTAATGAATTGCTCCCTGCTCGTTATCTCATTTATGCCAGCCTTGTTTCTTAGTTCCCATAATGACTTTGCTGAGTCCAATAGTTCTTCTGGTTGGTTGTTTTTGAATTTGATCCTCCTGACATTGTCCGTATATATAGACTCGGTGTCCTCAGCAGGCTCATCCAGTTATTCTTATTGAGATTTCCTGTGGCAGGTGGTCTCCTTGATCTTGGGTCCCTACCTGGAAGCCTGTGAGCTTGCTGAAGAGTGGTAAAGATACAAAAGTGTAGTCTATTAGCGTGCTTTCAATTGTGCTATGGAATGTTGCCGCCGGGGGCTGATCTCCCAGTAAACGCCCATTTAGAGCCAAAAAACATAGGTGTTCCAGATCCTTGATGAAATTCCTACCGAGTGTTGATTGTTGCTTCTTAGTACACGGCTCCTGACAAGGAATATTCCAGGCGGTATGTTGTTCCTCGAGTAGCTCGTCCCTAGTCTGTGGCCCCATTAGGTACATGTGAAACTCACCTGTCAGCAGTAGATTTGACATCGGTTCTTCTGAGAGGAGCCTAATGGTTTCTGACACCACCATTTTGACTCCTTTAATTTTATCACGAGGATGTATACAGGTGTTTAGAAATAGTATTTGTTGTATAGTATTTCCATCCCGTATGCTTAATCTGAGTGCCTTAATTGCATTGGTGGAAGATGCAAAAGTGTTAATATCTTTAGTCGCTATTATTGTTTTTATTGATGAATAAATTGTTAGACCACCCATTAGATGTCCAAATTTGGAGCCTTTCACTGCTGAATTGTGATGGGTTTTCAAACCAAGTAGATGGAAGGGTCCATCCAGCCATGTTTCGTGTAGCAGGATGATATTGAAGCTTTGAAGATAATCCAAAAGGTCTTTGGCCAATGTTTTATTGCCCAGCCCATTTATATTCCAGGAGTAAATTTGTAGATGATGATTGCTTGGAGATGGTTGTTTTCTCCTGTGTCTAGTGCTCTCCTCTTGTTGGTTTATCGTCCTCGCTAGCCAGGACCACACTTCTGACCTAATTTCTCAGTACTGATTGTGGCTGCAGGCCTGCTGAAGAGTTAGCTCCTTTTACTTGCTCTCTTTTGTTTATGATCAGTGGATCTGGGTAGCCAGGCTTTTGATAGAGTAATATTTGTATTCCCCATGTTTTTAGTTGGGGTTCTTCATCCAGAATCCTCCTCACTATTTCTTCAGAGGACCAGGTTGTCTTGGTTATTTTTCCATCAGAAATTTCTTTGATGTTTTTAAATGCTATTCTTTCCAGATCATGGGTACTTATATCTGCTAAGTTTATAATCGCTTGAATTAAATGTAGGATATCCCCTCTTTAAAAAATATCCCCAGTGCCTTTGGATTTATATTCAGGGATAAACAGAATGGAGTTTTTTTTTTTGTGGTTGGCCGGTGGTTGGCAGTTTTTCCTTGATAGTTGGTTCCTCTTCGAGTTGAGGGTTGGAAGGATCCACTCCGAGACTGCAGTCTTCCCTGGTGGCAGTAGTTGCTTTCCTTAAGGTGATTGCCTCTTCAGGTTTTTTCTTGATAGAGTGTGCTGGACCTCTCATACATTTGTACCTTCTGTCTTTGTCTATTGAAAAATCGAGGAGTAAAGTTAAACTGCATTTAAGGAGGAGTACAACAAGAAAACTTTCAGAGGTTGCATGGCTAAATCATTTAAACTCTGTTTCCAGCAGTAACCTACAACAACAGAGTTTGAGCCAGACAGCACTGAGCACGCATACACAGCAACATAGCATTTTCAAAATTAAGTAACAAAACCAATGGACCTATCAGTCATACCACCACACTCACCTCCACCACCTCATAGACATGTCAGTCTGGTGTTGTTAGTGGTCTTTACCTTCTATGCCACTTCATGAAATGTCCCAAGTTATTCCATCAATCAACTCAGCTCCAACTGGTATGGCCATCATGGTGTTAAACTCTGTAGTGTCCCGAGTGAGTCCAGAATCAAAGATGCAATGGATCGGCCTGAAGTAGTACAATTTTGTCATTGTACAACAAGATGGGAACCATTGACTTGATTCACTTTTTTGTGTGCAGATTATCTACTCGTAGACATCATGCACAACAACACAAACACCAATCACTTGGAGTTAGCATGCAATGCATGCCATTATCATTTACCTGTTCTTCTGGGGCAGTTCCTGTAGGTTCGGAAAGGAGGATAGATATATAGTCAGGTTCTATGGAGGGACGAGACGAGGCAGGCACACATCTCACATTTATTGTGCTATTCCCCATTCAATGACTGGCTTGAAGGAAATGGATTCAGGATGAGTCAGGAGTCAGGACTCGGAGGAGTGGACTTACTTCTTCACTAGCTGCACACAGTTGCAACTCCAATTCGGCAATAAAATAGTAAGAAGGTGGTGATGTATGTGTTGTGATTCAAACCAGAAAGACAGTGAGACACACACATGGTAAAAGTAAATAATATTCCTTAGCTCAGGCATTTCCAATGAGAAGCTCGTGAGCTACCAGTAGCTCTCCAGCTTCTTGTGAGTAGCTCCCCCGTGTGAAGCCCAGACTACTAAATTAGAAGCTTTTGCTTGGTTGAAGTCTTATTTGTATACCAGAATTAAAAAGCATGTATTCGAGAAGAAAATGTATATATTTTCAGAACTCATAAGATGATGATTGGAAAAAAATTGTTACATTTTCAAAATGAATTTAAAGATATTTGAGTTGGAGAGATGTATTACTCTTACAATTTTAGTGCCAGGGTGGGGGGTTGTAGCTATGGATATTTTGCAGTACCGATGCAGATGCAAATTGAAAGTGCATTTTTACTTTATTGCTGGCAACCCTGCCTAATGCACTAATATGATCACTGCTGACAGTCTTTGTTGGGATGCTCACTTTCACATCACAAACATTAGTAGCTCAGGACGATTTTCGTTGAACATAAGTAGCTCTTGTTACAGAAAAGGTTGGAAAACTCTGCCTTAGCTATATCTTTTTGGGGGAATTTTTGGGGGGGTCAAAGCAAGAAAGAAAGTAACTCAAAAGCCTATTGTCAAGGAAGTAGAGCTTATCCTCAAATTCTGGTGGTTCACACAGAAGTAGGTCATCTAACGCACTACTTCCATTACCTGAGTCGCCGTCATCATCTTCCTGCTGTGCTACTTCAAGCATGGTGTAATCTGGTGGTATGAAGTGCTGATTCATTTTGATCATGGTTAACCTCTCCACATTTTGGGGTGAGAGACTGGTCTTTCTCACTTTCAGAACGGCACCCGCAGCACAGAAAATGCTCTCAGAAGAGACACTTGCAAGCCAGATTGTTTATCGCAAGCCTGCTGAGCACTGGCTGTTCGCGCCTTTTCCCATAAAAATACAGCAATGGGTTTTTATCAAAGTAGACCTCTGTTGGGTCATCCAGATAGGCCTGGATCCAGTTCAATGCTCATGGTGCTCCGCTTTGCTCAGTCTCTTTTGCCTCTGCCTCAGCAATGGATTTAAGCCCTTGCTTTAGGAACCTTTCCCATGCTGATTTTGGGGCAAATGCTCCTGTTATTGTTGTTGATGTTGTTCTTGGTGTTGTTGGTGGTTTTGGCTGCTGGGAGCCAACCACAATGCCCTCAGGCTCTGATGTTGAACTTGAAGCCGGCTGCCCTGCAGAACTTGTTGTGTCCTGGAATAGCGGGCCTCTAGTTCCCTGCAGTTCTTTTTCTAAGTGACTGGCTTCCAAAGCTATCCAAGTTTTGTAGTTGGCTACATCCTTATCTGAAAAAGAAATGAAAGTGTGCATTAATGGTTGGATAACAATGCCTCTTTGCACCCTTGTATTTTCAGAAAAGCAAAGGGTTAAGCTGTCCACCAAATCATATGCTTCTTTATTCCTACACACCTGCGTACATTGCAGACACCCCCTTCAGCTGTTTCTGTTGCATGTGCTCAAATGGGATAGATTGGCCCATAGTACAGTCCTCCTTGCTGACTTCCTGTGTGAAGACCTTGGAAAGAACTAGCCCCTCTGTAAGGCATTTAACCCCTTCAGCGCTGCGCGGATTCCCCCGCGGTGCTGAAGGGTTCGAGCGCGGGCGGGGCCATGACGGAACGGTTCCGTCATGAGCACAGCTCAACCGATGCTCATGACGGAATCGTTCCGTCATGAGCATGGAAGGGGTTAACTAGGCCCCATTGTTCCATCCCCAATGATCATGCCTGTACCACTAGCATCCCCTCTGCATGACATATTCATTGATTGGTCTGTACTGCTCAAACATATGTTCAAACATGTAATAAGTTGCTTTCCAATGTGTTGGCACCTCCTGGATGAGTGCTTTACCTGGCATTCTATTATCACATTGAATGATCCTCAGCTGCTTCCAGGCTTTAAAATAATGGGTGAAATGTGTGCAGATTCTACTGCAGGTGGTCAGTAAGTCGCTGACTCAGTCTTCTTTTTTTCATAAAGTCTTGAACAATGATGTTAATGCAGTGCACCTAAAACAGGACCCTGAAATAGCCACCCTCTGCCATGGCCTTAACTATATTACTGCCATTTTCCTTGGCAGCAAAACCAATGTTAAGCCCTCTTGGTCGCATCCATTCAAAGACCTTGCTGTCAAAGTCTTCAAAAATGTTTGTAGCAGTATGAGATTTCTCCATGGTGAATGTGGCTATAGTTGCATGTTTCCAAGAGGAATTAAAAATTTGAGCAGTGTCAAAAACACCTGCTGCAGATATCCTTTCTCTAACCCCCACAAAAGAGATCCAGTAGGCAGTGATGCACATGTATTCAGTGGCTTGACAACTGTTCCACATGTCTGCTGTCAGGTGCATAGTGTGAACAACATTCTGCTGCACAGTTTGCCTAAGCAATTCCAGTACGTTGTGATGTAGTGCTGAAACAGCAACTCTGGTGAAATAGGACCGGCTGGCAACCTTCCATTTTGGGCAGATGGCTGCCACAAATTCAAGAAAACCCACCCCTCACACAAAAGAAAAGGGATGAGGTCCAGTGCTAACTTTGTATCTTCGCATTGTACAAACGTGCTGTTGGGTGGTTGCGTTCGTACTACCACTCCAACCTAAACATGCTGCGAATGGTAGCCTGGATTTTTATTTTTCTGGTGGCACTTATGCAGGTGATTTCTCGATGCCAGATGTTATGCTCAACGCACATTTTTTTGTTGCAGTACTCTCCTGCTTTGGACCCCTTGGTGTCTCAGCCGGATTCTTGTGCCATTGCGATTTTACTGATGATAATGTGGGCGGTACCACTGCACTGCTGGGGATAGGGCTGCTTTGTGTAACAGAAAAAATGTCTCCCTCTTGTTTGCCTTCCACCGTGATCGGATCTTCTTATTCATCACCTCCACCAACAACATGTGCAGTTTTTTGGCCTCTAAGGTGCGCCTTCCACTGGATCAAGGGGGGTTTTCTCAAATGGTACCATAGATCTTACCAAGTTAACCCCGACTAACACCTTGTCCACAAATGGAGCATATAGAAATGTTCACCTCTTTCCTGCTAACTAAAAAGAAGTCCGAAACTGGGGAGGTAAATTTTCTGGCGCTGCTGGTGCCACTTGCATTGTAGGTTTGAACTGGTTGGTGGGTGTGAAGTTTGACTCTCTGCAGTACCTACTTCTACTGAGGTGGTTGTGGTGTATGTAGGTCGCTGCCGGTGAAATACGGAACCTGGAGGTGGTGTTGGTGGTATCATCTGTGTTGGTGGTAACTGTGCCACATCCCTCACAGCAATTTGGGATGGGGCACTGTCGGACTCCACTGAGGCAGGATTAATGTCCATGACGACTGGATCTTCATCATCCTCCTCTTCTACATCTACCTCCATAACTCTAAGGTTTTCTGGAACCTTCCTTTTCCCTAGCCTTGTCTCGTGGGTGTGGCGTTTCTCCAACTCACACTAAGGCGGGATCCCAGTGGTGTCTAGATCATCAGAATGGGGGCATGGAGAAGAAGTTGTTGGACTAACCGTCCTTTTCCTTGCTGGGGATCTGGAAGAAAATGGTTCTTCTGAAAGAGTGGGCTGCTCTTCTTCTTCCTCTGCAGGAAGCTTGATCTCCTGAACTGCCCCTACTTCAGGAGGAACTACTATTTGGGGTGGTTGCGACGGTTGCCACTTATCTGAGTTTCCTGCATTGATTGGATACTACTTTGCAATAACGATAAGTCAATTTCAACATCACTGCTCGTCAGCTTTGGACTGATTAGACTGGCTGCCTCTGTGACAGACATGGGCTTGGGCCTAGGTTGGTGGGGTGCGTCCACTGATGCGGGGATGCTGCTTCCCAGCTTGCTCCCCGGACACGGCTGCTACATGCACAATTATTGGTTTCCCTAAAAAGGTCTTGGGTGACTTACCGGTCTTGGTAAGTGGCTGTGCCTGCTTCTCACTGGCAACTATCTTGGTACTGGACCTGGTACCTTTCTTTGGGGCTATCTTGAAGATGTCATCAGCATGCAGTGGCACAAGTTGAAGAGATGCCTGTGATCACATGTCACATGATGTTGTGAGCAGCAGGACTTCTGTCTGGCAGTACAATGGGTGATGTCGTCTCCTCCCCTTTTGTGCACCTAATAGCAAAGAAGCAAGAAGAACATCAGTGAAACGTGACATTCATTGTTGTGGTTCAATTACTACTAGTACAAACAAACAAATATAATATATAAATTAATGTGTTGTCACACTTGTTAGTGTTATTAATAATATTAAATGTATTACCTCAGTTATTAAAAACACATAACAATACAAGGTAGCCATTTGTGAGATGTTGACAACAACACAGGCTTTCATGGTAGGTGTACTGTATAATACACCCTAGGAAGTATAGGGAAGAAAAAGAACATCAACAAAAATACAAATGCAATGAACCCAGTTTAGCATTGTGCATCAAATGGGATTCAGGCAGCATTCAGGGAGCTGCAGCTGACAATAGATAGAAGCAATACGCCAAGTGGGACAAAAGAAAGACATGCAGGCCTATGACAAAAGCACACTAACTACCACCACAAAATGACCACCAGCCACATGGTCACTCACAACAAGCAGGAGGCCTGAAAAACAAAGAACTCAAGCAGGCCCATATGGACAGGGACTTTACAAAATGGCCCCCTGGCCTCATTGGGAGGCTCAGCCAAGGGAAATGCTGGCCCACTATCACAAACACACTCACACACACTGGCCAGACAAAGGAAGCATGCCAAATAACACAGCTTTAATGCAACTATGCCAACAACGATAATTCACAGGGCTAAAAAAAGGTTTGCAAGTTACAACAACCACACAGCTCCAACAAAGGCATTTATTCAGCACACATGAAAAAAGTGAAATACAAAAAAAACCATGCATTTCAATCCAATGCCATCCATGCCCTAAATGATATTTAAATTCAACAGATGTCACAGAAACAATTGTTTCATGCACCCATGAGTAGCTCTGGGCCTACTGACCGAAAGGACTATTGGCAGACTACTGGGCAATTGAATTAAATAAATATTGCAAATGGATTTCAGAAATTGGAGAAAATGTAGTGAACTGTGCAATGTTTTTCCTATATAAAAGAACTAAAATCACTTACAAAGAAGCAACTAGGCCCCTAGTGAAACTACAGGCCACCAACAACAATTAATTTAAAAAAAATTATGAAAAGTACAAAAGAATGTAGGTGCAATGCCCCAATCATACAAACACCAGTTTACAAACTTACTTGTGAAATCCCAAATTCAAATGTCCTCAAATCCAATGATATGATGCAGCAGAAACAAAGAGGGATCCATCCAGCTCCACATCCAAATGAAAAGTGAACAGGAAATGGACAAAACATTGGGAGGAGCCTGCTAGACAGGAACAGGAAGTCGGAGACTCTGGGGCTCTTCCTTCCTCTTAAAAAAAAATAGTAAAAAAAGAAAAAGGACTCCTTGCACAAAAAAGTACAGCTAAATGTCAATCTGAGGAGTTTTTTTATTCAAATCATCATTTCGAGAATGTTTTGATGCTGCTCGGGAGAGATCCTTCTCCAGATTTCAATTTCTGCATACTTAGCATTGTGATTGTAAACTCTCACTGGACCATGCAGCCTCCTATCAAATCTCGTGGTGCTCACCAGCGGATGGGAAATCTCGACGGCGATCACAAAATCTCTCCCGTGTGTGAAAACCCATTTTGGCCTCACAAACTCCCAAAAATGTTTCTACGTCGCAGAGTTTTCTAGCAACACCACATTCTATGCGGAGTTGCCAAAAATCTGCAAACTCCGATAGAGAAGAGTGGATTTTTGCACCCAGGGTTAGTTTCTGGTCCAGGGAGGACCTAGCTTGGCAGTATGGTCTGGACTGTTCCAAAAAGGAACAGGTTGAAGACTGATTTGCATATGGCTGGGTCCAAACTGAGGTGGTGTGGTGAGCAAAAGAATGATGGATTATACCCAGATCCTAGTGACGGGGGGAGAATGTTTGCATTGTTCAGCATTCCGTTCATCAATTGTTTTTTTTCCATTTGTTGCCCTAATTGGGAAGGGTATTGCAAGATGTGGGTCCCGTGCTCACTGAGCCACTGTTCAAGCCAGCCTGGCTGATTAGGGGTGATGCCCCGAAACTGGTCCCAGGATGCGTTTTCCAGTCCAGGAGGACCTGACTTGCTAGTTCGGGCTGGACTGTACGCATAAGGAACAGGGTCAAGACTGATTTGCACATGGCTGGTTCCAAACTGGGGTGGTGTGGTGAGCAAAAGAATGATGGATTATATCCAGATCCTGGTGGCAGGTGGAGAATGTTTGCATTGCTCAGCATTCTGTCTATCAATTGTTTCTTTTTAATGTGTCCTACCCAGACAGCAAGGAAAACAAAGGTCAAGATGGCAGGTGCAGCGTCGTCAGGACCAGCACAAATTGAGGTCCATGCAGAGAAATTTCAGCAAAAGATGGGGCAGTAACTAGCCACTTTATGGTACTAACCAATACAGAAACAGGTCTAAAGCAACACAGATCCCTCCTGTCCCTCTACAGTTATACTTGGGATTGGGATTGGTAGACCGCATAGTAGGAGAAATTGCAGAAGAAGGAGCCGTGTCAATTACCTCCTCCCTCTCTACTAAGGGCTGCTGCCACCACCAACAGGTGCTGGTGAAGGAATTCTTAAGAAATACTGTCCCATGGCACGCCGAAGAACTCTGGCCAACACCTTCACTAAATCCTCAGGCTTTTTCCCTCAAGTACTTCTCAGGAATTTGCCTATCCAACTCCCTTTTTCCCTCTATTTTGAAAGAGCCGTGGGAATCAATGATATAGTCCCCTCACCACATATGGCTTAAGCCCGCAGACCGATCAATCGTCCTACGCCCTGCCATATACATGAAACTCAACTGAATCGCCAAATGAGATGTGTACAGTGGAGGTGAGCAATGGTAACAGCGATGGGCTGTCGGCGATGAAGAGGAGTCGGGGAACCAAGAAGACTGAGTTCACTGCAACAGTGGCAGATACGTAAGCGGAAGCAGGCTGAAGGGAAACTACTATTCTGTGACCTTTGGTTCTTCAAGGCTCTCTACCAGCTCCTAGCCCAAGTTCTTCCACAGTTCTGCTTTGAGTCTCACAGTGCACTCTCCCAGCATGGGTGAATGGTAACCATCCATCCGTCCTAACCTGTGGGCGGGCATGAGCATAGCAAGCAAAGGTGGGGACACTAATATTGTTATTCTATAGCATGCTGAGATGGTACAGCCTTAAATAATTTCCAGGAGTGCTAGAGTAAATGGGGGTGTCTTTAATGTAAAACGATGGGTATGACTTCATCTCAATTTGAAGCCTATTGTATCAATTTCCAGTGATGGTCTTGTTTAGCGTTGCACCAAGCGACATCAAGAGATCATTCTACCCTGTCTCATACTACCTTCTCTATACTACACTGTATTACACCGGACATTAATGTCACTGTGACAGAACTGCACAAAGAAAGAAATATGGTATCAATGTATGTTGTACTTGCTGGGTTCAAACAGGAACATGCTAACTGATATACAAGCAAAGACACAGAGGAAAAACACTCGAAAATACAAATAAATGGTGCTGGAAATGTCCTCTTTACTTATTTCCCACTGTCCCCATACTGTCTTGAAGGCTTGCTTTCCAATCTTCTCTGCTTAATATACCTGTTCTTTCTATGACCAGCAAGAACAACGAGACCGCTAGCCCTAAATGACAGGTATGTGTAGAAGTAAACTTCAGCACCTCTGCTCTATCTTAAGTTCAGACATGGCCTGGGATAATGCCACCTCATGACCCGGGGAAGGCCTATCCTTAACATGCCACTCTGCTTTGCATTTGTTCAACATGTAGAAGGATTTTTCATGTGTGAGAGGGCTTTAATCAAAAGTGCCCCTCACACAGGCATAATTTATATGGACTGTAAGATATCCTACCCAATGATGCTCCCACAGGAGTTCAGCTAAATGATCTTTTGAGCCTTCTGGCAAGCCTAGGTTCGAGGTAAGCTCGTCCAATCTTCTTGCTTCAGACAGCAATGCAGTCCTTCTGGTAGCAAGCAGGGCAGTCCTTCTGAATCTTTCACAGTTTCAGAAGTGTTTTCTAATGGTAGGTTATGATAGTCTAAATGTTAAACTTGGTACCAGCCTGTAAGTGAGGAACTTCCCTGAGCTACCCCATAACAGTTTCTAGTCACTACATACCCTGGGTTTGACTCCAAACCATTTAATGTGACACAGGGTGTGGTAGGCCTAATGTCAGGTTTCTGTATGTGTGATGCAAGCAGGGTCCTTTGAAATGTAATTAGGGCAAAGAGAAATAATGTCTTCAGCCATTCTGTCAGAAAGACTGTCTCATATCACAACTAGCCATTCACAAATGTGTGACACTGGGAGATAGTCACATTTGTTTTGGGGTAGTAAAATACCAACTATTTAAAAGTGCCATTTTTTTCACCTTGAAATGAGACTTCATAATTGAAAAGGAATTCAAATTGCTAATCATTTGTTTATAAACACTACAATGTATCTGCTCATATTCTGTAGATTGCAGATTATAAATGTAATAGGGTAACCCAGAGTTAGTCAATGAGAGAGATAACAGTGAAAAACTTATTTAGATGTTTTCCACTGCCAGGACATGTAAAACGTAAACACATTTTTCCTACTTTTCAAATACCATGTACGTTGATGTAGGAGCATGTCAGTTCTAGTGGGGCAGTGTAAGAAATTGGGTTATTGGCTGTGGGGGAGCTATGCTCAAAAAACAACCACAATCCTCCTCAGGGTGAACAACCAAATTCACTATATAAACATGTGCTTAACCATCTGGTAGCTTGGACCAAATCAGCCAGGCTTAACCTAGAGGCAATGTGTAAATGATATATGCAGCCCCCTAACAGTAACATAGATAAACCACAACCCAATTAAAATCCGAAACCAATTTAGCAAAACAAAGTGCATGTTCATTTTATAAATTGAATGACATCAGGATGACAAAAGTCAGTAGAACTACAGTTTTAGAATTTCAAAGTTTTGGGTGAAAAAAGCAATGAGAAGCACAAAGTGCCACTCATAGTTATGTTATGATTAAGTTATGTTAAATAATTTGTAAAGCACATAGCTGCTCAGCGATGGGGCGTCCCAGTGCTAATCCCAAAAAAGAGTGAACTGCCAGAAGTGACATATCGCAGAGTGCTGCAGGAACAACTAAGAAGAGAACAGCCATGTCTTCAGAATTTTCCTGAAGGACCAGGGATTCTGGACCAGGGGTCTCCAAACCGTAGCTCATGAGCTACTGTAGCTCTCCAGCTACCTCTGAATGGCTCACCTGTGTGCAGCCCAGCATAATAAATTAGAAAGCTTTTGCTTGGTTGAATGAAAATACATATACTTTTTTTTAGATTATACATCACTAATACTATTAGCAGCCTCAATTTACTGACGATAAGTAGCTCTCAGTACAAAAAAAGTTGGAGACTCTGGTACTGAACATACCTAAAATACACAGAGAGTGCTTTACCGAGGGCAGGGGCCTCAGAAAGGAAGAAAAGTCCTCCAGATCTGGGTCTTTTAATAAGAGAAATACAAGCCAGATTCTGATTGACTGACTGCAGTGGTCACTTGGGTAGACACAGGGGCACTACGGGCTGTATGTTCAAAGAAGTGGCAGAGTGAGTCGGTAGCCATCATGGCTTAACGCCTCACTCCGCCACTTCAGAAATGCAAGGCTGCATCATATTTACAACAATATGGTGCAGCCTTGCATTTCCTCTTGTGCAGCTGCTAAGTTTAGTGACAATTCAGGCACCCTTGCACCGTAGTGCAAGGGTGTCTGCGTGCAGGCGAGGCTTGTTTATGTACAGGAAGGTGTCCTTTCCTGCGCATAAACAATCCTAAAATGGCGTTTTACCACTTCAAATGGATGTTTCAAAATGTCATTTTTTTTAAAGGATTGTTTATGTGCAGGAAGGGTCACCTTTCTACACATAAACAATCAAAAGTGTTTTCATTTTTTCCATGTGTGCTGCACAAGGCAGCACACAAGGAAAAAGCAGAAACAAGGATAAATGAAGCATTTCTCCTTGTTTCACCTGTTTAACACCAGGTTTTCCCTGGTCTTAATTTTGGTGCTGGTTAGAGGCGGCCGATCCGCAAGCAGAGAATCGGCCAGGGACCAGGGTTCAATTCCCGACGCGGCAGGGTTGTGGACCAGGGTCAAAACGGACTCGATAATTCTCGCCTCGGTACCTACTCTAACCAGGAACACACTCGGCAACTCTGGGCATTAGCTTGCCTCATCTCCACAACGGCCCCCCACATTCGCCGGGGATGCCTGGTTTCACCTTGGAGATACCCAGGAGGGACCATCTCACAGAGAAAGCCAGGACGGGTTCCCAAGCGGTCTACAGCGCCACGACGCCTCAGGGCAGCAGTGCGCTTTACAAGACACATACATTTACATTTACATTTACATTACATTATTTACAATGCCCTTGTAAATAGGGGGCAGTGTCAAAATCAATGGGTGTTGCACCGCAACATCCACTGCCCATTCCTTTCACAATAAGCATAGCATGAAAGGTGGCCTTATTTACAAGGCAGCAATATGCCACATTAAGTGGCTTAACACTGACGTTTAAATAAGGCGAGGCCCCTGCGTTCCCGTGGCGATAGGGGCTTGTAAATATGTCCCTAGAATGGACATGATCTTATGAGTGGTGCACAAGGTCTTCAAGTGCACACATTCTCCATTCGAAGCCAAAGTCAGTTAAATTTTCAAATAGGACCAGAGACAGGACAAAGATTTAGAAGAGAGAACATCAGTCTGGGAACAGATGGCTGACTAAATGATTACTTGTCAGATGGAAGGGTCAAACACCCAAGAATAGGTTCAAAATAAGTGTCTGCCACTGATTTCACTTGTGCATGTTAAAGCATTGTCTACCCAAACACCTAGGTTTTTTACCACTTATTTCGGATGAGGAGGGATTATGAGTGAGGGAATCCACCAATAGTTGCCCCAAGAGTTTGTATCTTTCACTAGAAGAAGAATCTCAGTTTTGCTTGTGTTTAGTTGCAGACAGTTAGCCTCCATCCACTCTGCAACAGCTACCATTCCGTTTCGGAAATTGGTCATGTCTGACATGGGGTTCCTTGAAAAAGAGAGCACAAGCTGTGTGTCATCTGCGTAGAACACCAGTGCGAGCCCAGGGATGTCACAACCTGAGCCAAAGGTTGGATGTAAATATTAAACAAAGTGGGATTCAGAGAGGAATACTATGCTGCAAAGTGTGCAAATTAGATACATATGGGGGTGATACCCTAAAAAGAGCAGTCAGAAAGATAGTAGGTGAAGCAGTCTAAATCAATTTCCTGAAGGCATTGAAGTAGAATTTTGTGGAACACAGTATCAAAAGAGATACTTAAGTCAAGAAGGATCAGGGTAGAAGATCAGCCTTCATGTAAGGTGCTGCGGAGTTGTACAGTAACTGCAAGAAGAGCCGACTCTGTACTGAATAATGGTCTAGAATCATTCTAGGAAATGTCCAAAATCTGTTTATCTTCTCGAAATGTTGATAAAATAGCAATGTAATGTGTCTCTGTGACCTTGACAAGCAAAATGCAGGAGAAAGATAGGGAGAAAATTCTCTGCAACCATAGCTGTTTTTTTCGACAGGGGATAGGTTTGGCATGCTTCTAAGGACTTGATAGGACTGCAGATGAAAAGGAAAGATTAATCACTTCAATGCAAGGTGGGAGTAGACAACCTTGGAGTTTAAGAATTGTGTCCGGTTATAACGGATTGATGTGTGATCCTGATTTAGTTTGGTTACATAGAGTAAGTAACTTGTTATAGTGCAACTCGGGGAAAGAGAAAGCAAGGGTGGGATAGTGATAGTGTAACTGTCAGACTTAGTGTCAATAGCATTATCAGCAAATGTGGATTAAATGGCTTCTATTAGACCAATTAAATACTCCACCAACTTCTTGCAGAGGTCACTGGATGCATCCATAGGGTCTGTTGAAAATACAGGTTTAGTAAAACTATTTAGAAGAGAAAAAATTACCTTAGCTGAATTGTTACTGCACTTTATTTTAATTAGATAATTTACTCAGCCCTAGACTTCTGAATCAATCTGTGATAGAACTTGATAGCAACTCTTTTTTTAGAGCCTCATAAGTCTTCCTTCAAGAGCGTTCCAGTTCCTTACATTGCTTTTTTGCCAAATCAGAGAATAATAACACCGGGATTGGCATGCTCTTTCCTTCCATGGACTGGCTTGGAAGGTATAAAAGTATCTAGGGCAGAGATTAGCCAGTAGTGTAAAGTTTTGTTAGCAGCCTCTGCATTGGCAGCCATCTAAGGGAGGTGTACCAGAAGAAAGTCTACCAATTTCTATAAGTTGAGTTTATACCAGGGGTGTTTGAGAGTAAAATCCTGATGAGGAGTCAGTTTCTGACCTTCCAGGCAAATAGACAGAGATCAGAAAGTGATTTGTTCATCTGGTCACCCCCTTCCCCACTATTTGCCTGTTTTTTATTGCAACTTTAACTGAGGTGTACTTGGTCCCTGCTAACCAGGTTCTTTCTCTAAAACTGTACCTCAATTGGCACTACTAAGGGACCCCTCACTAAGATCATGCAAACTGCCTTTTCAGGCTGATTGTCTTGGTGCAAGCAAACTGAAGAGTTGATATGGCACACATCCCTGGGTGCCATGCCCACATGAGGAAATTCGATTTTCGATCACGATAGTATTGAGCCTCCATTTTGTGCTCCGCCGCCATTTTGTGTTGCCCTTACTCAGGCAGCACGACGAACAAAGTCTTTTCTGCTTTTCCTGCAATATCGTGTCAAAATAGCCTTGTGCCTCTGTTTACAAAGCTGGAGTTGGAGACTGGCCGAGCAGTGGCGTCACTAGGGTTGGTGTCACCCGGTGCGGGTAACTCATGGTGTCACCCCCTTACGACTTACCGCATGGACCTCCTCCGCCCCGAGTCCGCCAGTGGACACAGTTGGCAAATAACAGGACCATACAGAATCCTTAGTAACGTTTGTAAATCTAGGTCCTATATTTACAAAATGTGCCTGTTAACAACAGTGTGATAATGATTCGTTAATCAGGTTGTACAGTGGGCTACCTGCTAGTCAACAGTTTATTGGAATTTATAATATCATAGGTATGGTACTTTTTACTGGTGTGGTGTTCCCACTATCCATCATCACAATATATCAGTGGTCGAAGTGGGGGAAAAATAGTAGGGGAACTGTGGGCGGAGAATCAAAGGGCGGGAATAACCCAAGGATTGGATCAGTGGGCAGAGCCAGAGGCGTGGCCAGAATGCGCAAACATCCCAATTTTTTGTATTTGTTTGGTTTCACTGCCTAGTTTTATCAACCAATGGATACACATGATTATTTAAGGTTATAATGAGTTATTGACAGTAAAATGTGTTCACAAAGTGGGATATGCTTCTAATCACAGAATGTCCCCAAATACGGTAAAAATGTGGAAGCACAAGCCATTTGTCTCCGAGCCATGGAGTTTCTGTCATCAGCACTTCTCCCTTTACCAAAACAGCAGTTCAAACATGAATGGCTAAAAATCCTAGTTTGCAAATGTTTTCTAAATAATAATGGCTCTGCCATATTTGCCTCATAATGCAAGATCTGCAGCATGATCTCACCATTTAAACTAATAAATTGTTTGTTGCTCAAACGTATCAAAAGTTAATAAAAAAATGTGACTTGTGTTGCTGCGGAGTAGATGACAGTTAATAGCTCACTGTTCTATGTTAGGATTTTAACTTATAAACTGCAAGTAACAAAAGGATCTCTCTGACAAAAGCAGTAGCCCACTGGCCTATTTACATTATGTGCACTTTGTGATCTGCATGGTACATGTTCTTTGCAGCAGGTACATTAACCCTCTGAGCTACCTTTCCATGAGTCAAATCTTCCATTAGACAACATTCCGAACTCTCTCTAGGAAGAACATTAATCACCAGAGTCATCATGACATTTTTATTGTTACCGAAAATTACTGGAGGCCAGGAAGGAGGCAGCAAGCGCTTTTAAAACCATAATATACTTGCAAAAATGATGCCTCCACCGAAAGTGAGCACCTGGTGCGGCCACACCGGTTGCACCGCCCTAGAGCTGGCCCTTCTCAAGGGTCCTGTGATCTCAGTGACAGGGTCACTGTTCTAGGGTGTCCTGCTTCATAGGCCTGCCGCAAAACTGGAGGTGAACTTCAGTATGAATAGTGGTGGACAAGCCTTGAAGGTTAACCTACACTTGTCATGCTAGGGTCCACCTGCTGGTTCTACGACACCGGGGCTTCTAATGTCTTGCGAAGCCTTCTAAGGTCTAGCATGAGATAGTGCTCTCTCAGGAGAGTGGTCTGGCGGACTGGTTATTAAGGCTGAACCTGGTTCCCCAGTTCCAAATTCAGCAGCTCTGGCCATAGTGCCACATCCTCTCCCCCACTGAACACCATACTGCCCCACTGAGAAAAACTCAGACTGCCTTCAACTACAACCCAAATGTTGCCAGCTATAAGCACCTGGATGAGGCTCAATTTAAATTACGCACTGGGCAAGAGCAATATGTGGTCTACAAAAAAAAGTGACAGCATCCTGGAAAAAGCAAACAATCATAGGGAATGCAACATTTTGCAAACCATGTGAAATGTAAGCAGGAACAACATGGTTACCTTAACGCTTTTACACTCACTGTTCAGAAATCAGTGAGTGCTTTTGCCTGAAAAGTTAAGGACATGACAACAGGGCCCTGAATGGACCCATTTCAATGGCCATTGCTTATATCCTTACAAAACGTAAGCAGTATGGTAAAAAAAGACAACATCCCTAGATACAGAGCAGCAGTACAAATTTTGTTTTTCAATCCTCACATTGCAGTACCTCCAGGATTGGTGCACTAGCTCCAAGCCTAGGGAAAACAAAGCCAAGACAACAAAAATAGTGCTTCACTGGCAAACTCTGTAAAAGTGGCGCTAATGTGTTTGGGTGTGAATAAAAATCAATCTGGACAGTTTGCTACCACTCTGTCTTACTATTAGTTATTTATTTTTCATATTTTTAAACTTTTATTCCTGATGCTGCATTTTGGAATCAAATGTCAGAAAGATATGACATTGATTTCCAGCAAAAGTGATTTTCTTTTTTGGATCCATTTCACAGGGAAGCAAATAAAAGAAAGGAGAGGAGACAGTGTGCACTGCGCACAGGCACGTCCTCTTCCTAAAAGGTTAGGTTGCTCTGCGCACACGGGTCCCAGGGCCGGCTTTAGCGCTGGTGGCGCCCTGTGCGACAATGTTTGTTGGCGCCCCCCCAATGACCACCTCCACCACGGATTCTCTCACTAGCACCCTTTAACAGTGACCAAGTCACCATAACCACACTCTCTCAGATGCATTGAATTAGTTATATAGCGCCACTCATACCAGTGTAGGGTGTCCGAGCACTTTGCATCACACACACATTACACAGAGAGAATCAATCATAGGTGTGTAAATCCGTGTATAGGAAATGATACATAAACCAAAGGACTGAAAGTGTAGGAGTCACATGTCATCCATACTGGTAGGCAGTATAGTGCTTGGTGTGGAGAAGCACTAACGCAGAGTCGAAAAAGAAACAGCATAGTTGGGAGTTTTCTTTAATAATAAGAATCTATTTCTAGCCAAATTAACCCTTTTTGCAACATTAATCAATGTTCTAATGATTTGTATATTTTGAGGTGTGTATGCAGTTCTATGATGAATTTTAATAGTTCACTATTCTATATTAGGAGTTATAAATTGCAAGTAACAAAAGGATGTCTCTTTTGAAAGCAGTAACCTGCTGATCTGCACTCTGTAATCTACTTGGCACACGTTCTTTGCAGCAGGCATATTAACCCTCTGCACTAACTTCACCTAAGTCAAAACCTCAACTTTACAAAACACTGATCTCTCTCCAGGAAGATAATTAATCACACCAGTTATCTTGACATTTATGTGAGGCCTGGTAATTGCAGGCGGAAAGAAACGCTGCAGCAGGTGCTTCAAAAGCTTAATAAACTTTCAAACACGGCGCCCCCAGGAAGCCAGCACCCGGTCGCACCACCCTAAAGCCGGCCCCTGACGGGCCCTGTTGGTGTCACCCCACTTGAGGGTGTCACCCGGTGCGGTCCGCACCCCCCGCACCCCCATAGTGACGCCGCTGTGGCCGAGTACACTAATCCCTGTCTGGTTTTTCTAATCCCTGTCTTAACTATCTGTTGGTTCACACATTCTCTTCTGACTTTATCTTATCTTCTGGCCTTCGCTGTCCTCTGCTCGTATTCTCTCGTTTCACAACTGTCCTCCAAAACACACAAACGTATCTCGCCACCTGCAAGTCAGTTGTGGACACGTTAATACCTTAACCTGTGGGAGGGATGGCAAACACAGTTGGAGGAGAGGTTTCTTCGGGTTACTCGATACTTTTGTTTTCCAATTCTTTCTATTGGCTCTGACTTACTTTCAGACTATTCTTATTGGTTTTTTCATGCATATTTTAGGTGTGTCCTTCGTTAATGTATATGTCACCTATGTACTATAAAAGATTGTGCGCCACGGAGTGATTTGGCAGTCTCCTGAGAACATACCGTGTGTACTTCTAGGACAACTGTACTAGCTGCAGCTAATAAAATCTGATCTTTTATGCCGACAGAGTGTCCCCGTGTCTCTGTTAGCTGAAGCAGGAGAACCCAGGAGATTAAGGCGTACCCTGCGCCGCCAGGCCCATAAGGTTTCTGGTTCTTCACACAGACAATTCATAAGATATAGGTAAGTCAACCCGATTGCTGGATGTACAGCCCTAAGCCAGGGTGCACTACATCCTATGTGTGGAGATATCAGCAGGAGCAGATACGACCATACAGTCTCCATGCCCAAACTTGTAAATTGTAAGTGCATGGGGAAGCAAAAAAGAGGCCATGGGCTGGATACTTGTCAGTACAAGTAACCCAGCTCAAGGATGGCATAACTTAAAAAAACATTTTTTTTTTAAACTGTATCATAACATGCATGGTACCAAACATCTTGTTTTAATAAATCCTCACTGATGGCAGTGTTAGATTTAATAATAAATGCACACAGAGGATCTGTTAGAAGGATCCCCTACAAACCTACCAAGCACTGGTGTGGGCTCTGAAAAGTCTTAGCCAGCCTGCCACCACCAGCCATATTTCTGACCTCATGGGGTAAGAACCAGCACTCTCAGAGGCCAGTAACAAAGCCTGCTTTGGGTGCAGGTGCTTCACACCTCCTCCACCTGGGATGCCCTGTCAGGGTAGAAAGCTTCAAACATGATGCTGCCTTTTAAATGCAACCCAGGCATCTCCAGCTCCCCTTTTGTTGGGAGGAGAGGTGGGAAAATTAGCTAGATTAGGAGGTGTGCCCGCATTCAGCCAGAATCACCCCTAAGATGGGTCAGGTCATGTGGACACTACTTTTCTAATTCCTCTAAATTGAGGTGGTAGGAAATTAACCTATCAGGGCTAGGATAGTGCCCATTCCCACAGGAAATGGTTGCTTGGAGAGTTTAGACACCCTAAAGATAGGTAGCCTATTGGCTAAACCTGTCACCCCCTTTAATGCACCTACATTTAGTATTTAGGTGGCATCGCTGGACCACAAATTTACATTCAATGGACCTAAGAAGAGCATCAGACAAAGAAGAGCTGCTGACTAAAGACCTGCTGCTGAAATTTGACCCAAATCCAGCTGTCTGCTTCCAGTCCAATCATTGCGTGCTGTCTCATCCTGCAACTGTGAGGCATCCAAGAACCTCAGAGCACCTCCAGCCTTTCACCAATTGCCACAAACCTCCCTGAGAGTAGAGGAGCTCCTCCCCTACAGCCGCCAGGCTATAAATCGTGAAGTCATGTTTATCGACATGCTGCTTCCCGGTGACTCCTATGCAGCACCGAAGCTCTAAAGGGTCAGATCTGTCCCCCAACAAGTGAGAGGACAGGACACCAGGACCTACCAGAGCTGTGCTGTACCAATACCCAGAGGACCTTTCCTCCTACACTGCAGGATGCAGACACACATCAAGGGATTTTCGGACCCCTGAGAACCACTCCATGTGTGGCCCAGCTATCCCAAAATTGGCCTTGCAACCTGCCTGCCCCTGACTGTGAGGAACATCACAACGCACAATGTTTGGCTGACCTATGTGCTCTGCAGCCAACCCACCCAGCCTAGGTAACGACGAACCAGCTGTACACCTCTAGTCCTGAAGCCCTTGCAACCTGCTTCTGCGAGTAGGACCTCCCTGACTTACCTTTAAGTCCCTCTTTGAAGCTGGTTTTCAGGTAGCCCCCTCTTCGTAGCGCACCAGCTACCAATGACCTTAGTACCGTGCTCCTGGCCGAATCTGTGATGCTCCTGTTCTTCTACTGCTGGAACATTGGACCAGGACTTGCTACCTACCTAAATCCAGAAAGTGAGCAATGAGAACTTACTGTGTGATTTGCAGTGCTTTTTCCTAGCATTTCTCATTGACTTTTGTTGTGCGTAAATGCCCACAACAGTGATTAAAACAAAGTTCTTGGTCTGAAAAATTATCTGAAAATCATTGTTATTTTTGCAAATTGGTCTGTTATTAATTTTTGAGTGTGTGTCTCATTTATTGCCTCTGTGAGTACATAAAATGCTTAGTGCTATCTTCTGATTAACCTAACTGGTCACCCACACTACCACAAAAAGTGCATTAGTATTATCTACTTGTTGCATCTGTATACCAGTAAGGGATCCACTGTACTCTCTGCACGTGTACTTCATTTTTAAAGCGCTAGCTTCCTACATGGACCATTGGAAAGTCACAAGCTCAAGGTGGCAACAATGGAGTGTGGGACGGATACAATGGACCAGGTAAGTCCTGATGAAAGTTATATTCTCAGGTCCGGAGCAAAGAGTTACATTCGGAGGTGGCTACGAGCATGAGGCTTTTGTCATGAAGAGCAGGTAGAGCATCATGGACAGTCAATGCTGTAGCACAAAGAGCAATTGCGTTGGTTGATCACTGTTAATGTGAAATGCAGGACTCGTGTTTGCATCCATCACAGATCGTTGATGTCTGTAAGAAGAGCAGATACCACTGGAACTTAATATTGATTGTCATCGTGGGCTACAGAGTCTTGATGTGAAAGGGGGCTGCATTGTCTTGATGTGAACAGGCCGCTCGCTGTTGAGAGAACAAAACATCTATTTTTCACCTTTTCTTCAGGAGGGGCTTTCACTGATCCAGCCAGGGGCCAGTGCCTCGAGGTCACCTCTCCGGATCAGTACTCACTTCAGCAAAGGCCAGCAGCAAGACTCAGGCAAGCCCATTCAGGTCCAATTGATGCTGGTGAGACCTCTGTGCAACTGCCCAGCGGTCTCTGGAATCTTGCTGTGTGCCTATGGCAAGCGGTAAAATCTTCAGACAACAAAGCAGTCCTCCTAGTATTAGGACAGTACTTCTGCAGCAGGGCAGTCTTTCTTCAAAATATTCCACAGGTGCAAGAGTGTTCTGATGGTAGGCTCTGATGCTCTATTTTTTATGGTTTGTACCAGCCTTTAAGTGTAGGGCTCCTCTGAGCTACCTCCGTAACAGCTTCTTGTAATTTCTTCTCCAGTGCAGGGCTACAATCTGTATAGTGTAATAAAATGCAGGGCAGGCCTGGTCCCAGGTTTTTTTCTGTGAGATGCAGGCACAGCCCTTCGAAATCTAATCTGGGACAGGGGAGTTAGTACACAACCATCCTGTCAGGAAGTCTGTCTTCTCTCACATTTAGGCTTCTTTTGTCTCACTATCAGGAAGCAATACAGAACCCACAACAGCAGAGCCATTCAGTCATGTGACCCAGGATACTGGCAAAAATTCACATTTGGTTTGGGGCAGAAAAACACACTAAATCTGGCATTATTAATATTGTGTAACTTAAAAAACCAACTTCACAATTAAAGAGGATTTTTCTATTACAATTCATTTGAGTTGAAACATTGTGTCTCTATCTGCTCCATTATGAAGTTAGTACTTGTAATAAGGGGGGCGTGGCCTCTGACCTTTCTTTCGAGCCTCGTATGCCTCTTTTTTAGGTAACGAGTGCTGGCTTTTAGATTGCAAGGAGGCTGTGAATCGGAATGCCGCTTTCATGCTATTCCGCTTCAGTTTTGCGACAGCGGTAATTATTCCCTCACAGAGACGCGAGCGGCCGCCATTTTGGGTCGCTGAGCTTGCGTCTGTTTGTTATGCTGGAGGCTTTGCTGCTCATGTCTTCAATACTGTGAGTTTGGCCGCTTCTTTATTTTAATCCTCTCTTATGGAAAATATGGAATGAGGGCACAATAACAAGGGCTTTATTTGTGACACTTTCATTCATGCCCTTCTAATTACCTCATGCTGGCAGTTGTCATTCTAGAAACATCCAATACTGAGACATGACTAACTTTTTTTTTTTTTTGGGAATGGAAACCATCAGTTTTTAATCATTGTTGTCGAGCAAAGTCATTTTTAGTGTCTGCCACTACCCTTTTATCGCTACTCTCGCTCTATTGCTAAGTTGAGTGACTGATATCTACTTGGAAGTCATGACTTGTGCGTAAGCAGACCTGAAAGTTCTGATGTGTTCTACATTGAGTCTTAGGGCGCCGACCTCCTTTTTGAGCCCGGTCAACACAGCTTATAAGTGACAAATGTCTGTCTCAGTTCATTTTAGCAAGCGATAATTTTTTCTGCTCAGAGTCGTGAGCGTCCACCATTTTAGGTCGCGGATCACGTCTTTCGATGTCTATTATTTTTGCTTGCTGGTGCCATTTTTTATATTCAGTTTTTATTTTGGAAGACCTGCACATAAGATTTGGATATTTGTGGACTATCTTTGGCATTTGGTGGCTCTATTTCCCCTTTGCTCCAATTTTTTGGCGACTCCTTCTGCTAAGCACTATGTCTACTGATTTTCATTCTGCCAAATCGTCTACTACTGGTACAAAACCTAAGCGGCATAAAAATGACCCACCTTCTCCTATCCACTCTACTCAGAATCCTGTTTTGGACTCTATCCTGGATGAAGTTTGTGGTCTTCAACCTTTCATGTCCACTACTAATGAAAAACTAAAACAGATTGAGGAGAGATGGATTGTCATGGAAAGTAAGGTTCTAGATTTGGAGCAACGTGTTAGTGATCTACAGGATGCCTCTACAAAAATTCCACTGCTTGAACAGGAAATTCATAACCTTAAACTTCATACTGAGGACCTTGAACATCGTAATCGCAGAAATAAGTTACGCCTCTATGGTCTTCCGGAAAATATTGAAGGATCTAACATGGTGTCCTTCCTACTGAAGTTTATTCCAGAGCTCCTTGATCTACCAACTTCATCAGGTCCTCTTAACATACAAAG
The DNA here is from genome assembly GCF_964204655.1 of Triturus cristatus. Classification (NCBI taxonomy): domain Eukaryota; kingdom Metazoa; phylum Chordata; class Amphibia; order Caudata; family Salamandridae; genus Triturus; species Triturus cristatus. The sequence continues at coordinate 162,361,403 of NC_140585.1, forward strand.
AGCACATCGTCTGGGTCGTTTAAATCCTGCTGCTCATAAACCGCGTGGAATTATCATGCTCTTCCTTGAATTCACTGAACTGATGCAGATTTTGAAAGCTGTTAGACTTAAAAGGCATCTTATTTGGTCAGATCATACTCTCTTCATATCGCAAGATATTTCCACTGCAACCAATGCCCGGCGCAAAGAATTCCTTGCTTTGCGCCCGCAGATGAGACGTCTCAACATCCAATATGGAATTCTACATCCATGTCTTTGCAAAATTACGCATGAGGGTCGATCACGTTCCTTTGATGATCCGGAAAAACTTAAACTCTTCCTTCATAGCCTCCCGTCGCATGGAATGGATACTAATCCTTGACTTCTTTTCATTTCAGGATTGTTACTTTGAATCCAGTACACATGTTTAACTAATGTTTTCCTGTTGGTTGTATATGTACTATATTTATGAGGTTCTTTTTTCCTTGACTCCTCTTATATCTATTATTGTGGTCCGTGTCCTCTGGCGTCACTGCGCTCCCCTCCCTCAGTTTTTCCTCGTTTTTTACAGATCTGGATGTTATTCCTTGATTTGTTTACGTATTTCTATCTCTTTCTTCTGTTTCTTTTTAATTTTTTTATTTTTGTTTCTCTTTTCAACTCTTTAGCCCATTCTGCCTCACTCTTAATTCTGTTCTTCTATCTCTACTTTATCTTTAGTATTAGGTTTTTCTTTTCACATATTGAACAATGTCTTTCCATCTTTTTTTTGTTGATTCTGCAGACACGTGTTCCTATCTCCTCATGTTCTCCTCCATCCAGAGTTATGGTTAATGTGATTTCGTGGAATGTTCGTGGTCTTGGTCATCCTGTCAAGCGTCAAAAGGTATTGTCTCATTTAGCTGAACTTAATACCCAGGTTGCTTTTTTACAAGAAACTCACTGTAATGATAAAGAATCTCTTAAGCTTAAACGCCAATGGGTTAATCAAATTGATTTTTCTCCTGCTATAGATCGTCATGGTGGTGTTGCTATATTATTTCATAAATCTATTAATGCACAGATTTTATCATCAGAGTGTGACCCAGATGGTCGGTGGGTAAGCGGAGGTTATCATAAATAAAAGACAAATAACCTTTTTCAATATCTATGGGCCTGTTAAACCAGATTTGGAATTCTGGCAATCTATAAAGTTGAAATTTCGTCAATTTCCAATTCTGACATTGTGGTTGGTGGTGATTTTAACAACTGGTTAGACCCGTTTACTGACAGACAATCCAAATGCAAGTTCAAACCTGATAAATCCCACAAATCATTTCAATCAGCCCTTTCCTCTCACCCCCTATTTGATACATGGAAAACGTGTAATCCAGACACTTCAGAATTTACTTTTTTTTCACCTGTTCACCATACCAGATCTCGTATTGATTATATTTTAGTCTCCAAATCATTACTACCCTGCCTCCAGTCGTCTGACATTGCGTCTATTTTTATCTCTGACCATGCTCCTGTTTCCACCCTTATTGACCTATCTTTCACCACATGCAAACAAGGCAGATGGCGTTTTAATAATCACCTGTTATTAGATCATACTTTTATTTTAGAAGCGACTTCTTTTATTAAGGAATTTATTGCTTTTAATAATTCTTCAGACACTTCCTTACAAAATAATTGGGACGCATTCAAAGCATCTTTTAGAGCCTTCACTATTGCATACTCCTCAAAGAAGAAAAAGTTAATGCACACTACATATAAAGAGACCCTAACCCTTTTGAAAACATTAGAACATAATTATTACTCTTCTAAATCTACATCATCACTACAAGAATTAATCAAAGCTAAATCCTCCCTGAATAAAATAGTCATGGCTGATGCCTGTAACATCCTCCTTAAGATTAAATCGAAATATCATGGAGGCCAAAACAAAGCAGGAAAAATGCTAGCAAATTATTTAAAAATCAAATCAGAATGTAAAGCTATCGGCCCCATTCATTCAGAATCTAACAATGCACTCCTCTCTTCTGACTCTGATATTAGTCTCACATTTCAATCATACTATAATCTCCTATATACAGAAACTACTACGCCCTCTGAAGAAGACTTTATTTCTTTCTTTCGAGATATTCCCAAGCCCATAACTGCACAGGATATTTTCAAACCCCTTGAAGAAGACATTTCTCTACAAGAATTAATTGATGCTCTTAAATCTTTGAAAAAAGCTAAGGCCCCTGGCCCTGATGGATTTTCAGTGGAACTACTTAGCTCTTTTTCCTCCATTTTTGCCCCTAAATTATTAGAAATTTTTAATTTGTTTATATCTAACTCGCAAGCCTGTGGTTCTTTTTGGAAGCTCTTATCATTGTAATCCCCAAACCAGATAAAGACCCCTCCTTTTGCAAACATTTTCGTCCTATTTCACTAATCAATTATGATTGTAAACTTTTTGCAAAAATCTTAGCTTCTCGTTTAGAGAAAGTTATCCCTTTTCTCATTAACCCAGATCAAGTTGGCTTTGTTAAAGGTCGTCTGGCTTCTGACAATGCCAGAATGTTTTCCAATATTCTTGCTTTTAGTAAAAAATATCCATCTCCGCTAGAGGCATTATCCTTGGATGCAGAAAAAGCCTTCGACCAAATTAATTGGGACTTTTTGATTCACACACTACAATGGTTCGGTTTTGGTCCAAAGTTTATTTCATATGTTAAATTGCTATATACCAATCCAAAAGCATGTGTTTTTGTTAACGGTCTTTTTTCCCCTTATTTTTCCCTTCAAAGAGGTACGCGTCAGGGCTGCCCCCTTTCCCCATTGCTTTTCTTGTTATGTTTAGAGCCCTTTCTGGAACGTATTAGAAATAATCCTCTCATTACTGGTTTTAGTTTTAAAACCCAACAAATTAAATTGTCTGCGTATGCAGATTATGTTCTTATCTATATGTCCAATCCTGTGTCCTCCTTACCTCCCTTCTTACAGGAAATCTCATCATTTGCTAAGGTTTCAGGCTACAAATTAAATTTCTCTAAAACAGAGATTTTCCCCTAAATTCTTCATGCTATAGGCATATGTTTGATTTGACCAACTTTTCATGGTGTCCTCAAAAAATTAATTATCTTGGCACATGGTTCTCCTCAAATATTCGTGACACATTATCCCACAATTTTTCTGCTTTAAAGCTTAAAATTACGAATCTGTTAACCCTTTGGTCTCCTTTATTCCTATCATGGTGGGGCAGACTTGATACAATTAAAATGATGATTGTCCCTCAGATTCTGTTTATTTTATCCATGTTACCTTTTAAAATTCCTAAATATTATTTTTCCCAGATTAATTCGATATGCAATAAATTTCTCTGGAATAACAAACATGCACGTATTGCTCTGTCTAAATTGATTCGTCCTAAAAACGAGGGGGGGGGGGGTAAGATTCCCTGATTTCATTTTATACCATAATGCCTTTCTGATTCGTCAATTTTATGCTCTGTCTAAAGATTATCAGGATTTGCCTACACCTTCATGGGTCAATGTTGAATGCTCACTGTTAAATGACTTTTCAATACGAGATATTGTTCACATGACTAATTGTACTTTTATTTCCAAATACCCTATTCTAAAACATTCTCAATCTTTGTTGCATACTCTTTTCTTTAAGAATTTTAATAATTATCAATCTTTTCTAGCGTCATCACTTTGGTTTAATAAATACATTAAGTCTTGTTTCAAATCATTCTATTACAAACAATGGAAAGAAAAGGGTATTTTTTACGTCAACCAAATGATTGTCAATAATGTGATTCTTTCTTTCCATCAATTACAAGAGACTTTTCATTTACCTGATTCTTGTTTTCAGCAGTATAATACGTTAGTCCCAATTTTGCAGAAATGTTTACAGAATTTCAAGTCTCAACCAATTCCTACTTCCTTTATTCCTGATACTCCACTATATCAAGTGTCTGCCGATACTAATCCAAGTGCCTCCTTTATTTATAAATCTTTATCTACCCCTGTTGGCACACGGAATAAATCTAATGTGGAACTTGAGTGGGAACAGGATCTATCCCTGACACTCTCTATACTTCAATGGGATCAGTTTTGGCAAAAACTATTCAAGACATCCAAAGCAGCTAATATCACACAGTCTCTTTATTTTATTTATAATAGAGTTGTCATTACTCCCCTTTTGTTACATAAATTCAACCACTCTACTACATCATCTTGTTGGTCGTGTTTTACTGCTGAAGGTTCTTTATTACATTTATTGTTCTATTGTCCTAAGGTATATGCTTTTTGGAATGCTGTATGGTCAAAATGTATACTGATTTTTTCTCATAAGATCCAATTTAATATCCACAATATATTCCTAGGTACCATGTCGCCTGATTTTGCTCAAACTACCTCAAAATCAATTTTATTTGATTTATTTCTTGCTGTAGCTTTTAAAGTTATATTAACCTGCTGGAAAGATAACTCTAAATTATCTTTTTTACTTTGGTGGAATTATATATGTGATGAACATAGAATTGCTTCTACTCCTCAGTCTTCCATCCACCTACAAATTAAATCGGATTTACTATGGCTACCCTTTACTACTTTTCTATCATCGTCCTTCTAGTCTCTCTTTATCCCTATTATTTATTTCTTATTCTCTCCTTTTCTTTCTTCTCTCTCCCTTCCTCTTTTCCTTTCTGTTTCTTCGGTCTTCCTTTACTTTTTTTCTTTTTCTCTTTCCTCTAATAAAAATTACCTTACTTTTTCACATTGTGTTCAATCTAGCATTTTCACAGGTTCTTTGTATACCAATATAGTAGAAATGTTATTTCCATTTTCACTAGGTATTTTTTTTTGTTTTTCTTTTTTCATTGTCACCATTTTAGGTATATTACTATATTGTGTTAAAATATTTTGACACTTTTTATGTATAATTCACCTATTCTGCAGTTACTATTTATCTATTCTTGTACTTGCACTCTTTGATTGATTTTGGCTATGCTGTTATTTGTTTTCCTGTGTTTCTTTATCTTTAAATAAAAATTATTTAACTAAAGTACTTGTAATAAGGTTATACAGTGTTAGTCAAAAGAAGAGATAGGTCTTGCAAAAGTGAAAAACACCTATAGGAGGTTTTCACTGCCAAGGCACGTAAAACAATAAGGCATATGGCTTACTTTTTAAATACCTTGCATGCTGCCCTCTTAACCTTTAGGGCCTACCTTAGAAGTATCGAAAATTCATGTTTATAAGGCACGTACATGTAAATTCAATGTACAAATCTGGTATCTGCCAAATGCACCATGTTTTAGGTAGAGAGTAACACACTTTATTGCTGGTTAGCACATAATCCTAATGGCAGCATAAATGGTGTCAGCAACAGAAAGCAAAAATCTAGGAGTGACCCTGCAAAAAGGGCTGGGTCCTACAGGCAGTGTCTTGCAACCCCTCTGCACCAGCTGGGACTGCTGAATGTGAAGTTGCTTCTAATTTTGACGAAGGTACAGGTGGCAAGGAAAGCGTTTTGAATTCCATCCACATACTACTGATGTGATCATATATCTTCTGAGCCTGGATGAGACATGTTAAGGTGTGTAGAATGTCTTTATGGGAGGGGCAATTATGAAGTATTGAAGACATCAGAATTGGGCCTTTCTGCTATTCAGATTCAAGCGTACTCGGACTTGAAAAACAGTTCTGATGTCACTTTCTAAGAATAATAGTTTCAGCAGTCTTGGATTGCATATGTTCCTGATCAGGGAGGACTTAGTCTGGCAGTTTGAGCTAGATTGTTCCTACTTAAATTGCATGGTGAGCAAAAAAATTATGGGTTGGGATGTTACCCCAATTAATTGTCAGTAGTTAGAGGGTATTGCAAGCAATTTTCCCATCAACATTGGTGGTTGGATTACACCATAAGAGACAAGGCTATCCCCAGATGTGGGCCCAGTGTACACTGTGTAAATAGAATCAAGCTATACCTGATTGACGAGCCCTAATCAGGACAAAGCTAGCCCTGTGTTACTTGTGTTCTGGTTCAAAGTGGACCTTGCCTGCCAGTTTGGGCTGTCCTTTCTGTATTAAAGTAGGGTCAAGAATAATTTCTATGTGGCTGGGTCCAAATTGAAATGGCATGGTGAACAAAAGAACAATAGGTTGAGATGCTACCCTGAGTGATTGCCAGTGGTTAGGCAAATTGAACCATTTTTCCCTTCACATTTTGTGTATTGATGTTTTTGGTAAATACCAGGAACTCAGTCCTGGTGAGTTAAGCCACAGATAGATGCTGGACATCCAGGTCTGGATGAGGTGCAAGCAGTGTTTGGATGTTTGGATGTCTAGAGGGCATGAGGTGTTTAGGTAGAGCTGTGTATCATCAACCTTTTGTGAAAATCTTGATATTGCCATGTAAAGATTAAAGATGATGTGTAATTGGAAGAAAACTAGGTGGATTCTCAAGGAGGTAGGGATCTTTGATAACCATTCATATAAGGACCATGTATTAGTGGAAATGTATGAGCAGAACTGGTGAAGGATGTTGTCAGTGGAACACATTCAAGAGTGTGGATGAGGCAGTAATACAAATTGTTCCATTACAAATTGACTACACAGTCATCATCTTTGTTCAGCTTGGGAATTGGCTCATCCGCCAATTTAGGAAAATTAACAAGCAGTGGCATGGCTAATATGATATGTTGGATGTTGTGTGTCTACATTTTGACTTTGTCATAGTTTGTTTTGTTTTCCAAAGGTCTTTATTATGAAACAAAACCATAAATAAATTCAGTATGGCCACATGTAGGCCTAGGTAGCTACACAGCCGTTTACCTCCATTTGTCTTACCTTGCTCTGCATAACGGTTCTAGCACTGACCTTTTACCAAGTTATGTGCTGAATAAATGTCAATCAGTTTCCGTAAAACTGCCCTAATTTATTATACATGAGGATTCTTAGAAACGTCTCTTCACATGGCACACATAACATGGTTAACATACTCTGTCTAAAAGTCCTGGTCATCTTCACCCTAGGGTGAAATAACTAATTGTATAATTGCAGGTATTGATTTTGGCTCATTTACATAATCATACTCACAACATATTGATTGTGTAAGGAACCCCAAGGCTATCTTTATGGTATAAAAGAACCATACCGAACATTAGATAGGCAGAGGAGAAGCTTCCATGCTGACAATAGATGCCGAGGTCCCGGCATGCAGAAGCTACAACACGCAATAGTCTGACATACCTTGCAGGGTGTCCAGCTCAAGACCAAGACGGGCTCTTAACATTCTCTCCCATCAGGTAATGGGATTGGCTCTTTCCTAGGGAATTCTTGGCTTCACACCCACATACATGCTAGGTACACTTAGGTAGGGTTTGTGTTGTAGGAGTACGCTTGATTACCATCATGTATCTGTATGCCTGCATACATTCACTCTTTTAGCACCATGGTAGAACTCGACCTTTTATTTACTCTGTTGGTGCTTAGAATCTTAAACATCTGTTTCTGTCTAATGATTGGCGCAGCAATCATGTTTATTCTAGAACGCTGCTGGTTCAATAAATGCTTATTGAAAACATTACTATAGTTTATTCTGTGTGTCTCGCTAGGACTAAGTGATTGACAGAGCGAAAAGTGATGCACTGTTTCCACGATCGATAAAGGATCAAGGGTTGTCATGTTCGATAGTTGCCAGAAACTATTCACTCCTTGGTAATGTTAGGGGACTTATGGTGGCACTGTGAGCTAGCTGGTCTAAAGGCTAACATATGTGAATGTGCCATATCTGTGACTACGTTTAATTCTGCCTGCAATGCCATCAAGTGGATAGTTTCCAAACATTGACACATAGTCAAAGATTTATTGAACTCCCAAGAGAAACCAATATTTTCCTTCAAAAGAGGACAGAACATCGAAAACATTGTAATAAGGGCTGAATTTCCAAGTCCACTAGAATACACCATACAGTCCTAATGGGGCCCTCCTCCTATTCTGAGGTATTACAAATGTTGAGGTTGTGTTGCTTGTAAAGATTGTAAGGAAACCAAAACCTTTGAACATGTGAATGCCAAGCATACTAGATTTTACCAGTTGTAAAACTAGTAAATTGATTTATTCCATTTTGGGCCCATGTTATTTGATTTATATAGGACAAAATGTTTCTAAGGGTTAACAACAGGATTCTCCAACACAGGAGAAGGATCAAGTGTGGGAACACTAAGCTCTGTTTGTCAATCCCATGGACATGCTTTCAAAGACCTGCAGTTGGCAAATAATTGATACAATGCCACCTCACTCACTTGGTGGTAGGTTTACTGAGACATTGGCCCTACATGAATGCAAATGGCAGGATTGTATAAAATATGTGGAACATGGATGGAACAAGATAGATTAATGGGGCCAAATCATTCTCTTGTTTATTATATTTAATATTTAATTTCCTTGCATCGATGAATTCATATGTTACACTGGGCAATTGTAATCGCCAATGTTTCATTCACTTGCATTGATGCGTTTATATGTTACATTAATTAATATGTGTATGGGGAATTTCACATCACTTTTCCACATCGGTTGTTGCAACATGCCCCATCATTTAATGGACTCCGCATGATAATAGGGCTATACGTAAAAATAAATGTTTCCATGTTTCAAGCCTGCATGATTTTTCTTTTTACCCAAATATTTGTGGTTATCCAATTTGAAGGCCTTGAACCTCCAGTGCCTTTGGCACTTAGGGGCTGATTACGTTTCGTATTTGGGACCACCCACCTACAAGGCACCAGTCCCACAGTATGAATTACAATGCGACCGCCACTGAGATGGTCGCATTATCTATGTTTTGCATTGCAGTGGGTGCTACTGGCTCCAGCAACTGCCGCAATGCAAAAAAGGGCAATTTATAAATCTCTGCACTATGTGGCAGGCACCATGCAGTGCTTGCCACATGGCACAGGATATGTAGGGGGCACCATAGGTGTCCCCCACGTCTTGTATCTGGGGGCCGGAGGGTAAGCGGGGTCCACTACAGGCCGCCATGAACAGGCAGGAATAAAGGGACATGGTAATCCCTTCGGCGGTGCCTGGTAGGCACCATCACCATTGTAGAGACTACGTGCCTCTCCGCCTCACCAGCAGGCTCAAGGAGCCTGTCAGATGCATGGCGGTTGGTCTTTACGACAGCCACACATCCTCCCTCCATTTAAGTTTTTTCTATTTCCAATTCACTTTGGAGTATGACCTCCATGTGTGCCAAAATGTATTTATTGCAGCAGCAGGCTACTGTGTAGGGCACTCCAGTGTCCGACGAGTGATCAAACATGCTGAATGGTGATCCAGCGGCTTAAGAGATATATGGCAGGCAGGGGGTGCAGGGGAAAATAAAATAATCATTAAAAAATGAATGCTGGTGTGTGCCTATGTCCTATAAGAAACCTATGTCAGGCATGGGAATATTAAATGATTTAAAAACAAATAAGACCATATTGTAAAATAAATGGATAGTGCACATTTCACGAATATGGAGAAAATGTACTAAACTGTGTAACCTTTTTCCCTTATAAAATTAAAAATATTTAATGCAAAAAATAGGCCCCTACTGCAACTCAATGCCACCCACCACAACCACAATTAAATTTAAAATGTGAATAAAATGTACAAATATATAACGGTGCATGCCCTCTATCAAACAGCACCCATATCCAAACTTACTTGTTGTAATGTCACAAAAACAAAGTTCTTAAAATCCAATGGTGTTTATGCTGCAGGAATTACAGCCAAAGAGAGTGATCCTTTCACCTGGAAATCCAAATGAAAAAGGACCAGGAGATGGACAAAGAACTGGGAGGAGCCTTTTGGACTGGAAGAGTAAGTTGGAGTTTCTGTGGAGCTTTTCCTGTTGAAAAAAAGATAAAATAAAAGAAATGCTTTTTGCAGTAAAAAAAACTATCTGCACTATCTGTTCAGCAAGAATATTCACTCAAAAATGTATTTTTAAGTTGATTTATCTACTTCTCAAGTAGAAAATTTACTCGAGAAGCAGCCCTGTCCACTCATGTCTGGAAGGTTCAGTAGTGACAAGAAATCAAAACCAATGCCGGCAAATCTCACTTGTGCTCTCAAGCACCTGTTGATGGAGACTCTTGTTGTTTCTGTGAACATTGCAAGGCTGGGACAGCAGAATAACAACACCATTTGGCAGGAACTCCGCATTATAGCTGTAGCACAGAGTTACCAATTTTCTCCAATGTTGCTCAAGCCTACACAATCGAAGTATTAGATGGGGTTCAATGGGCCACCTGCTGGCAGGTTGAGGGGAGGGCTGCAGAGCACAGCCCCATTTGCAACTGAATAGGGTGTGCTTTGCATTCACACAAAGGGCCTCACATCCCCACATTGCCATTGCTTTCCACTTGGAGCCAGGAAAGGGGAGTCAGAAAATACCATACACTTCTACAAACCTTCCTAGAAGCTTCTCTCACCTTCCAGAGTAACGGCGCCAGGGTATCAATATAGGACAGTCACTCCCACTCTTTGGTACACTCTTGGACCAGTAAGAATGCCTTAGTCAAATTAACAGTTTTGGCACCTACCCATCCAGGATACTTTTTTGACGCATATCCATAAAGCATTAACACCTCCTTCATGTATATTGTGAAGGTATCTGAGATATGCTACTGTTGTGTGTCAGTTGAAATAGGGCAAGGCCTCCAGCTAACATTGGATGTCTCACGTGTGGTTATGGGTGTACTACTCATGACCATGCCACGGGTGTTGCATCCAACTAAACCTTACAGACATTTAGAAATGTGATTGAGCTGTAACATGCATGAACGTTCACTATGGGCTGTTGTTTTATTGACTATGTGAGGCGTATGATAAGTATTTAATTTGCTGAAGTTTCTGTATCATTCTGACAGCTGCTGATCGCCGAAACGCGTCAGGATTGAAGGAGTGAATTTGCTGCGACTTACATGATGTATAAACAAGAGCATGGTTGTGTTCCGGAGTTGGGCTTCTGCAATTTCTGTACCGCATTGCATGCTGTAAAACGATTCTCCATTCCATAAAGCAGAAGCCGCACTACAGGGTCAGAGGCCCCCGGTAATGGAGTTCTTTCGTGTGGACATTATTGAGGGCGCAAGACCTGCTTGCGAGCATACTGGACATTGGATTTCCATGTTCTTTCTGGCCATGCAGGTGAGAAAGGGACAAGAGGGACATTCTCCTCTCTTTGGAGATTCCATAGTTCATGCAAGTAAGGTTGAGTGGCAGCAACAATATGCACCTGGCAATTTTAAACTGAACAGTTTGCACTCAAAATAATATTGATTCAATTCAAACTTTGGTGCCAAAGGGATTCTATTAAGCAATATTGAATAGTGCACTACGGTACTAACTTGGATAAACAATTTTGGTGCATCCTGGCACCTATAGCAGGTTTCTTCAGACCATATATGACCATATGAATTTAAGCACTGGCATTTTACGTCACACAATTTTACTCACTTGTGAACAAAGCACGATTGCCAAAACGCGTGAGGATTGAAGGAGTGAATTTGCTGCCACTCACATGATGAATAAATGAGAGAATGGTAGCAATTCAGAGTTGGACTTCTGAAATTTCTTTTTCGGTTTGTATGCTGTAATAGGATTCTCCATTCCTTAAAGCAGAAGCCGCGCTGCAGGGTCGGAGGCCCCAGGTAATGCAGGGGCATATTTATGAGGGCCTTATCTCATCTTTTTTGGCTTTAAAAGCCAAAAAAGCAGAGATAATATTAGCGCCCTATCTACAAGGGGATGCTAACATGCAGTAGCGCATGTTAGCACCATTTTTCCCGACGCCTCACTTTGCATCTCTGAGATGCAAAGTGGGCGTCACTGGGCAGTACAAACTGTAAAATATCGCTGATGTGCACATCGTAATATTTATAAGGCGGCCCACGCATTTTAGCAGACTTTAGTTTTGGGCTAAAACCGCTGTTTTCGCGAAAAACTAACGTCTGCTAAAATTCTGACTCATGTATGCTTAACATGGGGGGTGGATTCTTGTGTTACAGGGTTGTATCATCAAGCATATCGCCGTTTTGCAGGGAACATCGCTGGAAAACCAGCGATGTTCCCTGCAAAACGGCGATTTCCCCCCTATCGCTGGAATTTACATCACCCTGGAGAAACGCGTTGTTAATAACGCGCTAACAGGGCGATAAATTCCAGCGATACCCGGTGATAAATACAAAGCGCCAAGCACGCTTTGCGTTATTTATCGCCGCCCGTTGCTGATATGCCCCGCAGTTCTTTTGTTTGGACATTATTGAGGGGGCATGACCTGCTTGCCAGCATACCAGACATTAGTTTTCCATGTTATTTCTGGCCACGCAGGCTAGAAAGAGAGAACAGGAAGGTCCACCTCTCTCTGGTGATTCCATAGTCCATGCAAGTAAGGTTGAGTGGCAGCAACAATATTCACTTAGCAATTTTAAACTAAACAGTGTGCACTGAAATTAATATTATTACAATGTGAACTTTGGTGTCAAAGGGATTCTATTAAGCAATATTGAATAGTGCACCGCAGTACGAACGTGGATAAACAATTTTGCCACATCCTAGTACCTGTAGCAGGTTGACTCAAGACACGTGACCACATGGATTTAAGCACTGGCATTTTACGTCACACAATTTTGCTCACCTGTGAAAAAGGCACAATCGCCGAAATGCATCAGGATTGAAGGAGTGAATTTGCTGCCACTTACATGATGAATAAATAACAGCATGGTAGTAATTCGGAGTTGGGCTTCTGCGGTTTCTTTTTCGCATTGCATGCTGTAATAGGATTCTCCATTCATAAAAGCAGAAGCCGCCTAGCAGGGTCTGAGGCCCAGGTAATAGAAGGGCATATTTAGAAGGCGGTGATAGCAAATTATCGCCGCTTTTGCGGCCGTTTTCGGCTGAAAAGCGGCGATAATTTTATCGCCTAATTAGCAAGGTCACGCTAACGCGTGAAACCTTGCATTAGCGCACCTATTCTTAACGCCCAGCTTTGCATCTCTAATGAGATGCAAAGTGGGCGTTCCTGACCTGACATGACAGGAGAAATGTCGCTAAGCGACATTTCTCCTATCATCAAGCCCCACGCTATGAAGCATAGCGGCAGGAAAAGTAACGATAACCCCTGTTATCGCTACTTTCCTTACGCCTGCTTCAGGGCTGACTTAGCCATGATATCCTATGGAAGGTGGATATCATGGCTAAGTTTGTGAGTCCCTATAAACAAGCTAACGCCACATTTTGTGAGATTATCGCTGGGTTTCCAGCGATAATCTCACGTTAGGCAGTTAGCGCTTGGATCCTTATCGCTTTTGAGATAAGCGTTGCTAATAGCACGCTATCTCAGCGATAAAAATCCACGCTAGCTGGCGATAATTATCCTAGCGCTAAGTGCGCTTAGCGATAATTATCGCCGGTTGTTGCTGATATGCCCCAGAGGTCTTTTGTGTGGACATTATTGAGGGGGCATGACCTGCATGCCAGAGTAGCAGATACAATCTGCCCAATCAGACAATCTGAGAACACTGTACTTCAAAATCTAAAGTATAAGATCTGAAATAATCTCCCCCGACCTCTATCAAAGAACCTTCTCACAGCCACACCACAATGACATGCAAACACTATGAAATGAATCCAGCAGTGACATGGTAACATAAATTAAAAACTCTATACAAGAAGTAAAGTGTGTACGGCTTTGTCAGAGCCACGCAATCATTGAAGTATTTTTGGGAATTTAAGGGCACTTCAAGAATACTCTGTGAAATGTAGGTAGTCTGTCCCCAGCCTCTTAGGTCTTCAGCCTGTTCAAAGGGACTTTTAGAAATGCTGCACAGTTTAGAGGGTGGTTTCTTAATAAGCCATGAACAGTTAGTCACAGTAATGACTCTAGGAAAGGATGAAAACCCTGTTTGAGGTTCAGCATCCCTAAGCCCTTTCACGGCTTGCCAGTATTGGTGCTTTTAAATAGCAGTATCACAAGTTGAAGATTTAGAGCTTTTTATTGGTCGGTATTGGTGGATTTTATTAACTAGAAATAGCATCCCCACTGGTAAAAGTCCTGGTGCAGCCCACATGATATTTGGAAATGTGTAACCCACGCAGTGGGAGACAGAGCGGAGTTATAAAGCACATCTCGTATTAGTGAGATGATCACAACCATACCTCCATCTCCCACTGGCCATACAGATATATTTGCAATTTCTAGTTACCTGCCTTATAGAGGGATGTTGCTACTGTAAATATCAACTTGGGTGTCACATTGAATTAAAGTTCCTCAAAATGGCTCCGAGGAGGAGCATGAACTTGGCGCGCTGTATTTGTGCCGGGTACTCATCAATTTTGATCGTTTCGGTAGCGTATTTGAACACATTCTGACATAACATAACATAGTTGTAAAGCTCATGTTCACCTAGAAGCGTATCTTGGAATAAAATAACAGATGGTTTATTGTTAACCAAAGGTAATCATTTTATCGACCTCAGAAGGATGAAAGTCTGTGTCAATGAAAGCTTGCATTGCGGTTCCCTACGATTATAGATAAACTGGAGGTTAATCTAGCCCTTTCTTCTGCCATCCCAGGGAATAAGAAACACAGTTTTCATTTTAATTGCCTTACCTTTCACTCACTCCCATACAAAATATGTCAATCTCTGCTTCTCAGCTGTGCACAGAAGGAAGGACACCAGCCTGGAAATGGCCATGCGCTTTGACAATGCCAGGATTGTTTACTTGGAGGGATGAAATAAATAAACAGTATGATCTATACACGAGTAAACGGAACCGGAAGCAGTGATCATTGCAGTTCTGTGCTGTCAGTCATCACTATGAAGACAGATTGAGAAGATCCGTGGCCCATCTGCTGGGAGTGTGAGTGGCAGATCTGCTCTCGCTCTGTACAGTGCTGCAGATCCTGTGTCTGAACTGCGCTGCTGCACTTCTCTCATCACCACAAACCAAGCCTCAAATGCTGCAACATGAATCCAAGCGACACGGTATATATGCCATGTTCCTGCTGAGGGGGCGTGTGCCTGCTGGGAATGTCAGCAGTTAGCAATAATGAACTCCAGGGGACTCGGGACTAGTTAATGGCAGCAGTGGCCCCTCGTGGGAGACAGCTGCTAACAGCCTAGGGGAATTTAAATCACGAGGGGTATAATACCTTGGTCTCCAAGACACAGGCTGATAAGGAATGCATTAGTGTTATTGTCTGCTTTCTGGGACGGATGCATGTGAGTCCAGAAAGGATGCTTCCCCCGTGTTTGCCCGTTGGTCAGGGGATTAGCAGAATGAGTGGTTAGGATTGTCTGTACCGCTTCTGCATTCTTCATGGAGCCCCTGGGCGCCACCATGGTGGCTCATAATACTTATGCAGACAGTGTACAAGTGTGACACATGAGTGATGTGATGCAGGGGTGATGTCAGGTGTTTAAAGCTCACTTGACGGGTCATTTCGGTCTTAAAAGTTTGTACTGCTAAAATGGAGCCGCTGTTCTGACCCTTTGAAACGAGTGTTTGGTCATTTTGATCAAAAGGAATGGTTCCTGCAGACTGAGTACATTGGTTTAACCATCCGAGTGCTCTGGATGTGATTTTTCGTTCCTCGGAGGACCCATTGGGTGCAGTTTATGAGAAGTCATGGCCAAGCCCTCAGCACCAGGAGAGCTGCTCTCGCCACAGTCATTCATCGGACCCTGAATTGAAGACGCTTGTGCTCCAGCCACGGGTGGTCCTGCAAAGGATGCAGTCATCTTGGAAATGTGCTGACAACAGTTTCAGGATCAGCTTTTACAAAAACACGTCCTGGTTTACTCGAGACAGTGGGGCTTACGCTAAACACCAGGGGGCAGATTTATGTTGCACTTGCGGCACTTTTGCGCCGCCGTTGCGTCACTTTTGTGACGCAGCAGCGGCGCAAATCCTGCGCCATGGTGCGGGGCATTTACAAACGTGACGCATCTCCCAGATGCGTCACGTTGTAAAGCCCTGCGCCACATGTAGGCGTTCCAGGGCAGGTGGGGGCGTTCCGGCACAGGAACGCCTCCTAAATGTGGCTGAGTGAAATCTACAAGATTTCACTCAGTCACTTTTAGGCCCATGCTGCGTCAAAACCCTGCGCCTGCTTGAAGCAGGCGTAAGGATTGACGCAGCATTGTACAGATAGGGCCCCCCAGATCATTGCTGGAGCTGCGTCGCGCTTGCGACGCAACTCCAGCAATGCGCCACTTTTCGGCACAGATGCGTCACGCATCTGTGCCGTTTTTGCCCCATGGTGCGCCGCATTATAAATGCGGCGCATCCATGGTGGCGCAGCTGTGGCGCATAATAACTGGCGCATCCCTGCTGATATGCAGGGATGCGCCAGTCGTCATAAATCTGCCCCCAGGTGCCAGATCTATCAACATTTGGCTCAACACGTGGCAGTGAGAGGTCTGGCTGTACTGTGTTCTGACAAATAGAGAGAGCTGGAACGTATTATAATTATTAACACTATGTGAATTCCTGCTCTCTCTCTGCGCTGGTTCACTTGTGGCTGCCAAGCACCAACGCTTTGGTGCCATGGTGCAAGGGTGCCTGCCTTACAGGCAGGATTTTTACACAGGAAGGGTCAACTTCCTGCACAAAAATAATATTCAGAGGAATTTTCAGCCTATGTCGAGAAAGCCCACCTTTTCAGGCATTCCAGGCTTGATAAATTTGAAAATACACCAAAAACCATGTGTGGTTTTGTAGCAACACCCACACTCCACCCACACTCCTCCCATGGAACTCCTTTTGAAAGCAGACTAATGCAAAGCAGTGACTTGTGCTACCTTGCATCACCCCAGATTTACTAAGAAAAGTTTTCTCTGCTTGGCATAGCATAATTCAGACACAAACAGGCTAGCTGATTTTCTCAAGAGCTTAAATTTAAATCAGCTAATAACAGACTCAACCTACCTTGCCAACCATGCTCTCGATGGAGAATTAACTCATAATTTGGAATTAAAAATAGAGAAGGTTCTGCTGGTAGTATGATCCTATCATAAGGTCATTTCTTCGCACTTGGGTTCTCTTCTTACAATATTATAGATAACAACAAACCTAGAAGCATAAACTACCAGCCCTGGAAAAAGCTGAATGTCACTGAACTGAGGGATATTCTTTCCAATACCTACCCGGTCAGCTATGGTAACCCAAATAATGCAGCAGTGAATTATACTCAACGGCTAGACTCAGCTGCACTGCATTGGTGTCAGAAAAGACAGTACAAAGCCATAGGAAGTAGCCTTCTGCTTCCTGGTTATCATTGTTACTAAAGGCTTTCCAAGGGAAATGCAGGCTGCAAGAGCGTCTATGGAGAAAAGAATACTGGACAAACACAAGGGCTAACTATAAAGAAATATTAGGGCAATATAAGGTCCTAATAAAAACTGCCAAAATGAAATTCTTCTCGGAAAGCATAAGCACAGTTAAAAACTCTAGTAGAGAACTTTTTAAAATAGTTAAATCTTTGTCTAAATTTAACACCGAATGCTCCTGCAGTCCAAATGGAGTATTTTGCAATAAGCTGGCAATCTTTTTCCAGTCTAAGGTCAACACTATCTATCAACATTTTTCACCTTCCCTCAATTCATTAGGGTTAGATGGTTTTTCAAAGTGCATGCAGGAATTTGATTCGCGAGACACTGTTACCTCTTCAGAACACCCTCAATTCGGTGGTTTTTCCACTTTTACTAAGAAGAAAGTTATTAGGCTTATTGAGCTCATCAAACACGGGGCTCTATCAGATCCCTGTTCACCACAGGCTCTTAAACAAGTTGCCAATGTGGTTGCTGGCCCACTTTTGGACATTTTTAATGAGATTTTGATCTCAGGTCAATTTCCGAACATATGGAAAAAGGCCTCCATCTTACCACTGATAAAGAAACCTTCCTTGAAGATGGAAAGGTATAGACCTATATCTAATTTGCCTTTCCCAGACAAAATTCTTGAGAAAGCACTGAATGAGGAGATCTTAGCGTTTTAGATGCACATTTTTTGCTCTATCCCTCACAGTATGGCTTTAGAGCAAATCACTGTCCTGAATCTGCCCTGATAGCAGCTTCAGAGGAAGTTAGAATACTAATCGATAAGGGTGGAAAAGTTGCACTGATTTTATTAGATCTCTCTGCTGCTTTCGACACGGTTCACCATTCACTCCTCTTAAAACTTCTGCATCAGCTTGAGTTCAGAAACCCAGATCTGACTTCGCTACGCACATTTTTGAGCAATAGGCAGCAAAAGGTGGAGCTGGGGGCAAATTAGTTCATAACCTTTCTTTAAGTCGAGCCCTGAGCCAGCGCACAAGCACTGCTCTGGGGTTGATGTGGGGTAGTTGAGTACGGGAGAGAAGCCACTCCCACTCCCCCGACCATCTTTTTCATTGGCTTGTGTCTTTGTCCTTTACTAAATGCTGCCTTCCATTGGTTTATAGCCCTGTTATTCCCTCCCTATGATGGCCATGTCGTCATTTGTATCCTTACATGGCTACTGGCCCCTTTACTTCGAGTACTATTTTCTCTCCATGCCTTCTCCCCCTTCTCCCACAGTCTGTGCCTTTTCGCCCCTCCCAGCACTGCTCCAGCACCCCTGTTGTTTGTGGCTTTGCACCCACCCACCCATTTGCAATGCAATAGATCTTGAGTAAATGTGAGTCCTATTCCACTGTATATGCTCGAATAAATAATCTCTGTCTTTTTTTCGTTTTTGTGTTTGGGCTTCTTTTAGTAAGATATGCCTTTTTGGGCTTCTTTTGAAGGGAGTTCTGCTAGATTTTTTTATTTGAATTAGAGGTGGTAGGGGCATAGCTGGACAGTGGCCTGGCCTGGAACAGCTGCAATGCTTTGTGATGCAAAAAGACGGCCTCTGTGCTGATGAGAAAATTCTTCCATGACTTTAGTGGAACAGCAAGACTCCAATTTATCGCTGGCATATGTGTGGCTATCCACCGCCTAGTGCCACGAGGCCTTTAAGTGCATCACCGTTGCATCACCTCCTGTGTCCTCCTCAGCTACAGCCTTCCAAGCACCCCCTGCTCTGGGCTAGGTCCAGCCCACTGCCGTTGCTGCAGAGTGCCACTTCTGTGTCCAGGCCGACTGATCTACTTCTACAACCCACCTCAGGCCAGCGCCGCCACCGAGGCCACTAAGAGGGCTGTAAGTGGTCATTTGGGGCTTCAATTTGCTCTCTTTTTGCTGTGATGGAGTATGCTGTCCCAGCCCCTGCACCCACCTTTCCACGGGGTAGGCCTGCTCCTCATCTCTTCCCTCACCCTATGTTGACAATAGCTCAGGCTTGATTATTCTTGAGTTATCGAATGGGGCATAGTCGCAGTCAGAATCTTGTGAAAGTCCTTTGAAGTGCATCCTACTCGTGGGGACCTTTACAACTTGTTTTTGAACACTTCCTGTTTATATTTGTTAAAGGGCTTTAGCGCTTCATCCCAACCGTATTCGGCTTGGAAAATACATTTCACTGCTTGGCTTTTATTAATATTTTAGAAAATGGATTGAATTTCTCACATATGTAATCTTCTATAGGTGTTTGTCCATTAGAACCAAATGGTTGTGCTGAAATTATTTAGGTTCTCAGGAGCTGTAATGTTTTTTTTCAGAGGCCCTTCTAAACACCAATGCTTGTTTCATGGTCCCTTCTGGTTTCTGAGATGCCACATTGTGCAGCGTGTTAGGAAAGAATTTCAACAAGTGTTCAACTATGGCTAACCCACCCCTAGGGAAGGATCTAATTGAAATGAGTGAACGATATATGGCACTGTCATCGTTAGTAAACTGCCTAGGTGGGACTTTGTGTACAGTGTCTGCCAAGCACTCGCATTAAATTGTTTTTATAGGGAAAGGATCAAGGGCTAATGGGCATGGTAGTTTCATGTAGAGTTTGATAGGAGTGGGGCATCGTCCTTTTAGCACTCTGTGGTCTGTCTCATATCATCTCGTTCTGTTTTTACTCGGGGGAGAATGGCTATTTACAGTAAATGTATAAAGTAACAACCCTCACAGTCTGCTGTTAGATTTAGAGATAAGGATGTTTTAAACAACTAACTATATCAGAGTAAACATCCTTGTTGCATGGAACATTTAACGGCTCCTCAATGTTTCAGCCACTCTACTTAATTTAAATGTAGTAGTCAAGTGGAACACGCATTGCAACATCCGAAGACAGACTCTACAAGATTGACAAACTGTGACCCACGATAATGTAAATCTTTTCACTTCCTGAACTTCACAGCTTTGTTTTTATTTATCTTGAGGTATCGTAGCTGGCAAACAAAGCTTCAGTTTAAAAAAAGACACTGACAGGCTAGCTTACATTCGAGAGGATGTGCTGCAAAGAAACGCAGATGATGCCAAGAAAAAAACTGGCATTAATAGAGCACCTGACAAATTAGCCCCTAGTATATCGGTGTGACCATTAACAATTCTGTTTTGATTCCCAGTAGGTCGAGGCACTACTGTCTTCCTAGTTATCAAAGCTTCACATTTCACGCCTTTCTTCAGGTGTTAGCCTCTACAGTTCCCCATCTCTGTACTCTTTGGACTCCATCCTAAGTGCAGCGTCTGCTTCTGCTTGGTCAAACAGCGCGTCCTTTGGGAGTTGCCAATGTAGGTGGCAGCGGGTGTTCTGAGTGTTTCTCGATTTGGGGACTCGTTATTTAGTTGCGTGATCCTTAATGACCTTCATGTTGCACATCTCTCATTTTTCAGCAGCTTAGGCCACAGTGAACCTTTTGGGACTCTGGAAGGTGCAGGGGTTCGATATGGGGATGTTGATAGCTGAGGTCAGTGTCCTTTGAACCCAGTCTTTCTGTATTCTTCTATCATAAGGTTTTTGTGGGAACATCTCTAAATTGGAAAAGTTCAGTATGGACCCTTGCAACCTCACATTTCTATTTTCTACAAGGCCATTTCTGACTTTCATTAATCACATGTGGGCAGATTTACAAGCCCCTTGCGCCACTTTTACGTCACTTTTCCCATATTAAAAGTGACGCAAAAGTGGCGCAAGGGGCTTGTAAATCTGCCCCATGGTGTTTTATTGGCAGGATTCAGGCCTGCGTCATAGATAAACAGATATCCTCAGGAGCGAAGAGAGAGCCCCAACTCTCCCATAGGGTACAGCCAAATCCAGCAAGCAAGGAACAACAGAATACTCACTACTGCCCTTAGGGAGAGAAGAGACACTTCCGGAACACCAGGAAGAAGTGCAGCGGGGTCAGCCAAGGGAGAAAGTGGAATCAAGGAAGGCCTGTTCCGGGTTCTGCAGTATAACAATGAAAACAATAAACCAAGAAAGGAAAAGAAACAGGTTAATTCACGATTCCTTTCTTTCAATAATATGCTAACATTAACCAAATAGCAGAGGGATGGTTGTGTACTCTCCCAGACTCACTAAACATAGGAAGTGTCTCAGGGTAAGGAGAGGTGTCTGTGTCCATTAAACACCCAATCAGGGAACTGGCATAGCTTTGGTCCACTTACGTAGTTTTGAAATAATAGAGAGACATATGTCTGCCCAGGAGGTAAAAAAAAAGACAATGACAGCAACTGCTGAAGGGGATTTATAGAAGTCCAGCCTTGAGCGATATAGACATAGGGGCACATTATAAAGGGCCTATCGCCGCTTTAGCGGCACTTTTTTGCCGCTAAAGCAACAATAATTGTATCGCCCTATTAGCAAGCTGCAGCTAACGGGCCTTAGCGCGAGTTTTTTGGTTATAGCGGCACGTTTTTTTATCTCAAAGCATGTTAGCGATATTTATCGCTAATGACATGCAAAGTAGGCATTCCCGTGCAAAAAGGCACGCAAACACCACTACTCCATATTATCAAGGGGCTCCCTGAAATTCTGAATAGTCAAAAAATGGCTCTAACTGCATTTAGAGGCAGTTACTTAAGACCAGAAAATAGCTGGTCTTAAAAATGGTGATAAAACTTGGGCCCATATCTCTGCAGGTTTTGGCGCTGGCCAGCGCTGCAAGCAATATTGCAGCGCTGCCCTGCAACAAAACTTCCACGTAGCCAAAAGAGACAGCCGATCTTCCAACTTGCACTGGCTGAAACCCCGCGCATCCACAGAGCCAGAGCAGGTGGCAGATCCTTCTCCCACATTGCATCCAAGACCTGGACCGAGCTGCCAGCAGACATCAGAAGCGCCCCCTCCCTGAACACCTTCAGGAAGACCCTCAAGACCTGGCTCTTCAGCTAACAGTTCTGCATCCCCCCCAGCGCCTTGATACCCTCACGGGTGAGTAGCGTGCTTACAATTCCCCTGATTGATTCATTGATTGAGTTATCAGCATGTGATGATTGTTCCTCTTCTGCACTGCTTGAGGCGGTGAGGCAACGCTTTTCCGCCATAGCGGAAGAGCCGCCACTGGGGGGGTGTCATCTACTTGTGTTAGGCATGAGCGATTCAACCCCTGACCCTCTTGCGCTAGGTGTCCCACCTTCTCCTTACATGGCACAATCCACTGAATTCTCTCCAAATCTGTGACTTAGCCAGCAGGAGCCTCAGCCAGGTGTGATTTCACTTGGCTGGGTACAGCAGTCGCAGCCTAGTACGCTGGTGGACCTCCCGATGCAGTTGATGCAGCAGGGTCCCCTTAGCCGTGAAGGCACAGCGTTCACACCACACAAGTTCACTGTTGCACAGGGGCCTCAGCCTCCACAGCGTATGTCCAGCCCAACATCATCTGGCCTGTGATGCAGGGAGACGGCACACACCATTGGTTATCCCTCCATGCACCCTGGTGTAGTAGTGGTTTGTAGTATGCGATGCGGACCTCAATACGTTGGTGCGCAGGAGCGCCTCTACCATTAACTGCTCCAAGGGTCGCAATGGGGTCTTCTCACACAGGTCTGCTAAGTGGCTCCATGCGACCTGCCAGACTTCACCAGCAGGTACTGGTGATCGTCATGCTTCAATGTCTCCCGCCACGGCTCATCGACTCCACAGCTCCTCCACATCCCACTCCAGGCTCCAGAAGCAGGTCCAGCGAGGCATCCAGGCTCAAGACGCAAGTCCAGCGGGGCATCCAGGCTCTCATCCTGGTCATCCTGGATGTTGGGTGGCTTGAGGGGGTTGTTGATGTGTGCTGCACTTGGCCCTGGCTGCTCCAATCTGTGTTAAACCTTTTTTTGGGCATCTCTTCTACGGGAGGTAGACTGTTAGGCTATTTTTTAAGTTAGAGGGAAAAATCACTCATGTTGGGCTGCCGAACGTGTGGTTTTTTTATCGCTAATGGGCTTATCACCACTTTTTAAATGTAGCACGGGGATTTTTATTGCCGTTCCGCTAATTTTATCAACAGACATTTCAGCCGGTAAGAGAAACTATTGCCTGTTAGCGGCGTGTTGTTAATACGCCACTAACACGTCGATAATTTCCCATAGTAGACAGCGATAAAAAATGTCACGCTAACGGCGGTTAGCGATAATTATCGCCACGTCTTGATAATATCCCCCATAGAGTTCAAGTTCATTCGGTAAGCAGATACAGCCAAAGGACCCTGATGTGTGAGACCACGAATTGTCCAATAGCTTCTGAGCTGGCTCCAAGGAAAAAGAAACGAGAGATCACCACTCTGTACAGCAGCAGCACCAAGTATAATGAAATACAACAATAGCGCTACAGTGCGCCAAATTAGGGGAGATGCATGAAGGTCCAGGTGCCAATAGAGGGTGAGAGCAAACGTGGTAAGAGGCAGAGCGTGTCTCGCGGTAAACAAAACAATTGCTGCAGGGAGAGAGTCCGCATCGGCAGCGCGACCGCACGCTGCTTTTCTTTAGATCCCAAAATATAAAGCAACAAGCATTTACAATGCAATGGTCTCGGCATTGTTAAAGTTAGAGCTATTGGCACTGCTCATGACATTATTTTTGTTTATGTTTTTGTTTTTAAAACATACAGGTGACAGGTGCAGGGTAGACTTCCGGCGAAGACAGCCACCCGGCCTGATAACGCGTCAGGAACGCGTCGCTTCCTGTAGCTCAGTACTCCTGCCCTGATAGCAGCGAAGGCTGTGATTGGTTGAGAGTGAAAGTGTGCTTGCTCCCATTGGTTACTGCTAAAAAAAAAAAACTTTAACTAGAAGACCTCGCAAACGCGATTACCTTCTACGTGCTTGAAAAACAAAGAGGCTTCTTTAATGTGCTGAGTAGTTTGATTACGGCGCCCCAGTGTTTATATTTAGGGTACCGTGCATGCCTCACAGCATATAATAATACACTTTTGATTGGTAGAAATGGGAGTGCGGCCAAACAACAGATTGTAACAAAATGAAAGCTGCAAGAAAGCCCTTAGAATGTGGTGAGAATAGCGAGCGATATAAATCAAAGTGAGGGGAAGAAACGAACGAGGAAGCAAAGCCAAACGGCGTGGCTTTAATGTTCAGTAATAACTAGACCTATTGGCCCCGCTAACGCTTATTTAATTAGAGATAGCTAACATTTTTGGAAATGTTGTGTCTAATAATTGGCTGATATAAACTATGCAGAAAAATCTATTCAAGTTTTAGATCAAAACGAGACACAATTGAAGGGCTAAAAAGAACTGCTCTCAGATTATCCACTAAATAATACCAGAAACAGAGTAAATATAGAAACTTCTAGGCACAGTGCTCTCAGAACAAACCAAGCACACCACCGCCGTTCTCCGAGGCGAAACAGAAATGCCTCGGAGAAAGGCAGCGGCGGTTCCGGATTCGGGGGCGTGTTTTTCTTTTCTCTCCTCTTGCCATTGGCTGGAGGAGATAATGAGAAAAGTAGCAAAAAACACGCCACCGAATCCGAAAAGGACGGGGCCTGTTCGGAGAGACAAACCTCTTCTCCAATGGCTGGCCAGCATTCAAGAGCCCAGCCAATGGAGAAGAGGGGAGAAGAGGGGCGGGTTCAAGCCCCTCTTCTCCAAAACGTTAAATCTCGGAGCGAGACTGCGCAAGAGCAGCCTTCGAGCCGAGACCTAAAAAGGCAGCGAGTCCTCGCGCTAAGCTTTTAATCACGGAAGCTGAGACAGCGGGACCTCGCGCTGAAACACAAAACAGTCTACAACTAGAAAGGAAAGGCAGCAAAGGCTAATTAATAAATGTAAGCTTACACCCACAGCGCGACCTCGCGCTGAATTCCAGGAGTCAGAAGGGATTAAAGCAGAGGCAGCGCATCCACACGCTGCAAACGGAGATCAAGGATCGACCTCGGGGATTTGTTTATTCAAAAATGAAGAAAAGTGTTAAAAGAACCTCCAGTGGTACAAGGCTCCAGCAAGGTAGGGAAAAGAACAGGGAGGCGTGGTCATCCAGAGGAAGTAGCCAAGCACCTGGGAATGGGGAGCGGCCTTCTTTTAAGGCAGCGAAGTTAGCTGCTCCCTCCCTTGGTGCAGTATGGGACAGCACACAATCAAACCTCCCACCCAGTGCATTATGGGAGATGAAGTGCTAGTTGGGAACCTAGAGACCAAGTGCAGGAAGCTTGAGGTGTAACATTCTATGAAGTGCTGCTGACTTCACTCTAGTGCTAGGTATATAGACCACCTGCATAAGTTTGTTGCATTTTGTACATTCAATTGAGCGAAACCACCATGGCTAAGAATCGGCCTGTTTGCGAACGGGAATTAGGCTTCATACATATGCCCCCAAGTGATAAAACATTTCATATTTAAAACGTGTTTAAATAAATCTATGCTGTTGGTTATGTATAGCAGTTAAGTATGGCTGAATGCCATCTGTGACCAGTGCCAACTGGTTATTAATGACACCGGGTTTAACCATTTCCCTTGAGAATCTTTGATCTTTTAGAAAAGATAAACATTAATGTTTCATATCTTTCCTGCTGATACTATGTAAAATATCGGGTGAGTCGAAGTATTCAGCATGACCCAGGTTCACACAGAATTATCTAATAGATTTAAACCGTAAAAACGCTCCAGAGCAGGTCTGCTTTAGACAGTCATTAAGGATCAACCGGTTTAAAATAGTAAAATCACTGGTCCATACTTTGTGCCAAAGTAAAGTTTTCTAAACAAATCGAGGGGGGGCCATCACTGGTTCCACCAAGCTGCACAGCAGTGTCACAGTATGAATCCAATGAATTAAATTCAACCATATTTTTAACTTCCTTTTATCCATATATTTATCCACTAGTTTCTCATCCTTTTTTAACTGTTCATTCAATTCGTTTTATCCATACCATTGCTTTTACAAAGATATTAAAAAAAAGCTTCAGGGCACAGGTTGATTCCACATGTCATGATGTTTATTAAACAAACCCAAAGCATTTAGGGAAAGAACTTAATCTAATCGGATTAAAACAGGGCGCTAAATTCACAGGGCGCTAAGTTCACAGGGCGCTAAATTCACAGTGACATAGTGACACAGTGGCATAAGGAAACTTGAGGGGGCCTCCCTGCATAGCATGTAGAGGGGCCAAATCCGGGTCAATCAGGAGCTCTGCAGCCAGAGTGTTGTGCTGAGGGTGTCCCCTGGAGCTTGCCCCCCCCCCCCCCCCCCGCCGCTCCGCAGGGGCTGCGGGGAGCCTGAGTTTCGCTCCTGTGACATACAAAATTAGAACAACTAACTGGGACAGCCAAAAGACTACTAAAGAAGGCGTTCTCCAGTGACTGGAGATGAGTGATGTTGTCCATTCACTCTATCGTTTTGCTTGTTTCTTTAAATAACCAGATGCTGTTTTAAGTAAAAAAAATTATAAAGGTCACTTATGCACAACGAAGGACAGCTTGGAAAAAGTTGTGTTTTATACACTATAGGGCAATGTTTTAAGTAATGATGATGGGTAATTCTATAGTGCTGTAATTTGTATGTCCTCCTTGACAAAACATATATCATTATAGCCTTGTGAAGGGCAGAGTATGAATAGATTCAATATTTAACCCAAATGGGTGCTATAGATGTTTGCTGAAAAGTTTACTGTGGTGCATTCATAATTCTAGGTAGGATATGTTATGTGTAGGCTGCCTGCGCAGAAGCCATATTGAAACCTGCCCCACAGACTCCAGCACACCGCAGACAGGCATCAGAATTGTATCCAAAGGTATGTTTCATTCTGAATTGCTGTCTATCATGCTTGGTGGATACTTGTCAGTATGCCCCTGTGTTGTATGCCTTGTTGTTGATACCCTGTAGAGACATGCAGCTCTTTGCACACACTTGCAACATTTTTCCTCACCTCTACATAGCTTTTGAAATGCATCATATGGATTGAGGCAGGGTTTGCCTTTTATGCTCCATGTGTAGACTGCCAATTAGGCGCACCTATAGGCAAACAATAAAGACGTGTATGAATGTTATGAATTTGGAGTTGGTTTAAACTCGTCAGTTCTTGTATTTAGCCTTATTATCAGGCCTAAATGCACGTTTGAAGGGACTTTTTGTAATCAAGTAACAATATGATTGGTAAGTTAGTGGCTTACTTTAATATTGCATTGCGTACAGTGTAATTAAAACAAAAGTTCCATACTATAGAACGGATGAATGTGGTGCATAGCTAGTGCTGTAAATACCTTTCAGGCTACTGTACAATTAGTTTGTGTAACAGGATATATAACCGGGCACTAACATTTCTAGACATAAGTTCCCTCTGGTACATTTTGGACAACAATGATATGTAAAATGAGGAGCTTTTCTAATCAATTGCTGGTTATGCCGTTAATAAGTACAAATTGATTTTTAGTCCATTAATTCACAGTGATCGCTTAAATGCTTGTTTGCAATCTTTGTTATGATTGTCACTTGAATCAAAACTAAAACACTTCTTGTACAATTTCTCTTATTCAGAAAATCTTGTTTGGATGCTCTAAAGTAACCACTTTAGCTAAAGTGATAACTTAACTTTGACATCATAAAAAGTCTTTTGTACTAAGCGAAATTGCAAGAGACTGCTAGCAAAGATTATTGCAAAAATATTTCATTCATCACTTGGATTAATGGACTAAACGTCAATTTGAGGTTAATTTTATAGCAAGCAATTCAGTTGTTTGAGTATTTGAAGAAAACCTTCTTTTTCATGTAAATGCTTAGACTGGACCCACGAATGAGCTTTTGTCTTTTCTGTTTATACTTTAAATTGTACTTGGTTGGTTGGATGATTTGTTTTGTTTTTAGGTGAGAGTTGTACAGCTAACAATGACCTTTAGGTTTTAAGGGCTTGGTAGGCTACATATAGAATATGTGATGTATTGACAAAGTTACCTAGGCTTTAGGTAATCAAATAAATGTAGTACTGTAGTAGTTAGAAAACAAAAAGCAGATGTATTTTTTTAATTAACAAAATAAGAAAAAAATTCAGTTAATGTTAATACTATTTGTGTCAAGACTTTACGTAAATCTATTTACAATACAAAACACATTGATCAACAATTAAAATCCTAGTTACATGAGAATTTGTGTAGAAAGGTCTATAATATGCGGCATGAAGTGCTTTATTTTCTATACAAGTGTTACCTGTCCCACAGATCGCTTTTTATCTCTACTATTTTGCCATTTATGTGCGCTGTAGTGTTTTTATGTGAATCTATTATGATCTTTGTTTCAATCTGGTCGAAGGTTTTTAAATAAGCAGTGAAAAAGGGACTATGCTGTTGAAGATTTCTATGATTTAAAACATTTTTATCAGCACTCTGTGCTCAGCCATTGCTTGTGCACCCCCAAAATAAGCATTTCAAAGTTAGAATGGTGGCTCTTTCTGTTTTCATGGGGTTGGACTACATTTGTAATCAATATTCTTTTAAGAGCAATAAATCACTTCATAGGTCATACAATTAGCAAAATGCCTAGTCTTGTTGTTCCGCACAGTTTTTGTGCTTTGTGAATCATACATTTTTGACTGTTTACATCCCACTAGTTTTATTTTTAATTTATTTTACACACTTACAGTCAGCTCTCCTGCTCCTACACGTAGACAGATCTCCTTTCTGCAAGTCATTCCACCAAATTCCTGTCATATATTTGTGACTTAGAAATGGAAATTTATAATCGGAATGATCCTGCAATGCGATTGTGAATTACTTGTGTGGCTTCCGGCCCACAGAATGCCCCACCTTTCTTACCGTTTCACCAGGGCCCGACTGGCCACATCAGGCATTGTGTGATTCCCCGGTAGGCTGGAAGTGTGGGGGCTGAATTTAAAGTGGTTGGGGCCGTTTTTAGGTCGAGCCTAACGGCAGCGCTGATGCGCTTCTCATTCTGCAAAGCTTGCAGTAGTCAAGTATGCTGTGTAAGCCTCGCCTTCTCTCCACCCATATTTTTGATATGGTGTCATTGTCCTTGGTAAATGCT
This sequence comes from Triturus cristatus, assembly GCF_964204655.1. NCBI lineage: Eukaryota > Metazoa > Chordata > Amphibia > Caudata > Salamandridae > Triturus > Triturus cristatus. The sequence goes on from NC_140585.1 coordinate 162,390,734, forward strand.
TGCTTCCTATTTATTATGAGGATTGTTAGTTCCTCCTTGTAACCGCCCTGTCTCCATTAGTGATCATGGGGGCAAGCACTGTTTTGTTTATGGGCACTTATAGGGACAATGGCAGCTGCTATTTTTTTTTGTATTTGTATCCTGAGCACGCTTCATGGACACTGCTCAATTTAATACTGAGCCCTCTGTTTTAAGTTTTTTAAAACTTTTATAGTGAGCGCAGTGCCTGCTTTAGGGACACCGCGCTCTGTTTGTTTTTTGTTTTTTAACAGTAAAACTGAGTGCGATGCCGCATCAAGGATACCGCGCTCTGTTTCTTTATTTTTTTTCAAATTTAACATTGAGCGCGGCACCCGCTTCAAGGACACCGAGCTCAGTGTTGAAGTTTAAAACAAAAAAAAAGAAACTGAGCGTGGTGTCCTTGAAGTGTCGCCGTGCTCAGTCTTACACTTAAACAAGTATTAGCAATGCAACCCGAGTTTAAGGTATTGGCATTGTAAATGACAATGCCTTTTATTTACGTTTAAAAAAACAAAAATAATAGGGATTGTCATTTACAATATCAATAGCTTAAACTCGCATAAATGAGAGACCTATTGCATTGCAAATGCTTGTTTTACCTTGTGGTGTTCCTCAGGGGTCCTCCCTCAGCCCAATGTTGTTTAATCTATGTTAGCCCCCTCATCAAGCTCATCCAAAGACAGAGACTAGCTGTGTTCTCCTACGCCGATTATACACAGATAGGGGTTTCTATCTCATCGAACGTAGATGAAGAGGCCAGAAATGTCTTTAACTGCATGTCCCAATTGGCAATGTGGATGCAGAATATTTGTCTGGAATTGAGTACAGACAAAACTGAAGTTCTTCTTTTCGGAAAGGAGATCTCATTCTGTAATGATTCATGGTGGCTCTTGAGCCTACGCACTCTACCTACTTCGGTCCAGAAAGCTCGAAATTTGGGATTCCTATTTAACACTGAACTATCCTTTTCAGAGCAAATAAACTCTACCACCTCATCTTTTTTTTGTGCTGAAGATTCTGAAAGCAATCTTCCCATTTATCCCAATGACCTTCAAATTAGCTCTTATTTTCTCCTAAATTGACTACTGCAATGCTCTGTATCTGGGTGCTCAGAAATCTGTGATAAGCAAGCTGCAGGCTCTGCAAAATGCAGCGGCGAGAGTGCTTTTACAAATTCGTAAATTTTAGCCTGTGTCTGAATCATTGCAAAGTCTTCACTGGCTTCCAGTAAGAATAAGGTTTTTTTTTTAAAGCAATGTGCATGGTTTACAAGGCCCTTCATAGGACCGGTCAAAAGTATGTACAAGGTCATTTCTCTTGGTATAAGCCAATTAGGAACTTTAGATCCATCTCCCGGCGCTTTGATATGATTCCTAGATCAAATAAAGCAAGATTGGGGGGGTAGGGCTTTCTCCATCTGTGCAGGTAAATGGTGGAACCTACTCCCTCTCATGCTGCAATGTCAACCTTCTCTGATGCATTTTAGGAAGCAGATGAAAACATGGCTGTTCACTAAAGTAGTGAAATAAGCAGCCACAAGTGCAGGCTTGCATTCCTAAGACTCACCAGCGTTCTGTCCAGCCCTCTTTCTTTTTTCCTTAGTGCTACGTCACCCTCAGGTATGTGCACGCTTTCTAAAATTAATTTAATTTATTCATTCATAGAAAACCTGTCTTTAGATCTTGTGATGTCTTACGTCACCTTAAATGAAGCAAACACAAGGAGATGATTGATGGAGTGCTGAAAATTTTCAAACACTCACCCCCAGTCACTGATCTGGGTTGAATCCATCATCATTCTTTAACTCACTTTGCCACCCCAGTTCAGACACAGCTATACGCAAATCAGTCTTGATCCTGTGCCTCATGGGAACAGTCCAGACTGAACTTCCAAGCCATGTCTTCCCTGGACTGGAAACAAGCATTCTGGGACCAGTTTCAGACTAACAGTCCTCATCAGCCAGGCTAGCTTGAATCCAGTGGCAAAGTGAGCAAGGGCCAACGTCTGGGCATACCCTGCCAACTTAGGGCAAACAAAGCAAACACGAGGAGATGATGGATGGAGTGCTGAAACTTTTCAAACACTCACCCCCAGTCACAGATCTGAGTTGAATCCATCATCATTCTTTAGCTCACTTTGCCACCCCAGTTCAGACACAGCTACATGAAAATCAGTCTTGAACCTGTGCCTCATGGGAACAATGCAGACCGAACTGCAAAGCCATGTCTTACCTTGACCGGAAACAAGCATCCTGGGACTGGTTTCGTACTAACTGTCCTCATCAGCCAGGCTAGCTTGAATCCAGTGGCAAAGTTAGCAAGGGACCAACATCTGGGCATACTCTGCCAACTTAGGGCGAACAAAGCAAACACAAGGAGATGATGGACGGAGTGCTGAAACCTTTCAAACACTCACCCACAGTCACAGATCCGGGTTGAATCCGTCATCATTCTTTAGCTCACTTTGCCACCCCAGTTCAGACACAGCTATATGCAAGTGAGTCTTGACCCTGTGCCTCATGGGAACAGTGCAGACCGAACTGCAAAGCCATGTCTTCCCAGGACCGGAAACAAGCATCTTGGGACCGGTTTCAGACAAACAGTCCTCATCAACCAGGCTTGCTTGAATCCAGTGGCAAAGTGAGCAAAAGACCCACGTCTGGGCATACCCTGCCAACTTAGGGCGAACAAAGAAAACACAAGGAGATGATGGATGGAGTGCTAAAACGTTTCCAGCACTCACCCCCAGTCACAGATCTGGGTTAAATCTATCATCATTCTTTAGCTCACTTTCACCTTAAATGAACCAACAGTGGCGCATGCCCTTGACAAATCTAGGCCTTGGGATAAGAGAGGGGGATGTGCATTTGGTGGCTGAAAAGGGCATGACCTTGTATAACCACCCCAAAAAATTAATTTGTTTGGTTAAGTTGTTCTTCCAGAGACATGAAGAATGAAGATTTGATGATAAGTAAATCTTTAAAAATCTGTCTTTAAATGTAGTGTGCAGCACAGAAGTGCCACATACTCAATTATTTGAAAGCTGAGAACCTAAGGCACATATTTATTAAGATTCATGTATCACTGCATTGTGGAGAAGTGTGTCTCAATGATTAGAGCGGCAGACCCTGATGCAGAGGTCTAGCCTGGGACCAGGGTTCAATTCCCCGCCTCAGCGGGTCTTGGGCTCAAAAATTCCATGGACCTGATAATTCTCGCCTCGGTGCCTATTCCAATCATGGAGTCCCACTCTGCAACTCTGGGCAATAGCTTGCTAAATCTCCACAACTGCCCCCACAACGCTAAGGATGACTAGCCTCCACCTTGGGGGTGCCCAGGAGTGGACGGCTCACATGGAAAGCCAGGATGGGTTCCACAGCGGTATTCGTACAAGCGCCTTGAGACCCTTGCAGGTGAGTAGCGCGCTATACAAGTATCACATTTTTACATAGCATTACGTGAGAATGGATTACTCTGTGTTACGTGATTTTTGGGCATCATGGTGTACAATATGTTAATGTGCATCCTAGATATACTGTTTTTGATCTACGGTGCACGAAAACAAAAGGCTAAAGATGCGCCACACAGCTTGATTCAGGACTGTAGTCTCAGCAGAACATGCCATAATGTAACTCCTACATGTGTGACACAAAGCTGACTTATGCCCTGCAAGTCAGCTGTGTGTTATGCAGGAACCCAATGAGAGGCACAAAGTTCAAAATCACATGGTGTAATAAACAATCGTTTGGACTACCACACCACCATATCGGAAGTCTGGCCAGGATGTAAAAGATGCGGAGGCTGCCATGAAGTCCCCCAAAAAATAAAAGTACATTTCGCAGAGGAGGAAAGCCAGGTTTTGATCACTGATGTGACCATAAATAAGAAATCTTTGGTTGTCACCTCAAAATGTTCATTAGCCAAGGAAAATGTATTATGGCAAAAAAAAATGGACAAGATAAACTGTGTGGCACTAACAAGAAGGAATTTGAGTGTAAGGAAAGGTTTCATGACCACAAATGCAGGACTAAAAAGAAACTGGCCAGGAACTAGAAACCTGCAATGAGGATCGGAAGAGGAGCAGATGCGCAGGAGGCGTTGTGACCCCATTAGAGGAGGAGGTAGCATCACTTATTTGAGCTGAATAGTTTGCTGGAGTCGAGGACATGGACAGTGCTGACCTTGAAGACCAACTAAATGTACATGATGAGTTATAACATAATGCATGTATTATATATGTTAACTTTACCAATATGAGTAGTTACAAGCATAATAAAAGAACCATTGTACATAAGCATACTTAAGGCTACAGTGTAAATTACTAAAATGATGACACATAATCATATAGTGCAGATAGTGAAGAGGTTCCTACAACTAACTGACGGCTGCCTGCTCAGTGTGCAGGGGAAGGAAGAAAGAGGTGGCAGCAGAGGTGAGTGAGGGAGGGAGGCACCCACCCTGCTCATTCCTGTCCCATCACCTGGAACTGAGCAGTATCACATGGAGCAGGGTTGGCTATCATGTGCTCTAAATCCTCCTCGGGGAGCATCTCCTGTTCCTTGCTGCTGGAGGAGGGGGCCGTGGCTGAGGCTGCACGTGCTGCTGGGCTATATTGAAGCTATCTGTCCTGCCCCTCAACTCCGATGCCAGAACGTGTTTTGGGAACCACATGATGTCTGGCTTCTGAACGTATAGCCAAAATCCTACGAGATACGCCAATTGTGGCAGAAATACGTGCCAAAGCCTACCGGATTGTAACACCGCATCAGCAACGGTTTAAAAATGGTGTGCGAACCCATCGCGGCACCTCCAGCCCAGGAGTACTTCTATTGCCTTCACCGAGCAGCTGCTGCTTATGAGGGAAGCCTTTTACACCCCTCTGCTCAAAGTACATCTTGTTTTTGGTCCGCTGCTTGACACTTACATACACGGCAATCGGCACCGCAATACTGTCTGTCCCTGTCTGACAAAAAACAAATCGCAGCTGTAATTTTCCCGATCAAGCCGCATCTGAACTTTTCTTGCCGCAATATGTGCTATGTGTAAGGTCGTGCATCAACTTACCAGCGCTAGGCTTTGGAGCCCCCTGCTTTGTTATAATTGTAACTATGACTGCTACAACTACAACTGCCCAGTTACTCGTCTATGACCCATACTGGCAAATTCAACCGAATACAACCAAGTGCAGACTGCAGACAAGATGGCGACTAGCACATGTCGTGTTCAGTTCTTATCTGTGCTGTAGTTCCTTACAGCACTTGCTCCATCATGCTAGCGGGACCCCAGACAGCCAAATCAGTGATTCATCTGATGCCTGTGTGTCTAAGGCCTCCTGTGTAATTAATGCCTTGCAGTGGGGAAGATCTGCAGACTTTTGAACTGTCCCTTCCACCCCTCCTCTCTCCATTCTTGACCTGGGGGCGAGCTGGAGAATGAGGCGGATGGCACTTCCCAGTAACACCGTGACCTGTGCTCTCGATGGAACTTTGATGATGCCCTCTGGGAGGAAACCACCATCACTGTCTGGACTTGCTGTGGTGCCCGAGCAACCTTGGCCGATGTCCGGTGGAGCTGTCCTATGCAGCTATAGAGGAGTTTGGCTCTGGTTCAACCCTCAGCCAGCACCTACCCAGCCAGTCATCAGACATTGTTTTCCTCCTCTCCCCGTTGTGTTCTCTACCTGCATTCCTTACCATTGTTTATCATTCCCCCTCTACCTTTCACTCCCCTTAAGACATGGGTACGCGCTAATAACTCATATTATTGTGTAATCTCATGTTTTTTCTCCTATTTCTATTCTTGGCTATATAATTATGTAACCTGTAACTCGCTGATCCTCATGTAAAGTGCTCCGATACATCCGGGTTTAACCAGTGCTATATAAAACTTTGCAAATAAACTAACTGTAGAATTGCCACCATGAGTCTGGATATGTGAATGTATAGAGGTATACAATAATAGACAGGAAAGTTGTGTCTGTGTCTTAGTAACATTTCTACATACCACCATATCATCACTGAAACACACAAATCTGGCTTCACATAATGGAGTCCAACAAGTAAACTTTGAATGGTGTGTAATTTGAACAGGAGTGTACAATATTATGTAAAATCATCTTCCAACCATATACAAGTATGCCTGCACTTCAGGCTCGTTTGATTGTTCAGGATCCTGTTATACCTTCACGAGTGCCACGTGTATGATGCATACACAGAGTTCAGTTCAGGAAGAATGAGGAGATGTGTTGGAAAAACATACCTGTTGGCAGGCCTAGGATTATAAAGGGATTTCTTTCTTAGATATGTGATGGAAGAGAACCTGGCCTCTCAAACCACCTCTAAAAATATATTAAATGATTTTCACAATGCATCTTAGAATACAGCTACTCTCAATGTTGTGTATAAGGTAAGCCTGGGCAAAGCACTACGCTACGCTCGCGTAGTTTGCGAAGTTCGCGCTACTTCGCACTACATGAATTGCACGTAGCACAGTGTGAACACGCGTAGCATAGTGTTGCGTAGTGCTGCGGTCATTTTTCGCTTGCTCGCGGTCCTCAACGTCAAGTTGGCGACCGCGAGCAAGCAAAATGACATCCCGGCGAGACTTTTTCCTTGTTCGCGATCAGCAACATCAAGTTGGCGATCGCGAGCATGGAAAATAAACCTCCTGGCGAGATTCCCAACGCGAGGAGGTCAGGTTTCTCATTGCGAGGGGTCGCGTATGCTCGCGACCGCTCGCGATGAGAAACTACCAGTTCGTGTTGAGAAAGCAGCCGCTCAAGTAAAAATCTACTCGAGCAGCAGAAAACTACAGCTCGCACTGTGCAAGATGCCATTTTCAATGATTGCACAGTGCCGGTTGCTTGTCCGCACTGTGCAATCATTGAAAACAACATCTTGCATAGTGCGATCATGTTACTACGCAGTTCGCGAAGTGCTACGCGTAGCTCGCGTAGTGCGAACTTCACTTTGCGTAGCTTTGCGAAGTGCTACTTCGCGAACTACGCCCACCCTTAGTATAAGGTTCCATCTGATCATGCCTTACAACTCATTTAGGAAATTAATGTGAAATTGTAGTACTGCAGTGCAAGAACATTTAATGAGCTTCAGCGAGCACTTTTTATTCATAATTTGTAATGGCTGTAATCCATCCTTTTTTGTGAACAATGAAATCGTAGGACAAGTTATGAGATCTGCGAGGCAGTGTTTTTAACATTCAGAAATGTGTGTGGATGTTTAAGTTCACATTTCTTTGCTCAGTAATGATGTTGAAATGTATTCTTTTTGGATGTTTGAGTGCTGCACAATGTAATACCGAATTGAAGGCACAATTAATCAAATATACTGTAAAAAAAGATATACATAATACTCATGTCTGTGTTCCATTAAGGTGAACATGGATAGAGCATGGAGAACCTATTAATTGACTATTTCTTCCTCCATAGGCTGCAGAGAATATGCAGGTGTGTAGAAGAATGTCAAGACGCTGTGAAGACAAATGTAATGTGAATTCCTATTTTGTTTATAAATAGGTGTCTTCTAAAATTGCTTTGAAATGCTTAACATGTATGAGCCTAAAGGCATTTAGTCATCTATAGGCATAATTAATTTTTGTGTGTCAATATGGTACTTTGTTGCACTTGTAAATAATGCTATATAACAAAATGAGGATGGGGAAAAACACTAGAGCATATTGTTGACTTTGACTGAGATTATAATCTGGCCATATTGCCATGTAGCTAAATATGCTGCTATTGTTCCTCTATGTCCTCAAATCCTCCCTGCCCTCATGGATGCAGACACCTTCAACCTACTTCTGGAAACTACGGACTGTTCTATCTCAGATCTTGGGAAGGAAAGAAGATGCTGGGTCTCCAAGTGGACCAAACCAGACTGTTTCTAATGCAGCTGTTCTCCATGTCACCAGCAAGGAATATAATGCGCCCAAGTCAGCTTTCAGCTGAGTGTGGAAGGAATCCAGCAATGTAAGGCAGAAGAGGTCTAGTTAGGTATGGAGACATAAGTAGCACTCTCAAAGGAGTCTGTAGGTATCTCAGCCCCAGTAAAGGGGTGGCAGAGGCAGTATGAGACACCCATTCTTGGGTCCATGGATTTGATGTCTCTTTAGCTGACATCCCTGGTGATGTGATAAAGAAGAGTGATCAACAACTCTAGCATCAGTGAAGTTGTTACCCAGTTAGGAGCCATCAATACTTCAATCCTATGATTACGTGAAGGCATGAGGCCTTAGCCAATGCAATGGATGCCAAGATAGACTCCTTCATTGCGATAACTAGTGCCCCCAACAGCAGCGTCATTGCTGTGTATTAGAACCATCAAGTCAATGCTAGGGAATACCACACAAGCTTTGTGGCATTATCAAATGTTCTAGCGAAAATGGTGGTCATATTTTCAACCTCTAATATTGGTGTATTGGATACATCCACCATCATACTGCAGTCTGTTTTTGCATCTCAACAACAAGAACGGGATGCTGAACATTCATCACAGAAAAAAAGATGTGTGGTTCCCAAATTTAGACCAAGAATAGCCTGTTGAACATTAGTGCCATAGTGATGAATCCCTCTTAAGCCCACTTTGGTTCTTCCTTCGGATTCACACTTTACACATTTTAACCGACTATATTTCAGCTAGACTGTTTCATATATTGACTTGCATAACATTCTTCTGCAAAGACTATGTTCGCTGTACATGCTGCCTATTTCTCGAAAGCCTTTCCTGCTACATTTTCAGTTAAGCAATCAATCAGGATTTTAAAGCACAGCTGATTTACCTGCAAGGGTTACTAGGCTCAGTGGTGTTCATGCTGTTGAATCATGCTGCCTGAGCCTATTGGTTGAACTTCCAGGTCTTGGGGTCCTTCCTGAACTGTTGAAGCGATAGTGAGGCTCGGATGTGCAGGGGGAGAAGGAGTGGCTTCTGCTGTTTGGTGGATGCGTTGGATGCCTGCTAGGGAGAGGGATCCAGAACAGAGCTTACTGGTAGGTCGGTCGAAATGTCCTCATTAGTTGAGGCATGCCGGTCATTCGTTTTGTATTGCCTTGTAGACACGGGTGAGCAGCTTGAACTGTCATCTCTTTGTGACTCGTAGCCAATGTAGTTTCCTGTTGTAAGGGGTGACGTGCATCTATCTGGGGAGGTTGAGGATGAGTCTGGCAGCTGTGCTCTGGATGGTCTAGATTTTCCTCAAGAGCTGGGTGGTGATTCATATTTAGAGGGAGTTGCTGTAGTCGAGTTTACTGGTGATGAGAACTTTTTTGGGAGTTCGCCTGGAGTTGGGTGGGAGCCATCTGAAGACTTTCCTGAGCATTCAGAGAGAGAGGAAGCAAGCAGAGGAGATGGCGCTGACTTGCTCCTTCATGGATAACTTGCTGTCGAAGATGATGCCGAGGTTGTAGAAGTGCAGGGTTAGGGTCCCTCTTTGGTGGCCACCATTTCTTGATCTATTGGCTTTCCATTATCTGTACTCTCATTTAAGACTAGGAACAGTACAAAATATCCTATTGCTTATTATTGTCTGCTCAGAGACAGCTTCTAACAAATTAACACATTTTTAAGTCAGTTGTACACGTCTAACATAGTAGGGTTTTTACTATATAAACACTGCACAGTCATCTTAGAGGTCACGGGGGTATTGCAGCCGCAGTGGTCCTAGAACGAATGCATTTTTTCAACATGCTACTCTGCTAATGCTGATCTTCTATCCGGACCAAGTCACTCAGGTACGGAGCAGATGGTAGCTGCTGTACTGTGTTCTCAGATTATAGGCAGGGCTAGGTAGAAATGCATAGACATACATTTATATAGAATAAGCACTTCCATGGATGAATTATTCATGCTGTTCACCAAAGATGCAAAAGCTGGTTACATTGCTTTGTTTTGTCTACCTAATAATTGCAGCTCATTCTTTCCATGCAAGAACTATTATTGTGTCAATAAATGTATTTAAAACTTTCCTTGGTGTCTTCCATGTCTTTTTCTTGGCATGCTTAAGTCACTAACAAAAGGGGTAAGCTCTGTTTCCACAATTGTGTTGGGATAAAAGGGTCATATTCGTAGTATCCAAATCCCCTTTCACCCTGGGTAGGTTAGGATATTGGGTGAGGCACGGTGAGCTAGTTAGGAATTAGGCCAACAGTTTATGATTGTGTGGGACAATTAGTCCTAACATTATGGCTTTCTGCTGTCCAAATATGCAGTTCTACATTTCTTAGTGGAAACCTTATAACATGGAGCCACCAACGCTCATAGGTTAAGCACATATTTACTCAGGGAGAGCAGTTATTATGTGTGCCAAGATACCCTAGTCACCATTCACATGGAGAGGACCATGTTAGTTAGGGACGAATCTCCCTAATTATAGAATGTAATTTCGATGCCGGTCGATCCTGCTTCTAATGTCCTGTTGGATGTGGTTGGACTGCCGTGATATCATCAAAAGCAGCCTGTCCGACCGCTGGATTACAATGTATGCATTGTGTACTCTGAGTGCCCGCAGACAGACCGTCAACTCTGACAGCCTTTTTCCAAATGTCGTAGCCACATGGCAGTGCAGAGATCTCTAACCGCCGTTCAGATTACGGTGTGGGTTTTAGATGATCAGACTGTGGCGGTCTGACGGACTGCTTTGAGTTGTCAGAAACAAAAGATTTGGTGTGCATACAGACCCAATCCTGATTCCCCCAGTGGTCTCCACCGTGGATCTCTTTCTCCAGAACCCCTCCACACCTGAGCAGCTCTATCCTGATGTCTATGACCCTGTGGGAGCGGTAATCCAGCTAAATCCTTCTGCGGTATGTATACCCATTGACTGGTCTATGAACATTCTGCTCATTCCAACATACTTCAGCAATGGGGTATATGGAGCACAAGGCATATGCCCACATATGTCATGCATGTGTGTACAATGTTTTCTGTGATTTTGTACGTACTTGCAGTGACATATTCTGGGATATGTGCACCATCTTAGATGAGACTGCCACAGTAGCAGCAGTTACATCATAATATACTCTCCATATTGTGTATAATGTTCCATCTGATCATGCCTTACAACTCATTTAGGAAATCAATGTGAAATTGTAGTACTGCAGTGCAAGAACATTTAATGAGCTTCATTGAGCACTATTTATTCATAATTTGTAATGGCTGAAATCCATCATGATACTTTACATTTTTGTGAAGAATTACATCATAGGACATGTTAGGAAATCTTCGAGGCAGTGCTTTTAACATTCCGAAATGTGTGTGGATGATAAAATTCACATTTATTTGCTCAATAATGATGTTGAAATGTATTCTTTTTAAATGTGTGAGTGTGCACAATGTAATACAAAAGTGAATGCACAATTAAAAAAATATACTTAAATATATATATATATAATACTTATGTCAGAGTTACATTTAGGTGAACATGGATAGAGCATGGAGAACCTATTAATTGACTATGTCTTTCTCTATAGGCTGCAGAGAATATGCAGGTGTGTACAACAATGGCAATTGGCTGTGAAAACAAATGTAATGGGAATTCCTATTTTGTTTATAAATAGGTGTCTTCTAATATTGCTTTGAAATGCTTAAGATGCTGAGCCTAAAATTATGTACTCATGTATAGGCATAACTAATCTTTGTGTGTCAGAAGGTCAGTCCAACCGGCTTTGTAATGAGGCCCATTGTCTGTAGGTTGTTCAAGCTAGAACCTTTAAAAGGCTACCCCACCATATTTGTTCCTGTAATGAATTCTGTTTATTACAATGGGGAACCAAATTAACATTCCTGCTAATTGCAGCACACAACATTACATGGGCTACAACTCGGGGATGGAGATGTTACATTCATGATTGATGCCCACAGTGATTATAGAACATATGCTTTCTATTGACAGGTCACTTTCTCAGCACAAAATGCTAGCATACAAATATGTCACTATTGTGATGAAGCTAATTTACCTGATGCATACATGTGTTACAATTATTTGGAAATACCATTATCAAGAACATAATAATTTGTTCCTGGGCACCCTACCACATACATTAAACATCATACAAATGGGTCCGCTAAGTAATGACAGGGTCAAATGGCCAGCACAAGCAGGCTACACACCATATCCAAGTTTAGCGCTACTTAATGCGGGTGATTTATGTGCGCTCTACAATAATCAATAGAAATAACATAGTTTGCTATATGAACAATCACAGCTACCCCAGCAAGGGCTGTTAAATCTGTGTATCCACAGTTACTTGTGTCTGCAATTAGTCCTGTGAATATTAATGCTATAATGGAAAAGGTTCCCACCAGACAGAAGGAAATTCCGTTCTGGATTGGACAAAAAAAGAATCAGCTTGAAGCAGTATATCCCCATAATATGGGACTTCAAGATCAACAAAGAATTCTCACCTTGTGCTTACCACTTGGAATGGCACACACCATAGATGACTGTGGCACATGGGGCCCAGTTTGTGCTGGAATATATACTGTCTCACATGGTGCCCCATCACTTGTGTTAAAACAAATGCAAAACTAATATGGGGCAGCTTCTGCCCTGGATTTGGGAATGAAACTAATTGGCAATTTTGCCACGATGTCCTCAGTGATGCTATGGCCCAATTACGAAGTTGGTTGGACTGCAACCGAATAACCTTAAATTGCGGTCTGCCTGCCGTCTGTCATTGGGTCCAACCGCCGCATTACGACCAGGGAACAATTGAACCCTGTGTATATTCTATGAATAACCCTTTATTTCCGGTAGCAAAATCAGATCATTCCAATCTTATAGTTTTAACATTTAAACTTTTAAATAGTCATACACACACATTTGCAAAACAAGATTCACACAGTACAGCTCTAAGGAACAACATTGTGTGTAAAAAATACAAAACAACTTTGGAGATTTCCAACCTTTTTTCCTGCTAATATTTAGCGCCTGTAAACAGGAATCTGACAGCTCTCAACATCACTTTTGACAACTCGCTCTAGAGTAAAGGAATAGTCCTTGACTGCCCGAGTAAAGTTGATTATACATAGTATTGACGCAGGAGCATTGTCCTCTATCAATGACATATATCTAACGAATGATGATTTAAACACACACACTTGACCAGAGTAGGCCACATTGTATTGGGATTTCTTCAATATGACGGCAAATTCAATTTTAATAAATCAAAGATTGCTTTTCTCAATTTCCTATTTTTGTGATACAAGTTTTCACGTGAGAGTAAGAGCCTGGCAGCACACTTCCTCAAGAAGTGTGCTCTATTACACCCTTCAAATACACTTATTAAAGTCTTTATTAGGATTCTTAAAATTTGGCATCATGTACATACAATATTATGCGCAATGAATCAAACCCTTTTGTGATTTAGATTTTACTGATTTCTCCAACACACACTGGACATCAGAAAATACAGAAACTCATTGGTCCTTACAGACTGACATGCTTGCTTCAAAACACTTACACACATGTGTAAACAATACAAATGTAGTTATCTGTATAATTGTAGGTGCTATGGCCTCACATATGTCACATTTAATAAAGGTCACACAGGGCTTGTTGCATATAAATTGCACTTATATTCCAATCCAAAAGTGTGTTTTGCATCCACTGAGAAAATTCTTACTACTGTTCAGATTGATATTGTAAAGGAAAACCATTGACCCAACGGAAAACTAATAATTGTCATTATTCCCATCCCAGCCTTGGAGGCTTTTGCAAAATCTCCTGTTCCAAGTGCGAAAGCCTTACATCCTAGATGGATACAATGGACCACTTCTCTGGCAGCTACTGATGTAGCTTATGTTTTTTGACTCAACATTAACAACTTTTCCAATACAAACATGAATCCTTCATGCCAAATAATATTTTACCTCTTGATCAATACAAACACATAATCTACTCAAGCGTTCTCCAATGTCAGTCCTGGATGGCCAGATCCATGACTGGTTTTTAGCATATCCACATTTAGAAAAATGTAGTTATCCTAAAAATCAAACATAGACCTGGCTATCCAGGATCGACATTGGATACCCCTGATCTACACTGATGGTTGAGCCCAGCCTGTTATAGGACAAAAAACACCAGTTCTTCAGCAGCATGCACCGTGGTACACAGTATCATGAGGGATGGTACATTCCATCCTCAAAAGACATTGACACAGTCCATAGGTACTCCACTGCACAATTGTCTGAATTGATTCTTGCAATAGAGAATATGGATCCTGTATTCTTCTGACTGATTGTGGGTGATTTGTATAATTGTGTCCGGTCATTCAATGAAAACTTACATTATTGTGGCCAAAAAGGAATTAGAGACTTGAAAGGGAATACTGTAAAGAATAAACTGCTTTGGGGAAAGATTGTTTGACTTTACTTGACTATTTAAACTGTCATGCTCTAAAATGCATTATTTGTGCTGGAATTAAAAAACAAATACATACCAAAACTCCTGTGAGCGTGGTTACTAAACCATATACTGTGAAAAGCCCTGTCATGTTGAGACAGAGTAGCTTAATCTTCGCCCTCCCCTTCCACTGAAGCTAAATGATTAAATATCAAAGATCCCTGTGATGAGTGGTGGACCCTGATCCTTAGCATGGACAGATGGATGTTCTACGTTTTAGCTGACATAGCAATCTTGTCTCAGAACCCTCACTCAGTGTGCTCAGTTATATGACAAGACAAGTGTGCCACAAACAGCAGCTGAGTTCTCATGTAATGTCTACGTGATAGTACCTGACTAGAGAGTAACTAGGGGCATTGTTGTTGATCTTATCAATGGTTTAAGACAAAATTCCAGGAAAAGAACAAATGTCTGTTCCATTTGAAAGTACAGTGTGGCACAAAGCAAGTATGTTTATACAGTAATGTATGAAAGCAAAATTGTGGCCTGCAATGTGCACAATTAGGCTACCATAGGGAAACCTACACTGGGCCAAGCAGGAAACACATGACAATGAGTGATGCAGAGAAGTGTAGAAAGGGTCAGGAGAAGTGCAGAAAGAAGCAACACAGGTGCAGAAGGAGGCAAGAGAACTACAGAAAGAGGTAGGAGAGGTGCAGAAAGAGGCATGAACAGTGGAGAAAGAAGCAAGAGAGGTGAGGAAAAAAGTAAGAAAAGTGCAGAAAGAAGCAACAGGTGCAGAACAAGGCAAGAGAGGTGCAGAAAGATACAGAAAAGTACAGAAAGAAGCAACAGAGATGCAGAAAGAGGCAAGAGAATTGCAGAAAGAGGCATGAGATGTGCAAAAAAGGGAAGAGGGATGCAGAAAGAGGCAAGAGAAGTGTAGAAAGTGGCAAGAGAGGTAAAAAAGAGGCAAGAGAGATGAAGAATGAGGGAAGAGAGTTTCAGAAACAGGATTGAGAGAGGCACGGAATGAGGGAAGAGGGGTACAGAAAGAGGCAAGAGAGATGCAGAAAGAGGGAGGAGCGGTGCAGAAAAAGAGAAGAGAGTTGCAGAAAGAAACAAGGTAAGATATGTGCAGAGAGAGGCAAGTAAGGTGCAGAAAGAGGCAAGAGGGGTGAAAAAGGGGGCAGGAGCAGTGCAGAAAGAAGCAACAGAGGTACAGAAGGAGGCAACAAAACTGCAGAAAGAGGCAAGAGAGATCTAGAAACAGACAAGAGGGATGCAGAGAGAGGAAAGAGGGGTACAGAAAGGGGCAAGAGGGGTGCAGAAAGAAGTAAGAGAGGGGGCATCTAAGTATGAGAAGTACAGAAAAAACCAACAGAGGTGCATAAAGAGGCAAGAAAAGTGCAGAAACAAGCAAGAGAAGTGCTGAAAGAAGCAACAGAGGAGCAGCAAGAAGGAAGATAGGTGATGAAAGAGACAAGAGAGTTGCCCAAAAAACAGAGGTGCAGAAAAAAGCAAGAGAAGTACGGAAAGAGGCAAGTTAGGTGCAGAAAGAGACAAGAGAGGTGAGGAAAGAGGCACTAGAGGTACAGAAAGAGGCAAGTGAGGTGCAGAAACAGGCAAGAGGGATGAAAAAAGGGGCAAGACCAGTGCAGAAAGAAGCAAGAGATAAAGAAGGAGGTAAAACAATACAGAAAGAGGCAAGCGAGTTGCAGACACTGCCAAGAGGGATGAAGAAAGAGGGAAGAGGGGTGCAGAAAGAGGCAAGAGGGGTACATGAAGAAGCAAGAGAGGTGGGGAGAAAAGTATGAGAGGTGCAGAAAGAACCAACAGAGGTGCTTAAAGAGGCAAGAGAGGTGCAGAAAGACACAATAGAGGTGCAGAAAGACACAATAGAGGTGCAGAAAAAGGCAAGACGAGTACAGAAAGAAGCACAAGAAGTACTGAAAGAGGCAACAGAGGTGCAGAAAGAAGCAAGAGAAGTAACGAAAGAGACAAGAGAAATGCCGAAAGAAACAAGACAGGTGCAGAAAAAAGCAAGAGAAGTACAGAAAGATGCAAGTGAGGTGCAGAAAGAGGCAGGAGAGTTGAAGAAAGAGGCACAAGAGGTGCAGAAAGTGGCAAGTGTGGTGCAGGAACAGGCAACAGGGGTACAGAAAGAGGCTAGAGAAGTGCAGGAAGAAGCAACACAGGTGCAGAAGGGGGCAAGAGAACTACAGTAAGAGGTAAGCGAGGTGCAGAAAGAGGCTAAAGAGCTGCAGAAAGAGGCAGGAGAGGTGCAGAAAGATGGAAGAGTGGTGCAGAAAAAGACAAGAGAGTTGCTGATAGAAACAAGAGAGGTGCAGAAAGAAGCAAGAGAAGTGCAGAAAGAGGCACGTGAGGTGCAGAAACAGGCAAGTGAGGTGCAGACACAGGCAAGAGGGATGCAAAAAGGGGCAAGAGCAGTACAGAAAGAAGCAATGCAGGTAGAGAAGGAGGCAAAAAACCTGCAGAAAGAGGCAAGAGAGTTGCAGAAACAGGCAAGAAGAATGCAGAAAGAGGGAAGAGGGGTGCAGAAAGAGGCAAGAGGCATGTAGAATGAAGAAACAGAAATGCAGAAAGGCAGATCTATGACAGCTTCGACACACCAAGACCCTGCCACTACGCCCGCCTCAACTGCACGCACAAAAGAAACCACACCGCACCCCAACAGACCATGCTCTGCTGGACCCCACAACACAGGATACACTTAAGACCACGAACAGCATCCACCCAGGAGCCCCATTGGATCCTTTCCCATACCACATCTTTCACTGAACGTCCCCACCTTCACAGCACCATCAACTGCTCCATTGAAACCACCACCTTTCCAGATGTCTGGAAACATGCCAAGATTAACCCTCTGCTGAAGGAGCCATCCTCAGATACAACGGACCTCAAAAATGTCAGACCCATCTCCCTCCACCCCTTCCCAGCCAAGTTCATTGAGAAGGCCATCAACGCCAAACCCTCCTCATTCATAGAAGTGAATCATGTCATGAACACCTCCCAATCCAGCTTCTGAAGCAACCACAGCATGGAGACCGTACTCCTGACCATCACTGATGACATCCACTCCCTCGTAGACCAGGGTGTGACCACAGCCCTCATCTGACTTGACCTATCAGCTGCCTTCGACACTGTCTCCCACCGCACCCTAATCATGAGACTTCACGACGCCGGCATCCGTGACAAGGCACTGGACTGTATCCGCTCCTTTCTCACCGTTCAGACTCAGTGAGTCCGACTAGCCCCATTCCTCTCATAAGCTACAGATATTAGCTGCAGGATGTCTCAGAGCCCCACGCTCTTCAATGTCTACATGACCCCCTTGCAGCCATCATCAGAAGCAACGGACTCAACATTGTCTCCTGCGCCGACAACACCCAGCTGACCCTGTCCCTTACCAACAAACCCACAACCGCTAGAACCAACTTCCATAGCAAAATGTAGGCTGTTTCTACCTGGATGAAAGACAACTGCCTCATCTTGGGACCCTCCCCTTCAGCTTGGGGTGACTCTTGCTGGCCAGCTACACTGGGATCCACTCCCACCCCGATGGACCATGCTCGCAGCCTCAGCATCATACTGGACTCATATCTCACAATGAACCGCCAAATCAATGCAGTTTACTCAGCCTGCTTCCACTCTCTGCCTGCTTAAAAAAACCTTAAGATGGATCCCCACAGAATCCAGAACCCGTGTACTCCTCACCGGCAGACTTGACTAAGTCAACACACTGTATGCCGTCATTACCCAGAAACATCTCAATAAAGTATAGAATGTCCAAAACACTGCATTCAGACAGGTACTTGACATCCCCTGCTGCAGCCACATCACATAACACCTCAGACAACTCCACTGGGTCCCAGTCATCAAGAGAATCCCTGTCAGGCTCCTCACACATGCCTACAAAGCTCTCCATAACAAAGGAATAGCATACCTGAACCACTGCCTCACATTTTACGTACCTGCCTGACAACTCCATTCTGCCAAACTCGCCCTAGTCTATGTCCCCAGGATCCACAAGACCAGAACCGGTGGAAGTTCATTCTCATACCTCATTGCCAAGACCAGGAACACCCTGCCCCTTGACCAAAGGCAATCCATGTTGCTGACCCAATTTAAGAAGTACCTCAAGACCTGGCTCTTCAAATGATCCTACACCTAGAAGGACCAGCAGCCTCCGTGGCCTTGAGTCCCTACCGGGTGAGTAGCTGTGCTTTACAAGCCACTGATTGTTTGACTGATTGAAAGTGCAAAATCCACTTGTCAGGGTTGATGTGATGGTGCCATACTGTTCCCACTTATAAAGGTAGGATTGGGTATTGCACAACAAAATGTATGAATGTAAGGACTGAGTCCTCCACACATCAGAGACTGCTGGCCTAAGTCCTAGCTATCTACCAGGGCCTCATCCGCAATTGTAACCTACTCAGGGTAAAAGATGAGTTGGCAACCTCGAACATGACCCTCTGATCGACAAGGGAATCATGGAAACAGAGCGTGCACCTTTTGTTGGTTATTTACGCATGCCAAGATAAACACAAAGAAGATAGAAATTAAAGATTCAGTTACATTTATTGAAACAATCATAGTCTTGCATAGAGCAGATGAAACAAAGCAATGCAACCAGCATTGGGAACATGGTAAACAGAATGAACAATCCAATCTTGGCAGTGCTTATTTCATACAGATGTGTGTCTATGTATTTCTACCTAGCCTTGCCTCTAATCTGGAAGCAGAGTAGGAATACCCTCTACCCAAACTCTTAGGATATCCTGAGACCGATACCTTAGTACCTTTGTCTGGTATAGGATTGGAAATTCCCATCTTTAGGATCAGGATGAAAGAACAGCATTAGCAGAGCTGCATCCTGCAAAGCAGCATTAGTTCCAGGGCTGTTGTGACTGGAATGTCCTTCTGACCTCTAAGCGGACAGTGCAGTGTGTATATAATAAAAAACCCTACTATGTTAGACGTGCAGCACTGATGAAATTATGTGTCTACTTGTTATAAGCTCTCTCTGAGTGGGCAATCGTAAGCACTACGCTATCTTGTACTGTTCCTAGCCTTGAACAAGAGTACAGATAATGCAGAAGAAAACGCTTCCTAGAAAAAGACAGCATGTACAGTGTACAGCTTCTTCACAGAAGAATTTAATGCATGCACATATATAAAACAATGTATCTAAAATGAAGTCTATTAAAATGTGTAAAATGTTAAACCAAAGCGAGAACCAAAGTGAGCCCAAGAGAGCTTCATGACACCCTCCCCTTGGCTGTGAAAAGACTCAGCTTCTACATAAAACTAATTTAAAAATAAAGCATACTAATGTATCTAATGCACTAAAGATAATCGAGGTAGATTATTTAATGCTATTTAGACCAGATACAATCGATGGACCCAACTACGATATGATCGTAATACTCTAACTTTCAAGGATTGCTTTAAGTCATGCTTTTTCCTTTCGAAAATCAAATTTCCTTTGGGATGATAAGGAGATAATCAATACACAGCTATACTCAGGGTCTCCATAGATTTCCCTGTAAAACTTAGAGGCAAAAGCAAGGCCCTGGTCTGAGTTTAATGCAGCTACTGCATATGTACTGATTAAGACTTGCAAATCTTTCATAACAGCTTGAGTGGTAGCCAATCGTTGTGACCATACCCATAGAACTCTACTGCAAACAGAATAATTTTGAATACACCATTCAAATACAGGGAGCCGCAATGGTCTACATAGATGTATTGAAGAGGTCTTCCTGAAACCAAAACAGGTGCATGCGATGGGCATGCAATGGTGGAGCTCTTTATTTGTTGGCTGATAGCTCTTATCTCATTCTGTAACCCTCTTGCCTGTTTCTGCACCACACTTGCTTTTTTCTGCACCTCTCTTGTTTCTTTCGGCAACTCTCTTGTCTCTATCATCACCTCTGTTGCTTCTTTCTGCACCTCTTTAGCCTGTTTATGCATTTCTCTTGCCTCTTTCTGCACTTCCCTTGCCTCTTTTTATACCTCTCTTGCCTCTTTATGTACTTTTCTTGCCTCTTTCTGCACCTCTGTTCCTTATTTCAGCACTTCTCTTGCTTCTTTCTGCAGCCCAATTGCCTTATCAGCAACAGTGTTGGTTCTTTTTGCATCTCTCTTGCTTCTTTCAGCACCTCTCTTGCTTCTTTTTGCACCCATCCTTCTATTCTCTGCACTTCTTTTGCCTCTTTCTTCACATAGGTTCTGCTTTCTGCACCTCCCTTCTTTCTGCACCTCTCTTGCTTCTTTCTGCACTTTTCTTGCTTCTTTCTTTTGCACTTCTCTTAGCTCTTTCTGTACCTCTGTTGTTTTTTTCTGCACTTCTCTAGCCTCTTTCTGAACCCTCTTCCTATTTCTTTACTTCTCTTGTGTCTTTCTGAACCTCTCTTGCTTCTTTCTGCACTCTTTTTCCTCTTTTTGTGACTCTGTTGCCTTTTTCTGCACTTCTCTTGCTTCTTTCCGCCCATCTCTTGCCTCTTTTTTGTATTTCTCTTGCTTCTTTTTGCACCTTTCTTCCCTTTTCTGTACTTCTCTTGTCTCTTTCTACACATCTCTTCTGCTTTCTGCTCCTCCCATTTTTCTGCACCTCTCTTGCTTCTTTTTGCACTTCTCTTGCTCATTATGTCTGCACATCTGTTAGTTCTTTCTGCACTTCTCTTGCTTTTTCCTCACTTCCCTTGCTTCTTTCTCCATGCTTCTTGCCTCTTTCTGCACCTCACTTGCCTCTTTCTGCAGTTCTTTTGCCTCTTTCTGAACCTGTGTTGCTGATTTCTGCACTTTCTTGCCTCTTTCTGTATCCCTCTTGCCTGTTTCGTATCACACTTGCCTGTTTCTGCACCTTACTTGCCTCTTTCTGTACCTCACTTGCCTCTTTCTGTACCTCTCTTGTTTCTTTTGGAAATTCTCTTGTCTCTATCATCACTTTTGGGCTAATCCTAGATAGAAACTCAGAGCACATACTAGCATTGGTCGGGTACTTCATATTTCTTTTCTTTGCTTCTCTTCCTCTCCTGATTTTGCCTACCCTAAAGTATGCATAACAAGGCTAGATATGCAATGCACAATCTTAAGCAATGTTTATTAACCATTCCTGGGGGAAACTCCAGATCTTATACTACTATTGATTGAAAAATGCCAACGGCCACAGTTGCTTCTCTGTTGCTCCTGGATAGCCCCCAGAGCATATTCAGTGACTTGCTTTATAATGGCCATTCCTGTGTGCTTCTCCTCTGCTTTCCATGGGTAGACCTTCTAAAGCACAAGACATGGAGCAAAATGCCCATCGCTAGTGGGTTTGAACAGTGGCACCTACAATGATTGTAGTGGATAGTTATGCTAGCTAGAGTCAAATGTTGTAACTAGCATGCCCTACAGACCCAGTTGGACTTGAACCAGATTTTTTAATATCTGTGCTCATAGAAAAGTTCAAGAGGAGTATTATACAGCGTTCACCTAAAATAATAATTGGAGTGAATGCCGAAAGAGTTGAAGCAAAGCATATTCCTTTGTTTTTTTCCCTCTATTTCATTAATGTTCTGGGTGCTCGGGCCCACCCACAGGATACGAAAAACAGGACATAGGAAGCAGGAAGTTAGAAGTAGTAAGGAGTTCTGGCAGGTGGCAGCTTTGAGAGCTGCAGTTTCATTTTGTTTCTCTGCCGCTAAACTACCTGCTGGAGCTTGTGGCATTCTCTGGCTTTCCGTGGCATCTGGGCTCCTACCTCGCTGAGCAAAAAAGAAGAAGAAAGCATAGAAAGGAAGGGAACACATCTTCAACTTTGCAGACTTGGCTCAGTAGGATCGCATCTGAGTGGGGCATCTGTATATAGTGGTACTTGCTGGTGTCTCTCCTGCTCTTTACTGATGCAGAGTCTTTGGTTTTATGACTTAGCCCCCCACCCCTGGGGTACCAGGGTGTGCTGGCAAAGCAACCTGGAGTCACAGCCCATTGTTTCAAGGGGAGTAGTATGAGGGAGCTGGGGGCTGACTTGCTAATTATATTAAAGCTCCTCTGGAGATCAGAAGAGCTGGACTTATACAGCAATTTTCTCCTCTTGTGTCTTTAGTTCCATCGACAGCAACAAGTCTAGAACCCCTACACAGGTCCTACTAAATACCTTGCATCTGCCTCCTCACTTATTATCTCTGTTTTGCCTTACTCATCTCTCCATTTACATAAGCAGCAATAGTAATTTCCTGTAGGTGGTGGAGGAAACCTAGAGCACTGAAAGTAGAGGAAAGTTAGTTTGTCAAAGATTTTCCTTATCATGACAATTAAGAATCTTTGAAACTGGTTCAATCAGCTGATTAGGCAACCTGTGGCCCTTTCAAGTTTAAGGAAGGCATACAAAATCTGGTTACAGAGACTCCTCTGATGACCTCCCTACTATCCCATCCTTTTTCCCTAAGGTAAGGCTTTGGGAACAAGATCAGGTAGTGCCTCTCAGGAAAGATAGTCCAAATGTTGCTACTTGAATTAAAAACTCTCCATGCAATTTAGCCACTGAATTTGGGGGCATATCAACAACAACCGGCGATAATTATCGCTCAGCGCTCTTAGTGTGAGGATAATTATCGCCGGCTAGCGTGAATTTTTATCGCTGAGATAGCGTGCTATTAGCAACGCTTATCTCAATAGCGATAAAAATCTACACGCTAACAGGCTAACGTGAGATTATCGCTGGAAACCCAGCGATAATCACACGTTACCTTGTTGATAGGGACAGGCAAACTTAGCCATGATATCCTCCTTCCATAGGATATCATGGCTAAGTCTGAAAATTAGCAGACGTAAAAAAGCAGCGTTAACCGCGGTTAGCGCTGCTTTTTTTGTCTCTAACAGGGTTAGCGACATTCTTGATAATAGGAGAAATGGCGCTTAGCGACATTTCTCCTATTATTTTACTAAGGAACGCCCCCTTTGCATCTCATTAGAGATGCAAGGGGAAGCGTAGAGTAAAAGGGTGCTAACATGCCAATTTGCGTGTTAGCACCCTGTTGTTGATAGGGCGCTAGTTTTATCTCTGCTTTTTTGGCTTTTAAAGCCAAAAAAGCAGAGATAAAGCCCTTGTTGATATGCCCCTTAGGGGCATATCAACAACAACCGGCGATAATTATCGCTCAGCGCTCTTAGCGTGAGGATAGTTATCACCGGCTAGCGTGAATTTTTATCGCTGAGATAGCGTGCTATTAGCAACGCTTATCTCAATAGCGATAAAAATCTACACGCTAACAGGCTAACGTGAGATTATCGCTGGAAACCCAGCGATAATCACACGTTACCTTGTTGATAGGGACAGGCAAACTTAGCCATGATATCCTCCTTCCATTGGATATCATGGCTAAGTCTGAAAATTAGCAGACGTAAAAAAGCAGCGTTAACCGCGTTTAGCGCTGCTTTTTTTGTCTCTAACAGGGTTAGCGACATTCTTGATAATAGGAGAAATGTCGCTTAGTGACATTTCTCCTATTATTTTACTCTGGAACGCCCCCTTTGCATCTCATTAGAGATGCTAGGGGAAGCGTAGAGTAAAAGGGTGCTAACATGCAAATTTGCGTGTTAGCACCCTGTTGTTGATAGGGTGCTAGTTTTATCTCTGCTTTTTTGGCTTTTAAAGCCAAAAAAGCAGAGATAAAGCCCTTGTTGATATGCCCCCTAATTAGTTATAAAAGCTTTGACT
This sequence comes from Triturus cristatus, assembly GCF_964204655.1. Taxonomy (NCBI): domain Eukaryota; kingdom Metazoa; phylum Chordata; class Amphibia; order Caudata; family Salamandridae; genus Triturus; species Triturus cristatus. The sequence continues at coordinate 162,414,839 of NC_140585.1, forward strand.
AAGCCCAGAGGCAACCTGCAATTCAGCCATTAAAATCAATCCTGTACATACATTTTGACTAAGTCTAGAGGCTCTACCATTGGACTGTTCCTTTAAGACTACTAATACAATATGTGAAGATCTACCTGTGGACGTTGCTCTTCCAGACAAACACCTGAGTTAACTGTCACTAAGCAGGAAGAACATATCTACAAATAAAACCAAAAAACACTTCTCAATCTATGTAATAGACCCATAGCTAGGAAACAGTTCCCACAGATGACTTTTCTCACTTGCCTGATTTTCCTTTAAATATTTCCTATGACTCGCATGAAGATTATGTGCTTCATTCTGATGCTCTCCAAGCCCTTAAGAGAATCTTGGAGTCAATGACACCGCTCTTTCAAAAAATGACTAATTCAGATCACATCCTGGCAACTATACCAGCAATTTTACAATGCCTCATCTCACATGGAAGCATGCCCTCGGACCCACACAAGTTGTCATAGGAAGGTAAACAGCTCTTAAAAAAACAATTAGACGTATGAAAGATGATGGTTCACACAAGCAGGAAAAACGTATGTGAGGGTCAGAAACAAGAATGAGGCCAAAGCTCAAGACACTGTTTTCTCTTTGCAAAAGTTTTTCACAGATTAGCAGCAGCCTTCTCATTCATTTCTTCAGTCTGCATTAGGAATAACCTCCCCTCCTTATTTTCACATTTTTAAATAGCCTCTTTAATCAATGGATAGGGAAGCTCGATCAATTGATAACCTAAAAGGCAATCAATTCCAAGAAAGCCTTTTGCTGATGAATCATCTTCTAAAAGGGTTAGAAAAAATAAAAAAATAAAATGCAGTATCACCACAAAAGAAACCACAGATAACTTTCAAAGTAATGAACGATATAAATGGTAACAACGGAAACAAAGAAATGCCAGAAGCAATACTAGACCAAACTTCTAAACCCCCCACTTTTCCCTCCAAATCATCAGGTGTTGAGTTTAGAGTCAGGTTTCATACTTTTGAGAGTACTCTCTGCTCCTCTGCAGCTACTCTGGAGGTAAAAAACTGTAAGAAAATAACCATAGTAATGGAAGAAGTTCTCCATTGACAGTGCTCTTCAATAAGTGAGAAAGGAGACCTGTTTCCAATTGATAATAGCACTTTAAATAGGCAAAGACTATTACGTCTTCTACATGTATACCCCCAACTTCACTCACTCTCCTCTGCAGTAGCAAAATTGGTTAATTTTCAAGAAAGACAAGACCTTACCACTGTGCAAGTTGAATTCTGATCAAATTTGAATCCCTCAATAATTCTAAGTAATAGCAATGTTTAATATAAAAATGTGTATAATGTCCGCAATATCCCATATTCAATCTCAAAGAATACTTACAGTCTTGTCACTAACACTGAATTCTCCAATCAGGCCTTTTTAGCAACTCCACCTATTTGCTCATTCCCTAAGGTTTACTCTGATTCGCCTGTGCACATTAGCCCAAATGGTAGACAAATTAATAACGGAGAACGGAATCAGCTGGAACAAGTGCTTCTCTTCTCAACCTGAATCCTTCATTCATCTGGCTAACCTGGCTGACAGAAAATCTTTCTTTAGATTCATTTCTTACAATAGATGTTCAGGCTGAATCCATCACCAAATGTCACGCAAAAGGGGGTCTCACCATCTACTAACCTATACTGCGTATACAAGATTTTGCTTTGCCCTCTAAAATTTACAAGGTGTTTGAATAAGTTTTCCTCATCCTTGTAATAAGCAGCATAAATCCTTTTTCCTCTTTAATGCTTAGATTTTTCCTGCACTGCGAACTTGCAACATCTTGAATCATATTTTCGAATTGATCAACTCTATTCCAAGTGAAGGTAATACTTGCAATGCTGTCGGGGAAGAATAGAAAACAAAAATTTCAGGAGGATTATAAATCGAGCCTAGATTTAAGATCTGAACATGGCCTGTAATATTTCAGAGGCTTCCTTGCTGGCAAAAATTAAACGTGGGAGACACAGGGGAGAATCCTGCGAGAATAGCTCTCAAGAATGAACACATTGGTATTACATGGAAGGGTCAACACAGATATTCCAGCAGCTCTCACAAGAATAAGTCATTTTGGTACCTCAATTATTGACTATGTAATTGTTGGCTATGAGTCATACTCATCATTTCTTGCAATAGAAGTTCTTCCCCACTCAGGGAGCTTTCAGGCCACTTTTCATATGACTCTTGCTTAAATCTAGATGAAACGGTAAAACATTCCTTGAATCCTGGTAACAGTATAGTAGCTTTGGAAATAAGTCAGGAAAGCTCTATTGGGATTCTAGTAGGATTCAATAACTAAACACTATTATTTCTCAACAGATACCGCAAATGACAAACCAAAATCCACCGTTTTATAGGTGCAGTAGTAAACGAGTTACAAAATGACAATACTTTTCTAAAAAAGATGTTTACCCTGATGAAAGCCATTAGTAAGAAACTTTCTTTAGATATAAAAAATATTATTCACCTCCAGTTTGTAAACTACTCCCTTAGCAGGAAGAAAGAAATCCAAACCCTTCGGAAAAAGTAAAAAAGGATTTGCTTTTCCATAAAAAGTATAATAGCTGACAAAAACTGGATTGATTTACAGCAGGTGGCTAAAATGAAGAATTCCAGACTTTTATGGTCTCCGATTTCTGCACAAAGTGGTCCCAACCCCCCCATTTTACAATTTCTATCATCGGCCTAGTCTGGACAAATTACATTTAATATCTTTATACTGAGAATGTACCTACTGAAAGTGGTCAATTCCTAAATTCATGAAAAGGCAGTATCATAATTCCCCTGAATAAGAATGGCTCACAAACCCTACCCGGTAACTTCTGTTAGGCCGCTCTAATTGATGCACCAAGGAAAATCTTTGCAGGCTATATCTCAGAACAACTGCAGGATTGGGTTTCAGCCAAAGGTATTATACAGTGGGAAAAAGCAGGATTTTGATCCAAACATTCTGTTACAGGCAGTAGTGCAGCTGTTCAAACTTTAATAGATAAGTACATAATTGGAAAGTCACAAATTCTGTATACTGCATTTATAGATTTTCCTACACCCTTCGATAAAGTTCGTAGGACTATTCTCTGGAAAAAAAACGCCGGGGCTGAGAGTCCCACCGAACCTGCTGGGAGCGATTACAGAAATCTAAAATCAGTGCTAGGAGTGGATTAAACAGGTATGTCTCTTGGTTCCTCTTCTTTTATCCATCTACTAACATGATTTACCAGCTCCATTTGTATATGCCTATGACCTTCACATACTGATGCACACTGACGATGTTGTTTTATTTGACTTAACTCGAACTGGTTGCAGCGTTTGTTTAAATATCAACATATCTGAAACAAAAAGTTTTCAGTTTTAGGTTTAAATCTTTGTATTTATTTGAAGGACATAACAAGATGCATTAAGCAATGCATAGCCCCACTTGTGAGCTGAACGCGTTTGCAGTGCTATATAGTGCATCGTAAATGAAATAAGGGACAACAATCCAACCTCCCAGCCCCGTATTTCCTCCCCCCCCCCCTATTTCGACAGCCCGAAGGGAAGAGGAACATATATGGCGCAGGGTATGTCAGTGTGTTGGAGGCTGGGCCGGGTCCTGTAGCAGGGCGGGAAGTCGGAGCAGTCGCATGCACTTGGGGCAGGTTTACTCATGAAATTTAGAGCATATCAGAGCTATAAAAGGATGCCACAGTTTATCAAAAGAGACCCTAACCGCTTGGATTGAAAACGAGATGAGCTCCATGCCTAGCACATACCACAGCCTGTGCAACCACTTATGTAGCGGGGGGGGTGGGGGGGGGGGTTCTGTATGTACCCCATTGAGACAATATATTCTGTAACTTTGCCCTCAGAGATATTCCCATCTGCCTACCCTTACAAGACTTGAGAGGGAATGTGAGCCTGTCAGAGACGCCCAGGATGACAAACTCCGGGAAGTGTAATATGCTGCTATCGAAGTGTTTATTGATCTAATCTAAAATATGTTCCCAGTATAATGTACTAGAGGGACATTCCCATAGTAGGTAGAACAATGTGCCCTCGGCCCTGTATCCCCTCCAGCACTCTGGGGAGCGACTGGGGTGGTTGCTATGAAGTATGGGGGGAGTGAGACACCAATACATCGTTATCTTATTAGTAGACTCTATACTGGAGATATAGCATGCCGAATGTCAGGCCCTGTAATAGACATCGCCAAATTCCTGTGGAGATAGTGTCCGCCCCAGTTCCGTCTCCCATCTCTTCTGCCCCGCAGATTTGGTCAGCTGTTCCGGGGGGTAGCATGTGATAGAGCTCCGTAATAAGCTGTTTATTCAACTAGCTAGAGAGCAGCCACCTCTCCTAAGGGGTGAGCCTTCTCTCTGATCCCTTGCGTGTCTGGGGCTGCATTATCAAGTTGCGTATCTGCTGGTAGTAGTATCGCTTGGTTTCGGGCATTACAAAATCAGATCGAAAGTCTTCAAAAGACAGGGAGCCCTTGGCATCGAAGAAATTACCTATTGATCTGTGTCCCTCCTTATCCCAGTGACTAAAAACTACAGGTCGAAGCCTGGGGAGAAGTCGGGGTTATTGGTTATGGGGGTGAGCGGCGATGGGAAAGTGGTAAAGCCACTACGTATAGCCGCTGGATCCCAAGCTTTTAGGGTGGCCCGTACGATTGGCGATCCATATAATCCTGGGGGCCGGGTAGCTTTGTGGAGTAAAGGAATCTTCCACAAGGACTGGCCAGTCAGTGCTTGCTCCATGAAAAGACGATGTTTCTCGGATACCTTTTGAGACCACTCTAGCAAGGGTCGTATCTGCGTAGTCTGATACTAGCGGTCTAGATTGGGGATCCATAGGCCCCCTCCCCAGGGGGTCTGAAACTCACGTCTTTACTCATACTTGGTTTTTTGTCCGCCTTGACAAAGGAAAAGTACTCATTTTGAAGCTACTTCAGCTTGCCTTGGGGGGTTCTATGGGCAATGTCTGAAAGAGATATAGGATTTTGTGGAGTACGCTCATCTTAAGGGCTGCCACCTGGCTCAACCAAGAGAGTCCAAACGGGCGCCAGCTGTGCAAGTCCCGCTAGATCTGTGCTAACAGGTGAGTGTAATTTAAAAAAACTGTTTCTAGAGTGGATAACATAAGTTTGATGCCTAGGTAAGGTATAACTCTCTGATCCCACCGGATAGGGCATGCCTGTTTAAGAATGGAAAGGGTAGGCGGCTTTAAGGAGAACTCTAGAGTATGCAATTTTGACACATTGACTCGGAAGCCTGATGCGGCTGCAAACATCTCCAGTTCAGCAAGGTAGACCGGTATCGATGTCTTGGGACTCTAGCCTAGCGATTAAAGCGTCCGTGTATAAGCTGGCTGATGGTATGCCACTCTCCCCTAAAGAAAACACTTCTAATCTGTTGGTTCTTCTGCACCCTCTGTGCTAGCGGCTCCATGTATAGAGCAAACAACAGTGGGGAGAGCGGACAGCCCAACCGTGTTCCTCTTGCTATCAGGAAGGGTTCCGATGGAAAGCCATTTACCCAGACAGTGGCTGAGGGATGGCAATAGCTGCTGAACACCCACCTGCGGAAGCGGCTCCCGACCCCAAACTGCTCCAGGGTGGCCTCCAGGAAGGGCCAGCGCCCCCGTTGAATGCCTTTTCTGCATCAACAGACAGCTGACTGGCGATGTCCCTCTCCTAGTGTTGTCGCTGCATTGTCTAGTCGCAACAAATCCGGTCTGATCCGGGTCTATCAATCCAGGCAATAACGACCCCAGTCTAGCCACTAGGATCCCAGTGAATATCTTGAGGTTGATGTTCAGCAAGGATATAGGCCTGTAGGAAGCACAGTATTGACTATCTTTACTAGGCTTAGGGAGGACATTAACTGATGCCAAGAGCTTTGTGGGCGGCATCTCGGAGGTGTCTCCAATTGTGTTAAAGAGTCGTGCCAATATCGGGGCTAGGATAAAGAAGAATGTTTTGTAAAAAATAGTAGTGAACCAATCCAGGCCTGGGGATTTCAGGAACTTGAGCCGAGCTATAGCGGAGAAAACTTCTTCAACCCGGATTGGACTATCGAGGAAAGAGGCCTGGTCCGGCGTTAAGTGGGAGTGAGTTATACCCCGAAGATATGTAAGGGAATTCTGTTCTGGTATTTATTGTGCAGAGTAGAGCTCTGCATAAAAGTCTCTAAATGTGCAGGATATGTCTGCTTCTTGCGTGTGTTTGACGCCCTGAGCATCGCAGATTGTTTGAACCGTCAATGCCTGACCCTGAGCGCATAGTTTGTGAGCCAGCAGGTGGCTACATCTGTCCCCACTGAGTAAAACATGTGTTTCAAGTGTAGGGAAGCATATTCAGCCTTATCCATGTCTTAACTGGCTAGCTGGGTACGCGCGGCTTCTAACTGTCTCCATACCTGCGGAGCCCCCATCTGTTTATGTCTCCCTTCAAGTTCTAGGACCTGCTTGGAGACCTACTCCCTTTTTTCCTGAGCATCTTATTGTCTGCTGAGGACGTGGCTATGAAGTCGCCCCTTGCCACCAGTTTAAGTGTTTCCCATAAGGACGCAATGGAATGGTGTCATTTACAGATAAAGAGTCCTCGAGAGTCTTAGTGAGGCTCGCAATGACTTCATGGCGATGGAGGAGTGTGTCCCTTAGCCGCCAGGAATTTTGATGGCCAGGGTGTAGGGGGAAATGTTAATGTTATAGTTATAGCTGCGTGATCGGATAGCTCCCGTGGTTCTATGGATGAATCTTGCACCTTAGAGAGAAGGGACTGGGACCCAAGAAAGTAGTCCCGCCTGGCATAGGTCTTACGAGCGTGGGAGTACAAGGTGTAGTCAGTTGTGCAAGGGTGGAAGTGGCGCCAAATATCAACTATCCCCAGATCATGTAGCCACTGTTGTCCGCTATCAGATAAGGCCCCAGACTGCCCCGGTCTCTGAGCTGAGCAATCCAAATGACTGTAAAATACTGTGTTCAAGTCACCCTCTATAAGTATCTGCCGGTCCGGGGAGGATGTTAGGTCTGCGACTGCTTTGCATAGGAATATTTCTTGACACTCGTTGGGAGTATAGATAGTGGCCAGCATGCACATGTGCATTCCTTCTTCCCTTCAATCTCAGATACCTTTGCCCCCACCACCCCTGGAAAGTTGTGAGATATGAGGATAGCTATCACAGCCCGCTTGGTGGCAAGAGAAGAGAAATATTGTTGTGGGAAGGCCTTGGTGCGTAGTCTGTGGGTATCGCTGTGCAATAGATGGGTCTTCCTGCAGTAAATATATTTGCGCATTCGAGTTCTCCAAGTAAGACAGGATGGATCTTCGCTTGGTATGGTTATAAAGCCCTTTCACATTCAAGGCTAGGATTTTAACACTCATCGATGTGTAACCTGGGGTCTAAGTGTGTTGTTGGAGTGAGGCAATGAACTGTGTCTATCTTGCATGGGAGTGTGTGGGGTCCTATGTGCGGGGATCTGGCCTGGTAGAAATTGCATAGGTATGGGTGAGATGGAGGGAGCACAGAGAAGGGGGAGTGAGCCCTTGCAACAAAAGTAACAAAACCCCAAAATAGCAACTACATGAATATGGTAAAAAATCATTGAACCGTCAATGTCCGGAGCGTGCAGCTCCTTGGAGAGAAAGTATAGGGTACCAGTGGGTGGTGTCTCCCCATTCCCCCCAGACTTAGCCAGTGCAAATGTTTGAAGCAGTTCCAACAACGGGCAAGGGAGCTAGTGACTGACCGCTAGTTCTCTGTATACATTCAGAAGATGCCCCAGTCAGGGATGCTAGAACCTCCTGCCTCTCCCTGACCATAGTGTCCAAATCAGGGCGCAACGATGGGATGGGTGACTTGATAGTGGTCCATCCAAGGCCACTTTGGCATCTGAGGCCTTGGTTGTTCTGATGCGGCTTATCCATTGTGGGTTCCTCAGTGTTCAAAAGTTTGTAGGCTGTTCAGAGAGAGCGGGTCTGGTTAGCTCTCTCTTAAAGTAAAACATCACTTGAAAGAGGTGCCCCCAGGAGTACTTGATGCCGGGTTCTAGTAAATGGGACGTGATCAGACGGAATGACTTGCACTTAATTAAGGTGGAGGCTGCCAGATCCTGTTATAGTGTAGGTTTTTGACCTTTGTATTGGAAATCTGTGTTGTGCCAAGCTTCATAAAGTATTTGCTCTTTTAGCTGGCAATCGTGCACACAGGCCAAAATGTCCACTAAAGGAGCCGGGACTGCTTTCCTTGGGCCTACTCTATGATTGTGGTACAATTAGATTGAGAATTCTGGAGGCTCACTTAGGATTGAGCAGAAGAGGTCCACCACCAGGTCTTTTATGTTGCTGTCTCCCCCCCGGTGCCATGGTGTGGATGCAGATGCTGTTCCGCCAGGACCTATTCTCCAGGTCCTTGGTGTGAGCTTGGAGGTAGAGGTTCTGTTCCTGTAGCTTGAGGACTTCTTGTTGGAGGCTCTCGAGTTCCTCATTGCGCCCCGTTCCGTGCTCCTCTAGTGTGTTGATCCCTTCTCTCAAAGAATCTACATCTCGGCATATCTCCCGCATGACTGCCGAAAGCTCAAGTTTCATGGTGGACAGGTCTTCTCGTAGGGAGAAGAAAAGCGATTCTAGAAAAGATCGACTAATTGGGGTGTCCGGTCCCTCCATGCCTTTAGCCTCTTCTATGCTCTTTGCTATAGGTTGGCCCTTCACTTGCAGCAGTCTTTGACTTGATCGGCATGTCTTACACCTATCTTTCCTTCCTGCCTTTGGCAGGCGCCATAGCCCTGCTATACTGCTGTCTTCTAGAGTGGTTGTAGATCTGGTATGGGTATCTTATGGGTGAGAAGGCATCGAACAGGGGGTGTAAATCACACCTGACTCTTTCACCGGCTGGGTCGCAGTTTCCCCCTACTTGTCCTCTCACCTCGTTAGGCTCTCCTACCCAATTGTGGCAGTTGTCAGACCCTGGCTCGGGCCACCGTGATCGTGATGTACAAAGACGACCCTCGTGTCGTAGGTCCGGCCAAGTCAGAGTCCACTGCACTAATTAGGGCCCCGCTCGGCCACTTGTTTTATTTCACCTTACTGCAGACAGGGTTCTAACATGTGAGCGACCGGCAGCTGATCCAGGGCCCACACATGGCACGACTATATCCTCCCGGGCTGCACCCAGTGCTTGAGCAGAGGCGACTAAGTGGGGAATTGTATCTTCAGCCTTCAACACTCCCCAATGACCTGTGCCCAAGATGGGTCGCCAGGGGGTGCTTCACAGTCGCCAATGATCAACCACCATGACACATTTGCTGCAGTCTTGTCCTGCCCCCGCAATCCAGCCGCTCTCACCCTCTTTTAGTCCCTGGGCCCGAGCTCTGATCCTCTCAGGGCCACTTCAATGGCGCAGAGTCCAGCAGCAGGACCTGCAGGTGGCCGGGCTCATCCAGGCCTCCACAGCCTAGTCCTCGCGTGCGACCTGGTGCTCGGGTCCCCTCACTGCAAGGCTGGTTTGCGAGGCCTATTTGCAAGGCCCCGCTTGGGTGTGGCCGATCCGCTGCTCGTTGCTTATTCCCTTGGCCTCAGAGAGTCGCTATCTGCTGTACCGGTGGTCACCTCTAACCTGCCCCTCCCAGTGACTGCCAGCTGGTAATCTGGCCTCTCTGTGCCATTCCGTGGGCAGTTTAGGTGGCAGTTCGGGCAATTGGGGATTGCCAATGGGCAGGGCCTGCACGGACACTCACAGCCATGGTCTTGGGTAGTCCACACAGCCCAGGCCCACCACCTACAGGGACAGCGTGGCCTGCTCCGGATGTGGACGATATTGCCTCTCGAGACATGATGTCGACATCGATCACCTCTCCAGGCTCAGGGGTCGCTAGTTGTAGTGCCGACACTAGCACCATTCCAGACTCTCTAGGCAGCCTCTGGTCAGCAGTCTTTTCTTCACAGGCTGCTCCGTGCCACCTCCATGCCGGCCTCTAATTCTGGGATTTTGGCTCCCCAGAAAACACCGTCTGCAGCGCATCTCCCAGGGAGAATTTAACAGGCTCCGGTGTCTTTTCCGTCTCAAATGTGCTGGACTATGCCCGGAAGGAGCGGAGAGCAACAAAATTGAATTCTACCATGAAGCCATCTTGGCCACGCCCCCAAAGTTTTCACTTTAAAGGGAAGAAAATCATGTTGCACCTATTGTTAGATGGTCGTAATAACGTTGAATTAGAAAAAACATACACTTACCTTGGAAGGTTGTTGTTACAAAATTTGGAAAACAAACTTCATCTTTGACATTTAGGTAGTAAGGCTCTAGCCAAGGATGGCATTTTAAACAAATTCCCTGTAGTTTCCGGCAGGAGACATTTACATTTTTTATTGAAAGGTTTTAAAGGTAAGTTTCTCCCAACCCTCACTTTTTCATTAGAGCATACCCTTATTAAGACATGGTCCCCTCTTCACGTCTATGAAGTAAAATCCCTGCAAAAAATTACAACTGTTATTCAAGCAACTCCATTTCAGGCTTTAAGTCTGGAATTAGGTATTAATTATGTCTGCTGCCTTTGCCATGGCTGGCATTATAGCTGGGCCGACAGTCTTTTATATGTTTTTGAAGGTACACTTAGCTATTTGTTAAAGAAAGAGTATTTTGTAAATTCTAGTTTGAATTTTACATTCACTGCAAATCATATCATCATCGGTTTGCCCTGGAAAAACTTAAATGTTAGTTCAATTCAATTCAAATAGACTTTATTCGGATTTCAAAAAATCATCCATAAAAGCACAAGATCCAAGTTAAAATACACAGTTTGATACTTCAATTTCGGGCCACTATTTATGATAGGTAACAAAAAGTATGACTTACAAAGACAACAAATAAAATACAAATATACTTTCTTACTAAACTATGCATATACATACAATATATAAAAATATGCTGAGATGTAACCTCTGGTTTTAGGCTTCAAAGTGCAAAAATGCATATGTAAACAGATGCAGTCTTGAAACCATTGCGGTTTTGCAATAGCACTGGCCAGACGTGGGCAGTATGTTTCCTGTGACACATACTGGGCACTAGTGCAAAAACACATGGCAAAGCTGCTTGCACCTTGTTTGCTGCATGTGTAAAACAGAAGGCAGCAAATTATATATCCTTCAAATTAAAGTTTTCAGCAGGGCTAAACATGGCTCAAACTGATCTGAAATTATTTTTTGATTTGCTAGAGTAACAAGCTGAGAAAATAGTAGGAATGTGTAATGGTACAGATGTTTTTACCAGGGCATTAGGGCCTTATATTCATGTCCACAACTTTGCAAGCCGTAATTGTTTTCCTGATTTCTTACAAGCAATTGTGCTTATTTGTGCATGCTTTAGCATGTTCAGAAAGCTAAACTCCACGTTTTTATGCAAATGACCAAACAAAATACTTAGCATTACGATACGATAAATACAATGTTTATTTAGACCTTGGTCTTTAAACAGTAATAACCAGTTAAAATTGACAGTTAAAAGTGACAGTTCAACAATACAGATGTATACCTTCTCAGCGTTAAGACTTAATACATTTTCGGAGTGGAGTGCAATAGTAACTTATCTATACAAATCAGCTGGAGCATTTATAAAAATTATACATAATTTAAAACTCAATTTAAAATATTGTGCAATTCATCCATTTTTGAAAAGATTAATATTAGCCTTATTTAGATTTTAAAACAGTTTAAAATTTCTGGAATTTACAGCTACATCTCTTTTAGATAACTTTTAATTACATTCATATAGTTCCCTAATGCGATCGCGATCTCGAGGTTAGGCATTTCTGTGATTAGCTCCACCGCCTGTGTCCGTAACTTTATGCCATATTTTAGGAACAATGGGCGGAGACATAATTTACGCTGCTCTAGTAATGTTGCACAATCTAACAAAATATGTAATATATCACCTTTTGTTCCCAAAGTACATTTACAATACCCTTCATGGCCTAACATTTTTATTTTTAATTCTTCATTTATCAACCAGGGATTTATACCAATTCTCAGTTTTAGGATTTCCTGTCTGTACCAATGGTTTGGTAGAATATCCAGGTAAGGGAACCAATTTTTATTTAACCATGAATCTCTCATAAATTGCACAGATTTTTTCTTTGCCAGATATTCCATATCTGCACATCGAGAGACTTCCTGTCCATACTTACTAAGATCACTTTTAATGAATTCTACATACAGGGATTCTTGACAGATTTTCACTTTTAAGTTCTTACAGGCCAATCGTATTTTCTTCCTGTTCTCTTTAGCCCATTTTAGATTACTATTTTGAATTTCTTTTCTACACCATTGGGATACTTTCTGGCCTATCTCTATATCCAGGCGTTTCCAGAATCTAATTAAAGCCATTTGTGCCTGTACCCTCCAAGCAGTTGTACCTAACTCGGTTCTTATTGCTTGGATCATTGCCGAATGTGGTAATGACATTAATGTTTTTAGGCATTTCCCTTCCTCTAAATCCCAATCACATTTACCACTCAAATGGAGAACTTCCGCTCCATAGAGTACTTGTGGGGGTATCATTGCGCTGTAAACAGATGCAAAGCATTAAATTTATGTAAATTAGGCTTTGATGTGCAAGATACAAAATAAAATTACTCGATTTTCAAAGACCTGCGTGAACGTACAATTGCATTGAGGAAGCCAGTAACTCTAAAAATTAATTCATCTGATTCAAGCATTAAACAGTGTCTAAAAGCATGATTGTGATCAATCAGATTGTGTTTCCTGCAATAAGGGATTAGGTAATACTTTGTATATTTCCTGTAAAACCCGCAGCCAAAAATAAAATGGAGCATACTCTGGGTACCACCAAGGTCACAAGGGCAATTTAATTTTGACAGGTTTTTAGTGTAGCCCAGTGGGAAGCAGATAAGATTTACAATGCTCCTGTCCCTGAATCTAAATAATAAGATCCTGTTCCACCTGCCCATTTTTTTTCGTAAATAGGGCTGGGGTAACATCAGAGATTCAGTATGTAATTCCCGGATCATTAAGTAGTTTATTGTGGATTGTTTCAGTGAGTCCACTCGTTCCCTCTCATTATGGAAATGTTGATAGAGTGCCCTTCTCACTAAATTTTTATGGGAGCAGTCAATCTGGTCGGGGTTTGAAAATAGGTGACCATAATTGACGCTCACAAGGCTCCTTTCTACCGCATTTATCCATGGGATTAGACTCGAATTCTCACTTTGCAAGCAATCCATAATGATCTCACGGGAAAGGGAGGCTGCTGGGTTTTGCCAAATCCTTAACCAAAATAATGCAGGTCTGGCTCTTATAAAATCCTCAATATAATGCAATTGTAATTCATTGTGACATACGAAGGTCGGTGCACTAATAACTCCCCCCAGGATCTTCCGGCAAAATCTATTCTCTTCTCTCTGTAATTCTGAGCAATTTGAGAATCCCCAGACTTCTGCTCCATACGTTCCAGTTGGGAGACATTGGGTCCGGTAAACTTGTAATAAGCTGGAAACAACATCGGCCTGGCGGGGTTGGTGAAGAGAGGTAACAGAGTTAATAGATTTGGAAAGTTTATTTCTCCCCATTGCGACATGGGGTTGCCATGAACCGCTATTAGAAAATAACAGACCCAAGTAGGGGAAAGTGCAAGTGCTTTTTAGAGTGTTTTGACCTATCGTAATCTTTGAAATTTTATAATTCTTAGGACCGCAGGTCATTATAAAAGATTTATTAAAATTAGTGCACAAACCTAAATTGGCCATATAGTTAACAAATCCCGAAATTAAAATACGCAGAGCATTCGGGGTGCGGCCCATAAGGACCGCATCATCTGCGTAGAGTAACGCCGGGATGGGTTTCTTGTTAATAATGGGAACATCCTTGGTCAGATTGCATAGGGAATTGGACAGTTCATTAATATATAATATAAAAAGCAAGGGGGCCAAGACGCAGCCCTGTCTCACCCCCTTGCCAATTAAAATATCATTTGAAACCTCGCTTTCATTGTTTATTCGTACGCGGGCTTTCAAATTGCGATGGAGGTTGGCCAAAAAGTGGATTAAGGCTTCATCCAAACCATAATTTAAAAGAATGGACTATAAGCGAGAACGGTTTACAATGTCAAATGCTGAGGTTAAGTCCATAAAGCCAAAATATAAAGGGGATTGTTTAGCCCGTGTATACATGGCCATAAGGAGATTAAGGTTCAGACATTGTTCCACCGTGCCTAGTTTACTCCTAAAACCCAACTGACAACGATGGATAATGGAGTTGAGGAGCTAATTTTATTGAATAAAACCCTTCCGAGGACCTTCAGGGTGTTATCGATCAGTGATATTGGTCGATAACACCCCGGATCCATCCTATTTCCCTTTTTAAAAATAGGTACAATGGTACTACTAGACCATGTCGAGGGGATGGACTTCTTACTCAAGTTATTAAAGAGGTTGCAGAGTAAGGGGGCCCAAAAGCAAGTATTCGATTTTATCTGGTCGATGGACAGACCGTCCGGGCCAGGGGCCTTATTACCAGCACTATTGGCAATGGCCTCCTCCACCTCCTCTAGTGTTATCGCTATGGTACCATTGGGGAAGATATCCTCAGTTGGGTCTCCGACTGCAGCATAAAGCTTTGAAAAGTGAGTGACCCATAGGTCACCTGTGATGTTGCAGTTTATCGGGGTGATTTTGCTGCCCAGGGCTCTTAGATTCTTTACTTCTCTCCAGAACCCTGTCGAGTCTTTTAGGGCAGCAGTTTTTGTCAGATTGTCCCAGTGGCTTATTAATAGCTCCTCAGATCTTGCTTTTAATGCATGCTTATATCTAAGGCGTAATGATCTGACAAGGGACACATCTCGAGGTTTGGCTTCCAAGGCCTTTCTAAGTTCTCTATTAGCCCTCGAGCAGTTAGTATCAAACCATCTATGGTTGCTTATGTTCTGTTCCTTCAGAGGTTTGGAAATTGCCCTTTTTATGGCTGCACATAAATCACACAAGGACTTAATTGTATCGGGGCCATCGAGTGTTAGGCAATTAGAGATCAATAGAGGGTTATTCCTAATCACGTTAGCTAAAATCTCTTTGTTGTCGATCCCTCTCCATACGATCCTGAGCCTATCTGTAGATACAGTAATGTTTGAGGCTCCAACCTCGTGCGGGCCTGTGGGTCTTTTAATGGATTTAAGGTAGATTACAATTGGCAGATGGTCACTATATGGACTACTGACAACCTCAGAATTAAATAACACTCCACTGAGGAGGGAAGAGGTGAACATATAGTCAATAGTTGTAGAACAACCACGGCCAATGTAAGTGGGAACCGGTACATTTTCCTTAGGAATTCCACTATAACCCATTACATCATCTAAATCCCTACTATATAATAAGTCCAATAATTCAGAACCTCGTCTGCAGGGTGGGGATGTAGGATGAATGTGAGCATTAAAATCTCCACCTACACAAATACCATCAAATCGGCCATACTTTTCTCCATCCGCAATTTCATCGATAAAATTAAACAATTCTAAAAATGTGGGGTTAGGATGTTTAACGAAATCATTGTTATAAAAATTTATAAAACAAATCTTTAACCTTGCAACATATTTTACAGCTATCAAATATTTACTAACCACATTTAGTGGTTCGATTTTCACATCCTTGGAAATTTTTGCCCAGATAGATAGACCGCCACTAGGACGCCCCATGGCAGGGCGTGGTACAGTAAAATTATGACAGAAAAAGCCCTCCAGTAGTTGGGCACGTGTACTCCATGTTTCCTGCAACATTACCACATCAAAATCACTTATCCATGTGACCCATTCTTTAATTTTCATCTTGCCTGTAAGCCCAGCAATATTCCTGCTAATGACACTTAAAGTATCAGCCGGTAGAATATTGACAGAAGAAAGGGGGGCTACAGGACGGTCGGGGCATTCTGCATGTGGGGGTACTGATCTACCTGGGCATAATTTTGGGATACAAATAGGGTTTACCATTTCCAATGGGGCTGTGCTAGTGGCCTCATCCGATATAATGAGAGATGTTGGTGGTGGTCAATCTAGACTTCCCAAATCAGATAGGGCGGAAAATCTATTAGATAGAGGAAAGGTAGTAGAAACTGTTTGAGGTAGTCTATGGGGGGGCCTATAAAAATAACCCAATGGAAGAAGGGTTATAGCAGTGGACAGGCTGGCGTGAGTATTATGTGTGTCCATAAAGAATCTTACGGAATTTGGATGTCAAAAATTGATCACAATACAGTCTCCACTGATATTTTTGTGTTGTCCGCCCACCCAGCTCACCCGACGGGTTGATATAATCTCATTAGAAATGTCCCATCTTGCTCCTTTGTGTTTGGTCAGCCAATCTATGCATTTATTGTGTAGTTGTGCCCATGACTCACTTTGACCTTCTTTAAGAGCAGGGACACCTGCTAAAACCAAAACATATGGGCAGGCTTCTGGGGGTAGGTGGAGCGGCGGCCCTAAATTATTGATAGCTCTATTTCTTTCAGGTACGCCTCCTTTATTAGTTACACCATCCAGGATGTTACCTGTCCTAGTCAATGAGGTAGCTAAAGGAGCAGCAATGGCCATAACATTTGAACTTACAGTTCTGGCCGTTACTGATCCTGCCACCTCGGAGGGGTCATGTGTTGAAGCAATAGTCCGTACAGGTGGGGTATTAGCTAGGCTGCTATTAGAGGGCGCAGTTTTAGCTATGATAGGGCCTTTAATCTTACAATGGCCAGGGTCTGTGATGACAGCCGAACCCCTCTCCCTCAGGTCATTACATAGTGATTCTAGCTTATCCATGAATTTCTCTCCCCGAAGGGTGTCTATACTAATAATACCTTTCCTTTTAGTTTCCTCTTTTTTTACAAGGTTTTCGATTTTATCAAGTCTCTTAAAAATGATATTAAATTGTTTGGCTATTTGAACTTCAACTTGTTTAAAAATTGTGTCCACGATAGTTTCAATCAAATTGCCATTGGGTTTAGGTTGAATATTTCTATCAAAGAACTCAGTCTGTGTACTGATAGAATTATCAGTGCCCTCAGGTTGCAACATAAAGTCCTCACAGGTGGCTTTATCCAGAGCTGAAGACTGTGTTCGGCAAGTATAAACAGAGAGTTTCTCAACACCATCGTTCACTGGTAATGATGGAGACGGAAAATCCTCAATGACAATTGGTGTGACTATTTCGCAGTCTTTAACTTTATTCCACATGCTCTGTGGAGTAGGTTGGTTTATACGGCGACTTGGTTGCTTTCTTTTGTTTATAGCGCTTTTCACAGGGCCTCTCTTGCGTTTTTCCCTTGTTGTTTTGTTAGTACATGGTGCTTTATCCACTCGGGTTCCACTAAACGGTCAGTAACAAGGTTAGTAACCGAACTAATGACTCCAGTAATAGAGGTTAGTGTATCAGTTTGAAATGTGGGTTTAGTAACCATTACTGTGGGGGAGAGCGGGAGCCCCGAATTTGGTGCAGTCTTAGGGGATTGAGAACATAGGGGAGTAATATTTGGTAATCCTATGGACATCCTTCTTTCGGTGTCAGCAATCTCATTGGTTACCATGGTTAAAGCATTAGTCAACAAAGTATCAAACGATGTGGGCTGCTCAATGGATACGACAGGGTCTGCATAAGCAGGCATGATCGTGCGTTTCCCCATATTGGATATTTTTACCTGTGCAATCAATGGCGAAGGGGGGGCGGCCCGCCCGACCACTGGAGACCACTGAGGGCCACAGAGGGCCCGCCCTTTGCCCGGGCTTAGCCCAGCGCCGCCCGCGCGCGTCCCGCGACGCGGAGGAAGCCGCGTTCTTTAAAGCGCCTCCGGGCGCATTGGCGGCGTCAGCGGCCGCAGGGGTGCTTGGGGGCTGTAGTCTCCCCCCGCTCTCGGCCGCAAAGTATGGTGGTGGCGGCGACGGGGGAGACAAACAGCAAGAAGGGCCCAAAACAACAGCGACAGCAGCGCTGGCGCGAAGATGGCACGAGCGGTTCACTCTGCAAGCGGCAGGTGACCAGGTCTGTTAAAATATCTTTACACTTTGTCTCCTTGCCAACTTCCCAAATAAAATTGAGTTTATCTCATTATCACTTGATCCTGGAGCCAGGTGGAGTATCTTAACACTCAGGTTAGGCATTCTACCTTTGAATGGTTCATCAAAAGATGTGACCGGGTTCTGCAACCTGTGTAAAGGTGGTATCCAAAACCTAACTTGTGGGTTTTTTTATTTCTCAGTTCATTGGACAACCACAGTAAGTATTGTTAGTATCTGCATACTTGCTACAATACATCTTCTCTCACACTAATGACTTGTGTACGCACAGTCTCATACTTAGTGGCAAAGTTTGAGCAGTCACTGCTGTAGACGCATGACAGAAAAATATTTCCCACATAGACTACACTGCGTACATAAACCCTATGGGGTCTATTTACAAGCAGGTTTGTGACGTCTTTCCAAAATGGTGCAAGAGTTTCTCAAACCTTATGCCAGATTTATGAATCCACGCAAGGCCACTTTGTCTGGCCCTGGGTGTCTCCATAAATCTGGAGTAAGGTAACGCAACAAAAATCAATGTGTTGCCTTGTTCTGCCATGGAACATCATTCCATGGGATTGCATGGGTATCCCATGCTACTCCCAGGATTTTTGACGCATTCCCAGATTTACCAGAATTGGTAAATCTGGGAATGCGCCGAAAAGAAAGGCTATCCCAGAAGGGGTGAATTGAGGAGAAATATCTTTATTTCTCCTTGTTACTTTCTCTTTCTATGTTTTCTGCATTATGCACCACTAATAGAAAATAGGAATATGCCTCTTAGGATTGTATTTGTGCAGGATAGTGTCCCTTTTTACACAAAAACAGTCCTGCATGCACATTAAGCACCTTTGTACCATTGTGAAAGGATGCTTTTGTTGGTGCTAGGCTGCCAAAGGGGCACCTGCACAGGGAAAAAGGGAGGAATGCAGTGTATTCCTGTAATTTCCCTGTCATTCGGTGCAAAGCAGCAAGGTGACATGCTGCACTGCACTCCATGACATGTTGGTAAATGAGCCCCTAAGTTCTTCAATTCACTCACGTAAACCCTCTAAAATCTGCCTTCATTTAATGTAGGTCCTGGCTCCATCATAGTTAATAGAGGTCACCATCCTCCCTATCTTAGACAATGGAAGTCATCATATTCCTTGATTTATGCAGAATTATTGCCATCTCTGCCCTGAGACGCAGATGTCACAAGATCTTACCTTTCTTCGAACTTCAAATTGGCATCATGCCAATCAATTAATGACATGAATAGAACACTTGATGCAACATTCATCGGTGTCAATTGTATACTTTCATCCAGTCAAGATTCAACAAGAACACAAACAGACATTTAGCTGAAATAGTGTAATCTGAATTTACGTCCTTTCACCTTATATGTGCATCAGAAAAGGTCTGGGACACACACCTTAATTCACATAGTGCATGTCAGACATTGCTAAACTTGTCAGAAATTCCAGTTCCTGATATCATTTAGAGTAAAGGGACTGACACTAGACAACTTGTCAGGAGACGTTCTTCACTCAGATTCTTGCACGTGATTTTGCCAGTACACTTTGCACTTTGCGAATGCCGCATCTCACTTGAAGATGATGACACTGAGTCCTGCAGGAAGACTGACTGCTACTGCATTGTGCATTTGACGTTTGAGGGGAACACTGTCTTCAAGCCTCCACTGAAAAAGACAGCGTTCACTGTCAGCAAGGTATGCAGTGTGTGTCTTCTCCAAAAGAAACATTCCATTCTTTCTTAGTGTAGCACTTAGAAGTAGGGACTCAGGAGTTAGGTTTTAGATTTATTTTACACATGATAGAAATGATTATTACATTCTTGATATTTATAATTTCATTCTTGCTGTTTTTATATTTTGTGCCGTTGTTTTACATGCTGTGTAGTATTAAATACTTTTACGTAAGGGTGATGATTCTTCTTAGCAAAGTGTGTGTGTCCATGATATTGTGAATGACAAACTAGGTTAGTTACTGTTATCCATGATCCTTTTCTAGGGATTGCTAGTAAACCGAAATAACTCACCTGTGTCGCCCGTGGGTGGGAATGTACACCTTGTAGAGTTGCACCTGAGTCATAGGTCATACAGCAACACTATGTCTAGTGCTTAAAAACACACTATAAAGCCCTACTCATAAGGACCACCAGACAGACACACAATCTTCCATCCATAGCACTCTCACAGAGTACCAAGCAACCCAGCTGTGAATGGTCTCCAGCACCTCAATGGGTAGGCAAAGTATTATGTACATGCAACAACATAATGCAAGTTTTAGGGAGAAATATGAGAATCTCATACTTCCCGTCTACATGGTAGCCATGTGTAAACAGGTTAGGAACTTGTAGGAAAGTAGGATCTGCTTTTATGGTTTCCCCCACTTTTGGCCTGATGCTAAGCTGTTATTGACTAGTCTGACTGGGACCCTGCTAACCAGGACCCCAGTCTCTCTGCTTTCTCCCCTAAATTGTTATGTTCAGTACTTAGGTACATCTCAGATTGGATACTGAGGTACCCGTATCAGTCCCTAGTATATGGTACTAAGGTACCCAGGGCATAGTTACACCAGAGGTCCCCATGGTCTAAAGCATGTAATATGCCACCCATGGTAGACCATTCAAACTGTAACTACAGGCCTGTCATTGCAGCCCGTGTAAGCTGGTGCTAGCACCACTTACAAAAGATATAGGTCTCCTATATCTAGGGTCACTGCAATTAAAACCTATGAGTCACCCCTATAGCAGGCCTTTACAATCCTGAGGGCAGGGTGCTTGGTTCTAAGTGTGAGGGAGTCCGTGAATGAGCAGGACGCCCCTACAGCCTATGGAGACCATTCTTCCGAGCTGCAAGTGAAGAAGCCATATAACATATAGAGGTGCACTGCGTAATTACGCAATGACCATCTAAAAAATTGGCTGTAACGAATCCTATCATGTTTGGTATCAAACATGTTGGAATCATACCCCCACACCGTGAACTGTGTGGGATGTATGATTCCAAGCAATGGGACGGGCCTCCTTTAGTGGTCAGGTACTTTTCAACTTGAATCCACCTTCGGATTTCACCGGACACTTTCTCCTTCTCCAGCAGCGGCATTTTCCTGAAGACCTCCATTAGGTTTTACTGCAATTTCCGACACCAATTCACACCTATGCACCCAGCTTCACTGGTCTAGGTAACATGGATACTAGGGTATACATGGGTGGGGTGGCTCTCCAACCTTCTGTCTTCCACTGGGTTTTATCAGGGTCCACTGGGAAGGGTCTTTAAAATTGCAACTGCGACTTACACGTTGACTTGTACGGAGAACACGATCATGTTCTCACACTGCACACAATATCTGTGGCATTCCTAGTCACTCACCCTGGGTGGTTCCTTGGGTCCCGGCACTTCTACGTCCTCTGGGCCTTGTCCTGACATGAGTCGTGGTTCTTATACAACTTCTTAGTATATGGTTTGCCCCTCCCCCTAGGTGCACTGTGTATTCTGTGCTATTTATGTGATTTCTATGCAAAGTACTGAGTGCATTGTGCATATCTCTGGGTAGGAGATATTTGTATGTGTTAGTGAGTATTCTATAATAAATACATATTTTTAAAAATACATTGTGTGGTTCTTTTTCACTTAATCTATACCTATAAGATTGCATTCTGGTACAACAAGCTGCATTACACTCCTTCTGGACTAAGCCTGAAGGCTGCTCTCCACAGCTACCACTTAGAGAGCTTTCTAAGGTTGTCTAAGACCACCGAAATAACTGTAAGGGTTGCCTGGACTGGTGCAGGGTGTCCACTTACATAAGTCTACATCATATACCAGACCAGTCTCTCACAGCTCTCAATTAGAGGAATTGTTCTGAAATTCATATGATGTGGTTTTGCGAATTGCATTAAATATATTTGAAGAAAGTGTTCTATTTTTAACATTTAATTGACTACCTAAAAAAGAAAGCAGCAAAAGAAAGGAGATGTTCATGAAAATGGGACCTACAGTGTCATACTGTTACAGTTTGCTGACTTTAGTGTGTACTTTTGATAAGCTGCTATACACACTTTATTTGTTTAATTTGTAAGGACTTGAGTTATCTCTGTGACTCAAATGTCACTTCATTTTTCAAGTACCAACAGGGTACACAGGGTCATCGAGAGGGAAAGAGGTTTACAGGATAAACAACAGGGTAGACAAAAAAAGGGCTATAATGTTTTTGTCACTAGCCAAGTCAAAGGATTTCTATTATTCTGGCGTGAGGTTACATGCTAGCATGAACAACGGGTCAAGCAATAGACAATGAGACAAACAACAGATATCAGGGAAATCAACAGACAATGATGCAAGCAACACAAAAAAGCACTAAGACATGGCTATCGTCGGCTACATCATTGTAATATTTTTCTGGTGGGAGGGGAAGGAGCAAACAGCAACAGGGTGAGGGTATGATGGAGCAGGCAATGATGGTGGTGTAGGGGCATTAATGGATAAGCAACAACAATAGGGGAAGCAATACATAAAAGTGCTATGAAGCAGTCACAGATGGCTGCCTCATCAAGCTTTTGTTTTTCACGGGAGAGGGTGGGGGGATGTGCAAGCACAAATGACATGCAAGCAACAGACAACAGATCAAGTAACAAACAATGGGGCAAGCAACAAACATCCTGCTGACACTTACTGACCTCCCCAGCTCCCTTCCAGCCCCCTGGAGCCTTCTCACTGCTTTTGTGGCATTAGCTGGGTATAAGGTCAAATTAGACAAGAGCAAAACCCTCCATATATCAAAGACAGCAATGAAGGCTGCCATACAGGGCAATCAGTTTAGTTGGAAGCCGTCCCATCTCAAATACTTGGGAGTCTATGTCAACAAAGGTTTAGCATGCATGATACCAGGTAATCTTGAACCACTCATTGAGCGTACGTACCATGGCACATCATGCCAAGTGAGGACACCTCAATTTCTTGCAAAAAGTGATAGATGGAATGCTTGAATTAATCTCAGCCACTATCCATTACTAGAGTTGGATCACAGTTTGTCATTATGTTGCACACCAGGTTACGTCTCTCCCCATTTCTCCTATCTAGCTCTAGTTCCAGAGAGTTATTTTCATTGTCTATTACTGTTAGACAGGAACTCCTGGCACTAATGTGACCATATGGTGTTTTATTTGCATTTCTCCTTTGTGAAACCTAAATAAATATATTAAAAAAACGTTGTAAGGGTTCAGACCATCCAAAAAGAAGCTACCAGGCTGGTTCTCAACCTCCTTGCTGGTTTCATGCCATACCACATCTACAACTACACTGGTTCCCTATAAATCAGCATGTACAGTTCAAGCTTCTCAAACACACATGCTGTGGACTACACAACCATCTCTCATCAAGCCACGAACTTCGGATTATAGAAAATAGATCTTTTATGAACTCCTCAGTACACTGGTTAAGAGCATTAATATGCACTTTTCATTCTCCAGAATATCCTTCCTCCCTTGAAAACTTGCACGTTTCTCATAAAATAGATTTAAAATGAGGCCTTGATATGGGACATTTCAACTATTGAAATGTAAATTAGCTGATTAATCTTCTTGCATATTGGAGTCAGGTTTTAAAAGAACATCAGAGATCTTGGTGAGTAGGCCACTATGGGGCTAGCAGAAGTGGTTCTTCCACTACTCAAGCTCTTTGGCTACACATCCACCAAACATTATTGGTGTTTATACAAAGAAGCTGATTCAATTGCTGGCAGAGTGGTGACTCTGTTGAAATTGTAAAGGAGTTTCCTTCCTGTGAAAACAATGGTCTGCATATCCATATGCGGGTGGACCATAGGTCACTACTCTGTCACCGCTGTAGCCAAACCTCTCTGACAGCAGGTTTAAGTAAGGGCCATTGGAGAATTGGCTGTGTGTCCATCTAACCAATTAGGATATGCGGACATACACCTGTGTTTTGCTGCCATCACTGTCAGGTAAACCCTGTTGGTACAGGACAGTAAAAAACAATTAATGCCCCCACACTACGGGAGATGACTTGCATGGCAAGAAAGACATTATCATTTCTTATTTGAAAAAAAAGAGTCTGCTTCTGGATTTTCTTTAGAAGTATAAAAGAAACCAGTTTGTTGTAAGGATCTGTCATGTTAAATAATCTACTGCATCACCCAGTGAGAGAACAGACTCCAGCCAAAAATTTAATTGGTCCCCAAGTCTGAATCAAACGAATTATGTATGTTTTATTTTTGAAGCACCTTAGAAAGCTTCAGTTTCTGCTTCAGAATATTTGGAGGTCAATTTCTTACATCAACAGTAATTTATTGTGTGTTATCACAATTACCTTACAACATCTCATAAATATGACATTGCATTTTTTGAATAGCTCCAAGTAGTGAACTGTTGAGCCTATTTATCACTAAAACCATGAAACCTGCTTGAATCTTTACGCAGGGAGATCCCCTCACTCAGAGCAGCATGAATATTCAAAGAGGTCATCTAATTAGTTTATACAAGTAAGTGCTTCCTTGCCAAAACAGGAGAGAAAAATACCAGACAAAAGTTTGCCAGGTTTGGACTGCACCAGGAGAAACAGCAGCTGAAGTTGAGTCTTTATGCTCTTCATCCAGAACCACAGAGAAAGCAGACAATGCTGAAATCTAGGCTATAGCCAGGAAGGCCATGGGCAGGATTTTGCCCCATGCCCCCTACCACCACTGACCAGTACTGTCCCAGTTGATACTCAATCCCTGTTCAGAGCAGGGTGTAAATGCAAGTAATATAGAGGTCATCAAGGAAAGCATGCATATTTTTACATGATATTGCTGGCCTGCAAAGGTGTCCTCGAGTCCTGGAACTATATCCTGTTACGCCTTAGTACAGGTTTATAGAAACTATCTAGAATTCGAAATTATGGGTCCCTTCCAACTTGGCACATAAATCCAGTCAAATCATAGTGATGACCTAGGCAAGAATCGCCAGAGAACATTTGAGACTGGTCTTAGAATATAAGAAATGTTCTGATGTATACTTAAATTGGGTGTCGTACTCTGTCACATCTTCGTGGTTTCAACAGTTTCCATCAAAGGGTTTAAAATGTCCAGCTCAATATCTTCTTTACAGCCTCTTTCACTTCGGTGTTTCTCAAGCTATATATCAATGGGTTCAAAGCAGGTATCAGGACAGTCGGAATAACAGTAACTACTTTGTACTGCTCCTCTGAAGAGCTTGAATTGGGAATTATCTCCACCAAGGAACCACTAACATAGAAGAGAAAGACACAGGTGAAATGAGAGATGCAGGTGGAGGCAGCCCGGTGTCTCCCTGCTGTGTTACCAATCTTCAGTATGGTAGTAATAATGTATGAGTAGGAGACAAATATAATGAGGAGAGAACTTATGACTACAAAAGAAGCAAATATAAAACGGATCCATTCATTTATCAAGATGTCAGTGCAGGATAACTTCAAGAGCACTGGATAATCACAAACAAAGTGGTTCATGACATCAGGACCACAAAATGATAACCGATAAAGACAGCTTGCGTGTATCATAGAGTGCAGAAAACCACCTATGTATGACCCCGCAACCAAACGCAATAACAGACCATTGTTCATGATGACTGTATATGTCAATGGGTTACATATTGCAATATAGCGGTCAAATGCCATTGCTGCCAACAAGAAGAATTCTGTGCTGACAAAGGCACTAAAGAAATATAATTGAGCGATGCAACCAGAGAAAGTGATTATCCGTTTCTCAGTAAGCAAATCAGCCAGCATCTTGGGAGAAATAACAGATGAAAAAGATAAATCCAAAAAAGCAAGTTGGGTGAGGAAAAGGTACATGGGTGTGTGGAGCTGGGGGGTGAGCCAGACAATGACCAGGATACTGAAGTTACCCATCAGAGTGAAGGTGTAGACTGATAAAAACAGTAGGAAGAGCAGAACTTCCAGCTCTGGGTCATTGGTGAATCCAACAAAGAAGAACTTGGTCACAGTGCTTTCGTTTTTCGCCATCATATCTTTGGATGATAATATTTATCTAAGAGAAGAAATGTATAGCACATGAGAAATAGCTTCCACAAACTACTCTCAGATATACACAATTTAAAGCAAGAGTCTTTGCAAATCTGTATTATTCAGAATCATTAATCATATAATTATTTATCAAAGTCAATGTTCACAAAGCAAGGAAGCATTTCAGATAATAATTAATCTCTAGATTGAACAAGATGCTCAAGAGTGAAGTAAAGGACCATGAACCACATGACTGTGGGGGCATTTTGATATACGTTTTTACCTTAATTCCCATTCTCTTTTTATAATTATGATTCCGTAAGTGTAGCACACTCAAATGACAGTGATCACAAGCAGAATCTATGTATACACCACAGCCATCTCTGAAACTGTGGTATGTGGCTCCTTTCCTTCTTGAATAGCTGTGGTAGTAAATTTATTGAGACTCTTAAGTGGTAAATGATTTCAGACTCTCCAGGTGAGATTGTCCATCAACTAAATGTGAATCAAAGGCTTTTCATCATATATCTCTTGGCATCACCCTCTCACTTCGCCAATTTTTTTGAGGTGTGAAAAAACTAGGCCGTTCAAATGGTGGATATATGGCACCCAATATCTCTGCAATTCCATTTACGTCTACCGTGAGCAGGATCACTGCATAAGAGAGGTAACTTCTTATATTGTTTTGGGAATTTCTATCTTTACATATTATTATTTATTATTTTCCTCATTTAATCATAATTTCTGTAGGTACCTATGCGAGTAATATACAGTCAAGCTAATTAGACAGTAGGCTTTTGGCACTGTAAACATTATCATAAGCACTTTAACAGTACAAATGTCATTACAGTGTGATATTGAATATTGCTGGCGCTCAATACCCACTGCTCCCAAGTGTAAAGAGAATGACAACGAAGACGTACTTTAGTTAATCATGTGCAAACATTATTGGTACTTCCAGTATCTGTTCAGGATCACCAGCAGGAACAACTAACAATATTTTTGCTACTGTTACCTCAAACACTTATTTCTTGTATACCAAAAAACATTTATTTTTGTGGTTGTATACAATCCATCATTCTTTATCTTAACTTCGGCCTAAAAGGCAATTTAAAGAGCAACACAAATACAAAAAAACAGAACTACATTAGAAACAAAATAAAAATACAAGGCATAAAAAAAACGACTGAATATATTATAATAAAAACCAGAATAAAGTATGATAAAACATTAAAAAAAACAACAGCATTAGGAGGACACTATTTCTGTATTATCTTCCACATAGACATCAAATACTTTGCTAAGGCAAAGACAATGGACTAGCTTGTCTCGCTTCTGAGTATTCTGAGGGTAATGCTGGAATTCCTCAAAACCAAATTGTGACAAAGTAGCAGAATCTACTTATTTCTTGGTCCATGATAGGCCGGACAAAATCATATTACATGTTCAACCACTTGGATCACCGCAGGGCAGACAGGGCTTTTACAGTCAGGATCTGAGTTCCCAGAACGCCATACAGAAGTAAAAGCACAAATTAAAAAGATACCTAAGTGTAATTTTAAATACAGGGTACTAACAAGGAGTGTTCCAGCTCATCCAGGAATGGTTCAAAGCAGTAGAAATTTTCCTTAGCATCTTCATGCCAAACTTATCATATTCAATGTACACTATGGCCCTGATTATGAGCTGAGCAGAACTTAATTCCTGTGCAGAATTCTGCTTTGCCCAATCATCACTGGCTTTGCAGTTCTGCAACCGGAGGTTCTGGGAACGGGAATACAAAGACCCAATTTTACTATAAATTGCTGACAGTAACAATTGGTTTTGGAAAAGGGCTGCAAAAGATTTGTTTGTAGCAAATTTTGCAGCCCTCACCTAATCATCAGTTAAGGCATGGGGGAGCATGTCAGGATGTCCTTCTACCCACTCTTTCCCCTCCCACTAGTGATTGGGTCATTGAGTGAATGTGAGTCTCTCACTTATGATTTAATTTCTTTCTTGCCTATTTCATTCCCTGCTCTGATTCAGTATGTTTCCCATCTTAGGGCTGTTTGAAACTCACCATGTTTTGATCAAATGAGTGGCATTCTTCCACTTTTGACATCAAGATTTGACATTGCTGTGCATGACAGACTATTCTCTGTCAATCTCTCTCTTTCTCCTGGTTCTTCGTGCTCACATCCACCATGCCTGTCCGCTTCACTTTCTTTATTTAAAAAGGAGCCCCACCGCAAGACAAACAGTAGCCAGTGCCTAAAGGAGAGGCCCAGTTTTTAATGTAGTGTAATCAATTCTGTGATGGTAAGCTGTGCATATGAATGACTACATGTATGGTCATACTGTAGTGATTTTTCTAATACTTTATGAAACAACATTCCAAAATGGCCACCCATGTGTGCATAGTACAGCAGTCATGTAGGGTAAAAACATAGACAACGCATATTAAGCTTGTGCCCCAGTGTCACAGTGGAGACTTACTGGCTTTGCTAATGCTTTGAATATGCAATAAACGTCATATTGTTTGGACAGTTTGGAATGTACTAATAGCTTACATGTGTTTTGTTTTGATTTACATTTATTGTGTACTTCTTAGTGGGTAAGCCAAATGCATTCTAACTTCTGTGTTAGCTGCACACTATGGGGCCGATTTCGATCTCGGTTGGAAGGGCACCAAATCGGGTTCGGCATTAAGGGATCTGATTCGGAGGCTGATTTTTGGGCCGAGTCGTACACGGGTCTGGACGTCAAAGTACAATGCGAACAAGCGCGAAATCTCCGTCTGAATCGTTTCCGGGTCCGAACTGCTCCATACGACTCGGTCACAAGCAAACCGTGGTGCGCAATGACGACGTTTCACGACCAAGCTAGTACGATGCTCGATTCAGACAGCCGGATCGAGTCGGAGCATCCGGCTTGCAATAGCTCCCAGAGTTGGACTTCGGGGGTCCGTGTTGGACCGGCCGTCACTCGCAGCCTTACGACTTGGAAACAGGGGGAGACCCATGGCTCTTGCCAACAGAGGCATGTAAGGTGGGGATGGCACCGACGCGTACCCACTGTAAGGGGCGCACTTGTCCGCGACGTACCCATTCAGTCAATGGGAGCCCTGTACGCATTGTACGACCATCTCCCATGCATGCAGCCGCATCGTACTCTCTCGGTCGGACTGCTGGAGTCCGGATCGGTCGGGAAACACCCCGGATCTGGCTCGGTCGGAGTGCTTTCCGACCCAGATCGGAATCGGCACCTATGTAGATCAGATAAGGAGCCAACACAAAGGCACCCTGAGCCATAGTCTATGGGTTAAGATTCTCACCATCATAGACAGAACACAGTGGGACATTAAACTATGCAAGCACATAAAAGTTGATGGGAGGAATGCTTGTAGTGAATCTAACCACTAGAAATTGCTCGGTGTATTTTTTCAACCCATTGTTCTTTTGCCCACTATGCCACTTCAGTTTGGACCCTGCCATATACAAATCAGTCTCAACCCTGCTCCATCAGGAACAGCCCAGCCTAAACTGACTGGCTAGGTCCTCCCTTGACTGGAACACAGCAACTCAAGATGGATTTCGCTTGGTGTAATGCCCACCTTAGGCACCAAAAAAGAAACCAAAGGAATTGTCAACTAGACTTTTAAGTTAAGGGCATAGAGAAGACACTGTTAGGAGAAAGAATCCTGTAATGTATGAAAGTGAGAAATGAGGGCATAACAAAGGCATACTTTTACTCTATACCTAGCCTGAAACGAGTGGGAAGTTGGTGTTGTGGTGGGCATTCTGACACAACACCCATTCATTTTGACACTGCCACATATTTACAAGGGTGGTGTAAGTGTGGGGCAGCGCCAAAATTAAGACAAGAGAAAACGTGGACTTGAACAGGTGAAATGAGGAGAAATGCTTTATTTCTCCTCAGTTTTTGCTGTTGTTATGTACAAAGATTTATTTGCAGTAAGGTACCCCTTCCTGCACATAAACAATCATTTTAAAAAAGACGATTTGCAACTCATATGTGTACTGCACAAACAGTACACATGGAAGTCACAAATCAATCTTTATGATTGTTAATGTGCAGGAAGAGATACATTCCTGAACATAAACAACCATTTCCTGCAATGCAGGCATCCTTGCAGTATAGTGCAAGGGTGTCTGTGTTGGCGCTAGGCAGTTAAATTTAGCACCAGCACAGGGAGAAAAGTAGGGTTGCACTGTATTGTTGTAAATAAGGTGCAGCCCTGCATTTCTAAAGTGACGGAGCGTGGTGCGATCCGCGCTTTAGTTGTAAATATGCCCGCTAGTTCCTGTATTCATTGCGGTGCCTATGTCCTGGTCTACTACTACCAGTAAACTGCTTAACACTTTTTGGTGTTTTTTTTATTCTCAACTTTAAAAATTAAGATAACCAATTTTCCTTCTTTGATTTTTGTCATTTTGCTTTTTTGTGATTTTCATTGTGTTGTTACTGAACTTAGGGCAATGCTTTACACGAATCACTGACACAATATTGACTACAAGAATATCGATGTCAAAAATATCGTTGTTAAAAATGTCATCTTATTTAAGTTTAAAAAACTAATGTCAAATAAAGTAAATAATACATGTAATTAAAATAAATATACTTAATATTTTTTTTAAATGTTAAGAAATTATAACTAATATATATGTAATGTAAAAATAAATTAAACATATACATATAATATATAATACATAATATATATACTTACTAATAACTTTTAATAATTATTTTAATAACTTATTTTTTTAAATATCATATATATTATAAATGCACCCATACACATTAAATAATTAATATATATATATATATATATATATATATATATATATATATATATATTACCTACTGGCGGTCGCCAGTAGGTAGATATAGTTAGGACCCTGTTTCCATAGGAAATACGCAACATTCTATTTGGAATAACTTTGGCGCCGGTCGACGAATCCTCGCGAAATTTTCAAAATAGGTGGGGCGCTACGCTCCGCTCCTACCCTGAAAGTCTCGGGGGGATTCGTCAAGCAGGGGCCGAGAAAAAAGGGGGGTCCCAAAACGCGTTTTCCCCATGCATTTTTCCATAGGACCTTTAGACACAGCTACAGCCCGAACGGCTGAACAGAATTACTTGAAATTTGGCAGAGAGGTAGCCATAAGGTCAAGGAAGTGCCTTTTGCAGGTCTGGTGTAAATCTGTTCAGTATTTCCTGAGAAAATAGCATTTAAAAGCATATATATATGTGGGCGGAGCCTAACCACACATCTCATCCTGAGATCTGATTGGCTGTCAGCACTTCATCCAAGAAGTGTTGGCAGCCATCTTGGGACCAATATACATGATAGCACCTCATTAAAAAGCATTGCAGTTAATAGAAGGTTTTAAGACTTTAGTTACATTATAAATCATTTGTTGATGGTACCATACTCATTTTAGGAATTGTGGTATGTTCTAAGGTGATTTCACCATGTGAAAAAGCCTTCTGCTGGGATATCATGATTGAGAGAAAAATATTTTCTCATGCTTTTACCACAGAGGTTTGGAAGGTGATCTATAGGCTAAACTGAGAGCTTATTTTCTGTAAATTCACATTATCTTTCTCAGTCATGTGAGAATGAAGTCTGACATTCTCAGTAAAACATGTACATCCAACAAGGGCAGAGACTGTCAGTTGATTCCTTTGTGTTCTACTGCAGCTTCCCAGAGTGTTCCAAAGAACTACTAGAGCGCTAACAGTCCTACTTATGATAAACGTATGGCACACCTGAAGCCATCTTGCTTGGATTAAAGTGGTAACTCTTAAAGCATTTAATTTAAAAAGGAACAAAATGAGGGGGTTCATTTTTCCATAAAAAGTATGATTAGTGCTGCAGAAAGAAAAATTAGGGCACATTTTGAGTGACTTCTCAAATCCTCTTCTATTTCATAAAAAAATTCTGACATGCAGACTAAAACATGCACTTTCAATACCAGCAGCAGTTTTCCCTGGTGAGCAGTAGCTTTACTACAGTGATCTAATGAGCAAAAAGAGTGCTAACATTCTGAATTTATGGCAAATGTGTGACACATCTGAATGCCTTCTTGATGGAATCAAAGTAAAAAACTGAAAGTATTTCCTACTGAGGAGACTGCAGTAAATGAGGAAATTAGGAAACTTCATAACAAATAAGTCTCCCAAGATGGCCACCAGAGACAAAAGAGCCCAAATGTAGCCCAAATATCACCCAGATGTAGCCCAAGTATAGCCCAATGACAGAATGTCCCAGAATGTTCTTAAAAACAACTAGAGCGCTTACTGTCTTCATTATGACAAAAGTAAGGCACACCTGAAGCCATCTTGATTGGAATAAACTGGTAACACTTAAAACATTTAATTTAAAAAGGAACACATTGAGGAGGTTCATTTTGCCATAGAAATTATGATTAATGCTGAAGAAAGAAAATGAGGGCACATTTTGAGTGACTTCTCAAATCCTCTTCTATTTCATTAAAAAATTCTGACATGCAGACTGAAACATGCACTTTTAATACCAGGAGCAGACTTCCATGGTGCAGTAGTTTTACTACAGTGATCTAATGAGCAACTAGAGTGCTAACATTCAGAATTTATGGCAAATGTGTGACATATCTGAATACCTTCATGATGGAATCAAAGTAAAAAACTGAAAGCATTTCCTACTGAGGAGACTGCAGTACATGAGGAAATTAGGAAACTTCATAACAAATAAATCTCCCAAGATGGCCACCGGAGACAAAAGAGCCCAAATGTAGCCCAAAATCACCCAGATGTAGCCCAAATATAGCCCAATGACAGAAGTGTGCAAAACACTTATTATTTTGTGTTTTTGCAGTGTTATATAGTGCAGACTTGTCAGGTATTGGAGTGCTTTACATGAGCATTGGTTACATCACACAAGAACAAATTCATTTTGGTTGTAGACATGGGGAGACTAAGTGATTTGACCAGAATCACAGAATGTCGAGCTGAAGCAGAAACTTCAACCTGGTTCCCCAGTTGCAAAGTCTGCAGTTCTGGAAGTAACACCACATCCTCTCCCCTAAGTGCAACATTTAATCAAGTGGTCAACTGGATAAAAAAACATGAAGATAACAAATAATTTAAAAGTGCTTTGTCGCTATTTGAAAACTCAGAAAATATGTCCTTATTTTAGTCTTTTAGAGCACTAACCATAATTTTGATGCCAATAAGACCCTCTCATATATGTAATTTCTAAAGGAAATGCTCTAGGTATTACAGTTTTGATTACATCAAGATGATGTCAGGCGTTCCACACTTTTGTAATAAATATAGAATGTTAGCAATCTAGTTGTTCATTAGGATACTGTTGAGAGGCAGAGGCCAGGGGCACGGACTCTGAAAATTGAAGGCAGGTAGGAGGGTGCAAAGGCAACAATTTAACCACACTGAGCAGGCAGGAAGGGCCGTGGAAGCACAACAGACTATGGAGGGCAGTGGAAAGGGGGGCAGGGGCAACAAACCAACAATACAGGACTTGCAAGAGAGGCTGTTGGAGGGAAGATCTATTACGGGTCAAGGAAGCTAGGGGCGGTCCCCAGATCCCCGGGAGCCACCACAGAACTGAGCAGGAGAGTGAGTCAGGGACAAAAGGGGCACCTTAATTTGAGCCGGGGTGCCTAGGAACGCTTGCTCCAAAAATGAAGAAAACAGACATATGAGACATGGAATTGGAGGCAGAATACAATGGCAGTTTAATGAGAAGATGCAACTTCAAAGAAACCGCAGAATAGAGACATAAAGTACAAAATACAGAATCCAGATAATCATACAGCTGTCATAATATTCTCTGTATCTCAATTAATGTACTGACAGAGAGAGAGAGAAAACACATCTATAAATGCATCATGAGAAACAAGTTACACCAAGGAAAATGTTACCTAGGAACACTCACGTTTACTCTTAGAGCAAGCATTCCTGCAATTACAATACAAAATCTTTTAAATGCAAAAGTAAAGAGAACAATGGTTAAACATAACATGACATTTCATATAGGTAAAATAGAATAAGATACTTCAAGCAAAGCAGAGCAAGACATTTTAAGCAAAGGAAGACAAGAGCTCCCAGCTCTTGGGGAAAACCTGCACTGCCTGTTAACCTACATACAGACGGCGAGGTAGTCCGTCGATATCTGTGGGTGCTCCCTTTTTATATCATTTTGTGGGCTCCTTTGCACGCTACATCTACCTACGTATGCTACCCAAAAGCTTCGTCTGCAGATTTTACCAGACATTTCGTCATTTACCCACTTAATGCTGACAATGGACTGGGTGAAAAGGTCAGTCTCTCAGGCCAATCGCTTATCGTAAGTTCCATAGAGCAAGCAGAAAATAATGGGTATTGTACGGGAATTCAATATATTCATGTATAAAATCTCCTCAGTTCTCCTAACTTGACGCTCTACGGTTGCCACTTCCTTAAAAGCGGGAAACCTGCCCAGGAAGCAAGTACCAGTCCAGGATGCAGCCTACTGTATGTCGACAGCTTCAGGGGGATGTTGAACTTTGATACCGAGCACGGAGCACTCGGGTAGGGTGGGGGCTACTAGTTTGGATCAGAAGGCCTCACAGACCTGCCTTCAGACTGCTATACACTAAAATTGCAGAGCTATGGTCAATTTAACAAAGAGGCCTACATATTGAACAGAAGGGCCTACACAGGGGTTTTATGCTGGCTGAGTGGTAAGGATGTCTCAGGATAATTATATAGCAACACAGGACCCGCTGGTCAATTTAATACGGCCTACAAATGCAGCTGGCAGGGCAAGGACAAGGGTCTCATACTTCAGGTGTGGACAGAACGGGCCAGGGGCCCCCTGTGATACAAAATCTACCCTCCTTCAAGGCTGTGGCAATGTAATAGACCATTGTGGGCAGAAGGAAGAGGCAATGGTAGTACAACCATACATGCCAACAGACCCGATTCAGCCAGGAAACGTCCAATGTTTTTAAGCTCAAATGGGCTTTATTTGATCTGTCTCCTGTCTACAATATCCTCTTTTTCAATGTAACTCAAAGGGGAAAATCAATACCCCAGTTTTTTTTCAAAATCTCCCTCTTACCAAGTTCAAAATGTTCGCAAGTATGGTACATTGGATCATGGAAGGAAATGGGATAGGGACATGGACTTGGATAACAGAGGACAGGAGGGACATGGAGAGGTGCACCAAACTGACCCTGCAGGGCAGGCATCAGGGTTTGCAGCAGCACAATATACCACACAGGGCATGCAGGACGGGAGTGCAGCACAACAATCCATAGAAAGCAAGAGGGAGGGGACAGGACCATGCACATGGACAACAGAGAACAGAGGGGCAAGAGGCAATGGTAGCTAGCTGACCATAATGGACAGACAGGAGAGAAAGCTGCAGTATAACAGACCATAAAGGGCAGGAGGGACGGATCAGGGGCATTACAATGGAACAGACAAGCCAGGAGGGAGGGAGTAGGGCTGGGGGCAAGGGGGCAGGGCAGGAGCAGCAAGATAGCCATGGAGGTCAGGCAGGATGGGCACTAGAAGCAAGACACACCATGAAGAGCAACAGTGAGACTGTGATGGCATACACACAGACCATGGAGGGAAGGTGGGAGGGGGTCAGGGGCAGCTAACTGACCACACTGGGAAGGTGGGAGGGGCCATGGCAGCACAGAAGACCATGCATGGCAAGTGGGAGGGTTAGTGGCAGCACAATGGCTATGATGGGCAAGAAGGAGGGTGGAGGGGCATGCACAAAGGACAATGGAGGATAGAAGGAAGGGTCAGGACCTGTGCACAGACAAGAAAGTTCAGGGGAAGGGACCTCACAACAGACCACACGGGGCAGGCAGGAGGAGCAGTTGCAGCACAACAGACCAGGGAGGGCAAAAGGGTGTGGCAGTACAATGGACCATGTAGGACAGGAGGAAGAGGATAGGGGCATAGCATGTGGACAGGCAGGGTGGAGGTGGCAGGGACAGGTTACAGTCATCTGACAATGCTAGGCAGGTGGGAGGGGAGTGGCAGCTCAACAGAACACTCAGAGTAGATAGGAGTGGCAGGTCCATGGGACATGGTGGGCAAAAAGGATGGAGCAGGGGCATGCACAAAGACATCGGAGGGCAGGGGGAAGGAGAATAGGGGCAGCAAGCTAAGCACAGAGTTTAAGCAGGAGGTCAATGATGGGGCATAGAATTGGGCAATGGAGGGCAGGAGGAGTGGACTGGTACATCATACTAAATTGAGGGCAGTGGCAGCACATCAGACCATGCATGGCAGGAGGGAGGAGGCTAGTCCATGGATTCACACAACAGAGGATAGGGAGGAAGGGGATGGGGCAGCAAGCTAACTGTTCAGAGAAGGCGGGTATTAGGAACTTTATTGTTTTTAAAACATTGTGTCTGTGCGAACTACTTAAAATATGAACAAGTATGCAGCATAATCTCACTTTTATTCAGGAAGAAGAGGACGTTTGTGACTGTGACTCCGGGCTCACTTGGCAGAAACACCCCCTGACCCTCCACCCCCTATCGCAAAATGTAATGCCCGTGAAAAGGGTAGGTGAACACAGTGTTATATAGAACATAGTCCTGAGAGCACGATTGAAAATGAAAACTAGATATAGTGTATGGTATAAACTATGCACCAAAAAGTGTGATATAAAATGAACCGGGCGTGAAATATAATATGCAATACATTGTGCGCAATGACAGATTCATGGGAGAGCGCGAGATAGCACAGGCACTAGCGCGTGCTATGCGATATGCGCCTTGGAGTGTAATATGCACAGGGCAGTGTTGTGTAACCTAACTAGTCTCTAAAGTTGTAATATAAAATATGTGCTGGGGAGTGTAACGTTGCATATGCACTGTGACAAAGATATGGATCCCAGATTGTAATATGTATGGCATAGCACTGTGCGTTATAACATAGGCATCGAGAAAGGCACGTTAGATGGGGCAATATAACCCGTGCGAAGACAAGTGTGGCATGACATATTCACGGGGTGGTGTTACAGTGCACATGGGCTAGAGAGTGTCATAGCATATGCACTAGCTAGTGGAATACAACACAGAGGTGTGTGGCACTCGGCAGGCAATGGTGGGTGTAACACAGCATTGGGCTCTGTCAGGAGCACGCTGTGACTCTCAAGTGATGTTCGTCCCCT
This sequence comes from Triturus cristatus, assembly GCF_964204655.1. NCBI lineage: Eukaryota > Metazoa > Chordata > Amphibia > Caudata > Salamandridae > Triturus > Triturus cristatus. The sequence continues at coordinate 162,452,092 of NC_140585.1, forward strand.
TTCCAGAGAGTAAAATAAAAAGTATTACACATCCGGCAGTGGATGTGTGTTTTATTAACCGTGAGGGGGGTTTCTTGCATAGTTTTGGTCGAATTTTTGTCGAATCCGCTTTGAATGGCTTGGTGTGCATGTGTATTAAATGTGCCCGTCAATAGCTACCCATGTTTGTATAAATAAACGAAAAGGGTGTCTACCAGGATTAGGCACGGTAGGGCATCAGACATGTCAGAGCTTCACTAGTGGTGTAAATACATTCCACGTGGATTCATTGCATGCATAGTCGCCTTTTAATGAATATCACGCAAATCGTCATGGTGATAGGTACGTACGGTTTGTCCAGCATGTCCTAGGTGTGTCTATAAATATATATTTTTTAAAAATAATAAAAAACAGTGGCCGGCCCTGGGGATTGGGGTCAAAAAAATATAATTAGGAGACTGGCCCTGGGGGATGGGGTCATCAGGGCCAATAAATTAGAATAAGAAGGGGAACCAAACAGCCCCCCTTCTTAAAAAACTAAAATAAATAAAAGACTGGCATCGTGCCGGAGGCCATGCCCCCTCCGTGCAGCACTCTGCAAACGCGCCCCCAACAGGCATCTCCAGTATGCGCCAGGGAGCTGCGCTGCAGCCAGGTGTTCTGAGGCCAAGCCCCTTTTTACACCTCTCTGCAACGCAGCTCTGTGGCGCTTACTGGAGGTACCTAGTGGTCTAGTTTGACCCTAGGGACCCTTAGGATTCAGGGGGACTTAATCTCTCAACTTAGAACAGCCACAGGGCGCGTTTACACAGTGGTGAAGGGAGGGGACGGGGCCTGAGGTGACGTGTGCAAACACGCACTATGGCACGTTTTAAATTGGGGATATAATTTCCCTTCAATACTGAGGGCCCCTGGGGGCTAACTAGCCCACCAAGTTCTTCCAGTAAGCGCCACTGAGCTGCATTGCAGAGAGGTGGTCCAGGTCGTGCCACTTTTTACACCTCTCTGCAACGCAGCTCTGTGGCACTTACTGGAGGTACCTAGTGGGCTAGTTGGACCCTAGGGACCCTCAGGATTCAAATGAACTTAATCTCCCAACTAAAAATGGACACAGGGCGTGTTTACACAGTGGTGAAGGGAGGGGACGGGGCCTGAGTTAACGTGTGCAAAAACGCCCTGTGGCCTGTTTTAAGAGGTAGTTTTAATCCCCATGCCCTATTATACACTAGGGGCTTACAGAGGAGGTCATGCTAATCACAGGGGGACCCCAACGCATAATGTTCCCTAGTGTATGTAGGTGTTTTCACTGTATTCTAAGTGTCTTTTAACATAGCACTGGCTCTAGGACTGGTTAGTCAGACTCAGTTACCACCAGTATCCGTCTGAAAAAGTTGAGGGTACAGGATGATTTTGCAACAAGGCTTCTTTCTGCTCTTCTTTTTGTTCTTTCTGCACGTTATCCTTCTTCCTGCACTTATCTTCGTATTTGAGGACTTCTGTTGCTTCTTTCTGCACTTCTTTTGTTTCTTTCTGTGCATTTTTTCTTCTTTCTTCACATGTCCTATCTCTGTAGGCATAGTTAGAAATTAGCATTTAAAAAACCTTTGAAATTCACAGAAAAAACCATAGGTTTCAGGCACGTTATAGTTAGGAATTAGCATTTAAAAAACCTCAGAAATTCACTGAAAAAACCATAGGTTTCAGGGGTGTTATAGTTAGCTGGACTTTTCACTTGTACAAAACCATTGAAATTCCCCCGTTATAGTTAGTTCAGCTAACTATAACTCGCGCGCCCGCAATGCACTGCTGATGACGTCACATATTACATCACTCATGACATGGTCAGTGACATCACTCATGACATCACTGATGACATCTCAAATGACATCACTGATGACATCACTGATGACATCATCCTTGTGATAGAGTGGCAGACCTCCTCTCACCCTAATATAACCTTTGATACACACATTCAAAAATAGAGACTAAAATTTTCAAAACAATGGACATACCAATACCAGTTACAACAACCTCTTCAGTAATTCTAAGATCCACATACACATCCACTCATTCACCAACAGTCCTATACAGTCACTCATACATGTACTCACTCATCATATGTACTCATACACCTATACATCCTGTTACACAATGCCACTCATCCATAGAGTTACTCACACACATAGTCACTCATGCTAATAAAGAATCAAACATACATTTACTTGCATATACAGTTATACACACACCACCATACTTACTTCTACGGAAACTTACACATACTTAGTCTTTTAAACAATCACTTATAGAAACACATACTTATTCATACAGGAACTCTTTCAATCTCTCACTCTCACATATACTCACATATATACACCAATAGTCACATATACTAGTTTAAAACATATGTAGTTACTCATAAAGACACTATTGAGACAGTCATTCACTCACTAACACACCCATACACACACTCATCCACCCATACAGTCCTGCACACATGCTGTGTTCAACACATACAAACAGTGAGTCACTCATTCATGCACCTATGCACTATGTAATACCCCCCACCGAACCATGCAGACACTCAGACTGATACTCAAAAAACCAACTAATAACCTATATAGACACCCATGTAGCTACTCACCAACCCATGCAGCCACTTATACACAAAGTGAGAGACTGATACAGATATTTACATATTTAAACATTACTCACTAAGCCATGTATTCACTATGATACACTTAATCAGTCAGTTACACAATCAATTTTTCAAAAACAAATCATCCATTTAGACACTTATATACCCATTTATTCTTCCATCGACCTTGAGATATACATATATAAAACATATTTAATTTTCAGAAAAACACACATTCACTGGATGATGTCATCAGTGATGTCATCAGTGATGTCATTTGAGATGTCATCAGTGATGTCATGAGTGATGTCACTGACCATGTCATGAGTGATGTAATATGTGACGTCATCAGCAGTGCATTGCGGGCGCGCGAGTTATAGTTAGCTGAACTAACTATAACGGGGGAATTTCAATGGTTTTGTACAAGTGAAAAGTCCAGCTAACTATAACACCCCTGAAACCTATGGTTTTTTCAGTGAATATATATATATATATATATATATATATATATATATATATTGTCCAACAAAGTGCCCGTGAGCTTCTAAGAAGGCACTCGACAACGCCCCAGCCATCCGGCTTGAAGTACAGCACGCCTTGGATTCTCCGAGTTTTCTTTACTTTCGCCGACGCGTTTCAAGGAACTGAGGCCCCTTCTTCCTGGGCAGCTAACAAACGGTACTGACGCTCACACAGATGATTTTCCGGTTTTTAATACCCACATGACCCTGCAGAGGCACATTACATCACATGTCCCTGCAATGCCTGATGGTACATGTAGTTACCGCTGTGCGAGAAACATTTTTCCTTGTAGTAAGTTCAGTGATCGTTTGTAATTAATAGCATTATCAATCCTTTAGTAGGAAACAGATCATCTTTGACGGGCTGAATAACGGAGCGATGTGCTGAATGGAATTGAGCAGTTCCTTTCCATAGCCTCTCTAAATTGCGAGATGGTGCCTCCTCCACGGCAAGGGCCAGTCGTGAATTAATTGTCCAACAAAGTGCCCGTGAGCTTCTAAGAAGGCACTCGACAACGCCCCAGCCATCCGGCTTGAAGTACAGCACGCCTTGGATTCTCCGAGTTTTCTTTACTTTCGCCGACGCGTTTCAAGGCACTGAGGCCTCTTCTTCCTGGGCAGCTAACAAACGGTACTGACGCTCACACAGATGATTTTCCGGTTTTTAATACCCACATGACCCTGCAGAGGCACATTACATCACATGTCCCTGCAATGCCTGATGGTACATGTAGTTACCGCTGTGCGAGAAACATTTTTCCTTGCAGTAAGTTCAGTGATCGTTTGTAATTAATAGCATTATCAATCCTTTAGTAGGAAACAGATCATCTTTGACGGGCTGAATAACGGAGCGATGTGCTGAATGGAATTGAGCAGTTCCTTTCCATAGCCTCTCTAAATTGCGAGATGGTGCCTCCTCCACGGCAAGGGCCAGCCGTGAATTAATTGTCCAACAAAGTGCCCGTGAGCTTCTAAGAAGGCACTCGGCAACGCCCCAGCCATCCGGCTTGAAGTACAGCACGCCTTGGATTCTCCGAGTTTTCTTTACTTTCGCCGACGCGTTTCAAGGCACTGAGGCCCCTTCTTCCTGGGCAGCTAACAAACGGTACTGACGCTCACACAGATGATTTTCCGGTTTTTAATACCCACATGACCCTGCAGAGGCACATTACATCACATGTCCCTGCAATGCCTGATGGTACATGTAGTTACCGCTGTATATATATTATCTACTGGCGGTCGCCAGTAGATAGTTATAGTTAGGACCGAGTTCCCATAGGAAATCTGAAAATTCTATTTTGAATAACTTTGGCGCCGGTTGACTTATCTTCGTGAAATTTTCAAAACTAATGGTGCGCTCCGCTCAGCTCCTACCCTGAAAGTTTCGGGGTGATTCGTCAAGCGGGGGCTGAGAAAAAAGGGGGTCCCAAAACGCGTTTTCCCCATGCATTTTCCCATGGGACCTTTAGTCGAAGGTACAGCCCGAACGGCTGAACAGAATTGCTTGAAATTTGACAAAGAGGTAGTCCTCAGGTCAGGCATGTGCCTTTTGCTTAAATGGTGTAAATCCGTTCAGTAGTTCCTGAGAAAATCAAAAGTAAAATCACATATATATCTGGGCGGAGCCTAACCACACATCTCATCGTGAGATCTGATTGGCTGTCAGCACTTCATCCAAGAAGTGTTGGCAGCCATCTTGGGACCAATATACATGATAGCACCTCATTAAAAAGCATTGCAGTTAATAGAAGGTTTAAAGACTTTAGTTACATTATAAATCATTTGTTGATGGTACCATACCCATTTTAGGAACTGTGGTGTGTTCTAAGGTGATTTTACCATGTGAAAAAGCCTTCTGCTGTGATATCATGAATCATGTTTGAGAGAAAACTATTTTCTCATGCTTTTCCCACAGAGGTTTGGAAGGTGATCTATAAGCTAACAGAGAGCATATTTTCTGTAAATTCACATTATCTTTCTCAGTCATGTGAGAATGAAGTCTGACATTCTCAGTAAAACATGTACATCCAACAAGGGCAGAGACTGTCAGTTGATTCCTTTGTGTTCTACTGCAGCTTCCCAGAGTGTTCTAAAGAACAACTAGAGCGCTAACAGTCTTACTTATGACAAAAGTATGGCACACCTGAAGCCATCTTGAATGGAATAAAGTGGTAACACTTAAAACATTAATTTACAAAGGAACACAATGAGGGGATTTTGCCATGGAAATTATGATTAGTTCTGCAGAAAGAAAAATTAGGGCACATTTTGACTTCTCAAATCCTCTTCTATTTCATAAACAAATTCTGACATGCAGACTGAAACATGCACTTTGAATACCAGCAGCAGACTTCCCTGGTGAGCAGTAGTTTTACTACAGTGATCTAATGAGCAACTACAGTGCTAACATTCAGAATTTATGGCAAATGTGTGACACATCTGAATGCCTTCTTGATGGAACCAAAATAAAAAACTGAAAGTATTCCCACTGAGGAGACTGCAGTACATGAGGAAATTAGGAAACTTCATAACAAATCTCCCAAGATGACCACCAGAGACAAAAGAGCCCAAATGTAGCCCAAATATCACCCAGATGTAGCCCAAGTAGAGCCTAATGACAGAATGTCCCAGAGTGTTCTTAAGAACAACTAGAGCGCTTACTGTCTTACTTATGACAAAAGTATTGCACACCTGAAGACATCTTGATTGGAATAAACTGGTAACACTTAAAACATTTAATTTAGAAAGGAACACAATGAGGGGGTTCATTTTGCCATAGAAATTATGATTAGTGCTGAAGAAAGAAAAATTAGGGCACATTTTGATTGACTTCTCAAATCCTCTTCTATTTCATTAAAAAATTCTGATATGCAGACTGAAACATGCACTTTTAATACCAGCAGCAGACTTCCGTGTTGAGCAGTAGCTTTACTACAGTGATCTAATGAGCAACTAGAGTGCTAACATTCAGAATTTATGGCAAATGTGTGACATATCTGAATACCTTCTTGATGGAATCAAAGTAAAAAAAAACTGAACAGCATTTCATACTGAGGAGACTGCAGTAAATGAGGAAATTAGTAAACTTCATAACAAATAAATCTCCCAAGATGGCCACCAGACACAAAAGAGCCTAAATGCAGCACAAATATCACCCAGATTTAGCCTACATGTAGCCCAATGACAGAAGTGTGCAAAACACTTATTTTTTGTGTATTCGCAGTTTTATATAGTGCAGATTTGTCAGGTATTGGAATGCTTTACATGAGCATTGGTTACATCACACAAGATCAAATTCATTTTGGTTGTAGACATGGGGAGATTAAGTGATTTGACCACAATCACAGAATGTTGAGCTGAAGCAGAAACTCCAACCTGGTTCCCCAGTTGCAAAGTCTGCAGCTCTGGAAGTAACACCACATCCTCTCGCCAAGGTGCAACCTTTAATCAAGTGGTCAACTGGATAAAAAAACATAAAGATTACAAATAATTTAAAAATTCTTTGTTGCTATTTGAAAACTCAGAAAATATGTCCTCATTTTAGTTTTTTAGAGCACTAACCATAATTTTGATGCAAATAAGACCCTCTCATATATGTAATTTCTAAAGGAAATACTTTAGGTATTACAGTTTTGATTACATCAAGATGACGTCAGGCGTTCCACACTTTTGTAATAAATATAGAATGTTAGCAATCTAGTTGTTCATTGGGATACTGTTGAGAGGCAGAGGCCAGGGGCACGGACTCTGAAAATTGAAGGCAGGTAGGAGAGTGCAGAGGCAACAATTTGACCACACTGGGCAGGCAGGAAGGGCAGTGGCAGCACAACAGACTATGGAGGGCAGTGGAAAGGGGGGCAGGGGCAACAAACCAACAATACAGGACTGTGGGCAGAAGGAAGAGGCAGTGGTAGTACAACCATACATGCCAACAGACCGGTTTCAGCCACGAAACGTCCAATGTTTTTAAGCTCAAATGGGATTTATTTGATCTGTCTCCTGTCTACAATCTCCTCTTTTTCAATGTAACTCAAAGGGGAAAATCAAAACCCCAGTTTTTTTCAAAATCTCCCTCTTACCAAGTTCAAAATGTTCGCAAGTATGGTACATTGAATCATGGTAGGCAGGAGGAATTGGGGTAGGGACATGGACTCGGATAACAGAGGACAGGAGGGACATGGAGAGGTGCACCAAACTAACCCTACAGGGCAGGCATCAGGGTTTGCAGCAGCACAATACACCACACAGCGCATGCGGGACGGGAGTGCAGCACAACAATCCATAGAAAGCAATAGGGAGGGGACAGGACCATGCACATGGACAACAGAGAACAGATGGGAAAGAGGCAATGGTAGCTAGCTGACCATAATGGACAGACAGGAGAGAAAGCTGCAGCATACCAGACCATACAGGGCAGGAGGGACGGATCAGGGGCATTACAATGGAACAGACAAGCCAGGAGGGAGGGAATAGGGGGTCTGCACATGGAAACAGAGGGCTGGGGGCAAGGTGGCAGGGCAGGAGCAGCAAGATGACCATGGAGGTCAGGCAGGATGGGCACTAGAAACAAGACACACCATGGAGAGCAACAATGAGACTATGGTGGCATACTCACAGACCATGGAGTGAAGGTGGGAGGGGGTCAGGGGCAGCTAGCTGACCACACAGGGAAGGTGGGAGGGGCCATGGCAGCACAGAAGACCATGCATGGCAAGCAGGAGGGTTAGTGGCAGCACAATGGCTATGATGGGCAAGAAGGAGGGTGCAGGGGCATGCACAAAGGACCATGGAGGATAGAAGGGAGGGTCGGGACCTAGGCACAGACAAGAGAGTTCAGGGGAAGGGGCCTCACAACAGACCGCGCGGGGCAGGCAGGAGGAGCAGTTGCAGCACAACAGATCAGGGAGGGCAGAAGGGTGTGGCAGTAAAATGGACCATGGAGGACAGGAGGAAGGGGATAGGGGCATGGCATGTGGACAGGCAGGGTGGAGGTGGCAGGGACAGGTTACAGTCATCTGACAATGCTAGGCAGGTGGAAGGGGAGTGGCAGCTCAACAGAACACTCAGAGTAGATAGGAGCGGCAGGTCCATGGAACATAGTGGGCAAAAAGGATGGAGCAGGGGCATGCACAAAGGCATCGGAGGGCAGGGGGAAGGAGAATAGGGGCAGCAAGCTAAGCACAGAGGCTAAGCAGGAGGTCAATGATGGGCCATAGAATTGGGCAATGGAGGGCAGGAGAAGTGGACTGGTACATCATGCTAAATGGAGGGCAGTGGCAGCACATCAGACCATGCATGGCAGGAGGGAGGAGGCTAGTCCATGGATTCAGACAACAGAGGATAGGGAGGAGGTGGATGGGGCAGCAAGCTAACTGTTCAGAGAAGGTGGGTATTAGGAACTTTATTGTTTTCAAAATGTGTGTCTGTGCAAACTACTTAAAATATGAACAAGTATGCAGCATAATCTCACTTTTATTCAGGAAGAAGAGGACGTTTATGACTGTGACTCCGGGCTCACTTGGCAGAAACACCCCCTGACCCTCCACCCCCATCGCAAAATGTAATGCCCGTGAAAAGGGTAGGTGGACGCAGTGTTATATAGAACGTAGTCCTGAGAGCACGATTGAAAATGAAAACTAGATGTAGTATATGGTATAAACTATGCACCAAAAAGTGTGATATAAGATGAACCGGGGCGTGAAATATAATATGCAATACATTGTGCGCAATGACAGATTCATTGGAGAGCGCGAGATAGCACAGGCACTAGCGCGTGCTATGCGATATGCGCCTTGGAGTGTAATATGCACAGGGCAGTGTTGTGTAACATAACTAGTCTCTAAAGTTGTAATATAAAATATGTGCTGGGGGGTGTAACGTTGCATATGCACTGTGACAAAGATATGGATCCCAGATTGTAATATGTACGGCATAGCGCTGTGCGTTATAACATACACATCAAGGAAGGCACGTTAGATGGGGCAATATAACCCGTGCGAAGGCAAGTGTGGCATGACATATTCACGGGGTGGTGTTACAGTGCACATGGGCTAGAGAGTGTCATAGCATACGCACTAGCTGGTGGAATACAACACACAGGTGTGAAGCAATCGGCAGACACAGGTGGGTGTAACACAGCATTGGGCTCAGCCAGGAGCACACTGTGACTCTCAAGTGAGGTTCGTCTCCTTTCCAGAGAGTAAAATGAAAAGTATTACACATGCGGCGGTGGATGTGTTTTTTATTAATCGTGAAGGGGGTTTCTTGCATAGTTTGGTCGAATTTTTGTCGAATCCCCTTTGAATGGCTTGGTGTGCGTGTATATTAAATGTGCCCGTCAATAGCTACCCATGTGTGTATAAATAAACGACAAGGGTGTCTACTTGGAGAGTACCCACCGGCGGGGGTGCCGGGATTAGGCACGGTAGGGCATCAGACACGTCAGAGCTTCACTAGCGGTGTAAATACATTCCATGTGGATTCATTCTATGCATAGTCGCCTTTTAATGAATATCACGCAAATCGTCATGTGATAGGTGCATACGGTTTGTCCAGCATGTCCTAGGTGTTTCTATATATTTTTATAATAATAAAAAACAAAGGCCGGCCCTAGGGGATGGGGTCCCCGGAGCCATAAGTGGCCTGAGGAGGGGGGCAACGCAGCCCCCTCCTAAAGAATTTAAATTAAAAAAAGGCCATGACCCGGGGGTTGGGGTCCCCGGGGCCGATTAAGGCCTTGGGAGGGCCAAATTAATTTTTTTCAACAAAAAAAATTTACAAAAAAAATTAGGGTGCAGGCCCTGTGGGATGGGGTCCCCAGGGCCAGTAAATTAGAAAAAGAAGGGGGGCCACACAGCCCTCCTTCTTAAAAAAATAAAATAAATAAAAGACCGGCATCGCGCTGGAGGCCACGCCCCCTCCTTGCAGCACTCTGCAAACACGCCCCCAGGCCAGTTGTAAGTTGGGGAATTAATTCCCCTTCAATACTGAGGGTCCCTGAGGGCCAACTAGCCCAACAGGTATCTCCAGTGTGCGCCAGGGAGCTGCGTTGCAGACAGGTGTTCTGAGGCCATGCCCCTTTTTACACCTCTATGCAACGCAGCTCTGTGGCGCTTACTGGAGATACCTAGTGGGCTAGTTTGACCCTAGGGACCCTTAGGATTCAAGGGGACTTAATCTCTCAACTTAGAACGGCCACAGTTGTGAAGGGAGGGGACGGGGCCTGAGGTGATGTGTGCAAACACGCCCTGTGGCGCCTTTTAAGTTGGGGAAATAATTCCCTTTCAATCCTGAGGGACCCTGGGGGCCAACTAGCCCACCAGGTGCTTCCAGTAAGTGCCACTGCTCTGCGTTGCAGAGAGGTGGTGCAGGCCGTCCCCTTTTTACACCTCTCTGCAATGGCGCTTACTGGACGTACCTAGTGGGCTATTTTGCCCCTAGGGATCCTCAGGATTCAAGGGGACTTAATTTCCCAACTTAAAAAACGGCCACAGGGCATGTTTACACAGTGGGGAAGGAAGGATACGGGGCCTGAGGTGACGTGTGCAAATACGCCCTATGGCGCGTTTTAAGTTGGGGACATTATTCCCCTTCAATCCTTAGGGCCCCTGGGGGCTAACTAGCCCACCAGGTGCTTCCAGTAAGCGCCAATGAGCTGCGTTGCAGAGAGGTGGTCCAGGCCGTGCCACTTTTTACACCTCTCTGCAACGCAGCTCTGTGGCGCATACTGGAGGTACCTAGTGGGCTAGTTGGACCCTAGGGACCCTCAGGATTCAAATGAACTTAATCTCCCAACTAAAAACGGCCACAGGGCGTGTTTACACAGTGGTGAAGGGAGGGGACGGGGCCTGAGTTAACGTGTGCAAACAAGCCCTGTGGCGCGTTTTAAGTTGGGGAAATGATTCCCCTTCAATCCTGAGGGACCCTGGGGGCCAACTAGCCCACCAGGTGCTTCCAGTAAGCACCACTCCGCTGAGTTGCAGAGAGGTGGTCTAGGCCGTATCCCTTTTGACATCTCTCTGCAACGCAGCTCTGTGGCACTTACTGGAGGTACCTAGTGGTCTAGTTGGACCCTAGGGACCCTCAGGATTCAAGGGGACTTAATCTCCCAACTTAAAACGGCCACAGGGCGTGTATACACAGTGGGGAAGTGAGGGGACGGGGCCTGAGGTGACGTGTGCAAACACGCCCTGTTGCGCGTTTTAAGAGGTAGTTTTAATGGGGAACAACCTTTACAACGCAACTTTAACAACGCATGCTGTTACAACGAAAGTTTTACAACGCGAGTGCATTGACAACGCAGGACATTACAACGCAAGTCTTTACATCGACTTGCACTAGATGGCGTGCTAACATTAAAAATAGTGTAGTTTACTATCCCAACACCTTCCCTACTGCTACGTGGACTGGAGTTGGAATAGTAAATTACACTTTTTTAATGTTAGCACGCCATCTAGTGCAAGTCGATGTAAAGACTTGCGTTGTAATGTCCTGCGTTGTCAATGCACTCGCGTTGTAAAACTTTCGTTGTAATAGCATGCGTTGTAAAAGCATGCGTTGTAACGTCATACATCCAGTTTTAATCCCCTGCCCTATTATATACTAGGGGCTTACAGAGGAGGTCATGCTGATCACAGGGGGACCCCAACGCATAGTGTTCCCTAGTGTATGTAGGTGTTTTCACTGTATTCTGAGTGTCTTTTAACATAGCACTGGCTCTAGGACTGGTTAGTCAGACTCAGTTACCACCAGTATCCGTCTGAAAAAGTTGAGGGTACAGGATGATTTTGTAACAAGTCTTCTTTCTGCTCTTCTGTTTGTTCTTTCTGCACGTTATCCTTCTTCTTGCACTTTTCTTCGTCTTTGAGGACTTCTGTTGCTTCTTTCTGCATTTCTTTTTTTTCTTTCTGTGCGTTTTTTCTTCTTTCTTCACATGTCCTATCTCTGTAGGCATAGTTAGAAATTAGCATTTAAAAAACCTTTGAAATTCACTGAAAAAATCATAGGTTTCAGGCACGTTATAGTTAGGAATTAGCATTTAAAAAACCTTAGAAATTCACTGAAAAAACCATAGGTTTCAGGGGCGTTATAGTTAGCTGGACTTTTCACTCATACAAAACCATTGAAATTCCCCCGTTATAGTTAGTTCAGCTAACTATAACTCGCGCGCCCGCAATGCACTGCTGATGACGTCATTCATGACATGGTCAGTGACATCACTCATGACATCACTGATGACATCTCAAATGACATCACTGATGTCATCACTGATGATGTCATCCATGTGATAAATTACCACATCTTCTCACACCCTAATATAACCTTTGATACACCGACTCAAAAATTCAGAGTTCCACTCTCAAAACCATACATACTCCAATACCAATAACTACATACCCACTTTTTAACTGTTAGGTCTACATACACCTCCACTCATTCACCTGTACAGTCACTCATACTTACAATCACTCCATACAAGACTAACATATGCATTTATACACCTATATAGACACTCACACACCACAAATCATCCATAGAGGTACTCTCACACCTAGTCAGTCATGCAAATAATTACACTCCCATTTACTCACCTATGCGGTTATACACACTCAAGTTCACTTAATCATAAAAATAGTACCACATTCTTATGCTCTTATAGAATCATTGATACAAGCACACACTCATCCATACAGTCACTCTCACAATCACACCCTATCACATCTACTCACTTATATACTCTTACACACATATATACTGCCTTTCACATATGTAGTTAGTCACAAATGTACCACTGAGATATAGATTCAATCCCTAACACACCCATACATACACTCACTCAACCATACAGTCCATCACAGATGCACTCTTAAAACCATGCACCCATAGAATCACCCACTCACACATCTATGCATAGAGTCACACACACCCTACCCACACAAACACTCAGGAACCCATACAGATACTGAGACAAGCAATCAATAACTCATATAGACACTCATATAGGTATTCAAAAAACCGTGCAGCCACTTATACACCAACATACAGAAACATACAGTCATTTACACAGTTTAGTCACTAGTCTGCAGTAAGATACATTTAATGACTCACTTATAGAGTTAGTTACGCACCACAGAAAATCATCCATTTACACACTTGTACACCCACTTATTCTTCAACAGGCCTTTCCCTATATATATTAAACATATTAAAATTGTTAAGAAACACATACTCAATGGATGATGTCATCAGTGATGACATCAGTGATGTCATTTGAGATGTCATCAGTGATGTCATGCGTGATGTCACTGACCATGTCATGAGTGATGTAATATGTGACGTCATCAGCAGTGGATTGCGGGCGGGCAAGTTATCGTTAGCTGAACTAACTATAACGGGGGAATTTCATTGTTTTTTTACGAGTGAAATGTCCAGCTAACTATAACATGTGTGAAACCTATGGTTTTTTCAGTAAATATATATATAGATAAAATAAAAAATTAAAAATCATGTTTTACTATTTTTAATATTAATTATATACTACATTAATAAAAATGATATACAAACAAATATTAGATAGCAGAGGTAATAAAATTACTATTCCAACTCAAAACAGTGCAACACTAGGGTAAGGGTTGGATAGCGTAAGGGTAAAAATGACTATTCCCACTGCAGTGAATGCAACAGTAGGGAAAATGTTGGCAAGCGTAGAGGTAAAACTTACTATTCCCACTCCAGTGAGTGCAACAGTAGGGAAAGTGTTGGATAACGTTGGGGTAAACATTACTATTCCCACCCCAGTGAGTGTAAAAGTAGGGAAAGTGTTGGATAGCGTAGGGGTTAAAATTACTATTCCCACTCCAGAGAGTGCAACAGCGTATTAATCATAATAAAATGACTTCCCGCCCTATTCCTCTATAAACCCACAAACTGCTCTGATACTAAAACGCAAAATTTAGTTAAAAACTGCTCTGATACTAAAACGTAAAATTTAGTTAAAAAAAATTACAAATTTCTAAACATTTAATACATAGGGCCCCATTAGTATGGCGCCCGCCATACCCTCGGGAAACGGGACCGCCCGCTGAGGGTGTGGCAGTCCCGCATTCCCGATTAGGATGCGCCCTGCCGACTGCCGGGCTCAAGGCGCATCAGCAACATTACGGCGGACGGTGCAGAGAGCACCGCCCGCCGCAAAGCCACAAAGGCAGGTTGTGCGTTCCAATGCACAACGGCATGGAGCCTGCCACGTTGTTCATTGAAAGGCAGGGGGGTACCATAGGTACCCCCCATGTGCACCCTCCCCCCCAGAGTCCCTGTGGGCCCGCAACGGACCCCCGTAAGCAGACTCTGCATGCCTTTCCGTCGCGGCAATGCCGCCATGGAAAGTCATGTTCCCGCCAACATTGTAATATGGCTGGCGGTGTCTAACAGACACTGCCACCATATTGAACCCTTTTCCACCCGGTCGACTTGACGACCGGGCGGAAAAGCGGAGGACGGTCTTTTCATCCGCCGCGGACCCCCCAGCCATTGTAATATGGCGGGGGGTCTTTGCTGCACGGATGGCGGGCGGATCGCCCCAGCCTGGTCGGTGGTGACTACTGCTGGCCTGGCGGGGGCGATCCGCCCGCCATCCTAATGGGACCCTTTGTTTTAGAAATAATTAAAATACATTACAAAAAATTGTTAAACATACATATAAAATACATACTAAAATACATAACACTAATATAAATATCGATATTAATAACAACTACATTTTTGCTTACGATATTACTTACTTCGATATTACTAACTTCAATATAAAAAAGACAGATATTACTTACCTTAAGGTTGATATTCTGATCAACTATATTCTTGACATCGATATTCTGTCCCTACGATATTGTGAACTCGAAATCATTGTAGGTCGATATTATAACTTCAATATTTTAACTGCCCACCGCTTTATACTTTGCCCTAAGTTACGTCTATCTGCTCCGTGCCATACTGAATTTGAGGGACTGTGATTATTACTGAGGTGGGTGGTCACCACCCTCAATTCATAACCCGATTTCTTACAATGAGCATGAATTATCCCTCAAAGAGAAGTTTTCAACTCAATTGCAGTACTTTCAAATTCTATGTTTATATATGCTTTAGAATTTCTTATAGAACAGACCTCGCTACCTAGCAATCGATCCCCAGTGGGGATATATGAGGGCAGGCAACACAGGGAGGAGAGAGAGCTAGTGGAAGGAATGAGAAGTTGCCCCATATGAGACAGATAGTCTGGAACTTCAGCTTGACAATTTTTAATGTGCCTGATTCTCCCAAACAAAAGTGTGCAATTATCATCCAAAACACTATTTCTGTCACAAACTTACATTTTCCATTTTTCTTACATACATGTTTATGGTACAAATAGCAGCTTGTCATTTTCATGAAACACTTAGATATACAACCATCACATATCGAAAAAAATACTGCTTTTTATGCCAAATTATACTCATTTATCAACATCTTAAAATACTAGTAATGAAAGTCAATTCACAAGTATTTCCACTGCCATTATACCAGTGATAATAAGATTTATGTAAGCTACCAGGGATCACAAATGTACATCATTGTATGAAGGTCACCATTATTTAATAGTAATTGCAAACATACTATGTTATGTTATGTTATGTGGAGGAGAGTAGGATCTGCTTCACATGTTTACCCCCACTTTTTGCTGGTGTTTCACGGTTGTTTCACTTTAGTTTGGCTGGGACCCTGCTATTCAGGGCCCCAGCCTATCTGCTTCCTCTGTAAAATGATTCCATGTACTTTAGGTACATTACAGATTGGATCTGAGGTGCCCTTGTAAGCCCCTAGTATATGGTATACTATGTACCCAGGGCATAGGTACCCCAGATGCCTACCAGGGGCTGAAGCATGTATTATGCCACCCCTGGAAAGCCATCCAAAATGACACCACAGGTCTGCTACTGCACCCTGGGTAAGGTGGTGCATGCACTCCTTACTGTGATATAGGTTACCTATATCACTATATATATTTACACACATATAAACCTAGACGTCACTTCTATGGCAGGCCTTATCATTCCTGAAGGCAGAGTGCTTGGTCCCTATGTGAGAGGGTGCACCTGCATGAGCAGAGCCCCTCTGCAGCGTTCGGAGACCCTTCTCTGATGCTGTTTGTAGTGCAGCCTGCCCATATATTCTTAAGTGAATTATAACCAACCAGTAAATGCTAACTTTGGACTGGCTGCACGGAAACATGTTGTGTTTGGTGTCAAACACCTTGGAATCATACCCCCACACCAGTAATTGGTGTGGGAGTATGATACCACCCTTCTAGAAGGAGAGCTATGACTGCACTGGTATACCCGATAGACACTTAATAGAGCCCTTGCATCACAAAATGGATGCTGAAGTCACAGACACGGGTCTGGCCTCCTGTTGCTGACCAAATCTCCGGCAGGGGAGGCCTGGACAATAGGTTTCTTGTCACAGGGAGGTGTAACCACCTCCCAGACAGGCTTATGTGTATTGGGGCTGGGTGGGAGCACTCTCTGAGTGCTGTGAAGTCCTGCACTGGGGGCACATTTGGTGTCCCTGTGCATAGTCCAGCTCAAACCGGTTCAGGGGCTTCCAGACCATGTTCTGGCACGAAACTGAACAAAGGAAATCGGTATAGCCACCCCTCTTTCCAAACCCTCCCATAGATGGGTCCCAGAGTATGTCCAACCCCCTACCTTAGTATAAGTATGGGACCCCAGTCCTTAGGACTTTAGATTACCCTGAACGAAACTCTGAAGCTGAATCCTGGACCTTCGACACTCTGCTCAAGACCAGAGGACTGAAGAAATCTCCCTTGGGGTCAAGGAGTGACTGCCATGCTTGGCAGGCACCAACAAAGCAATTTGCCGGTCTGCATCATCGAAGCTCCCGCCGGACTCTGAAGTATTTGCAGCCTAGGAAGAGGATTTCCAGATGTCTCAGAGGCTGACCCGAGTCCCCAGCAAAGTTGAGACCCACAGCCCTTGTGAGTAGCGTGGAACCAGAAATCCTGGACACCATGCGTTTCTGCAAGTGCCTTAATTTTTTGATGTCTCTTGAAGTCATGCTTGGGCTAACCTGTAGCCCCCATCTCAAGCACTGAATCCACTGAAGATTGTCGGCCTGGTCATTCCGAATGACCCGTGGGCCACCATTTTGTGTTTTGTCTTGAGGTACCTTCGCGATCCCTGGTCCATTGACTGGTGGGTCCCTGAAGGGGTAGCTTTGCATTTCCTTCAGCTTCCCTGGTTGCTCCAGACATGCCCTGACTACAAACCAAGTGGTGAGTCCCATAGACTTTGCTGGTCTGCACATAAGCATCTTTCTCATTTCTGCATGGGTTGCTGTTGCCAAGGCTTGTTGTGTCCAATCCAGGCATCGATGCTTCAGCACTCCACATCCTTTGTGGAACAGCTCGAATCCAGCTCCTGGTCATCCTCGACACCTCCTGGACCTCGTGGCTGAAGAGTCAAGCTTCACCTCTTTCACCTGAAATCACCCGACATCAGTGGGCATCTCCTCATTGCCTTTCCTGGTCACTGGCAAGTGACCCAGACTCTGTCCCCTCTGCTTTCAGTTTCTTCTCATCTTCAATCAAGGCTTGGATCTCTTCGGACACTTCGCATCTTCACGGCAGCAGCACATCTTCGCCAGCTCCCATTGAAACCGATGACGCGACCCGACACCAAAAGACACCTATGCACCCGGCTTCCCTGAGTGAGGTAACACGAGTACTCCGGTGCTCCAGTGGGTGCTAGCCCTAGAACTTCCTAAGACCAAAAGGGTTTGGTCCTGACTCATTTCGAAGTGTCCCTAATCTTTAAAAATCTAAATACGACTTTCCCCATAGAAGTTAACGGAAGCTCGCGGCTGTGTTCACACACTGCACACGGACCCCGTGGGTCCCCTGTGTCACTACCTTGGGTGGTCCCTTGGGGTCCCAGCGATTCTACATGCTCTAGGCCTTGTGTCTAGTTAAGTCGTGGTTCTTATACCACTATTTTAGTATATGGTTCGGCTCGCCCCTAGGGCCTGACGTGTATTTGTGCTATTTTACTGTGATTATTGAAGTGTAACTTATGTGTTTTGACCTCTAGTCTCATAAAGAGACTAGGAGGGAATGCTTAGTAATAAATACATATATTTTATATATATACCTGGTGTGGACATATTTTATTTAGTGTCTCAAGAGATTATAGACTGGTAAAACAAGCTGCTTTACATTCCTTCAAGACTTAGCCTGAAGGCTGCTCTCCATAGCTACCACTATGGTTTTAAGTCCTTATTTACCCTGCACAACAAAAGCTTAAATGCCACTTGGTCGGCTTAAAAATTAATGCCAAGCTCTTTGTGTACTGCATAGGAGGGAGTACTTTAAGAGACCATCAGAATCTGAAGCAAAAATTTGTTTTGGGCCACCTGTAGCTTGTGTGGTGGTGTATACCCCCAGATTTCACTACCATATAATGCCTTTTAGGTGAACATATACAGATATATTTTAAAATCACCTCTGGTGCCCAAGATCCCAGTCTATAGAGGTACCTGGCAATAAACCCTATAGATTTGTATTGGTCACTCAGCTTGCCCTCTATTAATGTTTTCCAGCTTAATTTTTCAACAAATCGAATACCCAGATAGGGGAATGCCAGGACTTTCGCCAAAGTGAGAGATCCTGGGGCCAAAGTCCAAAATCTACAACTTTGTAAAGTTGATGTACAGGTCCAGTCTATCCATAAAATGAGCAATCCTGTCAATTAAATGCTGCAGGGCCAGGACTGTGCGAGCCATAAGCACTGCGTCGTTGGTGTATAGTAGCATAGTTAAAGCTTTTCTACTGACTCTGGGGCAATCAGACTGTAATGCCAGGAGAGCAGCTTCCAAACCGTTTATATATATGGTGAATAAAAAAGTGGCCAAGATGCAGCCTTGGAAAACCCCCATAGTGCAATTAAAATGTTAAGTAAGGCCCTTCCTGAGAAAATCTTTCTACCACTCTGTGGCATGGGCGTGAAGATTCATTAATAAGGTACAATGATGGGATCAACGCCCAAAGAAGTCAATAAATCCCACAACTTCTTCTGATTAACCCAATCAAAGGAGGACGTAAGATCCATAAGGGCTAACAACAGTGCTCCTGGTTGAGCAACTGTGTATTTGTTTATTAATAGATAGAGATTAAGGCATTTCACAATACTTGACTTGCCTGGGTGAAAGCCAAACTGGGCCTCAGATATTATTTGATTGGCACCCGCCCCTGAGGAGAGTCTAGATAAAAGGACCCTGCCCAGCACCTCAACTATGACATTAATAAGTGTAATGTGGCGGAAGCGTTGCAGGTTGTCCTTATTACCCTTTTTATAAATTTGTATAATGGTGGCAGTTGACCAAACTGGCAGGATCTCTTTCATTGCTGCTGCATTTAATACAAGTGTCAGAACCTGGGCCCAAAATGTATTATTGTCCAGGAAAAGATCTGGAGGGATCCCATCGGGCCTGGCATCTTGTTCTGGAACAAAGACTCATTGCCCCTGTGGACTTCCTCCAATGAGGAGGTGACTCATGTGTTGACCATGCTGGCAGCAATATCAATGCGAGACCCTTCAAGAAGGCCATAATTATATATACTATCAAAATGGGTGACCCACTCTTCCGGGGTGATATGGTGACATAAAACAGGTCTTCATGGCTCCAAAAAACAGGGACTGTGACTAATCTGCCAGAAAAGTGTAGAGTCCACAGCTCACTACCTTTGGTTAGATAAACCTGTGCCCGTTTCTGTAAATTGTGCCTCTGTTCTTTCAGGGCCCAATATAGTTTTGTCAGCAGTTTGAAACCAATTTTCTGTTACAAGGCCACTGCTTAAGGGTTTTCTTCAGATGCTAGTGGGTCCATAAGCACTTATAGTCGAACCTTGAGGAATAATCCAAGCGATGCCCCAATGCAGGGAACGATAATAGACCAGACACCAACTGGACAATAGAGGCAAAATAACCTAAAACGTCCTCGCCACGTGGTAAAGGGTCGAAGCAGGTAAGTATCTCCTGCTGGTTGTCTACAAAAAGACTATGATGAAACACATTAGCATCTATTTGCGACCAGCATAAACACCTTGCTTGGTCAGTGGGGGATAAAATTGACAGGGGCTTTCGAGGGCCATTTGATTGGCTCCCTACCCCTCAATTTACAGGGACAAAGGGTTATGGTCACTGTAGGGGCTATGTAAGATGTTGAAGAAAACAGGAGGCCAGCCCATTCAAGCAGAGACAAAGATTAAGTCATTGATCGTCAGAGGGATTTCAGGATTAGGCCGGTTTACCAGCTTGTAAAAAGTAAAAAACAAACTGTGGATATGCAGGAATCTATTTTCTCCTTCCTTTCTATGGTATGCTCTATAAGCAAATCCTCTGAAATCTGGCAAGGCTGTGTGTTAAGTGAAAAGTATAAAAGGTTTGGGCACACGTGACAATTAAATTCCCCTCTCCAGAAAAAAATGCTCATGCCCGAAGCCCTCCCTCTTTAATGAATCAAAAGCATCACTTAAGCCTATAAAGTAGAGGTTTAGCATGTCCCCTTATTTTTATTATAAAAATGAATTACTACCGTAGGGAGAGCTCTCCCAATGTGCAATTTTATGCCCCGGAACATGTGGAAATACCACTTCATGATCTGCATTGTGCCACAATACTCAAGAACAGCAAAAATAATAAGGCCCCCCACTTGCACTACCAGCACTAGAACCCATTGTTGGGCAGAAGAGGGTCTTGTACCTCTCCAGGAAAAGATTATCCTCGACTTCTCGTCTGTATTGCAGGCAAATGATGTTAAAAGACTTAATGAACTGTATCAACCTTTAGTAAGAGAACTTAGAAGACAAACCTGCCACATTCCAAGAAATACATCCTAGGACCTTCTCGGGTCTGTGGGTAAAGCTCGCAGTGGAAGTTATTGTGGTAGCTAGCAAAGTCAAGGCCCCCGCAGTCTGTGAGATGCCAGGGGGCTGCACTAAAATTGAGAAATGTGAAGAAGAGTAGATTAGATTTGGGGGGATAAATCCCTATTCTTTACGATGCTCTGTGGTAATGTGCCCAGTTGTTGGACCAACGGAGTGCATTTACCTTCTCTCTCAGGGAGTCAGTCACGAACATTAAGATCTGCCTATGGGGCATAACGATTTAATAGTGTTTGATTATCCCCCACTGCCCAGAACCTGTTCAACACTTGAGGCACACATAGGGATCTATAAAAAAGCCCATTGGGAGTGGCTTTATAAATGTAACTTGGGGGTAAGATTTAGAGACACCACTCAGAATTATCCGTGCCAATTTGGAGTATATGACACTAATATTAATAACATTTCTCCCCCAAGAGCTATCCTAGAGGGCCCTATCCATGAGACCCTCTGTGCCTTCATAGTTCCAATTAGTATAGCTTGAGTGTTTACCTAACCAATGTGAAGCTTTAATAATCAGTTGGCCAGTGGTTTCCAGATTATGTGTGGTGAGCCCAGGGCCCCCAGCAGGACAACAGCATAAGGGGAAAAGGTCGGGGGGAGATTCATCAGCGGGAGTGTGGAGCCAGAGGCTAACCGGCCAATGGTTTGAGCTTCACCTGTCACTTTAGGTGCCAAGTCAGGCAATTTGGTAGGGACTGAATCATCAGTGTTAAGGTGGGATTCACAGGGCCCAAAAAAGGATTTTATGACTTGTTACACCCTCGGCCTTGGGGCAGCCAGTGCCAGGATGGGAACAACTAAGGAGATGGTAGGCATGACAGTGGTTGTAACTTGAGATTTCGGTGGTAAGGAGAAGGGTAAAAATCCTCTCCATTCTACTTGACAGTTCCCTAGAAACTTCTTCCAAATTGTCAAGTCTGACCCAAAGAGGGTCCAATAAGTCAGTAAAGGTGGCTGTGATTTTTTGTAGTACAGGAACCAGGTGGGCCTCCGTGTCCTTGGGGCTACTTGACAGTTCCATAGAAACTGCTTCCAAATTGTCAAGTCTGACCCAAAGAGGGGCCAATAAGTCAGTAAAGGTGGCTGTGATTTTTTGTAGTACAGGAAACAGGTGGGCCTCCGTGTCCTTGGGGCTATTTCTCTGATGTACATCTGGAATCCCCTTCCATGTAAATGATATTGAAGGGTCAGGGGAAATAACCACATCCACAGAAGGATTAGGCAATGAGCCCAATGATTTTGGAAAGGAGGCAACTGGCTCCTGTCCCAACCCCTGTACGTTTGGTGCAATCATCAACAGGACATCTATGGGCAAAGACCCGGAGCTTCCTGATCTGACTGAAAGAAACCTTTTAGCCCAGTCAATTTCTTTTGCCAGAAATGAGTCAATGGTTGAGCGGGATTTGCCAGTGGGTGTCGTGGTAAGTAGGGTCTTCCTCTTCCCCATGATGTCAAAGTGGTAGCGTCATAGTTTTTGCAAGGACCACATGAAACAACAGGAGGCAGGACACAGGATTCACAAGCCACTCTAATAGCGTGAAAGAGCAGCAAAGCTGTTACTTACTGCATATACTTCCTAATCACCCCTGGGATACAGACACTGGCCTGAACAAGGGGTCCAACAGGCCAAGAGGTTGGAACCAGCCCAGCCTCATCCAGCCCCGACCAGTCGGAGATGGAAGCAGATGAGCCTGCTCTTGGCCCAATCTTCACCTGTGCACGCACCCAGGCGCTACCCACGTGGGTCCCCTACCACAGGAGCCCCAGGTGAAGTAAGTAGGCACTGCCTCGTACAACCACAGCAGCGTGAGCAGCAGCTTTACACAAGGATATTTGGGACCTGGAGTCCTCTGTCGCCGCAGCGCAAGTACCGTGGGAGTCCCAGGTGAAGTAAATAGGCACCTCCTGGTGCAACAACAGCAGCATGAGAAGAGGTCCTCTCTTTCTTGATGCTACCACATCTACAGGTCCCATCATCTAGAAGCCACAAGATAGATCTGTTTTGCTAAGTTGACACTAGTCTCACATGCCACTTCTCACAGGCTCTTCTATCTATGATATTGTCTTTCTGTCTGACCAAATTGAATGATGTCTAAAATGTGCCTTTCATTGGCACATACTGCTACTCTTGTTTTATTCTGTAACCTGCTACCTCTTACTGTAAGCAATGTCCGCTTATCCACACATTGTTATGTCTATTTGGCCTGACTGTGAGTTACTGTCTAGTTACATATAGGATTGGACTGGAGAGCAAATTGACCAATCACAAAGAGTGTAATCTTAAAAAGTTAGGGGGTACCGAGCAAAAAAATACTTGGAGCGGGGGCCCTGTCCAGAACAACTCTGAATGTTATCATCAATTTTTTGCAAATCTAAGGCCTGTAATGCCAAACAACATTGAACTATATATATTAAAGGTTCAAACAGTGAAATAGACAGAAGTAAGATAGAGAAACATTCTCTTTACTGGAGACCACCTGAAAGGAGGAATCCCTGTCAATTGGCAACTTTGACCATGCCTTGAAACATCTCTGATGACAAAATGGTCCAACCAGCCCAACACTGCAGGAGGCCTTGGCTACAATGGCGATGAGGAATAGGGCACTGTTGGGTTCTGCTCTCATACCAGCCAATAGCCCTCACGACCCAAGGAAAATGCTTCAGTAGCAGCATTTCCAGTCTATCCCAGATTAACTCCAGAAACTTGACAACTTAGAAAATGTGTGTATTGTTATTCACTTTCTTTTGTTGTTCATAATCCCTGAAGAGCAATGATGAATCAGATAATTCAAATACATGTGTTATTTGTGCAGTCACATCACACCCCACCTGATAGACCTGCGCTGGCTGACTGTGAAATCCTGGTGTTTGTTTGGCTACAAGTCCAAAGAGACCCCCTGTGCTTCACACATCAGCACCCAGTACGGTGTATCTTTTGCTGATATTTCACTGAGGAGTGGGTCAATGCATTCTACATGGTCATTTGTGTGGGGTTTGTGTTGAGGGGGGTTGTCTCCACATGCTGGTAAGTATGGTCAGAGCTGTCAGTCCCCCTTCCCACCCGGCTAGACATCCCACCATGAAACATGCATACGTTGGAGGGCGTGCAAGTTGTCTTTCAGGATGTCAGTCAGTGGTGTCCTGCTTCTGATTTGC
Organism: Triturus cristatus; assembly: GCF_964204655.1. Classification (NCBI taxonomy): domain Eukaryota; kingdom Metazoa; phylum Chordata; class Amphibia; order Caudata; family Salamandridae; genus Triturus; species Triturus cristatus. The sequence continues at coordinate 162,476,378 of NC_140585.1, forward strand.
ACACAACCCCTACCAGAGCCTTTTGCTCTCCACAACAGGACGCAGTGTCAGCCATCTTGTCAGTTATTTTCCACTCCCTGTGATGTGGGTATATTTCAGAGAGGTCTTGATGGGCCAATTTGGAAGAGGAGCATTATCTGTGACTATAAACCCTATCATGCTTTTGGATACACTCACTTCACCTGCATACCCACTATTCCTTCCTGTCAGTCAGCTGCACTGTGAGATAGTGTGTTTGTGTTGGCAAACTGTCTGACAGTGTGTATTTGGCTTTGTGCCACTGCCTTGCTCTATTTTTTGGTAGGTATGTACATGTCATGATACAGCTCCAAGTCACTATGAGATAGCATGTATTGTGTTTGTCTGACTAGCATACACATCTTGGGATGATTATCTATTGGTTACTGTGGCTGTGCTAACAGTGCATGGTTTCACTATCCCCTTGCCACACAATATTGAGTATGTTGTTTGTGTACTCACCAGGCTCTGGTATGTCTGCTAGACCATAGATGCTCTCTGGTGGTAGGATGTCCCGCACCTTCACCTCCCAGGTCCTGAAGTAGACTGGTTTGGCAGGAGGGCCACCGCTGGTGTGCTGACTCAAGGCGTGATCTTTCTCGATGAGTTTCTTGACCCTCCTGCGCACTTCATACTACCTGTTCTGGATATCATCCTTTATGCACAACATTGGTGCTTGTGCGTTCACCTTGTCCACAATCCTCGCCCACATCTTGGTTTTCTGTGACATGGGGGTCCTTTGCACCTATGTACCAAACAAATATGGCTCTACTCTGATGATCTCGTCTACCAGCACTTCTAACTGGGCATGGTGATGGGTGGTGGTGGTGAGTGATGTGTGTGTGAGTGTTAGACCTGGCACCTTGGCGTGAGTCTCCCTTCCACTTTTTGTCACTGTGCCTCATGTGTTTTGCTGGTGTTAGCTGCTCAGAGCACTGGGCCACTGCCAACCAGTGCCACAGTGCAAGTGCTCCCTGTTTGAAATGTATATGTTGGTTGGATTCCATGATTGGATTATTTGGTTTACTGTCAGACCCCAGTAAAGTGCACCAGGAGTGCCAGGGCTTGTAAATACAAATGCTGCTGGTGGGCTTGCAGCACTGGTTGTGCCACCCACAGAAGCGGCCTGGTAAAATGTGTCTAAGGTCTGCCATTGCAGAGCCTGCATGCAGTCTGGTACTGTCATGCTGACTGGGCAAGTGCACACACTTTCCAGTCCCTAAACCTTTCCTTAACTTCATAGTAGTCACCCCTATGGTAGGCCCAAGGGCAGGGTGCATTGTAAGCATAAGGTAGGACAAGCCCTGATATGTGTGGCATGTCCTAATAGTGAATTACAGCCATTTTTGTTTTTCACTATTGTAAGGCTACCTGTTCTCCATAGGCCAGAATGGGCTGTCAGAATTGTTACATTCTATGATCCTAACAGACCCAGAGAACATGGTAGAAAGTTGAGTTTAGTATGCCTGAACTTAGAATAATAAAATACATCTTTTAGTAAAGTTGGTATTTGCTTGCCTGACCATTTCAGCCCGCCTCTGCTAGGATGTGTATCTGCCTGTCTGGATGTGTGAGTGACAGGGCTGGGGAAACCCAGAGGGGCAGGGCTAGGAAGCCTGGTGGTGAATAGGAAGATTGGCAGTCAGATGGGTGGGAGGAGTACACCTGGGCTCTGAATAGGGTTGTGCTCTGCTACCACAATACTGGCTCCACCTCCTGCGGAGCGGCTGATGTCTCTGCCCTGCACCCTGAATAGAAAGGCAGAGTCATGTCAACAGGGTGCTCAAGAACTGGTTTGGACTGGAAAAAGGCCCCTCAACCCCAGAGGAACCAAGGAATTAGGAGTCTAAGTATTGGTACCCTGCTCCCAAGAAATTAGATCCTGCTGAAACAAGAAGAAACTCTGCCAGAGGAGAAGGAACTGGAAAAGCTGTAGGAGGAGTACTGTCCCTGACCTGGGGGATAGTCCTGCAGTGGTTGCCTTGCTGCTGAAGGAGAGGAGAAAGACTGCTAAAGACTTTGCTTCAACTTGTGCTTTGAAAAGATCTCCAAGGGCTTGAACTGAGCTTGCCCCCTGAACGAAGTCCCAGGACCAGTGGACTTCACCCTCCAGCTCCCCAAAGTCTTTTGGAAGTGCCTGCTGCTGTGTTGGGCCTTCTGAGGGACTGCGTGTCGCAAGGGGCTGGAAGCGCGACTCAAGGGAGAGAAGCATGCCGCCGTCGGAGCCGCTGTCGTCGCATCTCGCAGAGACTGTCACCGCTGCAGCATCGCATCGTGTGGAAGCGTCTTGCATCATTCCGGAAGTGTCTTGCAACGCCGAAGAAGCGTGTCGCCATCGCAGCCATCGTAGCTGTAGCACTGCACCGCATCGAGAGAAGAATCTCGCATCGAGGAGGAAGAGTTTCACCATCGAAGCCATCGTAGTTGTCACATTGCACCACATCCAGAAAAACACCTCGCATCCACGGAGAAGCGTGCAGCCATCGGAGCCGCTGTCGTCGCATCTCGCAGAAGGGGTGTCGCCGCTGCAGCATTGCATCGAGCGGAAGCATCTCGCCACGTTGGAGAAGAGTGCCGCTGCCAAGGCCGCTGTTGTCGCATCTCATCAAGAGTGACGCCGCTGTAGCTGACGCATCGAGTCGAGCCTTCTCGCAACATCGGAGAAGCGTAACGCATCTGGAAGATCCCGTCTTTATTTCTTTTGCACCAAGAACTTTAACGCATCTGCATCGCTGCAACACTTTCGTTGCCCTGCGTGTCGCATCTAAGGTACATTGACTTAAAGTGTCGCATTTAAGAACTTAAGAGAAACTAAGCAATCTTCTACCAGCTAAGCAACCGTATTGTGTATTTTTAATTGTTTAATGGTCTTGTGATAATCCTATATAAAGAATCCTTATTTTTCATATAAACCTGTGTGGTGTCCATTTGTAGTGTTGTCACTTGGTTACTGTATGTGTTCACAAATGCTTAACCTATAACGCCCTGAGATAAGCCTTGTCTGCTCGCACCAAGCTACCTAGAGGGTGAGCAGGGGTTATTTTAGTAGTGTGACCCCTTACCCTGACTAGAGGAAAGGTTCCCTGCTTGTCACAAGTACCTACCTGTGCCAACCAGACAACCCGGATTCTAACAGTGAGGGTGCAGTTGAGGGTGGGTTAGTGTTGGTTTAGCTAGCTGTATGTGTGTGTGCCTTTGGTGAGGTACTAAAGGTGTATCAGTTGTGTGATGGGTGAGTTGTGAGTGTGTCTGTGGTTGTTTTGTGATGGTGTTTGCTGCTGGCTGTTGTCTCCTATTTGCAAAGGATCATGATAGTGATTGATGTCCTTTATATAGGTGGAGTTGTGGGTGTGTCTTTGTCCCAGTTTTTTTAGGGGGGATATTTATTGGCTTTGTCATTGCTTGTTTGGTCCTTTTTTTGTCTTTTTTCCTTTGGGTTTTCTAGGCATGAAGGAGACGTTCTTTTGACTGAGACGGATGCTGATGTTGGCTCGTACGGGCTTCTCCGCCTCGTTCACACTGACTTTCTTCTGTGTTTCATTTACGTTGGTCGCGGAGATCTCTATTGCTTGATGGACCTATTTTCTGTCCGTGTCGGTCATGCGGCTTGGGCTCCGTGCGAGTCGGTCTGGGTTTACATGCATTGCATAGTACTGAGCGGGTCGGACATCGCGGGTACGTGTCGGTCGTGTTCATTCCGGGTTCGTGTCAGTCGGTGCAACTCGTGTCAGTTTTCCGTCCGGATCACTATTTTCCCTATGGCTCGGTCGTACGGCTTGCATTCCGTACATGTTGGTTGTAATTTACACGCGTTGCATCGTACTGCATGGGTGTACGACGCCGGTGCGTGTCGGTCGGTCTCCGGTCTGTGTCCGTGTCGGTCGGTATGTTTTGCGGCCGGAATCGGCCCCTAAGTGAACTGTGTTTTTAAAATAAACTGCAGCATATTAACGTGAGAGTAATCAGTTAACTACAATCTACAATAATAATTGGGAGCATTTTGCCATTTAATGATTATAAACCTATCTATACTTGATTAACTATAATGACAGGAGTTGGTACCACCATCTAACAAGATTCTGCCCTCTGCCTCCTGCCTGCTCATTAGGAGAGAGAAAAAGGAAATCCATCAACCAGATACTGAGGATGGGGCTGGAATAGGGGTCTTCACTATATTAGATAAAACCTACTAAAGATCACATCACTTGATCAGTGGATTAATAAGTGGGAGATGCTTCTGGTCTGTACTACTGAGTGTAATGTAAATATTCAATTCCTCTAACTACAGCAAACCATGAAATGCTGCCTTTATTAATAAAGAGTGACTATTGTACTCAATGAATCAAACCTTTAATTTATGAATATGTATCAAAGGTGCACAGGTTTTCATTTTTTTTTTTTGCTCTCGGATTTCATTTTTTTAATTAAATATCTTTATTCAGATTTTTAACAACAGATTTTTTGCCCTCCCCCTGTCCCCTCCCTCCAGGTCAGACAAGTATACATACGGTTATATAAAATAAACTACATTAACAAAACAAAAACAAAAAAAATTGATACATTCGTACACCCAGATCTGGTTGCACATTAAGCCTAAAATTCATTCCGTATTGCCTTGGGATTGACACCATTCTGTTAGTGGGGTTCACATTTTTTAACCTGTTTTCCGTGGCCTACTGCCCTTTTGTTTATAGATGGCAATTTCAATATTTGAAATGGCGAGAAATCTGGCTAACCATTGTTGGAAAGTCGGGGCAGTAGCATCCAGCCACGATGACGCAATACACAACCTGAAAACAGCCATTGCTATGAAAATAAGTTCATGCCCTATTATAGCGTTTCCAGGGTCTGTTGCCCCTAATAGAATAACACCGCTGGATAAAACTATCATGTTATGCACCACTGTAGATAGGAATTTCCCTATCTCTTGTTTGACAGATGTTAAACCTTCTCAGGTGGAGAAAATGTGTATACAATCAGCATTGTAAAGCATACGTCTAGGACAACATGTACTCTTACCACTTCCTCATTTGGCTATTTTGTCCGGTGTATACTACAGAAAAAAACAGGTTTTGGAAAATTGTGCTTGGAGTTTAGTTGACATTAAGATTGTTTGTGACATTTCATAAGCATAATTAAACTCCTCATTTGAAATTTCTGCTTTCTCTAGCCATTTCTCCAAAATTTTCTCCATGTCATCTGGAAACATATCATTAATGCGTGAATAAATACGCCCAATTGTGTTTTTTGTGCCAGATAAAAGTATTTCTACTAGATTCACTTTTTCAATCCCCCCCTCCCGCCTACCTTCCGTGATAAAACATTTCTAATTTGAAGGTACTTGAAGAAGTCCCGCCAATCTAATCCAAATTTGTTTTTTAATTCTTCAAAGGAACAAATCCCGACAGAGGAAAAGAGGCAACCTATCTGAACAATTCCTGCCTCGTGCCACTTATGTATATAACTATTGTTAAAAATTTTGAGCAGTTCTGGGTTATTCTTTAAGGGGATATAACAAGACAGTCTCCGTATACCAAGCATTTTCCTGCTGGTCTCCCAAACCTTGAATCCACTAAATAGTGTTTTAAATGTAACTTTTTTGTGATAGCTGTCCTGCAAATGTCTCCACCAGTATCCTCTGTTCTCCCTATCTAACAGTAATTGAAAAATAGAAGGCGTATAGGTCTCTCCCAGAATCCCTTCCCGGTTATTCCGGAGTAGCTCAACACTGTACAATAGCACGGTTGCCCAATAATATGCCCTCAAGTTTGGAAAACCTAGTCCACCTCGATCCTTCTGAAGAGTAAGAAACATATAAGCCCGGCGAGGTTGTGAATATACCCAGATAAAACTAGAAAACATCCGTTCTATAGATTTTCCAATGATAGAGAATTGTCAAGGCGTTGGAGATCTTTCTGCATTGCAACAATCATTGGTCTCAGATTAATATTAACCAAATTATCAAGATCAGATGTAATACAGACTCCTAAATAAGTAGCCTGTTCCACAACTCGAGCATCCCTGAATTTGCTTTTCTTATTTAAAACAATCTGAGTTTTCCCCTGATTAAGTGCATAGCCAGACACATCTCCGAATTGCTTGGCCTCTCTCTCGATAGCAATCATAGTCGTGCTTGGATCGGATGTCAAGATAGCAATGTCATCAGCATAGCCAAGTGATTTGGTGGGATACCCTTGTGACATTATAGGTTTGATTTCTCCGTCCTCTTCCAATCGCCGAATAAATGGATCTATGTAAATTGCGAAGAGCAACGACGTGCAAGGACAACCCTGGGTGTTCCCCGTGATATTATCAATTCTTCGGTTAAACTACTTTTAACCATCACTACAGCCCTTGGGTTCACATAGAGTTTTTGGACTGCCTATATATAACCTCCCTTAATACCCATTCTGGACATTGCCGTCCACAAGAATTGCCAGGAGGCTCGAAAGCTTTCTCCGCATCAAGCAGAGCCAGCGCCATAGGGTCTCCTGTAACATCCATGCCATCGAACAAGGTGATCACTCGCTGGATGTGGTTGATAGTGGATCTACCTGGCACAAAGCCATGTTGGCTCTGGGCAATCACCTTGTGGACAATAGGAGCAATTCTGTTGGCCAACATTTTCGAATACATTTTGGAGTCTGAATTAATGAGGGCAATGGGGCGATATGACCCAAGCTGTTCCGGCTGTTTGTTCTTTTTAGGAAAGATGACTATTTTCGCCTGAGACCAGGATTCCAGGGGATGGCCTCCTTTAAAGATGTGTATAATAAGTTCTAACAAGATGCCTTTAATTTGATCTAAAAAAGACGCATAGAACTCCGATGGGAGGCAATCTAGCCCCGTAGCTTTCCCTCTAGGCAGATTTTTGTTTATACCTATAATTTCTTCCTCTGTGGGGGATTCCTCTAGACGATTTGAATCCTCATCTTTAAATTTCTCGGTACAAGACTTATCTAGGTAATCCTTAATGCTTGCCTGGTCGCCGCCCCCAGTTTCAGTGTATAAATTTTGATAGTACCATCAGAAAGCTTCTCTTATGAGTTTAGGGTCTGCTACTCGGGCTCCCTGAGGGTCCTGAATTTCACGGATCAAATTTGAGGAGGTCTGTTGTCTCATACGAACGGCTAGCTGGTGTCCAATTTGCTTGTTCATTTCATATATCATCTCCTTTTGAGAGAGTGCTTTTTTAATTGCTTTCTCCGTGATAATATTCATAATTAGAGCGTTAGCAATCGCCACCTGAGTCTGCATTTTTCTACTTCCTCCTTTCCTACTGGAAGATTTCCCATTGTAGCACTTATTAAACCTTCCTCAGCCTTCCTCAGGTTATCTTGTAGCCCCTGCATAGTTTCCCTGACTTGTTTATTAGCTTTTAGAGAATATTGCAAGGTCTCCCCTCGGATCCCAGCTTTTAAAGTGTCCCAGATTACTTCAATTGAGGAGCTCCCTTCATTGTCAGTTAAAAAATTAGGGATCCACTCTCTCATATGGCTGCAATCATCTAAGAGCAGGGATTTCTCGAAAGTCCATAAACTAGGTGTGTCGCTTCTATTATCTATTTCCAAGGAACAAATGAGAGGATTATGATCCGATAGGATCCAGGGAAGTTTAATTATTTGGCACTTGGTTTTTATTGCATTAGACTTTAAGATATAGTCCAATCGTGTATGGGTGAGATGTGGATTAGAGAAATACGTAAACCCTGGATCATCAGGTTTTAAAGTCTGCCAACCATCCACCAACCCATGTATGCAACACATTTGTCTTAATGCTTTAAATACTTTGGGTTTACAACCAGTATAGTGCCACCCATCCTTTAAGGACCAGTTATTTGGCAGGTTGATGTTGAGATCCCCACAAATCATTAAGGGTAATGGCCAATGCATCAGCTCGTTTGAGATCTCGTCAAAGACTGATGCCTCGTCACTGTTGCTGCCATAGATGGCACATAAAGTCATCTTTTGCCCACTCCCATACTGACATTCGGTAATTGCCCAGCGACTAACTTTATCTGCCTTAGAGTGACTAAAAACAAGCCCGCTTCCCCTGGCTAAAATAGCAACCCCCCTTACCCAAGCTCCTTGTGATGTTGCACAGATCAACCTATATCCTAATGATTTTAAGATATGCGTTTGTGACCCCTCGATGTGTGTTTCTTGCAAACAAACAACATTTGTGCCCCAAGCTTGAAGTCCTACTGCCACCGCCTGCCTTTTTCTGAAATCGTTTAAGCCACAAATATTCATTGATAAAATTCTTAGCAGACTCATCTTTTTACACTACGTGTTTGATATATATAGCCATACTCGAGACCTGGTAAAGTTTGTTTGAATCATATTTGTAGTTTTTCTTTTACAGATTAGTGCAGCCTGTCTGACCGACTCCCCCCCTCTCCCACCCCCGACCAACCACCACCTTTGGAGGTTACCTGGCCAAGCCAGGAGTTTGACATCCGACGTGCAGAGCCCCGTGATCCTGCTGAGTCTCCCTACATAACAAGAAAAACCCAAAAAAAGAAAAAAAGAAGAACATTTTCATAGCCTCTGGTAGCGGTTACTCCCAGACAACCCCACCTTCCTTGATCTCAAGTGAGAACAAACAACTAAACTAAGCCATAAGCAACAAAACAAATTTGGCAGAAGAAAGAATCGCTAAGCATTACAACCTGCCTTCAGTTTCCACAAATTCTTCATCATGCATTATCTAAACATACTTGGCACATTTCACCCAAGACACCCTCCAATGTGTATTTTGAGATTTTTAACTACATTATTTGTGTCCCAAGAGTTTCTCTAAGTATTTTTGCACCTGAATTTCAGAAACAATGCTGCGGGTAGTTCCTTTGTGAACTATTTTCAGCCTTGCCGGATTTTGTAAGTACACCTCGGCCTCCTGCTTCTGAAAGGGTTCAAAGAGCTGCCGAAGCCTCCAACTACGCTCTACAGTGGCATGAGCGAAATCGGGTCTAGTAAAGAAGGTTATTCCATCAAAGGTCAATTTCTTTGTGGGCCTGGCCAAATCAAATAGCATTTGGAGGAGTAGGAATTTTCCAAAAAATAGAAGCATGGCACGAGGATGCTGCGATGCTGATGTATGATTACCAGGAAATAAAGGGAATCTGTGGGCTCTTTGAATTTCCCTGTCTAAATCCCATGATTGCAATTCTAGCAGAGCCCCTTTCAAAAAGGTAATCATAAATTTCCTGGGGTCATCTTTTTCTACCCCTTCCGTAATTCCAAGGAAGCAGAGATTGTTGCGTCTCTGCCGGTTTTCTTGCTCCTCCATTTTCCACATCATATCTGTCACCACCCCCTCATGTTCATCATATTGCGTCTGAAGTGAAGCAACATCCTTTTACAGTTGTTCCGTTCTCCCCTCCACCATAGCCATTCGATCCGCAATATCAGCACATGTTTTGCTTACCTTTCTGACTGCCCCTTGTAGTTTTTTAGATGCCAGGCCTGATCTACGATTATCTGCCTTGTCTTCTTCCTGAAAGCTTTTGATGAACTGCAAAACAACTGTTAAGGCGGGTTCACTACTTAAATCACCTTGAGTTTCCCCTTTGCCGCTGCCAATGCTTGTTGGATAATGCCCAGAAGCTGTGGAGGATTTTGAGATTAAAGTGAGAGGTGTGTTGTTGTAATCCCATTTCAACTCTCTTGCACGGTAAACAACCTTTACAACGCAACTTTTACAACGCACTACCATTACAACAAAACTTTTACAACGCAAGTGGATTTACAACGCATGCCATTACAACGCACGTCTTTACATCGACTTGCGCTAGATGGCGTGCTAACATTACAAACAGTGTAGTTTACTATCCCAACACCTTCCCTACTGTTAAGTGGACTGGAGTTGGAATAGTAAATTACACTTTTCTAATGTTAGCACGCCATCTAGCGCAAGTCGATGTATCCACTTGCGTTGTAAAAGTTTTGTTGTAACAGCACGCGTTGTAACAGCACGCGTTGTAACGTCATACATCCCTCTTGCACCTACGTTATCATTATCAGATAAGTCGCCATTTCTTTGCGCACGATCTCTGCTCTTTTTTTTAGTAGTTTTTTAGTACCAGGTTTACCTCTCTGGGTATCAGTGTTAGGGCTGCTGTACCATTTCTTTCCTTCCTCTCCACTGGACAACGAGATGCTGACATCTGACATTTTGGATTCCTCTGTCAGAGAATAAAACTTATCCAGATTGTCTGGCGTTTTTGAAATCCAGTCTATGAGTGTACAATCGCCAAGAGGCGCTTGTGGAGAAGGGTTAGCTATGAATACTGTGTTGTTAAGAGCAGTCGTGTTACTCGCCAAAATAGTAGTGTTGTTGTGCAAGCTAGTCAGATTGTCGGCTGCTGACAAGGTTACCGGTAGAAGGGCAAGGATTTTTCCTGGACCATCAGATAAAGCAACATCTGGAGGCTGCCCTGCCGAGCCTGCTATACTCTGACTATCTGAGCCATTAACAGACATATTACTCTCTGTCCCACTTGTTGCTGCAAAACTGCTGGTAATTAAAGGTTGCGAGCCATCAGCTTCCTTAGATACGCGAGTGGTACTCTTTTTTACAATGGCCAGCGATGTCAGGCTTTCTCCTGAGAGGTCTTTTTTGCACCATCAACTTTTTCTCCCCCACCTCTGCCTTTCGCGCTTAAAACATCCATTCTTTTTTGGCATGTGAGTGCCGGCGCTGTATTTGACTGAGAAGGCACAAGAACAGTCTTTCCAGCCCTCGCCCCCTTGCTGATCATCCTTACTTGGGTGAGCTGACAGCAGACACGCTTGATGCAACAAAGTATCTCCGTGCTGATCCAGCTCCACACTCCGTCTCTGTCTCCGATCCTGTAGCAGTTACAGCGCCGCCGCAACGAGAGACCTCTCTCTTCCAATCGATGATCATGTCATCTTCCGCTGCCCAGTCGAGTCGGGAAAGATCCACGCAGGCCAAGCCCAATCAGCCAGCTCCGAGTAGCATCACGGCTGGGACAGAGCGTAAGGATAAACAGCAGAGGTGCACCTTGTACAAGCTCGGATTTCAGCCGCATTCTTTCTTTTTTCCTTTTGAGGGGTTATATCGCTGGTTTTACTGACTCCCCATTCTTCCGCTACCTAAGGGCGATCAAAAGGAACACCTAGTGCCGTCAGATTAAGGGAGGCTCAGCGGAACATCTTCACGGCGGAGTCAGTCGGTCGCCATCTTGCCTTGATGATCGGTGCACACGTTTTCAAATGAATAAGTGTAAAGATAAATAGGGATATCAGTAAATATTAGTAAATACCTGAAGGTAAGGCATCTATAGTGTGGTATGTCTGTCACTAATAGAAGGGCTGACAGCTACCTAACAGTTATTTGAGTACTTCACATGACAAGCAGAACCCTACATCTCCAGTAAATAGATGGTAGCGGATTTCATGGCTTAAATGAACAGGGAACCCAACTTTTGGGGTAGCATAAATCTTCAACAAAATGTGATGGATGACAACCTATGGCCTGATTACGATGGCGGACGGACTTCTGTCTATCATCTCAGGGATGGGGACCAGCTGCCTAAAACACAGCGGTCACCGCCCCAGAAGGCTCAAGGAACCCATCAGATTTGTGGTGGTCAGAGTTCCCGACTGCCAAAAACCCACCTGCCATCAAAATATGGCGGGCGGGAAATGCTCAAGATCGCAGTGAACCCGCCATCGGCAGCCTGTCGGTGGCGGGTTCACCGCGATCATAATCAGCCCCTTATTTTGGAGTCCACTCTAATAAAAGAGGGGAATCTCAAAGAAATTTCATCAGGAAGTGTTAGCTTCTGATTGACAGCCATGATGAAGATGTTAGTTGAAATACATCTTTGTATGTGTAGTCCTCTAGCAAATCATTTTGATGATAAGATCTTTGAAAGATCACACGTTAGAAGATAGTAAATCTCCAACAGTCTTGCAAAATAAACCCTTGGGCGCTGATAAAACTCTACTTTTATTGGCAGCACACAGCAAGTCACCTAAGCCTTATTTACACTAAGGCACAGTTGACTGTGACATTAATGGCATAATGGAAACTGGCTTAAATGGTATTCAGGTTTTTTAAAGTAGAGGGCATTGCTTTGTCAAAGCAGGCTTCATAAATAAATAATAGAGAAACAGATATGCTTTTTATTTTTTGTTAGGTGCTCTTAATTTCATTGTAAGGCTCTACAATTGTAATTAGAAGCTCAAACATTTAATTTAACTGTTGCAATACATGATTGTTTACTTTTTGTATTGATAAGTGAAAATAAGAACATAAAAACTGTTTGTAAAACAGTATCCTAAGGTTTTAAAATCTAGTTAATGCTTTTTCAGTAATTGTAATGTCTTAATTTGCACACATCAATCACTCTAGTGACAGCCTATTGATCATTCTGTGCAACAGTAGGGAAAGTATTGGACTTTAGAAGGGTAAGGTTTATAAGTATCACTTCAATCTTTGCAACAATAGGCGAAGCGTTAGACTTTGGAGGGATTACATTTACTAATCCCATTCCAACCTACGTAACAGTAGGAAAATTATTTCACTTGAAACACTTTAAATATTTTATTAACCCTATTACTTTAGAAAAAATATTAAACTCTTAATATAAACCTTATTAATTAATATTTAAATTATTTATAATTAAAAAATGTATATATTAACAATCAATTAATGTGTATATCATACTTTACTACATTAATAATACACATTTTCTAGTTTAAAGATAATGTTAATAATTTACTATCATTTAAAAATTAATATTAAAATAATGATTCAGTCATTTCAAAATGAACTTCTCATTCTATACCCCTAGAATCTCAGCCACCTACACCTTAAATAAAACAAAATAAATATGTATAGTACAATTTACACAATTGATAATCAATTAAACAATTATTTACAATTAATAATTAGTTATGTATCCCTCAGTATCATATAGAAGACAAACCACATTAGTAAACTGGAACGCTTAGCAAAGCATCTTTCCTTGTCTGGTCAAGACTGTTTCCTCTGCAGGACTTCTTAGAAAACAGACAAATGCGTCTTTACCCTCTAAAGGCCAAGCTCTGAAATTATCCTCCCTTTCATTGGAGTATGACTCATACTCTCTTGACTTTCAGAACAGATTCTCCTATATCCACCAACCTACTCAAAGCCCCACCACCTTGATTTACAAACACTGAGGGGCTGATTCTGATTTCAGTTGGAAGGGCTCCGACCATCGGTCAGAGCCCTTGTGACCGAATCGGAAGGTGTCAGACGGATTCCTTTCTGACCGAGCCATTCTGATGGGCTCGGTTGGAAAGGAATCCGACTCGGATTTCCGGATTGCGGACGACAGGCTCGGAGAGCCCGTCCCCAATCTGGAAATCCCTCAGTACTCCCCGGCTGCCTCTTTACGACTGAGGGAGTACGATGGCAGTTTTTCACTGCCTTTTCGCGCCGGTCTTTCCGGCACAATAAGGCAGTCGGGAACTGTCTTAGGGGGCCCCCAGTGCCGAAAGGTGGCCTGAGGGCACCTATGGTGCCCCTCTGTAAATCCCTGCACCCGATGGAAGGCACCTTGGGGTGCCGGCCACAGGGTGAAGGGATGAACTGCACCCCTGCTTTTCGCACTGCAAGCATGCATTACGCTTGGAATGCATGCTTGCATTGTGAAGTATACAAATGCAACCAAACCCTGTTCGGTCGCATCGTACTTTGCAGGGCCGTAAACAATGACAGCGGGTCGGTCGCTTACGGCTCCTGACAGATGTAGGACGGACCTGAGTCCGTCCGACATTGGAATCAGCCCCTAAGTGTAATCCAGCAGTAACAAAAATATGTAAATGAAAAACTATAAAAATAAAATTAAATGTGTGTGGCTTTGTCCGGGAAATTAAGGAGACTTTCTGAAGCCTTTGCAACATATAACGGATACATTCTCAGTGTCTACATTTTTCAACCACAACAAAATAGGCTCTAGGAATTGCTGCTAGTTGGTATCATTAAAACTTATGAACTGAAGGTCAGAGTAACCAGTTAAAAAAAGAATAGAAATCTGGTTGAGATTCAGCATCTTTAAACTCCTAGTATTGACCCTTTTAAATAAGGGTAACACAACTTGCAGGTGCTTCTAAGAGTCTTTTATTGTACAGTATTAGTTGATCTTAATGATCAGAAATTGTGCTCCCCATTATAAACATTTTTGTGTGCAGATTGCATATTTAACCTATGCCATGTGAAGCCAGTACAGAGTTACAAAGTATGTCACATCCCATTATCACATCTCCAACTCTCATGGGCATCTCTAATACATTTGTCATTTTTAGCTATATGCCTTTAACTGGGATGTTTCTACTGGGATGTTGCTTCTGTACGTAGCAAACATAAGAGGGTGGAAGATTGTAATATATGTCCTCAAAATAGCATAAAAAGTTGAGCACACAATTGGCAAACTATTTTTATCTCGTACATGCATTAGAATGGACCTTGGTTCAGATTTTTAAAGAAGTTGCATTGTCCTCTCATTAGGCAGAGTGATCCAAGGCAATGTAATTCATTGATTTAGATTCACAAAGACTTGCAAGAGCCACCCTGCATGACCTTTCAAATCTGCTTGCACTACGCTAGATTACATTTCAAGCTGGGAGGGGTGGAGAATGAGTGTTCCTGTGCATCCATCTATGGATTTGCATAAGATCCACATATTTCCCAGATGATGGCATAACATTGAGAAAAATATTTTTTTCCTCATAATTATTTCCTGTATGGATTGTGTTTGTGAAGTAATGTATCTATTCCTGCACAAAAAATACATTTGCCTGTAATATTGGTGCACCAGTGAAAAGAGAGAGCAGAAAGGCTCTGTATCTTTGTAAATATGGAGCATTTCTGCGTTCTCCTTGCTTCAAAGCTATGAGTGAAATCATATAAATTATGACACCATATCTTTTCCATATTTGAACATATTTTTAAATTTCACTACTTGTGCTATATTTGCTGTTTATGTAATATGTGTACATGGAAGTTTTCAGTGAAAGTGATATATCCCTTGTCTTTTCCGGGAAACAGCCTTTTTAACGCAACCGTTAGAACGCATGCGATTACATCGCATGCCGTTGCAATGCAAAAAGGTGTGCAGCAGTGGGTAGAGGGTGTTGGATTTAACTCCAACACCTTCCCTACTGTTGCACACACTGGAGTTGGAATAGAATATGAATCTATTCCAACTTCCAGCGTTCCTCGATAGAAAGTTGGGGTAAAGTTTTGCGTTACGATGCGATGTAATGGCATGCGTTGTAATGTCGCATATTCGTTTCTTCCATCTAAAGGAATCAGAAGCAATGTGCTCTTAATGCCTTACCTTTCACTCATATTCAGGCAAAATATTCCTTGATATCTCTTTATAAGTTGTGCAGGAAAAGAAGGACATGAGCATGGACATTTCCTTGTACTTAGCCTGTGCTATAATTGTAGCTTGCAGCAATGACATCACCTTTGCACAAATAAAAAATAACTTGGAGAAAGCAATAGACAGTCCTAGTAATCATGGCACATCTTTCCTTTCATTGCAAAATTATCATGAATTTCAAAGAATATATTGATGGCATATATCATGGATGAGCGACATTTGGACACTGCTGCATATCCTTTTTCTGAACTGCTTTGCTTTGCTTCTGTCATCACCACAAATCAATGGCCAAATGTATCAATATGTATCTAAATGACACAATATATATGTAATGTTCTAGCTCAGATAGCTTGTGTCTGGAGAGTTGTGTCTGCAGATTATGAAAGCAGTTAGCAATAATGTCCTCTCGGGGATTCATTGCAAATGATTCAGAAACAGTGGCACCTTTTGTAATACATCTATTAATGGATAATGAGAATAAAATCCACAGGGAATGGGGATATAGGTGATGAAAGACAACAGGAACAGGGAATCAAATTGCACTCCTACATTTCTACTGCTAAAACAGCAACACAAGGTTGCCCCAGTTGTTTTAGATTAAAATGTGGGTGATCATAAGAATGTTTCGCAAAACAATAACTATATCTGATTCATAACATTCAGATTTTTGCTGCCATTTTTTATTAAAATAACTCTCTTTGAACATAATATTTCATAGCAGGTTTGAATCGTAGACAGCACTGGTATGCTACAAGAAGATTCAATAGGTAAACGAGGATAGGTACTAAAAAAGAAAACGTTAATTGAATAACAGAGTCAACTGGAAAATGGGAGAGGGAGGGTGGCAGAGAGATGGAGGTTTAGAGGGGAATAGTAGCCAGCATTGGATGGGGGCTCTAATTATATAAAATGTCCAGGTGCTGTTGAAAGAGTCCCTGTCTGGTATCCATGATTTTAAAGGGTTTTCAGCGTTCTCCGGGAAACCAATAAATCTGATATTGTTTCTTCTTGACCTATTTTACATGTCATCTGCACGCTGTTAAGGGGTGGCTGCATTTTCATCATGTTGGTTTTAAGGGAGGCTAGGCCATCCTCAGTTGTTGATTTCTGATTCTCCACTGATGGCAGCCTGAATGCCAAATTGCAAGATTCTGCCTGATGGGTGTGATGTCCACTCCCAGCTCACTTATTTTAAATTGCAACTCTTCACAAGATTATAGTGTTAATGTCAGTGAAGGCCATGGTCATTGCTGGGCCTCTTTCCAGGACTGAAAAGGCCGGCCCTCATCGAGGCCTTGAATTTATCAATCTTGGTATTAGCTTGAGCCATGGTGGATGTGTCCTTTCCCATTGAGATGTATTAAGTAAAAAGTTGCCATATTGGTCCCAGTTCTTATTTCATCATGGAAGGAGCCATGGGGGAGTCTATGTCACCATGGGCCTTCCCGCTCCCCTAGTCACAGAAGTATAGAGTAAGTGGGACTGTTGTATGTCAAAAGTGTTTTCCCAGCTCGATTGACCTTGAAATTGCGTTCTGCAGCCCAATGGTCAGTGTTCACTGGGCCTTTATCTTAATTTCTCCAGATCTGCCCTTCAGTGCCATCAACTGAGTGTCACAGCCAGGCCCCACTGGTGTGCCCCCAGCAAGGAAGGAGCAGCAGATGCAGTCGGGGCTGGTTATCAGGCATAGTTACTCCAGTCATGCTGTTGCAGTTCAATGATCTCAGGCTATCTGGGTTCCTATGTCACAGTGGGTGGAGGAGTCAGAAAGAGATGGAGCAGCATTCAGAAGGTATCAGGGGTTTCCACTGCTAAGCTTGTCTATCACAATTCATCAGGACCAGTAATCGCTGGGGTTGCCTTGAGTGTTCTAACCATCCTCTTCCCTACACCAAAGTGAAATAGCAGGAATGCACGGTATTTTTGTGGCCGGATTGTTTCTGCTGTCATAAATATAGTTTGCAGACCTTCTTGTATAGAAACATTCCTAAGATGTTGAATGCAACAGACTTTGAAAGAGAAACAAATGAGGGGAAACAAAGTTATTTCTCTATGTTATGCCTCAGTGTGGGAGGCTTAAGGCTTTGGCACTACCCCAGGTTTACATGCTCTCTAAGCCTGGGTTAGTGTCACAATTCATGGGTGTTGCATGGGAAAAGCCACTAAAATGCCCATGGAATGCCCCAGGGTAAGACAACTTGGGATCTAATTAACAAAGAAATCTTACACTTTTGAGTACGTTCACAGTTTTGAGTAAGCTTCCTATTTTTTCGTATTCACAAATTGCTTCTTACATGCCTCCACCCCCTTAGTTGAGGATGTGGAGTGTTAATAGTAGAATGTATGACAGTAAAGTTATGGCATGTAACTTACAACTGTATTTTAAGCCTTTCAAACACTCTGTACTTGGGGTGGAGACTCTGCACTCTGAACCTTCACTCCCTATATTCTCTCTAATTTTAATCTTTGGGCCTGAGTACGAGTTTGACAGGGTGGCAGTGGGCCACCATGCCAGCGCCCCGCTGCCACACCGCCAAACCCACAATAAGATTGTCCGCTGTATTTCGAGCGTAATGCAGGTCAGGCGGTCCTGCTATGGCGGTCCTGCTATGGCAGTCCCATGGCAGTGCCTTTTCAAGTCTCCAATGTGAGCCTTAGAAAGGCAGCACCGTGGGACCACTGCAGCATGTTCTTACACAGCATGGACTGCTTAGTCTATGCCGTACAGGGACTGGGTGTGCATGCATACAGGGGGTCACAACATGTGCCGCCCTGCATGCATCCCCTGGCCCTGTAGGTCCCCCTTAGTTTCCTCACCACACTTTTCATGGGGGGCTCACTGCAGTGAAAACTGTGCTGTCGAGGAAACTCGTAATATGCTTGGCTGCCAGTATATTGCAGACCTCAGATCACTGCAAGAACACCATGAATCATGGATCCCTGGTGGGAGCAGCAGTCTTTTGATGGTCCGACCACTAAGCTCATAATAGAGCGGTAGGACCTCCAGTGAGGCAGTGGCCACAGTGACACCATGGCTACAGTGTTCCATAGGAATGCCATAGTCATAATCAGGCACTTTATCTTTTTCATGAGTGACTTAGTAAGCCAGTCCGGATTTTCTATTTTGCATAATGTTACTCTTAGACAGAATTTTTATTTGTTTCAATAACTACAAATCTCAGATTTCTAAGTAAAATCTGCAAATGGCATAGCTATTCATACATGGATCATGATAATGTGCCATCTGTGACTTAGTCTTACTATAACTAAAGCTACAATCTTTCATCTTTGTACTTCATTCATATTTGCACTGCTTGTTGTGCACCACTTGTATAGACCCAAAAAGAATCCTGTAACACTGCTTTTATTATTTAATTGATGTGTTAAGGTTAGTTTTACTGTTCTTCATAGAAATAGAGTGAGACCTTCAGTGAACTGCAACATGGCAACAAACAAAGTCAGTCTTGAAACACCAAACAACAACAAAAACTGGCATGTACCTATTCGAACAAGATGTTTATGTTTTATGAAAACCTACACAGAAATGTGAATAAATGTTTATATGCCTTTATAGTGGAGAGAAATGTAAGTTTGACATGTATCCTAGGATTTGTTAATGTTTATTAACTTAATTCTACCATCCACCATCTGCCACAAGAGGGATATCTGGTGCTAGCAGCACTATCACATCAGAACTGCCACCACATGGCAGATGTATAATAGACACTGCTAAGCTGTATATCAGCTCTTTTTTCATAAGTCACTGGTATCTTGACTTTGTTCCTGGCATGGTAGTTGTATGTCTTTCATCACACATCCCTGTTATCATCAAGGTCAATATGCCAAACTGTGGTATTACTTATTTTTTAATTTATATCTGAATTTTGACAGTTTGGGGGTAGGATTATTATTTATGTTTAACCTTGTTCAAGATAGCTTAATAATATTTTGTGTATCTTCCTAATATTTTCAAGTGGCATAGCATATGCAACAATTATCTCAACACAGCCTTGACATCACAAGCCTCTGTGTACAATCTCCTATACTCTCCTTCCATGAAAGTCCATCTGCTGTCATCTCTCAATCATCTGAAGGAGAGAACATCCCTGCTGAGAAGTGAAAATTACCTGTCCATGAATACCCTCCGACAACTCTGACAGGGTGAGGGAGTGGTGGCATCAGACTCATGCCGGCAGCTGGTAGGTTAATTGTTCCAGCAACAACAAACTGATGTTCTGCAGGATATAGAAGCAATGGGGGATATTCTATGTGAAATTTCATATTCTCTTTTAGGACTCCCCCATTTGACTGACCGGCAAACCTATGCCTTGGGTAATGTGAAATGGTATCAAGACAAATAAAAGATGCAGCAAGAATAGCAAGGTATTTATAGATAAGAGAGTGCAAAACACCATGTCTTGGCCATGAAGATGATAGAGGCAATATGCAAAATATGTCTCACATGCAGGAGATTATACACAGACACCTTAATGGGCACCTGTTCCACCCTTGGCCCTTTTCTGCCATTGATTGTGGCATGCCAATAAACTGGTGCACTCTTCTGTTAACGCATTTAGGACCTGATGCATGCCTCAGGAGTGGCTTGCCTGTGAGATGCCAACATTGTTACAGGAGATCCTCTAGAAGGATCCAGTGTACATAAAATGAAGTGCACCTAATATTTTCAATATGGAAGAGATCTGTAAGTGAATCCAGCTCTTACTCCCACTCAGCAACCATGCTAAGATCATATCACTTTAAATGACAGGCAGGAAAAGAGATTTTGGTGTGTGCATTCCATTTTTATGTGGTCTGTCTGGCTAGGATTGATTATTCTTGTAATCAGAGCCTGGGGTTAGACTTGAAAAAAAAAACTACTTTCAATACCCTTTTTGTTGCAAGCGTTGAAATAATTGTTGGATATACCTTTAGTATTTGATGTGCTTGAAAGATGCATTTTAAAACACATTGCATTGTTAGAACAAAAACATAATTATGCATTACTAATTGTGTGCAGTGAGTTATGAAGTTTAATGAGAAAATGGTATTGAAATTATCGATCAAATGTCAATATATTGTAAGATCAGCCTCTGATATTTATGATAAGTATTACAGTACCAGAACTTGACCATGTGTGGTGCATGACTTCCTACTGTTTTTTTGTGTGGGCTGTAGTAATGTAGTAAAGTGCAGTTTGCGAAACTCGATAGTCTTACTGTGTTGTAAGTGGGTAAATAGTCCTCTTTACATCCCAATTCTCCTCCCTTTAGTAGTAAGTATGCTGTTGCTTCCACCCACTCCCCTTTATCCCTCCCGCATTTGCATTGTATACTTATGTGTGCAACGACTCCACAGTCAGAGAGAAAGATTTCCACACATAAAAATAGAGGCCAAGTGGATACATAAGCTCTGCACGTTGGGACTGATTCACAGAAGAAAAGTACACTTTTGAGTAAGTTTAATCTTTCGAGGAAGTTTACTACTTTGCAGAAATGATAAAATGCTCTTTTGTAGTAATTTTAAACCTTATCACAATGGCGGACATTGAATAGTCCATCCACCAGTGCCTCAGAATGCGGACCAGCTGCCCATGAGACAGCAAACTCACACTTACTCGCACATACAATGCGACCACCAGCACAATGGTCGCATTGCCTATATTTTGTATTGGGGCAGGGATGCAGTCAGCAGCACCCGCCACAATACAAAACATAGGGTGGTTAGATATCCCTGCACTACATGCCTGTCACATCGTACAAGGACATGTAGGGGGGCACAATATGTGCTCCTCTAGGCCCATGTACCAGCCTCATGGGATAAGGGGGGGCCACTATGGGCCACCAAATCTGTTTCCACAAGCCGTTTTACAGCGCGTTGACTGACACAGAAAGACAGGCAGAAAAGAAATATTGTAATCCCTATGGTGGTGCCTGACAGTTACCACCTCCATTCTGGATATGGGGAGCGGTCCGCCAGGCAATCCGAATCATTCCGACTGTCAGACCCATGGCAGTTGGTCATTCTGCCTGCCACCTACCTGCCCGCCATTGTATTATGACAGGCGTTAAACTTGGTTACGATGGCTGGGAGACTGCCACCGATAGTCTGTCGGTGGCGGTCTTCCCGTCATCATAATCAGGCCCCTACTCTTTTGTAAAAATTCCAGCTCTATACATGACCAACCACGGTACTGCAACACCCTCCCATAGAAAATACCATTGATAGTGCCGAACTACAATAGAGTAAGTTGGAGCAGTTGGCAAAAATTTCAGAGGTTCAACTTCAAGTCCCTGGCATTGTTTGAAAACTTGAGAATTTATCCATTGGGGTAGGAGGGTGAAGACATGCCATTGTTATTGACACACACAACATTTTCTTTGCTGATGTAAATTGTGTGCCACCAAACCATCTGATCTCCTCTTCAGAATATTGTATGTTTGCTGCTGGGAATGTGCTGGTGCTCTCAGAGGGGACAGCAACCCCACAGCAGCAGAAGTTTATCCTGAATCACCAGATGCGTGGAAAAGTGTACAGTATAATTGTGTTTGCCATGTGAAACATCCATGTTACACAGTATGATATATGCATTCCTCTGTTGCATGTTCGGTGATGCAGCTGTCTTCTGTGCACTTCTCCTCAGTGTTAAGATAACCTCAGAGGTAATAGTGAACTGGTGATAGTGCACTTTATAAATACACATAACATAACAATTAACACAAATTTAAAAACATGTATTCACTCTAAATAATTTGGTATTTTAGAAAGAGTTAGGGTTCACAGAAAGGCGCATGTGCTTGCTTAATTTGTGGAGGAAGATCTGCTTTCTGAATTCAGAAAGGTTGGAATATTTTAAGTAATAATGTGTATAACACATGCTAGATGTTGCAATTGATAAATGTAGCTTATCAATCTTCTAAAGTCCACATATTCCTTACAAAATCTGCAGCACAAGATATAGAGCATACATAATGCATACATAAATGACATTTGCTATATATTTATATAGCAACAGAAAATAACTATTTCCCAGCTATCCAACAGTGAATTTATTAACCTGAGAAAGGGTATGTGGTCTCAACTGGAATTTGAAACCTATAACACCCGGTTTATAAGCTGGACTCCTAATTATGCTTACACTCAATTTCATGAATTGGATGTGCACTGAGCACACAAGAGCATCTCTGTGCAGCTGTCCCCTTCTCACAAGCTCGGCCCTGTAAATTGATCTAGCTGCTTCCAGCACAGTTCACTATGCTTACAATTGTTTAATTTCTGATTTGCACACTTGTATATAATCTGTACTGTGGAGTTTGTGTAACTGGTGAAATCTGCTGTGGTGTTGTGATGTCAAATATACGCAGAATTATGCAATGAGGGTAACCCTAAATGTAGTACCATTTCCTTAGTGCAAAATGCACTTAGGAAATGGTACCAATAAAAAAATAGGGGTGGGCGGAATTTGCGAGTGTCACTTTCGCAAATTATCGCGAAAATGTCAAAAATCTCCGCAACCACGCGGAAATATCGCGAAGACGCGGAAGTTTTTTTCCAGCCTGTTCGCGGTATTTTCTGCATGGTCGCGGCTCGCCAACTTACCCATGCAGTTGCTCGCGGGCGCGGCCATCTTGTTTTCACTTGTCTCGTGGTGCATGATCACGAGAAGAAAGACGTGATTGCGCGACCAATGACATTACTGTGGGCGCGAACTGTCGCGAGACAGCGCAAATGGCTACCAACAATCCAACATAACGTGGAGAACGCGACCGGATCGGGAAATCTTGTCGGCGAACGCGGGGATTCAGGTAAAGCGATCGCGCGTGTGCGAGAATGTATTATTTTACAGCGCGAGCAAGCAAAAAATTTCCGGAATACGGAAATTTTGACATTTTCGTGCTCTCCGCGGAACGCGAAAATGCCAAATTATTGCAATTTTAGCCCAGGCCTATAAAAAACCCTCACATCCAAGTTAGACCAGAGAATGTATTTTCCAGTATGAAAACAGCGCAAAATGCAAGAGAACCTAAATAGTAGCACTCTTGCCAATTGTTTTGTTCCTGTGCTACTGCGGTGAAATTCTTGTGACAAATTATGTGAATAAGGCGTAATTGCATAGTTTTCAGTAATTCTGCTTCAACAAAGTAGCATAAAATTACTAAAACTTTTACCCCGGTCTTTGGTGAAGTATTGAATCACGGGTTTTAGGAGGGCTTTGTGGTTTGTTTGTAAGCTTCCAAACATATGTATTGTAGGTACTGTGGTTTAGGTATGTTGTGAGCAGCGGTGTACTAGTTTCAATTCAGGGAATGTGTTGTGACGTACTGAGCCATTTGTTTTAGCTAGGATATGTTGGTTGATTCTTAGCAGTCTTTATTTTAGACTGTCATTGTAGTCATTGACAATACATTTGGGGCCCAATGTACAAAATATGATTTATGTAGAAGAGGTACCAATTACACACTGACTTTTACTAAAAGCATTTTTATTGTGTTAACAGAGCTATACATTATTAGGTTGGTTCACAAAATACCGAATTAAGTGGAATCACAATTTAAACCATCTCATTAATATTGATGAAGTGGGACACAAATTTTGAATTACTACGATTGACAACAATCACAGGCACGGTAGCCTGCCGGGGTCAGTAGACCACAATGTCTGTGATAGCTTTGAAATATGTAGGAGGGGGTGGGCAAGATGGCAGTAGAGTAGGAAGCTTTTCTCCAGGCTCTGACTTCTGACCATGTTCACTGGCAATAATATTAAGTTAGTCAGTCTAGTTTGGACAGCTGCGGTGATCTGGCTGCTTTGTGCTGGCACATGAAATGGTAGCTGCCCTAGCAGAAGACACGCTCAAGAAGACATCCAGGCTTAGCAGGGCCTAGCGACGTTCCCTGCAGGCATGCTTTAATCCCTAAAAAGCTCCTGATGGCCTATGCTGAGCTTCCTGGACTTAGGAATCGCGGACCATTGACTTCCAGGGTGTCAACTACAACTACAACAGCAAAGTGATAGATAGAAGGCTTGAATTGATCTCAGCCATGCATAATCACTTGCACTTTATCCCAATCCATCATTGTTCACCTACAATGCCACCTCAGTTTAGATTCAGCCATATGGAAATAAACCTTGACCCTGCTATCAATAGAACAGTACAGCCCAAACTGCTATGCCAGTTTTGCACTGAACTGGAAAACAAGCAACCTAGAACTGGTTTCACCCTGATAAGAGTTCACCAGCCAGATATAGCTTGATTCCAATGGCACAGTGAGCACAGGACCCAGTTCTGGGTATACACATTACACTTAGGGTGTCAACTACAACAACAACAAAAACAAGGTGATTGATGGAATGCTGGAATCAATCTCAGTCACTGGCAATCTCTTGGAGCCAAATCCCAATCCATTGTTTTTTACCTCCTTGCCACCTCACCGGAAGCATCAATGTTCTCATTGTGGCACCGGCTTCCGTTCAACTTGGAAATGGGATGTTTTCAGGCAGCAGATCATCCTAGGACCTGCAGGTCAAGAAATGGAGTTGGAAGGCTGATTGTTGATTGTTAAATTAACCATGAGTCATATTCCACTAACTGTTTTTAATGTAGATGGTCCGATCCAATTAGATTATTCTTTCAGGCCTAATATAGCTAAGAAATGTCTTCAGATTAAAGAATAACTTTTTGTTCTGAGAGGTGAATGTAATCAGATTATTTACCCGTTTATAGATCAAAAATCTTAGTTTTGATTCATCCCCCGCAAAACACCTAGACAATTTCAATCCGTTTTTTCCCAGAATACCCTGCTAGAGGCACGGGGACTATGTAACCCAAGAGTTTCCTTTTTCTTCTCTACCGCATGGTCCCCTCTCTCAATTGGATTATGTTTTTCTTAAAAACCATTAGCACAAAATCTCATTGTTTTTACTATTGGGCCTATTGTTATCTCTGATCATGTCACTGTTGTTGCAGATCTCAAGAGGAGACCATCCCAAATCAAATAGGTGGAGAGGTAACTTTTCTCTCTTACTTGACCCTAATTTCTCTAACTCATTCACTACTTTTGAAGATGATTCTTTATCACTTAATTAAGGTTCCGCTACTGCCCCCCAACTATTATGGGATGCCTTTAAAGCTGCGGTCCAGGGATTTATCATATACTTTGTTTCCCAAAAGAAGAAATACTTTGTTAAACAACAATACTTATTATCTTCCATTAAAAACATAGAACATCAATTTTATACTTCAGCCTTGGATTCTAGCTTATAAGAACTTGTAAAGCGTCTTCTCTTCCTTATACTTTACCTGTCGTTGCTATTGATAAGGAAAAGGCATTGGATAGAGTAGACGGGTCCTTTTTACTTAAATCTCTTACTTGGCATGGCTTTGGCCTAAATAATATTTTGTTTGCATCTTTACTTTATACTGGCCCGATTGCTTCTGTGTTGTTCAATAGGCGCATTTCACAATACTTTCCCTTGCAATAAAGAGTTTATCAAGGTTGTCCTTTGTCTTCTCTTTTTTTGTTGTAGCCCTTGAACCCTTTTCATCTCAAATTCAAAACATAACCCTTATATCAAGTTTTCAATATGGTGATAAGCATTTGAACTTTTCTGCCGATGCGGACAATATTCTATTCTTCCTTTCTAATCATGATATTACACTCTCTGCTCTGGTCCATAAAGTTTGTGATTTCTTTTCCATTTTGGGTTATAAATTGAATTCTAACAAAACAGAAGTGTTGCCCATTTCCAAATTGTGTACTAAATACTGGCTTCCACTGAAATAGTTCTAAGATTAAATATTTAGGCATCTGATATACCAATTCTATTGCAAACTCAGCTATAATGAATTTGAAAGAAGATTTAAATAGAATTGATAGCCCGTAATTCCTGTTTTGGTGGAGTAATCTTGACTCTATCAAAATGGTGATTAATGCTATTATATACTTTAACAATCAGTTCACACACCACTTACTCACTTTAAATAATTTGACTGTATGCTTTCCAATTCTCAGTGGAATAAGAATAAATCTAGACCTTCCCTATCACAACTTAAGAAGCCTAAAACGGAAGGCGATACCAATTTTCCAGACATTTGCACTTACCATAAAGCTTTCTGTTTAAGAAAGGCCTCTACATTGCTTTTCCAAGTCTCTTTTCCATTCACCCCTCTGTGGCTTGATATAGAACATTCTTTTCTTGAACCATTTCTAACTGAGTTCTGTCTTTTTGTTCTAAGAATATCATTACATCTTCACCATTATTTAAACAAGCATGCCTTCTATCAAAACCTTACAATGAATCACAGACTTTATCTCTCCTTTTTTACTTTCTTCTCTTTGCTATAACCACTATAACACTATCAATAATAGAGCTTTATTTTAGAAGACTTGAAGACAAATTTCATGCAATTTTTAATGCCTGTAATCTTTTTAACATACATGTTTTGTTCCTATAGAAATAATTTTAGATATTTTTTATTCACTCCCATTAAATTCTACATCTCCTTCTACCCACAACCTGTTTTTTAAAATACTTGCACTTACTCTTGTGGCCTATTATATTTATAAATATTTTTTTCCCAAATTCTTCTCAAACCAAAACCAAGATAGAACGTAGTTTGAAACAGATTTGAGATGGGCTTGGTACATCTTTATTGGAACAAAACGTGGTCTAGAGTATAAAAAAAAATTAGGAGAGCCTCTACTTCTCAATCTATGCTCTTTTTGTATCATAGACTATATCATACACCTGCATCTATATCTATATCCAATTATTCTAACACGATTGATAAAGCTTGTTGGCCATGAAGACAGCCAATGGTGATCTGATGCATCTTCTCTTTTTGTGGCCTCCTACTGATTGTTTTTGAGGAAGGTCTTGTCCCAACTCCCAATAATTTTTAATGAACTTTGCCAGATGTCCTGGTTACTATAGTATTTAGGCAGTTTATCTGACACTGTCTCACTAAGTTTTCAACAAATTACAATCAACCGGAAAAGTTCTATTTCTTTCAAAGCTTGCTAGTATGATGTTTGTCATTATTATAGATTCGATGTAGCCTTTACCTCTTCGTGCAGATCACGTTGATAAAGATTTACATTGCTCTCCATTAACAAACTTCTTCAATTGTGTTGATAAACAGCATATTAATCATATATGCTCTGAAAATGTTAAAGCTCTGTATAGTGCAACTTTCTCTACTTTCTTTCAATTTATGCTTTTTCTTACCATGCATTTTCACGATTCAAAATTTACGTACAATTGTCTTTTATTCGTTCTTGATCTTGATTTTCCTCTTCCTTCTTATCCTTGGTTTTTCATTAAACCTTTACAATTATAAACAGCTTTAGGGCCTGATTATGAGTCTGGCAGTCCATGGACCGCCAGACTCAGGTTTTAAACCAAAATCCACATTTACTCCTAATTTAGGTCAAGTGGATAAAAATGTAGAAATATTTGAGAGGGTTGTGGAGATGGAGATCAAAAGTATGAGGCACACTGTCTCTAAGTATCATAACAACAATCTTTCAGTGGATCAGAAAAAAGCATTAAAATCATTGCAGGAGTGTGATCTTATAACTATCAAACCTGCCAATAAAGGCGGAGGAGTGGTGATCTTTGACTCTACAGATTATGAAAGAAGAATGAGGGACCTCCTTAATGTCAAGGAACACTATCAATCTATTCACCTGACGGCCATAGATGTTTTAAAAAAAGACGTTGCATCTCTTTTGAATCTAGGAAGAAAAGAGGGCTGGATCTGTGACAATGGATATAGATTTTTATTTAACACACATCCTGTCATACCGGCCATTTATGGATTACCCAAAAAATTTTGTTGCGCCCGCTGCATCGCCAAATGCGATACAGCGCGCCCAACAAAATTCTTTTTTTTTTTTTTCGTTACTTACCTGTACTCGGCCGTATGCTGCATTTTAGAACCCCCCACCTTGCCCCTCCCCCGCCCCACGTCACCGCCCCGGCTGCACGCCCTACACAGGCCGTGGCTGAATCCACCTATGAGGCCTATTGTGAGCAGTGTGGGATCAATTGTGGAGCCCCTTAGTAGATATGTTGACCATTTTTTTAAACCAATAGTACAGAAACAAAGATCCTACCTTAAGGATACAGCTCATGCAATTTCTATTTTTGAAGGACAGTGTTTCAACAGGGTGACCCAAATTTTGGTCACCTTGGATATTGAAGCCCTGTACACTAATATTCCCCAAGATGATACCATTGGGGTAATTTCTACCATCCTTGATCATGAGGACAGATGGAGCCAATAAAGGGTTCATTATGTCCTGCATAGAAATGGTACCTAAAAATAGTATGTTTTTATTTAAAGCAGAAGCATATATCCAAATCAAAGGGACCAGCATGGGGGCGACTTGTGCCCCAAGTCTAGCATGTCTCTATGTAGGTAATTTTGAGCAGAGACATGTTTTTAATGAGATGACCCCATGTTCTGAAAATATCACCTGCTGGCACCGTTACAT
The DNA here is from genome assembly GCF_964204655.1 of Triturus cristatus. Taxonomy (NCBI): domain Eukaryota; kingdom Metazoa; phylum Chordata; class Amphibia; order Caudata; family Salamandridae; genus Triturus; species Triturus cristatus. The sequence goes on from NC_140585.1 coordinate 162,505,298, forward strand.
AGACAATATAATTTTTGTCTGGAACGGTGCTAGTCCTTTTTGGAATGGATCAATCTAGGGGATCCAAATCTAAAGTTTACGGCACACTATAGCAATTCAAGTGTTGAGTTCCTCGTCATAAGGATTAAAAATATGACAGATGTTTTACACGTGGAGCTTTTTTCTAAGGCCACCGACAAGAATACTCTGCTTTTATATGCCAGCAACCATCCGCGATCCCAGTAAGATAACATTCCCTTTGGGGAATTTTTAAGACTATGACGAAATTGTACCACACTATCGGATTTCTATTATCATGCTGAGAAGAAATTGAAAGCCAGAGGGTATCCAGGCAAACTGATTAAACATTCACTAAAAAGAGCAAGATTTTACAATCACGAATGTCTGTTGGAGACAAATTAAAACAAGAACAATAAAGCAACAGGGAGAATTGTTTTTGTTTCCCAGTTTTCCAATATGAGAAATCATATAAAAAACATAGTCAATAAGAATTGGAAAGTCTTAAACTATGGATCAGATATCTCATTAGAAAAACCTCTGTTCTCCTTCAGATGAAACAAAACTATTCACAATTCCCTAGTGAGAACGTACAAGCACACACATGAGACCCAAACCACATTAACAGGAGACAAAGCAAGTGGCAATTACAAATGTGGGTTGTGTTCAATTTGCTCACATTGTATTGAAGCTAAAAGTCTGGTATATAACAATAAACAAATATGGCCTAAAAGTTTAAACAACTGTCGAAGCAAAAATGTCATTTATTTTTTGATTTGCCCATGTGGACTTGGACATGTAGGAGAAACAAGTAGGGAATTGCGCACTCGTCTGTTAGAACACAAATCAGCTATCAGGACAAAGAAAGAAAATGCTCCACTCACAGATCATTTTTTGAAATCTAACCATGATTGTAATCAATTTCAATGGTTAATTCTGGAGAAAGTGGTGATAGACAGAAGAAGTGGTGATTTAAATGCGAAAAGAAAGAAGAGAGAACAATGGTTCATGTGCCACTTGAATACTGTAGATGCGGGCCTTAGTTCAAAGGAAGACTGGATGAGTATAATAGCCACATGAACACAGTTAGGCATTTGTACCAATTATAATATAAAACACAACGTTCATAGATATTGTCATATTAAATACATTGAATTTTGACAGGCCACCAGTGCGCCATTTGGACAGGATTAGATTACATATATTCTTAACACTTTCTCTGTCACAGTTGGAAACCCAGCTTGATATGATCTAGGTATATAGATAGCATAGAATTAAATTTGGAATATATGTGCCACTCATCTACATGTGTATAATGTATTTATATGTCACATAATGTAAGTAGTAATATAGAGCTCGGGTAATCCACACTACACTACATAAAGAACAGCGCAATAATTGTATAATCCTACCAACGAGAATAGGAATTTTTATAAGATTGATGAATTAACAATAAAGTTGGTATATGTTTGAATCAATGAAGAGGCAAAATATATGTAGATATAGTACAGGTGCTGTTGGGTATACGATTCACATATGTTTCCTGATTTACAGTAGATGCCAAGTGTAGGTATTTGGAGAATATTAGAAATGTGAACAATAAAGTTGGTAAATGTTTGAATCAATGACATAGAGATCCATAAACAGAGACAGCACAAGTCACAAGGGGGGTAGGACATGTCCTTCGCTCCCGTACACATAGCAGAATGTGGCAGTGTCAGCACATGCCGGAATCCGGTCAAATATACTGTTAGAAGCGCATGCCGTAGTTGTCCTAATATACTACATTTGTTTCCGCCGCTATATATAGATATATATATAGATATATATATAGATATATATATAGATATATATATATATATATATAATCTACTGGCGGTCGCCAGTAGATAGTTATAGTTAGGACCGAGTTCCCATAGGAAATCTGAAAATTCTATTTTGAATAACTTTGGCGCCGGTTGACTTATCTTCGTGAAATTTTCAAAACTAATGGGGCGCTCCGCTCAGCCCCTACCCTGAAAGTCTCGGGGTGATTCGTCAAGCGGGGGCTGAGAAAAAAGGGGGGTCCCAAAACGCGTTTTCCCCATGCATTTTCTTATAGGACCTTTAGTCGAAGGTACAGCCCGAACGGCTGAACAGAATTACTTGAAATTTGGCAAAGAGGTAGTCCTCAGGTCAGGCATGTGACTCATGCATATATGGTGTCAATCTGTTCAGTAGTTCCTAAGAAAATTGCAGTTAAAAGTACATAAATATCTATATGCGCTCACGGTTCGCGCACGCTGCTCGCACGGAGCGCGCACCAAATGTCCGCGAGCGTAATTCTGATTGGTGGTTAGATGTCAGTCAACATTCCAATCGGTCGAAATCAGGAAGTGTCGGACGCCATTTTGTGTATGACAGTGAAAAAGAAAGGTGTAGAACGTGAAAAGGGTGCAGGGTAGAGAGTTCCTGATCCCCTAGCCTTTGTCAGGGGGTCCCTGAAGGACCCCGAAGGGTGAACAAAACATTTTTTTTTTTTTCAAAAAATCGCGGGGTGTGCGCACGGTGCGCGCACCCCCCAGCCGCCATTTTGAGTTTTAGAGGCAGAAGAGAGCTAAAAACACTATTGGAGAACGTGAAAAGGGGGCAGGGTAGAGAGTCCCTGACCCCCTAGGCCTTCTCAGGGGGACCATATAAGACCCCTAAGGTCCCAAAACAAAAAAAACATTTTTACAAATATTGCACGGTGCGCGCACGGTGCGCGCACGGTGGCAAAAAATTCCTTAAAAAAATAGGATTAAAAATCAAGTTTAAGTGTTTAGATGTTGGTTGGCTCTAAAAAGAGCCGTTGTGTTCATTGAGTGTTTTTTTGTACCTACAAGTAAGTAACGATGCAGAGTCTAAAGTTCAAGGGGAAGACTCTGTTCCCTTCATCTGTGAAATGTACACCGTCTCCTCTATAAATGCCTTGCATGTTGTAACGCAAGTTGTTGTGGTATATAGAACCCATACCATAGTCTCTGAGGAAAGTAGAAACAGACTTATTGACGTGCTTTTTTGCTTTTTCAATCTGCGGACAATATTGGTTGGACCAGTTCCACTTTTGCCTTTGGCAGATATTAGAATATACAAAGGTAGTTTGTGGGAAAAGTGACATCAATTGCACAAAGGTGTCCTTAACAAGCATTTCCAGACCTACCCCAGTTAAAGTGCCTAGGTCATTTCCACCACAGTGCACAATTATAAGGTCAGGCTGTGGGAGATGTAGAAAGGATTTTACCAAAGGCATTAATTGGTGCCACTTTAACCCTCTCTGACCAATCGATTTAATGTCTACATTTGGCAAAGCAAGGTCTCTCACCATACCTCTTTTTTCCGCATACTTTTCACTCCAGTAGACAAAGCTATGACCTACAATCCACACTGTGAACATCTTTCAAGGAGATCTGGATGCACTCAGAAGGTGTCTTTCAGTAGAATGGCAATATGAAAAGAAAGATAGTTGTAAAATGGAGGCTCACATACTTTTTTTTAATAAAAAGAACTCATTGGCTGTTTCAGACCATTCAACACTAAAAACTAGGCTGTATGTTTAAATTTTTAAAAGCATGTTTTGTATTGGTTCAGAAAAATGTGTTCCCACAGAAGATTACTTTGGATATGCTGTTAGGTTTGAAAAGTCAAGCACTCTTGCTCTTTGGATTAGAAACATTGTGTGCTGAACTTCTGACCTCTCTGCTCACACCAGTGCTCCATGCTCTGTTGCTATGGTAGCAGGCAGAAGTCATGTTGGGGGTAGGAATCATTTGGAAAGGGTTGAAATGTGCAACCAATAGAAATGTGTTTTTCCATTTAAAAAAATGTGGGAAGCAATGTGATTTGAAGTTAACATGTATATGTGTGAAAAAAGAGAGGGAAATTTTGCCATTTAGTGGTTCTGATGAGAGGAGTACGGCTCAGAGATTCTGGCTCTGATAATCTGCTGTGTGAGTGGCACATTTCTTTCTCAACTAACTACTTTTAAAGGTGACTTATGAATTTGAGAGGGGATGTATGTGGTGTATGTTGATATAAATATTAGAAATTTGTTTCTTCTTTTAAAGTTGTGTTTTACATTTTTTGTTTTGGAAGATATTTAACTGCCTTGTACTTGTAAGATATTATGGAGTATATCTTCACCATAAGTTAAGGTGTACTGGTATCACCCAGGAATACTGTTTTGTGCCTAGAATCACATCATGAGTCTGTGTGCACACAGGAATTGTTGTCAGAGATTTAGTTCGTGTTGCTCTTGTTCTGTAAGACTTGCACCCGTAGGAAAGGGGCAGCTTGTTTTTTTGAACTGTGATGGTTAGCATTAAGCAGAAATCACTATCTTACAGATGAGAGGCAAATGCTAACACATTTGAAAACAACAGGGTAGATTTTCCTTCCACTCCTGCAATGGGTGAGGTAGTTCCTACATGTTCAAAACTCCAATTAACCCTTACCACAGGTGATCTTACATTCATCTCTGCAGACTTCATGCAGTTGTGCAAGCGTCCATGCCGATCTCTCTTGCACCTGACAATACACAGTCTCCAGAAACACACTCTTAGCACACAGCCAGCTGCTTCTCCTGCACTCCCATGCTTACTATTCAGCACTGTGTGGTATTTCAGATAGCAGTGTGTAACGCTAACATATTCAACATCACCAAGGCTCATTTCCTTTGCTCTAGTCTAATCACTCACCCAGGTTCCACATGCTCATGGTCTCAAGTAGCTGTTAGGACATGTGCTCTTTTCTGCCTCTCTAAACTATAAGGAAAATGTGTCAGGCTGATACAGTAATTATCACTTGCTCTACCACAGTAGTATATGTGCTTTGAAATTGCCAATCAAATATCGTTTTCTGCCTAGAATAACACCATGAGTCTGTGTGCACACAGGAATTGTTGTCAGAGATTTAATTTGTATTGCTCTTGTTCTGTAAGACTTGCACTCGTAGGAAAGGGGCAGCTTGTTTTCTTGAACTGTGATGGTTAGCATACAGCATACATCACCATCTCACAGATGAGAGGCAAATGCTAACACATTTGAAAACAACAGGGTAGATTGTCCTTGCAGTACTGTAATGAGTGAGCTAGTTCCTACATGTTCATAAGCCCAATTAACCCTTACCACATGTGCTCTTACATACATCTCTGCAGTCTTCATGCAGTTGTGCATGCGTCCATGCAGATCTCTCTTGCACTTGACGATACACAGTCTCCAGAAACACACTCTTAACACACAGGCAGCTGTTTCTCCTGCACTCCCATGCTTACTATTCAGCACTGTGTGGTATTTCAGATAGCAGTGTGTAACGCTAACACATTCAACATCACCAAGGCTCATTTCCTTTGCTCTAGTCTAATCACTCACCCAGGTTCCACATGCTCATGGTCTCAAGTAGCTGTTAGGACATGTGCTCTTTTCTGCCTCTCTAAACTATAAGGAAAATGTGTCAGGCTGTTACAGTAATTATCACTTGGTCTACCACAGTAGTAAATGTGCTTTGAAATTGCCAATCAAATATCGTTTTCTGCCTAGAATCACACCATGAGTCTGTGTGCTCACAGGAATTGTTGTCAGAGATTTAATTTGTGTTGCTCTTGTTCTGTAAGACTTGCACTCGTAGGAAAGCGGCCGCTTGTTTTCTTGAACTGTGATGGTTAGCATTCAGCACAAATCACTATCTCATATATGAGAGGCAAATACTAACACATTTGAAAACAACAGGGTAGATTTTCCTTCCACTCCTGCAATGGGTGAGGTAGTTCCTACATGTTCAAAACTCCAATTAACCCTTACCACAGGTGATCTTACATACATCTCTGCAGTCTTCATGCAGTTGTGCAAGCGTCCATGCAGATCTCTCTTGCACCTGACTATACACAGTCTCCAGAAACACACTCTTAGCACACCGTCAGCTGCTTCTCCTGCACTCCCATGCTTACTTTTCAGCACTGTGTGGTATTTCAGATAGCAGTGTGTAACGCTAACACATTCAACATCACCAAGGCTCATTTCCTTTGCTCTAGTCTAATCACTCACCCAGGTTCCACATGCTCATGGTCTCAAGTAGCTGTTAGGACATGTGCTCTTTTCTGCCTCTCTAAACTATAAGGAAAATGTGCCAGGCTGTTACAGTAATTATCACTTGCTCTACCACAGTAGTAAATGTGCTTTGAAATTGCCAATCAAATATCGTTTTCTGCCTAGAATCACACCATGAGTCTGTGTGCACACAGGAATTGTTGTCAGAGATTTAATTCGTGTTGCTCTTGTTCTGTAAGACTTGCACTCGTAGGAAAGGGGCAGCTTGTTTTCTTGAACTGTGATGGTTAGCATACAGCACACATCACCATCTCACAGATGAGAGGCAAACGCTAACACATTTGAAAACAACAGGGTAGATTTTCCTTGCAGTACTGTAATGAGTGAGGTAGTTCCTACATGTTCATAAGCCCAATTAACCCTTACCACATGTGCTCTTACATACATCTCTGCAGTCTTCATGCAGTTGTGCAAGGGTCCATGCAGATCTCTCTTGCACCTGACAATACACAGTCTCCAGAAACACACTCTTAGCACAGAGCCAGCTGCTTCTCCTGCACTCCCATGCTTACTTTTCAGCACTGTGTGGTATTTCAGAAAGCAGTGTATAACGCTAACACATTCAACATCACCAAGGCTCATTTCCTTTGCTCTAGTCTAATCACTCACCCAGGTTCCACATGCTCATGGTCTCAAGTAGCTGTTAGGACATGTGCTCTTTTCTGTCTCTCTAAACTATAAGGAAAATGTGTCAGGCTATTACAGTAATTATCACTTGCTCTACCACAGTAGTAAATGTGCTTTGAAACTGCCAATCAAATATTGTTTTCTGCCTAGAATCACACCATGAGTCTGTGTGCACACAGGAATTGTTGTCAGAGATTAATTTTGTGTTGCTCTTGTTCTGTAAGACTTGCACTCGTAGGAAAGGGGCAGCTTGTTTTCTTGAACTGTGATGGTTAGCATACAGCACATATCACCATCTCACAGATGAGAGGCAAATGCTAACACATTCGAAAACAACAGGGTAGATTTTCCTTGCAGTACTGTAATGAGTGAGGTAGTTCCTACATGTTCATAAGCCCAATTAAACCTTACCACATTTGCTCTTACATACATCTCTGCAGTCTTCATGCAGTTGTGCAAGCATCCATGCAGATCTCTGTTGCACCTGACAATACACAGTCTCCAGAAACACACTCCTAACACACAGGCAGCTGTTTCTCCTGCACTCCCATGCTTACTATTCAGCACTGTGTGGTATTTCAGATAGCAGTGTGTAACGCTAACACATTCAACATCACCAAGACTCATTTCCTTTGCTCTAGTCTAATCACTCACCCAGGTTCCACATGCTCATGGTCTCAAGTAGCTGTTAGGACATGTGCTCTTTTCTGCCTCTCTAAACTATAAGGAAAATGTGTCAGGCTGTGACAGTAATTATCACTTGCTCTACCAGAGTAGTAAATGTGCTTTGAAATTGCCAATCAAATATCGTTTTCTGCCCAGAATCACACCATGAGTCTGTGTGCGCTCAGGAATTGTTGTCAGAGATTTAATTTGTGTTGCTCTTGTTCTGCAAGACTTGCACTCGTAGGAAAGGGGCAGCTTGTTTTCTTGAACTGTGATGGTTAGCATTCAGCACAAATCACTATCTCACAGATGAGAGGCAAATGCTAACACATTTGAAAACAACAGGGTAGATTTTCATTCCACTCCCGCAATGGGTGAGGTAGTTCCTACATGTTCAAAGCTCCAATTAACCCTTACCACAGGTGATCTTACATACATCTCTGCAGTCTTCATGCAGTTGTGCAAGCGTCCATGCAGATCTCTCTTGCACCTGACAATACACAGTCTCCAGAAACACACTCTTAGCACACAGCCAGCTGCTTCTCCTGCACCCCCATGCTTACTATTCAGCACTGTGTGGTATTTCAGATAGCAGTGTGTAACGCTGACACATTCAACATCACCAAGGCTCATTTCCTTTGCTCTAGTATAATCACTCACCCAGGTTCCACATGCACATTGTCTCAAGTAGCTGTTAGGACATGTGCTCTTTTCTGCCTCTCTAAACTATAAGGAAAATGTGTCAGGCTGTTACAGTAATTATCACTTGCTCTACCACAGTAGTAAATGTGCTTTGAAATTGCCAATCAAATAACGTTTTCTGCCTAGAATCACACCATGAGTCTGTGTGCACACAGAAATTGTTGTCAGATATTTAATTTGTGTTGCTCTTGTTCTGTAAGACTTGCTCTCGTAGAAAAGGGGCAGCTTGTTTTCTTGAACTGTGATGGTTAGCATACAGCACACATCACCATCTCACAGATGAGAGACAAATGCTAACACATTTGAAAACAACAGGGTAGATTTTCCTTGCAGTACTGTTATGAGTTAGGTAGATCCTACATGTTCATAAGCCCAATTAACCCTTACCACATTTGCTCTTACATACATCTCTGCAGTCTTCATGCAGTTGTGCAAGCGTCCATGCAGATCTCTCTTGCACCTGACAATACACAGTCTCCAGAAACACACTCCTAACATACAGGCAGCTGTTTCTCCTGCACTCCCATGCTTACTATTCAGCACTGTATGGTATTTCACATAGCAGTGTGTAACGCTAACACATTCAACATCACCAAGGCTCATTTCCTTTGCTCTAGTCTAATCACTCACCCAGGTTCCACATGCTCATGGTCTCAAGTAGCTGTTAGGACATGTGCTCTTTTCTGCCTCTCTAAACTATAAGGAAAATGTGTCAGGCTGTTACAGTAATTATCACTTGCTCTACCACAGTAGTAAATGTGCTTCGAAATGTCCAATCAAATATCGTTTTCTGCCTAGAATCACACCCTGAGTCTGTGTGCACTCAGGAATTGTTGTCAGAGATTTAATTTGTGTTGCTCTTGTTCTGTAAGACTTGCACTCGTAGGAAAGGGACAGCTTGTTTTCTTGAACTGTGATGGTTAGCATTCAGCACAAATCACTAGCTCACAGATGAGAGGCAAATGCTAACACATTTGAAAACAGCAGGGTAGATTTTCATTCCACTCCCGCAATGGGTGAGGTAGTTCCTACATGTTCAAAGCTCCAATTAACCCTTACCACAGGTGATCTTACATACATCTCTGCACTCTTCATGCAGTTGTGCAAGCGTCCATGCAGATCTCTCTTGCACCTGACAATACACAGTCTCCAGAAACACACTCTTAGCACACAGCCAGCTGCTTCTCCTGCACTCCCATGCTTACTATTTTACTATTCAGCACTGTGTGGTATTTCAGATAGCAGTGTGTAACGCTAACACATTCAACATCACCAAGGCTCATTTCCTTTGCTCTAGTCTAATCATTCACCCAGGTTCCACATGCTCATGGTCTCAAGTAGCTGTTAGGACATGTGCTCTTTTCTGCCTCTCTAAACTATAAGGAAAATGTGTCAGGCTGTTACAGTAACTATCACTTGCTCTACCACAGTAGTAAATGTGCTTTGAAATTGCCAATCAAATATCGTTTTCTGCCTAGAATCACACCATGAGTCTGTGTGCACACAGGAGTTGTTGTCAGAGATTTAATTTGTGTTGCTCTTGTTCTGTAAGACTTGCACTCGTAGGAAAGGGGCAGCTTGTTTTCTTGAACTGTGATGGTTAGCATTCAGCAGAAATTACTATCTCACAGATGAGAGGCAAATGCTAACACATTTGAAAACAACAGGGTAGATTTTCCTTCCACTCCTGCAATGGGTGAGGTAGTTCCTACATATTCAAAACTCCAATTAACCCTTACCACAGGTGATCTTACATACATCTCTGCACTCTTCATGCAGTTGTGCAAGCGTCCATGCAGATCTCTCTTGCACCTGACAATACACAGTCTCCAGAAACACACTCTTAGCACACAGCCAGCTGCTTCTCCTGCACTCCCATGCTTACTATTCAGCACTGTGTGGTATTTCAGATAGCAGTGTGTAACGCTAACACATTCAACATCACCAAGGCTCATTTCCTTTGCTCTAGTCTAATCACTCACCCAGGTTCCACATGCTCATGGTCTCAAGTAGCTGTTAGGACATGCGCTCTTTTCTGCCTCTCTAAACTATAAGGAAAATGTGTCAGGCTGTTACAGTAATTATAACTTGCTCTACCACAGTAGTAATTGTGCTTTGAAATTGACAATCAAATATTGTTTTCTGCCTAGAATCACACCATGAGTCTGTGTGCACAGAGGAATTGTTGTCAGAGATTTAATTTGTGTTGCTCTTGTTCTGTAAGACTTGCACTCGTAGGAAAGGGGCAGCTTGTTTTCTTGAACTGTGACGGTTAGCATACAGCACACATCACCATCTCACAGATAAGAGGCAAATGCTAACACATTTGAAAACAACAGGGTCGATTTTCCTTGCAGTACTGTAATGAGTGAGGTAGTTCCTACATGTTCATAAGCCCAATTAACCCTTACCACATTTGCTCTTACATACATCTCTGCAGTCTTCATGCAGTTGTGCAAGCGTCCATGCAGATCTCTCTTGAACCTGACAATACACAGTCTCCAGAAACACACTCTTAACACACAGGCACCTGTTTATCCTGCACTCCCATGCTTACTATTCAGCACTGTGTGGTATTTCAGATAGCAGTGTGTAACGCTAACACATTCAACATCACCAAGGCTCATTTCCTTTGCTCTAGTCTAATCACTCACCCAGGTTCCACATGCTCATGGTCTCAAGTAGCTGTTAGGACATGTGCTCTGTTCTGCCTCTCTAAACTATAAGGAAAATATGTCAGGCTATTACAGTAATTATCACTTGCTCTACCACAGTAGTAAATGTGCTTTGAAATTGCCAATCAAATATTGTTTTCTGCCTAGAATCACACCATGAGTCTGTGTGCACACAGGAATTGTTGTCAGAGATTTAATTCGTGTTGCTCTTGTTCTGTAAGACTTGCACTCGTAGGAAAGGGGCAGCTTGTTTTCTTGAACTGTGATGGTTAGCATTCAGCAGAAATCACTATCTCACAGATGAGAGGCAAATGCTAACACATTTGAAAACAACAGGGTAGATTTTCCTTCCACTCCTGCAATGGGTGAGGTAGTTCCTACATGTTCAAAACTCCAATTAACCCTTACCACAGGTGATCTTACATACATCTCTGCAGTCTTCATGCAGTTGTACAAGCGTCTATGCAGATCTCTCTTGCACCTGACAATACACAGTCTCCAGAAACACACTCTTAGCACACAGCCATCTGCTTCTCCTGCACTCCCATGCTTACTATTCAGCACTGTGTAGTATTTCAGATAGCAGTGTGTAACGCTAACACATTCAACATCACCAAGGCTCATTTCCTTTGCTCTAGTCTAATCACTCACCCAGGTTCCACATGCTCATGGTCTCAAGTAGCTGTTAAGACATGTGCTCTTTTCTGCCTCTCTAAACTATAAGGAAATGTGTCGGGCTGTTACAGTAATTATCACTTGCTCTACCACAGTAGTAAATGTGCTTTGAAATTGCCAATCAAATATCGTTTTCTGCCTAGAATCACACCATGAGTCTGTGTGCACACAGGAATTGTTGTCAGAGATTTAATTTGTGTTGCTCTTGTTATGTAAGACTTGCACTCGTAGGAAAGGGGCAGCTTGTTTTCTTGAACTGTGATGGTTAGCATACAGCACACATCACCATCTCACAGATGAGAGGCAAATGCTAACACATTTGAAAACAACAGGGTAGATTTTCCTTCCACTCCTGCAATGGGTGAGGTAGTTCCTACATATTCAAAACTCCAATTAACCCTTACCACAGGTGATCTTTCATACATCTCTGCAGTCTTCATGCAGTTGTGCAAGCGTCCATGCAGATCTCTCTTGCACCTGACAAAACACAGTCTCCAGAAACACACTCTTAGCACACAGCCAGCTGCTTCTCCTGCACTCCCATGCTTACTATTCAGCACTGTGTGGTATTTCAGATAGCAGTGTGTAACGCTAACACATTCAACATCACCAAGGCTCATTTCCTTTGCTCTAGTCTAATCACTCACCCAGGTTCCACATGCTCATGGTCTCAAGTAGCTGTTAGGACATGCGCTCTTTTCTGCCTCTCTAAACTATAAGGAAAATGTGTCAGGCTGTTACAGTAATTATAACTTGCTCTACCACAGTAGTAATTGTGCTTTGAAATTGACAATCAAATATTGTTTTCTGCCTAGAATCACACCATGAGTCTGTGTGCACAGAGGAATTGTTGTCAGAGATTTAATTTGTGTTGCTCTTGTTCTGTAAGACTTGCACTCGTAGGAAAGGGGCAGCTTGTTTTCTTGAACTGTGACGGTTAGCATACAGCACACATCACCATCTCACAGATAAGAGGCAAATGCTAACACATTTGAAAACAACAGGGTCGATTTTCCTTGCAGTACTGTAATGAGTGAGGTAGTTCCTACATGTTCATAAGCCCAATTAACCCTTACCACATTTGCTCTTACATACATCTCTGCAGTCTTCATGCAGTTGTGCAAGCGTCCATGCAGATCTCTCTTGAACCTGACAATACACAGTCTCCAGAAACACACTCTTAACACACAGGCACCTGTTTATCCTGCACTCCCATGCTTACTATTCAGCACTGTGTGGTATTTCAGATAGCAGTGTGTAACGCTAACACATTCAACATCACCAAGGCTCATTTCCTTTGCTCTAGTCTAATGACTCACCCAGGTTCCACATGCTCATGGTCTCAAGTAGCTGTTAGGACATGTGCTCTGTTCTGCCTCTCTAAACTATAAGGAAAATATGTCAGGCTATTACAGTAATTATCACTTGCTCAACCACAGTAGTAAATGTGCTTTGAAATTGCCAATCAAATATCGTTTTCTGCCTAGAATCACACCATGAGTCTGTGTGCACACAGGAATTGTTGTCAGAGATTTAATTCGTGTTGCTCTTGTTCTGTAAGACTTGCACTCGTAGGAAAGGGGCAGCTTGTTTTCTTGAACTGTGATGGTTAGCATTCAGCAGAAATCACTATCTCACAGATGAGAGGCAAATGCTAACACATTTGAAAACAACAGGGTAGATTTTCCTTCCACTCCTGCAATGGGTGAGGTAGTTCCTACATGTTCAAGACTCCAATTAACCCTTACCACAGGTGATCTTACATACATCTCTGCAGTCTTCATGCAGTTGTGCAAGCGTCTATGCAGATCTCTCTTGCACCTGACAATACACAGTCTCCAGAAACACACTCTTAGCACACAGCCATCTGCTTCTCCTGCACTCCCATGCTTACTATTCAGCACTGTGTGGTATTTCAGATAGCAGTGTGTAACGCTAACACATTCAACATCACCAAGGCTCATTTCCTTTGCTCTAGTCTAATCACTCACCCAGGTTCCACATGCTCATGGTCTCAAGTAGCTGTTAAGACATGTGCTCTTTTCTGCCTCTCTAAACTATAAGGAAATGTGTCGGGCTGTTACAGTAATTATCACTTGCTCTACCACAGTAGTAAATGTGCTTTGAAATTGCCAATCAAATATCGTTTTCTGCCTAGAATCACACCATGAGTCTGTGTGCACACAGGAATTGTTGTCAGAGATTTAATTTGTGTTGCTCTTGTTATGTAAGACTTGCACTCGTAGGAAAGGGGCAGCTTGTTTTCTTGAACTGTGATGGTTAGCATACAGCACACTTCACCATCTCACAGATGAGAGGCAAATGCTAACACATTCCAAAACAACAGGGTAGATTTTCCTTGCAGTACTGTAATGAGTGAGGTAGTTCCTAAATGTTCATAAGCCCAATTAACCCTAACCACATGTGCTCTTACATACATCTCTGCAGTCTTCATGCAGTTGTGCAAGCGTCCATGCAGATCTCTCTTGCACCTGACAAAACACAGTCTCCAGAAACACACTCCTAACACACAGGCAGCTGTTTCTCCTGCACTCCCATGCTTACTATTCAGCACTGTGTGGTATTTCAGATAGCAGTGTGTAACGCTAACACATTCAACATCACCAAGGCTCATTTCCTTTGCTCTAGTCTAATCACTCACCCAGGTTCCACATGCTCATGGTCTCAAGTAGCTGTTAGGACATGTGCTCTTTTCTGCCTCTCTAAACTATAAGGAAAATGTGTCAGGCTGTTACAGTAATTATCACTTGCTCTACCACAGTGGTAAATGTGCTTTGAAATGTCCAATCAAATATCGTTTTCTGCCTAGAATCACACCCTGAGTCTGTGTGCACTCAGGAATTGTTGTCAGAGATTTAATTTGTGTTGCTCTTGTTCTGTAAGACTTGCACTTGTAGGAAAGGGGCAGCTTGTTTTCTTGAACTGTGATGGTTAGCATTCAGCACAAATCACTATCTCACAGTTGAGAGGCAAATGCTAACACATTTGAAAACAGCAGGGTAGATTTTCATTCCACTCCCGCAATGGGTGAGGTAGTTCCTACATGTTCAAAGCTCCAATTAACCCTTACCACAGGTGATCTTACATACATCTCTGCACTCTTCATGCAGTTGTGCAAGCGTCCATGCAGATCTCTCTTGCACCAGACAATACACAGTCTCCAGAAACACACTCTTAGCACACAGCCAGCTGCTTCTCCTGCACTCCCATGCTTACTATTTTACTATTCAGCACTGTGTGGTATTTCAGATAGCAGTGTGTAACGCTAACACATTCAACATCACCAAGGCTCATTTCCTTTGCTCTAGTCTAATCACTCACCCAGGTTCCACATGCTCATGGTCTCAAGTAGCTGTTAGGACATGTGCTCTTTTCTGCCTCTCTAAACTATAAGGCAAATGTGTCAGGCTGTTACAGTAATTATCAATTGCTCTACCACAGTAGTAAATGTGCTTTGAAATTGCGAATCAAATATCGTTTTCTGCCTAGAATCACACCATGAGTCTGTGTGCACTCAGGAATTGTTGTCAGAGATTTAATTTGTGTTGCTCTTGTTCTGTAAGACTTGCACTCGTAGGAAAGGGGCAGCTTGTTTTCTTGAATTGTGATGGTTAGCATTCAGCACAAATCACTATCTCACAGATGAGAGGCAAATGCTAACACATTTGAAAACAGCAGGGTAGATTTTCATTCCACTCCCGCAATGGGTGAGGTAGTTCCTACATGTTCAAAGCTCCAATTAACCCTTACCACAGGTGATCTTACATACATCTCTGCACTCTTCATGCAGTTGTGCAAGCGTCCATGCAGATCTCTCTTGCACCTGACAATACACAGTCTCCAGAAACACACTCCTAACACACAGGCAGCTGTTTCTCCTGCACTCCCATGCTTACTATTCAGCACTGTGTGGTATTTCAGATAGCAGTGTGTAACGCTAACACATTCAACATCACCAAGGCTCATTTCCTTTGCTCTAGTCTAATCACTCACCCAGGTTCCACATGCTCATGGTCTCAAGTAGCTGTTAGGACATGTGCTCTTTTCTGCCTCTCTAAACTATAAGGAAAATGTGTCAGTCTGTTACAGTAATTATCACTTGCTCTACCACAGCAGTAAATGTGCTTTGAAATGTCCAATCAAATATCGTTTTCTGCCTAGAATCACACCCTGAGTATGTGTGCACTCAGGAATGGTTGTCAGAGATTTAATTTGTGTTGCTCTTGTTCTGTAAGACTTGCACTTGTAGGAAAGGGGCAGCTTGTTTTCTTGAACTGTGATGGTTAGCATTCAGCACAAATCACTAGCTCACAGATGAGAGGCAAATGCTAACACATTTGAAAACAGCAGGGTAGATTTTCATTCCACTCCCGCAATGGGTGAGGTAGTTCCTACATGTTCAAAGCTCCAATTAACCCTTACCACAGGTGATCTTACATACATCTCTGCACTCTTCATGCAGTTGTGCAAGCTTCCATGCAGATCTCTCTTGCACCTGACAATACACAGTCTCCAGAAACACACTCTTAGCACACAGCCAGCTGCTTCTCCTGCACTCCCATGCTTACTATTTTACTATTCAGCACTGTGTGGTATTTCAGATAGCAGTGTGTAACGCTAACACATTCAACATCACCAAGGCTCATTTCCTTTGCTCTAGTCTAATCACTCACCCAGGTTCCACATGCTCATGGTCTCAAGTAGCTGTTAGGACATGTGCTCTTTTCTGCCTCTCTAAACTATAAGGAAAATGTGTCAGGCTGTTACAGTAATTATCACTTGCTCTACCACAGTAGTAAATGTGTTTGAAATTGCCAATCAAATATCGTTTTCTGCCTAGAATCACACCATGAGTCTGTGTGCACTCAGGAATTGTTGTCAGAGATTTAATTTGTGTTGCTCTTGTTCTGTAAGACTTGCTCTCGTAGGAAAGGGGCAGCTTGTTTTCTTGAACTGTGATGGTTAGCATACAGCACACATCACCATCTCACAGATGAGAGGCAAATGCTAACACATTTGAAAACAACAGGGTAGATTTTCCTTGCAGTACTGTAATGAGTGAGGTAGTTCCTACATGTTCATAAGCCCAATTAACCCTTACCACATTTGCTCTTACATACATCTATGCAGTCTTCATGCAGTTGTGCAAGCATCCATGCAGATCTCTCTTGCACCTGACAATACACAGTCTCCAGAAACACACTCCTAACACACAGGCAGCTGTTTCTCCTGCACTCCCATGCTTACTATTCAGCACTGTGTGGTATTTCACATAGCAGTGTGTAACGCTAACACATTCAACATCACCAAGGCTGATTTCCTTTGCTCTAGTCTAATCACTCACCCAGCTTCCACATGCTCATGGTCTCAAGTAGCTGTTAGGACATGTGCTCTTTTCTGCCTCTCTAAACTATAAGGAAAATGTGTCAGGCTGTTACAGTAATTATCACTTGCTCTACCACAGTAGTAAATGTGCTTTGAAATGTCCAATCAAATATCGTTTTCTGCCTAGAATCACACCATGAGTCTGCGTGCACTCAGGAATTGTTGTCAGAGATTTAATTTGTGTTGCTCTTGTTCTGTAAGACTTGCACTCGTAGGAAAGGGGCAGCTTGTTTTCTTGAACTGTGATGGTTAGCATTCAGCACAAATCACTAGCTCACAGATGAGAGGCAAATGCTAACACATTTGAAAACAACAGGGTAGATTTTCATTCCACTCCCGCAATGGGTGAGGTAGTTCCTACATATTCAAAGCTCCAATTAACCTTTACCACAGGTGATCTTACATACATCTGTGCAGTCTTCATGCAGTTGTGCAAGCGTCCATGCAGATCTCTCTTGCACCTGACAATACACAGTCTCCAGAAACACACTCTTAGCACACAGCCAGCTGCTTCTCCTGCACTCCCATGCTTACTATTTTACTATTCAGCACTGTGTGTATTTCAGATAGCAGTGTGTAACGCTAACACATTCAACATCACCAAGGCTCATTTCCTTTGCTCTAGTCTAATCACTCACCCAGGTTCCACATGCTCATGGTCTCAAGTAGCTGTTAGGACATGTGCTCTTTTCTGCCTCTCTAAACTATAAGGAAAATGTGTCAGGCTGTTACAGTAATTATCACTTGCTCTACCACAGTAGTAAATGTGCTTTGAAATTGCCAATCAAATATCGTGTTCTGCCTAGAATCACACCATGAGTCTGTGTGCACTCAGGAATTGTTGTCAGAGATTTAATTTGTGTTGCTCTTGTTCTGTAAGACTTGCACTCGTAGGAAAGGGGCAGCTTGTTTTCTTGAACTATGATGGTTAGCATTCAGCACAAATCACTATCTCACAAATGAGAGGCAAATGCTAACACATTTGAAAACAGCAGGGTAGATTTTCATTCAACTCCCGCAATGGGTGAGGTAGTTCCTACATGTTCAACGCTCCAATTAACCCTTACCACAGGTGATCTTACATACATCTCTGCACTCTTCATGCAGTTGTGCAAGCGTCCATGCAGATCTCTCTTGCACCTGACAATACACAGTCTCCAGAAACACACTCCTAACACACAGGCAGCTGTTTCTCCTGCACTCCCATGCTTACTATTCAGCACTGTGTGGTATTTCAGATAGCAGTGTGTAACGCTAACACATTCAACATCACCAAGGCTCATTTCCTTTGCTCTAGTCTAATCACTCACCCAGGTTCCACATGCTCATGGTCTCAAGTAGCTGTTAGGACATGTGCTCTTTTCTGCCTCTCTAAACTATAAGGAAAATGTGTCAGGCTGTTACAGTAATTATCACTTGCTCTACCACAGTAGTAAATGTGCTTTGAAATTGCCAATCAAATATCGTTTTCTGCCTAGAATCACACCATGAGTCTGTGTGCACTCAGGAATTGTTGTCAGAGATTTAATTTGTGTTGCTCTTGTTCTGTAAGACTTGCACTCGTAGGAAAGGGGCAGCTTGTTTTCTTGAATTGTGATGGTTAGCATTCAGCACAAATCACTATCTCACAGACGAGAGGCAAATGCTAACACATTTGAAAACAGCAGGGTAGATTTTCATTCCACTCCCGCAATGGGTGAGGTAGTTCCTACATGTTCAAAGCTCCAATTAACCCTTACCACAGGTGATCTTACATACATCTCTGCACTCTTCATGCAGTTGTGCAAGCGTCCATGCAGATCTCTCTTGCACCTGACAATACACAGTCTCCAGAAACACACTCCTAACACACAGGCAGCTGTTTCTCCTGCACTCCCATGCTTACTATTCAGCACTGTGTGGTATTTCAGATAGCAGTGTGTAACGCTAACACATTCAACATCACCAAGGCTCATTTCCTTTGCTCTAGTCTAATCACTCACCCAGGTTCCACATGCTCATGGTCTCAAGTAGCTGTTAGGACATATGCTCTTTTCTGCCTCTCTAAACTATAAGGAAAATGTGTCAGGCTGTTACAGTAATTATCACTTGCTCTACCACAGTAGTAAATGTGCTTTGAAATTGCCAATCAAATATCGTTTTCTGCCTAGAATCACACCATGAGTCTGTGTGTGCACTCAGGAATTGTTGTCAGATATTTAATTTGTGTTGCTCTTGTTCTGTAAGACTTGCACTCGTAGGAAAGGGGCAGCTTGTTTTCTTGAACTGTGATGGTTAGCATTCAGCACAAATCACTATCTCACAAATGAGAGGCAAATGCTAACACATTTGAAAACAGCAGGGTAGATTTTCATTCAACTCCCGCAATGGGTGAGGTAGTTCCTACATGTTCAAAGCTCCAATTAACCCTTACCACAGGTGATCTTACATACATCTCTGCACTCTTCATGCAGTTGTGCAAGCGTCCATGCAGATCTCTCTTGCACCTGACAATACACAGTCTCCAGAAACACACTCTTAGCACACAGCCAGCTGCTTCTCCTGCACTCCCATGCTTACTATTTTACTATTCAGCACTGTGTGGTATTTCAGATAGCAGTGTGTAACGCTAACACATTCAACATCACCAAGGCTCATTTCCTTTGCTCTAGTCTAATCACTCACCCAGGTTCCACATGCTCATGGTCTCAAGTAGCTGTTAGGACATGTGCTCTTTTCTGCCTCTCTAAACTATAAGGAAAATGTGTCAGGCTGTTACAGTAATTATCACTTGCTCTACCACAGTAGTAAATGTGCTTTGAAATTGCCAATCAAATATCGTTTTCTGCCTAGAATCACACCCTGAGTATGTGTGCACTCAGGAATTGTTGTCAGAGATTTAATTTGTGTTGCTCTTGTTCTGTAAGACTTGCACTCGTAGGAAAGGGGCAGCTTGTTTTCTTGAACTGTGATGGTTAGCATTCAGCACAAATCACTATCTCACAAATGAGAGGCAAATGCTAACACATTTGAAAACAGCAGGGTAGATTTTCATTCAACTCCCGCAATGGGTGAGGTAGTTCCTACATGTTCAAAGCTCCAATTAACCCTTACCACAGGTGATCTTACATACATCTCTGCACTCTTCATGCAGTTGTGCAAGCGTCCATGCAGATCTCTCTTGCACCTGACAATACACAGTCTCCAGAAACACACTCCTAACACACAGGCAGCTGTTTCTCCTGCACTCCCATGCTTACTATTCAGCACTGTGTGGTATTTCAGATAGCAGTGTGTAACGCTAACACATTCAACATCACCAAGGCTCATTTCCTTTGCTCTAGTCTAATCACTCACCCAGGTTCCACATGCTCATGGTCTCAAGTAGCTGTTAGGACATGTGCTCTTTTCTGCCTCTCTAAACTATAAGGAAAATGTGTCAGGCTGTTACAGTAATTATCACTTGCTCTACCACAGTAGTAAATGTGCTTTGAAATGCCCAATCAAATATCGTTTTCTGCCTAGAATCACACCTTGAGTCTGCGTGCACTCAGGAATTGTTGTCAGAGATTTAATTTGTGTTGCTCTTGTTCTGTAAGACTTGCACTCGTAGGAAAGGGGCAGCTTGTTTTCTTGAACTGTGATGGTTAGCATTCAGCAGAAATCACTATCTCACAGATGAGAGGCAAATGCTAACACATTTGAAAACAACAGGGTAGATTTTCCTTCCACTCCTGCAATGGGTGAGGTAGTTCCTACATGTTCAAAACTCCAATTAACCCTTACCACAGGTGATCTTACATACATCTCTGCACTCTTCATGCAGTTGTGCAAGCGTCCATGCAGATCTCTCTTGCACCTGACAATACACAGTCTCCAGAAACACACTCCTAACACACAGGCAGCTGTTTCTCCTGCACTCCCATGCTTACTATTCAGCACTGTGTGGTATTTCAGATAGCAGTGTGTAACGCTAACACATTCAACATCACCAAGGCTCATTTCCTTTGCTCTAGTCTAATCACTCACCCAGGTTCCACATGCTCATGGTCTCAAGTAGCTGTTAGGACATGTGCTCTTTTCTGCCTCTCTAAACTATAAGGAAAATGTGTCAGGCTGTTACAGTAATTATCACTTGCTCTACCACAGTAGTAAATGTGCTTTGAAATGTCCAATCAAATATCGTTTTCTGCCTAGAATCACACCCTGAGTATGTGTGCACTCAGGAATTGTTGTCAGAGATTTAATTTGTGTTGCTCTTGTTCTGTAAGACTTGTACTTGTAGGAAAGGGGCAGCTTGTTTTCTTGAACTGTGATGGTTAGCATTCAGCACAAATCACTAGCTCACAGATGAGAGGCAAATGCTAACACATTTGAAAACAGCAGGGTAGATTTTCATTCCACTCCCGCAATGGGTGAGGTAGTTCCTACATGTTCAAAGCTCCAATTAACCCTTATCACAGGTGATCTTACATACATCTCTGCACTCTTCATGCAGTTGTGCAAGCGTCCATGCAGATCTCTCTTGCACCTGACAATGCACAGTCTCCAGAAACACACTCTTAGCACACAGCCAGCTGCTTCTCCTGCACTCCCATGCTTACTATTTTACTATTCAGCACTGTGTGTATTTCAGATAGCAGTGTGTAACGCTAACACATTCAACATCACCAAGGCTCATTTCCTTTGCTCTAGTCTAATCACTCACCCAGGTTCCACATGCTCATGGTCTCAAGTAGCTGTTAGGACATGTGCTCTTTTCTGCCTCTCTAAACTATAAGGAAAATGTGTCAGGCTGTTACAGTAATTATCACTTGCTCTACCACAGTAGTAAATGTGCTTTGAAATTGCCAATCAAATATCGTGTTCTGCCTAGAATCACACCATGAGTCTGTGTGCACTCAGGAATTGTTGTCAGAGATTTAATTTGTGTTGCTCTTGTTCTGTAAGACTTGCACTCGTAGGAAAGGGGCAGCTTGTTTTCTTGAACTATGATGGTTAGCATTCAGCACAAATCACTATCTCACAAATGAGAGGCAAATGCTAACACATTTGAAAACAGCAGGGTAGATTTTCATTCAACTCCCGCAATGGGTGAGGTAGTTCCTACATGTTCAACGCTCCAATTAACCCTTACCACAGGTGATCTTACATACATCTCTGCACTCTTCATGCAGTTGTGCAAGCGTCCATGCAGATCTCTCTTGCACCTGACAATACACAGTCTCCAGAAACACACTCCTAACACACAGGCAGCTGTTTCTCCTGCACTCCCATGCTTACTATTCAGCACTGTGTGGTATTTCAGATAGCAGTGTGTAACGCTAACACATTCAACATCACCAAGGCTCATTTCCTTTGCTCTAGTCTAATCACTCACCCAGGTTCCACATGTTCATGGTCTCAAGTAGCTGTTAGGACATGTGCTCTTTTCTGCCTCTCTAAACTATAAGGAAAATGTGTCAGGCTGTTACAGTAATTATCACTTGCTCTACCACAGTAGTAAATGTGCTTTGAAATTGCCAATCAAATATCGTTTTCTGCCTAGAATCACACCATGAGTCTGTGTGCACTCAGGAATTGTTGTCAGAGATTTAATTTGTGTTGCTCTTGTTCTGTAAGACTTGCACTCGTAGGAAAGGGGCAGCTTGTTTTCTTGAATTGTGATGGTTAGCATTCAGCACAAATCACTATCTCACAGACGAGAGGCAAATGCTAACACATTTGAAAACAGCAGGGTAGATTTTCATTCCACTCCCGCAATGGGTGAGGTAGTTCCTACATGTTCAAAGCTCCAATTAACCCTTACCACAGGTGATCTTACATACATCTCTGCACTCTTCATGCAGTTGTGCAAGCGTCCATGCAGATCTCTCTTGCACCTGACAATACACAGTCTCCAGAAACACACTCCTAACACACAGGCAGCTGTTTCTCCTGCACTCCCATGCTTACTATTCAGCACTGTGTGGTATTTCAGATAGCAGTGTGTAACGCTAACACATTCAACATCACCAAGGCTCATTTCCTTTGCTCTAGTCTAATCACTCACCCAGGTTCCACATGCTCATGGTCTCAAGTAGCTGTTAGGACATATGCTCTTTTCTGCCTCTCTAAACTATAAGGAAAATGTGTCAGGCTGTTACAGTAATTATCACTTGCTCTACCACAGTAGTAAATGTGCTTTGAAATTGCCAATCAAATATCGTTTTCTGCCTAGAATCACACCATGAGTCTGTGTGTGCACTCAGGAATTGTTGTCAGATATTTAATTTGTGTTGCTCTTGTTCTGTAAGACTTGCACTCGTAGGAAAGGGGCAGCTTGTTTTCTTGAACTGTGATGGTTAGCATTCAGCACAAATCACTATCTCACAAATGAGAGGCAAATGCTAACACATTTGAAAACAGCAGGGTAGATTTTCATTCAACTCCCGCAATGGGTGAGGTAGTTCCTACATGTTCAAAGCTCCAATTAACCCTTACCACAGGTGATCTTACATACATCTCTGCACTCTTCATGCTGTTGTGCAAGCGTCCATGCAGATCTCTCTTGCACCTGACAATACACAGTCTCCAGAAACACACTCTTAGCAAACAGCCAGCTGCTTCTCCTGCACTCCCATGCTTACTATTTTACTATTCAGCACTGTGTGGTATTTCAGATAGCAGTGTGTAACGCTAACACATTCAACATCACCAAGGCTCATTTCCTTTGCTCTAGTCTAATCACTCACCCAGGTTCCACATGCTCATGGTCTCAAGTAGCTGTTAGGACATGTGCTCTTTTCTGCCTCTCTAAACTATAAGGAAAATGTGTCAGGCTGTTACAGTAATTATCACTTGCTCTACCACAGTAGTAAATGTGCTTTGAAATTGCCAATCAAATATCGTTTTCTGCCTAGAATCACACCCTGAGTATGTGTGCACTCAGGAATTGTTGTCAGAGATTTAATTTGTGTTGCTCTTGTTCTGTAAGACTTGCACTCGTAGGAAAGGGGCAGCTTGTTTTCTTGAACTGTGATGGTTAGCATTCAGCACAAATCACTATCTCACAAATGAGAGGCAAATGCTAACACATTTGAAAACAGCAGGGTAGATTTTCATTCAACTCCCGCAATGGGTGAGGTAGTTCCTACATGTTCAAAGCTCCAATTAACCCTTACCACAGGTGATCTTACATACATCTCTGCACTCTTCATGCAGTTGTGCAAGCGTCCATGCAGATCTCTCTTGCACCTGACAATACACAGTCTCCAGAAACACACTCCTAACACACAGGCAGCTGTTTCTCCTGCACTCCCATGCTTACTATTCAGCACTGTGTGGTATTTCAGATAGCAGTGTGTAACGCTAACACATTCAACATCACCAAGGCTCATTTCCTTTGCTCTAGTCTAATCACTCACCCAGGTTCCACATGCTCATGGTCTCAAGTAGCTGTTAGGACATGTGCTCTTTTCTGCCTCTCTAAACTATAAGGAAAATGTGTCAGGCTGTTACAGTAATTATCACTTGCTCTACCACAGTAGTAAATGTGCTTTGAAATGTCCAATCAAATATCGTTTTCTGCCTAGAATCACACCATGAGTCTGCGTGCACTCAGGAATTGTTGTCAGAGATTTAATTTGTGTTGCTCTTGTTCTGTAAGACTTGCACTCGTAGGAAAGGGGCAGCTTGTTTTCTTGAACTGTGATGGTTAGCATTCAGCAGAAATCACTATCTCACAGATGAGAGGCAAATGCTAACACATTTGAAAACAACAGGGTAGATTTTCCTTCCACTCCTGCAATGGGTGAGGTAGTTCCTACATGTTCAAAACTCCAATTAACCCTTACCACAGGTGATCTTACATACATCTCTGCACTCTTCATGCAGTTGTGCAAGCGTCCATGCAGATCTCTCTTGCACCTGACAATACACAGTCTCCAGAAACACACTCCTAACACACAGGCAGCTGTTTCTCCTGCACTCCCATGCTTACTATTCAGCACTGTGTGGTATTTCAGATAGCAGTGTGTAACGCTAACACATTCAACATCACCAAGGCTCATTTCCTTTGCTCTAGTCTAATCACTCACCCAGGTTCCACATGCTCATGGTCTCAAGTAGCTGTTAGGACATGTGCTCTTTTCTGCCTCTCTAAACTATAAGGAAAATGTGTCAGGCTGTTACAGTAATTATCACTTGCTCTACCACAGTAGTAAATGTGCTTTGAAATGTCCAATCAAATATCGTTTTCTGCCTAGAATCACACCCTGAGTATGTGTGCACTCAGGAATTGTTGTCAGAGATTTAATTTGTGTTGCTCTTGTTCTGTAAGACTTGTACTTGTAGGAAAGGGGCAGCTTGTTTTCTTGAACTGTGATGGTTAGCATTCAGCACAAATCACTAGCTCACAGATGAGAGGCAAATGCTAACACATTTGAAAACAGCAGGGTAGATTTTCATTCCACTCCCGCAATGGGTGAGGTAGTTCCTACATGTTCAAAGCTCCAATTAACCCTTATCACAGGTGATCTTACATACATCTCTGCACTCTTCATGCAGTTGTGCAAGCGTCCATGCAGATCTCTCTTGCACCTGACAATGCACAGTCTCCAGAAACACACTCTTAGCACACAGCCAGCTGCTTCTCCTGCACTCCCATGCTTACTATTTTACTATTCAGCACTGTGTGGTATTTCAGATAGCAGTGTGTAACGCTAACACATTCAACATCACCAAGGCTCATTTCCTTTGCTCTAGTCTAATCACTCACCCAGGTTCCACATGCTCATGGTCTCAAGTAGCTGTTAGGACATGTGCTCTTTTCTGCCTCTCTAAACTATAAGGAAAATGTGTCAGGCTGTTACAGTAATTATCACGTGCTCTACCACAGTAGTAAATGTGCTTTGAAATTGCCAATCAAATATCGTTTTCTGCCTAGAATCACACCATGAGTCTGTGTGCACTCAGGAATTGTTGTCAGAGATTTCATTTGTGTTGCTCTTGTTCTGTAAGACTTGCACTCGTAGGAAAGGGGCAGCTTGTTTTCTTGAATTGTGATGGTTAGCATTCAGCACAAATCACTATCTCACAGATGAGAGGCAAATGCTAACACATTTGAAAACAGCAGGGTAGATTTTCATTCCACTCCCGCAATGGGTGAGGTAGTTCCTACATGTTCAAAGCTCCAATTAACCCTTACCACAGGTGATCTTACATACATCTCTGCACTCTTCATGCAGTTGTGCAAGCGTCCATGCAGATCTCTCTTGCACCTGACAATACACAGTCTCCAGAAACACACTCCTAACACACAGGCAGCTGTTTCTCCTGCACTCCCATGCTTACTATTCAGCACTGTGTGGTATTTCAGATAGCAGTGTGTAACGCTAACACATTCAACATCACCAAGGCTCATTTCCTTTGCTCTAGTCTAATCACTCACCCAGGTTCCACAGGCTCATGGTCTCAAGTAGCTGTTAGGACATATGCTCTTTTTTGCCTCTCTAAACTATAAGGAAAATGTGTCAGGCTGTTACAGTAATTATCACTTGCTCTACCACAGTAGTAAATGTGCTTTGAAATTGCCAATCAAATATCGTTTTCTGCCTAGAATCACACCATGAGTCTGTGTGTGCACTCAGGAATTGTTGTCAGATTGTGGTAAATTTAAATTACCTAGACTTAATTTATGCGGTAAAATTCAAGAAGAATAACTCAGTAAAAATAAGAGGCAGAATCCGTGGTATTTGAGGTTATAAAAGGGAATTTATTCCTTACAAAGGAATGATGGTTCGAACCAGGCAATCGAGTTCCGTCACCACGGAGGTTCAGGAAGGGATCAGCAATACTTTATTGACAGGTTATAATATATATAGTAAATGCATTACAGTAAAGACAGATGCAGGAGGCGTAACAGCTGATAAGAATACACATACGTAATGAAAAAGGCGTTACAATAGGCGTGCATAAAGGCGTATACTAGAAACGTCATTTATGATGATGACACAAGTGGGTGGATCCATAGAAGAATCCTGCAAAGTCAGCAGAAATACATGGCAGAGATGCGCGCGCAGCCGCATGACGTGTGATTGACGTGTAACTAGAGGGTGAAGGGAACTTGACATTTAGCCCTACATGAGGAGACAGAAGTCTGGGATGTCAGGACAACCTAATCCTAAATCATATCTAATATCTTGTGTTTAAGGAACTATATTATCTGGAAGGAAAGGTCTTTTCGGACAGAGTCTATTCTATACTGACTGCTAGTGCGTGTACAAGCGTCTAAGTGTCTACATGAGATGCGAGGGGGCATGGGCCTACCATGGTAACGAAAGTCATGAATTACTTGCACGGAGACAGTAAGGCCGGGCCCTTTGCTCTGCAGCTGGAGGGATGTTTACCTAAGCTACTAGACAGGAATGCATTTCTTGAGGAGCGGAGCAGATAACTTGAAGGCTGAATACAGTTTTGGCAGGCAACAGGCCGGGCTAGGCACCGTTAGCCGCGCAGGAAGTAAGACAAAGTTCATGGATACAGGTGCAGGTCCAGGCTGGAGCATTCAGAGGCAGAAGCAGGAAAAGCTCGATGTCAGAATTCAGGGCCTACCTTGCCAGAGCTGGAAAACGTGAAAAGTATACCATATAAAGACGGTGGCAAGGCATACTTAGGAACGGAATATCTGACCAATTCATGGCAGATCTGAAAGAGGACATATTAACGTTGGACACAATTGTATTTGCGTCTTCATAGCTTGAAGTGGAGGGAACATACATGTACTTGTAGCATGTACATGGAGCCGTTGGGGTCTAGATAGGGGACACAATTGGTCATAAAAATTCATATTTCCTCATTCCCTCCTTGTCCCCTACGGACCCTTCATGAAATATCGATCTTCAGGAATCCATCAATCTGTTCATGTAACATCATTTGCTCTTCTTTCTTCTTCCGGGATCTTGAATGAAAACTTGAACGTGGAATACACGATGTGGCACACAGGCCGCAAATCGCTGTTCCACATTGTAGACACAGGCAGCAACTGAATACTATGAGAAGGCCAATACCTAGGAAGGATAGGACTTTCCATCCCCAGGCTGACAACATGCTCCAGAACCAACCGGACCATGTCCAGGTGCCTGGATTCTGATGTATCTGGTTTGCAATCTTATGAAGACGAGTTATGGCTTTATATACGGATGGCGCGTTTTCTGGGATGAAAACACAGCAACTTGATCCGATGACCCTACAGGCTCCGCCCCTATCGGCTAGGATGACGTCAAGGACAAGACGATTTTGGAGAACAACAATCCGCATCGCAGACTGCTCCTCTGTTAAGTTGCCTAGGGCAGAAGTAGTTTCATTCACTACTGCTTCAAGGGTTCTGGTTAATCTACATATCAGTTTACTATTTGAGACAACTCCTATGTAAGGAAAGAGACCTTTATTGAAGTCTGTATATTGTTCCCATGCTGTTTCAGTGTAGTCAACAATCGGGATATCTCTCTGGGGTCTATGGTGTACTAGATTGGTATTTCTATGATAATCAGGAGGGGCTAGGAAAACAGGTGGCAGAAGGAATGCAATGTAACAGGTACCATCCCAATCTAGAGGTAGGCGTATATACGCGGTATGACCACATATGAAGTAGGAATGACGGGAAGCTCTAAATGTAGACTTGCCTTTATCACTGAATTCGATCACAGTAGTACATTTACTATGACCCAGGTGTACTGAACCATTTTTCCTTACACATAATTCACCTTTGACTGGTAATACTGACATAGCAGGCAAGACTAGTGCAGCTTCAGATTCAATATTCAGAATCATGAGGTTAAGTGTAAAATTACCTAATCCATATACTTCATTTTCTAGGTCAGTTCCTGTTCTTTTGGGAAGTCCCTCCTTGTTAGGATAACAGGCTTTAAGCAAAACTAAGTTCAGGTTTCCCCATACCCAGTTGCTCTGGTAAACTACAGTGTTTGAATCTAAAGAGTTAATCAAACTAAACCATGCTCCACAGGAACCATTGTGTGTGAACGGGTACGGAAAGAGAGGCAGAACTCCTTTGTACTTCTGATAGGGAGGGAGTCGGCCACATATCCAACAATTTGTAGCATTGCTGGTCTGATGGAAATGGTGTAACATACTAATAAATGTGTTGTTGCGCAGCGCAAATCTATTGGACAACTCATGTGGAGGTAGTTCACTAAAAGAATGTTCGGCTGTAACATTGTAAGCAGAATAAGCACGCTTGAAAATAGGATAGTACATGTGCAACAGTATACTTGCAGCAAGAATAAAAAGACTTAGAAAAAACATAATCAACAATGTCACTATACAGTGACTATGAAGTGATTTACAGTATGCATGTTTCTTGAGCTGTTTCTGTCTATTTCTCTCTCTAATTCGGTCTAGAGGATACATGTCAAAGACTTAATTCAACCGATTCACCTTGGAGAGGACTTAAACAATCGAATTGTCTGACTTGCTAGACCTTAGTTTCAGTTTATAGTTTTGAGATTCGGTCTTTTCAACCAGGGGGAGTTTTGAATCAGTCTGTGGAAGGGGGCAGGGCTGAGAGTTCACATCAGATGGTAGTCCATGAAATTTCTTGATATGGCTCGAGTGTAACCAACCCTTGCGACCCTCGACCTTCACTGCTGTCCTCGTCGTTAGAAGTACCAGCTTTGGTGTTTGCCAGCGAGGCTCCAACGGGCTCCTCCTGTCGAAGTTTCTGATGAAAACAAGGTCTCCAGGAACCACTTCATGGGGCTTTACCTCGGTGTTGTCGGGAAAGGCTGCAGCTACCTGTGAACGGCAAGATTGTAGTGCAGACATCAAGGAAGCAAGGTAATCTGTCAGCATATTACAATAAACATCAGTGATTTTACGAGGTATAGGCGTCCCCCACATATTTGGTGGCCTACCGAAGACCACCTCGTACGGGGATAGCCCTGTGCGAGAATGTGCTACCATTCTCATATAAAACAGTGCAACTGGTAAGGCTACTATCCAGTCGACGCCTTTCTCACTACAGATTTTTGAAAGTCGAATTTTCAGGGTCTGATTATGGCGTTCCACGAGACCTGCTGCCTCGGGATGTCGGACACAGTGGAATTTCCATTGATAGCCTAACAAGAGTGAAATGTGTTTCATTAGCTCGGATGAGAACGGCTGGCCATTATCTGAGTACACGATACGGGGCAAACCATACCGTGGGAAGAATTCACGAACTAATTGTTTGGCAGTAGTCGGGGCAGTGTAATCTGAGACGGGATATGCCTCTGTCCAACGGGAAAGAGCGCATACAACTACGAGGACATATTTGAATCCTCGACATCGTTCCATCTGGATATAATCCATCTGGAGGACTTCAAAAGGATGACCGGGAGGTTGAAATCCACCCTGCTCTACAGGTACGCCTTTACCTGGATTGAACTGACAACAAATCATACAAGTTCGGACTTTCTGTTTGGCTGCAGCTCGTAAGTGTTTGTTGAACCAAATGTGTTGAATACTGTCTAACATAGCTTTTTCTCCTAGATGTGCTGGACTATGTATTGTATTAATGATAACTTGAACCATTGAGTCGGGGAGAAACCATATAGATTTTCCCTTCGTCATCCATCCCTGATCTGTTTGGATCCCTCCTAATTCAGTCCATTTCTTTATTTCTTCTGACGTAGCATGTGTCTGTATGTCAATTACATCAAGGGCGGGATCCCTAACTGTCATGCAGTGTGTCGGTGTCGGAACTATTGTCTTTGTCAAGTCAGTTGCATGAGTCCTATTCTGTGCTGTTTGCTTAGCTGTTCGGTCTGCTAGGTCGTTACCCTGGGAAATAATATCGGTGACTTTTGTATGGGCTTTACACTTCATGATAGATATTGAAGTAGGTAGATGTATTGCGTCTAACAGAGCTTGAATGAGGGGACCGTGTTGAATGTTGGCACCGTGAGAAGTCAAATAACCTCTCTCTCGCCAAAGGACTCCGAAGTCGTGTACAACTCCGAATGCATAACGTGAATCTGTGTATATGTTAACTTTTCTATTCTTGGCTTGAATACAGGCTTGTGTCAGAGCAATAAGCTCTGCTGCTTGAGCTGATAATGTGTCAATACAATTTGTTTCTATGACTTCGGTGTCTGTCGTGACTGCATAAGCGGCCACTAACTCTCCTGTACTTGTTCTCATACATGAACCATCCACATAACGTGTCAGGTCTGGGTCTGGTAATGGGACGTCTGTCAAGTCTTGTCGGGGTTTTGTCGTAATAGTAATGACTTCAATACAATCATGTGCCAGTGGGTCTGTTCCACTTAATGGCAAAAGTGTGGCAGGATTTAATGTACTACAACGTCTGATTTCTATGTGTGGCTGAAACAATGTGACCTGTCAGTCGTGCTATAGTCAAGTGTTGTGTTTGTGTCCGGTTCAAGAGAACCTCTACTGCATGTGGTACTTGTACTGTCAATTGATGTCCTAATACTATGGAATCGCTTTGTCTGATCGCTAGAGCTGTCGCTGCAACTGATTTCAGACACGCAGGAAGAGCTTGAGCTACGGGATCTAATGTGCTAGAAAAGTAAGCACATGGTTTGTGTGATCCTGCTTGTTCCTGAGTGAGTACTGACAAAGCAGTACCTTCACGTTCTGTAACAAAGAGTGTAAAAGGCTTACTGTAACATGGTGTCGCTAAAACAGGTGATTGGCATAAAGCTTTCTTTAAGTCTTCAAATGCTTGTGTATGTTCTGGAGTCCAAGGGAGGACAGTCGATGTCGCTGCCTCCTGGGTTGTCAACTGAATGAGTGGTTTTGCTAGAAATGCATATTGGGGAATCCACTGCCTGCAGTACGAAGTGAGGCCTATGAAGGCCCGTACCTCCTTTTGTGTCTTGGGTGGTGGCATGTTTACAATTAACTGGATGCGGTCAGGTGTGAGCTGTCTCCCCCATTTGGACAGCAAGTGCCCAAGGTACACAACTTGCTGGGCACAGAATTGCAGCTTTGAAGGGGACACCTTGTGCCCCTTGTCGGCTAGAAAATGTAAAACCGTCAGTGATGTTTTTTCACATTCGGGTTCGCTTCGGGCGGTGATCAGCAGATCATCGACATACTGAAGCAGTGCAGTGTTAATTGGCATGTTGATACTGTCAAGTTGTCTTTTCAGTGCTTGGCTGTAGATGCTAGGACTTTCTGTAAATCCTTGAGGTGCGCGTGCGAATTTAAAACTTCGTCCATTTAAACTAAATCCGAACAAATATTGGCTTTCCGGATCGATTGGGACGCTAAAGAAGGCGTTCTTGAGGTCAATTACAGTAAAGAACGTTGCCTCTGAATCAATAGCTGTCAGTAATGAAGAGATATCTGGGACCACGGGATATTGTGGTACAATGCATTTATTCAATTCGCGCAGATCAATAACTAATCGATATACTGGGGGTGCTTTTGGATCAGTTCGTTTAAGAATCGGAATGATCGGAGAATTACATACATTGGAGTCGGTTTCTACAACCACTCCTTGTGCAATGAGCTCATCAATGATTTGCAGTAAAGCCACTACAGCATCTGGAGGTAACTTGTATTGTCGCATTCGTGGTAATACCACTCCTACTTTGAGTGTGACTCGATATGGTGAAATGTGCATACAACCTACATCAGTGGGGCCTTTTGCCCATAAATGTGCAGGTAGATTCTGTAACCGGTGATCCATGTCTCTTGACACGTAGTGACCTTTAAAGTCACGCAAAAATAGTCGTACTCCGTCCGGAGAACAACATATTATAGCTCCTAGAGCTTTCAATGTTTTTATACCTAACAAGTTTTCTGGGCATGATTTTGTAAGCAATAGATCTGTAGTCCGTGTCAATGGACCAACTGTAAATGCAAGTGGTTGCGATACTTCGTTAATAGTAGGTTTTCCTGAGAAACCAAGGGAAATATTCTGTGAGCCTGAGAGGGGTGCCCCTGGGACTTCGTCGTGACTTATAGTTGTTCTGCTTGCCCCTGTATCAAGTAGAAACTTTCTGTCTTTCCCTAATACTTGACTCTGTACATAAGGACCCTCTTGATCTACAGGAACCTCAATAAGGGATAAGCCAACTTCCCTCTCTAGGCTATTTCATGTGTATCGCTGATAATCGGGATAGTCATTTTGTGCATACTGGTACATCTGTTGTGTCGTGTTTTGTGTTGCGGCAATAGGCTGTGGCTGTGGTACCACTACGGTCTGTTGTGGAACCGGCATAGGCTGTACATGTTGCGGTGCTTGTTGTTGGATCTGGTCCTGTCTAGGCGGACGTGGTCTCTCCTTGGTTTTACCCGTAGAGATATTATGTTTCAGAACTGCACAGTCGTTTATATAATGACCTGGCTGTTTACAATAGTTGCATGTCCCTTTAATGGGAACCGCTGAATTACTGGACTGTGTCGCACCCTTTTTATGACCGTCAGCTGGAACTGACTGAGCGACAAGCATTTTCATTTTCGTGTCTTTCATACGTCTTTGTTCGTGTTCTTGTTCTTCTCTAATTCTATTCTGGTGATACTGTAACATTTGTAACATTTGTGAAGGAGTGTTAGCTTGCCAAGTGCTCTCAACTTTCAATACTCTATTTTTAACCTGTGGCAGTGAATTCTCGACTAGTTTTGTTACAAAAAGATGTGGATATGACTCGCTACTTGCTTTCAGGCCGCTATTAATACCAAAACATTTTTCAAATCGGGAATAAAAATCACTAGTGTCTTCATCTGGTTTCTGTTTACAAGCTGAGATTGCTCCCCAGTCTTCCTTTTTCGTAGTTAATAAACGTGGCAATACTTGTACTAATAATCCTGGCAATGCTTTTGTTCTCTCCCCAAGCCCTACGCCTGCGGTTCGGGCATTTTCTTCGTTTTCTAATACTGTCCAATCAATCTTTTGGTCTCCCACTTCCCATTCTTTTTCTTTGAGTTTCTCATAAATACCGGCAGGCAATAATACTTTCAATATTTTCATAATGTCAGGATAGGTATAATCACCCATGAGTAACATGTCCTTTAGTTCACGGTGAAAACCTGCTGGATCTTTGTCATGGCTGGGCACTAATTTTTTCATTTCCAATAGTTCTATTTTAGTTATGGGTGTGTACACAAACACGCGTCTAAACGTATTATCATCATTTCTAACTGGGTGTACTTCGCGTAAGGGATTCTGTCTGTCTATGTAATACGTTTTTCTCTCCATGGAAGGAGCTGGATCATGTTCTGGACACAAAAAGGCACTATATCTATGTCGGTATTCTAGAATTACTTTAATTAGATCGGTACCTAGACCTCTCCATTTGTTCATGAGTAGTTCTATCAGTATATCAGGTAGGGGACCAGGATCGGAGTGTTGGCCTTTATATAATATAAGGAGGTGTTGTATCATGTATATACTAGCTAAACGCTGTTCATCTGGGGCGAGATTCAGAAACGTGTGTGCTAGCGCATCATCACTGTATTTTTCAGAGCTGTCAGCCCATTGTACTGCTGACCTGGCTAATTCTTGTTCATCCATAGAATCGAGCACATGGTACCCCCTTCGTTCTCGAAGTAATTTATCAGTAGCCTGGAATAAGTGTTCAGGGGTCCTTGGATTTGAGATAGCTGTTTGAAAAATTCTGTTACATTCTGGACGTATCGGACGTATTGTTTTATTAAAAGATCTTCCTTTTCCTACATAAGCTATCGTTTGCCTAGCTGGTAATTCAAATTATCCTGTGTTCATTTCTGACTGTTCCTCCTCCTCTTCCTCTGATTCAGTTTTATCTGCTTCTAATCTTCTTTCATGTATTCGTTCTACTTCTTTTCTGATCCTTCGGCACATGACTTCTATACACTTCTGTTTATCATGTTTCCCGTCTGTTATATTCTGACCCCATCTGGTAAGTACTTGCATTTCCTCCGAATCTACCTCAGGCCTATCTCTGTTTCTGATCAAGCAGTTTATGAAAAAACGTAACAATAATTTCTGCATGTCTACTTTCTGGTATTCCATGGCCTCGCCAATACATTCAGGACCTTGCCCTGTTTGGACAAAGCGATATATTTTGTCTAGGTGTTCAACCATTCCTGGTAACGTCATTAAATAGTTTGCAACTCGTCGTAAACGTACTGAAGATAGCAACATCCTGTCGTGTTTACCTGGCACTGGATCATATCTACAATCTGTAAGAGGTTCATTTAATATATTGTCATTAGCTCTTTGGGGTGTACGTTGGTGTGCTAAATCCCTATAAGTCAATCTAGTTGCTGGCGGTGGCGTGGAAAAACCTCCTGTCGCACCTCCTGAGGTGCCAAGTCCAAAAGGATTTGTTGGGTGTAGGGTAGAGAGTGTGGGTGCAGGAAGGACTGTAGAAACAGATGGAATGTTTAGAACGTGAGGAGGGGTTTGTTGCTGCGGAGGTGGGTGCAGCTGATCTCGGGGTCGAGCGTCGTTAACAGGTGGTGTGCGTGGCTGCGCACCATTAGCATATTCGGGGGCTGCATCATCTAAATAGGAAGAAATGGAAAATGACCTTTGCGGTCTTGGGATGTACTTTAATCGGGAGTAATGGAGGTGGCAGATCTTTTGGTACCTCCAAGGTGGCCTTAGGCAAACCCTCGGCCAGAAGAGGATACATACCATTCATAAGAGTGTTTCGTTGTCTGTCTACTTGTTCTGTTTTTACTCGGATACCTTTGTCAATTAATATGTTTTCTCGGGCTCTTTCTGAATCTTCCCTACTTTTCTCTTCCTTTCTGAGTGCTTTCTCTGTGCGTCTATGCGATTCTTTACGCCATAGTTCAATGGCATCTTTCTGTGACTGTCTGGCTTTCTTTTTCCATAATACTTCTTCTACTCTCATGATGCAATCTGCATCCCATGTTCCGGTAGCGGGCCATCTCTGACTCTCTGCTAAATCCTTGGTGTAGTCCACCCATAGATCAAGATATAATACGGCATCTAGGCCATGTTTATGGTACATAAAGTACCCTGGAGTGTCCCTAGGTGGAATGGGAACAGCTTCCTCGAGTATCCCTTTTCTAGTTTTTATCTGTCTTAATTTTGAAAATAACGGCATCTTGAACCTTGCTACTTAATTCTTACTCGGTCTTGAACACAATAATTACAATAAACACAATAATGAAGATCGAACAATCACTCATACCACGACATTTAAACATATCACAAACTTTTTTAGAAACGAACAATAATAATTAGAATAAAACTAGTTAACTGCATAATACTAAATATACTGTATGTACTGCTAAACAGTACAGATACACTGCTAAAACAGTGCAGACCAGGTCTGTGTACCCAAACCCGTCTTGACCGGCACAAACTAATGTGCACGTCTAGATGCGTCCCCAGCAACGGTACTCACCGGGAAGCACGGAACGGAAGGCCTCGGAAGTCTGGACTGGACTAGACCAAACTGGACTCGACTCGACTCGTGACTTAGATACTTCGGAACTTCGGAATCTGGTGGGCCTCTGTATACCTCGGATCTTGCTCTCTCAGCTAGGCTCTGGTCGGGATTCTCCGCACTCCTCACCGCCTCGTCTGGGTGTTGATCGCAGCCTCAGTCGCCCCCGTTGGCCTGAGGGAGATACAGGAAATCCAGCGGGTACGCGTAATTGTCCGTCCGGCTGTGGCAGGAGACCGGGTCTGCAACGCACCTCCAGCGCGTGGGGTGTGAGAGGTGTCCCTATTCGGGCGCCAATTATGTGGTAAATTTAAATTACCTAGACTTAATTTATGTGGTAAAATTCAAGAAGAATAACTCAGTAAAAATAAGAGGCAGAATCCGTGGTATTTGAGGTTATAAAAGGGAATTTATTCCTTACAAAGGAATGATGGTTCGAACCAGGCAATCGAGTTCCGTCACCACGGAGGTTCAGGAAGGGATCAGCAATACATTATTGACAGGTTATAATATATATAGTAAATGCATTACAGTAAAGACAGATGCAGGAGGCGTAACAGCTGATAAGAATACACATACGTAATGAAAAAGGCGTTACAATAGGCGTGCATAAAGGCGTATACTAGAAACGTCATTTATGATGATGACACAAGTGGGTGGATCCATAGAAGAATCCTGCAAAGTCAGCAGAAATACATGGCAGAGATGCGCGCGCAGCCGCATGACGTGTGATTGACGTGTAACTAGAGGGTGAAGGGAACTTGACATTTAGCCCTACATGAGGAGACAGAAGTCTGGGATGTCAGGACAACCTAATCCTAAATCATATCTAATATCTTGTGTTTAAGGAACTATATTATCTGGAAGGAAAGGTCTTTTCGGACAGAGTCTATTCTATACTGACTGCTAGTGCGTGTACAAGCGTCTAAGTGTCTACATGAGATGCGAGGGGGCATGGGCCTACCATGGTAACGAAAGTCATGAATTACTTGCACGGAGACAGTAAGGCCGGGCCCTTTGCTCTGCAGCTGGAGGGATGTTTACCTAAGCTACTAGACAGGAATGCATTTCTTGAGGAGCGGAGCAGATAACTTGAAGGCTGAATACAGTTTTGGCAGGCAACAGGCCGGGCTAGGCACCGTTAGCCGCGCAGGAAGTAAGACAAAGTTCATGGATACAGGTGCAGGTCCAGGCTGGAGCATTCAGAGGCAGAAGCAGGAAAAGCTCGATGTCAGAATTCAGGGCCTACCTTGCCAGAGCTGGAAAACGTGAAAACTATACCATATAAAGACGGTGGCAAGGCATACTTAGGAACGGAATATCTGACCCATTCATGGCAGATCTGAAAGAGGACATATTAACGTTGGACACAATTGTATTTGCGTCTTCATAGCTTGAAGTGGAGGGAACATACATGTACTTGTAGCATGTACATGGAGCCGTTGGGGTCTAGATAGGGGACACAATTGATCATAAAAATTCATATTTCCTCAAGATATTTAATTTGTGTTGCTCTTGTTCTGTAAGACTTGCACTCGTAGGAAAGGGGCAGCTTGTTTTCTTCAACTGTGATGGTTAGCATTCAGCACAAATTACTATCTCACAGATGAGAGGCAAATGCTAACACATTTGAAAACAACAGGGTAGATTTTCCTTCCACTCCTGCAATGGGTGAGGTAGTTCCTACATATTCAAAACTCCAATTAACCCTTACCACAGGTGATCTTACATACATCTCTGCAGTCTTCATGCAGTTGTGCAAGCGTCCATGCAGATCTCTCGTGCACCTGACAATACACAGTCTCCAGAAACACACTCTTAGCACACAGCCAGCTGCTTCTCCTACACTCCCATGCTTACTATTCAGCACTGTGTGGTATTTCAGATAGCAGTGTGTAACGCTAACACATTCAACATCACCAAGGCTCATTTCCTTTGCTCTAGTCTAATCACTCACCCAGGTTCCACATGCTCATGGTCTCAAGTAGCTGTTAGGACATGTGCTCTTTTCTGCCTCTCTAAACTATAAGGAAAATGTGTCAGGCTGTTACAGTAATTATCACTTGCTCTACCACAGTAGTAAATGTGCTTTGAAATTGCCAATCACATATCGTTTTCTGCCTAGAATCACACCATGAGTCTGTGTGCACTCAGGAATTGTTGTCAGAGATTTAATTTGTGTTGCTCTTGTTCTGTAAGACTTGCTCTCGTAGGAAAGGGGCAGCTTGTTTTCTTGAACTGTGATGGTTAGCATACAGCACACATCACCATCTCACAGATGAGAGGCAAATGCTAACACATTTGAAAACAACAGGGTAGATTTTCCTTGCAGTACTGTAATGAGTGAGGTAGTTCCTACATGTTCATAAGCCCAATTAACCATTACCACATTTGCTCTTACATACATCTATGCAGTCTTCATGCAGTTGTGCAAGCATCCATGCAGATCTCTCTTGCACCTGACAATAGACAGTCTCCAGAAACACACTCCTAACACACAGGCAGCTGTTTCTCCTGCACTCCCATGCTTACTATTCAGCACTGTGTGGTATTTCACATAGCAGTGTGTAACGCTAACACATTCAACATCACCAAGGCTGATTTCCTTTGCTCTAGTCTAATCACTCACCCAGCTTCCACATGCTCATGGTCTCAAGTAGCTGTTAGGACATGTGCTCTTTTCTGCCTCTCTAAACTATAAGGAAAATGTGTCAGGCTGTTACAGTAATTATCACTTGCTCTACCACAGTAGTAAATGTGCTTTGAAATGTCCTATCAAATATCGTTTTCTGCCTAGAATCACACCATGAGTCTGCGTGCACTCAGGAATTGTTGTCAGAGATTTAATTTGTGTTGCTCTTGTTCTGTAAGACTTGCACTCGTAGGAAAGGGGCAGCTTGTTTTCTTGAACTGTGATGGTTAGCATTCAGCACAAATCACTAGCTCACAGATGAGAGGCAAATGCTAACACATTTGAAAACAACAGGGTAGATTTTCAATCCACTCCCGCAATGGGTGAGGTAGTTCCTACATGTTCAAAGCTCCAATTAACCTTTACAACAGGTGATCTTACATACATCTGTGCAGTCTTCATGCAGTTGTGCAAGCGTCCATGCAGATCTCTCTTGCACCTGACAATACACAGTCTGCAGAAACACACTCTTAGCACACAGCCAGCTGCTTCTCCTGCACTCCCATGCTTACTATTTTACTATTCAGCACTGTGTGGTATTTCAGATAGCAGTGTGTAACGCTAACACATTCAACATCACCAAGGCTCATTTCCTTTGCCCTAGTCTAATCACTCACCCAGGTTCCACATGCTCATGGTCTCAAGTAGCTGTTAGGACATGTGCTCTTTTCTGCCTCTCTAAACTATAAGGAAAATGTGTCAGGCTGTTACAGTAATTATCACTTGCTCTACCACAGTAGTAAATGTGCTTTGAAATTGCCAATCAAATATCGTTTTCTGCCTAGAATCACACCATGAGTCTGTGTGCACTCAGGAATTGTTGTCAGAGATTTAATTTGTGTTGCTCTTGTTCTGTAAGACTTGCACTCGTAGGAAAGGGGCAGCTTGTTTTCTTGAACTGTGATGGTTAGCATTCAGCACAAATCACTATCTCACAAATGAGAGGCAAATGCTAACACATTTGAAAACAGCAGGGTAGATTTTCATTCAACTCCCGCAATGGGTGAGGTAGTTCCTACATGTTCAAAGCTCCAATTAACTCTTACCACAGGTGATCTTACATACATCTCTGCACTCTTCATGCAGTTGTGCAAGCGTCCATGCAGATCTCTCTTGCACCTGACAATACACAGTCTCCAGAAACACACTCCTAACACACAGGCAGCTGTTTCTCCTGCACTCCCATGCTTACTATTCAGCACTGTGTGGTATTTCAGATAGCAGTGTGTAACGCTAACACATTCAACATCACCAAGGCTCATTTCCTTTGCTCTAGTCTAATCACTCACCCAGGTTCCACATGCTCATGGTCTCAAGTAGCTGTTAGGACATGTGCTCTTTTCTGCCTCTCTAAACTATAAGGAAAATGTGTCAGGCTGTTACAGTAATTATCACTTGCTCTACCACAGTAGTAAATGTGCTTTGAAATTGCCAATCAAATATCGTTTTCTGCCTAGAATCACACCATGAGTCTGTGTGCACACAGGAATTGTTGTCAGAGATTTAATTTGTGTTGCTCTTGTTCTGTAAGACTTGCTCTCGTAGGAAAGGGGCAGCTTGTTTTCTTGAACTGTGATGGTTAGCATATAGCACACATCACCACCTCACAGATGAGAGGCAAATGCTAACACATTTGAAAACAACAGGGTAGATTTTCCTTGCAGTACTGTAATGAGTGAGGTAGTTCCTACATGTTCATAAGCCCAACTAACACTTACCACATTTGCTCTTACATACATCTCTGCACTCTTCATGCAGTTGTGCAAGCGTCCATGCAGATCTCTCTTGCACCTGACAATACACAGTCTCCAGAAACACACTCCTAACACACAGGCAGCTATTTCTCCTGCACTCCCATGCTTACTATTCAGCACTGTGTGGTATTTCAGATAGCAGTGTGTAACGCTAACACATTCAACATCACCAAGGCTCATTTCCTTTGCTCTAGTCTAATCACTCACCCAGGTTCCACATGCTCATGGTCTCAAGTAGCTGTTAGGACATGTGCTCTTTTCTGCCTCTCTAAACTATAAGGAAAATGTGTCAGGCTGTTACAGTAATTATCACTTTCTCTACCACAGTAGTAAATGTGCTTTGAAATTGCCAATCAAATATCGTTTTCTGCCTAGAATCACACCATGAGTCTGTGTGCACTCAGGAATTGTTGTCAGAGATTTAATTTGTGTTGCTCTTGTTCTGTAAGACTTGCACTCGTAGGAAAGGGGCAGCTTGTTTTCTTGAACTGTGATGGTTAGCATTAAGCAGAAATCACTATCTTACAGATGAGAGGCAAATGCTAACACATTTGAAAACAACAGGGTAGATTTTCCTTCCACTCCTGCAATGGGTGAGGTAGTTCCTACATGTTCAAAACTCCAATTAACCCTTACCACAGGTGATCTTACATACATCTCTGCAGTCTTCATGCAGTTGTGCAAGCGTCCATGCAGATCTCTCTTGCACCTGACAATACACAGTCTCCAGAAACACACTCTTAGCACACAGCCAGCTGCTTCTCCTGCATTCCCATGCTTACTATTCAGCACTGTGTGGTATTTCAGATAGCAGTGTGTAACGCTAACACATTCAACATCACCAAGTCTCATTTCCTCTGCTCTAGTCTAATCACTCACCCAGGTTCCACATTCTCATGGTCTCAAGTAGCTGTTAGGACATGTGCTCTTTTCTGCCTCTCTAAACTATAAGGAAAATGTGTCAGGCTGTTACAGTAATTATCACTTGCTCTACCACAATAGTAAATGTGCTTTGAAATTGCCAATCAAATATCGTTTTCTGCCTAGAATCACACCATGAGTCTGTGTGCACTCAGGAATTGTTGTCAGAGATTTAATTTGTGTTGCTCTTGTTCTGTAAGACTTGCACTCGTAGGAAAGGGGCAGCTTGTTTTCTTGAACTGTGATGGTTAGCATACAGCACACATCACCATCTCACAGATGAGAGGCAAATGCTAACACATTTGAAAACAACAGGGTAGATTTTTCTTGCAGTACTGTAATGAGTGAGGTAGTTCCTACATGTTCATAAGCCCAATTAACCCTTACCACATTTGCTCTTACATACATCTCTGCAGTCTTCATGCAGTTGTGCAAGCGTCCATGCAGATCTCTCTTGCACCTGACAATACACAGTCTCCAGAAACACACTCTTAGCACACAGGCAGCTGCTTCTCCTGCATTCCCATGCTTACTATTCAGCACTGTGTGGTATTTCAGATAGCAGTGTGTAACGCTAACACATTCAACATCACTATCTTATGCAGTAAATCACATTTTAAAAAGTGGAGTACATCTACATAATGGTGCCGATTACGATCCTGGAAATACTTACCCCGTTCGACTCGTATCCGGTCTTTTTACCGTACGAATCGTACAAGTGCCGTACAAACTGCCAAGTACGATTCGCATTGGAAAAACTCCATACGAGTCGCATTGGGAATAATTCCCCACACGTCCTTGGGTCGGAAAATGTGTCCGACACTTCCCCGGATGATTTACTGTACAAACGTGAAAAGTGAAGTCCGACCGCGCAAGTACGATCCATCCCGTGCGTCCGATGTCACAACCGTATGGAAAAAACACCGTCCGCACTGAACTCCCATTGCAACCATGGAGACATGTGCCCGCATACGTGCCGAACCACCCCCCCCAGCCCCCGTATGTATGCGCCGTACCCCCCCCAGCCCCCGTGAGTACGCGCCGAACCCCCCGTGTATGTACACCCGTGTACGTGTCGAACCCCCCGTGTATGTACACCCGTGTACCTGTCGAACCCCCGTGTATGTACACCCGTGTACGTGTCGAACCCCCCGTGTATGTACAGCCGTGTACGTGTCGAACCCCTGTGTATGTACACCCGTGTACGTGTCAAACCCCCCGTGTATGTACACCCGTGTACGTGTTGAACCCCCGTGTATGTACACCCGTGTACGTGTCAAACCCCCCCGTGTATGTACAGCCGTGTACGTGTCAAACCCCCCCGTGTATATACACCCGTGTACGTGTCGAACCCCCGTGTATGTATACCCGTGTACGTTTCGAACCCCCCGTGTATGTACAGCCATGTACGTGTCGAACCCCCCGTGTGTGTACACCTGTGTACGTGTCGAACCCCCCGTGTATGTACACCCGTGTACGTGTCGAACCCCCCGTGTATGTACACCCGTGTACGTGTCAAACACCCGTGTACATGTCGAACCCCCGTGTATGTACACCCGTGTACGTGTCGAACCCCCCGTGTATGTACACCCGTGTACGTGTCGAACCCCCGTGTATGTACACCCGTGTATGTTCGAGTCGTACCCCCACCCGTGTATGTACGGTGCGTACCCCCAGCACATAGCGGGGGTACGACTCGAACGTACACGGGTGTACATACACGGGGGGGGTTCGAAACGTACACGGGTGTACATACACGGGTGGGTTCGGCGCGTACTCATGGGGGCTGGGGGGTTACGGCGCGTACCGGGCCCCCTATTCTGGTCATTTCGCGGCGTACTTCGCTTTTCCGGCACTTTTTGGGTGCCGTGAAAATATTGCCATCCGGACTGCTGTCGGTTCGAATCGTACTTCCTGGGTCGTGAAACGCTGCCTGAAAGCGTCCCGACGTCACGTCGGAGCATTCCCGGATCACATTCGTATGTATATTTTCGTCGGTCGGTGTTTTGTACGATTCGTACGGAAATGGTGTTTCCGTGCGAATCGTACTTCCATGTTTGTAAAGTTTTACAACCGGGTACGAGTCAGATGGAGAAAACGCTCCGACCGTATCGGCACCGATGTGTCTGCAAAGGATTTTATGAACAAAGTGCAACAGCGAGATGATCATTTGGAATCACAATTGATGAATCTGATGGCTTGTCAGCGTGGAACTAATGAATATTGGTACCGACGCCATGGAGAATTGAAATGTATGTTACGAAATTTAGGAACTCCTACATGGCTTCTCACCCTAAGCTGTGCTGAGTACGCTTGGGATGATCTTC
Source organism: Triturus cristatus (assembly GCF_964204655.1). Classification (NCBI taxonomy): domain Eukaryota; kingdom Metazoa; phylum Chordata; class Amphibia; order Caudata; family Salamandridae; genus Triturus; species Triturus cristatus. The sequence continues at coordinate 162,549,256 of NC_140585.1, forward strand.
TGGATTTTCTTCGAGAGGCAAATTCAAATATTGAAAACATCCAATACAAGCCAGCAGGAGAATTGTGCTCATTGGATCCAGTTATTATTTGCAGATATTTCAATCATAGATTTGAGGCTCTTGGAGAAGTTGTGGATTTCTTTTGGAGAAAAGAGTACCAAGCAAGAGGTGCTCCTCATATTCATATGCTGTTGTGGATCAAGGATGCCCCAAAATTTGGAACAGATTCTGATGATCCATTGAAGAATATGCAACATGTGCTATAACTAAAAGCACAGAAGAAAAAAACTTAAAAGAGCAAGTTTTACGTTTCCAAAGTCAACGGTGTGGAAAATACTGTCGATGAAAGTACAAGAGTAAAGATAAATTCTACACAAAATGTCGATTTGGATTTCCACGAACTGTTCTTTCAAAAGGAAGAGTAAACAGTTTTATGTCAGCTGTGCGACATACCATTACAAGAAAATCTCCGAAAAATACCTACAACCTAAGAAGAAAAGAACAGTCAAAATATATAAATGACTACAACCCAGTCATTTTATCCATGTGGAATGCTAACATGGATATTCAGTATGTAGCTGACAATTCTATTGCTGTTGCTCAGTATGTCACATCTTACATCACTAAATCTGAGAAAACAGAATTGAAAGAAATGTGGGAAGAGATTTCTCACGAGAAGACCGTCAGTAAAAAGCTATACAGTTTCAGTTTAAAGATGTTATCGCATCGAGAAATTGGGTCAGACGAATGCTTAGATAGGTTATCATCTGCAGGTCTGTACTCCAAATCCAGAAGAATAAATTGGGTAAGTTTAGGCCTTGCAGGAATGCAAAATCGGGTACTGAAATCTATTCGAGAAATTGAGTTTTTAGCAGAGAACGAACCAGAAAGTACAGACATTTTGAAAACAAATATGTTGGACACATATTACCCAAACAGAAGTCATCATCTTGAGAACATGTGTCTCTATGAAGTGCTGCAGAACTACATTTTTACACGGAATGCCACAGAAGAAATCAACAATGGAAAATATAAAGTCATTGGTGAGGAAGGATGTTTGGTGAAACAAACAAAAGTAAGTTTGATTAATCACAGGAAGCTGAGTTGCGACACTGCTGACAAAAAGGAATTTTACTACTTAGCACTTTTACAGCTGTTTAAACCATGGCGTTCAGAGGATGAATTACTTGGAGATTTTCAGAGCTATGAAGATTCCTTTAATGCATGTAAAGATAGCATAGAATGCAGTACTTTCACAAATATGTACAAATGTTAAATGAAGAAATTGAACAAAAAGCTACAATTGCAGCTGAAGAAGCTAGAGACAGTTCTCAAGACAGTCAAAGTTCTGGTACGCTCAGTCAAGATCCCCTAGGACAACCAATCGCAGAAAATGAAGCTGCAATAGCCATGACTGAAGTGGAAACAGCTATGAATCAAGCTCATGAAGATTTAATAGACTTACCAAATTTGGAACAAAAACTGAATGATGAACAACAACAAATTTATGAAGAAGTCACAAAACAAATTGATCATGGATTACTACATGAAAATAAAGAGTGCTCATGCACATCATTTGAACCAATCAGAATGTATGTGAGTGGACAAGCTGGAACAGGAAAAAGTTTCTTAATTAAAGTAATTTGAAGCTACCTACAGAAAAAAACTGATTCAACTTTGTTGTGTGTTGTTACTGCTCCAACTGGGTTAGCAGCATATAACATAAAAGGAATTACCTTACATCGTTTGCTAATGTTACCAGTAGAGCATGAGAACAAAATAGAATACCACAACCTAACAGGAGAAGCATGTTTTGAAGTTTCAAGAGTGTTGAAGAAAATGAAAGTTCTCATTTTTGATGAGGTAAGCATGGTATCAAACTTAATGCTTGCCTTTGTGCATTTAAGAATGCAGCAAATTCTAAAGACAGACTATGACGTGTTATTTGGAGGAAAACATGTTTTAGTTTTTGAGGATCTACTGCAGCTCACTCCAGTTAAAGGACAACCAGTATTTAATACTCTTGCACATGAAGACATGAAAAAGTCATTAGGAAGTATAGGTAATGTGAATATTTGATCATACTTTGAGTACAAAGAACTCACTACCAATATGCGGAAAGCAAATGATGATGATTATGCAAGTATTCTCAAAGATATCAGAATTGGACTACTCACAGAACATGGCAGAAAAGCTTTACAGAGTCGATCGCTATGTAATTTGTTTCCAACAGAACAAATAGTTCCAGAGAAAATATACAAGAAAATTGCAGAAAAAAATACTGTAATCTGCTTAATGTCAACACTACATGAATGCTCTCTATTTAATGAAGAACTTTTGAAATTGGAAAATGAAGAGGTTATGAAAATGGAAGCCATGGATAAAATACAGCATGAAGGAATAACTATTATATTGACAGGCAAATTGAAAACTAAATTGGATTCTCTAGAGAAAAACATATCGAAAACAGCTTATTTAGAAAAGAATCTTTATGTATGTATGAACTGTCGAGTAATTTTAAGACGTAATTTGAATGTAGAAAAATGTTTAGTGAATGGAGCTATGGGTAAAGTTGTGGGTTTTTTTAATTACCAGAAAAAAGATGGAATTGAATTTTTAAAAATAAAATGTGATCAGATTGAAGAGGTTAAAGACATTAGTAGTTGTTCAGTTCGTTTTTTGCTTGTGAAAGACTTATATGTACGTAGGAAGCAGTTTCCGTTTTCTCTAGCATGTGCTGTAACTATTCACAAATCTCAAGGATTAACTGTAGATAGTGCTTTTGTAAACATTGGATCTAGTGTGATTAAAGAAGGAATGGCATATGTTGCTTTGTCACGAGTGAAACAATTATCTGGTTTATTCATGATAGACTTTGATGACTCAAAAGTTAGTGCTGATGCAAATTGTGTAAGGGAGTATAATAGATTAAGAAGAGGCTATGCTCCTCATTTAGGTCAGTATCCTGTGTTTGAAAAACGTTTTGTTTGTCGGAAAAGGAGAATTGAGAATATCTGTAATGAGGATGTACAGAAGAGAAAACAAAAAGAGAGTGATGTGATTGCAAGCAAAAAGAAAAAGGACAATGTTGAAGAGGTTGTTGGTTGTCATTTTGAAAATAGCTCTGGTGTCAACTGGTACGCTAATGTAGTGCTGAATGTTGTATTTTATCTTGAAAGTATGCAAGAGCAGATAATACTAAATCATGAAAAAAGATTTTGTTCTCTGTTGAGTTTCGTTTATAAGAAGTTGAGTAATGATAAAACTAAAATAGAAAGTGCTTCTGATGTTAGAAATCTTTTAGATGTATGTTCTGGATGTACACAGTTTACACAAAATGTCCAGCAAGATGCACAGGAATTATTAATGTATATGCTTACGGTACTGGAAGATGAAGGGGTAGAAATAGAAAATATGTTTGGTCTCTCTTATAAATGGGAACATTGTTGTGAAAACTGTATGAACACATGCAGCACTAATGTTGATTCTGAAAGGTTCATACATTTAACATTACCAGAGAGTAAATCAGTGACTTTTAGTAAATTAGTTAAAGATGCAAATCACAACATGGAATGTTCTCAATGTAAATCAGAAATGTAATCAACATTATTTTTAAAGAAATATGGACAGTATATAATTTTAATGATGCAACGTTATAGAGCTGATGGAACAAAATTGGACACTTTAATAAAGAAGTTTGTAGGAAATCAATTATCAATATCAGGAAAGACTTTTGTTGCAGTTGCAATAATTTTCCATGATGGACCTTCTATAACTTCTGGTCATTACACAGTTTATCTAAAATGAGAAAAAGGCTGGACACTGTGTAATGATTCTCAACTGATTTTCAAGCAACGTTTGCCTGCAGAATTACCAAATTCCTACTTTTTCTAAAACCAAAATTTTAGATACAAATTGCAGCATCTGAAGAAACCATTATTTCGATGTTATAGGATTACCATTGGATATTTCACCTAAAAAGGATTTAAAAATTACCATTTGGCCTCATGGAAAGGTAAATGTTTCTATTGTGGACTTCTTTGACAGATATTATTTTGGTGTAGGTGCTTAAGCAACAAGATTTACAGATGTTATTTATTGCAAATAGTTATTGTTCTTAGAAGATATTTTTAATATATATGTTACATTTCTATCAAGATATGTTTTACTGAGGACAGATTCAGGGCTTTTTTAAACAATCTTTCAGAATGTTTATTTTTTTGCCTGCTGTTAAGTGATGAATACAATTGATATCACTATTTTCAGTGAAATTCAATATATTCTGAAAACAGCAAAAAAAAGGGCAAAAAATTACTTTGTTAAATATGAAAATATGTGTACTGTATTCTAAAATGTATTGTTAAATATTACTACTTTTTTTCTTTTTTTTCAGATCTAGAAAGAAAATGTAGGAAATTGAATCCATTTTTCTTGTAATTAAAAAAAACATTTATTTCTAATTAAGTTATTTTGTTGGTCAGGTAAGTTTAAAATATCTGTATTTCTCACCCCTTCACTTTCATGCTACCTTTTCTTCACTTCTCCTCACTCTGCTTTTCTCATTCCCCTTCCCTCTCGCTTCTTCCTTTACTGCTCTTTCGTAACTCCCTCACTCCTTCTCTATACTCCCCTTGGTTTACTGCCTCCATCACTATTTTTTCAACCATGTTTCTCTCCCTGTCTCCATATGTCTCATTCATTCTAATTGCCTTACTCCTTCTCAGTTCCTTGCTCTCTGTCTCTGTTTCTGTCTCTCTCCCTTTGTCTGTCTTACCCTTAATTTCCTTAACATCTCTGTTTCTACCACTCCTCCTCTCTCCATCACTCATTTTCCATCTATGTTAATTTTTTAACCTTCTCCGTCATTCTCCTTCCCTCACCTTCCCTAACTGTCACTATCCTTTACTCATAGTCACTCCTATTCTCCTACTTCACTTCCTCCTGTCTGTATCTCACACCCCTTCACCTTTTTGCATTCTTTCCTTCACTCTCCCTCACTCTCCTTTGCTCATTGAAATCCTGACTCCCTTTCTCTCACTCCGGTTTCCTAAATCCCTCCATCCCCTCACTTTCCCTTACCCCCTTTTCTAATCCTCATACTCATCACTCCACTTGTCTTACTTTCAATCCCTTTACCATGCTGTACTTCATCCGCTTCATCTGTTACTCCCTTTTCCTATCTCCGTCCCTTACTCCCCTTTTCTCACTCCCCCTCCATCACTCTCCATTACTCACTGCCACTCCCTTACTCATTCACTCTTCTTACCTGTATCCTCTACCCTTAGTCCTTTTGTTGCAGTCAGTCTTTCCCTTCCCTTTCATGACTGATCATACTTTCCTTTTCTCACTTCACTCAGTCATTTCAATCATTTCAATCATTCATGTATACACTACACATTCATTCAATAAAATTACAACACAGTATATTAGGAATATAGCTCTTCTTGGAGAAGTGAAGTGAGTTCTGAAAAGAACTGTTTTTGTCTTTTTTGTTTTGTATTTTTTTTTAGTTTTTCAACATTTTTGTATTTTTTTATATTTTTTTTAGAGCACCAAAAAAAACTGGTAATGAAAAACTGTTCAACAGGAACAAAAATAATAAATGAAAAAAATTATGGGCTGGAGCATGTGTGCTGCTGTATTTTGTTTTCGATCAAGTTAATACTGCTCTCAGCGTAGCAAAGAACAGCACTGCACACATTACAATGTATGTGCACCTTCTGGAAAAGTGGGCGGATGTCCAGTGACCTGGTACACAGAGAATCTGCGGCCGCAGATGATGTGCTCAGCTGAGCAGGTGGAGGGTTGTCTCTTAGGGCTCTAGTTGACTCTCGAGCATAAGGTACAGGATGCACTGTCTTGAAGTGTCTCAACATTGAATAAATACTAAACGAGTATTTCTTGGTGGGATCTCCTCTGGATGACAAACTTCCACAAATAGTGCATGTCACCTTCTGGGCATTGACCATCTTTTGGCCCTCTGGAAAGGTGAAGAATTTCCAGATAAAAGAGTCTTTTTGCTTGGTCTGCCTTGGTGGTACCACAAAGGTCTCATCCTCACTCCATGAAGTAGACTGCTGTTCTGTCATTTTCAAGTAAAATTGTACTAGAATAGCTGTTTAGCTCCTTGTCCCAGGAAATCAGTGATGTCATTTGAGATGTCATCAGAGATGTCATCAGTGATGTCACTGACCATGTCATGAGTGATGTAATATGTGACGTCATCAGCAGTGCATTGTGGGGGCGCGAGTTATAGTTAGCTGAACTAACTATAATGGGGGAATTTCAAAGGTTTTGTACAAGTGAAATGTCCAGCTAACTATAACATGTGTGAAACCTATGGTTTTTTCAGTGAATATATATATATATATATATATACACACATAGATAGATATTTAGATAGATAGACAGATCGATAGATAGTTATTTATTTCAATCAATCATTTCTTAATAAAGCAGATTATTTTTGGCTAGGAATTTCTGATTTGTAATCATTTATGACAAAAGATTGCTTCTCCTAACTAAAAGAAGCAAAGCTGCCTATTACAATACTGTGAATTGATTGAGGGCATGCCCTAATCTCATGGAGGTGAGCACTGTTGAACTGAAGCCCATATGTCCTCATTAGTATAGTGGTCAGTATCCCCGCCTGTCACGCGTGAGACCGGAGTTCAATTCCCTGACGGAGAGAGGATTTCTTTTATTCACACAATTAAATAAAATGATGTACTTTCTAACATTGTAAACTATATTTGTCATTACCCTTGTCTATTACGATTGAGATAAACGTATAATTCACTGATGGCTAAATTGCTTACTGATGTGTTAACTAAAACTCAGAATATGCCCTGAATATTTCAATCTGCACAAACCATACCATCAAAAACAATTTACATCTATAATCTATTGGAAAATTGAATGAAGCAGTGGGGAATCTTAGGCTTCTGCTCAACTCTAGGGGCAAGATTTAGAAGTGGAGCGACTGCTTTTTGTTAGTAGTGACCCCTGGTGGTAAATGGTTATAAGCTGCAAATGGTAAAGTGAGCCGATTATATATGTATATTATCTACTGGCGATCGCCAGTAGATAGTTATAGTTAGGACCGAGCTCCCATAGGAAATCTGATCAAGGCTCAAGGGGAGCCGAAACGTTATGGCGACATCAAGCAGTTGAGCAAATAAATTCCTTGCACTAAAGAAGGTGGTCCGTGTTTGTGTTGTTGCGCGGGGGTACGAGGAGGCTGCCCTGCCAGGAATGCAACTGAACTGATATATATATATATATATACATATATATTCACTGAGAAAACCATAGGTTTCCCACACGTTATAGTTAGCTGGACATTTCACTCGTACAAAACCATTGAAATTCCACTGTTATAGTTAGTTCAGCTAACTATAACTCGCGCGCCCGCAATCCACTGCTGATGACGTCACATATTACATCACTCATGACATGGTCAGTGACATCACTGATGACATCACTGATGACATCTCAAATGACATCACTGATGACATCCCTGATGACGTCATCCATGTGATAACTTAGTGCATCTTCTCACACCCGGATATAACCTTTGATACACTGACTCAAAATTTCAGACGGCAATTTTGACAACCATAGATACTCCAATACCAATAACTAGTCACCCACTTATTTACTTTTAGGTCTACATACATGTCACTCATACTTATAGTCACTCAGTACAGGACTATCATATGCATTTATACACCTACATAGACACTCACACACCACCAATCATCCATAGAGGTACTCTCACACCTAGTCAGTCGTGCAAATAATTAAACACAGTCCAATTTACTCACCTATACAGTTAAACACACTCAAGTTCACTTACTCATTAAAATACTAACAAATTCTGTGTATTCCTGTAGAAAAAACAAAAAGCACATGACACAGATATCCTTGCACTATGGCACATACAGCCACTCCCAAAATCACACACTTTCACATATAGATAGTTATATACTCTTACACACATATATACTGCTAGTTCCTGACACATGTACAACTGAGATATACATTCAATCACTAACACACCCATACATACACTCACCCAACCATACAGTGCATCACAGATGCACTCTTAAAACCATGCACCCAATGAATCACCCACTCACACATCTAGTCACAGAGTCACACACACCCTACCCACACAAACACTCAGACACCCATACAGATACTCAGACAACCAATCAATAACCCATATAGACACTCATATAGCTATTCACAAAACCATGCAGCCACTTATACACCAACACACAGACACATACAGACATTCACACAGTTTAGTCACTAGTCTGCAGTAAAATACATTTAATGACTCACTTATAGACTCAGTTACGCACCTAGAAAATCATCCATTCACACACTTGTACACCCACTTATTTTTCAACAGGCCTTTCCCAATATATATTAAACATATTAAAACTGTTCAGAAACACATACTCAATGGATGACGCCATCAGTGATGTCATCAGTGATGTCATTTGAGATGTCATCAGTGATGTCATCAGTGATGTCACTGACCATGTCATCAGTGATGTAATATGTGACGTCATCAGCAGTGGATTGCGGGCGCGCGAGTTATAGTTAGCTGAACTAACTATAACGGTGGAATTTCAATGGTTTTGTACGAGTGAAATGTCCAGCTAACTATAACGTGTGTGAAACCTATGGTTTTTTCAGTGAATTTGCAAGGTTTTTTAAATGCTAATTCCTAACTATAATGTGTGTGAAACCTATGGTTTTTTCAGTGAATTTGCAAGGTTTTTTAAATGCTAATTCCTAACTATAATGCGTGTGAAACCTATGGTTTTTTCAGTGAATTTGAAAGGTTTTTTAAATGCTAATTCCTAACTATAACGTATGTGAAACCTATGGTTTTTACAGTAAATTTGCAAGGTTTTTTTAATGCAAATTTTTTTTATTTTTATTTTTAGATTTTTTTTTTAAACAATATGCTATCTATGTATATGATCATAGATTTACTGTATCCTGCAATTTGGAATGGTTCACCTTTTTTAAATAAATGTTTAGCTATAGTTGAACAACATAGTTAATATCTTCTACAAACCTTTAAACTTTTTTTTAAAGAAATTTTTACCGTGCGCGTACGGTAAGCTTACGGTACGCGCACGGTACGCTATAAGTACGGTGCGCGTACGTAATATGTATTCTCCGTGTGCGCATGCATACGCGATTTACGTACGCATGCGTACTTCGTCTGCGACACGTATGTGCTGGCTTCCTACTCGCATGCGTGCTCCTTACGTGGAACCGCCGTACGCGCATGCGCGCGTGCCTCTAATGCGTATGCGCGCGTGCGTCGTACGCGCGTGCTCCTTACGCGCATGCGCGCTTCTTACGTACACGCATGCGTACTTTTACCGTGCGCGCATGGTAAGCTTACCGAGCGCGCACGGTAGATCATGTGATCCAAAAACAACACTTTTCATTGGTTTAAACTTCTTTCATTTCCAAAAACTTCCAACACCACACCCATTCCCCTCATTATTGCTTGTGATTCCCTAGGAGAAGGAGCTAATCTGTTTTTGAGATACAATGGCAGAGCAGCAGTCCTCTTCTGGGAGTGAGCAGGACAGCATTATCAGACAGAGAAAGAGGAAACAGAAGGATTATTTTGTCTGGCTACATTTCACATTTCCAGAGGGGCAGAAGAAAGTCAATGCTCCAAAAATCACCTGCAAACTTTGTGGGCGTGTCTTGTCTAGAGGAGATCCAAAGAAGAAGAACTCTTTTGGAATCTTCACTATGTTCAGACACATTAGGGATGTACATCCTGCGACTTTTGCTCGACATACTGAAGCAACCCCTCCAGTAGGTCAGCCGAGCACATCCGCAGAAGCTCAGCCGAGTACATCATCGGCAGCTCAGCCGAGCACTTCCTCTGCGGTGGGAGCGTCACCCTCTTCTGCTCCTCTGGACATTTACCCTCGATTTCAGAGGGTACATATAAGGTGCAATACTTGCTATGCTCTTATTGCTCATGGGGAGTCCAGTATTCCTCTAATAGATAATAAGATAGAGCAGCACAAATGCGGTACCTTATAATATTGCCATTCTTTCCTTCCTCTGTCCCTGTATTAACACAACGGCTCTTTTAAGAGCCACCTTACCTCACAACTTTTTTTTATTTTTTTAATCACTTTTTTTTTTGAAAAAATTCCCGCCGTGCGCGCACGGTACGAGCACCCATTTTTTTTTTTTCAATAAAATGTTTTTTTCACCCTTTAAGGTCCTTGAGGGACCACAACGGAAATGAGAAAAGCAGAGTGAGGAGAAGTGAAAAAAAGGGAGCATGAAAGTAAATGTGTGATAAATACAGATATTTCAAACTTACCTGACCAACAAAATAACTTAATTATTAATAAATGTTTTTTTTTAATTGCTAGAAAAAAGGATTAATTTTCCTAAATGTTCTTTCTCAATCTGGAAAAAAAGAAAAAAGTATTAATATTTAACATTACATTTTAGAATACAGTACACATATTTTCATATTTAAAAAAACAATATTTTGCCCTTTTTTTGCTGTTTTCAGAATATATTGAATTTCACTGTAAATCGTGAAACCAATTGCATTCATCACTTAACAGCGGGCAAAAAAATTAACAATCTGAAAGATTGTTTAAAAAAAGCCCTGAATCTCTTCTCAGTAAAACATACCTTTATAGAAATGTAACATATTTAATAAAAATATCATCTAAGAACAATAACTATTTGCAATAAATATCGTCTGTAAATCTTGTTGTTTAAGCACATACACCAAAATAATATCTGTCAAAGAAGTCCACAATAGAAATTTTTACCTTTCCATGAGGCCAAATGGTTATTTTTAAATTCTTTTTTGATGAAATATCCAATGGTAATCCAATAAAATCGCAAAAATGATTTGTTCAGATGTTGCAATTTGTATCTAAAATTTTGGTTTCAGAAAAATTAAATAGGAATTTGGTAATTCTGCAGGCAAACGTTGCTTGAAAATCAATTGAGAATCATTACACAGTGTCCAGCCTTTTTCACATTTAAGATAAACTGTGTAATGACCAGAAGTTATAGAAGGTCCATCAAGGAAAATGATTGCAACTGCAACAAAAGTTTTTCCAGATATTTATAATTGATGTCCTGTAAACTTCTTTATTAAAGTGTCCAATTTTGAACCATCAGCTCTACAACGTTGCATCATTAAAATTACATACTGTCCATATTTCTTTGAAAACATGTCTGATTTACATTTAGAACATTCCATGTTGTGATTGGCATCTTTAACTAATTCACTAAAAGTCACTGATTTACTCTCTGGTAATGTTAAATATATTAACCTTTCTGAATCAATATTAGAGCTGCATGTGTTGAAACAGTTTTCACAACTATGTTCCCATTTATAAGAGAGACCAAACATATTTTCTATTTCTACCCCTTCATCTTCCAGTACCATAAGCATATACATTAAGAATTCCTGTGCATCTTGCTGGACATTTTGTGTAAACTGTGTACATCCAGAACATACATCTAAAAGATTTCTAACATCAGAAGCACTTTCTATTTTAGTTTTATCAATACTCAGCTTCTCAAAAAGAAAACTCAGCAGAGAACAAAATCTTTTTTCATGATTTACTATTATCTGCTCTTGCAAACTTTCAAGATAAAATACAACATTCAGCACTACATTAGTGTAGCAGTTGACACCAGAGCTATTTTCAAAATGACAACCAACAACCTCTTCAACATTGTCCTTTTTCTTTTTGCTTGCAATCACATCACTCTCCTTTTGTTTTCTCTTCTGTACATCCTCATTACAAATATTCTCAATTCTCCTTTTCCGAGAAACAACACGTTTTTCAAACACAGGATACTGACCTAAATGAGGCGCATAGGTTCTTCTTCATCTATTATACTCCTTTACACAATTTGCATCAGCACTAACTTTTGAGTCATCAAAGTCTATCAAGAATAAACCAGATAATGTTTTCACTTGTGACAAAGTAACATATGCCATACCTTCTTTAAACACAGTATAACCAATGTTTAAAAAAACACTATCTACAGTTAATCCTTGAGATTTATGAATAGTTACAGCATATGCTAGAGAAAACGGAAACTGCTTCCTACGTACATATAAGTCTTTTACAAGCAAAGAACGGACTGAACAACGACTAATCTCTTTAACCTCTTCCATCTGATCAAATTTTATTTTTAAAAATTCAATGCCATCTTTTTTCTGGTACTTCACAAAACCCACAACTTTACCCATAGCTCCATTTACTAAACCTTTTTCTACATCCAAATTTCTTCTTGAAAATACTCAACAGTTCATACAAACATAAAGATTTTTTTCCAATCCAGCTGTTTTCGAAATGTTCTTCTCTAGAGAATCCAATTTATTTTTCAATTTTCCTGTTAATGTAATAGTAATTCCTTCATGCTGAATTTTGTCCACTGCTTCCATTTTCTTAATCTCTTCCTTTTCCAATTTCAAAAGTTCCTCATTGAATATCGAGCATTCACGTAGTGTTGGCATTAAGCAGATTACAGTATTTTTTTCTGCAATGTTCTTGTATATTTTCTCTGCAACTATTTCTTCAGTTGGAAATAAATTATGTAGCAACCGACTCTGTAATGCTTTTCTGCCAACTTCTGTGAGTAGTCCAATTCTGATATCTTTCAGAATACTTGCATAATCTTCATCATTTGCTTGCCTCATATTGGTAGTGAGTTCTTTGTACTCAAAGAATGACCAAATATTCGCATTACCAATACTTCCTAATGACTTCTTCGTGTCTTCATGTGTCACAGTATTAAACACTGGTTGTCCTTTAACTGGAGTGAGCTGCAGAAGATCCCCAAAAATTATAACATGTTTTCCACCAAATAACACGTCATAGTCTGTCTTTAGAATTTGCTGCATTCTTAAATGCACAAAGGCAAGCATTAAGTTTGATACCATGCTTACCTCATCAATAATGAGAACTTGCATCTTCTTCAACACTCTTGAAACTTCGAAGCATGCTTCTCCTCTTAGCTTGTGATATTCTATTTTGTTCTCATGCTCCACTGGTAACATTAGCAAGCGATGTAAGGTAATTCCTTTTATGTTATCTGCTGCCAACCCAGTTGGAGCAGTAACAACACAAGACAAAGTTGAATCTGTTTTTTGCTGTACGTAGCTTCTGATGACTTTAATTAAGAAACTTTTTCCAGTTCCAGTTTGTCCACTCACATACATCCTGATTGGTTCAAATGATGTGCATGAGCACTCTTTATTTTCATGTAGTAATCCATGATCAATTTTTTGTGTGACTTCTTCATAAATTTGTTGTTGTTCTTCATTCAGTTGTTGTTCCAAATTTGGTAAGTCTATTAAATCTTCCTGAGTTTGATTCATAGCTGTTTCCACTTCAGTCATGGCTATTGCAGCTTCATTTTCTATGATTGGTTGTCCTAGGGGATCTTGACTGAGCGTTCCAGAACTTTGGCTGTCTTGAGAACTGTCTCTAGCTACTTCAGCTGCAATTGTAGCTTCCTGTTCAATTTCTTCATTTAACATTTGTACATAATTTGTGAAAGTACTGCATTCAATCGTATCTTTACATGCATTAAAGGAATCTTCATAGCTGTGAAAATCTCCAAGTAATTCATCCTCTGAACGCCATGGTTTAAACAGCTGTAAAAGTGCTAAGTAGTAAAATTCCTTTTTGTCAGGAGTGTCGCAACTCAGCTTCCTGTGATTAATCAAACTTCCTTTTGTTTGCTTCATCAAACATCCTTCCTCACCAATGACTTTATATTTTCCATTGTTGATGTCTTCTGTGGCTTTCCGTGTAAAAATGTAGTTCTGCAGCACTTCATAGAGACACATGTTCTCAAGATGACGACTTCTTTTTGGGTAATATGTGTTCAACATGTTTGATTTCAAAATATCTGTACTTTCCGGGTCGTTCTCTGCCAAATATTCAATTTCTCCAACAGATTTCAGTACCCGATTTCGCATTCCTGCAAGGCCTAAACTTACCCAAATAATTCTTCTTGATTTCGAGTACAGACTTGCAGATGATAACCTATCTGAGCATTCGTAGGATCCAAATTCTCGATGCGATAACATCTTTAAACTGAAACTGTATAGCTTTACTGACAGTCTTCTCGTGAGACATCTCTTCCCACATTTCCTTCAATTCCGTTTTCTCAGATTTAGTGATGTAAGATGTGACATACCAATCAACAGCAATAGAATTGTCAGCCACATACTGAATATCCATGTTAGCATTCCACATGGATAAAATGACTGGGTTGTAGTCATTTATATGTTTTGACTCTTCTTTTCTTCTTAGGTTGTACCTAGTTTTGGGAGATTTTCTTGCAATAGTATGTCGCACAGCTGACATAAAACTATTGACTCTTCCTTTTGAAAGAACAGGTCGTGGAAATCCAAATCGACATTTTGTGTAGAATTTATCTTTACTCTTGTACTTTCGCCGACAGTATTTTCCACACCGATGACTTTGGAAACGTAAAACTTGCTCTTTTAAGTTTTTCTCTTGTGTGCTTTTAGGTATAGCACATGTTGCATATTCTTCGATGAAACTTAAAACTGCATCATCAGAATCTGTTCCAAATTTTGGGGCATCCTTGATCCACAACAGCATATGAATATGAGGAGCACCTCTTGCTTGGTACTCTTTTCTCCAAAAGAAATCCACAACTTCTCCAAGAGGTGGATTTTTTTTATTGCAGATGAAGGACATCATAGCCTCAAATCTATGATTGAAATATCTGCAAACATTAACCGGATCCAATGAGCACAATTCTCCTGCTGTCTTGTATTGGATGTTTTCAATATTTGAATTTGCCTCTCGAAGAAAATCCAGAAGATCATCCCAAGCGTACTCAGCACAGGTTAGGATGAGAAACCATGTAGGAGTTTCTAAATTCCATAACATACATTTCAATTCTCCATGGCGTCGGTACCAATATTCATTAGTTCCACGCTGACAAGCCATCAGATTCATCAATTGTGATTCCAAATGATCATCTCGCTGTTGCACTTTGTTCATAAAATCCTTTGCAGACACATTATGTAGATGTACTCCACTTTTTAAAATGTGATTTACTGCATAAGATACTGCAGACAAGTCACTTTCAAATAAAAGATGGAACAAATAAGGAATACTTTGACGAAATCTTGGATCTTCTGCATATAATCTTGTAGTCCGATACTCAGAAGCAGGAATCTGTACTGGGCGTTCATCATATCGTCCACCTTTTCCTGTAGGAAACAGCTGGGAAAACATCGAGCTTCCAAGCTCTCCTCCCATACACTCACGGGAGTTCCTTTTGCTTTTTTCATCTGAAACAGATCAATAGTGTTTGCCATAACTTCTTTTGAATGAAGAGGATGTATGCTGAAATGTTCATAAATTTCTTCTTATTTTGACTTGTCTACTTTTTCAATTTGCCGAGTTGGTATTTCTGTGTCTCCTAGTAAAACTTCTTCATTTTCATCCATATAAATTGATTCATACCATTTATTATTCCTTTTCAAATATAAATTTGCTCTTTGTACTTTTCGTACATCTACTAGCTCCAGCCAAATTTTCTTATTCTTTGTAGGTACACCATTAACCAGAATAACTAATGGTTCAGATTCCAAACTATCTGCATCAATCGTTTCAATATTTTTTTTCAAATCTAACGGCAAATAGACAACTCTTCCTTTTAAACCTCTCTGTAAATCTGAAGGAGGTAATTTACCGGTTTTGGGCTCCATACGTACTATAGTCTGGAATGGATGAACACATGAATGAGTATAGACTCATACATATTTAAATCACTAAGTTCTGCAGGAATATCAACCAATTCTAAATTATTATGTACAGCTCTAGCTGGCATTTTATTTTCTTCTAACTTGCTATAACAATATTTACAAATACGCTGACCTTCACCCAAATCAAAACAATTTTCCAGAAACAAATATGTAGCAAAATTGTTCCACTTATAATTATCTTCTTCTTCACTTTTTTATAGAGATCAACATTCCTTGTTTGTCTTTTATAATGGCTTCTCCGGCAACAAATACAAGTAATATTTGGTCTTTCATTAGAGATGATAGTAAATTTTGTCATTTGATCTTCAAAATATTTACTAACAGTGGGTTCTACATTCTCTTCCACATTTTCTTCAATAACTGTGTCATTACCTGCACTTTCTTGTTCCGGGTCAAAGTAACAAAACTGAATTTCATCAGTAACCTTCTCTACATCTGATACAGATCCACGGAACAGAGCCCTATTCAACTCATTTAACTTTAGTGCTGGACTTTTAGCAGAATACAATCTTCTCACAAATTTCCTTATTTCAGTATGATGTACTGCCAGCATCCTAAAATGGTGAAAGACACTTTGACAAATTTTCCTAGAAAGACAAGCCAGAGA
This sequence comes from Triturus cristatus, assembly GCF_964204655.1. Taxonomy (NCBI): domain Eukaryota; kingdom Metazoa; phylum Chordata; class Amphibia; order Caudata; family Salamandridae; genus Triturus; species Triturus cristatus. The sequence continues at coordinate 162,565,725 of NC_140585.1, forward strand.
ATGTACTTGCAAACCAGTATTCTCTCTCACTCTGCATGGATCTAGTCTTTGAAGCACCTTAATCTTCTGTTTAACACTTTTTTTTACTATATTCTCTTAGAAACTCACGTAATGTATCAATAGATTCTTGTCGTACAGTACAAATACTACTACAATTCCAAGTGTACACTGGGGCTTTAGGACGTCTCCCCATAACCTCATCAGCTATCACTTCTTCCTCATTTCTTGGAACCATTTTCTCCTTTTCCATTACACAACCATCTTTCACTTCATAAGTACGACCTCTGGTGTCAACTGCATGCAGCAAACTATTACTTTGAAGATAACTCTCTTCATTAAAAAATGGTTCAGTACTTGAACTATGCATTCATTCTCCTAAAAACACTTTACAAAAGTTATTTCTTTTCACTACGCTTTTCGTTTTGCTTTGTGACTTCATTACATTGACCATTTTATCTAATATACGGATCCTGTTCAAAATTAAAATGAATAGTTTTCTTTTAAATTCTAAAGCCTTAGCTACAATTGATTCAATATCTTTCTTTCTCTTATAAAATTTCGCTTTCTTCTTATATTTTTTCACATCCTTTAGCAAATTGGACATCACTCTTCTCTGAAACATTTTTCTACGAATGTCTTTAAATGCTGTTTTTCTTTTTAAGTCAATCTTTATTGCTTCTGATTGTACATTCGCATTTAGTAATTTCTCACTTTTGTCCTGTTGTTTTCTACTTGAAACACTATTTGCAGTGGGGACATTTTTTAATTTTTTTCTTTTTTTGAATATATTTTTAAAAACATCCTTAGTCTGCTTACCAGAAGACTTTTTCTTTTTTCCAACATGAGGATCTTCAACTAATTTGGGTCTTTCAGTTGTCTTCAAATATAGATGTTTTTTCTGTTCTTTTCTCTTTCTTGATTTTATAGGCATCTTTCATTTATTTCACTGTTGTTCAGCAATACCTGAAAGAAACTAAAAAAAAATACCTTTATGTAATTTAAATATATTACTATATTTTTTTGAGCTTTTCAAATCTTATAATACTATCTACCCCTTTTATTACAAGTAAAAAACACAATATAACCAACACAAATTAAATCTCTGAGAACAATTCCTGTGTGCACAGAGACTCATGGTGTGATTCTAGGCAGAAAACGAAATTTGATTTGCAATTTGAAAGCACATTTACTACTGTTTTTTTGCAAGTGATAATTACTGTAACAGTCTGACACATTTTCCTTATAGTTTTCAGAAGTAGAAAATAGCACATGTCCTAACAGCTAGTTGAGACTATGACCATGTGTAACCTGGGTGAGTGACTACACTCCAGCAAAGGAAATGAGCCTTGGCGATGTTGAATGTATTAGCGTTACTCACTCCTATCTGAAACACCACACAGTGCTGATTAGTAAGCATGACTGTGCAGGAGAAGCTGCTGGCTGTGTGCTAAGAGTGTACTTCTGGAGACTGTTTATTGTCAGGTGCAACGGAGATCTGCATTGACGCTTGCACAACTGCCTGATCACTGGATAGATGTATGTAAGAGTACATGTGTGGTAAGGGTTAATTGGAGTTTTGAACATGTGGGAACTGCATGACCCATTGCATGAGTGGAAGGAAAATCTACCATGTTGATTTCAAATGTGTTAGCATTGCCCTCCCATTTGTGAGATATTAATTTGGGCTGAATGCTAACCAACGCAGTTCATGAAAACAAGCTTCCCCTTTCCTACGAATGCAATTCTAAAAGAACCAGAGTAACACAAATTAAATCTCTGACAACAATTCCTGTGTGCTCACAGACTCATGGTGTGATTCTAGGCAGAAAACGAAATTTGATTTGCAATTTGAAAGCACACTTACTACTGTGGTAGAGCAAGTGATAATTACTCTAACAGTCTAACACATTTTCATGATAGTTTTCAGAAACAGAAAACAGCACATGTCCAAACAGCTTTTTGAGACCATGAACATGTGTAACCTGGGTGACTGACTATACTCCAGCAAGGGAAATGAGCATTGGTGATGTTGAATGTATTAGCGTTACTCACTGCTATCTGAAACACCACACAGTGCTGAAGTAAGCATGACTGTACAGGAGAAACAGCTTGCTCTCTGCTAAGAGTGTGCTTCTGGAGACTGTCTACTGTCAGGTGCAAGAGAGATCTGCATGGACGCTTGCACAACTGCATAAACACTGGAGACATGTATGTAAGACTACATGTGTGGTAAGGGTTAATAGGAGTTTTGAACATGTAGGAACTACCTCACGCATTGCAGGAGTGGAAGGAAAATCTACCATGTTGATTTCAAATATGTTAGCATTGGCCTCTCATTTGTGAGATATTGAATTGGGCTGAACGCTAACCAACACAGTTCATGAAAACAAGCTTCCCCTTTCCTACGAATGCAATTCTAAAAGAACCAGAGTAACACAAATTAAATCTCTGACAACAATTCCTGTGTGCACACAGACTCATGGTGTGATTCTAGGCAGAAAACGAAATTTGATTTGCAATTTGAAAGCACACTTACTACTGTGGTAGAGCAAGTGAAAAGTACTCTAACAGTCTGACACATTTTCATTATAGTTTTCAGAAACAGAAAAGAGCACATGTCCAAACAGCTTTTTGAGACCATGAACATGTGTAACCTGGGTGACTGACTACACTCCAGCAAAGGAAATGAGCCTTGGTGATGTTGAATGTGTTAGCGTTACTCACTGCTATCTGAAACACCACACAGTGCTGAATAGTAAGCATGACTGTACACGAGAAACAGCTTGCTCTCCGTAAGAGTGTGCTTCTGGAGACTGTCTACTGTCAGGTGCAAGATAGATCTGCCTGGACGCTTGCACAACTGCATAAACACTGGAGACATGTATGTAAGACTACATGTGTGGTAAGGGTTAATAGGAGTTTTGAACATGTAGGAACTATCTCACCCATTGCAGGAGTGGAAGGAAAATCTACCATGTTGATTTCAAATATGTTAGCATTGGCCTCTCATTTGTGAGATATTGATTTGGGCTGAACGCTAACCAACACAGTTCATGAAAACAAGCTTCCCCTTTCCTACGAATGCAATTCTAAAAGAACCAGAGTAACACGAATTAAATCTCTGACAACAATTCCTGTGTGCACACAGACTCATGGTGTGATTCTGGGCAGAAAACGAAATTTGATTTGCAATTTGAAAGCACACTTACTACTGTGGTAGAGCAAGTGAAAATTACTCTAACAGTCTGACACATTTTCATTATAGTTTTCAGAAACAGAAAAGAGCACATGTCCAAACAGCTTTTTGAGACCATGAACATGTGTAACCTGGGTGACTGACTACACTCCAGCAAAGGAAATGAGTCTTGGTGATGTTGAATGTGTTAGCGTTACTCACTGCTATCTGAAACACCACACAGTGCTGAATAGTAAGCATGACTGTACACGAGAAACAGCTTGCTCTCTGCTAAGAGTGTGCTTCTGGAGACTGTCTACTGTCAGGTGCAAGATAGATCTACATGTACGCTTGCGCAACTGCATAAACACTGGAGACATGTATGTAAGACTACATGTGTGGTAAGGGATAATAGGAGTTTTGAACATGTAGGAACTACCTCACCCATTGCAGCAGTGGAACGAAAATCTACCATGTTGATTTCAAATATGTTAGCATTGGCCTCTCATTTGTGAGATATTGATTTGGGCTGAACGCTAACCAACACAGTTCATGAGAACAAGCTTCCCCTTTCCTACAAATGCAATTCTAAAAGAACCAGAGTAACACAAATTAAATCTCTGACAACAATTCCTGTGTGCATTTTCATTAGACAGAGCTCTGAGGCGGATGCCGGGAGCGAGATAGATTTTAGATATATTTTTAAAATTGTATTGTATTGCATCGTGATTTCCTGTGTATTTTTAGAAGGTACCTCATCTCATTGCTCCCTTGTAATTCCCCTCACCACGCAGCCGAGTCAGGCGCTGCAGTGGGTGGAAGGAGAAGCGCTGTGACCCCTGGGCACCGCTCACTCACCTAGGCCACGCCCCCCTATCTGCTATATATAAGGATGTGCTGTTTCCGGAAGCGCAGCAGACGGGCGCAGCGGGCGCGCCGGCTTCGGCGCGCCAAAGGCAAGCCCGTCTGCGCCCGTCCGCAACCAACCGGGACCAGGGGCCACAATCCCTGGCCCCCACTTACCGCAGGTCAGGATGTATAGCTCATCAGACATCCATAACATAGGGGCTATGGTGGCTGTTCACTGCGCACACATCTATTCACCAGCTGAACTTCCCCCCCATTGCCTTGGATGTAAACACTCTTTCTATAACACCACCATATTAGCCACGACGCAGGAGAACCGCATGTATTTGCTAAATTGCAGGTCACTCCCGAGACATAGCACACAAATCGCCCTACTGCTAGAGGAGCGCAAGCCGGACGCCGTCTTTTTGACGGAAACATGGCTCACCCCCCAATCAGAGCCACACATAATCTCAGCCTTACCCTCTGGCTTTCAAATCCACAGACTGGACCGGACAGAGGGGAGAGGAGGAGGTTTGGCTATTATACTGAAAGACCAGTACCAATGCCGCACTACAACTGAAACCATCCCCGAATGCGAGAGCTTAGCATTTAGTATTGACTTCACTGCTAATAGCTCTTTCTCTGGCACTCTAATATACCGTCCCCCAGAGCCGGCCAAAATGTTCCACAGATCTCTTCCAGACATCATAGCTAAACGAGCCATGTCTTTAGCTAACTGTACAGTGCTAGGAGATATTAATTTCCATTTCAATACTCCCACAGACCATACTGCTATGGAACTAACAGATGATCTGGCAGCCTTACAGTTAATCCAGCAGGTCACAGCCCCTACCCATGAAAAGGGCAATTTACTTGACCCGATCTTTAGCAACTGTACTGAGCTGATGGTGGGCCAACCCACTCCCCTTCCCTGGTCCGATCACTTCTTAGTCCCGCTGACCTGGTTCACTCGTAAATTCCCCCCGCCCGCCCCCCAAGTGAAAGCTAAGAGGAACTGGCCTAAACTTCCCATGGAGGTGTGGTGCAGCAACTTAGATTTCACCCGCCCATCCCTCTGCACAGACCCCAACTTGGCGAATAAGGGTTATGAGGGTTGGATCACAAACTCATTGGAGACTATTCTCCCTTGTCGGAGATTTACATCAAAGAGGCTGCATAAATCAGCTCCCTGGTTCTCAGACACCTTAAGGGAGAAAAAACACCTCTGTAGGAAACGAGAGAGAGCGTGGCGCCTAGACTTCCTACCCGAAAAAAAGCTTCAATATAGAGAGGCAATCAAGGCCTATAGAGATGGGGTAAGGACGGCCCAGGCTGCCTACTTCGCAGATAAAATTATGGAAGCTAAATCCAAACCCAAGGAAATCTTTCACTTGGTAAAAAAATGCACTAGATTAAACACAGCCATACCCCTGCCAAAAACGCAAGATCAGTGCAACGAGCTAGCGGAATTCTTCCATAATAAAGTTTCCCAGATTTATTCTTCTTTTCCGACAGTAGCCTCAAATTCTGGAGGAGCTGAGCAAACACTCTCGAGACACTCCACTCTCCCAGACCAACCAACTCTTGAACATTTCCCACCTCTAGACCTCGACACCTTGTATAAACTGGCTTGGCAAGTCAAATCTGGCTCTCCACTTGACCCAGCTCCACCGGAGATCATGTTGCGGGCAAGTCAAACCACTCTGCCCGTAATCTTGGATCTATTAAATTCCTCCATCTCATCTTGCATAGTGCCCACTGTATGGAAAAGAGCCATGGTACGGGCACTGTTAAAAAAAACGAATCTTGACCCAGAAGATCACGCCAGTTATCGCCCAATCTCATTGCTCCCTTGGGCAAGTAAGATCTTGGAAAAACACATAAATACCCAGCTAATTCAGTTCCTTGAGAACAACCTGCTATTAGACACGACCCAGACAGGCTTTAGACCCAAGCACGGAACTGAAACTGCACTGTTGGCAGTCACCGAAGAGTCACGGAGGATACTGGATCAAGGAGGATCAGTGGCAGTGATCCTCCTTGACCTAAGTGCAGCCTTCAACACGGTCAGTTACACCACCTTACTGAACCGTCTCCTCAACATCGGGGTAACAGGCAATGCACTGAGGTGGCTTGATTCTTTCCTGACTAACAGATCTTTCCAGATCTTTGACGGGGACACAGTGTCAGTCAGCAAATCACTGAGTTGTGGGGTTCCGCAGGGCTCCTCCTTGAGCCCTGCGTTGTTCAACATATACATGAGACCACTGGCTGGGGTCGTCGAACTGCACGGTATTAAGATCATATCATACGCGGACGATACCCAGCTAGTGGTTTCATTGACGCAGGAGGGCAACAGGCAAACCCCGCTAGGCCTGATGAAATGTCTAGAGGAGGTTAAAGGGTGGATGACAGCTTCCTCCTTAAAGCTCAACAGGGATAAAACTGAGCTTATGCTCCTGGGCCCAGTGTCAACAGTGCCATTTATCTCCTTATGGCCTTCCTGCCTGGGCACTCCCCCTTCCCCCAAAGAAAGTGTAAAGAGCCTGGGAATTTGGTTGGACAAAAGTCTTACATTTACCCCCCAGGCCACTAAGCTATCTGCCACATGCTTCGGCCTGCTCAGAACACTCAGGAAAGTTTTGCCCCTTTTACCAATGGAGGCCAAACAGGTGGCAGTACAAGGCCTGATACAGTCCCAGCTGGATTTTAATAACGCTCTCTACGTGGGAGCCCCTGAGATGACCCTACGGAAGCTACAGGTGGTGCAGAACTGCGCAGCCCGTACCCTGCTTAAGATCCCACGTACGCAGTCAGCCAGACCTGGACTAAAAAGTCTACACTGGCTGCCGGTGAAGCAGAGAGTGGCTTTTAAGGCATTGTGTATTTCACATCGAGCCTTCTGGAAAACAGGTCCAGCAATAAATGACAACCTAGTCACCCGCTACCACCCAAGCAGAAATCTTCGCTCCACGGAGGCTTTCTTGGCCGTGGTGCCGAAAGTTAAGAGAGCTAGAACTGGAGGCAGGATGTTCACCCTGAACGCCTCAAAACTGTGGAACTCACTTCCTCTACAACTCCGGTCCAACCCTAACTTGCTCTCCTTTCGCAAACAATTGAAGACCCTTCTGTTTGCCAGGTCCAACGAGTCCTAAACTTCTGCTGCACCGCCCAGCCCTGTCTACATACCTAGCGCTTGGACGCCCGTGGGGCAGCAATCGCGCTATATAAATCGATATACAATACAATACACACAGACTCATGGTGTGATTCTAGGCAGAAAACGAAATTTGATTTGCAATTTGAAAGCACACTTACTACTGTGGTAGAGCAAGTGAAAATTACTCTAACAGTCTGACACATTTTCATTATAGTTTTCAGAAACAGAAAAGAGCACATGTCCAAACAGCTTTTTGAGCCCATGAACATGTGTAACCTGGGTGACTGACTACACTCCAGCAAAGGAAATGAGCCTTGGTAATGTTGAATGTATTAGCGTTACTCACTGCTATCTCAAACACAACACAATTGTGAATACTAAGCATGATAGTACAGGATAAGCAGCTGGGTGTGTGCTAAGAGTCTGCTTCTTCAGACTGTGTATTTTCAGTTACAAAAGACATGTGCATGGACGCTTCCACAACAGCATAAACATTGGAGTGATGTATGTAAAAGTACATGTGTGGTAAGGGTTAATTGGAGTTTTGTACATCTAGGAACAACCTCACCCATTGCATGATTGGAAGTAAAATCTACCATATCAATTTCAAATGTGTTAGCATTTGCCTCCCATTTGTGAGATACTGTTTTATGCTGAATGCAAACCATCACAGTTCAAAAAAACAAGCTGCCCCTTTCCTACAAATGCCATTCTTACAGAACCAGACCAACGCAAATTAAATCTCTGACAACAATTCCTGTGTGCACACAGACTCATGGTTTGATTCTAGGCACAAAACAGTATTCCTCAGTGATACCAGTACACCTTAACTTATGGTGAAGACATACTCCATAATATCTTACAAGTTCAAGACAGTTAAATATCTCCCAAAACACAAAATGTAAAACACAACTTTAAAAGAAGAATCACAATTCTATTATTTATATCAAATTCACCACATACATCCCCTCTCAAACTCATAACTCACCTTTAAAATTAGTTAGTTGAGAAAGAAATGTGGCACTCAAACAGCAGATTATCAGAGCCAGAATCTCTGAGCTGTACACCTCTCTCCTGTCACCAGAACCAGTAAATGGCAATATTTCCCTCTCTTTTTTCACACATTTACATGTTAACTCCAAATCACAGTGCTTCCCACATTTTTTCAAATGGAAACACACATTTCTATTGGTTGGAAATTTCAACCCTTTACAAATGATCCCTACCCCCAACATTACTTCTGCCTGCTACCATAGCAACAGGTCATGGAACACTGGTGTGAGCAGAGAGGTCAGAAGTTCAGCACACTCTGGGCCTCATTTATGAAAAGTGACGCATCACTGCGTGAAAACAGTGATGCGTCACTTTTCACTGCGCCCTCCCTGCGACTCCAATGATGCGTCATATTTACAGTATGACGCATCATGTCGCAAGGAGTCACAGATACAAAAGTGACGCAACTCCAGCAATGTGTCCTTTCACATGGGGCAAGCCCCATGTGAAATGTGCCTGCGTCAGTCTTACGCCTGCTGTGAGGCAGGCGCAAGATATTGACGCATTTGCACCCTAGAAGTCGCAGTGAAATCTCGTAGATTTCACTGCGTCACTTCTACGATGCTTACTTACATGGGAACACCCACCCTGCATACATTATACCTGACGCAGGTATAATGTAGCGCAGGGGTTTACAAAGTGACGCATCTAGGTAGATGCGTCACTTTGTAAATATGGCGCATGTTTTACGCCACTGGTGCGTCACAAAAAGTGACGCACCGGTGGCGCAAAAGTGACGCAGGGGCTCATAAATGAGCCCCAATGTTTCTAATCCAAAGAGCAAGAGTGCTTGACTTTTCAAACCTAACAGTAAATCCAAACTAATGTTCTGTTAGAACACATTTTTCTGAACCAATACAAAACATGCTTTTATAAATGTAAACATACAGCCTAGTTTTTAGTGTAGAATGGTTTGAAACAGCCAATGAATTCTTTTTATTTTAAAAAAAGTATGTAAGCTTCCATTTTGCAACTATCTTTCATTTCATATTGGCATTCTACTGAAAAACACCTTCTGAGTGCATCCAGATCTCCTTGGAAGATGTTCACAGTGTGGATTATAGGTCACAGCTATGTCTTCTGGAGTGAAAAGTTTGCAGAAAAAGAGGTATTGTGAAAGACCTTGCTTTGCCACATGTAGACATTAAATGGATTGGTCAGAGAGGGTTAAAGTGGCACCAATTAATGCCTTTGGTGAAAACCTTTCTACATCTCCCACAGCCTAACCCTATTATTGTGCACTTTGGTGGAAATGACCTAGGCACTGTAACTGGGGTAGGTCTGGAAATGCTTATTAAGGACACCTTTGTGCAATTGATGTCACTTTTTCCACGAACTGCCTTTGTATATTCTAATATATGCCAAAGGCAAAAGTGGAACTGGTCCAACCAATTTTGTCCGCAGATTGACAAAGCAAGAAAGCATGTAAATAAGTCTGTTTCTGCTTTCCTTAGAGACTATGGTATGGGTTCTATATACCACAACAACTTGCGTTACAACAGGCAAGACATTTATAGAGGAGACGGTGTTCATTTCACAGATGAAGGGAACAGAGTCTTCCTCTTGAACTTTAGACTCTGCATCGGTACTTACTTGTAGGTACCAAAAACACTTCATAAACACAGCGCACCCCGTGATTTTAAAAAATAAAATAAAATGTAGTTTTCACACTTCTGGGTCCTTTTTGGACCCCCTGACAAAGGTAGGGGGTCTGCAACTCTCTACCTTGCCCCCTTTTCACGTTCTCCACCTTTGTTTTTCAGTGCGAGACACACAAAATGGCGGCTGACACTTCCTGATTTCGACCGACTGGAATGTTTACTGTCATGTAACCACCAATCAGAATTACGCTCGTGCACGGCAGCGTGCACGTACGGTATGCGTACCGTGCGCGCACGGTGAGCGGCTATAGATATGTATGTACATTTAACTGCAATTATCTCAGGAACTAATGAACAGATTGACTCCAGATATGCAAAAGGCACATCCCTGACCTGAGGACTTGAAGTACTCCAATTTTTAAGACCCCAGAGGTGCTAGGGGTAGCACCCTATGACTTCGAGTACTTCCTGATGTGGTATTATAAAATTCTGCATATCTTGATAATATAACAAAGAACTTGGCAATAGAAGCTGAAATATGAAAAGACATCTTTATTAAACTCAAATGAGTGAGACTACGTCGCACAGAAGCCTTAGCAACTGAATGAGGCAGTCTGCAGAACAGAAACCAGTCTCCTCTTTTATGGAGAATGTTACGCTCTGGGCAACACCGCCCTTCTCTTGCAGTTGGTCATTCACATATTTTACTTCAAAGAACAAGCAGATTCATGATTACAATCCCACATTTCATTTCAGCCAGCCCGCAATTATTTACACAGCAAGGCTCGGATCCCACATCAGATATCGATAGGCCCCAATAAACATGAGCATCTCCTGTTTTGGGAAACAAGCCATAAAGCAGGAACAGTCAGGTCTGAAAGAGATTAGCCGGAGGCTTGTGTAGGATGAAAAGACTTTATGGTGTGTCAAGCCCTGATGCTAATCACAGGTGGACAGAGGACGGGGAACTCGTGAGACCAGTTTGACCTGGGGTGGCGGAGCCAAGCTGCCCAGGTCACAGAAAAGTCAAAGAAAGGCACATGTGCTCTAGAAGGCCCGTTTTCGCTTCATGCTATATAGCCTATGTGAGGGCAACCATAAGATGGCCACCGCTACAAAATGGAACCCACGGAGTCAATGTATAATAACGTATACATAGTGCATTCATAGCTAAAACGTTACACAAAGCACTTGTACATACCGCATTGACCATTCGCGGTTCGCTAATACCGGGATAGACAGGGGTAGGGCCCTGCCTCCTACGCGGTCCCAAATGTTAAAGTACGACAGACCCTCCTTTTGCCCTTACATAGGCAATAACTATACTCTCATCAATCCGAGTCCAGGTCTACAGACATGAAGTCATGGAGATGTTGCTGTAGCATCATCCTATTACTTAGCGACTCTCACGGGACACGTCTCCTTACACATGTAGTAGCACAAAGGCCACATATGGCAGGACAAAATAAGGAATACCTCTATCTAGGTGGCATAAGATCACACACCCAATAATTAGTGATGGTCATTACTAACTATTGTTGATGCAGAAGCTGTACAAAAGAATTGCTTACGAATTCTGATCTTTTAACCTGCTCATGTTCAGGAAAAGGGTGAAAAGAATGCAAAGAAGCAGTAGTAGGAAAGGACATAGGTTGGGAAGCGGGTGCAGAAGTCAATTGGGTAGAGAAAAACAATCCCATCCATAAATGACAACGTCATGTTTAAAAAGACACTAGAAAACTCGTTATTAAAAACATATCGACAACGGGAGAAAGTAGCGACCACTATTACAAATTAAATAATAATTTTTATGTTCAGGTGAAACAGTTGTGACCCTCATCAATGCTCTGAGGTGAAAAGGGGGTACTCTTCCACAGAAAATGGATTTTATTCTGCTTATACTAGACAATGCCAGCAAAACAAACAGTCTTCTAACACCTAGTCTATACAATCACACGGAAACCTCTTGGGAAACCACCTATGCCCAGAGTCCGTTGAAAAAGCCTTTCTGGCAGGCTTCTATTGTCCATCAAATCTTCTTCTGTTGTTTTCTTTTGCATGGGCCTCTTCATTCAAGCCTTACATGGGAAAAGTACTGCTTAGTTGGAGTGCCCTCCTGGCAAACACCCACAGCTCACTCGAAAAAGTCTCAATGTCTCAAGGCAGTGGGCCAGTATTTTTCCTTTGCGGCAGGCACTACAGGTAGTGTGCTCTCCATTGATCAAGGGCATATGTCATCTCGTGCAGATTCGGGACCCTTCTCAGACTCCAACACTCGTCATTCAGTGTCAGAGGACGCTCAGGCTGCTCTTCCAAGGGCACTGGAATGTAGTGCCTTCTGTCAATCTTGGATCCGCCGGTGCACTGCACTTACATTGAAGCAAAGGGAAAGAGGGGGGGTGTGTGGCTAAAAACACAGGCCAAGGGGCTCAAGGGACTGCACACTGTCAGAGGTTACCAGCACATGACAGGCGCTCTTTTGCACTGGAATTCTAGTTCTGTGGCAAAACCAGCTCCTCCTTCTTTTCTGATGTTGAACGCCTTCTGATGAAGCAAGTGTGATGCTTTAAACAGTTTGTTGTATAACAAGGGGACTGTAAACAGGTGGCCTGTGATTTTCAAAGGAGTGGCCACACGCCATGGGACAATTTTCGTCTAGAATACACTGTCTTTCTCAGGAAGCAACACAAATAACAAGCATTTACAATGCAATGGTCTCGGCAATATTATAGGTAGAGCTATTGGTATTGCTCATTATTTTTTTTATCATTTTTGTATCCCTAAATAAATGGCATTGTCATTTCTATTGGCATTAGCTTTTTGTTTGCATATGTGATACCTATTGCATTAGCAGAGAGAGAGTGAGGTAGTGAGAGAGAGAGTGAGGTATTGAAATAGAGAGTGAGGTAGTGAGAGAGAGAGTGAGGTAGATAGAGAGTGAGGTAGATAGAGAGTGTGGTAGTGAGATAGAGTGAGGTAGTGAGGGAGAGGGATGTTGTGAGGTAGTGATATATAAGCAAAGAGTGATGTTGTGATGTAGTGAGATAGAGAGAGAGGTAGTGAAAGAGAGAGTGAAAGTGAGTTAGTGAGATAGAAAGAGTGAGGTAGTGAGATAGAGAGTGATTGAGGTAGTGAGTGAGAGAGTGAAGTTGTGAGGTTGCGAGCTAGAGAGTGAGGTAGTGATGTTTTGAGAGAGAAGTTGTGAGATAGGGAGGTAGTGAGATAGAGTGGAGTAGTGAGGTAGAGAGAGTTATGTAGTGAAAGAGAGTGAGGTAGTGAAACAGTGTGATGGCGAATTAGAATTTTCGAAAACATTATGAAATCTGAAATATAATGACGTGTGCCCACAAACTTTTTAAATTCGATTACGCTGACGGTGGCCTTCCGAATAGTAAATTGCTAGGATATTGGGGACTGCTTGGGTGCCAAGGACTGTTTCTGCTGTTTTTTGGGGCGGGGTGAGTATTGGGGCTATATTCACTAACTCGGATTTATGAAGGCAGTAAATACACCCGGCTGTGAATATTAACCATTGATGGGGTGGCAGGCTGAAATTCATGTTGTTGGGGTGTTATTTATATTTGCATAATGGCATGTTCACATTGTGCATGGTGTTACTGTGCTGCTTCCCATCCCCAGAAACGCACACACCTGCAGTGGCGTGATGCAGGGTCCTTGCCTAGTTCCAACCAAGGCTTCAGGAGTGGATGGGAGGGTGGCCTCACACAAGGGAGGCGCAGGCTCGCCTGGGAGAGGGGGGTTAATGCCCCGCCCGTGCCTTCAGTGCGATGCTGTGCTGACGGCGCGGGCTCTGAAGTCCATGGCGCTCCCAGCTGTAAAAGGGAGTCTGCAGGGGGGGCGCAGAGCTGAGGGCGCTCCTGGAGCAGAGAGCCAGTTCTGTAGTGGCCTTCCGTGGGGCTGTGGTGTGCCCCCATCCCTCGATCTGACCGGTTCCTTGTTTGTGCGAAGGCACCTTCGGGCCGTGTCCCTGCACTGCATGCGGTGTGAGTGCATCACATTTAAGTGGGAGGAATACAGAGAGGGAGAAACCACAGGGCACGAATTTCGAATAAGATGAAAAATGAAATGTACAATAAGCTTTGCAACACGAGGGCGCCTCTGAGTGCTATGTCCTGGAGAGACGGAGGCGCCTTTCATTTTCTAATCACGCCCAAGGAGCAGATGCCCCCACTTGAAAGAGTATTTTTGCTGGATAAAAGCCGACTAGACAATTACCCACTGCTGAAATGGTGGGTGAAAGAGATGATGAGTGAAAACTGAATGCCGATGTGCCTCCAGAGAGCGATGGAAGTGATTTGTGACGGTTACATCGTTGAGCTTGGCTTGGCTTTTTGACTGTAGTTGAACGCTCACTCGCCCGTTATGTGGCCATTTTTTAAACTACCACATGGGGGAGCTGCGGGAGCGCTAGAAAACTTCCTCGCACCTAACTTTCTGTCCGAACTTCTTCAAACGCATACAAAAAATCTACTGCGGTTTTACACAGCTCCTAAAAACCAAACACTTCAGCTTCGTGGCGTTACTCAAATATTAGAACCGGTGTCGCGACAAGACAAGTGCCTAACTAACAGCAGTGGGCCCCCGCCTAGCCGTACATCCCTTGCCGCATTCCTTTGCTTTCACCACACCGCAGCAGAAGCCAAGGGCCGAAGGCAGCAGCACATTTCTCAGAGTTAGAGCCCCTAGCAAGCATATCTGGGCAATAATGGGCATCAACACTGCTCAGGCACGCCTGCTTGTGACAACTTCTTATTAAACATGCCACTGTGCCTGGTGACCTGGCGAAGTACGTCGCTTGGCACTGAATGCGTTAAAAATGCAGATAGTCCCCATGGAGGAGGCAGCCTCGGCGTGTGGTTCTGGTTAGAACGTACTGTGAGCCATCACCGCGTATAAAGTGACAAACCAGGAGGCCCACAAGGAGGAGTCTTAAGAGTGGGCCACCTCTACACACCTCCAGGGCCGTGATGAGACCTCCGCCCTTTCCACTTCTCTGCTAATACAGCTCTTAGAAGCCCTGCGTACCAGGGTTGTGCAAGGCTGCGCTGCCATTTCGGTTGCCACGGGTGTTTGAAATAAATACCGACCATATGTGCTATCTCGGTTCGCTAACATAAATAGAGTGGAATGCAGTATATTGCATCCGCCACTGGAGTGCACACAGACACGTGTAGACGTCAACACAGTGTGCAGCAGCGCAGGACATGCCCCTGATGTGAGCCCTGCACAGCCAGACAACCTATGCATCACCCACCCTGACCTTTCACAGTACAACGTGCTCGATCGTCCGTTCTCACTCGTTTATGATTTTACTCATTCACCTTCCATTTCTAGCCACACTCGGAGAGGGAGTAACGAGCCGAACTGCTGCTGCTAGAATTTGTTTAAAGCGGCTGTCGCAAACCGGTGAAGAAAGAGAATGCTAATTACCCGGGCAGCCACCAATTGGTTGGTGTTGCTGCTGCTATTTGCGTCTAAGCTTACGTTTCCCCACGTAACTAGACGACGTGGCCTTAGGAAGAACTACCGTCTTACCCTTGATTATGGGTTCGAATCCTGCCTTGGTACTAAAATTTCCAATTGAAAGATATAATTTCCACGCTTTCAATCTCCCGATGCCCCCGCACAGCAGGCATAGAGTGGCGGCGCAGGATCAGTTGATTGCTAAAAAATGGCGGATGGAAGCTCCGAAACTTTTTCGGATTCGAGGGCGTGTTCCTGCTGTTCGGAAAAGGGCGTGGCTAAAAAGTGGAAAGAACAGCAAAAAACACGCCCCCGAATCTGAAAAAGACGGAGCCTATTTGGAGGGACGGCTCTCTCCTCCAATGGCTGGCCTCCGTTTAGGAAGCCAGCCAATGGAGGAGAGGCAAAAAGAGAGGCGGGCTAAGGAGCCACTCTAGGAAACATTAAATCTCGACTTCCGGTTCTGCCTTCGGCAGACCGGTAGTCCTCGACCTAAAAAGGCAGTAGGCAAAACAGTGCCTCTAAGCTTTTCAATTGGGTTTCCGTGTGAGAGCCTCCATCATCTAAGGGTAGAGAACTACACGAGAATTCTATCTAAATGGATGTCTTCACATATGGTGGCATTGTCTAATAGGGCAAACACATTTTTTTTTCAATAATTATATATAAGTGTTTCTAAATTCCTTATCTAGGACATCTCAATAGAGAAATCACATGGCACAAATTATCAGAGGCAGGTAGAAACCTTTCACATCAGGTGCACTAGGCAATACACAGGCTAATAGTCAAATATGCAAATAAAAGACAAGAACTAGAGGGTCCTGATATTTGCATGATTAGAAACTTCTGATCCCACCGAAAATTAAAGCAGCAGGAACAAAAATGGTAAAAACCACATTAAAAAATAGACATTGAAAATCGTCATGTTCAAAAAAGGTAAACGTAATTTATCTCCTATCGGGATGGAAAACTTGTCTTACTATAGTATAATATACTTGACAGTCAGGCTGGAAAACATTGAAGCAGGCCTAGGGACAATTCTTGAAAACCAGTCTGGTCATACAAGAGGGCATTATACATAATATGGAGGTTCCTGGTGCATCACTGCAGTCTGGAAGTGTGTACCTGAACAATACACCTACAATAATAAATGGGCTGACTGGTGAAAGGAATACGGAAAAGGGAATTGGAACTAGGACACAACTAAAATCCCCAATAACTAAGCATGATGCGACATCGGTCAGGGAAGAAGCAACAAAAGCAATTAAAAAATAAAAATCTATAGGAAGGACAAGAATTTACTTGGGTGATAGTCACAACACCAAGAGTACGGGTGGTACACAAAAGGCCAAAGTTACATACATTTTAACTCTACCGCTGGCGACTACACCATATACGGTAATCTTAGCTAATGTTCCAGTTCCTTCTGCAGGGAAAAATGAAAACCTAGTTTTCTTTTAAGAAGCAAAGGCCATATGCTACTTAGGAGACAGGACACCATTAAGTAATGTAATATAGAAATTAGGCCACCTTGGGTCACAGATCTATAATTTCATCCTTAGGTCCAATCAAGGATACATAAATGTAGGGCTGCCTGTTCCTTTAAAGGGAGGGGCAGTAACGTGACTAACTGCAGGTGACACGCTTTGATCCTGTAGATCTCTTTTAGTTTTCTGTAATACCATTATAGCCAATTTAGACATGCACTGGTAAAGTGCTGCCTCTCATGTTCACAGCATGAAATATCATTAGCTGTGGAATTTAGTAACCAGAACAAGTTCAACCAACTGTTGCGTAGCGATGGGCATCGTCATGACCATCTCCTCACAACACAGGTAAACTTGTAATAGTATCAAAAAGCAGCAACAAAAACAACGAAAACATGCAAAAAATAATAAAAACGCACAAAACGTCAAGCCATCAGATATACTTGCTGTATATCAAGCACAAAAAGCATAGACAAAACAATAGCATATGTAAAATAAGCGGTGACACACAACACCATGTCATGTACTTTTATGCACTGTAAACCTGCAGCCCAAAACCCAATATACGGGCCTGTTTAATTTGTCAGGTTTAAAATCCTTACCCTCCTTTTTGACCGTAGATCACCAGGCAATGGAAATCTGCTGTCAAATATACTGTCTCTCTTCTAACATACAGGACTAGCAAGAACAATTCATGATAGAACCAAATACACAAAAATAAATTGCCATTACTTAACTGTACCCCCTTGTCAGTCCTTGCAACATCCAGCCACTTAAGTTTTACCTTTCTAAAAAAATCGTTACACTGACACTCCATATTAATTTGGCACCTACAATTTCCACTGTGAAAAATAAGTCTTAATTTGTCAATTCGTTCACATTTAGGCATGTAGCCTTAAAACAAATGTTAGAATCTTTTTGTCTGTCTAAGACTTAATGCAACACTCCGTTTTCTGTTAAATAAGAGCTAATAGCAGGCATCATTCTTTTTTAAAATTTTTTTTTAGAGCGAGACGCAAATGTATCAGTTCTGCAAAGCATTTAACATGATGTTTGGGCTTCCAAAGAAACCCCTTTGCTATATTTTCCCTTTGGAATTAAGTTCTTTAGTTTTATTGATGTTCTTATGGAGAAACCAGAAACCCCAACTTCAGAGGCCCTTGTAGCAAGGTCATTCTGCATTCCACAGAGGCAAGGCCCTAATTTAAAAGGTCATAAATGTCAATGTGGCAGCCTACTCCATTGAACTAAAGATAGCATCTCAACAGCGTAACTGGAGCCAGCCTCTGCAGCTCTCCTTAGCCCCCCCCCCGGCTTCTGCCACTCTGAATTTGTCAAAGCCAGAAGGCCTTCCTAATTCCTCCTAACTTGCAATAATTCACTCTATTTTATAAAATAATTTCTCCGTTTTAGGCGCTAAAAAAAAAATTATCTCTATTCCCAGATTATTAAACTACATTTACTGTGAATAATTCACGAAACTTAATAACACACATACCACTTTTTAGAATAAATCCTTGTTACAATCCTATGTAATGGTACACATTTCAACAACCTTAAATGAATGAACGTCTCAGTAGGCCCAGCTAAAGTTAGACTGAACTCCAGCAATTGGGACAGCTTTCTGCCCCAGTCCACTGGCACTGCGAATTGCATTTGCAATGAGTTTTGATATTTTCTTCATCATTTAGTCACTTGCCTTTATTCAAGCTCTGTTCGTCGCTTTCATATTAGCATATGAAACTCAGTGCCTCCCGTTAGGTAATTACAATATTTTCACCCCTACTGCTAGACCCTGCAATCTCATCTTTCCCCTCCTACTTACTCAAACCGATACCACATTCCTTTTTATTCCCTTCGTCAATACAACCTTCCTCACGCTACTCTTCATGTCTTTATTACTCCCCTTCATCATCTCTCTTCCCTCCACGGCATTCTATTTTCCCAATTGTTCTTCTCCTTCCTACGTATTACCTAGTTCCTATAACCATAATTCTACAGTTCTCCACCCCTCTATCATTACTGACTTCATAACGTACCTGCTCACCAACATCCTCTTTTTCCTTCATCAAAAAAAAATAAATTCTCCATTTCTCTTTCTCTATGTGGGTGCTAACTCCATTAAGGCCGTTTTTTATTAACATCAAATAGTTGCGGGTTGCGACACCATATTTTATTTAATTTCTCCAAGTTTTAAAAAGGTCCTGTTTTTCATAGCGTGTTCAGTAGTATCGTGAGAGACACAGCTAAAATTAGAACCTTCAACCCTGATATTAAAACAAGCCTTTGTGCTGGCACATTGACTCATTGAATCATAAGAAGGCACAACCTGTAAATATATATCAAACCTAAACGTATGCATTTACTGAAGTCTGAGACACTTTAAAAAGTACTCTGAATTGAAGAAAATGCAGTTCAAACAGTGTTTTCTACCCAAATTCGACTTTCATTCTTTTGGCATTAAAAAAAAGAATATCCTACAATTTTTTTGCATAATATGCATTACCAGACTGTTTATTACATAACCCATGAGTCAGGCATTGGAAATAATAACTTATACTTTATAGAAATGAGCTTGTTTGCGCCTGCGCCAAGGGAAAATTGTACAAGTGAATGCTTGTCATTTTAGTGATGCAACACAACTTAAATCAAATTTTAATGCTAGGAGGTCATAGTATGAGTATTAAGCTTTATAAATATCAAAAAACGATTTTGAAAAGCACTTATTTTTTTAAAATAATGTTTCCATATTAATAATTTTCTTTAAAAAAAAAAAAATCCCAATTATTCGTTTTTGTGATAAATCCATGTATAAAAAACAAGCTGCATCCCTTGCCTATCATTTTGGACACATTAACTCACACGCCTAAGCGCATAGGCCCAACTTGAAACGCGTCACATTTTTGCGCCACTTTCATTTAAAAGGACGGTTCTGCAAAATTCCACCCGTGTTCAACTGGGAAGGAGCTGGCTGAATGAACATTTCTATCAAATATACTGCAGCTGAAAAGTTTGCCTGTGAACATCTAATACAATGCATCTAAGGAAAATGCTGTAAATTTTTTTTCTTTTGCAAAAATAGATAATTTCGTTTTTGGGGCCTGATTTATATCTATTGAATGTGTTTCTAATTTTATCCTTTAAGCATTTAACGGCAGTTTTGTATATGTGCACAATTGCTCATTCTATAAATTAAAGAGCACCATATAGCTATTTTAGCACGTCACATGGTTCGTTTCTGGATTTCTTTTTTAAGTTTCTACTTGATATTAATTAACCAACAAATTACTTAACAGACTGGAAACATCAGAAGACCCACAAACACATAATGAGCTCATTTCAGACATAAACAGAAAGGGGTTAAACAGACAATACAGCGCGCTTTAGCCATTTTTCATAAATAGCGCCGTCGCAATTTACTTACAGAAGTTGCACTAATGATAAAAAAGAAAAACCCCAGACATTTAAACGCACAGCTGACTTACAAATCAATACGCATGACAGAAAGAAAGAACAGCTCACAGACTATACTTGAAACAAACCATTTGCAAATACTAGTTGTAGGTCATATTTACAAGCAACGCTTTTCAATAGTGTTCCAAAAGGCTGCATAAACAGCCCCACAGACAGATGCATGTCCAAGAAGTAGTGAATGCGCTCAATTCACTAGCTTTGCCTAGCAGAACACCACACAAAATCGTTCTGCATATCTTCATTCATGAAACTGCGCAAAACGAAGGATCCTTGTTTTGTATTATGTCATATTTTAATTCCCTGGGGATACAAAATCACCAAGGAAGAAGTATGTTCTTAAATTTAACCTATTTAGATATTTCCCACACTATGGTACCTTTCAAAACAAGAAGCAACACATTTTTCCATGTGAGCTTACAAACAGGCATGCCAAAAATACTGCGGAAAACGCAAGTATTATAATCAAAACCAAATGGAGAAATATCTCCTCATTACCTGCCTACACAAATTGCAATTCGCATATCCAAACCTATACAAACCAAAAGCTACATTTCCAAATTTGCTAAGATCAGGCATCTTATAGCTCACTAATCTAGCTTCAAACTTCAAGGGGTTATCTCTACCAATACACTCGCAAATATGCGAGACCCTCGGTTTTGGTAATTACAATGACCAAATCAGAAACCAAGAAACCAACCCCTCGGCTTTGGTAATTGCGATAACCAAATTAAAGACCCAAAGAACCAAAGGACTGGGAGCGACCCACTTATACTTAATTCTTATTCTTAATAATCAAAAGGTTATCCAAATTCTAATTGTCAAGTTCTACATGACCAAACGTCTTCTATAATACTCACGCCAAAAGGGTTCTTTTTCTCACCTTTTGAGTGACATCATGTGGAGGATCAAAATCAGGAAGAGCAGAAATATACCGGGCTACATAATCAAAGAATCTCCAGAATCCCTGTGCACAGAGTACCTTCTTGGTAGAATCCCGTTCTGTCCTCCTCAGTAGATTTCATTCTCCTGACAAGATCACTCCCACAGAAAGTCACAAAGAACTTGGCAACAGAAGCTGAAATATAAAAAGACATCTTTATTAAACTCAAATGAGTGAGACTACTTTGCACAGAAGCCTTAGCAACTGAATGAGGCAGTCTGCAGAACAGAAACCAGTCTCCTCTTTTATGGAGAATGATACGCTCTGGGCAACACCGCCCTTCTCTTGCAGTTGGTCAATCACATATTTTTCTTCAAAGAACAAGCAGAGTCATGATTACAATCCCACTTTTCAGTTCAGCCAGCCCGCAATTATTTACACAGCAAGGCTCAGATCCCACATCAGATATCGATAGGCCCCAATAAACATGAGCATCTCCTGTTTTGGGAAACAAGCCATAAAGCAGGAACAGTCAGGTGTGAAAGAGATTAGCCGGAGGCTTGTGTAGGATGAAAAGACTTTATGGTGTGTCAAGCCCTGATGCTAATCGCAGGTGGCCAGAGGACGGGGAACTCGTGAGACCAGTTTGACCTGGGGTGGCGGAGCCAAGCTGCCCAGGTCACAGAAAAGTCAAAGAAAGGCACATGTGCTCTAGAAGGCCCGTTTTCGCTTCATGCTATATAGCCTATGTGAGGGCAACCATAAGATGGCCACCGCTACAAAATGGAACCCACGGAGTCAATGTATAATAACGTATACATAGTGCATTCATAGCTAAAACGTTACACAAAGCACTTGTACATACCGCATTGACCATTCGCGGTTCGCTAATACCGGGATAGACAGGGGTAGGGCCCTGCCTCCTACGCGGTCCCAAATTTTAAAGTACGACAGACTACCTCTTTGCCAAATTTAAAGTAATTCTGTTCAGCCGTTTGGGCTGTACCTTGGACTAAAGGTCCCTATGGAAAATTGCATTGGGAAAAATGCGTTTTGGGACCCCCCTTTTTTCCCAGCCCCCGCTTGACGAATCCCCCCAAAACTTTCAGGGTACGAGCGGAGCAAAGCGCCCCACCTCTTTTGAAAATTTCGCGAGGATTCGTCAACCGGCACAAAAGTTATTAAAAATAGAATGTTGCGGATTTCCTATGAAAACACTGTCCTAATTATAACTATCTACTGGTGACCGCCAGTAGATAATATACACATAGATAGATAGAAAGATAGATAGAGAGATCGATAGATAGTTATTTATTTCAATCAATCATTTCTTAATAAAGCAGATTATTTTTGGCTAGGAATTTCTGATTTGTAATCATTTATGAAAAAAGATTGCTTCTCCTAACCAAAAGAAGCAAACCGGGGTCCAATTCCCCGACGGGGAGCCGATTCCTTTTATTCACACAATTAAATAAAATGATGTACTTTCTAACATTGTGAACTATATTTGTCATTATCCTTGTCTATTACGATTGAGATAAACGTATAATTCACTGATTGCTAAATTGCTTACTGATGTGTTAACTAAAACTCAGAATATGCTCTGAGTATTTCAATCTGCACCGACCATACCATCAAAAACAATTTACATCTATAATCTATTGGAAAATTGAATGAAGGAGTGGGGAATCTTAGGCTTCTGCTCAAGTCTAGGGGCTAGATTTAGAAGTGGAGCGACTGCTTTTTGTTAGTAGTGACCCCTGGTGGTAAATGGTTATAAGCTGCAAATGGTAAAGTGAGCTGATTATATATGTATATATATATCAAAAAAACAGTCCCAATAAAGACGAAGGCTGTCTGCTAGGGCGGTCCGTGTGGGGGTAATCGGCAACCCCAATTATGCAACACCTTACACTTCTCCTCCAGGAAGTATACACGGACACCAGGGAGATTTGCAGTTTTCAAAATTGATTTAATGGACTGCACAAACAACGCGTTTCAGCTTTCGCCTTGTTCACGTTACATCGACGTTTTTTTTGCGTAAAGTTAAATACAATTCATGAACACAAAATAAACAACAGACTCTTCGCAACAGAGAATGTGTAGAGTAACAAATTAGTAAACGTGGCGGCCATCTTAGCCTAGTGCAAAAAATTCAGTCAAAGGGTATAAATTACCCAGTAGCATATCTGAGAATACTGTGACTTGTGGATGGCTAGTCAAGTGTTTTTTGAGATTGTTGTCCGTTAATAAGACATGCCAGTGTTTGTCTAGAACACGGCGCACATCGTGCGCTTGTCCTGAGTATGTAGTGATAAAACGTAGACTCTCTGTTTCTGATGTTCGTGGCCCAGGATGCAGTAAGTCATTACGTGCAACATTATCTACTTTAATACACGCTTCTTTGATCGTACGTGGATTGTAACCCCTATCTTTGAAGCGTTGTATCATATTGTTTTTTTCACTTTCATAACTGCTATCAGTACTACAGTTGCGCTTAGCACGCAATAATTCCCCATATGGAATGCTGTATACTAGCTTGCGAGGGTGTGAGCTGGAAGCACTCAAAATACTATTCCCAGCGGTCTTTTTTCGGTACAAATGTGTGTGCATAGATTGGTCTTTGATCTCCACAGTAACGTCGAGGAATTCAACAGAAGTCCTACTGACGTGTTCCGTGAACACCAAATTGTATGGATTGTCATTCAATGTGTTCACAAATGCTGTAGCAGAGTTTAAATCACCATTCCAAATTAAAAAGATGTCGTCAATATACCGGAGCCACAGGACACAGTTGGAGAAATCATCCAACTGTGTGGCCACCTGCTCCTCCCACCAGCCCATGACAAGATTAGCATAGCTGGGGGCAAAGCAGGTGCCCATCGCTGTGCCCTGCGACTGCCGATACACAACATCATCAAACAGAAAAAAATTGTTAGTCAGACAGTATTCGATCATGGCCATGATAATTTCTGAGTGACGCAAGTAAGAGATAGAACGGGTCTTAAGGAAATGTTGTACAGCCTGCAGACCTAGCTGATGTTGTATGCTGGTATTCAGGCTGCCAACATCCAGGGTAACCAAGGTGTAATCAGGTTCCCAATGTATCCCATCAATGATCGTTAAAAAATGGGTAGTGTCGCGCAGTGGAAAAACTTTACAAAAAAGAACTTTCCAAATGGTGGGAAGCGGAGTCTCTACAGAGATATATTGATGTAGCCCGAGTGCCTCGAGGACTACGAATTTTCACCATTCCTACATATGAGGACCCTGATCCAGAAATGTTGGAGGAATGGTCCAACAACTCTGCTGCCTGCTCTATAACAATGATGCGTATCCTAGTAAAATTTGCATTAAAAGATCGCAGCAAATTATTGGCAGAAATCGAGCAGGTGACTGCCCAACTTGAAAAAATGGTGGCGAAAGACACATTGGAGACTTTTATTAAATCTCTATTATTACGAATGGATAAACTAGAGGAGGATATCACGGCTAAAAAACAGCGGAAGTTTTTAAGAGACTTCAAGGATTACCAGTCGGGCCGTACTCTGACTTTCCACAAAAAGTATGACCACCTATTTGATACTAATGGAGCAGTGTCCATGCCACTGCCGACGGCATCTGCAGCTGTGGATATCATTGTGAGTGATGTGTCAGATGGCAGCTTATCGGATATCCCTTTGTCAGTAGCTGCCAGTCTGGCCAGTCAAGATCTTCCCAAAAAATCGAATTTTTTAGCCCAGTTCCAAATGTTAAACCAGGGACGGACAGAGCAATACCAAGACCAAACTGGTCAGAGAAGCAGAGGGCGAGGCGGCAGAGGAAAAATCAGAGGAACAAACAGGCAAAACAGAGTAGGAAGAAAAGATGCAGGAAGCCCGATGGGAATGATGACAAGGGGCAAAAAAGTTCAACAATGACTGTCATCAATCTCTCGAAACGTTCTCTATCTGAAGATGAGAGAGACCTCCTTGGCCTAGGTTTGTCCTTCTGTCCTACTTCCAATTTTAACTATGTTCAAGCACGAATTGATTTGTTTTATTTCTCATGCAAGTTAAAATTGAAGAAATGGTTTGAAACTAAACACAACAAAACTGTTTTAACACCTGTCAGTATGCCCCTGAGTAACTTCAATGTTGATGATATTGAGGTTTTATATGCAATATCTAATATGGAAGACTATGATGGTGATCAGTGTTTAAATCCAGATGAATTTGCAATTGATATGAATGTCAATCCAGGCAGTCATTTCAAACCCAAATCTGTGTTTTTGCCAAATATTGAATGTGACGCCATCGAAGTGTTTGAGAGGGGTGTCCTAAATGACTTCAAGAAAATGAGATACGGCAAAATTCCAGCTTGTGAGAAAAATCTTAATTGGTATCAAATTCAAGCATTGCAAAATTTAAAAACTGACAATGCCATCGTTATCCGTCAATCAGATAAAGGTGGCAATGTTGTGATTTTGGACAAATCAGCCTACTTGCGTGAGGGTGTGAGACAATTGAGTGACCAGACATGTTATGCAGTGTCAGATAGAAGGACTATAGCAGCATCCAATGTGAAATACGGGGAACTTCTAGTAGAATGGAGAGAGAAGGGGTTACTAGAGTGGGAGGAATACAACTATCTTAGATGCCCTCACCCTCGGATACCTGTGCTATACTTACTTCCCAAATTGCACAAGGACCCAGTGAATCCCCCTGGTAGACCTATAGTGTCTTCAATTGGGTCTCTTTTGGAAAACACTTCCCGTTACATCGATCACTATCTACGTCCCTATGTTGTTGCTTTACCAGCTTATTTGCGCGACACTACCCATTTTTTAACGATCATTGATGGGATACATTGGGAACCTGATTACACCTTGGTTACCCTGGATGTTGGCAGCCTGTATACCAGCATACAACATCAGCTAGGTCTGCAGGCTGTACAACATTTCCTTAAGACCCGTTCTATCTCTTACTTGCGTCACTCAGAAATTATCATGGCCATGATCGAATACTGTCTGACTAACAATTTTTTTCTGTTTGATGATGTCGTGTATCGGCAGTCGCAGGGCACAGCGATGGGCACCTGCTTCGCCCCCAGCTATGCTAATCTTGTCATGGGCTGGTGGGAGGAGCAGGTGGCCACACAGTTGGATGATTTCTCCAACTGTGTCCTGTGGCTCCGGTATATTGACGACATCTTTTTAATTTGGAATGGTGATTTAAACTCTGCTACAGCATGTCTTATTAACGGACAACAATCTCAAAAAACACTTGACTAGCCATCCACAAGTCACATTCAAGAGAAGCAACTCTTTGAGAGATGAGCTAAGTCCCAATGTGATAACTAGCTTGACATCTTTAAAGATTGCTGGTCGACCAGGATTCCGTTGTTGTAAAAACTGCAAGGCTTGTAGAAACAGTGTGGATTGTATGGAGGTACAATTTTCCAGCATGAATAGCAAGTTTATGATCAAAAAAGCTTTAACCTGTAATACTATGTACTGTGTTTATGCGTTAACTTGTCCATGCAATAAGGCATACATTGGAAGCACAATCCATCGCGCTAAAAAGAGAGTGTTAGAACACATAAGGGCTCTACGCCACAACAACAAACAATATCCTGTTGCCCGACACTTTTTTGAACAACATGCAGAGAATGAAGGATTGTTGAAAATGGTGGTGATTGATGCTGTCATTGACACTGTACGTGGGGGCAATAGATTGCTCCATCTCAGACAATTGGAATCCAGATACATCGTGGATTTCGATACAATGTTCCCTAAAGGACTGCATTCAAGTGAAGAACTATCTGTACACTTACATAAATAGAATGTGGAATTGCCATTATGTGTTTACTGTGGTTCTCTTCTTTTTTGTAATACACTAAATCCTCTTTTATTTCGTTTTTTCAGAGAGTGATATTGAATTATGCTGTGGCACTGCAGAACTTCGATTTATATTTCAAGCATCAATTTATTCTTTCATTATGCCCACTGGGGCGATATTGTTGGCATATCCTTGACATGGTTATCTATTTGATTGGGGTGTACACTTACAACTTTAGCAGAAACATCTATGGAGGTTTGCCCACTGGGGCTTAATGTCTATATATTGTTATAATGACAACATGACAGCACGATTTAAATTGCAACCCTAATATAATATTGCATTGGATATGGTTATTTCGTAAATTGATGCAATTATGTTATCGATCATTATGCATGTAGTGTATTCTCAGATATGCTACTGGGTAATTTATACCCTTTGACTGAATTTTTTGCACTAGGCTAAGATGGGCGCCACGTTTACTAATTCATTACTCTACACATTCTCTGTTGCGAAGAGTCTGTTGTTTATTTTGTGTTCATGAATTGTATTTAACTTTACACACAAAAAACGTCGATGTAACGTGAACAAGGCGAAAGCTGAAACGCGTTGTTTGAGCAGTCCATTAAATCAATTTTGAAAACTGCAAATCTCCCTGGTGTCCGTGTATACTTCCTGGAGGAGAAGTGTAAGGTGTTGCATGTATATATATATATATATATCCACCAAACAGAGTTGCCTGCAGTGAGGAGCCCGCACAGGTAAGTTGCTGTTGCCACTACTTTAATGGAGAACTGCATCACAAACAGTTGAGAAGAACTTCGCCTTAAATCAAGTCCAGCCTCTGCCCGACGCGTTTCGTGCAGAGCACTTCATCAAGGGCCGCGGGCTTTCAAGTTGAGTTCCAGTCACGGCTATTTCTGCAGCACCACTTAAATATACTGTCCCCGCCACAATGTGCGTATCCACTCGCTTGGTTTGCTGGACCATGTAGTGCTGCTGTCTTCCTCTAGTGGGTCGTCATAACTGGACCCATGATTTCACCATAATCCACAGTGGGCAGCGTTGAAACATCTCCCCCACTTGTTATGCACATCAGTATTCACCATTGGGCGTACCTGTTTCCAATGCTGCCACGTTGTGCGGCGCAGCAGCAGGACTGTACTACGGTACAGCGGGGCCTCCCTCGCGGCTCAGGCTGAGCCGCAAAAATCCACCAAACAGAGTTGCCTGCAGTGAGGAGCCCGCACAGGTAAGTTGCTGTTGCCACCACTTTAATGGAGAATTGCATCACAAACAGTTGAGAAGAACTTCGCCTTAAATCAAGTCCAACCTCTGCCCGACGCGTTTAGTGCGGAGCACTTCATCAAGGGCCGCGGGCTTTCAAGTTGAGTTCCAGTCACGGCTATTTCTGCAGCGCCACTTAAATATACTGTCCCCGTCCCAATGGGCATATCCACTCGCGTGGCTTGCTGGACCATGTAGTGCTGCTGTCTTCCTCTAGTGGGTCGTCATAACTGGACCCATGATTTCACCATAATCCACAGTGGGCAGCGTTGAAACATCTCCCCCACTTGTTATGCACATCAGTATTCACCATTGGGCGTACCTGTTTCCAATGCTGCCACTTCGTGCGGCACAGCAGCAGGACTGTACTACGGTACAGCGGGGCCTCCCTCGCGGCTCAGGCTGCGCCGCAAAAATCCACCAAACAGAGTTGCCTGCAGTGAGGAGCCCACACAGGTAAGTTGCTGTTGCCACTACTTTAATGGAGAATTGCATCACAAACAGTTGAGAAGAACTTCGCCTTAAATCAAGTCCAGCCTCTGCCTGACGCGTTTCGTGTGGAGCACTTCATCAAGGGCCGCGGGCTTTCAAGTTGAGTTCCAGTCACGGCTATTTCTGCAGCGCCACTTAAATATACTGTCCCCGTCCCAATGGGCGTATCCACTCGCGTGGCTTGCTGGACCATGTAGTGCTGCTGTCTTCCTCTAGTGGGTCATCATAACTGGACCCATGATTTCACCATAATCCACAGTGGGCAGCGTTGAAACATCTCCCCCACTTGTTATGCACATCAGTATTCACCATTGGGCGTACCTGTTTCCAATGCTGCCACGTCGTGCGGCGCCACAGCAGGACTGTACTACGGTACAGCGGGGCCTCCCTCACTGCTCAGGCTGCGCCGCAAAAATCCACCAAACAGAGTTGCCTGCAGTGAGGAGCCCGCACAGGTAAGTTGCTGTTGCCACTACTTTAATGGAGAATTGCATCACAAACAGTTGAGAAGAACTTCGCCTTAAATCAAGTCCAGCCTCTGCTCGACGCGTTTCGTGCGGAGCACTTCATCAAGGGCCGCGGGCTTTCAAGTTGAGTTCCAGTCACGGCTATTCCTGCAGCGCCACTTAAATATACTGTCCCCGTCCCAATGGGCGTATCCACTCGCGTGGCTTGCTGGACCATGTAGTGCTGCTGTCTTCCTCTAGTGGGTCATCATAACTGGACCCATGATTTCACCATAATCCACAGTGGGCAGCATTGAAACATCTCCCCCACTTGTTATGCACATCAGTATTCACCATTGGGCGTACCTGTTTCCAATGCTGCCACGTCGTGCGGCGCCGCAGCAGGACTGTACTACGGTACAGCGGGGCCTCCCTCGCGGCTCAGGCTGCGCCGCAAAAATCCACCAAACAGAGTTGCCTGCAGTGAGGAGCCCGCACAGGTAAGTTGCTGTTGCCACTACTTTAATGGAGAATTGCATCACAAACAGTTGAGAAGAACTTCGCCTTAAATCAAGTCCAGCCTCTGCCCGACGCGTTTCGTGCGGAGCACTTCATCAAGGGCCGCGGGCGTTCAAGTTGAGTTCCAGTCACGGCTATTTCTGCAGCGCCACTTAAATATACTGTCCCCGCCCCAATGGGCGTATCCACTCGCGTGGCTTGCTGGACCATGTAGTGCTGCTGTCTTCCTCTAGTGGGTCGTCATAACTGGACCCATGATTTCACCATAACCCACAGTGGGCAGCGTTGAAACATCTCCCCCACTTGTTATGCACATCAGTATTCACCATTGGGCGTACCTGTTTCCAATGCTGCCACTTCGTGCGGCACCGCAGCAGGACTGTACTACGGTACAGAGGGGCCTCCCTCGCGGCTCAGGCTGCGCCACAAAAATCCACCAAACAGAGTTGCCTGCAGTGAGGAGCCCGCACAGGTAAGTTGCTGTTGCCACTACTTTAATGGAGAATTGCATCACAAACAGTTGAGAAGAACTTCGCCTTGAATCAAGTCCAGCCTCTGCCCGACGCGTTTCGTGCGGAGCACTTCATCAAGGGCCGCGGGCTTTCAAGTTGAGTTCCAGTCACGGCTAATTCTGCAGCGCCACTTAAATATACTGTCCCCGTCCCAATGGGCGTATCCACTCGCGTGGCTTGCTGGACCATGTAGTGCTGCTGTCTTCCTCTAGTGGGTCATCATAACTGGACCCATGATTTCACCATAATCCACAGTGGGCAGCGTTGAAACATCTCCCCCACTTGTTATGCACATCAGTATTCACCATTGGGCGTACCTGTTTCCAATGTTGCCACGTCGTGCGGCACCGCAGAAGGACTGTACTACGGTATAGCGGGGCCTCCCTCGCGGCTCAGGCTGCGCCGCAAAAATCCACCAAACAGAGTTGCCTGCAGTGAGGAGCCCACACAGGTAAGTTGCTGTTGCCACTACTTTAATGGAGAATAGCATCACAAACAGTTGAGAAGAACTTCGCCTTAAATCAAGTCCAGCCTCTGCCCGACGCGTTTCGTGCGGAGCACTTCATCAAGGGCCGCGGGCTTTCAAGTTGAGTTCCAGTCATGGCTATTTCTGCAGCGCCACTTAAATATACTGTCCCCGTCCCAATGGGCATATCCACTCGCGTGGCTTGCTGGACCATGTAGTGCTGCTGTCTTCCTCTAGTGGGTCGTCATAACTGGACCCATGATTTCACCATAACCCACAGTGGGCAGCGTTGAAACATCTCCCCCACTTGTTATGCACATCAGTATTCACCATTGGGCGTACCTGTTTCCAATGCCGCCACTTCGTGCGGCGCTGCAGCAGGACTGTACTACGGTATAGCGGGGCCTAACTCGCGGCTCAGGCTGCGCCGCAAAAATCTACCAAACAGAGTTGCCTGCAGTGAGGAGCCCGCACAGGTAAGTTGCTGTTGCCACTACTTTAATGGAGAATTGCATCACAAACAGTTGAGAAGAACTTCGCCTTAAATCAAGTCCAGCCTCTGCCCGACACGTTTCGTGCGGAGCACTTCATCAAGGGCCGCGGGCTCTCAAGTTGAGTTCCAGTCATGGCTATTTCTGCAGCGCCACTTAAATATACTGTCCCCGCCCCAATGGGCGTATCCACTCGCGTGGCTTGCTGGACCATGTAGTGCTGCTGTCTTCCTCTAGTGGGTCGTCATAACTGGACCCATGATGTCACCATAATCCACAGTGGGCAGCGTTGAAACATCTCCCCCACTTGTTATGCACATCAGTATTCACCATTGGGCGTACCTGTTTCCAATGCTGCCATGTCGTGCGGCGCCGCAGCAGGACTGTACTGCGGTACAGCGGGGCCTCTCTCGTGGCTCAGGCTGCGCCGCAAAAATCCACCAAACAGAGTTGCCTGCAGTGAGGAGCCGGCACAGGTAAGTTGCTGTTGCCACTACTTTAATGGAGAATTGCATCACAAACAGTTGAGAAGAACTTCGCCTTAAATCAAGTCCTGCCTCTGCTCGACGCGTTTCGTGCGGAGCACTTCATCAAGGGCCGCGGGCTTTCAAGTTGAGTTCCAGTCATGGCTATTTCTGCAGCGCCACTTAAATATACTGTCCCCGTCCCAATGGGCATATCCACTCGCGTGGCTTGCTGGACCATGTAGTGCTGCTGTCTTCCTCTAGTGGGTCGTCATAACTGGACCCATGATTTCACCATAACCCACAGTGGGCAGCGTTGAAACATCTCCCCCACTTGTTATGCACATCAGTATTCACCATTGGGCGTACCTGTTTCCAATGCCGCCACTTCGTGCGGCGCTGCAGCAGGACTGTACTACGGTATAGCGGGGCCTAACTCGCGGCTCAGGCTGCGCCGCAAAAATCTACCAAACAGAGTTGCCTGCAGTGAGGAGCCCGCACAGGTAAGTTGCTGTTGCCACTACTTTAATGGAGAATTGCATCACAAACAGTTGAGAAGAACTTCGCCTTAAATCAAGTCCAGCCTCTGCCCGACACGTTTCGTGCGGAGCACTTCATCAAGGGCCGCGGGCTCTCAAGTTGAGTTCCAGTCATGGCTATTTCTGCAGCGCCACTTAAATATACTGTCCCCGCCCCAATGGGCGTATCCACTCGCGTGGCTTGCTGGACCATGTAGTGCTGCTGTCTTCCTCTAGTGGGTCGTCATAACTGGACCCATGATGTCACCATAATCCACAGTGGGCAGCATTGAAACATCTCCCCCACTTGTTATGCACATCAGTATTCACCATTGGGCGTACCTGTTTCCAATGCTGCCATGTCGTGCGGCGCCGCAGCAGGACTGTACTGCGGTACAGCGGGGCCTCTCTCGCGGCTCAGGCTGCGCCGCAAAAATCCACCAAACAGAGTTGCCTGCAGTGAGGAGCCGGCACAGGTAAGTTGCTGTTGCCACTACTTTAATGGAGAATTGCATCACAAACAGTTGAGAAGAACTTCGCCTTAAATCAAGTCCTGCCTCTGCCCGACGCGTTTCGTGCGGAGCACTTCATCAAGGGCCGCGGGCTTTCAAGTTGAGTTCCAGTCACGGCTATTTCTGCATCACCACTTAAATATACTGTCCCCGCCCCAATGGGCGTATCCACTCGCGTGGCTTGCTGGACCATGTAGTGCTGCTGTCTTCCTCTAGTGGGTCGTCATAACTGGACCCATGATTTCACCATACTCCACAGTGGGCAGCGTTGAAACATCTCCCACACTTGTTATGCACATCAGTATTTACCATTGGGCGTACCTGTTTCCAATGCTGCCACGTCGTGCGGCACCGCAGCAGGACTGTACTACGGTACAGCGGGGCCTCCCTCGCGGCTAAGGCTGCGCCGCAAAAATCCAACAAACAGAGTTGCCTGCAGTGAGGAGCCTGCACAGGTAGGTTGCTGTTGCTATATACACATAGATAGATAGAAAGATAGATAGACAGATCGATAGATAGTTATTTATTTCAATCAATCATTTCTTAATAAAGCAGATCATTTTTGGCTAGGAATTTCTGATTTGTAATCATTTATGAAAAAAGATTGCTTCTCCTAACCAAAAGAAGCAAAGCTGCCTATTACAATACTGTGAATTGATTGAGGGCATGCCCTAATCTCATGGAGGTGAGCACTGTTGAGCAGAAGCCAATATGTCCTCGTTAGTATAGTGGTCAGTATCCCCGCCTGTCACGCGGGAGACCGGGGTTCAATTCCCCGATGGGGAACCGATTCCTTTTATTCACACAATTAAATAAAATGATGTACTTTCTAACATTGTAAACTATATTTGTCATTATCCTTGTCTATTACGATTGAGACAAACGTATAATTCACTGATGGCTAAATTGCTTACTGATGTGTTAACTAAAACTCAAAATATGCTTTGAGTATTTCAATCTGCACCGACCATATCATCAAAAACAATTTAGATCTATAATCTATTGGAAAATTGAATGAAGCAGTGGGGAATCTTAGGCATCTGCTCAGCTCTAGGGGCTAGATTTAGAAGTGGAGTGACTGCTTTTTGTTAGTAGTGACCCCTGGCGGTAAATGGTTATAAGCTGCAAATGGTAAAGTGAGATGATTATATATGTTTATATATATATTATCTACTGGCGATCGCCAGTAGATAGTTATAGTTAGGACCGAGCTCCCATAGGAAATCTGAAAATTCTATTTTGAATAACTTTGGCGCCGGTTGACTTACCTTCGTGAAATTTTCAAAACTAATGGGGCGCTCCGCTCAGCTTCTACCCTGAAAGTCTCGGGGTGATTCGTCAAGCGGGGGCTGAGAAAAAGGGGGGTCCCAAAATGCATTTTCCCCATGCATTTTCCCATAGGACCTTTAGTCGAAGGTACAGCCCGAACTGCTGAACAGAATTACTTGAAATTTGGCAAAGAGGTAGTCCTCAGGTCAGGCATGTGCCTTTTGCTTAAATGATGTAAATCCGTTCAGTAGTTCCTGAGAAAATCAAAAGTAAAATCACATATATATCTGGGCGGAGCCTAACCACACATCTCATTGTGAGATCTGATTGGCTGTCAGCACTTCATCCAAGAAGTGTTGGCAGCCATCTTGGGACCGCTGTGTTTTCATCACAAAGTGATGCAAATCAATGCAACATCTTTTTTTGCTAATTAACTTGTTTTGTGCTGCAAAGTCACTTAAACATTGAGCAAAACTGCGCATAGCATAGCACCACTTTGGATTCCAAAGCGCCAAGGGTACCATGGGCAGTGCATCTGCTTTCCCATGCAACCACCCATGGGTTCTAACGCAAAACTCTATTTACTTAAAATAGTAGACAGGGTTTGCATCAAACAATCGTGCCCACTTCAACCAGGAGCTATGATGGAAAATGCTTTTATTTCCCCTTTCTTTTCTGACTTTGCATATGTGCTGCAGTGTGCAGCAAACATACAAAGTGGGAAACGTGTTAAAGGGACTCCTCATGTTTATGAATAGCACACATTGGACACACAGTGGAATCTCTGTACATGTAGACCTGCCCAGGGTAGTGAATAGGAGACATAAACATGACAATTTATAGGGAAAATATATATGTCTGAAATCCATCAGGCAAACCTGCCGTACATTCCCTTACAACCACATATATACTGCCCAACATCCAGGATCTCTTTCTTTCTTTTTCAGCTTTTGCCTCCTGCTCCTTACTGTGCAGCATGGATTGGGAGACTGACTACCAATGATGCTGCCTGTGCCGAAGAGGAAGAGAAATGGCTCTGAGTATGAGACAGCCCTTCTAGTAACATTTGTGATACAAAAACTGCAAACAACTACATGGGCTGTATTTCTTCCTCAGTGGATCCCATAAGGCAACACTATCGCAGGAAATGATTGATACTCTCTACAAATTGTGAGAGTAGTTTAAGGACCACAGAGGACATAAAGGAAAAATGGCAATATGAGGCAGTAAAGGAGAATCTCTCCAGGATTAAGCTTTCTAGACTGTACTATTGTAGTGCTATTTGGGAATGACCCTCCCACTCAAGCCCTACACTCTCCCTAAATGTAATCGTCTCTGTTTCATGTGTGACTAGGTAAGCCAGTTCAAGTTCTCTATTTTGTAGATTTTTCCTGAAATTATATCTGCTTATGTAATACTAAAGATCCCAGAATTCTAAGTAAAAAACTCTGGATAGCCTAGATATGACTCAGTCCTTCTATAACTTAAGCTGCAATCATTCATCCTTCTCTGTACCTCACTCATACCTGCATTTCTTGTTGCACACCATATATATGCACCCCTCAAAATACTTTCAAACACTATTTAATAATTATTTACATGTTGTGTTAGGGTTAGTTTTACTGCTCCTCATACAGCCAGACAGAATCCTTTAGCTGGGGCAGAAATTTGTTTAGCTAAAGCAAAGCAAAACAGAGGGTCGGTCTTGCAACACCAAGCACCAACAACGGTGAGCAGTCTAAATATCAATAATTTAATTTCGACCTACCATAATATCGAGTCTAGAATATCGTAGGGACAGAAAATCGATGTCAAGAATATCGATGGACAGAATATCGACCCTAAGGTAAGTAATATCAATTTTTGTTATATCGATGATAGTAATATCGAAGTTAGTAATATCGATATGAAATATATCGATGTTACTAATATCCATGTCACTAATATCGATATTTATAATATTGTTATTTATTTTATTATGTATTTAATATGTATGTGTTAATTATTTTTTGTTAAGTGTTCTACTGTTTTTAAAATATATGTATACAATTTATATATGTTAATAATGGTTTTTTTAAAGTTAATTTTGTGTTTTAGTACCGTAGCGGGTTGTGGGTTTATAGGGGAATAGGGTGGGAAGTAATTTAATTATATGAAATTAATTATACATTTTTAGGAATTATAAATTTTTTTAAAATAATTTTCGCGTTTAAATTCTGTAGCGGGATGTGGGTTTATAGGGGAAGAGGGTGGGAAGTAATTTAATTGTAAATAAGTAATATTTATATTTATTTATTGGTATTGATAATTATATTATTGTTAATTAAGTATTAATTGGTAATTAATTTTTATTAATTGGTAATTAGTTTTGAATAATTGGTTAATTGTTAATTATATTATTGTTAATTAAGTATTAATTGGTAATTACGTTTTTATTAATTGGTAATTAGTTTTGAATAATTGATTAATTGATAATTATGTTAACTGTATTATTTTATTATTTGAGTGTTTCGTGCGTTTATAGGGAAATAGTGTTGGAAGTAATTGAAATCTAATTAAGTAATTATTAAATTTGTAGTTGGGTATTGATAATTAATTAATTGTTAATTGGTAAATATTTAAAATAATACTTTTTTGGTTATGAAAAATAATTTATTGTTGAGTAATAATCAATTGGTAATTAAATATGTTTAAATATTATTTAGTGATATTTCTAATTAATATATTAATAAGATATTATTAATTGGTAATTAATGTATAATAATTATTATTTTGGTAAACAAAATTTAATTGTTCAATAATTTTTAAATTGGTAATTAATATTCCTTAATTATTATTTATTGGTATTTATTAATACTTTTTTGCTAATTAATTATTTATTGGTAGTTATGTTTTTAATAAATATGTATTGGTATTTGTAAGTAATTTTGAGTTATTTAATAATTAAATTATTAACTTCTAAGCTATCCAACACTTTCTCTACTGTTGCACTCTCTGGAGTTAGAATAGTAATTTTTACCCCTATGCAATCCAACACTTTCCCTACTGTTGCACTCTCTGGAGTTGGAGTAGTAATTTGTACCCCTACGCTATCCAACACTTTCCCTACAGTTGCACTCTCTGGAGTTGGAATAGTAATTGTTACCTCTACGCTATCCAACACTTTCCCTACTGTTGCACTCTCTGGAGTTGGAATAGTAATTGTTAGTCCTACGCTATCCAACACTTTCCCTACTGTTGCACTCTTTGGAGTTGGAGTACTAATTTTTACCCCTACGCTATCCAACACTTTCCCTACTGTTGCTCTCTCTGGAGTTGGAATAGTAATTTGTACCCCTACGCTATCCAACACTTTTCCTACTGTTGCACTCTCTGGAGTTGGAATAGTAATTTATGACCCTACGCTATCCAACACTTTCCCTACTGTTGCATTCTCTGGAGTTGGAATAGTAATTTTTATCCCTACGCTATCCAACACTTTCCCTACTGTTGCACTCTCTGGAGTTGGAATAGTAATTTTTACCCCTACGCTATCCAACACTTTCCCTACTGTTGCACTCTGTGGAGTTGGAATAGTAATTTGTACCCCTACGCTATCCAAAACTTTCCCTACTGTTGCACTCTGTGGAGTTGGAATAGTGATTTTTACCCCTACGCTATCCAACACTTTCCATACTGTTGCATTCTCTGGAGTTGGAATAGTAATTGTTACCCCAACGCTATCCAACACTTTCTCTACTGTTGCACTCTCTGTAGTTGGAATAGTAATTTGTACCCCTACGCTATCCAACACTTTCCCTACTGTTGCACTCTTTGGAGTTGGAATAGTAATTGTTACCCCTACGCTATCCAACACTTTCCCTACTGTTGCAGTCTCTGGAGTTGGAATATTAATTTTTACCCCTACGCTATCCAACACTTTCCCTACTGTTGCACTGTCTGGAGTGGGAGTTTTAATTTTTACCCCTACGCTCTCCAACATTTTCCCTACTGTTGCACTCTCTGGAGTTGGAATAGTAATTTTTACACCTACGCTATCCAACACTTTCCCTACTGTTGGACTGTCTGGAGTTGGAATAGTGATTTTTACCCCTACGCTATCCAACACTTTCCCTACTGTTGCACTGTCTGGAGTGGGAATTTTAATTTTTACCCCTATGCTATCCAACACTTTCCCTACTGTTGCACTCTCTGGAGTTGGAATAGTCATTTTTACACCTACGCTATCCAACACTTTCCCTACTGTTGCACTCTCTGGAGTTGGAGTACACATTTTTACCCCTACGCTATCCAACACTTTCCCTACTGTTGCACTCTCTGGAGTTGGAATAGTAATTTGTACCCCTACGCTATCCAACACTTTTCCTACTGTTGCACTCTCTGGAGTTGGAATAGTAATTTTTAACCCTACGCTATCCAACACTTTCCCTACTGTTGCATTCTCTGGAGTTGGAATAGTAATTTTTATCCCTACGCTATCCAACACTTTCCCTACTGTTGCACTCTCTGGAGTTGGAATAGTAATTTTTACCCCTACGCTATCCAACACTTTCCCTACTGTTGCACTCTGTGGAGTTGGAATAGTAATTTGTACCCATACGCTATCCAACACTTTCCCTACTGTTGCACTCAGTGGAGTTGGAATAGTAATTTTTACCCCTACGCTATCCAACACTTTCCCTACTGTTGCACTCTCTGGAGTTGGAATAGTGATTTTTACCCCTACGCTATCCAACACTTTCCATACTGTTGCACTCTGTGGAGTTGGAATAGTAATTGTTACCCCTACGCTATCCAACCATTTCCCTACTGTTGCACTCTCTGGATTTGGAATAGTAATTTTTACCCCTACGCTATCCAGCACTTTCCCTACTGTTGCACCTTTTGGAGTGGGAATCTTAATTTTTACCCCTACGCTATCCAATACTTTCCCTACTGTTGCACTCTCTGGAGTTGGAGTATTAATTTTTACCCCTACGCTATCCAACACTTTCCCTACTGTTGCACTCTCTGGATTTGGAATAGTATTTTTTACCCCTATGCTATCCAACACTTTTCCTACTGTTGCACTCTCAGGAGTTGGAATAGTAATTTTTAACCCTACGCTATCCAACACTTTCCCTACTGTTGCACTCTCTGGAGTTGGAATAGTAATTTTTATCCCTACGCTATCCAACACTTTTTCTACTGTTGCACTGTCTGGAGTGGGAATCTTAATTTTTACCCCTACGCTATCCAACACTTTCCCTACTGTTGCACTCTTTGGAGTTGGAGTACTAATTTTTACCCCTACGCTATCCAACACTTTCCCTACTGTTGCACTCTCTGGAGTTGGAATAGTAATTTGTACCCCTACGCTATCCAACACTTTTCCTACTGTTGCACTCTCTGGAGTTGGAATAGTAATTTTTAACCCTACGCTATCCAACACTTTCCCTACTGTTGCATTCTCTGGATTTGGAATAGTTATTTTTACCCCTTCGCTATCCAACACTTTCCTTACTGTTGCACTCCCTGGAGTCGGAATAGTAA
Organism: Triturus cristatus; assembly: GCF_964204655.1. Lineage (NCBI taxonomy): Eukaryota > Metazoa > Chordata > Amphibia > Caudata > Salamandridae > Triturus > Triturus cristatus. The sequence continues at coordinate 162,605,215 of NC_140585.1, forward strand.
TTTATACCTCTGCGTTATCCAACACTTTCCCTACTGTTACACTATCTGGAGTGGATATAGTAATTTTTAGCCCTGCGCTATCCAAAAATTTCCTTTATGTTGTTTTTTTGGGAGCTGGAGTAGTAGTTTTATTGTCCCTGCTATTTAATATTTATTTTTATTATTTTAGCTAATGTAGTATATAATTTATTTTAACAATCTTTAAATTAAATGTAATTTTGTAAATTTGTTATACATAATTATTTAATTTTTATTTATTTTATTGTTTTATGTGTGTAATGTGTTTGCAATTTTTAATATTTTTAAATAATTTTAATTTATTACAATAATTATAAAAACATTATTAAGTAAGTATATATATTATATATTATATGTATATGTTTAATTCATTTTTTATTAAATTATATTGATTAATTATTATTTTTTAACATTATTAAATATATTTAATTATGTTTATTTTATTTATAAGTATTATTATGTTTATTCAACATATTTATTGTAACAAAAAAAAAACTATATTTTTAAAAACGATATTTTTGACATCTATATATTTTTTTCGATATTTTTGCACTTACCATGTTGTAGATAGGATGTCGATATTCTTGACATTGATGTTTGTGTTGCGATATTTTTGTAGGTCGATTTTCTGACCTTCGAAATTTTGTCAGAGATCCGTGAGAAGACGAGTGCGGGGCCAAATTTTCATCAACCAGTTTTACAGCAGAGCGTTCGTGTAAGTAGTGACCATTCATGAGAAGGTAAAAGAATGTCACAAATCCAATTGACATAAATAGAAAAATGGCAAAGAGCACCATCCAGATGTATGTCCAAGGCAGAACCAAATAGTCTGTTTAAACCAGGCGACAAAAATAGAGAATTTTGAATAATAATGTGGAGTTTGAGTCAAAAGAGTAACATGACTGGTTAAGGGTATCCGGTTGCAAACCAGGCAATGATTCGGTAGTGGGATAAGCATACTCAGTTTCTTCATTAAGACTGGAAGCAGGGGGGTTTAGCAAAGGATTAATGACAGAGTCCATCTCAATGGCAGTGTCACGCTGCGTGTTGTCGAAGCTCCCAAGACTGGATTCCTGGAAATTGCTGGACAAGAAGCCGCTGGTGTTATACTATTCAGGATCGGCCAGACGTTGTAACTTGACATTGTCCACTGAGATGTATCTGTTGTCTTTCTGACCAGGAAGTGGTGGTAAAATGACTGTACGAGTTCCCTTCACACCAAGCACTGGGAAAAGTGCACGATAAAAGGGCCCAAACCCTTTTAAGTTCTCCTCCTTTTCTCGAACCAGGTCCCCGACTTTGGGTAGCCAGCCGACTACCGGAATCTGCAGTGCTGCATCAGTGGCAGAGGGTAATGTTCCTTTGCAAGACTGTCTAGCGTCTCTTGTAGCTTCTGTAATATAGCAGAATGATTATCTACATCAAAGGATACGGCTTCTGCCGCCATGTCTAGACCATCAAGGTCTGGTACAAATATTTTCTTGCAACTACAAAAAGGGACCGGGGGTCTAACAGGAGCACAGTAAGTGATGTGTCTGCTAACTGAAGGTTTTCTGTTATCCCTGGCAATCCGAGCTGAGCATGATTGCCATCAAATTATATCAAGTGATAGAGCTAAATTGTCAAGCCCTGTAAGTCATTGTTATCACGTGGTAATCTGCCACATCCCTGAGGGTGACCGTTAGAACGTAAGGGTCTCCTCCGTGGCGAGCTCAGGTGCTCTCCGTGGATGCCATTCCCCACCAAGGCAAACAATTCATGCCATCAAATGTGCAAAATAACATAGAAAAACCATGAAAAAACTATGTGGTGCAGTGCGGTAAAGAATAAAAAGATTATGAGAAAAGATGTTGGAACAATATCTCTTTCCTCACACCTAATAAAACCTGAAGGAGTTAAATCAGGCTCCTGCTATTACTTCATAGTAGAGCACTATGACTCCTTCTCTGAGGTCAACATGTTTCAGCCTAAGTGGAAGTGATCCAGGCTTTCATCAGGACCAAATCAAAGCTACTGCATAATAATTAAAGAAAATTCTCAACACTGTAAGAAACCATACAAACTCGCCTGGTGCGAAGCCTTCATATGCAGGATGCAATCATCACCTACAAGGAGATAAACCAATTATCATACTTTGTGCTATGTAGGGCATCAGGGATCAACAGGCATATTAATACGTCCTAAATCGCTCAGATGTGTCCGCTTACCCTGATAGTTCAAGGTCCAAACCTCACCTCCCTGGAACCTTCCTCGGGTATAGATGAGGCCCCGCTCTACAATGAAACAGGGGAAAATAAAAAAGAAAAAGAATGGGCTCTTCAGCCAAGTTCAGGCTTAAACAGCCAAGGAAACCCCATCCAAAGTATAGGGTCCATCAAGGTTAGATACCAATTGTGCTTCCCAACTTTACCCTCTCCATAGCAAGACCAAAAACCTGTCAGATGTCATAGACCCATATTAATCGAGCCTACTAATGTCATACAAAGGAAGCGCAGTCGCAAACTCTCCTCGCTGTGTGCCTCTTGTGTAGTACTAGATCTTCATGGCTAACCTGTCGGTTATATTGTGGCATAATGGACTTAGCTACGCTCAAAATCACAAAATTAACTTGTTCTACATTGACTCTATGTCAAAATACATCACTTTTGTACAATGGCGAAACAAGTTTCATCTTTGTAACTATAATTAGAACATGTATTCTAAACTATTTCTCCGAGACTGCTGGATACAAGGACCAACTCCTGGAAATACGTGTCCTTGGCTCAATAAACAATCTCCCAAAAAAATCTCCCCAAAAAATTTGCATGCACTGACCTGTCCGTCGGTACCTCGGGACTCCCGCCGAGTTCAGGGAAGGAGGCACCGGAGTATCAAGCATCCGTGATTTAAATACCCCGTGTTGTAATGCAACTACATCCGGTTGCGAAAAAACGCGCGCTCCTGTGGGTAACGGAGCGGCTGCGCCGAACTACAAAATGACGTCACATGCGTCTCATCTGTAGTTTAGAAGTGGCGCGCGCTCAGTCACACTCAAAGCGGCGCCGCTGAACTACAAAGTGACGTCACGCGTGATCGCCCTGTAGTTCTATTAATCATCTCGCATCAAAGCCTAACGTTAGGTCTTGAAGTGCCTTGTTGTCTAAAAGATGTATTTAGAAACGGTAGTAGTTCACGCATCTCTCCCAATTCGCAGTTGGAAAATGATTCGAAGGGCTGTCTTAATCGACAGTAATTTGTATTGAAGCGCCCCTGGTTAGCTTGTGATAATAAACCGGGCGTGCTCTGCTTCATGTTCTTATTACATTAAAAGCCACCCTAGACTTCAACTCTAGTCTAAGGGAACTGTCTACGTGATAATGCGTGTATATCTCCACATATCATTAGATATGTGGAAAAGGTGAGAGGTTAGCGCTGGGTCAGTGTGATGGTCGTAGCATCCCTAATCCTCAACTGAGTGATATAGCACTGAAACAGGGGATGACAAAGGGGATGAAAAACTACGCCTGGTGTGAGCCTTCTCTACAAATGATGTCCCCAAGTGTTCTTTATCAAAGACAAATCAGTGAAGGGTTCTGTCGTCAGGTATGTAGAGTTCTAAGACTCAATTGGGCCCGGCTATAAATTAACCCAGGGAATATCGTCATTTAAGCCTAGAGTGTCACTATGTAGTCTGTACACCCATTTCTGCTCTTTCACAAATAGGTATCTGGATATGTCGCTGACAGATGAGGGTATAATCGGTTTTTCAAGAACTGTCCACTTAAACTCTTCTGGTCCATGATGTTCATTAAAATGTCTCATGAGTTTAGTGGTAAGTTTCTTGCATCTAAAGGTGCTTTTGTGCTCCAACATCCGTGCCTTGACCTTTCGAGTTGTCATCCCGACATAGTTAATTCTACACGGGCAAGTGATCAAATAAATCAGATTGCTGCTGTTGCAATTAGTAAAGCAATACTGAGTCCAAGGTTTGTCAGTACCTATATCAATGGTCGTTGAATGTGAAGTTTGCGGACAGATTGAGCATTCGCCACAAGGATGGTGGCCGGTGGCCGCCGGTAAGCCCCAGAGCGTGCCCAATTGTCTAGGTAACGGTGTCTTAGGGCGTGTATGGACCAATTTGTCCTTGATATTACTCCCTCTTTTAAATGCAAACAAGGGAAGAGGAATCTTGTCTTTACTTGAATTCAGTAGGCGCCAATGGTGTCTAATACACTTCTGTACTTGATTTGAGAGTGTACTAAAGGTGTGTACGAAAGTGAGTCTTTCTGCAGGAGGCTTTTGCGTTGGAAGCTCTAGAAGAGACTCTCGATGATTATTGGCAGCTCTCTTGCGGGCGCGTCTGATCAACCTCTGAGGGTAATGTCTTTCCAAAAGATTGGTAGTCAACAACTTGGTATGAGTTTTGAAACCCTCCGTTGTAGAACAGTTTCTCCGCACTCGAAGAAATTGCCCGTAGGGTAAATTAGCTCTAAGTGCCTTCGGGTGTTGACTATCATATCTAAGGAGCGAGTTTCTCGCCATCGGTTTTCTGTAAATCTCACTCTCTAGCCCATGAGATGTTGCAAAAATGGACAGGTCAAGAAATGACAATCTGGTTTTACTCGCTTCCACTGTGAAATTGAGGAAAGCGTTTTGTGCATTCAGCCATTGATGGAATTCGGAGATGGAGTCGAGATCTCCACGCCAAACAACCAGGACATCGTCAATGTATCGCTTCCACAAGCGAATCGATGCAAAAAATGGATTGGTGGGACCTAGGACGTGTTCCTGTTCGAATGCATGCACATATAGATTCGCCAGACTAGGCGCAAAGACGCTTCCCATACTTGTCCCGGAGGTTTGCAAGTATAAGGAGTCTTCGTATTTAAAAAAAAATTCTTTCATGGCTAGGCGTGCCAGTGTCATAATGAAATGAACTGGGGTTATGGAATGTAGATCAATGCCCTCTAAAATTGACATGATGGTCTCCAAAGTTTCATCCTGAGGAATCGAAGTATAAAGGGACTCTACGTCAAAAGAGACCAAGTAGTCCTTTTCCTCATCAAATTCAATTGTTGGTAATAGTCTTAGTACATCTTTGGTATCCTGAAGATACGTCGGCATCTGTTGCACTATGGGCCTCAAGAAAAAGTCAACAAAAGTTGACAGAGGCTCTAGAATAGAGCCCTGGCCCGAGATGATAGGTCTTCCGGGCGGGGGTCTTTGCTCTTTATGTATCTTCGGGAGGATATAAAAATAGGGAATGACTGGGAATGTAGTTGTTAGAAATTGAGCTTCCTGTGCTGTGATCCATCCCTCATTGAGCGCCTCTTCACAACATTCAAGAATAGTTGTCTTTAATCTATTCGTAGGGTCATCATGCAATAGCCTGTATGAATTGGAATCGTGTAATTGGCGAAGGCATTCAGTTCTATAGTCATCAGCATTTAAGATGACTATAGCCCCGCCCTTGTCCGCCGGCTTAATGATAATATCTTCATCTTTAGCTAAGGTTTGGAGAGCCAGCTGTTCTGATCGTGGTAAGTTCTTGTAACTGTGGTTGCGTTGAGTGCATAAATCACTGATCTCACTTCTAACTGTATTTTCAAAGACTAAGACTTGTGGTGGGACCGCATGACTAGGAGGATTGAACGTTGATTTGGTTCTTAAGCCAGTGTTCCGTTCACTATCCTCTGTTGTTGTTGTCTCTTTTCCCTGGAAGAAGTAGTGCAGCCTGATTTTTCGGAAAAACTTGGCAAGCTCGCATTGTATTTGGAAAGGATCGCCGTCAGATGTTATGACGAAACCTAGACCTCTATTTAGCACCCATTCTTCATCTTCGGCTAGGGTGCGTCTACTCAAATTCACTACTAGACTAGGTCCTATTATGGGCCTGTCTGAGCGGAGTTTCTCCTTGTGTTGCTCCTGGTCCCTGTGTGTGGGCCAGTGCTTGGCTCCCAGTGGACCTGGGCCTGTGGGTTTCTTCTTTTGCCCCTTGGCCTTGGAGGGCCATAGCCTAAAAAAGACTGGTCCTCATATGTCGCTTGGTAAGGTAAATATTTTCTTGCCAAAGAGCATTTTGTACGGGGTCCGCCCACCCAGAGATCTTCTAGGGAGACTATTTAGTGCAAATTGTATGCTATACAAATGGGAGAATTAGTTCCTGCCAGTACCTTAGAACCTAGCTGTCAAGGATTGCTTTAAGTCACGGTTCATTCGCTCCACAACTGAGTTGCCCTCAAGCCTGTATGGAGACAAAAATTTGACCTGCACCCCCAAAAACCTCATGGCCTCCTTGTACGTCTTAGAGGCGAACGCTGTACCCTGGCCTGAATGGAAGGTGCCTAACGCAAAAATTCCCACAAAGACACGCAAATCCCTGATGACAGTTCGAGTGTCAGCACTACGTTGTGGCCACACCGAAAGAAGACGTGTGCATGATTCAATTGCAACTAAGATTAATTTATATGCAGTATCTGAAGAAAGTGGACCGCAGTGATCCAGATAAACACATCCAAAAGGTCTATTAGATATACACAGCCAAGCCTTCGTGTGCGGCTGTTATCAGAGGTCTGCGGTCTGCATTGGGAATCAACCTGTCACCAGCATCATGAATTCTCACATAAGGAACCTTATCGGGACTTAAATGATAAGTGTATTATGAAGGGAAACCCTGCGGGTAATTGCCAACCTTCTCTGTAGCAGCTATTGCTGCCAAGATGTCATTATCAATCTTATTCATGGATCTTGTAACTGCTGCAACTGAACACGTGGCTACTGCCGATTTAGCTGCTTCATCAGCTAAACTATTGCCTACCGCGTGTACTCCTACGCACTGGTGGCCAAGAGTATGAATCACATGTGTGAGAGGCAGACGTTCTGCAAGATCTGTGATTCAAACCCAAAGAATCTTATGCTTAATTGCGCTGCCTTAAGAATCACAATAGTCATTTTGAGACCAAAAGAATAAGTTGTCATTAAAAGACTGAACACAGTAGTAAGAATCATTTACAATGAGAATAGTCACATTCGGATCTTCAAACTCCATTACAAGTACCAGGGCGCGCAGCTCAGCTAATTGGGCGGTACAGTCTCCTAGTGCCTGTGTGTGTACATCACTGGACTTGAACTCCCCATTCACTATGGCCCCTGCCACAATCGCGCATGTTGCTGAATACGAATGCTTTGACCCTGACACTGGCTGTGCTGAACCGTCAGTGTTAAAAATACAATGGTACTCCTCCAACGGATGCATAGACTGAGGAGCAGGATGAAAAAATTCATACTGTAAAAACTCCTGTGTTTGCAGGGACGAGTCAAAGATAAAGGTGTCATCCGGAGATGTCAACGAAGTAGCCCATTGTATCCAACTGTGATGTAAAGCCTTTGAGTTTGGAACACTTGCTTTCGTCAATGCTTCTAGAGCAGGATATGGTGTCACAACCAAAATGCGTTTCCCCTGCGCCAGTGCGCGTTCCTTCAGGATCGCCATCTGGACAGCTGTCAAGACATTCTCGGCAGTGGAAAACAGCAGTTAAGCCGAAGTGTACAAATGTGATTTGTAAGCAATAGGCACTGTGTCACCTTCATTAAATGTCAAGTACTTGAAACCCACCGCGCCTGGCCTGATATGTATCACCAGGTTTGTGTGGTTATCACGTGTCAACAAGTATTTAGATTCACGAAGATGAGACTGCAAAGATTGCAGGATACCTGAATGTTCTGGAAGCCAGCAGGCTTTTGAAAAATTAAATTGTATCAAAGCATACAATAGCTTGATACGCTGGGCATATTCGGGAATATAAGTTCGACCGAAGTTAAAAAAATCCCAGCAAATAGTGTAGTTTTTTCAGGGTTGTAGGAGATCGCAAACGTGCGCATTTCTCCAAGAACTGTGGCGCCAAGCCTCTAACTTCATTATTGAGCTTGTAACCCAAGAACAACACTGTGTACTCTGCAATGTGTGATTTGCAAAGTTACATTTATCGCCATAATCTGCAAACAAAACAATGATGCGGTCCACACGTCAAGATGCCGCCATATTTCGTTGTCCGTGAGATAAATATCATCAACGTACGAGTACGCATCAGGGTCTATGCCATCTAACAAAGAGATGACACAGGCGGCGAATACACCCGGGCTGTTTATGTATCCCTTGGCCAAATGGCAGAATTGTTTTTGTTTTCCGCCAGCTGTAAAGGCGGTCCATTGATTGCTGTCAGGGGACAAGTTATGACTGAAAAAGCCATTGGCAATATCAAGAATAGTTTAATATTTTTTACAAACAAGACTGGCTACAAGAGCAGTACTGTGGGTATTCTGACCCGCAAAGGTGCGACAATGAGAGTTCAAAAGTCGGTAATCCAAAACTAAGTGGTACGACCCATCGGGTTTGGTTATGGTAAAAAGAGCATTATTCATTGGTGACACGCATCTCTCAATCACTCCTTGATACTCTAATTGATATAGAATCTCAGAAACAGGAGCTTTCGCTTTCCGCCGGGGGGGGATACTAGGGTTGTGGCTGTAGCATAGACAGTAATGGTATCTCATGCGGGGGAGAATCACTATCCCAACCCACCTGAGTACGGAACAGAGCCGATGCAAGCACCAAAGCCCATTCTTCTGCAAAAGCCCTTGCTTGCTCCTTGGAGACGGTATGGGAAAAACGTGAGAGAATTACCTCCTCTCCCCATGGAGCTGCCAGAACAAAAGGCGGGGCCAATCTACCTCTGCCAACAAAATTTCATATGAAGAAGTCAGATTTTACAAAAAATCCCTTTAATTACATGTTGTATGTCACCTTCAATCATAAGAACTATATCATATAATCTCTCAGGGGGAGCCACTCGGTTGTCAGCCGTTTCAACTGTGATGAACGTTTCAGTTGCTGTCGCCTCCCGCAATAGGCGCAGTACTTGCCTTACTATGGTAGCCTCCGCTGCGCTGTCTAGCAGCGTTACTGCCCATGTTAGGTTCCGGAGTTGTGTCCTCACCATTTTTGGCATATCTTGCTGTTAAAGCAGCATCTTTCTTTTTCTGAATTGTCTTGTTTCCCCTTTCCGTCCGTCTGACGAGGTGGCTCACGTCCGTGCAGGACACTTAGACCTCTGCTGCACTTCTGGTGTTCCCTGCCACCAGCCTGTGAGCCCGATGTTTCCTGTGAAGAATGAGGAGGACGCTGATCAGGAACCTGAAACCTGTCAGGAGACCTAATTCTCGCGCGGTCGCGCAAATCATACATGTGCTCAGAAGACTCAGGTACCGGCGACTCCGCATGCCACCCGTGTTTCTGTTGTTGCTTTCCCTGCTTTTTATTTTTCCAATTCTTTTTAGGAAAGATTGGACGGTCATCTTTATTAGACTGCACCATCTGCGTTTGCTGTTGTGCTGGTATTCTAGCAAAAGGTTTAACACCCAAACTATTGCGTCCAATGGTTTTATAGGCATCTGCAATACTTTTTGGTAATTCGAGGGGTTTCTCCTCCTCCGGGACAAGGCGCAAAGCATAAGACAGTTGAAAGTTAACTGCATCTCCCTTGACATTAGCAAGGATTATATCAGCAACTACAGTGAACACTCCAAACAACCTCATCCTCAACTCCACAGCTGCCTCCTGTTCGTGCTCATCTTGAACATGCTTAATCACTGAGGGGAGCACTGTCATAGAAGGTGTGCCAAAACACTTCGCATACACTGCCGAAAACACTTTACCCCAATTTTCACAATCGTTACTTCGGATATTAAGTCCTTCTAAAAACTAATAGTAAAAATCTAGTGTTTTTCCACAGGAGTGAAATTCGGAAATACCGCTTCCAGCTGGTCAAATTTCTCAGTAAGGTAAATCATCCTTATTCTGTGGGGGCTTGCCCATAACCGAATTAACCATGAGTGGACTAATAGTCAGTCCGCAAGGTCCAGCTGATTGCGCAGCAACCCAAGGCGCTCCCACCTGGAGATTGCGTGAGACGTATTGTACTAGAGCCCTATGCACTTCGATTAAGGAGGTGTGCAAAACACGCAGTTCATCTACCGGGACTGCTAAATAACGTGGATGTGGTGTGTAACCGGCCAAAACTGGCCAAGTGGCCCCTGGAATTGATAAAGTGCATAAACGTACCAGAGTCACTGTGTGGGGTAGGGCGCCAATAAACCAAATACGGTGTTGCCATGCCAAAATCGGAACTTCAAGAGTTCTATAAAGCCGATATACATTAGGTGCTGCAGTGTGAGTGTATACATGGAACAAGTTATCCTCTGCATTCACTGCTGGATAGGTTACCCAAGAATAAAACACCTCAAAGTGGTAAGCCAGATCAGCTCCAACCACAAAAATAAGTGCGATACCCGCGTCCAGCCTTCCATATGCATTCTAATTACTACGAAGCGGAGCTCAGCTATGTGCCGCAATATCGACATCAGCCATAAGGACTAAGAAAGAAGAACAACTTAATGCGTGGCAGCATAATATAGGGTAGTAATTCAAAAGAATAATAAAACTGTTTAATTGTATCAAGCTAGAAAAAACATATAAAAAAATCAATATAGGTGGGTTATGCTGTTACGGTTGTTCACCGGAAAACAGAAGCAAGGGTATCGCAGACAAGCACAAGTACTACTAAAGTGCCTCGTAAATAAGAACCAGACCAAACTTTGTGTGCACCATGTTGCAGGGACTCTGCACATACACAGAACAATGCACAGGAAACCAGGACCTCGGTGTGTAGTGGTGTAGCAGAAAACCCACCTCGGTGCCCAGAACCCCAATCTGACTAACTATAGAGTCTCATACATTCTCCATACTACAGTGAAGCTACTAATGATTAGACATCCTAGAACATGTCACTGCGACCCTCTCAGGAATCGTGGGAAAAAGAACACTCTTTCGTTCAAACACTCATACTTGTCCACAACGTGAGTAAACAGCGACACGGTATGGTTTAAAATGTTTATTTTAAGTTACGTGCTCTATAATGGAGTACACAAGCTAACACTATCAGCAAAATGCATAACAACAATATAATCAGTATTGTTACAATTCCAAATAGCAAAAAAGGGGAAACAGGACTACAGCGCCTTACCACCCTCCCCGTGCTATGAGCTAGTTTATTATAATTATAGAAGACCTCTGGGCTTTGTCAGGGGAACCCTGTACCTCCAAGTTTAGAAGCAATGATTTACATCTCAGGACAAGCACAGCTCTTCTTCATTGGAATGATATTCTCCAAGTGCCTTTTCATGCATGTACTGCCACATTAAAAGCTCCTGACGGTTAGTAGTGCAGCTCTGTTCTATGTTATGTCGATGGGCGTGGGACTGACCAAAGTGAATCAACAGCATACATTGTTTTTCGACCTTGAACACGCTGTGCAGATGAGGAGCACAGTGTACAGCTAAATGTGTGAAAGGCAGACCATTCTCATGTGAAAATGTACCAGCAGAGTATTTACGAGAATAAAGCCATGTAGTAACACGTGCAAAAAGCATCAAAATGGCAGCCGAGTATATACTAACTAATGCTAACTTAGCAATGTCTGCAGTTAATGCCATGACCTCACTACAGTCTCAAAAGCCTACTGTTTAATTAGCTTGACTGGATATTGTTCGCATAGCAGACTCTTGAAAAATACCACAGAAATTATGATTAAATGATAAAAAAATAAATGTGAATATGTAAAGATAGAAATTACAAAAATATTATATATTATTACCCCTCTTGTGCAGTGATCCTGCTCATGGTGGATGTATATAGAATTGCAGTGATATTGGGGGCCATATATCCAGTTGAACTGCCTCATGGGTCACCTTTGCAGAGTGAGCGGGCGATGTCAAGACATATATGATGAAAAGCCCTTGATTCTCATTTGGCTGATGGACAATCTCACCAGTAGAGTCTGAAAGCATGCACCACATAAGAGTCTGAACAAATTTACTACTGCAGCTAATCAAGAAAAAGGGAGCCATCTAGCGCAGTTTCAGAGATGGCTATAGTGTAAAAATTCTGCTTGTGATCACTTTCCTTTGAGTGTGCAACACCAGCGGAATCATAATCATAAAAAGAGAATGGATTTGAGGTCAAATCCTTTATCTAAATGCCCCAACAACCATGTGGTTTATTTTCCTTAACTTCACTCTTGAGTAGCTTGTTCAATCTAGAAATTAATTATTAAATGAAATGTTCACTCGCTTTGTGGACATTGCCTTTGATAAATAATGAGATCATTAATGATTCTGAATAAAAAGGTTTGCATAGACTATTGTTTCAAATTGTGTATATCTGAGAGTAGTTTATCGAAGCTGATGTTCATGTGCTATATATTTCTTCTCTTAGATAAATACTATTATCCAAAGATATGATGGCGAGAAACGAAAGCACTGTGACTAAGTTCTTCTTTGTCGGATTTACCAATGATCCAGAGCTGGAAGTTCTGCTCTTCTTACTGTTTTTATCAGTGTATACCTTCACTATGCTGGGCAATTGCAGTATCCTGGTCATTATCTGGCTCAGCCCCCAGCTTCACACACCCATGTACTTTTTCCTATCCCAGCTTGCTTTTCTGGATTTATCTTTTTCCTCTGTTATCTCTCCCAAGATGCTGGCAGATCTTCTTGCTGAGAAACGGGCAATAACATTTTCTGGATGCATTGCCCAACTGTACTTCTTAAGTGCCTTGGTTAGCACCGAATTCTTCCTGTTGGCAGCGATGGCATTTGACCGCTACATTGCAATATGTAACCCATTGACATATACAGTCATCATGAACATGTTTTTGCGTTTGGTTGTGGGATCATACATAGGGGGCTTTCTACACTCTATGATACATGCAGGCTTTCTTTATCGGTTATCTTTTTGTGGTCCTGATGTCATGAACCACTTTATTTGTGATTATCCAGTGCTCTTGAAGCTATCCTGTACTGACATCTTGATAAATGAATGGATCCGTTTTATATTTGCTTCTTTTGTTGTAATAAGTTCTCTCCTTATTATATTTGTCTCCTACTCATACATTATTACCACCATACTGAAGATTGCTAACACAGCAGGGAGACACCGGGCTGCCTCCACCTGCATCTCCCATTTCACCTGTGTGTTTCTCTTCTATGGCAGTGGTTCGTTGGTGGAGATAATTCCCAATTCAAGCTCTTCAGAGGAGCAGTACAAAGTAGTTACTGTGATTCCCACTGTTCTGATACCTGCTTTGAACCCTTTGATATACAGCTTGAGAAATACCGACATGAAGGAGGCTATAAAGAAGATATTGAGCTGAACATTTAAAACCCTTTGATGGAAACTGTTGCAATCATCAAGATCTGAAAGAACATGACACCCTATTTAAGTATATATTAGAGCATTTCTTATATTCTAAGACCAGTCTCAAATGTTCTCTGTCGATGCTTGCCTAGGTCATCACTATGATTTGAGTGGATTTATTTGGCAAGATGGAAGGGACCCACAATTTTGCATTCCAGATGGTTTCCCCACACCTCTACTAAGGCATTACAGGATCTAGTTGCATGACAAGAGAATATCTTTGCAGGCCTGGCACTGGCATGTAAAATATGTATGCATTCCTGGATCATGAGCTCTATTTCACTGACGTTCATACCCTGCTCTGAACAGGGATTAAATATCAAAGGGGACAGTACTGGTCAGTGGTGGTAGGGGGCATGAGGCAAACACTTGCTCTTGGTCTTCCAGGTTGTAGCCTAGATGATAGACAGAAATGTCTGCTTTCTCTGTGGTCCTGGAGGAAGACCGCAAAGACCCCCATTCAGGCGCTGTTTCAATGGCAGATTTACGAGATATTGTAAGGTAATTGTGACAACACACAAGAAATTACTGTTGATGCAAGAAAATCACCTCCAATTTTTCAAAAAGCAGAAACTGAAGCTTTCTAATGATCTGTAGAAGCAAAGCACACATAATTCGTTTGATGCAGACTTTGCGGCCAATTTAATTTTTGGCTGGAGGCCGTTATCTCTGCCAGGACAATGCAGTAAATTACTTAACAGGACAGAGCCATGCACCAAACTGGTTTCTTTTTTATTTTCCAAAGAAAATCAAAAAGTAGGTTCCTCTTTTTGAAAATAGGAAATGACGATGTCTCCCTTGCCATGCCAGTCATCTTCCGTAGTGAGGAGAACATTTATTGTTTTTTACTTTCTGTACCACCAGGGTTTACCTGGCAGTGATGGACAGCAAAAAACAGGAGTATGTCTGCATATCTTAATTGGTTAAATAGACATATAGCCAATTTTCCAATGGCCCTTACTTCATCCAGCTGTCGGAGAGGTTTGGCTACAGAGGTGACAGAGTAGCAACCTATGGTCCAACCACATATAAATCGTATAGGCAGCTCATTGTGTTTGCAGAGAGGAAACTCCTTCACCATTTCAACAGAGTTCTGCCTCTGCCAGCAATTAAAATGGCTTCTTTGTCATAAACACCAATCATGTTTGGTGGATGTGCAGCGAAAGAGCTTGGGTAGTGGAAGTACCACTTCTGCTAGCCCCATAGTGGCCCACTTGCCAAGCTCCCTGATGTTCCTTTAAAACCTGACTCTAATATACAAAAAGATTATTCAGCTAATTTGCATTTCAATAGTTCAAATGTCCCATATCAAGGCTTCGTTTTAAATGTATTTTGTGAGAAGCTTGCAAGCTTTCAAGGGAGGAAGGATATTCTGAAGCATGAAAAGTGCATATTAATGCTCTTAACCAGTGTACTGAGGAGTTTATAATTGATATGTTTTCAATAATCCAAGGTTCATGGCATCCTGAGAGATGTTTGTATAGTCGACAATTTGTGTGTGAAAGGAGCTTGAACTGTACATGCTGATTTATAGGTAACCAGCGTAGTTGTACATGTGGTATGACATAAGACCAGCAAGGAGGATGATGACCAGCCTGGTAGCTTTGTTCTGGATGATCTGATGCCCTATGCCTTTTTGCAATATATTCATTTAGGTTTCACAAATACAATGTGACAGTGTATTGCATAACAACAGCCATATGGTGACTTAAGAGGCAGGAGTACCTCTCCAACAGTAACAAACGGTGAACATAACTCTCTGGAACTAGTGCTAGATAGTGGACATGCGGAGGGAGGTAACCTGGTGTGAAAAGTAATTGCCAGTGGCTGAGATTCATTTTAGCATTCCATCCATCACTTTTTGATTAAGATTTCTCCAATTGGAATAATGTGCCATGCTACACTCAATGAGGGGTTCAAGATTACTTGGTATCATGCGTACTAAATCTTTGTTGACATTGACTCCCCAGTATTTGGGATGGGACGGCTTCCAATGAAACTGATTGCCCTGTATGGATGTCTTCCTCGTAGTTTTTGATATGTGGAGAGTTTTGCTCTTGCCTCAGATGACCTTACGCCCAGCCAATGCCATAAAAGCAGTGAGAAGGCTCAAGAGGGATCGAAGGAAGTTGGGGAGGTCAGTAAGCATCAGCAGGCTGTTGTTTGTGTTAAGAAGCACAAATAAGGGACCTCCCGGTGTGGGTATACCCACAAGGTCTACTGAATGGAGGATGGCAACAAGGTAAAAGGGTACCCCTGCCATGCCCTGCATCGTACCAAAAAAGGGGCTGATAAGATGACCCCGCAGCCCATTGGTGCTGTGTGGAAGGCATATGACAACTGCATCCTGAAAAATTTAGTCATCCTAAAGTCCAAATTTACAGATAGCTGAAAAGATGTATCCCCATCCAATGCTGGTAAATGCCTTCTCAGGGTACAATGACAGGGTCACTGCCTCCCCCACATTGTCGAGACACAGTATATGAGTCAGATTATGGGGATAGGTAAAAGACGCCTGTTCAGGGATGAAGCCCACTTGTGTGGAGTAGATGAGTGTGGGGAAATCCTGGCTGGTAGTATGCTGGCAGGATGTTGACGCCTCTGGTAAGGAGAGAGATGGGACAGTAAGTGCCGTCAGGCATCAGATTCTTATCCAATTTGGGAAGCACCATTTTGAGGGCCTTTTTGGAGATTGACCATGGCCACCTATCGGGTCTGCCTTGGTGTAGGTGGTATAGAGGAAGTCCAGTATGTTTGGTTTTGTCCCCTTGTAGAACTTTGTGTGGAAGTTGTCTTTTCTGGTGCTGAGTTGGAGGTTGGTGAGGTTGGCGAGGTCGTTGAGGAGGGTGGTGGAGTCGAGGTCGCTGTAGTTGTTAGGGGGGAATTTCAGGTCTCCAATGAGAATGTGTCCGTGGAGGTGATGGCATGGGGTGCGACGAGCTTGGCAATGGTGGTGGTGGAAGAGGCGCGAGGGCCGCGTGGGTCTGTAGATTAGGGTCCTGCATAGCATAGTTCTGGGAAATGTCTGGATCTGGAAGTGGAGGTGCTCTGTGTTTGAGAGGGGGTTGCTTGTGCTGGAGGTGAAGTGTCTTAGAAAGCTCTTGTGCACAATGGCGAGTCCTCCTCCTGGGCTTTGGGAGTGGTGTTTTCTTTGGGTCTTGTACCCTTTGGGGATGGCAATGGCGATGTTGGGGGTGGATGTGGCGTTGGTCCATGTTTCTGTGAAGAAGGTGACGTCTGGCGAGAGGTTGTCGAGCAGGTCCCAGGTCTGTGTGGCGTGTCTGTGGAGTGAGCGCATGTTGAGGAGGATGCACGTCAGGGCTTCGGTGGTGTGGGAGTCCAGCGTGGGTTCAGTGGCACAGACAGACAGCAAAGTGGCACAAAGACAGACAGAGACAACAGCGGCCAGCAGAAGAGTAGGGCTCTCCCACTGGACCACCAGGGATGAGGCGCAGGCAGGAGCCTGCGGGTGACGTAGGGCCTCAAAACCTACAAGAGCACATTGCCAGAGCGGTGGCACTGAACACAACATGTCCATTTATCCACATAGTTGGGCATGTCTTCAATCTACATGTCCGAATTACTTTGTACTCAAAAACATAGTCCAGCATCATGGATGAAGGAGGCCAATCTATCTACATTAACTCATCATTAGGTGCAGTAGCCTATGCAATGGGTATGATTTGAGGGGCTCTCTGGACATTCACATCAATCATTGTGTCATTTTTGTACCCACAAGGCAAGCAGGGAACACCTCCGGAACCAACCAGACTCTGGTCGACCCGGTAAACGACCCAAATATAGAATCCAAAATATAGACAGGACAGAATATCAATTCTAAAATATAGATAGCACAGAGTATCGAATTACCAAAATATAGATAGGACAGAATATCGAAATTGGGGTATGAAATATCGATTTCCAATTTAAAAATATAGATTTCCATAATATCGATTTGTTTTTTTAGTGTTATGTATGTTAGTATATGTGTTAAACCCCAGACTATATGTTGTGTTAAATTTGGAAAAGGCAGCAACAAGTTAGAGACAGGGAATTTAGACCCATGCCTTTTGCTGTCTATATAGATACCCAAATTAACATTGAGAAGACACAGTGAACTGTCTTTTTTATATTCTCCTTTTTAAATCGTGTCTTTTATTTATTGTGTTTTTTATGTTAATGAATTTATGTTTTTTTATGTGATCAATTCTTTATGTGTAATACACATTTGTGCATTTTTTAAACTCATTAAAATATATTAATGGTTTAATAAAAAGTTGTAATCGATTTATAAGTGCTTTAATAATTTATGAGTGTGGGATGTGTGGAGTGTTAATTGTTGAACATATGGTTTAACCAAAGGGAAAATTTTGTTTAACTTTATTATATAATACTCTATAACATATAGAAAAAATCTCCTACCCGGAGATATGCACAGTGCAAACAATACTATAGCAAAGAAACACAGTAAACAGCACGACATACACAGTGGACCTGGGGGGGACCAAATCATAAACTAAGAAAGTGGTATAAGAACCACGACTCGGGTCAAGACAATGTCGAGAAGACGTACAAGTGCTGCGGACCCAAGGAACCACCCAAGGTGAGTAGATAGGGAACATGACCTCATGCTACGTACAACTCTATGTGTAAGTCACAGGTGGATTTTTAAAGATTACGGACCCTGAAGAAACCTCATGGAAGACAGAAGGTTGGAGATCCACCCTACCCGTGGATGCCCTAGTGCACATGTTACCTACATATGTGAAGTGGCGTCAGAAACCGCTATCGAACCCAATGAAGGACTTCAGGAAAGTGCAGCTGCTGAAGTAGGAAAAAGTGTTCGGTGTAATCCGAGGATGCATTCTAGATGAGAGGTACCTGCAATCAGAGGGGCAAAGTCTATGTCACTCAGGGGTGATCAGGAGACTTGGAAAACGAACATCTTCCGATGTCGGGTGTTGCAGGATGGATGACGATGACCTTCACTCTGTAGCTGCGAGGACCAGGCAATGCTTAGGAGGACCAGGAGCTGTGCACGAGCTGTCCCATGAAGGATGTTGAGTGCTGAGGGGTCGGTGTCCGGCGAGAGCACCAACAAGCCTTGGCAAATTCTTCCAATGCAGGAATTGAAGAAGGAGCAATGTCGGGACCAGCAAGGTCCAGGGGACTCAGTAACAGCAGGGAAGTCAGGGCAGGCCCCAAGCAATCAGTGGAGGCTAAAAGAAACAAGTGTAATGCTCAAGTGGACCCACAGGCCAGAGGCCCTGTAGCCATGAGAGGACCTCAAGCAGCTCACCAAAAGATGCGGGCCATGATGCACATGATTTGGTGTGGCCCAAAACTCTGGTCACAGGAGATGCCTGAGGTTGGGGCTACTTGGACCCCAAAGATCTTCTTGGAAAGAAGTCAACAAGCCTTTGCAATTGCAAGTTGAAGCAGTGTACAGTGTTTCGGTTGTTGCAACCCCCACAAGGGATACTGGCCTCAAACTTGGTGAGAGGGCAGGGCAGGCCTCGGGAGCTGTTAAAATCCACAACCTGTGTTGCAGAGCCTTTGGAGTCCGAAGGAGCTCAGGATCAGCAGACCGGTCGACTCAGTTGCCGTACCTCTGAATGCAGCGGAGGGACTCCTTCACTACATGGGAGATTTCTTCATGTGTCTTTGATGCTTCACAGGCCTTGAAAGTATCCTGTATGATGCACAGGCACAGCTGATGCAGCAGACTGGAAGGAAGATGAAATCAGGCCCAAACGAAGTCCAGCAAAGTCCAGACTGCCCGGAAGTAGAAGTGGTGTCTGATCTGAATCTTATCCCATGACAAATGTAGGGACCTACACCCAGGTAAGCCCTTAAGTACACTAGTGAAAAGGTTGGGAAGATTCAAGGGACCCTCCCAGGAGAGGGTCTGGACAGTGGGGAGGTTACTCCCATGTCCTTTGTCTAGTTTTGCGCCAGAGCTGGAGCCAACAGCCCCCAGGACTGGTTAGAAATAGACTATGCACAGTGACACCAAATGTCCCCCTCGTGCCAACTTTGTGGTGCTGGCAAGCACAGCCACCCGGTCCCAATACACTAAACCCTGTCTGGGAGGTGGTCACACCTCCCTGTGATAGGATGCCTATTGTTCTGCCTTCCGCTGCTCGAGCTTGGTTCAGCAGCAGGAGGGCAGAAATATGTCTCTGCTCAGCAGCAACCATTTTGTGCTGTCTAGGTCTAGAAGGTTGGCACTGGGAACACTGAGAGCCTAACGGAGGGCTCTTCCAGTGTTTGGAATCCTACCTCCCACACTATTTACGGTGTGCAGCTCTTCCAGTGCTTGGAATCATATCTCCCACACCATTCAAGTTCACGGTGTGGCGGTATGATTCCAACATGTTTGATACCAAACATGATAGGATTCATTGCAGTTCTTTTCAAGATGGTCATCGCGTAATTACGCAGTGCCCCTCTGCATAGTATATGGCTGCTTTACTGACAACCCGGGAAAATGGACTCTGTAGGCTGCAGGTGTGTCCTGCTCATGCAGGGGCACCCTCTCACTTAGAACTAAGCACCATGCCTTCAGGATTGCAAAGGGTAGCTATAGGGGTGAATTATAGGTTTTAGGTGCAGTGACCCTAGATATAGGAAACCTATATCTGTCTCAAGTGGTGCTAGCACGAGCTTACACAGGCTGGCGGTGGTGGGGGCTTTGTGAGTGAGAGGATCAGCTGGGCATATGAGATGATGTTGAGGTCATGCAATCGGACCATGTTGGCAAGCGGTGCCATGTAGACGTTGAAGAGTGTCGGACTGATGGACGATCCTTGGGGTACGCTGCAGATGAGCTTGGTGTCTTTAGATCGGAATAGAGGGAGGTGGACACTCTGGGTTCTACCGGTAAGGAAGGAGGTGGTCCAGTCTAGGGCTTTGTTGCGGATCCCTGCGTTGTGATGGCGTGTGCATAGGGTGTGGTGGCAGATGGTGTTGAAGGTAGCCGAAAGGTCCAGGAGGATGAGGGCTGCGGTTTCTCTGTTGTCCAGCAGGGCCCTGATGTCATTGGTGGCAGCGATGAGAGCTGTTTCGGTACTGCGGTTGCTGTGGAATCCGGATTGGGACGGGTCCAGGATGTTGTTCTCTTAGAGCAAGGAGGCCAGTTGCCTGTTGAAAATCTTCTCGATGACTTTCGCTGGGAATGGGAGTAGGGAGATGGGCTGGAAGTTCTTGAGGTCCTTGGGGTCCACCTTGGGTTTCTTGAGTAAGGCATTGATCTCAGCGTTCTTCCAGCTCTCCGGGAAGGTGGCGGTCTCAAAGGAGTTGTTGCTGATCTTGCGGAGATGGGGTGCGATGATGGAGCTTGCTTTGTTAAAGATGTGGTGCTGGCAGAAGTGGATGGTGTTCATGATTTTGCTGGTGTCGTCGTCGTAGATGTTGGTCCAGGACAGCAGGGGGTTGTTGTGGCTGGGGGGGGGTGAGTCTAAGGTGTTGGTGGCTGTCGTGGGGGCCTGGTTGTTGAAGCTGTCATGGATGTCAGCGATCTTGCGGTGGAAGAAGGTGGCTAGGGAGTCGCAGATGTCTTGTGATGGTCGGATGTTGTTGGAGTTGGAGCTGGGGTTGGAGAGTTCCTTCATGATGTTGAAGAGCTCTTTGCTGTTGTGTGCATTGTTGTCGATGCGATCTTTGAAGGAGGTCCTTTTGGCGGTTCAGATGAGTTGGTGGTGTCTGCGGATGGCGCTCTTGTGGGCTGCATTGCTGTCCGGTGTCTGTTCGTGGTGCCACTTCTTCTTGAGCCTACGGCAGGCCTGCTTGGATGCCTGGAGGCCGTTGGTGAACCAGATGGCTTTTCTGTCAGTGCGTCTGTTTGAGGGTTTCTTGATCGGGAGAGAGTGTTGGCCAGTCGTCGATCCATTGCCTGAGGTTGCGGGCGGCAGTGTCGGTGGTGTCAGTAGGTGGATTTCAGGTGAGGGTGGTGATTAGCTGGTCTTTACTGACTTTGCTCCAGCTGCGGTGGAGGGCCCGTTGTGTGTGGTGGTATGCGGTGGGCTTCTCGAAGGTGACGTGGATGCAGTGGTGGTTAGTCCAGTGGAGTTCGGTGGGGTAGCTGAAGGTGACGTGGTTGCTGGCGGAGAAGATGGGGTCGAGCGTGTGTCCGGTGGAGTGGGTGGGAGTCATGACGAGCTGTTTGAGTCCGAGGTTGGTGTCGTTGTCGAAAAGGGTGGTGGAGTTGCTGTCATTGGTGTTCTCAAGGTGGAAGTTGAGGTCTCCGAGGAGGATGTAGTCCGTGGATGCAAGGGCGTGCCTGCTGACAAAGTCGGCGATGGAGTCGCTGAACTGTGGCCAGGGTCCGGGGAGTCTGTAAATGAGGGTTCCTCTGAGGGTGGTGTTGGGGTTGATGTGGATCTGGAAGTGCAGGTGTTTGGCGGCGCTGAGGGTGTCGTCGGTGCTGGTCGAGATTCTGAGGGTGTTTCTGTGAACGATGGCGATTCTTCCTCCTGCTCCGTTGGTGCCGTCCCTGCGGGTGATCTTGTAGCCGTCAGGGGTGGCTATGGTGATGTTGGGTGCCGAGGAGGGGTTCATCCAGGTCTCTGTCAGGAAGGTGACGTCTGGGGAGGAGGAGTCGAGTAGGTCCCAGAGTTAGATGGCGAGCTTATGGGCGGAGCGGGTGTTGAGTAGCATGCATCTGAGGTTGTTGCGTCCTACCCCGGTGGACAAGGTGTGTGATCGGCCAGCGTTGCATGCATGGAGGGTGATGGCATCCTAGCAGCGTCGGGTGTCATGGCGTTCGCGGGGGCCAGTGGGTCTGGCGCAGGGCGCGGTCGACTTGCTGGCTAAGTGATTGGAGGAGTGCATAGATACTGACAGGGTATTGGAGGAGTGCAAGGGTAGTGCCTGGGTGATTGAATCAGTGCAAAACTAATGCATTGGTGATTGCATGAGTGCAGAGATTATGTCTGGGGGATTACAAAAGTACATAAGAAGTGCCTAGGTGATTTTACAAATGCATAGGTACTGCCTGGGTGATTGGAGGAGTACTGTTGTAGTGCCTGAGTGATTTAAGGTGTGCAAAGGTAGTGCCTGAGTGATTATTTAAGTACATGGGTAGTAGCGGGTTGATTAAAGGAGTGCAAGGGTAGTGCCTGGGTGATTGCTTGAGTGCAGGGGTAGCGCCTAGGTGAATGTATGAGAACAAGGGTAGTGCCTGGGTGATTGCAGCAGTGCTTAGGTAGTGCTTGGATGACTGGAAGACTGTATGAATACTGCTTGGGTGATTTTATAACTGCATGGGTGTTAGGCCTAGCCAAATATAAACCAACAGTCTATTACATTACTCAAATGTAAGTCTCACCATATTGTTAAGAGCATGCATGCATATTTCTCCACCTTTTCAAATCCTCATCATATCTAAAAGAAATATACAAATTAATGTATACCTGTATTTTATATGTCCAGTATCTTTACATGCATAGCAGGCATGAGACTACATGTGCAAGCACACACATACATCAATCACAAGACCATGCTGACCTTAAACTTAAAACTTGACAGACTGCACTTTACATTTCAAAGAGAGATCTATATTTGTGCACTGCATTTCAAGTACACATTTCACCAGACTTGTAGAAGTAGCCTAATCACTAATCCCTCTCCCAACATATTCTAAAACTCACTTCTGTGCTGCAGCTTCACCATTCTACACATACTCAGAATGTTGTGCCTAGCCAAATATGAAACAGCAAACTATCAGATATCTCTGACATAAGTCTCACCATATTCCTAAAACCATGCATGCTTGAATCTGTACCTATTGCCAAAAACATAACAATACATGTGTAAGTAGAGACATACCTCACTCACAAGACCATAAAGGCTTTAAAACTTGACAGACTACACTAAACATTTTAACCACCCACCTAAAATTATCTGG
Organism: Triturus cristatus; assembly: GCF_964204655.1. Lineage (NCBI taxonomy): Eukaryota > Metazoa > Chordata > Amphibia > Caudata > Salamandridae > Triturus > Triturus cristatus. The sequence continues at coordinate 162,628,431 of NC_140585.1, forward strand.
CATATTTCAAGTGAAGTTTTACAGAGACTCTAATAAATTACCATTATCACTAATTCCTCACCCAACATATCTTAAACATCATTTATCTACTACTGCTGCTTCACTATTCTACTACTAATTGGGTATTCAGCACAGCTAGGAGCAAATCAGGAATCCTTCACATATCTTTGTGAAAAGTCTCCTCATATTTCTAAAAGCATTTATACCTGTGTTTGTACCTTTTCCTAGTGCCATCATATATAACAGAAACATACACATAGTTATATACCTGTATTTATAAATCTAACATCTTCAGACGTATAACACTACCATAAATAATACATTTGCAAATACACACATACCTCACTCACAACACCATCCACATCTTAGACAGACTACACTTCAAATTTCAAACAGACACTGAAAATGTTGCTGTATATTTGAACAATAGCTTTCCACAGACTCACAAACATTATTCTATGAACTAATCTCTCTACATGAGTCTGCCAGCCATCGTAGCGGTGGTTGGGACCACCCGCCAGGAATGCGGCAGTCCCAGCACTGCAATTACGATTTGCCCGCCAGTATGGCTGGCGCATCCCAGCTCTTTAACATTGCGGACATTGCTGCTGGCTGCAGCACCGTACGCAAAGTTAAATAGCAATGCTGCGCATTTCCCTGCACTACATGACGGGCACCATGCGGTACCTGCCACGCAGTGCAGGGAAATGCATGGTTCCCTCCCATGTAGCAACACCTCCTTCAACACAGATGGGGCCGCAACGGGCCTTCAAATCCAGCCTCCGCAAGCCTTTCCATGGCGGTTCAACCACCATGGAAAGGCTAGCTGAGGCCAGCATTGTAATCTTACGGGCAGTGCCTGCTAGGAACAGCCACCATTTCATGCCCCCTTGTCCGTCCGCCAAGCAATCAGACTGATTACTTCTGGCAGACCGGTGGTGGATGGTCTTTCCGTCCACCGCAGACAGATTGGGATTCCCACTGCCTTCCTAATTTGGCTGTGGGAAAATCGTGCTCCGATGGCAGTAGGACCACCACCGCATGGCTGGTAGTGGCAGTCCTTCTGTCATCGTTATGAGCCCCTATGTTTGCATTTTTTTTTTTACGTACTCACTTAAGAAGTCAAACTAGGTATGTAGATTTGTATTTAAAAAGTAAAATAGAAAACAATGAAAAGTGGGAGCAATTTGGTGCTTATTTGTTGGTAGAAGGTCGTTTTGAGTTGGGTAGTGATCAACGTATTTGTCAATATTGTTCCAACAAATTGGAAGAGAAAAAATGCTAGCTATAGCTGTATATAACAACCTAGAGTTGGTAGCTATTCCACCAGAACTGGTAGATTTAAATATGTATGAGTCCATTCTTAATCAATCTGTGCACCCATTTCAGGTTATAGTTCGTATAGAGCCTAAAACAGGTAAGCTGCCTCCAGCAGATTTACAAAGATGTCTAAAAGGAAGAGTTGTGTATTTACCATTAGATTTTAAGAACAATATTGAAACTGTTGGTATAGACAGAGAGGAAAGTGAACCTGTAGTTATTCTAGTTAATGGTGTACCAACAAAGAGTCGGAAATATGGCAAGAGTTAGTAGATGTCACAAAACTTTAAAAGGCTACATTATATCTTGCACAAACCAATATTTATTATAAAAATGTATATATGGAAGAACAAGAACTATCTTTAGAAGATGATAGAGAAATTTCAACTGGCCAAACAGAACAAGTGGACAACTCGAGGAGTGAAAAAATGTATGAACATTTCAGCATACATCCTCTACATTCAAAAGAAGTTACAGGAAACACTATTGAATTATTCCAAATGAAGAAAGCAAAGGGAACTCCCATGAGCATATGGGAAAAAAGTTTAGAGGCTTGTTGTTTTCAACAGCTCTTCCCCACTGGAAATGGTGGATTATGATGAATGGCCAGTACATATTCCAGCTTCAGAATATCGTACAACAAGATTGTACTAAGAAGATACAAGATTTTGACAGAGTATTCCATATTTATTTCATTTTCTGTTTGAAAGTGACCTGTCTGGACTTTCATATGCAGTGAACCACATATTAAAAACAGGAGTTCATCTTACACATGTTTGTGCAAAGCAATTTTTGAAGAAAGTTCAGCAAAGAGATGATCATTTAGAATCCCAGTTAATTAATTTGAAGGCGTGTCAACGTGGTACTAATGAGTATTGGTATTGTCATCATGGAGAGCTTAAATGTATGTTAAGAAACTTAGGAACCCCTACATAGTTTGTTACCCTTGGCTGTGCTGAATACACATGGGATTATTTACTTGAATTTCTACTACAAGCAAATTCAAATGTAAACAAATATTGAATTTAAGACAGCTGAAGAACTTTGTTCCTTGGATGCTGTAAAAGTCTGCGGATATTTTAATCATAGGTTTTAAGCTATGATGTCTTTTATCTGCAATAAAAAGAATCCACCTCTTGGAGAAGTTATTGATTTCTTTTGGAGAAAGGAGTACCAAGCCAGAGGTGTTCCTCGTATACACATGCTATTATGGATCATTGAAAACTATGTTACCTGTGCCATTCCAAAAGGAGAAGGAGAGAACAGCTTAAGAAAACAAGTTTTAGTGTTCCAAAGTCATCGATGTGGAAAATATTGTCAATGAAAATACACGTCGAAGGGAAAATGTTATACAAAATGTCATTTTGTTTTCACACGTCCAGTAATTTCAAAAGGAAGAGTTATTAGTTTCATGTCAGCAGTAAGGCATAGTATAACTCAAAAATCTCCAAATAATACTTACAACAGAAGAGAACTGAAGATTCAAAGTATATTAATGACTACAATCCAGTGGTTTTGACAATGTGGAATGCAAACATGGATATCCGGTATGTTGCAGATAATTTGATTGCTGTTGCTCGATATGTTACATCATATATAACGAAATCTGAAAAGACAGAGTTGAAAGAAATGTGGGAAGAAGTTCACAAGAGAAGATTCTTAGTAACAAATTGTATAGCTATAGTTTGAACATGCTTTCCCATCGAGAAATTGGATTCTACGAATGTATGGATGGTTGACCTCTGCAAGTTTATATTCAAAGTCAAGAGAAATCATTTGGGAAAGTTTGGGTCTTGCTGCAAAATCGAGTATTGAAATCTCTGCAAGAAATCGAATACTTAGCATTGAAAGTACCGATATTGTTAAAACTAATATGTTGGATACGTACTATCCCAAAGGGAGTCCATATCAGGAAAACATATTTCTCTATGAAGTACAGCAACATTACAGCTTTAAAAGAAATGTTACTGAAAATATAAGTGAAGAAAAATATGCAGTAATTGGATGTGATGGATGTTTGGTAAAACATGCCAAAGGTAATCTTATTAACCACAGGAAACTCAGCTGCGAAACTCCAGATAAAAGGTAATTTTTCTAATTAGCACTTCTGCAACTCTTTAAGCCTTGGCGTAGTGAAATGGAATTACTTGGGGATTTTGACTGCTATGAAGATTCTTTCAATGATTGTAAAGATAACATTCAATCCACAAAATCCACAATTTTTCAATCTTATCTACAAATGTTAAATGGAGAGATTCAACAAGAACCTACTATAGCAGCTGAAATAGATAGAGACAGTTCTCAAGATAATCCAAATTCTGCTCCACTAAGTCAAGATCCACTAGGACAACACTTTCTTGAAAATGAAGCAGCAGCAGTAGCCATGAATGAAGTAGAAACGGCAATGCAACAAGCACAACAGCATATTATTGAGTTGGGATACTTAGAAGAAAAACGAAATATTGAACAAAAAGAAATATATCAGCAAGTGACACAACAGATAAAGCATGGTTTACTGCATGAAAAATGTATTTAAACCTATGCGAATGTACATCAGTGGGAAAGCTGGAACAGGAAAAAGTTTCTTAATTAAAGTTTTGACCAGTTATATACACAAAACCACTGAATCACATTTATCTTGTGCTGTAACCGTCTCAAACGTAATGCTTGCCTTTGTACATTTAAAAATACAACAGATTTTAAAAACAGATGATGATGTTTTATCTGAAAAATATGTAATTGTATTTGGTGATCTACTACAACTTACTCCTGTAAAAGGTCAACAAGTTTTTAAACACTTTTTTTTTAAAATTCTGTTCATTAGATTTTCACAGCATCTTACAAACATACCACTGCGGCAAGCAGCATTAACCAAATACAACATAAACAAACTTGTAAAGGTACATGTTGAGATCAGATATTACATGACATGCATTCTTTGTGCCCCACTCCAGAGCAACAATGCCCCCAAATCCAAGAAATACGAAAACATGCCAGTATACATAAGCAAGCAATTTATACAGTATCATCATGTATCTGTAGTAATAAATAGTCTCTTAATGACGACCAGATGTCTTTAGGCTTAGACGACACAGGCAATTCCTCTGCATACAACTGCAACTGTTCACGACAGAACAAGAGGTCCTTAATCCACTCATCAACTTTAGGTGACCGTTTGCTGTCCCAAGTAAACATAATACATTGTTTGGCAAGCAGAAGAACCACTCTAACAAAGCTTCCCAGAGCGGCCTTCAACTGGGGTGCATGGCCATGCAGACATTCCAGAGGCGTACACTGTAAAACAATTGCTGTTATGGTGTGTATGCGAGCAACGACACCCTCCCCGTATTTATGCACACAATCACACTGCCGTGCCAGGTGGAGAAAATCAGCCTGCGACAGGCCACAGCGCCTGCAGTGATCTGACTCCCGCAGTCCCCAATCTGGGTTTAGCATAGTGCGTCACCAGACTGGTATTTTGCTGTTTCTATCATTTCATCCAGATATATAATACAGCAAGTAACATTACACCTGCAACAAGCCGATAGCTGAGGGAAGATGGCTGCCATGGGGGAGCTCGCCTAAGAAGCTCCGGGGCTAGGGATCACTCTTTTGTGAATATCCCAGCTTATGCCCCCCATACACCCTCATACTCGACTTCTCTGCACCAAGTAACTTGTCTGCAACACATCGCGCAGTACTACACCCCTGCAAACAAGGGAATTTGGCAAGAAACCTACCAGAATACGATGCCGATGCCTCACGGGGATTGCCTTTGACTCGCGAGCGAAGCGTAGCCTCCCGAGTCTAGGCTGAGGCTGATGCCGTTGCCGAAGTTCCGCCGCAGCAGCTGCTGAGGTAATATCTTTTGCTCCAGCCACCGCACCGAGCTCTCATTGTTGAATTGGTGATCTCTATTCAATATATGGAGAATACCACATCTCCCGTTCCCTCTCGCTGCTGAGAGCCGTGTGGTGCGGTTCCGCCCTGCAGCATTGCTTCTTGCCACCATATCGCTGGAGCATTTTAAAGATCAATAACGGACACCTGACATCAGTTTGCAATCACGGTCGGTGAACAGAGTTTGTAATAAGTGTTCAGATGCCGATCGAACATTCCGACGATCTTCAGTTTTAATCGGCCTAACCCTAAGATGGCGACCATAGAGGATGTTCGGGGAGAGTCTCACCTTCCCCTGCGGGGCTGCGCGGTTGAATCCTATAACCTGGGCAAGTATTGCTGATGCGGTGCCTGACATCTTATTAGGAATGAGCTATTGCAAAGCCAAGCTCATCTATGCAGTGATCCCCATGAGCTCAGATCCTGACCTTAAGATGGCGCCCGTGTTTGTTAGATCTTGGCCTCTTTAACAAAAGATTTGTTCAACTGTAACTTGCCCTTAAGATGATGCCCTTGTTTGCTAGACGTCGCTGCCAGTGAATATGCTAAGATGGCGCCCGGGGAGCTGAACAAAGGTGCCTGGGCTCGTTGCTGGTCTGCTGTTCCTGGCCGGTGGTTGCGGGGGACTCAGAGGCATCGTTCAGTGGCATTCCACCATCAGAGGTGAGGTAATTCCCCACGCCGGGTGCGGCCCGCGCCGAAAGCAGGCACTGGACATTTTCCTCTCGGCAGAGCTGCCTGGGGGGGTGCCCGCTTGCCTTACAGGCTGGAACTCCATGTGAGGACCTTTTTGAGGTGGCAGTGACACTGCATGGGGGACCGTTAGGGTAGCTCCTGAGTGACATGGAGGCCTTACTGTCCCATGTGAGTGACCCGTGGCTGCCCATAACTGTTCTGTGCTGGTTAGGAGTGGCCCGGAAACACCAAACCTGTGCGGCTGGATGACCCCCTCACCTGACTTAATCGGCTGCCGGGGAGACTATGGGGGCTGACAACTGGGGGCTGACAAACAATCTCAAATTAGGGGCCGAGATAACCCTGCATGGTGTTTGTTTTTGGCAATGGACCGAGTATCTTTGTGGCCCCACCGGGGTTTTGGTCCCGTTTGCTCTAACTTTTCGGCCCCCATGAGACACTTTTATTCCATTGCCGGTCTACCAGAACTGATCTGCTTCCTTGCCCCCTGTTTTTCTTCTCCCCACCCTTATTCCCTTCTTCCTCTACTGGGGTCTTGATCTCCTATGTTTGATTAAGCAACTTTTAACTAACGTAACCATGCAAATATGTTATCCTTGTTATACCATGGGCGAAAAACCAAAGCTGTTTGTAATTACCGCTGAACCCGAGTACCATTGGCCGTTACCCGGTGGAGCTGTCCTATGCAGCTGTAGAGGAGTCTGGCCATGGTTCACCCCTTGGCCGTCACCTACCCAGCTGGACATCGGACATTGTTTTTAACGGTGCTTCACGGTCTTGTCTATCTTTCACTCTGACTGCTTGTTTCCCCTGAAGTCCCTTCCCCCCTTTGGTCTGCCTGATGCTATCTGCATTTCTTTTCCCCTGTTTACCTTTCCCCCTCTACCTTCCATTCCACATACGATGTTTCTGTCTTTGCTATGCAACTCGAAAATAACCTATGTTATCGTGTAAACTCATGTTTTTCTACTGTCTGTTCTCACCACGGAGTCCGAACTACCTTGGCCGATGCCCGGTGGAGCTGTCCTATGCAGCTATAGAGGAGTCTGGCTAGGGTTCACCCCCTTGGCCGTCACCTACAGAGCCAGACATCGGACATTGTTCTTAATGGTGCTTCACGGTCTTGTCCATCTTTCACTTTGACTGCTTGTTTCTCCTGAAGTCCCTTCTCCCTCTGGTCTGCCTGACGCTATCTGCATTCCTTTTTCCCCTGTTTACCTTTCCCCCTCTACCTTCCATTCCACATAAGACATTTTTGTCTATGCTACGTAACACGAAAATGTACTTATGTTATCGTGTAATAGCATGTTTTTTGACTGTCTGCTCTCACCGTGGAGTCTGAACACCTTTGGCCGATGCCCGGTGGAGCTGTCCTATGCAGCTATATAGGAGTTTGACCCTGGTTCACCCCCTCAGCCGTCACCAACCCAGCCGGACATCTGACATTGTTTTCCTCACCTCCCCGTTATGTTTCCTTCCCTCTATCTTTCTCTGATGTCGATACTTGGAATCTGTAACTGAAGCAATTATGTAATCTTTAACTTGCTGATCCTCATGTAAAGCGCTCTGATACCTACGGGTCTTGCCAGCGCTATATAAAACTTTGCGAATAAATAAATAAAAAATAAAAATATATAACCTAACAGGAGTGTAATACATTTGATGTATAAATTTAAAATGTATAATACGTAGATTACCATTGGGGGTAAGGCGACCTGTGAGAGTATAAATTTGTTCCCAGTCCCGTGGGAGAATCGGGGAATCCAATATAGCATTCCAGCGCTCTAAACTGCTATCTGACCCACACACCGTCTCCCCCTGCACTGCCTTATAAAGTTTGGTAATTAATTGTTTCTTAGTTAGGGTGACCAAGAGCAGTTGAAGCGACTGGAGCGTGGGGGGCTCCGCCGGAAAGTCAGGGTAATGATCCTTAAGTGTGTGTTTCAGGCGATAGAGGGTTTATTGAAACAGGAAGGTGGGAATCTGGATGTAGCCTGTATCAGCCTCCAACAAATACCTCCCTCCTGGAAAGAGATCACGCATGTGCATAATGCCAACTTCCTTCAGGGCTCTCATGGGCCCCCGCTCTTGAGTCACCTATAGAGCGCTGTGGCCCGTCAGGGGCAAAGCAGGCGCATAGAGTGGAAGCTTACCGCACGCTTACCGATCGCCTGCCAGGCTGCAATAGTGGTATCAATAGTGTTGATCACGAGTTTGGGCATGTGCCTATTAGTGTTTGTGATGATACTTGCAAGTGGAACAGGGTAAGCATCCGCATCCTCCACCGCAATGTGTGGAATAAAATTGTGTGTCCGGAACCAGTAGTACGCATATTGGGCCTGGGTGCAAAGATAATATATATAAAAATCCGGGGCCGCAAACCCTCCTTTATCATAAGTCAAGGTTAATATACGCCAGCTAATTCTGGGTTGCTTATTACCCCATACCAGCCTCAATAGTTGGGATCGTACTGTTTTAAAAAATTGTGTGGTGAGTTTGATCGGGATATTACAAAATAGGTATAGAAACCGTGGAAAGATTATCATCTTAATCACTGCTATGCGGTCAGCCAAGGACAACGGGAGGTGTAACCACCTATCCACTTGTTGCACTAAGTTGTTATAGGCCATTCCATAGTTCCCCTTAATGACAATCTCAGGATAACGGTGTATCCATACACCTAGATACTTCACTGGATCTGTGGACCAGACCAAGGAGTATTCCAGCTGGGGCGGAGGCGTATTGAGTGTCAAGGGAACGATTACTGATTTTTCCCAGTTTATCTTCAGTCCCGAGAATAGGCCAAAATGAATATATTCCTGGATAACCGGAGACAAATACTGCTGAGGATCTCGTATGAAAAGGACCACATCGTCCGCATACATCGAGATCCCAACCGGACGATGATTACATTTTAAGGCAGTTTCTCTATGCCGCTGTCGGATTTTGCAGGTCAATGGCTCCAACATGAGGGCAAAAAGGAGAGGGGACAGGGGGCAACCCTGCCTAGTGCCCCTTCCAATCTGGAAGGGCTCCGACGTGAAGCCACCCACCCTCACCCTTGCCGACGCGTCCGTATATAAAACCTGAATCCACCTCGTCAAGACCATAGGAAACCCCATTCTGTGCAGTATGTGAAACATGTATGGCCATTCTATAGAGTCGAACGCTTTGGCCGCATCGAGAAGGACCGCAGCCGCTGACAACTCCGGGTGAAGGACATGGAACATTGAGAAAATAGTCCTCAAATTATGGGAGGTGGAACGCTCAGGGATAAACCCGGATTGATCGGGGAGCATCAGAAGAGACATTAGCGGTTGTATTTTCGTAGCCAGTATCATAGCCAGAATTTTTGCTTCTAGATTTATTAATGAGAGGGGACGATACGATTCACAGGACGTGGGTGGTTTATCTTTTTTGAGCAGAGTGACAATCAGGGCCTGTCTGAGGGAGGGGGGGAGGACGCCAGAGTCATGAGCCTCCGTGTACATTTCCAGAAGGTGGGGAGAAGGATGTCAGCGTAAGTCTTAGAAAAATTCCGCCGTTTGGCCATCCGGTCCCGGGGCCTTATTATTTGGGAGAGAAAGAATAGCGTCTTGCACATCCGCCTCATCTATGGGTAGACTCAGATACCCTCTATGGGTGTCCGAGAGCCAAGAGCAGGCCACATCTGATAAGTAGTCGTCCAGTGCCTCAGTTTCCATCCCACCTCGGGTTTTATACATGTCCGAGTAGAATTGTCAGAATTGACCCACTATATCATGTGAAGTAAAATATTCTGATCCAGAGGAATTAAGTATGCGATCAACCTGATGATGATCAGCACAGAACTTTAGTTTGAAGGCCAAAGCCTTGCCCGGTCGACTCCCCTCACCAAAAGTACACGCCGTATGCCTCCTTGCAATGTATTTTGCCTCTGTCTCAGCTAAAGTATTATATTCTGTCAAGAACTCCTGAATGCGTGCTAGCAATTCTGCTGACGGGGCACTAAGATATTGCTCTTCCAGTTCGCCCAATGCTTTTTCAACTCTGGACAGCTGACCCCTGATGTCCCTGAGGATCCCTGCTGTGGTATCTATGCATACTCCCCGGATCGTCACCTTAAAGGCTTCCCAGAGTGTAGACTGACTCTCTACCGAACCCACATATATCTCAAAATATAGAACAATAACGGTTCTGATGGCGTCGTTGTAGGTTGGATCGAGCAATCCGTCAGCCCGGAAGCGGCAGGTGAAAGCGTGACAAGGATTTGTGGGGACACTGAGATTAAGGCAACAGGATTATGATCTGATAATGTGCGTGGCAAAGTGCAAACTGCTGTAACCCACCCATTAGCCTCCTTACTCTATAGCCAATAATCTAATCTGGACCAACTATTGAAAGCTGGGGTGATGTGTGTGCCCCCAAGAGTCTCAGAGTAACACAGCCACCAGACGTCAACAAAACCAAACTCTGCCATTGCTTCATGCACGCACTGGGCCACCTAACTGTGCATGCCCCAGAAGGATTGGATTTATCTACTTGGGGGTTGAGGTGGGTATTCAAATCGCCTCCCCATAGTACAACAAAATCTGGCCATGAGAGTAAGACAGCAAGCATATTAAAAAAGGGCGTGGGGTCATCCACTACTGTACCATACATGTTAATAATCGTAACTACAGTCATACCCAACTTGCCTTTCACTAAAGCCCAGCGGCATTCAGCATCCGTACTAGTATGTATAGGCAACAATGGAATCCCTTTTCAGATAAGGATAAGCACCCCTCTGACATAGTTAGAGTAAGATGAAGCCAGCCTAAAACCCGCCCACCTCCGTGCCACCCCAGGTTCAGAGCGATTGCTCAGGTGCATCTCCTGCAACAATGCAATGTGTGTGGCATGTCTGTCTAAATGCGACAATACCTGGCGAATATTCTTGGGAGTTTTAAGCCCAAGTATATTCCATGTCATGCAGTTATACGTCTCACCTGTGAACATTACCCATAATAATCACCATCACAATGGCAGCAGGCAACAAATTATGTGCATACCATGCAGTGCGGGCTCCCACATGAAAACACAATCTGATCATTGTACCTTTGAACTTATGGAATACAAACCCAATCCCTCCCTCCACCCACTTCAGCAACCCCAATTTGCCAAAGACAGTACCCAATAATAGAAACCACCCCCAACAGAAACAAAATACCACAACATAGCTTTTGGGGTACACCCATTGGGGGGAACGTAGCAGCTGAGACTCACTCCCAGATGAAGACGGGAGCGGGCCGCCATAGTAGGAGAAACAACCCCCCCTGCCCACCTGCTGCAAGCCGTCCTCCACGTCCGAAATCCGCTGCTCGGCCTCGCCAATCCTCACCGCATGTTTATCCAGCTTGGAAGAGAAGTGATCCATGCAATCATTAAGTGCCGCTATCTTCCCATCAATAGCCTGTAAGCTAGTGTGGATGGCTGCCAATGATTTTTCCAGGGCAGTGGGGGCCGACGTCGAAGAATCCAGCTCTGAGTCAGAGGCAGCGGTTTGGGAGGATTTGCTGCCCTTGTGAAGTTCGAAGGTAAGCCTGGGCTGGTTTTTCTCCAGCTTGCCCATGTCGGCAGCAGCGCACAGGAGCGCAGGAACCTCAGCCACCCAGCAATAGAATCAAGGGCAGGGGATTCTCCCACCGAGTCAAAGGCGAGGCGCTGGCTATCGTGGTCCAAACACAAAATGAACACACACACAGATAATGAACAATCACTCCACTGGACACAAAGCCTACCAAGTCACACAGACATACCCTACACTGACACACAGCCACATACACAGACCACATGCCAGCAGCAATGGAATACAACATATAGGAAAGCTAAAGTGAGGTGCCCACAAATAGAAGGCAAAGGAGCTAACTACCAAGCATGTGTACATCACATGCAAGATAAGAAACATATAACAACACTCTCAGCCAATCAAATCACACATGGCTGGCACAGTGAGTGAAGTCAAACCACAGTCATCTCAGTGCATCAACTCAGGGAGACAGCAAGGCAACTCATGTATAGACACATGGATGAAAGGAAGCCACCGAAGACAAACAGTGAACAGCCACACATATGTTTACAACTACTTGACAGGAGTATGTCAGCAGCACAACACACAGGGTCCATTGACACACTCCATGACTGTCAAACACAAGTAGTAATCTTCACACAAACCCCATCACACCTGCAGCACACAACACCAGTGTCGGACACACAGGAGGGTGTCAATAATGTCCAGTCATGACACAGACAAACAATCACACTCCCTGGGGGGTATCCACACACATCACTCACACACAGGGATGCCAGAACCAATATCTGCACCAAAACAACAGGCACACATCAAACTCAACAATAACACACAGAGAACCACAACAAGACCAGACATGACCTGTGCAGCCAAACTGTGGAAAGGTAATGGGAGCACAGACAGAACAGGAGTGCACAACCTCATCAGTCAGGAACAATGCACAGACAACATACCACAACACAGACAAGAAGTGCACCATCACAAAACAATCATGGACACAAACTGGGAGAAATGGGCCTACAATGACACAAAGCCAGACATCCCACACCACCCATCAAGTCAACATGATGTCACAGTGTACCACATGCCTGCATATGCACAAGAATGACAAGGGACAGCTCAAATATGAGATGAGAAACCACCAAGCACACACCTAAAACAAGCACAGGAACTAGAACAGACCTATGTTTGTGTGACAGCCACACAAGTAAGGCACACCACACTGGCTACACACATCTGAATGAAACACACCACACCAACAAAACACACACACTGACATGCAAATAGAACACCACACACAGAGCATCTGTCAGCTGCAAGAGACAACACAGCCCAAACACTGCACACAGCCACATCTAACACACAACAGATGCACATGCCAATAAATCACATTGCAAACACAGCAGGACATCAGGGGATGCACACCATGCAAGGACAAGGAAACACCAAACATACACCCACAGCACTGCCTGCACACCAAACATACCAGACCCACACAAATATGAGTGACACAACATGAACACCCACACAACAATCCAAACAGCACACCAACAACATCACACTCAGGAAGGGAAGCAGTACCTCAGCAAACACACATACACCTAACCCAACACCCACAGATTGCCAAGTCTGGGACACCAAAGTGGAAACAACATGACCAGAGGACTGTGCAACACAAACAGTTGAACTGCATATGAGCAACCATGACTGCTAAACAGTACAAGAAAATCACATATAACCAATTGGGAAAATGTCCTGAGTGGCACATTGTTCCTGTGCAAAGATATGCACCACAAAGAACAGTGTCACAAAAAAAAGGGATGGGAAGGCACAAACACAGACACCCCAAGGGGACAGCTGTCATGAAAGTGAAGTGGTGTGCACGTCACTAGTGGACATGACAGGAGTGTACCATACACAAATAGATGGAGTGCAGACTCCCAATGGATAGGCATCTGAAGTACAGATAGGTGATGGTATGACGCCACACACTGCATGCCATACTGGAGGCAATAAAGCCCCATGTGACAGCAATGCATGAGAAAACACACCCACAATGTCAGTGTGGCTGAGTAGGTATGCACAGTCACCACAAACTGCATCAAGACACATGATCAACGAAACCCAACACTGACTTGCCAGTCACATACTCTGCATACTCATAATTGACAAAAACAACAAGTAGAAGTCAGCCAGAACTGCAAGGACACACCAACACACTTCACAGTGCACAACATATAACACATACATGTGCACACAATCACAATCACAGGGCTGAACAATCACACAAACAGGAACTCTACTCCTGGGTGACACATGTGTGTAATTGACATTGCAAGGGTACACACACATCAATACTCCTGACAAATTCACCCCTGCACACTGCATACTTATTGACCACCAAAGTGCACACATTGAAAGTAACCCATGTGACTAGGATGACTGATGACTATACACCTACACTGCTGGGCACACATAAAGTAAGATCACACATACACGATGACCCTGGCCAGCCTGCCTGCAATCCTGTGGATAGAATCCCACTCTGTGCTGGCAGTGCCTCCACACCTGACATGTGTACAATATAGCTAACATGAACAAAGAATGATAATGGCAACAGTATTTCATCTAAAACCACCATCATTGCACCCAAAAGCATCAGAGTCAGGAAGAACTGAAGTCCCTGTCACCCCTGTAAAAGCTTGAAAAAGTGAGAAAAGCCATTGGCAATGTTGAAGTGGCATACATAGCATGTGGCACAGTAAACCATACACACACAGACAAAACAGACAACAGGAGTAACTGTCTTTATTCACATATTCCACAGATAGGCACCAATATTAGACAAGAGCAAGGCCAGTGGCCAGCACAAAGGGCAGTATAGTTACATGAGAAGCTGCACAGGCAAGGGGTAAACAGCAGTGAACAACAAGGCCAGTAGCCAGTCCAATGTGCAAAGTGAGGCCTTGCCTAAGGCAAGCATGTCTGCGCCCGTCCGTGCCTGGACCACGCCCAGTGCCAGGACCCCTGACCCCCGCAAACGCTACAACACCCGACTCCACTACGACTCCAGAACCCTCCTCGCACTCAATGCCGGACGATCACGCACCTGCAGCCTGGCTGCCCCGAAGCGCACCCAAGGACCCTTCCCCTGCCGGAACTGCAGCTTCACCAGCATCCGGCCCACCAACCTACCTACCAAAGAACCCAACCACCTCAGATGCATTCTTCTCAACACACGCTCCGCCCGCAAAAATGCCGTTGAACTCTGGGACCTACTCGACTCAAACTCCCCAGACATCGCCTTCCTGACGGAGACCTGGATGAACCCCTCCTCGGCACCCGACATTCCCATAGCCATCCCGGAAGGCTACAAGATCACCCGCAAGGACCACACCAACAGAGTAGGAGGAGGAATCGCCATCGTCCACAGGAACACTCTCAAAATCTCGACAAACACCGATGACACCCTCAGCACCGCCGAACACCTGCACATCCAGATCCACACCGACCCCAACACCACCCACACTTGTCTACAGACCCCCTGGACCCTGACCACAGTTCGGCGACTCCATCGCCGACTTCGACAGCACACATGCCCTTGCCTCCACAGACTACATCCTCCTAGGGGACTTGAACTTCCACCTCGAGAACAACAATGACTCCAACTCTTCCACCCTGATCGACAACCTCGCCAACCTCGGACTCAGACAACTTGTCACAACACCCACCCACTCCGCCAGCCACACGCTTGACCCCATCTTCTCAGCAAGCTCCCACGTCTTCTTCAACCACAATCCATCAATCAATCAATCAATCAAGGAATTTATATCGCGCACTACTCACCCGGAAGGGTCTCAAGGCGCTTGGGGGAGGGGGTCTGCTACTGCTCGAACAGCCAGGTCTTGAGCTGTTTCCTGAAGGCGAGGTGGTCCTGGGTCAGCCGCAGGTGGACGGGCAGGGAGTTCCATGTCTTAGCCGCCAGGTAGGAGAAGGATCTTCCTCCGGCGGTGGCTCTCTGGATGCGAGGGACGACGGCGAGGGCGAGGTTCGCGGATTGTAGCTGTCGGGTGGGCGTGTAGAAGGTCAGGCGGTCGTTGAGGTACCTGGGGCCCAGGTCGTGGAGGGATTTGTGTGCGTGGGTGAGGAGTCTGAACGTGATCCTCTTGTTGACAGGGAGCCAGTGCAGGTCTCTCAGGTGGCTCGAGATGTGGCTGCATCGGGGGGCGTCCAGGATGAGACGGGCGGAGGCATTCTGGATACGCTGAAGTCTTTTCTGAAGCTTGGCTGTTGTACCGGCGTAGAGGGTGTTTCCGTAGTCTAGTCTGCTGGTGACGAGGGCCTGGGTGACATTCTTCCTGGTCTCGGTCGGGATCCATCTGAAGATCTTGCGGAGCATGCGGAGGTTGTGGAAGCAAGATGAGGAGACGGCGTTGACTTGTCTGGTCATCGATAGGGAGGAGTCCAGGATGACGCCCAAGTTGCGTGCGTGGTCCGTTGGCTTGGGTGCGGTGCCCAGGGCCGGGGGCCACCAGGAGTCGTCCCATGCGGAGGGCGACGGTCCCAGGATGAGGACTTCTGTCTTGTCCGTGTTCAACTTCAGGCGGCTGATGTTCATCCATTCGGCGACATCTTTCATCCCTTCGTGTAGGTCGGCTTTGGCGGTGTCGGGGTCTCTGGTGAGGGAGAGAATCAGCTGGGTGTCATCGGCGTAGGAAATGATGTTGAGGTTGTGTTGGCGTGCGATGGCAGCGAGGGGTTTCATGTAGATGTTGAAGAGAGTGGGGCTGAGCGATGATCCTTGCGGGATGCCGCAGATGACTTTGGTGGCCTCAGAGCGGAACGGAGGGAGGCGTACTCTCTGTGTTCTGCCGGAGAGGTATGGGATGATCCATTCCAGAGCAATCCCCTGGATGCCGGTGTCGTTGAGGCGTTGGACTAGGGTGCGGTGGCAGACAGTGTCAAATGCTGCGGAGAGGTCAAGGAGGATGAGTGCCGCTGTTTCACCTTTGTCGAGCAGGGCTCGGATGTCGTCGGTGGCTGCGATGAGGGCGGTCTCGGTGCTGTGGTTGGCTCTGAATCCGGATTGCGATGGGTCGAGGGATCCGTTCGTCTCGAGGAAGGCGGCCAGCTGCTTGTTGACGACCTTCTCGATGACTTTGGCAGGGAATGGAAGGAGCGAGATAGGGCGGAAGTTCTTGAGGTCGGTCGGGTCCGCAGTTGGTTTCTTCAGTAGTGCGCTGAGCTCGGCGTGCTTCCAGCTCTCCGGGAAGGTGGCTGTGTCGAAGGAGGCGTTGATGATGTCTCGGAGGTGGGGTGCGATGGTAGAGGCGGCCTTGTTGAAGACATGGTGGGGGCATGGGTCAGTCGGAGATCCGGAGTGGATGGTGTTCATCATGCGTGTCGTGTCTTCGAGGGTCACTTTGGTCCATGTCTGGAGGATAGCGGCGGGGTGCGTAGGTTCGGTCGATGGGTGCTGGGGTGGAGCGCCGAAACTGTTGTGGATGTCGGCGATCTTGCGGTGGAAGTATGAGGCGAGGGAGTCGCAGAGGTCCTGCGAGGGAGTGATGTCGTTGTTGCCGGTGCTGGGGTTGGAGAACTCCTTGACGATGTTGAAGAGCTCCTTGCTGTCATGGGCATTCTTGTCCAGTCGTTCCTTCAAAGATTTCTTCTTGGTGGTGCGGATGAGCTGGTGATGTCTGCGGGTGGCGAGTTTGAGGGCGGTCATGTTGTCGGTGGTCTTGTCGAGGAGCCAGGCCTTCTCGAGGGTGCGGCAGGCCTTCTTGGAGTCCTTGAGTTCGTCGGTGAACCAGGGGGCATTCTTGCTTCTGGGCCTGGTGAGTGGGTTCTTCAGTGGGGCGAGGTCGTTGGCACAGGAGGTCAGCCATTGCGTGAGGTCGAGGGCTGCTGTGTTAGGGTCCGTTGTCCTGACCGGTGGGTTCTGGCTGAGGGAGGTGGTGAGCTGGTCGACGGTGATCTTGCTCCAGTTTCTGTGGGGAACCTGCTTCGGGTGGTGGTGGACCGTGTTCTTCTTGAAGCTGAAGTGGACGCAGCTGTGGTCAGTCCAGAGGAGTCCGGTGCAGTGGCTGAAGGTGATGTGCTTGCTGGATGAGAAGAGGGGGTCGAGCGTGTGGCCGGCGTAGTGGGTGGGGGTGTTGACCAGTTGCTTGAGTCCGAGGTTGGCGAGGTTGTCCAGCAGGGTGGTCGTGTTGCGGTCGTTGTTGTTCTCCAGGTGGAAGTTGAGGTCTCGGAGGAGGATCTAGTCGGTGGAGGGGAGGGCGTGAGGGCTGATGAAGTCCGTGATGTCTTCGCAGAACTGTGCGCGTGGTCCCGGGGGTCTGTAGATGAGGGTGCCTCTGAGGGTAGTCTTGGGGTCGGTGTGGATCTGGAAGTGCAGGTATTCGGCGGTGTTGAATGCGTCGGTGGAGTCAGTCGAGATGCGAATGGTGCTTTTGTGAGCGATGGCGATGCCACCTCCGGGCTGGTTGTTGCGATCCCTCCTGATGATCTTGTAGCCGTCCGGGATGGCTATGGCGATGTCGGGGGCTGAGGAGTCGTTCATCCAGGTTTCCGTGAGGAAGGCGACGTCTGGAGATGCGGTGTCGAGGAGGTTCCAGAGTTCCACGGCGTGTCTGTGGATGGAGCGGGTGTTGATCAGGATGCACTTGAGGTGGTTGCTGTTGTCCGTCTTGGTGGGCGTGGTGCTTGTTCGGAGGCAGGAGAAGTTGCAGGATCGGCAGACGAAGGGTCCATGGGTGCGTCGCGGGGACGCTCGGTAGCATCCGGGGACTCGGGCGGTTTTGAGTGCGATGAGCGTAGCGAAGTCGTAGATTCTGCGGGGGGGCTGGCGGGCGCGGGGGCCAGGGGGTCTGGCGCTGGGCGTGGTCCAGGCATGGACGGGCGCAGACGGGCTTACCTTTGGTGCACCTTCGGCGCTCAGTCGGCGCTCCCGCTGCGCGCGTCCGCTGCGCGGTCGCTGGGGGGGCGTCATAAGTAAGGAACCGGGAGGGAGGGTCCGCTGGGAGGCGGGAGGCTGGGTGGCCAATGGGCAGGGAGGAGAGGCGGGACTGCGGGGTCAGCGGCGGGAAACCAGGAAGGCGAGTGACCGGGGCAGCGGTGGCGGAGAGGAGGCGAGGAGAGTGGCACAACACCGAACTCCACTGGACCGACCAACGTTGCATCCACTTCACCTTCCGGAAACCCACCACACACCACCGCACCCAGCAGATGCATCGTCGCTGCTGGAGCAAAGTCACCGAAGACCAACTAACCACCACCCTCGCCTGAAGCCCACCCACAGACCCGACCGACCCCGACGCAGCAGCCCGCAACCTCAGGCAGTGGATCAGCAACTGCACCAACACCCTTGCCCCGCTCAAGAAACCCTCCAACAGCCACACCAGAAAGAAAGCAAACTATTTCTCCGAAGATCTCCAGGCCTCCAAGCAAACCTGCCAAAAGCTAGAGAAGAACTGGATCTGTGAACGAACACCGGAAAGCTACGCAGCCCACAAGAATGCCACACGCAGACACCACCACCTCATCAGATCCGCCAAAAGGGCCTCCTTCAAAACCCGCCTAGACAACAATGCACACAACAGCAAAGAACTCTTCCACATCGTGAAGGAACTCCCCAACCCCAACTCCAACACCATCGACATCCCACCTTCGCAAGAACTGTGCGACTCACTGGCCACCTTCTTCTACCGCAAGATCGCAGACATCCACGACAGCCTCAACACCGCGACTGACCCGGCAACCAACGAGACCTCCACCCCCACGACCACCACCCACACCAACCGCCTGACCTCCTGCGCCAACATTAACGATGATGACACCATCAAGATCATGAACTCTGTCCTCTCCGGATCCCCGTCAGATCCATGCCCACACCACATCTTCAACAAAGCCAGCACCACCATCGCACCCCATCTCTGGAAAGCCATCAACATCTCCTTCGAGACAGCAACCTACCCAGAGAGATGGAAGCATGCCGAGATCAACGCCTTACTCAAGAAACCCAAGGCGGACCCCAAGGACCTCAAGAACTTCCAACCCATCTCCCTGCTCCCGTTCCCAGTGAAGGTAATCGAGAAGGCCGTCAGCAAACAACTGACCAGATACCTTGAGGAGAACAGCATCCTGGACCCGTCCCAGTCCGGGTTCCGCAGCAACCACAGCACTGAAACTGCCCTCATCGCCACCACCGACGACATCAGGACCCTGCTAGACAACGGAGAAACCGAGGTGGAAGTCAATACTTCTCAGGGATAGGTCAGGGGGCCTGGTGTGAGTTGTTATGCAGGCCTTCGACCCCCAAACAGCTCTCCCAAGGAAGGGGTCTACCTACCTGTTAGTTTGTTTGTAGTGAGACAAGGGCTTCCAAATGCTTCTGGGTGGGGGGAATGTTCCATCCTTCTCAGGGGTGGGTCAAGGGGCCTGGTGTGAGTTGTTGTGCAGGCCTCTCACTCCAAAACAGCCCTTCCAGGAATGAGGTCTACCTATCTGTTAGTTTGTTTGTAGTGAGCCAATGACTTCCAAATGATTGTGGGTGGGGGGAGTGCTCCATCCAGCTCAGGTGTGGGACAGGGGGCATGGTGGGAGTTATAGTGCAGTCTTCCCACCCACAAACAGTCTTCCCTGTTAAGATGGCTACCTACCTGTTAGTTTGATGTGAGCAATGTAATCTCTGCCACATGCTTCTGAGGGGGTGGGGGGATCTCCATCCTGCTCAAGTGTGGGACAGGGTACATGGTAGGAGTTGTGTTGCAGGCCTCTCAACCCCAAACAGCCCTCCCTGGGAAGATGGCTACCTATCTGTTAGGTGAGTGTGAATCATTAAATGGCTGGCAAATGCTTCTGGGTGGGGGGAGTGCTCCATTCTGCTCAAGTGTTGGACAGGGGGCATGGTGGAAATTGTAGTGCAGTCTTTCCACCCATAAACACCCTCCCTGTTAAGATGGCTACCTACCTGTTAGTTTGATGTGAGCAATGCAATCTCTGCCACATGCTTCTGGGGCGGAGGTGCTCTATCCTGCTCAGATGTGGGACAGGGGGCATGGTGGGAGTTGTGTTGCTGGCCTCCCACCCCCAAACAGCCATCCCTGGGAAGATGGCTACCTATCTGTTAGTTGAGGCTGAACCTTACAATGGCTTAAAACTGCTCCTGGGTGGGGTAATGCTACATCCTGCGCAGGGGTGTGACAGGGGGCATGGTGGGAGTTGTAGTGCTGGTTGCCTGGACACATACAACCCTGTACATGTTGGCTAACTTTGGGGTGATTCAGATGAAGTGAATGTTAAATCTGTGGGACATGTGTTGGATATTGTGGTGAATATGGATATACTTGGGCCTCTGAGATGTAGCTTTGTAGTTGTGCTGGACAGTACATAGCTGTGTTATGGTCTATATTTGTTTGTACTTACCAGCCTGAACTCCCCTGGCTATTCCTGTGAGACTCTCTGGATGCAGTATGGCAACCACCTTCTCCTCCCATGCAGTGAATGTTCTTAGTGGAATGGGAGGGCCACCGCCAGTCCTCTGAGCCAGCTCACGGTTCTCGCTCCTCTTCTTTTTGAAAATACTCTTCAGGTCAAGCCACCGCTTCATGATTTCCTGTCTGTTGCGCGGGGTGTTCCCTACTGCATTGATCTTGTCAACTATCCTTACCCATATTTGATTTCTTGTGGCTAATGGTGTCTGTTGGACAAGGTTACGAAACAGTTGTGGTTCTACTCTGATTATCTCATCTACCATGACTGTCAACTCACTCTCTGTGAATTTGGGTATTTTCTTTGGTGCCATGGTGTGTGATGTGCAAAGGGGTTAGAGGTGCAGGTGTGTAAGTGGTGGGGGTGGTGATGTGTATGGTGTGTGAGGTTCAGAGGGGTTAGAGGTACAGGTGTAGAAGTGGTGGTGGTGCTGTGTGTGGTGTAAATAGTGATGGTGTGTTGATTTGCCTCTCCTTTGTGCTTTCGTGTTGGACCCTTCAGTTGTAGAGATTTGCAAAGGATTCTGGTCAGGGAAGGGGATGGTTTTATACTCAGCTATGTGGGTGTGTCCAAATGGGGTATTGCTGTCAGGTGTGTTGTGTGGGTTGTCCTGGGATTTGTGTTTTTGTAGTTGCCATGTGGTTGTGTCATGGGGTGTGTTCTGTGTTTTTGGGTGCATGGCTAGTTTGCTGTGTGCACTTTGTGGCCTTGTTGTGAGTTTGTTGCTGTCGACCACACCATTTGTCACGGACCGTCCGCAGCAGTGGCTATGCTACAGCTCTTCCGCTGGCTCTCCCATTCATCACTGTTAGCGACCGCGGCGGTCGGACACAGCAGAACGTACCACAGTAACATCAGGAATATTCTAATTTTCCGTGCGGTATCTCCATTGCCATGGCAGCGGTTTGGTGATTTTCCGCCGCGAATCCAACCGCCACGGACTGATTTTGGCCTTCTCAGTCCGCTATGAGCGTTTTTTCTTTGCCTCGTTCTGCCGCGGTCGGGTTTTTTTGGCAGTTGCTCCTAATTGTACCGCCGGTTTTGCCACGGTACCGGCGGGTGTTTGTTTTCCCCTACCATGGCAGTCGGGGTGGTTTTATGACCGCCATACTAATGGGCTCTTTAGTAAGAATATGCGAGAAGCAAGTGATGAACATGTTGATAACATTCTTCAAGATACAAGAATTGGTGTTTTGACAAAACATGGTAAAGAAGCTTTACAAAGTCAGCTAGTAATTAACTTGTTTCCAAATGAAAACATTGAATATGAAATAATGTACTAATAAATTGGAGAAAATAAGTCTATAGTTTGCCTAAAGCCAACACAGCAAGACTGTTCTACATTCAATCAATAACTTTTAAAACTGGAAAAACAGCCAATAGCGAAAATGGAAGCCATGGATAAAATGGAACACAAAGGAGTTACTATTCTTCTCTATGAGAAATTACAATAAAAATTGGATTCTTTGGAGAAGTCTGTATCTAAGACTGCTGATTTAGAAAAGAGGTTATATGTATGTGTAAACTGTAGAGTAATTTTACGGCGTAATTTGGATGTAGAAAAAGGTTTAGTGAATGGAGCAATGGGAAAAGTTGTTGATTTTGCTAATTATCAGAACAGAGATGGAATTGAACTTTTGAAGATTAAATTTGATCAGATTGAAGAGGTAAAACAGATTGGACATTGTGCTGTTCGTTTTTTGCTTATAAAAGACTTGTTTGTTCATAGAAAACAGCTTACTCTTTCTCTAGTATATTCAATAACCATTCATAATTCTTAAGGTTTAAGTGTAGACTAGGCCTGGGCGGTAAATTCCGTTCCGTTCGCGGAATTTGCGGAATTTGGGTAATTTCGCGTTCCGAGGAGAACGCGAAATTGCCCAAAAATCTGCGTTCCGCGACTTCGCGAAATTTTTTGCTTGTTCGCGTTCTCAATATGCGTGTTCGCGAGATATTTCACCCCGAGCACGTAAACAGCGATCGCGAGCAGGAAAAAAGTATCGCGAACAAGCAATTCCGCGTGTTCGCGGAATTTTTGCGTGTTCGCGGAGATTTTTTACCGTTTCGCGGAGATTTGCGTAACGCGATTACGCAAATTCCGCCCACCCCTAGTGTAGACAGTGCTTTGGTAAATATTGGAAGTACAGTGTTTAAAGAAGGCATGGCATACATTGCATTGTCTCAAATAACCCACCAAGAACAACCTGCATCCATGCTCATGTAGCAATTACACCTCACGTGTCATAGCAAGAACCAGGTGGATTAGGGAGGGTGAGGACAGTGTAATAAAAACAAAAGAACAGCCAAACACAGTTCATGAACCATCCAGGTACTATTTATCCCATTGTTTGTATTTGATTGATTTTGATGAGAAAAAGATTAGTGCTGATGTAAATTGTGTAAGAGAGTACAATCAGTTAAGAAGACTTTATGCTCCTAACTTAGGTGAATATCCCGTATGTGAGAAACGTGCAGTGTGTCAAAAACGGAAATATGACAAATATTCCATTGAGGTTCAAAAAAAGAAAACAATTGAAGAGAATGATGAAACTGCAAAGAAAATGAAAATGGACAGTGTTGATGATATTGTAGGGTACCAGTTAGAAAATAGTTCAGGTATCAACTGCTATGCTAATGTAATTGTGAATGTTGTTTTTTACCTAGAGGTTCTTCATCATTATATTTTTTCAAAAGTTGGCAACTGATAGAACGAAAATCCATATTGCTTCTGGCATTCAGCATCTTTTGAATATAGGTACTGGTTCTTCGCAATTTACACTCAATATACAACAAGATGCACAAGAATTTCTAATGTTTATGCTTGCAGTATTGTAAGATGAAAGAATAGCAACTGAAAATGTATTTGGGCTAAGTTACAGATGGGATCAAAAATGTGAAGAGTGTTCATTTTCTTCTAAAACTGAACGATTCATATACTTAACCATACCAGATTCAAAATTAGTATCTTTTAACAAATTAGTCAAAACAGCTATATATAGAAAGATTTGGAAAATATGTCATTTTAATGCTACAACATTGTAGGGCAAATGGAAGAAAATTGGAAACCAAAATAAAAAATGTTGTGGCAAGTCAATTATCAATTTCAGGAAGAAACTTTCAAGCAGTGGCTATTATTTTCCATGATGGAACTACTACTGCATGTGGACACTATACTGTGTATTTAAAGTGCAATAAAAGATGGACACATTGCGATGATGCCCATTTGAAATTCAAATGTAGGTTGCCTTACGAATTACCAGATTCATATCTGATATTTTTGATGCCAAAGATTTGAAAACTTCATTCAGCCTATTGGGAAGATGTAAACAGGAATTAATGAGTTTATTTTGGATATTTTAAATGTAAATGGATTTGAAAACATTATTTGGCCCATTCGGAAGATGTGAACAATTACTGTTTGCATTATTGCTTGTGCTAATTCATATTGCATTTGTAAAATTGTGTTTGAAAGAAGTCGTTTATATATTTAATCTTTATATTATACGCAATGTAAATGAGAGTGTATATTTTACAAAATGTGCTTGAGAGAAATAAAAAATGTAATGTATTTGAAGAATATAATTTAAGAAACTGTAGATAGGTAAACAGATTTTCCCGCTGTTGTACGATGATTTACATTGAAATCACTGTGTATGGTGAAATTCAGTAGAACTGAGTATGTTATGTAATTCTAAAATAATATTGTGTTCTTAAAAGTATATTATATGCATTAACAGTTTTTCTTCTTTTTTTACAGGAGTTAATGGTAAAGGTTTAAAAGATTTTAAATTCAGTTTACAACAAAATTACTCTAAAATACTTCCACTGAGTTTTGTATCTTAAAAAAGGTAAGATGAAATAATGTAATAAGGATGATAATGGGAACTAATGTTTACAGTTGTTTTTACTGCACTCATCTATTTATTCTAACACTACCCATGCACTCATCTATACATTTAGGTACTATTCACATACTCCTCAATCACCTAGACACTATCTATGCACTTCTCCAATCACCTAACTAGTACCCATACATTTATAATATCACCCAGACACTACCTATGTACTCCTGTAATAAACCAGGCACTACCCCTGTACTCCTCCAATCACTCAGCCAGAACCCTTGCACTTCTAAAATCAGCCTGGCACTACCTATACACTTACCCAATCCCCCAGGCACTACCCCTGTACTCCTCCAATCACTCAGCTAGAACTCTTGCACTTATAAAATGACCCAGGCACTACCTATGGACTCCACCAATCACCCAGGCACTACCCCTACACTAATGCAATCCGCAGAATATTACCCCAAGACTCATGCAATCACTCAGACATTAACCCTGCAGTCAGGCAATCACCTAGACATTACTCATGCACTCTTCCAAACACTCACACATTATCCCTGCACTCACGCAATCACCCAGGAATTACCCAAAAATTCCTTCAATCACCCAGGCACTACCCTTGTACACTTCCAATCACCTTGGCACTACCCCTGTACTCATGCAACTACCCAGCCAGTACCTATGCACTCATCAAACTACCTAGACACTACCCCTACACTCATGCAGTCAGCTAGACATCACCCCTACAAAGACACAGTGATGTCATTTGAGATGTCATCAGTGCTGTCATCAGTGATATCACTGACCATGTCATGAGTCATATAATATGTGATGTCATCAGCAGTGTATAGCGGGTGTGAGAGTTATAGTCAGCTCAACTAACTATAACAGCCGAATTTCTCTGGTTTTGTACAAGTGAAATGTCCAACTAACTATAACGTCCCTGAAACCTCTGTTTTATTCAGTGAATTTCTAAGGTTTTTTAAATGCTAATTTCTAACTATAACACACCTGAAACCTCTGTTTTTTTCAGTTAATTTCTAAGGTTTTTTAAATGTTAATTCATAAGTATAACATCCCTAAAACGGTAATTTCTAACTATAACATCCTTGAAACCCTTGTTTTTCAGTAAATATATATATATATATATATATATATATATATATATATATATATATATATATATATATATATACATATATATATATATATATGTTCACTGAAAAAAACAAAGGTTTCAGAGGCGTTATAGTTAGGAATTGGCATTTAAAAAACCTTAGTAATTCACTGAAAAAAACATAGGTTTCAGGGGTGTTATAGTTAGCTGGACATTTCCCTCGAACAAAACCCTAAAAAATTCCCCTGTTATAGTTAGTTCAGCTAACTATCACTTGCGCCCCCGCAATGCACTGCTGATGATGTCACATATTACATCACTCATGACATGGTCAGTGTCATCATTCATGACATCACTGATGACATCTCAAATGACATCACTGATGACATCACTGATGATGTCATCCATGTAATAAATTAGTGCATCTTCTCACACCCTAATTAAACCTTTGATACACCGACTCAAAATTTCAGATGGTCATTTTGAAAACCATAGATACTCCAATACCAATAACTACATACCGACTCATTAAGTCTTAGGTCTACATACACCTCTACTCACTCGCCTGTACAGTCACTCATACTTACAGTCACTCCGCACAAGACTATCATATGCATTTATACACCTATATAGACACTCACACACCGCCAACCATCCATTGAGGTACTGACACACCTAGTCAGTCTTGCAAGTAATTAAACACAGCCCAATTTACTCACCTATACAGTTAAACACACTCAAATTCACTTACTCATAAAAATAGTACCACATTCTTACGCTCTTATACAATCATTGATACAAGCAAACACTCATCCATACAGCCACTCTCACAATCACACACTCTCACATATACCCAGTTATATACTCTAACACACATACACCCTGCCTTTCAAATATGTAGTTATTCACACATTTACCACTGAGATATACATTCAATCACTAACACCCCTATACAAACACTCATCCAACCATACAGTTCATCACATATGTACTCTTAAAACCATGCACCCATAGAATCACCCACTCACACATCTATGCATAGAGTCACACACACCCTACCCACACAAACACTCAGGCACCCATACAGATACTCAGACAACCAATCAAAAACCCATATAGACACTCATATAGGTATTCACAAAACCATGCAGCCACTTATACACCTACACACAGACACATACAGACATCCACACAGTTTAGTCACTAGTCTGCAGTAAGATACATTTAATGACTCACTTATAGAGTCAGTTACGCACCTAGAAAATCATCTATTCACACACTTGTACACCCACTCATTCTTCCACAGGCCTTTCACTATAAATATATAAAACTTATTTAAACTTTACAGAAACACACAGTCACTGGATGACGTCATCAGTGATGTCATCAGTGATGTCATTTGAGATGTCATCAGTGATGTCATCAGAGATGTCACTGACCATGTCATGAGTGATGTAATATGTGACGTCATCAGCAGTGCATTGCGGGGGCGCAAGTTATAGTTAGCTGAACTAACTATAACAGGGGAATTTCTAGGGTTTTGTACAAGGGAGATGTCCAGCTAACTATAACACCCCTGAAAACTATGTTTGTTTCAGTGAATTTCTAAGGTTTTTTAAATGCCAATTCCTAACTATAACGTCCATGAAACTCATGGTATTTTCAATGAATTTCAAAGGTTTTTTAAATGCTAATTCCTATCTTTAACTTATCTCTGAAGATATCATGTTTAATGATTTTGATTGGATTTCTATATTTTTTAAATTCAGTGTATGAATTTAATTAATTATGTTTTTTTTAAAATACTTGTTTATCACCATTTTTTAAACTTATTTTTTCAATTAATTCTTTTTAACAAATAAAAAATATTATTTGAATTTAATGGGTTTTTCAAACATATTTTTTTATATTTTTCAAAATATTTTTTAACTATATGTACAAAACTTTATTTTATATATTTGTTTCCCATGTTTTTGGATCCGCGCACCCTATGCGCACCGTTCTCGATCCCTACGCATTAGCATAGGCTCCCAGCCTATATGCGACACGTTCGATGTACATAACGAGACGTTTACGTGCTTCCGCGATGCGTCATCTGCGACTATGAAGCGGTAGGTGCGCGGATCCCGCAAAATATTTAACATTTAAAAAAACATATATATATATGTATTTCATGTGAATATTAATTGAAGACAAACTCTAAACTAGTCTTAAAACGAATATATTTTTACGTCTAATCCTATAATTTTTTTTTATTCAATTTCGTGGATGCGCGCTCGGTGCGTGCTGCGTAAGCGCAGGGTGCGCGGATCCCATGTGACCTGCAAAAAAAGAGATTTGATTGGTTCATTACACTTCCTGTTCTAACTATTGAAACACCCCACCCAATTCAATCATTCTTCTTTCACCTTCTTTGGAGGAGCATCTCTTTGCAGAGAAGAAGATTTTTTAGACTAAGTTTACACTTAGCTCTAACTTTTTTCAACTAAAAATGGCTTCAGGGCAGCAGGCATCACCTGCATCTCCTCATACATCTGAGGATGAATTTTTGGAGGAGCCACCACGCAAAGAACGTTTTTCTTCAGTGGTGTGGAAATTTTTTACTTTTCCTGAGGGGCAGAATAAGATCAATGCCACCTTGGTCACGCGCAAGATTTGCAAAAGAGTGCTCTCGCGAGGGGATCCTAACAAGAAATTCTCATGCTGCATGGCAAGTATGATGAAGCACCTGAGGACCCTTCATCCGAACAATCTTGAATGAGAAGAATGCCGACGGATGAGAAACACTCCTGCGCCTTCCACCTCATCGCAGCCGAGCACTTCAAGAGTGCATCCATCAGCCCAAAACTTGGACATCCGTCCTCAATTTCAATATTTAAAAGTGCTCTGCACTAAGTGCAATGCAACTTTGTGCTATGGTTAGCAGTCGATCGATCTGATCTGCCGCCGGCAAGAAAGTCACATTTGCTAGTTTTTTTTTGTTTGTTTCCTGAAGTTCATTGTTTGGTTCCTCATGTTTTTTTTTTTTTCAGAAAAACCAAAAAAATCACAAAATTGTTAGAAAAACCAAAATAAAATATAAAAGAAGAAAGAAGAAAAAAAAAAGTTCTTGTAAAAACTAACTTTCCTGGTTTAAAAAAAGAGCTAAATTTCTTTGTTAGTGTGTGAAAATTTAGATGAATGTATGTGTAGTACGTAATTGAGTGAATGAATGCATTAGTAGCGTATGGTGAATGTATAAGTGCAGAACTATGAGGAAGTGCTGCAGCATCACACAGTAACCTC
Organism: Triturus cristatus; assembly: GCF_964204655.1. NCBI lineage: Eukaryota > Metazoa > Chordata > Amphibia > Caudata > Salamandridae > Triturus > Triturus cristatus. The sequence goes on from NC_140585.1 coordinate 162,657,634, forward strand.
TTTAACTCCAGTGTGCTGTAGTACTTCTGAAGCACAGGGATGCAACATATGTACATAAATATGTTGCAAATCCATGCTTCTCTCTGCACGGCTGCTTAATCTGCAGCCATGTGGTGACATTAGGCACCTTGCACCTTAGTGCAAGGATATCTGTGTCATGTGCTGTTTGTTTTTCTGCAGGAAGACACACCTTCCTGCACAAAAACAATGAGAAATGCATTTTTCTTCTTCAATGTATGCTGAACATTTTTGTATGCATTGAAGATATAAAAATGTGGAGAAATAAAAATAATTTTCTTTATTGTACTTTCCTACACCAATTTTAGAATGGTGCAGCATTCACATACATATCGAGATTTATGATTTATGATAAATCTAGACATGTGTCTTGTTCTATGAGTATTCAGTGCAATAATGCACAACAACACTTATAGAACACCCTTTCAACGCAAAGTGTTGTGGATATTGACTTAAATTTGGAGCATACACCCTTCTTAACCTATTATAGTCTTTTACACAGTTTGCATCTGCAGTAACCTTTGTCTCATCAAAATCAATCAAAAACAAACCATATAATGTTCTGACTCACAACAAAGCAACATATGCAATACCCTCTTTAAATACGGTAGATCCAATGTTCACCAATGCACTGTCTATACTTAATCCTTGAGATTTATGAATAGTCACTGCATATGCCAGAGAAAATGGAAGTTGTTTCCTACGGACATATAAATCTTTAACAAGCAAAAAAAGAAACTGAACAACGACCAATTTCTTTAACTTCATCAATCTGATCAAATTTAATTGTTAAAAATTAAATTCCTTCTTTTTTCTGACAATTCACAAAATCCACCACTTTGCCCATTGCACCATTAACTGAACCTTTCTCTACATCCAAATTACGCCTTAAAATTACCCGACAGTTTACACACGCATATAGTGTCAATTCAATTCAATTCAATTCAAAAGAGTCTTTATTACGATTATTCATCTTAAAAGACATAGATATACAGATAAAACAGTGTTAAATTCCACGACCATAATTTGAATATCATAGAATCTAAAGATCTTACACAAGCAATACAATACATTAAAAAATTTTTAAATCCCATTAAAATTACTTCTAAAAAAGATAAAATTTACAAACTACTATAGTCCACCATTTCTTTCACGAATAGCCCAAGACCAGCTAAGGAATTTGGCTACCCCTATGATAATTATTTCGTTATCACCAATTTTTAATAACCTTTTGGCAGTCAGAGCAGAGGTCGCACCAAGAGTTCTGCTCAGGGGTTTGAGCCACATGCTCTTAGCTGAGTGATAAGCTGGACAAACGTAGAGGAGGTGGCTTACACTTTCTATACAATTAGGACAAAATGGACACCTATCTCCCTTACCAGTTTTCCATTTGTTAGTAAATTCCCTAAGTGGGAGCGTTTCTACCCGAAACTGATGGTACAACCTACGGTCTCTTGGTTTTGTAATTAGGTCCCAATAAGATTCGAGGGATGGTTCATCTTTTAAATCCCAGAAGTCTCTAGTCAATGGAGAGCCTACCAGAGTAGAGTATCTCCTAAATTTTACTAAACTCCAGTATGCTACTCTAAATTCCGATTTAGTTGGAAAATCAGCCACCTCCGGGGATACCCACAAATCCCTCATTCCCATATCAGTGAGTAAGGTTTTGATAGTTTTTAGCCATATGATCTTGTTTGAGTGGTCCAACCCCCTTACTTCTAACAGGGCCTTAGCGAGTTGATGTAGTTCGGGAGTAGACCATAGCATATAGTGTCTTTTCTAAACCAGCAGTTTTAGATATTTTTTTTCTAAACAATCCAGTTTTGATCTCAACTTTCCCGTCAAAATAATAGTGATTCCTTCATGCAGTATTTTATCGATGGCTTCCATTTTTCCAGTTTTAATAATTCTTCATTGAATATTGAACACTCACGCAGTGTTGGCATTAAGCAAATCACTGACTTATTTTTAGCAATTTCCACGTACACTTTTGCAGGAACTGCATTTTCATTTGGAAAGACATTGCAAAGTAATCGACTCTCCAAAGCTTCTTTCCCTTGTTTTGAAAGAATTTCAATTCTTATATCTTGAAGAATACTTCCATATTCAGCATCATTTGCCTGTCGCATATTTGATGTCAGTTCTTTGTATTCAAAATTACTCCAAATGTTCACATTACCAACACTGCCAAGAGACTTTCTGGTATCTTCATGGGCAAGTGTTTTAAATACCGGTTGTCCTTTTACCGGAGTCAGTTGCAGTAGATCTCCAAAAACTGTGACGTGTTTTCCTCCAAATAACACGTCATACTCTGTTTTAAGAATTTGCTGCACTCTTAAATGCACAAAGGCAAGCATCAAGTTTGAAACCATGCTCACCTCATCAATAATGAGAAGTTTCATTTTCTTCAGTACTCTTGAAACTTCACAACAAGCTTCTCCAGATAGCTTGTGGTATTCCAATTTGTTCTCATGCTCTACTGGCAGCATTAGTAAACGATGTAAAGTAATTCCTTTAATGTTATGTGCTGCCAACCCAGTTGGAGCAGTGACAACACAAGACAAATGTGACTCAGTTGTTTTTTGCAGATAAATTGTAATTACTTTAATTAAGAAACTTTTTCCTGTTCCAGCTTGACCACTCACATACATTCGGATAGGTTGAAATGATGTACATGAGCACCCTCTCTTTTCATGAAGTAATCCTTGGTCTTTCACTTGCTGATATATTTGTTTCTGTTCAACATTTAGTTGCTCTTCCAAGTTTCCTAACTGTATTGCATCTTCTTGTGCTTGATACATTGTGTTTCCACCTCATTCATTGCAATCGCTGCTTCATTTTCAACTATTGGTTTTCCTAGTGGATCTTGACTCAGTGCAGCAGAACTTTGACTGTCTTGAGAACTGTCTCTAGCAATCTCAGCTGCAATTATAGCTTCTTGATCAATTTCATCATTCAACATTTTGACATAATTTGCTAAAGCACTGCATTGTATGCTATCTTTACAAGCATTAAATGAATCTTCAAAGCTGGGAAAATCTCCAAGTATTTCCAGTTCTGAACGCCATGGTTTGAACATTTGCAAAAGGGCTAAATAGTAAAATTCCCTTTTGTCAGCAGTGTTGCAACTCAGTTTTCTGTGATTAATTAAATTTCCTTTCCTTTGTTTCACCAGACATCCTTCGGAACCAATCACTCCATATTTTCCATCGTTGGTGTTCTCTGTAGTATTCCGTTTAAAAGTGTAGTTTTGCAGCACTTCATAGAGACACATGTTCTCAAGATGATGACTTCTATTTGGATAGTATGTGTCCAACATATTCGTTTTCAAAATATCTGTACTTTCTGGGTCATTTTCTGCTAAATATTCAATTTCTTGAACAGTTCTCAGTACCCAATTGTGTATTCCTGCAAGACCTAGACTCACCCAAATGATTCTTCTACTTTTGGAATATAGACTTGCAGATGATAACCGATCTGAACATTCATATGCTCCAATTTCACGATGCCATAACATCTTCAAACAAAAACTGTATAATTTCTTACTTAGAGTCTTCTTGTGAGAAATCTCTTCCCACATTTCTTTCAATTCAGTCTTTTCTGATTTAGTAAAGACGTTACATATCGAGCAACAGCAATGGAATTGTCCGCAACATACTGAATATTCATGTTAGTGTTCCACATGGATAAAATAACTGGATTGTAGTCATTTATGTATTTTGATTCTTCGCTTCTTCTTAAGTTGTAGGTGTTTTTCGGAGACTTTCTTGTGATGGTATGTCGTATAGCTGACATAAAACTGTTCACTCTTCCTTTGGATAATACAGGACATGGAAATCCAAAACGACATTTGGTATAGAACTTATCCTTTGACTTGTACTTTCGTCGACAGTATTTTCCACACCTGTGGCTTTGAAATCGCAAGACTTGTTGTTTTAAGTTTTTGTCTTCTCTGCTACTTGGAAGATCACATGTAGCATAATCTTCAACGAAAGACAAAACAGTTTCATCTGAATCTGTTCCAAATTTGGGGGCGTCCTTGACCCATAACAACATATGTATGTGAGGAGCACCTCTTGCTTGATACTCCTTTCTCCAAAGGAAATCCACAACTTCTCCAAGAGGAGGATTTTTTTTATTGCAGATGAAAGACATCATAGGTTCAAATCTATGATTGAAATATCTGCATACATTGACAGGATCCAAAGAGCACAATTCTCCAGGTGTCTTGAATTCAATATTTTTTATATTGCAATTTGCCTCTCGAAGAAATTCAAGTAAATCATCCCAAGCATACTCAGCACAGCTTAGTGTAACGAACCATGTAGGAGTTCCCAAGTTCCGTAGCATACATTTCAGTTCTCCATGTCGACGGTACCAATATTTATTAGTCCCACGCTGACATGCCATCAGATTAATCAACTGAGATTCTAAATGACCATCTCTCTGATGCACTTTATCCATAAAAACCTTTGCAGTTACATTTTGAAGATGCATTCCAGTTTTTAAAATGTGATTTACTGCATATGAAAGTTCAGACAAGTCACTTTGAAACAGAAGATGAAACATATAAGGGATACATTGACGAAATCTTGGATCTTCTGCATATAATCTTGTTGTCCGATATTCAGATGCAGGAATCTGCACAGGACGTTCATCATATCGTCCACCTTTTCCTGTTGGAAACAACTGCGGGAAACAACGAGCTTCCAAGCTCTCTTCCCATACACTCATGGGACTTCCTGTTGCTTTTTTCATTTGAAACAACTCAATCGTATTCCCCATCACCTCTTTGGAAGGAAGTGAATGTACACTGTAATGTTCATAGATCTCTTCACATCTGGACATGGCCACTTTTTCAATTTGTCCACTTAATGTTTCAGTATCTTCTGCTAAATCTATTTCTTCTTCTCCAACAAACACATTTCTATAGTACTCATTGTTTTTTAACAGATACAATGACGCCTTTTGCACTTTTCTAACATCCACTAACTCTTGCCAGATTTACTTATTCTTAGTAGGAACACCATTAACTAGAATGACTAGTGGCTAATTTTCTGCATGGTCTACACCAATAGTTTCAATATTTTTCCTTAAATCTAATGGTAAATACACAACTCTTCCGTTCAATCCTCTTTGCAACTCTGATGGAAGTAATTTACTTGTTTTGGGCTCCATACGAACAATAGCCTGAAACGGACAAACACATTGTATGAGAATAGACTCATACGTATTTAAATCTATCAGCTCTGGAGGAATAGCAACCAACTCTAGATTATTATGAACAGCTCTAGCAGGCATTTTATTCTCATCTAATTTGTTATAACAATATTTGCAAATACGCTGCTCACATCCCAAATCAAAACAATCCTCTACCAGCAAATAAGTTGCAAATTCCATCCACTTATCATTATCTTCTATTTCACTTTTTAAATACAGATTGACACCCCTAGTCTGATTTTTATAGTGACTTCGCCGACAACAAAAACAAGAAACATTTGGTCTTTCACCTGAAATTACCTTAAACTTTGTGATTTCATCCTCAAATTTTTCTGTAATTACGGGTTGTACATTGTCTTCAACATTTTGTTCTACTAATGTGTCAGTTTCTTCACTCTCTTGCTGAGGCCCAAAGTAACAAAACTCAATATCATCACAGACCTGCTTCACATCTGATACTGACCCACGCAAAAGAGCACTGTTCAACTCACTTAACTTTAGTGCTGGACTTTTTGCATAATACAACCTTCTCACTAACTTCCGCATTTGAATATGATGTACTGCCAGCATTCTGAAATGGTGAAAAACACTTTGACAAACTTTCCTAGAAAGACAAGCCAGAGAATGACCTTGCAAACCAGTATGTTTTCTCACTCTGCAAGGGTCTAGTCCTTGCAACAGCTTAATCATTTATTTTACACTTTTTTTAGTATAGGCTCGTAAAAACTACATAATTTTTCAATAGATTCGTGTCGTACACTGCACACACTACTGCAATCCCAAGTGTACACAGGGTTTTTAGCACGTCTCCCTAAAACTTCATCTGCTATCACTTCTTCTGCATTTCTTTCAACCATTTTCTCTTTCTCAATTGGACAACCATCACTAACTTCATAACCTCTACCACTGGTGTCAACTGCATACAATAATTTTTCGCTCAGTGAATAACTCTCTTCATTAAAAAAAGGCTCTGAACTAGAACTGTGTTTCCATTCTCCCAAAAAAACATCACAACATTTTTTTTATTAATAACTCTTTTCCTCCTACTTTTGGCCTTCATTACATATATTGGTTTATCTAGTGATCAAATTCTGTTTAACACTAAAATAAACAGTTTCCTTTTTACTTCAAAAGCCTTTTCCACAATGTTTTCAATATGCTTCTTCTTTTTATAAAATAGAGCTCTCTTTTTATATTTCTTCACATCTATCAGCAAATTATGTACTACTCTCTTGTAAAATATTTTTTTGCGTAATTCCTTATACTGATTTTGCCTTCTTTTACCATACTTTATCTCCTTCGACTGACCATTTGCTTTTTTACTTTTCCTCTTATTTTGAATTTTTTTCTTACTTGAAAAATTCGTAGTAATTCCAGCATTATCTACATTCTGTTTTCTCCAACAAACATTTTTCATAAATTGCTTTGTGATCTTACTAGAAGATTTTTTCCTTTTAGCCACATTATCTTGTACATTCAATACTTGTGGTTGATGTATCTTCAAATAATCCTCCTGTCTCTGTTCTTTTCTTTTTCTTTTTTTTTCTGGAATGATTTCTCTATTTTAACGTTGAAAAACAGTATCTGTAAAAAAGAATCACAAATAAAAGTATATTAATAACTTTCAAATGTATACTATTCCATTACTGTATACACACATTTTATATAAAAACTGACTAAGAAACTATAGCCCTGAACCACAAGTGTGACGATGGTTAAAACACTACATGCATAGTGCATACTACTTTGAAGCAGTTCATGCCCTAAACCCTACCTCACTAAAAGAATACATGCTAACAGTACTATAAGGAGACACACTGGGTGAGTAACAGGGTGTTTGCTAGAAGTGTATGAATACTAACTGGGGAATTAAAGGTGTGAAAGACAACTGTGTAGGTGGTTACAGGACTGCATGCATACTGGATAGGCATTTAAAGCAGTCCATGTGCTAAGGCCTGGCTCACTGCATGAGTACTAGGGTACTGACTGAATGATTAGAGTACAGCAAGGAGAGTGCCTGGGTGAGTTTATAAGTGGTAGGCATTTGGCGCAGGCAATGGATTAGTACTTGGTACTGAATGGGTCACTAGAGGAGTGCAAAGGGAGTGACAGGATGTTTGCTGGACTGTATGGATACTGACTAGGGAATTAAAGGTGTGAAAGACAAGTGTCTAGGTGGTTAGAAGACTGCATGCATAGTGGATAGGGGTTTGAAGCAGTCCATGTGCTAAGGCATGGCTCAGTGCATGAATACTTAGGCACTGACTGAGTGATTAGAGTACTGCAAAGAGAGTGTCTTGGTGAATTTATAAGTGTTTGGGTTTTGGCACAGTGAATGTATTAGTACATGGTGCTGAATGGGTCACAAGAGGACTACAAAGGGAGTGACAGGGTGTTTCCTGGAAGTGTATGGATACTGACTAGGGAATTGAAGGTGTGAAAAACAACTGTGTAGGTGGTTAGAGAACTACATGCATAGTGAATTGGCGTTTGAAGCAGTCTATGTGATAAGGCCTGGCTCACTGCATGAGTACTTGGGTACTGACTGAATGATTAGAGTACAGCAAGGAGAGTGCCTGGGTGAATTTATAAGTGGTAGGCTTTTGGCGCAGGGAATGGATTAGTACTTGGTACTGAATGGGTCACTAGAAGAGTGCAAAGGGAGTGACAGGATGTTTGCTGGACTGTATGGATACTGACTAGAGAATTGAAAGTGTGAAAGACAAGTGTCTAGGTGGTTAGAATACTGAATGCATAGTGGATAGGGGTTTGAAGAAGTCCATGTGCTAAGGCCTGGCTCAGTGCATGAATACTTAGGCACTGACTGAATGATTAGAGTACTGCAAAGAGAGTGCCTTGGTGAATTTATAAGTGTTTGGGTTTTGGCACAGTGAATGTATTAGTACATGGTGCTGAATGGGTCACTAGAGGACTGCAAAGGGAGTGACAAGGTGTTTCCTGGAAGTGTATGGATACTGATTAGGGAATTGAAGGTGTGAAAGACAAGTATATAGTATGTTAGAAGACTACATGCATACTGCATAGACATTTGAAGCAGTCTATTTGGTAATGTATGGTTCACAACATACGTACTTAGAAACTGACTAAATCATCAGACTACTTTTAGGACAGTGCCTGGGTAAAACTTTTAAATTTTCAGTTCTGGCACAGTGAAGAGAATAGTACATGGTACTGCACCTTAGTGTCAAACCCTGACTCATTTTATCAATGCATAAGCAAAGACTAGCTTCTAATGCTACTAAAATTTGACAACATGACCAGTTTTAAAAGAGTTATGTGTCAAAAAATACACGATGTTACTCAATCCTTCTCTCACAGTCGTTCCCAAATGCACACACACTCACATTGTGATTCTAGACAAGCACCACTATCCCTAGGAGTTTACCAAAACTCATTCACTACAGTGGAAGTGGTAAGGGAATTGCACACAATCTACATATTTCAGGACTGCACTTTAGTGTCAATGCCTCACTCATTTAATCAAAGCATAAGCCATAACTGTCTTCTAATGCTACTAAAACTTGACAACATGACATGTTTTAAAACAGTTATCTGTCAGCAAACACACGATGTTACCAAACGCTTCTCTCACAGTGGTTCCCAAATGCACACAGACTCACAGTGTGAGACAAACAACACTATCCCTAGCAGCTTACCAAAACTCATTCACTACTGTGCAAGGGATAAGGAGACTACACACAATCTACATATTTAAGTACTGCACTTTAGTGTCAAAGTATGACTCATTTTATCAATGCATAAGCAAACACTGGCTTCTAATGCTACTAAAACTTAACAACATGACAGCTTTTAAAACAGTTATCTGTCACCAAATACATGATGTTACCAAATGCTTCTCTCACAGTGGTTCCCAAATGCACACAGACTCACAGTGTGATTCTAGACAACAACCACTATCCCTAGAAGTTTACCAAAACTCATTCACTATTGTGGGAGTGGTAAGAGAACTGCACACAATGTACATATTTCAGGACTGCACTTTTGTTTCAAAGCCTAACTCATTTAATCAACACATAAGCAAAGACTGGCTTCTAATGCTACTGAAACTTGACAACATGACCGGTTTTAAAAGAGTTATCTGTCATAAAATACACAATGTTACCCAATCCTTCTCTCACAGTGGTTCCCAAATGTACACACACTCACAGTGGGATTCTAGACAAGCACCACTATCCCTAGGAGTTTACCAAAACTCATTCACTACAGTGGAAGTGGTAAGGGGACTGCACACAATCTACATATTTCAGGACTGCACTTTAGTGTCAATGCCTGACTCATTTGATCAAAGCATAAGACATAACTGTCTTCTAATGCTACTAAAACTTGACAACATCACATGTTTTAAAACAGTTATCTGTCAGCAAACACACAATGTTATGTTAATGGGTTATTGTAGCGCGCACAGCTACTCCTGGAAGTGTCCCGGCGCGAGCCTGTGAGGATCCAAAAGAGGAGAGGAGTTAAAATAGGAAGGTTTTAAGCTGCTTTATAAACTGATTAATTTCTTTGATGGCCCGTAGAGAGACGGGGAGTGAGTTCCAAGCCAACGCTGCCTTAACCGCAAAGGATCTGCCCCCCATTCTCTGAAGGCGCACCCAAGGAATCCTTGCAAGCAGCAGAGAAGATGATCTTAGAAGTCGGGTTGGCACATAAAAAGCAAAACGTTTCCTGAGATATGGCGGACCACCAGCATATAAGGCGCGTTGGGTTATCACCAAAGCCTTAAACTCCACGCGCTTCCTAACCGGGAGCCAATGAAGCGTGCGTAGATGATGAGCCATGCTTGACCTCAACGGGATGTTGAAAACCAATCGGGCTGCCGCATTCTGCACTACCTGCAGTTTTTTAAAGATATATTCAGGGAGGCCCAGATACAGCCCATTGGCATAATCCACCCGGGAGAGGATCAGCGCCCGCACCACTGATTCCTTAGCTGGTCTTGGCAGCAGAGGAAGAAACTTCTTAAGGGACTTAAGAATCCCAAAGCAGCTCCCCGTCAGTCTTTTGATCTGAGATGAAAAAGACAGCTGCTCATCGAACCAGACCCCTACATTTTTTGCTGGGAGTCCTGAACACAGGGGTAGGGGAAAATCAGACGGCCAGAGGGATTCGCGAAAGCGAGGGGGAAAGTTACCGTAAAGAAGGATCTCGGTCTTTTCCTCATTGCATTTAAGTTGAGCCGCCATAAGCCAATGAAAAACAGCTCTCAGGCAGTCCTGCACCTTTGTGGTGGAAAAATCCGATTTACTCCAGGTGAACAAAAACTGGGTGTCGTCGGCATATGCCACAACCTTTGCACCCCATGCCTCGGCTAAAAGAACCAGAGGGGTGACATAAATATTAAACAACAGGGGACTCAAAGAGGACCCCTGTGGAACACCCGTGGTAACTTTCTGCGGAAGAGATGAAAACGGCGGCAGCCAGACCTGTTGAGACCGTCCCTCTAAAAAAGACTCCAGCCACTTCAGGGCTCTGCCGGTGACACCTATATTGGCAAGCCGAGTCAAGAGCAGAGCATGAGGGACGGTGTCAAATGCTGCCGACAGGTCCAACATTATGAGGGCTGCCCTTCCTCCCGAGTCTAAACACTCGCTAATAGCTTCCGAGACCTCTAACAAGGCAGATTCAGTGCTGTAGGCAGCTCTGAAGCCCGACTGGGCAGGATGTAAGAGACTGAAGCCTTCGACAAAATCAGTAAGCTGTTTGTTAACCGCTTTTTCACAGATTTTTGCGAGGCAGGGAAGAAGAGAGATAGGACGATATTTCCCTGGAACTTCCGGGTCCAATGAGGGTTTTTTCAGCAATGGGAGGATTTTGGCTTCTGTCCACTCTAAGGGAACAACTACTTCTTGAAGGGAGAGGTTAATAAGCACGTTAACCTCATTATTCACTACCTCAGCGGTAGAGGCCAGAAGTCTAGCTGAACAAGGATCCGCCGGCGACCCCGATTTCATAGATTTCAAAATTCTCAGGGTTTCCGATGGGTCGACAGACGCAAAGGCAGAAAGCGTAAGGCCAGCACTAGGGGCCACATCCACATCATGGTTCCGGCCAACAAATGACCTTTGTATGGTCTGTATTTTATCAATAAAAAAATTAGACAGTGTTTCACACCAAGTGGCAGAAGTCGGAAGTTTAGACGCCATAGCCTTAGGGGCCATGAAGCTCTGTTACCAAACGCTTCTCTCACAGTGGTTCCCAAATGCACACAGACTCACAGTGTGATTCTAGACAAACAACACTATCCGTAGCAGCTTACCAAAACTCATTCACTACTGTGCAAGGGATAAGGAGACTACACACAATCTACATTTTTAAGTACTGCACTTTAGTGTCAAAGCATGACTCATTTTATCAATGCATAAGCAAACACAGGCTTCTAATGCTACTAAAACGTAACAACATGACAGGTTTTAAAACAGTTATCTGTCACCAAATACATGATGTTACCAAATGCTTCTCTCACAGTGGTTCCCAAATGCACACAGACTCACAGTGTGATTCTAGACAAGCACCACTATCCCTAGGAGTTTACCAAAACTCATTCATGACAGTGGAAGTGGTAAGGGAACTGCACACAATCTACATATTTCAGGACTGTACTTTTGTGTCAAAGCCTGACTCATTTATTCAAAGCATAAGCAAAGACTGGCTTCTAATGCTACTAAAACGTGACAACATGACAGGTTTTAAAACAGTTATCTGGCAGCAAATACACGATGTTATCAAATGCTCCTCTCACAGTGGTTCCCAAATGCACACAGACTCACAGTGTGACTCTAGACAACAACCACTATCCCTAGGAGTTTACCAAAACTCATTCACTACTATGGAAGTGGTAAGGGAACTGCACACAATGTACATATTTCAAGACTGCACTTTTCTGTCAAAGCCTGACTCATTTATTCAAAGCATAAGCAAAGACTGGCTTCTAATGCTACTAAAATGTGACAACTTGACAGGTTTTAAAACTGTTATCTGGCAGCAAATACACAATGTTATCAAATGCTCCTCTCACAGTGGTTCCCAAATGCACACGGACTCACAGTGTGATTCTAGACAACAACCACTATCCCTAGGAGTTTACCAAAACTCATTCACTACTATGGAAGTGGTAAGGGAACTGCACATAATGTACATATTTCAAGACTGCACTTTTCTGTCAAAGCCTGACTCATTTAATCAACGCATAAGCAAAGAATGGCTTCTAATGCTAATAAAACTTGACAACATGACAGGTTTTAAAAGAGTTATCTGTCAGAACATACACGATGTTACCAAATACTTCTCTCACAGTGGTTGCCAAAATTACACAGACTCACTGTGTGATTCTAGACAAGCAACACTATTCCTAAGAGTTTACCAAAACTCATTCACTACTGTGCAAGGGGTAAGGGGACTTCACACAATCGACATATTTCAAAACTGCACTTTAGTGTCAAAACATGACTCATTTTATCAATACATTAATCTGTCAGCAAATACACCATGTTACCAAATGGTTCTCTCACAATCCTTACCCAAATGCACACAGACTCACTGTGTGATTCTAGACAAACAACACTATCCCTTGCACTATACCAAAACACATTTCTTAATCTAGAAGGAGTACTACATTTTAGTGCAGAAACATAACTCATTTCACAAATTCATAAACAATGACTGGTTTCTAATTCTACGAAAATATAAAAACTGCACAGTTATCTGTCTACAAACACATGAAAAGCACAAATGCTTATCACAGAATGGTTTCTACATGCTCACACACTGTCAATAAGATTGTAGAGAAAAAAAGTACTCCCTACACTTCAGCAGGAGAAATAAATTAGTCTGATTAAAATCAAAATAGTCTACATACATCCCCTCACAATTAAATAACTCACCTTTCAAGTTGTTTTCTAGATTAAGAAGTATATCAGTCACACACCAGATATCAGTCACACACCAGATTTTCTTATACAGAATCTCTGCACTGTGCACCTGTCAGCAAAACCAAAGAATGGCAACGTTTCCCTCTCATTTTCCACACATATACATGTAAACATCAAATCACATTCCTTCCCACATAAATTCAAAAGCAAACACACATTTCTATTGGTTAAACATTTCAACCCTTTCCAAATGACATCAATTTGAACCCTTCCCCCAATTTGCCTTCTGCCTGTTACCATAGAAACAGGTCATGGTACACTGTGCTGAGCACACAGGTCACATGTTCAGCACACAATGTTGCTAATCAAGACAGCAAGTGTGCTTGACTTTTCAACATATCAGCTTATCATATATAATGTTCCTTACAATCAGTTGTTGTTAACCAATAAGAATCATGCGTTTAAAAAACAGAAATATTCACCCCACCTTTCAGTGTAGAAGGTTGTCAAACAACCAATGATTTCTTGTCTTTTTTCAAAATTGCAACTTAGCCACCATTTTAGAAACATCTTACTTTCCAAACTGCCATTTCATTTACAGAGACCATCTGAGTGCATCCAAACTTCCTTTCAAGATGCTTAGAGTGTGGATTGTGGGACACAGCTACATTTTCTGGAGCCAAAGGTATGCAGAAAACAAAGGCATTCACAAAGAGCTAGGTTTGCCAAATGTAGGCATTAAATGGTTTGGACAGAGAGGGTTAAAGTGGCACCAATTGATGCCATTGGTGAAATCCTTCATGCAAATCCAATACCCTGACCTCATAATAGTGCACTGTGGTGGCAATGACCTAGGCACTTTGACTGGGGTAGGTCTGGAAATGCTTATGAAGGACACTTTTGCAGAACTGATTTCACTTTTCCCTAAAACTACCTTTGTGTATTCTAACATATGCCAAAGGCAGAAATGGAACTGGTCCAATCATTTTTGTCCACAGATTGAGAAAGCTAGGAAACATGTGAATAAATCTGTTTCTGCTTTTCTCCGAGACCACAGAATGGGGTCCATTTACAATAACAATCTGCGCTTTCATATGCAAGAGATGTATAGGAGAGATGGAGTACACTTTACTGATGAAGGAAACAGAGTCTTCCTCAACAACTTTAGACTCTGTATAGGTACTTACTTATAAGTACCAAAAACTGTGAATGAACACAACGGCTCTTTTTAGAGCCACTCAAGAACAAAACACTTAAGCTTGATCTTTAGCTCACAACAATTTCATTTTTTTTTTCCTTGGATCCGCGAACCCAACGCGAGAGAATCCGTGCATCCAACGCGATAGGATGCGCGCACCGTGCATGCATTTCGCCGTTTAAAGAAAAAAAAAGGGGGCCCCAGGGGGTCCTTCTGGGACCCCCTAAGCACCTCTAGAGGGTCAGAGTATTTCCACTCTGCCCCCTTTATATGTTTTACACACTTATTCCCCTTGCTTCTTCAGCGTCGCTTCTACCGAGGCAGAAAATGGCTGCCAACAGTTCCTGTTTTCGAATGTAGACAGACACTCGACAGCCAATTAGCATTCAGCGTGCGATCGGGAGGGTGCACGCTTGATTCGGGGAGGGTGCTTTTACGGTGCGCGTAGGGTCCGCAGATCCTCCCCGGCCATAGATATTTATGTACATTTATCTCTAATTTTCTCAGGAACTGCTGAACGGATTCACACCATTTATGCAAAAGACACGAGTCTAAACTGAGGACTACGGGCCCGATTCACAGAACTAACTTAAGACAAAGTCCTAAACTTACTACTTTTGGTATTCACAGAAGTTAGGATTGTGTCTTAAGACGAATTTAAGACAGACTTAAGACTGACTTAAGACAGACTTAAGACAGACTTAAGACAGACTTAAGACAAACTTAAGACAGACTTAAGACAGACTTAAGACAGACTTAAGTTAGGATTTTGTCTTAAGTTTGTCTTAAGTCTGTCTTAAGTCTGTCTTAAGTCTGTCTTAAGTTTGTCTTAAGTTTGTCTTAAGTTTGTCTTAAGTCTGTCTTAAGTCTGTCTTAAGTCTGTCTTAAGTCTGTCTTAAGACAAACTTAAGACAAAATCCTAACTTCTGTGAATACCAAAAGTAGTAAGTTTAGGATTTTGTCTTAAGTTAGTTCTGTGAATCGGCCCCTACCTCTTTGCCAAACTTGGTGTCATTCCATTCAGCAGTTCGGGCTGTAGCTGCGACAACAGATCCTATGGGAAATTGCATGGGGGAAACGCGTTTTGGGAACCCCATTTTTCTCGGCCCCTGCTTGACGAATCACCACGAAACTTTCAGGGTAGGAGCGGAGTGGAGCTGGCCAAAAGTTTGGAAAATTTCGCGAGGATTCATCAGTGATGTCACTGACCATGTCATGAATGATGTCATATGTGACATCATCAGCAGTGGATTGCGGGCACGGGAGATGTAGTTCGTACAACTAACTATATCGGAGGAATTTCAATGGTTTTGTTCGAGTGAAATGTCCAGCTAACTATAACACCCTTAAAAACTATTGTTTTTTCAGTGAATTTCTAAGGTTTTTTAAATGCTAATTCCTAACTATATCAGGTCTGAAACCTATGGTTTTTTCAGTGAATTTCAAAGGTTTTTTAAATGCTAATTCCTAACTATATCAGGCCTGAAACCTATGGTATTTGCAGTGAATTTCAAAGGTTTTTTAAATGCTAATTCCTAACTATATCAGGCCTGAAACCTATGGTTTTTTCAGTGAATTTCAAAGGCTTTGTAAATGACAATGTTTAATGTATTAATTGTTATACTGATTTTTTTGTTGCTGATATACTACAATGTTTAAAATGTTTATTTTTAGATATTTTATTTTTTTAATTACATTGTACATTACAATACAAAATATACTTTCTCAGAATGAATTACTGTAGTTTAAATACTTTGAAAATAGGCAATAGACTTTTAAGTACAGTAGTTACAGTTGTTGCAATGGGCAACACAATTTCAAACACAAAGCAACATTGAGCTCAATGTGAATCTTTAGTCAAATGCAATTAGTTACTTTATGGATTACTTTACAGGACTGGATGCTAGATTCCGTCCTTGGACATCTCCTGTAAACAGTTGAGTAAAAGCGTTTTGGTTACAGTAGTGAATTTTAAGGATTATTATTGTATTTTAAAAGTTGACACTTGGAACATTTTTCACATAGAATCACCAATGGTATCATATGGCAGAAAATTCACTTAGCAGGTAAGTAGTGTTATCGTTACTTTTTCTTACTCAGTGGTGGATCCTGGATCCAGCACAGGTGAATCTCCTGTAAACAGTTGAAAGAATTTGTTTAAGTCAAACAGACAATTTTTTAGGAATATTTTTAATTGTGAAAATAGACACTTAGAAACTTTTCTACTTAAAAGCACACAATGGATTCCTATGGAAGGAAATACAAGTTACTGTTAAGTATGCTTATAATTACTTTTCAGGGTCAGTATTGGGCTAAAAGATGCAGCTCTGAGTTATCTCCCGATAACAGGTGAGTAAATCGTAATTCGTAGTTTGGCTGATTTTAGAGGAATATTTGTACGTTACAAAAATAGACACTTAGAAACTTTTCTACTGAAAACCACACAATGGATTCCTATGGAAAGAAATACAAGTTACTGGTAAGTATGCTGTTGACTCGAAGATTCCTCGGGAGCGGAACGATTCAAAAAGGGGTCCACCTCTCGACAGCCCCAACCCTGAATGCTATTAAAGCACAGGAGAGTGGGATGGTCAAGCGGGGAAGGAAAGGATGGGAACAGCTGGGAGGGAGATCTGAAAATAAACTTAAACCACGTTTAATCCAGGTGTACTCATCCTGGATCCCACTCAAGCAATACCCTGTTCTGAATGATATAGAGGCTTCACATAGGTTGACTTGCTTCGCTTCACAGGGGATGAGCAGACTGCCGCCTCATGGCCCCCTGTTAATAAAAACGGTCAGGAGTTAAAATGCTTCTTTCAACTCCGTGGCACTTAAGTCAATGTCAACCGTTGGTTAATGTTTCAGGGCGATGTATTATACAAGTACCACTAAACACCTAAGATCACCCAGGAATTTGCACACAGGGAATGCGAAATAATAACACTCATGAATTTTGTGTAGCCATGCGGCCAAAGTATACACTCAGCAATGAACAGCAGGATAGGGTTCTCTCGCCACACAAGGAAAGTCTAGGCAGGAGTACGGAGTCTTCGCAATAACAATATCGAGAGCAGCGGCTCTCAATGATCCAGGTGGTGCATGTGCACCCTTACCCTACACGGGCGAACAGCAGACGTCGGGGATCTCGGCTGCATCGGGAGAACAATCAGCGGCGAGTGAAACGCCGAACGGCGTTTTCAAAGGTTTACCTCTTCCGGGTTCTTCCCACGTGATCGGACTTGGTGGCGGAAGCGTGGGGATCATGGGAGTTGTAGTACTAACTCCCATTTTGTTCTCGTTCCGTGTCCACCATCCGGCTAACCACCCCATCAGCGCTCTCGCCTTAGCGTCTGGTGAGCTATTCCGGGCATGACGTGAGTCAGGTAAGGCACGGAGAGGAAGGAGTGTAACAGCACATCCTTTCTTCGGGGCCCCTTTTGAGGGCCAGGCTTACTAGGGTTCTTTTTATGAAACAGATTTACCAATCGAGGGGCATGCATGTTAGTTGCTGGCTCCCACGAGTTCTTCAGGTCCATAATCCTTCCAAGCTAAAAGGTACCATAAGGATTTGCGTCTCCACTTGGAGTCGAGTATTCTCTCCACCTCGTACTCTGGTTGTCCATCTATTATTGCAGGAGACGTTGGTTGTCGAGGTGGTTTGGCAGATGGTTTCAGAAGGGAAACGTGAAAAACCGGATGGATCCTCATGTGTGAGGGTAAGGCGAGTTTGAACGCCACTGGATTAATCTTTTTCACTATGCGATACGGGCCCACGTATCGAGGATTGAAAACACTGTATTTGCGAAACCTGAAATTCCTTGTGGACAGCCATACATAGTCACCCTTCTTATAGGTAGGACCTGGTCTACGATGCTTGTCGGCCTGTTTTTTGTATTGTTCCTTGTTTTTTTGTAGGTTTGTTCTGGCGGTTTTCAGAGTTTCTTGAATCACTGTAACCCTTTCTTGTACACTCGGTATTTTCTCATTATACTGAGGTTTCACTATGGGAAGAAAGCGTGGATGAAATCCATAAGTACAGAAAAAGGGTGTCATTTTGTTGGAACTATGCTGAGCGTCGTTGTATGCCACTTCAGCTAACCACAGAAGGTCCACCCATTCGTCCGTTGTTCGATCCACGTAGCAACGTAAGTATTTCTTTAAGGTTTGGTTCAGACGTTCTGTTTGACCGTCTGTCTGTGGGTGGAAGGCCGTGGAGGTGGTGTTTGCTATATGAAGTGTTGAGCATCAGGTTTTCCAAAATTTGCTGGTAAATTGAGGGCCTCTATCTGTAACGATGACCTTGGGTATCCCATGAAGACGCACGACATTTGTGAGCAGTAAGGTTGCCAATTGGGATGAGGAGGGCAGGTCAGCGCACGCAATGAAGTGACCCAACTTAGTTAGGTTATCCACGACCACTAAAATGGTCGTACAGCCTTTATCCTTCGGTAAACTGACGATAAAGTCCATTGATACGTATTCCCAAGGTTCTTCTGGAGAGGGTAACGGTTGCAGCAGTCCTTGAGGTTTTCTATGGTCTGCCTTGGCCTGACAGCACACAACACATTCTTGGATTCTTTTAGTGATGTCTTGTTTAACATTGGGCCACCAAAAGTGGCGCAGAATTTTTTCCATAGTTTTCTCCAAGCCTGCATGCCCAGCGCATGGATCTTCATGGCACCAAGTGAAGACTGTTTTTCTTAGTGCAGGGACAGGTATTAACAGCTGATGCTGGCACATGGGAAGACCGTCCTTTAAGTGCCATTCTGTATTTCCCTCCATCCAGGTTTTCCAAGATGGACTTTTAATGGCCTGTTTTACTTGGTTTAGGAAGTTCTCTGTTTGTATTACACACACAATTCTTGTGGAGGGAATGATGGCATGTTGCTCCTGTTTGTTCTCAGCAAGGGAATTGTCACGACGAGATAAGGCGTCTGCCTTCCTATTCTCCAACCCGGGTCTGTAAGTAACCCCAAAGTCGAACTCCGCAAAGAACAACATCCACCGTAGTTGACGAGGATTGAGTAACCGAGCCAACTTCATAAATTGCAGGTTTCGATGGTCCGTATATGCCGTTACGGTATGTCTTGCCCCCATCAGATGATGCCTCCATTCTGTAAAGGCGTCTTTGATAGCAAGGAGTTCTTTTTCTGCTATGGTGTAGTGGGTTTCCGCCGTGTTTAATTTACGGGACATATAGGCCACCGGATGTAATTGCCCGTTCGTTTTGTTTCTTTGTGATAGAATGGCTCCAATGGCCACATCCGATGCATCTGCCTCCACTACGTATGGTATGTCACTGTCAGGGTGGGCAAGAATAGGTGCAGTGGTGAAAGCGGTTTTTAACACAGTGAATGCCTTCTGGGCGTCTTCAGTCCATACATAAGAAACGTTCTTCTTAAGTAGTCTGGTTAGAGGAGCCGCCACTTGCGAGAACTGCTGAATAAAACTTCTGTAAAAATTGGCAAACCCCAGAAAACACTGCAGTTCTTTTACATTTTTGGGGGGTAGCCAATCTAAAACAGCTTGTATTTTACGTGCTGCCATTTCTTGTCCTTCAGCCGATAGAATGATTCCCAGGAATTCCACTCTTCTCACGTGGAATTCACATTTGCTTATTTTACAAAATAAGCGATGTTTTCGTAGTGTGAGCAGAACCGCTCGAACGTCTTCTACATGGTTTTCTTCTTTCTCAGAGTATATTAAGATGTCGTCAATATAAATGATAACCGTAACATCAAGGAACTCACGCAGGACGTCGGTTAAGAAAAACTGAAATGCGGCTGGGGCGTTGCATAGGCCGTATGGCATCACACAGTACTCAAATAGGCCATATCTTGTGCGGAAGGCCGTCTTCCACTCATCACCAGCACGCATTCTTACCAGATGGTAAGCGCCTTTCAAATCCAACCGGGTATATATTACCGCTCAACGTACTTGGTCTAACAACACTGGAATGAGGGGCAGAGGGTAGCGATTCTTAATGGTGATGTTATTCAACGCTCTAAAATCCACACAGGCTCTGAGTTCTCGATTGGCCTTAGGTATAAAAAAGAGGGGTGATGCAGCGGGTGATTTGGACGGTCTTATGAAACCATTGTCTAAGTATGTGTCTAGATAGTGGCGTAAATGTTAATTTTCTGGTTCTGTGAGCGCGTAGATTCTTCCACATGGCACCACAGCCCCGGGGACCAGATCAATTTGGCAGTCGGAGCTACGATGCGGTGGTAAAATATTGGCTTGGTCTTCGTCAAACACGTCCCGGAGGTCGTGGTATGGTGAAGGTAAACGAACGTCTTTCTCCTCAGCAGTGGCTATCATATGCGTTCGAGAGGACTTTTTTGTCGTACTCTGTCGATTAGAACTACAGTGTTCTATACAATAGGGCGAATTAAATTCGATCGTCTCTTTCTCCCAATCAATTATCAGATTGTGTTTCCGGAGCCAGGGAAGACCCAATATGATTCCGTACTGGGGTGCCTTTATCACATTGAAACAAAGCGTTTCCCAATGTTGTTCTTCCCAAGATATCTCCAGGTTTTCCGTACATTACCGGATGGGGCCAGAAACCAATTGCCGCCCATCTACCGTCATCACAATTTAGGGTTCGGCCTTAGGTATTAGTTTTAAATTCAGTGAGTGAGCTAGTTCCTTATCTATAAAAAGACCAGTTGCTCCCGAATTTACCATGGCCTTGAGGGGGCGTTTCTGTTCCCCTAGATGGAGGTGTAAAGACACATGCAAATGGGCCCTCGAACTGTCATCAATGTTTTGTACGGAAGGGATCGCCTTTATGCCCAAGAACCTCCCTTCTTGTCTTCTTGAGCCTTGAAGTTTTCCGTCTTCAGATTTTCTCCACTCCTACGGGACAAGACCTCTCTATCCCTTCCTGTCGGTTTAGCCAAACACTCCCTCACATAATGCCCCTTCTTTCCGCAGTATAGGCACAGCCCATTCCTGCGTCTCTGCTCCTTTTCTTCTGTGGTAAGAGAGGCTCGAACTGAACCTATTTCCATGGGTTCCGAAGTGGAGTTATATCCTCCTTGAGCTGGTCTAGCTCGGTCAAACCTAAAAGAGGTTTTCTCTCCTCTCCTTTTATCCACCCTACGTTCTGCTAATCTGTGGTCTAACCTCTGGGTTAGTTCAATGAGCGCCTTGCAAGAGGTGGGTTGAGGATCTATAGTAGCCACTACGTCCTTCAGTTCATCCTTACGGCCCTGATAAAACAACGCGCGTTGTTTATTCTCGGGCCACTCTGTCTCTGCAATCAATCGTTGGAAGGCGTTGACATACACAACTAAATCTTTATTCCCTTGTCTTAGTTCTAGCAGTTCACGTTCGGCTGTAAAGGTGGGGCTCTGCGGTCAAACACTCGTTCAAATTTGTCTCGAAATGCATCCCAGTCATACAAAAGTGGATCATCGCGCCGCACCAAGCGAACAGCCCACTGTGCGGCATCACCGTTCAAATAGGAAATGGTGAAGGCTACTCTAGATTGGTTGGAAGGGAAAGCCTTGGGTTTACACGAAAAGTGTAGAAGGATTTGTGTGATAAATACTTGCACCTTATGGGCATCTCCTGAAAACCTTTCAGGAGCTGCAAGGGGAATAGGCGTAGGCAGTTCTACACTGAATGGTGCGGCTGAGGCTGAAAAGCCACCTGAAGGAAACCGCCCCATACCTGCATCAAAGGGGTTGCGTTGCATTCCTTCAAACCTCTGCCTTAAGGCTGCTGTTTCGGCTCGAGAGGTGGCTAGTTCTTGCTGTACTAAGGATAAGGCACCTACAACTTCCTCTAATGTGGCCATGTTTTGCATCGACCCGCCCAGGAGGAAGTCAATTCGTGGGCTGATTATTCTGTTGACTCGAAGATTCCTCGGGAGCGGAACGATGCAAAAAGGGGTCCACCTCTCGACAGCCCCAACCCTGTATGCTATTAAAGGACAGGAGAGTGGGATGGTCAAGCGGGGGAAGGAAAGGATGGGAACAGCTGGGAGGGAGATCTGAAAATAAACTTAAACCACGTTTTCTCCAGGTGTACTCATCCTGGATCCCACTCAAGCAATACCCTGTTCTGAATGATATAGAGGCTTCACATAGGTTGACTTGCTTCGCTTCACAGGGGATGAGCAGACTGCCGCCTCATGGCCCCCTGTTAATAAACAATGGTCAGGAGTTAAAATGCTTCTTTCAACTCCGTGGCACTTAAGTCAATGTCAACCGTTGGTTAATGTTTCAGGGCGATGTATTATACAAGTACCACTAAACACCTAAGATCACCCAGGAATTTGCAAACAGGGAATGCGAAATAATAACACTCATGAATTTTGTGTAGCCATGCGGCCAAAGTATACACTCAGCAATGAACAGCAGGATTGGGTTCTCTCGCCACACAAGGAAAGTCTAGGCAGGAGTACGGAGTCTTTGCAATAACAATATCGAGAGCAGCGGCTCTCAATGATCCAGGTGGTGCATGTGCACCCTTACCCTACACGGGCGAACAGCAGACGTCGGGGATCTCGGCTGCATCGGGAGAATTATCAGCGGCGAGTGAAATGCCGGCGTTTTCAAAGGTTTACCTCTTCCGGGTTCTTCCCACGTGATCGGACTTGGTGGCGGAAGCGCGGGGATCATGGGAGTTGTAGTACTAACTCCCGTTTTGTTCTCGTTCCGTGTCCACCATCCGGCTAACCACCCCATCAGCGCTCTCGCCTTAGCGTCTGGTGAGGTATTCCGGGCATGACGTGAGTCAGGTAAGGCACGGAGAGGAAGGAGTGTAACACATGCTTAGAATTACTTTTCAGGGTCAGTGCTGGTCTAAAAGATGCAGCACAGGGTTCTCTCCTGATAACAGGTGAGTAAATCGGAATTCGTAGTTCGGCTGACTTTAGAGGAATATTTGTACAATGGTAAAGGAAGGGGACGGGGCCTCAGGTGACGTGTGCAAACACGCCCTGTGGCGTGTTTTATGTTGGGGAATTAATTTCTTTTCAATCCTGCGGTCCCCTGGGGGCCAACTAGCCCACCGGGTACCTCCAGTATGCATCAGGGAGCTGCGTTGCAGAGCGGTGTTCAGAGGCCACGCCCCTTTTTACAGCACTCTGCAACGCAACTCCGTGGCACTTCCTGGAGGTACCTGGTGGGCTAGGTTATGGCCCCCCAAATTAGCCCCAGCCCGGGGGACCACCACCCCGCGGGGCTTTGACAAAGGCCTCGATGGCCCTGGGGACCGCCACACCCCAGGGCCGGCCCCTGTAGTATCTCGGGGTGCCCACCCCGGGACACTGCTGTTTGTTTGTTTCTTTGTTTGTGTTGCAGAGTGTTGCAAAAAGGGGCGTGGCCTTTGAACACCTCTCTGCAATGCAGCTCCATGGAGCATACGGGAGGTACCTGCTGGGCTAGTTGGCCCACAGGGGACCTCAGGATTGAAGAGGAATTAATTCCCTAATTTAAACCGCGCCACAGGGCGTGTTTGCAGACATGTCACCTCAGGCCCCGTCCTCTTCCTTCACCATTGTGCAAACGCGCCCTGTGGTGCGTTTTAAGTTGAGGAATTAATTCCTCTTCAATCTTGAGGGTCCCTGGGGGCCAACTAGCCCATCAGGTACCTCCAGTATGTGCCAGGGAGCTGCGTTGCAGAGAGGTGTTCAGAGGCAATGCCCCTTTTTAGGTCTCGCATAGGGCAGCGCATGCGCTGCCTCTCCGAGGCATTAAGTAATTTGTAAATGTGTTGAATCTCCGCCTACTGCAGCTCTTTGTCAGTAATTGGTTCCTGAGCTTGTCTGTTTTAGTGTGTTGGTTTCTGACAGGCTAATGCCCTTTGTCGATCAGCCTTTACTTTTTTAAGAACGCCCACGCAGCACCGCCTAACTACAGTAAACATGCTTTATGTGGCATGAAGTGTTTCAGTTGGAACTCTTTTGTTTCTTTTCGTGGCTATTGCTGAAAGAGTTTAGCTGTGTTTAGTTTGAGGCATTGGAATGAAGTGAATTGGGTCAGTAGCGTGTTTTATTATTATAGCTGTGTTTACTTTGAATTGGGTCCATAGCGTGTTTTATTAGCTGTGTTTTCTTTGAGGCATTGGAATGGAGTGAATTGGTTCCGTACTTTTAGTGTACGATGGTCCGTTTCTGCTATTTATTTTGTTTTCATTTTTTTTTTCAGAACAATTACACTGTTATTTAGCGCGTTTTACTTATGTAACTAGAAGGGTTTAGCTGTGTTATTTTGCTGCATTGGAATGGAGTGATTTGGCTCGTAATTTTAGTGTACGATGTTCCTTTTTCTGCTTTTTTGCTTATGTTTATTTATTTTCCCGGGAGAGTTGCATTGCTATTTAGCGCGTTTTGATTTATTTTCCCGGGAGTTTGGCTGTCTTTACTTTGTGGCATTGGAATGGAAAAGACCTTTCGCATCACTCTGTGTCTTCATTTGCATCTCTTTGAGGCTGGGAACGAAGAGATTACAATCTATACTGCCCATTTTAATGTACTTCATTATCTTGGCCTGGTTTCGGTTCTCAGCTGTCACAAACAAGTTGACGCTTCACACCATACCAGACTTTCTGTCTTCCGATTTTTTTACCCTTTTCACACATTATTCCCAATTGAAGGGCACTGCGAAGTGGCTGTGTGCGCGTAGCGTGGATGCGGGTAGGAAACCCTTGAATAATAGTGTACATGGGCGCAATGCTTCAGGCTCTTTTATAATTGTCCCTTGTGCCTTTATGAATATATAGCAAATGGCACACCATGTACTGACTTCGTAAGGATAGCAGGATGATTTGATGTGTGAATGAAGTCCCGTAAATATACGATCATACTTGATATCAGCAGCGAGCGTGAAGCGTGTTGATGTGTAAAATGGTATACATTTGCCCAAAACAAACGTTTCTTATTTACAACTGTGCTCGTGTTATAAGGAACATCAGTTTAGCCTTTGGTGCTGTTTTGTTGTTGTAACCACATGGGCTCACTGTTTTCGGGTGTTTTATACTTGCAAGCTCTAACTTTATTAATCCCTCTCGAATCTCATCCCATGTTCTAAGTATGTAAAGACGGCAGGATGATTTCATGTTACAATTTCGTGCTGTAACTATACTATCGCAGCTGATGTTAGCAGTGAGCGTGAAAATTCATCATTTTGTAGACAAGCACGCCGTCGTGCATAAAACTAAACATTTGTATTTGAAACTATGCTTGTTTTATAGTGTATATGGGCTCAGTGCTGCAGGCATTTTTTTTAGTTGTAACTTCTGCCCTTATTAATTCACAATAAATGTCACATTATATTCCGAGTGTGTAAGGATAGCAGGATGAGCTGAGATAACAATTACGTGCTGACATTATACTATCACACCTGCTGTAATCTGCCAGTTTTGCGAGCATTGGAATGGAGTGATTTGGCTCGTAATTACTATCGCAGCTGATGTTAGCAGCGAGCGTGAAAATTCCTGATTTTGTAGACAAGCACGCCGTTGTGCTTAAAACTCAGCATTTGTATTTGAAAATATGCTCGTCTTATTGTGTATATGTGCTCACTGCTGCAGGCAGTTTTTTTAGTTGTAACTTGTGCCCTTATTAATTCTCAATAAATGTCACATTATATTCCAAGTGTGTAAGGATAGCAGGATGAGCTGAGATAACAATTACGTGCTGACATTATACTATCACACCTGATGTAATCTGCGAGTTTTGCGAGCATTGGAATGGAGTGATTTGGGTCGTAATTACTATCGCAGCTGATGTTAGCAGCGAGCGTGAAAATTCCTGATTTTGTAGACAAGCACGGCGTCGTGCTTAAAACTCAGCATTTGTATTTGCAAATATGCTCGTCTTATAGTGTATATGGGCTCAGTGCTGCAGGCAGTTTTTTTAGTTGTAACTTCTGCCCTTATTAATTCTCAATAAATGTCACATTATATTCCAAGTGTGTAAGGATAGCAGGATGAGCTGAGATAACAATTACGTGCTGACATTATACTATCACACCTGATGTAATCTGCGAGTTTTGCGTGCATTGGAATGGAGTGATTTGGGTCAGAATTACTATCGCAGCTGATGTTAGCAGCGAGCGTGAAAATTCCTGATTTTGTAGACAAGCACGGCGTCGTGCTTAAAACTCAGCATTTGTATTTGGGAATATGCTCGTCTTATAGTGTATATGGGCTCAGTGCTGCAGGCAGTTTTTTTAGTTGTAACTTCTGCCCGTATTAATTCTGAATAAATGTCACATTATATTCCAAGTGTGTAAGTATAGCAGGATGAGCTAATATAACAAGTACGTGCTGACATTACACTATCACACCTGATGTAATCTTGGAGTTTTGCGAGCATTGGAATGGAGTGATTTGGGTCCGTAGTTTTAGTGTACGATGGTCCATTTCTGCTATTTATTTTGTTTTAATTTATTTTTCCGGAAGAGTTGTACTGCTATTTAGGTCGTTGTATTTATTTTACTAGAAGGGTTTAGCTGTCTTCATTTTGCGGCATTGGAATGGAGTGATTTGGCTCGTAATTACTATCGCAGCTGATGTTAGCAGCGAGCGTGAAAATTCCTGATTTTGTAGAGAAGCACGCCGTCGTGCTTAAAACTCAGCATTTGTATTTGAAAATATGCTCGTCTTATAGTGTATATGGGCTCACTGCTGCAGGCAGTTTTTTTAGTTGTAACTTGTGCCCTTATTAATTCTCAATAAATGTCACATTATATTCCAAGTGTGTAAGGATAGCAGGATGAGCTGAGATAACAATTACGTGCTGACATTATACTATCACACCTGATGTAATCTGGGAGTTTTGCGAGCATTGGAATGGAGTGATTTGGGTCGTAATTACTATTGCAGCTGATGTTAGCAGCGAGCATGAAAATTCCTGATTTTGTAGACAAGCACGGCGTCGTGCTTAAAACTCAGCATTTGTATTTGGGAATATGCTCGTCTTATAGTGTATATGGGCTCAGTGCTGCAGGCAGTTTTTTTAGTTGTAACTTCTGCCCGTATTAATTCTGAATAAATGTCACATTATATTCCAAGTGTGTAAGTATAGCAGGATGAGCTAAGATAACAAGTACGTGCTGACATTACACTATCACACCTGATGTAATCTTGGAGTTTTGAGAGCATTGGAATGGAGTGATTTGGGTCCGTAGTTTTAGTGTACGATGGTCCATTTCTGCTATTTATTTTGTTTTAATTTATTTTTCCGGAAGAGTTGTACTGCTATTTAGGTCGTTGTATTTATTTTACTAGAAGGGTTTAGCTGTCTTCATTTTGCGGCATTGGAATGGAGTGATTTGGCTCGTAATTACTATCGCAGCTGATGTTAGCAGCGAGCGTGAAAATTCCTGATTTTGTAGAGAAGCACGCCGTCGTGCTTAAAACTCAGCATTTGTATTTGAAAATATGCTCGTCTTATAGTGTATATGGGCTCACTGCTGCAGGCAGTTTTTTTAGTTGTAACTTGTGCCCTTATTAATTCTCAATAAATGTCACATTATATTCCAAGTGTGTAAGGATAGCAGGATGAGCTGAGATAACAATTACGTGCTGACATTATACTATCACACCTGATGTAATCTGGGAGTTTTGCGAGCATTGGAATGGAGTGATTTGGGTCGTATTTACTATTGCAGCTGATGTTAGCAGCGAGCGTGAAATTTCCTGATTTTGTAGACAAGCACACCGTCGTGCTTAAAACTCAGCATTTGTATTTGAAAATATGCTCGTCTTATAGTGTATATGGGCTCAGTGCTGCAGGCAGTTTTTTTTAGTTGTAACTTCTGCCCTTATTAATTATCAATAAATGTCACATTATATTCCAAGTGTGTAAGGATAGCAGGATGAGCTGAGATAACAATTACGTGCTGACATTATACTATCACACCTGATGTAATCTGCGAGTTTTGCGAGCATTGGGATGGAGTGATTTGGGTCAGAATTACTATCGCAGCTGATGTTAGCGGCGAGCGTGAAAATTCCTGATTTTGTAGACAAGCACGGCGTCGTGCTTAAAACTCAGCATTTGTATTTGGGAATATGCTCGTCTTATAGTGTATATGGGCTCAGTGCTGCAGGCAGTTTTTTTAGTTCTAACTTCTGCCCGTATTAATTCTGAATAAATGTCACATTATACTCCAAGTGTGTAAGCATAGCAGGATGAGCTAAGATAACAAATACGTGCTGACATTACACTATCACACCTGATGTAATCTTGGAGTTTTGCGAGCATTGGAATGGAGTGATTTGGGTCCGTAGTTTTAGTGTACGATGGTCCATTTCTGCTATTTATTTTGTTTTAATTTATTTTTTCGGAAGAGTTGTACTGCTATTTAGGTCGTTGTATTTATTTTACTAGAAGGGTTTAGCTGTCTTCATTTTGCGGCATTGGAATGGAGTGATTTGGCTCGTAATTACTATCGCAGCTGATGTTAGCAGCGAGCGTGAAAATTCCTGATTTTGTAGAGAAGCACGCCGTCGTGCTTAAAACTCAGCATTTGTATTCGAAAATATGCTCGTCTTATAGTGTATATGGGCTCACTGCTGCAGGCAGCTTTTTTAGTTGTAACTTGTGCCCTTATTAATTCTCAATAAATGTCACATTATATTCCAAGTGTGTAAGGATAGCAGGATGAGCTGAGATAACAATTACGTGCTGACATTATACTATCACACCTGATGTAATCTGGGAGTTTTGCGAGCATTGGAATGGAGTGATTTGGGTCGTAATTACTATTGCAGCTGATGTTAGCAGCGAGCGTGAAATTTCCTGATTTTGTAGACAAGCACGCCGTCATGCTTAAAACTCAGCATTTGTATTTGAAAATATGCTCATCTTATAGTGTATATGTGCTCAGTGCTGCAGGCAGTGTTTTTAGTTGTAACTTCTGCCCTTATTAAATGTCACATTATATTCCAAGTGTGTAAGGATAGCAGGATGAGCTAAGATAACAAATACGTGCTGACATTACATTATCACACCTGATGTAATCTTGGAGTCTTGCGAGCATTGGAATGGAGTGATTTGGGTCCGTAGTTTTAGTGTACGATGGTCCATTTCTGCTATTTATTTTGTTTTAATTTATTTTTCCGGAAGAGTTGTACTGCTATTTAGGTCGTTGTATTTATTTTACTAGAAGGGTTTAGCTGTCTTTATTTTGCGGCATTGGATTGGAGTGATTTGGCTCGTAATTACTATCGCAGCTGATGTTAGCAGCGAGCGTGAAAATTCCTGATTTTGTAGACAAGCACGCCGTCGTACTTAAAACTCAGCATTTGTATTTGAAAATATGCTCGTCTTATAGTGTATATGGGCTCAGTGCTGCAGGCAGTTTTTTTAGTTGTAACTTCTGCCCTTATTAATTTGAAATAAATGACACATTATATTCCAAGTGTGTAAGGATAGCAGGATGAGCTGAGATAACAATTACGTGCTGACATTATACTATCACATCTGATGTAATCTGCGAGTTTTGCGAGCATTGGAATGGAGTGATTTGGGTAGTAATTACTATCGCAGCTGATGTTAGCAGCGAGCGTGAAAATTCCTGATTTTGTAGACAAGCACGCCGTCGTGCTTAAAACTCAGCATTTGTATTTGAAAATATGCTCGTCTTATAGTGTATATGGGCTCAATGCTGCAGGCAGTTTCTTTAGTTGTAACTTGTGCTCTTATTAATTTGAAATAAATGACACATTATATTCCAAGCGTGTAAGGATAGCAGGATGAGCTGAGATCACAATTACGTGCTGACATTACACTATCACACCTGCTGTAATCTGCGAGTCTTGCGAGCATTGGAATGGAGTCATTTGGGTCCGTAGTTTTAGTGTGCGATGGTCCGTTTCTGCTATTTATTTTGTTTTAATTTATTTTTCCGGAAGAGTTGTACTGCTATTCAGGTCGTTGTATTTATTTTACTGGAAGGGTTTAGCTGTCTTTATTTTG
The DNA here is from genome assembly GCF_964204655.1 of Triturus cristatus. Taxonomy (NCBI): domain Eukaryota; kingdom Metazoa; phylum Chordata; class Amphibia; order Caudata; family Salamandridae; genus Triturus; species Triturus cristatus. Next base: position 162,687,929 of record NC_140585.1, read on the forward strand.
CGGCATTGGAATGGAGTGATTTGGGTCGTAATTTTAGTGTACGATGGTCCGTTTCTGCTTTTGGGCTTATTTTTATTTATTTTCCCGGGAGTTTGGCTGTTTTTACTTTGCGGCATTAGAATGGAAAAGACCTTTCGCATCACTCTGTGTCTTCATTTGCATGTCTTTGAAGCTGGGAACGAAGAGATTATAATCTATACTGCCCATCTCAATGTACTTAATTATCTTGGCCTGGTTTCGGTTCTCAGCTGTCACAAACAAGCTGACACTTCACACCATACCAGACTTTCTGTCTTCCGATTTTTTTACCCTTTTCACACATTATTCCCAATTGAAGGGGACTGCGAAGTGGCTGTGTGCGCGTAGCGTGGATGCGGGTAGGAAACCCTTGAATAATAGTGTACATGGGCGCAATGCTTCAGGCTCTTTTATAGTTGTCCCTTGTGCCTTTATGAATATATAGCAAATGGCACACCATGTACTGACTTCGTAAGGATAGCAGGATGATTTGATGTGTGAATGAAGTCCCGTAAATATACGATCATACTTGATATCAGCAGCGAGCGTGAAGCGTGTTGATGTGTAAAATGGTATACATTTGCCCAAAACAAACGTTTCTTATTTACAACTGTGCTTGTGTTATAAGGAACATCACTTTAGCCTTTGGTGCTGTTTTGTTGTTGTAACCACATGGGCTCACTGTTTTCGGGTGTTTTATACTTGCAAGCTCTAACTTTATCAATCCCTCTCGAATCTCATCCCATGTTCTAAGTATGTAAAGACGGCAGGATGATTTCATGTTACAATTTCGTGCTGTAACTATACTATCGCAGCTGATGTTAGCAGTGAGCGTGAAAATTCATCATTTTGTAGACAAGCACGCCGTCGTGCATAAAACTAAACATTTGTATTTGAAACTATGCTTGTCTTATAGTGTATATGGGCTCAGTGCTGCAGGCATTTTTTTTTAGTTGTAACTTCTGCCCTTATTAATTCTCAATAAATTTCACATTATATTCCAAGTGTGTAAGGATAGCAGGATGAGCTGAGATAACAATTACGTGCTGACATTATACTATCACACCTGATGTAATCTGCGAGTTTTGCGAGCATTGGAATGGAGTGATTTGGGTCGTAATTACCATCGCAGCTGATGTTAGCAGCGAGCGTGAAAATTCGTGATTTTGTAGACAAGCACGCCGTCGTGCTTAAAACTCAGCATTTGTATTTGAAAATATGCTCGTCTTATAGTGTATATGTGCTCAGTGCTGCAGGCAGTTTTTTTAGTTGTAACTTCTGCCCTTATTAATTCTCAATAAATGTCACATTATATTCCAAGTGTGTAAGGATAGCAGGATGAGCTGAGATAACAATTACGTGCTGACATTATACTATCACACCTGATGTAATCTGGGAGTTTTGCGAGCATTGGAATGGAGTGATTTGGGTCGTAATTACTATCGCAGCTGATGTTAGCAGCGAGCGTGAAAATTCCTGATTTTGTAAGCAAGCACGCCGTCGTGCTTAAAACTCAGCATTTGTATTTGAAAATATGCTCGTCTTATAGTGTATATGGGCTCAGTGCTGCAGGCAGTTTTTTTAGTTGTAACTTGTGCTCTTATTAATTTGAAATAAATGTCACATTATATTCCAAGTGTGTAAGGATAGCAGGATGAGCTGAGATCACAATTACGTGCTGACATTACACTATCACACCTGCTGTAATCTGCGAGTCTTGCGAGCATTGGAATGGAGTGATTTGGGTCCGTAGTTTTAGTGTGCGATGGTCCGTTTCTGCTATTTATTTTGTTTTAATTTATTTTTCCGGAAGAGTTGTACTGCTATTCAGGTCGTTGTATTTATTTTACTGGAAGGGTTTAGCTGTCTTTATTTTGCGGCATTGGAATGGAGTGATTTGGGTCGTAATTTTAGTGTACGATGGTCCGTTTCTGCTTTTGGGCTTATTTTTATTTATTTTCCCGGGAGTTTGGCTGTCTTCACTTTGCGGCATTGGAATGGAAAAGACCTTTCACATCACTCTGTGTCTTCATTTGCATGTCTTTGAAGCTGGGAACGAAGAGATTACAATCTATACTGCCCATCTCAATGTACTTAATTATCTTGGCCTGGTTTCTTTCGTTTTTTAGCTGCCACAAACAAGCTGACACTTCACACCATACCAGACTTTCTGTCTTCCGATTTTTTTACCCTTTTCACACATTATTCCCAATTGAAGGGCACTGCGAAGTGGCTGTGTGCGCGTAGCGTGGATGCGGGTAGGAAACCCTTGAATAATAGTGTACATGGGCGCAATGCTTCAGGCTCTTTTATAATTGTCCCTTGTGCCTTTATGAATATATAACAAATGGCACACCATGTACTGACTTCGTAAGGATAGCAGGATGATTTGATGTGTGAATGAAGTCCCGTAAATATACGATCATACTTGATATCAGCAGCGAGCGTGAAGCGTGTTGATGTGTAAAATGGTATACATTTGCCCAAAACAAACGTTTCTTATTTACAACTGTGCTTGTGTTATAAGGAACATCACTTTAGCCTTTGGTGCTGTTTTGTTGTTGTAACCACATGGGCTCACTGTTTTCGGGTGTTTTATACTTGCAAGCTCTAACTTTATTAATCCCTCTCGAATCTCATCCCATGTTCTAAGTATGTAAAGACGGCAGGATGATTTCATGTTACAATTTCGTGCTGTAACTATACTATCGCAGCTGATGTTAGCAGTGAGCGTGAAAATTCATCATTTTGTAGACAAGCACGCCGTCGTGCATAAAACTAAACATTTGTATTTGAAACTATGCTTGTCTTATAGTGTATATGGGCTCAGTGCTGCAGGCATTTTTTTTAGTTGTAACTTCTGCCCTTATTAATTCTCAATAAATGTCACATTATATTCCAAGTGTGTAAGGATAGCAGGATGAGCTGAGATAACAATTACGTGCTGACATTATACTATCACACCTGATGTAATCTGCGAGTTTTGCGAGCATTGGAATGGAGTGATTTGGGTCGTAATTACTATCGCAGCTGATGTTAGCAGCGAGCGTGAAAATTCATGATTTTGTAGGCAAGCACGCCGTCGTGCTTAAAACTCAGCATTTGTATTTGAAAATATGCTCGTCTTATAGTGTATATGGGCTCAGTGCTGCAGGCAGTTTTTTTAGTTGTAACTTCTGCCCTTATTAATTCTCAATAAATGTCACATTATATTCCAAGTGTGTATGGATAGCAGGATGAGCTGAGATAACAATTACGTGCTGACATTATACTATCACACCTGATGTAATCTGCGAGTTTTGCGAGCATTGGAATATAGTTATTTGGGTCCGTAGTTTTAGTGTACGATGGTCCATTTCTGCTATTTATTTTGTTTTAATTTATTTTTCGGGAAGAGTTGTACTGCTATTTAGGTCGTTGTATTTATTTTACTAGAAGGGTTTAGCTGTCTTTATTTTGCGGCATTGGAATGGAGTGATTTGGCTCGTAATTACTATCGCAGCTGATGTTAGCAGCGAGCGTGAAAATTTCTGATTTTGTAGACAAGCACGCCGTCGTGCTTAAAACTCAGCATTTGTATTTGAAAATATGTTTGTCTTATAGTGTATATGGGCTCAGTGCTGCAGGCAGTTTTTTTAGTTGTAACTTGTGCCCTTATTAATTCTCAATAAATGTCACATTATATTCCAAGTGTGTAAGGATAGCAGGATGAGCTGAGATAACAATTACGTGCTGACATTATACTATCACACCTGATGTAATCTGCGAGTTTTGCGAGCATTGGAATGGAGTGATTTGGGTCGTAATTACTATCGCAGCTGATGTTAGCAGCGAGCGTGAAAATTCCTGATTTTGTAGACAAGCACGCCGTCGTGCTTAAAACTCAGCATTTGTATTTGAAAATATGCTCGTCTTATAGTGTATATGGGCTCAGTGCTGCAGGCAGTTTTTTTAGTTGTAACTTCTGCCCTTATTAATTCTCAATAAATGTCACATTATATTCCAAGTGTGTATGGATAGCAGGATGAGCTGAGATAACAATTACGTGCTGACATTATACTATCACACCTGATGTAATCTGCGAGTTTTGCGAGCATTGGAATATAGTTATTTGGGTCCGTAGTTTTAGTGTACGATGGTCCATTTCTGCTATTTATTTTGTTTTAATTTATTTTTCGGGAAGAGTTGTACTGCTATTTAGGTCGTTGTATTTATTTTACTAGAAGGGTTTAGCTGTCTTTATTTTGCGGCATTGGAATGGAGTGATTTGGCTCGTAATTACTATCGCAGCTGATGTTAGCAGCGAGCGTGAAAATTTCTGATTTTGTAGACAAGCACGCCGTCGTGCTTAAAACTCAGCATTTGTATTTGAAAATATGTTTGTCTTATAGTGTATATGGGCTCAGTGCTGCAGGCAGTTTTTTTAGTTGTAACTTGTGCCCTTATTAATTCTCAATAAATGTCACATTATATTCCAAGTGTGTAAGGATAGCAGGATGAGCTGAGATAACAATTACGTGCTGACATTATACTATCACACCTGATGTAATCTGCGAGTTTTGCGAGCATTGGAATGGAGTGATTTGGGTCGTAATTACTATTGCAGCTAATGTTAGCAGCGAGCGTGAAAATTCCTGATTTTGTAGACAAGCACGCCGTCGTGCTTAAAACTCAGCATTTGTATTTGAAAATATGCTCGTCTTATAGTGTATATGGGCTCAGTGCTGCAGGCAGTTTTTTTAGTTGTAACTTCTGCCCTTATTAATTCTGAATAAATGTCATAATATATTCCAAGTGTGTAAGGATAGCAGGATGAGCTAAGATAACAAATACGTGCTAACATTACATTATCACACCTGATGTAATCTTGGAGTCTTGCGAGCATTGGAATGGAGTGATTTGGGTCCGTAGTTTTAGTGTACGATAGCTCTAAAATTTACAAATGCGAGACCTGTTGCATTGTAAATGCTTGTTACATCTGTCGGCAACGCAGATCTGTGGCGCTTACTGGAGGTAACTAGTGGGCTAGTTTTACCCTAGGGACCCTAAGGTTTCAAGGGGATTTAATCTTCCAACTTAAAACGCCCCATGGGGTGCGTTTACACACTGGTGAAGGGAGGGGACGGAGCCTGAGGTGACATGTGCAAACACGCCCTGTGGCGCATTTAAGTTGGGGAAAAAATTCCTCTTCAATCCTGAGGGACCCTGGGGGCCAAGTAGCCCACCAGATGCTTTGAGGAAGTGCCACTGAGCTGTGTTGCAGAGAGGTGGTGCAGGCTGTGCGCCTTTTTACATCTCTCTGCTACGCCGCTCTGTGGCACTTACTGGATGTACCTAATGGGCTAGTGGGACTCTACGGACCCTCAGGTTTGAAGGGGAATTATTTCCCCAACTTAAAACGTGCCACAGGGCATGTTTGCACAGTGGTGAAGGGAGGGGATGGTGTAGGAAAGTGGCTCTATATATACTGGACCGAAGTAAAATCAGCCGAACTGCGAATTCCGATATACTCACCTGTTATCAGGAAAGACCTCAGTGCTGCATCTTTGAGCCCAGTACTGGTCCTGAAAAGTAATTCTAACCATACTTACCAGTAGGCCTGGGCGAAGCACTACGCTACGCTCGCGTAGTTTGCGAAGTTCGTGCTACTTCGCGCTACGCGAACTGCACGTAGCACAGTGCGAACACGCGTAGCGTAGTGTTGCGTAGTGCTGCGGTCATTTTTTGCTTGCTCGCGGTCCTCAACGTCAAGTTGGCGACCGCGAGCAAGCAAAATGACATCCTGGCGAGACTTTTTCCTTGTTCGCGATCGCGAGCATGGAAAATAAACCTCCCGGCGAGATTCCCAACGCGAGAAGGTCAGGTTTCTCATTGCGAGGGGTCGCGTATGCTCGCGACCGCTCGCGATGAGAAACTACCAGTTCGCGTTGAGAAAGCTGCAGCTCGAGTAAAAATCTACTCGAGCAGCAGAAAACTACAGCTCGCACTGTGCAAGATGCCATTTTCAATGATTGCACAGTGCCGGTTGCTTGTCCGCACTGTGCAATCATTGAAAACAACATCTTGCACAGTGCGAACATGTTACTTCGCAGTTCGCGAAGTGCTACGCGTAGCTCGCGTAGTGCGAACTTCACTTTGCGTAGCTTCGCGAAGTGCTACTTCGCGAACTACGCCCACCCTTACTTACCAGTAACTTGAATTTCCTTCCATAGGCTAACATTGACTGGTTTCACTTGGAAATTCTTATAAGTGTGGCGTTTTGGAACTTACAAATATTCCTCTAAAATCAGCCAAACTACGAATTCCGATTTACTCACCTGTTATCAGGAGAGACCTCAGTGCTGCATCTTTGAGCCCAGTACTGATCCTGAAAAGTAATTCTAACCGTACTGAACAGTAACTTGAATTTCCTTCCATAGGATAACATTGACTGGTTTCACTTGGAAATTCTTCTAAGTGTGGAGTTTTGGAACTTACAAATATTCCTCTAAAATCAGCCGAACTACGAATTCCGATTTACTCACATGTCATCAGGACAGAGCTCAGTGCTGCATCTTTGAGCCCAGTACTGATCCTGAAAAGTAATTCTAACCGCACTTACCCGTAACCTGAATTTCCTTCAATAGGATATCATTGCCTCCCACCCCTGTTCCTGTTTAATAGTTTAATAGTACTCCCGTGAGTAATTGAGCTGACAAGCTCATGGATGAAGCACCTGCATGCCTGTGAGAGGTACCTGACCTGAGAAAGATGTTGGCAGCCTACTCAAAAAATCCCAAATTTCAAAGACTCTAATCTCTACTGATGACGGTTAAAGTACCAGAAACACGTGTCTAGAGATCAGCACTATCTGCGCCAAATGTAGCAAAACACTCAAACACTCTTGACGCAAGCAAGTAACCAAAACTTCATTTACCACGATGCCAGGGGCGAACCTTGTTGGGAGGTGAAGCGGTGTGCTCCCACCCCTGTTCCTGTTTAATAGTGTTCCAGTGAGTCATTAGCTGACGAGCTCGTGGATGAAGCACCCGCATGCCTGTGAGAGGTTCCTGACCTGAGAAAGATGTTGGCAGCCTACTCAGCAATCCCCAAATTTGAAAGACTGTAATCTCTTCTGATGACGGTTAAAGAAACAGAAACACATGTCTAGAGATCAGCACGATCTGCGCCAACTGTGGCGAAACACTCAAACACTCTTGAAGCAAGCAAGTGACTTAAATTGCATTTACCACAATGCCAGGGGCGAACATTGCTTGGAGGAGATACGGTGTGCTCCCACCCCTGTTCCTGTTTAATTGTACTCCCTTGAGTCATTGAGCTGATGAGCTCGTGGATGAAGCACCCGCATGCCTGTGAGAGGTACCTGAACTGAGAAAGCTGTTGGTAGCCTACTCAGTAAATCCCAAATTTCAAAGACTGTAATCTCTACAGATGACGGTTAAAGAACCAGAAACACGTGTCTAGAGATCAGCACTATCTGCGCCAAATGTGGCGAAACACTCGAACACTCTTGAAGCAAGCAAGTAACCGAAACTGCATTTACCACAATGCCAGGGGTGAACCTTGCAGGGAGGTGAAGTGGTGTGCTCCCAGCCCTGTTCCTGTTTAATAGTGCTCCCGTGAGTCATGGAGCTGACGAGCTTGTGGATGAAGCACCTGCATGCCTGTGAGAGGTACCTGACCTGAGAAAGATGTTGGCATCCTACTCAGCAAACCCCAAATTTGAAAGACTGTAATCTCTACTGATGACGGTTAAAGTTCCAGAAACACGTGTCTAGAGATCAGCACTATCTGCGCCAACTTTGGCGAAACACTCAAACACTCTTGAAGCAAGCAAGTACCCGAAACTGTATTTACCACAATGCCAGGGGCGAACCTTGCTTGGAGGTGAAGCAGTGTGCTCCCAACCCTGTTTCTATTGAATAGTACTCCCGTGAGTCATTGAGCTGACGAGATCGTGAATGAAGAACCCGCATGCCTGTGAGAGGTACCTGACCTGAGAAAGATGCTGACAGCCTACTCAGCAAACCCAAAATTTAAAAGACTGTAATCTCTACTGATTACGGTTAAAGAACCAGAAACACGTGTCTAGAGATCACCACTGTCTGTGCCAACTGTGACGAAACACTCAAACACTCTTGAAGCAAGCAAGTAAGTGGAACTACATTTACCACAATGCCAGGGCCGAACCTTGTTGGGAGAAGCGGTGTGCTCCCACCCCTGTTTCTGTTTAATAGTACTCCCATGAGTCATTGAGCTGACAAGATCGTGAATGAAGTACCCGCATGCCTGTGAGAGGTACCTGACCTGACAAAGATGTTGGCAGCCTACTCAGCAAACCCCAAATTTGAAAGACTGTAATCTCTACTGATGACAGTTAAAGAACCATAAACACGTGTCTAGAGATCAGCACTATCTGCGACAACTGTGGCAAAACACTCGAACACTCTTGAAGCAAGCAAGTAACTGAAACTGCATTTACGACAATGCCTGGAGTGAACCTTGCTGGGAGCTGAAGCGGTGTGCTCCCACCCCTGTTCCTGTTTAATAGTACTCCCGTGAGTCACTGAGCTGACGAGCTCGTAGCTGTACCACCCGCATGCCTGTGAGAGGTGCCTGACCTGAGAAAGATGTTGGAAGCCTTCTCAGGAAACACAAATTGGAAAGACTGTAATCTCTACTGATGACAGTTAAAGAACCAGAAACACGTGTATAGAGTTCAGCACTATCTGCGCCAACTGTGGCGAAACATTCGAACACTCTTGAAGCAAGCAAGTAACTGAAACTGCATTTACCACAATACCAGTGGCAAAACTTGCTGGGAGGTGAGGCGGTTGGGCTCCCACCCCTGTTCCTGTTTAATAGTACTCCCGTGAGTCATTGAGCTGACGAGCTCGTGGATGAAGCACCCGCATGCCTGTGAGAGGTACCTGACCTGACAAAGACGTTGGCAGCCTACTCAGCAAATCCCACATTTCAAAGACTATAATCTCTACTCATGACGGTTAAAGAACCAGCAACACGTGTCTAGAGATCAGCACTATCTGCGCCAACTGTGGCGAAACACTCGAACACTCTTGAAGCAAGCAAGTAACTGAAACTACATTTACCACAATGCCAGGGGCGAACCTTGCTGGGAGGTGAAGTGGTGTGCTCCCACCCCTTTTCCTGTTTAATAGTACTCCCGTGAATCATTGAGCTGACAAGCTCGTGGATGAAGCACCTGCATGCCTGTGAGAGGTACCTAACCTGAGAAAGATGTTGGCAGCCTACTCAGCAAACCTCAAATTTCAAAGACTGTAATCTCTACTGATGACGGTTAAAGATCCATAAACACGCGTCTAGAGATCAGCACTATCTGTTCCAAATGTGGCAAAACACTCGAACACTCTTGAAGCAAGCAAGTAACCGAAACTGCATTTACCACAATGCCATGGGCGAACCTTGCTGGGAGGTGAAGCGGTGTGCTCCCACCCCTGTGCCTGTTTAATAGTACTCCCATGAGTCATTGAGCTGACGAGAACCTGAATGAAGCACCCGCATGGATGTGAGAGGTACCTGACCTGAGAAAGATGTTGACAGCCTACTCAGCAAACCCCAAATTTCAAAGACTGTAATCTCTACTGATGATGGTTAAAGAACCAGAAACAGATGTCTAGAGATCAGCACTATCTGCGCCACCTGTGGCGAAACACTAGAATACTCTTGAAGCAAGCAAGTGACTGAAACTGCATTTACCACAATGCCAGGGGCGAACCTTGCTGGGAGGTGAAGCGGTGTGCTCCCACCCCTGTTCCTGTTTAATACTGCTCCCGTGAGCCATTGAGCTGATGAGCTCGTGGCTGAAGCACCCGCATGCCTGTGAGAGGTACCTGACCTAAGAAAGATGCTAGCAGCCTACTCAGCAAACCCCACATTTGAAAGACTGTTATCTCTACTGATGACGGTTAAAGAACCAGAAACACTTGTCTAGACATCAGCACTATCTGCGCCAACTGTGGCGCAACACTGGAACACTCTTGAAGCAAGCAAGTAACTGAAATTGCATTTACCACAATGCCAGGGGTAAACCTTGCTGGGAGGTGAAGCTGTGTGCTCCCACAACTTTTCCTCTTTAATAGTACTCCCGTAAATCATTAAGCTGACAAGCTCGTGGATGAAGCAGCAGCATGCCTGTGAGAGGTACCTAACCTGAGAAAGATGTTGGCAGCTTACTCAGCAAACCCCAAATTTCAAAGTCTGTAATCTCTACTGATGATGGTAAAGAACCAGAAACACGTGTTTAGAGATCAGCACTATCTGTGCCAACTGTGGCAAAACACTCAAACACTCTTGAAGCAAGCAAGTAACTGAAACTACATTTACCGCAATGCCAGGGGCAAACCTTGCTGGGAGGTGAAGCGATGTGCTCCCACCCCTGTTCCTATTTAAAAGTACTCCCATGAGTCATTGAGCTGACGTGCTCATGGATGAAGCACCTGCATGCCTGTGAGAGGTACCTGACCTGAGAAAGATGTTAGCAGCCTACTCAGCAAACCCCAAATTTCAAAGACTGTAATCTCTACTGATGAAGGTTAAAGAACCAGAAACACATGTTTAGAGATCAGCACTATCTGCGCCAACTGTGACGAAACACTCGAACACTCTTGAAGCAAGCAAGTAACTGAAACTACATTTACCACAATGCCAGGGGCAAACATTGCTGGGATGGGAAGCGGTGTGCTCCCACCCCTGTTGCTATTTAAAAGTACTCCCATTAGTCATTGAGCTGACGTGCTCATGGATGAAGCACCCGCATGCCTGTGAGAGGTACCTGACCTGAGAAAGATGTTGGCAGCCTACTCAGCAAACCCCAAATTTGAAAGACTGTAATCTCTACTGATGATGGTTAAAGAACCAGAAACACGTGTCTAGAGATCAGCACTATCTGCGCCAACTTTGGAAAAACAATCGAACACTCTTGAAGCAAGCAAGTAACCAAAACTGTATTCACCACAATGCCAGGGACGCACCTTGCTGGGAAGTGAAGCAGTGTGCTCCCAACCCTGTTCCTGTTTAATAATACTCTTGTGAGTCATTGAGCTGAGGAGCTCCTGGATGAAGCACCTGCATGCATGTGAGAGGTACCTGACCTGAGAAATATGTTGGTAGCCTACTCAGCAAACCCCAAATTTCAAAGACTGTAATCTCTACTGATGACAGTTAAAGAACCAGAAACACATGTTTAGAGATCACCACTATCTTCGCCAACTGTGGTACCAGGGGTGAACCTTGCTGGGAGGTGAAGAGGTGTTCTTCCACCCCTGTTCCTGTTTAATAGTATTGCCGTGAGTCATTGAGCTGACAAGCTCGTGGATGAAGCACCCACATGCTTGTGAGAGGTACCTAAGCTAAGAAAGATGTTGGCAGCCTATCAGCAAACCCCAAGTTTGAAAGACTGTAATCTCTACTGATGACGGTTAAAGAATCAGAAACACGTGTCTAGAGATCAGCACTATCTGCGCTAACTGTGGTGAAACACTCGAACACTCTTGAAGCAAGCAAGTTACTGAAACTGCATTTACCACAATGCCAGGGGTGAACCTTGCTGGGAGCTGAAGCGGTGTGCTCCCACCCCTGTTCCTGTTTAATAATATTCCCATGAGTCATTGAGCTGATGAGTTCGTGGATGAACCACCCGCATGCCTGTGAGAGATACCTGACCTGAGAAAGATGTTGGCAGCTTTCTCAGCAAACCCCAAATTTGAAAGACTGTAATCTCTACTGATGACGAAGAACCAGAAACAAGTGTCCAGAGATCACCACTATCTGCACCAACTGTGGCGAAACACTTGAACACTCTTGAGGCAAGCAAGTAACTGAAACTGCATTTATCATAATGCCAGAGGCGAACCTTGCTGGGATGTGAAGCAGTATGTTCCCACCCCTGTTACTCTTTGATAGTACTCCCGTGAGTCATTGAGCTGACGAGCTCGTGGATGAAGCACCCGCATACCTGGAAGAGGTACCTGACCTGAGAAAGATGTTGGCAGCCTACTCAGCAAACCCCAAATTTCAAAGACTGTAATCTCTACTGATGACGGTTAAAGAACCAGAAACACATGTTTAGAGATCACCACTATCTTCGCCAACTGTGGCGAAACACTCGAACACTCTTGAAGCAAGCAAGTAACTGAAACTGCATTTACCACAATGCCAGGGGTGAAACTTGCTAGGAGGTGAAGCGGTGTGCTCCCAACCCTGTTCCTGTTTAATAGTACTCCGTTGAGTCATTGAGCTGACGAGCTTGTGGATGTAGCACCCGCATGCCTGTGAGAGGTACCTGACCTGAGAAATATGTTGGTAGCCTACTCAGGAAACCCCAAATTTGAAAGACTAATTTCTACTGATGACGGTTAAAGAACCAGAAACACGTGTCTAGAGATCAGCACTATCGGCGCCAACTGTGGCGAAAAACTCAAAAACTCTTGAAGCAAGCAGGTAACGGAAACTGCATTTAACACAATGCCAGGGGCGAACGTTGCTGGGATATGAAGCGGTGTGCTCCCACCCCTGTTCCTGTTTAATAGTACTCCTGTGAACATTGCGAGACCTCAGTGCTGCATCTTTGAGCCCAGTACTGATCCTGAAAAGTAATTCTAACCGTACTTATCAGTAACTTGAATTTCCTTCCATAGGCTAACATTGACTGGTTTCACTTGGAAATGTGGAGTTTTGGAACTTTAAAATATTCCTCTAAAATCAGCCGTATTACAAATTCCGATTTACTCACCTGTTATCAGGAGAGACCTCAGTGCTGCATCTTTGAACCCAGTACTGATCCTGAAAAGTAATTCTAACACTTATAAATTCACCCAGGCACTCTCCTTGCAGTACTCTAATCATTCAGTCAGTATCCAAGTACTCATGCAGCGAGCCAGGCATTAGCACATGGACTGCCTCAAACCCCTATCAACTATGCATGCAGTCCCCTAACTAACCAACACACTTATAGTACTGCACTTATACATTCAACAAAAAAAACAATATTTCAGTTTCAAAATTTTAAAAAACATTTGTATTTCCATTTGTATTACAAATATATAATGCAATTTAAAAAATAAAATATGTAAAAAATAAACTGTTAAAAACTGTAGAAAATCAATATAAAAAAATACATATAGCTATTATTACATTTAAAAATTATCATTTAAAAAACCTTCAAAATTCACTGAAAAAACCATATGTTTCAGACATGTTATAGTTAGGAATTAGCATTTAAAAGTCTTAGAAATTCACTGAAAAAACCATAGGTTTCAGGCCTGTTATAGTTAGCTGGACATTTCACTAGTGCAATACCATTGATATTCTTCCGTTATAGTTAGTTGTACTCACTATAACTCGCGCGCCCGCAATCCACTGCTGATGATGTTACATATTACATCATTCATGACATGGCCAGTGACATCACTGATGACATCACTGATAACATGTCAAATGACATCACTGATGACATCACTGATGACATCATCCACGTGACAATCAGATACACCTTCTCATACACTAGTATAACCTTTCATCACTCACTGTAAAATACAGAGCACCATATTTGAATCCATCGACACACCAATACAAGTTTCTAACAACCCACTCAGTGATTCCTAGATCTACACACACATCTAATCACTTACCTATAGATTCACTCATACATGCTGTCAATGATCAATAGAACACTATCAAATATCTGTGGTGGCTGGTGACATCTGAAAGTGGTGGGCGTAAAAGCTCGTCAAGAGTGCCATGTATAGAGCAAGTGAATTTAGAGAGGCCTGGTGGGGGTTCTCCCCCAGGCAATTGTTTTTAAAAAGAGTGGGCAAATGGTGCATTTTCAAGCAAATTTGAGAAATCAAGACGGTTAATTAATCCATTGTGAAAGTGTAGTTATGACATCAAAGCATAGATTTCATATGATAATGACGTAGGTAGCTGCTTATTCAGTATAACCATTCTTAACATACGTGCTACGTGCTAGCTCCGTGCAGTGGCCTGTTCACAAGAGTACAGTGCACCAAAGGCAAGTGCGTGCGATCTCCTGGGAGCTCCTTTCTCAAAGATTAGATTAGACTAGAAAGGAGTACAACATAAGGCAACATGTCTGTGCCAACCCAGGGAATCTGTTACCACCAGGCCCTGTGTTTTTTGTTTATTTCCAGACAAATGGCTTGCATTTGAAAGTGCCTACTTTCAGCAAACCTGTTTGTGTAGGCTGCATGAAATCCATTTGTCAGGTCATAAAGATATCACACAGCAGGGTTGAGGGCTCAGGAGGAGTCAGACGGGCTGGGAACTGTTTTGCTGGCAAAGGAAATCGAGAACAGGAGATTCTGAGTCCACTGTGAAAAGTAAAACAAGATTTATTTACATGGGAGTCTGCAAGCATTTGTACAGTTTTATCAAGCTCCCTATGGAGAGACGGCTGTGTGACCTGGTGCTGCAATTGGTACCAGTTAGGGGTGATATATGTCACTTTTCCAAATTAAGCTGTTCAGCACAAACAACCTTGTTGGGAGGTGAAGCGGTGTGCTCCCACCCCTGTTCCTGTTTAATAGTGTTCCAGTGAGTCATTAGCTGACGAGCTCGTGGATGAAGCACCCGCATGCCTGTGAGAGGTTCCTGACCTGAGAAAGATGTTGGCAGCCTACTCAGCAATCCCCAAATTTGAAAGACTGTAATCTCTTCTGATGACGGTTAAAGAAACAGAAACACATGTCTAGAGATCAGCACGATCTGCGCCAACTGTGGCGAAACACTCAAACACTCTTGAAGCAAGCAAGTGACTTAAATTGCATTTACCACAATGCCAGGGGCGAACATTGCTTGGAGGAGATACGGTGTGCTCCCACCCCTGTTCCTGTTTAATTGTACTCCCTTGAGTCATTGAGCTGATGAGCTCGTGGATGAAGCACCCGCATGCCTGTGAGAGGTACCTGAACTGAGAAAGCTGTTGGTAGCCTACTCAGTAAATCCCAAATTTCAAAGACTGTAATCTCTACAGATGACGGTTAAAGAACCAGAAACACGTGTCTAGAGATCAGCACTATCTGCGCCAAATGTGGCGAAACACTCGAACACTCTTGAAGCAAGCAAGTAACCGAAACTGCATTTACCACAATGCCAGGGGTGAACCTTGCAGGGAGGTGAAGTGGTGTGCTCCCAGCCCTGTTCCTGTTTAATAGTGCTCCCGTGAGTCATGGAGCTGACGAGCTTGTGGATGAAGCACCTGCATGCCTGTGAGAGGTACCTGACCTGAGAAAGATGTTGGCATCCTACTCAGCAAACCCCAAATTTGAAAGACTGTAATCTCTACTGATGACGGTTAAAGTTCCAGAAACACGTGTCTAGAGATCAGCACTATCTGCGCCAACTTTGGCGAAACACTCAAACACTCTTGAAGCAAGCAAGTACCCGAAACTGTATTTACCACAATGCCAGGGGCGAACCTTGCTTGGAGGTGAAGCAGTGTGCTCCCAACCCTGTTTCTATTGAATAGTACTCCCGTGAGTCATTGAGCTGACGAGATCGTGAATGAAGAACCCGCATGCCTGTGAGAGGTACCTGACCTGAGAAAGATGCTGACAGCCTACTCAGCAAACCCAAAATTTAAAAGACTGTAATCTCTACTGATTACGGTTAAAGAACCAGAAACACGTGTCTAGAGATCACCACTGTCTGTGCCAACTGTGACGAAACACTCAAACACTCTTGAAGCAAGCAAGTAAGTGGAACTACATTTACCACAATGCCAGGGCCGAACCTTGTTGGGAGAAGCGGTGTGCTCCCACCCCTGTTTCTGTTTAATAGTACTCCCATGAGTCATTGAGCTGACAAGATCGTGAATGAAGTACCCGCATGCCTGTGAGAGGTACCTGACCTGACAAAGATGTTGGCAGCCTACTCAGCAAACCCCAAATTTGAAAGACTGTAATCTCTACTGATGACAGTTAAAGAACCATAAACACGTGTCTAGAGATCAGCACTATCTGCGACAACTGTGGCAAAACACTCGAACACTCTTGAAGCAAGCAAGTAACTGAAACTGCATTTACGACAATGCCTGGAGTGAACCTTGCTGGGAGCTGAAGCGGTGTGCTCCCACCCCTGTTCCTGTTTAATAGTACTCCCGTGAGTCACTGAGCTGACGAGCTCGTAGCTGTACCACCCGCATGCCTGTGAGAGGTGCCTGACCTGAGAAAGATGTTGGAAGCCTTCTCAGGAAACACAAATTGGAAAGACTGTAATCTCTACTGATGACAGTTAAAGAACCAGAAACACGTGTATAGAGTTCAGCACTATCTGCGCCAACTGTGGCGAAACATTCGAACACTCTTGAAGCAAGCAAGTAACTGAAACTGCATTTACCACAATACCAGTGGCAAAACTTGCTGGGAGGTGAGGCGGTTGGGCTCCCACCCCTGTTCCTGTTTAATAGTACTCCCGTGAGTCATTGAGCTGACGAGCTCGTGGATGAAGCACCCGCATGCCTGTGAGAGGTACCTGACCTGACAAAGACGTTGGCAGCCTACTCAGCAAATCCCACATTTCAAAGACTATAATCTCTACTCATGACGGTTAAAGAACCAGCCACACGTGTCTAGAGATCAGCACTATCTGCGCCAACTGTGGCGAAACACTCGAACACTCTTGAAGCAAGCAAGTAACTGAAACTACATTTACCACAATGCCAGGGGCGAACCTTGCTGGGAGGTGAAGTGGTGTGCTCCCACCCCTTTTCCTGTTTAATAGTACTCCCGTGAATCATTGAGCTGACAAGCTCGTGGATGAAGCACCTGCATGCCTGTGAGAGGTACCTAACCTGAGAAAGATGTTGGCAGCCTACTCAGCAAACCTCAAATTTCAAAGACTGTAATCTCTACTGATGACGGTTAAAGATCCATAAACACGCGTCTAGAGATCAGCACTATCTGTTCCAAATGTGGCAAAACACTCGAACACTCTTGAAGCAAGCAAGTAACCGAAACTGCATTTACCACAATGCCATGGGCGAACCTTGCTGGGAGGTGAAGCGGTGTGCTCCCACCCCTGTGCCTGTTTAATAGTACTCCCATGAGTCATTGAGCTGACGAGAACCTGAATGAAGCACCCGCATGGATGTGAGAGGTACCTGACCTGAGAAAGATGTTGACAGCCTACTCAGCAAACCCCAAATTTCAAAGACTGTAATCTCTACTGATGATGGTTAAAGAACCAGAAACAGATGTCTAGAGATCAGCACTATCTGCGCCACCTGTGGCGAAACACTAGAATACTCTTGAAGCAAGCAAGTGACTGAAACTGCATTTACCACAATGCCAGGGGCGAACCTTGCTGGGAGGTGAAGCGGTGTGCTCCCACCCCTGTTCCTGTTTAATACTGCTCCCGTGAGCCATTGAGCTGATGAGCTCGTGGCTGAAGCACCCGCATGCCTGTGAGAGGTACCTGACCTAAGAAAGATGCTAGCAGCCTACTCAGCAAACCCCACATTTGAAAGACTGTTATCTCTACTGATGACGGTTAAAGAACCAGAAACACTTGTCTAGACATCAGCACTATCTGCGCCAACTGTGGCGCAACACTGGAACACTCTTGAAGCAAGCAAGTAACTGAAATTGCATTTACCACAATGCCAGGGGTAAACCTTGCTGGGAGGTGAAGCTGTGTGCTCCCACAACTTTTCCTCTTTAATAGTACTCCCGTAAATCATTAAGCTGACAAGCTCGTGGATGAAGCAGCAGCATGCCTGTGAGAGGTACCTAACCTGAGAAAGATGTTGGCAGCTTACTCAGCAAACCCCAAATTTCAAAGTCTGTAATCTCTACTGATGATGGTAAAGAACCAGAAACACGTGTTTAGAGATCAGCACTATCTGTGCCAACTGTGGCAAAACACTCAAACACTCTTGAAGCAAGCAAGTAACTGAAACTACATTTACCGCAATGCCAGGGGCAAACCTTGCTGGGAGGTGAAGCGATGTGCTCCCACCCCTGTTCCTATTTAAAAGTACTCCCATGAGTCATTGAGCTGACGTGCTCATGGATGAAGCACCTGCATGCCTGTGAGAGGTACCTGACCTGAGAAAGATGTTAGCAGCCTACTCAGCAAACCCCAAATTTCAAAGACTGTAATCTCTACTGATGAAGGTTAAAGAACCAGAAACACATGTTTAGAGATCAGCACTATCTGCGCCAACTGTGACGAAACACTCGAACACTCTTGAAGCAAGCAAGTAACTGAAACTACATTTACCACAATGCCAGGGGCAAACATTGCTGGGATGGGAAGCGGTGTGCTCCCACCCCTGTTGCTATTTAAAAGTACTCCCATTAGTCATTGAGCTGACGTGCTCATGGATGAAGCACCCGCATGCCTGTGAGAGGTACCTGACCTGAGAAAGATGTTGGCAGCCTACTCAGCAAACCCCAAATTTGAAAGACTGTAATCTCTACTGATGATGGTTAAAGAACCAGAAACACGTGTCTAGAGATCAGCACTATCTGCGCCAACTTTGGAAAAACAATCGAACACTCTTGAAGCAAGCAAGTAACCAAAACTGTATTCACCACAATGCCAGGGACGCACCTTGCTGGGAAGTGAAGCAGTGTGCTCCCAACCCTGTTCCTGTTTAATAATACTCTTGTGAGTCATTGAGCTGAGGAGCTCCTGGATGAAGCACCTGCATGCATGTGAGAGGTACCTGACCTGAGAAATATGTTGGTAGCCTACTCAGCAAACCCCAAATTTCAAAGACTGTAATCTCTACTGATGACAGTTAAAGAACCAGAAACACATGTTTAGAGATCACCACTATCTTCGCCAACTGTGGTACCAGGGGTGAACCTTGCTGGGAGGTGAAGAGGTGTTCTTCCACCCCTGTTCCTGTTTAATAGTATTGCCGTGAGTCATTGAGCTGACAAGCTCGTGGATGAAGCACCCACATGCTTGTGAGAGGTACCTAAGCTAAGAAAGATGTTGGCAGCCTATCAGCAAACCCCAAGTTTGAAAGACTGTAATCTCTACTGATGACGGTTAAAGAATCAGAAACACGTGTCTAGAGATCAGCACTATCTGCGCTAACTGTGGTGAAACACTCGAACACTCTTGAAGCAAGCAAGTTACTGAAACTGCATTTACCACAATGCCAGGGGTGAACCTTGCTGGGAGCTGAAGCGGTGTGCTCCCACCCCTGTTCCTGTTTAATAATATTCCCATGAGTCATTGAGCTGATGAGTTCGTGGATGAACCACCCGCATGCCTGTGAGAGATACCTGACCTGAGAAAGATGTTGGCAGCTTTCTCAGCAAACCCCAAATTTGAAAGACTGTAATCTCTACTGATGACGAAGAACCTGAAACAAGTGTCCAGAGATCACCACTATCTGCACCAACTGTGGCGAAACACTTGAACACTCTTGAGGCAAGCAAGTAACTGAAACTGCATTTATCATAATGCCAGAGGCGAACCTTGCTGGGATGTGAAGCAGTATGTTCCCACCCCTGTTACTCTTTGATAGTACTCCCGTGAGTCATTGAGCTGACGAGCTCGTGGATGAAGCACCCGCATACCTGGAAGAGGTACCTGACCTGAGAAAGATGTTGGCAGCCTACTCAGCAAACCCCAAATTTCAAAGACTGTAATCTCTACTGATGACGGTTAAAGAACCAGAAACACATGTTTAGAGATCACCACTATCTTCGCCAACTGTGGCGAAACACTCGAACACTCTTGAAGCAAGCAAGTAACTGAAACTGCATTTACCACAATGCCAGGGGTGAAACTTGCTAGGAGGTGAAGCGGTGTGCTCCCAACCCTGTTCCTGTTTAATAGTACTCCGTTGAGTCATTGAGCTGACGAGCTTGTGGATGTAGCACCCGCATGCCTGTGAGAGGTACCTGACCTGAGAAATATGTTGGTAGCCTACTCAGGAAACCCCAAATTTGAAAGACTAATTTCTACTGATGACGGTTAAAGAACCAGAAACACGTGTCTAGAGATCAGCACTATCGGCGCCAACTGTGGCGAAAAACTCAAAAACTCTTGAAGCAAGCAGGTAACGGAAACTGCATTTAACACAATGCCAGGGGCGAACGTTGCTGGGATATGAAGCGGTGTGCTCCCACCCCTGTTCCTGTTTAATAGTACTCCTGTGAACATTGCGAGACCTCAGTGCTGCATCTTTGAGCCCAGTACTGATCCTGAAAAGTAATTCTAACCGTACTTATCAGTAACTTGAATTTCCTTCCATAGGCTAACATTGACTGGTTTCACTTGGAAATGTGGAGTTTTGGAACTTTAAAATATTCCTCTAAAATCAGCCGTATTACAAATTCCGATTTACTCACCTGTTATCAGGAGAGACCTCAGTGCTGCATCTTTGAACCCAGTACTGATCCTGAAAAGTAATTCTAACACTTATAAATTCACCCAGGCACTCTCCTTGCAGTACTCTAATCATTCAGTCAGTATCCAAGTACTCATGCAGCGAGCCAGGCATTAGCACATGGACTGCCTCAAACCCCTATCAACTATGCATGCAGTCCCCTAACTAACCAACACACTTATAGTACTGCACTTATACATTCAACAAAAAAAACAATATTTCAGTTTCAAAATTTTAAAAAACATTTGTATTTCCATTTGTATTACAAATATATAATGCAATTTAAAAAATAAAATATGTAAAAAATAAACTGTTAAAAACTGTAGAAAATCAATATAAAAAAATACATATAGCTATTATTACATTTAAAAATTATCATTTAAAAAACCTTCAAAATTCACTGAAAAAACCATATGTTTCAGACATGTTATAGTTAGGAATTAGCATTTAAAAGCCTTAGAAATTCACTGAAAAAACCATAGGTTTCAGGCCTGTTATAGTTAGCTGGACATTTCACTAGTGCAATACCATTGATATTCTTCCGTTATAGTTAGTTGTACTCACTATAACTCGCGCGCCCGCAATCCACTGCTGATGATGTTACATATTACATCATTCATGACATGGCCAGTGACATCACTGATGACATCACTGATAACATGTCAAATGACATCACTGATGACATCACTGATGACATCATCCACGTGACAATCAGATACACCTTCTCATACACTAGTATAACCTTTCATCACTCACTGTAAAATACAGAGCACCATATTTGAATCCATCGACACACCAATACAAGTTTCTAACAACCCACTCAGTGATTCCTAGATCTACACACACATCTAATCACTTACCTATAGATTCACTCATACATGCTGTCAATGATCAATAGAACACTATCAAATATCTGTGGTGGCTGGTGACATCTGAAAGTGGTGGGCGTAAAATCTCGTCAAGAGTGCCATGTATAGAGCAAGTGAATTTAGAGAGGCCTGGTGGGGGTTCTCCCCCAGGCAATTGTTTTTAAAAAGAGTGGGCAAATGGTGCATTTTCAAGCAAATTTGAGAAATCAAGACGGTTAATTAATCCATTGTGAAAGTGTAGTTATGACATCAAAGCATAGATTTCATATGATAATGACGTAGGTAGCTGCTTATTCAGTATAACCATTCTTAACATACGTGCTACGTGCTAGCTCCGTGCAGTGGCCTGTTCACAAGAGTACAGTGCACCAAAGGCAAGTGCGTGTGATCTCCTGGGAGCTCCTTTCTCAAAGATTAGATTAGACTAGAAAGGAGTACAACATAAGGCAACATGTCTGTGCCAACCCAGGGAATCTGTTACCACCAGGCCCTGTGTTTTTTGTTTATTTCCAGACAAATGGCTTGCATTTGAAAGTGCCTACTTTCAGCAAACCTGTTTGTGTAGGCTGCATGAAATCCATTTGTCAGGTCATAAAGATATCACACAGCAGGGTTGAGGGCTCAGGAGGAGTCAGACGGGCTGGGAACTGTTTTGCTGGCAAAGGAAATCGAGAACAGGAGATTCTGAGTCCACTGTGAAAAGTAAAACAAGATTTATTTACATGGGAGTCTGCAAGCATTTGTACAGTTTTATCAAGCTCCCTATGGAGAGACGGCTGTGTGACCTGGTGCTGCAATTGGTACCAGTTAGGGGTGATATATGTCACTTTTCCAAATTAAGCTGTTCAGCACAAACAAAACATCCTGTACGAGCGGTGCTGCTTATAAATGTTTGTGTTGGTCCCTGTTACGTGCGGACAGATCGCGATACTGAATGCCGTCCTTTAATTGGCAGTGGTTTGATGTTCAGGGACATTCAAAGATGCATCGAGCTACACAAATAATAAAAAAGTGCATCCTTCGCATGGCGCTGCCGAACAAAAGCTGATCCGCAAAGTGTCACTCTGAATGCCATTTGGCCATTTGGCCTGTAAAGTGAATTCTTATAGCGCTGCAATAAGTTTAGGAATTGACTATTGCTGCTGCAACATCATTGAATGATATATTTAACATGCATTTCACAAAAACGTGTCTAATAATACAACATTCATCTGTCTTGTCACAAAGCTTGTGTTTTAAAAAAGTCTGTATTTCACTGTTGTAACCTTACTAGACACAGTGGTGTTCCAAATCCACTTTCCAAGCACCACACACTCTCTACATTGAGTATCATACACATCACGTGGGCAAGTGCTTCAACGTCTGGCCTGTTGTGGGAAGCACTATCTAAATGTTATTGTACAATGCAAACATATAATGCAGTCAAGACCAAAGAATGTATGGCTCATTCTACCATCAGAGAAAATCATTTTTAGTAGATTCAATATAAGGTATTTCAGCCTGGTGAGTTCAAGGTGTTCAAACACTGATAATATGTCTTTATTAATACCAAATTCAACAGTATTCTTTATCGACAACTGAAGGATGAAAAGCTATGACTGGCTCAGTGACTCTGCCGAAACTTGAATTGGGCCTGGTGTTCGCACACAGGTCTCTGATTGCAAGTGGTACCTCTAGCCTTTCCTAAACATGTGGAGTAAATCATGTGTGATTCAGGAATGTGTGTGGTTCTTTTTCTGCCACTGACGTCCTGGTAGAAGATTTGGAGATGTGAAAGGGAATATGTTGTTGTCCCTTTAGTCACCATCGCCATTTGAGGCCCCGCTGATCACAGGCACAAGTGCATACTGAAAATCAAAAAAGCGTACAACTATTGTACTCGCAATTTTTAAACATTTTTCAAAATTATGAACGGGTGTTGAAAATGGTATGCAGATCAAATGGTGATACAATAACATTGTGTACTGAATACACCATGTATATAGTACTATTTTTTGCCTCATTTTCCAAAGCTCTTTTGATTGCAGCATAGGAGACCCCGGAGCGCAATGACTCATATTGTCAAAATAAACTAACATGTTCAGGACAAATAAAACATCCTGGGCCTCATGTAGGTAGCGAAATACCGGTCGGTAACGGCCGATTTTCGGTAAATATGCCGTTACCGACCGGTATTCAGACAAGTGAGATGTAGGAGTCCAAAAACCACTTTTCGGTAAATATGAGGCGGTAAATACCGATTCATAGTTACCGAATTCTAAAATACCGATTCATATTTACCGAATACATAATTAACGAATCGGTAAATATGAAGTGGTAAATATGAAGTGGTAAAAATTTAAAATGACATGTAGGAGCAGTCGGTAATTAAGAAATCCAGGAAAATCGGTAAATAAGAGTCGGTAATTAACACGGATGGAAAGCAGGTGGTAACCATCAACAATGCACATAAGCAATCCCAAAATGCAACAGCGTGGACAACATGGCCGCCATGTACGTCATTGCAAGGCGCCTACGTCTACAGGCAGCAGGACTGAGGGTGTGGCGACGGGAGGAACAAATCTACAGACAGCGCATCACACTATTCCAGCTGACTGATGCAGAGATACATGAGAGGTACAGGCTACACCCCGAAACCATCATGGACCTGATAAGGGACCTGCACCCACTCCTGGACCAGCCAACAAGAAGGGCGCACGCCATACCACCACATGTGCAGGTGCTCTGCAGCCTACATCTACTGGCATCCGGCAGTTATCAGGTGGTGACAGCTGCGGTGGGTGGTGTATCCCAGAGTTGCCTGTCCCGTTTCTTCAGGAAGTTCCTGGATGCCATGATGCAGAGAATGCACCACTACATAAGCTTCCCAAACACACAGGCTGCACTGCAGAAAACAAAAACAGACTTTTATCACATGGCACAGTTCCCCCATGTCATCGGCTGTATTGATGGTACACACATCCCAATCTGTCCACCAGCTGATACAGAGCACATCTACAGGAACAGGAAGTCCACCCACTCCATCAATGTGCAGGTGATCTGTGATGCAGGGAACATCATCACAGATATTGTTGCAAAGTTTCCTGGGAGCACCCACGACTCTTACATCTTCCAGAATAGTGGGATCTACACACGACTGAGTGCCGGCGAATTCGGAGAGGGATACCTGCTGGGTAAGTAACAGTGACGCCCCTTGAAACCTGCAAATCAGAGTGTATAGAGGCATGTAACTGATGGTTCCCTTTTACTCATCCAGGCGACAGTGCATATGCATGCCGGTCATTCATCCTCACTCCCTACCTACACCCAGCAACCCAGAGTGAGAGACGATACAACGTGGCCCACAAATCTACACGCAATGTGGTGGAGCGCACGTTTGGACTACTGAAGAGCAGGTTCCGCTGCCTCCACAAGAGCGGAGGCGCACGCCAGTACAAACCCATCACCTGCTGCAAGATAATTGCCACTTGTGCAATGCTGCACAACCTTGCCACGAAAAAAGGTACAGATGTGGAACTAACATATTTTGAGGACAACGAGGATGAGTCAGGCCAGCCAGAGGGCAGCGCAGCTAGAGTGCCAACTGCAGTCGATGGGAGAGAGAGACGGGCAGAGATCACATGCAACTATTTCTGAGTAAGTGAGGGGACACAGCGAGTTGTGAGAAGTCATGACGTAGTTTAATGTGGCACCACGCCATGAACACATGAACAGGCCAATCTGGCAATATGCCATCTATACAATGAGTATGTCCAGGGTTACGTCACCCAATGGCAAGTGGATAAGCAGGGCCACATCAATGTTTGCGCATACGCGCTGCAGTGGTGGATTGCACGGCCTGTGCATCCTCACTAGAGCCAACCCCAAGCCGCCTGCTGCTCCTGCGTGCTTCGGGGACGGGGGGTGTGATGCTGCTGCTGGTGTCGATGCTCTCCGCAGCATCCCCTGCAGCAGTTGTCGACGCCTGACTACTCAATAGCACCCCTAGTGCACTTGTCACCTGCACCATCCCCCGAGACAGGTCGCTGCAGCACTGTGTTAGGCCCTCCTGCATTGTCACAGAGCGCCGGCAAAGTAGGGAAGTCGCAGTTGCCAGACGGTTGAGTGCCCTGCTGGTAGTGTCCCTTCGCTGGCGTTCCCGGCGCCGTGCTTCGATGTCAGCATCTAATTTGCTGCACAACTGCTGGATTGACTGGGACATGTCCCGAATGCCCGCAGCCATGCCGCCAATGTTTGTGTCCATGTTGACTAAGCTTGTCTTCATCACCCGCATGTGCCTCTGGACTGACATAACTGCCTTTGATTGCAGGCGCTGTTGCTTCAACATTTGGCCCTCGAGCCCCAAGAAGACACCATGGCCGTCAGTGGGTGCTGGTGGACTCTGGACACGCGACCTGCGGCGCCCTCTTGCTCCCGTCTGTGCTGCCTGTGAGGTGTGGGGCACAGTGGGATGGCTCCCTTCCTGGGGCCCGGTGCGGTCTTCTGGGCCCATGCTGTCGTCTGACGAGGTGTCTAAGGCTCGTAGCCTGGCTGCTGGACGCCTCCTCATTCTCACACCTGCAAGCGGAGATGTGGCCGGTGAATCGAACATGAGTGGCGATGCTGGCTCTGGTGGTGGTGATGCTGGCTCTCGGTGAGGTGATGCTGGCTCTGTGTGCGGCGAGGCTGGCTGCGTAGGTGGTGCGGCTGCAAGTGGGCCTGCTCCCTGGTCTGAACTCGTGCTGGCAAGAGGTGATTTTTGTGGCCGGTGTGCCGTCTCCCCTGCAGCATGCCCTGTACTGCATGATGTCACATCTGTGGACAGAAAAACAACATTGGCTCAGTGTCCCCGAAGGGCTGCATTGCAAGCGTCACAGTAAATCATTTCACATTCCAATCTGTCCTCTGTCTCCTTGTGCCTCGAGTGCATGACATGCCTTGTTGCCCTGTGACATTTACGTCATGGTTAGTGTTGCCCTGACTACATCTCCCGGAATGCATTGCCTGTCTGCACTGACACGTGTGGACTGCAGTGTGATTCTCGTTTCACAATGGGGGATGTGGGATAGGGGTAGGGGAGGCTACATTGCTGTGCTTTCGTCTTACCTTGGTGTGTTGCGGCTCTGGCAGAGCTGTCGGCGTCCCCAAGACCCACGACGCTCTCTTGCTCGAGTGTGGCCGCCACCAGCTCCTCCAGTTCGGTGAGGGCAGGTGCCCTGTTGGTTCCACCTCCGGTCTGGCTGGCCTCCTTCTGGATGTCGCCCATCTTCCTCTTGGTCACAATCCTCAGGTCATACCAGCGCTTTTTGAGGACCTCAATGTCCCTGTGGGTCACTCCCACAGCATTGACCTGCGCCTGGATGGCCAGCCATATGTTGCGCTTTTCGGCCTCAGGCACTTGCAGGGATTGCCTCCCAAACAGCTTCTGGTGCTGCTTCACCACCTCCTCCACCAGCACCTGGAGTTCCTTGGGGCTGAATTTGAGCTTCCTCCTCCTTTCCCCTCCGTCTTTCTGTGTTCTCTGGCTGGACATGCTGTTCGTTTCCCGCTCGCACATGCAACTGCTCCCTGCCTCTCCTCTGCACTCCAGGCCTCTCCAGGGTCGGCTAATTATGTACACCTGCCTGGGTGTGGCCACTTCCGCTAATTGTGTACACCTGCCTGGGTGTGGGCAGTTCCTGGTTGGGTGGGCTGTCGTTGCACAGGATTAGCTGTTTCGTCAAGTCATGTGATGTTATTTACCGAATCCGTACGTACCGATTCGGTATTTTCCGAATCGGTAGATACCACCTCGGTATTTTCCAATTCGGTAGATACCACCTCGGTATTTTCCGAATCGGTAATTATCACCTCGGTATTTACCGAATCGGTGAATTCCGATTCGTATTTACCGAATGTTACCGAATCGGTAACTGTTACCGAATTTTTACCTACATATAACTTACCGATTCTAATTTACCGATTCGGTACGGCTCGGTATTTAAGAACCGGTAAAATTTATTTACCTACATGAGGCCCCCTGTGCGGGCGGAGCTGCTCATTTAAATTTCTGTTGGTGTCTGACCCTTTCATTCACGTGCACACATACACATCGAGGTCCTGGCTACCGAAAATTACATTCAATCAAATACTGTGCTCACATTTCAAAGCTCTTTTTGTGTTTGATTAGTAAATGTTCCTTTGGAGCGATTTTTGCGCCTACAGCAAAGAAAATAAAGGAACATGTCAAGCACAAATAAAACATCCTGTATGAGCAGAGCTGCTCTCGCGAGCCAGGGGTTCTAGGTAAAAAAACACAAAGTGCTTTGTGAGTCTCCGTTCTCGGCCCAAGTATAGCCTGTGATTCTGGGCAAATCACTAAGCCTTAAAAAATCTGACCTGGGGGGCATGGCTAGCTGCCGGGCAAGATGGCCACAGCCTGAAGGAGCTCCGGGGGTGAGACCGTCTTCCCCGCCATCCGAGCACTAATCCGCGCTTTAATGCGAGCACCAAGTCCAAGCCTGTAACGCCGGAACGAAGCGGCAATTTTGAAGTTTCCCCGTGACCTGTGAAGCGGCCGGCGCCGCGCCGTTTGATGGGGCCTGTATCCTCGGCTGCAGCCGGGGCCTCAATTTCAGAGGCGCGACCCGGGTGCTGGGCGTGAGACCCGGGGTCGCTGAGGGGAAGTGCCTACAGCCCAGTAGCGCGGTGGACTTCACTGGAGACGGCCTGGGGGTGGTGCCCGGAGCCCGAATGCCACGGCGGGAGCCCGGCTCTCAGGCGGAGCGGTCAAGCGTCTGCAGCGCTGCCGCATCACCACAGTGAGTGAAATGCAGCGCGAATACTGAGCAGTGGCAGCCAAGCGGCGCATGTGAAGCTGAGTGTGGCGGGGCTGATGGCCTGAATTGAGCGGTGCACGGCGTGGGGACCCGAATTGACACCTGCGGCGCTCTGATTGGGTGCTGTGCTGAGTGCCTGTGTTGCCTCGAAATGCCGGGTGCGGCGGCGGTGACCTGAGGAGCAGCGACACACCGCGCCCTTGGTGGCGAGGGGCACGGACGAGGGAGATGCATGGATGCAGGCGGCTGTAGGGGTCTCGAGGTGCTGGTGAGTGGCTTGCAGGTGTGCCTGCCAACGTGCATCCTACTCGTACGCAGTGCCAGCGCCTGAGGAGTGACGGCGACGTCTCGAGCTGAGCTGTGTGTGAAAAGACAACTGGTCCTGGGGCCCTGCGTTTTGTCCCTTGCACTGCAGTGCCAGCAGACATCTAAATAGACTGGTCTCCGGCCCTACCATGAGTGGCAAAGGGAGTAGGGCGCACCAGCAAGGGAAGCTAGACAAGTATGCATACACTAAAGATGCTCCCCCGCTGACAGAACACGCCGGTCGCATGGAGAAGCTGACGCTGGCCCGCCTAAAGTGACATTGGAGGATATCATGGGCGCCCTTACTAATGTGCAGATGACGGTGGGGTCTATTTCCACGGATGTGACACTCCTCAGAGCTGACTTCCATAAAATGTCCGCCAGAGTCCAGAAAGTGTCGCAACTGGAGGCCGACAACAAGCGCATGGCTGAGCTGCTTGATGACCAGGAAGGGCAATCCCGTCGCAACAACGTGCGTATCACAGGCATTCTGGAGAGTGAGGGGAGCCCGGCCATGGATCTCTACATGGAGAACCTCATAAAAACTGAACTGCAACCCAGGGGACTCTCCGCCTTTTTCTCAGTGGAGCGGACGCACAGGGTGCCTAGGGTCGGAGCTCCCCCCCGGCCGGTCCTGGCCCGTGTCTTTAACTTTCGCGATAGGGATGCCATTCTCCAGACGGCCCGAGTAGCACCACCCTTGCGAATACAGAACTCATTGGTGTCCTTCTTTCCGGACTACACGGCGGCTGTGTCGGCGCGCCGGAGATGCTTCTTGGAAGTAAAAAAGAGACTGAGGGCCCATGAATTATCTTACTCCATGTTATTTCCGTCCAGGCTTCGAGTGGTGGCGGATGGGAAGACATGGTTTTTCGAATTGCCTGAGGAAGCTCATGAATGGCTTGAGGGATGGCAGCAGGTGAAAAACTCAGGACGGTCGGACAAGCGAAGGCAGCCTCCTGGAGGGATGGAGGACCCCACTGACCGGGACGGTGCCGTGGAAGATGAGGCCGAACTGCAACATGAGGCTTAGTCGAGAGGCGCTATACTTTAACTCTTTATTAAAAGGTGCAGGGTAAAGGGGAATGCATCCTGGGTTGGGCGGTGCCTGCTCACTTATAATGCAGCTTGGAACATTTGGACGCTCGAACTGGGGATGTCTCTGGTCTTCCTCGGACCTCCCGCTCCTTGCACGCAAGTTATGTATCAGGGGATGGGTTCTTAGCATTCTGCTGAGTTGGGGTGGAGGGCAGTTTGGAGTCCGTATGGCAGGGAGGCTGGGAGGGGTTTTGGGGGAGAGGGGGTAGTTTTCAAGTTTTTTTCAGCCGTTACTGTTCAAACTCAAAGTAATGATCACAGTGCAGTGCACGCAACCACTATAGAACACATGATGCGCGTCGATCCTTACGCGCTATTTAGTACCCTCGATGCCAAGCGTTCTAATGTCCGCTACTAGTGAGGGGGCGCCTGCGACGAGTTCCCTCACTCTGATACCACCTCTCTCCCTACTCACGTGGAACGTGCGTGGCTTGGGAGACAAAATTAAGCGCGGTCTGGTCCTGCATAGTCTTAAGAGATGCGCTCCGGCGGTTGTCTTGCTACAGGAAACCCATCTTACTAATACCACTAGTAAAGCAATGGACCGGTGGGGATACAAAATGGTGTCTCACTCGGAATTTACCTCAGGGTCTAGGGGGGTGGACATACTGGTGCGGAAGCAATACCCACTAATTATACACAAACATAAAACTGACGGGTCGGGTAGATTTGCGGCGATAGCCACCCAATGGGAGGGACGCCCCCTTAACATAGTCTCCGTTTATATTCCTCCTGCAATGCATGCCACTGCACTCCCGGCACTTAGTGAGTTTCTCCTTGACCTGCCAGAAGGGGAACTGATCATTGGCGGCGATTTTAATGCAGTTGTGAACGAATCACTTGATAGGCACCCTAAGCGAGCGGGAGGTGCGGGACTGTCCCGTTTAGGAAGCTTTGTCGAAGCACTGGGGCTGTCAGACTTATGGAGGCTGCATCATCCAACAACACAACAGTACACGTACCACTCGGGGGTGCATAACAGTCTCACTAGGATCGACTACTTCCTGGGCTTTGCTGGTAGTCTTAGAAACATAGACAGTGTAGAGATCAGGCCCAGGGGAGTATCCGACCACTCCCCGCTGCTCCTGCAATACACATGTTACTGCCTCGCACGTCGTCGTATCCCTTCAATACGCCCCAGCTATCTCCAGGTCCCCGCGATCCACAAGGCACTTACGAAGGCAACAGGCCTCTACTTTACAGAAAATGCCCCCTCTGTTGCCTCACTGACGATTTTGTGGAAGGCATATAAAACGGTCCTCAGAGGACAGGCTCTCACTACCATAGCAGCGCATAAGCAAGCAAATCAGGCAGAGCTGCAGTCGCTCGAACAAGAGCTGCACACGGCAGAGGCACACGAGGCTCTGGACTCCTCTCCAGCATCGGCCTCTGACCTGAAGGCCGCACAGGCCAAATATAGGGCGTACCTCACGGAGTACTCAAAGCAACAGTTGATAGCCACGCGGCACAAGATATATGACCTGGGTGATAAGATTGGGAAGCTCCTGGCATGGCTCGATAGACAGGAGTGGGGAGCCAGGTGGATAGCACAACTTAAATCTGAGGAGGGCCAGGCACTAACTAAACCAGGCGCGATAGTGCACGCTCTTGCGCGCCATTACCAAGCAGTCTACTCTTCCACCGCCTCCATGACAGTGGAGGAGGCGGGGACATATGTGAAAGATTTAGCAATGCCCCGGCTCACCCCTGAGGCGGCGAGTGCCCTGGAAGCTGACATTACAGTAGAAGAGGTACAAATGGCAATCGGAGCGCTACAATCCGGTAAAGCGGTGTGTCCAAATGGCATACCGTTCGAGCTCTATAAGCGAACAGCCGGGACGGTCGCCCCCCACTTGCTTAACATGTTCACAGACAGTCTCCGGGTGGGCGAACTCCCATAGGACCAACGAACAGCCACCATAGTGGCTATACTGAAACCTGCTTCTGAGTGTACCTCCTATCGTCCTATATCGCTGCTGAATGCAGAGGTGAAGGTCCTTGCGAAACTCTTGGCGACCAGACTAACACCACACTTGCCTGAAATTGTGCACTCAGATCAGTCTGGTTTCATGCCCGGCAGAAGCTTGGTCCTCAATTTGCGGCGCTTGCACGGTGTGTTGGCCCGAGTGGAGCAATTACAGGAGCCAGCGGTGCTGCTCTCGTTGGATGCGCGAATGGCATTTGACATGGTCGAAGGGCCCACATTTTGTGCCTGGGTCCGACTTCTCTATACTAAACCAATGGCCCATGTTGCCGCCAACGGGCATATGTCCGAAGACTTTCCCCTGACACTTGGCACTCGCCAGGGATGCCCCCTGTCGCCCCTGCTGTACGCCCTAGTGCTGAAGCCCTTGGCGGCATGGATACGCTGGGAGCCCCTGATATGGGGGCTCAGGTGGACAAATGACTGGGAGGACCGCATCTCCCTCTATGCGGATGATGTGTTGCTCTATCTGTCTTCCCCGAGGCGCTCAATCCTAACTTTACTTAACATTTGCGAAATCTTCGGGAGATCGTCATGCTACACTATTAACTGGTCAATATCGATAATGTATGTGCTGCACGGCCCTCCTCCTCGACTCCCTGCAGACTGCCCACTTCAAACGGCGACGGGATCATTTAAATATCTGGGTATTCACGTCACTGCAAACCCTGCAGACTTTCTAAAACTGAATCTGCAACCCCACTAGACCGTCTCAAGCACGACGCGCGTCACTGGGGTGCGCTGCCGCTCACGTTACTGGGGAAAGCTGCCCTCTTTAAAATTATGGCCCTGCCTCGATTCGTGTATGTACTGGAAAACACGCCGTGTCGCATATCGCCGGAAAACTTCCGTGCAATTGCGGCGCAGGTGACTAGCCTTATGTGGGGTGGCAGACCGCCGCGTATAGCACAGTCCAAATTAACTCGTGGCTGGTATGATGGAGGAATAGCACTTCCAGATATCCAACTCTATTACTGGGCGGCGCAGCTTAAAGTAATTAATCAGTGGCTTCATGTCCCGCGGACGGACCCTGCATTTAAAGCAGATAGGGACATACTGGGAGAGCGAGGTGTGTTGTCACCCCTGTATGATGGTAAACTGGCTCCAGCGCTCATCGGTCTGCTTAGGCAGACCGTCGCCATTTGGCACGCGGCACAAGTCATGCTAGGGTGGCATGGGGTTTTGACCCAACTCACACCTCTGTGGGACACAAAACAGCTCTGAATGCTTAGAAGCAGCAGGGGCTTTGACAATTGGGACAACATCGGGATTTCTAGGATTGGCAACATGTGGCACAAGGGTGAAATAATTACATTTGCGCGTCTTCAACAGCAATACGAGCTGGCATCCTCCGAGTGGTTCCGATATACACAAATCAAGCACGCCTTGCTATCGAGGCTGGCGCCTGGCACGACAGTACCGGAGGCGTCGCCCTTGGAGGACAGATTGTTAACGGATTACATGCCTAAAAGGGCCACATCGCTTACATACCGTTAGCTGGTCAACAACCTACCGGACCCATCGGGTCCTCTCCGTGGGAAATGGTCCCGTGATGTGGGTGAATTTGATGACCCAGAGTGGCGGGAGTCGCTGGCTTCACCGCGAGAGGCGGGTATACCCTCGAGGCTCTGGCTCATACAGCTCCATATTCTGCACCGCTCCTACTACATCAGACACACTCTACACAGCATCCATTCTGCTTGCGCGGCTGTGGGGAGGTGGGAAATTTCTTCCACACCATATGGGAATGCCCCGTACTCCAGGTGTACTGGAAGCAGGTGATGCGGACGCTGTCGCAGTCGGGGGGAGTCTCGCTGGTACCGGAGCCTAGACGCTGCCTGCTGAATGTATGGGAACCTAACGACCTCACGCGCCAGGCGCAGGGTTGGGCTACACTAGGGATTATGATAACCAAGCGCAACATAGTCCAAAAATGGGGAACAGGGGAATTGCCGAAGCTAACCGCATGGGGAGCCGACATGGTCGAGGATATGTTTGCTGAAAGGTCGGCCTTCATCAGGCGGGGGTGCCCTCGTAAATGGAGTAAAGTATGGGGGGCGTGGAACAAATTCAGGCGAGACATCTGTGACCCGCCCTCAGATCAAGATGATGATGCCTCGGACTCAGACTGATGTGGGGAGGCCCAGAGGTGTGTTCGCGGGGAGGTGGATATTAAAGATATATAGTGTTGGGGAAATGCTTCCTGAGGGGTTGTCTCTAATAGTTGCTACTGCACTGTTCTATATTGTGGAAAACTGCGTATTCAACTGTTGTTTTGTACTGCTGCTTATTAAGAAAATTAAAAAAAAATTTAAAAAATTAAAAATTAAAAAAAATCAGACCTTGAGTAATGTATCCGCGGCGCTCCTTTAATGCGCGCCAATACCGTTACAAACTCTCCTGTGTGAACACCGC
The DNA here is from genome assembly GCF_964204655.1 of Triturus cristatus. Taxonomy (NCBI): domain Eukaryota; kingdom Metazoa; phylum Chordata; class Amphibia; order Caudata; family Salamandridae; genus Triturus; species Triturus cristatus. Next base: position 162,721,829 of record NC_140585.1, read on the forward strand.
ATGGCTGCTTAACTGCACACACATAAAAAATCCACAAAAACTGAAGTGTATTAACAGCTTAAAGTAAAAATAGGCACCTACCAGCCTGTGTTCTTTTGAGCCTACGTTGTAACAAACACAGCAAGACATGGCTTCGCTTCAGCTGCATAACGCTTTCAAAAGTGAAAGCACACTCGACTACACGTGAGGAAAGGAATGAGATACACCCCTTCTACAGCCCGACCCCTCTCGTGATGACTGGTAATTGTTGCCACCCACTATTCCTTCTCCCTCTCAGCCTGCCCCGCCCCCTGCCATTGAAATGAATAGAGTTCTGCCAACTCCTCCCAGAGCCATTTAGTAAACACCCGATAAGCAGCCTTATCCATGGCATTCTAACTCGGCACGATGATGTCACTGCTGTAGCTTGTGCCTGCAGATCGAAAGATGACCTCGCCCTGGCAGGCACATGCGCAGCAGGACGTCTGCAGTTTATCACAGCTGCCCCATTAAAAGTAATAGAGCAGCTAGCAAGTGGAAATTTCTTTTCGGCTGCTTGGTTTTTTAAATTCATTTCTTACGTCTTCCCTCAGGCTCTGGATGGCAGGGCAGGGCAACGCCCCTTTTGCCCACTAACACCAGCCACCCCTGTCAAATATACTTGTACACCTATATCAACATTACACACCAGCACACATCCTATTCACTTATTCAGTCATCCTACTCACTTATGCAAACCATGAATCATACTTACATTTACTCAGCTACACACTTATACAAACACCACTTCATTTATCCATACAGATAGTAACTCATACTTAGTGTGTTATAAAATCACTATTACAAGTATACAGTTATCCATACAGTCACTTATACAATCACTGAGTCTTATGTATACTTATTTATATACAACAACTGTCACATACACTGCCTTTTATTTTTATAGTTTGTTGGACATGTACCATTGAGAGATGTATTTGCTCATCACCACACCCATAAACATACTCACTCACCCAAACAACATTTATAACATGAAGTCTTAACCTCATATACCTACTGAATCAACTATTCACACATCTTTCGGCAGTCACCCCCTCCCACTGAACCAAACACACATTCACTCTCCCATACAAATACTCAGTTAACTAATCAATAACTAATATAGACTTTCACATAGCTAGTCACCAACTGGTGCAGCAGTTTACACAACAACTGACAAAGTGATACAGATATTCACACAGTTTAGTCACTATCCAATATATTTAGTGAGACACTTTAAATTAGTTCCTTAGACAGTCAATCACAGTGCTACTAAATCCTCCATCCAAATATTTATATTTATATATCCACTCATTCTTCAATGCAGATTGCTGTATATAAGACATATTTAACTAACGAACCAAACCACATTCACTGGATGATGTCATCAGTGATGTCATCAGTGATGTCATTTGAGATGTCATTAGTGATGTCATCAGTGATGTCACTGACCATGTCATGAATGATGTAATATGTGACATCCTCAGCAGTGGATTGCGGGCGCGCGAGTTATAGTGAGTACAACTAACTATAACAGAGGAATTTCAATGGTTTTGTACAAGTGAAATGTCCAGCTAACTATAACAGCCCTGAAACCTATGGTTTTTTCAGTGAATTTCTAAGGTTTTTTAAATGCTAATTCCTAAGTATAACATGTCTGAAACCTATGTTTTTTTCAGGGAATATATATTACCTACTGGCGGTCGCCAGTAGGTAGTTATAGTTAGGACCACGTTTCCATAGGAAATCTGCAACATTCTATTTTGAATAACTTTGGCGCCGGTTGACGAATCCTCGCGAATTTTTCAAAATAGGTGGGGCGCTACGCTCCGCTCCTACCCTGAAAGTCTCGGGGGGATTCGTCAAGCGGGGCCTGAGATAAAAGGGGGGTCCCAAAACGCGTTTTTCCCATGCATTTTTCCATAGGACCTTTAGACAGGGCTACAGCCCGAACGGCTGAACAGAATTACTAGAAATTTGGCAGAGAGGTAGTCCTCAGGTCAAGGAAGTGCCTTTTGTAGGTTTGGTGTAAATCTGTTCAGTAGATTCTGAGAAAATAGCCTTTAAATCAATATATATATCTGAGCCAGCTTACGGTGCGCTTACGGTACGCTTACCGTACGCGTACGGTGGCGTGCGCGAGCGCGATTCTGATTGGCTCTTAGATCTTAGTAAACATTCGAATCGGCCGAAACCAGGAAGCGGCGGCCGCCATTTTCTCTCTCGCACTGAGAGTGATGTTTAAAATATAAAGCACAAAAACATGTAAAGGGGCTGTTTAGACAGCTCCCACACACATAGCAATGTTGAGGGAGTCCCCAAAGATCCCCCAAGGCCAAAAACGGAATTTTTATTTTTCCGCTAATTTCGCCGATTACGCTTACCGTACGAGTACGGTAAAAAATTATAAAAAAAAAAAAATTATCCACACTCTCCCCACCCCGTGTGCAATTGGTGCCCGAAGGGCACCAATTGTGCATGGCTTATTAGCTATGAGTTAAACTAAAATATTTAAAAAAAAAATAATAAAAAAAAAAATTATCCACTCTCTCTCCACCCCGTGTGCAAATGGTGCCCGAAGGGCACCTTTTGTGCAAGGCTTATAACATATACGAAAAATTAAAATATTACCTTTCAAAACGAAGTGCATCATATGTCCTCCATGTGCGCACGGTGCGCGAAGCGCATCGTGCGTACATGGCCCATCTAGCGTAACGTAACTGCGTAAAGTGGGCGCGCGGTGCGCGAAGCGCACCGCGTGCTCACTGTGCATGCACGGTGCGCGAAGCGCACCCTGCGCGCACGGAACGAACTGCGTTAAGTGGTCGCGCACGCCACGAATGGCGTAAAGTAACTTAGCATTTAAAAAACCGTACAAATTCACTGAAAAAACCATAGGTTTCACACACGTTATAGTTAGGAATTAGCATTTAAAAAACCTTGCAAATTCACTGAAAAAACAATAGGTTTCACACATGTTATAGTTAGCGGAAATTTTAATGATAAAAAACCAATGAAATTCCCCCGTTATAGTTAGTGCAGGCAACTATAACTCACGCGACCGCAATCTTCTGCTGATGACATATGTGTCTTTATGAAAAAAAAATATTTGTAATATATGTATAGCTAAAAATGTATGGAAGAAGACATGGGCAAATAAGTGTCTAAATACAGTATTAGCATCAGCAGAGGATTGCGGTCGCGTGAGTTATAGTTGCCTGCACTAACTATAACGGGGGAATTTCATTGGTTTTTTATCATTAAAATTTCCGCTAACTATAACATGTGTGAAACCTATGGTTTTTTCAGTGAATTTTATATATATATATATATATATATATATTCAATGAAAAAACCAAAGGTTTCACACACGTTACAGTTAGCTGGACATTTCACTCGTACAAAACCATTGAAATTCCCCCGTTATAGTTAGTTACGCTAACTATAACTCGCGCGCCCGCAATGCACTGCTGATGACGTCACATATTACATCACTCATGACATGGTCAGTGACATCACTCATGACATCACTGATGACATCTCAAATGACATCACTGATGACATCACTGATGACATCATCCAGTGAATGTGTGTTTTTCTGAAAATTAAATATGTTTTATATATGTATATCTCAAGGTAAATGGAAGAATAAATGGGTATATAAGTGTCTAAATGGATGATTTGTTTTTGAAAAATTGATTGTGTAACTGACTGATTAAGTGTATCATAGTGAATACATGGCTTAGTGAGTAATGTTTAAATATGTATATATCTGTATCAGTCTTTCACTTTGTGTATAAGTGGCTGTATGGGTTGGTGAGTACCTACATGAGTGTCTATATAGGTTATTAGTTGGTTTTTTGAGTATCAGTCTGAGTGTCTGCATGGTTCGGTGGGGGGTATTACGTAGTGCATAGGTGCATGAATGAGTGACTCACTGTTTGTATGTGTTGAAGATAGTATGTGTGCAGGACTGCATGGGTGGATGAGTGTGTGTATGGGTGTGTTAGTGAGTGAATGACTGTCTCAACAGTGTATTTATGAGTAACTACATATGTTTTTAACTAGTATATGTGACTATTGGTGTATATAAGTGAGTATATGTGAGAGTGAGAGATTGAAAGAGTTCCTGTATGAATAAATATGTGTTTCTATAAGTGATTGTTTAAAAGACTAAGTATGTGTAAGTTTTTGTAGAAGTAAGTGTGGTGGTGTGTGTATAACTATATGCAAGTAAACGGATGTTTGATTCTTTATTAGCATGAGTGACTATGTGTGTGAGTAACTCTACGGATGAGTGGCATTGTGTAACAGGATGTATAGGTGTATGAGTACATATGATGAGTGAGTACATGTATGATTGACTGTATCGGACTGTTGGTGAATGAGTGGATGTGTATGTGGATCTTAGAATTACTGAATAGGTTGTTGTAACTGGTATTGGTATGTCCATTGTTTTGAAAAGTTTAGTCTCTATTTTTGAATGTGTGTATCAAAGGTTATATTAGGGTGAGAGGAGGTCTGCCACTCTATCACAAGGATGATGTCATCAGTGATGTCATCAGTGATGTCATTTGAGATGTCATCAGTGATGTCATGAGTGATGTCACTGACCATGTCATGAGTGATGTAATATGTGACGTCATCAGCAGTGCATTGCGGGCGCGCGAGTTATAGTTAGCTTAACTAACTATAACGGGGGAATTTCAATGGTTTTGTACGAGTGAAATGTCCAGCTAACTATAACGTGTGTGAAACCTTTGGTTTTTTCATTGAATTTCTAAGGTTTTTTAAATGCTAATTCCTAACTATAACGTGTGTGAAACCTATGGTTTTTTCACTGAATTTCTAAGGTTTTTTAAATGCTAATTCCTAACTATAACGTGTGTGAAACCCATGGTTTTTTCAGTGAATTTGCAAGGTTTTTTAAATGCTAATTCCTAACTATAACGTGTGTGAAACCCATGGTTTTTTCAGTGAATTTGCAAGGTTTTTTAAATGCTAATTTTTTTTTATTCTTCTATTTTTTTAAACATATTTTTAATTTAATGTTCTAACCTTTTATAAAGACTATGGTTAAATTTTTAAAATTCTTTAATATGTTTTTTTAAATATATTTCATAAAATAAACATGTTATAATTTTTTGCAGTACATTTTTTCCTTTTTTTTTAGTACGCGTACCGTAAGCTTACGGTAAGCGTACGGTTTACGCAATGCCCGTAATTTATCTACGCTGTTTGCGTATAGTTACGCAATTTGCGTAGCCGCGCGTACTCCGCGTGGGACGCGTACGCGTGTACGCTACACGCGCACGTTACGCGGAAGTGTCGGGTAGTGACTGTTATGCGCATGCGCGCAAGCGCGTGTCTTTTTTACGCGCATGCGTACTTTTGCCGTAAGCGCACCGTAAGCGTACCGTAAGCGTACGGTAGGTCATGTGATCATGAAACACAACTTTTGATTGGATGAAACTACTTTCAGTTCTAGAACTCTCCTACACCACACCCATTCCCCTCATTTCTGCTTGTGATCCCTTAGGAGAAGGAGCTGGGTTGTCTTTGTGATACGATGGCAGAACAGCAGAGCCCTTCTGAGAGTGAGGCTAGCACTAGCAGCACTACCTTGAGGCAGAGAGCGAGGAAACAAAAGACCTCTTATGTATGGGATTATTTTACTTTTCCTGAAGGCCAGCTAAAGGTAAATGCACCCTTAGTGACTTGCAAGCTGTGTCAGCGTGTGCTTTCAAGAGGTAATCCTGACAGGAAGTATTCCTTTGGGAATCATACCATGATGAGGCACCTCAAGGATGTACACAAAAGGACACATGCTCGACTTTTTGGAGGTAACCCTTCAGAAAGTCAACCAAGCACATCCACAGCAGCTCAGCCTGGACCATCATCTGCAGGGCTGACTCCTTCTTCTGCAGGTCAGGTGAGCCCTTCATCTGTGGGGGGAGCATCTCCTTTTGCTGGCCCTCTGGAAATTAACCCTCGATTTCTGAGGGTTGATATTCGATGTGCCTCTTGTCATGATCTAATTTGTCATAGGGAGACCAGTGTTTCCCTAGTGAACCTCAAAATAGATCAGCACACTCTTTTAAGAGCCAACCTTATCTTTCATCTTTTTTTTATATATGTTTTTTAAAAAATTTTTTTTTTTTTTACCGTACGCGTACGGTGCGCGTAATTTTTTTTTTTTTTTAAAAAAACACTAAAAATCAATTATCACATTACAAGGTCTTTGAGACACTACAATTATTATTATTGACTTACCATACCCACTCAAAAAAATATTTATTCATTTGTTTTTTTTAAAAAAAATTGCTTAAAAATGGTTCTAGTTTTCGAAAATTTTCTATATCAATCTGAAAAAAAAGAAAAAAGTATTAATATTTTTTAAACATTTTAAAATACAGTACACGTATTTACATATTTACCAAAAAATATTTTTGCCTTATTTTTGCTGTTTTCAGAATATATTGCATTTCACTATAAATTGTGCACTTTTACAGACTGACACATTATGAATCCACTTTTCAGATTTTTTTAAAAGCCCATGTCCAGACTGCTTTTTCAGACCACCACCATGTGTATCCTCGGTGACTGCCTACACTCCAGCAAGGGCAACCAGCCTTAGTGATGCTGAATGTATTTGCATTACAGACTGAAACTTCAAAACCCCACTCGCTTCTAAATACTGTGCATAATTATACATGGAAAGGAGCTGGGTGTGTGCTAAGAGTCTGCTTCTGCACCAAAAAAATCGCTTCCCCTTTTTCCTACTAATGCAACTGTGAAATCACCAGAGCAAAACGCAATAAATCTCTGCCTGTAATTCCTATTTGCACACAGAGTCAAGTTTTCATATTAGTCCCAAAACGAAATTTCTTTGCCAATTGGAATGCACACTTACTGCTCTTTTTTTTGGCAAGTGAAAATCACTTTTACAGACTGACACATTATGAAACCACTTTACAGTTTTTTTAAAAAGCCCATGTCCAGACTGCTTTTTCAGACCACCAACATGTGTATCCTCGGTGACTGCCTACACTCCAGCAAGGGCAACCAGCCTTAGTGATGCTGAATGTATTTGCATTACAGACTGAAACCTCAAAACCCCACTCGCTTCTAAATACTGTGCATGATTCCACATGGTAAGCAGCTGGGTGTGTGCTAAGAGTCTGCTTCTTCCCCCAAAAAATCGCTCCCCCTTTTTCCTACTAATGCAACTGTGAAATCACCAGAGCAAAACGCAATAAATCTCTGCCTGTAATTCCTATTTGCACACAGAGTCATGTTTTCACATTAGTCCCAAAACGAAATTTCTTTGCCAATTTGAATGCACACTTACTGCTCTTTTTTTTGGCAAGTGAAAATCACTTTTACAGACTGACACATTATGAAACCACTTTTCAGATGTTTTTAAAAAAGCCCATGTCCAGACTACTTTTTCAGACCACCACCATGTGTATCCTCGGTGACTGCCTACACTCCAGCAAGGGCAACCAGCCTTAGTGATGCTGAATGTATTTGCATTACAGACTGAAACCTCAAAACCCCACTCGCTTCTAAATACTGTGCATGATTATACATAGAAAGGAGCTGGGTGTGTGCTAAGAGTCTGCTTCTTCCCCCAAAAAATCGCTCCCCCTTTTTCCTACTAATGCAACTGTGAAATCACCAGAGCAAAACGCAATAAATCTCTGCCTGTAATTCCTATTTGCACACAGAGTCATGTTTTCACATTAGTTCCAAAACGAAATTTCTTTGCCAATTTAAATGCACACTTACTACTCTTTTTTTTTGGCAAGTGAAAATCACTTTTACAGACTGACACATTATGAATCCACTTTTTAGATTTTTTTAAATGCACATGTCCAGACTGCTTTTTCAGACCACCACCATGTGTATCCTCGGTGACTGCCTACACTCCAGCAAGGGCAACCAGCCTTAGTGATGCTGAATGTATTTGCATTACTGACTGCAACCTCAAACCCTTAAAGTATTCCTTATTTTTACCAGTACACCTTAATTTATCATGAAAAAATAGTCCATATTATTTTACATGTTCCTCACATTTAAATTTCTCCCAAAACAGAAAATAATAAACACAACTTCTACAAAAGGAATTCCAATTCTATTATTCATTTCTTAATTTACCATATACATCCCCTCTCAAACTCATAACTCACCTTTAAAATTAGTTAGTTGTGAAAGAAATGTGGCACTCAAACAGCAGATTATCAGAGCCAGGATCTCTGTTCTCTACACCTCTCTCCTCTCAGCAGAACCAGAAAATGGCAAAGTTTCCCTCTATTTTTCCACACATATACATGTAAGTTTCAAATCTCAGTGCTTCCCCCTTTTTTTCAAATGTAATCACACATTTCTATTGGTTGAAAACCAACCCTTTTCCAAAAGTACCCTGCCCCCAACTTGACTTCTGCCTAGTACCCTTCCCCCAACTTGACTTCTGCCTGCTACCATAGCAACAGCTCATGGAACACTGCTGTGTGGAGTTAGGTCAGAAGTTCGCCACACAATGTTTCAATTCCACAGAGCAAGAGTGCTTGACTTTGCAAACCTAACAGCAAATCCATAGTACTGTTCTTTGGTAACACATTTTTTTGTACCAATACAAAACATGCTTCTATTAATTTACACATACAGCCTAGTTTTTATTCTAGAATGGTATGAAACAGCCAATCAGTTCTTTTTGTTTTGAAAAAAATATGTATGCCTCCATTTCCAAACTGTCTTTCTTTTCATATTGCCATTCTACTGAAAGACACCTCCTGAGTGCCTCCAGTTCTCCTTTGAAGATGTTCACAGTGTGGATTGTAGGACACAGCTATGTCTTCTGGAGTGAAAAGTTTGCAGAGAAAACATGTACGGTGAGGGACCTTGCTTTGCCAAATGTAGACATTAAATGGATTGGTCAGAGAGGGTTAAAGTGGCACCAATTGATGCCATTGGTGAAATCCTTCATGCAAATCCAACACCCTGACCTCATAATAGTGCACTGTGGTGGCAATGACCTAGGCAATTTGACTGGGGTAGGTCTGGAAATGCTTATGAAGGACACCTTTGCACAACTGTTTTCTCTTTTCCCTAAAACTGCCTTTGTGTTTTCCAACATATGCCAAAGGCAAAAATGGAACTGGTCCAATCATTTCTGTCCGCAAATTGACAAAGCAATGAAGCACGTCAACAAATCTGTTTCTGCTTTCCTCCGTGACTATGGTATGGGTGCCATTTACCACAACAACTTGCGTTATGACATGCAAGACATTTATAGAGGAGATGGTGTGCACTTCAATGATGAAGGGAACAGAGTCTTCCTCTTGAACCTTAGACTCTGCATCGGTACTTACTTGTAGGTACCACTAAAAAAATCACTTCATAAACACAACGGCTCTTTTTAGAGCCCCCTAATATCTAAACACTTAAATCTGCATTTAATTTCATTTTTAATTTTTTTTTTCTTCCGTACGCTTACCGTAAGCTTACCGTACGCGTACCCCGTGATTTTTTTAAAAATCAATAAATGTTTTCTTTGTACTTTTCTGTCCTTCTTTGACCCCCTCACAAATGTAAGGGGGTCTGTAACTCTCCTCATTGCCCCCTTTTCTTGTTTTCACTCTTTTTTTTCTGAGTGAAACACACAAAATGGCGTTCGCCGCTTCCTGGTTTCGGCCGATTCGAATGTTTACTAAGATCTAAGAGCCAATCAGAATCGCGCTCGCGCACGCCACCGTACGCGTACGGTAAGCTTACGGTAAGCGTACCGTAAGCTGGCTCAGATATATATATTGACTTAAAGGCTATTTTCTCAGAATCTACTGAACAGATTTACACCAAACCTACAAAAGGCACTTCCTTGACCTAGGGACTACCTCTCTGCCAAATTTCTAGTAATTCTGTTCAGCCGTTCGGGCTGTAGCCCTGTCTAAAGGTCCTATGGAAAAATGCATGGGAAAAACGCGTATTGGGACCCCCCTTTTATCTCAGCCCCCGCTTGACGAATCCCCCCGAGACTTTCAGGGTAGGAGCGGAGCGTAGCACCCCACCTATTTTGAGAAATTCGCGAGGATTCGTCGACCGGCGCCAAAGTTATTCAAAATAGAATGTTGCGGATTTCCTATGGAAAAGGGGTCCTAACTATAACTACCTACTGGCGACCGCCAGTAGGTAATATATATATATATATATATACAGTTCCACAAAGTTCCCAAGCGAGGGCACTCATAAGTCGCCGTTTATACGGTCAGGGAAGGGCCTCATCACATCCGTCGTCAGCAGTCACCTGCCGCGTTTTGGGCTTCCGCCCTTCCTCATAGGTAGCACTGCACAGAATAACCACCGTCAAATGGATTCTCCAGCGTCTTCCCTTTTATTGAAATCAATCACACCCAGGTGAGTAATATCGCAATGAATACTGGGACTGGTAGTCCATATACGTAAAACCCCTGTGGGCTGCTGGCAATTTATTTGAGAATAACATTGTTCATCAAAGGATGTGCAAGGAGCACCTTCCCCCATGCTGCCGCTCACCATTCTATTCCGCTTCGCTGTCACCACGAACAGCAGCGGAGCCGCATTGCATCAGCAGCGGTGCACCTCCCGACCGGGAAGGCCGGATAAATACAGTTCCACAAAGTTCCCAAGCGAGGGCACTCATAAGTCGGCGTTTATAGGGTCAGGGAAGGGCCTCATCACATCCGTCGTCAGCAGCCACCTGACGCGTTTTGGGCTTCCGCCCTTCCTCATAGGTATCACTGCACAGCATAACCACCAGCAAATGGATTCTCCACCGTCTTCCCTTTTATTGAAATCAATCACACCCAGGTGAGTAATATCGCAATAAATACTGGGACTGGTAGATCATATACATAAAACCCCTGTGGGCTGCTGGCAATTTATCTGAGAATAACATTGTTCATCAAAGGATGTGCAAGGAGCACCTTCCCCGATGCTGCCGCTCACCAGTCTATTCCGCTTCGCTGTCACCACGAACAGCAGCGGAGCCACATTGCATCAGCAGCGGTGCACCTCCCGACCGGGAAGGCCAGATAAATACAGTTCCACAAAGTTCCCAAACGAGGGCACTCATAAGTCGGCGTTTATAGGGTCAGCGAAGGGCCTCATCACATCCGTCGTCAGCCGTCACCTGATGCGTTTCGGGCTTCCGCCCTTCCTCATAGGTATCACTGCCCAGAATAACCACCAGCAAATGGATTCTCCAGCGTCTTCCCTTTTATTGAAATCAATCACACCCAGGTGAGTAATATCGCAATGAATACTGGGACTGGTTGTCCATATACATAAAACCCCTGTGGGCTGCTGGCAATTTATCTGAGAATAACATTGTTCATCAAAGGATGTGCAAGGAGCACTTTCCCCGATGCTGCTGCTCACCAGTCTATTCCGCTTCGCTGTCACCACGAACAGCAGCGGAGCCGCATTGCATCAGCAGCGGTGAACCTCCCGACCGGGAAGGCCGGATAAATACAGTTCCACATAGTTCCTAAGCGAGGGCACTCATAAGTCGGCGTTTATAGGGTCAGGGAAGGGCCTCATCACATCCGTCGTCAGCAGTCACCTGACGCGTTTCGGGCTTCTGCCCTTCCTCATAGGTATCACTGCACAGCATAACCACCAGCAAATGGATTCTCCAGCGTCTTCCCTTTTATTGAAATCAATCACAGCCAGGTGAGTAATATCGCAATAAATACTGGGACTGGTAGTCCATATACATAAAACCCCTGTGGGCTGCTGGCAATTTATCTGAGAATAACATTGTTCATCAAAGGATGTGCAAGGAGCATCTTTCCCCATGCTGCCGCTCACCAGTCTATTCTGCTTCGCTGTCACCATGAACAGCAGCGGAGCCGCATTGCATCAGCAGCGGTGCACCTCCCGACCGGGAAGGCCAGATAAATACAGTTCCACAAAGTTCCCAAACGAGGGCACTCATAAGTCGGCGTTTATAGGGTCAGGGAAGGGCCTCATCACATCCGTCGTCAGCAGTCACCTGATGCGTTTCGGGCTTCCGCCCTTCCTCATAGGTATCATTGCCCAGAATAACCACCAGCAAATGGATTCTCCAGCGTCTTCCCTTTTATTGAAATCAATCACACCCAGGTGAGTAATATCGCAATGAATACTGGGACTGTTTGTCCATATACATAAAACCCCTGTGGGCTGCTGGCAATTTATCTGAGAATAACATTGTTCATCAAAGGATGTGCAAGGAGCACCTTCCCCCATGCTGCCGCTCACCAGTTTATTCCGCTTCGCTGTCACCTCGAACAGCAGCGGAGCCGCATTGCATCAGCAGCGGTGCACCTCCCAACTGGGATGGCCGGATAAATACAGTTCCACAAAGTTCCCAAGCGAGGGCACTCATAAGTCGGCGTTTATAGGGTCAGGTAAGGGCCTCATCACATCCGTCGTCAGCAGTCACCTGACGCGTTTCGGGCTTCCGCCCTTCCTCATAGGTATCACTGCACAGAATAACCACCAGCAAATAGATTCTGCAACGTCTTCCCGTTTATTGAAATCAATCACACCCAGGTGAGTAATATCGCAATGAATACTGGGACTGGTAGTCCATATACATAAAACCTATGTGGGCTGCTGGCAATTTATCTGAGAATAACATTGTTCATCAAAGGATGTGCAAGGAGCACCTTCCCCCATGCTGCCGCTCACCAGTCTATTCCGCTTCGCTGTCACCACGAACAGCAGCGGAGCCGCATTGCATCAGCAGCGGTGCACCTCCCGACCGGGAAGGCCGGATAAATACAGTTCCACAAAGTTCCCAAGCGAGGGCACTCCTAAGTCGGCGTTTATAGGGTCAGGGAAGGGCCTCATCACATCCATCGTCAGCAGTCACCTGACGCGTTTCGGGCTTCTGCCCTTCCTCATAGGTATCACTGCACAGAATAACCACCAGCAAATGGATTCTCCGGCGTCTTTCCTTTTATTGAAATCAATCACACCCAGGTGAGTAATATCACAATGAATACTGGGACTGGTAGGATGTGATGAGGCCCTTCCCTGACCCTATAAACGCCGACTTACGAGTGCCCTCGCTTGGGAACTTTGTGCAACTGCATATATATATATATATATATATATATATATATATGTATATATATATTCACTGAAGAAACCATAGGTTTTAGGGGCGTTATAGTTAGCTGGACTTTTCACTCATACAAAACCATTGAAATTCCCACGTTATAATTAGTTCAGCTAACTATAACTCGCGCGCCTGCAATGCACTGCTGATGACGTCACATATTACATCACTCATGACATGGTCAGTGACATCACTCATGACATCACTGATGACATCTCAAATGACATCACTGATTACATCACTGATGACATCATCCAGTGAATGTGTGTTTTTCTGAAAATGACATATGTTTTATATATTTTATATCTCAAGGTCAATGGAAGAATAAATGGGTATATAAGTGTCTAAATTTATGATTTGTTTTTGAAAAATTGATTGTATAACTGACTGATTAAGTGTATCTTAGCGAATACATGGCTTAGTGAGTAATGTTTAAATATGTAAATATCTGTATCAGTCTCTCACTTTGTGTATAAGTGGCTGCATGGGTTGGTGAGTAGCTACATGAGTGTCCATATAGGTTATTAGGTGGTGTATGTGTTGAAGACAGCATGTGTGCAGGACTGTATGGGTGGATGAGTGTGTGCATGGGTGTGTTAGTGAGTGAATGACTGTCTCAATAGTGTCTTTATGAGTAACTACATATGTTTTAAACTAGTATATGTGACTATTGGTGTATATAAGTGAGTAGATGTGAGAGTGAGAGATTGCAAGAGTTCCTGTATGAATAAGTATTTGTTTCTATAAGTGATTGTTTAAATGACTAAGTATGTGTAAGTTTCTGTAGAAGTAAGTGTGGTGGTGTGTGTATAACTGTATATGCAAGTAAATGGATGTTTGATTCTTTATTAGCATGAGTGACTATGCGTGTGAGTAACTCTATGGATGAGTGGCGTTGTGTAACAGGATGTATAGGTGTATGAGTACATATGATGAATGAGTACATGTATGAGTGACTGCATAGGACTGTTGGTGAATGAGTGGATGTGTATGTGGATCTTAGAATTACTGAATAGGTTGTTGTAACTGGTATTGGTATGTCCATTGTTTTGAAAATGTTAGTTTCTATTTTTGAATGTGTGTATCAAAGGTTATATTAGGGGGAGAGGAGGTCTGCCACTCTATCACAAGGATGATGTCATCAGTGATGTAATTTGAGATGTCTTCAGTGATGTCATGAGTGATATCACTAACCATGTCATGAGTGATGTAATATGTGACGTCATCAGCAGTGCATTGCGGGCGCGCAAGTTATAGTTAGCTGAACTAACTATAGCGGGGGAATTTCAATGGTTTTGTGCAAGTGAAAAGTCCAGCTAACTATAACGCCCCTGAAACCTATGGTTTTTTCAGTGAATTTCAAAGGTTTTTTAAATGCTAATTTCTAACTATGCCTACAGAGATAGGACATGTGAAGAAAGAAGAAAAAACGCACAGAAAGAAAAAAAAGAAATCCAGAAAGAAGCAACAGAAGTCCTCAAAAACGAAGAAAAGTGCAGGAAGAAGGATAACGTGCAGAAAGGAGAAACAGAAGAGCAGAAAGAAGCCTTGTTGTAAAATCATCCTGGACCCTCAACTTTTTCAGACGGATACTGGTGGTAACTGAGTCTGACTAACCAGTCCTAGAGCCAGTGCTATGTTAAAAGACACTCAGAATACAGTGAAAACACCTACATACACTAGGGAACACTATGAGTTGGAGTCCCCCTGTGATTAGCATGACCTCCTCTGTAAGCCCCTAGTATATAATAGGGCAGGGGATTAAAACTACCTCTTAAAACGCGCCACAGGGCCACCTCAGGCCCCGTCCCCTCCCTTCCCCACTGTGTAAACACGCCCTGTGGCCGTTTTAAGTTGGGAGATTAAGTCCCCTTGGGTCCCAGGGTCCAACTAGACCACTAGGTACCTCCAGTAAGCGCCACAGAGCTGCATTGCAGAGAGATGTAAAAAGGGGCACGGCCTAGACCACCTCTCTGCAACGCAGCGCAGTGGCGCTTACTGGAAGCACCTGGTGGGCTAGTTGGCCCCCAGGGTCCCTCAGGATTGAAGGGGAATTATTTCCCCAACTTTAAACGCACCACAGGGCGTGTTTGCAAATGTCACCTCAGGCCCCAACCCCTCCCTTCACCACTGTGTAAACGCGCCCTGTGGTCATTCTAAGTTGAGAGATTAAGTCCCCTTGAATCCTAAGGGTCCCTAGGGACAAACTAGCCCACTAGGTACCTCCAGTAAGCGCCACAGATCTGCGTTGCATAGAGGTGTAAAAAGTGGCACGGCCTGGACCACCTCTCTGCAACGCAGCTCAGTGGCACTTACTGGAAGTACCTGGTAGGCTAGTTAGCCCCCAAGGGCCCTCAGGATTGAAGGGGAATTATTTCCCCAACTTAAAACGCACCATAGGGCGTGCTTGCACACGTCACCTCAGACCCCATCCCCTCCCTTCCCCACTGTAAAAACACGCCCTGTGGCCGTTTTTTAAGTTGGGAGATTAAGTCCCCTTGAATCCTGAGGGTCCCTAGCGGCAAAATAGCCCACTAGGTACGTCCAGTAAGTGCCATTGCAGAGAGGTGTAAAAAGGGGCATGGCCTGCACCACCTCTCTGCAACGCAGAGCAGTGGCGCTTACTGGAAGCACCTGGTGGGCTAGTTGCCCCCAGGGTCCCTCAGGATTGAAAGGGAATTATTTCCCCAACTTAAAACGCGCCACAGGGCGTGTTTGCACACGTCACCTCAGGCCCCGTCCCCTCCCTTCACCACTGTGTAAACGCGCCCTGTGGCCGTTCTAAGTTGAAAGATTAAGTCCCCTTGAATCCTAAGAGTCCCTAGGGTCAAACTAGCCCACTAGGTACCTCCAGTAAGCGCCACAGAGCTGCGTTGCATAGAGGTGAAAAAAGTGGCGTGGCCTCAGAACACCTGTCTGCAACGCAGCTCCCTGGCGCATACTGTGGATACCTGTTGGGCTAGTTGGCCCTCAGGGACCCTCAGTATTGAAGGGGAATTAATTCCCCAACTTACAACAGGCCAGGGGGCACGTTTGCAGAGGGGGCGTGGCCTCCGGCACGATGCCAGTCTTTTATTTATTTAATTTTTTAAGAAGGAGGGCTGTGTGGCCCCCTCTTCTTTTTTTAAGTGATTGGCCCTGATGACCCCATCCCCCAGGGCATGCACCCTAAGTTTTTTTTGTTGAATTTTTTTTTGGGGGCCCTCCCAAGGCCTTAATCGGCCCCATGGACCCCAACCCCCGGGTCATGGCCTTTTTGTTTTTTTTTTATTCTTTAGGAGGGGGCTGTGTTGCCCCCCTCCTCAGGCCACTTATGGCCCCAGGGACCCCATCCCCTGGGGCCGGACTTTGTTTTTTATTATTTAAAAAATATATATATTTATAGAAACACCTAGGACATGCTGGACAAACTGTATGTACCTATTACCATGACGATTTGCATGATATTCATTAAAAGGTGACTATGCATACAATGAATCCACGTGGAATGTATTTACACCACTAGTGAAGCTCTGACGTGTCTGACGCCCTACCGTGCCTTATCCCGGCGCCCCCGCCAGTGGGTACTCTCCAAGTAGACACCCTTGTCGTTTATTTATACAAACATGGGTAGCTATTGACGGACACAATTAATTCACACGCACACCAAGCCATTCAAAGGGGATTCGACAAAAATTAGACCAAACTATGCAAGAAACCCCCTCATGGTTAATAAAACACACATCCACCGCCGGATGTGTAATACTTTTTATTTTACTCTCTGGAAAGGATAGTCACAGCGTGCTCCTGGCTGAGCCCAATGCTGTGTTACACTCACCAGTGCCCGCCGAGTGCCACAAGCCTCTGTGTTGTATTCCACCAGCTAGTGCATATGCTATGACACTCTCTAGCCCATGTGCACTGTAACTCCACCCCGTGAATATGTCATGCCACACTTGCCTTCGCACAGGTTATATTGCCCCATCTAACGTGCCTTCCTCGATGCCTATGTTATAACGCACAGCGCTATGCCATACATATTACAATCTGGGATCCATATCTTTGTCACAGTGCATATGCAACATAACACTCCCCAGCACATATTTTATATTACAACTTTAGAGACTAGTTAGGTTACACAACACTGCCCTGTGCATATTACACTCCAAGGCGCATATCGCATAGCGTGTGTTAGTGTCTATGCTATCTCGCGCTCTCCAATGAATCTGTCATTGCACACAATGTATTGCATATTATATTTCACGCCCCGGTTCATCCTATATCACACTTTTTGGTGCATAGTTTATACCATCTGAATATACTATATCTAGTTTTCATTTTCAATCGTGCTCTCAGGACTATGTTCTATATAACCCTGCGTCCACATACCCTTTTCACTGGCATTACATTTTGCGATGGGGGGTGGAGGGTCAGGGGGTATTTCTGCCAAGTGAGCCCGGAGTCACAGTCACAAACGTCCTATTCTTCCTGAATAAAAGTGAGATTATGCTGCATACTTGTTCATATTTTAAGTAGTTCACACAGACACACATTTTAAAAACAATAAAGTTCCTAATACCCACCTTCTCTGAACAGTTAGATTGCTGCCCCATCCATCTCCTCCCTATCCTCTGTTGTCTGAATCAATGGACTAGCCTCCTCCCTCCTGCCATGCATGGTCTGATGTGCTGCCACTACCCTCCATTTAGCATGATGTACCAGTCCACTCCTCCTGCCCTCCATTGCCCAATTCTATGGCCCATCATTGACCTCCTGCTTAGCCTCTGTGCTTAGCTTGCTGCCCCTATTCTCCTTCCCCCTGCCCTCCGATGTCTTTGTGCATGCCCCTGCTCCATCCTTTTTGCCCACCATGTTCCATAAACCTGCCACTCCTATCTACTCTGAGTGTTCTGTTGAGCTGCCACTCCCCTCCCACCTACCTAGCATTGTCAGACGACTCTAACCTGTCCCTGCCACCTCCACCCTGCCTGTCCACATGCCATGCCCCTATCCCCTTCCTCCTGTCCTCCATGGTCCATTTTACTGCCACACCCTTCTGTCCTCCCTGGTCTGTCGTGCTGCAACTGCTCCTCCTGCCTGCCCCGCGCGGTCTGTTTTGAGGCCCCTTCCCCTGAACTCTCTTGTTTGTGCCCAAGTCCTGACCCTCCCTTCTATCCTCCATGGTCCTTTGTGCATGCCCCTGCACCCTCCTTCTTGCCCATCATAGCCATTGTGCTGCCACTAACGCTCCCGCTTGCCATGCATAGTCTTCTGTGCTGCCATGGCCCCTCCCACCTTCCCTGTGTGGTCAGCTAGCTGCCCCTGACCCCCTCCCACCTTCCCTCCATGGTCTGTGTGTATGCCATAATAGACTCATTGTTGCTCTCCATGGTGTGTCTTGTTTCTAGTGCCCATCCTGCCTGACCTCCATGGTCATCTTGCTGCTCCTGCCCTGCCCCCTTGCCCCCAGCCCTCTGTTTCCATGTGCAGACCCCTATTCCCTCGCTCCTGGCTTGTCTGTTCCATGGTAATGCCCCTGATCCGTCCCGCCTGCCCTTTATGGTCTGTTATGCTGCAGCTTTCTCTCCTGTCTGTCCATTAGGGTCAGCTAGCTACCATTGCCTCTTTCCCCTTTGTTCTCTGTTGTCCATGTGCATGGTCCTGTCCCCTCCCTATTGCTTTCTATGGATTATTGTGTTGCACTCCCGTCCCACATGCCCTGTGTGGTGTATTGTGCTGCTGCAAACCCTGATGCCTGCCCTGCAGGGTCAGTTTGGTGCACCTCTCCATGTCCCTCCTGTCCTCTGTTATCTGAGTCCATGTCCCTACCTCAATTCCTCCTGCCTTCCATGATCCAATGTACCATACTTGCGAACATTTTGAACTTGGTAAGAGGGAGATTTTGAAAAGAAACTGGGGTATTGATTTTCCCCTTTTAGTTGCATTGAAAAAGAGGATATTGTTGACTGGAGACAGATCAAATAAAGCCCATTTGAGCTTAAAAACATTGGACGTTTCCTGGCTGAAACGGGTCTGTTGGCATGTATGGTTGTACTACCACTGCCTCTTCCTTCTGCCCACAATGCTCTATTATATTGCCACAGCCTCTCTTGCCAGTCCTGTATTGTTGGTTTGTTGCCCCTGCCCCCCTTTCCACTGCCCTCCATAGTCTGTTGTGCTGACACTGCCCTTCCTGCCTGCCCAGTGTGGTCAAATTGTTGCCTCTGCACTCTCCTACCTGCCTTCAATATTCAGAGTCTGTGCCCCTGGCCTCTGCCTCTCAACAGTATCCCAATGAACAACTAGATTGCTAACATTCTATATTTATTACAAAAGTGTGGAACGCCTGACGTCATCTTGATGTAATCAAAACTGTAATACCTGGAGCATTTCCTTTAGAAATTTCATATATGAGAGGGTCTTATGTGCATCAAAATTATGGTTAGTGCTATAAAAAACTAAAATGAGGACATATTTTCTAAGTTTTCAAATAGCGACAAAGAACTTTTAAATTATTTGTAATCTTTATTTTTTTAATCCAGTTGACCACTTGATTAAATGTTGCACCTAGGGGAGAGGATGTGGTGTTATTTCCAGAGCTGCAGACTTTGCAACTGGGGGACCAGGTTGGAGTTTCTGCTTCAGCTCAACATTCTGTGATTCTGGTCAAATCACTTAATCTCCCCATGTGTACAACCAAAATGAATTTGATCTTGTGTGATGTAACCAATGCTCATGTAAAGCACTCCAATACCTGACAAGTATGCACTATATAAAACTGCAAATACACAAAAAATAAGTGTTTGCACACTTCTGTCATAGGGCTACATGTGGGCTACATCTGGGTGATATTTGTGCTGCATTTGGGCTTTTTTGTCTCTGGTGGCCATCTTGGGAGATTTATTTGTTATGAAGTTTCCTAATTTCCTCATTTACTGCAGTCTCCTCAGTAGGAATTGCTTTCAGTTTTTTACTTTGATTCCATCAAGAAGGTATTCAGATATGTCACACATTTGCCATGAATTCTGAATGTTAGCTCTCTAGTTGCTCATTAGATCTGTAGTAAAGCTACTGCTCACCACGGAAGTCTGCTGCTGGTATTAAAAGTGCATGTTTCAGTCTGCATATCAGAATTTTTTAATGAAATAGAAGAGGATTTGAGAAGTCACTCAAAATGTGCCCTAAATTTTCTTTCTTCAGCACTAATCATAATTTCTATGGCAAAATGAACCCCCTTGTGTTCCTTTTTAAATCAAATGTTTTAAGTGTTACCAGTTTATTCCAATCAAGATGGCTGCAGGTCTGCCATACTTTTGTCATAAATAAGACAGTAAGCGCTCTAGTTGTTCTTAAGAACACTCTGGGACATTCTGTCATTGGGCTATACTTGGGCTACATCTGGGTGATATTTGGGCTACATTTGGGCTCTTTTGTCTCTGGTGGCCATCTTGGGAGATTTATTTGTTATGAAGTTTCCTAATTTCCTCATTTACTGCAGTCTCCTCAGTAGGAAATACTTTCAGTTTTTTTATTTTGGTTCCATCTAGAAGGCATTCAGATCTGTCACACATTTGTCATCAATTCTGAATGTTAGCACTCTAGTTGCTCATTAGATCACTGTAGTAAAGCTACTGCTCACCAGGGAAGTCTGCTGCTGGTATTCAAAGTGCATGTTTCAGTCTGCATGTCAGAATTTTTTTATGAAATAGAAGAGGATTTGAGAAGTCAAAATGTTCCCTCATTTTTGTTTCTGCAGCACTCATCATAATTTCTATGGCAAAATGAACCCCCTCATTTTGTTCCTTTGTAAATTAAATGTTTTAAGTGTTACCACTTTATTCCAATCAAGATGGCTTCAAGTGTGCCATACTCTTGTCATACGTAAGACTGTTAGCGCTCTAGTTGTCCGTTAGAGCACTCTGGCACATTTTGTCATTGGGCTATACTTGGGTCACATCTGAGTGATATTTGGGCTACATTTGGGCTCTTTTGTCTCTGGTGGCCATTTTGGGAGTCTTATTTGTTATGAAGTTTCCTAATTTCCTCATTTACTACAGTCTCCTCAGTAGGAAATACTTTCAGTTTTTGTTTAATTTGATTCTATCAAGAAGGCATTCAGATGTGTCACACATTTGCCATAAATTCAGAATGTCAGCACTCTAGTTGCTTATTAGATCACTGTAGTAAAGCTACTGCTTACTAGGGAAGTCTGCTGCTGGTATTGAAAGTGCATGATTCAGTCTGCATGTCAGAATTTTTTAATGAAATAGAAGAGGATTTGAGAAGTCACTCAAAATGTGCCCTAATGTTTGTTTCTGCAGCACTAATCATGCTTTCTATGGCAAAATGAACCCCCTCATTTTGTTCCTTTTTAAATTAAATGTTTTAAGAGTTACCACTTTATTCCAATCAAGATGGCTTCAGGTGTGCAATACGTTTGTCATAAGTAGGACTGTTAGCGCTCTAGTTGTTCTTTAGAACACTCTGGGAAGCTGCAGTAGAACACAGAGGAATCAACTGAGAGTCTCTGCCCTTGTTGAATGTCCACGTTTTACTGAGGATGTCAGACTTCATTCTCACATGACTGAGAAAGATAATGTGAATTTACTGAAAATATGCTCTCAGTTTAGCTTATAGATCACCTTCCAAACCTCTGTGGGAAAAGCATGAGAAAATAGTTTTCTCTCAAACATGATTCATGATATCACAACAGAAGGCTTTTTCACATGGTAAAATCACCTTAGAACACCCCACAATTCCTAAAGTGAGTATGGTACCATCAACAAATGATTTATAATGTAACTAAAGTCTTAAAATCTTCTATTAACTGCAATGCTTTAATGAGGTGCTATCATGTATATTGGTCCCAAGATGGCCGCCAACACTTCTTGGATGAAGTACTGACTGCCAATCAGATCTCGCGATGAGATGTGTGGTTAGGCTCCGCCCAGATATATATGTGATTTTGATTTTGATTTTCTCAGGAACTACTGAACGGATTTACACCATTTAAGCAAAAGGCACGAGTCTGAACTGAGGACTACCTCTTTGCAAAATTTGGTGTAATTCTGTTCAGCAGTTCGGGCTGTAACTGCGTCAACAGGTCCTATGCAAATGCATGGGGAAAAAGCGTTTTGGGACCTCCCTTTTTTCTCGGCCCCCATTTGACAAATCACTGTGAAATTTTCAGGATCGGAGCTGGCAAAAAGTTTGGAAAATTGCGCGAAGATTCGTCAATCGGCGCCAACGTTATTCCAAATAGAATGTTGCGTATTTCATATGGAAAATAGGTCCTAACTATAACTACCTACTGGCGACTGCCAGTAATATATATATATATATATATATGAAACTCCTCACACTTCTTCACCAGGAAGTATACACGGACACCAGGGAGATTTGCAGTTTTCAAAATCGGTTTAATGGACTGCACACACAACGCGTTTCAACTTTCGCCTTGTTCACGTTACATCAACGTTTTTTTTTGTGTAAAGTTAAATACAATTCATAAACACAAAATAGACAACAGACTCTTTGCAACAAGGAATGTGTAATGTAAAGGATTGGTAAAGTGGCGGCCATCTTAGCCTAGTGCAAAAATTCATGGCCTCTTACGAGAAGCAACAAGGCTTCAAAACGCATAAGGCCGAGGATCTTACCAGAGAGATGAAAGGCTGCATGTTAATGAATAAATTGGTTGTGTAACTACCTTTGAGCGGAGTGCGGCCCCGTACCTGAGCACCTTTTGAAAAAGACATTTACACGGTGGCTTCGACCGTGGGGGCGACGCACCACCTACAAAATAGAAAAAGGTCCGTAAGAGGGACAGGGACCCTCTTACAGCGGCGCAAGAAGGTGTCTGAATTTAACATGCCGTTTTATCATCTGGAGCCGACTGGAGGGCTTTTAAATCGATCCAGGATTGAGTGTTCAGGGGACAAGCCCACTGGAGGGTAAAAAGCAGAAATTACTACAACCCCCAGCATGCTTTGTGAAGTAAGACTGCTAAGGCACACCGGAAGCCCATATATAACTAGCATGCAGTAGGGGTGGGGTAGGTCATAATAATTGACTCCTGACACTGGCCTCTGACGAGAAGCAACAAGGCTTCGAAACGCGTAAGGCCGAGGATCTTACTAGCGAGATAAAAGGCTGCATGTTAACGAATAAATTGGTTGTGTAACTACCTTTGAGCGGAGTGCGGCCCCGTACCTGAGCGCCTTTTGAAAAAGACATTTACACGGTGGCTTCGACCGTGGGGGCGACACACCACCTACAAAATAGAAAAAGGACCGTAAGAGGGGCAGGGACCCTCTTACAGCGGCGCAAGAAGGTGTCTGAATTTAACATGCCGTTTTATCATCTGGAGCCTACTGGAGGGCTTTTAAATCGATCCAGGATTGAGTGTTCAGGGGACAAGCCCACTGGAGGGTAAAAAGCAGAAATTACTACAACCCCCAGCATGCTTTGTGATGTAAGACTGCTAAGGCACACCGGAAGCCCATATATAACTAGCATGGAGTAGAGGTGGGGTAGGTCATAATAATTGACTCCTGACACTGGCCTCTGACGAGAAGCAACAAGGCTTCGAAACGCGTAAGGCCGAGGATCTTACCAGCGAGATGAAAGGCTGCATGTTAACGAATAAATTGGTTGTGTAACTACCTTTGAGCGGAGTGCGGCCCCGTACCTGAGCACCTTTTGAAAAAGACATTTACACGGTGGCTTCGACCGTGGGGGAGACGCACCACCTACAAAATAGAAAAAGGACCGTAAGAGGGGCAGGGACCCTCTTACAGCGGCGCAAGAAGGTGTCTGAATTGAACATGCCGTTTTATCATCTGGAGCCCACTGGAGGGCTTTTAAATCGATCCAGGATTGAGTGTTCAGGGGACAAGCCCACTGGAGGGTAAAAAGCAGAAATTACTACAACCCCCAGCATGCTTTGTGATGTAAGACTGCTAAGGCACACCGGAAGCCCATATATAACTAGCATGCAGTAGGGGTGGGGTAGGTCGTAATAATTGACTCCTGACACTGGCCTCTGACGAGAAGCAACAAGGCTTCGAAACACGTAAGGCCGAGGATCTTACCAGCGAGATGAAAGGCTGCATGTTAACGAATAAATTGGTTGTGTAACTACCTTTGAGCGGAGTGCGGCCCCGTACCTGAGCACCTTTTGTAAAAAAAATAAATATATATATATATATATATATATATATATATATATATATATATATATATATATATATATATATATATATATATATATTATCTACTGGCGGTCGCCAGTAGATAGTTATAGTTACAACCTAGTTTCCATAGGAAATCTCAAAATTCTATTTTGAATAACTTTGGCGCCGATTGACGAATCCTCGCGAATTTTTCAAAACTAATGGGGCGCTACGTTCAGCTCCTACCCTGAAAGTCTCGGGGTGATTCGTCAAGCGGGGGCCGAGAAAAAAGGGGGGTCCCAAAACGCATTTTCCCCATGCATTTTCCCATAGGACCTTTAGACACAGCTACAGCCAGAACGGCTGAACAGAATTACTTGAAATTTGGCAAAGAGGTAGTCCTCAGGTCAGGCATGTGCCTTTTGCATATATGGTGTAAATCCGTTCAGTAGTTCCTGAGAAAATCAAAAGTAAAATCATATACTTATCTGGGCGGAGCCTAACTACACATCTCATTGTGAGATCTGATTGGCTGTCAGCACTTCATCCAAAAAGTGTTGGCAGCCATCTTGGGATCAATATACATGATAGCACCTCATTAAAAAGCATTGCAGTTAATAGAAGGTTTTAAGACCTTAGTTACATTATAAATCATTGTTGATGGTACCATACTCATTTTAGGAATTGTAGTATGTTCTAAGGTGATTTTACCATGTGAAAAAGGCTTCTGCTGGGATATCATGAATCATGTTTGAGAGAAAACTATTTTCACATGCTTTTCCCACAGAGGTTTGGAAGGTGATCTATAAGCTAAACTGAGAGCATATTTTCTGTAAATTCACATTATCTTTATCAGTCATGAAGTCTGACATTCTCAATAAAACATTTACATCCAACAAGGGCAGAGACTGTCAGTTGATTCCTTTGTGTACTACTGCAGCTTCCCAGAGTGTTCCAAAGAACAACTAGAGCGCTAACAGTCTTACTTATGACAAAGGTATGGCACACCTGAAGCAATCTTGATTGGAATAAAGTGGTAACATTTAAAACATTTAATTTAAAAAGGAACAAAATGAGAGGGTTCATTTTGCCATAGAATGTATGATTAGTGCTGCAGAAAGAAAAATTAGGGCACATGCATTAAAGAATTCTGACATGCAGACTGAAACATGCACTTTCAATACCAGCAGCAGACTTCCCTGGTTAGCAGTAGCTTTACTACAGTGATCTAATGAGCAACTAGAGTGCTAACATTCTGAATTTATGGCAAATGTGTGACACATCTGAATGCCTTCTTCATTGAATCAAAGTAAAAAACTGACAGTATGCCTACTGAGGAGACTGCAGTAAATGAGGAAATTAGGAAACTTCATAACAAGTCTCCCAAGATGGCCACCAGAGACAAACGAGCCCAAATGTAGCACAAATATCACCGAGATGTAGCCCAAGAATAGCCCAATGACAGAAATCCCAGAGTGTTTTAAAGAACAACTAGAGCGCTAACAGTCTTACTTATGACAAAAGTATGGCACACCTGCAACCATATTGATTGGAATAAAGTGGTAACATTTAAAACATTTAATTTGCAAAGGAACAAAATGAGGGGGTTCATTTTGCCATAGAAATTATGACTAGTGCTGCAGAAAGAAAACTTAGGGCACATTTTGACTTCTCAAATCCTCTTCTATTTCATTAAAAAGTTCTGACATGCAGACTGAAACATGCACTTTGAATACCAGCAGCAGACTTCCCTGGTGAGCAGTAGCTTTACTACAGTGATCTAATGAGGAACTACAGTGCTACCATTCAGAATTTATGGCAAATGTGTCACATCTGAATGCCTTCTTGATGGAACCAAAGTAAACAAGCATTGAAAATGCAATAGGTCTCGCCCTCGTTTAAGTTAAAGCAATTCTGTTTGTAATTAGGTGGCTTTTTAGCTTTGCTTTTATTAGTGTTTTTCAAAATTTCATGCAAATAAGATGCATATCTGTATATGTATGCATGCATTTATATTTGTATTTCTATAGATATGCAGATTATATATATGTTTATATATGTATGTATATACATATATATACACATACATATATATAAATGCATATATGTGCATATGTGTGCGTGTAGAGAGAGGTAGAGAGAGGTAGAGAGGTAGAGATGTAGAGGTAGAGAGGTAGAGGTAGAGAGGTAGAGGTAGAGAGGTAGAGGTAGAGAGGTAGAGAGTAGTAGAGAGAGAGGTAGAGAAAGGTAGAGAGGTAGAGAGTAGAGGATGAGTAATAGAGAGTAGAGAGTAGAGAGAGAGTAGTAGAGAGAGTAGTAGAGAGAGTAGCAGAGAGTGAGTAGAAGAGAGTAGTAGTGAGTAGTAGAGAGTGAGTAGTAGAGAGTAGTAGCGAGTGAGAAGTAGAGAGTAGTAGAGAGTAGTAGAGAGTGAGTAGTAGAGGGAGTAGTAGAGAGTAGTAGAGAGTGAGTAGTAGAGGGAGTAGTAGAGAGTGAGTAGTAGAGAGTAGTAGAAAGTGAGTAGTAGAGAGTAGTAGAGAGTAGTAGAGAGAGAGTAGTAGAGAGTGAGTAGTAGAGAGTGAGTAGTAGAGAGTGAGTAGTAGAGAGACAGTAGTAGAGAGAGTGAGTAGTAGAGAGTAGTACAGAGTGAGTAGTAGAGAGTGATTAGTAGAGAGTAGTGGAGAAGTAGAGAGTGAGTAGTAGAGAGTAGTAGAGAGTGAGTAGTAGAGTGAGTAGTAGAGTGAGTAGTAGAGAGCAAGTAGTAGAGAGTGTGTAGTAGAGAGAGAGTAGTAGAGAGTAGTAGAGGGTGAGTAGTAGAGAGTGAGTAGTAGAGAGAGTAGTAGAGAGTAGTAGAGTAGTAGAGAGTGAGTAGTAGAGAGTGAGTAGTAAAGAGTGAGTAGTAGAGAGTAGTAGAAAGTGAGTAGCAGAGAGAGTAGTAGAGCGTAGTAGAGAGTAGTAGAGTGAGTAGTAGAGAGTGAGTAGTAGAGAGAGAGTAGTAGAGAGTGAGTGGTAGAGAGTAGTAGAGTGAGTAATAGAGTGAGTAGTAGAGAGAGTAGTAGAGTGAGTAGTTGAGAGTGAGTAGTAGAGAGTAGTAGAGAGTAGTAGAGAGTGAGTAGTAGAGAGTGAGTAGTAGAGAGAGTAGTAGAGAGGGAGTAGTAGAGAGAGAGAGTAGTAGAGAGAGTAGTAGAGAGTAGTAGAGAGTGAGTAGTAGAGTAGTAGAGAGTGAGTGGTAGAGAGTAGTAGAGAGTGAGTAGTAGAGAGTGAGTAGTAGAGAGTAGTAGAGTAGAAGAGAGTAGTAGAAAGTGAGTAGTAGAGAGTGAGTAGTAGAAAGTAGTAGCGAGTGAGTAGTAGAGAGTGAGTAGTTTAATTTAAAAGGAACACAATGAGGAGGTTCATTTTGCCATAGAAATTATGATTAGTGAGGAAAAAAGAAAAATTAGGGCACATTTTGAGTGACTTATCAAATCCTCTTCTATTTCATTAAAAAATTCTGACATGCAGACTGAAACATGCACTTTCAATACCAGCAGCAGACTTCCCTGGTGAGCAGTAGCTTTACTAAAGTGATCTAATGAGCAACTAGAGTGCTACCATTCAGAATTTATGGAAAATGTGGGACACATCTGAATGCCTTCTTGATGGAATCAAAGTAAACAAGCATTGAAAATGCAATAGGTCTCGCCCTCGTTTAAGTTAAAGCAATTCTGTTTGTAATTAGGTGGCTTTTTAGCTTTACTTCTATTAGAGTTTTTCAAACTTTCATGTACATACCATGCATATGTATGCATATATGTATATGTTTGCATGAATTTATATTTATATAGATATGCAGATTATATTTATATGTTTATATATTCACTGAAAAAACCATAGGTTTCACACACGTTATAGTTACGAATTAGCATTTAAAAAACCTTGCAAATTCACTTAAAAAACCATAGGTTTCACACATGTTATAGTTAGCTGGACATTTCACTCGTAAAAAACAATGAAATTCCCCCGTTATAGTTAGTGCAGGCAACTATAACTCACGCGACCGCAATCCTCTGCTGATGACGTCAGATATTACATCACTGTATTTAGACACTTATTTACCCATGTCTTCTTCCATTAATCTTTAGCTATACATATATTACAAATATTTATTTTTCATAAAGACACATATGTCATCAGTGATGTAATATCTGACGTCATCAGCAGAGGATTGCGGTCGCGTGAGTTATAGCTGCCTGCACTAACTATAACGGGGGAATATCATTGGTTTTTTACGAGTGAAATGTCCAGCTAACTATAACATGTGTGAAACCTATGGTTTTTTAAGTGAATATATATATATATATATATATATATATATATATATATATATATATATATATATATATATATATATATATATATTGTGTATTTCTAGGCCCCAGGGGTTTTGAAGGCGCACTCGACAGTGCGTGCAAAGCAGTGACGCTTTATTGATAAACGAGAGCAGGCATCTCCAGTGAGGTTAAAAGTCCGACGCGTTTCAAGGCAAGCAGCCTCTTCTTCATGGACAAAACGGCACAGATGGCTTCCATCCCCTTTTAACCTTAGTAAGGCTCATGCAAAAGTCCGTAGTGGATTTGGTCTAGTACAATGCATGCTGGGACTGGAAGTAGTGATTACCTTCGTAGGTTCTCTGTTGTGTCATTTTAAAGCTTTATTAAGCACTTCAGTGTGCCCCCATCTGTTGTGCTTGCTGATTCCCTCGCAGGCGCTGTGCTGTAGGCAGTTGCGGTATAGTTCCTGTACTGCGCAGCCTTTCATCTTTCTGAAATGGTGCAGCCTTCCACGGCCGGGCAGCCGTGTTGAATATTTTGTATTTCTAGGCCCCAGGGGTTTTGAAGGCGCACTCGACAGTGCGTGCAAAGCAGTGACGCTTTATTGATAAACGAGAGCAGGCATCTCCAGTGAGGTTAATGCAATAGGTCTCGCCCTCGTTTAAGTTAAAGCAATTCTGTTTGTAATTAGGTGGCTTTTTAGCTTTACTTCTATTAGAGTTTTTCAAACTTTCATGTACATACCATGCATATGTATGCATATATGTATATGTTTGCATGAATTTATATTTATATAGATATGCAGATTATATTTATATGTTTATATATTCACTGAAAAAACCATAGGTTTCACACACGTTATAGTTACGAATTAGCATTTAAAAAACCTTGCAAATTCACTTAAAAAACCATAGGTTTCACACATGTTATAGTTAGCTGGACATTTCACTCGTAAAAAACAATGAAATTCCCCCGTTATAGTTAGTGCAGGCAACTATAACTCACGCGACCGCAATCCTCTGCTGATGACGTCAGATATTACATCACTGTATTTAGACACTTATTTACCCATGTCTTCTTCCATTAATCTTTAGCTATACATATATTACAAATATTTATTTTTCATAAAGACACATATGTCATCAGTGATGTAATATCTGACGTCATCAGCAGAGGATTGCGGTCGCGTGAGTTATAGCTGCCTGCACTAACTATAACGGGGGAATATCATTGGTTTTTTACGAGTGAAATGTCCAGCTAACTATAACATGTGTGAAACCTATGGTTTTTTAAGTGAATATATATATATATATATATATATATATATATATATATATATATATATATATATATATATATTTTGTGCAACTATATTTTTGACATTAATATTTGCTTTCAATATTTTTGTACTTAGCTGTTTAAGTATAGGGAGTCGATATTTGTGCATTCTATATTTTTAATTCAATATTTTTTTTCATCGATATTTTTGTACTCGATATTCTGTTAGTGAACCAAACTAGGGCATGTATTTTTAAGTTTTACATGTCCTGGTAGTGAAAAACACATACACCCGTTTTTCTCTAATACAAGGCCTATCTCTCCCATGGAATAACATTGAAATTACCCTATTTCATTTTCTAAGTGTAATTTTCAAATGGTAACAGGTGACCCCTTCATGTTTGGTGTCTCTGGAATCACAATTTTAAGTATTAATCCGTGGTTTAAATTGCTAACCTGAAAAAAAGACTTTTAGAATGTTGTCATTTTCTTGCTGTAATCATTAGGAGATGTATTAGAGAAGTGGGTTGGGAGCACAACAGGCATTTGTCCCTCGCTTTGCATGCCCTAGGGCACTTTTGTATTGCAGAAGGGGCCGCAGATGCTTGATAAAGCGCCACACTATCATCAGAGGGCGTATTTGCATGGGGGTGTGGGACCCATGGAAATTAGGGAATTCCTTTGCCGTATTACAGACACGGCCGCAGAGGCAAAGAAGCTGTCAGGTCTGTTCACCCCCTGTTCACCCCCTGATGACAGCCCTCTTGAGGGGGGAAATAGGGTCCTGTGGACCCCCCAGACATCCCTTTGCAACGGCTTTGTTAGACCTTGCATCCTTGGCGTGGTTTCCCCTGACTTTTTGCCTCTACCTCCTGTATTTTTGACACTGTGCTGGATTTTGTTTTTGCTGGTGTAGATGCTTTAGGCACTTTGCCACTGCTGATCAGTGCCAAAGTGCAAGTGCGCCCTGTGTAAATTGTTATTGTGATTGGTTATCCATGATTGGCATATTTGTTTTACTAGTAGTTCCCTAGTAAAGTGCACTGAGTGTGCCAGGGCTGGTAATTCAAATGCTACCAGTCAATGAATCAATCAATCACTGCATTTGTAAAGCGTGCTACATACCCGAGAGGGTCTCAAGGTGCTGGGGAGGGGGGGGGTGCTACTGGTCAAAGAGCCATGTCTTGAGGACTCTTCTGAAGGCCAGCAGGTCCTGGGTCTGTCGTAGGATGGTGGGGAGAGTGTTCCAGGTCTTGGCGGCGAGGTAGGAGAAGGATCTGCCGCCGGCGGTGGTTTTTCGGATGCGAGGGACTGTGGCGAGGGCGAGGTTGGCTGAGCGGAGGCTTCGGGTGGGGGTGTGGAAGCTGAGTCGGTTGTTGAGGTAGGTGGGTCTGGTGTTGTGCAGTGCTTTGTGTGCATGGATCAGGAGCTTGAAGGTGATCCTTTTGTTGATGGGGAGCCAGTGCAGGCCTCTCAGGTGGAGTGTGATGTGGCTGCGGCGGGGGACGTCGAGGATGAGTCGGGCCGAGGCGTTCTGGATGCGTTGGAGTCGTCTCAGGAGCTTGTTTGTAGTTCCTGAGTAGAGGGCGTTCCCGTAGTCGAGTCTGTTGGTGATGAGGGCCTGGGTAACGGTTTTTCTCGTGTCGAGGGGGATCCATTTGAAGATCCTGCGGAGCATACGGAGGGTGTTGAAACAGGACGCGGAGACGGAGTTGACTTGCCTGGTCATGGAGAGAGTGGAGTCGAGGATGACCCCCAGGTTGCGTGTGTGGTCCGTGGGTTCCGGGGCTGTGCCTAGTGACGTGGGCCACCAAGAGTCGTCCCAGGCTGATGGGGTGGGTCCGACAATGAGGACCTCTGTCTTGTCTGAGTTCGGCTTCAGTCTGCTGTCCTTCATCCAGTCGGCTACGGCCTTCATTGATCTGTGGAGGTTAGCTTTGGCGGTGTGGGGATCTTCGGTGAGGGATATGATCAGCTGGGTGTCATCGGCGTTGGAGATGATGTTGAGGTTGTGTTGTCGTGCGACATGGGCGAGGGGCGCCATGTAGATATTGAACAGCGTCCGGCTGAGGGAGGATCCCTGTGGGACGCCGCAGATGATCTCGGTGGTTTTGGAGCGGAAGGGTGGGAGGCAGACGCTCTGGGTTCTGCCGGAGAGGAAGCATGTGGTCCAGGCCAAGGCCTTCTCTTGGATACCGGCGTCATGGAGGCGTGCTGACAGGGTGCGGTGGCAGACCATGTCAAAGGCTGCTGATAGGTCCAGGAGGATAAGGGCGGCTGTTTCTCCTTTGTCCATCAGGGTCCGGATGTCGTCAGTGGCGGCGATGAGGGCGGTCTTGGTGCTGTGGTTGCCCCAAAAACCGGATTGGTAAGGGTCCAGGATTTTGTTAACTTCGAGGTAGCAAGTCAGCTGTTTTTTGACAATCTTCTCGGTCACTTTTGCCGGGAAAGGGAGCAGGGAGATGGGCCGGAAGTTCTTGAGGTCCTTGGGGTCCGCCTTGGGCTTCTTCAGAAGGGCGTTGATCTCGGCGTGCTTCCAGCTTTCTTGGAAGGTTGCTGTCTCGAAGGAACAGTTGATTGTTTTCCGGAGGTGGGGTGCGATGGTTGCGCTGGCTTTGTTGAAGACGTGGTGTGG
This sequence comes from Triturus cristatus, assembly GCF_964204655.1. NCBI lineage: Eukaryota > Metazoa > Chordata > Amphibia > Caudata > Salamandridae > Triturus > Triturus cristatus. The sequence goes on from NC_140585.1 coordinate 162,754,367, forward strand.
GCAGGGGTCCGATGGGGATCCGGAGTGGATGGAGTTCATGGTTTTGATGGTGTCTTCGTCGCTGACGCTGGACCAGACGGTCAGGCGACTGGTGCGAGTGGTAGTCGCAGGGGTGGTGGACTCAGTGGTGGGTGCGGGGGGGTCAGAGTTGAAGCTGTCATGGATGTCGGTGATCTTGCGGTGGAAGAAGGTGGCCAGGGAGTCGCACAGGTCTTGAGATGGCGGGATGTCGTTGGTGTTGGAGCTGGGGTTGGAGAGTTCTTTCACGATGCTGAAGAGCTCTTTGGTGTTGTGTGCATTGTTGTCTAGGCAGTCCTTGAAGGCGGTCTTCTTGGCGGTCCTGATGAGTTGGTGGTGTCTGCGGGTGGCACTCTTGAGGGCTGTGTGGTTGTCTGGTGTTCGGTCATAGAGCCATTTCTTCTCCAGCTTCCGACAGGTGTGCTTGGAGATCCGGAGGTCCTCGGTGAACCAGGCGGCTTTCTTGTTGGTGTGGTTGGTTGTAGAGTTCTTGAGAGGGGCGAGGGTGTTGGCGCAGTCGTTGATCCACTGTGTGAGGTTGGTCGCGGCGGTGTCTGGGTCGGTGGGGTCGGTGGGTGGTCTCAGGGTGAGGGCGGTAGTCAGTTGGTCCTTGGTGACCTTGCCCCAGCAGCGGTGTGGTAGCTGTTGGGTGCGGTGGTGTGTGGTGGGTTTTCTGAAGGTGAAGTGGATGCATCTGTGGTCGGTCCAGTGTGGTTCGGTGGTGTGGTTGAAGGAGACGTGGGGGCTTGCAGAGAAGATGAGGTCGAGCGTGTGTCCAGCGGCGTGAGTAGGTGTCGTTACGAGCTGTTTGAGACCAAGGTTGGCGAGGTTGTCGATCAGGGCGGCGGAGTTGGCGTCGTTGTTGTTCTTGAGGTGGAAGTTCAGGTCCCCGAGGAGGATGTAGTCCGTGGAAGCGAGGGCGTGGGTGCTGATGAGGTCGGCGATGGTGTCACTGAACTGTGGGCGGGGTCCGGGAGGTCTGTAGATGAGAGTTCCTCTGAGGGTGGTGTTGGGGTCGGTGTGGATCTGGAAGTGCATGTGCTCGGCGGTGGTGAGGGTGTCATCGGTGTTCGTTGAGATTTTGATGGAGTCTTTGTGGATGATGGCGATTCCTCCTCCCACTCCGTTGGTGTGGTCTCTGCGGGAGATCTTGTAGCCCTGTGGGATGGCTATGGCGATGTCTGGAGCTGAGGTGGCGTTCAGCCAGGTCTCCGTCAGGAAGGCGACGTCGGGGACGGTGGAGTCTAGGAGGTCCCAGAGTTCGATGGCGTGCTTGCGAGCGGAGCGGGTGTTGAGGAGGATGCAGTGGAGGTGGTTGGGTTCTCTGGCTGGTGGTGTGGAGGGTTGGATGCTGGTGAATCTGCAGTTCCGGCAGGTGAAAGGCCCCTGGGTGCGTTTCGGGGTGGCCCGGTAGCAGGGGTGGTCTCGTCTGGTGTTGAGTGGGTGGAGGGTGCTTGCGTCGTAGTGCAGTCTGGCATTGCGAGGGGTGCGGGGTCCAGGGGTTCTGGCGCTGGGTGCGGTCCAGGCGCGGACAGCCGCAGATGGGCTTGCCTTAGGCGCGCCTTCAGCGTGCCGGTGGCGCGCCCGCTGCACGCAGCCACTAGCGCGGCCGCTTCGTGGCCTCCATATGAGGGCAGAGGGAGGGAGGAGCAGCTGGGAGGTGGGAGCGGGGCGGCCAATGGGAGTGAAGGGGGCGGGCCGCAGGGGCTCAGCGGCAGGTGAAAACCCAGGCAAAACCCGGGGAAAAAGTGGCGGGAAAAGACGACGGGAGAGGGACAACAGAGCACAGGGGTACAGAAAGCAAAACACAGGGGCACAGAATGAAAAAATAAAGTGGCACAGAAGCCAAGCGCAGGGGAACAGAATAAAAAAGGGAGAGAGCAGTCAGGCGACAAAAGCGGCAATGGAGGTTCAACCCACAGGAGGCTGTGCGGCGGATGGGGGGAGCGACCTGCCTGGTGACCGCACTGATTGTGCCACCCACATGAGTAGCACTGAAAAGAGGTCTCAGGCCTGCCACCGCAGTTCCTGTGCGCAGTTTGTTAACTGCCATGGCGACCAGTCCCGTGCACCCACTGGCCAGGCCTTACCCTTCCCTTTTCTTACACATTGGACACCTCTACGGTAGGCCCAAGGTACCCCTATGGGCAGGGTGTATTGTATGTGAAAGGTAGGACATGTACTAGTATGGGTAACATGTCCTGATAGTGAAACACTGCTAATTTAGTTTTTCACCATTGAAAGGCTATCTTGCCCATAGGACAAAATGGGAAATGCTATGTAACATCTTTACCTTCATATCTTTCCATAGGATCAAGATAGAAATTTGGAATCTGGTATCCCTGAGCTCAGAATTTAATAACACATATTTTAGGGTGGATAGTTTTTCAATATAGTGTTTGAAAATGGCACTTTTAGAAAGTGTCTATTTTCTTGTTCAACCTTTCTGTGTGCCTCTACCTGTTTGTGGATTGACTGTCTGGTTTAAGAGTGACAGGGGCTGGGGTGGCTCCAGGAGGCTAGGTGAGCCAGCACTAGGCTAAATAAACCTATTTGCATTTGGAGTGGTGGAAGGAGTAGCCACCGGGCCTCAATAGGGCTGTGCCTGCCTTCCACACTGCTGGCTCCACCTCCTGCGGTATATCTGATGGCCCTGGCCCACACTTACAAAGGAAGAACATATGCACTGGCAGAGTGCACCCAGAACTGATTTGTACTGGGTCCAGGACCCCTCACACATAGAGAACAAAGACTTTTGGGGTATAGATATGGGAGCTGAGACCCCTGAAAATTAGACTACTTTATGATGAAGAGGAATCGCTACCAAAGAAGATCAGCTGAAGAGACTGAGAAGAGGTGCTGCCCTTGCTGTGTGTCTGGGGTTTGCCTGCAGTTTGCTGTTTCTATTGAGGATGGGACTAAGGGACTTTGCTGTGTGCTATTTCTCCTGCTTGAAGAAGGACTTTGTTGTGTGCTGTGTCCTTCTGAAGAAAAGTCTCCAAGGGCCTGAGAAGAGCTGGCCTCCTGTTTCTGAAGTCCCAGGCACACAAGGACTTCACCCCCAGCTTCCCTGAAATTCCGTGCTGGGAGTTACAGTCTGCCAGGAGGGTCTGTAACTGTGTGTGAGGCCTTTTTGCTGTTGGGAGCTGGAGGCGCAATGCAACGAGAGAGAAGCATGACGCTGCAGCCGCTGTCGCATCTTCTAGGATGCGTGTCACAGCTGCCACTGTTCACACAGAGGGTGCCGTCGCATCACCGGAGAATCGTGTCGCAGGGCCGTCGTATCGCTGAGGAAGTGCACTGCCGCTGATAGCCACCGCAATACCGGAGAAGCATGTCGCCATCACCGAGAGTGTCGTTGCCTCACCGGAGAAGCATCTTGCAGGGCCTGTCGCGGCTCAGAAAAACACTAGGCTTGCACGCATCACCTCCATGTTGTCGCATCACAACAGAGACGCCATTTTGTTGCATCACACCGGATCATCGCATCGCGGCGCCATCTTGTTGCATCGGAAATGGAGCGCAGGAAGAATCAACGCATCGCCTTCTCTGTGGGCCTTTTGTTTTGCATTACTCATCCCAGGTACTTTGAGATTAAAGTGTCGCATTTATCATCTACACGTTTATTTTTGCAACAACCCTTTTTAAAGACATTCTACTGAGTGTCTGTATGATGGAGTTTTGGTCTTGTTTAGTTTAGATAAAGATATTTTATTTTTCTAAACGGGTGTGCTGTCCAATTGTGGTGTTTTCACTGTGTTACTCTGAGTATTGGTACAAATACTTTACACATTGCCTTTGGGATAAGCCTGTCTGCTCGTGCCAAGCTACCAAGGGGGTGAGCAGGGGTTATCTAAAGTGTGTATCCCCCTTACCCTGACTAGAAGCATGGGTCCCTATTTGGTCAAAGGTACCTACCTCTGCCAACTCATTACCCTAAGTTCTAACAAGCTTCAAAGCAGGTGCTCTGTTTTTCACATGAATGTGCTGCCCCCAGGCAGTGCAAGTTCGCGGTTGCCCTGGAGGCAGCACATTCATCCTAAAAGAACGCATTTTCTTTCTTTGCACCAGGTGCACCTTTTAAAATGTGGGTCTGGCACAAACAAGGAATATACACCATATGTGCCTACAGCCTGTCTCTGGGACACATGACTGGGTGTGGGTAACTGTTGTGCTTTGTGCATTCCTCCTAGAGGGCCACACACCATAGGAGCTTAGGTATGACTGGATGGACCAATAACTGGTAAGATGAGAGGGAGGAGCTGAACCCAGCCCCACTTACACTTGGATCTGCAGTGTCCTGTCTCCACACATAAAGTTGCACACCCCCTGTAGATAGAAAAAGATTATAGTTAGGGCCGGCCCACCTCTTATAGAGGTCAAGGGTGACTTGGGTTGGCCATATTGGTAAGGGATGGGAGGCATGGGAGGCTAACTTATACTTTGGAGGGTTCTGGTGTGGAGCTGATGCTCACTTTGTTAATCATGTGGCGAAGAAGATTATACTCTGAGTAATTAAGATTACCCGTAAGTGACTGGGGCATTAATGTTGTCTTGAAGTGGCAGCCCATATAGTAGAAGGGGATGTATGGTAGGAGCAGGACGAGATGGGCTCCAATTTCTCCTCCTGGAAAAAGACTAGCAAGCTTAATCATGGAGAGTTTTTCCTTCACCTTTCATCCTGCCATTTTTTTCCTCATGTCCTCAATGGTCTGTTAGCCATATAGTTGTTTCTAGTATTACATCACAAATTTTAGTAGAAAGGTTGTCTCCACCTCAGTGAAACTTCTCATCCTCTGCAGCACAAGCAGCATCCTATACTCTAAGGATTGGGAGGCAAATTCTGAAGAGGAAATAAAAATATATGTTTTGGGCAGTATATATATGATTGTAAGGGAATGTATGTCAGGGTGGTTTTTAGATCTGTTAGTAATGCTATGTGCAGCTCTCCAATCAATCAATCAGGGTTCTTATATGTCATAGCTAATGACCCGTTAGGGTCTCAAGGTGCTGGGGAGTGGGTGTTGCAGTTCAATCGAAGAGCGAGTTCAGTCAAAGAGCCATGTCTTGAGGTCCTTCCTGAATTGAGGCAATGAGGGTGATTGCCTGAGATGCAGCGGAATTCTGGATTCTTTGCAATTTCTTTTGAAGCTTCTGTGTGGTGCTGGCATATAGTGTGTTGCCGTAGTCAAGTTTGCGCTGATGAGCACCTGGGTGACCTCTCTCCTGTACTCGGTGGGGATCCACCTAAAAATATTTAAAAGTAATGGGGCATATGGAAGCAGGAGTAAGAGACAGTGTTGATGTGGTTGTTCATTGAGAGTGAGGAGTCAAGGATGATGCTGAGGTTATGTGCGTGGTCGGTGAGTGTGGGAGAGGTTCTGAGCACTGTGGACCACAAGGAGTTGTCCCTGGTGGCGGGGGTGGATTACAGGATGAGGACTTTGCTTTTGTTGGAGTTGCGTTTGAGGCAGCTGTCCTTTATCCAGTTGGTGTAAGTTGTTCTTTACAGCTGTAGGTTCATAGTTGAGGGAGAGGATCAGCTGGGTGTCTTTGGCATAGGAGATAATGTTTAGTCCATGGTTTTCTATGATGGCTGCAAGCGGTGCCATGTAGATGTTGAAGAGGGTGGGACTCAGGGAGGAGCCCTAAGTGACTCTGCAGCTGATCTCTGTAGCTTCTGAGGGGAACGGTGGGAGCAGACTCTCTGTGTTCAGCTGGTGAGGAAGGAGAAGTTCAACTCTAAGGTTTTGCCACAGATGCCAGCGTCGTGGAGTCTTGTGTGGAGGGTGTGGCGGTAGATGTATCGAAAGAGCAGAGAGATCCAGCAGGGTGAGGGCTGTGGTTTCATCTCCGTCGAGGAGATTGTGGATGTTGTCTATTTCGGCAAGGAGTGCAGTCTTTGAGCTGTGGTTGCTTCTGAAGCCTGATTGGGAGGTGCCGAAGATGAAGTTTGTTTCTCTGAAATATGTAAGTTGGGTGTTGATAGACTGTCAGGTTGGCAGAAGATTTTTTCAGTACAGGCTTGATCTCTGTGTGTTTCCAGTCTTCAGGGAACATGGTGGATGCAATGGAGCAATTGATGGTGCAGCAGAGTTTTGGGGCAATGGTGGCGCTGGCTTGGTTGAAGTTGTGGTTGGGGAAGAGGTCCGAGGGGGCTCCAGAGGGGATGTCTTCATGATCCTTAATGTGTCGTCAGTAGTGAGGATCATCCAGTTGAACAGGGCAGCTCGGATCTGGAGCATTTGAGTACTGTGATTCCGGGTGGGGTCGATGGGTCCTGAATTGAGAAGCTGTCATAGATGTCTGTGATTTTGCTGTGGAAGAAGGTGGTGAGGTTGTCAAAGAAGGCTTGGGAGGGGGATGACAGTGGCATCTATGTTGGGTATGGCAAATTCTTTAATCACAGTGAAGTGTTCTTACCTGTATGTGCATTGGCATTGATACATTACTGTATGGCACTTTTCTTTGTGGCTCTGATGAGGTGATGGTGCATGGTTATGGTGGTTTTGAAGGCTGTGTAGACTGCTGGGGTCTTGCTGCTCCTCCATCTTCTCTTAGGTCATATGCCGGTCCGCCTGGACTCTAGGAGTATTTAAACAAAAACAAGAGTGACCCTTATGTCAATGTGAACAGGCGTATCAATTTATACTTGGAAGAAGAGTTCACATGGAACTCATTTGTGGGAATTTGTCTTAAGCATCACAGAGTAAATCTTTGTAACAGCAACAACGATCTTAAATAACAAAGGAAAACAGCAAAGCCAGTATTTGTAAGTATCTGCGGTTCAGCTGAACCAAGTATTATTTAATGAAGATTATTTAGATAAACACTTTATAGGTGTATCTCATAGACATAAGAGGAATTTAGAAAAGAGTGTAGGATAGTAGGATGTACTTTTATGGCTACCCTCTCATTTGCCTGGTGCTATGCTGTTTCTGACTTGTCTGACTGAGATGCTGCTAATCAGCACCCCAGTCTCTATGCTTTCTCCCATAAATTGGTATGGTAAGTACTTAGGTACATCTCAGATTGGATACTGAGGTACCCTTATAAGTTCCTAGTATGTGGTACTAAGGTACCCAGGGCATAGGTACCCCAGAGGTCCCACATAGGCTGAAGCATGTAATATGACACCGATAGGAGAGCATTCAAACTATCACTATAGGCCTTCTATTGCCACTTGTGTAAGCTGGTGCTAGCACCACTTTAAAACTTATAGGTTTCCCTATATTCAGGGTCACTGCACTGAAAATCTATAAGTCACCCGTACACCAGGCCTTTTCAATCCTGAAAGCAGGGTGCTTTGATCTAAGTGTGAGGCTGCCCCTGCATTAAAGGACACTCCTACAGCCTCACAGTCCATTCTCCCAGGTTATAAGTGGGACAGCCATATAACATGTAGAGGGACACTGCATCATTACGCGATGACTATCTCGAAACTGGCTGTAATGAACCCTGTCATGTTTGGTATCAAACATGTTGGAATCATACAGCAACACCGCAAACGGTGTGGGGGGTATGATTCCAAGCACTGTAAAGTTCCTCAGTGCTCCCTGTACCAGTCTTTAAGACCCGGACAGCACAACATTGCTGCTGCCGACCAGAGACATGATTCTTCCCTCCTGCTCCTGAGCCAAACTTGAGCAGGGGAAGGCAGAACAATAAGCCACCTATCATAGGGAGGTTTGACTACCTCCCAGACAGGGTTTAGTGTATTTTAAGGCAGGGTGGGAGCGCTTGCCAGTGCTACATAGTCTGCGTGCAGGGCACCTTTGGTTGCCCTCCATGCAAAGTCCAGTTAAAACCAGTTCAGAGAGCCATTGGCTCCCACTCTGGTGCAAAATTGGAAAAAGGACAGGGGAGTATCCTCTCCCTTGTCCAACCAATCCTTAGGAAGGTACCACTGAATCGCCCCAACCATTTCCTTAGGGACCGTCTGGGCACTCTGGACTTCGCTCTGGGCATCAAGGCTGCAACTGGGAAGACTCCTGTTGCTCCTGATCTCTTTGCCCTGCTCGTCTGCTGCAATATCTGGTCTGTGTGCTCTCCCTTGAAGTGAAGGAGTCACTTACCTGCATCTGCAGGCACCACAACTAAGCGGACCTGTCTGCTGATCCTAGGCTCACACTGACTCCAAAAGGCTCAGCAACACAGGTTCACCGAGGCCTGGCCTCCCCTGTCCTCTCAACACGTTTAAGGCCAGTATCCCTCATCGGAGCCATAGGAGTTGAACCCCTGTGCACTACTTTGACTTGCAGTTGCAAAGGCTTGTTGGCTAACTTCCATCTAGCTTTTTAGTAGCCTATACCTCAAGCACCTCCAGTGACCAGAATCTTTGACCACACAGCATTGCTTGCACCGTGGGCCCGCTTCTTTGGTAAGCTGTTCGAGGTCCTCTTGCGACTTCAGTGCCTCCGGCCTGTTGGTCTTGTTGAGGATCACATTTAAATTCTTTGGGCTCCCCTGATTTCTCGGGGCCTACCCTGACTCCCCTGCTATGTGGTGAGTCTCCTGGACCCTGCTGGTCCTGACGTTGTACCTTCTTCAACTTCCACATTTGTTGCAGGTTTGTTGGTGCTCTCGCTGGAAACTAACACCTCAACTCTCGACATCTGACTTGGGACAGCTAATGTATGCCTATTGGTCTTCCACTGCATTGCCTGGTTAACACAGCTGCAGTTTCAAAGTCACAGTCAGCTCTCCTGCAGCACCCGACACTGGCTGCCAATTGTCGTCCATGCCTCCTGGTCACTCCTGAGTGGCATAGACTCTGCCCCCTCTGCTTGCAGGTTCTTCACATCTTGAATCCACCTTTGGGTTCCATTGGACACTTTCACCTTCCCCAGCAGTGGCATCTTTCTGAAGTCCTCCACTGGGTTCAACAACGATTTCCGACGCCACTATAGTATAGATGCCATCTATTTCAGTGGAGTGATCAGACGGGCTAAAATTCAGTGGGCCAGGCGACAAGGGTAAACAAGCATTTGCAATGCAATAGGTCTCGCAGTTACAAGTTTAAGCTATTGGCATTGTAAATGACCATGCCTTTTATTTATGTTTTAAAAACGAAAACAAAAATAAAAGGCATTGTTATTTGCAATGTCAATAGCTCAAACTCGCGTAAATGCGAGACCTATTGCATTGCAAATGCTTGTTAGTTTATCTACAGGTCTAGGGGTGCTGCGGTACCTGCTGGACCCATTGTTCAAATGGCACTGCTGTATACCACAGTGAGATCCCCATGTGAAGTGTGTTCCAAAAGCTAGTCACCTGCAACTCACACCTCTACTTTTGTCACAATGCATAGGAACAGCAGCTGACCTTGTCTGAAGACATAGGGAAAATAAATGGTCCTTTTTGGCTGCTGTGTTCCAGAGCCGAGTTTTGGTGCACTTTGAAGTTCTTCACCCGCTGCACTTGTGTGTAATGTCCTTAGTTCAGGTACTGCACTTTGAAAGTCGCCAGTGTTGACTTTGCAAAAGGTGTGCTACTTAGCTGAAATATTGCTGTATCTTGAGACCCTCTGCCCTGCGGAAGCTAGCGCCCCTGTTGAAGAGTAGTCCAGGTTGTGGCACACCCAAAAGCCAGATGCTGAGCATCAGGTAGGGAAATGGGCACTTATCTGTTCTCTTGCTCTGAACTGAAAACGTTTTCACCCCTGCTAATGTGCAGGTGAAAACCGCTGCATCGTGTGAAAACACAGCTTCACTCCAACATGGCAAAGGGATGATTGCACAGAACGGTTTTGCAGTCCAGTTTGGTTGCCATATGCATTTAGCTGAAGAAAGTGCAAATTAATTTCAGCCTGTATTGTAGCTGCTAGGGAATCGTAAGAGCCGTGTAGCAAAGTGGGCTTAACAATGGCAATAAAGCCAATTGCTGCTGTATTTTTATCTCCTGTCTGTAGCGCTTCTGGACCAGAATTGTAGGGTAGGTTTAGATGCCGCTTGTAAAGTAGCATCCATTTATTAGAAATGTGGCAATTCTTAGTGTCCTAAAATGGCTCTCCCAATAATAGTGATTCACTGTAGGTACTTTACTGCCGCTGCAAAATTATGTATTTTCTATTTTCGAACATGGATTGAATGGGTGGCGAAGTTGCATGAGGTGAGAAAGAGAAGTGTGACTTGTGTACGTTGGTTGGAGATGGGTGCAGTTAGAGGGTTAGGAAGGACTTCTGCATCGGACCAGAGAAAATTGTGCTCCCTCTCACTTGAACTCCTGTGTAAGGAAGGAAGACAAGCGTTGGCCGCGCGCGAGCGGCCGGAGACGCAAAATGTGGTGGGGGAGGGGGAGAAGTGGGAGTTGTGTGTGCGCGTGCGTCATCGCGATCGCTCTGAAAGCGAAAGTGATCGCTATGACGCACACGAGTTTTCAAAGTGCTGCTGGCGGCCGGCTGCGCGCGTGCACGATCGCGTGAACTCAAGCGTTAGGCTAGCCAGCAGCACTTTGAAAATCCCACATACAAAATGTCTCTTCGAGCCAGCGCAAGCGCTGGGGCTCAGCGAGACCTAAAAAATAAAGAGATCATCAGTACCTTCAGTGGAAGAAGTAGAACCAGGATTTGCAATTGCCTTAAAGTCTGAGGGGAGGAGGGAGAAACTGCTTTGTTGTCACATTCTCATAAACATCTCCTCTTTGCTGATTATAGTTCATTTTAGAAATATTATTCATACGAACAAAAAAGATAGTTCTGATGTTGATTGTTTAAACTGCAGCTGTAATGATAATCTGTGACCTGACGTTCACAGTGGCTGCTGGCTCTAGCAGCAAGCGCTACAACATCAAAACCCCACTGTAAAATGTTATTATACTTTAGTATTCACAACTGAACTCAGACAACCTGTGTACCACTGGCGTAGCTAGGGGGGGGGCGGTCCGCCCCAGGCGGCACAATATTGGGGGTGGCCGCGCGGCACTGGTCGCCCGTTGCAGCCGCGGTGGCCTTTATAATTTATTTGGGTACACTGTGTCCCCAAATAAATTATAACGGCTGCCGCGGCCGCAACCGGTCACCAGTGCTGAGCGCACTTAGCACTGACCAGCCTCCAGGGCTGTCAATCAATCTTGTAGCGCGAGCGCTACCAATGACGGCCCTGGGCAACATTAAAAAAAACATGATTTATTTTGGCCAGCCCTGCCCTCGCGATGAGAACGACGTAACAGTGATGCGTCACGCGCTTCACGCTACGCGCTCTCGCGCTCATTCTGGCTTGGGGGCAGTCAGTGGCAGTGCTGATATCTGGGTAATTTGATGGCTCTGGAGCCAGGTCTGGCGGCTAATTGAATGAAGTTCGAACCAACCTCGCCCCTGCCTGCCATAGAGACCCTGGAGCAAGTCACGAGTGAGATAAGAGAAGAGTTTTCCAACAGGGCTTTAAGTGGGATGAAAAAACTAGGGGGGGGGGGTCTCTCAAAGGGAGGTGGCCGATTTAATTAAGGGCGTGGCTTTAAAACACTTACCCTAAAAATATCTGTTTAGCATAGTGTACCGCCTGACTTGTATTTTGCTGTCATTGCATCCAGCTATGTGATACAAGAAGTAACATCATACCTACGACCAGGCCTGGTTCTAGAGGTTGGGCCAGGCCCACCCAAGGATTGCCCTGGCCCACCCTAGGCCATTGTGAACTGGAAAATGAGCGTTTTTCATGCTCATCCGAACAGGGCCGGCTTTAGGGCGGTGCGACCGGTGCCACTGCACCGGGTGCTGGCTTCCCGGGGGCGCTGTGTTTGCAAGTTTATTATGTTTTTGAAGCACCTGCTGCAGCATTTCTTTCCTCCGGCAATTGCCAGGCCTCACAAAAATGTCAAGATAACTCGTGTGATTAATTATCTTCCTGGAGAGACATCAGTGTTTTTTGTAGTTGAGGTTTTGACCTCTGTGAAGTTAGTGCAGAGGGTTAATATGCCTGCTGCAAAGAACGTGTACCAAGTTGATTTCAGAGTGCATATAATGTGAACACATCAGCAGGTTACTGCTTTTTTAAAAGAGACATCCTTTTGTTACTTGCAATTTATAAATTAAAGTCCTAATATTCAACAGTGAGATATTAACTTTCATCACAGAACTGCATACACACTGCAAAGCATACATTAGAACATTGATTAATGTTGCGTAAAGGGTTAATTTGACTAGAAATCGATTCTTATTATTAAAGAAAACTCTCAACTATGCTGTTTCTTTTTCGACTCTGAGTTTGTGCTTCTCCACACCAAGCACTCTTAAACTATACTGCCTACCAGTGTGGATGACACGTGACTCCTAACACTTGTAGTTCTTTGGCTTATGTAAACATTTCCTATACTCTGATTTAAAACACGTATGATTGATTGTCTCTGTGTAATGTGTGTGTGATGCAAAGTGCTCTGACACCATACACTGGTATGAGTGGCACTATATAACTAATTCAATGTAACAGAGAGTGTGGTTATGGAGACTGTTAAAGGGTGCTAGTAAGAGAATCCGTGGTGGACATTGGGGGGGGGGGCGCCAACAAACATTGTCGCACAGGGAGCTACCGGCGCTAAAGTCGGTCCTGCATCCGAATGTCTCAGTGTCTTGAAGCCCCATTGTGCCCTGCTGCTCTCTTTTTGAAATGCAAGCGCAGCAACATTGTGGTATTATCATCAGGGCTTTAAGTGGAAGCTTTTTCAATATTATATGTAACAAGCCATAGTTGCAGCTTAGTTATCTTATGCAACTAATAACCATTGACAAAGCCAATAGTCCTGACTTGTTGTAGGCTAGAATAGTAGTATAGAAGGTTAATATGCTTGCAAAGCACATCATGTAATATGCAGATGACAGATTTTTTTTAATGTAGCTAGGTAAGGTTACTGCTTTGAACACCGATTGTTTTGTTACTTGCAGTTCATACATAGTAAGCCTTTTAATATAGCACAGTGAGCTATATAGGATATGTGACTGCTACATTTTTTAACCCTCACTGACTCATGCAACACATCTTGTACACTGATTTACACGCTTGCATGATTTTTTTTCAATATGTATGTTATGTAAATCGCTCTGACACTGCATAGGGATGTGTAGCATTATAAAAGAAAGTAAAATAGTGCTATTTAAATTGTGTGTAAATACTGGGACCGACCAACACATCTGAGATACTTACAGTTCATGCACTTACATAAAGGGGCCTAACAAAGTCAAAAGCATGCCTCTCTTAAGTACCTGTGAAGAGATAACCAGCTGTGTGCTTTTGTTTCCCTACATTGTATTTACATTTAAATGTGAAGTTCCAGGCCACTCGATCAAAAGGAGGCCTAAAGGCCCCTTAACTTGCCCTTTATCGTTGGTCCAGCTGGAGATAAATATGAAGAAAAAAAAACCTCGCTGCCTGCACGTTGCTGCTGGGAATGAAAAGCAGACAATGTGCAGGTGCTGCCGAACGTGTCTAGGAGTCTGAAAATGACACCTGGACAAGTTCAGCATATTTCTGTGGGGCCAACTCCTTGGCAGGGTGGACGGCGTTCACCTTGTGAAAATAATGGGTGGACGCTGTGCACCCCGGAATTGTGCCCTGGTTGGTGTCTTTCAGTGGCTGCATGGCTGTTTCAGTCCGAGTCCTGGTGATTCACAAATAGAAACTTACCTAGACTTTTACTGGCACATCTACTAATGTAACAGACAGGCTAAAACCCTGAGTAGGAACCAAATGGCTATCTATGCATCATCCTGAGCAGTAGTTAATGCAAAATTAATTCACAAAACCTTTTGGATTTTGGAGTGTATTTTTATCCAAGGCGAGGAGTTAGTCGACCGGTGGCTCTGACAATTTCTTTTGGTCATAGAAGTCAAGGTGTTTGAAAGAATGACAAGCTGGGACGTGTGCAAGCCTTGTAGTTCTTTACTTGACACATTATTATCATTTTACTGTTCTTGTAGACTTTTAACACTGTTGGTTACCATGAAAGTAATGTTAAAACAAAATCGCAGAAAAATGTATTGTTTCTGGTTTCTTCTGAATATTCAAGAAGTGCTGCAGCGCTGGAGCAGTTTGTCCTGGGCCTTGGATAGAGTTGAACATGCTCCCATGGCCCCTACAGCTGTGTTTGGAGAAGTGTGGCTCAATGATTAGAGCAGCAGACCCTGATGCAGAGGTCTAGCCCGGGACCAGGGTTCAATTCCCCGCCTCGGCGGGTCTTGGTGTTGTAAATTGAAACCACGATGTGATTAAGCATTTACTAAAGACATGAATTCTCCTTCCTTGGAACATGTCTCTTCCGTTATGTTGACTAAAGTCTGGACTCCATTTTGTATTGTCATGTCTCCACGTGCTCAACACGAGAAGGGTCCTATCTTCGTGTTAGTTGCTCTTGTAATCTGCCTAGTAACAGTCTATAAATAGTTCCTTTGTCCTCCTGGCGCATGCCCAGGCTTGACCACATCTGTTATCAGTTAGTCCTTGCTTGACCATGTTTTCGCGGGCTCAAGGAGTATGTCAGCTCCGCCCACATATTGATCTTGTATCGAAAATGTCCATAAAAGGTAACATTCCTTGCCTCATGTTGTATCCACCCACTTATGAGCCCCTCTGTTGTGTATAAAAGGGGACCGTGTACGCAAGTTCTTTGTGCTACTCTATGCAATACTGAAGGGTGTTGTATGGATTGTAGGACCACCCTTAAGGGTTAATAAACTTTGTCTTTGTACTTTGCAGTTTCCGTGCCAACTTCCTTATAGATTCCATTGCAGGAGAGCGAACCCTTGTGTCCTGCGGGCCTAGCTGGGGCCTGTATTCATCAATTGGCGCCCGTCACGTGGGGCTCATCGGCGACTCGGATGCTCGAAGGATTGGTCGTGACGAAGGTGAGGAATTTGGCCGGGGATGTGATCACTGCCAGAGGCCCTTTAGTCCTGGCATCCCGAGGTTTTCTTCCTTCCCTTCCGAGCTGACCATCTGGGTGGCGCCGGTCCTCGACTGAGACCTCTTCTGTCGGTCCTGCCGTGACAGCCGTTTGGGCGAATTTTGGAGCTTGGCAGTTGGAATCTGGACTCTTGATTGGTAAGAACCGTTGTACGGTACTTGCTCCGAGTTTTTTTTGAAGCCTGGTTTGGCTCTTTGAGTTTGATTTGGGATGACCGGTCATATCTTGTATTGGCTATTGTGAGAATATATGCGTTGCAACACATATAGGCAGGTAATGTGGAGATATTTCTCCGGAACTGTGTAACTTTGAACGGCACAACGTTTAAGTGCCATTTTTGATAATACTGCATATTCTGCATTATTTTTGAGCATGCCTGCTTTTAGCGCACTCCGTAAGTGGTGCTGCTGCTTTGGAAACCGGTTAAACCTCGAGGAATCTGCTCCAGCTCCCCCAGAGGGGACTCCTAATAGGGATATGTATGTGAAGCATGGTCTTTCTTCCATAATGTACAGCACAGTATGGAGGAAATATACCAGAAAGGATCCTGAGTTACGGTGGCCTTTGTATGGATCGTTTGATATGCGTAAGATTGAGTATGTGGAACAGTGTATGTGTAAACGGCGTGCTCGGCAAGACATGTTTGAATGTGTGCGATTATGGGTGAAGGAAGTGCGTGAGCGAGAGAAACGTGAGAAAGCGCTGTTTGATAAAGAGCAACGGAAGAATGATCATGTGCGAGCACAGGAAGCGAAGCGTCGGGAGGAAAGAGAACTGGCAGAGAGCCAAGAGAAAGAGCGTCGGTTGCAAGTCTCGGGTCAATATGCTGTTCGCCAGTCACTTTATCCTGTCCTTAATAATCATGACAATGATTTTTATTTATTAGATCGTTCTCCGCCTCCTTATGTCGGCGCGTCTGCCCCGAGGCCACAAGATTCTGGATCGGGTTCGGGTAAGGTAGACACGCGGTCCATGTTATCGACTGAGCGAATGGGTGAGCTTCGGCAAGTTTCCTATCGTGCTCTTAAGGGCAAGTTATCCCTTGCTGAGTTGTTGGATTCCTGGGAGTTGTGGCAGGATAGAGAAAAGTTGAATTTTCTGGGCCACTTTTCTGAGGAAGTGGTTGCTGCTTTCCGGAAATATTCCAGTGTCTTTGAGCCTGACGATGTGGGATTAGATGCTAAAGCATTGCGTAATGGTGTTTTCTCTCCCTCTAAGGCGCCTGATGCGGTTCGGCGGCTGTTTGCGTTACGGGACGCGGTGAGGGACCTTAAAGAGAAAGCACGCCAACAAGCTGAGGAGGAGAAGCAGTCGGATTCGCATACCGGAGATGGCCACTCATCCACCTCTCAGTCAGATAAGAGCGACCTAGTGCATGCTAAACCAATGCGAGAGGCGGCGCCTTTGTATGTTCCTCCTAAAGGAGCGGGGACTAGCTCGGATATTACCTCCGCCGATGCTAAGGGATATTTTGTGTATAATTGGGTTTATACTCCCTGGCACAGGGCTGACGTCATGGCATTAAAGAATGCGTTGCCTGATCCCCGCAAGAATCCAGCGGCCTTTTACGAAGAAGTCGAGGGGGCCTTGAATTCTTGTACTATGACCTTAGCAGATATAGATTTGTTCTTTGGGCTTATTTTACCACCAGATATGTGGCGATCTGTGCGGAAGGTGGACGATGTTGCCGCTTTTAAGGCTCGGTGGTCTGAGCTTGAGGATGAGGATAGGGAGAGGAAGCCCGCGCAGAAACCACCTCAGCTTATCTTAGATCTCCCTGCTGCTATTCTGACTAAGTTGAAGACAATCATCCCCCCTAAAAAGATTGACTGGAATATGTTAGCCACGTGTAAGCAGAAAGTCGATGAATCAGTTGCAGATTTCTTTACGCGCTTTGAGGAGACGTTTCATGATTTTAGTGGTCAGTCACTTATGGATGATACGGGTCGACACCTCTTTGCTGATAAATATGTGGCGAATTTACTACCGGCGATCGCAGCCCGCCTAAAAACGAGTGAAAGTTCTTGGTCCACTGTGACCCCGACAGCCCTCCTGACTATAGCTCAGTACTATGAGCGCCAGGAGCAAGAAGCGAAGGGGCAGGAGGAGAAGAAATCGAAGGATTTAAAAACGAAGGTGATGTTAGCGCAAGTATATGGTCCGCCCCGCCGGGGTGTCAATAGAGGTAGGGGAGGATTTTATGGTCCTCCCTCGGGCCGATCTGATTTGAACAGGAATCAATGTGTGTATTGTAAGCAATCGGGACACTGGGCCAGAGATTGCCCGGCGTTGCATGTTTCGCGTCAGGGACACAATCAGGGTGGCCCGAGAGGTAGAGGGGGTTTCTCGAATTTTAGAGGGAATTCTAACGATCACGCTCGTTTTGACCCTGCCGGGCAGCAACGAGATAGGCCTAATGTTTTCGATCGACAAAACCAGTATCAAGTGTCAGGGATTGACCGTTCTGGGTACCATGATTCTCAGCATGCATAGGAATGCGTTGGATGGGGGTTAGAATCAGTTGAGGTGCCGGTTAATCAGAAGGGTCCTTACGTATCAGCTGCGGTTTTGGGTTCTACTGATCAGTTCCTAGTGGATACAGGAGCGACTCGTAGTGCGCTGTCTAAACAATTGGTTCCGAGGGCTCCCCCATCTGGCTTAATGGTTACATCGGTAGGGTTTGATGGTACACTCTCCCGAAGCCCTCTTTCGCGGCCCCTCACATTTCAGGTTGATTCTTTTTCTGCACCCTGCCTGTTTCTGCTTGCCCCGAACACGCCGGACAACATTATGGGCCTTGATATGTTAAAGCACTTCAGAGCTACGATCCGCTGCTTCCCTGCTGGAGTGCGGGTGATATTAAATGACAATTACCCCCGGTCTGAGCGGATGTGTGTGGTTGCAGAAGATGCTGTGTTAGCTACCCTCCCTTGTGCTTTGTGGGCCACTTCGGATACTGATGTGGGAGAGATGGTGATTCCGCCTGCTCACATTAGTGTCCAGGAGGGGGCGGTGTTACCACGCCTTCCACAGTATCGTATTTTGCAGGAGGGGGAAGAGGCTCTTATACAGATTGTGCAGGATTTGATTAAGGTGGGAGTAGTGGAGGAAGTTCCCTACAACGTCTGTAATAGCCCGATTCTACCCATTTTGAAAAAGGATACGGATGCTAAAGTCTATCGGTTTATAATTGACTTGAGAGAAGTGAACAAGATCGTGATACCTCAGTACCCAGTGGTCTCTGATATCACGACGTTGCTTACTTTGGTCCCGCCTACGGCGACCACATTTTCAGTTATTGATTTGAAAAATGCTTTCTTTTCAATTCCTATTCATCCTGATAGTCGATACCTTTTTGGTTTTACTCTAAATAATAGGTCTTACCGATTTTGTAGAATCCCTCAGGGCTACACGGAAAGCCCTAGCATTTACAGTCAAGCTTTGAAAAGACAATTGGACTCCTTTGTTCTGCCCGAGGGTGTCGCCCTCATTCAATATGTCGATGACATCTTGCTGGCGGCCGACACTCCGGAGTTGTGTGAAACGAGTCGAGTACGTTGTCTTTGCTTTCCTTTTTGGCATCCCACAATCACAAAGTATCTCGGAAAAAGTTACAGTTCTGTAGACCAAAGGTGACTTATCTGGGTCACCTTTTGTCTAAGGAGGGGCGTGCACTCACACCAGATCGTGTCCAAGTAATTCTGGACACGCCGACGCCGTCCACGCAGAAGGACGTGCGTGCATTTTTGGGTCTTGTTTCGTTTTGTAGGCAATGGATACTAGGGTTTTCACACATAGCTAAGCCATTGTTAGCCCTTTTGACAAAAGACACACCTATTCCGCTTCCTTGGACGAATGAGTGTGACACTGCCTTCCAGAGATTGCGACAGGCCCTCTGTTCAGCACCAGTGTTAGGGACTCCTGATTATACCAAACCTTTTTCGCTGTATGTGCATGAGAAAGATGGATGTGCATTATCAGTTTTAGTGCAGATGCACGGCGACAAGCAGCGCCCTTGTGCATATTTTTCGGCTGTACTTGATCCTGTTGCCCGAGCTTTGCCTGGTTGTTTTCGCTCGGTTGCGGCGACAGCTGTGTCAATACGCCAAAGCGAGGGAATTGTGTTATCTCATAAGCTGTTGGTATTAGTCCCCCATGCTGTTGATGCCCTGCTTAATCAGACAAAGACGCAGCATTTGACCAGTGCCCGTTTAACGGGATATGAGCTGACGCTTTTGGCTCCTCATATTACGTTAAAGAGGTGCGTGACGTTAAATCCGGCCACATTGTTGCCATACCCCGAGACTCAGTCTGAAGCACGGAAAGCACATGATTGTATTCTTGTGACTGAAGAACAAACAAAGGGTCGTATTGATCTCCAGGATACGCCCTTTCCAGATGTAGATGGAGAACTGTGGGTGGACGGGTCATGCCTGAAGCTACCAGATGGTGCGACTTCAGCAGCGTATGCAATTACCACATTGCGAACAATAGTGGAGACAGCACGCATACCACAGAAATCAGCTCAAGCAGCGTAACTGATAGCATTAACACGAGCATGTGAGCTCAGTACAGGATTGTGTGTGAATGTTTATACAGATAGCCGGTATGCCTTCGGAGTAGCGCACGATTTCGGCCTGCTCTGGAAGGAGAGAGGGTTTTTAACGTCACATGGAGTACAAATAATGCATGGGGAGTTAGTTCATAATCTTTTAACTGCATTGACATATCCGAAGAAAATTGCCATCGTTAAATGTAGCGCCCATAGGAGAGTAGTCGATAAAGTTGGAGAAGGGAATGCGTTAGCAGACCGGGTAGCATGGGAGACTGCGATGCAGCCCGGTGCTACTGCCATGTATGTAGTGAAGTCGCAGGTAGAACGATGGCACGATGCGAAGGAAGAAGTGCGAGAAATACAGAGAACAGCTTCTGATAAAGAACGGGAGCAATGGTCCAGTGAGGGAGAATTGGATGGTGAGGGTTGCTGGAGAAATAAGCAGATGGATAGATGGAAGTTACCCACGGCCTTTGTACAACCTATGGTTCAGATGGCACATGGGCTAGCACATGTTGGAGCTTCCGCAATTGTAAAATTGCTCACCCAAGTCTGGGAGCATCCAGAGATTGCTAGCACGGCAAAGAGGGTGGTGCAGACCTGTATGATCTGCCTGAGGTACAACCCAGGAAAGGGTACTCGAACTCCAGCAGGAGGATTTGTAACACCTACTGCACCCTTTGAGGTTTTGCAGATGGATTACATCCAGCTTGAGCGTTGTAACAATTTGAAGTATGTTCTAGTAGTGGTTTGTGCCTTTAGCAAATGGGTTGAGGCATACCCTACGAAAGACAATACTGCAATGACTACCGCCAAGATGCTTTTGAAGGAGTTCTTCCCTCGATATGGCGTTTGTAGACTTCTGTGGAGTGATAACGGACCCCACTTTATAGCGGATGTTATAAAGTATGTTTTGAAGGGTCTGGGCATCACCCAGAAGTTCCATGCAGTGTTTCACCCTCAATCTGCAGGACTAGTCAAGAAGTATAATGGTACACTGAAGCTCAAGATTGCTAAAATCCAAGCTTCGACATCTTTGACTTGGCCAGATGCTTTACCGCTGGCGTTATTGTCAATCAGATCGGTACCGCACTCTCGAACCGGTCTTACACCGTACGAGATTGTCTTTGGACGCCCAATGAATATTTGGGGTCCACCAAAACCTAAGACTGTGTATGATGTACCTTGCGTAATGATGAATGATTATCTGGCACAGTTAATGGATAACTTGGTTTCTATTCATCAACAGGTCCGGGAGGCGCTCCCTGATCGGTCCACCGGTGAAGGACATAGTCTCCGGCCTGGCGACTATGTCATGATAAAAATCTTTGACAGGACGAACAGCTTGGAGCCGAGATGGGTTGGTCCTGAGCAGGTCCTACTTGCAACGAGGACGGCTGTGCGAGTTTCCAACAGAAAGAATTGGATCCATTCCCTGCACTGCCGCAAAGTACCGCCCGGGTTGGTGGAGCCTGCTGTATTGACCAATCAACGAGAGATTCTGACCACAGAGAAAGGCCGTGCTGTGGAACCGAACGACGCTGAGGAGCTCTTTCCGGATCACGCGTCTCCTGGAGGAAAGCGATATCATCTCAGGCCAAGGAAGTGAATTCTTCAGTATCGGGACATGTTGTCAGAACGGCCCTTGGGTTAGTGAAACGGAGAGCCAATGAGGCAAGGGGGGGGATCAGCCCTGCATTAGTGTAGCGACACCCGTCTTGGCCCGTTGGTGAAGAAATCGACCGCTGCCCAAGGGGAAGAGTTCTGACAAGCCTTTTAGTTTCAGGAAGATATTGATTCTTTATTCTGACATGGAGAAAAAGAAAATTCTTTGCGCAACAGGGTTTATGCTCACAGTAGCTATTGTTGGGATAACCACATGGTTTGTGGAGGATGTGACTCCTGCTCGAGAGTTACTTGTGTTGACCACTCCAGTGCCTGAGGAGCACTACTTCTATACCCTTCCGTATCAAGAATTGAAGCATCGTCAGTCTTATTTGAATAACACTTTCATCCAGATGTTGCATCATACCCACGTTGCCACGAATGCTACGAACTGTTGGATATGTGGTATGATGCCAGCTCATCAGAAGAAAGGAGGAACGCCATTCATACCTCTTCCTTTCTCTCATAACGGCTCTTGTAGAGCATGGTACACTTTGCTTTTTGCCACCCGGAAACCCACAGTGGGACGATTACTCTTCAGACTCAATAAAGAATGTCATCAGGATAAAGATGGATATCCGCAAGCGAATGGGACAATTTGGGAATGGGAAGAGTATCGACCAGACAATGAATCAATTCCTTATATTTTCACGAACACCATAGACACTGTGGGAAAAGACAGATTTGTGATTCAAGTGGCTCAAGCTCAAGCGGACCTGTGTGTCCAGAGTGTGGGTTATATTCCTGTTGGTGTTAGTGATTGCATTACCATATTAAACATCGACGGGTTGAATAACAGTACCTTCTTAGCATCCCATAATACATACTTCGTATGTGGAAATAAAGGTTATTACCGTTTGCCAGCCGGTTGGTCCGGAGTATGTTATGTAGCATTTCTATTGCCTCCTGTATTTTTGGCACCTGCATCCTATCATAAGGATTTGAAGTTGTTAAATAATGTGACTGTAAATAGGTATAAACGTACTCTATCAATTGATGATGTGGATCAGACTGACACCAGTCTGCAGCAGTAGACCCCGCCTAGCAGACCCGGCAGCAAGAAGGCCCCATGGTTCACCGACGAACTCAAGAGCTCCAAGAAGAACTGCCGAGCCCTCGAGAAAGTCTGGAGAAGGGAACCGACACCAGACAACAGGACCTCCTTCAAACTTGCCACCCGGAAACACCACCAGCTGATCCGCGCCGCCAAGAAAACAGCATTCAAAGACCGGTTGGACAACAACGCACACAACTGCAAGGAACTCTTCAACATCGTGAAAGAGCTTTCCAACCCCAGCGCAGGAAACAACGACATCACCCCATCGCAAGACCTCTGCAACTCCCTCGCTTCATACTTCCACAACAAGATCGCGGACATACATAACAGCTTCAACAACCAACCAACGCACACCATGACCGAACAACCACCCCCCACCACCACCCTCCACGCCTGGACCCCGATCAGCACCGAAGACACCATCCGCACGATGAACTCCATCCACTCCGGATCACCGACCGACCCCTGCCCTCACCACGTCTTCAACAAGGCCGACGCTGTCATCGCACCCCACCTGCGAGACATCATCAACACTTCCTTCGACACCACCATCTTCCCTGAGAGCTGGAAGCACGCCGAACTCAGCGCCCTACTAAAGAAACCTACAGCGGACCCCACCGACCTCAAGAATTACCGCCCCATCTCGCTCCTCCCGTTTCCAGCCAAAGTCATCGAGAAGACCGTCAACAAGCAGATGGCCGCCTTCCTCGAGACAAACGGATCCCTCGACCCCTCACAGTCCGGCTTCCGAGCCAATCACAGCACCGAGACCGCCCTCATCGCCGCCACCGATGACATCCGAGCCCTGATGGACAATGGAGAAACAGCGGCCCTCATCCTCCTAGACCTCTCTGCGGCATTCGACACGGTCTGCCACCGCACCCTAGTACGGCGCCTCAGCAACATCGGAATCCAGGACAAGGCGCTGGACTGGATCATCTCCTTCCTCGACGGAAGAACACAGAGAGTCCGCCTACCACCGTACAAGTCAGAGGCCTCCGAAGTCACCTGCGGCGTCCCTCAAGGATCATCTCTGAGCCCCACCCTCTTCAACGTCTACATGAGCCCCCTCGCGGCCATCGTACGCAAACACAACCTCAGCATAATCTCCTACGCCGACGACACCCAACTGATCCTCTCCCTGACCAACGACCCCGCCGCCGCCAGATCCAACCTGCACGAAGGGATGAAAGAGGTAACCGAGTGGATGACGACCAGCCGCCTGAAACTGAACTCGGACAAGACGGAGGTCCTCATCCTGGGCTCCTCACCCTCCGCCTGGGACGACTCCTGGTGGCCTCCCGCCCTGGGCACCGCACCCAAACCGACAGACCATGCACGCAACCTGGGCTTCCTCCTGGACTCCTCCCTCTCCATGACCAGGCAAGTCAACAACGTCTCCTCGGCGTGCTTCAACATCCTACGCATGCTACGGAAGATCTTCTGGTGGATCCCCACCGAGACCAGGAAGACCGTCACCCAGGCCCTCGTCACCAGCCGACTGGACTACGGCAACGCCCTCTACGCCGGTACCACCGCCAAGCTCCAGAAGAGACTCCAGCGGATCCAGAACGCCTCAGCCAGACTCATCCTCGACATCCCACGAACCAGCCACATCTCCGGACATCTGAGAGACCTTCACTGGCTCCCCGTCAACAAAAGAATCACCTTCCGCCTCCTCACCCACGCACACAAAGCCCTACACGACCAAGGCCCGAGCTACCTCAACAGCCGAGTCAACTTCCACGCTCCCAAACGCCACCTCCGATCAGCCAACCACGCCCTCGCCGCCGTCCCCCGCATCCGAAGAGCGACTACAGGAGGAAGGTCCTTCTCCTACCTGGCCGCCAAGACCTGGAACTCCCTCCCGACCGACCTGCGCCTGACCCAAGACCACCTCTCCTTCAGGAAGAAGCTGAAGACCTGGCTGTTCGAGCAGTAGCGGCACCCCCCCCTCCCTCCCCCCCCCAGCGCCTTGAGACCCTACGGGTATGTAGCGCGCTTTACAAGTGTCACTGATTGATTGATTGATTACATTGATTTTAATTTAGGATTGTTTTTCCTCGTTGGAGCTGCCCTAAATAGTAGGAAAGTTCGAAGGTTAACAAGAGTGGTAGAGGCTGTGACAAACCAAACCGCTGCTGCTCTTGGGAATCTTACGGAAGAATTGCAGATTACTAGAATTGTTGCATTGCAGAATCGTATGGTGTTAGATGTTATGTTAGCTGACCGAGGTGGAGCTTGTAAAATTATCGGAAGTAGTTGTTGTGTGTTTATCCCTGACCACACGCCGTCAGTTTATAATGCCATCAACAGGTTGCATAAAATTGCAGCTGAAATCCATACAGAAAACGGCACTTGGTCCTTTTCTGGATGGTTTTGGGCATTGATCACTGCTTGGGGGTGGAAGGTTTTAACTGGTCTTTGTATAATTGTAGCAGTTCTGTTTTCTTGTTGCATCTGTGTCCAATGTGGTCCCTTGCTCTGTTCCTTATGTGTATCATTCTGTATTCCCGATAAGAAAGCTATTGCCGATGTCACTTATCAGAAACATTTAGCTAAAGAAGTAGAAGAAATGATGACAATTGACATATACGATGATTATCCTAACAAACCGGATGTCTTCAGTAAATGCTGAAAGGGTCGTCTGTTGTAAATTGAAACCACGATGTGATTAAGCATTTACTAAAGACATGAATTCTCCTTCCTTAGAACATGTCTCTTCCGTTATGTTGACTAAAGTCTGGACTCCATTTTGTATTGTCATGTCTCCACGTGCTCAACACGAGAAGAGTCCTATCTTCGTGTTAGTTGCTCTTGTAATCTGCCTAGTAACAGTCTATAAATAGTTCCTTTGTCCTCCTGGCGCATGCCCAGGCTTGACCACATCTGTTATCAGTTAGTCCTTGCTTGACCATGTTTTCGCGGGCTCAAGGAGTATGTCAGCTCCGCCCACATATTGATCTTGTATCGAAAATGTCCATAAAAGGTAACATTCCTTGCCTCATGTTGTATCCACCCACTTATGAGCCCCTCTGTTGTGTATAAAAGGGGACCGTGTACGCAAGTTCTTTGTGCTACTCTATGCAATACTGAAGGGTGTTGTATGGATTGTAGGACCACCCTTAAGGGTTAATAAACTTTGTCTTTGTACTTTGCAGTTTCCGTGCCAACTTCCTTATAGATTCCATTGCAGGAGAGCGAACCCTTGTGTCCTGCGGGCCTAGCTGGGGCCTGTATTCATCATTGGGCTCAAAAATTCCACGGACCTGATAAGTCTCGCCTCGGTGCCTATTCCAATCATGGAGTTCCACTCTGCAACTCTGGGCAATAGCTTGCTTAATCTCCACAACGGCCCCCACAACGCTAAGGATGCCTGGCCTCCACCTTGGGGGTGCCCAGGAGTGGACGCCTCACAGTGAAAGCCAGGATGGGTTCCACAGCGGTATTCGTACAAGCGCCTTGAGACCCTTGCGGGTGAGTAGTGCGCTATACAAGTATCAAATTTACAATTTACATTTTGAGGATTGTGATGATAATTTGTCGCCCCTCACTGTTTTTTAGCTTTGGGCCCCCTGGCAGGCTGTGCACCATGTGTGTTCTGAGGCTGCTATGAAGGACAGATGCACTATTAAAAGCTGTTTTTGGGTCCCAGGAGCACACGTTTTTTCATTCCCAGGAGTTGGTTGCTAGTGCTTAGAAGTAATGACAGGGCGCTACCCCTGGTTGTTGCCTTTGGGCCACCAGAGTGGGCTTTGTATCTGGTCTGTGTTGGCAAGGTGCAGCTGACTGACCCCTTTGTGCTGCGTTTAGTTCTAAGGGCACACAGTGAGTCATTCCCTGTGAGTAATTAATTTGTTGTTTTTGAAAGACAAAGAACCACAGGCTTTGACACTGTTACGTTGGTTTTGGGTCCCCAGACCACATTACGTTTGTGCAGGTCCCCACTTCTTTAATGGGGGACCATGATGTATGGTCATTTAATGTCAGCTGTAGATGATGGATCCCTGAACAGTGTCATGTATGTGCATGTTTGCATTGTGCTGAGGGGATTACCAGGTAATTGTTTACGCAGCTCTCTGAAGGATGGCACATGCAGTTTTTCTGAGTCCCCAGATGGATCATGCAGTCTGTGTGTTCTCTTTTGTACTGCCAGTCACCGGTCTATTTAACTGTGTAGCCTTAGACCGCGTCATGTATGTGCATGTAATTTGCATGATCGAGGTAACTATTAGCGGCAATTCTATGTGACTCTCGGACCTCTTTCAAGTGCTCGCCATCCTTTTTCCCCAGCATCCCCCCCCTCTCCAGGGGCGGCAATCTGAGGGATAGCCCCGGGCGCCACAAGCTCTAGCTACGCCTCTGCTGTGTACTCAACAGCACCAAGGCATTTTATATTGTGTGTGTGCCCCTTTCCAGTATTGGCTACAAAGTGGTCCCCTATTGTCCTCTAACCCTCATCTCCTCAACTCTGCCAACATCCCTATCTGCCCTTCTTACTTAGTGTCATGTTCACGGCGCCTGCCGTTTTCCCCGCTCCCCCGCTTCCCCGCTACCACACACAGAAACGGCCGAGAGACTCACTTCCGGCTGGGAGATGAGTCACGGTCTAGTCTTTAGACAAGCATAGCAGTTCACGGAAGCACTTCCGGGGGAAACGCTTAAACACCGCGTTTCCCGCCGGCTCTGTGCTTCGGATTTCGCTAGATGTGCTGAACGACACGAGACGCTGTTTCACCTGCACGGAAGACCTTGGAAGCGGGCTGTGCCTTCCTGACTGGAGCCCCGCTGGGGTCTTCGTAAATCCCTCTGGGGAACAATAAGGTACTTTCGTTCCATTCTGGTGGAGTCACCGTAACGCGGCTGCGTTATGGGTGATCAGAAGTAGATCCGCGCAGGAGCGCTTAGAGTTATTGATTTTGACCGCGCAAGAGCGCCTTTTGATGATTTTGATGATTTTGTTAGATCCGCGCAGGAGCGCTTAGAGTTATTGATTATGACCGCGCAAGAGCGCCTTTTGATGATTTTGATGATTTTGTTAGATCCGCGCAGGAGCGCTTAGAGTTATTGATTTTGACCGCGCAAGAGCGCCTTTTGATGATTTTGTTAGATCCGCGCAGGAGCGCTTAGGGTTGGTTGATCTTGAAAGCGCAGGAGCGTTTTATGGTTCATTTGCATCTTGTCCGCGCTGACGCGCTTGAAGATGATTTTGGTAAATCCGCGCAGGAGCGCTTAGGGTTATTTTGTTCTTGTTCGTTCTCCCTGGGTTTCCACTATTTGCTTTCCAGGGATGCCAGTAGTTTGTTAAGCCCAGACACGTGGAACTGACGCGCAGGAGCGCTATTCCTTTAGTTCTTGATAGCCTAACGCTGCCATCTCGTCACAACTGAACCTTCCTTGAAGCTGTATTCAGGGTTCAATAGTTGCAGCCACTGGTGAGTTCTAGGTTGGGAACAGGGCTTTTCTGTGTGTGTTTGGCGTATCTTGCAACGCGGGAGTTGGGTCCTTCACTGATCTGGGTCTCTTTGTCTTTCAGTTGGCTCCGAGACACCCTTCACCTCAACCCCCTGCTTTCATTCTGGCTCCCTTCCCTGCGTCCATCTCATCCTTGCTGGGTTCTACTGTCCACACGGGTCAGGTGGGTACAGGGGTGGGCGCTCCTGTCGTCTCTGCGGACTTGCTCCACAGGCAGAGGTAAGCATTGTGGGGCACCTGACAGAATCCGAAGCCCACGTTTATCAGTCCACCTAGACGACATGGGCGACCCGGAGGTTACCTTACAAGACATCGCAGTCATGCTGGCTGCCATGCAGGCAGAGAACCACAGTCTGCGCCATGACATAACCGCCCTACAGGGCCAGATGTCAGCTGGAGTTACCAGTCCTTGGGGAACCAACCCGAGCCCCAGGGTCAGTCAGGAGGGTCTTTTGAGACCACCTATTTTTACCTTTGGGGGGTCCTCCGCTGCCACCACTCCGAATACAGCCATCCAAGTCATCGCCCCTCATTCAGTCCAGTTGGCACCACCTGAACGCTTCTATGGGGACAGTACCAAGTATGGTATTTTCATGCACCAATGCCACCTGCATTTCATGGCCAGACACACGGCCTTTCCCGACGACGCAGCCAAGGTGGCTTACATCCTGTCCTACATGGGCGGAGACGCCGCCCAGTGGTCTATTGCGTTGGTAGAAAACGACGATCCCATGCTACACCACTTGCCCACCTTTCAGGAGTCCATGCGGCGTATGTTCGCTCGTCACACCTTTGTGCAAGCAGCGGACAACGAGCTGCTCAACCTCAAGCAAGGCAGCCAGGACCTCCTTCATTATATCACCACGTTCAGCAGGCTTGTTATCGAATCCCATTGGCCTGAAGACAAAAAGGTGTCTGTGTTCTATCGAGGATTGCGCGATGATCTGAAGGATCTCATAGCGCAATTACCCAACCCACCGGAGGAGATAGGTCCTTTCATCGATCTAGTGGTGAAAATGAATTTCCGATTACAGGAACGAAGGACCGAGAAAGGGAAAGGCAGTGAAAACCGTTTCTTATCCTTCGGGGACAAAAGTGCAGAAAAAGCCAGAGAGGACCCTGCTTCCGCTTCCCAAGGCGAGACAACCGAACCAATGCAGATCGGGGGCATCAGAGGGCCCTTAACAAGTCAAGAAAGGGAAAGGCGAAGGAGGCAGAATCAATGCCTGTACTGCGGGAAAAGCGGCCACTTCGTCAGAGAATGTCCGGTGAAGCCAACGAAACCCCGGGGCAGAAGACCTTTCGCATTGCCCATCACCAAGACGGACAAGGCGGGAAACGAAAACACCCAGTAGACAAGGGGATCCGTCCTCTGGGTTCTTCGACTTGCACCTTAGCGATCCCTGCGGTATTTGACGGCAGTCACCACGTAGGAATGGAAGTGTCCTTACGGAACCAGGCGGGCAGGACCTGGCAGGTGACAGCTATGTTAGACTCCGGTGCTACAGGCAGTTTTATCGATACTGCTTTTTCCTGTGCCTTGGGCATGGCTACAGTGCCAAAAGACCAACCTGAAACCGTCAAGGCTGTTGATGGTACGGATCTCACCTCCGGTCCTATCCGGCATCAAACAGAGAGCCTGATCATGTCTTTTGTTAATCACCACGCCGAATCAATCAGCTTTGATGTTATCGATGCCCCTCAATTCAAGGTGATATTGGGATTACCATGGTTGGTGAAACACAATCCCCACATCGACTGGGTGTCGAGAATAGTACACCTGAACTCGGAATACTGCAGTGAAACCTGTTATGCGAAGGACGATCTCCTGGGGAGTCATGCTATACAAGCACAATCGCTTCCTCTCCGAGGAATGGGGATAGTCTCCCAGGTAACTACACCAGCCATACCAGAGGAATACCAGGACCTAGCCGAGGTGTTCGACAAGAAGGGGGCTAACACCTTGCCACCGCATCGGTCGTTCGACTGCCGTATAGACCTCGTTCCAGGCTCCACCTTGCCTTGTAGCAGAATTTATTCGCTCACGGAAAAGGAGAACATCCACCTTCGCTCCTATTTGGATGAGTATCTGGACAACGGCTTTATACGTCATTCCAGGTCTCCGGTTTCCTCTCCTCTTTTCTTCGTATCTAAGAAGGAAGGTGATCTGAGGACCTGCATAGACTTTCGAGCTATGAATGCCATCACCGTAAAAAACCGTTACCCCCTGCCGTTAATCACCAACCTTCTGGATCAGGTAAAGAACGCCTCCGTATACACCAAGCTCGACCTCCGTGGGGCTTACCATCTCGTCAGAGTCCGAAAGGGTGACGAATGGAAGACCGCCTTTCGGACGAAATTCGGTCTGTTCGAATATCAGGTCATGCCTTTCGGACTCTGTAACGCCCCCGCGGCGTTTCAGTTCTTTATAGACGAGGTGTTACGGGACTACCTAGACGTCTTCTGTATCGTCTACATAGACGACATCTTGATATATTCGCAATCCATCACCGAACACGTGCAGCATGTGCGTTCCATCCTACGACAGCTGAGTAAACATCGCTTGTACGTGAAACTGGAAAAAAGCGTTTTTCACGTTACCTCGGTGGAGTTTCTGGGTCACATCATCACTCCGGCAGGCATACAAATGGACAGCAAGAAGGTGGACGCCATTCTGTCCTGGCCTCCTCCGGAGTCCGTAAAAGGGGTTCAACGGTTCCTGGGGTTTGCCAACTACTACCGGAGATTCATCACCGGATTCTCCGGGATGGTAGCTCCTATCACCCGCTTGTTGCGGAAAGGAGTACGGTTTGAGTGGAATCAGACAGCAGACGACGCTTTTCAGGAACTAAAGAGGCGTTTTACCATAGCCCCGGTCCTGGTGCACCCAGACACAGAACAGCCCTTCATTGTAGAGGCAGACGCATCTGAACACGCCATTGGAGGGGTGTTATCTCAAAGGAGTACTAGCACAGGACAGCTGCATCCGGTGGCTTTCTACTCCAAGAAACTGCAACCAGCCGAACGCAACTACACCGTGTCTGACAGAGAACTTCTCGCTATCAAGACCGCATTCGAGGAATGGCGCCACTTCCTGAAAGACGCTTGAGCTCGTACAACGACAGTTTTGGTGGCCATCGCTGGTGACGGATACCAAGAACTATGTGGCGAGCTGCACCATCTGTCTCTTAGGGAAGAACAAATCCGAGCCTCCTAGGGGTCTTCTACGTCCCATCCCGGTGCCACCGTATCCGTGGCACACCATTTCCATGGACTTCGTGGTGGAACTCCCTCTCACCAAGACGGGGCACACCACCATTCTCACCATAGTGGATCATCTCTCCAAGATGGCTCATTTCGTGCCTTTGGTGAAACTACCCACGGCTGCGGAACTGGCTTTGATCTTTGTACACGAGGTGGTTCGCCTCCATGGAGTTCCATCGGTGGTGATCACGGACCGGGGATCGCAATTCATCTCCCGCTTCTGGAAGGAAGTATGCAGGATCCTCGAACTGGACGTGCGCCTGTCCTCGGCGTACCACCCTCAGACCGACGGTCAGGCCGAAAGAACCAACCACACCATGGAGCAGTACCTCCGTTGTTTACTGCTTATGGTTGAAAAGGAATGGTCCGAGGTGTTATGGATGGCGGAGTACGCCTATAACAACAGTAAACATTCGGCCATTGGAATGTCTCCTTTCTTTTGTCTTCATGGCCGTCATCCCCGCACCTCCGCATGGGAGGGTCCCCCCGACAGCAGGTTACCCACAGTCCGGTCATATCACGAATCCTTGCGCCGCATCTGGCAACAAGCCCGTTTTGAGTTGGCCAAGGCTAAGGACACCTACAAAGCACAGGCCGATGCACACAGACAGAAGGAGCCCAAGTACGGTGTGGGTGATCGGGTGTGGCTGTCCATTCGGCACCTCAATGTGCACGGTCCCAAGAAACTGTTGCCCCGTTTTGTGGGTCCGTTTGAGGTCGAGCGGGTGGTTAATCCCGTGGCTATGAGACTCTCACTCCCTCCACACATGAAGATTCACCCGGTCTTCCATGTCTCGCTGCTGCAACCGGTCCGTTCTGGTGACTCTCTTCCCTCTCCTCCTTCTCCGGTGGTGGTGGAGGACCATGTCGAGTATGAGGTCAAGGCCATTCTGGGTTCTCGTCGTACTAAGGGTAAGCTCTTCTACCTGGTTGACTGGAAGGGGTACGGGCCGGACGAGCGTTCTTGGGAGCCATTGTCCCATGTTCGCCATGCTCCCATACTGGTTCGTGCCTTTCATCTGAGCCATCCGCTCAGTCCTCGTCCTGTATCCCCCATTTAAGGTTCTGGCGGGGTTGAGGGGGGACCTGTTTTGGGGGGGGGTACTGTCATGTTCACGGCGCCTGCCGTTTTCCCCGCTCCCCCGCTTCCCCGCTACCACACACAGAAACGGCCGAGAGACTCACTTCCGGCTGGGAGATGAGTCACGGTCTAGTCTTTAGACAAGCATAGCAGTTCACGGAAGCACTTCCGGGGGAAACGCTTAAACACCGCGTTTCCCGCCGGCTCTGTGCTTCGGATTTCGCTAGATGTGCTGAACGACACGAGACGCTGTTTCACCTGCACGGAAGACCTTGGAAGCGGGCTGTGCCTTCCTGACTGGAGCCCCGCTGGGGTCTTCGTAAATCCCTCTGGGGAACAATAAGGTACTTTCGTTCCATTCTGGTGGAGTCACCGTAACGCGGCTGCGTTATGGGTGATCAGAAGTAGATCCGCGCAGGAGCGCTTAGAGTTATTGATTTTGACCGCGCAAGAGCGCCTTTTGATGATTTTGATGATTTTGTTAGATCCGCGCAGGAGCGCTTAGAGTTATTGATTTTGACCGCGCAAGAGCGCCTTTTGATGATTTTGTTAGATCCGCGCAGGAGCGCTTAGGGTTGGTTGATCTTGAAAGCGCAGGAGCGTTTTATGGTTCATTTGCATCTTGTCCGCGCTGACGCGCTTGAAGATGATTTTGGTAAATCCGCGCAGGAGCGCTTAGGGTTATTTTGTTCTTGTTCGTTCTCCCTGGGTTTCCACTATTTGCTTTCCAGGGATGCCAGTAGTTTGTTAAGCCCAGACACGTGGAACTGACGCGCAGGAGCGCTATTCCTTTAGTTCTTGATAGCCTAACGCTGCCATCTCGTCACAACTGAACCTTCCTTGAAGCTGTATTCAGGGTTCAATAGTTGCAGCCACTGGTGAGTTCTAGGTTGGGAACAGGGCTTTTCTGTGTGTGTTTGGCGTATCTTGCAACGCGGGAGTTGGGTCCTTCACTGATCTGGGTCTCTTTGTCTTTCAGTTGGCTCCGAGACACCCTTCACCTCAACCCCCTGCTTTCATTCTGGCTCCCTTCCCTGCGTCCATCTCATCCTTGCTGGGTTCTACTGTCCACACGGGTCAGGTGGGTACAGGGGTGGGCGCTCCTGTCGTCTCTGCGGACTTGCTCCACAGGCAGAGGTAAGCATTGTGGGGCACCTGACACTTAGACTGTTTAATTCAAATGACTTTTTCTTTTAACTACCTGCCCTGGCTTAACATTGAATGGATAAAGGGCATCTCTTTATAGCATTCCAATGCGGTCTACTATTCAAATCTTGGGGTTATCAACCATGATATATTATTTTCACAGAAAACAAATATTATAAAAAACTGCCTCAAAAACTGAATGACATACCTCAGATATATTCATTGTTGAAAAGACCACTGTTATGATCACTCAACTTTTCGCCTTCAATCTTTTGTTGTTGTCTTAGCATTTAAAATAATAGTGACATTTGATTCCCAATTGTGTAAGGCTGTTTCTCAATCTTTTCTTCCATCACTTATCTGCCCTTCCCCTATGGATTTAAGTCTCATTATCTCCTTGCACCTGTCTTGCAAAAATTACAGCAGTTTCCAGTTCTTGCTAAAGCTATCAGACACAAGTCCCCAGACACAAGTCCCCCGAGCAAGAACATTCCATATATAGAGTGCCATTAGGATGCATACTGTGATGCACGTTTCTGCATTCTACCACTGATAGAAGCAAAGCAGCAGCTCGAAATCGGGTACTCAGCACTGTCCAAAGGCAAGCAGCCATCTTTCATTCACCCAGTGTAGCAGCCAAGAATATTTCCAACAACACTTGGTAATCTTCGTCATTCTTGATAATGCTGTAATGAAAGGAAAGTGTCATTGTGGCTAAGACTGCCCACTGCTTACCCCGTGTTCTGTGTTCGTTCGTTCATAAGTCCTACAATTTTGTGATGTCATCACTGCAAGTAAGTAACAAGCATTTGCAATGCAATCAGTCTCGAATTTGGGACCTTATTTAAGTATTTATCCATCTAGCACATTATCCTGGGTGCTGCAACCAGCGGCTCAAATTAAGTAGAGGGAGAGGGGAGCAGCGACAACCTGTGAGGGAGAAAAAGACAACATACAGGAATAATTCGGTCTTTCATCCTCCCAAGATTGGTCACCAACACATCACCAGCTCCACAAGACTAATCTACTAATATTGAGGTTAGGGAAGACAAATAGGGCTAACTGAGGGGCATATTAGCAAGGGCTTGCGATATAATTATCGCCGCCTTAGCGTCCGTTTTTGGGCGAAAAGCGGCGATAATTATATCGCAATATCATCAAGGACACGCTGGCGCGTGTTTCCTTGATGTAGAGCCCGTTTTTTCACAGCCTCGCTTGGCATCACTAATGAGATGCAAAAGAGGCGTGGCTGTGAAAACAACACATGTTAATATCGTGAAGGCAGCTTCGCAATATTAACAAGGAGGTGCAGCGATAAAGAAAATCGCGCTACCTCAGCCTTAACTCAGGAATTTAACACCTGTTAAATTCCTGACTAAGGCATACTTTTATTGGGATATGGATTATGCTGATAGGACCACAGGGTCCTATCAGCAATGTTATCACTGTTTTCAATGGAACATCGCTGGAAAACCAGCGATGTTCCATTGAGAACACCGCTATCGCTGAAATATTATCGCCATAGCGCTATGCGTTGTAAATATAGCGTTATCATGGCGATAATATTCAGTGATAGCTGGCGATAATATTTCTATCGCTATGAACGGCCAGCGATAATTATCGCTGGCCGTTGATAATATGCCCTTCGGTCTTTTATCCTTGCAAAGTCAATTTAAATTGTCAATTAATCAGTGCATGCATTATAATTACTGAACAAATAAGAGGTTACAGGCGGTAAGGTGTAAGAATAAAACCATTCATTTTAGAATAAAGGAAGGAGAGTGGGTATAATTCATAAAACGCATGCGCACACAGCCCTGAGGATGCACTTAGGTGCTTGGATGGGTAAACAGTTTGAAAAAATTATAGTGGTTTGCCAAGCACTTCCAAAAGACAGGATTGCTCCTTGCCAATGACCGACGAATCGCATGAAAGATGAGTGGAAAGATAACTGTTTTTGACTGAGCGAACACTGGATGACAAGCACTTAACTGTTAAGTGCAAACAGCGTTAAGGACTTACTACCCCTGAGTGCAAAGGAAGAGAACGGATGCAGGGAGGAAATGCGCTACCATCCGCCATGGTCTATACAGCCAAATAAAAGTGGTCACAATTTAAAATCAATTACATGTAATGTATTTCGCAATTTCGGATAACATGCTACTGAAATGTTGCAAAGTAATATCGAATCCATTTAATCTCTTCTGCTGTTCTTCTGCAGCCTTGAGTGAACTCTCCACGCCTTTATCTTACTGTCTGTCTATTATACTGTAATTAAACACTGACCCACTCCGAAAAAAAATTACTTGGGTAGTTGGTCATTGTTAACTGTATTTCTTTCCTGGTGTTTATTTTTATTCCTGACATAGGTCAGCTAATAAGAGCTCACAAACTGAAACCAAGTCACCTAGAGCTAACTACAGCAGGAATTGCAGTCTCTGTTTCGTTTTGGATGTAACGGGCAAAAATAACTGGATAGTGAAAAAATTGACACACATTCATCATCACTAATGAATGCAATAAACTTTGTGATGTGACTAGGCAACGAATCTCCAAAAAGGTAAAGACAATTAAATTGGGAAATCGCACACACAGCATTAAAACTGAACGCTGCTATTAGCCTCACAGCTACACTGTACATTAACTGAAACAAGATACTTAAAATAAAAAATAAATATTAAAAGCCTCACTGAGAGCATGAATGCCTTAGCTCTGTAGTCCAGATCTATTTAACACAGTGTTTCTGAGCTTACAAACATCGCGCTCCACTCATTATCGGGCAAAGTTGAAGTATTTAGACGGCAGAGAGATAAGCAGTCTCCAGGGGATTTAATGACCCGGGGATGACAGATACGGTGAGCACACAAAGTTATTATAATTCGCAAAGGAACGAAAACGTGGAGAAGAGAGCATCGCTGAAGAAGGCATTGTCACAAAGCAGGACTATTACTTATGGAGGATGTGGCGTAATGGCCAGAGCTGCCAACTTTGGACCCGGGGAATCAGGTTTGAGTCTCCGCGTGGGCTCAGCACCCTGTGATTCTGGGCAAGTTACTTAATCACCCCATCCCTAGAAAACAAGCATTTGCAATGCAATAGGTCTCGCATTTACGAGAGTTTGAGCTATTGGCACTGTAAATGACAATTCCTTCTATTTATGTGTTGATTTTTAAAACATAAATAAAGGGCATTGTCATTTACAAAGCCACTAGCTTGACCTCTCGCAAATGCGAGACCTACTGCATTGCAAATACTTGTTTTAACTATACATTTGGGGCATGGAGGAGAGGCCATATTATGTATGGCTCCTCCATTAGGCATTCCGGCATTTTAACAAATTTCCACAATGAAGAAAGTCAGCCTGACAACATTCTATTATGGGGAAACGTCAAAATGAAGAAATACCGGTAACCAGAAAAATAGTATACTTTTGTGAAAAGGTATATGGCTATTTAAAAAAAGATGGGGGGTTTAGAACAGCAGCATAAGGGATAGACAAGGAAGGTAGACAAGAAAGGTAAAAGAAATGGAGGAGGAAGGGGAGAGAGAAAGATCTGGAGTGGATGGGTGGAACTTTCCTGAGAAGGTCCGTTTCTTCTGTAGGATGCAACAGACGCTTAGCTTCATTGCCTAAAAATGAAAGCAGGCTTCTTTGCGGCACACCACCATGTCACTTTGATGCTTACCCTATGAGACCGGCACAGGAGACTGCTAATTTAAAGTTAAAATACAGACTTTTCGGATTGATTGAAAATAGAAGATTTACATGGGTTTCCATACCTGTTTCTATGTATACCTGCTTACTAAGAAGCAAACAAACACTTCCTTTAAAATGAGATGCAATGATTGTATATTTTTAACATTTTTATTGCAAACAAGTGGTTTCACGTGTAGGCAACTGCATTGTTTCCTTCTTTTTTGTGGCATTTGCTTGCAATAATAAAAAAAAAACACCCTGCTAGCCATGGTCAAATCTATTGTTTTTGCAATTCTTGTTTATAGTAATTACTTAAGTGTGACCCTCAGAAACTAACAACTGTATTTGGCGATGGTCACATCTCGAAAAACAGGAACTGCTGCCTGTCACACAACATCACAACAAACTGAGTTTGGAAACGAAGTCATTCAGAATTGACTGGCAACAGAATCTCCTCAGATTTTTGGGAGGGTGCAGAATCCACAGCGGAATTCCCTTCACCATGTATAAAGTATGGTGTAGAAAATTCCATCAAAGGATCTGTTCCTCCAGAAGGAAGAGGAAGAGGATTTTCTGTTACCTGCCAAAAGAATTACTTTAATATCGTATATCTGGTGCAGCCTCTGAGAGTGAGCGTGACTTTTCACATAAATAGGAAATGTTTGTTAGTGGTAATTAGTCGAATTTGTGTTCTCAGACAAACGAAATGGAAATTAATGATCGGAGGGGCAGCACACTATTTTAATTCTGCAAGAGCAACTGAAGACACCTCTGCACAGGCGCCTCACAGAGCTCCGGCTGCAAAATTCTAGACTATTTTTAAGCAAGGGCGCCAAAGCTGTATTACACAAGTTACTATAGCAACCACAAACTATTTACTTCCTTCTCGTTGGATGACCTAACCTGAAAGCAATTCACGTCATTAAAATAACCAAGCAAGACTGATGACATGCATTTAAAAAATAAACAAATAACACTCTTCTCTTCCAAGGTAACCCTAGGCTGTTGAACCCAAGAAGACAAATCAGAACTTTAAATTCGCTTTTTACAAAGTTATAAACAGCTCTCACAAAGAGAAAGAATGCGAAAAGGAAGAGATGGAGACTGAAATAAAGAACAAGCTGTCTCCATTGAGAGGGAAGTGGGATAAGGGAGGGGGTGGCAAATGGTGAGCTCATTTCGCGGCCGCTTTGATGTTCTCATCAAAGCGGCCGCGAAATGAGCTTTTGTAAACGGGGGATTTGAAAGTGCAAACTAGTGCTTTCAGGCTGCCAAATGGTGCGCGCGCCCGGTGCACATGCACTGTATTTGGAGGCCTGAAAAGCACTAGTTTGCACATCCAGATCCCCCTTTTACAAAAGCTCTCGCGAGAGCAGCGCTAAAGCGCTGGCTCAGGCGAGACCTAAAAATAATGTGTCCTTCTGTAATGTAACTAACAGGTGCTTGTGTAAAGCGCTCCAATACTTCCAGGTCGAGTTTCAGTTATATAAAACTGCAACATATAAAAACGTAATGGAAAGTGGGCTCCCTGGACAACTCTGAAACACTGAAAACAGACGTTTCTACCCTGCAATATTTACCCTCTAATCACGTCTCTACTAACCCCCTCG
This sequence comes from Triturus cristatus, assembly GCF_964204655.1. Classification (NCBI taxonomy): domain Eukaryota; kingdom Metazoa; phylum Chordata; class Amphibia; order Caudata; family Salamandridae; genus Triturus; species Triturus cristatus. The sequence continues at coordinate 162,792,827 of NC_140585.1, forward strand.
AGATCGGTCACCCTCATACCCGAAAGGCAAGGGAGTTCCACTCATAAGATTCTGGGAGCTGCAGGTCTCCTCCACGGAAAATACTGATAGCCTGCCCCCCCTACCGACCCCAGTGTAAGACTCTCGAACCTACGCTCCCTCATCTAATCAGAGCCTTCGGATCGCAAACTGCTGGAGGGCTCACTACACTCCGCACACTATCGAGACATGATGCTCAGACTTGACTGTCGCGCTCACTTTAGGACCCCACTCATAGGAACGTATGGCCTGTATTGTCGCTCCAACTATGACACTGCTAGTACTACATCATGACACGACCTCTAACCCTTAAAACGTTCTGATCTACCGGCAGAAGTAGTGAGCCTTCTCTCCTGTCCACTCTGCTAAGACCCCACATAATAAACGGTACTCAGAAAAGACAAGAGGGCACTGCAGTTTGCACCACACATTGCCCCTGCCATACTGCCAATAATAGAAACACAAGTACGAACCATTACACAACCACACTCGTGACAATTCGGATTATTTCAGGCCTCCAACGCTATAAGAATTGCTTGGGCAGCAGTAATAACCATTGTTAATGTATATTGAATTAGTCATTAACTCTTGCTGTAGTCATCTCTAAATTAGCTGAATGAGAAACAAACGTGCTTATTGTTGTCCTCCTAGGCAGTTCTTGCCTGCACACACCTTGGGCCCCGAAACTTGATGCGCAGGCAGGTGTGACTGATCCTGTCTGCCCGGGAGGAGCTGCAACGTGGAAGAGCCCTGGGGCTTAGGCTCCAGCCGTGAGGGTGGGATGACAGGGCAAGGGGTGGGAGGAGGAGCAGCAGCATCTGGGCAAGGGGGCAGTGGCGCTGTACACCGGCACAGAGGCAGGCAGGAGGAGCCTCGCGCTGCACACAGGCACAGGCAGCCTCGACACTGTACACCGGCATGGAGGCTGGCAGAGGAAGCCTTGGCGCTGCACACCGGAAGCCTCGGCGCTGCACATTGGTACAGAGACTGGGGCTCAGCCTATGAAGGGTGCTCTTGCAGCCGCACAGGGGTGCAATGAGAGGAGTAACTTGAACAAACACTGTAGCGCCGAGGACACTTGCATTCACGGACTCTGTGCATGTTGTCTTTCTGTTTGCAGTCAGGAAGCACCATCGAGTTCTGCTCGCATAACACTTTTCAGGCACACTACAAACTAAATCATAATACATGTTACTGACTGCCTGAGCAAAAAGAAGATGAACCGAGCGAACGTCAGACCAGCCTAATATAAATTTAACAACAGCGCGCTGTGAGTGGTGTGTGCGATCGCTGACTTCCACATGCAATACTAACCGGAAGCGTATACGCAATGTAGCACCCTCCTCCCACCTTCAACAAATGCTCTCATTGGCTCCGTGTTCAAGGTGGTCTATGGGGGTTATAGTTTATTTTTGTATCTTTGTCTTTTTCCTCAGCTGAGTATGGACCACAACTTCCGACATGCCAGGATCGCGAGATAAACAAGGGCAAATACAAACAAGCTTCGATCTCTTGTCTTTATGGGGCCATGTGTTTGAAACACACGGCCCCATAAAGATAAGAAAGCTTTAACAACGGGAGGAAGGCAGATGAGCCCGTCCAAGTGGGCCGTCTGTAAAAGAGAAAAGTCTACCTCACACAAACCTCTTTTCCAATGACTGTCCACAGTTTAGCATAAACGGTGACGCCGGCCAATGGGAAAGAGGGGCGGGGCTTAAAGCCCCGATACTGAAAGCACTCTAAATCATTAAATCTCGCCAGCGAGACTGCACATATGTGCAGCCAACGCCAGCCGAGACCTAAAAACATGGGTGAGAGAGGAAAAAAGTGGCGATGGTGTTTACACTGAGAAAAGTTTTTTTTTCTCTCAAAAGGAGACAGAGACCAGGGAAAGAGGATAAATGAAAACTTAAGAGAGTGAAGCAGGAGAAAAAAAGGGACTGTAGAGTATACCTCCATAAAGTAAAAAAAAGGCATGAATATGGAAGCAACACTAAGGGAGAGGGAAAAGGGTGATGCAAGGAAAACCGCAAAAAGAAAAACATCACATAAAACATTTAAGAGAAATATTGGTGAGGGTAACATTCAAAATACACAGAAAAACAGGAGTAAACATTGGGAGTTAATACTAATTTGAAATAAATGAATACAAACTTATGAGGTGCAGTACATTGAGGCAACAGATTTTTTTTAAAAAATATAACTTTTGGTTCGTTTGAGGCCCACTTGGCAGCACCACCGTTCCCAATTCACTAGAGAAGTCAAGACTGCAGGTAGCTGCCCTGTAAACTAGTGCTCTAGAGAAGGCCCTGCGCACCTTCACCAGCTGGCGGAGGATGTTGTGCTTCACTCCACAATCCACGGCCACCACCTTCACAGGATTCCCCTTACCATAGACTTTGATTTCCTGAATAGGAAGAAATAGGCAGAATCTGGTGAGTGTGTCCGGCTGTCAAAAACCCTATACTTCTGTTGGACTGATACATCCCCACCACTGATTCCCCAGTTGTTAGCGCCCACTGAGACAGCACTGGTCCCGAAGCACTGTTTGACCTAAAGGCTGATCGCAGCATCACACTGGCTATGTGTGACATTAAAGGCGGGAAGGTGGGATTCGTTAGATTTTCTACGGGGACCCTGCGATACTCTGTACCTCCAGGGGTCAAGGTGGGTTAAGGACTAGTTATAATGGGCACTGGGAGGCTACCACACTCACTTCCTTATGACAGTGGCTCTGTTCAGGGCCGGCCATTACACTGGGCTGCTATCAAGTCTCCGAGCCACCCCGTTGCTTACCGGGTACATGAGTACCGTGAGTAAATCATAGGAGATTTTTCAGATCCCTGGCTGCCAGTGTCCTGCATATAACTGAGCATTGCGGCAGCGGCCTGCCCAGCAAAATAGGAGTATCCCCTTCGAGAACCATTCCCACCAAAGGTTGGAGGGTGATTACTGTCTTCTGCACACCACAGAGAACACACAATGTACATGCAGAGATCATATGAACAGAAGTTAGTGCCATCAAGCCTTCACTGTTCACACTGGTAGCAAGACTCAAAAATTGAGAACCACGATTTAGTGGTTTGTGGGAGGTGCTGTAAATACCGTAAGAGACCTTTAAATTCACCCCAGCTGAAATGAGCAGCCAAGGGTGGGATGATGCAGGATCTAAAGGTGCAGTAAACTATTGTATCCAACCCAAGAGTTTGTGTTTGACCTGATTGTCAAAGATTCAAAACTCGGCAGGTCCGCTCAGCCTTTCATCCTTCCAAAGTTGACAAAATGAGTACTGGGAAGCTGGGAAATAATCAACACCCATCATTCTGCACCAAGATGACTTACAGGTGTGAACGTGGACTTTCCAGAATTCATTATGTACCCACATCATGTTATTAGGATTAGGAGGCCGGTTGGGGCTACCCAGAAGATAATCTAGCATGCCAAAATGGGTCATTAGTCAGTGGGTTTAGGCTGACGTCTACTGCAAAGGAAAACTAGAGGTTGGCGAGCCACTGAAAGCTCAAGTCATGCTCGAGCTAGAAGCCTGGCTCAGCTCAAGGTCCTCTTGAAACCTTTAGGCCAAAACAAGATGAGCTTTCATGATGGCTTCTACCTGCCACCCACAATCTACCCTTATGGTCAAAGAGTTACAATGGAAGCATCAACATCTGAGGTAAAAGAGTTAGATAAATAGATACCCATTTAATGACTGATTTGTACAAATTGAAACCAGAAAACCTGCGATTAATCACACTTCCCACTTAACCAAATAGTATTTTCTTCTGCAAATATTTTATTTCACCAATTCTCCTTTTACTTCATTATCACATATGAAAGCACCTTCCAATATGTGAGTTCAGGATACGAATTGTATAAAACCATATTGTGTTTGATTTAACAGGCTCTAATACTGCTTTATCTACAAGATTCTGGACCACAATACGGGTGCTTCTTAGGTCACTAATGGCATTGATGCCAGGACAGAGGCAGGGGTCATAATGGTTTGAAGTTTATGTTTTAAATTGTCACTTTTAATTAGTACCTCTCAGTGCAGCAAAATAATGTGTCTTACTAAGGTCAAAGTTTCGGCATGTTAAGGAATACACTTGTTTGAATTTTGAGGAGACTTTGTCATATTTCACATGGAGGGTGCGGCATGCTTTACATCAGCAGTTGAAGTGCATTAAAAAAGTTATGGGAACTGTGATCCTGAGTCTATTGGGGACTTGGTCAGGGAGCTTGGAGGCAGGATCAAAGGCATGGCTAAAAAGAACGAAATATTCTGTAACTAATTTGCTGGTCTTTTACCTTCAGGTAGCTGTATATAAAATAACTCACACTTTAAATGAAAAATAAATACAAGTTAAACTAATCAGTGAGAGATACACTATTTTATGTTATGAAACCTATATTGGTTAACGTGATGACTGCACGTTTGTGAATGTAACAGAGAGCCAAAGAATTGAATTTTGGTTGCTGCAGTGAGGAATAGTAAGGAGTGTTATGAGGTTCTGAGACCTGCAAGGACGGTGGCAGCATTCGCAGCAACTTCTGATGTAACTTGTCTTTTTGATCTCAGCTGATGAAGGATATAATCCAGAAACACGTGAATAGAGATTTCCAGCACTATCTGCACCAACTCTGCTGAAAACTACAGCTAATATTCAAGTAAGTGCAAACAATTTACTGCATTTACCATAATGCTAAGGGGCGAACTGTCCGGTGATGCAAGGTATTGTGCTCCCATCCCCCTAGTGTTACGAGTTTCCAGACTGTGACAGAAAGCACTGTGAATATGTAAGCCATTGCTTCAAGCTTGCATATCACAGTGTATATGATAGGCTGCTACAAAATACGCAAAACAAATTAGGTGTACGATTGAAAAAGGCTTCCAAAATATAGATTTTAGTAATAGACTGGATCCAGTGTAAACATTTTTAAAAATGTCTATAAAAGCATGCACTCCACAGGTCCGTTGGTAACAACCTTGCAATAGCGCTCAAAAAGAATACATCTTTGTCCTCATGAAGCTTCAAGTTATCTCCGTCAAGTAAAGCCATTACCAACCTCCAAGCAGCCTTACATTTGCAGATTAACCAATTGCGTACATCTACATTTCTTCCATGCAGTAGGCACCCTGAAGAGAAGGCTTGTTGCTAGTTTAGCTGTCTGTCCTTCCCTCGGCTCCACAGCACTGGAGAATCCCTCCCATCCACTTCAGCTGAGGTTCTGTCATTTTTTGGAAATAACCGTCCGGGAACGCTTTTCTTTTAAGAAAAAGTAGGGGCACTGTCTTTGTCAAATAACAAAATTCAGAGACATGTTGTGTACTCAGGGCTCAGCTCGTTTATGGGCTCTGAGAGCCAAGCCAGACCCTTGGCTCCGTTTATGCTCTCTCTATTAATATGGTGGTTCACTCACCTGTAATGAAAACCACCTTTACCTTACTGTAAAATACCATACCTGTCGGTACATTATTATTCTTGAAAATGTTGCAGATCTGAAGAATACCGCTAAATGAAGTACTAGCCCTCTCTGTAGTCTATCACAAACTGAAACACCACCATTCTCTTCAATGCCTTTCATTTAATACTACACCTCTCTGTACTCTATTTTACTTCATAAAACATGCCAGCTGTAAGTAGAATATCTCTAAAGCAAGCACAGCATCACTCACTGAAACACTACAGTCCCTTCAGCACCTTTCATTGAAGCAGAATATCATCAATAACTGCTTCCAAACTTGAAGCCAAAAGATACCTAATGAACAAATTCTTACCTTAATTTGGGTGATGTGCATTTGCGCGCAACCTCTGATCCTACAACAGATGTTGATTGACTCTTCATCCTTTTTACCATCCTGTGTTTCTGCTCTCTGCCCCTTCGGATGTAAGGCTTGCCCCCCCGTAGCAGCCTGGTACTGCCCTGTTTATTTCACTACTCGCTGTGTACCACCTGTTTGTGATTATTGTGACTTTAATTGTTTGGTATTCTTATCTGATATCATTACTGGAACTGTATTCTCCCTCCCTTCGATTGTGTATCACTTGTACTCTCCCTTCCTTCCTTTTGTAAAGTGCTCTGATATCCCTCGGGATCTGGTTCACGCTATATAAAACTTTATAAAATAAAAATAAATAAAAATAAGCACTATACCTATTGGCACATTATTACTCACTAAAACACTGCAGCTTTCTGAAAGTAGCATGGGACCTCTGTCGCACTGTGCTTCTCTGAACACGTAGCTCACTGAAGCCTTACATCACTTCAACAGTGCTTTAAAAGGAAATATAGAAGTGCAGCTACTAACGATCTATAGTACCTGTTTGCTTCTTAGAAGTGCTGTTATATTAAAGAAGTGCAGGTACTCCGTTCCGGACAGTACCTGCCCATTTAAAGCACCTCCCTTCAATATGTTCTAATGAAGGAAATGCACCTCTCTGTACACTAAAACTCACCGAAACGTTGCAGCTCTGTGTACAGTATGTGTAAGTGAAGTGCGGTACCTCTCTGAAGCACTGTATCTCCGTGTACATTTTACGTCTCTTTTCAGTGTAGCTCGTTAAATCTCCATACTCACTACTCACTTCAGCGTACTTCATTGAAGCACTGTACCTCTCCGAAGCATGGTACCTCTTGGCACATTGTTAATCCCTGCAGCTCTCTTTAGTATCTTTCGTTGAGGCGCTGTGCCTCTCTGAGCCCCACTCCTCACTGTGCAGTATTGTTCACTAAAACATTGCAGCTCTGTGTGCAGTATCTGTAAGCTTCACTTCAACAGTGTAGCTCTTTATACGTCTCTTAGTGAATTATTACATATATTCACACTATAACCGGTTATATTGTGTTCTATGTGCAATAACTCACGCTGAAACATCGACCATCTCTTCACAGTGCCGTGTTACCGCTGTACACTACTTCTCAGAGTGATTCACCCACTCTTCTCTGTACAGTGTGCGTCACTGTGAAATGTTACTGTTCTGTAAAATGACGTGCACAGTGGCACCTCTCACTCCGAGATTGGCACTTCTGTAGATTTTCTTATCGTGGTTAGATTCTACAACATTGGCACTGTACCTCGTCGTACAAAACAACTCACTGTGGCACTTTGCCTCAGAGGACAGTCTCTCCTTGTGACGTCATGGTTCACCGTTGAGTATCTCCGACTGTGTATGGCAGTGCTATCTTGCTGGAACTCTGCTCGGTACCTGACCGTGGCATTATACCTCTCTGTGAAGACCCCCTACTCTTCTGCGACAACACTGCTAAGCCTTCATCCCGCGGGAGCGCGAGCCGCCGCACCACCCAAGGTGGCATGACGCAGAGAGCTGCAGGCCACACACTAATAGATCATCGCCTGCTAATGACTGCCATAACAGAATGGAGCTAATTGCCAGCTTCACTTTGTCAGACGGTGGCCCACGGGAGAAAGAAACAGGAGAGCAAAGCTATAAGTGCTGGTTTCCTCCCCTTATTTTCAAACCCTTACTCTGCTTATGTCTTTACTTCTAAAGTATACAAAACAAGCCTGAACACAACAATGGGAGGTAGAGTAAACAAGCAGTGGCGCCCGGTGACTGGCCAGGCCTGCTGGCGGCTGCTGCTTCGCTGCTTGTGCTGTCTCTGCCTCCCAGAGTGAATCGTCACTATTTTGTCACGCATGCGTATGATGTAAGGCATCGCACACATGCGAGACAAAGAGTGCAAATTCAGCCACCAATCAGAAAACAAACAAGCACTGAAAATGCAATATGACTCGTATTTACGCGAGCCCTATTGCATTTTAAACAGAAGTGCGGTCATTAAAAAAGGCACAAATGGGATGGGGCAGGGGGTTGTTTGTGGAGAAAAAAATTATGGACTGCAGGAGGGAATAGGGAGAAGTAGGGGAACCATCAATTTTCAAAGTAAAGGGGCTGATAGCCTCAGAAGAACAAAACTGAGGACATGGCTGTCAGGAGGCGGGACTAAGAATCCAATAACCAATTAAAAGGCAGAATTTATGATTGCAGCCAATGAAAATTATGAATGGAAAGTGGGCAGAGCTTCCCCCAGCTATAGTGTATACTGAATGCCTCGCAAAGCACTGCAACGCTATGCGAGACCTAAAAATTCGAGGCCTTGTCAAAGTTGATCAACATTTCCAGGCTGATGTCTCCCTCTTTTCATGCACTACTGAGAAATAGATGTCAAGGAACATTTTGCATGAAAGTGAGTGAAACACATTCCTTCGAAAGCTCTTAGACGGGAGAAATAAGCCTCATATTAACTTTGGTTTCTGATTTCTTTAGACAAGGATTACATTAACTTCTATTATTAAATGGATCTTCAGTTTAACCCTGAAAGTACATCTCAGGGATCAACATCACAAGCATTTATGTACTCATAATACATACATAGCAGATGTACCCCAGGCCTTGAAAGTATATGACTTATTCAAGTTTGGAAAAGATACGCTCCATTGCGATACAAATACCAGAGAAAAATACAGTTTTCCAATTATGTACCCACCTTCCGTGCAATATTGAGGACATTTATTGTAATCTGCCACCCTTCTTAAGGTAGCATCTTAAAGCAGCTACATCCTTGCACAAGGTACGTAACTAAGGGGCACATGCATCAAACCATTTTGCGATTGCAAACAGTGTGAATTGCAAAATTCAGCCGAATACATGTAACTTTTTTGCAATTCGTAAATAAGGAAATCACAATTTTTTTGCGATTCCCTTAATTATGAATGCAGTTAGGGAATTGCAAATTGAAAGTCGAAATTAAGGAATGTGTTGCTGTTTTTGCATGACCACGCCATGCTGCTTACTCTACTCGGGTCGCTCTCCCCATTCCTGCTTTTTTGCACGTTGCGGTGTTCATTTTATCTGGCTCCATTTAAAAAAATGTTGTGATGTATTTTTAATATGTAAATTAATTTTAGCGTGTATTTTGAATTGTTTCACATCTTTGCACACCCTTACTGAGGCTTCCCAGGTCTGCCGTGGCTTGTGCCGACTGTTGCGGAGGGAAGACCTCGCCCCAGACAGCATTTCCGGGCACTCACTTCCGCACTGGTTAGCGGTCCAGATTCCAGATGTTTACATTTAGAGGCACGCTGGAGAGGACGCGCAGCAGACGCGCCCAGCGGGCGAGCCTCAGGCGCGCCAAAGGCAAGCCCGTCTGCACCCGTCCACACCTGGACCGGGCCTAGGGCCAGAAACCCTGGTCCAGGTACCGTAGATATGCTAAGGATACATTATGCAGAGAGAACTTAAGAGCGCCATGCCCGCCTAGACGACAGGCTTGCAATGTGTTTTCAGGAGAGGATCTAATAAAATCTGAATATTCACAATGCCTTGGATGCAATATAAAAATACGAAAGTCCTTAAACTTGACATCAAATGTACACAGCAAAGCTACTTCTTCAAATTTAGGGCATCATTAGGATGTCCGCCCACCATCCCGACATGAAATGGACCACCCGCCATAAGTGCAGCGGTCCCGTTGGGGAGATTAGGATGCGCCCGCCACACTGGCGGGTGCACCCTGCATATTTGACATTGCAGAGGGTGGTGCTTCCAGCACCACCCACCGCAATGCTAAAGATGCATTTTGTGCATTCGCATGCACAACGTGGCAGGTACCATGCGGTGCCTGGCATGTTGTGCATGCAAATGCAGGGGGTACCATAGGTACCCCCATGTGCACCCCCACCCCCCAAAATTCCTGGAGGCCCGCTATGGGCCCCCAATGGCAAGCGCTGCATGCCATTCCATGGCGGCAACGCCATGCGGGCGGTGGCGATCCACCCGACATTCTAATTGACCCCTTAGTGTTTAGTGAACTACAGCTAGCTCTTATTAATGCCAGGTCACTTATTAAACATAGCTATGAAATCGCTGATCTTATCACTGACAATAAAATTAACATACTGTTCATAACAGAAACATGGGGCAATGCCACCTCTGAACCTGATTTTAACATTGCAGTCCCTCACGGCTATAAAGTATTTAGACACGACAGACAATTGATTAGAGTTAAAATCCAGGGCGCCCCCCCTATTCGCCTACATACCATCTATCATCCTCCAGGCAAATCCCTTCCCTTAGCTGAGGAACTTTCCGACCTCCTTTCCCAATCTTGACTCTCCAACTCAGTAAACCTCTTCCTTGGTGACTTCAACCTCCACTGGAATGACAGCAAAGACCCTGCAGTATTCCTCCTCTTGAATCTCCTGGAGATCAATTACCTGAAACAAATCTGTCATCCTCCAACCCACGCCAAAGGGGCCACTCTCGATGCCATCATCACTAATGACGATTTGGCCTCCCTTAACAACATCATCCCTATCGACTGGTCTGACCATCACCTCATCCTCTTCTCGATCAACACCATGACCCCCCCCCCACCCACGGCAAAAGCTGCAAACTCAAGAAACTGACCAGAAGCTTTCACCTTATCCCGCCCGGTGCGCTAGAACTGAAAATTAAAACTCAACTCCTGCTAGCCCCCCCTCCCAAAATGCTAACACCCTCACCGAACATTATAATAATTCAGTTACCGAGGTCCTAGACCAATTGACCCCCCACAAACTTAAAACCCAAAGAAACATTCCCTCCAAATCCTGGTTCAGCTCTGATCTCTACAACGAAAGGTGTTCTCTTAGACAATCTGAAAGAACATGGAGGCAACACCCAGTCCCCTCTCATCTAGCCCTCTTCCGTTCTGCTAGGTCCAATTACAAGAAACACATCCTCAATGAAAAATCCGCCTTCTTCCGAACACAGCTTGATAGGGCCAAAAAAAGACCTAGATAATTTTTCATCATTGTCAAAAACCAAACATCCTCCACTCCCCAAAAACTGACCACCACTAAGGAGAAATGTGAAACTATTGCTAAGCTCTTCTCTCACAAAATCACCAAAATTGACCAATCCTTCATCTTAAACCCTCTCCCTCCTCACCCTCCTCCTTCTTCCAACTTCACCCCAGTTTCCCTGCCCCATCCAAATCACCCCCCTGTTCCTGCCCATCTCCCATCCGCTCCACTTCCTCCGGAACCCAACCATTCTCTCCCACAGCAACTTAAAAACAATGCCTCCTGGCAGAACTTTATCTCTGTGACTGAACATGAAGTTAATAACATCATCGCTAAGCTGAAACCATCCTCGAACACTAAAGACCCTATGCCCCCAAACCTCATCCAAGAACTCAAACACATCATTGCCCCTTTTTGGACCACCATTAATAACTCCTCCCTGGCCTTGGGGTTTGTTCCTGCCTCCCTCCAACTGGGGCAAATCACACCCATACCCAAAAATCCCAAGGCAGATCCCCATGACCCAAACAACCTCCGCCCCATCTCCAACCTCCCCCTTATCTCCAAAGCCCTTGAAAAATGCACCCTGTTACAATTAGATAATCACATTAACACCTTTGACCTCTTTAACTCAATGCAATCTGGACTTAGAAAAGGTTGCAGCACAGAATCTGCCATGCTCAACATAGTTGACGACATAAATTACTCTCTTGACAATGGTGAGTCATGCCTTCTCATTTTCCTTAACCTGTCCACTGCCTTTGATACTGTCAACCACACTGCCTTACTAAACACCCTAAAAATCCACTTTGGAATCAATGGCCTTGTCCTCAACTGGTTCTCCTCTTTTCTCCGACACAGAACCCAACAAATCAAAATTGAGAACTGCTTCTCCAACCCTACTCCAATCTCTCTCGGTGTCCCCCAAGGCTCCATTCTCTCTTCTGCTCTCTTTAACCTCTTCATGGAATCCCTCACCCTAATTCTCAAACGTGCAGGAATCAACTACCACCTCTATGCCGACGACACTCAACTTTACTATAAGATCAAATCACACTCTGATATCATCCACCTTAATGACACCCTGACCAATATCCACTCCTGGTTCTACCACAACCATCTCAAACTTAACCCTAAAAAAAATGAAATCATTTTCTTCTCACCTAAAAACAACCCACTCCTCATACAAGGCTGGATCTCCGATCTTAATGCTCTCAACTGCTCTGTCACCATTTCTAACTCAGTTAAATCTCTTGGCATCACCATTGATAATAACCTTGCCCTCAACCCTCATATAAAATCATCAGCAAAAGGAGCTCTCTTCACTCTCCGTCATCTCAAGAAAATTAAACCCTTCATCCAGGCTGAAGACGTTAAAACCATTGTCCAATCACTGGTCTTGTCGAGAATTGACTAAGGCAACGCTATCCTTGCCGGGACTCCAAAAATTCACCTTACTCCACTCAAATCGGTGTTCAACCTAGCTGCTAAACTCATCTCTGGCTACAAATGATTCAACCACACATCCCCCGCCTTGAGAACCCTCAAATGGCTCCCCATCGAAGGCAGATCCTCCTATAAGATTGCTTGTATCACACACAAAGCCCTTCACCAAAATACGCCACACTACCTCTCTGACAAACTGCACAAAGCAGGCTGCGCCCGACCGACAAGGAACACCAACACCCTAATTCTTATCCCCCCGCTGCAACCCCTCATTCTTATTGCCCACGCTGCAATCCCTCCTACTCCAATTTAAAAAAAGAACTCAAAACATACCTCCTCCATGAATACTGGGATCCATAATTTTCATACTTCTGATTCTGTTCTCATGCTCCGTACCCCCATCAGGGTCCCCTCTATTTCTCACCCAAATCTATCCACACCACCCTCTCCTACCATACCCCCTCCCACTTGCTACTCTTTCCCCACCCAACCACTCTCCCTGCTTTCTGTATCCACTTACGACCTCTTACCACACACACAACCTCCCACTGATTCTTACCCCCTATTTCCGTATTCTCCCTGTCTCCCTCTCACCCCCTTCTCTCTCACCCTCTCCCACCTACTCTAAACTTCTTAGTTTAAACTTCGCAAGTTAACTAATCTGGATCTCCCTTGTAAATACCATTCTTAGTATTTTGTATGCTTTTTTGACTATATGGACTTTTTGTGAAATGTTTATTATTATTATGTGTTCTTGTATACTGTATCTCCTCACATCCCTGTAAAACGCTCTGATACCTCTGGGTCTAGCCAGTGCTATAGAAAACCTTTAAAATAAATAAAATAAAATAAAATAGGAGGCGGTGGTCTTGCTGTAATACATAGAATGGAACTAAGCTCCCACTACTCAATTGTCTGTTCACTTGACTGCGAGGCTTTCCTTTTTAAAATGTCAACACAGGGACAAGACACAATCAACGGTCTACTAGTTTACCGCCCTCCCGGTCCTAGAATGAACTTTCTGGCTAACTTAAATTCACTATTAGAGCTAAGTCTCCAATTTAATTTTTGTATGCTTCCGGTAGACTGGAACTTCCATTTAAAAGTTCTGGAAGATAAAGGCACAAAGGAGCTCCTAGAAGTGACATCTGAACTAGGCCTTATACAACTTATCCAAAAACCTACGCATCTAGCAGGAAATACTCTAGATGGTCTTTTTTCCAACAATCCCACCTTCTCTAACATATCCGCTCTTCCTCTAACTTGGTCTGACCATCATGCTATTCTTTTTAGATATAAGCTCTTTCGATCCAACCCCAATAGAACGGCCCACGCCAGGACCACTGCTAGATCCTGGCACAAAATTGATCCTTTGTCGCTTGTGGAGCATTTAGCCCAAACTCAGCCAGATTTGGAGCTAAAGTTTGAATCCTCAGCCATACACTACACTACATGGTCAGAGTGTAATTGTTTGAAACTTGCTCCAATTATGATAATCAATAAAAATAGGCAAACAACTTCAGCTCCGTGGTTTTCAGAAGCCCTTAGACTAGACAAACAGGCTTGTAGAAGGCAAGAAAGATTATGGCGAAAACATTACAAAGCACCAGAAAAGTATTAATACAAAGCTATGCTCTCAGACTTTAAAAGAAAGTTGATTTCCGAGAAAAGCCAATATTATACATCACAAATAGAAAAAGCTGGTAATTCCATCAAAGAACTTTTTCAAACGGTAAAACATCTGACCTCAGGTGTGAAAGAGGACTCTGCTAATCGTAGTCAAGAGTTTTGTAATGTACTTGCTCACACTTTCAAATCTAAGATGGATCAAATCTTTCACCAATTTGCCCACTCTAAGTCACACACTAATATAGAGCAAGAAGACGCTGCCAAACCGTTTTTTCCTAATTTTTCTCCCACATCGGCAACTCAAATAGCTAAACTTATTTCTATGGACAAATCAGGATCACCAGAAGATCCTTGTGCCCCTAGAAGTTTACATTGCATTAGCCAATTCATGGGACCTTATTTGTCTAAACTGTTTAACCAGATGATTTCACAAGGATCTTTTCCCATTGTATGGAAACAGGCTTGTATTTTGTCCCTTTAAAAAAAAATCAATTTTAATTCGACCAACCCTTCCAACTATCAACCTATTGCAAGACTTCCTTTGCCTGCAAAGATAGTTGAGAAAAATATAAATGCAGAACTCTCTACCTTTATCGCGGACAGTCAGGTTTTATATCATAGCCAGTTTGGTTTTAGAACCAATCATAGTACGGAAACGGCTTTGATAAATACCATGGAAGAAATTCGATCTTCTCTAGATGGCGGTGGGTCAGCAGTTCTTATACTGCTGGACCTATCCGCAGCATTTGATACTGTAGATCATGTTCTTCTGGTCCAACGATTAAAAACAATAGGGATAGGAGGAGAAGCCCTTTCCCTACTAACATCCTTTTTATCGGAGAGAACCCAAACTGTCCACCTAGGAAAATTCAAGTCGGCACCTTTTACCCTGCCGTGCAGGGTCCCTCAGGGCTCCTCGCTGAGCCCTACACTTTTTAATATTTATGTGGCTGAGTTGGCACCACTGATCAGAAGTTTTAATTTAATTCCTACCTCCTACGCCGACGATACCCAGTTGGTAATCTCGACAGTAGATAAGGATATTAATCATTCTTTAAAACTTCACAACTGTAGTATTAGGACACGGTGGAGGGTAGTGCCTTCTTAATTGATCCACGTCAATGAATAATCAACATCAAGAACATTGGTCGAAAGAAAATCGTTTGTGTTGTTTTTATTTGTATTTTTGTCACAGGAATGCAAATATCAATTGTGTAAGAAAAAGCAAGAAGCCGACACGTGTTTCGCCCTAGTGGCCCATTGGCCATTGGCTTTTTCAAGGTGGTTAGAAGTAATCATCAGGGTCTTCCTGTGGATGTAGGAAAAACAGTCTCTGCGGTCTCGGGGAAGTCGAATGAGATTTCCCCGAGACCCATACGAGTCCACACAGTTGGCAGAGCCTGTCTATTGTGACAGTTGCTGGTAGTCAGTGCGCATGCTCCGAGAAACTGCACAGCTCTTGCGGGCTTGCTCCTTGAGAGACATTCTGGTGGCTTCGGTTACACGCTGTACAAGCTCTGTGGTAATTAGATTTATTCAGGCAGATATGCGTATTCACAAATAAAGTCCAGCCCAATGGATACAATATTATTTTCTCGCTACATCCTTCCTTTGCTTCGAGTTCCGCACAGGAAATATTCCCGCATGCTATGACTGCACTTCCGGTTGCTCTGCACGTCTACTGGGGTGGACAATTTCCTATTACTTCGCAGGACACCGTGCGCCGAGACATCGAAAGATGTTTGTCGGTGAATGAGAGGGCTGTCGCGGTAGTACATACTTGGGGTTTCTGATCGTCGAAGCTTAGAATTAATTAATTAGGGGAACCACTGCCGAAGCTTTGCTGTACCTACCTGGGGCTCCGTGAACATCACCTGCGCTGTTGCGCCCCGCTGCCACTGACGAATCTGGCCTGTTGCTTTGCGTGTCTCCCCTGCTGCCGCAGTTCCACTCCGCGGCCGTGTGCAGGGGAGACTACACCTCCCAGCACTCCTTGCGCCCCTCCTCGTCATCTTCGCGCCCGGAGGCGCACAAAAGGACGCGACTCCCTCGGTGGAGTGGGAACCACTGCCGAAGCTTTGCTGTACCTACCTGGGGCTCCGTGAACATCACCTGCGCTGTTGCGCCCCGCTGCCACTGACGAATCTGGCCTGTTGCTTTGCGTGTCTCCCCTGCTGCCGCAGTTCCACTCCGCGGCCGTGTGCAGGGGAGACTACACCTCCCAGCACTCCTTGCGCCCCTCCTCGTCATCTTCGCGCCCGGAGGCGCACAAAAGGACGCGACTGCATCCGCGTCGCGGGACGCGCGCGGGCGGCGCCGGGAGAAGCCTGGGACAAGGGCGGGACCGTCTGCCCGGGACAAGGGCGGGACCGTCTGTGGCTGTCAGGGGCCGGAAGAGGCCGGGCTGGGCCACATCCCCTTCGGCTTGAGACTGTGGGTTAGTACGGTGTGTTTGCTATTGACCCTTCGCTGAACTGTATGTGGCACAGGCATTTGGATAAGCTAATTACTCATTGATGTACAAGACCCTCCATTGACGGTTTAGAGACTACCAACAGTCTGGATTGATAATCTCATTCACTGTTTACTAGTGTTAGAATAATCTCTATATTGTCTCCTACACGTTCCATCTGCTAAATCGAGGAAATGATGACACGGGGAAGGAAAGTTAAAGCCAAAACCCCTGTAACACGGTCGCACACTAAGTCTTTAGCTGCAGATCCCCAGCCACTACCAACGCTGACTGCAATTGACAAGATGTTACAGCAGACCTTTGGGGTTGTGGCTAACGCCATCGAGAACACTGAGAGGCGGCTTTCCATTACACCATCATTGTACATCCCAAGTCAGGAAAGAGACACTTCAGTCACTATGACTGAAGCGCTGGAGGCCAGTTCCTATATGACATCATCTTATATAGATCTACCTTGCAGCCAGGCGCCAACAGAAAATTCTAAGGATCTTCGTGACAGATCTATTATACTGACTTCTCCCCTTGTTGCAAAGAAAAGGGTGGATACATGTAAGCCGTGTCCGAGGAATAAAAATAATAGTGCCCCAACCAAACTAAATAAAAATACTTATACTAATCACGACCTGGTAACTCCATCTGAAAATCTACATGATTCCACGCCAGGGGTTGGGTTGCAAATATGGTCTCGGACTTACAAACTTCCTTGGAACGTACAATTCTCACGCAGCTTAAGCCCCTGGTATCAAAACTTGATAAATTGATTTCTATGCTGAATGCCAGGGGCGGGGGGAAAACCGAGGCAGCTAACCCCCAAAGAACTTCTGTGCCTCCTGTTACGGAAGCCCAACAACATAAAGCTTCCTGTAACCCAGTAGCTGGAACCACTAGCCAACCGGCACAGATTGTAAATATGGGAGTGACCCTAGACACCCAAAAACCAACATCTATTCCACCCCGAGATACCCTTAGTACTGGTCCTCAGCAAAGGAATAGCCAATCTACAAAAAATCTGGCAAGCAAACCTGACAAAGTTCTGACTAAACCAAAAACAGGTGTGCTGAGAAATAATACTAGCATTACCATGATAGGTAACATGATGCTAGAAACTACTGCTCAGCATTTACCAACAATAAATTTACCCCCCGAAGCCCAATCCTTTGTCGTTGTACTGGTGGGTGTTCCACCCTTAAGTGAGGGTAAAAGAGAAAATGAGGGCGAGCTAAAAAATAGGTGTATTCAATGGCTCACAGTAAACAGACCCCTGCCAGGAGATATTTCAGGAGAAATCTTGCTGGCTAGAAGAGTGGGTTGGATTGGGAGGAATCCAAAGACTGTGGCAGGGGATGTAATAATTCTAAATTTCAGGGATGCCACTGCTGTACAATATATATGTAGTAGTGACACTTACAGACAAAACACCCAAATATCTGCTTTACATCTCTCTTATTTTTATCCTACCCCTAGCTTGGAACCGCACTGCCCTAGAGCCAGGCCCCTCAACAGGGGGCATTACCTCCCACCCTGTAATTCGGAAAGTAGAGGAACATATAGAGAAGGCTGGCCTATTCACACTCCCCTCTTCCCGATACAACCACATTGGAATAGATTCAGTGTATTGGAAGAGGTAGATTGACTTAGTTCAGGCGAAAAATTAGATCAGCAAGCCACTAGTAAAGCTTCGAGCCGGACAAGGGTTCCAGAGGAAGAAGTACCGCTAGTAGATTTTACAAACAATCCACAAATTGATCAGATGAGTGTGAGCAGGGAAATCAATATAAGTAGCTCGGCCGCTGAGAGTCCTGATGATCTGACACAAGGTTGTATAAAATTGGTTTCATGGAATATAGCTGGCCTAAAAAATAAGTTGGGTACCCCAGATTGGACTGCATTTATGGCTAAATTCGATATTTGCCTAATGCAAGAGACCTGGGCATTGGAGGATAGCAGTAGTCCGACTTTTGCTACCTACAATATTTTTGCAACATCAGTAGGTAAAGACCGCCCTTCTGGGGGATTGTCGATATGGGTAGCCACACATTTGGGAACCCAGGCTGTACAAATACCAACAAAATCTCTGGACTTCCAATGTGTTTTACTAAAACCGCCAGATAACCCCCCAGTTGCATTAATTAATGTCTATTCGAGACCAATTAGAAATGGTAAAGAATCAACCACACTGAATGACTTGACATCATTTATCTCAGGCCTAGATCCTTGTATCTCTATAGTCCTCGGTGGGGACTTCAACTGTCAGTTTGAACCACTGGGTGGGGTGGACCAGGGTGAGCAGGATGAGGTAGATGCGCTATGGCACATCCCAGATCCTGATGTTTCCCCAGTCAGAGCTTGGACACCTCTGGTGCTACAAGTAAAATCCTTCTCCCTTGCAACGTCTCTGCGGGCGTGCAATGGGAGAATGGACTCTGACCGCCCAGCAATAGGGACGTTCAACCGGACAGATAGGGTCTCTATCATTGACTACGTAATGATAGAAGCTAAAAACTGGAACAAGTTAAAGGACTTCAAAGTTGAAAAAAGGCAGGATAGTGACCATAACGCTTTGATTTTAACTTTGAAGCCAGGGTCTTTCGGGCTAAAAAACCCTGAGACTACACTAAATGTGGCAATTCCCCCCCTTGTATTATCTAACAATCGCAGAAGGGTGAAATGGCCTCGTTTGGCAATGTCCCCCTTACAACTTGCAAAAATCTATCAAACAGCGATACCCCTGATAACCCAGATGGCTGCCGAAACAGGGTTTACCCAGGCAGTGGAAATACATAAACAGCTAGTGATGGAACTGGGGGATGTTTTCTATCCAATAGCCAGAGCAAAGAGGTATGTGCCTAAAGCTTTTCCTTGGTTTAACAGCAGCTGTAGAAAACTAAAAAAGAACCTTCTTACAGCAATCAAATTAAAAAACAAACCCAATATCCAAGATGCTAGACAAGCATATAAGAAGAAACTGTCTAGGAGCAGGTTGGAATCGGAAGAAGAGAGGTGGGAAACGTTGAGGGATGCCCTAGTGACAAAAGACGCTAAACTTTTTTGGGCGCTAGTGAATTCTACTACAGGAGGTAGTGGGGAATCTTTTTTGCCAAACATTGCTCCCTCAGTGTGGGAAACGCACTTTGCTACACTGTATTCTTCCCCCTCGGTTATCTTGGAGCTACCGAAAAGGGCTCTGACAATGCAATTAGAAGATCAACTCTGTGCTCCATCGGATCTAGATCCCACACATGAGCATTGTCCGCAGGAGTCTCCAGACTATGGAAACCACCTCGGCCACCTAAGAACCGGGAAGCGGATGACCTCTGAAAGTGTTGAGAGTATCTCAATTAAAGAAGTAGAATCCGCAATTGCTAGACAGCCCCCCAATAAAGCTCCAGGACTCGATAAAGTGCCAGGCGATCTTTTTCGTTCCCAACCTAAAATCTGGGGACCCTACCTAGCTGTATTATTTAATGCAGTTTTGTCAGGAGCAAATCTACCAGACACCTGGGCGGGGGCTGAAATTGTTCCTATTCATAAAAAAGGTTGCCCTTTAGTTCCCTCAAATTACAGGCCTATAAGTCTCCTGGATACCACACAGAAACTTATGGGCAGGATTATACTAGATAGAATACTTGGGTGGGTGGAGGAGAACAAGATACTAAGTACCTACCAGGCAGGGTTTAGAGCTGGGATTTCGACTTTGGATCAGCTTTTTAGATTACAGGTCTTGTTCTGGAAGACCGTAATCCTGGGAGGTGGTAGCCTTTACCTGGTCTTCGTAGACTTACGGGCTGCTTTTGACCTCGTGCCTAGAGAGAGCCTATGGAGGGTCCTGGAGGACCTAAACCTCCCGCCCTATCTACTAGAAGTTCTGAAGCATTTCCACAAAGAGAACTATGCCCAGGTACGCTGTGGGAAAAATGGAGAACTTTCAGACCGCTTCCCCGTTACTAGAGGAGTACGTCAGGGCTGTGCCCTGGCCCCCACTCTCTTTAGCCTCTACATCAACGGTCTGGTGGGTGAGCTAGATAAGGTTAAGAATAGCGATGTCCCTCGGTTGTCATCTGGACGGGTGCCTGCTTTGATGTTCGCAGATGACACTCTACTGCTGTCTCGAACCTCTACAGGCATCCAGAGGGTATTGGATGGCTTTGTAACATTCTGCGCATCACGGGGGCTTGAGATCAATTTAGAAAAAACAAAGTTTATGATCTTCGGCCCCCCGAAGCGCACCCGCCCCTGCCCAGTCCTAAATGGCATCGCACTAGAAAGGGTTGGCACTTTTGTCTACCTGGGTGTTACCCTGACTGAAGATTTTGGCTGGGGCCCGCAGGTGGTTAAATCTGCCCTGAGGCTCGCACAGATAGCGGGGGGTATAAATAAATTCCAAAGGAAAACGCTATTTAAACCAGTCTCCCCCGGCCTCGAAATATATAAAGCCCAAGCTAGACCCGCTGCAATGTACGGCGCAGAGCTCTGGGGCCATACCCGTGGATTGGCCCTTTCTAAGGTCGAACACACATTTACTAGAAATTTGATAGGGCTCCCCCAGAGCACCCCGCTGATACCTTTGAGATTAGATCTAGACCTAGAGCCCATCTCTGAACTCCTGACGAGTAGACCCCTCCTGTATTGGAGAAGGTTGTGGACAGCACCGGAGCTCGATGATTATAGAGCCGAGTTCTCAGCAATTTGGGACCAGCTGAAGAGTAAGAATATACCTTGGCTATCCCATATTAAGGCCGTATTATATCAGATTGGCCTTCCCCAATTATGGGAGACTCCAGAGGAAGGCTGCATGGCGGTAAAGAGAACGGAGTTGCTAGCTCTAGTTAGACAGTATAATCTGGACCAACTATACCGCCTATCATCTATGGGTAGGCTGACTATGGAATTCCTGCAAGTAAAACTGATTCCTAGCAGGGTGGAGTTCCTAGATTTGATTCAGCCTCCCAGAGCAAAGAAATTATATATCCAACTACGGTATGGTTGCCTTCCAATTGGGGAGTTGACTTGCAAGTGGGCAGGAAGAGGAGCGGGGGTTTGCCCTGTCTGTAATAAAACCAAAGAAGACCTTGTTCATGTTTTATTCTTCTGCACCGCCTATAACGAAATACGCAGAGCCTGGCTTGTGCCATTGTGCAGAAATTTGGGACTAAAGCATTGTGCACAAGTCTGCAGGATTTTACGCTATGACACTTCCCCCCCAATTGTGTTCCCTGTTTCCCGCTTCTTATATGGTATGTGGAGAAGAAGGTCTGCCTTGATAAATTAACCAGCTAATTATTTTTAATGTTAATGGAATTTAATTGTCTACTACTGTCTCTTTGATAACTGTTGTTTAATAACTTTTTATCCTAAGTGCTGAATTATTTTTGTATTTTATGTGTATGTACATATTTTATCTGTGCTTTTATGGTCATCGACCGAAATAAAGCTATCAAAGTGAAAGTGAAAGAATTACTCTATCAGATGTGCCATTCTTTCATATTTTTTCCATGGAAAAAAACTGGCTTAGTTTTGCTAATGTTTCTAGTTTATTGATGCAGTTTGCATTGCACATGACACTGAATAGTTTTCAACTTGATCCTGAAGGCCATGGGTGAAGGTGTTGCACTTGAACTGGCAAGTGTGGAGTTATCCTGTTTTGTGAGTGATGGCCTTCAAAGGGTTTGTGGACTCTGGGTTGTCGATGCGCACTCGATAGAAACCATATGGTGGCACAAATATCAGAACATCTGAAGTCTCACAAAGTATATGTCATTGTATTTACCATCCATGGCCATCAGAGCACTGATGAGCAACATTGTCTGTAAGCTGACACTGGAGCTCACGCTGATATTGGAGATCTTTTCTTGTTTAATGTAATGTATTATTCATCACCACACCACTGCATTTCCGATGTCTTGGTTCCTGTGCTCATTTTGATGCAATTCTTTTTAGTTGTGTGTCAGCATTGGTAAGGTAGTAGTACGAATGGGATGTGTATTTGAATGATTGTATAGATGGTAGGATGCAGTTAGTGTGTTTTTTTGTTTTTGCCGCTATGTATTGCGTTGGGGGAATCTAATTCTCTTTTGTTCCTCCTGGGACTTGAAAAATATCACATATTATGGCTTTGATATGTTTTGTGTTGCTTTGAATTTTTGTATACATACCTCAAACTACCATATCAAAAATAACTTATGGTTGTGGGCAAAACATTTTTTTTACATGTTGAATAAACTGAATATATATTTCTACTATTTTCCTTTGTTTATCCTTTGTCATTTACTGATTTCCGGTTGACACTTCTTGTAGCTTTCTCCTTGGGCTTAGAATTGACCTTCAACCTACCAGAGACGCTACGCGCTCACATTTATTTCTAGGCAGGTGATTCTCTTTCCCCTTTGGGGAAGGTTTCATTATTCATTGCCGATGAGCAGAACCATGTCTCAAATGAAAAACAAGAATAAAAGTGCTTCTACTGTGGTGTGGAAAATGTGGCTTTAAAAGCTATTGTGGAAAACTGAACTAATGTCAAACTATCTCAAAGTTCTTACTATGAAGTTTTTTTTAAATGTAAGCAGGGATTGATATAACAGCTGAACGCTTGATATTCGTGTAAATGTAGACTGTTTAGATTTTGAGGTGTACCACAATAAGCCTCACTGCCATGAGTGGATGAGAGTGTTGATGGTTTGTTTGTCACCAGTAAACCGATATAAGATAATGTTCTACCCCCACAGGTTTTCATGCAGAGCTTTACAGTCGCTATGAAAATTGTAAAAAAAATATATTGTACAAACCCTTGGAAGACCTCAAGTTCTATTTGTGTCCATTATCAAGAAAGAAGGTAAACTGACTGAGGTTTGTATATGCCACGGCCAAGTGGGCAGAAATGGCATTAAGTTGGTCTTCATTATCAACTGTGTGGACACCAACAAAGATTTCAATGAGAATTAAAGGGACACCTGTTAGTGTTTTTCAAGGAAACATCAGCAAATTGAGTTTTTACAGTTCCTGCACTGCAGCTTCTACACCCCCACGCGCCAGCTCCGCTCCGCCGATCTCGCCCTCGTCACAGTCCCCCGCATCCGAAAAGCAACCTCCGGCGGCAGTTCATTCTCCCACCTCGCCACCAAGACTTGGAACACCCTCCCCACCCACCTATAGCAGACCCAAGACCTGCTGACCTTCAGAAAACTCCGCAAGACCTGGCTTTTCGAGCAGTAGCACCATTCCCCACCCCCCAGCGCCTTGAGACCCTCATGGGTATGTTGTGCGCTTTACAAATGCTATGATTGATTGATTGATTGCAGGAGGGGGCTAATTGGTTTGCCTGTAGAAAACCGAAGAGCTAGAGTGGTCTTGGAGTTACAGTGCTGCTGCCCTTTGAAGGAATTTGTTGAGGAAAGAGTGTGTGATGCTGTGGTTACTAGTGAAAAGTGCAATGTCAAGCTTGCATTCTGTGATGAATGTGTGCATTTGGCCAGTTTTCAATGAGAACAAACATTTGTCAGTATAGATCGAGGTGTAGATGATATCCAGGTATTATGCTGTAGGGTGCACAGAAAAAATATCGAGTTTTTTATTTCGACCTACATTAATATCGAGTTTTAAATATCGTAGGGACAGAATATCGACTTTAAGAATATTGGTGACCAGAATATCGACCTGAAGGTAAGAAATATCGTTTTCTTTTATATCGAAGTTAGTAAAATCGATATCAAACATATTGAGGTTAATAATATCAATGTTTATGTTAGCACCTCCCTAGCCAGCCCTTCTCCTTCAACTTCCTTTCCAAATCAGCTTCCACCCACCCTAGAGGGTCCTCCCACTACAATATTGAGCACTGGGAAAGGGGAAGAAGGGCCAAGAAAGGCACAGGCCCCAGTGTTCCTTAATTATGATACTTACAATATACCCCATGTCTCTTGCACTGAGAACCTCTTCGAGAAACGTCCTTTAGTCAAAAAACATTCTAATCTTAGGAGTAGTGTTTTACCACCTGACTCTTCCCATCAGACTCATTTAAAACCACGGGTTCCAATGCCCTTTCCATCTTCCTATAATCACTGGGACCAAAAGGAAAAAATGCACACTGTCTTCATAGGTAAATGTGCCCAAACTAAACTCCATGTGTCGTTTTGAGAGTAGAGAATCTCTAGTGAACAAGTCTATTCACTGGCTACGGCATATTAGAGGCTGTCGCTCCATAATACGGGAGGATATACTAGGAGCAAGCAGATGTCTATCTGCAGATAGGGCGTTTGACAATATTAAACTAACTTTGTCTAGCGCGGATCTGGCAGATAACCTGGTTGCCCTGGAGTATCGTACATCTCCTCCTGATTCGCCCTCAATACAGATCAGGCGTTCCCCACTTACAACAGAGAGAAGAGCAGTTTGCCACCAGGAACATCTAGAGAGTGGTTCACCTTCATCATTGAGCAAAATCGATTGACTTCCACACAATCCTGTTCAGGACTCGGGCCAGAATAAATACCCTTATCTAGGCAAATACACCTCGTCTGGCTGTCCCCATGTCCTCTCGTATGATATACCATATACGGCCACTCAAGGAAATTGTAGCACAGCATCCACCGTTGACCTGGGCTCTAGGGGAAGCGCAGGGCCTGTCTCTAGCTACCCCTATGCTTCTAGGAGCCTACCCTTGGATCCTACATCACTAGGTGAACCAACCTTGTGTGCTACTCCTGCTATCATTTCCAATGTAGATCAGGTAGGACAGGAAGCTTTAGGGTATGACCAATCACTAACTAACCCGAAGACCACCATGAATCATTCAGTTGCAGATGTGATGGCCAAAGTACCTGAGTCGTGCAGCACTCCACTAAAAATTCTCTCTTGGAATGTTGCGGGACTCAGGAACAAGATACCACTGCCCCATTGGAGTGGCTTAGTTGAAGATCACCATTTATGAATCTTTCAGGAAACCTGGAGCTTAACACCACTCCATAAATCAGGGTATACTACTTTTTTTACCTTCGCTTTGTATACAGGTAAAGGGCACCCTTCTGGCGGCCTGATCGTGTGGATCAGCATCAACTTGGGGTTGCCAGCAAAACAACATGTAGTCCAATCCCAAGATATCTTGTGGCTTACCATAAAAGGGCTAAAGGGCAGGGAAACCCTTGAACTTTTTAGTATCTATGTAAGAGGGATGACTGGTGGTAAGACCACGCCCATTCTCTCCCTCCTTGAGGAAAAATTAAGTAGCTGCCACCCACTTTCGAAAGTTATGATAGCAGGAGATTTTAATTGTACCTTCGAACCCCTCGGTTCGGATGATCTCTTAGGGACAGTAGACGAAGATCTTCAATGGGGAATACCCTCTCTAGATTTAGTACCCATTAAGAAGTGGACTCAGGTGGCCATCCAAATTAATGCAATCACTTCCGAATTTGGTTTGAGGGCATTGAATGGGAGAGCTCCATCCGATTGTTTAGGAGGGGAAACAACCTTTACAACGCAACTTTTACAACGCAATGCTTTTACAACGCATTTTTTACAACGCAAAAGCTTTTACAACGCATGCATTTACAACGCATGCTTTTATATCGTAAGTACTTTTACAACGCATATACCATTACAACGCATTTTTTGTTTTTTTTAGTAAAATAATGTAAGAAAAATAATTAATTAATATTTTATTATTTATATTAAATACTATATTTTTAAAATATGAAAGTGTAATAAATTATTTATTAATTAAGGATTTTTTTTGTTAGTTTAATTAAATACATAAAAAAATATAAAAAATGAATAGAATTATCAGAGATTAATACTTGAGTATTTTTATCTGTCTTTTAATACTTGAGTATTTTAAAAAAATAAAAGAGTATTATTTTTAAAATTAAATAAATAACAAAAGTTTAAAAAATGAGTAGTAATATGAGAGATTAATACTTGAGTATTTTTATCTGTCTTATTAATAATGTAATTTAAAATAGAAAGAGTAATTATGGAGTTTTTAAATATTAATTAATAATTAATTTAATATTTATGTTAAATACTATAATAAATATGAGTAGTATTATTAAAGATTAATACTTGAGTAATTTTAAAATATGAAAGAGTATTTTTTAAGTTTTAAAAAAAAGTAAAAACAATGACTAGTTTTATGAATGATTAATACTTGGGTATTTATAATCTTGAAATTTAAAATGTAATTTATGAAATAAAATATTTAAAATAAAAGAGTACTTTTTGAGTATTAAAATATTAAATATGAGTACTTTTGGAGTATTAAAATATAAAATATGAATATTGTTTAAAAATAAATTTTTAAAAACAAAAACTTATTTTTAAAAAAATTAGAGAGAAATTATAAAAGAATTTAACATGAAATTAGACCAAAAGAAAATAGAAAAAAGAAAATAGAACTTACTTTTATAATTTTCCCACGCTTTTGCATTGAAGTCAATGTACTAAATTGTCCTTCATTTATTTTGGCAGCTTAAGAAGATACAACCCACGGAACAAGAAAAGAAGGAGCAAAAAGAGAAGAAAAAGCAAGTTTAAAAGGAAAAAGAAAATAGAGTAGAGGTAAGCAACACATTTAGTAAATTTACATATTATAATTTACATTTTACAGCTTAAAAAAATAAATAAGAATAAATAACAGTAAACAAATAAGGTTTAATAAATATATATTTATTTGAAACAACATATAAAAAACATTTATGATTTATTGTTTTTTATTACATAATGTACATATTTTAGAAAACATATATGTAATTTATTAATAATTTAACACATATATTTATTGAAATAGCAAATAAAATAGTCCTTTTTTATCATTGATGCACGCGATGACGTCATGACGTGAACGTAACCGTAAGGCGCCATTTTGAAGAGCATCGGAGGAGGAAGCAGCAGGAAGCTGATCTGCGTCCAGGTAGGAAACTTTTACACATTTATTTATAGATATAAACTTAAAACAAGATACATATATAGTAAAAAAGGAATAAGGAGAGGTTGCGGAATAACTAATTGATGTTTAAAATGTAAAAAAGGATGTCCACGTTTATGTCATTAGTGTATGCCTATGTCGGGTCGCGAAAATGTTTTTATTTATAAAAAAATGTAAGTAACTGTAACAGTAAATAAAGTTACAATTTAAAAAGTTAATTTCAAAACTTAGGAACGATTAACAATGAATTATATCTTCATTTTTTCATAAAAAAAGTTTGCGTATTCATAATTGCTGAAAAAAAAGTTTTTAAATAATTTGGTGTTTATGCAGCAATGTGCATTTTGGATAATTGATTGATTATTGAAAAATTGAAAAGGTAGAGTTTTTTGGATTGTTATGGATAGTAGTTAGTTAGGAAGTTTACAAATATTTATTTACTGGCCTTTGATCTTGGAAAGTTGGACAAATATTATGCTTTGGTTGTTTGGAAAAAAATGAAGATTGGGAAAAAAAAGAAAAAAAAAAGAGACCCGACTCGTAATTTTTAAAAAATGTTTGGTAAAAAATTGCATGCCAATTGTAATTAAAGGATATTTAAATTTGAAGAAAAGCAGGAAAGTAAGTACATAACTATTTTTAGAAGGAAAGAATGTTAGAAAGATTTTCCAGGTAGTCTATAGCCACACACAACGAAAATTGTTGTAATATAGCCAATAGTCTCTCAGACATTTCCTTAGTTTTGACAGTTACTCGTGGGTTTAGACTACCTGCAAGTGTTTGGGCAAGTCTCATTTCTTGAAAACTTTGCTCCTTCTTCAAAGTTTCCAAGAAAGAGTAGACATTTGGATGAGGTTTGCCAATGGTATGGTTGAAGGAGTTATGCCATCCCTCAATGGCATTGTTTGTTTTTGCTTCTCCCTCTAAGCAGCTCGTGTAGCAGTTCCACCACTCCACATGGAATCGTGGCTTCCTCCTGCGACCCGATCTGCTTAGGTGCCCAATCCATGTGTCCTCGAAATAATTTAGAATGGGTGCCAATTTCTCTTCATTACTTGTATAATAAACAGATTCTATAATAGCAGTGTAGTACTCGTCCACACTATCAGGAGGAACAAAACAAAGTGCAGTTAATTTTTTTAGTTCAAACTGTAGTTTGCTATCACGAGAATATTCTGCAACTAGGGATGTTTTTTGTAGTTTACGCCAAAAAGCCTGGGAAAAATGGAAAAAACACCCCTGAATTTGGGTATCCGTGTACGTTTTATTGAACACATTGATCATGCTCAATTCAAAATCAATAATTATTTTCCTAGGACTTTGAGAAGTTTTACTTTTAATAACTGATAAAAGTTCAGTGTATGTTGCAGAAGTCTAATCAGGTAGCAAACTATATACTAAGGGGATTACATTATTGTTAATTTTGGCATGTATAGTGTAAATTTGAGTGAAAGGATGGGGTGTACTTTTAAACGTCCCATCCATCATCCAAATTTCACTATTTTCTAACTTTGCTAGGTTACGTGGGGTACTAAAAATAAGAATTCGTTTCTGAGGGTTTTGGTTATCATGCAGAAGGAAAGGTTCATCAGAAAAAGAAATAGAAAGATCATGAGGAATTCTAATATCAGAAAAAGTATGTGGTGCAGATAATTGGATGTTACTTGCCTGCTTTTGTCTTTGAATAATTATTCTCAAATTTGGAATTATAGGCATGTTACTAGCAACATGACTGGGGACATGCTGTGCAACCTCTCTTAAAATGGATCCTGTAGAATCATTGGAGGTGCTTGCAATAGCTTTCATTTCATTAACAGTTTCTCTTATTTCTACCTCCATTGCAGAGGCAGAGTGGTTATGTTCAGTTGTTTTTACAACTAAATTATCAAGTGTAACCGCTCTGCCACTGCAATGGGTAGTGTAGTATTGCACACACCTCCAATGATTTCTTGGAAAACGTATTCTTTCCTTACTATATATGTATCCGGCTTGGTTTAATAAATTTTTCCCTTTCTTGGACTTTATGTATTTTGCTGCTTCAAGAGTAGACATTATCTGTGAAGAAAAGAAAACAAAAACAAATTAGGATGTAAAAGTAAATACACTAGCTCTAATGTTACCCCTACACCATCCAACTCTTTCCCTACTGCTGCACCTTCCTGGAGTTAGAATAGTAAATATTACCCCTACACCATCCAACACTTTCCCTACTGCTGCACTTTCCTGGAGTTAGAATAGTAAATTATACCCCAACACCATCCAACACTTTCCCTACTGCTGCACCTTCCTGGAGTTAGAATAGTAAATTATACCCCTATACCATCCAACACATTCCCTACTGCTGCACCTTCCTGGAGTTAGAATAGTAAATATTACCCCTACACCATCCACCACTTTCCCTACTGCTGCACCTTCCTGGAGTTAGAATAGTAAATTATACCCCTACACCATCCAACACGTTCACTACTGTTGCACCTTCCTGGAGTTAGAGTAGTAAATATTACCCCTACACCATCCAACACTTTCCCTAATGCTGCTCCTTCCAAGAGTTACAATAGTAATAGGTATTTCAAAAGTATTTGACTCATATATGGTTGGATTTATAACAGTGTTTATTTAAAATACCTTTTGTTTTTGGCTTTTTTTCCTTGGAGAGGCTTCTGCTGTGGTTTTGGCCTGCTGGCTGGAGTTTTGAGTTGTGTGTTTAAAAGATTATAACAACAAAGATGCAAACAAATGTCTGTAAAAATGAAAAAAATAAATAATTAAACACTCTCACAACGTTGGTGACAAATGCATATTTTGAAAAAATATTTGAAATGATGACATGGTATTTAAATATAACTATATAACACTTTCAATAATGCTGCAACATCCTGGAGTTAGAATAGTAAATTTTTACCCCTACACCATCCGACATTTTCCCTACTGCTGCACCTTCCTGGAGTTAGATTAGTAAATTATACCCCTACACCATCCAACACTTTCCCTACTGCTGCACCTTCCTGGAGTTAGAATAGTAAATATTACCCCTACACCATCCAACACATTCCCTACTGCTGCACCATCCTGGAGTTAGAATAGTAAATTATACCACTACACCATCCAACACTTTCCCTACTGCTGCACCTTCCTGGAGTTAGAATAGTAAATTATACCCCTACACCATCCAACACTTTCCCTACTGCTGCACCTTCCTGGAGTTAGATTAGTAATTGTTACCCCTACACCATCCAACACATTCCCTACTGCTGCACCTTCCTGGAGTTAGAATAGTAAATTATACCCCTACACCATCCAACACTTTCCCTACTGCTGCACCTTCCTGGAGTTAGAATAGTAAATATTACCCCTACACCATCCAACACTTTCCCTACTGCTGCACCTTCCTGGAGTTAGATTAGTAATTGTTACCCCTACACCATCAAACACTTTCCCTACTGTTGCACCTTCCTGGAGTTAGAGTAGTAAATATTACCCCTACACCATCCAACACTTTCCCTACTGCTGCACCTTCCTGGAGTTTGAATAGTAAATTATACCCCTACACCATCCAACACTTTCCCTACTGCTGCACCTTCCTGGAGTTAGAATAGTAAATATTACCCCTACACCATCCAACACTTTCCCTACTGCTGCACCTTCCTGGAGTTAGAATAGTAATAGGTATTTCAAAATGTTTGACTCATATATGGTTGGATTTATAACAGTGTTTATTTAAAATACCTTTTGTTTTTGGCTTTTTTTCCTTGGAGAGGCTTCTGCTGTGGTTTTGGCCTGCAGGCTGGAGTTTTGAGTTGTGTGTTTAAAAGATTCTTACAACAAAGATGCAAACAAATGTCTGTAAAAATGAAAAAAAAAAAAAATTAAACACTTTCACAACGTTGGTGACAAATGCATATTTTGCAAAAAAAGTTGGAAATGATGACATGGTATTTAAGTATAACTATATAACACTTTCAATAATGCTGCAACATCCTGGAGTTAGAATACAACATTTTTACACCTACACCATCCAACACTTTCCCTACTGCTGCACCTTCCTGGAGTTAGAATAGTAAATTATACCCCTACACCATCCAACACTTTCCCTACTGCTGCACCTTCCTGGAGTTAGAATAGTAAATATTACCCCTACACCATCCAACACTTTCCCTACTGCTGCACCTTCCTGGAGTTTGATTAGTAAATTACCCCTACACCATCCAACACTTTCCCTACTGCTGCACCTTCCTGGAGTTAGAATAGTAATAGGTATTTCAAAATGTTTGACTCATATATGGTTGGATTTATAACAGTGTTTATTTAAAATACCTTTTGTTTTTGGCTTTTTTTCCTTGGAGAGGCTTCTGCTGTGGTTTTGGCCTGCTGGCTGGTGTTTTGAGTTGTGTGTTTAAAAGATTCTTACAACAAAGATGCAAACAAATGTCTGTAAAAATGAAAAAAAAAAAAAAAAATTAAACACTTTCACAACGTTGGTGACAAATGCATATTTTGAAAAAAAAGTTGGAAATGATGACATGGTATTTAAATATAACTATATAACACTTTCAATAATGCTGCAACATCCTGGAGTTAGAATACAAAATTTTTACACCTACACCATCCAACACTTTCCCTACTGCTGCACCTTCCTGGAGTTAGAATAGTAAATTATACCCCTACACCATCCAACACTTTCCCTACTGCTGCACCTTCCTGGAGTTAGAATAGTAAATTATACCCCTATACCATCCAACACTTTCCCTAATGCTGCACCTTCCTGGACTTAGAATAGTAATTGTTACCCCTGCACCATGAAACACTTTCTCTACTGCTGCACCTAAGTGTAGTAACCTTAGTAATTGTTACCCCTGCACCATCACACACTTACCTTTATGATGCACCTTCAATGTGTAACAATTATTATTTATCCCTACACCATACAAAACTCTTGCTAACGCTTAAAAATGTATTTTTTAAAAAAAAAATGAAATATTAAATAATTTACCTTCACAATCACTAAGATGAGTCGAGTAGGTTGAGGTGAAGATAAATTAGGCAAACGATATGTTGCTTTTCAACGAAAAACAAATTTCTGTTTTAGGAACCAAAAAAAGAAGTATGAAGTTGGTATATATTAAAGTTTTTTCAGAGGAAAATAATTGGTTAGAGTACATTTAAAAAAAAAATGAAATTATTTTTAAAGCACTGTTATTATGGAAATAAAATATGATTTAGGACAAAACAAGGTGTTAAAATATAATAGAGACTTACTAGTAGTTTGAAATACAGAATGCTTCTTCAAAGGATTGCAGTGTTCTCTCAGTCGAGGTCACAGTGCAGGTGTCAGAGGGTCAGGTTTTTACGTCTGGTCTCTCTGGTAGTTGATAATCAACTGATTGCAAAATGGTGTCTTGCTGGTATTTATAAGTTTTAGTCAGTGTCACTATTAATTTTTTTAAAAACAGCGTTTGTTGTGTTTTTTAGTATATTTTATTTTGCTGTGGAAAATGATAATTCAAAAAATCATTAAAAGATGTATTGTTTTCATTTATTTGCTCCGTTTTGGCATCCATTTTGGAACATGTGTTTTCCTATTGTTTTCATAGAAAGTGTTGTAGGACAAGTTTTCGAAGTGAGATGGATAAAATGGCGACTATGTGTATGTGTCTTCTGTTTTAATCCGTTTATTTATTTTCTGATATAATCATGATTGACATGTATATGAACTGTTGTTTAATTATTCGTCATTTGTGCAAAACTTTTTAATGTGTTAAAACGGATTTTTTGGGAAATAGGAGTATTAATTTGAATACTCTAGTATTAATTTTAATACTCGCACATTAATTTGGTAATGCATTTGAGTAGATTTACGTTCAGTTTTACTCCACATTTTAATACACTTCCCCACCCTAAAACCCCTAATTTCCCTGCATCCCGTGCCAGATTTTATTGAACTTTTAAATAAAAAAGATTTTTTTTTTGCGTTGTAATGGTATGCGTTGTAATGGTTTTCGTTGTAAAAGCACTTTTAAGTATTTGACTTAGTTTTGCGTTGTAACAGTATTCGTTGTAAAATATTGCGTTGTAATAGAGTTAGCGTTGTAAAAAATGCGTTGTAAAGGTATGCGTTGTAATAGCATGCGTTGTAACGTCATACATCCGTTTAGGAGCCCATACATTCAACAGAGTAGGGTTCACCTCACGTATCGATTATATTCTATTAGATATTTGCCTCTGGACTGCATCTACTGATATGGCAGTTGGTTCCACAGTGGACAGCGACCATAATTTTCTGTCTTGTTCCCTAAAGAATTTCTGGTCATTGCCCGAGCAAGTCCCAAGCACAGATCCTATATTATTCACTAAGGATGTCGTCCCCTCCAACTCTGGCAGGTTTTTGAAGTGGAAGAAGGTTGTAGGGCAAGATCTCAAAATCCAGTCCATTCTCGAACTACTGTTGTTGGCAACTAATGAATTGGAGGCAGCCGATATAGATCCCCTTGAAATATCTAAGGCAACTGCTATCTATGAAGCAACTATCATTCAGATGAGCTCTCACTTTCAGATTAGGCAACCGCAAGGATAGAAATAAAAAGGGGGCCAATTTCTGGTTCACAAAGGACTGTAGACTAAAGAGAAAGGCCCTATCCCTTGCCCTTAAAAGGAAAATTCCTCTTAAAATTAAAGAAGCAAGGAAAGAGTATAATGCTGCCATTAAAAATGCCAAACGTGATTGGGAGGAATCCTATTGGCAGGCACTTAAAGCTGCTTGCAATCCAAGGGAATCCACAGTATTTTGAAACTTGATCAAAGCTGCTGACTCCAATCCCTAATCACATCACCAATTCAGAATGGTATGCCCACTTCTCCAAATTATACCTACGACAGGATTCCCCGGATAACCAGCAGCTTGCAGAACAGGCCCACCATCTACATTCTGATGATGAAGTTACACCTTTCAACATCACAGAAATCATAGATGCAATTAATCGCATCGTTCCTGCCAAAGCTGCAGGACCGGATGGAATTCCGGGAGACTTACTCCAACTCGAACCTGTCAAATGGGCCAATTATATTCTCCTTCTGATTAACTTAATCCTCAAGGGAGCACCAGTCCCGGACTCCTGGAAAGGAGCCGAAGTAGTCCCCATCTATAAAAAGGGGGACAAGGAGGACCCTGCCAACTACAGGCCTATAAGCCTGATAGATGTCATCCAGAAGGTGGTTGGCAGGGTACTCCTCCATAGGATTCAGGACTGGATTGATGATGGTAGCATTATCTCCCAGTATCAGGCGGGATTTAGAAGGAACACTGGGACTATTGATCACATTTATAGGCTGTTCCTCCTGTATTGGAAAGTGGTAGTTATTGGTAGGTGCAGTCTCTATCTTGCCTTTATCGACCTCAAGACCGCGTTTGACTTGGTTCCTAGGGGGAAACTGTGGTTAGTCTTAGCAGAAATGGGCATTCCAGCACAAACTTTAAATCTGCTGATTAGTCTACATGAGTATAATTATGCTTGTGTAAGATGGGGTTCACAGGGCCAAGTTACCGATAGGATCACGGTTAGTAGGGGGGTCCGGCAGGGGTGCGTCCTGGCTCCCACCCTATTCTCACTGTACTTGAATGGGGTGGTCGATTTTGTGGGAGAAGACCCTGCCGACACACCCACTCTGGTTGGGGATAAAATCATGACCCTCCTCTTTGCCGATGACAGACTTCTCATTTCCAAAACTCCAGCTGGTTTACAGAAGTTGTTAGACAGATTCCATCTCTTCTGTACAAATCGTGGTCTTATGATAAACACTGCAAAAACAAAGTTTATGGCCTTTAACCCCCACAAAAAGTTTAGATCCACTCTTACTCTCGACGGAACCCAGTTAGAGAGAGTCAAAACCTTCGATTATTTGGGGGTTAGACTCTCTGACAAGATGAATTGGAGATCCCATCTAGATAAAATGTTATTAAACCACAAGCGAGTAGCAGGAGCCATCAGGAAAGCACAAAGTTCATCATCAAGCAAACCGATCGCTCCTGCTCTCGTGGTTTACGAGAGCAAAGCAGTGAGCTCGGCCCTATATGGAGCCGAGCTCTGGGGGTTTGATAACACTGATGACATCTCCAAGCCGGAACATAAATTTCTCAGAGAGTTAGTTTCGCTCCCCATTAGCACCCCCTTGAGACCACTTCTATGCGACATGGGCAGGCGCCCCTTTAGTGACATTGCCAGGTCTCGTCCTTTATTCTTCTGGGCACGCCTACGACGGACGCAGGAGCTCTCTGGCTATGCAGCAGCATTCTCAGAGGTCCTTGCACTCAACCTAGGCAACAAAGTCAAATGGCTGGCTAACCTCAAGAAATTACTAACTGAACTTGGGCTATCCGGGGCATGGGCAAGTCAGATCCATCCGGCAAAAGAGGAGCTTAAACTACTTTACTGGAACTGGGTAGGTGACCAGGAGCTAAGGAATCCTCATATGGGAAAACTAACCGAGGAGTTCTTCTCGCACAAACAATACAGCTGTCTCGAATCATTTATGGACTTTATTCAAGTCCCAAGAGATAGAACCCTCTATATCCAACTTAGGTTAGGGTCACTACCTCTCAATTCATTTACAGCTAAATGGAATTCTTCAAAGTTTTTAGCAAAATCATGCCCATGTTGCCCTGCCCCGGAGGAAAGCACAGCTCATTTTCTTTTTGCTTGCCCTGCTTACAAACTGGCAAGGGCCAGATGGCTAAAACCAATCTGCTGAAACCTTGGAACAACCAAACATTCTGTTGCCCTTCGAATTCTAAGAACAGATAGCACTCCTTCTTTGATCTGTGGGGTGGCAAAGTTCTTAGGCTGCGCATGGAATAAGCGGAATAAAACAATAAAGGAAAGTCTTCTGGAGTGACAAGTTATGCTGCTAGCCTGGAATTATCAGGTTATTTTGTTCTATTGCTTTATTCCTATGAATTTTTATCTATTTTGCGATATAATGTTTTAAAAGGTCAAATTTTTCCAATAATTTTATATTTATAATACTTTTTTTTTTTTTAATGTTGTAGATTTGTGGGCTTTGTATGTATAGATGTATAATGCTCTTAGGGTCCTGTTTCATGAAAAAGCAATCCCAATTAACTAATATCAACGGCAATAAGCCGAAGAAAGATTCACTCATATTTGGAAGCATCATTACAAGAGAATCCAAAAAGAGTGTTTCCAGTTATTTCATGTATTGTCTATTGGGACATATGACAGCACAAAGCACTTTATGTAGCACAATGCACATTTTGGTGCCGATCACGATCCGGCAAAAAATGTCCCCGTACGACTCGTATCGGGTCTTTTTACCGTACGAATAGTACAAGTGCCGTACGAACTGGCAATCACGATTCGCATGGTAAAAAGTCCATACGAACCGCACTGGGAATCATTCCCCACACGTCCTCGGGTCGCAAAATGTGTCCGACACGTCCTCGGACGATTTACCTTACAAACGTGAAAAGCCAAGTCCGACCGAGGAATCACGATCCATCCCGTGCGTCCGAGCGTACAACCGTATGGAAAAAACACCGTCCGCACCGAACTCCTATAGCAACCATGGAGACATGTGCCCGCATACGCGCCCAACACTCCCCCCAGCCCCCGTACGTCCGACACGTACCCCCAGTGTATGTATACCCCCACCCGTCTAGGTACACCCCAGTACGTTCAAGTCGTACCCCCACCCCAGTACGTGTCGTACCACCATCTATGTACACCCCAGTACGTTCAAGCTCCACCCCCACCCCAGTACGTGTCATACCCTCCGTGTACCTACACCCCAGTACGTTCCAGTCGTACCCCCACCCCAGTACGTGTCGTACCACCGTCTATGTACACCCCAGTACGTTCCTGTCGTACCCCCACCCCAGTACGTGTCATACCCCCGTGTACCTACATCCCAGTATGTTCCAGTCGTACCCCCACCCCAGTACGTGTCGTACCACCCTCTATGTACACCCCAGTACGTTCGAGCCCCACCCCCACCCCAGTACGTGTCATACCCCCCGTGTACCTACACCCCAGTACGTTCGAGCCCCACCCCCACCCCAGTAGGTGTCATACCCCCCGTGTACCTACACCCCAGTACGTTCCAGTCGTACACCCACCCCAGTACGTGTCGTACCACCATGTACCTACACCCCAGTACGTTCCAGTCGTACCCCCACCCCAGTACATGTCGTACCACCGTGTACCTACACCCCAGTATGTTCGAGCCCCACCCCCACCCCAGTACGTGTCATACCCCCCGTGTACCTATACCCCAGTACGTTCCAGTCGTACCCCCACCCCAGTACGTGTCGTACCACCGTGTACCTACACCCCAGTATGTTCGAGCCCCACCCCCACCCCAGTACGTGTCATACCCCCATGTACCTACACCCCAGTACGTTCCAGTCGTACCCCCACCCCAGTACGTGTCATACCCCCGTGTACCTACATCCCAGTACATTCCAGTCATACCCCCACCCCAGTACGTGTCGTACCACCCTCTATGTACACCCCAGTACGTTCGAGCCCCACCCCCACCCCAGTACGTGTCGTACCACCGTCTATGTACACCCCAGTACGTTCCAGTCGTACCCACACCCCAGTACGTGTCATACCCCCGTGTACCTACATCCCAGTACGTTCCAGTCGTACCCCCACCCCAGTACGTGTCGTACCACCCTCTATGTACACCCCAGTACGTTCGAGCCCCACCCCCACCCCAGTACGTGTCATACCCCCATGTACCTACACCCCAGTACATTCCAGTCGTACCCCCACCCCAGTACGTGTCATACCCCCATGTACCTACATCCCAGTACGTTCCAGTCGTACCCCCACCCCAGTACGTGTCGTACCACCCTCTATGTACACCCCAGTACGTTCGAGCCCCACCCCCACCCCAGTACGTGTCGTACCACCGTCTATGTACACCCCAGTACGTTCCAGTCGTACCCCCACCCCAGTACGTGTCATACCCCCGTGTACCTACATCCCAGTATGTTCCAGTCGTACCCCCACCCCAGTACGTGTTGTACCACCCTCTATGTACACCCCAGTACGTTCGAGCCCCACCCCCACCCCAGTACGTGTCATACCCCCCGTGTACCTACACCCCAGTACGTTCGAGCCCCACCCCCACCCCAGTACGTGTCATACCCCCCGTGTACCTACACCCCAGTACGTTCGAGCCCCACCCCCACCCCAGTACGTGTCATACCCCCCGTGTACCTACACCCCAGTACGTTCGAGCCCCTCCCCCACCCCAGTACGTGTCATACCCCCCGTGTACCTACACCCCAGTATGTTCCAGTCGTACCCCCACCCCAGTACGTGTCGTACCACCGTGTACCTACACCCCAGTACGTTCCAGTCGTACGCCCACCCCAGTACGTGTCGTACCACCGTGTACCTACACCCCAGTATGTTCGAGCCCCACCCCCACCACAGTACGTGTCATACCCCCCGTGTACCTACACCCCAGTACGTTCCAGTCGTACCCCCACCCCAGTACGTGTCGTACCACCCTCTATGTACACCCCAGTACGTTCAAGCCCCACCCCCACCCCAGTACGTGTCGTACCACCGTCTATGTACACCCCAGTACGTTCCAGTCGTACCCCCACCCCAGTATGTGTCATAACCCCGTGTACCTACATCCCAGTACGTTCCAGTCGTACCCCCACCCCAGTACGTGTCGTACCATCGTGTACCTACACCCCAGTATGTTCGAGCCCCACCCCCACCCCAGTACGTGTCATACCCCCGTGTACCTACACCCCAGTACGTTCCAGTCATACCCCCACCCCAGTACGTGTCGTACCACTGTGTACCTACACCCCAGTATGTTCGAGCCCCACCCCCACCCCAGTACGTGTCATACCCCTGTGTACCTACACCCCAGTACGTTCCAGTCGTACCCCCACCCCAGTACGTGTCATACCCCCGTGTACCTACATCCCAGTACGTTCCAGTCGTACCCCCACCCCAGTACGTGTCGTACCACCCTCTATGTACACCCCAGTACGTTCGAGCCCCACCCCAGTACGTGTCATACCCCCCGTGTACCTACACCCCAGTACGTTCGAGCCCCACCCCCGCCCCAGTACGTGTCATACCCCCCATGTACCTACACCCCAGTACGTTCCAGTCGTACCCCCACCCCAGTACGTGTCGTACCACCCTCTATGTACACCCCAGTACGTTCGAGCCCCACCCCCACCCCAGTACGTGTCATACCCCCCGTGTACCTACACCCCAGTACGTTCGAGCCCCACCCCCACCCCAGTACATGTCATACCCCCGTGTACCTACACCCCAGTACGTTCGAGCCCCACCCCCACCCCAGTACGTGTCATACCCCCGTGTACCTACACCCCAGTACGTTCCAGTCGTACCCCCACCCCAGTACGTGTCATACCACCGTCCATGTACACCCCAGTACGTTCGAGTCCTACCCCCACCCCTGTACGTGTCGTACCACCGTGTACCCAGTACGTTCGAGTCCTACCCCCACCCCTGTACGTGTCGAACCACCGTGTATGTACATCCCAGTACGTTTGAGTCCTACCCCCAACACAACCTCCTAACTACGGAGCGCACCCCAGGCCCCAACATCACAACCGCATGTACGAGTCGTACCAAGCCACACACAAGGACAGCACCGTACAACCAAATGGCCCATGTACACACCGTACACACGCTCAAAACGCATGGACACAACCAGGACAAAACAAAACAACACAACAATACACCATTCGAATGGCACAAAGCCACTAAACATGGCCAAAAAACACCAAAACAACA
This sequence comes from Triturus cristatus, assembly GCF_964204655.1. NCBI lineage: Eukaryota > Metazoa > Chordata > Amphibia > Caudata > Salamandridae > Triturus > Triturus cristatus. The sequence goes on from NC_140585.1 coordinate 162,832,930, forward strand.
CCTTCACTGACCTGCAACTGCCAAAAACAAACAGAGGCCCAATACACCACCACTCCTTATAACGAACCCACCCACAATTCAAACACAGCCACACCCACCAATGGACCAATAAAAAGGGCCCACACACACAAACCATGAGCCTTTGCAACAGACCCACTGCTGCCAGACCCCACAGACAACCCACAGCACCAGACCTCAACCTTTACTACACCTTACACTTGCACACCTTCACACAACCACCTTCACAAACACACCCTCATCACATTCACACACACACGCACCTGCACAACCACACCCACACACCCACAACCATCCACACACCACCCCCACCATCCACACCCCCCCCACCATCCACACCCCCCCCACCATCCACACCCCTCATCATGCCCACTACCAAGAATCCAAAGTTCAGTAACCGAGAGTTGGAGGTTCTTGTTGATCAAATCCTCAGAGTCGAGCCACAGATCTTTGGAACATTGGTCAGAAACACCAGCCAGGCAGCAAAAACAGCCATGTGGCAGACCATCGTCGATGCTGTGAATGCTGTTGCGGACACCAGACGGACCAGGCAGGAATGCCAGAACAGGTGGTACGATCTGCGGAGGAGGGTCCGAGCCAAGAGGCAGGATGAACACGACCAGGCCAACGCCACCGGAGGAGGGCCCTCCTGCAGACCCGTACACTACCATCCCTGGGAGGAGAGGGTGATGGCCATACTGCCGGTGGAGGCAGTCGAAGGATTAGAAGGACTCCGAGACCTGGGTGAGTACACAAACAACGCACCTCACATGGGGGGAACGGCATCCACAACCAACATCACTAACAGGCACGCAACCACCACAAGCCATCGCATGACTCAACCACACTCCATGAGCACGCATATGCCACTGCTGCCACCATGCCCCATGCACCCAGCTGGACAATGTCAAGTCACAGGCCACAGAAGACAACAACACATGACACGGTAACCCGGATGGCGGGAGGCTGGGCCCAAAAAAGCACATAGTGCAACTCAGAAGCAGACAACAATTCACTCTACCCATATGGCCTAGGTCACAGCCAGACAAACAGTGTGTCCCAACACAGGAATGACTTGCCAGCAAATGGCGGACGCCTTGCATCAACACATGGGGGTGAAGGCACTGTTTTGCACATGACAGCAGCTAATGAACAGCCAACATTGTGAAAGAGTGGCAGCACACACCACCACAGCAGCAGCGCACAGACACACATCACACCCAATGGGTGCCTGGAGATCAGAAACAAACTCACATCAACAAGCCAAGGGCCACTCAAAGATCTGCTAACAGTGTGTGCCCAGGAAGCTGGGCCGAGGTGACAGAGGGTGACACACGGAGGGAGGGAGAGGGGGACAGAGAGGGAGGGAGAGGGGGACAGAGATGGAGGGAGAGGGGGACAGAGAGGGAGGGAGAGGGGGACAGAGAGGGAGGTAGAGGGGGACAGAGATGGAGGGAGAGGGGGACAGAGAGGGAGGGAGAGGGGGACAGAGAGGGAGGGAGAGGGGGACAGAGAGGGAGGGAGACGGACAGAGGGAGGAGGCTGACACACGGAGGGAGGGAGAGGGGGACACAGAGGGAGGTAGAGGGGGACAGAGAGGGAGGTAGAGGGGGACAGAGATGGAGGGAGAGGGGGACAGAGAGGGAGGGAGAGGGGAACAGAGAGGGAGGGAGAGGGGGACAGAGAGGGAGGGAGACGGACAGAGGGAGGAGGCTGACACACGGAGGGAGGGAGAGGGGGACACAGAGGGAGGGAGAGGGGGACAGAGAGGGAGGTAGAGGGGGACAGAGATGGAGGGAGAGGGGGACAGAGAGGGAGGGAGAGGGGGACAGAGAGGGAGGGAGAGGGGGACAGAGAGGGAGGGAGACGGACAGAGGGAGGAGGCTGACACACGGAGGGAGGGAGAGGGGGACACAGAGGGAGCAAGACACAGGGAGAGCTAATCAGCCGTGTTGCGTGTGTGAATGTCTGCTCGTCAGCAGGTAGACTGCGTGCATGTAGACAAGGGTGGCCAGTGCCAGAACCCCCCCTCTTCACCATGGCAAAACACAGGGCCATGTCACAACCTGTACACGGGAACAAGGACAGCTACCTGGATCATATAAGTGTGTGGATCCCCTCCATGTGCGCATGTACAGTGCTTCACGGAAGGCGCCAATGCATGGCTCGCCACACCTGCCCACTCCACTGCTGACTGCAGTCACACTTGACGCAGCAAGTAAGACTGTGCCACACATAGTTAAAGGGGCCAAAGTGGTGGCCAAGGGACACACCCATGCACAAGTGCACTGTGAGTGGAATGCAAGACAGATCCTAATTCCAAGAGGAAATGTGCCAACTTTGAAACGGATGAAACATGGATGTTGCATGGACCAAAATTAACATTGTCTCTCTCACACACAGGTCAACGTCGTGGTGCACCCCCCAACACTGGGGGGGAACACTCACTGGACCCGGATCTGCAGGAGCCCGATCCCACCGGCAGCGACCACTCTCACCACTCTGCGGACGACCGCTACCGACCTGGCCCCTCTGGTGTCCAACCACCTGCAGCACCTGCGTCAGGTACAACTGTGCCAACCACCACCCCCACTCCTGCCACATCCCAGGAGACACCCAGGATCCCTGCCCCAACACGACAATGCAGCCAGGCTCGCCAGGAGGGACACGGTGTCCCGGGCACCCAGGAGGAGGCAGCCGACAACGCCAATGCCACCCCTCAGGGGTCCCGGAGACCCCATGTGCCCACAAGTGCAGGCCAGGCGCAAGTGGGCAGGGGTGGTGGGAGTGTAGGACGGCGGAGGCGCGAGCCTGACCAGTTGGCTGGGGATCCGGTATTTTCCCATGTCCGTAACATCCTGATATCATACCGGCAGGACACCACGGGCATGGCCCAGGTTGTGTCCGTCCTCAAGGGGATCAAGGCCCAGCAGGCCCAGCAACATGCGGAGCTAATTGCCTGTCTACTGGTACACCAACGGAGGATGGAGGACAGACAGGCTGAGCAAGTGACGGCATTCCAGGGGATTCACGCTACACTCCGTCGGATGGCCGACACCATGGCCGACCCTCCCTGTGCCAGAAGGCGGAGAACATCACCACCCACAGGGAGGGATCAGGAGGAGGAGGAGGAAACATCCGACGGAGCATCCCAGACGTCGTCACGGCCTGCTGGTGAGGTTCCCCGCAGGAGGCGGGGTCGTCCACGGAAAGGACCGTGAGGGTGGCTGCTACATCACCTGGACACCTGGCCTGGCACCTGGCCCACTGGAGCAACAGCATCACAGCATCAAGAGACATTCTCTGCCACATGGCCCTGCTGGTCACTGGCTGACCAATGTTGACAAAGACTGTGGCATGGACTCTGAGGATTTCCAATGGCAAGGACACCAACTCCCCTACTGAACTTTGGATTCCCTAATCCCGGAAAGCCCCTCACTTTGTCCCCCCCCACCCAATAATAAATCACACTATGAAGAGTAGATGCCTGCTGGTAGCATTATTACCTGACATGTGTCTTGTAAAGTCTAAACATGCCTGAGTCATCTTTTCTCTTCAACCATCCACACCCTGGGGCCTGAGTCTGGCACAGGACACATGGGTCACAGTTTATTAGGCAAGACAGACATGGAGCACCATACACACCCGTGATGGGCACAACCAGCTGAGGGGGTGGCCGAACAACCGTGCTGACACACACATTGAGTACACCAACAGCCATGCGCAGAGGTCAGGGATCCAGTCCAGTGTCCTGGTTGGCACCCAGGTATGTGTAGACAGGTGGCAGAACCATGTCCTGCAAGCTTGAGTCCGGTGGATGCAGAGAATGGGGGCCTGGCCAACGTTGGATGCATGGGGATGGCACATGTCACAATACCCACGCAGTCATGGACATCATGCCCAATACACAGTCTCAGCCCACACACACAGCTTGCATATTGCGACTCGACACATTGACACATAGCCACAATCAGGGAATACCATGCCAGACATGCAGGATGCACCGTGCCAACACACCAGCATTGACTGAGAAGAGGCACCTTGGAGGCATAGGGACACCTTTATTAGTCATGTATTCGGGTTTGCAGAGGCAACTCGAAGTACACATGAACACATCATGTGGAGTGACATGTGGGTCCAACACTGGCACCCCCCTTCTGCAGCACAAATGCGTGATAGCCATGGTACTGGCACACAAGCGTCGGCTAACAGCTAAATACCCACAGCTGCACACGGAGAGCCTGCCATACACCATAGATCCGCTGATGTGGAAGTCCCACACCATGTCAAGCCAATGCTAACCGCATGTGTCCGAGGGCAGTGTCACACACATTGATGCCATCATCACAATCCACTATCCCATCACTGATGACTGTCAACCAGGCAGACCATCTATTCAGGTGTACACAGCTGCATGTCGTGTCCCATGGGGATGCAACATGGCTGCAGAGGAACCAAACCCCGACAGGGGCAGTGTGCACACATCGTGAACAACTGCCACACCCAATACACCCCAGATGCATCCCTTACCCCATGGAGACTTCCAAACGTGTCCGTGCCTGTAACGCTGAGTCAGCCCACGATGTCATGTCCATGAGGAATAGCAGTGCCACAACAATGCAACCAGCAAACGGCATGCGCAGGTACCTGGGGAAGAGAGGCACACAAGAAGTCAGCCACAAAAAGCACAGCCACTTGCATGTGCATTTACTCGACACATGTATGGATGACAACATGCTAGGTCACAATTATGACTGGGGAAATACTACCATCACTGCCACCATCACTCCAGTGACACACCCACACACACCTCTGACCCACGTGCCATACATGCAGGTGGAGACACACATCACAATGCATGCCACACGGGGACCAATGTGTGCACACTCAGACACTGGTACTCACCACTAAGCAAAGAAGTCGCGTATGAGCCGAGTCCGGATGTCCTCTTGCGGCTCCGCATCCTCCACATCACTAGCCCCATTGCCAAGCCCTTCGTCCTCCACGGGTGGATGGTCCTCGTCATGTTGATCCAGGATGAGTGGCACAGCTCTTTCAACTGCCATGTTGTGCAGCATGCAGCAGACCATGAAGATCTTGCAGACCTTCGCCGGGGCATAAGGGAGTGCACCGCCGGTCTTGTGGAGGCACCGGAATCGGCTCTTCAGCATGCCAAACGTCCTCTCTATCAGTCGCCTTGTCCGGACATGGGCGGTGTTATGGCGGAGCTGGGCCGGCGTGATGCGGTTGCGGAGAGGTGTCAGCAGCCAAGGCATGTTGGGATAGCTAGCGTCCCCTACATGGGAAGCACATGGACATCGTTAGAACTGGTGAAGCGGTCGTGCTGGTCGGCTATACAGAATACAGGACAGACAGACTGTACCCACCAACAACACATGCCCGTTCGTTGCGCAGCTGCATCATCATATCAGGCATCCCGCTACGCCTCATGATGTAGGCATCGTGTGCTGATCCTGGAAAACGAGCACAGACATGTGAAATCACCATATTGGACAGACACACCACAAGGGCATTGATGGAGTGGTAGTGCTTCCGATTGCGGTACGCCACCTCCCGTGCGTGTGGTGGTACCAAACCTACATGTGTCCCATCTATGGACCCAATGACATGGGGCATCCCTCCCAGGGCATAGAATCCACGCTTGACCTCAGTCATCTGTTCAGGGGTTGGGAACTTGATGAAGTCATCCAGGTGAATCAACATGGCCTCCAAGAAATCATGCAGCACACCGCTGAACATGCTCTGGGACATGCCACCAACATGAGCTATGGTATATTGGAAGGTACCCGTGGCAAGAAAATGTAGGGCAGCCATTACCTTCAGCTGGGGTGTCAGTGCCGTAGGATACCTGTGCTGCGGTTGCAGGTGTGGTGCCAGTCTCGCCGTCAGCTCCAGGATCAACGGTTGGGTGAAGCGGTAGAGCCGGATGCTGTCATTCTCCTGCATGGCAGCCAAGTCTGGAATTCTTCGGGCAAGAGGCGGCGCTCTGCAGTAATTTGGAAGTGACAAGGAAGAGTGAGTGCACTACGACAACAACTCATGTCTACTGAGCACATGTAAATCTGGCAATACACACATGCTACATAGGGAGTCAGGTATGTGCTACATGCCCAGGACACGTATGGATGCAAGGTGACACTCCTTCCAAGACCCAGCTACACACGGAGATTGAGAACCTCCCCATGCCACGCCATGGGAATAGCTGTGTCCCAGTGCAAGTGAACAGCCCGACGCAAGACAGGAGTGACATACACCCACACATCAGCAGAAGTGGGATGCCGATTGCAGAGACTGGTTGCGGAACACCGGAGCCACAGGTCACATGACATTACACTAGGCCTGCCCACACACCTTGCCATGAAGGTGCACATGTCATGACTCACCACACATTCCTTGTGAGGATGCTGACATGGCCTTGTCACGCTACTCCGTGTCCCATGCATACATGTGCACCTCACATCCGATAACACATGTGGCATGGTGTGCGGGACAGTGTGCAATGACAATCTACACACAGACACATGTTTGTTGCTGCAACGGCTGCAGCTTTTGAGGGTGCTACAACATCAACCTGATGAAAATCCCGGACACATGAATGACATAGTCACATTTTGCACTGTGGGTAGTGACAAGTCATGTGTCATGACCCCTGTACCGGGCATCATGGGACACTTCCGTGTGTTGGTGTCCGTGCCATGCCAGTGACGCTCACCCCAAGTGCGCAGTCCGACATGACTATCACTATGGGTCTGCACGCGTATGCGTACCCGTAGTGGTACGGACCGTACACACGCATCTACGCTCACTATCACTATGGGTCTGCACGCGTATGCGTACCCGTAGTGGTACGGACCGTACACACGCATCTACGCTCACTATCACTATGGGTCTGCACGCGTATGCGTACCCGTAGTGGTACGGACCGTACACACGCATCTACGCTCACTATCACTATGGGTCTGCACACGTATGCGTACCCGTAGTGGTACGGACCGTACACACGCATCTACGCTCACTATCACTATGGGTCTGCACGCATATGCGTACCCGTAGTGGTACGGACCGTACACACGCATCTACGCTCACTATCACTATGGGTCTGCACGCGTATGCGTACTCATAGTGATAGTGAGCGTACATGCGAGTGTACGGCCCGTACCACTACGAGTACGCATACGCATGCAGACCCATAGTGATAGTGAACGTAGGCATGCATGTACGGGCCGTTGCCATGCATTTGGGGTGCCCTAGGGCCCCGAAACGCACCGTACCTGTGTGTGATGCTCCAAATTACATAGGGGACAAGTATTAAGGCCTACATGCATGCTGGTTGTCATGGAAACCAAGTTCAATTTTCGAAATTGTTCTGGAAGGTGCACAGCAGAAGTCAGTTGGAATTATTCTACTTTGTTGCAATGTGTTTGTGGGGCTGACATCATGCAGGAGAATAAAACCGATAGAGAACCCACAGACTGCTAGGTTTGAAGGGATTGGTGGAAACATAGGATGCAAATGTGAGTGACCAATCACTCTGTACTCATGTGCATGAGACTGGGCAGAAGGGCACATATAAGGCAGCCAGGTCCCATGAGGGAGTACTTGCCTGCACATCTTTGCATTCGTTGACCCAGCGGCTGCTACTGATTCCCTGGAACCATGTCAAGGGCTGTGGAGAGGACACAGCCATTCACCCTGGAGGAGAACATGGCTCTGCTGGATTTGATCCTCCCACAGTACTCCATGCTGTATGGGCGACCAGGGTATCAGGTGAGTGCATGGGCCACTGCCACAGACTGTCCCTATGTTGTGACTGTGACTTCAGGCATTGTGTCCTGGTGTGACACACATGCCATGTACTGTCGGGGGGGTCCCAGGGGGGGGGGGTGCCTGATGTCTCCCAGCAGTGCCCTGAGACAGGAGGGGTGGGGGCCTATCACTCACAGCAGTGCCCTGAGACAGGAGGGGTGGGGGCCTATCACTCACAGCAGTGCCCTGAGACAGGAGGGGTGGGGGCCTATCACTAACAGCAGTGCCCTGAGACAGGAGGGGTGGGTGTGATGCACAGTGTGAGCCTTGATCGTTGATTGTGACATTGCCATCATTCCACCTGTGTACCCACTGTGGCACGTACTGCTTTTTCCCTCACCAGGGGATGATGTCCCTATGACAAAGGTGCAATGCGTTGACTGCATGACATGCCTTGTTGTAACCAGCTAATTTGTACCCATATGTCTCTCTGTGACATGTGGCTGGTGTATTGATGTGGTGTCACTTGTTCCTCCTCACAGGTAGGCGCCACTGCCAAGGAGCAGATCTGGCTGACCGCCGTCAGTGCCGCGAGGACTGTGGATGGTCGGAGGCGGAGCCTGCCCCAGGTGAGGAAACGCTGGCAGGATATCCGGTGCTGGACGCGGAGGATTGCACGGCTCCTGCTGGGGGACTCACCTGAGAGCCACAAGAACCGCGGCCGCCGCCGTCTGAGCCACCTCCACAGGCGTGTGCTGCCGGTGGTCTTTCCAGACCTGGAGAGGCGCTTACAGGCGATGCAGCAGCTGGAAGGGGGTAGGTACATGTGTGTTTGTTGTGTGTCACCGGCATTTGTAAGGGCACAGTAGCATGAATTCACTGGCAGGGTTTAAAGGTGCTGTGCAGATCCTGTTTGCCCCAGTATAGCACTGCGCCCCTGCCACCCTTCCCCTCCTTGCAATGTGTTCCCTGGTCTGTGTGTAGTCACTCCTTCACAAGGTAATGTAGGCTGGCGCTTTGTCCACGTGAACAATGACTGTAGCATCATGTGTGGGGGTGGTGTGTAACAGGTTGTGGGACCTTGCCTGTGCACTGTCAAGTTCACTGCATGTGGGTTCCATGTCAGTTGGCACTGATGCTGACTCCAGACATGGGAGTTGGTCTCTCATGTGTCATGCCTTACAGCGCGCATGTCCTATGTAGTGGCCTGTGACATGATGTGCATGAGTGTGCGATACGCATAGTGCAGGGATGGTGACGTGTGTTGCAGTCATTACCATTCAGTAGCATGTAGTTGCGTGCCCACTACTGTCCCCTGGGGCACCTTTTCCTCAGTGGTGTATGTGTCATCATTAACGTGGACACTCTCAGTGTCTACAGCGTAGGTTGTGCTCTGTGCCATTGTCCCCTGTCACCATGTATATAGACGTGCTATTTTGTACAGGTGTCCACTGTGCAGCCTGACCTGATTGTCCTTCTTCATACTCACAGTTGCCAGTGCCTGTGTGTCTTGTTATACTCATCTGAGGATGGGCACTGGTACCTCATTATTTGTACAGGCGCACCTTGGCTGTTTGGCGTCCAATCTTGCATTTTGCCTGCCCCTGTGTTTATCACCCAGACTATGAGATGTTGGTGCCACCTGTGTCTCAACAATTTGCCTCGTGTAGGGTCTTGTTGGGGCGGGCAATGTGTCAAATCCTGATTTCTACTTGCTGGGTCTGGGCAGTGTGTGATGTTTCTGGACACACACGCAATGTGCAGTGACCGAGTCATGTTGGGCATGTTTTCAGCATTACCTATGCAGCATGTGTCTCAAGTTCATGGATATGGTCCCTGGTCATCGGTATTTTCGCCAACGCTGTGTGGTGCAGATGCAGTGCTGGATTGTCCCCAGGGCCTGGGTGCTATGTCAGACTCCGTTTCCTGTGTTTAGCTATTGTCTCATGCTCTCCATGGTATTTCAGTGGCATGGTGGCTCAACCAACTGTGTGTTTCATGCCCTACATCGGTACCTTGTTTAGTAGATGTTAGGGATCTTCCTTTTCAGGCTATGCAGTGTTACCTATGTCGATTGGACTCATGTGACTGATGTGTACAGCTGTCTGATTAATTTCTGTCTCTCCACCCTGCCCACAGCATCGTCGGGGGACACAGAGGGAGACATGGACACAGGCAAGGCGGAGGGACCGAGCACCAGTGCCAGCCGTGACATCGGGGCTGGCACATCGAGTGGGACAGAGGTGGAGGATAGTGCGGCCGAGGACCTGTCGACTGGCACGTCAGAATACGAAGCTGACAGGTCCGAGGAGGATGTCTCCGAGTGGGCGGTGGCTGCACCAGCAGCTGACAGCGGAACAACACCTCGCACCGCCCCCTCAGTTCCCATCAGCCGCCTCCCACTTGCTCGTGTCCCTTCCCAGCGTGCCCGGTCACAGCATGTCTCCTTCCTGCCAGGCACCACACCCCCTGCCCCTAACTCCACTGCTGCCGCCAATGCAGAGTCTGTGGACATCCAGCGGCAACTGCAGGTTGGTCAGGCTGCGATCCTTAATGTCCTCCATGCCCACGGCAAAACCCTCACCAACATCGAGGCTTTCTTGGAGGGCATTCATTCATCGCAGGCTGACCAACGCAACTTGCTGAGGTCCATAGACTCCACACTGACTGCAGCAGTGGGTCTCCTGCAGCGCGACCTCCCCCCACCTACCCCTGCCCCATCCACACTTCCCACTCCCATGCCTGTCCCACGTACACCCAGACGTCGGCATGCACCCACATCAACGGACACGGGCACCACACCAGCAGGGAAGGTCCACCGCACTCCTCCTGACACGCACACACAGGGTGAGGTAGGCACACCCACTGGGTCGGGGGGCAAACGTGTGACATGCAGCCATAGTGGGAGTCCGCATTCCACCCAGTCCACTCCCTCCAAATCCCCTCCCCTCAGCTCTCCTGGCCACATCTCCCCCAAGGACTCCTTCATGGCCGCTCTGTCCCTGAGATCCACAGTTACACCACCACGCAAGCGGTCAAGGAGGTCCCCGGTCAGGGTGGTTGAGTCTCCCCCCCTGTCTCCACCCTCCCCCGGTGGCGCTGCGACCCATCCCTCTGACCCCCCCCTCCTTGGTGCCTGAGGTCCCTTCGGGTGCAGGGGACTCCCTGGAGGACCTTGCAAAGGTGTGTAGTGCCATCCTGGCCTCCGCCTTTGGCACTGACCCACCCCCTGTGGTGGAGTCCTCCATCCCTGCACCCACAACGCCGCCCCTTTGCCCTGATGTCCCTGCGGTGCCTGTTGCTTCCCCCCCCCTGATGCCCTCACCAGTGTGGAAGACGATGCCATTTGACTGTGCAGGCAAGGTAGGGGACACGCATCCCACTGTGTCCCCCATCCAGCTGAGAATCATTGACTGCCCTATGGGCTTTGTGAATATTGAACTGCCTGCGATCCACGGACATTGTGCTCATGCTGAATAAAGCTTAATTTTGTTTTCATTATCACACTACTGCTATGCTGGTATTGGTGTTGGTGGGGCTGCTACATGGTTTTGGGTGGTGTGTAAGGGTTTGGGTGTGTGGGATATGTAGTAGTGTACTGCTCATTGGTGGGACCCTGGGATCTGTGTGCCATCACAAGGTGTTGGCTAACTTTCTTTGTTCATGTAAGCAGTTACTGCATGGTGCACTTGTCCCAGGGTGTATTCCTTCCTCTGTGTACCCAGCTTTCTTCCCTGCAGGGTGTTCCCAATGTTTAGCGCAGAGCTGTGTCTACATGAGCTGTGTGTGTGACGGAGCCCTTCTACTTTGGCCATGCATGCAGGGCCATGTCTCCACCTGCAACAATCGTGGCATCCTTGGTGATCACTGTACTTGTGTGTGGAGTCTGTTGACATGAGTTCATGGGGACATGTTCCCTTGTAGGCAGTATGCATGTGGATAATTCTGGCCTCACACACATGTGTTACACCCCTCCTGTCTCAGGGCACTGCTGGGAGTGATAGGCACCCACCCCTCCTGTCTCAGGGCACTGCTGTTAGTGATATGCACCCACCCCTCCTGTCTCAGGGCACTGCTGGGAGGACTCTGCACACACCCCTCCTGGCTCAGGGCACTGCTGGGAGGACTCCACACCCATCCCTCCTGTCTCAGGGCACTGTTGGGAGTGATAGGCACCCACCCCTCCTGTCTCAGGGCACTGCTGTTAGTGATAGGCACCCACCCCTCCTGTCTCAGGGCACTGCTGGGAGGACTCTGCACACACCCCTCCTGGCTCAGGGCACTGCTGGGAGGACTCTGCACCCACCCCTCCTGTCTCAGGGCACTGCTGGGAGTGATAGGCACCCACCCCTCCTGTCTCAGGGCACTGCTGGGTGGACTCTGCACACACCCCTCCTGGCTCAGGGCACTGCTGGGAGGACTCCACACCCACCCCTCCTGTCTCAGGGCACTGCTGGGAGGACTCCACACCCACCCCTCCTGTCTCAGGGCACTGCTGGGAGGACTCTGCACACACCCCTCCTGGCTCAGGGCACTGCTGGGAGTGATAGGCACCCACCCCTCCTGTCTCAGGGCACTGCTGTTGGTGATAGGCACCCACCCCTCCTGTCTCAGGGCACTGCTGGGAGGACTCTGCACACACCCCTCCTGGCTCAGGGCACTGCTGGGAGGACTCTGCACACACCCCTCCTGGCTCAGGGCACTGCTGGGAGGACTCTGCACCCACCCCTCCTGTCTCAGGGCACTGCTGGGAGTGATAGGCACCCACCCCTCCTGTCTCAGGGCACTGCTGGGTGGACTCTGCACACACCCCTCCTGGCTCAGGGCACTGCTGGGAGGACTCCACACCCACCCCTCCTGTCTCAGGGCACTGCTGGGAGGACTCCACACCCACCCCTCCTGTCTCAGGGCACTGCTGGGAGGACTCTGCACACACCCCTCCTGGCTCAGGGCACTGCTGGGAGTGATAGGCACCCACCCCTCCTGTCTCAGGGCACTGCTGGGTGGACTCTGCACATACCCCTCCTGGCTCAGGGCACTGCTGGGAGGACTCCACACCCACCCCTCCTGTCTCAGGGCACTGCTGGGAGGACTCCACACCCACCCCTCCTGTCTCAGGGCACTGCTGGGAGTGATAGGCACCCACCCCTCCTGTCTCAGGGCACTGCTGTTAGTGATAGGCACCCACCCCTCCTGTCTCAGGGCACTGCTGGGAGGACTCCACACCCACCCCTCCTGTCTCAGGGCACTGCTGGGTGGACTCTGCACACACACCTCCGATTTCAGGATATGTACGCTTGGAACATACACGGTGGGGGTACGCTCAATGCATTCGAGGTGAGGGTACGAGTCTACTTACACTGGTGTGGTGGGGGTACGCTCCATGCATACGCGGGTGAGGGTACGGGTCGTACTTACACTGTTGGGGTGTGGGGTACGCTCCTTGCATACGCGGGTGAGGGTACGGGTCGTACTTACACTGTTGGGCTGGGGGGTACGCTCCTTGCATACGCGGGTGAGGGTACGGGTCGTACTTACACTGTTGGGGTGGGGGTACGGTCTGTGAGTCCACGGGTGGGGGTAGGAGTCGTACTTACACTGTTGGCATGGGGGTACGCTCCATGCATAGGCGGGTGGGGGTACGGGTCGTACTTACACTGTTGGGCTGGGGGGTACGCTCCATGCATACGCGGGTGGGGGTACGGGTCGTACTTACACTGTTGGGGTGGGGGTACGGTCCGTGAGTCTGCGGGTGGGGGTAGGAGTCGTACTTACACTGTTGGCATGGGGGGTACGCTCCATGCATAGGCGGGTGGGGGTACGGGTCGTACTTACACTGTTGGCATGGGGGTACGCTCCATGCATACGTGGGTGGGGGTACGGGTCGTACTTACACTGTTGGCATGGGGGTATGCTCCATGCATACGCGGGTGGGGGTACGGGTCATACTTACACTGTTGGGATGGGGGGTACGCTCCATGCATACGCGGGTGGGGGTACGGTCGTACTTACACTGTTGGGGTGGGGGGTACGCTCCTTGCATACGCGGGTGAGGGTACGGGTCGTACTTACACTGTTGGGCTGGGGGTACGCTCCATGCATATGCGGATGGGGGTGCGGGTCGTACTTACACTGTTGGGGTGGGGGTACGGTCCGTGAGTCCGCGGGTGGGGGTAGGAGTCGTACTTACACTGTTGGCATGGGGGTACGCTCCATGCATAGGCGGGTGGGGGTACGGGTCGTACTTACACTGTTGGCATGGGGGTACGCTCCATGCATACGCGGGTGGGGGTACGGGTCGTACTTACACTGTTGGCATGGGGGGTACGCTCCATGCATACGCAGGTGAGGGTACGGGTCGTACTTACACTGTTGGCATGGGGGTACGCTCCATGCATACGCGGGTGGGGGTACGGTTCGTACTTTCACTGTTGGGGTGGGGGGTGCGCTCCTTGCATACGGTGTGGGGGTAGGGTCCGTACATATACGTCCCCACGCTATGTGATGCTTGTGCGGCCCGTACCCAGGCCTTTGCCACGTGGGTGCGATCCGTCCCGCCATTGTTGGGGTGACGTGTGTGGGCGTGGTACGACTCGTACCCACGCTCTTCAGGCATGGGTACGGGACGTACCTGTCTGGTTGTGTTGCCGGTTCGCGTGGTGACGGACTTCCGTTGAGGCGGTCGCTGGCTTATCAGGACACGCCCCCACCCCCTCGTGGTGACCAGGGCATGGGAGTCAGGTATGTCCAGGCCATGTGTGGTGTGTGACTTATGTGGTTGTTTTGTGGCCTGCCCTGGTCGTGCCACCCCCACCCCACCCCACTTTCCCCCCTCCCTTAGTTATTCTGACCTTCTGCAGCGTCTGCGTCGTAACCTGTGGAGGAGGTGGACTGCTATGAGGGCAGGGATGACTCGTAGGTTCGGGTCCATGTCTGTCCGTCGCGTACTGGTACTCCTTGATCGCGTCGTCCTGTCGCGTACAGGTCCTCCTTGATCGCGTCGTCCTGTCGCGTACGGGTCCTCCTTGGTCGCGTGGTCCTGTGTGTCCGTCGCGTACTGGTCCTCCTTGTTCGCGTCGTCGTCTGTCCGTCGCATACTGGTGGTCCTTGTTCGCGCCGTCCTGATTTCCCGGCAGTTTTTGGCTGCCGCAAAATATTCACCGTGCGGGGTGACGTCGGTGCTAATCGTGTTTCCTGGGTCGTGAATGGCTGGCTGCGAGCGTCCCGACGTCAGGTCGGCGCTTTTCCGGATCGCATTGGTAGTTTTTTTTTGGTCGGTCGGGCTTTTTTACGATTCGTACGGTACTGGTGTACCCGTGCGAATCGTAATTCCTTGTTTGTAAAAATTGACGACCGGGTACGCGTCGGACGGAGATTATGCTCCGTCCGACGGTTCGTACCCGGTTTTTGCCGGATCGTGATCGGCACCTTTGTATCTATATGATACAGGTCATCTTGTTTACTCTGCACTGTCCCTCATATCAGGATATATTATAGTACTTTCTGTATATAATTGACATAGGTCACCCTGCTTATTTGCACTAGATATTATGTAAATGTGTATTGTACTTTGTTGTATTGATTGAGTATGATGTCTTTTTGTTATTAACTTAATTGTACGTTTTTATACTTTTTACACTGTAACCGATACTCCTGATTAGAATGCTTTTATGGTGGTACATTTTGCACCGAATAAAGCTTGTTTTGAAGTTTGAAGTTAGTGTTATGCATTTTAGTATGTATTTTATATGTATGTATTCCACATGTTTTATTAAGTTTTGTATTTTTTTTAAATATATGTATTAATTGTTTGGAAGTTAGTAATTTTTTTCTAACCAACTTTTGTGTTTTTGTACCATAGCGGGTAGTGTGTGTATAGGGGAATAGGATGGGAAGTAATTTAATTACAGTGAATGAATTCTAAATTTATTGAAATTATTCAATATTTTTAATTAAATTTTGCATTTTAGTTCTGTAGCGGGTTGTGGGCTTATAGGGGAATAGGGTGGGAAGTAATTTTATTCTAATTAAGTAATTATTAATTTTTATTTATTGGTATTTTGTAAGTAAAGTAAGTAAGTCAAGTTTTTTTTATTGAATGTATTTAATAAAACCAATACAAAAGACACATTAAAATTCGTCAATAAGATTGCAATCAACATTTATGTTTAAAAAGTAAGGAATAAAAAAGGCAGGTATGTTCATTTCCCGAAGTTCTGAATTCATCATAATTTCTCTTTTTTAAAACAAGTTAATTTCTAAAAGTGCGCAATCACCTCTCTCCTGTTTGAAAGTCATGTGCAAATGGCTGGTATTCCTGTCCATTTTGGTGCCATTAGAACACTTACTGTTGGCGCTATATGTTAGATTTAGACAATAATCAGCTGACTTTCTGCAGAAATGTGGTTACCCTAAAAGAGAGTTGAATGGCAATTTAAAAGTTGCATGATGGCTGGTCGACAAGATCTAATCTGCGAAATGCGAAGTGCGTGGAGTATGTATTGCCATCTCAGTGTATTCACAGCTGGGCAGATGTACACTAGGCGAATGAGAGACTCTTTGGCTTGGCCACAAAGTTGGCAAAACATTGTTGGCCATGACTGTTTCCATTTTGGGACCTGATCTTTTGTGGTAAAAGCTCCCAACCTGATCAACAGTAGCTGGTGCTGGGTTGATGGAGTGACATGCTGGACGAGGTACGGTTGGGGCGCTCGCATCTCATATGAGGATAAGACCACCCAACCATGTCTTTTTTTTTGATAGGGCAGCTTTATCCATTATCCAGGACTTTTGCTTTGCTGCATTGTTAATTATATTTTTAAATGCATTATAACAGTGGTCTGAATTCCAAGCGTCATGCATGTCAAGTGTTGTCAATGCTTGCTCGAGTGTGGTGTGCCAAGCTTTTCCTCCCTTGGATTGATTCTTTATTTCTGTCCAGCAGTGCCCCAACAAAGAGTCCTCAAGTGCTGCCTTCAATTTCCAACACATCTTTATTACTGCGGCTTG
Source organism: Triturus cristatus (assembly GCF_964204655.1). NCBI lineage: Eukaryota > Metazoa > Chordata > Amphibia > Caudata > Salamandridae > Triturus > Triturus cristatus. The sequence goes on from NC_140585.1 coordinate 162,849,724, forward strand.
TCTGATTGGATGTTGATTTAATAACCCGAATTCCAAATAAGCCTGAGCTTGAGATACATGCTGCAGAATCCGGAAGACTTGTTTGAATCACCCTGATTGCAATATGTTCAAGAAGTTGGCATCTTGTGGCTTGTTTAAGGGAAAAAGCTGAATGATAAGTTTTAAAATTGGGGAATTTAACACCTCCGTTAGGCCCCACCTTTCTTTAAAGATGACAAAGATCTACTCGAAGATTTACCTTTCCAAAGGAATTTGCTCAAAGTGGAATACATTTTCTTAAAATAGTATTGAGGAATGTGAATAGTAATCATAGAAATAATAAGTAAGATAAGAGGGAAAAGCATCATTTTGATTGAATCCAATTGACCTCACCAAGATAGGAAAAGGGGATGCCATTGATCCTTCATATCATTAAATTTTTTATAATATATTCAAAGTTTAATTTTAATGTTTCCAATAATGAAGGTGCAAACCACAGGCCTAGATATTTAATTTTAATTGGCTGCCAAGAGAAGCCAGATTGATCAAACAGGTGTTTTTGACGTAGAATATTTAAAGCCAAATTTTGCATTTATCCTGAGAGGGCAGAAAAAGTGGATACATGCTGAAGAAAAGGAGTAAGAGAAGTTTCAGGGTTAGAACAAAATAGAAGAATATCATCAGCATATACTGACATTTTAGCCTGATGAGGACCGAATTGAAACCCTGTAATATGATTGTCCATCTAATTTTACTTAAAAAAGGCTCCAATGCAATGACAAATAATAATGGAGATAAAGGGCATCCCTGTCATACTCCTCTACGTATTGGAAAGTAATCAGAAGCTTTACCATTAACAAAAACAGGAAGCATGAGGACCTGAGTATAATAAAGAAATGAGAGCAATCAGTTTAGGGGGAAAACATGCCCATTTCAGAGAATGGAACATAAACTCCCAACCAATCCTTTCGAATGCTTTCTCAGCATCTAGGGTGATTGCGGCCAAAGGGTGGTCTAAGGAAGAGGCTTTGCTTAAAACATTAAAGAAAACCGGAGAATTGTCAGATGCCAGTCGTTCTTTAACAAAATCTGCTTGTTCAGGGCCAATAAGGTCGGGCAGAATAAGATCAATACGAAGTGCGAAAATCTTGTAATCTGTGTTCACTAAGGAAATAGGTCTGTAGTTCTTACAGAGAGTAGGATCCTTATCCTCATTGGGAATTCAGCATATCAATGCTTCTTGAAACATAGTGCTAGAAGAACCATTATCCACGAAAGATTGGAATAAAAGTAAAAGATTGGGCAAAAGGAGTTTCGCAAAATGAGCATAAAACTCAGTGATAAAGCCATCAGGCCCAGGTGCTTTCCCATGTCGTAAGACCGAAATAGCATGAGAAATATCCATTAAAGAAATACCAGTAGCCAAAGATTCAAAATCAATGTAATTGGATGGAGGAGAGGGAATTGAACTAAAATAGGAAAGAAGATCAGCCATATCTGGTGATGATTCAGGAGTTTAAAGGTTCTTATAGAAGGAGACAAATTTGTTTAGAATGTCCTTATCTTTGAAAATAGAAATACCAGCAGGACCTTGTAGAGATTCAATTTTTGTTCTTTCTTTCCTCACTTTTAAGTAGTTAGCTAATAGTTTCCCCATTTTCTTTTGGCCCCCATAGTAGCGAGAACTACTTTGCAATAGATAATTGGAAGCTGTATCAGTAGACAATTTTGTTAAAGTAATTTTAGCGTCAATGAGATTCTTCAGCGAGGATTCACTATAAGAATGATAATTTGTGTATTCTAATTGTTTAATTTTATCAAGTAGTTGCGCGGATTTGGCTTCTAAGGATTTTCTCTTTTGTGATACAAAATTTATAATAAAACCTCTGGCAGCTGCATTAAAAGAATCCCATACCATCACAAAAGGGGAATCATAGGTAGTGTTGATAGAAAACATTTCAGAGGCAAAGGAATTGAATTTTTGACAAAAATTAGGGTCAAGGATTAGGGAATTATTAAAACGCCATCTTCCTGAGTGAGGGGTAAAGGGGATAAGATCTATATCAACAAGGACAGAAGCATGGTCAGAGATGTGGATTGGACCAATTTCAGATTGAATGGAATGTTGGTCCAAGGATTTGCTTAGAAAAAAGTAATCAATACGGGATTGAGAATGGTGAGCACCAGAACAAAAACTATATTCTCTAAGGTCAGGATGACATAGTCGCCAATGTCAACTAACGCTTTGCGCCGAACTGTGGAGGCAAACTGAGATTGCATTTTAGATGGAAATATTTAATTTTAGAATTCCTGACTAAAATGGGGTCGAGAATTTGATTAAAATCACCACCAAATACAATGTAATCGTTATCATATGTAAGTAGTTTGTGAGATATTTTAGTCCAGAAAACTTGATCGACCAAAGTGGGTCCATATACATTAAAAATAACTAAAGGAATCTTATCAATCAGAAGCTTAACAATAACCCAGCGACCTTCAACATCAGGGTCCCGATAAACCACAGAAACATGTAATTTCTTATGACATAGAATCAAGACTCCTTTTTTGTTACCCAGCACTAGAGAATTGAACATGTGACCCACCCAGCTTATCTTCAATTTGGAGGCTTCAATATCGGAGATATGAGATTCTTGGAGCAAAGCAATATCAGTTTTTAATTTTGCTAGATGGGAAAGTACCCATTGCCTTTTAAAAGGATTGTTTAGTCCCATAACATTCCAGGTAGTGACCCTGAATGCAATTTAATGAGAAAAGTGTGAGTAAACAACATGCTTACAGGAATAAGAATTAGATCTGTTTGGGAGATGTATAGAGAAAACAGATTAAATAAATGAAGTGATTGTGAAAGAAAAGGAGATTTAGGAAATGAAAGAGTAGAAAAGAAAAAACAAAAAAGGGGGAGAGAAAAAAGCAGTGTAAGAAACTATACATTAGAAAAAAAGATAAGAGAAGAATACAGAGAACAGGTAAACATCAAGACAATATGAGAAGATAAATAAGACAAAACTAGTATATAATCAAAACAGACATGACAGAGAACAAGTAATACTCATGGAGGATTCAAAATGTCCATGACTGAAGCTCCATGATGATGAAGGAACTCTTGTTATGCTGCTGGATCCTTAAAAGTTGTAGTCTTATCTTTGTAAGTGACCTTAAATGTACAAGGATGCAGAAGACCAAATTTGGCGTTGATAGCTCATATTGAGGACGTAAGTCAAGAATTTTTTTCCGACGATCTGCCATAACTTTAGCCACATCCTGAGAGAAAAAGAGATGATGACCTTCCCAAAATATTTGCTTTTTGGACTTGACAGCAGAAAAGACTTGAAGAAGTTCAGTGTATTGCAGCAATAGCATAATGACACCACAAGGTTTCATCGAAGTTTTTGGACCAAGTCTGTGTGCTTTTTGAATGTTAAGATGAGTAGTAGCAGGTAGGTCCAAGAGCTTAAACAGGAAAGACTGAAAAAGCTGTTGAATTGGAGCCTTCAATATTTTCAGGAAGACCATAAATTCTAAGATTATTTCTGCAATTTCGATTTTTCAAATCATCAGCTTGTTTTTTAAGAATGGATATTTCAGATTCCAGATGTGAAATACGAGAACATGAACCTTGAAGAGACTCTGTTCTCTGTTCCACAATAAGCAATTGTGAGTCCAGTGAAGAACATTTGGCATTCAAAAGCTGTAGAGTTTTGTTGGTTTCCTCCATGAAAGGTCTTAAAGCACGAATTTCCTCAAGTACTAAGTCCATGGAGGTCGAAGAGGAATTTACTGGAGAAGGAGGATCTTTCTTGGTGGAAATCACAGGTAATTTGCTTGGGGACTGTGTTTTAGGAATGGTGCCTGACGGATGGCCAGATTTAGAAGGAGACGTGTTATCCATGTCGTAGGAATTGAAGTCTGAGATTGAGCACTTATTAGCTTTGGAAGGAGTAGAAAGCTTAAGGTTCCTCTATCTTCCTATAAAGCGATATTGGAGTTTAGTAAGCAAAATACTGAGCTGAACTCTTTAAGTGTGCTTCCTTAAATTGTCAATGACACTATAGAAACATGCAGCAAAAAGAAAAGAAAAGTCAAGCCAATAGAGGAAGCACAAGGAAAATCATCGATGATGTGAAGAAAATATTCAAAGCACAGCGAGAAGGGTCCAAAGTATCTAGATAAAAGTAGAACTGCTTAAAAGAATCATAGTGTGATTCAAAGTGAGCAGAAGAAAGTCACACCAACAGGAGCAGTTGAGTGAGAACCAGCCAAATCAAGAGAAAAGGTCACCTCACAAAGGCAAGTCAATGAGACACAAAATGGCTGCTGTTATAACTGAGGCAGAGGTAATGTTCACATGATAGAATTAAAGGAGTAAAAAAGCAGAAAAGAGTCTCAATGGATACGAAAAATCAGCTGTACATTAGAACAAATCAATATTAAAAACATTTGAAGGCTGAAAAATTGAGCGTTTGAGGACTCAAGGAAAAACGTTTCAATAATGAGGAGATTCCAAGATGGTGGCAGTTTTCAGTGAAATGAGTAATTTTTACCCCTTAGCTATCCAACACTTTCACTACTGTTGCCCTCTAAGGAGTTGGAATGGTAATTTGTACCCCTACTCTATCCAACACTTTCCCTACTGTTGCACTCTCTGGAGTGACAATAGTAATGTTTACCGTTATGCTACCTAACACTTTCCCTACTGTTCCACTCTCTGGAGTGGGAATAGTAATTTTTACCTCTACAATTTGAAACACTTTCCCTACTGCTGCACTCACTGGAGTTGGAATAGTAATTTGAACGCTTTGGCTATCCAACAATTTCTCTACTGTTGCACTCTCTGAAGTGGGAATAGTAATTTTACCCCTACACTATCCAACACTTTCCCTACTGTTACACTCTCTGGAGTGCGAATAGCAACTTTTACCCCTATGCTATCCAACACTTTCCCTACTGGTGCACGCTCTGGAGTTGTAATAGTAATTTTTATCTCTAAGCTATCTAACACTTTCCCTACTGTTGTAATCTTTGGAGTGGGAATAGTATATTTCTTCCCTCTGCTATCCAATATTTTTCTGTATTGTTTTAGTTAATGTTGTGTATAATTTATTTTTATTAAACATTTTTAATTTGATATATATATATATATTTATATATGTATATTATTTTTGTATGTGTATACATGTTTTTATAAATTATAAAATGTTTTTAACAATGTATACGTTATTAAAATGATTATTTATGAATATTATTTAGTAAGTATATATATTATATTTTATATGTATATGTTTCATTTATTTTAACATTATGGTGCCGATTCCGATCGTGTAAAACCCGGATACGAATGGTCTTACAGAACGTATTCTCCGTACGACTCGTAACCGGGAAATCCTCCTTACAAACCAGCAAGTACGATTCGAACAGAAATACCATTTCCGTACGAATCGTAAAAAACTACGTGCGGCTAAAAAATAGCCACATTTCCAATCCGGAACATCGCGTACGTGACGTCCGTTTTACGGACCAGCAAGTACGATTCGTGCCTACGTCACTCCGCAAGGCTAATTTTTTACAGGAGCCAAAAACTCCCGGGAAATTGAGGACGACACGAAGAAGGAGCAGCGTTACGCGACGGGCAGCCATGGATCCCATCCTACGTGTCATCCCGGCCCTCCTAGTCTACGACCTGGTGCACCGAAACCGCCGCGCATGGCGCAGAAGGTCAGCATAACACCCAGGGGCAAAGGGGGGCGAGGGGCAGGAAACATAACCTCTGCCTAATTTTTAAAATACCATATGTTGTACATACATTACCTCCAGGGTCTGGTCACTTCGGGGGGCGTGTCCACCAATCCCCGCATATGCGTACCCGTCACCACTACATTGATGATACGGGCCGTACCCATGCTCTCAGAGCGTGTGTACGCGCCGTACCACGCATACCCCTACATCACCACTACAATGGTGGTACAGGCCGTACCCATGCCCTCAAAGCGTGGGTACGGCCCATACCACCATTGTAGTGGTGATGTAGGGGTACGCGTGGTACAGGTCGTACACATGCTCTGAGAGCATGGGTACGGCCCGTACCACCATTGTAGTGGTGATGTAGTGGTACGTGTGGTATGGGCCGTACACACGCTCTGAGGGCGTGGGTACGGCGCCTACACCTACATCACCACTACAATGGTGGTACCGGCCGTACCCACACTTTGAGGGCGTGGGTACGGCCCGTACCACCATTGTAGTGGTGATGTAGGGGTACACGTGGTACGGTCCGTACACATGCTCTGAGGGCGTGGGTACGGCCCGTACCACCATTGTAGTGGTGATGTAGGGGTATGCGTGGTACGGGCCGTACACATGCTCTGAGGGCATGGGTACGGCAAGTACACCTACATCACCACTACAATGCTGGTACGGGCCGTACCCACGCTCTGAGGGCGTGGGTATGGCCCGTACCACCATTGTAGTGGTGATGTAGTGGTACGCGTGGTACGGACCGTACCCAACCTATGAATGCTGGGGTACGGACCGCATCACCCGTACCCCTAGGGCACCTGTACATTTGTGATACAAGGAATACACACACCACGTATGTTGGCTTAGGGCCTGGTGCAGCATATAACCAGTATATTGGGGTGTGTTCATGGCCAGGACAGCAGTGTACAGCACCAAGGGTGTGGGTGGGTGGGTGGGTGTCTGTCTAGGAGTCCCAGCAGTGGACAATGACATGTGAGGTGTGGGTGCATATCACTCCCAGCAGTGGACAGAGACATGTAAGGGGTGGGTGCAGAGGAATACCAGCAGTCGACAGAGACATGTGAGGGGTGGGTGCAGAGGAATACCAGCAGTGAACAGAGACATGTGAGGGGTGGGTGCAGAGGAATACCAGCAGTGGACAGAGACATGTGAGGGGTGGGTGCAGAGGAATACCAGCAGTGGACAGAGACATGTGAGGGGTGGGTGCAGAGGAATACCAGCAGTGGACAGAGACATGTGAGGGGTGGGTGCCTATCACTCCCACCAGTGGACAGAGACATGGGGGTGGGTGCCTATCACTCCCAGCAGTGGACAGAGACATGTGAGGGGTGGGTGCAGAGGAATACCAGTAGAGGACAGAGACATGTGAGGGGTGGGTGCAGAGGAATACCAGCAGTGGACAGAGACATGTGAGGGGTGGGTGCCTATCACTCCCAGCAGTGGACAGAGACATGTGAGGGGTGGGTGCAGAGGAATACCAGCAGTGGACAGAGACATGTGAGGGGTGGGTGCAGAGGAATAACACCAGTGGACAGAGACATGTGAGGGGTGGGTGCAGAGGAATACCAGCAGTGGACAGAGACATGTGAGGGATGTGTGCCTAACACTCCCAGCAGTGGACAGAGACATGTAAGGGGTGGGTGCAGAGGAATACCAGCAGTCGACAGAGACATGTGAGGGGTGGGTGCAGAGGAATACCAGCAGTGGACAGAGACATGTGAGGGGTGGGTGCGGAGGAATACCAGCAGTGGACAGAGACATGTGAGGGGTGGGTGCAGAGGAATACCAGCAGTGGACAGAGACATGTGAGGGGTGGGTGCAGAGGAATACCAGCAGTGGACAGAGACATGTGAGGGGTGGGTGCCTATCACTCCCACCAGTGGACAAAGACATGGGGGTGGGTGCCTATCACTCCCAGCAGTGGACAGAGACATGTGAGGGGTGGGTGCAGAGGAATACCAGTAGAGGACAGAGACATGTGAGGGGTGGGTGCAGAGGAATACCAGCAGTGGACAGAGACATGTGAGGGGTGGGTGCCTATCACTCCCAGCAGTGGACAGAGACATGTGAGGGGTGGGTGCAGAGGAATACCAGCAGTGGACAGAGACATGTGAGGGGTGGGTGCAGAGGAATAACGCCAGTGGACAGAGACATGTGAGGGGTGGGTGCAGAGGAATACCAGCAGTGGACAGAGACATGTGAGGGATGTGTGCCTAACACTCCCAGCAGTGGACAGAGACATGTGAGGGGTGGGTGCAGAGGAATACCAGGGTTCAGTGACTAAATATCGAGGGACAAAATATCGACTATACAAAAAATCGACACTAAAATATCGAGGGACAGAATATCGACTCCCTATCTACAAACAGGTAAGCACTAAAATATCGATTCCAAAATATAGACTGTCAAAATATAGTTAGCCAAAATATCGAATTTTTTAAATGTATTAAAAATATTATAAAATTAATTAAATATTAAAAACAATTAAATAAAACATACATAATATAATATAAAATAGCTTAAAATGTAAACATAATATAAGTAATTTTAAAAAGTCGAGATTTAGTTGGATACTGAGAGCGTAAAAATTACTATTCCCACTCCAGTGAGTGCAACAGTAGGGAAAGCGTTGGATAGCGTAGGGGTAAAAATTACTATTCCCACTCCAGTGAGTGCAACAGTAGGGAAAACATTGGATAGCGTAGGGGTAAAAATTACTATTCCAACTCCAAACAGTGCAACAGTAGGGAAAGCGTTGGATAGCATAGAGGTAAAAATTACTATTCCCACTCCAGAGAGTGCAACACTACGGAAAGCGTTGGATAGCGCAGGGGTAAAAATTACTATTCCCACTCCAGTGAGTGCAACAGTAGGGAAAGCGTTGGATACTGAGAGCGTAAAAATTACTATTCCCACTCCAGTGAGTGCAACAGTAGGGAAAGTGTTGGATAGCGTAGGGGTAAAAATTACTATTCCCACTCCAGTGAGTGCAACAGTAGGAAAAACGTTGTATAGCGTAGGGGTAAAAATTACTATTCCAACTCCAAACAGTGCAACAGTAGGGAAAGCGTTGGATAGCGTAGAGGTAAAAATTACTATTCCCACTCCAGAGAGTACAAAAGTAGGGAAAGTAATGATTTAAATTAAATATAAGATGACATTAATTACCAATACTGATAAAAAGTTAATTAAAAATAATTACCAATTAATAACAATTAATTACCATTTAAAAATATTAATTATCAATTGATAAAAATGTATTACCAATTAATATAATTGATTACCAATTACAAATTAATTATCAATTATCAATACACATAAATAATAAAAAATGTTTTTACTTTATTACAATTAATTTACTTCCCACCCAATTCCCCTACAAACCCACAACCCACTCCCAATAATAAAAAATAAAATTCACATTATTATCAATTAATAAAAATATTTTTGCAAATAATACAAATTATTTAGCAATTCATACAAATTATTTACCTATTAATACAAATGTATTACCAATTTTATAATTAATTATCAATTAATTATCAATACACATAAATAAAAAAATAATTATTTACTTTATCACAATTAATTTACTTCCCACCCAATTCCCCTACAAACCCACAACCCGCTCCTATTAATAACAAATACAATTAACATAATTATCAATTAATCAATTAATATAAATTAATTAACAATTAATAAAAATAAATAACCAATTAATAATTAAATATCAATTAATTAATTATCAAAACATATAAATATAATTAACATTTAATTAACCATAATTAAATTACTTCCCACTCTATTCCCCCATAAACCCACAACCCGCTACGGAATTAAATTACGCAATAATTAAATTACATAACATTCATTTGTTTAAATAAAATAAACATACATTACAACAATAATACATCATTTTAACACATATACTACCATACATAACACAAAAAAAAAAATCGATATTATGGTAATCTATATTTTAAAATTCGATATTATGGTATTCGATATTTTTAAGGTCTATATTTTGGTAATCGATATTTTGTACCCCAATTTCGATATTCTGACCTATCTATATTTTGTAGAGTCGATATTTTGTCCACTCTATATTTTAACTTCGATATTCTGGGCAGTCGATATTTTGGAATCGATATTTTGGGTGTTTACCTAATACCAGCAGTGGATAGAGACATGTGAGGGGTGGGTGCAGAGGAATACCAGCAGTGGACAGAGACATGTGAGGGGTGGGTGCAGAGGAATACCAGCAGTGGACAGAGACATGTGAGGGGTGGGTCCCTATCACTCCCAGCAGTGGACAGAGACATGGGGGTGGGTGCCTATCACTCCCAGCAGTGGACAGAGACGTGTGAGGGGTGGGTGCAGAGGAATACCAGCAGTGGACATATACATGTGAGGGGTGGGTGCAGAGGAATACCAGCAGTGGACAGAGACATGTGAGGGGTGGGTGCCTATCCCTCCCAGCAGTGGACAGAGACATGTGAGGGGTGGGTGCGGAGGAATACCAGCAGTGTACAGAGACATGTGAGGGGTGGGTGCAGAGGAATACCAGCAGTGGACAGAGACATGTGAGGGGTGGGTGTAGAGGAATACCAGCAGTGGACAGAGACATGTGAGGGGTGGGTGCAGAGGAATACCAGCAGTGGACAGAGACATGTGAGGGGTGGGTGCCTATCACTCCCAGCAGTGGACAGAGACATGTGAGGGGTGGGTGCAGAGGAATACCAGCAGTGGACAGAGACATGTGAGGGGTGGGTGCAGAGGAATACCAGCAGTGGACAGAGACATGTGAGGGGTGGGTGCCTATCACTCCCAGCAGTGGACAGAGACATGAGGGTGGGTGCCTGTCACTCCCAGCAGTGGACAGAGACATGGGGGTGGGTGCCTATCACTCCCAGCAGTGGACAGAGACATGGGGGTGGGTGCCTATCACTCCCAGCAGTGGACAGAGACATGTGAGGGGTCGGTGCAGAGGAATACCAGCAGTGGACAGAGACATGGGGGTGTGTACATCATTATCAGATGACCACAACTCCATGGGCGTATGTATGCATCCCTAATGTTCGACTATGCTGATAGTGCCATAACAACACATCACTGAAAGCAGTGTCCCACTCCCATGAGGATGGATGTCTTTCCCCCACTGCATGACACACCACATGTGGGTGTGAGGACAAATGACACATGCATACCCACCCCTGGCGGATGCAGCACAATACACACACAGAGATCATGCCACAAGACTGTATAGTCATGTCAATGCCTACTAAACTAAGCGAGCCAAAGGGAACACACACTGTCACGCACATCCCAGGACTGATAGGAATGTACAGGTGCTGGGACAGCCACCAAGATGTTGCCTCTCATGGAAGGAATAGGGTGGAGTTCACACAGATACAATGCCCACAATTGTCAGTCAGATGCCCAAATACCCTGCAGAACAAGTACCCATTGTGTGCTAGGCTGGGATAACACACATGCATAGAGCTGAAAATGGAGAATTTCGCCATTAAGGCATTACAACATACTCAATACACAAATACAGCGACTAGCAAGGATGGCACAGATGATGCAGCCGGAGACATTGCTGAGCAGGCATGGCCATAGTTTAAGGGATCCGTCACCAACAAAGGAAATGTAGACAGAGGTCAGCACAACAATTGTGCAACTCCCTGCGGGGAAGATGTCAGGTGCCACAGAGGAAGGAACACTCCTTGGGACAATGTCTCCAAACACAAATAGCACACACGACCAAAGATTCTTTGCAGAGATTTTGTGATGGCACGCAGATACCATGGTCCACCCCATGAGCATCAGACTACACTGCTGCCAGGTCGTCCAGCGTATCCCCTGCACCCGAAGAAACCACAGGCTCAAAGGAGGGGGCCGGAGGGATGGGATGCAGCGCTACTGGGGGAGGGGGTGGACAGGGGGGACTCAACTCCCCTACCCGTGGAGTGCCATTCCCGTTTGCGGGCTTGTGAGCCAGAGGGGATGAGGCCCAGCACAGCCATGTAGGCCTCCTTGTCAGATTGTGTGGTAGGGGAGCCAAGGGGAGTGCCATTGGAGGGACTGGGTAGTGCGGCATGCAGACTCGGTCTGTGGCTGCGTGTATGCCTGTGTGCCCCAGACCCAGTGGGTGTGCCTTCATCCCCCCGAGTGTGCGTGCGAGGAGGTGTGCGCTTGCCCTTACGTGTTGGTTTGCTGCCTGTGTCTGGTGGGGTGCGTGCTTGGGAATGTCTGGGTGTGCTTGGGACAGGCATGGGAGTGGGAAGTGTGGATGGTGCAGGGGTAGGGGGGGACGAAGCACTGCAGGAGACTCACTGCTGCCGTCAGTGAAGAGTCCATGGACCTCAGCAACATCCGTTGGTCAGACATCGCTGATGACATGCCCTCCATGTACGACACCATCTGTGTCATCAGTCTGGTGTGGCCATGGAGGACATTCAGCATCGATGTCTGGCCAACCTGCAACTGCCGCAGAATGTCCACAGACTCTGCAGTGAGGGCAGCAGGGGGGACAGGGGGTACGGTGCCTGGTACGAAGGAGACATGGTGGTGCCTTGCACGGACAGAAGGGACCGGAGCAACTGGGAGGGCTGTGATGGGAATGGAGGGGGCGGTGACAGATGTAGTGCTGCTGCCAGGTGTTGTAGCAGCCTCCGCCCCCTCGATGAGTTCAGCCTCGGACCCGTCTGCATCTTAGTCAGTGTTGCCACTAGACAGGTCCTCCGCGTGACTCCCCTCGCCCTCCGTGCCACTTGCTCTCACAGACTCGCCAGCAGTGGTGGCAGCGGTGCTGGATCCCTCCTCCAAGTCCGTGCAGGTGTCTCCCTCGGTGTCCTCCGATGATGCTGTGGGCAAGGTGAAGATACAGAAAATAATCAGTCACCTGTATACATCTGACACATGAGTCCAAACAAAAAATGTCACAGTGCATATCACGAAATGCATCATGAGTAACATCGAGAATACTCCGCACATATGTAACCCTGCACTCCCCAGTTGGTTGACCCACCACGCCACTTGGAAACAATGGAGATTATGACACAACAGCAAATAACTTGATATCGAATTATACTGAGAAGCTAGTGTCTGGGCACAGTTGAGCACAGCAAGACTATGAAGGCATGCCACCTCTTGTTCACTGTGAACGAAACAGTATTGGTGCACCCAAGGCCAAATAACAGACCTCAATGCTGAAGGTGTCCCCACACTCAGAGACCTGTGAGTACTTTGGAAACCCAAACGAAAAACATTGTGATCCCTTGGTACTCACTACACGTTACACAATGTACATGTTTAGAATGTGTTAATTCGCCACTTTGTGAACAGAGCACACATGTGCCTGTATAACAGAAGTCACACAAGGGGGTGCACACAAAACTACATTTTCACAGTCATTGTATGAGCTGCCAGCCGAATTCAAATAAGCCACTGTAAAGAAGAAATGGGGTATCAGTAAGTACATATACATGGAACCACGGTGGTCTGGATGACTTGACACTCGTAAGTTGGTATCAGCAACAACCAAGGACTTACCCAAATGCAAACACACTGAGGGAACATGGATTTGTATAATCAGAAAACAAGTGGTAATCGAACTGTGCCTTTCTTTAAAATGTGCCAGCGTGTCCCCGGAAAGTGTAAAGGTACTTTCTTTTGCACTTCCTTGGGAGACATCTGTCATGCAGGCACATTATTGTCCTTCACAACAAAACATCAAAGTCAAGCATATGAAAAATTGAGACATGTTGACAAGTGTAGTGAGTGCCAAGGTACAATACTTCTTGACTAACAACTTGAATCATGCCACCTGTCACATGGCCATCCGTACCATGATTACACAGTTGGCAACACATCTGACCCACTGCCTGTCATGTGGAGTGGCACACATGTCCAAACACAGGACAATGCATTAGCTAATGGGCCTGCAATTGTGTCGGGATAAGGAGCACCTGCACTGAGGAGACACCCTCATGGGAACCAAGAATGTCAACACAGATGTCAGCACACACAGGCCAAACTACGTAGCATCTCGACCACACACTGGTGGCAAAAATGGATGAGCATGAACCATATATTTTAACTTTTGACACAGGCAGCAAAGCACAAACATGAAACCCTGCACAACATGACTGGGTCACTGCATGTTGAGTGTCTGTCCAGACAATTATCACACACAGGTCAGACCTGGCAAGGAGACATAAGGTTTGGACATGTAGGCCTTGCCCGCACAAACCCCCCATACCTGAGACAATGTGATTGAGACAGATCAAGAAGTTACACCTCTTAATCTGGGTTTACTAAAATGTGCATCATGAATTCCTAAATGTATTCCACATCACCTCGTGAGGCTGCCAACACATATTTGTGACAAACAACCATCAACAGATAGTTGTACATAGACACACAGTCACTGCCCAGTGTGAGGATGCACAAGCCAAATGGGGTCAGCCTGTACAATGGGCACATGTAGCACACTTTAGATAAATACAAATGAGAAAAGGGAACAATGCCACAGAGGCCAACCTATGCTGAACACACAGAGAATGGCCACAGTGTTGGATGACACACATGATTCCGAGGCAAGGGTGTCTTAGGGGACTGTAGTGGGCACACTGCTCCATGGTCCTGGAATGATCTGACTGTAACATGAGCAACCGTCCTGGCACTATGCATATCTCCCACGCACATCATGTCTCAGGCCACAACATCGGTCATGCATGCTGCAAGTCTGTTCATTTGAAAACTCACACTCCTATGTTGAGACTCAGCAACAGTGCCAACTAATATGGACCCCCAAATGACTGAACAGGACAGGGCACAGGCAAGATAACAACACATGTCTCAGACCCCCCCCCCACATGATGCAGCAAGCAATGTGCACTTGGATTAACTGGCAGCCTAGATGACCATGTGCAATAGTGATTACACACAGACCAGGGAACACATGTCAAGGAGGGAAAGGGAGGAAGAACAGCACCGGTTGACTTGGGGGAACAGGATATGCACTGCACATATTAACCCTCGCAGTGTATCCAGGCGACTGAGCACTTCCAAAAGCTGGTGACACACAACAAACACACATGTACCTACCCCCTTGCTGCTACTGCATCTCCTGTAACCGCCTATCCGAGTCAGGGAAGACCACCGCCAGGACACGCTTCATCTGGTGGGTCAGGCATCGGCGCCCGCCGTTCTTGTGTGGAGGTGAGTCCTTCAGCTGGACCCGGGCGATCCTCTGGGTCCAGCACCGGATGTCCTGCCAGCGTTTCCTCACTTGGGCTAGGCGCCGACTACGACCCTCCACCAAGCTCACGGCCCTGACGGCCCGCTTCCAGATCTTCCCCTTCTCGTAGGCAGTTACCTGTGAGGATGACAAAGTGAGACAACATCACTACACCTGCTCCATGTCACAGAGACACACATTTGAACATCTTTGATATGTTGAATAGGGCATAGTATGCTGGCAACAAATAGCACCTTTGTCATAGGGACATTAGCCTCTGTGGAAGCCCCAATGCACTACATGACATTGAAAGTACACAGATGGCATGAGGGGTGCATCACACTCCCTGATCGTGGCACACATTGTGCATCACATGCAACACCAGGCTGATGGACAGCACCTCCAAGCAGTCACATGCCCCAGGCCACTGACGCAACATCAGCAGAGTACACAGACACACACAGGCACAGATCAATCACCTGCCATTGGCAACAGCAGATACAAACCTCACTCTGCACATGTGCCACTTGCCTGTGGGGTGTCACAGGTGTGGTGCTAGCTCAGCAAGTCAGACACTCCGCACGGCTTACTTCTCACATCAGATGGGTGGAGCTGTTGCCTCCTCCATGCAGCTGTGGTGCAACACTCCACATAGACACTCACCCACATGACAAGGAACATTCACACACATCAATGTCCAGGGGGCGTACACATGATTTGGACACTCTCACCACTCTCACCACAGCTCCACTCAACTCACACACATCTGTGGGTACAGTCACCTGTCACACCGGGGGGGGGCACTGAATCACCTCAGGACCATAGAACAAAAATGGCCCAAATGATTGGGCAGGCTGAATGTGCCATGCACTATACTGTGAATGTCACAGTAAGCACAATGCAAGTGAGGAGTGCACACTTGAACTACATCATGCTCTGCATGAGAGACATATGCCATTTCCACCCCTGGGACCCACTCTAAACAACATTGCATGTCTGTCACACCTGGACAAAATGCCAGAAGTGACAGTCACAAAAAAGGTGCACAGTCAAAGGTAGTGGAGTCAGCACCCACCTGCTCCTCTGGTCTCCCATACAGGCTGGGATACTATGGGAGGATGACATCTAGCAATGCCTCATTCTCCTCTTGTGTGAAAGGCTGGGCCCTGTCCACAGACCTTGACATGGTGCCAGAGGAAGCACAGACAGCAGCAGTGGTGTTGACTGAAAGGTTGTGCAGGCAAGTGCCCTCTCATGGGTTCTGGCTGACTTATATCTACCTTGCTGGGCTGTTTCATTTACAGGAGTACAGAGTGATTGGTCAGACTCATTTGCATCCTACGTTTCCTCCAATCCCTTTAAACATACACCAGTGAGTGCCTTTGCATGGTTCAAAATTTTAGCATCATGTGAAGTCAACAACCACTTTGCAACATTGTATTTAGTTACCAACTAACTTACAGGCCACCTGATGGAAAAATTTGCACTGGAAACTCGGTATCCATGACAACCAGCATGCATTTAGGACTTAATACTTGTCCCGCATGTGTCCCTATGTAATTTAGAAATCCACACACAGGTACAGTCCATTTCACACGTACCCCTACGGCACCAGTTGCACAGTGCGTTTGACACGTACGTGTACGACCAGTGTGTACACGTACATGTACTACGGTCATACACGTACGTGTACGACCAGTGTGGACACGTACGTGTACGACCAGTGTGTACACGTACATGTACTACACGTGTACTACGGTCGTACACGTACGTGTACTACCAGTGTGTACATGTACGTGTACGACCAGTGTGTACACGTACGTTTACGACCGTAGTAGACGTACGTGTACACACTGGTAGTAGACGTACGCGTGTACGGTCCGTACACACACCCATACTCCGGCGGCAATCCTCCAATCCCTTTAAACATACACCAGTGAGTGCCTTTGCATGGTTCAAAATATGAGCATCATGTGAAGTCAACAACCACTTTGCAACATTGTATTCAGTTGCCAACTGACTTTTACAGTCTACCCGATGGAAAAATTTGAACTGGAAACTCGGTATCCATGACAACCAGCATGCATTTAGGCCCTAATACTTGTCCCTCATGTGTCCCTATGTAATTTAGAAATCCACAAACAGGTACGGTGCGTTTCACAGTTACCCCTACGGCACCAGTTGCACAGTGCGTTTGACACGTACGTGTACGACCAGTGTGTACACGTACGTGTACGACCAGTGTGTACACGTACGTGTACTACAGTCGTACAAGTGTGTACACCTACGTGTACGACCAGTGTGTACACGTACGTGTACTACAGTCGTACAAGTGTGTACACATACATGTACAACCAGTGTGTACACGTACGTGTACGACCAGTGTGTACACGTATGTGTACTACCAGTGTGTAGGTTGTACACGTACGTGTATGACCAGTGTGTACACGTACGTGTACTACCAGTGAGTACACGTATGTGTACGACCAGTGTGTACATGCACGTGTACGACCGTAGTACATGTACGTGTACACACTGGTAGTAGACGTACGTGTGTACGGTCCGTACACACACCCGTACTCCGGCGGCAACACTAATATAATGATACGGACCGTTCACATGCCCTCAGAGCGTGTGTACGGGCCGTTTCACAGCTTACACTGGTGATAGGAGTCGCACATGAAAGGAGTGGAGGAGTCAGACTTGTGCACGGCTGTACATCAAGTCATTGTCATTGCAGTCCTCCATGTGCAGGGCCTAGGTGTGTCAAGCAGTGATATGGCACATGTCTCCTCATGTTTTAGCACATTAGATGTGTGATGACCTGTGTACACATGTCATGTGTGATGGGGCAGTATGTGACACACTTCCCCTTCCCACTTTGCACATGTGTGCATGTAGTACAAACGTGTCAAGCACTGCATCACTGGTATGGCACAGTCATCAACACCCGCAACTGTCCCCTGATGCCAGGGACAGGGACACTAACACCTGACATCTAAGTACTAGCGTGCCCCGATGTGACTATGTCCTGTGTGTGTGTCATGTGTTCCCATGAGCTTGCTGTTGGTGTTCCGTCAACTGCATCTGCTGTTGCTGCATCCAACATCTGTCTGTGTGTAGATGGGCATGGCACACATATACGCACACCTTGCCACATGTGGATTCACACGTTACGTGTGTCTGAATGCTTCGAAGATGACTTTTTGACATGAGGACATATCTGCGCCGTATCCATGTCTGTGTTTTCGTTTTTCACGTGTACCCCTTCATCGCAATGTGTGTGATCTGTAAATTTTCAATGACATGTGACCTGTGCGTCTAGCTTGCCGCCAGCTGTCTGTATGAGATGACATCCTTCAAATGCAGATATGTGGATGTATGTCACAAGATGGTGTGCATCATGGATTCGTCACTCACATTTGCCAAGCTAATCACCAGCATCTCTACCTGAGGGTGCAACACCCTCCGCATGATGCACATGATCCACGGATAGATCCACTCCAAGGAAAGACAGACCATCCCCCAGGCCCAGGACACCAGCCGTGCCAACTACTGCCCCGCCCTCTACGGAACAAGTACATCCAAACTCCTGGGAAACTTGTCCACATCCATGCTGCATGTGCACACCTCAGCTTCAACATCCCGCGCCCCAGCCACATCACCGTCCACCAGAGATAGCTGCAATGGATCACTGTCTGCTGCAGGATGACCTTCAGACTCCTCACCCACACTCAGGAGGCAGGCCACAACCCCAGAGCCCAACCAACCTTGGCCGTCTGTCATCCGAGACCCCGTTGTGCCAAGTCCGTGCATCCAACCTTGCCCTGGCCACCATTCTTCACATCCACCATACTCCAGCATGCAGGACATAGTTCTCCCACCTGGCAAGACATACCTGCTACTCCCTCCCCGGCAACATCCACATGAGCCATGACCTCTACGCCTTCATGATACTCTTCCCAATTGGTCTGTCCGCACAGTATTGCATGCCCCCCATCAGCAGCTTGAGGCCATCACGGGTGAGTATTGTGCTCCATGTCTGTATTGTTGAATACATTGTGACCCATGTGTGTCCTGTACTAGACTCAGATTCCAGGGTATGGATGGCTGGAGTTAGTTCAACACTCAGGCATAGTTTGACATTTCTCCACACGTAGGCTGTGTACTCATGCAAAAAGAAAGCAACATCTAATTGAAGAAATTAAGATTTATTCTCGGTGGGGGGCCTGTTTGTGTGGACAAATAGGTGCTATACAGTGTGCATGGAATCCAAAGTTCACAGGGGCAGATGGGATCCTTGTCATTTGGAGTCATCAGAGTCCAGACCACAGTGTTGGTCATCATTGGTGAGACTGTGACTAGCAAGTCCATGTGGCAGAGAATGTCATTGGATGAGGTGCTGCTGTTGCGCATGAGGGCCAGGTGCCAGGCCAGGTGACCTGGGAGATGTGGATGGTCCGCTACCTCTCACGGTCTTTTCCATGGACGACCCACCTTCCTCGGAGGACCCTCAGATGCAGGCCTTGACAATGTTTGTGATGCTCCGTCGAACGATTCCTCCTCCTCCTCCCTCCCTGTGGCTGATGGTGGTCTTCGCCTGGGGGCACAGGGAGGGTTGGCCATGTTGTCGGCGATCCGACGGACTGAACAGCTTATGTCCGTTTGCACCGCCAGGAGCTCAGCCAGTCTTGCCTCCATCTGTCCTTGGTGTTCTTGTTGACTGGCATGTTGCTCAGACTGCTGGTTCTTAATCTCGTTGAGGGTCGCCACTACCTGGCTGATGCCCCTGGTGTCACGCCGGTATGTGTCCAAGATGTGGCGTATGTGTGACATACCAGTTCCCTCAGCTGGCTGGTCAGGTTCACGCCTCCACCTGCCTCCACTCCCACCACCCCTGCCCACACGAGCCTGGCCTGCCGTTGTGGGCACATCGGGTCTACGGGACCCCTGAGGGATGGCATTTGCAGGGTTGTCTGCCTCCTCCTGGGTGGCCGGAGAACCTTATCCCTCCAGGTCAGACTGGCTCAGTTGTTCTGTGCGGGCAGGGCTCCTGGGTGTCTCCTGGGATGTGGCAAGAATGGGGGTGGTGGTTGGCACAGATGTACCTGATGAAGGTGCTGCAGGGGCTTGGGCACCAGAGGGTCCAGGTTGATTGGGGTCATCCACAGAGTGCTGAGAGTCGTCGCTGCCGGTGGGATCATCTTCCTGCCGAGCCTGGGCCTGTGATTGTTCCCCCCCAGTGTTGGGGGGAGATTCATGACGTTGCCCTGTGTGTGAGAGAGAGACAATGTTAATGCTGTTTCATGAGACATTCATGTTTCATACATGTTCTAGTTGCCACAGTTCCTCCAGGTAGTTGTATGTGCCTAGCATTCACATCAATGTTCACTTGTGGATGGGTATGTTGCAGGGGACTGATTGAAATGTTATCCAGGGTGTTTGACTTGTCTCATTTGGCCTTGGATGCTTTTTTGGCTGTGGCTTGATCTTGTTGTGTCACATGTCCATTGTGAGAGTGTGTGACTCCATTGGCTGCCCCGGGGGTGTGTGCTTGTGTAAGGGAGAGTGATCATCCCTCAGTCCGACGCTGTTCAACATCCACATGGCCCCCCTCACACAAGTGGCCCGCCACCACAACCTCAAAAACATCTCCTACGCAGACGACACCCAGCTCATCCTCTCCCTCACCAAGGACCCTCACACCGCCAAGACAAACATCCACGAGGGTCTGAGGGCCATCATCGACTGGATGCGGAGCGGCCATCTGAAACAGAACTCAGACAAGACGGAGGTCCTCATCCTGGGACCCACACCCTCAGCCTGGGACGACTCCTGGTGGGCGATCGCTCTGGGGACATCACCGACACCCACCAAACATGCACGCAACCTATTGATCCTCGCATCCTCCCTCTCCATGTCCAAGCAGGTCAACGGCGTCTCCTCCTCCTGCTACGACACCCTACGCACGCTCCACCGATCTACTGGTGGATCCCGACCTAAACAAGTAGAACAGTGACACAGGCTCTCGTCAGCAGCTGACTGGACTACGCCACTGCACTCTACGCAGGACTCCCATCCACACACCAACGGCGGCTACAACTCTTTGGAAATGCCTCGGCACAACTGATCGTCAACGCCCCCTGCCACAGCCACATCACCCCCCTCCTGAGTGACCTGTACTGGCTCCACATCGACAAGAGGATCACCTGTAAGCTCCTCACCCACGCAGACAAGGCACTCCACACCGCTGGACAAGCCTACCTGCACATCAGACTCAGCTTCTACACCCCCACCCACCAGCTTCGCTCCGGCAGCCTCGCCCTCGCAGCTGTCCCCTGCATTCAATGTACGCCCGCCTGCAGCATATCCTTCTCCTACCTCGCCGCCAAGACCTGGAAGACCCTCCCAACCCCCCTACGACTGACCCAAGACCTACTTGCCTTCAGGAGACTCCTCAAGACCTGGCTCTTCGAGCAGAGGTGGAACCCCCCCCTCAGTGCCTTGAGACCCTCACAGGTAAGTAGTGCGCCTTACAAGTACCCTGATTGATTGTTGATTGATTGACAGTGCCTGCTGGTGGGTGTGGTGTGATTTGGCAGTGGGTCTCCCAGGTGATGTATCTGTCCCACCATGGCGCATGCTGCCATGTCAGTGAGTGTGAGTTCCTGTCCTAGATTTCTGAGCTTGTTGTGTTTGTGTTAGAGTTTGCAGTTGTCACAGGAGGGCCTTGTGCTGCCTACAGCAGGGCCAAGTGTCAGCTACCATGTCAGTACTTTGCCAGTCCCTGTGCATTGCGCATGGTGCATGGGTATGTACCTGGGCCATATGGGCTGAGGGCAATGGTGTCTGTTTCTGAGTTGTACAATATGTTTAGTGATCCCCACCCTCCCAGCATCCCGGACATCCTGTCTTGGGTTTGTGGTTTGTGTAGGCTTGGACATGGCATGGCCTTGCTTTGTGAATAGGGCATACTCATGTTAGTGGCATGAGTGTTGTTTAGAGTGTGGTTGTGTCAGGTGAGGGCTTGGGGGTAGGTGAGTGCATTTGTTGTAGTTGGGGTATGGATGCCATTCCCCCATGTTACGTAAGTTGTTTGTGTACTCACCAGGCTCTCGAACTCCTTCGACTCCGTGTACTCCCACCGGTGGAAGCAGGGCCATCACCTTCTCCTCCCAGGGATGGTAATGTACCGGTCTGCGGGGCAGCCCACCTCCTGTGATGTTACTCTGGGTGTGGTCCTCGTTCATTTTGCGCTTGACTGCCCTCCGCAGATCGTACCACCTGGCTTGGCATTCATTCCTGGTCCTTCTGATGGGCGCAACAGCATTCACCCGATCGACGATCCTCTGCCACAGGCTAGTTTTTTGGGATATGCTGGTCTGTCTGACCAATGTTCCAAAGAGCTGTGGCTCGACTCTGATGACTTCATTGACAAGGATGTCCAGCTCCTCCCTTGTGAACTTTGGATTCTTGTCTGTGGGCATGGTGTGGGGTGTGGGTGTGGATGGTTGTGGGTGTGAATGTGTAGGTGTGTGTGTATGTGTAGAGGGGGTCTGTGTGGAGGAGGTTGTGTGAAGGTGTGTAAGTTAAGGTGTATGGGTGCAGTTGTTTGTGTGTGATGTCTGTCAGCAGTGGGTCTGTTGCAAAGCCTCATGGTTTGTGATTGTAGGCCCTTTTTATTGGTCCATTTGTGGGTGTGGCTGGGTTTAAACTTTTGGTGGGTGTGTTATAAGAGGTGGTTGTGAGTTTGGGCCTCTGTTTGCCTGTTTGGATGTGCCAGGTCAGTCTTTTATATGTTTTTTGTCCTGTAGACGTGTTTTGTGGTGTTGTGCGAGGCGAATTGCGGGTGGAGGGTACGGGGCGTACATATGCGGGTGCTGGGGTGGGGGGTTCGGCGCTTACATATGCGTATGCTGGGGTATGGCGCGTACATGCGCGGGTGCTGGGGTGGAGGGGGTACAGCGCGTACATACGCGGGTGCTGGGGTACGGCACGTACATACGCGGGTGCTGGGGTGGGGGGTACGGGGCATACATACGCGGGTGCTGGGGTGGGGGGCACGGTGATTACATACGCGATGTGCTGGGGTACGGCATGTACATGCGCGGGTGCTGGGCTGGGGGGGTACGGCACGTACATACGCCGGTGCTGGGGTACGGGGTGTACATATGCGGGTGGGCTGGGGGGTCGTACGACTCGTACCCCGGGCCCAAGTGTACCCGGGGTAGGGGTCGTGCAAAGTTCGCTCCGTACGGGACGTTTTCCATACGCTTGTGTATTCGGGACGCCGGTACGGATCGGACTTGTGCGCTCGGACTTCAGTTTTACGACTCGTACATAAAACTGTCCGGGGACGTCTCGTAGACTTTGCCCGATGCAATTCGTATCTATTTTTACAGTACAAATCGTACTTCGCTGTTTTTACGGGACTTGTACGTAAAAAAATGCGGATACGAGTCGTACAGTAATTTTTTTTCCCTGATCGGACTCGGCACCTATGCTTACTAGGTATTATTTTCAAACATTTTTAAATATATTTAACTATTAATTATATGTATTATTTATTTTATTTTACTTTTTTTTAAGATTTAAAAAAATGATATTGTTTACAACAATATTTTTTACATCAATATTTTTTTCCTCGATATTTTTGTACTTACCATGATGTAGATAGGATGTCGATATTCTTGACTTCAATATATTTGTCACGATATTTTTGTACCTCGATATTGTTGTAGTCGATATTTTGTCAGTGATTCATGCTGGGGGACAGATTGAGAGAAAGCTGTGCTGAAAGCAAAGGAAGTATGTCTCTATCATAAAAAGTGAATGAAGGTGATCAATATTCGGTTGCTCGAGAGGTGTAGAATATATATATTAGAAGCCATTGACATTACAGGAAGCATTAATTTGATTGTTAAACCTTGGGATTCTTATTAAAATTGCATTACAAATAGTTTTCATTGTTCATGTTTTCAAATCTCAATAAAAATGCAGTCATATTTTGCAACATTTACATACAATATTGGTTTTACTAATTACAATTGTAAAAACACTCAATAATATTGACAGCACCTAACAAAAAATATATAGGATTGCAATTTCCTTATGATTTGTTTTGGAAACATTCTTTGATGAAGAAATATGCTGTACTTTAAATAGCTTGAAAACCAGCGTAACGTAACCTTAAAGGGCCCCACTGCAAAGTTAAAAAAGGGGGCTTGCCAGAATATGGGCCTCATTACGATTTTGGATGGAAAGCACAGAAGCTTTCCACCCGGCATGGTAGGTTTACAGTCTGACTGCCCTATTATGACGGCGGTCGGAGTTAAACCTGTGGGAGGATTCCGACGTGGTTTGGACGTGCTCAAGGAGCCCATCGGTGTGTCAGAAAGATAGCATAATCCCTTAACGACGGCGGCTCTATGGTAGAGTTTATGATGTCGGTTTCCGACAGTTATTCCATGTCATCCTTTTTGACATAGAAAGGCTAAAGGAAAATGACATTGGGACCTCCTAGCAGAGCGCCCTTCCCCCGGCCATCCACTTAGAGGTCTG
Source organism: Triturus cristatus (assembly GCF_964204655.1). Classification (NCBI taxonomy): domain Eukaryota; kingdom Metazoa; phylum Chordata; class Amphibia; order Caudata; family Salamandridae; genus Triturus; species Triturus cristatus. The sequence goes on from NC_140585.1 coordinate 162,874,286, forward strand.
AGTGGCATCCATGGTTCCCCCTAAATATCCCTTCACTGTGTGGCAGGCACAGCATGGTGCCTGCCACATGGTGTTTGGATGTTTAAAAACAAATTTCACTATGGCAGATTGACTGCGGGCATTTACTGCCCGCCACACATCCTGCCATATAGAATGGATGTTCCCACCTGCCCTATGGGTGATTGCACAAATTGGGATGTCGGTACCCCTACCTATAGTCGGGCAGTTTCAGAGTGATACGGTGTCTGACATTATAATCAGCCCCAATGTCTTTTTGGTCCTTTCCTAAATAATTTATAGTCTGAAAATGCAAAAGCATGACACGACTTATTATTTTCTTGCATTTTTCATGTACACGCTCAGAATCTTTAAACTTTCAAAATTCTTGGAAGTTAGTACTTCTGACGACGTATATGTTTTGAAGGTTAATTAATGAAGACCTAGATCAGGATAGGATCACAAGCAAAATGCATAAAAAAGGAGATTTATAGGATGATGGAGAAAAACTGTTACTTTCCCAAAGTTGGCACCTGATACTGCAAGAAGGCTTTCTAAAACTATAGGACTTTGAAAATATATGCTTATGGGACTACCCTTCAGAAGAGGACTGAGGAGCACACACATGATTAATTTAGAGCAGAACAGGCAATTGAACACGGACAATGTTGTAGCCATGGAGCGGATCTATAGGAATAATAGGTGACCAATCCAACAGATGCTTTTTAGTGTGAGCGGGATGTTTTATCTGAATCCTACTATTTTCTTTTATGCTTAATGAAAAAAAAACAAAGGTTAGACACACAGCATGGGTATCATATAGCCAACAGAAATGTAAGCTTCTCTCATAAAAGGATCACACTTTCCCTCATCAGCCCTTGAGTGGAGGGACCTCTTAATGATAATGATGATGCACAAGAAAAGCAAACCTCTGTGCTGTGCTCAGTGTTGGGTTTCATTAAGTTCCTAATATTTAAAAGAATTAGTGCCATGACCCAAAGTTTTGCTTAGATACCTATGTCCAGTGCTATTGAATGCCAGGGGTGGTTAATACCACAGCAGTGTAGTCTTGATTGCATCTTATGTCTCTTTCATCCAACATCAGAGATTCCCTGCCTGTTCTCATTCTCTTGCAGGTTCTTCTTCTTCCATGTTTTCTTCTTTTGTCTCTCTTTCTCCTTCTATTCCCCATTCAGGTTTTTATCTCTCTTGCTTTGGGTCAACATCTGAAATTGAAAATAATTACTGGTACCCAAAAATGAGTGCTGATGTACCCACCTTCAACCAATACCTCAAATTAAGTACTGGTGATAAGGCAGAAGGGGAAGAGAGATCCTTGTCAACCTGGTAGAGGTGACCTGATTGGGCAGACACTAAATAGACAATGCCCCATGAGTTCAAAAGTGGGCATTTCAGAAGTTACAGTGGTCATGCTTTATTTCACCGACTGCACAACACATACCTTTAAACGAATGAATTACTTTCTGATGACAGGGGTACTTTGAAAATTGAGGTGCAGCTTCTAAATAATAGCAATTAAAGTGACACTCGCAGAAGTGTTACAAAGTAGTCTTCATAAGTCACGCTCTCTTTTTCAGCCTCTCTCCTTGACACAGGAGTGAATTAGGGCTGTGCATGATGTTTGTGTTTGTTCAATTGAGTATTCTGTGTGTTACATACATACTATTGCCTGTCTTCAGTCTGTGTGCTGTAATTGTGATAAGCCATGCTGTTTTTCTGCATATGTGCTAAATGTTATGTTATACTGCATATTTAAGTAGCTGGGTGCTGCATGTATGGTTTGATAGGACAATGCTCACTGTCAAGAAGGGTCATGAATGTACCTTTAATAGATGAGTTTTGAGGCAGGCACGTCTCTGTGCTGTATTAGTATGTGCATTTTGTCTTTTTACATTTGAAAAAAAAACATAAAATGTATTGAGAAAAACAAAAAGAAAAGGGTAAGGGTAAAGAAGGGAGAAAATACAGTAAAAATACATATAAATTACATTTCTGAAAATCCTAAAAATACATAGCTAAAAGATCATATAATTATATTATACTTGTATTTAGCTTTTTATATTGTTGTATTTTGTCTTTTATAGCTGACACGCTAGACAGAAGCATAAATGGCTTAAGTTTAAAAAAAAACGCTAGGGCCCAACAATTTTCTTTTTAGTCCCATCACAGCTCTACCTACTGCTGCCATTGTCCCTATTGTTCTGTCGCTTTCCTGATATTGCTATGGTGTCATCCAAAATTGTGTACATTTGTTTACAAGCACGTTTGTGGAGCACTATAATAGCACCCGGACATTTCATCTTGCCATTTGTTAGTAATAAGACACATTCCATTCCACATTCCATATTAAAAGGGTTGCCCTCATCCAAAGTTGTTTCTTGTCTCCAGTGAGTAGCTTCTCCAATACAGTTTATATTTGGATGCTGGTATCTGTAGCCCATAACCCAAACCAGAGTTCAGTGAGAAACCAAGCTGGATGCCTAACTTCTCTCCCATGAGTTAGACTTGAGGATTTCTGCTTGTTTTGATTAGAGACTTAAGATTAAATGTAAAAAAATATGACCTTGCCAATGCCAGTATACCATCACTGCTTGATAATGTGGAATGTGGGTAGACAGGAAAGCGGTGTCTTGGTGCACCCTCTATGTTTGGACATGTGATCGGTCTATGAGGAGAGCTTGGCTGACAGTAAGTGACACTGGTGCCACTGCCTATTTTTCACAGTTGTAGTGCCATTCATTGTGACTGCCAATGTTGCATTTAATTTAAGAAATAAAACTATGTGGACACTGCAGTGAGTGAAATTAAGAATGCCATAACCTAAATGTACTTCTGGTGCTTTAAAATAGGATCCTTGCAAACTGGTGACCCTAAGATGGCACCTATTCAATTCAGATTCAATTCAATTCAGATGCCTTATGTTATTTTTGCTGCAGCTGAACCATGGGTGTGGATGGGTCACTTGGATGGGTCCAAGTGAGCCGAGGGGGTGTTGGCTGCCTACATGGGTCTGACACAGGGCTTGCACTGCTCATGACCGAAATGCTACATGTGACAATAGAACTGGCATCATTGATGATAACACTGTGCATGGTGACAGTATACTTTTTGCTTTCTTTAGGGCACAAGTTCATACACATGTCGCGTTTTCCATCACAAACATCTTTTTGGGTAGTCTTTCCAACTTTTGGAATAATTATGATTCCAAGGAACAAACTGTGGACTTATTAATTGCTGTTGGTTTTCAACAAATAACATAAAATAGGTAACATTCTCTTAATATTTCCTATCAAGCATGCTGGTATGGTATTTGCTAGAATCATAAAATTGGATAGAAGCTATGTCACCCGCATATCCCTAGCTATTGATAGAGCAATTCTTTGGGAACCTGCGTCTACCTTTTTAGATTCAATTGATTTAAAGGCCAGCACTCACCACCCTATTACTGAAGAAGTTTCCAAACTTCCTAGACTTCCCTCATGATTTCCTAATCTCATATTAAATGTATTAAATGGAATATATTGTTCCATTTATTCTGTATCATTGCAACATTTTCAATTCAACTTTCATATTGCTGTTATATAGCATAAGTGTTGTTTTCTCTTCTCTTCTTTTTCTTTTTCTCCTTTCTTTCTTTCCTGCGTCACAAAAACATATAACTCATTATAATCCTTATTTGCATTCAACTTCAAACATTGAAAAAAGTTTCCACAGTTTCATTTATTTTATATATGTTTTAATAAAATCTATTTTTAAAACATAAAGAAAGCCAGCACCTGAATTTGATCCTGGTGAACTAAAATAAGTTCCTCTCAAACTTAGCTATATCTGGATCATGGCGTGTAGATGGGCCCGTTGCATATATATATATATATATTGTTACGTTTAAAACTATGTGTATATGTATAGAGAATTATTGATTCAATGAGTGCATGGGAAGTGCACAGGTGATTGTAGCACTGCATGTGTTAATGCCTGGGTCATTGCATGAGTACATGGGTAGTGACTGGATCATTAGAGTACTGCAAGGAGAGTGCACGGCAAATTTATAAGTGCTTGGGTTTTGGCAGAGTGATTGGATAAGTACATGGTCCTGGCTGGGTGTTTGGAGCAGTGCATGGGGAGTGACAGGGTGATGTTGGACTGCGTGGGTACTACCTGGGGAATTGAAGGAGCAGCTGAGTAGTGTGTAGGTGGTTATAGGATTGTATGGGAAGTGCACAGGTGATTATAGCACTGCATGTGTTAGTTCCTGGGTCATTGCATGAGCATATGGGTAGTGACTGGATGATTAGAGTACTGCAAGGACAGTGCATGGAGAATTTATAAGTGCTTGGGTTTTTGCAGAGTGATTGGATTAGAACATGGTACTGGCTGGGTCATTGGAAGGCTGCACAGGGAGTGATAGAGGGATTGCTGGACAGCATGGGTACTACCTGGGTAATTGAAGGAGTGAATGAGTAGTGTCTAGGTGGTTAGAGGACAGCATGGGTATTGCTCAGGGGATTGTAGTAGTGCATGTGTTAGTGCCTGGGTCATCGCATGAGTACATGGGCACTGCCTGGATGATTAGAGTACTGGAAGGAGAGTGTTTGGTGAATTTAGAAGTGCTTGAGTTTTGGCAGAGTGATTGGATTAGTACTTGGTGTTGGATTGGTGTTTCAAGCAGTGCATGGGTAGTGACAGGGTGATTGCTGGACTGCATGACTACTACCTGGGTAATTGAATCTGTGAATAAGCAGTGTCTAGGCGGTTAGAGGATTATATGGGAAGTGCACAGGTGATTATAGCACTGCCTGTGTTAGTGCCTGGGTCATTGCATGAGTACATGGGTAGTGACTGAATGATTAGAGTACTGCAAGGAGAGTGCATGGTGAATTTATAAGTGCTTGGGTTTTTGCAGAGTGATTGGATTAGTACATGGTACTGGGTGGGTGATTGGAGGAGTGCATGGGTAGTGACAGGGTGATTGCTGAAGTGCATGGGTACTACATGGAAAATTAAAGGTGTGAATGAATAGTATCTAGGTGGTTAGAGGACTGCATAGGTAGTGCAGGGGTAATTGTGCTTGTGTATTGGCGGAGTGTTTGGATAAGTATATGTTATGGGTTGGGTGATTGAAGGAGTGCATGAGTAGTCACAGGGTGATTTCTGGACTGCATAGGTAATCCATGAGTAAATGAAGGTGTGAATGAGTAGGGTCTAGGTGATTAGAAGACTGCATGGGTAGTTCACAGTTGATTGTAGCACTGCATGTGTTAGTGCATGACTCATTGCATGGGTACATGGGTAGTGACTGGATGATTAGAGTACTGCAAGGATAATGCATGGTGAATTTCTAAGTGCTTGTGTTTTGGCAGAGAGATTGAATTAGTACTTGGTGGTGGCTGGGTGTTTGGAGCAGTGCATGGGTAGTGACAAGGGGATTGCTGGACTGCATAAGTACTACCTGGTTAATTGAAGCTGTGAATGAGCAGTGTCTAGGTGGTTAGAGGACTGCATGGGTAGTGCTCAGAGGATTGTAGCAGTGCATGTGTTAGTATCAGGGTCATTGTATGAGTACATGGATACTGACTGGATGATTTGAGTACCACACAGAGAGTGCATGGTGAATTTATAACTGCTTGGGAATTGGCGGAATGATTGGATAAGTACATAGTACTGGCTAGGTGATTGGAGGAGTGCATGGGTAGTGACAGGGTGATTGCTGGACTGCATGGGTACTACCTGGGTAATTAAAGGAGTGAATCAATAGTGTGTCGGTGGTTAGAGGACTGCATGTGTAGTACACAGTGGATTGTAGCAGTGCATGTGTTAGTGTCTGGATCATTGCATGAGTACATGGGTACTGACTGGATGATTAGAGTACTGCAAGGAGAATGCATGGTGAATTTAGAAGTGCTTGGGAATTGACGGAGTGATTGGGTAAGTACATAGTACTGGCTGGGTGATTGGAGGAGTGCATGGGTAGTGACAGGAAGATTATTGGACTACATGGGTACTACCCGGGTAATTGAAAGAGTGAATCAGTGGTTTGTAGGTGTTTAGAAGACTGCATAGATAGTGCACAGGGGATTGTAGCACTGTATGTGTTAGTGCCTGGGTCATTGCATGAGTACATGGGTATTGACTGACTGATCAGAGTAATGCGAGCAGAGTGCATGGTGAAATTATGAGTGCTTGGTTTATTGCATGAGTTCATGGGTAGTGCTTGGCTGAATGGGAGAGTGCATGGGTAGTGCCTAGTGATTTTGTAAGTGTTTGGGTATTGGCATAGTGATTTCATGAGTGCCTGAATACTAACTGGGTGATTGCAGAATATGGAATCAGTCAGTTATTTCACCATTCTATCTTTAAATATAAGGCATCATTTAACTATACTTTTTGTACAAACTAAAAAAAGAAACCTAATTATTTACACCTTATATGATCATCTTTCAAACAGCACAGTTGTGCTGCATCTTTACCAAACTATCTATAATTATGCAGTATCATTCAACTCTACCTTTGTAGAAGCAAAATAAATGAAGACTAATCAACTACACCTTATATGAACAATCTTTCAAACTACACATTTCTACTGCATCTTCAACCAACTATCTAAAAATATGTGGCATCATTCAACTATACCTTTGTACAGACTTAAAAAACAAGCTTAATTAATAACATCTGTAATCATTTTAAAAATACACCTTTTACTCTTTTTTAAACAACATTTAAGTACAATGAAACAAATTACAATATACATCTCTACATTTAATAATATATTTCAAACAACACAGTTTTAGAATAATGTCAAGTTTTAAAAAATAAACCTCAAAAACTGTATAACTCGCCTTGCAAATAAATGAGTTGATTGAAAAATCTCACAAACTCTGACAGGATTTTCTTTTACAGAAAATCAATATAATGCCCCACACTCAGCAGGGTAAAACCAGTACTGGCAAGGTTTCCCTCTCTTTCTCCATACAAATACACATAAGCAACAAATAGCATTGCTTCCCAGAGTTTTCCATTAGTTACACATACTAACCCTTAGCAACTGACTTCTTCACCCATTCTGCTTAGTGACAGTTTCCATACTAACAGTTCATGGAACATTCAACTTAACTGTCAGGTCACAAGTTCACCATAATTTTAAGTTCATCACACAATGTTGCAAATTCAAACAGCAGGTATGGTTGGTTTTGTAAACCATGACCTTATCTTGTCTACTGTACCTTTCAAACATTTTTTACTAATCAATAAGAAACATGCTTTTGAAACAAAGTAAAATGTACCCTATTTTTAAATGTACAATGTTCTTAAACAACCAATCAATTCTCTACTTTCTTAAAAACAGCATCTTCTCCACCATTTTAGATAACTCTCATTCTACCAACTTGCTACCTCAGCTACATACATCTTTTGAGCAAGGGGAGCTGCTGACATGGAGCTCCCCTTGCCTAAAAGCAATCCTGCTTTGCTTCATTGATGCAAGAGCAGGTTCTCCTGCATTTGCTTCAATGAAGCAAAGCAGCATTTACGTTTCCTGCCCTTCCATAGCAAACAGCGGTGTCCCAGGGTGGGCACCCAGGGACACTGCAGGAGCTGGCCCAGGGGGGTGGCAGTCCCCAGGGCTATTGAGGGCTCCTGGAGGGGGGATACATGGCCCTCCTCCCTCCATTTAAAAGCCCAGGATAGCCCCGTGGAGGTGGTGGTGGTCTCCGGGGCTTGGGGGGGCCTGTGATGCCCCCACACAAGATGGCTGCCAACAGTTCCTGGTTTAGAGTGTTGGCAGCCAATCAGAGTGAAGCTCATGCCTGGGTGGGTTTGTGAACCCACTTCGCCCACAGATATATACATTTGTTCTGTCTTTCATCTCTCAGAAACTACTGAACAGATTTACACCATTCAAAAAAAAGGTCTCTTTCTGAACCAAGGGATACCTTTTTGCTAAATTTGGTGTAATTCCGTTCAGCAGTTCGGGCTGTAGCTTTGTCTAAAGTTTCTTATGGAAATAACATGGGAAAAATGCGTTGTGGGACCCCCTTTATTCTCGGCTCCTGCTTGACGAATCACCCCGAAACTTGCAAGATAGGAGCTGACTGAAGCGCCCCGCTAGTTTTAAAAACTTTGCGAATATTCGTCAAAAGGCGCCAAAGTTATTGGGAAAAGAAAAAATGCTTTTTGAATAGAACCAAGGTCCTAACTATAGCTACCTACTGGCAACTGCCAGTAGGTGATTATATATATATATATATATATAGATAGTCACTGAAAAAATCACAGGTTTCAGGAACGTTATAGTTTGGTCAATTTACTTGTACAAAACTAAAGAAATTCGGCTGTTATAGTTAGTTGAGCTAACTATAACTTGCTCCCCCACAATGCACTCCTGATGAATTCACATATTAAATCTTTCATGACATGGTCTGTGACATTACTGATGGCATTTCAAATGACATCACTGATGACATCAGCCTTCATCCAGTGACTGTGTGTTCCTGTAAATTTGACGTTTGAGATATATACTCCAAATCCTGGCCCGGCAGTTGCTCCAGGAAACCACAGGCACCGACCTCAGCATATACATATGTATATATATATATATGCCAAGGTGTATTGAGGAATGAGTGGGTGCATAAGTGTCTGAATAGATCATTTAGGAGGTGGGTGACTGACTGTATAAGTGAGTGATTAAACATGTCTTACTGAATGCATGGGTGAGTGAATACACTTTGTGAATGTCTGTATCAGTTTGTCAGTTGGTATTTAAGTGGCTGCTTGGGTTGGTAAGTAGCTACATGAGTGTCTATATAGGTTATTGATTGGTTGTCTGAGTATCTGTATGAGTGCCTGAGTGTCTGTGTGGGTGGTTGGATGGTGTGACTGTGCATAGATGTATGAGTGAGTGATTCACTGGGTGTATGTGTTCAACAGTGCATCTGTGAAGGGCTGTGTGGGTGGGTAAGTGTACGTACGGGCATGTTGGTGAGTGAATGGATATCTCAGTGGTACATATGTGAGTAGCTACATATGTGAAAGGTAGTATGTGAGTGTTGGAGTATATAAATGACTATAAATGAGAGTGAGTGATTGTTAGTATCTGTAGGAATAAGTGAGGTGGTGTGTGTATAACTGTATAGGTGAGTAAATGGGAATGTGATTGATTGTTTCCAAGACTGACTAGGAGATGAGTAATTCTATGGATGAGTGGTGGTGTGTGAGTTTCTATATAGGTGTATGAGTGCATATGATATTACTGTATTGATGAGTGAGTGCATGTATAAGTGACTGTATGGGTGAACGAGTGGATGTTTGTAGACCTAGAAATTAGTGAGTGGGTATGTAGTAACTGGTATTGGTATGTCTATGGTTTCAAAAACTGTAGTCTGTATTTTAGAGTGGGTGTATCAAAGGTTATATGAGGTTGTGAGGAGGTGCATCAGATTATCATGTGGATGATGTCATCAGTGATGTCATTTGACATGTCATCAATGATCTCATCAGTGATGTCACTGACCATGTCATGAATGATGTAATATGTGATGTCATCAGCAGTGCATAGCAGGGGCATGAGTTATAGTTAGCGTAACTAACTGTAATGGCCAAACTTCTCTGGTTTTGTACAAGCAAAATGTCCAACTAACTTTAACATCCCTGAAACATATGTTTTTTTCACTGAATTTCTAATGTTTGTTAAATGTTAATTTCTAACTATAACGTCCCTGAAACCTATGGTTTTTTCAGTGAATGTCAAAGGTTTTTTAAATGCTAATTTCTACCTATAATGCTCCTGAAACCTGTGTTTTTTTCAGTGAATTTCAAAGGTTTTTAAAATGCTAATTTCTAAGTATAATGTGCAAAAAATACTTTTTCATAGTTTTCTAATTTCTATAAAACTAATAAAATGTTTTCTCTTTTCAAAAATATAAATATAATTTATTTTTTTTCAAAGTGGATTCACATACAAATCGCCTACCAGTCTTAGTGGGTGCGCGAATCCAAGAATGTTGCTGTCATATTGGTTAAGACGTGTAGGATGCGCATTTGGTATGCCAAGGGTGCTCAGATCTTGGCCGCGTGTAACATTAAGTACGTATTCCGGGGGTTGGGTCAGGTCCGCGAATCCACCGCAATTTTTTTTTTTAAGTATATCTTTAATATGTATATTATAGCAACAGATTATTTAATCTGATCATAAATATCATATATTTGTAATTGTAAAAAAGATATATTATTTTTCAATATATTTTTCAGAATCGCGTAGGGTGTGCGCTGCTCGAGCGCCGGGTGCGCAAATCCCATGTGACTTAAAAAGAAACAATTTCATTGGTTAATGACCTTTTGATTCTTGAACTTGAAGGACCCCACCCATATTTGTCATTCCTTCAAGAGCATCTCAGCAGGCACACCTGTTGTCTTCTGCTCCACTTCTTTGCCATTTTTGGTGTTTTTGTTCAGTGAAAAAAGGCAGCTTGCAATCCAACTCAGCCATTTCCACCTCAAGAGGAAGAAGAACTGGAGTATTGTATGGGCATTTTTCTCCATATCACCTGGGGAGAAAAGGGTGAATGCCCAAAAGTTAACCAGCACCATTTGTAACAATACCTCTCATGAGGTTCTGAAAAGAAGTACTCCTGTGTGATGTCATCGATGTTAAAACATCTGCAGACTATACACCCTCAACGTCTTGCTAGAGAACAGCTTCAATGGGAACAAAAAAAGTAGGCAAGGGAGGGCAACGCTGCTGGACCAAGCATGTCATCTGCTTCTTCCTCATCCGGCACACCAAACATCATCCCTGGGTTGGCCAGAGTGGAGCAGCTTTGTGTAAAATGCCAAAACAATCCTATGTTTTGATGAGCAATCACCGGATGCCATCCTTTTTGCTATTAGGAACCACCAGTGTTGTTGTGTTTTTTCTATGCAATGAGTGCATAGTTGCATATGTTTGTGAACATGTTTACTGCTGGTTCTGTTCGTTTTTTATTTTATTTTTTTAAACACAAAAAAACAAAAACATTTTTTACATAAAAACTAAAAAAAATTATAAACAAAAAGGAAGAAAAAATTATTTTCAGAACCGCCTATTTAGTTAAAAATAGAAAAATGTGTAAGTGTTTTATGAATTATTGTAAGTGGAATATATGGCGAAGTTTATGGGTAGTGCATATGTGATTGCATGAGTGCATGGGTAGTGTCTGGTTGATTGCACAAGTACATTGATAGTGCCTGGGTGATTGGAGGAGTGCATGTGTACTGCCTGAGTGATTGAAAAAGTGCCTTGGTAGTGCCTAGGTGTTAGAATCCGGGTTCTCTGGTTGGCACAGGTAGGTACTTATGACAAGCAGGGAACCTTTCCTCTAGTCAGGGTAAGGGGTTACATTTCTAAAATGACCCCTGCTCACCCTCTAGGTAGCTTGGCGCGAGCAGACAAGGCTTATCTCAGAGCGTTATAGGTTAAGCATTTGTGAACATATACAGTAACCGAGGGACAACACTACAAATGGACACCACACAGGTATTTATATTAAAAATAAGGATTCTTTATATATGATTATCACAAGACCATTAAACGCTTAAAAATACACAATACGGTTGCTTAGTTGGTAGAAGATTTCTTAGTTTCTCTTAAGTTCCTAAATGCGACACTTTAAGTCAATGTACCTTAGATGCGACACGCAGGGCAACGAAAGAGTTGCAGCGATGCAGGTGCGTTGAAGTTCTTGGTGCAAAAGAAATAAAGACGAGATCTTCCAGATGCGTTATGCTTCTCCGATGTTGCGAGAAGGCTCGACTCGATGCGTCAGCGGCGTCACCTTTGGCGAGATGCGACGACAGCGGCCTTGGCAGCGGCACTCTTCTCTGATGTTGCGAGATGCTTCCGCTCGATGCGATGCTACAGCGGCGACACCCCTTCTGCGAGATGTGACGACAGCGGCTCCGACGGCGGCACGCTTCTCCGTGGATGTGAGGGGCTTTACTGGATGCGGTGCAATGCGACAACTACGATGGCTGCGATGGCGACACGCTTCCTGCTCAATGCAAGACTCTTCTCTCGATGCGGTGCAATGCGACAGCTACGATGGCTGCGATGGCGACACGCTTCTTCGGCGTTGCGAGACACTTCCGGAATGATGCGAGACGCTTCCGCTCGATGCGATGCTGCAGCGGCGACACTCTCTGCGAGATGCGACGACAGCGGCTCCGACGGCGGCACACTTCTCTTCCTTGCGTCGCGCTCCGAGCTCCTTGCAACACGCAGTCCCTCAGAAGGCCCAACAACAGCAGCAGGCACTTCCAAAAGACTCTAGGGAGCTGGGGGTGAAGTCCACTGGTCCTGGGACTTCGTTAAGGGGGCAAGCTCAGTTCAAGCCCTTGGAGATCTTTTCAAAGCACAAGTTGAAATAAAGACTTTAACAGTCTTTCTCCTCTCCTTCAGCAGCAAGGCAACCACTGCAGGCCAATCCCCAGGTCAGGGACAGTTACTCCTCCTACAGCTTTCCCAGTTCCTTCTCCTCTGGCAGAGGTTCTTCTTGTTTCAGCTGGATCTAATTTCTTGGGAGCAGGGTCCCAATACTTATACCCCTAATTCCTTTGTTCCTCTGGGGTTGAGGGGCCTTTGCCCAGTCAAAACCAGTTCTTGAGCACTCTGTTGACATGACTCTGCCTTTCTATTCAGGGTGCAGGGCAGAGACATCACCCGCTCCGCAGTAGGTGGGGCCAGCATTGTGGTAGCAGAGCACAACCCTATTCAGAGCCCAGGTGTACTCCTCCCACCCAGCCCTGTCACTCACACAACCAGACAGGCAGATACACATGATAGCAGAGGCGGGCTGAAATGGTCAAGCAAGCAAATACCAACTTTCTAAAAGTGGTAGTTGCAAACACAGAATATTAAAATAAACTTTACTAAAAGATGTATTTTATTATTCTGAGTTCAGGCATACTAAACTCAAAATTCTACCATGTTCCCTGGGTCCGTTAGGATCATAGAATGTAACAATTCTAACAGCCCATTCTGGCCTATGGAGAACAGGTAGCCTTACAATAGTGAAAAACGAAAATGGCTGTAATTCACTATTAGGACATGTCACACACATCAGGGCTTGTCCTACCTTATGCTTACAATGCACTCTGCCCGTGGGCCTACTATAGGGGTGACTGATATGAAGTTAAGGGAAGGTTTAGGGACTGGTAAGTGTGTGCACTTACCCAGTCAGTATGACAGTACCAGACTGCACGCAGGTTCTGCAATGGCAGACCTTAGATACATTTTACCAGGCCGCTTCTGTGGGTGGCACAACCAGGGCTGCAAGCCCACCAGCAGCATTTGTATTTACAAGCCCATGGCACTCCTGGTGCACTTTACTGGGGTCTGACAGTAAACCAAATAAGCAATCATGGAATCCAACCAACATATACATTTTAAATAGGGAGAGCATATGCACTTTAGCAATGAACAGCAGTGGTAAAGTGCCCAGAGTCATAGAATAGCCAACAACAGGTCAGAAAAAGTACAGGTGGAAGGCGAAAAGTCTAGGGACCATCCGGCCAAAAGGGCCAAGTCCAACACTAGGTGATTGCATATGTGCAGGGATAATGTCTGGGTGATTGCATACTTGCTTGGGTAGTGGCTGGGTTATTAGAGGAGTGCATGGGTACTGTCTGAATGATTGAATGAGTACATCAGTAATGCCTGGGTAATTGCAAGACTGAATGAGTAGTGCCTGGGTGATTGGAAAGGTGCATGGATAATGCCTGAGTGATTACAAATGTGCATCGGTAATACCTGGGTGATTGCATGAGTGCAGGGGTAATGTCTGGGTGATTGGAGGAGTACATGGGTGCTGCCTGAGTGATTAAAGGAGTGCATGGGTAATGCCTGGGTGATTGCATGATTGCAGGAGTAATGTCTGGGTGATTGGGGGAGTGCATTTGTACTGCCTGAGTGATTGAAGGAGTGCATAGGTAATGCCTGGGTGATTGCATAAGTGCATGGGTAGTGCATGGGGACTGCTTGAGTCATTGAAAGAGTAATACTTGTGTGATTGCATGACTGGAGGAGTATGACTGGGTGATTGGAGCAGTGCATGGGTGCTGCCTGAGTGATTCAAGGAGTGCATGGGTAATGCCTGGGTAAGTGCCAGGCTGATTGCATGAATGTAGGAATAATGTTTGGGTAATTGGAGGAATGCATGGGTACTGCCTGAGTAATGCCTGGGTTGTTGCATGAGTAAAAGGTTAATGTCTGGGTGATTGGAGCAGTGCATGGGTACTGCCTGAGTATTACCTGGGTTATTGCATGAGTAGAGAGGTAATGTCTGGGTTATTGGAGCAGGGCATGGGTACTGTCTGAGTGATTGAAGGAGTGCATGGGTAATGCATAGGTGATTACATCAGTGCATGGATAGTGCATGGGTGATTGGAGGACTGCATGGGTACTTCCTGAGAGATTGAAGGAGTACAAGGGTGATGCTTTTGTGAATTCATGAGTGGAGGGGTAATGTCTGGGTGATTGGAGCAGTGCATGGGTACTGCCTGAATGGTTCAAGGAGTGCATGGGTAGTGCCTGGGCAATTGAAAAAGTACATGGGTAGTGCCTAGGTGAATGCATGAGTGGAGGGGTAATGTCTGGGTGATTGGAGCAGTGCATGTGTACTGCCTGAGTGATTTAAGGAGTGCATGGTTAATGCCTTTTTGATTGCATGAGTGGAGGGGTAAGGTCTGGGTGATTGGAGCAGTGCATGTGTACTGCCTGAGTGATTGAAGAAGTTCATGGATATTGCCTGGGTGATTGCGTGAGTGCATAGGTAGGGCCTGGGTGATTGGGGAGGGCATGGGCGCTGCCTGAGTGATTTAAAAAATGCATGGGTAGTACCTGGACTGCATGAGTGCAAGTATAATGTCTCGGTCATTGGAGGAGTGCATGGGTACTGCCTGACTGATTCAAGAAGTGCATGGGTAATGCTTGGGTGATTGCATCAGTGCATGAATATGTGACGTCATCAGCACTGCATTGCAGGGGCGTGAGTTATAGTTAGCTCAACTAACTGTAACGGCCAAACTTCTCTGGTTTTGTACAAGCGAAATGTCCAACTAACTATAACGCCCCTTAAACGTGTTTTTTTAACTGAATTTCTAAGGTATGTTAAATGCTAATTTCTAATTCTAACGTCCCTGAAACCTATGGTTTTTTCAGTGAAAATTGCTAATTTCTAAATATAATGTGCAAAAAATACTTTTTCTTAGTTTCTAATTTCTATAAAACTAATGCAATGTTTTCTCTTTTCTAAAATATAAATATAATTTAATTTTTTTCAATGTGGATTTGCATACCAATCGTCTACCAGTCTCAGTGGGTGCGCAAATCCAAGAATGTTGCCGCCATATTGGTTAAAACGTGTAGGATACACATTTGGTAAATGAAGGGTGCTCGGATCTCAGCCCCGTGTAACATCATATAGTATTTCCGGGAGTCAGGTCGCGAATCCACCACAATTTTTTTATTTTAAAAGTATATGTATATATCTTTAATATGTGTATTATAGCAACAGAATATTTAATCTAATCATAAATATCATATATTTGTAATTGTAAAAAAGATATATAATTTTTTTCGGGAATCACGTCGGATGTGCGCTGCTTGAGCGCCGGGTGCGCAAATACCATGTTAGTTCAAAAGAAACAATTTCATTGGTTAATAACTTTTTGATTCTTGAACTTGAAGGAACCCACCCATATTTATCATTCCTTCAAGAGCGTCTCAGCAGGCACAGTGAAAAAAGGCAGTTGGTAATCCAACTCAGCCACTTACACCCCAAGAGAAAGAAGAACTGGAGGAACCCATCAAGAAAAGGTATGAAAGTATTGTATGGGCATTTTTCTCCATACCACCTGTGGTTAAAATGGTGAATTCCCAAAAAGTAACCTGCACCATTTGTAACAATGTCCTCTCATGAGGCTCCGAAAAGAAGTATTTCTGTGGGACGTCATCGATGTTAAAACATCTCCAGACAATACACCCTCAACGTCTTGCTGGAGAGCAGCTTCAATGGGAACAAGAAAAGCAGGCAAGTGAGAACAACGCTGCTGGACCAAGCATGTATACTGCTTTTTCCTCATTCGGCACACCAAACATCATCCCTGAGTTGGCCAGAATGGAGCAGCTTTGTGTAAAATGCTAAAAAAGTCCCATGTTTTGATGAGCAATCACTGGATGCCATCCTTTTCCCTATTAGGAACCACCACTGTTAATTGTTTTGTTTTTTTATGCAACGAGTTCATAATTGTATAATTTTGTGAACATGTTTAAAAAAACACAAAAAAAATCAAAAAAAGATTTACAAAAAAACAATAAACAACAAAAAGGAAGAAAAAAATGGTTCTTTTCAGAACTGCCTATTTGGTTAAAAATAGCAAAATGTGTAAGTGTTTTGTGAATTATGGTAAGTGGAATATATGGAGAAGTGTATGGGTAGTGGAGAAGTGTGGCTCAATGGTTAGAGCGGCAGACCTCGATGCAGAGCACTGGTCCGCGGACTGGATATTCTCGCCTCAGTGCCTATTCTAATCATGGGTCCCACGCTGCAACTCTGGGCAATAGCTTGCTTAATCTCCACAACGGCCCCCCCGCGGCGGGATGCCTGGCTTTCACCTTGGGGATGCCCATTACGGGTTATCTCACAGGGAAAAAACAGGACGGATTCCCAAGGCAAGCACCAAGATGCCCAAGGGTAAGTTGAGCGCTATATAAGAACACATAATAATAATAATAATAATAATAATAATAATAATAGTGCATATGTGATTGCATGAGTGCATGGGTAGTGCCTGGGTGATTGAACAAGTGCATTGGTAGTGCCTGGGTGATTGGAGGAGTGCATGTGTACTGCCTGAATGATTGAAAAAGTGCTTTGGTAGTGCCTAGGTGATTGCATATGTGCAGGGATAATGTCTGAGTGATTGCATGCTTGCATCAGTAGTGCCTGGGAGATTGGAGGAGTACATGGGTACTGTCTGAATGATTGAAGGAGTGCATGGGTAATGCCTGGGTGATTGCATGATTGCAGAGGTATTGTCTGAGTGACTGAAGGAGGCCATGGATACTGCCTAAGTGATTGAAGGAGTGCATCAGTAATGCCTGGGTGATTGCAAGACTGCATGAGTAGTGCCTGGGTGATTGCAAAGGTGCATGGATACTGCCTGAGTGATTACAAATGTGCATTGGTAATGCCTGGGTGATTGCATTCATGCAGGGGTAATGTTTGGGTATTTGGAAGAGTGCATGGGTGCTACCTGAGTGATTGAAGGAGTGCATGGGTAATGCCTGAGTGATTGCATGAGAGCAGGAGTAATGTCTGGGTGATTGGGGGAGTGCATGGGTACTGCCTGAGTGATTGAAGGAGTGCATAGTTAATGCCTGGGTGATTGCATAAGTGCAGGGGTAGTGCCTTGGTGTTGCACAGATTCTGCTCATGCACAGAACTATGCGCAGGAAACCAGGACCTCAGTGAATTGTGGTGTACCAAAAACTCACATCAGAACCCAGAACCCCTATCCGACCAGCATCAGTGTACCCTTCGTTATCCGTATTATCACGGAGGTCCCAATGTATAGACAACCCAGAACAAGCGACTTAGAGTACTCTCAGGAATGGTGGGAATCAGAAATACCTGTTCGTAATTATTCTCACATCAGTCCACAACAAGAGTAAACAAAGACACGGTAACATTTAAGGAGTTTATTTTATAAACCTCGTGTCCTAAGATGCAGTACTTTGGCTAACATAAGCAGGCAAACGATTAAAATCAAAACCATCAGCATTGTTACAATACCATAGAAAATGAAAGGAGAGATCATATTACAAATGACAGTGGAATACAGCCACCTTCCTTTCGCTAGTAAACTTAAATTATTATACTAATAAAAGGTCTCTAGACTTGAATGGGGAACCCCATACCGTAAAGATCAGCTTAGTTAAATCACATCACAGGATCAGTTGTTGTCTGGTCCTGGGAAAGCTCTTCTTCAGAATGTGTGTTAAGCATGCAGCCTGCAATATTAAAAACACTCCACTTTCAGATGTTTGCAGCTGTGTGTGTGTTATGGCTAAATAGTGGGCCGATCAACCTGAACTCGAAAACATGCATTGTCTACCGACCCAGACTGTTTCTTTACACAATGTTCAGGCCAAGGTCGCAGCTCACGGCTAGGGATGTGAACAACAGACAGTTCTCATGTGAAGAAAAGGCTAGCAAGCAGTTTTCAAATAATAACATGTAACTGCAGTGTTGTGTGCAAAAGCAGCAAAAGTGGCAAGATGGCTGTCTAACCTCTAACGCGGTTATGCTAACTTAGCAGTGTATGTATATAAAGTGCCGCCCCCACTACACCCCCCCTTGATCAGACCACTAACCAATAGGGATACAATCAGGGAACGCAGAGTTCAAGTTCGATAGAACGGAACCAAGGGCACTATTTGGAAATCCATATAAAGGGCAGTGAAAGTTCGAAGAGAAAAAAAAACGAGAAAAGGAAAAAAAAATGTAATGAAAAAATTAATGGCAAGGCTCAGAGAGCCCCAATAATGAAAGAAAAAAGAAGAGGAAAAAAATAAAAATAAAAAAAATCTGTGCCACGGAAAGTTGGACGACCTCCAAGTTAATCCATCAACGTATATGCACAGTAAGTAGCAACAGCTTCCAAGAGGAAATCATTGGAATGTTCAGTAAAAGTGTCTGCCATCCAGTTCAGTAAGGTAAATGAACATACATGTTCCTCGACCATTGGAGCCTCTAGTACCATCAGAGGACAATGGGCGTGTTCTTCAAGATAACTTCTTGCCAGGAAGTCATATGCAGCCGTACCGATGTCCCAATTCCCTAGGACTCCATGTGCCACTCCACAGGCCATAATCCTGACACCAGAACAGTCCAACTCATGAGCCGCTAAGGGACTCATTAGTCGATCATAATCCGGGGCGGGAGACACCGAGTTTGACAAGCACAAATCCAGAGCCCATTGGAAGGGACAGTCTAGGCAATGAAAGACAAGTTGTACACATGTAAAGTAGGAGAACCGGAAGGACAATCCATAGGCTATGCTTAAGGTTGCCAGTGGTAATGTACCATAGTATTCAAGCATCCAATCACGGAGATGTAACAGCCGGGGCAGGCTGTCTTGTGACACAAATCGTGCAGCCCTTGCGCAGTAAGCAGACCAACAACAGCACTCCAGCTACGAGGGCCAGAATCAACGGGAGACCGCCAACGACGCTGGAAAAAATAGAATGAAAAAATGCCGGGATCACACCAAAAATAGTTTGGAAGGAGGTCACGAGGCCGGAGCCCACAATTTTGAAAAAATGTGCCAGGCCACTTGTTGACGAGGCATTAAAGATAGTCTGAATCAGGGCACCAAAATGAAGTGGGAGATCAGTATTCAAAAGCGCTTGCACCTGGGTGCGCGTATTTGCTACGTGAAGGACAAATGTTTCCCAGGAAGAAGTCAGCGCGACTTCTTTTTGAGACAATAGAGCCCTTATTCTGCTCATCTTGTAGAACTCTGCCTTCAAAGTTGAAATGGAAGGCCAGATGGATACATCCAGCCGCCCCTCCGGGTGTGGGAAAAGGACGTTCCTACAGCAGACTATCCTTTGTGATACAGTCACTATGTAGGGAATTCCCACTAGCATCCCACAGCAAGCTTCATTATTTAAAAGCAAATAACTACCGTTAGCCAGCAGCGTGAAAGAGGGTGTAATAGCTGGTACAGGAATCCCTTTCAGGATGCAAGCAAGATTAGGAGCGTGCACATTGCATGCACCATGCAATTGAATGTGCCTACATACTACAGAGTGATCAGGAGTGGAAGTGCACTCTTCACCTTTTAAGTAGACCTCTTTACCGTCTCTCATGCACCTGTATGTAAATGGGAGTGACCAAACTTCATGCAGGAAGGCAGTACCCAGTTGTTCATATCTACCTAGGGCATAATGTTTCATGCATTAACTGAATTTAAACAAAGGGAACGGTAATGTGATTAACCCGTGGATAAGCCACACAGCAGAATTCAATTCGGCCACAGAGAAAGGTAAAGGTTCCAGCTTTTCAATATGCAGTAATGAATATTTTGCATCTTTCATGGACATAAATTGCTGTTTCGCAGTTAAATTAAAGGGAAGAAACAAGGATGAAGTATTCATATAGTCCCATGGGACTTTCCCAGCTTTTAACGTTTGCAATGTCCATGCAAACTGCATTACAGAATGCAATTGATTTTGACCGTGATACAAAACAGACACATCGTCCTGCACAATATCAACAACAGACGAAACAATATTGTCTAAAGTATAAATTCTGGAAGAAAGGGTGTTAATGCTGTTATCTATAACAGCTAATACTTTTTCCATATTGGCTTGATCAATAGCCCTTAATCTGGAAGCAGCTTCAATTTGTGATAATTTCCAAACTTCGTTATAAATAGCATACACCCATCTTTTGGACCTGCCACCTACAGGGCCTTTAACAAAATCATTCAAATCTATTTTGTCATGTAATTCAGATACATGAAGTTTAACAGATGCCAAGGTGGAATGTTGCAGCCAAGATTGGCATAACTTCCCTACAGAGTATGTAGTTACTGAATAAGAAGATTCAAAACGAGGATCTATGCGAACCTGCCTATACCCAGGTTTCAAACCCAGAAAACCTTGTTGAGAGGAATCTGAGCTTGTCTGCCATATTACCCATCCTTCAGGATCTAATTTGGAAATATTGAAGGATGTATTAGAGATAGATGACTGCAACGCATCAAGGGACAGATCTGTATGATTATCCCAATTTGGATAAGCACCCAGATCCAGAGTAGAGAGAAAATGTAGTTTTTTCCGCAGTTGCCAATCCAAGGCAGGTGGTTTGGAATATTGTTGAATTTAAAAACAATATGTGGTTTGGTATAAGGCAGGCATGATGCAAAGCTTCTGTTCCTTGAACCTGCCACGGTTTGGAGCCCCAAACCGATTTAGGATCAATAGCAGCCTTCCACAGATCATAACCTTCGATTGACAAATCATCCATAAAGGATTTGGGGCCATATGTAGGAAGGCAAATTGCAATCGCAAATGCTGAAATTCGCCGAATTTTGGCGTTTGCGATCGCAATTTGGGCAGTGTGCTATGTAGCACACAAAAACCCACACGCAAAATAAGGAATCGCAAAATTTGCAATTCCTTATTTTGCTAATGCATTTAAGGAATCCCAAATTGCGATTCCTTAAATGCAATGTAGGAAGCAACCAAGTTGTGCAATTTTGGCTTAAGGAATCGCATATTACCACCAACCTCAGGTTGGTGATAATTTGCGATTTCCTTGAAAAATGCACTTTTTTGCATTTTTCAAAGTGCCATGTTGCGCACATACATGCCCTAAGCGCATGTATGTATGCCACATGTGCACACATGTTTATTTCAGGGGTGCAAAAGGGTGACCTATTGACACCCGTGCAACCTTGAAATTGCATTCTCAATTTGCGATGCTCTAATTGTGAATTGCAAATTGAGAATGTCTTCCTATTCATTCCTATGAGCCTTCTAGCCCATAGGAATGAATGGCAAGTTATTCCTTATTTGCGAATCTCAGGGTCTCCCTCTTGCTCCCTGTGCCCAGGATGCTACGCTGCTGTGGGGCCCTTGGATCGCCTGAAACAACGGGACTGCGAGGACCGGGGAGCATTGCGCTCCGCTAATCCGGCTCACCTGCTCCTCTTCCCGCTGGTCCCTTTGCCGACGCCACGCCTCGCGGCCCCCGCTGCGCGGGAGCCGCTCGCAGGCTCCAACACCAACATTTAAAAACTCGGCTGGTGCTTTGAAGGTTGGGTCTCCCTCTTGCTCCCTGTGCCCAGGACGCTACGCTGCTGTGGTGCCCTTGGATCGCCTGAAACAACGGGACTGCGAGGACCGGGGAGCATTGCGCTCCGCTAATCCGGCTCACCTGCTCCTCTTCCCGCTGGTCACTTTGCCGACGCCACGCCTCGCGGCCCCCGCTGCGCAGGTGCCGCTCGCAGGCTCCACCACCAACATTTAAAAACTCGGCTGGTGCTTTGAAGGTTGGGTCTCCCTCTTGCTCCCTGTGCCCAGGACGCTATGCTGCTGTGGGGCCCTTGGATCGCCTGAAACAACGGGACTGCGAGGACCGGGGTGCATTGCGCTCCGCTAATCCGGCTCACCTGCTCCTCTTCCCGCTGGTCACTTTGCCGACGCCACACCTCGCGGCCCCCGCTGCGCGGGAGCCGCTCGCAGGCTCCACCACCAACATTTAAAAACTCGGCTGGTGCTTTGAAGGTTGGGTCTCCCTCTTGCTCCCTGTGCCCAGGACGCTACGCTGCTGTGGGGCCCTTGGATCGCCTGAAACAACGGGACTGCGAGTACCGGGGAGCATTGCGCTCCGCTAATCCGGCTCACCTGCTCCTCTTCCCGCTGGTCACTTTGCCGACGCCACGCCTCGCGGCCCCCGCTGCGCGGGAGCCGCTCGCAGGCTCCACCACCAACATTTAAAAACTCGGCTGGTGCTTTGAAGGTTGGGTCTCCCTCTTGCTCCCTGTGCCCAGGACGCTACGCTGCTGTGGGGCCCTTGGATCGCCTGAAACAACGGGACTGCGAGGACCGGGGAGCATTGCGCTCCGCTAATCCGGCTCACCTGCTCCTCTTCCCGCTGGTCACTTTGCCGACGCCACGCCTCGCGCCCCCCGCTGCGCGGGAGCCGCTCGCAGGCTCCACCACCAACATTTAAAAACTCGGCTGGTGCTTTGAAGGTTGGGTCTCCCTCTTGCTCCCTGTGCCCAGGACGCTACGCTGCTGTGGGACCCTTGGATCGCCTGAAACAACGGGACTGCGAGGACCGGGGAGCATTGCGCTCCGCTAATCCGGCTCACCTGCTCCTCTTCCTGAAGTCCCGCCCCCCCCATTATTTAGCTACGTCCACGTGAATCCGCAGCGCGGATCGCAGCGCGGGCGAAGCCCGGGCCAAGGGCGGGCCCGTTGTAGCCCGTTTGAGACCGAGAGAGACCGGACCGGGCCACCTCTCTTTCACCCACGGACTAACGCGTATGTGTTAATTTTAAGTCACTCTTATTGCATTTGGTTTTAACTACCTTTCATACTGACTTGTGGAGGGTACATTGTTGCTATATTATTTTAACTGCCCACTGTGCTACATCTTAATCGAGCATGGCAGCCAAAGAGGGTAGGAACCATGCGACCAAAGTCAACCTCACCGGTACACTAGATCAATTCATAGTAAGAGCTAATTCGGTGATCGATCAGGGTATTGTCCTCATGGAGCGTAGAGTCTCGCAGGATTTGGCCCTAGCAAGAAGATCTTCTTTGGGCCTCCTTGCATCTGCACGCACCCCAAATGGTACTGGTGCGAATAGTAACGTCCTCCCTCTAACCCAATTTGTTGATGACACCTCAACTAGTGAACTTTCGAGTGAAAATGACCCCGCGATCAACCTAAGAATTACATCCCCCCCAGTGACCAGGTCGGGACCGATCTTGCAGAAAAAAAGGGTTACTAAGGAAGGGCTGACAACAAAAACTAAGCCAAAAGCTACCAGGCAAGTTAGCTCCAAGCCAGGGGGAGCTAAATCTGCACAACAAGGCGCAGCTTTAGTTGCCGACCCAGTGGCTAGAGATGGACAGGGCAGCTGCACCCTCCCTCCAGCTTCGACTTCTTCTAAGTCCCCTGGGGATCACCCTGTTCAGGTACCAGCTTCTCCCGCATTTATGACACAGCCACCCGGGGACGTAATAGCTCCGCAGCAATTAGATTTATTGCTGCGCACGTTATTGGTACCCCTGGAATCCAGGTTGGAGGGAATAGCGACCCTTCTTACTAAGCTCGAACAACAAATTAAGGGTCTAACTGAGGGTGCTAACAATAATAAAGTACTCCCCCCACGCTTTTGCAACTGTCACTGTACCACTACAGCCGGGGTCTTACCAGTCCCCACGGCCCAATGTACAGCCTCACGGCCACCATCCGTCCCAACAGCTACATCACTGGCAGTTCCAGCCACACTTAATACTCCCTCACTAGCACAGCATGAAGTCAGGTCCCTCACTGACCATCACATAGATAGCAACATCTCGGGAGAGGCCCCCTTGGGTAATAATAGTGACAACGTGAGGACAGCGAGAAAGCGAACCCAGGATGAGGCTTCCAGGTCGATTTCTAGAATAGACTTGCCCCCGGAAGCTAGTCCATACTTGGTTGTCCTTACAGGGGTCCCCGAAATCAATGACCACAGCATTGAGGAGTTCTCCAACCTAAAAAATAAGGCAATCCATTGGCTTTCAAACCAAAGGCCCTTGCCACCGCAGGTTAGTTGTGAGATCATTATGGTTAGAAGGGTGGGGTGGGTAGGACACACCCCTAAAAATTTAACCAGCGATTGTGTCATAGTTAACTTTCGGGACGCCAGGACAGCAGATTACATCTGCAATTGGGAAAAACCCCGTTTAGACACCAAAATTGGGGTGCGTCCCCTCTCCTACTTCTACCCAAATGATCACTTGAGGACAGAAGAGAGCGGCTGGACCTTTATCCCGCATTTGCTAAGGGGAGGTGGTGAGAAATTAAGACATGTCCACTCTGACGCAGAATGGGCTTATCCTGTCTGCTTAAACAGGTTCAGCTGTCTCGACCAGGTCGATTGACTGGCTAAGTCAAACTATGTAGCTCAGGGTTTTATGGGGGGTAGTACTTTAGGTTTAGAGCCCATTGAGTTGCCTAAGGAAGGGAATTTGACTCCTGATACCAAGGGGTGCACCTCTATTACAGTGGGGACTGGTAATAGTAAAACTATTAGCAATCCCCATGTGTACTCCATGCAGTCTTCTGCTCCCCTCCTAATGCCAGCCACCTTCCATAGTGCTAGTTCCACCCCTACTGGGGAAATTGATCCCCATCAGCAGAGTAGTATTTCTTCTCTACCAGATCCCTCATCTCATCACATGCTTCGTCCCCAATGCATGAATTTACTATCATGGAATGTGGCAGGCCTAAAAAGCAAGCTAGCATGTCCTGCATGGGGCTCTTTCGTGGACACTGCTGATGTGATTTTATTGCAGGAGACCTGGGCCAGGGAGGAGGTCCATAGAGCCGGGTTTGCGTCCTTTAACATCGCAGCTCGGTGGGGAGGCAAGGGCCTCTGGTGGTCTGACAACAAGGATAGGCGTACACCTGGGTTGCAGGGTGGATTTGATTCAGACTAATTCGGATGATATCCTATGTGTCCATCTGTCCTGGCCTAACTCATACAAACTGGCAGTTGTGAATGTATATTCACGTCCTACTGCCATGGCTAAGGAATCTAACACCGTAGGGGAACTATCATCCCTTCTTGAATCCTTGGACCATGATATTCACTGTGTGATTGCAGGAGACCTCAATTGCCACTTTGAGCCAATCCAAGGGCTGGGTGAGGGGGCACTGCAGGATGAAGATGAGTTCTGGGGCATCCCGCAGTGCAGGACCACCTTTGCAAAGGCATGGACCCCATTGGCTATGCAGATTATGACTCTAACTCTGCAATTTTCAGTTAGGGCGGTTAATGGTCGGATGCCCTCGGACATTCCCTCCAAATGTACCTATAACAAAAAAGATCAAGAATCCCACTTGGACTATTTCATGGTCCAGACCAGGTTGTGGTCCAAAATCGTGGATTTGGAGGTTGTGAACAGATCGAACAGCGATCATAACGCCCTGCTGTTGAGAATGGAATTGCCAAATTCTGCTAAAGCCCACACGGAACCAACCGCCGACCTAGGATTGGTTCTCACTAACAACAGGAGGAGGGTTAAGTGGGAAACCCTGTGTGAAAGGCGGGATGCACTGCCAAGCTTATACTCATCTATTCTTCCCCTGCTCAAAATGGCAAGTGATGTCTGGGTCCAAGGGCGGTCCTAGGATAATTCTGTACGTCTCCTCATTGTCCATCGGGATTTAATTGATACCCTTGCAGGCTTTTTAAACCCTATCGTTCCCACCAGGCAACCCAGGACTATCCCCCCATCCTGGTACAATGCCGCATGCAGGAGTGCTAAATTTGCTTTGATTAATGCCATCAAAACCGGCAGTGATAAGCTAACAATCTGCTCACTCAGGACTGCCCACAAACAAGTTTTAAAACAGGCAAAGATAGATTGGGATTGGGAGAGATGGGAAAATTTATCATCTGCTCTTGCTAACAAGGAACCAAGTAGATTCTGGGCCATTGTGAATTCAGGGTGTGCGGAACCCCGCAATGCAATCGAAGTTAATATTGATCCGGGGGTGTGGGAATCCCACTTCAAAACTCTTTACGCTGCCACCTCTGATTTAGATCTTTTGCCCTTTCGGCTACCCTCTGTGGGGGACGCCGAAGTTTTGGAATTCACCGTAGATGATGTTACGATTGCCATAGGAAAACTGGCAACGGGTAAAGCACCTGGTATAGATAAGATACCCGGGGATATGTTTAAAGTTCAGCCTAAGATATGGGCACCGTACCTATGTGCACTCTTTAACTCAATTTTGCACGGTACAGAGGTCCCGGGCTCTTGGTTGGGAGCGGAAATTATACCTATATATAAAAAGGGTTCCCCCCTGCTCCCCGCTAATTACAGGCCCATTAGTCTCATTGACGTCCCACAAAAAATAATGGCAAGACTTATTTTAGATCGCTTGCAGGACTGGATCAATGAGAACGAAATCCTCTCTCCCTATCAAGCTGGTTTTAGAAGTAAAACATCTACCATGGACCAGATCTTCCGTCTAGTAATGCTGTATTGGAAGACTGTGGCATTGGAGGGTGGCAGCCTCCACATGGTATTTGTTGACTTACGCTCTGCGTTTGATACTGTTCCTAGGGGCAAACTTTGGGCTGTTTTACGTGATCTGGGTGTACCCAATTCCCTATTGGGTATATTGGTGAGGCTGCATACTGAGAATTTTGCTCAGGTCAGGTGTGCAAGAGGAGGTGTATTGTCCGACAGGTTCGCTGTAAACAAGGGAGTTAGGCAAGGGTGTGTCTTGGCCCCTACTCTGTTCTGTATATATGTGAATGGACTGATAGCCAGTCTGGATGCAGTCCCTAACAACGATGCACCCAGGTTGGCAGGCAGGAAAGTAGCAGCTATAATGTTTGCTGATGACACCCTGCTCCTTTCCAAGACACCAATGGGTATCCAACGTATTTTGGAGGGATTTAACAACTTCTGTAGAGAGCATGGACTACAGATTAATGTAGATAAGACCAAATACATGATTTTTAATCCCCCATTACACACTAGGCCACCACCTACCCTTGATTCAGTTGCACTTGAGAGAGTTCACACCTTTCAATATCTTGGTGTCACACTAAGCGAAAAACTTTCCTGGGGCCCACACCTTGCCAAATCTCAACTCAAACTGACTCAAATAGCTGGGGGAATTTTAAAAATGACAAATGCCTCCACTTACAAACCCATCAGCCCTAGTCTTGAAATTTACAAAATGAGGGCCAGAGCGGCTGCATTATACGGAGGGGAACTTTGGGGGCACGTCACTAGACCGGGACTGATTAAAGCTGAGAACAACTTCCTGAGACAGCTGCTCGCGCTCCCCCAAAGCACACCTTCATTACCGCTGAGGCTCGACTTGGGTATACTTCCCATTCAGGAGGAATTAGCTATCAAACCTCTCAGGTTTTGGAGGAGGATCTGGCTGACCCCCGAGCTAGAGCAGTACAAAACTGAGCTCCAAGAAATATTGAGATTAGGCAGGGCAGCACATATCCCTTGGCTTTCCTACATCAAAGACGAACTTACGAATTTGGGTCTTGCAGATATGTGGGCGAATCCAGCAATAGCTTGTAGTGAGATCTCAGGGAATACATTCACTGAGCTATACAGATCTCGATGTTCTAACGCATGGCTCCATGATTCAAAGAATGGCACCATGGTAAAAGCATTTATAGAGATCAAATCTGTTTACTCATTCGAAGATTTTTTGGATGTAATTTTCCCTGTTATGGCTAGGAAGCTATACATACAATGGAGGTTTGGTGCACTCCCCCTAGCGTGTTTAACAAGCAAATGGACCCCGACTAGGTCCTCACACTGTCTTGGCTGTGGTATGAATAATGAGGACGAAAGCCACATTCTTTTTTTCTGTCCTCTCTACAGTAGAGCAAGGCAGAACTGGATTGTACCTATCTGTAGGAACCTTGGATTTAGGAAGTGCTCAGACGCACTAAGGGTCTTTAAGACTGAAACTGCAGGTCACATTGTATTTGCACTAGCTAAGTATCTGCATGCTTTCTGGATTAAAAGGAGTTTTATACTATCAAATACTGCCTAGTAGCCGGGCATATATTTTGCGTGTGTAATCCCAGTTACTGATACAATGGTGTGTCCTAACAATGACTTCCATTCCTGATCTGTATTTGCCTATGTCATCTTAGATGTTGTTTTAATATTGTAATTTTAATGTGTATAATACTTTATGTACTCTTTTATGGCTGAAATATTGCCGAAATAAAGATTGAAAGAATCTCAATTTGGGATTCGCAAATAAGGAATAGGTGGGAATCGCAAAATATTTTGCTAATCCTACCTACATTCCGTTTTGCAATTCTCTAATTGCGATTCCCTAAAAATTGCAATTAGAGAATCGCAAAACACGTTTTACCTACATATGGCCCTTGGAATATAATAATTTTGTGTGTGTACACCTAACCTTCGAGGCAGACTCAGCTGCCAGTTTGAAATAAAAGGAGGCAGGATTGGAAACACTGAAATCAGAAAAATATGTGAATTTGTCTATGAATGTGGTTGAGCTACCTAGTATTGGTGTTGGACAATGTTCCCATTGGGTAAAATTTACAAAATTTCGAAACGTATTTGCTTTATGCAGGAAATGATTGCCATAATGTTGATAGCAAAACTGTTCACCATAATTAGCAGTATCTAAATACAAATCCTCAGCATCAAATGCAGCATAATATTTCAAATCAGAAAAAAGTGCTTCTATGGCTTGAACGTCCCAATCATCTGAGCGGATGTTTTGCTTAACTACATCACCCATAGATACACGAAATACATTTGGTACATTGATAACCTCAGTGGGACCATGAATTTGAAATTTAACAGCATCCCATGCAATCCCATCTAACACGGGCCAGGCAGTAATATTCACAAAAATCTGGTCCCTCTTCATGAACTGTGACGATGAGTGGGGGGCCAAAGTTCCATCAATTTGTCTAATTGTAGATCTTTCTTTTAGGTCGTGTCCATTCTCAAGTTGAAAAAAGACCACCAAAAATCCAATGGACATGAACAAAAAAATACATATGAGCACCAGCCAAAAGTAAGTCCAAGGGGGAATTAAAAAATTTCTTTTAAACCAGACAGCAAAAATAGAAACTTTTGATGGGGCATTGGAAGTCATTGAGTTAGTGTCAAAGGAGAAACGTGACTGGGCAACTGCGGTTGCCTGTAAAACTGGTAATGTTACATCTGTAGGATAAGCATACTCAGAATCTTCATGTGGACCACCAGCCGGTGGTAGTAACAAAGGATCAGTAACCGTATGCATCTGAATGGCAATATCAGACAAGGTGGTAGAAGCTGGAGCCAAAACAGAATTTCTCAGCATCGCAGGGCAAGAAACCGCTGGAGACATACTAAGAAGAATCGGCCACTCGCTCTAGCTTGACATTGTCAATAGAGATGTACCTGTTATCCTTGCGACCAGGAAGTGGAGGTAAATTGGACTGGAACCGGTGCACGATAAGAGGGGCCAAACTCCTTCTTGTTCTCCAACTTCTCACGGACCAGATCATCAATTCGAGGTAGCCAGCCAGCTACCGGAATATGAAGCGCAGCATCAGATGTGGAGGGCACATGTTCCTTCGCGAGACTGTCTCTGGCTTCTTGTAGAGTCTGCAATACAGCACAGTGATCATCTACGTCAAAGGGTGTGGCTGACGCCGCCATGTCTAGACCGTCAAGGTCCGGAGCAAACATTCTTATGCCAAAGAGCATCATGTATGGGGTTCGCCCACCCAGAGACCTTCTAGGGAGATTATTAAGTGCACATTGGACGTTATACAGATGGGCTAGCCAGTTCCAGCCAGTACCTAAAACCCTAGCTGTCAAAGATTGCTTTAAGTCACGGTTCATTCGCTCCACCACACTATTACCTTCAGGCCGGTAGGGAGACGAAAATTTGACTTGGACCCCCAAATTTCTCATGGCTTCTTTGTACGCCTTAGAGGCGAATGCAGGGCCCTGATCAGAATGAAAGGTACCACATGCAAAACTTCCCACAAAGACACGCAAATCTCTGATGACAGTATGGGCATCAGCACTCCTTTGTGGCCATACCCAGAGAAAACGTGTGCACGAATCCACTGCAACCAAGATGTACTTGTACGCAGTATCAGAGGAAAAAGGACCACAGTGATCTAAATTAACGCACCCAAGTGGTTTATTAGATATATACAACTGAGTTTGTGGTGGGCGCGCAGCAGTTGAAGGTTTAATCTGCTGGCAAATGTCACAATCAAGAACATAAGCGCAAGCTTGTTTATATAAACCGTACCACCAGTAACGTTGTTGTAACAGAGATACAGTAGCCGCAACACCGGCGTGGGCAGAGGCCATACCCTCGTGAGCTGCTAGTATCAAAGATGGTCGGCAGACCGCATTGGGAATCAATCTGTCACCAACGTCGTTAATCCTTACTAATGGGATGTTATCAGGACTTAAGAGGTAATGGTAACGAGAAGGGAAAACTCTTGGGTAATTAGTTCCCTTCTCTGTAGCAGCTATAGCTGCCAAGATGTCATCATCAATCTTACTTTTGGATCTTGTAACTGCTGCTAGTAAGTATGTCACCACTGCTGTTTTTGCTGCCTCGTCAGCTAAGCTGTTGCCGACAGAATGGACACCAACTCGTTGGTGACCAAGAGTGTGAATGACATTCACGCGCGGCAGACGTTCTTTAAGTTCTGCCACTCAAACCCAAAGAGTTTTATGCTTAATTGTGCTACCTTTGGAATCACGATATTCATTTTAAGACCAAAAGTGTAGTTTGTCGTTGTAGGATTGAACACAATAAAAACGAGTCACTTACTATAAGAGTAGTGACTCGAGGGTCAGCAAACTCCAGTGCAAGCACCAGAGCACGAAGCTCCGCCAATTGTATGGTACAATCACCCAATGACTGCGTATGCACGACATCAGATTGGAATTCACCATTTATGAATGTACCCACCACAATTTCGCAGGCCACTGAATATGCATGCTTCGATCCAATCGCCGGTTGCGCCGAACCGTCAGTGTAAATGACACAATGGTAATCTTCGAGTGGGCGCAAAGACAGAGGAGCCGGATGAACGAATTCATACTGCAAGTACTCCTGAGTCTGTAATGAGGCGTCAAAGATATATGTTACATCGGGCGATGTCAAGGAAGTGGCCTATTGTATCCACCATGGATGCAAAGCTTTAGAATTAGGTACACTTGCTTTTGTCACTGCCTCCAGGGCAGGATATGGTGTGACAACTAACATGTGTTTTCCTTGCAACAGCGCTCGTTCTTTGAGAATCGCCATCTGTACTACCGTTAGAACTTTTTCAACAGATGAAAAACGCAGTTCAGCTGAAGTGTACAGGTGTGATTTATATGCAATGGGGATGGTATCGCCCTCATTGAACGTTAAGTACGTGAAACCCACTGCACCAGGTACAATTCTTATTACCAGGTTAGTGCAGTTGTCTCATGTCATTAAGTATTTTGAAGCAAGAAGATCAGCTTGCAATAATTGCAAAATAGCTGAATGCTCCGGCAGCCAGCTTGATTTGGAAAAAGTAGGTTGTACCAAGGCATAAAGCGGCTTGATACGCTGGGCATAATCAGGAATGTACGTACGACCGAAATTCAGAAAGCCCAGTAAAGACTGTAATTTTTTCAGTGTCGTAGGAGCACGCAGGCATGCACACTTCTCCAGAAAGTGAGGAGCCAATCCTCGACCTTCATTGTTGAACTGGAAGCCCAAAAACAACACTGTATACTCTGCAATGTGAGACTTCGCAAAGTTTGTAACCGAAGTCTGCACACATTACAATAATGCGGTCAACGCGACACAGATGCGGCCACAACTCATCGTCTGTGAGATAGATATCATCGACATACGAGTACGCATCCGGGTCTATGCTCTCTAAAAGAGAGACTACACGTGCGGCAAAGATGCCAGGGCTGTTCTTGTAGCCCATGGCTAGTCTTCGAAACTGTTTTTGTTTGCCGCCAGAAGTAAACGCTGTCCACTGACTGCTAATAGAGGACAGGTTATGGCTGTAAAAGCCATTGGAAATGTCAAGTGTGGTTTTAAACCTTTTTCTCACGAGACTATCGACGAGAGCAGAACTGTGGGTATTCTGTACCACGCATGTCTGGCAATGAGAGTTTAAATGCCGTTAATCCAAAACGAGCCGGTACGACCCATCAGGTTTCGGCACAGTGAATAAAGGATTATTCATTGGTGACACACATGTTTCAATAACTCCCTGATATTCCAATTGTTCAAGGATTGCAGTGACGTGAGGTCTAGCTTCGCGACGCATGGGATATTGGGGTTGTGGCTGGGGCATGGACCGCAATGGAATCTCATGGCTGGGGGACAATTTATCCCAGCCCACCTAAATACGATACAAAGCAGGTGCAAGCACCAGAGTCCACTCCTCAGCAAACTTTTTTGCGTGTTCCTTTGGCACTGCGTGTGCAAAGGACGGGAGGATTACCTCCTCCCCTCTAGGAGCATCTAAAATGAAAGCCGGCGGCCAGTCTGCCTCCGCTAGGAGTATGTAATAAGAAGAGGTCAGATTATCCCCAAAACTCCTTTGAATTGTACGTTGTATGTCACCTTCAATTAAGAGGACTATATCATATAGTCTGTCAGGGGGAGCCACTCTAGTGTCAGCAGTTTCAACAGTAATGAACGTGTCAGTTGCTGTCGCCACCAGATATGGATGCAGTGCTTGTCGCACTACTGTAACTTCCGCCGCGCTGTCGAGCAGCGTCAGTGCCCATGTCAGGTTCTGAAGCTGCGTTCTCACCATCTGTGGCATACCTCACTGTTAGCGCAGCAACCTTCTTCTTTTGAAACGGGGTCGTTGACGTGCAAACTCGTCCTGCTTGCCTTTGCCGTCAGTTTAACGTGGTTGCTCACGTCCTTGTTGGGCACCCCGTCCTTTCCCACAGTCTCCGACACCGGACTGTGAAGCCGATGTTTCCTGTGAAGAACGAGGAGAACGTTGTTCAGAAACCAGAAATCTATCAGGTGACTTAATACTAGAGCAATCGCGCAGATCATATGTGCGTTCAGTAGTCGACTGTACGGGTGAGGCAGGACGAGACCCCTGTTTCTGTTGCTGCTTCCCCTGTTTCTTTGTTCGCCAATTTGGTTTTAGAAAATTTGGGCGTTCGTCTTTACCAGACGAGCTCACCTTAGTTTGCTGTATTATATCAGGAATTATTACAGTTGGTTTAACACCTAAGGCACTGCGGCCAACTGTTCTATCGGCTTTCGCTATAATCTTAGCGAACTGATTGGGCCTGTTGAGTACGTCCACGTGGTCTAATTTATTAGCCACTTGGAATTGCATAGCATCTCCTTTGAGGTTGCCCATGACCATGGAAGCAACCACATCAAACACCCCGACAAGCCGCATTCCCAATTCCACAGCCGCCTTCGCACCGTGATTGTCTTGAACACGTTTAATGATGGAGGGAAGCACAGACATAGACGGAGTGCTGAAGCACTTCAAGTATGTTGCGGCAAAGACATTACCCCAGTTGTCACAATCGGTCATTTCCGGGACCAAGTCTTTCGGCAAACTAATGGTGAGTATCCTGTGTTTCTCCACAGGAGTTGTATGTGGAAAAACCGCTTCCAGCTGGTCAAATTTCTCAGCAAGCCAATAAGGCAATTCGTCCTTATTTTGGGGGCGCTTGCCCATTACCGAATTAACCATAACAGGACTAATAATCACTGCGTGGTGCTCAGCTGGTTGTCCCGCAATAGCAGGTGCCCCCACCTGCACGTTGCGCGACACGTACTGCACTAAAGCCTTATGCACTGTAATAAGGGCTGTGTGAAGTACACGCAACTCAGCCACCCCTACCGTCTGATAGCGGGGATGAGGCGTATATCTGGCCAGCACCGGCCATGTGGCCCCTGCAATTGACCAAGGGCCCATTCTAGCCGGTGTAACCGCATGGGGAAGGGCGCCATTAAACCAAATGCTATGCTGCCAGGCAGAAATAGGAATTTCTTGTATCCTATATGGCGTATAGTTTGCAGGCAGCTGTGTGGCAGTATAGGAGTGAAACGTACCATCGTCTGCATCCACCGCCGGCAAAGTCACCCAAGAGTAAAACAACTCATAAGGAAATGAAGCATCAGCGCTCACGACAAAAATAACAGTCATCCCATCGTCCGGCACCCCATACTGCGGCAAATGACGTCGCAGAGGCGTACGGCTATGCGGTGCAATCTCGACCGCCATAAGGACACACAAGGATCTACAACCGGTTGAATCAGTAGCACAAGGGTTCAAAAACCTTTTTAATGATCAAGCTTGAATGAACCTATCAGATTAGTAATAGGTAGGTTAAGATCCGTCACTCCCGTTATCCGGAAACAAGAGTGAGGGAGTCGTGGACTAATATAAGCACTAGTAAGGCTTTTCAAATCAATAGACCAAACGTTAGGTGCTCCATGTTGCAGGGATTCTGCTCATGCACAGAACTATGCGCAGGAAACCAGGACCTCAGTGAATTGTGGTGTACCAAAAACTCACCTCAGAACCCAGAACCCCTCTCCGACCAGCATCAGTGTCCCATTCGTTATCCGTATTATCACGGAGGTCCCAATGTATAGACAACCCAGAACAAGCGACTTAGAGTACTCTCAGGAATGGTGGGAATCAGAAATACCTGTTCGTAATTATTCTCATATCAGTCCACAACAAGAGTAAACAAAGACACTGTAAAGTTTAAGGAGTTTATTTTATAAACCTCGTGTCCTAAGATACAGTACTTTGGATAACATAAGCAGGCAAACGATTAAAATCAAAACCATCAGCATTGTTACAATACCATAGAAAATGAAAGGAGAGATCATATTACAAATGACAGTGGAATGCAGCCACCTTCCTTTCGGTAGAAAACTAATATTATTATACTAATAAAAGGTCTCTAGACTTGAATGGGGAACCCCATACCGTAAAGATCAGCTTAGTTGAATCACATCACAGGATCAGGTGTTGTCTGGTCCTGGGAAAGCTCATCTTCAGAATGTGTGTTAAGCATGCAGCCTGCAATATTAATAGCACTCGACTTTCAGATGTTTGCAGCTGTGTGTGTGTTATGGCTAAATAGTGGGCCGGTCAACCTGAACTCGAAAACATGCATTGTCTAGCGATCCAGACTGTTTCTTTACACAATGTTCAGGCCAAGGTCGCAGCTCACGGCTAGGGATTTGAACAACAGACAGTTCTCATGTTAAGAAAAGGCTAGCAAGCAGTTTTCAAATAATACCATGTAACTGCAGTGTTGTGTGCAAAAGCAGAAAAAGTGGCAAGATGGCTTTCGCGGTTATGCTAACTTAGCAGTGTATGTATATAAAGTGGCGCCCCCACTACATTAGTGATTGGAGGAGTGTATGGGTAATGCCTGAGTGAATGAAGGAGTGCATGAATAATGCTTGGGTTATTGCATGAGTGGAGAAGTAATATCTGGGTGATTGGAGCAGTGCTTGGGTGCTGCCTGAGTGAGTCAAGGAGTGCATGAGTAATGCCTGGATAAGTGCCAGGCTGATTGCATGAGTGTAGGAATAATGTCTGGGTGATTGGAAGAGTGCATGGGTACTGCCTGAGTAATCCCTGGGTTGTTGCATGAGTAGAGGGGTAATGTATGGGTGATTGGAGCAGTGCATGGGTACTGCCTCAGTGATTGATGGGGTACATAGGTAATGCCTAGGTAAATACATCAGTGCATGGATAGTGCA
This sequence comes from Triturus cristatus, assembly GCF_964204655.1. Taxonomy (NCBI): domain Eukaryota; kingdom Metazoa; phylum Chordata; class Amphibia; order Caudata; family Salamandridae; genus Triturus; species Triturus cristatus. The sequence goes on from NC_140585.1 coordinate 162,910,384, forward strand.
TGGGTGATTGGAAGACCTCATGGGTGCTGCCTGAGTGATTGAAAAATTGCATGGGTAATGTCTTGGTGGTTGCATGAATGGAGGGGTAATGTCTGGGTGATTGGAGCAGTGCATGGGTACTGCCTGAATGATTCAAGGAGTGCATGGGTAATGTCTCGGCGATTGAAAAAGTACATGGGTAGTGCCTGGCTGATTGCATGGGTGCAGGTATAATGTTTGGGTTATTGGAGGAGTGCATGGGAACTGCCTGAGTGATTTAAGGAGTGCATGGTTAATGCCTGGGTGATTGCATGAGTGGAGGGGTAAGGGCTGGGTGATTGGAGCAGTGCATGTGTACTGCCTGAGTGATTGGAGGAGTGCATGGGTAATGCCTGGGTGATTGCATGAGTGCATGGGTAGGGCCTGGGTGATTGAAGGAGTGCATGGGCACTGCCTGAGTGATTTAAAACGTACATGGGTAGTGCCTGGACTGCATGAGTGCAAGTATAACATCTGGGTCATTGGAGGAGTGCATGGGTACTGCCTGACTGATTGAAGGAGTGCATGGGTAATGCCTAGGTAATTGCATCAGTGCATGGATAGTGCCTGGGTGATTGGTGGAGTGCATGGGTACTGTCTGAGTGATTGAAGGAGTGAAATGAGCTACCCAATCTTCCGGCAAGATATTGGTGCCGAGTGCGGGAACACTGGCATCCTGGAAACATGGATTATTAATTATTTTCCAGAAAGCGGATGTGTCCCTCCTTAAGGCAGCCTCCCTTAGGTCTTCCCAGGCCTGTGTTTGAATGGCTCTTTTCCTGCATTTAACGGCCTGATTATATATCAGCCTTGACTCTTTTACTTTCAATTTATCCTTTGGTGAGATTTTTAAACAACTTTTTTAAGGGCTGAGGTGCAGGATTTGTCAAACCATCTTGGATTATCCATAGCTGGACCATGGTGGGTGGAGCACAACAACTTGTCCACTAAATGGGCAACTGCCTCAAAGCATTTAACTACGTCTGGACCCTCAACCACAGGGTCCAGGCACCTTTCTAGTTCTCTCTTGCCTTCTCTCATGAGTATTTTATAAAAAGTACATCCGTCCACTTTGGCCCATTTTAATCTTCTCCCCTGGTCTGTTATTTTCTCTATGCTACCACCCCTTCCCTTCTTTTTAGACTTTTAGTGACCACACCCTCAACCACCAATGTTAGAGGGTTGTGGTCACCAAAAGCACTTAGGTCAATATCAGCCCCACTTACCCTGTCTTTTAAAAATTTAGAGACTACTATAAAGTCAATGAAAGAGGAGCACCCCCTCCCCTTAAAAGTGGGATTAATCTCTCTCTCCCTCTCTTTGGTTATCAAATCCACAGTATGCTCAAGGGCGTGTTTACTTAACACCCTTCCCAGCTCATTGCCCTCAATTGAGTGCTCAAAGTGTGGTCCGATCCTAACCGGGCACGAAAACCAATTTCCTTGGGCCGGTCTCAGATCAGGGCAAAGATGAAAATTAAAATCACCCACAACGGCTACCAACGGGGCCACCGCCCCCTTGTAGACCCAAGTTAGTTAGTTAGTTAGTTAATGACATTTATTAAGCGCTTGGTTGCACAGAGAACAGTGCGTCCCCGCGCTGACAATCCTACCAACATCTCTTCAGCTTAGCTCACAGAGGGTGAGCACTAGGGCCAGGGACATACTATGCTGAATTTGTCGTGGGGAAAAGATGGGTTTTCAGCCTCTGTCTGAACCTGGTTTCAGACAGCTCCATCCTCAATTCGATGGGTAGGTCATTCCAGTCTTTGCTGGCATGGTGTCTAAAGGAACGTCCTCCCATCCTTGCTCTGTGTATCCGTGGCACCACTAATAGCATGCTGCCCATCGACCTCAGAGGGCGTGAGGGGCGATAGACTGGAAGCAAGTCCTGGAGATATGGAGGTGCTTTTTTGTGAGCTATACGGTGGGTGATGCACATAGTTTTAAATTTGATTTGTTCCTTTATTGGGAGCCAGTGCAGGGAACGTAATGCATGTTTCCCAGAGGCTCTCCTAGGGAGGTTAAGGACCAGCCTGGCAGCTGCGTTCTGGACGCGTTGTAGCTGTGTTAGGCCTTTTTTGCTGAGTCCACATAGGAGGGAGTTCCCATAGTCTAAATGGGAGGTGACCAAGGCATGTACCATAGTTTTTCTGGAGCTGGGGGGCAATAGGTCCAGGATTTTCCTCAGGACCTTCAAGAGGCCATAGCATTTTCCGGCAACCTTACCAACATGATTGGTAAAGGCTAGATTAGAGTCCAGAAGAAAGCCAAGGTTTTTAACTGTGTCTACCGGGGCCGGGACAGGGCCCAGTTCAATGGGCCACCAGGCAGAAGTCCAGATGGAAGGACAGGGACCTACGATAAGAACTTCCGTCTTATTACCATTAAGGCGGAGATAGTTCTGTTTCATCCAGCCGTCAAGTGCCACCAAGCAGGCCGAGAAATTCTCAGCATCCACAACTGGATCACGGGACAGATTGATCACCAGTTGTGTATCGTCTGCATAGGAGACTATTGCAACACCATATGACTCCACCAATTTGGCAAGGGGTTCCATGTACAGGTTAAATAATGTGGGGCTCAAAATCGAGCCGTGTGGAACCCCTTGCCTGAGACACCTTACACTGGATTTACATGGTGGACAATGCACTTGAAATCTCCTGTTCTTAAGGAAGGAAACCAACCACTCATGTGCAGGTCCGGTTATTCCCTTTTCATTCAGGCGGTCCAGTAATACGGGGTGAGATACGGTGTCAAACGCTGCACTTAAGTCCAGTAGGACCAGTGCGGCCGTGTGACCCTCATCCGCCTTACCCCGCAGCAGTTCTGTCGATAGGAGGAGGGTGGTCTCTGTCGAGTGTTTGGCTCTGAATCCCGACTGAGACGTGTGGAGGAGCTTGTTTTCCTCCACAAAGCTCACCAGCTGTTGGTTAACCAATTTTTCTACTACCTTCGCACAGTAGGGAAGGAGGGAGATTGGTCTCAGGTTGTCTAATTGCGTTATGCTTATGTGGGCTTTCTTTTTTATTGGGACGACTTGGGCCAGTTTCCAGCTATCCGGAACTAGACATTCCTGGAAGGAAAGCGAGGCCATGTCACCTATATGCTTCGCTACCTGGGGAAGATGACTGCGAAGAATCCTCGCTGGTACCGCATCTAAGGGAGAGCCCGAGTGAATATCCGATAGGATGTTGATAAGCTCCTCTGCTTGGGGAACCACAAATTTCCTAAGTTCTTCCCTGACCTTATTTCCGCAGTTGGGGTCGGGCAGATTTGTAGCTTCAGAGTTAGTCTGAAACGATGCATAGATCTTTTCTACCTTCCCTATAAAGAAGTCTGCGATCTCATTGCATGACTCAGTTGAGGGGGGGGCTTCCCCTGAACTCGCTAGAGGGGTGGAGAGTTCCTTCAGAATCATAAAGAGCTCTTTAGATGTGTTCTCTGCACAGTCAATCCTTTTATTATAGTACTTTCTTTTAGATTTCCTGATCTGGCTGTGGTAGGACCTTAGTTCACTCTTATAGACTTCACGTAGTGAGGGGGCATATTCCACTCTCCATCTACGCTCCAAGGTTTTACATTTGGTTTTAGCGGCGTGCAGCTCAGCGGTGAACCACGGAGCGGATTTCGTGCTCCGTGCCATGGCTTTATGAGTCCAAGGGGCTACATTATCCAGCGCACCTTGAACCCATTCTTCATACATCCTGTACGCCTCAACCAAATGTTCGCTGAGCTTTGGGGGTTCCTGTCCTAGGGCTTGACTGAAGGCGTCGTGACTGAATTTCCTCCAGTCCCTGCGCCTAATAACGGGAGGTTTCTGTAAAGGCCCCCTGTTGGGCAGTCTTCTGAGTTTAAAAGGGATCAAATAATGATCTGACCACAGGATCTTAATCGGAACAGAGACACTTATATCTTCCCAGTTTGTTAAAATTGGGTCCAGCAGATTCCCTGTACCCAATACCCAATTCCCAGCAGTGAGCCTAGCATCTAACTCTTCCACACCAGACCCTGTCTTTTTTTGTGACGTTGGGTTATAAAAATTGATCAAGAGAATACAGTCCCCATAATTAGAAAACCTAAGGGCCTGCATACAAGCAGAGGACCATTTTAGATCGATCCAAGTGCCTCCCAATTGTAGGTCCACAAAAAGACAGAATCCCCCCATGGCTCTCCCTGAGCAGGACTTTCGGGCCGGGACAGCGAAGCGCTTGTAACCTACTAAGTGAATATTACTACAATCTATTATCCAGGTTTCCTGTAAACATATAATCTGGAAACCCTGAATATATTGCAGTCAATCAGGGTCCTCTATTTTGGATGCAAGCCCTGCAATATTCCAAGATGTTATTTTTATTATATTGGAATTTTTAACCTTGTGTACTTCCAACTGTGACGAGTCTACGGGGTCCTGTGCTACTCTTTCTGGTCTGATGCCCTCTTCCAGTGCTACCACAGTAGCAATCCTCCCTGCCATCCCTACATTTTCCATTAACAGGTCCATGTTATCCCCACACCCCGCATCAACACCCTGTGAGACCCTACCTGGTTCCTTTGTTTGGTCTAGCTGCTGTGCCCTTCCATTTTTCGCCCACCGTCAATCCACCTCACTTAAAACTCTCCCTCTAAGCAGTGGGTTGAACCTGCAGCGTAAAGGGATATCTCTCACTCCCCCTGCTCCATATGCACATTCTAATGATCCCTCTCCATAATTGCTAACCTTCAATGCTAATCTTGCCGGCATTCTATAAAAGAATTCCAGGGGCAACAAGCCTATCAAGAATCGTTCCTCCAATGCTCGGTCTCTGAAGCAGCGAAGTGCTTTGTCCACCAGGTTAGGGTGCCTGAGGGTTACTACAACACAGTCCCCTGGGTATACTTTTTTAGACTTCCCTACCCATGCTACTCGCCTCCCCATTAAAATATGCCTAAGGTCTGTACCATTAAACCTCGCATTCTGACTTAGCCAGTGTGCCGTCTTGTTTATTAATATTTCTGTCGTTTCCCGGGTGTTCCCTTTGGGTGCTGGCACTCCCACGAGAACCAATGTGTATGGGCTGCATGCAGGAGGGAGATCAAGATGTATCAACCCCTTTGATCCCTGCACACAGCCTTCGCCCTCCGAGTCCCTCTTATATTCCTTACTCAAGATCCCCATAGTAGCCTGATCCGGAGTAGGTCCCCGCCTCTCTGTCTCACCCTCATTAATCGCTTGTCCTTGGTCCTGGTTTTTTCTAGTACCGGGCACTTGTTTGACCCTCTGTGCTCCTAGTCCATTCTTCCCATCAGAAGGCCTTGTCTCTGCCGCCACATGAGCACTAACGGTCCTCCCAATAATATCCACACCTTTCCCACTTATCAAACTCTCCTGGTGCAACTCGGGTCCCTTTCTCCAATTTCCCATCTCCATCAAGTGAGACTCAATTCGGTCTAGTTTAGATAATAAGGGTTTTAAGGCAAGGATAAGGAGATGCTCAATTGTGGCCCAAAGTGCGCTATTCCTAACCAATTCTAAATCAATCTCCTCGTGCACCACATTGGGACATGAAGCTACTTTGTTTGAATCATCTGCCCCCTCCTCCCTCGCCCCAGCTGCGCCAGTCGAGTGCTTACTTATATTTCTTGGGGGAGCCCCTTTGTTTTTTGCCTGGGCTGTTTGGTTAATTTCGATTTTATTCCCCCCCACCCCCTTTCGCCACCGGCTCACAAACAGCTGGACTTGCTTTTTTCTGGGACCGTGTCGTAACTGACCTATTTCCCCTGGCTAAAATCGGGTCCGCGGTATTTTCATTAACACCCTCATTCATACTCTCCCTCATTTCCTCATGGATCTCAACAATCACACTCTTGCCCACCTTAACTGAATTCTGAAGGCCTTTATAATTATGTAGCGGATAGTACAATTCCCTCTTAGGTGGAGGCAGGGGAGGTACCTGCAATTATGTTTACGTTCGAGGAGATCATTGGGGGAATACAGGGTCTATCCCCTAATAAAGCGCCAGGACTGGATGGCATTCCCACGGATCTTTTTCTAAGTAATATTGAGTTGTGGGCACCCATACTGACAAGAGTGATCAATGCTGCAGTAATGTTTGGTTGTCCCAGTTCGTGGTCCACAGCGATAATTGTCCCTATATTTAAAAAAGGGAATAGGGACAATCCTCAATGTTATCGCCCGATCTCTTTGATCGACGTCACAGCGAAAGTTATGGAACGTGTGATTTTAGCATGATTGATGGATTGGTCGGAGGAAAATCGGGTCATTACTGATGTTCAATATGGTTTTAGACCGGGGAAATCTACATCCGACCAGTGTATACATTTATATTCCTTCCTTCCATACCACTCACCAGTGCCTTGCCATTAGGATTGTGGTCACTGCACCGCTCCAGCACCCAACTTGCTCCTGTCTCCCGCCGCCGCTTTACCACTCCTCGCGGCCGCGGTGAGGAGACGGGAACTACATTCCCCATCAGCTCTAGCGGCAGGGAGCCGCCGATGCCGATTTCCGCGCCAGGAGGCGCATAAGACAGCGCAGCAGCCCCCGTGTCGCGGGACCGCACGCGGGCTAAGCCCGGGCAAAGGGCGGGCCGTCTGTGGCTGTCTGGGGCCGGAGGAGGCCGGGCTGGCCCAGCCCCCTGACATCTATTGGGAATCGTAAGCACCACATTAAAGTTGAGCTCATATTTTGCATTCGTTGAATATGGCCACCAGGAGGGGTGCTAAATCGTCAACTATAGGGCTAGTAGCCGGGACCCTAGACCAATTTATAACGAGAGCTTCTTCGGTGTTGGAACGCGAAATCGTTATGACACAACGTCGTTTGTCCCAAGATCCGTTTTTCTCACGGAGATCCTCCTTGGGCCCTGCTGCACAGGCCCGCTCCCCAGTCCCTCCTTTGTTAAATCCAGCTACTGAAGAGTCCCATACTAACTTAAATCCCACTGGAAACAATATAGGTGACCAGGGGGATGGGTTAATCCAACCAACTTGTGGCCAGTCTACAATCACAAGATCTGCCGTAACTGAAGTGAGCACAAATAATCCGCATAAGACAAGATCTAAAGAGGGTGCAATTTCAAAAAGGAAAAAGGCTGGTACCTCATTCCGGGGAACTAAAACTAAACAGTCCAAACCCAATAATACACAGGAACTTGTGATCACGGACCAATCAGATATTTGCCCTCCTGCGACCTGTATAGATTGTACGGCCAAGAATGGCACAGATTCCGCACCTGTATGCTCCCTTGACTTGGATCTGCTGATGGGAAAACTGAGTATGGTTCTATCTTCTCTCATCCAGCCTGTGGAGCAAAAATTGAAATGTTTGGATGATAGATTGGGAAAAATGGAGGCACTATTTGCGGAAAACATGTGTCTAAGAAGTGATTTATTTGCTATTCAAGCCCAAGTTAAAGCCTTGGTTACACCAGTGAATAGCTCAGAGCCACAACACAAGCCAATACTTACCATCACACATGACCAACTTACTGTGCCTAACACACCGGGTCCGACCTTGGGATTAAGTACAATTGGCTCAACTATCAAACAAACAACTGTGGAAAAGTCGCAATCCTCGCAATTGGCAAATTCTGCAACCAATGAAATTCTAGAGAAAGAGCCTTCAAATCAATGCGGGGAAAATGACGCTTTTCGAGACCTACCATGCATCAACCTACCCCCGGACTGCCCTCCTTATGTGGTTATCCTAACTGGGGTCCCAAAGCTGATGACCACCAAACAAGAATCATATGAGGAACTTAAAAATAAGACAATTCATTGGCTGAACACCCATAGACCCTTGCCTAGATCCGTTCAAAGTAAAATCCTGTTTGTGAGAAGAGTGGGGTGGGTGGGTTGCAAACCTAAAAACGTGGGTGGCGATTGTGTAATTATCAACTTTGAGGATTACAGGGCAGTTGATTATGTATGTAGTAGGCAACAGATAAGTCCAAATACAATGATTAAATCCCTGAGGTTAGATCATTTTTATCAAATAGATCATGTTCATTACCTCCTAGATTACAGGAGCCATGATTTGGGCCCCCGGCAAGAGGACTCTTGGCACTATGTACATGGAGGTAGGGGTGGTCAAGCCAGGGATGCAGTAATGGGAGTTACAACAAGCAATAGATATAGTTTGTTGGATCAAGTGAATGAGGTTCCGTAAGAATCAGAACAGCATTTTGGGTATGTTCGAATATGGACGAGTTTGGTATCTACGAACCGCAAATGACGAGTTTAGTGGGTGTACACGTTTTCGCTACGCTACTATGTATGGTTCGTCTCATTCCTGGGCATGTCCATCTGAACCCTTGGGTTCCATTTTAGATACGGCGTCCATTTTGTCGCTTGCCCTCAAGTAGCCAGCGAACAGACACTGTCCGCTTCGTGACCCTGGGATTCCCTAGCTTTTGTGGAGGACACATGTTCCTTTGAAGGTGTCTTTATGATGAGGGGGATGACACGGCAAGGGCAGATGGCCCCGCTCGAGGCTCATCTTGCTGTGCTAGTTTATTGTTTCAGTCGTGCATACATTAGGCACGAGGTCTTTGATCATGCAATCAAGTTTCCGATATTGCTCTCTACATTGTTTTCTAAACTGTTATGCATCCTTGTCTTTTCCTTTGCATCTGTTTCTGTCCCTTCCTCTAATTCATTACGGTCAGAATGGAATGTGCTTAATGTGCTTTTACAGTTAGGAACCGGCAATGCTGCTGTAATTATGTCTCGGGTTTCTGAAAACATGAATGCAACCTTTCTGAAGTTTACTATGGGAACTGAGTTGTAACCTTTTGTCCGTCATGTTGTGCAATGACCAAAATGTGTATAAAAGGAGCGATCCACTTGTGCAATTTGAAGCAGTCTCTCAGAACCTACACGCTGTGTACTTCTTGCGATTTCTGTATCCCTGCAGTGAATAAATGCTGATCTTTGACGCCGCAGGAAGTGTCCCGTGTCTCTGTGTTTTGTACGCCGGAGCAGGTAACCCACGAAGGTTTCAGGTGTTGTCCCCTGGCATCGCTGGGCCTTAGAATAGCCCAGTCCTTCAGTTGGCGCCCAACGTGGGGTGACATCAGCGGTACCGGTCCAAAGCCCAACGATCGTGAGGAACTTCGTGTGAAATCTCCGAGGGAAGGTGCACCCCGCTTCATCGATCCAGTTGTCGAAATAAGTGGCCCGAAGACTTTTCCCGCGAAGATTCCCGCCTCCTGACGGCTGCGACGGACTGATGCCCTGACTGTCGACCTGTTTTGGCGCCTGGCGTAGTCCTTTGTACGGCGAGACGATAGACGGGCCTTCCTGGTGACGCCATTGTTCTTTCAGTTAAGTATTTGTGGGTCGCTCCCAGAGTAGACTTGGTTGTTTGCATGGTTCCATTGCATTTGTGGTTCTTAGTCGTTGGTTCTTAGTTGTTGGGTTTTATTTGACAATTGCAATTGCCAAAAACCGAGGGTCTTGCATTTTTTGCGAGGACATAGTAATTCGATAGCCCTTGAAGTTTGTAAACTCGGTTAGTGTGCACGATGCCTGGCCGTAGTACTTTGTTGGGTTTCCTTACATGTTGCAGCACGGATTCCCGACTGGAGGATTCATGTCCGATACCTCCCGTTGGAACTCCAATTTGTGAACTCTATAGTCGCCATGGAGTAGGTCCTATCGTATATAATGAATGTTGGATTCGATATACTAAAAAAGATGGTGTTCTTAGTTGGCCACCTCATGGTAGTTTTGAAACTGCAATATTGAATAATCTTGAAACTAAATTATTTAAAAAGAAGGCTAGGCCGGCCATGTTTGATTCCTTTCGGTTATGGCGTAAAGAGGCCAGGCAGAAAGAAATTAAACAGTCTAAGAAAAATAAGAGAGAAGGTGTTATTGCGGTGATGCGAAATGCTGAACAGTATCAGCGAGACAAGGATGAGAAGGAGCAGGAAGTTTCTGCTAGATTGCATCATATGGCGGTGGATAAATGTTATCCGGTTCTACCGTCTAGTCCTGATAAGATGGGAGAAGAAACGGTTGAGGATCCCTTATTGTCTTATCTATTGAAATCACCACCTCCCTATGCACCAGATACTGTGGGTCCTGTGATTCCTCCTGCTCCCCAACCTGCTGTCTTGGCGGCTGCTGGACAGCCTGTTGTTCCTCCTGTTCTTCCGAACCCCCTTGTGCCGCAAATTGTTCATCCTCCGCTACCCGCTGTTTTCCCTATTGCTCCTTTGCCTGTACCTTTTCAGCCTATTGTTGCTACTACTCCTGCTATCTCGACTACTTCTACTATTTCTACGGTTACCCCTAATGTAGTTACTCCTGTACTTCCTCCTTCTTCCCCTTCTGTTCGTAGTCGCATATTTAGTGCTGTCGCTAATCTCTATTCTCCGCTTTTTGGGCCGATACTTGGGTCCGATCTTTCTGATGTCTCTCAGAGGCTCAGTCAAATTCCTGATGGTAGAGAACGTGAGTCGTTAGTGAAACTGGCGCGTAAATGGATTAGTTATCCTGCAAAGTACACTTCGCGTATAGTTTTCGAGACGTTTTCTCAGTTTAATGAGCCCACACAAAGATTTGTGTACGAGGAAATGTGTAAATTTTTGAGAGAAGAGTTGGATAATGATGCGGTAGACAATGTACCGCCCGAGATTACTGAACTTCAGAATCAATTTTCGAGTGGTATGATTGTGGGTGCTAATGTTCGACATGCCTTAGAGCGTCTGTTATCTTTTCGATCTACGGTATCACCTCGATCATTGTTTAGGGGTGAAGCTGAGGAGCGGATGGCACAACCTGGTCAGTACCCTATGCGGGAAGTTCCCCCAGTGTGGATGCAAGGTGATGCTGCTGCTAACCCTGTTATTTTACCACACTTTCAGAGAGTTTGGATACACCTCCCATGGAAGCGATCGGAAGTTAAGCAGGTGAAGCAAACTTTGCCTGACCCCCGCAAAAATACGGCAGGTTATTATAAGGAGTTATCCCAATTAGTGGATGCTACTATTATGAACCTTGCCGACATCGACATGTTGTTCGGTAATGTAGTACCTCAACCGATTTGGGCGAAAATCCGCCAAGAGAATCACGTAGCCGAGTTAGGCGGTGATTGGTCTGCTCTTGCTGCGGCTGACGCACAGCAAGTTGGTGGGGCTAAGCCTGAGCAGCTCATTGAGAATCTGCCCCAGAGGATAATTACACTTATGAAAACGCTTATGCCAGCAATGAGAGTTAACTGGGACAAACTGTCCGCGTGCAAACAAAAGAAAGACGAAAGTGTCTCCGATTTCTTTACGAGATTTGAGGAGGCATTCATCGATCACAGTGGTCAGGATATGAGCACTGAGGGAGGTCAGCGACTGTTTGTTGATAAATTTGTATCGAATCTGCTGCCTGAACTAAGCAACAAATTGAAGAACTCTGAAAGTTCGTGGGCTGTTTCTACCACTGCTCAAATATTAGCTACGGCCCAATACTACGAAAATAGAGAGAAAGAGGAAAGCGAACGTGCAGATAAGAAAACGAAAGATCTTAAAACTAAGGTCTTATTGCAGCAAGCGTATCCCCCGCGCTCGAACCAAAATGACTCGCAACAGCAAAATCGATTACAGCCACAGTTTACTAGGTCGCAGCCGCGTACTGCCTCCTCTACACCACGAACTATGCTGGGGTATAATCAATGTGCATATTGTAGGGGTGAGGGCCATCTGAAGTTTAATTGTCCAGTCTTGCGTGACCGCAACAATGGCGTTTCGGCTCGAGGAGGTCGTAGTGGTCCTCCACAAGCATCACGTGGTAGAGGTCGCGGTGGTACTCAGAATCAGGATGAGCGTTTTGCCGCTTCAACAGATTCGCAAAATTGCTTTGATCGACGCGATTTATCGGCTGGTAGATCTGCACAGTATCATGTGGATGACTATTATGTCGAGCATGATGTTGCTGCTGACGGTAATTATTAGGACAGCCATAGACAAAGAAAGGGAGTGGTATCAGTTCCGGTTGATCAAAGAGGGCCTTACGTCGCAGTTGCCACAATGGGCGTAGTTGAACCTTTTCTGCTGGATACTGGTGCAGCGAAAAGCTCTATCATGCATTCGAAACTCCCTGGCCCGCCTTTGTCTGGCTTAACAAATGTTTCCGTTGGATTCTCTGGCGCCCCTGTTAGCAATCCAGTTTCTTGTCCGTTGCCCCTTACGATAGGGTCTCGTGAGTTAGAAGCTCCTTTGCTTTTGACTACTGGTTGTGGTGAGAATCTTTTGGGCCTGGATTTGTTGAAGCGGTTACACGCGACTTTGTACTGTTCCCCTGCGGGAGTGGAGCTTACGTTGGGTCAGAAAGTGATCTCGCCTATGTATTTGTCGACTGATAAGCTCCCACCGGAATTGAGTTCTCTTCCTAAGTCTTTGTGGGCGACGGGTCCCAACGACGTGGGCCTGTTGGAGATACCGCCTTATGTTGTTCAATTGAAGTCAAATGTGCGACTACCACGCATTCCCCAGTATCGTATCTCTCTTGATGGAGAACGAGCACTATTAGCGATCATTTACGATTTGATCGATAAGGATGTCATCGAAGAGACTCGGGGTAACGTGTGTAATAGTCCTGTGTTACCTATTTTGAAACAAACTGATCCATCCAAGCCTCCTGTGTATCGATTTGTTATTGATTTGAGGGAGGTAAATAAAATTGTGATTCCACAGTTTCCCGTGGTGCCTGACATTACGGCTTTGCTGACTCTGATTCCAGCTTCTGCATCTTGGTTCTCGGTAATTGATCTGAAGAATGTCTTCTTTAGCATTCCGATTGCTGAGGAAAGCAGAGATTTATTTGGTTTCTCATTAGGTGGTCGCAGTTTCAGGTTTAAACGCGCCCCTCAGGGCTACTGTGAGAGTCCATCGATCTACAGCCAAGCTCTTAAGAGCCAACTTGATGCGTTTGTGTTACCGGCTGGTGCGGCCTTGATTCAGTACGTTGATGATCTGTTGGTAGCTGCTGACACTGAACAGATTAGCAAAACTGCTACAGTATCACTGTTACAGCATCTATGTGACTTACATCACAAGGTGTCACCTTCTAAATTGCAATATTGTTGTCAAGAAGTAACCTATTTAGGTCACTTATTGTCAAAGGAGGGAAGAAGGTTGACCCCAGAAAGAATTGCAGCAATCGCTCGAATGACTGTGCCAACAACTCAGAGAGATGTGCGTGCCTTTCTAGGTATCACGTCATACTGCAGAGAGTGGATCCCAAACTTTTCACTATTAGCGAAGCCATTGATAGCTCTTACGTGCAAAGATGTTTCGACTCCTTTGCCATGGACAGAAGAATGTCAGAAGAGTTTTTTTGAACTGCGTGATGCGTTGTGTTCGGCTCCTGTGTTAGGTACTCCTGATTACAGTAAGCCATTTACACTACACGTTCACGAGAGAGAAGGTTGTGCGTTGAAATCACCACCTCCCTATGCACCAGATACTGTGGGTCCTGTGATTCCTCCTGCTCCCCAACCTGCTGTCTTGGCGGCTGCTGGACAGCCTGTTGTTCCTCCTGTTCTTCCGAACACCCTTGTGCCGCAAATTGTTCATCCTCCGCTACCCGCTATTTTCCCTATTGCTCCTTTGCCTGTACCTTTTCAGCCTATTGTTGCTACTACTCCTGCTATCTCGACTACTTCTACTATTTCTACGGTTACCCCTAATGTAGTTACTCCTGTACTTCCTCCTTCTTCCCCTTCTGTTCGTAGTCGCATATTTAGTGCTGTCGCTAATCTCTATTCTCCGCTTTTTGGGCCGATACTTGGGTCCGATCTTTCTGATGTCTCTCAGAGGCGCAGTCAAATTCCTGATGGTAGAGAACGTGAGTCGTTAGTGAAACTGGCGCGTAAATGGATTAGTTATCCTGCAAAATACACTTTGCGTATAGTTTTCGAGACGTTTTCTCAGTTTAATGAGCCCACACAAAGATTTGTGTACGAGGAAATGTGTACATTTTTGAGAGAAGAGTTGGATAATGATGCGGTAGACAATGTACCGCCCGAGATTACTGAACTTCAGAATCAATTTTCGAGTGGTATGATTGTGGGTGCTAATGTTCGACATGCCTTAGAGCGTCTGTTATCTTTTCGATCTACGGTATCACCTCGATCATTGTTTAGGGGTGAAGCTGAGGAGCGGATGGCACAACCTGGTCAGTACCCTATGCGGGAAGTTCCCCCAGTGTGGATGCCAGGTGATGCTGCTGCTAACCCTGTTATTTTACCACACTTTCAGAGAGTTTGGATACACCTCCCATGGAAGCGATCGGAAGTTTTGCAGGTGAAGCAAACTTTGCCTGACCCCTGCAAAAATCCGGCAGGTTATTATAAGGAGTTATCCCAATTAGTGGATGCTACTATTATGAACCTTGCCGACATCGACATGTTGTTCGGTAATGTAGTACCTCAACCGATTTGGGCGAAAATCCGCCAAGAGAATCACGTAGCCGAGTTAGGCGGTGATTGGGCTGCTCTTGCTGCGGCTGACGCACAGCAAGTTGGTGGGGCTAAGCCTGAGCAGCTCATTGAGAATCTGCCCCAGAGGATAATTACACTTATGAAAACGCTTATGCCAGCAATGAGAGTTAACTGGGACAAACTGTCCGCGTGCAAACAAAAGAAAGATGAAAGTGTCTCCGATTTCTTTACGAGATTTGAGGAGGCATTCATCGATCACAGTGGTCAGGATATGAGCACTGAGGGAGGTCAGCGACTGTTTGTTGATAAATTTTTATCGAATCTGCTGCCTGAACTAAGCAACAAATTGAAGAACTCTGAAAGTTCGTGGGCTGTTTCTACCACTGCTCAAATATTAGCTACGGCCCAATACTACGAAAATAGAGAGAAAGAGGAAAGCGAACGTGCAGATAAGAAAACGAAAGATCTTAAAACTAAGGTCTTATTGCAGCAAGCGTATCCCCCGCGCTCGAATCAAAATGACTCGCAACAGCAAAATCGATTACAGCCACAGTTTACTAGGTCGCAGCCGCGTACTGCCTCCTCTACACCACGAACTATGCTGGGGTATAATCAATGTGCATATTGTAGGGGTGAGGGCCATCTGAAGTTTAATTGTCCAGTCTTGCGTGACCGCAACAATGGCGTTTCGGCTCAAGGAGGTCGTAGTGGTCCTCCACAAGCATCACGTGGTAGAGGTCGCGGTGGTACTCAGAATCAGGATGAGCGTTTTGCCGCTTCAACAGATTCGCAAAATTGCTTTGATCGACGCGATTTATCGGCTGGTAGATCTGCACAGTATCATGTGGATGACTATTATGTCGAGCATGATGTTGCTGCTGACGGTAATTATTAGGACAGCCATAGACAAAGAAAGGGAGTGGTATCAGTTCCGGTTGATCAAAGAGGGCCTTACGTCGCAGTTGCCACAATGGGCGTAGTTGAACATTTTCTGCTGGATACTGGTGCAGCGAAAAGCTCTATCATGCATTCGAAACTCCCTGGCGCGCCTTTGTCTGGCTTAACAAATGTTTCCGTTGGATTCTCTGGCGCCCCTGTTAGCAATCCAGTTTCTTGTCCGTTGCCCCTTACGATAGGGTCTCGTGAGTTAGAAGCTCCTTTGCTTTTGACTACTGGTTGTGGTGAGAATCTTTTGGGCCTGGATTTGTTGAAGCGGTTACACGCGACTTTGTACTGTTCCCCTGCGGGAGTGGAGCTTACGTTGGGTCAGAAAGTGATCTCGCCTATGTATTTGTCGACTGATAAGCTCCCACCGGAATTGAGTTCTCTTCCTAAGTCTTTGTGGGCGACGGGTCCCAACGACGTGGGCCTGTTGGAGATACCGCCTTATGTTGTTCAATTGAAGTCAAATGTGCGACTACCACGCATTCCCCAGTATCGTATCTCTCTTGATGGAGAACGAGCACTATTAGCGATCATTTACGATTTGATCGATAAGGATGTCATCGAAGAGACTCGGGGTAACGTGTGTAATAGTCCTGTGTTACCTATGTTGAAACAAACTGATCCATCCAAGCCTCCTGTGTATCGATTTGTTATTGATTTGAGGGAGGTAAATAAAATTGTGATTCCACAGTTTCCCGTGGTGCCTGACATTACGGCTTTGCTGACTCTGATTCCAACTTCTGCATCTTGGTTCTCGGTAATTGATCTGAAGAATGTCTTCTTTAGCATTCCGATTGCTGAGGAAAGCAGAGATTTATTTGGTTTCTCATTAGGTGGTCGCAGTTTCAGGTTTAAACGCGCCCCTCAGGGCTACTGTGAGAGTCCATCGATCTACAGCCAAGCTCTTAAGAGCCAACTTGATGCGTTTGTGTTACCGGCTGGTGCGGCCTTGATTCAGTACGTTGATGATCTGTTGGTAGCTGCTGACACTGAACAGATTAGCAAAACTGCTACAGTATCACTGTTACAGCATCTATGTGACTTACATCACAAGGTGTCACCTTCTAAATTGCAATATTGTTGTCAAGAAGTAACCTATTTAGGTCACTTATTGTCAAAGGAGGGAAGAAGGTTGACCCCAGAAAGAATTGCAGCAATCGCTCGAATGACTGTGCCAACAACTCAGAGAGATGTGCGTGCCTTTCTAGGTATCACGTCATACTGCAGAGAGTGGATCCCAAACTTTTCACTATTAGCGAAGCCATTGATAGCTCTTACGTGCAAAGATGTTTCGACTCCTTTGCCATGGACAGAAGAATGTCAGAAGAGTTTTTTTGAACTGCGTGATGCGTTGTGTTCGGCTCCTGTGTTAGGTACTCCTGATTACAGTAAGCCATTTACACTACACGTTCACGAGAGAGAAGGTTGTGCGTTGAAATCACCACCTCCCTATGCACCAGATACTGTGGGTCCTGTGATTCCTCCTGCTCCCCAACCTGCTGTCTTGGCGGCTGCTGGACAGCCTGTTGTTCCTCCTGTTCTTCCGAACCCCCTTGTGCCGCAAATTGTTCATCCTCCGCTACCCGCTATTTTCCCTATTGCTCCTTTGCCTGTACCTTTTCAGCCTATTGTTGCTACTACTCCTGCTATCTCGACTACTTCTACTATTTCTACGGTTACCCCTAATGTAGTTACTCCTGTACTTCCTCCTTCTTCCCCTTCTGTTCGTAGTCGCATATTTAGTGCTGTCGCTAATCTCTATTCTCCGCTTTTTGGGCCGATACTTGGGTCCGATCTTTCTGATGTCTCTCAGAGGCGCAGTCAAATTCCTGATGGTAGAGAACGTGAGTCGTTAGTGAAACTGGCGCGTAAATGGATTAGTTATCCTGCAAAATACACTTCGCGTATAGTTTTCGAGACGTTTTCTCAGTTTAATGAGCCCACACAAAGATTTGTGTACGAGGAAATGTGTACATTTTTGAGAGAAGAGTTGGATAATGATGCGGTAGACAATGTACCGCCCGAGATTACTGAACTTCAGAATCAATTTTCGAGTGGTATGATTGTGGGTGCTAATGTTCGACATGCCTTAGAGCGTCTGTTATCTTTTCGATCTACGGTATCACCTCGATCATTGTTTAGGGGTGAAGCTGAGGAGCGGATGGCACAACCTGGTCAGTACCCTATGCGGGAAGTTCCCCCAGTGTGGATGCCAGGTGATGCTGCTGCTAACCCTGTTATTTTACCACACTTTCAGAGAGTTTGGATACACCTCCCATGGAAGCGATCGGAAGTTTTGCAGGTGAAGCAAACTTTGCCTGACCCCTGCAAAAATCCGGCAGGTTATTATAAGGAGTTATCCCAATTAGTGGATGCTACTATTATGAACCTTGCCGACATCGACATGTTGTTCGGTAATGTAGTACCTCAACCGATTTGGGCGAAAATCCGCCAAGAGAATCACGTAGCCGAGTTAGGCGGTGATTGGGCTGCTCTTGCTGCGGCTGACGCACAGCAAGTTGGTGGGGCTAAGCCTGAGCAGCTCATTGAGAATCTGCCCCAGAGGATAATTACACTTATGAAAACGCTTATGCCAGCAATGAGAGTTAACTGGGACAAACTGTCCGCGTGCAAACAAAAGAAAGATGAAAGTGTCTCCGATTTCTTTACGAGAGAGAAGGTTGTGCGTTGAGTGTTTTGACGCAACAATTTGGTGGTAAGCAGCGTCCATGTGCATATTTTTCCTCGACCTTAGACCCGGTAGCTAGAGTGTTGCCGAGTTGCTTGAGAGCGACAGCGGCAGCTGCGGTGTCTATTCGACAATCCGCAGGTCTGGTTATGGATAATATGCTCACAGTGATGGTTCCGCATGCGGTTGACACTCTCCTGAATCGTACAAAAACTCAACATCTGACGAGTGCAAGGTTGTCCGGTTACGAGTTAACACTTTTGGCAAGTCATATAAAGATCAAGCGTTGTAATGTGCTGAATCCGGCGACATTGTTGCCGACTAATATGGAATCAAATGATGTACCACCACATGATTGTTATTTGCGAACTGAAGAAGAAACGAAGGGTCGTGTGGACCTGAAAAACACTCCATTGATAGACCCTGATGGCACTTTGTATGTTGATGGTTCATGTTTTAAGTTGCCGAATGGTGATGTGACGACTGCGTATGCTGTAGTGACGTTGAGTATGGTTGTGGAAACTGCGAGATTGAGTCAGAGTTCAGCGCAAGCGGCGGAGTTGATTGCGTTGACGAGAGCGTGTGTCTTGTCTAAGGGAAAGCGAGTGAATGTATTTACCGTACCGACAGTCAGTATGCGTTTGGTGTTGCACATAGCTTTGGTCGATTGTGGAGAGAGAGAGGATTTATGACATCGCATGGTCCAACACGGACAGCTTGTGAATGATCTTTTGGATGCACTTACATTGCCTAAACAGGTGGCAATCATTAAATGCAGTGCGCATCGGAAGGTTACGGATAATGTTGGTCGTGGTAATGCATTTGCGGATGAGATTGCTAAGGAAACGGCTAAGAATCTTGCGTCCCGAATGTATGTTACGAGTTCAGTGAGATGGCCGACGGAGACTGGTATATGTGAAGACACTGTTGAGAGCGTGAAAGCAATTCAGAATGAGGCCACTAAAACTGAAAAGACCAAGTGGAAAGAAAGTACGGGAAAGTTAGACACCCATGGATGTTGGGTTGACTTGTCGGAATGTCAGAGGTGGATGTTACCAGATGCATATGTGCTAGCCGTTGTGACTATGGCTCACGGTTTGTCACATATTAGCGCGAAAGGTATATGTAAGTTATTATCTCCTGTATGGAAGAATGATGGTATCGCTAAATGTGCTGAGAGGGTGGTTAAGAATTGTATGGTGTGTTTGATGTATAATCCTGGCAAGGGCACTCCCACTCCACCTGGCCATTTTGCCCCTCCTACATGTCCCTTTGAGGTTATCCAGCTGGACTTCATCCATATGGAGAGATGCAATAACCTGAAGTACGTTTTAGTTGTGGTTTGTGCGTTCTCAAGATGGATAGAGGCTTATCCTCTTAAGGATAATACTGCCCTGTCCACAGCGAAAGTCCTACGGAAGGAATACTTTCCTCGGTATGGAATGCCACGGATAGTGTGGTCAGATAACGGAAGTGAGTTTGTGGGAAGTGTGATGCAGAGTGTGTGTAACGGCCTTGGAATTCGACAGAAATTCCATAGCGCCAATCATCCTCAGGCAGCGGGTTTGGTTGAAGGGTACAATGGTACTCTGAAACTGAAACTTGCAAAGATACAAGCTACGACTGGTTTGTCGTGGCCTGATGCTTTGCCTCTGGCTCTCTTGTCAACCAGGGCGACTGTGCACTCTCGGGTAGGGCTTAGCCCATATGAGATTGTGTTCGGCCGCCCTGCGAACATTTGGGGAGTCCCGAGGCCTAAGGCCTTTGATAGCCTTGAGTATCCAATGTTAATTGATTATCTTCATGATCTGACTGCTAAACTGAGGTTAATTCATCAACAGGTCTTTGAAGCTTTACCGGCACAGACAGAGGGTCCTGGACATCGGCTCCAACCGGGTGACTGGGTTGTTACCCGCAATTTTGGCAGAAAACGCAATCTGGAGCCAAGATTTGTGGGCCCCTTTCAAGTGTTGTTAGCTACAAGGACTGCAGTTCGGTTGGAAGGCAGAAAGAACTGGGTGCATGCCACCCATACCAAAAAGGTTTTGATCCCTTCACCAGCAGATAATTGGGTGAGAACTGGTATTGTGACAGCGGAAACCGAGACTCCTCTACGTTACGTGCCGTTTAGCGATGCTCAACCTGTGGTAGACAATTCATTGCAGCCGGACACATCTGTTGAGTCATCAGTTTTGGAGAACTCAAGGTCTGAATTGTCATCTGATCGATTGAACACTGTTTCACCAGCTGGACAGTTATTTGAAGAACAGACTCGACCTGGAAGAAGCTGATATTTTCTTCGTTCACACGACAAAGACTAATACAATTTTTCTGTATTTTCCTTTACTGTTGCCACGAACATTAAGCCCGATTACATCCTTTGCTGATTGTTGCATTCTTTTTATGTGTACTTTTTACAGCTAGGAGATTTTTATTAAGTTGAATGTTTGTTTAAGAAAACCTATCATCCGGGTTAACCGTAGGGCCGTGCGGGTAGTTCCTTCTGTTTAACAGGTTCCTGACACTAGGTCAGTTACCCTTTGTCGATTCCTGGGAACTCCTGGGAATTTATAATCGCTACTCAGAACGAAGTGCGTCAAGAACGTACGGACGGTTTTTAGAGGATGGCATTCTCTAAGCTGTTGGAAGTAGAAGGGATGTCGGCGCAAAGATCAAAACTGCATAAGATTGTGCGAACAAAATGCTTTATGTTTCAGGTATTTCTACTGTTTCTGACTGTTTCTATGCTATTGGTGGGCGGAGTGTATTTTGGGATACAGTCGTTATTGCCTTCTATTTCGCCTACTTTTTCTCCTAAACTGAGTACTATTACTACTGTTTCCCCACATTCCTTTCATCCTCTGCCCCAACATGAACAGGTTAGACGTGCGGAGTTTATGAATAACTCCTTTGTTCAACTCCTACATCAGCATCAGTTGGTGATGAATACTACCAACTGTTGGGTGTGTGGGTTAATGCCACATACCATGGATAGGGGCATCCCGTATTTGGTTCTTCCTTACAGTTCCCAAGGGTCAGCGCGAGCATTCCAAACTATGTTCCGTAGTGCACTAGATTCCTACCCCAGTCGAGAGCCACTTTCTGCAAACTTTGGTCCTGGTCCGTACCACAAGCCTTTGGCGATAGCGATTGCTGATCTAGATCGAGATATTTTCGATGCATCGCTTATTCCAGATGAAGAGGTACGAGCATATCAAGATCTGAGTGAGACTGAGTATAGTATGTCAGTGGGTGATAGACAGCTCAAGAGCTCGTCTCCAATATGGATCGTAGCCCACCTCGGTAATTTCTGCTTGAAAGGTCTTGGTCGAAATCCGAGAGCCCAGCTTGGGGAGAGTGCTTGTACTGACACGTACGTTCTACCGATGCTCTCTTCCCCTGTTTTCCTGACTGCCAACGGTACCTATTTCGTATGTTATGAGCGTGCATATACATGGTTGCCCCGTGACTTCTCGAGTACCTGTTATATTGCGAATCTTTTGCCACCGACTTTTACGGTTGCCTCAGACTATCACAAGACTAGAGTTGTGAGAGGCGTTGTCAGCAAAGAGGACACTGCGGGTCAAGAAGCAGGAGACTTCTTTAAGGGTTTCTTGCCGTTTTGGGGACCTATGGTTAATAGTAGGAACCTGAGACAGTTGACCCGCGTGGTAGAATTGACTGCTAACGAACTTCAGGCGGATAGACTTATGACGTTACAGAACCGTATGGCTCTAGACGTTGTTCTTGCAGACAGAGGTGGTGTGTGCAAAGTGATTCATTCGAGCTGTTGCATTTTCATTCCTGACAACGCTCCAACCGTTTACCAAGCCATCTCGAAGTTGCATAAAATTTCCGAGTCCATACACGTGGACGAGGGTAATTGGACGCTTCTAGGATGGTTTTGGGGCTTGATATCAACTTGGGGTTGGAAGATTCTGATGATTGTATGGGTTGTTGTAACGTTTCTGTTCACGTGTTGTCTTTGCGTACAGTGTGGTCCGGCCTTATGTGGCCTCTGTGCTACAACGTGTATAAGACGTCCATCAGTTACCAAAGAGACGTTGATGGATAGAATGATGTTCCAGCAACAACTGAACGATTTGATGAATATCGAAATCGATTCTGATCTCGACTAGTGCTTGCCTACATGAGGGCAAAAGGAGCGTCTGAGGTTCCGTAAGAATCAGAACGGCATTTTGGGTATGTTCGAATATGGACGAGTTTGGTATCTACGAACCGCAAATGACGAGTTTAGTGGGTGTACGCGTTTTCGCTACGCTACTATGTATGGTTCGTCTCATTCCTGGGCATGTCCATCTGAACCCTCGGGTTCCATTTTAGATACGGCGTCCATTTTCTCGCTTGCCCTCAAGTAGCCAGCGAACGGACACTGTCCGCTTCGTGACCCTGGGATTCCCTAGCTTTCGTGGAGGACACATGTTCCTTTGAAGGTGTCTTTATGATGAGGGGGATGACACGGCAAGGGCAGATGGCCCCGCTCGAGGCTCATCTTGCTGTGCTAGTTTATTGTTTCAGTCGTGCATACATTAGGCACGAGATCTTTGATCCTGCAATCAAGTTTCCGATATTGCTCTCTACATTGTTTTCTAAACTGTTATGCATCCTTGTCTTTTCCTTTGCATCTGTTTCTGTCCCTTCCTCTAATTCGTTACGGTCAGAATGGAATGTGCTTAATGTGCTTTTACAGTTAGGAACTGGCAATGCTGCTGTAATTATGTCTCGGGTTTCTGAAAACATGAATGCAACCTTTCTGAAGTTTACTATGGGAACTGAGTTGTAACCTTTTGTCCGTCATGTTGTGCAATGACCAAAATGTATATAAAAGGAGCGATCCACTTGTGCAATTTGAAGCAGTCTCTCAGAACCTACACGCTGTGTACTTCTTGCGATTTCTGTATCCCTGCAGTGAATAAATGCTGATCTTTGATGCCGCAGGAAGTGTCCCGTGTCTCTGTGTTTTGTACGCCGGAGCAGGTAACCCACGAAGGTTTCAGGTGTTGTCCCCTGGCACCGCTGGGCCTTAGAATAGCCCAGTCCTTCACCAAGCCCCCCATTGGTCCATCAAAAAGATGCTAACAAAAGGGAAGGAGGTTCGAAGACCATTTGGAGGGATTATATGGGGGTGGTAAAAATCGCAATCAACTCCTTGCCCTCTACAGATGCAAGAATGATTCTCAAGGAAAAGCCTTATGCTATTATAGAGGAGGTAGGGGTGAGTTCACTTCCTCCTGTGATTGACAGACCTATTTCTCTGCCTCAACTTCAGACTGCTCTTGTATATACAGATCGGCACCCAGTCGCTGTCGGGATGCACGGCCTTGCTGGGACTTGTAACGAGGGAATCCTGGGAAACAGGCAGGCAACGACAAAGGGGACTTTAAAAATCTTATCCTGGAATATAGCGGGCCTTACATCAAATTTAGATATCCCAGATTGGTGTACATTCGTGGATTCTCATGGGATCTGCTTATTCCAGGAAACATGGGCGGTAGGGCATACCCATAGATTGGGTTATGTAACCTTTGCGGAACCTGCAGTAAAGGGTTTGCGAGGTAGACTGTCAAGGGGGCTGTGTATTTGGGTGGGTATCCACCTTGGATTCACGTTGAAAAGGATAGAAACAAGCAGTCCTGATCTGACGTGCATCCTGATGTTTCATAAAGCAACACCAAAACTGGCTTTGATCAACATATATTCACGGCCTGTGCGATCGGGTGGAACATCCCCAACCTTGGATGCACTAACCCCCCTATTGCACACGCTTGGGGGTGATGTTGTCCTGTTGATTGGAGGTGACTTCAATTGTCATTTTGAACCACTACAAGGGGTCCTGCCAATCGCAATGGAAGAAGATGAAACTTGGTCAGTTCCGCCCCCCAATGCTTATCCTGTTAAAAACTGGACAGCTTTGGTCCTGCAGTTGACTTCCCTCACCTATATGTTTTCCATCAGAGCCTGCAATGGTCGCTTCCAGAGTGATTCACCAGCCGAGCACACTTATAATGGTATGGGTCATACATCTGTGATTGATTATTTTCTGGCGAGCTTGGATCTGTGGCCAAAAATTATAGATCTCAGCGTCCCTCCTCGTATTGAAAGTGACCATAATCCTCTAATAATTGAGATAGATCTCCAACTAACCAGCGGGGATAATGCCATTGTTAGCACCCCAAGTAGCGATCTAAGAATAGTGCAAGGTGGGAGAAAAATTCGATGGGAGGCTGCGAAAACATCCATCAAGTCTATGGCAAAATTATACCGAGACGTAACCCCCCTGCTCGAAAGGGCAAAACCCACACCCACTAATCCTTTAGACATTGATTTAGGTAAAATTATGGATGTCCACAGTGAAATGGCCACAATACTAAAGGACACTTTCTATAAAAAAGGTTCAGCTAAGCGTAAACCACGCAATGACGAGAACCAATGGTTCAATAGTTGTTGTAGGGACGCGAAAGCCGTATTACTGTTGGCATTAAGCCACGGTAATAGATCTTGTGTCACAGCAGCCAGACAAGCATATAAGAAAATGCTAAAAAACGCAAAATCAGAATGGGAGGCAGATCGCTGGGTGGCTATCACATCTGCACTAGTAGCAAAGGACCCAAGGACCTTCTGGAATCTTGTCCACACTGGAAAACCAGAAGGCAGCCTTACCAATTCTCCAAATATATCTGAAGAAGCTTGGTCTTCCTATTTTAAAGATTTGTACTCTTTTTCTCCCTTATGTACTAGCGAAGCCCCTCCAAGCGTATTGGCTCCGAATCCCATGTGGCCAGTGCAACCATTCACATTGGTGGAAGTAAAGCTGGCCATTTCAAGTATCCAGCCCAATAAAGCACCGGGACTCGATAGGATTCCCGGTGATCTTTATAGAGAAGAACCGATAATCTGGGGCCCATATCTATGGGTGTTATTCAATGCGATATTGCAGGGGCTACCACTGCCAAGTACCTGGCTGGGGGCGGAGATAATTCCAATATATAAGAAGGGTTCTCCGCTCCAACCTTCTAATTATAGGCCAATTAGCCTTATTGATGTGACCCAAAAAATTTATGCCAGGCTATTGTTACAACAATTACAGATTTGGTCCAGTGAAAACAACATTCTGACACCGCTCCAGGCGGGATTTAGGGCTAAAACATCAACAATTGACCAATTATTCCGGCTGCAAGTCCTTTATTGGAAGCATGTGGTCCTGGAAGGGGGTAGCTTATACCTTACATTTGTCGACTTAAAGTCCGCATTTGATATGGTGGACCGGAACCAGTTATGGTCCATTTTACTAACAATGGGGGCTCCGCCAAACTTATGCTATCAGCTTAAGATCTTACATGAAGGTACTTTT
Source organism: Triturus cristatus (assembly GCF_964204655.1). Classification (NCBI taxonomy): domain Eukaryota; kingdom Metazoa; phylum Chordata; class Amphibia; order Caudata; family Salamandridae; genus Triturus; species Triturus cristatus. The sequence goes on from NC_140585.1 coordinate 162,935,847, forward strand.
GCGAGAGTTCGCTTTGGCAGACAAGGCCAGTTAACCGGACCTTTCCCGATTGAGAAAGGTGTTAGGCAGGGTTGTGTGCTTGCCCCGACCCTGTTTTCTCTCTTTCTGAACGGGCTTATCAAAGATCTCTTAGCCACTACCGACATTGATTCCCCCAAATTGGGCGCCCAAAAATTTCCCGCTTTAATGTTTGCGGACGACACGCTGCTGCTATCAAAATCCCCTATGGGGATGCAGCGGGTGTTGAATCAGTTTTCCAAATTCTGTATTAAAAGGAACCTGGTGGTCAATTTAAATAAGACTAAGTACATGGTTTTTCATGCTAATACTGCTAATTGCCCCATCCAATGATGGAAGGCAGACCCCTTGAAAGGGTCCCAACTTTTGAATATCTGGGCCTGACTCTGAATGATAAAATGGGATGGGGTCCACAAGTGGCGAAGGCCAATTTAAGATTAACCCAAGCAGCTGGGGGTATCCTAAAAGTACAGAAGAATTGTACCTACAAAACTATAAGTGCCCCCCTTGAAATTTTTAAAGTGCAAGCAAGGGCATCATCCCTTTATGGGGCAGAACTCTGGGGACACACACCAGTAAGTAACCTATCCATAACAAAATAATTTTATAAGGCATTTATTGGATCTACCAAAAAGTACTCCCTTGGCTCCGCTCAGATTAGATTTGAACATCTGTCCTATTGCAGAGGTCATTGCTGCCCGGCCCCTACTTTATTGGAAGCGCCTGTGGAGCATTCCTGAGCTGGTGAATTACAAGGAGGAGCTTAAAGTAGTCATGGCTTCATTAGGATCTGATTGGTTAACATTTGTAAAACAATCACTTATATCGACTGGGCTTGAGGAACTCTGGTTAAATCCCAAGGATTCCTGCCCAGCTATTTCCAAGAAAACCATGACAAGTGTTGTAAAAGAAACTAATCTAAGGAATCTCTTTCGCTCAGTAAAAACCTCAAGCTTAACTGATATTTTTTGGGACGTTAAGTCCTTTTATAGCTTTGAGCCTGAGATTGATGCAATACAACCCACTTTAGCAAAAAAGCTCTATTTGCAATTTAGATACGGTACTTTGCCTTTTTATCATAATATTGATAGGTGGAAAGGGGGCTCGGCACGTCCTTGCCCTGGCTGTCGAATTGAGGAGGAAACCCCTGTACACGTTATCCTCTTCTGTCCAGCATATGCCTCCATTAGGAAGAAGTGGATAATTCAGTTGTGCAAAAATCTGGGTATAAAACAATATTTGGCCTTTTATAGGATATTAAAAACTGATACAAATGCAGTGATTGTATCCACAGTAGCTAAATATCTGCATTCAATGTGGACAATTCGAAGGCACTTGATAAATAATAATGCTATGCACTAGTATTAAGCTTATTGTTTATTGAGAGTAAAAGACTATATTTTATTTTTTTATAATGTTCCCTGTTTTAACAATGTTAGTATCCTGGATAGTATTTAATTTTTTAAAATGAAAATATGATATGTCTAATAATGACCCGATGGTTGAGATTATATGTATGAATTGAGTTGTCTGATCCATTGTATTGTTGTCTTATTTTTATGTGCTTTTATGGTAAATCCAACCGCAATAAAGCTTAAAGAAACAAAACAAATTTATATTTACTAGTGGCTAAATATACACTAGCAAGTGAGGGGTCGGTTTATTTAGGCTTTATGGACCTAACGGCCGCATTTGACCATGTAAACAGGGAGAAATTATGGGCCCTTTTAAGTATGCTGGGGGACTTATAAATATACTTAGGGATCTACACTGTAACACATCAGCTAGAGTCCGATATAACCGTGAGGGGAACCTATCAGCATCGTTCTCGTGCACCAGTGGGGTTAGACAAGGGTGCATTTTGGCCCCCTTTTTGTTCTCCCTATATATTAATTGATTGGAGCAAGCATTACTTGATCTAAAGGTGGATTCCCCCAGGGTAGGATCTAGGCCAATCCCGGTTCTGCTTTACGCAGATGACCCGGTACTTCTAGCACGCACACCCATGGGCTTGCAGCGTCTAATAGACGGTTTTGTTAATTTCAAGGACACGCTGGATCTGTCGGGCAATCTCTCTAAATCCTTTGTCATGGAGGTTGGATGCAAACCCATTAAGAAATTTACTTATAAAATGGGTGACAATAGTATAGGGAAAGTACAACATTTCTCATATCTAGGCATTTTATTTGATGGGCGTTTAAATTTTAAAATTTTACTGGAGGAACGATGCACAAAGTTAGTCTCGGCCACAGGTTCCATTATGAATTATGGACGTAGGCTGGGACGGTGGTCCCCGGAGCAGATAGCAAGATTGTACACCTCAATTTGCTGTGCAAAGGTGTTATATGGATCTGAACTTTGGGGCTGTAGAGAAGTTTATCAGCTTCAGACAGAGGAGAATAAATACCTGAGATCCCTACTTAACATTCCCCAAAGTACCTCGTCTTATGTCACCCATGAGGAATAGGATTGGCCTGTATAGAGGATGTGGTTCATTTGAAGCCGATTATGGCCTGGATTAGGATATGGGCGAACCCAGAGGCTGAACTAAACAGGCAAATAATTATGGACATCAGTAGGGATAAAGGGTCGTCCATTCCTTGGCTGAGATATGTAAAGTCCTCTCTTGAGTCTATTGGATGTAAAAACCTTTTTAGTACCCCCATGGTAATTTCCCGTTTGTACAGGAAATTGGTGATGAAAAGATATTTTAACTATGCCCAATTGCAGAGAGAAACAAAAGGAGGGGTCAAGAACTCTGTGATAGCTTACAATATGTTGAAAACGGTGGTGGGGATGGAACCGTATTTGACTCTTATGTGTAATGCTCAGGATAGGTTTTTAATCATCCGTTTTAGGCTCAATCTTTTACATCACTTGTTATCTGTGCCTCATGGTTTTACTGTTTCGGTTGAGCAGAAGGGTCCCTGTGGCTACGATCTACGATCTCCTCAGGATACCCTTCATTTTGTACTGTTATGCCCAGTTTATTCTGTGCCGAGACGTCGATTTTTAGTTGGTATTTTAAAACAGGCTAAATTCAAGCACGCCATGGTCGCCTTGCTACACCTACAAATGGTAAATGAATCTCGGACTCTGTTTTGTGTGGTGTATTTCTTGAAGATGGCCATAAAAATAAGGAAAACAAGAGGGGTTTGCTGAAGCAAAAATTAGTACTGTATTTGATGTATATCAGCATGGATTTTAATGAAATTTTTTATTTTTTTATTGCTAGGTGCTTTTATGGTGTTTTCTAGATGCTGAATACAATTTTTTGATTGATTGATTGATTGAAGGAGTGATTGGGTAATGCTTTGGTGATTGCATGAGTGGAGGAGGCATGTCTGGGTGATTGGGTGCAGTCCATGGGTACTGCCTGAATGATTCAAGGAGTACATGGGTAATGCCTGGGTGATTTCATGAGTGCATGGATAGTGCCTGGACAATTGGAGGAAAGCATGGGTACTGCCTTGGTCATTGAAAAAGTACATGGATAGTGCCTGGCTGATTGCATGAGTGTAATGTCTGCGTGATTGGAGGAGTGCATGGGTACTGCCTGAGTGATTGAAGGAGTGCATGGGTAATGCCTGGGTTATTTCATGAGTGGAGGGGTAATGTTTGGGTGATTGGAGCAGTGCATGGGTACTGCCTGAGTGACTGAAGGGGTGCATGGTTAAAGCCTGGGTGATTACATCAGTGCATGGATAGTGCCTAGGATATTGGAGGAGTTTATGGATACTGCCTGAGTGATTGAAGGAGTGCATGGTTAATGCCTGAGTGATTGCATGAGTAGAGGGGTAATGTCTGGGTGATTGGAGCAGTGCATTTGTACTGCCTGAGTGATTGAAGGAATGCATGGGTAATGCCTGGGTGATTGCATGAGTGCATGGGTATTACCTAGCTGATTGGCGGAATGTGCCTGACTGATTGAAGGAGTGCATGGTTAAAAGCCTGGGTAATTGCATCAGTGCATGGATAGTGCCTAGGTGATTGGAGGAGTTTATGGGTACTACCTTAGTGATTGAAGGAGTGAATGGTTAATACCTGGGTGATTCAACTATATGTAAAACAAGGACCCCCTGTGTCTAATAGTAGTTCCTAGGCCAGGGAAACAATATTGCAATTAATAACAAATCCTAGGCCACCATAAACCTGACGCTGATCAGGTTTTATACATATGGACAGAAACTCAGTGTACTACCGAAGGACATTAAAAACAATTCATTTTATTATAATAATCATGTTGTTTAAAAATAACATAACAAAATCACATAAACATAACTGTATATATGTGTGCTGATATACCTTGACATATATGTTAGACAACATATATGTAGAACACATAAAGTTGCATTATAATCAAAAAATACATTGCATACGAATAAAAAACACACAAGGTGGCTAATTGTGGGTAGTTAGAGATGGAATTTTCTACGCGCGTTTCGGCGTTTCAAACGCCTTCTTCGGGAGAAGCCACTTGATTTTCTGTATAAAAAGGGAAACAAAATCTATATGACATAACATGACAAAACATCTATAACCTGGTAGTACACTGAGTCTGTACTGATAAGAAAGTTACTGTGAGTTGTCCAAAGCCAGAGTGAAGTAAAGTAATACAAATAAACAGGACACAATATTGAATTAATTTAAAACAGACCAAGGATGAGAAGCAACTAAAGCTAGAATTTTTTTGTTTCATTAAAACCAATCACCCAGTGCAAAGAATAAAGAACCTTACAAGTGGAGCAGAAAAAAAAAAAAAGTAGATTATATCTCCCTTGAAATGAATGGAGAGTTACCAAAAAATAGATATACCCAGAGGAAAATGTCAAAAAATGACAAGAAATAACTGATAATTAAGAAGTGCTTACCTAAACTTAAGAACGAACGTGATGACATCCGTAATTTCCAAGAACAATAAGAAAAAACTGAAACAGAAAAAGGAGGGAGGGCGAGAGTAAAGAAAACTATGAATTAAAAATTCCCAATATTAGATATGATGCAACTAAATAGGGACTCAAAACGGAAGGTGTAGAATTACCTATCCTAGATCTCGCGTTAACCATTCAAGGATATTTGAAAGGTTTAAGTTGGTAAATTGTAACGTAGTCCCTTGTATGGATCTGAAAGGAGAACATGTTTTATATACCATTTGGTAAACTTATGAGTTGCGAATAATTATAAAAAGACTAATTGAATGATTGGAGGCGTAATGTCTGAGTGATTTGAGCAGTGCATGTGTACTGCCTGAGTGATTAAAGGAGTACATGGGTAATGCCTGGGTGAATGCATGAGTGCATGGGTAGTGCCTAGGTGATTGGCAGAGTGCATGGGTACTGCCTGACTGATTGAAGGAGTGCATAGGTAATGCCTGGGTGATTGCATACCTGCACAGATAATGTCTGTGTGTTTGAAGCCGTGCATGGGTACTGTCTAACTGATTGAAGGAGTACATAGGTAATGCCTGGGTGATTGCATAAGTGCATGGGTAGTGCCTGGATGATTCGAAGAGTTCATGGATATTGCCTGAGTGACTGAAGCAATGCATGGGTAGTGCATGGCTGATTGTTATTCCATGAGTGCATTCGTGATATCTGGGTCATTGGAGGAGTACATGGGTACTGCATAAGCGATTGGAAGAGTGCATAGGTAATGCCTAGGTGATTGCATGAGTGTAGGGGTAATGTCTGGTTGATTGAAAGACTGAATGGGAACTGTCTGAGTGACTGGAGGAGTGCATGTGTAATGCTTGGGTGATTGCATGAGTGCAGGTGTAACGTGTGGGTGATTGGAGGAGTGCATGGGTACTGCCTGATTGATTGAAGGAGTGGATGGTAATGCCTGGCTGATTGCATGAGTGCAAGGATAGTGCCTGGATAATTGGAGGAGGGCATGGGTACTGCCCGAGTGATTACAAAGTGCATGGATAGTGCCTGAGTAATTGCATAGGTACAAGGGTAATGCATGGGTGATTAGAGGAGTGCATTGGTACTGTCTCAGTGATTGAAAGAGTCCATGGGTAATACCTGAGTGATTGAAGAAGTGCATGGGTAATGCCTGTGTGATTGCAACACTGCAGGGGTAGTGCCTGGGTAATTGGACAAGACTATGGATACAGCCTGAGTGATTGAATACAGGTATGGGTAGTGCCTGCATGATTGCATGTTTGTAGGAGTACGACATAAGTGATTGAAGGAGTCTATGGGTAATGCCTGGGTGATTGCATAAGTGCACGGGTAGTGCCTGAATAATTCAAGGAGTGCATGAATGATTGAAGGAGTGGATTGTAATGCCTGGCTGATTGCCTGAGTGCATGGATAGTGCCTGGATGATTGGAGGTGGGCATGGGTACTGCCTGAGTGATTGAAAAAGTGCATGGATAGTGCCTAAGTATTTGCATAACTGCAGGGGTAATGTCAGGGTGATTGGAGGAGTGCATGGGTCTGTCTCAGTGATTGAAGGAGTGCATGGGTAATACCGGAGTGATTGAGGAAGTACATGGGTAATGCCTGTGTGATTGCAACACTGCAGGGATAGTGCCTAGGCAATTGGACAAGTATATGGGTACTGCCTGAGTGATTGAAGACATGCATGGGTAGTGCCCGCATGATTGCGTCAGTGTAGGGGTACTGACTAAGTGTTTGAAGTAGTGTATGGGTAATGCCTGAGTGATTCCATAAGTGCATGGGTAGTACCTGGATGATTTCATAAGTGCAGGAGTAATGTCTGAGTGATTGGAGGAGGGTATGGGTACTACCTGAGTGATTGAAGGTGTGCATACATAATGCCTGGGTCATTGCATAACTGCATGGATAGTGCCTGAGTCACTGAAGAAGTGAATGGATAGTGCCTAAGTGATTGCATGAGTGCACAGGTAATGATTGCAGGAGTGCATGCGTACTGTGTAACTGATTGAAGTTGTGCATAGGTGATGCCTGGGTGATTGCATAAGTGCATGGGTAGTGCCTGAGTTACTGGAAGAGTGCATGCATAATGTCTGTGATTACATGATTGCAGGGGTAATGTCTGAGTGATTGCATGAGTGCAAGTGTAATGTCTGAGGATTAGAGGAATGCATAGTTAATGCCTGGGTAATTGTATGAGTGTAGGGGTAATGTCTAGAGGATTGTAGAAGTATATATGAGTGTAGGGGTAATGTCTAGAGGATTGTAGAAGTATATAGGTATATACCTGGGTGACTGGAAGAGTGTATCAGTAATGTCCAACTGATTGCATGAGTTTACAGATAGTGCCTGGGTAATTGAAGAAAAAAATAGATAGTGTCTGGGTGATATTATAAGTGTATTGACTACATAATTGCAGAAGTACATAGATAGGGCATGGGTGATTGGAGGAGTGTGAGAACGGTGACTGCTTGGGTAGTGTTTGAAAAATGGATGAGTGCAGTAAAAGTCACTGTAAACATTAGTTCATATTATCTTATTTCATCTTACCTTTTTTATTAAAGAGATACAAAACTCAGTAGAACTATTTTACAGTAGTTTTGTTGTAAACCAAATGTAATTTTTTTTCCAAACTTTAGTACTAAATTCTGTAAAAAAAAGAAAATGTGTTATTGCATATAATATTTTAGTTTGAAGAACACAACATAATTTCAGACTTACATAACATATTCAGTTTCCCTTTTTAGCTGTTCTCAGATTCTATTTAATGTCACCATACACAGTGATTTCAATGTAGATCATCATACAACAGCGGGGTAAAAAATTCAATCAAAGAGATAAAAAAAAAAATCTGTGTTGAAAATATTTACAAGTGCAACTATCTGTTTACCCATCTACAGTTTGTAAATGACATTCTTTAACTGCATGAAACTTTTACTTATCTCAAGTACATTTTGTAAAATATACACTTTCATTTACATCTCGTATAATATAAACATTAAATATATAAACTACTTATTTCAAACACAATTTTGAAACTGCAACAAGAATTAGCACAAACAATAATCCAAAACTTAATTGTTCACATCTTCCCAATAGGCCGGATAATGTTTCCAAAACCATTTCCATTGAAAATATCCAAAATAAACCCATTAATTTGTGTTCACATCTGAATGTGTTTTCAAAACTTTGGCATCAAAAATATCAGATATGAATTTGGTTATTTGTGAGGCAACTGACATTTGAATTCCAAATGGGCATCATTACAATGAGTCTGATCCCTGGTGCCGGCGGCAGATTATCCCAGCACCATGTGACTCTTGGCAATAGCTTGCCTAATCTTCCTGACTGCCCCCAGTGCCTAGAGACCCTTATGGGTGATTGTTCGCGCTTTACAAATTTAAAATTATTATTATTATTCCTTCATCTTCCAATACTGTAAGCATAAACACAAGAAATTCTTGTGCATCTTATTGTACATTAAGTGTAAATACAGTACATATATCCAAAAGATGCCGAATGCCAGAAGCAGTATGGATTTTAGTTCTATCAGTTGCCAACTTTTGAAAACTATAACGTAATAAAGAATAGAATCTTTTTTCTCGATTTTCCATAGTTTGATGTTGAAGATCTTCTAGATAAAACACAACATTCACAACTACATTGGCATAGCAGTTGATACCTGAACTATTTTCTAACTGGTATACTACAATATGATCAACAGTGTCAATTATCAATTCATCATTCTCTTGAATTGTTTTCTTTTTTTGAACCTCACTAGAATGTTTTTCATATTTTAGTTTTGGACACACTGCACGTTTTTCATATACAGGATATTCACCTAAGTTAGGAACATACAGTCTTCTTAACCGATTATACTCTATTACACAACTAACTCGAGACAATGCAACATATGCCATGCCCTCTTTAAACACTGTACTTCCAATATTTACCAAAGCACTGTCTTAACTTAAAATTTGAGATTCATGAATGGTTACAACATATGCTAAAGAAAGAGGAAACTGTTCTATGAACATACACGTCTTTCACAAGCAAAAAGCGAACAGCACAACGTCCAATCTGTTTCACCTCTTCAATCTGATCAAATGTATTCTTCAAAAATTCAATTCCATCTCTGTTCTAAAAATTTAGAAAATCAACAACTTTTTCAATTGTTCCATTTACTAAACCTTCTACTACATTTAAATTACACCGTAAATTACCCGACAATTCACACATACATATTGAGGTGCCGATTACAATCCTGGAGAAACCGGGTACGAACCGTCGGTCGGAGCGTATTCTCCGTCCGACTCGTACCCGGTTGCAAAACTTTACAAACATGCAAGTACGATTCGCACGGAAACACTATTTCCGTACGAATCGTACAAAACACCAACCGAGGAAAATAAACACACAAATGACATCCGGAAAAGCGCCGACGTGATGTCGGGACGCATGCAGCCTACGTTCCACGAACCAGGAAGTACGATTCGCACCGACGTCATCCCGCGCAGAGAATATTTTCCGGCAGCCAAAAACTGCCGGGAAATCAGGACGACGCGCACAAGGAGCACCTATACGCAACGGACAGACATGGACCCGAACCTACGTGTCATCCCGGCCCTCATAGCAGTCGACCTCCTCTACAGGTACCGACGCAGATGCCGCAGAAGGTCAGAACAACACCCAGGGGCAAAGGGGGGGGGCATGGCAGGGGCAGGACACAAAACCCCCACCCAAGTCACACAGCACACATGCCCTGGACACACCTGACCTCCAGGCCCTGGTCACTTTGAGGGGGTGGGGGCGTGTCCAGCAACGCCAGCGTCCGCCACAACGGAAGTGGGCGACGACGCGAACCGGCAACACAACAATACAGGTATGTACCGTACCCACGCTCTTAAGGCGCCCACACACACGTCACCCCAACAATGGCGGTACGGTCCATACCCATGTGCCAAAGGCCTGGGTACGGCCCGCACAAGCACTCCACAGCATGGGCACGGGTACGTATGGACCGTACCCCCACCCGCGTATGTATGGAGCGTACCCCCACCCCAACAGTGTATGTACGGACCGTACCCCCACCCGTGTATGAATGGACCGTACCCACCCCCGCGTATGTATGGAGCGTACCCCCACCCCAACAGTGTATGTACGGACCGTACCCCCACCCGTGTATGAATGGACCGTACCCACACCCGCGTATGTATGGAGCGTACCCCCACCCCAACAGTGTATGTATGGAGCGTACCCCCACCCATGTATGAATGGACCGTACCCACACCCACGTATGTATGGAGCGTACCCCCACCCCAACAGTGTATGTATGGAGCGTACATGGCCACACGCAGGAGGGGTGGGTGCAGAGTCCTCCCAGCAGTGCCCAGACGCAGGAGGGTGGGTGCAGAGTCCTCCCAGCAGTGCCCAGACGCAGGAGGGGTGGGTGCAGAGTCTTCCCAGCAGTGCCCAGACGCAGGAGGGGTGGGTGCAGAGTCCTCCCAGCAGTGCCCAGACGCAGGAGGGGTGGGTGCAGAGTCCTCCCAGCAGTGCCCAGACACAGGAGGGGTGGGTGTAGAGTCCTCCCAGCAGTGCCCATGGAACGCAAAGGGTGGAGTACCCACAGATACAATGCCCACAAATATCAGTCAGGTGCACAAAGACCCAGCAGTACATGTACCACATGTGTGTGAGGCTGGGAGTACACACATGCATAGTGCCTAAAAGAGAACATGTCCACATGAAGTCTTCTCAACAGCCTACACACACAAGTACAGTGACCACCAAGGATGCCACAAATGATGCAGGTGGAGACATCGCACAGCATGCATGTGCAAAGTTGAAGGAGTCCGTCACACCCCAGTTGATGTAGACACAGCTCAGCACCACATAGTGGAAACACCCTGCAGGGAAGATGTCAGGTTACACAGAGGAAGGAACACACATTGGGACAATGTCACCATGCAGTAACTGCTTACATGAACAAAGTAATTTAGCCAACAGCTTGTGATGGCACACAGTTACCAGGGTCCACCCTATGACCTGCACAAGACTACATTTCCCACACACCCAACACATTATCACCACCCAAAATCATGGAGCTGGTCCACCAACAGCAACACCAGATAAACAGTAGTGTTCAAAGGAAAAAACAAATTGCTTTATTCAGCATGATGAAAGTAAAAAGCAACATAAATTTCAATATATACAAGGCCCATAGGGCAGTCCATGACTCCAATCCGGATGGGGGACACAAAGGTACATGTGTCCCCTAGCTTGCCTGCACAGTCAGACTCCTTTGTCTTCCACAGGGGGGGCATCATGTTGGGGGGAAGGACCAGGCACCGCAGGGACAGGAGGGGCAAGGGGAGGTGTTGTGGGTGCAGGGACAGACGACTCCAACACAGGGGGTGGGGCAGCGCCAAAGGTGCATTCGAGCACGGCGCCAGAAACCCATATTGCACCCAAAATACCCCATGTGCGCCTGTACAACGATCTCATTTACAAATGGCCATCATCAGTAATTGTAACAAGACACACAGGCACTGGCCACCGTGAGTATGAACGAGGAAAATTAGGTCAGGCTGTACAGTGGACACTTGTAGAACACCTTACGGAAATATACATGGTGCCAGGGGACAATGGCACAGAGCACATCCTATGCTGTAGACACTGAGAGTGTCCACATATTGTGATGACACACATGATACCTAGCAAAGTATGCCCCAGGGGACAGTAGTGGCCAGAATATTCCATGGTCCTGAATGGTAATGACTGCAACACAGGCCACCATCCCTGCACTCTGCGTATCGCACACTCATGCACATCATGTCACAGGCCACAACATAGGACATGCTTGCTGTAAGGCATTACACTTCAGAGACATACTCCTATGTCTGGACTCAGCATCAGTGCCAATTGACATGGACCCCACAAGTACTGTACTGGACAGGGCCCAGGCAAGGTGCCAAAACCTGTTACACACCACCCCCACGCATGATGCTGCAAGCATTGGTCACGTGGATTAACTGCCAGCCCAGATGACCTTGTGAAAGAGTGACTACACACAGACCAGGGAACACATGGCAAGGAGGGGAAGGGAGGAATACTGTGGGTGACAGGACCTGCACCGCAAAATTAAACACTGGCAGTGTATCCATGCAACTGCGCACTTGCAAATGCTGGTGACACACAACAAACACACATGTACCTACCCCCTTCCTGCTGCTGCTTCTCCCGTAAGCGCCTGTCCATGTCTGGAAAGACCACCGCCAGCACACGCTTGTGGATGTGGGTCAGACGGCGTCGCCCATGGTTCTTAGGGCCCATAGGTGAGTCCCCCAGCAGGACCCGTGCGATCCTCCGCGTCCAGCACCGGATATCCTGCCAGCGTTTTCTCACCTGGGCCAGGCGCCGCTTGCGACCATCCGTCCTCCTCACGGCACTGACGGCGTCCCTCCAGATCTGCTCCTTGGCAGCGGCGCCTACCTGTGGGGTTGAAAAAGTGAGACTACATCAATACACCTGCCACATGTCACAGAGACACACATTAGATCAATTTTTCTGGTTTCAACAAGTCATAGTAGGCAGCCAAATCATTGCACCTTTGTCATAGGGACATTTTTCTCTGTGTAATGGCAAATGCACCACGTGCCATTGAAAGTACACAGGTGGCATGAGGGGTACGACACAATAAATGATCCAGACTCAATCTGTGCATCAGAAGGTACACCAGGATTATGTTCAGCACCTCAGAGCAGTCACATGCCACAGGCCACTGACGCTACCTCAGCAGAGTACACAGACACACACAGGCTCAGGACATTCACCTGCCATTGCCAAATGCAGCTACAAACCTCACTCTGCACATGTGCCACTAGACGGGGGGCTCACAGGTGTGGGGCTGGCTCTGCAGGTCAGACACACAGCACTGCTCCCTGCTCACATCAGATGGGCAATGTATATCCATCCCTCATGCAGCTTGGGTGCTACACACACTCCACATATGCACCCACCCACATGACAGGGGACTTACACACACACCGATGTCCAGGGTACAAACACATCATGTGGACACTCTCAGCACAGGTACACAGAACTAACACACATCTGTGGGTACAGTCACCTGTCACACTGGGCTGACCACATAATCACATGAGGACTGTAGAGGCAATATTCCCAGGAGGATAAGACAGGCAGAATGTGGCATGCACCATGCAGTGATTGTCACAGTAAACACAATGCAAGTGAGGACGGCAGACATGCACCACAGCATGCTCTGGCTGGGAGACATCAGGCATTCCCCCCCCTGGGACCCCCCCTACAGTACATTGCATGTGTGTCACACCTGGACACAATGCCAGAAGTCAAAGTCACAAAAAAGGGACACAGTCTGTGCAAGTGGACTCTGCACTCACCTGAAACCCTGGTCGCCCATACAGCAGGGGGTACTGTGGGAGGATCACATCCAGCAATGCCAGATTCTCCTCCAGGGTGAAAGGCTGGGCCCTCTCCACAGACCTTGACATGGTGCCAGGGAATCACGAGCAGCAGCAGTGTCGTAGAATCAAAAGATGTGCAGGCAAGTGCTCTCTCATGGGACCTGGCTGCCTAATATCTGCCTTGCTGGCCGGTTTCATGCACAGGAGTACAGAGTGATTGGTCACTCACATTTGCATCCTATGTTTCCTCCAATCCCTTTAAACCTAGCACAGTCAGTGGCTTTGCTCTTTTTTTTTTCTTGAGTATGATGTAAACTCCACAACCACTTTGCAACAAAGTAGATTAATTCAAACCGACTTTTGCTGGGCACCTGCTGAAAAAAATTCATACTTTAAACTTGGTCTCCATGACAACCAGCATGTATGTAGGCCTTTATACTTGTCCCTCATGTGTCCCCTATGTAATTTGGAGATTCACACACAGGTACGGTGCGTTCCGGGGCCCTAGGGCACCCCAAATGCATAGCAACGGCCCGTACAGGCGTGTGTACGGTCTGTATCACTATGGGTATGCATACGCGAGCACACCCATAGTGATAGTGAGCATACGCGCGTGTGTACGGTCCGTATCACTATGGGTACGGATACGCGAGCACACCCATAGTGATAGTGAGCGTACGCATGTGTGTACGGTCCGTATCACTATGGGTACGCATACGCGAGCAAACCCATAGTGATACGGACCGTACACACGCGCGTACGCTCACTATCACTATGGGTGTGCTCGCGTATGCGTACCCATAGTGATACGGACCGTACACACGCGTGTACGCTCACTATCAGTATGGGAGTGCTCGTGTATGCGTACCCATAGTGATACGGACCGTACACACGCGTGTACGCTCACTATCACTATGGGAGTGCTCGCGTATGCGTACCCATAGTGATACGGACCGTACACACGCGTGTACGCTCACTATCACTATGGGAGTGCTCGCGTATGCGTACCCATAGTGATACGGACCGTACACACGCGTGTACGCTTACTATCACTATGGGAGTGCTCGCGTATGCGTACCCATAGTGATACGGCCTACGGCAGCACTCCTATAGTGATAGGGAACGTACACACGCCCTCAGAGCAAATGTAAGGTGCCTTACACACATAACAGTGGTGACAGGCAGCACACAGAAAGGAATAGTGCTGACATACTTGTCCATGGATGGACCTCAAGGCATTGTCTGGCCAGTACTACATGTGTGGGGCACAGGTGTGAAAGGCTGTGATGTGGCACATTACTCCTGAGTTGTGAAGGCAATAGATGCATGATGAGATGTGTACAGATGTTATGTGTGACGGTGCAATATGTGCCAGACATGCCCTTCACTCCTTTGACATGTGTGTATGTGGTTCAGCACACTTGAGATGAGCGTCACTGGCATGGCACAGTCAACAACACACGCAAGTGTCCCCTGATGCCCACTACAGGGGTTACCACACCAGACATGTGACTACCCACGGTGCACGATGTGACTATGTCATGTATGTGTGGTGTGTTCACATTAGCTTGATGTTGGTGTTCCCTCAAAAGCATCTGATGTTGCTGCAACCAACATGTGTCTGTGTGTAGATGGCCATGGCACACTGTTACGCACACCAGGCCACATGTGGTATCGGATGTAAGGTGTGTATGTATGCATGGGACACGGAGTAGCGTAACAAGGACCTGTCTGCATCCTCTCAATGTATGTGTGGTCAGTCATGACATGTACACCTTCATGGCAAGGTGTGTGGGCTGTCCTAGTGTAATGTCATGTGACCTGTGGCTCTAGTGTTCCGCTACCTGTCTCTGCAATCAACATCCTACTTCTGCTGATATGTGGATGTATGTCACTCCTGTATTGCGTCTGGCTGTTCACTTACACTGGGACACAGCTAGTCCCATGCCATGGGATGTGGAGGTTCACAATCTCCGTGTGTAGCTGGGTCTTGGTAGGAGTGACACGTGGCAGCCATACGTGTCCAGGGCATGTAGCACATACCTGACTCCCTATGTAGCATATGTGTATTGACAGATTAACATGTACTCAGTACATATAAATTGTTGTTGTAGTGCACTCACTCTTCCTTGTCACTTCCAAATTACTGCAGAGCGCCGCATCTTCCCCGACCAATTCCGGACTTGGCTGACATGCGGGAGAATGACTGTATACGCTGCTACCGCTTCCCCCAACCGTTGATTGAGGAGTTGACGGCAAGGCTGGCACCACACCTGCAACCGCTGCACAGGTATCCTACGGCACTGACACCCAAGCTGAAGGTAATGGCAGCCCTACATTTTCTTGCAACGGGTACCTTTCAATATACCATAGCTCATGTTGGTGGCATGTCCCAGAGCATGTTCAGCCGTGTGCTGCATGATTTTTTAGAGGCCATGTTGCTTCACCTGGATGAATTCATCCATTTCCCAACTCCTGAACAGTTGACTGGTGCCAAGCGTGGATTCTATGCCCTGGGAGGGATGCCCCATGTAATTGGGTCCATAGATGGGACACATGTGGCTTTGGTACCACCACAGGCACAGGAGGTAGCGTACAGGAATCGCAAGCACTACCACTCCATCAATGCCCTTGTGGTGTGTTTGTCCAACATGGTGATTTCACATGTCTGTGCTCGTTTTCCAGGATCAGCACACGATGCCTACATCATGAGGCGTAGCAGGGTGCCTGAAATGATGACGCAGCTGTTCAAAGAATGAGCATGTGTTGTTGGTGGGTACACTCTGTCTGTCCTGTATTTTGCGTAGACTTCCAGCCCGACCGCTTCTCCTGTCCTACTTATGTCCATGTGGTTTCCATGTAGGGGACGCTGGCTATCCCAACATGCCATGGCTGATCACACCTCTCCGCAACCCCAGCACGCCGGCCCAGCTCCGCTACTACACCGCCCATGGCCGGACAAGGCGAGTGATAGAGAGGACATTTGGCCTCCTGAAGAGCCGATTCAGGTGCCTACACAAGACCGGCGGAGCCCTCCCATATGCCCCGGCGAAGGTCTGCAAAATCTTCATGGTCTGCTGCATGCTGCACAACATGGCAGTTGAGAAAGCTGTGTCACTCATCCTGGATCAAGATGATCAGGACCATCCACCCGTGGAGGACGAAGGGTTTGGCAATGTGTCTAGTGATGTGGAGGATGTGGTTCCGCAAGAGGACATCCGGAGTCGGCTCATACGCGACTTCTTTGCTTAGTGGTGAGTACCAGTGTCTGAGTGTGCACGCATTGGTCCCCGTGTGGCATGTGTTGCGATGTGTGTGTCCATCTGCATGTATGCCACGTGAGTCAGAGGTGTGTGTGGATGTGTCACTCGAGTGATGGTGCCAGTGATGAGTGTATTTCCCCAGTCATAATTGTGACCTAGCATGTTGTTATCCTTACATGTGTCGAGTACATGCACATGCAAGTGGCTGTGCTTTTTGTGGCTGACTTCTTGTGTGTCTCTCATCCCCAGGTACTTGTGCATGCCGTCTGCTGGTTGCATTGTTGTGGCACTGCTATTCCTCATGGACACGTCATCGTGTGCTGACTCAGCGTTACACGCACGGACAAGTTTGGAAGTCTCCTTAGGGTAAGGGATGCATCAGGGGTGTATTGGGTGTGGCAGTTGTTTACGATGTGTGCACACTGCCCCTGTCGATGTTTGGTTCCTCTGCAGACATGTCGCATCACCATGGGACACATTACATGTAGCTGGATACACCTGAATAGATGGTCAGACTTGTTGACAGTCATCTGTAATGGGATAGTGGATTGTGATGATGGCATCAATGTGTGTAACACTGCCCTCGGACACATACGGTTTGCATTGGCTTGACATGGTGTGGGGCTTCCACATCAGAGGATCAATGGTGTATGGCAGCCTCTCCGTGAGCAGCAGGGGGTGTTTAGCTGTTACCCGACACTTATGTGCCAGTTCCATGGCTATCACGCATTTGTGGTGCAGAAGGGGGGTGCCAGTGTTGGACCCATATGTTACTCCACATGACCTGTGTATGTGTACTCCGAGTTGCCTCTGCATTCCGGAATACATGACTAATAAATGTGTCCCTATGCCTCCAAGGTTCCTCTTCTCAGTCAATGCTGGTGTGTTGCCACGGTGCATACGGCATGTCTGGCATGGTTTTCAGTGATAGTGGCTATGTGTCTATGTGTAGAGTAGCAAGATGCAAGCTGTTTGTGTGGGATTAGACTCGGTATTGTGCATGATGTCCATGACTGTGTGGGTATTGTGACATGTGCCATCCCCATGCATCCAACGTTGGCCAGGCCACCATTCTCTGCATCCACCTGACTCAAGCTTGCAGGACATGGTTCTGCCACCTGTCTACACATACCTGGGTGCCCCCCAGGACACTCCACATGATCCCTGACCTCTGCGCATGACTGTAGCTGTACTCAATATGTCTGTCGGCATGGTTGTGCGGCCACCCCCTCAGCTGGTTGGGCCCATCACGGGTGTGTATGGTGCTCCATGTCTATCTTGCCTAATACATTGTGACCCATGTGTGTCCTGTGCCAGACTCAGGCCCCAGGGTATGGATGGTTGAAGTCATATGAGAACTCAGGCATGGTTAGACTTTACAAGACACATGTAAGGTAATAATGCAAAATGTAGGCATCATCTCTTTATCGTGTACGTTTTTATTTGTGTTGGGGTACGTGTTGGGGGGGTATGACAAGAGGGGCTTTCCGGGTGTGTGGAATCCAAAGTTCACTGGGAGAGTTGGTGTCCTTGCCATTGGAAATCATCAGAGTCCATGCCACAGTCTTTGTCAACATTGGTCAGACAGTGACCAGCAAGTCCATGTGGCAGAGAATGTCATTTGCTGTTGTGCTGCTGTTGGTCCAGTGGGCCAGTGGCCAGGCCAGGTGTCCTGGGAGATGGTGCTGTTGCGCTGACCCTCACGGTCTTTTCCGTGGACGACCCGCCCTCCTGCGGGAACCCTCAGAAGCAGGCCGTGATGATGTTTGGGATGCTCCGTCGGATGTCTCCTCCTCCTCCTGATCCCTCCCTGTGGGTGGTGATGTTCTTCGCCTGGTGGCACAGGGAGGGTTGCCCATGTTGTCAGCTATCCGATGGAGTGAACGGTTAATTCCCGTGAGCACCGTCACAAGCTCAGCCTGGCTGTCCTCCATCCGCCCTTGGTGTCGCAGTTGACAGGCATGTTGCTCCGCATGTTGCTGGGCCTGCTGGGTCTTGATCTCCTCGAGGGTCCCCTTCATCTCGTTGAGGGTGGACACAACCTGGCTCATGCCCGTGGTGTCCTGCTGGTATGTGTCCAGGATGTTTCTAACATGGGAATATACCGGTTCCGCAGCCAACTGGTCAGGCTCGCACCTCCGCCGTCCTCCACTCCCACCACCCCTGCCCACTTGCACCTGGCCTGCCCTTGTGGGCACATCGGGTCTCCGGGACCCCTGAGGGGTGGCATTTGCGTTGTCGCCTGCCTCCTCCTGGGTGCCCGGTACACCGTGTCCCTCCTGGTCAGCCTGGCTGCGTTGTGGTGGTGGGGCAGGGATCCTGGGTGTCTCCTGGGATGTGGCAGGAGTGGGGGTGGTGGTTGGCCCAGTTGTACCTGACGCAGGTGCTGCAGATGGTAGGACACCAGAGGTGCCAGGTTGGTCGGGGTCATCCACAGAGTGGTGAGAGTCGTCGCTGCCGGTTGGATCGTCCTCCCGCAGGTCCGGGTCCTGTGAGTCTTCCCCCCCAGTGTTGGGGGGTGATCCACGACGTTGACCTGTGTGTGAGAGAGACAATGTTATTTTTGTTCCATGCAACATCCATGTTTCATTCGTTTCAAAGTTGGCACATTTCCTCTGGGTATTTGGATATGTCTTGCATTCCACTCACAGTGCACTTGTGCATGGGTATGTCCCTTGGTCACAGCTTTTGAGACTTTACCTATGTGTGACACAGTCTTACTTGCTGCGTCAATTGTGACTGCAGTCAGCAGTGGAGTGAGCAGGTGTGGCGAGCCATGCATTGGCGCCTTCCGTGTTGCACTGCACGTGGGCACATGGAGTTGTTCCACACACTTATATAATGCAGGTAGCTGGCGTTGTGCTCGTGCACAGGTTGAGACATGGCCCAGTGTTTAGCCATGGAGAAGAGAGGGGGATTCAGGCACTGGCCACCCTTGTCTACATGCACGCAGTCCACCTGCTGACGAGCAGACATTCCCACACCACCCAAGGCTGAATTGGTCTCCCTGTGTATCCCTTTCTCACTCCCTCTCTGTCCCCCTCTCCCTCCCTCCCTGTGTCAGCCTCCTCCCTCTGTCCGTCTCCCTGTGTCTCCCTCCCTCTCTCTCCCCCTCTCCCTCCCTCTGTTTGTCACCCTCTGTCACCTCAGCCCAGCTTCCTAGGCACACACTTTTTGCAGATCTTTGAATGGCCCTTGGCTTGTTCATGTGAGTTTGTTTCTGATCTCCAGGCACCCATTGGGTGTAGTGTCTATGTCTGCGCTGCTGCTGTGGTGGTGTGTGCTGCCACTCTTTCACAGTGTTGGCTGTTCATTGGCTGCTGTCATGTGTTAAAAGTGCCTTCACCCCCATGTCTTCATGCAAGGCATCCGCCATTTGCAGGCAAGTCTTTCCTGTGTGGGGACACACTGTTTGTCTGGCTGTGACCTAGGCCATATGGGCTGAGGGCATTGTTGTCTGCTTCTGAGTTGCACTATGTGATTTTTGAGGCCCACACTCCCGCCATCCGGGTTACCGTGTCTTGTGTTGGTGTTTTCTGTGGCCTGTGACTTGGCATTGTCCAGCTGGGTGCATGGGGCATGGTGGCGCTAGTGGCATGTGCGTGTTTATGGAGTGTGGTTGAGTCATGCGATAGCTTTGGGGTGGTTGCGTGCATGATTGTGAGTTTGGTTGTGGATGACGTTCCCCCCATGTGAGGTGAGTTGTTTGTGTACTCACCAGGCTCTCGGAGTCCTTCTACTCCATCCACTGCCACCACCGGCAGTATGGCCATCACCTTCTCCTTCCAGGGATGGTATTGTACGCGTCTGCGGGCCGGCCCTCCTCCAGTGATGTTGGCCTGGTTGTGGTCGTCGGTCATTTTGCGGCGGACCATCCTCCGCAGATCGTACCACCTGGCTTGGCATTCATGCCTGGTCCTTCTGGTGGACGCAACAGCATTCACAGCATCGACAATCGTCTGCCACATGGCTGTTTTTTCGGAAATGCTGGTCTGTCTGACCAATGTTCCAAAGAGGTGTGGCTCGACTCTGAGGATTTCGTCGACAAGGACCTCCAACTCTTGGCTAGTGAACTTTGGATTCTTGTTAGTGGGCATGGTGAGGGGTGTGAGTGTGGATGGTTGTGGGGGGTGTGGGTGTGGATGGTTGTGGGTGTGTGGGTGTGGTTGTGCAGGTGTGTGTGTGAATGTGATGAGGGGGTGTTTGTGAATGTGGGTGTGTGAAGGTGTGCAGGTGTAAGGTGTAGTGGAGGTTGTAGTATGGTGCAGTTGTATCTCGGTGTGGTCTGGCAGCAGTGGGTCTTTTGCAAAGGATCATGGTTTGTGTGTGTTGGGCCTTTTTATTGGTCCATTGGTGGGTGTGGCTGCGTTTGAACTTTGGGTGGGTGTGTTATAAGGAGTGGTTGTGTTTTGGGCCTCTGTTTGGGAGTTTGGCAGTTGCAGGTCAGTGAATGTGTTGTATTTGTGCTTGTTGGACATGTTTTGTGGCTTTGTGCGATTCGAATGGAGTCTTCTTGTGTTGTTTTGCTTTGTCCTGGTTGTGTACGTGTGTTTTTAGCGTGTGTACGGTGTGTACATCGGCCATTTTGTTGTACAGTGCTGTCCTTGTCTCTGGCTTGGTACAACTCGTACATGCGCGATGTTGGGTGAAGGTGCTGGTGTTGGGGCCTCGGGTGCGCTCCGTACTTAGACTGTTGGGGTCGGGGTACGCTCAATACATACGCGGGTGAGGGTACGGTCCGTCCATACACTGTTGGGGTGGGGGTACGCTCCGTACATACGCGTGTGAGGGTACGGGCCGTACATACACGGTTGGGGTGGGGGTACGCTCCATACATACGCGGGTGAGGGTACAGGCCGTAAATACACGGTTGGGGTGGGGGTACGCTCCATACATACGCGGGTGAGGGTACGGGCTGTACATACACGGTTGGGGTGGGGGTACGCTCCATACATACGCGGGTGAGGGTACGGGCCGTACATACACGGTTGGGGTGGGGGTACGCTCCATACATACGCAGGTGAGGGTACGGGCCGTACATACACGGTTGGACTGGGGGTACGCTCCATACATACGCAGGTGTGGGTATGGTCTATTCATACACGGGTGGGGGTATGGTCCGTACATACACTGTGGGGGTGGGGGTACGCTCCATACATACGTGGGTGTGGGTACGGTCCATTCATACACGGGTGGGGGTACGGTCCGTATATACACTGTTGGGGTGGGGGTACACTCCATACATACGCGGGTGTGGGTACAGTCCATTCATACACGGGTGTGGGTACGGTCCATTCATACACGGGTTGGGGTACGGTCCGTACATACACTGTTGGGGTGGGGGTACGCTCCATACATACGCGGGGGTGGGTACGGTCCATTCATACACGGGTGGGGGTACAGTCCGTACATACACGGGTGTACATACACAGGTTGGGGTTCGACTCGTACATACATGGGTGTACATACACGGGTGGGGGTTCGACTCGTACATACACGGGTGTACATACACGGGTTGGGGTACGACTCGTACATACATGGGTGTACATACACGGTGGGGGTTCGACTCGTACGTACACGGGTGTTCATACACGGGTGGGGGTTCGACTCATACATACATGGGGTACATACACGGGTGGGGGTACGACTCGTACATACACGGGTGTACATACACAGGTGGGGGTTCGACTCGTACATACACGGGTGTTCATACACGGGTGGGGCTTCGACTCGTACATACATGGGGGTACATACACGGGTGGGGGTTCGACTCGTACATACACGGGTGTTCATACTCGGGTGGGGGTTCGACTCGTACGTACACGGGTGTTCATATACGGGTGGGGGTTCGACTCGTACGTACACGGGTGTTCATACATGGGTGGGGGTTCGACTCGTACGTACATGGGTGTACATACACGGGTGGGGGTTCGACTTGTACGTACACGGGTGTTCATACACGGGTGGGGGTTCGACTCGTACGTACACGGGTGTACATACACGGGTGGGGTTTCGACTCGTACGTACACGGGTGTACATACACGGGTGGGGGCTCGACTCGTACGTACACGGGTGTTCATACACGGGTGAGGGTTCGACTCGTACGTACACGGGTGTTCATACACGGGTGGGGGTTCGACTCGTACGTACACGGGTGTACATACACGGGTGGGGGTTCGACTCGTACGTACACGGGTGTTCATACACGGGTGGGGGTTGGACTCGTACGTACATGGGTGTACATACACGGGTGGGGGTTCGACTCGTACGTACACGGGTGTACATACATGGGTGGGGGTTGGACTCATACGTACACGGGTGTTCATACACGGGTGGGGGTTGGACTCGTACGTACATGGGTGTACATACACGGGTGGGGGTTCGACTCGTACGTACACGGGTGTACATACATGGGTGGGGGTTCGACTCGTACATACGAGGGCTGGGGGGTTGGTTGGGCGTGTACATACGGGGGCTGGGGGGGTGGTTGGGCGCGTACATACGGGGGCTGGGGGGGGTGTTGGGCGCGTATACGGGCACATGTCTCCATGGTTGCTATAGGAGTTCGGTGCGGACGGTGTTTTTTCCATCCGGTTGTAACATCGGACGCACGGGATGGATCGTACTTCCGCGGTGGGACTTCACTTTTCACATTTGTACGGTAAATCGTCCGGGGATGTGTCGGGCACATTTTCCGACCCGAGGACGTGTGGGGAATTATTCCCAATGCGATTCGTATGGACTTTTTCCCATGCGAATCATAGTTGGCAGTTTGTACGGCACTTGTACGATTCGTACGGTAAAAAGACCGGATACGAGTCGTACGGGGACATTTTTTCCAGGATCGTAATCGGCACCAAAGTCTTTTCTAAAACTGCAGTCCTAGACACCGACTTTTCCAAAGAATCTAATTTTGACTGTCATTTCTCTGAGAGAAGAATAGTAACTCCTTTGTGTTCCATCTTATCAACAGCTTCCAATTTCACAATTGGTTGTTTTTCGAATTTCAAAAGTTCTTGATTGAACGTAGAATACTCATGCAGTGTAGGTATTAGGCAATATATAGACTTTGTTTCTCCAAATTCTTTGTACTTTATTTCAGGCGCTATGTTTTCATTTGCAAACAATTTTGTTAAAAGCAGACTCTGTAAAGCTTCTTTACCATCTTTTGTCAAAACACCATTTCATATATCTTGAAGAATGTTTCCATAATGTTCATCACTTGCTTGACGCATATTTTGAATAAGTTCTTTCTATTCGAAATGAGACCAAATGTTGACATTTCCAATACTTCCCTAAGATGTCCTAGTGTCTTCATGAACAAGTATTTTAAAAACAGGTTGCCCTTTTACAGGAGTAAGTAGTAGTAGGTCACTAAATACAATTACATGTTTTCCTCAAAATAGAACATCATAATCTGCTTTTAAAATTTGTTGCATTCTTAAATGTACAAAAGCAAGAATTACGTTTGGGACCATGCTCACCTAATCAATAATCAGAAGTTTCATTTTCTTGAGTACATTTGAAATTTCATAACAAGCTCCTTCAGATAGCTTGTGATATTCAAACTTATTTTCTTGGTCAACTGGTAGCATGAGTAATCAATGTAATGTAATCCCTTTATTGTTATGTGCTGCTAAGCCAGTTAGAGCGGTTAAAACCCAAGATAAATGTTATTCAGTGGTTTTGTGTAGATAACTGGTCAAAACATTAATTAGGAAACCTTTTCCTGTTCCAGCTTGCCCACTGATATATATTCGAATGTATAGGCATTTTTTTTTCATGTAGTAAACCATGCTGTATCTGTTGTGTCACTTGCTGATATATTTCTTTTTGTTCTATATTTAGTTTTTCCTCTAGGTTTCCCAACTCAATAATATCCTGTTGTGCTTGTTGCATTGCCGTTTCTACTTCATTCATGGCTACTGCTGCTTCATTTTCAAGAATTGGATGACCTAGTGGATTTTGACATTGTGGAGGAGAACGTTGACTCTCTTAAGAACTTCCTCTAGCTATTTTAGCTGCAATAGTACTTTCTTGTTCAATCTCTTCATTTACCTTTTGTAGATAATTTG
This sequence comes from Triturus cristatus, assembly GCF_964204655.1. Taxonomy (NCBI): domain Eukaryota; kingdom Metazoa; phylum Chordata; class Amphibia; order Caudata; family Salamandridae; genus Triturus; species Triturus cristatus. The sequence continues at coordinate 162,960,551 of NC_140585.1, forward strand.
GAAACATTGAACGTTCAATGCTATCTTTACATGCATTAAAAGAATATTCATAGCAGTCAAAATCTCCAAGTAATTCAATTTCACTACGCCAAGGCTTGACGAGTTGCAGAAGTGCTAAATAGAAAAATGCCCTTTTATCTGGATTATCTCAACTGAGTTTCCTGTGATTAATAGGATTTCCTTTGGCATATTTTACCAAACATCCATCACATCCAATTACTGCATATTTTTCTTCATAAATATTTTTTGTAACATTTCACTTAAAATCATAATGTTGCAGTACTTCATAGAGACATACGTTTTCCAGATGTGGACTCCTCTTGGGATAGTACGTATCCAACATATTTGTTTTAACAATATCTATACTTTCCAGCTCAATCAAAGCTAAGTGTTCAATTTCTTGTAGAGATTTCAAAACTCGATTTCATGTTGCAGCAAGCCCTAGACTTACCCAAATGATTCCTCTTGACTTTGAATATAAACTTTCAGAGGTCAACCGATCCAAACATTCATAGGATCCAATCTTTCGATGTGGAAGCATCTTCATACTAAAGCAGTACAATTTATTACTAAGAGTCTTCTCTTGTGAAATTTCTTCACACATTTCTTTCAACTCTGCCTTTTCAAATTTGGTTGTATATGATGTAAAATACCGAGCAACAGCAATATAATTATCTGCAACCTACTGGATATCCATGTGTGCATTTCACATTGTCAAAATCACTGGATTGTAGTCATTAATATACTTTGAATCTTCACTTCTTTTTATGTTGTGAGTATTCTTTGGAGATTTTCAAGTTATATTATGTCTTACTGCTGACATGAAACTGTTGACTCTTCCTTTTGAAATTACTGGGCTTGGGAATCCAAAATGACATTTTGTATAACATTTTCCCTTTGATGTGTATTTCCATCGACAATATTTTCCACATCGATGACTTTGAAACCGTAAAACTGGTTGTCTTAAGCTGTTTTCTCCTCCTTTTTTGGAATGGCACAGGTAACACAGTCTTCAATGAAAGAAAAAACAGTTTAATCAGAATCAGTTCCAAATGTAGGCGCATTCTTGATCCATAATAACATGTGTATATGAGGGGCACCTCTGGCCTGGTACTCCTTTCTCCAAAAGAAATCAATAACTTCTCCAAGAGGTATTGCAGATAAAAGACATCATAGGTTGAAACCTATGATTAAAATATCTGCACACTTTTACAAGATCCAAGGAAGAAAGTTCTCCAGCTGTCTACAATTCAATTTTTTTTACATTTTAATTTGCTTGTAGTAGAAATTCAAGTAAATCGTCCCATGTGTATTCAGCACAGCTAAGCATAACAAACCATGTAGGGGTTCCTAATTTTCTTAGCATACATTTAAGTTCTCTGTGACGACAATACCAATACTCATTAGTACCACGTTGACAAGCCATCAAATTAATTAACTGAGATTCTAAATGATGGTGTCTTTGTTGAAATATGTCCAAAAATTCCTTTGCAGAGACATGTGTAAGATGAACTCTTGTTTTTAATATGTGGTTCACTGCATATGAATTCCAGACAAGTCAGTTTTAAGTAAAAGATGAAATAAATATGGGACACACTGTCAAAATCTTGGATCTTCAGAGTACAATCTTGTTGCAAGGTATTCTGAAGCTGGAATCTGTACTGGTCATTCATCATATCGACCACCTTTTCCAGTGGGGAAGAGCTGTGGAAAACAATGAGCTTCGAAACTTTTTCTCAAGCACACATTGATGTTCCCTTCACTTTCTTCATTTGGAATAATTTAATAGTGTTCTAATCACTTCTTTTGAATGTAGAGGATGTATACTGCAGAGTTCGTAAATTTCTTCACTCCTGGAGTTGTCAACTTTGTTCATTTGGCCAGTTGAAATGTCTCTATCATCTTCTAAAGATATTTCTTGTTCTTCCACATATACATTTTTATAATAAATATTGTTTTGTACAAGATATAATGTAGCCTTTTGAAGTCTGGTGACATCAACTAACTTTTGCCTTATTTTCCAACTCTTTGTTGGTACACCATTAACTAGAATAACTACAGGTTCACTTTCCTCTGTCTCTATACCAACAGTTTCAATATTTTTCTGAAAATCTGAAGGAAAATACACAACTCTCCCTTTTAGACCGCTTTGTAAATCTGATGGAGGCAGCTTACCTGTTTTAGGCTCCATACGAACTATAGCCTGAAACAGGTGCACAGTTTGAACAAGAATGGACTCATGAGTATTTAAATCTACCAGCTCTGGAGAAATAGCTACCAACACTAGGTTGTTATATACGGCTCTAGCTGACATTTTGTTCTCTTCTAATTTGTTGTAACAATATTTACAAATACGTTCATCACTACCCAACTCAAAACGGCCTTCCACCAACATATAGGCACCAAATTGCTTCCACTTATCATCGTTTTCCTTTTCACTTTTAAATACACATCAACAATCCTAGTTTGACTTCTATAGTGAGCACATTGACAACAAATGTAATTTCTTATACAAACTTCTCAGTAGTACTAACTTCCACCTGTTCTTCAACACCTACATTTTTCAAACTCTCACTTTCTGTACACTCCTCCTGAGGACTAAGGGAACAAAACTGTATATCATCAGAAACAATTTTACATCCAATACTGAACAATGCAAAACAGCTGTGTTTATTTCACTTAAGGATAATGCAGGACTTTTCACATAGTACAATCTTCTTACTAACTTTGCATTTTTGAGTGATGTATTGCTAACATTCTTTAATGATGGAAAGTACTTCGACACACTTTTGTTGAAAGACAAGCCAGAGGATGATCATGCAAATTAGTATATTTTCTGACTTTACAAGGATCTAGTCCTTGCAACATCTTAATCTTCTGTTTAACACTTTTTTTGCCATAATCTTGTAAGAAATGTCAAAATATTTTTCCATAGATTCCTGTCATATACTACAAATACTACCACAATCCCACTTATACACTGGAGCTTGTGTACGTCTTCCTTGAACTTCTTCAGCTAATGTATCTTCCAAATTTTTAGGAACCATCTTTTCTTTTTCAATTGGACAGCCTTTTTTGACCTCTTAACAATGACCACTGGTATCAACTGCATGAACTGATGTATTTTGTTGAAAATAGCTTTCTTCATTAAAAAAAGGTTCAGTACAAGAAGTGTGCTTCCATTCACCCAAAATGTTTTTGCAAAATTTAGTTCTATTAACCAGTATTTTTCATTTACCTTTCTCCTTCATAAAGTGCATTGTTTTATACAATGTTTTCAATCTCTTCAATACTAATATAAACAATTTTCATTTAAATGCAAATGCCTTTTCGACTACACTTACAATCTGTTGTTTTTTCTTGTAAAGTGTTGATCTTCTTTAATATTTTTTGCAATCTTGCAATAAATGTTGTAGTGGTCTACTTTTATATATTCTCTTCCTAATGTCTTTATATTCTTTAATCCTTTTTTCAACATGGATTTTTTTCCAATAACCTGATTTTGCATTAATTTATCCTTTTCCGTTTCCTTCTGATTTCTTGTAGTACTTTTCTTTCTCTTTTCCCCATTTTGAAAATCAATTACATATTTTAAAAGACCTTTAACAAAGTCTTTCGTTCTATCACCAGAAGACTTTTTCTTTAACGTCACATGCTGTAATTAAATTAAATGAAGGTTTTGTAAAGCATGTGTGTGCCTTGCGTCTTAGCGCTAGCTGTCATTAATCTATGCAACGGGGGTAAGAACGGCTATGGTTTTGGGACAAATAGCCATGTTTTCAATGCTTTTCCGAACAGCAGTAAGTTGGTTTGGTTTCTAAGACTGATGAGTAACATATTCCATAATTTAGGGGCCAGATGGAGAAAACTTCTGCCACCCCATTTTAAGGTCTTTGCCCTAGGAACTATGAGTAGAAAGGCTGATGAGGATCTGAGGTTTCGCTGTGGAATATGACGCTTGATATGCTGACTGAGATAGGCACATTACCATAATCAATTTTGGATAGTACCAAGGTGGTGATGTCTGTTTTTCTGAGGGCCGTGGTAATAAAAGTTAGAATCTTTGGAAGGATTTTTAAAGTGAAGAAGCATGAGGAAGTAATGCTGTTAACATCGTCAGATAATTATAGGCAGTCATCTAACATAATCACAAGGTTTGTGCCCTTTTTTTCTGGCCACAGGCAGGGCCCTGCTGCTTCCGGCCACCAGGTAGAATTCCAAAGGGAAGTATCCCTTCCAAACATAACCACTTCAGTTTTGCCAGTATTTAACTTAAAAGATAACATAAGGAGATGATGGACGGGGTGCTGAAACTTTTCAAACACGACCAGGAGCTGGATTCGAGCTGTCCCATGAAGGATGTCAAGTGCTGCAGCGTCGGTGCCCGGATTGGACAAAACAAGCCTTAGCAACAGCAACCCACACAGAAAGGAGAAAGATGCTTCGGTGCAGACCAGCAAGGTCTGAGGGACTCACCACGCGGTGGGGAGTCAGGACACGTCTGAAGAAACCAGGGAAGCCCAAGGAAAATCAAAGTTGCCTTCACAGGGACCCACCAGTCGACAGACCAGGGATCGCAAAGGAGCCTCGAGCTGAAATTCAAGAAGCGAGCTTACAGAACACTCGTGGAGTCTAGGCCCACAATCTTTGGTGCAGATGGTGCTCGGGACGTGCTCGGGGCGTGGGTTACAAGTAACCCAAAGCACGACTTCGAGAGATGTCGGGAAGTTGATGCACTTGCAAATGTGCACTGTGACCAGGAGTTCCAGTTCCACATTACTCACGAGGGCTGCGGGTCTCAGCTTTGCTGGGGACTCGGCTCGGCCTCTGAGAAGTCTGGAAATCCTCTTCCTGGGCTGCAGATACTTCGGAGTCCGGCGGGAGTTTCGGAGATGCAGACCGGCAAATTGCTTTGGTGGTGCCTGCAAAGCAGGATAGTCACTCCTTGACCCCAAGGGAGATTTCTTCAGTTCTCTAGTCTTGAGTAGAGCGTCGAAGTTCTAGGGTTCGGTTGCAGAGTTTCATCTAGGGATATCTAAAGTCCTGTTGCCAGGGGTTCCTTACTTATACCTAAGAAAGGGGTTGGACTAACTCAGGGGACTCACCTATGGGAGGGTTTGGAAAGAGGGGTGGCTACACCCATTTCCTTTGTCCAGTTTCATGCAGGAGCAGGGTCTGGTAGCCTGTGAACCAGTTTGAGCTGGACTATACACAGGGACATCAAATGTGCCCCCAGTACAGGACTCAGAGCACTCTGAGAATACTCCTACCCAGCCCCAAAACACATCAGCCTGTCTGGGAGGTGGTTACATTTCTCTGTGACAGGAAACCTATTGTCCAGGCCTCCCCTGCCGGTGTTTCGGTCAGCAGCAGGAGACAAGACCCATGTCTGTGGCTGCAGCATGCATTTTGTGATGCCAGGGCTCAGTTAAGTTGGTATCGGGTATACCAGTGCTATCATGTCTCTCCCTCTAGAAGGGTGGGATCATACTCCCACTACTGGTGTGGGGTTATGATTCCAAGGTGTTTGACACCACACATGACATTTTTTTGTGCAGCCAGTCCAAAGTTAGCATTTACCGTTTGGTTATAATGCACTTAAGAGTATATGGTCAGGCTGGACCACTGACAACCCCAGGGAAGAGATTCTGAAGGCTGCAGAGGGGCTCAGCTTATGCCTGGGCACCCTCTCACATATAACCAAGCACCCTGCCTTCAGGATTGATAAGACCTGCCATAGGAGTGACTGATAGGTTTCTATGTGCAGTGATAGGTGAGATATAGTTAGCCTATACCTCAGTAAGGGGTGCATGCACCACCTTACCCAGGCTGCAGTAGCAGGTCTGTGGTGTCATTTTGGAGGGCTTCCCAGGGGTGGCATAATACATGCTTTAGCCCTTGGTAGGCCTCTGGGGTACCTATACCCTGGGTACATAATATACCATATACTAGGGACTCACAAGGGTACCCCAGAATCTAATCTGGAGTGTACCTAAAGTTCATGAAATCAATTTAGAGAGGAAACAGCTAGGCTGGGGTCCTGGATAGCAGGGCCCCAGCCAGCCTAAAGTCGTAAAACAGTGTTACAGTTGCAAAAAGTGGGGGTAACCATAAGAGGCAGATCCTACTCTCTTACAACAGATATATGCAAATCAGTCTTGACCCTGTGCTTCATGAGAACAGTCCAGCCCGAACTGACAAGCCATGTCTTTCCTCGGATGGGAACAAGGATCCTGGGACTGGTTTCTTAGCTAACAGCCCTCTTCAGCCAGGCTAGCTAGAATCCAGTGGCAAAGTGAGCAAGTGACCCACGTCTGGGCATACCCTGCCAACTTAGGGCGAACAAAGCAAACACAAGGAGATGATGGACGGAGTGCTGAAACCTTTCAAACACTCACCCCCAGTCACAGATCTGGGTTGAATCCATCAGACACAGCTATATGCAAATCAGTCTTGACCCTGTGCCTCATGGTAACAGTCCAGCATGAACTGCTTAGCCATGTTTTTCCTGGACTGGAACAAGCATCCTGGGACCAGTTAATAGCCCTCTTCAGCCAGGCTAGCTTGAATCCAGTGTCAAAGTGAGCAAGGGACCCACATCCGGGCATACCCTGCCAAGGATATATGTCATTACCAATACCATGCGTGCCATTACAATGCGGGTATTACTACGCGATGTCAACGACATGCTATTACATCACCAATTTTTTTCCACGACTATGCTTTTACCATGCATGCCATTACAACGCAAAGGATTGCTTGGTAAAGCTATGCTCGTGTATAAAGTTTGCAAGGTAAGTGACTCTACCCTACCCCTGCACAACCCTCCCCTACCCCTCCCTACAATAACACTACACTACCCTGCACCACCCCCCGACACTACCTTAAAACACTACACTACACAAACACTACAACACTACCCTAAACCCAAAAACACTACACTACACAAACACTACAACACAACCCTAAACCCTAAAACACTACACCACACAAACACTACAACACTACCCTAAAACACTACCCACAGCACGACCCTGCCCCTACTCCCAGTCCAGTCCCTACACTGAAACACTGCCCTGCACGACCCCGACACTACTCTAAACCCTAAAACACTACACTACACAACACTACACAAACATTACAACACTACATCAAAAGTAACCCCCACCCCAAGCGCAATCCCCCTTACCTCACTCTCCTCATGGTTCCTTTCTCCTGCATTAGTGTGATGGAGGGGGGAGGATGACGTCAGTTGCTGCGGAGACTCATTCAAATTCCAGTCATCCCTCAGAGCTCTGCAGAGCCCCAGCTGTGTCATCCCTGTGCAATGGCTCGGTGTCCTCCATTAATGGCGGCAGTATTTTCAGTCCCTCCTGCCCCCCACTGCCAGGCATCCCCCACTCCCCCAACAACCCCTGGCTGCTTGCGATTCATTTTGTTGCTGTAGGGGATGGCACAACGCAGTCACTGCAGTCTGCAAGGGAACATGGCAAACAAGCACAGTGATTGGAGAACCAGAGCCTTATTCCTGCCTGCTTATGTCACTTCTGTTTTCATGTTCTTGGTTGGTAGACCTTAGTAAGGGCGGGTGTTTGTCTGTTTAAGGGGGCTGGAATTTTTTGAGGGTGTGTTTAGTTTTGAAAAGGGGTTATTACATAAAGGACCTATTCTGTCTCCCGAAAAAGACAGTACTCGCTAGCCCCTGTAAAAGGAATGTTGTTTAAAGGCACACATTTGTCGGTAGAAGGAGGCAAAGTGAGACCGGTGTACTGTAAAAATGTATGAGCGCGTAGGAATGCCTCCTGTTTGTAAATAAGAACATGCAGAAACAGATCAGATGTCCTCAATTGCGAGAGAGACTTACTCAGAGTCTGCACATGGATATCCTTTACGTTGCATGCGTTGTAAATGCGCATGCGATGTAATGGTATGCGTGGTAATGGCTACGCGTTTTTACATCGCATGCATTGTAACACATGTGATGTAATGGTATTGCGTTGTAAAATCTGCGCTGTTATTGCTGTTTCCCCCCTGCCAACTTAGGGCGAACAAAGCAAACACAAGAAGATGATGGACGGAGTGCTGAAACACTCACCCTCAGTCACAGATCTGGGTTGAATCCATCATCATTCTTTAGCTCAATTTGCCACCCTAGTTCTGAAACAACAATGTCATACATTCACCCCAGTACAGAGATCTGGGCCTAAATCCATCGTTTTTTTGCTCACCGTGCCATTCCAGTTCGAACCCAGCCATATGCAAATCAGTCTTGACCCTGTGCCTCATGGGAACAGTCCAGCCCAAAAATGCCAAGCCATGTCTTTCCTGGACCAGAAACAAGCATTCTGGGACCTGGGAAGAGGGATAAAACCCCGAAACCGGTCCGAGGATGCTTGTTTCCAGTCCAGGGAGGACCTGGCTTGGCAGTCCGGGCTGGACTCTTCCCATGAGGCATAGGGTCAAGTCTGATTTGCATATGGCTGGGTTCGAACTGGAATGGCACGGTGAGCAAAAAAACAATGGATTTAGGCCCAGATCTCTGTACTGGGGTGAATGTATGACATTGTTCTGCATTCTGTCCATCAACTGTTGTTTTTGCAGTTGTCACACCGAGTGGGACGGGTATGCCCAGACGTGGGTCCCGTGCTCTCCATGCCTCTGGAATCAAGCTATCCTGGCTGAAGAGGGGTGAAACCCCAAAACCGGTCCTAGGATGCTTGTTTCTAGTAAAGGGAGGACCTAGCTTTGCAGTTCAGGCTGGACCGTTTCCATGAGGCACAGGGTCAAGACTAATTTGCAAATGGCTTGGTTCAAACTGGAATGGCATGCTGAGCAAAAAAACTATGGATTTAGGCCCAGATCTCTGTACTGGAGTGAATGTATGATATTGTCCTACATTCTGTCCATCAAATGTTGTTTTTGCATTTGTCACCCTGAGTGGGATGGGTATGCCCAGACGTGGGTCCCGTGCTCTCCATGCCACTGGAATCAAGCTATCCTGGCTAAAGAGAGTGAGACGTGGGTCCCGCGCTCGCCATGTCACTGGAATCAAGCTATCCTGGCTGAAGAGGGGTGAAACCCTGAAACCGGTCCTAGGGTGCTTGTTTCCAGTCCAGGGAGAACCTTGCTTGGCAGTTTGGGCTGGACGGTTCCCATGAGGCACAAGATTGATTTGCATATGGCTAGGTTCAAAGTGGAATGGCATGGTGAGCAAAAAAACGATGGATTTAGGCCCAGATCGCTGTACTGGGGTGAATGAATAACATTGTTCTGCATTCTGTCCTCAACTGTTGTTTTTGCCTTTTTCACCCCGAGTGTGATGTCTATGCCCAGATGTGGGTCCTGTGCTCTCCATGCCACTGGAATCAAGCTGTCCTGGCTAAAGAGGGGTGAGACGTGGGTCCCGCGCTCGCCATGTCACTGGAATCAAGCTATCCTGGCTGAAGAGAGGTGAAACCCTGAAACCGGTCCTAGGATGCTTGTTTCCAGTCCAGGGAGGACTTGACTTGGCAGTTCGGGCTGGAGTGTTCCCATGAGGCACAGGGTCATGTCTGATTTGCATACGGCTGGGTTCAAACTGGAATGGCATGGTGAGCAAAAATAAACTATGGATTTAGGCTCAGATTTCTGTACTGGGGTGAATGTGTGACATTGTTCTGTATTCTGTCCATCAACTATTGTTTTTGCATTTGTCACCCCGATTGGGAAGGGTATGCCCAGACGTGGGTCCTGTGCTCTCCATGCCCCTGGAATCAAGCTATCCTGGCTGAAGAGGGGTGAAACCCCGAAACCGGTCCTAGGATGCTTGTTTCCTGCCTAGGGAGGATCTGGTTTGGCAGTTCGAGCTGGACTGTTCCCATGAGGCACAGGGTCAAGTCTGATTTGCATACTGCTGGGTTCAAACTGGAAGGGCATGGTGAACAAAAAAACGATAGATTTAGTCCCAGATATCTCTACTGGGGTGAATTTATGACATTGTTCTGCATTCTGTCCATCCACTGTTGTTTTTGCATTTGTCACCCCGAGTGGGACGAGCATGCCCAGACGTGGGTCCTGTGCGCTCCATGCCACTGGAATCAAGCTATCTTGGCTGAAGAGGGGTGAAACCCCATAACTGGTCCTACAATGCTTGTTTTCAGTCCAGGGAGAACCTTGCTTGGCAGTTTGGGCTGCACTGTTCCCATGAGGCACAGGGTCAAGACTGATTTGCATATTGCTGGGTTCAAACTGGAATGGCATAGTGAGCAAAAAAACGATGGATTTAGGCCCAGATCGCTGTACTGGGCTGAATGAATGACATTGTTTTGCATTCTGTCCATCAAATGCTGTTTTTAAATTTTTCACCCCGAGTGGGACAGGTATGCCCAGATGTGGGTCCTATGCTCTCCATGCCACTGGAATCAAGCTATCCTGGCTGAAGAGGGGTGAAACCCTGAAACCGGTGTTAGGATGCTTTTTTCCAGTCCAGGGAGGACCTGGCTTGGCAGTTCGAGCTGGACTGTTCCCATGAGGCACAGGGTCAAGTCTGATTTTCATTCGCCTCGGTTCAAACTGGAATGGCATGGTGAGCAAAAAAAACATTGCATAGGTGAATAAATGAGTTCAACTGTAGAGCCTTGGTGATTCTATGACTGCAAGGGTAGTGTGTTGGTTATTACATGAGTGCATAGTAAGACACTGCATGATTTTATGACTGCAGGGGTAGTATATAACTCGTGCCTGGGTTATTCCATGACTACAGGGGTAATATCTGGGGGATTACTAGAGTACATAGCAAGTGAATGGCTGATTTCATATCTGCATGAGTACTGCTTGGGTGATTTCAGGAGTACCAAGGGAATGCCTGAGTGATTGGAGGAGTGTAAAACCATGCCTGGGTGATTTATTTCCAGTCCTGGGAGGATCTGGCTTGGCAGTTCAGGGTGGACTGTTCCCATGAGGTACAGAGACAAGTCTGATTTGCATACGGCTGGGTTCAAACTGGAATGGCATGGTGAGCAACAAAACTATGGATTTAGGCCAAGATCTCTGTACTGGGTTGAATGTATGACATTGTTCTGCATTCTGTTCATCAACTGTTGTTTTTGCATTTGTCACCCCGAGGGTGACGAGTTTGCCCAGACATGGGTCCCTTGCTCTCAATGCCACTGGAATCAAGCTATCATGGCTGAAGAGGGGTGACACCCCAAAACCCATCCCACTATGCTTGTTTTCAGTCCAGGGAGGACCTTGCTTGTCAGTTTGGGCTGCACTGTTCCCATGAGGTACAAGGTCAAGACTGATTTGTATATTGCTGGGTTCAAACTGGAATGGCATAGTGAGCAGACAAACAATGGATTTAGTCCCAGATCTCTGTACTGGGGTGAATGTATGACATTGTTCTGCATTCTGTCCATCAACTGTTGTTTTTTACATTTGTCACCCTGATTGGGATGGGTATGCCTAGACGTGGGTCCTGTGCTTTCCATGCCACTGGAATCAAGCTATCCTGGCTGAAGAGGGGTGAAACTCCAAAACCGGTCCCAGGATGCTTGTTTCCAGTCCAGGGAGGACCTGGCTTGGCAGTTCAGGCTGGACTGTTCCCATGAGGCACAGGGTCAAGATTGATTTGCATATGGCTGGGTTCAAAATGGAATGGCATGGAGAGGAAAAAAACAAAGGATTTAGGCCCATTTCGCTGTACTTTGGTGAATGTCTGACATTGTTCTGCATTCTGTCCATCAACTGTTGTTTTTGCATTAGTCACCCTGAGTGGGACGGTTATGCCCAGACATGGGTCCCGTGCTCTCCATGCCACTGGAATCAAGCTATCCTGGCTAAAGAGGGGTGAAACTCCCAAACCGGTCCTAGGATGCTTGTTTCCAGTCCAGGGAGGACCTTGCTTGGCAGTTCTGGCTGGACTGTTCCCATAAGGCACAGGGTCAAGACTGATTTGCATATGGCTGGGTTCAAACTGGAATAGCATGGTGAGCACAAAAACGATGGATTTATTCCCAGATCTCTGTACTGGGGTGAATGTATGACATTAATCTGCATTCTGTCCATCAACTGTTGTTTTTGCATTTGTCACCCTGAGTGGGACGTGTATGCCCAGATGTTGGTCCTGTGCTCTCCATGCCACTGGAATCAAGCTATCCTGGCTGAAGAGGGGCGAAACCCAGAAACCGGTCCTAGGATGCTTGTTTCCAGTCCAGGTAGGATATTGCTTGTCAGTTTGGGCTGCACTGCTCCCATGAGGTACAGGGTCAAGACTGATTTGCATATTGCTGGTTTCAAACTGGAATGGCATAGTGAGCAGAAAAACGATGGATTTAGGCCCAGATATCTATACTGGCGTGAATGTAGTACATTGTTCTGCATTCTATCCATCAACTGTTGTTTTTGCATTTGTCACCCTGAGTGGGACGTGTATGCCCAGACATTGGTCCTGTGCTCTCCATGCCACTGTAATCAAGCTATCCTGGCTGAAGAGGGGCGAAACCCAGAAACCGGACCAAGGATGCTTGTTTCCAGTCCAGGGAGGACCTGGCTTGGCAGTTCTGGCTGGACTGTTCACATGAGGCACAGGGTCAAGACTGATTTGCATATGGCTGGGTTCAAACTGGAATGGCATGGTGAGCAAAAAACCAATAAATTTAGGCCCAGATCTCTGTATTGGGATGTATGACATTACAACGCGTGTTATTACAACGCGTGCAGTTACATCGCATGCGGTACAACGCATGCGATGTTACAACGCTATGCCATTACAGCGCAAGTCTTTACATCGACTTGCGCTAGATGGCGTGCTAACATTAGAAAAGTGTAATTTACTATTCCAACTCCAGTCCACTTAACAGTAGGGAAGGTGTTGGGATAGTAAACTACACTATTTGTAATGTTAGCACGCCATCTTGCGCAAGTCGATGTAAAGACTTGCGTTGTAATGGCATAGCGTTGTAACATCGCATGCGTTGTAACGCATGCGATGTAAAAGCTGTGCGTGGTAAAAACCATGTTGTAATGGCTGTCCCCCCTGTATTGGGGTGAATGTATGACATTGTTCTGCATTCTGTCCATTAAGTGTTGTTTTTAAATTTGTCACCCCGAGTGGGACGGGTATGCCCAGACGGGGGTCCTGTGCTCTCCATGCCTCTGGAATCAAGCTATCCTGGCTGAAGAGGGGTGAAACCCAAAAACTGGTCCTAGGATGCTTGTTTCCAGTCCAGGGAGGACCTGGCTTGGCAGTTTGGCCTGAACTGTTCCCATGAGGCACACGGTCAAGACTGAGTTGCATATGGCTGTGTTCAAACTAGACTGGCATGGAAAGCAAAAAAACATTGGATTTAGGCCCAGATCTCTGAACTGAGGTGAATGTATGACAGTGTTCTGCATTCTGTCAATCAACTGTTGTTTTTGCATTTGTCACCCCGAGTGGGACGGGTAGGCCCAGACGTGGGTCTTGTGCTCTCCATGCCAGTGGAATTAAGCTATTCTGGCTGAAGTGGGGTGAAACCCCAAAACTGGTACTAGGATGCTTTTTTTCAGTCCAGGGAGCACCTTGCTTGGCAGTTCGGCTGGACTGTTCCCCTGAGGCACAGGTTCAAGATTGATTTGGATATGGCTGTGTTCAAACTGGAATGGCATAGTGAGCGAAAAAAAGATTGATGTAGGCCCAGATCGCTGTACTGGGGTGAATGAATGACATTGTTTTGCATTCTGTCCATCAACTGCTGTTTTTTAATTTTTCACCCCGATTGGGACAGGTATGCCCAGACGTGGGTCACGTGCTCTCCATGCCACTGGAATCAAGCTATCCTTGCTGAAGATGGGTGAAACCCCGAAACTGGTCATAGCAGCTTGTTTCTAGTCCAGGGCGGACCTGGCTTGGCAGTTCGGGCTGTACTGTTCCCATGAGGCTGAGGGTCAAGACTGATTTGCATATGGCTGTGTTCAAACTGGAATGGCATGGTGAGCAAACAAACGATGAATTTAGGCCCAGATCTCTGTACTGGGGTGAATGTATGACATTGTTCTGCATTCTGTCAATCAACTGTTGTTTTTAATGTTGTCAACCCGAGTGGGACGGGTATGCCCAGACATGGGTCCTGTGCTCTCCATGCCACTGGAATCAAGCTATCCTGGCTGAAGATGGGTGAAACCCCGAAACTGGTCATAGCATGCTTGTTTCTAGTCCAGGGAGGACCTGGCTTGGCAGTTCGGGCTGTACTGTTCCCATGAGGCAGAGGGTCAAGACTGATTCGCATATTGCTGTGTTCAAATTGGAATGGCTATTGAGCAAACAAACGATAGATTTAGGCCCAGATCTCTGTACTGGGGTGAATGTATGACATTTTTTTACATTCTGTCAATCAACTGTTGTTTTTGCATTAGTCACCCCGAGGTGGACGGGTATGCCCAGACGTGCCTCCCGTGCTCTCCATGTCACTGGAGTAAAACCCCAAAACCGGCACTAGGATGCTTGTTTCATGTCCAGGGAGGACCTTGCTTGACAGTTCGGGCTGGACTGTTCCCATGAGGTACAGGGTAAAGACTGGGCCTAAATCCATTGGACATTGTTCTGCATTCTCTCCATCAACTGTTGTTTTTTCATTTGTCACCCTGAGTTGGAGGGGTATGCCAGGACTTGGGTCCTGTGCTCTCCATGCCACTGAAATCAAGCTATCCTTGCTGAAGAGGGGTAAAACCCCGAATCCGGTCTGAGGATGCAAAGTGGAATGGCACGGAGAGGAAAAAAACAAAAGCTTTAGGCCCATTCCGCTGTACTTGGATGAATGACTGACATTGTTCTGCATTCTGTCCATCAACTGTTGTTTTTAATTTTGTCACCCCGAGTAGGACGGGTATGCCCAGACACGGGTCCTGTGCTTTCCAAGCCACTGGAATCAAGCTATCCTGGCTGAAGAGGGGTGAAACCCCAAAACCGGTCCTACAATGCTTGTTTTCAGTCCAGGGAGGACCTTGCTTGGCAGTTTGGGCTGCACTGTTCCCCTGAGGTACAGGGTCAAGACTGATTTGCATATTGCTGGGTCCAAACTGGAATGGCATGGTGAGCAGAAAAACAATGGATTTAGGCCCAGATCTCTGTACTGAGGTGAATGTATGACAGTGTTCTGCATTCTGTCCATCAACTGTTGTTTTTGCATTTGTCACCCCGAGTGGGACGGGTATGCCCAGACGTTGGTCCTGTGCTCACCATGCCACTGGAATCAAGCTCTCCTGGCTGAAGAGGGGTGAAACCCAGAAACCGGTCCTAGGATGCTTGTTTCCAGTCCAGGGAGGATCTGGCTTGGCAGTTCTGGCTGGACTGATTTGCAGATGGCTGGATTCAAACTGGAATGGCATGGTGAGCACAAAACCAATGAATTAAGGCCCAGATCTCTGTATTGGGGTGAATGTATGACATTGTTCTGCATTCTGTCCATCAAGTGTTGTTTTTAAATTTGTCAAGCTGAGTGGGACGGTTATGCCCAGACGGGGGTACCGTGCTCTCCATGCAACTGGAATCAAGCTATCCTGGCTGAACAGGGGTGAAACCCCAAAAACGGTCCTACAATGCTTGTTTTCAGTCCAGGGAGGACCTTGCTTGGCAGTTTGGGCTGCACTGTTCCCATGAGGCACAGGGTCAAGACTGATTTGCATATTGCTGGGTTCAAACTGGAATGGTATAGTGAGCAAAAAGACAATGGACTTAGGCCCAGATCGCTGTATTGGGGGGAATGAATGACATCGTTCTGCATACTGTCCATCAACTGTTGTTTTTGCATTTTTCACCCCGAGTGGGACGGGTATGCCCAGATGTGGGTCCTGTGCACTCCATGCCACTGGAATCAAGCTATCCTGGCTGGAGAGGGGTGAAACCCCCAAACCGGTCCCAGGGTGCTTGTTTCCAGTCCAGGGAGGACCTGGCTTGGCAGTTCGGGCTGGACTGTTCCCATGAGGCACAGGGTCAAGTCTGATTTTCATTCGCCTCGGTTCAAACTGGAATGGCATGGTAAGCAAAAAAAACATTGCATAGGTGATTAAATGAGTTCAACTGTAGAGCCTGGGTGATTCTATGACTGCAAGGGTCGTGTGTTGGTTATTACATGAGTGCATAGTAAGACACTGCATGATTCTATGACTGCAGGGGTAGTATATAACTCGTGCCTGGGTTATTCCATGACTACAGGGGTAATATCTGGGGGATTACTAGAGTACATAGCAAGTGAATGGCTGATTTCATAACTGCATGAGTACTGCTTGGGTGATTTCAGGAGTACCGAGGGAATGCCTGAGTGATTGGAGGAGTGTAAAACCATGCCTGTGTGATTTTATAAGTGCATGGGCACTAGCTAAGTGACTGAAAGAATGCATAGATCATGAGAGGGTGATCACAGGAGTGCAAATGCATTTCTTGGGTGATTGAACCAGTGTATAGCTAATGCATTGGTGATTGCATTAGGGCTGAGGTAATGTCTAGGGGATTAGAGGAGTACAGAGGTAATGTATGGGTCATTGCATGAGTTAAAGGGATAATATCTGGGGGATTGTAAGTGTACATAGGAAGTTCCTGGGTGATTTTATAAGTGCATCAATACTGCCTAGGTGTTTAGAGTACTATCATGGTTGTGCCTCAGTGACTGGAGAGGTGTAAAGGTAATGCCTGGGTGAATTTATAACTGCATGGGCACTGGCTAAGTGATTGGAGGAGTGCATAGATTCTGAAAATGTAATTGGAGGAGTGCAATGGTATTGCATGGGTAATTGAACCAGTTTAGAGCTAATGCATTGGTGATTGTATGAGTTCAGAGGTAATATCTGGGGGACTACAGGAGTGCATAGAAAGAGCCTGGGTGATTTTATAAGTGCATTGGTTCAACCTGGGTGATTGCAGTAATACTGTGGTAGTGCCTCAGTAATTGGAAGAGTGTTATTGTAGTGCCCAAATGATGCTATAAGGTCATATGCACTGGCTAAGTGATATGAGGAATGCATAGATCCTGACAGGGTGATTGGAGGAGTGCAAGGCTATTGCCTGCATAATTAAACAAGTGAATAACTAAGGGGCATATCAGCAACGAGGCAATATAAAATTTTCGCCGCTTTTGCGGCCATTTTCGGGCGAAAAGCGGCGATAATTTTATCGTCTAATTAGCAAGGTCGCGTGAAACCTTGCATTAGCACCCAGATTCTTAATGCCCAGCTTTGCATCTCTAATGAGATGCAAAGTGGGCGTTCCTGACCTGACATGACTGAAGAAATGTCGCTAAGCGACGATTCTCCTATCATCAAGCCCCACGCTATGAAGCATAGCGGCAAGAAAAGTAGCGATAACCCCTGTTATCGCTACTTTCCTTACGCCTGCTTCAGGACTGACTTAGACATGATATCCTATGGAAGGTGGATATCATGGCTAAGTATGTGAGGCCCTATCATAAAGCTAACACCAAACTTTGTGAGATTATCGCTGGGTTAATCTCACGTTTGGCAGTTAGCGCTAGGAATTCTTATCGCTTTTGAGATAAGCGTTGCTAATAGCACGCTATCTCAGCGATAAAAATCCATGTTAGCCGGCGATAATTATCCTAGCGCTAAGTGTGCTTAGCGATAATTATTTCCGGTTGTTGCTGATATGCCCCCATAACATTGGTGATTGCATGATTGGAGGAGTTATGTCTGGGGTATTAAAGTAGTACATAGGTAATGCCTAGTGATTCCATGATTGCAAGGATAATATCTCAGAGATTACAGGAGTACATAGCAAGTGCCTAAGTAATTTTATAAGTGCATTTGTACTGCCTGAGTGATTAGAGTAGTACTACAGTAGTACCTGAGTGATTGGACAACACCAACATTCTAAGTAGTAGCAGAATACTGAAACTGCAGCTCAAAAGTCAGGTATATGAGATGGTGTACACTTCTGCACTGCAGCCTCACAATTCTGTAACTACTCAGGGTGCTGAACGTACTCAAAATAAAGCATAAAATATACACATGGCTCTGTTACAAATCTCACTATATTCCTAAAACTATACATGAATATATGTCTACCTTTTGAAATCATCATCATATATAACAGAAATAAACAAATAGACTGAGCTTTACATTTCAAAGACACTCCTACATTTCTGCAATGTATTTCAAGTGTACCTTTCACCAAACATAGAGAGTAAGTAGCCTAATCAGTAATCCCTTCTTCCAACATGTCTTAAAACTCAGTTTTATTCTACAGATTCACCATTCTACAAATATTGGACCTAGTCAAACATAAAGTAGCAACCTTACATGCTTTTTTCTATTTATACTTATTGCCAAAATCATTACACATATTAGAACACATGTGCAAGTAGAAATATAACAACACTCATAAGACCATGAAGGACTTAATACTTGACAGACTACACTTAACAGTTCAAACACACCTAGATTTATGGCTCAAATTTTACACAGACTCTTATATAGCACCATATTCAATAATTCCTCTCCCAACAGATCTTAAACATCACTTTGCTACTACCACTGCTTTACTATTCTAGTACTAATCTGAGCATGGCTAACAGCAAAGCAACTCTTCATTTATCTTTGATGAAAGTCTCCCCATATTTCTATAAGCATGTATGCATATGTCCGTACCTTTTGCTATCAGCATTATATATAAAAGTAAAATACAGATAAATGCATACCTGTGTTTTATACATCTATCATCTTCAAACACATAACACATACCATAATGTATGTGCTAGTAGAAACATATCTTAGTCACAACACCATCCACAGCTCAAAACTTCAGAGACTACACTTTTCAAACAGACACTAAAAATTATGTGGTATATTTGAAATTACTCTAATAAATAATCTCTACAAACATATCTCAAACCTCCCTTTTGGGCTGCTGATTTCTCATTCTACAACTACTTATAATGTTACAGCTACGTTACACCTACCCAGTTACAAAGCAGGAGCCCTTCACATGTCTTTAATAAATGTCTCACCATATTCCTAAAAGCATACATGAATATGTCTGTACCATAACACTATCCAAACCTTAAAAATTCACAGAACAAACTTTCAATTTTAAGCAAACACCCAACATGATGTGGCTTATTTCAACTGTACCTCTCGAGAAACTTAAAAAAAGAAGCCTAATCACTAATCTTATGTCAACATATTTTAAAGCACACTATTATCCTACATCTTCACCATTCCACTACTACTCACAGTCTTGACCCTACCATATAAAAACCAACATCTCTTTGTTCTTCAAATGTATAAGACATATGGAAATAAATATACAAGTAGAGATACACTTGAGACAGAAGTTCATGCACACCTTAAAACTTGACACACTTCACCTCCAATTTTAAAGCAACTCCTAACATTATGCGGCATACTACAAATCTACATATCCACACCTAAAACAAACTACCACAATCACAAATCCATCTTCCAATATACACATATTACTATACAAAATCTATTTCTAACATCATTTAACTACAATAAAACAAACTACAATACACATCTCTACATTTAATAATATATATCAATAATTTTAAAGATTAAAAGTATACCTAATACATAATAAACCTCACAAATTTATAGCTCACCTTCCAAATCGATTTGTAGAATTCAAAATATCATAAAATCATAAAAGATTTTCTAATGCACATAGTCAATGTAATGCACCACTCTCAGCAAGGTAAAACCAGTAATGGCAATCTTTCCCTCTCTTTCTCCACAAAAATACATGTAAGTAACAAATCACATTATTTCAAATTGTAAAACACATTTCTATTGGTTAGACATATTAACCCTTCCCACCTGACTTCTAAAAGTTCCCCAAGTGGTTCTGGAATTTATTGGAGTCTTGACTCCACCGTGCACCAATGCGATGGTGCCTCGAATATGTAATCTGTGATGTCATCAGCAGGGCATTGCGGGGGTGCACGTCATAGCTCAACTAATTATAAGGGCTGAATTTCTCTGGTTTTGTATTAATAAAATCTCAAACTAACTATACGTCCCTGAAGCATGTGTTTTTTCCAGTGAAATTCAAAGGTTTTTTAAATGCTAATTTCTAATTTTAACGTCCCTGAAACCTATGTTTTTTGTGTGTGAATTTCAATGGTTTTTCGCATGAAAATTTCAAACTATAATGTCCCTCAAAACCTTTGTTTTTTCCAGTGAATTTCAATGGCTTTTTAAATGTTCATTTCTAACTATGCCTACAGGGGTAGGACATCTGCAGAAAGATGAATAAAAGCACAGAAAGAAGCAAGAGCACTGCAGAAAGAGGCAACAGAAGTCCACAAAGATGAAGTAAGGTGCAGAAAGAAGCAAGAGATATGCAGAAAGAGGCCTGATTACAAAGTCATCCTGTGCTGCCACCTTTTTGCTGACTGGTACTGGTGGTAACTGACTCGGACTAACCAGGCCTGGAGCCAGTGCTATGCTGAAAGACACTTAGAATACAGTGAAAACACCTACATACACTAGGGTACACTATGGGTAGGGGTACCCCGGTGATTGGCATGACCTCCCCTGTAAGGTCCTAGTATATAATGGGGCAGGGGGATTAAAACTGCCTTTAAATCCATAGCATTCAATAGGGCATGGCAGTTTAGAGGCCAGCAGCCCTTTTCTGCACTTACACATGTGCACTGCTGAGCCCGAGGTCAGTTTAAAAGTAGCCCTGTATATATCAATCAATCAATCAATCTACTTGTAAAGCACGCAACTTACCCGTGAGGGTCTCAAGGCGCTGGGGGGTGGAGGTGCTTCTACTTCTCGAAGAGCCAGGTCTTGAGGAGTCTTCTGAAGGTGAGTAGGTCTTGGGTCTGCTGCAGGAGAGTAGGCAGGGTGAAGGAGAAGGATCTGCAGCCAGATGTGGCTCGTTGGATGCGAGGAACAGCGGCAAGGGCGAGGCTGGCAGAGCGGAGTTGGCAGGCGGGGGTTGTAGAAGCTGAGTCTGCTGTTAAGGTAGGCTGGTCCGGTGTTGTGGAGTGCTTTGTGTGCATGGGTGAGGAGTCTGAAGGTGATCTTTTGTCGACGGGGAGCCAGTGTAGGTCTCTCAGGTGGGGGGTGATGTGGCTGCAGTGGGGGATGTTGAGGATCTGACGGGTGGAGGCGTTTTGGATGTGTTGCAGTCGTCGTAGGTGTTTGGCTGAGATTCCTGCATAGAGTGCGTTGCCGTAGTCCAGTCTGCTGCTGACGAGGGCCTGTGTCACTGTTCTTCTTGTTTCGGTAGGGTTCCACTTGTAGATCCTGCGGAGCATGCGGAGGGTGTTGTAGCAGGAGGAGGAGACGGCGTTGGCCTGCTTCGACATGGAGAGGGAGGAGTCGAGGATGATTCCTAGGTTGCGTGCGTGGTCAGTGGGTGTTGGTGCTGCTCCCAGTGTGGTTGGCCACCAGGGAGTTGTCCCAGGCTGATGGGGTTGGTCCTCATCCATTCGGCGACAGCCTTCATACCCTTGTGGAGGTTGGTTTTGGCGGTGAGCGGGTCCTTGGTGAGTGTGAGGATGAGCTGGGTGTCATCGGCGTAGGAGATGATGTTGAGGTCGTGCTGGTGGGCCACTTGTGCGAGGGGGGCCATGTAGACATTGAACAGTGTTGGGCTGAGGGAAGAGTCCTGGGGTACACCGCAGATGATGTCGGTGGCTTCAGAACGGAAAGGTGAATGCTCTGGGTTCTGCCGGTGAGGAAGGATGTGGTCCAGTTGAGGGCCTTCTCTTGGATTCTGGCTTCCTGGAGGCGTGTCTTTGTTGTATGGTGGCAGACCGTGTCAAAGGCGACTGACAGGTCCAGGAGAATGAGAGCTGATGTTTCGCCGTTGTCTAGTTGGTGCCTGATATCATCTGTGGCGGCAATGAGGGCTGTCTCGGTGCTGTCGTTCCTTCTGAATCCGGACTGGGATGGGTCTAAGATGTTGTTGTCCTCTAGGTGGCGTCTCAGTTGTATATTGACGATTTCTCGATAACCGTCGCCGGGAACGGGCGCAGGGAGATGGGCCACAAGTTTTTGAGGTCCTTGTGGTCTGCTTTGGGCTTCTTGAGAAGGGCGTTGATTTCAACGTGCTTCCAGCTTTCCAGGAATGTAGATGTCTTGAAGGAGATGTTGATGACTTTCCGTTGTTGGGGTGCGATGGCTGCATCTGCTTTGTTGAATACGTGGTGTGGGCAGGGGTCTGATGGTGATCCTGAGTGGATGGAGTTCATGACCTTGCGTGTCTCATCATTTTTACACCACTCTCCAAATGTGGTACCTGGCGCAGTGCTGCTCGGGGAATGAAGTCTACTTTAGTCCTGAGGTCCTCTGGAAAGATGAGGACCTCATCGCCCTACCAGCAATGTGCCAAGAGGCGCATTTGCAGAGTGGTGTAAAAAGGGGTATAGCCTCGAACCACCTCTCAGCAAACCCTACGGACTACGGAAACGCCCTCTATGCCGGCATCAACAGGACCCTCCTACACAAGCTCCAAACCATCCAGAGTGCCGTGGCCAGACTCGTCCTTGGGACACCAAGGTACAAACGCATGACACAACACCTTCAAGACCTACACTAGCACCCAGTCAAGAAGAGAATAACCTACAAGCTTCTCACCCATGCCTACAAATCCTTCCATAACATCGGACCCAAATACCTCAATGGCAGAATCTGTTTCCATGCACCCAAAATGACTCTCTGATCCGCCGACCTCGCCCTAGCAGAGACACCCTGCATTCGTAGAAGCAGAGCAGGAGGGAGGGCCTTCTCCTACATGACAGCCAAAACCTGGAATGAGCTCCCAGTCAGCATCAGACCTGCACATCTTCAGGAAGGACCTCAAGACCTTGCTCTTTGACTGAGCCAGAGCTGGCTACTCCCATTCTTCCAGAGCCTTGGGACCCTCATAGGTGAGTAGCGCACTTTATAAACCCCTGATTGATTGATTGATTGAATCCCATTGTGTGGGGCTTACTGGACGTACCTGGTGGGCTAATTGGCCCCTAAGAACCCATAAGACTCTAGGGTACTTTATTCTCCAACCCAAAATGCGCCAGGTAGCTAGTTTGCAGAGTGGTGCAGGGAGGGGCAGGGCCTACGGTGAGAAGCCAGCTGTGTGGCCGACTTCTCTTAATATTTGTTGGGCCCTGGGGACCCCATCCTCCAGGGCTTTAGCCATATATAATTTTTTTCAATTAAGTTGGCGGATTATGGCCCCGGGAACCCCAGCCCCCAGGGCTTGCCTCAGTTTCTCTATTTTTTGTTTTTAATGGGAGGGGGCCAAGCCCCATACATATTTATATATTCATCACAGCATAAAGCACAGTGTCAGACCACTTCAGTAATTCTGTACTTGTCTTACCTCACTGTCAGTGACAGCTACAACCACATCACGCTACACCCGAAGAAGGGTCACTGACTCTTTCACATCTGAACGGCCGCACACACTTTCACCAACCTACCCACACCTGTGCTCTGCCTCTCTCTCACACATTCCCTGCATCCATAAAAGGATCACATCAGTGCTTCCTCCTCACTTCTTGACCTCTGCAAGAAGCTCAAGACCTGGCTTTTGATATAAGAACCTTGGTGAGCACACACCTACAGACCTGCCCAAGCATCTGGATATCCTATCGGGTGATTAGTGCCCTATATAAAATTCACGCAACATAACACAGTGCCCGGCTCCTGCCTGATGTGCACCTAGAACAAGAAAAAGACCTCTCATGTTTGTCAGTAATAGGGTTAATTCAAAGCGCATTGATCAAAACCATCACTCAATTGACCATCAAATCTTATGATGATGCTTCAACAAAGTAATTTGGCAAAATGTAATAGAACATATTCCTAAAATGGATATCATAGACATAACTACATTAACCCCTTTGGTGCTCATGACATGATCACCAGGGCTCCTGGAACTATTCCTTCATGTATGCAGGCGAACACAATCCCTCTGCTGTAGACAGCAGAGGGAATTACTTCATTTAATTTTTGCCGGAGGTGGGGATGAGCTTCCCCAACCCCCAAGGCTTTTTGTTTTCAATGCAATAACGATCAGGTGCAAGGCACGCTGAAGTCATTACATTGAGAATGAAACTGAAACTTAGAATCAGTTTAATTGTTTGGTATTTGTGGGGCTTTCTCAGCCCCAAGCACTGAATTACATGGTTGTTGGACACCGTATGTGGACAAAAAGTTACAGGGGCCTAAGTGTACACTAACCCCAATATCCAAAACAAGGCTTAGCACGGAGGGAGGCCTAGCAGCAAAGAGGTTAAAAAATAAACACTTTGCAAATATAGTCTCACAACAAACGACAGAAAGTAACTCTCTACTACTCTCTAATACTCTCTCTGCTACTCACTCTCTACGACTCTCTACTACTCACTCTCTACTACTCCCTACTACTCACTCTCTACTACTCTCTACTGCTCTCTCTCCACTACTCACTCTCTACTACTCTACTACTCTCTCTTACTCTCTCTACTTCTCACTCTTTACTACTCACTCTCTACTACACACTCTCTACTGCTTGCTCTCTACTACTCGCTCTCAACTACTCTCTAGTACTCACTCTACTACTCACTCTCTACTACTCTCCACTACTCACTCTCTACTACTCCACTTCTCTCTACTACTCACTCTCTACTACTCACTCTCTACTACTGTCTTCTACTCACTCTCTACTACTCTCTCTCTACTACTCACTCTCTACTACTCACTCTCTAGTACTCTTTACTACTCTCTCTCTACTACTATCTACTACTCACTCTGCTACTCACTCTCTACTACTCTCACATACTCTCTCTCTGCTACTCACTCTCTACTACTCACTCTCTACTACTCACTCTCTACTACTCACTCTCTACTACTCTCTACAACTCACTCTCTACTACTCACTCTACTACTCACTCTCTACGACTCACTCTCTACTACTCACTCTCTACTACTCTCTCTACTACCCTCTACTACTCACTCTGCTACTCACTCTCTACTACTCTTAATACTCTCTCTGCTACTCATTCTCCACGACTCTCTACTACTCTCTACTACTCACTCTCTACTACTCTCTACTACTCTCTACTACTCACTCTACTACTCACGCTCTACTACTCTCTTCTACTCTCTACTACTCACTCTCTACTACTCATCCTCTAATACTCACTCTTTACTACTCTCTACTACTCACTCTCTACTACTCACTCCACTACTCTCTACTACTCACTCTCTGCTGCTCTCTCTACTACTCTCTCTCTGCTCTCTATTACTCATTCTCTACTCTCTACCTCTCTCTACCTCTCTCTACCTCTCTACCTCTCTACCTCTCTACCTCTACCGCTACCTCTACCTCTCTACCTCTACACCTCTACCTCTCTACCTCTCTATTCCTCTCTCTACATGCACACATATGCACACATATATATATATATATATATTACCTACTGGCGGTCGCCAGTAGGTAGTTATAGTTAGGACCACGTTTCCATAGGAAATCCGCAACATTCTATTTTGAATAACTTTGGCCCCACCTATTTCAAAATAGGTGGGGCGATACGCTCCGCTCCTTCCCTGAAAGTCTCGGGGGGATTCGTCAAGCGGGGGCTGAGATAAAAGGGGGGTCCCAAAACGCGTTTTTCCCATGCATTTTTCCATAGGACCTTTAGACAGGGCTACAGCCCGAACGGCTGAACAGAATTACTAGAATTTGGCAGAGAGGTAGTCCTCAGGTCAAGGAAGTGCCTTTGGTAGGTTTGGTGTAAATCTGTTCAGTAGATTATGAGAAAATAGCCTTTAAATCAATATATATATCTGAGCCAGCTTACGGTGCGCTTACGGTACGCTTACCGTACGCGTACGGTGGCGTGCGCGAGCGCGATTCTGATTGGCTCTTAGATCTTAGTAAACATTCGAATCGGTCGAAACCAGGAAGCAGCGGCCGCCATTTCGTGTGTTTCACTCAGAAAAAAAAGAGTGATAACAAGAAAAGGGGGCAAGAAGGAGAGTTACAGACCCCCTAACATTTGTAAGGGGGTCAAAGAAGGACAGAAAAGTACAAAGAAAACATTTATTGATTTTAAAAAAAATCACGGGGTACGCGTACGGTAAGCGTACGGTAAAAATAAAAATAAAAAAAGAAATGAAAATCAGATTTAAGTGTTTAGATATTAGGGGGCTCTAAAAAGAGCTGTTGTGTTTATGAAGTGATTTTTTTGTGGTACCTACAAGTAAGTACCGATGCAGAGTCTAAGGTTCAAGAGGAAGACTCTGTTCCCTTCATCATTGAAGTGTACACCATCTCCTCTATAAATGTCTTGCATGTCATAACGCAAGTTGTTGTGGTAAATGGAACCCATACCATAGTCACGGAGGAAAGCAGAAACAGATTTGTTGACGTGCTTTCTTGCTTTGTCAATCTGCGGACAGAAATGATTGGACCAGTTCCATGTTTGCCTTTGGCATATGTTAGAAAACACAAAGGCAGTTTTAGGGAAAAGTGAAAACAGTTGTGCAAAGGTCTCCTTCATAAGCATTTCCAGACCTACCCCAGTCAAAGTGCCTAGGTCATTGCCACCACAGTGCACTATTATGAGGTCAGGGTGTTGGATGTGCATGAAGGATTTCACCAATGGCATCAATTGGTGCCACTTTAACCCTCTCTGACCAATCCATTTAATGTCTACATTTGGCAAAGCAAGGTCTCTCACCATATCTGTTTTCTCTGCATACTTTTCACTCCTGTGCCCTACAATCCACACTGTGAACATCTTCAAAGGAGAACTGGATGCACTCAGGAGGTGTCTTTCAGTAGAATGGCAATATGAAAAGAAAGACAGTTTGGAAATGGAGGCATACATATTTTTTTCAACAAAAAAAAAGAACTGATTGGCTGTTTCATACCATTCTAGAATAAAAACTAGGCTGTATGTGTAAATTAATAGAAGCATGTTTTGTATTGGTACAGAAAAATGTGTTACCAAAGAACAGTACTATGGATTTGCTGTTAGGTTTGAAAAGTCAAGCACTCTTGCTCTGTGGAATTGAAACATTGTTTGGCGAACTTCTGACCTGACTCCACACAGCAGTGTTCCATGAGCTGTTGCTATGGTAGCAGGCAGAAGTCAAGTTGGGGGAAGGGTACTAGGCAGAAGTCAAGTTGGGGGAAGGGTACTTTTGGAAAAGGGTTGTTTTTCAACCAATAGAAATGTGTGATTACATTTGAAAAAAAGGGGCAAGCACTGAGATTTGAAACTAACATGTATATGTGTGGAAAAAGAGAGGGAAAGTTTGCCATTATCTGGTTCTGCTGAGAGGAGAGAGGTGTAGAGAACAGAGATCCTGGCTCTGATAATCTGCTGTTTGAGTGCCACATTTCTTTCACAACTAACTAATTTTAAAGGTGAGTTTAGAGTTTGGGAGGGGATGTATATGGTAAATTAAGAAATGAATATTAGAAATGCAATTCTTTTTGTTGAAGTTGTGTTTATTATTTTCTGTTTTGGGAGAAATTTAAATGTGAGGAACATGTAAAATAATATGGACTATGTTTTCACAATAAATTAAGGTGTACTGGTATAATAAAAGAATAGTTTAAGGGTTTGAGGTTGGACTCAGTAATGCAAATACATTCAGCATCACTAAGGCTGGTTGCCCTTGCTGGAGTGTAGGCAGACACCCGGGTTACAAATGATGCTGGTCTGAAAAAGCAGTTTGGACATGTGCTTTGTAAAAAATCTGAAAAGTGGATTCATAATGTGTCAGTCTGTAAAAGTGTTTATCACTTGCCAAAAAAAAGAGCAGTAAGTGTGCTTTCAAATTGGCAAAGAAATTTCGTTTTGTGACTAATGTGAAAACATGACTCTGTGTGCAAATAGGAATTACAGGCAGAGATTTATTGCGTATTGCTCTGGTGATTTCACAGTTGCATTAGATGGAAAGGGGGAGCCATTTTTTGGTGCAGAAGCAGACTCTTAGCACACAGGTAGCTGCTTACCATGTGGAATCATGCACAGTATTCACAAGCAAGTGGGGTTTGAGGTTTCAGTCAGTAATGCAAATACATTCTGCATCACTAAGGCTGGTTGCCCTTGCTGGAGTGTAGGCAGACACCCAGGTTACAAATGATGCTGGTCTGAAAAAGCAGTTTGGACATGTGCTTTGTAAAAAATCTGAAAAGTGGATTCATAATGTGTCAGTCTGTAAAAGTGTTTATCACTTGCCAAAAAAAAGAGCAGTAAGTGTGCTTTCAAATTGGCAAAGAAATTTCGTTTTGTGACTAATGTGAAAACATGACTCTGTGTGCAAATAGGAATTACAGGCAGAGATTTATTGCGTATTGCTCTGGTGATTTCACAGTTGCATTAGATGGAAAGGGGGAGCCTTTTTTTGGTGCAGAAGCTGACTCTTAGCACACAGGTAGCTGCTTACCATGTGGAATCATGCACAGTATTCACAAGCGAGTGGGGTTTGAGGTTTCAGTCAGTAATGCAAATACATTCAGCATCACTAAGGCTGGTTGCCCTTGCTGGAGTGTAGGCAGACACCCAGGTTACAAATGATGCTGGTCTGAAAAAGCAGTTTGGACATGTGCTTTGTAAAAAATCTGAAAAGTGGATTCATAATGTGTCAGTCTGTAAAAGTGTTTATCACTTGCCAAAAAAAAGAGCAGTAAATGTGCTTTCAAATTGGCAAAGAAATTTCGTTTTGTGACTAATGTGAAAACATGACTCTGTGTGCAAATAGGAATTACAGGCAGAGATTTATTGTGTATTGCTCTGGTGATTTCACAGTTGCATTAGATGGAAAGGGGGAGCCATTTTTTGGTGCAGAAGCAGACTCTTAGCACACAGGTAGCTGCTTACCATGTGGAATCATGCACAGTATTCACAAGCGAGTGGGGTTTGAGGTTTCAGTCAGTAATGCAAATACATTCTGCATCACTAAGGCTGGTTGCCCTTGCTGGAGTGTAGGCAGACACCCAGGTTACAAATGATGCTGGTCTGAAAAAGCAGTTTGGACATGTGCTTTGTAAAAAATCTGAAAAGTGGATTCATAATGTGTCAGTCTGTAAAAGTGTTTATCACTTGCCAAAAAAAAGAGCAGTAAGTGTGCTTTCAAATTGGCAAAGAAATTTCGTTTTGTGACTAATGTGAAAACATGACTCTGTGTGCAAATAGGAATTACAGGCAGAGATTTATTGCGTATTGCTCTGGTGATTTCACAGTTGCATTAGATGGAAAGGGGGAGCCTTTTTTTGGTGCAGAAGCTGACTCTTAGCACACAGGTAGCTGCTTACCATGTGGAATCATGCACAGTATTCACGAGCGAGTGGGGTTTGAGGTTTCAGTCAGTAATGCAAATACATTCAGCATCACTAAGGCTGGTTGCCCTTGCTGGAGTGTAGGCAGACACCCAGGTTACAAATGATGCTGGTCTGAAAAAGCAGTTTGGACATGTGCTTTGTAAAAAATCTGAAAAGTGGATTCATAATGTGTCAGTCTTTAAAAGTGTTTATTACTTGCCAAAAAAAAGAGCAGTAAGTGTGCTTTCAAATTGGCAAAGAAATTTCGTTTTGTGACTAATGTGAAAACATGACTCTGTGTGCAAATAGAAATTACAGGCAGAGATTTATTGCGTATTGCTCTGGTGATTTCACAGTTGCATTAGATGGAAAGGGGGAGCCTTTTTTTGGTGCAGAAGCTGACTCTTAGCACACAGGTAGCTGCTTACCATGTGGAATCATGCACAGTATTCACAAGGAGGGGGGTTTGAGGTTTCAGTCAGTAATGCAAATACATTCAGCATCACTAAGGCTGGTTGCCCTTGCTGGAGTGTAGGCAGACACCCAGGTTACAAATGATGCTGGTCTGAAAAAGCAGTTTGGACATGTGCTTTGTAAAAAATCTGAAAAGTGGATTCATAATGTGTCAGTCTGTAAAAGTGTTTATTACTTGCCAAAAAAAAGAGCAGTAAGTGTGCTTTCAAATTGGCAAAGAAATTTCGTTTTGTGACTAATATGAAAACATGACTCTGTGTCCAAATAGGAATTACAGGCAGAGATTTATTGCGTATTGCTCTGGTGATTTCATAGTTGCATTAGATGGAAAGGGGGAGCCATTTTCTGGTGCAGAAGCAGACTCTTAGCACACAGCCAGCTACTTACCATGTGGAATCATGCACAGTATTCACAAGCGAGTGGGGTTTGAGGTTTCAGTCAGTAATGCAAATACATTCAGCATCACTAAGGCTGGTTGCCCTTGCTGGAGTGTAGGCAGACACCCAGGTTACAAATGATGCTGGTCTGAAAAAGCAGTTTGGACATGTGCTTTGTAAAAAATCTGAAAAGTGGATTCATAATGTGTCAGTCTGTAAAAGTGTTTATTACTTGCCAAAAAAAAGAGCAGTAAGTGTGCTTTCAAATTGGCAAAGAAATTTCGTTTTGTGACTAATGTGAAAACATGACTCTGTGTGCAAATAGGAATTACAGGCAGAGATTTATTGCGTATTGCTCTGGTGATTTCACAGTTGCATTAGAAGGAAAGGGGGAGCCTTTTTTTGGTGCAGAAGCTGACTCTTAGCACACAGGTAGCTGCTTACCATGTGGAATCATGCACAGTATTCACAAGCGACTGGGGTTTGAGGTTTCAGTCAGTAATGCAAATACATTCAGCATCACTAAGGCTGGTTGCCCTTGCTGGAGTGTAGGCAGACACCCAGGTTACAAATGATGCTGGTCTGAAAAAGCAGTTTGGACATGTGCTTTGTAAAAAATCTGAAAAGTGGATTCATAATGTGTCAGTCTGTAAAAGTGTTTATTACTTGCCAAAAAAAAGAGCAGTAAGTGTGCTTTCAAATTGGCAAAGAAATTTCGTTTTGTGACTAATGTGAAAACATGACTCTGTGTCCAAATAGGAATTACATGCAGAGATTTATTGCGTATTGCTCTGGTGATTTCACAGTTGCATTAGATGGAAAGGGGGAGCCTTTTTTTGGTGCAGAAGCTGACTCTTAGCACACAGGTAGCTGCTTACCATGTGGAATCATGCACAGTATTCACAAGCGAGTGGGGTTTGAGGTTTCAGTCAGTAATGCAAATACATTCAGCATCACTAAGGCTGGTTGCCCTTGCTGGAGTGTAGGCAGTCACCCAGGTTACAAATGGTGATGGTCTGAAAAAGCAGTTTGGACATGTGCTTTTTAAAAAATCTGAAAAGTGGATTCATAATGTGTCAGTCTGTAAAAGTGTTTATCACTTGCCAAAAAAAAGAGCAGTAAGTGTGCTTTCAAATTGGCAAAGAAATTTCGTTTTGTGACTAATGTGAAAACAAATGTAGTAATATATTTAAATAAAATAAAGGAATTTTTTTTTAGTTTTTTTCAGGTATTGCTGAAGAGCAGTGAACAAAATTTAAGATGCCTACAAAATCCAGAGTAAAAAAAGATCCAAAAAAAAACCTATATTTGAAGACAACTGGAGGACCTAAGTTAGTTGAAGATGCTCATGTTGGGAAGAAGAAAAAATCTTCTGGTAAGCAAACAAAAGATTTTCTAAGGAACATATTCAAAAAAAGGAAAAATGTACAAAATGTCTGTACTGGAAAGAATGATTTCAATCGAAAAGGACAGGAAAAAATTGAGAATTTAGTTAATGCAAATATACCTTCTGCAACTAAAAAGATAAACTTAAACAGAAAAACAGCGTTTAAAGAGATACGTAGAAAAATGTTTCAGAGGAGAGTTATGTCCAATTTGATAAAGGATGTGAAGAAATATAAGCAAAAGGCAAAGTTTTATAAGAGAAAAAAAGAAATTGAAGCCATTGCAGCAAAGGCATTAGAATTAAAAAGGAAACTATTCATTTTAATTTTGAATGGGATGCGTACATTAGACAAAATGGTTAATGTACTGAAATCACATAGCAAAAGGAAAAGAGTAGTGAACAGAACAAACTTTTGTAAAGTGTTTTTAGGAAAATGGATGCATAGTTCAAGTAGTGAACCTTTTTTTAATGAAGAGAGTTATTTTCAAAGTAATAGTTTGCTGCATGCAGTTGACACCAGAGGTCGTGCTTATGAAGTGAAAAATGGTTGCATAATGGAGAAGGAGATAATGGTTCCAAGAGATGAGGTACAAGTGATGGCGGATGAGGCTATGGGGAGACGTCCTAAAGCCCCAGTGTACACTTGGAATTGTAGTAGTATTTGCACTGTGCGTCAGGAATCTATTGATAAATTTCGTGAGTTTCTAAGAGAATATAGCAAAAAAAGTGTGAAACAGAAGATTAAGGTGCTTCAAAGTCTAGATCCATGCAGAGTGAGAGAGAATACTGGTTTGCAGGGTCATTCTCTGGCTTGTCTATCTAGAAAAGTGTGTAATAGTGTTTTCCATCATTTTAGGATGCTGGCTGTTCATCATACTGAAATGAGAAAGTTTGTGAGACGGTTGTATTTTGCTAAAAGTCCAGCAATAAAGTTAGATGAATTGAATAGGGCTCTGTTCCGTGGAACGGTATCAGATGTAGAGAAGGTTGTTGATGAAATTCAGTTTTGTTACTTTGGTCCTGAACAAAACAGTGCAGAGAAGGACACAGTAAATGAGGAAGAAGTGGAAGAAAATGTAGAACCCTCTGTAAGTAAGACATTTAATGATCACATAACAAAATTTGCAATAATCTCTAATGAAAGACCAAATATTACTTGTATTTGTTGCCGCAGAACTCATTATAGAAAACAAACCAGGTATGTTGATCTCTACAGAAAGAGTGAAAATGAAGATAATTATAAGTGGAAGGATTTTGCCACCTATATATTTCTTGAAAATTGTTTTGAATTGGGTGAAGTTCAGCGTATTTTTAAATACTGTTACAACAAGTTAGAGGAAAATAGAATGCCGACCAGAGCTGTACATAATAATTTAGAATTGGATGCTATTCCTGCTGAACTTTCTGAATTAAATACATATGAGTCTATACTCATTCAATGTGTTCATCCGTTCCAGACCATAGTACGTATGGAGCCCAAAACTGGTAAATTACCTCCTTCAGATTTACTGAGAGGTTTAAAAGGTAGAGTGGTGTATTTGCCCTTAGATTTGAAAAAAAATATGGAAACTATTGATGCGGATACTTTGGAAACTGAACCATTAATTATTCTGGTTAATGGTGTACCTACAAAGAATAAGAAGATTTGGCAGGAGCTGGTAGATGTACGGAAAGTACAAAGAGCAAATTTGTATTTGAAAAGGAATAACAAATGGTATGAATCAATTTATATAGAAGAAGAAGAAGAAGAAGATTTACAAGAAGACACAGAAACACCAACTGGACAAATTGAAAAAGTGGACAAGTCAAAGGAAGAAGAAATTTATGAACATTTTAGCATACATCCTCTTCATTCAAAAGAAGTTATGGGAGACAATATTGATCTATTTCAGATGAAGAAAGCAAAAGGAACTCCCGTGAGTGTATGGGAGGAGAGCTTGGAAGCTCGATGTTTTCCCCAGCTGTTTCCTAAAGGAAAAGGAGGACGATACGATGAACGTCCGGAACAGATTCCAGCTTCTGAGTATCGGACTACAAGACTATATGCTGAAGATCCCAGATTTCGACAAAGTATTCCTTATTTGTTCCATCTTTTATTTGAAAGCGACTTGTCTGCACTGTCTTATGCAGTAAATCACATTTTAAAAAGTGGAGTACATTTACAAAATGTGTCTGCTAAGGATTTTATGGAGAAAGTGCAGCACCGAGATGATCATTTGGAAACACAACTGATCAATCTGATGGCTTGTCAGCGTGGGACAAATGAATATTGGTACCGACGCCATGGTGAATTAAAATGCATGTTACGGAATTTAGGAACTCCAACATGGTTCCTTACCCTAAGCTGTGCCGAGTACGCTTGGGATGATTTACTGGATTTTCTACGAGAGGCAAATTCAAACATTAAAATCATTGAATACAAGACAGCAGGAGAACTGTGCTCATTGGATCCGGTTAATGTTTGCAGATATTTCAATCATAGATTTGAGGCTATGATGTCTTTCATCTGCAATAAAAAAAATCCACCTCTAGGAGAAGTAGTGGATTTCTTTTGGAGAAAAGAGTACCAGGCAAGAGGTGCTCCTCATATTCATATGCTGTTGTGGATCAAGGATGCCCCAAAGTTTGGAACAGATACTGATGAAGCAGTGTTATCTTACATTGAAGAATATGCAACATGTGCTATACCAAAAAGCACAGAAGAGAAAAAGTTAAAGGAGCAAGTTTTACGTTTCCAAAGTCATCGGTGTGGAAAATACTGTCGACGGAAATACAAGAGCAAAGATAAATACTACACTAAATGTCGATTTGGATTTCCTAGACCTGTTCTTTCAAATGGAAGAGTTAACAGTTTTATGTCATCTGTGAGACATACTATCACAAGAAAATCACCTAAGAATACCTACAACCTTAAAAGAAAAGAAGAATCAAAAAATATAAATGACTACAACCCAGTGATTTTATCCATGTGGAACGCTAACATGGATATACAGTATGTAGCTGACAATTCCATTGCTGTTGCTCGATATGTAACGTCTTACATTACGAAATCAGAAAAAACAGAATTGAAGGAAATGTGGGAAGAGATTTCTCACGAGAAAACTGTCAGTAAGAAGCTGTACAGTTTCAGTTTGAAGATGTTATCGCATCGAGAAATTGGATCCTACGAATGTTCAGATAGGTTATCTTCTGCAAGTCTCTACTCGAAATCAAGAAGAATAATTTGGGCAAGTTTAGGCCTTGCAGCAATGAGAAATCGGGTACTGAAATCTGTTGGAGAAATTGAATATTTGGCCGAGAATGACCCAGAAAGTACAGATATTTTGAAATCAAACATGTTGGATACATATTACCCAAAGAGAAGTCATCATCTGGAGAACATGTGTCTCTATGAAGTGCTGCAGAACTACATTTATTCACGGAAAGCCGCAGAAGACATCAACAATGGAAAATATAAAGTCATTGGTGAGGAAGGTTGTTTGGTGAAGCAAACAAAAGGAAGTTTGATAAATCACCGGAAGCTGAGTTGCGACACTACTGACAAAAAGGAATTTTACTACTTGGCTCTTTTACAGCTGTTTAAACCATGGCGTACAGAGGATGAACTACTGGGAGAATTTCAAAGCTATGAAGATTCTTTTAATGCTTGCAAAGACAGCATACAATGCAATACATTCACAACTTATCTGCAAATGTTAAATGAAGAAATTGAACAGGAAACTACAATTGCAGCAGAAATAGCTAGAGACAGTTCTCAGGACAGCCAAAGTTCAGGAACACTCAGTCAAGATCCCCTAGGACAACCAATTGTTGAAAATGAAGCATCAATAGCCATGAATGAAGTGGAAACGGCTATGAATCAAGCTCAAGGAGAATTTATAGACTTACAAAATTTGGAAAGACAACTGAACGAAGAGCAGCAACAAATTTATGAAGAGATCAGAAACAAAATTGATCACGGATTTCTACATGAAAAAAAAGATTGCTCATGCACATCATTTCATCCAATCAGGATGTATGTAAGCGGACAAGCTGGAACTGGAAAAAGTTTCCTAATAAAAGTCATCAGAAGCTACCTACAGCAAAAAACGTATTCTACTTTGTCTTGTGTGGTTACTGCTCCAACTGGGTTAGCAGCATATACCATAAAAGGAATCACTTTACATCGTTTGCTAATGTTACCAGTGGAGCATGAGAACAAAATACAATACAACAAGCTAACTGGAGAAGCATGCTTGGAAGTTTCAAGAGTATTGAAGAAGATGCAAGTTCTCATTATTGATGAGGTGAGCGTGGTATCGAACTTAATGCTTGCCTTTGTGCATTTAAGAATGCAGCAAATTCTGAAGTCAGACTATGACGTGTTATTTGGAGGAAAACACGTCATAGTTTTTGGAGATCTTTTGCAACTTACTCCAGTTAAAGGACAACCAGTGTTTAATACTGTGACACATGAAGACACATAGAAGTCATTGGGAAGCATCGGAAATACAAATATTTGGTCCTTCTTTGAGTACAAGGAACTTACAACTAATATGAGGCAAGCAAACGATGAAGAATATGGAAGTATTCTGAAAGATATCAGGATTGGACTACTCACAGAAGCTGGAAAAAAAGCATTACAGACTCGGCTGCTACATAATTTATTTCCAAAGGAAGAAATAGTTGCAGAGAAGATATACAAGAACATTGCAGAAAACAAAAGTGTCATCTGCTTAATGCCAACTCTACGTGAATGCTCAATATTCAATGAGGAGCTTTTGAAATTGGAAATGGAAGATATCAGGAAATTGGAAGCAGTGGACAAAATTGAGGATGGAAGAATTACTGTCACATTAACAGGCACACTGAAAAATAAATTGGATTCACTAGAGAAGAAGATTTCCAAAACAGCTGGATTAGAAAAAAATCTATATGTTTGCATGAACTGTAGAGTATTTTTAAGGAGAAATTTGGATGTTGAAAAAGGTTTAGTTAATGGAGCTATGGGAAGAGTTGTGGGTTTTATTAATTATCAGAAAAAAGATGGAATTGAATGTTTAAAAATAAAATTTGATCAGATAGAAGAAGTTAAAGATATTTGTCGTTGTACAGTTCGTTTCATGCTTGTGAAAGACTTATATGTACGTAGGAAGCAGTTTCCGTTTTCTCTAGCATATGCTGTAACTATTCACAAGTCTCAAGGATTGACTGTAGATTGTGCATTTGTGAACATTGGTTCAACTGTGTTCAAAGAAGGTATGGCATATGTTGCTTTGTCACGAGTGAAAACATTATCAGGTTTATTCATGATAGACTTTGATGATTCAAAAGTTAGTGCTGATACAAATTGTGTAAAGGAGTATAATAGATTAAGAAGAAATGAGAATATCTGTAATGAAGATGTAGAGAGGAGGAAAAAAAAGAGGAGTGATGTAATTGCAAGCAAAAAGAATAAGGAAAATGAAGAACAGGTTGTAGGATGTTATTTTGAAAATAGCTCTGGTGTCAACTGCTACGCTAATGTAGTGCTGAATGTTGCATTTTATCTGGAAAGTTTGCAAGAGCAGATAATAGTAAATCAGGGAAAAAGATTCTGTACTGTGCTGAGTCTCCTTTTTGAAAAGCTGAGTAATGATAAAACTCAAATAGAAAGTGCTACTGAAATTAGAAAAGTTTTAGATGTATGTTCAGGACGAACACAGTTTTCTCAAAATGTACAGCAAGACGCACAGGAATTCTTGATTTATTTTCTTCAGGTACTGGAAGAAGAAGGGGTTAACATTGAAAATGTATTTGGTCTCTCTTATAAATGGGAACATAGCTGTGAAAACTGTTATAATATATGTGGCTCTAATGTTGATTCTGAAAGGTTTTTTTATTTAACATTGCCAGAGAGTAAAACAGTCACTTTTGCTAAATTAGTTAAAGATGCTAATCATAGCATGCAATGCAGTGAGTGTAAATCTGACATGTTTTCAACATTAATTTTAAAGGAATACAGACAGTATGTAATTTTAATGATGCAACGATGTAGAGCTGATGGTTCAAAATTGGATACTTTAATAAAGAAGTTTACAGGCCAGCAATTATCAATTTCAGGAAAAACTTTTGTAACAGTTGCAATAATTTTCCATGATGGACCTACTGTAACTTCTGGTCATTACACAGTTTATCTTAAATGTGAAAAAGGCTGGACACTGTGTAATGATTCCCAATTGATTTTTAAGCAACGTTTGCCTTTTGATTTAGCAAATTCCTATCTAATCTTCCTGAAACCTAAATTTTAGAGAGATTTGACAACATCTGGAGAAAACAATTTTACCATTTCATTGGATTACCATTTGGAATTTACAAATAAAAAGATTTAACAAATTATCATTTGGCCTAATGGAAAGGTAACCAATTGTAATGTGGAATTTTTCCATTTTTTAAGGAAACTTTTGAAAACCAAAAATTTAGAAAAAATCGGTAACATCTGCACAATTTAAATTTTGGAATGTTATTGGATTGCCATTGGAAATTTTTTCAAAAAAGATTTTTAAAATTACTATTTGGCCATGCGGAAAAGTAAACAATTCTATTGTGGACTTATTTAATTATTAATTAATCTTTCGGAAGCCAAAATGTTACAGAGAAACGGTGACATCTGTAAAATTTAAACTTTTGTTTTTTATTGGATTACCATTGGAAATTAAACAAAAAAAGAATTTTAAAATTACTATTTGGCCTAAAGGAAATGGAACCAGATGTATTGTGGAGTTATTTGACATATATTATTGTGATTATACTTCTGAAACAAAAATATCAGACGGTATTTTAAAGAAATACGTATAGATATTAGATGATATTTTTTTAGAATATTATGCATTTCTTTAAAGTTATGTTTATGAAAAAAGAGATTCTGGGCTTTTTTTAAAACAATCTTTGAGATTGTTAATTTTTTTTTGCCTGCTGTTAAATGATGAATGCAATTGCTTTCACAATTTATAGTGAAATGCAATATTTTCTGAAAACAGCAAAAAAAAGGCAAAAATATTTTTTGAAAAATATGTAAATATGTGTACTGTATTATTAAATGTTTTATTAAATATTAATACTTTTTTCTTTTTTTTCAGATTGAGATAGAACATTTTCGAAAACTATAACCATTTTAAAAGCAATTAAAAATAAATTAAATGAATAAATCTTTTTTTGAGTGGGTATGGTAAGTCAATAATGTCATGGTCCCTTTTTTCCACTTCTCTACAATCACATTTGCAGTTTTTAATTGTAGTCTCTCAAGGACCTTGTAATGTGATAATTGATTTTTAGTGTTTTTTAAAAAAAAAAAAAAAAAATTACGCGTACCGTACGCGTACGGTAAAAAAAAAAAAAAAAAAGTTTTTAAAAAACTATATAAAAAATAGATGAAAGGTAAGGTTGGCTCTTAAAAGAGCCGTTGTGTTCATGCAGGGACAGAGGAAAGAAATATTGGGAATATTAGACGGTACGACAAGTGTTTCTGATCTATTTTAATGTTCACTAGGGAA
The DNA here is from genome assembly GCF_964204655.1 of Triturus cristatus. Classification (NCBI taxonomy): domain Eukaryota; kingdom Metazoa; phylum Chordata; class Amphibia; order Caudata; family Salamandridae; genus Triturus; species Triturus cristatus. The sequence goes on from NC_140585.1 coordinate 162,999,566, forward strand.
ATACTGGTCTCCCTATAAGTAATTAGATCGTGACAATTGGCGCACCGTACTTCAACCCTCGCAAAACGAGGGTTAATTTCCAGAGGACCAGAAAAAGGAGATGCTCCCCCCACAGATGAAGGGCTCACCTGACCTGCAGAAGAAGGACTCGGCTCTGCAGATGATGGTCCAGGCTGAGCTGCTGTGGATGTGCTTGGTTGATTTACTGAAGGGTTACCTTCAGTAAGTCGAGCATGTGTCCTTCTGTGTACATCCTTAAGTTGTCTCATCATGGTGTGATTCCCAAAGGAATACTTCCTGTCAGGATTACCTCTTGAAAGTACACGCTTACACAGCTTGCAAGTCACTAAGGGTGCATTTACCTTTTGCTGGCCTTCTGGAAAAGTAAAATACTCCCATACGTAAGAGGTCTTTTGTTTCCTCGCTCTCTGCCTCAAGGTAGTGCTGCTAGCCTCACTCTCAGAGGAGCTCTGCTGTTCTGCCATCGTATCACAAAGACAACCCAGCTCCTTCTCCTAAGGGATCACAAGCAGAAATGAGGGGAATGGGTGTGGTGTAGGAGAGTTCTAGAACTGAAAGTAGTTTCAACCAATCAAAAGTTGTGTTTCATGATCACATGACCTACCGTACGCTTACGGTACGCTTACGGCAAAAGTACGCATGCGCTTAAAAAAGACACGCGCTTGCGCGCATGCGCATAACAGTCACTCCCCGACACTTCCGCGTAACGTGCGCGTGTAGCGTACACGCGTACACGGCCCACGCGGAGTACGCGCGGCTACGCAAATTGCGTAACTATACGCAAACAGCGTAGATAAATTACGGACATTGCGTAAACCGTACGCTTACCGTAAGCTTACGGTACGCGTACTAAAAAAAAAAAAAAAAAAAAAGGAAAAAATGTATTGCTAATAAATTTTACCTGTTTATTTTATAAAATATATTAAAAAAAACATATTGTAGAATTTTAAAAATTTAACCATAGTCTTTAAAAAAGGATAGAAAATTAAAATAAAAATATGTAAAAAAAAATAGAAGAAAAAAAAAAAAATTAGCATTATAGTTAGGAATTAGCATTTAAAAAACCTTTGAAATTCACTGAAAAAACCATGGGTTTCACACGTTATAGTTAGGAATTAGCATTTAAAAAACCTTAGAAATTCAATGAAAAAACCAAAGGTTTCACACATGTTATAGTTAGCTGGACATTTCACTCGTAAAAAACCAATGAAATTCCCCCGTTATAGTTAGTTGAGCTAACTATAACTCGCGCGCCCGCAATGCACTACTGATGACGTCACATATGACATCACTCATGACATGGTCAGTGACATCACTCATGACATCACTGATGACATCTCAAATGACATCACTGATGACATTATCCTTGTGACAGAGTGGTAGACCTCCTCTCACCCTAATATAACCTTTGATACAAACATTCAAAAATAGAGACTGAAATTTTCAAAACAATGGACATACCAATAACAGTTACAACAACCTATTCAGTAATTCTAAGATCCACATACACATCCACTCATCCACCAACAATCCTATACAGTCACTCATACATGTACTCACACATCATATGTACTCATACACCTAAACATCCTGTAACACAATCCCACTCATCCATAGAGTTACTCACACACATAGTCACTCATGCTAATAAAGAATCAAACATCCATTTACTTGCATATACAGTTATACACACACCAGCACACTTACTTTTACAGAAACTTACACATACTTAGTCTTTTTAACAATCACTTATAGAAACACATACTTATTCATACAGGAACTCTTCCAATCTCTCACTCTCACATATACTCACTTATAAACACCAATAGTCACATATACTAGTTTAAAACATATGTAGTTACTTATGAAGACACTATTGAGACAGTCATTCACTCACTAACACACCCATGCACACACTCATCCACCCATACAGTCCTGCACACATGCTGTCTTCAACACATACAAACAGTGAGTCACTCATTCATGCATCTATGCACTACGCAATACCCCCCACCGCACCATGAAGACACTCAGACACTCATACTGATACTCAAAAAACCAACTATTAACCTATATAGACACTCATGTAGCTACTCACCAACCCATGCAGCCACTTATATACAAAGTGAGAGACTGATACAGGTATTTACACATTTAAACATTACTCACTAAGCCATGTATTCAAAAAGATACACTTAATCAGTCAGTTGTACAATCAATTTTTCAGAAACAAATCATCAATTTAGACACTTATATACTCATTTATTCTTCCATCGACCTTGAGATATACATATATAAAACATATTTAATTTTCAGAAAAACACACATTCACTGGATGATGTCATCAGTGATGTCATTTGAGATGTCATCAGTGATGTCATGAGTGATGTCACTGACCATGTCATGAGTGATGTAATATGTGACGTCATCAGTAGTGCATTGCGGGCGCGCGAGTTATAGTTAGCTGAACTAACTATAACGGGGGAATTTCATTGGTTTTTTACGAGTGAAATGTCCAGCTAACTATAACATGTGTGAAACCTTTGGTTTTTTCATTGAATTTCTAAGGTTTTTTAAATGCTAATTCCTAACTATAACGTGTGTGAAACCCATGGTTTTTTCAGTGAATATATATATATATGGACACAAAGCATTCATCAGTTTTCTCCAGGAAAAGAAAGAATGCACGAACTCCTCTTCGTCGGTAGATACTGTTATTTTATTTTACAGTTTTCAAATCTCCCTTATGTCATGACGCGTTTCGGCCGACGAACGGCCTTGATCACATGAGACAAACTTTGCGTATGACGGCGTTTAAAAATGCTGACACCCACATCACATGATGGACAGAAATGGAAGAGATACTATCACATCGAAAATCAGTGCTCTGCACAAAACAACAACGTAATGAATTTGTTGAATGAATACATAATTGTGTTCGTAAATGTACTTAAAGTAAAATAAATAAATATAGTAAATACATTGTTGACAATCTAACGTGTTCGAGTCATATGCTAAATCCCCAGTCTAAATACTGTGCATAATTGAAAATTCAAACATATGACCCCAAAACAATACCCAAGTTAGATCGTGTGGAGAAAATGGGCAATTTACATATTTTCTCCAAAACAAAAAGAACCAAGTTGAAAAAGCATATTGTGTTAATGACACATTGCAATTTAACACATCAAAACAAATTGTCATCTGGATAAAATCCGACTTGCAGGTACCTCATGTGCTTGATACAATTCTAAATATGTCCAATCAGTAAATGTATATAGCATGACATTAGATCGGTGCGTATTGTAATTTCTCTTTTTTGAACTGTATGCTATTTTTATAATGATATTATCGTTTTCTTATTTTATTATTTTTTTATATATAAATATTTTAGTCCTTTAATTTAAAGTGCAAATAGTGCATATACGTGCAATTTGATAATGTGCAAATAGTGCAAAAGTGCAAATCGATCATATGTGCAAATACGCAATAAATGTGCAAGATATAAAACTATGATAAAATACAGACATTAAAATAATGCGAACCGATTGAATCCTAATGTCACTGTGAATAATATACTCCAATAATCTCAATGTGTGGGTAGTCATGGAAAGCATGTTTTTTATCTATTCTGAATAATAACCAAGAAAGTGAGGTTGCAGAAATCTCTCGATGAAACACACCGGGCTTAAAGTAGGATGGGCATGATGTCCCTATTTCAAGCATGTATAAGTGCATAGAGCGCAGTAAGTGCACAAACAAAGCATGATGTTTGAATATAAAGAGTTATTATATCCGAAATGTCTATTGATTAATCATGAAGCTTTATAAAAAGTTGTGCATATCTTCGGTTGTATTGAGCCCAAGAGGTGTCTTACTGTCTAGTTCAATAATTACGCGAGTCTCCAGTTGCCTGAGCAAGCGTTCTCTATTCCCCCCATATTTGAGTTTGGGGATTGCATCTATTACATAATATGAGAGGCAGGTTAAGTCATTATCATGAACAGCTCTGAAGTGACGGGCCACAGGATAAGTTGTGTCATTATTTACAATGGCCCTAAGATGTTGTAAAATGCGCGCATGCACCTGTAGTTTGGTGCTACCTACATACTTGAGACCGCAGGTGCACGTTAAAACGTATACTGCGAACTCAGTACGGCATGTGTAATGACCCCTGATTTGTACTGGAGTGGAACTAAAGGGAGTGTTATACTGTGAAGTATTCACTCCGAATTTACATGCCCTGCAAGAAGCACATTTAAAGAAACCTTTAATGGGCTGCAGCCAATTGGTTTTAGTGGAGGTTTCTATATGTTTAGACACTAGCTGATTTCTCATCGAAATTGCCCGTCTAAAGGTGATAGTAGGTATAGATGACAATCTGGGTGCCAATACTGCATATATATATATATGCATTTATATATATGTATGTGTATATATATATATACATACATATGTAAACATATATATAATCTGCATATCTATATAAATACAAATATAAATGCATGCACACACATACATATACATATATGCATACATATGCATGTTATGTACATGAAAGCTTGAAAAACACTAATAGAAGCAAAGCTAAAAAGCCACCTAATTACAAACAGAATTGCTTTAACTTAAACGAGGGCGAGACCTATTGCATTTTCAATGCTTGTTTACTTTGGGTCCATCAAGAAGGCATTCAGATGTGTCACACATTTGCCATAAATTCTGAATGGTAGCACTCTAATTGCTCATTAGATCACTGTAGTAAAGCTACTGCTCACCAGGGACGTCTGCTGCTGGTATTCAAAGTGCATGTTTCAGTCTGTATGTCAGAATTTTTTAATGAAATAGATGAGGATTTGAGAAGTCAAAATGTGCCCTAATTTTTCTTTCTGCAGCACTAATCATAATTTATATGGCAAAATAAAACCCCTCATTTTGTTCCTTTGCAAATTAAATGTTTTAAGTGTTACCACTTTATTCCAATCAAGATGGCTTCCGGTGTGCCATACTTTTGTCATAAGTCAGACTGTTAGCGCTCTAGTTTTATTTTAGAAGACTCTGGGACATTCTGTCATTGGGCTATACTTGGGCTACATCTGGGTGATATTTGTGCTACATTTGGGCTCTTTTGTCTCTGGTGGCCATATTGGGAGACTTATTTGTTATGAAGTTTCCAAATTTCCTCATTTACTACAGTCTCCTCAGTAGGAATACTTTCAGTGTTTTACTTTGATTCCATCAAGAAGGCATTCAGATGTGTCACACATTTGCCATCAATTCAGAATGTTAGCACTCTAGTTGCTGATTAGATCACTGCAGTAAAGCTACTGCTCACCAGGGAAGTCTGCTGCTGGTATTGGAAGTGCATGTTTCAGTCTGCATGTCAGAATGTTTTAATGAAATAGAAGAGGATTTGAGACGTCACTCAAAATGTGCCCTAATTTTTCTTTCTGCAGCAATAATAATACTTTCTATGGCAAAATGAACCCCCTCATTGTATTCCTTTTTAAATTAAATGTTTTAAGAGTTACCACTTTATTCCAATCAAGATGGCTTCAGCTGTGCCATACGTTTGTCATAAGTAGGACTGTTAGCGCTCTAGTTGTTCTTTGGAACACTCTGGGAATCTGCAGTAGAACACAAAGGAATCAACTGACAGTCTCTGCCGTTGTTGGATGTACATGTTTTACTAAGAATGTCAGACTTCATTCTCACATGACTGAGAAAGATAATGTGAATTTACAGAAAAAGTGCTCTCAGTTTAGCTTATAGATCACCTTCCAAACCTCTGTGGGAAAAGCATGAGGAAATAGTTTTCTCTCAAACATGATTCATGATATCACAGCAGAAGGCTTTTTCACATGATAAAATCACCTTAGAACATACCACACATCCTAAAATGAGTATGGTACCATCAACAAATGATTTATAATGTAACTAAAGTCTTAAAACATTCTATTAACTGCAATGCTTTTTAATGAGGTGCTATCATGTATATTGGGATATGTGGTTAGGCTCCGCCCAGATATATATGTGATATTTTTTTTTATTTTCTCAGGAACGGATTTACACCATTTAAAAAAAAGGCACGACTCTGAACCAAGGTCTACCTTTCTGCCAAAATTGGAGTAATTTCGTTCAGCAGTTCGAGATGTAGCTGCGGCTAAATGTCCTATAGGAAATTGCATGGGGAAAACATGTTTTGGGACCCCCCTTTTGTCTCGGCCCCACTACACGAATCATCCCGAGACTTTCAGGATAGGAGCAGACCGGAGCTGGCCAAAAGTTTTGAAAATTTCGGGAAGGTTCGTCAATCGGCACCAGAGTTATTCGGAATAGAATGTTGCGGATTTCCTATGGAAAATAGGTGCTAACTATAACTACCTACTGACGACCGCCAGTAGGTAATATATATATATATATATATATTATCTACTGGCGGTCGCCAGTAGATAGTTATAGTTAGGACCGTGTTTCCATAGGAAATCTCAAAATTCTATTTTTAATAACTTTGGCGCCGGTTGACGAATCTTCGCGAAATTTTCAAAACTAATGGGGCGCTTCGCTCAGCTCCTACCCTGAAAGTCTCGGGGGGATTCGTCAAGCAGGGTCCAAGAAAAAAGGGGGGTCCCAAAACGCGTTTTCCCCATGCATTTTCCCATAGGACCTTTAGTCGAAGGTACAGCGCGAACGGCTGAACAGAATTACTTGAAATTTGGCAGAGAGGTAGTCCTCAGTTCAGGAAGTACCTTTTGCATATATGGAGTCAATCTGTTCAGTATTTCCAGAGAAAATTGCAGTAAAATGCACATACATATCTATAGCCGCGCACCGTGCGCGCACAGTGCGCGCACCCTAACGTGCACGAGCATAATTCTGATTGGTTGTTACATGTCAGTCAACGTTCGAATCGGTCGAAATCAGGAGGTGTCGGCCGCCATTTTGTTTGTTTTCAGTGCGAGAGTGGAAAAGGAAGGTGGCAAACGTGAAAAGGGGGCAGGGTAGAGAGTTCCTGACCCCCTAGCCTTTGTCAGGCGGTCCCTGAGGGACCCCGAAGGCAGAAAAAAACATTTACATATTTTTTTTTTTAATCGCGGGGGTGCGCGCACCGTGCGCACATGGAGAAAAACCATAAAAAAAATAATAATTTAATACGTAGTTTATTGAAAAATAAATATACAAAAAAATAATAATACATACATAACCTAGCATTTAAAAAACCATACAAATTCACTGAAAAAAACATAGGTTTCACACACATTATAGTTAGGAGTTAGCATTTAAAAAACCTTACAAATTCACTTAAAAAACCATTGGTTACACACATATTTCACTCGTAAAAAACCAATGAAATTCCCCCGTTATAGTTACTTCAGATAACTATAACTTGCACGACCGACACTCTATCACAAGGATGATGTCATCAGTGATGTCAAGAGTGATGCCACTGACCATGTCATGAGTGATGTAATATGTGACGTCATGAGCAGAGGACTGCGGGCGCGCAAGATATAGTTATCTGAAGTAACTATAACGGGGGAATTTTATTGGTTTTTTACGAGTGAAATATCCACCTAACTATAACATGTGTGAAACCTATGGTTTTTTAAGTGAATATATATATATATATATATATATATATATATATATCACCTACTCCAGAACAACGCGCCTTTTCCCTGCAGCCTTCCCCTCGCAACCCGTTACCAGGAACAATGCTTTCTGGGATATGTAGATGGCAGTGAAACACAGTAACGGCGCGGTCATGTGACGAGGGGGCGGCATGTTCCATCCTATGGTGGTATAGCTGGACACATAAAGGCGGGACTAAATGGTGAATCCAGGTGACAGCGGTGTCTGATGAAGGCTACAAACGCCGAAATGCATTATGCCTATGCTGTTAGCGAATAAAGGTTCCCGTGATTTCCCCAAAGAGGCCTCTTACCTTTTCTTTTACGAAGGGGATTTGCTTATGGACATTTTACACGCTTGCCAACAGCGTGGAAGGGGCTCTGCTCTGTCAAGTGGCGGGAGTTATGTTGGCGTCAGCTGCTGCAGCTCGCTCTCTTGCTTCCGAGGTATCGGATCAGCTCCTGCTCGCCTCCACTACGGACAATGCTATGGATGTTGCCTGGATGGGCCCGTGACTACACGAGGGGCCGAGTGCACTTTCACTCTGTCTCAAATCTTGCTGAAGCCTGTGTTGGAGGTTAGAGCGTCTAAGGGGACCCAAGGGAACTTGATGATATCATTCTTGCCTGAATCACCTACTCCAGAACAACGCGCCATTTCCCTGCAGCCTTCCCCTCGCAACCCGTTACCAGGAACACTGCTTTCTGGGATCTGTAGTTGGCAGTGAAACACAGTAACGGCGCGGTCATGTGACGAGGGGGCGGCATGTTCCATCCTATGGTGGTATAGCTGGACACATAAAGGCGGGACTAAATGGTGAATCCAGGTGACAGCGGCGTCTGATGAAGGCTACAAACGCCGAAATGCATTATGCCTATGCTGTTAGCGAATAAAGGTTCCCGTGATTTCCCCAAAGAGGCCTCTTACCTTTTCTTTTACGAAGGGGATTTATATCTATATATATATCCAATACCTCTCCTGAAGGGAAAGAGTGAGTCGCACACATCGCGGTATCTGCAAATTTTATTTACCACACTTAAGGCTCCGATGTTCCTAATGCATTTCGGCCAACTTTGGCCTTCTTCAAAGGAGGAGCTTCAAGCATTGGGGGCAACACTAACACACTCGAACCAGACGCTTGCTCAATTTATCTCCAGTGATTTTCCCTCTAGTGGGCGCCACGATGGACTGCAGCTTAAAGCATTCTGGTTCTCGTAGTTAGTTTGTTAGCCTGTTTTTGATTCGTAAAGATGTCCCGCAATCTTCTTGCACACCATTTTCAAGCGTGCTGGAATATATATATATTAAAATAGTACGGTAATCCTGCTTTATGCTAAAGTTAGCAATGGAGTGAATTGTAAGAAAAAAAGGTAATGGTTTGATCATAACAACGAGATAATTATTAGAATTATCCTAACCAGTAACACAATTGACATGCAAAATGGTGCTTTTGAGACGCTACACAATGAAAGGGTGTTGAAAATTGCATTTGTAATGGTCAATCACCTAATTGGCAAGAAAACTAACTGTGATTAATTGTATAGTATTTACTTTGGTGCACTGGGTGATTTTTTGGTTTAAAAAGTCATAAAAAGAAAGAAAAAAGTTGAAAGAAAAGTTTTAATAGAACGCATATGTAAATCTGTTTTGTATATAACAATGAGATAAATTAACTTAAAAAACCATTGGTTACACACATATTTCACTCGTAAAAAACCAATGAAATTCCCCCGTTATAGTTACTTCAGATAACTATAACTTGCACGACCGACACTCTATCACAAGGATGATGTCATCAGTGATGTCAAGAGTGATGCCACTGACCATGTCATGAGTGATGTAATATGTGACGTCATGAGCAGAGGACTGCGGGCGCGCAAGATATAGTTATCTGAAGTAACTATAACGGGGGAATTTTATTGGTTTTTTACGAGTGAAATATCCACCTAACTATAACATGTTTGAAACCTATGGTTTTTTAAGTGAATATATATATATATATATATATATATATATATATATATATATATATATATATATATATATATATATATATATCACCTACTCCAGAACAACGCGCCTTTTCCCTGCAGCCTTCCCCTCGCAACCCGTTACCAGGAACAATGCTTTCTGGGATCTGTAGTTGGCAGTGAAACACAGTAACGGCGCGGTCATGTGACGAGGGGGCGGCATGTTCCATCCTATGGTGGTATAGCTGGACACATAAAGGCAGGACTAAATGGTGAATCCAGGTGACAGCGGTGTCTGATGAAGGCTACAAACGCCGAAATGCATTATGCCTATGCTGTTAGCGAATAAAGGTTCCCGTGATTTCCCCAAAGAGGCCTCTTACCTTTTCTTTTACGAAGGGGATTTGCTTATGGACATTTTACACGCTTGCCAACAGCGTGGAAGGGGCTCTGCTCTGTCAAGTGGCGGGAGTTATGTTGGCGTCAGCTGCTGCAGCTCGCTCTCTTGCTTCCGAGGTATCGGATCAGCTGCTGCTCGCCTCCACTACGGACAATGCTATGGATGTTGCCTGGATGGGCCCGTGACTACACGAGGGGCCGAGTGCACTTTCACTCTGTCTCACATCTTGCTGAAGCCTGTGTTGGAGGTTAGAGCGTCTAAGGGGACCCAAGGGAACTTGATGATATCATTCTTGCCTGAATCACCTACTCCAGAACAACGCGCCATTTCCCTGCAGCCTTCCCCTCGCAACCCGTTACCAGGAACACTGCTTTCTGGGATCTGTAGTTGGCAGTGAAACACAGTAACGGCGCGGTCATGTGACGAGGGGGCGGCATGTTCCATCCTATGGTGGTATAGCTGGACACATAAAGGCGGGACTAAATGGTGAATCCAGGTGACAGCGGTGTCTGATGAAGGCTACAAACGCCGAAATGCATTATGCCTATGCTGTTAGCGAATAAAGGTTCCCGTGATTTCCCCAAAGAGGCCTCTTACCTTTTCTTTTACGAAGGGGATTTATATCTATATATATATCCAATACCTCTCCTGAAGGGAAAGAGTGAGTCGCACACATCGCGGTATCTGCAAATTTTATTTACCACACTTAAGGCTCCGATGTTCCTAATGCATTTCGGCCAACTTTGGCCTTCTTCAAAGGAGGAGCTTCAAGCATTGGGGGCAACACTAACACACTCGAACCAGACGCTTGCTCAATTTATCTCCAGTGATTTTCCCTCTAGTGGGCGCCACGATGGACTGCAGCTTAAAGCATTCTGGTTCTCGTAGTTAGTTTGTTAGCCTGTTTTTGATTCGTAAAGATGTCCCGCAATCTTCTTGCACACCATTTTCAAGCGTGCTGGAATATATATATATTAAAATAGTACGGTAATCCTGCTTTATGCTAAAGTTAGCAATGGAGTGAATTGTAAGAAAAAAAGGTAATGGTTTGATCATAACAACGAGATAATTATTAGAATTATCCTAACCAGTAACACAATTGACATGCAAAATGGTGCTTTTGAGACGCTACACAATGAAAGGGTGTTGAAAATTGCATTTGTAATGGTCAATCACCTAATTGGCAAGAAAACTAACTGTGATTAATTGTATAGTATTTACTTTGGTGCACTGGGTGATTTTTTGGTTTAAAAAGTCATAAAAAGAAAGAAAAAAAGTTGAAAGAAAAGTTTTAATAGAACGCATATGTAAATCTGTTTTGTATATAACAATGAGATAAATTACTATATCTAGAATGCATAGCAGAGCCCTATAGGAAATGATGTAATGATACAGGAAACTCTATGTTTAAAAAGAAACAAAATGCCGCCGTGTCTTCGTCAATTTACCCGTGAGCAAGATCAATCAATCAATCAATCAGGGTTTGTTAAAGCGTGCTACTCACCCGTGAGGGTCTCAAGGCGCTGAGGGGAAAGGTAGGGCAGCTCCGGTCAGTCGAAGAGCCCGTCTGAAGGAGTGCCGGGTTGGTGAGCGTCTTATTTCTACTGGGAGAGTGTTCCATGCTGTGGCTGCAGTGTAGGAGAATGCTCTCCCTCCGGATCTGCTTCTGTGGACACGGGGGATCTCTGCCCGAGCGAGGTCGGCTGAACGGAGGTTCCTATTGGGTGCGTGGAAACTCATTTTGCTGTTGAGGTACTTGGGTCCAACGTTGTTGAGATATTTGTAGGCATGCATGAGTAGCTTGTAGGTGACTCTCTTCTAGACAGGGAGCCAGTGGAAGTGAGGGGTCATGTGTTTGTGGCGATGTATCCCTAAGATGAGCCTGGCGGCTGCATTTTGGATGGTTTGGAGTTTGCGAAGTAGGGATTTGTTGATTCCTGCGTAGGGGGCGTTGCCGTAGTCGAGCCTGATGGTGATGAGTGCGTGTATGACAGTCTTTCTGCAGTCAGGCGGGATCCACTTGAACGTCTTACGCAGGATACGGAGGCAGCTGAAACAGGTGGATGAGATAGCGTTGATTTGGCGGTTCATGGAGAGGGAGGAGTCCAAGATTATGCCGAGGTTCTGGGCGTGTTCCGTAGGGGTGGGCGGTGGGCCGAGGGTGGAAGGCCACCATGAGTTACTCCATGCGGATGGGCGGGGTCTGAAAATGAGAACCTCAGTCTTTTCGGAGTTGAGTTTGAGGCAGCTGTCCTTCATCCAGCTGGCCACAGTCCTCATTCCTTCCTGAAAGCTGAGTCTGGTGTCTTTTGAGTTACTGGTGAGGGAGAGGATGAGTTGGGTGTCGTCAGTGTAGGACACGATGCTCAATCCGTGCTGTCTGACGATGGTGGCGATGGGGGCCATGGAGATGTTGAACATGGTAGGGCTCAGAGAGGAACCTTGGGGAACTCTGCAGATGATGTTGGTGGGTTCAGAGAGAAGGGGGGGAGCCTGACTCTCTGTGTTCGGTGGGAGAGGAAGGAGCGGATCCAGTTGAGGGCGTCTCCCTGGATCCCTGCGTTGTGGAGTCTGGTGGTCAGTGTGCGGTGTGAGACGGTGTAGAAGGCTATGGAGAGGTCCAGGAGGTTGAGGGCCACGGTGTGGCCCTGGTCGAGCAGCATGCGGATGTCGTCGGTGGCGGCGATCAGGGCTGTCTCGGTGCTGTGGTTGCTGTGGAAGCCGGATTGGGATGCGTCCAGGATGCCGTTGTCCTCGACGAAAGTAGTCAGCTGGGAGTTAACAAGCCTTTCAGTTACTTTGGCAGCGAAGGGGAGGAGGAAGATGGGTCATTAGTTCTTTAGGTCAGTAGGGTCGGCTGAGGGTTTTTTGAGGAGGGGCTTCACTTCTGCTCATTTTCAGTCCATGGGGCAGGTGCCCGATGCCAGGGAGGAGTTGACGGTGAGGGCTAGCTCTGGAGCGATGGCCGTAGAGGCTCTGTGGAAGATGAGCGGGGGCAGGGGTCCGTGGGGGCTCCTGAGTGAATGTTCTTCATAGTGGTGGGGATGAGTTCGAAGGAGGCGGGGGCCCATGTGGTGATGGTTGGCATGGTGGAGGTAGTGGTCGTAAGGGTGATGTCACTCGTTGGTTCGTTGAAATTGTTATAAAGGGTCATGATCTTCTGGCCGAAGAAGGTGCTGAGCTTGTCGCAGAGATCTTGGGAAGGTGTGATGTCAGAGCTTTGCAGGGGGTTTGGTGAAATGCTTGATGATCTTGAAGAGTTTGCTGCTGTTGGCTGCTTTGGCGTTAATTTTTTCCCTGATGAATGTTCTTTTGGTGTCTCTTATCAGCTGGTGGTAATTCTTCATGGCGCTCCTATGGTAGGTGTGGGCTTCCGAGGTCTTCTGGTTCCTCCACGTTTTCTCGAGGCGTCTGCAGGTGCGTCTGGCCTCTAGGAGTTCTGTGGTGAACCAGGCTGCTTTTGGCAGATGTTTGGTGGTGGGCTGCCGCAGAGGGGCTAGTTTATTGGCGCAGATGGTGATCTATCGGTGGAGTTCAAGTGCAGCGTCGTCGGTGTCGGTGGTGGCTAAAGGGGGGTCGTGGAGGAGGGTGGAGTTGAGAAGGTCCTCGGTGATTCTACTCCAGTTTTGTCGAGGTGGGCGTGGGGCTTGTTTGGGTGCAGTGCTGGAAGTGAAAGTGAAATGAATGCAGTGGTGGTCTGTCCAGGAGTGCTGGGAGGTGTGGGTGACAAGGATGTTTGACCCCACAGTGAAGATCGGGTCCAGAGTGTGCCCTGCAATGTGGGTGGGTGAGTTTACCAGTTGATTGAGTCCCAGGTTGGAGATATTCTCAAGTAGCACGTTTGAGTCGGGGTCCTGGTGGATGTCGAGGTGGAAGTTTAGGTCTCCGAGCAGAATGTAGTCCGTGGAGGCGATGGCGTGGGATGAGGTGACTTCTGTGATGGCAGTCGTGGCTTGGGTGCGAGTTCCTGGTGGTCTGTAGATGAGCGAGCCTCGTAGGGTAGTCCTGGGGTTGGTGTGGATCTAAAAGTGGAGGTGTTCTAAGTTGGGAAGAGTGATGTTAGTGCTGGGCGTGGAGAGTTGGAGGGATGATTTGTGTGCGATGGCGAGGCCACCACCCAGGCAGTTTGGGCGATCTAACCTCCTTAGTTTGTAGCCATATGGTATAGCCGGAGCTTGCGTTGGTCCAGGTCTTGTGAAAAAGGCGACGTCAGGGGCGAGAGTGTCGAGTAGGTCCCAAATCTCAATGGCGTGCCGGGGAAGGGATCGCACGTTGAGAAGGATGCACTTGATGGTGTTGGCGGGTATCGCAGCAGGGGGTGCTTAGGTAGCTGAGACAGTGGCATCCATGGAGAAGGTGCTTTGGCAGTGAGCGCAGGAGAAAGCTCCTTGAGTGTTGTAGGGCGCTGCTCGTACGCAGTACTAGAGGCAGCTGGGTTTGAGTGCGCAGAGGCTGGCGACTGTGTAGAGGAGGGGGCCCAAAGAGCCAGGGGCTGACGGGCGCAGTCAGGCTTGCCTTAGGCACGACCGCCGTTATGAAGGGGAATGGGGCGGGATCGTGGAGGAGGCGGGCGGGAGACTGGCGAGGGGGGAGGCAGAGGGGAGGATCACCGGGGAGGCGGTAAGGCGCTACGGCGCTAAATCAATGGAGATCTGTGGAGATTGAGACGCGTTGGGTTGCTGGCACGCTTTGAAATAAAATTGCTGGAGCACTTTAAATCAATTGGAAGTGACTGAAGTTATTAAGGCATCTGCGAGTGCGAGTGGAATTTCCTGGTTGGATACATTGTAGCGAGTAGAAACCGCGTGATCCTGCCGTACCGCTGCCTGCACTGCCGGAGAGCATACAAAGTATCAAGAAAGAGGGTCAAGTGTGGAGTTATATACCTGTAGTCACTGAAAAAACCATAAGTTTCAGGAACGTTATAGTTAGAAATTAGCATTTAAAAAAACATAGAAATTCACTGAAAAAAACATAGGTTTTAGGGAAAGTTATAGTTAGTTGGACATTTCACGCCTACAAAACCAGAGAAATTCCCCCGTTATAGTTAGTTCAGCTAAATATAACTCGCGCCCCCGCAATGCACTGCTGATGACGTCACATATTACATCACTCATGACATGGTCAGTGACATCACTGATGACATCACTAAGATAAGTCTAAGATAAGTCAAAGGCTGCTGCAAAATCAAACTGAACTAGCAGTGTTGGCTGATTTGGATTCTGAGAGCTTCAGATATAGTCCATTACCACTAGAAGAGCAGTTTCAATGCTATGCATGGGTCTGAGGCCGGAGTGGGAAGAATCCAGGATCCTGTTGGATTCTAAGAGCCAAATAAGTTGTCTATTAATGCGTCCTTCCAAAAGATTGTTCCTCAATGATAAAATGAGAAAGACAGTATTGCGACAGGTCTGAGTCAGGGAGAGTATAGGATGTCTAGGCACTTTGTAATGGTACTGGACAATGGCCGCCATATTCTTAATCGATTGTTCACACAGGTCAAACTCTAAGCATAGTAGGGAGTTTAGAACATGTGAATGTATGCAAAAGATCCACTTATAGGCTCGGTACTCCATTGTTACAGTTAAGGTCCTGGAAAAAGCAAATTGGCCATAGCTAATGGTTGGAATGAGTTTAGCTCTTATTACCCTCCATATTGCTTCTGTAGACGGGCTACGCAAACTAGAGTGAAGCTTGCACAAAGCAAAAGCAAAGGTCACTGCCTTTCTTGTCTATACCATACAAGTAATGTGCAGTTTTGAGGTTGATTACTGGTGAACCATATATACAGATGGTTATATTTTGTGGTTGCCTAATCTTCATAGTAATTTATCCATATTGGAATACCACCCAATTTGCGACCAGTTTGTTCTTTTTATGTTCTTTTTATGTTTTATACTTTAAGGGCATCCAAGGCTTTTCTGCATCCTTATCTTGGTGTGATCCATTCAAACCATCACATCTTCATACTGCATCAAAAATAAGCCCTTCTGTACAATTTTAGGTACAGACGCTTTTGTGTTTTTTTAGATATTGACTAAGCACAGCTAATACAATATAAAATTCATGGCTGCCAGGGCACATCTTTTCTTTAAGCCTTTGTCAGTATAGACTTTGGAGGTTGCCATATTTAGTGTCACAGTGCAGTGTAGCAACACCTCGAAAAATAATGGAAACAAAGGAGAATATGACAGTAAAAGATATTATAGCTCCCTCATCAGTTCACAACAAATACACACCTGACACAAATCCTGCTATTAGTCTGTGAACACACAACATGTTTGGAACCCAGTTGTGATTCTAAGATGTTCATCAAACCTCTATCTTGATATATGTCATAGTATGCATCTTGAGATATGTCATAGTATGCATTTGCTAGAGTGACCGTAATCAACAGGCAGTGAAGCGTTGGACAGGATCAAGGCTAGGATAATGTCAATGAGCGATTGAAGAAACTGCTAGTTTCTGGGAACATGCAGGGGTAGATTTTCAAACATTTTGCATTAAGTTAGCATAACAAAAATGATTCTAACCAGCACAAAATATATTTTTACCAATTCACTTTCAAGCAAAAAATTGTTTTGCATTGGAAGGTACCCTACAAGTAATGCAGAATAAAGAATGTATTTGTGTTACTTAGGGCCAAGGGGGCGTTATATGGGTGGTACATGCGATCACCTATGCCCTTTGATACAAAGCCCTGTCTACAAAGAATTGTGGACAGGGTTTAGTGCCAAAATGTAATGCCATCTGAAAGGAGGCCTTAGGAGGAGGAATGTGTTCATTTCTCCTTTCTTACTTTGCATGTGTGATGCACTGTGCAGCACACATACAAATTGAGAAAATCATTTGAACTTGTCTCGGCATAGTATTTTGTACAGTAAGAGTACCCATCCTGTACAAAAGCTATGCTTGGCTTAGGCACACACCTTAGCACTATGGCACTATGGTGTGGGCCTTGAGCACGGCAGCTGAAATCAGTGCAGGCAATAGGGAGTTAGAAGGAGAGAGCCATATCTCTATAGATATGGTGCTTTCCTGCTCTCTCCCTGTCATGCAACTCACTGCAGCATTTTTGGCTTCTGCACTGCGGTGCAAGACTTCTTTCAAAATCTGACCCATAGTGTACACCTTAAACAATGGAGGATATATTCTTCCCAATTGTATACAGGGATGTTAACAATATCCTGGATGCATGGACTGGAAAGGCCTGCTGCTATATGATAGTTTTCTTTCTGTGACTATATTACCAGAGATGTAGTGTAGTCTTGACTGGTGCACTTTCAAAGTGGTGGGTCATAAATTGCTACCTCTAATAGGATTGTCAGTGTGAGTGGAAAAAATGAATCTACTCCATGATTGAAGGATTGGGAGATAAGTATTTGAATAACAGGGCCAATGGTACATTTTACAGCACACTATTCATACCAAATAAGTTGCTATTTCATAGGAGTGTTCAAGCTCATCCTCTACACTAAACCTTCTACATACAGCAATATTATTTACATGGAGTGTACAGGACCACAAAAGATCAAAACATACTTTGAAGGGAAGTGGGGATAACATTAGCATGTGTTATCAACATCTGATGAAATGTACCCCAGCACATCATGAAATGACAGCCATTACTGTAAGTTCCAATGTTACTAAGCAACCAAACTGAGAATTATACCTCCCAATCTCAACATGCAATACCCCTCAGAAAGAAGATTTAAAATATAGTTCACAAATGAATCATAGTTGTTATGTATATTTTTGTATTCCTGAAGCACAATCATAGCTGTGTAGCATATAAGTATGTATTTACCCAGGCACCAGCCAAATAATATAATCAATTAACCAATCACTATTTGTATTGCTCTGAACTGTCACCCCTAGAGGTATCTGGGCACTTAGACTCAAGACCTGGCTTTTTGAAGGAGACTTAGCATCCTATTTCTGAAGTACAGCAAGGAGGGTACTTTCAGAGGAGGAGGAGAAGGCTGTTCTGGGTCTTGGCGTCGATGACGGAGAAGGATCATCCCCCGCTACAGCTGCAATGGATGTGGGGGGTATGGGCAAGGGTGAGTAAGGAGGAGCACTGGTGCCTGGAAAGTTAATTACATTTTAATTGATAATTGATGTAGGATAGTCCTTGATCATGGAGGGATTTGTGGGCATGCGTGAGGATCTTGAAACGGCATCTCTTTTGGATGGGGAGCCAGTGGAAGTTTCTGAGGTAGGGGGTGAAGTATGAGCATTTTCGAGACCCAGGATGAGTCTGGCTACCGTGTTCTGTATGGTCTGGATTCTTCTGAGAAGCTGGGTGGAGATGCAGGTGTAGAGAGCATTACCATATTTGGTGCGGCTGGTGATGAGGGCCTGAGTGAGAGTCGTTCTGGTGTTCATTGGTATCCATCGGAAGATTCCTCAGAGAATACTAAGATTGTGGAATCAGCAGGAGGTGACTGCATTGATTTGTCATCTCATGGCCAGTCGGCTGTCAAGGAAGTTCCCTAGGTTTCGTGAATGGTCTGTTGGTGTTGGCCCGAGATCATCTGGCCACCAACTATGATCCCATGCGGTGGTGTTGTTCCCAAAGATCAGTATTCCTGTCTGGTTGGTGTTCAGTCTGAGGTTGGAGAAGTTAGTTTTGTCATTGGTGGGGTCCTCGGTGAGTGACAGGATAAGTTGAGGTCATGGGATCTGATAACATCTGCGGTGCGATGACATGTAGGTGTTGAATAAGGTGGAGCTGATTGATGATCTTTGGGGTATGCTGCGTGTGATGTCCTTGGGTGCAGAGGTGAAGGAAGATAGCCAGATACGCTGTGTGCATTCTATAAGGAAGGAGGCATCTTCCTCTATTCCAATGTTCTACAGCTTGTTAATGAGGGTGTTGTGTGAGATGGTGTCAAAGTCTGCAAGAGGTCAAGGTGAATTAGGGCTACAGTTTCTCCATGGCCGGGGAGAGTTTCATTGTCGTCTGTGGCAGCAATCAGTAAGGTCTTCGTGCTGTGGTCACCACAGAATCCTGATGGTGACGTGTCCTGTACGAGGTTTTGTTCCAGAAATCTCATGACTTATTGGTTGATGAATTTCTCAAGTACTTTGGCAGGGGTAGAGAGCAGAGAGACTGTTGATAGATTTTGAGATCTCTGGGGTTGGCGGAGAGTTTCTTAGGATGGGTCTGACTCCTGGATGTTTAATTCTGCCTGGGGTGTTTGCTGAGTTTATGGAGGTTTTGAGGATATTCTGAGTTTGAAGAGGTAGTGGGGTCAGGGTTTGGTGGGTGGCCTGGAGTGGATAGAAGACACTTATGGCTGGGCGGTCTTGGTTGTGAGCGGAGCCCAAGTAGTCATGGTGTGGGTGGTGTTGTTGAGGGTGGTGGCTTGGGGGTCAAAGTTGTTGGAGATTGTGTAAATCTTGCTGTGTAAGCAGTCTGAGAGGGTGTTGCAGAGTTTTTGGGAGGGGTAGGCTATTCGCTGTGGCTGTTGGGTTAGAGAATTCCTTGACTATTTCGAAGAGTACCCTAGTGTAGTTGGCAACGATATCGATCTGGGCAGTGATGGTTGCTTTCTTAGCTTCCTTGATGTGCTAGATGCTGAGGGATATTTTGTGAGTGTGCCATTGCTTCTCCAGTTGGTAGCAGTTGATTTTGGTGGTCCTAAGCTCTGGGATGTACCAGCTGGCTTGTGTTGAGTTTTTGTTTTCCATTTGCAGGTTTCAGTGGGGCAACTCTGTCAGTGCAGTCAGTGATCCAGGCAGAGAGGTTACAGACAGCCTGGTCAAGGTCTTCTGTGGCTTTAGGTTGGGTGGTAGTGAGGACATGTATCAATTGAGCTTCAGTGACCTTGCTCTTGCTACAGTGGGAAGTGGTGTGACCCTTAGCTATGGAGTGATGGGCATCTGAGGTGGTGAAGTGTACAATGGCAGGGTCAAGTCATGTAAGTTCTGTGGTGTGGCTCAATTTGATTGTGTCACAGGAAGTAAAAATGGGGTCCAGTGTGTGTCCTGACATTCACATGGGTTTGGTGACCAGTTTTGTGTGACCAATATTGTTTAGGTTCTCCAGGAGGGCAATGTTTCTGGCTTTGTGAGGGTTGTCGATGTTGAAGTTGAGGTTGGTAAGTCAGAAGTAGTGGTGGGAGTCTAAGGCCGGGGGGCAGATGAGGTTGGAGCTGGAGTTGCAGAATGTTAGTCAGGGTCCCAGGAGTCTGTAGACAAAGGTGCTTTATATTGTTATCTTCAAGTCTGTCTGTAGTAGGAAGCTGATGCTTTCCATGAGGAAAATGGATTTGCCAATGGTGATGGTGCATCTGATGGTTTCCTTGAAGATGATGGCAATGCATCCACCTTGTTTGTTGATGCAGTCTCAGTGTAGCATCTTATAGCCATCTGGAGTGACAATGGTGATGTGGTTTGAGGAGGGGTTGAGCCTTGTTTCTGTGATGAAGGCAACATCAGTGGAGAGAATGGTGAAGGTGTCCCAGATTTCGTGGGATGCTTGAAGAGGGAGAGAGCGTTGAGTAGGATGCATTGGAGTGGGACAAGGATGTTTGTGGTCTTCTGGGCAGGAGTGGCATGGGATCCTTTGTGGGTTGTATTGCAGGAGAAGTGACAGTGTCGGCAGGTGAAGGGTCCTTTGCTTGATCGCAGTGCGGAGATGACGCAGCTGTCACTTCAGTGTCCAGGGTCCAGCTTCAGGAATTTCTTAATTTATAGACCTGGAAGGTGGAAGGGGCTAGCAGGAGGACAGTATCGTGAAAAGCACAAGCTGGAGAAAATGGCAAGAGTGGGAGGGGGTGGTAACTGCAAGCGAGTGACCCAAGACAAAGTCCCAAACATAAAAACAGTAAATGAGGGCGTTAGTAAAATAAATAAGAAAATAAGGGCACAAAATAAGCTAGGGCACTAGAAATGTAAATAAAAGCAATTAATGGCACAAAATGGGTGCACAAATGAAAGGAGGCTGGGCGATGTTGGAAGACCTCACCCAGATAAGACAGCAAGTAGTGGTCCCCGGGACTGAAGTGGCATCCTTATGCTCAGGCAAAAAGAAGTCTAATAAGACTGCCAAGGCAAGCAGCAGGAGAGGGAGGACAGCGGTGCACTGGATCCAAGGCTGCTCCAAAATATCTGCTATTTACTCAGCGGCCAACAAAATAGTACATAATCTCTGGTGTTTAGCCAGTCATAGGCTACTTAATAGATATAATGTACAAATGACCAGCGCCAGGCACATAGCAAGAAGGAGGTCTTTATTTAGCTGGCTATAAAGAAAAAGGGGACTCCTGGCAGAAAAATGTACAATAGTTTGTAAACAGATAAGCGCATAGATTAAGCTTAATCAATTTTTTATTCAAAAAGACAGAAGCTTCTGAATTTGGCACTTCAGTCTGGGAGTATTCTGTCAGCAAACAATAGTGAGTATGGTTTTAATGCACGTTACATACATGTTTTATCGACTCAAGAGAATACATCTTCTAAATGTTCATAATGCTTGGTTTGATGATTGTGTAGGCTTCTTGTGGAATTCTTCTGTTTAGGCTTCTGTTTTAAGGAGATTGTGCTTGCTTAGTATTTCAAATCTGCCAAAACAGCAGCAGTCAACAACCAGCAGCAAACAGTGAATTAAGACATATAGGTGGCACCTGGGCCCTAAGGGAAGAGACATATACATTAGGTTGGGGGTAGATGGAACAGGCCTTGAACCATAATGACAAGGAGGGCTATGAGGGCCATGGCACAGAGATCAGGACCAGAGGGACAAAGACAAAAAGGGCAAGGAGCATCAGATCCATGTAGACAGACAACGAGGACCAGTACAAGGAAGCCAATGTAAAGAAGATCCAGATACAGGAGGGCCATGACCTGAAACAAAAGGACCAGGACTAGGACCAGGAAGACCACAAACTAGAAACGATCAGGGCTAACAGCACCTGGACACCCTAGATTAGAATGAACAGCAGAGTTATAAAGGATGAGAGAGTCTAGGTCTACCGGAGACTAAGAGGGCTAGGCAAATCAAGGCTAGTGGAGGAGCACCAGAAGACTCAATACATGATAACCAGACAAAGGAGTAACAGAGCTATGACCAGAATCACATAGACTATGGTGACCAGGATCAGAATGATTAGGAACAGGTATATAAGGGGAGTAAATAATCCAGGGGGCAGGACCAGGAGGAATGATTGATGAGAGGATAAAACGGTCTTGGGCCGGGAGCCTGTGAAACAGGAGACCTAGGGTCCAAATTAATTTGGGCATGGGTACATGGGAATTCTTTAATAAAAGAGAAATCGCAAAAACATTTTTACATACTCTAAATTAAAAAAATCCAGAAAATTTAAAAATCAATGTACACAAGTTATAATCAACGTTATATTTTATAAATAATTCAACATTAATTTGTTTGCATTAATGTAACATTATAAGTAATTTAAACAACTTCCCAACCTTTTCCACAATAACATCCATCAACCAACTGATCCAATAAAATAATCAAAATGTAAATATGCATTTATGGGTGCATAGTTTTCACCCAACCAGTAACTAATTTAACTTAAGTACATAAAATAACTAAGAAACAATGGATATAATTATACATCAATTGATGTTCAATTTCCAATATGAAAAGAATTAACAATAATATCAAATTAATTATAATTTAAATTACTTCTCACCCTTTTCCTTTGCAAGCCAAACAACCCCATACTACATTAGAAATTACAAACTTAATTTAAAAAATACCCATTTTAAATAAAAAAATAAAAAAATAATTATTATTATTATATTAACAATACTAACACCAAAAATAAATCTATAACTAACAGATTAAATTGTACAAAAAACAATATTTTTCTAGCTATATTTAAGTAAACAATATTAAATAAAACAATCGAATTGAAAACAATATTCTGTGGCACACATTTCTGTACCCACTGTGTTTTTGACATAATATTTTTATATCACAATATTATAAAATCAAAATGGTGTCTAAACATTAGCTTTAACAGTTTTCTTGACAATATGTATCTTGTCAACAAGGTTGGTGTCCAGAATAAACACAAGTGCCCTGGCAATGAGTAGAGGTTTGTATTGTAGAGGTCATTGTGTATGTTAGTGAGCGAGGTTTGGAGAACTTCTTGCTTACTGTTTTTTGCAATATCCGCAAACTCTGTTTTGGTGGATATAAGTTGCAGGTAGGTGCTGGACATACAGGTCTAATTTAGGGGTGGGAATAAACTTGCATGGGTTCCTGTTGTGTTTTTACTCAAAATTACAGCTAAATATTGCAAGTTTACATGAAAGTCCAAGAGAAGCATAACCCAGCATTTAGTGCTATCACCCTAGCACAAAATTCACCTTGGCATCCAAAATGGACCCAAGGATGCATTTTGCACTGACAAAATATTGCTAAATATAACATATCATGTACAGCAGCAATGGCCAGCAGTTAATTCCATCTTCTGTGTAGGTTGTTCCTGCACTCCCGGGGTATAATTTGTGCTAAATTACTTATAATGATGAGAATCGATGTAATAGCAGAATTGTCCATTTTTTTCATTTCAAACAATAACACAGAATGACAGAAATTACTCGTATTAGTCCAGCATATTTAACATTTTGCCTCATAACTGCCATTGGTTTATGCATGCAACAGTGGACATCTTGGAATGCTTCTTCTAAGCATAGGAACATTTTTTTATTTTAGTTTTATTTTTTATTGAAGTTCTTGTGTCAAGGTTACAATTGGAGAATAACATAAGTTGGCTAACACAAAGTAAGGATACAAAATAGAATAGAAAAAATTAATTACGAAATGCAGAAGTCGAACATTACTCAAAATAGAAACTCCAAATTCTGTTGAACTTCCTAATCCCACCAATTCGCTGTGCATATCGCATTTCACTCTTTCTAACATTCCTAATTTTTTGAAGCCAGGCATTAAAAAGAGGAACTTGAATTGACTTCCAGTTCTGGAGCACCAAGGACCTTGCGACTGCCATTACAATAAATAATAGGTTAACCATCTGTTCTTTCAAGCCGAGATCAGAATCGTATTCGTACAATGCTAATTTAACATTATACGTAATCTGGATCCCACAGTACTTTTGCAAATATTCGAATATCTCGTTCCAAATAGGCACAATTTTAACACAGTAAACTATAATGTGAGACCAGTTAGCAGGAGTATATTGCTGGCATCTAAAACAGGTGGCAGTAGTATTAACGAACATTTTAGCAATGTCGGCAGGAGTACGATAAAGAAGCCATTTACTGAAGAACAGCATTCTTCCCCAATTAGACCCTCGAAGAACACTAAAATTCAGCTTATTTATGATTTTCCAAGTGTTGATATGTGGTAAATAATTTCATTACCGGGACTTAATTTGATACAGAAACATAATAAAATAGCTCAGTAAATGAGAGGCAGAATCCGTGGTATTAGAGGTTCGGAATGGGCTTTATTCCAATGATCGATTATAATCGGTTGCTCCAAGTTCCATCACCACGGAGGTTCAGGAAGTGAAGTACATTTTTTATTGACAAGAAGTGATTTTTATAGAACATACATTACAATGAAACGAATGCAGTAGGCGTAACAATTGATAAGGAAAATGACGATTCACATGCGTAACCGAAAATGGGTGTAATAAGGAGTAAAAAGGAACATAATTGGTTATGATGTCATATATAGGTGGATCTATAAGATAATACTTGGCATAGATGCGCGCGCAGCAGCATGACGTGTGATTGACGTGCAACTAGGGGGTGAAGGGGACTTGACATTTACCTCTACATGTGGAGACGAAAAGTCTGGGGGGTCAAGTCAACCTAATCCCAAATCATATCTAACATCCTATGTTTAAAGAACTATGTTATCCACAACTCTCGGATAGAATCTATTCTATACTGACTGTGCGTGCGTGTACAAGCGTCTAAGTGTCTATACTAAATGCGAGGGAGTAGGAATATTCCATGGTAACAGGGCTATGAATTACTTGCATAAAGACAGAGAAGCCGAGCCTTTTGCTCGGTAGCTGGAAGAATGTTTACTTAAACTACTAGACAGGAATGCATTGGGCAGGGACGAAGCAGATAACTCGAAGGTGAAATACAGTTCTTGGCAGAGAATAGGCTGATGTCAGGCTTCGTGAGCCGCGCAGAGAATGAGACAAAGTTCATGGTCACAGATGCAGGCTCAGACTGGAGCTTTCAGAGGCAGAAGGCAAGAAGAGTTTGATGACAGAATCAGGGCCTACTTGCCTGGACTGTAAAATGGCATAAGTGAACCATATAAAGCCGGTGGCCTTTCGTACTTAGGAATGGAATATCCGGCCTATTCATGGCGGATCTGACAGAGGACATGTTGACGGTGGACGCACATGTGTTTGCGTCTTCATAACTGGAACTGGAGGGAACATACATGTACTTGTGATTCATACATGGAACCGTTGGGGTCCAAGATAGGGGACATAACTGATCAGAAAAATCCATATTTCCACATTCCCTCCTTGTCCCCTACTTGCCCGTTAAGAGATATCAATCTTCATCAATCCATTGATCTGTTCATATAACATCATTTGTTCTTCTTTCTTCTTCCGGGATCTTGAATGAAAATCTTGATGTGGAATGCACGATGTGGCACACAGACCACAGATCGCTGGTCCACATTGTAGACATAGACAGCAACTGAATAGTATGAGAAGGCCAATACCTAGGAAGGATAGAACTCTCCATCCCCAGGCTGATATCACACTCCAAAACCAACCGGACCAAGTCCAAGTGCCTGGGTTCTGGTGTATCTGGCTTACAATCTTATGAAGGCGAGTTATGGCTTTATATACAGATGGCGAATTTTCTGGTATGAATACGCAGCAGCTTGATCCGATGACCCTACAAGCTCCGCCCCTGTCAGCCAGGATGACGTCAAGGACAAGACGATTTTGAAGCACAACAATCCGCATAGCAGACTGCTCTTCTGTTAAATTGCCTAAAGCGGAAATAGTTTCATTCACCACTGCTTCAAGGGTTCTAGTTAATCTACGTATCAGCTTACTATTAGTAACAGTACCTATATAGGGAAAGATGCCTTTATTAAAATCTACATACTTGTCCCATGCTGTCTCAGTATAATCGACAATTGGGAGATCTCTTCGCTCTCTGTTGTGTACTAAATGAATATTTCTATAATAATCAGGAGGTGCTAGGAAAACAGGTGGCAAAAGAAATGCAATGTAGCAGGTACCATCCCAATCTAGAGGTAGACGCATATATGCAGTCTGACCACATATAAAGTAGGAGTGGCGATAAGCTCTAAATGAAGATTTGCCTTGATCACTGAATTCTACTATAGTAGTGCATTTACTATGGCCCATATGTATCGAACCAACTTTTCTTACACACAATTCACCCTTCGCTGGGAAGACTGACATGGTGGGTAAAACTAGTTCAACTTCGGATTCGACATTTAGAATCATGAGATTAGGTGTAAAATTACCTAATCCATATACTTCATTTTCTAGATCAGTTCCTGTTCCTTTGGGGCGACCCTCCTTGTCGGGGTAACAGACTTTAAATAAAACGAGGTTCAGATTTCCCCATACCCAATGGTCTTGATAAACTGCTGTGTCTGAGTCTATGGAATTGATTAAACTAAACCACGCTCCACAGGAGCCATTATGTGTAAACGGATGTGGGAAGAAAGGCAGAACTCCTTCATAATTCTGATAGGGAGGGAGCCGGCCACACACCCAACAATTAGTAGCATTACTAGTCTGATGGGAATGATGTAACATACTAATAAAAGTGTTATTGCGCAGCGCAAGTCTATAGGACAATTCGTGCGGGGGTAGGTCACTAAAATAATGTTCAGCAGTGACATTGTAAACGTTTCTGGCAATAGGGTAATATACGTGCAACAATATACTTGCAGTAATTATTAAAAGACTTAAGAAAAACAATGTTAATAATGTCACTATGCAGTGACTACGCAGTGATTTACAATACGCCTGTCGTTTCAACATTTTTCGCGATTCTCCATGATTCAGGTCTAAGGGATACATGTCGGAGACAGATTCAACCGCTTCACCTTGGAGAGGACTTAAACAATCAAATCGTCCGACGGTCTAGGCCTTAGTCTTAGTTTATAGAGTTCCTTGCTGTCGGTCTCAGCCAAAGGTAGTTTTGAGTCAATGGGTGAAGACACACGAGGTGGGCTATTTACATCTGCAGGAAGTCCATGAAATTTCTTGATATGACTCGAATGAATCCATCCTTTTCTGCCTTCAATCTTCACGGCTGTTCTTGTGGTCAGCAGGACCAACTTGGGTGACTTCCACCTGGGCTCCAGCTGAGTCTTTCGGTCGAAATTCCTCACAAGGACGAGGTCTCCCGGAACTACGTCAAGGGGTTTCACCTCAGTGTTGTCGGGAAAGGCTGCAGCTACCTGTGAACGACAAGATTGTAGTGCAGACATCAAGGAAGCCAAGTAATCTGTCAGCATATTACAGTCAATATCAGTTATTTTGCGTGGCATAGGCGTCCCCCACATATTTGGTGGTCTGCCGAAGATCACTTCATACGGGGATAGCCCTGTTCGAGAGTGTGCTACCATTCTCGTGAAAAAGAGTGCAACTGGTAGTGCTACTACCCAGTCGACACCTTTTTCCCTGCATATTTTGGACAATCTAATTTTCAGGGTCTGATTATGTCTTTCTACGAGACCTGCTGCCTCGGGGTGTCGGACACAGTGGAATTTCCACTAATATCCTAACAGAAGTGAAACATGTTTCATTAATTCGGATGAGAACGGCTGGCCGTTATCTGAATGAACAACACGTGGTAAACCGTATCGTGGGAAGAATTCTCGAACCAACTGTTTGGCAGTAGTCGGGGCAGTGTAATCTGAAACCGGGTATGCCTCTGTCCAACGGGAAAGAGCGCAGACAACTACGAGAACGTATTTGAATCCTCGACATCGTTCCATCTGGATATAATCCATCTGGAGGACTTCAAAAGGGTGATCAGGAGGATGAAATCCACCCTGTTCTACGGGAACGCTTTTTCCTGGGTTGAACTGGCAACAGATCATACAGGTACGGACCTTTTGTTTGGCTGCTGCTCGTAAATGTTTATTGAACCAAATGTGTTGAATGCTATCTAGCATAGCTTTTTCTCCTAGATGTGCTGGACTATGTATAGTGTTAATTATAACTTGGACCATTGAATCAGGAAGGAACCACACAGACTTTTCCTTCATCATCCATCCTTGGTCCGTTTGGATCCCTCCTAATTCAGTCCATTTCTTTATTTCATCTGGTGTGGCATGTGTCTGGATGTCGATTACGTCAAGAGTAGGATCTTTAACTGTCATACAATGTGTCGGCATCGGGACTATTGTCTTTGTCATGTCGGAGGTTTGAGTTTGAGCAGTCTGTTTAGCTGTTCTGTCGGCTAGATCATTGCCTTGAGAAATGATATCAGTAATCTTCGTATGAGCCTTACATTTCATAATTGATATTGCAGTGGGTAGATGTATTGCATCTAATAAGGCATGAATGAGGGGTCCGTGCTGAATGTGGGCACCGTGGGAAGTTAAATAACCTCTCTCTCGCCACAGCACGCCGAAGTCATGTACAACTCCGAATGCATAACGTGAATCAGTGTATATGTTAACTTTTTTATTCGTGGCTTGAATACAGGCTTGTGTCAGAGCGATGAGCTCTGCGGCTTGGGCTGACAAAGTATTTATACAATTTGTTTCAATGACTTCAGTATCTGTTGTGACTGCGTAGGCAGCCACTAACTCTCCTGTATTTGTTCTCATACATGAACCATCTACGTACAATGTCAGGTCTGGATCTGACAATGGGACATCGGTTAAGTCTTGTCTGGGTTTCGTCGTTATAGTAATAACTTCAATACAGTCATGGGATAGTGGGTCTGTTCCGGTTACTGGCAAAAGTGTGGCAGGATTCAATGTATTACAGCGTCTGATTTCTATATGTGGCTGAAACAATGTAAGTTCGTACCCTGTAAGTCGCGCTATAGTCAAGTGTTGTGTTTGCGTTCTATTTACAAGAACCTCTACTGCGTGTGGTACTTGAACTGTCAATGGATGTCCTAACACTATGGCGTCGCTCTGTCTTATTGCTAAAGCTGTTGCTGCCACTGATTTTAGGCACGCAGGAAGAGCCTGAGCTACGGGATCTAATGTACTAGAAAAATAAGCACATGGTTTGTGTGCTCCTGCTTGTTCCTGTGTGAGTACTGACAAGGCAGTACCTTCGCGTTCTGTAACAAAAAGTGTAAACTGTTTTCTGTAACATGGCGTTGCTAAAACAGGTGCTTGACATAAAGCTTTCTTTAGGCTTTCAAAAGCTTGTGTATGTTCCTGAGTCCAAGGGAGAACAGTCGATGTGGCTGCCTCCTGTGTTGTCAACTGAATGAGTGGTTTTGCTAGGAATGCATACTGAGGAATCCACTGCCTACAATATGAAGTGAGGCCTATGAAAGCTCGTACCTCCTTTTGTGTCTTGGGTATTGGCATGTTAGCTATTAACTGAATGCGGTCGGGTGCAAGCTGCCTTCCCTCCTTGGACAGCGAGTGTCCAAGATAAACAACTCGCTGGACACAGAATTGCAGCTTAGAAGGGGACACCTTGTGTCCCTTTTCGGCTAGAAATTGTAAAACTGTTAGTGATGCTTTTTCACATTCGGATTCGCTTCTCGCGGTGATCAGCAGATCATCGACATATTGAAGCAGAGCAGTGTTAACTGGCATGTGGATACTGTCGAGTTCTCGTTTCAGTGCTTGGCTATAGATGCTGGGGCTTTCTGTAAATCCTTGAGGTGCGCGTGAGAATTTAAAGCTACGTCCATTTAAACTAAATCCGAACAAATATTGGCTTTCCGGATCTATTGGGACGCTGAAAAAAGCATTCTTGAGATCAATTACAGTAAAGAATGTTGCTTCGGAATCAATAGCTGTCAGTAATGACGAGATATCAGGGACCACAGGAAATTGCGGCACAATGCATTTGTTTAATTCGCGCAGATCAATAACCAATCGATATACTGGCGGGGCCTTTGGATCTGTTCGTTTAAGAATTGGAATTATCGGTGAATTACATACATTGGAGTCCGTTTCCACAACTACTTCTTGGGCAATGAGCTCGTCAATGATTTGCAGTAAAGCCACTACAGCATCTGGTGGTAACTTGTATTGTCGCATTCGTGGTAGTACCACTCCTGCCTTTAATGTGACTCGATACGGTGTAATATTCATGCAACCGACATCAGTAGGGCCTTGTGCCCATAGATGTGTGGGTAAAGTCTGTAGTCGGGGATCCATGTCTCTAGATACATAGTGACCTTCAAAATCACGTAAAAACAATCTTACTCCTTCCGGAGAACAACATATTATGGCTCCTAGAGCTTTCAGTGTTTTTATTCCTAACAGATTTTCTGGACATGATTTAGTAAGCAATAAATCTGTAGTTCGGGTCAGAGGTCCTATCGTAAGTGGAAGAGGCTGTGATACGTCATTAACAATAGGTTTTCCTGAAAAACCAAGGGAAATATTCTGTGAGCCTGAGAGGGGTGCCCCTGGAACTTCACTACGTTTTATGGTTGTTCGACTTGCCCCTGTATCGAGTAAAATTTTTCTGTCTTGGCCTAATAATTCACTATGTACATAAGGTCCTTCTTGATCTACAGGGATCTCGATAAGGGGTAAGTCAACTTCCCTCTCTAGGCTGGTTCATGCGTATCGTTGGTAATCAGGATAGTCGTACTGTGCGGTCTGGTACAGTTGTCGTGTCGTGGTTTGTGTGGCAGCCACAGGCAGCGCTGGTGCAGCTGGCACAAACTGTATAGACTGTGGTGGAGCTGGCATGGACTGTGCATGCTGCGGGGCTCCTTGTTCATTCTGATCCTGTCTAGGTGGCCGTGGTCTTTCTTGTGTTTTACCTATGGTGATATTATGTTTCAAAACTGGACAATCGTGTACGTAATGACCTGGCTTTTTACAATAATTGCATGTCCCTTTTACAGGTCCTGCTGAATCACCGGAATGCGTCATACCCTTTTTATGACCTTCAGCTGGAACTGTCTGAGAAACTAGCATTTTCATTTTCGTGTCTTTCATGCGTCTGTGTTCATGTTCTTGTTCCTCTCTAATTCTATTGTGATGGTATTGTAACATTTGTAACATTTGTGATGGAGTGTTACCTTGCCAGGTACTCTCGAATTTTAATACTCTATTCTTTACTTGGGGCAGGGCATTTTCTACTAATTTTGTTACAAACAGATGCGGGTATGATTCGCTACTTGCTTTTATGCCACTATTTATACCAAAACATTTTTCAAATCGGGCATAGTAATCACTAGTGTCTTCATCTTGCTTCTGCTTACAGGCTGAGATTGTACCCCAATCTTCCTTTTTCGTAGTTAATAAACGTGGCAGTACCTGTACTAGTAAACCTGGTAGTGCTTTAGTTTTATCCCCAAGTCCTGCTCCTGCAGTTCGGGCCCTTTCTTCTGCTTCTAATACTGACCATTCTATCTTTTGGTCTCCTACCTCCCACTCTTTTTCCTTGAGTTTCTCATAAATACCAGCAGGCATCAATACCTTTAATATTGTCATAATGTCGGGATAGGTATACTCTCCCATGAGTAACATGTCTTTAATTTCTCGGTGAAAACCCGCTGGATCCTTGTCATGACTGGGTACCACTTTCTTCATTTCTAACAATTCTATTTTCGTTATGGGCGTATATACAAATACGCGTTTAAACTCATTGTCCTCGCCTTTTATTGGGTGCACTTCTCGTAAAGGATTCTGTCTATCCATGTAATACGTGGTTCTTTCCTTGATGGGCAATGAGACACGTTCTGAACATACAAAAAGAATATACTGCTTTCTTGATTCTAGAATTTCTTTAATTAATTTAGTACCTGAACCTCTCCATCTATTCATGAGCAATTCAGTCAATATGTCAGGCAAGGGACCAGGGTCCGAATGCTGACTCTGATATAGTATGAGGAGTTGTTGAATCATATAAATCCCAGCTAACCGCTGTTCATCTGGGGTGAGATTCAAAAATGTGCGTGCTACTGTATCATCACTATATTTTCCGGGACTGTCCACCCAATGGACAGCTGACCTAGCTAAATCTTGTTCATCCATAGAATCGAGAAAATGATAACCCCTTCGTTCTCGGAGTAATTTGTCGGCGGTTTGGAACGAATGCTCGTTAGACCTTATATTAATTATAGGTATTTGGAAATTCCTGTTATTATCTGGACATATCGGACGTATCCGGTCAATAAGGCCTCTATTACTATTACAAGATCTTCCTCTACCTACATAGGCTATGGTGTCTGACTGTCCTGCGGGCAGTCCTGACCCTTCGTCCTCGCTTTGATCGAACTGGTCTACCGCTAATCTTTCTTCACACAGGCGTTCTATTTCTTTACGGATCTTTCGGCACATGGCTATTATACAATTTTGCTTATCATGTCTACCTTCTGATATATTCTGGCTCCATCTGGTAAGAATTTGCATTGCTTCCGGGTCTACCCCCGGTCGGTCTTGATTTCTGATCACACAATTTATGAGGAAACGTAACAGTTCCCCCTGTATCTCCACTTTCTGGTATTCCATAGCTCTGTTAATACATTCTGAATCTTGCCCTGTTTGGACAAAATGATATATTTTATCTAGATGAGCAGTCATTCCTGGTAACTTCCCTAAATACACTGCGGCTCGTCTAATACGTAATGATGCCAGGGTCATTTCGTCCTCTTTGCCGGGCACAGGATCATATCTACAATCTACAAGAAGTTCCTTAAGTGTACGGGAATTTATGAGTTTGGGTGTACGTGAATGTGCTGACTCCTGAAAGGTAAGTTTATTTATTCTGGGTGGCGTAGAAAAAATATTGGTAGCACCTCCCGTAGCCCCATCTGGGGTGTCGGGTGTGAAAGGATTCGTTGAACGTGACACAGCAACTATAGGTGTGGACACAGCTATAGAAGTAGCTGTAGGAACAGATGCAGAAACAGATGTGCTTGCCGGAACTTGTGACACGATCTGTTGCTGTAGAGATACTGGTACTGGGTCTTGGCGTTGAACCTCCCTGGTATGCGGTCTATGTGGGGCGGAATTAGCATACTCGGGGGCTGCGTCATCTAAATATGAGGAAAGAAAAACATCTTCTGCGGTTCTAGGATGCCCCTTAGGATGTACCTTTATTGGGAATAATGGTGGTGGCAAGTCTTTCGGTATCTCTGGAGTAGCCTTAGGTAATCCTTCGGCCAGAAGGGGATACATACCATTCATAAGGGCATTTCTTTGTCTGTCTACTTGTTCTGTCTTCACTCGGATACCTTCCTCAATTAATAGATTTTCTCGAACTTTATTTGAACTCTCTTTATTCTTTTCTTCCTGTCGGAGTGCTTTTTCTGTGCGTCTATGAGATTCTTTACGCCATAACTCAACGGCGTCTTTCTGTGACTGTCTGACTTTCCTTTTCCATAACTCTTCCTCTACTTTCATGATGCACTCTGCATCCCAGGTCCCCGCTGCGGGCCACCTCTGACTTTCTGGTAATTCCTTGGTGTAGTCTACCCATAAATCAAGAAATAATATAGCGTCTAAGCCATGTTTATGATACATGAAGTACCCTGGAGTGTCCCTAGGAGGAATAGGAACGGCTTCTTCGAGTACCCCTTTTCTTGTAGTGATCTGTCTTAGTTTCGAAAAGAGCGGCATATTGACAACTGATCCGATACTTAATCTTGAACACACTTAGTACAAAAGCACAATAATGAACAACCATTCATACCACAATATGCAGGACGTTCAACACATTAAACATTAAACATTAAACATTTTTTTAGCCTTTAAAATAACCAACAATGATGATCGTCTGCATAACTAATCACCAAGCATAATTCTTGACAATAACTAGATACTTCGGAATACTTGATATACTGCTAAACCGTACATATACACTGCTAAAACAGTGCAGACCGGATTTGTGTACCCAAACCCGTCTTGACCGGCACAATCTATGTGCACGTCAGAAATGCCTCCCCAGTAATGGTACTCACCGGGTAGCTTCGGAAACGGAAGGCCTCGGAAACTGGACTTGGACCGGACTGGACTGGACTCGACTCGTCGGAAACTGGACTCGACTTCGGACTTCGGGAAACTGGTGGGCCTCTGTATACCTCGGATCTCGCTCTCTCAGCTAGGCTCTGGTCGGGATACTTCGCACTTCTCACCGCCTCGTCTGGGTGTTGATCGCAGCCTCAGTCGCCCCCGCTTGACCGGAGGGAGATACAGGAAATCCTGCTGGTACGCGTTATTGTCCGTCCAGCTGTGGCAGGAGACCGGGCCTGCAACTCACCGCCGGCGCGTGAGATGAGAAAGTGTCCCTGTTCGGGCGCCATTCATGTGGTAAATAATTTCATTACCGGGACTTAATTTGATACAGAAACATAATAAAATAGCTCAGTAAATGAGAGGCAGAATCTGTGGTATTAGAGGTTCGGAATGGGCTTTATTCCAATGATCGATTATAATCGGTTGCTCCAAGTTCCATCACCACGGAGGTTCAGGAAGTGAAGTACATACTTTATTGACAAGAAGTGATTTTTATAGAACATACATTGCAATGAAACGAATGCAGTAGGCGTAACAATTGATAAGGAAAATGACGATTCACATGCGTAACCGAAAATGGGTGTAATAAGGAGTAAAAAGGAACATAATTGGTTATGATGTCATATATAGGTGGATCTATAAGATAATACTTGGCATAGATGCGCGCGCAGCAGCATGACGTGTGATTGACGTGCAACTAGGGGGTGAAGGGGACTTGACATTTAGCTCTACATGTGGAGACGAAAAGTCTGGGGGGTCAAGTCAACCTAATCCCAAATCATATCTAACATCCTATGTTTAAAGAACTATGTTATCCACAACTCTCGGATAGAATCTATTCTATACTGACTGTGCGTGCGTGTACTAGCGTCTAAGTGTCTATACTAAATGCGAGGGAGTAGGAATATTCCATGGTAACAGGGCTATGAATTACTTGCATAAAGACAGAGAAGCCGAGCCTTTTGCTCGGTAGCTGGAAGAATGTTTACTTAAACTACTAGACAGGAATGCATTGGGCAGGGACGAAGCAGATAACTCGAAGGTGAAATACAGTTCTTGGCAGAGAATAGGCTGATGTCAGGCTTCGTGAGCCGCGCAGAGAATGAGACAAAGTTCATGGTCACAGATGCAGGCTCAGACTGGAGCTTTCAGAGGCAGAAGGCAAGAAGAGTTTGATGACAGAATCAGGGCCTACTTGCCTGGACTGTAAAATGGCATAAGTGAACCATATAAAGCCGGTGGCCTTTCGTACTTAGGAATGGAATATCCGGCCTATTCATGGCGGATCTGACAGAGGACATGTTGACGGTGGACGCACATGTGTTTGCGTCTTCATAACTGGAACTGGAGGGAACATACATGTACTTGTGATTCATACATGGAACCGTTGGGGTCCAAGATAGGGGACATAACTGATCAGAAAAATCCATATTTCCACAGATAGCAAGTACGTGATTCTCCTGTTCTTGCCATTTTTTAATTGCTTTCTGGCTCAGATCAACCTCAATGTATTGAGCTAAACAACGTTTCCATGCCCCTGGCTTCCTCTTCCTAGAAGTCATAAACAAATCGTCCCATAACTGATTAGAGGAACCAATGCTTATTGGCTCCACTTGTACCAACATTTTAAAGATCGAAACATACGAGCCTAATAACATAAAATGCACTGAAATAATAAGCTGCATTTCTCCAGGTAACAACCATGTCCCCTCCCTTAAAAAATCTGACAGGGAGTAAAATCCCAGACGTGCCCATTGTAGCGCAATATCAACTCCAATTTTCATTCCCATAAAAATGAGAGCATTTCTTAACCCCTTGAGTGCCCATGACAAGATGGTCTCGTCATGGGCCGCGGTTGCGCTGTGCCCATGACGAGACTATCTCGTCATGAACCCCACCCACTAATGAAACGCCCGGCACAGGGCGTGGAAAGGGCGGGGCACTCAAGGGGTTAAGGGGGTTCTAATATTGAATTGCGGGAGAGAATATCTTTTAAGAAAAACATCACGACGCTTAAAGAACCAAAGCATCATCTTATATCGAGCGAGTTTCGGTAATTTAGGAATATGTAGCGGAGATGGGATCTGAGCCTCATAACAAATTCTGTCAAATAGAAATTAATAAAAACATTTGGGGTCTGCATTCCAGATTTAAACCGCTCTACATATTGGGCAAAATATGCGCTATAATAATCTCTAACATTGGGTACAGCTAAACCTCCCAATTCAGTGTCGGTATAAAGAGTCCTCATTGCTATCCTGGGACTTTTTTTGCCCATATAAACCCTGAAAATAATGATTCCACTTTTGAAAAAAAAACACTGGGCAAAAAACAAGGAATGGCAGAAAATTAAAAATCAAATAGCGGAAGAATAGACATTTTTATAAGTGCCACCCGTCCAAAGAAGGAAAATGGCAGCGGGTCCCATCTAGTAAACAAGGATTGAACCTTGCGTAGAAGAGGATCAAAATTCAGCATAACTAAATCGGAAACCAAAATAGAGTACATAACTCCTAAGTACCTCTTCGGTCTTGAATTGATACAGCCAAGTAAATCAGTGTGTAACTCCACCTCAACCCCACCACAAACTAGTATTTCCGTTTTTTTTTTATTAATTCGATAACCACCCAAATCTTCGAATTCTTCAAAAAGCTGAAGAGCAGCAGTTTGAGATTGAATATCCGTCTTAATCAATAACAAGATATCATCGGCATATAGTTTGATTTTTGCCATGGAAGGGATAGGGGGAGAAATATTCACAGATTCACGAATAGCTGTAGCTAACGGTTCAATAAAAA
The DNA here is from genome assembly GCF_964204655.1 of Triturus cristatus. Classification (NCBI taxonomy): domain Eukaryota; kingdom Metazoa; phylum Chordata; class Amphibia; order Caudata; family Salamandridae; genus Triturus; species Triturus cristatus. Next base: position 163,036,544 of record NC_140585.1, read on the forward strand.
AAGCAAAGAGAATAGGGGACAAGGGGCAACCTTGCCTGGTGCCCCGTTGAACCGATACTTTGCCGACCATAACTGAATTAATAATTATATTGGCTTTGGCACCCATGTACAAATTCTGAATTAAACTAATAATCTGTGGAGGAATTCCAAAGTGCTTTAAAATAACAAATAAAGCTGTCCATACCACCAAATCAAAGTCTTTTTCCGCATCTAACAATAGAATTAAAGCAGAGATTTTGTTTGACTGAAAATAATCTAAAGCCTCAGTAAGAAAATGTGTATTAGTAGCTAATTGTCGGCCTGCCACAAAGCCATTCTGATCCGGATGAATAAGATCCTTTGCAATGTAATTAAAACGTATTGATAATAATTTAGTAAGGATCTTATAATCAGTGTTAAGTAATGTGATAGGCCTATATGAGTTGGGATCTTTAGGATCTTTGCCTTTTTTCGGGAAACTAACAACTGTGCCCTCCCCAAAAGAGTCTGGAACTTGCCTGCCCACTAACATATCATTAACTAATTGTAATAAGAAATCAGAAAAGGCGCTAAAGAAAACCTTAAAGAATTCAGCGGGGAGGCCATCCGGGCCACAAGCCTTACCAATTGGAAGGTTCTTCACCACTAATTCTAATTCTGACTTTGAAAACAAGAGCATCATTGCTCCACTGTCTGCCTGAGATAGAGAGGGCATATCATATCTTGCTAAATAATTAGAGAGCCTAGAATGATCTATCTCCTGATGATGACTATATATCTGTTTATAGTGAGAAAACATTATAGTGCCAATAACATCAGACTGTGATGTTTCTATCAGAGTGGTAGGAGACTTTAAAGTACGAATTAAATTTGCGGCAGCTTGCTTCTTAGCCTGCCACGCGAGGAGTTTACCAGAGAAATGACTCTCCTCATAACTCCTCTGAGATTGTGTAAAAAATTGCTGTTCACTCTGTGTAGCAAAAAGCGTACTGAGTTCACGTTTGGCCTCGTTTAATTTTTTTTGTGCAATACTAGAAAAGTTGGATTGTCGGAGCCGAGTAAGTGAACAAATTCTTTGATAGAGTAAGGTCCTAGCTTGTTTAATAGTGCGCCATTCTTCTGCGTCTTTACCGATGATAATACCACGAATAAAGACTTTTAATGAGTCCCAGATAATATGCAGTGGAGCCGTATCTGAATTGCGAGCAATAAATTCGACAATTTCCAATTTTAAAAAAGAGACCCAATTACTATCTTTTAGGTACATTTTGTTAAATATCCATCTCTTAGGGGGCCTAATTTCTTCCCCTACTTTAAACTCAATTACCAACATTGCGTGGTCTGAGAACCCATTATGCAGAAATTTCTGGTAAGAAAATTTTAATAACCTAGAGGCCAAAAAAAAGTCAATGCGAGAAGAAGATCTATGTCTTCCCGACCAATAAGTAAATTCTTGTTTTTGTGGGAATTTTAATCGCCATGGGTCGCAAAGATCGAGTAATGCTATATTCTTCATAATTGACCTTAATGACTTTGGTTTAGATTGTTTCTTTAAGGGACCAGTGTAATCTAGTTTTATATCCATGAGGATATTAAAATCCCCGCCTATAACTATATCTCCCCTGACCATTAGTAGTGATTGAAATAACTCCTCATAGTTGGGGGCACGATCTTCCACTGGGGCATAATAACTAACAAAGGTAATTGGCCTATTCCTGTCTTTTATTGCACAAGTGGCCCAGCACCACCGCCCTGCCCCCCATCTTCAAACTGAATAATTTCTGCGTCTAAATTACGATTAATGAAAAGCGTGACCCCCCTTTGAGATTCTTGAGCGCATGAGAACCCACGATATGAAGACCAGGTTTTAAACATAGGAAAAGAGTTCATTTTGTCCACGGAAATATGGGTTTCTTGCAACATCACGACTGCTGGGTGCTCTGTTTTAATCCATAACTCGATGGTGCGCATTTTTTTTCTATTATTCAGTCCATTAACATTGAAAGAAATCACTCTAACCCCTCCAATAGACATTAATCATTGAAAATAGCTTTGTGCCAACATATTTTCCATCACAAACCACAAGAACTTCCATTTTCCATTTTCAGACCCCACCCACCCCTGCCCTCCACCCAAGTGCTCCCCCCCAGCACCTAGCCCCGTGGCCCTGTACTACACCTACAGCTCCCTCCCACGCTGGCCACATGGCACTAACCCCTCTCGTAGAGGCGCCTTGGTGTTGCGCCCCTGTTCCCATGACCCCCCAGTTCCTTACCTGCACCCCCCTCCCCCAAAGTGGTAATATACAAATAAAGAAAGAGAAGAGGGAAGAAGATAAAACAAATAAAAAGGGAGAAGGAGAATCTCCAGTAACCATCAGACCAAATCAGATCACAATCCAAAATTATCCTAAATTATCCTAACCCTGGATCAACATCTGTAAACAAATAGAATTTGCCCTTAATCAGAACTTTTAACTTTGATTGCTGTGCAATCGATGCTTGGGCACCTTTATCCTTAAATAACTGGAGAATCTTTACAAAGTCTTTTCTCCGTCTGGCAGCAGCAGCCGACATATCGGAGAAAATCCGGCACTTAGTAGTAGGATTAACATGAAATTGTCTTTGCTTGAAAGCCTGTGACAGGATTATTTCTTTAACACGTACATCTGCAAAATTAACAATAATAGTCCGAGGAAACGGAGAATTGGGGAATGGATGAGCTGGAACTCGATGCGTCCTGGTGATTGTTAAGTCACCCTTAAACTCGGGGACGACCTCTCGAGAAAAAAAAGAAGTAATCCATTGCGTCACGTCCGACCCCTCAATGTTCTCAGGTACACCCACTATTCGAAGGTTTGACCTTCTATTGTAATTTTCTAACTCATCCAATTTAAATTCAAAGGCCTTCGAGAATTTAGAAACACTGGTGATCTCTTTCTGCATGATGGTCTAATTGTCCTCCACCCCGGAAATTCTAGTCTCAGATTCGTGCAGTCGATTTGAAAATGAAGCCATCGAGTCTTCAATTTTATCCAGACGCTTGCAAATCACCTCCATTTCCATCTTTTGAAATTGCTTCATCTCTCTTATTTCTTGCAGAATCAAGTTCAATATATCCTTAACAGAAATCTGAAAATCCCCAGTGGTCTCAGTATCCATCCCCTTAATCGGACTCTGAGACAGAGTAACCCCACTGGAAGCAATCGTGGAAGTACAGATGGGAAAAGTAGAAAGATCTTTATCACTAAGAGGTGTGGGTCTTATGTTTATAGGTGGAGGGTCTATTAAGCTTAGATCACCAGTTGAACCCAAATTTTCCATGGGAGGAATGACTATTGGAGAAGTTGAAAGGGTTAGAGGGGTTGGAGCCCCTGGTAACACTGCACGAGTACAAACTATATTAGTAGGGGCATGTATTGCTCCTTTTCGCTCAAATAACAGGAATTGTTTAGAAGCCTTGAGAACAGAGACTGACGTAGCCTATTTAGATACCTGTGAATCGAATAAGGCCGCTGGATTAAAGCCCTGAGTTGTTTCAGGTAATTTGACTTCTGAGCCTAATAGAGCCATGTCCATTCCCCCCATGGATGACTCCATTACCTCCTGCGCCACACTAATAACGGATTTACAAGGATTCTGATGGCAGAGCTGAATCGGGCTAGCACCCGGGAGACCGTCCTCGCCTTCTCCGGAGCTCTCCGAAATTTCAACAGAAGAGATTTCTCTCTCCGCGGCTGACCCAGCCCGCTTAGCCCTTTCGGAATTTTCCTTTAATTGCTGACGTCGTATGTTCGCTTTGGCCCTGGCAGTCAGTTGCTTGCCCATTATAAAAGCCGATTGTAGCGTGATATCTTTTCACCGTCGAATATGAATAGCAACAGTCCTGTAAGTCACAGTAAATGCGGAAGAGAATCCAGCCCGTCAAATAATACTGGGACCGAGAGTCTAACCCACACAGCGGCTACAACACAAGCTATAAGGCTGTAGCAGTGGGGCAGACAACTCTAGCCAGTTAGACTGACCGACTACAATAGAATGCTTAGGCAAAGTCAGTAATCTCCAAATTGAATCACTACTGCCAGGATTAACTCCGCATTTCCATTTCCACTATCCATCGCAATGAATGCTGGGACTTGTAGTCCTATCACACAGCCCACACTACGGCTATTACCAGAAACGGAAAAGTTAGCTCCAATCTTCGTGAACAGGCATACAGTGCAGAAAAGGACCAGCCACAGCAGCAGAGGCAGCAGATATCTCTTACCGAGGTCGCCGAAAATTACTGCCTCAGCAGCTCTCCCCCGGGAAGCGAAACCTCAGCATCGTTGAAAACGGCAAAACCACAATGCTAACAGCTTCGACCTGGAGGCATGAACTTCAAAGCATCGCCGAAAATTGCTGCCTATTTCAGGAAAACGCAGCCAACTCGACAGCTCTCTCCCAGGTAGCACGAGCCTCCACGTTGTTATAAAGGAAGAAAACCGGAGTACTGACAGCTACTGACAGCTTCGACCCAAAGGCATGGATCTCAAAGGACCTTCAGAGCCAGAGCGTGTCCTCTGGCCACCGTCGCCGCAGCCGCCGCCATCAGCCGTATGGAAGGAGAGGGAGGGGCAAGGGAACCAGGTGCAGGTGCGGGTGCTACGTGGAGGCGTGGAACTCCACCGTAGCGTCGTTCATGCCTAGCATAGGAACATGATTTAATAATACCACATATGCATTTATTGAGCTGCACAAGCTGCCATCTGCCATATCAGATGTGTTATAAATACCTTTAAAATGGTTGCCTACAACTCCATTAGCCACAGGTGTGGTTGGAGCATTGTGAGGGCAAAACAGTGCTGGTGAGGTTGATTCTTAAATAAAGAGATGGTTGGGGACAACCAGGAGAAATAAAACAAATCTTCAATGTAGAAGAATAAAACTCATCCAATCAAAACATGATGAGATTAAAATGCTCCTTTGATGGCACGGACACAAAGAAAAGACTAGAGGAGAGTCACTGAATTATGAAGGTATTGAGATAGGCAAGAAAAGCCAATGAATCATCAGCAAGAAAATGAATTAGCCCATTCTAAGGACCGGAATATGAGTTGCACAGTTCTGGCTGGGCATAAACCATGCACCCAGGTTTCCAGTACCATGCAGTAACACCTTGCTAGCACCATGCAATTTCTAATTAATTTTGTGCAGATCATGATTTAGTGAACAGAATTGAACACTTATGAATCACAGTCTGTGAGCAGGTGGTCAATATGTGCATCAACCATTTTGTGTGGTGGGTTAATTATAGTTTAAAGGGAAGACGTACCGGGCAAAGGAATGTATTATATGTCTTTGCTGGTGATCAGGTGGAGAGTGATGAACATGCCAAAACTTTGTCTAGCTAGTAGAATATCGGGTTGTGGGTGTACACGGACAGTGATGATTTTAATTGGAGCCCTAATTTGTATTCTATACAATAGTTAGGTTGCCAATTGATATCTAAAGCTGTCTGAACATGAAACAAAACACTGGCACACTTGTTTGATATGAGGATTCTGTGGAAAATAATTGCAACCATAAAAATAATGTTTCTGGGTATTCAAGTGATAATCAATTGGAGTAATAGTAGTAAAAAATGTATTGTTGGTTGTGCCTGTTGGTGGATGAACCAACAATTTTTTTACAGGATTATTTTAAGTGCTTTGCTTCTTCTCATTCGCATCTACGAACTATCAATATTCAATAACTATAACACTGTAATAACAAGTATACTGTTACAACACGTATGACAACATGGACGGTACTGGCCGTACTGGCCTCTAAGCTTATTTTAAACTAGTAAATGTACCTTTATTTTGCTTATTACATGAAGAAATAATGCATAAGACTATATAGAGAACTTAAAACATATATAACCTGTATTGCAGTGATATTAGGTGTGCTTTCTTATTGAACTGCCTAATTTTTATGAGCCTCACAAATTAGCTCATGACAGTTCTCATCTGTGCTAAGAGAGACAGAAATGCTAGGAGACATATGACGAAAAGCATGTCGCATATGGCTTGCGGGCAATCTTACGTGGAAAATCTTGAGTATATTTTTCAATCTAGAGAGAAATTGTTATCTGTAAGTGTACTTGCACTGTGACATTGACTATCATAATTAGTGAGATTCATTATTCTACCTAATAGAGGTTTGCACAGACTATGGTTTTAATATGTGTACATCTGGAAATAGTATATGGAAGTTGATGTACCTGCTATATGTCTTCTTCTTGTAGATAAATATTATCATCCACAGACATGATGCCCAGAAACGAAAGCACTGTGACCAAGTTCTACTTCGTCGGATTCACCAATGACCCAAAGCTGGAGGTTCCATTCTTTTTACTGTTTTTATCAGTCTACATCTTTACGTTGCTGGGTAACTGCAGTATCATGCTTATTGTCAGGCTCAGCCCCCAGCTTCACACACCCATGTACTTTTTCCTCACCCAGCTTGCTTTTCTAGATTTATCTTTCTCCTCTGTTATCTCTCCCAAGATGCTGGCTGATCTTCTTACTGAGAAAAGGATAATCACATTTTATGGCTGCATTGCTCAAATCTTTTTCTTTAGTGGCTTTGCCAGTACAGAATTCTTTCTGTTGGCAGCGATGGCATTTGACCGCTATGCAGCAATTTGCAATCCATTGACATATACAGTCATCATGAACAAAAGTAAGCGTCTTTGTTTGGTTGTAGGGTCATATACCGGTGGCTTTCTAAACTCTCTGATACATGCAAGTGGTCTTTATTGGTTATCTTTTTGTGGTCCTGATGTCATGAACCACTTTGTTTGTGATTATCCAGTGCTCTTGAAGCTGTCCTGTACTGACATCATGATAAATGAATTGATCCTTTCTGTATTTGCTTCCTTTATAGTGGTAGGCTCTCTCCTTGTTATATTTTTCTCCTACTCATACATTATTACAGCCATCCTGAAGATGGGTAACACAGCAGGAAGAAGCCGGGCTGCCTCCACCTGCATCTCCCATTTGACTTGTGTTTTTCTTTTCCATGGCAGTGTTTTCCTGAATGAGATACTCCCGAAAGCAAGCTCTTCAGAGGGGCAGTACAAACTGGTTACTGTGATTCTCACCATCCTGATACCTGCTTTGAACCCCCTGATATACAGCCTGAGAAACAATGAAGTAAAAGAAGCTGCAAGAAAGATATTGAGCTGGACATGTAAAACCCAGTGATGGAAAGTACTGCAACGGCCAAGACCTAACAGAGAATGAAACCCCATTTAAATATACATTTGGGCATTTCCTACATATCAAGACAAGCCTTGAATGTTTTTTGTCCATATTTGCTAAAGCCATCACTATGAGCTAACTGCCTATAGGTCCTACGTACTAGGATATGTGGGACCTGAAATCTGTATCCAGGTGCACACCACTACACTTGTATTACAGGATACCGTTCTGAGAGTGGAGAATGAATTTGCAAATCCCTGGTGGTTGCTCGCAGGTCTGAAGTCCGCACTATGCGTTGTGGTGCCCTGTGGCACCACCAAGCATATTACAGCTTTCCTTGCTATTCTGGTCTCATGGAGGTTCTTACTCCATGAAACTGCTGGCAGTGAAGAAAAAAAGGGGGGCCTATAGGGCTGTCTCCTGGCCCAGTGCAAGGGGGTGCATGCAGGGGTCACATTTAGTCCCTCCCCTCTGTGCATACATTCATCTTCCTGCATGGTATGGATTGCAGAGTCTATCCCTTGCAGGAACTGTCTTTGGTGCTGCCATTGCGGTACCCATTTTCAGCAACACTGCTGCGGGACCACCAAAGAAATGCCCACCAGAAACGAGAAAACGCCAAATCTAGCTATCAGAGCTCAGACGGCTTTGGTGGTGTAGGAGCGGTGGCGGCTTGGCAGCCCCTTCCACACCATCAAAGTCATAATCAAGCCCTTAGTGTCAACTGGGTGGTGCTGGTCAGTGGTAGCAGAGGGCAATGGGCAGAAAGTTTCCAATAGCCTTGTAAGCTAATGCTTTACTGCCAGAGTTGTCTGCTTCCCCTGCTGTGCTGGAGGGGGAGCACAGGACCAAGCAGTACCTCTGCTTGCAGCCTCTGCCCCTCTTCAACCACTGTTTTTCAGATGGAAATCCACACCAAGTAAAATAGAGTAATACTGTATATTTCTAATATAATATTTATATGGAGTGTCATGAGTTAACTAATTCAGATGGCCTCTTTGAATTTTATGCTGATGTGCATTAGAGAATCTCCCAAAATGTGAGTGTATGTAAGGTTCCGACATCTAAAACAAGGCTCAAGATTTTAGTGAGCAATAAGCCGCACTTTCAGCTGTTTGAAGCTATTGAAAGTAAGCAATGTCGATTTCATAAAGTGTTGGAAAAAAATGGTTGGAACACACAAGAATGTAAGCTCAATGTACGAAATTCACTTCTATATTTTTTGAGGCTGAATCTGAATGGTTTATAATGTTCTGCAGAAAACATGCATAATTCTCCTCAGACACGCACCAATCATATCTTAAAGGATCATTAAAATATTGGTGGCTGTGCTGTGATAGACCTAAAGTGATGCAAACCCAATTTCTGGTAAATCTCTGGTTGTCTTCTAGACAAATTCCCTTATTTTCTTGTGAGACCTGACTATGACATGCAGGGAGATTTATCTACTAAGACCTCTTTGGGTTCAGGCAACATCTGGTTCTCTGATATTTAGGTATTGTGGTACATTTATAAACAACTTAGAAAGACCAGAATGTGCATTTCAACATATTTATTTTAAAATGTCTATTTAAAAATACCAGGATTTAGTGTGCACAACATTGGCAACAAAACTGAAAATAAATTCATTTAAACTTTTCAATAACAGTGAAAATAGGGAAAATTATTAACATCACAATTTATAACACTTAACACCCTCACTGGCTATATCTAAGCACTATGCTAGTTCTAGCAGATGAATATATAATAAGCCTGTGTTTTGGAGGAGATGCGCATACCTGGACAACAGTGTTTGTTGTCTGTTTGGAATGGCTAGTTACCTATTTTGAGCACAAAGGAAAAGAGAATCTGGTTGAGAACATATTCATGGAAGCAGTTCATCAAGCCAGAATGGAATGCTTCGCAGAGCCTCAAGGAAGCTTGTTCAGTCAAGATGGAATATGGTGCTGTGCTCATCTGGATCCATCACCAAGGTAATGCATCTCTCCTGACAAGGAGGAATGTTTGATATAACCAATAAGCATCAAGATGCTAGTCTAAGATGCATTCCTTCAAACAGGTAAAAGTATGACATTTCAGATTACACTATTTGGATTATTGTTCTTTCTTTGACCTTGAAATTGAGATAAAAGGGCACGTGTTTGAGACTGATGTCACATCAGGTGTATTGTTGATGTCTATTTCTAAATGACCTGCCACTTGGAAAGTTACACAGGTAACTCGGAGTTCCAGCAAAATTCTGCCAACCACCAATTGGCAGAGATTTCTATCATGCACGCCTGACAATGGTAATTGGTGAGTGTGAGCAAGATTTGGTGTGCTCTAGTGCAAATTTTAGTCACTAGTAGGGCACCCGGCGAGATTTCCCCAATGCAAGTGGTTGCAGATGGTACCGACCATTTGGGGTTAAAAAACTGCTGATTAAGTAGACAATCTACTTGAACTGCAGCAAAATCAACTTGAGAAGCAACGTGGTGCTGTTCGTGCAGATTTGTCAGTGCTGAACAAGCTCCTGGCACAAAAAATATACGCGAGCAGCCCGATGTACCAAATTCCACCAGTTCGCAGAACTCCACAGAATCTTGCTGCATTTGTATGTAACTCTGCGGAATTCCACTGAGTAAAAGTCTGCGAGTACCACCCACCCCTAATGTCACCCAAAAGTAAACAAGCAAGGCAGGCGATCCAAAATGGAGATCATCATTAAAATGGGATATGTCCTGTATTTGTTTCAGAACCAGAAAAGGAAATGAATAAAATAGATCAAATAATAAAATTATGAAGTAAAACAGTCATATAATTTATGACATTCCTGGAAATATTTCTAAACTAAATAATCGCTAAATTAGCACTGAATATTTTTTTTTTATTGATCTTGCTTATCATTAAACATGTACAGAATAAAATCAAACGCCAGAAACATGCATTTGATAAAGAAGTAATTTGACAGCAGTTGTAGAAGTTGTCCTGAATGAAGAATGTCTAGATTCAACAGCTAGAAAGAGGAGGATATAGTGAGTGTGAATACTTGTTCACAAACAGTATACCAGATATGTAACAGAAATGTACACATAAGCTTAGACCTCACTTTGAAAGGATTTCAGACAAATTGATATACGTACTAATAAGACAAATTATGAGATGTGGAAGTTAAGATCTCAAGTTCACATTATTACCTTACGGACAGATAGTAGAGGGCCTAATTTCTGATGCCATGCTGTTCCCTGATGTCCCGGTTGATGTTTTTCTCAAGTTTGGCTCAAGGGACTGTCATTGACAGAAGCTACAAGTAAAGAGAGACATCCATATTGGCACAAGTCATTGTAAGTCAAGCATTTAGATTATAGGTTCATGTTTTCACTACTCATTGGGAAAGTTACACCAAATGATTTTAGGCTACCTTGAACAGGCCAAAAATAAATTAAATCCCTACCTCTGCATTGTCAAAATTCAGGTACATACTAAATGACCCAAATAAGTGAAACTACAGTTTGACTTATTGAGCTTCTTGACAACAGAGATGTGTGATATAAGACATACAACTACCATGTCAGAAAAAAAAGTAATGCCATTGTTGTAATCGCCTACTTGGTACGTTCCTTCCCCCCCCCCCCCTCCTTCCTCCTCTCTTGGTTCTTCCCTTCCCTGTCACCAACATTCTATTGCACCCTTCCTCTGGTTATACTGGATCCTGTGGTGGTGTAAGGACCATTAAAGAAGAGTTACCGTTTTACCTTGAATTGGTCTTTATTATAACACTGGCGACGTTTCGCTGTCTTGGGACGGCTCACCATCACCCCCATTTTCTTCTTCGTATCCAGTTTTCTTGTTGGGCGTACTTCGCAGTCCAGAACCGGTGGTGGCTCTCCGGTGGCTAGTTCAAGTAAGACTGTGCCTGGTTGCCTTGTTATGCCCCTGCGTGCATTGGGCTGTTAAAGGAGCGTCTTTTGTTCAAGTTCTTGAGCTTCAAAACTACTGACCATATCCCTGCATTTGTCCGCTCATGCCAAGGTTGCAAGATATTCCTAATCTTACCGAGGTTGCCCTCGCTGTTTTCAGCCTGTGGGGGCTCCGCTGCCTTGAAAGGGACAAGTAACGCTGGGTCGGTGCCTCGCTTTCACTGCTGCCTTGAGAGGAGGAGGGGAGCCGGTTCCCTCCGTGGTTCCGATCACTCCGGAGTCATCTGCCGCTCTGTTGTCTCTGCTTTGTGAGGAGCATCCTGGCGTTTCCGTTGCCTCTTCGTTTCCCCTGGTGAATTTCCCGGCTGTGGCCCCCAGCGCTGTCGCTCCGGTCTCCTCCGCGGCTGGGTCATCTGCCTGGTAGGGAGACAGAGTTTTGCCTCAGCGTTTGGTGTTCCTCAATGTCCCTGCATGGCTGGGTCTCTGGCACTGTAAATTAGTGATGCCACTTCCTCGCTTCAGGGAAACTGTGGCGGCAACCTTTGGGAAGTTCGTTTAGTGAGGCACTTCTGACTAGATTCCTGTCAGGAGCCGGGCATTCTTCCTCGCGCTCGCGCAGCTGTTCTGTCAATTTCACCTTCAGCTGAAGCGAGGGAGTGCGTTTCTGTTTTGGTCCACCGGGTGGCAGTGTGGCTTCATATCACAGTCAGGCTGTGAGGAGACTTGTGATAAACAGCTATTTCTTCACCTCTGGGGCTCTAGTGCATTTCGCCATCGTGGATGAACTTAGCCTTCATTCATTACTTCTATTTCGTTGAGCCACCTATCCACTTAAGTGCGGAGGAATCCAATTCTAGACATCCTTTCCTTCTCGCTGACGGGCAAAGCATTTGGAGTTCCTGCCTGTCAAATTCACGCTGACGGGCACAGCTGCACGTAGTTTTGTCACTGATGGGCACAGTTTCAATCAGTTTAGTCGTGGGTGTCTGCTCATGCTGACGAGCTCAGCTTCTATTTCTTAACTGGGAGGTCACATGCTTGTATGATTTTCCTGGTGTGGTGATTTTTCGCTTGAGAATTACAGTGTGTTATGATACTCAATTGCATTTTTTGATGTTTGAACAAGCCTGCATTTTGCTAATGATCTGTACTGCTCTACTCCTTATTGAAATGTGCATGGAATTTTGTAGGGGCAAGGGTGTAAAACAATTGTGAAGTTAATTGTCTTTGCTCCTCTCCTCATTCCATAGTTTTAAAAAGGGTTTTTGGTGGGTTTGTTTTTCCTCCTTCCTGCCAGTATTGAAATCATGGCAGCTGCTAATATGTCGCAGCCCCCACCGTTCCTTAACGAAGCAGGAGAACCTGTTCTGCCGTGGAAACAATGGTTTGGGTTACTTGAGTCATATCTAATTGCTATTGGGGGGGAAAAGTTTTCCCATTTACGTAAGTTACACACCCTGCTACACAATTTGGGCGTTGAGGGACGCAAGGTCTATGATGATATTTCGACTAATGCAGAAGTGGGAAGTGATAGTGATGATGATGAAAATGTGTATATAGTGGCAGTAAACAAACTAGAAAAGCATTTCAGTAAGAGGATAAACGTAGTGTTAGAGAGACATAAATTCTTCTCAAGGACACAAGGGAAGAATGAAAAGGTTAAACCATTTATTGCAGCCTTAAAGGGTCTAGCAAACACATGTGAGTTTGAGTCCCTTCAGGATTCCCTGATTAGAGACCAGTTGGTCAGGTGCACCAACAATCATAAGATTCAGGAGAGACTTCTTGTCGCTAATCCCAACCTCAAGGAAGCCATAGATATAGCGGTAGGGATTGAGCACACGGCAGATTGTATGGTTGAAATGAAAGGTGAAGGGGGCAAAACCATGGAGGTCAATGCCATAAGCAAAGATCACAAAAGTAAGATAGCTAACACCCCACTTCAGGGAAATAAATTCAAGTGTTATAGGTGTGGGAGCCCAACACACTTAGCCAATAACCCGATATGCCAAGCACGTTCTGTTGTCTGCCACAAATGTGGGAAAAAAGGACATTTGTCCAGGGTATGTCATGATCAGCGCTCTAAAGCGGTGTTGGAGATTGAGCCACAATTATTTCCTGATCCCAAGTTAATTTTTCAACTTAAAGACAAAAACAATACAGACAAATTCCCCTCTTGCAACATTACCCTGGATAACAAAACCCTAACGGTTTTTGCTGATTCATGTTCCCCTTACACCCTGGTTGATGCCACAATATTTTCTCAACTGTTTCCCTCATGGGAAGAAACGGTACAACCTCCGGACATACAACCGGGAGGCTACAATGGGGACCCCATACCCCTATTAGGCATGACCACTAAGGAAATAGGGTTCAAAGGAAGGAACACGGTGGGCAGGATATACATTACTCAGAAGGGGTCCAACTTGTTGGGATGGAAACACCAGAGGGAACTCGGGATTAAGTTAGACCCCAACAGTCCCGACCAAGTCCTCTTAGTGGATCCCTCGGTGGGAGGGATGGAAGTTTGCAATGATTTCCCCAAAGTGTTTTCTTATGACCTAGGCTTACTCAAGAATTATCAGCATTCCATCAAATTGAAATCCAATGCCAAACCGGTAGCACACAAAGCCAGACCCATACCACATTTAATGCACGTGCCTCTTCAAAATGAGCTAGACAGATTGCTGTCTTTGGGGGTGATCGAACCCATAGAGTGTTCACAATGGTTGGCCCCCATTGTTCTTACCACCAAGGCTACTAGTAAGGACATCAGGCTCTGTGTGGACCTCAGGGACCTTAACCAGAACATATGGGTAGACAGGCACCCCCTCCCACGTATTCATGAGGTGCTTACCCTCATTAATGGTGCGAGTTGTTTCAGCGTTCTCGACTTATCCTCTGCCTATCACCAGGTGGAGCTTCATCCCAACTCACGGCATCTCACCTCCTTTGTGACACCCCTGGGAGCCTTCCAATTCCGTCGCATGCCTTTCGGCTTGGCTTCTGCTGCGGCTGCCTTCCAGAGAATCATGCAGCATGTCTTGAAAGACCTTCCCAGAACTCTCTGTTTTCAAGATGACATACTAATCTACGGGAAGGACTTAAACGAGCATAACGTCACCCTTAGGATGGCCTTGTCCAACTTGGAAAAATCAGGGCTCACTCTAAAACAGGAGAAATGACGCATTGGGGTGGGATCGGTTGAGTATCTAGGACACACCATCTCTCATGATGGTATCAAACCCAAAATAGACCTAGTTAAGGCTATTAGGGACACTGAGGCCCCCAAAGGTGTTCAAGACCTTAAATCATTTTTGGGCCTTTCCGAATATTATTCAAAATTTGTGAGGAACTATTCCTCAATAGTGGAACCTTTACGTAACTTACTCAAATCCAGGACCTCGTATGTGTGGTCCGATGCCTGTCAGAATGCCTTTGATCTTGTCAAAGAAAGCATAATTTCTGCACCATCCCTGGGTAGGTTTGACCCAAACAAAACCACAATCCTTTGCACTGATGCAAGCAATAAAGGGTTGGGGGCCAGCCTCACCCAAATGGGGGAAGGTAAGGAACACATTGTAGCCTTTGCATCTCGAGCTCTTAAGGGGGCTGAAATCAACTACTCAGTGGTGGAGAAAGAAGCACTTGCTTGTTTCTGGGCAATCAAACACTTCCGCTTCTTTCTGTGGGGTATCCCTTTTACTGTAAAGACGGACCACAAACCACTGATGTTTGCTTTCACCACCAAAGGGGCCAACAAAACCACCCCCAGAATTGCTAGATGGATTTTGGGACTGGAAGGATACAATTTTTGTGTAAGATATATGCCAGGTCATCAAAACACGGTTGCTGACTTTTTGTCACGGTCTCCATCAGAGGGAGAAAGTGCTCCTGTTAGCTGTGAATGTGATGATGTGATTTTGCAACTTACATGCTTAAAAAAGGAAGAATGGAACGACAGTATGCAAAATGATGCAGAGATGTGTTCTATTAAAGAGTTCATCAAGAATGGTTGGCCGGAAAACAAGAATGACATTCCTATCAGTTTAAGTAAATTCTGGGATGTCAGAGTAGAACTCAATATACAAGGTAATGTGGTTTGCAGAGGGGAGAAAGTGATTCCTCCGGAGAACTTGAGAGAAAAGATTGTGGGTCTTGCACATGTAGGACACTTAGGGCGAAGCCTAACCAAGAATAAAATCAGACTGGAATATTGGTGGCCTGGTATGGACGCCATGACGGAACAGGTGGTGAGAAATTGTGTAGACTGTAGCCGGAGTGACAAAACTCACCAGACCCGCAAGCCCCCCCTTTCACCTGTCGCAGTGCCTGATCGACCATGGTCAAAGTTAGCCTTGGACATCATTGGTCCCCTCAACCTAAGAACATTAAAGGAACGTTTCATCCTGGTGCTAGTGGACTATCACTCAAGGTGGTTGGTCTACAAATGTGTCCAGCAAATAGACACAAGAGTCCTCATACAATTCTTAGAAAATGTGTTCTTTGAGGAGGGGTTACCTGATACCCTTATAACAGACAATGGAGTACAGTTCACTTCGGACAATATGAAAGAATTTCTGTATCACCGGGGCATCACTCACCTCAAATCTGCTTTGTACTGTCCCCGTGCAAATGGGTTAGTGGAAAGGATCAACCGGTTGTTCAAAGAGTGTTTGCAGAGAGCAGAAGTAATGGGGACACCAGCAAATTCTGCGCTTGTGGAAACAGTATGGGCCTATCGCACTTCTCCAAACAGTGTTTCTGGAGTCTCTCCGTTCACCTCTCTCAAAGGAAGGATCCCGAAGACTAAATTAACTCCACCGGTAGGGCCAAGAATGGACGCGGGTGTAGTAGACAGAGGTGAAATCTCAAGAAAAGTGGAAGAACACCAAGCTTAATACAAAGTCAGGTATGACCAGACCAAACATGTAAAAACACAAATGTTCAAAGAAGGTGATTGGGTCCGGGTGGATTTACCTAAAGCATGCAGGAAAGAAGCTTCAAGATTTTCGGATCCTTACAAAATATCTAGTGTGGGTAGGAATGTAGTCCATCTCGATAACGGCCAAACATGGAACATGGACAGAATCATTCCGAATGGACAAGGGGGTGACTTGGACAACGATAGTGACCCAGAGACAGAGTTGCAAACTCGCAGTCACAGAAGGTCTATGAGAGCAAGGAGCTCACCTGTCTGGACCAGAGACTACTGTGTTAAGTGAGAATTATTGTAAAATGTTCCTGGTGGTTCCTTATCTAGCTTTGCTATTCTACTGCTTACAATGTTCTGCAGTGACCTTGTCGCTGCTTGTTGATACTGCTATCTCTCTCTTTGCCCTATGCAGGGAGGTGTGTTGCAATCGCCTACTTGGTACGTTCCTTCCCCCCCCCCCTCCTTCCTCCTCTCTTGGTTCTTCCCTTCCCTGTCACCAACATTCTATTGCACCCTTCCTCTGGTTATACTGGATCCTGTGGTGGTGTAAGGACCATTAAAGAAGAGTTACCGTTTTACCTTGAATTGGTCTTTATTATAACAGCCATGCCATGAGGTGCAAGTCCTAGTGTGACAGACTAGCGTTTACAGAAAACTGATGGGTGGAATGCTTGAATTAATCTCAGCAACTGGTAGTTACTTGGAGCCGCATACAAGTCCATCATTTTCTTTGCACACCAGGCCATCTCACTTAAGATTCAGACCAGATGCAAATCAGTCTTTTACTTGCGCCAATGGGAATAGTCCAGCCCAAACTGCCAGAATAGGTCCTTCATGAACCGAAATACAAGCAATCCAGGGCTGGTTTAGAAATACTAAGTACCCATAAGCCATGTATAGATTGGTTCCAGTGACACAGTGTGCACAGGACACACGTCTGGGGATACCCCTCCCACTTAGGGCAACATACTAATGTACACAAAATAGTGATCAACGGTGTGCTTGAATTAATCTTAAATACTGCTAATTACATGAGCTGCATCTCAGTGCAGCATTATATTCCACACCATGTCACGTTAGTTAGGACCCAGTCATATGCGAAGCACTCCTGACCCATTCCAATGGGAAGGAACTTTCCAGCTCAAACTACCAGGCCAGGTCCTCTCTCAGATGGAACACAAGCAATCCAGGACCAGTTTCTCCCTAGTTAGGGATCATCAACCAGGTATAGCATGGTTCCAGGGACACAGTGGGCAAGGGAACCACGTCTAAACATACCCTTCCCTCTTTGGGTGAAACTCTAAAGCATACAATAACGTGATGGATGCAATACATGAATTATTCTTACCCACTAGTATTTATGTAGGCCTCATCCCAGACCATGATTATATTGCACACCAGGTCACCTCAGTTATGACCCAGCCATATGCAAACAACTCTTGACCTTCCTCCATTTGAATCCTTGTGCTGTGGCACTTCTAGGAGAGAATATCGCTTTTTTTGCACATGATGGATGGAACAACATCACAGGGCCTAATAAATGAGTTAAATAAATACTAGCAATTCTTAGTGGACCAGTATACATGTCAAGGTACATTTTCACTTCACTTTAAAGACTTGGCTAAACATGTATTCCCATTTGTTTGTAGGTTTTGTTAAAATGTGCACATAGCAGTTTTTGATGGTGTTGAGTGTTGCAGGACAGGCCTTGTGTGTTAACCTGCTGTAGTTACACAGATGTCTGTCCCAGCTTTAGGATTCACTCTGGTTGTATGAGGAAGGTTAAAAATACCCTTAAACAATTAAAAACTAGTATTATAAGGTGTATACATAATGCATGTATGAGTGAAGTACAGAGCTGGATGAATGCGTTTACCTTCAGTTATAGAAAGATTGAGTCATAATCAACTCATTATCAAGGTCCATGTATGAATAGCTAGGTCATTCACAGTTTTTTTATTTTAATTCTGGGACTCGCAGCGCTGTTTAAACACATATAAAATCAGTAATTGAAATACAATTATGCAAAATATAAAGCATGAACTGGCTTAACTAGTCATACATGAAACAGAGAAAGAATAACGTCACGGAGAGTGTAGGGCGTGAGTGGTAAATTCTCACCAGCACCACAGTAGGGTTGTATGGAAGAAGCTGTCCATAAGGTAGAAGGGGGTGCATTGTTGGAGGTGGGGGAGACACAGATGGGTTCCAATTAGCTCTCCAGGAAGTAGTCTAAAAAGCTTTATCCTGGAGATGATCTCCTTCACCCGATTCCTCTCATCCTGCCATTGTCCCCAACACTCCGGGAGCTCCTCCCCAAGTCGTTGACTGCATAAGTAACTTCCTACCATATGCTGCCTTCTGGGCTCCACTGAGGAGTCACGGAGGCAGTCATATAGATGTTTGTAGTTTTACTTTGCAAATGTTAGTAGAAGGGGTGTCTCCTCCTCAGTGAAATTTCTCTTCCTCTGAAGCTCCCAAGCTAATCTGCACATTAAGATGCAAGAGGCAAATTCTGAAAAGGAAAGAAAGAGATCCTACATTTTAGGCAGTATGTCACATGTGTCTGGCTGATTTCACTTTAAATGCCATTTGTAAATGTGCTAGTAGTTACACTGCTCTGGGGAGCCGTAAGATTTGGCGCTGCCCAGGGCTTCATGATTAAGTAAATCTGAGGCAGAATCAAAATCAATAGGTGCTGCCTGAGAAAACCCACCCCCGCACACATGGAATGCCTCCTTTATGCAGAGTAAGGAATGGCAGCGAAATGCGCTGCTTTGTATTACTCCATATCTATGAGGTCATGCAAGCCACGTAGAGTGGCTTTGCGTCTCCTCATAGATAAGATTGGGAGACTTACTTTTTTTGGTGCTCCTGTGGTGCAAGACTCTTATCAATAAGCTCCACAGTGTCTGCCAGTTGTAAAGCATGCCAGTAAGCTACATGTAGTAAGTTTACTTTTCTAACTTCTGACTATTCAGGCTTCATTTGTTCAATTGAGGGTTTGAAGACATGCAAGTTACACTTTGTGAATACAGAAAAGTAGTGTTACCTTTATGAATCAGGCTTCAAGGGCCCGATTAACACGCAGAGATTTATGGTTGGTTTATTAGTAGTACAGTAGTCTTACTTACTGAAAAATTCAAATCACAAACCAATGGCCTGATTCGCAAAGTTAACTTACACTTTTTAATAACTTACATTCTTGAGTAAGTAAGCATGTCATTAGTAAGTAAACTAATAATGACAAAAGAAGAAACATTGTAAGTCAATTACTTAATTTAATAACGGGTGGTAATTAAAATAAAAACTGATTGGAATTATTTGTAAAATAAATTAAACTATTAAATTAAGCCATGTTTTAAAACATTGTACTTGTAAATTTGCAGGAAAATGCAGTCTGGCTCAATAATAAAGAATCCTTGCATTCCCCTACCCCTGCATGCACCAGCTCCTGCCATCATTTGGTATGTTTCATGAGATCATCCTCCATTATATTATTAAGTAGTTTACAAAATTTTGATATTGGTGATGGAGCTCCTAGTGCCGTATCCAGTAAGGGAACTCTATGACACCTGATTGCCTTCTTAGATAGATAATATCTCACTTGTAGACATTTGAAAATATGATTATTTCCAATCCCAAATTTCCTCTTAATTGTATCAAACAAATGTATTTTATTATCCACCATAAGATCACCAATATGCCTTATGCCCCTATCAATCCAAAGTTTCATATATCCATCTTGGAAGATTTCCAGCAATAGCTCATTATCAGCCAAAGGGGTATATCTACGTATCCTGTTTATTTTAAGTTTTTCCCTAACTGTCATCCATACCTTAAACGCTCCCAGCATAATTTTAAATTTCACTCTTTTAAAAGAGGCAAAGTCGATATGTCGCATAAGACAGCCGTAGGCCTCTGCCCCTGATACTAGCCTATATATAGAAGAGTAGGGCGTTTCCTCTGTTGCTACCATCTCTTTTCCCAATAATTTAGCCATCTGTTGTAGAGCTGACGCACAGTAATAGATCTGGAGATTGGGAACAGACCAACCCCCACGATCTCTGGGTAGAGTAATGTATTTTAGTGCTCTATGAGGACGTTTCCCGGCCCACAAGAATTTCGAGATTATCTGATTAAAAGCAGAAAACCAAGCCTTATTCATTTCAACTGGAATAGCTCTAAAAGTATAACATTTTGCCAAAAATAAAATCTTAATAACATTACACCTCCCTAGGAGTGTAAGGTGCAAGCAGTTCATTCTATTAAAGTCTATTTTAGTCTTTTGTAGCAGAGGCTACCTGTTGATTTGCACAATATCATCGATATTGGCACAGATCTCAACCCCTAGATATCTAGCATTTCCCACTCCCCGTGTATCATCCAGATCGATTCTAGCATTGTTAACAATTATCGTCTTGTTCTCATTGAGATAATATCTTGAAATTTTACCAAAGTCCTTTGCTTCCCTTTCAACCTCATTAATAGCCTCTACTGGGTTAGCTGTAATTATAGCACGATCATCTGCGTATGCTAGAATCTTGGTATCTCCTCCGATAGAGTGAATGGCCTCTATATTGTTATTCTCCGCAATTTTTCTAATTAAAGGATCTATATAGAGTGCAAATATTAGCGGGGAACGGGGGCACCCCTGATGTGTACCGCAAGCAATTTTGATTAGATCAGATGTAAGACCCATCATAGCTATTCTAGCCACGGGTTCCTGAAATATACATCTGATAGTGCCAATAAAGCCCTTGCCCAGTCCGTTCCTTTCCATGATTGCCCATAAAAAAGGCCAGGAGACCATATCAAACGCTTTTTCAGCATCGAGCAGTATTGCGGCCATAGGGTACAATCAAAAAGCGTGATTATACGTTGAATATGTTCGGTCGTGCCCCATACCGGGACAAACCCATGTTGAAAAGGGGATACTAACTTCTTAATAACTAAGGCTAGCCTATTTGCCAAGGTTTTAGAAGAAATCTTTACATCGCTATTAACCAACGTGATTGACCGGTACGATCGCAACTCCTTTGCGGATTTGCATTTTTTAGGAAATACTATAATATTAGCGTTTTTCAGGAATCGGGGGCTAGCAGATCTGCTTGTGCTCTACGAAAAACCACCGACATAAGTGCCCTGAACTTTTTGTAAAATTCCCCTGGTATTAGCTTGGTTCGCACGGCTTTGGCAAATGGAATGGAGTCTATAGCTTTTATTAGTTTGTCCATTGTGATTGGCATATCTAAGCTATCTCTCTCCTCGGGAGATACCTGATCAAATATTTGCCCCCTTAGATATTCTTTGATTTCTTTATCCCCAGCCCGTATATCCTCAGTATATAATCTTTGATAACATTTTAGAAGTGCGGTGAGGATAGCGTCAGGTTCTTTTACCATACCTATGTTAGGATCTCTAATTTCACTGATCTGGTTTGTATCGTTTTCTCCATAGGACGTACAGCTAGTACATGACCCAACGTCTTGTTATTTTCATAGACCCTGCTCCGCCAAGCCATGTACTTGCCAGCCGATATTTTGAGAGCTATCCCAGTAATGGCTGATCTAGCAATGATAATCTTTGTTTGAGCTGCCTCCGGTTCTGCCCCTTCAGACAATACCTCTATTAAAGGCTTCTGCCTTACCCAAATCCTCATACAGGGCCTGTAACAAGGTTTTGTCCTTCCTTTGTACCTCCCAGCCATACCTAGTTGTTTCTCCTCTAACCCGTGCTTTTAATA
This sequence comes from Triturus cristatus, assembly GCF_964204655.1. NCBI lineage: Eukaryota > Metazoa > Chordata > Amphibia > Caudata > Salamandridae > Triturus > Triturus cristatus. The sequence goes on from NC_140585.1 coordinate 163,058,329, forward strand.
TATCCCATACTATACTTATATTCGTACTCCCTAGGTTCTCTTCAATAAACCTGGGGATCCATTCCTCAAGTTGTTGTATATACTCCTCTTCACTTAATAGAGTCCTATTAAAAGACCATCGTGTCTGTGAGGATTGTAGCCCAATATTTATTTCAATCAGCAAAGGGTTATGATCAGACATGACTTTGGGATATTTGCTTATCTTGCAACCTTGCAAAAACTCCTGTGACACAAAAAAATAATCCAATCTTGCATGTACTTGATGTGGTGCAGAGAAGTACGTAAAGCCAGGATCACTTTCTTTTTATGCCACCCATACATCTACTAGCCCATGCAACGGTTTAAGTTGTAGCAGTGATTTAAAAACTTTGGGTTTACGACCTTGATACGTCACTCCTCTATGAATGGAAACCGGACAGCTCATATTAATATTCATATTTATACATAAAATCAGAGGGAGAGGCCAATCACTAAGCTCGATATTCAACCATTCGAATAATGCGGGATCCTCCAACACTGAGCCATATACTGAGCCATATACTGAGCAGAGAGGAAACATCTTATTATCAAGGCAGCATTTCGTAATTACCCATCTGCCCAATTTATTCGCAGATGAACGCGGAAAACTACCCATTCCCTTCCGTGCTAGTATTGCCACCCCTCGTGTTCGAGTTTCCTGTGTAGAATTAGCAATAACTTGATAGCCAGCCATCTCTAGAATGCCTTTTCTACAACCTTCAACATGTGTCTCTTGAAGTCATAAAATATCTGCCTTCAAAAATTGGACATGGGGACTAATTCTCCTTCTCTTTAGGGGGCCGTTCAGTCTACATATATTAATAGAGGCAATTCTAAGCTTCCTCATTGAACAACATACAATAATTCCAAAATAAGTAGCAGTGCAATACAAGAAATACTAAACTCATATACCAAATGCTAATCCCAGAGAAAAGATTTCTCCCTTCCTCCCCTTGGTTTTGACCATCCCCCCACCCCCTCCCTTTCCCCTTCAAAAAGGCAAAAAAGGTCCAGAGACCCTTGTGATGCCTCTTGCATGTAGTTCTGCCCCCTAGCCGCTCTCTTCCAAAAGACCATAAGTGAAGGGAAAAGACAAAACGTAGAGAGAGAGAAAGAAAGAAAAAAAGGGCATATCAAATAATTATTGGTTAACATTTTCTATCCCTCTACCACAGCTTATTTCTTAGAAAGTTCCTGCAGGAACTCCTGGGCTTGAATTTTTGACAAGAACACTCTTGTTGTACCTTCACAAATAACCTGGAGTCTAGCAGGGTTTAATAAAAATACTTCACAACCCAGTTTCTGAAATGGCATGATTAGCAAACGAGGTCTCCACCTCCTCTCCACCATTGTGTGACAAAAGTCAGGCCGAAAAAAAGGAGTGCCCCTCCCCCACCCTCTGTGCATTGGGCCTGGCTTTATCAAATATGGATTAACGGAGAAGAAAGTTCCCCAAAAATATAAGGATGGCTCTCGGTTTCTAATCTTGCCCAGGCCTCTTTTTGAGCATCAGGGGGAATCGATGCACCCTCTGTACCTCAGACTCCCAATTCCAATGAGCCAATTCGGGAAAGGCTTCCTTAAATAACCTCAGAACATAGCCACAGATATCGTCACCTTCAGCTTTTTCTGCAATCCCAAGTAATCGGAGGTTGTTACAACGTTGTCTATTTTCAAAGTCCTCCAGCTTCCAAAGTACATCAGTCTTCCTACTTTCATTAGCTGTTGTTTGTTGGCCAGATATGTCTGCGCTGGCCTCAAGTTGCGCGATTCATTCTTCCAATGCCATGGTACGGCCTGAAATTTCCGTACAAGCTTTATTAACTTTACACACAACTCCTTGTAGTTTTTTAGTGGCCAGATGGGCCCTCTTATGTTCATGGCGTGCCTCCGTCTGCATTTGTTTCAACGTTGAATATGTTAACTCCATAGATGGGTGAAGTATCTGAGGAACCGTAGTATCTTTGATCTCTATTGAACTTTCGGGAACTTTTGCTTGGGTTCTGAGCTTATCTTCAATTTCCCTTTCAAAATGGGTGGCAGTATAATCCCATTTTAACTGGCTTGATTGACTGTAGTCCGATGTAAAGCCCCCCAGTAAAATCATCTTCTGTTCCACCTTTCTCGCTGTTATTGAACAGGTCAGATTCCTCTGTCATAGAATAAAATTTATCGTAATCCGGAGTCGCTGGAAATGTACCAACTACCTCAATACTGGCCTTGTTTTTCCCCTTTAAGGCCTGTGCGTTGGGTGAATTCATCTGCAGCTTGCATAATATTAAAAATATCCTAAATCTTTTGTTGTGCAATGCTCTTAGTTCTTGGCATCTCCTCCTCTATGCCCTGCATAATAATTTTGGGGTTTTTAACCAGTAAAGTGACAGGTCTAGTGACAGAATTATCCAGCTCTACCACCTCTGGGGGAGTCTCTCCTGTGCTATGAGAGGTATTTTTTAGCAGCCCTCCCATTGGGACCAATTTTCTAGAGCTGTCCATATTTGTTTTTAAAAGAAAATCGCCTTTATCTTTGCTTCTTTTTTTTTTCCAGGGTGTTTGCATATTCCCAACCGGCAAACATTCCAGGTACAGTTTGCTGTTTGGGTCGCGTAACTATCTCACCTACGTTGTATTCATTGCTAGTCCCATCCTTATTCAGATCCAAGTGTGGAGTATCACTCAGATTCATGTTCCGATTCAGGCTTTTCCCTTCAGTAATTGCATGCCGTGTCATAGATATCCCTTTGGCTCCTATGGCAGCGCCGCTATCTTTCCCCAAAGATTTTGTTTTCGGCGGCATGTTGCACTGTTTGCAGCCCATCTGCCCTGTCTCAACGGCTACAATATAACGCTCTGCCTCTATCACTTCAACCGCTGGCAGTTGTTCCGCGGCAACAAAGTATCGTCTAGCTTCCTTGAGCCTCATCAGCACTACAAGTTTAGTGCTGGTTGCCGCCGAGAGAAGAGTCCTCAAGGCTTGAACCATCAGAGCTCTGATCATCAGCAGCCTTATCCGCTTTTAGTCCCGCAGCTGTTCAGATCCCAGGAGTAGCTATGGGTAAGTTGACAGCATGTTAGCCGTTTTTTACAGCATTGTCTTTTCCTCCCTCAAATGAGTAAAAAACACCGCGGGAGGGAGAGTTGCTTTCCACAACGCTCACGCAGCTGCCATCTTGCCTCCTCGGATGCAATTGTTTTCTAGTGCACATCTCAATGTGTTATGAATGAGGAACTGACCTGGAGCAATCCCCCATAATCTAGCATAGAGTCCAGGGGAGTAAGCGTGCTGTTCTGGCATAAGTCACTAAGTGTATGTAGCCCAGCGGCATGCCAAGTGACTAGTTCAGCTGATGATGTAATCAGTTCACCATACGATGTGCCTAGCAGTGAAAGTGCTGGAGCAAAGGGATAAACATGCTTGGTAATGAATAGGCATCTATAGAAAAGGCCAAAGCATATGGGTCCATGTGCAGGTGTGGAATAGGTGAAGCAATGCAGGGAAGTCCCATGCAAGGAAAGCATTAGTAGTGTAAGATGTAAGCCTGCTAGCTTGTGAGCAACTCACTGGTGCTGAGCTGCCAAGTAATAGTGTTAAGAAGTTAGGAGAGCCAGTCCCCCTTTGTCTATGAGAAGATAATGCTTCTGCAGTGCTATCCTATATCTCGATTTATGCCAAATCAGTGAGCACATTCGCCCCCTCAATAGATGTGAAAAAGGGCTTCAGAATGTAGAAAGAAAGGTTAGCAAAAAAGCGTAGGAACCGAGGAAGCACGGTCACTTTAAATGAGGGCTTTATAGCCCGCCACCGAAGTGGAAGTAACTGCCAGAATCCCATTGGGGAATTTGCTGATGTAAGTGCCCTAATGAGATTACCATCGCAAAGATCAGTGTCTGAATGATAGATTTGAATGCAGAAGGTATGAGGCTGCTAGGGCAACTGAATACCGTTTAGTGTGGATGCCCTCTTCCCCATTGTTGGAGTGAATGGGAACAGGCAGGATTTAGTCCAATTAACTCTCAAACCTTATAATTCAGCAAATGTGGCAAAAATGGAGTCTATGATGTCCAGTATCTTTGTGATATCCCTAAAATATAGCAAACGGCCGTTGACCTACAAAGATATGAATGAACTGCATCCACCAGCGTGATCCCCCAGTTATGACTATCGGCATGGAGCACCAGCAGTTCAATTGCTAATGAGAATAGTATAGGAAGAGCTTTAACATGTGGCTCTTGTAATTGGTATAAGTTCATGAATCTACATTCCATTTTATTTATTTGCTTCTTATGTTTATTCATACGTTGAGTGAAATCCCATTCTCTCACATCTATATTCTGGCTGGTAAACTTTTTATTAACATTTTCCGTTATACAACATTGATGCATTATCTCTCATAGTCACTTTTGAATACATTATAGTTTAAGACAATAGTTGAACAGCAGTGTATTTTTAGGTCAGACATTGCATATTCAGGCATTTCTTTTGCACCCTCATCTTTGTCCCTATCCATATCAACTGTATTATTGAATGTTCTCGTCTTAGTAGCTAGTCACTTTCCTCTGATAGCAATTCTTCTTGTGGGGGTTCACAGATTTTGCCCCGAAAGGTATTCCACTTTCCCCACACCGGGTCCACTTTTTAGGGCATCTTGTGTGTAAATATACAGATTTTTCCGCTATCATTACACAATCTATGTCCTGGCACCATCATCGAAGGTTGATTTGGTGCCCCAGAGCTGTGCTATATTCCTTTTCGCTATTGCCATACCCACTGCCACCCAATCTTGAGCCGCATGGTTAAGATCTGTGGGCTCCCAAATGTTAAGCAGACATCTTTTTGGTTCAGGTTGAATCATCACCCCTGTTACTTGGGAAACTGTGTGCATGATCGCCTCCCAGTATGATGTAATTTCTGCGCATTACCAGAGTGTGTGCCAAAACGTGCCCGGCGCGCAACACTGTCGCAGGCAAAGTGGTGTATCTGTCTTGCCCAGTTTGTGCGGTAGTGTTCGTGTATAGTAGGTGTGGTGTAGAACCTTCAGTTGTATTAGTTTTAGTCTAGAGGGAATCGCTACTTCTTTGGGGGATGCAATTGCTTCTTGCCAGTCCTCTTTGTCCAAATCTTCTAGTTCAGCCTCCCCTCTTGCTTTTTTGTCATGTGGTCTGTAAGCAACCGGTCTCCCAGGGGTGAGGACTCCGGCAGTTGTGTGCCTGGTGGGATCAGTGCCATGAGCACATGTCTGATCTGCATACATGTAGTTGCGTGAATGGGATAACCTCACCCTTTTTCCACAGGTCACCCACCTTCGAGATGCCTATAAGGTTCCATTGCCTGAACCCTTTGTATTTCTTAGCTTACCTAACTTTTGTGTGTCCCATAGTGGTGTTGCCTGCGTCATGACCCCTTCCCACCCTAGTGCAGTTGCGCCTCATGTCATATCTTAACTGTATGCGCCATTGGTCCTGTCAGGGCCATTGTCTTGGTGTTATTATATAGCGTATGTATCAAACAACAAGATAGGTAGGGAGGAGGAGTCAACTTCTTCCCCTGGGTAGATATACTTGAAATCAACAAAAGAGTGACAACCAATTCTGGAGAACAGGTGCTCAAGGATAAAAACTGTGCAAGGAAGAAACCTCTATTTTTTAAAAAGAACTCTCACTCACCAACCTAGTTGGTGCCATGCTTCATCATCGGGTTCCCACCAGGGAGACCGACTGCCTCCCTGGTGTGCTTCAATGCCTGAATTACACAGTTTTTATCCTTGAGCATCTGTTCTCTGGAATTGGTTGTCACTCTTTTGTTGATTTCAAGTTATTATATAGCACCCTCATCATCCCGCCTGTTCCCTGGAGATGTCTGACCATGCGATAGGCCAGGTTATCTTGTGCTGCGTGTAGCCACTGGTTCAGCACCGTGAGTTGGGATGCCCAGTAGTATGTTTTTATATTAGAGAAGGCGATACCCCAGTCGTACCAGCTCTTTTTCAGTTTATGCATGGCTATATGGGTAGATCTGCCATCCCACAGTAGCTTATTCACTTCAGTGTTTATCGCTTCAAAGTATGCCGGAGGGACTGGAAACGGCGTGTTCTGCAAGGCATATTGGAATCTGGGAAGCACCATCATCTTAAAGAGGGCTGCTCTACCTAGTAATATGAGTGGTAGTGATCGCCAGCGGATGACATCTCGGCGAAAATGTGCCAGGGGCTGCATGAGAGTTTCTTCAGTAAAGTGTGTGTCTTGATACATTATTTAAATGCCGAGATACTTAAATCCCTTGTCAGCTATTTGTATTTCTCAGTTTTGCGGGAGTCGCGGGGGGGCCATGAGGTATGAAAACGAGTGATTTTGCCCAATTTATTGTGTAGCCCGAAACTCGCCCGTACGCCGCACAGATATCTAAGAGGCAATTAAGTGAACGCGAGGGAGAAGCCAACTATAGTAACACATCGTCCACACAGAGCGAGATGCGATCATCCCATCCCATAGTCCACTTGAGTACACTGATTACCGGATCTTGCCGTATCCATGCCGCCAGTGGTTCGAGTACAATTGCAAATAAGAGCGGTGACAGAGGGCAGCCCTGTCTTGTTCCCTTACCCAGGGGGAAGTCAGCTAAGATGCGTCCATTTGCCACCACTTGTGCCATGCGTTTAGTATAGAGCAGTTTCACCCAGCGACAGAACTTTGGGTCAAACCCCAAGTGGTGAAGGACTGCAAAAAGAAATGGCCAATCCACCATGTTGAATGCTATTCGTGCATCCAGGGACATAGGCATTTTCGCTTATAGTAGATCTACGCACCATAACATCATGGTGTCTCCTGATATTCAGTGCCGTATTACGGTTTGGCATAAATCCAGAATGGTCCGGGTGAATCACGTTCCGAGATATGGTTGTAGTCATCATGTTAACGCTTTCGTAAGTATCTTTGCTTCAGCATTTATGAGGGATATCGATCTGTATGACATGCAGTCCTGCGGCGCTTTGCCCGGTTTATGTATTGGAACTCCCTAGGTGCTGATCCCTAGGGAGTTCCCCTTTTACCAAACTGTCCTCGTACATATTAAGTAGGTGTGGCATGAGGGTAGTGGCTGTTTTTTTATAGAATTCTACTGGAATACCATTTGGTCCCAGGGCTTTACCTGTATGTAGGGTGTTTATCGCTCGTATGAGTTCTTCTTGGGTCAGATCTGCCTCTAATGTTTGGGTTGTGGTATGGGATAGTGTAGGCATTTGTATGTCTTTTAAAAAGGCTAAACTCTCGTCTATCATAGTTGTGGCTAATGGTGTGTATATTTTCTCATAATGGGTCGCTAATATGTCAACAATTTGCTGGGGGTCTGAGGTCGTGGCTCCATGTTCTACTTGAAGTTGAGCTATCCATCTATTGTCTCTTTCCTTTTTATCTAGCCATGCTAGGAGCTTGCCTGCCTTATCGCCTTGTTTGTAAATGGTATGTTGCATGGTCGTGAGTTTGGATTTTGTCTCCTCCCACGTGAAGGCCTTATATTCTTGTTGAGCTAGATGTAGCCTATGTGTTGTATCATCAGTAATGTCTGTGGAGTGGTCTGTCTCTGCTTGTGCCACCTTCTGCTCTAGTGCCTGGATCTGTTTTTGCTGTATTTTTCTGTGATTTGTTACCAGTAAAATTGCCTGACCGTGTAGGACTGTTTTGTATGCCTCTCATAGTGTAGTTGGAGTGCGTACTGAGTGTTCGTTTTCTGCGAAATATTGTTTAGTGGTTGTGATCAGGCCCTTCCGAATCACTTTGTTTTTTAGATATTCGGGGTAGAGCGGAAAAAGTCTGCACCTCCCAGGGATGTAGGATATGTAGGTGATCAGTACTGGTGAGTGGTCCGATATACCTCTGTGCAAATGTATTGTATCTAGTACTCTCTCCATCCCTGCTGCCAATGTGAATATGTAGTCTATTCTTGAAAGACTATTGTGGGCCCCTGAGTGGAAGGTATATTAGAGTTCCGGCGGGTGTCTGGCTCTCCAGACATCCGTGAGTACAATTGCATTAACAAAGTCCTTTAACTTGAGATTAGAGCTGCTGCAATCTCTGGGGAGTTTTCTATCGGTGATCCACTCCTTGCTCCTGCCTCGAGTGGTCGCTCCCCTGCCTGCTTGCTGCTGAAAGGCGGTATTGTGCTACAAAGCTGAGTGATTCATTGATTGTAATAGCGCCATAGCGTTTCAGCGTTTCAGAGTTGCGGTACTTTATATTTGCATAGCGAAAAGATTTTAGAGCGTGTGAGCATTTAATTATTTATTTAAACAGCGCCAGGAATCATTATCATTTCCCACCGCCTGGTCACTGCTTCACCGGATGCTTGCTTGGTCGCTCCATTACTTTCCTGCATTGTGTAATTGACATCGTGTGCTATCGGCGCCCTGCTCTGCCCTCCCCTCCATTTTGGCTCTGTTACTGTTGTTGTTGTTCCCTTGAGCCCGCCACGCCTCCCAGCTGAGCCGCCCTCCCACTAACAATATAGAGCGCCCTCTGACCTTTGTGCTCCGTGATCCACTCCTTGCTCCTGCCTCGAGTGGTCGCTCCCCTGCCTGCTTGCTGCTGAAAGGCGGTATTGTGCTACAAAGCTGAGTGATTCATTGATTGTAATAGCGCCATAGCGTTTCAGCGTTTCAGAGTTGCGGTACTTTATATTTGCATAGCGAAAAGATTTTAGAGCGTGTGAGCATTTAATTATTTATTTAAACAGCGCCAGGAATCATTATCATTTCCCACCGCCTGGTCACTGCTTCACCGGATGCTTGCTTGGTCGCTCCATTACTTTCCTGCATTGTGTAATTGACATCGTGTGCTATCGGCGCCCTGCTCTGCCCTCCCCTCCATTTTGGCTCTGTTACTGTTGTTGTTGTTCCCTTGAGCCCGCCACGCCTCCCAGCTGAGCCGCCCTCGCCCCTCCCCCTCCACTATCCATATATGACAGTTGTTCCCGCGCGCAGCGTTCACGCGCAGCGCCCGCGCCCAACCCGCGCCGAAGGTGCGCCAAAGGTAAGCCCGTCTACGCCCGTCCTCGCCTGGACCGCGCCCAGCGCCAGACCCCCTGCCCCTCGCGCTGCCCAGCCCCCCCGCATTACCTACGATGCCGCCTCCCTCCTAGCCCTTAACCCCGGTCGCGCCCCCAACTGCGTCCAAGCCGCCCCTGGACAAACTCACGGTCCGTTCTCCTGCTTCTCCTGCAAATTCAGCGGCACCAACAACATCTCCACTACGACCACACCACAGATACCCGACCCCAACCACCTACAATGCATCTTGCTCAACACCCGATCGGTCCACAGGCACGCCATCGACCTATGGAATCTACTAGACACCACTTCTCCGGACATCGCCTTCCTTACGGAAACATGGATGAACGCTTCCTCCGCACCAGACATCACCATTGCCATCCCTGAAGACTATAAGATCACTCGCAAAGACCGTACCAGCCACACAGGAGGAGGAATCGCCATCGTCCATAAGAAATCCATCCGCATCTCAACCAGCTCCGACGCCAACCTCGCCAACTCCGAACACCTTCACTTCCAGATCCACACCGACCCCAAGACCACACTCAGAGGCACACTCCTCTACAGGCCACCAGGACCCCGCGCAAAATTCAGTGAAGACATCACGGACTTCATCACCCCACACGCGCTCCCCTCCAAAGAATACATCCTTCTGGGAGACCTAAACTTTCACCTCGAAAAGATCAACGACCACAACACCGCCACCCTCGTGGACAACCTCGCCAACCTCGGACTTAAACAACTGGTCACTTCCCCCACCCACATCGCAGGTCACACACTCGACCCCATCTTCACCTCCAGCAATCATGTCTCCTTCAGCCACACTACGGATCTCATCTGGACTGACCACAGCTGCGTCCACTTCACCTACAACAAGCCCAAACCCACCAACCACCTCCAACCAATTCTGCAAAGAAACTGGAACAAAATCACCACGGACCAAATCTCCGCATTACTCCTTCAAAACACCCCAGCCCTCTCTTCTAACGTTAACGAAGCCGCCGCCAACCTCACCCTATGGCTATCCAACACCGCTGATACCTTAGCTCCACTGAAAAAACGTCAAAACAAACCCGGCAACAAGAAGGCCTCATGGTTCAACGATGAGCTTAAGAAATCCAAGAAACTCTGCCGCTCCCTCGAAAAGGCCTGGAAAAAAGACCCTACCACCAGCACCAAGGACGCCTTCAAAAACGCCACCCGTACTCACCACCAACTAATCCGAAAAGCCAAGAAAACAGCATTCAAGGATCGACTTGACAACAACGCCCACAACAGCAAGGAACTTTTCAACATCGTCAAGGAATTCTCCAATCCCTCGGCCAACTCCAACGACATCACCCCCTCTCAAACCCTCTGCGACTCCCTAGCCTCATTTTTCCACAACAAGATTGCAGACATCCACAACAGCTTTGACAACCAACCCGGAAACCAACCCACCCCACCATCTGCTGTACACCTTCCCCCCGTGAACACCCTTAACGCCTGGAACCCAATCTCCACTGAGGACACCATCCGCCTGATGAATTCCATCCACTCAGGATCCCCCACAGACCCATGCCCTCACCACGTCTTCAACAAAGCAGACTCCGTCATAGCACCGCACCTCCGAGACGTCATCAACTGCTCCTTCAACTCCGCTACCTTCCCAGAAGACTGGAAACACGCTGAACTCACTGCCCTCCTGAAAAAACCCACAGCAGACCCCACCGAACTCAAAAATTACCGCCCCATCTCGCTTCTTCCATTTCCGGCCAAAGTCATCGAGAAAGCTGTCAACAACCAGCTCGCCGCCTTCCTCGAAGCCAACAAATCCCTCGACCCCTCACAATCTGGCTTCCGAGCAAAACACAGCACTGAGACCGCCCTCATCGCAGCAACAGACGACATTCGAACTCTACTGGACAATGGAGACACAGTCGCCCTCATCCTCCTTGACCTCTCTGCAGCATTCGACACAGTCTGCCACAGCACCCTTTTACAGCGCCTCAGAAACATCGGGATCCAAGGAAAAGCACTTGATTGGATCACCTCGTTCCTCACCGGAAGAACCCAGAGAGTCCGCCTTCCACCATTCAAGTCCGAGGCCTATGAAGTCATCTGCGGCGTACCACAAGGATCCTCACTCAGTCCCACCCTCTTCAACGTATACATGAGCCCCCTCGCGGCCATCGCACGCCATCACAACCTCAACATCATCTCTTACGCGGATGACACCCAACTTATCCTTTCTCTCACCAATGACCCCAGCACCGCCAAAACTAACCTACACGAAGGAATGAAAGAAGTTGCCGAATGGATGAAACACAGCCGTCTGAAACTGAACTCAGACAAAACTGAAGTACTCATTCTAGGTACGTCCCCCTCTTCATGGGACGACTCCTGGTGGCCGGAAGCCCTCGGAAAAGCACCCATCCCGACGGACCACGCACGGAACCTAGGCGTCATCCTGGATTCCTCACTCTCAATGAACAGACAAGTCAGCGCCGTATCCTCTTCCTGCTTCAACATTCTTTGCATGCTCAGAAAAACATTTCGCTGGATCCCCACCGAAACAAGGAAAACTGTCACCCACGCTCTGGTCACGAGCCGACTGGACTACGGAAACACCCTCTACGCAGGTACTACCGCAAAACTCCAGAAGAAACTCCAACGAATCCAAAACGCCTCAGCCAGAATCATATTAGACATCCCACGCAACGAACACATCTCTGGTCACCTCAAAGACCTCCACTGGCTACCCGTCAATAAGAGGATCACTTTCAGACTGCTTACCCACGCACACAAATCACTCTACGACATCGGACCAGAATGCCTCAACTCACGTCTGTCCTTTTACACCCCCTCCCGCCAACTACGCTCTTCCAGCCAAGCCCTCGCCACTATCCCTCGCATCAACAAGACCACCATGGGAGGCAGATCCTTTTCTTACCTGGCTGCTAAAACATGGAACTCTCTCCCCGCATACCTCCGCCTCACCCAGAACCACCTAGCATTCAGAAAGCAACTTAAAACCTGGATATTTGAAAGGTAATCCTCCTCCCCTTCCTAAGCGCCTTGAAACCCTATGGGTATGTAGTGCGCTATATAAGTTTTGTGACTTGACTTGACTTGACTATCTATGGTTGCATCAATTGTGGCGTTAAAGTCCCCCCACTATATTGAGTTCTCCCTGCCGGAGCGATAGCAGGAGTTTCCCCAAGGTTGATTGATGCAATGCAGGTGGGACATAAACCGAGATTATATTATAATGCCTCCTTTCCCATTGGCATGAGATCGCAGCAAATCTCCCTTGATCGTCTGTCCTGGACCCAGTTAGGATTCCAACTCCTCTGGACCCATTTTGTAGCGCCATCTATCTAGGGCCTTACAGGCGAAGCCCGTCAGATGCGATTCCTGAATCAGTGTCACCGCTGGGCCCTTTTGTTTGATATACTGAAGAATCAGTCCCCTCTTTATCTTATCCCCCAACCCATTTACATTCCAGGACATCACCGCGAGGGGAGCTGATTTCCATTTAGCGTCCGGGGTCTGTGAGTTTGTAACTGCAATGGGTAGAATTTTGTGTGTTACCTAGGACCGTCTCAATGTTGACATCGAGGGTGTCATGCAATGTGTATGTCTTATTGCTAATTTGTATGCCTTCCTGTCCACTAATATGCATCAGAACAAAATCAAACAAAAACCTCCTTAACTTAAGTCTACCCCCTCCCTCCTGCATGCCTCCCTGCACGGCAGACTTTGAATTACCCAGCACCCCAACTTAGCAGATTGCTTAGTCCCCAGAACTTTGGACTTGCATGAGGGGGGAAGAGCTGCTTGCGATCTCTCATGGTCTCTCCGTTAGGCCTCTATTGTGCCTACAGCCTAATATGTAGAGTTCAGTGATATTGGCACCAACACCCATTGGTGCTGGTGAAATCCGTCCGTATGTTCAGTGAGTCTGAATCTGCCTTGTTTCCGTCGCCAAGTACGGCATTGTCAGGTCTTCAAACGCCCGTTCCTGTGGGGGGTGCTTCTTTTCTCATTTCACTGGCCTGGTAGACTTGGTCTTAATCTAAGACTCCGGTCATGTTTTGTGTCGTCACTCCACTAGTTGTCCCCCTTTCTGGTGCTTCCGATTGTCCCAATCTCTCGGTTACTTGTCTATTTCTCTGTCCTGGCTGTCTGGGTCCTGTGGCCGGATGAGAGTAAAAACAAAGAGGTATGCAGTTCCTAGGAGTGACGCAGGGTGTGGTAGTATAACTAAGAGGTGCCAAGGTGACAAAGTGAGGGTGTTGAAATAGGCAGGAGAGAAGATCACTCCTTCTGGAAAAGAAGACCCTCACACACCCAACAAGCGGGTGTCTTGCTTCATCACCGGGTCTTGCTCCTTATCGGGCCGGCGGTGCAATGCCCGATCAGGCACCCGAATGGGGCCTTCCTAACCGAGATCTTTATTTCCAATGCCGATGAGTGAGGTGTATAAGGGGTTACTTCTACTAGCTGGTGTAGGTGCATGTGAAGTGTGGAGTGAGTGAGCTAAAACAGGGATAGGTGATCTACTTCAAACTATTTTAATAAAGCATGGTCACCATCCTGATTAAAACCAAAGTGAAATGCACATTCTCACCTTTAGGTGTGTGAGTAAATGTGCTAAAAGTGTCAACATGTTTCTTGCCTGGTAATTTATTAATTGGCAATTCTTCAGTACCAGTAATAATGAGGCTACCTACACTTTTTTGGTGGTGGTCACAACCTCAAGGAGGTATCAATGGTGGCCACACATACAGCACCCTAAAAATGTGTGGTACCAAAAGTTAAATAACACAACCTGCGAAAAAAGGAAAAAGGTTAAAAAGTATTGCAATCAAAGGTAACATTACAATAACAACAACACAAGATATCAGGTTTGCTGTAGACAAGTGGTAATGCCAATGTAACCGTGACATGCATCGATTGTGAGCAAACGTGTACAGGACATACTTTGAGCACGCAGCAGTAAAACTTACAAATCATTACACTGGACATCCCCAGAATTGGCTGAGCACAATGACCAGGAGTAATGTAAGGAAACTCACCCTCATAAACTGTGATGAAATCGAGATCAGGGTGGGAGAGCACTAAATTTATAGTGTCCTAGGGTATAGAAAGCAGATAAACACACGAGAAGGTAATTAGGAAACCTTGATAGTAATATTGTAAATCTGCGTCGCATAGAACCACTGGGTATAATGAAGCCCTCGATGCCAGCAGGAAGACTATATGCAGCTATGGAAGCGCATCGTGGGGACGAAGTGGAGTGATATATAATACAATGCCAGCCAAGGATCAAGTGCACACCACTGTGCTGACTACTAGATCCCCATAGAGGCTGGAGAACCTGTATAGTATCGAAGGTGCCCCCAAGAGCCGACCGCCAAGTTAAGTTATTGATGCATTAGCAAGGGGGATCCAGCGTGAATGCAAGCTGGGACACTAAGGTTAGAACATTTAGCGCATCAAAAAGCGGTCCCAGAGCTAATCGGGGGAACGCAATAGCAGCTTAGAAGTAGATATACTAATACTGATCCTTGTCCGTTGTTCGTGGGAACAATAAAGATACGGAGACTAAGGAAATCAAGTAAAATACAAATGCCCTTGTAATAAGGGAGGCTGGGTGCAGGTACTCATGATTCGGTCATGGGGAATGCTCCTCAAACCTATAGCCTCACTATCCACTGAGGTATGGTTCAAGGACACCCGGCTCACGTCCAAATTAAGAATGCACGCCGGCGGGCCGCGAAGAGGAATAGGGCGGGACTTCCGGTGAGGAAAGACGTGCTACGTGAGCAGAAAGACTATACCGCTAACCTCACTGTATGTATTAGTGAAAGCGCGGTCGTCGTTACCATAGTAAGCAACGTGGAGGAGTAACATTCGCAATTGCATTAGCAAAGGAAGAGGGGGGAGAGGCGTGCGAGGCCACCAAATCAGACGCGGGGTGAGAGGAAAGAGTCAGATGTGAACCAACTTAGTGTAGGGGGGCGGAGGACAGAATTAAGTCCCTCCGCAAAATAAAAAGGCCCACGTGATAAGGAGAATGTATATCTCAGATAGAAAATAGTTGATGAGCTCAAAAACAGTTGAGGAATGGACAGACATCAAAGTATTTCCCACAGGGATACTGATCTAAAAGTGGGGTCTCAGTATCAGGACTGCAGGAAAAAAGAGAGAAAGAAAGAGGCTGCTTGAATAAGCTCTGAAGAGTGGACTTAGGTGGGCATTTAAGTAAGCATACTCCAAGGAATATCTTCGTTGAGACCAATAGTGTCCGCAGCCAATCTTAGGACCCAGCGTTGTTCAAGTCTAAAAAGTGCTTGCTTTGACATGTAGGGATGGGATTCCAAAACAATCCATTGAAAAGAGGTAGGAGCATGTCGTTCCAAGTGATAGTGGGTCGTCATCTTGGTGTTTGTTTTAGCGCATCTGAAATTGCTTTTGTGTTCCAGCATGCGAGTCTTAACTGAACGCATTGTCATACCTATGTAAGGTAGACCACATGGACATGTCATCATGTAGATGCAGTTAGATGAATTGCAATTAGTGTGTTTGCAGATGGTCCAGGTAGTCCCATTAGGGAATACCAATTCTTTGCTAATTCTCGTTTGAGGACACATAGAACAGGAACCGCAGGGATAGTGGCCCTTGACAGGAGGTAGATCCCACAACAGTCTTTGTGATCTGATTGTTTGTTTCCTAGGTCTCGTATGTATGAGTAAATCATTGAGATTACTGGTGCGTTTAAATGCAAACCTAGGTGGTTCTAAAGCCAAGTCACCAGTGTTGAGAATACCCCAATGTTTTTGTATGATGTTCCTAATCCTGTTGGAATCAGGGGTAAATGTAGTGACACAGGTAATGGATTGTTCAGGTTCTTTAATGTTGGTTTCCAATAGGCTCTCTCTGTTGTTATATCTTGCTCGTTTGCTTGCCCGTGAGACTACTTGTCTAGGATATTCTCTCTTGATCAGATCATTCATAAGGGTAGCAGACTCACTCTGGTAGTCGGCCAGTGAGCTACAGTTCCTTCTAATGCGCAAGAATTGTCCGAAGGGCAAATTCTCTCTCAATGACTTGGGGTGATGGCTGCTGAAAAGGAGAAGGCTGTTCCTATCTGTAGGTTTACGATACAGACTAGTGGGGATCTGTTCTTCTTCTAAACGGACACGTAGATCAAGGAAGGGGACTTGCGTGTCAGAGATAGTGTGTGTGAATCTCAAATAGGGATTAAGGGTGTTGATCCAGGTACAAAATTCTGTACATCTAGCGTAATCTCCTTTCCAAAGAATCAGGATATCATCGATGAATCTTTTCCAGAGCAGCACATTAGCCGAGTAAGGATTGGTGGAAATGTGAATTTCTCTAGGTTCAAAGGCTGACATATACATGCATGCTAGACTCGGTGCGAATGTGCTGCCCATGGAAGTACCTTGGATTTGGTGGTACAGTTGTGTGTTATACTCAAAAAAGTTTTGAGTACGGGCCAGACTAGCACATTCCATTATGAATGGTACTGGAGTAGTGGAAATAAGCTCATTGCTACTAAGAGCGTCCTCGATGACTTGGAGAGTGGCTTGTTGGGGTATGTTTGTGTATAAAGCCTCAACATCCAATGTTACCAATAGGTCTATTTCCTGTGGGTGTTGAATACCCTCAAGGAGGCTGAGGACAGCAGTAGCGTCTTGAATAAAGGAGGGAGTAGTTCTGACCAAAGGCTGAATGAAGTGGTCAACGAACTGGGACAAAGGTTCCAAAATGGACCCAATACCTGAAACGATAGGACGTCCGGGCACTGGAGGGATCCCTTTATGAATTTTGGGAAGGCAGTAAAAGTAGGGTATTACTAGTTCTTTTGCTATTAGGAAGTTTGCTTCTTTTTTAGAAATCCAGCCTTCTACTTCAGTGTCAGGCCTCCAGAGAACGAAGAGGTGACAATGGGAGCAACGTTGGGGTCTTTCGCCCGCCCAAGACTGAACAGATGGGCAAAGGAAAATTCCTGGACTGAATTAAATAGAAAGAGGAACTCCAAGATGGCGGCCGCTCTTCTGTCAAGGGTCAAGATGACGTATCCTGAAGTGCTTGCACAGGAACAGAGATGCTGGTTCCCAACTCCCACTACGCGGCAGCCAGAGTTCCAGTAATATTCACCTGGACTCTGTAACCACCCCGCAGGGGGAAGGGGGAAGTGGATAAAATAATAAACAAAGAAGAGACTGGTCCTGAAACTCCGGTTCTTCACTATTCTCCTCAGCTTCTTCTTAATGCTGTTGCCAGCTCTTGTAAATGAGAACCTTTAAACAAAACACGACACAATAACTTTCTATTCCCTTCGACTTCTAACACTCTCTATGTGTTAACACCTACCCTGGGTTTCTAGCACTGTGCCCCTCTTCTGTATGTCAGTCTTGTTGTGTGGTGTTTCTTTTTCAATTCTTTTCTGTGGGTCTGGACACTTCTTTCCGACTCTCCTTCCTACAAAACATCTTTCTATTAACTCTTTCTCTTTCCCTTTACCTTTTCTAAACTGTTTTCTTAACTTGAAAATAATTATTTTTTGGCTTACTTCTAGAGTGGAATAATTCTTGCTTGTCCTCTTCTTCTGTGTATTCGTCTAGCAGTGTGATACTCCAAGCTATACTGTTCTAGCCCTAAACTTGTCTTTACCTTACTTTTCCTTATTTCTAGTTATCTTGTACTAGAGAACGGTGGTCAGTATATTTATTGTATTGTTTTTCTTCAACTCTAATTAACCGCACATTAATCTTCTTCTCAGGGTGAATTTCTGATTACTAGAGTTATCAGGTACGTTTTCTATGCAATCTTTTCTGTCATATACTTTTCCCATTCATCTCTCATGCCTCTCAAATGTACTTAGCTTCGGTCTTCTTTTTTCTGTCACAGGATGGCGCCAAAAGACCTCCGACTATCTGCTCGGGAAACACGGAGATGTATTGTAAGTCTTCACGAAGGTAGGAGAGAATTTCGTCGTCTTTTCTGTCTCTGTAAAATCTTTCTGAAAATCTCTTCAGTTAATTTCTCGGAGTTGTGAAAGGTTTCTGACTTGGAAAACTATTCTATAGCCCTGGCGCTAACTAACTAACTCTAATTCTATTCTCTCTAACTCTTTCCTCAGGAACTCTAAAGTCAAGCTGCTACTCTCTGAATCTCCTCAGTGAAGTGCGTTGTCCTCTAGGAGCGCGCGCCTCTCCTAACCTCGGAACACCTGTGGGGAGAAAGACTAGACTGCCACTATGCTTCCAGCTCGGCCGCCATCTTGGAGTTCCTCTTTCTATTTAATTCAGTCCAGGAATTTTCCTTTGCCCATCTGTTCAGTCTTGGGCGGGCGAAAGACCCCAACGTTGCTCCCATTGTCGCCTCTTCGTTCTCTGGAGGCCTGACATTCAGCTGTGAGAACCATAGAGCCTATAGTTCTGGTCAGCTGAGGAGTGGGATCTTCCTTAATAGGCGTATAGTATCTTGTGTTGCTCAATTGTCTGCGACACTCAGCATCATAGTCAACTGAGGACATGATGACAGTTGCTCCACCCTTATCAGCTTGCTTGATTACAATGGTATTGTCATTGGCCAGATCTCTTATGGCTGCTAACTCACTGGTAGACAGATTCTTAAAGGGCACTCGATTAGTATCCATATTGAGATCTTTTAGGACTGCCTTTTCGAAGGTAAGTACTTCGGGGGGGAACATACTCCTCGTTAGAGTGGAGGTCGATGGTCTATGAAGGCCTGAATCATTGACCGTGGGTGATGGGTGATCTTGGAAGAATGCCTGTAATCTAATCTTGCGAAATAAGCTCTGAACCTCACGTGTCACGAAATTTGTCTGTCTTGGGTGTGGGGACATACCCCAGACCTTTCTGGAGAACTCTTTCTTCCACAGGAGTAAGAACTCTGGTGGATAGATTGATCATCAATCTCTCTTGTCCCTGGTTTGGCTCCTGGTTTCCACTGATCGTGGAGGTTGTTCCTGCCATTGCACTCTTTTTTACCCTCTTCGGCGCCCTCTTCCTCTGCCCCAGCCTCTGTCTAAAAAAGGTTGTTTGGCGCTGTGTGGGAAGAAAGGTGGAGGAGGGCCTTGATGGTACATTGGGTACTGCCAGAAAGGTGGTCCCTGGTAAGGAGGTATATTATATGATGGATATCCAGGGGTTGGAAAGGTCTTGATTTCCTGTTATTGTTATTCCAACTCCCTGTGCTTGAGTCACTGTTAGTTGAAGACCCCGTCTGGAAGGCCCTGAACTCTCATCTGAAGAGTAGCTTGTTGCTGTAGATGTATAGTCTGC
The DNA here is from genome assembly GCF_964204655.1 of Triturus cristatus. Lineage (NCBI taxonomy): Eukaryota > Metazoa > Chordata > Amphibia > Caudata > Salamandridae > Triturus > Triturus cristatus. Next base: position 163,077,707 of record NC_140585.1, read on the forward strand.
TTTAAGATAGGGATATATATTTTCTGGTGAAAACTTCTTTATATCTTTTTGAAGTTTAGATATTTTTTGTTTCATAAGGTACTCCCTATTATCGGCGAGCTCAGCATTGATCTCTGCCAGTTTAGTCTTGTATGCTGTCGTTTGGATGATGACTTTAATAGCACCCTCGGCTGTCTGAATACTGATTAGCAAGGCATCCGCTATTCTTTTTGCGGTGTTAATGATAAGAATGAGCCAGTCCCTAGTGCATTTCCATGCTACTAGGGACCACTCTTTTTTAAATAACGCGTCCTCTAGAAAAAGGCGAGGAAAGTTGTTCACAATAAGCCCATTAGGAGCTATATGAGCTCTAAGATATTCAGTCATCATAGCGCCGTGAAGTGTCACTTTAAGCCACTCATGTTTCAAATTGGATATTGAAGTCCAGTCTTCTGTGTGGCTACCAGAGGCAGAACTGCCATCGGGGGCCAGCAGTGATGGTGTTCTAAGTATTTCTGCTGCTGCTTCATCATCAAAGCTGACACCTTGAAAGTTTTCCATATGGGAGGCAAATGGTCCCAGTGGACCCGTGATTATAAAAAGTAGAATAAGTCAGAATTGAGCAAAATCTACTAATAAACTGGTCCAAGGGAACATAGTAGAACCACTTGGTATCCTGAATTTCCCACGGGGGTAACCCGTACAAATAATCTCAAGCAAATGGAGGGATAGAGGGCTTATAAATAATAATAATTATTATTATTCATATAGGTCCAGCATACGTGCCCATCAAGCAGTGAAAACAAAGAGGTATGCAGTTCCTAGGAGTGACGCAGGGTGTGGTAGTATAACTAAGAGGTGCCAAGGTGACAAAGTGAGGGTGTTGAAGTACGCAGGAGAGAAGATCACTCCTTCTGGAAAAGAAGACCCTCACACACCCAACAAGCGGGTGTCTTGCTTCATCACCGGGTCTTGCTCCTTATCGGGCCGGCGGTGCAATGCCCGATCAGGCACCCAAATGGGGCCTTCCTAACGGAGATCTTTATTTCCAATGCCGATGAGTGAGGTGTATAAGGGGTTACTTCTACTAGCTGGTGTAGGTGCATGTGAAGTGTGGAGTGAGTGAGCTAAAACAGGGATAGGTGATCCACTTCAAACTATTTTAATAAAGCATTGTAACCATCCTGATTAAAACCAAAGTGAAACGCACATTCTCACCTTTAGGTGTGTGAGTCAATGTGCTAAAAGGGTCAATATGTTTCTTGCCTGGTAATTTATTAATTGGCAATTCTTCAGGACCAATAATAATGAGGCTACTTACACTTTTTTGGTGGTGGTCACAACCTCAAGGAGGTATCAATGGTGGCCACACGTACAGCACCCTAAAAATGTGTGGTACCAAAAGTTAAATAACACAACCTTCGAAAAAAGGAAAAAGGTTAAAAAGTATTGCAATCAAAGGTAACAGTACAATAACAACAACACGAGATATCAGGATTGCTGTAGACAAGTGGTAATGCCAATGTAACCGTGACATGCATCGATTGTGAGCAAACGTGTACAGGACATACTTCGAGCACGCAGCAGTAAAACTTACACATCATTACACTGGACATCCCCAGAATTGGCTGAGCACAATGACCAGGAGTAATGTAAGGAAACTCACCCTGTCGTACTTTAGAATTTGGGACCGCGTAGGAGGCAGGGCCCTACCCCTGTCTATCCCGGTATTAGTGAACCGCGAATGGTTAATGCGGTATATACAAGTGCTTTGTGTAACGTTTTAACTATGAATGCACCGTGTATACGTTATTATACATCACTACGTGGGTTCCATTTTAGAACGGTGGCCATCTTATGGTTGCCCTCACATAGGCTACATAGCATGAAGCAAATACGGGCCTTTTAGAGCACATGTGCCTTTCTTTGACTTTTCTGTGACCTGGGCAGCTTGGCTCCGCTGCCCCAGGTCAGTCCGGTCTCACGAGTTCCCCGTCCTCTGGCCACCTGTGATTAGCATCAGGGCTTGACACACCATAAAGCCTTTACATTAAACACGAGCCTCCAGCTAATCTCTTTCTCACCTGACTGTTCCTGCTTTATGGCTTGTTTTCCAAACAGGAGATGCTCATGTTTATTGGGGCCTATCGATATCTGATGTGGGATCTGAGCCTTGCTGGGTAAATAATTGCGGGCTGGCTTAACTGGAATGTGGGATGGTCGTCATGACTCTGCCTTTTCGTTTGAAATGTATACATCCAAATGATCATGCCATAAAACTAGGAATGTATGCCTGAAGCAGGATATTTTGTATTTAAGGAGAAGCCCGTTTCTGTGATTTTTAGCAGTCTCCTGAGAACATACACGTTGTTGTACTTCTAGGATACCTGTAATTGGTCTGCAGCCAATAAACTGATCTTTGACTTCACCCAGAAGACTTTGTGTTTCTGTAGGTCTGAAACAGGAAGAACCCGAAGTCATAGGGTGTGTTCCCCTGCACCGCTGGGCTTAAAATTCCCAGTACTTCAGTTGGCGCCCAACGTGGGGTGATTTCAGCGGTACCGGTCCAAGCCAGAGGTTCGTGAGGAGCTTCGTGTGGAAATTCTGGAGGAAGGCCGCCACTTCATCGACCCCTGCATGTCGACGTGGTCCGAAAGTCTTTTCTGCGAGGTTCTCTGCGTCCGGACGGCTACGAAGGACTGCTGCCCTGATTAATCGCCCTGTTTTGGACCCTTGACGATTTTGGTAGAGCGAAACAATCGAGAGAGTCTTCTGGTGACGCCATTGATCATCGATATTCAGTTAAGTATAAGTGGAGCGTCTCCCAATTTGTTTGGTATCCTTCGGGATAATTTTGGTTTATTTGGAGTTTGCAAACCCCAAAGCCAGAGGACTCGTGTATTCACGAGACTATCGTAATCGATAATCCTTTGAAGTTTGGAACTAGACTAGTGAGCGAAGATGCCTGGTGCTAGTGTATTTGGAAGATTATTTTGTTTGGGTTGTGGAAGGGATTTCCAGTTGGAGGATTCATGTCCGGTTCCTCCAATTGGAACTCCAACTTATGAGCTTTATGTAAAACATGGCGTGGGACCCATTGCATATAATGAAGTATGGATCCGATACACCAGAAAGGACGATGTTTTAAAATGGCCCCAAAATGGTAGTTTCGATACAGATATCTTAGATAATTTGGAAGTGAAATTGTTTAAAAAGAAAGCCCGGCCGGCGATGTTTGATTCTTTCCGCCTATGACGAAAGGAAGCCAAACAGAAGGAAATTAAGCTAGGTAAGAGGAATAAGAGAGAAAGAGGTATGTCAGTGATGCAAGCAGCTGTGCAATTTAAAGATAATGAGGAGGAACAAATGAAGGAACAGTTACATAGACAGCGCAAACTAGGGATTGATAAATGTTACCCTGTTTTGTCACCCCTTGTGCAAGATGAGACAAAAGAGAAAGAGAAAGATTCCCTAATGTCCCATTTGTTAAGTTCGCCACCCCCGTATGCGCAAAATGCCACCGCGTCTCCACAGCTTGTAAATGCGCAGCCTCCAGTAAATATGCCGCAAGCCTTCCCACAGCCGCCAGCTCCTCCTCAGCTGGCTCCTATCCCTGCAGTGCAGCCCTCTCAAGGGCCGCCAGTTTTGCTACCGGTTACCCCCGCGCTTCCTGCGACTTTGCCTAGCACGCCAGCGGCTTCCCCTGGCGCTCCTTCTTACACTACCCAGGTACCTGTATCTGAATCTGTTTTTCTTCCCTCTGTCTATCCCCCCGTTTTCGCCTCAACCTCTCCTTCAGCACGACAACGACTAGCTAATGTAGTTACTAGTCTAATGTCACCTCTCTTTGGGTCATCTAGTGCGACTCCTGCCTTACAGCTTGAGCAATTGCGCAGTCAGCTGCCTGGTCCCGACGAGAAAGAGGTGTTAGATCATCTGGCGTGTAGGTGGATTGGTTTCCCTTCACTCTATGATGTGGAATCTGTTGTTAGCGTTTTTCACCAATGGGATGCCCCAAAACAGAGGTATGTCTTTGATAAAATGTGTGAATTCCTCTGTGAGGAACTGGAGGATAATGGTGCAAACCCAAACCCACAGGAATTGTGTCGGGTGTGATTTGATTTTGAAAAAGGTACAATTGTGGGTCCCAATGTAGATAAAGCAGTTGCGACTTTACTGTCCCTCAGAAATGGGGATTGTCAGCAATCATTGTTCGAACAGGAAAAGGTAAAAGCGCGACAATACCCTATGAGAGAAGTCCCTCCGGTATGGAAAGAAGCCGTTGCGGCTAATGCCGCTCAAGGTCTTGCTGCTGCTCCAGCACATTTTCAGCGTGTTTGGGTGCATGTTCCATGGAAGAGATCTGAGGTGTTAGCACTTAAGCAGACATTGCCTGACCCCCGTAAAAACCCTACCGGTTATTATAAGGAGTTATCACAAACTGCAGAATCATGTGTAATGAATTTGGCTGACATAGATATGTTGTTTGGGAATGTTGTTCCACAGCCTTTATGGGGATCCATTCGTAATGTAGATCACGCTGCAGAATTGGGTAACTCATGGGCTAATATCATTGCTGCAGATGCTGGCCAAGTTGGTGGCGCGAAACCTGATCCTTTGGTAGCAGAACTCCCTGGTCGAATTATTACCTACATGAAAACTATAATGCCTGCGATGCGCGTAAATTGGGATAAACTATCCGCATGTAAGCAGAAGAAAGATGAGACAGTGTCTGATTTCTTCACCAGGTTTGAAGAAACGTTTATCGACCACAGTGGTCAAGACATGAGTACTGAAGGTGGCCAACGGTTATTTGTTGATAAATTTGTGCAGAAACTTCCCGAGTTGTGTAAAAAATTAAAAGACTCAGAAAGTTCTTGGGCTGTTTCCTCTTCAGCGAAAATACTGGCTACTGCACAGTATTATGAGAATAGAGACAAAGATGAGAAGGATAGAACAGATAAGAAAACCAAAGAACTGAAAACCAAGATCCTCTTCCAGCAGGCTTATCCGCCACGTGGAGGACAGAGTAATTATAGGCAAACACAAGGTATCTATCAGCAGCCCCAACAATTTCAGAATAACAAGCAAATTAATGGGTATTATCAACCACGAATCCCTGTAGGTCCCAACCATGTTCATTTTGCAAAGAGGAAGGTCATTTTAAATATAGTTGCCCTAAATTAATGCAGCGTAACAGTAATGCGTATGGCGCAAGAGGTGGAGGTGGTCAGCAAGCTCCTAGAGGCAGAGGGCGTGGAAATGCTCCCCAGAACGCGCGTCCTCTTCCACCTCAAAATACCATAAATAGCTTTGATCAGCAAGCCAATGCGTCTGGTAATACAGCTCAGTACTACAATAATGATTATTATGCAGAAGACGACAATGTAGAAGATAATGATTACTAGGACAGCCATAGACAGAGAGAGGGAGTTGTTTCAGTGCCAGTGGATCAGAGCGAACCTTATGTTAAAGTAACTACAGCAAATGTAACGGAGCCCTTTCTGCTGGATACTGGTGCTGCAAAGAGTTCAATCATGCATTCAAAACTCCCTGGCGCGCCTTTGTCTGGCGAAATGAATGTCTCAGTAGGTTTTTCTGGCGCCCCAGTTAGGAACCCGATTTCTAGTCCTATGTCACTTTCTGTTGGACCTTGTGAGCTAAAAGCACCCCTCATCCTAACGACAGGTTGTGGTGAAAATCTGCTAGGATTAGATTTGCTAAAAAGATTGCATGCAACGCTATATTGTTCTCCCTCAGGAGTACAACTTACATTAGGCAAGAAAGTGATTTCCCCGATGTATTTGTCTAAAAATGCAATGCCACCTGAATTGTCATCCCTTCCGGATGTCCTTTGGGCTACTGGTCCCAATGATGTGGGTCTTTTGGAAATACCGCCATATGTGGTCACTTTAAAAGCCAATGTCAGATTGCCACGTATTCCCCAGTACAAGATCTCCAATGAAGGTCAGAAAGCAATGTTAGCAATTGTCAGTGATTTGATTAAAAAGGGTGTAATTGAAGAGACAAGAGGCAACGTTTGCAATAGTCCTGTTTTACCTGTCTTAAAACGAACGGACCCTTCACAGCCACCTGTTTACAGATTTGTGATTGATCTTAGAGAGGTTAATAAGATTGTTGTGCCACAGTTTCCAGTTGTCCCTGATATAACTGCCTTGTTAACTATGATTCCAGCCTCCGCTGCATCGTTCTCAGTGATCGATGTAAAGAATGCTTTCTTTAGCATCCCAGTTGCAGAGGAGAGCAGAGACATTTTTGGCTTTAGTTTAGGAGGTTGCAGATTCCGCTTTAAACGCGCTCCCCAGGGCTACTGTGAAAGTCCATCAATATACAGTCAGGCTTTAAAAGCGCAGCTCGATGCACTTGTTTTCCCGAGTGGCGCTATCCTTATTCAGTATGTTGACGATTTACTTATCGCCGCGGATACTGAAAAGATTTGCAAAAACGCTACCTTGTCATTGTTGCGTCATTTGTCTGCATTTCATCACAAAGTGTCTCTCTCAAAGCTGCAATATTGTCGACAAGAAGTGACCTACTTAGGTCATCTCTTATCGAAGGAGGGAAGGAAACTGACCCCAGAAAGAATTCAAGCCATTACACAGTTGAGTGTGCCAAGAACACAGAGAGAAGTGCGTGCTTTCTTGGGCATTACTTCATACTGTAGGCATCGGATTCCTAATTTTTCCTTGTTGGCAAAACCTTTGTTAGCATTCACATGCAAAGACACACCGAATCCTATTCCATGGTCTGAAGAGTGTCAGAAAAGTTGTGTGGAATTGCGTAATGCATTGTGTTCAGCTCCTGTGTTGGGTACCCCTGACTACAGCAAGCCTTTTACATTGTATGTTCATGAGAAAGATGGTTGCGCATTATCAGTGTTAACACAGCCTTTTGGCGACAGACCGCGTCCATGCGCATATTTTTCGTCAACCTTGGACCCGGTAGCGAGGGCATTGCCAAGTTGTCTGAGAGCCACAGCCGCCGCAGCTATGTCTATTCGACAGTCTGCTGGCCTAGTAATGGATAATACATTGATTGTTATGGTTCCACATGCTGTGGACACATTGTTAAACAGGACCAAGACACAACACTTAACTAGTGCGCGATTATCTGGTTATGAGCTGACACTGTTAGCAAACCATATACACATAAAGAGATGCAACACATTGAATCCAGCTACACTATTACCAATTCCAGCAGACCTAGATGAGATTGAGCAACATGATTGTTTGTTCAGAACAGAAGAAGAGACGAAAGGGAGAATAGATCTTAAAGATACTCCCCTGACTGAGTGTGATGGTACTTTATGGGTGGATGGTTCGTGTTTCAAGCTTCCGAATGATGATACGACTGCTTCATATGCTATCACGACTTTGCACACGATTGTGGAAACTGCGCGTGTGCCACAAAATTCGGCTCAAGCAGCAGAATTGATTGCCCTTACGAGAGCATGCGTACTGTCTGAAGGAATGAAAGTGAACATATATACGGATAGCCAATACGCCTTTGGCGTGGCTCATAGTTTTGGGCGATTGTGGAATGAACGTGGGTTCCTGACTTCGCATGGAGCTAAGATTCAGAATGGCAAGTTGGTGAATGATCTCCTTGAGTCGCTGACCCTACCGTTACAAGTTGCGATTATGAAATGCAGTGCGCACAAGAAAATCACTGATGATGTTGGTCGTGGTAATGCGTTTGCTGATGAAGTCGCGAAAGAAACAGCAAAAGATGTGAAGACTCGAATGTATGTTGCAGGCCCTGCCAGATGGGTTGGTGATGTTGGAATGTGTGAAAACACAATAGAGAGTGTAAAGTCACTTCAAGCTGAAGCCAGAGAGAAAGTATGGGCAAGTTGGATGAGAATGGTTGTTGGATTGATTTGTCAGAACATAGGCGATGGTTGTTACCTGATGCATATGTGCTTCCAGTGGTTACTATGGCACATGGAATGGCACAAATCAGTACGAAAGGAATCTGTAAGTTGTTGGCTCCAGTATGGCAGAATGCTGGATTCCCAAGTGTGCAGAGAATGTGGTCAAGAATTGTATGGTATGCTTGAAGTACAACCCTGGTAGGGGAACCCCAACTCCAGCTGGTCATTTTGCGCCTCCATCATATCCATTTGAAGTTTTGCAGCTAGATTTTATCCACATGGAAAGGTGCAACAACCTGAAATATGTATTGGTGGTTGTTTGCGCTTTTTCAAAATGGATAGAGGCCTATCCTCTAAAAGATAACACTGCTCTGTCCACAGCCAAAGCCCTTGTGAAGGAAATTTTCCCTAGGTTTGGAATGCCAAGAATGGTGTGGAGTGATAATGGGAGTGAGTTTGTGGGTCAAGTGATGAAGAATGTGTGTGAGGGAGTAGGGATAAAGCAGAAATTCCACGCTGCAAATCACCCCCAATCAGCTGGATTAGTAGAGCGCTACAATGGCGCTCTAAAACTCAAACTGGCCAAAATCCAAGCGAGCTCAGGTCTTAAATGGCCTGACGCTCTGCCTCTAGCACTCCTGTCCACCAGAATGACCGTGCATTCACGAGTGGGACTTAGTCCCTACGAGGTCGTTTTTGGCCGCCCGGCCAATGTATGGGGTGTGCCAAGACCGACAAAATTCAGTGAAATCAAACACCCAGTACTGCTTGATTACCTGTATGAATTGACCGCTAAATTACGTGTTTTACACCAACAGGTGCACGATACTCTTCCCCAGGCCTCTGAGGCTCCAGGACACCCTTTCGACCCTGGAAAGTGGGTCTTGGTGAAAAATTTTCAGCGCAAGAGCAACGATGAGCCTCGTTGGATCGGCCCTCATCTCGTGCTCCTATCTACAAGATCAGCTGTTCGATTAAAGGGGAAAAAGAACTGGATCCACGGCGCCCACGTGAAGAGGATCCCTTTGCCTCTGTCGTATGACCAGTGGGTCCAGGAGGGTATCGCAGACTCTGAAACAGACACTGTACCTCGTTTTGTGCCGTTCAGTGATGCACGCATAAAAGGCAAAACTTCAGCACAGGACAGTGACAATATTTTGCAAGAAGCTGTGCCAACGTCAATTCGATTGGACACCACAGAGCCTGAACTCTTGTTTCAAGATCAAACAGTACCTGGCTGTCTCCACTATAATCTAAAACCAAGGCCTATGGATAAATAAATATTCTTTTACCTTTTTTTTTTTTATTAACCATAGCTCTCCCATCTGAAGGACTTTCTTGATTTTTGTTTTTCGAACCACCATCCGGGTTCAGCCACAGGGTCGCGGTGCCAAGACTTTGGGGTACAGGCCGAAGACTTTAGGTCAACGGTTCTAGTTGGTCTAGGGCGTTCCCTGGACTGACAGGCGTACTCCTTAGCAGAAGATACTCACCCGCCGTGAGCGGCATGATTAGAGGATGAAGTTTTTCAAGATGGAGAGACCCGCTGAGGAAATGAACTTTAAAGCAAGAATGTGTAAAATAATGAAGAGCAAACGTTTTGTATTTTTATGCCTGTTTGTATTATGTAGTATGGTAGTGTTTACTGTAGGATTTGTATTCTTCTCCTCTCAAGAGCCCATTGCACCCACTGTACAGCCTATACCTCCTCCTACTGTCTCCTCACACTCTTTTCACCCTCTGCCTGAACATGAACAAGCTAGACGATCAGAGTTTGTGAATAACTTGTTTATTCAGCTCCTACACCAGCACCAACTAGTCATGAATACAACCAATTGCTGGGTGTGTGGTTTAATGCCACATACCATTAATAAGGGTATTCCCTATCTAGTGCTGCCGTATAATTACAATGGATCGTCATGGGCATTCCAGACCATGTTTCTCTTTGCACTAGATGCGTACTCCCCGCGACAACCGCGTTCCATCAGACCTAGCACCAATAACAAAGCCTTAATGAAAGGAGTTGCCGATATGAGCAGAGATATCGACGCATACTCATCTATTCCGAAAGAAGAGTTGAGAGCTTATGTAGGGTGGAACGCGACGGGGTATAGTATTAGTCTGGGTGAAAGACATCGAAAAATCTCATCCCTAATCTGGGTCGTACCCCACATAGGTCGGTTCTGTTTGCAAGGTAATGGTCAGTATCCTAGAGCTCAACTGGGAAGAAGTGACTGTACTGAAACGTACACTTTTCCGTCACAGTTTTCCCCTGCGTTTTTGGCTGCCAAGGGTACATATTTTATCTGCAATGACCGAGCATATACATGGTTGCCCCCTGATTTCTCGGGCACATGTTATATTGCAAATCTGCTACCGCCAACATTTACTGCCGCCTCTGACTATCACAAGACAAGAGTTGTGAGAGGCATGATTAGTAAGGAGGATACTGCCGGTCAGGAAGCGGGAGATTTCTTTTTGGGTTTCCTGCCGTTTTGGGGACCTATGGTCAATAGTAGGAATCTGAGACAACGGACTCGGGTGGTTGAATCCACTGTTAATGTTACGGCTGGTGCCCTTGGTAATTTGACAGCTGAGCTCCAAGCGGATCGCCTTATGACTTTGCAGAACCGCATGGTTCTAGACGTCATACTTGCAGTGAGGTTCTGTAGCGATCCGAACCCGTGAATTCGGTATCGTAGTACTGACACGATTTTGGTACCAATGAACCGCAAACGATCCATTACATGCATGACAGTGTTTTCGCTACGCAACTAGCATGAATTCACTTAGAAATAGGGCATTCTGTTGTAAAGTCATGGCCTTCATTTTAGTTACGGCATCCATTTTGTTTCTTGCCCTCACATAGTCAATGAACGGGCGATGACCCCGGCAGAGTCACCTTGTTAAGGACACGTAAGCTCAAACCCCGAGAAAGGCTGACGCTACATGACTAGGTAGAATCAAGCTGCCTCCCCTGCCTGAGGCCAGTCCTGCTATACTGGTTCTCGTGTCCGTTGTCCTGACTGAAAGGCCGAAGACGGTAGCCATGCCCGTTTATGATCCATAAACGCCTCTTATCCTACCTTTCAATCCTTTGCACCTGGCTCTGCTCCTCTCCTTCTGGGCTTTTACAATGGGGAGGTTACGATTTTTATGATGGGGAGGATCGGACAAAGAATGGAAAACTGTCAAGGGAATCTGATCGAATACCGAAATCCTACGACTAATTATTGTTTGATGTCTATTTACTGTTTGTTTGGGATACCGGGTTGGGCATGAGAAATATTTGTGTAATGTTGCCTAAAGACATTTTGCGTGTATTTAAAGAACAACCCACTTAATGCAATTTGAACAGTCTCGTAGATTCTGCCTCTGTGTGGTTCCTATGACTTCTGTGTCCCTGCAGTAAATAAACCTTTGGTCTTTGACGCCACCATCGAGAAGCCCGTGTCTCTGTTTATTTGTGCACCGAGACAGGAGGAACTCAGGGGTCTTTGGGTGTTGTTTCCCTGACACCTCTGGACTCTTAATAGTCCAGAACCTCAAATTGGCGCCCAACGTGGGGCGACGTCATCCTGTACCGGTCCAAAGCCTGAAAAGTTCGAGAAGATTTGTGTGAAGATTCCGGAGGGAGGTACCCCGGTTCATCGATCCCTGCATGTCGTAAAAGTGGCCCGACGATCTCTTCCACGAGGGTTCCCGTTCCCAGACGGCTACAGAGGACCGCTGCCCTGACTGTCGCCCTGTCTTGGACCCGAGGTGCAGACCTTAGTACGGCGAGACGTAGACGGGTTCTCCTTGGTGACGTCTTCCACATTTCAGTTAAGTATTAAGTGGGTTACGCTCAGTTTGGTTGTTCCTTGTTGCTCTGGTTTAATTCGTAGATTATCACTGGTTGCTCTTGTTTAGATAATCTTTGTTTTGGTATTAGTTCATTTTGGTAGGCCTAAGTTCTTTGCGCATTTTTTATTGGAATTTGTCTTTGTTTGTCATGACTACCAGTAGTAATTGTTTCTTGTCCTGGTTACGTTGCAACGGGGATTCCCGGTTGGAGGATTCGTGTTCGGTTCCTCCGATTGGAACTCCTACATATGAGCTCTATTGTAAACATGGTGTTGGTCCTATTACGTATAATGAAGTATGGGTCCGTTATACCAGAAAAGATGGTGTCCTTAGTTGGCCACCGCATGGTAGCTTCGAAACCGAAATTCTAGACAATCTAGAAATGAAGTTGTTTAAGAGAAAAGCCCGGCCGGCAATGTTTGATTCTTTTCGCGTATGGCGCAAAGAAGCCAAACAGAGAGAAATTAGGAAGACGAAGAAAGAACAGAAAGAGAAAAGGTTGACTTTAATGGAGTCTGCTAGGCAGCTGCATGTCAACGAGACCAAGAAAGCAATGGAGATGGCGAATAGAAAATATAATTTGGCAATTGATAAATGTTACCCTGTATTGCCATCTTGTCCTACTAAGCCGATGGAGGATCATGAGAAGGATCCTCTGTTGTCTTACCTGTTGAATTCACCTCCACCGTATGCACAGGGTATTACAGTACCACAGTTACTACCTGTTGTACAGCCAGCTGCTGGTCAGCCTGGAATAGTTGCTCCACTTCCTTTGATTCCAGCTCCTGTCCTTCCCGTGGTTAATGTTCCTTCGGCACCCCCTCGTCCTGGGTCGCCTGTTCCGCCTTTGCCTGTCGTTACGCAAACTGCTTTACCTGCTACTCCTACCCTTACTATTTCATCTGCTCCAGCTGCCCTATCCCCGAACCCTGTGAACATTCTGACTCCACTTTCCGTTCGTCGGAAAATAACCGACTCTGTAACTAATATCTTAACTCCTCTCTACAGGTCTTTAATTGGGACCCCCGTTTCTGACTCTATACAGAGACGTAGCCAGCTTCCTGGTCCCCAGGAACGAGACATGTTAGATTCGACAGCTCTTAGGTGGATGTCGAAAGCTATGAAGTATGATGCACAAAGAGTGTTAGATACTTTTATGCAATGGAATGAACCTACTCAACGTTATGTTTTTGACGTGATGTGTTCTCTTGTGCGTGAAGAATGGGAAGATGATGACTTAGATTCCGTCCCCTCTGATCTGATAAATATTCAACAGAAGTTCGCCGCAGGAATGGTGATAGGTTCAGAAGTAAGGGGAGCGATAGAACTGATTTTAGCTCATAGGGATGATTCCCCTCTTCGAGCGACAAGAGACCCTGATGGTTCACCGATTACTACTAGGAAAAAACGAGGTCAATACCCGATGAGGGAAGTTCCGCCGATATGGCATGATGCAGTTCAAGCTGATGGGGCTAATAATATTGTAGCTGCTCCGGCACATTCCCAGAGAGTGTGGATACACATCCCTTGGAAGCGGGCCGAAGTATTAGCAGTAAAACAAGCATTACCAGACCCACGTAAAAATCCTGCTGGTTATTACAAAGAGTTAACGCAGACAGTTCAAGCGTCTATCATGAATTTGGCAGACATTGAAATGTTATTTGGTAATGTAGTGCCACAGCCTATATGGGCCAAGATTCGGCAAGAGAACCACCCAGTCGCCTTAGGAGGTGATTGGCCAGTTATTGTAGCAGCAGATGCGCAACAAGTTGGCGGTGCTAAACCTGAACCTCTGATTGCTGCCCTACCTGGCAGAATAATTAATCTGATGAAAACGCTGATGCCAGCGTTACGAGTCAATTGGGATAAACTATCGGCATGCAAACAAAAGAAGGACGAAAGCGTCTCTGACTTTTTCACTAGATTTGAAGAGACCTTCGTAGACCACAGTGGGCAAGATATGAGTACTGAAGGAGGCCAGAGATTGTTTGTCGACAAGTTCGTGTTTAATTTACTACCTGAACTTAGTAACAAGTTAAAAGATTCTGAAAGTGCATGGGCGGTGTCGACGACAGCACAGATACTTGCAACTGCTCAGTATTACGAGAATAGAGAGAAAGAAGAGAAGGAAAAGTCAGAAAAGAAAACAAAAGATTTAAAGACTAAAGTTCTTTTGCAACAGGCGTATCCGCCTCGTTCGAATCAGTCAGATTCCCAGCAGCGACCACAGTTTCAGCAACAGCCACAATTCCAGCAAGGGACGTCCCAAAGATTTAATTATGTTTTTTCCCGATAACAGTTAGCATGGAATCAGTGTGCCTATTGTAAAAAGGAGGGTCATTATAAGAATGAGTGTCCGGTACTGCACGCACAGACTAGTGGTGTCCCAGCTCAGAGACGTACTGTTGGATCTATGCAAGTTCCTAGAGGTAGAGGACGTGGTACTATGACACCACAGGCCGATCGCCAATCGAATTATTTCGATCAGCGAAATGCACAATCTGCGCAAGCAGGTAGATCTCCACAGTATCATGTTGAAGATTATTATGATCATAATGAGGAGATTCAGAGAAGCGAGCACTAGGACAGCCACAGGCAAAGAGAGGGAGTAGTATCAGTTCCAGTTGATCAGAGTGGACCTTATGTCGCAGTAGTTACATCAGGCGTGGTCGAACCGTTTCTGTTGGATACTGGTGCGGCAAAAAGTTCAATTATGCATGCGAAACTCCCTGGCGCACCTTTGTCTGGCTTAACGAACACTTCAGTAGGTTTCTCAGGCGCCCCTGTTCACAATCCTGTTTCTAGTCCTGTGCCAATATCTGTTGGGCCATGCGAACTAGAAGCACCCCTTATTCTAACAACCGGTTGTAATGAGAATCTGCTTGGTTTAGATCTGTTGAAACGCCTGCATGCGACACTGTACTGTTCTCTTTCGGGAGTACAGCTCACATTAGGCAAAAGAGTCATCTCTCCAATGTATATGTCGATGGATAAGCTCCCACCGGAGCTGCGTTCTCTCCCTGATACTCTTTGGGCGACTGGTCCTAACGATGTAGGCCTCTTGGAAATTCCCCCTTATGTGGTAAGTCTAAAAGCGAATGTTAAATTCCCACGAATCCCACAGTATCGGATTTCGAATGAAGGGGAATGTGCACTCTTACTGATTGTGAAAGACTTAATACAGAAAGATGTGATTGAGGAAACTAGAGGAAATGTCTGCAATAGTCCTGTTCTGCCGATTTTGAAACGTACTGACCCTTCCAAGCCTCCGATCTACAGATTTGTGATTGACCTCAGAGAAGTTAATAAAATAGTGATTCCACAGTTTCCTGTGGTCCCAGATATCACTGCATTATTGACGTTGATTCCTGCCTCAGCCTCATGGTTTACAGTTATCGACTTGAAAAATGCCTTTTTCAGCATTCCCATAGCCGAGGAAAGTAGAGACATTTTTGGTTTCTCCTTAGGAGGTCGCAGTTTCAGATTCAAGCGCGCTCCACAAGGTTATTGTGAGAGCCCTTCAATTTACAGTCAAGCATTGAAGAGTCAATTAGATGCTCTTGTACTTCCTCCTGGTGTTGCTCTGATCCAATACGTAGACGATCTTTTACTAGCTGCTGATGACAAGGAAACTTGCAAAGCAGCTACAATTTCTCTATTGCGTCATTTGTCAGACTTACATCACAAGGTGTCACCTTCTAAATTGCAATATTGTTGCCAAGAAGTGACCTACTTAGGTCATCTTTTGTCAAAGGAGGGAAGAAGGTTGACCCCAGAGAGAATCAAAGCAATTTCGCAGATGAATGTACCAAGCACACAGAGAGAAGTACGTGCGTTTTTGGGTATTACGTCATACTGTAGGCAATGGATCCCAAATTTTTCTCTCATGGCAAAACCATTGGTAGCCCTGACTGGAAAAGGTGTTCCGAGCCCTTTGCCATGGTCTGATGAATGTCAACAGAGCTTCTCTGACTTACGTGATGCGCTGTGTTCAGCTCCTGTGTTGGGTACTCCTGACTACAGTAAGCCGTTTACACTATATGTCCATGAAAGAGAAGGTTGTGCGTTGAGTGTTTTAACACAGCAATTTGGTGACAAACAGCGGCCTTGTGCATATTTCTCATCCACATTAGATCCGGTAGCCAGAGCATTGCCAAGTTGTTTGAGAGCTACAGCAGCAGCTGCAGTGTCTATTCGACAGTCTGCTGGACTTGTCATGAACAACATGTTAGTAGTCATGGTTCCACATGCTGTGGATACACTCATGAATCGAACGAATACTCAGCACCTCATCAGTGCTAGACTATCAGGATATGAGCTGACGCTTTTGGCAAATCACATTCAGATCAAGCGATGCAACATTTTGAATCCAGCAACGCTGTTGCCGACTACTCAGGAGTCGAGTGATTCAGAGCCCCATGACTGTTGTTTCAGAACTGAGGAAGAGACAAAAGGTAGGATTGATTTGAAAGATACTCCGTTACTAGATCCAGACGGCACCTTATATGTCGATGGGTCATGTTTTAAATTACAGAATGGTGATGTGACGGCCGCGTATGCAGTTACGACTTTGAGTACGATTGTTGAGACTGCAAGAGTAAGTCAGAATTCTGCCCAAGCTGCAGAATTAATTGCACTAACAAGAGCGTGTGTTTTAGCTGAGGGAAAGAGAGTGAATGTGTTTACTGATAGCCAATACGCCTTCGGCGTATCACATAGCTTTGGACATCTCTGGAGAGAAAGAGGTTTTCTCACGTCCCATGGAACTAAGATCCAACATGGACAGTTAGTCAGTGATCTATTGGAATCCCTGACCCTACCGAATGAAGTTGCGATTGTGAAATGCAGTGCACATCGGAAGATTACGGATGATGTTGGCCATGGGAATGCGTTTGCTGATGAGTTCGCCAAAGAGACGGCCAAGAACATGACGAGCCGAATGTATGTTGCAACGTCTGCAAGATGGATTGCTGAATCAGGGATGTGTGAGAATACGATTGAAAGTGTGAAGGCAATCCAGAATGAAGCAACTGAAAATGAGAAGAATGAATGGAAGGAGAAAACGGGTAAAATGGATTCAAGTGGATGTTGGGTTGATTTGTCTGAGCAGCAACGTTGGATGTTACCTGATGCGTATGTACTTGCGGTAGTCACGATGGCGCATGGAGCGGCGCACATCAGTTCGAAAGGGATCTGTAAAATGTTAGCTCCAGTATGGAAGAACGATGGAATTACTAAGTGTGCGGAAAGAGTGGTGAAAAATTGCATGATATGCCTGATGCATAATCCTGGCAAGGGAACCCCAACCCCAACTGGTCATTTTGCTCCCCCTTCTTGTCCCTTTGAAGTGATTCAGTTGGATTATATCCACATGGATAGGTGTAACAATCTTAAATACGTCCTAGTGGTAGTTTGTGCCTTTTCAAGATGGATTGAGGCATATCCGTTGAAGGATAACACTGCTATGTCCACTGCCAAAATCCTCCTCAAAGAATACTTCCCCAGGTATGGTATGCCACGGATTGTTTGGTCGGACAATGGAAGTGAGTTTGTAGGGAAAGTTATGAAGAGTGTGTGTGCGGGTCTGGGTATTACCCAGAAATTCCACAGTGCGAATCACCCACAGTCAGCGGGTTTGGTTGAAGGGTACAATGGCACCCTGAAGCTGAAACTTGCTAAAATTCAAGCTTCCACTGGTCTCTCTTGGCCAGACGCACTGCCTTTAGCTCTACTGTCCACCAGAGCGACTGTACACTCTCGAGTAGGGCTTAGCCCATATGAGATTGTGTTCGGTCGTCCTGCTAATGTCTGGGGAGTCCCTAGGCCAAAGGAATTCAAACAGATTGAATACCCAATGTTGATTGATTATCTTTATGATCTGACTGCTAAATTAAGCCTTA
Source organism: Triturus cristatus (assembly GCF_964204655.1). Classification (NCBI taxonomy): domain Eukaryota; kingdom Metazoa; phylum Chordata; class Amphibia; order Caudata; family Salamandridae; genus Triturus; species Triturus cristatus. Next base: position 163,095,326 of record NC_140585.1, read on the forward strand.
TTCATCAACAGGTATTCGAATCCTTGCCTAAACTGCCAGAGAGTCCAGGCCACACGTTGAAACCAGGCGACCAAGTTGTAGTTCGGAACTTTGAACGAACTCGGAACCTCCAGCCAAGATTCGTGGGTCCGTTCCAGGTACTCCTCACAACAAGAACTGCTGTACGCCTAGCTGGAAGGAAAAATTGGGTGCACGCTAGCCATACGAAGCGTGTCCCTCTCCCACTCCCCTATGACAATTGGGTTAGACAGGGATTTGGTGTATCCGAGACAGAACCTGTTCCTAGGCACATCCCTTTCAGTGATTCAGAGTACATAAAGGACCACCCACGAACTGAAACACAGAACTTTGACACCTCAGCAGGAACCGCTCCTTTGAATCTTGGACCAAGTATTGTACAAAGTGAACATTTGCCACCTGTGGAGTCGAACATTTCCGCACCTGTAGACCAGCTATTTCAAGATCAGACAAGACCCGGAAAGTACAGATATAATCTACGTTCTCATGTTATGAACTAATAACATTGCATATTTACCTTTTCTGTTATATAATTTTTTTATCTTATTGCATTCCATTCAGTCAGGAAGTTTTGCTCAAATTTTTATCTTTTTGTTTTTATTGTTTCTCTCACCTTACCATCTGGGTTACCGTAGGGTCGTAACGTGTGCCTTGTTTTAATTTGCAGGGAATCAGACATAAGGTCGGTTTCTTCTGTCTATCTTGGGAACTCCCAGGGTAAACAGAGGCAAGTTTTTAACAGGTACAAACCATCCGTTGCGAACGGTTGTAGAAGATGGAGCTTCCTGAACTGCGACGGGTTAATGTCATAAATGTGCACAAGACAAAGCTATATGACATATTACATAGCAAATGCTTTCTAATGCAATGTACTCTGACACTTCTAATTGTTTTGATAACTTTGGTAGGCGGAATTATTTTTGGTATTCAGTTGATCTTTACACCTGTTTCATCTACAGTATCTCCCCATGTTCCTGTTTCTCCGACTGTTGTTTCTCTTCATTCTTTCCATCCTTTTCCTGCCCACGAGCAAGCTCGACGCTCTGAGTTTATAAATAACACTTTCATTCAGCTCTTGCACCAACATCAACTAGTGGTTAACACAACAAACTTCTGGGTGTGTGGCTTGATACCACATACCATGGACAAGGGCATCCCTTATCTGGTTCTGCCCTTTAGTTATAATGGATCATTCTGGGCATTTCAGACCATGTTCGCTTATGCCCTAGAGACCTATCCTCCACGACCTCCGCGTTCCACTCGGTATAACTCTGCTAATAGAGCCTTGGTAAAACGAATCACTGACATGGTTAGAGATGTCAATAATACTCCGTTCATTCCCAAGGATGAATTGCGAGTTTACATGTGTTGGAATGTTACGGAATATGGCATTACTCTGGGTGAGAACAAACGTAAAAGCTCGACTCCGATCTGGGTCGTACCCCACCAAGGTCAGGTCTGTTTGCAAGGAAATGGGAGGAATCCAAAAGCTCGACTAGGGAAGAGTGACTGTATCGAAACATATGTTTTCCCGTCACAGTCTTCCCCTGCATTCTTAGCTGCTAAGGGTACCTATTTTGTTTGCCAAGACAGAGCATACACATGGCTGCCTGCTGACTTCTCAGGCTCATGTTATATCGCTCAACTGTTACCTCCGACATACACTGCTGCACGGGACTATCACAAAACTAGAGTTGTGAGAGGTGTTTTCAGTAAGGAAGATACTGCTGGCCAAGAAGCAGGAGACTTCTTCAAAGGTTTTCTTCCGTTCTGGGGGCCTATGGCCAACAGTAGAAACTTACGTCAACTAACACGGGTAGTTGAATCCACTATCACCGAAACTGCGGGTGCCCTTAGTAACCTGACAGCTGAGCTTCAAGCGGATCGCCTCATGACGTTACAGAACCGTATGGTTCTTGATGTGTTACTTGCAGATCGAGGTGGAGTGTGTAAGATGATCCAATCGAGTTGCTGTGTTTTTATCCCAGATAATGCGCCAACGGTGTACAAGGCCATCTCTAAGTTACATAAGATCTCTGACTCTATTCATGTAGAGGAAGGTGACTGGTCATTAATGGGATGGTTCTGGAGCCTGTTGTCTGCGTGGGGATGGAAGGTTCTGATAGTCACTGGTGTTGCGTTAGTATTTTCATTTTCGTGCTGTCTCATTGTTCAGTGTGGTCCTGCCTTATGTAACCTCTGCATTTCAACATGCGTAAGAAGACCACCTGTTTTGAGAGATACGCCACGGGATAGAGTAATGCTTCAACAACACATCAGTGACCTGATGAACATAGAAATGGATTCTGACATAGAGTGAGTTATTGCCTATGTAAGGGCAAAAGGACGGTCTGAGGTTCTGTAGCGATCTGAACCCGTGAATTCGGTATCGTAGTACTGACACGATTTTGGTACCAATGAACCGCAAACGATCCATTACATGCATGACAGTGTTTTCGCTACGCAACTAGCATGAATTCACTGAGAAATAGGGCATTCTGTTGTAAAGTCATGGCATCCATTTTAGTTACGGCATCCATTTTGTTTCTTGCTCTCACATAGTCAATGAACGGGCGATGACCCCGGCAGAGTCACCTTGTTAAGGACACGTAAGCTCAAACCCCGAGAAAGGCTGACGCTACATGATTAGGCAGAATCAAGCTGCCTCCCCTGCCTGAGGCCAGTCCTGCTATACTGGTTCTCGTGTCCGTTGTCCTGACTGAAAGGCCGAAGACGGTAGCCATGCCCGTTTATGATCCATAAACACCTCTTATCCTACCTTTCAATCCTTTGCACCTGGCTCTGCTCCTCTCCTTCTGGGCTTTTACAATGGGGAGATTACGATTTTTATGATGGGGAGGATCGGACAAAGAATGGAAAACTGTCAAGGGAATCTGATCGAATACCGAAATCCTACGACTAATTATTGTTTGATGTCTATTTACTGTTTGTTTGGGATACCGGGTTGGGCATGAGAAATATTCGTGTAATGTTGCCTAAAGACATTTTGCGTGTATTTAAATAACAACCCACTTAATGCAATTTGAACAGTCTCGTAGATTCTGCCTCTGTGTGGTTCCTATGACTTCTGTGTCCCTGCAGTAAATAAACCTTTGGTCTTTGACGCCACCATCGAGAAGCCCGTGTCTCTGTTTATTTGTGCACCGAGACAGGAGGAACTCAGGGGTCTTTGGGTGTTGTTTCCCTGACACCTCTGGACTCTTAAAAGTCCAGAACCTCAGCAGACCGCGGTGGGGTATGTAAGGTTATCCAATCCAGTTGTTGCATTTTCATACCAGATAACGCTCCAACAGTTTATCAAGCCATCTCCAAACTACATAAAATATCTGAGTCCATACACGTGGATAAAGGAGATTTGTCACTGGTGGGGTGCTTCTGGGAACTGATATCTGCCTGGGGTTGGAAAGTTCTGATGGTCATTGGAATGATCTTAGCCATCCTTTTCCTTTTCTGTCTGTGCATACAGTGTGCTCCTGCGATATGTGGCCTCTGTGCTACATTATGTGTAAGGAAACCTGTATCGAGGGACGAGCTAAGTAATAGGATGATGCTACAGCAACATCTCCATAACTTCGTGAATATTGACCTAGACTCGGATTGAAATGAGTATAGTTATTGCCTATGTAAGGGCAAAAGGAGGGTCTGTCGTACTTTAGAATTTGGGACCGCGTAGGAGGCAGGGCCCTACCCCTGTCTATCCCGGTATTAGTGAACCGCAAATGGTTAATGCGGTATGTACAAGTGCTTTGTATAACGTTTTAGCTATGAATGCACTGTGTATATGTTATTATACATCACTACGTGGGTTCCATTTTAGAACGGTGGCCATCTTATGGTTGCCCTCACATAGGCTACATAGCATGAAGCAAATACGGGCCTTTTAGAGCACATGTGCCTTTCTTTGACTTTTCTGTGACCTGGGCAGCTTGGCTCCGCTGCCCCAGGTCAGTCCGGTCTCACGAGTTCCCCGTCCTCTGGCCACCTGTGATTAGCATCAGGGCTTGACACACCATAAAGCCTTTAAATTAAACATGAGCCTCCAGCTAAACTCTTTCTCACCTGACTGTTCCTGCTTTATGGCTTGTTTTCCAAACAGGAGATGCTCATGTTTATTGGGGCCTATCGATATCTGATGTGGGATCTGAGCCTTGCTGGGTAAATAATTGCGGGCTGGCTTAACTGGAATGTGGGATGGTCATCATGACTCTGCCTTTTCGTTTGAAATGTATACATCCAAATGACCATGCCATAAAACTAGGAATGTATGCCTGAAGCAGGATATTTTGTATTTAAGGAGAAGCCCGTTTCTGTGATTTTTAGCAGTCTCCTGAGAACATACAGGCTGTTGTACTTCTAGGATACCTGTAATTGGTCTGCAGCCAATAAACTGATCTTTGACTTCACCCAGAAGACTCTGTTTCTGTAGGTCTGAAACAGGAAGAACCCGAAGTCATAGGGTGTGTTCCCCTGCACCGCTGGGCTTAAAATTCCCAGTACTTCAACCCCCATAAGCTGTGATGAAATCGAGATCAGGGTGGGAGAGCACTAAATTTATAGTGTCCTAGGGTATAGAAAGCAGATAAACACACGAGAAGGTAATTAGGAAACCATGATAGTAATATTGTAAATCTGCGTCGCATAGAACCACTGGGTATAATGAAGCCCTCGATGCCAGCAGGAAGACTATATACAGCTATGGAAGCGCATCGTGGGGACGAAGTGGAGTGATATATAATACAATGCCAGCCAAGGGTTAAGTGCACACCACTGTGCTGACTACTAGATCCCCATAGAGGCTGGAGAACCTGTATAGTATCGAAGGTGCCCCCAAGAGCAGACCGCCAAGTTAAGTTATTGATGCATTAGCAAGGGGGATCCAGCGTGAATGCAAGCTGGGACACTAAGGTTAGAACATTTAGCGCGTCAAAAAGCGGTCCCAGAGCTAATCGGGGGAACGCAATAGCAGCTTATAAGTAGATATACTCATACTGATCCTTGTCCGTTGTTCGTGGGAACAATAAAGATACGGAGACTAAGGAAATCAAGTAAAATACAAATGCTCTTGTAATAAGGGAGGCTGGGTGCAGGTACTCATGATTCCGTCATGGGGAATGCTCCGCAAACCTATAGCCTCACTATCCACCAAGGTATGGTTCAAGGACACCCGGCTCGCGTCCAAATTAAGAATGCACGCCGGCGGGCCGCGAAGAGGAATAGGGCGGGACTTCCGGTGAGGAAAGACGTGCTACGTGAGCAGAAAGACTATACCGCTAACCTCACTGTATGTATTAGTGAAAGCGCGGTCGTCGTTACCATAGTAAGCAACGTGGAGGAGTAACATTCGCAATTGCATTAGCAAAGGAAGAGGGGGGAGAGGCGTGCGAGGCCACCAAATCAGACGCGGGGTGAGAGGAAAGAGTCAGATGTGAACCAACTTAGTGAAGGGGGGCGGAGGACAGAATTAAGTCCCTCCGCAAAATAAAAGAGCCCACATGATAAGGAGAATGTATATCTCAGATAGAAAATAGTTGATGAGCTCAAAAACAGTTGAGGAATGGACAGACATCAAAGTATTTCCCACAGGGATACTGATCTAAAAGTGGGGTCTCAGTATCAGGACTGCAGGAAAAAAGAGAGAAAGAAAGAGGCTGCTTGAATAAGCTCTGAAGAGTGGAGTTAGGTGGGCATTTAAGTAAGCATACTCCAAGGAATATCTTCGTTGAGACCAATAGTGTCCGCCGCCAATCGTAGGACCCAGCGTTGTTCAAGTCTAAAAAGTGCTTGCTTTGACATGTAGGGATGGGATTCCAAAACAATCCATTGAAAAGAGGTAGGAGCATGTCGTTCCAAGTGATAGTGGGTCGTCATCTTGGTGTTTGTTTTAGCGCATCTGAAATTGCTTTTGTGTTCCAGCATGCGAGTCTTAACTGAACGCGTTGTCATACCTATGTAAGGTAGACCACATGGACATGTCATCATGTAGATGCAGTTAGATGAATTGCAATTAGTGTGTTTGCAGATGGTCCAGGTAGTCCGATTAGGGAATACCAATTCTTTGCTAATTCTCGTTTGAGGACACATAGAACAGGAACCGCAGGGATAGTGGCCCTTGACAGGAGGTAGATCCCACAACAGTCTTTGTGATCTGATTGTTTGTTTCCTAGGTCTCGTATGTATGAGTAAATCCTTGAGATTACTGGTGCATTTAAATGCAAACCTGTATTGTTCTAAAGCCAAGTCACCAGTGTTGAGAATACCCCAATGTTTTTGTATGATGTTCCTAATCCTGTTGGAATCAGGGGTAAATGTAGTGACACAGGTAATGGATTGTTCAGGTTCTTAAATGTTGGTTTCCAATAGGCTCTCTCTGTTGTTATATCTTGCTCGTTTGCGTGCCCGTGAGACTACTTGTCTAGGATATTCTCTCTTGATCAGATCATTCATAAGGGTAGCAGACTCACTCTGGTAGTCGGCCAGTGAGCTACAGTTCCTTCTAATGAGCAAGAATTGTCCGAAGGGCAAATTCTCGCTCAATGACTTGGGGTGATGGCTGCTGAAAAGGAGAAGGCTGTTCCTATCTGTAGGTTTACGATACAGACTAGCTCTGTTCTTCTTCTAAACGGACACGTAGATCAATGAAGGGGTCTTCGGTGTCAGAGATAGTGTGTGTGAATCTCAAATAGGGCTTAAGGGTGTTGATCCAGGTACAAAATTCTGTACATCTAGCGTAATCTCCTTTCCAAAGAATCAGGATATCATCGATGAATCTTTTCCAGAGCAGCACATTCGCCGAGTAAGGATTGGTGGAAATGTGAATTTCTCTAGGTTCAAAGGCTGACATATACATGCATGCTAGACTCGGTGCGAATGTGCTGCCCATGGAAGTACCTTGAATTTGGTGGTACAGTTGTGTGTTATACTCAAAAAAGTTTTGAGTACGGGCCAGACTAGCACATTCCATTATGAATGGTACTGGAGTAGTGGAAATAAGCTCATTGCTACTAAGAGCGTCCTTGATGACTTGGAGAGTGGCTTGTTGGGGTATGTTTGTATATAAAGCCTCAACATCCAATGTTACCAATAGGTCTATTTCCTGTGGGTGTTGAATACCCTCAAGGAGGCGGAGGACATCAGTAGCGTCTTGGATAAAGGAGGGAGTAGTTCTGACCAAAGGCTGAATGAAGTGGTCAACGAACTGGGACAAAGGTTACAAAATGGACCCCATACCTGAAACGATAGGACGTCCGGGCACTGGAGGGATCCCTTTATGAATTTTGGGAAGGCAGTAAAAGTAGGGTATTACTGGTTCTTTTGCTATGAGGAAGTTTGCTTCTTTTTTAGAAATCCAGCCTTCTACTTCAGCTGTGAGAACCATAGAGCCTATAGTTCTGGTCAGCTGAGGAGTGGGATCTTCCTTAATAGGCGTATAGTATCTTGTGTTGCTCAATTGTCTGCGACACTCAGTATCATAGTCAACTGAGGACATGATGACAGTTGCTCCACCCTTATCAGCTTGCTTGATTACAATGGTATTGTCATTGGCCAGATGTCTTATGGCTGCTAACTCACTGGTAGACAGATTCTTAAAGGGCACTCGATTAGTATCCATATTGAGATCTTTTAGGACTGCCTTTTCGAAGGTAAGTACTTCGGGGGGGACCATACTCCTCGTGAGAGTGGAGGTCGATGGTCTATGAAGGCCTGAATCATTGACCGTGGCTGATGGGTGATCTTGGAAGAATGCCTGTATTCTAATCTTGCGAAATAAGCTCTGAACCTCACGTGTCACGAAATTTGTCTGTCTTGGGTGTGGGGACATACTCCAGACCTTTCTGGAGAACTATTTCTTCCACAGGAGTAAGAACTCTGGTGGATAGATTGATCATCAATCTCTCTTGTCCCTGGTTTGGCTCCTGGTTTCCACTGATCGTGGAGGTTGTTCCTGCCATTGCACTCTTTTTTGCCCTCTTCGGCGCCCTCTTCCTCTGGCCCAGCCTCTGTCTCAAAAAGGTTGTTCGGCGCTGTGTGGGAAGAAAGGTGGAGGAGGGCCTTGATGGTACATTGGGTACTGCCAGAAAGGTGGTCCCTGGTAAGGAGGCATATTATATGATGGATATCCAGGGGTTGGAAAGGTCTCGCTTTCCTGTTATTGTTATTCCAACTTCATGTGCTTGAGTCACTGTTAGTTGAAGACCCCCGTCTGGAAGGCCCTGAACTCTCATCTGAAGAGTAGCTTGTTGCTGTAGATGTATAGTCTGCTTTAAGATAGGGATATATATTTTCTGTTGAAAACTTCTTTATATCTTTTTGAAGTTTAGATATTTTTTGTTTCATAAGGTACTCCCTATTATCGGTGAGCTCAGCATTGATCTCTGCCAGTTTAGTCTTGTATGCTGTCGTTTGGATGATGACTTTAATAGCACCCTCGGCTGTCTGAATCCTGATTAGCAAGGCATCCGCTATTCTTTTTGCGGTGTTAATGATAAGAATGAGCCGGTCCCTAGTGCATTTCGATGCTACTAGGGACCACTCTTTTTTAAATAACGCGTTCTCTAGAAAAAGGCGAGGAAAGTTGTTCACAATAAGCCCATTAGGAGCTATATTACCTCTAAGATATTCAGTCATCATAGCGCCGTGAAGTGTCACTTTAAGCCACTCATGTTTCAAATTGGATATTGAAGTCCAGTCTTCTGTGTGGCTACCAGAGGCAGAACTGTCATCGGGGGCCAGCAGTGATGGTGTTCTAAGTATTTCCGCTGCTGCTTCATCGTCAAAGCTGAGTCCTTGAAAGTTTTCCATATGGGAGGCAAATGGTCCCAGTGGACCCGTGATTATAAAAAGTAGAATAAGTCAGAATTTAGCAAAATCTACTAATAAACTGGTCCAAGGGAACATAGTAGAACCACTTGGTATCCTGAATTTCCCACGGGGGTGACCCGTACAAATAATCTCAAGCAAATGGAGGGATAGAGGGCTTATAAATATTAATAATTATTATTCATACAGGTCCAGCATACGTGCCCATCAAGCAGTGAAAACAAAGAGGTATGCAGTTCCTAGGAATGACGCAGGGTGTGGTAGTATAACTAAGAGGTGCCAAGGTGACAAAGTGAGGGTGTTGAAGTACGCAGGAGAGAAGATCACTCCTTCTGGAAAAGAAGACCCTCACACACCCAACAAGCGGGTGTCTTGCTTCATCACCGGGTCTTGCTCCTTATCGGGCCGGCGGTGCAATGCCCTATCAGGCACCCAAATTGGGCCTTCCTAACGGAGATCTTTATTTCCAATGCCGATGAGTGAGGTGTATAAGGGGTTACTTCTACTAGCTGGTGTAGGTGCATGTGAAGTGTGGAGTTAGTGAGCTAAAACAGGGATAGGTGATCCACTTCAAACTATTTTAATAAAGCATGGTCACCATCCTGATTAAAACCAAAGTGAAATGCACATTCTCACCTTTAGGTGTGTGAGTCAATGTGCTAAAAGGGTCAACATGTTTCTTGCCTGGTAATTTATTAATTGGCAATTCTTCAGGACCAATATTAATGAGGCTACCTACACTTTTTTGGTGGTGGTCACAACCTCAAGGAGGTATCAATGGTGGCCACACTTACAGCACCCTAAAAATGTGTGGTACCAAAAGTTAAATAACACAACCTGCGAAAAAAGGAAAAAGGTTAAAAAGTATTGCAATCAAAGGTAACATTACAATAACAACAACACGAGATATCAGGGTTGCTGTAGACAAGTGGTAATGCCAATGTAACCGTGACATGCATCGATTGTGAGCAAACGTGTACAGGACATACTTCGAGCACGCAGCAGTAAAACTTACACATCATTACACTGGACATCCCCAGAATTGGCTGAGCACAATGACCAGGAGTAATGTAAGGAAACTCACCCCCATAAGCTGTGATGAAATCGAGATCAGGGTGGGAGAGCACTAAATTTATAGTGTCCTAGGGATTAGAAAGCAGATAAACACACGAGAAGGTAATTAGGAAACCATGATAGTAATATTGTAAATCTGCGTCGCATAGAACCACTGGGTATAATGAAGCCCTCAATGCCAGCAGGAAGACTATATGCAGCTATGGAAGCGCATCGTGGGGACGAAGTGGAGTGATATATAATACAATGCCAGCCAAGGGTTAAGTGCACACCACTGTGCTGACTACTAGATCCCCATAGAGGCTGGAGAACCTGTATAGTATCGAAGGTGCCCCCAAGAGCAGACCGCCAAGTTAAGTTATTGATGCATTAGCAAGGGGGATCCAGCGTGAATGCAAGCTGGGACACTAAGGTTAGAACATTTAGCGCGTCAAAAAGCGGTCCCAGAGCTAATCGGGGGAACGCAATAGCAGCTTATAAGTAGATATACTCATACTGATCCTTGTCCGTTGTTCGTGGGAACAATAAAGATACGGAGACTAAGGAAATCAAGTAAAATACAAATGCTCTTGTAATAAGGGAGGCTGGGTGCAGGTACTCATGATTCCGTCATGGGGAATGCTCCGCAAACCTATAGCCTCACTATCCACCGAGGTATGGTTCAAGGACACCCGGCTCGCGTCCAAATTAAGAATGCACGCCGGCGGGCCGCGAAGAGGAATAGGGCAGGACTTCCGGTGAGGAAAGACGTGCTACGTGAGCAGAAAGACTATACCGCTAACCTCACTGTATGTATTAGTGAAAGCGCGGTCGTCGTTACCATAGTAACCAACGTGGAGAAGTAACATTCACAATTGCATTAGCAAAGGAAGAGGGGGGAGAGGCGTGCGAGGCCACCAAATCTGACGCGGGGTGAGAGGAAAGAGTCAGATGTGAACCAACTTAGTGTAGGGGGGCGGAGGACAGAATTAAGTCCCTCCGCAAAATAAAAGAGCCCACATGATAAGGAGAATGTATATCTCAGATAGAAAATAGTTGATGAGCTCAAAAACAGTTGAGGAATGGACAGACATCAAAGTATTTCCCACAGGGATACTGATCTAAAAGTGGGGTCTCAGTATCAGGACTGCAGGAAAAAAGAGAGAAAGAAAGAGGCTGCTTGAATAAGCTCTGAAGAGTGGAGTTAGGTGGGCATTTAAGTAAGCATACTCCAAGGAATATCTTCGTTGAGACCAATAGTGTCCGCAGCCAATCGTAGGACCCAGCGTTGTTCAAGTCTAAAAAGTGCTTGCTTAGACATGTAGGGATGGGATTCCAAAACAATCCGTTGAAAAGAGGTAGGAGCATGTCGTTCCAAGTGATAGTGGGTCGTCATCTTGGTGTTTGTTTTAGCTCATCTGAAATTGCTTTTGTGTTCCAGCATGCGAGTCTTAACTGAACGCGTTGTCATACCTATGTAAGGTAGACCACATGGACATGTCATCATGTAGATGCAGTTAGATGAATTGCAATTAGTGTGTTTGCAGATGGTCCAGGTAGTCCGATTAGGGAAAACCAATTCTTTGCTAATTCTCGTTTGAGGACACATAGAACAGGAACCGCAGGGATAGTGGCCCTTGACAGGAGGTAGATGCCACAACAGTCTTTGTGATCTGATTGTTTGTTTCCTAGGTCTCGTATGTATGAGTAAATCCTTGAGATTACTGGTGCGTTTAAATGCAAACCTAGGTGGTTCTAAAGCCAAGTCACCAGTGTTGAGAATACCCCAATGTTTTTGTATGATGTTCCTAATCCTGTTGGAATCAGGGGTAAATGTAGTGACACAGGTAATGGATTGTTCAGGTTCTTAAATGTTGGTTTCCAATAGGCTCTCTCTGTTGTTATATCTTGCTCGTTTGCGTGCCCGTGAGACTACTTGTCTAGGATATTCTCTCTTGATCAGATCATTCATAAGGGTAGCAGACTCACTCTGGTAGTCGGCCAGTGAGCTACAGTTCCTTCTAATGAGCAAGAATTGTCCGAAGGGCAAATTCTCACTCAATGACTTGGGGTGATGACTGCTGAAAAGGAGAAGGCTGTTCCTATCTGTAGGTTTACAATACAGACTAGTGGGGATCTGTTCTTCTTCTAAACGGACACTTAGATCAAGGAAGGGGACTTCCGTGTCAGAGATAGTGTGTGTGAATCTCAAATAGGGATTAAGGGTGTTGATCCAGGTACAAAATTCTGTACATCTAGCGTAATCTCCTTTCCAAAGAATCAGGATATCATCGATGAAGCTTTTCCAGAGCAGCACATTCGCCGAGTAAGGATTGGTGGAAATGTGAATTTCTCTAGGTTCAAAGGCTGACATATACATGCATGCTAGACTCGGTGCGAATGTGCTGCCCATGGAAGTACCTTGGATTTGGTGGTACAGTTGTGTGTTATACTCAAAAAAGTTTTGAGTACGGGCCAGACTAGCACATTCCATTATGAATGGTACTGGAGTAGTGGAAATAAGCTCATTGCTACTAAGACCGTCCTCGATGACTTGGAGAGTGGCTTGTTGGGGTATGTTTGTATATAAAGCCTCAACATCCAATGTTACCAATAGGTCTATTTCCTGTGGGTGTTGAATACCCTCAAGGAGGCGGAGGACATCAGTAGCGTCTTGGATAAAGGAGGGAGTAGTTCTGACCAAAGGCTGAATGAAGTGGTCAACAAACTGAGACAAAGGTTCCAAAATGGACCCAATACCCGAAACGATAGGACGTCCGGGAACTGGAGGGATCCCTTTATGAATTTTGGGAAGGCAGTAAAAGTAGGGTATTACTGGTTCTTTTGCTATTAGGAAGTTTGCTTCTTTTTTAGAAATCCAGCCTTCTACTTCAGCTGTGAGAACCATAGAGCCTATAGTTCTGGTCAGCTGAGGAGTGGGATCTTCCTTAATAGGCGTATAGTATCTTGTGTTGCTCAATTGTCTGCGACACTCAGTATCATAGTCAACTGAGGACATGATGACAGTTGCTCCACCCTTATCAGCTTGCTTGATTACAATGGTATTGTCATTGGCCAGATCTCTTATGGCTGCTAACTCACTGGTAGACAGATTCTTAAAGGGCACTCGATTAGTATCCATATTGAGATATTTTAGGACTGCCTTTTCGAAGGTAAGTACTCCGGGGGGGACCATACTCCTCATGAGAGTGAAGGTCGATGGTCTATGAAGGCCTGAATCATTGACCGTGGGTGATGGGTGATCTTGGAAGAATGCCTGTAATCTAATCTTGCGAAATATGCTCTGAACCTCACGTGTCACGAAATTTGTCTGTCTTGGGTGTGGGGACATACCCCAGACCTTTCTGGAGAACTCTTTCTTCCACAGGAGTAAGAACTCTGGTGGATAGATTGATCATCAATCTCTCTTGTCCCTGGTTTGGCTCCTGGTTTCCACTTATCGTGGAGGTTGTTCCTGCCATTGCACTCTTTTTTGCCCTCTTCGGCGCCCTCTTCCTCTGCCCCAGCCTCTGTCTAAAAAAGGTTGTTCGGCGCTGTGTGGGAAGAAAGGTGGAGGAGGGCCATGATGGTACATTGGGTACTGCCAGAAAGGTGGTCCCTGGTAAGGAGGCATATTATATGATGGATATCCAGAGGTTGGAAAGGTCTCGCTTTCCTGTTATTGGTATTCCAACTCCCTGTGCTTGAGTCACTGTTAGTTGAAGACCCCCGTCTGGAAGGCCCTGAACTCTCATCTGAAGTGTAGCTTGTTGCTGTAGATGTATAGTCTGCTTTAAGATAGGGATATATATTTTCTGTTGAAAACTTCTTTATATCTTTTTGAAGTTTAGATATTTTTTGTTTCATAAGGTACTCCCTATTATCGGTGAGCTCAGCATTGATCTCTGCCAGTTTAGTCTTGTATGCTGTCGTTTGGATGATGACTTTAATAGCACCCTCAGCTGTCTGAATCCTGATTAGCAAGGCATCCACTATTCTTTTTGCGGTGTTAATGATAAGAATGAGCCAGTCCCTAGTGCATTTCCATGCTACTAGGGACCACTCTTTTTTAAATAACGCGTCCTCTAGAAAAAGGCGAGGAAAGTTGTTCACAATAAGCCCATTAGGAGCTATATTAGCTCTAAGATATTCAGTCATCAAAGCGCCGTGAAGTGTCACTTTAAGCCACTCATGTTTCAAATTGGATATTGAAGTCCAGTCTTCTGTGTGGCTACCAGAGGCAGAACTGCCATCAGGGGCCAGCAGTGATGGTGTTCTAAGTATTTCCGCTGCTGCTTCATCGTCAAAGCTGAGTCCTTGAAAGTTTTCCATATGGGAGGCAAATGGTCCCAGTGGACCAGTGATTATAAAAAGTAGAATAAGTCAGAATTGAGCAAAATCTACTAATAAACTGGTCCAAGGGAACATAGTAGAACCACTTGGTATCCTGAATTTCCCACGGGGGTAACCCGTACAAATAATCTCAAGCAAATGGAGGGATAGAGGGCTTATAAATAATATTAATTATTATTATTCATATAGGTCAAGCATACGTGCCCATCAAGCAGTGAAAACAAAGAGGTATGCAGTTCCTAGGAGTGACGCAGGGTGTGGTAGTATAACTAAGAGGTGCCAAGGTGACAAAGTGAGGGTGTTGAAGTACGCAGGAGAGAAGATCACTCCTTCTGGAAAAGAAGACCCTCACACACCCAACAAGCGGGTGTCTTGCTTCATCACCGGGTCTTGCTCCTTATCGGGCCGGCGGTGCAATGCCCGATCAGGCACCCAAATGGGGCCTTCCTAACGGAGATCTTTATTTCCAATGCCGATGAGTGAGGTGTATAAGGGGTTACTTCTACTAGCTGGTGTAGGTGCATGTGAAGTGTGGAGTGAGTGAGCTAAAACAGGGATAGGTGATCCAGTTCAAACTATTTTAATAAAGCATGGTCACCATCCTGATTAAAACCAGAGTGAAACGCACATTCTCACCTTTAGGTGTGTGAGTCAATGTGCTAAAAGGGTCAACATGTTTCTTGCCTGGTAATTTATTAATTGGCAATTCTTCAGGACCAATAATAATGAGGCTACCTACACTTTTTTGGTGGTGGTCACAACCTCAAGGAGGTATCAATGGTGGCCACACGTACAGCACCCTAAAAATGTGTGGTACCAAAAGTTAAATAACACAACCTGCGAAAAAAGGAAAAAGGTTAAAAAGTATTGCAATCAAAGGTAACATTACAATAACAACACGAGATATCAGGGTTGCTGTAGACAAGTAGTAATGCCAATGTAACCGTGACATTCATCGATTGTGAGCAAACGTGTACAGGACATACTTCGAGCACGCAGCAGTAAAACTTACACATCATTACACTGGACATCCCCAGAATTGGCTGAGCACAATGACCAGGAGTAATGTAAGGAAACTCACCCCCATAAGCTGTGATGAAATCGAGATCAGGGTGGGAGAGCACTAAATTTATAGTGTCCTAGGGTATAGAAAGCAGATAAACACACGAGAAGGTAATTAGGAAACCATGATAGTAATATTGTAAATCTGCGTCGCATAGAACCACTGGGTATAATGAAGCCCTCGATGCCAGCAGGAAGATTATATGCAGCTATGGAAGCGCATCGTGGGGACGAAGTGGAGTGATATATAATACAATGCCAGCCAAGGGTTAAGTGCACACCACTGTGCTGACTACTAGTTCCCCATAGAGGCTGGAGAACCTGTATAGTATCGAAGGTGCCCCCAAGAGCAGACCGCCAAGTTAAATTATTGATGCATTAGCAAGGGGGATCCAGCGTGAATGCAAGCTGGGACACTAAGGTTAGAACATTTAGCGCGTCAAAAAGCGGTCCCAGAGCTAATCGGGGGAATGCAATAGCAGCTTATAAGAAGATATACTCATACTGATCCTTGTCCGTTGGTCGTGGGAACAATAAAGATACGGAGACTAAGGAAATCAAGTAAAATACAAATGCTCTTGTAATAAGGGAGGCTGGGTGCAGGTACTCATGATTCCGTCATGGGGAATGCTCCGCAAACCTATAGCCTCACTAGCCACCGAGGTATGGTTCAAGGACACCCGGCTCGCATCCAAATTAAGAATGCACGCCGGCGGGCTGCGAAGAGGAATAGGGCGGGACTTCCGGTGAGGAAAGACGTGCTACGTGAGCAGAAAGACTATACCGCTAACCTCACTGTATGTATTAGTGAAAGCGCGGTCGTCGTTACCATAGTAACCAACGTGGAGGAGTAACATTCGCAATTGCATTAGCAGGAAGAGGGGGGAGAGTCGTGCGAGGCCACCAAATCAGATGCGGGGTGAGAGGAAAGAGTCAGATGTGAACCAACTTAGTGTAGGGGGGCGGAGGACAGAATTAAGTCCCTCCGCAAAATAAAAGAGCCCACATGATAAGGAGAATGTATATCTCAGATAGAAAATAGTTGATGAGCTCAAAAACAGTTGAGGAATGGACAGACATCAAAGTATTTCCCACAGGGATACTGATCTAAAAGTGGGGTCTCAGTATCAGGACTGCAGGAAAAAAGAGAGAAAGAAAGAGGCTGCTTGAATAAGCTCTGAAGAGTGGAGTTAGGTGGGCATTTAAGTAAGCATACTCCAAGGAATATCTTCGTTGAGACCAATAGTGTCCGCAGCCAATCGTAGGACCCAGCGTTGTTCAAGTCTAAAAAGTGCTTGCTTTGACATGTAGGGATGGGATTCCAAAACAATCCATTGAAAAGAGGTAGGAGCATGTCGTTCCAAGTGATAGTGGGTCGTCATCTTGGTGTTTGTTTTAGCGCATCTGAAATTGCTTTTGTGTTCCAGCATGCGAGTCTTAACTGAACGCGTTGTCATACCAATGTAAGGTAGACCACATGGACATGTCATCATGTAGATGCAGTTAGATGAATTGCAATTAGTGTGTTTGCAGATGGTCCAGGTAGTCCCATTAGGGAATACCAATTCTTTGCTAATTCTCGTTTGAGGACACATAGAACAGGAACCGCAGGGATAGTGGCCCTTGACAGGAGGTAGATCCCACAACAGTCTTTGTGATCTGATTGTTTGATTCCTAGGTCTCGTATGTATGAGTAAATCCTTGAGATTACTGGTGCGTTTAAATGCAAACCTAGGTGGTTCTAAAGCCAAGTCACCAGTGTTGAGAAAACCCCAATGTTTTTGTATGATGTTCCTAATCCTGTTGGAATCAGGGGTAAATGTAGTGACACAGGTAATGGATTGTTCAGGTTCTTTAAGGTTGGTTTCCAATAGGCTCTCTCTGTTGTTATATCTTGCTCGTTTGCGTGCCCGTGAGACTACTTGTCTAGGATATTCTCTCTTGATCAGATCATTCATAAGGGTAGCAGACTCACTCTGGTAGTCGGCCAGTGAGCTACAGTTCCTTCTAATGCGCAAGAATTGTCCGAAGGGCAAATTCTCTCTCAATGTCTTGGGGTGCTGGCTGCTGAAAAGGAGAAGGCTGTTCCTATCTGTAGGTTTATGATACAGACTAGTGGGGATCTGTTCTT
This sequence comes from Triturus cristatus, assembly GCF_964204655.1. Classification (NCBI taxonomy): domain Eukaryota; kingdom Metazoa; phylum Chordata; class Amphibia; order Caudata; family Salamandridae; genus Triturus; species Triturus cristatus. Next base: position 163,112,781 of record NC_140585.1, read on the forward strand.
TTTCTAAACTGACACGTAGATCAAGGAAGGGGACTTCCATGTCAGAGATAGTGATGTGTGAATCTCAAATAGGGATTAAGGGTGTTGATCCAGGTACAAAATTCTGTACATCTAGCGTAATTTCCTTTCCAAAGAATCAGGATATCATCGATGAATCTTTTCCAGAGCAGCACATTCGCCGAGTAAGCATTGGTGGAAATGTGAATTTCTCTAGGTTCAAAGGCTGACATATACATGCATGCTAGACTCGGTGCGAATGTGCTGCCCATGGAAGTTCCTTGGATTTGGTGGTACAGTTGTGTGTTATACTCAAAAAAGTTTTGAGTACGGGCCAGACTAGCACATTCCATTATGAATGGTACTGGAGTAGTGGAAATAAGCTCATTGCTACTAAGAGCGTCCTCGATGACTTGGAGAGTGGCTTGTTGGGGTATGTTTGTTTATAAAGCCTCAAAATCCAATTTTACCAATAGGTCTATTTCCTGCGGGTGTTGAATACCCTCAAGGAGGCGGAGGACATCAGTAGCGTCTTGGATAAAGGAGGGAGTAGTTCTGACCAAATGCTGAATGAAGTGGTCAACGAACTGGGACAAAGGTTCCGAAATGGACCCAATACCCGAAACGATAGGACGTCCGGGCACTGGAGGGATCCCTTTATGAATTTTGGGAAGGCAGTAAAAGTAGGGTATTACTGGTTCCTTTGCTATGAGGAAGTTCGCTTCTTTTTTAGAAATCCAGCCTTCTACTTCAGCTGTGAGAACCATAGAGCCTATAGTTCTCGTCAGCTGAGGAGTGGGATCTTCCTTAATAGGCGTAGAGTATCTTGTGTTGCTCAATTGTCTGCGACACTCAGTAACATAGTCAACTGAGGACATGATGACGGTTGCTCCACCCTTATCAGCTTGCTTGATTACAATGGTATTGTCATTGGCCAGATCTCTTATGGCTGCTAACTCACTGGTAGACAGATTCCTAAAGGGCACTCGATTAGTATCCATATTGAGATCTTTTAGGACTGCCTTTTCGAAGGTAAGTACTTCGGGGGGACCATACTCCTCGTGAGAGTGGAGGTCGATGGTCTATGAAGGCCTGAATCATTGACCGTGGGTGATCTTGGAAGAATGCCTGTAATCTAATCTTGCAAAATAAGCTCTGAACCTCACGTGTCACGAAATTTGTCTGTCTTGGGTGTGGGGACATACCCCAGACCTTTCTGGAGAACTCTTTCTTCCACAGGAGTAATAACTCTGGTGGATAGATTGATCATCAATCTCTCTTGTCCCTGGTTTGGTTCCTGGTTTCCACTGATCGTGGAGGTTGTTCCTGCCATTGCACTCTTTTTTGCCCTCTTCGGCGCCCTCTTCCTCTGCACCAGCTTCTGTCTAAAAAAGGTTGTTCGGCGCTGTGTGGGAAGAAAGGTGGAGGAGGGCCTTGATGGTGCATTGGGTACTGCCAGAAAGGTGGTCCCTGGTAAGGAGGCATATTATATGAAGGATTTCCAGGGGTTGGAAAGGTCTCGCTTTCCTGTTATTGTTATTCCAACTTCCTGTGCTTGAGTCACTGTTAGTTGAAGACCCCCGTCTGGAAGGCCCTGAACTCTCATCTGAAGAGTAGCTTGTTGCTGTAGATGTATAGTCTGCTTTAAGATAGGGATATATTTTCTGTTGAAAACTTCTTCATATCTTTTTGAAGTTTAGATATTTTTTGTTTCATAAGGTACTCCCTATTATCGGCGAGCTCAGCATTGATCTCTGCCAGTTTAGTCTTGTATGCTGTCGTTTGGATGATGACTTTAATAGCACCCTCGGCTGTCTGAATCCTGATTAGCAAGGCATCCGCTATTCTTTTTGCGGTGTTAATGATAAGAATGAGCCAGTCCCTAGTGCATTTCCATGCTACTAGGGACCACTCTTTTTTAAATAACGCGTCCTCTAGAAAGAGGCGAGGAAAGTTGTTCACAATAAGCCCATTAGGAGCTATATTAGCTCTAAGATATTCAGTCATCATAGCGCCGTGAAGTGTCACTTTAAGCCACTCATGTTTCAAATTGGATATTGAAGTCCAGTCTTCTGTGTGGCTACCAGAGGCAGAACTGCCATCAGGGGCCAGCAGTGATGGTGTTCTACTTATTTCCGCTGCTGCTTCATCGTCAAAGCTGAGTTCTTGAAAGTTTTCCATGTGGGAGGCAAATGGTCCCAGTGGACCCGTGATTATAAAAAGTAGAATAAGTCAGAATTGAGCAATATCTACTAATAAACTGGTCCAAGGGAACATAGAAGAACCACTTGGTATCCTGAATTTCCCACGGGGGTAACCCATACAAATAATCTCAAGCAAATGGAGGGATAGAGGGCTTATAAATAATAATAATTATTATTATTCATATAGGTCCAGCATACGTGCCCATCAAGCAGTGAAAACAAAGAGGTATGCAGTTCCTAGGAGTGACGCAGGGTGTTGTAGTATAACTAAGAGGTGCCAAGGTGACAAAGTGAGGGTGTTGAAGTACGCAGGAGAGAAGATCAATCCTTCTGGAAAAGAAGACCCTCACACACCCAACAAGCGGGTGTCTTGCTTCATCACCGGGTCTTGCTCCTTATCGGGCCGGCGGTGCAATGCCCGATCAGGCACCCAAATGGGGCCTTCCTAACGGAGATCTTTATTTCCAATGCCGATGAGTGAGGTGTATAAGGGGTTACTTCTACTAGCTGGTGTAGGGGCATGTGAAGTGTGGAGTGAGTGAGCTAAAACAGGGATAGGTGATCCACTTCAAACTATTTTAATAAAGCATGGTCACCATCCTGATTAAAACCAAAGTGAAACGCGCATTCTCACCTTTAGGTGTGTGAGTCAATGTGCTAAAAGGGTCAACATGTTTCTTGCCTGGTAATTTATTAATTGGCAATTCTTCAGGACCAATAATAATGAGGCTACCTACACTTTTTTGGTGGTGGTCACAACCTCAAGGAGGTATCAATGGTGGCCACACGTACAGTACCCTAAAAATGTGTGGTACCAAAAGTTAAATAACACAACCTGCGAAAAAAGGAAAAAGGTTCAAAAGTATTGCAATCAAAGGTAATATTACAATAACAACAACACGAGATATCAGGGCTTCTGTAGACAAGTGGTAATGCCAATGTAACCGTGACATGCATCGATTGTGAGCAAACGTGTACAGGACATACTTCGAGCACGCAGCAGTAAAACTTACACATCATTACACTGGACATCCCCAGAATTGGCTGAGCACAATAACCAGGAGTAATGTAAGGAAACTCACCCTCATAAGCTGTGATGAAATCGAGATCAGGGTGGGAGAGCACTAAATTTATAGTGTCCTAGGGTATAGAAAGCAGATAAACACAGAAGAAGGTAATTAGGAAACCATGATAGTAATATTGTAAATCTGCGTCGCATAGAACCACTGGGTATAATGAAGCCCTCGATGCCAGCAGGAAGACTATATGCAGCTATGGAAGCGCATCGTGGGGACGAAGTGGAGTGATATATAATACAATGCCAGCCAAGGGTTAAGTGCACACCACTGTGCTGACTACTAGATTCCCATAGAGGCTGGGGAACCTGTATAGTATCGAAGGTGCCGCCAAGAGCAGACCGCCAAGTTAAGTTATTGATGCATTAGCAAGGGGGATCCAGCGTGAATGCAAGCTGGGACACTAAGGTTAGAACATTTAGCGCGTCAAAAAGCGGTCCAGGAGCTAATCGAGGGAACGCAATAGCAGCTTATAAGTAGATATACTCATACTGATCCTTGTCCGTTGTTCGTGGGAACAATAAAGATACGGAGACTAAGGAAATCAAGTAAAATACAAATGCCCTTGTAATAAGGGAGGCTGGGTGCAGGTACTCACGATTCCGTCATGGGGAATGCTCCGCAAACCTATAGCCTCACCATCCACCGAGGTATGGTTCAAGGACACCCAGCTTGCGTCCAAATTAAGAATGCACGCCGGCGGGCCGTGAAGAGGAATAGGGCGGGACTACCGGTGAGGAAAGACGTGCTACGTGAGCAGAAAGACTATACCGCTAACCTCACTGTATGTATTAGTGAAAGCGCAGTCGTCGTTACCATAGTAACCAACGTGGAGGAGTAACATTCGCAATTGCATTAGCAAAGGAAGAGGGGGGAGAGGCGTGCGAGGCCACCAAATCAGACGCGGGGTGAGAGGAAAGAGTCAGATGTTAACCAACTTAGTGTAGGGGGGCGGAGGACAGAATTAAGTCCCTCCGCAAAATAAAAGAGCCCACATGATAAGGAGAATGTATATCTCAGATAGAAAATAGTTGATGAGCTCAAAAACAGTTGAGGAATGGACAGACATCAAAGTGTTTCCCACAGGGATACTGATCTAAAAGTGGGGTCTCAGTATCAGGACTGCAGGAAAAAAGAGAGAAAGAAAGAGGCTGCTTGAATAAGCTCTGAAGAGTGGAGTTAGGGGGGCATTTAAGTAAGCATACTCCAAGGAATATCTTCGTTGAGACCAATAGTGTCCGCAGCCAATCGTAGGACCCAGCGTTGTTCAAGTCTAAAAAGTGCTTGCTTTGACATGTAGGGATGGGATTCCAAAACAATCCATTGAAAAGAGGTAGGAGCATGTCGTTCCAAGTGATAGTGGGTCGTCATCTTGGTGTTTGTTTTAGCGCATCTGAAATTGCTTTTGTGTTCCAGCATGCGAGTCTTAACTGAACGCGTTGTCATACCAATGTAAGGTAGACCACATGGACATGTCATCATGTAGATGCAGTTAGATGAATTGCAATTAGTGTGTTTGCAGATGGTCCAGGTAGTCCCATTAGGGAATACCAATTCTTTGCTAATTCTCGTTTGAGGACACATAGAACAGGAACCGCAGGGATAGTGGCCCTTGACAGGAGGTAGATCCCACAACAGTCTTTGTGATCTGATTGTTTGATTCCTAGGTCTCGTATGTATGAGTAAATCCTTGAGATTACTGGTGCGTTTAAATGCAAACCTAGGTAGTTCTAATGCCAAGTCTCCAGTTTTGAGAAAACCCCAATGTTTTTGTATGATGTCTCTAATCCTGGTGGAATCAGGGGTAAATGTAGTGACACAGGTAATGGATTGTTCAGGTTCTTTAATGTTGGTTTCCAATAGGCTCTCTCGTTTGCGTGCCCGTGAGACTACTTGTCTAGCATATTCTCTCTTGATCAGATCATTCATAAGGGTAGCAGACTCACTCTGGTAGTCGGCCAGTGAGCTACAGTTCCTTCTAATGCGCAAGAATTGTCCGAAGGGCAAATTCTCTCTCAATGACTTGGGGTGATGGCTACTGAAAAGGAGAAGGCTGTTCCTATCTGTAGGTTTACAATACAGACTAGTGGTGATCTGTTCTTCTTCTAAACGGACACGTAGATCAAGGAAGGGGACTTCCGTGTCAGAGATAGTGTGTGTGAATTCCAAATAGGGATTAAGGGTGTTGATCCAGGTACAAAATTCTGTACATCTAGCGTAATCTCCTTTCCAAAGAATCAGGATATCATCGATGAATCTTTTCCAGAGCAGCACATTCGCCGAGTAAGGATTGGTGGAAATGTGAATTTCTCTAGGTTCAAAGGCTGACATATACATGCATGCTAGACTCGGTGCGAATGTGCTGCCCATGGAAGTACCTTGGATTTGGTGGTACAGTTGTGTGTTATACTCAAAAAAGTTTTGAGTACGGGCCAGACTAGCACATTCCATTATGAATGGTACTGGAGTAGTGGAAATAAGCTCATTGCTACCAAGAGCGTCCTTGATGACTTGGAGAGTGGCTTGTTGGGGTATGTTTGTATATAAAGCCTCAACATCCAATGTTACCAATAGGTCTATTTCCTGTGGGTGTTGAATACCCTCAAGGAGGCGGAGGACGTCAGTAGTGTCTTGGATAATGGAGGGAGTAGTTCTGACCAAAGGCTGGATGAAGTGGTCAACGAACTGGGACAAAGGTTCCAAAATGGACCCAATACCCGAAACGATAGGACGTCCGGGCACTGGAATGATTCCTTTATGAATTTTGGGAAGGCAGTAAAAGTAGGGTATTACTGGTTCTTTTGCTATGAGGAAGTTCGCTTCTTTTTTAGAAATCCAGCCTTCTACTTCAGCTGTGAGAACCATAGAGCCTACAGTTCTGGTCAGCTGAGGAGTGGGATCTTCCTTAATAGGCGTATAGTATCTTGTGTTGCTCAATTGTCTGCGACACTCAATATCATAGTAAACTGAGGACATGGTGACAGTTGCTCCACCCTTATCAGCTTGCTTGATTACAATGGTATTGTCATTGGCCAGATCTCTTATGGCTGCTAACTCACTGGTAGACAGATTCTTAAAGGGCACTCGATTAGTATCCATATTGAGATCTTTTAGGACTGCCTTTTTGAAGGTAAGTACTTCGGGGGGGACCATACTCCTCGTGGGAGTGAAGGTCGATGGTCTATGAAGGCCTGAATCATTGACCGTGGGTGATGGGTGATCTTGGAAGAATGCCTGTAATCTAATCTTGCGAAATAAGCTCTGAACCTCACATGTGTCACGAAATGTGTCTGTCTTGGGTGTGGGGACATACCCCAGACCTTTCTGGAGAACTCTTTCTTCCACAGGAGTAAGAACTCTGCTGGATAGATTGATCATCAATCTCTCTTGTCCCTGGTTTGGCTCCTGGTTTCTACTGATCGTGGAGGTTGTTCCTGCCATTGCACTCTTTTTTGCCCTCTTCTGCGCCCTCTTCCTCTGCCCCAGCCTCTGTCTAAAAAAGGTTGTTCGGCGCTGTGTGGGAAGAAAGGTGGAGGAGGGCCTTGATGGTACACTGGGTACTGCCAGAAAGGTGGTCCCTGGTAAAGAGGCATATTATATGATGGATATCCAGGGGGTTGGAAAGGTCTCGCTTTCCTGTTATCGTTATTCCAACTCCCTGTACTTGAGTCACTGTTAGTTGAAGACCCCCGTCTGGAAGGCCCTGAACTCTCATCTGAAGAGTAGCTTGTTGCTGTAGATGTATAGTCTGCTTTAAGATACGGATATATCTTTTCTGTTAAAAACTTCTTTATATCTTTTTGAAGTTTAGATATTTTTTGTTTCATAAGGTACTCCCTATTATCGGCGAGCTCAGCATTGATCTCTGCCAGTTTAGTCTTGTGGCCGGATGCCATCCTTCTAGCCAGTCATGGGCCTCCTGCGGGGATGTAAAAAAACAAGTTGTTCCTTCAGCCTCAACTCTTAATTTCACCAGGAAGAGCATTGCATATTTGAGGTCTCGCTTGCACAGTTCTTTTTTCACATCCATGTAGTCCCGCCATTGCTTTTTTACCGTCGCCGTGTAGGCTGGGTACATCGTTACTGTACTATTCTCCACCTGTATGGAAGGTGCAATACATGCTGCTTGCAGAATTGTGTCCCGGTCACGGAAATTAAATATACGTACCAGTATAGGCCTGGGTGGGGTGCCCAGTCGGGGTTTCCTGACAGGTACTCAGTGGGCCCGCTCCATGGAGAAAAAACTGGACAGCCAATGTGGTTGTCTTGCTAAGATCTTCCACAAAGAGGTCGAGAGCCGGCCCCTTCACATTTACAAGCACCCCCACCATGCGAATATTATTGCGTCAGAAGTGGCCCTCCTGGTCATTGAGCTTAGACTCCATTTGCATATGCGGTAGTTCCAGATTTCGGACTCGTCGCTGTAATATCGCTGTGTCGGTGGAGGGAGCCACCGTCGTGGATTCAACCTCTGTCAATCTCGTACTGATTTTGAAAACATCTGCGCGCAACAGCGTGATGTCAGTGTATATATAGTGCCAATTGACGTTTGCATCTGGTTCAGGGTAGCCATTATGTTCTGTAGGGTTACCTCTTTAGGTTTTGCGGACTGGGAGCTATCGCCGCTGCCCGCTTTTGTCTCTGGGGCAGTTGGTTGATCTTTGTGGTAGGCATATTTCTATATTTTATTAAGTTGCATCACGCACTGGCCTCATCTACCCATAGCGTCAGCATCGCCAGGTGGTTCTACCAATGCTGGTGTGGGGTAGACAGTAATCACTGCTGCCTGCCTGCGTGAATAGCTTCTATGCATGATCTTTCAGTTTTCCTGCTCCCCACTGCCGTTAGTGATTAATGTTTATAGCGTATGAGTTCCACCTGGGGTAACTTCGTGCTCTCCAGAATTCTGGTCTACTTTTGGCAGGCTTTGTTCATCTTTTTTTTTTATTAGCAGAGTTTTAGTCTCTTACAGCCCTCATTTACGCCCTTTGGTGAAGGTTGCAGGCACTGCTCACCCCTGAGATTGAACGTTTCTCCCAGGCGTGGGCGTGTGGTCTCCTCAGGGGAAAGTTGTATGTATTTTTTTCTGCCTCACCTGCAATCAGTGCGATCTGTATTCGTAGCTGGACTGTGCGTTGTGCTGTGAATACTCCGGTGTTTATCTCTGAGGGCCCTTACTGGTTTTTTAATCTGCACTGGTGCGGCACAAAATGCCAGCGTCATCTACAATTCCGGGCTTTCTAGGCACCGTGGGGATAGCGGAGGCTCTGTGCTCACGCTCAGCCTGGTTCCCAAATCGATTCACCGGGATTATATCTCTTCTCTCGATTACCCTGTGAGGACAGCTGTGGGAAGCTGTCCCTGGCCGATCACTCAAAGTCAGCTCTCTTTACGATGCACCAGGTGTTGCGGCACTTGGCCAGTGCTGGCACGCCGCAGCGCAACTCTTTGTCACCCGTTTCCGGTCAATATGTCAGCCACGCTGTGATTACGTGAGGCTCCAGGTAGTTGTAGCACTCCCAAATCAGCATCGATGAATGATTTAATGTTCCAGTGCCTTCTCCTGGTTCCGTATTTTGACTTGCCATTGGATTAGGATTGATGGGGAGAGACGCTGATGATCGCAGAGCTCTCCTAGGCTCCGGCCATCTTGGTTGGCTGCTAGCCACACCCCCATTAGATCTATATTTATTGCAAGACTATCATTTCATCTACTGTTAGAGTACCACAAGAATTCATTAACCAAAGGCTATGTTTTGTGACCAGAAACCCTGTAATGAATGGCTGAGGAAAATAATTTGAGAAAATAAGATGTGATCAAACATACCCTTACAATCACTAAGAAGGAAAGTTATTACTAAAATTGCTTATACAATCTTAACATTAAAACAATTAACTTAAAACATGACTTTTATAGTGAAATTATGGTTACAAAACAAACCATAGAAAACACTGAAACTTGCCAATTATGGTTAGACACTCAATTCATACATTCACCAACAGCCATGGAACCATATCTAACACACCATTTATAAAACAAACAGAAACACAGACAGGATCACAGGTATACACATAGCCCCACACAAACACACAGACATATTCAGACACACATAAACATACTCATTACACATAAAGCATGGGACACAGTGTCAGACCACTTTGGAATTCTGTACTTGGCTTACCTCACTGTGAGTGACAGCTGCAACCACATCACACTGCACCTCACGAAGGGTCGATGACTCCCCCTTCACAAGCGTAGTCAATTCAAACTTGGCATAGACCCATACAAACCTTTACACAACACAGAATATGAATATTTGAACAGCCGCATACACTTTCACCAACCTACCCACACCTATGTTCTGCCTCACTCACACAATTCCCGAATCCGTAAAGGAGGAAATTAGAGCTTCATCCTCAGTTCTTGAGTTCTGCTAGAAGCTGAAGATCACACACCTACAGACCTGCTAGAGTGTCTAGATACCCTCTCAGATGATTAGTGCACTATACAAAATCAACATACCATAACATAACAGTGTCCTGCTCCAGTCCGATGTGCACGTAACCCAAGAAAATACCTCCCATGTTTGTCAGTAATAGCAATAATTTAAAGTGCATTGATCAAACCCATTAAGCAATTCATAATCAAATCTTAAAATGTTGATGCTTTACAAAAGCAATTTGTCAAAATGTAATGTCATATTTTTAAAATGGACATCCTAGACATAACTATATTAAATAATGAACACTTTGCAAATATAGTCTCACAAAAAATGAAATGAAACGGACATTTGTAAAGTGCATGGCTACCACAAGGCCTCCCAGCGCTAAGCATGACTATTGAAATGGGTGGGCGAGACAGAATGATTAATTTAAGGGAATAGAAAGGTTTTGAGTTGTTTCCTGAAGGCACAATGACTAGACTCTTTTTGGAGGTGGAGCGGCAGGGCGTTCCAAAGTCTGCCTGCATCCAAAGAGAAGAGTCTACCGCCACTTCTGGCATGTTTGATTCTTGGGGTCTCGATGAGGTGGAGGTCATCCGAGCGAAGCTTTCTCCTTACTTTGTATGGATGAATTATGGCCGAGATCATGGGAGGGCCTATCCCCTGTAGTGATTTATGGACAATGCAAAGCGATTTAAAGCTAATTCGCTCCTTCACTGGCAGCCAATGTAGGAGACGGAGCGTGGGTTTTGCGGAATGAAATTTGGGTGTTCCCGTCAACAGTCTGGCTGCATAGTTCTGGATGAGCTGTAGTTTATTGATTACTGAGATAGATACTCCGAGATAGAGCACATTGCCATAATCCAATCTAGAGAGCAGAATAGACTGGACTATGATTTTCTTTGCTTGGGGAGGGTGGAGGGGAAGCACTTTCCTTGCCATTCTGATCAGGCCAAAGCAAACTGCTACTGTCTTGCTGGCTTGCGCTTGAAATGTCAGGTTGTGGTCTAGCCAGATGCCCAGACTCTTCATTTTGGGCTTAGGGGTTGGAACTGGGCCCATGCATGCTGGCCAGATGGTTCTGAGTGATGTGTTGTTAAAATTGCCCAGGGGCATGATCTCGGTCTTTTCTCCATTTAGTTTCAGGTGGGAAGACCCCATCCATTTTACGACTTCTGTCAGACATGCTTTCAGGGTTGTGAAGTATTGTGTGGAATTGTGTGGATTGATTTAGGGCTACAACCAGTTGGGTGTCATCGGCATAGGTGACCACATGGATCCCAAACGGAAATGTAAAGGAGTAAATATTTAAACCTAAATTGTGAAAACAAGTACACTGTTTCAACTATGGGCAACAGGGTGATCTAAGCCAGGACAAGGGTAGGTTTTTAGGCCACTCTGCAAAGGAGCTCGGGTCAATAACAGGGGGCCATGTTTGTCCCAGTTGCAAAGTTACTCCTCAAAGTCGACAGCCTTTATTGAAACCAAGCATTGGAATAGCACTGACAGAATGGAGCTAAATGTTGACAGACTCTGTCATGAAGATGAAGCCTCTACATGACCTTTGATAAACTGTATGTGCAACATAGGTTTCTGGTGTCAATAGGGTCTCTTTTGATAGTGGCATTTACAAACTGTGGCTGCGAACCCAGAAAGACTTCAGCATCAATTGATTCCATCAACGAGAGTAGACCATGGAAGGACCCACGGCAAAGTCAGGCCCACAGGAGAAGCAACCTAAGGGGCTAAGCTGACAAGTTGTTCTTCGATTGTTCACCAGGCAAAAAGATAGCAAAAACTTCCTCAGTCAATAGGGCTAAGCAAAATAAGTGCACTCCGACACCAGGCAGTGATTCCAGGACCTCAGGAATATTACCTAGGGGCCAGGACTCACCCTGTATGTGCCACAGCAATGTCCAGGGTATAACCACTGGGAACTGATCAGCTGGGTTATCCGTGGAGGTGGTCTTCGTGAAGCGTTTGTGTCCCTGTAGGTTAACAGGAAGTTTCTTAGCTGATCTTTTGAGTAGATGTCTTTCTTCTGGGTACATGTGGGTACATGTGGCATAGATCCAGCCCTTAGGGTTCTCCTCTCAGCTCTCAATAGCAGATGCAGTCCTTCTGCTTTTTTTCCTCCACACATCCCATACTGTTGGCTGGCACTAGCCTGTAGGTGGGAATTACTCCTGGTCTTTCCTTAGACAAAAATCCTTGGGTAACCCCACACACTTTTGTACTAGTTCCTTTGTGCCCTAGTGGAAACAATCCCTGAGTTCTCCTTTCTACCAAAATCTAGATGGCAGATCCTTTTTTCTCCTGGTTTGAGATCATCTGTCCACCTCAGAAAATGTGACTATGGAGAGCAGCCTTCAGGCTTATACTTGAAGGAATGTAAAGCAACATGTTTTACCAGAATATCACCTCCTAAATGATTAAATGAAAGGAGAACCACACAGTGTTTATATAAAAATATGTATTTATTAATATAACATTCTCTACTAGTCTCTACACAAGACTAGGGCATAAAGCACACAATACTAAATCAATAAAACATTTGTAAATAACGAAATACACTGCGGGCTCAAGGGGGGGACCAAACCATATACTAAAGAAATTGTAGAACAACAACAACTTTAGTAGACACAGTGCCTAGAGTACGTAGAATCGCTGGCACCCCAAGGAACCACCCAGAGGAGTGACACAGGGAGCAGTGAGGAAACACAGGCGCGTGCCGGTACAACTCTATGGGAAAGTCGTGGTTGGAAATGTACAAGTTAAGGACACTTCTAAGAAGACTTCGAGCAAACCCTTTGGAACTTAGGAGGTTCTAAGGCCAACCCACCAGTGAGTACCAAAGTACCTGTGTTACCTATCCCAGAGGAGCCGGGTGCATAAGGGGCCAAGTGGTGTTGAAAACCTTTGTCGTTTTCAATGGATAGCTGCAACGAAGTCCTGCCGCCAGGAGGACGAAGAATGTCTGGTGGAATCCAAGCCTGGATTTGAGATAAGAAGAACCCGAAAGATGAAGGGACAGAGTCTGGGTCACTTCAGCTGACCAGGGGCTCAGTAGTCAAATGCCCACCAATGTCGAGTGCTTCAGGAGTGAAGAAGGGCTGCTTGACTCTGCAGCCACAGGGAACAGGAGATGTTGAAGACAGCCAGAGTCTGGAGGTGAGCTGTCCGACAAAGGATGTCGAGAGCTGAGGGGTTGATGTCCGGCTAGAGCACCAACAAGCCTTGGCAACTACAATCCACCCACATCTGGTCGCTCCTCACCCCTGCTGCCTGCCGCATCCTGTCGCCTCCTGCTGCCTGCTGCATTCCAACGCCTCCTGCTGCCTGACGCTCGTAGCTCACGCATCCCGCCTTACCGCCGCTGCCCTTCCTCCTGGTAGGTGCCGCTGCCTCTCCTTCGCGCCATTTCCTCCGCCGCTGCCCCTGGTCCGCTCCTCTTTTCCCGCCGCTGACACCAGTCCCACCTCCCCTCGCAGCCCATTGGTCTCTCTGCCTCCCGCCTCCCAGCTGACCATCCCTCCCGGCTCCTTACTTATGACGCCCCCAGAGCGACCGCGCAGCGGACGCATGCAGCGGGAGCGCCGACTGAGCACCGAAGGTGCGCCAAAGGTAAGCCTGTCTGCGCCCGTCCATGCCTGGACCGCGCCCAGCGCCAGACCCCCAGGCCCCCGCGTCCACCACCCCCCCCCGCAGGACCTACGATGCTGCCGCACTCAATGCACTCAACGCCGGCAGAACCTCCGGATGCTACTGAGCATCCCCGCGACACACTCATGGACCCTTCGTGTGCCGATCCTGCAACTTCACCGCGCCCACCAAAACGGACAACAGCAACCACCTCAAGTGCATCCTGATCAACACCCGCTCCGTCCACAGACACGCCGTGGAACTCTGGAACCTCCTCGACACCGCATCTCCAGACATCGCCTTCCTCACGGAAACCTGGATGAACGCCTCCTCAGCCCCCGACATCGCCATAGCCATCCCGGACGGCTACAAGATCGTTAGGAGGGACCGCGTCAACCAGACCGGAGGAGGAATCGCCATTGTACACAAAGACACCATTCGCATCTCGACTGACTCCATCGACGCATTCAACGCCGCCGAGCACCTGCACTTCCAGATCCACACCAACCCCAAGACCACCCTCAGAGGCACCCTCATCTACAGACCCCCGGGACCGCGCACACAGTTCTGCGAAGACATCACGGACTTCATCAGCCCACACGCCCTCCCCTCCACCGACTACATCCTCCTCGGGGACCTCAACTTCCACCTGGAGAACAACAACGACCGCAACACCACCGCCCTGCTGGACAACCTCGCCAACCTCGGTCTCAAGCAACTGGTCAACACCCCCACCCACTACGCTGGCCACACGATCGATCCAGTCTTCTCGTCCAGCAAGCACATCACCTTTAGCCACTCCACTGGACTTCACTGGACCGACCACAGCTGCGTCCACTTCAGCTTCAAAAAGAACACGGTCCACCATCACCCGAAGCAGATCCCCCACAGAAACTGGTGCAAGATCACCGCCGACCAGCTCGCCACCTCCCTCAGCCAGAGCCTACCTGTCAGAACAACGGACCCCAACACAGCAGCCCGCAACCTCACGCAGTGGCTGACCTCCTGAGCCGACGACCTCGCCCCACTGAAGAACCCGCTCACCAAGCCCAGAAGCAAGAAGGCCCCCTGGTTCACCGACGAACTCAAGGGCTCCAAGAAGGCCTGCTGCACCCTCGAGAAGGCCTGGCTCCTCGACAAGACCGCCGACAATATGACCACCCTCAAACTCGCCACCCGCAGACATCACCAGCTCCTCCGCACCACCAAGAAGAAATCTCTGAAGGAAAGACTGGACAACAACGCCCATGACAGCAAGGAGCTCTTCAACATCGTCAAGGAGTTCTCCAACCCCAGCACCGGCAACAACGACATCACTCCCTCTCAGGACCTCTGCGACTCCCTCGCCTCGTACTTCCACCAAAAGATTGCCGACATCCACAACAGTTTCGGCGCTCCACCCCCGCACCCATCGGTCGAACCTACGCACCCCGCCACCACCCTCCAGACATGGACCAAGGTGACCCCCGAAGACACGATCCGCATGATGAACACCATCCACTCCGGATCTCCGACCGACCCTTGACCCCACCATGTCTTCAACAAAGCAGCCTCCACCATCGCACCCCAGCTCCGAGACGTCATCAACGCCTCCTTCGACACAGCCACCTTCCCAGAGAGCTGGAAGCATGCCGAGCTCAGTGCACTGCTGAAGAAACCAACAGCAGACCCTACCGACCTCAAGAACTTCCGCCCCATCTTGCTCCTTCCTTTCCCCGCCAAAGTCATCGAGAAGGTCGTCAACAAGCAACTGGCCGCCTTCCTCGAGACGAACGGATCCCTCGACCCTTCGCAGTCCGGATTCCGAGCCAACCACAGCACCGAGACCGCCCTCATCGTGGCCACCGACGACATCCGAGCCCTGCTCGACAACGGTGAAACAGCGGCACTAATCCTCCTAGACCTCTCCGCAGCATTTGACACTGTCTGCCACCGCACCCTAGTCCAACGCCTCAACGACACCGGCATCCAAGGGAAGGCTCTGGAATGGATCACCTCATACCTCGCCGGCAGAACACAGAGAGTACGCCTCCCTCCATTCCATTCGGAAGCCACCGAAGTCATCTGCGGCGTCCCGCAAGGATCATCTCTCAGCCCCACCCTCTTCAACGTCTACATGAAACCCCTCAAGGCCATCGCACGCCAACACAACCTCAACATCATCTCCTACGCCGATGACACCCAGCTGATCCTCTCCCTCACCAGAGACCCCGACACCGCCAAAGTCAGCCTACACGATGGGATGAAAGACGTCGCCGAATGGATGAACATCAGCCGCCTGAAATTGAACACGGACAAGACAGAAGTGCTCATCCTCGGATCATCGTCCTCCGCATGGAACGACTCCTGGTGGCCCCCGGCCCTCGGCACCGCACCCAAACCAACGGACCACGCACGCAACTTGGGCTTCATCCTGGACTCCTCCCTATCGATGACCAGACAAGTCAACGCCGTCTCCTCATCATGCTTCCACACCCTCCGCATGCTCCGCAAGATCTTCCGATGGATCCCGACCATAACTAGGAAGACGGTCACCCAGGCCCTCATCACCAGCAGACTCGACTACCGAAACACCCTCTACGCCGGAACCACATAAGCTTCAGAAAAGACTTCAGCGCATCCAGAACGCCTCCGCCCGACTCATCCTGGACGTCCCCCGACGCAGCCACATCTCGAACCACCTGAAAGACCTGCACTGGCTCCCTGTCAACAAGAGGATCACGTTCAGACTCCTCACCCACGCACACAAATCCCTCCACAACCTGGGCCCAAGGTACCTCAACGACCGCCTGACCTTCTACACCCCGACCCGCCAGCTACGATCCGTGAACCTCGCCCTCGCCACCGTTCCTCGCATCCAGAGAGCCACCGCCGGAGGAAGATCCTTCTCCTACCTGGCAGCCAAAACGTGGAACTCCCTGCCCGTCCACCTGCGGCTGACCCAGGACCACCTGGCCTTCAGGAAACAGCTCAAGACCTGGCTGTTCGAGCAGTAGCAGACCCCCTCCCCCAGGCGCCTTGAGACCCTTCCGGGTGAGTAGCGCGTGATTGACACGCTTATTGAGAGTATGTGATAGCGCTTCTACTTTCGCTTTTAATCTGTGCACCACTGTTACTTTTGCTTGAGGGCAGAGACACTCGATTTTAGAGTTAGCGCTCACACGTAGCAGAGGTATCTTAAACTTTTAACCTTTTTACCTGTTTTAATCATTTTACCTGCTCGCCGCTTTTACTGTGTTTACTGTGTGTTGGGGGGCGGACGACTAGCTTTTTAATTGCAAGTTAGCTCTCTCAATGTAATCGGTAACATATACGGCTCCTTACCGCGAAGATCTGTGCCATTCTTCCCATTCCCACGCTTCTCGCACCACGCAGCTGCTCCTGCCCGCCCCGGTCCATCACGGCCTGTGCCGATTGTGTGGAGGGCGTGGCCGAGCAGACTGACGTATTTCCGGGTGGGAGCAAGGGGAGGAGTTCGAAATTAACTCCTCTACTTAAACTGATGATTAGGCGACCGCGCATTGACACGCTGATTGAGAGTATGTGATAGCGCTTCTACTTTCGCTTTTAATCTGTGCACCACTGTTACTTTTGCTTGAGGGCAGAGACACTCGATTTTAGAGTTAGCGCTCACACGTAGCAGAGGTATCTTAAACTTTTAACCTTTTTACCTGTTTTAATCATTTTACCTGCTCGCCGCTTTTACTGTGTTTACTGTGTGTTGGGGGGCGGACGACTAGCTTTTTAATTGCAAGTTAGCTCTCTCAATGTAATCGGTAACATATACGGCTCCTTACCGCGAAGATCTGTGCCATTCTTCCCATTCCCACGCTTCTCGCACCACGCAGCTGCTCATGCCCGCCCCGGTCCATCACGGCCTGTGCCGATTGTGTGGAGGGCGTGGCCGAGCAGACTGACGTATTTCCGGGTGGGAGCAAGGGGAGGAGTTCGAAATTAACTCCTCTACTTAAACTGATGATTAGGCGACCGCGCAGCGGACGCGCGCAGCGGGCGCGCCGGCGGCGCGCCGAAGGCGCGCCAAAGGCAAGCCCGTCTGCGCCCGTCCGCGCCAGACCGGGTCCAGGGGCCGGCCATGCTGTCCATGTCATCACTTATACCCCAGACGCTCTTAGAGCACTACAGCGACCCTCTCTTACCCTAAGTCCTACTATTGTTAGGCGTCTGAACACTGTGGGCATCAATCGCCTAGCTCTTTCCAACTGCGCTGAGGCAAAGCCCCCTGCCCACGCCAACCATAGCGTGACCTCCCTCAGGGTATTATATCTGAATACTCGGTCCCTGGTGAGCCATCAGTCTGACATCTTCATCCTGCTCACCAATGAAAAGCCGGACATTCTCCTTCTGACGGAAACCTGGCTCACTGCCGAGTCACTTCCTGATATCCTTGCGGCTCTCCCCCCAGATTATTATATTCTTCACGCGGACCGACTGGGAGACCGCTCGGGTGGTGGAGTAGCCGCCATCATATCTAAACGCCTCAACGCTCTCTCCTCCTCCTCCCTCCCCATACCGGAGGTGGATAATCTGCTACTCAGTATGGGAACTGACTCAGGCGCCCTCACATTGCTCCTCCTTTACCGGCCACCACGCCCCATGAGCACCTTTGCCACTATGCTGAGCAAACATCTGTCCTCCATCTTGACACATCATGCTAGCTTCGCACTTGTTGGCGACCTCAATTACTGGTTCAACGACCCTAATGCCGGCTCTCACGCCTCTGTACTGTTTGAAATGCTTCATAGTCTGAACCTGACGCAACAGATCATTTGCCCTACCCACCTTAAGTGCCACATCCTGGACCAGATTTGGTCACACAACCTAGTGCTGTCTCAGCCTATTGTTTCTCCTGTTGTCTGGTCAGACCACTTCTTAGTCGACACGATTATTACCCTCCCTGGCAGTCTCCCGGCCCCTCGTATGGCTGGCGGGCTCTCTCGAAAATGGAGCACACTGGACTCCCAGGCCTTTCTCACGACCCTAGCAGACACCAGCCCAGCCCGGGATCTTACAGTCTGCCCTGATATCAACACATTAGACAACAACATCACTAATTGGCTGAAGTCGGCCAGCGATCTATTCGCCCCGCTGACGCGATTCCCCCCCACTAAGCATACCTCCTCTCATAGATGGTATACGCACGACCTTAAATTACATAAATTAAAAGTACGCCAACAGGAACGTATCTGGAGGCAAACTTACTCCGATGCAGCTAGATCACTCTACCTTAGCGCTCGCAGAGAATACAAAGCAGCCATCATTCTAGCCAAATCAGCCCACTTCTCGGACAGGCTCTCCTCTGCAGCTAACAAATCCAAGGAAGTGTTCAAAATCATGAATGAGCTCACCACCGACGACAGAACCCTTCCTGCTCAGACCCCTTCTCAAGAAACTTGTGATGCCCTCAACCTTTTCTTTATCGAAAAGATTAAAAAAATCAAAGACTCAATCCACTCTCCTCCCCAGCCATCCCTCCAGGTTTCCATGCCTGCTAACCACTCGGTCATCACGACGCTCCCTGCTCTTAACGCCGACTCATTGGCTCGACTCGCTACTAGAGTCAAATCTGGCTCTCCTAGTGATTGTTGTCCACCCTCAGTCATGCGAGACATCTGTCTTAAATTACCGGAGCACATCCTCCCTTTGTTAAACTGCTCCCTCAACAGCGGCTCTGTCCCTGCATCTTTTAAGGAGGCAATCTTGGTGCCCCTTTTAAAAAAACCTGGTGCAGATCCGGGAGAGCTTTCTAATTATCGTCCCATTTCCCTCCTCCCCTACCTCTCAAAGTTATTGGAGGCCCATGTTACTCAACTTCTGTCACACTTTATTGAGTCCTCTGGCTTCCTTGAGCCCAATCAAGCCGGATTCAGACCCGCCCATTCGACCGAGGCGGTCATTCTCGCAGTCTTGAATACTCTAAGAAGTAATGCGGACGCTGGTTCCCCTCAAGCTTTGGTGCTCCTGGACTTGTCCGCCGCGTTTGACACGGTGGACCATAACATCCTCCTCCGCCGTGTTGCTCAGGCGGGCATCCAGGGCACCGCCCTTAACTGGATCACGTCTTTTTTAACCGGCAGAACTTACACAGCCGGGAGAACTGCAACTACTTGTGGAGTCCCCCAAGGCTCCTCCATTTCGCCGTTGTTGTTCAACCTTTACCTTCGTCCACTCATTCAGTCACTCAGGAACTGGGATATCACGGTGTACAACTACGCCGACGACCTGCAAATCATCTTCCCACTGAACTCCCCTAATGCTGCTACTACCTTCCAGTCTGTCATGATCCACATTTTGGAATGGATGAATATTAATCAATTAAAGCTGAACCCGGGGAAGACTGAACTGCTTCTCCCTGGTTCCAGTTCTGCTCACTGGGGCCCTCAGTTCTGGCCCACTGAATTGGGCCCTCTTCCGGCCCCGCTGAAAACAGTGAAAAGTCTCGGCGTGATAATCGATGCTGAACTTTCTCTAAAAACCCAAGTGGGGGCTGTCATTTCCTCCTCCATGTACCAGCTCAGGAAGATCCGTAAGATCAGCCACCTACTTTCATCACCTGCATTAATCCAGGTCGTCATCTCCTTGGTCCTGTCCCGCCTGGATTTTTCCAACTCCATTTATCACGGTCTTCCTCAGTGTCTTCTGCATCGCCTTCAGGTTGTCCAGAACCAGGCGGCCCATCTTATATATAAAATCCCTAGGTGGCAGTCGGCTAAACCACTACTACAGTGACTCCACTGGCTGCCAATCGGCCAAAGGGCAGCCTTCAAGATGGCGTGCATCACCTACAAAGCACTTCACTGCACTAGCCCTGCCTTCTTGCAATCCTCAATCACGGCATACCAGCCATCACGTAATCTACGTTCTGCCCACCTCCACTTATTGACTGTTCCCAAAGTCAAAACTAAAAAGTTCGGTGCCCGCTCTTTCGCCCTTCTGGCCCCTTCCCTCTGGAATTCTTTATCTCTCCCCATCAAATCTAGTCCCTCCCTCCTTGACTTCAGGAAACTGTTAAAGACTTCCCTCTTCCCCCCTCCTTGCTAACCTGCCTTTTGCTGTCTGTCCCTCTGCCGCTGCTCTCACTCTTCTGTCATTAGCGCCAGGAAACCATTGGTGTCAGTGCGCTTTACAAGCTTCATTTAACATAACATAACATACAAATTCCATGATTGATTGATTAATCCACGCGGTTAGAGGAAACAAGTTACTCTGTGGACCAGCAAGGTCCAGGGTACTCTTGAAGCAATGGAGAGTCAGGGCACGTGTGGAGCAACCAGGTAAGCCCAATAATTAACAAGGTGACCCTTGCCAGGACCCACAGGTCAATGGACCAGAGATCAAGAGGAGACCTCAAGCAAGTTAGCAAAGCACCAGCCCACAGGACACTCGTGGAGTGGAGGCTGGAAATCTTCAGTGCAAATTCTGCTTGGGGTCGATACTACATGGAGTCCAAAGCACAGACTGCAAAAGTATGCAGTGCACAGCGGTTCGGGTTGCACAGTCCCCACAAGGGATACTGGTCTCAGAAACTCTGAGAAGGCAGATCGACCTCAGGGACTTTCATGAACCCACCTCCTGTGTTGCTGAAATCTTCAGAGTCCTCAGGAGCTTGGGAGAAGTGAAGTGGTCAGATGCATTTAGGCTCCTGCTTAGGCAGGAGAGTAACTCCTATACCACAAGGGAGATTCTTCAGTCGTCCAGCGTCGTGCAGGCAAACAAAGTACTAGGTTTCTTCTTAGCAGAATATTGTCCAGTTAAAATCTAAAGTCATGTAGCCAGGTTACCGACTTTATACCCATGGGAAGGGGTTGGACAGATTCTGTGGACCCTCCTAGGGGAGGGCCAGGACAGAGGGGTGGCTACACACATGTCCTTTGTCCAGTTTCACGCCAGAGCAGTAGCAAATGGCTCCTAGAACTGGTTTGAGATGGAGTATGCACAGGGACACCAAATGTGCCCCCAGTGCAGAATTTCTGGCACTCTAAGAGTGCTCCCACGTAGCCACCAATACACTAAATTTGGATGGCCTCTCAAGGGTGGCATAATACATGCTTCAGCCCATGGGAGGCCTCTGGGGTACCTATGCCCTGGGTGCATGGTGTACCATATACTAGGGACTGATAAGGGTACCCCAGAATCCAATCTGGAGTGTACCTAAAGTACATACATATCAATTTAAGGGAAAAAAGCAGATAGACTGGGGGCCTGAATAGCAGGATCCCAGTCAGACTAGTCAAAAACCAGCAAAACACCAGGAAAAAAGTGGGGGTAACCATGCAGTCAGATCCTTCCTTCCTACATGCACCACCAGTAAGCTGCATACAGGAAATATTAAACATCCTTTGCTTACCTGAAATCACAGTATTTCCCTCACCTGTCTCCTAGAGTTGATTTGGCAGCTCGGTTGCGTCCCCAAGCCCCTCCTGGGCCACAGAAGGGCATTCTTAGCACTCTCTGGAAGCCACAAAAACAAAAGGAGTAAAATAAGTGCAAATGTGTTTTTGAAAAACTCTAGTGCAGAAACATTAGATAAGCAGTAAACAACTGGCAGTGAAAGATTTTAATTAAAGGCAAACAGTCATGCAAGGACGACTTGGGCAGCAAGCTAATAGCAGTATTAAGATGAATTGAGAACTTGAATATTTTTATAGTGACTGTGCAGCTGCCCCAACTTGAACCAAAAGCATTTCAGATTTTTTTTTTAAAGATATGATGCAATAAGGTTGTTAAAAGAAGATCCAACTAACATATGTCATGATAATGTTTCACATACATAATGTGTTGTAAAATACAAGAAGAACAATTGTATCTCTCGTTATTTTGTGAAGAAGGAATCTATGTTTTCTTTATACTTATTCTAATGGGTTTCCTTCTCTCAGACACCAACTGATTTACTAGGCACAATCAAGAGGGCCCAATCCAGAAGGAAGAGGTACAGAGCCACTTAGGAAATCAACAAGGTGTTGTGCAGTTTATTATTTTATCCAATCCTGCATTGCCCACAGTGTTCATTCTGAGTGACCTTCTCCATTCTCTCAGTGGAATGTCAAGGGGTTTGGTTGGTGTTTCTTCAGCATTGTTGCAGCCAGTCTGGTTAATTCAGGTTAGTGCCAAAAATTGTCCAGTAAGTTTATCTTGTGTCCTGATTCTGACACAGGCCCAGATGTTAGCTCCATCTGCCTGTGACAGGCTATGCCTCTTTGAGTGAATAAAGTTCCTGGACACTACCCAGATGGTCAGCCTCTAAGAAGAACACAACAGCACCCCACACCCAAGGCCTTTGCCCAGCAGTGGGAGCAAGTTTATACCTCATCATGGAGCTATTTAGGTCCTGATAGACAGCTGTAAATGTAGTCCGGCAAAATAGCGAATTTTCTTAAGTACGCTTTGCAAAATATTGAGTACAACTCTGACTTTACCAATAAATTGGACTGGTAATAAATATTTTAAATAGTCCAAGAATTAACTTTTGATCTGGTTCCTAGGCTGAGTTTACATTATTAAATGTTGATATTATATCAAAAGGCTTTACTTTGAAACTGCTAACCCTTCTAAAGTGAAAATAGCTTGTCAGTCCTGGCCACAGTTACAACATATTTTACATTAGATTTTTCTTGCCCTACTAACTATGCACCCTGCCCTATTGGGCATTCAGGCCTACTTATGGGTGACATACTAATATTTAAAAAAGAAGGTTTAAGTCTTTTAAAAAGGGGTTATTTGACAGGTCATATTTACACATTTGGAACTGCGCAGACACGCTACAGTTTTACGCCTGCAGTCATGTTATACACTGTCCCACTAGTGGTAAAACAATCTGTGCT
The DNA here is from genome assembly GCF_964204655.1 of Triturus cristatus. NCBI lineage: Eukaryota > Metazoa > Chordata > Amphibia > Caudata > Salamandridae > Triturus > Triturus cristatus. Next base: position 163,135,982 of record NC_140585.1, read on the forward strand.
GCTGTCTACTGGTGACATTTAACTGACAGGTCCTGGGTTCTATTATACTTATACTAGCGATTTTCAGGTAAATAAAATATGCTAATACATCATATATTTAATTTTCTACATGCCTTATCGGCTTGGAACACATGTATTGGGGCCTGGTTAGGAGAGCTCTAGTGTACAGACAGAAGCATCAGTCCATAGGAATGGGTATGACCATGCAAAAAGAGGCATTTTTCCACCCTTACCTTCTTTTTTGATTTGATAATATCGTGTCTATGGCAGGATGTTCCTCAACACATATTTTTTTCTTTTGATTATATGCAAAACATTTTATGGCTGAATTTAAAGAAAGAGAGTCATGTCAACAGGGCCGGCTTTAACACTGGTGGCGCCCAGTGTGACAATGTTTTTTGGCGCTCCCCACAGGACCCCCCCAACGGACTCCCTCACTACCACCCTTTAACAGTGCCCCCCCATTCTCCATAACCACTCTCTCTCAGATGCTTTTGATTAGTTATATTGCGCCATCTCTACCAGTTTAGGGTGTCGGAGCACTTTACATCACACACACACACATTACACCGAGACAATTAAACATATGAGTGTAAATCAGTGAATAGGAAATGTTACATAAGCCAGAAGACTACAAGGTGAGTCACATGCCATCCATACTGATAGACAGTATAGTTTAAAAGTACTTGGTCTGGATAAGCAGACTCAGAATTTAAAACATAACCCCATGGTTGGGGGTTTCGTTTATTACTATGGATTTTTTTTTTACCGAAATGAACCATTTTTGAAACATTAGAATAATGAAAGACGAAGGAAACAATCATAATGCTCTAATCTATACCTAGCAGATTGCATGTAGCTATTTGATGACAGTCATTAGCTCACTGTTCCATGTAAGCATTTTAACATCTACAGTGGTAGCAACAAAAGGATCTCTCGGACAAAAACACTGACCTATGTAACTATTTGACCTTGTTATCTGCAGGGTACACGCTCTTTGCAGCAGGGATAATAACCCTCTATGCTACCATAAAATGAGTTAAAACATCCACTAGACAAAACTCCTTCTCTCTCCAGAAAGAACATTAATCACCAGAGTTATCTTGACATTTTGATTGTTGCATGAAAATTGCTGGAGGCCAGCACTGCAGCAGCAGGTGCTTCTAAAACCATTAAATACTTCCAAAACCAGCGCCCCCTCGAAGAGTCAGCACCCAGGGCATTGGCACCCATCGCACCGCCCTAGAGCTGGCCCTGCATGTCAACATGAAGAGTAAAAGTACAGCCAGGCCCTTCAAAAACTATATGAAACAGCCTTTTGGTCACTTATAGATATTAATTGATAACATATCAAATTGTTGTATCAATAGTGGAGGAATTGTGATTGTGTGAGAGTTTGTATGTATGACCGAGGAAAGACAAGAAAGAAACAAATAGATTGACCACTACATTTTATGCCTCTAGTTCTTTTATTTCCCCCAATTGTTTTCACTCATTCATTCCATTGATATGATCAGTGTATGTATTTAAAAAAAAAAACACAACATGACCTCAATCAATTTATTCACGTTTATTTGGACCAAGGATCCTCAAACACAATGCAATACATTACATTAAAATACATCTAAAATCTCACATCAATAAAAACATCACAAATCACATTATACACTCATCTTCTCTTTCAGCTTCACCCATAATCGAATGCACCAAATAGTATTACATTTCATTTCTAAAGACCATTAAAAAATATTTTAACCCTTTGCATGAATTTCCCAATAGCAACGGCTATATCTAATTGGCTCAATTCTGTTACAAGGGTTACTGCCTGGGCCCTGTCCTTTATATCATACTTCTTAAAAATCGGTCATAAAAACTGCCTTCGAATGTCTAAAAGCTTCTGACAGTCCATTAATATATGTAAAATGTCACATGAAGTGCCTAAAGTGCAGGTGCATTTTCCCTTATTATTTAACATAGAGCCTTTCACTCCTTTATTTACGTAACAGGGATTCACCCCAATTCTTTTTCTTAATATTTCTCTTCGTAAATGCCAGTCAGGTAACCTATCAGTACAAGGAATGCATTGTTCGTTTTTCCATGCAGTTGCCATAAAATGTACTGAGATAGTCTTGATCCTGTGCCTGCCAAATTTCTTTCCCCTGCACCCTTTGTTCCCTCTTGTCCACTTCTATCAGATATGTGTTGGGGCACAGTTTAACCTTCTTCAGACAACATGCTTTTGTAATAGTTGCTCTTATCTCTTTAGCCCAATTTAATTCGCTCTTCTCAATTTCATTTTTACACCATTGTGATATTTTGAAATCTTCCCCTGATCCTAGACACTGCCAGAAATGAAGTAAGGCAATACAACCTAAAATGCCCCATGAGGTAGTTCCCAATTCAAGTCTCACTGCCTGAACCATTGCATGGGAATATATTTTTCAAAGTTTTACCCTCCTCAGAGTCCCAACCTTATTTGCCACTCAGGTAAAGTAATTCGGCACCATACAGAAACTGAGGGGGTACCATAGCTGAGTTAGCTTTTAAAACCGGTCTATCAGACATCGTGCCGTAAGCCAAATTAAATTTTTTCAAACCTCTGACCGATGCTGAAGATCTCTGCTTTAGTGCATCTAGGTGTGTATGCCATTTCAGTCTTCTATAAAACCACATTCCCAGATACCTATATTCTACAACCTTTTCCAGCTTCTCTGCACCCAGAAACCAATTAAACCCAATTTTCTTCCTGTCAAATCCTATTGTCTATGTTAACGACAATTTTTTTCAAGCGACAGTAATCATTGAACCTACTTAGTTTCCTTTGCAAGCCAATTTCAGTTAGATCCATAATTACTAGATCGACCGCGTACAATAGGCATGCAATATGCTTTCAATCTTGTTTCGGGCTTGCCCCATTTACATTTCCTAAGATTGATGGCAAATCTGCGAGGAACAGGGAGAACAGCAGAGGGGCCAATACGCACCCCTGCCGCAGCTCATTTCCTATCTCAATTTTATGGGATAGGCTTCCTTCTATATCTAAAATTATCTGGACCAAGTTATTTGTATAGAGAATTTATATCAGTCCTAGCAAATCCTTCGGAATACCATACCCCATTAAAGTCTCCCACAGCAGCTCCCGGTCCACTAGATCAAAGGCTGCGTGGAAGTCCACAAAGCAGCAGAACAGACTTCCCCTCTGCTCAATCGACTTCCCCACAGTGAATTAGAGCACAATTCAGTGGTCGACCGTAGAATGACCCGATTTAAACCCCCCCCTGTTCAGGGGGAATAATCTGATTTTCTTCAGCCCAGTCCCTAAGCAAACCCAATGCTACTTTCGCAAAAACTTGTTCCTCTATATCCAGGAGGTTTATTAACCTATAGCTCATTGGGGCTTTTAAATCACCCTTCTTATGGATTGATCTTATGATGGCACCTCTCCAGGTTTCTGGTACAATCCCTGACTTTAGGATCTCCTGAAACATCTTTGCTCAAAACTCTGCCCACCATTCAGGTCTAGTTTTTATTATCACTGCCGGCAGGTTATCAGGGCCTGGGGCACGAGTAAGGTTCAGACTTGTTATCATTTTCATAATATTACTGGAGGTAAAATATTCTTTTATATCATCCCTCACTCGTACCCATGCTGTTGTGCTTGCCTTGTCTTGTATTGACCATTACTCGTAAATTTCTCCCAAGTAGCCCACTCAATCGTCTTCAGGGACCATGCAATCTACGGATCCTATTCTCTTTCCAGCACTCTCTTGGACCAGCTTCCAAACCCCTTTCACATCTTTTGCTTCAATTACAGCAACATATTTGCCCAGCAACTATCTTTATGAATTCTTCTTTTATTCCGGATTAAAGATTTGTATTTTATCCTTGGTTTCTGGAGGGTCAATGATGCTGCCACATTATACCTAGCCCTCAATCTTCTCTCGCTTTGCCTGATATGTGCCTTGGTTATACCGCATTCCTCGTCGAACCATGGACACTTTTACTTCCTAGCCCCGGTTTACTTCCTCTAAATGTTACCCGTAGGCTTTCCACCAACTTACTTATTGTATTTTCAAACCAGGCTCTGCCATTTTTAGTTGCGATTTCTTCTAAGGGAATAGTCTGCTGGATACCCCTTAACCTTTTCTATACGTTCTTCCGATATATGGGTTGTCAGCCATTTTGGATATTCCACATGCCCCCTGTTATATGTAACTCTGTCCTCAGTGGGTAATGGTTGCTGCCTCCAATTTTTGCTACCTGGAAGTGTTTAATTAGGCCGAAGCTCCAGGCATGGGTAAACACATAATCTGTTGGGCAAGGCTGCTGGCCATTCACAAAAGTATGCCTTGCTGGCCGATCCGTCTGCATTCTCGCATTTACACATACCATACCCAATGAGCCCAATAACGGAGTAAAAGCCACATCTTGGGGAGAGATCACTCCACTTGGGAATTTGGCCACTTCAATATTATAGGATATTAACATTTCCTTACACCAACAATCTATCCTACGGGGGTCCAATCTGTGGTTAAAATCACCCAACACCAATAAAACATCCTTCTGATAGTGTTCACTCACAAACATTATATCCTCTTTTAGTTTTCCCAGGTTTTCATTATATTCGCTCTCATTTCCCTTCTGTATATACATATTTATAATACATATTCCTTCATAACATGGATCAGACTTCTGTAACAACACCCTACATCCTAAAGCCCATTTACAATATAATTTCACAGCTTCCACCTTCCTGGCAATTTTTACAGAGATCAGTGTTAATTGCCCTCCCGAAGGTCTGCCCAGGGGATTTTCCTTGCTGCTTTAGAGTATTGAGCAAAACCTTCGGTAACTAGGGTAGCTAGGGTATAGTCACACAGCCAAGTCTCCTGTAGACACACAATATCATCATTTCTCCTAAAAAGCTTATTAAAACTATCCTGGTTTGATATTTTATTATAACCATTTATATTCCATGATAGTATTGACAGGCTGTGCGGCGACCCATATTCCTAGTCGATCTCACTCAAATACCCCTCCTCCTCATACTCCTCACACTCTGGGGTTGCTAATGCTCTGAACCTATTCCCAACAAGCGTATCTCTTTCGAGTCTTGCTATTCCTTTATCCTTTATTATTATTTCCAGGTCCTCTTTCTTATCCCAGCTGGAATTGATTCATCTGATCTGCCGTAGTCCTAATCCAGCATGGTTTGTAAGGAAGTGCAGCCCCTGCCTTTCTGTCTGCATTTCTTCCCAATCTAATACCCTCCATTAGTAACTTGTTTTTAGATTTTTTGACTGCAGTCTGTACTAGGGCTGAATAAAAGAGGACCTTAGTTACTTCAGCCCCTTTATTATTTCTAAGAAACCCTACTTCTCTGATGTCCTCTGTGCCAATATTACGGAGGCTTTCACATTTTGATAAGGTAAAGAGGAGTTGTGATCGGTTTAGGGGTTTTAATTTCTTAGCTTTTTTCTCACCTTTGCCCTGGCCTAATGGCTCTAAAAGAGCCCATAAACCCAGGGTAGATTCTGGCCTTAGACCATGTGATCGCTCCAGTGGTGCAATCTCCCAACTATCCTTTGGTTCCCCCCTTTATCCTAAGGGCATTACTACTCCTAGGGCTGATAAGACCTGATCGTAGCTTCTTACCCATCCTCCCTTCCAGGTCTTCCCCCTCTTTCTCCCCCATGGTTTTTCTATGGTTAGTTTTGCTATTCTTTGATTTGCCTAGCTGTTTCCCATGCCTCCCCTGTTCAACTAGGGTACTGGCAATAATCTCTTTTTCCAGGGACTTTTTCTTATTCTTCTTAGGAGTTAAGGTCTCTTTCCTTCCTCTGCTCCCATATTCATTCCCCACACCCTTCCCTTTTCTCGACCTCCATGCAGATATTCTTTTACTAGAGGCAAACTTCTCCCTCCATGACCTTGGGAGGCACTTCTTGTTATTCCTCCTTTCTCCCCGTCTTCTTATAATCATAGGGTATCGAGATATATTTACACTTGGTTCCTCTTTCTGTGATGGGGCCGCCCTTGTTACTACCTCCTCTCTACTCCTTGCACTTTCCTGAACTTCTCCAACTGATCTGACTATTGCAGGCATTAGCCCTTTAATTTGTGTCAGCTTTCCTAATATTGCTTTAAACTGTCCCCCTTTTGTTTTTAAAAGTTCTTTGTTTAGTAATGATACCTCTAACAAACCTTGTAGGGTTTTTTGGAGGATTCACATACCCTCCAAAATGGAGGCACTCGAGGTACCAGTAACCTCTAGACTATGCATTGAAGAGCACAATAAATCATTCCCTATACCAAAAAGACTCTCCTCTCCCTCTTTCTCGTTTAATTGCTCAAAGGATCCAGTATTGTTTCTTTAACTCTGATCCTTACTACTTGGGGGTTCGTCTTTGCCTCCTTCCTCGTTATCCTGTTCCGTTGATGGCTGGAGGAGTCTTGGCGAAGAAGACAGCCGTGGGTCCAGGGATATTCCTGAGAAGTTAAAAATAGATTAATTTGGGAGGTCTATGTCCATGTCTACCAGATTCCGTGATGCTGGGTGAGCCACGGCGCTCATCTCCTTATCCATCGTGACCTTCCCTTTAAAATGTCTCCCCAAAAAATCTTTGAGTTTGACACTGAAGAGCCTCCTTTTGTTACCCTTAATTTCGATGACTGTGGCGTTAAGGTTAAGGATTGAGCGTTTCTCTGTACTAGTTGCCTTCCGGTAGTGTCACTTCAGGCTCCTTTTGTAGTGCGATTTTCCCCCACTTCCTCTATTACTAATGCATTATTCTCATTCTTTTTCGCATTCTTCGGGCCTTTACAGATCTTTGCCTTGCTGGTGCCATCCTTTGTTCTTATCTTGCTTCCTACTTCTCCCTCGCTCAGGCTCCAATCCTACAACTTTAGAAAATGAGCCTTTTCCTGATATAACCCCACCACAGGGACAGGATGTAGGTAGAGAACTTGGCACATTTAGGGAACTTTACTGACTCCTTGCTGCATGGATTCAATGTTTACGGCTGCAGCAGCATTTGAATGCTGCTTCACAGCTCCTGCCATGTTGAAACAATGTTTGCAAGGTTTCAGCTGATGGGGTAGTTTGCGGCTCCTGCCGCATTGAGGTAACGTTTTGCGGCTTTGGCCGTGTTAATGAGACAGCTCGCGCTGCCTGCCTCATTGAAGCTGTGTTTACAGCCTCCGCCACGCTGGAGGAATGGCTCGCGGCTCCCGCCGCTCTGGGGCAACACTTGCGGCACGACTCGCAGGGCCGGACTGACTACCGGGCATTTTGGAATGCTGCTGAGCTGGGGGCTGAATTCGTTGAGGGGGACCTGCGTGTACTGAACGAAATTCGTTTTGCTTTAATTATTTTGAAGTACACGCAGGTCTCCATGAACAAAATCAGCCCCCACCGCAGTGAAATCAGCCCCCTGATCGGCAAAATTCCAAAACACCCGGTAGTCAGTCCGGCCTGTGATGTTGGGCCCTAGGCCCTCATACTATGTAGAATGATGGACACAGCACACCTAGTCAGGATAGTGGGTTAATGGCCTCGAGCACGTGCGCTCGGCCTTTTTATTGACCTCGTCACCTGACCCAGTGACGTAGGTGGTGGGTGGGTGTACAGTGTAGTACATCAGATTAAAACACTAGAACGTGTCCATGTGTGGACACTACATTCCTCCCAATCTTTAATGAAAAAACCCAAAGTCAAAATTCATCCTGCGGGAGGAAAAAAAAGAAAGATATGCACATATACAGTACAGTGACCAAACTTCTGCAGAGTCTCTTACGCCTCAGCTGCTTGGATACGCAGACGACGTTCTTCCTGCTGTGGAGACCAACAGTTCGCTGTGACACCAGCCATGGGTGCTTGATGGATCCAGTCTGTTGACGGCTCTGCCTTGAAGTTGTCCTCACAGTCTTTTCTTTACCTTGCTTCCGTGGCGACAAACGCAGTCGGAATTCCTGTGATTCACCGCTAGATGTTGCCGTTCGACATTCAGTCCTGTCCTCTTCTTCGTCGGTGGCGTGTGTTCTGTGTTGGCAAAAGACGGATTGTTTGCAAGACACCCCTCTCACCATGATGCCCCTCTCACAGGTGTTCCCCTGCCACGGGATATCCCTGAGGCCCTCTCTATAGGACTTGTCCTGGGCTGGGTGTACAGTATCGTGTTCCTCGCCCTCCGATCAGTGTGGGCGCAGCGGAGACGACAAGTCTCACCTCAGATGCCGCAGTCAGACCTGGAGGATAGCTGTTGGCTCCTGTCTTCGCGCGCGATGTCTTCCTCCTCCTGGGACCTGTGCTGGAGGGCGGCTGATGACCATCTCTCGTTGCGGGGATGCTCTCTCACTGGCATCCCTGAGGCCTTTGCCCCTGAGTCACCATGGCTGGCAACGTCCAGTGACCGTGTGACCCCAAAGGTGGATGTCTCGAATGGTCCGGCCGGCTCACCTCTGCCGATCCCAGATGTGCTGAAGGCACCGCCACAGCAGATGGACTTCTACCCGTGCCACGGGTGTTCTCAGGACTTGCTCTCCATGTTCTGGCACTTGTCGCCTTCCTTATCTCTGAGGTGTGAGTAGTCTTGCCACCCTCCTCTCTCTTTCCTCGGTTCTAATCTCCGTGAGGGTGTCGAGTCACTCTGACTTCTCCTCCTACTCTTAACAGTGGCCAACGTGCCACGGATCTATTTCCTTCTTCTCCTCTTCTTGTAGTGGCAAACGTGCCACTCCGATCTCTTCTTTCTTCTTTTCTTGCAGTGGCAAACGTGCCACTCCGATCTCTTCTTTCTCCTTTTCTTGTAGTGGCAAACGTGCCCCTCCGATCTCTTCTTTCTTCATTTCTTATAGTGGCAGACGTGCCACTCCGATCTCTTCTTTCTTTGGCTTGTGGTGGCAGACGTGCCACTCTGCTTTCTTCTTCCTTTCGCTTCACGACCTACTCTGGACCGTTTCTGTTCTCCTTTTGGTCTGGCCAGGCTTCTGCATGCAGCGCGCACACTCTGCACGTGTTCCCCCTGGTCTTGTCCTCGTCCGAGGACACTCTCTCCATCTTCCTCAGCATTCCGAGTTAGGGTCGTGACCTTCTCTTCGTCTTCTCCTTTTCACCGGCTACTTTGGTTGTTGAAGTTCGTGGGGCCCTGCTCTTGGTCCTCTTCGTTCTCCTCCTTTTCGCCAGTTACTTTGGTTGTTGACGTTCGTGGGGCCATGCTCTTGGTCCTCTTCGTTCTTGAACTTCTCGGACCACTTGACGGTCCATTCTGCCGATCTCTGGCAGGATACCTTCGGTCTTTCGTCAGACCTCTTGTTCCGTGGGTTCACTGACCTGTGCGTCGATCACCTCCTTTTGCCCCCTGGCGGGTTGGCTTCTGTTGGTGCGACCATTTGGCTGGTCAGCTTCACGAGGTGCGTCACTTCGTGTGACTCCCTGTGTCTTCTGACTTGTCGGGCGCTGGTGCGTGCTCCTCTTCGTACCGCGTGGTACCTCTCCAGTGTAGATTTGCTCCCTGCGCCGTGATCTCTTGATGTGGTGGCTTCTTGGCGCCACTGGGTGGTTGTGGTGGCTTCTTGGCGCCACTGGGTGTGCCTCTGCGTCCTTATCCTTCAGTGTCGTTGGATACTTGCTGCGCACATCTTCTTCCGTGTAGTTCCTCTCTTGTAGGCACTGTTGTGTAACTTCCGTGTCCGGCGTACATCTGCGCTGAGTCCTTTGGCTCTCTTGAGGGGTCACTCCACTTGATGCGGCGACAGCGCGGTCCTTGCTGGGGCGGACGCGGCTTGACCCTTTCCTTCTTCCTTGTCCTGCGGGTTCCTGTCGCTGTATCCCGTTACCTGCGGGTTACTTGCTTCCTGCGCTTCTGTCGCATTCCTGCGCTTCCGTCGCGTTCCCGTGCGCTCGCCATTGCGCATCAGTCTGACCTTGCGGTACATGCCTTGCTGCCTCTTCTCTCGCCTTTCTACCCTTGTTCCTTGCAGCTGGTGCAATGCTGCTCTCCGGCCACTAGATGGCAGTGCGAGCTCTGCTCTTCGCTCCATTCAGCAGCAACCTTCTCTTGCAGCTAGAACTTCCTTCCATGTTCTCTTTCCTTTTCCAGGCTTCACTCAGGCTGAGGAGGGGAGCTGGAGCCAGGCAGAACAGTGGAATGCAGGACACCACCGCCAGCAGGTAAGTCTCTTTGCCTGCATTTATTTATTTGAAGGCAGGAGGGCACAGGCATTGTCAGGGAGCTGCCCGGAGGTTAAGGTATCACTCTGCCTGTGAGTTTGGGGACTCTTGTCACTGCGGGTGGGCTCCGCTTTATTTGATCAGCTGTTCTGTGGGCCGTTACTTTTTCTCCTTTCCTCACTGCTTGCCAGCGCTGGCCGCCTGCAGACGTCCTCTCTTGGATCACCTCGCGCTCTTCGCGCCTCATTTAAATTCGCGCTGCGATGCGCCTTTGATCTGCGACCTGTCCTGCCCCCGCAGCCGGCCTCCTCGGTGCTCGGGCCCTGCGGGGGGTGTGCCGGATTCACTCCGCTCGCATTCCGCTTTTCCCCCTGGCTGCTCGGACCAACTGTAGGCCTCTCGCGGCCCTCCCGCACCGCCTCCCTCCGAACTGCAGGCGGGGAGGGAGACTCGAGCAGGCTGGCCTTGCTGCGCTGAACGGCCGCTTCTGAGGGCACACGCACGGGCTGCCGTATCCCGCCGACGGACTCCGTGAGTCGCTTTAGTTTTCCTGCCTCCGATTGACCACTGTCACGGCTTGACCCCACCCCCGCAAACAGTTCACATCGCTGCGGGGGACAAGGGGGGGGGGGTTTGTAGCTTGCGCCGCGTGAGGCAGAGTGCCTTTCTCTCGCGGGGGCTGGGGAGTGGGAAGTCGCTTCACTTTCCAACCTCCCTCATTGAGTCCACTTGGCTGCGCCCGCTGACCTCACTCCCGGCTCACCTTCTGTCCGGTGATGACCCGGGCCTCTTCTGCAGCGGTGTCGGCGTCCTGCCCTGCATGCCATTACCTCCACCCTCGCCAGTCCGCAGGTAGCGGGCTCTTCCAACGCGGGTGCTCTCCGCTTGGGTCACTCACTCCCCCGGGGCTCTTCACACGCCCATTGCCTGACGAGGCTTGTAGCGTTTCACTGGGGGCGGGGGGAAAACCACTTCGCCGCCGGAACTCGAAAAGCGGGATGAACTCCCGCTGGCCTTCTTGCACTTGGGGTTCTTCGTGGACCCCACAGCTCCTCCCTCACCCACTGGGCACGTCGCGGCCGATGCGGGTGGGCTCCGATCGGTGCGCGCTGTTCCGGGGCAATTTCCCTCACCGGGAATCACAGCGGCAGGCGCCTTAGGTGCGGGGTGGGCTCCCAGTCGCCACAGGACACGCTGCGGGCTCTGCCTCGCCCCGCAGGTTTCTCGGCGCGTCGCGCCTTCCCACAGGGGGGTTGTCCTCCCTGTGGGCAGTTCCCTCTCCCTCTTCTTTTGTTGTTGCGCCGATCGGGGCTGCACACGCGGGGAAGAGTACCCGCCTCGTCGCCAGTGTGATGTTGGGCCCTAGGCCCTCATACTATGTAGAATGATGGACACAGCACACCTAGTCAGGGTAGTGGGTTAATGGCCTCGAGCACGTGCGCTCGGCCTTTTTATTGACCTCGTCACCTGACCCAGTGACGTAGGTGGTGGGTGGGTGTACAGTGTAGTACATCAGATAAAAACACTAGAACGTGTCCATGTGTGGACACTACACGGCTCCCGCCGCATTGTAGCAAGGTTTTTGTGGCTTCAGCCACGATAGGGGGCTCATCTCGCAGCTCCTGCCGCTTCAAGGCAATGCCGAAAGTAATGTCGAAAATAATGGCAGCGTAGTGAATCCCCGATGGACCACCGGGCCCGTGGGAAAGAGAGCACCTGTCTCTCCACTGTCAAGGCTCCAGACCCCGCCGCCTGCACCAGAGCACGCCGATGGACTTCAGTGGCGAGGTAAGCCCTTTCTCCTATTGCGACTCGCCCCCTGCAGCTTCCTAAGCTCTCAGCACTTGGAACAAACTCTTTTCCACGCTCTTTCCCGCTACCTGTTTAGGTTTAGAGATAGAGGTCTCTTCAGAGATAGAGGTAAAAATAATAGGTTCCTTGAGTGAGGTTAAGGAACAAATTCCATTAAATGTACCAGAGCAGACAAATGCAGAATCCTGGTCCATTTAAGGTATGACTGTTTCTGCAATTTTCAGATATTTCTGATTCATTTGCCAGAAATGAACCATAGTTTTGGTGTTAACCTCGTAACTACACCAGTGGCTCAGTTAGTTTTCAAACTGTTTTTTCTTAGATTGCAAAATCTAATGCATCTTGTCAGTGTGCTTTCTTAATAAGGTGCAGTGAATAAATAATACATGTGTTTGTTCAATTAATTAAAATTGTTACAAAAGAGACATGACATACCTTAAAACACAAGGTAAAATTCCTAAATATCTAAATGATCTTGTAAAGAGTTTATGCATTGTAGCATATGTTGTGATAAGATATCTTTGAGTAAAAATGAAGCCTTGAAAATTCCTTATATATAAAATAAAAGAGCACTAAAAAACCTCAGCATAAGAGCTCTCTCTTATTAATTCTAATGACGGAAATTTGAAATAACTAGTTACTCTTTAGTGACTCAATTCATATTCCACCCAGTAATCCGCATGTCACACTTTTGTAGTGTCCTTCTTGACTCCGGTATGACCACAGTCTTTATAGGGCCATTCGGGCGTTCTCCAAGGTCCGCTCATTTTGTGCACCTCATGTTTTATGATTTTTTTGTTATGGGGGTATCTAAAAGTGCAGGGTGCTAATTGTGGGGGTGGCGTTGCTGATGCCTGAGTAATTTTATGGGCAGGCATGTTCACAGGCACTGCTACAAATGACCATGTGCAAGTTACGGAGACAGAGAGTTGTTATTGCTGATGCCATGCCCTAACAGCTACTGCAACTTGGCCCTTTAACAAACTTTGTAGGAGATTAAAAATAAAATCATGCAGCGCTGTGCAGCCCCTGTGAGGCTGCGCTGCTTTGTATGACAGGGAGGGCGTAGGAGAGTGCCATATCTTCAGAGATATGACTCTCTCCTCCCCTTTCACTTGTGCCGGCACTGATCACAGCTGCTGTGCGCCAAGCACACACCTTACCCTTCCTGTACAAAATACAATGCCCAGCCACATTGCAAAGTTTTTTCCACTTTGTATGTGTGCTGCACAGTGCAGCACACATGCAAAGTTGGAAAAGAAAAGAGAAATGAAAGCATTTCTTCCTCTGTGTGCCTACTTGAAAGCTATTCTACTGTATTTAATAAAGTGGGTTTAGCGTGAGAAACCATGCATGGTTGCATGGGAACGCCCACGCTCCACCCTTGGTATGCCCCCTTGGTGCTTCACATTGCTTTTCAAGTTTAACGCTGGAAAGTAAACAGGGAATGCAAGTTTTGTGACGCAAACAAGGTGCAAAATCTTAGTAAATCTTCCCCTCAGGGTTAAAGCATGTATTTACACAATTTGCCAGGTCTACTGGAATGTTTTGAAGGTAAAGTAGGTCTTTGACTTCCTTGCAGGTACGAGCCCGGAATGCTAGGAACACTGCTTTCACTAAAGTGCATCATACAATAAGAAGAACTGGGCAAATAGGTATTAGATGTTCCAGAGCTTCCTTACTTAGATGACGTAGTCTGCATGGGCCACCCATGGCAGATGACATCCAGCGCTGTAATATGGAGAATATGCTTTAGCGTTACCTTTTTCAGAGCACTGTTCAAATAATGCTGGATGGGCTTTTCTCTGTACGAATTCATGACTGCCTTGATGTTGGATTTGCACTCTTCTGTTAATAAAGTTTTCATTCCTGCTTTCATCTGAATTGGACTATTTTCTTAATTCTCCCATGCCAGGTTTAATTTGCTCTGAATCACTAAAAGGTCGTTTCACCAGGGATTCCGTCTAGCTACAAATATCCCCTTCAAGACCTCTTTCCCTGTATGTTATGCTACATGCAACTGAGGACACTGTGGTAAATAATTCAATTACCGGAACTTAATTTGATGCGGAAAATTAATAATAATAGCTCAGAAAAAATAAGAGGCAGAATCCGTGGTATTAGAGGTTCGGAACGGGCTTTATTCCAAAATCAATTCGAATTGATGGACTCCATATTCCATCACCACGAAGGTTCAGGAAGTGAAGGACCATACTTTATTGATAGGTAATCATTTTTATACAATAGGCATTACAGTGAAACAGATGCAGGAGGCGTAACAATTGATAACAAAGATAAAACATACATGCGTAACTAAAGTGGGTGTAACTAGGCGTAACTAAAGAACGTCATTAGGTATGATGTCACAAGTAGGTGGCACCATGAAAGAATTTCGCAATGTCAGCAGAAATACTCGGCAGAGATGCGCGCGCAGCAGCATGACGTGCAATTGACGTGCAACTAGGGGGTGAAGGGGACTTGACATTTAGCTCTACATGTGGAGACAGAAGTCTGGGGGGTCAAGTCAACCTAATCCCAAATCATATCTAACATCCTATGTTTAAAGAACTATGTTATCCAAAAAGAAAGGTCTTTCGAACAAAATCTATTCTATACTGACTGTGAGTGCGTGTACAAGCGTCTAAGTGTCTACACTAGATGCGAGGGCAGAAATCTTCCATAGTAACAGGGCTATGAATTACTTGCATAAAGACCGAGAAGCCGGGCCTTTTGCTCGGTAGCTGGAAGAATGTTTACTTAAACTACTAGACAGGAATGCATTGGATAGGGAGCGGAGCAGATAATCTCGAAGGTGAAATACAGTTTTTGGCAAGCAGACAGGTCGAGTCAGGCACCGTTAGCCGCGCAGGGAGTAGGACAAAGTTCATGGATACAGATGCGAGCTCAGACTGGAGCTTTCAGAGGCAGAAGGCAGGGAAAGGCTTAATGGCAGAATCAGGGCCTACCCGCCTGGACTGTAAAATGGGATAAATGAACCATATAAAGCCGGTGGCCTTTCATACTTAGGAATAGAATATCCGGCCCATTCATGGCGGATCTGAAAGAGGACTTGTTGACGGTGGACGCACATGTGTTTGCGTCTTCATAACTGGAACTGGAGGGAACATACATGTACTTGTGATTTATACATGAAACCGTTGGGGTCCAAGATAGGGGACATAACTGATCATAAAAATCCATATTTCCACATTCCCTCCTTGTCCCCTACTTGCCCTTAAGAGATATCAATCTTCATCAATCCGTTGATCTGTTCATATAGCATCATTTGTTCTTCTTTCTTCTTCCGGGATGAATGAAATCGTGGTGGTGGAATACACGATGTGGCACACAGACCACAAATCGCTGGTCCACATTGTAGGCATAAGCAGCAACTGAATAGTATGAGAAAGCCAATACCTAGGAAGGATAGGACCCTCCATCCCCAGGCTGACAATACACCCCAAAACCAACCGGACCAAGTCCAGGTGCCTGGATTCTGGTGTATCTGGCTTACAATTTTATGAAGGCGAGTTATGGCTTTATATACAGATGGCGAATTTTCTGGTATGAAAATGCAACAACTTGATCCGATGACCCTACAAGCTCCGCCCCTATCGGCCAGGATGACGTCAAGGACAAGACGATTTTGAAGCACAACAATCCGCATAGCAGACTGCTCTTCTGTTAAATTGCCTAAGGCGGAAATAGTTTCGTTCACTACTGCTTCAAGGGTTCTGGTTAATCTACGTATCAGCTTACTATTGGTAACTGTACCTATATAGGGAAAGAGACCTTTATTGAAATCTGTGTATTTTTCCCATGCTGTTTCAGTGTAATCGACGATTGGGAGATCTCTCCGTTCTCTATTGTGTACTAAATGAGTATTTCTGTGATAATCAGGAGGAGCTAGGAAAACAGGTGGCAAAAGGAATCCGATGTAGCAGGTACCATCCCAATCTAGAGGCAAACGTATATATGCAGTCTGACCACATATGAAGTAGGAATGGCGAGAAGCTCTAAATGTAGACTTGCCTTGATCACTGAATTCTATTACAGTGGTGCATCTACTATGGCCCATATGTATGGAACCATTCTTTCTTACACATAATTCACCTTTAACTGGAAATACTGACATAGCGGGCAAAATTGGTGCAGCTTCAGATTCAACATTCAGGATCATGAGATTGAGCGTGAAATTACCTAATCCATATACTTCATTTTCTAGATCCGTTCCTGTTCTTTTGGGAAGTCCCTCCTTGTTAGGGTAGCAGACTTTAAGCAAAACTAAGTTCAGGTTTCCCCATACCCAGTTGTCTTGATCAACTGCAGAATTCGAATCTAGGGAATTAATCAAACTAAGCCATGCTCCACAGGAGCCATTGTGTGTGAACGGGTATGGAAAGAGAGGCAGAATTCCTTTATAGTTCTGATAGGGAGGGAGTCGGCCACATATCCAACAATTCGTAGCATTGCTAGCCTGATGGGAATGATGTAACATACTAATGAAAGTGTTATTGCACAGCGCAAATCTATAGGACAACTCATGCGGGGGTAATTCACTAAAAGAATGTTCAGCAGTAACATTGTAAACATGTTTAGAAATAGGATAATATATGTGCAACAATATACTTGCAGCGATTATTAAAAGACTTAAGAAAAACAAAATTAATAACGTCACTGTGCAATGACTACGCAGTGATTTACAGTACGCATGTTGTTTCATTTGCTTCTTTCGGTGTCTTTCTCTATTCAGGTCTAGGGGATTCATGTCAGAGACAAATTCGACCGATTCACCTTGGAGAGGACTTAAACAATCAAATTGTCTGACTTATTAGACCTTAGTTTTAGTTTATATTGTTCCTGATTACTCGGTTCAACCAAAGGAAGCTTTGAGTCAATCGGTGAAGACACGTGAGGTGTGTCGTTTACATCGGACGGTAGTCCATGAAATTTCTTGATATGACTTGAATGTATCCAGCCTTTGCGACCTTCGATCTTCACGGCTGTCCTCGTGGTTAACAGTACGAGTTGAGGCGATTTCCACCTAGGATCCAGCTGAGACTTCCGGTCAAAGTTCCTCACTAACACCAGGTCCCCGGGAATTACGTCATGGGGTTTCACCTCGGTGTTGTCGGGAAAGGCTGCAGCTACCTGTGAACGACAAGATTGTAGTGCAGACATCAAGGAAGCCAAGTAATCTGTCAGCATATTACAGTCAACATCAGTTTTTTTGCGTGGTATAGGCGTCCCCCACATATTTGGTGGTCTACCGAAGATCACCTCATAAGGGGATAGCCCTGTTCGAGAGTGCGCTACCATTCTCATGTAAAAGAGTGCAACTGGTAAGGCTACTACCCAGTCGACACCTTTCTCTCTACATATTTTGGACAATCTAATTTTCAGGGTTTGATTATGTCGTTCCACGAGACCTGCTGCCTCGGGGTGTCGGACACAGTGAAATCTCCACTGATAGCCTAACAAAAGTGAAACGTGTTTCATTAGTTCGGAGGAGAACGGCTGGCCGTTATCTGAGTAGACAACACGTGGTAAACCGTACCGTGGGAAGAATTCTCGAACCAACTGTTTGGCAGTAGTCGGGGCAGTGTAATCTGAAACCGGGTATGCCTCTGTCCAACGGGAAAGAGCACAGACAACTACGAGAACATATTTGAATCCTCGACATCGTTCCATCTGGATATAATCCATCTGGAGGACTTCAAAAGGGTGATCAGGAGGCTGAAATCCACCTTGTTCTACGGGAATGCTTTTACCTGGGTTAAACTGACAACAGATCATACAGGTACGAACTTTTTGTTTAGCTGCTGCTCGTAAATGTTTGTTAAACCAAATGTGTTGAATGCTGTCTAGCATAGCTTTTTCTCCTAGGTGTGCTGGACTATGTACAGTATTAATGATAACTTGGACCATTGAATCAGGAAGGAACCACACAGATTTTTCCTTCGTCATCCATCCTTGATCCGTTTGGATCCCTCCTAATTCAGTCCATTTCTTTATTTCCTCTGGTGTAGCATGTGTCTGTATGTCAATTACGTCAAGAGCGGGATCCTTAACCATCATGCAATGTGTTGGTGTCGGGACTATTGTCTTTGTCATGTCAGATGTGTGAGTTTGAGCAGTCTGTTTAGCTGTTCTGTCAGCTAGATCATTGCCTTGGGAAATGATATCAGTAACTTTCGTATGAGCTTTACATTTCATAATTGATATTGCAGTGGGTAGATGTATTGCATCTAATAAGGCATGAATGAGGGGTCCGTGCTGAATGTGAGCACCGTGAGAAGTTAAATAACCTCTCTCTCGCCACAGCACGCCGAAGTCATGTACAACTCCGAATGCATAACGTGAATCAGTGTATATGTTGACTTTTTTATTTGTGGCTTGAATACAGGCTTGTGTCAGAGCGATGAGTTCTGCTGCTTGAGCTGACAAGGTATTTATGCAATTTGTTTCAATGACTTCAGTGTCTGTTGTGACTGCGTAAGCGGCCACTAGCTCTCCTGTACTTGTTCTCATACATGAACCATCTATATACAACGTCAGGTCTGGGTCTGACAATGGGACGTCTGTCAAGTCTTGTCTGGGTTTCGTCGTGATAGTGATAACTTCAATACAATCATGTGCTAGTGGGTCTGTTCCGTTTACTGGTAACAGTGTGGCAGGATTCAATGTACTACAACGTCTGATTTCTATGTGTGGCTGAAACAATGTTAATTCGTAACCGGTGAGTCGTGCTATAGTCAAGTGTTGTGTTTGTGTGCGGTTCAAGAGAACCTCTACTGCATGTGGTACTTGTACTGTCAATTGGTGTCCTAACACTATGGCATCGCTTTGTCTGATTGCTAAAGCTGTCGCTGCCACTGATTTTAGGCACTCAGGCAGAGCCTGAGCTACGGGATCTAATGTACTAGAAAAATAAGCACATGGTTTGTGTGATCCTGCTTGTTCCTGTGTGAGTACTGACAAGGCAGTACCTTCGCGTTCTGTAACAAAGAGTGTAAACTGTTTATTGTAACATGGTGTTGCTAAAACAGGTGCTTGACATAAAGCTTTCTTTAGGCTTTCAAAAGCTTGTGTATGTTCCTGAGTCCAAGGGAGAACAGTCGATGTGGCTGCCTCCTGTGTTGTCAACTGAATGAGTGGTTTTGCTAGAAATGCAGACTGAGGGATCCACTGCCTACAATATGAAGTGAGGCCTATAAAAGCCCGCACCTCCTTTTGTGTCTTGGGTATTGGCATGTTAGCAATTAACTGGATGCGATCGGGTGTAAGCTGCCTTCCCTCCTTGGACAGCGAGTGCCCAAGGTAAACAACTCGCTGGACACAGAATTGCAGCTTAGAAGGGGACACCTTGTGCCCCTTTTCGGCCAAAAATTGTAAAACCGTCAGTGAGGCTTTTTCACATTCAGGTTCGCTTCTAGCGGTGATCAGCAGATCATCGACATATTGAAGCAGGGCAGTGTTGACTGGCATGTGGATACTGTCAAGTTCTCGTTTCAGTGCTTGGCTATAGATGCTGGGGCTTTCTGTGAATCCTTGAGGTGCGCGTGTGAATTTAAAGCTTCGTCCATTTAAACTAAATCCGAACAAGTATTGGCTTTCCGGATCTATTGGGACGCTGAAAAAGGCATTCTTGAGATCAATTACAGTAAAGAATGTTGCTTCGGAATCAATGGCTGTCAGTAATGAAGAAATGTCTGGGACTACGGGGTATTGTGGTACAATACATTTATTTAATTCGCGCAGATCAATAACCAATCGATATACTGGCGGGGCTTTTGGGTCAGTTCGTTTAAGAATCGGAATTATCGGTGAATTACATACATTGGAGTCGGTTTCCACAACCACTCCTTGGGTAATAAGCTCGTCAATGATTTGCAGTAAAGCCACTACAGCATCTGGGGGTAACTTGTATTGTCGCATTCGTGGTAGTACCACTCCTGTCTTTAGTGTGACTCGATATGGTGTAATGTTCATGCAACCAACATCTGTAGGGCCTTGTGCCCATAAACGTGTGGGTAAAGTCTGCAGTCGGTGATCCATGTCTCGGGACACGTAGTGCCCTTTGAAATCACGTAGAAACAATCTTACTCCTTCCGGAGAACAACATATTATAGCTCCTAGAGCTTTCAATGTTTTTATACCTAACAGGTTTTCTGGACATTATTTAGTAAGCAATAAATCTGTAGTTCGTGTCAAGGGACCAATCGTAAGTGGAAGAGGCTGTGATACTTCGTTAATGATAGGTTTTCCTGAAAAACCAAGGGAAATATTATGTGAGCCTGAGAGGGGTGCCCCTGGAACTTCACTACGTTTTATGGTTGTTCGGCTTGCCCCTGTATCAAGTAAAAATTTTCTATCTTGGCCTAATAGTTCACTGTGTACGTAAGGTCCTTCTTGATCTACAGGGACCTCGATAAGGGGTAAGCCAACTTCCCTCTCTAGGCTGTTTCATGAGTATCGTTGATAATCAGGATAGTCATACTGTGCGGTCTGGTACATCTGTTGTGTCGTTGTTTGTGTGGCAGCAATAGGCTGCGGTGGTGGAGCTGACATAGACTGTTGCGGAGCTGGCATGGACTGTGCATGCTGCGGAGCTCCTTGTTGGTTCTGATCCTGTCTAAGTGGCCGTGGTCTTTCTTTTGTATTACCTATGGCGATATTATGTTTTAAAACTGGACAATCGTGTACATAATGACCTGGCTGTTTACAATAGTTGCATGTCCCTTTTACAGGACCTGCTGAAACACTGGACTGTGTCATACCCTTTTTATGACCGTCAGCTGGAACTGTCTGGAAAACTAGCATTTTCATTTTCGTGTCTTTCATGCGTCTTTGTTCATGTTCTTGTTCCTCTCTAATTCTATTGTGATGGTACTGTAACATTTGTAACATCTGTGGCGGAGTGTTACCTTGCCAGGTACTCTCGAATTTCAATACTCTATTCTTAACTTGGGGCAAGGCATTTTCAACTAATTTTGTCACAAACAGATGTGGATACGATTCGCTACTTGCTTTTATTCCACTATTTATACCAAAACATTTTTCGAATCGGGCATAGAAATCACTAGTGTCCTCATCGTGCTTTTGTTTACAGGCTGAGATTGCACCCCAGTCTTCCTTTTTCGTAGTTAATAAACGTGGCAGTACCTGTACTAGTAAACCTGGTAGTGTTTTGGTCTTTTCCCCAAGCCCTGAACCTGGACCTCAAGCTTTTTCTTCGTTTTCTAATGCTGTCCAATCTATCTTTTGGTCTCCCACCTCCCAATCCTTTTCCTTGAGTTTTTCGTAAATGCCCGCAGGCATTAATACCTTCAATATTGTCATAATGTCAGGATAGGTATACTCTCCCATGAGCAACATGTCTTTAATTTCACGGTGGAAACCCGCTGGGTCTTTGTCATGACTGGGTACCACTTTCTTCATTTCTAATAGTTCTATTTTAGATATGGGTGTGTATACAAACACACGTTTAAACTGATTGTCCTCACCTTTTATCGGGTGCACTTCGCGTAAGGGATTCTGTCTATCCATATAATACGTCGTTCTTTCCTTGATGGGCAGTGAGACATGTTCGGGGCATACAAAAAGAATGTACTGCTTTCTGGATTCCAGTATCTCTCTAATTAACTCAGTACCTGAACCTCTCCATTTATTCGTGAGTAATTCAGTCAATATATCAGGTAATGGACCAGGATCGGAGTGTTGGCTTTTATATAATATAAGGAGTTGTTGAATCATATAGATACCAGCTAAACGCTGTTCATCTGGGGCGAGGTTCAAAAACGTGTGCGCTAATGTATCATCACTATATTTTCCGGGACTATCAACCCAATGAACGGCTGACCTGGCTAATTCTTGTTCGTCCATAGAATCGAGTATATGATAACCCCTTCGTTCTCGGAGTAATTTGTCAGCGGCTTGGAACGAATGTTCGGGGGACCTTATATTTATTATAGGGGTTTGGAAATTTCTGCTATTATCTGGACGTATCGGACGTATCGGATCAGTAAAGCATCTAGTATTATTGCAAGATCTTCCTCTACCTACATAGGCCATGGTTTCTAACTGTCCTGTGGGCAGTTCTAATTCTTCCTCCTCCTCGGTTTGTTCAGGCTCGTCTACTGCTAATCTTTCTTCGTGTATTCGTTCGACTTCTTTGCGGATCTTGCGGCACATAGCTACTATACATGATCGTTTATCATGTCTCCCCTCTGATATATTCCGACTCCATGTGGTAAGAATTTGCATTTCTTCCGGATTTACCCCTGGTCGGTCTTGATTTCTGATCACACAGTTTATGAGGAAACGTAACAGTTCCCCCTGTATTTCTACTTTCTGGTACTCCATGGCTCTGTTAATACTCTCAGAATCTCGCCCTGACTGGACAAAGTGATATATATTTTCTAAATGTGTAGTCATTCCTGGTAGCCTCCCTAAATATATTGCAGCTCGTCGGATACGTAATGATGCCAGCAGCATTTCGTCCCCTTTTCCGGGCACAGGGTCATATCTACAATCTATTAGAAGTTCCTTGAGCGTGTCGGGAGTTACTAGTTTGGGCGTACGTTGGTGGGCTAATTCTTGAAAGGAAAGTTTATTTACTCTGGGTGGCGTGGAAAAAATGTTTGATGTACCTCCGGTAGCACCACCTGGGGTGCTGGATGTGAAAGGATTCGTTGAACGTGATATAGCAACCATAGGTGTGGATACAGATGTAGAAACAGATGTGCTTGCCGGAACTTGTGTCGGAGTTTGCTGTTGCGGAGGTACAGACGGAGGAGGGTCTTGGCGTTGAACCCCCTCGGCAGGCGGTCTATGTGGTGCAGTATTAGCATACTCGGGAGCTGCGTCGTCTAAATAAGAGGAAAGAAAAACATCTTCTGCGGTTCTGGGATGCCCTTTGGGATGTACTTTTATCGGAAACAATGGGGGTGGCAAGTCTTTTGGTATCTCCGGAGTAGCCTTAGGAAACCCTTCGGCCAGAAGAGGATACATACCATTCATAAGGGCATTTCTTTGTCTGTCTATTTGTTCTGATTTTACTCGAGTACCTTCTTCAATTAATAGATTTTCTCGAACTTTATTTGAATTCTCCTTACTTTTCTCTTCCTGTCTGAGCGCTTTTTCTGTACGTCTATATGATTCTTTACGCCATAATTCAATGGCATCTTTCTGTGACTGTCTAGCTTTCTTTTTCCATAGTTCTTCCTCTACTTTCATGATGCAATCTGCATCCCAGGTCCCAGCTGCGGGCCACCTCTGACTTTCTGGTAATTCCTTGGTGTAGTCTACCCATAAATCAAGAAATAATATGGCGTCTAGGCCATGTTTATGATACATGAAGTACCCTGGAGTGTCCCTAGGAGGAATGGGAACAGCTTCTTCGAGTACCCCTTTTCTAGTTTTTATCTGTCTTAATTTCGAAAAGAGCAGCATATTGAGAACTGATCTGATACCTAATTTTGAACACGTTTAATACAACAAAACACAATAATGAACAGTCATTCACACCACAATATGCAGAACGTATTTAAAAACATTTTAACATTTAACATTTAATGAATAAACAATGATGGCCATTTAGGGAACTAGTCACTAAGCATAATACTCGGCACTAACTAGATAATTCTGAATTATATACTAGACATACTTGATATACTGCTAAACAGTACAGATACACTGCTGAAACAGTGCAGACCGGATTTGTGTACCCAAACCCGTCTTGACCGGCACAAACTATGTGCACGTCTGAACGCCTCCCCGACAATGGTACTCACCGGGTAGCTCGGAACGGAAGGCCTCGGAACTGAACTGAACTGGACTTGAACCGGACTGGACTGGACTCGAAACTTCGGAAACTTCGGAAACTGGTGGGCCTCTGTATACCTCGGATCTTGCTCTCTCAGCTAGGCTCTGGTCGGGATACTTCGCACTTCTCACCGCCTCGTCTGGGTGTTGATCGCAGCCTCAGTTACCCCCGCTCGGCAGGAGGGAGATACAGGAATTCCTGTGGGTACGCGTTGTTGTCCGTCCAGCTGTGGCAGGAGACCGGGCCTGCAACGCACCTCCGGCGCGTGAGATGAGAAAGTGTCCCTGTTCGGGCGCCATATATGTGGTAAATAATTTAATTACCGGAACTTAATTTGATGCGGAAAATTAATAATTTGCAGTGAACCATAGGCAAACAACGCTAATATCTGAATAGCTCAGTTTTGAGAAACTTTCTTAAATATAGGTGGTCCGTGCACTTCTGTAGGTGGGAGGGTAATTGATTCCAGTAGAAATGGGCTAGGTAAGAGAAAGGTCTACCCTGGAGCGCATCCATTCTAATGGGAGCATAGTGAGAAGTGCTTTCACCCTGGATCGCAGATGTCTGCTCAGCTGGAATAAGTTTCGCTGACTTGTGCACTGTGCAACAGACCTTGAACATAAGTATCTTGCGAATGGAAAGCCATTGGAGGTGAACGTTAGAGTGAGAGAGAGGCTGTTATGGCTGGAATCCTATGAATGAGGTGGGCTACTGTGTTTTGGACTACTTGCAGTTTGTGAAGTAGAGACTCATTAATGGCAGCTAAAGGAGGATTACAATAATCCAGGTGGCTGATTACTAGTGCTTGTACTAGGGTTTTCCCCACTGAAAGTAGGAGTAATGGAAAGACTCGGTGCACCAGACTCATCATATTAAAGCAGGTGCCAGTGGTAGCCACTTTTTTATCTTTCATAGTAAGAATCTGTTTCAGGCGAACGCTCAGATTTTTAACTATCGATTTGGGGACAGGTGCTATGCCCAAGTCTATTGGCCAGCAGTCCGGGGACCAGAGCAGTTGGGCTGTACCATGGAGCATATTCTCCATTTTCTTCCAGCATTCAACTTAAGGTCTCAGTCATCCAAACTGAGATGGCTTTCATCCCATCTGAGCAACATGCTTCTGTAGTGTGTAGGTCTTTATTAAAGGAGATGCAGAGTTGGCTGTTGTCTCCATATGAGACCCAGGGGAACGCTGGGTGGTAGGAAATTTGTGTCAGCCCGGTGATGTCACAACTTTCCCACACAAAAATGTGTGAAAAAGGTGATTTTACAGCTAAATTTGAGGTTTGCAGGGCATTCTGGGTAAGGAAACGTTGGGGGATCCACGCAAGCCATACCTCCCTGGAATCCCCTGGGTGTCTAGTTTTCAGAAATGTGTGGGTTTGGTAGGTTCCCCAGGTGGCCGCCGAGCACCGGGCCAAAAACCCAGGTGACCCCCCTTGCAAAACCAGGTCGTTTTGAGGTAGGCAATTTTCATGTCGCCTCAATACGTTTTGGGCCCTTGCCTGTCGCGGGTAATTGGGCCTCCCACGCGAGTGAGGCTCCATTTTTATCGGGAGACCCGGGGGAACGCTGGGTGGTAGGAAATTTGTGTCAGCCCGGTGATGCCACAACTTTCCCACACACAAATGTGTGAACAAGGTGATTTCTTCAGCTAAATTTGAGGTTTGCAGGGCATTCTGGGTAAGGAAATGTTGGGGGATCCACGCAAGCCATACCTCCCTGGAAACCCCCGGGTGTCTAGTTTTCAGAAATGTGTGGGTTTGGTAGGTTTCCCTAGGTGGCCGCCAAGCCCGGGGGCCAAAAACTCATAGGACCCCCTTTGCAAAACCAGGTTGTTTTGTGATAGGTAATTTTGATGTCTCCTCAATAGGTTTTGGGCCCTTGCCTGATGCGGGCACTAGGCCTACCCACGCAAGTGAGGTACCATTTTTCTCTGAAAACTTTGGGGAACGCAGGGTGGGTGGAATTTTGTGGACCCACGCAGATTCCAGAACTTTCCACTACAGAAAAGTGAGGAAAATGTGTTATTTTGGACACATTTTTAGGTTTGCAATGGATTCTGGGTAACAGAACCTGGTGAGAGCCAGTGAAGTCACCCCATCCAGGATTCCCCTCGGTGTCTAGTTTGAAAGAATGTACAGGTTTGATAGGTTTGCCTACGTGCCAACTGCGCTAGGGCCCAAAATCCACAGGTATGGACATTACTAAAAAAAATCCGGAGCCCAGTGGCCTTTCTGCCGCCCTGGGGGGGAATCGGGGAAGAGAGTTTCATCCTGATATGCCCCTGAAGGGGCAGCAAGACTGTGGCTATTTTTTGGGGGGTGGGGGCACTGGTATGACCCTTTTGGGCAGCCCCCACGCCCACGCATAAAAAAAGCCTGCGTACTCACTGGCGCCTAGTGGGCTTTCTGCCCCCCCAGGGGGCAGATCAGGGTCCACTGCCACCATCTGCCCTCCGGGGGGGGGCAGAAAGACTGGAATTTCTCTGGGGGTGGGGTGGGGTATTGTCATGCCCATTTTGGGGAGCCCCTACCCCATCACTAATAAAACAAAAAAATCCATGGTTTCTAGTGAGTATTCTGCGCCCCCAGGGGGGGGCCAGATTGGGGGCTACAGCTCCCATCTGCCTCCTGGGGGGCAGAAAGACTGTCATTTTTGTCGGGGGGAGGGTGGGGGCATTGGCGTGCCTGTTTCGGGCAGCCCACACCCTAAAAACAATTGCGCAAAAAAATCCCTGGTGTTTAGTGGGCTTTCTGCCCCCCTCGGAGGGGCAGATTAGGGGCCAATGACCCATCTGCCCCCAGGGGGGCAGAAAGGCTGTAATGGTGGTGGGGGGTGGGGGCATTGGCTTGCCCGTTTCGGGCAGCCCCCACCCAAATAAAACTGAAAATAAATCCCTGGTGTATAGTGGGCTTTCTGCCCCCCGAAGGGGCAGATTAGGGTCCAATGCCCCATCTGCCCCCCGGGGGGGGGCAGAAAGACTGTGATTATTGGGGGTGGAGTGGGGGCATGGGCCTGCCCATTTTGGACAGGCCCCACCCCTATTTTTATTTTTTGGAAAATTCCCTGGTGTCTAGTGGGCTTTTTTCCCCCTCCCGGGGGCAGATTGGGGGCTACTGCCCCCCAGGGGGGGGAAAAAGACTAAATAATGCCCATATTTATTTGGGGGAGCAAAGGCCCTTGCCCAAGGGGGCGCTCCCCCCCCTGGTGTCTAGTGGGTGGATCCCTGCTTGGGGATTGCCCTCCTGTGGCGATCCCCAAGCAGGGATCCACAGGGGAAGGGTACCATTGGAAAGGGGAGATTCTCCCCTTTCCAACGATACCTCTCCCGTCTTTCTACGTGCTTAGGGGGCTGAGATAGCCCCCTGAGCATGTACAAAGTGAAACCTGAAATGAGCCTCTTGGCTCATTTCAGTTTCACTTTCACTGTAATGACGTTGGCGCGACGTGCGTGCCGATAGTCATTACAGTGAAGGGGGGGGGGGCCTCGGGAACTGGGGAAGCTCTTCCCCTGCTCCCGAGGCTATTTGCAGTAAAAGGGAATCCCTCTGGTGCCCGCACCAGAGGGATTCTCCAGGGAATGCCTCATGACGATCTGGACTCGTCATGGGCACAGCGCGTCTGTGCTCCATGACGAGTCCAGCTCGTCCTGGGCACACAAGGGGTTAAGAAATGCAGTCTTTACGTGTGTTTTCAATGTTACTCCTTCAAAGAAGTGATTGTAACCTGTGTTTATCCATGATTTCCATCCTGACAGGGAGCCCAACTTCTGCGCCATTTATATACACCTTATAATCAAATATTTCACTTAAGTGGAACCTATGTACGTTCCTTCGTTGTTTAGTAATGTTGCAGCGCAGTGGGACGAAGCACAACGCAAGTTTTGCACGCCAATAGCGTTTGAAAGGAGTAATAGTTTACACATAATTAACTTTTGGATTACGAGGAGTGGATCTCATCCCCACTCAGGTCATTGGAAAAATGCAATTCCGTCAATATTTGGCTAGCTGAAAAAATATATTCCTGCACCAATATGTCCAACAACTGCTTCAAACTAAATTGTTTGAGAGCCGTATGATGTTGGTGGCCATCTTTAAAAGTGTCCCCCTCTAAAACTAACCAATACTTAGTCCAATTTCCATCCGCGGTCTTCAGGATCAGTATATATAGCTTCAGCCACCGGGAATAAAGGTTAATTTGCGAAATTGAGAAACCCAGAGACCAGTATGTTCAAATACCTCATTCAATTCTGTTGTATATATTTGTGATGCCATAGCGGCCATCTTTAAACGTGTACATCGATTAAAGAAAAGTTTTAAGAAGTAATCTACAGAGTAAACAGTTATTCAAAAATATAACATAGTAGAACACCCAAATATTTGTCGTAAATTCATGTCCCTTATTTGTTCTCCAAATAGAACAGCAACATATCGGTCCTTGAAAGAAGAGTAAAAAATTACAATTATCTATGAAAGAGTCTGTGGTGTCAATCAATATGACATCAATGTCATTATGTATCAAAAGAGTTTTGCATGTGGCAACCATGAGAAAAGATGGAAGGGGAGGGTGGTGGGGGTTGACAGGGATGGTGGTGTTGGGGGGTAAAGGGGGAGATGGGCAGTTAGTGTTGGTTTGACGAGGCTAGTCAGTAAAGCAAAGCTCAATACAGTTAGAAGGGAAAAAGGTAAAAGCAGGGGATGTAAGTAATCCAGTTTCATATACATATCCATATTCATAAGAACGTGTATAAACACTCTTATAAAGATCAGTGAGAACTAGGTAAGAGGCAACTAAAAAAACAGTATGACATGATCCTAAGTACCAAGAAAATGTTGCATTTCATGGTCTGTATTAAGACCTTTATCAATTGCTGATAATTCCATTGTCCAGCGTGACTCGCATTGTCTCGAATTATGTTCCCTGTTACCACCCCTCCTATCACTCTTAACAGTTTATATGCCATGAAACTTGAAGAAATGATGTAAACTTTCAGCCGTACCATCTTTAGCATGCATCGCCATAGGGTATCTTGGATCTTTTTATTTCAGTGCCCTACAGACCACACTTGCAAATCTGTATATAAAAAATATACTTAGTATTACAGTCTAAATGTGTCATGATCTTATGCTCTCCTGTTCTATTGTATCTGAATTTTGTGGTGGCATTAATAGCAAACCTACACATACTACATTGTCTGAATTTCAATTTACCTATTGCCTGTCTGTGTAACCATGTCTTTCGTACCCGAGGTGTGGAATAACTTGGACTTATCATGTGGCACAGAGTCCTCCCTTTGCGGTAAGGGATATTAGGTTGGTCTATGATATGTAATTGTAAAGTCTTTTCTGTCCATAATAGGAACCAATGCTTTTTAAGCAACTTATGAAATTGTGAGTGATAGTTGGATACTAATCAGACCAGATTATTGTCTTTCCTGGTTTTATCTTCTTGTTCCTCAGTGCGTCTGCCCTTTTCAAACTCCTAGCCCTCTCCTTGGCCCATGCAATCACTCATATATATGAGGATTTTGAACATGTAATGTATTTCAGTTTTAGGTTTATGGTATACAAATAATTAGTCCATTATTTTTGCAGCCCTGATGAAATCAATTTCATTTAAAAAGCAATAATGAAGATGTGTTGGCTACGGAATTGGCTATAGGATTAATTGGAATGTACACTGTATCCCAAGAATTTGTAATTTCTCCTGTGGAGAAGAAGGATTAAAGAAACAAAGAGACCTCAAGAAGGAAAAATACCTATTGTTCTACACATGTCTTTGATTGATTGTTGTGTTGCTCAGGGGTCTCATTTGGTTCAGATTCAGGGTCTGTACTTAACATATCTTAAGGGTGCAAGTGATCACCCTTTTGCTTTCGAGCACTGTATAATTATAATTTCTATTTACAGGGGAATACTGCTAGGTTTGCGCATAATATAACCCACACCACTGATGACTCTTTATGACTAGAAAACTCGAGAACTATTGTCGAGCTAGGCCCGGATACCTATCTCTTCTAATTTCTGGAGCAGTATAAGATGAGAAACTGTATCAAAGGCTGCTAATAAATCAAGAAGCAGTAGCAGTGCAGGATTGATTTGCATCCTGAGAGCTTCTGATATAGTCCATTATCGCTAGGAGAGCAGTTTCAGTTCTATGCATGGCGCTGAAGCGGGATTAGGAAGAAACCAGGATCCTGTTGGATTCTACGAGCCCCATACATTGTAGATTAATAGTACTTCCAAATGTTTGCTCATCAGGGGGAGAAATGAGAAAGGCCGGTAATTTGAAAGGTCTGTGGCAGGGAGAGTATAGGATGTCAAGGAACAGATGTTTTGATGGTACTGGACAATGTCCAGCATATTCTTAAAAGATTGTTGACACAGATCGAACTCTAAGCATGTGAAGGTATGCTAAAGATAAACTTATAGGCTCGGCACTGCTTGCTCTCCATTGTTACTGTTTAGGCCCTAGACTAAAAGCAATTTGGCCATAGCTAATGGTTAGAAGGAGTTTATCAATCAATCAATCAATCAATCAATCAGGCGTTTGTTTAGCGCGACTACTCACTCGTAAGGGTCTCAAGGCGCTGGGGGTGGGGGCAGGTGCAGGTTCCAGTCCATCAAGGAGCGGGTCTGTCTAAGAGCCAGGTTTTGAGGTTTCTTGCAAAAATGGGGAGCGATGTTGTCTGTCTGAGGTGGAGAGGAAAAGCATTTTAGGCTCTGGCCGCAAAGAAGGAGAAGGAGAGGCCTCCCGATCTGGTCTTTCTGGTGCAGCGAACCATGGCGTATGAGAGCTGGGCGTATGAGATCTGGCGGTCCATTTTGAGTTCGGAGTCCAGGATGATTCCCAGGTTGCGTGTGTGGCATCGGGGTTTGGGCCCACGATGAGTACTTCTGTTTTGTTGGTGTTTAGTTGTAGGCAGCTGTTTTCAACCATTTGGCGATGGCTTCCATGCCTTCTAGAAAGTTGTGTCTGGCAGTGTTGGATTTGTTGGATAGGGAGAGGATGAGTTGGGTGTCGTCTGAGTATGACACAATGTTGAGTCCGTAGGTTCTGATGATGAGGGCGAGCGGAGCGGAGCGGAGTCATGTATATGTTGAAGAGCATAGGGCTGAGGGAGGAACCCTGTGGGACTTTGCAGGTGGTTGGTGTAGGGTCCAAGAGGAAAGGGGGGAGTCTGACCCGCTACATTCAAGGGCCTTGTCCTGGATCCCTGCGTCATGGAGACTGTGTATTAGGTTGCGCTGGGAGACTGTGTTGAACGCTGCTGAGAGGTCAAGGAGGATAAGGGCTACTATTTCAACTTTGTCCAGTAGGGTGCAGATGTCGACTGTTGCGGCGCGGGGGCGGTTTCCGCACTGTGTTTTTTTCTGAAGCCGGATTTGGATGAGTCGAGGATGTGCTCTTCGATGAAGGTGGCGAGTTGGCTGTTGATGGCTTTCTAGATGACTTTTGCAGGGAACGGGAGCAGGGAGATGGGTCTGTAGTTTTTGAGGTCGGTCGGTATTTGAGGGGGTTGACCTCGGCGTGTTTCCAGTCATCGGGGAACGAGGCGGACGCCAGGGAGCGGTTGACAGTGTGGAGGAGCATGCTTGCGATGATGTCAGTGGTTCTGTTGAAGATGGTGGGGGCAGGGGTCCGTGGGCGCCCTGGAGTGGATACACTTCATTGCCTTCAGTGTGTCTTCGGTGGTGAGGGCTGTCCAGTTGTCAATCGCTGGCTTCAGGGTGTCAGGGGTGGTTGGTGAGGGTTCAGTGTGTTGGTTGTCTTTGTCGAAGTTGTCGTAGATGCTCTTGATTTTGTGGTGGAAAAGGGTGCTTAGTTTGTCGCAGAGATCTTGTGAGGGAGGAATGTCAGTAGATTCGCTGGTGGGTTGGGCGAACTCCTTAATGATGTTGAAGAGTTCTTTGCTGTTGTGTGCATGTGTGGAGATTCTGTCTTCAATCGCTTTCTTCCTCGTTTTTTTGATGACTTGGTGGTGGGCGTTGGTGGCGGCTCTGAAGTTGTTGTGGGCATCTGTGGATTTGGTGTTCCTCCAGGCCTTTATGAGGCTGTGGCAAGTGTGTCAGGACTCTCAAAGTTCGGTGGTAAACCATCTGGCTGTCTTGGTGTGGGTGTTGTTGTTTATCTTGAGGGGTGTTGGCGCTGTTGGAGATCAATCTGTGCCTGGTTTGGACTGCGGTGAGGAGGTGAGCTGGTCGTCTGTGATTCTGGTCCAGGTTCTTTGTAGGAGCAGGTGCTGGTGTCTGTGAATGGTGGGTGTTCTGATGGGAGTTCGGTCCTGTTGTGAAGAGGGGGTCGAGGGTGTGTCCTACTGAGTGCATTGGATCGGTCACGATCTGGCGTAGTCCAATCTTGTGGAGGTTTTCCAGAAGAGATGTGGTGTTGAGGTCCAGTTGGTTTTCAAGGTGGAAGTTGAGGTCTCCCAGGAGGGTGTGGTTGGTTGATGCAATGGCTTGTGGGGAGATGATGTGCGTGATGGAGTTGGCAAAAGTTCCACGGGGTCCAGGGGGACAGTAGATAAGGGTTCCTTGGAGGGTGGTTGTAGGGCTGGCCAGTATGTTAAAGTGAAGGTGTTCCATCAGGTCTGTGGGATCATCGGGGAGTGTGCTCGGGTGGTGTTGGTCCAGGTTTCAGTGAAGAACGCTATGTCCCGGGAGGTGCTGTCGAGGAGTTCCCAGATTTCAGTGGCGAGTTTGTGGAGGGATCGAACATTGAGGAGGATGCATTGCAGGGTCTTCAGCTTGGTTGTGTTCTTGTGGGTGGGTTGTGCTGGGTTTGTGTTCCTGGCGGTGCTGTAGGTGTGCCTGCAGCGGTGACAGCTAAGGGTCTGTGGGTGTCAGCCGGTGACGGTAGCTTGCAGTTATTGTTGCGGCCTGGGTTGTGTGCGTGGAGTGCAGCTGAGTTGTAGTGCTGGCGGTGCAGAGGTCCAGGGTTCCTGGCACTGGTCGTGGTCAGATCGTGGACTGGTGCAGACGGGCTTGACTCTGTCGTGCCTTTGGCATGCCAGCGACGCGCCTGCTGCGTGGCTGCCATTAAGTATGTGTCGGGGAGGGCTGGACAGCTGGGAGGCTGGAGCAGGGAGGGGAACTCTAATGGGCCACTCATGCAGGGTCCACGTGGGCAGCAGTGGCAGGGAAAAATGGGCAGAAAAGGGCTGAAAAAGCGAGGAAAGAGTGAAATTGGGCAGAAAAAGTGCAAGAAAAGTGGAGGAAAGACACAAAAGGAGAGTGAAAAGGGAAGAAGACATGACTTGATGGTGGAGCTGCGAGGGAGGGAGAACAATTTCACTGACAATGAGTCAGTGGTCTTGCTCGGCTGTCCCCGCAGCAGCCGCCATTAAGTAGGGGTCGGGGAGGGCTGAACAACTGTGAGGCAGGAGCGGGGAGGGGAACTGGAATTGGCCGGTAGTGCGGGGGGAGGGGTGGGTAAAAAAGGCGGAAAAGGGGCAAAAAGAGATGAAAGAGTGGAATAGGGCAGAAAAAGTGCATGAAAAGTGGAGGAAAGGCACAGAAGAAGAGTGAACGGGGGAGATTTGAAATGAGGGAAAAACAAGTGTAAATGGAGTAAAGATAATGAAGGAGAGTGAAAGGGGAGATTGAAATGAGGGAAAAACGAGTGAAAAACAGAGAGAAAAAGTGGAACGAGAGAAAAGAGACAGAGGTCCACTGGACCACCAGGGATGAGGCACAGGTAAAACCTGTGGGTTGAGGAGGGCGTCAAACACCAACACTCGAGAGTGCAGGGGCTCGGGGGAAGGCCTCAGTTGATGGTGAAGCTGCGACGGAGGGAGAGCAATTTCACTGAAAATGAGTCAGTGGTCTTGCTCTTTAAACATGGGATTAATAAGTGCCATCCATGCCAAACTGAAAAACGATAGAAGCTTTTTGCTATTTCAGGGACTGTATTAGAACTGGAATGAATAAAAGAAATACTTCAATAAACAGAAATCACCCAAAACAATATTTGCATATAAGACATTTAAATATACTCTAAATAAAAAAATCTGACAATTTAAAAATTCATTTACAGAAGGTATAATCAACTTACTATGTAATAAACAATTAAACCTGAATGTGTTTGCAGTACTATAACACTATGGGGGATATTCACAAGGATCTATCGCTGAGTTAACGACACTTTATCGCAGCCACAAAAAACATCTCCACAGAAGACCCCCGCAACTATCGCTAATGAGATGCAGAGTAGGTGTTTCCGTGCCATAAGCCACGACAACACCGCTCCACAACATACACAACGACCAGCCAGAACTGCAATAAGAACACACAGCAGGCGATAAGGAGCGTTATCAGCAGGAAAATAACACCTGCTCGGACCACAGCCTGCATCACAAAAGGGAGCACAGCCGACAGTCACCTCGGAAGGGCAACAGATGCCATGGAGCCACTGGTCATGGGTCCAGGACACCCAAGAGGGCCACAACTCCCACCGCCACCACCCCAGGACCACAACCCCACCCGGAACCCCCCCAGACCACCTCAGAGGCAGCGCAGACAAAGACAGCGGACCCCCAGGAAAATCACCAGCCTCACAGACCCAAAACCTGACAATGTCATTGCCCACTACAGGCTCAAAAGGGCAACCATCCTATGCATCCTGACCAACAACGCCCAACAGGCCAAAGGCACTAACACATCGGACAACCAACATCCCACCCCACACAAAGCTGCTGGTTGTGCTGCAACTGTTGGCCCCTGGTACCCCCAACCAACACCCGCCAAAGTTGGAGGAGTCACACATCCAGCCACATCCAAGTCCCTCACACCTATCCTGGACATCACCATCAGCCTGATACCCCAGTCCCTATAAGTCCAACACAATGCGCTGGATCCGCTGGACACCAAGCAAGGACCATACGCCATAGCTGGATGCACGCACGTGTTGGGGCAACCCTCAGCACACATGTCATACCTGTGCCCCCTGCCGACACAGCCCACAATCACCGCAACAGAAAGCACACGTATCACATCAATGTGCAGGCAACAACCAAACACTGTGGAACCTCCATCAATGTTGCCTCCAAATACCCAGCCATCCTCCATCCTCCGACAGTCGATCAGCAACCATCATTCCCAGGATGGCACCAAGGGAAATTCACAGCCCCTTGGCAAGTTCCAAATGAACACTGCACTCACTTCAACTCCACAACCATGCAACTCACAACTCTGGCAAAGCACACGTCACAAAATCAAAACTAACATGCAAAACAGCATGCCCTCCCACCTGACACAACAGAGCAACTCACACTGGTAACCTGTGCAAGCTTTAAACATGAACCATCAATGGCATGGCACCTCAGCCACACACTAGCCGAATGTGGGGAGAGGTGGCAACCAGGCATGTGTGAAGAAGGCAGATGAACCATGATTGGGAAAGTACACAATGCCAAGATTGGTGGAGATGTGCTGGACAGACCACAATATGCAGAACACACCCATATCCATGGCGACATACACCTCTGGTGTATGGAGTGTAGTGGACAGTGGACAAAACCATGTCACCCCGGCCAGTGGGGTAGTTCGCGGAAATGTTGCCTGTTATGTCCCCCCTTAAGCATGAGCAGAGTGGGATGGGCCGGCGTACGGGTGTGAATAAAAAGCTTGTTGTCCTGGGTGTGGTCCTCTTCCGGAAAGCCCAACGTCTCTGCCAGGGTGGCACCTCTCACCACGCCACAAGGCCGATGGCGTCCTCCTGAGTGGAGTTGTCTGCGATCCTGGGCGCCTGCTGTACCCCGGCCCGCTGGACCCCAAAGCCATCAGGCCCTCCCCTGTGCAGCCAGGTCACACTGATCACCTGCCGACACCAGCGTGTGTCACGGAGGGCCCACCACGTGCAGGTGCAAGCTCCAAGCCCGAGAGCTGCGACCCTGGCAGCCTCTCAGACCATCGCGGGTTCCCGACGCAGTCCCACATTAGTCCTTCCTCATTCACATACCACACCGGCGTCCTCTTCGGCCCAGTAGGTCCCATATGTGAAACTGCGTCCTGTATCCTTAATGGCAGTGACCCCAAAGCCGAGGCAGCGGCCACAGGACCAGACCCCCGATCAGTGAGGCATAGTTCCACATGGGCATCTTGCGACACGTGGTGCCACTAACCCTGATCAACGCCAGCCGGCGACACGTGGATGAGGGAGCAGGATTACCCTGAGTAACAGTAGGTCCCACATCCAGCACCTAGTCACAAATCACTATGGCAGAGTCCACACCAGTGGTCGCACAGAGAGGAGTAAGAGGAAGATGCGGCTCAGTCCGGACGAAAGCCTGGTCACAGAGGTGACCGAACACTATCAACAACTGACCTGGTGCCATCAACCCTGTTCATCGCAAGTCCACGTCCTGTGGTGCCACTGAACCTAAACTATGCAGGCCGGTGGGGCCATCCAACCTATGCCGGCGGCACTCAGTGAATGGCCCGTGCTGACTGCTGCCTCAGGCGTACACTGCGGTCCAGTAGGTCACACATATGAAACTGTGATTTGGGTAAGATGTGGAGGAATCCACACCATTGGACATGCCTAATCACAGGTGGCATCCCCTACCAGAACTGGTGACACTAACTCTGTGCGCAATGAGTCATGGGCACCATCTGGTTGGACCTTGGTGGCGTCAGATCCCAAGGCCTGGTGGTTCTCTCCATCTTCTTCTGGCTGGACCGGACTTGGTCTCTGACATGTGTCTGTTCCAATTATCTCCACCATAGTGACTGTAGCGTGGACCTGCCCTCTGCATCCTGCCCTGGGTGTACACCTTCCACTGTCCATCGAGACACTCCGCGACAAGGCCCCTTGTCATCCCGGGAACTTGCTCTGCACCTGTGACCCTGCCCCAGTGCACCGCAAGTCAGCGGCCCTTGACGGCAGGCCCGTGCAGGACGCAGTGCATCCGGGGCTACTGATGGTTGTGTTCTTTACGATGTACACTGTTGTTGATTTCTTACTGCACCAGGCAGCCCTTGCCGGCTGGTGTGCACACACCCCACACACATCCAACACAGGTGTCACTCGGTAAGTGTGCCTGATAATAAATGTGACTGTGTGCACGTGCCCATAGCCATTTACACCATCTGAGCAAGTGTGTTTGTGTGTTCATTGTGTCAGCATGATGGGCATGGGCCCTGCGACATCACAGTGTGCTGTCTTCTGCAGATGTTGCCATGTCACCTCAGCATTGGCAGTGACCCTGGACATGTAGCCCAACACCTACCACTCTGCATGGACAGGCTGTGTGTGCTGGTTCGGCAGGGGGGCAGTGCGTGGTTCAGACCTGGCCCGGTGCAGGAAGTGCGGTAAGTGTGTCTCTGTTTTGGGGTGTTGTCGCCACCAGGGCCACAGTACACAATGTTGAAATATGGCATGTACCAGGAGGGCGGGCCCGCAGGTATGGGGACATGTAGGAGTGTGAGAACGCTTGGGGTCCTGACACATGCATGCCAGGTGTTATGTGTATCAGCCTTGTGGATGCATAAGTCTGTTGCCTGGCCTTATTCGCAGTGCGAACCCAGCCAGCCATGGGCTGAACACCTGTGTCCGCCCTGTCCGGACCATTGGCCTACACCCAAGTAGGCGCACACCTTCGAAGGCCAGTGTCGCGGTGTTGTTGGCATGGTGTTGGACATGTGCGGACAGGCATTAGAATGGTGTCCCATAGTAGTGAACGTGTGCAGCGCACACATGTGTGGGTACCCGTGGCAGGGAGGAGCAGCTGTGTGGCAACGTGACACACAGTGAGTCCACTCATGTGCATCGTGCTGGGCATATCATCCATGATTCCCAGGGTCGCAGACATCCCACCACACCCACAACTGGCATCTGTACGTCTCCTGTATGCATGCAGCTAGTGAAGTTACTGTAGGGATGAAAGGTCCCTTGTCTGTACTATCAGGCGGTAGCACATCTGCAGCTCCGAGCAGTAACTTGCATGTGCCCAGCACCCCCTGACAGATACAATAGCATTTGCTTGCGGCTCACACACTACGCACTGCTTGACATGAGACCAATATGTACACATCCCACACACAGTAGTACTTGGTCATAGTTGGTGTGCGTCAAATGGCCTTCACACTTACTCCCACCCCAACCAAGGCCTGCACCCGTTGTGCACAGACAGTACTCATTGCACCGAGCTGCGCCATTTCATCCACCGGACTGTCTCAGGGCAAGCCAGTGCCACTTCAAGTAGAGCCACTGACGCAATGGCAGACCATCCCTGACACATGCTCGACTCCAGTCACATGGAGCTGTACTGTGCACATCTGTTTCATGAACTGGGGGCACTGCCGTTGGCAGTGATGCGGATCAGTTACCGGCTGAGCTTCCGCCTTGCGCACGTCACCTGTGTGCAGCCTGTGTTGCATTGTCGCTTGTGCACATTTGACTGCTCCATGGATGTCTGCCTCTCCGACGTAACAGTAGCCGACCTTGATTACGACGTTTGTGTGCGCCCCCTGTTGGACAACAACCAGGAGTATCACCAGGATGACCGCTTATGGCATGCATGGATGTTTGGCATGCAGGCTGGAAACTGGACCTGGGAGATTGCACAAGTCTTCGTGTTCAGTGGGCACACTGAGCCACTGCCCGATTGGGCTTTGGTGCACATTGGGTCCAGTGGTTGGAGTCAGCACATCTGTACGGGTCAGCTGATGGATTACGTCAACGACATGTCAGATGTGGTGGACGACGATCGCTCATTGGAGATGTTGGCCTACGCAGCTGCTCTCACATTCATGGACGAGTGACAAGGTACCTGCAGATAATAACTGGATGTGAGCCATTGCACGTGTCCCAAAAAATGGTTGCATGTTGTGGATATGGTCACATGTCCCAAGAAAACAGTGGACATGGCTGCATTGGCCAGGACTCATGTTCCAGGCTCGGACAACCAACGCGGGTTGGCACTGACTTGTGTTGGTGATGGACTCCCCCGAGGTGGACATTGGTGTTTTCCTATGTTCCTTATTCAGAGATGCTGCTGCATTTGTCTGCATGTCGTGGCACTTCTCTTGGCTGTACTGACTCACACTTATTGATAATGTTTGCGCACTTTCACTTGTCTCCAACTGTGTTGTGTTTTGATTTGTATGCCAATGTGTGTGTCACAGACTCTCTAGTTCCCTGTCATACGTGCATTGCTACCCCATCAGGACTGTTTCAGTACTTGTGCATTATCATGTCCCTGTTTCGTGCTTTGCCAGTTTCGTATGGCCATTTACCGGCAACAAGCTGGTGCACTTGTGTCCTGTGTTTGGTTGTGCACAAGTTGGTGTTTGTACCACATTGTGTTCGAGGTTGGGGTGCTCTGCTTCTTATGTGTGTGTGCTGCATTGTGAGTGAGATGTCCCTTCAGCTCTGATTTGGCTCACCCATCTCCCTATCAGGCAGTGCTGTCTTCACTTTTGTACTTGCTGGAGTTCTGGTTTTCTGTTATTTCCCTCCTCCGCTCTCAGGCTGCATTCATCTTATCCAATATTGCCTGCCATTTACAATGTTTTGTTGCCAGTGGGTTTTGTGGGGTTGTCTGCTGGCTTGAGTTGTCTCCATTGTGGTTGGCTGTTGTTTTCTGTTTGTTCTGTCTTACTATTTCAGGCTTTTGTTGTGCTTATTCTCGTCTGCCGTGTGTTTCGCGTTCCTTGCGGAGCTTATCCCTGCTTTCCTCATCGCAAATGGGCTCATTGCACATTTTCTGGTGTTGTGGTTTGTGTTTTTATCTCCGTCGGGGTGGTTGTATCGCAGACATTGGCCGCGTTTTTGGCAGACTATTGCATGCTACCGCCGTGTTGTGAATTCCACGTTAACACTGGGTTATTTTCCCGCGATGGGCTTCGATGTGTAAAGTTGCGTTAGCATTATTTGGTGATGTTTAGCACACGTTCTTGTGAATATATTTTAAACAACTTCTCAACATTTTCTACAAAACAACACAACAACCAGCTAATCCAATAAAATAATCAAAATGTAAATATGCATTTATGGGTGCACGGTTTTCACCCAGCCTTAAATACATAACATTTCTATAAACCAATGCATATAAGTATACATCAATTGATGTCCAATTTGCAATATGAAACCAATTAAAAATAACATTAAATTAATTATAATTTAAATTACTTCTCACCCCTTTTCCCTTGCAAGCCTAACAACCCCATACTACATTATAAATTACTAACTTAATTTAAAAAATGACCATTTAAAATTATAAACTATCTAATAACCATAACAATGCTAACACGTAAAATATTATTATAACTAACAACATTTTCCAGGTATTTTTAAGTAAACCATATTAAATATAACAATATTATTTAAAACAAAATTGTAACCCCAAAAATATTCTTTAAAGCAATCATCTGCACTCACTATATTTTTGGCAAAATATTTTTGTATCACAATATTATAAACTAAAAATGTTGTCCAAATATTGGCTTGAACAGTTTTTCTTTAGTAACATTCTGGAACAGTTGGTTTTACTTCCACTAGTAGGAAAACTGGTCAATGTGTACCTTGTCAACAAGGTTGGTTGCCAGAATAAACACAAGTGCCCTGGCAGTGAGTAGAAGTTTGTTTTGAAGGGGTGATTGTTTATGTCATTGAGCAAGGTTCGGACAACTTCTTGTTTACTGTTTAATCGCAAACTATGTCTTGGTGGATATGAGCAGCAGGTAGGTGTTGGTCATACAGGTCTAAATTAGAGATGGCTGCAATCCATAATTTGATGTCGTGTTTTTACTCGAAATTACAGCTACATTATGTAAGATTACACGGAAGTCCAAGAGGAGCTTAACCCAGCATTTAGTGCTATCATCTTAGCACAAGATGCACCCTGACATCCAAAACGGACTCTAGGATTAGGGGTGGGCGGAATTTGCGGAATTAACCTTCGCAAATTATCGCGAGAATGTTTAAAATTATCGCAAACAAGCAGAAATATCGCAAAGATGCGGAAGTTTTTTTCCGGCATGTTCGCGAGATTTTCTGCATGGTTGCGGGTCGCCAACTTACCCATGTGGTTGCTTGCGGGCGCGGCCATCTTGTTTTGAGTTGTTCTCGCGGTGCATGATCGCGAGAAGAAAGACGTGATCGCGCGACGCATGACGTCACTGCGGACGCGAACTGTCGCGAGACAGCGCAAATGGCTAAAAACAATACAACATCTCATGGAGAACGCGACCGGATCAAGAAAACTTGTCGGCGAACGCAGGGATTCAGGTAAGGCGATCTCGCGCGCGCGAGAATGTATCATTTTACAGCGCGAGCAAGAAACAAATTATCGCCAAGCTGCGGAAACCGGAATTTTTGACATTTTCGCGCTCTCCGCGGAACGCAAAAATGTCAAATTATCGCAATTTCCGCGAACGGAACGAAATTTTTGCCCAGGCCTATCTAGGATGCAAATATTGCGAAACGCAACAGACCATGAACAGCAGTGGCCAGCAGTCACTTTCATTTTTAAAGTTGATTGTTCCCGTACTCCTGCAGAATTGATGTAATAGCAGAATGCCAATGAATCGAGCAAGAAAATGAACGAAAGCCCACTCTAATGACCCGAATATGAATTGCACAGTTCTGGCTGGGTGAAAACTATGCACGCACATTCCCAGTACTGTGCAGTAACACCTTGCCAGTACCATGCACTTTTTGATTAATTTTGTGCGGGTCAAGATGTAGTGAATGACATTTAACAATTATGAACCACATTCTGTGAACACGTGGCTGATGTGTGCATCGACCTTTGTGTGTGGTGGGTTAATATTGAATTAATGGGGATGCGTGGCTGACTAAGGGCTGCATTATATGCCTCAGTTGATGATCAGGTGGAGTCTGATGAACAGGGCTTGTCTAGCTGTTTGAATCGTGTCCGGTATTACGGTACCCAGAATATCCGGTTGTGGGTATACACAGCCAGGGATGATTTTAATTGGAACCCTAATTTTTAATCTATACAATAGGTATGTTGCCAATCTAAAACTGTCTGAACGTCAAACAAAAAACTGGCACACGTGTTTGGTATGAGGATACTATGGAAAAAAATTGCAACCATAAATATAATATTGTGGTCATTCAAGTAATAAACAATTGGAGTAACAGTAGTAAAAAACCATATTGATAGTTGTGCCTGTTGGTGAATGAACCAGCAATTGTTTCAGAGGATTATATTAAGTGCTTGATCATTCACATTCACCAAACAGAGGTGGGATACAGGCATTTAGGAACAATCAATATTCAATATCTATCACACTGTAATAACAACTATACTGTTAGAACACATATGACAATATGAACAATGTCAGCATCGTTCTGTTTTCTAAGCTTGAGAGTGTATTGTTCATATATGCACGCATTGGAAACTAGTAAATATAACTTTATTTTCTAACCAACAGAACTGTTTATTAAATGAGGAAATTATACATATGACTATATAAAGAACTAAAAACATGTATAACCAGTCAAGAAGTGGTAATGTTCTCCTCGATAGTGCATGCAGTACCACATCAATTCTTCTAGATACATCCTCTCTGAACCAGTAGATGTATCAGAAGATTTGTAGTGATATTGGGTGTGCTTTTTTAGTGAACTGCCTAATTTGCTGAAACGGCAAAAATTAGCTAATGTCAGTTCTCGCGTGCAAAGAGAGCGGGCAATGCTAAGAGACATATGATGAAAAGAATGTGGCTTATGGCCAATGGGCAATATTACTTGGAGATTCTTGAGTATCTTTTTCAATCTAGAGAGAAATGGTTATCTGCAAGTGGACTTGCATTGTGACATTGACTATCACAAGGAGTAAGATTCAGTTTTCTACATAATACTGGTTTGCAAAGACTATGGTTTTAATATGTGTACATCTGGAAATGGAGTATGGAAGTTGATTTACCTGCTATATGTCTTCTTTCTCTTAGATAAATATTATCTTCCAAACACATGATGCCCAGAAATGAAAGGACTGTGACCAAGTTCGTCTTCGTGGGATTCACCAATGACCCAAAGCTGGAAGTTCCATTCTTTTGGCTCTTTTTATCAGTCTACAGCTTCACTCTGCTGGGAAACTGCAATATTATGCACATTGTCAGGCTCGGCCCCAACTCCGCACACCCATGTACTTTTTCCTCACACAACTTGCTTTTCTGGATGCATCCTTTTCTTCTGTTATCTCTCCCAATATGCTGGCTTATCTTCTTACTGAGAAAGAGATAATCACATTTTATGGCTGCTTTGCCTACATTTTTTTCTTTAGTGGCTTTGCCAGCACAGAATTCTTCCTGTTGGCAGAGATGGCTTTTGACCACTCTTCAGCAATATGCAACCCATTGACATATACAATCATCGGGAACAATGGCATGATATGGTTATCTTTTTGTGGTCCTGATGTCATGAACCACTTTGTTTGTGATTAGCCAGTGCTCTTGAAGCTGTCCCATTCATAGATGAATTGATCTTTTCTGTATTTGCTTCCTTTATAGTTGTAGGCTCTCTCTTTGTTATATTTTTCTCCTGCTCATACATTATTAAAGCCATCCTGAAGATGGGTAACACAGCCGGGAGAAGCCGGGCTGCCTCCCTCTGCATCTCCCATTTGACCTGTGTTTTTCTTGCTCGTGGTAGTGTTTCCCTGAATGAGATAATCCCCAAAGCAAGCTCTTCAGAGGGGCAGGACAAACTGGTTACTGCTTTGAACCCCCTAATATACAGCCTGGGAAAAAAGTCAAAGAAGCTGTAAGAAAGATTTTGAGCTGGACATTTAAAACCCAGTGATGGAAAGTACTGCAATGGACAAGACCTAAACTAAAATTAAACCCTATTTAAATATACATAAGGGCATGTCTTATATATTAAGACAAGCCTTGAATGTTTTCGGTCCTGGCTTGCTTAAGCCATCACTATGACCTGACTGCATATAGGTGCTAGGATACAAGGGACCTGAAATCTGAATCTAGGTGGTATCTGCACACCACTACACTTACAGAATACATTTCCGGGAGTTGAGAATGTATTTTTCAAGCCTGGCAATGTCAGGTAACAATATGATGCTTACGACAAATTCCCTGACGTTTAACCCCTTCAGTGAGCAGGGATTTAAGGGCCCTAATTATGTGTTTCCTCACAGTTGTCCAGCGGTCTGACTGCTGGATTATAACTTGTGTGGTGGACCTCCATGGCACGACTGCATCTGCTAGGGATTAGAGATCCCTCTCAAGTGTGCAGTGGTCTTGAGGGTCTGAAGGTCACAGTATGTTTTCTGGTGCCCTGTGGCACTGCCCAGCATATTAAACCTTTCCTCACTGTCAGTGGTCTCATGGAGGTTCTTCTCCATGAAACCGCTGGTGGTGAGGAAGTGGGGGGCCCTGCAGGGCCCTCTCTTGGCCCAGTGCATGTGGTTGCATGCAGGGGGCACATGCTGTGCCCCCTGTGTGCCTTCACTCCAGTTGCTGAATGGCATGGACTGCAGAGTCCATGCCATGCAGGAACTGCCTTGGGTGCGCCAACTGCGGTGCCTATTTTCAGAAAAAATACATAATCTACTGGGCGGTGCTCACACAGATTTGACTGTGTGGGAGCGGGGCAGCAGTGTGGCATCCCAAGCACACACAGCCAAAGTCAAAATTGAGCCCTTAGTGTCAACTGGGTTGTGCTTGTCAGTGGTAGCAAGGGTCAATGGGCAGAAAGTTTCAAATACCCTTGTAGGCTACTGCGGTAATGCCAGTGTTGTGTGGTTCTACTGTAGTGCTAGAGGGGGAGCAAAGGACCAAGCAATGCCTCTACTTTAAGCCTCTGCCCCTCTTCAGCCACTATTTTTCTGAAGCAAATCCACACTGAGTAAACTTGCACCTCTTGTGTTTTGATGAAGTAACATTGGGTACAGAAGCCCTGGCGTGCCGTGAGTTAACTAATTCAGATTACCTCTTTGCATTCTCATACTGTTGTGCATTAGAGAATCTCTCTGAATTTGAGTGTATTTAAGATTCCAACATCTAAAACAAGACTCAAGATTTTAGTGAACAATACGTCGCACTTAGCTGTTTGGAACTATTTATATAAAGCAATGCCAATTTCATAAGTT
This sequence comes from Triturus cristatus, assembly GCF_964204655.1. Taxonomy (NCBI): domain Eukaryota; kingdom Metazoa; phylum Chordata; class Amphibia; order Caudata; family Salamandridae; genus Triturus; species Triturus cristatus. The sequence goes on from NC_140585.1 coordinate 163,180,874, forward strand.
GTTGGAAAATAATGATCGCAACACACAAGAATATAAACCTAATGTACGTAATTCAGTTCTAAATTTTTATGAGGCAGAATCTAAATGCTTTATAATGTTCTGCAGAAAGTATGCATAATTTGACTCATACAGACACCAATCATATCTGAAAGGATCGTTAAGAGATTGGTGGATGTACAGCTATTGAGCTAAGGTGATGGAAAATCCACTTCTGCTGAAGTGGGAATTGGTCCGCTTGACCAATTCTCTGATTTTCTTGTGGGACCTGACTATGACATGCAGATAGATTTAGCTACTAAGACCTCCTTGGAGTAAGGCAACATCTGGCTTCCCAATATAAATGACTTAGGAAGGCCAGAGTGCAACAAATTGAAGTCACCAACATTCTTCATAATAAGGCCTCTTTTAATATCTATTTGATGAGAACCTGGCAAGAAATTCTGGAGCATAAAACATGCATATTAATACTCTTGATAATGGTTCTGAGGAGTTCATGATAGATCTGAGTTGTTAATAAGGCAAGACTTGTGGGTTTCACAGTGGTTGTGGGCATGATCACTACTTCCTGGCAATGAAGGAGGGGTGTTAAAGCAGCTTGAAGTCCTAGCATTATGTTTTTTTCCATAGAGACAGAAGAACTGTACTCTCATTAACTGTTCAATTTGATGGCTGCAGTTGAATTTGCTGTAGGCATCCAAGCAGATGTAGAGAAATGGACTAGTATCTCACCGTCTTTATGAAATTAAGGTATGACTACTATGCTATAAAAATGCAAAGGCCAGAGCTCTTGTTCTACTGACAGTGGAAAGATAAAAAATATTCTCATTAATCTAAGGAAGTTTCTAAATATAAATTCCAGTGTCACAAACCCATTGCCACTAGCCTACTTTTCCGAAAGGGATGAATATCTGACAATGGTTGTTCTATGGATGCTACAGTTCTTGACAGCTCATGATACTACCTAACATACTCTAATAACTGTGATCATGGTTCTTTAAGTGATGGTGGCCACTAATGCAATCATCACAGGCTCATCACACACCACATATCAGAAATGACAATGCTTTCAAGCAAACCAATGGCGAGAGTCACCCTAGAATAGATTCCATGAAGGCATCCCATCGGTCTCTCTTCTGTGCTGCCACTAAATAGTTATGGTGGGTACTTTGAGGTTAATGTATCAAGGCATCATTTTCTTCTTGGTGGCATGCTGTGAAACAAAGCATAGAGAACAGCTTGTAACGTTTGATGGCCATATCCATCACCGTCAGACAAGTGGCAGCTTGAAGTAAATCCTTATCCAGGATGGTAAGATTCTGCTGGATCTCCTGCTGATGATGGCATTGTTTCCTTGCCACTCAGTTCTTTTACGGGAGAACAGCTTTGAGGGGGTAAGGTAAGTTTACTTTTTGTCAATAGAGCAATGCCATACCTAATGCAGGATACCACAAGTGCATGAAGCCAGTTTTGAAAAACTATTTTTGAGAATGAAGGTCTGAAGTTGCGAAATAGCTTAAAATGAAGGCTGCCGTTTTATTGACTTCACTAATAATCATGTCACAACGGATATATTTTTCGCTTTAAGGACTTCAAGGTAACAATCAGGTCTCGTTGGAGGGCTATGGACATTTTTCTTTATAGAAAATACAATCATATGCTTAGTTAATTCAGCTTAGGTTGTATCCAGGAGATTAATAAACTGATGACTGAGAGTCATGTGGTAGAGTATCAGTGTTCTCAGTTCTGTCAACCTATATGCATCGCTGTGTATCACCATATTGCTAGAAGTCAATCCGAGCCTTGGAGAAAATTTCCCAAAGAAGATGGACATTGAACAGTGCGTTATTAGTTGAGAGGGGTGAAAGATCCACTTGAATGACAAACACAAGCGTGAACCATAAAAGTCACTAAATAAACCTATGGGTAACCCTCAAGTAGCTTGACACAAAATCAGTCAGGCTTAAATTCGATGCAATATGCAAAGTGTTTATGCAGCATTCAAATAGTAATACAATCAATACACAACACAAGAGTAATCCCAGATCAATATAGAAAATCAGGGGATATTTTATAAAAATTCATTTACACCACAAATCCATTTAGTAGAGCCGAAGGAATGAGTTTTTAAATATTGAGATCAAAAGTAGCATCAAAAGCCACAAAACGCCAACTATGGGCATTTGGTATTGTCAAGAAGGGCAAAGTCACAAGTTCAGAATGACCATGATAGGGCCCTGGTCAAGGATGGGACCAAGTGCAGTACCTTTTGTACTTAGTGCAGGTGTTGCACAGGGATGGGAAGCGAAGATGTATGCCATGCTGATCCAATAAAATCACCAATCAGGAGCTGCGATGTGCAGCGAGGCGGAGTACTGTGTCAATTTGCATCATGCTGTGTTAGATCAGTGAAACTGACAATCAGGAGCTGCATGGTCCTGCAGTAAGAGAACCACTGCCATCTTCTCCGTGCTGGGTGGGATCTGGTGAAATCTTCAGTTGTACTGGGAGGAGTATACTTTCACTCCACTCAATGGTTCAGGACCTTGAGGACAGCACTTGGAGATCAGAACTCAGACTCACAGGGCCAAGCAGAGGGGACCAGGTCAGGTTCAGTTGTGGCCAGTCAGCTAGGAAGCAGAAGAGGCCTGTGAAAGCATGTTGTGCCTCCATATCTCAAACAGGAGGTCAGTTGACTGACCCTTGGAGTCCCTTCTGGATTCCTGGGTTCAAGGCAAGCAGGTCTAGTCTTCCTTAGTCAGACAGGAGGGCAGTCCTTCTTCTGAATCTTCCACAGGTCCAGTAGTACTCTGATGAGAGATCTGAGGGTGTCACTTTTACACTAAGAGCTAGCTTATGCATGTAGGTCCCTCCCTTTATCTACCCCTAAACTAGTTCAAATCATTTTCTCACTCTTCCCTGGGTTTTGTTTCACACTGCCTAGGGTGACAAAGCGCTGGCAGACCCAGGTGTCAGCTGCATTTGCCAGGGAAAGAACGGGCAGCATCAGATGTCAGGGAGGGGGTGGGCACAGCCTTCAGGGTACCCTTGCAACCTAAAAGCTCAGGAAGAGCTGGGTATAAAGCCCTAGCCACCCTGCTCATGATAGGAACACCTTTCCACACACCAAAAGACCTTTTGTCCATTATCTGAAGGTAATACACATCATGCCATAATATTACAGTCATGTGACCTTGTGACGGGCAAAAACGTAAATTTGGTTAGGCAGGATAAGGCAACTTCTAAATATACCATTAAATATAATTTAAATTATAATTCAATCACATAGAAGAAAGTATGGTGCAATATGTTACTAATAAAATGATGGAAAGGATAAATAGCATGAAGGTTGTGTAAATAGGCCTACCAGTAATGTGGTTATCTTAAGGATATAGTCCTAGATACTTTCATAAAACAAATAAATGTAGCTTGTATCCTAATTCATGTTGTTAAAAAAACACTTCCTCTCATCCTTGTCCTATTGCCTCATGACAATTTTTCACCCTTTTAGTACTTGTCCTAGACAGCTCATTCATTGCTGCCCGTAAGACATTTTTTTACATACAGGAGCTAAGCATTAGACCATTGCTTACATTGGGTGGATTTCATCACCATTCTGATTTCCTTGCTTCCTCTTGGTTAGTGAGTCCTGGCTTCATTTCCTGTTCCTCTTTTTGTCCCTCTGATGGCGCATGGCCCATGTACTGCTTCCTTTCCAAGTGTATGTCTTTGCACTGTTTGTATTCTCCCCTGTCCCGCTCAATGTTGCTGCTTTGCTGATTGTGTATTGCTGGCCCATTGATTGGTGGTTACCTTGTCATTCATGCTTGTGTGTTCCTTCTATTCCCTTCTTCTAAAGAAGAAGTACTATGAGACAGTTAGTGCTAACTGCTTCGTAGCGCTTTTTTTGCGTTGCTTGCTGCGTTGCTATTGCGTTTACCTTAAACCTCCTCCACTGCCGTCATTGTTTTCCCCATCCTCCTGCCCCCTGTAGTTGCTTGGCCCAGCTTCTCTGAAAAAGCACCATGACACAGCAGCAAATTGCTATTTTTGTGTTGTTTACCACAGTAATTTTGTTTGCCCCATTGTCTGTTATGTGCTCCGATGCCTGTAGTTTGCCCTGTTGCCTTCTTCCCGACCTATTGTTTTTGATTGCATGTCACCCTATCACCTCTCCCACTGGATAAAAGCACTATGAAACTGCGAGCCATGGCCACGTCATAGCATTTTTTTTGTGTTACTTTCCCTGTTGTTGTTGCTTGGTCTGTAACCATCCTTCCCGGCTGTTGGTGCATGACTTATCCTATCCTGGTCCCATTGCTTCTTGCCCCTGCCAGAAAAATGCACTGTGATGACAGTGTCATAGCTCTTTTTTTTTTACTTTTAGATATGCTGCACAGCAGTTGTGCTCCTCTACAACATGTATAAAAGACATTGTCATTGCTAACAGCTCTTAGATAGGCTTGACATATTGGCTTTGCCACTGCTTGTTATGTATCATCCTCAATGTCATGTCTGCTCTGCAATGGTTCTAACAGCCACCTGTTCAAGACACTCAACTTCTAGCCTTGCATAACAGCTCCTAGCTAATCGACCATGCCCCTCGCTCTAAATATGAGTTGCTATCTCTACTGGCCATACATTCTCATTATTAAGCCTCTTTTCCTTTCTTTATGTATACAACTGTTTATCCTAATTGTCTCTTTGATGGGATTTGAGATTCCCAGATAACCAAGATTTTTCAATTGTATTTCTGTATCCTATTGGTACTTGAAGAATAGTGCAGCATACAGGACACAGAGATAAATCAAAACATCATAAATGGAATCAATAAAGGTTGTCCAGCAGCATGTCACATTAGTACACCCTAATGTCAGCAAAAGTTAACCAAATGACACTACAGCTCCCAATTTCACAAACCTCCATTAAAACACAATTTATTGTATATTATTTTATGTAATTTCATTTTATTGATTTCATTTTGGGGCAGTCAATAAAATACTTTTAGTACAATTCATAAAACAACACCATATACATCACAGAACAATTCTCTTGATATGGAGTCTAAACCATCTCCATATAAATTCCATGTTGACATGGGAAGTAAAACATCATACAATTTCTCCCTGAAATGTGTATTAAGATGTAGAGGCATTTCAAAATAGTGTGCACACCTGATGGGGTACTAAAGAATATTTCGAGGTGTACGGCTTGATACTCTGTGGGAGTGCTATGAATGAAAGAATGTGTGCCTGTCATGTTGCACATATTGGTGGGGTTCTTAATGTGTGTTGTGGGTGTGCGTATACTAGAAGCACTATATACAGAAGAACTTAGGGTCTCATTCACAAGCCCATGTGTGCTGCAGGAACGTCACTTTTATGCAGGCCACGTAAAGCCACCCAGCTGCCATATCTACAAGGCCACGTAAAGCTACCCTTCAAGGCTTTTCATGGCCTTGCTGATATAGTGTGAGGCAACACAGTGCAAGTTGTTGCATTGCCCAATGCTGCAATCGGGAGGCTTGTAATTGGCGTAACAGTGGGCGGTACCATGTAACACGTATGGCATTGACACATTCACAGATTTAAAACGTTCTGTAAACCTAGGAATGTGTTAATTCTCCTAGTTTCTTTTTCTTTCTGTGTGTGCTGCAGCAGCACACATAGAACGAGGAAGTCGCTTCCATTGATTGATTTTGTGTAGTAAGGGGTCCCTTTTTGCACAAAACAATCATTCTCACAACTCAGACACCCTTGCACCATGGTGCATTGGCACATGGCAGACAATTATGACCCAGCACTGGGGTAGAGGACATTAATGTGTCGTATTTCATAGATACAGTGCATTCCTGTCCTTTTCTTTTGATGTAGGTCAGCACAGCGAGAAGGCTTGCGGCACTGCCCTAGCTTGTAAATGAGGCCCATACAGTTTATGAATGCATTGTAGTCTATATAGGAAGTATTTTCTATCGTGCATGTACAGCAGTGACTTCTGAAGCCACGTCACTAAGTTTGAGGCTGCGCGTACATGAGTCTTTAAGCAAAATGTGAGTTTAAGCAGGTATTCAGTTATATGCAGTCTTTTTTTTTTTTTTTAAAAACCTTTATTTTACATCAGTGAGACAGCTATTCAGCCAACAACCCGGAGGTACGGCAGCTTTAGAGACTCAACACATGCTTGCGTCCACATTTCACTGACAGGAGAGTCAAAGGTTCTGTTTTGCATAAACATAAATACAACCCTAAACACAAGCAAGGCAATAGGTACTGTAAACACCAGCAGAGGTTCCCATCAGGGGGGACGAGCCCCATTCCGTCCAACAGACACAGGTCTATAGTAAGGGAAAGGAGGGAAAGGCAGAGACTCAAGAAACAACCACATATCAGCAGGAAAGTCAAAGCCGGAAAAAAGCTAAGGGGAAAGCTGCTCCTCAGGCGGGTCCGGGTCGGGGGGCAGGCATATGTCCCCTCTGTACTGGTTCCATGGCCCCCATACAGAGTGCCATTTCCGAGGGCGCCCTCGAGCACAATACACTGTCTTCTCCCTAAACATGCTCCAGTCCATGTTTTCCATCCACGCTGTCAATGTGGGCGGCCTATTGGAGCCCACAGCCGAGCAATATCGCGCTTGGCTACCATGTTCCCAAGGGTCACCCACTGAGTCTGTGCCGCGTTATGGTCAGTAGGACTCCAGACATTCAGGAGACAACATCGCGCCTCAGGCTGCATAACAATTCCCGTCACCTCCCCCATCACCTCGTGGACTCGCCTCCAGAACTCCATAATCGCGCCGCATTCCCAAACAATATGTAGGAAGGTACCCAACATACCACAGCCCCTCTTACATAAGCCCTCCTCAGAGAAACCCATGCGGACCAACCTGGGCCCCGTCACATAGACCCTATGGAGTATTTTAAGCTGCACCAGCCGCAGGCGCGCGGGGATAGCGACCTCTTTGGGAGAAGAAACTGCGTACTGCCAATCCTCATCATCTAGTTCAAGGCCATCCCTGGTCCATTGATCGCGCAACCCTAGAAGAAGATCCGCCCGAACATTAATAAGTTTCTTATAAATTAGCGAAATCGTGCTCTCTGGCATATGGCCATCCAGGATCCGATCCTCCAACGGAGAGGACTCGGGCACCTTCTCCCCTTCTACAAGAACTGACCGCAAGGCGTGGCGCACTTGAGCATATCGGAAGAACTCCGTGCTCCCCAGCTCGTATTCTGTCTGCAACTCCTCGAATGACTTTATCCTACCCTTAACCAAAAGGTCTCCAACCCTGGATATGCCGATCATGTCCCATTTCTCGAACCCTTTTGTATGCCAAAGCTTCCCCAGAATATCGGAGTCAAACAGAGGGGTGGCAAGGGTAAGCTTACCCTTCCAGCCCAGCGAGTCCGTCGCCACCTTCCACACATGAACGGCCACTCTGGTGGGCCCCGTAAGGGTGAAGTCCGACGATTTCGAATACAACGCTCTGTGGTAATTACCCCCACGGAGCAACCATCGGTCCATGGCGAAGCCGGGGCTAAGCGCCAGACCGTATACACCATGGTTAATCGCGCGCAACTGGGTGGCCCAGTAATAGCGTTGAATGTCTGGGAGCGCGATACCACCGTCGTACCACGGAAGCGTCAACTTAGCGATCGCTATACGCGGACGCCCGTCCCACAAGAGCGCGCGCTGGTGGCTTTCGACCTCACGGAAATAGCTGGTCGGGACCAGGTCAAGGGTATTCTGCAGAGCATAGAGGAAACGGGGAAGAACATCATTTTGAACAGTGCGGCTCGGCCAAGGAGGGAAAACGGCAATCGCTGCCAGCCCGCCACATCCCGCCGCAGACGCGCCAAGGGAGGGAGCATGTTCTTCTCCTAGCGCAAAATGGGGTCGGTGGAAATATAGATCCCCAAATACAAAAAGCCCTGCTGGGCTATCTGGATCGAGCAGTTGCGCGGGACAGGCGGGACATCCCCACACAGGACATACAAGTGTGACTTCCCCCAATTAATGACTAGGCCCGAGTTTCTACCGAAAGATGTCAAGACGTCACAAACCACTATCAGAGATTTCTTGGGCGAGGCAAGGTATAACAGAGTATCGTCGGCGTAGAGTGAAATCCGGTCTTCGTGGTCAGGCGACCAACGAATCCCACGTATATCCGGGTGCCACCGTATCCACGCCGCCAACGGCTCAAGAGCAAGGGCGAACAGCAACGGCAACAGGGGGCAGCCCTGCCGGGTGCCTCTCCCGAGCTCGAACGGTGCCGACGCCCGCCCGTTCACCACGATGCTTGCAAGTGGCCCCTCATAGAGCAGCCTCACCCATCCCACAAATCCAGGCCCGAAGCCGAACTTGGCTAGCACAGCCCACAGGTATGCCCACTCCACCGTGTCAAAGGCCATCGTGGCATCGAGGGACGCCACAATAGCCGGCTCTAGCATCGTGCCCGTCCTAGCAATCACTCCATGGAGGCGTCTAAGATTTAGTGCAGTGTTACGGTGCGGGATAAAGCCCGACTGATCCGGATGAATCAAATCGCCAAGCACCCGGACCAGGCGGTTAGCGAGAATCTTGGCAAGGATTTTCGGCTTGGCGTTGAGAAGCGAGATCGGCCGATAGGAGCCACACTTATCACGGGTATATGCAGTCTTAATAGTGTTTTATATCATGCCTTTTAAATCATTGTGGTCTGTGTTATACTTTATTATGTATATTTATTCTTTTCATTAGAGTCGTCATTATACCATGACATCATCCGTTTTATCATTTCCATGTATGTAGTCTCTTTCATAACCCCTCTCCCCTTTCTGTCTTCCCAAGATAGAATGTTTCAGTGTCAATGACAGTTGGAATGTTTTTGTCAGTTGAGCCTGTGAGGTGTATCTGGAGATAGTATGATGATTGCTTTATAAATATAGAGTTTAATCATCTCAAATAATCGTCCTTCATTGTATCACTCTCATTGTGAGTGGCTTGGTATAAAGAATGCCTTTGTCCAACCCCCAGAGGTATCTATAACAGTGGTGACAGTAACTCTAGGTTAGGGAAAGTACAGTCCATTACAAATTGGATCAAGAATGTCCACTAAGAAATGAGGAATTACAGATAATCTTTGAGTGAAAGTTCAGAGATTTGTAGAGCTCACAAGGATCTCATCATTCCAAAAGGTCCCTCATATTTAGGGCCACTGAATAGGAAGTATAGGAAGAGGGCAGTTATGCCTGCTTTCATTGACTGTATTATAAAATCAGGGGTACCTTCCAGAGAGTCACAGAAGAAACACATTGAATCAGCTTTATTTTATCAACACAGCCTACAGGTTTGTGGATTTACCGAGGAATGGCTGAGGGCAACGCAGTGGAATGACAATTATACCAATGTACGTACAGAAGTGTCATTCATTGTAGGTGCCATTGTAGCAAACCCTCTGGGAGGGGCATTATGCTCTAAGTCATAGCATGTGCCCCAGGAGGTATGTCCAGAAATGTAGAGGAGAAGCCCACAGGAAGAGCCATTATGCAACAAGTCACTGAATATGCCATCGGAGCTACCCAGGAGCAACAGTGAAGCAGCAATGGGCATCTTACAATCAATAGCAGTATACGCTCTGGAGGTTCCCCCAGGAATGGTGGGTAAACATTGCTTAGGAATGCGCATTACACATCTAGCTTTTTAATGTGTTATAGGAGGGGGTCAAATCAGGAGAGGATAAAAAGGAACCAAAAGGAATATGAAGAATTTGACCTGTGTTGGTATAAGAACTGAGTTTCAACCTAGAAATAGCAGAGGAACAATCCATTGAAAGTTGAATTATGTAACCCCTTGTACTATGTGCTCTAAGGGGACCACCAATGAAAGGCATAGGAGGAACCCATGGAAATGAAATGTGTACAACAAGCCACTAAACATGTTCTGCAATTCACCCAAGAACAGGTCAATTCATGCTTTAAGAAGGGGCTTTGTACAGAGATCCTATGTATGTTCTTGAAGCGGGTGAAGGGGCTCCATACAAGAACATCAAAGAAGCAACCCATAGCAATGGACAGCGGATGCTATACACTGACCAATGGTATGTGCTCTTGGGATTCACTCCAGAGTGTCAGAAGAGCAGACCATAGGAATGGCTGCAACGCAACCATTCTTGGTATATGATCTGATGTCTACACAGGATCAACAGATGGCTAACCTATGTAAGTGGGTTTTACAGGGCCTAAGTGAGAGTGGATTGTGGACAAAATCTATGGAAACATTTATTTAGAATATGAAGATGAAAAAGATAAATAATGGGCATCAAATGAGGTTTGGGGAGCATGGGACAGTGGGCCCCATATATTAAAGGTTTTAGCATTCGCAAACACAACATCCTTTTCCAAAGGTATGAAGACTATTTAACAATTTGGAGAGGTGTCCCTGAATCATTAAATGAGTTTAGAAAACCATTACAATTGGTATTTTGAAGAGGCCTGTTAAAGGCATACCTTTAAAATTCAGATTCCTTATGATACATAACAATGTTTTGCAACCAAAATATAGTTGAAAAATATTAATATAATGCCACCACCGCAAAGAAAGTGATAACCCGTTTGCAAATCAAAGGGGGCCTCTAAGGACCCCTTCCCTTTGTAAATGTTAATAACAACATTTTCTCGGATTATGCAGTGGCCGAAGGTACCTTTGTTTATTATTATATCATGGGGCATATGCATGAGAGCCTTGCATTATGAGGGCACCACGCAAAGTGGTACATGCACAATGCAGGCCTCTGAGTAGGATTTATGATGTCACACAAAGCCACCTTGCATGGCTTACAGTGGCCTTATAAATATTGAGTAAGGCAATGCAGGGTAAATTGCTGGGTTGGCTTATTCTGAGCAAGGGACGCGCTCCATAGGCATTAAAGTGGGTGATCTCAGGCAACTCCTATGTTTTTTGACATATTTCCAGATTTACAAGGACTTGTAAACCTGGGAATGCATCAAAATCATAAGCCTCCCAAAGTGAGGGTTAACGAGGAGAAATCTCTTTATCTGCCCTTGTTTTTCCCTCTTTGTATGTGTGCTGCACACATAGAGAGAGGGAAGTGCACGTCAGGATTGTTTTTGTGTAGGAAGGAGTGCCTTCCTGCACTAAAAGCAAGCCGGCCGACAAAATAGGAGGAAAGGACAGGAATACACCACATTAGATAAATATGATGCATTTCTGCCCTTTCACTTTGTGATTGGACAGAGCAGCAAGGTGACATGCTTTGCTGCTCTATGCCAAATCCCAAGTCCATGTTTGTAAAACATGTAAAATGGGCTATATTACAAAATATATATATTGCTTTATTGAAAAGCAATCACAGACCTTGTGATCTGCTGATCCCAGAATGCCTGTAATAGTAGCCAATTGTAGTGGGTCACAATGTCGATCTACCTCAACGATATATATGAGGTGGGCTAAAATTGTGACCCACTGCAATAATTTTTTGGGTTAACTGACTTATTAAGGCATAGAGTTAATCACAAAATACAAAAGCATTCAGTAACAGTTGGTGTACGAATTGAAACCACTTTTACAGACATTTAATGCAAAGTCTTGCATTAGGGCAAGCCGGTCGTGGGTGACTTCCCCTGTGATGGCAAGTTGAAGCTAAACATAGGATGCAGAGGACCTGAATAGCGCATCTTCCGAACAGAATCATTGCCTCAAAGAAGCTGGCACTGACGGAGCTCTACTTACCCGGGATCAGGCGTGGGTCTTCGGTGCTGGCAAGGATCGCGGAGCTGCTGATCACTGGCTGCCACAGTCTGGAGCAGGAGTAAGCCTGGATTCAAAGTGGGAGCAGAAGCGGTGGAGGCCGTGTGGCCGCTAAATCGGAACTAGACGCCATGGCTCCGAAGACGGGAACAAAGGGAAAAGGAGGTCCTGTGCAGCCCGCCCTGGTGGAATCCCCAAGGTAGCCATCGCAGCAGAGCCTGACGGATCCAGACCCAGTGCCTGCCATGGTAGCTCAGGGACGACGACAGCGAGTGAGGCCAGAAAATCCTCTGGACGGGAAATGGAGGGGGGCAGGCACGCAGCCCCAGCTGCCCTGGCCCACCACAATCATAGACATGTTCCGGGACACAGGGAGCAGCTCAGCCTCCGGTTTACCAAAGGAGCAGCTCGCCGCAACTGACCCAGCTAAGCAAGATGGCTCTAATGGACAAAATATAGTGGGTAAGCCGCCGCTGGGCCATGGGGAAATGCCAGAACCTGGGGGAATAGAGACAAGAACGCTACAGGCACAAGTTATTACTCTGGCTAATACTACAGGGCCATGTAAAGCCACCCTGCATGGCTTTTAATGGCCTTGTAGATATAGAGTTATTTGAGATAGAGCAAGTCGCTGTCTTGACTTACTCTGCCTGAATGAGGCATTCCATGGGTGTTGTTGTGGGTGTTCCTACTCAACACCGGTGGAATTTGATGCTGCCAAATCTTGTGCATCCCCAAAGCAGGCACACATAGAAAGAGGGACATTGTTTTTGTGGAGGAGGTGCCTTTTCCTGCACAAAAATAATTGTGCCAACAACACAGACACCTTTACATGGTGCAAGGGTGTCAGAACTGACTGAAATGTACATTCCCGCCCTTTCAATTGGTATAAGTCAGTGCAGCAAAATTATTTGTGGTGTTTCCCTATGCTAATTCCTTGTAAATATGCCCCTGAATGTTTACTTTTGGATATGTCTCCATATACTTTGAAATGATAGTAACAGCCTTGACTGGCTGTGTGGGCGTATATTTTAAGAATAGTTTGAATCATGGGTTGTTCAAAGTGTGTGATTATTTTTTAGGGGTAGTAATTATTTGTTGCATGTTTTATATGGTTTAAGGGCTTGTTGTATTTGTTGTTTTGTTTATTTGGTAGTAGGACATACATAAAAGGGATATTTGTCTTTTGATATTCAACATGTCTTTGCAGGACAGATCCCACCATTGCTTTGTTGGCGGTCTTATCGCTTGCCACCTTGGCAGTCCTCCTTGTCTATTTAGATGTTGGCTGGTCACTGGAGGGAACACTGACACAGTCCAGCCTTTCTATAGAGGCAACTGTATCAGGGAAACCTCCAAGCACGGTTTGGCAGTAGAAAAAGAGTTTATAGTTCTCTTTTTTTCATGGCTCCCTCACGGATTCTGTCCTGAATGCCAGTGTTCAGGTACTTATTGTGCTGCTGCTACTTGATCATGATGCTCAGCCACCCCGTTATCTTTTGAATCCAAGGTAGGCTTATGTGGTGTGTGTGGGTGTAAATTCAACAGGGTGTGTATGTTGTTAGTGTTCAATGCAATATATGTGAAAACACATTACCTACATTTACATATTGAAGGATTGACAGCATATGTGCGTATTCAGTTAAAAATAAGTTGTACTCACCTGTCCCCACACCGCCATGGCCTTACCACATCATGACTCCTTAGCTAGTACCTATTACATAAACCTTACTGGTGAGTGTGGTTTCCGCGAGCGCTTGTATTTCCGCACTCGTGGGAATCACACTGGGTGTTTGCTCTCAAGGGAGATTCTCGAGTGTAAAGACTTGGGCTGCGGTTGGGAGGTATTGATGTAATGGACCCTGACTGAAGAGCATGCATTAAATCTTCCTGCGTATCCTGACTTCTTCTCTTCGTCATTTATTACTCCTTGATGGGACTTAATACTTTTTCCACAGTACCCCACCAGCATAGCAGTAATATCTAAATCGGCTCAACACAATCCCTCTGGCTTGACAGCAATAGACTACTGTTAGCCAGCAGAGAAGTCAACAGATGTGGAGGTCTTCTGTCTACACAACATCTAATATGGCAGGCAGACCGCTTTCGGGTTGACATAGTACTTGGGAACAAGTGCTGCGGTGGGATGGGAATACTGTCAATATCCAGACCCTAAGTTTCATTACGTTGTTTGAAAATTGGAATTTGTTTCTCACTGTTTACCTTGTCATGTGAAAGGAAAGGTTTCTCACTATAGACCCCATTAAAGGTCTGGCGGGACTGGCGGGGGTGCTGCGGTGGTGGACCAGCTGAACCACTACAATTTGTGACCTCCACCAGGGAACCACCATTCCCTGTGGGTGGTGCATGGTCATAGGCTGTAATATGATTGGCTGGACTGCTGCAGTCCCGCCAAGCAAATTACGAGTTTCCTTTCCTCTCGCGGTGTCATAGACTTCATGGCGTAGAAATGAAGCACCCTACAGGTGCCTCCAGTGCATGTGCAAGCACACAGGGGGGCATAACATGTGCCCCCTGTTTGCATTCACACCAGTTCATGCACAGCATCAACTTTCAAGTCCATGCCATGCGAAAGTTGATTAGTGCGGTCCTTGAAAAAGGCACCGCCGCCTATGAAAGAGTCACCGCTGCACGACCACCATGCCCCCCCACCAGGCCACTTAAAAGTCATAATCTGGCTGGTGGATGGCAGCGGGTCTCAGTGGTGCAGGGCACAGAGGTGGCATACAGCTCACTCCTGCCCTTCCGAAACTCGTAATCGGCCCCTATGCAGGGTATCGTTGGTGATTTTTTTAGTCAGTGCAATTATTCTTTTTAAAGTGCGGTGGTAATTGTCCTGTTGTGTCTTCGAAGCATCTATGTCAATGTGTCTATGTAGGGTTATTTATGGGTAGGCTATAGTCAAGCCAATACATTATCAGAGCTTGAATCATTTGTTGTCTAACAGTAAAGGACAGTAGAAACAGAAATGTCTGTAGAAGTCGAAGTAGGGCAATACAAGTGCCCGCCACTAAATTAACTTGGGTGAGAAATAGCAATTGTCCATCAACTTTCAAGCCCAAGTTTTTCTACACCAGATTTTGATTTAGTGGGTTAACAGACTGCCATGGTGTCTCAGCCTCTGGTCAAAAGAAGAGAAGCTCTGTATTCTCCGCAATACATTTATTTTTGTTCATGTACAGCCATCTCAACACTGCTGTGAGACAGTTGAGAATTTTGTCACCTGGGAAGGCCTCGCTATTTTTCCAAGACATCAGCAGTCGGGTGTCATCCACATACAACACAATTTGTGCCCCTATGGATTCTGCCAAGGTAGCCAAGGGGGTGAGATAGACATTAAATAGAGCTGGACTCAGGAAAGAGCCTTCCGGAATTCCTACCCTTAGATTATGGGGGTTGGCAGAGAAAGGGTAGCCCCATACCTCTTGTCTTCGCTTCTACCCCTTAAAAGATGCAAGCCACTACCAGGCCAGCCCCTTAGTTCTTACTGAGTGGAGATGGGCTAGGAGGATGTGGTGAGAGATCATATCAAATGCAGCTGATAGATCTAACAAAACCAGCAGCACCCTATCACCCACTTCCAAGGCTAAGTCGGATGGAGTCGACAACTTCCAGAAGAGCTGTTTCAGTACAGTGGTTTGGGCAATAACGAGATTTGCTTGCATGTAGTAGGTTATC
Source organism: Triturus cristatus (assembly GCF_964204655.1). Lineage (NCBI taxonomy): Eukaryota > Metazoa > Chordata > Amphibia > Caudata > Salamandridae > Triturus > Triturus cristatus. The sequence goes on from NC_140585.1 coordinate 163,196,314, forward strand.
CCTTCCAGGGTATGAAGATATTTGATGGTTAGCATGTTTCTCCAGTACTTTTGAGAAGGTTGCGAGGAGAGATAGGGGTCTATAGTTGGTCAGATCAGAGGGGTGAGCCTGTTGTTTTTAGAAGTGGTACGATTTCCACCTGTTTCCATTTTATTAGTACAGTATCTGAAGGGAGGGAAATATTAAGTAACTGATTCACCACCGGGTTAATAGCCTCTGCCCTGCAAGATAGGATAAAGGAGGGGCCTGGATCCATGGGGGAGCCTGATTTTAGTCAACTTAAAGCTAGCAGATATTCTTTATGGTGAGATATCCTTCAAGATTTTTCTTGTGGGTTGCTGGGAGCTATTTCTTTCCTCTCTTATGTCTTGCCAATATTTATCATCAAATTTGAAGGGTGGTTGTGCTCTCTTGCATAAAAAACGACATCATATTTTATAGTTGCCATCCCACAGCATGCATTACAATTTCCAAATTATAGTTTCTGATCATATGCTTTCTTGGCTGTATGTGTAGCCCATGTGGCTTAGTAAGCGCTTTCCTTTCTGTGAAGTTGTGCATTTGGCAGCCTTTATCATTGTATCTGTGAGCATTGTAACAGTATAAATATATAATGTCTTTTAACTTTTGCATGTTTGCCATTAACATGTTTAAAATGCATTTCCTTCTATTTTGTATACCTACATGTATGTTCTGGTGAGATGCTTCATCTGTTGATTGAAAAAGAAAAAATGTACATTTCAAACAGCTGCTAGTTTGTAGAGGGTGAGGGCTTTATGTCTATTTTATTTGCTATTTATTAATCTATGTATGCTTATTTTCTTGTTTATTTTTGCTGGTTTGTAATAGTTGATATTTTCTGACACATTATTAGTATTCAAGTTGCAGATTATTTCTTTTAGGATGTCTATATGAAAAAGGCCAGAGTTTGAAAGTGTCTGAAATACGGACGTTGCGAGCACTACCAGGCTAGGGCTGCGCACGTCCGTTGGCCGATGCGCCACGCCCACTTTTGCAAACCGCCGTGGCGGAATTCGCGCCTCGGTTTGAGGAAATTCGATTTTCGATCTCGATCGCATTGACCCGCCATTTTGTAATCCGCCGCCATTTTGGCAGCACGACAAACAAAGTCTTTTCTGCTTTTCCTGCAGTATCGTGTCAAAATAGCCTTCTGCCTCTGTTTACAAAGCTGATGTTAGGGACTGGCCGAGTACACTAATCCCTGTCTGGTTTTTCTAATCCCTGTCTCAACTATCTGTTGGTTCACACTATTCTCTTCTGACTTTATCTTATCTACTGGCCTTCGCTGTTCTCTGCTCGTATTCTCTCGTTTCACAACTGTCCTCCAAAACACACAAATGTATCTTGCCACCTGCAAGTCATTTACAGACACGTTAATGAATTAACCCGTAAGGAGGGGTGACAAACTCAGTTGAAGGAGGGGCTTCTTCGGGTTACTCGATAGTTTATTTTTAAACTCTTTCTATTGGCTACATTTTATTTTTAACCCTTCATTATTGGTTCTTCATGTATGTATTGGGTGTGTTTCTGGTTAATCTATATGCCATCTATATACTATATAAGATTGTGCGCCACGGAGTGAAGTGGCAGTCTCCTGAGAACATACCGTGTGTACTTCTAGGACAACTGTACTAGCTGCTGCTAATAAATCTGATCTTTTACGCCGACAGAGTGTCCCCGTGTCTCTGTTAGCTGAAGCAGGAGAACCCAGGAGATTATGGCTTACCCTGCGCCGCCAGGCCCATAAGGTTCTGGTTCTTCAGGTTAAGCGGTTAATATTTTTAACAGTTTCAATTTAGCCTAAATATAAGTGTTACTTACTTGGATATGTAGTTGTCAAGATGCATTTTTTAATGTGGTATTGGTTTGTAGAAAGAATTTGTCAGAGTTTTCTCATCTTGTAGCGTTTGCCAATTTTGATTTACTTAGTTTTTCTAATTAATGTGGCTTTTATATTGTTGATTTAATTGTTACTTAATAATTGATTATCAGTAATATTTAAATTGGTGTTTATTTTTTTATAGTTAATGCTAATTTAAGGGATTTTATATTGTATATGTGAGATATGTAAAACTTGAGAGTGAATAGTAAATATCTTGTTGGTGTAGTGTATATGTGTTTTAATTAAAAATGTGTATATATTGGCATGGTCCTGCAAGAAGACATTTTTGTGTTTGAATAGGCATCACCTTTTGAGAGGGATGGGAATATGTCCTGGAATAACAATATCTTCAGCCCCTCACACATGATTTGGCTTAAGTTCCTAGTGGCAATCATCTTTCTGTGTATCCTTGAGGAGTTGGAGGGGTGGTCAGTGGGTGGTGCCTGTGATGAGGTGCTGTTGGGACACCAACAAGAGTACTCCTTGCTGCCTGCTGCACGGGTCACCTTCTGCTCCATGCTACCTCCCAGGGCTGGCTTTAGCGCTGGTGGCGCCCTGTCCGACAATGTCTGTTGGCATCCCCCCCACTGATCACGTCTGCCAAGGATTCCCTCACTAGCACCCTTTAACAGTGCCATTTAGTTTTATAGCACCTCTCATACCAGTGCACTTTTCACCACACACACATTGCACAGATACAATCATATGTGTGTAAATTAGTGTATAGGAAATGTTACATCAGATATGACTACAAGGTGTAGTGTAGGAGTGACATGTCATTGATACTGCTAGGCTATAGTTTGAGTCCTACTTCTGCAAAAGTACAAAATCAGAATTTAAAACGTAACATCATTGCTATGGGTTTTCTTTCATAATAAAAATAGTTTTCTACCCAAATGAACCCTTTTCACAAGATTCGGATGATGAAAGACTGGGCAAATAAACATATATCTCCAGCATATATCTTGCAGTTTGCATGCAGCTCTAGGATGAAAGTTATTAGCTCAATGTGTTATATTAGGATTTTGACTTAGAAACGGTAAGTAACAAAAGGAGCTGTCTTACAGGAGCAGTAACCCACTGACCTATTTACATTATATACACTTTGTTATCTGCATGATACATGTTCTTAGCCACAATAATCAAACCTCCACTAGATTTGATTTGATTTGATTTGATTTTGGTACTTGTAAAGCACAAATGTCACTTCGTAAGGAGTTTCCTGGCGCTGAATTGATTTGGAGTTTGGAGGTGAGAAAGTGCCATAAAGGGACTAGATGAGAGCAAGATAAGATTCATCTGAAACACTAAAGACCCAAGTTTTTAAGGCCTTCCTAAATAAAGTTTCTGAGTTGCATAGCCTAAGATGAGATGGAAGCGGATTCCAGGCTTTGGCTCCAAGGTAAGCCACGGTCTTCCCTCCCTTCAATTTGTATCTGAAAGTGGGGGGTTTAAGCAGGTTTGCTGAAGATGACCTGAGAAGTCTTATTGTGGTGTATGGAGCAAAGCATGCTGCCAGATATTTGGGTCCCACGTTGAGCTTGGCTCTGTAAGTGATCAGGAGAATCTTAAAAAGAATTCTCTTGTGCACTGGGAGCCAGTGATGACTATTTAGAGCTGCAGAGGCTGAAGATTTTCGTGGAAATTTAAGCACTAACCACGCTGCTGCATGCTGCACCACCTGTAACTTCTTTAAAATGGCTTCATTAGCTCCTGCAAGGAGACTATTGCAATAATCTAAGCGCGAGAGAATCAAAGCCACTGCCACGGATTTCCTTGCTGCCAGTGGGAGAAATTTGAAGAACTTTTTTAGTGACTTGATGAGGCTGAAACACGTCCATGCTACCACTTTAGCATGTGGTAAGAAAGAAAGTGTGGCATCAAATTGTAACCCCAAGTTCTTAGCAACCTCTACCACATCTGGCGGAGGAGTCGCACCCTCAGGCCACCATTTAGATGGCTGGAAATATACATCTTTCCCTACTGGGAGGATTTCTGTTTTGTCTGTGTTGCATTTTAGCTGGTTATTCCTCATCCACTGGAGAACAGCAGATAAACAACTTTTAAAATTGGTCTCAGCATCAGTGGTAGTATTGTCTATTGAAAGGATCATCTGGGTATCATCTGCGTATAAGGTGATCTCTATCCCAAATGATCCAATCAGAGAGATGAGTGGGGTCATATATATATTGAACAATAATGGGCTTAAAGAAAACTCTTGAGAGACCCCTGCCGTTAAGTTACGTTCTATTGAAAGGAACGTACCCAGGGTAACTACTTGTCTACAGTTAGAAAGGAATGATTTAATCCATTTCAGCACCGTACCGGAGATGCCGCTGCATTCGAGACGCTTCAACAGAATATTGTGGGAAATGGTGTTGAATGCAGCCGTCAAATCTAAAAGAATCAAAACCGCTTTCCTGCCTTTGTCGGTGATCATTTTAAGAATATCTGTTTCCAAAAGAGCCGATTCTGTAGAGTGCTTTGGTCAAAATCCAGATTGTTGTGGATGGAGGAGATGATGACCTTCAATGAACGTAGTTAGTTCCTTGTGAACAGAAGTGAAATAGGACGAAGGTTTGAAAGTACCAAAGGATCAATATTTTGTTTCCTTTTGAATGGTGTTACCAGCGCAAGCTTCCACTCGGCTGGTACTATGCCTGTTCTTAAGGAAGAATTAACTATATGATTTATGATAGGATTCACCGTGTCTAACATTCTATGAAGGATCATCGGAGGGCAGGCATGCAACGGCGAGCCCGATTTACAAATTCCTATAGCCGCATGAGTCTGCTCCAGTGAGACTGGATCAAAAGTACCAATAGAATCAGTAATATTCACTGGAACAGGATCAAAGGCGAAATCCTGATTATGGACGGGGGACACAGGAAAATCTTTTTGAATTTTTGGGATTTTGTCCTCGAAAAATAGTGAGATATTATCACACAATCTCTGCGAGGCAGGAAGCTCTTTCTGTTGTGCTTTAGGATTTGTGAACGACTTCACTATTGAAAAAATTGTTTTCTGATCTTGATTAGCTTCATTTATTTTATTAGTGAAGTATTCTTTTTTGACCAATTTAATCTGACGATAATAGAGCTTTCTACCCGATTGAACACAGTTTTTTGTTCAGCATCATAAAACTTTCTCCATTGCTGCTCATGTTGTTTACAAAGCAAATATGCTTGTGCCAGGGAGGGCGTAAACCAGGGGGCTTTCAAAGTTTTTAGTTTCTTATGCTTATTCGGCTTCTCAGAAGGAGAGAGAATATTACATACGTTAGTTATCCAGGACTGAAAGAGACGTGAATCAAGCTCTGTGTTACCTTTCAGAACAAGAGTATAGGCCTGTGCACAGTGGCTAGTTTAGAATTCCTGACTATTTGTGCCCATTTAGGCCCTTGTTGGAATTCGTTAGGTGGCTTATCTAATTGGGTCTTCTGAGGAATTCTAAGCGTAAGGGGGACAAAAAATTTGTCAGACCACAACTGTGGGTAAGGGGTGTCAGATGATAACCAGGCCAAATTAGAACATACCCGATCTAAGGTATGGCCCGCCAAATGTGTTGGCCCCCTCACCATTTGTTGTAACAAAAAAAGTTCTAAAGTTTGAAGAAAGTTATCTGTACCTGGATCAGCACTGCCTTCTAAGTGAAGGTTAAAGTCACCTAAAAGTGTAAAATTTGCATACTTGAGCAAAAGATAGCTCAAAGTGTCTCCAAGTGACTCTGTAAAAGTGGTACTTTGACCTGGTGGGCGATAGATGAGGGCTCCTGAAAAAGATGAGGTGGCATTGTGGGAGAGACAAAAGCCAAAACTTTCTGCTACTTTAATAGTATCAAGGTCAAAATATATACATGAGAATGTGTCTCGTAAAATAATGGCCAAACCCCCCTCCTCTACCTACCATTCTATCTTTCCTGTATCGAGTAACCGGGTGGGAGAGAAACAGCGACATCAGGGCTACACCAATCTTTTAGCCATGTTCCAGTGACAAACAACAAATCTAGTTGGTGATCTAAAATTAAATCTCTGACATCTTGACTATGTTTGCACATGGATCTGGCATTAATTAAACCTCCTTTAGGCTGGGCATTTAAGAGGCTCAGTGGGAAGATTAAGCCCCCAATATTTTATCTGGTGGAATGAGACATTTACAGTCTTCCCTGTTACTGAGAAGTTTCAGAGCCTCAGATGTGTATACCGTCTTTGTGGAAGTTTGGGCCCACCCTTGTCCCGGCCTTGGCGCGCATTGGGGCAGATGGGCTTGCCTTTGGTGTGCCGCCGGCGCACCCGCTGCGTATGTCCGCTGCGCGTCCGGCCCAGCATGGGATTAAGTAGCTGGCCGGGGGCGTGAAAATCCAAGTCCCGCCCTCCTCCCTGGAAGTGTGACTATCCGGGAGACAGTCCGGGCTGGAAAAGAGGGTGTGTCCGCTTCCCTCCAATCGAACGGCAGCAACGCCGGCGTTGGACCGGGGAAGAGGAGACCAAGCAAAAATGAAAAGTACAGTAAACAGATACAATTACTAATGTGCAAATAGCAAAATTCCGTTCAGATTCAGTGCAAATGACAGAGGCGCAATGTATTAAAAAGACCTGCATATATTAAAAATACATGAAAAGTGAAACTTCCCAAGCGAGTAAAGTGATTAAAATAGTCAAAGTTTAGCCAGAAGTAAAAAAGGCAGAGTGAGGGCTCTTCTCACCTCACGCTCCCTAGACAAACATCCGGTCTCTTTCCAAGAAGACGATTAATCACTTGATTTATCTTAACATTTTAATTATTATCTGAACATTTCTGGAGGCCAGGAAGGTGGCAGCAGGTGCTTTTAAAATGAAAGTGTACATTTTCAAAAATGACGCCCCCACCCCAAGTCAACGCCCGTTGCGGTCTCACCGATTGCACCCCCCTAGAGCAGGCCATGCTACCTTCTACCTGGTCTTACTGCATGCTGTTCTGGAAGTGGAATGGCCATCAATTTCTTGCTCCAAGAGACTCTGCACAGGTCTCTGAGTGCTTGTTAGCGCAGAAGGGATGAAGCTTGCCTATGAGTTGGATCACCAGAACTGCCAAGATAGACCCTTCTCTCGAGTGTGTCCTCTGCCGACATGGCCAATCTTGATACACCACTGCAGCTAAGCCCAGGACTTAGAATTTCTGCAGCAATCCATGCTGACGCAAACAAGTGGACAAGATTGCTGCTCCTGCTCACCGGGCCCTCATGTGCATTATACATTCTTCTGAAATTGATACAATGAGCCCAGATGGAGAGCCAAACAGGTCAGGAGTTAGAGTCTGGAGAAAGGCTTCCTACTTTGCCACATCTTGATCTTGCCCATTAGGCTTTACTTAAAAGCAATCACAGGCATGCTGGTTTGCTGATCCTGGTATGTCACCATGCCTGTGATTGTTGCGTGTTATAATAATATTTAAGAAATGAGATGACACACTATGATTCTGTATTTTACAAACCACCCTATGTATAGATGGGTTGGTTCACAAAAAATAAATTCATTTGGAAAATATCAGTGTGCAAATTGCTACCTGTATTACCTAATGCATTCTCTGTACATCGGGTCCCAAGCATGGCCTGATTATGATAGTGGTGGTCGGACCACCAACCGACTGAGAGTGGTGGTCCGACTGCTGACAGCCCTTTGGTCCAAACACTATATAATGATACTGGCAGTTGGACCCACACCTGTCAGGCGCAAAACCACTTCTTCCACCAGGATCTTCGATTTCTATTGAGCAGTGGTTAGAGGAACGACCCAGAATGATGGCGGTGCCAAGGCAGGCACCACAGAGGGGTTTTCGATATCCCTTTCTGACAGTCTTTTTATTGATGGAATCCCGCCATAAAAGGTTGTCAGAAAGGGATAAGGGGCCTCAAACAGGTACCCCAGCTGTTGTAGGCCAATGCAAAGTGTCACCAAAGGCACATGTACTGCCCCCACTTACCTAAGTGCACTGTGTTCAATGTGAGGCATGGTGCATTGCACCTGATGCACGGATGTACAGGATGTCATATGCTTTAGCCCTATTCGATGGCCGCAGTATGCCTCTGCCTTTTTTCTGGCAAGTTCCTGACTGCCAACCCGGCAGTAAAATCCAAATACCGTGGTCGGACCGCTGCATGCTTGCCCGGTGGTCTCCAGACAACTGCAATAGCAGCCGGCAGTCCGACCGTCTGACATCATAATGATACACAATGTCTAAAAGGAGACTGCTAGGACTCTCACAATGTATTCCAGCTAAAAAACTAGCTCAACACTTCAAAAGACAGTCTGTGAATTGCTACATGTGTAAACAACATGTTGTTGCTGCTAACATGATATTTAAAATACAATACCTACAATGCACACTGTTGGCATCTCATTCAAAAGAGAACCCAGAGAATGCTGGCAACCAAGCCACAAAGTCCTTTTTCAACACTTGATACAACACTTCACTACACAGTCCTTATTTCAAACAAGTGCACCAGCGTGAAAATCAGAATTAAAGAATAGTAAGCATAGTGTATGCTGGATGCATATGGAATAATTTAGGAGGCTTAACCAGGTCACCTGGAGCATAGATCAAGTCCTTAAAAGAGCAAAGTTGCTGCTAATGAGTGCCCAGTTCAAATGCATTTTGTGAACTTCAGCATGAGCATTCACTGTATGAGTTCATGGAGGTAATGAAGACAACTGCCTACAATCTGTGCCACAGGTTTCAAATTCCAGTAGAAAGTAAAAAGCCTTCATCTTTCTCAGGTTATTTGACAAGGGAATGGAATACTTAATCAGGAGCAGAATGGTATCCGATGCCATCCCCACCTTGGTGCGGCAGCCACAAGGAGAATTATGACAAAACATAATAGGGGAAGGGGAAGGTACTAGGTAGCTGTACAAGAACAAAAATAGAAACAGAAAGCTTTGAGAGAAGTTGAATGTTACCCTGTCACTGTTTGTTGTAGCACACTGATTTGTAGAAAAAACTCTCTCCTTCCTTATCTGGAAAATGACCTGCTACCTACCACCTACCAATGGGGTTGAGTTCTTCCTCGCAAACTTAAGGGAATGGGATGTCCTGAAGATTTATGTAATGCGAAGTCAGGGCCCTGTTTTGCAGTGGGGAAGATATGCTAGCAAAGCAAGTTCACAATCATTCAATTCACTAAGTAATTAATCATACACGCCCATGAAAGGCACTGTTCAGCACTTTTGCAATTGTCCACTAAGATTGACTCCACAGTTCTTGCAATGGTTTAGTATGTGCTATTATAATAAAAACAAAATACACAATTATAAAACAAATACACTCAAACACTTTTGAGTTGCAGTGAGCTCTAACCCTGCAGGACATCTGGTGCAACATGATCCAAATGACTTGGCAAATAGCGCATACAATTTATAAAACAACTATATATATATATATATATATATATATATATATATATATATATATAAATACATATACCGACTTTTAGGTGAATTCATTGTTTTGTTATTTAGTGCAGTACATTATTTAGTACTTACAGTATATTTATGATAGCAAAAAAACAAAAAATGACATCACAACTTTTTCATTAAAACCAGTAATGTATAATTTAATTTACTTTAATATTTTTTATTTCCTTTATCAAAAATGGTCAGACAGAGAGGATAGAACCGAAGGATTCCTTTGCTAAGCTTGAATTCATAAATCTAGACAAGTCATTCAGCTTCAAATAGAATTGATGACATTGAATTAGATTTCTTGGATTGGCATGTAGTAAGGATCCCAACTAAATCCGCCCAGATAGAGTCAAACTTTCTAATAGAACGGTGTCCCCTGGACTTAGCGAGGGAAAGTCCTATCTCATTGATTTGCCAGAGGCAGTTTCACCACTCTGTAACCTTGGGTTATGTTATGTTATGTTATGTTAAATATATTTCTAGAGCGCGCGTACACCCAAAGGTTTCATGGCGCTGTTGCAATGTCGTACTGGATCAGGAGGATTACTGGTAGGCTTGAGTGAATAAGAGGGTTTTGAGGAGGGATCTGAAGTGAGGCAAAGATATTCCGAGTCTGAGTTCTGGAGGAAGGGCATTCCAGGTTTGAGGTGCTAGGAAGGAGAAACTAAGCCCACCGTGTCTTTTTCGGTTGAAGCGAAAAGGGGTGAGGAGATTGGCATGCGACGAGCGGAGAGGACGCGTGGGGGAGTAACGGGTGATTAGGGAGGAAATTAAAGCGGGCCCGCTACCCGTTAGGGCTTTGAATGTAATACAGCCCAATTTAAACAAGCAGTGTTTGGCAACAGGGAGCCAATGAAGAAGTTTCAGCAAGGGGCGGATATGTTGGGTACGAGGAAGGTGGGTGATAAGGCGGGCGGCCTGATTCTGGACCAACTGAAGGCGATGAAGTTGATAGATAGGAATGCCAACATAGAGGGAGTTGGCATAGTCAATCCGAGAAATGACTAGAGCCATGAGAATCACAGTGAGGGCCTCGGTGGTGAAAAATCTTGCAATCTTCCGAATTCTGCGTAGATGGAAAAAGCATGTGGAAGTAACTGCACCGATCTGAGGCTTCATGGACAGGTCACTGCTAATTATTACTCCAAGGCTTTTGACTGATTTGGAGGGTGTAGGAGGAATTCCTAATGAGGGGGGCCAAAAATTGTCATTCCAGGGGTTTGAAGGGCCAGTCAGTACCAGCTCGGTCTTATCAGGGTTGAGTTTTAGTTGGCTGGTATTCATCCAGTCCCTGATAAAGCATAGAGTAGCCTGAAAGCTGGATACAGACGCAGTAGTGGGATTAATGTTAAACACGAGTTGAAGATCGTCTGCGTAATTAAAGCAGACTACTTCAAAGTTGCGGAGTGAGTAGATTAAGGGAGCCATATATAAATTAAATAGTAAAGGGGATAGAGAAGAGCCCTGTGGTACACCGCAGGTGAGAGTGGTTTTTTTGGCTGAAAAGTTTGCAAGGCGAACGGCCTGCAAGCGGTCACCCAGAAATGAGGAGATCCATTTTAGGGCCGTGCCCTGGATGCCAGCATCTCCGACACGGTCGATCAAAAGCTTGTGATCGACCGTGTCAAAGGCGTCCGAGAGGTCTAGGAGAACGAGGGCCTGAGAAAGGTTATTATCTGCTCCCCTGCGGAGTTCATTCATCACAGCGAGAATGACCAGATCAGTGGAGTGCGCTGGCCTAAAACCGGCCTGGCGGGGGTCAAGAAAAGACGAGCGTTCGATGAAAGAACTGAGGCATTGTGTAACATGGGCTTCCAAGATCTTGCTCAAGTAGGGAAGGAGGGAGATGGGACGGTAATTGGTGAGATTAGTAGGATCGGCTTGGGGCTTCTTCAGGATGAGAATCACCTCAGCAATTTTAAAAGAAGTGGGCACGACTCCAGTTTGTAGTGAGTTATTGAGAAACGTAAGCGGGGGATCGGGGCAAGAGAGAAAGGCTTCTCGGAGGAATAGGGGGGGGCAGGGATCTGAGGAAGAGCCCGAGCTGACCTTTTTTAGGAGTAAAGGAGAGACCCAAGCTCTTGCATTACATATGCTAGCGGCAATAATAAAGAAAAGGAAGAAGTTGTCTCTGAGAACTAGGTTCATTCATGCTGTGGGGTAGATGTGATCTAAGACTTAGCATAATCTCCTTATAAGTAAGCTGCATGTCCATGCCAGTGCTGGAATTAGTAAACTTTATATCCCCTTTTCAGAATTTGTATGCATAGGGAAGACAGCAAACATGGGAGGATATCAGCCACCACATTTAGGACATTAGGTCTTATCCTCCCAGCAATTCCCAGACCATTTAACAATGGCATTTGGTGTATAATACAAAAACATATTGATTTGATTTGCTGTAATTTCAAATTGATTCAATGTATAGAATGGTCGATGGTATCTAAAGCTGAGCCTATTTCAGAAGGTGCGCTTCATCTGAAAGGTCATGAGAACACTTAGTGATGAGAGTTAATAACATTATAATTATGCCGGATGAGAGCTACATATACCTAGGTGCTCTAAGAAGTTGGGACCCATAAAGGAATAGCCCAAAACAGTTATATACATTTAGGGACAAGATTAATTTTAATGATATTGCAATGGCCGATAATCGAGATTGGAAGGTTATTCCAAACCCTAAGGTTTTTTTTGGTAAGGATAATAAGAGAGGATGATAATTTAACTTTATGATCTGTGCCACCTGAGAAGTCAAGTGGATGCCAAAATATGTATCCATTGAGCAAATTCCACAAATCTATCAGCCTAATTTTGAACAAAACAGGAACTGTCAAGGGATTGGCGAAAGATTGTCACTTCATCTGCATAAGCTGTGATTTTAAGTGCGAGATCACCAGAGACAGCAGGCAGGATATGCTCATTAAGTTGCAGAGAGCACAGATATGGTTCCATATACAAAGGTGAATAGCAAAGGGGACAGCTCACACCCCTGGCTTGTACCCCGATGGATCTGAAACAAGGTGGGAGAAGTACTAAGATATTGTGATTGGCCCATGGGAATATGTTATGAAGACTGTACCTGCTTTTAAAAACAGTCTCCAACGCCAAGAGCTGATACCGTTGCCCAGAGACAAGACAAGCTTACCCTGTCAAATGCTTTTTCAGCTTCTAAGATTATCATGCCCACATTCATGCCTGATTTTGCTACCCTATCGAATGTGGCAACAGCAGTTTTTACATGGGCAGTAGTATCACTTCCAGGTATGAAACCATGCTGCTTACATGATACCACTGTGGTCATGTGAGGGGCAATGCAAAGAGCTGGAATCTTGGCAAATATTTTGGCGTCTGCATTAATGAGGGAAATAGGATGGTAGGAACCAAGCTCCTCCAGTGATTTGAATTTTTTCAAAAAGATTACTATTTAGTCCTGTTCCAGGAGTTGGTGACTCTGCATTAATGTCAATGTCATGGATGACAAAGGAAAGCAGGGGTAAAATAATGCATTAAAAAGTCTTATAAACATGATATCTGTTCCGGCCGCTTTGCCTGAAGGGAGAATAGTCAGGTCAGTCATTATTTCACCTAGGGTAATTTCTGCTTCCAGAGCCGCAGAGTGGTTTTCATCTAAAAGAGGAAGAGCAGGTTTGAGATCCCTATAGAACTCAGAAAATTGCTGAGCAATCCCATCTGTATTGGTATACATCCTGCCGTCCATTCTTTGCCCTGTATGGAGCTCTTTGATCTCCTATCTGAAATTTGATCATATTTGATGTTCCCCATACTTATACTGTAGGGCCCTGTTTTTATTAAACCACACAGCTACCTTATGCTTCAAAACCTGCCCTAAGATTGATTGCTTTACTATTAAAGAGTAATAAACCGATTGCTGATTAGGCCCCCTGCTGTAATATTAGAGGCATGTAATAATTCAAGGGTAAGATGGCATGACGCAGCAGCTGTATATTATTTGTCCTAATCTTGTTTTGGGAGAGAATTAACTGAAGAATATTGACCCGGATTAAAGCCTTCATGGCATCTCAGATTATGTCTGATGAATATGTACTGTGATTAACCTGAATAAATTCCGAAAGGGCTTTTGACATATAATTTAAATTCTCTGGATCAGAAAGCAAATGGCGAGTAAAAAAGAACTGGCATTGCTAGTTGCCAGTTGTTTGAAGGCTAAACTTAACAAGTATTAGAGGTTACTTTAGGACATATTTTTATGGAGGCACCTTGCATTGAATTAAAGCCTGCAAAAATCATATCAATGTTAGAGTAATGTCAGTGTGGCAAAGAATAGTAAGTATACCCTGGCTCTAATGGATATAGAGTCCTCCTCACGTCCAACAACTGATGTAGTCAGGACAACTCCAGGATAGAAGCTCGGGTTCTAAACATCTGTGGTGCATTGCCATGATTAGCAGTATCAGTAATATAATCGAGGATGCAATTAAAATCCCCCATAACCAGGAATTCTCCAGACTAATTCAACAATTGTAACGCTAATATATTATTCAGGCTGGGCTCATCAAAATTTGAGCCATAAAGAGTACATAGCATGATTTTAAAGCCATAGAAAGATATTTGAACTATGACCCACCTACCTCTAGAATCAGTCGCCATATTTAATGTCTTATATTCTAGTTTACTATCTTCCAAATGGCAACCCCTCGAACAGAAACTGCTTGGGAAGTACATGCAATAGTGTGAAATCCTAGTTGTTTTAGGGGGGCTTGATCCTTGTTTGCAAGGTGAGTTTCTGTTACTAATACCATCTGAGGCCTGTACACTCTTATCTCTTCTCAGACTAGCTGTGCCTTGCTGGCAGAGTTGAGGCTCAAAAGATTCCAACATAAGAAGATCAATCTACCCATTTGCATAGTAGAAGATCAAGACCTTGAATGAGATGTTTTGATGAACCGGTCGGCCCAAGCCTTAAAATAAAACAGAAAACAAGATTTGAGAACATATTTCTGACCATTTTGACTTATTTTACCCCCAAAAGCAAAAAGAATGACAAAGACAGACTCAAGTCAAGTCAAGTCAAACAAGCTTTATTCGGTTTAAAGCAACACAAGCATAAAAGCATCCTAAAACTTATAAACCTCTTCACATCACAAAAATATGCAATAAAATTCATTTAAAAAGGCAGAAAGATAAAACAAAACCCCAACAGCAAACCCTGAATGACCATATACATAAAGTGCTATGTACAGGATATCCAATTCAGAGCAAGGCAATAACTCTAGTGACATCACTATTCCAAAAAATATAGGAATAAAGTGCATTAAATTTAAAATGTCATCAATGTATCTACAGAGGCATAATATATAAAGCGCCCTGTACAGTTGATACAATTTAAGAACATGGTCTTTAACCACGGGCATCATTTATTTGTGTGCAATCCATTTTCTTCATAAAAAAGAGCATCAAGATGAGAATTATTTTGTCTTATTTAGATTGCCTTCTAGGTGTAAAACACCAATGCATTGCAAACCTAATGTGTGCTAGGCCACAAATATACTCAAAGGCAATTTTATATGTGAACAGTCTCTCCTTTAAAATAATTGACTTAAGAGACTCTTCCTGATGTCTCTATATAAACCACACAATAAGATAAAATGCAACGCTGTCTGGTCTGATTTTCCATTGCATGGGCACTTCCGAAGATTATGGTTCTACTTGCCCATCGTTGGAAAAGCTATTAGAAAATGGGCTAATCCCATTCTTAGTCAAGTAAGATCAAATCTATTTTTTGTGTTTGTGACCTGTAATAAATTATATTGTAACCCCGTCCCAGAAGTCCTATCTAAGTGTGCCTTTGTCATTGGTTTCATGTTTGCATCAACGTCCCTTAATCAATTCCATGATTCCATTAGACTACTATTCAGGTTTTTTTGTCATTCAAGTATTTGGGAGGGATTGTTAAAATCAATTTTTGAGGAACATTCATTTAAAAGATTTTTAATATACATCAGCCATGGGATTTCTTTCCATGGTTGAGTGCAACGCAATCCTTAATGGCATCCTGTGTAAACTTTGTACCTTCCTTGCTCCATTTCCCGTACCAGGCATTTAAACTTACTGTACTTAAAAATCAATAATATAAGAGGCTTCCAACTCTTCATGCACGCTATATGTAGGAGTAGAGTTGGGTACAGCTACCGGCCTTCGTAGAAAGATATTTTCTTGGGTTTGAAGCATTGCACAATTAGCCGCACCCCATAGTGCTGCGCCTCAACAGATTCCAGTAAGACATTTGCTCTCATATAGTGTTATGATTTCCCTAATAGGTTTATTACACATTTATTCTGGAGAATCTGCAAATTACTTCAGTTTTCCTGATAAATGTTAATTTACAATGTTCAATGTTGGCTCCCCAGTGTCCTTTTGCTGTAAATACTAGTCCTAGATATACGAAAAAATGTGTTACTGCAATAGGGACGCTGTTTACATGATGGGTCCTAGTTTTTACTTTTCCATGCCCACACACCATCGTAAATGTCTTTTTCAAATTAAGTACCAAATCCTTTTCATGCATAAATTCAGCAAATTTTTTAATGAGGGTCTGGAGCCCATTCGCATTTTCAATAAAAGAACTGAGTCGTCCGCATATAGTAAAGTCGGGACAGCGTGTTTGCCTACTCTAGGGACATCAGTGTTTAGTTTTTGCAAACTTTCATCTACTCCATTTATGTATAAGGAAAAGAGGAGTGGGTAAAGCCTACACCCCTGCCTACATTCCCGTGTTACCCTAAAACTAGTGTTGCACTCTCCATCTGGCCCGTATCGAACACTTGAGCTCAAACGGCTATATGTTTGTGAAAGGTAATTGATAATATCGTTTGGTGCACCCACATGAATCAAAGTTTGCCATAGCTTCGCATTATTTACTAGGTCAAAAGCACTAGTAAGGCCGACAAAACAAAGATCCAAATGGCCCTACTTTACAATTGTATACTTACTAATCAGTAACTGCAAGTTGATACATTGTTCAATTGTTCCTTTATCCCTTCTGAAGCCATAGTGTGATTCAGTGAGAATTTTATTTTTATCTGTTCATATTTCCAACCTCGCCAACAGTATCCTGCCCAACAATGTTGAGGTTGTGGCAAGGAGGGAGAAAGGGTGATAGCATTTGGCATCTATTCTATTGCTCTTTTTAAAAACCGGTACAATTATACTTTTGGTCCATGTTCTTTGTATCAGCCCCCCCGCAATGGTATTAAACACTTTTTGTAAAAGTGGTGCCCAGAAACCCATATGAAATTAAAAATTGTCTATTGGGACCCCATCAACACCAGGTGCCATTATAACCCAAATGCTGCCATTATAACCCAAACACCCACTCTTTTGTGGTTTATTATTTGCAAATGTGTCCAGAACAGTTGCAGTTACATTCAGTAGTTTATCATCTACCACATTAGTTAGTGCAATTCTTGCAGCCGCTAAACGCTCCTCAACATTAACGATCTCACTGTTAATTAAACCCATCACGGTACCTAAGTAATTTGTGACGGGTGCAATCAATCTTGCATTTTTGTTTTTACTGCCTGCTGCAGCACCCGCAAGCTTATGCTTTCCCATAATTGTAAACAATGATAGAGACCATAAAATGGGGCACAATGGGATGAATATGTCCGTAAACAGTTGTTACAGCAACTCTTACCGTAGTTCTGGGAGTCTTGTTGACAAGCGTTAGGGATGTGGCCCGGCCGGGCGCAGATGGGCCCGTCCTTGGCCCAGGTGCTGCGGGGGTGAGAGGCCCTTTTCAAGCGCCTCTAGGAGTGAAGGAAGTTGGCGGCAGCACTCGCGTCATGTAGAATGCCAGGAATGGTAGTCCCCTGGCCCCCAGTGTCTCAGGCAAGCGTGTCCCGAGCTGCTGGGGTAAAAGGCCATTTTTAAGCACCTCCAGGCACAAGGGAAGTCGTTGTGGGCACTCATGCCGCGTAGAATGCCAGGAAATGTAGTCCCCAAGCCCACGGTGTCTTAGGCAAGTGCATCCCATGCTGCGGGGCTGAGAGGCCCTTTTCAACTGACTCCAGGCACGAAGGAAGTCGGCGGTCGCACTCGCGCTGCGTAGAATGCCGGGAAATGTACTCCCTGGGCAAGCAGACTCCTCCAAACCCCACTCTCCAACCCAATCCCTCCCCTAAAATCCCTACCCTCTGTCTCTGGCTTAGAGAAACATCCCTGGCCCAAGACAGCCACTAGAATGGCAATCTAGAGTGCAAGCCCCTCCTGAGCTTCCCAGTCCCACAACAAGCTGTGCTTAAAGATCCATCAGCTGGTCTGTAATAATAAGGATAAGCATTCCTACCCCCCTCCCCCCTGTTTGCCATTTCCCCCCTCTTGGTAGCAGAGTGAAAGAAAGAAAGTGGAAAGCAATGGCACAAATAATCAACTAACTAATGGTCCCCCTTTTTAATATTTACAAGAACCTGTGAGGCATCATAATCAGTACTCGACCATTTTTAATAATCTTGAGCCTAAATGGGTCTTGGAGAAAAACCTGGGCCCCACCGCCTTTTCTAGGATTTATCACAAGTCAAAGTTTCCACTGCCTTTCCATAGGGGACTTGCAAAAGTCAGAGCGCACCAAGATTGACATAAGTGGGGGACAATGATGGGCAGAGCTTGTCTCTGAGAGGTCTACCTCCTCCTCTTGTCTCCCCAGCTCACCTGTGGATGCCGTGTGAGCCTCTGCCGTGCTGAATACTGCCTCTTTTTGCTCTCTGCCTGCATTTTCCCCCCTCGTTCGGGGCTTTAGATTCGAATCTTGGCCCCTGCCGTCTATGTGGCAGCTGCTCATCTGGGGGCGATGCAGACTTCTGACCCCGGTTCGGGTCTGCTGCTCTGCTCCTCTCTGTTTCTTCGGGACAGGCCCGAGATCCAGGGCAATGGCACAATTGCATCTTGGAGCATCCAGTGGTGGCCGTGGCGTCCTCTCCACACTAAAGGGTCAACTAGAGTCCGGAGCTGTGCAGGATATCTACTCGATCCTTGAGCAACCAGTACATCAGCAAGGCTCTCAGGAAGGATTAGCACAATAAGCTTCCTCTGTCAGATGAACATTTTAAAGCTGCTCCACTCAAGATTGACAATCAGCCTCCTCCAAGCTTCTACCTCGGAAATTCACATTTCAGTAGTGTGTGATTCCCAGTTGGTAGACAGGCTAATGGTAGAGGCCTCCCGAGGATTACCATCTCCTCCCTTGATGGCTCTAATTCTGGAAAATCACTCCACAAAGAGTCAAGGCAGCAGTCTCTCTGGGTGCCCTGCCACTGCTACTACCATCACTACTGCTGTTATGGAGGGCACGCAGGTTCAGTGTCCTGACAACAAGGCAGTTGGATGTACAGATCAAATTGTTAGTACTTAGGGATGGGTTGACCTAAATATCCTAGCCTTAGATATAGGCACTGTTCCTTTACCAAATCATACCCTGATAGAAAGCTATTCTTCCTCTAGCCAACTATATGTTAACTATTTTGCATGTGCTGTTAATCCTACTGTGCGTCCAGGAAGTTTAGAGCCTGCATCCACCCCCCCCCCCATACCCCACTCTCTCCCCATCACTGAGCTCTCATGATCTACCTGGTGCCAAGTAGGTACATAGCCAGGGGTGATGAGACAACTGTATTAGTCACTCCATAGAGTCCTACTATGGTGTTTTTTAACAAAGTCACCAGAGCAGCCTCTCAGGTAGGGCAGTGGCATCCAGAAGCTAGGAGGAAGCCTAAAGGGGGCTCCAAATAATCTCCCTGTGTTAGGACTGCCCTGCCTCGGTGCAAGGCAAAGGATGGGTGCTTGGATATCGATCTGAAAGCAGCTCCCTGCGCAACTGGGTCAAGTCAAAGTGGAGGTAAAGACTAGTCCTGGGTGGTTAATTCCACTTCGCTGGTTCAGTCAGCAGTGTTTTGCCACTAAATCGCGCAGTTCGGCAAAAAAACTCTGCCGACTGGTGGAGTGGAGTATGCTGGCATGTTTAGAGAATGATGAGGGAGAAGCTCCATAACCCATACTGTGAGCTTAGCTAAGATCCATGGATGCTTCGCTTAAGTCTGATGTCAGCAGACTAGGTCCAATAGCTAATGTGTTCAGCACCATTACACAGGAGCGATTGGTGTACTCTTATCCTCCATATTTAGTGTGATGCAATGTCACACCCAACATGGTGGTTAGGAATACATGCGTGCAACACTGTTGTTGATTGGCTGAGGCAGAGCAATGGTTTGATGATTTGCTAATGGCCGACCCGGAAGCCGCACGGTAGACAGCTCATCTTCTTCCCTGGTACGCTTAACATTGTCGGCTCTTTAGTCTTTGGGGCACGTTGCACTGAGCAGCATACAGGTACTTGTTTCTCTAAGCCTCTGCATCCCTATTTTTACTCCTGCACCAATGGAACTCAGGGGTGGAATCCACCACTGTCTGAGCTGCAGCACAAAGCTAGGATTTTTTCATGTCTAGAGTACCGGATGCTGGAGATCCCAGACTGTGCCTGGCTCATGCGCAGCTTGGTTGTAAGCTTTGGAAGGTAGCACATTAGAGTGGTCTAACTGTGCTCTGCCATGCTGTATTTGATGGACCGCTGGACTTTAGCTCTTCTGCAGGCAAAGGACCAGCTTCACCATCATGTCTGACCCCAATACAGGCTGCTTAGTGTTCCTCAGTCTTCGTGCACCTCAGTGCTGCGTCCTGCGGGGTAAACTTTACTGGATTCTGAGCCAACCTGATGCAAAAAGCAAAACCTGAGGGAACACAGCTCAAGGTAACATTATCTCTTGTTTTATTTTATCCCAGTAAAATTGCAGAGCCACCCATCGATATACATGGTTGACTTCCTTGGGTCCTCGCCAATAAGAACACGTACTGACTACTAACAGTACAGCAGAGCAGAACTCCGCAGGATCTTGCAGTGTTTTTATGCAACTCCACAGAATTCCACAGAGTAAAATTCAGCAAGCTCTTCCCAACCCTAGTAAAGACCCTGAACATGAGGCTATCATCGACACATGTCCAGGATATTGTGCCAGAAGGCATAATAGGGGACAAGTCATCTAAGCTGGGTCATCAAGGCCCTGAAATGCCCCCTCTTGGAATTCTACCTCATTATAGCAACTTAGATTCAGCTGAATTACTTTCAAGAGGCTCTAAGCTACCAATTGAAGTCCTAAACAATTATTCTCCTTATCGCTCCACTTCAGAAGATTTCACTGACTCCCTCTCCATGAATTGTGAGGATGAGCCCTTCCTATCGACCTTACTACAGCTCCTGCAAGCACAGTGAGCAGAACCTCAACAATACTATGCTCAAGCTCAGGAGTATAGTACAGCTATCCAGCAATCATTAGCTAAAGTTACCAACATGGTCTCCATTCTCTCTATAGAGATGGTGGATGTTCAACAACAAGTGTCTGATCTAGAGGATGCTGGAGCACTTACAAATAAGACCATTAAATGTCAAAACCAGCACCTTGATAAAATCCAATTTAACATTGAGTACTTGGAAAACTACCAGCGTCGTAACAACCTTCGCGTTTTTTACATTCCAGATGGGAGAGAAAGGGAGAACCCTAGACAATTTATTGATTAACTGTCCGCAGTAGCATTTCCAGAACTCTCAGATTAGGACATGGGCTCTCAATTTCAGAGAGCGCGCTGCGTCCTTCTCAGGAGGTGTAGTTATAATACTCCCATAACTCCTGTAATAAAGCAACAGATCCAAGACCTATATTAATTTAAATTGGTGACTTTTTGCTAAGGCAAGCAGTATTAGTCAAAGAGCGACCGTCTGCTCCTGTGCTGTTTGACTCTATGTCAATCTTGGTGAGCTCTGACTATTGCAAGTGAATATCTTTTCAAATGTAACTTTTTATAAGGTATAGGTCAAATGATTCTAAAACTTTGAAACCATCTGATTATGAAAGTCCACCACCCATCTACAGCAGAAGCGCAATATGACATCTACCAATCATAGCGAGGCTGACAACATAAAAAAAGAAATGCATGCACAAAAAGTCTTTTCCTGGCTTCACTTTGTAGCTGAAAATGTTTGTAGATGTGCCCCTTTGTTTGAGGAGCAATTATTTGAGGAGAAGGCGAGTGAAGGTTTGGAGGTAAAGGATTAAAACATTTGGGTGGAGATTTAACATTGTTTCAAATGCTGTGCTGAGCAGCATGAAAAGGAAAGAGAAGGAGAGTGTCCAATTTACAAAAATAGGGCACCCTCCTCCCTTTTCCCTTGCGCTGGTGCTGAAATCAGCTGCCTTGTGCCATGGAGACAACTTTGCGCCAGGGTGCAATGGGGTCTCCCCGAGTCTAGCATAGGTTTTGTACTGGAAGGGAACTTTTCCAGTACAAAATACTATGTTTATACTAACTTGAAGCCTTTTCCCATATTGTTTGTGTGCTGTACAGTGCGGCACACATGCAAAGTCGGAAAAGGAAGAAGAAATGAAAGCACACAGTTTTCTTACACTAAACCCCTTTTACTTAGATTAGTAAATTGAGTTTAACATGAGAAGCATTGGGTGGTTGCATTAGAATGCCCTTGCTCCACCCATGGTACTCCCCTTTGGCGCTAAGTAATGTAAAGCAATGTGGTGCACTGTGTTGCATTACTTTCCCATTATTTCCAGCACTAAACAAGTTGAGCACTGGAAAGTATATTGGGAAAAAAAGTTTTTTCCCCGATTTGCGTCACTTTTGTGACTCTAAAATGGCATAAAATCTTACTAAATCTCCCCCGAAGTATGTTCAAGCAAGCAGCCATTTCCAGATGCTACTTGCTACTGGATCTTGGGCAACGTTGTTAAGAGGTAGCATGAGCCGGATTCACCTATATGTTTTTTCCAATCTATACTGGCCTATGTGAAAATCCTAGTGAACTCAATGTTATGGCCACTGGATCTTTCCAGAGGGTCTCTTGTGACAATGTTGGCCTCTCACAGGCACTCTCCTCCCTATTGTTGCGTAAACAGAGCTTTTGGATCACCTTTACAACATAGGAATTCACACCCATGGCAGCACCAGCGTTAAATGTGACTGTCAAGTGATTGTAGCGTCCCAAAACCCGACCCAATATATACTGGAGTAGAGTTATAGCTTTTGGGTTACTAATATGAGGCAGTGGTAATCCAATTGATCGTTCATTAATAATTTAGACCCTCAGGATCAATAGAAACAGAATATGCATTTCAAGATATTTATTTTAAATGTTTATTTTAAAATGCCAGGATTTAGTGCAAAAAATATTGGTAACAATACAGAAAATAACAGTAACAGTAAAAATAGGGATAAATTGTAACATCCCAATGTATAGTATGTAACACCCTCACTGGCTATATCTAAGCACTATGCTAGTTCTAGCAAATGAAAATGTAATAAGCCTGAGGCTCGGTGGAGATGTGCATACCTGGATAACAGTGTTTGTTGTCTGTTTGGAATTGCTTGTCAGCTATTTTGAGCACATGGCCAAGAGCATCTGTTTAGGAACTTTATCCTGGCAGCAGTTTGTGAAGGCAAAATGGAATGCTTCACAGAGCCTCAAGGATGCTTGTTAGGGACATGTTCAGTTGAGATGGAATATGGTGCTCTGCTCATCTGGATCTGTGATCTGTCAGTAACATAGGGGAAGCTTTTCTACCGACAAGTGGTGACGTGGCAGTCTTTTATATTACATCTTATCTAAGGTGGGATTTGCAATGTCACCTTAGGGATGTTTGATATAACCAATAGGCATCAAGATGCTAGTCTAAGATGCATTTCTTCAAACAGGTAAAAGCATGACAATTGTTCTTTGCTTGACCTTGAAGTTGAGATAAAAGGGCACTTATTGCAGACTGATGTCTCATCAGGTGTTTTGCTGATGTCTATTTCTAAATTTCCTGACTCTTGAAAGATAGGCACAGTCGACATTTGCATCTAAGGCAGATATGTTAATGACTCTGCAGCCTCTGCCTGCATAAACTAGAGTGGGGCCTTGTAATCTTTACATTATATAGACATGCCGTATCTGGGCTAGAGGTAGGTGATAAATTCTACTCCACCGGCGAAGTTGCCTGACTTTTGCCCACTCCGTGTTCTGCAGGTAACTCAGAGTTCCTGGCAAATTCTGCCAACCACTATGTGACAGAGAATTTTCTCATGTGCACTTGGCAAAGGTAAGCTGGTGAGCCTGAGCAAGATTTGGTGTACCCTAGTGCATTTTTCTTCACTAGTAGGGCACCTGCCGAGATTTTACAAACGCATGTGTACACTGGTGGTAGCGACCATTCGTAGTCAGAAAGCTGCCGATCATATAGAAAATATACTCAAGCTACAAAAAAATCAATTTGAGAAGCAGCATCATCTGGCATGCTGCGTGGTGCCATTCCTGCTGATTTTTCAGTACTGAACAAGCTTCTGGCACTAAATAATGAAAGAGCAGTCGGATGAGCCGAATTCTGCCCATTCGCAGAACTCCACAGAATTGCACTGTATTTGCATGTAACTCTGCAGAATTCTCCTGAGTTTGCCCAAAGGTAAACAAGCAGGATAGCTAAAGAAAATAGAGACTGTAGCTAAAATGGAACCTGCCCTGTATGTGTTTTCAAACCAGAAAGGAAGTGATTAAAATAGATTAGATAATAGAATTATGAAGAAAAACAGTCATATGAATCATGACACTCGTGGAACTATTTCTAAACTAAATAATCAGTAAATTTGCACTGAATATATTTGTTGATTGATATTGGTTATCTGTCATATTAATTATGCATTTACAGAATAATGCACACGCCAGAAACATGCATTTGATAAAAAAATGTATTTATCACTACATGTTTAAAGCACATCCTTAAACTGAAATGAAAATGGGTTCTCAGCGTTGGAGACAGGATCCTTATGACATGGAAACATTTTGCAGCATTACCCAAGACAGTCCTCCGCCAGTTACTCATCAAAGGATGTCCTTAAAGTGAGTCTGAAATTTCATGCAGAGTATCCCCCATCTCATGTATAGCCTGCAGCAAATCAATTTGTTGCTCGAAAAATTGTTATTCAGAGGAGATTCATGTACAAGGAATGCTTTTCCTCATCAGAGGTGCTCTCGCCTTCTGTTGGATGAGAGGCGGGAGATGCACTTTCATGGAAGGCATACGCTTTAGTTCATAGATGGAGACCTGTGATGTCAGGGCTGTGTTGAGGTGATTGATGGGTTGGTGTAGTTAGCATCTGTAATTGCTTGACTGGTAGCTGGAGACTGCAAATCCTCATTAGGGATGCATTAGGAACACTGCTACACAGCTGTGAAGTGGCCTTCAGTCTTTTTGGTGTAAGAGCACCAATGCCTACCCCTTTGTCCATGTCCTCCTCTTCAACCAGCTCTTGTCAATCATAATTGTCCTCCTCTTCCTATTCTTCTTGAGCAGTGCTGGCTGTAGGTACTGCTGCATGGATGGGTATCAGATTCTCGTCTAGGATTGCCTCCTGTCCTATGCTTAAGGATGGTTCAGTATCACCATTACCATCAGTGTCACCAATAGCTGGAAGAAGTTTGCAACAGACTGAGTACATTACATTCTAGTTCAGATGCCAATAAACACCATATTTCTTTCAAAAAACAAATTAAAGTTATTACCGCATAAGTCAACATGTGGTATCAAGTATTAAACCATGTATGGGATTAAAACATCTGTAGAATGTGACCTCACCAACTCCAGCCAGACGATTTTGGAGATCTCCTTTGATGTCAGTTGCTGACATGAGTCATGGAAGCTGTACTGTATGTCGAAAGTTTAGCTAGACTCAACAACAAGAAAGAAAGAGGAGGTGTAGGTTAATTTCCTTTAGGGATTGTTAATAATTGTTCATGAATGGAAAACCATGAATGTAACAGAAACATACTCATGAGCTTGGACCCCAATTTAAAAGTGTTTTATACAAATTGATATACATACTAATAAGATAACAAAGAGTTAGTGATTGCCTAAACTATGAGGAGCTGTAGATGTTAAGATCACAACTTCATACAATTACCTATGGACAGATGGTAGAGGGCCTAATGTCCGATGGCCTAATGTTCCCTGATGTTCTAGTTGAAGTTTTTCTCAAATTTGGCTCTAGGGGCTATCACCTGACAGAAGCTACCAGGAAAGAGAGACATCTATATTGGACTAAGCCATTTCACGCCAAATGATTTTAGGCTACCTTGAACAAAGTGAAACGTAAATTAAATTCCTACCTAAACATTGTCAAAATTCTGATGCACGCTTAAAATCAACTCAAATAAAGTAAACTACAATTTGGCATATTTAGCTTGTTGACAACAGAGATATGTGATAAAAGATATACAACTATCATGTCAGAAAAAAAATGCCATGTCATGTGGTACCAGTGCAGGTGTGACAGACTAAAGTTTACAGAAAACTGATGGATGGAATACTTGAATTAATCTTCTTCATTGGTAGTTACTTGGAGCCCCATCCGAGTCCATCATTTTCTTTGCACACCAGGTCACTCCACTTAGGATCCAACCGTATGCAAATAACTCTTGACCATTTGCCAATGGGAACAGTCCAGCCTGAACTGCTAGACTAGGTCCTCTTAGAACTGAAACACAAGCAACCAGGGCTGGATTAGCCATCGTAAGGCGAATAAACCAGGTATAGATTGGTTCCACTGACACAGTGTGCATGGGAAAAATGTTTGGGCATACACCTTCCTATTCCACTTAGGGCAATATACCAAAGTACATAAAATAGTGATCAATGGAATGCTAGAATTAATCTTAGACTGGTAATTATTTGGGCTGCATCTCAGCCCATCATTATTTTCTACAATATGTCATCTTAGTTAGGACCAGCCATATGCGAAGTAGTATTGACCCTGCTTTCATGGGAACTTTCTAGCCTAAACCACCAGGCCAGGTCTTCTCTCAAATGGAACACAAGCAATCCAGGAGTAGTTTCACCCATTAATGGCTCATCAACCAGATGCAGGTTGGTTCCACTGACACAGCGGGTAAAGGAACCACGCCTGGACATTCCCTGCCCACTTATGGTGAGACACTAAAGTATTCAAAAAAGGGATGGATGCAATTCATGATTTAATCTCAGCCACTGGTGTTTACTCAGACCTCATCCCAGACCATGAATATTTTGCACACCATGTCACTTTAGTTAGGAACCAGCCATATGCAAACAACTCTTCTACTTCTTCTATTTGTTTCCTGGAACAACATCATAGGGCCTAATAAATACATTAAATAAATACTACCAATTCTTAGTGTACCAGTATACATATCAAGATACATTTTTACCCAGCTTTAATGACATGGTTGAATGTATACTCCTATGTGTGTGTAGTTTTGTTAAAAAGTGCACAGATCAGTCGTTGATGGTGTTTAGTGTTTCAGGACAGACCTTGTGTGTTAGCCTGCTGAAGTTACACGGATGTCTGCCCCAGCTGAAGGATTCCCTCAGGCTGTATGCGGAAAAGTGAAAATACACTACCAGAGTCCTAAATTATTTGCTGCCAACTACTAACAAGCAAAAGACTTGGTATAAGTCACTTATAAACTTTTAACTGGCTAAGGAACATAAGCGTTCTTTACACTACACAGTATCACTTTTTTCGTGAATTGTTTTTTTTTTATATTGATGTTATATTTAGTTGAAGGTCTTTTGCTTGTGGTCTTTCTGTAGTAGGCAGCAAAGAACTTGTGACTCTGGTAGAAATCTTGCTGGGCTTTACCTTTACCCGTATCCATACCAGTACAAGACTTATCATGGTAAGCGTTTTCTGTGACATTTGGAGTACAGTTTGTTTTGTAGGAGGCGTATGTGTTTTTGAGGACAGCAGTGAGAATCAATGGATAGAAGAGAAATCACATTTATTTTGTTGTGGCTGTGAGATATTGAGTTTGTGTTCCAGTGTAACCCTAGTCTTTTGTATCTGCTGTTCTTTGCCTGTCCCTCTTCAGAGCTATCTTGCTCTGTCTTTATGCTGTTTCTTTTTCACAAAGGAACAATGAGTACGGGAGAGGCTATGTTTGACGTATCTGGGTGTTTTTCTAACATACTTGTATTTTGAGACATGTTCTGCAACATGGTTCTCTGTTAAGGAGTTACCAGAAGGATGACATGCATCCAGAGATAGGATGTCACTGTTGGACTCATTGTGGGTGTTTATGAACTTCTGATTTTAAGTCAAGGTCATTTCTTTAATTATTATATCTGGACCATGTGCTCAATTAAACTGTATGTATCTTGTTATGTGTTTTTGATATAGAATTTGTCTTAGTCAATGTATATATATTTGTCTCTTTAAATGTGTCCGCAGCCCTGAAGAAGGCCTTGCCTTTTGTGAAACGTGTTGATGGGTCTGTATGTAATAACCTCAAGATTGAAAAGAAAAAAGAAATGAAAAAAGAACATTCAAGCAATGTGAAAGGGCAGGCATACACTGTATGTATGACATACTGTGCATTTATGTTCTTAGCTCCTGTGGTGGCACACAATTTGCTGTCTAGCGCCAACGTAGGCACCCATGCACCAAGGGTCACCTTCCTGCACAAAAACAATTCAGAGAGGTTCACCTCTTTCCATGTGTGCTGCAGAATTGAACACATGGAACGAGGAAACAACAGGGAGAAATTACAATATTTCTCCTTGTTACGACTGCTCTAGAGAGCCGTACGATTTTGGCCTTGCCCCCGGTTTTGTCATAGAGTAAATCGGAGGCAGCGTCAAAATGAATGGGTGCTGCCCCTGGAAAACCCACTACAGCACACATGGAATGCCTCCTTCATGCAGAGCAAGGAATGGCAGTGGCATGTGCTGCTTTGTTTTACTCCTTATCTATGAGGTCATGCAAGCCATGCAGAGTGGCTTTACGTCACCTCATATATATGATTGAGAGAATTACTTTTTTGATGATCCGGCGGCTCAAGACTCTCATACATGAGACACGGTGTCTGCGAGTTGTAAAGTATGGCTGTAAGCTACATGTAGTTAGTTTATTCTTGTAAATTCTGACTATTCAGACTTCACTTGTTCAAATGAGGGCTTGAAGACATCTGAGTTACAGAATGTTATAGTCAGTTTACTAGTACTACAGTTTTCCTACTTGCTAAAAAATACAAATCACAAACCAATGCCCTAATTTACAAAAGTAACTTACACTATTTGATTTCACAAAATCAGTGCAAACTACAAATAACAAAAAAATAAGAAAATATGTGAGTCAATTACTTAACTTAATAAAGATAGCTAATTAAAATAACAATGAAAAGGAACTATTGGTAAAATAAATCGTGTTACTTAAAAGAAGTAAAAATCTTACTGTAAAAAAATGTAAAAATAGAATATATGTGTTATTAAATTATACCATATTTCAAATCTACAAAAATGATTTAACATTACCTATCTTAAAACATTTAATAATTGTTCATGCTTATTAAAACATGTCTTCTTTAGGTAGAAACTTATACCTTAGAAAAAAATGTGATGTATTAAATGTCCATTTATTAAAATGTAATATCTTTTTTAAATTCACTTTTTTATTTTCCCCTACAGTTTACCATGCAGGGGACTCTGCCCTGAATGTGGTATATTATTCAGTAGGACTCTGTGGGGATACGTTAGTAGACTGCTCCAAATTGTTGGCTCAAGTTATCTAAAAGAGCTGCCTTTTGTAATAGGAGAAACACGGGTCAGATTTGATTTTGTGGACCAGACAGCCCTAAAGGAAATGTAAGAATGGATCAGACACTAAAGGTAGTGCGGATCTGTGTTTGCTAAGATGATGCTCCAAATAGTTCAAGCCAACAACCTGCAAGCAATGCAGTTCTATGAGAATGAGATCGAATGATGATGTGGGGAACGTATAAGCAGGTGGGTTGCAGTGTTTTAGATTATTTTCAGTCTTCTCAGTAGCGTCTAGCAAAGGCAATGATCTAAGACATTACTGTTGTCCAGGTGTAAGTGGTAATGGCCTGGGCCCTTGTTTTCTGGGAGAAGTACAGAAGGAACCTAAGAGCTTCCTCAAGTACCCTCAGGAGCAGGCTCTCAAAGTCTTAAATTGATAGTGTATGGTTAGATTAAGGTATATCAGAAGTCTGGAATTTTCACATTGGGTTTTGAAGTAGACTGTTTAATGCTATATGCAATGATATATTATTTTCAGAGAAAAAAAATTCTTAATTTAGAATTGCCTCAAAATTCTGAATGGCACAAATTTGATATATTTATTTTTGGGAAGAACCCTGTTATTATTATTCACATTTCCACCTTCAACACTAGCATGGAAAATATCAGCGTGACATTGTATTCCCAACTTTTTAAGTCTTTTGTCTTCCATCACTTATCTACCCTTTCCCTATGGTTTTGATTCACATTATCTCCGAGCAGCACTCTTACAATAAGTGCCACTCTTCCAGATTATTAGTCGTTTATCCCCAGGGAACATTAATGATAAAGCTCTCAGACCCAAGTCCCCCGAGCAAGAACATAAAGTAGATGTTGTGTCAATAGGATGCATGCATAGATATATATTGCTGAAATTAGCCACTGATTTGTGGAGGTGACAAAAGCAAAGCAGTGAGGTCTGAAATCGGATATTCAGCACTGATCAAAGGGAAGCAGCCATCTTTAATTCATCCAGTGTAGCTGCTAAGAATATTTTCAACAAGACTGTGTAATCTCTGTAATTCTTGATAAGGCCGTAATGAAAGGAAAGAAGTGTCATTGTCACTAGGACTATCTACTGCTTTCCCTGTGTTCTGTGTTCATTCGCCCATAAGTCCTACAATGTTGTGATGACATCGCTGCAAGTAAAAAATCAAGGCCTTGTCAAAGTGCATCAATATTTCCAGGCAGGTGTCCTTACTTTCATGCACAACGGAGAAACCGATGTCAAGGAACATTTTGCACGAAAATGAGTGAGAGGTAAACCACTAAAAACACATTGTTTCGGAATCCAATAGATTGGAGAAATACATGTTATATTAACTTTTGTTTCTGATTCCTTCAGACAAGGATTACTTTACTTGCAGTTAATAAACACAAAGAATATATTAACTTTAAATTTACCAACACAGTTAAATCTCAGAGAACAATATTGTAAGCTTTTGAGGTCACATAATACTTATGTAGCAGATGTAGCACAAGCCATGAAAATATAGGACTTCTTC
The DNA here is from genome assembly GCF_964204655.1 of Triturus cristatus. NCBI lineage: Eukaryota > Metazoa > Chordata > Amphibia > Caudata > Salamandridae > Triturus > Triturus cristatus. The sequence continues at coordinate 163,226,839 of NC_140585.1, forward strand.
AGATATGGAAAAGGTAAGCTCCATTCCAAAATAAGTATCAGACAAAATGAGGAATTGCTAATTATGTCCCCTTCCTTCCTGCCATATTGTAGACATTCATTGCAATCCCTTCTTAAGGTAGCGACTTACAGTAGCAACATCCTTGTGCAAGATAAATAACTACAAATTGAAAATGTGTTAGTAGTGCCAGTGGGAGTTGGAGTTGTGGAAGTGAACTTATCACTGGAATGCAACAGGCTCTGTAACTTTGTGCTGGTTTCCCATTTCATAGGTGATACATTTTCTCAATGGGGCTGACATTTCTGATTAATAGGATGTGGGGACCCTTGAGCAATGTTTGAATCTAGCTTAACTTATTGGGAAGTATACACATGCCAAAGGCGGAGAATTATACCTCTGCTTTGCTTACCTGAGCAGTGCTTTTGACTTAGTAGACCATACAATTCTCTCGACCACTTTTGTCGCTATGGGGGCGCCTTTACCAGTCATCCGCTTTCTGGCAAAACTATTGTTAAAGGGTGGATTTCATGGTGCAATACATCAGCTTGATTTGAGCAGGGGTGCTCTATCTAGAGTAACCCTGGGCATAGTTCGCGTAGTAGCGCTACGCGTAGCTATACAAAGTGCACTTCGCACTACGCGAGCTACGCGTACTGCATAGTGAACTGTGCAATATGCTGTTCGCTCTTTTTACAATGTGCTAGATGCTTGTCCGCACTGTGCAATCCATGCAAACTGCATCTTGCACAGTGTAAGCAGTCGTTTTCTGCCGCTTAGATTTCTACTGGAGCGGCAGCTTTCTCAACGTGGACTGGTAGTTTCTCATCGCGAGTGGTCACGAGCATACGCGACCACTCGCAATGAGAAACCTGACCTCCCCGCTTTGAGAATCTCGCCGGGAGGTTTATTTTTCACGCTCGCGATCGGCAACTTGATGTTGCTGATCGCGAACGAGGAAAAAGTCTCACCGGGATGTCATTTTGCTCGCTCGCAGTCGCCAACTTGACATTGAGGACCGCGAGCAAGCAAAAAATGACAGCTACACTACGCGTGTTTGCACTGTGCTACGTGCAATTCGCGTAGTGCGAAGCAGCACAAACTTCGCAAACTACGTGAGCGTAGCGTAGTACTTTGCCCAGGGCCAATCCAGAGTAAGGAAATACATGTGTGAGATGCAGGAACTGAATCAGGATTGTTTCAATTTATTTGAAGACACAATTTCAAATAATAAATGTTAAGATACACTTGGTTAAATAAAAAAACTACGCAGTCTTAGCAAAAACCGGGTGTCAAAGACACATTTTGAGATACGGGGCAAAAATATGCAATCTAATAAGACTTAAAATCACACACTGCAGAGGAGAAAGAAAGAGACAATTTCAAAATAAAGCAAAGTAATTGCAACCTTAAATAACAATTCTAAATGAGAGTATGGTTAACCGGGAGCACACATGCAGGTCGTGATCCAAGAGTTTCATGGTGCAAGGTGTTCCGTCGAGTGTAGTGTGGGCAGTTCTTTTATATCACTTTAATGAAAAACTGTTTATCCACAAGTTATGCTTATGACAGGTGTTTAAACGTCAATCATACCGCAATTTATACATTTATCAAAAATGATGTGCGTCAGTTCACGGAACATTTATAAGAAAGTGGAAGATTACAAAGGTTATAGGTAGGCCTGGGCAAAAATTTCGTTCCGTTCGCGGAAATTGCGATAATTTGACATTTTTGCGTTCCGCGGAGAGCGCGAAAATGTCAAAAATTCCGGTTTCCGCAGCTTGGCGATAATTTGTTTCTTGCTCGCGCTGTAAAATGATACATTCTCGCGCGCGCGCGATCGCCTTACCTGAATCCCTGCGTTCGCCGACAAGTTTTCTTGATCCGGTCGCGTTCTCCATGAGATGTTGTATTGTTTTTAGCCATTTGCGCTGTCTCGCGACAGTTCGCGCCCGCAGTGACGTCATGCGTCGCGCGATCACGTCTTTCTTCTCGCGATCATGCACCGCGAGAACAACTCAAAACAAGATGGCCGCGCCCGCAAGCAACCACATGGGTAAGTTGGCGACCCGCAACCATGCAGAAAATCTCGCGAACATGCCGGAAAAAAACTTCCGCATCTTCGCGATATTTCTGCTTGTTTGCGATAATTTTAAACATTCTCGCGATAATTTGCGAAGGTTAATTCCGCAAATTCCGCCCACCCCTAGTTATAGGTAATTTTCTCATGCCAAGTTGCTTGTCTTGGTTCACTTGAAGCTAGTGAAAGGACAGTAATATGAAGAAATACAAATATTGCACCTGGCCCTCACCACATTTTATTCCATCGTGTTCCTCTTAGTTTGAGATGTTCCCTGTTCTGCTGCATTGCTAAATTTCAGTGCGTGTGAGAGGAGAAGTGCACAAAGTGCACATCGAGTACAACGATGGAGTGGGGGCTCGGTGAGCTGGCTCGTGTTCTGCTCAGGGAGATGTCTTTTTGAGCTTGTCGGAGAGGCATAGGGCCTATCGTGGATTTAGCAAATGTGTAGGATAGCAGGGTCAATTTAACAAATTCCTGCATGCTGGCTGGTGGGGCCATATGAGGGTTTCATGCTTCTGGTGTGGTGCAGGAATGGCCTATGGCATTTTATGTGGTAAAACGGGACCCTGCTTTACTATATGAGAAATCAGCGAGTAAAGTACGTTTTGGCCCATGAGGTGAATGCACTACCAACTTCACAGTTAAACATGGTAATTTTATTGCTGCTAGGAAATTGATTATTAACAAAAGCAATACTTATACTATGACCTGTGGGTTAAGGGACAAGCACTTTAGAACATTCTTTATGGATAAGTCACCAGTAGCCTGTGTTGATACCTTTTGTTACCTGGGTATTACTTTCTCGGGTAAAGGTTCATGGTCCAATGAATTCACTAATGTTAGGAGTAAAATGAACAGAAACACAAATGAAGTCTTTAAAGTTTCTGCCAAGCTCGGCTCCAAGTCAATTAAGGAATGACAGCAATTTATAGGGCAAAGGGTTTTATCTATTCCCACATATGGGGGTGGTGTGTGGGCCGACCACAACAGTAAAGTGCTTCAGACCGAGGAAAATGGTTTCCCAAATGCCTTCTTTGTCTGTCCACTGAGGCCTCTTCTGAGATCATTCACAGAGAAGTAGGGCTCAGGCGCATTCCAGCGATAGTTGCATTTCGTCCTTTGCTGCTCTGGCGCTCCATATGGATCAAAGCAGATACTAGTTTTACTAGTCCATCATTTTAGATTATTTTACCTTGTACTGGTGATCCTTTGGTTATGTTACATTGATTTTATGTACAGTAAACTATTTAAGGTGTCATTTAGACTAACCCTCTGCTAGTCTCATCACTTAGTAAGCAGTCTATTAGAGAAACTTTTATGAATTATAAGAGGGAAGTCCGGCTGGACTACGAGATAAGGAAACCAACTGTCAAGTTGTATCTAACACACACTGTAATGGAGGCTTGTCAAGACTATTTAATTTATATTCCTAATCTCATGCATCGTTTTGCACTAGTTAGATTCAGATTGGGAATTGTCCACCATCTTGTTGCATTCCCCACATGAAAATGTGTCCCTTGGATCTGACTCCTTGTCCATGTGATGGACAGAGTAAGCAAAGCATTGCACAATTTATGTTGTTGTGTGGTTTTTATTCTGGTTCTAGAAGTTGTTACCTAAAACCACTTCTGCTTGAGTTTGGTAACGGATCGCATATTGCAGCCCTAAAATACTTGTCCAAACTAAATGATGTCAGGGTTTGTCTCAATGTAGCACTTTTTATTATTAATGAAATTAACATACGTAAAATCATCGCTGTTTCATTATAGTGATGAATTAATTAAGTTTTCAAGTGGAGATTATACCCTTTTAAATATTTTTAGGTGTTTTTAGACATGACCAATTGTGTTGCCTTGTTGTATACTGGGTATTGCCTTGTATTATCTTTTGTAACTCTTATGCTATCCATGCATTTAGTTTTTTTCTATTTATGTAAACTTTTATGGTTGTTTTAAACAAACGGAATAAAGTTTTCAAAATTGAAACCAGCAGTGATGACCCATTTTTTTGTTTTCTCAGTGGTGCTGTTTCATCATCTTTTTTTCTGTGGCGGAAACGGGCTTAGATAGACAGGGAAATTTGTTTCGCTAAGGATTCTAGTTTATTGATGGGGTTTGCTTTGTACATGATACTGAATAGATTTGAACTTAATCCCAAAGGACATTGGTGATGGTGTTGTACTTAAACCGGCAAGTGTGGAGTTATCCTGCTTTGTGGGTGATTGCCTTCAAAGGATTTGTGGAGTCTGCGTGGTCAGTGAGCAGATCCATGTCTCTAATGAAGAACAAGAAGAAAAGTGCTTCTACTGTGGTGTGGAAACTGTTGCTTTGAAAGAAGAGTTTGCTATTGTAAAATCATTAACTGTCAAACAGACACTCTGCACAACTCACCCACATGGGGGAAAGTGGAAATGGGAAAGAAAGAGAGGCCTCCTCCAGATCCAGTAACTGCCTTTGATCCCTTAATGACATGAGTGTTAGGATAGTATACTCTCATCTGGTAGAGAAATAACAGGACCTGTACCAAAACAATAGAGCACTTATGGTTAGATCAACTCTATGTCACATTGTATTAACCTCTCTTCGACACAATCTCTTCTCACAATCTCACTTCACCCCTGAATCATTTAGGGGCTTACCCCTTTCTGTAGAGTTGTGTGAATACACTTTTCTTTTTCTTCTGTTGTCTTCCTTTCTATTCATCCACTGTTATTGTTAGTTGCAAATAGGAGAGTTCATGAGGAAAATATGTACAAAATATCCTTGCCAATTGTTAGAACTGGGGGTCTATAGTTGGCATAGGTAGGTACTTTTGACCAAATAGGCACCCTTGCTTCTAAGTCAGGGAAAGGGGATTACACTACTGGATAACCCCTGTTCACCCCCTTGGTAGCTTGGCACGAGCAGACAGGCTTATCTCAGAGGTAGTGTGTTAAGCATTTGTGAACACATACAGTAATACAGTGAAAACACTACAGATGGACACCACACACGTTTTATAAAAATAAGTATTCTTTATATAGATTTAACACAAGACCACAAACGACAAAAATCCACAACACTGTACTCAAAATTGACCTAATGATGGTAGAATTAGATTAGTTCAAGTTGTTGGTAAATGCGACACAGTTCTCACAAAAGTACCTGGATGCGTAACGCAAAATAAACAAAAGGCTCGCAGTGTTGGAGATGCGTCGGTTCCTTGCTTCGGGGGAGACGATGCGTCGCATTTCAACGCTTGCGCAGAGTTGGGGAAGCATCTTGATCCTTACCTAGGAGGAGGTGATGCGTAGATTCCCGTGCTGCAGCCCGGTTGCGATGCGGCAAGATGGCGCTTCGATGCGATGAGAAAATCCGGTGCAATGTGTTAAGAGGGCGCCCTTGATGCGATGACATTTTTGACGATGTGGCATGCCTGGCAGCGTTGCGGCGACTCTGTACTTTGGAGCCGCAACAGGCCCTGCAACACGCTTTTCCAATGATGCGATGGCGACCCTCACAGTTGCAACGCGCTTCTCCGGTGATGCGACAGCAGACAGCTGCGACAAAGGCACGCTTCTGGGAGATGCGGCGGAGGCACGCTTCTCCAGCGATGCAATGACTACAGCTGCAGCGGCAAAACGCTTCTTCTCGTTGCGTCGCGCTTCCAGCTCTCATCAACACGCAGGCTTCTGCACAAAGAATTCCCAGCAAGGAAATTCAGGGGGGAGCTGGTGGTGGAGTCTTTTGTCCCTGAGACTTCAGCAGGAGGCAAGCACAAGTTCAAGCCCTTGGAGAAATATTCTGCAAGATGATGAAGTACACACAAAAGTTCCTTCTCCTCTCCTTGGCACTGAAGACACCACTGTAGGCCAACCCAGCAACACAGCACACTGGCATGGGGTCAGTCCACTCCTACAGCTTCCTTTGGTTCTTCTTCTTGGCAGAGGTTTCTTCTTGTTGTTCCAGAAGTGATCTAAAGTCTTGGGGTTTGGGTCCCCATATTTATACTACTTTTCTCTTTGTTCTCTGAAGACAGATTGGCCTTTGCCTAGTCCAAACCAGTTCTGGTCAGTCCGGGAGCACTCTGTTTACCTGACTCCTTCTTTCCTTTCAGAGTACAGGGCAGAGGCATCAGACACACCACAAGAGGTGGAGTCAGCATTGTGGAGGGAAGGCACAGCTCTATTCAGGTCCTAGGTGCAACTCCTCCCACCCATCTACATGCAGATCTTCCTATTCAGCCCTGTTCTGACTCACCCTCTCCCCTGGAATCCCCAGCCCCTGTCGCTCACAGAACCAGACACACAATACACAACCTAGCAGAGGCAGGCTTGGACAGTTAAGCGAAAAAATACCTACTTTCTAAAAGTGCTATTTTCAAACACAGAATGTTAAAACCAATTTCAATAAAAGATTTTTTTATCATTCTGAGTTCAGGCATATTAAATTTGAATTTCTACCACGTTCCCTGAGTCAGTTAGGATTATAAAATGTAATAATCTAACTGCCCATTCTGGCCTATGGGGAACAGGTAGCCTTGCAATAGTGAAAAATGAAAATGGCTGTAATTCACTACTAGGACATGCCACACACACCATGGCATGTCCTACCTTATACTTACAATGCACTCTGACCTTGGGCCTGCCATAGGGGTGTCTGATATGGAGAAAAGGAGAGGTTTAGGGGCTGGCAAGTGGGTGCACTTGGTCAGTCAGCATGGCAGTACCAGACTGCACATAGGCTCTGCAATGGCAGGCCTGAGACACACTTTACAAGCTGCTTCTGTGGGTGGCACAACCAGTGCTGCAAGCCCACCAGCAACATTTGATTTACAAGCCCTGGGCACACATGGTGCACTGTACTAGGGGCTGACAACTAAATCAAATAACCCAATCATGGAGTCACTAATCAATACATCAATTTAACATAGGGGCACTTGCACTGTGGCACTGAATGGCAGTGGCACAGTGCCTAAAGCATCTAAGCCAGCAAAACATATCAAAAACAGAGGAGGCAATCAGAAAAATGGAAGGGAGACTCACGCCAATGGTACCAGGTCTAACACTGAATATTAAACTGTCCTACTGGACTTGGAACTGAAAAACTAATAAATAACTTAACATGTAATTGTTCTAAATGTCTTGTCAATGGTAGAGTGTTATCTCTAAGTCATGAGGAGATTGAATATTTACTCTCCGGTAGAGAAGACATTCTATCTTGTTCCTTCTTCACACAGAATTCTTCTGTGGCAATCAGAGGAGCTCAAAAATATGAAGAGAGACACTAGTTTCCAAAAGGGGAATGGTCCCTAGTGTGCACACTGCTCTGCAAGGGGTGGAGAGAAAAAATCTGGAAATACAAGAAGGATGAATTCTCATCAGAGCAGGCGCTAACAACAGACGCTTCTCTCTCCACGCGTTTCTCAGTTGAAGTTCGTGGCTTCTAGAGCGTGAGCACTGTAAGAACACTACAGCGCGAAGACAGCACAGGATAACTAGAGCACTGAAGACAATTACTAAGGCGGCTGCCATCTTGAGTGCTAGAAAAACCAGAGCTGGCAAAGTTGAGCAACTGCCTCTGTAAAAACAGTTTGGAATGTAAGCGCCGCATATACCATCGAGGGTAAAGAGCAAAATTAATCTTCCTCCTTCTCTGTGAGCAATTTAAAATGCAAGCAATAGTGTTCCTGATAGCACCTCTCTGAGCTGTATTAGTCTATGCATTCTGTCTCTTGGGGATGACGAAGCTTAAATGGCTCAAGTGAACAAAAATAAGCACTAGAGCCAAACAAATTTCTTCACAGGTCCATCTAAGGCCGGCTTAGTGCTAGTAGCACCTGGTGCCACAATCTTTTTGGGCATTCACACTCCTCATGAATTTATCCTCAAATTCCCTCAATACCACCTTGCAAATCTGCCCCTCATCTCTCCATAGCCTCTCTCTCAGATACATTTATTTGGATTTACAGCGCTGGTACAGGCACTCCACTCAGCTATCCACATAAAATACAGATCTGTTCACTGCAGAAAACATAGTAGCCATCTGTGCTACTTTATGGTGATTCAAAACTGTCACTAGACAAAACTCTGATCTCTCTGTACAGCAGGAATATTAAAGAGTTATCTTGACATTTGTATTGCTGCCTGAAATCTGGACACAGAAGGAACTCTGCAGCAGTTGCTTGTAAGTTATTGCTAAACACATATCCCCCCCAGAGGTCAGTGCCCCGTCTAGGTCTCATAATAAAAACATGTTGCCTGCAATTTTCTCAGAATTGTTTTTATGTTTCCTTATGAGTACTGTGGTATCCATAGTTCATTTAGTGCCCTCCTTCTATTCAAAACTGGTAATTATTCATGGATTAACATTAAATAGCCCTGAACTACTGGAGCAAGGACTACAATTGGAAACACAGTCAGGGAGTGGAGAAGAAGAGTATTGCACCTTGTATTACTTCACAAAACTTAACACAACATAATAGTACAGTTGGCACAGAGAAGGGAACGGAGTAGGTAATACAGATGGCTGCTCCTTTTGACAAATGTGTGACTACATAGAACCCCACCCCCACTGTGACCATGATGCTGGTAAACCCTAAAATGTAGGGTCTCAAATTTCCACTCAACAAACAGGTAGGACAGATTGGTAGGGCCTCATTAGGCAACCTTCCTGACCAACTTAACCAGTCTAAAAGAAGAGATTGTTTATGTATATATCATCATTAGGGATCCACATGACCTGACAAATGCCCTAGACCTTTTAGGCTCTTTAATTATGGGCAGAAACATGTTGGAAAGTAGTGGATGGGTTTGAGTCTTTACACCTCAGGTACCCACCCAATTTTGATTTTTAATCATACATTTTGGCCCATTGAACAGAGGTATTTCCCCAGATACACTAAGGTACTTTTAAGCATACGTATCTTTTGTGAACCCTTTTTATTGAAACGCCCGTCTATCTATTTCTGTGTAACTCTGTAGAAACGAAGCATGCATGATTTACTAAGTGAAACTGTTATCTATTGTTTCCACGATTCTGGGATTGTTCCAATTCTAACGGAAACAAAGTTGTCATGTTTATGCGGTTGTCAGAAACTAATCCCTTCTTGTTTATTCGAGAAGTTTCTAGTGACCTCTGAGTTAGCTGGCACACACACGTAATTAAGTTTAATGTACTTGATAGAGACATACTGACCTCAGTCCTATGTCAAAACTATAGTGTATATGAATCCAATGCGCAGAGCCTATCAGGGATATAGGAACTACACTACACTATCTCTGCAAAGTAGTACTGGCAATAGTGGCCACTTCCTCCTGACCATTCTGATCTCTTTGCACCTGTAAAATCATTGCAATGTTGTTTCTTTTTTTAGAACCTCAAATCCGTCACAACCAGTCCCGATACATGTATTCTGGTACCACAGTTATTTGCAAACACGGCTTGTTTTTTAACAGTGCTTAAAGACATGCATAGAGCAGGTAAAATTAATGGTTGAAGTAAATGAACAACTAAATGAATAACTAAAATAATAAAGAAACATATAATATAATTATTATATATGAAAATGAATCCAAAATGTTGTTTTATTGCATTTAGTGACTTTGTTGTGAATCCTATATGACACAGGAAGAAATGTTTTGACTGGTTAAAACAGCTTTTAGGGGTACGTGGCCAACCATCATGGCCGATCGGACGTAACTCTGATTGGCTCCTCTCCAGGCCCTGCAATATCCACACAGCACAAGGCACCTACAGCCTCCGAAACCGATTCGCCTGTTGTCTGATGGCATCTGATGGTGAGGGGTATCCCCGGAGGCGAGCTGGAATCCCCGGGTATCATTCTTTGAGACAGGATCGTTTCTGTGGTTGAAGCCTGCGGCGCCTTTTAAGATGGCGGTCATTTCCAAGTCTGTTCTATGCTATGGGCACCGTGGTCCCATGGCCTGAGGGGCGGCGGACACCGGGGTTAATATTTTGCTGACCCCCCAGCCTCTCTTTCAACTCCTACGGTGGTGCGAGACCAGCAACAGCTCCCGTGACGGGTGGGAGGTGCGCCATGTTGGGACCCCCTCAGCAGGGAGGAGATCTTTGGGAGCACAGCAGCCCTTAGGGCTCAGCACTGGAAGGCGCACCAGGTACGGAGGGAGGTGGAGGGGTGCCCCTGACACGAGTGAGGACACTGTGAGCACTTGTTAGCAGCCTGGCACCTGATCTTAAGATAGCAGCTGTCAGGCGCCATTTCACAGCCTTGTGGGGGAGCCATGACCCACAGCCCAGCATCCTGTATGCTGCCTCTGTCCGAGGTAAATAAGACATTTTTGGGCCCACTACCCTTCAACAAGAAAGCTCCCCTATGGCGAGGCTCCAGTGGCAAGAAGCTCACTGGCACCAGATCAGGAGGCACGTGAACCGAGGAGCCCTCTGAAACCCTGAGTGCCACCAAAGTTTGTATGAAAATACCCCCTCAGGCATTATTTGACAGCTAAGTCCAGAGCAGGAACGGACACAAAGGGGCTGCTTCCAGTCGATGAGCGGTGAGGGGCTGCCACACTGATCGGAGGGGGTCCTTGGGCCCCACGAGGCAGGTTTCTGGCACTGAGCAACCTGGGCAGCGGCCTGTGAACCCCAGGCAGCGAGCCCCCAGCCATCGGAACCAAGTAATTATTGGTCCTTCCAACAAGGGGGTATTTGGACCCAGCGGTGGCCCACGCTGACAGCGCTACTCACACATCTTCCCTCCCAAGACGATCTCTTAGCCTAAGCAGGGGCACAGAGATGGGTTGACAGGATGACTCCCAGTTCCCCCTTGGAGTGGGGGTTTTTCTCCATCCTGCTGCAGAAAAGGCCCAGCCAAGCGGAGGGCGTAGGTCCATATGCCACCCAAAAAAGCGCAAGCCACAAAGGTCTCCAGTTTCTTCACCCACACTCCTAAAGGATCAGGCAGTGAGGGGGTAGTGAATCCAGACGGAGCGATGGCACTCACAAGGGAGGATTTGATGGCCTCACTATGTGAATATAAGCAAGAACTCAGAGACGACATCAAGGCAAACATGGGGTCCTCTTTCGATGCATTCAAGGCTGAAATGGGGGGCCGATGTGAGGCTGCAGGCGGATGTTTACTCGATAGGTGCTCTTGACTTGGAAGTGAAGTATCAGGAGCTGGAGGACTGCGTGCTTCCCTTAGAGGCCCACTTTCATGACTTGCGATCCCAGCTGAAAGCCACTGTGCTTCGATGTGAGGACCTTGAGAATCGCTCCCGACAGGACAACATTCTGGTGAGGGGCCTGGGAGAAGGTTGCGAAGGTCCCAATCTGGAAGTCTTCATGGTGGGTCTCTTTTTGATGGTACTGGGAGACTCTTAGCCAGAGGTGCGTTTTGAGCAAGTCTGCAGACTGGGGACTTGCACTGCAAGTAATGCCAAGAAACCCAGGGACGTTCTGGCAAAATTCAGCTCCTTCAAAATCAAGGAAATGGTTCTTCAGAAAGCGTGAGCAACCGACAAGGTATTCTTCCAGTGTGCAACGTGCTCCCTTTACCAGGTTGTAGCCCAAGCCACACCTGCCAGATGACAGCTATTCCACCCTGTCATGATCGCACTAAGAGACCGCAAGGTGAAATATAGATGGACTTACCCCTTCAGATTAGCCTTCTCATTAGATAACAAGAACTACCACTGCACTCATTTGGAAGAGGCATCATCTATTCTGGGCATCAAGTTGCTAGCTCAAACTCAAGCGCCAGATTTGAGAGTGGTGGAGGATCCAACGGGCCCAAGGAAGCAAGGGGGTCCCTTGGCTAAAATAGAAGAGAGCTGGCAAGAACACTATGGGTTGACGTAGAAACTGCATCCGGCATGCAGGGGCCTTACTGGGTCTGCTGTCTGTGGGTCCTGACGAGGGCCTTAGACTCCAGCCCTTCGGACATAACCTACTTTGCCGATTAAAGCTAAGGTTGGGAGGGAGGGGGTCGAGTGAGCTCTGGCCGTGATCAACACTTAGGGTTTTCCCTAGCTTCTATCCTACTGGTGCCCACGTAACAGTTCTATGGGCCTTGGAGGTGGGATTTGGACTGCCCCAGATAATGCTCGACTTACGGTTCTCCTTTGGGGTGGAGAACCCACAAGCTTACAGTTATTGTATGTATTTGTTATTGTTAGTTTTGTTTGGGGGTCACGGTTCTTTATGTTTTTATTTTTGATTGCTGTGGTATGATGGGAGGCGGGAGGTGGGGTAGGGAGTGTTGCGCTCCCCAGAGCCCAGTGGGTGAAACAAGCTGAAGGTGGTTAACTGCTTAACTTGGAATGTGAAAGTCCTCAATTCCCCTAAGAAGAAGAACCGGGTCTGGACATTCTTACACGATCTGCAGATTAAAAAAGGAGCCCTGCAGGAGACTCATCTCCCACACAAGGAAGAACAGTGGTTGAAGCATATGGCCTACCCACAGATTTTTCGCTCCTTGGCACACACAAAACACAATGGGGTGGCACTCCTTTTTCATGCCTCGGTCCCATTCCATCACCATGACACTAAAACTGACAACGAGGGGAGGTTTCTTGATGGTTAGGGGTGAGCTGTGGGGTCCAGCCTGCACCATAGCGACAATTTATGCACCTAACACAGGGCAACACGATTTTCTGATCTCCTTTCTTGTCACTCTAGAGGGGTTGTCACGAGGTGACATCCTATTGGTTTGAGATTTCAATCTGATATGGGACTTGGCGTTGGGCACCTCACACTCCCAGAGGGCGCAAGGTGGGATATTCAGCATAACACTTAAAGAAGCTCTTATGGGGTTGGGATTAGTAGCTTGTACCACATAAACTGGCACAGAAATGTGCTGTCTAAAATAACAAGACAGACATCTGAAAATGCAGGAATTGAGTCAGGACTGACACTATTTATTCAAACAACTAAACAATAAATGTCAAGGACACATCATGTATTGAAAATGACAACGTGCAACATAGCAAGTAACAAGTGTCAAAGACACATCCGTTGATCAAGAGCAAAAACATGCAATCTAATAAGTTTAAAATCGCAGCAATTCAAAGAAAGAGAGAGATTGAGAGAGAGAGAGAGAGAGAGAGAGAGAGAGAGAGAGAGAGAGAGAGAGAGAGAGAGAGAGAGAGAGAGAGAGAGAGAGAGAGTTAGAGAAATTGAATAGCAAAGTACAATGAAGTATAATGACCTTTATCAAAAATGCTAACTAAATCAGTTAACTGGGAGCAACTCTGACGTGAAAATACACTGTAAGAGGTGGTCAACGAGTAAGTCAGCGAGTAGCACTTTTATACACTTTTAATGAGGAACCGTTGACAGCAAGTTATACCTTTAGCAGGTGATGGACCGCAGAACATAACAAAAGTTGAAAATGTTATCAAAAACAATTTGTGTCACTTCTAGGTAGCTTTACGGTGGAAACTCCTTATAAAGCTATTGTTTATTTTAAGCCATGTCGCTGTCTTAGTTTCCAAAAGATAGCAAAACATCAGGTGAGAAGCCGCAGAAAGTCCCAGTTGGCCCCCACATCTACTATTAGACCATCTTGTTCTTCTGGAGGACAGTAGCATCCTGTTAGTGCCTCATATTCTTGATGCTCAGAAAGATGTACACGAACAAGAAAGAGGCTCAAAGACTTATTCATCAGAAAGACAATAACTTGAGGTTATTGCCCATCCTAGGAGAGACACAACTGAGGTTACAGGTGGGCGTGAGTCCTACTGCCTCTGTAGAGGCACAAGGCAGTGTGGACAATTTTAGCACAGCCCTTTCTATGGGGTGGCAGGGACATTTAAGACTCTAATGCCTCAGATGTGGACAGAATGGACCTGGGGCAGTATATGGTAAAAGGAGACCCTGCTTCAGTGGGCACAACCAGCAACATTGAAACATCTATTGACCATGCACTCTAAACATCTGGAGAGAGCAGAAAAGCAGGCCATGCAAACACTTTATCAATATCAATAGCAGTGCAACTGCTACAACCAGGAGACACTCTACCATCTGCGGCTCCTTGACCCCCATGAACCGTGCTACAGCTACTGACCTCACTAATATTGGGACCCATTACAAAATATTAACAGTGGGTGAACAATCCATTTCTGCCATTACTGAGGCAGCGAAAAGTCACAAATGCTGATTTTCTTTTCTTTGGAGAAACAGTTGAACAAGCTGTCTATGGTGTTTTGTAATTGTTTTTATAGTTTCTGCTTTCTGTAATAAAAACACATCATTAAAAAAATATAGGCCAACTAACATCTTTAAACATGTTTTTCTGTTGGAATCACCTATTCTGGCTTGAAAAAAAGAATATGGGTGAGTCAGTGAGTGTATTACTGGCTGTACTAGCAGCTGAGATGGTGTGTGGCTGCATGGGTAAATGAGTGGTGTGATTGGCAGTATTGGTGCATGACTGAGTTGTAAGATACTGTAGAGGTGAGTCAGAGTGTGTATGAGTAGGTGCATGTGTGAATGAGTGGGTTCAAGAGTTGCTGGATGCATGAGTGAACGGGTTCAGGAGTGAATGTAAAGGTGAATGGGTAGGTGCATGAGTGTCTGTATGGGTATGTGAGTGGGTGTGCAAGTGGGTATACGGGTGTGTGAAATGGTCTGTGAGTGGTATAATGGGTACATGAATAGGTTTGTAAGTGGTTGTATGGGTGGGTGAGTGAGTGAGTGAGTGTGTGAGTGGCTGTATAGGTTAATGAGTGGGTGTGTGAGTGGCAATATGAGTATGTGAATACTTGTAAAAGTATATGGGTGAGTGTGTGTGTACATGGGTGGCTCTATGGGTAAGTGTGTGGGTGTGTGAGTGGGTATATCAGTGTATGAATGGGTATATGAGTAGCTGTATGGTTGCATGACTGGGTATATGATTGGCTGTATTGGCGTGTGTCTAGATGTATAACAGTATCGGGGCATATTTACAAACCCCTATCATCACAGGAACATTGATTTTTACGTGGCTTAATGTTGCCTTGTAAATAGGGCACCCTTTATTGCTATGCTTAGCATGAAAGGGGATAGCTAAAAGGTTTCTTGCAGGCTTTTCGCCACAACACCCATTGATTCTGACACTGCCCCTTATTTACAGGGGAGGTATAAATAGGAGGTAGTGCCAGAATTAAGACAAGGGAAAACCTGGTCTTACCCTGGTGCAATGAGGAAATATTTTTAATTTCTCCTCATTTGTGCAGTCTTCATGTGTGCTGCATTGTGCAGCACACATGAATTCAGTAAAAGGCCAATGATTATGTATGTACATGAAGGACCCTCTTACTGCACATAAACAATCATTTTTTGAAAATGCTGTTTTACAACTTCTGTATGTGCTGTAATAAGCAGCACACATAGAAGTTAGAAAACAGCATTTAAAGATTGTTTATGTGCAGGAAGGGAGACCTTCCTGCACCTAAACAATCTTCTCCTGCACGCAAAAGCTCTTGCACTATGGTTCAAGGGGGCCTTCGTTGCTGCTAGGCTGCTAAGTGTCACAGGGGAAAGAGCAGGGATGCACCATATTATCATTAATATGGTGCAGCCCTGTGGTTCTGAAGTGGCGGAGTGAAGTGCTAAGCCAGGAAGGCTAACACCTCACTCCGCCACTTCCCTTGTTAATATGCCTCTCAGTGTCTTCCTTGGTATGTACCTTGACAATGTTAGTTTGTTGAACTACACCAAAAGCAGTAGTTAGGAAATTACTTTACTTCAATAAATAGTATCATTCATCTGTTGGAAAACAAAAAGAACACAAATATAAGTTACGATTAAGTTTAGAAATGTGCGTACACAAAATACTAGACAAAGCTCATGCTGTAATAGCATTCCACATTATAGTAAAGCATTTCACGTTCCCTTTTTTGTGTTCCCAGCTTTTATACTTGTACAGTGGGTGAAAACAACCAAAAAGTACAGGAAAAAAAACAGAACTGCACAGTATATCACTGCAAATAAGTGACACTGCCCACTGCACCCACTACAATTATTCAATCAATTATTTTACTTATAGCTACTGAACTAATCTCAACAAACATATCTTAAAAAAAACTATTCATTCTAGAAGTGGTACCATTATACTACTAGATATAAACCACACTTGAACTTTAGAGATCCTTTTGAACACATCTCCCCTTTTAGGACACATGATGTCTTAAACAGTGTTGATCCATGTAGAACAAATGCTATATGCTACCTATTAAATAGTAATACCCCTTAGAACTGCATTTGAAGAAACAAAAGGTAAGAAACTGGTAGTTTGGAAGGCAGTTTTTGTTTGCATTTAAGGTTGCTGCCATTGCATTCTGGCCATTCAGTTTCACTCTTTAAATAGTCAGTATAATGTCCAGATGTTATATTAAGTGAAAGATAACAGCCATTGTAGTATACGTTGTTCTAGAAATACATTTTTGTGAAGTTTTGGAGTTTTTAATTTCAGTTTCCAATTTAGACCCATCATTAGCATTAATATAAGATATTATCTACTTCTTTCTACATGCAATGCAGACATGAAATTTGATTTGCATTGTGGGCATGCCATATTTTGCCCAACTTATTTTCTTCAATCTGTCAAAAGATAAGGGGCTTATTTATAAACCTCACGAGCTGCTAGTGTTTTACTTGTTATGACAGTCCAGCAGTGCAAAGTGCAGACCCATATCTATGAGGCCATGCAAATCTACTTTTCATTGCTTTTCATGGCCTTATAGATACGGTGTAATGTAACACATCGCTAGTCGATGTGTTGCCTTAACACCATCAGAGAAGCGTTCCTTGGTCATTGCAGTGGAAGTTACCATTCAGCACCCATGGGTTTTGACACATTCCCAGATTTATAAGGATCTGTAAACCTTGGAATGCATCAAAACTGTACATCTCCGAGGACTGGCATAACAAGGAGAATTATGTTTATTTCTACTCCATTTTCCTCTTTCCATGTGTGCTGCATTGCACAGCACACATAGAAAAGAGGAAAACCCCCACATGCATTTTTATGAAAGAAGATGTTTCTTCCTGCACAAAAAACAATCCTGCCAACATTGTAGACATCCTGCACCATGCTGCAAGGGTTTGTCACACGCCTACTCACCACACAGGCCACCGAGCGGGGGATGCTCCCATCTTTCGTCATCCCGACCCTTCCATGGGCAATGCGCAGAGCATGGTCGTGGGTAAATGGGTGGTGGAGATGACCGTGGGTAAGGGGGAGCTTTCCGATGTTTGGTGCGGACAGCGCAAAGACGGAGCGAACAGCAGGACTACAATCCCCATGAGGCATAGCGGAAGCATCGTGATCGCCTCCTGGGAAGGAACATGTGTCCCGGAAGCGGAGGAGCATAAAGAAAACCTCCGGTGCCGGGCTCATTGCTGAATATTCCATGTGAAAGCAGCGCATTACGCTGCTTGCCCCAGGTTCTGCTCTGGTACCGGTAAGGGTGCACTTGTACCGTTGCAGTTGAGACTTTGTTACGGAAGCGGTTCTCGCTTCACAGACTTTATTTGTTCTGTGCTCGAAACTCTAATTTGCATATTTGCCAGCTGTATGATCGGAGTGCTGCTAAACTCCCCTACCTCTGAGGCCATCTTTATTATGTTATTCACGATAATCTTCAAGCACCATTGGGGGCATTAGGTGTTTAGGAAATTGCTCAGCCACGCATGGAAAATAAGAGCAAGACTTTTATGGCTTGTTGTACTGATACTGAAGCATAATATCAAAATGATTATTTTGATGTTCTTTATTGTGTATCCACTAACAGGGGTTCAAGAGGCAGCCTACTGCTTTCCCCTGTGATGTGAGCACTGCCAAGCTTCATGCGCAACCCCCCCTCCTTGCGAAAGTAAGACAAGGTCTTATACAGCCCTGACTTATGTGGTACTGTAAATTCAGAACCATGTTGGTAGCATGGCCCTACCATGCCGATTTTGGTATCAGCGAACCGCAAATGACTAATGCGGTATGTATGAGTGTTTTCGTCATGTTTCCCCGATGAATTCACCGCGTATATGTATACTACATATACGACCCTCGGGTTCCATTTTAGAATGGTAACCATTTTGTGGTTGCCCTCACATAGGCTGCGCATTAAAGCCATGCTAGGCCTAATGGGCACGCAATCCTCCTGTGACTTCTTTGTGACCTGTGAAAACTGACTCCGCTGCCCGAGGTCAGTCCTGTCCGGCCGGTTCCTTTTACTGCGGCCAAATGGGATTAGCATCAGGGCCCGACACATCATAAAGTCGTGCATCCCACACAAACCCTGACTAATCTCTTCCACACCTGACTCTGTTTCCTACTTTATGGCTTGTTTTACGAGAAGGAGGTGCCCGTTTTATTGGGGTCTGCTGATATCTGATGAGGGTTCTGAGCCTCGCTGGGTAAATAATTATGTGCTGACCGAGCTGAAATGTGGGATTATCATCATGACTTTGCTCTTTCTTTGAAGTGAAAATATGTGAATGACCACTTGTAAAATAGGGGCGGTGTTGCCCAGAGCGTAATATTCTGTATATAAGAAAAGGCTGGTTTTTGGTTCGGGGGCAGTCTCCTGAGAACATACACGTGTTGTACTTCTCGGATACCTGTGATTGGTCTGCAGCCAATAAATACGATCTTTGACTTCATCTAGAAGACTCTGTGTTTCTGTGGTCTGAAACAGGAAGAACTTGAAGTCTTCGGGTGTGTCCCCTGGCACCGCTGGTTTGGTTCCGAAAAACCCAGTACTTCAATTGGCGATTTCAGCGGTACCGGTCCAAGCCAGAGGTTCGTGAGGAGCTTCGTGTGAAAATTCTGGAGGAAGGCCGCCACTTCATCAACCCCTGCATGTCGACGTGGTCCGAAAGTCTTTACTGCGAGGTTCTCCGCGTCCCGACGGCTACGAAGGACTGCTGCCCTGACTATTGCCCTGTTTTGGACCCTTGATGATTTGGTAGAGCGAAACGATTTAACGAGTCTTCTGGTGACGTCATCGATACCTCAGTTAAGTATAAGTGGATCGTCTCCTAGTCCTTAGTTTGGTTCTTAGTTTGGTATCCCTTTGGGATCGCTTTGATTTGGAACTTGCAAGTGCCAAAGCCGAAGGACTCGTGTATTCACGTGACTATCGTCGATAATCCTTTGACGTTTGAAACTAGACTAGTGAGCGAAGATGCCTGGTTCTAGTATATTTGGAAATTTGTTTTGTCTGGGTTATAATAAGGACTCCCGATTAGAGGATTCGTGTCCGGTTCCTCCAATTGTAACTCCAACTTATGAGCTTTATGTAAAACATGGCGTGGGCCCCATTACGTACAATGAAGCATGGATCCGATACACCAGGAAAGATGGTGATTTAAAATGGCCCCAATATGGTAGTTTCGACACAGGGATCCTGGATAATCTAGAGGTTAAATTATTTAAAAAGAAAGCCCGGCCGGCGATGTTTGATTATTTCCGCCTATGGCGAAAGGAAGCCAAACAGAAAGAAATCAATTAGCGAAGAAAAATAAAAGAGAGAAAGGTATGTCGATAATGCAAGCAGCCTTACAGTTTAAAGATAATGAAGAAGAACAAATGAATGAGCAGCTGTGCAGGCAACATAAACTAGTGATTGATAAATGCTACCCAGTTTTGCCACCCCTTCAGCAAGATGGGTCAAAAGAAAAGGAGAAAGATCCCCTAATGTCACATTTGCTGAGTTCGCCACCCCCGTATGATACAGCACCTCCACAACCCTTAAATGTACAGCCTCTAGTTAATTTGCCGCAAGCCTTCCCGCAGCCGCCAGCTCCTCCTCAGCTGGCTCCTATCCCTACGGCGCAGCCCTCTCAAGGGCCGCCAGTTTCGCTACCTGTCTCTTCTGCGCTCCCTGCGACTCTACCTAGTACATCGGCTGCCTCTCTCGGCGCTCTTCCTGATACGATCCCTGTACCTGTCTCCGCACCCGTTTTTCTTCCCTCTGTCTTTCCCCCTGTTCTTGCCTCAACTTCACCTTCTACACGACAACGAATAGCTAGTGCGGTCACTAGTTGTATATCGCCTCTCTTCGGGACATCTAGTACGACCCCTGGTTCACAACGTACGCAGTTACGTAGTCAGCTGCCAGGTTCTGAAGAGAAAGAAGTATTAGACCGCATGGCATATACATGGATTGTTTATCCTTCAAGATATGATGTGGAATCTGTTGTAAATGTTTTTCATCAATGGGAAGCACCAAAACAGAGATACGTTTTCGAGAAAATGTGTGAATTCCTCTGTGAGGAATTGGAAGATCATGGTTTAGATTCAAGCCCGCAGGAGTTGTGCCGTGTACGATTTGAATTTGAAAAAGGCACGATTGTGGGCCCCGATGTTGATAGAGCAGTTACGACATTGTTGTTCTTCAGGAATGAGGATTGTCATCAGTCGTTGTTCGAACAGGAGTTCCCTGTAGGGAAAAAGGGAAAAGCGCGCCAATATCCGATGCGCGAGGTTCCTCCAGTTTGGAGACCTGGTGATTTGAATGCTAACCCACCTGTTCAGCCACATTTTCAGCGTGTTTGGGTACACGTGCCATGGAAGTGAGCTGAAGTAATAGCACTTAAGCAGACATTGCCTGACCCCTGTAAAAACCCTGCAGGATATTATAAGGAGTTATCACAGACCGCAGAATCGTGTGTCATGAATTTAGCTGACATTGATATGTTGTTCGGGAATGTTGTTCCGCAGCCTTTGTGGGGATTGATTCGTAATGCGGATCATGCTGCAGAACTAGGTGACACATGGGCTAATATCATTGCTGCAGACACCAGACAAGTTGGTGGTGCCAAGCCTGAGCCCGCGGTAGCAGAACTCCCTGGTAGAATAATTAACTATATGAAAACTTTAATGCCCACGATGCGTGTGAATTGGGATAAATTAACAGCATGCAAGCAGAAGAAAGATGAGTCAGTGTCTGATTTCTTCACCAGGTTTGAAGAAACATTTATCGACCATAGTGGACAAGACAAGACGGAAGATGGTCAACGATTATTTGTTGATAAATTTGTGCATAATTTACTTCCCGAGTTGTGCAAGAAATTGAAAGATTCAGAGAGTTCTTGGGCTGTTTCCTCTTCAGCACAAATACTGGCTACTGCACAGTGTTACGAAAATAGGGATAAAGATGAGAAAGATAAAGCAGACAAGAAAACAAAAGAATTGAAAACGAAGGTTCTGTTACAACAGGCCTACCCACCACGCGGTAGTCAGAGTAACTATCAGCAACCTCAGTAGTTTCAAAGAAACATGCAAAGGTTCGAATATTCACAACCGCATGTTCCTGTAGGCCCCAATCAATGTTCGTATTGTAAAGAAGAGGGTCATTTTAAGTATAGTTGTCCTATATTGTTGCAGCGTACGAATAATGCTAATGGCACAAGAGGTAGAGGTGGTCAGCAAGCTCCTAGAGGTAGAGGGCGTGGAAATGTTCCCCAGAACGCGCGTCCTCTTCCGCCTCAAAATACGATGAATAGTTTTGATCAGCAAGCCAATACAGCTAGTAGGACGACTCAGTACTATAATAACGACTATTATGCAGAAGATGAAAATGCGGAAGGTAATGATTACTAGGACAGCCATAGACAGAGAGAGGGAGTTGTTTCAGTGCCAGTGGACCAGAGTGGACCGTATATCAAGGTGACTACAGCGGGAGTATCAGAGCCTTTTCTATTGGATACTGGTGCTGCAAAGAGTTCTATTATGCACTCAAAACTCCCTGGCGCGCCTTTGTCTGGCGAAATGAATGTTTCAGTAGGTTTTTCTGGCACCCCGGTTAGGAACCCGATCTCTAGTCCTATGCCCCTTTCTGTTGGACCTTATGAGCTGATAGCACCCCTTATCCTAACGACAGGTTGTGGTGAAAACCTGTTAGGATTGGATTTGTTAAAGAGATTACATGCGACATTATATTGTTCTCCCTCAGGAGTACAACTTACACTGGGTAGGGAAGTGATTTCTCCAATGTATTTGTCGAAGAATAAATTGCCAGCTGAATTGTCGTCTCTTCCAGATGTCCTTTGGGCTACTGGTCCTAATGATGTGGGCCTCTTGGAAATACCGCCATATGTAGTCACTTTGAAAACCAATGTTAAATTGCCACGCAGTCCCCAGTATAAGATCTCTAATGAAGGTGAGAAAGCGTTGTTAGCGATTATCTATGATTTGATTGAAAAGGATGTAATTGAAGAGACAAGAGGCAACGTTTGCAATAGTCCGGTTTTGCCTGTTTTAAAATGTACTGACCCTTCTCAGCCACCTGTTTACAGATTTGTGATCGATCTTAGAGAGGTCAATAAGATAGTTGTGCCACAGTTTCCAGTTGTCCCTGATATAACTGCCTTGTTAACTATGATTCCAGGTTCCCTGCTTGGTTCTCAGTGATCGATTTAAAGAATACTTTCTTTAGCATCCCGATTGCAGAGGAGAGCAGGGATATTTTTGGTTTTAGTCTAGGAGGTCGAAGCTTCCATTTTAAACGCGCTCCACAGGGCTACTGTGAAAGTCCATCAATATACAGTCAGGCTTTGAAAGCGCAGCTTGATGCAATTGTTCTACCTAGTGGTGCTACCCTTATTCAGTATGTTGACGATTTACTAATCGCTGCGGATACTGAGGAGATTTGTAAGGAAGCTACATTGTTATTGTTGCGTCATTTGTCTACCTTTCATCACAAAGTGTCTTTCTCAAAACTGCAATATTTTCGACAAGAAGTGACCTACTTAGGTCATCTCTTCTCGAAAGAGGGAAGGAAACTGAACAATTGAATGTGCCAAGAACACAGAGAGAAGTGCGTGCTTTCTTGGGCATTACGTCTTACTGTAGGCAGTGGATACCGAATTTCTCTTTGCTGGCAAAACCTTTGATAGCCTTAACATGTAAAGATACACCGAATCCCGTCCCGTGGTCTGAAGAGTGTCAGAAGAGTTTTTCAGAATTGCGTAATGCATTATGTTCAGCTCCTGTGTTGGGTACCCCCGATTACAGTAAACCCTTTACATTGTATGTTTATGAGAAGGAAGGATGCGCATTGTCACTGTTAACACAGTCTTTTGGAGACAAACAGTGTCCATGTGCGTATTTTTCGTCGACTTTGGATCCGGTAGCTAAGGCATTGCCGAGTTGCTTGAGAGCCACAGCGGCAGCAGCCGTGTCTATTCGACAGTCCGATGGGTTAGTAATGAATAACACGTTGCTTGTAATGGTTCCGCATGCAGTGGACACGTTGTTGAACAGGACCAAGACACAGCACTTAACTAGTGCTCGATTGTCAGGTTATGAGTTAACACTGTTAGCGAGTCATGTGCACATAAAGAGGTACAGCACGTTGAATCCAGCTACATTATTGCCGATTTCAGCAAACACAGATGAGATTGAACAGCATGATTGTCTGTTCAGAACAGAGGAAGAAACAAAAGGGAGAGTGGATCTTAAAGATACTCCCCTGGTTGAGTGTGATGGTACCCTATGGGTGGATGGTTCGTGCTTCAAGCTTCCGAATGGTGATACGACTGCTGCGTATGCTAGCACGACTTTGCGCACGATTGTTGAAACTGAACGTATACCACATAATTTGGCTCAAGCAGCAGAATTAATTGCCCTTACAAGAGCGTGCGTGTTGTCGAAAGGAATGAAAGTGAACATATATACTGACAGTCAGTATGCCTTTGGCGTGGCCCATAGTTTTGGGCGCTTGTGGAAAGAACGTGGGTTCCTGACTTTGCATGGAACTAAGATTCAGAATGGTCAGTTGGTGAATGATCTCCTTGAGTCATTGACCTTGCCATTACAAGTTGCGATTGTGAAATGCAGTGCCCACAAGAAGGTTACCGATGATGTTGGTCGTGGTAATGCTTTTGCTGACGAAGTTGCGAAAGAAACAGCAAAAGATGTTACAACTCGAATGTATGTTGCAGGCCCCGCAAGATGGGTTGGTGATGTTGGAATGTGTGAAGACACGATAGAGAGTGTAAAGTCCCTTCAAGCTGAAGCCACAGAGAAAGAATTGAGTATGTGGAAAGAAAGTAAGGGTAAATTGGATGAAAATGGTTGTTGGGTTGATTTGTCAGAACACCGGCGATGGTTGTTACCTGATGCATATGTGCTCCCAGTGGTTACGATGGCACATGGAATGGCGCATATCAGTGTGAAAGGGATTTGTAAGTTGTTAGCACCAGTATGGCAGAATGCTGGAATTCCCAAGTGTGCAGAGAATGTGGTCAAAAATTGCATGGTATGCTTGAAATACAATCCTGGTAGGGGAACCCCAACTCCAGCTGGTCATTTTGTGCCTCCAACGTATCCGTTTGAGGTTTTGCAGCTAGATTTCATCCACATGGAAAGGTGCAACAATTTGAAATACATGCTTGTTGTTGTCTGCGCTTTTTCAAGGTGGATAGAAGCATATCCCCTAAAAGACAATATTGCCTTTTCCACAGCTAAAACCCTTGTCAAAGAATTTTTCCCTAGGTTTGGAATGCCAAGAATGGTATGGAGTGATAATGGGAGTGAATTTGTAGGACGAGTGATGAAGGATGTATGTGAGGGACTAGGTATAAAACAGAAATTCCACGCTGCCAATCACCCCCAATCAGCTGGACTAGTAGAGTGCTACAATGGCACTTTGAAACTTAAGTTGGCTAAGATTCAGGCGAGTTCTGGTCTTAAATGGCCTGACGCTCTGCCCTTAGCACTCCTATCAACAAGAATGACTGTGCACTCACGAGTGGGACTTAGTCCGTACGAGATTGTGTTTGGCTGTCCGGCCAATATATTGGGTGTGCCAAGACCGACAAAATTCAGTGAGATCGAACATCCAGTACTGCTTGATTATTTGTATGAATTGACGGCTAAATTGCGTGTTTTACACCAACAGGTGCATGATACTCTGCCTCAGTTCTCTGAAGCTCCGGGACACCCCATCAATCCTGGATCATGGGTGCCTTCTCTCGACGAGATCAGCTGTTTGAGTGAAGGGGAAAAAGAACTGGATACACGACGTTCACTGCAAGAGGGTCCCTTTGCCTTTGCCTTACGACCAGTGGGTCCAGGAAGGGACCGCTGACTCAGAGACTGAGACTGTGCCTCGTTTTCTGCCGTTTAGCGATGCACGAGTAAAAGGAACGCTTTCTGAGAAGGAAAGCGATGACATCTTGCAAGAAGCTGTGCCACCGTCAATTCAATTGGACACTACCGAGCCTGAACTCTTGTTTCAAGACCAAACAGTACCTACAAGAAGTCGTTACAATTTGAGGCCGAGAACTATGGACAAATAAAAAATTACTTTACTTTGATATTTTTTTGAATAGTGCAGCTCTCTCTTCCATCTGAGAAACTTTCTTATTTTTGCTTTTTCGAACCACCATCCGGGTTCAGCTGTCGGGTCGCGGTGCCAAGACTTTGGGGTACAAGCCAGAGACGTTAGGTCAACGGTCTGGTTGGTCTAGGGCGTTCCCTGGACTGACAGGTGTACTCCTTAGCAGAAGACACTCATCCGCCGCGAACAGCACGATTAGAGGATGGAGTTTTTCGAGATGAAGAGACCCGCTGAGGAAATACATTTTAAGAGCAGAATATGTAAAGTAATGAAAAACAAACGTTTTGTAATATTATGTCTGTTTGTACTATTTAGCATGATGATGTTTTCTGTAGGTTATGTATTATTGTGTTTTCAGGTGCCGTTTGCACCCACTATACAGCCCATACCTCCTTCTACTGTTC
The DNA here is from genome assembly GCF_964204655.1 of Triturus cristatus. Classification (NCBI taxonomy): domain Eukaryota; kingdom Metazoa; phylum Chordata; class Amphibia; order Caudata; family Salamandridae; genus Triturus; species Triturus cristatus. The sequence continues at coordinate 163,252,610 of NC_140585.1, forward strand.
CCTCACACTCTTTCCACCTTCTGCCTGAACACGAACAAGCTAGACGTTCTGAGTTCGTAAACAATTCGTTTATTCAACTCTTGCACCAGCACCAACTAGTTATGAACACAACAAATTGCTGGGTGTGTGGTTTGATGCCGCATACTATTGATAAGGGTATCCCGTATCTAGTGCTGCCGTTTAGCTATAATGGGTCATCATGGGCATTCCAGACTATGTTTCTTTTTGCACTTGAGACCTATTCCCCATGACCACCGCGTTCCAATAGACCTAGCACGAACAATAAAGCCTTGATGAGAGAAATTGCTGATATGAGTAGAGATATCGATGCATATTCATCTATTCCCAAGGATGAGTTGCGAGCTTATGTGGGTTGGAACGCAACGGGATATAGCATTAGTCTAGGCGAGAAACAGCGTAAAAGTTCATCTCCGATTTGGGTCGTACCCCACATAGGTCGGTTCTGTTTACAAGGCAATGGTCAGAATCCAAGAGCTCAATTAGGGAAGAGTGACTGTGCTGAAACGTACATTTTTCCATCACAGTTTTCCCCTGCGTTTTTGGCTGCCAAGGGTACATACTTTATTTGTAATGACCGAGCATATATATGGTTGCCCCCTGATTTCTTGGGCACGTGTTATGTTGCAAATTTGCTACCGCCGACATTTACTGCCGCCTCTGATTATCACAAGACCAGAGTTGTGAGAGGCGTTGTTAGTAAGGAAGATACTGCCGGTCAGGAAGCGGGAGACTTCTTCTTGGGTTTTCTGCCGTTTTGGGGACCAATGGTCAATAGTAGGAACCTGAGACAACTGACTCGTGTAGTTGAATCCACTGTTAATGTAACGGCTGGTGCCCTTGGTAACTTGACAGCTGAGCTCCAAGCGGATCGCCTCATGACGTTGCAGAACCGTATGGTTCTAGATGTCATACTTGCAGACCGTGGTGGAGTATGTAAGGTTATCCAATCATGCTGCTGTATTTTCATACCAGATAACGCACCGACAATCTATCAGGCCATTTCCAAACTGCATAAGATTTCCGTATCCATTCATGTGGATAAAGGAGACTGGTCGATGATGGGGTGGTTCTGGGGACTGATATCAGCTTGGGGATGGAAGATTCTAATAGTCATTGGGACGACCTTAGCCATTCTTTTCCTGTTCTGTCTATGTATACAATGTGCTCCTGTAATGTGTAGCCTCTGTGTTACATCATGTGTAAGGAAACCTGTATCAAGGGACGAGCTAAGCAATAGGATAATGCAACAGCAACATCTTCATGACTTTATGAATATAGACCTGGACTCAGATTAGTATGAGTATAGTTATTGCCTATGTAAGGGCAAAAGGAGGGTCTGCGGTACTGTAAATTCAGAACCATGTTGGTAGCACGGCCCTACCATGCCGATTTTGGTATCAGCGAACCGCAAATGACTAATGCGGTATGTATGAGTGTTTTCGTCATGTTTCCCCAATGAATTCACCGCGTATATGTATACTACATATATGACCCTCGGGTTCCATTTTAGAATGGTAACAATTTTGTGGTTGCCCTCACATAGGCTGCGCATTAAAGCCATGCTAGGCCTAATGGACACGCAATCCTCCTGTGACTTCTTTGTGACCTGTGAAAACTGACTCCGCTGCCCGAGGTCAGTCCTGTCCGGTCAGTTCCTTTTACTGCGGCCAAATGGGATTAGCATCAGGGCCCGACACATCATAAAGTCGTGCATCTCACACGAACCCTGACTAATCTCTTTCACACCTGACTCTGTTTCTTACTTTATGGCTTGTTTCACGAGAAGGAGGTGCCCGTTTTATTGGGGTCTGCTGATATCTGATGAGGGTTCTGAGCCTCGCTGGGTAAATATTTATGTGCTGACCGAGCTGAAATGTGGGATTATCATCATGACTTTGCTCTTTCTTTGAAGCGAAAATATGTGAATGACCACTTGTAAAATAGGGGCGGTGTTGCCCAGAGCGTAATATTCTGTATATAAGAAAAGACTGGTTTTTGGTTCGGGGGCAGTCTCCTGAGAACATACAACGTGTTGTACTTCTCGGACACCTGTGATTGGTCTGCAGCCAATAAATACGATCTTTGACTTCATCTAGAAGGCTCTGTGTTTCTGTGGTCTGAAACAGGAAGAACTCGAAGTCTTCGGGTGTGTCCCCTGGCACCGCTGGGTTGGTTCCGAAAAACCCAGTACTTCACCTGGGAACAAGAAATGTATTTACTTTATAGATCTCCATCCCTGCAGTCCCATTCCTTTCCTACCCCTGCTTGATCATCCAGCTTGCCTGTGCTGTTATAGCAATCAGGGTTGGGACTGTCAAGAGGTGGACCCCTTTTTGGCATCGAACCGCTTCCGAGGAATCATCGAGCTGACAGGGTTCCTGCATTGGTGCCAAGCACCATATTGTGTACCAGCTGAAAGGACAGGAATTCACCCTATCCGCCCTTTTTAGGGCAGTACAGCAAGAAGACTAGCCACGTGGCCTTATGACAAATCATTATAAATGAGGTCCACAGTTTTTGAATCCAGTAGTGGTAAGTACAGATATCACTCAGAATTGGTTTGAGTGGTAGACATAAAAGAGCAATCTTCTCACTCATGGATTCATGTGTAACTAAGTCCAAATAAGTCATCAAAACTTATTTCTTCTTCTTCTAAAACTCCAAGGATGATCATTATAAAATCCTGTGTATCTTATTAAGAGTAAATTCTACAGATCCACTACATATAGCTAGTAGGTGTCGAATGCCAGAAGCAAAATGTTTTACAGTCCTATCACTATGTAAACCATGCAGTAAAGAACATATTCACTTCTGTGGTTGCAGTTCAATTGCATTTATGAGATTAGGTAAATGAAAGAACATTCATGCATGTTAGCAGTAGGCATTAACAATATTTGAAAAGTGGTTATCTACAATATTTCCCTCTTTCGCCATTTTATTTTTCCTATCACCTTCCTTGTTCTCCTTGTTTTCCTTCTTTTTAGTAACATCTATAGAGCATTGTACTCTTTGACACAACTTGTATCAACATTTAATTTGCTTTCATCTTAATCAACCAAAAATGAACTTGACAATGTTTTAACTTGAGACAATGCTACACATGACATACCTTCTTTAAATACAGTACGACTACTATAAGTAAAAGTTACACTTAAACCTTGAGGTTTATGAATAGTTACAGCATATTCTAGAGAGAATGGAAACTGCTGCAGCTGAAAATATAAGTCTTTTACAAGCAAAAAACTTCTACAAATCTCCTTCATGCCATCAATATAATGACATTTTAAGGCTAAGTATTCAACCTTATTCCTATCTTGAAAGATAATTAAATCTATCACTTTACCCATAGCACTATTTACTAATCCTTCCTTAACTTATAAATTATGCCATATGGGTAAACATTTTACTAATCATGCAGTTCTGGAAACAGAATTCTCCAAGAAATCCAATTTTTCTTGTAGTTTTCTATTTACCTTTACCATCACCCCCAGTTGTTCCATTTTGTCGATTGCTGTAATTTCCAAAATTACTTCATTCTCCAGTTTTAGCAAATATTCATTAAAACTGGAGAACTCCTGAAGTGTAGGATTAGGAAAATTATGGATTTCCTTTGACTTAATTCTCCGGTTTTAGCAATTATTCATTAAAACTGTAGCACAAGTTTTCTTCATCTATGTTTTCCGTCAAATTACTCCTGTATCTCTAGTGTTGAAGTATTTCATAAAGACACATGCTTTCGAGATGTGGACTCCTTCTTGGATAATATATGTCCCACATATTTGATTTCAAATTCTCTGTCAAATTCTGATAGGTAGTACATTTACAGGAAAGACGTTGGAACTCTGATTCGTGTGCTACAAGGGCCAAAATGTACCCAGACAATTCCCCTTGACTTTGAGTACAAACTGGCTGGGCACAACCAATCGCATCATTAATAGGAGCCTATCTCTCTATGGGAAAGCATTTTCAAGTTGAAACTGCACAATTGCTTGGTGTGAGTCTTTTCTGCAGAAATTTTCTCCCAGATCTCTATCTCTGTCTTCCCTGATTTTGTGATGTATGAACTAACGTAATGAGCAACAGCGATGTAGTTGTCTGGAAGAAATTGTGGATCCATATTCGCATTCCAAATCTTTTGAATCACAGGGTTATAGTAATTATTAAACTTGGAAGCCTCTGTTCTTCTCATGTTGTATGTGTTTTTCAGTGATTCCGTGTGAGTGTATGTCTGGCTGAAGACAAAAAGCTGTTTACTCTTCCATGAGGAATGACAGGTCGTGTGAATCCACATCAACGCAGTGCTATTACAAAATGGTCATTACAACGCCTGCGTTGTTAGTATGCAATACCTTTACCTTTACATCGCAAGTCAATACAACTACTTTCTGCAGGGGAGTGCAAAGGTATTGGATATAAAACCGAACACCTTCCCTGCTGTTGCACAACCTGGAGTAGGTAATACTATTCCTAAGTCCAGCGTGCCCCTTCAGCAAGTCATTGTAATGACTTGCGATGTAAAGTTATTGCATACTAACAACGCAGTCGTTGTAATAGCATGCGATGTATTCACATGCATTGTAACATGCTATATTTCTTTTGGGATGGTGCATATCACAAACTGTTCTATGAAATACAAGACCGACTCATCAATGTCTGTTCCAAACTTTGGTGCATCTTATATCCATTGCAGCATGTAAAATTGAGGAGCACCTCTTGTTTGGTACTCTTTTTTCCAAGCGACATCAGTTATTTCGCCAAGAGGGGGATTTGTTTTGTTTTAGATGAAAGATAGCATAGCTTGAACCCTGTAGGTAAATATCAGCAGGATCCAAGTAGAAAGGTTCTCCTGCTTTCTTGACATTGATATCCTTAATGTTTGAGTTCACTTATCTTAAAAATTCAAGAAAGTGATCCCACGCATACTCAGCACAACAGAGTGTCAGAAACCAAGTAGGTGAAGCTAGTTCTCTTAGCATTCATCTGAGGTCTCCATGACAACAATAACAATAATCCTTGGTGCCACGTTGGAAAGCCAGCAAGTTAATCAAGTTGTACTCTAAGTTTTCATCCTTTTCCTGAACTTTCGCATAAAAATCCTTTGCAGAGAGATTTCGATGATTTTTTCCTGTCTTTAGTATGTGGTTTAAAGCTTATGAAATTCCAGACAAATCACTCTCAAAGGGAATCCACTGGCAAAATCTGGGTTCCTCCTAATATAATATGTGTTGAGTAAAATTCAGCTGCTGGTATCTGTACAGGCTAGCCATCATACAGCTCTCTGCTCCAGTGGGAAGCAGCTGGAGAAAATACTGACCTCTAAGCTTTTTTCCACAGAGAGCAATAGCATCACCAACGATTCCTTTACAATGCAGAATAAGGATGCTAAAGGGTTCATACATTTCTTCTGATCTCAATTGATCCTGCTTTTCAAACTGAGCATCCTCTATATGTTTCATATCTTGAACAACATCAGCATTTTTATAATACATATTATTTTGTATCAAGTATAAAGTTGCTTTTTTAACTTTATGAAAAACCACTAAACCAATTAAAATCTTGCCACATGTGTTTGCTCTTAGTAGGGACACCATTTACTAGAATAATACATGGATCAACAAAATCTCTCTGTCACCCTATAGTTTCAATATTCTTTTTAAATTCTAATGGAAAATACACAACTCTACTTTTAAGACGTTTCTGTAGCTCTGTTGGATGTAATTTCCCAGTGTTTTGTTCCATACGAACTATGGCTTGGAAAGGAAGTATACATTGTACGAGAATTAATTCATAAACATTTAAATCTTGAAGTTCTGATTTACCTGTAACTAATGATAACTTGTTATGTGCTGCTCTAGCTGGCATTATATTATCTTCTAACTTATCATAGCAGCCCTTACATATAATTTGCCGCATGTTCAAATAAATATACAGCAAACTCTTGCCACTTGCTTCTTATCTCCTGTTCAGTTTTTGAGTACACACCTATGTTACGAGTTTGTCTTTTGTATTGAGTGCATCAACAACAAATCTAACCTGGTTTGTTTCTTTGAGCAAACTGTGTTCAAATTTGCAATCTATTGTGCAAAGTTTTCAGCACTAATTCCTGTATCTTGTTCTTCTACACCTCTAGTAATCAGCTGTTCATTTTCCCTTACTCCTTTAGAGGACCAAAGAAATAAAACTGAACAGTTTCACAAACTTTTCTAGCACTTGTACTGCACCATGCAAAAGGTTTTTTATTCAACGCCTCAAAATATAAGGAAGGTGTGTTTGCAAAGCAAAGGCTCCTAACCTTATGTCATATTTTGGAGTGGTAAACAGCTAACATACTGCGTTATGTTTCGTAGGGTACCCCAATATAGGCTTGAGTAGTTACCAGATATTTTACCTACATGTACTGTACCATTGTACTACATAACAGGTTTTGGTATTGACCTTTTACCTAGTTAAGCACTGCATACATTTCATGTGGATTTCCCCGAAACCTAGCCTCACTAATTATGCACAAGGATTTTCAGAATCACAGCAGGATTACCAACTTCTACATAATAACTATATATAAGGGTCACCCCTTCTGTCTTCCTCGTGCAACATGACACAGCAAGGTAGAACCCAGAGGGTACCTTTTGGGTCTATATAACCCACATCTTTGCTGGGGCAGGGAGAGGAGAAAGACTTCTATGCTGACACATTGACGCGAGAGGCTGATGTTCCTGCACGCAGACACTCCAGCGCAGTGGTCTGACATCCCTTGCGGGGTGTCCATCTCGGGACCAAGACGGGGTCCTACAGTCTCTCACTTCAGGAAATGGGGTTGGCTTCAGCCTAGCAGGATTCTTGGCTCCACACCTACATACATGCTAGGTACACTTAGGTACAGCTAGTTAGGGTTGCATCGTAGGAGTACGCATTATTACTGTCATGTATTTCTACACCTGCCTGTATTCATTGTTTTAGCACTATGGTACGAATCTACCATTCATTTACTGTATTGGTGCTTATAATAATGTGTATCTGTTTCTGTATTATGGTTGTTTCAGCACACCTATTTGATGCTGGTTCAATAAAGGCTTATTTAAAACCTCCCAACCGTTTTTCTGTGTATCTCTCTGAGACTGTACTGTTTCCTCGATCCTGAGATGGCACAGAGTTGTCATGTTTGATAGTTGGCAAGAACTATTCTTTCCTTGGTAAGAGGAGTTTACAGAGACACTGTAAGCTAGTTGGTATACAGGCGAACATACCCAGTGAGGGTGTCTGGAATCAGTCTGGACACCAATCCCACAGTATATGTTGTCTAAACGCGTGGATCCTATATAGGTTTATAGGAACTTCATGACATGGCCCCGTCAACGTTGGTTTGGTAATTATTTAATGGTGAAAGCTGAGTAGTTCAATTGTTCTTTTTACAGAGACCCCTACTCACATTTACACAGAGACGTCTGGAGTGGAAAGGGAAAAACACGCCACAGCTGAGCAGGCATATCCTATGTATTGGCTGTAGGTTTATTTAAGCTTGAAGGACAAGTAGTTCCTATTGTGCATAAAACTTTATCACAGTTTCCTTGAAACTTTTTAAACAATCGCTGACGAAGATATCACTGCATCAGCACAATGTGCAATGCAGTTAAAGAAGGAGAACAAGAAGGCAAAATAAACATTTCAGAAAATGTCAGAACTGCCCTTGCTTTCAAATTAGCAGACTATGGAGTCACAGCAAGGGGTGGGACAGTAACATTCATGATTGGGGCACACAAGTCATACAGGCAAGAGGTATTCTATTCATGGGTCAGATTCCCACCAGCAGATACACGCACAAACACATTTCATTCTCACACTGAAGATGAAACACTAGAGAAATATTGTCCATATGATGACATTGAAGTTCCACTCAGCTCCCTCCCACACACAGAAGATAAAGTAAGACTCTGTTCTAGTGGTTTACACTCCGCATCCAAAAATTGACACAATGCCGGTAGCAAATATACGACCACAGGGCACATTGGAATACACAAAGAAATAATAAAACTTTACAGAAATCTGACACAGTTCGGTATGGGAACACAAACTTCAGCCAACAAGGGCTACACCAGCAGAACAAATTCAGGGGTCTACAACTAAAACAACTCCACAAACGCTACATGTAGTTATGGGTAAAATGCCCACTAGCCATGAGCAGATACCATTCTGGATGGCTCAGAAAATTACACAGATAGAGGAGGAGTTTCCACACACAAGCCCTCAAGAAAAACACAGAATGCTAACAAGCTGCTTACCAATGGGGATCACTCCCCAGATAGAGGATTCTACCTCTCTGGGTACAGTTCTCGCTACCATATATACCAGAAATCATGGTATCCCTTCAGCAGCGGTAATACCAGATGCCTTAAGGCAGATCATATTGAGTATGATGCAGAACCTGCTCTGAAGTTAGGGATGAAATCTTTTGGAAATTTTGCCCAGGTATCAACTAATATATTAGCAAACATAAAAGGGGAGGCAGCAGCATTGGTAATACACCGACACCTGAGGAACTTCACTCCTTGACAACACAAGTGTGAGTTACCTAATATTATCAAAGACACATATGCCGAATTAGATAGAGATAATTTCGGAGTTAGAGCAACAAAACTTCAACTCATGGAAGGACCTAAAAAGGATAACACCAAGAAAACACCTGATTCTTCCAAGAATAGATCACAATCAAGTGGTGGGAATACTCAACAGGAGCCCGCTGAAAGGAGGTACAAACTTAGGAAACATGATAACATTAAAAAACCTGACAGGTATCAGGATACTGAGACACGTTCCTCTCGTTCCTTTCACGGTTCATCAAAAAACTCCGAGAGGGAAGAACGGTTTGAACTCAGACAAGAAGGGCTGACAAAGTCCAGAGGCACACAGGGTACTTCGGACTATAATATTAAAAAAGAAGATAAACCAAAATTAAAACCTCAATTTAAAAAGAAGAAAGTATCAGGTCTTAAAATAATACATGCCAAGTATACTGAGAACTCAACTTCTGAACGGGGAATGGGCTCTAGCGATGCTAGACAGTGCAGCATAAGTAATAATAGGTCACCAGAACCTGATGGAATTTCTGGTGACAGCGGCTTCGAATTAAAATATCATGGTGGAAACACCTGATACAAGGGTAAGTGTCCCACACCCGTTATGTAACTAACACTCCAAATGGAGGAGGACAAACCCAGAAAAATTAAAGATCTCTTATTGGAGAACCTGACCAACGGCTATGACATCCTTTGTCTGAAAAAGATTGCCACCTGAGAGTGTTATGGATTGCCCAAAGTGAGAAACAGTAATTTTACTGACTTTTTTTTACCTTGTTCCAGTATACTTAAAACAATATTATGCACAGGAGTGGGTGGTATATCTCAACCATTTAGGGTGGAATTCTGAGTCCCCTCACCATGTAATCCCAGTAAAAACAACTCCAAGTCCACAGAGAAAGTACCCAATAAAACAAGAAGCAAAGAAACAGGTCAAGGAGATCTTAGATCAACTTGAATACCAAGGTGTGATAGTGAATTGCACCTCTAAAATGAATAATCCTTTGTTTTCCATAATGAAACTAGGCCTGGGCTAAAATTCCGTTCCGCTCACGGAAAAATTCGATAATTTGACATTTTCGCATTCTGTGGAGAGCGCGAAAATGTCAAAATTTCCGCAATCTGCATTTTACCGGAAATATTTTGCTTGCTCGCGCTGAAAAATAATACATTCTCGCGTGCGAGCGATCGCCTTTCCTGAATCCCCGCGTTCGCCGACAAGTTTTCCCGATCCGGTCATGTTCTCCACGATATGTTGGATTGTTGGTAGCCATTTGCACTGTCTCGCGACAGTTCGCGCCCGCAGTAACGTCATTCGTCGCGCGATCACGTCTTTCTTCTCGCGATCATGCACCGCAAGAGTATGAGATGATTGAGATCTCACGCCCATGAGCAACCGCATGGGTAAGTTGGCGAGCCGCGACCATGCAGAAAATACCGCGAACAGGCGGGAAAAAAACTTCCGCATCTTCGCTATATTTCGCGTGTTTGCGGAGATTTTTAACATTTTCGCGATAATTTGCGATAGTGAATTTCGCAAATTCCGCAACCCCTAAGTAAAACCTGATAATTCATATTGTCTAGTTTTAGACTACAGACATACAAACACATGCACTAAGAGATTTGCAGTACAGAATGCAAACAGTGCTGCATTGATGAATAACATTGTGCAGAAAAAATACAAAAGAACACTAGATAACTTAAATGGATTTTTCTGCCACTACATAGTGCCTGAAATCAGATATTTGACAGCATTCTCAGCCTTCGGCTCTCAGCATCGATTCTGTTGACTTCCCAAGGGTATGAAAATAGCCCCGGGTTGTCTTCAGCTAGGGTGACAGAGTTACTTCAAAATTTTGATGAAGAGGCATTGTCCTATGAAGAGGACATTTATCTGATAGATGATGATTTAATAGATCATTTGACCAGGGTGAGCAACATAATTTTGGGGTTCGCCGCTGAGGGCTACAAATTCAACTTTAAAAAGTCAAAAATAGCCCACCTCAATGTCCTATTCTTGGGTTACAAGTTATCAAGTGAAGGTAAAAGACTAGCAGCTTACTTTTTAGAAAGGTGCACACTGCTCCAACCTCCAAAGCCTCCATTTCAGGATTCCTAAACTTTGTCAGAACATACATTTTGGATTACGCATAAAAAGTAAAGCCTTTTTACAATTTAATCAGACTTAATTTATTTATTAGACATTGGACATGGGTATACACAGATGTACTTTGTTCCTTACAAGCTGACATGATAGCTTCCAAACACCTACACATGTATAAATTCCACAAATCTGGTGATCTGTGTAATCGCGGGCAATCAGGGTACACATGCCTAACCTTCAATGAAGGTGAAACAGTACCCATAGCATAACAATTATACTTGTGCACAAATGCAGAAATGCTCTCTGCTTCCACAGAAAAAATTCTGTCAGCAGTACAGACTTCTGTAGTGAGAGAAAGAGCACTGTCTCTGGGGAAACAAACGTTTGTTGTCACCCCAGTACAGACCTTAGAGGCTTTTACAAAAGCTAGCGTTCCGAATGCAAAAGTGCTACATCTGTGATGGATACAATGGGCTAATTCTTTGACTGTAACAGATGTAGAATACAAATTTGTTTCTATACTAAAAACACAAGCATTCCTGCAATATGAACGAGAATATCCTCTCCCAAATGAAATTATGCCACTAGATCAGTATGAATACATTATTTACACTGATGGTTTTGATCATCCTGCCAAAGTTAGTAAATAACAATACAGTGCAGCTTGTGCGATTGTGAAAGGACGTATGAAGGATGGCAAGTTCCATCCTAGCAGCATGAAGATGCAGTATCTAGGTGATTGCACGACTCAGCTGGCAGAGTGGCCAGTCTTACAATGAATATCTTCACTACTGGGTTCAGATTGGGATTTAAAAGGTTGCACATTAAAGGACAAAACTGTGGAAGGAACAAGAGGCAGATTTGAAAAAATACTTCCTGAGATTTGATACATACGCTGAGTCATCAACCTGATGGCATTCTCGTTGAAGGAAATTCATTGGCTGATGAAGCCGCAAAAGGGGCTGTACTAACTGCTGCCGTTGCTGCAATCACTCATTCTAGCACAAGAATAGACGGAAGCACAATAGTAGCTGTCATTGCTTCAGGCAAAAACAGCACAGCCTTGCCGAAATGTTTTCCACTCAAGTAATCCAATAAGTTAAATGCAAAAAAAAATATTCTGTTTGCTCAAATTCCAGGAGTGGGGGAAAGAGTTATACCAAAAATGGATCATAGATTATGTTTAATTCTAGCTGCACACAAGGGTATGGGTTCTGCACATCCAGGGATTTCTGCAATTGTTTCATTACTGAAACAATGCTATTAGTGGCTAGGTCTAGCTAAACAAACTAAATCGTTTGTACTTAAGTGCGACATCTGTCAACAGATGAACGGTTCACACGTAGCACGTCCAGCACAGACACCATTACTAATATCAGACAGACCTCTCACCTGTGTCTATTTGGACCACTGTGGCCCCTTACAATCTGATGGGTCTTACAAGTACATCTTGGTGGCAGTGGATTCATGCTCTAGACTCCTGGGGGTTTGGCATCAGCGCTCCGTTATAAAAGATTTGCGAGTTTTCATAGAGGCACACGAAGATGAAACATTACATTCTGACCCTGACCCCGGGTTAAGCTCTAGGGCTTACAAGAAAGCCATGGGAAGTGTGGGTATTGCATTGCGGTACTCCTCTCCATACTATACAGATGGACATTCGGTTGTGGAGAGGAAAAAATGGGACTTAAAGCAATCTTTAACAGCAAGGGTATTAGGTTTGGATGGTAGTTGGGTCAATCACCTGTATGGGGTCCAGAGGACACTAAATAATATGTCAAGAAGCTCCCTAGAGGGTGCCACCCCTTACGAAGTCCTATTTAGGATGAGAATGTGGGTACATGATCTTGATTATGAAAGCACAGTGGCGGATGAAAAACCTTTTGACATCAATAAAAGTTTGCCTCTTTTACAGTATCCTAATGAATATCGGGCACTATGAAGCGACGTTCAAGTTCAGTCACAGAAATACCTGCCTGAATACCAAAAGTCAGGGATCCGGTCAGAGAAAAGATTGTGGGCAAGAAAGGATTTGGATCATCATACAGAAAGCCTGTACATGTCTAGTCTGTTGAAGGAACAAGAACAGTACTTCTGCCTCTTGCCAGCAAGAAAGAGAAGAGAATAATCTCAAAGAATCTGACCAAATCACACTACTTGGCTGCTCCTGAATAGCAGGTCACGTGGGCTCGTTGGTAGCCACCGCTCTCCTCTCGATACCATACAAGAAGTTCAGACAGAAAGACTTGCAACATTTGAAGAGTCTACAATTCAAATGAACCCCAGATATCAATCCGGCCTACCACCGACATCTAAATAAATATGCCTCAATAGGAGACAACTGCCAGTTCAACAAAACCTGCTGAGCTACCAAAGATAGATCCATCTGCATCTGTCTACTTCATTGATTCCGACACGTTATCTCTGGATCCAAGAAAACCTGAGTCACCACCAGCTCCAATTTCCCGTAAAAACTGACTTCATGATTTCTATTTTTCCTGAAAAAGACATACCTGGTCTATTCATGGCTACATCTCTGGATAATAACTGGAATACTGTTCCTAATATTCTGGATAGGTTTAATGACTGTCTTTTTCTTACTTGTGAATGGACACTATCTTTCAGAACGCTCCAGAGCATCACATGTGAACTTGGTACTGAGACCTCAGGCAACTCATCGTAAACAGAGACACCTGTCCTATGTGAACATTACAGCGGTTCCTAATAGACAAGCCACGTTGCACACCACCGTAGTTAATGTTCTCTTTTGTTCATTTCTTTGAAACTTGTCCATAAATTGTAAAGTTCATATAGACAAGTAAACAAATATCCAGTTTTGAAGACAATGTTGTATTGAATATTTTATTCGCCAAATGTGTATCCAACTTCAAACACAGCCGACGTGCGTTTCGCCCACAGGGCTTTTTCAAGGCTGTTTATATGCAAAAAAGAAAGCAAAATATAAGGTCTCCTTGACCACAAAGACAAATGTGTTTAAGTACATCATAGTTTTATCCTAAATCATATAGACAAGGAAAAGGGAAAGAAATGAGTGCTGGCGCACCTGTGTTCCGATTATGAAGGAAAAAGCAGATGTCAAAATGATACCACCACCAGAAATAGTCCCATATCCGGTGGGAATCGAGGTCCAGAAAGTGAGTATGTGGTGAATAGTTTTCTCACCCGATTAAGACATTTATTTTTAATGTCCAGCAATCATAATGAAAGCATGTCTGTTAAATACTGTTAAGAGATAGTATGGCCAATAGGTAAAGCCCCACGGTGTTAGGAAGAATTAACTAATGGGCATGAGCACTGTCTCACCTTAAAGTATTCAAAAGCCACTGTTCTAAATGAATTTTCCTGTTTGTATTGGAATTCGTATTGTTGGTTCTATGAGTACAGAACACATATGTGTTTAACTGAAAGGTGTCCAAACAAAATATAAGTGTATTTAAAACACCTAAATTATAATGATTACCAAGAAACTGCAATTTTGCACGGTTGTTCTTGTATATTGGCAAGTAATGTTCTTACTCCATATAAATGTATCCATCAGGCAAAAGTATTTTCATGTATCAAAACTTGTGATAAACAACGCTTGGAACAGAGGTATTCGTAAAGAGGAGGCGTGTAAGGACCAGTATCCGTCCTTTCTGTTGGAGTGAAATAAATGAAATAGTGTATTATAAGTTGTCCGAAAAATAACGAACGTGTGTATATTCAAATATATAAGAAAAACGGTCTTCATTAATGGTCCTGAGTGCTAAGCTGTTACGTAGACGGACCACATACGATTAAGTAGACGATAACGATAACGTTAACAATCGGGACTCATGCGGCTCACTAATCAGTAAACATAAGTGTGGACCGGTCAAATATATCCCTCAAACATAATACCAAATTCATTATCGACATTCACCAAGTATACGCATAGTGGCAACAGTAAGTCAAAAACATGTGGGCTCAAAGAATATAAATATCAATGTCACTGTGTCTAAATTACAGTAAAAGAAATGCTAATTATTAAGAAACCAAGCGCCTGAAAGTGGACCCGGTCTTCATTATTAATAATATCTGAACCTCAGTCTAACCTTATGCGTATACATTCATTCTTTCGTCCGGTTGCTCTGCGTCTGTATGCTGCAAGATTCCCGCCAATATGAGTAAGGGGAAGCATCATCGAAATAGAAAGTAGACTCGACCACTCGTAACTGGTATATGTTGAAAGAGTGGCAGCCATCTTGTCATAGTAAACATGGTTCGTTATTATAGTTGTGATAGTACTAGAGTAACGAACCCTATACACATTATAATAACATTAAAGATGTATACAGCAATGTATGAGATAGCCTATGCCATAGAGAATGTTCCCGATTGTTTAGTGCAAGTATCGCTCATTCGTTATTTAGCCCGCACCATGGTAGATGCATTAAAGAGTTATTCTTATAATATACCGAGTGTTAAACCATCACGAAAGTGACCCTATGGTCGTGATAGTAAAAATTATTACTAGAACGTAATGTAGAGTTTCATTAGAACCCTGCAATTGAACAATAGTGCCATCAGATACATATTTAGTCATGAATAAAGTGTAAAAGTAATGTGATCTGATCCCGAATAACAATACATAACCTCATTCGTTATTCGACCTACACCGTGGAAGAAAATAGAGAAGGGTATGTACCCAAGGGTAATTAGTAGGAAAAGAAATTAAAAGACCCCTTAGTATTATACATTTGAAAGTGTACTTCATTTGAGGTTAACAAAGAAGCAACACTTAATGACGCATTTCACAAATGGTTAGAGATTAACAATGATCATTCCTGATATCTAAAACAGCGATCGAAGGCACTGTAAAGGTTATTACATTGATAGAAATTCAAACATCTCTTTGTCAATATTAATTCTGTGTTCCACAGCTCTTAAAGAAATAATCCATTTACTTTCATTCTGTCGTAGTTTGGTCACTCTATTACCACCTCTCAAGTTTGGCAATATTACTTCTAGGCCATGGAAACCTATTTTGATCAACTCTGTATGATTATGTATAGTATTAAAATGGGAGGCTAAAGGGTATTGGGCGTTGTTATTTCTTATTGCCCTAATATGCTCCTGTATCCGTTCCTTAAGCGTCTGATGGTGCTTACTACGTAGATTTTCCCACATATACATACAATACAATAGATAACAAACTTAGTGTTACAATTAATGAAATTATTAACTGTGTAGATTCTTTCCGAGTTATATTTGAATGTTTTAGTCCTATTCAATGCAAAGGGACAGACATTACAAGTCCCACATTTGAAAAATCCTTTTGGTTTGGTTGATAGCCATATTTTGTTTGTTGTTGTTGGAATGAAACTAGGACATAATGTTTGTCTGAGAGTATTTCCTCTTGTAAATGTGATGTTAGGTTTATGTCCTACTACTTCCAGAATGTTCATGTCATCTATTAACAGATGCCACTGTTTGTTCAATATTCTGAATAGATCCGAACTGGTGGTAGAATAAGGTGTGATAAATCTAATGAATCTTTTCTTACGTGTCAATTTCTTAGTCTTTGCATGGCCTTTGAGTAAATGTGTTCTATTGATCTTGTTGACAGTATTACGTGCCTTCTTAATCACTGTATGTTTGTAGCCTCTAGCCATGAATCTCCTTTCAACCGCGTTGAGTTCCTCATCTAATATTTCCAGATCACTACAGTTCCTTTTGGTTCTAATCATCTCCCCCAAAGGAATCGATTTAATCTGAGATGGGGGATGGGCACTGTTGGCATGAAGCACTGGATTGCATGCTGTTTCTTTTCTAAAGGTTCTGGAGAGTAGTTTGTCCTTATCAACTACAATCGTAATATCTAAAAAGTTTATATGTGAGGTGCTTTGTGTCTTAGTAAAGGTTAGATTGAAGGGATTATCATTTATGAAGAGAAAGAATTCCTCTAACTTCTCCTGAGTTCCGGCCAAAAACATTAAAATATCATCACTGTATCTGCCTAGAAATAGTACATTTTCCATGAGTATGTTGGGCCCCTTTGTCCAAAGGTGGGCGAGCTCAAAGTATCCCATATAGAGATTAGCAAATGAGGGGGAAAATTTAGCCCCCAGTGCTACGCCTCTAACTTGACAATACCATTTGTCATTGTGTATGAAAATGTTGTTATTAAGAACCAATTAGATTAACTCTAGTAACATAACTGTATGTTCCAGTAATTGTATAGGTCTTGATTCCAGAAAGTATTAAACTGCCTGCATTCCCTTATCACTAGGAATACTTGTATAGAGGGAAAACACATCAAGTGTGACCAAATAATGTCCCTCCACCCAGTCTACATCCGCAATTTTACTTAACACATCTGTTGTGTCTTTAATAAATGATGGTAGATTCACCACTAGTGGCTGTAAATAAGTGTCAATGTATTCCAAAATTCTTTCTGTTGGGGAACCAATCCCCGAGATAATGGGCCTGCCTGGGGGGAAGGGTCCTGCTTTATGCATCTTCAGTAAACAATATATGCATGGTATAGTTGGCGTATCATTATACAGATATCTAAATTTAGTATCTGAAATAAGACATCTATCTTTCCAGTATAATAGTTTATTGTATATTGTTTCCTTGGTGTTAAGAAGTGGGTTATGATCTATATGGATATAGGTAGTAGTGTCGCTAAGTTGTCTATCTATTTCTGCCATGTAGTCAACTTTATTCATAAGAACCACATTACCCCCCCTTGTCAGCCTCTCGGATGACAAGGGAGTGATCATTTTTAAGACTGAGTAATGCTTGTTTCTCTTCCATCGACAGATTTTGTACCCGATGTGTTCCCTTGGTCAATGTTTTATCCTCCAATTTGTATAAATCATCAAAACATTTCGTTGAAATTTGTCAATCAAGTTATAGCCTGCCATTTGTGGAGTGAATCTAGATTTATGTTTGAGGCCACTGTCAGTGCTAGCAAATGTATTCAAATCAAGATCTAAGGCTACATCTTGTATAGGAGGAACTTCATCACATTCGCCTATCGATAACAGTAATTGTACATTTTTAATATCCCTAATCGAGGGCATATTTTCTCTGTTAATGTCAACATTTACTGTATTGGACACTTTGTGTTTGTCTTGAAAGAATTTGAAAATTTTCACTTTTCTAACAAATTGAAAACAACTAACATGTAAAGATGTAAAATTCGGCAAAGCACTAGGACAAAAGTTTAATCCCTTGCTCAATACATTTATTGCATGCTTTTTTAAAACTAAGGGGCATATCAACAAGGGCTTTATCTCTGCTTTTTTGGCTTTAAAAGCCAAAAAAGGAGAGATAAAACTAGCGCCCTATCAACAACAGGGTGCTAACATGCAAATTTGCATGTTAGCACCCTTTTACTCTACGCTTCCCCTCGCATCTCTAATGAGATGCAAAGGGGGCGTTCCAGAGTAAAATAATAGGAGAAATGTCGCTAAGCGACATTTCTCCTATTATCAAGAATGTTGCTAACCCTGTTAGAGGCAAAAAAAGCAGCGCTAACCGCGGTTAACGCTGCTTTTTTACGTCTGGTATTTTTCTGACTTAGCCATGATATCCTATGGAAGGAGGATATCATGGCTAAGTTTGCCTGTCCCTATCAACAAGGTAACGTGAGATTATCGCTGGGTTTCCAGCGATAATCTCACGTTAGCCTGTTAGCGTGAGGATTTTTATCGCTATTGAGATAAGCGTTGCTAATAGCACGCTATCTCAGCGATAAAAATACACGCTAGCCGGCGATAATTATCCTAGCGCTAAGTGCGCTTAGAGACAATTATCGCCCGTTGTTGTTGATATGCCCCATGGTTTGATAGATTAACAACATTCACGTTATCTGTATTTGCCATGTCTTTTTCACAACTCAGTTCTTCAGGTCGCGTGAACCTGACCTCGTTGTGACACCCACTTTTTCTTGTACGCCTTGACCTGGATTTTCCCCTTCTTGTCTTTTTTGGCCCATATCTCTTCTGTAGGCCTGTTTGTTCCCTTTTCTGAAGCGTTGTAATTCTAAAAAAAAGGGGTTGGATAATGTACCCTCCATTTGTACTTGCATATTGATTGACTCACTGCTAGTAGCACTACTCACACTAGATGTATCTGGAGTACTGACTATATCAGTGGGTTTAGCAGGATGTGCCAAACTTGTTGTATTGATGTTGTCAAATTTCTTAGCAAAGGTATAGACTACCATTTTTATAATCCCTTTCATCTCTCCTTATTTTTTGTAATTTTTTATCCTTGAGATGTAGTTGGTGTTTGCATAATTCCTCCTTAAGGATAAATTTTAAGGCTAAATTTTCCCCCTCATTTGACAATCTCTACATGGGATACTTTGAGCTCACCCACCTTTGGAAAAAGGGGCCCAACATACTCATGGAAAATGTACTATTTCTAGGCAGATACATTGATGATATTTTAATGTTTTTGGCCGGAACTCAGGAGATGTTAGAGGAATTCTTTCTCTTCATAAATGATAATCCCTTCAATCTAACCTTTACTAAGACACAAAGCACCTCACATATAAACTTTTTAGATATTACGATTGTAGTTGATAAGGACAAACTACTCTCCAGACCCTTTAGAAAAGAAACAGCATGCAATGCAGTGCTTCATGCCAACAGTGCCCATCCCCCATCTCAGATTAAATCGATTCCTTTGGGGGAGATGATTAGAACCAAAAGGAACTGTAGCGATTTGGAAATATTAGATGAGGAACTCAACGCAGTTGAAAGGAGATTCATGGCTAGAGGCTACAAACATACAGTGATTAAGAAGGCACGTAATACAGTCAACAAGATCAATAGAACACATCTACTCACGGGCCATGCAAAGACTAAGAAATTGACACGTATGAAAAGATTAATTAGATATATCACACCTTATTCTATCGCCAGTTCGGATCTATTCAGAATATTGAACAAACATTGGCATCTGTTAATAGATGACATGAAAATTCTGGAAGTAGTAGGACATAAACCTAACATCACATTTACAAGAGGAAATACTCTCAGACAAACATTGTGTCCTATTTTCATTCCAACAACAACAAACAAATTATGGCTATCAACCAAACCAAAAGGATTTTTCAAATGTGGGACTTGTAATGTCTGTCCCTTTGCATTGAATAGGATTAAAACATTCAAATATAACTCGGAAAGACTCTACACAGTTAATGATTTTATTAATTGTAACACTAAGTTTGTTATCTATTGTATTGTATGTATATGTGGGAAAATCTACGTAGGAAGCACCATCAGACCGCTTAAGGAACGGATACAGGAGCATATTAGGGCAATAAGAAATAACAACGCCAAATACCCTTTAGCCTCCCATTTTAATACTATGCATAATCATACAGAGTTGATCAAAATAGGTTTCCATGGCCTAGAAGAAATATTGCCAAACTTGAGAGGTGGTAATAGAGTGACCAAACTACGACAGAATGAAAGTAAATGGATTATTTCTCTAAGAGCTGTGGAACACGGAATTAATATTGACAAAGAGATGTTTGAATTTCTATCAATGTAATAACCTTTACAGTGCCTTCGATCGCTGTTTTAGATATCAGGAATGATCATTGTTAAACTCTAATAGTACTTTGTGAAATGTCTCATTAAGTGTTGCTTCTTTGTTAACCTCTAATGTAGTACACTTTCAAATGGATAATACTAAGGGGTCTTTTAATTTCTTTTCCTACTAATTACCCTTGGGTACATACCCTTCTCTATTTTCTTCCACGGTGTAGGTCGAATAACGAATGAGGTTATGTATTGTTATTCGGGATCAGATCACATTACTTTTACACTTTATTCATGACTAAATATGTATCTGATGGCACTATTGTTCAATTGCAGGGTTCTAATGAAACACTACATTATGTTATAGTAATAATTTTTACTATCACGACCAGAGGGTCACTTTCGTGATGGTTTAACACTCGGTATATTATAAGAATAGCTCTTTAATGCATCTACCATGGTGCGGGCTAAATAACGAATGAGCGATACTTACACTAAACAATAGGGAACATACTCTATGACATAGGCTATCTCATACATTGCTGTATACGTCTTTAAAGTTACTATAATGTGTATAGGGTTCGTTACTCTAGTACTATCACAACTATAATAACGAACCATGTTTACTATGACAAGATGGCTGCCACTCTTTCAACATATACCAGTTACGAGTGGTCGAGTCTACTTTCCATTTCGATGAGGCTTCCCCTTACTCATATTGGCGGGAATGTTGCAGCATACAGACGCGGAGCAACCGGACGAAAGAATGAATGTATAGGTATAAGGTTAGAATCAGGTTCAGATATTATTAATAATGAAGACCGGGTCCACTTTCAGGCGCTTGGTTTCTTAATAATTAGCATTTCTTTTACTGTGATTTAGACACAGTGACATTGATATTTATATTCTTTGAGCCCACATGTTTTTGACTTACTGTTGCCACTATGCGTATACTTGATGAATGTCGATAATGAATTTGGTATTATGTTTGAGGGATATATTTGACCAGTCCACACTTATGTTTACTGATTAGTGAGCCGCATGTATCCCGATTGTTAACGTTATCGTTGTCATCTACTTAATCGTATGTGGTCCGTCTACGTACCAGCTTAGCACTCAGGACCATTAATGAAGACCGTTTTTCTTATCTATTTGAATATACACACGTTTGTTCTTTTTCGGACAACTTATAATACACTATTTCATTTATTTCACTCCAACAAAAAGGACGGATACTGGTCCTTACAAGCATCCTCTTTACGAATACCTCTGTTCCAAGAGTTTTTTATTACAAGTTTTGATACATGAAAATACTTTTGCCTGATGGATACATTTATATGGGGTAAGAACCAATATACAAGACCAACCGTGCAAAATTGCAGTTTCTTGGTAATCATTATAATTTAGGTGTTTTAAATACACGTTTATTTTGTTTGGACACTTTTCAGTTAAACACATATGCGTTCTTTACTCATAGAACCAACAATACGAGATTCAATACGAACAGGAAAATTCATTTAGAACAGTGGCTTTTGAATACTTTAAGGTGAGACAGTGCTCGTGCCCATTAGTTAATTCTTCCTAACACCGTGGGGCTTTACCTATTGGCCATACTATCTCTTAACAGTATTTAACAGACGTGCTTTCATTATGATTGCTGGACATTAAAAATAAATGTCTTAATCGGGTGAGAAAACTATTCACCACATACTCACTTTCTGGAACTCGATTCCCACAGGATATGGGACTATTTTTGGTGGTGGTATCATTTTGACATCTGCTTTTTCCTTCATAATCGGAACACGGGTGCACCAGCACTCTTTTCTTTCCCTTTTCCTTGTCTATATGATTTAGGATAAAACTATGATGTACTTAAACACATTTGTCTTTGTGGTCAAGGAGACCTTATATTTTGCTTTCTTTTTTACATATAAACAGCCTTGAAAAAGCCCTGTGGGCGAAACGCGCGTCGGCTGTGTTTGAAGTTGGATACACATTTGGCGAATAAAATATTCAAAACAACATTGTCTTCAAAACTGGATATTTGTTTACTTGTCTATATGAACTTTACAATTTATGGACAAGTTTCAAAGAAATGAACAAAAGAGAACATTAACTACGGTGGTGTGCAACGTGGCTTGTCTATTAGATTTAAGTCTTTGAATTTCCAGCAAAGACACGTTTAATGCTCTTAGTGGATGAGCATTTAGCTACATTTTGCATCCTTTATTGTTGCTTTAACCTTTACTGTTCAATAACATTACTTATGTACGAATAATGATGTGCAGGTTGTTAAGCCTTACAACAAACAAGTGATGGACGGAATGCTGACAATGCAGACATTCTCCCCCAGTCAAGAGATCTGGGTTAAATCCATCGTTCTTTTGCCCACTACGCCACCCCAGTTCAGACATGGCCATATGCAGATCAGTCTTGACCCTGTGCCTCATGGGAACAGTCTAGCCCGAACTGCCAAGCCATGTCTTCCCTGGACCGGAATCAAGCATCCTAGGACCGGTTTCTGGCTATCAGCCGTCATCAGCCAGGATAGCTTGACTCCAGTGGCGTAGTGAGCACGGGTCCCACGTCTGGGAATACCCATCCCACTTAGGGCGAAAAGCGTTACAACAAACAAGTGATGGACGGAATGCTGACAATGCAGACATTCTCCCCCAGTCAAGAGATCTGGGTTAAATCCATCGTTCTTTTGCCCACTACGCCACCCCAGTTCAGACATGGCCATATGCAAATCAGTCTTGACCCTGTGCCTCATGGGAACAGTCTAGCCCGAACTGCCAAGCCATGTCTTCCCTGGACCGGAATCAAGCATCCTAGGACGGGTTTCTGGCTATCAGCCGTCATCAGCCAGGATAGCTTGACTCCAATGGCGTAGTGAGCACGGGTCCCACCTCTGGGAATACCCATCCCACTTAGGGCGAAAAGCGTTACAACAAACAAGTGATGGACGGAATGCTGACAATGCAGACATTCTCCCCCAGTCAAGAGATCTGGGTTAAATCCATCGTTCTTTTGCCCACTACGCCACCCCAGTTCAGACATGGCCATATGCAAATCAGTCTTGACCCTGTGCCTCATGGGAACAGTCTAGCCCGAACTGCCAAGCCATGTCTTCCCTGGACCGGAATCAAGCATCCTAGGACCGGTTTCTGGCTATCAGCCGTCATCAGCCAGGATAGCTTGACTCCAGTGGCGTAGTGAGCACGGGTCCCACGTCTGGGAATACCCATCCCACTTAGGGCGAAAAGCGTTACAACAAACAAGTGATGGACGGAATGCTGACAATGCAGACATTCTCCCCCAGTCAAGAGATCTGGGTTAAATCCATCGTTCTTTTGCCCACTACGCCACCCCAGTTCAGACATGGCCATATGCAAATCAGTCTTGACCCTGTGCCTCATGGGAACAGTCTAGCCCGAACTGCCAAGCCATGTCTTCCCTGGACCGGAATCAAGCATCCTAGGACCGGTTTCTGGCTATCAGCCGTCATCAGCCAGGATAGCTTGACTCCAGTGGCGTAGTGAGCACGGGTCCCACGTCTGGGAATACCCATCCCACTTAGGGCGAAAAGCGTTACAACAAACAAGTGATGGACGGAATGCTGACAATGCAGACATTCTCCCCCAGTCAAGAGATCTGGGTTAAATCCATCGTTCTTTTGCCCACTACGCCACCCCAGTTCAGACATGGCCATATGCAAATCAGTCTTGACCCTGTGCCTCATGGGAACAGTCTAGCCCGAACTGCCAAGCCATGTCTTCCCTGGACCGGAATCAAGCATCCTAGGACCGGTTTCTGGCTATCAGCCGTCATCAGCCAGGATAGCTTGACTCCAGTGGCGTAGTGAGCACGGGTCCCACGTCTGGGAATACCCATCCCACTTAGGGCGAAAAGCGTTACAACAAACAAGTGATGGACGGAATGCTGACAATGCAGACATTCTCCCCCAGTCAAGAGATCTGGGTTAAATCCATCGTTCTTTTGCCCACTACGCCACCCCAGTTCAGACATGGCCATATGCAAATCAGTCTTGACCCTGTGACTCATGGGAACAGTCTAGCCCGAACTGCCAAGCCATGTCTTCCCTGGACCGGAATCAAGCATCCTAGGACCGGTTCCTGGCTATCAGCCGTCATCAGCCAGGATAGCTTGACTCCAGTGGCGTAGTGAGCACGGGTCCCACGTCTGGGAATACCCATCCCACTTAGGGCGAAAAGCGTTACAACAAACAAGTGATGGACGGAATGCTGACAATGCAGACATTCTCCCCCAGTCAAGAGATCTGGGTTAAATCCATCGTTCTTTTGCCCACTACGCCACCCCAGTTCAGACATGGCCATATGCAAATCAGTCTTGACCCTGTGCCTCATGGGAACAGTCTAGCCCGAACTGCCAAGCCATGTCTTCCCTGGACCGGAATCAAGCATCCTAGGACCGGTTTCTGGCTATCAGCCGTCATCAGCCAGGATAGCTTGACTCCAGTGGCGTAGTGAGCACGGGTCCCACGTCTGGGAATACCCATCCCACTTAGGGCGAAAAGCGTTACAACAAACAAGTGATGGACGGAATGCTGACAATGCAGACATTCTCCCCCAGTCAAGAGATCTGGGTTAAATCCATCGTTCTTTTGCCCACTACGCCACCCCAGTTCAGACATGGCCATATGCAAATCAGTCTTGACCCTGTGCCTCATGGGAACAGTCTAGCCCGAACTGCCAAGCCATGTCTTCCCTGGACCGGAATCAAGCATCCTAGGACCGGTTTCTGGCTATCAGCCGTCATCAGCCAGGATAGCTTGACTCCAGTGGCGTAGTGAGCACGGGTCCCACGTCTGGGAATACCCATCCCACTTAGGGCGAAAAGCGTTACAACAAACAAGTGATGGACGGAATGCTGACAATGCAGACATTCTCCCCCAGTCAAGAGATCTGGGTTAAATCCATCGTTCTTTTGCCCGCTACGCCACCCCAGTTCAGACATGGCCATATGCAAATCAGTCTTGACCCTGTGCCTCATGGGAACAGTCTAGCCCGAACTGCCAAGCCATGTCTTCCCTGGACCGGAATCAAGCATCCTAGGACCGGTTTCTGGCTATCAGCCGTCATCAGCCAGGATAGCTTGACTCCAGTGGCATAGTGAGCACGGATTTAACCCAGATCTCTTGACTGGGGGAGAATGTCTGCATTGTCAGCATTCCGTCCATCACTTGTTTGTTGTAACGCTTTTCGCCCTAAGTGGGATGGGTATTCCCAGACGTGGGACCCGTGCTCACTACGCCACTGGAGTCAAGCTATCCTGGCTGATGACGGCTGATAGCCAGAAACCGGTCCTAGGATGCTTGATTCCGGTCCAGGGAAGACATGGCTTGGCAGTTCGGGCTGGACTGTTCCCATGAGGCACAGGGTCAAGACTGATTTGCATATGGCCATGTCTAAACTGGGGTGGCGTAGTGGGCAAAAGAACAATGGATTTAACCCAGATCTCTTGACTGGGGGAGAATGTCTGCATTGTCAGCATTCTGTCCATCATTTGTTTGTTGTAACGCTTTTCGCCCTAAGTGGGATGGGTATTCCCAGACGTGGGACCCGTGCTCACTATGCCACTGGAGTCAAGCTATCCTGGCTGATGATGGCTGATAGCCAGAAACCGGTCCTAGGATGCTTGATTCCGGTCCAGGGAAGACATGGCTTGGCAGTTCGGGCTGGACTGTTCCCATGAGGCACAGGGTCAAGACTGATTTGCATATGGCCATGTCTAAATTGGGGTGGCGTAGTGGGCAAAAGAACGATGGATTTAACCCAGATCTCTTGACTGGGGGAGAATGTCTGCATTGTCAGCATTCCGTCCATCATTTGTTTGTTGTAACGCTTTTCGCCCTAAGTGGGATGGGTATTCCCAGACGTGGGACCCGTGCTCACTATGCCACTGGAGTCAAGCTATCCTGGCTGATGACGGCTGATAGCCAGAAACCGGTCCTAGGATGCTTGATTCCGGTCCAGGGAAGACATGGCTTGGCAGTTCGGGCTGGACTGTTCCCATGAGGCACAGGGTCAAGACTGATTTGCATATGGCCATGTCTAAACTGGGGTGGCGTAGTGGGCAAAAGAACGATAGATTTAACCCAGATCTCTTGACTGGGGGAGAATGTCTGCATTGTCAGCATTCCGTCCATCATTTGTTTGTTGTAACGCTTTTCGCCCTAAGTGGGATGGGTATTCCCAGACGTGGGACCCGTGCTCACTATGCCACTGGAGTCAAGCTATCCTGGCTGATGACGGCTGATAGCCAGA
This sequence comes from Triturus cristatus, assembly GCF_964204655.1. Taxonomy (NCBI): domain Eukaryota; kingdom Metazoa; phylum Chordata; class Amphibia; order Caudata; family Salamandridae; genus Triturus; species Triturus cristatus. Next base: position 163,279,158 of record NC_140585.1, read on the forward strand.
AACCGGTCCTAGGATGCTTGATTCCGGTCCAGGGAAGACATGGCTTGGCAGTTCGGGCTGGACTGTTCCCATGAGGCACAGGGTCAAGACTGATTTGCATATGGCCATGTCTAAACTGGGGTGGCGTAGTGGGCAAAAGAACGATGGATTTAACCCAGATCTCTTGACTGGGGGAGAATGTCTGCATTGTCAGCATTCCGTCCATCATTTGTTTGTTGTAACGCTTTTCGCCCTAAGTGGGATGGGTATTCCCAGACGTGGGACCCGTGCTCACTATGCCACTGGAGTCAAGCTATCCTGGCTGATGACGGCTGATAGCCAGAAACCGGTCCTAGGATGCTTGATTCCGGTCCAGGGAAGACATGGCTTGGCAGTTCGGGCTGGACTGTTCCCATGAGGCACAGGGTCAAGACTGATTTGCATATGGCCATGTCTAAACTGGGGTGGCGTAGTGGGCAAAAGAACGATGGATTTAACCCAGATCTCTTGACTGGGGGAGAATGTCTGCATTGTCAGCATTCCGTCCATCATTTGTTTGTTGTAACGCTTTTCGCCCTAAGTGGGATGGGTATTCCCAGACGTGGGACCCGTGCTCACTATGCCACTGGAGTCAAGCTATCCTGGCTGATGACGGCTGATAGCCAGAAACCGGTCCTAGGATGCTTGATTCCGGTCCAGGGAAGACATGGCTTGGCAGTTCGGGCTGGACTGTTCCCATGAGGCACAGGGTCAAGACTGATTTGCATATGGCCATGTCTAAACTGGGGTGGCGTAGTGGGCAAAAGAACGATGGATTTAACCCAGATCTCTTGACTGGGGGAGAATGTCTGCATTGTCAGCATTCCGTCCATCATTTGTTTGTTGTAACGCTTTTCGCCCTAAGTGGGATGGGTATTCCCAGACGTGGGACCCGTGCTCACTATGCCACTGGAGTCAAGCTATCCTGGCTGATGACGGCTGATAGCCAGAAACCGGTCCTAGGATGCTTGATTCCGGTCCAGGGAAGACATGGCTTGGCAGTTCGGGCTGGACTGTTCCCATGAGGCACAGGGTCAAGACTGATTTGCATATGGCCATGTCTAAACTGGGGTGGCGTAGTGGGCAAAAGAACGATGGATTTAATCCAAATCTCTTGATTGGGGGAGAATGTCTGCATTGTCAGCATTCCGTCCATCATTTGTTTGTTGTAACGCTTTTCGCCCTAAGTGGGATGGGTATTCCCAGACGTGGGACCCGTGCTCACTATGCCACTGGAGTCAAGCTATCCTGGCTGATGACGGCTGATAGCCAGAAACCGGTCGTAGGATGCTTGATTCCGGTCCAGGGAAGACATGGCTTGGCAGTTCGGGCTGGACTATTCCCATGAGGCACAGGGTCAAGACTGATTTGCATATGGCCATGTCTAAACTGGGGTGGCGTAGTGGGCAAAAGAACGATGGATTTAACCCAGATCTCTTGACTGGGGGAGAATGTCTGCATTGTCAGCATTCCGTCCATCATTTGTTTGTTGTAACGCTTTTCGCCCTAAGTGGGATGGGTATTCCCAGACGTGGGACCCGTGCTCACTATGCCACTGGAGTCAAGCTATCCTGGCTGATGACGGCTGATAGCCAGAAACCGGTCCTAGGATGCTTGATTCCGGTCCAGGGAAGACATGGCTTGGCAGTTCGGGCTGGACTGTTCCCATGAGGCACAGGGTCAAGACTGATTTGCATATGGCCATGTCTAAACTGGGGTGGCGTAGTGGGCAAAAGAACAATGGATTTAACCCAGATCTCTTTACTGGGGGAGAATGTCTGCATTGTCAGCATTCCGTCCATCATTTGTTTGTTGTAAGTGCAGGTTGTTAAAGCATATCCACTGAGATTTCGAATGAATGTATGACAGCGGTTCCTGGTGGAAATGTTTGATACAGAGTTTCATATGATGTAATTGGTCCCACTGATTATTTGAAAATATCACACGCATTCAAAATTTCCTTGCACAATATCATTACCTCCAGTACATACTGATGTGATTGTGATTTTGAAACTGTTAAAAATATGTTGTCTAATTTGGAACAGTCTGCAGCATTTTCAACAAATGAAATATTTTAATGACTCTTCTGATTTTAACGCAATGTACTGTTATCAACACTATGGTAATCCATTTTTGCATAAAATGAGAACCCCACGTAATGTTATGGCACACTACCAATGGGAACATTGCCCAACACCACCGAAAGGTAGTTCACACAGGTTTGCATATACTCTGCATCCTTTAATGCCCATCTGTCTAAACAGGGTTTCAACTTATGGAAAGATGCTATAGACACAAAATCAGTCTTGTGTACTAAGCAATAGCAGCTTCAGGGATCCAAGGCACTCTTTCCAGCATGCCTCATACTATAACAGAATATTTTCCTGAATGACACTGTGCAACACACTTCCTAACTTGGGTTAGCCATAATTAAGGACTTGAACACACCTCGTATTCCCTCGCTTTCACACTTGGAGGGATGGAAAAATTATACAGAAAATGGTGAAGGCACAGTTGATGACATCATGCATGGCGTGTCATACAATTCCACAGACCCCAATTGGAAGGGATGGTTAGTTTGGCCTATCAACACAAATAAGTGTCAGTTAAGATTCAGAGTTACCGTCGGAGGGTTTAGTATCTATAAGCCTGACTTACGCTATGTACAATGAGAACATCTATGGGTGATGACATCATAGAGTGTTCGAAAGTTATGCCTAGCTTTGCTAAGAAACTCAACACTGTCTCAGGTGAAACAACAATTTCCCTACTCCCAGAAGACATTGATCTTAGGGATTTTTTACTAAGTCCCCAAAAACCACGTCAGAAAGCATCTTATATGCTATTTATAGTGAAGTTTGGAAACTCTCTCAACAGGAAGCTGTGGAGAGATTACGTGGATTTTACAGAATTAACTTAGAAAAGGCTTTAGCTGTGGTTGATAATGGCATGACCACCATTACATCCAGAATGTATTCACTGTGCAACATTGTATCTTCTGCTATAGATATAATGGAACAAGATCTGTCCATCTTACAACATGGGCAATCACAGTTATGTTCTTTATGATATTAAGCTGGACGCTACAATGACTGCACTATGGTTATATGCCCTGGCGATATACCAACAGTACGTCTCTGTTCAAAACTTGACTCGAAAACAGACAACAATGGCACAAAGGGATGTAAAATATACAATGCTGTGCATTGAAAAAGTAAACCAATTATCTTTTACCGTGGCAGAATCACCATCCACAGAATGGTTAATTCATGGCCATACAACATTGCCAGTCACAACTTTCCAGTTTCAATATTGTCTAGAACACCATCAGGTAGGCAGGTATGAAGCAATGGTTAGGGAATTAATCCATGAATCTTGGGAATTACTGTATAGATTTAGATGCAGGAATGGGGACACTGAAGTTTTTCTCAGCGGTACAGACTACAAGAATTCTTTGAGTGGATCTCTCATTTGCTAGGACATTATGCTTCACAGGGCCTGTAATGGTTCAGTAGCTAACTTACCCTGTCATTTGAAAGGTTCCCTAGCTGCCATGTTTATTCCAGTGTTCAGGCTGTTCTCAAATGGGAGATAATTAATGCTGAAAGATCAAGGATGTTGTGGGATGCTTCTAGGCATTGCATATCTTGTCACTGTAAGTTCCAGGGTTACTTGTAGTTTCCAAGTATTGTTTCCACCGACTAACATTGTCAGGTAGGAATCGTTATGGTCTTTGTGAATGTTTCCTTTATGCGGTTTTATACTCGATCTAATGAAAGCCATGCTTTAACAGAAATATGTGCCCTTAACCTCAGTCCAAGAGACTTTGGATCTCCTGGTCGCACGTTTCTCAGCTGAGATACAGGCACTGGTGCGAACAACTTGCCCTTTCCATTTCAGAGAAATGGTACAACATATCTTTAGCATGTCTGATATGAAGGGTATATTATACCTATTTAAGACCATAGGTTATGGACTATTAAGCACCTTTGAGACAATCTTTGGAGGGATCCTAGCATTTGTACGCTCCGTATTCGGAAACTTTTTTGAAAGGCTTCCGCTATTCCTGCTACTGATAGTGGGAATACAGATTTTAAGTTTTCTTCTTTGCAATGGAGGTCCCAGTCACCAAGGAAATGGACTGACGTTACCATGATTGCATGGTACTCCATCTTGGCACATCTCGACTTCGGGAGCTAAGCAAGTCTGGTTCCTATAAGTTCGATCAGTCTGGATCGACTGTGTTCTGTCTGTTCCCTGCCGCTTGTTCTGCAGACAAGAATGTGTGTTGGATCTCTATCTAACACTTGCATAGCTTCTGCTTCCAGACGTAGATGTATTACTGGACTCGCCAACGGCCCACATACTGCTGTGTCCCCAGCACATTTCCATGTTGATTCTTAGAGCCACCATGGGATGCTTCCACTCCTGTGGACTGAATATCAGCATGATCATATAAATCACAGTTTTGTTAGGGTGACCAGTAACTACTGGTAAGTTTGCATTAAAGACACATAATTTAGGCATAAAGACAGTAATGATACTTCGTATAGAACATTATGCAAAACATCAGCCCCAGGGCGCCATAGTAAACACTTGTCACAGGGCACATACGTACATTCCTTTGTACCAAATTGCCCCCACTAGGAAGAGGCAGCTGGCCACCACTTGGACTCACCCCTCGATGCCCTTAGGAACAAGAAAGGCCCCCAGCAGTGTGCACAATTTGGCAGCTGCCTTGACTCACAAGGTGCAGCTGCTGGTCAGCCCAATACATTGGAGACCTTTCCTGGTCTTGTGCCCCACAATGTCACCAAAAAGGGCAGAGCAATGCCCCCGAGGGTGGGAAGACCTCATTTGGTCCCCCGCGGAGGCTACTCCCACATTGACAGCTGCCCGCATGGCCCAAACTCATCCTCACTCTGGGCGAGTCAGTCCTCAGGGCGGTCTACAAAACACAGAGCGAAGCCCCCATCCACTTACCTTCTCCACTGGACTGCTCATGGCTGTGAGCCCCACCCACAACCAGGCAACAGCCACCTGGCTTCTGGCAGCTCCTCATCCTGCCTTCCGGCTCAGAACAAGGCACAGAGCAATGTCTCCCCACTCAGCGTTGCTCCTCATGCGGCCGCACTCCGACCCCTCTGTGGGCATGCTGAAAAGTAACATCAGACGTAGAGTCCTTGCTGGGGGCATGGCTGGGCATTGCTGCAAACTCCGTCCGCCCAACTAGTTGCCCAGCAACGCTTGTGACTCCTGCGCCACCTGCTCAGCTGATGAGCAGCCACCTTTGCTTTCTGAAAACAGCTTTGACCTCAGGCTCCCGATGTCCTAAAATGCTCCCCTCGTGGTTGAGGAATACCGGCTGCGAAGCACAGCACTCACCATGCACTGCTGCACACAAGATTGCTTTGTCACGCTCTTTCTGTCAGCCCATGGGAGGGAAAGGGGAAAACTCCCCCATCCAAGCACAGCCGTCCACACTTCCATCGGAATACCATGGGGAAAAATCCCAAAAAACAAAACCCAGGCAGGCCAGCACACAGATTACTTTTAGTAAAGCAGCAGTGCCCTCGGTGACCCGATGGGCAGTAGACTCATTCCTGCAGGTAGGGGGTCCCAGGTGGTGGTTCCTCCTGGCACACTGCAGTCCATGCAGTGTATTCTCCTGTTTCAGTTCCAAAAGTCCACAAAGTTCCAAGCAAGCTCAGTGTACATGGGGTCACTGCCCCAGTACTTATATTAGCAAGTGTCTTTGTTCTCCCCCAGCCCAGGGATCTGAGCCCAGTCCAACCCAGTTCTGGGGGGCCCTTTGCAAGTGCATAACAACCTCCATTGTCAGTGTGAGCCTTGGCTCTAGACACACCAAAGCAGGGTGGAGCCATCATTGTGGAAGGCAGACACAGCCCTATTCAGGTGCAGGTGCTAGTCCTTCCTCCATTCCAAATGCAGACCAGGCCTATTCAGCCTAGCATTGACTCATCCAGACTCTCTGGAGCCACTGCATAACCCAGTGCCTCTCACTCCAAAGCCAGATAGTGAATCCACAACCTACCAGACGACCGAAGCCACTTAACACACAGAAATGCCCCCTTCTAAAAGTGGCATTTCTAAAATAGTAATAATAAATCCACTTTCACCAATAAGCAAGATTTATCACTATTATTCCAAACATATCAAACTTGATCACGATATCCCTCTCATGTCAGGAATTACCACTGAAGCACATATCAGGGAATCCCTAATGCATCCCTATGAGAGGGTAGCCTCACAGCAGTGAGAAATCAAATAGGCTGTTTTTCACTACCAGGACATGTCACACAGTTAGGGCACTAGTCCTACCTTTTACCTAAACCACACCCTGCCCATAGGGCTAGCTAGGGTCTACCCTAGGGGTGACTGATATGTAGTAAAATGGGAGTAACAAACGTGGCAACCATTTCATGTGCCTTGTCACAGCGGTAGTAAACTGTGCGTGCAAGCCCTGCAGGGACAGAGGCCTGAGACAGGTTTGAAAGGCTACTTTGATGGATGCTGCAAGCACCGCTGCAAGCCCACTAGTAGCATTTAATTTACTGGCCCTGGGTATGTGAGGTACCACTGTACAAGGGACTGACATGTAAATTAAATATGCCAAACAGGTGCCCAGAGTATTAAAACCACCAACAACAGGTCAGAAAAAATACAGGAGGAAGGCTAAAGGTTCTCAGATGACCCTGCAAAAATGGCAAAGTCCAACACCCTTTAAAGCAAGCCCAATTTGAAAGGTGTTTTAAGTAGTTCAATGGATCCACCATGGTACTCAGCACATACCTCATATAACCTTGTGGTGGATCTGCTGATCATGCAGCAAGCTGTAATTTCTTTATGAAGCTGCTCCTAAATAGTTTCTGTTACACAACACTCAGGTGCCAATTCCGATCCGGTAAAAACCGGGTACGAACCGTCGGACGGAGCCTTTTCTCCGTCCGACTCGTACCCGGTGCGAAATCCATCCGAAAATGCAAGTACGAATCATACGGAAACACCATTTCCGTACGATTCGAACAAAACACCGACCGAACAGAAACTAAACACAATTCCGATCCTGAAAGGAGCCGACGTGACGTCGGTACGCATCCAGCCTACGTTTCACGAACCAGGAAGTACGATTCGAACCGACGTCATCCCGCACGGAAAATATTTACCGGCTGCCAAAAACTGCCGGGAAATCAGGACGACACACGCAAGGAGCAGCTGGACGCGACGAACAGACATGGACCCGAACCTACGTGCCATCCCTGCCCTCCTAGCAGTCCACCTGGCGTACAGGAACCGACGCAGACGCCGCAGAAGGTCAGCACAACAACCAGGGGCAAAGGGGGGGGCAGGGGCAGGACACACAACACCAACACATGGTACCAAATCACACATGGCCTGGACATACCTGACCATCAGGGCCTGGTCACTTCCAGGGGGTGGGGGCAAGGCCAGCAACGCAAGCGTCCGCCACAACGGAAGTGGATGGTCACGCGAACCGGTACGTACCCTACCCAGGCCGCAAGAGCGTGGGTACGGAACGTACCACGCGTCCCCCTACGTCACTCCAACAATAGCGGTACGGCCCGTACCCACGTCAGAAAGGCCTTGGTACAGCTCGTACCAGCATTGCTGGGGTCATGTAGGGGTACGCGTGGTACGACCCGTAGCCACGCCCCCAAGGCCTGTGTACGGTGCGGACCCCACGGCCCGCAACAATGGTGGGACGCACCGTACCCACACACCAAAGGCATGGGTACGGCCCGTACCCAGGCACGCAGAGCGTGGGCAGGGGTATGTACGGACCGTACCCCCACCCGTGGAAGTACGGCCCGTACCCCCACCCGTGCATGTACGCCCCGAACCCCCACTCGTGTATGTACGCCCCGAACCCCCACCCGTGTATGTACGCCCCGAACCGCCACCCGTGTATGTACGCACCCAAGCGCCACCCGTGTATGTACGCCCCGAACCCCCACCCCACCCTGGTATGTACGCCCCGAACCCCCACCCGTGTATGTACGCACCCAAGCGCCACCCGTGCATGTACGCCCCGAACCCCCACCCCACCCTGGTATGTACGCCCCGAACCCCCAGCCGTGTATGTACGCACCAAACCCCCACCCGTGTATGTACGCACCAAACCACCACACCAGCCGTGTATGTACGCACCAAACCCCCACCCCAGCCGTGTATGTACGCACCGAACCACCACCCGTGTATGTACGCCCCCTAACCCCCCCCAGCCGTGTATGTACGCACCGAACCACCAGCCGTGTATGTACGCCCCCGAACCCCCCCCCAGCCGTGTATGTACGCACCAAACCCCCACCCGTGTATGTACGCACCTAACACCCACCCCAGCCGTGTATGTACGCACCGAACCACCACCCGTGTATGTACGCACCAAACGCCCACCCGTGTATGTACGCCCCCGAACCCCCCCCCAGCCGTGTATGTACGCACCGAACCACCAGCCGTGTATGTACGCACCAAACCCCCACCCCAGCCGTGTATGTACGCACCGAACCACCACCCGTGTATGTACGCACCGAACCACCACCCGTGTATGTACGCCCCCGAACCCCCCCCAGCCGTGTATGTACGCACCAAACCCCCACCCGTGTATGTACGCACCTAACACCCACCCCAGCCGTGTATGTACGCACCAAACCACCACCCGTGTATGTACGCACCAAACGCCCACCCGTGTATGTACGCACCAAACCCCCACCCCAGCCGTGTATGTACGCACCGAACCACCACCCGTGTATGTACGCACCGAACCACCACCCGTGTATGTACGCCCCCGAACCCCCCCCAGCCGTGTATGTACGCACCAAACCCCCACCCGTGTATGTACGCACCTAACACCCACCCCAGCCGTGTATGTACGCACCGAACCACCACCCGTGTATGTACGCCCCCGAACCCCCCCCAGCCGTGTATGTACGCCCCGAACCCCCACCCGTGTATGTACGCACCTAACACCCACCCCAGCCGTGTATGTACGCACCGAACCACCACCCGTGTATGTACGCACCAAACGCCCACCCGTGTATGTACGCACCAAACCACCACACCAGCAGAGTATGTACGCCCCGAACCCCCACCCGTGTATGTACGGACCGAACCCCCACCCCAGCCGTGTATGTACGCACCAAACCACCACCCGTGTATGTACGCACCAAACCACCACCCCAGCCGTGTATGTACGCACCAAACCACCACCCGTGTATGTACGCACCAAACGCCCACCCGTGTATGTACGCACCAAACCCCCACCCCAGCCGTGTATGTACGCACCGAACCACCACCCGTGTATGTACGCACCGAACCACCACCCGTGTATGTACGCCCCCGAACCCCCCCCAGCCGTGTATGTACGCACCAAACCCCCACCCGTGTATGTACGCACCTAACACCCACCCCAGCCGTGTATGTACGCACCGAACCACCACCCGTGTATGTACGCCCCCGAACCCCCCCCAGCCGTGTATGTACGCCCCGAACCCCCACCCGTGTATGTACGCACCTAACACCCACCCCAGCCGTGTATGTACGCACCGAACCACCACCCGTGTATGTACGCACCAAACGCCCACCCGTGTATGTACGCACCAAACCACCACACCAGCAGAGTATGTACGCCCCGAACCCCCACCCGTGTATGTACGGACCGAACCCCCACCCCAGCCGTGTATGTACGCACCAAACCACCACCCGTGTATGTACGCACCAAACCACCACACCAGCCGTGTATGTACGCACCAAACCCCCACCCCAGCCGTGTATGTACGCACCGAACCACCACCCGTGTATGTACGCACCGAACCCCCCCCCAGCCGTGTATGTACGCACCAAACCCCCACCCCACCCGTGCATGTACGCACCGAACCTGCTATAAGAATGGGGTGTGCAAAACACCCCCAGCAGTGCCCAGACACAGGAGGGGTGGGTGCAGGGTCCTCCCAGCAGTGCCCAGACACAGGAGGGGTGTGTGCCTATCACTCCCAGCAGTGCCCAGACACAGGAGGGGTGTGTACCTATCACTCCCAGCAGTGCCCAGACATCGGACAATATACCCCATCAACAAGTTCAGTGACCTACAAGGGTGATACCCCAGATGCAGGCGGAGACATCGCTGAGCCAGCATGGCTATATTGAAAGGCAACCCTCACACATCCAGGAAATGTAGACACAGCACAGCACAGCATTTGGGAGACACCCTGCAGGAAAAATGGGCTGGGCCACAGAGGACGGAACACACCTTGGGACAATGTCACCATACAGTGAGAGCAAACATGACCAAATACCATTTGCAGAGACCTTTGTGATGGCACGCAGATGGCAGGGTACACCCCATGAGCAGCACACTCCAACATTTCACAGACCCCTAACACATTATCACCACCCCAACGCAGGGAGCACCAGCACCAACAGCAAGTCCAGGAAAGCATCAGTGTGCAAAACAAAAAGAAAAGGCTTTATTCAGCAGGAAAATATATCAGAGAAAATGTCCACTATGTACAAGGGCCATGGGCCAGCCCAGCAGCAATGTCCGGGGGGGGGGTACACATCGGGACGTGTGTCCCCTAGCTTGGCTGCACAGTTCACAAGTCCATTTCATCCACAGAAGAGGGGGCATCAGGGGGGAGGGTGGAAACAGGCACCGCAGGGACAGGAGGGGAAAGGGTAGGTGTTGTGGGTGCAGGGAGGGATGAATCTGCCACAGGGGGGGTGCCAGCGCCAAAGGTGGAGGACAGAATGGCGCTGCACACGTCGGCAAGTTCCCCCAGCGACTCCCCCGTACCCAATCCAACCACAGGCCCCAAGGAGGGGGGGGGGGCAAAGGGATGGGTCGCAGCGCCACTGGGGGAGGGTGTGGACAGGGTGGGGGACTCAACTCCCCTGGCCGGGTCCCGCCTCCACCGCTTGCGGGGTGGTGTCATCCTGGGGCTGGGGGGCACACTCGCAGTGGATGATGCTGTCACTGACTGTTGGCCAGGAGAGCTAAGGGGAGTGGATTTGGAGGGAGTGGGTTGTGTGGAATGCGGACTCCCACTGTGGCTGCGTGTTCTACGTTTCCCCCCCGACCCAGTGGGTGTGCCTTCCTCACCCTGTGTGTGCGTGACAGGAGGTGTGCGCTTCGACTTCCCTGGTGGTGTGGTGCCTGTGTCTGTTGGGGTGCGTGCACGCTGACGTCTGGATGTGCGTGGGACAGGCACGGGAGTGGGAATTGGGGATGGGGCAGGGGTAGGGGGTGTTACGCAGCGCTGCAGGAGATCCAGTGCTGCAGTCAGTGTGGAGTCTATGGACCTCAGCAACTGCCGTTGGTCAGACTGCGCAGCCGACATGCCCTCCATGTATGCCTCCATCTGGGTCAGCACCTGGGTGTGGGCATGGAGGACATTTAGCATCGCAGTCTGACCAACCTGCAACTGCCTCAGGATGTCCACAGACTCCGCACTCACCGCAGCAGTGGTGACAGGGGCAGGGGGTGCGGTGCCTGGCAGGAAGGAGACATGTGGGGACCGAGCACGGAGGGAAGGGCCACGAGCATGTGGGAGGCCGGTGATGGAACCTGAGGTGGCGGGGGGATGTGGAGGGCTGCCATCAGCTGGGGGGGCAGACTCCGCCACCTCTGGGAGCTCAGCCTCGGACCCGTCTGCGTCATAGTCTGTGTTGGCAGTCAACAGGTCCTCCGCCTCACTCCCTTCGGCCTCCGTGCCACTCCATGTGCCAGACAGGACAGCACTGCTGGTACTGGTGCTCAATCTCTCCTCCCGGTCCGTGCTAGTGTCTCCTTCCGTGTCCCCCGGCGATGCTGTGGGCAAGGTGAAGAGACAGGAGAAAATCAGACACCTGTACACATATGTCACATGAGTCAAATATACATAGGTCACATTGCATAGCCTGAAAAGCAACAGGAGTAACACCTACAAAACAATGTACACATGTAGGCCATGGAACACACAGTTTTTCTACCCACCATGCCACTGAGACACAATGGAGATCATGACACAACAGCAAATCACTGCACCTGAAATTTTAGAGAGGAGTCAGCCTCTGGGGACAAATGTGCACAGCACCTGCACCACACTGCGTCGTCAAAAAGGGATGAGCATGAATCATATCCATTTACTCTTGCCGCATGCTGCAAAGGCAATACATGAAACCAGGCCACACATGACAGGGTCACTGCACCTTGAGCGTATGTCCAGTCAAACATCACACACAGGCTAAACCCAGCAAGGAGGATGAAGCTTCTGACATGTAGGCCTTGTACGCACAAACCACCCACACCTGAGACAATCTCATTGAGACGGAGAAAGTATGTACACCTCTTACTCTGGGATGGAAACACATGGCCTCCACTAATTCATGACTGTAAACACACAGCCCCTGGTGGCCATGTCCACACATCATTGACAGGCAAACATCATCAGATTGTCTCAACAACACACACAGGTAATGCCCACTGTGAGTATGCACAAGCAAAATGGGTCCCCCTGTACAGTGGACACATGTAGCAACCTGTAGGTCCTAACAGTTGAGCCCAGGGTACAATGCCACCCTACGCAACCCATGGCAAAGACACAGTGAATGGCCATATTGTTGGATGACGCACATGATACCTAGGAAGAGGTGCCCCAGGGCACAGTAGTGCCCACACTCCTCCATGGTCCAGGATGGACATGACTGCAAATTAAGCAACCGTCCCTGCACTTAGCAGGCCTCCCACTCAGGCACATCATGTCAGAGGGCACACAATTGGACATGCATGCTGGAAGGCTGTACATTTTGGAGACACACCCCTATGTCGTGATTCACAATCAGTGCCAAGTGACATGGACACCACAATGACTGAAATTGGCCATGGCACACGCAAGGTCCCCATACCTGTGGCACATCACCCCCACACATGATGCTGATAGCATAGGGCACCTGCATGAACTGCCTGCATAAATAACCTTGTGCAAGAGTGGCGACAGACCAGGGAACACATTGCAAGGAGGGGAAGGGAGGGAGTGAGAACAGCACTGTGCTACTTTGTGGAGAAGTTGACGCACTGCACAATCAAACCCTGGCAGTGTATCCATGCAACTGCACACTTACATTGGCTGGGGACACACAACTGACACACATGTACCTACCCCCTTCCTGCTGCTGCCTCTCCTGTAGGCGCCTGTCCATATCGGGGAAGACCACCGCCAGCACACGCTTCTGGATGTGGGTCAGACGACGGCGGCCACGGTTCTTACGGCTCTCAGGTGAGTCCCCCAGCAGGAGCCGTGCAATCCTCCTCGTCCAGCACCGGATGTCCTGCCAGCGTTTCCTCACCTGAGACAGGCTCCGCCTCCGACCCTCTGTACCCCTCACGGCACTGACGGCTTCCCTCCAGATCTCCCCCTTGGCAATGGCGCCTACCTGTGAGGATGCAAAAGAGAGAATACATTAATCCACATGAGCAAAGACACAGAGACACACATATAGAACAATCCTCATTATGAACAGGCCATGGTATGCATGCAACTAATTGCACCTTTGTCATAGGGACATTATCCACTGTGGAAGGCCAAATGCACTACGTGCCAGTGGAAGCACACGGGTGGCATGAGGGGTACCACACACTCACTGACCAGGGATCACACTGTGCCTCACAGGCTACACCAGGATTATGTACAGCACCTCACAGCAGTCACCTGCCCCAGCACACTGATGCTACCTCAGCAGAGTACACAGACACACACAGGTACAGGACAATCACATGGCATTGCCAACTGCGGGTACACACCTCACTCTGCCCATGTGCCAGTAGACGGGGGTGTCACAGGTGTGGGGCTGGCTCAGCACGGCATGCACACAGCACTGCTCCCTGCTCACATCCGATGGCCAGGCCATATCCATCCCTCATGCTGCTTGTGTGCAACACTCCCCATATGCACTCACCCACATGACAGGGGACTAACACACACACCAATGTGCAGGGGACGAACACGGCCTTTGGACACTCACAGCACAGGTACACTGAACAAACACACATCCATGGGTACTGACACCTGTCACACTGGGGGGAACACAGGATCACATCAGGACTGTGGAAACAACATCCCCAGGAGGAGTATGCAGGCAGAATGTGGCATGCACCTTGCATTCATTGTCACAGTAGGCACTATGCAAGTGAGGAGTGCACACAGGAAACACAGCATGCTCTGCATGGGTGACATGAGGCCTTCCACACCCTGGGACCCACTCCAAACAACAGTGCATGTCTGTCACACATGGACACAATGCCAGAAGTCACTGTCACACAAAAGGGGCACAGTCTAAGCTAGTGGAGTCTGCACTCACCTGAACCCCTGGTCGACCATACAGGCTCTGGAACTGTGGGAGGATCACATCTATCAGGGCAAGGTTCTCCTCCTGGGTGAATGGCTGTGACCTCTCCACAGTCCTGGACATGGTGCCAGAGGAATCACTATCAGCAGCAGTGGTAATGGATGAATGGATGTGCAGGCAAGTGCTCTCTCATGGGACCTGGCTGCCTTATATATGCCTGGCTGGCCTGTTCATGTATAGGAGTACAGATTGATTGGTCAGTCACATTAGCATCCTACGTTTCATCCAATCCCTTCAAACCTACCCCAGTGTGTGGCTTTGCATGGTTTCAGTTTTGATAATGATGTCAAGTCAACATCCACATTGCAACAATGTAGATTCTTTCAAACTGACTTCTGCTGTGCACCTGGTGCTCAAAATCAAAAATTTAACTCAGTCTCCATGGCAACCATCAGGCATTTAGGCCCTTATACTTGTCCCTCATGTGTCCCCTATGTGTTTTCATACATTTACACACAGGTACGGTGCGTTCCACGCCCTAGGGCACCCCACAAGCAGTGATACCGACCGTACATGCGCTTGTACGGTCCGGATCACAATATGGGCGCTGGCGTATGCGTACGCCACAGTAGTACGGACTGTACACGCGCTTGTACGGTCCGGATCACAATATGGGCGCTGGCGTATGCGTACGCCACAGTAGTACGGACTGTACACGCGCTTGTACGGTCCGGATCACAATATGGGCGCTGGCGTATGCGTACGCCACAGTAGTACGGACTGTACACGCGCTTGTACGGTCCGGATCACAATAAGGGCGCTGGCGTATGCGTACGCCACAGTAGTACGGACCGTACAAGCGCGTGTACAGTCCGTACTACTGTGGCGTACGCATACGCCAGCGCCCATATTGTGATCCGGACCGTACAAGCGCGTGTACAGTCCGTACTACTGTGGCGTACGCATACGCCAGCGCCCATATTGTGATCCGGACCGTACAAGCGCGTGTACAGTCCGTACTACTGTGGCGTACGCATACGCCAGCGCCCATATTGTGATCCGGACCGTACAAGCGCGTGTACAGTCCGTACTACTGTGGCGTACGCATACGCCAGCGCCCATATTGTGATCCGGACCGTACAAGCGCGTGTACAGTCCGTACTACTGTGGCGTACGCATACGCCAGCGCCCATATTGTGATCCGGACCGTACAAGCGCGTGTACAGTCCGTACTACTGTGGCGTACGCATACGCCAGCGCCCATATTGTGATCCGGACCGCACAAGCGCGTGTACAGTCCGTACTACTGTGGCGTACGCATACGCCAGCGGCAATATTGGCCCAGGGACCCTATACACGCGCTCCGAGCGTATGTACGGTGCGTATTACAACTGTCAGTGGTGACAGGCGGCACACAGACAGGAATGGAGCGGACAGGTATTGCCAAGGGTGGACACCAATGCATTGTCTGTGCAATACCACCTGTGTGTGACACAGGTGTGTCAGGATGTGATGTGGCACTTTACCCCTGAGGTGTGGGCAAAGCACATGTACGATGAGCTGTGTACACATGTCGTGTGTGATGGTGCGCATTGTACCACACATCCCCTGCACTCCTTTGACATGTGTGCATGTCGTACACACTAGTGGAGCCATGAGTCACTTGCATGTCCCAGTCACGGACACCCGCACCTGTCCCCTGATGCCAGGTACACGGAATATTACATATGACACGTGTATGGCTGCGTTGCATGCTGCAACCATGTCATGTGTGTGGCATGTCTTTCCATGATTTTGCTGTAGGTGTGTGATTCAATGTGTCAGCAGTTGCTGCTGCCAACATGTGTCTGTGTGTCGATGGGCATGGCACACTGTTCCGCACACCAGCCCACATATGTGATTTGCCATGAGGTGTGTATGTATCCAACTACACGGAGTATCAACACAAGTACATATCCACATGCTCCCTATGTATGTTCTGTCTCGACATGTACTCCTCAAAGGCAATGTGTGTGGCCTGTCCTATTCCTATGACATGTGACCAGTGCATATCGCATCCAACTACCTGTCTGTACCATACGCATACTACTTCTGCACATGTGTGGATGTCTGTGAATCCTGTGATGCGTGTGCATGTTCACTTACACTGGCCCACAGCTAGTCTCATGCCATGTCATCGTGATCTTGCCCCCCTCCGTTAGTGGCTGTCCCTTGGTAGGAGTGTAACCTGACTGGCGTTCGTGTCCAGGAACTGTGGCACAGACCTGACTCACAACGTGGCATATGTGTATTGGCTGTGTAACATGTGCTCAGTGCATTGACGATGTTGTTGTACAGTGCTCACTCTTAGGTGTTCCTTCCATTTCACTGCAGGGCTCCGCCTCTCCCTCGACGTATGCCAGACATTGCTGCCCTGCATGAACGGGACTGTATACGCCGCTACAGATTCAGCCAACGGTTGATTGATGAGTTGACTGGCCGGCTGGAAGCACAACTCCTCCCGCGCCACAGGTATCCAAGTGCACTGACACCCAAGTTGAAGGTGATGGCAGCCCTACATTTCCTTGCCACGGGTACGTTCCAACATACCATTGCTGATGTCGGGGGCATGTCCCAGACGATGTTCAGCCGTGTTCTGCATGATTTCTTAGAGGCCATGTTGTTTCACCTGGATGAGTACATTAAATTCCCAAATCGTGAGCAGTTGACAGATGTCAAGCGTGAGTTCTATGCCCTGGGAGGGATGCCCCATGTCATTGGGTCCATAGATGGGACACATGTTGCGTTGGTACCACCACAGGCACAGGAGGTGGTGTATAGGAATCGCAAACATTATCACTCCATTAATGCCCTTGTGGTGTGTCTGTCCAACATGGTGATTTCACATGTCTGTGTTCGCTTTCCAGGATCAGCACACGATGCCTTCATCATGAGGCGTAGCAGGGTGCCAGAAATGATGCTGCAGCTGCGGAACGAGCGAGCATGTATTGTTGGTGGGTAGACTCTGGCAGTTCAGTGTTTGGCGTCATCTTCCAATCTCACTGCCTGTGCTGACACACTTCTGTCCATGATGTTTCCTTGTAGGGGACGCTGGCTATCCCAACATGCCATGGCTGATGACGCCTGTCCGCAACCCCAGCACGGCTGCCGAGCACCTCTACAACAACGCACATGGGCGGACCAGGAGAGTCATTGAGAGGACGTTTGGACTTCTGAAGAGCCGATTCCGGTGCCTCCACAAGACCGGCGGAGCACTCCCATATGCCCCGGTGAAGGTGTGCAAGATCATCATCGTCTGCTGCATGCTGCACAACATGGCAGTGGAGGAAGCTGTTCCACTCATACTGGATCAAGATGACCAGGACCATCCACCCGTGGAGGATGAAGGGCTTGGTGACGGGGCAAGTGATGTGGAGGAGGAGGAGGCTGTGGAGGACATGCGGAGTCGGCTCATACGCAACTTCTTTGCTTAGTGGTGAGTTCCAGTGTCTGAGTGTGCACGCATTGGGCCGTGTGTGGCATGTGTTGCAATGTGTGTGTCCATCTGCATGTCTGCCAAGTGAGTCAGTGGTGTGTATTGAAGTGTCACTCAAGTGATGGCGCAATGGAAGGATGTTGTCTGAGGGTCATCATTGTCACCTGTCATGTTAACAACATGATACGTGTTAAGTACATGCTTGCGGATGTGCTCCTTTGTGCTGAATCCTTGTGTGTCTCTCTTCCACAGGTCCATGTGCATGCTGTCTGCTGGTGGCATTGTTGTGCTCCTGCTACTCCTCATGAACACAGCGACATGTGCTGATTCAGCGTCACATGCACGGGCAAGTGTTGAAATCTCCTCAGGGTAAGGGATGCCTCACGTCGTTTTGGGTGTGTGAATTGTTTGTAGTCTGTGTGCACTTCTCCGGTTCATGTGTGTTCCATTTGCATACATGGTGATCCTACATGGGGAACATGACATGGGGCAGGCTTCACCTGGAGCCATGCTCAGACTTGGTGACTGTCATGTGGCAGGGGATTGGGGATTGTGATGAGGCCATCATTGTGTGTAACACTGGCCTCGGAAACATACAGGTTGCACCGGGTTGACATGGTGTGTGATTGCCCCATCAGGGCCTCAATGGTGTATAGCGGCCTCTCCGTGGCAGCAGGGGGTGTTTAGCTGTTATCCGTCACTTGTGTGCCAGGTCAATGGGATGCCAGCATCTGTGTTGCAATGGGGGGTGCCAGTGTTGCTCCCACATGTACATCCACATGACCTGTGTATGTGTTGACAGAGTATCATTGTCATTCCAACACACATGACTAATAAATTTGTCCCTCTGTCTCCAAGGTGCCTCTTCCCTGTCAATGGTGCCCTGTTGCCACTGTGCGTGCCGCAGGTCTGGCATAGTTTTCATAGGTGGTGCATATGTGTCTATGTGTAGAGTGACAAGATGCTAGGGGTTTGTCAGGGAGTGGGAACTGTATTATGCACAAGATGCACAGTTCCATCCACCTCAAGGCAAGAGAGACCATCCCCCAGGGAAACTACAACATCTGTGTAGAATCCTACCCTGCAGTCTACGGACATGTGCCTCACGACTCCCATGGTACTTGTCCATATCCGGAGTGCATCTGCACAGCTCTGCTACTGCGTCGGGCAACCAGGCCACATCAACGTCCTAACGGGATGGGGGGAATGTTTCACAGCCAGCTGCAGGATGACCTTCTAGATCCACGCCCACACTCATGATGCAGCCCACAACCCCAACACAACCATGTGGCACAGTGATCTTAAACTGCATTCTGGCATCTCCATGCATCCAACCTTGGCCTAGCCACCATTCTCAACATCCGCCTGACGCAAGCATGCTGCACATTGTAGGGACACATGTCTAGACATACCTGGGAGCGGCAAGCCAGGTCACTCCACATGATCCCTGACCTCTGCGCATGACTGTTGCTCCCCTGAATGTGTCTGTTGCCACAGTTGTGCGGGAACCACTCAGCTGGTTGGGCCCAGCACAGGTGAGTTTGGTACTCCATGTCTGTATCAGATGAGACATTGGGACCCATGTGTGTCCTGGGCAAGACTGCGACCCCACGGTTTGGATGGTTGGAGTTAATTCTGAGATCAGGCATGCTTTGACTGTACGACACACACATGTATTGTAATAATGTAGAATCACGGCATCATCTTGTAAGTGTGATTCATTTATTTGTGGTGGGGTACGGGTTTGTGGGGATGACAAGAGGTGCACAGCGGGAGTGTAGAATCCAGAGTTCACTGGGGGAGTTGGTATCCTTGTCGTAGCAAAATGTCAGAGTCCATGCCACAGTCTTCGTCAACATAGGTCAGACAGTGACCAGCAAGTCCATGTGGCAGAGAATGTCATGTGCTGCTATTGGGCCAGAGGGCCAGGTGCCAGGCCAGGTGACCTGGGAGATGGTGATGTTCTGCTGACTCTCACAGTCTTTTTCGTGGACGACCCACCTTCCTGCGGGGACCCTCGGAAGCAGTCCGTGACGATGTCTGTGACGCTCCGTCGGATGAATCCTCCTCCTCCTGATCCCTCCCTGTGTCTGGTAATGGCCTTCGCCTGGTGCCACAGGGAGGGTTGCCCATGTTGTCGGCAATCCGACGGAGTACACCGGTCATTTGGGTTTGCACCGCCACGAGCTCAGCCTGTCTATCCTCCATCCTTCCTTGGTGTTGCAGTTGACAGGCATGTTGCTGGGACTGCAGGGTCTTCATCTCCTGGAGGGTCCCCTTGATGTCATTGAGGGTGGACGCAATCTGGTCCATGCCCCTGGTGTCACGCCGGTATGTATCCAGGATGTTGCTGACCTGGGACACTACCGGGTCCTGAGCTGCCTGGTCAGGTTCGCGCCTCCGCCGTCCTCCACTCCCGCCACCCCTGCCCACGTGCACCTGGCCTGCCGTTGTGGGTGCATCGGGTCTCCGGGACCCCTGAGGGATGGCATCTGCGTTGCCGCCTGCCTCCTCCTGGGTGCCCGGAGGACCGTGTCCCTCCTGGGCAGACTGGCTGGGTGGTCGTGTGCGGGCAGGGCTCCTGGACGTCTCCTGGGATGTGGCAGGAATGGGGGTGGTGGTTGGCACAGTTGTACCTGACGCAGGTGCTGCAGGTGGTTGGACACCAGAGGGGCCAGGTTGGTCTGGGTCATCCACGGAGTGGTGAGAGTCATCGCTGGCGGTGGGGTCATCATCCCGCGGAGCCTGGTCCTGTGTGACTTCCCCCCCAGTGTTGGGGGGTGTTCGTCGACGTTGACCTGTGTGTGAGAGAGACAATGTTAACAGTGTCACATGTGGCATCCATGTTGCATGCATTTCTGATTTGGCACTCTTCCTCTGGGTAGTTGGATCTGTCCTGCATTCCTCTCACAGTGCACTTGTGCATGGCTATGTCCCTTGGCCACAGCTGTCAGGGCTTTACGCATGTGTGAGACACAATCTTAGTTGATGCATCTATTTGGGTACACAGTCAGCAGTGTGGTGTGCGGGCGTAGCGAGCCATGCAGAGGCGCCTTACGTGTTGCACTGTACGTGGCCAAATGGTGTTTTGGCAAGGCAATTTGATGTTGCAGGTAGGGGACTGAAGCATTTGTGACAGGGTTCTTACCGACACGGTGGGTGGGTATACTGGGTGTGTGGTTAGGTCTGTGCCTGCAGCACGGATGGACTCGTGCACAGATTGACACATGGACCGGTCTTCATCTACGGAAGGGGGGGTTGAGGCACTGCCAGACCTGGTCTGCATGCACACAGTCCACCGGCTGACGAGTGGACATGGCCACACCACCCAAGGGTGATTTAGTCTCCCTGTGTCTCCCTTCCTCCCTCCCTCTGTCACCCTCCTCCCTCCCTCTGTCGGTCTCCCTCTGTCACCCTACTCCCTCCCTCTGTCTGTCTCCCTGTGTCCCCCCTCTGTCTCCTTCCCTCTCATTCCCCCTCTCCCTCCCTCTCTTTGTCACTCTCTGTCACCTCAGGCCAGCTTCCTGGGCACACACAGTTAGCCGGTCTTTGAATGGCCATTGGCTTGTTCATGTGAGTTAGTCCCTGTTCTCCGGGCACCCATTGGGCAGTGTGTCTGAGTGTAGGCTGCTGCTGTGGCGGTGTGTGCTGAGACTCTATCAGAGCGATGCATCTTCATTGTCTGCTGTTATGTGCAAATTGTGCCTTCAGACCCATGGCATCCTGCATGGCAGCCATCATTTGCAGGCAAGACAGTACTGTGTGGGTACACACAGTTTGTATGGCTGTGCCCTGGGCCATATGGGCTGAGGGCATTGTTGTGTGCTTGTGAGTTGCTCAATGTTAGTTTTGCTGCCCCCACTCCCAGCATCGACCACATCCTGTGTTGTGTTGGTGTTTTGTGTGGCCTGTGACTTGGCATGGCCCTGATTGATGCATGGGGCATGGAGGTGCCAGTGGCATGTGTGTGTTTGTGGAGTGTTGTTGTGCCCGGTGGTGGCTTGGGGGGGGTGGCATGCATGATTGATTGTGTATGGCATCCCCCCCATGTGAGGTGAGTTGTTTGTGTACTCACCAGGGTCTGGGAGTCCTGGCAGTCCGTGTAGTCCCTCCACCGCCAGCGTGGACATCACCTTCTCCTCCCAGGGATGGTATAGTACCGGTCTGGGGGGCGGCCCTCCTCCAGTGATGTTCCCCTGGTTGTGATTGTCAGTCATCTTCCTCTTGACCGTCCTCCGCAGATCGTACCACCTGGATTGGCACTCGTGCCTGGTCCTTCTGGTTGTCCCAACAGCATTCACAGAATCGACGATCCTCTGCCACATGGCGGTTTTTTCGGATATGCTGGTCTGTCTGACCAATGTCCCAAAGAGCTGTGGCTCGACTCTGAGGATTTCGTCGACAAGGATCTCCAGCTCCTCCTTTGTGAACTTTGGATTCTTGGTGGTGGACATGGCGTGGGGTGTGGTTGTGGGGGTGTGGGTGTGGATGGCTGTGGGTGTGTGGGTGTGGTAGTGGAGGTGTGTGTGTGAATGTGATGAGGGGGTGTTTGTGTAGGTGGTTGTGTGAAGGTATGCAAGTGTGAGGTTCAAGTATGGTGGTGTGGGTCGTCTGTGGGCTCTGGCAGCAGTGGGTCTGTTGCAAAGGCTCATGGTTTGTGTGTGTGGTCCATTTTTATTGGTCCATTTGTGGGTGTGGCTGTGTTTGAAATTTGTGTGGGTGTGTTATGAGGAGTGATTGAGTTTTGGGCCTCTGTTTGGCAGTTTGGCAGTTGCAGGTGAGTGTATGTGATGTTTGTGGGGTTGTTGGGCCTGTTTGGTGGTGTGGGGAAACTCTACTTGACTCTCCTTGTGTAAATATGGTTTGTCCGGGTTCAGTACGTGTTTTTTTGGCGTCAGTACGGTCCGTACATGCACTGGTGGGGGTGCGGTCCGTACATTCCCTGGTGGGGTGGTGGTTAGGTGCGTAAATACACGGCTGGGGTGGGGGTTTGGTGCGTACATACACGGCTGGTGGTTCGGTGCGTACATACACGGCTGGGGGGGGTTCGGGGGCGTACATACACGGGTGGGTGTTTGGTGCGTACATACACGGCTGGTGGTTCGGTGCGTACATACACGGCTGGGGTGGGGGTTTGGTGCGTACATACACGGCTGGTGGTTCGGTGCGTACATACACGGCTGGGGGGGGGTTCGGGGGCGTACATACACGGCTGGTGGTTCGGTGCGTACATACACGGCTGGGGGGGGGATTCGGGGGCGTACATACACGGGTGGGTGTTTGGTGCGTACATAC
This sequence comes from Triturus cristatus, assembly GCF_964204655.1. Classification (NCBI taxonomy): domain Eukaryota; kingdom Metazoa; phylum Chordata; class Amphibia; order Caudata; family Salamandridae; genus Triturus; species Triturus cristatus. Next base: position 163,302,307 of record NC_140585.1, read on the forward strand.
ACGGCTGGTGGTTCGGTGCGTACATACACGGCTGGGGTGGGGGTTTGGTGCGTACATACACGGCTGGTGGTTCGGTGCGTACATACACGGCTGGGGGGGGGTTCGGGGGCGTACATACACGGCTGGTGGTTCGGTGCGTACATACACGGCTGGGGGGGGTTCGGGGGCGTACATACACGGGTGGGTGTTTGGTGCGTACATACACGGCTGGTGGTTCGGTGCGTACATACACGGCTGGGGGGGGGATTCGGGGGCGTACATACACGGGTGGGTGTTTGGTGCGTACATACACGGCTGGTGGTTCGGTGCGTACATACACGGCTGGGGTGGGGGTTTGGTGCGTACATACACGGCTGGTGGTTCGGTGCGTACATACACGGCTGGGGGGGGGTTCGGGGGCGTACATACACGGCTGGTGGTTCGGTGCGTACATACACGGCTGGGGGGGGGTTCGGGGGCGTACATACACGGGTGGGTGTTTGGTGCGTACATACACGGCTGGTGGTTCGGTGCGTACATACACGGCTGGGGGGGGTTCGGGGGCGTACATACACGGGTGGGTGTTTGGTGCGTACATACACGGCTGGTGGTTCGGTCCGTACATACACGGCTGGGGGGGGTTCGGGGGCGTACATACACGGCTGGTGGTTCGGTGCGTACATACACGGCTGGGGGGGGGTTCGGGGGCGTACATACACGGGTGGGTGTTTGGTGCGTACATACACGGCTGGTGGTTCGGTGCGTACATACACGGCTGGGGGGGGGTTCGGGGGCGTACATACACGGCTGGTGGTTCGGTGCGTACATACACGGCTGGGGGGGGTTCGGGGGCGTACATACACGGGTGGGTGTTTGGTGCGTACATACACGGCTGGTGGTTCGGTGCGTACATACACGGCTGGGGGGGGGATTCGGGGGCGTACATACACGGGTGGGTGTTTGGTGCGTACATACACGGCTGGTGGTTCGGTGCGTACATACACGGCTGGGGTGGGGGTTTGGTGCGTACATACACGGCTGGTGGTTCGGTGCGTACATACACGGCTGGGGGGGGGTTCGGGGGCGTACATACACGGCTGGTGGTTCGGTGCGTACATACACGGCTGGGGGGGGGTTCGGGGGCGTACATACACGGGTGGGTGTTTGGTGCGTACATACACGGCTGGTGGTTCGGTGCGTACATACACGGCTGGGGGGGGTTCGGGGGCGTACATACACGGGTGGGTGTTTGGTGCGTACATACACGGCTGGTGGTTCGGTCCGTACATACACGGCTGGGGGGGGTTCGGGGGCGTACATACACGGCTGGTGGTTCGGTGCGTACATACACGGCTGGGGGGGGGTTCGGGGGCGTACATACACGGGTGGGTGTTTGGTGCGTACATACACGGCTGGTGGTTCGGTGCGTACATACACGGCTGGGGTGGGTGTTAGGTGCGTACATACACGGCTGGTGGTTCGGTGCGTACATACACGGCTGGGGGGGGTTCGGGGGCGTACATACACGGCTGGTGGTTCGGTGCGTACATACACGGCTGGGGGGGGTTCGGGGGCGTACATACACGGGTGGGTGTTTGGTGCGTACATACACGGGTGGGGGTTCGGGGCGTACATACGCGGGCGGGGGGTGGTGGGGTGTTCGGCGCGTATGCGGGCACATGTCTCCATGGTTGCTATGGGAGTTCGGTTCGGACGGTGTTTTTTGCGTACGGTTGTGAAATGGGGAGGACGGGAGGGATCGTACTTGCGCAGTCGGACTTTATTTTTCCGCACGGTGGGTTTCTCGCCCGGGGACGTGTCGGTGACTTTTCCCGACCCGAGGACGTGTGGGGAAATCTTCCCAATGCGATTCGTATGGACTTTTTTCCGTTCGAATCGTACTTGGCAGTTTGTACGCTACTTTGACGATTCGGACGGAAAAAAATCCGGATACGAGTCGGACGGGGAATTTTTTTACCGGATCGGAATTGGCACCTCAGTATTAATACCTAAATGTGGATCCAAACACACCTTATACACAATTTCTTCTATTAATACTCTCTCGTCACAATCCCATTGTAGGCTTTTTTGTTCCTTTTTTGCTCCCGTAGCTCTGTTGTTACGGTGACCAATATTGTAACATTCTCTGCTAGCTGTAGATCGCAAGTTCATAACAGTTTCCAGACCAGCACTCCTAAATAAACTATAGCAGGTGTGGTTGAATGTATGGAATCAGAACCATATCCCAAACACCATCACTTTTTCATATTATCAGAAAAGCCAGTCCCACATTTAATAACTTATCTCAATAACACAACCTAGTTTTAACCATTAGCATTTGTATACCATCCAATCAAATGTCTTGTTTTACATTTTACTTGATACGGTTCTTTTTAACTGGCTTCTTTTTCAAATCTGTGTCATTCATCAGCAGTCTTCTCCTGTGCGCTAAGCTTCCTTGCTTTGAAAATACTTAGGGAGTAGATTCTGGGTCATAGCTTTGGTTTTCGGGTTAGAGAATGTGCTAGAATGAATGGCATTGACAGGAACCTGGGTTTGCCTAGTGCAATAATTCCCTGGGTTTGCCATAGAGAGCTAAACTGACGTTCATTGCTCCATTGTTTGAAAGCATTATGGATTGCCAATATCCAGACCTCATGATTGTGCACTATGTGGCAATGACCTAGGTACATTTACTATGATAGGACTGGAAATCCCAACGAAGGATACCTTTGGAAAATTAAAGGCACTTTTACCTCACTCTGTCTCGGTGTTTTTCAACATATGCCAGTGCCAGAAATGGAAGTGTTCAACTGAATTCTTTCCACAAATAGACAAAGCCAGGCAACATGTTACTAAAACAGACATGGGCTCTATCTACAATAGCAACCTATTCTTTGACCGGGACGGGATTTACATACATGATGGAGTTCTTACACAGAGTAAGACAACAGGGTATTCCTGAACAAATTGATAGACTGCATCCTGCTTTATGTGTAGTGATGATCTGCACACAATAAACACAAAGGCTCTTTCAAGAACCCTCCTATTTCCCAAACATTTGTTCTTTTTCTTTGTAAACCCTTTTTAATACATTTTCCTCGACTCCACAGATCCATTGTAGAACCAAAAGAACACATTCAATACAAAACAGCGAGTTTAGCATTCACTTGTAGATGTGTGTGTGTTTGTGTGTGTGTGTGCATCTGTGACTGAGAGTGTATAGGCTATGTGAGTCTGTAAGGGTCGGAGTAGATCTGTGAATAGCTCTGTCAGTGGGTCAGTGAGCGGCTGAGAGTGTCTATCTGTATATGTGAGTGGGGGTAAGAGTGTCATTATGGGTATATGTTTGGCTGTGAGAGTGTCTGTATGGGTATGTGAATGAGTGTGACAGTGTCTGTACATGTGAATGAGTGTGACAGTGTCTGTACAGGTATGTGAGTGGGTGTGAGTGTGTCTGAAGGGGTGTAAGTGTGGGTCACGGAGAGCCTATATAGGTATGTGAGTAGGTATGACACTGTGTGGAGGTAGGTATGGGTGTAACAGAGTCTGTATGGATATTTGAGAGTCTGTTTAGCGACATAAGCGTGTGTGAGAGTGTTTTTATGGTTGTATGCATGGGTATGTGAGTAGGTGTGTGAGTGTCTGTATGGGTATAAGTGTGGGTGTGAGAGTATATGTATGGGTATGTGAGTGGGTATGGCAGTGTCTGTATATGTATGTGATTTGGTATGAGAATGTCTGTATGGATATCTGAGTATGTGCATAAAGTGTCTGTATGGGTATGTAAATGGGAATCTATATGGGTGTACGTGAGGGTGTCAGAGTTTCTGAATGGGTTTGTGGTTGGGTGTGAGAGTATGTGTATGGGTGTGAGTGTGGCTGTATGGGTATGTGAGTAGGTATGCCAGTGTTTGTATGGGTATGTGAATGGGTGTGATAAGTGAGTGTGTGTGATTGTTTGTATGAGTATGTAAGTAGGTGTACGAGTGTTTGGGTGTATGTGTGGATGTGATTGTATCTGTATGGGTATTTCAGAGAGTGTGAAAGTGTCTCTATGTGTGTAATAGTAGATGTAGAAGCTTATAAATGTATTTTTTGAGTGGCGCTAGATCCACCAATCCCTTGCAAGATGTTATGGATCTCACATTTGGCCCCAATTTGTTTTTGAGGCATTTTACTGCCCATTACACATGCTTACCCCTCATGTTTTATACACATAAGGGGTCGGAAAAAAATTAACAAGACCCCTTCATTCACTGTGCATGAAACTTTTCAGCCACGGTGACGGTTCCCAGTGAATGAAATTGGTAGCCACAACAATTCTTTGAATGTGCCACCAGCCAATAAGGACTTTAATTTGGCCTGCGGGTCTGTGGATTCACCACGAGTGGACCCATGAAGGATCCGCGACCCTAGTTAAACAAATTTTGCTTTCATGTAACACTACTAAACATATTTACAACAAATCACAAAAAGCACACTTTCTGGACCAAGACCTAACATCCTGTCAAATTAAGCATGATTTTGGATATATATCCAGTTAGGAATTAGCATTTAATTTTTTTTTTGATATTTACTGAAAAAAGCACAGGTTTCAGGGCCGTTATAGTTAGGTTGACATTTCACTCGAACAAAACCAGAGAAATTCAGTCTTATAGTAAGCTGAGCCAACTTTAACTCACGGCCCCACACTGCACTGCTTATGACCTAACATACTACATTACACATAGCTCTAACTCTCGCAAATGCGAGATCTAATGCAGTGCAAAAGTTTCTTTAATGAGTAGTTGCATTTGTAGAGTGGTGGAGAAAAGAGAGTGGGCCTCTGACCAGTGCTCAGAAATGTTGCTGTTGAGGACTTACAGGAGGCACCAGGGGGTTGTCTTGGCCCCCAAAGTCCCTCAAGAGTGAAGTGGACTTCTTCCCCAACCAGTAGTTTGCCAGGAGGTGTGTTTGCAGAGTGGTGGAGAAAAGAGGGCATGGCCTCTGAAGACCTCTAAGCAATGCCACTGTGTGGGACTTGCTGGGGGTAACAGATGGGGTAGTTTACCCTTAAGGAAATCTTTGGGGGCCAACTACCCCTCCTATTACCTCCATTAAGTCTCACACAGCAGGATTGCTAAGTTTTGATAGCAAGCAACGCTCCCTTTGCACACCCCACTGCAAATGCACTTCCTGGTGCACTCCTGGTTGGGGAATAAAGTCCCTTTCGCTGCTGGGGGTCATTAGGGGCCAACTAGCCTACCTGTTACCTCCAGTAAGCCCCACGCACATACGCAAGAAATAATGAAAAGGGTGGTAAGAGTATATTTTTAATTAAATTTTGTCGCAAATTTGTGGATTGATCTGCAGATTTTTGGTAACATTTTTAAAAATAGACGCACAGGATACTGCTTGTCTTTTATAAGAAGCCCCTGGGTGGGCTAAATCCTGGGGGCGTTATGGCTTAAAAGCTTTGGAAGGCCCTGGGGGACTCCCGCATGGCCCCCTCACTTTAATATTAAGGAAAATTAACATATAAAAGCCAAGGGATGGGGACCCTGGGGCTGAAATAGTCCCAGGGAAGGTGAGCTACGCAGCCCTCTTTCCCTAAAAAAAAAAGATTTTTTTTTTTGAAGCCTGGTAATTTACAGGAGGCCCCATCCCCTTTCTGCACCGATCTGCAAACTCACCTCCTGGTGCACTGTTGGTTGGGGGATGTAGTCCCCTTGCCTCCTTAGCATCTTTGTGGGTGAACAGCGCCTCCTGTTACCTCCAGTAAGTCCCACACTGCAAAATTGCTAAGAGGTTGTCAGAGGCCATGCTCCATTTTCCCACCACTCTACAAACACATTTCCTGGTGCACTACTGGTTGGGGGAAGAATTCCACTTTAGTTCTGAGCCTCAGGACTAAAGTGGAATTCTTCCTCCAATATGAGAGACATTCTCAAAACCGAGTCACCCACCCATTCATTCACTGAAACAACTAATTACTAACTTATACAGTCAGTCACACACCCACTGAATCATCCATACAGGCACTCAAACACCCACTGATTCATCAATACACCTTGGTTACAGGGATAATATAGTTCAATCAATCAATCAATCAACGGCATTTGTATAGCGCACTACTCATCTGGAGGGTCTCAAGGTGCTGGGGGGGGGGAATGTTACTGCTCGAACAGCCAGGTCTTGAGTTGCTTCCTGAAGAAGAGATGGTCCTGGGTTGTCCGGAGGTGGATGGGGAGGGAGTTCCATGTCTTGGCCGCCAGGTAGGAGAAGGATCTTCCTCCGGCGGTGGCTCTGTGGATGCGTGGGACGGTGGCGAGAGCGAGGCTGGCGGAGCGGAGCTGGCGGGTGGGCTGGTGGAAGGTCAGGCAGTTGTTGAGGTACTTGGGGCCCAGGTCGTGGAGGGCCTTGTGTGCGTGGGTGAGGAGTCTGAACGAGATCCTTTTGTTGACGGGGAGCCATTGGAGGTCTCTCAGATGTCCGGAGATGTGGCTGTGACGGGGGATGTCCAGGACGAGTCGGGCTGAGGCGTTCTGGATCCGTTGGAGTTTCTTCTGGAGTTTGGTGGTGGTGCCAGTGTAGAGGGTGTTCCCGTAGTCCAGCCGGCTGGTGACGAGGGCCTGGGTGACCGTCTTAGTTAGGAAATAGAATTTAAAAAAACTCGGAAATTCACATAAAAAAACAAAGGTTACATAGACATTATAGTTAGGCTCAGATTTCATTTGTAGAAAACCAGTCAAATTCAGCAGTTATATTTAGCTGAGCTAATTATAACTCACACCCCTGCAATGCTCTGCTTATGACCTCAAATATTACATCACTCATGACATGGTCAGTGACATCACTGATGACATCACTAAGAAATACGAAAGAGGAAACAAGGAGAAATAAAGGTATTTCTCCTCGTTGCACCTTTTGTGGAGAGGCGTACAGTTCTGATACATTTCCAGGTCTGCCAGTGTTTTTAAATCTGGGAACATGTCAGAATGCATGGGTAGATGTGTGGGAGCACCCAAGCTCCACCCATGGTACATCTCCCTGTTGCACGTTAATGCAATGCAGTGATGTCCCCTTGTTGGAAAGTGGGTTATTGGTAGGGGTATGTATGCACCTACCACTAATAATCAGACCACTAATAAGGTAATAGGGTCCAGTAAAGGTCTCAGTAAATTAGCCCTTGCTCAACCCTTGGTAACTGACAACAAGCTGTCAAGCCTAACTTAAAGAGTAAAGCATTTAAAAACACCAATACATCATATAAACACAACACATAATAAAAATCCCACACTAATGTATATAATTTGGAAATATTTTTATAAACAAATTGACACTAAAATGACAAAATGGGAGATGAATATTTAAAGATTAACCACTTTGAAGTACCTAAAAACCTATAGCGCCACTCTGGGACATCTGGTTGTGCTTGACCTTCACAAAGTCAAGGTATGATGCTGACAATGATGGAACCCTGGTCAGATACACTAAGCTGGAGTTCCCGGTCAAAATGTTACCTTTACACTTTGTTTTTCCTGGCACTTTTTTATCCAATGGCAGTTGACCCTCCACAGCAGGCTGGATTCCTAGAGGGTTCACAGGCTTGACTTTCCGCGAGGCCCTGATCAAATCCCAGAAATCCGGAATTTTCAGTGGGCTGAACTTGAAATCCTGTCCGGGTCATGCACCTTTTTACACATAGCACTGGTCCTAGGCCTGCTTAGCAGACTCCAGGCTAGAGTCAGAGTCAGTTAACACCAGTATCATTCAGTAAAAAAATGGGGATGAACAGGGCAAAAGTATGACTTTCTAACAGTACTGCCTTGTATCACTCACTGCCTTGTGTGGCTTGATTAGTCTCAGTTAGGTTTTGCGTTGCCCTTTCCTCTCCTTGAGTGAAATAAGCGTATGCAAATTCTTGTTAAAATCGGCCTCTTTTTTTGTACTTTATGTTTGCAAACATGTTCTCTCTTTTATATGACAGAGCTAAGCACTAAGGTTTTAAGTGGTTTGTATGAAAGGGTGAACCCTGAATAGTTTCCAAGATTTGGTGAAGATCATAGGATTAGCAAGCGCCATCAATGCAAAGCTGCAAAATGACAAAGGCCTTCTGGCACTTCAGGCACAGTTTAACCAATTTGGATGGATAAAATACCATCCAAGGAACCTTGAATGGATAAAAGCCATCCTTGACACATTTTTTACTCGTATTAGAGCCAATCAAAGAGGTATAGCTTTTTCAGGCACAAGGTAGCAAACAGTATTAAATAATCAAAAGGAATGAATCACGGAGGTCGTTTTCTAGAGTCTTTTGGAAATTTTCTGATGAGGGCCCTCGGCCACACTGTCACGGCAGCAGTTTATCTGGGGGGCATATTATCAAGCACAGCGTTAAAATTATCACCGCTTTAGCGGCAGAAAACTGCACTGTAACTGTAACTGCACTGCGTGGTAAAAACCACGTTGTAATGGCTGTTCCCCGTTTTATAGAATTTGTTACAGCCATCTGCCTTAAATGGAAAGTTCCTAGGCAGTCCTATTCTTTCGGAGTTGCTGTTCCAGTGCTACATCACAATGTGCTCAAATTGCTGGGAAAAGCTTTGCAGCAGATTGCTGTTCACACTAGCCATCTGACAACAGACACGTAGACCAGTTGCCAAGCCACTGATTACATGTGCATCACTGCACACTGGATCTCTTTTGTGGAGGTTAGATAAATTATATCTGCAGTTTTTGACACGGATGAGATTTTTAATGGTACTCGGAAGTATGCAACAGAAGCCATGTTACTATGGAGAAATCTCATACTGTTGCAAACATCTTGGAAGACTTTAACAACAAAGGTGCCAATTCCGATCCGGTAAAAACCGGGTACGAACCGTCGGACGGAGCCTTTTCTCCGTCCGACTCGTACCCGGTGCGAAATCCATCCGAAAATGCAAGTACGATTCATACGGAAACACCATTTCCGTACGATTCGAACAAAACACCGACCGAACAGAAACTAAACACAATTCCGATCCTGAAAGGAGCCGACGTGACGTCGGTACGCATCCAGCCTACGTTTCACGAACCAGGAAGTACGATTCGAACCGACGTCATCCCGCACGGAAAATATTTACCGGCTGCCAAAAACTGCCGGGAAATCAGGACGACACACGCAAGGAGCAGCTGGACGCGATGAACAGACATGGACCCGAACCTACGTGCCATCCCTGCCCTCCTAGCAGTCCACCTGGCGTACAGGAACCGACGCAGACGCCGCAGAAGGTCAGCACAACAACCAGGGGCAAAGGGGGGGGCAGGGGCAGGACACACAACACCAACACATGGTACCAAATCACACATGGCCTGGACATACCTGACCATCAGGGCCTGGTCACTTCCAGGGGGTGGGGGCGAGGCCAGCAACGCAAGCGTCCGCCACAACGGAAGTGGATGGTCACGCGAACCGGTACGTACCCTACCCAGGCCGCAAGAGCGTGGGTACGGAACGTACCACGCTTCCCCCTACGTCACTCCAACAATAGCGGTACGGCCCGTACCCACGTCAGAAAGGCCTTGGTACAGCTCGTACCAGCATTGCTGGGGTCATGTAGGGGTACGCGTGGTACGACCCGTAGCCACGCCCCCAAGGCCTGTGTACGGTGCGGACCCCACGGCCCCGCAACAATGGTGGGACGCACCGTACCCACACACCAAAGGCATGGGTACGGCCCGTACCCAGGCACGCAGAGCGTGGGCAGGGGTATGTACGGACCGTACCCCCACCCGTGGAAGTACGGCCCGTACCCCCACCCGTGCATGTACGCCCCGAACCCCCACTCGTGTATGTACGCCCCGAACCCCCACCCGTGTATGTACGCCCCGAACCGCCACCCGTGTATGTACGCACCCAAGCGCCACCCGTGTATGTACGCCCCGAACCCCCACCCCACCCTGGTATGTACGCCCCGAACCCCCACCCGTGTATGTACGCACCCAAGCGCCACCCGTGCATGTACGCCCCGAACCCCCACCCCACCCTCGTATGTACGCACCGAACCCCCACCCGTGTATGTACGGACCGAACCCCCACCCCAGCAGAGTATGTACGCCCCGAACCCCCACCCGTGTATGTACGGACCGAACCCCCACCCCAGCCGTGTATGTACGCACCAAACCACCACCCGTGTATGTACGCCCCCGAACCCCCCCCAGCCGTGTATGTACGCACCGAACCACCAGCCGTGTATGTACGCACCAAACCCCCACCCGTGTATGTACGCACCTAACACCCACCCCAGCAGAGTATGTACGCCCCGAACCCCCACCCGTGTATGTACGGACCGAACCCCCACCCCAGCAGAGTATGTACGCCCCGAACCCCCACCCGTGTATGTACGGACCGAACCCCCACCCGTGTATGTACGCACCTAACACCCACCCCAGCCGTGTATGTACGCACCGAACCACCACCCGTGTATGTACGGACCGAACCCCCACCCCAGCAGAGTATGTACGCCCCGAACCCCCACCCGTGTATGTACGGACCGAACCCCCACCCCAGCCGTGTATGTACGCACCAAACCACCACCCGTGTATGTACGCACCAAACCCCCACCCGTGTATGTACGCACCAAACCACCACCCCAGCCGTGTATGTACGCACCAAACCACCACCCGTGTATGTACGGACCGAACCCCCACCCCAGCAGAGTATGTACGCCCCGAACCACCAGCCGTGTATGTACACACCAAACCCCCACCCGTGTATGTACGCACCTAACACCCACCCCAGCCGTGTATGTACGCACCGAACCACCACCCGTGTATGTACGGACCGAACCCCCACCCCAGCAGAGTATGTACGCCCCGAACCCCCACCCGTGTATGTACGGACCGAACCCCCACCCATGTATGTACGCACCTAACACCCACCCCAGCCGTGTATGTACGCACCGAACCACCACCCGTGTATGTACGGACCGAACCCCCACCCCAGCAGAGTATGTACGCCCCGAACCCCCACCCGTGTATGTACGGACCGAACCCCCACCCCAGCCGTGTATGTACGCACCAAACCACCACCCGTGTATGTACGCACCAAACCCCCACCCGTGTATGTACGCACCAAACCACCACCCCAGCCGTGTATGTACGCACCAAACCACCACCCGTGTATGTACGGACCGAACCCCCACCCCAGCAGAGTATGTACGCCCCGAACCACCAGCCGTGTATGTACACACCAAACCCCCACCCGTGTATGTACGCACCTAACACCCACCCCAGCCGTGTATGTACGCACCGAACCACCACCCGTGTATGTACGGACCGAACCCCCACCCCAGCAGAGTATGTACGCCCCGAACCCCCACCCGTGTATGTACGGACCGAACCCCCACCCCAGCCGTGTATGTACGCACCAAACCACCACCCGTGTATGTACGCACCAAACCCCCACCCGTGTATGTACGCACCAAACCACCACCCCAGCCGTGTATGTACGCACCAAACCCCCACCCGTGTATGTACGCACCAAACCACCACCCCAGCCGTGTATGTACGCACCAAACCCCCACCCGTGTATGTACGCACCAAACCACCACCCCAGCCGTGTATGTACGCACCAAACCACCACCCGTGTATGTACGCACCAAACCCCCACCCGTGTATGTACGCACCAAACCACCACACCAGCCGTGTATGTACGCACCAAACCCCCACCCCAGCCGTGTATGTACGCACCGAACCACCACCCGTGTATGTACGCACCGAACCCCCACCCCAGCAGAGTATGTACGCCCCGAACCCCCACCCGTGTATGTACGGACCGAACCCCCACCCGTGTATGTACGCACCCAACCCCCACCCGTGCATGTACGCACCGAACCTGCTATAAGAATGGGGTGTGCAAAACACCCCCAGCAGTGCCCAGACACAGGAGGGGTGGGTGCAGGGTCCTCCCAGCAGTGCCCAGACACAGGAGGGGTGTGTGCCTATCACTCCCAGCAGTGCCCAGACACAGGAGGGGTGTGTACCTATCACTCCCAGCAGTGCCCAGACATCGGACAATATACCCCATCAACAAGTTCAGTGACCTACAAGGGTGATACCCCAGATGCAGGCGGAGCCATCGCTGAGCCAGCATGGCTATATTGAAAGGCAACCCTCACACATCCAGGAAATGTAGGCACAGCACAGCACAGCATTTGGGAGACACCCTGCAGGAAAAATGGCCTGGGCCACAGAGGACGGAACACACCTTGGACAATGTCACCATACAGTGAGAGCAAACATGACCAAATACCATTTGCAGAGACCTTTGTGATGGCACGCAGATGGCAGGGTACACCCCATGAGCAGCACACTCCAACATTTCACAGACCCCTAACACATTATCACCACCCCAACGCAGGGAGCACCAGCACCAACAGCAAGTCCAGGAAAGCATCAGTGTGCAAAACAAAAAGAAAAGGCTTTATTCAGCAGGAAAATATATCTGAGAAAATGTCCACTATGTACAAGGGCCATGGGCCAGCCCAACAGCAATGTCCGGGGGGGGGTACACATCGGGACGTGTGTCCCCTAGCTTGCCTGCACAGTTCACAAGTCCATTTCATCCACAGAAGAGGGGGCATCAGGGGGGAGGGTGGAAACAGGCACCGCAGGGACAGGAGGGGAAAGGGTAGGTGTTGTGGGTGCAGGGAGGGATGAATCTGCCACAGGGGGGGTGCCAGCGCCAAAGGTGGAGGACAGAATGGCGCTGCACACGTCGGCAAGTTCCCCCAGCGACTCCCCCGTACCCAATCCAACCACAGGCCCCAAGGAGGGGGGGGGGGCAAAGGATGGGTCGCAGCGCCACTGGGTGAGGGTGTGGACAGGGTGGGGGACTCAACTCCCCTGGCCGGGTCCCGCCTCCACCGCTTGCGGGGTGGTGTCATCCTGGGGCTGGGGGGCACACTCGCAGTGGATGATGCTGTCACTGACTGTTGGCCAGGAGAGCTAAGGGGAGTGGATTTGGAGGGAGTGGGTTGTGTGGAATGCAGACTCCCACTGTGGCTGCGTGTTCTACGTTTCCCCCCCGACCCAGTGGGTGTGCCTTCCTCACCCTGTGTGTGCGTGACAGGAGGTGTGCGCTTCGACTTCCCTGGTGGTGTGGTGCCTGTGTCTGTTGGGGTGCATGCACGCTGACGTCTGGATGTGCGTGGGACAGGCACGGGAGTGGGAATTGTGGATGGGGCAGGGGTAGGGGGTGTTACGCAGCGCTGCAGGAGATCCAGTGCTGCAGTCAGTGTGGAGTCTATGGACCTCAGCAACTGCCGTTGGTCAGACTGCGCAGCCGACATGCCCTCCATGTATGCCTCCATCTGGGTCAGCACCTGGGTGTGGGCATGGAGGACATTTAGCATCGCAGTCTGACCAACCTGCAACTGCCTCAGGATGTCCACAGACTCCGCACTCACCGCAGCAGTGGTGACAGGGGCAGGGGGTGCGGTGCCTGGCAGGAAGGAGACATGTGGGGACCGAGCACGGAGGGAAGGGCCACGAGCATGTGGGAGGCCGGTGATGGAACCTGAGGTGGCGGGGGGATGTGGAGGGCTGCCATCAGCTGGGGGGGCAGACTCCGCCACCTCTGGGAGCTCAGCCTCGGACCCGTCTGCGTCATAGTCTGTGTTGGCAGTCAACAGGTCCTCCGCCTCACTCCCTTCGGCCTCCGTGCCACTCCATGTGCCAGACAGGACAGCACTGCTGGTACTGGTGCTCAATCTCTCCTCCCGGTCCGTGCTAGTGTCTCCTTCCGTGTCCCCCGGCGATGCTGTGGGCAAGGTGAAGAGACAGGAGAAAATCAGACACCTGTACACTTATGTCACATGAGTCAAATATACATAGGTCACATTGCATAGCCTGAAAAGCAACAGGAGTAACACCTACAAAACAATGTACACATGTAGGCCATGGAACACACAGTTTTTCTACCCACCATGCCACTGAGACACAATGGAGATCATGACACAACAGCAAATCACTGCACCTGAAATTTTAGAGAGGAGTCAGCCTCTGGGGACAAATGTGCACAGCACCTGCACCACACTGCGTCGTCAAAAAGGGATGAGCATGAATCATATCCATTTACTCTTGCCGCATGCTGCAAAGGCAATACATGAAACCAGGCCACACATGACAGGGTCACTGCACCTTGAGCGTATGTCCAGTCAAACATCACACACAGGCTAAACCCAGCAAGGAGGATGAAGCTTCTGACATGTATGCCTTGTACGCACAAACCACCCACACCTGAGACAATCTCATTGAGACGGAGAAAGTATGTACACCTCTTACTCTGGGATGGAAACACATGGCCTCCACTAATTCATGACTGTACACACACAGCCCCTGGTGGCCATGTCCACACATCATTGACAGGCAAACATCATCAGATTGTCTCAACAACACACACAGGTAATGCCCACTGTGAGTATGCACAAGCAAAATGGGTCCCCCTGTACAGTGGACACATGTAGCAACCTGTAGGTCCTAACAGTTGAGCCCAGGGTACAATGCCACCCTACGCAACCCATGGCAAAGACACAGTGAATGGCCATATTGTTGGATGACGCACATGATACCTAGGAAGAGGTGCCCCAGGGCACAGTAGTGCCCACACTCCTCCATGGTCCAGGATGGACATGACTGCAAATTAAGCAACCGTCCCTGCACTTAGCAGGCCTCCCACTCAGGCACATCATGTCAGAGGGCACACAATTGGACATGCATGCTGGAAGGCTGTACATTTTGGAGACACACCCCTATGTCGTGATTCACAATCAGTGCCAAGTGACATGGACACCACAATGACTGAAATTGGCCATGGCACACGCAAGGTCCCCATACCTGTGGCACATCACCCCCACACATGATGCTGATAGCATAGGGCACCTGCATGAACTGCCTGCCTAAATAACCTTGTGCAAGAGTGGCGACAGACCAGGGAACACATTGCAAGGAGGGGAAGGGAGGGAGTGAGAACAGCACTGTGCTACTTTGTGGAGAAGTTGACGCACTGCACAATCAAACCCTGGCAGTGTATCCATGCAACTGCACACTTACATTGGCTGGGGACACACAACTGACACACATGTACCTACCCCCTTCCTGCTGCTGCCTCTCCTGTAGGCGCCTGTCCATATCGGGGAAGACCACCGCCAGCACACGCTTCTGGATGTGGGTCAGACGACGGCGGCCACGGTTCTTACGGCTCTCAGGTGAGTCCCCCAGCAGGAGCCGTGCAATCCTCCTCGTCCAGCACCGGATGTCCTGCCAGCGTTTCCTCACCTGAGACAGGCTCCGCCTCCGACCCTCTGTACCCCTCACGGCACTGACGGCTTCCCTCCAGATCTCCCCCTTGGCAATGGCGCCTACCTGTGAGGATGCAAAAGAGAGAATACATTAATCCACATGAGCAAAGACACAGAGACACACATATAGAACAATCCTCATTATGAACAGGCCATGGTATGCATGCAACTAATTGCACCTTTGTCATAGGGACATTATCCACTGTGGAAGGCCAAATGCACTACGTGCCAGTGGAAGCACACGGGTGGCATGAGGGGTACCACACACTCACTGACCAGGGATCACACTGTGCCTCACAGGCTACACCAGGATTATGTACAGCACTTCACAGCAGTCACCTGCCCCAGCACACTGATGCTACCTCAGCAGAGTACACAGACACACACAGGTACAGGACAATCACATGGCATTGCCAACTGCGGGTACACACCTCACTCTGCCCATGTGCCAGTAGACGGGGGTGTCACAGGTGTGGGGCTGGCTCAGCACGGCATGCACACAGCACTGCTCCCTGCTCACATCCGATGGCCAGGCCATATCCATCCCTCATGCTGCTTGTGTGCAACACTCCCCATATGCACTCACCCACATGACAGGGGACTAACACACACACCAATGTGCAGGGGACGAACACGGCCTTTGGACACTCACAGCACAGGTACACTGAACAAACACACATCCATGGGTACTGACACCTGTCACACTGGGGGGAACACAGGATCACATCAGGACTGTGGAAACAACATCCCCAGGAGGAGTATGCAGGCAGAATGTGGCATGCACCTTGCATTCATTGTCACAGTAGGCACTATGCAAGTGAGGAGTGCACACAGGAAACACAGCATGCTCTGCATGGGTGACATGAGGCCTTCCACACCCTGGGACCCACTCCAAACAACAGTGCATGTCTGTCACACATGGACACAATGCCAGAAGTCACTGTCACACAAAAGGGGCACAGTCTAAGCTAGTGGAGTCTGCACTCACCTGAACCCCTGGTCGACCATACAGGCTCTGGAACTGTGGGAGGATCACATCTATCAGGGCAAGGTTCTCCTCCTGGGTGAATGGCTGTGACCTCTCCACAGTCCTGGACATGGTGCCAGAGGAATCACTATCAGCAGCAGTGGTCATGGATGAATGGATGTGCAGGCAAGTGCTCTCTCATGGGACCTGGCTGCCTTATATATGCCTGGCTGGCCTGTTCATGTATAGGAGTACAGATTGATTGGTCAGTCACATTAGCATCCTACGTTTCATCCAATCCCTTCAAACCTACCCCAGTGTGTGGCTTTGCATGGTTTCAGTTTTGATAATGATGTCAAGTCAACATCCACATTGCAACAATGTAGATTCTTTCAAACTGACTTCTGCTGTGCACCTGGTGCTCAAATTCAAAAATTTAACTCAGTCTCCATGGCAACCATCAGGCATTTAGGCCCTTATACTTGTCCCTCATGTGTCCCCTATGTGTTTTCATACATTTACACACAGGTACGGTGCGTTCCACGCCCTAGGGCACCCCACAAGCAGTGATACCGACCGTACATGCGCTTGTACGGTCCGGATCACAATATTGGCGCTGGCGTATGCGTACGCCACAGTAGTACGGACTGTACACGCGCTTGTGCGGTCCGGATCACAATATGGGCGCTGGCGTATGCGTACGCCACAGTAGTACGGACTGTACACGCGCTTGTGCGGTCCGGATCACAATATGGGCGCTGGCGTATGCGTACGCCACAGTAGTACGGACCGTACAAGCGCGTGTACAGTCCGTACTACTGTGGCGTACGCATACGCCAGCGCCCATATTGTGATCCGGACCGCACAAGCGCGTGTACAGTCCGTACTACTGTGGCGTACGCATACGCCAGCGCCCATATTGTGATCCGGACCGTACAAGCGCGTGTACAGTCCGTACTACTGTGGCGTACGCATACGCCAGCGCCCATATTGTGATCCGGACCGTACAAGCGCGTGTACAGTCCGTACTACTGTGGCGTACGCATACGCCAGCGCCCATATTGTGATCCGGACCGCACAAGCGCGTGTACAGTCCGTACTACTGTGGCGTACGCATACGCCAGCGCCCATATTGTGATCCGGACCGTACAAGCGCGTGTACAGTCCGTACTACTGTGGCGTACGCATACGCCAGCGCCCATATTGTGATCCGGACCGTACAAGCGCGTGTACAGTCCGTACTACTGTGGCGTACGCATACGCCAGCGCCCATATTGTGATCCGGACCGCACAAGCGCGTGTACAGTCCGTACTACTGTGGCGTACGCATACGCCAGCGCCCATATTGTGATCCGGACCGCACAAGCGCGTGTACAGTCCGTACTACTGTGGCGTACGCATACGCCAGCGGCAATATTGGCCCAGGGACCCTATACACGCGCTCCGAGCGTATGTACGGTGCGTATAACAACTGTCAGTGGTGACAGGCGGCACACAGACAGGAATGGAGCGGACAGGTATTGCCAAGGGTGGACACCAATGCATTGTCTGTGCAATACCACCTGTGTGTGACACAGGTGTGTCAGGATGTGATGTGGCACTTTACCCCTATGGTGTGGGCAAAGCACATGTACGATGAGCTGTGTACACATGTCGTGTGTGATGGTGCGCATTGTACCACACATCCCCTGCACTCCTTTGACATGTGTGCATGTCGTACACACTAGTGGAGCCATGAGTCACTTGCATGTCCCAGTCACGGACACCCGCACCTGTCCCCTGATGCCAGGTACACGGAATATTACATATGACACGTGTATGGCTGCGTTGCATGCTGCAACCATGTCATGTGTGTGGCATGTCTTTCCATGATTTTGCTGTAGGTGTGTGGTTCAATGCGTCAGCAGTTGCTGCTGCCAACATGTGTCTGTGTGTCGATGGGCATGGCACACTGTTCCGCACACCAGCCCACATATGTGATTTGCCATGAGGTGTGTATGTATCCAACTACACGGAGTATCAACACAAGTACATATCCACATGCTCCCTATGTATGTTCTGTCTCGACATGTACTCCTCAAAGGCAATGTGTGTGGCCTGTCCTATTCCTATGACATGTGACCAGTGCATATCGCATCCAACTACCTGTCTGTACCATACGCATACTACTTCTGCACATGTGTGGATGTCTGTGAATCCTGTGATGCGTGTGCATGTTCACTTACACTGGCCCACAGCTAGTCTCATGCCATGTCATCGTGATCTTGCCCCCCTCCGTTAGTGGCTGTCCCTTGGTAGGAGTGTAACCTGACTGGCGTACGTGTCCAGGAACTGTGGCACAGACCTGACTCACAACGTGGCATATGTGTATTGGCTGTGTAACATGTGCTCAGTGCATTGACGATGTTGTTGTACAGTGCTCACTCTTAGGTGTTCCTTCCATTTCACTGCAGGGCTCCGCCTCTCCCTCGACGTATGCCAGACATTGCTGCCCTGCATGAACGGGACTGTATACGCCGCTACAGATTCAGCCAACGGTTGATTGATGAGTTGACTGGCCGGCTGGAAGCACAACTCCTCCCGCGCCACAGGTATCCAAGTGCACTGACACCCAAGTTGAAGGTGATGGCAGCCCTACATTTCCTTGCCACGGGTACGTTCCAACATACCATTGCTGATGTCGGGGGCATGTCCCAGACGATGTTCAGCCGTGTTCTGCATGATTTCTTAGAGGCCATGTTGGTTCACCTGGATGAGTACATTAAATTCCCAAATCGTGAGCAGTTGACAGATGTCAAGCGTGAGTTCTATGCCCTGGGAGGGATGCCCCATGTCATTGGGTCCATAGATGGGACACATGTTGCGTTGGTACCACCACAGGCACAGGAGGTGGTGTATAGGAATCGCAAACATTATCACTCCATTAATGCCCTTGTGGTGTGTCTGTCCAACATGGTGATTTCACATGTCTGTGTTCGCTTTCCAGGATCAGCACACGATGCCTTCATCATGAGGCGTAGCAGGGTGCCAGAAATGATGCTGCAGCTGCGGAACGAGCGAGCATGTATTGTTGGTGGGTAGACTCTGGCAGTTCAGTGTTTGGCGTCATCTTCCAATCTCACTGCCTGTGCTGACACACTTCTGTCCATGATGTTTCCTTGTAGGGGACGCTGGCTATCCCAACATGCCATGGCTGATGACGCCTGTCCGCAACCCCAGCACGGCTGCCGAGCACCGCTACAACAACGCACATGGGCGGACCAGGAGAGTCATTGAGAGGACGTTTGGACTTCTGAAGAGCCGATTCCGGTGCCTCCACAAGACCGGCGGAGCACTCCCATATGCCCCGGTGAAGGTGTGCAAGATCATCATCGTCTGCTGCATGCTGCACAACATGGCAGTGGAGGAAGCTGTTCCACTCATACTGGATCAAGATGACCAGGACCATCCACCCGTGGAGGATGAAGGGTTTGGTGACGGGGCAAGTGATGTGGAGGAGGAGGAGGCTGTGGAGGACATGCGGAGTCGGCTCATACGCAACTTCTTTGCTTAGTGGTGAGTTCCAGTGTCTGAGTGTGCACGCATTGGGCCGTGTGTGGCATGTGTTGCAATGTGTGTGTCCATCTGCATGTCTGCCAAGTGAGTCAGTGGTGTGTATTGAAGTGTCACTCAAGTGATGGCGCAATGGAAGGATGTTGTCTGAGGGTCATCATTGTCACCTGTCATGTTAACAACATGATACGTGTTAAGTACATGCTTGCGGATGTGCTCCTTTGTGCTGAATCCTTGTGTGTCTCTCTTCCACAGGTCCATGTGCATGCTGTCTGCTGGTGGCATTGTTGTGCTCCTGCTACTCCTCATGAACACAGCGACATGTGCTGATTCAGCGTCACATGCACGGGCAAGTGTTGAAATCTCCTCAGGGTAAGGGATGCCTCACGTCGTTTTGGGTGTGTGAATTGTTTGTAGTCTGTGTGCACTTCTCCGGTTCATGTGTGTTCCATTTGCATACATGGTGATCCTACATGGGGAACATGACATGGGGCAGGCTTCACCTGGAGCCATGCTCAGACTTGGTGACTGTCATGTGGCAGGGGATTGGGGATTGTGATGAGGCCATCATTGTGTGTAACACTGGCCTCGGAAACATACAGGTTGCACCGGGTTGACATGGTGTGTGATTGCCCCATCAGGGCCTCAATGGTGTATAGCGGCCTCTCCGTGGCAGCAGGGGGTGTTTAGCTGTTATCCGTCACTTGTGTGCCAGGTCAATGGGATGCCAGCATCTGTGTTGCAATGGGGGGTGCCAGTGTTGCTCCCACATGTACATCCACATGACCTGTGTATGTGTTGACAGAGTATCATTGTCATTCCAACACACATGACTAATAAATTTGTCCCTCTGTCTCCAAGGTGCCTCTTCCCTGTCAATTGTGCCCTGTTGCCACTGTGCGTGCCGCAGGTCTGGCATAGTTTTCATAGGTGGTGCATATGTGTCTATGTGTAGAGTGACAAGATGCTAGGGGTTTGTCAGGGAGTGGGAACTGTATTATGCACAAGATGCACAGTTCCATCCACCTCAAGGCAAGAGAGACCATCCCCCAGGGCAACTACAACATCCGTGTCGAATCCTACCCTGCAGTCTACGGACATGTGCCTCACGACTCCCATGGTACTTGTCCATATCCGGAGTGCATCTGCACAGCTCTGCTACTGCGTCGGGCAACCAGGCCACATCAACGTCCTAACGGGATGGGGGGAATGTTTCACAGCCAGCTGCAGGATGACCTTCTAGATCCACGCCCACACTCATGATGCAGCCCACAACCCCAACACAACCATGTGGCACAGTGATCCTAAACTGCATTCTGGCATCTCCATGCATCCAACCTTGGCCTAGCCACCATTCTCAACATCCGCCTGACGCAAGCATGCTGCACATTGTAGGGACACATGTCTAGACATACCTGGGAGCGGCAAGCCAGGTCACTCCACATGATCCCTGACCTCTGCGCATGACTGTTGCTCCCCTGAATGTGTCTGTAGCCACAGTTGTGCGGGAACCACTCAGCTGGTTGGGCCCAGCACAGGTGAGTTTGGTACTCCATGTCTGTATCAGATGAGACATTGGGACCCATGTGTGTCCTGGGCAAGACTGCGACCCCACGGTTTGGATGGTTGGAGTTAATTCTGAGATCAGGCATGCTTTGACTGTACGACACACACATGTATTGTAATAATGTAGAATCACGGCATCATCTTGTAAGTGTGATTAATTTATTTGTGGTGGGGTACGGGTTTGTGGGGATGACAAGAGGTGCACAGCGGGAGTGTAGAATCCAAAGTTCACTGGGGGAGTTGGTATCCTTGTCGTAGCAAAATGTCAGAGTCCATGCCACAGTCTTCGTCAACATAGGTCAGACAGTGACCAGCAAGTCCATGTGGCAGAGAATGTCATGTGCTGCTATTGGGCCAGAGGGCCAGGTGCCAGGCCAGGTGACCTGGGAGATGGTGATGTTCTGCTGACTCTCACAGTCTTTTTCGTGGACGACCCACCTTCCTGCGGGGACCCTCGGAAGCAGTCCGTGACGATGTCTGTGACGCTCCGTCGGATGAATCCTCCTCCTCCTGATCCCTCCCTGTGTCTGGTAATGGCCTTCACCTGGTGCCACAGGGAGGGTTGCCCATGTTGTCGGCAATCCGACGGAGTACACCGGTCATTTGGGTTTGCACCGCCACGAGCTCAGCCTGTCTATCCTCCATCCTTCCTTGGTGTTGCAGTTGACAGGCATGTTGCTGGGACTGCAGGGTCTTCATCTCCTGGAGGGTCCCCTTGATGTCATTGAGGGTGGACGCAATCTGGTCCATGCCCCTGGTGTCACGCCGGTATGTATCCAGGATGTTGCTGACCTGGGACACTACCGGGTCCTGAGCTGCCTGGTCAGGTTCGCGCCTCCGCCGTCCTCCACTCCCGCCACCCCTGCCCACGTGCACCTGGCCTGCCGTTGTGGGTGCATCGGGTCTCCGGGACCCCTGAGGGATGGCATCTGCGTTGCCGCCTGCCTCCTCCTGGGTGCCCGGAGGACCGTGTCCCTCCTGGGCAGACTGGCTGGGTGGTCGTGTGCGGGCAGGGCTCCTGGACGTCTCCTGGGATGTGGCAGGAATGGGGGTGGTGGTTGGCACAGTTGTACCTGACGCAGGTGCTGCAGGTGGTTGGACACCAGAGGGGCCAGGTTGGTCTGGGTCATCCACGGAGTGGTGAGAGTCATCGCTGGCGGTGGGGTCATCATCCCGCGGAGCCTGGTCCTGTGTGACTTCCCCCCCAGTGTTGGGGGGTGTTCGTCGACGTTGACCTGTGTGTGAGAGAGACAATGTTAACAGTGTCACATGTGGCATCCATGTTGCATGCATTTCTGATTTGGCACTCTTCCTCTGGGTAGTTGGATCTGTCCTGCATTCCTCTCACAGTGCACTTGTGCATGGCTATGTCCCTTGGCCACAGCTGTCAGGGCTTTACGCATGTGTGAGACACAATCTTAGTTGATGCATCTATTTGGGTACACAGTCAGCAGTGTGGTGTGCGGGCGTAGCGAGCCATGCAGAGGCGCCTTACGTGTTGCACTGTACGTGGCCAAATGGTGTTTTGGCAAGGCAATTTGATGTTGCAGGTAGGGGACTGAAGCATTTGTGACAGGGTTCTTACCGACACGGTGGGTGGGTATACTGGGTGTGTGGTTAGGTCTGTGCCTGCAGCACGGATGGACTCGTGCACAGATTGACACATGGACCGGTCTTCATCTACGGAAGGGGGGGTTGAGGCACTGCCAGACCTGGTCTGCATGCACACAGTCCACCGGCTGACGAGTGGACATGGCCACACCACCCAAGGGTGATTTAGTCTCCCTGTGTCTCCCTTCCTCCCTCCCTCTGTCACCCTCCTCCCTCCCTCTGTCGGTCTCCCTCTGTCACCCTACTCCCTCCCTCTGTCTGTCTCCCTGTGTCCCCCCTCTGTCTCCTTCCCTCTCATTCCCCCTCTCCCTCCCTCTCTTTGTCACTCTCTGTCACCTCAGGCCAGCTTCCTGGGCACACACAGTTAGCCGGTCTTTGAATGGCCATTGGCTTGTTCATGTGAGTTAGTCCCTGTTCTCCGGGCACCCATTGGGCAGTGTGTCTGAGTGTAGGCTGCTGCTGTGGCGGTGTGTGCTGAGACTCTATCAGAGCGATGCATCTTCATTGTCTGCTGTTATGTGCAAATTGTGCCTTCAGACCCATGGCATCCTGCATGGCAGCCATCATTTGCAGGCAAGACAGTACTGTGTGGGTACACACAGTTTGTATGGCTGTGCCCTGGGCCATATGGGCTGAGGGCATTGTTGTGTGCTTGTGAGTTGCTCAATGTTAGTTTTGCTGCCCCCACTCCCAGCATCGACCACATCCTGTGTTGTGTTGGTGTTTTGTGTGGCCTGTGACTTGGCATGGCCCTGATTGATGCATGGGGCATGGAGGCGCCAGTGGCATGTGTGTGTTTGTGGAGTGTTGTTGTGTCCGGTGGTGGCTTGGGGGGGGTGGCATGCATGATTGATTGTGTATGGCATCCCCCCCATGTGAGGTGAGTTGTTTGTGTACTCACCAGGGTCTGGGAGTCCTGGCAGTCCGTGTAGTCCCTCCACCGCCAGCGTGGACATCACCTTCTCCTCCCAGGGATGGTATTGTACCGGTCTGGGGGGCGGCCCTCCTCCAGTGATGTTCCCCTGGTTGTGATTGTCAGTCATCTTCCTCTTGACCGTCCTCCGCAGATCGTACCACCTGGATTGGCACTCGTGCCTGGTCCTTTTGGTTGTCCCAACAGCATTCACAGAATCGACGATCCTCTGCCACATGGCGGTTTTTTCGGATATGCTGGTCTGTCTGACCAATGTCCCAAAGAGCTGTGGCTCGACTCTGAGGATTTCGTCGACAAGGATCTCCAGCTCCTCCTTTGTGAACTTTGGATTCTTGGTGGTGGACATGGCGTGGGGTGTGGTTGTGGGGGTGTGGGTGTGGATGGCTGTGGGTGTGTGGGTGTGGTAGTGGAGGTGTGTGTGTGAATGTGATGAGGGGGTGTTTGTGTAGGTGGTTGTGTGAAGGTATGCAAGTGTGAGGTTCAAGTATGGTGGTGTGGGTCGTCTGTGGGCTCTGGCAGCAGTGGGTCTGTTGCAAAGGCTCATGGTTTGTGTGTGTGGTCCATTTTTATTGGTCCATTTGTGGGTGTGGCTGTGTTTGAAATTTGTGTGGGTGTGTTATGAGGAGTGATTGAGTTTTGGGCCTCTGTTTGGCAGTTTGGCAGTTGCAGGTGAGTGTATGTGATGTTTGTGGGGTTGTTGGGCCTGTTTGGTGGTGTGGGGAAACTCTACTTGACTCTCCTTGTGTAAATATGGTTTGTCCGGGTTCAGTACGTGTTTTTTTGGCGTCAGTACGGTCCGTACATGCACTGGTGGGGGTGCGGTCCGTACATTCCCTGGTGGGGTGGTGGTTCGGTGCGTACATACACGGCTGGGGTGGGTGTTTGGTGCGTACATACACGGGTGGTGGTTCGGTGCGTACATACACGGCTGGGGAGGGTTCGGGGGCGTACATACATGGGTGGTGGTTCGGTGCGTACATACACGGCTGGGGGGGGTTCGGGGGCGTACATACACGGGTGGGTGTTTGGTGCGTACATACACGGCTGGTGGTTCGGTGCGTACATACACGGCTGGGGGGGGTTCGGGGGCGTACATACACGGGTGGTGGTTCGGTGCGTACATACACGGCTGGGGGGGGTTCGGGGGCGTACATACACGGGTGGGTGTTTGGTGCGTACATACACGGCTGGTGGTTCGGTGCGTACATACACGGCTGGGGGGGTTCGGGGGCGTACATACACGGCTGGTGGTTCGGTGCGTACATACACGGCTGGGGGGGGTTCGGGGGCGTACATACACGGGTGGGTGTTTGGTGCGTACATACACGGCTGGTGGTTCGGTGCGTACATACACGGCTGGGGGGGGTTCGGGGGCGTACATACACGGCTGGTGGTTCGGTGCGTACATACACGGCTGGGGGGGGTTCGGGGGCGTACATACACGGTGGGTGTTTGGTGCGTACATACACGGCTGGTGGTTCGGTGCGTACATACACGGCTGGGGGGGGGTTCGGGGGCGTACATACACGGCTGGTGGTTCGGTGCGTACATGCACGGCTGGGGGGGGTTCGGGGGCGTACATACACGGGTGGGTGTTTGGTGCGTACATACACGGGTGGTGGTTCGGTGCGTACATACACGGCTGGGGGGGGTTCGGGGGCGTACATACACGGGTGGTGGTTCGGTGCGTACATGCACGGCTGGGGGGGGTTCGGGGGCGTACATACACGGGTGGGTGTTTGGTGCGTACATACACGGCTGGTGGTTCGGTGCGT
This sequence comes from Triturus cristatus, assembly GCF_964204655.1. Lineage (NCBI taxonomy): Eukaryota > Metazoa > Chordata > Amphibia > Caudata > Salamandridae > Triturus > Triturus cristatus. The sequence continues at coordinate 163,328,020 of NC_140585.1, forward strand.
ACATACACGGCTGGGGTGGGGGTTTGGTGTGTACATACACGGCTGGTGGTTCGGTGCGTACATACACGGCTGGGGGGGTTCGGGGGCGTACATACACGGGTGGGTGTTTGGTGCGTACATACACGGCTGGTGGTTCGGTGCGTACATACACGGCTGGGGGGGGTTCGGGGGCGTACATACACGGGTGGGTGTTTGGTGCGTACATACACGGCTGGGGGGGGTTCGGGGCGTACATACACGGCTGGTGGTTCGGTGCGTACATACACGGCTGGGGGGGGGTTCGGGGGCGTACATACACGGGTGGGTGTTTGGTGCGTACATACACGGGTGGTGGTTCGGTGCGTACATACACGGCTGGGGGGGGTTCGGGGGCGTACATACACGGCTGGTGGTTCGGTGCGTACATACACGGCTGGGGGGGGTTCGGGGGCGTACATACACGGGTGGGTGTTTGGTGCGTACATACACGGCTGGTGGTTCGGTGCGTACATACACGGCTGGGGGGGGTTCGGGGGCGTACATACACGGCTGGTGGTTCGGTGCGTACATACACGGCTGGGGGGGGTTCGGGGGCGTACATACACGGGTGGGTGTTTGGTGCGTACATACACGGGTGGGGGTTCGGGGCGTACATACGCGGGCGGGGGGTGGTGGGGTGTTCGGCGCGTATGCGGGCACATGTCTCCATGGTTGCTATGGGAGTTCGGTTCGGACGGTGTTTTTTGCGTACGGTTGTGAAATGGGGAGGACGGGAGGGATCGTACTTGCGCAGTCGGACTTTATTTTTCCGCACGGTGGGTTTCTCGCCCGGGGACGTGTCGGTGACTTTTCCCGACCCGAGGACGTGTGGGGAAATCTTCCCAATGCGATTCGTATGGACTTTTTTCCGTTCGAATCGTACTTGGCAGTTTGTACGCTACTTTGACGATTCGGACGGAAAAAAATCCGGATACGAGTCGGACGGGGAATTTTTTTACCGGATCGGAATTGGCACCAAAGTCTTTGAATGGCAGCAACCAAGAGAGCTTAACATTTAATTTGTTGCCATGGACAGGGGCAATATTATAGTTAAGGCCATGGCAGATGGTGTCTATTTCAGGATCCTGTTTTTGGCGCGCTGCATTAACATCATTGTATAGGTCTGTCTCATAAATGAAGACCGAGTCAGCAACTGCCCACCTGCAGAAGAATCATCACTCATTTCTGATATTCTTTTAAAGCCTTGAAGCTGCTGAGGGTCATTTAGAGTGATACTAGAATGCTAGTTAAAACACATTGGAAATACATTATTACATGTTGCAACTTCTTTTTGAGCAGTACAGACCGATCAATAAATAAGTCATGCAAAGAGGGATGCAACTGTGAAAGGCATGATCACTGAGAGGGACCAATGGGGCCTAGCCAAATACCTGACAGAGATGCTGCTTGCTTTTGAGGTTTTCACATGGTAAGTCAGCAACAAGGACAGTACCATGGGCCAATCTATCCCATTGTTGCCTATGCTAAAGGAACAGCTAAAGGAGGTGTCTGGAATGTACGCAGGAGTCGATGAAAAAAAGATCCGTATGAGTTGGTGTAGGGACTATTGCTTCGCTTATCTTTAAGACACAGGAGCAAAGAGACATTGTCCCAAACAAACATTAGCGGTCACTTTCATTCCTTTTTTCGGATGAGGATGTTTCAAACTAAGAAACTTGGGGGCATTTCATCAAGGACTGATGACATAATTATCGCCGCTTTGGCGGCCGTTTTCGGCCGAAAAGTGGCGATAAATATATTGCATTATTTGCAAGGACACACTAGCATGTGTTTCCTTGTTTCAGCTCCCGTTTTGTTCACGCCTCGCTTTGCATCCCTAATGATATGCAAAGGAGGCGTGCCTGACAAAACACCATGGGAAAATATCGCTACCCCAGCTTCATGATATCATCAACGAGGGGTAGCGATATTTTAAATCCCATTAACTATGGCTTAACACAGGAATTTAACGTCTGTTAAATTCCTGACTAAGGCATAGCTAACATGGGAGGTGGATTATTGTGATACAACCACAGGGTCGTGTCACCAAGGCTATCTCAGTTTTGGGTGCAACATCGCTGGTTTTCCAGCGATGTTGGCCCATTTCCCTGGAATATTATCGCTCTGGAGTAACGCGTTGTTAATAACGCGTTACCAGGGCGATAAATTCCTGCGATAGATGGCGATAAATAAACAAGCGCTAAGCACGCTTTGAGTTTATTTATCGCCATCCTAGTAAAAATGCCCCTTGGATTGGTGAGCAAGCAAGTGACCTACGAATAGAATGCCAGGGATTTAGAGGTCCCTGGGATTCAGCCTTCAACTTCAGAGCCTGAGGGCAGTGCTGTTGGCTCACAGCAGTCAAAATCAAAGACAAGAACACAGCTACACAGGAACAAGAGCATCAGCCCCAAAATCTGCATCTGATTAGTTTCTACTGGCAGGGCTTGAGTCCAGTGCAGAGTTGATGGCAAAAAAGGTCAAGCAAGGTGGAGCACCAATGACTATTGAGAAGATGGTACAAGCCTATCTGGATGACCGCACAGAGGTCTATCTTTTTTTTATAAAAACATTCTTTTTATTTAACATTCGCTCAGAACATCTCTCCACACATATCTTGCAAATTAGTACACATATTTGTTTCATAGGTCTGCATTCACAATTTGTTTTCACACACTCTAAACTTCCCGTATCGCCTCACCCCCTTTTCAAAGTGCCATGTATTCCTTTCATTGTCCCCAAATCCTGTCCCATTTTCTCAGATATCCTCTGGCTTTTATGTGACTTTCTCAGCTCCAGTGCACCAATCCAAATCCACCTCCAATTCCTTTTGGTCCGGTGGTTGTCTCGCCTCCACTTCCTGGCTATGTTGCTTTTGCCACTACTGCAGCAATTTAAAGCCATATTATTGTGTACTTGCGACATTTTACCTCTCCAGTCATGCATAGTAGCAGCCATGGTGGGTCCACTAAAATCTTTAACTCGGTGACTTCAGAAATAACTGTTGTCACCTCCTTCCAGAAATAGTGAATTAAGCTACAATCCAAAATGATGTGAAAGAAGGAGCCTATTTCACCACACACCCTTGCACAAAACTATACAATGGAACAGTCGATATAATAACGTTCTTGAGGCGTACAGCCTATATAGAATATGTAGTTAAGAGAGATATAATCAGGCTCTTACGGCTACTTCCCGTGGACTATGCACTGCCTCCTCCCAGTCATCTTCCTCTAGGGTTCCTAGTTCTGTTTCTCACACCCTCCTTAGGGGGTCTATTGGATTAGGTGAATTGTGCTTTATTTACATATGTTATTGAAGAGGCCTTTGATATCATTGGATCTATTAATAATCTATCTTCCATAGGGGAGTAATCTCTGAGAGTTTACCCTCCTTATTGTGTTGGCTTAGAGCGTGGCCTAGTTGTATGTACTTGAATCTCTCTGTGCCTGTCCCCTCCTAAAGTCTCCTAAACTGTATATTCCCAACACAGCCCATTTTTTAAAACCTTTTTAGGGCCCCCACTTCTTTTTGTTGGATGCTGTCCCACAATGGGGTTCTCCCGGTCAATTCCCCTCCCCAACTTATATGTTTTGTCGTTTCCCGCCAAGCTCGCACTACCGTTTGCATGTGTGGTGCAAGCTGCTTTTCCATATTTCTATGATGTAGTTTTGCTAGGTATCCCCTTTCTCCCATAGCCCAATTGTCTGCTCTAAATGCTAGATCACTGTAATCAGTTAATGCCCAATTGTTAACTACAGTTAGGTGTGAGGCTCAGTAGTATTTCTGCATGTCCGGGACTGTGAGCCCCCTTCATATACTCCCCATTGGAGTTTACAAATAGCTCTTCTGGAGCCACCTCCATCCCATTTGAGTTTAGCTGTTTCCTACGCTGGAACACTGTCTTAGGTATTTTGCATGGGGCGTTTTGTAGGATGTATAGTGGCATAGGTAACCTCATCATTTAAAGGTCACTGCCCTGCTCATTAAGGACACCAGTAGTTTCCTCCAATGTTCCACATCGCTCTTTAGTCACTGTATTTGGGGGTACAAATTGTTTGATAGAAAGTCCTCCTCTCCCGTGAATATTTGAATACCCAAGTATGTGAATTTGGGTTTAACTACTAATGGTGTCATGTCCATCAGCCTCTTCAGGGTATCTCCTACCAATGGGAAGATAAAGGACTTGTCTCAGTTTATTGTGTACCCTGAGTAACTCCCAAATAGTTGGAATATATGGAGTACCCTGTTACAAACCTGTATGGGTTAACCAGATTTAGGAGCAATCATCCACATATGGGGAAATCCTGTCCTCCCAGTTGCCTCCTACCTGCACACCCAATATTATTGTCTCATTTTGGACCCAGGCTGCCAGAGGCTCTAGTGCCAGGGCGAAGTTCATTAGTGAGAGCAGGCAACCCATGTCTTGTGCCCTTTCTGAGTTAGAAGGATCGGGATACTTTTCCATTTACCCTCAGCCTAGCCTACAGAAGTTTTGCCCAAGCGCAAAAGCTGGGTCCGAAGCCCAATCTACTAAGAGTCTACTCAGTCTACTCAGAGTTGTGTGAAAATAAAATGTCATTCTATACTGTCAAATGCCCCTGCAATTTTTGTCATTTTTGTCCAGTCCAGTGACCAATTTAAGGTTAACCCTCATGCCCCTTTGGGGCATGAACCCTCACTGGTCCGAATGGACCAGTGAAGATATCACCATATGCCATCTGTTTGCTAGTGCCTTTGCTAGCACTTTTATCTTTGTGTTTAATAGTGATATCGGCCTATATGACCCACACTTGACCGGGGATTTAACTTTTTGGGGGATCACAACTGCTACGGGCTGTGTGATTTATTGAGGTGTGACTTTATAACATATACCATTCATTTATCACACACTTGGTGGGGTGTATGTAGTGACAGCAACACCAACTCGATTCAGAATCTTTAGTTCTACTTCGATTACTGAAACAATTGCTCACAAAGCCTCCATTTACCCACTCACACATAAAAATGATCAATATTATAGATATAGAAGAACCTAATTCATCAGCATCATCATTCAGGCATTGTGTTGCATAGACTCTAAGGACCCCATTAGTATGGCGGACGGACTTTGTCTGCCCGGCATACCCTTGGGAAACGGGACCGCGATATTTTGGCAAGGAAATGCAAACACAGTAACGTTGAACTTTTCTAAATAAAGTTTCCTATATTACCACTAGTATCATAGACCAATTCCTAATTTCCTAACCCTAGTTCAAATTTCTTAAACTACATTTTGAAACAACTAATAAATTGCAACAAATTATCTTTTCTTCTCATCTCATTCTCATTCTCTTAGTCTCAAGTTACCCTCTTTGATGGGCCCACCTCAATTTGCATTTTTTTTAATGCATAGATGCATGCATACTATTCATCAACCGGAATTTGCTTCGGATTGGGACTGTATGAGATATAAAAAAAACAAAGGCACAGAGAAGTGAGAGAACAAACTAAGTCACTAAGGGCCATATGTAGGTAGCCTCACATTTACCGATTTATAAATACTGAATTTTACCGATTCGGTATTTATGAATCGGTAAATGTGATGTAGGTAATGATTCGGTAAAGTTTACCGAATCGGAAAAATGTGGTAATTATGAATCGGTATTTACCGATTTGGTAATGAGGCATACCTTCCCATTGATTCCTATGGGCCTCCAGGCCCATAGGAATCAATGGGAAGGTATGCCTCATTACCGATCCGGTAAATACCGATTCGGTAATGGGGGAGCATATACAAGGGTGGCAGGGTGTCTCATTGACACCCTGTTGCACCCCTGAATCTTGCATGTGTGCACATGTGGCGCACATACATGCCCTAAGGGCATGTATGTCTGCCACATGCCACTCTTAAATCTGCAAAATATTGCTTTTTGCAAGGTATTCGTTATTTATCACCAACCTGTATTTGGTGGTAAATAACGAATTCTTAATACTAATTTTCACTCTTTAGAGTGCTCCCTACATTGCATTTCTGTAATCGGTATTTACTGAATCGGTATTTTACCGATTTCTTAATTTCTGATTCGGTACGTACCGAATCCAGAAAATCAGCCCCCTACATCGCAAATGCCTAAATACCGGTCGGTAACGGGATATTTACCGAATTTCGGCCGTTACCGACCGGTATTTGGCTTCCTACATGAGGCCCTAAGACTTATAACTACAACTATCTGGACAGGGGAGTGTCTGTATGACTCTTTAAATAGACGGCCCAAGCCAACGAGTAGGAATAGGTAGTGCTGCTGAGCACCTCTCTACTCTATGATCACATAATATTGTCAAATAAACTTAGCTTACCTGAGTGTAAGCAGCATGCCTGCTATTTTGAAAAAATATTGGCATATATTGCACACAGCAAATAAATAAATATTCCTCATCAAGCCTCGCAACCTTCACACCCAGCAGCTCGAGCAGGTCCTGGTCCGTATCCAGGAAGTCAGCACTCCAGTACATAAGCTGTTATTGGGTGCACATAGACCAGCACACCCTCTACCACCACTGCTTATGCTCCCGGAGGGCGTGCCGGCTCTCCGACCTTGATCTTGCTGCCAGGGGGGCAGGGGAGGTGGTACTGCACATTAAAAACTGCTGCAGCCCCCTCCACCCGAGAGCAGGTTGTGGCCCACGTGTGGTGCTGGTTCGGGGGGGTCAGGCACTGTCACTTCCCTGGTCTACCATGGCACTGTGTGGGGGAAGAGAAGAAAGTAGAAACAGGAAGGAAAAAGAAGGAAGGAAGGAAATAGAAAAGTAATAAAAAAATAAAAAAGTACAAAAGTCCAGTAAAAACGAAATTTAAAAAAAACATAATATACAAAAGCAAAGACACAGGGTAAGGTAATAAATACAAATGATGGGTAAATAGGTTTCAGAAGGGTAACATTAGATGGATTAAAGAGGGATTCAAAACGTAGGCGGAAACACCATAAACATAGCAAAAACAACATGGCTGTGCCCATTCAAACTGCGTAGTGCCAATCACGCTTGGTTTCTTGTGTGAGAAGGCACTACATATTGCGTATAGCATGTGAACGGGCATAATGAGCAACTCAACCAACTTGCAGAACTCTGCATGGTGCTGCAGTTTTTTTTACCACTTCGTGGAGTTCCACGTGGCACGCCTACTCAAACTCCGCCCATGCATATTATATTATTCATTTAGGTACCAATTAGAAACTAGTAAATGTAACTTCATTTTTAAACAAACAGAACTGCTTCCTAAATGAGAAAATAATACATATGACTATATAGAGAATTAAAAGCATATGATATAACCAGGTGTGAAGAGGTATCATAGCAATTCTTCTAGATACATCCACTCTGAACTAGTGGATGTATCAGAAAAACTGTAGTGATATTGAGTGCACTTTCTAATTGAACTGCCTACATTTTTTGGACCTCAAAAAATGGCTCATGGCTGTTCTCTCCTGTGCAAAGAGAGAAGGTGATACTAAGAGACGTGACAAAAAGCACGTGACAGATGGATTATGGGAGATCTTACCTGGAAAATGTTGTGTATCTTTTTCAATCTAAAGATGAATTATTATCTGGAATTTTCCTTGCTTTGCAACATTGACTAATAATTAGTAAGATTCATTATTCTACATAATGCAGGTTTTCGAAGACTATGGTTGCAATGTGTGTACATCGGAAAATACTGTATGGAAGTTGATGTACATCATACATGTCTTCCTTCTCTTAGATCAATATTATCACACAAAGACATGATGCCGAGAAATGAAAGTACTGTGACCATGTTCTTCTTCGTGGGATTCACCAATGACCCAAAGCTGGAAGTTCTGTTCTTTTTACTGTTTTTATCAATCTACACCTTCACTCTGTTGGCTAACATAAGTATCATGGTCATTGTCTGACTCAGCCCCCAGCTCCACACACCCATGTACTTTTTCCTCACCCAACTTGCTTTTTTGGATTTATCCTTTACCTCTGTTATCTGTCCCAAGATGCTGGCTGATCTTCTTACTGAGAAAAGGATAATTACATGTTCTGGCTGCATTGTTCAAATATTTTTCTTTTGTGGCTTTGGTGGCACAGAATTCTTCTTATTGGCAGCGATGGCATTTGACCGATATGTAGCAGTATGTAGCCCATTGACATATATAGTCATCATGAACAATGGTATGATTTTGCGTTTGGTTGCAGGGTCATACATAGGAGGCTTTCTAGGCTGTCTGATAAATACAAGTTGCATTTATCGATTATCTTTTTGTGGCCCTGATGTCATGAACCACTTTGTTTGTGATTTTCCAGTGCTCTGGAAGATGTCCTGCTCTGACATCTTGTTAAATGAATTGATTCTTACTATATTTGCTTCCATCATAGTAGGAGGTTCTCTCGTTGTTATATTTGTCTCCTACTCTTACGTTTTTATAGCCATCCTGAAGATGGGTAACACGGTGAGCAGTCTAAATATCGATAATTTAATTTCGACCTACCATAATATCGAGTCTAGAATATCGTAGGGACAGAATATCGATGTCAAGAATAGCGATGGACCCTAAGGTAAGTAATATCGATTTTTGTTATATCGATGATAGTAATATCGAAGTTAGTAATATCGATATGAAATATATCGATGTTACTAATATCCATGTCACTAATATCGATATTTATAATATTGTTATTTATTTTATTATGTATTTAATATGTATGTGTTAATTATTTTTTGTTAAGTGCTCTACTGTTTTTAAAATATATGTATACAATTTATATATGTTAATAATGGTCTTTTTAAAGTTAATTTTGTGTTTTAGTACCGTAGCGGGTTGTGGGTTTATAGGGGAATGGGGTGGGAAGTAATTTAATTATATGAATTTAATTATACATTTTTGGGGATTATAAATTCATTTTAAATATTTTTCGCGTTTAAATTCTGTAGCGGGTTGTGGGTTTATAAGGGATTAGGGTGGGAAGTAATTTAATAATATGAAATTAATTATACATTTTTAGGAATTATAAATTTTTTAAAAATAATTTTTGCGTTTAAATTCTGTAGCGGGTTGTGGGTTTATAGGGGAAGAGGGTGGGAAGTAATTTAATTGTAATTAAGTAATATTTATATTTATTTATTGGCATTGATAATTATATTATTGTTAATTAAGTATTAATTGGTAAATATTTTTTATTAATTGGTAATTGGTTTTGAATAATTGATTAATTGTTAATTATATTATTGTTAATTAAGTATTAATTGGTAATTAAGTTTTTATTAATTGGTAATTAGTTTTGAATAATTGATTAATTGATCATTATGTTAACTGTATTATTTTATTATTTGAGTGTTTTGTGCGTTTATAGGGGAATAGTGTTGGAAGTAATTGAAATCTAATTAAGTAATTATTACATTTGTAGTTGGGTATTGATAATTAATTAATTGTAGATTAATTATTAATTGGTAAATATTTAAAATAATACTTTTTTGGTTATGAAAAATAATTTATTGTTGATTAATAATCAATTGGTAATTAAATATGTTTAAATATTATTTAGTGATATTTCTAATTAATATATTAATAAGATATTATTAATTGGTAATTAATGTATAATAAGTATTATTTTGTGTTAAAAAATATGTAATTGTTTAAGATTTTTTAATTGGTAATTAATGTTTTATAATTAATTTTTGGTATACAAAATGTATTTGTCCAATAATGTTTAAATTGGTTATTAATATTCCTAATTATTATTTATTGGTATTTATGAATAATTTTTTGCTAATTAATTATTTATTGGTAGTTATGTTTTTAATAAATATGTATTGGTATATGTAAGTAATTTTGAGTTATTTAATAATTAAATTATTAATTATTTTAAATAATAATTTTATTTAAAAGTATGTTATTTTTAACTTCTAAGCTATCCAACACTTTCTCTACTGTTGCACTCTCTGGAGTTAGAATAGTAATTTGTACCCCTACGCAATCCAACACTTTCCCTACTGTTGCACTCTCTGGAGTTGGAGTAGTAATTTGTACCCCTACGCTATCCAACACTTTCCCTACAGTTGCACTCTCTGGAGTTGGAATAGTAATTGTTACCCCTACGCTATCCAACACTTTCCCTACTGTTGCACTCTCTGGAGTTGGAATAGTAATTGTTAGTCCTACGCTATCCAACACTTTCCCTACTGTTGCACTCTTTGGAGTTGGAGTACTAATTTTTACCCCTACGCTATCCAACACTTTCCCTACTGTTGCACTCTCTGGAGTTGGAATAGTAATTTGTACCCCTACGCTATCCAACACATTTCCTACTGTTGCACTCTCTGGAGTTGGAATAGTAATTTTTAACCCTACGCTATCCAACACTTTTCCTACTGTTGCATTCTCTGGAGTTGGAATAGTAATTTTTATCCCTACGCTATCCAACACTTTCCCTACTGTTGCACTCTCTGGAGTTGGAATAGTAATTTTTACCCCTACGCTATCCAACACTTTCCCTACTGTTGCACTCTGTGGAGTTGGAATAGTAATTTTTACCCCTACGCTATCCAACACTTTCCCTACTGTTGCACTCTGTGGAGTTGGAATAGTAATTTTTAACCCTACGCTATCCAACACTTTCCCTACTGTTGCACTCTCTGGAGTTGGAATAGTGATTTTTACCCCTACGCTATCCAACACTTTCCATACTGTTGCACTCTCTGGAGTTGGAATAGTAATTGATACCCCTACGCTATCCAACACTTTCTCTACTGTTGCACTCTCTGGAGTTGGAATAGTAATTTGTACCCCTACGCTATCCAACACTTTCCCTACTGTTGCACTCTCTGGGGTTGGAATAGTAATTTTTACACCTACGCTATCCAACACTTTCCCTACTGTTGGACTCTCTGGAGTTGGAATAGTGATTTTTACCCCTACGCTATCCAACACTGTCCCTACTGTTGCACTGTGTGGAGTTGGAATAGTAATTGTTACCCCTACGCTATCCAACACTTTCCCTCCTGTTGCACTCTTTGGAGTTGGAATAGTAATTGTTACCCCTACGCTATCCAACACTTTCCCTACTGTTGCAGTCTCTGGAGTTGGAATATTAATTTTTACCCCTACGCTATCCAACACTTTCCCTACTGTTGCACTGTCTGGAGTGGGAATTTAAATTTTTACCCCTACGCTCTCCAACACTTTCCCTACTGTTGCACTCTCTGGAGTTGGAATAGTAATGTTTACACCTACGCTATCCAACACTTTCCCTACTGTTGGACTCTCTGGAGTTGGAATAGTGATTTTTACCCCTACGCTATCCAACACTTTCCCTACTGTTGCACTGTGTGGAGTTGGAATAGTAATTGTTACCCCTACGCTATCCAACAATTTCCCTACTTTTGCACTCTTTGGAGTTGGAATAGTAATTGTTACCCCTACGCTATCCAACACTTTCCCTACTGTTGCAGTCTCTGGAGTTGGAATATTAATTTTTACCCCTACGCTATCCAACACTTTCCCTACTGTTGCACTGTCTGGAGTGGGAATTTTAATTTTTACCCCTACGCTATCCAACACTTTCCCTACTGTTGCACTCTCTGGAGTTGGAATAGGAATTTTTACCCCTACGCTATCCAACACTTTCCCTACTGTAGGACTCTCTGGAGTTGGAGTACTAATTTTTACCCGTACGCTATCCAACACTTTCCCTACTGTTGCACTCTCTGGATTTGGAATAGTAATTTTTACCCCTACGCTATCCAACACTTTCCCTACTGTTGCACCTTTTGGAGTGGGAATCTTAATTTTTACCCCTACGCTATCCAATACTTTACCTACTGTTGCACTCTCTGGAGTTGGAGTACTAATTTTTACCCCCACGCTATCCAACACTTTCCCTACTGTTGCACTCTCTGGATTTGGAATAGTAATTTTTACCCCTATGCTATCCAACACTTTTCCTACTGTTGCACTCTCTGGAGTTGGAATAGTAATTTTTAACCCTACGCTATCCAACACTTTCCCTACTGTTGCACTCTCTGGAGTTGGAATAGTAATTTTTACCCCTACGCTATCCAACACTTTTTCTACTGTTGCACTGTCTGGAGTGGGAATCTTAATTTTTACCCCTACGCTATCCAACACTTTCCCTACTGTTGCACTCTTTGGAGTTGGAGTACTAATTTTTACCCCTACGCTATCCAACACTTTCCCTACTGTTGCACTCTCTGGAGTTGGAATAGTAATTTGTACCCCTACGCTATCAAACACTTTTTCTACTGTTGCACTCTCTGGAGTTGGAATAGTAATTTTTAACCCTACGCTATCCAACACTTTCCCTACTGTTGCATTCTCTGGAGTTGGAATAGTAATTTTTATCCCTACGCTATCCAACACTTTTCCTACTGTTGCACTCTCTGGATTTGGAATAGTTATTTTTACCCCTTCGCTATCCAACACTTTCCTTACTGTTGCACTCCCTGGAGTTGGGATAGTAATTTATACCTCTACGTTATCCAACACTTTCCCTACTGTTACACTATCTGGAGTGGATATAGTAATTTTTAGCCCTGCGCTATCCATAAATTTCCTTTATGTTGTTTTTTTGGGAGCTGGAGTAGTAGTTTTATTGTCTCTGCTATTTAATATTTATTTTTATTATATAAGCTAATGTAGTATATAATTAATTTTAACAATCTTTAAATTAAATGTAATTTTGTAAATTTGTTATACATAATTATTTAATTTTTATTTATGTTATTGTTTTATGTGTGTAATGTGTTTGCAATTTTTAATATTTTTAAATAATTTATAATTTATTACAATAATTATAAAAACATTATCAAGTAAGTATATATATTATATATTATATGTATATGTTTAATTTATTTTTATTAAATTATATTGAATAATTATACATTTTTAACATTATTAAATATATTTAATTATGTTTATTTTATTTATAAGTATTATTATGTTTATTTAACATATTTATTGTAACAAAAAAAAACTATATTTTTAAAAACGATATTTTTGACATCTATATTTTTTTTTCGATATTTTTGCACTTACCATGTTGTAGATAGGATGTCGATATTCTTGACATCGATATTTGTGTTGCGATATTTTTGTAGGTCGATTTTCTGACCTTCGAAATTTTGTCAGAGATCCACCAACAACGACTACTGTGTTAACATGGTGTGTATGTTTTACCAAAACAGAAATGTGAATATGTTTAGTCAGTTAAGTTGGTACATTAAGGTTTGCTCACATTTGTTTATTATATTTCTTAAGCCCTGTGATTTTTTCCGATCCACCATCTGCCGCAAGTACAACTTCTGCTCCTAGCATTGCTATCACACCAGGACTGTCACCCATTGAGATGAAAGGTGGACACTAGTAAGTTGTATATCTGGTCTCTAATAGATTGAAATTCTAAATTCATGGTAGCTGCATGCATTTTACCACACATCACTTTTGTCCACAAGCTGAATATACCAAACTGTATTTTTGCATATTTTTATTGATTTTTCATTTACATGATTTTTGACAATGTAAGTGTAGGAATCTATTTTATGTATGGCATTGTTCATTGTATCTTAATGTAATTTGGTGTATCTTCCAAAATGAGTGGTGAATATGTGTATTTCTCATCTTAATATTTCACAATGACTTTTGTATCTCTTTCCTGGCAACTTCTGTCTGACAAGATCCTGCATGTCAACTTGAGAAAAACTTCAAATAAGACATAAGAGGACCTCCTGGAAACAGCAATTAAGCCCTCTTCCATCAGTCTGTCAGTTTAGTATAGGAATTAGTGATCCTACTTTCAACATCTCATAATTTAGACAATCACTAACTAGAAAATATTGGAAAATATTTTAAAAGGCATATACGTATTTCACAGTGGTGTCTAAACTCATGCATATGTTTCTGTTATATATATTCTGTTGCATTCATGAACAATTATTACAAGTGGCTATATCAATTAAACCTACATTTTGGCGCCGATCACGATCCTGTAAAAACCGGGTACGAACCGTCGGACGGAGCATATTCTCCGTCCGACGCGTACCCGGTCGTCAAAATATACAAACATGGAATTACGATTTGCACGGAAACACCATTTCCGTACGAATCGTAAAAAACCGCGACCGAACAAAATAAACCTACAAATGCAATCCGGGAAAGCGCCGACCTGACGTCGGGACGCTCGCAGCCTGCCATTCACTAACCAGGAATTACGATTCGCACTGACGTCATCTCGCACGGTGAATATTTTCCGGCAGCCAAAAACTGCCGGTAAATCAGGACGACGCGAACAAGGACTACCAGTACGCGACGGACAGACAGGACGACGCGAACAAGGAGGACCAGTACGCGACGGACAGACAGGACGACGCGAACAAGGAGGACCAGTACGCGACGGACAGACAGGACGACGCGAACAAGGAGGACCCGTACGCGACGGACAGACATGGACCCGAACCTACGTGTCATCCCGGCCCTCATAGCAGTCGACCTCCTCTACAGGTTCCGACGCAGACGCCGCAGAAGGTCAGAACAACTAAGGGAGGGGGGAAAGTGGGGTGGGGGGGTGGCAGGACCAGGGCAGGCCACAAACCCCCCACCAAAGTCACACAGCACACATGCCCTGGACATACCTGACTCCCAGGCCCTGGTCACTACGAGGGGGTGGGGGCGTGTCCAGCTAAGCCAGCGACCGCCACAACGGAAGTCCGTCACGACGCAAACCGGCAACACAACCAGACAGGTACGTCCCGTACCCACGCCTGAAGAGCGTGGGTACGAGTCGTACCACGCCCACACCCACGTCACCCCAACAATGGCGGGATGGCTCGTACCCACGTGGCAAAGGCCTGGGTACGGGCCGCACAAGCATCACAGGGCGTGGGGACGGATATGTATGGACCGTACCCCCACCCGCGTACGTATGGAGCGTACCACCACCCCAACAGTGTAAGTACGACCCGTACCCCCACCCGCGTACGTATGGAGCATACCCCCCACCCCAACAGTGTAAGTATGACCCGTACCCCTACCCGCGTACGTATGGAGCGTACCCCCACCCCAACAGTGTAAGTACGACACGTACCCCCACCCGCGTACATATGGAGCGTACCCCCACCCCAACAGTGTAAGTATGACCCATACCCCCACCCGCGTACGTATGGAGCGTACCCCCACCCCAACAGTGTGAGTACGACACGTACCCCCACCCGCATACGTACGGAGCGTACCCCCACCCCAACAGTGTAAGAACGACCCTTACCCCCACCCGCGTACGTATGGAGCGTACCCCCACCCCAACAGTGTAAGGAACGACACGTACCCCCACCCGCGTACGTATGGAGCGTACCCCCACCCCAACAGTGTAAGTACGACACGTACCCCCACCCGCGTACGTATGGAGCGTACCCCCACCCCAACAGTGTAAGTACAACCCGTACCCCCACCCGCGTACGTATGGAGCGTACCCCCACCCCAACAGTGTAAGTACAACACGTACCCCCACCCACGTACGTATGGAGCGTACCCCCACCCCAACAGTGTAAGTACGACCCTTACCCCCACCCGCGTACGTATGGAGCTTACCCCCACCCCAACAGTGTAAGTACGACCCTTACCCCCACCCGCGTACATATGGAGCGTACCCCCACCCCAACAGTGTAAGTACGACACATACCCCCACCCGCGTACGTATGGAGCGTACCCCCACCCCAACAGTGTAAGTACGACCCGTACCCCCACCTCGAATGCATGGAGCGTACCCACATCCGTGTATGCCATGAGCGTACATATTGTGAAATAGGAGGGGTGTGTGCAGAGTCCTCCCAGCAGTGCCCAGACACAGGAGGGGTGGGTGCCTATCACTCCCAGCAGTGCCCAGAGACAGGAGGGGTGTGTGCAGAGTCCTCCCAGCAGTGCCCAGACACAGGAGGGGTGGGGGCCTATCACTCCCAGCAGTGCCCAGAGACAGGAGGGGTGTGTGCAGAGTCCTCCCAGCAGTGCCCTGAGACAGGAGGGGTGGGTGCCCATCACTCCCAGCAGAGCCCTGAGACAGGAGGGGTGTGTGCAGATTCCTCCCAGCAGTGCCCTGAGACAGGAGGGGTGGGTGCAGAGTCCTCCCAGCAGTGCTCTGAGACAGGAGGGGTGGGGGCCTATCACTCCCAGCAGTGCCCTGAGACAGGAGGGGTGGGTGCAGAGTCCTCCCAGCAGTGCCCTGAGACAGGAGGGGTGGGTGCAGAGTCCTCCCAGCAGTGCCCTGAGACAGGAGGGGTGTGTGCAGAGTCCTCCCAGCAGTGCCCTGAGACAGGAGGGGTGGGTGCCCATCACTCCCAGCAGTGCCTTGAGACAGGAGGGGTGGGTGCAGAGACCTCCCAGCAGTGCCCTGAGACAGGAGGGGTGGGTGCAGAGTCCTCCCAGCAGTGCCCTGAGACAGGAGGGGTGGGTGCCCATCACTCCCAGCAGTGCCCAGAGACAGGAGGGGTGGGTGCAGAGTCCTCCCAGCAGTGCCCTGAGACAGGAGGGGTGTGTGCAGAGTCCTCCCAGCAGTGCGCTGAGACAGGAGGGGTGTGTGCAGAGTCCTCCCAGCAGTGCCCTGAGACAGGAGGGGTGTGTGCCCATCACTCCCAGCAGTGCCCTGAGACAGGAGGGGTGGGTGCAGAGTCCTCCCAGCAGTGCCCTGAGACAGGAGGGGTGGGTGCCTATCACTCCCAGCAGTGCCCAGAGACAGGAGGGGTGTGTGCAGAGTCCTCCCAGCAGTGCCCTGAGACAGGAGGGGTGGGTGCCCATCACTCCCAGCAGTGCCCTGAGACAGGAGGGGTGTGTGCAGATTCCTCCCAGCAGTGCCCTGAGACAGGAGGGGTGAGTGCAGAGTCCTCCCAGCAGTGCCCTGAGACAGGAGGGGTGGGGGCCCTATCACTCCCAGCAGTGCCCTGAGACAGGAGGGGTGTGTGCAGAGTCCTCCCAGCAGTGCCCTGAGACAGGAGGGGTGTGTGGTGTGTGCAGAGTCCTCCCAGCAGTGCCCTGAGACAGGAGGGGTGTGTGCAGAGTCCTCCCAGCAGTGCCCTGAGACAGGAGGGGTGGGGCCTATCACTCCAAACAGTGCCCTGAGACAGGAGGGGTGGGGGCCTATCACTCCTTGCAGTGCCCTGAGACAGGAGGGGTGGGGGCCTATCACTCCCAGCAGTGCCCTGAGACAGGAGGGGTGGGTGCAGAGTCCTCACAGCAGTGCCCTGAGACAGGAGGGGTGTGTGCCCATCACTCCCAGCAGTGCCCATGGAACGCAAAGGGTGGAGTAGCCACAGATACCATGCCCACAAATGTCAGTCAGGTGCACAAAGACCCTGCAGTACATGTACCACATGTGTGCGAGGCTGGGAGTATACGCATGCATAGCGCAGAAAAGAAAACATGTACACATGAAGTCATGTCAATAGGCCACATACACAAGTACAATGACTACCAAGGATGCCACGAATGATGCAGGTGGAGACATCGCTCAGCATGCATGTGCAAAGGTGAAGGACTAAGTCACACACCCAGCTAATGGACACACAGCTCTGCGCTAAAGTCAGGGGACACCCTGCAGGGAAGAAGTCAGGGTACACAGAGGAAGGAATACACCTTGGGACAATTGCAACATGCAGCAACTGCTTACATGAATGGAGAAAGGTAGCTAACACCGTGTGATGGCACACAGATCCCAGGGTCCCCCCTATGAGCAGCACACTGCTACATTTCCCACACACCCAACACATGACCAACACCCACAACCATGTAGCAGCCCCACCAACAGCAATGCCAGCAATGCAGGAGTGTTCCAATGGCAAAAAATAAATAGCTGTATTCAGCATGAGCAAAAAACTAGTATGACGTAAGTCCAATATTAACAAAGGCCATAGGGCAGTCCAGGAGTCCCAGCTGGATGGGGTACACAGTGGGATGCGTGTCCCCTAGCTTGCCTGCACAGTTACAATCCGTTGTCTTCCACAGGGGTGAGAGCATCATGTGGGGGGAAGAAACAGGCACCGCAGGGACAGGAAGGTGAAGGGTAGGCGTCGCGGGTGCAGGGATGGAGGACTCCACCACAGGGGGTGGGGCAGGGCCAAAGGCGGAGGCCAGGATCTCGCTGCACACCTTAGCAAGGTCCTCCAGGGACTCCCCTGCACCCGAAGGAACCACAGGCCCCAAGGAGGGGGGGGGTCAGAGGGATGGGTCGCAGCGCCACTGGGGGAGGATGTGGACAGGGGGGGGGACTCAAGCACCCTGACCGGGGACCTCCTTGACCGCTTGCGGGGTGGTGTCAATGTGGGGCTCAGGGATAGAGCGGCCATGAAGGAGTCTTTGGGGGAGATGTGGCCAGGAGAGCTGAGGGGAGGGGATTTGGAGGGAGTGGATTGGGTGGAATGCGGACTCCCACTCTGGCTGCGTGTCACACGTTTGCCCCCCGACCCAGTGGGTGTGCCTACTGCACCCTGTGTGTGCGTGTGAGGAGGTGTGCGGCGGACCTTCCCTGCTGGTGTGGTGCCTGTGTCTGTTGTGGTGGGTGCATGCTTACGTCTGGGTGTATGTGGGACAGGCATGGGAGTGGGAATTGTGGAAGGAGCAGGGGTAGGGGGTGGGACGTAGCGCTGCAGGAGACCCACTGCTGCAGTCAGTGTGGAGTCTATGGACCTCAGCAAGTTGCGTTGGTCAGCCTGCGATGAATGAATGCCCTCCAAGTATGCCTCCATGTTGTTGAGGACCTGGCTGTGGACATGGAGGACATTAAGGATCGCAGTCTGACCAATCTGCAACTGCCGCTGGATGTCCACAGACTCAGCATTGGCGGTAGCAGTGGAGACAGGGGCAGGGGGTGCGGTGCCTGGCAGGAAGGAGACATGTCATGACCGGGCACGTTGGGAAGGGACACAAGCACGTGGGAGGCGGCTGATGCCAATGGAGGGGGCGGTGCCAGATGTAGGGCTGCTGTCAGATGGTGGTGCAGCCACCGCCCACTCGGAGAGATCATCCTCGGACCCGTCAGCTTCATACTCCGTTGTGCCAGTCGACAGGTCCCCGGGTTCACTCTCCTCCGCCTCTGTCCCACTCGAAGTGCAAGCCCCGATGTCACCGCTGGCACTGGTGCTCGGTCCCTCCGCGCCGTCTGTGTCCATGTCTCCCTCCGTGTCCCCCGACGATGCTGTGGGCAGGGTAAAGAAACAGAAATTAATCATACACCTGTATACATATGTCACATGAGTGAAATCTACGTAGGTTACAGTGCATAGCCTGAAACAAAGGATGAGTTACAACTACAAAACAAGGTACATATGTAGGCCCTGCAAGACACAGTTGTGTGACCCACCATGCCATGGACAAACTATGGAGAGCATGACACAATAGCAAATGAGATGACATGGTATTCTGACTGAGGAGCAAGGCCCTGGGGACAATACAGCACTGCATCTGCACCACACAGCGTGGCAGGAAATTGGGATGAGCAGAGACCAAATCCAGGAACTAGAGGCACATGCAGCATAGGTAATACTGATAACATGCCCACCCTGAGTGGCACGCTGCAACTTGAGTGTATGTCCAGACAAACATCACACACTGGCCAGTCCGAGCAAGGAGATGACAGGTCTTGACATGTAGGCCATGGCCGCCCCACCCACCCCCTACATGAGACAAATCTGTGGAGACACAGGAAGCACTTACATCTCTTAGTCTGGGTGAAATACACATGGGATGCAATAATTCAAGATTGCACACCAAATACCCAAGGTGCGCCTGTCCAAATAATCATGTACAAATGGGCATCATCAGATGATTGCTACAAGACACACAGGCAATGGCCACCGTGAGTATGTACTTGGAAAATCAGGTCAGGCTGGACAGTGGACACTTGTAATACATCTCACATCAATAAACATGGTGCCAGGGGACAATGGCACAGAGCACAACCTATGCTGTAGACACAGAGATTGTCGACATTCTCGGATTACACACATGATACCTAGGAAAAGATGCCCCTGGGGACAGTAGTGGCCACACAACTCCATGCTCCTGAATGGAAATGACTGCAACACACGCTAACATCCCTGCACTATGCGTAACGCACACTCATGCACATCATGTCACAGGCCACAACATAGGACATGCGTGCTGTAAGGCATGACACTTGAGAGACTAACTCCCATGTCTGGACTCAGCATTAGTGCCAACTGACATGGAACCCACAAGTCCAGAACTGGACAGGGCACAGGCAAGGTCACTAAACCTGTTACACACCACCCCCACACATGATGCTGCAGGCATTGTACACTTGGAGAATGTGTCAGGCTACATAACTTTGTGATGGAGTGACTACACAGAGACCAGGGAACACATTGCAAGGTGGGGAAGGGAGGCAGGAGAGCCCTGCAACACTGTGTGTAACAGGATCTGCACAGCACCATAAACCATGGAAGTGTATCCATGGAACAGTGCACTTACAAATGCTGGTGATACACAACAAACACACACATGTACCTATCCCCTTCCGGCTGCTGCATCTCCTGTAGGTGCCTGTCCAAGTCAGGAAAGACCACCGCCACACGTTTCTGGATGTGGGAGAGACGGCGGCGCCTGCGGTTCTTATGGCTCTCCGGTGAGTCCCCCAGCAGGACCCGTGCGATCCTCCGCGTCCAGCACCGGATATCCTGCCAGCGTTTCCTCACCTGGGACAGGCGCCGCTTCCGACCATCCGCACTCCTCACGGCGCTGACGGCGTCCAGCCATATCTGCTCCTTGGCAGAGGCGTCTACCTGTGAGGATGGACAAGTGACACTACATCAATACACCTGGCACATGTCACAGGGACACAGATTAGAACACATTCGCTGTTTACAACAAGGCCTAGTATGCATCCAACGCATTGCACCTTTGTCATAGGGACATGATCCTCTGGGGGAAGGCCAAAAGCAGTACGTGCCATTGAAAGGACACAGGTGGAATGAGGGCAACTACACAATCAATGATCCAGGCTCACACTGTGCATCACACCCACCCCTCCTGTCTCAGGGCACTGCTGGGAGGACTCTGCACACACCCCTCCTGTCTCAGGGCACTGCTGGGAGGACTCTGCACACACCCCTCCTGTCTCAGGGCACTGCTGGGAGGACTCTGCACCCACCCCTCCTGTCTCAGGGCACTGCTGGGAGGACTCTGCACCCACCCCTCCTGTCTCAGGGCACTGCTGGGAGTGATAGGCCCCCACCCCTCCTGTCTCAGGTCACTGCTGGGAGACATCAGGCATTCCCCCCCCTGGGGCCCCCCCTACAGTACATAGCATGTGTGTCACACCTGGACACAATGGCAGAAGTCACAGTCACAAAAAAGGGACACAGTCTGTGCCAGTGGACACTGAACTCACCTGATAACCTGGTCGCCCATACAGCATGGGGTACCGTGGGAGGATCACATCCACCAAAGCCATGTTCTCCTCCAGGGTGAATGGCTGTGACCTCTCCACAGCCCTTGACATGGTTCCAGGGAATCAGTAGCAGCAGCTGGATCGTGGAATACAGAGATATGCAGGCAAGTGCTCCCTCATGGGACCTGGCTGCCTTATATCTGCCTTGCTGGCCCATCTCATGCACAGGAGTACAGAGTGATTGGTCACTCACATATGCATCCTATGTTTCCTCCAATCCCTTCAAACCTAGCAGTCTGTGGGTTCACAATCAGTTTTTTTCTCCTGCATGATGTCAGCCCCACAAACACATTGCAACAATGTAGATTCATTCCAACTGACTTCTGCTGTGCACCTTCCTGAACAAAATCAAAATTTGAACTTGGTCTCCATGACAACCAGCATGCATGTACGCCTTAAAACTTGTCCCTCATGTGTCCCCTATGTAATTTTGAGCTTCAGACATAGGTATGGTGCGTTCCGGGGCCCTAGGGCACCCCAAATGCATAGCAACGGCCCGTACACACGTGCCTATGTTTACTGTCACTATGGGTGTCCTCGCGTATGCGTACTCGTAGTGGTACGGGCCTTACACACGCCTGTACGCTCACTATCACTATGGCTGATCTCGCGTATGCGTACTCGTAGTGGTACGGGCCGTACACACGCCTGTACGCTCACTATCACTATGGGTGATCTCGCGTATGCGTACTCGTAGTGGTACGGGCCGTACACACGCCTGTACGCTCACTATCACTACGTGTACGCATACGCGAGGACACCCATAGTGATAGGGAGAGTACAGGCGTGTGTACGGCCCGTACAACTACGTGTACGCATACGCGAGGACACCCATAGTGATAGGGAGAGTACAGGCGTGTGTACGGCCCGTACCACTATGGGGGTTCTTGCGTATGCGTACTCGTAGTGGTACGGACCGTACACACGCCTGTACGCTCACTATCACTATGGGTGATCTCGCGTATGCGTACTCATAGTGGTACGGGCCGTACACACGCCTGTATGCTCACTATCACTACGTGTACGCATACGCGAGGACACCCATAGTGATAGGGAGAGTACAGGCGTGTGTACGGCCCGTACAACTACGTGTACGCATACGCGAGGACACCCATAGTGATAGGGAGAGTACAGGCGTGTGTACGGCCCGTACAACTACGTGTACGCATACGCGAGGACACCCATAGTGATAGGGAGAGTACAGGTGTGTGTACGGCCCGTACCACTATGGGGGTTCTTGCGTATGCGTACTCGTAGTGGTACGGACCGTGCACACGCCTGTACGCTCACTATCACTATGGGTGATCTCGCGTATGCGTACTCGTAGTGGTACGGGCCGTACACACGCCTGTACGCTCACTATCACTACGTGTACACATACGCGAGGACACCCATAGTGATAGGGAGAGTACAGGCGTGTGTACGGCCCGTACCACTATGGGGGTTCTTGCGTATGCGTACTCGTAGTGGTACGGACCGTACACACGCCTGTACGCTCACTATCACTATGGGTGATCTCGCGTATGCGTACTCGTAGTGGTACGGACCGTACACATGCCTGTACGCTCGCCATCACGATGGGTACACATACGGCAGTACTCCCATAGTGATATGGGAACGTACACAGGCCCTCTTAGCAGCAGTAATGGTTTTCACACATCACAGTGGTGACAGGCAGCACACAGGAAGGAATAGGGCGGACATACTTGTCCATGGATGGACATACTTGTCCATGAATGGACATCAAGGCATTGTCTGTGCATTACTACATGTGTGGGGCACAGGTGTGACAGGCTGTGATGTGGCACATTACTCCAGAGTCGAGAAGGCACCAGATGTATGATGAGATGTGTACAGATGTAATGTGTGACGGTGCAATTGGTGCCAGGCATGCCCTTGACTCCTTTGACATGTGTGCATGTCGTACTGCACACTTGGGATGACCGACACTGGCATGGCACGGACACCAACACACGGAAGTGTGCGCTGATGCCCGTTACAGGGGTTACCACACCTGACTTGTCACTACCCACGGTGCACGATGTGACTATGTCATGTATGTGTGGGGGCTTCCCATTTGGTTGATGTTGGAGCACCCTCAAAAGCTGCAGCTGTTGCAGCAACCAACATGTGTCTGTGTGTAGATTGACATCGCACACTGCTCCGCACACCATGCCACATGTGGTTTCGGATGTGAGGTGCGCATGTATGCATGGGACACGGAGTAGCGTGACAAGGACATGTCTGCATCCTCTCAATGAATGTGTGGTGAGTCATGACATGTGCACCTTCATGGCAAGGTGTGGGCTTCCTAGTGTAATGTCATGTGACCTGTGGCTCTAGTGTTCCGCTACCATTCTCTGCAATCGGCCTCCTACTTCTGCTGATGTGTGGGTGTATGTCACTCCTGTCTTGCGTCTGGCTGTTCACTTGCACTGGGACACAGCTAATCCCATGGCATGGCATGGGGAGGTTCTCAATCTCCGTGTGTAGCTGGCTCTTGGTAGGAGTGTCACCTGGCAGGCATACGTGTCTAGGGCATGTGGCACATACCTCACTCTGTATGTAGCATATGTGTATAGACAGAATAACATGTGCTCAGTACAAATGATTTGTTGTTGTGGTGCACTCACTCTTCCATGTCACTTCCAAATTACTGCAGGGCGCCGCCTCTTCCCCGAGCAATGCCGGACTTGGCTGCCATGCGGGAGAATGATCGGATTCGGTGCTACCGCTTCCCACGACGGTTGATTCTGGAGTTAACGGCGAGACTGGCACTACACCTGCAACCGCTGCACAGGTATCCTACGGCACTGACACCCAAGCTGAAGGTAATGGCAGCCCTACATTTTCTAGCCACGGGTACCTTTCAAAATACCATAGCTCATGTTGGTGGCATGTCCCAGAGCATGTTCTGCCGTGTGCTGCATGATTTCTTAGAGGCCATGTTGATTCACCTGGATGACTTAATCAAGTTCCCAACCCCTGAACAGATGACTGGGGTCAAGCGTGGATTCTATGCCCTGGGAGGGATGCCCCATGTCATTGGGTCCATAGATGGTACACATGTAGCTTTGGTACCACCACACGCACGGGAGGTAGCGTACCGCAATCGGAAGCACTACCACTCCATCAATGCCCTTGTGGTGTGTCTGTCCAACATGGTGATTTCACATGTCTGTGCTCGTTTTCCAGGATCAGCACACGATGCCTACATCATGAGGCGTAGCAGGATGCCTGAAATGATGATGCAGCTGCGCAACGAACGAGCATATGTTGTTGGTGGGTACAGTCTGTCTGTCCTGTATTTTGCATAGCCTACCAGCACGACCGCTTCACCACTTCTAACGATGTCCATGTGCTTCCCATGTAGGGGACGCTGGCTATCCCAACATGCCATGGCTGCTCACACCTCTCCGCAACCCCATCACGCCGGCCCAGCTCCGCTACAACACCGCCCATGGCCGGACAAGGCGAGTGATAGAGAGGATGTTTGGCCTGCTGAAGAGCCGATTTCGGTGCCTCCACAAGACCGGCGGCGCGCTCCCATATGCCCCTGCAAAGGTCTGCAAAATCTTCATGGTCTGCTGCATGCTGCACAACATGGCAGTTGAGAAAGCTGTGCCACTCATCCTGGATCAAGATGACGAGGACCATCCACCCGTGGAGGACGAAGGTCTTGGCAATGGGGCTAGTGATGTGGAGGATGTGGAGCCGCAAGAGGACATCCGGACTCGGCTCATACGCAACTTCTTTGCTTAGTGGTGAGTACCAGTGTCTGAGTGTGCACGCATTGGTCCCCGTGTGGCATGTGTTGTGATGTGTGTCTCCACCTGCATGTATGGCACGTGAGTCAGAGGTGTGTGTGGGTGTGTCACTGGAGTGATGGTGCCAGTGATGGTTGTATTTCCCCAGTCATAATTGTGACCTAGCATGTTGTCATCCATACATGTGTCAAGTAAATGCACATGCAAGTGGCTGTGCTTTTTGTGGCTGACTTCTTGTGTGTCTCTCTTCCCCAGGTACTTGCGCATGCCGTCTGCTGCTTGCATTGTTGTGGCACTGCTATTCCTCATGGACACATCATCGTGGGCTGACTCAGCGTTACAGGCACGGACACGTTTGGAAGTCTCCATAGGGTAAGGGATGCATCAGGGGTGTATTGGGTGTGGCAGTTGTTCACGATGTATGCACACTGCCCCTGTCGATGTTTGGTTCCTCTGCAGACATGTAGCATCACCATGGTACACATAACATGCAGCTGGGTACACCTGAATAGATGGTCAGACTTGTTGACAGTCATCAGTGATGGGATAGTGGATTGTGATGATGGCATCAATGTGTGTAACACTGCCCTCGGTCACATACGGTTTGCATTGGCTTGACATGGTGTGGGACTTCTACATCAGCGGATCTATGGTGTATGGCAGGATCTCCGTGAGCAGCTGTGGGTGTTTAGCTGTTGGCCGACAATTGTGTGCCAGTTCCATGGCTATCACGCATTTGTGCTGCAGAAGGGGGGTGCCAGTGTTGGACCCACATGTTACTCCACATGAAGTGTTCATGTGTACTTCAAGTTGCCTCTGCAATCCCGAAAACATGACTAATAAAGGTGTCCCTATGCCTCCAAGGTGCCTCTTCTCAGTCAATGCTGGTGTGTTGCCACGGTGCATCCAGCATGTTTGGCATGGTTTCCCCTGATAGAGGCTATGTGTCTATGTGTTGAGTAGCAAGATGCAAGCTGTGTGTGTGGGCTGAGACTGTGTATTATGCATGATGTCCATGACTGTGTGGGTATTGTGACATGTGCCATCCCCATGCATCCAACGTTGGCCAACCCCCCATTCTCTGCATCCACCGGACTCAAGCTTGCAGGACATGGTTCTGCCACCTGTCTACACATACCTGGGTGCCCCCCAGGACACTGGACTGGATCCCTGACCTCTGCGCATGACTGTTGCTGTACTCAATGTGTCTGTCAGCACAGTTGTTCGGCCACCCCCTCAGCTGGTTGGGCCCATCACGGGTGTGTGTGGTGCTCCATGTCTGTCTTGCCTAATACACTGTGGCCCGTGTGTCCTGTGCCAGACTCAGGCCCCAGGGTGTGGATGGTTGAAGTCAAAAGAGAACTCTGGCATGTTTAGACTTTACAAGACACATGTAAGGTAATAATGCAACCAGCAGGCATCTTCTCTTCATGGTGTGAATTTTTATTTGGGGGGGGGTGTATGACGTGAGGGGCTTTCCGGGAGTTTGGAATCCAAAGTTCAGTAGGGGAGTTGGTGTCCTTGCCATTGGAAGTCCTCAGAGTCCATGCCACAGTCTTTGTCTACATTTGTCAGACAGTGACCAGCAAGGCCATGTGGCAGAGAATGTCTCTTGATGCTGTGATGCTGTTGCTCCAGTGGGCCAGGTGCCAGTCCAGGTGTCCTGGGAGATGGTGATGTTGCGCCGACCCTCACGGTCTTTTCCGTGGACGACCCGCCCTCCTGCGGGGACCCTCAGAAGCAGGCCGTGACGACGTCTGGGATGCTCCATCGGATGTTTCCTCCTCCTCCTCCTGATCCCTCCCTGCGGGTGGTGATGTTCTCCGCCTTCTGGCACAGGGAGAGTCGGCCATGTTGTCGGCCATCCGACGGAGTGTATCGTGAATTCCCGTGTACGCCGTCACGAGCTCAGCCTGTCCGTCCTCCATCCTCCGTTGGTGTTGGAGTAGACAGGCATGTAGCTCCGCATGTTGCTGGGCCTGCTGGGTCTTGATCCCCTCGAGGACAGACAGAACCTGGGCCAGGCCCGTGGTGTCCTGCCGGTATGTGTCCAGGTTGTTACAGACATGGGAAAATACCGGTTCCCCAGCCAACTGGTCAGGCTCGCACCTCCGCCGTCCTCCACTCCCACCACCCCTGCCCACTTGCACCTGGCCTGCCCTTGTGGGTACATCGGGTCTCCGGGACCCCTGAGGGGTGGCATTGACGTTGTCGCCTGCCTCCTCCTGGGTGCCCGGGACACTGTGTCCCTCCTGGCCAGCCTGGCTGCATTGTGGTGGTGGGGCAGGGATCCTGGGTGGCTCCTGGGATGTGGCAGGAGTGGGGGTGGTGGTTGGCACAGTTGTACCTGACGCAGGCGCTGCAGGTGGTTGGACACCAGAGGGGCCAGGTCGGTCGGGGTCGTCCACAGAGTGGTGAGAGTCGTCGCCGCCGGTGGGATCGGGCTCCCGCAGATCCGGGTCCTGTGAGTCTTCCCCCCCAGTGTTGGGGGGTGAACCACGACGTTGACCTGTGTGTGAGAGAGACAATGTTAATTTTGGTCCATGCAACATCCATGTTTCATCATTTTCAAAGTTGGCACTTTTCCTCTTGGAATTAGGATCTGTCTTGCATTCCACTCACAGTGCACTTGTGCATGGGTGGGTCCCTTGGGCACCACTTTGGCCCCTTCAACTATGTGTGGCACAGTCTTACTTGCTGCGTCAAGTGTGACTGCAGTCAGCAGTGGAGTGGGCAGGTGTGGCGAGCCATGCATTGGCGCCTTCCGTGTAGCACTGTACATGTGCACATGGAGTGGATCCACACACTTATATAATGCAGGTAGCTGTCGTTGTGCTCGTGAACAGGTTGTGACATGGCCCTGTGTTTTGCCATGGAGAAGAGGGGGGGTTCTGGCACTGGCCACCCTTGGCTACATGCACGCAGTCTACCTGCTGACGAGCAGACATTCCCACACACCACACGGCTGATTTGCTCTCCCTGTGTCTCCCTCCCTCTCTGTCCCCCTCTCCCTCCCTCTCTGTCCCCCTCTCCCTCCCTCTGTGTGTCAGCCTCCTCCCTCTGTCCGTCTTCCTGTGTCTCCCTCCCTCTCTGTCCCCCTCTCCCTCCCTCTCTGTCCCCCTCTCCCTCCCTCTCTCTCCCCCTCTCCCTCCCTCTCCGTCCCCCTCTCCCTCCCTCTGTGTGTCACCCTCTGTCACCTCAGCCCAGCTTCCTAGACACACACTTTTTCCAGTCCTTTGAATGGCCCTTGGCTTGTTGATGTGAGTTTGTTTCTGATCTCCAGGCACCCATTGGGTGTAGTGTCTGTGTCTGTGCTGCTGCTGTGGTGGTGTGTGCTGCCACTCTTTCACAGTGTTGGCTGTTCATTAGCTGCTGTTATGTGCAAAACAGTGCCTTCACCCCCATGTGTTGATGCAAGGCGTCCGCCATTTGCTGGCGAGTCTTTCCTGTGTGGGGACACACTGTTTGTCTGGCTGTGACCTGGGCCATATGGGCAGAGGGCATTGTTGTCTGCTTCTGAGTTGCACTATGTGAATTTTGGGGCCCACCCTCCCGCCATCCGGGTTACCGTGTCATGTGTTGGTGTCTACTGTGGCCTGTGACTTGACATTGTCCAGCTGGGTGCATGGGGCATGGTGGCGGCAGTGGCATGTGCGTGTTCATGGAGTGTGGTTGCGTCATGCCATAGGTTGGGGTGGTTGCGTGCCTGTTAGTGATTTTGGTTGTGGATGACGTTCCCCCCATGTGAGGTGCGTTGTTTGTGTACTCACCCGGGTCTCGGAGTCCTCCTAATCCTTCGACTGCCTCCACCGGCTGTATGGCCATCACCCTCTCCTCCCAGGGCTGGTAGTGTACGGGTCTGCGGGAGGGCCCTCCTCCAGTGGCGTTGGCCTGGTTGTGTTCCTCCAGCATCTTGGCTCGGACCCTCCTCCGCAGATCGTACCACCTGGCTTGGCATTCCTGCCTGGTCCTTCTGGTGTCCCCAACAGCATTCACAGCATCGATGATGGTCTGCCACATGGCTGTTTTTGCTGCCATGCTGGTCTGTCTGACCAATGTTCCAAAGAGCTGTGGCTCGACTCTGAGGATTTCATCGACAAGGACCTCCAACTCTCGGTTACTGAACTTTGGATTCTTGGTAGTGGGCATGGTGAGGGGTGTGGGTGTGAATGGTGGGGGGGTGTGTGGATGATTGTGGGTGTGTGGGTGTGGTTGTGCAGGTGTGTGTGTGTGTGAATGTGATGAGGGGGTGTTTGTGAAGATGGTTGTGTGAAGGTGTGCAAGTGTAAGGTGTGGTGAAGCTTGTAGTATGGTGCTGTAGGTTGTCTGTGGTGTCTGGCAGCAGTGAGTCTGTTGCAAAGGCTCATGGTTTGTGTGTGTGGGCCCTTTTTATTGGTCCATTGGTGGGTGTGGCTGTGTTTGAAGTTTGGGTGGGTGTGTTATAAGGAGTGGTGGTGTATTGGGCCTCTGTTTGTTTTTGGCAGTTGCAGGTCAGTGAATGTGTTATTTTAGTGGTTGTTGGACATGTTTAGTGGCTTTGTGCCATTCGAATAGTGTATTCTTGTGTTGTTTTGTTTTGTCCTGGTTGTGTACGTGCGTTTTGAGCATGTGTACGGTGTGTGCATGGGCCATTTGGTTGTACGGTGCTGTCTTTGTGTGTGGCTTGGTACGACTCGTACATGCGGTTGTGATGTTGGGGCCTGGGGTGCGCTCCGTACTTAGGAGGTTGTGGTGTGGGTGCGACTCTGACATACTGGGGTGTACATGCACGGTGGTACGACACGTACAGGGGTGGGGGTACGACTCGGACGTACTGGGGTGTACATGCACGGTGGTACGACACGTACAGGGGTGTGGGTACGACTCAGACGTACTAGGGTTTACATACACGGTGGTACGACACGTACAGGGGTGTGGGTACGACTCAGACGTACTGGGGTGTACATACACGGTGGTACGACACGTACAGGGGTGGGGGTATGACGGGAACGTACTGGGGTGTACATGCACGGTGGTACGACACATACAGGGGTGAGGGTACGACTCTGACGTACTGGGGTGTACATACACGGTGGTACGACACGTTCAGGGGTGGGGGTACGACTCAGACGTACTGGGGTGTACATACACGGTGGTACGACACGTACAGGGGTGTGGGTACGACACAAACGTACAGGGGTGTACATACACGGTGGTACGACACGTACAGGGGTGGGGGTACGACTCGGACGTATTGGGGTGTACATACACAGGGGTAGGACACGTACAGGGGTGGGGGTATGACTCGAACATACTGGGGTGTACATGCACGGGGGTAGGACACGTACAGGGGTGGGAGTACGACACAAACGTACTGGGGTGTACATGCACGGGTGGGGGTTCGACACGTACACGGGTGTACATACAGGGGGGGGGTGTACATTAACGGGGAGTGCGACTCGAACGTATGGGTGCTGGGGGGAGTGTTGGGCGCGTATGCGGGGACATGTCTTCATGGTTGCAATGGGAGTTCGGTGCGGACGGTGTTTTTACCATACGGTTGTGAGATCGGACGCACGCGTTGGATCGTGATTCCTCGGTCGGACTTGACTTTTCACATTTGTACGATAAATCGTCCGAGGACGTGTCGGACACATTTTCCGACCCGAGGACGTGTGGGGAAATATTCCGAATGCGGTTCGTATGGACTTTTTACCATGCGAATCGTGATTGCCAGTTTGTACGGCACTTGTACGATTCGTACGGTAAAAAGACTGAATACGAGTCGTACGGGCTATTTTTTTACCGGATCGTAATCGCCACCTTTCTCTTTCTAGCTGCTGTATCTAGACATTCTTTGTCCAGTACAAGTACTAGGATTCAGGTTTAGCAGCTAAAGTCACAGGGAATCTCAAAAACAGTTATCTATGTGGGTTAGAGTTGGTGAGTTCAACTTGAAAATATTTATCAATCTAACCATTGTTTAATCCTTCATACCATATATTGATTTAGCCTAAAATGGTAATAACTTTAATTTGTTTTTGCAAGAAATATTTATTAAATTATGTTTAATATGTGTTGCTTAATAGTATCGAAATTGGAATGTGATTCATGACAACTGCCACAACCTCTTCTTCCAAGTACTAGGGAAAAAGAGCTGGATGATGGTGCTGAACCATCTTCTTGGAGAGGATGGCAGGGAATCCCAGGAGAGAATCTTATCCTCCTCCAAGCAGCATTATTTGAGTCTAGCACTGCTAAAGAAGAAGAGGAGGAGGAGAAGTTAGATAACAGTGTTGAGCAAGAGCTGGTCAAGAAGGAGCAAATGGACGAAAAAAAGGGCTTTGCTGCTACAACAGCAAAACGACTGATGGCTATTTCATGACTGGGCAGTAGTTGTCTTGAATCCTCTGCTGGTCCTGACATCATCCAGTGCATGCAGTGTACTGGGACTATTGACTTTTTCTGAGCGCAGTTTGTGTTGCACAGTGTGTTCATATTTTGTATTTCAGCATAATGTGCGCTTTATTCGCTCAAACATGGTTGCAATTCGCATCTTCACACCTTGTTGACAGCAATAAGGGAATGTGCATGTAAACATTGACTAAACTAAGCATCCAAGAAGAATGTGCTTAGTATTTATTTTGTAACCTTTTTTATTTATTTTGTTTTTCTTTCAGTCACTTGCGTGTTCTGTTAAATTTAGTCACATTACAACCACCATAGTTTTTTGCCCCACTAGAAAAGGCTGCCACACCCAGCCACGCCCTGCGGATTATTCCAGTAGCAGTGCTTGTGTTTAGAGGGCCTCTCCTTTGCCACTTCGTGTTCAAGTGCTCCTCTTTGTGTGGCATTTCCCCAGTGCCGGTAAGATCAGCCCGGTAAGAGTCTGCAGGCTGATTACAGTTCTTTACGGCAGTATCGGGTAAGAGATGACAATTTATGAAACAAGTCTCTTGTATTCTCTCTCCAAAAATACCTGCAGTGAAAGGATGTTGTAGTTAGCACTCAGTACCAGTAAAAAAAACCATAATATGTAAGCTGATATTTAACTCTGACAATTATTTCACGGAGCGTACGTGAAAGTTAACTACAGAATATATTGAAAACTTACAAACCTCCGAAGGAAACTGAATTAAAAGAAAGGCTTTCATGTTTATCTCACAGAGTGTGCACATTGTGAAAACAATTTAACTACAGGATATCTTGAAAAACAATATATTAATGTTTATTTGATCATCTTGCCATTTATGATATTTGGGATTCGTTTAATATATTCTGATGTGAATCTTCTCAGAGACTTTAAAGAAGGTATGCACTGGTAGTTGGTTTGATGCCTCAATCTACATATATAGAGAAAATTCTCAAAGCCTTTTTTTAAAAGAATCTTTTAAAGAACTCTTACGCTTTCAAAGAACTCTTTCTAACACCATAAAGTGTATGTTAAAAGATTCTTTTATTTCAGGTAAGATTTGATCTAAGTGTATATAATTTATACATATATATACTGCATTATAGTCAAGAAGTTGAATTAGGACTCATTGTGGTTTGCTGTCGTTTCCAGATCTTCCTCCCTGCAGTACCCTCCCTAACTCCCTTCCCCTCGTCTGGCCACTTTGATCCTGTGGTGTTCTTTAACTCAGAGTCAGTGGTGCCGGAAGGTGGGCCTCTTGAGGGTTCTGCTCCTGAGGAACTACACTCCCTGAAAGTAGTGTTCCTCCTACAACCCTTCAGAGCATTTTGAGTACAAAGCCGTAAGCCTGCAGCCAGAGAGGTTACATCCACCTACACAGTAATCATATCAACAAAGCTCTGTCACCACAGGTCGCTGTGTACAGTCTCCTACACATTCCTTCCATGAAAGTGCATCTCTGAGCTTCTAAAAGTCATCTAAATGAGAAAGCACCATGGTGAGGAGCTGGTATTCCCTGTTCTTGAATCTCCTCTTAACAACCTATCAGATTGTCTGAACCAGGCAAAGATTTCTCTCAAGCATTTGTTAAACTTCTCCCCGTTAAACTCCTCCCCCTTCTTGCAAGTGAAGAGCAGTTGAGTGTCATCGGCATAGGGTATAATCATAGCCTCACCGCTTCTTCCAGGGTAGCAAGGGGAGCTATGTACAGATTAAAAAGTACAGGGCTCAAGATAGATCCCTGGGGCACGCCAGCCTTCAAGGGTGGAACACTGGTCTATACTCTGTGTGAGCATAATGATTCTGGGAAGTAGTACAGGATAGATATTTCTATTTTAGTAGCATATTCTTCCCATTGACCCTTTTTGCGAGATGCAGTTTAAAACTACAATCAGGCTGCAATGGGTTGCCTGGGGCATGTTTTAAAGCACTACTTAAGTTGGTTGCATAAGTGCTGCAGGCGTACTGGTAGTTATGATTGACAGAACCTTGGTAAATAGTATACCACTCTACGAGGGACTTAAAAGTAGATTAAATGTGCCAATTTTGTATAAACCCTCTGACCATGTTACAGTGGAGTGAGCACAACTATTTTAGCACTGGTTAACAGTGGTAAAGTACACAGTCATAAGGCCATGCAAAAATAAATTCAGAAAAAGTGGTGTGAAAAAAGAAAAAGGTTTGGAGTGACCCTGCAGAGAGGGCCAGGTCCAACAACTCCCTCCAAATTGCGTCCCTAAAAAATTACTATTATCCAGCTCTATAACATGCAGTTTAACAACCTTAGAAAGAAGAAGGCTTTAAAGTATCTACTGGGTTTTAAATCTGTGAACCTAAGATTATGTAAAGTTCCTTTAGTCAACCCTTTGACCACATGCAGTGTATACTCGGACCACATTTTATGAATTGCTTGCTAATGAGCACATACCAAAATCATCTTTTCTCTTTCAAAGACCTGGGTGCCAATTACGATCCGGCAAAAACCGGGTACGAACCGTCGGACGGAGGCTTTTTTCCGTCCGACTCGTACCCGGTCGTAAAACTTTACAAACATGCAAGTACGATTTGCACGGAAACACCATTTCCGTACGAGTCGTACAAAACACCGGCCGACGAAAAGATACATACAAATGGGATCCGGGGAAAGAGCCGACGTGACGTCGGGACGCTCTCAGGCCGCGTTTCACGACCCAGGAAGTACGATTTGAACCGACAGCAGTCCGGACGGCAATATTTTTACGGCACCCAAAAAGTGCCGGAAAAGCGAAGTACGGTGCGAAACGACCAGAGTAGGTGGCCCGGTAAGCGCCGTACCCCCCCCAGCCCCCGCATGTACGCGCCGTACCCCCCCAGCCCCCGCATGTATGCGCCGTACCCCCCCCAGCCCCTGCATGTACGTGCCGTACCCCCCCAGCCCCCGCATGTACGCGCCGTACCCCCCCAGCCCCCGCATGTACGCGCCGTACCCCCCCCACCCCCGCATGTACGCGCCGTACCCCCCCCAGCCCCCGCATGTATGCGCTGTACCCCCCCGCCCCCGCATGTACGTGCCGTACCCCCCCAGCCCCCGCATGTACGTGCCGTACCCCCCCAGCCCCCGCATGTACGCGCCGTACCCCCCCCAGCCCCCGCATGTACGTGCCGTACCCCCCCGCCCCCGCATGTACGCGCCGTACCCCCCCAGCCCCCGCATGTACGCGCCGTACCCCCCCCAGCCCCCGCATGTACGCGCCGTACCCCCCCAGCCCCCGCATGTACGCGCCGTACCCCCCCAGCCCCCGCATGTACGCGCCGTACCCCCGTGTATGTACACCCGAGTACGTGTCGAACCCCCCGTGTATGTACACCCGAGTACGTGTCGAACCCCCCGTGTATGTACACCCGTGTACGTTCGAGTCGTACCACCACCCGTGTATGTACGGTGCGTACCCCCAGCGCTACTCGGGTGTACATACACGGGGGGTTCGACACGTACAGTTCGACACGTACTCGGGTGTACATACACGGGGGGGTTCGACACGTACAGTTCGACACGTACTCGGGTGTACATACACAGGGGGGTTCGACACGTACTCGGGTGTACATACACGGGGGGGTACGGCGCGTAAATGCGGGGGCTGGGGGGGGGTACGGCGCTTACCGGGCATCTGTTTGGACGTCTCCATGGTTGCTATTGGAGTTCGGTGCGGACGGTCTTTTAACCATACGGTTGTACATTCGGACGCCCGGGACGGATCGTGATTCCCCGGTCGGACTTCGCTTTTCACGTTTGTACGGTAAATCGTCCGAGGACGTGTCGGACACTTTTTCCGACCCGAGGACGTGTGGGGAATTATTCCCAATGCGACTCGTATGGGCTTTTTACCATGCGAATCGTGATTGCCAGTTTGTATGGCACTTGTACGATTCGTACGGAAAAAAGACCGGGTACGAGTCGTACGGGAATTTTTTTTACCGGATCGTAATTGCCACCTTGGTCTTTGCAGCAGTTCCTCAGGTGACTGGCTTCAGTCGCCTAATCTGATCCACCATCCTCCCGCAGAGCGGGCTATGTTTACTATCATTTAATTCTGAATTTCTGACTGGTGCACTTGTCTAAAATGAGGATGAGTGGTGAAGTGATGGGCCAAATGTTTAAAGAGGGATTTGTGGTTCAGTTACCAGCATCCTCTAGTGTCTTGTTTTAGTCAGCTTCCCAAAAAGTACATTGTAGTTACTATAGTTTAAATGATTTGTGATTTGGGACTCTTTTGTGATGTTTTCAGCAAGATGTTTTAGCAGGCAATCGAGGGGAGTTGTTTAGCCTGGACTACCTTTAGAAGCGGGGGCAAATTTATTTGCAAGGATTTTCATTGATAGAGATATCAACAAACCTTTCCTTCTTATTTCCTCTTTCTGGTGCTTAAATGACCCTTCCTTGTCGATAATGACTCCTAGATACTT
Organism: Triturus cristatus; assembly: GCF_964204655.1. Classification (NCBI taxonomy): domain Eukaryota; kingdom Metazoa; phylum Chordata; class Amphibia; order Caudata; family Salamandridae; genus Triturus; species Triturus cristatus. Next base: position 163,364,107 of record NC_140585.1, read on the forward strand.
GTACTCGTGAGCTGGTTCAAGTTTTGTGCTGCCCAGAAACCAGTTCCTCTGCAGGTTTTTTGTTGTTGTTTATTTTCATTGTCTGAGTCTTACTCAGATTTATTTTTAAGTTGTTTTCTGTAGCGTAGTTCTGCATTTCCGTCAATAAATTTTGGAGGCCAAAGTAAGTGTGACTAATCAGAACTACGTCATCTGCATACATAGGATTGGTCAATGTTTTTCCTCCTAGCTTTTGTGAATGCGAATTACAGGCATTGAGCGCCTTTGGAAGGTCAGCCATGAATAGATTGAAAAGGGTTGGTGTGAGCACACAACCCTGTTTCAGTTCTTTTGTTTTGGGGACTTTTGAGGAGAGGTGGGTGCTGCCGCCTAGTTTCACCTGCACCCAGGTGTCTGTATGTAGAAGCAACAGAATATTTTAGGATAGGCTGTGGGATGCTCCATCGCACCAGTTTCCCCCATAGTCTGACCCTCTCTACGTTGTCGAAAGCAGCGCTAAAGTCGACATAACATAGGTGTAGGGGTAGTTTAGAGGTTTTTGCTGCATCAATCAGTAAAGAGATTGTGAGGATGTTTGTTGATGAGCCAGCCATTTTGCAGAAACCGGTCTGGTTCAGCGGTATTATCTGGTTCGCCTCTGCCCAAGATGTGAGCTCCTCTAGTATGATGCTCGCAAAGTATTTTGCATCATTATCTATCAGAGCAACAAGGCGTTAGTTATTAGGCTCAGCCTTATCTCCGTTTTTGTAAATTTGCACAATTGTCGAGCGCTTCCAAGATTCTGGTATTCTGTTTAACAGCCTGACTTCCAGAAAGAGAGGTTGCACGATATCTGCCCAGTCCGTTCGGTCCCAGAACCCCTTCTTTCTCTCTTTGGCAATCTGCTTTTTAATTGGGAGTGACAGGGGGCTGCTAGCTGCACATGATGGTATGTTTTCTGTGGCTGGGAACCTCTGCTCCCTCGTCTCAGTGGCACATGCTCCAGCTTGTTCTTCTGGTGGCCAGCTACTAAGAGTTTGTGCTCCAGTGCCTCCAGTTTGGTTGTTGAAGTTAGTTGTAAGGAATTCTACCCAGATTGCTTCCTAGATGTGTGACACGATGCCCTCATGGTGAGGGTGGACAATCCCATTCACGGTTTTCCAGAAGCGGGCACTGTCATTGCAATTTTTGCCCAGGTTGCATTCTCTCAATCTCTTCTGATGTTCAATTTCAGGCTTTTCAGTGCTGCCTTTTGGTCCTTCAAGATTAATCGTGCAATGGCATTTACCGGAAGTCTTCTCAGCATACGCAAAGTTGTATTTATTGATTTTTAGAGGGAATTAAGCTGATCTCTTTGGCCATTCGGAATTGTTTTTGAGACACGATTTCTGGGAGTTGTCTTTTATGGAGAAAATAGCTGGCTGTTGTTCTAGAAGTGTGGCAGTAAACTGTCCCCAATGGGCAATTTGATCTCCTAGACTGAGTGCTTGAGATTTAAAAAGTTGGATTGCAGCTTCGGGCTGAGGATTTATATTGTTTATTGAACATTTGATCCTTCTTAAATTGGAGGTCAAAATAAGCCCCATGGTTGAGTCTGGCTTAATAGATCTAGGTGCAGTGGCTGTTAGCTGATGTTCCTGAGGGCGATGGTCATTATCCCCATTGTCCCCCATTCTGAACCCAAGGATGTATGGGAACAGAGAGAGGCTTGCAAAGGTGTAATCCAGTATGGAGCTTGTTGTTGCAGAATAAAATGAATCGACTGGAGGAAAGTCACCCGGGAATATGCCATTTTGCGCTCAGAGGTTTAGGTGTTCTAGATCATCAAGAAGGCGGCTTTTGCAGCATTTCTTAATTCCCCATCACTCCAAAGCCGGACAAACCACAAACCACCAGAGGCACACAGGATGGCTAAGACAGAAAATACCCACCTTCAAGTGCTATTTAAAAACACAAAATATGAACATCATCTTTACTAAAAGATATATTGTTAGTTCAGGCATACTAAATTCCATCTTTCTACCTTGTCCCATTCTATCCTATGGGACAGATAGCCTTTCAATAGTAAAAAAGGAAATACATTGTATTTCACTATCAGGACATGTCAGAAACATCAGTACATGTCATACCTTTCACATACAATGCACTCTGCCCACTTGGGTACCTTGGGAATACCTTAGGGGTGGCTCACATGTAATAAAAGTGAAGGGTAGGGCCTGGCAAGTGGGTGCACTTGCCAGGTCGACATGGCAGTAAAGACTATGAGCAGACACTGCAGTGGCAGGTCTGAGAACCTTTTGCAAGGCTGCTTTTGTGGATGTCAAATTAGTGCTGCAGGCCCACAAGCAGCATTTGATTTACAGGCCCTAGCCATACACATTGCACTGTACTAGGGACTTAGTAGTAAATCGGGACAAAAACAGCCAAAAGTATTGGGACAAATCTGCTGGAAAACCCAGGTCTAACAGAATGCTTTGGCAAGATACATCTATTGTGGTAGGCATTGGTGTGTTTTTCTCTCTGTAGTTGTGCTGCTGTCATTGTAACTAGCTGCATGGACAGCCTTCTCTACCTCATTCCCATGAGCACTATTAAAGAGCTGGTATTTTTGCTTTTGCGCCTTTTAAAGCTTGGTAGGTTTTAGATCAGGGGTACTCACAAACTTTCTCTTGGGGGCCAAATTTACAGTGTGGTTTGTGGCCGAGGGCCTCACCTTGGGGGCGGGGTCATTGGGGTATGGGGCGGGGCCAGAGCAACAAAAAAAACAGTGACCATGAGGTGGAACACAGGTCCCTGCAGCGGATGCCTTCGTCCACTGAGCCACCGGACCCGGCATACACATATCTCTCTCTCTCCCTCTCTCTATCTCCCTCCCTCCCTCCTCCGTCTCCCTCCCTCCTCCATCTACCTCCGTCCTCCGTCTCCCTCCCTCTCCCTCTGTCTCCCTCCCTCTCCCTCCGTCTCCCTCTCTCCTCCATCTCCCTCCCTCCTCCATCTCCCTCCCTCCTCCGTTTCCCTCCCTCTCTCCTTCTATCCGTCTCTCCCCCTCTCCGTCTCTCTCCGTCTCCCCCTCTCGGTCTCCCTCTCTCTCTGTCTCCCTCCCTCTCTGTCTCCCTCCCCCTCTCTCCCTCTACCTCCCTCTCTCCCTCTCTTTCCCTCTCCGTCTCTCTCCGTCTCCCTCCGTCCTCCGTCTCCCTCAATCCTCCGTCTCCCTCCCTCTCCCTCCGTCCTCCGTCTCCCTCCCTCCATCCTCCATCTCCCTCCCTCCTCCATCTCCCTCCCTCTCTCTGTCTCTCTCCCTCCCTTTCTGTCTCTCTCCCTCCCTCTCCATCTCCCTCCCTCTCCGTCTCCCTCTGTCTCCCCCTCTCTGTCTCCTCCCCCCTCTGTCTCCCTCCCCCCTATGTCTCCCTCCCTCCCTGTCTCCCTCCCTCTCTCTCCCCCTCTCTCTCCCTCTCTCCCTCTCCCTCCCTCTCCGCCCCCTCTGTCTCCCCCTCTCTGTCTCCCCCTCTCAGTCTCCCTCCCTCTCAGTCTCCCTCCCTCTCAGTCTCCCTCCCTCTCCGTCTCCCTCCCTCTCCCCATCTCCCTCCCTCTCCGTCTCCCTCCCTCTCCCTGTCTCCCTCTCTCCCCCGTCTCCCTCTCTCTCCCCGTCTCCCTCTCTCTCTGTCGCCCTCCCTCTCCGTCTCCCTCTCTGTCTAACTCTTTCCCTCTCTTTCTGTCTCTGCCTCTATTTGTCTGTCTCTGTCTCTGCCTATCTGTCTCTGTCTGTCCCTGTCTCTGTTAGTCTCTATCTCTATCTGTCCCTGTCTATTTCTGTCTCTCCCTACTGCCCTCTGTCACTCTCTGTCCCCTTACCCGACTCTCACACCCTGCTGTTCTCTTGTCATTCTTTGTCACCTTCCTCCCCCGCACACCCTCTGCGTGTGTGGCAGCTGAGGCAGCTTCCCTTCCAGGGCAACCACACAGCCCCACCCGAGTACTTCACAGGTCTTTAAGAGACTATTTGCATGATAACGAGGCTTTGTTGTACTTCACCTCTTAGCGCCTCAGCAGCTCCACTCGGACTATCGCTTGAATCCCCGGGCCCCCACAGAGCAGAGTCTGTGTTTGCTGACACTGTTAAAAAAACCAAAAAACACCGGTACGATGTCTGCATGGTCCGCGGGCCGCCAAGAAAGGCTTGCCGGGCCGTGCTATGAGTACCCCTGGTTTAGATGAATCACCATGTCCTGTGTACCCTGTACCACTTCATTTAATTCCCTTAATTTGCTTCTTTCATGTTCTTAATCTTATTTTCTTTTCACAGATTTAGGGTCTCGGTATGATGTCATTGGTTGAGCTGCTGCTCCAACCTCCATATTACAATACTGCCAGTCGGACCCACAGCTGTCGAATGCAACATTGTCACCTCCAACAGGATCGTAGATCCCTATGGTGCTGCGGTCAGAAAAGCGTCCCAGAATGCAGCGGCAATTAGGTAGGGACTGTTCAGATTAAATCAGGTGCAACCAAGACGTAACCATCTCTAATGACAAAAGCAGTGACTAAAGCAATATTCCAGCAGCAGCATTACCTCAAACAATGAACTTCAGCAACAGAACGGAGAGGCAGAGAAACAGTTTCATCACCAGCAGGAGATTCAGCAGTAGTCCGAATATCATAGATGAGGATTTACTTCAAACTGCCACCAGGACTGCAGATGATGAATATGCCCACCAAAGATCAAAGCTGTGCACATTGGTTTTCTAGAGTACATCTCCCAGACCAAAGCTGTAGAACTGATACTTGATTGCTATGAGTTATCATGCTTTCTGGCAGTTCAAATTCAATAAACAAACTATACTGAGATGTATTATTTTCTTTACAAGCTTCTTTTACATAGGTATGTTGAATATAATACATGGTTCCTCAACACAATCTTTATTAATCAAGATTAACCTTTTATACGTTAGCACTGAAAATGTAATCGATTTCTTATTTTCGAAACAAGTCTTGACCAATAAGTTCAGAAACCCATTCTTTTAATTTAGCTTAAAGTACATTAACTTTTAAACCTGAAAACGTTTATTAATAGTTATTTTCTATTGAAATGTTTTGCCCTCAACAGTTCCCCATGGGCAAAATGCCATTTACAAAAATAGAGATTTCCTAGGAGTGATTCTTACAAAGTAGGAATTGCAGTTAGGAAATGCTAAACAATTAGGTATGAATACTTTTGCATTTCCAAATTAGCGATGTCCTAATAGGAAATGGCAAATTAGGAAATGCAAAACCAGGGGTGCCTATGGGCCGAGCCCCCCCCCCCTTGATTTACCCCCCCCCCAAAAAAGTGGTGCCTACATAAAGCACACAAAGACCCTAAGGACTTTTACACTCTACATGGCACTTTACAAAATGCATTTTGGGGTGCCTTTTTAAATTTGCACATGGTTATCATCAACTTGGAGTCCGAAATGCCTATTTCTCATTTAGGAAGTGCTTTGTACATGTGCTTAGAAAATCACAAATATTAAAACCCTATTTGTGATCTCCTATTAAGGGAATCACAAAATGTGATTTCTACTGGGTAGATAATGTGATTTTGGCACCGCGTTTAGGCCTTTGTACATATTGAAAGGCAGTATTGAGTTTCTTAATGGACAGAAATTGTGATTCAGTCTGTTAAGAAACGAATCCGGCCACATCTCTCTTCACTGATGTCCCACAACAGTGGCCAGTGAAATGCCCACATTGAAGCTATGTTATGGTGCATATTGCCATTGCTTTGCATGAAAGTGTTCTCAATCCTGATTAGTGGACTATTTTGAGTGTGTGATGAGACTGTGATGACTACATTGGTGCCTACCATTAAGAGCTAAAGGCCAGATGTATGATCATTAGATTTTGCGACTCTCAAATTGCGACAAAATGCAAATCGCAATTAGCGAGTCGCAAAATCCAATGTACTACAGTGTCTCATACACTGTTTGCAATTCCCAATGGGGTCGCAAATTGCACGCCTCATGAATATTAATGAGGCTGTCACAATTTGCGACCCCATTTGGAATGTCTCACACTCCAAGGCATAGTGGTCTGCTGGGGTCAGCAGACCACAAGTCTGAGACTACTATGTCAATAAAGCAGATTTTTTTCAAAATTCAGCCTATTTTGTTTAAAGAAAAATGGGATGCATTTAAAAAATAAAAATTAAACATTTCAGTTTCATTTTTAAGGGCAGTCAATGGTCCATGGGACCACCGCCTGCTGTCGAAAAATATTTGCGCACCCATTCACAAAGCAGAAGGGGAGAAGGGTGGTAAACTGCAAGTGCTTTGCGACCGCAATTGCGGTCGCAAACCATTCATACATAGGTTATGGACTCGCTATTGGGAAGGGACGCCCTTGGCAAGCCCCTTCCTAATAGCAAGTTGCTAACCCTATTTTGCGAGTCACTAATTTACTAGCAACTCGCAAAATAGGTTTAGTACACTGGGCTGACCTTTTTTGCGGTCCCAAATGAGCTGAAATCCCCTTTGCGACTGCAAACAATAGTCGTACATCTGGTCCTAGAACCATAATATCAGTTGCTGTATTGTTTTCGGCTATACTATAGGTTGTTAGAAGATGTAGCAGCCATGCAATCACCAGTGTCAGATAGCCCTCATCCCAGATGTAAAGTAGGTTGTGGAGTGACAATGGGTTTGTGACACTAGAATGATACTTACATTGTGGGGAATTTGATATGACCAATGAGATTATCTTATACTTTTCAGCTGTCAGTAGAATGAGAGCACAAACCTTTTTATTTGGATAATACAGAATACAAGGTTTAATATCATAAAGACTGTGGAGTGCCAGTTGCAAATGTCTATATCTACATATGATTGGATGCCTAAACCAAATGTTACTGCCAACAGCCAATCTAGCAGTGAATGAGAGTAAAGTTCTTCTACCTTAATGAAGAAAAATATTGATTTAATAATTTTAGGAGCTCAAGATGTTTTCATACCACCCTTTGTCTGCCAGAATCTATGGACCATACCCATCACTTCTCAGAACTCCACGAATCTCATATCTTGCACAATACAGATCATTCATGTATGTACTCCTCAATACCATGCTTAAGTGTTTTAATATACACATTTCTTGTTCTAGAAAATCCTTACTCTCTTGCAAGTTTCTCAGAAAATAGATACCTTTTTTGGAAAACATGAGCTATTCCTATGTACTCTACTTTGGCTTCTCTAGGAAGTTCAGATAAATACTGCAAAGACTTCAAAATCAGGTTACCAGATAATGCACAAAACCTGAGGAAATAGTAGTATATCATTCTTTCTCTATATCATAGTCAGGTCCAACAAGCACATCAGCAAATTGAGCAAGCAAGCCACCACAAATGTCGTAGAGATGTATCTTCTGCCCACAGAACTTTGCCTGCACATCATCCAATCTATTAAAGACACTTTAAGACATGATTGATGCTTATAACAAAGCCTGTACCAGGCACATGATGTATGCTTCAGTGCAAAACATTAAAAATGCTTCAGTTTCTAGTGCTGAAATTTCAGAGATAAATTTCCTACAACAAGTTTAAATTATTGTGTGTTGCAGCAATTATCCCACACCAACTTACAACACTGAAATTACCCTCTTTCAATAGCTCCAAGCAGTAAATATTTTGAGAGTTTAACCTAATATTTACTAAATGTTTGAGACGTTTTACAGCTGCTATACATTGTGCACCCAAATTCAGGGAGCTCACCTAATGAACAACAGAATTACATTTTCAGAGGCCATATGAATTAGTTCGTCTAATGCAATTCATTGCTTCTGGACCCAATATTACGGGATCATAAAATACACAAACAGAGCTTACCGGGTGTGCATCTGAACCTGGAAAAACTTTGGCTGAACCGAAGCATAGGCTGCAGTCAGGCGCACCAGCACAGTGGGGGAAATTAGATACACCCTCATCCATATCACAGCATTGCAGGACAATGAGCAGCCTGTCTATCCCTTGTCCCCTACCACTACTGACCCACACCAAACCAATTGACATTTATTTCTTGCTCAGAGCAGGAGGTAAATGTCAGTAAAAAGTGCTTAGGATCAAGGAACAAATGCAATTTTCACTTGTCACTTCCAGGCCTGCAACATTTTTCTGCAGCCTCTATATCCTGGATGGCTCTGTACAGGTGTGGGGATACCATTTGGAATTTTATATTTCGAGTCGCTTTTATATTGGGACCTAAATCCAGTCAACTTATAGTGAAGGTACGCCTGGCCAGAGAACCTTCAAGACTGATCCTGATACAGGAAATTCCCTAATGTACACTTAAATAGGATTACATCATCTGTAAAGTATTGGTGGTAGCAGTAGCCTTCATCATTAGGTTTTAAATGCCCAGTTCAATATCTTCCTTACAGCTCCATTTATTTCATTGTTTCTCAAGCTGTATATCAGGGAGTTCAAAGCAGGTATGAGGACAGTGGGAATGACAGTAACTACTTTGGTCCGCCCCTCTGAAGAGCTTAAATTGGGGAGAATCTCCATCAGGAAAACACTGCCATAGAAGATAAAGACACAAGTGAAGTGGGAAATGCAGGTGGAGCCAGCACAGCGTCTTCCTTCTGTGTTACTGATCTTAAGGATGGTAGTAATAAAGTATGAGTAGAAGACAAATACGACTACGAGAGAAGCTTTGATTACGAAGGAAGCAACTCCAAAATGGATCCAGTCATTTATGAATACATCAGTGCTAGATTGCTCCAGGAGCTCTGGATAATCACACACAAAGTGGTTCATAACATCAGGACCACAAATAGATAGCCGGTAAAGACAACATGCATGTATCAGAGAGTCTAGAAAGCCAAATATGTATGACCCTGCAACAAAACGCAAACACATACCTTTTGTTCATGATAACTGTATATGCCAATGGGTTACATATTGTTACATAGTGGTCAAAGGCCATTGCTGCCAACAGGAACAATTCTGTGCTGTGAAAGCCACTAAAGAAATACACTTGAGCAATGCATCCAGAACATTTGATTATTCTTTTCTCGGTAAGTGATCAGCCAGTATCTTGGGAGAGATAGCAGAGGCAAAAGCTAAATCCAAAAAGCAAGTTGGGTGAGTATATAGGTGTGTGTAGCTGGGGGCTGAGCCTCACAATGACCTTGATACTGAGGTTGCCCAGCAGAGTGAAGGTGTCGACTGATAAAAACAGTTAAAAGGGCACAACTTCCAGCTGTGGGTCTTTGGTTATCATGCTTTCTTTTCTGGCCATCATATCTGTGGTTGATAACATTTATCTAAGTGAAGAAAGACATATAACACATACATCAGCTTCCATATAGTAATTTCGATGTCCAAACGTTGAAACCAAAGTATGTAGAAATATGTATTACATACAAATTTTCTTAATATTTAAGTCAAGCCGCTCGCAGCTGTGTGCAGAGTTCGTGACTTTGATCTTAACACCCTGTTCGTTTTGCCTACAGAAGTGGTGGAGTGGAGCTTTGGTGACTTAATGAATGAATATAACCTTTTCACTGCTATGTCAATAGTTGAGGAACAAACTGTATTTTCAACCCCTACTTTTAAAGGTCACGCAACAGGGTCATATATAGACCATATTCTATTATCGGCAGAATTTGTTAATTTTGTTGGGGATTTTTCGATTATTTCAAGCATTTTTAGCGATCACAATCCTTTATGTATTACTATGGGTGTGAACTTACTCGAAAAACATAACCCTCGAGAGGACTGTGGTACCACTAAATGTATTAATGGTAAGCGACGCTTAAAGTGGTCAATGGTGGACTGTAAGCAATTTTATTTTTCTATCAACAATGTATGCCATCATGATCTGATAATATGTACATCTACTGCTTCAGCACCATTACAAATTCTGACGTCTTTTAATGAGATTGCTAAAAAGGTGGAGTCACTTTTAACGCTACCTGCTAAGAGGATAGCTAACTCATCCAATAATCCAAAATGGTTTGACAGCAACTGTTCGAAGGCCAGTCGCGAGCTCAAGAAAGCATTAAAAACAAACCAGAGAGATCCTTCAACCATCAGGGTGTTGCGGGCTGAGTACAAAAAGTCTCTTGCCATTCGCAAACGTGCTATTAAGAAAAGCGTTTGGGAGTCCTTGTTAGATCCAGAGATACTAAAAAATAGCTCTAAGTTCTGGGAGATCATTAACAAGCCCTTATTTGATCATCCCAGTATTTCAAGTACAGGCACCAAAATCCCAGAAGAAGTTTGGATTAACCACTTCAGTTCCATTTTTAAAGGTAATGGTTCCCAGGTACAATGCAGTCTAAAAGAAATTAGTGAAAAATCCCTGTTCTTCACAACTGATGAGGTAATAAAGGGCATAGAAGGCCTATCAAACAACAAGGCCCCAGGACCTGACGGTCTCCCTCCTGATCTTTTTAAATCTTGTATAACACTCTGGGCACCGGTCCTTACAGCTGTACTTAATGCTGCTGTGCTTTGTGGATGCCCAAAATCATGGGGGGTATCCACTATTGTGCCTATTTTTAAAAAAGGAGACCGCAGTAGCCCTGCCTGCTATCGACCAATATCTTTAATAAACTCCGTGGTTAAAGTTGTGGGAGGAGTAATTTTGAACAGATTGGTCAGATGGTCAGAAGAAAATAATATAATATCTTCAATCCAGTATGGATTCAGGCCTGGTCATTCTACGATTTCACAATGTTTAAACTTATACCTCATCATCGCGAAGTATACTAAGGCTCGAAGAGGAACGATCCATATGGCGTTCATGGATCTTTCCTCGGCTTTCGATTGTGTGAGCCGGGGGAAGCTCTGGGACGCCATGCTAAAAATGGGTGTGGATCCAAACTTAGTTGATTTGTTAGATGATATGCACTCGGACACCAATGCAAATGTCAGATTCACCCAAGACCTGAATGTGACCAAAGACTTTGGGGTGCATCGTGGTGTCCGACAAGGCTGCATCCTGGCCCCATTCCTTTTTAACTTATACATAAATGATCTGGAAGAGCATCTTTTAAGCACCAATACGGATTATCCGTACATAGGCCGTAGGGGGCTGCCAGTCCTTTTATATGCGGATGACGCAGTTCTCCTATCAAGAACAGCAAACGGACTACAAATCTTACTAGACTCCTTCCATTCTTTCATGACCTCAAGAGAGTTAAGCATTAATAACTCTAAATCATACATAATGAAGGTCGGACAGGGAAATAAAAAAGTAAACTGCCTAAATGTAAATGGTGTACGTATTCCTACTACACATACATTTTCCTATCTCGGGGTCCTCTTTGACAGTCAATTAAATTGGGGACCCGTGATTGAAAAAAAGAAGGGAGAAGTCACTAGGGTAAACGCGGCAATAATGGACTTTTCTAAGAAAGTGGGCAATAGTCCAGTTGCCGCCTTGCTCCAACTTTACCAAGCAAAAAGTGTCTCCACAGCGTGCTATGGAAGTGAAATTTGGGGTTATGTTCCTCCGGATCCCTTACAGACTGTTGAAAATAACTTCTTGAAATTAGTATTAAGGGTTCCCAGGGGCACGGCCAACTTCTCCGTGCACGAGGAACTGGGGGTTTCCTTCGTAAGTGACAAGATTGCTGTTAATCCCATGTTATGCTGGATGAATTGTTGGTTAAATGATAACATTCCACTAACCCAGCTTATTTTAAGAGAGTCACTCACATGGGACAACAGGATGAAGGTTCCCTGGTTAAAGTATCTTTTTAAGTGCTTTGCTGATCTAGGTCGCCCTGAACTCTTTTTATCCCCTGAATCGATCACTAAACAGGATGTTATAACGGTCAAGAAAGCTTTTATTGATCTTAGAATCCAAGATAGGGAATCACGTGAGCTAAAAAAAGAAAGTGTTCGTAATCATGTATTAGTAAAAAGCACCTTGCTCATGGAACCCTATTTATCCTGGCAATTGTCCAGTTATGACCGTTTCTTACTGATCAGGTTCAGGTTTAATCTGTTTCATTTTCTGCTGGCTGTACCTAGGGGATCTCATCGTGGACAAGTGTTGCCGGCTTGCGGCTGCGACGATATGTCTCCGCAAGACCTGGCACACTTTCTTTTCTTTTGTCCCTTTTATACTGTACCGAGGAATCTATATTTAAAACCCTGTCTGAAAAAACTAAATTTTATACAATATCGTCCTGCACTGCACTTTCTACAGCTATTAAGTTGTGAATATACCTTGTATCTATGTAGTTTTTTAAAATTGGCAGTAAAATTTAGAAATAGTATGGAAGGATAAAAATAATATATGAATTGCTATTACCTCTTTTTTATAATGGACTCCACAAAATACTCTGAATGCTTGTTGTATATTTGTCTTCACCTGCTTATCTTACAACTGTATTTTATCTTTATGTATTAATGTGTTCTTTTTAAATGTAGTGTAAATGCTTTTATGGTTGTCAATTCGCACAACCGAATAAAGTTTATTGACTTGACTTGAAGTCAATGCCACAAAGCAGGCAAACATGTATATAGTTGAGCTAATCTTGTGCAAAAAGCATTGATTCATCTACTCTCAATTGGAATCACCAGCAGGCACAACCAACAATATTTACCTCAAGAAACATTCATTTTGTACTTGTAATCATTTTCCTGAGTGTCCTCATGCCTAAGAAGTGTGTAAGTTTGTAGGCTTCATGTTAAAACAACTTTACAAGACTGTTGTCAAAATAACTATTACGTACAATAGACACAAAGGTACTGATCACGAGCTAAGCAGAGCTGAATTCCAATGCGTAAACTCTGCTCCGCCCAATCATCCTTTCCTTGCAATCTGTAACTGCATTTTCTGGGTATGGGATATCTGGACCCAATTTTACGTGAAATTGCTGTCAGTAAAATTGTTTTGGGAATGGGCTGCAACAGTTTATTGTTTTGTAAAAGGGCTGCAAAGGCTACTTTTGGGACATGTTTAGTAATCATCACCTGACCATCAACCAAGTCACAGGGAGCATGTAATGCAGCCCCCCTGTTGAGCAAACAACTCCCCTTCTGAATACTCTTTAGCCTCCCACACACATATGCCCATGCATTCAGTGACCACCTGCTTAAAGTAAGTGGTCAATGCGTTTGCCCAATTCTACCAGTATATCCTAGTCTGCAGTTACTTACCATTCAGAGGCATTTAAATTCAAATGACATAATATTGCGAGGGTGTTACTGCATGATATCCGCAATCATGGGTGCATAGTTTGGATCTTGCCACTACATTGCAACTTATAATTGTAGTATTAAGTGTGTTTGGGACTATGTCGCACTCATCATTTAATTTCTTTCTTGCAAATGTCATTCTCTGCTCTGATTCAATGGCGTTTATCTATATTTTGTGTTTGTCTCATCCCAGGAACACTTTGATATCCTAATGTTTTAATTAAACCCTTTCACTGCTGTAGTCAAGATTTTGTACGGATGGGCATAATTGACAATTTTTATTTGTCTTTCTTTTTCTCCTGGTTCTCTCTACTCACATCTCATTGCCTGCCTGCCACACACTGTTTCCTTAAAAAGTATTTCCCAGCACTTTTTGACCATCATGCTCCAACAACAGCCGGTGACTGATGGCGCACCAGACACCCAGTTTTCAATACAGTTTGAACAATTCTTTGATGACCGACAATGCATATGAATAAATGCATATGTGCTCATATTGTAATAAGTTTAACAAATGGCAATAGCTCGGGCCAGCATTCCACTTCATCTTTCTTTTGCCTCCCTTGAACCCCCAGTTTGGACCCAGCCATATATACATATCAGTTTCGTCCTTCTCCAATCTGAACAACCCAATCCACACACCCAGGCCAGATCCTCACTGAAGCAGACCACAATCAACATGTTACCAGTTTTGCCCTAATTGGGGCTTTTCAGTAGGGGACAGCTTAGTTTCAGTGACATAATGAGTATGAAACCCACTTCTGGGCATACTCTAGGCCACTTAGAGCATGACATTTAGCACACAAAGACCTGTATGTAAGAAAAAGTGTAAACTTGATGCTTTAGCATAGAAATACTGTTGTGCATGCTTCTGTTTGGGAGAATTAGACAGATTTATGTAATATTAAAATTGCCCACCAGACGTTCCTGACTATCTGTCTCATGTAGGGCCACTTCTCATTTGTTTGAATAGCTCTACATCCTCCCTGTTTCCTCCACCCCCTCATATCTCTACTTGGTCTTGATTTCTAGAAAGTTAAATTTAATATTTACAAAATTATAATCCACATTTAAACACAAAATTATTTCTGAAATAGATTTTAAAATATCTCCTTGAGGAATCATCCATACTAAGTGCAAGGCATTGAGATATTGCCTCAGGTAATAATCATAAATCTTGTAAGGGTGTAACCTCAAAGTCACTAAATTAACCTACGTTCAGCCCCCTGGTAGCTGTAGTACAGCACAGACAGACTTAACTTAGGGCAATGTGCAAATCATGTATGCAGTACATAAACAGTTATGAAGTTCAAATAAATTTGGGTGTGGGTATGATGAAGCAACTGTTCCTTTGGTGTTTTTTGAATGTATTTCATTTTCAAGCATCATTTAGGGCATGGATGGCATTGGATTGAGTTGGGGAAGTGTGTTTTTTTGGGGTGGGCTTTCTGATGTTGTTGGGCCTGGCCATGTGGCTGGTGGCCATTTTGAAGCCTAGGCCTGCAAGCTTGCCTGGCCTTGTCTGCCAACAGGCCTGCTTTCATCCACTAGGATCAGAGCAGGTAGCCACAGCTTTATTAATCAAGCTTTTCTGTGTGGTCTGTTGAATCTTTAGACATCATTTAGGGCATGGATGGCATTGGATTGAGTTGGGGAAGTGTGTTTTTTTGTGGTGGCTTTTCTGATGTTGGTTGTCTTAAAGTCATGCTTTTGTTGTATGTGTCTGGTGTGTTGGTGTGCAATGCATGCACCCTGCGGACCTTTTTGGGGTCTGTGAATGTTCATATTTCCATTTTGTTGTATTACAATGGCAGAGCAGTTGGGGAAGTGTGTTTTTTTGGGTTGGCCTTTATTTTTGGTAACTATCATCATTCCTTTTTTTTAAATGTTGTGGGTAGTAGTAGTCAGTAGTAGGCCCGAGCTAGTCATGGGCATGGCCTCATGGGTGTGTGCATGATGAAGCATCTGTTCCTTTGGTGTTTTTTGTATGTATTTCATTTTCAAGCATCATTTAGGGCATGGATGGCATTGGATTGAGTTGGGGAAGAGTGTTTTTTTGGGGTGGGCTTTCTGATGTTGTTGGGCCTGGTCACAGGCCATGTGGCTGGTGGCCATTTTGAAGCCTAGGCCTGCAAGCTTTCCTGGCCTTGTCTGCCAACAGCCCTGCTTTCATCCACTAGGATCAGAGCAGGTAGCCACAGCTTTATTAATCAAGTGTTTTCTGTGTGGTCTGTTGAATTTAGACATCATTTAGGGCATGGATGGCATTGGATTGAGTTGGGGAAGTGTGTTTTTTTGGGGTGGCCTTTCTGATGTTGTTGGGCCTGGCCATGTGGCTGGTGGCCATTTTGAAGCCTAGGGCTGCAAGCTTGCCTGGCCGTGTATGCCAACAGGCCTGCTTTCATCCACTAGGATCAGAGCAGGTAGCCAGAGCTTTATTAATCAAGTGTTTTCTGTGTGGTCTGTTGAATTTAGACATCATTTAGGGCATGGATGGCATTAGATTGAGTTGGGGAAGTGTATTTTTTTGGGGTGGGCTTTCTGATGTTGGTGGGCCTGGCCATGTGGCTGGTGGCCATTTTGAAGCCTAGGCCTGCAAGCTTGTCTGGCCTTGTCTGCCAACAGGCCTGCTTTTTCATCCATTAGGATCAGAGCAGGTAGCCACAGCTTTATTAATCAAGTGTTTTCTATGTGGTCTGTTGAATTTAGACCTCATTTATGGCATGGATGGTATTAGATTGAGTTGGGGAAGTGTGTTTTTTTTGGGGAGGGCTTTCTGATGTTGTTGGGCCTGGCCATGTGGTTGGTGGCCATTTTGAAGCCTAGGCCTGCAAGCTTGCCTGGCCTTGTCTGCCAACAGGCCTGCTTTTTCATCCACTAGGATCAGAGCAGGTAGCCACAGCTTTATTAATCAAGTGTTTTCTGTGTGGTCTGTTGAATTTTTAGACATCATTAAGGGCATGGATGGCATTGGATTGAGTTGGGGAAATGTGTTTTTTTGGGGTGGCCTTTCTGATGTTGTTGGGCCTGGCCCTGTGGCTGGTGGCCATTTTGAAGCCTAGGCCTGCAAGCTTGCCTGGCCTTGTCTGCCAATAGGCCTGCTTTTTCATCCACTAGGATCAGAGCAGATAGCCACAGCTTTATTAATCAAGTGTTTTCTGTGTGGTCTGTTGAATTTAGACATCATTTATGGCATGGATGGTATTAGATTGAGTTGGGGAAGTGTGTTTTTTTGGGGTGGCCTTTCTGATGTTGTTGGGCCTGGCCATGTGGCTGGTGTCCATTTTGAAGCCCAGGTCTGCAAGCTTGCCTGGCCTTGACTGCCAACAGGCGTGCTTTTTCATCCACTAGGATCAGAGCAGGTAGCCACAGCTATATTAATCAAGCTTTTTCTGTGTGGTCTGTTGAATTTTTAGACATCATTTAGGGCATGGATGGCATTGGATTGAGTTGGGGAAGAGTGTTTTTTTGGGGTGGCCTTTCTGATGTTGGTTTTCTTAAAGACATGCTTTTGTTGTATGTGTCCAGTGTGTTGGTGTGCAATGCATGCAACCTGCAGAACGTTTTGGGGCCTGTGAATGTTCGTATTTCCATTTTGTTGCAGTAAAAAGGCAGAGCAGTTGGGGAAGTGTGTTTTTTTGGGGTGGCCTTTATTTTTGGTAACTATCATCATTCCTTTTTTTAAAAATGTTGTGGGTAGTAGTAGTCAGTAGTAGGCCCGAGCTAGTCATGGGCATGGCCTCATGGGTGTGTGCATGATGAAGCATCTGTTCCTTTGGTGTTTTTTGAATGTATTTCATTTTCAAGCATCATTTAGGGCATGGATGGCATTGGATTGAGTTGGGGAAGAGTGATTTTTTGGGGTGGGCTTTCTGATGTTGTTGGGCCTAGTCACAGGCCATGTGGCTGGTGGCCATTCTGAAGACTAGGTCTGCAAGCTTTCCTGGCCTTGTCTGCCAACAGCCCTGCTTTCATCCACTAGGATCAGAGCAGGTAGCCACAGCTTTATTAATCAAGTGTTTTCTGTGTGGTCTGTTGAATTTAGACATCATTTAGGGCATGGATGGCATTGGATTGAGTTGGGGAAGTGTGTTTTTTTGGGGTGGCCTTTATGATGTTGTTGGACCTGGCCATGTGGCTGGTGGCCATTTTGAAGCCTAGGCCTGCAAGCTTGCCTGGCCGTGTATGCCAACAGGCCTGCTTTCATCCACTAGGATCAGAGCAGGTAGCCACAGCTTTATTAATCAAGTGTTTTCTGTGTGGTCTGTTGAATTTAGACATCATTTATGGCATGGATGGTATTAGATTGAGTTGGGGAAGTGTGTTTTTTTTGGGGAGGGCTTTCTGATGTTGTTGTGCCTGGCCATGTGGTTGGTGGCCATTTTGAAGCCTAGGCCTGCAAGCTTGCCTGGCCTTGTCTGTCAACAGGCCTGCTTTTTCATCCACTAGGATCAGAGCAGGTAGCTACAGCTTTATTAATCAAGTGTTTTCTGTGTGGTCTGTTGAAATTTTAGACATCATTTAAGGCATGGATGGCATTGGATTGAGTTGGGGAAATGTGTTTTTTTGGGGTGGCCTTTCTGATGTTGTTGGGCCTGGCCATGTGGCCGGTGGCCATTTTGAAGCCTAGGCCTGCAAGCTTGCCTGGCCTTGTCTGCCAACAGGCCTGCTTTTTCATCCACTAGGATCAGAGCAGGTAGCCACAGCTTTATTAATCAAGTGTTTTCTGTGTGGTCTGTTGAATTTAGACATCATTTATGGCATGGATGGTATTAGATTGAGTTGGGGAAGTGTGTTTTTTTGGGGTGGCCTTTCTGATGTTGTTGGGCCTGGCCATGTGGCTGGTGGCCATTTTGAAGCCTAGGCCTGCAAGCTTGCCTGGCCTTGACTGCCAACAGGCCTGCTTTTTCATCCACTAGGATCAGAGCAGGTAGCCACAGCTTTATTAATCAAGCTTTTTCTGTGTGGTCAGTTGAATTTTTAGACATCATTTAGGGCATGGATGGCATTGGATTGAGTTGAGGAAGAGTGTTTTTTTGGGGTGGCCTTTCTGATGTTGGTTGTCTTAAAGACATGCTTTTGTTGTATGTGTCTGGTGTGTTGGTGTCTAATGCATGCACCCTGCAGACTGTTTTGGGGCCTGTGAATGTTCGTATTTCCATTTTGTTGCAGTTAAAAGGCAGAGCAGTTGGGGAAGTGTGTTTTTTTGGGGTGGCCTTTATTTTTGGTAACTATCATCATTCCTTTTTTTTAAAATGTTGTGGGTAGTAGTAGTCAGTAGTAGGCCCGAGCTAGTCATGGGCATGGCTTAATGGGTGTGTGCATGATGAAGCAACTGTTCCTTTGGTGTTTTTTTAATGTATTTCATTTTCAAGCATCATTTAGGGCATGGATGGCATTGGATTGAGTTGGGGGAAGTGTGTTTTTTTGGGGTGGGCTTTCTGATGTTGTTGTGCCTGGCCATGTGGTTGGTGGCCATTTTGAAGCCTAGGCCTGCAAGCTTGCCTGGCCTTGTCTGTCAACAGGCCTGCTTTTTCATCCACTAGGATCAGAGCAGGTAGCTACAGCTTTATTAATCAAGTGTTTTCTGTGTGGTCTGTTGAATTTTTAGACATCATTTAAGGCATGGATGGCATTGGATTGAGTTGGGGAAATGTGTTTTTTTGGGGTGGCCTTTCTGATGTTGTTGGGCCTGGCCATGTGGCTGGTGGCCATTTTGAAGCCTAGGCCTGCAAGCTTTCCTGGCCTTGTCTGCCAACAGCCCTGCTTTCATCCACTAGGATCAGAGCAGGTAGCCACAGCTTTATTAATCAAGGGGCAGATTTATAAGCCCCGTGCACCACTTTTGCGCCGCGGTCGCGTCACTTTTGTGAAGCAGCGGCGGCGCAACGCCAGCGCCATGCTGCCGGCTATTTACAACGTGACGCATCTAGGGAGATGCATCACGTTGTAAAGCTTGCGCCACATGTGGGCGTACCTGCACAGGGGGGGGCGTTCCGGCGCAGGAACTCCTCCGAAAAGTGGCTGAGTGATATCTACAAGATTTCACTCAGTCACTTTTCCGGCCATGCTGCGTCAAAACCCTGCGCCTGCTCGAAGCAGGCGTAAGCATTGACGCAGAATGTTAGGGATAGGGGCACTCCGAGCCCTGCTGGAGCTGCTTCACGGTTGCGACGCAACTCCAGCAATGCGCCAACCTTACGCCGGCAGATGCATCACGCATCTGCTTGTCCTTGCGCCATGATGCGCTGCATTGTAAATGCGGCGCATCTGCGGTGGCGCAAGGGCAAGCTTGCGTGACGCATCTTCCCTGGCTCATCCATGCTGATTTGCAGGGATGCGCCAGGGAACATAAATCTGCCCCCCAGTGTTTTCTGTGTGGTCTGTTGAATTTAGACATCATTTAGGGTATGGATGGCATTGGATTGAGTTGGGGAAGTGTGTTTTTTTGGGGTGGCCTTTCTGATGTTGGTTGTCTTAAAGACATGCTTTTGTTGTATGTGTCTGGTGTGTTGGTGTGCAATGCATGAACCCTGCAGACCTTTTCGGGGCCTGTGAATGTTCGTATTTTCATTTTGTTGCATTTAAAAGGCAGAGCAGTGTGCTTTAACATGCATCCTTTACCTGGCTTTTACAGGCCTTTTGTCAGCTCCTGGTGTTTCCCAGGCCCCCTGCTTGTTTGTGATTTGTGAGCGTCCATGTGGGTGGTGGCCTTTTTTTTGTGTTTGGACTGGGAGTTATTAGTGTCCTGCTTTTTCCATAGGCCTGCATGGTTTTCCTATTGGCTATTTGGCTTACTGCTTCCATCCATCCACCCCCTTTGCCAGCAGCAGCTCCATGGATGCTGAGATGCTCAAATAATTTAATGGCAAATAGGGTCCACCCCTCTTCCATTACATTTTTATTTTGGTGGTTATTATTAACTTTCCTATCCTTCCTGAGAGTGTAGTGTATGACTGTACACAGCAGTATAACATAGCCCTTGTTAAAAAAAAAGTCATAAATGGCTAGACTATATCTTTTGTTTGCACTAGTACAGTACTAAGTAACTGAACCACAACAACAAATGCAACATTTCACTGATGTTCTTCTCCTAGCTTATTTGCTTTTAGGTGCACAAAAGACAGAGGAGGAGGTGTCATCGGCATCACCCGGCTACCCGTTGTACTGCCAGCCAGACAGAAGTCCTGCTGCGCATCACGTCCATGTGTAACCAGAACTTGTTGTGCATCTGCATCCTGCCTGACATCTGAAGAAGATGGCCCAAAGTAAGGTACCAGGTCCAGTTGCCGGTGAGAAGAAGGAACAGAAAAAGGAAGTGCCATTTACCACGACTGGTGGTGTGCCGGACAATGTTTTTTTTGGCACCAAAAAAGTTATGCCTGCAGCAGCGTTGTCCGGGAACCCAGCTGGGAGCAGCACAGCAGTCCAACCCCACCAACCTAGGCCCAAGGGCTTTAGTGTTGCAGAGGTAGCCAGTCTACTAACGAGCAGCGATGTTGAAGAAATGTCATTACCGCAAAGTAGTACACAATCAAGTTCAACGCAGGCGCAAACTCAGCAGATAAGTGTGCAGCCGCAACAAGAACAGCAGCAGCCGCAACAAGAACAGCAGCAGCCGCAACAAGAACAGCAGCGGCCGCAACAAGAACAGCAGCTGCGCAACAGCCCACCATATTAGTTGTTGCTCCTGACGTAGACAAAGTGGAGCAAAGTCAACCCACTGTTTCAGAAGATCTATTGTCTTCCAGACCACCAGCAAGGAAAAGGAGGCTTTCTCCATCATCTTCTTCTTCAAGCCCCGCTTCTGATGATCGTGATGCCACTTGGCTCCCACCAGCTTAGTCTGAGAGTGATATACGCCACAAGCCAATGCTTCTGAAAAGGAAGGTCCCAGAGAAACTTAGAGTTATGGAGGTAGATTTAGAAGAGGGGGGTGATGATGATGATGAAGACGAGCCAATCATCACGCACTCCCGCCCCAAAGGGATTGGAGACCAACTTTCTCACCCTATCCAGAAAGGCTGCTACTGAGCGGGATGTAGCACGGATATCACCAACACAGGTTACACCTCCACTACCTCCAGCTGCCATATTTTCCAAGGCCCGGCAGGGACCTACATCCAGCTCAACCATCTCTGTAGGTAGTGGTAGTAAAAGTCACAGTCTAGGTGCACAGGGTCACATTTCAAGCACACTCTCCAGTTCATCTGGTATTGAAAGTGGCACATCCAGCAGTGCCAGAAAGTTCTCCTCCCCAGTTTGGGACTTCTTTTCTGTTAGCGCCAAGGAGGAGAACGTTGCTATATGCTCAATTTGTCGGCAAGGTGTTCGGTGTGGTAAGCTTGGTACAAAATATGGTACCAGAGGACAAGCAAGTCATCTCAGAATACACCACACTATCGTGTGGGAGGATCACCTACTTAAGTTAAAAGAAAGTAGAAAAACTCAACCCATTGAAGTTGGTCAGGATGAATCAGGGAGCGATATTATTGCGGTGGAAGGTGAAGAAGAGGGAGGCATTTCTAGCCCTGTCCCCAGTAGTGCAGTGGTAACGCCCACATCCTCCTCAGTAACATCAGAGTGGCACCGCAGTAAGAGCCATACTCTGAGTCAGGCTGAGAGTGAGACACCAAGGTGACCAAGTACTGCAATGAGACAATCTGTATCGTTGAGCCTTAGTGGGTTCATGAAAACAGCACCACAAAGGAAAGCAATCCAGTCTACCATTGAGAGCATGTTTAGGTTAGAGGGGCAGTTCCAACGCAACCACCCAACGGCACGATTGTACAATGCGAAGCTGGCTAAAATGTTGGCGCTGGACCTTCTTCCTTTTTCATTTGTGGAAGGGGTGGGTTTCCTTGAATTTGTGTCCGCCATCTGCCCTAAATGGAAGGTTCCCAGCCGGTCCTATTTCGCAAGACTTGCTGTTCCGGCACTACATCATGATGTGCTGGAATTGGTTGGACAAGCTTTGCAGCAGAGTGCTGTTCACAATATCCACCTGACAACAGACATGTGGACCACCAGTTGCCAAGCCACAGATTACATGTGCATGACTGCACACTGGATCTCTTTTGTGGGGGTTAGAGATAAGACTTCTGCACGAGGTGCTGTTGACACAGCTACGATTTTTGAATGTACTCGGAAACATGCAACTGTAGCCATGTTCGCCATGGAGAAATCTCATACGGCTGAAAACATTTTACACGAGTTTCGCAGCAAGGTTTTGGAATGGCTGCGGCCAAGAGGGCTTGGTATTGGTTTTGTTGCCACAGACAATGGCAGTAATGTACTTAAGGCCATGGAACTTGATTCCTATTTCAGGGTTCCGTGTTTGTCGCACTGTATAAACATTATAGTTCAAGACTTTCTGAAAAAAGAACCCATAGTCAGAAATTTACTGGCCATCTGCCGAAGAATATGCACTCATTTCAGCCATTCTTTTAAAGCTCGGAAGCAGCTGAGGATTATCCAACGTGAACATAGGATGCCAGTCAAGGCACTCATCCAGGAGGTGGCAACACGTTGGAACTCAACGTATTACATGCTTGATCGTCTGTATGAGCAGTACAGGTCACTCCATGAATATGTCTGGAAAAGAAGAGGGGAGATTCTACTTTTAAAGGCATGAACCTTGACATGGAGCAATGGAGCCTAAATAAATGCCCGACTGAGATGCTTTGTCCTTTTGAGGTCTTCACACGTGAAGTCAGCAAGGAGGACTATACAATGGGCAAAGCTATCCCATTATTGCAAATGCTAGAGCATCAGCTGAATAATGTGTCTGAATCATACAAAGGTGTAGAGGACAAAAGGCAAACCCATGACTTGGTGGAGAGCTTATCCCGGCGCTTAGCTGAAAATGTAAGGATACAAAATAACATTTTGTCACAAGAACATTACATTTGTGCCACAATTCTGGATCCACGCGCAAAATTTGGACTGAAGACATTCTTTGCTTTGTCGGAGATTGATGTTGCCCGCTACAAAACTTGTATAGCTGAAGCAGCCAGTAAGTTGGAAAACGAACAACTGCTAATTAAAAGCCCGCAAGATCAACCCACAAGAAGTACTGCAGCAGGCCATGCAGGATCAAGTGCAACTTCGTCGGCTGAGAGCAGTGCGTTTGGATCACAACACTCACCATCACTATCGACCACAGAAACAATAACTGGATCATTAGGCCGAGTACAATCATTACACTATTGGTATGTAAAGGTAGGCATTAACCCGTTCGACGCGCATGACGGAACGGTTCCGTCATGCACGTCGGTTGCGCTGTGCGCATGACTGAACCGTTCCGTCATGGCCCCGCCCGCGCACGGAACCTTCAGCCTGGCGCGGAAATCCGCGCCGCGCTGAAGGGGTTAATAAGCACAGTGCTGATGCACAGAGAAAAGAGCACAAAAGCTTACCAGCAGCAACCCTGAACACTGAGCGGATGGTCCAGGCTTATCTGGACCACCCAAAAGAGGTGTACATTGATCAAAACCCATTGCAGTATTGGTATAGGAAAAGGCCTGAATGGCCACAGCTCAGCAGGCTGGCGATAAGCTATCTGGCTTGCCCCGTCGCAAGTGTCTCTTCCGAACGTGTTTTCAGTGCTGCTGGTTCCATTGTAACATTGAGAAGGACCAGTCTCTCGCCCAAAAACATAGAGAGGTTAACAATGATCAAAATGAATCAGCACTTCATACCACCGAATTACACAATACATGAAGCAATGGAGGAAGATGAGGACAGCGGCTCAGGTGACGGAAGTAGTGTGTCACATGATGATTACCTACTACTGGCTGACCCCCCAGAGTTTGAGGACGAGCTATACTTACCTGACAATTAGGCTTGCACTTACTGTCTTCCTCCCTTGTTTCCCACCGTTATTTGTGTGTCTGTCGTTCCAGTTACAAACTTGTGAATCACAACAAATCCATTACCACTGTCTTCTACTCTTCTTATTTATTATATACAATTTTCAGGTGTCTGCAATTTGACAGTACAGTCCTCCGAATCCAGCTCCTCCGCTCCATCATACTAAATCTCCCGCCCAAATCCATTGCCCTCATGAATGATGATTGGATGATGGTAAAATACTACAAGAAAAAATTCAAACTTTCCTAGTCCTGCCAAAAGAAGTGAGGCATGAATCAGATGATTACTAACTGAAAATAAGATGGAACAAGTAATGATTGATGCCATGCATTGGACGCAGAGTCGCAGACTGAATGATTTTGTTGTGTTTGTTGTGCATGAATTTATGTAATTGTGCACTGCCACTAATCAACTTTCTACAGAACACACTAAACTTAACTCAAGGTGAATTCAATTTTCCCCTTCTTGCAAATAAGAAATTGCTTTTAATTCAATACAGGAAGTGGACTCACTATATCTGCGCAGTGAGTATGATGACACAACAGCACCGTCCATCCTGATGATGGCGAAATAGATGGCCCGTTAACTTAAGATGAGAAGGAACAGGTAATGACAATTAATGGCATGCATTGGACACCTGACTCTGAGCAATTGGTCTTTGTGTTTTCGTTGTTTGTTTGTTGTGCACAAAGTGAAGTCAAAGTGTACTAGTAATCTATCTTTTGTACACACTAAAGACTGACTCAAGTCAATAATATTTCTACTCTTGTTGTGCAATAACAATTTTACTTCTACTGCAGGCCGATCTTCACAGTCAGTCAGTAAAAGTATCGGAGATGATGATGAAGTCAGGAGCACGTTTCATGAGTGGCATAAACTTAAAAGCCTAAAGGTAAACACGTCAACAACAACCACAGCAGACCCAAATGTCTGTATAGGTGGAATAGAGTGTAACGGAGGGATAACTGCGGTGCATTGATTTACTAACTTAAACTGTAAAATTCTATGTTTGGAATGGATAATGTGCTTTGCCTTTGTCCAGCTCTTAAAAAAAAAAAAAGAAAAAAAAAGGACTCTAAAGTATTAATGTAGGATATGCTACTGCTAAGCACTGTGGACCTGCTCTCTCCTGTTATTGTTGAAGTTATATATTATATATTTTAAATCACAAAAACGACCCTTATGTCCCTGTGAACCGGGTAAGTACAAAGTACTACAAACAACATTCACAAGGAACTAATTTGAAGATATTCATCTGTTAAATACAACATCAATGGTTGCTTTTGAGTCAATCTCGCACATGTAAGTCAAGAACAATAAAAAATGAAGATAAAGTAAGACCAAATCAATGATAATCACAATAAGCCCACACAAGACATATTTTCTTTTTGAGATCTACCAAGCCTCAGCAGAGGTCTTTATTTAATATACACTATTTAAATCACATATAAAAACATTTTATATATACAAAATACCTTTCTTTCTTAAATTCGTAGTGCAAAGTGAGCCCCAGTGAAAAAACCATAACCTTTTATAATGTGACCAAACAAGAAAAAACAAGAGTATAGAAGGCTATTGGAAAATTATAAGGACAGATTATATACAATATGCAGTAATTCAGTCAAGGCTGTCTCTTATTTTGTTGTCGACGGCGTTTTGACCCACTTTTAAATACCGGTTCTCATCAGGACTGTATTTCTGGGGACTAAGGAAA
This sequence comes from Triturus cristatus, assembly GCF_964204655.1. Lineage (NCBI taxonomy): Eukaryota > Metazoa > Chordata > Amphibia > Caudata > Salamandridae > Triturus > Triturus cristatus. Next base: position 163,389,855 of record NC_140585.1, read on the forward strand.
GAAAAAAAGGGGGAATATAACTATAATATGGTCAAATTTTAATATAATGCTTGGAAAAACAAAGTGAAGTCAAAGTGTACTAGTAATCTATCTTTCTGTACACACTAAAGACTGACTCAAGTCAATAATATTTCTACTCTTGTTGTGTAATAACAATTTTACTTCTACTGCAGGCCGATCTTCACAGTCAGTCAGTAAAAGTATCGGAGATGATGATGAAGTCAGGAGGACGTTTCATGAGTGGCATAAACTTAAAAGCCTGAAGGTAAACACGTCAACAACAACCACAGCAGACCCAAATGTCTGTAGAAGTGGAATAGAGTGTAGCGGAGGGATGACTGCTGTGCATTGATTTACTAACTTAAACTGTAAAATGCTATGTTTGGAATGGATAATGTGCCTTGCCTTTGTCCAGCTCTTTAAAAAAAAAAAAAAAGGACTCTAAAGTCTTAACGTAGGATGTGCTACTGCTAAGCACTGTGGGCCTGCTCTCTCCTGTTATTGTTGAAGGTCAATGCTGGAAACAGACTAGAGTAGTGATGATGCATACATGCCACCTCGGAAAGGGTTCTTGTTGCACTACACCATAACTTGTGCATTTGTTTCAACTTTGTTTCTCAATATCCCCTTTGGTTTTCCATCTACAATTACAGGGCGGGCCTTGCCCTATACTTTGGAAAACATTACAATGCACACTTACCTTACCAATAAATTGACATTTTTGTTTCCAGCCAGGCAGTGGCGAGTGGCGAGGCGACACACCCAAGATTGCTGGATGAGAGGAGGACCAAGAGGGATGACGAGATGCAAATCCAGTCCACATTTTTTACCAGGATAACACAGTAACAGTAACCACTTTTATCTTGTTTTAAATAGTTTGATTAATATTGTGTATACAATCTTTACAACAGTGTGTTTTTGGAGTTGTTATTATCATCATTAGGTTTGCTCTCTGTTTACGATTCTTCCCTACCAATATTTAACATTTCTATTTGCTATCAGTAAAAGTATTAAGGCCGGAACAACAGAACTAGAAGTGTATGTAATCCGGGTCTCTCATCATCATGCATGCATTTCCTTTTTCTCCCTTAACATATGGATATGGTAGTCTTCAATGATTGTCGTTTGTTTGTCCATGCATACTGTTTTTCTATGTCAAACCTTTCCCAAAAACCCCCTTCCCATCCATTCAACAAACCCTAACCCATCTTCCCCCGGGCTGTGCGACTTATTGTCGAGATGTGACTAAATTAAATGTACACCAATACTTAATCACACACTTGCTGGGGCGGATGTGGCGAAAGCAACAGTACTTCAATTTCAATGCAGAGCGATGATCTTCTTCTACTTGCCCACCCATGAGTAGGATATTTTAGAGGTTATTTTATTTAACGAAGGAACATCTACCTCAGCATTAATTGCCGGCATTGATTGGATTTGTTTGTTGTCATTCTTCATATACAGCACTAACTGTTAGGCTGTAGGCATAGTCAAGTGACTCGACACAACTAGTAGGCTATCCCAACCACCATTATGTTTTGTTGTAAAATATTTTAGCATATTATTGTTGCTCGGTAAGTTCTGTACTGTACTTCATTCTACTACTCCTCTAACAATCTCTCAAAGGCGATTGACTGTCTCCTTTTCTTTTTTTGCAAATGCTGCCGCCCTGCCAGTGTCTACTACTACTACTATACTACCATCCACCACCACCCCAATCATTGCATGTTAGAAAAAGGAAACCATCTTCACCATGCAGCCATTGCTGTGCCAAAGTTAAACATAAACATCAAGCACAGGTAAGAGAGAAGTTTGGGGGAGGTAGAATTAATAATGAACATGTTGTCAATAATTTCAATTTCACACACCAGTCCAGATACAGAATTCATAGACTAGAGGACAGACTGAAAGTACCAGAAGGACAAGTCAATCAGTGAGGTGTGTCACATCTATCTGTTTGTGTCTTACACAGTCAGCCAATTATTTAAATCAAACACAGGCTATGGGCAGCCCTGCACCAGCAAGGAAACAGTGTCATGTAAAACAGTTACCCCACCTACAAAACATTAACAACATTGCATGTAACATAGAAAAATATATTTAATTTACCCTAACAAAAATAAACTAAACCCACAAAAGCTGACCCACCCCCCTCCCTAACCCCAACCAATGTCCATAGAAGTCCAGGAGAAAAAGTCTGTAAAGCAAAAACCCAAACCCAACGCCCAAACCAGTTTCCACCAACCCAAACAAGAATTAAAAAAGAGGCAGAACTTGGTGACAGGGACTAAGGTGTGGGGCGGGACTCAAGGAGGACACGCATCTGCTCCTCTAAACGGGAGCGGCAGTTCCAGCCACAGTGGGGGGGGGGGCACGAGAGATGGCACTACGGTGGCGGCGGGCAGCCGCCAGACGGTGGCGCCATACCAATGGAGGGTGGTGGCTGGGGCCCGGGGCACTGGAGCTGGAGGAGGCTTCAATTGCTGCCGCAGTCTCCTCCTCCTCCTCTGCTAAGACCACCAGCCGCCGGTATTCCCGCTGGATTGCTTCCAACTTCCGGCGCCGTGACTTGGCGGCCAACTCCTTCCGGTTGAGTTTAGGAGTAGCTGTGTATCAAAAAGAAAAAAATAAGACAATTGTAAAATATACTCTTAGAAAAACAGTAAGACAAGTTAATTATTTACACACATAGCGGCATGGTAGAGTTGCACTATAAAGCACAGTAGTACATAACATTTTAAATCTCGCCCGTCCTTCTTCCTTCCATCCGTCTTTCCCTTTTTAGTTGAACAGTGCACCAGGTGCTCGTCTCCATAAAACTTTCAAAGCGGAGTTGAAATCAGATAGATGAAGCCATTGGTTACTCAATACTAATGCTCCTATGCCAATTAAAGGTAACCTAGTCTTCTAGTTCACTCTTCAAACGTTCCCAACAACTCATACTTACTTACGACTTCCACCCACCATCCTCACGCTAAAAAGGGTGGGGGTCCCGTGGGGACAATTAATTAGGATGATGCGCCCGGCACAGTGGCAGGCGCATCCTGTTTTTTATACATTCTGGTTGGCGGTGCCGAAAGCAATGCTAAAAATACATGTTGCGCTGCTTTTCCAAGCACAACATGACGGGCCCCGCACGGAGCCTGTCACGTTTTGCTTTGAAAGGCAGGGGGGTACCATAGCATAGGTAGGTAGTACCCTCCATAGGGGCCCCCAAGCATACTCTGCAATGTCTGCATGGTTTTCCGTGGCGGACGGCAATGCCGCCACGCAAAGGCATTCCAAAATGCAGATTATATGGCTGGCGGTGTGTTCAGAGAGACACAACCGCCATATTGAACTCTTTTCCGCCTGGTCGACATGTGGGGGTCTGACTCTTTTCTACAGGGATGGCGGGAGGTTTGTTCCTGCGGTGTCGACGGGGCCCTAAGTCTCAACAGTACAGTATACATATACATACAGTACACCCTTGCAGTGAGTGTACTGTCAAGTTCAACAATAGTTAGGGATTATGAATCTAACTTACCACCGCCCGCCACTGGTGCTGCCACTCCCCCTACCGCTCCGTTGGTATCTGCTGCAACTGCCGCATCTTCTCCCTCCGCCTCGCCTTCGCTGGTGTGGTCTTCAAAAATGTCATTCTCAGGGTAATATAACAAAGAACTTGGCAAAGAAGCTGAAAAATGAAAAGACATCTTTATTAAACTCCAATGAGTGAGGCTACGTCGCCCAGGAGCACCTAAAGGAACTGAATGAGGCAGCCTCCAGAATGGTCTTAGCTCAGACCTTTTATACCATTTATTATGCCCTAGGCATACAAGGGGGTTGTACCAGTCACATTCCTAAACGAATGAAAAAGCTAGAGAGGCAACATTATAATTACAGGGGTCATAAAGGTTACAGTTGACAAAGGTGAAAAGCCGGACAAAACCAACATTCTTGTTTAGACAAGCTGGATAAACCCATAATAAAAATGGTCACCTCCCCATTGTAAATAGACCATAAAAGCAGGAACAGAAACAGATGAGAGGCAGGATAAGGGGTGTGTATGTGCATACCAAACTTTACAATCTCCTGTTCTTTGATCTCTGTCTGACCAGCTGCCTAACAAGGAACTGGCTCAACGAGGTCAGCTTCAGGCAACAGGGTCAGTTCAATCAGGTCATTCAAAAGTCATCTAAAGTCATCAGCCTATGTGAGGGCAACCACAAAATGGCTGCTATGCTCAAAATGGAAACCATGGTTCAGAACGAAATCTCCAAATACACAGTGAATCCATCGGTGTAACATGACGAAAACACTCATGCATACCGCACTCATCATTTGCGGTTCGCTGATACCAAAATCGTCATGATACAACGATGTTTATAATACGGGTCCAGAATTTTCAGTACCACAGACCCTCCTTTTTCCCTTACATAGGCAATAACCTAAACTCATGTCAATCTGAATCCAGGTCTATATTCATCAGATCATCAAGATGTTGCTGGAGCAAAATCCTAGTACTTGGTAACTTTCTCTGGACAGGTCTCCTCGAACATGAAGAAGCACAAAGGCCACATATGGCAGGACAAAATAAGGAATACATCTATCTGTAGTAGGTGGCATAAGATCACACACCCAACAATTAGTGATGTTCACTACTAACTGGTGTTGATGCAGAAGCTGTACAAAAGAATTGCTTACGAATTCTGATCTTCTAACCTGCTCATGTTCAGGAAAAGGGTGAAAAGAGTGCAAAGAAGGAAAAGACATAGGTTGGGAAGTGGGTGCAGAAGTCAATTGAGTAGAGACAAACGATCCCACCCATAAATGACAACGTCATGTTTAAAAAACACTAGAAAACACGTTATTAAGAACATATAGACAACGGGAGAAAGTAGTGACCACTATTACAAATGAAATAATAATTTTTCACAACCCTAAGCAAAAAGCAAATCCTAAAATTGTCTAGTAACATTTTTAGGGCTCCTATGCATTTCAGTAATTTTTGTATGTTCAGATGAAACAGTGGTGACCTTCATCAATGCTCTGAGGTGAAAAGGGGGTACTCTTCCACAGGAAATGGACTTTATTCTGCTTTTGCTAAACAGAATAGTACTTTAAAACAATGCCAGCAAAACAATCAGTCTCCTAACACTTAGTCTATACAATCACACGGAAACCTCTTGTGAAACCGACTATGCCCAGAGTCCGTTCAAAAAGCCTCTCTGGCAGGCTTCTATTGTCCATCAAATCTTCTTTTGTTGTTTTCTTTCGCATGGGCCTCTTCATTCAAGCCTTTCATGAGAAAAAGTACTGCTTAGTTGGAGTGCCCTCCTGGCAAACACCCACAGCTCACTCGAAAGTCTCAATGTCTCAAGGCAGTGCACCAGTGTCTCTCCTCTGCGGCAGACACTATAAATAATATGCTCTTCATTGGTCATGGGCACAGATCATCTTGTGCAGACCCGGGACCATTCTCAGGCTCCAACACTCATCATTCAGTGTCAGAGGACACTCAGGCTGCTCTTTCATGGGCACCAGAATGTAGTGCCTTTTGTCAATCTTGGATCTGCCGGTGCACTGCACTTCCATTGGAGCAAAGGAAAAAAAAAAGGGGGGTGTGTGGCCAAAAACTCAGGCCAAGGGGCTCAAGGGACTGCACACTGTCAGAGGTTACCAGCACATGACAGGCGCTCTTTTGCACTGAAATTCTGGTTCTGTGGCAAAACCAGCTCCTCCTTCTTTTCTGATGTTGAACGCCTTCTGATGAAGCAAGTGCGATGCTTTAAACAGTTTGTTGTATAACAAGGGGACTGCAAACAGGTGGCCTGCGATCTTCAAAGGAGTGGCCACACGCCATGGGACAATTTTGGTCTAGAATACACTGTCATTCTCAAAAAGCAATACAAATATAAAGGCAGTAGGCAAAACAGTGCCTCTAGGCTTTTCAATTGGGTTTCCGTGTGAGAGCCTCCATCATCTAAGGGTAGATAACTACACGAGAATACTATCTAAATGGATGTCTTCACATATGGTGGCATTGTCTAATGGGGCAAACACATTTTTTTTCCTCAATGATTACATATAGGTGTTTCTAAATTCCTTATCTAGAACACCTCAAAAGAAAAATCACAAGATACATTTTATCAGAGACATGTAGATACCTTCCTTTAATGCATCAGGTGGACTATGCAATACAAAAGCTAATGATCAAGATGTGGAAACAAAAGACAAGAACTAGAGAGTCTTTGTATTTGCATGATTAGAACACATCTGATCCCACTAAAAATTAAAGCAGCAGGAACAATAGGGTAAAAACCACATTAAAAATAGACATTGAAAATTCGTCATGTTCAAAAAGGTAAACGTAAGATATCTCCTATTGAGATGGAAAACTTGTCTTACTATAATATTGAGTCAGTTAACCAGTCTATCGCTACCCTGACAGTCAGGCTGGAAAACATTGAAGCAGGCCTAAGGCAAATTCTTGAAAACCAGTCTGGTCATACAAAAGGAAATTATACATAACATGGGGGTCCCTGGTACATCACTGCAGTCTGGAAGTGTGTACCTGAACAATACACCTAAAATAATAAATGGGCTGACTGGTGAAAGGAATACGGAAAAGGGAATTGGAACTAGGATACAACAAAAATCCCCAATAACTAAGCATGATGCGACATCGGTCAGGGGAGAAGCAACAAAAGAAAAAAAAAATCTATAGGAAGAACAAGAATTTACTTGGGTGATAGTCAGGCATGTGACACAACACCAAGAGTACGGGTGATACACAAAAGGCCAAAGTTACACAAATTTTAACTCTCCCGTTGGCGACTACCCCATGTACGGTAATCCTAGGTAATGTTCCAGTTCCTTCTTCAGGGAAAAATGAAAACCTGGTTTTTCTTGTAAGGAACAAAAGCCATATGCTACTTAGGAAGCAAAACATCATTAACTAATGTAATATAGAAATTAGGCCACCTTGAGTCACAGATCTATAATTTCATCCTTAGGTCCAATCAAGGATACATAAATGTAGGGCTGCCTGTTCCTTTAAGGGAAGGGGCAGTAACGTGACTAACTGCAGGTGACACACTTTGATCCTGTATATCTCTTTTTATTTTCCTTCAATACCATTATAGCCAAATAGACATGCACTGGTGAAGTGCTGTCTCTCATGTTCACAGCATGAAATATCATTATCTGTGGAATTTAGTAACCAGAACAAGTTCAACCAACTGTTGCGTAGCGATGGGCATCGTCATGACCATCCCCTCACAACACAGGTAAACTTGTAATGGTATCAAAAGCAGCAACAAAAAAAAAAAAAAAAAACATGCATAAAAATAAAAAATAATAAAAACGCACAAAACGTCAAGCCATCAGATATACTTGCTGTATATCAAGCACAAAAAGCATAGACAAAACAATAGCATATGTGAATAAGCGGTGACACACAACACCATGTCATGTACTTTATGTACTTTATGCACTTTAAACCTGCAGCCCAAAACCCAATATTTGGGCCTGTTTAATTTGTCAGGTTTAAAATCCTTACCCTCCTTTTGACAGTAGATCACCAGGCAATAGAAATCTGCTGTCAAATATAACTTTACTGTCTCTCTTCTAACATACAGGACCAGCAAGAACAATTCATGATAGGACCAAATACACAAAAATAAATTTCCATTACTTAACTGTTACCCTCTTGTCAGTCACCTCGCAACATCAAGCCACCGTAGTTTTACCTTTCTAAAAGTAAAAATTGTTACACTGACACTTCATATTAATTTGGCACCTACAATTTCCACTGTGAAAAATAAGTCTTAATTGGCAAATGGTTCTCACTTAGGCATGTAGCCTTCAAAATTTTAGAAAAGGGCTGCATCTTATTTTCTGTCTAAGACTTAATGCAACACTTCGTTTTCTGTCAAATAAAAGCAACTAGCAGGCATCATTTTATTTTTTTAGAGCGGAGACACAAATGTATCAGTTCTGCAAAGCATTTAAAATGATGTTTGGACTCTGAAAGAAACCCTTTTTCTATATTGTTCCCTTTGGAATTAAGTTCTTTAGTTTTATTGATGTTCTTATGGAATAACCAGAAACCCCACTTTTTAGAGGCCCGTAAGGTCATTCTGCATTTCACAGAGACAAGGCCCTAATTTAAAAGGTCATAAATGTCAACGTGACAGCCTACTCCATTGTTTACGGGAAAACTAAAGATAGCATCTCAGCAGCGTGACTTGAGCCAGCCTCTGCAGCTCTCCTAGCCCCCAGCTTCTGCCACTCTGAATTTGTCAAAGCCAGAAGGCCTTTCTAATTCCTCCTAACTCGCAATAATTTACTCTATTTTGAAAAATAATTTCTCCTTTTTAGGCGCTAAAAAAATTATCTCTATTCCCAGATTATTAAACTACATTTACTGTGAATAATTCACAAAACTTAATAACACACATACCAGTTTTTTAGAATAAATGCTTGTTGCAATCCTATGCAATGGTACACATTTCATCAACCTCAAATGAATGAACGTCTCAGTAGGCCCAGCTGAAGTTAGAACCTTCAACCATGATATTAAAACAAGCCTTTGTACTGGCACATTGACTCATTGAATCATAAGAAGGTACAAACTGTAAATATATATCAAACCTAAATGTATGCATTTACTGAAGCCTGAGACACTTTAAAAGGTACTCTGAATGAAAGAAAATGCAGTTTAAACAGTGCTTTTACCCAAATTCGACTTTGATATTTTAGGCATTAAAAAATGAATATCCTACAATTTTCTTGCATAATATGCATTACCAGAATGTCTATTACATAACCCATGAGTCAGGCATTGGAAATAATAACTTATACTTTATAAAAATTAGCTTGTTTGCGCCTGCGCCAAGGGAAATTTGTACACACGAATGCTTGTCATTTTAGTGATGCAACACAACTTAAATCAAATTTTAATGCTAGGAGGTCATAGTATGAGTATTAAGCTTTATAAATATTAAAAAACGATTTTGAAAAGCACTTATTTTTTAAAATATTTTTTCCATGATTTATAATTTTCTTTAAAAAAACCATTATTCGTTTTTGTGATAATTCCACATATAAAAGCAAGCTGCATCCCTTGCCTATCATTTTGGACACATTAACTCACAAGCCTAAGCGCATAAGCCTAACTTGAAACGCATCACATTTTTGTGCCACTTTCATTTAAAAGGACGGTTATGCAAAATTCCACCCGTGTTTAACTGGGAAAGTGCTGGCTGAATGAACATTCCTATCAAATATACTGCAGCTGAAAAGTTTGCCTGTGAACATCTAATACATTTCATCTAAGGAAAAGGCTGTAAATGTATTTACTTTTGCAAAAATAGATTATTTCGTTTTTGGGGCCTTATTTATATCTATTGAATGTGTTTTCTAATTTTATCCTTTAAGCATTTAACGGCAGTTTTGTATATATGCACAATTGCTCATTCTATAAATTAAAGAGCAACATATAGCTATTTTAGCACATCACATGGTTAATTTCTGGATTTTTTCCTAAGTTTCTACTTAATATTAATTAACCAACATTTTACTTAACAGACTGAAAACATCAAGAAGACCCACAAACACACATTGAGCTCATTTCAGACATAAACAAAAAACACTCAGGACACACAATACAGCGCGCTTTAGCCATTTTTCATAAATAGCGCCGTCGCAATTTACTTACAGAACTGTTTGCAGATACTTGTTGTAAGTCATATTTACAAGAAAAAAGAAAACTTTTCTCAATAGTGTTCCAAAAAACTGCAAAAACAGCCTCACAGACCTTTATTTCCAAGAATAGCGGACCCAAACTTCATTAAACGTGATGGGGCCCACGCCGTGTTTTAAATTAGAGCTCATAAGTTGGAGTTCCAATCGGAGGTATCAGACATGAATCCTCCAATCGGGAATCGCTGTTGCAACAAAAACCAAACCAAGTACCAAATTTGCTACGATTAGGCATCTTCGCTCACTAACCGAGCTTCAAACTTCAAGGGGCTATCTCTATCGATACACCCGCAAATGTACGAGACCCTCGGTTTTTGAAAATTGCAATCTTCAAATAAAACTAAGGACCAACAGGGACATTTTAAGGATTTTGGGGGCCCTGGGCCAAGCATATTTTGGGGGCCCCTGTTAGGAACAGTTTTGAATTCATGATCCAATTTCAGCTTTTTCATGCCCTCTTTGGCTGGGTCATTGAAAATGCACATGCGCACTCGTCCAAATTCTAATGATATTTACATGTAATATTCAGGGATAGTTATGTGCATGGGCGTAGGAAGTGTGGGGGACGCGGGGATATATCCCCCCCAGATTTTGGAGTGGGGGGACACGGGGGACAAGGGTAGGGGGGACGAGGGGACAAAGGAATTTCCCCTCTCCCTTCTGTTATCGCAGGGCCATTAGCACGCGAAAGCGCTACCTAATGGCCCTGCACTTGACCTGCCTGGAGTCAGAGGCCACCCGCCCTCTGCCTTTTGTTATGCTGCAGGAAGGCTCAGCCGTTCTGGGAAGCACAGAGAACGGAGAAGAAATAAACGCTGTCTCTTTTCCTTCATGGCAAGGACCGTGTCCACTACTCCTGATCTGCCTCTGGCGGCTGCCCTCCTCTCTTTATTCCTCCATCTCTTCCTGTCTCTGTCTCGCTCCTGCTTACGTGCTGATTTCAAGAGGCAGCTCTTAAGGTACTCTCTCTTGCCTCTCCTTTTCTTTATTTGTTCCCCTGTGAAATTGATCCAAAAAAGGCTGAACACTTTGGCTGTAAATGTCCTCATTTTCTGACCGTTTTCTATTGAAAAGAAACACCTCGGAATGGAGAGAAAAAATAGTTAAATACCTAAATAAAGCAATACAGAGTGGACAGCAGACAGGCCAGACTGTTATTTACTCCCACACACATTAGCGCCACTTTACAGAGTTTGCCAGTGAAAGCGCTACTTTCTTTTTTATCTTCTTTCCTTGAACAACATTGTTTTCCCAGGGTGGGTATGTGCGCCATTCCTAAAGGGACTGCAATACCTGGTTGATGGGTAGAGTGGAAACGTTTAATATGATCGTTTTCAACTTTTAAATTATTTTAGCTTATAAAATGCGGCTCTGTGTTTGGGGATGTGGTCTTTTTTAAACCAAACTGCATACATTTTGAAAGGATATAAGCAATGGACATTGAAAGGGGTCCCTTCCTGGTCCTGTAGCCATGTCTTGAACTTTTCAGGCAAAATCACTTACTGATTTCTGAATAATGAGTTTAAAACCGTTAAGGTAACCATGTTTTTTTCTGATTACAGTTCACATGCTTTGCTTATTCTTGCATTCCCTATGAGTGTTTGCTTTTTCCAGGGTGTTATTCATTTTTTTTCAGGCAGCATTTTACTGTTGTCTAGTGCATAATTTGAATTTAGTCGCAGCACAATTGAGTTGTGCTGAAGGCAGTGTGAGTTTCTCTCAGTGGGGCAGTATGTTGTTCAGTGTGGGAGAGAATGTGGCACTCTGGCCAGAGCGGCTGAATTTGGAACTGGAGAACCATGTTCAGACCTTCATGACCAGTTCACCATACCACACTCCTGACAGAGCTTATTCTGATGCTACACCTTAGAAGGCCCGATAGTCCTTAGAAGCCCAGGTGTCTTAGCACCCGCAGGTGGACCTGTCCACCACAATCCATACTGCAGTTCACTTCCAGTCTTACGGGCAGGCATATGAAGAAGCACATCCTAGATCGACAGTGAATCTGTCACTGAGGTCACAAGACCCTTGAGGCCAGTCCACCTCACCGATTGGTACCTCCATTGGCCTTTTTCCAGCACTAGCAGTGCAACTTGCCAGGGGTTTGCAATGTAGGATTTGCATGCACACCAAACTTAGGGGGTGATTATAATGGCAGTGGGACCGCCACGTCACCCCGTCGGTGGCGGTCCCACCGCCATTGGTGACTGCATCACAGCCCGCAATATTACAATGGCGGGTGGTTACCTGGCGGTCGGAAAGACCAACCACCACGCACCCGACGGGCTTCTTGAGCCCGCCGGTGTGGTGGAGGGGCTTGTGGTTCCTACAATGCTGGTGGTGCCTACCATGCACCGCAGCAGGGATTACGATGTCCCTTACCCGCCAGCTTATCAATGGCGGTTCACCTGCCATGGAAATGCTGGCGAAAGGGACATTGGGGGCCCGTAGCAAGCCCCTTTACCCCTGGCCCTCAGACATGGGTCCTGGGGGGCATCTATGATGCCCCACAACATATCACTGCACCATGTGGCAGGCACCGATATATTTAACATGTTCCTTTTTTTTTTACTTTGCAGCGGATGATGCAGCCAGCAGCACCTGCTGCAATGTATAAGATAGGCACTGCGAACACCGTAGTGGCAGTCACATTGTAATGCCTATCGTGGGGCCCCCACCTGGAAGGCCAGCGGTCCCATTCCCTGATTCGATGGCGGTGGTACTGAAGTCCGCCTGCCATCGTAGTCAGCCCCTAAGTTTGCATTTTATGAATATGATTCAGCGGGAAATAAATTGATGTTTGCAATTTAATTGACTTTGGTTGGCCTCTTATCTATGAGATTTCCCTGTTGAATGTGCCTTTACATTATACATTTTTGGTTGTATGAATTGATTGCATACTACACTCTCCTACAGGTATTAATTTGAGTGTCATTAGGAGTGTCTGGGAGGAATTGTTTTCTTTACTAACCTTTGCAAAGGGCCCTAAACTTCACAGCAACACAAGTCACATTTATTTTAGTAATTTGGGATCTGTTTGAGCTACAAAATTGTTTTGGAGGAAATCGTTAGATTATGCAGCAGATGATGTATTATGTGGCAAATATGATACAGCCATAGTTAAGTGGAAAACATTTTTCCACTTAATTTTGCCCCAACATTGTAGTTGATCAATTTGTAAGTTCCCCAAACCCAAAAGTCGAGTTTGGGCACAATTTGCATTTTAAAAGCAGCCCTATAACACAGGGCTACTTTTAAACTGACCTCAGGCTTCAGCAGTGCACACATGCAAGCGCAGAAAGGGCTGCTGGCCTCTAAACTGCCATGCCCTATTATATTCTAGGGACTTAAAAGTGGTTCTAATCCCCCTGCCCTATTATGTACTAGGGCCTTATAGGAGAGGTCATGCCAATCATAGGGGTACCCTAACCCATAGTGCACCCTAGTGTATGTAGGTGTTTTCACTGTATTTTTAAGTGCCTCTTTCAGAATAGCACTGGCTGTTTAGGCAGAGGCCAGGGTCAGTCAGTCAGGTACCACCAGTACCAGTCAGCAAAACGTTGGGGAGTGCCCAGGGCGGCTTTGCAACACTAGAGAAACACAAACTCAGAATGTAAAACATAACACCATGGTTGGGGGGTTCTCTTCAATAATCAGAATTGATTTCTATCCTAATGAACCCATTTTCCAACATTAGGATAGGGAAAGACGGGAAAAATCACAACGTTCTAATCTATACAGTGAAGTTTTTATGCAGCTCTTTGATGACGGTTAATAGCTCACTGTTCAATGTTAGGATTTTAACTTATAAACTTCAAATACCAAAAGAATATCTCAGACAAAAGCAGTAACTCACTGACCTATTGAATTAAAACTTTCAATAGATAAGCCTTCGATCTCTCTCAAAAAAAGAACATTAATCACCAAAGTTATCTTCACATTTTTATTGTTGCCTGAAAATTGCTGGAGACCAGGAATGCAGCAGCAGGTACTTTTCAAACCCTAATGCACTTGCAAACACGACGCCCCCACCCTAAGTCAGCGGCCTTTGTTTGCTTTGTGCATTAAGATGCAAGATTCATATATATGTTTTTTTTAAACATTTGGTCTCATTACTATATGAATGTAAATAACAATAAAGCATACATGCAAACTGTGACTACATGCCCGCTTTTCTCAATATTTCACTCCGAATGTATGCGATTGTATTTGTTTAACGGGCGGTGATTTGTATAGGGTCACTGGAAAGTGCACAAGGTTGTCCCTGTCCCCCCCAGAATTTTAGTGTCTCCTACGCCCCTGGTGATGTGTGTTTTCAATATTGTAACGTAGCAGCTGCTCACTAATATTACTGCAAATAATCTCTGTGACACTCTCCCATTTCTCATATGTGTGGTTCTGATTTGATTTTATAACTTGTTTATGGCTGTTGCATGTCACATAAACACAACTTTTCTCTACAAAATGTCTATAATAGACACTCACATATCAATCACATGGAAAATAAAGCAAAGGAAAACGGTATTTGAAATAATCTGTGTAAGAGTTATTCAAGGTCATCAGGGCAAGACTGCAGAACAGAGCTGGGTCTGTCAGGGGGCCCCCTGAAGGTCTGGGGCCCTGGGCCAGAGCCCACTTTGCCCCTGCCTTAAAACGTCTCTGAGGACCAATACTAAGAACCAATAGAACCGAACTAAGAACCAATGCAGAACCAAGAACCAAAGAACTAAGGACTGGGAGCGACCCACTTATACTTCAACTAAAGCAGATGGAGAAAAAGTCTCTTCATTACCTGCCTACACAAATTGCAATTCGCGTATACAAACCTATACAAACCTATCAAAGCTATACCAAACAAATAGTTGTCCAAATTCTAATTGCCAAGTTCTAACTCCCAAGTTCTAAATGACCTAACAGTCTTTTTTTTTTTTTTTTTTTTAAATACTTGCGCCAAAAAAACTTACGCCAAAAAGGTTCTCAGTCAGGAGTGACATCTTTTGGAGAGTCAAAGTCAGAAAGATCAGAGATATACTGGGCTGCAGAGACAAAGAATCCCCCAGAACCTCTGTGCACACAGTACCTGCTTAGTGGATTTCTGTCCTGCTCTCCCCAGTAGTTTTATGTCCTCTGACAAGATCACTCCTCCAGATAGCCACTTCTGATGAGGCCCACTGTTGGAGGCCAACTGTGGTCTTCAAAAATGTCATTCTCAGGGTAATATAACAAAGAACTTGGCAAAGAAGCTGAAATATGAAAAGACATCTTTATTAAACTCAAATGAGTGAGGCTACGTCGCCCAGGAGCACCTAAAGCAACTGAATGAGGCAGCCTCCAGAATGGTCTTAGCTCAGACCTTTTATACCATTTATTATGCCCTAGGCATACAAGGGGGTTGTACCAGTCACATTCCTAAACGAATGAAAAAGCTAGAGAGGCAACATTATAATTACAGGGGTCATAAAGGTTACAGTTGACAAAGGTGAAAAGCCGGACAAAACCAACATTCTTGTTTAGACAAGCTGGATAAACCCATAATAAAAATGGTCACCTCCCCATCGTAAATAGACCATAAAAGCAGGAACAGAAACAGATGAGAGGCAGGATAAGGGGTGTGTATGTGCATACCAAACTTTACAATCTCCTGTTCTTTGATCTCTGTCTGACCAGCTGCCTAACAAGGAACTGGCTCAACGAGGTCAGCTTCAGGCAACAGGGTCAGTTCACTCAGGTCATTCAAAAGTCAGCTAAAGTCATCAGCCAATGTGAGGGCAACCACAAAATGGCTGCTATGCTCAAAATGGAACCCATGGTTCAGAACGAAATCTCCAAATACACAGTGAATCCATCGGTGTAACATGACGAAAACACTCATGCATACCGCACTCATCATTTGCGGTTCGCTGATACCAAAATCGTCATGATACGACGATGTTTATAATACGGGTCCAGAATTTTCAGTACCACACTGGCCCCGGCAATGGTGGTCAGTAGTGCACCTAGAAAACATTACACATTTATTAGGCGTCATATACACCTCCCCCCTATTGATCAGTAGCAAGGTTGAAAAAATAGTTAATACTAACATACATCACTAGTACAATTCAGGTAGTAGTAGAGTAGACACTAATAGTTATATATGGTCATTCTAGCCTTTGCTTAGTTAGCCCGAGCCATCAAACCATTTTACCTTTGTCTCTTTTATTTTTGCACATGTGACGTTACCTTGCAGCTTTTTTTGTATAAGACACCTTTGAGCCCACATGACCTGCCTCACACTGCTACTGTCTAACCTACGCGCTGCGTACAAGCGGTCAACAAAAACATTAACAAGCCACTTTTTTAGGACCTACTGGTGTATTGTCAGTCCATATTGCTTATCAATAAATGGTACACTTTTCGGCACGGCTGAGAAATGCTTGCAAGTTGCAATATACATTACTAACGTGCACCATTTCATTTCTCACATTACAGACGGAAGATTCCCTTCTACGACCCAGAGCTTTGCAGAGCTTCTGAATGATGCAACAAGTACCAGTACTAGGTTCTTCTAAGGTGAGGGGTCCCTTCACTCACATCTTCATTTATAAATTTATATAAACTAAATTCCTAGGGGATGGTGGTGCTGCCTTCCACCACTGTTCAGTTATCATGATTTAATTCCCAACTGTATAAGTGTAACAATGTTTATCGTTTTAATGTTATTGATTTTCCGGTTGGTGCTGCATTTTATAATAAAACAATGTACAGAGCTTCTCAATTCAAAATAAACATTTTGAACTTACATAGACTTGGTGGTATTTGGTGTGGACTAACTTACACGAGTGAGCAAATTAAAGTAAGGGTGTGCATGTGCATTGCTTCCACGACTGAGAGGTTGGGTGTGTTATGTTCTGGGTTGTCTACTTGTTGGGTATCTTGGGGGGAGGGTTTATAGACCTAATAGTTATGACAAGACGGTACTATAGTCGAGCAGTGGAATTGTGGTGGGTGCTGAATTTCTGATTGAGGTGTGTGAGGAATGTCCAACCTACCATCACCAACATCCTATTTTCTTGTGCAAAGGTCTGTGTATGTGCAAGATCCATACAACAGTAGTAGTATGTCCTATAGGCTATCATATCAAAATAGTAATAAATCTGGTTGGGCTTTTGTTGCTGTGAATTTTCAAAACCTCAAGATTAACAAAGACTCACGATCAATAAGACTAGAAGTAGTACAAGACGACGACCCAAAGGATTGGACTCAATGGCTAGAGCTACTGTTGAATATGAGTTTTATATTACAACCTTTCATATAAAGAGTGGCACTGGCCAACTGGGCAAGACTAGCTACTACAGTACAGACAGACTGATAGTATTAGTAGTAGTAGTACTGAGAGTCATCATAGCAGAGGCAGGGATAAGATTTTTGAAACCGTACAGACCGAAGGATAATTGTTGGTAAAAAAATAGCATTTGGAAACTGAAACAATAGTTCATGAACAATATGGTGCAGTAAAAGTTAAGGAATAAGAAATATTATTAAAAACAAGAAGACTTACTGGGGCCAGCAGAGGAGCCCTCATTGGTGTCCTCCTGGTGCTGTTCGGACTGTTGTCCTGCCGAACCCCCACTCCCTGTCTGTCTGCCCCTGGGTGCTGATGAACAGGAAAGATATAAGAAAGAGACAAACATTGATGGATGGTGTCAAACAAATACAATATTTTTCAACAACGGTCAAAATACACTTATGTAAACAATTGCAATAACTAAATTGACCGATCTCATCTGGTCAACAAGTAGTATCGGGGGATTCGCGGATCGACTACTTAAGTTACTATTTATCAACAGTAATCCAGTCTTCCATTCTGATTCCAGAATACTAAGTTACAACTAAGCCTAAGTACGACGTACCACCCAATCTAGCCCACCTATTCGAGGCATGCCAATTGTACATTAAGTATGCATTTCCACTTCTTTTATTCATCAACAATGCATATGGTCAAATGGAGGACACATGACTAAATTGTTTGTATACACCAAATTTTGGGTTGATTGATTGATGCTGATGTTCCCTCTAGTGCTAAGCCAATTACCACCACTCATTGAACAAACTAGAAAAGGTTCTAATAAAGACTGCCGTACTAGCAGCATGTCACGTAACTGAGGGGGCATCACGCATACCACTAACAAATTAGAAACTTATACAAAGTACCTAAACGTAAGCATCAATCCGCCCCTATCTATTAGTGACAGGACAAAGTAAGGAGTGGACTAGAGTCACTGTAGCATTACGTAACTTAATTTCTCTAAAATAAACTCGTACAGAATCACGCTAAGAGAGCGCAAATGTAAAGTTGCAAACAAGTAAGATTAGTAGTAGCGCAGAAGAGCACTTGTGTCATAAAAAATCACAGAAGACTTTTAAACGTAATTAACCTGGAATGTAAGCAGCAACATTCTAGCTGGTTGGAAGAAATAAAGATATTCGTAATATATAACACAGAGCAGAAGAATAGACACAAAGTAGTAATAATTAAATAGGTACTCACCAAGTCCCGGGACCTCCACTCCTAGCAGGTCCAGCAGGTCCTGCTCACGGTCCAGGATGTCGGACCACCGGTGCGTCAGCTGCGCCTGGGTGTGCCAGACCCCAGAGAAGCGCGACACTGCCCGGGGCGCACCTTCCCCCACCGCTGCTGACGCTCCCGGAGGCCGTACCCGGACCCAGGCCTGCCACCTGCTGCCAGGGTTGAGGGGAGGTGGCGCTGCACAAAGAAAATTAGTGCAGCCAACTCACCTCCCCAAATAAGGCCCGTTCCTGCACCCCATGTGGGCGCCAAGGCGGTCGCGGCTCTGGCTGCGACGTCGACCAGCCCTACCCTTAGACATGGTTCTGGGGTAAGAAAAGGTAATAAAATTAAAGAAGTAAAGGAAATAAATAATAGCAGGCAATAGAAAGAGAAAAAGTAGCTAAAAAACAAAAAAAGGAGACAAAAACCAAAAATATAGAAGCTGGAAAATAGTAAGAGAAATAATAAATAAGAAAGATAAAAAAAAGTGGGTTTAAACAAAGGATTGAAAAGATTTGGAGGGGCTTGAAAATCAGGCCCCAGTACCATGCAATAGAGTGAAAAACAAGATGCCCACGCCCATTGCGACCACGTGCACAAGTTCGCGTGATATTTTCTCCCCGAGCAAGCAAAAAGCAATGCGATCAAGTAAAAGCGGTTGCGAACAGGAAATATCTACAGCGAACGGGCGCGAACATGCATTGCGTGACCCGGAACAGGAAGTAAGCATTGCGAGAGGACGGGACAAGTGAAAACAAGATGGCAGCGCCCGTGAGCAACCGCATGGGTAAGTTGGCGACCCGTGATCAAGCAAAAAATACCGCGAACAGGCGGGAAAAAAACGTCCGCGTCTTCGCGATGTTTCCAGCGTGTTTGCGGAGATTTTTAGCATTTTCCCGATAATTTTCAAAAGTTAATTTCGCAAATTCCGCCCACCCCTACCCTCCACTGCACTTCTCAGGACATTAGATACAATTGGTCCCCACAAATGAATATCTAATATGGAGAGGTTCACTGGCATCCCATCAGTACTGGGTGCTTCCCCAGGAATTAAAGATTCAATGCCCTGACTTCCTCATCTATTGCTATAGGCTTGGATAGAGGCACTGAGGGTAAGTCTAAAAATGGTGACCCAAAAGGGTCATCTGAGTGAGACCGATCTACCCGACTCTGCTGTAAAATTAATGAGAAATTAGGTATCGACTCCACTTTCGGGACCAGGCCTTCCTCCTTGGGGGTATCATGCACTGAGAAAACAAGGGTGATTTATGACATCCCAAAACTTTGCGCAGTTCCTTAAGGCAGCTACAACTGGTAAATCTCCCCAGGTTTATCTCCTTATCTCCCTTTTCCTTGTTTTCATTATTTCCTTATATTCGTGTCTTACTTTACGCACTTTCAGGAGACAACGTGGAACAGATTTAATGTGAGTTTATGGAGTGACGAACATGCAGCATTGAACAAGTGATGTAAAGGGGTGCCGTGGTGATTTACAGGCCATCAATCCCTTTACATTTGCCCTACATTCTTTATTAAATTCCCTTGATTGGTGCTTAGTGGTTCCCTCCCTGATTTTTTTACATACATGGTGAAAAAGGATTCTAGATATATCACCCTTGATCATACATGAGAGCGTTACTGTATAGTTGTTGAGAACTATAAATATCTCAATGTACACCCTGATAGCAGCGTCAGTACCAATAAATGCAGTATCGATGTACGCTGTAATCTATGGTCGCATAGTGATGTCAAAACCAGTAAAGCCAATGTTGATGTACACCGTAACTTCAACTTGCATAATGACATCAATCTCAGTAAATGCAATGTTGATTTACGATGTACGTTTAATAATGAAAATGTCAGTAAATATGATATCATATGATATATGACGCGCCTTTAACAATAACCTGCACCTACTTCACGAAGGCTTGCCGTGAGGGGAACGGCTTCTGAGGGGAGAGTCGCTTTGCCCGCCTGTAGCGAACTGGGACTGGGAGCCTCCCTGCACCGCCGTGAGGTAAACGGCTTGAAGACCACAAGCCCCAGCATCCTCAGCTCCGGGCGCCTGCCGCTGATGACATCAGGCAGCGCCCGGGCTGCTCATAAACCCTGCAGGCTTCACGTAGCGCGGGACGCGCCTTTAACAATAACCTGCACCTACTTCACGAAGGCTTGCCGTGAGGGGAACGGCTTCTGAGGGGAGAGTCGCTTTGCCCGCCTGTAGCGAACTGGGACTGGGAGCCTCCCTGCACCGCCGTGAGGTAAACGGCTTGAAGACCACAAGCCCCAGCATCCTCAGCTCCGGGCGCCTGCCGCTGACGACATCAGGCAGCGCCCGGGCTGCTCATAAACCCTGCAGGCTTCACGTAGCGCGGGACGCGCGCGGGCAGCGCCCGGGCGAAGCCCGGGCCAAGGGCGGGCCCGTCCTTGCCCGTCATCGCCAGGAAGAGGCAGGGCTGGGCCCCTTCTCTAATTTCCCAGGCTAAAGAAACATACCAGAAACTGCTGTTTACTCATCACTGGGCTCCGGTATACATATCCACGATGGGAAAGAAGAGCATTGCCGCTTCAGGAAGAAAGGGTAAGCAGAAACCACCTGTATCAACTCCCACTACCCCATTGCCTAGACTAACAGCAATAGACAAAATGCTACAGAAAACCATTGGCGTTGTCGCCACGGCAATCCAGAACACAGAAAGGCGCTTATCGCTCCCACCAAGTCTGCCCCTATTTATGCATCAGGATAACTCACTAGATAAATCATTGGACTCTATGTTAGCCACATCTTATGCGGGGCTCCCGGGTGCGGGTATCAATGAGAACTGCACCAATGGAGATACCGCCTCTTGTGGTCATTTTTCAATGGACACCAGGCTGTCATCGACCCCTACCTTGATAGAGCCAAGCATGAATAGGGACCCCATCATCTCGGAACCCTTAGGCAATGACCAGATACACACGGCAGGTCTATGCCTTGATTCTGACATATTGGCCGTAGACGAGGATCAAAGCATCAGCGTATCTATGCAAACTAGGGGCCAGAAAGCTAAAAGACAAAAAGCGAAGAGCAAACGGAAGCATAACGAGCCTACACTTGATAAATACAAGGACTGTCAAAAAGTATCACGTTGGACAGCTGCATCTGCAGAGCCAAATAAAGATAAGGGGGGAAACGAACTTGGCATATTGGATTCCTCCGTCATAGAAATTAACACTGTGATAGAGAATGAGGGTTTTTGGGGGAGAATGGAGACTTTGATAACCACTCTTCTGGAACCAATAAATTTACAAGCCCTGAGCATTGAATAGAGATTGAAGGAACTAACTGATCAAGTTTCAAAATTGGGTGTAGGGTCTAATCAAACATCTACGCATAGTCTGGGGGTAACCATTGCAGATAAACCTCAATTAAGTACAACTAATGTGAACAAAAAGGGACATATTAATGACCTTTCGTTACCCCCGAAACTAAAGCCAAGTACAAGTAAAAACCCACCCAATACGGATCATTCGGCCAGTTTGGCATCTCAATGTATACTTACCAGGGCTGACACCCCCGCAGGCATGGATGAAAACGTTTCCAAAAGCAACAAGCCACAACCCAGACAAGATATCATTGATGTTGGTAATTCTCCTTTTACGCCCCCAGTTAAAATGGATCAGCCCATTCCACCGATCATGAGACAGATTCCGGCTCGTATTAACCTACCCCCAGAGTGCGGACCTTATGTCTTGGTTTTATCTAATGTGCCTAAATTAATAAAGACCAAGAGGAAAATTTTACCAATCTTAAAAATAGAACCCTCCACTGGCTATCCAAAAATTGTGATTTCCCGATGGAGGGTGCTGGGGAAATTATTAATACCCAAAGAGTGGAGTGGGTGGGCCCGCTGAGGAAAAAATTTGAGGGGGACTGCATAATCATAAATTTCAGGTCCCCGCAATGGGCACAATGCACACTAGCTAAAGCCCCACAACCCTCACAATGGGAATTTAACACTACCCTTCTTCCTCTTGGGTACTTCTATAGACACTTGAAAGACAACGGCCATAACCCCGATATTAATTCCTGGGGATATAGACAGGATATGAATCCTTATAACAGAATGAATAGCCGAAGGCACCAGCAGGTTCAATATGTCGACTCTAGGAATGGCCCCCCTTTAGGTAACGCATTCACACCATCGATACACCCGATGCCATATTCGCCCTATCCCATTGCGCTCCAGTATATCCCAAGGGTGAGGCCTCATGCAGGGACTAATTCAAACTTTATTACTGCCCAGAATGAGACGAGATATATGTATAATGTCCCTACCTATAATAGGTTTGAACACGCTTTCTCAAATCTAGAAGAACTGGATTGACTGAGGAACAGCACACGTAATACTGAACGTACAGAGGTAATTGACACAATTGGGGCTCTTTTAGATCCCTTAGAAACAAATACAACCGGACCAAAGATCACAAAGGATGTCACTGCCCCACCATCAGTTACTTGTGTCGATATAATAACCTTGCCAACAAATTCCAAGCAGAGTGTAAGGGATAATTTCCCAGGCATCCCGAGTGGTTCAAACCTGTCCATCTTCAGCTGGAACGTCGCAGGATTAGAGTAGACTCAAGACTGTCTGACCCCCGATGGGTCCAGCTACTGAATGGTAAAGACATTATCATGTTTCAAGAGACTTGGGCTGTAGGGAATGTGCACCTAGAAGGTTACCATTGTTTCAGTGTGCACGCCTCAAAACCTGCGTTTGGCCGCGCAGTGGGAGGACTTTTTATTGGTATTAGGATTCTGGCGGGAGGCACATTCAAGGATTTATCTGAAGGAAATCCTAATATCCAGGTCATTGAATATAATCGAAAGACTAAGCTCTATTTAATTAATTTTTATAACAATGATTTTTACTCTGTACCGAACAAGAACTATACAGCACTTTCCAACACTTTAGTACACCTCAAATCTATTATAGGTCTAGAAGACAAGTCAGGTGTCCTCATTGGGGGAGATTTTAACGCAAAAATTTTAAGGAAGCACTGGTGTAAGGAAAATACCCTTTTGGATCAAGCAGAACGAAGGGGAATTGAATTAGTCAAGATACTAAATGAACACATTTTAAGTAATGTTATGGAAGTAAGTCAAACACCGGGGATGGCCTGCGCCCCTACGTTTAGAGGGAGGGACTCCCGTTCTACAATTGATTTTATCTTCACATCCCCTTACCTAACCAACTGTGTTATAGACTCTGAAGTGGTGGAGTCTACATTTGGAGATCATAATCCCCTCTTAGTTACCCTACACCTGGGCCCAAGCCCGGTATATGCTTACCTAAATGGAGCTAGGGATATTACATCATCTTGTGGCGGTCTTCGCTTAAAATGGAGAGGAATTGACTGTGCAGCCATACTTGACAGTGTAAAAAATGTTCACCAAGAATTAATTGACTCCTGTTTATTATTCGATGGGAACTGTCATAGGATAATCACTGACTTTTATAGATTATGTGAAATATTTAAGAAGGCCTTGTCAGTTCCCTCATCTATTAAAACGAAAGACCCAAGATGGTTTGACTCCGCCTGCTCAATTGCAAATAGGGGACTACGTAGGGCATTAGCGTCTAAGCCAAGGAACCCTACAGAGGTACAAACAGCTAGAAAACATTACAAATTAAAGATAGCTGAAAGGAAGGCTTCCCTACTAACAAAACAGTGGGAATCACTGGTTGTCAGCGCCAACCAAAAGAGTAGCGGCCCATTTTGGGCAGCCGTTAGGAAAACGCGTGATATGGGTAAACACTTATCCCCAACCAGTTGTAACATTACTAGCAGCATTTGGGAGGCTCATTTCTCCAAAATATATGCTGCCCCCACTGAGGAGTTAATTATTCTAAATCTGGGACAGTTGCAGAATCCATATATCGATCTTTCTGAGGTAGAAGTAGCCATCAAGGAGAGCCTTGGTAACAAGGCTCCTGGCCCAGACGGACTCCCTATAGATATTATAAAACACAGTCCGGACTTATGGGCACCGATCCTCCACAATGTTTTCAACAGCCTGTCAAATGCACCTATCCCTAAGACATGGTCTTCCAGCATTATTGTCCCAATATATAAAAAAGGTGACAGATCAGACCCAGCCAACTATCGCCCAATCTCGCTCTTGGATAACACCTTAAAAATACTTGGGCGAGTTATTTACAACAGGGTGTTAGAGTGGACAGAAGATTTAGATCTGCTGGATCCGTGTCAGTTGGGATTCAGGAGCAGGGTAGGTACGGTCGAGCAGTGTTTGAATTTAAAACTGATAATTGACAAGTATAACGTTGCTCGTTCATCTCCTATCTACCTTGCTTTTATGGATCTCACCTCAGCCTTCGACCTAGTTAATAGATCGAAACTATGGACCATGCTACTTAACTATGGCTTGGACGAGGCTCTTGTACATTTCTTAGCGCATCTCCATACTGACCTCAAAGCACAAGTTAGGATTGGGTCGGGTGGTGAAGTATCTGGACCCATAAAGATCGGTAGGGGGGTTAGACAGGGGTGCGTTTTAGCACCCCTGCTGTTTATCATCTATATCAATGGGATAGCCAAAGCATTAAAATTAGTAACTAAAGATGTGCCAATTATCCAGGGGCTTCCTTTACCAGTTTTATTATACGCAGACGATGCGGTCCTTATGGGTCGCACCCCAAATGCCCTCCGTCTGCTTGTGGAAAATTTTGTCCACCATATGGAGGGTTTAGATCTGCGTGTAAATTTTAAAAAGTCTTTTATAATGTCATGTGGGCCTGGGAAACGGAAACTTAACACCATACATATTGGTCCTAATAAATTAGATTCTGTAAATTCTTTTACATACTTAGGGGTGGTTTTCGCTGCGAACGGCTCATGGAGCGGGCATTCTGCCCACGCCATGAGCAAGTTCTCGAAGGCCACCAACTCAATATTGAGTCTCCCACGCCCAAAGAAACTAGGAGCTACCTGCGCCATTTAAAACTTTTTTAGATTACAGTGCATTCCTGCCGCAACTTACGGGGCTGAAGTTTGGGGTTTGGGAAAAAACCCTGGCATCCAACGTGAAGAGAGTCGCTTCTGTAGGAAACTATTGGGTGCCCCAATCTCATCCTCCGAATTCATCTGCCACAAAGAGCTTAATCTTCCCTATATCTGTGATTTCATCAGATCCAGACCAGCTCTATTTTGGCTGAGAATTTGGCGGAATAACGCAGCCACTTTAACTCAAGATATAATCAAAGATTGCCTCAAATGTGATCATGGCCTATTGATTCCTTGGCTAGCTGGAGTTAAAAAAATATTAAGCGCCGTAAATAGAGGCGACCTCTTTTCTGACCCATTGGGAATCGCACCCAAGGATAAGGCAGAGGTCAAAGAAGCACTTTATGCACTTTTTGATACAGAAAGAATGGAAAGGGAAATATTAAAACCCACTGTAGTAAGATACATGGAGAATGACATGTGCCTGCAACCATTCCCATTATATCTTACCTTACCCATGTCCAACTGGGAGAGGTCTTTGCTATTCCGTTTAAGGGCAGGTTCTGTAAAATTTTTACTAGGTTTCCCTTTGGGTTACCATCGCTCAACTGAGTACAGTCCTTGCCCGTGCGACGGTATTAGCACACAGAACGAGGTTCATTTTCTATTTTTCTGTAAATTTTATTTAAAATATATAAATTGGTTTTTAACACCATATTTTAGAAAGCAGAGACCACTCTCTCTGGAGGAGTCCCGTTCAATGTTACTTTCTCTGGAGACAGACGAATTAATTTTTCGCACCAGCACTTTCTTAAGACTTATCACTTGTGTACGTAAGACGATGGAAAATCCTTGATTTGTTGCTGTATCGGATCTTAATATTATGAAACTGTATTGGAATATTGTAATAATGAATTATTTTTATGTACTTTTATGAATTTTATGAAATTCGAATGAAGGTCTTTTGATTGATTGATTGATTGATTGATATCAATTACCACCGCATTACATATGTATGCACTCCCGAACTCGTATCATTGTGGTCGGATTCAGCTGGGATGACCTCACTATCAACTCCGTCAGAGATATGTGGTCAGACCGGCCCTGCGACCCAAACACAAGCCTATCGATTGACAGGTCACAGGTGGGGTTACACCTGTCCCAAAGACAATGGTGCACCAAGGGAAAACTCTGATCGATCCCACAGATAGGTTGTCAAACCACAAACAGGGCAGAGGAGATTTGCCCAAATGAAACACATTTGGTTAAAGATGCGTGTTCCCAAAATTCCACACATGTAAACGCCACATGTAGTTTGAAACACTCAGCCAATCAGGACACAACATGTACACCGCACAGGGTGATCACTCGCTCACCACACCGGACTTCTGGACATGCAAGCACTGGACCACACTAGCTCTCCTCAAGGTCAAGAGCCATCTGTGGCCCCCTTATCAGATGGCTGTACTTGTTGTTCATAACTATGATGTTTTTCAAAGAACGTCAAAGTGTTTTATTGTGCCCACAAAATGCATTTATGTGTGGCCAAAACTTCTGTACTCTGAGACTGTCTTCAGCCGCGCCTCAGTCGCCTCAGTCGATACTCTCATGGCCTCAGCTTTTAAATAAACCAACTTGTTACTTTTTGAAAAATGCCTCTCGTCTTTTCATTTACTTATGGCAGATTTATATTCGAGCAACATAGTGACAACCATTGTTTATTCATCACTGACTTGTGTACAAATAATTCGTTTTTAGGACATTCTTCCAGGCAGTGTATTATGTGATTTAAAATGTAATGTATTCATCTTTATTCTGTTATGTCAATAATAATGGCAAATGCAATTTTTTCTCAATCCATCATGCTTATCCTTTACACAATAGAGCAGGCTTACCATAATCTGAAGGTAGAAAAGCCCCTTGAGAGTGTAGACTACCCTTTGTCCACCTGTGTAGCCCATAATTAAAATAAGCTACCAATCTATGGCATAAAAATGACAAACTTTTGACCTTATCGCCATGGTGGTAATTACTTCACCATCTATTAGTCTCTGCCATATGTCTACCCTTCCAACGTCAACTGAAAGCATTCAGTGGAGAAGCCAGAAAATAAACCCTGGGTGGACTTTCTGGTTGCGCATGTTGGGTGATTTCACTCTTATCGGGGCACATACACTATCTAGCAGGACACGTCATCTTGGGTGTGGGTTGCTATCATTGACATCAGGGCCGGCTCTAGGGAGGTGCGATCGGTGTGACCGCAACCGGCGTTGACTCAGGATGGGGGCGTCATTTTTTAAAAGGTGTATCATCATTTTAAAAGCACCTGCTGCCTCGTTCCTGCTTGTGTCCGGTCCACGGCAGTTCGGTCTGGACTGTTCTCATGAGGCACAGGGTCAAGACTGATTTGCATATGGCTAGGTCTAAACTGGGGTAGCATGGTGAGAAAGAGAACTGTGGATTTAACCCAGATCTCTTGACTGGGGTGAATGTATGATTTATTCACCATTTCATCTATCCTTTGTTTGCGTAGTACTCGTATCTGGCTCCCAGCAACATTCAGACATGTATTAAAATGTCAAGAGATGTCCTGTGATTAATCATCTTCCTGGAAAGAGGCCGAAGGTTTGTCTAGCGGAAATTTGGACTCATCCTGAGGTAGTGCAGAGGATTAAAATTCCTGCTGCTAAGAAAGTGTACCATACAGATAAATAAGTGCATATAATGTAAATAGGTCAGCGGCTTAGTGCTTCTATAAGTGAGGTCCTTTTGTTACTTGTCCTTTCTAAGTCCAAATCCTAATATAGAACATTGAGCTATTAACTGTCACCCTAGAGCTGCTGCAAACTGCAAGGTATATGTTAGAGCTATATGTTTTTTTTGCCCAGTCATTCATTATTCTGATCTATCATTTGGGTAGAAAACAATTCTTATTATGAAAGAGAACCCTTAACCATGATGTTGCGTTTTAAATTCAGAATCTGTGCCTTTCCTGAATAAGAACTTTACCTATATTGCCTAACAGTATCGATGACAAGCCACTCGCACACTACACTGTGTAGTACTGTCTGATGTAACATTTCCTATACACTGATTTACACACATATGATTGTCTCTGTGCAATGTGTGTGTGGTACAAAGTGCTCTGACACCTTACACTGGTATGAGTGGTGCTATAAAACTAAATAGACCTGAGAGACAGTGGTTATGGAGACTTGAGAGGCACTGTTAAAGGGTGCTAGTGAGGTAATCTGTGGCAGAGATGGTCATTGGGGGGAGCCAACAGACATTTTCGCACAGGGCGCTACCAGCGCTAAAGCTGGCCCTGATTGACATTAGCTGGTGCTCCCAACAATTTGTCCTATAATATTCATCCAGCTATCTCATTATATATTGGCCATTAACAGGCAAAAGTTGCTTTTAAAGGTAGCTCTTCTTAAGGTATTCTATTTCTGTACAACAATTTTCTTCTACCCATCAGTTTGTAATACAATCACAGTAAGGTTAACAAACGTTCTATATATATCTGGCTCAGCAAGGACACAGTTGTTATCTGAATCAGCTATTCATACTCGGAAAAGACAATGCCTCATCATTTGGGACACAGAATGTCATACTTCAGCCCTGATATATTTATGTCTTGTTTAAACACCCATCTCTGTTCACTCTCAAATAATTTGAAGATCTGCTCTTTCCTCCAAAGCTACTAGTATAACACATTTAAGATCATCAGGGCTATGTTGTGCTCAAGAATGTAGGTAGTCATTTTAGTAGCAACCTCCAACATCAAATGTTGGCTATATGTTCATTTATCCTTAAAGAAAAAGAAATACATGTCATTGAATGTTTAAAAAATCTAACTATAAAGCATAATTAAAGAAATTATAAATTAATGAAACAATGTATTTAATAATTAACTAACTTTTAGTTAATTCTAAACATCACATTTATTTGTATTAATATAAAGGTGGGAATATATTGAATTTATTTTTTAATTCAAACTTCTGAAAAATAATGTGCCGATTACGATGTTGGGCGGAAAGCCATCCGACAGTTTGTCGGAGGCTTTCTGCCCAACTTCAATGATTTCACTCTTGCCCGCGGTCAGAGGAAAACATGCAAGGGGATTCCACTGACTTTCCCAAGGTCTCAAGGAGTCCGTTGGAGCATTGGAAAGACTAATAATTCCATAAAGACAGGGGAGCCCGCCACGGCTATGCCGTCGGAACAATGATGTCACTTTTCCCCAGCCTTTCCATGTCGGCCTTTCTGCCATGGAAAGGCTGCCAGAAAGTGACTTTTGGGGCCCCTAGCAGTGCCCCCTTCCCACTAGACCCTAAGCTATGGGGCCTGGGGGGCACCAACATCCCTGCACCGTGTGGCAGACACTGCAAGGTGCCTGCAACACAGTACAGGGTTCTTCACAAACATTCATTTTTCAATGGCAGCTTGTGATGATGGCCCTTTCCGCTTGCTGCACAAGCTGTCATTGAAAAATAGATATTTCCAAATTCTGCAGTCAGATTCCCTGACCTATGGTTGGGCAGTTCCAGTCTGCTACCGATTGACATTGTAATGTGGCCAACAGTTATTTTAATATATTTTAAATGAATGTTTACATTATTAATTCAAAATTGATTTTAATGGTGCTGTATCATTGTTCGCATTTGGTTCTACATTTAATATAAATTTGTAAAATTAATTTTAATTTACATGCTTATTTAACATAAAAATACTATGTCCCGTAACTCACAGTGCCCTGTAAAGTAAACTTTTAATGCCACTGCATTAAGTGTGTGGGGGACAGTTGAAGCCTTGAGTCCTGGTGTTCTGATAACTGTGCAGGAGCAGAGGGAATTGTTTCTGTCCCTGCTTTTCCTCTATGGCTGCTGAGGAACTATTTTTGGTCTCACCTGGGACAACAGTGAAACTGTAGGGTGTAGGCCGTTGTGTCAGACGGACTTTGGGGCTCCATCTCCCACAATCCCCTGCGCAGTCAGCAACAGTTTCCAAGGGATCCTATTTAAATACTTGGGCTGCCCCGCTGTGTAGGGGACGAGTTAAGCCTTGAGTCCTGGTGTTCTGTGCAAGAGCAGAATGAATTGTACATGTTCCTGCTTGTCTTCCAAAGATGCTGCAGAGCAGTGTTTGGCCTTGCCTGGGATGACAAGGGAACTGCAGGGGGTAGGCTGCTGTGTCAAGTAGCCACCGGGGACTCAATCTCCCACAAACCCCGCACAGTCAACAGCTGTTCCCAATAGAGCCTGTCTAAAGACTCACACTACCCTGCTGTGCAGGCCATCCCCGGGCTATGCCTGCACTAAAGGCAGCCCGTCCTGAGCCCTAAGGAGCTAGGAAGAGCCAGGGCAGGGCCACTCCCCCTTGACTCATCTAGCAGGCTCTGAATTATTTACCTTTTGCATCTATGGCTCCTTTGAGTTTGAAGTTTTAAAGGTAACATTTGATTTCTTTTCTGCAACATACTTTGGTGTGTGGTGCTTTACAAAGTTATGCTAGAATTGTTATTGTATCCAGGCGGTTTGGATTTGGACTTGAAATTTAGGCTGTGTGTCTCCCGCTGTTTTGGAGTTTTGAGGGGAAGGGTTCTTCAATACCTGATTTTTGTTTAGACCACCCCTTACATAGTGTTAGCAGGTTTGGTTATTCTGTTACCTTGTTCCTTGTTGTTTCCTTTTATTGTGTTTCCTTCGATAGTCACATCACCACATTGTCTTTCATTGTCTAAAGGTGTACCCAGTCTGTCTTTGGGTAGTGATTGTGATGATTCAGATTCAGCCCGTAAATGTGGTGCAGGAACAGAAATATAAGTAGGACATCCAGAGGGTAGGTGAGGCTGTATTAAATTTCCCTTATGCACCCTCTCAGTTCAATCGCAGACCAATTCTGAATTGAGTAGGTAGGTTGATCTCTCCTCTATTTGAGCTAATTTGCTCAAAAGTGGCTGAAGAAGTGATTTGAGAATCTGTTCAAAATTCTGGTATAAGTCGTCATCAGAGTGTGCACCCTGTAACGTATCTGATGACCCAGCTGGGGGGGTAATGTTAGAGGCTTGAGATGTTTTCCTCTATAGGACTAGTTTCTACACCAGTAGTCTTGGAATTCTTAATCAGAGGCAGCATATTGAGTACTGTGTTCTGGATAGCCAGCTCTTCTATCGTGCCCACTCCAGTGGAAACAGTGGGGACAGAGACAACAGTAATAAGTCTTATCTCTTACAGTGAGAGGCGACGCTCCGTAAGCTTGATCTCCTTGGAGACCACATCTGCTGCTCTTAGCAAAAAGGAGTCCAGCATGTTGATGATTTTATTCAGCAATTTAGAAGCCTTTCCCTTTCCCTTAACCCTTCTTCAGCAAAGAATATGCTGGAAATACTGGAATTGAAGATGTTAAGGGGTGGCCCAGCCCAGCCTCCTCTGGGTGATTACGGGCATGGACGGGCCCACCCTGGGCCTGGGCTTGGCCAGGGCTTGGCCTGGACCTGACACCCACACTCATCCCACATTGCGGGCCAGCAGCATACTTTTAAGCACGCTACTCAGGCACAAGGTTTGGTGGAAATTGAAGTCCCCAGTGGAGGTATAGCTTTCTCCCCTAAAGCAGGCAGATAAAAGCAGGAACATTGGCAGCTACAAGCTGCACCGGCCAGCAGCATGGTTTTAAGCGTGTTACTCAGGCGCAAGGTTTAGCAGGAATTGAAGTCCCCCATGGAGGTACAACTTTCTTCCCCTTAGGCAGGTAGAAACAAGCAGGAAATTTGGTGGCTTGAATTTAGTCAAGTGTTAATCCTCCTCAACCTAGATACTAGGAAGAAACATTAATGTATTTTTCTTCATTAATCATTATTTCTGTCTGTGATACACTTTGTACAAATATAAAGGAAAAAACACTAAATGCAACAGTAGAGAAAGTGTTGGATAGCGGAGGGGAAAAAATTACTATACCAACTCCAGTGAGTGCAAGAGTAGGGATAGTGTTGAATAGCAGAGGGAGTCAAAATTGCTATTCCCACTCCAGTGAGTGCAACAGTAGGGAAAGTGTTGGAGAGCGGAGAGACACAAATTACTATTCACATTCAAACAGTTAAAATATATATATATGTAGGAAGCACCAAACTCCAAGTTTTTAATCGGATCCGACAACACCTAAGAGCAATAGTTAACTCGGATCCCAGTTACCCGGTAGCACAACATTTCAAACATGTCCATAACAACAACCTAAACGACTTTAGCTACTTTGTCATAGACATGATACCCAAATCCATCAGAGGGGGTAACAGGGAGAGAAAATTGCGGCAGTTAGAATCCTACTACATCTTGGCCCTTGATTCCAAAATGCCCAATGGTCTGAACAATGGGGAAGAGATGCACCATTTTTTGTAATGCAATTGGCTGTACTTTATCTATATGGAACACACATCATGTTTTTATTATTCCTGTGTTTTATATCTGCCATTTTGTCTTTATTACTACCGTGTATACCATTACTATTTGTTATTTATCGTGCTTTTATTGAATTTTAGATGTGTTTTTATCGAGAGTTTTTACTGGTTTTACCGGTTTTACTCAAGATCTTAACAATATATTAATGAAATGATCGCCGATGGAAACATGGAGTACTGGTTTAATACATATTATAATTCGTCCACATTCATGTGCATTGACTGTTTTGCAATCTAATCCAAACTTTGGCAACTCAAATTTTAATCCTCGAATATGCCACTTGAACTCTAGCACTTAGTTCGTGGCAAATCCATCATTGTGAAGTACACTCCACATCCTCACTAGAGGTTGACTCTTCATGGGCATTATCAGTCCCTTTGTTTATTTCACTTCCCATGTTGCCATCAGGAGAATTATTTAACAAAACTAACATGCACAATTTTTGAGCTTAGCTTCTCTACATTGATTGATTTTCATATGATTTTAATATGGATATTTTATCAATAGGTTTTTTAACTCATTATCGGTGATGGAATTTAATCCATAATATGTTTTAGCACTTGCACTTTCACTTTGTTTACATATTTATATAATTATTGTAAATTGCGATCTTTTGCACAGTTGCCGAGTACAATTATCTTTTTGTACATCACATACAATATGTCAATCAATATTGTGTTATAATGTTTACATTTCGAGATTCAAGCGAATAGCGGCAAATTGTGTCTGTCTTCACTGTTTTCTCACCGGTATATAAGCTCTGATTGGCCGCATGCATGTCATGTGACCAAGACAGTTGTATACTGTCAAAACGCGTAATGCTGCTATGCCAGAAACTGCTGACAACCTGAGCAAATAAACTGCACTGAAACTTCGAACACGCTGTGGTCCGTACCTGTTTTGTTCCTGGGACTCCAAGATCAGACGGGATAGTGATACCTTATATATATATATATATATATATATATATATATATATATATATATATATATATATATATATTCACTTAAAAAACCATAGGTTTCTCACATGTTATAGTTAGCTGGACATTTCCCTCGTAAAAAACCAATGAAATTCCCCCGTTATAGTTAGTGCAGGCAACTATAACTCACGCGACCACAATCTTCTGCTGATGACGTCAGATATTACATCCAGCTAACTATAACATGTGTGAAACCTATGGTTTTTTAAGTGAATTTGCAAGGTTTTTTAAATGCTACTTCCTAACTATAACGTGTGTGAAACCTATGGTTTTTAAGTGGGTTTGTACGTTTTTTTAAATGCTAAGTTATGTATTTATTAATATATTTTTTTTTCAAGGTTTTTCACGGTCCTAACTATAACTATCTACTGGCGACCGCCAGTAGATAATATTATCTACCGGCGGTGTGTTTCCATAGGAAATCCGCAACATTCTATTTGGAATAACTTTGGCGCCGATTGATGAATCCTCGCGACATTTTCAAAATAGGTGGGGCGCTCCGCTCCGCTCCTACCCTGAAAGTCTCGGGGGGATTCGTCAAGAGGGGGCTGAGAAAAAAGGGGGGTACCAAAACGCGTTTTTCCCATGCAATTTTCCATAGGGACCTTTAGTCCAAGGTACAGCCCAAACGGCTGAACAGAATTATTTTAAATTTGGCAAAGAGGTAGTCCCCAGGTCAGGGATGTGCCTTTTGCATATCTGGAGTCAATCTGTTCATTAGTTCCTGAGAAAATTGCAGTTAAAAGTACATACATATCTATAGGCGCGCACCGTGCGCGAGCGCAATTCTGATTGGTTGTTAGATGTCAGTAAACATTAGAATCGGTCGAAATCAGAAAGTGTCGGCCGCCATTTTGTCTCTCGCAGGATGAGGCAGTGAAAAACAAAGGTGGAGAACGTGGAAAGGGGGCAGGGTGGACAGTTCCTGACCACCTAGCCTTTGTCAGGGGGGCACTGAAGGACCCCCAAGGGTGAAAAAAACATTATTTTTTTTTTCGAAAATGCGCGGGGTGCGCGCACCGTGCGCGCACGGCACGTTCAACGCATCGTGTACGGTACGCGCACGGTGAAAAACCAGAAAAAAAATATATATTAATAAATACATAACTTAGCATTTAAAAAAACGTACAAATTCACTTAAAAAACCATAGATTTCACACACGTTATAGTTAGGAATTAGCATTTAAAAAACCTTGCAAATTCACTTAAAAAACCATAGGTATCACCGCAATCCTCTGCTGATGACGTCAGGTATTACATCACTGATTACATATGTGTCTTTCTGAAAAATAAATATTTGTAATATATGTATAGCTAAAAATTAATGAAAGAAGACATGGGTAAATAGGTATCTAAATACAGTGATGTAATATCTGACGTCATCAGCAGAGGATTGCGGTCGCGTGAGTTATAGTTGCCTGCACTAACTATAACGGGGGAATTTCATTGGTTTTTTACGAGGGAAATGTCCAGCTAACTATAACAAGTGTAATACCTATGGTTTTTTAAGTGAATTTGCAAGGTTTTTTAAATGCTAATTCCTAACTCTAACGTGTGTGAAACCTATGGTTTTTTAAGTGTATATATATATATATTCACTGAAAAAACCATAGGTTTCAGGGGTGTTATAGTTAGCTGGACTTTTCACTTGTACAAAACCATTGAAATTCCCCCGTTATAGTTAGTTCAGCTAACTATAACTCGCGCGCCCGCAATGCACTGCTGATGACGTCACATATTACATCACTCATGACATGGTCAGTGACATCACTCATGACATCACTGATGACATCTCAAATGACATCACTGATGACATCACATCCAGTGAATGTGTGTTTTTCTGAAAATTAAATATGTTTTATATATGTATATCTCAAGGTCGATGGAAGAATAAATGGGTATATAAGTGTCTAAATGGATGATTTGTTTTTGAAAAATTGATTGTGTAACTGACTGATTAAGTGTATCATAGTGAATACATGGCTTAGTGAGTAATGTTTACATATGTAAATATCTGTATCAGTCTCTCACTTTGTGTATAAGTGGCTGCATGGGTTGGTGAGTAGCTACATGGGTGTCTATATAGGTTATTAGTTGGTTTTTTGAGTATCAGTCTGAGTGTCTGCATGGTTCGGTGGGGGGTATTACGTAGTGCATAGGTGCATGAATGAGTGACTCACTGTTTGTATGTGTTGAACACAGCATGTGTGAAGGACTGTATGGGTGGATGAGTGTGTGTATGGGTGTGTTAGTGAGTGAATGACTGTCTCAATAGTGTCTTTATGAGTAACTACATATGTTTTAAACTAGTATATGTGACTATTGGTTTATATATGTGAGTATATGTGAGAGTGAGAGATTGAAAGAGTTCCTGTATGAATAAGTATGTGTTTCTATAAGTGATTGTTTAAAAGACTAAGTATGTGTAAGTTTCCGTAGAAGTAAGTATAGTGGTGTGTGTATAACTGTATATGCAAGTAAATGTATGTTTGATTCTTTATTAGCATGAGTGACTATGTGTGTGAGTAACTCTATGGATGAGTGGCATTGTGTAACAGGATGTATAGGTGTATGAGTACATATGATGAGTGAGTACATGTATGAGTGACTGTATAGGACTGTTGGTGAATGAGTGGATGTGTATGTTGATCTTAGAATTACTGAAGAGGTTGTTGTAACTGGTATTGGTATGTCCATTGTTTTGAAAATTTTAGTCTCTATTTTTGAATGTGTGTATCAAAGGTTATATTAGGGTGAGAGGAGGTCTGCCACTCTATCACAAGGATGATGTCATCAGTGATGTCATCAGTGATGTCATTTGAGATGTCATCAGTGATGTCATGAGTGATGTCACTGACCATGTCATGAGTGATGTAATATGTGACGTCATCAGCAGCGAGTTATAGTTAGCTGAACTAACTATAACGGGGGAATTTCAATGGTTTTGTACAAGTGAAAAGTCCAGCTAACTATAACACCCCTGAAACCTATGGTTTTTTCAGTGAATTTCTGAGGTTTTTTAAATGCTAATTCCTAACTATAACGTGCCTGAAACCTATGGTTTTTTCTGTGAATTTCAAAGGTTTTTTAAATGCTAATTTCTAACTATGCCTACAGAGATAGGACATGTGAAGAAAGAAGAAAAAATGCACAGAAAGAAACAAAAGAAGTGCAGAAAGAAGCAACAGAAGTCCTCAAATACAAAGATCAGTGCAGGAAGAAGGATAACGTGCAGAAAGAACAAAAAGAAGAGCAGAAAGAAGCCTTGTTGCAAAATCATCCTGTACCCTCAACTTTTTCAGAAGGATACTGGTGGTAACTGAGTCTGACTAACCAGTCCTAGAGCCAGTGCTATGTTAAAAGACACTTAGAATACAGTGAAAACACCTACATACACTAGGGAACATTATGCGTTGGGGTCCCCCTGTGATTAGCATGACCTCCTCTGTAAGCCCCTAGTGTATAATAGGGCATGGGGATTAAAACTACCTCTTAAAACAGGCCACAGGGCGTTTTTGCACACGTTAACTCAGGCCCCGTCCCCTCCCTTCACCACTGTGTAAACACGCCCTGTGTCCATTTTTAGTTGGGAGATTAAGTTCATTTGAATCCTGAGGGTCCCTAGGGTCCAACTAGCCCACTAGGTACCTCCAGTAAGTGCCACAAAGCTGCGTTGCAGAGAGGTGTAAAAAGTGGCACGGCCTGGACCACCTCTCTGCAATGCAGCTCAGTGGCGCTTACTGGAAGCACTTGGTGGGCTAGTTAGCCCCCAGGGGCCCTCAGTATTGAAGAGAAATTATATCCCCAATTTAAAACGTGCCATAGTGCGTGTTTGCACACGTCACCTCAGGCCCCGTCCCCTCCCTTCACCACTGTGTAAACGCGCCCTGTGGCTGTTCTAAGTTGAGAGATTAAGTCCCCCTGAATCCTAAGGGTCCCTAGGGTCAAACTAGACCACTAGGTACCTCCAGTAAGCGCCACAGAGCTGCGTTGCAGAGAGGTGTAAAAAGGGGCTAGGCCTCAGAACACCTGGCTGCAGCGCAGCTCCCTGGCACATACTGGAGATGCCTGTTGGGGGCGCGTTTGCAGAGTGCTGCACGGAGGGGGCATGGCCTCCGGCACGATGCCAGTCTTTTATTTATTTTAGTTTTTTAAGAAGGGGGGCTGTTTGGTTCCCCTTCTTATTCTAATTTATTGGCCCTGATGACCCCATCCCCCAGGGCCAGTCTCCTAATTATATTTTTTTGACCCCAATCCCCAGGGCCGGCCACTGTTTTTTATTATTTTTAAAAAATATATATTTATAGACACACCTAGGACATGCTGGACAAACCGTACGTACCTATCACCATGACGATTTGCGTGATATTCATTAAAAGGCGACTATGCATGCAATGAATCCACGTGGAATGTATTTACACCACTAGTGAAGCTCTGACATGTCTGATGCCCTACCGTGCCTAATCCTGGTAGACACCCTTGTCGTTTATTTATACAAACATGGGTAGCTATTGACGGGCACATTTAATACACATGCACACCAAGCCATTCAAAGGGGATTCGACAAAAATTCGACCAAAACTATGCAAGAAACCCCCCTCACGGTTAATAAAACACACATCCACTGCCGGATGTGTAATACTTTTTATTTTACTCTCTGGAAAGGGGACGAACATCACTTGAGAGTCACAGCGTGCTCCTGACAGAGCCCAATGCTGTGTTACACCCACCATTGCCTGCCGAGTGCCACACACCTCTGTGTTGTATTCCATTAGCTAGTGCATATGCTATGACACTCTCTAGCCCATGTGCACTGTAACACCACCCCGTGAATATGTCATGCCACACTTGTCTTCGCACGGGTTATATTGCCCCATCTAACGTGCCTTTCTCGATGCCTATGTTATAACGCACAGTGCTATGCCATACATATTACAATCTGGGATCCATATCTTTGTCACAGTGCATATGCAACGTTACACTCCCCAGCACATATTTTATATTACAACTTTAGAGACTAGTTAGGTTACACAACACTGCCCTGTGCATATTACACTCCAAGGCGCATATCGCATAGCACGCGCTAGTGCCTGTGCTATCTCGCGCTCTCCAATGAATCTGTCATTGCGCACAATGTATTGCATATTATATTTCACGCCCGGTTCATCTTATATCACACTTTTTGGTGCATAGTTTATACCATACACTATATCTAGTTTTCATTTTCAATCGTGCTCTCAGGACTATGTTCTATATAACACTGTGTTCACCTACCCTTTTCACGGGCATTACATTTTGCGATAGGGGGTGGAGGGTCAGGGGGTGTTTCTGCCAAGTGAGCCCGGAGTCACAGTCACAAACGTCCTCTTCTTCCTGAATAAAAGTGAGATTATGCTGCATACTTGTTCATATTTTAAGTAGTTCGCACAGACACAATGTTTTAAAAACAATAAAGTTCCTAATACCCGCCTTCTCTGAACAGTTAGCTTGCTGCCCCATCCCCTTCCTCCCTATCCTCTGTTGTGTGAATCCATGGACTAGCCTCCTCCCTCCTGCCATGCATGGTCTGATGTGCTGCCACTGCCCTCAATTTAGTATGATGTACCAGTCCCCTCCTCCTGCCCTCCATTGCCCAATTCTATGCCCCATCATTGACCTCCTGCTTAAACTCTGTGCTTAGCTTGCTGCCCCTATTCTCCTTCCCCCTGCCCTCCGATGTCTTTGTGCATGCCCCTGCTCCATCCTTTTTGCCCACCATGTCCCATGGACCTGCCACTCCTATCTACTCTGAGTGTTCTGTTGAGCTGCCACTCCCCTCCCACCTGCCTAGCATTGTCAGATGACTGTAACCTGTCCCTGCCACCTCCACCCTGCCTGTCCACATGCCATGCCCCTATCCTCTTCCTCCTGTCCTACATGGTCCATTGTACTGCCACACCCTTCTGCCCTCCCTGGTCTGTTGTGCTGCAACTGCTCCTCCTGCCTGCCCCGTGTGGTCTGTTGTGAGGTCCCTTCCCCTGAACTTTCTTGTCTGTGCACAGGTCCTGACCCTCCCTTCTATCCTCCATCGTCCTTTGTGCATGCCCCTCCACCCTCCTTCTTGCCCATCATAGCCATTGTGCTGCCACTAACCCTCCCACTTGCCATGCATGGTCTTCTGTGCTGCCATGGCCCCTCCCACCTTCCCTGTGTGGTCAGTTAGCTGCCCCTGACCCCCTCCCACCTTCCCTCCATGGTCTGTGTGTATGCCATCACAGTCTCACTGTTGCTCTTAATGGTGTGTCTTGCTTCTAGTGCCCATCCTGCCTGACCTCCATGGCTATCTTGTTGCTCCTGCCCTGCCCCCTTGCCCCCAGCCCTACTCCCTCCCTCCTGGCTTGTCTGTTCCATTGTAATGCCCCTGATCCGTCCCTCCTACCCTTTATGGTCTGTTATGCTGCAGCTTTCTCTCCTGTCTGTCCATTATGGTCAGCTAGCTACCATTGCCTCTTGCCCCTCTGTTCTCTGTTGTCCATGTGCATGGTCCTGTCCCCTCCCTCTTGCTGTCTATGGATTGTTGTGCTGCACTCCCGTCCTGCATGCCCTGTGTGGTGTATTGTGCTGCTGCAAACCCTGATGCCTGCCCTGCAGGGTCAGTTTGGTGCTCCTCTCCATGTCCCTCCTGTCCTCTGTTATCCAAGTCCATGTCCCTATCCCATTTCCTTCCATGATCCAATGTACCATACTTGCGAACATTTTGAACTTGGTAAGAGGGAGATTTTGAAAAAAAACTGGGGTATTGATTTTCCCATTTGAGTTACATTGAAAAAGAGGATATTGTAGACAGGAGACAGATCAAATAAAGCCCATTTGAGCTTAAAAACATTGGACGTTTCCTGGCTGAATCGGGTCTGTTGGCATGTATGGTTGTACTACCATTGCCTCTTCCTTCTGCCCACAATGGTCTATTACATTGCCACAGCCTTGAAGGAGGGTAGATTTTGTATCACAGGGGGCCCCTGGCCCGTTCTGTCCACACCTGAAGTATGAGACCCTTGTCCTTGCCCTGCCAGCTGCATTTGTAGGCCGTATTAAATTGACCAGCGGGTCCTGTGTTGCTATATAATTATCCTGAGACATCCTTACCACTCAGCCAGCATAAAACCCCTGTGTAGGCCCTTCTGTTCAATATGTAGGCCTCTTTGTTAAATTGACCATAGCTCTGCAATTTTAGTGTATAGCAGTCTGAAGGCAGGTCTGCGAGGCCTTCTGATCCAAACTAGTAGCCCCCACCCTACCCGAGTGCTCCGTGCTCGGTATCAAAGTTTAACATCCCCCTGAAGCTGTCGACATACAGTAGGCTGCATCCTGGACTGGTACTTGCTTCCTGGGCAGGTTTCCCGCTTTTAAGGAAGTGGCAACCGCAGAGCGTCAAGTTAGGAGAACTGAGGAGATTTTATACATGAATATATTGAATTCCCGTACAATACCCATTATTTTCTGCTTGCTCTATGGAACTTACGATAAGCGATTGGCCTGAGAGACTGACCTTTTCACCCAGTCCATTGTCAGCATTAAGTGGGTAAATGACGAAATGTCTGGTAAAATCCGCAGACAAAGCTTTTGGGTAGCATACGTAGGTAGATGTAGCGTGCAAAGGAGCCCACAAAATGATATAAAAAGGGAGCACCCACAGATATCGACGGACTACCTCGCCGTCTGTATGTAGGTTAACAGGCAGTGCAGGTTTTCCCCAAGAGCTGGGAGCTCTTGTCTTCCTTTGCTTAAAATGTCTTGCTCTGCTTTGCTTGAAGTATCTTATTCTATTTTACCTATATGAAATGTCATGTTATGTTTAACCATTGTTCTCTTTACTTTTGCATTTAAAAGATTTTGTATTGTAATTGCAGGAATGCTTGCTCTAAGAGTAAACGTGAGTGTTCCTAGGTAACATTTTCCTTGGTGTAACTTGTTTCTCATGATGCATTTATAGATGTGTTTTCTCTCTCTCTCTGTCAGTACATTAATTGAGATACAGAGAATATTATGACAGCTGTATGATTATCTGGATTCTGTATTTTGTACTTTATGTCTCTATTCTGCGGTTTCTTTGAAGTTGCATCTTCTCATTAAACTGCCATTGTATTCTGCCTCCAATTCCATGTCTCATATGTCTGTTTTCTTCATTTTTGGAGCAAGCGTTCCTAGGCACCCCGGCTCAAATTAAGGTGCCCCTGTTGTCCCTGACTCACTCTCCTGCTCAGTTCTGTGGTGGCTCCCGGGGATCTGGGGACCGCCCCTAGCTTCCTTGACCCGTAATAGATCTTCCCTCCAACAGCCTCTCTTGCAAGTCCTGTATTGTTGGTTTGTTGCCCCTGCCCCCCTTTCCACTGCCCTCCATAGTCTGTTGTGCTTCCACGGCCCTTCCTGCCTGCTCAGTGTGGTTAAATTGTTGCCTTTGCATCCTCCTACCTGCCTTCAATTTTCAGAGTCCGTGCCCCTGGCCTCTGCCTCGCAACAGTATCCTAATGAACAACTAGATTGCTAACATTCTATATTTATTACAAAAGTGTGGAACGCCTGACATCATCTTGATGTAATCAAAACTGTAATACCTAGAGCATTTCCTTTAGAAATTACATATATGAGAGGGTCTTATTGGCATCAAAATTATGGTTAGTGCTCTAAAAGACTAAAATAAGGACATATTTTCTGAGTTTTCAAATAGCGACAAAGCACTTTTAAATTATTTGTTATCTTTATGTTTTTTTATCCAGTTGACCACTTGATTAAATGTTGCACTTAGGGGAGAGGATGTGGTGTTACTTCCAGAACTGCAGACTTTGCAACTGGGGAACCAGGTTGAAGTTTCTGCTTCAGCTCGACATTCTGTGATTCTGGTCAAATCACTTAGTCTCCCCATGTCTACAACCAAAATGAATTTGTTCTTGTGTGATGTAACCAATGCTCATGTAAAGCACTCCAATACCTG
This sequence comes from Triturus cristatus, assembly GCF_964204655.1. Taxonomy (NCBI): domain Eukaryota; kingdom Metazoa; phylum Chordata; class Amphibia; order Caudata; family Salamandridae; genus Triturus; species Triturus cristatus. Next base: position 163,432,571 of record NC_140585.1, read on the forward strand.
ACAAGTCTGCACTATATAACACTGCAAAAACACAAAATAATAAGTGTTTTGCACACTTCTGTCATTGGGCTATATTTGGGCTACATCTGGGTGATTTTGGGCTACATTTGGGCTCTTTTGTCTCCGGTGGCCATCTTGGGAGATTTATTTGTTATGAAGTTTCCTAATTTCCTCATGTACTGTCTCCTCAGTAGGAAATGCTTTCAGTTTTTTACTTTGATTCCATCATGAAGGTATTCAGATATGTCACAAATTTGCCATAAATTCTGAATGTTAGCACTCTAGTTGCTCATTAGATCACTGTAGTAAAACTACTGCACCATGGAAGTCTGCTCCTGGTATTAAAAGTGCATGTTTCAGTCTGCATGTCAGAATTTTTTAATGAAATAGAAGAGGATTTGAGAAGTCACTCAAAATGTGCCCTCATTTTCTTTCTTCAGCATTAATCATAATTTCTATGGCAAAATGAACCTCCTCATTGTGTTCCTTTTTAAATTAAATGTTTTAAGTTTTACCAGTTTATTCCAATCAAGATGGCTTCATGTGAGCCATACTTTTGTCATAATGAAGACAGTAAGCGCTCTAGTTGTTTTTAAGAACATTCTGGGACATTCTGTCATTGGGCTATACTTGGGCTACATCTGGGTGATATTTGGGCTACATTTGGGCTCTTTTGTCTCTGGTGGCCATCTTGGGAGACTTATTTGTTATGAAGTTTCCTAATTTCCTCATTTACTGCAGTCTCCTCAGTAGGAAATACTTTCAGTTTTTTACTTTGATTCCATCAAGAAGGCATTCAGATGTGTCACACATTTGCCATAAATTCAGAATGTTAGCACTCTTTTTGCTCATTAGATCACTGTAGTAAAGCTACTGCTCACCAGGGAAAACTGCTGCTGGTATTGAAAGTGCATGGTTCAGTCTGCATGTCAGAATATTTTAATGAAATAGAAGAGGATTTGAGAAGTCACTCAAAATGTGCCCTAATTTTTCTTTCTGCAGCACTAATCATACTTTTTATGGAAAAATGAACCCCCTCATTGTGTTCCTTTTTAAATTAAATGTTTTAAGAGTTACCACTTTAATCCAAGCAAGATGGCTTCAGGTGTGCCATACGTTTATCATAAGTAGGACTGTTAGCGCTCTAGTAGTTCTTTGGAACACTCTGGGAAGCTGCAGTAGAACACAAAGGAATCAACTGACAGTCTCTGCCCTTGTTGGATGTACATGTTTTACTGAGAATGTCAGACTTCATTCTCACATGACTGAGAAAGATAATGTGAATTTACAGAAAATAAGCTCTCAGTTTAGCCTATAGATCACCTTCCAAACCTCTGTGGTAAAAGCATGAGAAAATATTTTTCTCTCAATCATGATATCCCAGCAGAAGGCTTTTTCACATGGTGAAATCACCTTAGAACATACCACAATTCCTAAAATGAGTATGGTACCATCAACAAATGATTTATAATGTAACTAAAGTCTTAAAACCTTCTATTAACTGCAATGCTTTTTAATGAGGTGCTATCATGTATATTGGTCCCAAGATGGCTGCCAACACTTCTTGGATGAAGTGCTGACAGCCAATCAGATCTCAGTATGAGATGTGTGGTTAGGCTCCGCCCACATATATATATGCTTTTAAATGCTATTTTCTCAGGAAATACTGAACAGATTTACACCAGACCTGCAAAAGGCACTTCCTTGACCTTATGGCTACCTCTCTGCCAAATTTCAAGTAATTCTGTTCAGCCGTTCGGGCTGTAGCTGTGTCTAAAGGTCCTATGGAAAAATGCATGGGGAAAACGCGTTTTGGGACCCCCCTTTTTTCTCGGCCCCTGCTTGACGAATCCCCCCGAGACTTTCAGGGTAGGAGCGGAGCGTAGCGCCCCACCTATTTTGAAAATTTCGCGAGGATTCGTCGACCGGCGCCAAAGTTATTCCAAATAGAATGTTGCGGATTTCCTATGGAAACAGGGTCCTAACTATAACTACCTACTGGCGACCGCCAGTAGGTAATATATATATATATATATATATATATATATATATATATATATATATATATATATATATATATATATATGTATATATATTTATATATTCACAAATTCTTCCCTCATGCAAAAGAAGTTGAGCCGCAGTCGAAACTTTTGATTTGCATATTTATTCAATGGTGTAACAGCATGAGGCGCAGTCCTGACGCGTTTTGCTCCTGCCTGGAACTTTTTCAAAGGTAAGCCAGCACCATAACACGCCGATTTTCTCCACAGGCTGATGTCCTCATTTCAAATGCACATTCTCTGGTGGACAGCTTTTCTAGTTGCATTGTGGAGTCTGTGGTCCAATTGGCAGTGTAGAATTTCTTCCCTCTGGTGGGCGGTGGTTGTTCATGCTGTTGAGAGTAACAAACTCAATTTTAAATTATTAATTTATTTCCGCAATCAGTTTTCCCGTGTCAAGCCCACTTTTCAAGCCTGACTCGCGTCCAATACCGAAGATAGTCTTCGGCGGCACCGCATTTCCCTTTACGTTTTCACCGGCTACAGAGTATTTCAGTGTTGGGAAATGATGGCGCTCTTGTGGTGGTGCGTCGCTCTTCGGTAGAACCAAGCCGATGCTATGTTCACAAATTCTTCCCTCATGCGAAAGAAGTTGAACCACACTCGAAACTTTTGATTTGCATCCAATGAGTGCAACAATAGGGAAAGTGTTGGAGAGCGGAGAGACACAAATTACTATTCACACTCAAACAGCTATCTTCTTGCTATCCGTCTTTTATCTACTGAGAGCGTACGCTATACTTGCTTTGGCTTTACACTTTGGATATTGATTGCCCGGCGTGCTCCGCCGGGATGTACGCCAACATTCATGGGTTCCTCGCAATCCGGATGGAGCATCTTTGTGGACTTATACATTAATGGAGGATTGCATTTAAGGACCGGCTGCACATCTACGAGTACTGTGTTGTGAGGCTCCATCACTGGAAGGAGTGATCTGCACCCGACTAGGAGGTAAGACTGCCCGTTTTTTGTTCGTCCTTTGGGGAGGGGGGACTGCGGCTCGCACGTCGGAGGACGGGGGACTGTAGGACACCACCTCGGGGAGCGACGAGGAGGGGAGTATTGCCGATAGTGGGTATTGCATATCATTACCGTAACGCACTGTACTCTTAAAGAAAGAACATTTATTGTGACTTGGATACTGCATAACAGAGGACTTTTCATATATATGCAAATATACCTGGTTAATTTGCAGTTGATCCGAAGAGCGCAATTAGAAGTAAGCAGTATCTTGTTCCTGCTACTTTCCCTTTCTTTGACCATTCTTTGTGCAGCAAAGGGAACTTCCCACTATATGGAAGGGGTAGAAAAGTCGCTACCTGTGGGGAATTTCTAGTCAAGTGAAGACACAGTATGGAGGAGGAGGCAGAAAGGAGAGCGGCAGCACTCACTCTGTTCTGCAGAAGAACAGTGCCCAATAGCAGGCCCAAGACTAGCAATTCAAAAGATCCATCAGCACAACTACTTGAAGAAAAAGTAAATAAACTGGAAAAACTGAGACGAGTGGAAATATCAAAATGGTGGGAGGCTATGTCCCTTCAAAATTATGTAGAGCAAAACATGGCACCAAGGGGATTACGGATATTTGTTACCCCCACTTATGAAGCCCCGAATCCCAAAATGCTGGAAGAGTGGTCACAGCATTCAGCAACTAGCTCAAAGGGGATGATGGAAATATTGATCAAATATGCCTGGCAGGACAGAGATGAATTACTTAAACAGATTAAAATCATCATGACAGATTTGCAGCAAACACTTGAGAGCAATGCCTTAAAAAAGATTATTGATCCCATGAAAGAACGTTTGGGGAGACATGAAGAGGAGATCAACGCAAGAAAATTAAGAAAGATGAATAGAGACTACGCTGATTACGAGAGTGGAAGAATCCTGAATTTCAGCAAAAAATATGACCATTTGTACAAAGTGCAGGATACCATTATGACATCTACCTCATCTGCTAATACAAACCTAACTAATGACAATACCATCATAAGGGATACCGAGTCTGATGTCTCTGAAGGTAATACATCTGGGGAAGAACGTAGCCTGAGACAAGTGAATTTTTTAGAAGAGTTTCGGGTCCTACAGAAGGATCGACAAACAACACGGGAGAACCCACCTCCAAGAACACGGGGACGGAGACGAGGAAGAGGCAGGGGAAACGCCGGAACAGAAAAAAGAGACTTGCACAACGGTGGTACAACAGACAGAGGAAGGGGCAACATGGGAAACCAGAGAACACGCTCCAACAAAAATTATTGATGGATATGAACACGGTAAATCAGACTGTGGTTAATTTATCCAAAAGACCAATGAATGACACTGAAAAAAGAACTCTATGTCTAGGATTGTCGTTTTGTCCCTCTTCCTCTTTTAACTATACTGAAACCAGAATAGACTTGTTTAAGTATGTGAGAAAACTAAAACTAAAAAAATGGCACATACTTAAAAGACAAAATCGGTACCTTACTAACATGTCTAGTCAAGTTCAGAGTAATGAAAACCTGGCAATAGGTGATATTGACACCTTGATCACGTTGGTTGAACTAGCACAGGCTGATGAGAATACACTAATGGAGACCAACACAACACAGGTCCTTAACCAAATGGAATTGAACACAGGAGGAGTGCCCAAGACACATTTCAAAAATAAGTCTACTTTTGTACCTCCTTTACCTCATGACAATATAGATACCTTCCAGGATTGTATTGTTAAATCACTCATCGAGCTTAGATTCAGTAAGAACAAAAAACACCAGACAAAAAAGTGCAATAATCTTTCTTGGACACAAAGACAGGCATTAATTCCCTCTCTAATGATACTTTGATAATTATTCGCCCTGCTGACAAGGGAGGAAATGTTGTCATTTTGAATAGGGAGGACTATATCAATGAGGCTTTACGCCAACTTGATGACACCAACTTTTATGCACATGTGACTTGGGACATCTATAATCAAAGTATAGTGGAGATCTGGGACAAACTGATCACCTGGAGGGATAAGGGGCTACTAGAGTGGGAAGAATTTTGCTATTTAAAAAATGGTCATCCTCGACTTTCCATTCTTTATCTTTTGCCAAAACTACATAAAGATAACATCAAACCTCCAGGACGCCCCATTGTTTCATCCATTGGATGTGCCAGCGAACACATCTCTAAATACGTTGACCATTTTCTAAGAGAATTTGTGGTATTACTACCCAGTTATCTTAGAGATACAAAAGATTTTCTCCACAAAATCGATAATCTATTATGGCAACCTAGTTACCTCTTTATGGTTTTAGATGTACAGTCTCTTTATACCATAATAGACCATGTCCAGTGAGTGGAAGCATGTGAATTCTTCCTTAAGCAGAGACCCCTCAGATATCGAGATCATAGTCAAATGATTATTGAGATGATCAGATACTGTTTACAAAATAAAAAATTTTCATTCAATGGCGCCCTCTACAGACAGGTAAACGGTACTGCTATGGGTTCCTGCTTCGCTCCCAGTTTTGCCAATCTGTTTATGGGCTACTGGGAGCAGGAGATCTTTACTAACAACACCTTTCAGGAAGACTTACAAAAAGTTGTTATGTGGCAACGCTACATAGACGACTTATTCATTATCTGGAATGGTCAGAAAGGGGAAGATACAACAGATACAACATCATTCTGTCAGGCAGCATCGACGCCCATAAGGTTGAGTTTCTGGATGTGAGTCTACAGGTTCGACAAGGTAAAGTGCATACCACTCTCTTTCGAAAAGCAACTGCAGGTAACAGTGTCCTACATGCCCTCAGTAGCCACCCAGATGTACTCAAGTGGAGTATACCTTATGGGGAGCTATTGAGGGCAAAAAGGAACTGTAACAGTCCTGAGTCTTATTGGGACGAAAGAGACAACATCATTGCTAGGTTTCTCACTAGAGGTTACCCCAATTGGGTCCTTAATAAAGCCAAAGACCGTGCTGAAGGGGTAGAACGATTGGAGACCCTAAAAGACAAAGTGGTGGCACAAGAAGACCAAGGAGATGCGGGCACTCGCCTAATTCTCACATACAATACTGATGCACAAAAAATCAAACAGATAGTGTTGAGACACTGGAACATCCTTAAGGCAGATACTACACTGGGAGATTCCATTACTGACAGACCTACTGTAACTTACAGGAGGGACACAAATATTCGAGATTTAGTTGTAAAAAATGATATCACCCACTATCCTAATCCAGCCAATCATGGCCTCATGGGATTCTTTCCATGCGGCCATTCCAAAGCCTGTAAGTACAGCAAATACAAAGGTTTTCTTGAATATAATGGTGTGACAAGAGGAATCAAACAATTTTTGACATGCAGTACCAACTTTGTAATATACGCTATCATATGTACCTGTAACCTTTGGTACATAGGTAGCACGACATGTCCAGCGAAAAAGAGGGTTCTAGAACATCTCAGAGCTATCATTAAATACGACCCCAAATACCCTGTTGTCCAACAATTCCATGAACGTCACTGTTCTAATGTCGCTGAAATGAGTTACCTGATTATAGAACAGATCCCTAAAAATCCGAGGGGAGGGGATAAAGTTTTGGTCCTGAGACAAAAAGAATCTAAGTATATCATAGATTTTCAGACCAAATTCCCGGGAGGCCTCAATATCGATGAAGAACTGTCAATTCACCTTAAAACCTGATTTTAACATTATGCTGCCTTTTAGCTTGCTGAAGTATGCAGTTTTGATGTCATATATTATATGGTTAAGTTATTGCCGTTTTAGACTGCATGGACCTCTCTTTATCATATGTACCTTTAATACGTACTGTGATTTTGGATGAAATATTTCACGGTTTTAATCCTATTTTTATGTTTTATATTACTTTACAGGAGAGAAGGAAGGGGCCCCTTCACATGTCTGCACCTGCACGGGCATCCTACCCTTTTTCTCCGTTCCTCTCCGTTTTGTTCAGCACTTCTTCACAAGTCTTCACTCTTGTAATTCAGATCAGCAGTTAATGAAGGATAGACCAGCCTCAGGTGTATTTGTTATCAGTTTTCTCTTCATTATTTGAATGTGTTTAATGGTGCATACCTAACTACTCATAACGGTCTGACTAGAAGCAGTATGTTGAGCACTGGCTCTACTATTGTATCTGAGGAACTGTATACTATTCTCCGGTACAATTAACGTATGAATTCAATGAGGGAGATGTTAATTACATTTATGTTAGTACTTTTAGCACTGACTTGGACACCAATATATATTTGACGTCTTTTGTTTCCCTTAGCAGGATGCACCTCTTGAGCACTGTAAGGAAGAGCATTGGCTCTGATTTCTTGTACTTAGGATACACTTCCGTGGGTACACAACGAAGGGAATATTTAGCATGTGATGTGTGGTGTAGCAGAGTAACTACATATCATTTAGAGATGTATTTGTCACTTCGACAATTACTATATAACTGGATGAGGGATATATAGAACTACACTCACGCTAATATTCGAAGCACTGGCTCGATGAAATACATGTATTTGATGCCTTGCGCCAATAATAAGGGATGCATCATTCCATCCTTAATAGAAGGAGCACTGGCTCTGATTATATGGGTGCTTGATGGGGTTGTTTTCTTGTATACAAGACATACTCCCTTGGATACATAGCTAAGGTTACATCTATCTAGCTATGCGTGGCCAACCCATAGATTCCTCACATACACAAATACGTATTTCTAACTTACTCTTGGTTGGAAATTCTGTGGCATTAAGTTTATAACATTATCCTCTGAATCTTGATGAATATGGTAAAATATGTACTCATTGTGCCTGGTCATGGTATTTTACTATGGTTAGCTGTGATCATTCGGCATTACTCACTAAATTACGTTAGAGTCTTACCAATCCGATATGGCCACTATTAATCGATCTTGACATATGGCAGACATGCAAACATTTAATTTGATCGTTAAATTAAGTTTTTTCTGTACGGAATTGTAAACTGTATTGTGCCGGAGCGGTACGATGGTGTTTATTTTTGCCAATAGCATGATGATCCAATTGTTTTACATACTATTTGCACAGGCTAAGATGGCCGCCATCGGTTGATTAACACTGTATGCAGCTAAACCGAATCCTTTGTGGATTTTGTTTGTTTTAGGAATGGCCGAATGTATATCTAAAACTGCCGATGTTGAATTACAATCACACGTGATCAAGGCTCTTCTCCGAAACGCGTTGTGTGAAATAAACACTCGACTACCCTAAAAAAAAAAAAAAGTGTGAAATAAACACTCGACTATCCTATCTTCTTGGTATCCGTCTTTTATCTACTGAGAGCGTACGCTATACTTGCTTTGGCTTTACACTTTGGATATATATATATATATATAATTTCAGAAATTGACGAAGGCTAAGTGCCGAAACGCGTCTTTGCCCAGAGTTCAAGTAATAAATCTTTTTGAACTCTCCCCCGTGAGTGCTGTCGTCCATTATGGGTACGATTTCCCGATGGAATCGTGAGCTATATATTTGAAGCGGGAACACCCCCGCTTGGCGTGTGCCCGTTCAAGAGTGCAACTGGCTGGTGTTGTGGAGCATGAATATATATATATATATATATATATATATATATATATATATATCGTTTCCAGAAAATTGTTGCGAAATCCCCGCGGGGATTTCGCAACAATTTTCTGGAAACGATAAAGTTCGAACTGCTCCCGCCGCTTCGGAAACGATTATCACGTTACTAAGGGTAAGCGAGCATCTGTGGGAACAGGCGGGGAGGCATCGTAAATTCGCACCGGAGGGTGGGTCTTGTGATAGTATCCCTGTCTGTTTCCCCCGTGTTTGCTGACGCTACCAGAACGGTAACAACTTGGAAGCAGACGCAGCACCCGCGTTGAATAGTCGCGTTGGGTGCCGTGGGACACGTTGTGCATTGACTTTCTATCTATCTGAATATGAACGAATGGGAGACACAAAGAAGGAATGAGGCGCTATCCCTATTTGATGAAGGTCTAGATAACATCACTGTCCCATCCGCCACAAGTATTGGTGGCAACACAGCGGAATTCTCTTTAAAGCAGAAATTATTTCAACTTGAAAAATTATCCAAAAGAGAAATAAACAAATGGTGGGAAATTACCTCATTAACTAATTATATAGAAGTCAATAGAGTGCCTAGAGGACTTAGAATCGCCATAATTCCAACCTATGAGAATCCGAATCCGGAACTATTGAAGGAATGATCGTCATTTATGGCAAAAACGTGCAAAGGCATGTTGGAGATGCTGGTCAAGTACGCCAAAATTGATTTGGAGACTACAAGAAAAGAATTACTAGAACTCAGAAAAGATCTTGAAAAATCGAACACTGATAAAGCTGTTATTGATTTTCAAAAACAACTGGTTGACAAACTAAAGACCTATGAAGACACTATAAAAGCTAAGAAACAGAGAAAATTCCTACGTGACAAAAAAGATTATGCCGAAGGTCGTATCCTGACATATGCGAAACGTTTTGACTGGGCACAAAGGAATCTACACACTATTCAACGGCAAAGGCAACAAGAACTGGTATCAACGGGCTCCAGCTCAGAATTAAGTTCGGATACAGAAGCTCAAAGCATCCCTTTAGGAGCACGTCCCCTAACCTTCTTGCACGAGTTTCAAATTCTGAAACAGAGGAAGGATCAGGAAGAAAGACCACAAACCAAGAGAGGAAGGGGAAAAGGAAGAGGCGCCAAAAGAGGGAGAGGAGCAGGAACAAGAAAAGACTTCGAGTAAAGAACAGACGTGGAGGCAGAAACAAATCAATATCTTTACCATCTAATGTGGATGAGCAGACTAACAAATCAGTAATTAATCTGTCCTCGAGAAATATCACAGCGGAAGAAGTAGCATTATTGCAATTAGGGCTTTCTTTCTGCCCCACAACGGACATAAATTTTGTCAACACACGGATTGACCTGTTCCTGTATATTCGCAAGCTAAAGCTTATGAAAATCTATAAAACAAACACCAAATCTAAAACACTGAGAATGGGCTGTACTTTAGGTGAAGAGGATTTCAATCTTAATATTGAAGATGCCAATCTCATTTTGAATATACATCAAATGGAGGAAGATGTAACGGACTTATCAGTGAAAGAAAAAAGCAAGATACTTATCAATGCGGGTTGTAGACCAGATGCCGCATATTGCACAGGCCTAAGACCAAAGTCTAAATTTAATCCTAATGTCCCACATGATAACATCAAAACTTTTAACCAAACTATGATTTGGGAAATCAACAAACTTAAGGAACAGAGGATAAAAAGAAAAGAAGATAACTTAACAATAACTCAAAGGAAGGCCCTAAGAGCTCTCTCGAATGACACCAGCATAATAATTAAACCCTCGGATAAGGGTGGCAACGTAGTCGTAATGGACATCGCCCAGTACAATCAGGAAGCGTTCAGACAATTAAACGATACCTCATGCTATGAGGAGATAAACTGGGGGACCTACAAAGCTTCAATTACTGATTACCATCTATTGCTAGAGGGCTGGCGGAGGGATGGACTATTGTCTACAGATAAATTTGCGTTTTTGAAAACTGAAAACCCACGTATTCCTTGCTTTTATCTATTACCCAAGGTCCACAAGCACCCCACTAGACCACCGGGAAGACCAATCGTATCATCCAATGGAGGATTATTGGAGAACACCGCAATCTTCCTAGCTCTCTTTCTTGCACCACATGTTATCAAATTACGATCATACTGCAGGGACAGTACCGATTTTCTACGCAGAATACATGACATTACATGGGAAAGTAACTATCATATGATAGCACTAGATGTGTGTTCCCTCTACACATCTATAGATCAACAGAAGGGTGTGGAGGCCTGCATGTATTTTCTGAAACAAAGACATATATCATTATGGGAACACACCCAAATGTTGGAAAAGATGATGCTTTTCTGTTTGGAGAAAAATATGTTCATTTTTGGTAAAACATTGTTTCGCCAAAAGTCGGGTACAGCGATGGGAACATCTTTCGCGCCCAGTCTAGCGAATCTTTTCCTAGGGTGGTGGGAGGAATGTATTGTATGGGTAGACGAGAATGAGCAGTATGTACAACACATCCCAATCTGGATCAGGTATATTGATGACCTGTTCCTGATTTGGGATGGTTCTCTAGATTTGGCTAAAGAATTCATAAATAAATTGGGGGACAATAATCTCAATTTGTCATTTACACACTCCATCAGCACCTCACATTGTGAATTTCTGGATGTAGCCATCAACATAGAAAACAACCGGATAGTAACCACCCTTTTCCGTAAAGAAACCTCAGGGAACACCCCACTTCATGCAAATAGCAACCACCCTATACCACTCCGAAACAGTATTCCCTTTGGAGAGTTCCTTCGGGCTCGAAGGAACTGCAATACCGAAAGTGGTTTCTCCAAAGAAAAACGTACTATGGAAATGAGATTCGAACAAAGAGGCTATCTTCCTAAAGTGATCTCAACAGCAATTAAAAAAGTTGAGAATATTTCACGCAATGAGGCACTGTTCTCTTCGCAAAAGAAAAGGGAGAAAGAGAAAGGGACAGTTATACCTAGGCTGATTACCACTTATAACAGCAGATCGAACACTTTAAGATACCTCATGAAGAAACACTGGGGATTACTTGAATCTGACCCCGTTATTGGTACGGAGATAGGTCCTGCTCCACTAATAACATATAAAAAATCCAAGTCCCTTAAAGATCAACTTGTGCACAGCTATCAGAACATTCCGGAGAATATCACATGGCTAGGAACTGCTAAGGGTTTTAAAAAATGCGGCTCGTGCAAGGCATGTGAGCACAGCAAAAATTGTGACAGTTATATCGTAGGAAAAAACAGAAAAATGATCAACAAATTTATAACCTGCACCAGTGACTATACCATCTATGTCCTGGAATGCCCCTGCGGTATGAACTATGTGGGCAGCACGAAACTACAGCTTAAGACCCGCATTTTACAACACATGAGAGCCGTGACCAATATCGACCTCAACTACCCTGTAGCGAGGCATTATCAAGAGAAACATCAGAGTAATGCCAAATGGATTAAATTCTATGGCATTGATAGGATCTTACCTCGCCAAAGAGGGGGAGATCGCGAGAAACTTCTAAGAATTACTGAGTCCAAGTACATCATCGAACTCAACACTAAGATCCCTAATGGGATGAACTATGGTGAAGAACTGGCCACCCATATAGGGGTTTAGACTCTTCCACTGACGTGTTCTCCTTATGTTCATATTGTATTTTTACACCTTTTTCCTTTCTTTTAATACCGGTGTCAAGGGCATAATTATAATAATGACCAGTGATGGTATTATGCTGATATATTTTCTAAGATTTATTGTCTATCACTAGCTAGGCTTAGCAGAGTGATATGTTGCCCCAACCCTCCGGTGACATTTAGTTTTATCTCATTTTAATTTCTCACTGGGTGTATTCATTCGAATAGATTAAATTTTTCACGGTTTTCACCACGAACAGCTGATGACCCCCGCCCCGTAATATCCCTCTTTTCTTGAAAATGATATACTTAATACAGTGGTAGAAGAATTTTATCGCTGATATAAATTGTTTATTTGTTTATTTATTTATTTTGTTATCAGAATATATACCTTTTCATTATGAAATAATGCCTATATGATGTTGAGGCAATGGCCGATTGTATGAAACTGCTACATGAATAGAGTTTGGGTACATTACCCGGTGATGATTTAACTTAGCACAATGGTACTATCAACAGAGCGTAAAGATGTTAGAATGTGGGTACATTACCCAAGCACGTCTAGGACTCCCCGTTTCTATCATTTCTGAAGGATATAAATTAATAAGTTATGTCACATCCAGGAGATATTGCACTTTAGTATCGATAAATTGAACTGTGACTTGGATTATTTTCCTGTCCTTTTCTATTGGGGTATGTAAATTATTGCATATTCCGGTGATCATTAATAGTATTGGTTGACCATAAGCAATATTTACGATGTGACCGAACCTGAATTTGAATAATTGTGACTTATATAAGGGAATGTCAATGGAGTGGAGCATTTTTCGTGTCGCAATGTGAGTACATTACCCCCTGCACTCTGGGTACCTTTACTGATATTCAATATGAATTTGTTTTATAATTAATGAGATATTGCATTGGAGCGTTCACAGGCAGTAATACAATTGTCTTTTCTTTTCCCCCAAAAAATTTCTAGTGGACTTGTAAATAATCATATCAACATTATTATTATTTGTAAGCTTCGATCATTATTATTGACTGTTCTATAAGCAATTGTATTGTTGATATCACAAAAACTTACACAAATGAAATGTTTGATGGCGATAGTATTTCCTCACTGTTAATCAACTATGACCTGTATTTCTAAGGGAATTGGGGCACGGGTCACTAACTTGACAAAGGCTTCTCCGAAACGCGTAGTTCTGTTCATTTAAAGCAATAAATAAACTTATTGTTTTGTCCTGGGTGTGCCGCTGGATTATTTGCTGGGAACTCTCAGACTTTATTCACACAAAGACATATATATATATATATATATATATATATATATATATCAAAAATTAAACTAAATCATAAAAATAAACACTATTAAAAAATGAAAAATAAAATGTATTATATATATTAAAAGCAAACATATTATAATATTAATTATATATAACAAAAATAGAAATATAAAAAATATTGTTTTAAACTAGAAAATATATTACAAACAACAAAATTATTCAATACATATATCATGGCCAGCAAAGCGATGACGGCCAGATTGGTTGACTTTGAACTCGAAGACAGGACGGAAAGTGACCACAGGCCATTAAGAGCAGTCTTCCAGCTGAAAGTTCCGACAGCCATATGCCACCAAACCATTGGTGTGTCAAGAGGGGACGAAAAACTTAGAGGTCCATTAGGATGGCGGGTGGAAAAACACCCCGACCGCCATGTAAGCGGAAAACAACCGCCCGCCGGCCACGTGGAAAAAACGGCGGCCACATTAGCATTAACCGCCCAAAAAATCTGACTGCGGCGGTACGAGACCAAGAATAACCGCCCGTAGCGGGCGGAGATGGCCAAAATCTGTCCGCGGCAGTCGGAATCGGGGCGGAAATACAACAACCCGCTGCAAGTATAGCAGAGCCCCCCCCCCCGAAAATTAGTATATCCCCGACGATCCCGCGGTACGTAACGTGAAAGAGCTGAAGCACAGCCACCGCGGCGGACAAACCCTCAAAAATATGGCGGACAAAGCCAAAACCCCACAAGAAGGCAAAAAAGTGCACACAGAAAACTAGACATGCCTCCCAAATACACAAAACACACCCCAATGACACAACCACATGGCAAAACGAAAAAAACAAATCCCAGGACAACACACCCGTCAGCAACACCCCAATTGGACACACCCACATAGCTGAGTATAAAACAACCCCCTTCCCTGACCACAATCCCTTGCAAAACTCCAGGTGAGAAGGGACACATACCCCAGCTGACAGGAAAGGCAAAGGACACACCATCACCTGCCACACCACACACAGCACCACCACCACCTCCATGCCAGCACAACTAACCCCCTGCACAACACATACCATACACAGCACAACCACAACCACCACTCACACTTCTGCACCCACAATCACTTTGCACACCACACACCATGGCCACACAGAAAATGCCCAAATTTACTGAGCGTGAGTTGAAGGTCAGAGTGGAACAACAGCTTTTTGGTACCCTGGTCCAACAGACACCATTAGTCACAAGGACACAAATGTGGGCTAGGATAGGGCAAAGGGTCAATGCAGTAGGGACCACCCCAAGATCAAAAAAGGAGATCATGAAGCGTAAGCATGATCTGAAGAGGGTGGTCAAGGAAAGGAGGAGCAAGAACCATGAGCTGGCTCAGAGGACTGGCGATGGCCCTCCCATTCCACCAAAACCATTCACACCATGGGAGGAGAAGGTGCTTGCCATACTGCATTCAGAGAGTCTCACAGGAGTAGCCGGGGGAGTGGAGGCTGGTAAGTACAAACAAATGACTACCGCCACTCTGCAATGTACTGCCTTGCACAACTACAAAGCTACACCACCTAGGACACATACCATCCATCTGCACCACACACTCACAAAACATGGCTCACAGACCCAACATTCACCCACTCCCATTCACCCCAAACATAGCTAACAACATAACCATGGGGGCATGTGTACAGGCAGACAGCACTACAACAACCACCAGGCGCCCTGGCCCACACCTGAGCAGGATGGACCCCTCCCCCACCCCACCCAGGAGCATGTGTCAGCCATTACACAACCCTCATCAAACTTACAGGTAGGTAGCCATCTTCCCTGGGATGGTGTTTGTGTCTGGGAGGGCTGCACTACTACTCCCAACATTCACTCTGTCCCACACCTCAGCAGGATGGAGAACTCCCCCACCCAGGAGCAGTTGGAAGCCATTGCAGTACACCAAACAAACTTACAAGTAGGTAGTCATCTTCACAAGGAGGGTGTCTGGGGGTGGGGGGCCTGCACCACTACTGCCACCATGCCCCCTGTCCCACACCTCAGCAGGATGGAGCCCTCCCACCACCCCACACAGAAGCATGTGTCAGCCATAACACAACCCGCATCAAACTTACAGGTAGGTAGCCATCTTCCCTGGGATGGTGTTTGTGTCTGAGAGGGATGCACTACTACTCCCAACATTCCCTCTGTCCCACAACTCAGCAGGATGGAGCCCTCCCCCACCCCACCCAGGAGCAGTTGATAGCTATTGCAGTACACCAAACAAACTTACAGGTAGGTAGCCATCTTCACAATGAGGGTGTCTGGGGGGGGGTCTGCACCACTACTCCCTCCATGCCCCCTGTCCCACACCTCAGCAGGATGGAGCCCTCCTCCACCCCCCCAGGAGCAGTTGGAATCCATTGCAGTACACCAAACAAACTTACAGGTAGGTAGCCATCTTCACAATGAGGGTGTCTGGGGGCTGCACCCCTACTCCCACCATGCTCCCTGTCCCACACCTCAGCAGGATGGTGCCCTCCCCCAACCCACCCAGGAGCAGTTGGAAGCCATTGCAGTACACCAAACAAACTTACAGGTAGTAGCCATCTTCACAATGAGGGTGTCTGGGGGTGGGGGGTCTGCACCACTACTCCCGCCATGCCACCTGTCCCACACCTCAGCAGGATGGAGCCCTCCCACCACCCCACCCAGAAGCATGTGTCAGCCATTACACAACCAGCATCTAACTTACAAGTAGGTAACCATCTTCCCTGGGATGGTGTTTGTGTCTGAGAGGGCTGCACTACTACTCCCAACATTCACTCTGTCCCACACCTCAGCAGGATGGAGCCCTCCCCACCCCACCCAGGAGCAGTTGGAAGCCATTGCAGTACACCAAAAAAACTCACAGGTAGGTAGCCAGTACGTGCACCCACCCATGTTTCACAAATTAAATGGTGCCATATGAGAACACCATCCCTCTCATTGCACAAAGAGGTATACCTACCCCATTGCCAAGCACCGTGTACACACAGGTAAGCTAAGTAAACTGTCACAACCACCAAAGTGTGACACACCAATGCACAAGTAGAAGAAAGCCTGGGCACATTCATGCACAGCAACTAGTTACTTGTGAATCACCATGGGGCAAGTGCAACCAGTGTTCATCACCATGGGGCATGAGCAACAAGGACCATTCTTGAAATATGAAAGCATGTGTGGTGGCACAAATCAAGATATGCACATGACAGGACAAAGGGATGCATGAGAAGACAATGGCCAGTTCATGGCCAGATGGGACGTCTGCTAGGTCAGACAAATAAACTATGATTCAACAATTAAACACATGTTGTGCCAGGGCCTAGATGGCAACAAGTCCCTGTAAACCTCAATTGTGAATGCTTCGCATGGTATGCCTTGACACCTCGCACCATGGACAAGTAATGCTTGTACCACAGCATCATGTCAGGAAGCACAGTACTGCACATAGTCAACAATCTGATGATATGTCAATTGTGCAGTGTACAACAAGTGAATGACACACAGCTAACACAAAGCTTGCCGGGTGCACTGCAATGACCATCTCACATCTGACCTACAGGTGACCAAGAACTCACTTCAGAGGACAACACCAGCAACCTGCAGAGCCAGTCTCGACCCCCAGTACATGAACTCTCGGATAGTGACTCCCAGGATTCCGTAGACGATCAGCTCGAGGTTGGCCCATCTGGTGTGCCAGGGAGCAACAGGTCCCAGGACCCCAGCTTCCCCACCACCACATCTGCGGCAACAACAACTCCACAGCAGACCCCTGCTGACACAGCCTGTGCAGCCACCACCACCAGTGCTGCCTGCAACACCCTCCCTGTCCCAGACGATGCCCAGCACACACCACCCATGGAGGAGGGCAGGGAGAAGATGCGGGTGCCCACAGTGGTGAGGCACCTGGTCCGTGTCAGCAGGGCAGGTGGGAGGGGCAGGGTCACCCAGGGACACCAAGAGGCTGGGACCCACTCCCTGGAACACATCACCAGAGTCCTGGGTGCATACGGACAGGCGCAGGGACGAACGGGTCGGTCAGAAGATCTGTTGCATGAGCTCATCCTGCTGATGAGGTCCATTGACAGCTGCATGAGACAAATCATGGACCTCTTGGGCCAGCAAGTGGCGGTACTGAGGGACAGGCATGCACCCCAGTCAACACCTCCGCCTCCCTCTGGTGGGCTGCACAATGATAGTTTACCATCCTCCCCTGTGCCCACAGAGAGGGGTGAGTCCTCAGACCCCACTGGACCTGCAGCAGGGCCCCCTTGCCAAACGACAAAGGTGCCGTCCCAAGAAGACCCTGGGAGTATCTGGAGGCCAAGCACCTGCCACACGCCAGGCACGGAGCCAGCCATGATGGCAACCCTCTCTACCACTGCATTGACTCTTTGGACTATCCTTCCCCACACTGCATTGTGAATGGCATCTGTCTGTTGGACTGCTGCTGTGGTGACTACTCGACCATTTCATCTACCACGACTGTCAACTCACTGCTCCCCCCAATGGAAATGTACACCCCCCTCGCATCTCACCACAGTACCTAAAATATCCTCACACACATTTTATTGTGTCTGCTCCGTCTGTATTGCACGGTGTACAGTCTTCAACATGATCACAATGTACCATGAGCATGGGCTGTACGTAGGCAAGGAGAAGTCGAATGCACCTAGGGAAACACTACAGAACAACTGTCACTGGTCTGAGAGTGACATCGCAGACATCACACAAGACCTAACACCAGGATAACCCAACATGCACATGTCACAATGGCCACTAAGTGGCAACATACACGTCCCGTTGATGATCCCAAATGACATGTCCTAGAAACATTTCCAACCACCACTGAGTCTACAACTGGCTGATGCTACAATTCTCACATGCCCCTTCACAACAACAGCAATATCATCAGACAATGGGTATGTTGCACATTGACACCCAGTGTCAAGGGAAGTAGCGGGTAATGAGCTGTTCACGCAGGTCAACGCCTTCCTCCTCTCCACTGTCCTCATCACTGGACAAAGCTTGGTTTGCGGGCTGGGGCCTTGGGTCCTCACCATCATCCAGGAGCAGGGGAATCTCCTTGCGAATGGCTAGGTTGTGGAGCATGCAGCATGCCACAACAATCTGACACACCTTCCCGGACGAGTATGGCAGTGCACCTCCAGTCTTGTCCAGGCACCTGAAAAACGACCTGAGCAGGCCAAAAGTACGCTCCACCACATGACGAGTCCGCCCATGGGCCTCATTGTAGCGGACTTCAGCCAGGGACCTGGAATTCCGCAGTGGGCTCAGCAACCAGGGACGGTTGGGATATGCAGAGTCACCTAGGTATGACAAACACAAATAGACATTGCAACGTCGCAGAGGCTCAGGGCAGCAGGTCACACACACAGGACACCACATGACTAGGCATACTCACCCACAATCCATGTACACTCTGGAAGAAGATTGGCCATCAGCTGGGTCAATATGCTGCTCCACAGGATGTAGGAGTCGTGGGCTGAGCCTGGGAATTTGGCACACACCTGTGAGATGGTCATATCTGCCAGGCACACCACCTGCACATTGATGGAGTGGTAATGCTTGCGATTGCGGTAAATGTGCTCACTTGCCTGTGGTGGCACAAGAGCGACATGGGTGCAATCAATGGCCCCAACAACATTGTGGATGTGTCCAAGAGGACAGAAGTCTCCCTTCACAGCTGGCAATTCAGCACCCCTGGGGAAATGGATGTATCTGTCCTTGTATAGCATCATGGCGGACAGTACATCACGCAGCACCATGCTGAACATCGGTTGTGACATGCCACCAGCGCTGGCCACAGTCTCCTAGAATGATCCAGTGGCAAAAAAATGCAGGGCTGCCATCACCTTATAAGTAGGGGTGAAAGCTGTTAGATATGTCCTGCGTGGCTGCAGGTGGGTCTTCAACAGATCACAAAGAGTTTTCAGGGTGGCTCTGTCCAGGCGGCATTTGCGTATGATCGCAACATCCTCCATGTCCTCCAGCACCGTCAAGTGACAAGTCAAATTTGGCCTCCTCCTATTAGAGGTGATAGTGGACACATGTCAATTCAATACATCATGAGATGTGCACAGCATATCAAGTTCTGGATGACACAACAACAACAATGACTGACATCTATAGTGACTAACAGACCAGCTTACATGGAGGGACACCTTCAGCTAGACAAAGGGCACACGTGTCAACTTACACAAGACAAGTACCTCAAACACCACCTTTGGCAATGTGAATGCACACAGGGATATGGCCACAGTACACATGTGCACGCCTGGGAGTCTAGCATCCAGCATATGTGTAACTAATCAAAACCACTATCTGATACCTAGCTGCTGTAACGGTCACACCTTAAAGCGTCATTACAACCTGGCACACATCTACCACACAATGACCACAGTCGGCGCTGGAATGATGAATGTGTGCATGAGCAGACATGAGAGGCAATGCTAAATAGATCAACATATATTGAGACGAGCATTGCTGTGATTGTCGCTGGACCTCAACACATTGACATGTGTACACATTGTACAGTCCAGGACTACACTGTCCTGCCTACACCAACATCAAATCCTTAAGTGACGTGAGTGGGTACAGGCAAATCTACGTTACACACACACAAACATGGCATGTGTAGCCATCAGTGGAGTAAATTGAAGATTGGCATCGTGTGCACAATGATGTGCCATTTAACATGTTGGCACTGTGCACTGTTGATGTTTGACAGATGGCCATTGCCATTGTATGGCAGCCATATCGCGGTAGCTACCGCCTGGCCCTGGCGGTATCTCACTGTGAGAAGGTGGCCTGATACATGCTGTCCACTAGTTCTAGTGGGCACCTTGTATCAGTCCAAACAACCCCTTATGGTGATCGGATAAAGACAACCTTTATTGAAATCTATCCTAGTGGTAGTTATGGAGAGCAGCCTTCAGGCTAAGTCTTGAAGGAATGTAAAACAGCTTGTTTTACAAGTCTATAATATCTTGAATGATCAAAAGACGAGACAACCACACCAGGTATATATTCAAAATATATGTATTTAAGATAAAAGACACCACTCTAGTCTCTTTATGAGACTGGAGTTCGAAGTACTTTGTTTACAAGTCAGCAATTATCAGTAATAGTACAAACACACGTTTGAGCCCTAGAGGCGTACCAAACCATATACCAAAAAAGTGGTATAAGAACCACGACTGGAATAGACACTAGGCCTATACCCTGTAGAATCACTGGGACCCCAAGGAACCACCCAAGGTAGTGGCACAGGGGACCCACGGGGACTGTATGCAGTGTGAAAACACAACCGCGGGTTCCCATGATCTTCTATGGGCAATGTTGCGGTTGGAAATGTAAAGATTAGGGACACTTCTAATCGAGTCAGGACCAAACTCTTTTGGACTTAAGAAGCTCTAGGGCTAGCACCCACGGGAGCACCAGAGTACTCGAGTTACCTCACCCAGGGAAGCCGGGTGCATAGGTGTCTTTTGGTGTCTGGTCGCGTCATCGATTTCAATGGGAGCCTGCAAAGAACTGCTGTTGCCATGAAGAGGAGAAGTGTCCGAAGAGATCCAAACCTGGATCTAGGATGGAAGGAAACTGAAAGCAGAGGGGACAGAGTCTGGGTCACTAGCCAGTGACAAAGGAAAGGATGGACCAATGCCCACAGATGTCGGGTGCTTCAGGTGAGTTGATGGGTGTCTTGACTCTTCAACCACGAGGTCCAGGAGGCGTCGATGAAAACCATGAGCCGGATTCCAGCTGCCCCACAAAGTCTATTGAGTGCTGTGGTGTCGGTGACCCGAATGGACCCAACAAGCCTTGGCAACGGCAAATCACTGGAATTCAGAGAAAGGACTGCGGTGCAGACCAGCATGGTCTGAGGGACTCACCCAGCAAGGATAAGTGAGGGCACATCTGGAGCAACCAGGAAAGCTCAATTAGAAAAGGAGTTGTCTTCGTGGGAACCTGCTAGCCAACGGGCTAGTGATCGCGAATGAGTCTCAAGCGGTCGCACTTGAAGCTGGCCCACAGGTCACTCGTGGAGTGGAGGCCAACAATCTTTCGTGCAGGAGGTGCTCAAGGCTGGGGCTACTCAGAGCCCAAAGCACAACTTCAAGGAAGACCAGAAAGATAGTGTTGCTGCACAAATTCACAGTGTCCAGGTGTCACAGTTCCACGTCACCCACGATAGCCATGGGCCTCAGCTTTGCTGTGGACTCAAAGTAGTCTCGGGGAAGTCTGGAAATCCACCTCTATTTATACAAAGACTTCGGCGTCCAGCAGGAGCTTCAGCGATGCAGACCGGTCAGTTGCTTCTTTGGTGCCTGCCAAGCAGGGGAGTCACTCCTTGACCCCAAGGGAGATTTCTTCAGTCTTCTAGTCAGGATAGAACGTCAAAGGTCCAGGATATATGATGCAGAGTTTCGTCCAGGGTAATCTAAAGTCCTAGGGACTGGATTCCTATACTTATAGTAAGTTTAGGGGATGGACTAACTCTAAGGCCCACCTATGGGTGGGCCTGGAAAGAGGGGTGGTTACACCCATTTCCTTTGTCCAGTTTCACGCCAGAGCAGGGGCAGGTTGCCCCTGCAACCGGTTTGAACTGGGCTATGCACAGGGACAGCAAACGTGCACCAGTGCAGGACTTCAAAGCACCATAGAGTGCTCCCGCCCAGCCCCAATACACATCTGCTTGTCTGGGGAGGTGGTCACACCTCCCTTCGACAGGAAACCTATTGTCCAGGCCTCCCCGGCCAGAGTTTCGGTCAGCAGCAGGAGGCCAGACCCGTGTCTGTGGCAGAGGCATCTATTTTGTGATGCCAGGGCTCAGAAGAGTCCTATCGGGTTTGACCAGTGTGAACATGTCTTTCCCTCTAGAAGGGTGGAATACTACCCCCGCCGCCAGAACTGGTGGGGGGGGTTAGTATTCCAAAGCGTTTGTGACACCAAACATGACATGTTTTGATGCAGCCATTTCAAAGTTAGCATTTACCGCAAGGTTATAATGCACGTAAGACTATATGGTATAGCTCAGAACAGCCATAAGGTAGGATTTCTGAAAGCTGTAGAGGGGCTCAGCTCATGCTTGGGCACCCTCTAACACAAAACTAAGCACTTTGCCTTCAGGATTGTCAAGGCCTGCCATAGGCGTGGCTTATAGGTTTATATGTGTCTGTATATATATGTGGATATAGATAGCCTATACCACTGTAAGGGGTGCAAGCACAACCTTACCCAGGCCCTGTGGTGCCATTTTGGATTGCTTCCCAGGGGTGGCATAATATATGCTGCAGCCCCTGGTAGGCTTCTGAGTTACCTATGCCCTAGGTACATAGTATACCATATACTAGGGGCTTATAAGGCACTCCAGAATCCAATTAGATGTGTACCTAATGTACATGCAAACCATTTTAGATAGGAAGCAGCTAGGTTGTGGTCACGATTAGCAGGGCCACAGCCAGACTAAGGTCGAAAAACAGTGAAACACCAGCAAAAAGTGGGGGTACCCATGCGAAGCAGATCCTACTCTCCTACAGTCACCAGCACCCCCATTCACACAAGTGCGGTAGTCATAGGCATGGAGACATGTAGAAATGGCGGTTGGCATGCTCCGACGCCAGAATGGCGGTGCCTCGTGTCAATGCATGGCACCCATATCGCGGTACCTACCGCCTGGCACCGACGCTGTGTCACCAGCACCCCCATTCACACAAGTGCGATAGTCATAGGCATGGAGACATGTGCAAATGGCGGTTGGCATGCTCCACCGCCAGAATGGCTGTGCCTCGTGTCAATGCATGGCACCCATATTGCGGTAGCTACCGCCTGGCACTGGCGGTGTGTCACCAGCACCCCCATTCACACAAGTGCAGTAGTCATAGGCATGGAGACATGTAGAAATGGCGGTTGGCATGCTCAGCCGCCAGAATGGCGGTGCCTCATGTCAATGCATGGCACCCATATCGCGGTAGGTACCGCCTGCACTGGCGTTGTGTCACCAACACCCCCATTCACACAAGTGCGGTAGTCATATGCATGGAGACATGTGGAAATGGTGGTTGGCATGCCCCGCCACTAAAATCACGGTAGCGCACACCGGGCCCCTGCGGTGTTACACCGCCATGGAGCTTGCCCTAGAGCCAATGTGAAGCTCGATAGCGGTGGCATGATGCAATTTTAAAGATCGCGGTAGGCGTGCTCCGCCACTGTGGAGGCGGTCATTGGATGCATTTGAAAGATGCACCATCGTGGTAGCGCACCCCGGACCCCAGCGTTGTATCACTGCCATGGAGCATGCCCTTACAGCCAATGGCAGACATGATTGTGGTGACATAATGCAATTTTGAATATCGCGGTAGCCGTGCTCTGCCACCGCGGAGGCGGACATTGGATGCATTTGAAAGAGGCAGACCTGGACCACCAATTGCTGCAGCTTGACACCTTTGAAACAACCCTAGGGGGCTATATATGTTGGAGTGAGCCTCACATTGCCACTGCTCACAGAGCCTGCTGCCTGAGACCCCTCACCTCTGTTGCCTCCAGGGACTGCTGCCTGAGACTCCTCACCTGCTGCTGCCTCCAAAACTGCTGCCTGAGACCCCTCACCTGCTGCTGCCTCCAGGGACTGCTGCCTGGAAACCCTCGCCACCAAAATCCCCTGCTGTTGTCTCACATCCACAGTGATGGAAAGGACAGAGAATATCCGTGCCAGTCCTTTCACGAGCGAGGAGCTGGAGGTCCTGGTGGACGAGGTGCTCACACAGTACCCAAGGCTACATGGTGCCCCAAATTTCGTGGCAAGTCTTCAACAGTGGTGTTGTTTTGTCAGCCATACAGTGACACAGAAGGTTGTTCATGCTGTAATCAGGACAGTGATTGCTTGGCTGGATGTCTGTGTGAGCCCCTGTAGTCCATCTCAGTGTGAGCCCAGCTGGCCTGCACAGTCTCCGCCTACAAAGACAAGGACAACTCACTCAACTTACAGAGTATGACATCAGTCTTGCCACATATCACTCCAGTTATGGTCCATCTCAGCACTGTGGTCTGCACACAACTGCCCTTGTGACTGACATATTGGATTTGTGATCTCATGTCCATCCATGTGACCACCATGACACATTCAAATATTCACAAGACAGGGACATTGATGGCTGCGCCGTATTGGACATAGTGAGTCCACCCACAAACACAGGTTGACATGTGATGTATGTGTTGCTCAAGCAAACTATGGACTGGAGATGTGGGCAGGCTATATGGGTGTTTCAGTGCTGGCATCCTGCATGTGTGTGAGATGTGCAGGGACTGTGTTCCCCCTCACACCTGCATGCTTTAACTTCAGCTTTTCCCATGCAGGGGTCCCATCTGGGCTGTACTTTAGTCTCTGATTGACCTATCGTTGGATATGTGATGATGTTGTATCTTGCTGCCATACTGATAGATGTAGGTACATGGCGCTGTGTCCCTAATCATTTCTCCCTCTTGTCTCCCATGCCTGCAGCTCAAGGTACACCAGCATAAGGCCGTGTGGAGGGCCATTGCAGCGACGGTGCGAGCCCTGGGGATCTCAAACCAACGGCGCACACACTGCCACAAGAGATGGGATGACATCAGCCGGCTGGCAAAGAATGTGGCAGAGATGACCCTGGGGCTGCTTCCTCGCACTGGGCGTCTGGCACGGCGCGGTGCGGCATGACATCACTAATGGGGCGCATCTTGGCGGTGACACAGCCTGAGCTGGATGCACGTTGGAAGGAGCATCAGCAGCAAGCCAGGGGTGAGCATTTGGGGAGTCTGACTTTGGATGGGAGTGGCTGCATGTGTACAGAGCCTGTGTCAGCGCTGGCCTCTGTGATGTTGGTAGTGTGATGCTGTGGCATGTAAGTGGCTGCTGGCCTGGGTGCCTGTGGCATGAATTTGCCCTACCTGTACTTGCAAAGTAGATTTGGATGCTGTGCCTTCACATTACATTCTGAGTTGTGCACGTCAGGTTTCTTCTGCATTGGTGTAGTCTTGGGACTCCCATGGGAGGGAACGGCAGTGTGCCCAATCTGACTGTGCGTCCATCAATGCGTCCATTGCATGCACCCATATGGGGGAGGGCTAGACATCATACAGCAATGTGCAGCATTCTATTGTCCTCAAGGTACGACATGGTGGGTGGCATGGGTTAATGTCCATTGTGGACTGTCATGTTGTAGTCTGGGTCTGTGTTGTCCCCTCCTGTTCCATCCAGTTCTGTCATTGGCAACAAGTACTGTGTCCCCATCATGTCCCTAGATGTGCTCAGAACTAGTTGTGTGTCTGTTTGGACAGAGCCACAAGCAGGGTGTTGTGCTGTGTGGTCATCACATGGCTCACTCATGCCTGTGTTGCCAGTTTCCACGCACTGGTTGAGTCTATGTAGTGAGTTGGCACGATGTGATTGCACAGGGTGGTATGCAACATGTAGATTTGCTCTACTTTTGTCATGCATTGCTTGCATATGTTTGTTCTGTTTTTGCAACTGACCTAACCCTACATTTCTCTCTCCCATGCAGCATCACCTGTGGTTACAGAGGGTCATGAGACGGACACCAGTGGGGGTGAAACTTGCACCACAGCTGCCCAGGAGCCCAGTGACACAGATGTCACCAGCGCATCAGAGGGGGAAAGGAGTCTGCTGGAGGAGTCCCAGCCTGAGAGGCAAAGCACCACATCATCCGATGCCAGTGGGGATGCATCCATGTTGGAGGGCACAGGGAATGGGGACTCTGCATCAACTTCCACCACACAGCGGCCATTGCCCACCCTCCCAGCCACTTCCTCTGGTGCTGCCCATGTCCACCTCAGTAAGAGGGGAAGAGTGTCCTTCACCTCTGGCACCACTGCCCCTGTCCCTGTCCCCCCTGCTGCCATCAGTGCTGAGTCTGTGGACCTTTTGCGCCAGCTGTGTGTAGGACAGACAGCTCTCTTCAATGCCTTCATTGACCACCACAAGAAATTGGCCCAGGTGGTTGCTTTCATGGAGGGCACACATTCCGACGTGAGTGGGCTGCACCTGACAGTCCAGGATTTGTCATCAACAGTGACGTTTGCCCTGCAACAGGCACATTCTTACAGTCCATCTCCAGTCCCTCTGTCCCCCCAGGCAGTGGCCACGTCTGACAATAGTGACCACGGCCCACATACATCAAAATCATGATACAGTACACGGAGCACACAGCAGCAGCAACCCAAGTGGTCCCATGCGCAGACACCATCCCCACAGAAGACCAAAGGCACCCCAGAGCTCAGGGAGAAAAGCCCGTCAGGCGACACCAGTGGACAATTAGCAAAGCAGCAGACCTCAGGCACACATGCCTCAGTGACATCCCCATCCAAGGACTCTCCTGCCCCTAAAGCATCGTGCAAACATAATCATACAGTGTCTGTGCCCACCAAGGAGGTGGTGCATGCCAAGGGTACACCTGGGAAGGGCTCAAAGGCAGTATCACCAACCACCTTAACTCCCATTCCAAGCCCAGTGAAGCAGGGGCCAGAGGGCACTTTAGGGGTAACACCTAGTAAACAGGGGAAGGGGGCAGAGGGGAAGCAAGGCAAAGCTTTCTGCTGGGTCCAGCACATCACCAGAGGGGCTGCTAGTGCCTGCACCTGCTGCAGCAGTGGTGGTGTGTGTGCTTGTTGTGCCCACACCAATTCCCATTGATCCCAAGTCAGGCAAGCCATTTAGGATCCCCAAGAAGTGGAAGGGCACCCCTCCACAATCTCCCAGCCACACTGTGACTCACGTCTGCATGAATCCACCTCCACGTGCCACTACACCACCTGGTCCAAACAGCCCTCCAGCTTGCCAAGCCACTGATCGCTCTACCTTAGCTGTTTCCTTTCTCTCCTCCTTTAAGTGCCCCGAGAGTCCCAGAGACACAGCCAGCTTCCAGTCTGCCTGACAGCCAAGTCTGAGTGTTAGTCACTCTCACACACCTGTGTCTCACACAGGTGGGCCTGTAATGCACATTGTTGCCCCCTGACTGTGTTGCTGACCATGGAAAGGTACAGTCACACACATTCCCTGTGCAGCTTCTCATGGACTCAGTCTGCAGTTTGTCATGCCCACTGGCCTTGCCGTTCACTGTTGTTTTCCCTTGCCTGTGCAGCTTCTAATGGACATGCTCTGCACTCTGCCCTGGCCACTGGCCTTGTTGTTTACTGCTGTTTTGCCTTTGCCTGTGCAGCTTCTCATGGACATGCTCTGCACACTGCCCTGGCCACTGGCCTTGTTGTTCACTGCCGTTTTGCCCCCTTGCCTGTGCAGCTTCTCATGGACATGCTCTGCACTCTGCCCTGGCCATTGGCCTTGTTGTTCACTGCTGTTTTGCCCTTACCTGTGCAGCTTCTCATGGACATGCTCTGCACTCTGCCCTGGCCACTGGCCTTGTTGTTCGCTGATGTGCTGCCCTTGCCTGTGCAGCTTCTCATGGACATGCTCTGTACTCTGCCCTGTCCACTGGCCTTGTTGTTCACTGCTGTGTTGCCCTTGCCTGTGCAGCTTCTCGTTAACATGCTCTGCAATCTGCCCTGGCCACTGGCCTTGTTGTTCACTGCTATTTTGCCCCCATGCCTGTGCAGCTTCTCATGGACATTCTCTGCACTCTGCCCTGGCCACTGGCCTTGTTGTTCAGTGCTGTTTTGCCCTTGCCTGTGCAGCTTCTCATGGAAATGCTCTGCACTCTGCCCTGGCCACTGGCCTTGTTGTTCAGTGCTGTTTTGCCCCCTTGCTGTGAGGCTTCTCATGGACATGCTCTGCACTCTGCCCTGGCCACTGGCCTTGTTGTTCACTGCTGTTTTGCCCTTGCCTGTGCAGCTTCTCATGGACATGCTCAGCACTCTGCCCTGGCCACTGGCCTTGTTGTTCACTGCTGTTTTGTCCTTGCCTGTGCAGCTTCTCATGGACATGCTCTGCATTGTGTGCCTTACTCTTCTCTTCTCATGGTGCCTATCTGTGCAATTTGTGAATAAAGACAGTTGCTCCAGTTGTCTATTTTGTCTGTGTCCTTACTGAATAAAGTTATTTTGCTGTGTGTAAATGGTTTACTATGCCACATGGTCTGTGTGGCACTGCAACATGGTCAAGGTTTGGGCTCACTTGCTCTCTTATTTCAGGGGTGACAGGGTCTTTAGTTCTTCTTGGCACAGATGCTTATGGTGGCAATTTCGAATGGTTTGCAGTTGTCATTTACTTGATTAGTTCATGTTGGCTCTATTGTACACATGTCAGGTTGGGGGCACTGTCAGCATAAGGTGGGTTTCTGCACACAGTATTGCAGGCAGGCTGTCCAGGGTCATCATGTGTGTGTTCTTCCTATATGTGTGACTAGTGGTGTATGTGTGTGGTAATTTTGTGATGGCCAGTCACCCTAGTCCCATGGCTTACTTTCCATGTGTGCTCTTGGATGGCCAGGTAGTGTGCAGTGTGCAGTGTGAAGGGGGTGAGTTTGTGGTGAGTGTTGATGTGTGCATGCCTATGCAATGTCAACTACACACATGTGTCACCCAGGTGTGTGCCTGTTGTTTTCATTGTTCATCCCTCTGGATGTGGTTTTATGCCCATGTGTGAGTTGTATGTTGTGCACTGTGCAGTGTGTTGGTGTGCTCTTGCAGTTCTATCTGACTCCTACTTGTTGTTTTTGTCACTTGTGAGCATGCAGAGGGTCTTACTGGCAATTCAGTGTTGTGTTTTTTGCACATCCATGTGTCTGGTGGCTGTTTGTGGGGTCTGTGCAGACCTGCTGCACCACACTGTCATTGCGCTTGTGTTTTCTCATGCCTTGCTGTCCCATGGTGCCTTCTTGCCTCCAGTGTGTCATGTTGTGTTTGTTGTCATGCCATCCCCTATCTGTGCTGCAGCTGCCTACCAATTGTGGGTCTGCACTCCCTCTCTTTGTGTATGGTACACTCCTGCCATGTCCCCTACTGACATGCAATACACTTCACTTTGGTGTGAACTGTCCCCTTGGTTTGTATGTGTGTGTGCCTCCCCGTGACTTCATGTGTGCCACTGTACTTTGTGGTGCAGTTCTTTGTCAAGGGTCAATGTGTCACTCAGTGCATTTCCCCAATGGGTCATGTGTGATGGTCTGGTGCTCTTTGTCAGTCATGGTTGCTGCTATGCAGTTCAACTGTGTGTGCTGCCCAGTCTTGTGGGCAAGTTGGTTCTACCTTTGTGTCCCAGACTTGTGCATCTATTGGGTGGTGTGTTGGATGTATGTGTGTTGTTTGTGTTATTGCTTCACTTCCTGGGTGTGCTGATGTGTTTGTGATGTGATTTATGGTGTTGTGTGGGTTGCTGTTCTGTCACTGATGTCTGTGTGTGTGTGGTATGCTTGGTGTGCACACACACCTTGTTGTGCATGCAGTGCTGTCTGTGTATGTTGCCTTGTGATTACCTGGTGTGCATCTGTGCTATGTTTGCTATGTGATTGTTCTGCCAGTGCATCTGTTGTTTGTTTGCTGTGGCTGTGTTGTTCTGTGATGGTGCACTTCTTGTGTGTATTGTGATATGTTGTCTGTGCATTGTTCCTGAGTGATGAGGTTGTGCACTCCTGTTGTGTCTGTGCTCCCATTAACCTTTCCCCAGTTTAGCTGCACGGGGCATGTCTGTTGTTGTTGTTGTGGCTCTGTGTGTGTTTCAGTTGGGTTATGTGTTTGTCTGTTGTATTTGTTTCCACATTTGTGGTGGCATCCCTGTGTGTGTGTGTGATGTTTGTGGCTGAGCCCAGGGTGTGTGGTTGTTTGAGTGTGTATTGCCTGTCGAGTATTGCTAGCCTTCAGTATGTTTGGCACTGGTGTTCTGTGCTGCTGGTGTGAGGGGGGTATGTATGTAGATTATTACTGGTGTTTGTCCGTCCTGAGGTGTGTAGTTGGTCCCTGTGTGTAGTGCTGCTGGTGTACTCCTGTGAAGTAGTTGTGTGTATGTGTGGCTGTTCCCAGTTTGACTTCATGGCCTTCCTTTCATCCTTGTGCCTATACATGGGGTGCCTTGCTGTCTCCCTGTGTTGTTGCACTGAGCTGTCTGTGGTTTGATTTCACTGACTGTGCCAGCCATGTGTGCTTTGATGGTGTGAGGGTGCTCTGTTCCTTGTGTTGATGTGATGTACACATGCTTGTTGTGTGTCTCCATGGCCTTCCATTTGTGTGCAGCCCACTTTGGTTTCCCTATTTGTTGTGCTCCATTGCTGTTGGCATGTGGGGTGTGTATGTGTGTGTGTCACTGTGTGGTATGTATGTGTGACTGTGCAGGCTGTGTGTCCCTTTGGATGTGTATTCCTTGTGTGTGTTCATTTGTTGCTTGTCCTCATCTATGTTTCCCTGAGTGTGGTGTAGTGTGTGTTTCCCCGGCCCTGTGCTACTGTGCAGTGTTCTGCGTGTTCCTGTGCAGCCACTACTGCATTTTGTGTCTCCATGATTGTTTGTTGTGTGGTGCAGGGTATGTATTGCCCTGGCTTGTTTTTGTGCATGGGGTGCACAGGGGGGCACATGGCATGTGTCTTCCAGGGCTGTGCTAGTGTGTGGTGGGAGTAGGGGTGTCCCTGTGGTCTTTGTACCCTACCCATGCCTGGCACCGCCCTGCCTTCTGCATTGTGCGCATGTATTTGCTTGTGTTTGCCGCTGCGGTGACGAGACTGGGACATTGATGCATGGTGGCGGTAGCTGTGTGTCCAGGATGCAGCAGGCTGACAGGTGGGTGATGTGTGGGTGTCCTTGTGGATGTATCCCTGTCCCCCCTAGGGTGTCTGACGTGGATTTGGACCCTGTGTCAGGCTGTGGGTTGTGTGTTGTGTTATTGCATACCTGCGTCGTCGTCCGCTGCAGTCCATGAGTTCCTGGTGATGTAGTAGGTACAGCACCGCAAAGACGTGTAGAGCTGGGTCCATTGCAGTCGTGTCCGGGTGGAGAGGACCGGGACTCTGGTCTCGCGCTCTGCTGTCGTGTTTCTGCCGTCTCTGGTTGGGCGGTGTCTCCACTGCGGTGTGTCTGCTTGCTTGAGTCATCCTAATTTGTGGAGTGGGGTGGACGTCATTCCGTATGGCGAAGGGTCTCTATTGGCTACCGCTGCAGTGTCGGGCGCACTTTGATTGCGGTGCGCGTCGCACCGCGGCGGTCGGAAATTGACCTATGTTTGACCATACTAATATGGTGGCCGTGATGTCCGCTGCTAGCGGGCGGAAAAAGGTATTTTTCCGCACCGCCAGCGCAGAGGTAGTCCCACCGCCCTACATCCTGACGGACCCCATAGTGTCTTGAGGACGATCAAATGGTCAGACAAGATAGGCAACACATTCCAAACAAGCCTGGATCATAACCAAGAAGGCAGTCCGTCCTCATCGCTCTCACCCATAAAGGACTGGGAGAATATTGTGGAGGACCTACAAGCAAAGCTTGGGAATTCCCAGCCACAACTACCCAGGCCCACATGGCAGCCAAGATGCGGTAGTACAAGGCCAAACAAAGACATACAAGATTGCAAACGACTCCTGCATAAGGCCCTCACAAAAACGAAAAGAGGGGGTGGGCCATCGGAGGGACAGTTGGTTGCATCGTTGAGGGCAGCCCTAAGGAAGAAACTATGGGAACATAAAAACGCAGCCATATAAAAGGGAATGGCTCAAAGTCTTCTCCCTGCTTAAACAGAATAACCCAGCACAACTGTGGAGACATATAAACCAGCTGAGCAGCAGCGGACTATCAAGAGAAAACGGAGTAGCAGAAAAAGACTTGCTGATCCATGTCAAGCAGCTATATGCAATTGAACCCCCATATAAAGACAGCACAGAAGGGGCCAGCTGTGGGGCGGGGTGAGTGTGGCAACCTAGTACAAAGCCAGGAGATATGACCGCTAGCCCAGGTAACCCGCCCAGGGGTAGCAGATCTCAGGCCGATGCACATTGCACAATACTAGCCCAGATAAACCCCCAAATGGTCATCAAGACCTTTAAGAACATGAAGAACGAAGGGGCCGCTGGGCCCAATGGGATCCCAGCACCGGTCTTCAAAAAGGCCCCCGACTTCTGGGCAGCAATGCTAACTCCACTTTACAACTCCACTTTCTCAACAGCCATAGCCCCTGATTCCTGGAGGGGCTCCATTTTGGTCCCTATTTTCAAAAAAAGAGACCGTTCAAAAACATCAAATTATAGGTTCATCGCCCTACTTGACTTCGAAGCCTACTATTGAAGGACTTGGAGATGTGGGTGGAAGAGAACAGTGTTATACCTTTCTACCAGACTGGCTTTAGGTCACAGTCATCGACCATGGATAATGTTCTGGCTCTAGCCCACTTATCAGCCCAGGCAATCCTGAAGAACCACCCTCCACTTTTCTGATGCTTCGTGGATTACAGCACAGCCTTCGACAAAGTTGTTCGTAGAAGATTATGGTGGAAGTTAGAAAACTGGGGCATTCCACCAAACCTACTGAAGGCAATTAGATCGCTATATGAAGACACCTGGGTATGGGTTAAAACCAGCGACTGCACAGTGTCCCCTAAAATAACCAGGGAGAACGGGCTGAAGCAAGGATGCGTGTTGGCCCCCATCCTCTTCAATTTATACACGGCGGATTTGGGGGAAGCTCTTAAAGGAGCCTTTCTAGTAGCACAAAGACTAGGAAGTATGAGGCTGCCAGTGCTACAATACGCCGATGATACAGCCATAATGGACCACACAAAGGTGGGCTTACAAAGAGCTCTAAATGCACTAAATCGCTTCAATAACATCAACAACTTGACAGTAAGTCAAGGAAAGACTAAGGTCGTTATCTTTGGGACTTACCATCTGTAAAAGAAAGCACAATGGCAAATGGGTAATCTGCAAATTAATACGGTGGCTTCATACAATTACCTAGGGGTTTGGCTGACGGAACGGGCTAAGGTGAATGCCCACCTGAAACATCTTGAGCACCAAGGCTAACAAGGCCCCACACCTACTAAATAAATTAAGCCACCACCTGATCAGCCCGACTGCCGGCCCACTATTGAAAGTTCTAAATGCAAACTTTCTACCAGCAATAAGCTATGGTCACCTGGCCCTTTTGGGTCCAAACTGGTGTGGCGTAGTGGTCAAAAGAACGATGGATTTAATCCAGATCTTTTGACTGCGGGAGAATGTTTGCATTGACAGCATT
Source organism: Triturus cristatus (assembly GCF_964204655.1). Classification (NCBI taxonomy): domain Eukaryota; kingdom Metazoa; phylum Chordata; class Amphibia; order Caudata; family Salamandridae; genus Triturus; species Triturus cristatus. The sequence continues at coordinate 163,466,397 of NC_140585.1, forward strand.
CCGTCCATCATTTGTTTGCTGTAACACCTTCCCGGGCTGCAGCACGCCTTCCTTACATCAGTCCAAGCCAAAGCATACAAAACAGTGCTCCATATTCCGGTGTCAGCAAGGAAAGCATGGCTAAGGCTGGAGCTAGGTGTGGCGAGGCCAGATTTGACGTGCTACGGGAAGATCCTAAAGCTCTATCTAAGGATATTAAGGGCCCCAGCTAACTCACTAAAACACCAACTGAGATCCATCTTTGAAGAGCCATGCACAACCTGGCACACTAGCCTAGAAAACGCAATCATAACACTGAAGATCATGGAAGAGAGCATACCGCGGCGGGATATCCCCCTGAATGCCTGGAAAAGAGCAATAAACAAACAAGTGCGTGAAATCTCATTTGATCTCGACCACAAATCTCTCAGTTCAACTTCCCACCTAGAACCGCTGAATAGCTCTTATACTATATGCAAAACAAATCACTTCTGACACCATTGATCCACATTTTCTTTTTGACCAGTTGGATTTTTTATTTGTCCCTGGATTGTAACTGAATACTTGAAAAAAAAATGTGTTTGTTTTTCACCAAGACTTTTTCACCCTATTCAGGACTCGCTTACATTCTTGCCTTATTTAGTATATAAGGAGCAAACGGAAAAACATATTCAATACATAGAAACCATATTTACAATAGACAAACATCTATACATTTTACAGACATAAAACATATTGATGCTACCAAGCACCACAAACTGTGCGTTTCAACAGGCAAATGATAGTCCTACTCCTTTCTTAATGAACAGTACAGGAACTCCTCTCATTGATGTCCTCACAGTACGCTAGTATTTAACGCAAATGGGAGGTCGCACCACTGTCTGGAGCCTAGTTTAGGGCTGTACGCCGTGGGCTCTATTGTGTCCAAGTACGGGACCAAAGTTTGTACTAGGTTCATTAAGCGAGCCTCTCAGAAATATGTGGCCAACACATTTCGACCTTCTAAGTGGCGCTTCTTGTGGTAAAGGTCTTCATCAGGGTAAATCTTTTTCAAGGAGGATTTGTGGCACCAATTCTGGGTTTTTTGGAGACGTGGAACTTCTTTAGAACACACTCGGGAGGATGCATAGGCTGTATGCCCTCGCGTCTCTTGTGTAAAGGCTCTAGCGGGATCGGCTTGTACAGATGATACCGCTGATCCGCGGGTTTGTATTTCTCAATACCTGGCACTTCTTCTAACTGCTCTTGCTCCCTCATGCAGCAATACGGCGTGGCAAATCGCACATTGGAATTAATCACAGGCGTTCAGCTCTTATACGGCAGGCAAAGCTCAGCCCTACTTAAGTGAGGCTCTCACTCCATTGGCCCGAAGTAAAATTCTTTATATGTGATTAATCACGCTAGGAATTGGGGATTTCAACCCTGCATGGGTCCAAAGGGGGGAAGCCATAAACTGCAGACTGTGCCCCTACATGAGAGAATCATGGCTGCATCTTTTATGCTGCTGCCCCAATCTTATCAACGAACGAAGGCGACTACTGCGCCTGATCTGTACCATCAACGCAATAAATAAAGTCCTGCAGTGAAGAGTCAGCCATGTGCTTTTCTATTTCTAACATGATGACCTTAGCAAGACTGGGGAAATGTATCCATCACATCAGGACAGCCCTAAAAGCTGCTAATGAATGCAACAAAACCCCGGTGAAGAGCACTGTAAACCCAGCAGAAGATAGCTGAGGGGTCTTTATCGAGCACTGATGTCGCTCGCACTTCCAGCACCCCCTCCAGGAAGCCACCTTACAAGATAACTAACTAGAGAGTCAAGGGGAATGGGCCACAGCTCTGCAATGCAGACCATGTTTATGGACCAATGGGGGATTCCTGATCATGAACAAGGCTACACGTCGAAGATCACAAACTCTGCTGAAGGCTGATCGTGTTGGTACTAAGGAGGGGTGGCACATTTAATTTATCACAAATTGAAGTTTTATCATTGTTCTAGCTTTAATAGGCTGTTTTTACTATAATGATTTTAATTAATTGTACAGTTAATAAATTCATTCATTCATTAATTCATTAACTATATATAAATTAATTAAGCACACATTTCTTCCCACCCTTTACTCCTATAAACCCCACAACACACACCTAAAATAAATTACACAATTACCAAAATTAATTAACAATTAATTAATTAAAATTGATTGACAACCAATTATAAATTCATAAATTAAAAATGCATTACTTCCCACCCTTTAAACCTATAAACACCACAACACACACCTAAAATCAATTACCCAATTACCATAATTGATTACCAATTATTTAAATACAATTAATTACAAACCAATCATTAACTAATTAATACTGAATTACTTTACACATTTATAACTATAACATCTCAATTAAACAAATATTAACAAATTAAAAAATCAATTCATTTAATATAATTCGATTGCTTCCCATCCTATTTCCCTATAGCCCCCCACAACCCGCTATGGAATTAAAAACACAAAATTCAAATAAAAAAGAAAATGTCTACTAGAATGTAACACCTATATTAAAAATAAAAACTATTCTTATACAATAAAACATACATCACATACATATACAATATATACTAACATACATAACATTAATTTAAAAAACAATATTTTTAACAACTATATTTTTGCAAACGATATTAAACACTTCGATATTTTTAAAAACAATATTACTTACCTTAGGTCGATTTTCTTCGCCAAAATATTTTTGCTGTCAATGTTCCTGAACCACGATATTTTCGACTCAATATTTTTTATTGGATATTCTGTCTCTGTACCTCCTTTACTCATGCTTTTTGGATGGTCATACATCTGAGGATGCCCCAATCACCTACAAGTAGTTCTAATGTACTTCAGACAAGGAAAAAGCTTGGCCTTATCTGAAAACATGCAGTCCCCCAGAGCAACCCTGTTTAGCTCCAGTTAGGGATATGTCCAAACTCAAATCCTACTTAACAAGGGGTGAATAGACATTATTTTGGAAATGTAGTCCACTCCTAGCTAATTGTGAATCCCAAAAGAAGCATTGGATTGGGGCACTGTGAAGAGATGTCTTAAAAATGAGTTCTCAATGGTTTGGAGGAAAGGGCTTTTATAATCTGAATGAGGGACTTGATTGGTTTACCTCCTAGATGGCTAACACATTCAAACACAGAAATCATTACCCTAGCAAAAGCATTCATTTTACCTCTCAGGAGGAGCAGAATCCATCTCATCAAAACGCACTCCCAGATATGGGAAATCAATTCCCATAGTAACCTCATTACCATCCAAATTATGCGTTCCCTTCCCCTTGATACCTCTTCGGACCACCATTGTATGTGAAGTACTAAAATGAGTACTTAAATCAAACCCCTCCATGAAACTAAAGCATTCAGCATTTTTTGCAAGCCAACCGCATTCCTAGAAGATAGGACCACGCTCTTGGCATACAACAAACGCAGGATACTACAGATACCTGAATGTGTGATATCCTAACAGGCTGCATGCAGGGTCTCCCCAAAATCAGTAATGTAAAGGGTGAATAATACTGTGGCCAATATGCAGCCATGCCTTTCACCACAATGAGCCTTAAAGGGTGTTGTAGCATCTCCAACATGAGTATATCTAATTACTGTCTCTAGCAAGGCGTACAAAGCATGCAAAAAATGCACCAACTCTTAGTCTAGGCCCATCTTCAGCAACATTTTGCATAATTTACTCCTATTGACCATATCAAAACCTGAAGACAGGTCCATATATGCCATATACATGCAGTTACCTGTTTAGCTAAAGTATACTTATCTATGACCCGCTGTTAATTTAAAAATTGGTCCAGGGTGCTTCTTCCTCCTCTAAAGCCATATTGTAGGTCACTCAAGATTTGATTATCTTCCAGCCATGCTGACAGCCTTGAAAGAATAACCTCACCCATTATCTTGACTCATCAATAAATTTCCGCACCATCAGTAGTAGGGTCGTTAAATGTCACCCAAGTGGGGAGATCAAGTGTTGCTAGTGTCACTAGGGAAAGTAATGGGCTTGTATCCAGTGGGCTGGTTGCTGTCTATGGTTGTGTCCTACACATTTAGCAAGGGCAGAGAAACCAGTCAAGAGATTAGATTTATCCCCGGCAGCATGCCCTTTTGTAATTATTTTAGCCAACAACCCCGAGCTGCGATCAGATCAGCAAGAATCTACAGACCAACTGATAGATAAGACTTTACACTGGTTGTCTAAAGTTTATAAAGATAGACCTAAGCTTTACAACCATAATATTATGGCAATATGAGTGAACTGGGTAGGCGATGGCCCAAATTCCATAGGGGGGACTGTATATTTGTAGATTTTAATAACCAATGGCTGGTTGAGCATTTATTGATCACAATAACTAACACTTCACACCTGGTTAATCAGATTTTGTCATTGTCATTGGGCTTCTTTTATAGACCCCAAAGGCATATTGTAAGTTTGCAACTCAGGGTCAACCCCATCTCATCATTCCAATCCCCGATGTGAGGTAATATACTCACAAGAAACAGATTTGCAGCCTTGAGCGATCTCGAAGTATGTGGCTAACTACTCATATCCTCTGAACTTCCTAATGAGTCCCAGGGTTTTCAAAATGCATTCCCTAATCAGGAAAACGCTGTTATGTTGAGAGTGCCTTCAAAAACACTAAAAACAATTTCATAGAAAATTTCAGGTTACAACCGGGAAAAAAAATTCTGATTGGCTTTCTTTTGTGTCTAACTTTGATATCCTATGTTTCAAAGAAACACGGGAATTAAATCAGATTGCCCTAGATGGGTACAGCACCTTTCAGACAGATGTGGTCACCTCTAGAGCTGGTCATTCACGTGGAGGTATGGTCAACTTAATAGCCAGCACAGCTAGAATTAAGATAATTACTTTTCTAAATATTTCACCTAGTTATGAGATTATTTTGTGCAAAGGCTGTAATGGAAGGGATTGGATTCTGATTAATAACTTTGAAGGTAACATGGCATCAGTATTAGAACTAATATGAGAAGAATATTAGCCATCTTACAAAATCCCATCACAAACCTATTGATATTATATGGATGGGTGACTTCAAAGCTCATAGCTGTAGCAGGGCTGATTCTTCAGATTGTGGCTTGACTTATGTTTTTGAGGATCCTGTTCCCCATTTTAGGCACAATGAAAATGGCAAAGCATTAAATAGACAACTCATAATTAATAACCTTGAGATAATAAATCCAGTAGACACTAAAATGGGCCAATTAGACTTTACATTTTCTTCTCAGTCTTATAGCTTCACAATTGATTATATTCTGTTCGGAGCCCATAAGAGAAAAGCTTTCCCACATTAATACCAAACTCCTTGCATTTAGTGACCATGCAGCTATTACATGTCAAATGGAGTGGGGGTATGGTAGAAATCTCATTAGAAATAAATTCATAAAACCTCTGGTCGCAAGGAAAAGTGGGGTTGTTTTAAAATGGGACAAAATTGATAGTACAATGTTTATGCACACCATTGTCACGAATATGCACCAGGAAATTTATTGGCGTCTAGTTCCAAAGTCACCTATTTCAGCAATTCCATTAGCCTTTGAAAAAATCCTAGGAAAAATTCATAGTAACCTTCTTCGACAGTGTGCTCCGCAGGCTCCTAGAGAAGTGTGCTGGTTTGATGATGCCTGTACTAATTATCGCTAAGCACACTTAGCGCTAGGATAATTATCGCCGGCTAGCATGAATTTTTATCGCTGAGATAGCATGCTATTAGCAACGCTTATCTCAAAAGCGATAAAAATCCTCACGCTAATTGCCTAACGTGAGATTATCACTGGAAACCCAGCGATAATCTCACGCTATGTGGCGTTAGCTTGATGAGAGTGACTCACAAACTTATTCATGATATCCACCTTCCATAGGATATCATGGCTAAGTCAGTCCTGAAGCAGGCGTAAGGAAAGTAGCGATAACAGGGGTTATCGCTACTTTTCTTGCCGCTATGCTTCATAGCGTGGGGCTTGATGATAGGAGAAATGTTGCTTAGCGACATTTCCCCTGTCATGTCAGGTCAGGAATGCCCACTTTGCATCTCATTAGAGATGCAAAGCTGGGCGTTAGGAATTCCTATGCTAACGCAAGTTTTCACGCGTCAGCGTGAGCTTGCTAATTAGGCGATAAAATTATCGGCGCTTTTTGGCCGAAAACGGCCGCAAAAGCGGCGATAATTATTTATCGCCAGCTTGATGATATGCCCCAATAGAACCTTCACTCTGCTCTGAGATTGAAACCGAGAGATGTGACCTTGGTAAAAAAGTCATGACTCTCCTATAAAGAAGTTAGAGCCCATAGGATCATGTCTTTTAAGCAAGAAGCATTTGTAGTGGAGACAGGGTTTTCTGTGTACACATTGCTATGTTAGCATAAGCGCTTTAGAAGTTAAACGCCATCTTGCCACTTTGCTGCTTTTGCACACAACACTACAGGTAGCTGTTATTACAAGTGAAACTGGTTGCTCGCTTTTTCTTCCCATTAGAACGGTCTGTTGTTCACATCCCTAGACGTGAACCGCGACCTTAGTCTGAACACTGTGTGCAGAAGCCGTCAAGGTCGAATGACAATGTATGCTGTTGAATTCAGGTTGATTGGCCCACGCTCTAGACACAACAAACACACAGCTGCAAATATCTGAAACTCGGGTGCCTTTAATATTGCATTTGCATGCATGATTCAGGCACTTGGAGAAAACCTTTCCAGATACAGAGAGCAGAGCTGATCCTGTGATGTGATTCACCTAAGCTGATCTTTGTAGAGACCGTCTATTAGCTTATAAAACTAGCTTCTAGTGAAGGGGGGATGGTTCACAAGGTATTATAGGACCTGTTATCCACTATCATTTTTAATATGATTTCTCCCTTCATTTTCTATGGAATTGTAACAATGCTGATGGTTTTATTTCTAATCATTTGTCTGCTTATGTTAGCCAAAGTACTGCAACTTAAAAATAAACATTTAAAACTTTTCCGTGTCTCTGGTTACTCTTGTTGTGGACTGATATGAGAATAATAACGAAAAGGTGTTTCTGATTCCCACCATTCCTGAGAGTACTCTAAGTCGCTTGTTCTGGGTTGTCTAATCATTGGTAGCTTCGAGATGATACGGAGAACGAATAAGACACTGATGCTAGTTGGATAGGGGTTCTGGGAACTGAGTTTTTTGGTACACCACAATTCACTGAGGTCCTAGTTTCCTGTGCACAGTTCTGTGCATGAGCAGAATCCCCGCAACATGGCGCACCTAACGTTTTGGTCTTATGATTGAAACGCCTTAGTAGTGCTTGTATTTGTCCACAACACCCTCACTTTTGTTTCAGGTTGACGGGAGTGACGGTTTAAACCTACCTATATAGTTGCTTTATAGTTTCTTTCAAGCTTGACAATTAAAAAGGTTTTCTTTTTCAATTACTACCCTTTTTGTGATATGGATTAATATAGATTGTTTTATCTTCTCTGCGTCCTTATTGCTGAAGTCGCTATTGCAGCGCATAGTCACGCACCTCTCCGGCGTCATTTGACGCAGTCCGGTGTGGCAGACGATGGAATGTCTATTATCTTTGTAGTGAGTGCCGCTGCCTCGTTCCCCTATGAGTTGTTTTACTCTTGGGTTACTTTTCAGGAGGTGAATGCAGACGATAAGATGTTTCACGCATACATTCCTACGACTGTTCCAGCAAATTACACGCCATATAGGACTCAAGAGATTCCTATTTGTGCTTGGGAGCATCGTATTTGGTTCAATGGCGCCCTCCCCCACCCGTTACACCGGTTCGTTTGGGTCCCTTCTCTATTCCAGGGGCCACTTGGCCAGTCTTGGCCGGGTTCACACCGCATCCACGATATTTGCAAGCCCCGCTGGATGACTTACGTCAACTCCACACCGCCTTGATTGTGGTGCATAGGGCTTTAGTGCAATACGTCTCTCGCAATGGCATCTGGGGTTGCGACGCAACCAGCTGGACCAGCCGGGATTACTATTAGTCCCGTCATGGTTAATTCGGTAATGGGCAAGCGCCCCTAAAACAAGGACGATATGCCTTATTGGCTTGCTGAGAAATGTGACCAGCTGGAAGCGGTATTTCCGAATTCTACCCCTATGGAAAAACACAGGATCCTTACCATTAGTTTGCAGAAAGACTTGGTCCCAGAGGTAACTGATTGTGAGAACTGGGGTAAAGTGTTTGCAGCAGTCTACTCGAAGTGCTTCGGCACACTGTCTAAGACTGTACTGCCCTCCGTGATCAAGCGTGTTCAGGATCATCACGGTCTGGAGGCAGCGGTCGAGTTAGGAATGAGGCTTGTTGGCGTGTGCGACGTAGTTGCTGATCTCATCGTTGCTAACGTCAAAGGAGATGCATTTAACTTTCAAGTGTCGAATGAGCTGCGCCTCGTCGCCGACGTCGATAAACCCCGGCAGTTACCGAAAATTATTGCGGAGGCTTATAAGACCATTGGCTGCAATAGTTTGGGCGTAAAGCCTTTTGCTAAAACAGCAGCTCCGACGGTTACGTCTACTAAAGACGACCGTCCAGTTTTTCCTAAACAGACTTGAAGAACTAAGAAACAGGGGAAACAGCAAGAGAAACAGTGGTCTCATCCAGCATCACCGGTACAAGTGACTGCAGAACGCACATATGAATTGTGCGATCGCACTAGAATTAGGTCTCCTAATAGATTTCAGGTTCCTGAACAACTTTCTCCTCATTCTTCACAAGAAACATCAGTCTAACAGTCCGGTGGAGGAGAACGTGGCAGAGGTCAGGGTGCCCCACAAGGACGTGAGCAGCCCCGCCCGGCTGATGGTAAAGGCAAGCAGGAAGAGTTTGCACGTCAATGACCCCCGTTTCAGAAAAAGAAGGTTGCTGCACTAACAGTGAGGTATGTCACAGATAGTGAGAGCACAGCTTCGGAACCTGACATTGCCACTAACGCTGCTAGACAGAGCAGCGGAGGTTACAATAGTGCAGCAAGCACTGCGTCCATATCTGAAGGCGACAGCAACTGACACATTTATCACTGTAGAAACTGCTGACACTAGAGTGGCTCCCCCTGACAAACTATATGACACAGTCCTTTTAATAGAGGGTGACATACACCGTACCATAAAAGGGATTTTTTGGGAAACTCTGACCTCTACATATGAGATTTTGCTGACAGAGGCGGACTGGCCCCCAGCTTTCATTATGGCTGCTCCTAGAGGGGAGGAGGTAATCCTCCCATCTTTCGCGCACACTGTGCCGAAGGAGCAAGCTCAGAACTTTGCAGAAGAGTGGGCACAGGTGCTTGCTCTGGCGTTGTACCATACTCAGGTCGGGTGGGATAAATTATCGCCGAGCCATGAGATTCCGTTACGGTCTATGCCATAGCCACAACCCCAATATCCCAAGCATAGCGAAGCTAGATCTCACATCGCAGAAATCCTTGAACAATTGGAATATCAAGGTGGAATTGAAACATGTGTATCACCCATGAATAATCCTCTTTTTACTGTAACCAAACCTGATGGGTCGTACCGCCTAGTTTAGGATTATCGATATTTGAACTCTCATTGTCGAACGTGCGCGGTACAGAATACCCACAGTTCTGCCCTCATTGATAGTAGGCCTGGGCGAAAATTTCGTTCCGTTCGCGGAAATTGCGATAATTTGACATTTTCGCGTTCCGCGGAGAACGCGAAAATGTCAAAATTTCCGCTTTCCGCAGCTTGCCGATAATTTGTTTCTTGCTCGCGCTGTAAAATAATACATTCTCGCGTGCGATCGCCTTACCTGAATCCCTGCGTTCGCCGACAAGTTTTCTTGATCCGGTCGCGTTCTCCATGAGATGTTGGATTGTTTTTAGCCATTTGCGCTGTCTCGCGACAGTTCGCGCCCGCAGTGACGTCATGCGTCATGCGATCACGTCTTTCTTCTCGCGATCATGCACCGCGAGACAACTCAAAACAATATGGCCGCGCCTGCGAGCAACCACATGGGTAAGTTGGCGACCCGCAACCATGCAGAAAATCTCGCGAACATGCGGGAAAAAAAATTCCGCATCTTCGCGATATTTCCGCTTGTTTGCGATAATTTTAAACATTTTCGCGATAATTTGCGAAAGTGGATTTCGCAAATTCCGCCCACCCCGAATTGATAGTCTCGTGAGAAAAAGGTTTAAAACCACACTTGACATCTCCAATGGCTGTTATAGCCATAACATGTCCTCTCTTAGTAGTCAATGGACAGCCTTTACTTCTGGCGGCAAACAGAAACAGGTTAAAAGATTAGCCATGGGCTACAAAAACAGTCCAGGTGCCGCACGTGTAGTCTCTCTGTTAGAGAGCATTGACCCTGATGCGTACTCGTATGTTGACTATATCTATCTTACAGGCGACAAATTATGGCCGCATCTGTGTCGCGTTGACTGCATCATTGTTATGTTTGCGGACTTCAGTTACAAATTTAACTTTGCAAAATCACACATCGTGGAGTTTACAGTGTTGTTTTAGGGCTACGAACTCAACAACGAAGGTCGAGGTTTAGCACCTCACTTCCTGGAGATGTGACCATGTTTGTGTGCTCCAACAACTCTGAAAAAACTACAATCTTTGCTGTTTTTTTTTACATTTTGGGCGTACATACATTCTCGATTATGCCCAATTTATCAAGCTGCTATATGCCTTGGTACAACCAACGTTTTCCAAATAGAGTTGGCTGCCAGACGATTCAGCTATCCTGCAATCTTTGCAGGCTGATCTTCTTGCTTCTAAATACTTATAGACAGGTGATAACCACACAAACCTTGTAATAAGAATTGTGCCTGGCGCAGTGGGTTTCACGTACTTAACGTTCAATGAGGGGGACACAGGCCCTATTGCTTACAAGTCACACCTATACATTTCGGCTGAAATGCGCTTTTCTACTGTCAAAAAAGTTTTGACTGCAGTGCAGATTGCGATTCTGAAAGAGTGAGCGCTGTCGCACGGGAAACACATGTTGGTTGTCACACCGTATCCTGCCCTGGAGGCAGTGACAAAAGCCAGTGTACCAAATTCCAAAGCTTTGTATCCACGTTGGATACAATGGGCCACTTCTTTGACGTCTCCGGATGTCACTTTCATCTAGGATGCCTCATTGCAGACTCAGGAGTATTTGCAGTATGAATTTGATCATCCAGCTTCTCTGCCCTCGAGCCCACTTGAGGATTACCATTTTATCATTTACACTGACGGTGCGGCACAACTGGCGATGAATTCTAAACATGCTTATTCAGCGGCCTGCGCAATAGTGGCAGGTACTTTCGTGAATGTTGTATTCAAGTCTGATGTCGTGCACACGCAGACATTGGGTGACTGTACCACCCAGTTGGCAGAGCTTCGTGCTCTGGTGCTTGCACTGGAGTTTGCTGACCCTCGAGTGACTACTCTTATAGTGAGTGACTCTTTTTACTGTGTTCAGTCTTTCAACAATTTATTCTTTTGGTCTCAGAATGAGTATTGTGATTCCAAAGGTAGCACAATCAAACATAAAATGCTTTGGGTTCGAGTCACAGAACTTAAACAACGTCTGCCCCTCGTGAATGTAATTCATACTCTTGGTCACCAGCGCATGGATGTCCACGCAGTTGGCAACAGTTTAGCTGATGAAGCAGCGAAAACAGCAGTAGCAACATATCTAGTAGCAGCAGTTACAAGATCCAAAAGAAAGATTGATGATGACATCATGTCAGCAATTGCTGCATCAGAGAAGGGTTTTAATTACCCTCGTGGTTTCCCTTCTAAATACTCTTAATATTTAAGTCCTGATAAAGTTCCCTATGTTGAAGAACCAGAACCTTATGGGCCTGGCGGCGCAGGGTACGCCTTAATCTCCTAGGTTCTCCTGCTCAGCTACACAGAGACACGGGAACACTCTGTCGGCGTAAAAGATCAGATTTTATTAGCTGCAGCTAGTACAGTTGTCCTAGAAGTACACACGGTATGTTCTCAGGAGACTGCCACTTCACTCCGTGGCGCACAATCTTATATAGTACATAAGTGGCATATACATTAACCAAGAACACACCTAAAACATACAAAAAGAGCCAATGCGAGAAGTTGGAAAACAGGACAGAACCAATAGAAAAGGTTTGAAAACAAAGTATCAAGTAACTCGAAGAGACCTCTCCTCCAACTGTGTTTGTCACCCCTCCCCACAAGTTAATTAATCAATGGGTTTGTAACTGACTTGCAGGTGGCGAGACACGTTTGTATGTTTGTAGAGGACAGTTGTGAAACGAGAGAAACGAGCAGAGGACAGTGAAGGCCAGACGATAAGATAAAGTCAGAAGAGAATAGTGTGAACCAACAGATAGTTGAGACAGGGATTAGGAAAACCAGACGGGGATTAGTGTACTCGGCCAGTCCTAACACCAGCTTTGTAAATAGAGGCAGAAGGCTTATTTTGACACGAAGCTGCAGGAAAAACAGAAAAGACATCGTTCGTCTTGCTGCCTGAGTGAGGGCAACACAAAATGGCGGCGGAGCACAAAATGGCGGGTCGATTTGATCGTGATCGCAAATCGAAGTTCTTCAATGTGAGAATTAACGACGTTGGTGACAGATTGATTCCCAACGCGGACTGCAGACTTTGCTTGATAACAGCAGCTCACGAAGGTATGGCGTCTGCCCTTGCCGGTGTTTCAGCGACTGTTGCTATCTTACAACAACGTTACTGGTGGCGCGGATTGTATAAACAGACTCAAGCTTATGTCCTTAATTGTGACATTTGCCAGCAGATTAAACCTTCGACTACTGCCCATCCACCTCAAACACAGTTGTACATATCTAATAAACCGCTTGGGTGTGTTTATTTAGATCACTGCGTTCCTTTCTCCTCTGATACTGCGCATAAGTACATCTTAGTTGCAGTGGATTTGTGCACACGTTTTCTATGGGTCTGGCCACAACGGAGTGCTGATGCTCGAACTGTCATCAGGGATTTGCGTGTCTTTGTGGGAATTTTTGCATGTGGTACCCTTCATTCGGACCAGGGTCCAGCGTTCGCCTCTAAGGCGTACAAGAATGCCATGAGATCTTTGGGGGTCCAAGTCAAATTTTCGTCTCCATACCGGCCTGAGGGCAATAGCATTGTGGAGCGAATGAACCGTGACTTAAAGCAATCCCTGACAGCTAGGGTTTTAGGTACTTGGAGGAACTGGTTGGCCCTATTGTATAGCATTCAACGTGCACTAAATATTCTCCCTAGAAGGTCTCTGGGTGGGTGGACCACATACGAAATGCTCTTTGGCATAAAGATGTTTGTCTCAGACCTTGATGGTCTAGACATGGCTCCGTCGGCCGCACCCTTTGACGTAGATGATCATTCTGCTGTATTACAGAATCTACAAGAGACCCGAGACAGTCTTGCAAAGGAACACTTGCCCTCCACAACTGATGCAGGGCTTCAGATTCCGGTAGTTGGCTGGCTACCTCGAGTTGGTGACCTGGTCCGTGAGAAGGTGGAGTACAAAAGGGAGTTTGGCCCCTCTTCTCGTGCACCGGTTCCCGTGCTTGGCGTGCAGGGTACAAGAACAGTCATTTTACCTCCACTTCCTGGTCGCAAGGATAACAGGTACATCTCCATTGACAATGTCAAACTACAATGAGTGACCGATTCTTCTTAGTATGACTCCAGCGGTCTCTTGTCCAGCAATGCTGAGAAATTCTGTTTTGGCTCCGGCAAATACCAACAGGCCTGACGTTGCCATCAAGATGCATACAGTTACTAATCCTTTATTGACTTCACCGGCTGGTGGTCCAGTTGAAGATACTGAGTATACTTATCCCACAGATGTGTCGTTGCCTGGTTTACACTCAAGTGCAGTTGACCAGTCACATTTTTCATTTGACACTAACTCTATAACTTTGAATGCCCCATTGAAAATTTCTGTTTTTGCTGGTTGGTTTAAAAGACATTTTTTAATAACCCGTGGACTTACATTTGGCTGGTGCTCATCTCTATTTTTTTGTTCATGTCGATTGGATTTGTAGTTGTCTTTTTTCGTCTAGTAAATGGACATTATCTAACCGAAAGATCTGCAATTGGATTAATTGATGGAACTTTGGCACCCCACTCCTCATCACATATCATGAAGAGGGACCCGACTTTTGTTAATTTTACTGACTGGCCCATTTTAGATGGGATTGGATGCGATGCAGTAAAATTTCCAATTCATGGTCCCACAGAGGTGATTAATGTCTCCAATGTACTTCGAGTTTCTATGGGGGATGTCCTGAAACAAAACATTGGCTCTGATGATTGGGATGTCCAAGCCGTAGAGACTCTTTTTTCTGATTTGAAATATCATGCTGCTTTTGATGCTGAAGATTTGTTTTTAGACACAGCAAATTATGGAGAATTGTTTTGTTACCAACACTTTGGCAATCATTTCCTGCATAAAGCGAATACATTTAGAAATGTCATTAATTATACACAATGGGAACATTGTCCAGCACCGATTGAAGGCAGCTCCAAAACTCCGGTGAAACAATTTACGTATTTTTCTGATTTCAGTGTATCTAAACCTGAAGACTTTTATTTTAAAATGGCTGCTGAGTCAGCTTCCAAAGTTAGACTGACCCACACTAAATTATTGGACTCAAAGTCCTTTATGTATCAATTAGCTGTAGGGGGCTATGAGCTGTGGAAAGATACCATTGATCTTAAATCTGTGTGGGGTTCTAAAGCATGGCAGGTATAAGGTGAAGAAGCACTGCATCGTGCATGCCTTATACCTAACCACCTCTTGTTTTTGAATTCTGCTATTTTTAAAACCACCTGCTTTGGATTGGCTACTTCTAAAAAGATGAATTCCCTTCTATTCCTGATCTGGGCGCTTATCCAACATGGAATAATGACACAGATCTGCCCCTTGATGAATCGCAGTCATTCGTCACTAATACCTCCTTCAATATTTCAACCTTAGATGCCAAAGGATGGTTATTATGGCAGAAAAGTTTAGATTCCTGTCAACATAGTTTTCTGGGTGTCCTCCCCGGTTATACACAGGTTAGGGTGGACCCCCGATGTGAAACTTCCCTTTCAGTCACTTCATATTCCGTAGGTAAATTATGTTAATTGGTATCTGTTAAACTTCATTTGTCCAAATTAAATGACAAAATAGATTTGAATGATTTTATTAAGGGCCCTTTGGGTGGCAGGTCCAAAAGATGGGTGTATGCTGTTTACAACGAAGTTTGGAAATTATCTCAAATTGAAGCTTCTTCTAGATTAAGAGCTATTGATCAAGCAAATTTGGAAAAAGTGCTTGCAGTCATTGATAATAAAATTAACACCCTTTCTTACACATTAGATAATATTGTTTCATCTGTTGTTGATATTGTACAGGATTATTTGTCTGTTTTATACCATGGTCAATATCAATTGCGTTCTATAATGCAGTTTGCATTGACTTTACAAACATTGAAGGCTGGGAAAGTTCCTGGGACCACATGAATACTTCATCTTTATTCTTGCAGTTCAATCTGACTGATAAACAACAGTTTATGTCCATGAAGGATGCAACATACTCATTATTGCATATTAAAAAGTTGGAACCCTAACCATTCTCTGTGGCCAAATCGAGCTCATCTGTGTGGCTTATCCATGGATTAATCACTATTCCATTTCCATGGTTTAAGTTCAGTTCATGAATGAATCACTATGCCTTAGGCAGATACAAACCCTTGGGTACCGCTTTCCTACATGAAGTTTGGTCACTCTCATTTACATACAGGTGCCTGAGAGATGGTAAAGAGGTTTATTTAAAAAGAGAGGAATGCACTTCCACACCTGATCACTCAGTAGTCTGTAGGAACATCCAATTGCATGGTGCTTGTAACATTCACGCCCCGAAATTTAGCTTGCATTTTGAAGGGAAATCATGTGCCAGTGATTACACCAACTTTTAGGTTATTAGCTAACGGTAGCTTTTAAATAATGAAGCATGCTGCGGGATGCTAGTAGGGATTCCGTACATTGTAACTGTCTCACAACGAGTAGTCTGTTGTAAGAATGTCCTGTTCCCACCCCAGCATGGGAGACTGGATGTATCCATCTGGCCTTCCATACCAACCTTGAAAGCAGAGTTCAACAAGATGAGCAGAATAAGGGCTCTATTGTCTCAAAAAGTTGCCCTAACTTCCTCCCGTGAAACATTTGTCCTTCAGGTAGCAAACACCCGCACTGAGGTGCATGCGCTTTTAAATACTGATCTCCCACTTCATTTCAGTGCTCTGATTCACACTATATTCAATGCCTCATCAACAACTGGCTTGGTGCATTTTTTCACAGTTGTGGGCACCGGCCTTGTGACCTCATTCCAAACAATATTTGGTGTGATACCGGCATTTTTAATTCTATTTTTTCCAGTGTCTTCGGTGGGCTTCCGTTAATTCTCGCCTTGACTGCTGGTGTGCTGCTGCTGATTTGTTTGCTCCGCAATGGCTGCACGATCTTTGCCACACGACAGCCGGCCCTGGCTGCTTCAACTGCGCAACCGGATGATTGAATACTATGGAACACTACCACTGGCCACTTTAAGCATAGCCTATGGATTGTCCTTCCGGTTCTCATATTTTACTTGCGTGCAACCTGTTTTCCATTGCCTCGATTGTCCATTCGAATGGTTCTGGATTTGTGCCTGTCGAACACGGCGTCTCCTCCCCCAGATTATGATCGACTAATGAGTCCCTCAGTGGCTCATGAGTTGGACTGTTCTGGTATCGGGATTATGGCCTGTGGAGTGGCGCACGGAATCCTAGGGAATTGGGATATATATGCTGCAGCTCATGACTTCCTGATGCGAAGTTATCTTGAAGAACACACAAGTTGTCCTCTGATGGTACTAGAGGCTCCGGTTGTCGTAGAACATGCATGTTTATTTACTTTACTTGATTGGATGGCTGACTCATTTACTGAACATTACAATGATTTCCTCTTGGAGGCGGTTGCAACATATTGTGCCTACACGTTGATGGATTAAATTGGCGGTTGCCCATCTTCCGCACATCCTAATCCATATTTTTTAATTTTTCTTTTTTACTCTATTATGGGCTGTATTCTGCCCCTGAGAGATGTTTTACCTTTTTACTTTTTCCCAACAAATTTTTCTAACTTTCACTACCAATTATATGGATTGGCAATATATGAACTTGGTTCTGTCTCACTCGAACTTGAACTCTGCGTTCCTACATTGCTTCTCTATTCTGTTCATGGTCTGATCAAGGGAGGGTGTAGTGGAGACAGGGTTTTTTGTGCACACATTGCTATGTTAGCATAAGCGCTTTAAAAGTTAAACACCATCTTGTCACTTTGCTGCTTTTGCACACGACACTACAGGTAGCTGTTATTGCAAGTGAAACTGCTTGCTCGCTTTTTCTTCACATGAGAACGGTCTGTTGTTCACATCCCTAGATGTGAACCGCGACCTTAGTCTGAACACTGTGTGCAGAAGCCGTTAAGGTCAAATAACAATATATGCTGTTGAATTCAGGTTGATCAGCCTACGCTCTAGACACAACAAACACACAGCTGCAAATATCTGAAACTCGGGTGCCTTTAATATTGCATTTGCATGCATGATTCAGGCACTTGGAGAAAACCTTTCCAGACACAGAGAGCAGATCTGATCCTGTGATGTGATTCACCTAAGCTGATCTTTGAGGTACGGGGTTCCCCATTCAAACCTAGAGACCTTCTATTAGCCTATAAAACTAGCTTACTAGTGAAGGGGGGGTGGTTCACAAGGTATTATATGACCTGTTTTCCACTATCATTTTTAATATGATTTCTTCCTTCATTTTCTTGTAACAATGCTGATTGTTTTATTTCTAATCATTTGTCTGCTTATGTTAGCTAAATTACTGCACCTTAGAGCACGTACTTAAAAATAAACATTTAAAACTTTTCCGTGTCTCTGATTACTCTTGATGTGGACTGATATGAGAATAATAACGAAAAGCTGTTTCTGATTCCCACCATTCCTGAGAGTCCTCTAAGTCGCTTGTTCTGGGTTGTCTAATCATTGGTAGCTTCGAGATGAAATGGAGAACGAATGAGACACTGATGCTAGTCGGATAGGGGTTCTGGGTACTGAGGTGAGTTTTTGGGTACACCACAATTCACTGAGGTCCTGGTTTCCTGTGCATAGGTCTATGCATGAGCAGAATCCCCGCAACACCTTGGACATATTGCAACAAGCAGCAATAACAAAGAATAGTAGGGACTTTGGAGGGTAATCAATGCTCTGTTTCTGAAGGATGAGCAAGAGATTACTCTGAATATGCATGTGAGTGAGGAGGCATGGATGGCATATTTTGAAGATGTTTTTTGGACGCTAAGGGGAGAATCTTGTGTGTCACCTGGTCCCTCGACACTTATTCCTGAGGACACTTTATCATTTAGTTTGGCTGAAATTAGATTTGCCCTGAATCAGTGTAGCACCCTGAGGGCATCGGGTCCTGACGGGGTCCCCATTGATTTTTTTCTAACTAATCAGGCGCTATCGGCCCCATTACTTACCAATGTTTTTAGCATTCTAGCCCAAACGGGAGTTCCCCTTCATTCCAATATACAAAAAGGGGGATAAGGCTATCCCCCTAAATTATAGACCCATATTGCTGCAGGATAGCAAGGCAAAATTAAAAGGTCAATTACTCCTGAATAGGCTAGATGCTTGGGCTCAGGAAACAAAATATTTTCAGTATGGCTTTAGAAAGGGAAAGGGGACAATTGCCAAGTATACTGTGGGTAGGGAAAGACATCTCCATATGGCATTTATGGACTTATCAGCCGCCTTTGATTGTGTGGTTCACAATAATCTAGGGACATTAATGGAAGGTATGGGCATAGAGAAGTCCATAATTAATTATATTCATGAGATGTATTCTGGGTGTGTCCGTTATGGGAGGCGGGGCGAATGCAAAATATATTTTGGGATTACCCGGGTTGTGAGACTGGGGTGGGTTCTCGCCCCCTTTTTATTTTCTTTATATAGTAACGCCGTGGAAGATCCGCCGATTGGGTATACACTAGATGTTCCTCTTGTTGGTGAATCCCCAGTTCTGTTACTCCTATATGCGGATGATGCAGTGTTAATGGCACGGACTGGCAATGCATTGCAAAGCCTCATAGGAACTTATACTATGTTTATGAAGAATTTAGATCTCAGAGTAAATGAATCCAAGTCTTGAGTGCTGGTAGCAGGAGTGAGACTTAAAAAAACAACCAAGATTAACCAGTGAAGTGAGAAAATTGTAGGTAGCGGACACCTTTTCCTATCTGGGAACACTATTTGATTAAAAAAACACATGGCAAAACATGGTGGCAAACAGAGGACTTCTAATGGAAAGAAGTATAGGGGCTTTGTTTGGATTAATTAAAAAGGTGGATCAAAACCTAGAGAAACATGTAAAAATATTAATGAGGCAAAATTGACATCTGTTGCCACATATGGGGCTGCCGTGTGGGGAATATAACTAACACATCTATTTTACAATGAATCGAGGATAGTTTAAAAAAAAGATTAGTAAGTGTCTCTCAATCGCGTTCCACCCATAAATGTCATACTGAAATAGATGTACCTTATATTTCAGATAAGATCAGTTCGGCACCGATTCTTCTATGGCACTCGGAGGCATATGTATGAAAGTGGCGAAGTGAGGGGTTAGTCGTCAAGGCTTAACGCCACACTCATCTACTTCAGAAACAGAAGGCTGCACTATATGTACAAGGATATGGTGCAGCCTTGCATTTCCCCATGCGCTGGTGCTATACTTAGCAGTGTAACACTAACACAGGCACCCTTACACCATAGTGCAAGGGAGTCTGCGTGCAGGGGAGGATTGTTTATGTGCATGAAAGTATCCCTTCCTGCACATAAACAATCCTAAAATGCAATTTTCTCACTATTATGTGTGCTGCTTCGTGCAGCACACATGAAAGTCGTAAAATGGCATTTTGTTTTTACAGATGATTTATGTATAGGAAGGAGACCTTCCTGTACATAAACAATCCATGGCAATCCAAGCAAGAACGAGGAGAAAAAATGCATTTCTCATCGTTTCACCCACTTAAGACTAGGTTTTCCCTGGTTTTTAATGTTGGCTCTACCTCGTTTGTTCACTGCTCTTGTACATAGGGGGTATTGTCAAAATCAATGGGTGTTGTGGTGGAAAGCCCACTGCAACACCCACCGCCCCTCTCTTTCACGCTAACCATAGCGTGAATGGGGGCCTTATTTACATACATTAAGTTGCTTAACACTGCCTTGTAAATAAGGCTAATCCCCTATCGCCACAACAAATCGTCGGGAAAAGTGATGTGATGGCGATAGGGGCTTGAAAGTATGCAGCTTAGTCTGGAGAAGAGAATCACTAACGCTAACTCATGAAATTGTGCAGGACTGTCTAACCCTAGATGGTATAAGCAAGTTAAAATGGCTTTAATATGTAAAGAGCACCCTATACTCCATTAGTTTGGGTTAACTATTTGACAATCCACCAACATGTTCATCTGTCTCTAAGGCTAAATTTAAGCAGTTAATAATAGCAAAACTAAAGAGAGATAGATGGGACTCTAACTGTACTAGGTACAGGGTCAAACACTACAATTTAGCATCCAGAATAAACAATATTGATACCACATATTTATTCTCTGTTACAAGTGCTCAACACAGATTTCTGCTGCAGAGGTTTGTCTAAAGTTTATCCCTTTATTTTAGGCATTTCTTCTAATTCTTATTCTGTAGATGACCTTTCAGCTTGCCCATGTGATGCACAGTCCCCAAAAGAGGGAAAACCATCTTTATTTCCACTGCGGCTTGTATATTGAGGAGAGGAAAAGCACAGCCTTAAATTCATACAATGTCAATCCAGCTCTTTATTTTTACAGTTGTTACCCGAACCATTCACATGCTATTGTCTGGCCTAATTTTTACAATACAAGAAAGCAATTCCTGTAACTTAAATACTTTGCTATACTTATTTTCCAGGAAATTTGAGACTTATAGTTTCATTTCACAAATGGGTATCGTTGCATTTCATAATTAAAAGAAAAAAAAGCTGGAGCTGCCTACCTAGTGACACTGGGAACTTTGAAAAGTTGATGCTATGCTACGTTTTTGTCATAAAAATGCTTGTTAGTTGGAGAAATTGGGGTGTCGGTTGACTGGAGTGTGAGCACTAGTCATGCTTTTGAAACACATAATGACATAACACCTTCACCCTTTAAGGGTGTCATGTCATTTTGTGTTTAGTGTTTCCAAAAAGGCATGCATGATCCCGGTGTATTACATCTTTTTCTCTCTCTTTGTATTTTATAAAACTGGTCAAGCAGCAGCCAAAAAGTCACTATATTAAACTGAGCTTATCCCTGGGTAGCTAGGCACGAAAAAAATAGTCTGGCTTAACATAAAGGCAAATATGCAGCACACAAACACTAATAAAGTAAAAATACAAACACAAGAAAACTCCCACACTAAATTTGAAAAATAGAATACATTTGAATGAATTATTTGACACCAAAACATCAGTAGAACTGGACTTTTGAATTCTTAAAGTTGATAGCATAAAGAAGTGCCAAAAAGTTCAAAACAGCAACCGTGAATAATTGATTGTGCAAGACTAGGGTAAAGTCAAAAGTTAAGGCCAAAGTGGATGCATCGGGGGTCACCTACAAGGAGTACCTTTGGCCCAGGCTCAGCTTATCTTTGGACTTAGAAGGATTTTGAAGAAAATTGTTCTGAGAGCATAAAGTTCAGCAGGGCAAGGCTGCATGTAGTGTTTAATGAGGAAGTGTCATCCGGAAAATTGGGTCAAAGCAGCGGAGAAGTATTCTATGTCCGGACTTATTCCCTGAAATGGGAATCAAAAATCTCCGGCGGGATGAGGCAAGTGGTGAAGAACCGCTGAACAGGATTCATGCTACTGAGAAGAATGAAACATGAACTGCACAAAGTTGATCTAACTGGCGGTGCTAGGCAAGCTGGCAGGTCTGAGTCTTCTCTCGGTTCCCAGAGCAGTTTTTAGCCAAACATTTTGCAACCCTCCCTTTTTGAAGTTTGATTTTCTGGTCACCTTTAGCACCACTTCCAAGTGACCAGGACTGGTTGGGCACCACTTGTAGGGTCAAAACTCACTCAGGCTTGATTCAAATGAGTGTCCAGAGTTCTGCTAATAGGAAAAAACACAAGTGCCAAAAAATGGCGTTTGCACTTATGGTTTGTTGATCTATCCAGTCTTTTGATTTAGTAAAAAAAATAAAGGAAAGTTCAACTAAAACTAGCCTATCTACACTAACAAAGCTAACTGAAAGAAAAATATATATTATTAACATTGGAGGAACAATGTTCAATGTTAAAATTACATCTCAAATTCTGCAAATTTGAGGCCAGCAAGAAGAACTCTGTTCAACAAATGGTGTGGCAATGCAAATATGTGTCACAGTGGCGATGACCTATACACTTGTAGCTGACGTTGCTGAAGAACAGTTCTAAAACTATACCAGGGTTCCCAAGATTCCAACAAGGAATGGCAAGTAGTACAGCAACTGGATTAAGTGCAAACAACATTAAAGGAATTACTTTACATCAACTACGTATGCTACCTGATGAACATGACATTAAACTGGAATACCAGAAGTTATCCAGTGAAGATTGTCATGAGGTGACAAAAGTATTGAAGAAAATGAAGCTTTTAATCATTGATGAGATGAGCATGATTTTGAACACAATACTTGCCTGCATACACTTAAGTGCAGCAGATTTTTTTTAAAAGAGTATGATGTGCTATTTGAATAAAAGCATTACATTGTCTTGGATGACCTACTGCAGCTTACCCCAATAAACAGACAGCCTGTTTTCAGGACACTTCTCCATAATATAACAAAAAAAATTTTGGGAAGCTTGGCAATGTAAGCAGTTGGTTAAACTTTGAATACAAGGAACTAGAGCAGAACATGTGTCCAGCATCTGATGTGAAATACGAGGATATCCTGAATCCTGAAGGACATTAGAGTAGGAGTTTTGACAAGAGGGGAAACATGGTTTAGAAAGTTGTCATATCAAGAAACTATTTTCATCTTCCAACACAGCAGCACAACTAATGTACAATTTTATTGAAGAAGACACATCCATAGTCTGTTTAAGACCTACACTTCAACTGTGCTCCAACTTTAACAAACAATTACTGAAACTGGAGAAAGAAGAAATTTTGCAAATTACAGCTATCGAACACCAAGGAGTAACAATATCACTGACTGAAGAACTACACGCACAATTAGACTCTCTGGAGAAGTCTGTATTGAGGACTGCATGATTGGAAAAGTATTTAAGCATGTTCCAAAATGTTGAGCAATTTTTCGGCATAATTCAGATGTTGAGGACGGGTTAGTAAATTGTACTATGGGTAAAATTATTGATTACATTAATTTTCCAAATAGTAATGTGGTTAAATACACAAACAGGGAGACACGGAACAGAATAGGCAAAAAGCCAGTAGGAACCTTGAAGATAGTGTGACCTTGGGGTGACTAGCTCCTGTGCCACAAATAATCCTATACTTATGAGTTTGACCCCAACGGGATAATAAGAGGAGAAGTATATTCATTGTTATAGCATACACATGGTTGCATGCATATTGTTTATTCACAGGCTAGTATATTACACTGCACAAACCAGGGCGGTACTACCGCATTACCCTGATGAAACCCCGGACTTATCCAGATCTAAGAGTGGTGCTGAAACATTCTGATATGAAATAGGGTCACAGGAACATTAAATCCAACAAACCTACAGCTATTATATTTTTAAGCATCCCCGACCATACACCCCCTTCTCTCTCCCTAGAATTGAAGACACCTGGCATTCAAGGTGAGATACTTAAAGGTTTGATGTTGAAAACATAGCCATAAACTTTGATCAGATTGATGACATGAAGCAGGTTGATAGATGTTTTGCATATTTTGCTTGTAAAGGATTCAAGTTGTGTCAGAGAGTACAGACAGTTAAAAAGTATATAAGCTCCTCATTTAGGACAGCATCCCATATACGACAAATAGATAATCTGTTCAAAGCGGAAGCTCACAACAGAATCTATGGATAATGCTGAAAAGAAGAAAAAGGAGAGCAAGTAAGGTGTTAAGAAGAACAAAGTGGGTAATGAGTGAGTTATTGTAGGCTGCCAGTTGTCAAACACTTCTAGTGTCATCTGTTATGCAGATGTTGTTCTCCATGTAAGTAAAGATACAATTGAACAATAACCACAGAACAGATTATGTTTTGCACTGAGTGGTTTGCTGCAATGTTTATATAGAAATAGGACTGTAATACATTGTGTTTAAGGTATTTGAGATCTAATAAATATATGTAATGGACCAGTATTATTTAGTCAGAACACTCAACAAGATGCATAGGAATTTATAATGGTCATCCTTGGAGTTTTAGAAGAAGAAGAAATACAGATAAATGACTGTTTGGAGTGAGTTACAAATGGGACCATGACTGTGAAGACTGCTCTTTTATGTCTACCATTAAAATACATTCTAAACAATGTTTTGACTAAACAATACTTGATTCCAAAACTGAATCTTTTGACCGATTGATGAAAATGGCTAACCAAAAGTTTACCTGTCAAAATGTAGATTAGATTTTATGTGTACATTTCATCATGAGGAAGAGGAAAATACCTTATATTAATTCTCAAATGGTGCAAAGCATATGGATCTAAATTAGAAACTGAATCCACAAACCTCAAAGCTGAACAAATAATTTCTGGGAGACCTTATACAGCTATAGCTATTATCTTTCACAAAAGAGCTAATATAACATCTGGACACTACACAGTCTATCTAAAGTATAAAACTGGATAAACAGAATGCAATGACAGCAATCTTATGTAAAAACCAAAACTGCCTTCCAAACTATTAAATTCTTACCATTTGTTTCTTTAACCAAGGTTCTAAGGAAGAAAATTAATGTAGTGTGTTTTTCCTACAGGGATTGGCAGGGTTTTAGACATCATTTGACCTATCCAGGGTGATGTCTTCAAAACGTTGTCCAAAATTCAAGACTCCGTTTATCTTCCACAAAGGAGTTAATATGAAATCTGGATACTAAATTTTCCAATTAAAGGGGAAAATGGGCTGGACTCAATTGGCCCTGGATCCTGTCACGGCGAATGACAATTTTAACAACTGGCTTGAGTCATCCCTCAACTCTGTTCTCCCAAAAAAACGTATTTATGAAAAAGTAGGAATTAATAAAATTGCCAGATACTCCCCGAAACTCCGGGACCTCAAACAATCTTGTAAGAGATTAGAAAGGAGCTGGAGAAAGGACTATCTGGTCTCGAAAAAAATTGAATATAGAGCAGCAATTAAACTTTATAAAACTAAAATAAAGGGCGCCCAAACTCTTTATTATCAAGATAGAATTACATCTGCCGCAAACTCCCCCGTGAAATATTTTGGATTGCAAAAGCTCTTGCTACCCCATATACCCCCCCTAATACTTCAGAGGATATTCAACTTCGATGTCACCAGTTAGCAACATTTTTTTCAAATAAAATACAATTGATTTACGGGACTTTTCCACAGGCCAACGTCCCTCAAATGGATCCTATGTCTGTTACAACAAATCCAATCCAACTATGTTCAATGTTAGAATTCCCTCCCCTGACTATGATGTCTTTCCAGGGAATCCTAGGCCATTTAAAATCTGGCTCCCCTCTAGACCCTGTCCCCCCTCATTTTTACGTTATTAATTTGGTATCAGCAGTGATACTGGACTTAACTAATGCCTCTTTGCGGCCTGGAATTGTACCCCCTGCATGGAAGCTAGCAATTGTTAAAGACCTCCTAAAGAAACCCAACTTGGGTCTCGAGGAGATGGTAAATTATCGCCCCATATCCCTGTTACCTGGAGCTAGCAAAATAGCCGAGAGGTACGTGAACTTCATCCTCTCCTCCTTTTTGGAAAACAATAACTGTCTCCACCCTACTCAGACAGGATTTAGAGCACAGCAGGGTACAGAAACTGCTCTTCTCAGTGTTATGGAGGAAGCCAGAAGAATACTTGATGGTGGAGGCTGCAATGCCCTTATTCTCTAAGATCTTAGCGTAGCCTTTGACACCGTGAACCACCAACTACTGTTTCAACGACTTAGAAATGTGGGACTGTCAGGAACCGTATTGAAATGACTGCAGTCCTTCCTGGAAGATAGATCTTTCGCAGTCCTGGAGATGACATAATGTCAAACCTGATGCAATTAAACTGTGGGGTACCTCAGGGATCCTCACTAAGCCCCACCCTATTCAACATTTATTTGGGCCCTTTGGCCTAAATAGTATTGCCATTTGGGGTACAAATAGTCACTTATGCTGATGACACTCAGCTGGTGGTCTCTATCAACCAGCAAGACAGTTCCTCACCAGGCTTATCCTCATGTCTTGGAGATGTCTCTAAGTGGATGGATGAATCATACTTAAAGCTCAATGGGGCCAAGACTGAGCTTATGCTACTGGGCAACTCAGCCCACCTTAATATTTATCATCTCTGGCCTAGTTGCATGGGTCCAGCCCCTAACCCCAAAGAACACATTAAGACCTTAAAGAACAAGCTCGAAAGGTTGCAGCTAGCTGTTACAGAATGCTGAGGCTGATCAGAAAGATCCTCCTTCTATTACCTTTTAGTGCTAATAGGCTGCTGGTTCAAGCATTAATTCTTTCACGGTTGGATTATTCCAACGCACTATATCTCGGAGCACCACCTCCTACGATCAGAAGATTGCAGACTGTGCAGAACTGTGCAGCCTGTTTGCTGATGAATACTCCCAGGCATATGTTGGCCAAACCTGCTCTTGCCACGCTCCAATGGCTCCCCATTAAAGAACGAGTTCAGTTTAAGGCTTTATGCATTGTTCATAAAGCTCTCTCTGGTAAAGGCTCTCTTTTGATGCGTTCTCTCATCCAGCCCTACCACCCAAATACAGCTCTGAGATCTGAAAATAAGCGACTGATCACAGTCCCGAAAATCAGAAGAGTTCGAAGCGGGGGCCGACTCTTCTCGTATAATGTGGCAATGCTATGGAACCTTCTACCTCCTCACATACGCTTATAGGCTGACTACCTGATCTTTAGAAAGAAAGTAAAAACGCATCTTTTCCCTTGATGTCCGCTTAAGTGTTAAGTTGCTGACCTTAGCGCTGGAATGCCTACGGGTGAGCCTGCGCTTTAAAAATGCTACTTTCATTTCATTTAATTTCACCCATACAGCCAGAATGACATCCATCATTCCTCTTAATATTCAAGAATACACTTACTTAGTTACATATACATCTACTAGCAAAGCCAATCAATTACTTATACAGCTACTGTCATAAATATTTAGTATTAAAGCAAAACCAAAGGAAATGATGGACGGAGTGTTGAACATTGCAAGCACTCACCCCCAGTCAACTGATCTGGGTTTAATCCACCACCGTTCTTTAGCCCACTCTGCCACCCCAGTTCAGACATGGCCATATGCAAATCAGTCTGACCCTGTGCCTCATGGGAACAGTCCAGCCCGAACTGCCAAGCCATGTCTTCCCTGGACCGGAAACAAGCTTCCTAGGACCGGTTTCTGGCATTTCAGCCGTCTTCAGCCAGTCTTGGTTGAATCCAGTGGCAAAGTGAGCAAGGGACTGACGTCTGAGCATACCCTGCCAACTTATGGCAAACAAAGCAAAACCAAAGGAAATGATGGACGGAGTGTTGAACATTGCAAGCACTCACCCCCAGTCAACTGATCTGGGTTTAATCCACCACCGTTCTTTAGCCCGTTCTTTAGTATTACATGCAAGCACTTACTCAGTCTCTTACTTACCGATACAGGCAATCACACAGCCACTTGCTCACTGTTACAGACATTCACGCGCCCGCTTATTCTCTCGTATAGATATTTACACACTGATACAGACTCTGATACACCCTGTCACATACTCCTGTATTTACTATCACACTCAGGCACACACTAATACAGACACTAACACATCCAGTCACACACTCATCGTTACACTGACACACCAAGGCACACACTCATGCATAGACTGATACATCCAAGTAAATACTGATGCATACACTTGCACACACAGACACACCCGTATGCATACACTGGTACATCTGGGCACATACTGTTCTATACACTATAACACCCAGGCACCCCTTATGCAGATACTGAGACATTTACACACATACTGATGCATACACTGACACACCCATCTCAATTACCCATATAGCTACTTACATACACACTCACTCACCCATATAGGCATTCACACCGTTACTTACTCAGGCATATAATCACTGACACATATACTCATTGACTGATTGAGATAATCAAATACACATCCATTGACTCAGCCATATAGGCACTAAGATACCCACTGAATTAATCATACATACAGTCACACTGTCACTTCATTGACCATACAGCCACTCACACAGTCACTCATAGAGTCACTCACAAAATCACTCAATCACTTTTACAACCATGGACACAGCCACTCAATCATCCTTAGAGCCATTCACAACTAGTGTCTCAATCATATAGCTGGTCACTCACCCAGTCACTCTCTCATACAGCCTCTAACACTGTCATTCAGTCACCCATACGGGAACTCACACACCCAGTATGTCAGTCATACATCCATGACAAATATGGCTAATTTTAATGTTACAATACCTAGGTTTCATAACCTTATTAGTAGTGAAGGAATATCTGATTCCCCTACCCTGCCGACAATTGTGTATAAGCCTGGACTCTTCTTGATACCTTGGAATCTAGCAAGGATTAAAGCTAAGGTAGATGAGCATGATTGGCTATCTTGTATAGGCAAGTCACAATGTATTTCTTTTTCAGTAAACCGGGGCTGAGAGTAAGATTTTCCCCAAAACTCCTTTGCAAGTTGGTGCCATAGTGGTAGGTCGGAGTCTTGGAGCATGTGACAGGAGGACCCGCTCTGATCCAAACAAGGCAACTACTTTTAAGAGAGGCTGCCAGAGTAGTGTATTAGAATATGTGGTACTTGTTGCACAGTTATGTTCAACCTAAGTGATATGTAGATTGAAAGCATAATGATAGCAACCACAGTCCTTTGATTATTACTTTACTGGTAGGGGAGCTTCATAGATCATCTTTACTTAGATATTCCAAGGCTCCTAACCCATTGTAGTTAACAACTGTCACAGTCACAGAGTTACATGGCAAATCAGAAGATACATGCAGAGATTTACCAGCTGCTTGTATACTTCATGTCAGGTTTTGAAAACATTGTCTTGAATCTTAGGTAATCAAATACATATTTTTTATTAAACTGACGGCTATTTTCTATAAGGAGTTCCAGAGTAAATCTAAAAACAACATTAAAGATCCTAAGTGCTTCTCTCTATAGTGTAAGCAGGTCAAGCATTTGCTGAAAAGAACAGTCTAGGAGTGCAACAGAGGGGAAATAGGTGCTGCATGCCTTAAGTATAACATGCTTCTGAATACAGCTAAGCATAATTGAGAGGATCGCAATTCACAAGACCTGTTGCATGCTCTCAAAATAACTGAAAACCATAAACTGCTGGTCAATTACTATGCATGGGAGTAGTGGGCATCAGAGCCTAAGATGTTATCATATTTCACCTGATAAATGGGAAGACCACTTTTCTGTGATATATTCTAAAAGTAGTGCAACTGAGCTCTCCACTGATGGAGGGCCCTGGTAATGGCATAGTGGAACAGGCTTCCAGGATACACACTGAGATCTTTTTTAAACTCAATTAACCCTCTCTGCTATGAACAGCTTCAAATCCCAACAGGCATCAGGACATGCCCACATTCCGGGGATCTACACAAGCCTGTACGCCCTGCTTTGGGCTTCTTACGTAAATCTTCTGTTGAATGCAATTGCCTCAGTGGAGGAGAATAATTTCTGTGTTCAAAAAGGGACATGCAGGCTGCCCAGCAATCTATATGCCTATTAGCCTCATAGATAATCTTCAAAACAATTTGCAAAGCAAGTCCGAGTGAAGTTACAATTCTGTATGGATAAAGAGCAACTATTGTAGCCCTGGCATGTGGAATTCTATGCTAAAACTGGTATCTTGGATCAGGTGGTCAAAATCTCCATTCTCTACTGGAAGTATGTAATTCTGTCCAAACAGATGCTCTATGTAGCATTTGTTGAACTTCAAGCAGTATTTTATTTGATCCCCCACAGTAA
This sequence comes from Triturus cristatus, assembly GCF_964204655.1. Taxonomy (NCBI): domain Eukaryota; kingdom Metazoa; phylum Chordata; class Amphibia; order Caudata; family Salamandridae; genus Triturus; species Triturus cristatus. The sequence goes on from NC_140585.1 coordinate 163,496,717, forward strand.
TCTTTGGAGATTGTTGTCTAATATGAGGGCCCCTAGTCACCTTATCAATATTCTAATTAAGCTGCATGTAAGGAAGTATGCTCAGGTCAGATGGGGAGAAAAGGTGGACCTGGTGAATTGTATCCCAATATTATAAGGAGTTTGGCAATGGTGCATGTTGTGACCACCCTATTCACACTATATGGAAATGACGCAATAGAAGATTTACGGTCATTTGTCAATGATTCCTACTCTCTTAATGGGAAAAAAATCCTGATTCCTTTCTTGGCTGATGGCTCGCTCCACATATCAAAAGTACCCATGGGTCTTCAAATTGTGTTGATTAAATTCATAGGATTTTGCGATTCAAGGGGCCTTGAGCTGAATTGCTCTAAAACTAAATACATGGTTTTTGGCATTGGATCCTCTAGATGTAAAAGCGTTAACGCCGGTGTTGAAAATCTTGGCATGGAATTTAGCTTTGATTATCTGGGGTTGACCCTGTCAGATAAGTTTAAGCGGGATTCCCAAATTGATAGAGGTTCTCGTACTATTTCACATAGAATCTAAAACAATCTAATGTTTTCACAAAGCCACATATACCTGATTGATTTCTCCAGCTCTATAGGCCTACCCTGCTAAGGCTCTTAGTGCTGCATTATTTGGTGCAAAACATTTGGTGCTACAATGAAACATGTAAGCTTTCAGTAGGAGAAAATAGTTTTACTAGGGCTTTGGTAGTAGATCCAACTAGTGCACCTCACATTCCACTTCACTATGAACTAGGTATTAAGTGTGCTTCTGACATGTGCAGTTGAAGCCACTTTTATTCTGGGAATGCATTTGGGCAATACTAGAATAACTTGATTATAAAGATTACTTACATGACCTGATAAGGCTAGATCACGCTCCTAAGGTTGCCTAGTAAAGTTTTATCTATCACTGGTGCAAGAAGTTGAAGCTAACTTTAGGACTCCTAAATGCCTTCTGTGAACACCGAAAGTCTTAAAATTAGGATTTTTCTTAGTTTAGGAGTCCTAAAGTTAGGACTCCTAAATTTACTACTACTAAACTGAGACAAAATCCTAATTGTAAGGCTTTCGGTATTCACAGAAGGCATTTAGGAGTCCTAAAGTTGGGAGTCCTAACTTTACTACTACTAAACTGAGACAAAATCCTAATTTTAAGGCTTTCGGTATTCACAGAAGGCATTTAGGAGTCCTAAAGTTGGGAGTCCTAACTTTACTACTAATAAATTGAGAAAAATCCTAATTTTAAGGCTTTCGGTATTCACAGAAGGCATTTAGGAGTCCTAAAGTTAGGATTCCTAACTATACTACTACTAAACTGAGAAAAATCCTAATTTTAAGGCTTTCGGTATTCACAGAAGGCATTTAGGAGTCCTAGAGTTAGGAGTCCTAACTTTAATACTACTACATTGAGAAAAATCCTAATTGTAAGACTTTCGGTGTTCCCAGAATGCATTTAGGAGTCCTAAAGTTGGGAGTCCTAACTATACTACTACTGAACTGAGAAAATTCCTAATTTTAAGACTTTCGGTATTCACAGAAGGCATTTAGGAGTCCTAAAGTTAGGACTCCTAACTTCTGTGAATACCGAAATGAGTAAGTGCCTTCTGTGAATACCAAAATGAGTAAGTGCCTTCTGTGAATACCAAAATGGTAGTAAGTTTAAGATTTTGTCTTAAGTTAGTTCTGTGAATCGGGCCCCTAGCATTTAAGCAATTTTTAGACACTGTTACCCCTCCTAGTGCCAAAAGAATTCATTTTAGGTACAGCTATGACTTTCTGATCCTGAGAATATTTGTGATTACAACCAACAGGGGCAGCCCTCTCACCCAAACTTTGGACTTATAAACAATGTAAGAGCTACAATGGTTCGGATTCCTAATTAAACACAAAAATGAGTGAATTTAAATGATTCATATCAATGAATAAAGAAATAATGAAACAGTACCTTTAAGAAATTTATCAAAAAATTTATTTTTCTATCTTAAAATTGTTTTTGTACAAATACACGATAATACAAAAAATGCTCCTAGAATTACACAGACATATGTCAATAACAAAGTCAAATTTTAGTATAAACATAAATGGTAATAGTGGCAAAAGAAGGAAACATTTTGCACAGAAACACTCAATGCTTCCTCTGATTCTTTGCCAAGGAAGGCGTCAATGGCGTTTCGACCATAGTAATTTAACAGGTCATCATCAGGACAAAAACACATAAGGAGCAACTGTCAATCTTTCAAACGAGGTAGAAGACAAAACCCAGGAAACATGAGGACGCAATGGTCACTCAGTGAATTAAACACAATGCAGTTATGCGTGGCCAGAGAAAAGACAGGGAGGCTATTGAATACATAGAGAATGTTTGGTTCCTCTCCCGGTCGGTCCAACCAATTGGAATCCGAAATGGAACTCCAATTGTTGTTCCATTGAACATTCCAATTATATATATATAATTCCACTGAATAAAGTACTTTGATGAGAATGAACACCTTGCACCATATCTTAAAAGAAGCAAGTGAAAAATCCTGGTAGGCCAATTCATATCTGTTTCATATATTGTTCTGAGAGACAATGTATACCGATCGTTTTTCCACTTTAATTAAACCCTTAAAGAAAAAGAGTTCAGCAACATTTCTCTCTGATATGCTGTTTGAATAACGACTATCATTCCTCTGTATTTTCCCAAGTCACTGAGAAGCTGCATTATTAGTCCCAAAACACAATGGATCTGCTCAAACTCCATAATTTTAGCATTGCAGTGGTTTAATAAGGTTGGCAAGTCACAGAACACAAGCCACAATACACTGGTACCAACCCTCTATCTCTACGTTTCGCAATTTATGTTTCACTCTGAGATCACATTCATTCCAGTTGTGACTGAGATGTATTAAAGCATTCCAACCATTTTTTTTCAGTCATTGAGATGCTCTAACTTTGAAGAGTATATGCAGACATGGGTCCCATGCTCATTTCACCACAGAATGAAAGATGCACTTCACTGAAGATACCCAAAGGCTTGAAACATAAATCAGGTTGCTAATTTTACCTTACTAAGTATATATGGCCTTGCAGGATCTCAAAATGATTTGTATAAACTGACCCCTGTTTGTAGTGGCACAGATGCAAAAAAGATGGCGTGAGAAGTGCCACAGAGAAATGTTCAGTGGCTACAGATTTTAGAGCATTCAATTCATATAGTTTTATTTCTCTCAGCATGATACCTTGAGACTCATTTCTCGTTAAAATCTCTAAATAAAATGTATATTTGATTAATGTGCAAGCAGATGTTTATGAACATGTGAAGATATATAAGTAATGTGGAATTGGAACTGATGAATGTGGAATAAAGTTTCCAGATTTTGACTCCACATGATTCTGTTATAATGGGTAAGAGATTATGTTGTAAGGCCATTCTGTCATATAGTTCACTACAGAAAGTAATTGCTCAGTGCAACTTAAATATAGGCATTCACACACTAAAGAGCATGCATGAAAATTGTGCATAAATGTTCCACTTAGCCCAGCCCAGAAAGAGGCAGCAAGTAGCGCATTCAACTATTGGGATTATTGTTCTCAGGGGAAGCCCAGTAGATTACTGCCATTGAGGTCAGTAGGGGGCATATGTATCAAACTCCCGCTTAGCGAATCCTAATTTGCGATATTTTGCGATTCGCAAATTGAGATTCGCTGAGCGGGATGTAAAAAAATAATCGCGAATCGATTGCGATTTCTTAAAAATCGCAAATTATTGTCAGAGACCCGTTTTGCGATTTCTTAATAGCAAAATTCGCAAATTAAGAAATCGCAAAAACGGGAATCTGCAATCCAGGTGCAGCCTGATGACATCACAAACAGGAAACTGGAGTGATTTCCTGCACCTGCTCACCTGAGCCACACCCAGAGGCCGCTTGGGGAGTGTGAGTAGGCATCCCAGGAGAGTGCAACCAGCAATGGATTCCACAAAACAGCAGCAGGGCAAGGATGCAGAGAAAAGGAAAAGAAAGCATGAGTTCTCTGAAAAGGAGCAGGAGGTCCTCATTGAGGAGATGGTCTGCAGCCATGAGCTACTCTTCGGCAAGAAGGCACTGCGTGTCCCAGAGGCGAGGAAGAGGAAAATCTGGCTAGAAATACAGAATAAGGTGAATGCAGTGGGAGTCACCACACGTACCATCGAAGAGCTGCGCAAGCGGTGGTACGACATGCGCCAGAGGTCCAAGGAGAGGGTGGCAGCCAGACTGAAGGACGCAAATCAGACTGGAGGAGGACCATTCACTGCAGAGCAGCCAACCCCCCATGAGGAGGTCGTGGAGTCTAATCTCCTGCCTGAGAGCGTTGGTGGTGTGGCTGACATAGACAGCTCCGACCCTGCATCCAGCAGTCAAGGTAAGATGCATGCAAAATCAATCTGCACTCCTCCCCATCCCATGCACACTTCCCCAAATGCGCATAGTAAACTCCCAAAATGTCAATCCAGCCCAGGTCTTACAGCACACCCAGCAATGCATCATGGGACTCGTAGTACTGTGTCTGACTGGGTGTCCATGAGACTAAGGAAATTACATGCAACATGTGGGTTGGGGATAAGTGAATGATACAGTGTCAGAGGTTAGCCCAAAAAAACTGTAGCAACTTTATTGATTGCCACATGCAGACAATAACACAAACTCATGTAGTCCTCTTTACATTCACAGCACATGGCAGGGCACAAGAAGACAGCACAGAGAGAGAGGAGCCTGCACACCCTGCGGACTCCAGCGATGACACTGAGCAGCAGCCAATCCAGCGCAGGAAGCGCGCACATGTGCCCCCGCTGCCTCCATTTGAGGACGAATTACCTGCCACAGGGGATGACACCGACAGGAGAGAGGGGAGTCAGGGTGTGTCACACATGCCCATTCATGACACACAAACGCCAAGGAGTAGACCACAGTAGACATGCAGATCAAGGCCCAGGAGCAGCACTGCGACAGAAGCAGAGGATCCGTGTTCTCAGGCCTGGAACAGAGCATGCTGCAGGAACAGCGCCTGCAAAGCACTGCGGTCAATTAATCGGCAGCTATGCCGCATACACAAGGACCAGAAGATGGGGGAGGGCTTTGTGGCCATGGCAGGGGCGATCCATGAGCTCTGTGACACTTTGAGGCACACCCAAGCCGCCAATGACAGGGCTGGCCGACGTGCCAATGCACGCCTACACAATTACACGAAGGCCGTGTACCGCCTCAGCACCACCACCAGCACCCTCACACGCAGAAGCGTAACAATGCAGGTCGAGATGGCACACTGCTGCCAGGATATTGCCCGAGGACTTGCGCAGGAAACCACTGCTGTGGAGCAGCTGCAGACAGCCAATGCTGGTGGCAGCGCACTCATGGCCTCTGCCGAAAGTGAGGACACCTCAAGTCGGAGCAGCGTCACTCCCACCTTGCCAGGGGAAAGATGACGTAGTGCCAGACAGGGCGCAGGACAAGGGAACACCATGGGGGGCACTCAGCCTGGACATCACCGTAAGAGGTGAACATGTGCGGTGACACTTACTGCAACACGGGTGAATGAACCCTACAGTTACTTGTGCCTTACCTGCACTGTGTGCACAACATGTGCTGGGGACAGCTACTATTTCTTTAATGTGAAGTGTGAATAAACACTTCACACATCATCAAGCTTTGTCGTCTCATTTCATCATTACTCACCTAGAAGTAGTTTTGTGTGATCTCTGTCCGTCTCTGACGCCCAGCAGTTGCCCCAACTCCTGCTGCAGGTCTGGCAGGGGGAGCAGGGTGCTCGTCATCCGATGTGTCTGTATCGGTCACATCAATTTGGTGCCTTTCCTCATTGCCATGTTATGTAGCATTGCACAGCTTGCCACAATTTTACAGCAGGTCTCAGGGCTGTATTGCAGTGCGCCTCCACTCTCATACAGGCACCTGAAGCGGCTCTTCAGGATTCCAAAGGTACGCTCAATGACGCAGCGTGTAGATCTGTGTGCCCTGTTGTAGCTCCTCTCACTTGCATTTGCAGGATCCAGATATGGGGTCAGGATGAAGTCGCGCACTGCATAGGCACTGTCACCTGCATGTACAAACAGAATAGGTAAGTCAATGTCCCCCCCCTCAAGTGATGTAGTGGATGTATTGATGTGTGCCGTGTATTTACCTAGCAGGTACCCCTCCCCAATCTCTCCAGCACTCAGACGTCTTTTTATTCCACTGTGTCTGAAGATGAAAGAGTCATCTGTACTGCCGGGGTATTTGGGTACGATGTCTGTGATGAGATACTTTGCGTTTCACACAATCTGGATATTGAGGGAATGGTAGCATTTCCGATTCCTGTAGACATATTCAGTTGCTGCTGGGGGTGTGATGGCCACATGGGTCCCGTCGATGCAGCCAATGACGTGGGGGAAACGTGCAATCTGGTAGAAGTCCAGTTTTGTTTGCTGTAATGCCTGTTGGGTGGTGGGGAAGTAAATGTGATGTGAGAGCCTCTGTAGCATTGCATCTAGGAAGGCATGGAAGAAACGCGAAAGTGCAGGTGCAGGGAGCACAGGACCTGCACATGTGTGGGAATTGTTTGTGTCCTGCGTGTAGGGTGCTCCAAGTAGGGTTTCAGCTCCTCAATCAGGTCCATTATGGTCTGTGGGTGCAGTCTGTACTTGTCATAGATGTTCTCTTCAGTGTGCTGGAACAGAGTGATGCGCAGCCTGAATATACGTTCCTGTCTCATTCTCCTCTGAGCAAGCGCCCAAATACACAGCCTCCTGGCTATCACGAACATTGCTGCCATTGTGGGTGGGTCTATTGCATTGTGGGGTGGTTTAAGTACCTTGCACCAGTTTACCACCTGCAAGCAATTGGTGTTAATAGCGATTTCTTAAATTGCGAATTTCGTATAATGGCAATTTGCGACTTTTTCATACATGTGCTTGCGATTTCTTAGTTTGCGATTTCTTTTTTGCGATTTTCGCTAAGTTAAAAAATCGCAAATTAAGTATTCGCAAGGAAAATCGCAGTTTTCATGTTTCGCAGCCTAAGAAATTGCTAATTTAGTGATTTCTTAGTTTTCTGTGTGGAAGTCTGTCATACATATGAAACTGCGAAAAATCTGTCGCAAACGCTGTTTTTAGCGATTCGCAGCGTTTGCGACTAATTTTTCCTTATGCCCCTAGGTGAGGTGCTCTCTTGCCTTGAAGTGGTATGGAACGAAATAGTGGTTGGGAACAAGGAGAGGCCTTGGTATCTGGTGAGAGATAGTGTGTTAAAAGTCAGCTGCCCCCACTCACATCACTAAGGTGTCGATTCCGATCCTGTAATACCCGGGTACAAATGGTCGTAAGAAGCGTTTTCTCCGTCCGACTCGTACCCGGGAAAAACACCTTACAAACTCGCTAGTACGATTCTCACAGAAATACCATTTCCGTACGAGTCGTAGAAAAGACCGACAGGCAAAAAAATACATACAAATCTGAATTTGGATGGCGCATACGCGATGTCCGGACGGAGTCAGGCAGCGTTTTACGGACCAGCAAGTATGATTCGTGCCTACGTCACTCCGCACGTAGCATTTCTTACGGGAGCCAAAAACTGCTGGGAAATTGAGGACGACGCGAACAAGGAGCACCGGTTCGCGACGGACAGCCATGGACCCCAACCTACGCGTCATCCCGGCCCTCATAGCCTACGACCTGGTGTTCCGAAACTGACGCAGATGCCGCAGAAGGTCAGAACAACCCCCAGGGGCAAAGGGGGGGGGGTGCAAGGGGCAGGAAACATAACCCACACCCCACCAAAAACAAATATATCCTGCACATTAATTACCTCCATGGTCTGGTCACTTCGGGGGGCATGTCCACCAATTCCACGTCCCGCCACAACGGAAGTGGACGTGGTCGCGTACCCGTCACCACCACAATGGTGGTACGGGACGTACCCACGCCCCTCAGAGCGTGGGTACGGTCCGTACCACCATTGCAGTGGTGATGTAGGGGTACACGTGTATGGACCGTACCCACGCCCCCAGAGTGTGGGTACGGTCCGTACACACGTACACCTACATCACCACTAGAATGGTGGTACGGGCCATACCCACGCCCCCCAGAGCGTGGGTACGGTCCGTACACGCGTACCCCTACATCACCACTACAATGGTGGTACGGACCGTACCCACGCCCCCCAGAGCGTGGGTAAGGGCCGTACCACGCGTACCCCTATGTCACTGCCACAAAGGTGGTACGGCCCATACCCACACCCCCCAGAGCGTGGGTACGGTCCGTACCACCATTGCAGTGGTGATGTAGGTGTATGCGTGGACGGACCGTACCAACGCCCCCAGAGCGTGGGAACGGTCCGTACACGCGTACCCCTACATCACCACTACAATGGTGTTACGGGCCGTACCCACGCCCCCCAGAGCGTGGGTACGGGCCGTACCACGCGTACCCCTACGTCACCGCCACAATGGTGGTACAGCCCATACCCACGCCCCCCAGAGCATGGGTACGGGCCATACCACGCGTACCCCTACAGTCCCATTACATGATGGATACATGGCGTACACACGCCACGGATGTAGGTGTACGGCTTGGTGCAGCACACCAGCTGTAAATTGGGGGTGGTGTATGCCCAGGACAGCAGTGTACCACAGCAAGGGCACAAGTGGGTGGGTGGGTGGGTGCAGAGGACTCCCAGCAGTGGACAGAGACATGGGGTGGGTGCAGAGAACTCCCAGCAGTGGACAGAGACATGGGGTGGGTGCAGAGGACTCCCAGCAGTGGACAGAGACATGGGGGTGGGTGCAGAGGACTCCCAGCAGTGGACAGTGACATGGGGGTGGGTGCAGAGGACTCCCAGCAGTGGACATAGACATGGGGTGGGTGCAGAGGAATACCAGCAGTGGACAGAGACATGGGGGTGGGTGCAGAGGACTCCCAGCAGTGGACAGAGACATGGGGGTGAGTGCAGAGGACTCCCAGCAGTGGACAGAGACATGGGGGTGGCTGCAGAGGAATACCAGCAGTGGACAGAGACATGGGGGTGGGTGCAGAGGAATACCAGCAGTGGACAGAGACATGGGGGTGGGTGCAGAGGACTCCCAGCAGTGGACAGAGACATGGGGTGGGTGCAGAGGAATACCAGCAGTGGACAGGGACATGGGGGTGGGTGCAGAGGACTCCCAGCAGTGGACAGAGACATGGGGGTGGCTGCAGAGGAATACCAGCAGTGGACAGAGACATGGGGGTGGTTGCAGAGGAATACCAGCAGTAGACAGAGACATGGGGGTGGGTGCAGAGGACTCCCAGCAGTGGAGAGGGACATGGGGGTGGGTGCAGAGGACTCCCAGCAGTGGACAGAGACATGGGGGTGGGTGCAGAGGAATACCAGCAGTGGACAGAGACATGGGGGGGTGTACATCATTATCAGATGGCCACAACTCCATGGGTGTATATACGCATCCCTAACTTTGGACAATGATGATAGTGCCATAACAACACATCACTGACAGCAGTGTCCCACTCCCAGGAGGATGGATGTCTTTCCCCCACTGCATGACACACTACATGTGGGTGTGAGGACAAATAACACATGCATACCCACCCCTGGCAGATGCTGCACAATACACACACTGAGATCATGCCACAAGACTGTATACTCATGTCACTGCCCACTAAACTAAGAGAGCCAAAGAGAACACACACTGTCAAGCACAACCCAGGACTGATAGGAATGTTCAGGTGCTGGGCCAGCCACCAAGATGTTGTCTGTCATGGAAGGAATAGGGTGGAGTTCCCACAGATACAATGCCCACAATTGTGAGTCAGGTGTTCAAATACCCAGCAGAACAAGTCCCATATGTGTGCTAGGCTGGGATTACACACATGCATTTTGCGGAAAAGTGACAATTTCTCCATGAAGGCATGGCAAAATACTCTATACACAAGTACAGTGAGTACCAAGGATGGCAGCGACGATGCAGCCAGAGACCTTGCTGAGCAGGCATGGCCAGAGTTGAAGGGATCCATCACCAACAAAGGAAATGTAGACACAGGGCGACACAACAATTGTGCAACTCTCTGCAGGGAAGATGTCAGGTGCCACAGTGGAAGGAACACTCCTTCGGACAATGTCTCCAAACACAAAGAGCATACACGACAAAGAATCTTTGCAGAGACCTTGTGATGGCACGCAGATACCAGGTTCCACCCCATGAGCAGCAGACTACAACATTTCCCTGAAACATAAAACATGCCCACAACCCCAACTCCTGTAGCATCAGCATCAACATCAATACCTGAAATGCAAGACATTTCTAACGAAAATAGGAAATGCTTTATTCTGCATGAAAATAATAATGTGTAAACGAGACTATTCACAAAGGCCAATGGCCAGTCCATATCATCAGTCCTTGGGGGGAACACATGGCCATGCGTCTCCCCTAGCTTGTCTGCACAACAGAAGACTCTGTGTCGTCGACTGGGGGAGCATCATGTGGGGAAGGACCAGGCACCGCAGGGACAGGAGGGGGAAGGGTAGGTGTGGTGGGTGCAGGGACGGACGACTCCACCACAGGTGGTGGGGCAGAGCCAAAGGTGGAGGTGAGCTCGGCGCTGCACATTTCTGGCAGTTCTTCAAGCGTCTCCTTTGCACCCGGAGAAACAACAGGCCCCAAGGAGGGGGGTGGGTAGGAGGGATGGGTTGCAGCGCTACTGGGGGAGGTGGTGGACAGGCTGGGGGACTTAACTCCCCTACCCGTGGAGTGCCTTGACCGTTTCCGGCCAGGTGAACTAGTGGGGCTGAGGCCCAGCCCAGCAAAGTAGGCCTCCTTCTCTGAATCTGGGGCAGGGGAGCCAAGGGGAGTGACATCGGAGGGACTGGGGAGTGAGTCATGTGGACGAGGACTGTGGCTACGTGCCTGCCTGTGTGCCCCAGACCCAGTGGGTGTGCCTGCTTCCCCCTGAGTGTGCGTGTCAGGAGGTGTGCGCTTGCCCTTACGTGGTGGTGTGCTGCTTGTGTCTGGTGGGGTGCGTGTGTGTGGATGTCTTGGTGTGCTTGGGACAGGCATGGGTGTGGGACTTGTGGATGGGGCAGGGGTAGGGGGGGAGGCAGCGCTGCAGGTGACTCACTACTGCCATCAGTGACGAGTCCAGGGACCTCAGCAACCTCCGTTGGTCAGACATCGCTGATGACATGCCCTCCATGTACGACACCATCTGGGTCAGCAGTCTGGTGTGGCCATGGAGGACAGTCAGGATCGATGTCTGCCCAACTTGCAACTGCCGCTGAATGTCCACAGACTCGGCAGTGAGGGCAGCAGGGGGGACAGGGGCAGGGGGTGCGGTGCCTGGCACGAAGGAGACACGGTGTGGCCTAACACGGACAGAAGGGACCCGAGCACGTGGGAGGGCGGTGATGGGAATGGAGGGGGCGGCAAGAGATGTACTGCTATACATCGGGCCGTACACGCGTGAGTACGTGCCGTATCACTAGGGCCTACGGTACCCCCAACTATAGTGATAGACACGTACTCACGCGTGAGTACGTGCCTATCACTATAGTTGTGTTACCGTAGGCCCTAGTGATACGTCACGTACTCACGCGTGTACAGGCCGTACATGCGTGAGTACGTGCCTATCACACGTGAGTACGGGCCGTACACACGCCCTCAGAGCGTCTGTACTGCGTTTCACAGCTTACACTGGTGATAGGAGGCGCACACGAAAGGAATGCAGGTGTCAGACTCGCACAAGGCTGGACATCAAGTCATTGTCAGGGCAGTCCTTCATGTGCAGGGCCTAGGTGTGTCAGGCAGTGATGTGGCACATGTCTCCTCATGTTGTGGCACAATAGATGTGTGACGAGCTGTTTACACATGTCATTTGTGATGGGGCACTACGTGGCAAACTTCCCCTTCACACTTTGCACATGTGTGCATGTAGGACGCACGTGTCAAGCACTGCATCACTGGTATGGCACAGTCAGCAACACCTGCAACTGTCCCCTGATACCAGGTACACGGGTAATTACACCTGACATGTGACTACCAGCATGCCACGATGTGACTGTGTCATGTGTGTGTCATGTGTTCCCATGAGCTTGCCGTTGGTGTTCCATTAACTCCATCTGCTGTTGCAGCATCCAACATGTGTCTGTGTGCATATGTGCATGACACACATATACGCACACCATGCCACATGTGGACTCACACATTACATGTGTCATGATGGTTCGAAGATGACTTCCTGACATGAGGCAATATCTGCGTTCTCTCAATGTCTGTGTCATCAGTTTTTGACATGTACCCCTTCATGGAAATGTGTGTTATCTGTCCTTTTTCAGATGACATGTGACCTGTGCGTCTAGACTCCCGCCAGCTGTCTGTATGAGATGACATCCCTCAAATGCTGATATATGGATGTCTGTCACTCATGTAATGTGTCTGGCTTGTCACTTACACTGGCCCACAGCTATTTTAATGGCATGTCACGTCAACATTGCCATGCAACTATTGTGGCTGGCTCTTCGTAGGAGTATCACATGGCTGGCCTACGTGTCCTGGATGAATTGCACAGCCCAGACTCTGTATTAAGCAGATGTGTATTAGCTGTTGAGATGTGCTCACCTCAGTGACATTGGTGTGGTAATGTACTCACTCTTCGTTATTCCTTCCAAATCTCTGCAGGGCACCGCCTCTCCCCAGACAAATGCCAGACCTGGATGCCATGCGTGAACATGACTGCATACGCAGATACCGCTTCTCGCAAGAGTTGATAGAGGACTTGACCCGCCGACTTGCACCACACCGCCAACCACAACACAGGTATCCTACGGCTCTGACCCCCAAGATGAAGGTGATGGCAGCCCTACATTTTTTTGCCACCGGCACGTTTCAATTGACAATAGCTGATGTTGGTGGCATGTCCCAGACAATGTTCAGCCGTGTCCTGCATGATGTTTTAGAAACCATGTTGGTGCACCTGGATGACTTCATCTATTTTCCCACTCGTGAGCAGTTGACAGGTGTCAAGAGTTTGTTCTATGCCCTGGGAGGGATGCCTCCTGTAATTGGGGCCATTGATGGGAAACATGTGGCTTTGGTACCACCACAGGCACAGGAGGTAGCCTATAGAAACAGAAAACATTATCACTCCATTAATGCCCTTGTGGTGTGTCTTGCTAACATGCTGATATCCCATGTCTGTTCCCGTTTTCCAGGGTCCGCACACAATGCATACATCATGAGCCGTAGCAGGGTGCCAGAAATGATGCTGCAGCTGCACGCGGAACGAGCATGTCTTGTTGGTGGGTATACTCTGTTAGTCCTGTGTTTAGCGCTATCTTTGTACCTTACGGCATCTCCTGACCCACTTCTTCACATGATGTGTCCATGTAGGGGACTCTGGCTATCCCAACATGCCATGGCTATTGACGCCTCTCCGCAATCCCAGAACAGACGCAGAACACCGGTACAACGACACCCATGGGCAGACGAGGCGCGTGATTGAGAGGACGTTTGGACTCCTGAAGAGCAGATTCCAGTGCCTCCACAAGACCGGTGGCGCACTCCCATATGCCCCGGTGAAGGTCTCAAAATCTTCATTGTGTGCTGCATGCTGCACAACATGGCAGTGGAGAAGGCCGTGCCACTCATCCTGGATCCCGATGAGCAGGATCATCCACCCATGGAGGATGAAGGGCTTGGGCACGGGGCAAGTGAGGATGAGGATGAGGACATCCAGAGTCAGCTTATCCGCAACTTCTTCTCATGATGGTGAGTCCCTGTGTCTCAGTGTGCACGTTTTGAGCCTTGTGTGGCATGTGTTGCAATGTGTGTGTCCAGCTGACTGTGTGCTAAGTGACTTGGAGTTGTGTTCTGATGTGTCATTAAAGTGATGATGTCATTCCACACATTTTAGCTGGGACAATACATGTATTAAGAGCATGGTGACAACATCATTCCTGTAGAGCACATGTACATGTCTGCGGATTACTAGCTCTTCGCTGACTTGTTGTGTGTCTGTCCTCCCCAGGTTCTTGCGGCTGTCGTCTGCTCATGTCATCATTGCCCTCCTGCTATTGCTCATGAGTATTGCTACGTGTGCTGGATCAGAGTTACATCAAGGCATTTTGTGGGTGGTACGTGTTTGTGATATGTGGGGACTGCTCCTGTGCATGTTGTGTTACCATGCATACATGTCGACTCAGCATGGGCCACATGACGTGTTGCATGGCTCCCATGAATTGATAGTCATCCTTCCTGACAGTCATCTGTAATGGTTTGTGGATTCTGATGAAGGCATCAATGTGTGTAAAACGTACCTCAGGAACATACGGGATGCTAATGGTGGACATAGCGTGGGACATCCCCATATGAGACTCATTGGGGAATTGCAGACTCTCCGTGTGCAGCAAGGGGTATTAGGCTCAACCCCTTCACTTGTGTGCCAGCTCAGTAGGATTTACCACATCTGTGTGTTGAAGGGGGTGTCCAGTGTAGGTCACACATGGTCAGCCAAATGACCTGTGAGTCTGTTCCAATTGATGCATTTCCCTTAGTGTGAGGCTGAGTAATAAAGGTGTTCGTCACACTCCAAGGTGCCTCATCTCTGTCAATGCAGGTCTCTTGCCACTTTGCATGCGGCATATCTGGCATAGTTGTGGAAGATTATGCATAGGAGTCCATGTGTAGTTTAGCAACATGCATGCAGTTGCTCATGGATTAGGCTCCCTCAAGGCTTCAGCATGTAGTATGGTGTCATCGCCTGGTACAGGGCACAGGTATAATCTCTCAGCATGTCAATCTACAGAGTGTCCAGGACCCCCCTCCCCACCATCACATGCACACAGCACCTCATCATCAGCTCGTATGCCATTGACAGCCAGGTGCTCCTCACCCTCAACAAAGACACAGACATTGGCAGTTCCATCGTTCAAGTATGCATGAGATCCATTGATGAATGGCTGAACACGAGCCACCTGAGGCTGGACTTGTACAGGACTGAGGATTGCCCCCTTCCAGCTGGGTCAAGTGCTTGTGTCCCACCCGCAAGAGCCCTGCACAAGCACCCAGTGGCCACACACACAAAATGGTGTGCATCATGTTTGTCTCGCTCACATTTGCCATGCTAGACCTCAGCATCTGTACCTCATGCTGCAACACCCTCTGCATTATGCACATGATCCACAGATAGATCCACTCCAAGAAAAGACAGACCATCCCCCAGGTCCATGACAACATCCGTGTCAAATACTGCCATGAACTCTACGGAGCAAGTACATCCAAACTCCCAGGAAAGTTGTCCACATCCAGGGTGCATCTGAACACCTCAGCTTCAACACCCTGTGCCCCAGCCACCTCACCGTCCACCATAGATAGCTGCAATGGATCACTGTCTGCTGCAGGATGACCTCCACACTCCCCACCCACACTCAGGAGGCAGTCCACAACCCCGACCTCAAACCAACCTTGTACGTCTGTCATCCTAGATACCGTTGGGCCATCTCCGTGCATCCAACCTTGCCCTGGTCACCGTTCTTCACATCCACTGTACTCCAGCATACAGGACATTGTTCTCCCACCTGGCCACACATACCTGGGACTCCCTCCCCTGGAACCTTCACATGAGCCATGACCTCTACGCCTTGATGATACTCTCCCAAATAGGCCCCCCCTCAGCAGCCAGAGGCCATCACAGGTGAGTGTTGTGCTCCATGCCTACATTGAATGATACCTTGTGACCCATGTGTGTCCTGTACCAGACTCTGATCCCAGGGTATGGATGGCTGGAGTTAGTTCAAAACTCAGGCATAGTTTGACATTTCCACACACATATGTGGTTGAGTAATGCAAAATGTCAGGTACGTCTCATGATCAAAGTAATATATTTATTTGCGGTGGGGTACGTGTATTGGTATATGAAATTAGGTGCTCTAACGGGGGAATAGAATCCAAAGTTCACAGGGGGAGATGGTATCCTTGGCATTGGAAGTCATCAGAGTCCAGGGCACAGTGACCAGCAAGTCCATGTGGCTGAGAATGTAATTGGATGAGGTGCTGCTATTGCGCCAGTGGGCCAGTTGCCAGGCCAGGTGACCTGGGAGATGTGGATGGTCCGCTGACTCTCACGGTCTTTTCCGTGTACGACCCACCTTCCTCCGCGGACCCTCAGATGCAGGCCTTGACGATGCTTGGGACGCTCCATCAGACAAATCCCCATCCTCCTCCTCCCTCCTTGTGTCTGTTGCTGGTCTACGCCTGGTGGCACAGGGAGGGTTGCCCATGCTTTGGGCGATCTGATGGAGTGATTGGCTCATGTCCCTGTGCACCGCTAGGAGCTCAGCCAGTCTTGCCTCCATCCGTCCTTGGTGTTGTTGATGACTGGCATGATGCTCGACCTGCAGGTTCTTTATCTCATCGAGGGTCCCCTGCATCTCTGAGAGTCTGGACATGACCTGGTTGATGCCTCTGGTGTCACGCCGGTATGAGTCCAGGATGTTGCGTATGTGTGACATACCGGTGTCCTGAGCTGGCTGGACAGGTTCACGCCTCTGCCTGCCTCCACTCCCACCACCCCTGCCCACTTGAGCCTGGCCTGCCGTTGTGGGCACATCGGGTCTACGGGACCCCAGAGGGATGGCATTTGCAGGGTTGCCTGCCTCCTCCTGGGTGCCTGGAGAACCTTGTCCCTCCTGGTCAGACTGGCTCTGTTGTTCAGTGCGAGCCGGGCTCCTGGGTGTGTCCGGGGATGTGGCAGGAATGGGGGTGGTGGTTGGCACAGATGTACCTGACGCAGGTGCTGCAGGGGCTTGGGCACCAGAGGGTCCAGGTTGGTCGGGGTCATCCACGGAGTGGTGAGAGTCGTCGCTGCCGGTGGGATCATCTTCACGCCGAGCCGGGGACTGTGATTCTTCCCCCCCAGTGTTGGGGGGAGATCGACGATGTTGCCCTGTGTGTGAGAGAGAGACAATGTTAATGGTGTTTCATGCGACATCTATGTTTCAGACATATTCAAGTTGACACAGTTCCTCCAGGTAGTTGGATGTGCCTAGCATTCCTGTCCACTTGGGGATGGGTATGTTGCGGGGGACAGATTGGTATGTTCTCCTGAGTGTTTGACCTGTGGATTGTTGGCTATGATGCTTATTTGGCTATGGATTGGTCTTGTTGTGTCACATGTCCATTGTGGGAGTGTGTAAATCCGTTGCCTGCCCCGGGGGTGAGTGCTTGTGTTAGGGGGGGTGTTGACCGGGCCTGCTGTTGTGTGTAGTGTGAGGTGTCATTGGGTCTCCCAGGTGATGTGTCTGTCCCCTCATGGTGCATGCTGGTATGACAGTGAGTGTGAGTTCCTGTGCTAGATACCTGTGCTTGTGGAGTTGGTGTTTGAGTGTACAGTGGTCCCAGGAGGGCCTTGTGCTGCATACAGCAGGGCCAAGTGCCAGCTACCTTGTCAGTACTGTGCCAGTCCCTGTGCATTGTGCATGGGTATGTACCTATGCCATATGGGCTGAGGGCATTGGTGTCTGCGTCTCATTTTCACAATGTGTTGTGTGGGGCCCACCCTCCCAGCCTCCCGGACATCCAGTCTTGTGTTTGTGGTTGTTGTAGCCTTGGACATGGCTTTGCCTTGATTTGTGAAGGGTGCATGGTGTCGTTATTGGAATGTGCTTGGTTTTTGAGTGTGGTTGTGTGCGGTGAGTGCTTGGGGGAAGTTGCGTGCATTTGGTGTTTCTGTGGTGTGGACCCCATTGCCCCCATGTTATGTAAGTTTTTTGTGTACTCACCTGGCTCTGCGACTCCTTCAACTCCGTGTACTCCCACCGGCGGTAGCAGGGCCATCACCTTCTCTTCCCAGGGATGGTAGTGTACGGGTCTGCGGGGCGGCCCACCTCCAGTGATGTTACTCTGGGCATATTCTTCGTTCATTTTCCTCTTGACCGCCCTGCGCAGATCGTACCACCTGGCTTGGCATTTATGCCTGGTCCTTCGGATGGGCGCAACAGCATTCACCTTATCGACAATCCTCTGCCACATGGCAAATTTTTGAGATATGCTGGTCTGTCTGACCAATGTTCCAAACAGCTGTGGCTCGACTCTGATGACTTCGTTGACAAGGAGGTCCAGCTCTGCCCTTGTGAACTTTGGATTCTTGTCTGTGGGCATGGTGTGGGGTGTGGGTGTGGGTGTGGATGGTTGTGTGTGTGCGGGTGTGAATGTGACGGTGTGTGTGTGAATTGTGAAGAGGGGGATGTTTGTGAAGGAGGTTGTGTGAGGGTGTGTGAGTGAAGGTATAGTGAAGGTATGAGTAATGTAGAGTTGTTTCTCTGTGGGGTCTAGCAGCAGTGGGTCTGTTGCATAGGCTCATGGGTTGTGTGTGTGGGCCCTTTTTATTGGTCCATTTTTGGGTGTGGCTGTGTTTGAATTTTGGTGGGTGTGTTTTAAGAGATGGTTGTGATTTAGGGCCTCTGTTTGCCTGTTTGGATGTGCCAGGTCAGTCATTGAGATGTATTTTGTCATGTAGACGTGTTTTGTGGTGTTGTGCGAGTCGAATTGACCCTCTGTGTGCTGGTTTACAGTGTCCTGGTTCTGTAAGAGTCTTTTTCGCGTAGGTACGATCCGTACATACACGATGCTGGGTGAGGGTGCTGGGGTACGGTGTTGGAGTGCGGCGTGTACATGCGGTGGGGGTACGGTGCGTACATGTGCGGCCCTGGGGTACGGCGCGTACATGCGGAGGTACCGCGCATACATTGGGGGTAAGGCGCTTACATGCGGTGGGGGTACGGTGCGTACACGTGCGGACCTGGGGTACGACGCATACATGCGGAGGTACAGCGCGTACATAAGGGGGGTAAGGCGCGTACATGCGGTGGGGGTACGGTGCGTACACGTGCGTGCCTGGGGTATGGTGCGTACATGCGGTGGTACGGCGCGTACATGGGGGGTAAGGCGCGTACATGGGGGGTACGGTGCGTACACATGCGGGCCTGGGGTACAGCGCGTACATGCGGTGGGGGTACGCTGCGTACACGTGTGGACCTGGGGTACGGCACGCACATGCGGTGGTACGGCGCGTACATGGGGGTAAGGCGTGTACATGGGGGGTACGGTGTGTACACGTACGGGCCTGGGGTACAGCGTATACATGCAGAAGTACGGCGCGTACATGCTGGGGTAAGGCGCATACATGGGGGTACAGCGCGTACATGGGGGGTACGGCGCGTACAGTTGCGGGGCTGGGGTACAGTGCGAACAGGGTTGTGTACGGTGCTGACATATTTGGGGGTGGGGGGGTTGTACGGCTCGTACACGGGCATGAGTTTATCCGTGTACATGTGTGCTACTGCGTTGGCTCCGTACGGGCCATTTTTTGTGTATTTGGACGGACGGTCGGGATCGTACTTGCGCGCTCGGACTTGTGTTTTACGATTTGCACGTAAAAATGTTTGGCTCACTCTCGTACACTTTTCCCGACGATATTCGGACGTAAAAAATATCCGACGCACTCTCGTACACTTTTCCCGACGCTAATCGTAGTTATTTCTCACGTACGAATCGTACTTGCCCGTTTGTACGGTACTTGTACGACTCGTACGTAAACAAATACGGATACGGGTCGTACGCAAATTATTTTTAACAGATCGGAATCGCCACCTAAATGTTTAAATATGTGAAGTTTTGATAAAATGAGGTCAATGTCAGTGCAGAGAATGTTAGCTGCCCGCATTGTTTCAATTTTGAAATTGTGCATGTTTGGATTTTATGATCTACCTACTGTTTGTTAGACCTGACACCTTTGGCCAATTTTTACCCCAGAATATTTGTCTTTACTACTCTGTTTTTACTGAACCCATTTTTGTTGGGATTAGGACTTACTCATGGTAAAATTGGTATATACTTATCTAATGTAATGTCCTTATAAGATCCATTTAAATGAGACTACATGTACCCTGGGCCTGTAAATTGAATACTAATAGCAGGTTGCAGCATCTATTTTGACACCCACTAAGGGACTACTGTAAAACATATACCAGGCCTGCAACTGCAGCCTGTAGTGCAATCTTAAACTATTATTTCGACCTGGCAAAATAAACATTTTACCATGCGTAAACCTTCCTTTTAAGTACTTATAAGATGCTAAAGTACCATGAGGCGAGATATATGGTATTTGAAAAGTAGGACATTGTTTTCTAAGGATATACATGTCCTGGCAGCTGAAAACTTGCAAAGTCGATTTACACTGTAGCAAGACATCCTCTCCCATAGACTGACACTGGAGTACACTACTACATTTATTAAGTGATCGCATCAGTTTGGGAGCTGATGGAAAAATACTTTTTCTACTTATTTGAATCATAATTTAAAATCATATTTCATGGTAAAGCCATCTTTAAGTTACTGTTTTAAGAATGGCCCGTTTATTTATTCACAATTATTTATGAATTATTATGCAAATATCTCATGTGCACCTAATGATTTCTTTAAGTCTACATTAACACATCAGACACATTATTGCACTGTGCAGACATGAGCAAACACAGCATTGCAAAACATATAATACACTAAAACATTAATTAATTAATTAAAAAGTGCTCTCACTTGTGACCAGTCTGATAGTAAACCTGTTGCAGACGTTTTATTCATTATTATTGTTTACACTCAGTACAATAGCATGAGTGGGATCAGTCTCTTTCTAGGGCATGGGCAGAACAGAACGATTGGTTAAAAGCCAAATTGGCCCGGTGTAGATGAGAATTGACCCAAGGGGCGTTTATGGGACAACTGGCAATCAACAGTTGTAAATCTAAGGGAGAAGCTCCATGCCTGTTTGAATTGGGTGATAATATATGAGCCGGATTGTTAAAGTATGACAGTTCCCCTTGGGGGATTAGTCCTTAATGTCTGTGGGGGACTGCCCCCTAAGGATCGAGCTAGTCCTATCAAACTAGTAAACTGACAAGGGATCTAGGGGGCAAATGGGCGCACTCAAAGAAGGATTTTTTTTTTTTTTTTAAACACGGCAAAGAGATTAACCCAGAACTAGGGGAGAGAAAGAGGGACATTCTCTAACAGTATTGCTGCTCTGCTCTGCTGGGTGGAGAGAGTTCCCATTCTCTGCATTCGCTGAGTAATATCAAGGGGTCGCCTTGTTATCGGGGGGTTATCCATCCAATAGATGGCGGGCTCAGAGTCTGGGTGTGCCAAAAGCATAGAAATTCCGTACGAGTCAAATAGTCTATCAGGGGCTGCCAGAGGCAGAGGAACTTTGTTTCAGTAAGTGACAGTTTGTGCGACATCTGCCCCATAGCCTTGATAGGCCATAGCTGAGTAAACCAGACTGCTGGTGAGGGAGTTGAGATCATTTACAAGGTTAGGGCTATAAGCTGCTTTGCTAACCCAGTCATGTAGCAGTTGAGGTATCAGTCAGAGTGAGTCGTCACATCAAGTGAACTGGTCTGGCCCTGTCAGGACTCAGGCCTCTGGTACAGTAACATGGGACTGGGGATAGGATTGTGGTGCTGCATGCTGGTGCTAAGAAAGTCTGATCTTTTCAGATGATCCCTTACTACCCGAGGTGTTAGCAGACACGGTTGTTTATAGAGGTGTGTCCGGAACAAGCCTTTGCTTGGCTTACTGTTCCGGTTCTGTGACCACGCACCTTTGTTTGATTCAGATGCCAAAAAACCTGATACATTGTTTCCTAGTCCACGGTAACGTCTTGTATCCTGACCGTTGTAGTGAATCAGCCACTTTTGTGGTCTGACACCCTATGATGACCCTCAACCACCACCATTCTGTGCTGACTTAAGTGTGTTATGTTACATTAGCCTTAATGTAGGATGGGTTTGCAGATGCCTGCTTTTCTTCTGCCTTTTAGTGGAATAGTCTTTCCAAGAATAGAAGGTATGGGATGTTGAGGTGCAGTCTTGTGGGTGGTGGTGCACACATGTGCTCAATGTTGTATACTGAGGGATTAAGTGTATAATGTTATTTGGGTTAGGTGAATTATGACTTTGACCTATTGGCTTTGACGTGGTCTAATGTCATTCTGCCTTCTGACTTTACCTTGCTTCAAACATTTCTGTGTGCACAGTGGTGCTTGTTAAGTTGTGTGGATGATAATTATATGTGCTCCTTGCTTTTTTTGATTCCATCTTGCTTTGGGCCTTTGTGTGCATGGCTTAACTAACTCTGAAGCCATTTTCTGTGAAGAAGAGGGCATGTTTTGCTTTCCTGCTGTTTTTCGCATTTTACTGACTAGAGAGAACTGGTTCTTATCAGAGGAATGTACATGGTTTGACTTTTAGTCATAACAGGGGCCTGATCAACCCTTGGTCTGACCTTGAAGCAGGCTGGTACTGGCTCTCATGAGAACTAGGGGGCGTGGCTTGCTAGAAGCTTCGCTGGGTTTTGAATGTGTATTAAAAAGGTGAGTCTACACTGGCTCGGTGGAAGTTCATCCGTGGAACAGACGTGTTGCCACGGAAGAGTAGAGGCTGGTGTCACCTCTGAGCTTTCGCCCGGTTCAAGCAATGGACTCCCCTTGAGCAAAGTGGAGAGAAATGGAGCATTAGGTGAGGTGTCTCTGCTAATGTCTCTTGATTCTTTTCTGAATTCTTTCCTTTCCTTCTTATTTTCTGATTCTTATATCCATACATATATACATATATATATATATTTGTCTTGATCGATATTTGCAATCATACTATTGATATGTTGGAGTCTGCTATGTTAGGTGCATTTGGCTTACTGTGTGATGCTATTTACTAATAAATACATCCCAGATATACCAATTCGTCTTTTCCTTGTAGCAGGAGGTGTGGACTCTTCTTGGCCAAGTATTCTGTTGTAGAAGGATGGGTGAATTCCCTTCTAGCAGGTAATTGTGTTATAGGAAGTTGGCGCTACTCCTCACAAGTGATGCGCAAATTATTGTTTTCTTGCCTTGCCTTTGGGGGAGTGTTGAAAGTTTGCCCACCTTAGGAAGTGCTGTGTATATGTTATATTCCATAAGTTTGGAACTGATATTCTCGCCCTGGGAAAGTGACGGTACATTCCTTGGTCCAGGGGAGATCTAAGGTTTGTCATTACATTTTTGGCGTAGTCGGTTGCAGGATCTGAACATTGATTTAAAAGGGGAAGAAATATGTTTCTTAGAAATTGAAAGCAGACTCATAGATATCAATTGATTTATTTGAATGGGGTAGCCCATATGATGTGCTGGCTCGTGAAGTGAGCTAATTGTGCTGAGTTAGAATTGGTGTGTGTGTGTGTTTAAGTGTGTTTTGTAAAAAGTGCTTATAAATAGCTTGCTACGTTAGGCAGAAAGGGCTGGATCCCTTTCAAGTGTTTTCTAAGGAATGCATATCAAATGTTTTCAGTTGCAAAGTGAATGTAAAATGTCAGAGCATAACTCTGAAGCGTGGGACTCCTTCGAGTTTAAAGACTCCAGAGTTGCAATGAAGGGTGTTAATCAGCGGGAGATTAATGACATTTTAGACAGAGACAGCGGTGTTATTTTAAATGTGTTCGTTAATATGCATCAAACATGTGAGCATTTGCTAAAAGATCGTAGTGAGTTGAAAACAGAGGTAGTTGATGCCCAGTTTGAAAATAGATCTTTGAAGACAGAATTAAATGTGCACCAGGCTCTGAAGCTGTTTACTTTGACCTGCCAGAATGATTCAGAAAGGAATGTGCAGGAAAGTGAACAGACTAATGTTTTAGGCTTAACGATCACCGGTTGCGGACATAAATTAGACATGACAGTGAGTGATACATTTTGCATCAAAAGAGGAATGCAACAATATGATTTTGAATGTGAACAGCAGATTGTGTACAATGATTACAGGAAAGTGCAGGGAAATGAAAGGTTACTTTTAAATTCAGATGCTGGACAAATGTTGTGCTTTTGCGCACCAACAGATACTGGACAGAACAGAGTTAGAGAAAATTTAGTTTGCCTATGGGAGATTGCAATGGTTATTAAGTGGCATGTACAGACAGAAAAACAGTTTGCACAGGATTTGATAGAAAGTCCTGAAGTGGAGTTTGAAACACAAGATTTCCCAGTGAAAGTGCCCTATGTTATAATGGAAATTAATTTGAAACAGTACAGAATGCCAGATGGGCGTGAAGGGATCAGTGAGATCAGTCAGGGCTTGAAATATTGAGGTGGTGACAATTCTTGGCGCATGACAGTTGATTATTATTAACTGAACAAACATATACCTTCTTTGACTGATGCTGTCCCAGATATTGTTACAGAAGTAGCATGGGACTTGATATGTGACTTTTGATATTGCCAATGCTTTTTTCTTTTTGATATGTCAAGAGCAGTTTAGTTTTTTTTTTCATGAGGTGATAGACTAATGACAGTTAAGAATTTGCTTGAATTAGTTAGACAGAATGGGGGAGCATTTTCAAATTAAAGAATGTGAAGTCTTCCTGGAGGTAAGAAAAGGTTAAAGCTGTTTTTCCTCTCAGTCACGTAAAGAGTTGTTCTGGAAGTGGGTCATTTGAAAGCGTCTTTCAGATTGATGTTTGGGAGGCTTGCAATGAGATCATCCAGCACCTCTGAGGAGAGTTCAGGCTTTCTGTGAAGTCCGAGGAGGAATTCCTATGGGAGGGGTCATTCCAGCTCCTCTCCCCGGTAGGCAGGGACAGCTTCATGGAGTTAGATGTCTGGGAGGCTTGCACAGGCGCAGGGATAGGACCAGGAAAGTTGGCAGGCGTGCAGTTCACTCCGACCTTGAAGGAGATAAGGTGCGAGCTAGAGACAGCTGGAGAAGTCTCTGCTTGTTATGTTTGGCAAGGGGCCATTTAGTGTCCGCAGAGATTTGTGAAGGGGGGCAGCACCTGTGAGGGGTGCAGTGAGAGAAGTGAGAGGAGGAGACTGCCCCAGCCCTTCTTGCTGTGTATAGAAAAAGAGAGATTTTACCAAGAATTCAGAGGCTAAAGCGTTGGTAGTATTCTTAGACAATTCCCCAGAGCTGGAGGAGACCTATGTAGTAAAAAATGTGTTTTCCTTTTTGGGTACAATATTTGTTAACTCATTCACACATTCTATTCATTCAAGCTACCGAAATCAGATGTTCACAAATCACTCCTTTTCATGGAACACTTCAATACAAAAGAACGTCAATTTATATAAAAGCAAACTGTTTATTTGCATCACAAGATTTCTTTTATCACAATATAATCATTATAAAATATGCATTTGATTTTTAATAAAAAAGCGACAAATCTTAAAAACAATTGAATAGATAATACTAAACAAGACAAAAAAGGAGATTTAAAAGACAATCTATTTTGTCATGAGACCTATGTAGACAGAAATTAAAATATTGTATTTTTAGAAATGCAAGACTGAAGAAGTGTACTTTTGAAAAATATTTTTTGCAAGAAGAGTGATGCTTGTTTCTTTTTCAGATTCGCCCAGTTCTCCGCGTGTGAGTGGGACTCCCTTCTCCCGTGTGAGTGGGGCCCTCCCTCCCCCCCTTTCCCCCCCAAGCCTGGAGTGATAGCCAGACCAGACGGTGGCGGCTGATGCCTGTTGCTATCCAGACTGGATGGGGTCCTCCCTTGTCAAGGAGATACAGCTGCTGATATATACCAGAGAGCATGATGGACTGCTTCTTTCCACGCAAAGCAGGATCAGCAAAGTGTGGAACTGTTTCCTTCACGTGAGGCCAACTTTACATGCATGAAGGCTGTGTGTCTTTCACACAGGGTGACTGCTTGCGGGACTGTGAAGAAAAACCCCCCCAAAAAAAAGACAAAAGAGGGAACTACAGGATGTGCTTTGCCAGAACTGTTTTATCAACGTGAAGTTCAGATGTGATGGGAGACGGCTGTGTGTTTTGTCACACAGAAGGCCTGTTTTTGATTTTAGAGAGAAAAAACCGATAGAGACGCTTTGCTGCAATCAGAGTAGATATTTTCTGAGTTAGTGAACAGTAATGACCTGTAGCTGTTGCTACAATATATGAGCTTGGCAGTAGAGTTTCCACTTTAACCATTAGAGGCATTAGAAGCATTCAAAAGCTTGATTCATTTATTTTGTGTATTCATTTAAACATGTATCCAGATATCTATGAGCTATTTCTAGATGCACCTGAGTTATTGCTTTTACATGTATTTAGAGAATGCAGACTTTATTTGCTCTAAAGTGATTATCATATACTTTTGATGAGTTTTTCAGTTTTGCAATGGAGCATTTCGATCATAGTTGCTTTTTAGTCATGATTTGTTTTGAGTTATGTATTTTTGTGTAGCCACTTCAACACATGAGTTGCTGTTTCAACATGTGTTTTTTAGTAGTTTTGCCTTTCAATTTAGACATGTGGTTTTAAATGCTTTTGCTCTCAATTGAGATATGCAGTGCTTTAATGATAGTTTTGTTTTTCAGTTATGTAATACAGTTGCTATTTGCTAGATTTTGTTTTTGACATATGTGAATGGTGATGATCAAGGGTCATGGGGTGCAATGTAGTGAATCAGCCACTTTTGTGGTCTGACACCCTATGATGACCCTCAACCACCACCATTCTGTGCCGACTTAAGTGTGTTATGTTACCTTAGCCTTAATGTAGGATGGGTTTGCATATGCCTGCTTTTCTTCTGCCTTTTAGTGGAATAGTCTTTCCAAGAATAGAAGGTATGGGATGTTGAGGTGCAGTCTTGTGGGTGGTGGTGCACACATGTGCTCAATGTTGTATACTGAGGGATTAAGTGTATAATGTTATTTGGGTTAGGTGAATTATGACTTTGACCTATTGGCTTTGACGTGGTCTAATGTCATTCTGCCTTCTGACTTTACCTTGCTTCAAACTTTTCTGTGTGCACAGTGGTGCTTGTTAAGTTGTGTGGATGAGAATTATAGGTGCTCCTTGCTTTTTTTGATTCCATCTTGCTTTGGGCCTTTGTGTGCATGGCTTAACTAACTCTGAAGCCATTTTCTGTGAAGAAGAGGGCATGTTTTGCTTTCCTGCTGTTTTTCGCATTTTACTGACTAGAGAGAACTGGTTCTTATCAGAGGAATGTACATGGTTTGACTTTTAGTCATAACAGGGGCCTGATCAACCCTTGGTCTCACCTTGAAGCAGGCTGGTACTGGCTCTCATGAGAACTAGGGGGTGTGGCTTGCCACGGAAGAGTAGAGGCTGGTGTCACCTCTGAGCTTTCGCCCGGTTCAAGCAATGGACTCCCCTTGAGCAAAGTGGGGTGAAATGGAGCATTAGGTGATATGTCTCTGCTAATGTCTCTTGATTCTTTTCTGAATTCTTTCCTTTCCTTCTTATTTTCTGATTCTTATATCCATACATATATACATATATATATATATTTGTCTTGATTGATATTTGCAATCATACTATTGATATGTTGGAGTCTGCTATGTTAGGTGCATTTGGCTTACTGTGTGATGCTATTTACTAATAAATACATCCCAGATATACCAATTCGTCTTTTCCTTGTAGCAGGAGGTGTGGACTCTTCTTGGCCAAGTATTCTGTTGTAGAAGGATGGGTGAATTCCCTTCTAGCAGGTAATTGTGTTATAGGAAGTTGGCGCTACTCCTCACAAGTGATGCGCAAATTATTGTTTTCTTGCCTTGCCTTTGGGGGAGTGTTGAAAGTTTGCCCACCTTAGGAAGTGCTGTGTATATGTTATATTCCATAAGTTTGGAACTGATATTCTCGCCCTGGGAAAGTGACGGTACATTCCTTGGTCCAGGGGAGATCTAAGGTTTGTCATTACAACCGTGTCCAGAGCGTGGCCTTCAGAAGCCGCCGCTTCTGTCCCAGATTTCCTCCATTCCTCACGCTCCTGCTCAGCATTGCCCTGTAGCTGAGTCGGCAGCGCATTTTTCTCCCTTCCACACTTTACCCGCACAAGCAACTGGATTTTACCACGAGTGCCATTACTTCTTCTATGCTCTGTGGCTGTTTACTTCTGCATTTGCAGAGCACTCTAATTTAGAGCCTTGGATCATTCTGTTACTCCCCAAACATCGTTTGCCCAGGTGCTCCGTTTGCACAGCCGTGTAAGAAATTTCCCTTATTTTTTTGGGGTACTTTTTCTGACTATCTGCGCAACTGTTTTTTGGAGAACACTGATAACGCGGTTCTTAATTGATTCACATTGGAAGGACCTCCTTATTTTTTGTTTGCTTCTACCTCTACAAATTTTGGCAGCAGGCACTTATTTTATTAAAGGACTGGATATACTTCACTTCTTCTACTTCCAAGGTGTGGTACAAGTCTCCTGCTCCTGCACCTTCAAGGGGAGTGAGAATAACTCCCCCATATGATCCACAAGGAGACAATTTTAGAAACTGTTGGCTGGTGAGGACATTTCTATCTTCTCTGGGTTGGCATGCATTACAACAATATCAAGGGATAATAGTACTTGTAGATGTAAGGCTAAGAGACCTTCATATTCTCTTTCAGCCTTCTCCTTGTCCTGTCATACTCCCAGAACATTGCCTGTCCCTCAAATAGAGAAAGAGTGGTGGTCACTCTGTTAATCAGTCCCCATACTTTTCGTAAATAGTTATCTGTGGTGGGGTTTCTTCACTTAACTGTCAGACGCTGTTTTCGGGGAGTGTATCTTTGCTCCTGTGGAATTTATTGTGACACCAGCCCATATAAGAGACTGGTAGACCGACAGACCCCAGTATAATTGTAAATTAATCCACAGATATGGGAAAGCCCAGTATGTTTTTAATGTTCTTTCCAAATATCATGCGAGAGGGACATGATGAACAGATGTTCCAGAAGTCCCCAACTGAGGCACCACATCTCCAACAGGTAGTAGAGGTGGCAGCAAAAATGGTATGCAGTCATTGAGGGATGTAGTATCATTGCAGCATTAGTTAATACGTAGACCCCTGTTGTAATATACTGCTGTAGGTCTCAGGAATCTCAAGGAAGAGGAGCTCCCACTGTTTCGAGGAGATGCCTGAGGGGCTCTTCTGCTCCCATTTAGTTTGGTTCGGGTGGTGTGGTGTAGGAGTAGGCACGGCTGTTGTAGTAAGCTGTAAGCTTTTGAAATAAGTCCCCTAGATCCCTCAAAACAGAACACTAGGGTTTAGGATGGGGTGAGCAAGCGAGTGGCACCTCCCACATTAGGAGAAAATAGGGACAAGTAGCAAAGCTGGAAGTATTGATGGTGGGATTTATCAGGGACTGCATATTCAATTTTACATTGCACAAAGGGCTTAATGATTTATCCTTGGAAAAGCTATTGTATGGTTCTACATTACCCCCTCTTCTCAGTCTAGGAAGGAGCCAGGTGCAAGAGCTGATGAAAAATCAGGATTACGGGAAACTGGGGTGTTCAGGGAGGAGAAGGTAGTGAGGTCTCTCTCGACTAAAAGTCTATCCTAAATCTCCGGGACTGTGCGAGTTGGGGTTGCCAGATGTGCCCTCCTGGTTCAGTGTTGCTGCAATAGCACGCTTCATAGCGGCCTGCAAGGCACAACCCTGTTCCTATATAGCTATTGTTTTTCACTGTCCTGAACCTTCCAGTAGGAGATGAAGTGCAGGTGCACCCCCACAGTTCCAGGGCCACATTAGAAGACTGCTCAAGATTCAGGCTTGCTTTCCCTTCCATCCTTCTTTATGGATCTGATATTATTCACAGGAATTCGGGTAGGAAGGGACCTGAAGAGAAATAACAAACATGTGAGGACATTCCTCTTTATCACATTTATGTGTCCCAACCAGGAAATGTCAAGGTGTTTCCATCTGTGCAAATCCTCCAGTATGGCTGTGAAATGGTGTCCAATTAGGCCCGTTCCAGTTGTGTAAAGAGGGAGTGATAGTGAGACAAAGTTATTTCATGGATTTCGTTAGGCATAGAAAGTGTAGCAGATGAATGGTCAGGTTAAGTATGCAAGACTAACTCATATCAATCTTGTAGGACGATACCGCTTCAAAAGCATGGAAACACTGAACTACTGCTGGTAAAGAGGTCTCTTGCTCCATTAATGCTATCAGCAAAATGTCAGCAAATAGGAGAACTTTGTGTTGCCGACTTCCAAAGGGGATGTCGGCAATAGATTAACCTTGGTGAGTGCAGAAGGCTAGGGGTCCTACCACTAGGACTAAGAGCAGGGGGATAGGGGAGATCACTGTTGGGTACATCTGTGGAGGGAGAAGGGACGGGTGACCTGCCCATTACCTCGGCTGGTGGCTGTGGGTGTAGCATAGGATGCCATGATACTGATTATCATTGTAGGTATCAGACCGATCTTGTGGAGAACAGCCTGAAGGAAGGCCCAACTGATTTTTTGTAAAGCCTTTTCAGCATAAAGTGAGAGTAGTCAGGCCAGGATGTTGTGAATCTGGACTTTTTCAACTAGGTGAGTGAGGCATCTGATGTTATCAGCCCCCTGTCAGTGTTTACTAAAACTGACTTGATCAGCAGGGTCAAATAGCTTTGACAAGAGGGATTCCAGGTGATTGGCCAATAATTTGGTGCACAGCTTAGCACCAGTTTTAAGTAAGGTGATTAGCCAAAATGAGGTGCAGAGATTAGGGTCTTTTTACTGTTTATTAATGAGTGTTATTTTGGCGGCCAGCATAGTCAGTGTAGGGCCAGTAGTGTGTGTAAAAGAGTTGAAGCAATCAAGAATGTGGTGCTTTATGAGAGGGAAGGAAAGCTTGTAGAAACAGACTGGTAGACCCCCCCGGGAGCCCCTTAAGAGTATAGCACAGTTCACCATCTGTAAATGGTTTCTCAAGTTCCTGCATAATATGTGGGGCAAGAGGGGGCCAGGGACACTCGTGAAGGTAAGAGTCAAAAGCAGTCTGGCCAACCCCGTCACTGCAATAAAGGGACTATATTAGGACTGGTAGGCATCCTGTTTGTCAAATTCCCGGACAGCCGAGCAGAAGCCCACAACCCATAGGTATGATATATGAGAGAGAGCATATTGCACCTGTGGACTAAAAGATTACCCAGCTTTTCACCTCCTTTAAAATGATTGTTTTAGAGCCAGGAGTCTCTCTGCCATGTTAATCCTGTGCACTCATTTGGCCCCTCGGTACTTCTATCTGTCATTTAGCACATGCCGTTTGTGTTGTTGGTAGGCAAGCTCTAAAGAGTGTATTTCTTCAGTGAGATCACATTCAAAGAGGTGACCTTCATGGGTACTGGCTATAGAAATGGAAGAAAAAGCACCCCTAATGGTGCCTTTAAAATCATCCCTAAGCATTTTGGATGGGTGTCTGAAAAGGTGTTAAGTTTGAAGTATTCAGTGTTGGCCTCCTTGATGTGACACATAGGAGTTGAGCGTGCAAGCGCTATCGATGGAGGCCCGTGCTCAAGTCTCATTCAGAGTACATACATGATCTGATATCGAAATGTTGGAGATCTGGGCTGATTTAATGCCCCGCATGAGTTAGAGTGTTAGAAAAATATAGTCGATGCATGAGTAAGACCAGTGTACATGAGAATGGAAGAAGTAATTCCTTGTGTCTGGGTGGAAATAACGCTATGTGTCAACCAAACCAACCTCCGTGAGCTCCCGGCGAAACCGCCTGAACATGACCCAAGCACCCTAAAACTGTGATGCGGTTCTATTTAAGTCAAAGTCCCAAATTAAGTTCAGTTTTCTGCCCACTATTACATCCTTTCCAGCAGCATCCTATTGGCTATCTAGTGTCTTGTGCAGGAACCTGTCCTGTGCATGGTTTGAGGCATACATATTGAGTAGTGTCATAGTTGATTTCCTGCTTTCAATTGTGAGGGTGAGGAACTGGCCTCCTGGATCCTGGGACGTTTTCACAACCTTGGAGTAGAAACCTTTTTTGAAGAGAATGGCTACTTTTGATGTCTTGGAATCATGTATGCCGAGTGCTGGCAAAAGAAAATGGTTGGATGGGCCATATGGTGACCTTCCTCTCTAAGCAGGTAAGTTTCTTGTAGGAAAATTACAGCAGGCAAGATGGCCGTCCGGTGAGGCGCTCTGGCCGGGAGCTCCCGGTCAGTGTTTGCCGCTCTGGACCAAAAACCCCTTAAAACCCCCTTTACCCCGGATTTTTCTCCGATATCTGCACAGCGGACCCGGGGAAGACTTGGCTGATGCCCGGTGGAGCCGCTTGGTTCGGCAATAGGGGAATCTGGCCCGGGTTTCTCATGAGGCCTTCTCCTACCCAGCCGGACATCGGGGCATGGATTACCTTACCGCTGATGCCTCTCTTTCCGACTCGTCCGCCTCACTCGGAGCTTACCATCCTCCTGGTGATTATCAAGCCTCGCCGCAGCTCTGGCTCCTTCGAATGGCTCTGGATGGTGTTGGATTGCTCTAAGGTGTGATTTCCACTCTTCCCGGGACATCAAGACATCTTGGCCGATGCCCAGTGGTTTGGCTATTGAGGAGTCCTGCCTGGGTTCTCCCAGGGCCGCCACCTACCCAGCTGGACATCGGGGAAAGACTTTCCTCGTTGCGCTGCTGCTGCTATTCTCTGCCTCTGCTCACTGCCTTGGAATGAGTCGCCGCTGATGAATAATAACAGGACCAGCCATGGCGCAGCGTTGTCTCCATTGGCTGCCTGCCAGTCCTCGCTGCCACCTCGCTGCCTGTCTACCTGGATATGCTCCGCCTCATCCCCAACTTCTAAGACCCGAGAGACCTTTTCCAGGTATGGGGGTGCGGGAGCCACGACCAGCAGATTGTCTACACTGATGCCCCAGTGTTCCCTAGCCTGCATGCCTCTTCTCCCTTTCCCCGCCTTTGACTTTTGAACCGCGTACCCCCTTTGATTTCCCTTTTGCACTTTAATTCATGCTCACTAGGTCACATCCATGGACTTTATGACTTTTTGTCGTCTGCCCTGCCTGCCATTTTGTCACTGATTTCCGCCGATTCCTTCGGACCCGGACCCACCATCTTGTTCATCCTTTGTCCTCTCCCCTTTCCCCTTGTTCCCCCCCGATGATCCTCAAACGTTTCTCCCTCTTTGGTCTGCTGTTCCTCCATGCCCTCTTATCCCTGCTCCCTCTCTCATATCACTACTTTTGTCCCCCTCTAACTTCTCTCCCCCCTTTTGATTTTCCCACTACCCTTGTTAATTTCCATGCAACTGTCTTTTATTTACTTGACTGTACTTTTGTCGTTATTATGTAATCATTATGTAACCTATCCAATACTCGTAACTGGCAGCTCGCTGTGCTTTATGTAAAGCGCTCTGATACCTCTGGGTCCAGCCATCGCTAAATAGAACTCCTAATAAATAAATAACAATTAGGTCAGGGTCTCACTGTAAAAGAAAGCTGCAGATTTGTTTCCTCTTTTTAGTGGAGTTAAGCCCTTTGATATTTTAGGATAAACATTCAATGCTAGTTAGGGATCCCATGACAAATAAAGAATTAACACTAGCAAAGAAGGCAAAACCAAGCCCCATGACAACATGTTTTTTGCCCCATACCCTAGGTGGTACATGACACATAGCTAAGAGGAAAGAGGGAGGATGAAGGGCTACACCAGGGTGAAACAAATGGGCCAACAGGCCCCAATACAGTAGATTTCTCCATCACAAGAAGGGGAAGAAGGCTTGTCTGTTGCCATAGAAGAGTCACACTGAAGGATCTAGGTCTAGGAAAGGAGGGGAATGTGGTAACCAGAATAGATATATAGCAGCCACCCACATACGAAAGGGTATTGTAGCATGGAGAAGAAATTATTGCAGACATTGTTTCTAGTAAGGTGTCCAGCTTCTTGTTCGCGGACCATGCTAAGTAACTGGCCATCAGATTAAAAAGATATAACAAACCATAAGTGCAGTGATGATTGAAGTGGGAGCAATTCCATGATCAGCAAGGAGCATAAGTAGGTGAGTGTAAAAGTTTTTGCTTCCTATTTTTCAAATGAGAGATAATAACTTCTTTGACGGCATGGAGGTCATTTGTTTTAGAGTGGCCATCTTCCTTGAGGCCCTAGACTATCAGATTGGACGTCACCCATTCCAACCTCTCAGTTTGCGGGGGTGAGGACCCTCAACTCGGGAATAAGTGGGCAATTCTAGCAAGTGTTTAGCCTCAGTAAGGGAGCTTATCATCTGTTGCTTGCTATTTCATTGAAAGAGAAGACCAATGGGGAGAACCCATTGATACTTAAGTCCCCATCCATGCAGTTTCACATTAACAGTTTTAAAGTCTCTTTTTAACTGGCACTGGGGAGAGATCTTGGAAGATCTGTAGCATGCGGCCCTAAAAGATGATGTGCGCCTTCCCACTTGCAGCCCTGAAAACAGCCTCCTTGTCCTGGAAAAAACCACCTTGTCCAGGAAAAAGTGGACCCAAGTGAGAATGTCAGGAGCTTCATCTGAGCAGCCAGCTGTGGCCATGATGTGGTGAGCCCTGTCCAAGATGAGTGGCTGGTCTTTCCGTCCCGTTCAGATAACTCAAAGCCGGTCCCTGGGAAATGTCATAATGGCCTCCCCCTCAGCCCATCTAGTGTCCCCTCGAAAAAAAACATTATTTGGGTGACTGCGGTAATCTATGTTTTCCAGTTTGGTCTGTATGTTAGTCTGTTGCTCTTCCAGAGTAACCATGTGGTGCCTAAGCAGGTCTTGGTCTTCTGCATGCAAGTCCATTGTTCGTGCAAGGTCGTCTACTCGTGCACCTATGGATATGTCATTGCAAAGTTCCTGTATACAACTCTTAAAGTCCACTTTGACTGACACAATTTCAGACAATATGTCGCTGAGAATTTTTTCATATAGTCTTGTGTGATGTGTAGGCTTGCAGGGGTCACCAGGGGCTGTGAAGATAATTCACCCTTGCTACTCATGGCTTCTTGTGAGGTTTTGGCATAAAGAGAGGTGATGGAAGAGTCTCTGAAGGCCTTGCCTTTGAACTTAGAAGGGCAAGGGGGTTCCAAGTCCAGCTGTGTCCTACAGAGTAAGGATGCAGGGGCCACCACTAGACACTCAAAGGATAAGTCATGGCTGTCTTCAATGGACCCCAAGGGTCAACAGGGTGCACTAGAGCTAGGGTCGGTGAGGACTCAGGAAACAGTGGGCATAAATGTCAGCTAGCCATGGTTCCAGTGTTCCAGCCACTGCTGTGTGGGATGGTTTTCAGTAAGATGGGACCCCTCCTACAGAGTCCGGCAAATATTGCTGGCAGCCATCCCCAGGCTCTCGACCAGGTCCAGGCCATGATGCTAGGTAAAGGGCCACCCATCCAGATTCCTCTCAGGGCTCTCCAGAATAGTATAAGTGTCAGGCCCCCTTCCGTGGTAGCCATGAAGTCTGGCCACTTTCAGGCCCCATCAGTAGCCCAATCCAAGGCAAGGGGTGGGCTGGAGGCTGTGTGGGTGAAGCCTGTCCCCAAGGCTATTGCAGGACTGGGGCCTGGCACAATGCAATCACTGTATGTGCTTCAGAAAAGGGCCAGGTTTTTTATTGGGCCTAAGGCACATCAGAGTGTTGCAGAGCACTAACATTATTTATAATGTCCCCAGGGGCATGAGGAGCAGACACAAATTAGCAACCAGGACCCCAGAGAACTGTGTGCGGTCTCCTGGCCAGATAGTGGTGGTAAGCAGCCACGGCCCAAGAGCAGTGAGGCGGTAGGGCATGGTGGAGGGATTTTGACAGATGACCACAAGGGAAAATTAAATAAACAATTAATTTTCCCTTGTCATCGTCTGTCAAAGTCCCCCCCACCCCACCACTCTTTCCTGCATGGGCTGCGAACAAGCTTTTGAGCCCATGGACATACAGAGCTCTGGTATTGAATTCCAACCATATGGTGATGCATTGCTATGTATAAAAGTTGACAGAACTGGAACACTGATATTCTACTGCATGCCTCTCAGACATCAGTTTACGGATGTCCTGGTTAATATTTAGGCTGAATAAGCCAAACATCTGAATGGTTCTTCTAAGAATAGAAAAATTCCAGAGCCCTCCAACGAGACTTGCTTGATACCTTGAAGGTATTAATGCTGATTAAACATATCAGTCCCGACATGTGCATTAGTGAAGTTGCTAAAACATCCAGGAGCAGATTTACAAGGAACTGTCGCATCTGCATAGATGTGTCAGTTTCTTTGCCTCAGAGCCGAATGTCCTTGCGCCAATATGGATGCGCTGTATTTACAATACAGTGCTCTATGGTGCAAGGATTAACAGGTGCGTCAGAAATTCTGACGCATCTGTTGGCACAAAAGTGACACATCGCTGGAGCTGCTTATGAAAGTGAGGTGACTCCAACAATGTACCACAACAGATGGGTGAGTCCCATTCAAAAAGTCCTGCGTCATTCCTAATTCCAGGTCTGAGCGGGCTCAGGGATTTTGACACAGTGAAGGCTGAAAGTGACGCAGTGAAATCTTGTCGATTTTACTGCATCAGTTCTACATGGCTTTTTGGGTGGGAACGCCCACTCTGCATACATTATACCTGACACAGATATAAACTGACGCAGGCCTTTACAATGTGACTCATCTACCTAGATGAGTCACGTTGTAAATTGGTTGAATTCTTTACGCTGCTGCTGCGTCACAAAAGTGTTGCAAGGGACTTGTAAATCTGCCCCCCAGACTTCATTTAAAGCTAATCCAAAACTTTAGACCCTTTATTTTCTAAAAAACACATGATGAAACCCAGTTCTGTTCTAAAGCTGGGTTTCACCCACTTGTGCTATCCTGAACTCTGTATGGCATTGTTCTATTAACAAAAAGAAAACTTACCTTACCCCCTCAAAGCTTTTCTCCAGCAACAGAACTGAGAGCCAGTGAAAAACGCCACCACCAGGCGAATATTCAGAAGACTGTTACCATCCTAGATAAGGATTTACTTCAAGCAGTAACTTGACATGCCGATGATGGGTATGTCCATCAAAATTTGCACCATTAAATATAATGGGGTAGCCCTGTATCCCTTAGAATCTGAGTATACAGTTATAAACTACAAAGAGCTCTGTTGGGTGACACAATTCTTCACCAACACTTCGCCAAAAATTATGCAAAATATTTACCATTCAACATTCATACCAAAGGGTCCAGAAAGGATCCCTTCCAAAGAGAATATCAACTTTTTGAGAGGTAAATCAAACCAATATTCAAAAGAGAAGAAAGCCAAACACACAACACAAAAAGAAAAAAGGTAAACGGCAGACCTCCCTACTGGAAAATCAGTTGGCTCGCTCACGTTGCACCTTATAGCATCAAAAATTGCAAGCTGTGCGCTTTGCATTTTTAAAGCATATCACCAGGAAAGAAATTGCTTTTTTACATTATCCTCAAAGTGCCCACCATATCAATTCAGTGGTAGCCCACAAGAGAGACCAATGGGATGTCCTCATGAAATGTATGCTAAGGCGATTCTTGCCATTGATTTGCATGAAAGCATTGTCATTTCTGATGTGTGGGCTCCTTTGAGTGTGTGATGCCACTATGATGACTGCAATGCTGGTCACCATCATTCAATGAACCATGATTTCAGTTATCACAGTATTTTGGGCTGTATCATGAGCTATCAAGTACTGTAGCATCCACAGGCATTAATGCGGATTACCACTGTCACCACTGATCACCACTGTTGGATAGCCCTCATCGCGTAGGGAAAGTAAGTAGTAGCAATGGGTTTGTGACACTGGAATGGCATTTCTATTGCTGAAACCTCCATGGATTAATAAGACTATCTTGAACGTTTCCACTGTCAGTAGAACAAGAGCATTAGCCTTTGCGTTTTGATAGCATAGAAGGCATACCTTCATTTCATTAAGACTGTGGGATACAATTCCACTTGGCTATATCTACTTGGATTCCTACACCAAATACAACTGCTGCCACCAACTCCAACACTGAATGAGAGTACAGTTCTTCTGGCTTTCAGGAAAAAAATGGAAACCAAACTTCTAGGAGAACAAGCTGCTTTCACACCTCTCTTTGATTGCCAAGCATTGGTGATCATCTCCACCACTTCTCAGAAACCCACAGATCTTGGCTAATTATCCACTCAGGGGCAGAAAACAGCCGCTAAAGCGGCGATAATGGGCTTGATAATATGCCGCAGAGAATTCCAATAGAAGCCCATGTTGACACCACTATAATTTTAACGCCGTTTCTTGATGATATGCCCGTCAGATCTTTCATGAACTCCTCAGAATAGTGGTTAAGAATATTAAATATGCCCTTTTCATGCTCCAGAATGTCTTGCAAGGTTCCCCAAAAAATTGATATTAAAGGAGGCCTTGCAATGCGGAATTTGGAAGACTGAAATTTTCTGTACTCTGGCGTTCCTAAGACAATTTCAGATGTACTGTAAACACTTAAAAGTCAGGGAGCCAGATGATGCCTGAACCTAAGGAGGTCTTAGTTGACTCAACTCTCTGCATATAGAAATAAAATAAAATCAGATCATTTGGCAAGCGGACCACCAGAGGGAACTTTTGTCTCCTGTGTCCCCTTCAAGGAGTTGAGGAGGCACTTGGAGGGAGGCTAGTGCCGCCAGCAATAGTAGGCAGCGGCGGAGTGTGTGCCCCGTGGACCAGTAGAAGTGGCCCAACTAGGTTGAGCGCGGCTTGCCGATCCGCCAGAGAACCCCGCTTGCCAGGCCCCTGAGCTTCCCCAGTGACTCTGCTCAACAGAGCTCCAGCCTCAGGAGAGGTGGGGGAGAGAGGTGGGGGGAGGCTGCAGTAAGCAAGCAGCACATCAGCAGTAGCTGGAGGGCACTGCAAGAGAGTGGCATGTCCCAAGGAACCCCTCGGCATTGACCAAGGAGGGGCAAGGGAGGAGCAGGGGAGCACCAGTCTAGAATTGCCTGGCGTTCCCCTCCTTTCTAGGCCAGCCCTCAGTTCCCAGCCATAAGGTTTGGCAGTACTGGCAGAACTGGGACACCAGCACTTCGGATTTGTCCTTCCACCCACCACAACAGTTTAAACAACCTAAGGGGTGCAAGGAGGTGACCAGGCAGTAGCCAAGGGCCTCCAGGATGCCCACTAGTAAACAACAGGCTCCATTAGAGGCTAGTACAAACATCGCCGCCGGTACGCGGGCGTTAGCAGAACTAGCACAATAACCTGCACTAGACTTCTGTACAGAGCGAGCTCCTAGCAAGCGGCACGTGGTCATTTCCGGATTCTGGATTCTGGTTTTCTGGTTGCCATAACTAAAGCCTGCAAACATCGCGAAAATACCAGAAGGAAACTGGAAAACTGGGAATTCTTGGGAAAATTAATCAAAGAAGAAAACAACGCAAGATAGGGGTAACGCCATAATCAGAATGCGAGAAAAAAAAAGGAAAATCAAGATCAAGTTGGGTTAATAAAGAGGACAGAAAAGTGGCAGGCAGAAATGGACAGAGTGCAGTCTCAAACCGGTAGAGGCACAACACGGCCTGGTAATCTCAATATAGCCCTACTGCACCAGAGGCCAGCAATAAAAGGGAGAATAAATAACACAACAAACAAAATTAACACTGACAAGAAGGAAGAACGGGGGAAAGAGCAGTACTCAAATAAAACTCAAAGAGAAAACGTAAAAAGAACCTAAAAAAGACATCACAACAGACAGTGGCTAACCGCAACTTAGGTGCGATTCCAGGGGCACTTACCTGATACACACAAGGGCTACCGAAACATAAGAAGGCATACAGGTTTTAAAACTAATGAGATCTGGAAAATAGAGACGGTCGGTTACATCTATACTCAGCAAGAGGAAAAAGAAGAGCAAAGGCCTCTATGAGATCTCCAGCAATCAGAACCAGATAATGAAAGAGAGTATATTACACCACCAGAGACTGGTGGTTGTGGACAACGTCCTAACCCAGATCTCTGGAAGGGCTTGACGTAGCCTCCAGCCCGAGATCTACACTAAATTCTCATTTCTAAAGGACACAGGGGTAGTGCTCTGTTCCAGTAATGAAAGCGTGAGAGACCTACCCTCCCCCCTTTGTCCAGTTATAGTAGACAATTCAAGCTATAACACAGAGAAGAAAGAATCTGCTGAGGGTGAGAAAGGGGGTAAGACCACTCCACACCAGGATGGCTCCCAAGAAAGGCCAACCCCAAAGACATTGAAGGACGGCGCACTTCAGGAAGACCACACAGGTCATCTAATATTCCCTTTACGGGGTGTACACCTCGGAACAAACCAGGCACCATTACGAGATCTTGGCATTCTGCCTGTGCCAAGAATAGGCCTACCACTCGAACCTATCATTACAGTATTGCTAATAAGAGAAGAAATAACCCCCACAGACATGCAAAATCCCCAAAAAGAGAATAAGACCACCATCACAGACATTCTCTCCTCAACAACTAATAAGGAGGCCACCACAGTGCCATTAGAAACCACTGCTCGGTGCACTATGATACGAAATAGTGAAACTCCCGTCAGAGAAGAACGAAAAGCAACGAACAAAGAGCACATTCATCTACTAGTGGCACAGGTAGCTTCAGAATTAAGTCACCCCATTTTAGGGTCAGACAAGGACGCCCCATGGACCTCAATTAGTCCTAGAGGAGATGGGGAAGGATGGGGCGAAGATAACAAAGCAATCCAGCGTTATGAGCTGGAGGTTAAAACATACCTTAACTTTGAATCACCGGACATAGAGCCCAACCAATTTCCCAACAGCCCAACAGGAAGCACCATGGTGGAAGAAAGGGGAGAATCAGAGATGCCTATCCCAGATTTAGCTATCAGTGGGTTTTACACAATGTTCGAACAAGAGTGGCACGACCCTTTAAACACTTCAAGTTCTAGGAAGCCCAAGATCTCTGGCAGGTACCAAAGCCATCCCAAGGGAAGAGACCGGCCAGACACAGGAAAGCTCTGGTTGTCCCTATTGGACACTATGCAGCTATTCATCAAGGCAATTCAGTTCCACTCTAATAAAATTGACATTCAATTAACCATTTTTATTTCAGTTGCCACTCATGTCGCAAACATCGATCACAGACATGACAAAACTGATCCACAGGGTTCAGGAAGAAACACAGTTAACACAAACACATTGCACCTGTTTCTCAATAGTTGACAAACTGTCCACACTC
Organism: Triturus cristatus; assembly: GCF_964204655.1. NCBI lineage: Eukaryota > Metazoa > Chordata > Amphibia > Caudata > Salamandridae > Triturus > Triturus cristatus. The sequence continues at coordinate 163,537,738 of NC_140585.1, forward strand.
CTGGCGTCGATGGGGGACTTGGTGGGTGATATCAGGAACTTGATGAATAAACCTAACATAAACACTCAAGAAACTCAAGCAAATTGCAATATAGAGAGAACTACTGGTGGAGAAGTGGCAAGCAGGAACAGGACCAGGAGAAAAACCCCCTCAAAGGTCTCCACAAAGGACTCCAGGACCACTATCTGCTCAAGACCCGGAGGGTCCAGCACTTCCAACACCACAGAGGATCAGCCAATCGCGATGTCCTAGTTAGAAATGCTCACCAAAAACAGAAAAAGAAGCGAGTGGTGATTTAGAAAAAAGTCATCATATGCAACAGTCGGAAGGTGAACAATCAATAACATATGCCACCAAATTACAAGGCCAGAACATGGGACAATGCAAGGAGGATCGGGCCCACAGATGCAAGCAGAGGAGGAAAGGTGGAAAGAGGAAGAAGATCATAATGGACTACTTCCACTTAGACAGATTAGAGCACGGGATAAAAAGCCCAGTTGATATTTTTACATCTGGACTCCCGTCGCCAAAGACAGATAACAAAGCGGGCCATCCAACTGTGACTATTCCACAGGGTACTTCAGAACTCGAGTTGGAAAGTCCTGGGGGAGAACCGCCCAAGCAAGCTCACACAACAGGATGCAAAAGCACGATGACCGGGAGCTGACCACTTCCAGGAACTGGCAATTTCCAACAGGAAACATACAATGCAAATAGTCTTGCTTAAGGCATGGCGCCTTCCATACCAAGGAAATTATTTTGGCATAACTGCAATGATGAGGCAGACACATTATGTCAAAACATTTTTCATTAAAAAAAAATATTCTCTAATATATGAAATCCAACGGTACATTTTTTAAACAGCACAATGCACCAGGCACTTTTATGAGACTGTCAAAACCCAGATATAAGGACTACTTACTGCATACTGAATGTTCTGATATTCCACAGAAGCCCTGCATGAACTAGCTAGAGTGAAATATGTTGCGTAATTTACATACATTGTACCAAAGTCTCTTATTGTTTGTATTAGGCATATTTTTAACTAGCATTGCCAGGATCGTAAATGTATTCTCCAACTCCTAGAACTATATCCTGTAATCCAAGTATATAGTTTTGCAGATATCACCAGGTCCTTCTTTAATAGCACCAGTATCTAGTCAGCTCACTTGTCCTAATGTATAAGAAATACCTTAATATATACTTAAATAGTGTTTCATTCTCTGTCAGGTCTTGGTGGTTGCAATAGTCTCCATCACTGTGTTTTAAATGTCCAGCTCAATATCTTTCTTACAGCTTCTTTCACTATATTATTTCTCAGGCTGTATATCAGGGGGTTTAAAGCAGGTGTCAGGATGGTGAGAATCACAGTAACCACTTTGTACTGTACCTCTGAAGAACTTGCATTGGGACGTATCTCATTCAGGAAGGTACTGCCATAGAAAAGAAAAACACAGGTCAAATGGGAGAGGCATGTGGAGGCTGCCCGGCTTCTCCGTGTTGTGTTACCCATCTTCAGGATGGCTATAAAAACGTAAGAGTAGGAGACAAATATAACAACGAGAGAACCTCCTACTATGATGGAAGCAAATATAGTAAGAATCAATTCATTTAACGAGATGTCAGTGCAGGACATCTTCCAGAGCACTGGAAAATCACAAACAAAGTGGTTCATGACATCAGGGCCACAAAAAGATAATCGATAAATGCAACTTGTATTTATCAGACAACCTAGAAAGCCTCCTATGTATGACCCTGCAACCAAACGCAAAATCATACCATTGTTCATGATGACTATATATGTCAATGGGCTACATACTGCTACATATCGGTCAAATGCCATCGCTGCCAATAAGAAGAATTCTGTGCCACCAAAGCCACAAAAGAAAAATATTTGAACAATGCAGCCAGAAAATGTAATTATCCTTTTCTCAGTAAGAAGATCAGCCAGCATCTTGGGACAGATAACAGAGGTAAAGGATAAATCCAAAAAAGCAAGTTGGGTGAGGAAAAAGTACATGGGTGTGTGGAGCTGGGGGCTGAGCCAGACAATGACCATGATACTTATGTTAGCCAACAGAGTGAAGGTGTAGACTGATAAAAACAGTAAAAAGAACAGAACTTCCAGCTTTGGGTCATTGGTGAATCCCACGAAGAAGAACATGGTCACAGTACTTTCATTTCTCGGCATCATGTCTTTGTGTGATAATATTGATCTAAGAGAAGGAAGACATGTAGGATGTACATCATCTCCCATACAGTATTTTCCGATGTACACACATTGAAACCATAGTCTTCGAAAACCTGCATTATGTAGAATAATGAATCTTACTAATTATTAGTCAATGTTGCAAAGCAAGGAAAATTCCAGATAATAATTCATCTTTAGATTGAAAAAGATGCACAACATTTTCCAGGTAAGATCGCCCATAATCCATCTGTCACGTGCTTTTTGTCACGTCTCTTAGTATCACCTTCTCTCTTTGCACAGGAGAGAACAGCCATGAGCCATTTTTTGAGGTCCAAAAAATGTAGGCAGTTCAATTAGAAAGTGCACTCAATATCACTACAGTTTTTCTGATACATCCACTTGTTCAGAGTGGATGTATCTAGAAGAATTGCTATGATACCTCTTCACACCTGGTTATATGATATGCTTTTAATTCTCTATATAGTCATATGTATTATTTTCTCATTTAGGAAGCAGTTCTGTTTGTTTAAAAAAGAAGTTACATTTACTAGTTTCTAATTGGTACCTAAATGAATAATATAATATGCATGGGCGGAGTTTGAGTAGGCGTGCCACGTGGAACTCCACGAAGTGGTAAAAAAAACTGCAGCACCATGCAGAGTTCTGCAAGTGGGTTGAGTTGCTCATTATGCCCGTTCACGTGCTATACGCAATATGTAGTGCCTTCTCACACAAGAAATCAAGCGTGAATGGCACTACGCAGTTTGAATGGGCACAGCCATGTTGTTTTTGCTATGTTTATGGTGTTTCCGCCTACGTTTTGAATCCCTCTTTAATCCATCTAATGTTACCCTTCTGAAACCTATTTACCCATCATTTGTATTTATTACCTTACCCTGTGTCTTTGCTTTTGTATATTATGTTTTTTTTTAAATTTTGTTTTTACTGGACTTTTGTACTTTTTTATTTTTTTATTACTTTTCTATTTCCTTCCTTCCTTCTTTTTCCTTCCTGTTTCTACTTTCTTCTCTTCCCCCACACAGTGCCATGGTAGACCAGGGGAGTGACAGTGCCTGACCCCCCCGAACCAGCACCACGCGTGGGCCACAACCTGCTCTCGGGTGGAGGGGGCTGCAGCAATTTTTAATGTGCAGTACCACCTCCCCTGCCCCCCTGGCAGCAAGCTCAAGGTCGGAGAGCCGGCACGCCCTCTGGGAGCATAAGCAGTGGTGGTAGAGGGTGTGCTGGTCTATGTGCACCCAATAACAGCTTATGCACTGGAGTGCTGACTTCCTGGATACGGACCAGGACCTGCTCGAGCTGCTGGGTGTGAAGGTTGCGAGGCTTGATGTGGAATAATTATTTATTTGCTGTGTGCAATATATGCCAATATTTTTTCAAAATAGCAGGCATGCTGCTTACACTCAGGTAAGCTAAGTTTATTTGACAATATTATGTGATCATAGAGTAGAGAGGTGCTCAGCAGCACTACCTATTCCTACTCGTTGGCTTGGGCTGTCTATTTAAAGAGTCATACAGGCACTCCCCTGTCCAGATAGTTGTAGTTATAAGTCTTAGGGCCTCATGTAGGAAGCCAAATACTGGTCGGTAATGGCCGAAATTCGGTAAATATCCCGTTACCGACCGGTATTTAGGCATTTGCGATGTAGGGGGCTGATTTTCTGGATTCGGTATTTACCGAATCGGAAATTAAGAAATCGGTAAAATACCGATTCAGTAAATACCGAATCCAGAAATGCAATGTAGGGAGCACTCTAAAGAGTGAAAATTAGTATTAAGAATTTGTTATTTACCACCAAATACAGGTTGGTGATAAATAACGAATACCTTGCAAAAAGCAATATTTTGCAGATTTAAGAGTGCCATGTGCCAGACATACATGCCCTTAGGGCATGTATGTGCGCCACATGTGCACACATGCAAGATTCAGGGGTGCAACAGGGTGTCAATGAGACACCCTGCCACCCTTGTATATGCTCCCCACATTACCGAATCGGTATTTACCGAATCGGTAATGAGGCATACCTTCCCATTGATTCCTTTGGGCCTCCAGGCCCATAGGAATCAATAGGAAGGTATGCCTCATTACCGAATCGGTAAATACCGATTCATAATTACCGAATTTTTCCGATTCGGTAAACTTTACCGAATCATTACCTACATCACATTTACCGATTCATAAATACCGAATCGGTAAAATTCGGTATTTATGAATCGGTAAATGTGAGGCTACCTACATATGGCCCTTAGTGAGTTAGTTTGTTCTCTCACTTCTCGGTGCCTTTGTTTTTTTTATATCTCATACAGTCCCAATCCCAAGCAAATTCCGGTTGATGAATAGTATGCATGCATCTATGCATTAAAAAAAATGCAGATTGAGGTGGGCCCATCAAAGAGGGTAACTTGAGACTAAGAGAATGAGAATGAGATGAGAAGAAAAGATAATTTGTTGCAATTTATTAGTTGTTTCAAAATGTAGTTTAAGAAATTTGAACTAGGGTTAGGAAATTAGGAATTGGTCTATGATACTAGTGGTAATATAGGAGACTTTATTTAGAAAAGTTCAACGTTACTGTGTTTGCATTTCCTTGCCAAAATATCGCGGTCCCGTTTCCCAAGGGTATGCCGGGCAGACAAAGTCCGTCCGCCATACTAATGGGGACCTTAGAGTCTATGCAACACAATGCCTGAATGATGCTGCTGATGAATTAGGTTCTTCTATATCTATAATATTGATCATTTTTATGTGTGAGTGGGTAAACGGAGGCTTTGTGAGCAATTGTTTCAGTAATCGAAGTAGAACTAAAGATCCTGAATCGAGTTGGTGTTGCTGTCACTACATACACCCCACCAAGTGTGTGATAAATGAATGGTATACGTTATAAAGTCACACCTCAATAAATCACACAGCCCGTAGCAGTTGTGATCCCCCAAAAAGTTAAATCCCCGGTCAAGTGTGGGTCATATAGGCCGATATCACTATTAAACACAAAGATAAAAGTGCTAGCAAAGGCACTAGCAAACAGATGGCATATGGTGATATCTTCACTGGTCCATTCGGACCAGTGAGGGTTCATGCCCCAAAGGGGCATGAGGCTTAACCTTAAATTGGTCACTGGACTGGGCAAACATGACAAAAATTGCAGGGGCATTTGACAGCATACAATGACATTTTATTTTCACACAACTCTGAGTAGACTGAGTAGACTCTTAGTAGATTGGGCTTCGGACCCAGCTTTTGCGCTTGGGCAAAACTTCTGTAGGCTAGGCTGAGGGTAAATGGAAAAGTATCCCGATCCTTCTAACTCAGAAAGGGCACAAGACATGGGTTGCCTGCTCTCACTAATGAACTTCGCCCTGGCACTAGAGCCTCTGGCAGCCTGGGTCCAAAATGAGACAATAATATTGGGTGTGCAGGTAGGAGGCAACTGGGAGGACAGGATTTCCCCATATGTGGATGATTGCTCCTATATCTGGTTAACCCAAACAGGTTTGTGACAGGGTACTCCATATATTCCAACTATTTGGGAGTTACTCAGGGTACACAATAAACTGAGACAAGTCCTTTATCTTCCCATTGGTAGGAGATACCCTGCAGAGGCTGATGGACATGATACCATTAGTAGTTAAACCCAAATTCACATACTTGGGTATTCAAATATTCACGGGAGAGGAGGACTTTCTATCAAACAATTTGTACCCCCAAATACAGTGACTAAAGAGCGATGTGGAACATTGGAGGAAACTACTGGTGTCCTTAATGAGCAGGGCGGTGACCTTTAAATGATGAGGTTACCTATGCCACTATACATCCTACAAAACGCCCCATGCAAAATACCTAAGACAGTGTTCCAGCGTAGGAAACAGCTAAACTCAAATGGGATGGAGGTGGCTCCAGAAGAGCTCTTTGTAAACTCCAATGGGGAGTATATGAAGGGGGCTCACAGTCCCGGACATGCAGAAATACTACTGAGCCTCACACCTACCTGTAGTTAACAATTGGGCATTAACTGATTACAGTGATCTAGCATTTAGAGCAGACAATTGGCCTATGGGAGAAAGGGGATACCTAGCAAAACTACATCATAGAAATATGGAAAAGCAGCTTGCACCACACATGCAAATGGTAGTGCGAGCTTGGCGGGAAACGACAAAATATATAAGTTGGAGAGGGGAATTGACCGGGAGAACCCCATTGTGGGACAGCATCCAACAAAAAGAAGTGGGGGCCCTAAAAAGGTTTTAAAAAATGGGCTGTGTTGGGAATATACAGTTTAGGAGACTTTAGGAGGGGACAGGCACAGAGAGATTCAAGTACATACAACTAGGCCACGCTCTATGCCAACACAATAAGGAGGGTAAACTCTCAGAGATTACTCCCCTATGGAAGATAGATTATTAATAGATCCAATGATATCAAAGGCCTCTTCAATAACATATGTAAATAAAGCACAATTCACCTAATCCAATAGACCCCCTAAGGAGGGTGTGAGAAACAGAACTAGGAACCCTAGAGGAAGATGACTGGGAGGAGGCAGTGCATAGTCCACGGGAAGTAGCCGTAAGAGCCTGATTATATCTCTCTTAACTACGTATTCTATATAGGCTGTACGCCTCAAGAATGTTATTATATCGACTGTTCCATTGTATAGTTTTGTGCAAGGGGGTGTGGTGAAATAGGCTCCTTCTTTCACATCATTTTGGATTGTAGCTTAATTCACAATTTCTGGAAGGAGGTGACAACAGTTATTTCTGAAGTCACCGAGTTAGAGATTGCAGTGGACCCACGATGGCTGCTACTATGCATGACTGGAGAGGTAAAATGTCACAAGTACACAATAATATGGCTTAAAATTGCTGCAGTGGTTGCAAAAGCAACATAGCCAGGAAGTGGAGGCGAGACAACCACCGGACCAAAAGGAATTGGAGGTGGATTTGGATTGGTGCACTGGAGCTGAGAAAGTCACATAAAAGCCAGAGGATATCTGAGAAAATGGGACAGGATTTGGGGACAATGAAAGGAATACATGGCACTTTGAAAAGGGGGTGGGGCGATACGGGAAGTTTAGAGTGTGTGAAAACAAATTGTGAATGCAGACCTATGAAACAAATATGTGTACTAATTTGCAACATATGTGTGGAGAGATGTTCTGAGCGAATGTTAAATAAAAAGAATGTTTTTATAAAAAAGAGATAGACCTCTGTGCGGTCATCCAGATAGGCTTGTACCATCTTCTCAATAGTCATTGGTGCTCCACCTTGCTTGACCTTTTTTGCCATCAACTCTGCACTGGACTCAAGCCCTGCCAGTAGAAACTAATCAGATGCAGATTTTGGGGCTGATGCTCTTGTTCCTGTGTAGCTGTGTTCTTGTCTTTGATTTTGACTGCTGTGAGCCAACAGCACTGCCCTCAGGCTCTGAAGTTGAAGGCTGAATCCCAGGGACCTCTAAATTCCTGGCATTCTATTCGTAGGTCACTTGCTTGCTCACCAATCCAAGGGGCATTTTTACTAGGATGGCGAAAATAAACTCAAAGCGTGCTTAGCGCTTGTTTATTTATCGCCGTCTATCACAGGAATTTATCGCCCTGGTAACGCGTTATTAACAACGCGTTACTCCAGGGCGATAATATTCCAGGGAAATGGGCCAACATCGCTGGAAAACCAGCGATGTTGCACCCAAGACTGAGATAGCCTTGGTGACACGACCCTGTGGTTGTATCACAATAATCCACCTCCCATGTTAGCTATGCCTTAGTCAGGAATTTAACAGACGTTAAATTGCTGTGTTAAGGCATAGTTAATGGGATTTAAAATATCGCTACCCTTCGTTGATGATATCATGAAGCTGGGGTAGCTATATTTTCCCATGGTGTTTTGTCAGGCACACCTCCTTTGCATATCATTAGGGATGCAAAGCGAGGCGTGAACAAAACGGGAGCTGAAACAAGGAAACACGTGCTAGTGTGTCCTTGCAAATAATGCAATATATTTATCGCCACTTTTCGGCCGAAAGCGGCCGCCAAAGCGGCGATAATTATGTCATCAGTCCTTGATGAAATGCACCCCAAGTTTCTTAGTTTGAAACATCCTCATCCGAAAAAAGGAATGAAAGTGACCGGTAATGTTTGTTTGGGACAATGTCTATTTCCTCCTGTGTCTTAAAGATAAGCGAAGGATTAGTCCCTACACCAACTCATATGGATCTTTTTTTCAACAACTCCTGCGTACATTCCAGACACCTCCTTTAGCTGTTCCTTTAGCATAGGCAACAATGGGATAGATTGGCCCATGGTACTGTCCTTGTTGCTGACTTACCATGTGAAAACCTCAAAAGCAAGCAGCATCTCTGTCAGGTATTTGGCTAGGCCCCATTGGTCCCTCTCAGTGATCATGCCTTTCACAGTTGCATCCCTCTTTGCATCACTTATTCATTGATCGGTCTGTACTGCTCAAAAAGAAGTTGCAACATGTAATAATGTATTTCCAAAGTGTTTTAACTAGCATTCTAGTATCACTCTAAATGACCCTCAGCAGCTTCAAGGCTTTAAAAGAATATCAGAAATGAGTGATGATTCTTCTGCAGGTGGGCAGTTGCTGACTCGGTCTTCATTTATGAGACAGACCTATACAATGATGTTAATGCAGCGCGCCAAAAACAGGATCCTGAAATAGACACCATCTGCCATGGCCTTAACTATAATATTGCCCCTGTCCATGGCAACAAATTCAATGTTAAGCCCTCTTGGTTGCTGCCATTCAAAGACCTTGTTGTTAAAGTCTTCCAAGATGTTTGCAACAGTATGAGATTTCTCCATAGTAACATGGCTTCTGTTGCATACTTCCGAGTACCATTAAAAATCTCATCCGTGTCAAAAACTGCAGATATCATTTATCTAACCTCCACAAAAGAAATCCAGTGTGCAGTGATGCACATGTAATCAGTGGCTTGGCAACTGGTCTACGTGTCTGTTGTCAGATGGCTAGTGTGAACAGCAATCTGCTGCAAAGCTTTTTCCAGCAATTTGAGCACATTGTGATGTAGCAACTCCGAAAGAATAGGACTGCTAGGAACTTTCCATTTAAGGCAGATGGCTGTAACAAATTCTATAAAACAGCCATTACAACGCGGTTTTTACCACGCAGTGCAGTTACATTGCATGTGTTACAACGCATGCGATGTTACAGCGCTATGCTATTACAACACAAGTCTGTACATCGACTTGCGCTAGATGGCGTGCTAACATTACAAATAGTGTAGTTTACTATCCCAACACCTTCCCTACTGTTAAGTGGACTGGAGTTGGAATAGTAAATTACACTTTCTTAATGTTAGCACGCCATCTAGCGCAAGTCGATGTAAAGACTTGCGTTGTAATGGCATAGCGTTGTAACATCGCATGCGTTGTAAGAGAAATTGCAGTGAAAAGAGGACTAAATTAGCAAGCACAAGCCCTCAGTGTACAACTGAGAGAAAGAAACTACCCAGACAAAATAATACCCAAATGTCAAAAAAGAGCCCTCAATCAGAACCGTGGTAGCCTCCTAGAAACTGTCACAAAAACATGAAAAAGAAGTCCTTACCAGTGTAACCACATATAACAGCTGCACAAATCGAGCTAAAAAAATTCATTAACAAACACTGGTGCATACTGACCTCAGGCACCTTGAAGTGGCCAAAACTGAGATTCGCCAACAGAAGAAGTAAAAATATCCATGACATAGTAGTTCACAATAATTGGAGAAAATGTACTTTCCTCATGGAGCCTGACCCCTATAACAGGCCACTATCCTTGTAGGTCATGCCCAATCTGCCATCTTACACAACTGACTAAGTAATTACAACTCACCAAAGATTTGAAATGGACTCTGAGACGACTCACAAACTGTAACATAAGCCATGTAATCTATATGATCACATGCCCCTGAAACCTAATTTACATCACAATGACCTACTGAAAAGACAAACAATGCATAGGGGTGCACCATTATAAAATCCAGTGAAAAAATCAACCACCAAGATGAGCAGCCACCACATAACTGAACAACACTCAACAGATGACCTACGATGAGTAATTCTGTGGACATCAGACATTGTGCAAGAGAATGCTGAATGCATCCTTTTTGAGAAAGAACAGAGGTGCGTGTACCTCTTGGGATCTTATAACCTAGGATTAAACAACACTATCCCATGGCTATCATTTCAGTAATGAACTCATGCCATTAATCACCAAGGGCAAGTAAGAATGAAAATGACCTGCTGAATAAAGAACAACAATATACGTAATTAGTAAATAACAAAACTTTTCACTGAACAAATCGGGAACCATTTTCAGTGCGACATCGCATTTTATCCTACACAATCCTGAGAAATATAGTTCCTCATTACCAGTACACATCCAAACTACATTACCCATAAAGCAGCATTATTAGACATTTCCTCTTCCCAAGTGGCTCTAAAAACTGCTACCAAAAATATCCGCACTTTAACACTTCCTATATTAAGATTGAGAGTTCTTTTGGCCCTTGCACAGACATCAAGAACGATTGTTGCTGAGCACTATTAGTCATAGGAAATTGCGCCAATCAGACCACATGCAAGAGGTCAAACAACAAAGTCCTGCCCTCCAATTATTCTTCCTGTTCCAGGGCAAATAAGACAGCAACAACACATGTTCTCCAAAACACACACGGCAGGATTACAAGCCGCAGTGCCGGCCTCATGGAACTAAAACGGCCACATAGATTCCAGGTAAAAATAACCAAATCTATTTTATCAACACTCTCTCACTTTCACTTTGCACTTTTATCCTCATAGAAGCACACAAATGCACCTTTGGGAATTTTCCAGGAATATGATATACATTGGCATTTCGGCACATTTTCTCTTCTTTTAAAACCTGAAAGTTCATTCCGGCTTGCAATACTACAAATCTGCAGATAACAGAAAGCTAGCACTGGGAAACATATTACAACATATAAATAACATTAAGCAAGAAATAGAAGTTTTCAACATTTGTCTCGATAACCTGTAAGCCTATGTATATTTTTGCCTTCCATAATTAGTAAGCCTTTAACTTCTTCCTTATTTTTTCTTTGTCCTCCACAGAAATAGATCAAATAATGCCTATTAACACATGCCCGCAACAGTCATTAAATATAACCTGTTGCCCTAATTGGTTGAGCGAATCTACTACCTTACATAACACATACATGGCCCCTCATTATTTGAGATGGCTGGATCCTTTGGTCCTGAAGAAAGCCATTCGATCCTTTTGGACTCTACAGGCTGAAACATGTCGACCGACCACTCACCAGGGGGCATATTATTAAGCGTGGCGTAAAAATTATCGCCGCTTTAGCAGCAGAAAACTGCAGCTAGAGCGGTGATAATGGGCTTGATAATATGCCCCAGAGAATTCCAATAGAAGCCCATGTTGACACCAGAACATGGGCTTCTATTGGAATTCTCAAGGGCATATTATCAAGCTCATTATTGCCGCTTTAGCGGCAGTTTTCTGCTGCTAAAGCGGCGATAATTTTAACGCCGTTTCTTCATAACATGCCCCCAGGTGATTTGGACCTATAAATATCCATTAAGGACCACCCATTTTTTTAAGCTTATCCCTCCCCTTTGAAAATAAAAAAATCTGCAAAGGAGAGAAGATATTTTTAATTATTTTTATTATTTGAAAACTCTTCCCACTCATTACTGTCACACACCAGACAGTTTCCCTCCTAGAGGAGGATAATAAACACTTGGAGAACCGGACACTCAGGTGCCAAGAACTAAAGAACCGAGGGGCATATTATCAAGAAATGGCGTTAAAATTATCGCTGCTTTAGCGGCAGAAAACAGCCGCTAAAGCGGCGATAATGGGCTTGATAATATGCCCTTGAGAATTCCAATAGAAGCCCATGTTCTGGTGTCAACATGGGCTTCTATTGGAATTCTCTGGGGCATATTATCAAGCCCATTATCGCCGCTTTAGCTGCAGTTTTCTGCCGCTAAAGCGGTGATAATTTTAACGCTGTGCTTGATAATATGCCCCCCAGATAAACTGCTGCCGTGACAGTGTGGCCGAGGGCCCTCATCAGAACATTTCCAAAAGACTCTAGAAAACGACCTCCGTGATTCATTCCTTTTGATTATTTAATACTGTTTGCTATCTTGTGCCTGAAAAAGCTATACCTCTTTGATTGGCTCTAATACGAGTAAAAAATGTGTCAAGGATGGCTTTTATCCATTCAAGGTTGCTTGGATGGTATTTTATCCATCCAAATTGGTTAAACTGTGCCTGAAGTGCCAGAAGGCCTTTGTCATTTTTCAGCTTTGCATTGATGGCACTTGCTAATCCTATGATCTTCACCAAATCTTGGAAACTATTCAGGGTTCACCCTTTCATACAAACCACTTAAATCCTTAGTGCTTAGCTCTGTCATATAAAAGAGAGAACATGTTTGCAAACATGAAGTACAAAAAAAGAGGCCGATTTTAACAAGAATTTGCATACGCTTATGTCACTCAAGGAGAGGAAAGGGCAACGCAAAACCTAACTGAGACTAATCAAGCCACACAAGGCCACCTTTTGTGGAACTGGGTGTCTTGATCAATCCTGAGTGATACAAGGCAGTACTGTTAGAAAGTCATACTTTTGCCCTGTTCACCCCCATTTTTTTACTGAATGATACTGGTGTTAACTGACTCTGACTCTAGCCTGGAGTCTGCTAAGCAGGCCTAGGACCAGTGCTATGTGTAAAAAGTTACATGACCCGGACAGGATTTCAAGTTCAGCCCACTGAACATTCCGGACTTCTGGGATTTGATCAGGGCCTCGTGGAAAGTCAAGCCTGTGAACCCTCTAGGAATCCAGCCTGCTGTGGAGGGTCAACTGCCATTGGATAAAAAAGTGCCAGGAAAAACAAAGTGTAAAGGTAACATTTTGACCGGGAACTCCCGCTTAGTGTATCTGACCAGGGTTCCATCATTGTCAGCATCATACCTTGACTTTGTGAAGGTCAAGCACAACCAGATGTCCCAGAGTGGCGCTATAGGTTTTTAGGTACTTCAAAGTGGTTAATCTTTAAATATTCATCTCCCATTTTGTCATTTTAGTGTCAATTTGTGTATATAAATATTTCCAAATTATATACATTAGTGTGGGATTTTTATTATGTCTTGTGTTTATATGATGTATTGGTGTTTTTAAATGCTTTACTCTTTAAGTTAGGCTTGACAGCTTGTTGTCAGTTACCAAGGGTTGAGCAAGGGTTAATTTACTAGACCTTTACTGGACCCTATTACTTTATTAGTGGTCTGATTATTAGTGGTAGGTGCATACTTACCCCTACCAATAACCCACTTTCCAACAAGGGGACATCACTGCATTGCATTAACGTGCAACAGGGAGATGTACCATGGGTGGAGCTTGGGTGCTCCCACACATCTACCCATGCATTCTGACATGTTCCCAGATTTACAAACACTGGCAGACCTGGAAATGAATCAGAACTGTACGCCTCCCCACAAAAGGTGCAACGAGGAGAGATACCTTTATTTCTCCTTGTTTCCTCTTTCGTATTTCTTAGTGATGTCATCAGTGATGTCACTGACCATGTCATGAGTGATGTAATATTTGAGGTCATAAGCAGAGCATTGCAGGGGTGCGAGTTATAATTAGCTCAGCTAAATATAACTGCTGAATTTGACTGGTTTTCTACAAATGAAATCTGAGCCTAACTATAATGTCTATGTAACCTTTGTTTTTTTATGTGAATTTCCAAGTTTTTTTTAATTCTATTTCCTAACTAAGATGGTCACCCAGGCCCTTGTCACCAGCCGGCTGGACTATGGGAACACCCTCTACGCTGGCACCACCACCAAACTCCAGAAGAAACTCCAACGGATCCAGAACGCCTCAGCTCGACTCGTCCTGGACATCCCCCGTCACAGCCACATCTCCGGACATCTGAGAGACCTCCACTGGCTCCCCATCAACAAAAGGATCACGTTCAGACTCCTCACCCACGCACACAAGGCCCTCCACGACCTGGGCCCCAAGTACCTCAACAACCGCCTGACCTTCCACCAGCCCACCCGCCAGCTCCGCTCCGCCAGTCTCGCTCTCGCCACCATCCCACGCATCCACAGAGCCACCGCCGGAGGAAGATCCTTCTCCTACCTGGCGGCCAAGACATGGAACTCCCTCCCCATCCACCTCCGGACAACCCAGGACCATCTCGCCTTCAGGAAGCAACTCAAGACCTGGCTGTTCGAGCAGTAACATTCCCCCCCCAGCGCCTTGAGACCCTCCGGGTGAGTAGTGCGCTATACAAATGCCGTTGATTGATTGATTGATTGAACTATACTATCCCTGTAACCAAGGTGTATTGATGAATCAGTGGGTGATTGAGTGCCTGTATGGATGATTCAGTGGGTGTGTGACTGACTGTATAAGTTAGTAATTAGTTGTTTCAGTGAATGTATGGGTGGGTGACTAGGTTTTGAGAATGTCTCTCATATTGGAGGAAGAATTCCACTTTAGTCCTGAGGCTCAGAACTAAAGTGGAATTCTTCCCCCAACCAGTAGTGCACCAGGAAATGTGTTTGTAGAGTGGTGGGAAAATGGAGCATGGCCTCTGACAACCTCTTAGCAATTTTGAACTGTGGGACTTACTGGAGGTAACAGGAGGCGCTGTTCACCCACAAAGATGCTCAGGAGGCAAGGGGACTACATCCCCCAACCAACAGTGCACCAGGAGGTGAGTTTGCAGATCGGTGCAGAAAGGGGATGGGGCCTCCTGTAAATTACCAGGCTTCAAAAAAAATATATAATTTTTTTTAGGGAAAGAGGGCTGCGTAGCCCACCTTCCCTGGGACGATTTCAGCCCCAGGGTCCCCATCCCTTGGCTTTTATATGTTAATTTTCCTTAATATTAAAGTGAGGGGGCAATGCGGGAGTCCCCCAGGGCCT
This sequence comes from Triturus cristatus, assembly GCF_964204655.1. Classification (NCBI taxonomy): domain Eukaryota; kingdom Metazoa; phylum Chordata; class Amphibia; order Caudata; family Salamandridae; genus Triturus; species Triturus cristatus. The sequence goes on from NC_140585.1 coordinate 163,552,924, forward strand.
TCCAAAGCTTTTAAGCCATAACGCCCCCAGGATTTAGCCCACCCAGGGGCTTCTTATAAAAGACAAGCAGTATCCTGTGCGTCTATTTTTAAAAATGTTACCAAAAATCTGCAGATCAATCCACAAATTTGCGACAAAATTTATTTAAAAATATACTCTTTTCATTATTTCTTGCGTATGTGCGTGGGGCTTACTGGAGGTAACAGGTAGGCTAGTTGGCCCCTAAGGACCCCCAGCAGCGAAAGGGACTTCATTCCCCAACCAGGAGTGCACCAGGAAGTGCATTTGCAGTGGGGTGTGCAAAGGGGGCGTTGCTTGCTATCAAAACTTAGCAATCCTGCTGTGTGAGACTTAATGGAGGTAATAGGAGGGGTAGTTGGCCCCCAAAGATTTCCTTAAGGGCAAACTACCCCATCTGTTACCCCCAGTAAGTCCCACACAGTGGCATTGCTTAGAGGTCTTCAGAGGCCATAACCTCTTTTCTCCACCACTCTGCAAACACACCTCCTGGCACACTACTGGTTGGGGAAGAAGTCCACTTCACTCTTGAGGGACTTTGGGGGCCAAGACACCCCCCTGGTGCCTCCTGTAAGTCCTCAACAGCAACATTTCTGAGCACTGGTCAGAGGCCCACTCTCTTTTCTCCACCACTCTACAAATGCAACTACTCATTAAAGAAACTTTTGCACTGCATTAGATCTCGCATTTGCGAGAGTTAGAGCTATGTGTAATGTAGTATGTTAGGTCATAAGCAGTGCAGTGTGGGGCCATGAGTTAAAGTTGGCTCAGCTTACTATAAGACTGAATTTCTCTGGTTTTGTTTGAGTGAAATGTCAGCCTCACTATAACGGCCTTGAAACCTGTGCTTTTTTCAGTAAATATCAAAGGTTTTTTAAATGCTAATTCCTAACTGGATATATATACAAAATCATGCTTAATTTGACAGGATGTTAGGTCTTGGTCCAGAAGGTGTGCTTTTTGTGATTTGCTGTAAATATGTTTAGTAGTGTTAAAGAAATTACATGAAAGCAAAATTTGTTTAACTAGGGTCGCGGATCCTTCATGGGTCCACTCGTGGTGAATCCACAGACCCGCAGGCCAAATTAAAGTCCTTCACTCACTGGGAACCGTCACCGTGGCTGAAAAGTTTCATGCATAGTGAATGAAGGGGTCTTGTTAATTTTTTTCCGACCCCTTATGTGTGTAAAACATGAGGGGTAAGCATGTGTAATGGGCAGTAAAATGCCTCAAAAACATATTGGGGCCACATGTGAGATCCATAACATCTTGGAGGGCTCAGCGTAGCCCCTGTTAATTTTGCGAGGGATTGGTGGATCTAGCGCCACTCAAACATACATTTATAAGCTTCTACATCTACTATTACACACATAGAGACACTTTCACACTCTCTGAAATACCCATACAGATACTATCACATCCACACATACACCCAAACACTTGTACACCTACTTACATACTCATACAAACAATCACACACACTCACTTATCACACCCATTCACATACCCATACAAACACTGGCATACCTACTCTCATACCCATACAGACACACTCACACCCATACACATACTCTCACACCCAACCACAAACCCATTCAGAAACTCTGACACCCTCACGTACACCCATATAGATACCCATTTACATACCCATACAGACACTTTATGCACATACTCAGATATCCATACAGACATTCTCATACCAAGTCACATACATATACAGACACTGCCATACCCACTCACATACCCATACATATACTCTCACACCCACACTTATACCCATACAGACACTCTCACACCTACTCACATACCCATGCATACAACCATAAAAACACTCTCACACACGCTTATATCGCTAAACAGACACTCAAATATCCATACAGACTCTGTTACACCCATACCTACCTCCACACAGTGTCATACCTACTCACATACCTATATAGGCTCTCCGTCACCCACACTTATACCCATTCAGACACACTCACACCCACTCACATACCTGTACAGACACTGTCACACTCATTCACATACCCATACAGACACTCTCACAGCCAATCATATACCCATAATGACACTCTTACCCCCACTCACATATACAGATAGACACTCTCAGCCGCTCACTGACCCACTGACAGAGCTATTCACAGATCCACTCCGACACTTACAGACTCACATAGCCTATACACTCTCAGTCACAGATGCACACACACATCTACAAGTGAATGCTAAACTCACTGTTTTGTATTGAATGTGTTCTTTTGGTTCTACAATGGATCTGTGGAGTCGAGGAAAATGTATTAAAAAAGTGTTTACAAAGAAAAAGAACAAGTGTTTGGGAAATAGGAGGGTTCTTGAAAGAGCCTTTGTGTTTATTGTGTGCAGATCATCACTACACATAAAGCAGGATGCAGTCTATCAATTTGTTCAGGAATACCCTGTTGTCTTACTCTGTGTAAGAACTCCATCATGTATGTTAATCCCGTCCCGGTCAAAGAATAGGTTGCTATTGTAGATAGAGCCCATGTCTGTTTTAGTAACATGTTTCCTGGCTTTGTCTATTTGTGGAAAGAATTCAGTTGAACACTTCCATTTCTGGCACTGGCACATGTTGAAAAACACCAAGACAGAGTGAGGTAAAAGTGCCTTTAATTTTCCAAAGGTATCCTTCGTTGGGATTTCCAGTCCTATCATAGTAAATGTGCCTAGGTCATTGCCACATAGTGCACAATCATGAGGTCTGGATATTGGCAATCCATAATGCTTTCAAACAATGGAGCAATGAATGTCAGTTTAGCTCTCTATGGCAAACCCAGGGAATTATTGCACTAGGCAAACCCAGGTTCCTGTCAATGCCATTCATTCTAGCACATTCTCTAACCCGAAAACCAAAGCTATGACCCAGAATATACTCTCTAAGTATTTTCAAAGCAAGGAAGCTTAGCGCACAGGAGAAGACTGCTGATGAATGACACAGATTTGAAAACGAAGCCAGTTAAAAAGAACCGTATCAAGTAAAATGTAAAACAAGACATTTGATTGGATGGTATTCAAATGCTAATGGTTAAAACTAGGTTGTGTTATTGAGATAAGTTATTAAATGTGGGACTGGCTTTTCTGATAATATGAAAAAGTGATGGTGTTTGGGATATGGTTCTAATTCCATACATTCAACCACACCTGCTATAGTTTATTTAGGAGTGCTGGTCTGGAAACTATTATGAACTTGCGATCTACAGCTAGCAGAGAATGTTACAATATTGGTCACCGTAACAACAGAGCTACGGGAGCATGGTGGTAAAGGAACAAAAAAGCCTACAATGGGATTATGACGAGAGAGTATTAATAGAAGAAATTGTGTATAAGGTGTGTTTGGATCCACATTTAGGTATTAATACTGAGTGTTGTGTAACAGAAACTATTTAGGAGCAGCTTCATAAAGAAATTACAGCTTGCCGCATGGATCAGCAGATCCACCACAAGGTTATACGAGGTATGTGCTGAGTGCCATGGTGGATCCATTAAACTACTTAAAACACCTTCCAAATTGGGCTTGCTTTAAAGGGTGTTGGACTTTGCCATTTTTGCAGGGTCATCTGAGAACCTTTAGCCTTCCTCCTGTATTTTTTCTGACCTGTTGTTGGTGGTTTTAGGACTCTGGGCACCTGTTTGGCATCTTTAATTTACCTGTCAGTCCCTTGTACAATGGTACCTCACATACCCAGGGCCAGTAAATTAAATGCTACTAGTGGGCTTGCAGCTGTGCTTGCAGCACCCATCAAAGTAGCCTTTCAAACCTGTCTCAGGCCTCTGTCCCTGCAGGGCTTGCACACACAGTTTACTACCGCTGTGGCAAGGCACATGAAATGGTTGCCACGTTTGTGACTCCCCTTTTACTACATATCAGTCACCCCTAGGGTAGAACCTAGCTAGCCCTACGGGCAGGGTGTGGTATAGATAAAAGGTAGGACTATTGCCCTAACTGTGTGGCACGTCCTGGTAGTGAAAAACAGCCTATTTGATTTCTCACTGCTGTGAGGCTACCCTCTCATAGGGATGCATTAGGGATTCCCTGATATGTGCTTCAGTGGTAATTCCTGACATGAGAGGGAAATCGTGATCAAGTTTGATATGTTTGGAATAATAGTGATAAATCTTGTTTATTGGTGAAAGTAGATTTATTATTACTATTTTTGAAATGCCACTTTTAGAAGGGGGCATTTCTGTGTGTTAAGTGGCTTTGGTCGTCTGGTAGGTTGTGGATTCACTATCTGGCTTTGGAGTGAGAGGCACTGGGTTGTGCAGTGGTTCCAGAGAGTCTGGATGAGTCAATGCTAGGCTGAATAGGCCTGGTCTGCATTTGGAATGGAGGAAGGACTAGCACCTGCACCTGAATAGGGCTGTGTCTGCCTTCCACAATGATGGCTCAACCCTGCTTTGGTGTGTCTAGAGCCAAGGCTCACACTGACAACGGAGGTTGTTATGCACTTGCAAAGTGCCCCCCAGAACTGGGTTGGACTGGGCTCAGATCCCTGGGCTGGGGAAGAACAAAGACACTTGCTAATATAAGTACTGGGGCAGTGACCCCATGTACACTGAGCTTGCTTGGAACTTTGTGAACTTTTGGAACTGAAACAGGAGAATACACCGCATGGACTGCAGTGTGCCAGGAGGAACCACCACCTGGGACCCCCTACCTGTAGGAATGAGTCTGCTGCCCATCGGGCCACCGAGGGGACTGCTGCTTTACTAAAAGTAATCTGTGTGCTGACCTGCCTGGGCTTTGTTTTCTGGGATTTTGCCCCATGGTATTCCGATGGAAGTGTGGACGGCTGTGCTGGGATGGGGGAGTTTTCCCCTTTCCCTCCCATGGGCTGACAGAAAGAGCGTGACAAAGCAATCTTGTGTGCAGCAGTGCATGGTGAGTGCTGTGCTTTGCAGCCGGTATTCCTCAACCACGAGGGGAGCATTTTAGGACATCGGGAGCCTGAGGTCAAAGCTGTTTTCAGAAAGCAAAGGTGGCTGCTCATCAGCTGAGCAGGTGGCGCAGGAGTCACAAGCGTTGCTGGGCAACTAGTTGGGCCGGACGGAGTTTGCAGCATTGCCCACAGAGGGGTCGGAGTGCGGCCGCATGAGGAGCAACGCTGAGTGGAGAGACATTGCTCTGTGCCTTGTTCTTAGCCGGAAGGCAGGATGAGGAGCAGCCAGAAGCCAGGTGGCTGTTGCCTGGTTGTGGGTGGGGCTCACAGCCATGAGCAGTCCAGTGGAGAAGGTAAGTGGATAGGGGCTTCGCTCTGTGTTTTGTAGACCGCCCTGAGGACTCTGACTTGCCCAGAGTGAGGATGAGTTTGGGCCATGCGGGCAGCTGTCAGTGTCAATGTGGGAGTTGCCTCCGCGGGGGGACCAAGTGAGGTCTTCCCACCCTCGGGGGCATTGCTCTGCCCTTTTTGGTGACATTGTGGGGCACAAGACCAGGAAAGGTCTCCAATGTATTGGGCTGCCCAGCAGCTGCACCTTGTGAGTCAAGGCAGATGCCGAATTGTGCACACTGCTGGGGGCCTTTCTTGTTCCTAAGGGCATCGAGGGGTGAGTCCAAGTGGTGGGCAGCTGCCTCTCCCTAGTGGGGGCAATTTGTTACAAAGGAATGTACGTATGTGCCCTGTGACAAGTGTTTACTATGGCACCCTGGGGCTGATGTTTTGCATAATGTTCTATACGAAGTATCATTACTTTCTTTATGCCTAAATTATGTGTCCTTAATGCAAACTTACCAGTAGTTACTGGTCACCCTAACAAAACTGTGATTTATATGATTATGCTGATATTCAGTCCACAGGAGTGGAAGCATCCCATGGTGGCTCTAAGAATCAACATGGAAATGTGCTGGGGACACTGCAGTACGTGGGCCGTTGGCGAGTCCAGTAATACATCTACGTCTGGAAGCACAAGCTATGCAAGTGTTAGATAGAGATCCAACACAGCAGGGAACAGACAGAACACAGTCGATCCAGACTGATAGAACTTATAGGAACCAGACTTGCTTAGCTCCCGAAGTCGAGATGTGCCAAGATGGAGTACCATGCAATCATGGTAACGTCAGTCCATTTCCTTGGTGACTGGGACCTCCATTGCAAAGAAGAAAACTTAAAATCTGTATTCCCACTATCAGTAGCAGGAATAGCGGAAGCCTTTCAAAAATGTTTCCGAATACGGAGCGTACAAATGCTGGGATCCCTCCAAAGATTGTTTCAAAGGTGCTTAATAGTCCATAACCTATGGTCTTAAATAGGTATAGTATACCCTTCGTATCAGACATGCTAAAGATATGTTGTACCATTTCTCTGAAATGGAAAGGGCAAGTTGTTCGCACCAGTGCCTGTATCTCAGCTGAGAAACTTGCAACCAGGAGATCCAAAGTCTCTTGGACTGAGGTTAAGGGCACATATTTCTGTAAAAGCATGTCTTTCATTAGGTTGAGTATCAAACCGCATAAAGGAAACATTCACAAAGACCATAACGATTCCTACCTGACAATGTTAGTCGGTGAAAACAATACTTGGAAACTACAAGTAACCCTGGAACTTACAGTGACAAGATATCCAATGCCTAGAAGCATCCCACAACATCCTTAATCCTTCAGCATTAATTATCTCCCATTTGAGAACAGCCTGAACACTGGATTAAACATGGCAGCTAGGGAACCTTTCAAATGACAGGGTAAGTTAGCTACTGAACCATTACAGGCCCTGTGAAGCATAATGTCCTAGCAAATGAGAGATCCACTCAAAGAATTCTCGTAGTCTGTACCGCTGAGAAACACTTCAGTGTCCCCATTCCTGCATCTAAATCTATACAGTAATTCCCAAGATTCATGGATTAATTCCCTAACCATTGCTTCATACTTGCCTACCTGATGGTGTTCTAGACAATATTGAAACTGGAAAGTTGTGACTGGTAATGTTGTATGGCCATGAATTAACCATTCTGTGGATGGTGATTCTGCCACGGTAAAAGATAATTCGTTTACTTTTTTAATGCACAGCATTGTATATTTTACATCCCTTTGTGCCATTGTTGTCTGTTTTCGAGTCAAGTTTTGAACAGAGACGTACTGTTGGTATATCGCCAGGGCATATAACCATAGTGCAGTCATTGTAGCTTCCAGCTTAATATCATAAAGAAAATAACTGTGATTGCCCATGTTGTAAGATGGACAGATCTTGTTACATTATATCTATAGCAGAAGATACAATGTTGCACAGTGAATACATTCTGGATTTAATGGTGGTCATGCCATTATCAACCACAGCCAAAGCCTTTTCTAAGTTAATTCTGTAAAATCCACGTAATCTCTCCACAGCTTCCTGTTGAGAGAGTTTCCAAACTTCACTATAAATAGCATATAAGATGCTCTCTGAGGTGGTTTTTGGGGACTTAGTAAAAAATCCCTAAGATCAATGTCTTCTGGGAGTAGGGAAATTGTTGTTTCACCTGAGACAGTGTTGAGTTTCTTAGCCAAGCTAGGCATAAATTTCGAACACTGTATGATGTCATCACCTATAGATGTTCTCATTGTACATAGCGTAAGTCAGGCTTATAGATACTAAACCCTCCGACGGTACCTCTGAATCTTAACTGACACTTATTTGTGTCGATAGGCCAAACTAACCATCCCTTCCAATTGGGGTCTGTGGAATTGTATGACACGCCATGCATGATGTCATCAACTGTGCCTTCACCATTTTCTGTATAATTTTACCATCCCTCCAAGTGTGTAAGCGAGGGAATACGAGGTGTGTTCAAGTCCTTAATTATGGCTAACCCAAGTTAGGAAGTGTGTTGCACAGTGTCATTCAGGAAAATAATCTGTTATAGTATGAGGCATGCTGGAAAGAGTGCCTCGGATCCCTGAAGCTGCTATTGCTTAGTACACAAGACTGATTTTGTGTCTATAGCATCTTTCCATAGGTTGAAACCCTGTTTAGACAGTTGGGCATTAAAGGATGCAGAGTATATGCAAACCTGTGTGAACTACCTTTCGGTGGTGTTGGGCAATGTTCCCATTGGTAGTGTGCCAAAACATTACGTGGGGTTCTCATTTTATGCAAAAATGGATTACCATAGTGTTGATAACAATACATTGCGTTAACATCAGAAGAGTCATTAAACATTTCATTTGTTGAAAATGTTGCAGACTGTTCCAAATTAGACAACATATTTTTAACAGTTTCAAAATCACAATCACCTCAGTATGTACTGGAGGTAATGATATTGTGCAAGGACATTTTGAATGCGTGTGATATCTTCAAAGGTTCAGTGGGACCAATTACATCATATGAAACTCTGTATCAAACATTTCCACCAGGAACCGCTGTAATACATTCATTAGAAATCTCAGTGGATATGCTATAACAACCTGCACATCATTATTCGTACATAAGTAATGTTATTGAACAGTAAAGGTTAAAGCAACAATAAAGGGTGCAAAACGTAGCTAAATGCTCATCCACTAAGAGCATTAAATGTGTATTTGCTGGAAATTCAAAGACTTAAATCTAATAGACAAGCCACGTTGCACACCACCATAGTTAATGTTCTCTTTTGTTCATTTCTTTGAAACTTGTCCATAAATTGTAAAGTTCATATAGACAAGTAAACAAATATCCAGTTTTGAAGACAATGTTGTATTGAATATTTTATTCGCCAAATGTGTGTCCAACTTCAAACACAGCCGACGCGCGTTTCGCCCACAGGGCATTTTCAAGGCTGTTTATATGTAAAAAAGAAAGCAAAATATAAGGTCTCCTTGACCACAAAGACAAATGTGTTTAAGTACATCATAGTTTTATCCTAAATCATATAGACAAGGAAAAGGGAAAGAAAAGAGTGCTGGCGCACCCGTGTTCCGATTATGAACATGAACTTAACCTACCAGAGGTAATGACCAAAAATTTGGTTATCCTTAAGGAGGAATTACGCAAACACCAACTACATCTCAAGGATAAAAAATTTCAAAAAATAAGGAGAGATGAAAGGGATTATAAAAATGGTAGAGTCTATACCTTTGCTAAGAAATTTGACAACATCAATACAACAAGTTTGGCACATCCTGCTAAATCCACTGATATAGTTAGTACTCCACATACATCTAGTGTGAGTAGTGCTACTAGCAGTGAATCAATCAATATGCAAGTACAAATGGAGGGTACATTATCCGACCCCTTTTTTTTAGAATTACAACGCTTCAGAAAAGGGAACAAACAGGCCTACAAAAGAGATGTGGGCCAAAAAAGACAAGAAGGGGAAAATCCAGGTCAAGGCGTACAAGAAAATGTGGGTGTCACAACGAGGTCAGGTTCACGCAACCTGAAGAACTGAGTTGTGAAAAAGACATGGCAAATACAGATAACGTGAATGTTGTTAATCTATCAAACCATGTTTTAAACAATCATGAAATAAATGTATTGAGCAAGGGATTAAACTTTTGTCCTAGTGTTTTGCCGAATTTTACATCTTTACATGTTAGTTGTTTTAAATTTGTTAGAAAAGTGAAACTTTTCAAATTCTTTCAAGACAAACACAAAGTGTCCAATACAGTAAATGTTGACATTAACAAAGAAGATATGCCCTCGATTAGGGATATTAAAAATGTACAATTACTGTTATCGATAGGCGAATGTGATGAAATTCCTACTATACAAGATGTAGCCTTAGATCTTGATTTGAATACATTTGCTAGCACTGACAGTGGCCTCAAACATAAATCTAGATTCACTCCACAAATGGCAGGCTATAACTTGATTGACAAATTTCAACGAAATGTTTTTGATAATTTATACAAATTGGAGGATAAAACATTGACCAAGAGAACACATCGGGTACAAAATCTGTCGATGGAAGAGAAACAAGCATTACTCAATCTTAAAAATGATCACTCCCTTGTCATCCGAGAGGCTGACAAGGGGGGTAATGTGGTTCTTATGAATAAAGTTGACTACATGGCAGAAATAGATAGACAACTTAGCGGAATCAAGACCTATACAATTACTGGAACATACGGTTATGTTACTAGAGTTAATCAAATTGGTTCTTAATAACAACATTTTCATACACAATGACAAATGGTATCATCAAGTTAGAGGCGTAGCGATGGGGGCTACATTTTCCCCCTCATTTGCCAATCTCTATATGGGATACTTTGAGCTCACCCACCTTTGGAAAAAGGGGCCCAACATACTCATGGAAAATGTACTATTTCTAGGCAGATACATTGATGATATTTTAATGTTTTGGGCCGGAACTCTGGAGATGTTCGAGGAATTCTTTCTCTTCATAAATGATAATCCCTTCAATCTAACCTTTACTAAGACACAAAGCACCTCACATATAAACCTTTTAGATATTACGATTGTAGTTGATAAGGACAAACTACTCATTAGACCCTTTAGAAAAGAAACAGCATGCAATGCAGTGCTTCATGCCAACAGTGCCCATCCCCCATCTCAGATTAAATCGATTCCTTTGGGGGAGATGATTAGAACCAAAAGGAACTGTAGCGATTTGGAAATATTAGATGAGGAACTCAACGTGGTTGAAAGGAGATTCATGGCTAGAGGCTACAAACATACAGTGATTAAGAAGGCACGTAATACTTTCAACAAGATCAATAGAACACATTTACTCACAGGCCATGCAAAGACTAAGAAATTGACACGTAAGAAAAGATTCATTAGATTTATCACAGTTTATTCTACCGCCAGTTCGGATCTATTCAGAATATTGAACAAACATTGGCATCTGTTAATAGATGACATGAAAATTCTGGAAGTAGTAGGACATAAACCTAACATCACATTTACAAGAGGAAATACTCTCAGACAAACATTGTGTCCTAGTTTCATTCCAACAACAACGAACAAATTATGGCTATCAACCAAACCAAAAGGATTTTTCAAATGTGGGACTTGTAATGTCTGTCCCTTTGCATTGAATAGGACTAAAACATTCAAATATAACTCGGAAAGAATCTACACAGTTAATGATTTTATTAATTGTAACACTAAGTTTGTTATCTATTGTATTGTATGTATATGTGGGAAAATCTACGTAGGAAGCACCATCAGACCGCTTAAGGAACGGATACAGGAGCATATTAGGGCAATAAGAAATAACAACGCCCAATACCCTTTAGCCTCCCATTTTAATACTATGCATTATCATACAGAGTTGATCAAAATAGGTTTCCATGGCCTAGAAGTAATATTGCCAAACTTGAGAGGTGGTAATAGAGTGACCAAACTACGACAGAATGAAAGTAAATGGATTATTTCTTTAAGAGCTGTGGAACAAGGAATTAATGTTGACAAAGAGATGTTTGAATTTCTATCAATGTAATAACCTTTACAGTGCCTTCGATCGCTGTTTTAGATATCAGGAATGATCATTGTTAAACTCTAATAGTACTTTGTGAAATGCCTCATTAAGTGTTGCTTCTTTGTTAACCTCTAATGTAGTGCACTTTCAAATGTATAATACTAAGGGGTATTTTAATTTCTTTTCCTACTAATTACCCTTGGGTACATACCCTTCTCTATTTTCTTCCACGGTGTAGGTCGAATAACGAATGAGGTTATGTATTGTTTTTCGGGATCAGATCACATTACTTTTACACTTTATTCATGACTAAATATGTATCTGATGGCACTATTGTTCAATTGCAGGGTTGTAATGAAACTCTTCATTACGTTATAGTAATAATTTTTACTATCACGACCAGAGGGTCACTTTCGTGATGGTTTAACACTCGGTATATTATAAGAATAGCTCTTTAATGCATCTACCATGGTGCGGGCTAAATAACGAATGAGCGATACTTGCACTAAACAATCGGGAACATACTCTATGACATAGGCTATCTCATACATTGCTGTATACATCTTTAATGTTACTATAATGTGTATAGGGTTCGTTACTCTAGTACTATCACAACTATAATAACGAACCATGTTTACTATGACAAGATGGCTGCCACTCTTTCAACATATACCAGTTACGAGTGGTCGAGTCTACTTTCTATTTCGATGATGCTTCCCCTTACTCATATTGGCGGGAATCTTGCAGCATACAGACGCGGAGCAACCGGACGAAAGAATGAATGTATACGCATAAGGTTAGACTGAGGTTCAGATGATATTATTAATGAAGACCGGGTCCACTTTCAGGCGCTTGGTTTCTTAATAATTAGCATTTCTTTTACTGTGATTTAGACACAGTGACATTGATATTTATATTCTTTGAGCCCATATGTTTTTGACTTACTGTTGCCACTATGCGTATACTTGGTGAATGTCGATAATGAATTTGGTATTATGTTTGAGGGATATATTTGACCGGTCCACACTTATGTTTACTGATTAGTGAGCCGCATGTATCCCGATTGTTAACGTTATCGTTATCGTCTACTTAATCGTATGTGGTCCGTCTACGTAACAGATTAGCACTCAGGACCATTAATGAAGACCGTTTTTCTTATCTATTTGAATATACACACGTTCGTTATTTTTCGGACAACTTATAATACACTATTTCATTTATTTCACTCCAACAGAAAGGACAGATACTGGTCCTTACACGCCTCCTCTTTATGAATACCTCTGTTCCAAGAGTTCTTTATCACAAGTTTTGATACATGAAAATACTTTTGCCTGATGGATACATTTATATGGGGTAAGAACATTACTTGCCAATATACAAGAACAACCGTGCAAAATTGCAGTTTCTTGGTAATCATTATAATTTAGGTGTTTTAAATACACGTATATTTTGTTTGGACACTTTTCAGTTAAACACATATGCGTTCTTTACTCATAGAACCAACAATACGAGATCCAATACGAACAGGAAAATTCATTTAGAACAGTGGCTTTTGAATACTTTAAGGTGAGACAGTGCTCGTGCCCATTAGTTAATTCTTCCTAACACCGTGGGGCTTTACCTATTGGCCATACTATCTCTTAACAGTATTTAACAGACGTGCTTTCATTATGATTGCTGGACATTAAAAATAAATGTCTTAATCGGGTGAGAAAACTATTCACCACATACTCACTTTCTGGACCTCGATTCCCACCGGATATGGGACTATTTTTGGTGGTGGTATCATTTTGACATCTGCTTCATAATCGGAACACGGGTGCGCCAGCACTCTTTTCTTTCCCTTTTCCTTGGCTATATGATTTAGGATAAAACTATGATGTACTTAAACACATTTGTCTTTGTGGTCAAGTAGACCTTATATTTTGCTTTCTTTTTTACATATAAACAGCCTTGAAAAAGCCCTGTGGGCGAAACGCGCGTCGGCTGTGTTTGAAGTTGGATACACATTTGGCGAATAAAATATTCAATACAACATTGTCTTCAAAACTGGATATTTGTTTACTTGTCTATATGAACTTTACAATTTATGGACAAGTTTCAAAGAAATGAACAAAAGAGAACATTAACTACAGTGGTGTGCAACGTGGCTTGTCTATTAGGAACCGCTGTAATGTTCACATAGGACAGGTGTCTCTGTTTACGATGAGTTGACTGAGGTCTCAGTACCAAGTTCACATGTGATGCTCTGGGGCATTCTGAAAGATAGTGTCCAATCACAAGTAAGAAAAAGACAGTCATTAAACCTATCCAGAATATTAGGAACAGTATTCCAGTTATTATCCAGAGATGTAGTCATGAATAGACTAGGTATGTCCTTTTCAGGAAAAATAGAAATCATGAAGTCGGTTTTTACGGGAAATTGGAGCTGGTGGTGACTCAGGTTTGCTTGGATCCAGAGATAACGTGTCGGAATCAATGAAGTAGACAGATGCAGATGGATCTATCTTTGGTAGCTCTGCAGGTTTTGTTGAACTGGCAGTTGTCTCCTATTGAGGCATATTTATTTAGATGTCGGTGGTAGGCCGGATTGATATCTGTGGTTCATTTGAATTGTAGACTCTTCAAATGTTGCAAGTCGTTCTGTCTGAACTTCTTGTATGGTATCGAGAGGAGAGCGGTGGCTACCAACGAGCCCATGTGACCTGCTATTCAGGAGCAGCCAAGTAGTGTGGTTTGGTCAGATTCTTTGAGATTATTCTCATCTCGTTCTTGCTGGCAAGAGGCAGAAGTACTGTTCTTGTTCCTTCAACAGCCTAGACATGTACAGACTTTCTGTATGATGATCCAAATCCTTTCTTGCCCACAATCTTTTCTCTGACCGGATCCCTGACTTTTGGTATTCAGGTAGGTATTTCTGTGACTGAACTTGAACGTCGCTTCATAGTGCCTGATATTCATTAGGATACTGTAAAAGAGGCAAACTTGTATTGATGTCAAAAGGTTTTTCATCCACCACTGTGCTTACATAATCAAGATCAGGTACCCACATTCTCATCCTAAATAGGACTTCGTAAGGGGTGGCACCCTCTAGGGAGCTTCTTGACATATTATTTAGTGTCTTCTGGACCCCATACAGGTGATTGACCTAACTACCATCCAAACCTAATACCCTTGCTGTTAAAGATTGCTTTAAGTCCCATTTTTTCCTCTCCACAACCGAATGTCCATCTGTATGGTATGGAGAGGAGTACCGCAATGCAATACCCACACTTCCCATGGCTTCCTTGTAAGCCCTAGAGCTTAACCCGGGGTCAGGGTCAGAATGTAATGTTTCATCTTCGTGTGCCTCTATGAAAACTCGCAAATCTTTTATAACGGAGCGCTGATGCCAAACCCCCAGGAGTCTAGAGCATGAATCCACTGCCACCAAGATGTACTTGTAAGCACCATCAGATTGTAAGGGGCCACAGTGGTCCAAATAGACACAGGTGAGAGGTCTGTCTGATATTAGTAATGGTGTCTGTGCTGGACGTGCTATGTGTGAACCGTTCATCTGTTGACAGATGTCGCACTTAAGTAAAAACGATTTAGTTTGTTTAGCTAGACCTAGTCACTAATAGCACTGTTTCAGTAATGAAACAATTGCAGAAATCCCTGGATGTGCAGAACCCATACCCTTGTGTGCAGCTAGAATTAAACATAATCTATGATCCATTTTTGGTATAACTCTTTCCCCCACTCCTGGAATTTGAGCATACAGAATATTTTTTTTTGCATTTAACTTATTGGATTACTTGAGTGGAAAACATTTCGGCAAGGCTGTGCTGTTTTTGCCTGAAGCAATGACAGCTACTATTGTGCTTCCGTCTATTCTTGTGCTAGAATGAGTGATTGCAGCAACGGCAGCAGTTAGTACTGCCCCTTTTGCGGCTTCATCAGCCAATTAATTTCCTTCAACTTGAATGCCATCAGGTTGATGACTCAGCGTATGTATCACATCTCAGGAAGTATTTTTTCAAATCTGCCTCTTGTTCCTGCCACAGTTTTGTGCTATAATGTGCAACCTTTTAAATCCCAATCTGAACCCAGTAGTGAAGATATTCATTGTAAGACTGGGCACTCTGCCAGCTGAGTCGTGCAATCACCTAGAGACTGCATCTTCATGCTGCTAGGATGATACTTGCCATCCTGCACACGTCCTTTCACAATCGCACAAGCTGCGCTGTATTGTTGTTTACTAACTTTGGCAGGATGAGCAGAACCATCAGTGTAAATAATGTATTCATACTGATCTAGTGGCATAATTTCATTTGGGAGAGGATATTCTTGTTCATATTGCAGGAATGCTTGTGTTTTTAGTATAGAATCAAATTTGTATTCTACATCTGTTACAGTCAAAGAATTAGCCCATTGTATCCATCACAGATGTAGCACTTTTGCATTCGGAACGCTAGCTTTTGTAAAAGCCTCCAAGGTCTGTACTGGGGTGACAACAAACACAGTGCTCTTTCTCTCACTACAGAAGTCTGTACTGCTGACAGAATTTTTTCTGTGGAAGCAGAGCGCATTTCTGCATTTGTGCACAAGTATAATTGTTATGCTATGGGTACTGTTTCGCCTTCATTGAAGGTTAGGCACGTGTACCCTGATTGCCCGCGATTACACAGATCACCAGATTTGTGGAATTTATACATGTGTAGGTGTTTGGAAGCTATCATGTCAGCTTGTAAGGAACAAAGTACATCTGTGTATACCCATGTCCAATGTCTAATAAAAAAATTAAGTCCGAATAAATTGTAAAAAGGCTTTACTTTTAATGCGTAATCCAAAATGTATGTTCTGCCAAAGTTTAGGAATCCTGAAATGGAGGCTTTGGAGGTTGGAGCAGTGTGCACTTTTCTAAAAAGTAAGCTGCTAGGCTTTTACCTTCACTTGATAACTTGTAACCCAAGAATAGGACATTGAGGTGGGCTATTTTTGATTTTTTAAAGTTGAATTTGTAGCCCTCAGCGGTGAACCCCAAAATTATGTTGCTCACCCTGGTCAAATGATCTATTAAATCATCATCTATCAGATAAATGTCCTCTACATAGGACAATGCCTCTTCATCAAAATTTTGAAGTTACTCTGACACCCTAGCTGAGGACAACCCGGGGCTATTTTCATACCCTTGGGAAGTCGACAGAATCGATGCTGAGAGCCGAAGGCTGAGAATGCTGTACAATATATGATTTCAGGCACTATATAGTGGCATAAAAATCCATTTAAGTTATCTAGTGTTCTTTTGTATTTTTTCTGCACAATGTTATTCATCGATGCAGCACTGTTTGCATTCTGTACTGCAAATCTCTTAGTGCATGTGTTTGGATGTCTGTAGTCTAAAACTAGACAATATGAATTATCATGTTTTACTTAGGGGTGGCGGAATTTGCGAAATTCACTTTCGCAAATTATCGCGAAAATGTTAAAAATCTCCGCAAACACGCGAAATATAGCGAAGATGCGGAAGTTTTTTTCCCGCCCATTCGCTGTATTTTCTGCATGGTCGCGGATCGCCAACTTACCCATGCGGTTGCTCACGGGCGTAAGATCTCAATCATCTCATACTCTTGCGGTGCATGATCGCGAGAAGAAAGACGTGATCGCACGACGAATGACGTTAATGCGGGCGCGAACTGTCGCGAGACAGTGCAAATGGCTACCAACAATCCAACATATCGAGGAGAACGCGACCGGATCGGGAAAACTTGTGGGCGAACGCGGGGATTCAGGTAAGGCGATCGCGCGCACGCGAGAATATATTATTTTACAGCGCGAGCAAGCAAAATATTTCCGGTAAAATGCAGATTGTGGAAATTTTGACATTTTCGCGCTCTCCGCGGAATGCGAAAATGTCAAATTATCGCAATTTCCGCGAGCGGAACGGAATTTTAGCCCAGGCCTAGTTTCATTATGGAAAACAAAGGATTGTTCATTGAAGAGGTGCAATTCACTATCACACCTTGGTATTCAAGTTGATCTAAGATCTCCTTTACCTGTTTCTTTGCTTCTTGTTTTATTGGGTACTGTCTCTGTGGACTTGGAGTTGTTTTTACTGGGATTACATGGTGAGGGGACTCAGCATTCCACCCTAAATGGTTGAGATATACCACCCACTCCTGTGCATAATATTGTTTTAAGTATACTGGAACAAGGTAAAAAAAGTCAGTAAAATTACTGTTTCTCACGTTGGGCAATCCATAACACTCTCAGGTGGCAATCTTTTTCAGACAAAGGATGTCATAGCCGTTGGTCAGGTTCTCCAATAAGAGACCTTTAATTTTTCTGGGTTTGTCCTCCTCCATTTGGAGTGTTATTTACATAACAAGTGTGGGACTCTTACCCTTGTATCAGGTGTTTTCACCGTGATATTTTCATTCGAAGCCGCTGTCACCAGAAATTCCATCAGGTTCTGGTGACCTATTATTACTTCTGCTGCACTGTCTAGCATCGTTAGAGCCCATTCCCCGTTCAGAAGTTGAGTTCTCAGTATACTTGGCATGTATTATTTTAAGACCTGCTACTTTCTTCTTTTTAAATTGAGGTTTTAATTTTGGTTTATCTTCTTTTTTGATATTATAGTCTGAAGTACCCTGTGTGCCTCTGGACTTTGTCAGTCCTTCTTGTCTGAGTTCAAACCGTCCTTCCCTCTCGGAGTTTTTTGATGAACCGTGAAAGGAACAAGAAGAACGTGTCTCAGTATCCTGATACCTGTCAGGTTTTTTAATGTTATCATGTTTCCTAAGTTTGTACCTCCTTTCAGTGGGCTCCTGTTGAGTATTCCCACCCCTTGATTGTGATCTGTTCTTGGAAGAATCAGGTGCTTTCTTGGTGTTATCCTTTTTAGGTCCTTCCCTGAGTTGAAGTTTTGTTGCTCTAACTCCGAAATTATCTCTATCTAATTCAGCATATGTGTCTTTGATAATTTTAGGTAACTCACACTTGTGTTGTCAAGGAGTGAAGTTCCTCAGGTGTTGGTGTATTACCAATGCTGCTGCCTCCCCTTTTATGTTTGCTAATATATTAGTTGATACCTGGGCAAAATTTCCGAAAGATTTCATCCCTAACTTAAGAGCAGGTTCTGCATCATACTCAATATGATCTGCCTTAAGGCATCTGGTATTACCGCTGCTGAAAGGATACCATGATTTCTGGTATATATGGTAGCGAGAACTGTACCCAGAGAGGTAGAATCCTCTATCTGGGGAGTGATCCCCATTGGTGAGCAGCTTGTTAGCATTCTGTGTTTTTCTTGAGGGCTTGTGTGTGGAAACTCCTCCTCTATCTGTGTAATTTTCTGAGCTATCCAGAATGGCATCTGCTCATGGCTAGTGGGCATTTTACCCATAACTACATGTAGCGTTTGTGGAGTTATTTTAGTTGTAGACCCCTGAATTTGTTCTGCTGGTGTAGCCCTTGTTGGCTGAAGTTTGTGTTCCCATACCGAACTGTGTCAGATTTTTGTAAAGTTTTATTATTTCTTTGTGTATTCCAATGTGCCCTGTGGTCGTATGTTTGCTACCGGCATTGTGTCAATTTTTGGATGCGGAGTGTAAACCACTAGAACAGAGACTTACTTTATCTTTTGTGTGTGGGAGGGAGCTGAGTGGAACTTCAATGTCATCATATGGACAATATTTCTCTAGTGTTTCATCTTCAGTGTGAGAATGAAATGTGTTTGTGCGTGTATCTGCTGGTGGGAATCTGACCCATGAATAGAATACCTCTTGCCTGTATGACTTGTGTGCCTCAATCATGAATGTTACTGTCCCACCACTTGCTGGACTCCATAGTCTCCTAATTTGAAAGCAAGGGCAGTTCTGAAATTTTCTGAAATGTTTATTTTGCCTTCTTGTTCTCCTTCTTTAACTGCATTTGCACATTGTGCTGATGCAGTGATATCTTCGTCAGTGATTGTATAAAAAGTTTCAAGGAAACTGTGATAAAGTTTTATGCACAATAGGAACTACTTGTCCTTCAAGCTTAAATAAACCTACAGCCAATACATAGGTTATGCCTACTCAGCTGTGGCGTGTTTTTCCCTTTCCACTCCAGACGTCTCTGGGTAAATGTGAGTAGGGGTCTCTGTAAAAAGCACAATTGAACTACTCAGCTTTCACCATTAAATAAGTACCAAACCAACGTTGACGGGGCCATGTCATGAAGTTCCTATAAACCTATATAGGATCCATGCGTTTAGACAACATATACTGTGGGATTGGTGTCCAGACTGATTCCAGAAACCCTTACTGTGTATGTTAACCTGTATTCCAGCTAGCTTACAGTGTCTCTGTAAACTCCTCTTACCAAGGAAAGAATAGTTCTTACCAACTATCGAACATGACAACTCTGTGCCATCTCAGGATCGTGGAAACAGTACAGTACTTTTCGTTCAGTTACTCATGCTCACTTTGTCTCAGAGAGATATACAGAAAAAACGGTTGGGACGTTTTAAATTAGCCTTTATTGAACCAGCATCAAAAAGATGTGCTGAAACAACAATACCACAGAAACAGATACACATTATTATAAGCACCAATACAGTAAATGGATGGTAGATTCGTACCATAGTGCTAAAACAATGAATACAGGCAGGTGTAGAAATACATGACAGTAATAATGCGTACTCCTACGATGCAACCCTAACTAGCTGTACCTAAGTGTACCTAGCATGTATGTAGGTGTGGAGCCAAGAATCCCCCTAGGCTGAAGCCAACCCCATTTCCTGAAGTGAGAGACTGTAGGACCCCGTCTTGGTCTCGAGATGGACACCCCGCAAGGGATGTCAGACCACTGCGCTGGAGTGTCTGCGTGCAGGAACATCAGCCTCTCGCGTCAATGTGTCAGCATGGAAGTCTTTCTCCTCTCCCTGCCCCAGCAAAGATGTGGGTTATATATACCCAAAAGGTACCCTCTGGGTTCTACCTTGCTGTGTCATGTCGCCCGAGGAAGACAGAAGGGGTGACCCTTATATATAGTTATTATGTAGAAGTTGGTAATCCTGCTGTGATTCTGAAAATCCTTGTGCATAATTAGTGAGGCTAGGTTTCGGGGAAATCCACATGAAATGTATGCAGTGCTTAACTAGGTAAAAGGTCAATACCAAAACCTGTTATGTAGTACAATGGTACAGTACATGTAGGTAAAATATCAGGTAACTACTCAAGCCTATATTGGGGTACCCTACGAAACATAACGCAGTATGTTAGCTGTTTAGCACTCCAAAATATGACATAAGGTTAGGAGTCTTTGCTTTGGAAACACACCTGCCTTATATTTCGAGGCGTTGAATAAAAAACCTTTTGCATGGTGCAGTACAAGTGCTAGAAAAGTTTGTGAAACTGTTCAGTTTTGTTTCTTTGATCCACCAAAGGAGTAAGGGAAAATGAACAGCTGATTACTAGAGGTGTAGAAGAACAAGATACAGGAATTAGTGCTGAAAACTTTGCACAATAGATTGCAAAGTTGAACACAGTTTGCTCAAAGAAACAAACCAGGTTAGATTTGTTGTTGATGCACTCGATACAAAAGACAAACTCGTAACATAGGTGTGTACTCAAAAACTGAACAGGAGATAAGAAGCAAGTGGCAAGAGTTTGCTGTATATTTATTTGAACATGCGGCAAATTATATGTAAGGGCTGCTATGATAAGTTAGAAGATAATATAATGCCAGCTAGAGCAGCACATACCAAGTTATCATTAGTTACAGGTAAATCATAACTTCAAGATTTAAATGTTTATGAATTAATTCTCGTACAATGTATACTTCTTTTCCAAGCTATAGTTCGTATGGAACAAAAAACTGGGAAATTACATCCAACAGAGCTACAGAAAGGTCTTAAAAGTAGAGTTGTGTATTTGCAATTAGAATTTAAAAAGAATATTGAAACTATAGGGTGACAGAGAGATTTTGTTGATCCATGTATTATTCGAGTAAATGGTGTCCCTACTAAGAGCAAACACATGTGGCAAGATTTTAATTGGTTTAGTGGATTTTAATAAAGTTAAAAAAACAACTTTATACTTGATACAAAATAATATGTATTAAAAAAATGCTGATGTTGTTCAAGATATAAAACATATAGAGGATGGTCAGTTTGAAAAGCAGGTTCAATTGAGAGCAGAAGAAATGTATGAACCCTTTAGCATCCTTATTCTGCATTGTAAAGGAATCATTGGTGATGCTATTGCTCTCTGTGGAAAAAAGCTTAGAGGTCAGTATTTTCTCCAGCTGCTTCCCACTGGAGCAGAGAACTGTATGATGGCTAGCCTGTACAGATACCAGAAGCTGAATTTTACTCAACACATATTATATTAGGAGGAACCAAGATTTTGCCAGTGCATTCCCTTTGAGAGTGATTTGTCTGGAATTTCATAAGTTTTAAACCACATACTAAAGACAGGAAAAAATCATCGAAACCTCTCTGCAAAGGATTTTTATGCGAAAGTTCAGGAAAAGGATGAAAACTTAGAGAACAACTTGATTAACTTGCTGGCTTTCCAACGTGGCACCAAGGATTATTGTTACTGTTGTCATGGAGACCTCAGATGAATGCTAAGAGAACTAGCTTCACCTACTTGGTTTCTGACACTGTTGTGCTGAGTATGCGTAGGATCACTTTCTTGAATTTTTAAGATAAGTGAACTCAAACATTAAGGATATCAATGTCAAGAAAGCAGGAGAACCTTTCTACTTGGATCCTGCTAATATTTACCTACAGGGTTCAAGCTATGCTATCTTTCATCTAAAACAAAACAAATCCCCCTCTTGGCGAAATAACTGATGTCGCTTGGAAAAAAGAGTACCAAACAAGAGGTGCTCCTCAATTTTACATGCTGCAATGGATAAAAGATGCACCAAAGTTTGGAACAGACATTGATGAGTTGGTCTTGTATTTCATAGAACAGTATGTGATATGCACCATCCCAAAAGAAATATAGCATGTTACAATGCATGTGAATACATTGCATGCTATTACAACGACTGCGTTGTTAGTATGCAATACCTTTACATCGCAAATCATTACAATGACTTGCTGTAGGGGGCACGCTGGACTTAGGAATAGTATTACCTACTCCAGGTTGTGCAACAGCAGGGAAGGTGTTCGGTTTTATATCCAATACCTTTGCGCTCCCCTGCAGAAAGTAGTTGTAATGACTTGCGATGTAAAGGTAAAGGTATTGCATACTAACAACGCAGGCGTTGTAATGACCATTTTGTAATAGCACTGCATTTATATGGATTCACATGACCTGTCATTCCTCATGGAAGAGTAAACAGCTTTTTGTCTTCAGCCAGACATACACTCACACGGAAATCACTGAAAAACACATACAACATGAGAAGAACAGAGGCTTACAAGTTTAATAATGACTATAACCCTGGGATTCAAAAGATTTGGAATGCGAATATGGATCCACAATTTCTTCCAGACAACTACATCGCTGTTGCTCATTACGTTACTTCGTACATCACAAAGTCAGTGAACACAGAGATCGAGATCTGGGAGATAATTTCTGCAGAAAAGACTCAAACCAAGCAATTGTGCAGTTTCAACTTGAAAATGCTTTCCCATAGAGAGATAGGCTCCTATGAATGATGCGATTGTTTATGCCCAGCCAGTTTGTACTCAAAGTCAAGGGGAATTGTCTGGGTAAATTTTGGCCCTTGTAGCACACGAAGCAGAGTTCCAACGTCTTTCCTGTAAATGTACTACCTATCAGAATTTGACAGAGAATTTGAAATCAAATATGTGGGACATATATTATCCAAGAAGGAGTCCACATCTCGAAAGCATGTG
The DNA here is from genome assembly GCF_964204655.1 of Triturus cristatus. NCBI lineage: Eukaryota > Metazoa > Chordata > Amphibia > Caudata > Salamandridae > Triturus > Triturus cristatus. Next base: position 163,576,154 of record NC_140585.1, read on the forward strand.
TCTTTATGAAATACTTCAACACTAGTGATACAGAAGTAATTTGGCGGAAAACATAGATGAAGAAAACTTGTGCTACAGTTTTAATGAATAATTGCTAAAACCGGAGAATTAAGGCAAAGGAAATCCATAATTTTCCTAATCCTACACTTCAGGAGTTCTCCAGTTTTAATGAATAATTGCTAAAACTGGAGAATGAAGTAATTTTGGAAATTACAGCAATCGACAAAATGGAACAACTGGGGGTGATGGTAAAGGTAAATAGAAAACTACAAGAAACATTGGATTTCTTGGAGAATTGTGTTTCCAGAACTGCATGATTAGCAAAATGTTTACCCTTATGGCATAATTTATAAGTTAAGGAAGGATTAATAAATAGTGCTATGGGTAAACTGATAGATTTAATTATCTTTCAAGATAGGAATAAGGTTGAATACTTAGCCTTAAAATGTCATTATATTGATGGCATGAAGGAGATTTGTAGAAGTTTTTTGCTTGTAAAAGACTTATATTTTCAGCTGCAGCAGTTTCCATTCTCTCTAGAATATGCTGTAACTATTCATAAACCTCAAGGTTTAAGTGTAACTTTTATTTATAGTAGTCGTACTGTATTTAAAGAAGGTATGTCATGTGTAGCATTGTCTCAAGTTAGAACATTGTCAAGTTCATTTTTGGTTGATTTAGATGAAAGCAAATTAAATGTTGATACAAGTTGTGTCAAAGAGTACAATGCTCTATAGATGTTACTAAAAAGAAGGAAAACAAGGAGAACAAGGAAGGTGTTAGGAAAAATAAATTGGAGAAAGAGGGAAATATTGTAGATAACCACTTTTCAAATATTGTTAAGGCCTACTGCTAACATGCATGAATGTTCTTTCATTTACCTAATCTCATAAATGCAACTGAACTGCAACCACAGAAGTGAATATGTTCTTTACTGCATGGTTTACATAGTGATAGGACTGTAAAACATTTTGCTTGTGGCATTCGACACCTACTAGCTATATGTAGTGGATCTGTAGAATTTACTGTTAATAAGATACACAGGATTTTATAATGATCATCCTTGGAGTTTTAGAAGAAGAAGAAATAAGTTTTGATGACTTATTTGGACTTAGTTACACATGGATCCATGAGTGAGAAGATTGCTCTTTTATGTCTACCACTCAAACCAATTCTGAGTGATATCTGTACTTACCACTACTGGATTCAAAAACTGTGGGCCTCATTGATAATGATTTGTCATAAGGCAACGTGGCAAGTCTTCTTGCTGTACTGCCCTAAAAAGGGCGGATAGGGTGAATTCCTGTCTTTTCAGCTGGTACACAATATGGTGCTTAGCACCAACGCAGGAACCCTGTCAGCTCGATGATTCCTCGGAAGCGGTTCGATGCCAAAAAGGGGTCCACCTCTTGACAGTCCCAACCCTGATTGCTATAACAGCACAGGCGAGCTGGATGATTAAGCGGGGGTAGGAAAGGAATGGGACTGCAGGGATGGAGATCTGTAAAGTATATAAATTCCTTGTTCCCAGGTCAGGGCTGTATAAGACCTTGTCTTACTTTCGCAAGGAGGGGGGGTTGCGCATGAAGCTTGGCAGTGCTCACATCACAGTGGAAAAGCAGTAGGCTGCCTCTTGAAACCCCTGTTAGTGGATACACAATAAAGAACATCAAAATAATCATTTTGATATCATGCTTAAGTATCAGTACAACAAGCCATAAAAGTCTTGCTCTCATTTTCCATGCTTGGCTGAGCAATTTCCTAAACACCTAATGCCCCCAATGGTGCTTGAAGATTATCGTGAATAACATAATAAAGATGGCCTCAGAGGTAGGGGAGTTTAGCAGCACTCCGACCATACAGCCGGCAAATATGCAAATTAGAGTTTCGAGCACAGAACAAATAAAGTCTGTGAAGCGAGAACCACTTCCATAACAAAGTCTCAACTGCAACGGTACAAGTGCACCCTTACCGGTACCAGAGCATTACCTGGGGCAAGCAGCGTAATGCGCTGCTTTCACATGGAATATTCAGCAATGAGCCCGGCACCGGAGGTTTTCTTTATGCTCCTCCGCTTCCGGATCACATGTTGCTTCCCAGGAGGCGATTGCGGTGCTCCCGCTATGCCTCATGGGGATTGTAGTCCTGCTGTTCGCTCCGTCTTTGCGCTGTTCGCACCAAACATCGGAAAGCTCCCCCTTACTAACGGTCATCTCCACCACCCATTTACCCACGACCATGCTCTGCGCATTGCCCATGGAAGGGTCGGGATGACGGAAGATGGGAGGATCCCCCGCTCGGTGGCCGGTGTGATGAGTAGGCATGTGACAAACCCTTGCAGCATGGTGCAGGATGTCTACAATGTTGGCAGGATTGTTTCTTGTGCAGGAAGAAACATCTTCTTTCATAAAAATGCATGTCGGTGTTTTCCTCTTTTCTATGTGTGCTGTGCAATGCAGCACACATGGAAAGAGGAAAATGGAGTAGAAATAAACATAATTCTCCTTGTTGTGCCAGTCCTCGGAGATGTACAGTTTTGATGCATTCCAAGGTTTACAGATCCTTATAAATCTGGGAATGTGTCAAAACCCATGGTTGCTGAATGGTAACTTCCACTGCAATGACCAAGGAACGCTTCTCTGATCGTGTTAAGGCAACACATCGACTAGCGATGTGTTACATTACACCATATCTGTAAGGCCATAAAAAGCAATGAAAAGTAGATTTGCATGGCCTCATAGATATGGGTCTGCACTTTGCACTGCTGGACTGTCAGAAAAAGTAAAACACTAGCAGCTCATGAGGTTTATAAATAAGCCCCTTATCTTTTGACAGATTGAAGAAAATAAGTTGGGCAAAATATGGCATGCCCACAATGCAAATCAAATTTTATGTCTCCATTGCATGTAGAAAGAAGTAGATAATATCTTATATTAATGCTAATGATGGGTCTAAATTGGAAACTGAAATTAAAAACTCCAAAACTTCACAAAAATGTATTTCTAGAACAACTTATACTACAATGGCTGTTATCTTTCACTTAATATAACATCTGGACATTATACTGACTATTTAAAGAGTGAAACTGAATGGCCAGAATGCAATGTCAGCAACGTTAAATGCAAACAAAAACTGCCTTCCAAACTACCAGATTCTTACCTTTTGTTTCTTCAAAAGCAGTTCTAAGGAGTATTACTATTTAATAGGTAGCATATATCATTTGTTCTACATGGATCATCACTGTTTAAGACATCATGTGTCCTAAAAGGGGAGATGTTTTCAAAAGGATCTTTAAAGTTCAAGTGTGCTTTATATATACTAGTATAATGGTACCACTTGTAGAATGAATAGTTATTTTTAAGATATGTTTGTTGAGATTAGTTCAGTAGCTATAAGTAAAATAATTGATTGAATAATTGTAGTGGGTGCAGTGGGCAGTGTCACTTATTTGCAGTGATATACTGTGCAGTTCTGGTTTTTTTTCCTTTAATTTTTGTAGTTGTTTTCCTCCACTGTACAAGTATAAAAGCTGGGAACACAAAAAAGGGAACGTGAAATGCTTTACTATAATGTGGAATGCTATTACAGCATGAGCTTTGTCTAGTATTTTGTGTATGCACATTTCTAAATTTAATCGTAACTTATATGTGTGTTCTTTTTGTTTTCCAACAGATGAATGATACTATTTATTGAAGTAAAGTAATTTCCTAACTACTGCTTTTGGTGTAGTTCAACAAACTAACATTGTCAAGGTACATACCAAGGAAGACACTGAGATGCATATTAACAAGGGAAGTGGCGGAGTGAGGTGTAAGCCTTCCTGGCTTAACACTTCACTCCGCCACTTCAGAACCACAGGGCTGCACCATATTAATGAGAATATGGTGCATCCCTGCTCTTTCCCCTGCTACACTTAGCAGCCTAGCGGCAACAAAGGCCCCCTTGCACCATAGGGCAAGAGCTTTTGCGTGCATGAGAAGATTGTTTAGGTGCAGGAAGGTCTCCCTTCCTGCACATAAACAATCTTTAAATGCTGTTTTCTAACTTCTATGTGTGCTGCTTATTACAGCACATACAGAAGTTGTAAAACAGCATTTTCAAAAAATGATTGTTTATGTGCAGTAAGAGGGACCTTCATGTACATAAATAATCATTGGCCTTTTACTGTATTCATGTGTGCTGCACAATGCAGCACACATGAAGACTGCACAAATGAGGAGAAATGAAAAATATTTCCTCATTGCACCAGGGTAAGACCAGGTTTTCCCTTGTCTTAATTCTAGCACTACCTCCTATTTATGCCTCCCCTGTAAATAAGGGGCAGTGTCAGAATCAATGGGTGTTGTGGCGAAAAGCCAGCAAGAAACCTTTTAGCTATCCCCTTTCATGCTAAGCATAGCAACAAAGGGTGCCCTATTTACAAGGCAACATTAAGCCACGTAAAAAGCAATGTTCCTGTGATGATAGGGGCTTGTAAATATGATCGATACTGTTATACATCTAGACACACGCCAATACAGCCAATCATACAACCAGTCATTCAAACAAACAGCTAGTCACATACCCATTCATACACTGATATACACACTGACACACCCACACACTTACCCATAGAGCCACATATACTTTTACAAGTATTCACATACTCATATTGCCACTCACACACCCACTCATTAACCCATACAACCACTCACACACTCACTCACTCACTCACCCACCCATACTACCACTTACAAACTTATTAATGTACCCATTCTACCACTCACAGACCATTTCACACACCCGTATACCCACTTGCACACCCACTACCATACCCATACAGACTCTCATGCAACTACCCATTCACCTTTGCATTCACTCCTGAACCCGTTCACTCATGCATCCAGCCACTCATGAACCCACTCATTCACACATGCACCTACTCATACACCCTCTGACTCACCTCTACAGTATCTTACAACTCATTCATGCACCAATACTGCCAATCACACCACTCATTTACCCATGCAGCCACACACCCTCTCAGCTGCTAGTACAGCCAGTAATACACTCACTGACTCACCCATATTTTTTTTTTGAAGCCAGAATAGGTGATTCCAACAGAAAAACATTTTTAAAGATGTTAGTTGGCCTATATTTTTTTAATGATGTGTTTTTATTACAGAAAGCAGAAACTATAAAAACAATTACAAAACACCATAGACAGCTTGTTCAACTGTTTCTCCAAAGAAAAGAAAATCAGCATTTGTGACTTTGCGCTGCCTCAGTAATGGCAGAAATGGATTGTTCACCCACTGTTAATATTTTGTAATGGGTCCCAATATTAGTGAGGTCAGTAGCTGTAGCACGGATCATGGGGGTCAAGGACCCGCAGATGGTAGAGCGTCTCCTGGTTGTAGCAGTTGCACTGCTATTGATGTTGATACAGTGTTTGCATGGCCTGCTTTTCTGCTCTCTCCAGATGTTTAGAGTGCATGGTCTTTAGATGTTTCAATGTTGCTGGTTGTGCCCACTGAAGCAGGGTCTCCTTTTACCATATACTGCCCCAGGTCCATTATGTCCACATCTGAGGCATTACAGTCTTAAATGTCCCTGCCACCCCATAGAAAGGGCTGTGCTAAAATTGTCCACACTGCCTTGTGCCTCTACAGAGGCAGTAGGACTCACGCCCACCTGTAACCTCAGTTGTGTCTCTCCTAGGATGGGCAATAACCTCAAGTTATTGTCTTTCTGATGAATAAGTCTTTGAGCCTCTTTCTTCTGCGTGTACATCTTTCTGAGCATCAAGAATATGAGGCCCTAACAGGATGCTACTGTCCTCTAGAAGAACAAGATGGTCTAATAGTAGATGTGGGGGCCAACTGGGACTTTCTGCGGCTTCTCACCTGATGTTTTGCTATCTTTTGGAAACTAAGACAGCGACATGGCTTAAAATAAACAATAGCTTTATAAGGAGTGTCCACCGTAAAGCTACCTAGAAGTGACACACAATGTTTTGATAACATTTGATAACATTTTCAAACTTTTGTTATGTTCTGCGGTCCATCACCTGCTAAAGGTATATCTTGCTGTCAACGGTTCCTCATTAAAAGTGTATAAAAGTGCTACTCGCTAACGTACTCGTTGACCACCTCTTACAGTTTATTTTCACATCAGAGGTGCTCCCAGTTAACTGATTTATTTAGCATTTTTGATAAAGGTCATTATACTTCATTGTACTTTGCTATTCAATTTCTCTAATTCTCTCTCTCTCTCTCTCTCTCAATCTCTCTCTCTCTCAATCTCTCTCTTTCTTTGAATTGCTGCGATTTTAAACTTATTAGATTGCATGTTTTTGCTCTTGATCAACGGATGTGCCTTTGACACTTGTTACTTGCTATGTTGCACGGTGTCATTTTCGATACATGATGTGTCCTTGACATTTATTGTTTAGTTGTTTGAATAAATAGTGTCAGTCCTGACTCAATTCCTGCATTTTCCGATGTCTGTCTTGTTATTTTAGACAGCACATTTCTTGCCAGTTTATGCGGTACAAGCCATCTACTAATCCCAACCCCATAAGAGCTTCTTTAAGTGTTATGCTGAATATCCCACCTGGCGCCCTCTGGGAGTGTGAGGTGCCCAACGCCAAGTCCCATATCAGATTGAAATCTCAAACCAATAGGATGTCACCTCGTGACAACCCCTCTAGAGTGGCAAGAAAGGAGATCAGAAAATCATGTTGCACTGTGTTAGGTGCATAAATTGTTGCTATGGTGCAGGCTGGACCCCACAGCTCACCCCTAACCATCAAGAAACCTCCCCTCGTTGTCAGTTTTAGTGCCATGGTGATGGAATGGGACCGAGGCATGAAAAAGGAGTGCCACCCCATTGTGTTTTGTGTGTGCCAAGGAGCAAAAAATCTGTGGGTAGGCCCTATGCTTCAACCACTGTTCCTCCTTGTGTGGGAGATGAGTCTCCTGCAGGGCTCCTTCTTTAATCTGGAGATCATGTAAGAATGTCCAGACCCCGTTCCTCTTCTTAGGGGAATTGAGGACTTTCACATTCCAAGTTAAGCAGTTAACCACCATTAGCTAGTGTTCAAACCTTCAGCTTGTTGCACCCACTGGGCTCTGGGGAGCGCTACACTCCCTACCCCACCTCCCGCTTCCCATCATACCACAGCAATCAAAAATAAAAACATAAAGAACCGTGACCCCCAAACAAAACTAACAATAACAAATACATACCATAACTGTAAGCTTGTGGGTTCTCCACCCCAAAGGAGAACCGTAAGTCGAGCATTATCTGGGGCAGTCCAAATCCCACCTCCAAGGCCCATAGAACTGTTACGTGGGCACCAGTAGGATAGAAGCTAGGGAAAACCCTAAGTGTCGATGACGGCCAGAGCTTACTCGACCCTCTCCCTCCCAACCTCAGCTTTAATCGGCAAAGTAGGTTATGTCTGAAGGGCTGGAGTCTAATGCCCTCGTCAGGACCCACAGACAGCAGACCCAGTAAAGGCCCCCGCATGCCGGATGCAGTTTCTACGTCAACCCAAAGTGTTCTTGCCAGCTCTCTGCTGTTTTAGCCAAGGGACCCCCTTGCTTCCTTGGGCCCGTTGGATCCTCCACCACTCTCGAATCTGGCGCTTGAGTTTGAGCTGGCAACTTGATGCCCAGAATAGATGATGCCTCTTCCAAATTAGTGCAGTGGTAGTTCTTGTTATCTAATGAAAAAGGCTAATCTGAAGGGGTAAGTCCATCTATATTTCACCTTGCGGTCTCTTAGTGCGGTCGTGACAGGGTAGAATAGCTTTCATCTGGCAGGTGTGGCTTGGGCTACAACCTGGTAAAGGGAGCACATTGCACACTGGAAGGATACCTTGTCGGTTGCTCGCACTTTCTGAAGAACCATTTCCTTGATTTTGAAGGAGCTGAATTTTGCCAGAACGTCCCTGGGCTTCTTGCCATTACTTGCAGTGCGGGTCCCCAGTCTGCACACCTGCTCAAAACGCACCTCTGGCTAAAAGCCTCCCAGTACCATCAAAAAGAGACCCACCATGAAGACTTCCAGATTGGGACCTTCACAACCTTCTCCCAGACCCTCACCAGAATGTTGTCCCGTCGCGAGCGATTCTCAAGGTCCTCACATCGAAGCGCAGTGGCTTTCAGCTGGGATCGCAAGTCATGAAAGTGGGCCTCTAAGGGAAGCACGCGGTCCTCCAGCTCCTGATACTTCACTTCCAAGTCAAGAGCCCGGGAACCTATCGAGTCAACATCCGCCTGCAGCCTCATGTCGGCCCCCCATTTCAGCCTTGAATGCATCGAAAGAGGACCCCATGTTTGCCTTGATGTCGTCTCTGAGTTCTTGCTTATATTCACATAGTGAGGCCATCAAATCCTCCCTTGTGAGTGCCATTGCTCCGTCTGGATTCACTACCCCCTCACTGCCTGATCCTTTAGGAGTGTGAGTGAAGAAACTGGAGACCTTTGCGGGTTGCGCTTTTTTGGGTGGCATATGGACCTACGCCCTCCGCTTAGCTGGGCCTTTTCTGCAGCAGGAAGGAGAAAAACCCCCACTCCAAGGGGGGACTGGGAGTCATCCTGTCAACCCATCTCTGTGCCCCTGCGTAGGATAAGAGATCGTCTTGGGAGGGAAAATGTGTGAGTAGCGCTGTCAGCGTGGGCCACCGCCGGGTCCAAATACCCCCTTGTTGGAAGGACCAATAATTACTTGGTTCCGATGGCTGGCGGCTCGCTGCCTGGGGTTCACAGGCCGCTGCCCAGGTTGCTCAGTGCCAGAAACCTGCCTCGTGGGGCCCAAGGACCCCCTCCGATCAGTGTGGCAGCCCCTCACTGCTCATCGACTGGAAGCAGCCCCTTTGTGTCCGTTCCTGCTCTGGACTTAGCTGTCAAATAATGCCTGAGGGGGTATTTTCATCCAAACTTTGGTGGCACTCAGGGTTTCAGAGGGCTCCTTGGTTCACGTGCCTCCTGATCTGGTGCCAGTGAGCTTCTTGCCACTGGAGCCTCGCCATAGGGGAGCTTGCTTGTTGAAGGGTAGTGGGCCCAAAAACGTCTTATTTACCTCAAGAGGGAGCCTGGGACAGAGGCAGCATGCAGGATGCTGGGCTGTGGGTAATGGCTCCCCCACAAGGCTGTGAAATGGCGCCTGACAGCTGCCATCTTACGATCAGGTGCCAGGCTGCTAAGAAGTGCTCACAGTGTCCTCACTCGTGTCAGGGGCACCCCTCCATCTCCCTCCGTACCTGGTGCGCCTTCCAGTGCCGAGCCCTAAGGGCTGCTGTGCTCCCGAAGATCTCCTCCCTGCGGTGGGGGTCCCAACATGGCGCACCTCACACCCGTCACGGGAGCTGTTGCTGGTCTCGCAACACCGTAGGAGTTAAAAGAGAGGCTGGGGGGTCAGCAAAATATTAACCCCGGTGTCCGCCGCCCCTCAGGCCTTGGGATCACGGTGCCCATAGCAGAGAACAGACTTGGAAGTGACCGCCATCTTAAAAGGTGCCGCAGGCTTCAACCACAGAAACGATCCTGTCTCAAGGAATGATACCCAGGGATTCCAGCTCGCCTCCGGGGATACCCCTCACCATCAGATGCCATCAGACAACAGGCGAGTCAGTTTCGGAGGCTGTAGGTGCCTTGTGCTGTGTGGATATTGCAGGGCCTGGAGAGGAGCCAATCAGAGTTACGTCCGATCGGCCATGATGGTTGGCCACGTACCTATAAAAGCTGTTTTAACCAGTCAAAACATTTCTTCCTGTGTCATATAGGATTCACAACAAAGTCACTAAATGCAATAAAACAACATTTTGGATTCATTTTCCTATATAATAATTATATTATATGTTTCTTTATTATTTTAGTTGTTCATTTAGTTGTTCATTTACTTCAACCATTCATTTTACATGCTCTATGCATGTCTTTAAGCACTGTTAAAAAACAAGCTGTGTTTGCAAATAACCGTGGTACCAGAATACATGTATCGGGACAGGTTGTGACGGATTTCAGGTTCTAAAAAAAGAAACAACATTGCAATGATGTTGCAGGTGCAAAGAGATCAGAATGGTCAGGAGGAAGTGGCCACTATTGCCAGTACTACTTTGCAGAGATAGTGTAGTGTAGTTCCTATATCCCTGATAGGCTCTGCGCATTGGATTCATATACACTATAGTTTTGACATAGGACTGAGGTCAGTATGTCTCTATCAAGTACATTAAACTTAATTACGTGTGTGTGCAAGCTAACTCAGAGGTCACTAGAAACTTCTCGAATAAACAAGAAGGGATTAGTTTCTGACAACCGCATAAACATGACAACTTTGTTTCCGTTAGAATCGGAACAATCCCAGAATCGTGGAAACAATAGATAACAGTTTCACTTAGTCAATCATGCATGCTTCGTTTCTACAGAGTTACACAGAAATAGATAGACGGGCGTTTCAATAAAAAGGGTTCACAAAAGATACGTATGCCTAGAAGTACCTTAGTGTATCTGGGGAAATACCTTTGTTCAATGGGCCAAAAGGTATGATTAAAAATCAAAATTGAGTGGGTACCTGAGGTGTAAAGACTCAAACCCATCCACTACTTTCCAACATGTTTCTGCCCATAAGTAAAGAGCCTAAAAGGTCTAGGGCATTTGTCAGGGCATGTGGATCCCTAATGGTGATATATACATAAACAATCTCTTCTTTTAGACTGGTTAAGTTGGTTAGGAAGGTTGCCTAATGAGGCCCTACCAATCTGTCCTACCTGTTTGTTGAGTGGAAATTTGAGACCCTAAATTTTAGGGTTTACCAGCATCATGGTCACAGTGGGAGTAGGGTTCTATGTAGTCACACATTTGTCAAAAGGAGCAGCCATCTGTATTACCTACTCCGTTCCCTTCTCTGTGCCAACTGTACTATTATTTTGTGTTAAGTTTTGTGAAGGAATACAAGGTGCCATACTCTTCTTCTCCACTCCCTGACTGTGTTTCCAATTTTAGTCCTTGCTCCAGTAGTTCAGGGCTATTTTAGGTTAATCCATGAATAATGACCAGTTTTGAATAGAAGGAGGGCACTAAATTAACTATGGATACCACAGTACTCATAAGGAAACATAAAAACAATTCTGAGAAAATTGCAGGCAACATGTTTTTATTATGAGACCTAGACGGGGCACTGACCTCTGGGGGGGGATATGTGTTAAGCAATAACTTACAAGCAACTGCTGCAGAGTTCCTTCTGTGTCCAGATTTCAGGCAGCAATACAAATGTCAAGATAACTCTTTATTATTCCTGCTATACAGAGAGATCCGAGTTTTGTCTAGTGACAGTTTTGAATCACCATAAAGTAGCACAGATGGCTACTATGTTTTCTGCAGTGAATAGATCTGTATTTTATGTGGATAGCTGAGTGGAGTGCCTGTACCAGCGCTGTAAACCCAATTAAATGTATCTGAGAGAGAGGCTATGGAGAGATGAGGGGCAGATTTGCAAGGTGGTATTGAGGGAATTTGAGGAGAAATTCATGAGGAGTGTGAATGCCCAAAAGATTGTGGCACCAGGTGCTACTAGCACTAAGCCGGCCTTAGATGGACCTGTGAAGAAATTTGTTTGGCTCTAGTGCTTATTTTTGTTCACTTGTGCCATTTAAGCTTCTTGTCTAGTTCGTCATCCCCAAGAGACAGAATGCATAGACTAATACAGCTCAGAGAGGTGCTATCAGGAACACTATTGCTTGCATTTTAAATTGCTCACAGAGAAGGAGGAAGATTCATTTTGCTCTTTACCCTCGATGGTATTTGCGGCGTTTCCATTCCAAACTGTTTTTACAGAGGCAGTTGCTCAACTTTGCCAGCTCCGGTTTTTCTAGCACTCAAGATGGCAGCCGCCTTAGTAATTGTCTTCAGTGCTCTAGTTATCCTGTGCTGTCTTCGCGCTGTAGTGTTCTTACAGTGCTCACGCTCTAGAAGCCACGAACTTCAACTGAGAAACGCGGGGAGAGAGAAGCGTCTGTTGTTAGCGCCTGCTCTGATGAGAATTCATCCTTCTTGTATTTCCAGATTTTTTCTCTCCACCCCTTGCAGAGCAGTGTGCACACTAGGGACCATTCCCTTTTGGAAACTAGTGTCTCTCTTCATATTTTTGAGCTCCTCTGATTGCCACAGAAGAATTCTGCGTGAAGAAGGAACAAGATAGAATGTCTTCTCTACCGGAGAGTAAATATTCAATCTCCTCATGACTTAGAGATAACACTCTACCATTGACAAGACATTCAGAACAATTACATGTTAAGTTATTTATTAGTTTTTCAGTACCAAGTCCAGTAGGACAGTTTAATATTCAGTGTTAGACCTGGTACCATTGGCGTGAGTCTCCCTTCCATTTTTCTGATTGCCTCCTCTATTTTTGATATGTTTTGCTGGTTTAGATGCTTTAGGCACTGTGCCACTGCCATTCAGTGCCACAGTGCAAGTGCTCACTATGTTAAATTGATGTATTGATTAGTGACTCCATGATTGGGTTATTTGATTTAGTTGTCAGCCCCTAGTACAGTGCACCATGTGTGCCCAGGGCTTGTAAATCAAATGTTGCTGGTGGGCTTGCAGCACTGGTTGTGCCACCCACAGAAGCAGCTTGTAAAGTGTGTCTCAGGCCTGCCATTGCAGAGCCTATGTGCAGTCTGGTACTGCCATGCTCACTGACCAAGTGCACCCACTTGCCAACCCCTAAACCTTCCATTTTCTCCATATCAGACACCCTTATGGCAGGCCCAAGGTCAGAGTGCATTGTAAGTATAAGGTAGGACATGCCATGGTGTGTGTGGCATGTCCTAGTAGTGAATTACAGCCATTTTCATTGTTCACTATTGCAAGGCTACCTGTTCCCCATAGGCCAGAATGGGCAATTAGATTATTACATTTTATAATCCTAACTGACTCAGGGAACATGGTAGAAATTCAAATTTAGTATGCCTGAACTCAGAATGATAAAATAAATCTTTTAGTGAAATTGGTTTTAACATTCTGTGTTTGAAAATACCACTTTTAGAAAGTAGGTATTGTTTCGCTTAACTGTCCAAGCCTGCCTCTGCTAGGTTGTGTATTATGTGTATGGTTCTATGAGTGACAGGGGCTGGGGATTCAGGGGTGAGGGTGAGTCAGCACAGGGCTGAATAGGAAGATCTGCATGTAGATGGGTGGGAGGAGTTGCACCTAGGATCTGAATAGAGCTGTGCCTTCCCTCACCAATGCTGGCTCCACCTCTTGTGGTGTGTCTGATGCCTCTACCCTGCACTCTGAAAGGAAAGAAGGAGTCAGGTAAACAGAGTGCTCCCGGACTGACCAGAACTGGTTTGGACTAGGCAAAGGCCCATCTGTCTTCAGAGAACAAAGAGAAAAGTAGTATAAATATGGGGACCCCAACCCCAAGACTTTAGATCACTTCTGGAACAACAACAAGAAACCTCTGCCAAGGAGAAGAACCAAAGGAAGCTGTAGGAGTTGGACTGACCCCATGCCAGTGTGCTGTGTTGCTGGGTTGGCCTACAGTGGTGTCTTCAGTGCCAAGGAGAGGAGAAGGAACTTTTGTGTGTACTTCATCATCTTGCAGAATATTTCTCCAAGGGCTTGAACTTGTGCTTGCCTCCTGCTGAAGTCTCAGGGACAAAAGACTTCACCACCAGCTCCCCCCTGAATTTCCTTGCTGGGAATTCTATGTGCAGAAGCCTGCGTGTTGGTGGGAGCAGGAAGCGCGATGCAACGAGAAGAAGCATTTTGCCGCTGCAGCTGTAGTCATTACATCGCTGGAGAAGCGTGCCTCCGCCGCATCTCCCAGAAGCGTGCCTTTGTCGCAGCTGTCTGCTATCGCAACACCGGAGAAGCACGTTGCAACTGTGAGGGTCGCCATCGCATCATCGGAGAAGCGTGTTGCAGGGCCTGTCGCGGCTCCAAAGTACAGAGTCGCTGCAATGCTGCCAGGCATGCCACATCGTCAAAAATGTCATTGCATCAAGGGCGCCATCTTATCTCATCGCACCGGATTTTCTCATCGCATCGAAGTGCCATCTTGCCGCATCGCAACCGGGCTGCAGCACGGGAATCTACGCATCACCTCCTCCTTGGTAAGGATCAAGACGCATCCCCCACTCTGCGCAAGCGTTGAAATGCGACGCATCATCTCCCCCGAAGCAAGGAACCGATGCATCTCCAACACTGCGAGCCTTTTGTTTATTTTGCGTTACGCATCCAGGTACTTTTGGGAGAACTGTGTTGCATTTACCAACAACTTGAACTAATCTAATTCTACCATCTTTAGGTCAATTTTGAGATCAGTGTTGTGGATTTTTGTCGTTTGTGGTCTTGTGTTAAATCTATATAAAGAATACTTATTTTTATAAAACGTGTGTGGTGTCCATCTGTAGTGTTTTCACTGTATTACTGTATGTGTTCACAAATGCTTAACATACTACCTCTGAGATAAGCCTGTCTGCTCGTGCCAAGCTACCAAGGGGGTGAGCAGGGGTTATCCAGTAGTGTAATCCCCTTTCCCTCACTTAGAAGCAAGGGTGCCTATTTGGTCAAAAGTACCTACCTATGCCAACTATAGACCCCCAGTTCTAACAATTGGCAAGGATATTTTGTGCATATTTTCCTCATGAACTCTCCTATTTGCAACTAACAATAACAGTGGATGAATAGACAGTAAGACAACAGAAGAAAAAGAAAAGTGTATTCAATCAATCAATCAATCAATCAAGGACATTTATAGAGCGCACTACCTACCCATAGGGTCTCAAGGCGCTGGGGGGAGGGGGGTGCCGTTACTGCTCGAACAGCCAGGTCTTCAGCTTCTTCCTGAAGGAGAGGTGGTCTTGGGTCAGGCGCAGGTCGGTCGGGAGGGAGTTCCAGGTCTTGGCGGCCAGGTAGGAGAAGGACCTTCCTCCTGTTGTCGCTCTTCGGATGCGGGGGACGCCGGCGAGGGCGTGGTTGGCTGAGCGGAGGTGGCGTTTGGGAGCGTAGAAGTTGATTCGGTTGTTGAGGTAGCTCGGGCCTTGGTTGTGTAGGGCTTTGTGTGCGTGGGTGAGGAGGCGGAAGGTGATTCTTTTGTTGACGGGGAGCCAATGCAGGTCTCTGAGATGTCCGGAGATGTGGCTGGTTCGCGGGATGTCGAGGATGAGTCTGGCTGAGGCGTTCTGGATCCGCTGGAGTATTCACACAACTCTACAGAAAGGGGTAAGCCTCTAAATGATTCAGGGGTGAAGTGAGATTGTGAGAAGAGATTGTGTCGAAGAGAGGTTAATACAATGTGACATAGAGTTGATCTAACCATAAGTGCTCTATTGTTTTGGTACAGGTCCTGTTACTTCTCTACCAGATGAGAGTATACTATCCTAACACTCATGTCATTAAGGGATCAAAGGCAGTTACTGGATCTGGAGGAGGCCTCTCTTTCTTTCCCATTTCCACTTTCCCCCATGTGGGTGAGTTGTGCAGAGTGTCTGTTTGACAGTTAATGATTTTACAATAGCAAACTCTTCTTTCAAAGTAACATTTTCCACACCACAGTAGAAGCACTTTTCTTCTTGTTCTTCATTAGAGACATGGATCTGCTCACCGACCACACAGACTCCACAAACCCTTTGAAGGCAATCACCCACAAAGCAGAATAACTCCACACTTGCCAGTTTAAGTACAACACCATCACCAATGTCCTTTGGGATTATTGAGTTCAAATCTATTCAGTATCATATACAAAGCAAACCCCATCAATAAACTAGAATCCTTAGCAAAACAAATTTCCCTGTCTATCTAAGCCCGTTTCCACCACAGAAAAAAAGATGATGAAACAGCACCACTGAGAAAACAAAAAAATGGGTCATCGCTGCTGGTTTCGATTTTGAAAACTTTATTCCGTTTGTTTAAAACAACCATAAAAGTTTACATGAATAGAAAAAAACTAAATGCATGGATAGCATAAAAGTTACAAAAGATAATACAAGGCAATACTCAGTATACAACAAGGCAACACAATTGGTCATGTCTAAAAACACCTAAAAATATTTAAAAGGGTATAATCTCCACTTGAAAACTTAATTAATTCATCACTATAATGAAACAGCGATGATTTTACGTATGTTAATTTCATTATTAAAAAGTGCTACATTGAGACAAACCCTGACATCATTTAGTTTGGACAAGTATTTTAGGGCTGCAATATGTGATCCGTTACCAAACTCAAGCAGAAGTGGTTTTAGGTAACAACTTCTACAACCAGAATAAAAACCACACAACAACATAAATTGTGCAATGCTTTGCTTACTCTGTCCACAACATGGACAAGGAGTCAGATCCAAGGGACACATTTTCATGTGGGGAATGCAACAATTCCCAATATGAATCTAACTAGTGCAAAACGATGCATGAGATTAGGAATATGTTAAATAGTCTTGACAAGCCTCCATTACAGTGAGTGTTAGATAAAACTTGACAGTTGGTTTCCTTATCTCGTAGTCCAGCCGGACTTCCCTCTTATGATTCATGAAAGTTTCTCTAATAGACTGCTTACTAAGTGATGAGACTAGCAGAGGGTTAGTCCAACTGACACCTTAAATAGTTTACTGTACATAAAATCAATGTAACATAACCAAAGGATCACCAGTACAAGGTAAAATAATCTAAAATTATGGACTTTGTAAAACTAGTATCTGCTTTGATCCATATGGAGCGCCAGAGCAGCAAAGGACGAAATGCAACTATCTCTGGAATGCGCCTTTGCCCTACTTCTCTGTGAATGATCTCAGAAGAGGCCTCAGTGGACAGACAAATAAGGCATTTGGGAAACCATTTTCTCGGTCTGAAGCAATATACTGTTGTGGTCGGCCCACACACCACCCCCATATGTGGGAATAGATAAAACCCTTTGCCCTATAAATTGCTGTCATTCCTTAATTGACTTGGAGCCCAGCTTGGCAGAAACTTTAAAGACTTCATTTGTGTTTCTGTTCATTTTACTCCTAACATTAGTGAATTCATTGGACCATAAACCTTTACCCGAGAAAGTAATACCCAGGTAACAACAGAGGCTACTGGTGACTTATCCATAAAGAATGTTCTAAAGTGCTTGTCCCTTGACCCACAGGTCATAGTATAAGTATTGCTTTTGTTAATAATCAATTTCCTAGCAGCAATACAATTACCATGTTTATCTGTGAAGTTGGTAGTGGGCCAAAACGTACTTTACTCGCTGATTTCTCATATAGTAAAGCAGGGTCCCGTTTTACCATATAAAGTGCCATAGGCCATTCCTGCACCACATCAGAAGCATGAAACCCTCATATGGCCCCACCAGCCAGCATGCAGGAATTTGTTAAATTGACCCTGCTATCCTACACATTTGCTAAATCCACGATAGGCCCTATGCCTCTCCGACAAGCTCAAAAAGACATCTCCCTCAGTAGAACACGAGCCAGCTCACCGAGCCCCCACTCCATCGTTATACTCGATGTGCACTTTGTGCACTTCTCCTCTCACACGCACTGAAATTTAGCAATGCAGCAGAACAGGGAACATCTCAAACTAAGAGGAACACGATGGGGTAAAATGTGGTGAGGGCCAGTTGCAATATTTGTATTTGTTCATATTACTGTCCTTTCGCTAACTTCAAGTGAACCAAGACAAGCAACTTGGCATGAGAAAATTACCTATAACCTTTGTAATCTTCCACTTTCTTATAAATGTTCCGTGAACTGACGCACATCATTTTTGATAAATGTACAAATTGCGGTATGATTGACGTTCAAACACCTGTCATAAGCATAACATAACATAAACAGTTTTTCATTAAAGTGATATAAAAGAACTGCCCACAGTACACTCGACGGAACACCGTGCACCATGAAACTCTTGGATCACGACCTGCATGTGTGCTCCCGGTTAACCATACTCTCATTTAGAATTGTTATTTAAGGTTGCAATTACTTTGCTTTATTTTGAAATTGTCTCTTTCTTTCTCCTCTGCAGTGTGTGATTTTAAGTCTTATTAGATTGCATATTTTTGCCCTGTATCTCAAAATGTGTCTTTGACACCCGGTTTTTGCTAAGACTGCGTAGTCTTTTTATTTAACCAAGTCTATCTTAACATTTATTATTTGAAATTGTGTCTTCAAATAAATTGAAACAATACTGATTCAGTTCCTGCATCTCACACATGTATTTCCTTACTCTGGATTGGCCCTGGGCGAAGTACTACGCTACGCTCACGTAGTTTGCGAAGTTTGTGCTACTTCGCACTACGCGAATTGTACGTAGCACAGTGCAAACACGCGTAGTGTAGCGGTCATTTTTTGCTTGCTCGCTGTCCTCAATGTCAAGTTGGCGACTGCGAGCGAGCAAAATGACATCCCGGTGAGACTTTTTCCTCGTTCGCGATCAGCAACATCAAGTTGCCGATCGCAAACGTGGAAAATAAACCTCGCGGCGAGATTCTCAATGCGGGGAGGTCAGGTTTCTCATTGCGAGTGGTCGCGTATGCTCGCGACCGCTCGCGATGTGAAACTACCAGTCCACGTTGAGAAAGCTGCCGCTCGAGTAGAAATCTAAGCGGCAGAAAACGACTGCTTACACTGTGCAAGATGCAGTTTGCATGGATTGCACAGTGCGGGCAAGCATCTAGCACTGTGCAATCAGTGCGAACAGCATTTTGCACAGTGCACTATGCAGTACGCGTAGCTCGCATAGTGCGAAGTGCACTTTGTATAGCTACGCGTAGCGCTACTACGCAAACTATGCCCAGGGTTACTCTAGATAGAGCACCCCTGCTCAAATCAAGCTGGTGTATTGCACCATGAAATCCACCCTTTAACAATAGTTCTGCCAGAAAGCGGATGACTGGTAAAGGCGCCCCCATAGCGCCAAAAGTGGTCGAGAGAATTGTATGGTCTACTAATTTAAAAGCACTGCTCAGGTCAGCAAAGTAGAGGTATAATTTTCCACCTTTGGCATGTGTATACTTCCCAATAAGTTAAGCTAGATTCAAACATTGCTCAAGGGTCCCCGCACCTTTCCTGACGCCAAACTGTCCCGGTGAAAGTATGGTTTCATCCTATTAATCAGAAATGTCAGCCCCATTGAGAAAATGTATCACCTATGAAATGGGAAACCAGCACAAAGTTACAGAGCCTGTTGCATTCCAGTGATAAGTTCACTTCCACAACTCCAACTCCCACTGGCACTACTAACACATTTACAATTTGTAGTTATTTATCTTGCACAAGGATGTTGCTACTGTAAGTCGCTACCTTAAGAAGGGATTGCAATGAATGTCTACAATATGGCAGGAAGGAAGGGGACATAATTAGCAATTCGTCATTTTGTCTGGTACTTCTTTTAGAATGGAGCTTATCTTTTCCATATTTGAAGAAGTCCTATATTTTCATGGCTTGTGCTACATCTGCTACTTAAGTATTATGGGACCTCAAACGCTTACAATATTGTTCTCTGAGATGTAATTTTGTTGGTAAATTTAAAGTTAATATATTCTTTGTGTTTATTAACTGCAAGTAAAGTAATCCTTGTCTGAAGGAATCAGAAACAAAAGTTAATATAACATGTATTTCTCTAATCTATTGGATTCCGAAACAATGTGTTCTTAGTGGCTTACCTCTCACTCATTTTCGTGCAAAATGTTCCTTGACATCTGTTTCTCCGTTGTGCATGAAAGTAAGGACACCTGCCTGGAAATGTTGATGCACTTTGACAAGGCCTTGATTTTTTACTTGCAGCGATGTCATCACAACATTGTAGGGCTTATGGGCGAATGAACACAGAACACAGGGAAAGCAGTAGATAGTCCTAGTGACAATGACACTTCGTTCCTTTCATTACGGCCTTATCAAGAATTACAGAGATTACACAGTCTTGTTGAAAATATTCTTAGCAGCTACACTGGATGAATTAAAGATGGCTGCTTCCCTTTGAACAGTGCTGAATATCCGATTTCAGACCTCACTGCTTTGCTTTTGTCACCTCCACAAATCAGTGGCTAATTTCAGCAATATATATCTATGCATGCATCCTATTGACACAACATCTACTTTATGTTCTTGCTCGGGGGACTTGTGTCTGAGAGCTTTATCATTAATGTGCCCTGGGGACAAATGACTAATAATCTGGAAGAGTGGCACTTATTGTAAGAGTGCTGCTCGGAGATAATGTGAATCAAAACCATAGGGAAAGGGTAGATAAGTGATGGAAGACAAAAGACTTAAAAAGTTGGGAATACAATGTCACGCTGATATTTTCCATGCTAGTGTTGAAGGTGGAAATGTGAATAATAATAACAGGGTTCTTCCCAAAAATAAATATATCAAATTTGTGCCATTCAGAATTTTGAGGCAATTCTAAATAAAGAATTTTTTTTCTATGAAAATAATATATCATTTCATATAGCATTAAACAGTCTACTTCAAAACCCAATGTGAAAATTCCAGACTTCTGATATACCATAATCTAACCATACACTATCAATTTAAGACTTTGAGAGCCTGCTCCTGAGGGTACTTGAGGAAGCTCTTAGGTTCCTTCTGTACTTCTCCCAGAAAACAAGGGCCCAGGCCATTACCACTTACACCTGGACAACAGGAATGTCTTAGATCATTGCCTTTGCTAGACGCTACTGAGAAGACTGAAAATAATCTAAAGCACTGCAACCCACCTGCTTACACGTTCCCCACATCATCATTCGATCTCATTCTCATAGAACTGCATTGCTTGCAGGTTGTTGGCTTGAACTATTTGGAGCATCATCTTAGCAAACACAGATCCGCACTACCTTTAGTGTCTGATCCAGTCTTACATTTCCTTTAGGGCTGTCTGGTCCACTAAATCAAATCTGACCCATGTTTCTCCTATTACAAAAGGCAGCTCTTTTAGATAACTTGAGCCAACAATTTGGAGCAGTCTACTAACGTATCGCCACAGAGTCCTACTGAATAATATACCACATTCGGGGCAGAGTCCCCTGCATGGTAAACTGTAGGGGAAAATAAAAAAGTGAATTTAAAAAAGATATTACATTTTAATAAATGGACATATAATACATCACATTTTTTTCTAAGGTATAAGTTTCAACCTAAAGAAGACATGTTTTAATAAGCATGAACAATTATTAAATGTTTTAAGATAGGTAATGTTAAATAATTTTTGTAGATTTGAAAGATGGTATAATTTAATAACACATATACTCTATTTTTACATTTTTTACAGTAAGATTTTTACCTCTTTTAAGTAACAAGATTTATTTTACCAATAGTTCCTTTTTATTGTTATTTTAATTAGCTATCTTTATTAAGTTAAGTAATTGACTCACATATTTTCTTATTTTTTTGTTATTAGTAGTTTGCACTGATTTTGTGAAATCAAATAGTGGAAGTTACTTTTGTAAATTAGGGCATTGGTTTGTGAATTGTATTTTTTAGCGAGTAGGAAAACTGTAGTACTAGTAAACTGACTATAACATTCTGTAACTTAGATGTCTTCAAGCCCTCATTTGAACAAGTGAAGTCTGAATAGTCAGAATTTACAAGAATAAACTAACTACATGTAGCTTACATCCATACATTACAACTCGCAGACACCGTGTCTCATGTATGAGAGTCTTGAGCCGCCGGATCATCAAAAAAGTAATTCTCTCAATCATATATATGAGGTGACGTAAAGCCACTCCTCATGGCTTGCATCACCTCATAGATAAGGAGTAAAACAAAGCAGCACATGCCACTGCCATGCCTTGCTCTGCATGAAGGAGGCATTCCATGTGTGCTGTAGTAGGTTTTCCCGGGGCAGCACCCATTCATTTTGACGTTGCCTCCGATTTACTCAATGACAAAACCGGGGGCAATGCCAAAATCGTACTGCTCTCTAGAGCAGTCGTAACAAGGAGAAATATTGTAATTTCTCCCTGTTGTTTCCTCGTTTCATGTGTTCAATTCTGCAGCACACATGGAAAGAGGTGAACCTCTCTGAATTGTTTTTGTGCAGGAAGGTGACCCTTGGTGCATGGGTGCCTACGTTGGCGCTAGACAGCAAATTGTGTGCCACCACAGGAGCTAAGAACATAAATGCACAGTATGTCATACAGACAGTGTATGCCTGCCCGTTCACATTGCTTGAATGTTCTTTTTTCATATCTTTTTTTTCAATCTTGAGGTTATTACATACAGACCCAACCAACACGTTTCACAAAAGGCAAGGCCTTCTTCAGGGCTGCGGACACATTTAAAGAGACAAATATATATACATTGACTAAGACAAATTCTATATCAAAAACACATAACAAGATACATACAGTTTAATTCAGCACATGGTCCAGATATAATAATTAAAGAAATGACCTTGACTTAAAATCACAACAGTGACATCCTATCTCTGGATGCATGTCATCCTTCTGGTAACTCCTTAACAGGGAACCATGTTGCAGAACATGTCTCAAAATACAAGTATGTTAGAAAAACACCCAGATACGTCAAACATAGCCTGTCCCATACTCATTGTCCCTTTGTGAAAAAGAAACAGCATAAAGACAGAGCAAGATAGCTCTGAAGAGGTACAGGCAAAGAACAGCAGATACAAAAGACTAGGGTTACACTGGAACACAAACTCAATATCTCACAGCCACAACAAAAGAAATGTGATTTCTCTTCTATCCATTGATTCTCACTGCTGTCCTCAAAAACACATACGCCTCCTACAAAACAAACTGTACTCCAAATGTCACAGAACGCTTACCATGATAAGTCTTGTACTGGTATGGATAAAGGTAAAGGTAAAGCCCAGCAAGATTTCTACCAGAGTCACAAGTTCTTTGCTGCCTACTACAGAAAGACCACAAGCAAAAGAACTTCAACTAAATATAACATCAATATAAAAAAAAAACAATTCACGAAAAAAGAGATACTGTGTAGTGTAAAGAACGCTTATGTTCCTTAGCCACTGCGCCTCCGGCCTGGTTGCCCCCTCGCTGCTCCTCGATCCTGCTCCTGAGACCCTTGCTGCTCCAGTCTCCTTCGACGCCGAGAGCGGCGCCCCAGCCGCCGCAGGGCCGCCCGGCCATCCCGATCCAGTTTCCCGCCGCTTCCTGACCGCGGCCCCGCCCCCTCGCCAGTCCATTGGTGGACGCGACCCCGCCTCCCAGCTGACCCGCCCTCCCGACTCCCCTCTTAAGGGGAACCCGCACGCACCTGGTCAGCGACCACTGCGCCTCCGGCCTGGTTGCCCCCTCGCTGCTCCTCGATCCTGCTCCTGAGACCCTTGCTGCTCCATTCTCCTTCGACGCCGAGAGCGGCGCCCCAGCCGCTGCAGGGCCGCCCGGCCATCCCGATCCAGTTTCCCGCCGCTTCCTGACCACGGCCCCGCCCCCTCGCCAGTCCATTGGTGGACGCGACCCCGCCTCCCAGCTGACCCACCCTCCCGACTCGCCTCTTATGTCGACCCCTCAGCGACCGCGCAGCGGGAGCACTGAATGAGCGCCGAAGGTGCGCCAAAGGTAAGCCCGTCTGCGCCCTTCCGCGCCTGGACCGCACCCAGCGCCAGAACCCCTGGCCCCCGCAGAGGCCAACCCCCCCACCGGACTTACGATGCCACCACCCTCAACGCACTCAACACCGGCCGAACCCCCGGCTGCTACCGAGCCACTCCGAGACGCACCCACGGACCCTTCAGCTGCCGCACCTGCAAGTTCACCTGCATCCGGACCTGCCCCACACCAGCACCCGCCAAGCCGAACACCAGCAGCAACCACCTCAAGTGCATCCTGCTCAACACCCGCTCCGTCCACAGACACGCCGTTCAACTCTGGAACCTCCTCGACACCACAGCTCCTGACGTTGCCTTCCTCACGGAAACCTGGATGAACGACTCCTCAGCGCCCGACATCGCCATCGCCATCCCAGAGAGCTACAAGATCATCCGGAGAGACCGCGACAACCAGACTGGAGGAGGCATCGCCATCATCCACAGGGACACCATCCGTATCTCGACCAACGCCGACCACACCCTGACAACCGCAGAACACCTGCACTTCCAGATCCACACCGACCCCAAGACCACCCTCAGAGGCACCCTGATCTACCGACCCCCGGGACCACGCACTCAATTCAGCGAAGACATCGCCGACTTCATAAGCCCGCACGCCCTCCCCTCTGCTGACTACATCCTCCTCGGGGACATCAACTTCCACCTGGAGAACAACAACGACCGCAACACCACCACCCTGCTTGACAACCTCGCCACCCTCGGACTCAAGCAGCTGGTGACCACCCCCACCCACCTCGCCGGACACACACTCGACGCCGTCTTCTCGTCCAGCAAAGACATCTCCTTCAGCCACGCCACTGGACTCCACTGGACGGACCACAGCTGCATCCACTTCACCTTCAAAAGAACCACGGTCCACCACCACCAGCAACAGGCTGCACGAAGAAGCTGGAACAAGATCACAGCCGAACAACTCGCCGCATCCCTGAGCCAGCACCCTCCCGCCAGCTCACCGAACCCCAGCCAAGCCGCCGACAACCTCACGAAATGGATCTCCACCTGCGCGGACGAGCTCGCCCCTCTGAGGACCCCGCCCAGCAGACCCGGAAGCAAGAAGGCCCCGTGGTTCACCGACGAACTCAAGAGCTCCAAGAAGAACTGCCGAGCCCTCGAGAAAGCCTGGAGAAGAGACCCAACGCCGGACAACATGACTACCCTCAAGCTCGCCACCCGAATGCACCATCAACTGATCCACGCCACCAAGAAAGCAGCATTCAAGGACCGGCTGGACAACAACGCACACAACAGCAAGGAACTCTTCAACATCGTCAGAGAGCTCTCCAACCCCAACGCCGGAACCAACAACATCACCCCATCGCAAGACCTCTGCAACTCCCTCGCCTCCTACTTCCACAACAAGATCGCTGACATACACAACAGCTTCAGAACACAACCAACGCTCCCTACGACCAAACCAACGCCCCCCACCACCACCCTCAATGCCTGGAAACCGATCAACCTCGAAGACACCATCAGCACGATGAACTCCATCCACTCCGGATCCCCAACCGACCCCTGCCCTCACCACATCTTCAACAAGGCCGACGCTGTCATCGCACCCCACCTGCGGGACATCATCAACACCTCCCTCGACACCGCCACCTTCCCTGAGAGCTGGAAGCACGCCGATCTCAACGCACTTCTAAAGAAACCAACGGCGGACCCCACCGAACTCAAGAACTACCGCCCCATCTCGCTCCTCCCGTTTCCAGCCAAAGTCATCGAGAAGACCATCAACAAGCAACTGGCAGCCTTCCTTGAGACGACCGGTTCCCTCGACCCTTCCCAGTCAGGCTTCCGGGCAAACCACAGCACCGAGACCGCCCTCATCGCTGCCACCGACGACATCCGAACCCTGCTGGACAACGGAGAAACAGCGGCCCTCATCCTCCTAGACCTCTCCGCGGCATTCGACACTGTCTGCCACCGCACCCTAGTGCAGCGCCTCAACAACATCGGAATCCAGGAGAAGGCACTGGATTGGATCATCTCCTTCCTCACCGGAAGGACACAGAGAGTCCGCCTGCCCCCGTTCAGATCAGAAGCCACGGAAGTCATCTGCGGCGTCCCTCAGGGCTCCTCGCTCAGCCCCACCCTCTTCAATGTCTACATGAGCCCCCTCGCGGCCATCGCACGCCAACACAACCTGAACATCATCTCCTACGCTGATGACACCCAGCTGATCCTCTCCCTGACCAACGACCCCGCCACCGCCAGAGCCAACCTACACGAAGGGATGAAAAACGTGGCCGAGTGGATGACGACCAGCCGCCTGAAACTGAACACAGACAAGACGGAAGTCCTCATCCTGGGCTCCTCACCCTCCGCCTGGGACGACTCCTGGTGGCCCCCCGCCCTGGGCAACGCACCCAAACCGACAGACCACGCACGCAACCTGGGCTTCATCCTGGACTCCTCCCTCTCCATGACCAGACAAGTCAACGCCGTCTCCTCGTCCTGTTTCAACATCCTGCGCATGCTACGTAAGATCTTCCGGTGGATCCCCACCGAGACCAGGAAGACGGTCACCCAGGCCCTCGTCACCAGTCCATTGGACTACGGCAACGCCCTCTACGCCGGTACCACCGCCAAGCTCCAGAAGAGACTCCAGCGGATCCAGAACGCCTCGGCGAGACTCATCCTCGACGTCCCCAGACGAACTCACATCTCCAGACACCTGAGAGACCTGCACTGGCTCCCGATCAACAAAAGAATCACCTTCCGGCTCCTCACCCACGCACACAAAGCCCTACACAACCAAGGCCCGACCTACCTCAACAGCCGCCTCAACTTCTACGCTCCCAAACGCCACCTCCGCTCGACCAGTCACGCCCTCGCAGCCGTCCCCCGCATCCACAGAGCGACCACCTCTCCTTCAGGAAGAAGCTCAAGACCTGGTTGTTCGAGCAGTAGCGGACCCCCCCCCCCCCCTAGCGCCTTGAGACCCTCCGGGTGAGTAGTGCGCTTTATAAATGCCTATGATTGAGCCAGTTAAAAGTTTATAAGTGACTTATAACAAGTCTTTTGCATGTTAGTAGTTGGCAGAAAATAATTTAGGACTCTGGTAGTGTATTTTCACTTTTCCGCATACAGCCTGAGGGAATCCTTCAGCTGGGGCAGACATCCGTGTAACTTCAGCAGGCTAACACACAAGGTCTGTCCTGAAACACTAAACACCATCAACGACTGATATGTGCACTTTTTAACAAAACTACACACAAATAGGAGTATACATTCAACCATGTCATTAAAGCTGGGTAAAAATGTATCTTGATATGTATACTGGTACACTAAGAATTGGAAGTATTTATTTAATGTATTTATTAGGCCCTATGATGTTGTTCCAGGAAACAAATGGAGGAAGTAGAAGAGTTGTTTGCATATGGCTGGTTCCTAACTAAAGTGACATGGTGTGCAAAATATTCATGGTCTGGGATGAGGTCTGAGTAAACACCAGTGGCTGAGATTAAATCATGAATTGCATCCATCCCTTTTTTGAATACTTTAGTGTCTCACCATAAGTGGGAAGGGAATGTCCAGGCGTGGTTCCTTTACCCGCTGTGTCAGTGGAACCAACCTGCATCTAGTTGATGAGCCATTAATGGGTGAAACTACTCCTGGATTGCTTGTGTTCCATTTGAGAGAAGACCTGGCCTGGTGGTTTAGGCTAGAAAGTTCCCATGAAAGCAGGGTCAATACTACTTCGCATATGGCTGGTCCTAACTAAGATGACATATTGTAGAAAATAATGATGGGCTGAGATGCAGCCCAAATAATTACCAGTCTAAGAATAATTCAAGCATTCCATTGATCACTATTTTATGTACTTTGGTATATTGCCCTAAGTGGAATAGGAAGGTGTATGCCCAAACATTTGTCCCATGCACACTGTGTCAGTGGAACCAATCTATACCTGGTTTATTCGCCTTACGATGGCTAAACCAGCCCTGGTTGCTTGTGTTTCAGTTCTAAGAGGACCTAGTCTAGCAGTTCAGGCTGGACTGTTCCCATTGGCAAATGGTCAAGAGTTATTTGCATACGGTTGGATCCTAAGTGGAATGACCTGGTGTGCAAAGAAAATGATGGACTCGGATGGGGCTCCAAGTAACTACCAATGAAGAAGATTAATTCAAGTATTCCATCCATCAGTTTTCTGTAAACTTTAGTCTGTCACACCTGCACTGGTACCACATGACATGGCATTTTTTTTCTGACATGATAGTTGTATATCTTTTATCACACATCTCTGTTGTCAACAAGCCAAATATGCCAAATTGTAGTTTACTTTATTTGAGTTGATTTTTAGCGTGCATCAGAATTTTGACAATGTTTAGGTAGGAATTTAATTTACGTTTCACTTTGTTCAAGGTAGCCTAAAATCATTTGGCGTGAAATGGCTTAGTCCAATATGGATGTCTCTCTTTCCTGGTAGCTTCTGTCAGGTGATAGCCCCTAGAGCCAAATTTGAGAAAAACTTCAACTAGAACATCAGGGAACATTAGGCCATCGGACATTAGGCCCTCTACCATCTGTCCATAAGTAATTGTATGAAGTTGTGATCTTAACATCTACAGCTCCTCATAGTTTAGGCAATCACTAACTCTTTGTTATCTTATTAGTATGCATATCAATTTGTATAAAACACTTTTAAATTTGGGTCCAAGCTCATGAGTATGTTTCTGTTACATTCATGGTTTTTCATTCATGAACAATTATTAACAATCCCTAAAGGAAATTAACCTACACCTCCTCTTTCTTTCTTGTTGTTGAGTCTAGCTAAACTTTCGACATACAGTACAGCTTCCACGACTCATGTTCAGCAACTGACATCAAAGGAGATCTCCAAAATCGTCTGGCTGGAGTTGGTGAGGTCACATTCCACAGATGTTTTAATCCCATACATGGTTTAATACTTGATACCACATGTTGACTTATGCGGTAATAACTTTAATTTGTTTTTTGAAAGAAATATGGTGTTTATTGGCATCTGAACTAGAATGTAATGTACTCAGTCTGATGCAAACTTCTTCCAGCTATTGGTGACACTGATGGTAATGGTGATACTGAACCGTCCTTAAGCATAGGACAGGAGGCAATCCTAGACGAGAATCTGATACCCATCCATGCAGCAGTACCTACAGCCAGCACTGCTCAAGACGAATAGGAAGAGGAGGACAATTATGATTGACAAGAGCTGGTTGAGGAGGAGGACATGGACAAAGCGGTAGGCATTGGTGCTCTTACACCAAAAAGACTGAAGGCCACTTCACAGCTATGTAGCAGTGTTCCTAATGCATCACAATTGAGGATTTGCAGTCTCCAGCTACCAGTCAAGCAATTACAGATGCTAACTACACCAACCCCTCAATCACCTCAACACAGCCCTGACATCACAGGTCTCCATCTATGAACTAAAGCGTATGCCTTCCATGAAAGTGCATCTCCCGCCTCTCATCCAACAGAAGGCGAGAGCACCTCTGGTGAGGAAAAGCATTCCTTGTACATGAATCTCCTCTGAATAACAATTTTTCGAGCAACAAATTGATTTGCTGCAGGCTATACATGAGATGGGGGATAGTCTGCATGAAATTTCAGACTCACTTTAAGGACATCCTTTGATGAGTAACTGGCGGAGGACTGTCTTGGGTAATGCTGCAAAATGTTTCCATGTCATAAGGATCCTGTCTCCAACGCTGAGAACCCATTTTCATTTCAGTTTAAGGATGTGCTTTAAACATGTAGTGATAAATGCATTTTTTATCAAATGCATGTTTCTGGCGTGTGCATTATTCTATAAATGCATAATTAATATGACAGATAACCAATATCAATCAACAAATATATTCAGTGCAAATTTACTGATTATTTAGTTTAGAAATAGTTCCACGAGTGTCATGATTCATATGACTGTTTTTCTTCATAATTCTATTATCTAATCTATTTTAATCACTTCCTTTCTGGTTTGAAAACACATACAGGGCAGGTTCCATTTTAGCTACAGTCTCTATTTTCTTTAGCTATCCTGCTTGTTTACCTGTGGGCAAACTCAGAAGAATTCTGCAGAGTTACATGCAAATACAGTGCAATTCTGTGGAGTTCTGCGAATGGGCAGAATTCGGCTCATCCGACTGCTCTTTCATTATTTAGTGCCAGAAGCTTGTTCAGTACTGAAAAATCAGCAGGAATGGCACCACGCAGCATGCCAGATGATGCTGCTTCTCAAATTGATTTTTCTGTAGCTTGAGTATATTTTCTATATGATCGGCAGCTTTCTGACTACGAATGGTCGCTACCACCAGTGTACACATGCGTTTGTAAAATCTCGGCAGGTGCCCTACTAGTGAAGAAAAATGCACTAGGGTACACCAAATCTTGCTCAGGCTCACCAGCTTACCTTTGCCAAGTGCACATGAGAAAATTCTCTGTCACATAGTGGTTGGCAGAATTTGCCAGGAACTCTGAGTTACCTGCAGAACACGGAGTGGGCAAAAGTCAGGCAACTTCGCCGGTGGAGTAGAATTTATCACCTACCTCTAGCCCAGATACGGCATGTCTATATAATGTAAAGATTACAAGGCCCCACTCTAGTTTATGCAGGCAGAGGCTGCAGAGTCATTAACATATCTGCCTTAGATGCAAATGTCGACTGTGCCTATCTTTCAAGAGTCAGGAAATTTAGAAATAGACATCAGCAAAACACCTGATGAGACATCAGTCTGCAATAAGTGCCCTTTTATCTCAACTTCAAGGTCAAACAAAGAACAATTGTCATGCTTTTACCTGTTTGAAGAAATGCATCTTAGACTAGCATCTTGACGCCTATTGGTTATATCAAAGCGGTACAAAAGGGGGTGGTGATGGACGGAGCATCAGAACCAATCAAACACTCACGCCCAGTCAACAGATCTGGGTTTGATCCATCACCGTTCTTTAGCCCACTCTGCCACCCCAGTTCAGACATGGCCATATGCAAATCAGTCTGACCCTGTGCCTCATGGGAACAGTCCAGCCCGAACTGCCAAGCCATGTCTTCCCTGGACCGGAAACAAGCTTCCTAGGACCGGTTTCAGGCATTTCAGCCGTCTTCAGCCAGGCTTGCTTGAATCCAGTGGCAAAGTGAGCAAGGGACTCACGTCTGAGCATACCCTGCCAACTTATGGCGAACAAAGCGGTACAAAAGGGGGTGGTGATGGACGGAGCATCAGAACCAATCAAACACTCACGCCCAGTCAACAGATCTGGGTTTGATCCATCACCGTTCTTTAGCCCACTCTGCCACCCCAGTTCAGACATGGCCATATGCAAATCAGTCTGACCCTGTGCCTCATGGGAACAGTCCAGCCCGAACTGCCAAGCCATGTCTTCCCTGGACCGGAAACAAGCTTCCTAGGACCGGTTTCAGGCATTTCAGCCGTCTTCAGCCAGGCTTGCTTGAATCCAGTGGCAAAGTGAGCAAGGGACTCACGTCTGAGCATACCCTGCCAACTTATGGCGAACAAAGCGGTACAAAAGGGGGTGGTGATGGACGGAGCATCAGAACCAATCAAACACTCACGCCCAGTCAACAGATCTGGGTTTGATCCATCACCGTTCTTTAGCCCACTCTGCCACCCCAGTTCAGACATGGCCATATGCAAATCAGTCTGACCCTGTGCCTCATGGGAACAGTCCAGCCCGAACTGCCAAGCCATGTCTTCCCTGGACCGGAAACAAGCTTCCTAGGACCGGTTTCAGGCATTTCAGCCGTCTTCAGCCAGGCTTGCTTGAATCCAGTGGCAAAGTGAGCAAGGGACTCACGTCTGAGCATACCCTGCCAACTTATGGCGAACAAAGCGGTACAAAAGGGGGTGGTGATGGACGGAGCATCAGAACCAATCAAACACTCACGCCCAGTCAACAGATCTGGATTTGATCCCATCACCGTTCTTTAGCCCACTCTGCCACCCCAGTTCAGACATGGCCATATGCAAATCAGTCTGACCCTGTGCCTCATGGGAACAGTCCAGCCCGAACTGCCAAGCCATGTCTTCCCTGGACTGGAAACAAGCTTCCTAGGACCGGTTTCAGGCATTTCAGCAGTCTTCAGCCAGGCTTGCTTGAATCCAGTGGCAAAGTGAGCAAGGGACTCACGTCTGAGCATACCCAGCCAACTTATGGCGAACAAATCGGTACAAAAGGGGGTGGTGATGGACGGAGCATCAGAACCAATCAAACACTCACGCTCAGTCAACAGATCTGGGTTTGATCCATCACCGTTCTTTAGCCCACTCTGCCACCCCAGTTCAGACATGGCCATATGCAAATCAGTCTGACCCTGTGCCTCATGGGAACAGTCCAGCCCGAACTGCCAAGCCATGTCTTCCCTGGACCGGAAACAAGCTTCCTAGGACCGGTTTCAGGCATTTCAGCCGTCTTCAGCCAGGCTTGCTTGAATCCAGTGGCAAAGTGAGCAAGGGACTCACGTCTGAGCATACCCTGCCAACTTATGGCGAACAAAGCGGTACAAAAGGGGGTGGTGATGGACGGAGCATCAGAACCAATCAAACACTCACGCCCAGTCAACAGATCTGGGTTTGATCCATCACCGTTCTTTAGCCCACTCTGCCACCCCAGTTCAGACATGGCCATATGCAAATCAGTCTGACCCTGTGCCTCATGGGAACAGTCCAGCCCGAACTGCCAAGCCATGTCTTCCCTGGACCGGAAACAAGCTTCCTAGGACCGGTTTCAGGCATTTCAGCCGTCTTCAGCCAGGCTTGCTTGAATCCAGTGGCAAAGTGAGCAAGGGACTCACGTCTGAGCATACCCTGCCAACTTATGGCGAACAAAGCGGTACAAAAGGGGGTGGTGATGGACGGAGCATCAGAACCAATCAAACACTCACGCCCAGTCAACAGATCTGGGTTTGATCCATCACCGTTCTTTAGCCCACTCTGCCACCCCAGTTCAGACATGGCCATATGCAAATCAGTCTGACCCTGTGCCTCATGGGAACAGTCCAGCCCGAACTGCCAAGCCATGTCTTCCCTGGACCGGAAACAAGCTTCCTAGGACCGGTTTCAGGCATTTCAGCCGTCTTCAGCCAGGCTTGCTTGAATCCAGTGGCAAAGTGAGCAAGGGACTCACGTCTGAGCATACCCTGCCAACTTATGGCGAACAAAGCGGTACAAAAGGGGGTGGTGATGGACGGAGCATCAGAACCAATCAAACACTCATGCCCAGTCAACAGATCTGGGTTTGATCCATCACCGTTGTTTAGCCCACTCTGCCACCCCAGTTCAGACATGGCCATATGCAAATCAGTCTGACCCTGTGCCTCATGGGAACAGTCCAGCCCGAACTGCCAAGCCATGTCTTCCCTGGACCGGAAACAAGCTTCCTAGGACCGGTTTCAGGCATTTCAGCCGTCTTCAGCCAGGCTTGCTTGAATCCAGTGGCAAAGTGAGCAAGGGACTCACGTCTGAGCATACCCTGCCAACTTATGGCGAACAAAGCGGTACAAAAGGGGGTGGTGATGGACGGAGCATCAGAACCAATCAAACACTCACGCCCAGTCAACAGATCTGGGTTTGATCCATCACCGTTCTTTAGCCCACTCTGCCACCCCAGTTCAGACATGGCCATATGCAAATCAGTCTGACCCTGTGCCTCATGGGAACAGTCCAGCCCGAACTGCCAAGCCATGTCTTCCCTGGACCGGAAACAAGCTTCCTAGGACCGGTTTCAGGCATTTCAGCCGTCTTCAGCCAGGCTTGCTTGAATCCAGTGGCAAAGTGAGCAAGGGACTCACGTCTGAGCATACCCTGCCAACTTATGGCGAACAAAGCGGTACAAAAGGGGGTGGTGATGGACGGAGCATCAGAACCAATCAAACACTCACGCCCAGTCAACAGATCTGGGTTTGATCCATCACCGTTCTTTAGCCTACTCTGCCACCCCAGTTCAGACATGGCCATATGCAAATCAGTCTGACCCTGTGCCTCATGGGAACAGTCCAGCCCGAACTGCCAAGCCATGTCTTCCCTGGACCGGAAACAAGCTTCCTAGGACCGGTTTCAGGCATTTCAGCCGTCTTCAGCCAGGCTTGCTTGAATCCAGTGGCAAAGTGAGCAAGGGACTCACGTCTGAGCATACCCTGCCAACTTATGGCGAACAAAGCGGTACAAAAGGGGGTGGTGATGGACGGAGCATCAGAACCAATCAAACACTCACGCCCAGTCAACAGATCTGGGTTTGATCCATCACCGTTCTTTAGCCCACTCTGCCACCCCAGTTCAGACATGGCCATATGCAAATCAGTCTGACCCTGTGCCTCATGGGAACAGTCCAGCCCGAACTGCCAAGCCATGTCTTCCCTGGACCGGAAACAAGCTTCCTAGGACCGGTTTCAGGCATTTCAGCCGTCTTCAGCCAGGCTTGCTTGAATCCAGTGGCAAAGTGAGCAAGGGACTCACGTCTGAGCATACCCTGCCAACTTATGGCGAACAAAGCGGTACAAAAGGGGGTGGTGATGGACGGAGCATCAGAACCAATCAAACACTCACGCCCAGTCAACAGATCTGGGTTTGATCCATCACCGTTCTTTAGCCCACTCTGCCACCCCAGTTCAGACATGGCCATATGCAAATCAGTCTGACCCTGTGCCTCATGGGAACAGTCCAGCCCGAACTGCCAAGCCATGTCTTCCCTGGACCGGAAACAAGCTTCCTAGGACCGGTTTCAGGCATTTCAGCCGTCTTCAGCCAGGCTTGCTTGAATCCAGTGGCAAAGTGAGCAAGGGACTCACGTCTGAGCATACCCTGCCAACTTATGGCGAACAAAGCGGTACAAAAGGGGGTGGTGATGGACGGAGCATCAGAACCAATCAAACACTCACGCCCAGTCAACAGATCTGGGTTTGATCCATCACCGTTCTTTAGCCCACTCTGCCACCCCAGTTCAGACATGGCCATATGCAAATCAGTCTGACCCTGTGCCTCATGGGAACAGTCCAGCCCGAACTGCCAAGCCATGTCTTCCCTGGACCGGAAACAAGCTTCCTAGGACCGGTTTCAGGCATTTCAGCCGTCTTCAGCCAGGCTTGCTTGAATCCAGTGGCAAAGTGAGCAAGGGACTCACGTCTGAGCATACCCTGCCAACTTATGGCGAACAAAGCGGTACAAAAGGGGGTGGTGATGGACGGAGCATCAGAACCAATCAAACACTCACGCCCAGTCAACAGATCTGGGTTTGATCCATCACCGTTCTTTAGCCCACTCTGCCACCCCAGTTCAGACATGGCCATATGCAAATCAGTCTGACCCTGTGCCTCATGGGAACAGTCCAGCCCGAACTGCCAAGCCATGTCTTCCCTGGACCGGAAACAAGCTTCCTAGGACCGGTTTCAGGCATTTCAGCCGTCTTCAGCCAGGCTTGCTTGAATCCAGTGGCAAAGTGAGCAAGGGACTCACGTCTGAGCATACCCTGCCAACTTATGGCGAACAAAGCGGTACAAAAGGGGGTGGTGATGGACGGAGCATCAGAACCAATCAAACACTCACGCCCAGTCAACAGATCTGGGTTTGATCCATCACCGTTCTTTAGCCCACTCTGCCACCCCAGTTCAGACATGGCCATATGCAAATCAGTCTGACCCTGTGCCTCATGGGAACAGTCCAGCCCGAACTGCCAAGCCATGTCTTCCCTGGACCGGAAACAAGCTTCCTAGGACCAGATCTGTTGACTGGGTGTGAGTGTTTGATTGGTTCTGATACTTCGTCCATCACCACCCCCTTTTGTACCGCTTTGTTCGCCATAAGTTGGCAGGGTATGCTCAGACGTTGAGTCCCTTGCTCACTTTGCCACTGGATTCAAGCAAGCCTGGCTGAAGACGGCTGAAATGCCAGAAACCGGTCCTAGTAAGCTTGTTTCCGGTCCAGGGAAGGCATGGCTTGGCAGTTCGGGCTGGACTGTTCCCATGAGGCACAGGGTCAGACTGATTTGCATATCGCCATGTCTGAACTGGGGTGGCAGAGTGGGCTAAAGAACGGTGATGGATCAAACCCAGATCTGTTGACTGGGTGTGAGTGTTTGATTGGTTCTGATACTCCGTCCATCACCACCCCCTTTTGTACCGCTTTGTTCGCCATAAGTTGGCAGGGTATGCTCAGACGTTGAGTCCCTTGCTCACTTTGCCACTGGATTCAAGCAAGCCTGGCTGAAGACGGCTGAAATGCCAGAAACCGGTCCTAGTAAGCTTGTTTCCGGTCCAGGGAAGGCATGGCTTGGCAGTTCGGGCTGGACTGTTCCCATGAGGCACAGGGTCAGACTGATTTGCATATCGCCATGTCTGAACTGGGGTGGCAGAGTGGGCTAAAGAACGGTGATGGATCAAACCCAGATCTGTTGACTGGGTGTGAGTGTTTGATTGGTTCTGATACTCCGTCCATCACCACCCCCTTTTGTACCGCTTTGTTCGCCATAAGTTGGCAGGGTATGCTCAGACGTTGAGTCCCTTGCTCACTTTGCCACTGGATTCAAGCAAGCCTGGCTGAAGACGGCTGAAATGCCAGAAACCGGTCCTAGTAAGCTTGTTTCCGGTCCAGGGAAGGCATGGCTTGGCAGTTCGGGCTGGACTGTTCCCATGAGGCACAGGGTCAGACTGATTTGCATATCGCCATGTCTGAACTGGGGTGGCAGAGTGGGCTAAAGAACGGTGATGGATCAAACCCAGATCTGTTGACTGGGTGTGAGTGTTTGATTGGTTCTGATACTCCGTCCATCACCACCCCCTTTTGTACCGCTTTGTTCGCCATAAGTTGGCAGGGTATGCTCAGACGTTGAGTCCCTTGCTCACTTTGCCACTGGATTCAAGCAAGCCTGGCTGAAGACGGCTGAAATGCCAGAAACCGGTCCTAGTAAGCTTGTTTCCGGTCCAGGGAAGGCATGGCTTGGCAGTTCGGGCTGGACTGTTCCCATGAGGCACAGGGTCAGACTGATTTGCATATCGCCATGTCTGAACTGGGGTGGCAGAGTGGGCTAAAGAACGGTGATGGATCAAACCCAGATCTGTTGACTGGGTGTGAGTGTTTGATTGGTTCTGATACTCCGTCCATCACCACCCCCTTTTGTACCGCTTTGTTCGCCATAAGTTGGCAGGGTATGCTCAGACGTTGAGTCCCTTGCTCACTTTGCCACTGGATTCAAGCAAGCCTGGCTGAAGACGGCTGAAATGCCAGAAACCGGTCCTAGTAAGCTTGTTTCCGGTCCAGGGAAGGCATGGCTTGGCAGTTCGGGCTGGACTGTTCCCATGAGGCACAGGGTCAGACTGATTTGCATATCGCCATGTCTGAACTGGGGTGGCAGAGTGGGCTAAAGAACGGTGATGGATCAAACCCAGATCTGTTGACTGGGTGTGAGTGTTTGATTGGTTCTGATTCTCCGTCCATCACCACCCCCTTTTGTACCGCTTTGTTCGCCATAAGTTGGCAGGGTATGCTCAGACGTTGAGTCCCTTGCTCACTTTGCCACTGGATTCAAGCAAGCCTGGCTGAAGACGGCTGAAATGCCAGAAACCGGTCCTAGTAAGCTTGTTTCCGGTCCAGGGAAGGCATGGCTTGGCAGTTCGGGCTGGACTGTTCCCATGAGGCACAGGGTCAGACTGATTTGCATATCGCCATGTCTGAACTGGGGTGGCAGAGTGGGCTAAAGAACGGTGATGGATCAAACCCAGATCTGTTGACTGGGTGTGAGTGTTTGATTGGTTCTGATACTCCGTCCATCACCACCCCCTTTTGTACCGCTTTGTTCGCCATAAGTTGGCAGGGTATGCTCAGACGTTGAGTCCCTTGCTCACTTTGCCACTGGATTCAAGCAAGCCTGGCTGAAGACGGCTGAAATGCCAGAAACCGGTCCTAGTAAGCTTGTTTCCGGTCCAGGGAAGGCATGGCTTGGCAGTTCGGGCTGGACTGTTCCCATGAGGCACAGGGTCAGACTGATTTGCATATCGCCATGTCTGAACTGGGGTGGCAGAGTGGGCTAAAGAACGGTGATGGATCAAACCCAGATCTGTTGACTGGGTGTGAGTGTTTGATTGGTTCTGATACTCCGTCCATCACCACCCCCTTTTATACCGCTTTGTTCGCCATAAGTTGGCAGGGTATGCTCAGACGTTGAGTCCCTTGCTCACTTTGCCACTGGATTCAAGCAAGCCTGGCTGAAGACGGCTGAAATGCCAGAAACCGGTCCTAGTAAGCTTGTTTCCGGTCCAGGGAAGGCATGGCTTGGCAGTTCGGGCTGGACTGTTCCCATGAGGCACAGGGTCAGACTGATTTGCATATCGCCATGTCTGAACTGGGGTGGCAGAGTGGGCTAAAGAACGGTGATGGATCAAACCCAGATCTGTTGACTGGGTGTGAGTGTTTGATTGGTTCTGATACTCCGTCCATCACCACCCCCTTTTGTACCGCTTTGTTCGCCATAAGTTGGCAGGGTATGCTCAGACGTTGAGTCCCTTGCTCACTTTGCCACTGGATTCAAGCAAGCCTGGCTGAAGACGGCTGAAATGCCAGAAACCGGTCCTAGTAAGCTTGTTTCCGGTCCAGGGAAGGCATGGCTTGGCAGTTCGGGCTGGACTGTTCCCATGAGGCACAGGGTCAGACTGATTTGCATATCGCCATGTCTGAACTGGGGTGGCAGAGTGGGCTAAAGAACGGTGATGGATCAAACCCAGATCTGTTGACTGGGTGTGAGTGTTTGATTGGTTCTGATACTCCGTCCATCACCACCCCCTTTTGTACCGCTTTGTTCGCCATAAGTTGGCAGGGTATGCTCAGACGTTGAGTCCCTTGCTCACTTTGCCACTGGATTCAAGCAAGCCTGGCTGAAGACGGCTGAAATGCCAGAAACCGGTCCTAGTAAGCTTGTTTCCGGTCCAGGGAAGGCATGGCTTGGCAGTTCGGGCTGGACTGTTCCCATGAGGCACAGGGTCAGACTGATTTGCATATCGCCATGTCTGAACTGGGGTGGCAGAGTGGGCTAAAGAACGGTGATGGATCAAACCCAGATCTGTTGACTGGGTGTGAGTGTTTGATTGGTTCTGATACTCCGTCCATCACCACCCCCTTTTGTACCGCTTTGTTCGCCATAAGTTGGCAGGGTATGCTCAGACGTTGAGTCCCTTGCTCACTTTGCCACTGGATTCAAGCAAGCCTGGCTGAAGACGGCTGAAATGCCAGAAACCGGTCCTAGTAAGCTTGTTTCCGGTCCAGGGAAGGCATGGCTTGGCAGTTCGGGCTGGACTGTTCCCATGAGGCACAGGGTCAGACTGATTTGCATATCGCCATGTCTGAACTGGGGTGGCAGAGTGGGCTAAAGAACGGTGATGGATCAAACCCAGATCTGTTGACTGGGTGTGAGTGTTTGATTGGTTCTGATACTCCGTCCATCACCACCCCCTTTTGTACCGCTTTGCTCGCCATAAGTTGGCAGGGTATGCTCAGACGTTGAGTCCCTTGCTCACTTTGCCACTGGATTCAAGCAAGCCTGGCTGAAGACGGCTGAAATGCCAGAAACCGGTCCTAGTAAGCTTGTTTCCGGTCCAGGGAA
Organism: Triturus cristatus; assembly: GCF_964204655.1. NCBI lineage: Eukaryota > Metazoa > Chordata > Amphibia > Caudata > Salamandridae > Triturus > Triturus cristatus. The sequence goes on from NC_140585.1 coordinate 163,615,315, forward strand.
GGCATGGCTTGGCAGTTCGGGCTGGACTGTTCCCATGAGGCACAGGGTCAGACTGATTTGCATATCGCCATGTCTGAACTGGGGTGGCAGAGTGGGCTAAAGAACGGTGATGGATCAAACCCAGATCTGTTGACTGGGTGTGAGTGTTTGATTGGTTCTGATACTCCGTCCATCACCACCCCCTTTTGTACCGCTTTGTTCGCCATAAGTTGGCAGGGTATGCTCAGACGTTGAGTCCCTTGCTCACTTTGCCACTGGATTCAAGCAAGCCTGGCTGAAGACGGCTGAAATGCCAGAAACCGGTCCTAGTAAGCTTGTTTCCGGTCCAGGGAAGGCATGGCTTGGCAGTTCGGGCTGGACTGTTCCCATGAGGCACAGGGTCAGACTGATTTGCATATCGCCATGTCTGAACTGGGGTGGCAGAGTGGGCTAAAGAACGGTGATGGATCTAACCCAGATCTGTTGACTGGGTGTGAGTGTTTGATTGGTTCTGATACTCCGTCCATCACCACCCCCTTTTGTACCGCTTTGTTCGCCATAAGTTGGCAGGGTATGCTCAGACGTTGAGTCCCTTGCTCACTTTGCCACTGGATTCAAGCAAGCCTGGCTGAAGACGGCTGAAATGCCAGAAACCGGTCCTAGTAAGCTTGTTTCCGGTCCAGGGAAGGCATGGCTTGGCAGTTCGGGCTGGACTGTTCCCATGAGGCACAGGGTCAGACTGATTTGCATATCGCCATGTCTGAACTGGGGTGGCAGAGTGGGCTAAAGAACGGTGATGGATCAAACCCAGATCTGTTGACTGGGTGTGAGTGTTTGATTGGTTCTGATACTCCGTCCATCACCACCCCCTTTTGTACCGTATTGGTTATATCAAACATTCCTAAGGTGACATTGCAAATCCCACCTTAGATAAGATATAATATAAAAGACTGCCACATCACCACTTGTCGGTAGAGAAGCTTCCCCTATGTTACTGACAGATCACAGATCCAGATGAGCAGAGCACCATATTCTATCTCAACTGAACATGTCCCCAACAAGCGTCCTTGAGGCTCTGCGAAGCATTCCATTTTGACTTCACAAACTGCTGCCAGGATAAAGTTCCCAAACAGATGCTCTTGGCCATGTGCTCAAAATAGCTGACAAGCAATTCCAAACAGACAACAAACACTGTTGTCCAGGTATGCACATCTCCACCGAGCCTCAGGCTTATTACATTTTCATTTGCTAGAACTAGCATAGTGCTTAGATATAGCCAGTGAGGGTGTTACATACTATACATTGGGATGTTACAATGTATCCCTATTTTTACTGTTACTGTTATTTTCTGTATTGTTACCAATATTTTGTGCACTAAATCTTGGCATTTTAAAATAAACATTTAAAATAAATATCTTGAAATGCATATTCTGTTTCTATTGATCCTGAGGGTCTAAATTATTAATGAACGATCAATTGGATTACCACTGCCTCATATTAGTAACCCAAAAGCTATAACTCTACTCCAGTATATATTGGGTCGGGTTTTGGGACGCTACAATCACTCGACAGTCACATTTATCACTGGTGCTGCCATGGGTGTGAATTCCTATGTTGTAAAGGTGATCGAAAAAGCTCTGTTTACGCAACAATAGGGAGGAGAGTGCCTGTGAGAGGCCAACATTGTCACAGGAGACCCTCTGGAAAGATCCAGTGGCCATAACATTGAGTTCACTAGGATTTTCACATAGGCCAGTATAGATTGGAAAAAACATATAGGTGAATCCGGCTCATGCTACCTCTTAAAAACTTTGCCCAGGATCCAGTAGCAAGTAGCATCTGGAAATGGCTGCTTGCTTGAACATACTTCGGGGGAGATTTAGTAAGATTTTATGCCATTTTAGAGTCACAAAAGTGACGCAAATCGGGGAAAAAACTTTTTTTCCCAAAATACTTTCCAGTGCTCAACTTGTTTAGTGCTGGAAATAATGGGAAAGTAATGCAACACAGTGCAACACATTGCTTTACATTACTTAGCGCCAAAGGGGAGTACCATGGGTGGAGCATGGGCATTCTAATGCAACCACCCAATGCTTCTCATGTTAAACTCAATTTACTAATCTAAGTAAAAGGGGTTTAGTGTAAGAAAACTGTGTGCTTTCATTTCTTCTTCCTTTTCCGACTTTGCATGTGTGCCGCACTGTACAGCACACAAACAATATGGGAAAAGGCTTCAAGTTAGTATAAACATAGTATTTTGTACTGGAAAAGTTCCCTTCCAGTACAAAACCTATGCTAGACTCGGGGAGACCCCATTGCACCCTGGTGCAAAGTTGTCTCCATGGCACAAGGCAGCTGATTTCAGCACCAGCGCAAGGGAAAAGGGAGGAGGGTGCCCTATTTTTGTAAATTGGTCACTCTCCTTCTCTTTCCTTTTCATGCTGCTCAGCACAGCATTTGAAACAATGTTAAATCTCCACCCAAATGTTTTAATCCTTTACCTCCAAACCTTCACTCGCCTTCTCCCCAAATAATTGCTCCTCAAACAAAGGGGCACATCTACAAACATTTTCAGCTACAAAGTGAAGCCAGGAAAATACTTTTTGTGCATGCATTTGTTTTTTTATGTGGTCAGCCTCGCTATGATTGGTAGATGTCATATTGCGCTTCTGCTGTAGATGGGTGGTGGACTTTCATAATCAGATGGTTTGAAAGTTTTCGAATCATTTGACCTATACCTTATAAAAAGTTACATTTGAAAAGATATTCACTTGCAATAGTCAGAGCTCACCAAGATTGACATAGAGTCAAACAGCACAGGAGCAGACGGTCGCTCTTTGACTAATACTGCTTGCCTTAGCAAAAAGTCACCAATTTAAATTAATATAGGTCTTGGATCTGTTGCTTTATTACAGGAGTTATGGGAGTATTATAACTAGACCTCCTGAGAAGGACGCAGCGCGCTCTCTGAAATTGAGAGCCCATGTCCTAATCTGAGAGTTCTGGAAATGCTACTGCTGAGAGTTAAACAATAAATTGTCTAGGGTTCTCCCTTTCTCTCCCATCTGGAATGTGAAAAACGCGAAGGTTGTTACGACGTTGGCAGTTTTCCAAGTCCTCAATGTTAAATTGGATTTTGTCAAGGTGCTGGTTTTAACATTTAATGGTCTTATTTGTAAGTGCTCCAGCATCCTCTAGATCAGACACTTGTTGTTGAACATCCACCATCTCTATAGAGAGAATGGAGACCATGTTGGTAACTTTAGCTAATGATTGCTGGATAGCTGCATTATACTCCTGAGCTTGAGCATAGTATTGTTGAGGTTCTGCTCACTGTGCTTGCAGGAGCTGTAGTAAGGTCGATAGGAAGGGCTCATCCTCACAATTCATGGAGAGGGAGTCAGTGAAATCTTCTGAAGTGGAGCGATAAGGAGAATAATTGTTTAGGACTTCAATTGGTAGCTTAGAGCCTCTTGAAAGTAATTCGGCTGAATCCAAGTTGCTATAATGATGTAGAATTCCAGAAGGGGGCATTTCAGGGCCTTGATGACCCAGCTTAGATGACTTGTCCCCTATTATGCCTTCTTGCACAATATCCTGGACATGTGTCGATGATAGCCTCATGTTCAGGGTCTTTACTAGGGTTGGGAAGAGTTTGCGGAATTTTACTCTGTGGAATTCTGTGGAGTTGCATAAAAACACTGCAAGATCCTGCGGAGTTTTGCTCTGCTGTACTGTTAGTAGTCAGTACGTGTTCTTATTGGCGAGGACCCAAGGAAGTCAACCATGTATATCGATGGGTGGCTCTGCAATTTTAGTGGGATAAAATAAAACAAGAGATAATGTTACGTTGAGCTGTGTTCCCTCAGGTTTTGCTTTTTGCATCAGGTTGGCTCAGAGTCCAGTAAAGTTTACCCCGCAGGACGCAGCACTGAGGTGCACGAAGACTGAGGAACACTAAGCAGTCTGTACTGGGGTCAGAGATGATGGTGAAGCTGGTCCTTTGCGTGCAGAAGAGCTAAAGTCCAGCGGTCCGTCAAATACAGCATGGCAGAGCACAGTTAGACCACTCTGATGTGCTACCTTCCAAAGCTTACAACCAAGCTGCACATGAGCCAGGCACAGTCTGGGAGCTCCAGCGTCCGGTACTCTAGACATGAAAAAATCCTAGCTTTGTATTGCAGCTCAGACAGTGGTGGATTCCACCCCTGAGTTCCATTGGTGCAGGAGTAAAAATAGGGATGCAGAGGCTTAGAGAAACAAGTACCTGTATGCTGCTCAGCACAACGTGCCCCAAAGACTAGAGAGCCGACAATGTTAAGCGTACCAGGGAAGAAGATGAGCTTCCGGGTCGGCCATTAGCAAATCATCAAACCATTGCTCTGCTTCAGCCAATCAAAAACAGTGTTGCACGCATGTATTCCTAACCACCATGTTGGGTGTGACATTGCGTCACACTCAATATGGAGGATAAGAGTACACCAATCGCTCCTGTGTAATGGTGCTGAAGACATTAGCTATTGGACCTAGTCTGCTGACATCAGACTTAAGCGAAGCATCCATGGATCTTAGCTAAGCTCACAGTATGGGTTATGGAGCTTCTCCCTCATCGTGTATCTGCCGGACAGCATTTTAGTTGGCGTACGCTGTGTATTTTTAATACGCGCTATATTGTATCGCGCTGCTGCTGCTCTTGCGGTATCTACCATTCCACCTGGCATCTGTGGGGACAGTAAGCGGGGGTTCTAGATTAGGCTCACCTGCACCATAAATTGTACCCTCACCCGCACTTTGCAGGATTCAGTCAGTGGGGTCGGGGTGCTTCGTGCTTCGTCTGCCATCTTGGGTAGGGCTGAGGCTTGGACATTTGTAGCGCCATTTTGGGTGGGGCTAGAGGCTCTAGCAGCCAGAAGCCCGCGCATTGGAGAGCTTATTTAAACTGCTCTCTTTCAACTCTCCTTAGACTTCTACCATCGTGTATCTGCCGGACAGCATTTTAGTTGGCGTACGCTGTGTATTTTTAATACGCGCTATATTGTATCGCGCTGCTGCTGCTCTTGCGGTATCTACCATTCCACCTGGCATCTGTGGGGACAGTAAGCGGGGGTTCTAGATTAGGCTCACCTGCACCATAAATTGTACCCTCACCCGCACTTTGCGGGATTCAGTCAGTGGAGTCGGGGTGCTTCGTGCTTCGTCCGCCATCTTGGGTAGGGCTGAGGCTTGGACATTCGTAGCGCCCTTTTGGGTGGGGCTAGAGGCTCTAGCAGCCGGAAGCCTGCGCGGCATAATACTATTAATAGGTATGGGAAAGCAGGCGCGCAGCGGATGCGCGCAGCGGTCGCGCCGTAGTTGCGCCGGAGGTGCGCCAGAGGTAAGCCCGTTTGCGCCCGTTCGCGTCCCGAGCGCGTCAGGGGCGCCTCTGGCCACTCACCTGGTCGACAACTATGAGGATGTTAACAACTTACCGTACCGCACGGGGGACGCGGCTCTACATCGACTATGTCCTTCAGCGGCCAAAAATCTTTCCTGCGGCCTACTGAACGTTCGCTCTCTCGTGAAGCATCATGCCGAGATAGCCCTGTTACTGGAATCCTTACAAATGGATATACTATTTGTAACGGAAACATGGACCACGGCGGACGGTGGGCTGGAACTCGGTTGGGCTTGCCCACCGGGCTATCTGATTAGACATGTACCTCGTGCCTCCGGTAGGGGAGGTGGAGTAGGTTACATCTATAAAGATTCGATCTCCCTGGTGGAATTAGCAGTTAGGGAAGTAGTGGGGTTTGAGCTCATGGGCTTCTCCATCATGTCCCAGAGTGGCTCTTTGATTACAGGGTTGCTATGCTATAGACCTCCCTCCTCGACCACAATCTCTCTTCAGCCATTGGTTGATTTAATCTATGATCTTTTAAATTCCCACGCTAAAGTTTTAATATTGGGAGACTTTAACTTCTGGCCGTCCGGCCCTCAAGATCTGGCCTACAGAGAGCTTTGCCAATCGTATGGTAACATTCAACTTACACAGTTGGTTTCATCACCCACGCATGTTAAGGGACATGTGTTAGATCTGATCTTCGCTGACCCGCAGGTGGTGGTAGTGAAAGAGATCCTGGAGCAGGGTTGGACAGATCATTTTTTGATCAATATGTCCATTGGTCTATCTGGGCCGTTAAAATCAACCAATACAAGTGGCTTTAAACTTAAGCGCCAATGGGCCCGCCTTCTTAGAGAGCCAACTCGTCCTATTCTACTGCCTAGGGGTTTCCAGGTGGAGGACAGTGTAGATAAGAGCTATACTGCACTCTGTCAGCAAATTTCGACATCCCTAGACGAATTGGTTCCTCTGCGGAGGGTGAGGGAGAGACCCAGAGTGACTAATGCCTGGTTTAATGACGATCTGAGACAGCATAAGATCCGCTGCAAACAGGCTGAGCGTACTTGGAGGAGAGGATACAAGGAGTTGGATAGGGTAGCGTACAGAGTGGCCTTACAGGCATATAAGACTCAGCTGAGAAGCGCTAAGGCTAAGTTCTTAGAAGATACCGTGGATAAGGCCACAAATAAATCGCAAACCCTATTCAAGCTGGTCAATAACTTATCTAATCCATCCTGTACAGCTTCAGCTATCCCGGCCTCTCAGGATCTGTGTGATTCTCTGGCCGCTGCATTTGAGGAGAAAATAAGGTCCATCTTGAATGGACTCTCAGTGCCTGGACAGTTGGTGTCACCGTTACCTCCCTCACTGGAGTCTCTCCGTTACTCGGTGTCGTTCCGGGATAACAACAGGGTAGATACTTTTTGTTTACCTTGCTTTCCCATTCCTACATCGGAGGAATTTGATGCACTGGCCAATGGAGTGTCTTCAGGCTCACCATTGGATCCAATGCCTCATAAGATCTGGAAGGCATTTCAGGATGAGCTGTTCCCTCCACTCTATTCCATCTGCTGTCAGTCACTGATGACGGCGACAGTTCCAGTTAGTTGGAAAGTGGCAATAGTAACTCCACTATTAAAGAAGGCTTCTTTAGATCCATCATGTCCAGCCAACTATAGGCCCATCTCGCTCTTACCTTTTGTAATAAAGGTCCTCGAGAGATGGGTCACAAAAGCCTTGTCCAACTATCTGGAATTAAACTCTTGCCTGGATACAGCTCAGTATGGCTTTAGGCCAGCACATGGTACTTAGACCGCATTGGTTACCGTGTTGGATGATCTACGAACGCGTGTCGACAGGGGCAGGACAGCTTTTCTGGTGCTGCTGGACATGTCGGCCGCGTTCGACACGGTTGACCATGCGGTTCTCCTGAAGCGTCTCCATAGTGCGGGAGTAACCAATCTAGCTTTAGGTTGGTTAACGTCTTATCTCAGTGACAGACAGCAAGCGGTGGCTTTACCACCTTTTCGATCAGCCACTCGACAGGTGAATCAGGGAGTTCCTCAAGGGTCGGCGATTAGCCCGATCCTGTTTAATTTATATCTTCGACCCCTCATAGTACTGATTAAGTCATTCGGCATATCAGTCATCAATTATGCCGATGACACTCAACTGATTTTTTCATTTGAGGGTAGTGAGTCGGTTTCGAAAGACACCTTTCATCGTTGTATGTCGGCTACAGCCGAATGGCTGCGAACTAACTCACTTCAGTTCAACGGGTCTAAAACGGAGGTTCTCCATTGCTCTCCTGATCGCCTTCCTCGTGCACTGCCTGATGATTTCTGGCCACCTTCTATTCCTGGCTCTGTGGCAGGAGCTAAATCGGCTCGTAATTTAGGAGTGGTATTCGAACCGGATCTACAGCTGGATGGTTCAGTAAATAAGACCGTAGCGACTTGCATGGGCCTGCTTCGTGCCTTACGCAAAATCTTGCCAATACTCCCCCAAGGTTTTAGAGCAGAGGTGGTGCGTAGTATTATACTCAGTAGATTAGACTACTGCAACGCACTGCTTCTAGGAGCTCCTAAAAAACTGACCCTTAAGTTGCAGAGGATCCAGAACATGGCGGCGAAACTGGCTTTATCGCGTCCACGCTCTGCCTCCTCCTCCGCAGCCCTAGCTGATCTCCACTGGTTGCCGATACAGCAAAGGATCGTGTTCAAGGCAGCATGTCTTGTATTTAAGGCGTTGCATGGACTTGGACCAATTCCACTCCAGGGCCTGTTTTCATGGTACCAAGCTGCCCGGCCTCTGAGATCCTCATCGGCATTTCTGGTGCGGATTCCAAGGATCACTAGAGTAAGGATAGGTGGCCGCGCTTTTAGCTATGCGGCCGCCTCACTATGGAACTCCCTCCCTCTAGCGCTGAGGGGTCATCAAGATCTGCTCCCCTTTAAAAGGGACCTTAAGACCTATCTGTTCCCAAGGGCAATGTTAACATTCTTCCGATGGTTTAATGAGGTCTCAGCGCCAGGATACCCTTGGGGTGACAGATGCGCTTTACAAGAAATAAATACATACATACATACATACATACATCATTCTCTAAACATGCCAGCATACTCCACTCCACCAGTCGGCAGAGTTTTTTTGCCGAACTGCGCGATTTAGTGACAAGTGGAATTAACCACCCAGGACTAGTCTTTACCTCCACTTTGACTTGACCCAGTTGCGCAGGGAGCTGCTTTCAGATCAATATCCAAGCACCCATCCTTTGCCTTGTACCGAGGCAGTCCTAACACAGAGAGATTATTTGGAGCCCCCTTTAGGCTTCCTCCTAGCTTCTGGATGCCACGGTCCTACCTCAGAGGCTCCTCTGGTGACATGGTTAAAAAACACCATAGTGGGACTCTATGGAGTGACTAAGACAGTTGTCTCATCACCCCTGGCTATGTACCTACTTGGCACCAGGTAGCTCATGTGAGCTCAGTGATGGAGAGAGAGTGGGGGGGGGGGGTGGATGCAGGCTCTTAACTTCCTGGAAGCAGAGTAGGATTAACAGCACATGCAAAATAGTTAACATCTAGTTGGCCAGAGGAAGAACAGCTATCTGTCAGGGTATGATTTGGTGAAGAAACAGTGCCTCTATCTAAGGCTAGGATATCTAGGTCGACCCATGCCTGAGTACTAACAATTTGATCTGTACATCCTGCGTGCCCTCCATAACAGCAGTAGTGATGGTAGTAGCAGTGGCAAGGCACCCAGAGAGACTGCTGCCTTGACTCCTCGTGGAGTGATTTTCCAGAATTAGAGCCATCAAGGGAGGAGATGGTAATCCTCGGGAGGCCGCTACCATTAGCCTGTCTACCAACTGGGAATAACACACTACTGAAATGTCAATTTCCGAGGTAGAGGCTTGGAGGAGGCTGATTGTCAATCTTGAGTGGAGCAGCTTTAAAATGTTCATCTGACAGAGGAAGCTTATTGTGCTAATCCTTCCTGATAGCCTTGCTGGTGTACTGGTTGCACAAGGATCGAGTAGATATCCTGCACAGCTCCGGACACTAGTTGACCCTTTAGTGTGGAGAGGACGCCACGGCCACCACTGGATGCTCCAAGATGCAATTGTGCCATTGCCCTGGATCTCGGGCCTGTCCCGAAGAAACAGAGAGGAGCAGAGCAGTAGACCCGAACCGGGGTCAGAAGTCTGCATCGCCCCAAGATGAGCAGCTGCCACATAGACGGCAGGGGCCAAGATCCGAATCTAAAGCCCCGAACGAGGAGGGAAAATGCAGGCAGAGAGCAAAAAGAGGCAGTATTCAGCATGGCAGAGGCTCACACGGCATCCACAGGTGAGCTGGGGAGACAAGAGGAGGAGGTAGACCTCTCAGAGACAAGCTCTGCCCGTCATTGTCCCCCACTTATGTCAATCTTGGTGCGCTCTGACTTTTGCAAGTCCCCTATGGAAAGGCAGTGGAAACTTTGACTAGTGATCAATCCTAGAAAAGGCGGTGGGGCCCAGGTTTTTCTCCAAGACCCAGTTAGGCTCAAGATTATTAAAAATGGTCGAGTACTGATAATGATGCCTCACAGGTTCTTGTAAATATTAAAAAGGGGGACCATTAGTTAGTTGATTATTTGTGCCATTGCTTTCCACTTTCTTTCTTTCACTCTGCTACCAAGAGGGGGGAAATGGCAAACAGGGGGGAGTGGGGGAGGAATGCTAATCCTTATTATTACAGACCAGCTGATGGATCTTTAAGCACAGCTTGTTGTGGGACTGGGAGGCTCAGGAGGGGCTTGCACTCTAGATTGCCATTCTAGTGGCTGTCTTGGGCCAGGGATGTTTCTCCAAGCCAGAGACAGAGGGTAGGGATTTTAGCGGAGGGATTGGGTTGGAGAGTGGGGTTTGGAGGAGTCTGCTTGCCCGGGGACTACATTTCCCGGCATTCTACGCAGCGCGAGTGCCGCCGGCGACTTCCTTCACGCCTGGAGGCACTTGAAAAGGGCCTCTCACCCCCGCAGCACGGGATGCACTTGCCTAAGACACCGTGGGCTTGGGGACTACATTTCCTGGCATGCTACGCGGCATGAGTGCCCACAATGACTTCCCTTGTGCCTGGAGGTGCTTAAAAATGGCCTTTTACCCCAGCAGCTCGGGACGCGCTTGCCTGAGACACTGGGGGCCCGGGGACTACCATTCCTGGCATTCTACTTGACGCGAGTGCCGCCGCCGACTTTCTTCACTCCTAGAGGCGCTTGAAAAGGGCCTCTCACCCCCGCAGCACCTGGGCCAAGGGCGGGCCCATCCGTGCCTAGCTGGGCCACGTCTCTAACGCTTGTCAACAAGACTCCCAGAACTACGGTAAGAGTTGCTGTAACAACTGTTTACGGACTTATTCATCCCATTGTGCTCCATTTTATGGTCTCTATTGTTGTTTACAATTATGGGAAAGCATAAGCTTGCGGGTGCTGCACCAGGCATTAAAAACAAAAATGCAAGATTGAGTGCACCCGTCACAAATTACTTCCCGTGATGGGATTAATTAACAGTGAGATCGTTAATGTTGAGGAGGGTTTAGCGGCTGCAAGAATTGCACTAACTAATGTGGTAGATGATAAACTACTGAATGTAACTGCAACTGTTCTGGACACATTTTCAAATAATAAACCACAAAAGAGTGGGTGTTTGGGTTATAATTGCAGCATTTGGGTTATAATGGCACCTGGTGTTGATGGGTTCCCAATAGACAATTTTTAATTTCATATGGGTTTCTGGGGACCACTTTTACAAAAGTGTTTAATACCATTGCCGGGGGCCTGATACAAAGAACATGGACCAAAAGTATAATTGTACCAGTTTTTAAAAAGAGCAATAGAATAGGTGCCAAATGCTATCACCCTTTCTCCCTCCTTGACACAACCTCAACATTGTTGGGCAGAATACTGTTGGCGAGGTTGGAAATATGAACAGATAAAAATAAAATTCTCACTGAATCACACTATGGCTTCAGAAGGGATAAAGGAACAATTGAACAATGTATCAACTTGCAGTTACTAATTAGTAAGTATACAATTGTAAAGTAGGGCCATTTGGATCTTTGTTTTGTCGGCCTTACTAGTGCTTTTGACCTAGTAAATAATGCGAAGCTATGGCAAAATTTGATTCATGTGGGTGCACCAAACGATATTATCAATTACCTTTCACAAACATATAGCCGTTTGAGCTCAAGTGTTCGATACGGGCCAGATGGAGAGTGCAACACTAGTTTTAGGGTAACACGGGAATGTAGGCAGGGGTGTAGGCTTGCCCCACTCCTCTTTTCCTTATACATAAATGGAGTAGATGAAAGTTTGCACAAACTAAACACTGATGTCCCTAGAGTAGGCAAACACGCTGTCCCGGCTTTACTCTATGCGGACGACTCAGTTCTTTTATTGAGAAATGCGAATAGGCTCCAGACCCTCATTAAAAAATGTGCTGAATTTATGCATGAAAAGGATTTGGTACTTAATTTGAAAAAGACATTTACGATGGTGTGTGGGCAAGGAAAAGTAAAAACTAGGACCCATCATGTAAACAGCGTCCCTATTGCAGTAACACATTCTTTCGTATATCTAGGACTAGTATTTACAGCAAAAGGACACTGGGGAGCCCACATTGAACATTGTAAATTAACATTTATCAGGATAACTGAGGTAATTTGCAGATTCTCCAGAATAAATGTGTAATAAACCTATTAGGGAAATCATAACACTATATAAGAGCAAATGTCTTACTGGAATCTGTTAAGGCGCAGCACTATGGGGTGCGGCTAATTGTGCAATTCTTCAGAGCCAAGAAAATATCTTCCTACGAAGGCTGGTAGCAGTACCCAACTCTACTCCTACATATAGCGTGCATGAAGAGTTGGAAGCCTCTTATATTAACGATTTTTTAGTACAGTAAGTTTCAATGCCTGATACGGGATATGGAGCAAGGAAGGTACAAAGTTTACACAGGATGTCATTAAGGATTGCGCTGCACACAACCATTGAAAAAAATCCCATGGCTGATGTATATTAAAAATCTTTTAAATGAATGTTCCTCCAAAATTGATTTTAACAATCCCTCCCAAATACTTGAATGACAAAAAAAACTGAATATTAGTCTAATGGAATCATGGAATTGATTAAGGGACGTTGATGCAAACATGAAACCAATGACAAAGGCACACTTGGATAGGACTTCTGGGACGGGGTTACAATATAATTTATTACAGGTCACAAACACAAAACATAGATTTGATCTTACTTGACTAAGAATGGGATTAGCCCATTTTCTAATAGCTTTTCCAACGATGGACAAGTAGAACCATAATCTTCCGAAGTGCCCATGCAATGGAAAATCAGACCAGACAGCGTTGCATTTTATCTTATTGTGTGGTTTATATAGAGACATCAGGAAGAGTCTCTTAAGTCAATTATTTTAAAGGAGAGACTGTTCACATATTAAATTGCCTTTGAGTATATTTTTGGCCTAGCACACATTAGGTTTGCAATGCATTGGTGTTTTACACCTAGAAGGCAATGCAAATAAGACATAATAATTCTCATCTTGAGGCTCTTTTTTATGAAGAAAATGGATCACACACAGATAAATGATGCCTGTGGACCATGTTCTTAAATTGTATCAACTGTACAGGGCGCTTTATATATTATGCCTCTTTAGATACATTGATGACATTTTAAACTTAATGCACTTTATTCCTATATTTTTGGAATAGTGATGTCACTAGAGTTATTTCCTTGCTTTGAATTGGATATCCTGTACATAGCACTTTATGTACATGGTCATTCAGGGTTTGCTGTTGGGGTTTCGTTGGATCGTTCTGCCTTTTTAAATGCATTTTATTGCATGTTTTTGTGATGTGAAGATGTTTATAATTTTTAGGATGCTTTTATGGTTGTTTTGTTTTAAACCGAATAAAGCTTGTTTGACTTGACTTGACTTGAGTCTGTCTTTGTCATTCTTTTTGCTTTTGGGGGTAAAATAAGTCAAAATGGTCAGAAATATGTTCTCAAATCTTGTTTTCTGTTTTATTTTAAGGCTTGGGCTGACTGGTTCATGAAAACATCTCATTCAAGGTCATATTCTTCTACTATGCAAATGGGTAGATTGATCTTCTTATGTTGGAATGTTTTGAGCCTCAACTCTGCCAGCAAGCCACAGCTAGTCTGAGAAGAGATAAGAGTGTACAAGCCTCAGATGGTATTAGTAACAGAAACTCACCTTGCAAACAAGGATCAAGCCCCCCTAAAACAACTAGGATATCACACTATTGCATGTACTTCCCAAGCAGTTTCTGTTCGAGGGGTTGCCATTTGGCAGATAGTAAACTAGAATATAAGACATTAAATATGGCGAGGTAGGTGGGTCATAGTTCAAATATCTTTCTATGGCTTTAAAATCATGCTATGTACTCTTTATTGCTCAAATTTTGATGAGCCCAGCCTGAATAATATATTAGTGTTACAATTGCTGAATTTGTCTGGAGAATTCCTGGTTATGGGGGATTTTAATTGCATCCTCGATTATAGTACTGAAACTGCTAATCATGGCATTGCACCACAGATGTTTAGAACCCGAGCTTCTATCCTGGAGTTGTCCTGACTACATCAGTTGTTGGACGTGAGGAGGACTCTATATCCATTAGAGCCAGGATATACTTACTATTCTTTGCCCCACTGAAATTACTCTAACATTGATATGAGTTTTGCAGGCTGTAATTCAATGCAAGGTGCCTCCATAAAAATATGTCCTAAAGTAACCTCTAATACTTGTTAAGTTTAGCCTTCAAACAACTGGCAACCAGCAATGCCAGTTCTTTTTTACTCTCCATTTGCTTTCTGATCCAGAATATTTAAATTATATGTTGAAAGCGCTTTCGCAATTTATTCAGGTTAATCACAGTACATCTTCATCTGACATAATCTGAGATGCCATGAAGGCCTTAATCCGGGTCAATATTCTTCAGTTAATTCTCTACCAAAACATGATTAGGACAAATAATATACAGCTGCTGCGTCATGCCATCTTACCCTTGAATTATTACATGCCTCTAATATTACAGCAGGGGGCCTAATCAGCAATCGGTTTATTACTCTTTAATAGTAAAGCAATCAATCTTAGGGCAGGTTTTGAAGGTTTGTTGTGGTTTAATAAAAACAGGGTCCTACAGTATAAGTATGGGAAACATCAAATATGATCAAATTTCAGATAGAAGATCAAAGAGCTCCATACAGGGCAGGGAAAGGATAGCAGGATGTATAACAGTGCAGATGGGATTGCTCAGCAATTTTCTGAGTTTTATAGGGATCTCTAACCTGCTCTTCCTCTTTTAGATGAAAACCACTCTGCGGCTCTGAATGCAGAAATTACCCTAGGTGAAATAATGACTGAGCTGACTATACTCCCTTCAGGCAAAGCGGCCGGAACAGATATCATGTTTATAGACGATTTAATACATTATTTTACCCCTGCTTTCTTTTGTCATCCATGACATTGACATTGATGCAGAGTCACCGACTCCTGGAAAAGGACTAAAATAGTAATCTTTTTGAAAAAATTGAAATCACTGGAGGAGCTTGGTTCCTACCATCCTATTTCCCTCATTAATGCAGATGCCAAAAAATTTGCCAAGATTCCAGCTCTTTGCATTGCCCCTCACATGACCACAGTGATATCATGCAAGCAACATGGTTTCATACCTGGAAGTGATGCTATTGCCCATGTAAAAACTGCTGTGGCCACATTCGATATGGTATCAAAATCAGGCATGAATGTGGGCATGATAATCTTAGAAGCTGAAAAAGCAATGACAGGTTAAGCTTGTCTTGTCTCTGGGCAACGGTATCAGCTCTTGGCATTGGAGACTGTTTTAAAAAGCTGGTACAGTCTTCATAACATATTCCCATGGGCCAATCACAATATCTTAGTACTTCTCCCACCTTGTTTCAGATCCATCGGGGTACAAGGCAGGGGTGCGAGCTGTTCCCTTTGCTATTCACTGTATATATGGAACCATATCTGGGCTCTCTGCAACTCAATGAGCATATCCTGCCTGTTGTCTCTGGTGATCTCGCACTTAAAATCGCAGCTTATGCAGATGATGTGACAATCTTTTCCCCGATCCCTTGAGAGTTCCAGTTTTGTTCAAAATTAGGCTGATAGATTTGTGGAATTTTCTGGCTACAATACTAGATTCCAAAACTGTATCTTTTGACAGATTGATGAAAACGGCTAACCAAAAGTTTACCTGTCAAAATGTAGATGGGATTTTATGTGTACATTTCATCATGAAGAAGAGGAAAATTCCTTATACTAATTCTCAAATGGTGTAAAACAGATGGATCTAAATTGAAAACTGAATCCACAAACCTCAAAACTGAACAAATAAGTTCTGGGACTTATACTGCAGTAGCTATTATCTTTCACGAAAGAGCTAATATAACATCTGGACACTACACAGTCTATCTAAAGTGTAAAAATGGATAGACAAAATGCAATGACAGCAATCTTATATTAAAACCAAAACTGCCTTCCAAACTATTACATTCTTACCTTTTGTTTCTTTAACCAAGGTTCTAAGGAAGAAAATTAATGTACTGTGTTTTTTCTACATGTATTGGCAGGGTTTTAGACTTCATTTGACCTATCAGGGGTGATGTCTTCAAAAAGTTGTCCAAAATTCAAGACTCCTTTTATCTTCCACTAAGGATTTAATGATTTAATATGAAATCTGGATACTAAATTGTCTAATTAAAGGGAAAAATGGGTTGGACCCAATTAAATCTCAGAAACCTTAAATTGAAAACTTTCACTCTCCAAAATTGTCGTCAACCAAAGCTCTACCTACTGTTTGTATAAAAAAAGTAGTGTATGAGATTTTGTCTACATGGATCATCGCATTTTTAGACATTATTCTGCCTACCAGGGATATTATATTTGTACTATTGTACCAGGTATAATAATGAAACAATATTTTTAAGATACGTTAGTTTAGATGAGTGTAGAAACTGTAGGTAAAAGAAAAGATTAATGATTTGTACTGAGTGCAATGCATATAGTCAATTATTTATAGTGAAATGCTGTGCAGTTTTGAGGGGGCTTTCTTCAATATATGTGATTGTTTATTCCCCACTGTTGAAGGTTGAATAGTCCTAGAGTACACGATCTATGGTGTGCAAGCATTAAAGCTAAGAACAGTAGAAAAAGGAAAATGAAATGTTTTTCTATAATGTAAAATGCTGTTGGAGCATATGAAATTTGTAGTGTTTCTGGAATTTTGTAAATGTAATACTAATTTATTTTTATGTTCCTTTTTTTAACAGCGGTTGGAGTTATATCTCTTCACATGTTTCAATATACTTGTAGTGCCAGATGAGTTTGCTTGAGGTATTGGTGTAACACAACTTGTTCAATTTTCTACTGTTTTCAAAGTGTTCTATGTGCTGCTATAGTTTTTAAAAAAGGAAAGAACTCTTGGATTATTCTTTTAATTGTTTTACTCACTTGGGGCATTCTACTGTTCACTTTGCACTGGGAGCTGTGTTATAGCTCCGGGGGGATTGTTCTGACTTGTTTCCGAATTTCAGGAAGTGAGGAATTAAATTTATCAGTTTGTGCTCTAGTCTTTCCTGGAGTAAGCACACGCTCGACCTCATAAGGAGCCGATGACGCGGTCGCGCAGCACGCGCGCCGCTGGCTTGCCAAATGCACGCCTAAGGCAAGTCCGTCTGTGCCTGTCCTGGGCCGACAGGGGCCAAGGGCCAGAACCCCTGCCAATTTACTTACCAACAAGTGTGTCAATAGCACCGAAAGGCTGAAACACTACAGGACATTGCTCAGAGGCAAGTGTGCTCACTCTATGCTTCCGGATAGCTCCACAACTCAGTGTCCTCCCTGTCCTTGAAGGTCCCACAATTCCTCCTAGAAGTAAGGCCATTAATATGCTTCTGCTCAATTGTCGCTCGCTCCCTAAGCACGTGTTAGAAATTCACCTTCTCTTGGAAACAGAAAATCCGGATGTGCTATTTTTAACTGAGACTTGGTTAAACAAGGATGCTGACCCCTACATTGTTCAGGTGCTCCCACCTGGTTACTGTATTCAGAGGCTGGACCGGAGGTCGGGACGGGGAGGGGGGATTGCTATTATTTATACAACTGATTTTAAATGTCGCGTTACTTATGATCCTTTACCTGACTGTTAAAGTATGTTTTTTACTATCAACGTTTCCGCTGTAAACACCTTCTCAGTGATATTAGTGTATTGCTCACCTGGCCCTTTAGGCCTCTTTGGTCAGGATCTTCCAGACATTGCTGCCAATTTGGCCGGCCCTCTCTCCAATTTCACACTGCTGGGAGACTTTAATCTTCATTTTGACGTGCCACTTCACTCATCCACCTTAGATTTGAATGTTGGTTTGGGGACGTTCCAATTGATCCAAAAAATGAGTGGTTCCACTTACTCTAAACACCATTTATTGGACCCTATATTTTCTAATATTCATAATATTCTGGTTAGGGACCCCATTCCCATACTTTGGACAGACCATCTGCTTATCTCTTTCTCATGGGCCTCACAAGATGTCACTATTCCAGCTATAAAGACTAAAAAACGTACCCGATCCTGGTCCAAACTTCCTTCGAAGTCTTGGGTGGCTATCCTTGAAGATAGCCTGCCCATGGTGGACCTAGATCCTGTCACGGCGAATGATTTTAACAACTGGCTTGAGTCATCCCTCATCTCTGTTCTCCCCAAAAAACGTATTTATAAAATAGTAGTAATTAATAAAAATGCACGGTAGGCCCCAAAACTCCGGGAGTTCAAACAATCTTGTAAGAGATTAGAAAGGAGCTGGAGAAAGGACTATCTGGTCTAAAATAAAACTGAATATAGAGCAGCAATTAAACTTTATAAAGCCAAAATAAAGGGCGCCCAAACTCTTTATTATCAAGATAGAATTACATCTGCAGCAACCCCCCCTGTGAAATATTTCGGATTTCAAAAGCTCTCGCTACCCCATATACCCCCCCTAATACCAGTAAGCAGAATTTTTTTCAAATAAAATACAATTGATTTACGGGTCTTTTCCACAGGCCAAAGTCCCTCAAATGGATCATATGTCTGTTACCACAAATCCAATCCAACTATGTTAATTGGTAGAATTCCCTCCCCTGACGATGACATTTTTCCAAGGGATCCTGGGCCGTTTAAAATCTGGCTCCCCTCTAGACCCTGTTCCCCCCTTAAAGCAAGTTATTAATTCAGTATCCCCAGTGATACTGGACTTAATTAATGCCTCTTTGCGGACAGGAATTGTACCCCCTGCATGGAAGCTAGCAATGGTTAAAGCCCTCCTAAAGAAACCCAACTTGGATCCCGAGGAGTTGGCAAACTATCGCCCCATATCCCTGTTATCTGGAGTTAGCAAAATTGCTGAGAGGTACATGAACTCCATCCTCTCCTTCTTTTTGGAAAACAATAACTGTCTCCACCCTACACAGACAGGATTTTGAGCACAGCAGGGTACGGAAACTGCTCTTCTCAGTGTTATGGAGGAAGGCAGAAGAATACTTGATGGTGGAGGCTGCGCTGCCCTTATTCTCTTAGATCTTAGCACAGCCTTTGACACCGTGAACCACCAACTACTGATTCAACGATGAATTGTGGGAGTATCAGGAACCGTATTAAAATGGCTGCAGTCCTTCCTGGAAGATAGATCTTTCCCAGTCCTGAAAGATGACATAATGTCAAACCTGATGCCATTAAACTGTGGGGTACCTCAGGGATCTTCCATAAGCCCCACCCTATTCAATATTTATTTGGGCCCTTTGGCCGAAATAGTATTGCCATTTGGGGTACAAATAGTCACTTATGCTGATGACACTCAGCTGGTGGTCTCTATCAACCAGCAAGACAGTTCCTCACCAGGCTAAGCCTCATGTATTGGAGCCGCTCTAAGTGGATGGATGAATCATACTTAAAGCTCAATGGCGCCAAGACTGAGCTTATGCTACTGAGCAACTCATCCCCCTTAATATACATCATCTCTGACCCAGTTGCATGGGTCCAGCCCCTAACCCCAAAGAACACATTAAGAGCCTCGGTGTGTGGCTTGACCATAACCAAGACCTTAAAGAACAAGCTCGAAAGGTTGCGGCTAGCTGCTACAGAATGCTGATGCTGATTTGAAAGATCCTCCCTCTGTTACCTTTTAGTGCTAAAAGGCTGCTGGTTAAAGCATTAATTCTTTCGCGGTTGGATTATTCCAACGCACTATATCTTGGAGCACCACCCCGTATGATCAGAAGACTGCAGACTGTGCAGAACTGTGCAGCCCATTTGCTGATGAATACTCCCAGGATTATGTCGGCCAAACCTGCTCTTGCTGCCCTCCACTGGCTCCTTATTAAAGAACAAGTTCAGTTTAAGGCTTTATGCATCGCTCATTAGGCACTCTCTGGTAAAGGCTCTCTTTTGATGTGTTCTCTCATCCAGCCCTACCACCCAAATAGAGCTCGGAGATCTGAAAATAAGCTACTGATCACAGTCCTGAAAATCAGAAGAGTTCGAAGCAGGGGCCGACTCTTCTTGTATAATGTGGCAAAGCTATGGCACCTTCTACCTCCTCATATACGCTTAGAGGCTGACTACCTGATCTTTCGAAAGAAAGTAAAAACACATAATTTCCCTTGATGTCCGCTTAAGTGTTAAGTTGCGGCCGTTAGCGCTGAAATGCCTACGGGTGAGCATGCGCTTTATAAATGCTACTTTCATTTCATTGCATTTCATTTCACCCATACCGTCAGAAAGACATCCATCATTCCTCTAAACATTCATGAATACACTTACTTAGTTACATATACATCTACTAGCACAGCAAATCAATAACTTATACAGCTACTGTCATAAATATTCAGTGCTACATGCAAGCACTTACTCAGTCTCTTACTTACCCATACAGGCAATCGCACATCCACTTGCTCACTGTTACAGACACTCATTCACCCGCTTACTCTCTCATATAGATATTCACACACTGATACAGACGCTGACACACCCTGTCACATACTCTTGTATTTACTATCACACTCAGGCACACACTAATACAGACACTAACACATCCAGTCACACACTCATCGTTACACTGACACACCAAGACACACACTCATGCATAGACTGATATATCCAAGTAAATACTGATGCATACACTTGCACATACAGACACACCCTTATGCATACACTGATACATCTGGGCACATACTGTTCTATACACTATAACACCCAGGCACCCCTTATGCAGATACTGAGACATTTAGACACACACTGATGCATACACTGACACACCCATCTCAATTACCCATATAGCTGCTTACATACACACTCACTCACCCATATAGGCATTCACACCGTTACTTTCTCAGGAATATAGTCACTGACACATACACTCATTGACTGATTGAGATAATCAAATACACATCCATTGACTCAACCATATAGGCACTTAGACACCCACTGAATTAATCATACATACAGTCACAGTGTCACTTCATTGCCCATACAGCCACTCACTCAGTCACTCATAGAGTCACTCACAAAATCACTCAATCACTTATACAACCGTAGACACAGCCACTCAATCATTCTTAGAGCCACTCACAACCAGTGTCTCACTCATACAGCTGGTCACTCACCCAGTCACTCTCTCATACAGTCACTCAGTCACCCATACGGGGACTCACACACCCATAATGTCAGTCATACATCCATGGCAAATATGGCTAATTTTAATGTTACAATACCTAGGTTTCATAACCACATTAGTAGTGAATGAATGTCTGATTCTCCTACCCTGCCGACAATTGTGTATAAGCCTGGACTCTTCTTAATACCTTCGAATCTAGAAAGGATTAAAGCTAAGTTAGATGACCATGTATTTCTTTTTCAGTAAACCTGGGCTGAGAGTAAGGTTTTCCCAAAAACTGCTTTGCAAGTTGGTTCCATAATGGTGGGTCGGAGTCTAAGAGCATGTGACAGGAGGACCCACTCTGATCCAAACAAGACAACTACTTTTAAGAGAGGCTGCCAGAGTAGTGTATTCGAATATGTGGTATTGATGCTCAGTTATGTTCAACCTAAGTGATATGAATATTGAAAGGCATAATGATAGCAACCACAATCCTTTGATTATTATTTTACTGGGAGGGGAGCTTCATAGATCATCTTTACTTAAATATTCCAAGGCTCCTAACCCATTGTAGTTAACAACTGTCACAGAGTTACATGGCAAATCAGAAGATACATGCAGAGATTTACCAGCTGTTTGTATACTTCATGTCAGGTTTTGAAAACATAGTCAAATACATTTCTTTAGTAAACTGAAGGCTATTTTCTATAAGGAGTTCCAGAGTAAACCTAAAAACAACATTAAAGATCCTAAGTGGTTCTCACTATAGTGTAAGTAGGCCAAACATTTGCTGAAAAGAGAAGTCCGGGAGTGCAACAGAGGGGAAATAGGTGGTGCAGATCTTAAGTATAATATGCTACTGAATACAGCTAAGCATAATTGAGAGGGTAGCAATTCACAACACCTGTTGCAGGCTCTCAAAGTAACTGAAAACTGTAGCCTTCTGGTCAATTACTATGCATGGGAGTAGTGAGCATCACAGCCTAAGATGTTATCATGTTTCACCTGATAAATTTGAAGACCACTTTTCTGTGTTATATTCTAAAAATAGTGCAACTGAGCACTCAGCTAATGGAGGGGTTACATGGCCCTGGTAATGGCCTAGTGGAACAGGCTTCCAGGATACACACTGAGATCTTTTTTTAGACTCAATTAGACCCTCTATGCTATTAACAGCTTAACATTCCAAAAGGCATCTGGACATGCCCACATCACAGGGATCTACGCAAGTCTGAACCGCTTGCTTTGGGCTTCTTATGTGAATCTTTTGTTGAATGCAATTGCCTCAGTGGAGGAGAATAATTTCTGTGTTCAAAAAGGGACATGCAGGCTGCCCAGCAAACTATATGCCCATTAGCCTCATAGATAATCTTCAAAACAATGAGGAAAGCAAGTCCTATTGAAGTTACAATTCTGTATGGATAAAGAGCAAATACTGTAGCCCTGGCGTTTGGAATTCTATGCTATAACTGGTACCTTGGATCAGGTGGTCAAATTCTCCCTTCTCTGAAATATGTAATTCTGTCCAAACAGAGGCTTTATGTAGCATTTGTTGATCTTCAAGCAGAATTTTATTTGATTCCCCCACAGTAATCTTTGGAGAGTGTTGTCTAATATGAGGACCCCTAGTCACCTTATTAATATTCTAATTAGGCTGCTTGAAAGGAAGTATGCTCAGGTCAGATGGGGAGAAAAGGTGGAGCTGGTAAATTGTATCCCAATATTAGAAGGAGTGTGGCAAGGGTGCCTGTTGTGCCCAGCCTATTTACACTATATGTAAATGACGCAATAGAAGATTTACGGTCATTTGTCAATGATTCCTATTCTCTGAATGGGAAAAAATCCTGATTCCTTTCTTGGCTGATGACTCGCTCCACATATCAAAAGTACCCATGGGTCTTCAAATTTTGTTGAATACATTTTTAGGATTTTGCGATTCAAGGGGCCTTGAGCTGAATTGCTCTAAAACTAAATACATGGTTTTTGACACTGGATCCTCTAGATGTAAAAGCGTTAAAGCCGGTGTTGAAAATCTTGGCAGTGAATTTAGCTTTGCTTATCTGGGGGTGACCCTGTCAGATACGTTTAAGCGGGATCCCCAAATTGATAGAGGATCTCTTACTATTTCACACAGAATATAAAACAATCTAACGTTTTCATAAAGCCAGATATACCTAATTGATTTCTCCAGCTCTATAGGCCTACCCTGCTAAGGTACTTAGTGCTGCATTATTTGGTGCAAAGCTTTTAGGGCTACACTGATACATATAAGCTTTTAGTAGGAGAAAATAGTTTTACTAGGGCTTTGGTAGTAGATCCAACTAGTACACCTCTCATTCCACTTCACTATGAACTAGGTATTAAGTGTGCTTCTGACATGTGCAGTTGAAGCCACTTGTATTCTAGGAATGCATTTGGACAACACCAGAATAACTTGATTATAAAGATTACTTACATGGCCTAATAAGGCTAGATCACCCTCTTAAGGTTGCCCAGTTAAGGTTTATCTATCACTGGTGCAAGAAGTTAAAGCTATTAAAATTCTGGGAAACACCTGAACATATTTCTAAAGTGGATTGCCTTGCTCTGAAAGCTGTATGCTTGCACTATGTCCATGAGTTCCAAAATAGAAAGAGTAATTTGGGATCCTTGACTGAGAAGTTCCTTGAGATTAAACCAGCCCCAGCATTTAACCATTTTGTAGACACTGTTACCCCTCCTATTGCCAAAAGTCTTCATTTTAGGTACAGGTATGACTTTCTGATCCTGATAACATTTGTGATTGCAACCAACAGCCCTGTCACCCAAACTTTGGGCTTATAAACAATGTAATAGCTACAATGGTTTGTATTCCTAATTAAATACAAAAATTAGTGAATTTAAATGATTCATATCAATGAAGAAAGAAATAATGAAACGGTACCCTTAAGAAATGTATCAAAAAATGTATTTTTCTATCTTAAAATGTTTTTATACAAATACACGATAATACAAAAAATGCTCCTAGAATTACACAGACATATGTCAATAACAAAGACAAACTTTTGTGTAAACATAAATAGTAATAGTGGCAAAAGAAGGAAAAATGATGCACAGAAGCAAGTTTGTAGAATCACAAAAACACTCAATGCTTCCTCTGATTCTTTGCCAAGAAAGGCGTCGACGGCGTTTCGACCATAGTCATTTAACAGGTCATCATCAGGACAAATACATAAGGAGCAACTGTCAATCTTTTAAACGAGGTAGAAGACAAAACTCAGGCAACATGAGGACGCAATGGTCACTCAGTGAATTAAACAAAATGCAGTTATGCATGGCCAGAGAAAAGACAGGGAGGCTATTGAATACATATATAGTTTGGTTCCTCTCCCGGTCGGTCCAACCAATTGGAATCCGAAATGGAACAGCAATTCGAGGATCACCGCATTCCAAAGTACATCTACATGTACTCCAATTATTGTTCCATTTAAAATTCTGAATATATATATATAACTCTACTGAATAAACTACTTTGATGAGGATGAACACCTTGCACCATATCTTAAAAGAAGCAAGTGAAAAATCCTGGTAGGCCAATTCATATCTGTTTTATATATTGTTCTGAGAGACAATGTATACCGATCGTTTTTCCACTTTAATTAAACCCTTAAAGAAAAACAGTTCAGCAGCATTTCTCTCTGATCTGCTGTCTGAATAACGACTATCATTCATCTGTGTAATTTTTCCCAAGTCACTGAGAAGCTTCATTATTAGCCCTAAAACTCAATGGATCCGCTCAAACTCCATAACTGTAGCATTGCATTGGTTCATTACGGTTGGCAAGTCATAGAACACAAGCCACAATACACTGGTACCAACCCTATATCTCTACCTTTCTCAATTTGTGTCTCACTATGAGATCACATTCATTCCAGTTGTGACTGAGATGTATTAAAGCATTCCATCCATCTTTTTTTCAGTCATTGAGATGCTCTTACTTTGAGGAGTATATGCAGACATGGGTCCTATGCACACTTCACCACAGAATGAAAGATGCACTTCACTGATACCCAAAGGCTTGAAACATAAATCAGGTTGCTAATTTTTCCTTACTAAGTATATATGGCCTTGCAGGATCTCTAAATGATTTGTATAAACTGGCCCCTGTTTGTAGTGGCACAAGATGCAAAAAAGATGTGCCACATAGAAATGTTCAGTGGCTACATTTTGTAGAGCATTCAATTCACATAGTTTTATTTCTCTCCGCATGATACCTTGAGACCCATTTCTTGTTAAAATCTCTAAATAAAATGTATATTCGTCTAATGTTCAAGCAGATGTTTATGAACATGTGAAGATATATGGGTAATGTGGAATTGGAACTGATGAATGTGGAATAAAGTTTCCAGATTTTGAGTCCACATCATTCGGTTATAATGGGTAAGAGATTATGGTGTAAGGCCATTCTGTCATACAGTCCACTACAGAAAGTAATTGCTTAGTGCAACATAAATATAGGCATTCAGACTCTAAAGAGCATGCATGAACATTTTGCATAAATGTTCCAATTAGCCCAGCCCAGAAAGAGGCAGCAAGTAGCACATTCAACTATTGGGATTATTGTTCTCAGGGGAAGCCCAGTAGATTACTGCCATTGAGGTCAGTAGGTGAGGTGCTCTCTTACCTTGAAGTGGTATGGAACAAAATAGTGGTTGGGAAAAAGGAGAGGCCTTGGTATCTGGTGCGAGTTAGTGTGTGAAAAGTCAGCTGCCCTCACTCACATCACTACATTTTTAAATATGTGAAGTTTTGATAAAATGAGGTCTATGTCAATGTAGATAATGTTTGCTGCCCTCATTGTTTCAGTTTTGAAATTGTGCATGTTTAGACATTATGATCTACCTACTGTTTGTTAGACCTGACAACTTTGGTGTAGTTTTACCCTAGAATATTTGTATTTACTACTTTGTTTTTAGTGAACCCATTTTTGTTGGGATTAGGACTCTGTGCACTTTACTACTGCTTGTGCTCTCTTCCTTACTCATGGTAAAATTGGTATATACTTGATTATCTAATGTAATGTCCTTATAAGATCCATTTAAATGAGACTACATGTACCCAGGGCCTGTAAATTGAATACTAATATCAGGTTGCAGCACCTATTGTGACACCCACTAAGGGACTACTGTAAAACATATACCAGGCCTGCAACTGCAGCCTGTAGTGCAGTCTTAAACTATTATTTCGACCTGGCAAAATAAACATTTTACCAGGCCTAAACCTTCCTTTTAAGTACTTATAAGATGATAAGTATATGGTATTTGAAAAGTAGGACCTGGTTACTAAGGGTATACATGTCCTGGCAGCTGAAAACTTGCAAAGTCGATTTACACTGTAGCAAGACATCCTCACCCATAGACTAACACCGGAGTACACTACTACATTTATTAAGTGATCGCATCAGTTTGGGAGCTGATGGAAAAATACTTCTTCTAATTATTTGAATTATAATTTAAAATCATATTTCATGGTAAAGCCATCTTTAAATTACTGTTTTAAGAATGGCCCGTGTATTTATTCACAATTATTTATGAATTATTATGCAAATATCTCATGTGCACCTAATGATTTCTTTAAATCTACATTAAAAAATCAGGCACATGAGCAAACACAACATTAGAAAACATACAATACAATAAAACATTAATTAATACATTCAAAAGTGCTCTCATATGTGACCAGTCTGATAGTAAACATGTTTCAGGGGTTTTAATCATTGAACAATGAACCTCTTGCTTAAACCCAGGTGGGTACAAATCGCTCTGTTTATGTAGGCCTTGCAAACTGTTAGTGATTGCCTATGATAAGGGATAAGTTAAAATATAACGCTCCCCAAGTGTACCTGTCGATAAGTTTCAAACCTCTTCTTGCTTTTGGGTTCTCCTCAGGATGTGATATGTGACTTCAGCGTCACTGGATCCGAAGCTGCACGGGGCAGGACAACACAGGACTCTGTGTCACAGCACCGTGCAGCTCCTGATGCAGCTACATGGAACTGACAAAGCATGTTGCACAGCTTTGCATCACAGCACCGTGCAGCCCCTACACCTAGAACAAAGGTACTGATCTTGGTCCCGTACTCAACCAGTGCCCCATCACAGTCGGCCTGAAAGGGAAACATGGCAGGTTTTGTGCCTTTTGATGCAACTTTTGATTTTAATATTTCAAAACTCATAACTTTGGTTCTACTGATTGGATCTTTAGCAATTTTGCGATAATTTGCGAAAGTCAATTTTAAAAATTCCGCCCACCCCTTCTTTAGAGGATACAATGCCAATGTCAGTGCGTAAGCAAGCTGTGGACATGCAATTGCAGTAATAATAATAATAATAATAATAATAATAATAATAATAATAATAATAATCCACATTTGTAAAGCGCGAACAATCATCCATAAGGGTCTCTAGGCGCTGGGGGCCGTCGGGAAGATTAAGCAAGCTGTTGCCCAGAGTCACATGGTGCTGGGCTAATCTGCCGCCGGCGATCGAACCGTGATCCCCCGATTCCGGAGTCAGTCGCCCTGGCCGCGGCGCCAAACCTCTTACACTGTGTGGGATCAGTCTCTTTCTAGGGCATGGACAGAACAGAACGATTGGTTAAATGCCAAATTGGCCCGGTGTAGATGAGAACTGACCCAAGGGGCGTTTATTGGAAAACTGGTAATCAACAGTTGTAAAACTAAGGGAGAAGCTCCATGCCTGTTTGAATTGGATGATAATATATGAGCCGGATTGTTAAAGTATGACAGTTCCCCTTGGGGTATCAGTCCTTAATGTCTGTGGGGGATTGCCCCCTAAGGATTGAGCTAGTCCGATCGAAGAGTAAACTCACAAGGGATCTAGGGGGCAAATGGGCGCACTCAAATAAGGAAAAATAATTTTTTTTAAACAGGTCAAAGGGAATAACCCACAACTAGGGGAGAGAAAGAGGGACATTCTCTAACAGTGCTGCTTCAGTAGCTGCATGCAAGGAAATTGGGGGGGGGGCACAGCAGTAAGGAAGCACTGTTTGAATATGAGTGGAGAGACTTCCCATTCTCTGCATTCGCTGAGCAATATCAAGGGGTCGCCTTGTTATCAGGGGGGTTATCCATCCAATAGACAGCGGGCTCGGAGTCTGGGAGTGCCAAAAGCATAGAAATTCCATACGAGTCACATAGTCTATCAGGGGCTGCCCGAGGCAGAGGATCTTTGTTTCAGTAAGTGACAGTTTGTGCGACATCTGCCCCATAGCCTTGATATGACATAGCCGAGTAAACCAGGCTGCTGGTGAGGGATTAGAGATCATTTTCAAGGTTAGGGCTATAAGCTGCTTTGCTAACCCAGTCATGTAGCAGTTGAGGTACCAGTCAGAGTGAGTCGTCACATTGAGTGTAAATGGTCTGGCCCTGTCAGGACTCAGGCATCTGGTACAGTAACATGGGACTGGGGATAGGATTGTGGTGCTGCATGCTGGTGCTAAGAAGGTCTGATCTTTTCAGATGAACCCTTACTACCCGAGGTGTTAGCAGACACGGTATATCTCTTTTGACATGCCCCCTGTCTTGTTTATAGTGGCGTGCCCGGAACAAGCCTTTGCTTGGCTTACTGTTCCAGTTCTGTGACCACGCACCTTTGTTTGTTTCAGACGCCGAAAGACCTGATACATTGTTTCTTAGTCCCAGGTAACGTCTTGTATCCTGACCATGTCCTGAGCGTGGATTTCCCTTTTCTGCATGTTTGTGACCTCCTTCAGAAGCCGCAACTTGTGTCCCGGATTTCCTTCATTCCTCGCGCTCCTGCTCAGCATTGCCCTGTAGCTGAGTCGGTAGCGCATTTTTCTCACTTCCACACGTTACCCACACACACAACTGGATTTTACCACGAGTGCCATTGCTTTTTTGGTACTTTTTCAGACTATCTGCTTAACAGTTTTTGGGAGAACACTGATAACGTGGTTCTTAATTGACTCACATTGGAAGGACATCCTTTTTTTATTTTTTGCTTTTGCCTCTGCACATTTTGGCAGCAGCCACTTATTTTATTGAAGGACTGGCTATACTTCACTTCTTCTACTGACAGGGTGTGGTACAAGTCTCCTGCTCCTGCACCTTCAAGGGGAGTGAGAATAACTCCCCCATATCATCCACAAGGAGACAATTTTAGAAACTGGTGGCTGGTGAGTGCATTTCTATTTTCTCTGGGTTGGCATGCATTACCATAATATCAAGGGATAATAGTACTTGTAGATTTAAGGCTAACAGACCTTCTTATTTTCTTGCAGCCTTTTCCTTGTCCTGTCATATTCCCAGAACATTGCCTGTCCCTCAAATTGGGAAAGAGTGGTGGTCACTCTGTTAATCAGTCCCCATACTTTTCGGAAACAGTTATCTGTGGTGGAGTTTCTTCACTTAACTGTCAGACGCTGTTTTCGGGGAATGTGGGTAGTGTATCTTGGCTCCTGTGGAATCTATTGTGACACCGTCCCATATAAGAGACTGGATAATTGTAAAGTATTCCACTGATATGGGAAAGCCCAGTATGTTTTTAATGTTCTTTCAAAATATCATGAGAGAGGGACATGATGAACAGATGTGCCAGAAGTCCCCAACTGAGGCACCACATCTCCAACAGGCAGTAGAGGTGGCGGCCAAAACGGTGTGCAGTCATTCAGGGGTGTAGTACCATTGCAGCATTAGTTAATACATAGACCCCTGTTGTAATATACTGCTGTGGGTCTCAGGATTCTCAAGGAAGAGGAGCTACCACTGTTTCTACGAGATGCCTGAGGCACTCTTCTGCTCCCATTTAGTTTGGTTGGAGTGATGTGGTGTGGGAGTAGGCACGGCTGTTGTAATAAGCTGTAAGATTTTGAAGTAAGTCCCCTAATTCCCTCAAAACAGAGCACTAGGGTTTAGGATGGGGTGAGAAAGCAAGCAGCACCTGTCACATTAGGAGAAAATAGGGACAAGTAGCAAAGCTGGAAGTATTGATGGCGAGATTTATCAGGGACTGCATAGTCAATTTTACATTGCACAAAGGGCTTAATGATTTATCCTTGGAAAAGCTACTGTCGGGTTCTACATTACCCCCTTTTCTCAGTCTAGGAAGGAGCCAGGTGCAAGAGCTGATGAAAAATCAATATTACGGGAAACTGGGGTGTCCAGGGAGGAGAAGGTAGTGAGGTCTCTCTCGACTAAAAGTCTATCCTAAATCTCCAGGACTGTGCGAGTTGGGGTTGCAGGATGTGCCCTCTGGGTTCAGTGCTGCTGCAATAGCACGCTTCATAGCGGCCTGCAAGGCACAACCCTGTTCCTATATTGCTATTGTTTTTCACTGTCCTGAACCTTCCAGTAGGAGATGAAGTGCAGATGCAACCCCACAGTTCCAGGGCCGCATTAGAAGACTGTTTAAGATTCAGCCTTGCTTTCCCTTCCATTCTTCTTTATGGATCTGATATTATTCACGGGGATGGGGGTAGGAAGGGACCTGAAGAGAAATAACAAACATGTGAGGACATTCCTCTTTATCACATTTATGTGTCCCAACCAGGAAATGTCGAGGTGTTTCCATCTGTGCAAATCCTCCAGGATGGCTCTGAAATGGTTTCTACTAACTGAAACGCTGAGGGTTAATACTTAGTGTGCACCGATGAGTATATAATTAATACAATGTTTGCAAACAGTATAAAGTTCCACTCCACCTTCAGTGGCGCACCGTTCAAGCCACTAATATACAAAAGATATGTCAATCAGTGGAAGGAGTGGAATAATAGTCAATATCCAACAATTAAATAATGCAGTCCTGAAAATCTCTTCCAATTAGATTCCTTTATTCTTTCCAAGTATTTTCAAACATGATGCTCCAACAAATTCTTAAGTGTCCAATCAGTTGATTAAACGCATTTTAAATAACCACAGCCAACGCGTTTCGTCCCTGTTGGGACCTCATCAGGGCTGTAGAAATAAAAGAGAACATATCACTAATCAGTACATTAAGAGTATCTACTACCAGGAATTATATTTAAAAATATAAAAACTAAAAAATATTATTTTTATAAGCATTTATTATAATAACCTGCCTATATAACAATCTGGAATACAAAAGATCACATAATTATTGCAAAAAGCATAGCCCATTACGTCATGTACTATCTGCATACAATCATTATTCTTGACTTAAAGCTAATATTTATTACTGTCCTAGAATTTCTTATAATCTAGTATTATTCTTTCTATTTACATTCATTAGAACAGATTTAATCAACTGCTCTAAACATCATTATTATTCACTGCCTGAATCTGGCCTAATTATCGCGAACGTCAACTATACAAAATAATGTTTTACATACCTCCTAAGTATTAATGCGTCAATAAAAATATCAATCGTAGAGGGATGCTAATATTCATAGAATACCCATTTTCTTCAAGATTTAGTCGCTTCTTCTTCCAAAGAAAATTTTAGAGCTTTCTATATATATAAAACATAATGTCTAATTAGTCTCCAATCCATAATATATATCCTAATATCATGACATTCATCATGGTAACAGCGTCTCCTACGATGCTTAACCTCACCTAGATCCAGGTGCGTTCCCCTCTTCTCTAGAGTATCTTCCAAAAAATGAATCATCAATAATGAAACCAATGTCTCAATGAAAATCTAAAAAAACAGTGAGGGAGGATATAATTAATATTCTTTCATGAACCTATTAAAAGAAACTTTCCAAATATAGCGGAGTGCTTGCCCAAATAAGCATACCTTACTATCTACGCATATTCGTTCCTGATAGCATCCACTGCCGGTATGGTAACTCCACTTGAATGCGTGTTTCCCGCCACTTCGTTTTTAAATGTGTAGTGCTCCAATCACAATCTCTGCTGATTAACCCTTCAATTTACATATATTATAGGTTGCTTCCCATCAGGTCTGCACAATATCGACCTCGGGTTTAGCATACTGTCAGTCCCCTCCTTACGTTTTAAACGGATGTATTTCTGCCTAATTGACCTATCCGAGGCGCCGTTACTTCAACAAGCTTCCATGCACCCGGAAACCGTACACGGTCCAATTATCATGCCCTGCCGGCTACCCACACGGAAGTAGCCAATAGCGAGCCATCATAAATTGCGAGCATGTTTCCTATGTGGTGCGAAACACCGTATTTATTAAATTTTAGTGCTATTTTCATGCTCGCACTCATTTTGTAACCTTATGCATCTATCACAATTATGCAACAATCACAATCTCTGCTGGTTAACCCTTCGATTGCGCACAATATCAACCTATCAAGTTTAAGTTACTGTCAATCTTACGTTTTAAACGGCTGTGTTTCCGCCTAATTAACCTATCCGAGGCGCCATTACTTCAAAAAGTTTCCATATCCCCAAAAGAGGTACATGGTCCAATTAGCATGCCCTACCGGCTGCCTATACATAAGCAACCATTGATGAGCTATCGTATATTTCGAGCATGTTTCCTCTGTGGTCCGACACATCGTATTTATTATCTTAACGCTATTGTCATGCTCGCACTCACTTTATAAGCTTATAAGTCTCACACAATTATATACCGAGTCTGTTTTGAACTTTTACGCAAATCTAAAATATCGAGCGCCCCTCGAATTCGACAACATAAAGAGATCTCTCAGAAATATAAATCTGATCATTCTTTAAATTACTGACAAATCTGAAATATCAAACACCCCTCATTTTGGGCAGCAATTATTAGAATTTCTCTGAACCGTCCAACGTCTGTACCACCTTGAGTAATACAATATTAATGCGCTCCTCCAAAGATAAAAAATCAATTAATGAAGACACTATTTCCTGAAGAATGCTTTGTCCTGTTATCATTTATAACTTCAATTGGTGTTATGGAGTGACTAGTAACATGACCAAAGCACCACATAAATTGCTGATTCATGATATAATTATCATCCATCATTTTAAACATAACCAAAGTCCAAAACTAACTTGATAAAAGAAAGCCTAATCAAGAACTCTATGTTATCACGATTGCATCATTCCAGAAAATAATGAAGCTCGGTATCACTATTAAGTCTAAGTTCCACCGCTCTACAACGACTAATCCATCTGGCTTCGTTCTGCCTAATCCTAAATTCAAAATTGCCTCCTCTCTTTCCAGGCAAAATTCTTTTTATGCCATGAAACCTAACATCATTTTCTCTTGGATGCTTCTCCTTAATATGTAAATATAGTGGGGATCTACTATCATGATTCATTATCGATCTTTTGTGTTCTTGAATTCCAAGCTTCAAATTACGTTTGGTACTTCCTATGTAAATTTTTTCACATGCACACATTATAGCATAAATGACTCCCACACTATTACAGTTCATGAATTCCCTGATACAATATCGTTTCTTGGTATTATATATGAAATCTTTAATTTTGTTGATGCCTAAACCACAAATATTACATGATCCACAAACATAAAAACCATTTGGCGGCTTCGACAGCCAGTTGGAATCCACAGTTTTTATTGGTTCAATATACTTTCTGGTTACCATTTCTCTTATAGTAGAACTGCTTTTGAATACCACCCCAGGTTTATCTCCAATGACATTAATTAGACCTGGCACGCCTTTCAAAAGATCCCAATTTTTTCCCAAGGCCATAAATATTTCATTTTTTTGTGAACAATAAGTCGTCACAAATGATATTCGCTCAGCAGAGCGACTTTTATCTTTCTGTACCAAGGTATTAGTTCTCTTAACCTTCATTATTCTGTCTCTGGCCTTCTTTAAATTACTCTTATGATATCCTCTCTGCATTAAACGTTGTTGGAGATTATCCAACTCCTTAATGAAATCATTTTGTGCACTGCAATTCCTACGTATCCTTATCATCTCCCCAAAAGGGATCTCTCTGATCACCGAAATAAGGTGAGCACTCTCAGTTCTTAATATAGAATAGGTGGCAGTGCTTTTTCTAAACAATCTGCTATTGATGGCTTCCCCATCAATAAATAGTTCCACATCCAAAAAGTCTATCTTTTCTGTATTGTGATTCATTGTAAAAGTAATATTGAAGTTATTACAATTGAGATACTCAAAATATTCGTCCAGTTCCACTCGACTACCTCTCCAAATCATTAAAACATCATCAATAAAACGGACCCAAAATAAAATATGATCCAATCATTCAGAGGCACCCCTACTCCAGGCATGCTCCCTCTCAAACCAACCCATGAATAGGTTGGCATAAGAGGGAGCAAACCTGGAGCCCATCGCTGTACCCCTGATCTGATGAAACCATTTGTCCTCAAAAAGGAAAAAGTTCTTATTTAAGATTAATTGACTCATTTCCACTAGCATTTTTGAGTGGTCCCTCAGGCTAGCACTGAAGCTTCCCAAAAAATTATTCAAAGCCTGCACACCTTTCTCATGATCAATACAAGTGTAAAGTCCAACCACATCTAATGTGACTAAACTCATATCCTGTTCCCATTTGATGTCCTGCAATTTATTCAGGCCATCCATGGTGTCCCTAATGTAGGATGGTAAGTTGGTCACTAATGGTTTTAAAAACAAGTCAACCAATTCCGATAAATGCTCGGTCATGCTTCCAGTGCCCGATACAATCGGTCTTCCTGGTGGCTCAGTTCCGGATTTGTGCACCTTCGGCAGCATGTATATAAAAGGGAAGGTGGGATTTTTTATATATAGATATTTAAATTCTGCCTCATCTATCAAGCCTTCTTCCTTCCATACGAATAATCTTTCCATAATATATCTGTTCGCTTGTTTAATAGGATTAGCATGCAGCTTGACATAACAACTAGTATCACTCAGTTATCTATACATTTCTTTACAGTAATCCATTCTATCCATAATAACAATATTTTCGCCCTTAGCAGCTTCCCGAATAATTATATTTTATCTGATCTTAAACTGTTTAGGGCTACTCGTTGTTCATATGTCAAATTATCCTTTGCATTTAATTGCCATTTACCCTTATCACCATGGTCCTCTAATCTATGAAATTCTTCCTTAGTTCGTTTGACAAACATGTCTATAGCAGCAAATTGGGTGCCCTGTGGAATACATTTAGATTTTGACCTTAGACCACCAGTACAACTATAGTCTGTTGACACATTTAATAATGAAGCAATATCATCCACTCCAAATCTCTCCCCCTCAGTCAGAGACATAAGTAATTGCACATCACGTAACTCTGCAATTGTCATTTCAGACCTTTTAATATTTGTATGTACATTTACATTCTTATCAAATGTTGAAAAGAAACTCTTCAATTTCAATATTCTAGAAAATCTGAACAAATCAATCTCTAATTCAGTGAAATTACAATGATTCTTAGGACAAAACGATAATCCTTTCTTCAGAACACTTAACTTCTCTAAATTTAAAATTCTGTTAGAAAGATTGATCACCTCTAATTCACTTTCTGGACTATCACTGCTAACCATATCCTCATCAGAAAAAATACCTACTTCTTGGTCTTGTCCTGACTGTGGGTTCCTATTCTGGTATTTTCTATGCTTCCTCCCCCTTCTTGTTCTGCAGAAACTTTTTTCTTTCCTCTTTTTATTTTCAATATTGCCTCAGAAAAAGACGATCTTTTCGTTGGGGCACCTCCTACTGCTCCCAATGGTGTGGGTTCATCAGTAGATGAAATACTGAAATGGTGTCCAATTAGGTCAGTTCCAGTTGTGTAAAGAGGGAGTGATAGTGAGACAAAGCTATTTCATGGATTTTGTTAGGCATAGAAAGTGTAGCAGATGAATGGTCAGGTTAAGTATGCAAGACTTACTCATATCAATCTTGTAGGACGATAATGCTTCAAAAGCATGGAAACACTGAACTACTGCTGGTAAAGAGGTCTCTGGCTCCATTAATGCTATCAGCAAAATGCAAGCACATAGGAGAACCTTGTGTTGCTGACTTCCAAAGGGGATATCGGCAATAGATTAACCTTGATGAGTGCAGAAGGCTAGGGGTCCTACCACTAGGACAAAGAGCAGGGGGGACAGGATCGCATCACTGTTGGGTACATCTGTGGAGGGAGAAGGGACGGGTGACCTGCCCATCCCCTCGGCTGGTGGCTGTGGGTGTAGCATAGGATGCCATGATATTGATTATCATTGTAGGTATCAGACCGATCTTGTGGAGAACAGCCTGATTCTGTTGAAAACCTTTTCAGAATAAAGTGAGAGTAGGCAGGCCAGAATGTTGTGAACCTGGACTTTCTCAACTAGGTGAGTGAGGCATCTGATGTTATCAGCCCCCTGTCATTGTTTACTAAAACTGACTTGATCAGCAGGGTCAAATAGCTCTGCCAAGAGGGACTCCAGGTGATTGGCCAATATGTTGGTGCACAGCTTAGCACCAGTATTAAGTAAGGTGATTAGCCAAAATGAGGTGAAAAGATTACAGTCTTTTTCATGTTTATTAATGAGTGTTATTTCAGCGGCCAGCATAGTCAGTGTAGGGCTAGTAGTGTGTGTAAAAGAGTTGAAGAGATCAAGCATGTGATGCTTTATGAGAGGGAAGGAAAGCTTGTAGAAGCAGACTGGTAGACCCCCGACCCCCCCAGAGCCCTTTAAGAGTATAGCACAGTTTGCCATATGTAAATGGTTTCTCAAGTTCCTGCATAATATGCGGGGCTAGAGGGGGCCAGGGACACTCATGAAGGTAAGAGTCAAAAGCGGTCTGTCTAACCCCGTCACTGCAATAAAGGGACTACAGTAGGACTGGTAGGCCTCCTGTTTGTCCAATTCCTGGACAGCCCAGCGTGAGCCCGCAACCCATAGGTATGATATATGAGAGAGAGCATATTGCACCTGCCGCCTGCGGGCCAAAAGAGTACCCACCTTATCACCTCCTTTAAAATGATTGTTTTAGAGCCAGAAGGACACTCTTTGCCCTGTTAATCCTGTGCACTCAAGTCATTCAAAATTAACTTTATTCGGCTAATTGAAGCGATAAAAGTACAACAACAAAAAAGAAAGCGGGTTATTCTGCAAACATTGTAATACATGGATATATGATCCATAATCAGTTAAGATCCCGCCATTTTAACAACCATAAAACAAACATATAAAATAAATAGGTAGACAATAAAACCATAAAACAATTAACAATCATCATAAAATACTACTCAACACGAAATTCATGGTCTGCAGCCTCCTTGGGGAACAACAAAATAAAATACACACCATCGTATAATGTGACAATTCATACAAAATAGAACACACATCATAAAAACCATGACAAGAAAAAAGAATACACAAATAAGATATCAGCCCACCATGACATAATTAGACCTGGGAGTAAAAAATTAAATTTGCCCAACATACACTTGCTCGTATTTACAATTAAAATAAGAAGAATTCGTATTAGACAAGACTGCAACATACAGAAAATACATGACATGATTAGGAACCATATTCGCAGGCTGACTCAAGGGAAGCCTATTCCTATGTCTAATTGCCCCCGTTAGGAAACAGGCTACCCCAAAGCAGACCATAGGTGACGCTAGAATTTGTAAATAGACCAATGCCGGCCTAACTTGTACAAAATTACAACCTCTAAGCAGAGGGAGGATAAACTTTCTGCGCAATAGATTGTAATAGGCACAGAAAAACGTCATATGAAGAGTATCTTGATCTGAGAAGTTGTCACAGGGGCAGGGATTTAATGTGCCCTCCTTAAAGTAACTTCTAGGGAAGGCTAGTAGCCAAGGAACCATATTCAGGCTAAATCTTGTCAGAACAAAAAGATGATAAGGTTTATTTATATAAGATAGATATGGTTGCATCTGTTGGCCGGAGCTCAATGTGACAAATCTTCTCACCATAGGTTTTTTCAATTGGTTCTCCTCCCTTAATCCTTTTCATCCATCTAAAAACTGCTGCTTGAGGTCTCTAATGGGCAGTTTACCCAATGCTATAGGACTCAAGAATAAATCGGGGCAGACAAGGATTTCCATCTGATCCTTAATGTATTTCATTCAAGGAATGTCTAACGTCCTTTCTAAGGTAAGACAGTCTCGGATGATCAGTTGATTAAAATTTAGGGTCGATTCTCAGCCAACGTAGTAGAGGCGCAACCGCAATCTGATCAGAAATAAAACCAGCTCCCAATTCCTCATGTATGTTATAGATTGGGGTGGATGCGGGGACCGAGAGCAGTTTACACATAAAAATGTTCTCGGCCCCTTGAATTTATTTGACATCTGTATAGCCCCAGAGGTCGCTGCCATAGGTGGCCATGGGAACACACTTGACATTATAAATCTTCATAAGTGCAGGGAGTGGTTTTGATCCTATTCTTTTTGCAAAGTCTAGAGTAGCCCCCGATTCTCTAACTAACACGTTCTTTTAATGCGCATGCTGCGTGCACCATGAACGTTGGTCATCAAAAAGAACCCCTAAATAGGGAAAAGTGGGGACTTTTACTAACTCAACTCCCTTGCAATAGAATTTAGCTTTCGCTGCCCTCCTTGAGCCTATGGTCATGGCATGTGATTTTTTTAAATTAGTAATTAAATCCAGCGACTCCATAAAATCTATAAAGCAATTTAAAAGCAGTTGCAGCCACCTGCAGTTCTGGCCACCAAAAACACGTCATCGGCATACAAAAATGCCGGAATCATTTTGGTACCGGCTCTAGGTATATCTTTACAAAAGGACGTCAAAGAATCCCCTAATTTATTAATATAGAGGGTGAAGAGCAAGGGAGCCAATATGCACCCCTGCTCAACCCCTCTTTTTACTTCCCAAGTATCTGTCAGGCTGCCATCCTCATTAAAACGTACTGCCGCTATTGTGTTTTCATGGTTGGCAGCCAGAAATGAATTCAGGTCAGCATCTAGCCCTATATCTTGAAGAATCAGCCACAGCTTTGACCTATTAACAAGTTCAAAGGCCGAGGTTAAATCCATGAAGGCCAGGTGGAGATCCCTGCGCTTTGCAACTGTGTACTTCCCTATCAGCAAATGGAGATTAAGGCATTGGTCCAGAGTGCCCTTCCCCTG
Organism: Triturus cristatus; assembly: GCF_964204655.1. NCBI lineage: Eukaryota > Metazoa > Chordata > Amphibia > Caudata > Salamandridae > Triturus > Triturus cristatus. The sequence goes on from NC_140585.1 coordinate 163,654,443, forward strand.
CCTAACACCATATTGGAGATCAGAGACTATGCTTGCTTGGTCAAGCCCCTCTGTTAGACGTGCCAAAACACCTTTCCCCAAGATTTTGGACGCAGAATCAAGGAGCGAAATGGGCCTGTAGCAAGCCGTATCATCCCTTGCCCCCTTTTTAAAAATTGGTAGAATAACCGCCTTTGCCCATGACGGGTTAAAACCAGACACACAAGCTGCATTAAAAACATGAGTTAAGATCTTAGCCCAAAGCTTGGGATCTGCCTTATAGAGATCAGCTGGTACTCCATCGGAACCTGGAGCTTTCCCCCAAGAGTTGATATAATTGCTTTATGAACTTCATCGGTTGTAAAATCAAGAGGGGAGTCTATTAGACCAAAAGCGGGTTTCTCTGTGGAAAAACCCTGAGGTCGTGTCACTATATATTTTTCCAAAATGTTGCACCCACATCTCAGCAGAAACTAAAGAGGCTTTACTGGAGTTTGGTGTATCGTCACACAAAGGACTGTTTACAACAGACCAGAATCTAGAACTGTTGGCCAGCACACTGGCTTGGCTAAGCTCCTCTCAGGCCATATCCCTTAACTACCTTTTCCTATTCTCTACTGCAAGTTTATAAGCCTTCCTTACATTTTTGACCCGTGATGCCACCCTCGGTTTTTGCTTAAGCTCCTGCATGAGTTTCTTATGGATGGTCATACAGGTTTCGTCAAACCATTTTTTAAATTTTGGGCACCTTGGTCTACTGGCTGTATTTAAATTAGAAACAACCTGCTTCACAATTAAGTCAAAGACATTAAGAATGGATCTTGGTTGGGAATCCTGGTCTGAACAGATCCTAAACTCCTGGGCACAGTTAGTGAACAAGCTATCAATAAAACTTTCAGGGGTGATCTTTTCCCACCTCACTCTAAAGGCTTGATCTTTAGGAGCAATATTAGCGTTAGTAAGTTGAGTCATGATCCTTCCCTTATTGACAGCATTTATGTTAAGGTCCAATATTAGTGGGTTATGATCACTAGCACAATTTCTTGTTACACTTAATCTCCCTATTTCCAACAACAACGGAGATTAAACCAAAATATGGTCGATTATACTGTGGCGTCCATGACCAACATACGTAGGTATGGGAACTGTCCTGTCCGATTGCTCGAGGCAAGTCAATTTATGAGCTGATAAAAGACTTTCCTATAAAATACCATATGAGGTGTGTTCAAAATGGGTTAACCCCTGAGGGCCATGTTCCTCCTCCAGCCTGCTGAACAATTAATGAGGCAAGTATAAATGTTAAAATCTCCCAAAACAAAGGGCCCGATTCACAGAACTAATCTGAGACAAAATCCTAAACTTACTAATTTTGGTATTCACAGAAGGCATTTAGTAGAAGTAAAGTTAGGATTTTGTCTTAAGTTTGACCTAAGACAAACTTAAGACAGACTTAAGACAGAATCCTAACTTTACTACTACTAAATGCCTTCTGTGAATACCAAAAGTAGTAAGTTTAAGATTTTGTCTCAGATTAGTTCTGTGAATCGGGCCCTAATATATCATGGTGTGCTTCTGAACTATCTCCATAGTTTTCCAAAAAAGCCTTAAGAGCCCTAAGATGCTCTGTCTCTTGTGTTCTAGTAAAAGAATTATAAAAATGAACCACTAGGAGGGTTGATAAAGTCTTCCCTTACAATTCTACTGCTAACATGTGAGGAGAACAGGAATCAATCAACTTTGCATTATAAAACAGCCTAAGATTGATCATCAATAATAGCCCCCCCCTTGCTCTGCCCATGTTGGAAGGTATAGCAAAGTTACAAAAAGATATAAACCCATCCAGGTAAAAATGGTCATTAGATTCCCATGTTTCCTGTAGGGCTTTAATGTGGTGTGTAGCAAGAAAAAGTTCTCAAGAGATGTCACCCTTTTTTGCCCTTTTTTGCCTTTTTTTGCCCTTAGGCCGGCAATATTCCATGTTAAAACTTTCATTATGTCATCATCAGTTATAATCAGGATAAGACCGGATTTTTCAATATTAGCTGGAATAATTTGTTGATTCAAGGAACAAGGAATAGTGGAGTTCGGCAAACTGACCATGGGAACAAGAATTTCTTCGTCCGGTATTTCAGATAAATTATCTAAGCTGTTCGCTGTTTTTCCAGGACCCTGTGATCCTTTGAGGACCGTGAGGACTGGGAGGATTGGAGCTGCTGAAGCCTCTACATCGCGGCAGCTACCCGGCGGGACTGCGAGGACCAGCAGGCTTAGCTGTAAGCATTGGCCGCAGCTGGGTCCTCTTCCCGCCCCCTCCTCCCTACAGCACTTAACGGCTCGCGGCCCCCGCTTCGCGGGAGCCGCTCGCAGCCGCTTTCCTTGCTGCAACTGTTTGCTGTTTTTCCAGGACCCTGTGATCCTTTGAGGACCATGAGGACTGGGAGGATTGGAGCTGCTGAAGCCTCTACATCGCGGCAGCTACCCGGCGGGACTGCGAGGACCAGCAGGCTTAGCTGTAAGCATTGGCCGCAGCTGGGTCCTCTTCCCGCCCCCTCCTCCTCCTACATAGTCCCGCCTAGGCACGCGCCACGCAGGACGCGCGCGGGCGAAGCCCAGGCAAAGGGCGGGCCCTCTGTGGCCCTCAGAGGCACGAAGAGACCGGACCGGGCCCATACTTTAATACATTGATTAGGACTACCTGGGTATTTATCCTGTTCGTTCATTGTTATTGCCGCGATTTCGGACAAACATCTACCTGTAAATGTAGGGGGTATTAACAAGGGAACATTAGATGATTACTTCACTAGGGTTGCTTCAGATATCGAAAGAGAGAGTGTTCTGGCTGAGCGTAGGGCTGAGCGGCGTCGCTCTATTGAATGTATGAAAAATAGATCCTCTCTGGAATTCTTGAACCAAATTATTCCTTCTGATGCAAGCTCCCTCACTGGAACTCAGGATTCCTTATCCACGGATAGCACTCCCATACTCTTACGAGACACGCCCCCTCGACCTGATATTTTCAACAGTTCGTACACAAATAATAATATATCTCTCTCCAGCAATTCTATCATAGGAATTGATATGATTGCCGAACCCCTTTTACCAGCGGTTAAGATCATTAAAAAAAAGGTTGGGAAAGTAGCTACGCCTAAAGCTCATGGGCCACCTCCAATTAAAAGAAGAAAGAGGGTAGGTGACCCACAAAGAAGCAAGATTAACCATTCTGATTTTGATGAAACATCAAGGGCTACTGTAACTATTGTACCTACGTCAAAGTCCAGTGTAACAACTATTTCAACCCCAGCGGTTCCCACGGAAATAGCTTCAATCTCAAAAGTCCCCGCATTGGCTGCATTTCTTTCATCTGGCTCAGTTACCCCTCTACACTGTCCGCCTAAGGAAGTACTGCCCGCTGCCCCTCTTGAAAGTATCGAACGATTACTAAGGTAATTCGTACTACCTATAATAGAGAGGTTAAAAAAGATGGAGCAGCGGTTGGGGAATCTAGAACTGGACATTAGTAATAATGCTGGGGTACTCAAGGACCTTGTAAATTTAGTGCCCCCCAATGCAGCCCCAGTGATACCTCCTACCCCTGTTACCCATAAGGGTATAAACAAAATTAGTAAGTCCATTACCAGTAGACAACATAGGGCTATATCCCCCAAATTAGTTCAACAACCAGTACAGCATGATCCTGGTGAAGCCCCTAAGGGAGGGAAACAATCTCTTATAGGTAATATGCAAGATGAGAGGGGAAGCACTAGCCCAGCTAGGACAGAGGATCACAAGAGACGCCAAGTTGAATTACCCCCAGAAGCGGTCCATTATGTGGCAGTGCTCACGGGAGTCCCGGCATTAGAAAAGGGTAGGAGGGAAGGGTTCTTTCAGCTAAAAAATAAAACTATACACTGGCTTAACCAAAACAGACCTCTTCCCTTCAACATTAATGGTGAGATCCTGCATGTCCGACGACTCCCTTGGTTGGGACATAGAGCGAAAGATATTGAGGGGGATCTAATTGTTATTAACTTTAGAGATCCTAGAGCCGTTAATTATATCTTAAATTGTACTTCAGGGAAAACTGGCATTTCTATTGTGCCTTGTGAACTAACATATTTTTATCCAAGATCTCTAGCGACCCCTATGATGTACCCCGGGGTTATAGCTCGACCGCAGACAAAACTGCCTGTACCACCCATACCTTTTAACAACCGGTATATGAAGTATGCACCTAACCCTATGGCTATTGAAAATGCTTCTGGATGGGATACTGTACCTTCTAGGAGCTATAGAAATGGAACTAGGAGGACAGATTATCGGTTACCATTCACCCCGCTGGAAGTCACAAATAGATTTGATGCCCTTTCAGGCTTTGATGATTGTGATTGACAGGGGGGTCTCCTAATGACATGCCATTTACCATCGAGAACCAGGCTGTGAATGCCAAGCCAACCACTCCCTTGCAAATTCTGTTACCAGAACAAACTATTCACCCCGTAATTGCCCCTATTCCTATTTACCGACATTTATTGAATTGTGAGTTTGAGCCGGTCACAGAAATTAGTCCTTTTGTGATTAATGATTTCCTTGGTTCCTTGGACTATGACTTAACTAGGCGAGATTTGCCGACAGCCCATGTTAAAATCCTCTCTTGGAATGTGGCGGGTCTTAAGAGTAAACTGCCCATTCCTGAGTGGGGCTCTTTTATGGCCCTACACGACATCTGTATGTTGCAGGAAACTTGGGCATTAAAAGGAAGCATAGCCCAGGGATTTGCTACGTACGATATCTTGGCAAGTAAGGGCTAGAAGGGCAGACCCCTGGGGGATTGTCTATATGGGTTGGCACGCACTTAGGAGCCAAGGCATTGCAAATTCCAACCAATTCACTGGATGTTCAGTGCGTATTGCTGACTATACCAAAAGGGCCAAACATTGCCCTGATTAATGTATACTCAAGGCCAGTTAGGCGAGGCCTTGAGTCAGACGTCATTGAAACTTTGTTGACCCTCATCCAGTCAATGGACCCCTCTACTGTGTTAATCGTGGGAGGCGATTTTAATTGTCATTTCGAGCCACTCATGGATACGAATTTGGGCGACCTGGATGATGTTGATTCACTGTGGGCCATTCCTGAGCCATTGACTACTCGGGTCAAGGCATGGACCCCTTTAGTTTTGCAACTGCAGTCATTTGCGCTAACAACCTCATTACGAGCATGCAATGGGAGGGTGGAGCCTGATAGACCAGGGAAAGCCACATTTAACCGATTAAACCAGTCTTCAATAATCGATTATATTTTTATAGAGGCCAGGCATTGGGATAGGCTGTATGAGTTCAGGGTCATTGAAAGATTTGACATTGACCATAACTCCCTGGTACTCTCACTCAAGATGGGGAGTTTTGGGCTGAAATGTTAAACCCTGGATGATCACTGTGTCACGGTGTCTTTAATTATTACAAACTGTAGGCGTAGGGTCAAATGGCCAGACCTTCAGATGTCCGTTAGCAAACTTGCCGTATTATATGAGACTACCATTCCATTCATTGAAGAGATGGGGAAATGTAGCCACCTAGGCAGGGCATCTGAAATACATAACCAATTGGTCACAGCACTTAAAGATATTCTCTACCCTGAGAGAAGGGCAAATCAGCCACGGATCACGACTTTTCAGTGGTACAATGCCTCTTGTCGGAATGCCAAAAAGGCCCTTTTTAGAGCTTTAAAAATTAATAACAGGGAGGCCATTAAGGTTCACCGTGCTGTGTATAAAAAGGCAATTCGCGATGCAAAAAAGGAATGGGAGGCTACCAAATGGGAGAATTTGGGATCTGCACTTAGCAACAAAAATTCTAAATTATTCTGGTCGATAGCTGCATCTGGACTTAGTGGGCATATCCCCGCACTCGCCCCCAACATTGCCCCTTCTAGCTGGGAAAGCCATTTTTGTGCTCTTTATGGCATTTCTGAGTTTGGTGGTATGCCTGATAACTTCACTGAACTTCAGCAACCCCAAAGTGTTAGTGGGGCTGAAGAGCAGGGTTGGTTAATTGCTGCCCGTTCACGCCTTGCCCCAGATGAATTTTTTACCTTGACCGAGGTAGAGACAGCTTTAGGAAATTTGCTCCCAAATAAGGCTCCAGGTTTGGACAAACTGCCAGGGGACTTGTTTGGGACGCAACCAAAAATCTGGGCCCCTTATCTGGTTGTTTTATTTAATGGTATTTTGCAGGGTGACGATCTGCCTCCTACTTGGTTAGGAGCAGAAATCGTGCCCATTTTAAAAAAGGGATGCCCACTAACCCCCTCTAACTATAGACCCATCAGTCTAATTGATACATCACAAAAGCTGATGGGGAGGGTTATCCTTGATAGGATCCTCGGGTGGATTGAGGAAAAGGGGATATTGTCTACACTCCAGGCAGGATTTAGGTCTGGTACCTCCACCCTAGATCAGATATTTTGCCTGCAGGTCCTGTATTGGAAAACAGCAAAGGTGGAGGGTGGCAGCCTCTACCTTGTGTTTGTGGACCTGCGGGCAGCATTTGACCTGGTCCCGCGTGGAAAACTTTGGAGAGTGCTACCGGATATAGGCCTCCCGCCCTACTTGTTAGCCATTCTTTCGAGGCTCCATCTAAATAATTTTGCGCAGGTCAGGTGTGGAAGGTACGGTGAACTAACAGATCAATTCCCTGTCCAAAAAGGAGTTCGCCAAGGGTGCGTGCTGGCACCAACTTTATTCAGCCTCTATATAAATGGCCTCGTAGAACATCTGAATGGTGTGATAAACAACGACGCCCCTAAATTGGCGTGCCCGCTCTGATGTTCGCAGATGACACATTGTTGCTGTCTAGAACATCATCGGGCATTCAAAAAACACTCGATGGCTTTGTGGGTTGGAAATCAATCTAGGAAAAACAAAGTTTATGATCTTTAACCCCCCCAAGCGTGTACGTCCAAATCCAGTACTATATGGTACCCCCCTGGAAAGGGTTAAAACATTTATTTATTTGGGTGTCACTCTTACTGAGAATTTTGACTGGAACAAGCAGATTGCCAAATCCACGCTTAAGCTATCTCAGTTAGCGGGGGGTTTAAGTAAAGTTCTTAGGGAATCTACTTTTAGGCCGGTCTCCCCAGCACTCAAAATATATTGCCATCAAGCAAGAATGGCAGCAATTTATGGGGCTGAACTTTGGGGGCACAAGCAGATTACGGATCTCAAAAAGGTGGAGCAGTCTTTTGTTAGAAACTTAGTCGGGTTACCGTCTAGTACGCCATTGATCCCTCTTAGATTTGATCTTGGCTTGCTTCCTATAGAGGAGATCATAAGTGCTAGACCAATTATGTATTGGAAGAGGTTGTGGTCCGTTCCTGAACTGGCTGATTACAGAGTAGAATTCTCTGAGATTTGGCCTATTCTTAAATATAAAACGATTCCATGGCTTCAGTACATTAGTACAGTTAGCACCCGGCTAGGCTCCTCCGGATTATGGGATACCCCTGAGACCTGTTGCCCCGGGATATCTAAGAATATACTCCTCTCTCAGATACGTACGTTAAACTACCTAACACTAATGAGCTCTGCATCACTGGGTAGGCTGACATCTGAGTTCCTCCTAGTAAAATCAGAACCCAAGGTTGAGGAATTCATGGATCTAATTGAACCCCCAGCAGCCCGAAAGCTGTATATCCAGCTAAGGCACGGTACTCTTCCTATAAGGTCCCTTACTTCCAAATGGTTTAAACCCAATATTGAAGCTTGCCCCACATGCACTTACAAAATTGAGAATATGCCCCATGTACTGTTCTTTTGCTCTGCCTATTCTGCAATTAGAAAACGCTGGCTGACCCCTATCTGTAAGAACTTGGGACTTTTGCACTTTACACAGGCTTGTAGGATATTGACCTACGATACTCATCCTCCTATTGTGTTTGCGGTTTCTCGTTATTTGTTTTACATGTGGCGTAGGAGGCGACATTTTTTAACCTAAATTGTTGTGTCTATTGTTTTTTAATATTATGCATTGTGATAACTTACAGTTTAACCTGTTCTTATATATTTATGACCATTTATTGTTTTAATTTTCATGTTGATATAGTTTATATGCACTTTTTATGGTCTGTTGACCGAGATAAAGTTATTACAACAACAATTATCTAAGCTAACAGGTGCTATCAGGAAGAGTCAGTCAGTCTTGGGCATCCAAACCGGAAAAGGCCTGAAACATATTAAACAAAGAAATAGGGGAAACAACTGACGACGAAATACTTGAAGAAGGCTTATAATAATATCCTAATGACAAGGCCCAGATACAGGTAGAATTCTTAAAACAGGAATCCTGGGCCCTCAATATTGATTTAACAACCGATGGGTTACGGAAATGGATGACCACGCAATCCCCATCGATATTCTTTGGTGATTGACCCACCCACCCAATTCTGCAAACCATAATGATGTTCTTACTCATAGGTACCCTAAACCCTTTGTGCTTGGATAACCAGTCTGCAGTTTTGTTATGCAGTTGGGTCCAAGATTCAGTTTGATCTGGCCTAAGAGGTGGCACACCAGCCAAGACCAAAACATAAGGACATGCAGCCGGAGGTAAGTCTAATGCATCTCCAGAACACTTAACATTCAGCGAATTCATCACATTGGGACCACCCCTACGGTACTACTGTCTCCGGAAATAGGATCGGCCTGGGCAATGGGTAATAGTCTCGGAGGTCCCGCAAACTTGGACGGTATCTGATCAGATGGATTAAAGGAATTAACCATCCCGCATGTCCCCAGTCTTCCCGGGCCCGGATGTCTGTTATTACCCCTGGGACCAGAAGCCACAAGTAATGATTGAGATGTGGCAGGAACCCCAATACCCATGCTAGCTTTGCCTGCTATGTGGGCCAGTTCCCTGTTGTTACCCCCCACAGGCCCATTCATTTCAGGTATTGCGGAGCCATAGGTGCTTCGGCTGCCCCCGTACTGCACATTGACACCCACATACCTCCTGATTAACTAACGCATTGCAAAAAATTTGAATATGCAGCAATTTTTCATCAATCGCCCCTAGTTTACATAACAGATGCACTAAGAGAACAGTTATTAAAGTCTCTAAGTGTTTCCAATGATCAGGGTCACTCCCGATATCCGCCATGGTATGGAGGTCAAAGTTTGGAAGATGGGCCATGCCACCATCAGCTTCTAGGATCTGATTCTCGTGTAGCCCTGTATCTTGGTGCATGGATTTAGGTTTATGCTTATTCCTCTGTGTCACACTTCCCCTTGTGTGTTTTGCAGGCGGAACACTATTGCCTCCCGCCAAGGATTTAAAGGAGCGTACCATGCTTTCCCTTACAGCTCTTTTGGGTCTGGAAGCATGGTCACCTTGGTACTGAACAGGTCATGGTTAAAGTATGAGCTAGAGATGAAACTGGGGGATAAATTAACCATCGGCTCCTGAACTAGACTCATTACCGGATTTTTGGGCAAGTTCCAGATTACTTAAGTGGCCCACCTCCGGTACCCCCGATGTAACAGCTGAATAGTCAACTAGTTCCCCATCAGAACTTGTAACTGGAATATCCAAGCTTAGACGATCCAGAATTTGCAGTGCGCCCAAGGGAGATTTAGCCATGATTTTACCTCCCAAATATTACCTTTTTTGTCCTGCATATATATCCAGGGTGAGTCGTTTTTCAGTGAGCTGAATTTCATGTGTTAGAAAGGACTCTGCCCTTGTCAAAAATGCATCCAATGTTCCCACACGCACCCCCCACCCGCGCACCTGTAGCCTTACGTTTGGTCGTCATAGCCTATGCCTGGGAATATTTATAGCACAAACTTCTGGGCAGTCAAACGTACTAGCAAAATATATAATAACTTTATGTGACAGCTGATGTCCAATTGCCTCATACGACTAAGAGTGGTGGCCTAGCCCTGCCTTCTCCTGGCGCCACGGGAGTGTGGCGATGCTTTTGTTGCACCTCCTGGAGCAACTACAGCGTCACAGGGGGCCCGAGCTCTGGGGGATTCTGGGGGCTGTAGTCCTCCACTCTGCCGTTCTCCTCACAGCTGGACCGCAATGATGGCAAGTGTTAAAGAAAACCGTTTCCCTCACGGCGCTGGGAGAAGTGATGCACAAAGGCGGCCGTTCCCCTCACGGCAATGGTAAGAACTGTGTGCGCTCATTTGGCCCCTCAGTACTTCTATCTGTCACTTAGCGCATGCCGTTTGTGTTGTTTGTAGGCAAGCTCTAAAGCCTGTATTTCTTCAGTGAGATCACATTCAAAGATGTGAGCTTCATGGGCACTGGCTATAGATATGGAAGAAAAAGCACCCCTAATGGTTCTTTTAAAACCATCCCTAAGCATTTTAGATGGGTGTCTGAAAAGGTGTTAATTTGAAGTGTTCAGTGTTGGCCTCCTTGATGTGTCACATAGGAGTTGAGCGTGCAAGCGCTATCAAGGGAGGCCTGTGCTCAAGTCTCATTCAGAGTACATAGAAGTTCAACATGAGCATGATCTGATATCGAAATGTTGGTGATCTGGGCTGATTCAGTGCCCCGTAGGAGTTAGAGTGGGAGAAAAATGTAGTCGATTCATGAGTAAGACCAGTGTACATGAGAATAGAAGAAGTAATTCCTTGTGTCTGGGTGGAAATAATGCTATGTGTAAACCAAACCAACCTCTGTGAGCTCCCGGCGAAACCGCCTGAACATGACCCCAGCACCCTGAAAGTGTGATGTGGTTCTATCAAAGTCAAAGTCCCAAATTAAATTCAGTTTTCTGGCCACTATTACATCCTTCCCAGCAACATCCTATTGGCTATCTAGTATCTTGCTCAGGAACCTGTCCTGTGCATGGTTTGAGGCATACATATTGAGTAGTGTCATAATTGATTTCCCACTTTCAATTGTGAGGGTGAGGAACTGGCCTCCTGGATCCTCGGACGTTTTCACAACCTTGGAGTAGAAACCTTTTTTGAAGAGAATGGCTACTTTTGATGTCTTGTAATCATGTATGCTGGGTGTTGGCAAACGAAAATGGTTGGATGGGTCATATGGTGACTGTGCTCTCTAAGCAGGTGGGTTTCTTGTAGGAAAATTACAGAAGTCAAGATGACCGTCCAGTGAGGAGCTCCGGCCGGGAGCTCCCGGTCAGTGTTTGCCGCTCTTGACCTAAAACCCCCTTTTCCCCGGATTTTTCTCCGCTATCTGGACAGCAGACCCAGAGAAGACTTTGCCGATGCCTGGTGGAGCCGCTTTGTTCAGCTATAGGGGAGTCTGGCCCGGGATTCTCACAAGGCCGTCTCCTACCCAGCCGGACATCGGGGCATGGATGACCTTACCGCTGATGCCCCTCTTTCTGACTCGTCCGCCTCACTCAGAGCTTACCGTCCTCCTGGTGATTATCCAGCCTCAGCGCAGCTCTGGCTCCTTCGGATGGCTCTGGATGGTGTTGGATTGCTCTAAGGCATGATTTCCACTCTTCCAATGACATCGAGACGTCTTGGCCGATGCCCAGTGATTCGGCTATCGAGGAGTCTGGCCTGGGCTCTCCCACGGCCGCCACCTACCCAGCTGGACATCGGGGAAAGACTTTCCTCATCCCTCTGTTGTTCTCTGTCTCTGCCCCTGCTCGCTGCCTCGGAATGAGTCGCCGCTGATGAATAATAACAGGGCCAGCCATGGCTCAGCGTTGTCTCCATTGGCTAAAAGACCGGTCCTGTGCACACATACAATTATATAGTCACTGGTCGATACAGGTAAGAGCAATGCAACAAAGAAAACATTCATAAAGGATTAGAAATTTCCGTTTAATGAGCATAACCAGCCGACACGTGTTTCATCGTGGGGAGTGTGAACCACGAATCTTCAGGGTTGAAGCTAATGCCAAACTAGCAGTAGATGCCCACTACCGGTAATAATTCCAACCCGGTAGGGTCAATAAAGGGTCAGTCGGACTGCACAGAATAGTAATATCTCTCTTCAAAATAAAACAGCCACGTTCAAAAATAACCTTGTACCGCCAGTCGCGTGAAAATCCAAAGTACATAAAAATTGTCTTTAAGGGAGAGAATCCCGTAATTAGCAGTCTCTCAACGTGTTCGTCAAGGCAAGTAAGTAACATCCATTATAGAAGAAACGAAGCGTCCGAGCGGCCTGGCGGCATCAATAACGTGTGTTGGTGTGTCTCCATTGGCTGCCTGCCAGTCCTCGCTGCCGCCTCGCTGCCTCCCCATGCTGGCTGTCTACCTGGATACGCACCGCCTTGTCCCCAACTTCTAAGACCCGAGAGACCTTTTCCAGGTATGGGGGTGCGGGAGCCACGACCAGCAGATTGCATACACCGATGCCCCAGTGGTCCCGAGCCTGCATGCCTCTTCTCCCTTTCCCCGCCTTTGACTTTTGAACTGCGTACCCCTTTTGATTTCTCTTTTGCACTTTAATTCATGCTCCCTAGGTCACATCCATGGACTTTATGACTTTTTGTCGTCTGCCCTGCCCGCCATTTTGTCACTGATCTCCGCTGATTCCTCTGGACCCGGACCCGCCATCTTGTTCATCCTTTGTCCTCTCCCCTTTCCCCTCGTTCCCCCCGATGATCCTCAAACATTTCTCCATTTTTTGGTCTGTTGTTCCTCCATCTCCTCTTATCCCCGCTCCCTCTCTCATATCACTACTTTTGTCCCCCTCCAACTTCTCTCCCCCCCTTTTGATTTTACCCTTGTTAATTTCCATGCAACTGTCTTTTATTTACTGCACCTTGACTGTACTTTTGTCGTTATTATGTAATCATTATGTAACCTATCCAATACTCATAACTGGCAGCTCACTGTGCTTTATGTAAAGCGCTCTGATACCTCCGACTCCAGCCAGTGCTATATAGAACTCATAATAAATAAATAAAAATTAGGTCAGGGTCTCACTGTAAAATTAAGCTGCAGATTTGTTTCCTCTTTTTAGTGGAGTTAAGCCTTTTGATATTTTGGGATAAAAATTCAATGCTAGTTAGGGATCCCATGACAAATAAAGAATTAACAATAGCAAAAAAGGCAAAACCAAGCGCCATGACACCAGGTTTTTTGCCCCATTCCCTAGGTGATACATGGCACATAGCTAAGAGGAAAGAGGGAGGATGAAGGGCTACACTAGGGTGAAACAAATGAGCCAACAGGCCCCAATACAGTAGATTTCTCCATCACAAGAAGGGGAAGAAGGCTTGTCTGTTGCCATAGAAGTGTCACACTCATGGAGCTAGGTTTAGGAAAGGAGGGGGATGTGGTAACCGGAATAGATATATAGCAGCCACCCACATACGAAAGGTTATTGTAGCATGGAGAAGAAATGATTGCAGACATTGTTTCTAGTAAGGTGGGAAATATTCAAGAGTGTCCAGCTTCTTGTTCTCGGACCCTGCAAAGTAACTGGCCATCAGATTAAAAAGATATAACAAACCATAAGTGCAGTGATCATTGAAGTGGGAGCAATTCCATGATCAGCAAGGAGCATAAGTAGGTGACTGTGAAAGTTTTTGCTTCCTATTTTTCAAATGAGAGATAATAACTCCTTTGACGGCATGGAGGTCATTTGTTTTAGAGTGCCCATCTTGCTTGAGGCCTTAGACTGTCAGATAGGGCGCCACCCATTCCAACCTCAACTCGGGAATAAGTGGGCAATTCTAGCAAGTGTTTAGCCTCAGTAAGGGAGCTTATCATCTGTTGCTTGCTATTTCATTGAAAGAGAAGACCAATGGAGAGAACCCATTGATACTTAAGTCCCCATTCATACAGTTTCAAATTAACAGTTTTGAAGTCTCTTTTTAACTGGCACTGAGGAGAGATCTTGGAAGATCTGTAGCATGCGGTCCTAAAAGATGATGCTCGCCTTCCCACTTGCAGCCCTGAAAACAGCCTCCTTGTCCTGGAAAAAACCTCCTTGTCCAGGAAAAAGTGGACCCTAGTGAGAATGTCGGGAGCTTCATCTGAGCAGCCAGCTGTGGCCATGATGTGGCTGGTCTTTCCGTCCCATTCAGATAACTCAAAGCCGGTCCCTGGAAAATGTCATAACGGCCTCCCCCTCAGCCCATCTAGTGTCCCCTCGCAAAAAAACATTATTTGGGTGACTGTGGTAATCTAGGTTTTCCAGTTTGGTCTGTATTTCAGTCTGTTGCTCTTCCAGAGTAACCATGTGGTGCCTAAGCAGGTCTTGGTCTTCTGCATGCGAGTCCATTGTTCGTGCAAGGTCATCTACTCGTGCACCTATGGAGATGTAATTGCGAAGTTTCAGTATACAACTCTTAAAGTCCACTTTGACTGACACAATTTCAGACAATATATCGCTGAGAATTTTTTCATATAGTCTTGTGTGATGTGTAGGCTTGCAGGGGTCACCAGGGGCTGTGAAGAGAATTCACCCTTGCTACTCAGGGCTTCTTGTGAGGTTTTGGCCTAAAGAGAGGTGATGGAAGAGTCTCTGAAGGCCTTGCCTTTGAACTTAGAAGGGCAAGGGAGCTCCAAGTCCAGCTGTGTCCTACAGAGTAAGGATGCAGGGGCCACCACTAAACAATCTAAGGATAAGTCATGGCTGCCTTCAATGGACCCCAAGGGTCAACAGGGTGCACCAGAGCTAGGGTCGGTGAGTAGTCAGGAAACAGTGGTCATAAATGTCAGCTATCCGTGGTTCCAGGGTTCCAGCCTGTTCCAGTGTGGGATGGTTTTCAGTAAGATGGGACCCCTCCTACAGAGTCTGGCAATTATTGCTGGCAGCCATCCCCAGGCTCTCGACCAGGTCCAGGTCATGATGCTAGGAAAAGGGCCTCCCAGCCAGATTCCTCTCAGGGCTCTGCAGAATATTACAAGTTTCAGGCCCCCTTCTGTGGTGGTCATGAACGCTGGCCACTATCAGGCTCCCTCAGTAGCCCAATCCAAGGCAAGGGTTGGGCTGGAGGCTGGACCTGTCGGGGAGAAGCCTGTCCCCAAGGCTAGTGCAGGGCTGGGCCCAGGCACAATACAATCACTGTATGTGCTTCAGAAAAGGGCCAGGTTTGTTAATGGGCCTCAGGCACATCAGAATGTTGCAGAGCACTACTATCCTTTATAATGTCCCCAGGGACATAAGGAGCAGACACAAATTAGCAGTCAGGACCCCATAGAACCGTGCGCGGTCTCCAGGCCAGATAGGCGTGGTAAGCAGCCACGGCCCAAGAGCAGTGGGGCGGTAGGGCATGGTGGGGGGGATTTTGACGGATGACCATGAGGGAAAATTAATAAAATAATTAATTTTCCCTTGTCATCTGTCGAAGTCCCCACCCCCAGCCCTATCAACCTACAACTCTTTCCTGCATGGGCTGTCGGTAGTGGTCAGAATTACCTGTAGGGGTCCTGCCTCTCCAGGGTGGTCTTGGGGCAGTCTTGGCAGAGGTTAGGCCACTCACATAGAAGCCACCGCTATGTGAGACCAGCACCCCAAGAAAGTCTGTGATTCAGCCTCGGCATAGCAGTCCGTCATGGTCCAGGGCCAGGGATTAATCAATCAATCAGTATCGGTATAGTGCGCTAATCACCCTGGGTGGTATCCATGCACTGTGTGGAGTGAGGCTTATTCGAACAGCCAGTTCTTTAGGCTGCTCCTGAATTTGACGAGGGAGGTAGAGATTTGGAGGTGGATGGGAAGGGATAGAGCTACACATCTCCTCCAACACCATGTTTTATTTTGTGTGTCTGGGCCCCTCACCATGTTCACCACCAGAGAACAGACCGTTCTTGGGAGCCAGACTGGGTACAAGATTCTGCCTGTTGGCAGTTGGGAAAGCACAGCTCCTCCTCACATGTTGGTGGGTGTTCTCGGGCTTGCAAGTTCCAGGAAAGATCCTGCCATCTCGTCTGTACTGGATGGTTCTCTGCCCGATTACATATTTATGGTGGTACTGACTCTGCACATCTGGGGCTGCTGTAAATAAGCTTTTGAGCCCATG
The DNA here is from genome assembly GCF_964204655.1 of Triturus cristatus. Classification (NCBI taxonomy): domain Eukaryota; kingdom Metazoa; phylum Chordata; class Amphibia; order Caudata; family Salamandridae; genus Triturus; species Triturus cristatus. Next base: position 163,670,397 of record NC_140585.1, read on the forward strand.
GAGATACAGAGCTCAGGTGAGGAGCATCTTATTCCATCTCTGATCAGGCCACCCTCTCCTGTTCTATTGTGTTTTGACTTTATTACTGTTTGAGTGCTGCTATACCACTTTAAACATTGCACCTAATTTAACCGTGACAGCTTTTGTACTAGAGAGTAAACCATAGGTTTATTTCATGACTTTTATTGTTCACGCTGACAACAATTGTGCCCCCGTCTCAGCAAATAACCCACTTTCATACACTGCCCAACTTCCATTCTCTTTAGGAAATATTCTCCAAGGTTGGTATTGAATTTCAACCATATGGTGACGCATTGCTATGTATAAAAGTTGACAGAACTGAAACACGGATTTTTTACTGCATGCCTCTCAGACATCAGTTTACGGATTTCCTGGTTAAAATTCAGGCTGAATCACCCAAACATCTGATTGTTTCTTCTAAGAATAAAGAAATTCCAAAGATCTCCAACGAGACTTGCTTGATATCTTGAAGGCATTAATGCCGATTACACATATCCGTTCTGACATGTGCATTAGTGAAGTCGCTAAAACATCCAGGGGCAGATTTACAAGGAACTGACGCATCTGCATAGATGTGTCAGTTTCTTTGCCTCAGAGCCGAATGTCCTTGCGCCATTATGGATGCGCTGTATTTACAATACCATGCTCCAAGGATTAACAGGTGTGTCAGAAATTCTGACGCATCTGTTGGCACAAAAGTGACGCATCGCTGGAGTTGCTCATGAAAGTGAGACAACTCCAGCAATGTGCCACAACAGATGGGTGAGTCCCATTTAAAAAGCCATGCATCATTCCTAATTCCTGGTCTGAGCAGGCTCAGGGATTTTGACGCGGTGAAGACGTAAAGTGACGCAGTGAAATCTTGTAGATTTTACTGCATCAGTTCTACATGGCTTTTTGCGTGGCAATGCTCACCCTGCATACATTATACCTGACACAGGTATAATGTGACCCAGGGCTTTACAAAGTGACGCATCTCCATAGATGAGTCACGTTGTAAATTGGTTGAATTCTTTACGCTGCTGCTGCGTCACAAAAGTGACGCAACTGTGGCGCAAAAGTGTTGCAAGGGGCTTGTAAATCTGCCCCCAAGACTTCAATTAAAGCTAATCCAAAACTTTAGACCTTTTATTTTCTAAAAAAACCATGATGAAACCCAGTTCTGTTCCAGAACTGGGTTTCACCCACTTGTGCAATCCTGCACTCTGTATGGCATTGCTCTATTAACAAAAAGAAAACTTACCTTACCCCCTCAAAGCTGTTTTCCAGCAAAGGAAATGAGAGCCAGTGAAAAAATACCACCTCCAGGTGAAGATTTAGAAGACTGTTACCATTCTAGATAAGGATTTACTTCAAGCGGTAACTTGACTGCTGATGATGGGTATGTCCATCAACATTTGCACCATTAAATATAATGGGGTGCCCTGTATCCCTTAGAATCTGAGTATACAGTTATAAACTACAAAGACTTATGTTGGGTGACACAATTCTTCACCAATACTTCACCAAAAATTGTGAAAAATTTTGACCATTCAACATTCATACCAAAGGGTCCAGAAAGGATCCCTTCCAAAGAGAATATCAACTTTTTGAGAGGTAAATCAAACCAATATTCAAAAGAGAAGAAAACCAAACACACAACACAAAAAGAAAAAAGGACAATGGCAGACCTCCCTACTGCACAACCCATATAGTTCAAACAGTTTAACACAGTGCACTTCTCTCCTAATACCAGCCGTTCTATGATATTAATGCAAAGCAGAAGTAATATTGACAAACACAAAGGTGGAACGGTCCACGCATACAGACACAGCATAATGAATCTTTGAGTCCATTAGAAAAATTCTTGCTTTATTCACATCGAATTTCAGATTTGTAAAATCTAAAGGATAAAAACATCCAGTCAACGCATTTCGTTCAAATTCTCTTGAACTTCCTCAGGGTTTATGCTTATATGCTGTTGCACCGCTATTTCAATAAGTATTGATCCTTTGAGTATCCATTTTATTCAATTTTGCAGTATAGCCGACTCACATGTTGATTGATTTATTCAATATAGTGATATTTCTTTCCCTTGCCCAATAGCTGAATCCGTATTGTCTCGTGCAAACCAGCTTCTGGGCACATCACAAAAAGAGGTGTTTCTAATTAAATATATTAATTATCATAAATCTAACAATTATTTACTTTTTTTGTAAATGATCAGCTGCCTGTAACATAAAGTATACATACATTGAGTCACACAAACATATATAGGGTGAAAATGAAATGATCCCAGTGTTTACACTTGAGGCAATTGAAACATGTTATGTCTAATGTTCAAAGATTCAATTACAGGATATCCTCAAAGCTTTGTTTTAAATCGTAGGATAGCTGACACAGGACATAAAATAACGTTCTCAACGTTTCAACCCTATGATCATGTGTTAGTCACTGCATCATTATGGGTCTTCAAAAGGACTAAAAAGTAACAAACCAGAGGACAGCCTTTAAATGCTGCAATCAGGAACACACTGCCTGTGTCCTGTCAGAAATATCATGGCACCATAGACCCCAGCTGGAGTTATCTCGGGAAAGAGAGGGGGTGCATCCCCTGATTAATGTTCTAATTTTTCCAGTGAAATCCCACAGTTGGATTCATAGCTCTTCAAAAGGGATTCCTTACATTGGAAAATCAGCTGGCTTGCTCATGTTGCACCTTCTAGCATCAAAAATTGCATTTTTAGAGCATATCACCAAGAAGAAAATGATGGCTATTTTACATTATCCTCAAAGTGCCCACCATATCAATTTAGTGGTAGCCCACAAGAGAGACCAATGGGATGCCCTCACGAAATGTATGCTAGGGTGATTCTTGCCATTGATTTGCATGAAAGCATTGTCATTTCTGATGTGTGGTCTCCTATGAGTATGTGATGCCACTGTGATGATTGCAATGCTGGCCCCCATCATTCAATGAACCATGGTTTCAGTTATCACAGTATTTTGGGCTGTATCATGAGCTATCACGTACTGTAGCATCCACAGGCATTAATGCTGATTACCACTGTCACCATTGATCACCACTGTCAGATAGCCCTCATCCCGTAGGGAAAGTAAGTAGTAGCAATGGGTTTGTGACACTGGAATGGCATTTATATTGCTGAAACCTCCATGAATTATTGAGAATATCTTGAACCTTTCCACTGTCAGTGGAACAAGATCACTAGCCTTTGCGATTTGATAGCATAGAAGGCATATCTTCATTTCATAAAGACTGTGGGATACAATTCCACATGGCTATATCTACTTGGATTCCTACACCAAATTCAACTGCTTCCACCAACTCCAACACTGAATGAGAATACAGTTCTTCTGCCTATAAGGAAAAAAATGGAAACCATACCTCTAGGAGAACAATCTGCTTTTTCACCTCTCTTCTCAGAAACCCACAGATCTTAGCCAATTATCAACTAAGATCTTTCATGAACTCCTCAGTATTGTGATTATGAATATTTAATATGCCCTTTTCATGCTCCAGAATGTCTTACAAGGTTCGCAAAAAATAGATATGAAGGAATTTGGGGACTGCAATTTAATGTGCTCTGGCGTTCCTAAGACGCTTTCAGATGTACTGTAAACACTTAAAAGTCAGGGAGCCAGATGATGCTTGAACCTAAGGAGGTCTTAGTTGACTCAACTCTCTGCATATAGAAATACAATAAAAACAGATAATTTGGCAAGCGGACCACCAGAGGGAACTCTTGTCTCCCGTGTCCGCTGCAAGGAGTTGAGGAGGCACTTGGAGGGAGGCCAGCGCCCCCAGCAATAGTAGGCGGCGGCGGAGTGTGCACCCAGTGGACCCACAGAAGCAGCCCAACTAGGTTGAATGCGGCTTGCTGATCCACCAGAGAGCCCCGCTTGCCAGGCCCCTGAGCTTCCCCAGTGACTCTGCTCAACAGAGCTCCAGCCTCAGGAGAGGAGTGGGGAGGCTGTAGTAAGCAAGCAGCATGTCAGCAGTAGCAGGAGTGCACTGCAGGAGGGCGGCACATCCCAAAGAACCTCTCGGCATTGACCAAGGAAGCGCAAGGGAGGAGCAGGGGAGCACCAGTCTAGAATTGCCTGGCATTCCCCTCCTTTCTAGGCCAGCCCTCGGTTCCCAGCCATGTTTGGCAGTACTGGCAGAACTGGGACACCAGCGCTTCGGATTAGTCCTGCCACCCACCACAACAGTTGAAACAGCCTAATGGGTGCAAGGAGGTGACCAGGCAGTAGCCAAGGCCCTCCATGATGCCTACTAGTAACCAACAGGCTCCGTTAGAGGCTAGTAAAAACATCGCCACCGGTAGTTGGGCGTTAGCAGAACTAGCACAATAACCTGCACTCGACTCCTGTAGAGAGCGAGCTCCTAGCAAGCGGCATGTGGTAATTTCCGGATTCTGGATTCTGGTTTTCTGGTTGCCATAATTAAAGCCTGCAAACATCGCTAAAATACCAGAAGGAAACTAGAAAACTGGGAATTCTTGGGAAAATGAAGCAAAGAAGAAAACAGCACAAGATACGGAAAACACCATAACCAGAGAGTGAGAAAAAAAGAGAAAAATCAAGATCAAGTTGGGTTATTAAATGGGACAGAAAAGTGGCAGGCAGAAATGGACAAAGTGCAGTCTCACACCTGTAGAGGCACAACACGGTCTGGTACACTCCATATAGCCCTACTGCACCAGAGGCCAGCAATAAAAGGGAGAATAAACAACACAACAAACAAGATTAACACCGAAAAGAAGGAATAACAGGGGAAGGAGCAGTACTCAAATAGAACTCAAAGAGAAAATGTAAAAAGTACCTAAAAAAGACCTCACAACAGACGGGGGCCAACCGCAACTTAGGTGCGATTCCAGGGGCACCTACCCAATACACACAAGGGCTACCCAAACTTAAGAAGGCATACAGGTTGTAAAAGAAATGAGATCTGGAAAAGAGAGACGGTCGGTTGCATTTATACTCAGCAAGAGGAAAAAGAAGAGCAACGGCCTTAGTGAGATCTCCAGCAACGAGAAACAGATAATGAAAGAGAGTGTACTACACCACCAGAGACTGGTGGTTATGAACAACGTACTAACCCAGATCTCTGGAAGGGCTAGAGGTAGCCTCCAACCCAAGATCTACACTAAATTCTCATTTCTAAATGACACGGGGCAGTGCTCTGTTTCAGGAATGAAAGCGTGAGCGACCCCCCCTCCCCCTTTGTCCAGTTATAGTAGACAATTCAAGCTATAGCACAGAGAAGAAAGAACCTGGTGAGGGTGAGAAAGGGGGTAAGACCACTCCACACCAGGATGGCCCCCAGGAAGGGCCAACCCAAAAGACATTGAAGGATGGCATACTTAAGGAAGACCACACAGCTCCTCTAATATCCCCTTTATGAGGTGTACACCTCGGAACAAACCAGGCACCATTAAGAGATCTTGGCATTCTGCCTGTGCCAAGAATAGGCCTATCACTCGAACCTTCCATTACAGTATTGCTAAGAAGAGAAGAAATAACCCCCAGAGACATGCAAAATCCCAAAAAAGGGGATATGACCACCATCACGGCCATCCTCTCCTCAAAAACTAATAAGGAGGCCACCACAGTGCCATCAGAAACCATTGCTCGGTGCACTATCATAAGAAATAGTGAAACTAAACTCCCGTCAGAGAAGAACAAAAAGCAATGAACAAAGAGCACATTCAACTAAAAGTGGCACTGGTAGCTTCAGAATTAAGTCACCCCTTTTCAGGGTCAGACAAGGATGCCCCACGGACCTCAATTAGTCCTGGAGGAGATGGGGAAGGATGGGGCGAAGACAACAGAGGAACCCAGCTTTATAAGCTGGAGGTTAAAACATACCTTAACTTTGATTCGCCGGGAATAGGGCCCAACCAATTTTCCAACAGCCCAACAGGAAGCACCATGGTGGAAGGGGAGAATCAGAGGTGCCTATCCCAGATTTAGCTAACAGTGGGTTTTATACATTGTTCGAACCAGAGTGGCACAGCCCTTTAAACACTTCAAGTTCTAGGCAGGTCAAGATCTTTGGCGGGCACCAAAGCCATCCCAAGGGTAGGGACCGGCCAGACACAGGAAAGCTCTGACCGTCCCTATTGGGCACTATACAGCTATCCATCAAGGCAATACAGTTCCACACTAATAAAATGGACATTCAATTAACCATTCTTATTTCAGTTGCCACTCATGTCACAAACATCGATCACAGACTCACGGACATGACAAAACTGATCCACAGAGTTCAGGAAGAAACACAGTTAACACAAACTCATTGCACCGTTTCGCTTTAGTTGACAAACTGTCCACATTCCCGGCGGCGATGGGGGACTTCGTGGGTGATATCAGGAACTTGATGAATAAAGCTAACATAAAAACTCAAGAAACTCAAGCAAACGGCAATATAGAGAGAACTACTGGTGGAGAAGTGGCAAGCAGGAACAGGAGCAGGAGAAAAACCCCCTCAAAGATATCCACAAAGGACTCCAGGACCACTATCTGTTCAAGAACCAGTCGGTCTAGCACTTCCAACACCACAGAGGATCAGCCAATCGAGATGTCCTGGTTAGAAATGCTCACCAAAAACAGCAACATAAAAGAAGCGAGTGGTGATTTAGAACAAAGTCATCATATGCAACAGTCAGAAGGTGAACAATCAATAACATATGCCACCAAATTACAAGGCCAGAACATGGGACAATGCAATGAGGATCTGGCCCACAGATGCAAGCAGAGGAGGAAAGGGAGAAAGAGGAAGAAGATCATAACGGACTACTTCCACTTAGACAGATCAGAGCTCGGGACAAAAAGCCCAGTTGATATTTTTACATCTGAACTCCCATCGCCAAAGACAGATGACAAAGCGGGCCATCCAACCACGACTATTCCACAGGGTACTTCAGAATTTGAGTTGGAAAGTCCTGGGGGAGAACCACCCAAGCAAGCTCACACAACAGGATGCAAAAGCACGATAACGGGAGCTCACCACTTCCCGGAACTGGCAATTTCCAACAGGAAACACACAACGCAAACTGCCTTGCTTAAAGCATGGCTCCTTCCATACCAAGGAAATTATTTTGCCATAACTGCAATGATGAGGCAGACACATTATGTCAAAACATTTTTCATAAAAAAAAAATATTCTCTAATATAGGAAATCCAACGGTAGATTTTTTCACAGCACAATGCACCAGGCACTTTTATGAGACTGTCAAAACCCAGATATAAGGACTACTTACTGCATACTGAATGTTCTGATATTCCTCAGAAGCCCTGCATAAACTAGCTAGAGTGAAATATGTTACGTAATTTACATAAATTGTACCAAAGTCTTTTATTGTTTGTAACTACTCATGATGAAACTGGTTTTATTTAGATGAATTATGTCGTCAAGTGAATATTGTAAAGGTTTTGATTGACTCATACAAATAAATAAATTACTTACTTATTCACCAGGCATATTTTTATCTAGCATTGCCAGGATCGTAAATTTATTCTCCACTCCTGGAACTGTATCCTGTAATCCAAGTGTATAGTTGTGCAGATAGCACCAGGTCCATCTTTCATAGCACCGTTATCCAGTCAGCTCACTTGACTTAATGTATAAGAAATACCTTAATATATACTTAAATAGTGTTTCATTATCTGTCAGATCTTGGTGGTTGCAATAGTCTCCATCACTGTGTTTTAAATGTCCAGCTCAATATCTTTCTTACAGCTTCCTTCACTATATTATTTCTCAGGCTGTATATCAGGGGGTTTAAAGCAGGTGTCAGGATGGTGAGAATCACAGTAACCACTTTGTACTGTACCTCTGAAGAACTTGCATTGGGACGTATCTCATTCAGGAAGGTACTGCCATAGAAAAGAAAAACACAGGTCAAATGGGAGAGGCATGTGGAGGCTGCCCGGCTTCTCCGTGTTGTGTTACCCATCTTCAGGATGGCTATAAAAACGTAAGAGTAGGAGACAAATATAACAACGAGAGAACCTCCTACTATGATGGAAGCAAATATAGAAACAATCAATTCATTTAACGAGATGTCAGAGCAGGACATCTTCCAGAGCACTGGAAAATCACAAACAAAGTGGTTCATGACATCAGGGCCACAAAAAGATAATCGATAAATGCAACTTGTATTTATCAGACAACCTAGAAAGCCTCCTATGTATGACCCTGCAACCAAACGCAAAATCATACCATTGTTCATGATGACTATATATGTCAATGGGCTACATACTGCTACATATCGGTCAAATGCCATCGCTGCCAATAAGAAGAATTCTGTGCCACCAAAGCCACAAAAGAAAAATATTTGAACAATGCAGCCAGAACATGTAATTATCCTTTTCTCAGTAAGAAGATCAGCCAGCATCTTGGGACAGATAACAGAGGTAAAGGATAAATCCAAAAAAGCAAGTTGGGTGAGGAAAAAGTACATGGGTGTGTGGAGCTGGGGGCTCAGCCAGACAATTACGATAATACTTATGTTGGCCAACAGAGTGAAGGTGTAGACTGATAAAAACAGTAAAAAGAACGGAATTTCCAGCTTTGGGTCATTGGTGAATCCCACGAAGAAGAATATGGTCACAGTGCTTTCATTTCTCGGCATCATGTCTTTGGGTGATAATATTTATCTAAGAGAAGGAAAACATGTAGGAAGTACATCAACTTCTATTCAGTATTTTCCGATGTACACACATTAAAACCTGCATTATGTAGAATAATGAATCTTACTAATTATTAGTCAGTGTTGCAAAGCAAGGAAAAGTCCAGATAATAATTCATCTTTAGATTGAAAAAGATGCACATGATTTTCCAGGTAAGATTGCCCATTAGCCATCTGTCACATGCTTTTTGTCACGTCTCTTAGCATCACACTCTCTCTTTGCTCCGGAGAAAACGGCCATGAGCCGTTTTTTGAGGTCCCGAAAATGTAGGCAGTTCAATTAGAAAGTGCACTCAATATCACTACAGTTTTTCTGATACATCCACCACTTCAAAGTGGATGTATCTAGAAGAATTGCTATGATACCTCTTCACAACTGGTTATATAATGTGCTTTAAATTCTCTATATAGTCATATGTATTATTTTCTCATTTAGTAAGCAGTTCTGTTTGTTTAAAAATTAAGTTACATTTACTAGTTTCTAATTGGTACCTATATGAATAAAATATGATGCTTGGGCGGAGTTTGTGTAGGCGTGCTACGTGGAACTCCACAAAGTGGTAAAAACCTCTGCAGCACTATGCGGAGTTCTATAAGTGGGTTGAGTTGCTCATTGTGCCTATTCACATGCTATACACAATTTGTAGTGCGTTCTCACACCAGAAATCAAGTGTGAATGGCTCTATGAAGTTTGCATGGGCACAGCCATGTTGTTTTTGCTATGTTTATGGTGCTTCAGCCTACGTTTTTAATCCCTCTTTAATCCATCTAATGTTACCCTTCTGAAACTTATCTACCCATCATTTTTAATTATTACCTTACCCTGTGTCTTTGTGCTTTTGTATTTTATGTTTTTACTGGACTTTTGTATTTTTTTATTTTTTTCATTACTTTTCTATTTCCTACCTTCCTTCTTTTTCCTTCCTGTTTCTGCTTTCTTCTCTTCCCCCACCCAGTGCCATGGTAGACCAGGGGAGTGACAGTGCCTGACCCCCACCGAACCAGCAAAACGCACAGGCCACAAAGTAGTGCAGCCCTACACAACCTGCTGTCGGGTGGGGGTGGCTGCCGCAGTTTTTAATGTGCAGTACCACCTCCCCAAGCTCAAGGTCTGGCAGCCGGCACGCCCTCTGGGAGCATAAGCAGCAGTGGGAGACAGTGTGCTGGTCTCTGTGCACCCATCAACAGCTTATGCACTGGAAGGCTGACTTCCTGGATACGGACCAGGACCTGCTCGAGCTGCTGGGTGTGAAGGTTGCGAGGCTTGATGAGGAATAATTATTTATTTGCTGTGTTCAATATATGCCAATATTTTTCCCAAATAGCAGGCAAGCTGCTCACACTCAGGTAAGCTAAGTTTATGTTACAATATTATGTGATCATAGAGTAGAGAGGTGCTCAGCAGCGCTACCTCTTCCTACTAGTTGGCTTGGGCTGTCTATTTAAATAGTCATGCAGACACTCCCCTGTCCAGATAGTTGTAGTTATTAGTCTTAGTGAGATAGTGTGTTCTCTCACTTCTCTGTGCCTTTGTTATTTTTATATCTCATACAGTCCCAATCCCAGGCAAATTACGGTTGATGTGTAGTATGCATGCATCTATGCATTAAAAAAATGCAGATTGAGTTAGGCCCATCAAAGAGGGTAACTTGAGACTAAGAGAATGAGAATGAGATGAGAAGAAAAGATCATTTGTTGCAATGTGTTAGTTGTTTCAAAATGTAGTTTAAGAAATTTGGAATAGGGTTAGGAAATTAGGAATTGGTCTACAATACTATTGGTAATATAGGAAGTTTTATTTAGAAAAGTTCAACCTTACTGTGTTTGCATTTCCTTGCCGAAATATTTTTTGTGGAGATTACTATTAACTGTACCACTAATCTTATTTTATGTATTTCTTAAATTAGCATCCAGGTGCAGGAAGAGGGATGGGCCTCAAAGATCCAGCTAGGCAAGCGAGGGAGCTGTCACTTCCTCCACAAGTGCCTCGGCAGATGACTTTGCTGTCCCAAGTAGGTCCTCCTGTTCATAATATTTTTTTCCCTAACTTTTGGCACTACACAATTAGAATTATTATCCTTTTTCTGTGCCTGTTTCCTATATTCAACTCCTCTTAGTTCTATTTGATTTTTCCTAAATTGTTCTTATCCCCCTATATTATCATATTTACTTATTTTCTATGATTCAAGCTACAGGACTTGTCTTCAAACTGTCTGTACTGGAACGTCTGTTCTACTCTACTATGAAGATTGCATGCCTAACTTAGGTAGTGTATGCATGGTTTGTTGGGAAGGCTTTCTTTTTCTTGCTCATGCTCAAACAGTAAAACAAGAGAGTGGCCATGGTAATAGCGGAACCCCCAATGTTGTATATGAATTATTATTATAGTATATCAGCAGTTGATGCTAGTGCAGCATGGCTCGAAGTATGAGGAAGACCTATTGCATTCACCAACAAAAACCATATGTCTTTTGTTGATCAATTATTCCACCCCTTCATTAAGCTTCATTGACCAAATTCATCATAGTTCTGCCTCTCTATTACAGAAACGTTTTGGTTGGCTTGACTACCTGACTCATCAAACATCACCAACCACCAAAATCCCCAACATCATATTTAGAATTTGATAGAAGATAGTGTTACTGAACTGTAGTGATAAATTGTAGTTGTATTTTGCTAAAAAATATTATTAATAATGGAAGATGCATATCTGGCATCTAAAATGTAATGGGAAATGTTTTTTCGAGCTGCACAGAACACCAGTGCCGAAACCAGCATTGAGAGTTGATGCAGCAGTTGCAAATGAAGGGAGTCCCAGCAGCGGCAGGGATGCGCAGTGGTAAGTCACATTGTTTGCTGATTGACAATTAGTAATATATACTCACTGCAAGAGTGTTGACTTGTGACCACCCCACTTTAGGGAGTATAGCAGGAGGTGAGTAGTTAATGGCCTCTTCCTTCTGGAACTTAGAAGGTTGATATTGAAGTTTAACAACAATGGGTTAATAGAAAATGGGAGAAAGGATGGAAAGGGAAAGGATGGGTGAAATGTAATATGAGTGTAAGGATGCATGGGTGAATACGTAAGTGAAATAATTCATAAAGGTGGGTGATACGATGCATAGGTGGGTAAAAGATGAATGAAAGAATATATGTTGTGTAAGGATGCCTGCCTGGGTAGAAGAAAGGGTATGAGTGAACGGATTAGTTGAGAACCACAGTTAGCCAAGTGACACATAGTACATATATGCAGGCATGTCATATGTTGGCTAACATAACAACAGGCAACATAGTTATGATGTATCAAATGACTTATATGACTGCTTATATGGTTGTTACAAAAATATTTGTAATTTTCTTTATTGTTTTGGTCTTAATCTCATCAAAAATATATAATGATCTTTTCTAAAAAACACATATAAATCTTCTGCAGTGTCCTATACTATAGTTAAAACAATAGTTAATGCATTTTCATTATACACTTAATAACATTTCTTTTCATATGATGCAATATGCATTACATTGATTAGTCAATTATAATATAGTGACAATAGTTTCACAATGTGAGTGGCTCAGATGGTAAAGAAGCTGACGTTCCGTTGACAAACTATGCATATTTTGTAAAGGATGCCTTCATCAGGAAGCCGTCACATCAAACATTACAGGGGATACAGGAAAGAAACTAAGTACAGAAACATGCATGCCTACTTCAAAAAAGGCTTTTTGAAATATAAGGCACAGGTCATAATGTTTCTTAAAAACACACAGTCAGTGACCATATATTGATTTGTACACTGGTGAGTGAAAGGATGCCTGCCTGAGTGGGTTAAAGGAATTCTCAGGTAGGTTTAAGTAGGATGGGTGAATGGGTGAAAGGATGCATCGAGGGCAAATTAATGTTGGTGAAAGATGCATGTTTAGATGGATGGATATATATGGATGGATGGTTTTCCATGGTAAAAGACTGGATGAGAGAATGTATGTAAAGCTTAAATGGTGTGTATCCAAGCCCAGGGTGAGGAATATGAAATGATGAATGTATAATTGCTTGGATGAAGAAATAGGGACCCCCTTCAATCTTGATAAGGGTATGCTCACCTACTTCACTTACCTAGAATAGTTGTATCAAAGCTTTGATTCAAAGTGTGGTATTCCTGTCTATTCCTTTGACTCACAGTATTTTATTAAGTGTTGCAGATACTTGTTGCATCCACCCATCATCAATTCTCACCTCTATCCCTACCCATGGCTCTTTTGCCAGTGCCACCCATGATGACCTAACCGCTGTAAGGTTCAATTTGTCACTACAGTTTTGGCTGTGCAATATGTGTCTGCTTGAGTTAGTGTGGCATTTACAAAGTTTTCAATGCATGGCAACTAAGTGTGATTCCCTTCCCTCCCAGTGCCTACTCACTCACTTCCTACCTGTACTTCACTCCTTTATTCTTTCCCCACAAAGCCTCACCAAAACATTTTAAAACCCTACTCTTTGCATGTGTGTCAGAAGATACCTTAATATAATCCCACAGAAGATGAACATGAAGCCAAAGCCCCCCACGCCTACTGTAATTGAATATGTTTGCGCAGAGCAACAGCTGGGGTGAAAGGGGAAGTGGATAGACAAGAGAGACTACCTTGCAGAGGAAGTATTCTCAGTTCTTCTTACTCTGGTCTCCTTCTGATCTTTCTAATATGGGTTCTGCAATGTTGTACCTGCATGGAATAGAAATCATACAACTCACACTTTGTAACTCAAGCGTACATTAGTTTTGCTCTAAAAAAATAAATAATTTTTTGTACTATTAACCAATGACATGCAAGTTAATAGCCTCTCTCTAAATGTTTTCTGCACCAATGAAAGGATGTGCTGCTGGATTTACGTTTGTTGTAGAATCTCTAAGAATTCTTTCTGGATTAGTTCCGGATGTAGTCTTGTAAATATTTAGAGTTCTTCCCAAAATTTGAGGTGTACTGTGAACTATTGAATAGTCTTATATTACAAGAAGGAAATCTTACCTGAGGTTCTGCTCACTTAGTAAATTTGTATTTTGCTTACCCAAAACTGCTTGCAAACTAGTAAGTGTTGAATAGTGGAATTGCAAAGACACTACTTGGTTATTGTAGATAGTTCAAAGAGAAGGATGTACTCGAAGTGACTCCTGTCACTATCCAAGAAATTCTGTAGTATTATTTAACATGCGCCGTATAAAACCACTACACTGGAGCTCAAGTTCACTAACTTTCAAAAAAATTGACGGGCACAAATGTGTTACGCAAGCACTGTGAAGAGACACTACTTGGTGTCCTTGTAATAACTAGATTCTCCTCAGAAATGATGAGTGGATGAAAGACGGCAACAGCGCCTCACTGGAAACAGTTGAAGTACAGTGTTTAACACTTGCGCATGCACGTTTTGGTCTGCTGCCACCTCGCGCTCAAATGAACTAGTCCGCTGACCTCTTTTCTCTGATTTGCAGTTTCTGTTTCTCAAATCCATAGCTGGTGAAATGCTGAGTAGATTCAGAAAATGTTTTAGAGCAGTTTTGGTGGCTGAAGTAGATCTTCTCCAATGTGAATTGCTGAGCCTTCCTAAATTTCACATGCTTTTTCCCTGACTGTTCCTGGTGTGTGCACTGGCTACAGTGTTCCTGACAATGTGCCATAGTTTTATAGACAAGTGATATATTACATCATGGCTTCCATCATGGATTTACACCTTTTCAAATTATTCCCTTTCAACATTGTCAACCACAGTGACTCAGAAGCCAAAACTTAGGCTGATGATAATGATCAGTAAAACATCTACTTACCCACCTAATCACTCCAACTTACCCTGTTGCAGTGTAATTTAAGTTTCCTTTCCTTTTCCTTACTGACAAGCAAATGCGATTGTTGTAAAAAACCATTATAAAGTGTCTTGGATTGTGAGGTCAGGGAGTAAATTGGAACTCAGTAACTGCCTTGACTTTTGTGGATGGGATAGTCTGTGATGAACGTGTCAAATACAATCTATATACTGTTTTGTAATACTTTTCCTGTAATGCAGTGCATCGCTTTTCCCACTGTTTACTTATGGCAGACAGGATGTGCGCATGATTGATATGTGACGTATATCAATATTTAGCTGCCTTGTAGGCAGTATAAGATTGAAAGGCATTTTAGAGAAGAGAAGGGCATTTGGAATAAGATAATTGTCTATTACAACTGCCCTGGCTGCAGACGGCAGAGAGTAGTAAAGTATGATTTTATCGTCAGCGTTCGATTTTGTAAATCGATCAAGATTATGGGAGATCCTTCTAAATTACGGATTAGATAAGACACTCGTCCACTTTCTGGCGCATTTGCATAGAGACCTAAAAGCCCGTGTAAGGATAAATAATGAAGGAGAGGTCTCCGGGGATATTTTAATTGGTAGGGGGGTCAGACAAGGTTGCGTCTTGGCCCCCCTGCTTTTTATCCTTTATATAAATGAACTAAATAAATCCCTGTCTAATCTTACATGCGATGTGCCGAAAATTAACGGTAAATTACTTCCCGTACTCCTATACGCAGACGATGCTGTCCTGATGGGCCGCACACCTAAAGCACTTCGCACTTTAATTATGGGCTTCGTTTCTTTTATGGCTGATTTGGACTTGTGCACCAATTTTAAAAAATCATATATTATGTCCTGCGGGCCCAAAAAACATCGCATTGATCACATAGCATCAGGAGACAATGTTTTAAAAAGTACCGGCACTTTCCCGTACCTGGGTTTGATTTTTTCAGACTCTGGATCATGGTCAGCACATGTAGTCCATGGTAGAAATAAACTTGCCAAAGCAGTCAATTCAATTATAAGCCTACGACAGCCAAAGAGGGCTGAGGTTGTGATACCCCTAATACAGATCTATAAATCTCAATGCCTACCCACCGCAACATACGGCGCCGAGGTGTGGGGGTACACAAATTGCAGTGGTATTCAGACAGAAGAAAATAGACTCTGTAGAAAGATTTTAGGGGCACAAATCTCATCACCCACCTATATATGCCATAAAGAATTAAATCTGTATTATGTTGAGGATTTTATTAGATCTCGGCCAGCCTTGTTCTGGCTAAAGATATGGCAAAACCCGGCTGCAACCTTAACTCAGGAAATAATTAACGATTGCCTTAAATGTGATAGGGGCAGTTCTATACAGTGGCTTAATGCTGTTAGGAAAAGCCTGGCCAGTGTGGAATTGGAACATATCTTTCTTCACCCTTCAAATACAGAGGGCATGAACATTAAAACCATGAGAGAGGCACTGTTTGCTCTATTCCGAAGGGAAAGAGAACACTCAGAGCTTCGTAAACCATCTATAACTAGATATATCTCTATTTTGTCTAGTCCTGGTCACAAAAAAGACATGTTACAGGATTATCTTAAGAAAAATATTGGAAGATGGCACAGGAGCCTGCTCTTTCGCCTTAGTGACGGGAGCATAAAATACTCACTCTGCTTCCCACTTGGTTTCAATAAAAATCTAGAGCATCTGCTCTGCCCATGCGGAAATGGTCAAAAACAAACAACCCTACATTTCCTGTTCTTTTGTAATTTTTACACTAGATACACCAAACAGTATTTGATTCCTTATTTTAGGTCACACACTATCACTGATTACAAATTGGCATACAATGAAATATTGCAGTTAGGAAGTGATGTCATGATTCTTAGAGTAAGTTCATTTTTGCAATCTGCGGTACGTTCACGAAAAACTATGGACTCACCATAAGATAGCATTTTATTTATCATTCCTGTTTAATCCAATTCAATGTTTACAGACTGCTTATTTGCACATTGATATAGTCAGGCCTGATGTCTGTATAGAGTTTACACCGAATTTGTCTGCACTTTATTGCCCGTTTGCACAAACTTCTTTTGACATTGACAAAATTGATTTTGTATTCAATGTTCTTGGATTGTCTATTGCATAAATTGTAATTAAGTTGGCTCGACACTCACATGTTATGTATATTGAATTTATTTTGCTCCTTATCGCCATCCTTGCACATCTTTACCCACGTCATCAGCAATATTGTCATGAAATCGATTTTTAATGTGTGTGTTTTATGCCTGTATATTATATCTAATTGGCGGTGATGATTTGTACTTTTATGGATATTTTTATCCGAATAAAGACCATTTGACTTGACTTGACTTGACTTGACTAGTAATGCATATGACTTGGGCACCAGCTCAGCTCGACTGCCTCCAATAATTTAGCAAACAAGAGAAAGAAAATGTGTACTCCATAGTGCGTACTGCCTTACTCTTTAATGAAAGGTAATTGATTGTTATTTTTCCACACAAAGTGTCTGTTTAGGTTTGTTCTACTAGGAAATCCTTGATAAGAAAGAAAAATAACAGTTTTTTAAAACTAGTGTGCTGTGTTTACATTTGCCCTAATTCCCTACAGTTAGTGCATTTGTCATTTGCCTTCAATTTTAAGTCAAACATGTGTGGGTAATGGTTGTAACTCTAATCACATCAGATCGAATGGCCCTATGGGACCTGCAAGGTAATGCTACTGTGCTATGCACTGCTAAATGTTTAAAACGTGTTTTGCACAGAGAATTGTTTACAATTTCTCTTTTTTTCTTAACAGTTACTCCTGCTGTCTGTGGTGGTCATCCAAATTGGCAGAATGTAGCAGCATCAGAAGAAGGAGGTGATATGGGTTGAGTACCAATGGCTGGTGGCCCATGAGGTGGAGGAAGAGTTAGCCGCTGCCCAGGACCCCAGCCAGCCCCTAGTGCCTCCGGCCTCTCACTCACAACACCAGAATCACATTCCACTGGCAGCAGCCCACCAGCGTTCCATCACTGATGCCCCGCTTAATTTCTGACCGCAACTCATGTCACATCATGCAGAGTCTGGAAAAGGTCAAAGCTAGGCAGATTAAGATGGAAGTCATGCAGATTAAGATGGAGGGGTTACTCAAAAATCTCCCAGCCCACTGTTTGTGCCCTCTTCTGCCCCTTTGCCCCATTTTTAACCTTTGTTTTGGTGGGTTGGACTGGGATTTGTTGTGGGTAGGATTGGAGTTGGGACCGGGACAGTTTGACCTTGAGTTTTAATTTTTTAGGACATTATGATCATTGGTTTGGGATGGGGAGAATTGTTTGGGGAGAGGGATGGGCCAGTTTAGGATTATACTGTTTAGCCTATATTGTTGTTAATATAGTAATAAATATAGTAATTATGCTTCAAATGTTTTTTGGGGTGTTCTACTTTGCATTGCTGCCATATTTAGCTCAGCAGCAGCCTCTTTTTAAAATCTGCTGATGTTGTATAACAGTTATGTGTTACTGCTACTCTTCTGGTTTCTGCAGTCTGCAACTGACCACAAAGGGGAGGTGGGTTTACAACTTTTTCCCACTTTCCATTGCCTATATTGCCTACAAGTACAAGAATTCTATGGCAGTCCACGGAGGCTCCGATTATGCTTCTCTTTGCTTTACTGCAAACCACAGCAGCCAATAAAAACAACTTTAAACTCCAGCATACCCCGGAAGTACAACCCCCTCCATAGTATGCCCTAATCACTGTCAGTACTTTAGTATATATAGTCCGAACCACGACATCACTTCCTCTTTCTTTGCTGCTGCAGCAGCAGATAAGTGCTTTTCCTTACCTTTTTATCGTTGTGGTAAATTGTGGGGAAGTTCTTGTATTGACGATTGTGCCGCTGGCGTAAATAGAGATTCAGGATTCTTTTCACTGTGCTGTTAGTTTTCAGCTTTTCTGAGGTGTTTTGTTTATCGGCTTCGGTCCCTCTGGGGACGTCGTGTACTGGAGGGCATCCATTTACTGAGGGACATCCTTCTAGAACAGGATTGGCTAGTTCGCTTAGATCTGAAGGACGCCTATCTGGCGGTTCCTATATTCCCGCCACACAGAAGGTTTCTCCAGTTTCTCTGGCGCGACCAGTGGTTCGAGTTTTCCGCGATGCCCTTTGGTCTGTCTTCCGCCCCTTGGTGTTTCACCAAACTCATGAGACCGGTAGTGCAATGGTTGAGAGAACGGGGGGTACGTCTGATAATTTATCTCGACGACATTCTAATTATGGCATAGTCGAGAGAACTCTTGATGAGGCACCTGTCTTGGACGCTCCGACTGTTGCAGGAACTAGGTTTCCTCTTGAATCTATAGAAGGCGGTTCTGACTCCATCGCAATCGATGGATTTTTGAGGATTTCAGATCAACTCTCTCACGTGTCAGTTACTGCTTCCTTTGAGGAAGAGAGTGGCAATCAGGAAGGAATTGAGGAGAGCGCTTGCCTCTCCGACAATATCCTTACGGACGCTAGCTCGCCTTGTAGGCCTGTTGGCTGCGTCCATTCAGGCGATATTTCCGGGCCCATTGCATTACAGGGCCCTTCAGCGATTGAAAATGTTGCATCTACGCAAGGGTCTCTCGTATGCACAACAGATAGCCCTTTCAGCAGGGACTCGTACGGAGATCAATTGGTGGTTAGACCATATGGATGCATGGAACGACAGGGCCATTTTCTCCTCCAGCCCGGATTTGGTGATAGAATCGGATGCGAGTCGATGGGGCTGGGGAGCGCGGTGCGGGACCATGGAGACGGGGGGTCGTTGGTCTCAGGAGGAGCTGAAATTGCATATAAACTGCTTGGAACTTCTTGCGGGAGCATTTGCAATTCGGACTCTGGCCCCGCAGAAGGTTTCTTGTTGCATCCACGGTGAGATACATCAATCGGCTCGGAGGGACCCGATCTCGCCTCTTGGCGGAGATAGCCAAGGACTTCTGGCATTATTGCCTGGACCTTCGTCTGGTGGTGACGGCGGAATATATTCCCGGGTCATCCAACGTGATTGCCGATTGGAATTCACAACATTTGCGGGACAGCAGTGATTGAAAGCTGCATCCCAGCAGTTTTGAAGCGTTGAATCTCAAGTGGGGACCTTGTGTGTTGGACCTGTTTGCGTCCAGACTCAACAGTCAGTTTCCACGGTTCTACAGTTGGCGGCCGGACCCTCTGGCGGTCGGCTCGGACGCCTTTCTTCACTCGTGGACGACGGGCATTCTATATGCCTTTCCACCATTTGCCATGATCCCGAGAGTGTTGGCACACACTCGCAGACAGAGAGCGGAACTGGTCCAGTTTACTCCTTGTTGGAAAGCGCAAGCATGGTTCCCAACCGCCTTGACCTTGGCCTGTGCTCCTCCGGTTCGACTTCGCTCATTTCCGGACATTCTCACGGATCCTCAGGGGCTTCGCCACCCGTTAGTGTTGCAGAACCAGTTAGTTCTCATGGCCTGGATACTTTCAGGCATCGCTGGCAGGTGCCGGGAGTTTCACAAGACACTCTCTTTTTCTTATCCCAGGCGTGGGCACCCTCCACACACAAGCGATACAAATCTGCTTGGAAACGATGGGTTGGTTGGTGTGGTGAGCGACACAGTGATCCAGTGGGATCCGACATCCATCTAATTGTGAATTTTTGGTCGGAATTGGCCAAATCCGGTTTGGCATACCGGACGGTGAAACTTTAGATCGGCAGTTTCGGCGGGCCATCCGCATGTGGAGGGCAGACCGGTGGGGGAACACCCTTTGGTTTGCAAGGTGGTGCGAGGGATTCATTTAGTGAACCCTCCTCAACCTAAGTACACCGTACTTTGGGATGTTTCGGTGGTATTGCGTTTTTTGAGGAACTGGCCGAATAATGAAGCCCTGTCTAGGAAACAATTATCGGCAAAATTGACAGTCTTGCTGTGTCTAATCTCATGTAGACGAGTGTCGGATGTGCGGGCATTGGATTTGGCAGGTAGAGTATTTACTCCTTCGGGAGTTTCCTTTACGATTTCCAGGCGTACTAAAACGCATTCTCTGTGTATTACATACCCTGCCTTTCCTCATCACAGCAAATTGTGTGTGGTCAAGTGTTTGAAGGTTTATGAAGATTGTACTAGGGAATTTAGAGCTGATGTATCAGGACAATTATTAATTGCTCTTCAGAGACCTTTTCGCCCGGTCACATCTGCAACCCTGGCCAGGTGGGTCACTTGGTTACTGGGTCTTGCGGGGGTGGATGTTTCCATTGTTGGAGCTCATTCTGTTAGGGGAGCTATGGCCTCAAAGTCTTTGGGGGCGGGTTCCCGGTTGCAAGATATCATGAGTGTGGCGGACTGGTCGGCTGTTTCCACATTCAAAACGTTCTATCATAAACCTATTGTGGATGTAGCTTCGGTGGTGGTGAATCAACTTTAAACTAGCATAATCGGAGCCTCCGTGGACTGCCATAGAATGAAAAATTGTCTAGCAAGCGCGACAAAGAATTTTCAATTCTATTAAGGACACGGAGGCGAGGATTATCCCACCCAAGCATCTGGTATGATGGCATTATTATGTACTTGTTATAATGTTGTACCCACCCGGTAATCCTATACATTGCCTTTAACGTCATTTTGTATGGACGTTACGATGTCAATTTCCATTTCAGGTGAACAGACCAAGCAACCTTGAGGTTCTGGAGTTTTGGCATCGGCAAGGATGTTACGGCTCTTCAGGGAGACAACTCATCTTCGCTTTGGACAGATGACATCGCCTTCCGGAGAGGAAGTTCGAGGTTCAAGTTTGGACGCACGTCGATGGGGAAATCGGTGGTCCAGTGTTCAACGGTCAAGTTTGTGGACTGTGTTAAGAGTTTCATGCAAAGAAAGAGGAAGTGATGTCGTGGTTCGGACTATATATACTGACAGTGATTGGGGCATACTATGGAGGGGGTTGTACTTCCGGGGTATGCTGGAGTTTAAAGTTGTTTTTATTGGCTGCTGTGGTTTGCAGTAAAGCAAAGGGAAGCATAATCCTCGCCTCCGTGTCCTTAATAGAATTGAAAATTCTTTGTCGCGCTTGCTAGACAATTTTTTACTCACTCCATTGTTCTCTTACCTAAATAGATGAATCAAGGAATGAAGGGTTTCCCAAGATGCCAGGGTGGTAGAGAAGTGAGGTCTCTCTCCCATCTAGTTGAACTCCAATTGTAGGATTAGTTAAAAGGATTATTCATTGCAGACAACTAAACTAAAGTAAATAAAAATGGGTTATATATCTTATTATATCATAGCTTTAAAAATATGTGAGACCAGACTACAACCATCAAAGAATACATGATAGCAGTACTAAAATATTCAGAGCAATGGTGAGCTAGTATTTCAATTAAAACTAAAGTAGTAAATACTCGCATTATGAAAGTGACAAGATTAAGAGTCTGTGCAACACAATGCCTGAATTATGATGCTGATGAATTATGTTCTTCTTTATCGATAATATTGATAATTTTTATGTGTGAGTGGGTAAATGGAGCCATTGTGAGCAATTGTTTCAGTAAACAAAGTAGAACTAAAGATCCTGAACCGAGTTGGTGTTGCTGTCGCTACATCCACTCCACCAAGTGTATGATTAATAAATGGTATAAGTTATAAAGTCACACCTCAATAAATCACACAGTCCAGGGCAAGAGTGTTAGGAGGTTGATGAATGGATGGGAAGTGGGATTTAGGGAAAGGTGTGACAAAGACAAACACTACACAAAGACATTATTCAACTGGGCAATGAGCAGCCAACCTTCATCAATCTGTTGAGGGAAGAAAAAGGAAATGAAGGATTGATTATGACACAGTTAAATCATGGCAGTGCAACCCAAACAGTCTGTCAGCCCCAGAGAGACCCGAGTTGATATATTATTATATATCTAAATGTTCTGTCACCTAGGTTTGAAAATAGTAAATAAAATAATATATAGGTGTGAGACAAACAACACACACAGATGCATCTACATTCTTCTTGTATTGTCTGTCAATCGTGGGTGCCTGGCTGATGCGGTCCTGTAAGATAAGCGTGAGTGCTATGGTGCTTTTGCCTTTTTGTGCAGGAGAAGAGAAGGCCTGGGATTGGAAAACCAAAATTATATTGTAGAATGAAGAAGGACAGAAGTTAAACTTCACCAGGAGTGCACCAAGAAGACTCAGAGGCAACATCGAAAAACATAGTCCTTTTTGCAATCATTCCTTTTATGACTGATGTGCGATCTATTAATATGACGAGAGTATTATGTCAACCAACAATCACAGTGGCCGCATGTACTATCAGGCTGATCAAACTTTCAACTGTCATGATAATGATCATCATACTAATAATATGTAGCCTAGCACATGCATAATGTGATGATCACCACATGTCTGTCTGTAGTAACATCCAACAACAGGCCCCCACCCAAAGAGCAGGATTAGAGGCTTTACATTACATGCAGATAAAACAACTGCAGCAGAGACTCCACTTTGATGGATGTAGTGAGATCCATGAAATTATACTAGTAGGTTAAGATGGGCTGAGTGCCCTGTTGAGACTGGGGCATTGGGCGACTCCAGCCTACCCTAGCCTGACGCAAGTATAAATGGGGTGACAGGCTCTCTGGAATTTGGGGTGGTGGGAGGTTCTAGACTTGCCAAGCAGGGATGCAGGGTAGGGGTTACATGTTCCAGGGACTGGTTGTAGGCAGAGACACCTCTGACACCGATCCACAGGCGTACATGATGTCACGTATCAACGGAGAAAGGAATCATCTCTCAAGATCGAACACAGAGTTAGAAATAGACAAACTCATTGGACAACAGACTAAGCAAATCGACAGACCCCACCAAATAACACGAATACTAATACACAATGTCACTGAAAATCTTGACATGGAATGTTAATGGATTGGGTAGTGAGGTAAATATACGCTGGTATTACAATACCTGTGTCGCCACACTCCAGACGTAGTTTTGCTTCAAGAGACCCATTTAAAAGGTAACTATTGTAAAGCCTTGGTCCGATATGGCTACAAACTCCAAGCACATGCGGGTTACTCATCAGGATCTAGGAGAGCTGGGATTCTAACCAGGACGTCCATCCGATTTATAGTGGTTAGGTGCTGGCACAACCAGTTGGGAAGATATGCTGCACTGACTTGCACATGGGAGAGTAAAAAAGATAATTTCTGCTTACTGTATACTGTATATTTCTCCAAAGTTACATAGTGATGCCCTCCCAGCATTGGGGAATACCATACTTGAAATGCCCCAAGGCATGCTCATTCTTGGGTTGAATTGAACACAGTAATGGACCCACAACTGGATAGACTGACAGGGGCTATGGCGACAACTTGTATAATAGATTTGTGGCGCTCCCACAACCCTGCGAATCAACAATATACCTATACCTCAGCCGCACATAAAAGTCATTCCCCACTTGATTATAATTTTACCTTTAAGACACAGGCAGGGAAATTCTGAGGGGCCACACACAACACATGAGGTATCTCGATTACTCCCTGGTTAAAGTGCAGCTACAGGGACCACCCAAAAGCAACACTACCCCCAAGACTAGACCCATGGCACTTCAGAAATAAACGGTTGTGCAAAAGGTACAGGCTCGTACTACACAATACTTTCAGGATAATTTGGGCTCCGTGGAATCAGTCTCCACTCTGTGGGAGGCATACAAAACTATGATTAGAGGGTACGCCCAAGCACAAATTGGTATACATAAAAAGAGCAGGCTAGAAAGTGGGAAGAACTCGAAAAAGAGATAATTCGATTGAAAAAGAAACCTTGGAAAATAGAGATGCAGCTGAGTCTATGATGCAACAACTTTGACTCAAAAGGTAGGAATGTAAAGACTTGGGGGAGCAAAAGGCGAGAACACAAGCACTAGCCATTCAGAGAAAACTATATGACATTGGTGACAAAGCAAACAAAATTATTGTATGGCTGGAGTTAAGAAACTAAGATAGATGTTGGGTTCTGGAAATACATACCCTGGGAGGAGGGGCAGCCCACCAGACAAGCAAGGAAATAGCAGAGGCATTTGCCCAATATTATGAAACACCCTCTAGTTCATCAACAAAGCAGTCCGCAGTGGACTGTGCCAAACTACTGCAAGAAATTTATCTCCTCACACTGTCGGCGGAGGATAGACAGGCATTAAAGCAAGTTCTTATAGAGGAAGAGATAGTGAGCACTTTTACTGACTTACAATCAGGAAATGTGGCTGGCCGTAATGGGCTACCAGTGGAGCTGTATAAAAGTGCAGCCAGCAAAATTGCACCCCATTTGTTAAAAATGTATCAAGAGTCTAGGGAGAGAGATCTTCACCTTGACCAGCACACAGCCACGATAGTTGTGATCCCCCAAAAAGTTAAATCCCGGGTCAAGTGTGGGTCATATAGGCTGATATCACTATTCAACACAAAGATAAAAGTGCTAGCAAAGGCACTAGCAAACAGATGGCATATGGTGATATATACACTGGTCAATTCGTACCAGTGAGGGTTCATGCCCCAAAGGGGCATGCGGCTTAACCTTATATGGGGCACTGGAATGGACAAAAATGACAAAAATTGCAGGGGCATTTGACAATATAGAATGACATTTTATTTTCACACAACTCTGAGTAGACTGAGTAGACTCTGAGGAGACTGGGCTTCGGACCCAGCTTTTGCGCTTGGGCAAAACTTCTGTACCAAGACCCGCAGGCTAGGCTGAGGGTAAATGAAAAAGTATCCCGACCCTTCCACCTCAGAAAGGGTACAAGACGGGTTTGCCTGCTCTTGCTAATGAACTTCGCCCTGGCACTAGAGCCTCTGGAAGCCTGGGTCCAAAATGAGACAATAATATTGGGTGTGCAGGTAGGAGGCAACTGGGAGGGCAGAATTTCCCCATATGTGGATGATTGCTCCTACATCTGCTTCACCCATACAGGTCTGCAACAGGGTACTCCATATATTCCAACTATTTGGGAGTTACTCGGGGTACACAATAAGACAAATCCTTTATCTTTCCATTGGCAGGAGACACCCTGCAGAGGCTGATGGACATGACACCATTAGTAGTTAAACCCAAATTCACATACTTGGGTAATCAAATATTCACGGGAGAGGAGGACTTACTATCAGACAATTTGTACCCCCAAAAACAGCGACCAAAGAGCGATGTGGAACACTGGAGGAAACTACTGGTGTCCTTAATGAGCAGGGCGGTAACCTTCAAAATGATGAGGCTACCTATGCCACTACACATCCTACAAAACGCCCCATGCAAAATACCTAAGACAGTGGTCTAGGGTAGGAAACAGCTAAACTCCTATGGGATGGAGGTGGCTCCAGAATAGGTCTTTGTAAACTCCAATGGGGAGTATATGAAGGGGGGCTCACAGTTCCGGACATGCAGAAATACTACTGAGGCTCACACCTAACTGTAGTTAACAATTGGGCATTAACTTATTGCAGTGATCTAGCATTTAGAGCAGACCATTGGGTTATGGGAGAAAGGGGATACCTAGCAGAACTACATCATAGAAATATGGAAAAGCAGCTTCCACCACACATGCGAATGGTAGTGCGAGCTTGGTGGGAAACGACAAAACATATAAGTTGGGAAGCGAAATTGACCGGGAGAACCCCATTGTGGGACAGCATCCAACAAAAGGAATTGAGGGGTCCTAAAAAGGTTTTAAAAAATGGGCTGTGTTGGAAATATACAGTTTAGGAGACTTATGGAGGTGACAGGCACAGAGAGATTCAAGTACATTCAACTAGGCCACGCTCTACGCCAACACAATAAGGAGGGTGAATTCTCAGAGATTACTCCCCTCTGGAAGAGAGATTATTAATAGACCCAATGATATCAAAGGCCACTTCATTAACATATAAGAAAATAAAGCACAATTCACCTAATCCAATAGACCCCCTAAGGAGGATGTGGGAAACAGAACTAGGAACCCTAGAGGAAGAGGACTGGGAGGAGGCAGTGCATAGTCCACGGGAAATAGCCGTAAGAGCCTGATTATGTCTCACTTAACTACGTATTCTATATAGGTTGCATGCCTCAAGAATGTTTTTTTATCGACTGTTCCATTGTATATCAAAGTTTTGTGCGATGGGGTGTGGTGAAATAGGCTCCTTCTTTCACATCATTTTGGAATGTAGCGTCAATCAGAATTTCTGGAAGGAGGTGACAACAGTTATTTCTGAATTTACCGAGTTAGAGATTGCAGTGATGCCGCGATGGCTGCTAATATGCATGACTGGAGAGGTAAAATGTCGCAAGCACACAATATTATGGCTTAAAATTGCTGCAGTAGTGGCACAAAGCAACATAGCCAGGAAGTGGGGGCGAGACGACCACCAGACCAGAAGGAATTGGAGGTGGATTTGGATTGGTGCGCTGGTGCTGAGAAAGTCACATATAAAGCCAGAGGATATCTGAGAAAATGGGACAAGATTTGGGGACAATGAAAGGAATACATGGGACTTTGAAAAGGGGGGTGGAACGATATGGGAAGTTTAGAGTGTGTGAAACCAAATTGTGAATGTAGACCTATGAAACAAATATGTGTACTAATTTGCAGCATATGTGTGGAGAGACGTTCTGAGCGAATGTTAAATAAAAAGAATGTTTTTATTTAAAAAAAGATAGACCTCTGTTCGGTCATCCATATAGGTTTGTACCATACTCTCAATAGTCATTGGTGCTCCACCTTGCTTGACCTTTTTTGCCGTCAACTCTGCACTGGACTTAAGCCCTGCCAGTAGAAACCAATCAGATCCAGATTTTGCGGCTGATGCTCTTGTTCCTCTGTTGCTATTTTCTTGTCTTTGATTTTGGTTGCTGTGAGCCAACAGCACTGCCTTCAGGCTCTGAAGTTGAAGGCTGAATTCCAGGGACCTCTAAATCCCTGGCATTCTATTTATAGGTCACTGACTTGCTCACCAATCCAAGTTACTTAGTTTGAAACATCCGAATCTGAAAAAGGGAATGAAAGTGACCAGTAATGTTTGTTTGGGACAATGTCTCTTTGCTCCTGTATCTTAACAGATAAGCGAAGGATTAGGCCCTCCACAAACTCATACAGAGCTTTTTTTCATCCACTCCGGCGTACATTCCAGAAACCCCCTTTAGCTGTTCCTTTAGCATAGGCAACAACGGGATAGATTGGCCCATGGTGCTGTCCTTGTTGCTGACTTACCATGTGAAATCCTCAAAAGCAAGCAGCATCTCTGTCAGGTATTTGGCTAGGCCCCATTGGTCCCTCTCAGTGATCATGCCTTTCACAGTTGCATCCCTCTTTGCATGACTTATTCAGTGATTGGTCTGTACTGCTCAAAAAGAAGTTGCAAAATGTAATAAGTTAATTACCAATGTGTTTTAACTAGCATTCTAGTATCACTCTAAATGACCCTCAGCAGCATCCATGCTTTAAAAGAATATCAGAAATGAGTGATGATTCTTCTGCAGGTGGACAGTTGCTGACTCGGCCTTCATTTTTGAGACAGACCTATATAATGATGTTAATGCAGTGCGCCAATCACAGGATCCTGAAATACACACCATCTGCCATGGCCTTAACTATAATATTGACCCTGTCCATGGCAACAAATCCAATGTTAAGCCCTCTTGGTTGTCGCCATTCAAAGACCTTGTTGTTAAAATCTTCCAAGGTGTTTCCAGCAGTATGAGATTTCTCCATAGTGACATGGCTTCTGTTGCATACTTCCAAGTACCATTAAAAATCTCATCAGTGTCAAAAACATCAGATATCATTTATCTAACCTCCACAAAAGAGTTCCAGTTTGCAGTGATGCACATGCAATTAGTGGCTTGGCAACTGGTCCACATGTCTGTTGTCAGATGGCTATTTGAGCACATTGTGATGTAGCACTGGAACAGAAACTCTGGAAAAATAGGACTGGCTAGGAACCTTCCATTTAAGGCAGATGGCTGCCACAAATTTTTTAAAACCCACCCCTTCCACAAATGGAGGAGGTCCATCACTAACATTTTAGCCAGCTTCACGTTGTATAAATGTGCCTTTCGGTGGTTGCGTTCCTACTTCCCCTCCTGACTAATATCCCAGAAATAATAGCCTGCATTTTTTTCTTCTCTGTTGGCAGTGATGCAGGTGCATTTTAGAGCAGATGGTGGTAGGTTCAATGTGTGTCTGGGTACGCCTTGAGAGTCTTGTGCCATTGCTACCTTGCTGATGTGGGTGATATTACTGCACTGCTAGAGGCAGAACTGATTTGCGTAGTGAAGATGTATTCCTCTTCTTCACCTTCCAGTGTTATTGGATCTTATTCCCTGCTCAGCCTTTCACCCTCTTCACAAACACCCTGCTAAGGTGCTCCTCCCACTGCATTATGTGGTGTTTTCTCAAAGGTCTCCAGTACCATAGCTTGTACCAAGCTTACTCTGACTAACACTTGCTCCACAAATGGAGCATATGACAATGTTTGGCTCCTTCTTGCTAACTGTAAAGAAGTCCCAAACTGGGGAGGTACACTTTCTTACACTAGTAGCACTGCCAATGTCACATAAAATGGCTGTAGGTGGGGATTTGGACATTTTCCCCTCTGCAATGCCTACTTCTACTGAGGTGTTTGTAGATGTAGGTCGCTGCCAGGGCCTTGCAAATATGGCAGCTTGCGCTGGTGGTGGTGGCATCTGTGACACATCCCTCAGAGCAGATTGAGATGAAGTAATGTTCATCTCCACTTGGGCTAGACTAACATCCATGATGACTGGCTCATCATCATCCTCCTCTTCTACATCCATAACTCTAAAGCTTTCAAGAATCTTTCTTTTCTGCAGTCTCTCCTGGTGTGTCTCACTCTCAACCTGAGGCAGGAACCAAGTGGAGTCTTGACCATCATAAGGGGGACTAGCAGCAGAAGATGATGGACTAACCCTCTTTTCTTTCACATAACATCCGGAAGACATTGAATCTTCTGAAAGAGAGGATCTACTTCCTCAGCATCTTCTGGAATGC
Organism: Triturus cristatus; assembly: GCF_964204655.1. NCBI lineage: Eukaryota > Metazoa > Chordata > Amphibia > Caudata > Salamandridae > Triturus > Triturus cristatus. The sequence goes on from NC_140585.1 coordinate 163,699,969, forward strand.
CCCTATTTCGGGAGGACCTGTTATTGCTGGCTGTGGCTGTTGTCCACTTATCTGAGTTTCCTGCATTGATGGCTACTACTTTACAAAAGAAATAGGTTCATTTTAAAGTCATGTCTCGTCTGTACCAGACATCGGCTTGGACCTAGGTTGGCGTGGGTTCGCTGATGCATGGTTGTTGATCCCAGCTTGCTCCTTAAACTGCTGTAGCAGGCACACTTTTTCCTAAAATGGTCTGGGGAAACTTACCAGTGGTGGTAAGCCCCTTCTTATCACTGGCCACTTTCTTGGCAGCACCTTTCTTTGGGGCCATCTTGACCCTGTCACTTACCTAATTTCAATACAATACAGTGTATCCATTTGTAAACCCACACCAACATAAACTTTCATGGTATACACTCAGGAAGGATGTGAAAGAGCAACAATAACAACATACAGATGTAACAGTTACCTTTATGTGTAGCAAGTTGGGAATGCGATGTGGCACTCAGGGAGGTACAGATGACAATGGAAAAATCATCAGACAAGCAATGCTGTTGTGTGCCTAGGAGAAAATTATCTTTCTGACCTCCTCACACTCCCACACCGGTAGGGGTCCTTGCATCGAGCAAACCCTTTCAAAGACATTGAGGTGCCGATCACGATCCGGTAAAAAATTCCCCCGTGCGACTCGTATCCGGTCTTTTTACCCTACGAATTGTGCAAGTGCCGTACGAACTGGCAATCACGATTCGCATGGTAAAAAGTCCATACGAACCGCATTGGGAACATTTCCCCACACGTCCTCGGGTCAGAAAATGTGTCCGATACGTCCTCGGACGATTTACCGTACAAACGTGAAAAGTCAAGTCCGACCGAGGAATCACGATCCATCCCGTGCGTCCGAACTCACAACCGTATGGAAAAAACACCGTCCGCACCGAACTCCTACAGCAACCATGGAGACATGTGCCCGCATACGCGCCCAACACTCCCCCCAGCCCCTGTACGTCCGACACGTACCCCCCGTGTATGTACACCCCCACCCGTCTAGGTACACCCCAGTACGTCCGAGTCCTACCCCCACACCTGTACGTGTCATACCCCCGTGTACCCACACCCCAGTACGTGTCGTCCCACCGTCTATGTACACCCCAGTACGTTCCAGTCGTACCCCCACCCCAGTACGTGTCGTACCCCCGTGTACCCCCACCCCAGTACGTGTCGTACCACCGTCTATGTACACCCCAGTACGTTCCAGTCGTACCCCCACCCGAGTACGTGTCGTACCACCGTCTATGTACACCCCAGTACGTTCCAGTCCTACCCCCACCCCAGTACGTGTCGTACCATCGTCAAAGTACACCCCAGTACGTTCCAGTCCTACCCCCACCCCAGTACGTGTCATACCCCCGTGTACCTACACCCCAGTACGTTCCAGTCGTACCCCCACCCCATTACGTGTCATACCCCCGTGTACCTACACCCCAGTACGTTCCAGTCGTACCCCCACCCCAGTACGTGTCATACCCCCGTGTACCTACACCCCAGTACGTTCCAGTCGTACCCCCACCCCAGTACGTGTCGTACCACCGTCTATGTACACCCCAGTACGTTCCAGTCCTACCCCCACCACAGTACGTGTCGTCCCACCGTCTATGTACACCCCAGTACGTTCCAGTCCTACCCCCACCCCAGTACGTGTCGTACCACCGTCAATGTACACCCCAGTACGTTCCAGTCGTACCCCCACCCCAGTACGTGTCGTACCACCGTTTATGTACACCCCAGTACGTTCGAGCCCCACCCCCACCCCAGTACGTGTCATACCCCCCGTGTACCTACACCCCAGTACGTTCCAGTCGTACCCCCACCCCAGTACGTGTCGTACCACCGTCTATGTACACCCCAGTACGTTCCAGTCCTACCCCCACCCCAGTACGTGTCGTACCACCGTCAATGTACACCCCAGTACGTTCCAGTCGTACCCCCACCCCAGTACGTGTCGTACCACCGTCTATGTACACCCCAGTACGTTCGAGCCCCACCCCCACCCCAGTACGTGTCATACCCCCGTGTACCTACACCCCAGTACGTTCCAGTCGTACCCCCACCCCAGTACGTGTCGTACCACCGTCTATGTACACCCCAGTACGTTTGAGCCCCACCCCCACCCCAGTACGTGTCATACCCCCGTGTACCTACACCCCAGTACGTTCCAGTCGTACCCTCACCCCAGTACGTGTCATACCCACGTATACCTACACCCCAGTACGTTCCAGTCGTACCCCCACCCCAGTACGTGTCATACCCCCCGTGTACCTACACCCCAGTATGTTCCAGTCGTACCCCCACCCCAGTACGTGTCATACCCCCCGTGTACCTACACCCCAGTACGTTCCAGTTGTACCCCCACCCCAGTACGTGTCATACCCCCGTGTACCTACACCCCAGTACGTTCCAGTCCTACCCCCACCCCAGTACGTGTCGTACCATCGTCAATGTACACCCCAGTACGTTCCAGTCCTACCCCCACCCCAGTACGTGTCGTACCACCGTCTATGTACACCCCAGTACGTTCGAGCCCCACCCCCACCCCAGTACGTGTCGTACCACCGTCTATGTACACCCCAGTACGTTCGAGCCCCACCCCCACCCCAGTACGTGTCATACCCCCCGTGTACCTACACCCCAGTACGTTCCAGTCGTACCCCCACCCCAGTACGTGTCGTACCACCGTCTATGTACACCCCAGTACGTTCGAGCCCCACCCCCACCCCAGTACGTGTCATACCCCCCGTGTACCTACACCCCAGTACGTTCCAGTCGTACCCCCACCCCAGTGCGTGTCATACCCCCGTGTACCTACACCCCAGTACGTTCTAGTCGTACCCCCACCCCAGTACGTGTCATACCCCCCGTGTACCTACACCCCAGTACGTTCCAGTCGTACCCCCACCCCAGTACGTGTCATACCCCCCGTGTACCTACACCCCAGTACGTTCCAGTCGTACCCCCACCCCAGTACGTGTCATACCCCTGTGTACCTACACCCCAGTACGTTCCAGTCCTACCCCCACCCCAGTACGAGTCGTACCATCGTCAATGTACACCCCAGTACGTTCCAGTCCTACCCCCACCCCAGTACGTGTCGTACCACCGTCTATGTACACCCCAGTACGTTCCAGTCCTACCCCCACCCCAGTACGTGTCGTACCATCGTCAATGTACACCCCAGTACGTTCCAGTCCTACCCCCACCCCAGTACGTTCCGGTCCTACCCCCAACACAACCTCCTAAGTACGGAGCGCACCCCAGGCCCCAACATCACCACCGCATGTACGAGTCGTACCAACCCACACACAAGGACAGCACCGTACAACCAAATGGCCCATGTACACACCGTACACACGCTCAAAACGCACGTACACAACCAGGACAAAACAAAACAACACAAGAATACACCATTCGAATGGCACAAAGCCACTAAACATGTCCAACAACCACTAAAACAACACATTCACTGACCTGCAACTGCCAAAAACAAACAGAGGCCAAATACACCACCACTCCTTATAACCAACCCACCCAAGATTCAAACACAGCCACACCCACCAATGGACCAATAAAAAGGGCCCACACACACAAACCATGAGCCTTTGCAACAGACTCACTGCTGCCAGACACCACAGAACCACACTACAAGCTACACCACATCTTACACTTGCACACCTTCACACAACCACCCTCACAAACACCCCCTCATCACATTCACACACACACACAGACAACCATCCACACACCCCCCAACATCCACACACCCCCCCACCATCCCCACCCACACCCCTCACCATGCCCACCACCAAGAATCCAAAGTTCAGTAACCGAGAATTGGAGGTCCTTGTTGATCAAATCCTCAGAGTCGAGCCACAGATCTTTGGAACATTGGTCAGAAGCACCAGCCTGGCAGCAAAAACTGCCATGTGGCAGACCATCGTCGATGCTGTGAATGCTGTTGCGGACACCAGACGGACCAAGCAGGAATGCCAGAACAGGTGGTACGATCTGCGGAGGAGGGTCCGAGCCAAGAGGCAGGATGAACACGACCAGGCCAACGCCACCGGAGGAGGGCCCTCCCGCAGACCCGTACACTACCATCCCTGGGAGGAGAGGGTGATGGCCATACTGCCGGTGGAGGCAGTCGAAGGATTAGAAGGACTCCGAGACCCGGGTGAGTACACAAACAACGCACCTCACAAGGGGGGAACGGCATCCACAACCAAAATCACCAACAGGCACGCAACCACCACAAGCCATCGCATGACTCAACCACACTCCATGAGCACGCACATGCCACTGCTGCCACCATGCCCCTTGCACCCAGCTGGACAATGTCAAGTCACAGGACACAGAAGACAACAACACATGACACGGTAACCCGGATGGCGGCAGGCTGGGCCCAAAAAAGCACATAGTGCAACTCAGAAGCAGACAACAATTCACTCTACCCATATGGCCTAGGTCACAGCCAGACAAACAGTGTGTCCCAACACAGGAATGACTTGCCAGCAAATGGCGGACGCCTTGCATCAACACATGGGGGTGAAGGCACTGTTTTGCACATGACAGCAGCTAATGAACAGCCAACATTGAGAACGAGTGGCAGCACACACCACCACAGCAGCAGTGCACAGACACAGACACTACACCCAATGGGTGCCTGGAGATCAGAAACAAACTCACATCAACAATCCAAGAGCCACTCAAAGATCTGCTAACAGTGTGTGCCCAGGAAGCTGGGCAGAGGTGACAGAGGGTGACACACGGAGGGAGGGAGAGGGGGACAGAGAGGGAGGGAGACGGACAGAGGGAGGAGGCTGACACACGGAGCGAGGGAGAGGGGGACTGAGAGGGAGGGAGAGGGGGACAGAGAGGGAGGGAGAGGGGGACAGAGATGGAGGGAGAGGGGGACAGAGATGGAGGGAGAGGGGGACAGAGAGGGAGGGAGAGGGGGACAGAGATGGAGGGAGAGGGGGACAGAGATGGAGGGAGATGGGGACAGAGAGGGAGGGAGACGGACAGAGGGAGGAGGCTGACACACGGAGGGAGGGAGAGGGGGACAGAGAGGGAGGGAGAGGGGGACAGAGATGGAGGGAGAGGGGGACAGAGAGGGAGGGAGAGGGGGACAGAGATGGAGGGAGAGGGGGACAGAGAGGGAGGGAGAGGGGGACACAGAGGGAGCGAGACACAGGGAGAGCCAATCAGCCGTGTTGCGTGTGTGAATGTCTGCTCGTCAGCAGGTAGACTGCGTGCATGTAGACAAGGGTGGCCAGTGCCAGAAGCCCCCCTCTTCACCATGGCAAAACACATGGCCATGTCACAACCTGTTCACGAGCACAAGGACAGCTACCTGGATCATATAAGTGTGTTGATCCACTCCATGTGCACATGTACAGTGCATGGCTAGCCACACCTGCCCACTCCACTGCTGACTGCAGTCACACTTGACGCAGCAAGTAAGACTGTGCCACACATAGTTAAAGGGGCCAAAGTGGTGCCCAAGGGACACACCCATGCACAAGTGCACTGTGAGTGGAATGCAAGACAAATCCTAATTCCAAGAGGAAATGTGCCAACTGTGAAAATGATGAAACATGGATGTTGCATGGACAAAAAATAACATTGTCTCTCTCACACACAGGTCAACGTCGTGGTGCACCCCACAACACTGGGGGGGAACACTCACAGGACCTGGATCTGCAGGAGCCCGATCCCACCGGCAGCGACCACTCTCACCACTCTGCGGACGACCCCGACCAACCTGGCCCCTCTGGTGTCCAACCACCTGCAGCACCTGCGTCAGGTACAACTGTGCCAACCACCACCCCCACTCCTGCCACATCCCAGGAGACACCCAGGATCCCTGCCCCAACACCACAGTGCAGCCAGGCTAGCCAGGAGGGACACGGTGTCCCGGGCACCCAGGAGGAGGCAGGCGACAACGCCAATGCCACCCCTCAGGGGTTCCGGAGACCCCATGTGCCCACAAGTGCAGGCCAGGTGCAAGTGGGCAGGGGTGGTGGGAGTGGAGGACGGCGGAGGCGCGAGCCTGACCAGTTGGCTGGGGATCCGGTATTTTCCCATGTCCGTAACATCCTGGACTCATACCGGCAGGACACCACGGGCATGGCCCAGGTTGTGTCCGTCCTCGAGGGGATCAAGGCCCAGCAGGCCCAGCAACATGCGGAGCTAATTGCCTGTCTACTGGTACACCAACGGAGGATGGAGGACAGACAGGCTGAGCAAGTGACGGCATTCCAGGGGATTCACGCTACACTCCGTCGGATGGCCGACACCATGGCCGACCCTCCCTGTGCCAGAAGGCGGAGAACATCACCACCCACAGGGAGGGATCAGGAGGAGGAGGAGGAAACATCCGACGGAGCATCCCAGACGTCGTCACGGCCTGCTGGTGAGGTTCCCCGCAGGAGGCCGGGTCATCCACGGAAAGGACCGTGAGGGTGGCTGCTACATCACCATCTCCCAGGACACCTGGCCTGGCACCTAGCCCACTGGAGCAACAGCATCACAGCATCAAGAGACATTCTCTGCCACATGGCCCTGCTGGTCACTGGCTGACCAATGTTGACAAAGACTGTGGCATGGACTCTGAGGATTTCCAATGGCAAGGACCCCAACTCCCCTACTGAACTTTGGATTCAAACATCCCGGAAAGACCCTTACTTTGCCCACCCCCCCCCCACTAATAAATCACACTATGATGAGTAGATGCCTGCTGGTAGCATTATTAACTAACATGTGTCTTGTAAAGTCAAAACATGCCTGAGTCATCTTTTGTCTTCAACCATCCACACCCTGGGGCCTGAGTCTGGCACAGGACACATGGGTCACAGTGTATTAGGCAAGACAGACATGGAGCACCATACACACCCGTGATGGGCCCAACCAGCTGAGGGGGTTGCCGAACAACCGTGCTGACACACACATTGAGTACAGCAACTGTCATGCGCAGTGGTCAGGGATCCAGTCCAGTGTCCTGGGGGGCACCAAGGCATGTGTACACAGGTGGCAGAACCATGTCCTGCAAGCCGGAGTCCGGTGGATGCCGAGAATGGGGGCCTGGCCAACGTTGGATGCATGGGGATGGCACATGTCACAATACCAACACAGTCATGGACATCATGCCCAATACACAGTCTCAGCCCACACACACAGCTTGCATCTTGCAACTCGACACATTGACACATAGCAACAATCAGGGACTACCATGCCAGACATGCAGGATGCACCGTGGCAACACACCAACATTGACTGAGAAGAGGCACCTTGGAGGCATAGGGACACCTTTATTAGACATGTATTCGGGATTGCAGAGGCCACTCGAAGTACACATGAACACATCATGTGGAGTAACATGTGGGTCCAACACTGGCACCCCCCTTCTTCAGCACACATGCGAGTTTGCCATGGAAGTGGTACACAAGCGTCGGCTAACAGCTAAATACCCACAGCTGCACACGGAGAGCCTGCCATACACCATAGATCCGCTGATGTCGAAGTCCCACACCATGTCCAGCCAATGCTAACCGTATGTGGCCAAGGGCAGTGTCACACACATTGATGCCATCATCACAATCCCCTATCCCATCACTGATGCCTGTCAACCAGGCAGACCATCTATTCAGCTGCATGTCGTGTCCCATGGGGATGCGACATGGCTGCAGAGGAACAACACATTGACAGGGGCAGTGTGCATACATCGTGAACAACTGCCACACCCAATACACCCCAGATGCATCCCTTACCCCATGGAGACTTCCAAACGTGTCCGTGCCTGTAACGCTGAGTCAGCCCACGATGTCATGTCCATGATGAATAGCAGTGCCACAACAATGCAACCAGCAGACGGCATGTGCAGGTACCTGGGGAAGAGAGACACACAAGAAGTCAGCCACAAAAATGCACAGCCACTTGCATGTGCATTTACTCGACACATGCATGGATGACAACATGCTAGGTCATTATAATGACTGGGGAAATACTACCATCACTGGCACCATCACTCCAGTGACACACCCACACACACCTCTGAGTCACGTGCCATACATGCAGGTGGAGACACACATCACAACGCATGCCACACGGGGACCAATGCGTGCACACTCAGACACTGGTACTCACCACTAAGCAAAGAAGTCGCGTATGAGCCGAGTCCGGATGTCCTCTTGCGGCTCCACATCCTCCACATCACTAGCCCCATTGCCAAGCCCTTCGTCCTCCACGGGTGGATGGTCCTCGTCATGTTGATTCAGGATGAGTGGCACAGCTCTTTCAACTGCCATGTTGTGCAGCATGCAGCAGACCATGAAGATCTTGCAGACCTTTGCCGGGGCATAAGGGAGTGCACCGCCGGTCTTGTGGAGGCACCGGAATCGGCTCTTCAGCATGCCAAACGTCCTCTCTATCACTCGCCTTGTCCGGCCATGGGCGGTGTTGTAGCGGAGCTGTGCCGGCGTGATGGGGTTGCGGAGAGGTGTGATCAGCCATGGCATGTTGGGATAGCCAGCGTCCCCTACATGGAAAGCACATGGTCATCGTTAGAAGTGGTGAAGCGGTTGTGCTGGTAGGCGATACAGAATAGAAGACAGACAGACTGTACCCACCTACAACACATGCCCGTTCGTTGCGCAGCTGCATCATCATATCAGGCATCCCGCTACGCCTCATGATGTAGGCATCGTGTGCTGATCCTGGAAAACGAGCACAGACATGTGAAATCACCATGTTGGAGAGACACACCACAAGGGCATTGATGGAGTGGTAGTGCTTCCGATTGCGGTACGCCACCTCCCGTGCGTGTGGTGGTACGAAAGCTACATGTGTCCCATCTATGGACCCTATGACATGGGGCATCCCTCCCAGGGCATAGAATCCACGCTTGACCTCAGTCATCTGTTCAGGGGTTGGGAACTTGATGAAGTCATCCAGGTGAATCAACATGGCCTCCAAGAAATCATGCAGCACACCGCTGAACATGCTCTGGGACATGCCACCAACATGAGCTATGGTATTTTGAAAGGTACCCGTGGCAAGAAAATGTAGGGCAGCCATTATCTTCAGCTGGGGTGTCAGTGCCGTAGGATACCTGTGCAGCGGTTGCAGGTGTGGTGCCAGTCTCGCCGTCAACTCCAGAATCAACGGTTGGGTGAAGCGGTAGAGCCGGATGCTGTCATTCTCCTGCATGGCAGCCAAGTCTGGAATTATTCGGGCAAGAGGCGGCGCTCTGCAGTAATTTGGAAGTGACAAGGAAGAGTGAGTGCACCACGACAACAACTCATGTCTACTGAGCACATGTTAATCTGGCAATACACACATGCTACATAGGGAGTCAGGTATGTGCTACATGGCCAGCACACGTATGGATGCAAGGTGGCACTCCTTCCAAGACCCAGCTACACACGGAGATTGAGAGCCTCCCCATGCCACGCCATGGGAATAGCTGTGTCCCAGTGCAAGTGAACAGCCAGACGCAAGACAGGAGTGACATACACCCACACATCAGCAGAAGTAGGATGCCAATTGCAGAGACTGGTCGCGGAACACTGGAGCCACAGGTCACATGACATTACACTAGGACAGCCCACACACCTTGCCATGAAGGTGCACATGTCATGACTCACCACACATTCCTTGTGAGGATGCAGACATGGCCTTGTCACGCTACTCCGTGTCCCATGCATACATGTGCACCTTACATCCGATACCACATGTGGCATGGTGTGCGGAACAGTGTGCAATGACAATCTACACACAGACACATGTTGGTTGCTGCTACGGCTGCAGCTTATGAGGGTGCTACAACATCAACCTGATGTAAATCCCCCACACATAAATGACATAGTCACATTGTGCACTGTGGGTAGTGACAAGTCAGGTGTCATAACCCCTGTCCCGGGCATCATGGGACACTTCCGTGTGTTGGTGTCCGTGCCATGCCAGTGACGCTCACCCCAAGTGTGCAGTCCGACATGCACACATGTCAAAGGAGTGAAGGGCATGGCTGGCACACATTGCACCGTCACACAGTACACCTATACACATCTCATCATACATCTGGTGCCTTCTCCACTCAGGAGTCATGTTCCACATCACAGCCTGTCACACCTGTGCCCCACACATGTAGTAATGCACAGACGATGCCTTGATGTCCATTCCTGGACAACTATGTCCATCCATGGACAAGTATGTCCATCCATGGACAAGTATGTCCGCCCTATTCCTACCTGTGTGTCGCCTATCACCACTGTGATGTGTAAAAACCGCCGTACTGCTGCTAAGAGGGCCTGTGTACGTTCCCAAATCACTGTGGGAGTGCTGCCGTATGTGTACCCATCGTGATGGCGAGCGTACAGGCATTTGTACGGTCCGTACCACTACGAGTACGCATACGCGTGCAGACCCATAGTGATAGTGAGCGTAGATGCGTGTGTACGGCCCTGTCACAATGTGTGTCCTCGCGTATGCGTACTCGTAGTGGTACGGGCCGTACACACGCATCTACGCTCACTATCACTATGGGTCTGCACGCGTATGCGTACTCGTAGTGGTACGGACCGTACACACGCATCTACGTTCACTATCACTATGGGTCTGCACGCGTATGCGTACTCGTAGTGGTACGGACCGTACACACGCATCTACGCTCACTATCACTATGGGTCTGCATGCGTATGCGTACTCGTAGTGGTACGGACCGTACACACGCATCTACGCTCACTATCACTATGGGTCTGCACGCGTATGCGTACTCGTAGTGGTACGGACCGTACACACGCATCTACGCTCACTATCACTATGGGTCTGCACGCGTATACGTACTCGTAGTGATAGTGAGCGGACATGCGTGTGTACGGGCCGTACCACTACGAGTACGCATACGCGTGCAGACCCATAGTGATAGTGAGCGTAGATGCGTGTGTACGGTCCGTACCACTACGAATACGCATACGCGAGGACACCCATACTGATAGTGAACGTAGGCATGCATGTACGGGCCGTTGAAACGCATTTGGGGTGCCCTAGGGCCCTGAAACGCACCGTACCTGTGCGTGATGCTCCAAATTACATAGGGGACAAGTATTGAGGCCTACATGCATGCTGGTTGGCATGGAGACCAAGTTCAAAATCCGAAATTGTTCTGGAAGGTGCACAGCAGAAGTCAGTTGGAATTCTTTTACATTGTTGCAATGTGTTTGTGGGTCTGACATCATGCAGGAGAATGAAACCGATAGAGAACCCACAGACTTCTAGGTTTGAAGGGATTGGTGGAAACATAGGATGCAAATGTGAGTGACCAATCACTCTGTACTCCTGTGCATGAGACAGGGCAGAAAGGCAGATATAAGGCAGCCAGGTCCCATGAGGGAGTACTTGCCTGCACATCTTTGCATTCGTCGACCCAGCTGCTGCTACTGATTCCCTGGAACCATGTCAAGGGCTGTGGAGAGGACACAGCCATTCACCCTGGAGGAGAACATGGCTCTGCTGGATGTGATCCTCCCACAGTACTCCATGCTGTATGGGCGACCAGGGTATCAGGTGAGTGCATAGGCCACTGGCACAGACTGTCCCTATGTTGTGACTGTGACTTCTGGCATTGTGTCCTGGTGTGACACACATGCCATGTACTGTAGGAGGGGTCCCAGGGGGGGGAAGCCTGATGTCTCCCAGCAGTGCCCTGAGACAGGAGGGGTGGGTGAGGAGTCCTCCCAGCAGTGCCCTGAGACAGGAGGGGTGGGTGCCTATCACTCCCAGCAGTGCCCTGAGCCAGGAGGGGTGGGTGTGGAGTCCTCCCAGCAGTGCCCTGAGCCAGGAGGGGTGGGTGTGGAGTCCTCCCAGCAGTGCCCTGAGACAGGAGGGGTGGGTGTGGAGTCCTCCCAGCAGTGCCCTGAGACAGGAGGGGTGGGTGCCTATCACTCCCAGCAGTGCTCTGAGACAGGAGGGGTGGGTGCCTATCACTCCCAGCAGTGCCCTGAGACAGGAGGGGTGGGTGTGGAGTCCTCCTAGCAGTGCCCTGAGACAGGAGGGGTGGGTGTGGAGTCCTCCCAGCAGTGCCCTGAGACAGGAGGGGTGGGTGTGATGCACAGTGTGAGCCTTGATCACTGATTGTGACATTGCCATCATTCCACCTGTGTACCCACTATGGCACGTACAGCTTTTTCCCTCACCAGGGGATGATGTCCCTATGACAAAGGTGCAATGCGTTGGCTGCATGACATGCCTTGTTGTAAACAGCTAATTTGTTCTCATATGTCTCTCTGTGACATGTGGCTGGTGTATTGATGTGGTGTCACTTGTTCATCCTCACAGGTAGGCGCCACTGCCAAGGAGCAGATCTGGCTGACCGCCGTCAGTGCCGTGAGGGGTGTGGATGGTCGGAGGCGGAGCCTGCCCCAGGTGAGGAAACGCTGGCAGGATATCCGGTGCTGGACGCGGAGGATTGCACGGCTCCTGCTGGGGGACTCACCTGAGAGCCACAAGAACCGCGGCCGCCGCCGTCTGAGCCACCTCCACAGGCGTGTGCTGCCGGTGGTCTTTCCAGACCTGGAGAGGCGCTTACAGGCGATGCAGCAGCCGGAAGGGGGTAGGTACATGTGCGTTTGTTGTGTGTCACCGGCATTTGTAAGGGCACGGTAGCATTAATTCACTGGCAGGGTTTAAAGGTGCTGTGCAGATCCTGTTTGCCCCAGTATAGCGCTGCGCCCCTGCCACCCTTCCCCTCCTTGCAATGTGTTCCCTGGTCTGTGTGTGGTCACTCCTTCACAAGGTAATGTAGGCTGGTGCTTTGTCCACGAGAACAATGCCTGTAGCATCATGTGTGGGGGTGGTGTGTAACAGCTTTTTGGACCTTGGCTGTGCCCTGTCAAGTGCACTGCATGTGGGTTCCATGTCAGTTGGCACTGATGCTGACTCCAGACATGGGAGTTGGTCTCTCATGTGTCATGCCTTACAGCGCGCATGTCCTATGTAGTGGCCTGTGACATGATGTGCATGAGTGTGCGATACGCATAGTGCAGGGATGGTGGCGTGTGTTGCAGTCATTACCATTCAGTAGCATGTGGTTGCGTGGCCACTACTGTCCCCTGGAGCACCTTTTCCTCAGTGGTGTGTGTCATCATAAACGTGGACACTCTCAGTGTCTACAGCGTAGGTTGTGCTCTGTGCCATTGTCCCCTGGCACCATGTATATAGACGTGCTATTTTGTACAGGTGTCCACTGTGCAGCCTGACCTGATTGTCCTTCGTCATACTCACAGTTGGCAGTGCCTGTGTGTCTTGTTATACTCATCTGAGGATGGGCACTGGTACCTCATTATTTGTACAGGTGCACCTTGGCTGTTTGGCGTCCAATCTTGCATTTTGCCTGCCCCTGTGTTTATCACCCAGACTATGAGATGTTGGTGCCACCTGTGTCTCAACAATTTGCCTCGTGTAGGGGTTGGTTGGGGCGGGCAATGCCTATATGTAAATTCCTGATTTCTACTTGCTGGGTCTGGGCAGTGTGTGATGTTTGTCTGGACACACACGCAAGGTGCAGTGACCGAGTCATGTTGGGCATGTTTCCAGCATTACCTATGCAGCATGTGTCTCAAGTTCGTGCATATGGTCCCTGGTCATCGGTATTTTCACCGACGCTGTGTGGTGCAGATGCAGTGCTGGATTGTCCCCAGGGCCTGGGTGCTATGTCAGACTACGTTTCCTGTCTTGAGCTATTGTCTCATGCTCTCCATGGTGTTGCAGTGGCATGGTGGCTCAACCAACTGTGTGTTTCATGCCCTACATCGGTCCCTTGTTTAGTAGATGTCAGGGATCTTCCTTTTCAGGCTATGCAATGTTACCTATGTAGATTGGACTCATGTGACTGATGTGTACAGCTGTCTGATTAATTTCTGTCTCTCCACCCTGCCCACAGCATCGTCGGGGGACACAGAGGGAGACATGGACACAGGCAAGGCGGAGGGACCGAGCACCAGTGCCAGCCGTGACATCGGGGCTGGCACATCGAGTGGGACAGAGGTGGAGGATAGTGCGGCCGAGAACCTGTCGACTGGCACGTCAGAATACGAAGCTGACAGGTCCGAGGAGGATGTCTCCGAGTGGGCGGTGGCTGCACCAGCAGCTGACAGCGGAACAACACCTCGCACCGCCCCCTCAGTTCCCATCAGCCGCCTCCCACTTGCTCGTGTCCCTTCCCAGCGTGCCCGGTCACAGCATGTCTCCTTCCTGCCAGGCACCGCACCCCCTGCCCCTGTCTCCACTGCTGCCGCCAATGCAGAGTCTGTGGACATCCAGCGGCAACTGCAGGTTGGTCAGGCTGCGATCCTTAATGTCCTCCATGCCCACGGCAAAACCCTCACCAACATCGAGGCATTCTTGGAGGGCATTCATTCATCGCAGGCTGACCAACGCAACTTGCTGAGGTCCATAGACTCCACACTGACTGCAGCAGTGGGTCTCCTGCAGCGCGACCTCCCCCCACCTACCCCTGCCCCATCCACACTTCCCACTCCCATGCCTGTCCCACGTACACCCAGACGTCGGCATGCACCCACATCAACGGACACGGGCACCACACCAGCAGGGAAGGTCCACCGCACTCCTCCTGACACGCACACACAGGGTGAGGTAGGCACACCCACTGGGTCGAGGGGGCAAACGTGTGACACGCAGCCATAGTGGGAGTCCGCATTCCACCCAGTCCACTCCCTCCAAATCCCCTCCCCTCAGCTCTCCTGGCCACATCTCCCCCAAGGACTCCTTCATGGCCGCTCTGTCCCTGAGCCCCACAGTTACACCACCACGCAAGCGGTCAAGGAGGTCCCCGGTCAGGGTGGTTGAGTCTCCCCCCCTGTCTCCACCCTCCCCCGGTGGCGCTGCGACCCATCCCTCTGACCCCTCCCCCTCCTTGGGGCCTGAGGTCCCTTCGGGTGCAGGGGACTCCCTGGAGGACCTTGCAAAGGTGTGTAGTGCCATCCTGGCCTCCGCCTTTGGCACTGACCCACCCCCTGTGGTGGAGTCCTCCATCCCTGCACCCACAATGCCGCCCCTTTGCCCTGATGTCCCTGCGGTGCCTGTTGCTTCCCCCCCCCTGATGCCCTCACCAGTGTGGAAGACGATGCCATTTGACTGTGCAGGCAAGGTAGGGGACACGCATCCCACTGTGTCCCCCATCCAGCTGAGAATCATTGACTGCCCTATGGGCTTTGTGAATATTGAACTGCCTGCGATCCACGGACATTGTGCTCATGCTGAATAAAGCTTAATTTTGTTTTCATTATCACACTACTGCTATGCTGGTATTGGTGTTGGTGGGGCTGCTACATGGTTTTGGGTGGTGTTTAAGGGTTTGGGTGTGTGGGATATGTAGTAGTGTGCTGCTCATTGGTGGGACCCTGGGATCTGTGTGCCATCACAAGGTGTTGGCTAACTTTCTTTGTTCATGTAAGCAGTTACTGCATGGTGCACTTGTCCCAGGGTGTATTCCTTCCTCTGTGTACCCAGCTTTCTTCCCTGCAGGGTGTTCCCAATGTTTAGCGCAGAGCTGTGTCTACATGAGCTGTGTGTGTGACGGAGCCCTTCTACTTTGGCCATGCATGCAGGGCCATGTCTCCACCTGCAACAATCGTGGCATCCTTGGTGATCACTGTACTTGTGTGTGGAGTCTGTTGACATGAGTTCATGGGGACATGTTCCCTTGTAGGCAGTATGCATGTGGATAATTCTGGCCTCACACACATGTGTTACACCCCTCCTGTCTCAGGGCACTGCTGGGAGTGATAGGCACCCACCCCTCCTGTCTCAGGGCACTGCTGTTAGTGATAGGCACCCACCCCTCCTGTCTCAGGGCACTGCTGGGAGGACTCCACACCCACCCCTCCTGTCTCAGGGCACTGCTGGGAGGACTCCACACCCACCCCTCCTGGCTCAGGGCACTGCTGGGAGTGATAGGCACCCACCCCTCCTGTCTCTGGGCACTGCTGGGAGGACTCTGCACACACCCCTCCTGTCTCAGGGCACTGCTGGGAGTGATAGGCACCCACCCCTCCTGTCTCAGGGCACTGCTGGGAGTGATAGGCACCCACCCCTCCTGTCTCAGGGCACTGCTGTTAGTGATAGGCACCCACCCCTCCTGTCTCAGGGCACTGCTGGGAGGACTCCACACCCACCCCTCCTGTCTCAGGGCACTGCTGGGTGGACTCTGCACACACACCTCCGATTTCAGGATATGTACGCTTGGAACATACACGGTGGGGGTACGCTCAATGCATTCGAGGTGAGGGTATGAGTCTACTTACACTGGTGTGGTGGGGGTACGCTCCATGCATACGCGGGTGAGGGTACGGGTCGTACTTACACTGTTGGGGTGTGGGGTACGCTCCTTGCATACGCGGGTGAGGGTACGGGTCGAACTTACACTGTTGGGGTGGGGGGTACGCTCCTTGCATACGCGGGTGAGGGTACGGGTCGTATTACACTGTTGGGGTGGGGGTACGGTCCGTGAGTCTGCGGGTGGGGGTAGGAGTCGTACTTACACTGGTGGGGGTGGGGGTACGGTCCGTACGTCCGCGGGTGAGGGTTCGAGTCGTACTTACACTGTTGGCATGGGGGGTACGCTCCATGCATACGCGGGTGGGGGTACGGGTCGTACTTACACTGTTGGCATGGGGGGTACGCTCCATGCATACGCGGGTGGGGGTACGGGTCGTACTTACACTGTTGGGGTGGGGGGTACGCTCCATGCATACGCGGGTGGGGGTACGGGTCGTACTTACACTGTTGGGGTGGGGGGTACGCTCCTTGCATACGCAGGTGAGGGTACGGGTCGTAATTACACTGTTGGGGTGTGGGGTACGCTCCTTGCATACGCGGTTGAGGGTACGGGTCGTACTTACACTGTTGGGGTGGGGGTACGGTCCGTGAGTCCGCGGGTGGGGGTAGGAGTCGTACTTACACTGGTGGGGGTGGGGGTACGGTCCGTACGTCCGCGGGTGAGGGTTCGAGTCGTACTTACACTGTTGGCATGGGGGGTACGCTCCATGCATACGCGGGTGGGGGTACGGGTCGTACTTACACTGTTGGCATGGGGGGTACGCTCCATGCATACGCGGGTGGGGGTACGGGTCGTACTTACACTGTTGGGCTGAGGGGTACGCTCCATGCATACGCGGGTGGGGGTACGGGTCGTACTTACACTGTTGGGGTGGGGGGTACGCTCCTTGCATACGCGGGTGAGGGTACGGGTCATACTTACACTGTTGGGGTGGGGGTACGCTCCATGCATACGCGGGTGGGGGTACGGGTCGTACTTTCACTGTTGGGGTGGGGGGTACGCTCCTTGCATACGGGGTGGGGGTAGGGTCCGTACATATACGTCACCACGCTATGTGATGCTTGTGCGGCCCGTACCCAGGCCTTTGCCACGTGGGTGCGATCCGTCCCGCCATTGTTGGGGTGACGTGTGTGGGCGTGGTACGACTCGTACCCACGCTCTTCAGGCGTGGGTACGGGACGTACCTGTCTGGTTGTGTTGCCGGTTCGCGTGGTGACAGACTTCCGTTGTGGCGGTCGCTGGCTTATCAGGACACGCCCCCACCCCCTCGTGGTGACCAGGGCATGGGAGTCAGGTATGTCCAGGCCATGTGTGGTGTGTGACTTATGTGGTTGTTTTGTGGCCTGCCCTGGTCCTGCCACCCCCACCCCACCCCACTTTCCCCCCTCCCTTAGTTATTCTGACTTTCTGCGGCGTCTGCGTCGTAACCTGTAGAGGAGGTGGACTGCTATGAGGGCAGGGATGACACGTAGGTTCGGGTCCATGTCTGTCCGTCGCGTACTGGTACTCCTTGATCGCGTCGTCCTGTCGCGTACGGGTCCTCCTTAATCGCGTCGTCCTGTCGCGTACGGGTCCTCCTTGGTCGCGTCGTCCTGTGTGTCCGTCGCGTACTGGTCCTCCTTGTTCGCGTCGTCGTCTGTCCGTCGCGTACTGGTGGTCCTTGTTCGCGTCGTCCTGATTTCCCGGCAGTTTTTGGCTGCCGCAAAATATTCACCGTGCGGGGTGACGTCGGTGCGAATCGTAATTCCTGGGTCGTGAATGGCTGGCTGCGAGCGTCCCGACGTCAGGTCGGCGCTTTTCCGGATCGCATTGGTAGGTTTTTTTTGGTCGGTGGGGCTTTTTTACGATTCGTACGGTAATGGTGTACCCGTGCGAATCGTAATTCCTTGTTTGTAAAAATTGACGACCGGGTACGCGTCGGACGGAGATTATGCTCCGTCCGACGGTTCGTACCCGGTTTTTGCCGGATCGTGATCGGCACCTGAGTGTCTGGACAATACCAACGAGCCATTTGTTAATTTAACAACAACAAAAACTTAGAGCACAGGATCAACTAAAAGAAGACAACAACCTTATCATAAGGCAGCGGCATAGTGTTACTTATTCCAGAAAATGACAATCATCAATGTATCAACCTTCTGTCCGATGACAACTTCTACAGTATATTACCCACAGGTCCCCCCGCAAGAGAAATAAAATACCACTATCAATATAATGGTGGAAGGAGCAGAAGTGGATTTCTAAAAAAGAATCAGATGTCTTACTAGCAAAAAACACCACACTTCCATTCCTTGCCAAAGATACACAAGAATAGAGCCCCTCCTCCTGGGCATCTAAACATGTCAGGGATCAACTCAATCCTATTCGCAGATTTCTTCCTCAGATTCATTGTGGAAAAGACCACTACTTACCTCAAGGACACCTGAGACCTACTGAACAAATTTAAATACAATGAATAAGACCTTGAAACAGAACTACGATTTGGCTTGAATGTCGAATGTCTTTACACCAGCCATTCTAAAATCCATTGAGGAAATTCTTTTTAAAGAAACAGAACTTTTCAAACCCCCAGGTATTTTATTCTCGAATGCAGTCACCTCGCTCTTGCAGAAAAAATGTCCTTGAGTACGAAGGTACACTTTACCTACAAACCCACGGGACTTCGATGGGCAGTTCCAGGATTATACATCAGCAATTTCGAAGAAAGATTTGTCCTTAACAATCTCAACCCACACAGATGTCGGATACTGTTCAGGAAAAGATACATAGACAATGTCATTATGAGCTGGAAAGGCACAGAAGAGAGTTTATCTGATTTCCAAACTTGGCTCAATTCATAAGACACATTTTTTAAATTCACATACTCAGCCAACTGTACTACCTTTGACATCTTGGACATCGCCATCATCACTGAAGATAACAATCTGAAAACCAAAACCTATTGCAAATGAACAGCTAAAATATCACAATTATCTGTCAACAGTTTCCATCCGCGCCCTCTGAGAGAAAATCTTCCCTTTGACCAATTTCTCTGCATTAACCCCTTCGCTGCCAGGCCTTTTCCCCTCCTGTGCCACGCCCTTTTTTGGCTATTTGGGGTAGTGTGCGCTGAGGCCCTTGTAACTTTTAGACCACATAAGGTATCCACGCCAAATTTGCGTCCTTTTCTTCCAACATCATGGGGATTCTGAAGGTACTCAGGGTTTGTGGATTCCCCTGGAGGGGTCACAGAAATGTGCCAAAATACAGCAAAATTTAGTTTTTTGGGGGGAGAATGGGAAAAACGGGCTGGAAATGAAAGCTTCTGGGTATTTCCCTGCAAGTGTTATCAAAAAAGGGTTTGTGGGGCTGAAATCATCATTTTCCCAGCTTTTAGGGGATACCAGACTTTTGCCAGAAACCGAAAAATGTTTACACAATTTTGGCATTTTTCTGGGACATAGCCTATTTTTGCTATTTTTTGTGCTTTCGACCTCCTTCCAGTTAATGGTAGAAATGGGTACAAAAGCAATAATGGATCCTGGAAAGCTATACATTTTAGAGAAGTAGACAGAATTCTGAATTCAGCAAGGGGTCATTTGTGTAGATCCATCAAGGTTTTTTTATAGAAACTAACAGTTAAATATAGGATAAATGGAAAATTTGTTGAATAAAAAAGACTTTTGTGTCAACGTTTTCACCTGTAACTTCTTCTAATTATGATAGCTCTTTGAAAGCAATACACCGTTACATCCGCTGGACAATTCTGGTTGTGGGGATATATAGGACTTGTAGGTTCACCAAGAACCCGACGAACCCAGAGCCAAAAACTGAGCAGCAACTTGCAATGGTTTTTTATTATGTACCGGGTATACAGTAATTATTCTGTAAAAATGTGTACATGGAAAAATCGGTATGAAAGACACCTATGTATTTCTGAAATGGGAACAAAATATAGAGTTTAGAAACAATAGATATTTGCACATTTCCGAAATTGGGAATACTCATACTAGCATGAGAATTATCAGTCATTTTTTAGAATGACTTATTTTTTACACAATGTCTTTGATTTGGAAGGCAGAAATGCATCGAAAGTCAATAGGTAATAACAGTTCCTTTACAAATCTGAATTACCCTAAGTCTCCCGATAAAAATGGTACCTCACTTGTAGGGGTATGCATAGTGCCCACGACAGGCAATGGCTCAAAACCCAACGTGAACACACCACATTTTCACAATGCAAAATTACCCTTTTTTAGCAAAGTGCCTAGCTGTAGTTTTTTAACCCTAGCTCTGCCGGCACCTAACAAACCTATACATTTTTGAAAACTAGACACCCAGGGGAATCCAGGATGGGGTGACTTGACTGCCTCCCACCAGGTTCTGTTACCCAGAATCCCTTGCAAACCTAAAAAATTGCCAAAAAAACAAATTTCCCCCACATTTTTCTGGTGGAAAGTTTCTGGAATCTGCGTGGATCCACGAATTTCCACCCACCCCGCGTTCCCCAAAGTCTTCCGAGAAAAATGGTACCTCACTTGTGTGGGTCGGCCTAGTGCCCGTGACAGGAAACGGCGCAAAACGCAACGTGGAAACACCTCAATTTCGCTGTGAAAAATGACCCTTTTTTGGCAAAGTGCCTAGCAGTAGTTTTTGAACCATAGCTCTGCCGGCACCTAGGGAAACCTAGCAAACCCACATATTTCTGAAAACTAGACACCCAGGGGAATCTAAGATGGGGTGACTTGACTGCCTCCCACCAGGTTTTGTTACCCAGAATCCTTTGCAAACATAAAAAATTGCCAAAAAATACACATTTTCCACACATTTCTGTGGTGGAAAGTTCTGGAATCTGCGTGGATCCACAAATTTCCACCCACCCCGTATTCCCCGAAGTCTTCCGAGAAAAATGGTACCTCACTTGTGTGGGTCGGCCTAGTGCACGCGACAGGTAACTGCGTAAAATGCATCGTGGACACACCTCAATTTCGCTGTGAAAAATGAACTTTTTTTGGCAAAGTGCCTAGCTGTAGTTTTTGAACCCTAGCTCTGCCGGCACCTAGGGAAACCTACTAAACCCACACATTTCTGAAAACTAGACCCCCTGGGGATTCCAGGGAGGTATGGCTTGCGTGGATCCCCCAACGATTTCTTACACAGAATGCCCTGCAAACCTCAAATTTAGCTGAAAAAATCACCTTTTCACATATTTTTGCGTAGGAAAGTTGTGGCATCACCGGGCTGACACAAATTTCCTACCACCCAGTGTTCCCCCGGTTCTCCCGATAAAAACGGTGCCTCACTCGTTTGGGAGGCCCAAGTACCCGTGTCAGACAAGGGTCCAAAACGTAGTGAGGCGACATGAAAATTGCCTATCTCCAAACGACCTGGTTTTGCAAGGTGGGTTACTTGGGTTTTTGGCCCGGTGCTCGGCGGCCACCTAGGGATACCTACCAAACCCACACATTTCTGAAAACTAGACACCCGGGGGATTCCAGGGAGGTATGGCTTGCGTGGATCCCCCAACGTTTCCTTACCCAGAATATCCTGCAAACCTCAAGTTTAGCTGAAAAAATCACCTTTTTCACACATTTTTGTGTGGGAAAGTTGTGGCATCACCGGGCTGACACAAATTTCCTACCACCCAGCGTTCCCCCGGGTCTCCCGATAAAAACGGTGCCTCATTCATGTGGGAGGCCCAAGTACCCGCGACAGGCAAGGGCCCACAACGTAGTGAGGCGACATGAAAATTGCCTATCTCCAAACGACCTGGTTTTGCAAGGGGGGTCACTTGGGTTTTTGGCCCGGTGCTCAGCGGCCACCTATGGAAACCTACCAAACCCACACATTTCTGAAAACTAGACACCCAGGGGATTCCAGGGAGGTATGGCTTGCGTGGATCCCCCAACGTTTCCTTACCCAGAATGCCCTGCAAACCTCAAATTTAGCTGAAAAAATCACCTTTTCCACACATTTTTTTGTGAGAAAGTTGTGGCATCACTGGGCTGACACAAATTTCCTACCACCCAGCGTTCCCCCGGGTCTCCCGATAAAAACGGTGCCTCACTCGTGTGGGAGGCCCAAGTACCCGCGACAGGCAAGGGCCCAAAACGCCCCCTGAGCAAATAGAAAGTGAAACTGAAATGAGCCTCTTGGCTCATTTCAGTTTCACTTTAACTGTAATGACGTCGGCCCGACGTGCGCGCCGATCGTCATTACAGTGAAAGGGGGGGGGAGCCTCGGGAGCTGGGGAAGCTCTTCTCCAGCTCCCGAGGCTATTTTGGTTTAAAGGGAATCCCTCTGGTGCCCGCACCAGAGGGATTCCCTGGGGAATGCCTCATGACGAGCTGGACTCGTCATGGGCACAGCGCGACTGTGCTCCATGACGAGTCCAGCTCGTCATGGGCACAGAAGGGGTTAAGAGAAATTGCAGTGAAAAGAGGACTAAATCAGCAAGCACAAGCCCTCAGTGTACAACCGAGAGAAAGAAACTACCCAGACAAAAGAATACCCAAATGTCAAAGAAGAGCCCTCAATCAGAACCGTGGTAGCCTCCTAGAAACTGTCACAAAAACATGAAAAAGATGTCCTTACCTGTGTAACCACATATAACAGCTGCACAAATCGAGCTAAAAAAATTCATTAACAAACACTGGTGCATACTGACCTCCGGCACTCTGAAGTGGCCAAAACTGAGATTCGCCAAAAGAAGAAGTACAAATATTCATGACATAGTAGTTCACAATAAACCTTGAGAAAAAAAGAAAGTTGGAGAAAATGTACTTTCCTCATGGACCCTGACCCCCATAACAGGCCACTATCCTTGTAGGTCATGCCCAATCTGCCATCATACACAACTGACTAAGTCATTACAACTCACCAAAGATTTGAAATGGACTCTGAGATGACTCACAAACTGTAACATAAGCCACGTAATCTATATGATCACATGCCCCTGAAACCTAATTTACATAACAATGACCTGTCGAAAAGACAAACAATGCATAGGGGTGTACCATTGTAATATCCAGTGGAAAAAATGAACCACCAAGATGAGCAGATACTACATAACTGAACAACACTCAACAGATGACCTACGATGAATCATTCTGTGGACATTAGACACTGCTCAATGCATCCTTTTTGAGAAAGAACAGAGGCGGGTGTACCGCTTGGGAACTTATAACCTAGGATTAAACAACACTATCCCATGGCTATCATTTCAGTAATGAACGTATGCCATTAATCACCAAGGGCAAGTAAGAATGAAAATTACCTGCTGAATAAAGAACAACAATATATGTATTTATTTTTTTTGCTGAGTTTTATATAGCGCAAACTTGACCCGAATCCAATCAGGTATCAGAGCGCTTTACATAGCACCAGTTACGTTACATGAGGACACACATTCATTTTTTTTATTAGGCACGGGGAATTAAGTGATTTTCCCAGAATCACAGGATGTTCAGCGTCATTACCGAGACTCGAACACAGTTCCCCAGGCCTGAGGTCGAGCGCCCTAGCCGTTAGGCCAACTCCTCTCCCCTTAATTAGTAAATAACAAAACTTTTCACTGAACAAATCGGGAAAGATTTTCAGTGTGACATCGCATTTTATCCTACACAATCCTGAAAAATATAGTACCTCATTACCAGTACACATCCAAACTACATTATGCATAAGGCAGCATTATTAGACATTTTCTCTCCCCAAGTGTCTCTAAAAACTGCTACCAAAAATATCCGCACTTCAACACTTCCTATATTAACAATTGCGAACTCACTTGGCCCTTGCACAGACATCAAGAATGATTGTTGCTGAGCACTATTAGTCATAGGAAATTGCGACAAATCAAACGACATGCAAGAGGTCAAACAACAAAGTCCTGCCCTCCAATTATTCTTCCTGTTCCAGGGCAAATAAGACAGCAACAACACATGTCTTACCAAACACACACGGCAGGATTACAAGCCGCAGTGCCGGCATCATGGAACTAACATGGCCTTATAGGTTCCAGGTAAAACTAACCAAACCTATTTTATCAAAGCTCTCTCACTTTCACTTTGCACTTTTATCCTCATAGAAGCACACAAATGCACCTTTGGGAATTTTCCAGGAATATGATATACGTTGGCATTTCAGCACATTTTCTCTTCCTTTAAAACCTCGAAGTTCATTCCGGCTTGCAATACTTCAAATCTGCAGATAACAGGAAGCTAGCACTGGGAAACATATTACAACGTCTAAATAACATTAAGCAAGAAATAGAAGTTTTCAACATTTGTTTCGATAACCTGTAAGCCTATGTATATTTTTGCCTTGCATAATAAGTAAGCCTTCAACTTCTTCCTTATTTTGGTCTCCACAGAAATAGATCAAAAATGCCTATTACTACATGTCCGTAACAGTCAATGTTGCCCTAATAGGTTGAACCATTCCGCTACCTTACATAACACATACACAGCCCCTCATTTTTTGAGATGGCTGGATCCTTTGGTCCTGAAGAAAGCCATCCGATCCTTTTGGACTACACAGGCTGAAACATGTCGACCGACTACTCACCAGGTGTTTTAGACCTATAAATATCCATTAAGCACCACCTATTTTTTTAACCTTATCCCTCCCCTTTGAATATAATAAAAATCTGCACCGGAGAGAAGATATTTTTTATTGTTTTAATTATTTGAAGACACTTCCCACTCATTACTGTCACACACCAGACAGGTTTCCTCCTGGTGGAGGATAATAAACACTTGGAGAACCGGACACTCAGGTGCCAAGACCCTATGATGATTCATCCCACTTAATCAAATAAGCAAAGAACCAAGATATACTGCTGCCGTGACAGTGTGGCCGAGGGCCCTCATCAGAAAATTTCCAAAAGACCTCCGTGATTCATTCTTTTTGATTATTTAATACTGTTTGCTACCTTGTGCCTGAAAAAGCTATACCTCTCTGATTGGCTCTAATACGAGTAAAAACTGTGTCAAGGATGGCTTTTATTCATTCAAGGTTGCTTGGATGGTAATTTATCCATTCAAATTGGTTAAACTGTGCCTGAAGTGCCAAAAGGCTTTTGTCATTTGTCAGCTGTGCATTAATGGCACTTGCTAATCCTTTGATCTCCACCAAAACATGGAAACTACTCAGGGTTCCCCCTTTCATACAATCCACTTAAATCCTTAGTGCTTAGCTCTTTCATATAAAAGAGAGAACAGGTTTGCAAACATGAAGTACAAAAAAAGAGGCCCATTTTAACAAGAATTTGCATACAGAGGGAAAGGGCAACGCAAAACCTAACTGAGACTTATCAAGCCACACAAGGCCATCTTTTGTGGCTCTGGGTGTGTTGATCAATCCTGAGTGATACAAGACAGTACTGTTAGAAAGTCATACTTTTTCCCTGTTCACCCCCATTTTTATACTGATTGATACTGGTGTTAACCAACTCTGTCCTGGAGTCTGCTAAGCAGGCCCAGGGCCAGTGGTATATGTAAAAAGGTACATGACCCAGACAGGATTTCAAGTTCATCCCACTGAAAATTCCGCACTTCTGGGATTAGATCAGGGCCTCACAGAACATCAAGCCTGTGAACCCTCTAGGAATCCGGCCTGCTGTGGAGGGTCAAGTGCCATTGGATGAAAAAGTGCCAGGAAAAATGAAGTGTAAAGGTAACATTTTGAACGGCACCTCCCGCTTAGTGTATCTGACAGGGTTCCATCGTTGTCAGCATCAAACCTTGTTAAGGTCAAGCACAAGCAAAACCAGATGTCCCAGAGTGGCGCTATAGGTTTTTAGGTACTTCAAAGTGGTTAATCTTTAAATATTCACCTCCCTTGTTGTCATTTTAGTGTCTATTTGTTTATAAAAATATTTCCAAATTATATAAATTGGTGTGGGATTTTTATTGTGTGTTGTGTTTATATGATGTATTGGTGTTTTTAAATGCGTTACTCCTAAGTTACAGTACAATCAAGAAATGGTCATGATAGCAGTTATCAATAACAAAATGTGCACAAGAACATTCACCACTCACTGGTTCTTGTGATTACTGAACCATATTTAATAAACTGATTCAGAAAAAGCTTGAAATATATCAAAAGCGATATTAAGTCAAAGCATTTGTTAATGGCAACGCAGTTGCTCCAAACAATTTCAGTACAATAGAAATTTATAGTGCTCTTTGAGTGAGAGAGAAAGGGAGAAGTCAGGTAGGTGGTGGTGAATCAGCGAGTGAAGGACAGGGTAAAGGTATGGTGACATAAATACATCATTGTAGTATAGGGTACAACCTTTACAGCCTAGTGTAGATCAGGCTAATGAGGTTCAGAACTAAAGTGGAATTCTTCCCCCAACCAGTAGTGCACAAGGAAATGTGTTAGTAGAGTGGTGGCAAAATAAAGCATGGCCTCTGACAACCTCTTAGCAATTCTGCAATGTGGGACTTACTGGAGGTAACAGGAGGTGCTGTTTACCCCCAAAGATGCTCAGGAGGTGAGTTTGCAGATCGGTGCAGAAAGGGGATGGCGGCTCCTGTAAACTACCAGGCTTTAAAAAATATATATATGGGACGATTTCAGCCCCAGGATCCCCATCCCTCGGCCTTGATATGTTAAATGTCCTTATTATTAAAGTGAGGGGGCCATGCGGGAGCCGCCCAGGGCTTTCCAAAGCTTTTAAGCCATCACACCCACCCAGGGGCTTCTTATAAAAGATGAGCAGTATTCTGTGTGTCTATTTTTAAAAATGTTGCCAAAAACCTGCAGACCTATCCACAAATTTGCAGCAAAATTTAATTAAAAATATACTCTTACCACCCTTTTCATGATCTCTTGCATATGTGTGCGAGGCTTGCTGGAGGTAACAGGTAGTCTAGTTGGCCCCTTAGGACCCCCAGCAGCAAAGGGGACTTTATTCCCCAACCAGGAGTGCGCCAGGAAGCGCGTTTGCAGTGGGGTGTGCAAAGGGGAGCATTGCTTGCTATCAAAACTTAGCAATCCTGCTCTGTGAGACTTAATGGAGGTAATAGGAGGGGTAGTTGGCCCCCAAAGATTTCCTTGAGGGCAAACTACCCAATATGTTACCCCAGTAAGTCCCACACAGAGGTGTTCACAGGCCATGCCCTCTTTTCTCCACCACTCTGCAAACACACCTCCTGGCACACTACTGGTTAGGGGAAGAAGTCCGCTTCACTCCTGAGGGACTTTGGGGGCCAAGATGCCCTCCTGGTGCCTCCTGTAAGTCTTCAACAGCAACATTTCTGAGCGCTGTTCAGAGGCCCAGTCTCTTTTCTCCACCACTCTACAAATGTAACTACTCATTAAAGAAGCATTTGCAATGCAATAGATCTCACATTTGCGAGAGTTAGAGCTATGTCATGTGTGATGTAATATATTAGGTCATAAGCAGTGTAGTGCGGGGGCGTGAGTTATAGTTGGCTAGGCTTACTATAACGGCTGAATTTCTTTGGTATTGTACAAGTGAAATGTCAGCCTAACTATAACGTCCCTGAAACCTTTGCTTTTTTCAGTGAACATCAAAGGTTTTTTAAATGCTAATTCCTTACTGGATATATATACAAAATCATGCTTAATTTGACAGGATGTTTGGTCTTGGTCCAGAATGCATGCTTTATGTGTTTTGCTGTAAATATGTTTAGTAGTGTTAGAGAAATTACATGAAAGCAAAATTTGTGAAGGAAGGGGTCTGGATAATTCTTTCCAGACCCCTTATGTGTGTAAAAAATGAGGGGTAAGCATGTGTAATGGGCAGTAAAATGCCTCAAAAATAAATTGGGGCCAAATGTGAGATCCGCAACCCCTTGGAGGGCTCAGGGTAGCCCCTGTTAACCCTGCAAGGGATTGGTGGAGCTAGCGCCACTCAAAAAAATATATTTATAAACTTCTACATCTACTATTATACTCATAGAGATACTCTCACACCCTCTGAAATACCCATACAGATACTCTCACATCCACACATAAACGCAGACACTGTTACATCTACTTACATACTCATACAAACATTCACACACACTCACTTACCCACACAAGCACTATCACATCCATTCACATACAAATATAAACTCTGGCATACCTACTCACATACCCATACAGACACACACACCACACTTACACCCATACACATACTCTCACACCCAACCACAAACCCATTTGGAAACTGTGACACCCTCACGAACACCCATGTAGATACCCATTTACATACCCATACAGACACGTTATGCACATACTCAAATATCCATAAAGATACTCTCATACCAACTCACATACATATACAGACACTGTCATACCTGCTCACATACCCATACATATACTCTCACACCCACTCTTACGCCCATACATATACTCTCACACCTACTCACATACCCAGAAGTACACCCATAATACACTCTAACACCCACTTATATCCCTAAACAGACACTCACATACCCATACAGACTCTGTTACACCCATACCTACATCCACACAGTATCATACCTACTCACATACCCATATAGGATCTCTCTGACCCACATTTACACCCATACAGACACACTCACACCCACTCACATACCTGTACAGACACTGTCACACCCATTCACATACCCATAAAAACACTCTCACAGCCATGCATGCGGGCAGCTGCCAATGTGGAAGTTGCCTTCGCGGGGGGACCAAGTGAAGTCTTCCCGTCCTCGGGGGAATTGCTCTGCCCTTTTTGGTGACATTGTGGGGCACATGACCGCAAGAGGTCTCCAATTTATTGGGCTGACCAGCAGCAGCACATGGTGAGTCAAGGTATCTGCCAAATTGTGCACTCTGCTGGGGGCTTTTCTTGTTCCTGTGGGCATCGCAGGGTGAATCGAAGTGGTCGGCAGCTGCCTCTCCCTAGTGAGGGCAATTTGGTACAATGGAGTGTACGTATGTGCCCTGTTACAAGTGTTTACTATGGTGCCCTGGGGCTAATGTTTTGCATAATGTTCTATACGAAGTAACATTACTGTCTTTATGCCTAATTGATGTGTGCTTAATGCAAACTTACCAGTAGATACTGGTCACCCTAACAAATCTGTCATTTATATGATTATGCTGATATTTAGTCCACAGGAGAGGAAGCATCCCATGGTGGGTCTAAGAATCAACATGGAAATGTGCTGGGGACACTGCAGTACGTGGGCCATTGGCGAGTCCAGTAATACATCTACGTCTGGCGGCACAAGCTATGCAAGTGTTAGATAGAGATCCAACACACATTCTTGTCCGCAGAACAAGCAGCAGAGAACAGGCAGAACACAGTCAATCCAGACTGATCTAAATGATAGGACCCAAGACTAGCTTAGCTCCCGAAGTCGAGGTGTGCCAAGATGGAGTACCATGCAATCATGGTAACGTCAGTGCAAGAGCATATTTTCCATTTCCTTGGTGAATGGGACATCCATTGCATAGAAGAAAAATTAAAATCAGTACTCCCAGGAATAGCGGAAGTCTTTCAAATTACGAATACGGAGCAGTGCAGTCATTGTAGCGTCCAGCTTAATATCATAAAGAACATAACTGTGATTGTCCATGTTTTAAGATTGACAGATCTTGTTCCATCATATCTATAGCAGAAGATACAATGTTGCACAGTGAATAAATTCTGGATGTAATGGTGGTCATGCCATTATCAACCACAATCAAAGCCTTTTCTAAGTTAATTCTGTAAAATCAACTTAATCTCTCAACAGCTTCCTGTTGAGAGAGTTTCCAAACTTCATTATAAATAGCATATAAGATGGTTTTCGGGGACTTAGTAAAAAATCCCTAAGATCAATGTCTTCTGGGAGTACGGAAATTGTTGTTTCACCTGAGACAGTGTTGAGTTTCTTAGCCAAGCTACGCATAACTTCTGAACACTGTATGATGTCATCACCCACAGATGTTCTCATTGTACATAGCGTAAGTCTGGGTTATGGATAATAATCCTCCCGGCGGTACCTCTGAATCTTAACTGACACTTATTTGTGTTGATAGGCCAAACTAACCATCCCTTCCAATTGGGGTTGTTGAATTGTATGACACCATGCATGATGTCATCAGGTGTGCCTTCACCATTTTCTGTATAATGTTGCCATCCCTCCAAATGTGAAAGCGAGAGTATATGAGGTGTGTTCAAGTCCTTAATTATGGCTAACCCAAGATAGGAAGTGTGTTGCACAGTGTCATTCAGGAAAATAATCTGTTGTAGTATGAGGCATGCTTGAAAGAGTGCCTCGGATCCCTGAAGCTGCCATTGCTTAGTACACAAGACTGATTTTGTGTCTATAGCGTCTTTCCATAAGTTGAAACCCCGTTCAGACAGTTGGGCATTAAAGGATGCAGAGTATATGCAAACGTGTGTGATCTACCTTTTGGTGGTGCTGGGCAATGATCCCATTGGTAGTATGCCAAAACATTATGCGGGGTTCTCATTTTATGCAAAAACTGATTACCATAGTGTTGAAAACAGTACATTGCATTAAAATGCTGCAGACTGTTCTAAATTAGACAACAGATTTTTAACAGTTTCAAAATCACAAACAACGCAGTATGTACTGGAGGTAATGATATCATGCAAAGAAAGTTCAAATGCGTGTGGTATTTTCAAAGGTTCAGTGGGACAAAATGCATCATATGAAACACTGTACCAAACATTTCCACCAGGATTGGAACCGCTGTAATGTTCTCAGGTCTCTCTGTTTATGATGAGTTAATTGAGGTTTCAGTACTAAGGCCACATGTGATGATGTGGAGCGTTCTGAAAGATAGTGTCCATTCACAAGTCAGTTATTAAACCTATCCAGAATATTAGGAACAGTATTACAGTTATTATCCAGAGCTGTAGCTATGGTTAGACTAGGTATGTCTTTTTCAGAAAAAAATAGAAATCATGAAGTCGTTTTTACGGGAAACTGGAGCTGGTGGTGACTCAGGTTAGCTTGGATCCAGAGATAACGTGTCGGAATCAATGAAGTAGCCAGAGGCAGATGGATCTATCTTTGGTAGCTCATCAGGTTTTGTTGAACTGGCAGTTGTCTCCTGTAGAGGCATATTTATTTAGACGTCAGTGGTAGGCCGAATTGACATCTGTGGTTCATTTGAATTGTAGACTCTTCAAATGTTGCAATTCTTTCTATCTGAACTTCTTGTATGGTATCAAGAGGAGAACGGTGGCTACCCACGAGCCCATGTGGCCTGCTATTCAGGAGCAGCCAAATAGTGTGGTTTGGTCAGATCCATAGAGATTAATATTTCTTTCTGGCAAGAGGCAGAAGAAGTATTGTTCTTGTTCCTTTGACAGCCTAGACAGGTACAGGCTTTCTGCATGATGACCCAAATTCTTTCTTGCCCACAATCTTTTCTCTGATCGGATCCCTGACTTTTTATATTCAGGCAGTTATTTCTGACTGATTTTACTTCCCCAGTGGCAGTGCATTTTACTTCATAGTGCCCGATATTCATTAGGATTGCGTAAAACAGGCAAACATTTATTGATGTCAAAAGGTTTTTCATCCGCCACTGTGCTTTCATAATCGAGATCAGGTACCCACATTCTCATCCTAAATAGGACTAAATAGGACTTTGTAAGGGGTCTCACCCTCTTGGGAGCTTCTTGGCTTATTATTTAGTGTCCTTTGGACCCAATATAGGTGATTGACCCAACTACCATCCAAACCTAATACCCTTGCTGTTAAAGATTGCTTTACGTCCCGGTTTTTCATCTCCACAATCAAATTTCCATCAGTATGGTACGGAGAGGAGTACCACAATGCAACACCCAAACTCCAAACTTCCCATGGCTTCTTTGTAAGCCCTAGAGCTAAACCCGGGGCCAGGGTCAGAATGTAATGTTCCATCTGCGTATGCTTCTATGAAGACTCGCAAATCTTTTATAACGGAGTGCTGAGGCCAAACTTCCAGGAGTCTAGAGCATGAATCTACTGCCACCAAGATGTACTTGTAATCCCCATCAGATTGTAAGGTGCCACAGTGGTCCAAATAGACACAGGCGAGAGGTCTATCTGATATTATTAATGCTGTCTGCGCTGGACGTGCTACGGGTGAACCCTTCATCTGTTGACGGATGTCGCACTTAAGTACAAACGATTTAGAGTTATACCAAAAATGGATCACAGATTAAGTTTAAATCTAGCTGCACACAAGGGTATGGGTGCTGCACATCCAGGGATTACTGCGATTGTTTAATTACTGAAACAATGCTATTAGTGGCCAGGTCTAGCTAAACAAACTAAATCGTTTGAGCTACTATTGTGCTTCTGTCTATTCTTGTGCTAGAATGAGTGATTGCAGCACTGGCAGCAGTCAGTACTGCCCCTTTTGCGGCTTCATCAGCCAATGAATGTCCTTCAACGTGAATGCCATCAGGTTGATGACTCAGCGTATATGTATCAAATAAGCTCTCAGGAAGTCTTTTTTCAACTCTGCCTCTTGTTCCTGCCACAGTTTTGTGCTTTAATGTGCAACCTTTTAAATCCCAATCTGAACCCAGTAGTGAAGATATTCATTGTAAGAATGGGCACAGTAAAACAAATTGCACACTATAAGTGTGGGGAATTCCCGATCTGTTTGTATTAATGCCAGTGATATGGCTTTTAATTCTGCCAGCTGTACTATGCAATCTCCTAGAGATTGAGACTTCATGCTGCTAGGATGGAACTTGTCGTCCTGCATACGTTCTTTCACAATCGCACAAGCTGTGCTGTGTTGTTGTTTACTAACTATGGATGGATGAGCAGAACCATCAGTGTAAATAATGTATTCATTCTAATCTAGTGGCATCATTTAATTTGAGAGAGGATATTCTTGTTCATATTGCAGGAATGCTTGTGTTTTAGTATAGAATCAAATTTCTATTCTACATCTGTTGCAGTTAAAGAATTAGCCCATTGTATCCATCATGGATGTAGCACTTTTGAGTTCGGAGAGCTAGCTTTTGTAACAGCTTCTAAGGTCGGTACTGGGGTGACGACAAGCATTTGTTTCCCCAGAGCCAGTGCTCTTTCTCTCACTACAGAAGTCTGCACTGCTGACAGAATTTTTTCTGTGGAAGCAGAGAGCACTGCGCTTGTTTACAAGTGTAATTGTTATGCTACGGGTACTGTTTTGCCTTCATTGAAGGTTAGGCAAGTGTACCCTGATTGCCCGCGATTACACAGATCACCAGATTTGTGGTATTTACACATGTGTGTAGGTGTTTGGTAGCTATCATGTCAGCTTGTAAGGAACGAAGTACATCTGTGTGTACCCGTGTCCAATGTCTAATTGAAAAATTAAGTCTGATTAAATTGTAGAAAGGCTTTACTTTTTATGCGTAATCCAAAATGTATGTTCAGCCAAAGTTTAGGAATCCTGAAATGGAGTCTTTGGAGACTGGAGCAGTGTGCACTTTTCTCAAAAGTTAGCTACTAGGCTTTTCCCTTCACTTGATAACTTGTAACCCAAGAATAGGACTGTCGCCGAGTCTCAGGAGAAGACCCGGGTTACAAGAACCCCCTCGCTGACGGGCCCTTTCCACCTTCTATACAGGGTGCCGGCGGTCCCTTTAACGCGGACTGGCTTGCCGCGACAAGAGAGACGCCTCCTGTGACGTCAACGACGGCGGACCAATCGGAGACCATCGAACCCCGTAAGACGGAAGTCGGGACGAACGACGGCGCGAAAGCCCGAGGAGGAGAGGTCGGAGACAGAGAGTGCGGAGCGAAGGAGAAGGAGAGCAACGAGGAGAGCGGAGGACGTGATTCGGAGGTCGGAGTGAGAGGAGACGAGAGAGCTGCAGAGCCAGGAGGCCAACTTCACGGCGTCTCGCCCCGCCACGCGCCTGGAGGAGCGTGGCTGGGAAAGGTACGGGGCCGGGTCCTGGGCTTCCTATCCACACGGGGAGGGAGATAGCTTGTTCTTTTCTTTGTGGGGAGGTCTCGGGGATTTCTGGAGGTATCGTTTTTGGTTTTCTCTGCATCAGGCAGACCTCCCACTCACTCAATTATTGGCCCTCAGATGCTATTGAGAGCGCCAGCTCTATTGAATTTACAGATCTTTTGTTGGGTATGAACTGCACCCAACACGTGCAGGCACCTACCCACACCAAGGGACATATTTTAGAGCAGGTTTGGACAATGAACATGACTCCCTCGTCCCTTTTGATCTATCCGTGCACCTGGTCGGATCATCATTTTGTGTCCTTCCCCTTACCGGAAGTTCAACTCCCTAGACCCAAACCGACCAAAAACCTTAAGTCTAGGAGCTGGAAAAATGTTAATATTGACCTTCTCTGTTCCCATCTTACTCTTACGGCCCCTATTGACTCGGAGTCAATTCACGATCAGGCCACAAACCTCAAGTCTTGGCTTGAATCCACAAGTGAGCACGTCGCTCCGCTCAAGTACATTAAAACCTGTAGACCACATGACGCTCAGCGATGGTTTTCTACGGACCTAAAAATTAAGAAACTTACACTCAGACAAGCTGAGCGTAAGTGGAGACTCCACTATCACTCAGTAGACAAAAATCTTTACATCACCCTATTAAAGGAATATAAAAGTGCCATCCTCCAAACCAAAACAGACTACTTTTCAAAAAAGGTGTTAAACTCAGCCAATAAAGCTAAAGACATTTTTTCTATAGTCAGTGAGCTGTCTAAACCTGACAGAATAGTGCCTAAGCTTATTCCCTCTCAATCTCTTTGCGATTCACTTAATTCCTACTTTATGGATAAGATTACTGACATTAAAGCCAGTATCCCGCCCTTTCACACCCCCCTCACTCCTCCCAAAACCAAGGACCTGCCACCTCCGATGATCCAGCTTCCTCTTATTTCCTTGGAAACCTTCTAGGGGTTACTAAAAAGAGTCAGCTCAGGGTCCCCAACAGACTGCTGCCCCCCCACATCTTTCAGCAGACCCTCTCCAGGTGTCCTGACCATTCTCTCTCCCTCTTAAATAAATCACTCCAAGAGGGCATAGTCCCCAACCTTTTTAAGCATGCGGAAATTATCCCTATACTGAAGAAGCCAGGTGCTGACCCCTCCATCCCCGGAAAACTACCGTCCCATATCGCTCCTACCATACCTTAGCAAAGTCCTTGAGGCCCATGTCTCCTCACAGCTAAGCTCTTTTGTGGAGCTGCATCATATTCTGGACCCTCACCAAGCCGGCTTCCGTCCCTTTCACTCCACCAAATCTGTCATTTTGACAGTGATGGACGAGCTTAGAGGGAGTGCTGACAAAGGGCTTGCTCTGGTCCTCCTGGATCTGTCCGCGGCTTTTGACACGGTCGATCATAACATCCTTTTGGACCGTGTCAACAATGCCGGGATCCAGGGGCGGGCTCTGGATTGGCTCTCCTCTTTCCTTAGCAATAGATTTCAATCAGTTCGCCTTGCCAATTTTTCGTCTAAAAAGAGAAAACTCTCCTGTGGAGTCCCTCAGGGCTCCTCCCTTTCCCCGCTTCTGTTTAATCTTTATCTTCTCCCATTAACCTCTTCTCTTCGGGACAGGGAAGTTGTAACCTACAATTATGCGGATGACCTTCAGCTGATTTTCAATATCAGCATCCTCCCTTCTTCGCTAAACCACTTTCAGGATACTATGACATTTATCAGCGAATAGATGAATGGAAACCAGCTGAAACTTAACCCTGATAAAACGGAGTTACTTCTCACGGGTGGCCCTGCTAACTCATGGAACTCTAACTTTTGGCCTCCCCACTTAAGCAACCCCCCCATCCCAGTTAGCTCCGCTAAGAGCCTTGGAATACTAGTCAGCAACGACCTATCGATGAAGGCCCAGATCAGCTCCGTGGTCTCAGCCGGCTTCTTCCAATTGCGCCGAATCAAAAAGATTAGTAGATTTCTTTCTCAAGAAGCCTTGACCTTGGTAATCCTAGCCCTGGTCATCTCCCGACTGGACTTTTCCAACTGCCTTTACGTAGGCATCCCAGTTTATCAGCTTAGACGCCTCCAACTTGTCCAGAATCAGGTGGCCAGGTTGATCTTCCATCACCCTAGATGGCATCACATCCAGCCTCTTCTGAAGGAACTTCACTGGCTACCTGTGGCCAAACAAGGTCTTTTTAAACTGGGGCGCACCATTTTCAAATCCCTGTACGGAAGCTCACCAGCTTTCATTTCATCTAAAATCATACGCTATGTTCCCAACCGGCTTCTCCGGTCCCTCCATCACAACCTGCTAGTCATCCCTACTTTCAAACGTAAAAAAATGGGCGGTGCTCGTCTTGGAGTACTGGCACCGCAGTTCTGGAATTCACTCCCGCTGGAGATAAGAACTGCCTCCACCTATGCCTTATTCAGGAAACTTCTGAAGACTCTGCTCTTTTCTCAGGCTTATGAAAACTAGTTCCTGTCCCTCTGCCGCCTCATGTCTCTCCTAGCACCAAGAAACCGTTTGGTGAACGTGCGCTCTACAAATTCTATGTAACATAACATAACATAACTCACAGAGTCCTCTTGTCCCACGTGTGTTGTTGGTGACAGACCCCCGGTGACCCCTCACTGCCCTTCCCCCCTCAATACTTGATGGGACAGGAACAGTCCACTAATATTTGGTATTCCCTTCCTTGCATGTCCCTCGGAGGCCTTCCACCTGACAAAGACCCCGGACTCGGAGAGGACATCGTCGTTATTGGCCCGCAGGACGAGGAGGAGAGAGAGAAACCAAGACATTGTCCACGAACTCTAAATAAAGCCTCACAACAGCTAAATCGTCTGGTGGTATACTTATTATACTCAGGGGGAGTACAGCCCTAGGCGACAAGGACATTGAGGTGGGCTATTTCCATTAAATCATCATCCATTAGATAAATGTCATCCACATAGTACAATGCCTCTTCATCAAAATTTTGAAGTAACTCTGTCACCCTAGCTAAGGACAACCCGGGGCTATTCTTATACCCTTGGGAAGTCAGCAGAATCTATGCTGAGAGCCAAGGGCTGAGAATGCTGTCAAATATCTGATCTCAGGCACTATACATTGGCAGAAAAATCGATTTAAGTTATTTTGGGCCTCATGTAGGTAGCGAAATACCGGTCGGTAACGGCCGATATTCGGTAATTTTACCGTTACCGACCGGTATTTTGGCTAATGGTATGTAGGGGGACAATTTTTGCTTTCGGAATTTACCGAATCGGTAAAATTACCGAATCGGTAATAATACCGATTCGGTAATGTTACCGAATCGGTAACTTTTCCGAATCGGTAATTTTACCGATTCGGTAAATTCCGAAAGCAAAATCGAGATGTAGGGGGAGTGTGTGGGTGTGTTTTAGAGTCGGTATTTACCACCAACTTTTAGTTGGTGGTAAATAATTAATGTATGTATTCATGCATTTTCACCCGCGTAGCAGTGTGCAATGTGGCATGCATACATGCCCTTAGGGCATGTATGTGTGCCACATGTGCACACATGGCCGAAACAGGGGTGCAACAGGGTGTCAATGTGACACCCTGCCACCCTTGTATGTGTTCCCCCCATTACCGAATCGGTATTTACCGATTCGGTAATGAGGCATACCTTCCCATCAATAGGAAGGTATGCCTCATTACCGAATCGGTAAATACCGATTCGGTAATCACCGACTAGTAACGAATCGGTAAAAATTACCGACTCATTACCTACATACGAGTTACCACTTCTTAAATACCGAGTCGGTACGGCTCGGTATTTAAGAAGTGGTAACTGGTACGCTACCTACATGAGGCCCCTAGTGTTGTTTTGTTTTTTTTCCGCACAATGTTATTCATCAATGCAGCACTGTTTGCATTCTGTCCTGCAAATCTCTTAGTGCATGTGTTCGGATGTTTGTAGTCTAGACAATATGAATTATCAGGTTTTATTATGGAAAACAAAGGATTATTCATTGAAGAGGTGCAATTCACTATTAAACCTTGGTATTCAAGTTGATCTAAGATCTCCTTGACCTGTTTCTTTGCTTCTTGTTTTATTGGGTACTGTCTCTGTGGACTTGGAGTTGTTTTCACTGGGAATACATGGTGAGGGGAATCAGCATTCCACCCTACATGGTTGCGATATACCACCCACTCCAGTGCATATAATTGTTTTAAGTATACTGGAGCAAGGTAAGAAAATTCTGGTAAAATTACTGTTTCTCACTTTGGGCAATCCATAACAATCTCAGGTGGCAATCGTTTTCAGCCAAAGGATGTCATAGCCATTGGTCAGGTTCTCCAATAAGAGACCTTTAATTTTTCTGGGTTTGTCCTTTTCCATTTGGAGTGTTATTTACATAACGGGTGTGGGACACTTACCCTTGTATCAGGTGTTTCCACCATGATATTTTCATTCAAAGCCGCTATCACCAGAAATTCCATTAGTTCTGGTGAGCTATTGTTACTTCTGCCCATTCCCCGTTCAGAAGTTGAGTCCTCAGTATCCCTGGCATGTCTTATTTTAAGACCTGCTACTTTCTTTTTTTTTAATTGAGGTTTTAATATTGGTTTATCTTCTTTTTTGATATTATAGTCCGAAGTACACTTTGTGTCTCTGGACTTTGTCCGTCCTTCTTCTCTAAGTTCGACCGTCCTTCCCTCTCTGAGTTTTTTGATGAACCGTGAAAGGAACGAGAGGAACATGTATCAGTATCCTGATACCTGTCACGTTTTTTAATGTTATCATGTCCTAAGTTGGTACCTCCTTTCAGTGGGCTCCTGTTGAGGATACCCACCCCTTGATTGTGATCTGTTCTTGGAAAAATCAGGTGCTTTCTTGGTGTTATCCTTTTTCCGGTCCTTTCAGGAGTTGAAGTTTTGTTGCTCTAACTCCAAAATTATCTAAATCTAATTCGACCTATGTGTCTTCGATTATTTTAGGTAACTCACGCTTGTGTTGTCAAGGAGTGAAGTCTCTCAGGCGTTGGTGTATTGCCAATGCTGCTGCATCCCCTTTTATGTTTGCTAATATATTAGATGATACCTGGGCAAAATTTCCTAAAGATGTTATCCCTAAATTCAGAGCAGGTTCTGCCCCATACTCAATATCATCTGCCTTAAGGCATCTGGTATTACTGCTGCTGAAGGGATACCATGAATTCTGGTATATACATGGTAGCGAAAACTGTACCCAAAGAGGTAGAATCCTCTATCTGGGGAGCGATCCCCATTGGTAAGGAGCTTGTTAGCTAACTGTGTTTTTCTTGAGGGCTTGTGTGTGGAAACTCCTCCTCTAACTGTGTAATTTTCTGAACTATCCAGAATGGCATCTGCTCATGCCTAGTGGGCATTTTACCCATAACTGCATGTAGCGTTTGTGGAGTTATTTTAGTTGTAGACCCCTGAATTTGTTCTGCTGGTGTAGCCCTTGTTGGCTGAAGTTTGTGTTCCCATACCGAATTGTGTCAGATTTCTGTAAAGTTTTATTATTTCTTTGAGTAGTGGATGTATGTTTGCTCTTGGCATTGTGTCAATTTTTGGTGCGGTGTGTAAACCGCTAGAACAGAGTCTTACTTTTGTGAGTGGGAGGGAGCCTTTGAACTATTTGATATGCTCCTGTTAGGTGAGTGGAACTTCAATGTCATCATATGGACAATTTTTCACTATTGTTTCATCTTCAGTGTGAGAATGAAATGTGTTTGTGCATGTATCTGCTGGTGGGAATCTGACCCATATATAGAATACCTCTAGCATGTATAATTTGTGTGCCTCAA
Source organism: Triturus cristatus (assembly GCF_964204655.1). Classification (NCBI taxonomy): domain Eukaryota; kingdom Metazoa; phylum Chordata; class Amphibia; order Caudata; family Salamandridae; genus Triturus; species Triturus cristatus. The sequence goes on from NC_140585.1 coordinate 163,740,048, forward strand.
TCATGAATGTTACTGTCCCACCCCTTGCTGTGACTCCATAGTCTGCTAATTTGAAAGCAAGGGCAGTTATGACATTTTCTGAAATGTTTATTTTGCCTTCTTGTTCTCCTTCTTTAACTGCATTTGCACATTGTGCTGGTGCAGTGATGTCTTCATCAGCCATTGTTGAAAAAGTTTCAAGGAAACTGTGATAAAGTTTATGCACAATAGGAACTACTTGTCCTTCAAGCTTGAATAAACCTACAGCCAATACAGAGGATATGCCTACTCAGCTGTGGCTGGTTTTCCCTTTCCACTCCATACATCACTGGGTAAATGTGAGTAGGGGTCTTTGCAAAAAGCACAATTGAACTACTCAGCTTTCACCATTAAATAAGTACCAAACCAACATTGGTGGTGCCATGTCATGAAGTTCCTATAAACCTATATAGGATCCCCCCGTTTAGACAACATATACTGTGGGATTGATGTCCAGACTGATTCCAGAAACCCTCACTGTGTATGTTAACCTGTATTCCAGCTAGCTTACAGTGTCTATGTAAACTCCTCTTACCAAGGAAAGAATAGTTCATGCCAACTATCGAACATGACAACTCTGTCCCATCTCGGGATCGTGGAAACAGTACAGTACTTTCGTTCAGTTACTCGTGCTCACTTTGTCTCAGAGAGATACACAGAATAAACGGTGGGGACATTTTCAATAAGCCTTTATTGAACCAGCATCACTCTAGTGTAAAATAGGTGTGCTGAAACAACCATACAACAGAAACAGATACACATTATTATAAGCACCAATACAGTAAATGGATGGTAGATTCGTACCATAGTGCTAAAACAATGCTCATTGTTTGTCGGGACTGTGTGAGATTGGAAGCTGATTCATTCGGCTCGAAACATTGTTGATCGCCTTGATGGTAATTGTCTGCCCTACGCAGGAGCTTCGTAAGGTTTTTGCCATGTCGCAGGGATAATTTGGATTGCTTTCACCGTATGCGACACAAGGATATATATACAAATCGATTCTTAGTCCTCAGACTGACTGGTTGTCGTTGTCCTGATGAAGACCCGACTTTGATGCGTATAAATTCACACGTATTCCTAGGGTCGAAACGTCGACGTTATCTATTTGATTGATCCATGCAACTCCACCATTGGAATATTGAATAATACATATTGTGGTGTTTTATGCTACGAACCACGGATCATCAATCTTTTAATGTTTTTGTCTAAATATATGTCCATGATGTCAAGTCTATGTTGATTGTTAATGTGATTGTACACTATTGTTCACTAAATGTGTTTATGTATTGTCTTTTGGGTCAGTCTTATGTTGCAATAATAATTGTGTACATTTAAAAATACATTTAAAAATACATTGAGAACGAAAATCACTTTGCGTTAGTTAGAGTAATAATTGTTATGTGTGTGTGTTTGCTTGTGATTAGGCACACTTTTTTGTAATAACCTTTTGTACACATTCAGTGTTCCTTAAATCAAGTTCACCCCCAACAGAACCAATTTTTTCCTTTTCATATACGTACCCAGGTTCTGAGGGTTACTGGGTTACCCCATTAAATCTAATGGAAAACAATGAACACAGGCAGGTATATAAATACATGACAGTCATAATGCGTACTATTACGATGCAACCCTAACTAGCTGTACCTAAGTGTACCTAGCATGTATGTAGGTGTGGAGCCAAGAATCCCCCTAGGCTGAAGCCAACCCTATTACCTGAAGTGAGAGACTGTAGAACCCCATCTTGGTCTCGAGATTGACACCCCGCGAAGGATATCAGACCACTGCACTGGAATGTCTGCGTGCAGGAACATCAGCGTCTTGCGTCAATGTATCAGCATGGAAGTCTTTCTCCTCTCCCTGCCCCAGCAAATATGTGGTGTATATATACCCAAAAGGTACCTTCAGGGGTTCTACCTTGCTGTGTCATGTCGCCCGAGGAAGACAGAAGGGGTGACACTTATATATAGTTACTATGGAGAAGATGGTTATCCTGCTATGATTCTGAAAATCCTTGTGCATAATTAATGAGACTAGTTTTCAGGGAAAACCACATGAAATGTATGCAGCGCTTAACTAGGTAAAAGGTCAATACCAAAACCTGTTATGTAGTACATTGGTACAGTACATGTCGGTAAAATGTCAGGCAACTACTCAAGCCTATATTGGGGTACCCTACGAAACATAACGCAGTATGTTAGCTGTTTATCAATCTAAAATATGACATACGGTTAGGAGTCTTTGCTTTGCAAACACACCTGCCTTATATTTCGAAGAGTTGAATAAAAAGCCTTTTGCATGGTGCAGTACAAGTGCTTGAAAGGTTTGTGAAACTATTCGGTTTTGTTTCTTTGGTCCTCCAAAGGAGTCTGGGGAAAATGAATAGCTGATTACTAGAGGTGTAGAAGAACAATATACAGGAATCAGTATTGAAAACTTTGCACAAGAGATTTCAAAGTTTAACACAGTTTGCTCAAAGAAACAAACCAGGTTAGATTTGGTGTTGATGCACTCGATACAAAAGCCAAACTTGTAACATAGGTGTGTACTCAAAAACTGAACAGGAGATAAGAAGCAAGTGGCAAGAGTTTGCTGCATATTTATTTGAACATGCGGCAAATCATATGTAAGGGCTGCTATGATAAGTTAGAGGATAACATAATGCCAGCTACAGCAGCACATAGCAAGTTACCATTAGCTAAAGGTAAATCAGAACTTCAGGACTTAAATGTTTATGAATTAATTCTCGTACAATGTATACTTCCTTTCCAAGCTATAGTTTGTATGGAACAAAAAACTGGGAAATTACATCCAACAGAGCTACAGAAAGGTCTTAAAAGTAGAGTTGTGTATTTGCCATTAGAATTGAAAAAGAATATTGAAACTATAGGGTGACAGAGAGATTTTGTTGATCCATATATTACTCTAGTAAATGGTGTCCCTACTAAGAGCAAACACGTGAAAAGATTTTAATTGGCTTAGTGGATTTTAATAAAGTGAAAAAGCAACTTTATACCTGATACAAAATAATATGTTTTATAAAAATAAATGCTGATGTTGTTCAAGATATAAAACATATAGAGGATGGTCAATTTTAAAAGCAGGATCAATTGAGATCAGAAGAAATGTATGAACCCTTTAGCATCCTTATTCTGCATTGTAAAGGAATCATTGGTGACGCTATAGTTATCTGGCGAAAAAAGCTTAGAGGTCGCTATTTTCTCCACCTGCTTCCTGCTGGAGCAGAGAGCTGTATGTTGACTAGCCTGTACAGATACTAGCAGCTGAATTTTACTCAAAACATATTATATTAGGAGGAACCAAGATTTTGCCAGTGCATTCCCTTTGAGAGTGACTTGTCTGGAATTTCATAAGCTTTAAACCACATACTAAAGACAGGAATAAATCTTCAAAATCTCTCTGCAAATGATTTTTTTGCGAAAGTTCAGGAAAAGGATGAAAACATAGAGTACAACTTGATTAACTTGCTGGCATTCCAACATAGCACCAAGGATTATTGATATTGTTGTCATGGAGACCTCAAAAGAATGCTAAGAGACCTACTTGGTTTCTGACTTGGTTTCTTGGTTACTTGGTTTCTTGAATTTTTAAGATAAGTGAACTCAAACATTAAGGATATCAATGTCAAGAAAGCAGGAGAACCTTTCTTCTTGGATTCTGCTAATATTTACCTACAGGGTTCAAGCTATGCTATATTTCATCTAAAACTAAAGAAATCCCCCTCTTGGTGAAATGACTCATGTCGCTTGGAAAAAAGAGTACCAAGCAAGAGGTGCTCCTCAATTTTACATGCTGCAATGGATAAAAGATGCACCAAAGTTTGAAACAGACATTAATGAGTCGGTCTTGTATTTCATAGAACAGTATGTGACATGCACCATCCCAAAAGACGGTGTTGAAAATAAATATAGCATGTTACAATGCATGTGAATACATCGCACGCTACAACGACTTTGATGTTAGTACGCAATACCTTTACATCGCAAGTCATTACAATGACTTGCTGTAGGGGGCACTCTGGACTTAGGAATAGTATTATTTACTATTTCTACTCCAGGTTGTGCAACAACAGGGAAGGTGTTGGGTTTTATATCCAATACCTTTGCGCCCCCCTGCAGCAAGTCGTTGTAATGACTTGCAATGTATACTAATGCATACTAATAACACAGGCGTTGTAATGACCGTGTTGTAATAGCACTGCATTGTGGAAGCAGCGCTTTAAATGTATTTTTCCTTTGAAAAGGGATTGAGACAGCAACGTCTACCCCTTGAAGCTCATGGATGTGGGAAGTATTGTTGTCGAAAATAGAGATGCAAAGGATAATTTTACACAAGTGTTGATGTGGATTCACATGACCTGTCATTCCTCAAGGAAGAGTAAACAGCTTTTTGTCTGCAGCCAGACATACACTCACACAGAAAGGACTGAAAAACACATACAACCTGAGAAGAACAGCGGCTTCCAAGTATAATAATTATTATAACCTGTGATTCGGAAGATTTGGAATGCGAATTTGGATCCACAATTTGTACATCGCTGTTGCTCATTACGTGACTTTGTACATCACAAAATCAGGGAAGACAGAGATAGAGATCTGGGAGAAAATGTCTGCAGAAAAGTTTCAAACCAAACAATTGTGCAGCTTCAACTTGAAAATGCTTTCCCATAGAGTGATAGGCTCCTATGAATGATGCGATTGGTTGTGCCCAGCCAGTTTGTACTCAAAGTCAAGGGGAATTGTCTGGGTAAATCTTGGCCCTTGTAGCACACGAAGTTGAGTTCCAACATCTTTCCTGGAAATGTACTACCTAACAGAATTTGACCAACAATTTTGAAATCAAATATGTGGGACACATATTATCCAAGAAGGAGTCCACATCTCGAAAGCATGTGTCTTTATGAAATACTTCAATACTAGGGATACAGAAGGCAGCAATGTGATGGAAAATATAGACAAATACAACTTGTGCTACAGTTTTAATGAATAATTGCTAAAACCGGAGAATGAAGTCAAAGAAAATCCATAATTTGCCTAATCCTACACTTCAGGAGTGCTCCAGTTTTAATGAATAATTGCTAAAACTGGAGAATGTAGTCATTTTGAAATTTACAGCAATCAACAAAATGCAACAACTAGGGGTGATGGTAAAGGTAAATACAAGCAACATTGGATTTCTTGGAGAATTCTGTTTCCAAGACTGCATGATTAGTAAAATGTTTACCCATATGGCATAATTTATAAATTAAGGAAGGATTAGTAAATAGTGCTATGGGTAAAGTGATTGATTTCATTAACTTTCAAGATAGGAATAGGGTTGAATGCTTAGCCTTAAAATGTCATTATATTGATGGCATGAAGGAGATTTGTAGAAGTTGTTTGCTTGTAAACGACTTATATGCCCAGCTGCAGCAGTTTCCAGTCTCTTTAGACTATGCTGTAACTATTCATAAACCTCAAGGTTTAAGTGTAACTTTTATTTATAGTAGTAGTACTGTATTTAAAGAAGGTTTGTCATATGTAGCATTGTCTCAAGTTAGAACATTGTCAAGTTCATTTTTGGTTGATTTAGATGAAAGCAAAGTAAATGTTGATGCAAGTTGTGTCAAAGTGTACAATTGGTTAAAACTGATAATGCTCCTCATTTAGGACCGTATCTCATTTTTGAAAAATCGAAAATGTGTCCAAAGTGAATCCTTCTAAAAAGAAGGAAAACAAGGAGAACAAGGAAGGTGTTAGGAAAAATAAATTGGAGAAAGAGGGAATTATTGTAGATAACCACTTTTCAAATAGTTTTAATGTCTACTGCTAATATGCATGAATGTTCTGAAGTTACTCTTTCATTTACCTCATCTCATAAATGCAATTGAACTGCAACCACAGAAGTGATTATGTTCTATACTGCATGGTTTACATAGTGATAGGACTGTAAAACATTGTGCTTCTGGCATTCGACATCCACTAGATATATGTAGTGGATCTGTAGAATTTACTGTCAATAAGATACACATGAGTTTACAATGATCATCCTTGGAGTGTTAGAAGAAGAAGAAATACATTTTGATGACTTATTTGGACTTAGTTACACATGGATCCATGAGTGCGAAGATTGCTCTTTTATTCCTACCATTCAAACCAATTCTGAGTGATATCTGTACTTACCACTACTGGATTAAAAAACTATGGGCCTCATTTATAATGATTTGGGATAAGGCAGCATGGCAAGTCTTCTTGCTGTACTGCCCTACACCAAAAAAAAAGGGCAGATAGGGTGCATTCCTGTCCTTTCAGCCGGTACACAATTTGGTGCTAACCACCAATGCAGGAACCCTTGCACCAGGGTGCAGGATGCCTACACTGTTGGCAGGATTGTTTTTTGTGCAGGAAGAAACACCTTCTTGCACAAAAACAATCCATGTAGGTGTTTTCCTCTTTTCTATGTGTGCTGCGCAATGCAGCACACATGGAAAGAGGAAAATGGACTAGAAATAAACATACTTCTCCTTGTTATGCCAGCCCTCGGATATGTACAGTTTTGATGCATTCCAAGGTTTACAGAACCTTATATATCTGGGAATGTGTCAAAACCCATGGGTGCTGCATGGTAACTTCCACCGCAATGACCAAGGAACGCTTTTCTGATGGTGTTAAGGCAACACATCGACTAGCGATGTGTTACATTAGCCACATCTATAAGGCCATGAAAAGCCATGAAAAGTGGATTTGCATGGCCTCATAGATATGGGTCTGCACTTTGCACTGTTGGACCGTCATAAAATGTAAAACACTAGCAGTTCAAGAGGTTTATAAATAAGCACCTTATCTTTTGACAGATTGAAGAAAAGAAGTTGGGCAAAATATGGCATGCCCACAATGCAAATCAAATGTTTTGTCTGAATTGCATGTACAAAAATGTAGAAAATACTTTATATTAATGCTAGTGATGGGTCTAAATAGGAAACTGAAATTACAAACTCCAAAACTGCGCAAAAGTCTATTTCTGGAACTACTTGTACTACAATGGCTGTTACCTTTCACTTAATGTAACATCTGGGCATTATATATTTAAAGAGTGAAACTGAATGGCCAGAATGCAATGACAGCAACCTTAAATGCAAACAAAAACTGCCTTCCAAACTACCAGATTCTTACCTTTTGTTTCTTGAAATACATTTCTAAGGAGTATTACTATTTAATAAGTAGTATATAGCATTTGTTCTACATGGATCATCACTGTTTAAGACATCATGCGTCCTAAAAGGGGAGATGTTTTCAAAAGGATCTCTAAAGTTCAAGTGTGCTTTACATCCACTAGTATAATTGTACCACTTCTAGAATGAATAGTTATTTTTAAGATATGTTTGTTGAGATTAGTTCAGTAGCTATAAGTAAAATAATTGATTAAATAATTGTAGTGGGTGCAGTGGGTAATGTCACTTATTTGCAGTAATATACTGTGCAGTTCTGTTTTTATTTCCTGTAATATTTTTAGTTGTTTTTCCCCGACTGTACAACTACACAAGCTGGGAACACAAAACAGGGAACATGAAATGCTTTACTATAATGTGGAATACTGTTACAGCATGAGCTTTGTCTTGTGTTTTGTGTATGCACATTTCTAAATGTAATACTAACTTATATGTGTGTTCTTTTTGTTTTCCAACAGATGAATGATACTATTTATTGAAGCAAAGTAATTTCCTAACTACTGCTTTTGGTGTAGTTCAACAAACTAACATTGTCAAGGTACATACCAAGGAAGAAACTGAGGGGCATATTAACAAGGGAAGTGGCGGAGTGAGGTGATAGCCTTCCTGGCTTAACGCCTCACTCCGCCACTTCAGAAACATGGGGCTGCACCATATTAATGAGAATATGGTGCATCCCTGCTCTTCCCCCTGCTACACTTAGCAGCCTAGCGGCAACGCAGGCGCCCTTGCACCATAGTGCAATGTTTAAATGTTGTTTTCTAACTTCTATGTGTGATGCTTATTACAGCACATACAGAAGTTGCAAAACATTATTTTCAAAAATGATTGTTTATGTGCAGTGAGAGGGACCTTTGTGAACATAAATAATCATTGGCCTTTTCCAGTATTCATGTGTGCCGCACAACGCAGCATACATGAAGACTGCACAAACGAGGAGAAATTAAACATTTTTCCTCATTGCGCCAGGGTAAGACCAGGTTTTCCCTTGTCTTAATTCTGGCGCTATCTCCTATTTATGCCTCCCTTGTAAATAAGGGCCAGTGTCAGAATCTATGGGTGTTGTGGCAAAAAGCCCGTAGGATCCCTTTTTGCTATCCCCTTTCATGCTGAGCATAGCAATAAAGGGTGCACTATTTACAAGGCAACATTAAGCCATGTAAAAAGTGACATTCCTGTGATGATAGGGGCTTGTAAATATGTCCCCGATACTGTTACACATCCAGACACATGCCAATACAGCCATTCATATACCCAGTCATGCAACCATACAGCTACTCACATACCCATTCATACACTGATACACCCATTCACACACCCACACACTTACCCATAGAGCCACCCATGCACACACACACACTCACCCATATACTTTTACAACTATTCACATACTCATACTGCCACTCACACACCCACTCATTAACCTATGCAACCACTCACACACTCACTCACAAACTCACTCACTCACCCATACAACCACTTACAAACCTATTCATGTACCCATTCTACCACTCACAGATCCTTTCACACACCCGTATACCCACTTGCACACCCACTCACTTACCCATACAGACACTCATGCACCTACCCATTCACGTACGCATTCACTCCTGAACCCATTCTCTCATGCATCCAGCCACTCATGCACCCACTCATTCACACATATACCTACTCATACATCCTCTGACTCACCTCTACAGCATCTTACACACTCATTCATGCACCAATACTGCCAATCACGCACCCATTCATATACGCATACACCCACTCATACTACTCATTTACCCTTGCAGCCATGCACCCTCTCAGCTGCTAGTACAGCCAGTAATACACCCACTGACTCACCCATACAGCTACTCACATACCCATTCCCACACTATACACTCACTCACTCACACACTCACTCACCTAACCTTACACTCAGTCATATACCCAATCATGCATTCATACAGCTACTAACACATGCACTGAATCACCCACTTATTCGCTTATATAAACAGTGACTTACTAACAAACATGTATAACATATAGCTATTCTTTTTTTAAAGCCAGAAAAGGTGGTCCCAACAGAAACTTTTTTAAAGATGTTATTTTGCCTATATTTTTTTAATGATGTGTTTTTATTACAAAGAGTTGAAACAATAAAAACAATTACAAAAAACCATAGACAGCTTGTCCAACTGTTTATCAAAAGAAAAGAAAATCAGCATTTGTGACTTTTCTCTGCCTCAATATTGGCGGAAATGGATTGTTTACCCACTGTTAATATTTTTTAATGAGTCCCAATATTAGTGAGGTCAGAAGCTGTAGTGCGGATCCTAGGGTTCACATGAGCCACAGATGGTAGAGTGTCTCCTGGTTGTAGTAGTTGCACTGCTGTTGATGTTGTTACAGTGTTTGTATGACGCCTCCTTTTCTTCTCTCTCCAGATATTTAGAGTGCATGATCATCAGATGTTTCAACATTGCTGGTTGTGCCCACTGAAGCAGGGTCTACTTTTACCATAAACTGCCCCAGGTCAGTTCTGTCCACATCTGAGGCATTGTAGTCTCAAATGTCCCTGTCACCCCATAGAAAGGGCTGTGCTAAAATTGTCCACACTGCCTTGCGCCTTTACAGAGGCAGTTGGACACACGCCCACCTGTAACCTCAGTTGTGTCTCTCCTAGGATGGGCAATAACCTCATCATTGTCTTTCTGATGAATATATCTTCGAGCCCCTTTCTTCTGCTTGTACATCTTTCTGAGCATCAAGAATATGAGGCAATAACAGGATGCTACTCTCCTCTAGAAGAACAAAATGGTCTAATAGTACGGGTGGGGGCCAACTGGGACTTTCTGCGGCTTCTCACCTGATGTTTTGCTATCTTTGGAAACTAAGACAGCGACATGTCTTAAAATAAACAATAGCCTTATAAGGAGCTTGCACTTTAAAACTACCTAGAAGTGACACAAATTGCTTTTGATAATATTTTCAACTTTTGTTATGTTCTGCAGTCCAACACCTGCTAAAGGTATATCTTGTTGTCAACAGTTCCTCATTAAAAGTGTATAAAAGTTCTACTCGCTAACTTACTCGTTGACCACCTCTTACAGTGTATTTTCACGTCAGAGGTGCTCCCAGTTAACTGATTTATTTAGCATTTTTGATAAAGGTTATAATGCTTCATTGTACTTTGATATTCAATTTCTCTCTCTCTCTCTCTCTCTCTCTCTCTCTCTCTCTCTCTCTCTCAATCCCTCTCTTTCTTTGAATTGCTGTGATTTTAAACTTATTAGATTGCATGTTTTTGCTCTTGGTCAACGGAAGAGTCTTTGACACTTGTTACTTGCTATGTTGCATGGTATCATTTTCAATCCATGATGTGTCCTTGACATTTAGGGGCCGATTACGATCCTGAAAAAACCCGGTACAAACCGTGGGTCGGAGCTTTTTCTCCGTCCGACTCGTACCGGGTTGTAAAACTTTACAAACATGCAATTACGATTCGTACGGAAACACCATTTCCGTACGAATCGGAAAAAAGACCAACCAACAGAAAAATACATACAAATGTGATCCAGGACACCGCGGACGTGACGTCCGGACGGAGTTAGGCATGTTTTTACGTACCAGCAATTACGATTTGCACCGACTGCAGTCCAGATGGGAACATTTTTACGGCACCTAAAAAGTGCCAGACAAGCTAAGTACACAGCAATGCGAGCTGATTAGGGGGCCCGGTACGCGCCGTACCCCCCCCGCCCCCCGTATGTACGGAGCGTACCCCCGTACCCCCCAGCCCCCCGTATGTATGGAGCGTACCCCCCAGCCCCCCGTATGTACGGAGCGTTCCCCCGTACCCCCCAGCCCCCGTATGTACGGAGCGTACCCCCACCCCTGTATGTATGGTGCGGATCCCCAGCGCTACGCGTTGGGGGTCCGCACCGTACATACGGGGGGCTGTGGGGTACGGGGGTACGCTCCGTACATACGGTGTGCTGGGGGGTATGGGGGTACGCTCCGTACATACGGGGGCTGGGGGGTACGCTCCATACATATGGGGGGCTGGGGGGTATGGCGCGCCCATCCGCGGGGGGGCTGGGGGTACGGCGTGCCCATCCGCGGGGGGGCTGGGGGTACGGCGCGCCCATCTGCGGGGGGGCTGGGGGTACGGCACGAACATACGGTGGGCGGGGGGGTGGTACGGCGCGTACCGGGCGCTTGTTTAGACATCTCCATGGTTGCTATGGGAGTTCGCTCCGGACGTTCTTTTTTCCATACAGTTGTACAATCGGACGGATGGGACGGATCGTACTTGCGCATTTGGACTTCAGTTTTCCCATTTGTACGTAAAAATGTCCGGGGACGTGTCGGAGACTTTTCCCGACCCGAGGACGTGTGGGGGAATTTTCCCAATGCGATTAGTATGGACTTTTTCTCATACGAATCGTACTTGGCAGTTTGTACGGCGCTTTTACCATTTGTACGGAAAAAAGTCCAGATTCAATTCGGTTGGGGAAATTTTTTCCAGGATCCTAATCGGCACCTTATTGTCTAGTTGTTTGAATAAATAGTGTCAGTCCTGACTCAATTCACGGATTTTCAGATGTCTGTCTTGTTATTTCAGGTAGCACATTTCTGTGCCAGTTTATGTGGTACAAACCACTCTCCAACAGCATAAGTACTTCTTTTAAGTTCCCTCTAAAGTACCTTATCACAAAGACTTCTCTTTATTTTCTGTGCCACCACCTTCTTTTCACCCCTGGGGATGATAATGAAATTACAGGTGATATTCAGCTTTTTTGCTAGTGGCTCATCTTCAGAGGAGAAACATCTGTTGTCATCCTGTGGGTTTAGAGCAGAAGAAGCCATTTTCTTTAAAAAAAAAAGCAAAAAACACGAATATTCTAGCAACATTTAAGAAACACTAAGGTGTGAATTTCAGCAGACATACCTTGAGAACGAAAAATAATAGGAGGTTATTTCCTGCTTAAATGACTGAAAGCTGTTTTGTCGAATATCTTTTTATTACTTTCAAAGATATAACAGTACACAGGAAAGAAAAACATCATACAGGGGAAGGAGACCCCAATGCATTGCGTATGCCGACTGTTACAGTGTACTAGAGTATCAAGTACAGCTTGTGGACTAGGAATCGGCAAACTTTCGTACAACTCCCAGGTTTCCACTAGAACCCGCAAATACAAACAACCTATTGACCCCATGGGAGATCTGCACAAACGTTTGCAATATACCTTCCCCCCCCCCCCCAAGTTATAACAAGAAAATGCAAAAATCAAACTAAGGGGGTCACGGTCAAAGAAAAGTCAAATGTAGTTGCTGTTGAAGGCCAGGCCCCATGGGGGATGGGGGGGATCTCTACATCTCTGAAGCATCCTCAGCGAATCTGGGGAGCCAGTGGGAGCTCTAGATATAAAAAGAGGTGGAGAGCTTGCAGCCGCGGACCACTAGCAAACAGGGGCAATCCTTCAGATTGATACTCAACCAGGGGGGCCCACACATAGTCAAATCCCTTACGGGAATCCTCTACAATGTCTGCCATTCTCTCCATCACCAATGTCCACCATAACCTGGCATGCCACTGAGTGCGGGAGGGGGCCTCTGTTTTCTTCCATGCAGCCATTACAGCCGTCTTAGCTGCGCCAAGGCACAGCCACATTATAGATCGGTCCCCATGCATCTGGTGCTTCAGGTTAGGATCCCGGATCCCCAAAAGTGTGTTCTAGTGTGTCCTGAATCGGGTAGCCCAAGATCAGTTTGATTTGTGCAAGTACCTCCTTCCATAATGGTTTGAAGAGGGAACAGTCAGATGTGCATAAAGTCACCCAGCAGCCCGCATCCCCTCCAGCACCTGTCCGAGGAATTACGGAAGATATTATGAAGCCTCTGGGGGTATATATACCATTTGTACATAATTTTGTAATGAGCCTCCCTCAAAAACATAGAGCGATTAAACTTGGTTACAGCTCTATATAGTGAGGACCATTGTTTCTTCTGTAATGGTGTCTAAAAGTGCATCCCAAAACCTTTGGTGTCTAGGGGCCTAATGGGAACCAACGGCCTGTATAAGTGAGTAAAGGATGGAAATGGTCCCCTTTGAAGAGGCCTCGGAATGGGCACATTTCTCAATGGGAAGTAAATCCCTGGTGGCGGTCTGCCTGATCTGCGGTTGAAGGACCCAATGCTTAAGCTGCACATAATGGAATTCCGCAGCTGGCTGAAGATGTAAGGCTTGGGCACATTCCAGGAAGGTTAACATCTTCCCCCTTCAAACAGATGAGAAAGCACTAGAAAGCCTCCCTTCTGCCAAGCCTCAAATGACCCCTCCTGTAGCGCCCGAGGAAACTCAAGGTTGAATTGTATGGGCGTATTTGGGGAAGGGAAGGTAGTGAGAGGAGTGAATCTGTTCAATACATCCCAAACCCCTACGGTAGTCACCGTAGGAGTGCTAATATAGGCATCGCATGGCTAATGTTGTTTGTGTTGCCACAAAAGATCACAGATCGTTCTCCCTGTTATTAGTCGATCCATATGCAGCCAGAGCTTTTCCAACTCTCAAGGGGATCACTCCATGATCATCCTCAGTTGAGCTGCCCTATAGTATCCCAAGAAGTCCACTAAGGCCAACCCTCCCTTGTCCCTTGATCGAGTTAACACATGATTGGAGAGCCTTGCTCTCTGCCCCTGCCAAATAAACTTGGTAATCATTGTTTTCAGCTCGGAGAAAAGCGCCTGCTCCATGCCGTCTAGCAAAAGCAGCTTTAAGCTGGCGTAGCATAGGAGGGTAGTTAGCTCTATAGAGGCATTCCAGCTTGGGTGTGAGTTTGATGCCTAGATAAGTAATATCTTTGTGCGCACTCTGAAAAGGGGTCACACCTTCAATAGCATGCTTTGACCCCTTAGGCACCGTGAGGTTAAGCAGGAAGGATTTCCAAAGGTTCACCTTGAAGCCTCAAGCCTGTTCATAGGAGGCGAGTTCAGCCTGGATCGCTGGGAGAGAAGAGTGCGGCCTCGTGACTGGAAAAATCACATTATCCGCAAATAGGGATATCTTGTGTTTATCCGTGCCAAATGGAACCCCCCCTATGTCCGGGTTGGAATGAATGTGCTTTGCGAAAGGTTCTATGCTGAGCGCAAACAGGAGGGGGGATAAAGGACACCCCTGACGGGTGCCTCTTGAGGGGTTAAAATGTTCTGAGGGGACCCCATTAACCACAACCCTGGAACTAGCTGCACAGTAATTCGCCCAGACCATTCCAATGGAGGTCTCAGCAAAGCCAAACCGACCTAGGGTACGGGTCATAAAGGGCCAGTCCACCCGGTCAAAGGCCTTCTCCACGTCGAGCGAGAGAAGGATCGCAGGTATGGCCTTCCTCAGTGCTTTCTCAATGATGTGATCTACTCTTCGGAGGTTATCATGGGTCTGCCTCCCCTTGATAAAGCCCGCTTGGTCGGGCTGCATGAGGAACGGTATGGTATTTTCCAGGCGGGCAGCCAAGATTTTGGAATAAAGCTTGGGGTCCAGATTTAGGAGCGCTATAGGTCTGTAAGAAGTGCAGTTGGAGGGGTCCTTCCCTTGTTTGGGAATGACGGAGATCAGCGCCTCACCCATTGAAGGGGTCACCTTGTGTGTAACAGCGATATCGTTAAAGAGCATCACCAGACGAGGGACTATTTCCATAGCAAATGTACGATAGAAGTGGGCATTGAGGCCATCATGGCTGGGCGCTTTTTGGAGCTTAAGCAAGTTGATTGCCTTTTGGACCTCCTCAGCGGTAAGGGGGCTACTCAATTCCTCATTGGTGGAGGTGGGAACCTGGGGCTGGTTAAGGTGTACAGGGAGTGATAAAAGTCCCCAAAAGCCTTGGCATTCCCCAGCTCACTCTGGTAGGAGACCCCCCTCTCATCGACTATGCACCTGATGTAGTCCTTCTCATGCCGCAATCATAGCTGATGTGCCAACAGCTAGCCCACCTTGTTCCCTCCCTCATAACTGCAGCCTTGTAGTCGTAGGAGGATCTTTTCAGACCCATTAGTGTAGAAAGCTTGAAGCTTCCCTTTGACCTAAGTAACCTTACTGAGGGATTGTACCGAACATTTAGCCTTATGGGCATTCTTGGCCATGCGAAGCTCACCCTCGAGAAGAAGGCGTTCTCCCTTGCGTTGTGTCTTAATTGTGGCCTCTAGCTCAATACACTTCCCCTTAATAACTGCCTTAAAGGCATCTCAATTATTGGCTAGGGAGGTTTGCTCCGGGTCATTGAGAGCAAAGAACTCTTGGCGTGTCCCTTAGGAGTCTGTCTCCACACTGGAAATTGGTAAAATACCACCTGGCGAGTTTGGAGCACAGGTCAGGCCAGTCAAGAACCAGCTCTAATGGTGCTTGATCCGAGAGGCAAATCGGGTGAAATTGGTATCCCGCGACTGTATAGAGAAGGGACTGGCTTATGAATGCATTGTCAATCCTAGAGTAGGTTCTCTGCGAATGAGAGAAGGAATACACCCTGGTGATGGGATGGGCAGTCCTCCTGGCATTTACTAATCCCAATCCCATAAGAGCTTCTTTAAGTGTGAAGCGAATATCCCACCTGGCGCCCTATGGGAGTGTGAGGTGTCCAATGCCAAGTCCCATATCAGATTGAAATCTCAAACCAATAGGATGTCACCTAGTGCAAACCCCTCTAGCGTGGCAAGAAAGGAGATCAGAATATCGTGTTGCCCTGTGTTAGGTGCATAAATCGTGGCTACAGGCTCAACCCCACAGCTCACCCCTAACCATCAAGAAACCTCCCCTCGTTGTCAGTTTTAGTGTCATGGTGATGGAATGGGACGAGGCATGAAAAAGGAGTCCCACCCCATTGTGTTTTGTGTGTGCCAAGGAGCGAAAAATATGCTTCAATCGCTGTTCCTTCCTATGTGGGAGATGAGTCTCCTGCAGGACTGCTATTTTAATATGGAATTTATGTAAGAATTTCCAGACCCGGTTCCTCTTGTTAGGGAATTGAGGACTTTCACCATCAGCTAGTGTTCAAACCTTCAGCTTGTTGCACCCACTGGGCTCTGCGGAGTGCTCCCCTCCCTACCCCACCTCCCCCTCCCATCCTACCACAGCAATCTAAAATAAAAACATAAAGAACCTTGACACCCAAATAAAACTAACAATAACAAATACATACCATAACTGTAAGTTTGTGGGTTCTCCACCCCAAAGGAGAACCGTAAGTTGAGCATTATCTAGGGCAGTCCAAATCCCACCTCCAAGGCCCATACAACTGTTACATGGGTGCCAGTATGATAGAAGCTAGGGAAAACCCTAAGTGCTGATGACAGCCAGAGATCACTTGACCCCCTCCCTCCCAACCTCAGCTTTATTCGGCAGAGTGGGCTATGTCCGAAGAGCTGGAGACTAAGGCCCTCGTCAGGACCCACAGACAGCAGACCCGGTAAAGGCCCCCGCATGCTGTACGGCATGTGCACAGCCGGAAGCAGCTACTACGTCAATCCACATTGTTCTTGCCTGCTCTCTGCTGTTTTAGCCAAGGGCCCCCTCTTGCTTCCTTGGGCCCATTGGATCCTCCACCACTCTCAAATCTGGCACTTTAGTTGGAGCTGGCAACTTGATGCCCAGAATAGATGATGCCTCTTCCAAATCAGTGCAGTGGTAGTTCTTGTTATCTAATGAGAAGGTCAATCTGAAGGGGAAAGTCCATCTATATTACACCTTGCGGTCTCTTAGTGCGGTAATGACAGGGCGGAATAGTTGTCATCTGGCAAGTGGGGATTGGGCTACATCCTGGTAAAGGGAGCACATCGCACACTGGAAGGATACCTTGTCGGTTGCTCACGCTTTCTGAAGAACCATTTCCTTGATTTTGAAGGATCTGAATTTTGCCAGAACGTCCCTGAGTTTCTTGAAATGCATCGAAAGAGGCCCCCATGTCTGCCTTGATATCGTCTCTGAGTTCTTGCTTAAATTCACATAGAAAGGCCATCAAATCCTCCCTGGTGAGTGCCAGCGCTCCGTCTGGATGCGCTACCCCCTCACTGCCTGATCTTTTCGGAGTGTGGTTGAAGAAACTGGAAACCTTTGTGGGCTGCGCTGTTTTGGGTGGCAAATGGACCTACGCCCTCTGCTTGGCTGGGCCTTTTCTGCAGCAGGAAGGAGAAAACCCCCCACTCTGGGGGGGGGGGACTGGGAGTCATCCTGTCAACCCATCTCTGCGCCCCTGCGTAGGCTAAGAGATCATTTTGGGTGGGAAGATGTGTGAGTAGGGCTGTCAGCGTGTGCCACCGCCGGGTACAAATACCCCCTTGTTGGAAGGCCCAATAATTTCTTGGGTCCGATGGCTGGGGCTCGCTGCCTGGGGTTCACAGGCCTCTGCACAGGTTGCTCTGTGCCAGAAACCTGCCACATGGGGCCCGGGGACCCCCTCCGATCAGTGTGGCAGCCCCTCATCACTCATCAACTGGAAGCAGCACAATTGTGTCTGCTCCTGCTCTTGACTTAGCCATCAAATAATGCCTGAGGGGGTATTTTCATCCAAACTTTGGTGCCACTCAGGGCCTCAGGGGCTCCTCAGTCCACGTGCCCCCTGATCTGGTGCCAGTGAGCTCCATGCCACGGGAGCCTCGCCATAGGGGAGCTTGCTTGTTGAAGGGTAGTGGTCCGAAAGACCTCAAGAGGGTGCCTGGGACAGAGGCAGCATGCAGGATGCTGGGCCGCGGGTCTGGGCTCCCCCAAAAGGCTGTGAAATGGCACGTGACTGCTACCATCTTAAGATCAGGTGCCAGGCTGCTAACAAGTGCTACCAGTGTCCTCACTCGTGTCGGGAACACCCCTCCACCTTCCTCCGTACCTGCTGCTCCTTCCAATGCCTAGCCCTAAGGGCTGCTGTGCCCCTGAAGTTCTCCTCCCAGCGGTGGGGGTCCCAACATGGCGTGCCTCCCACCCGTCATGGGAGCCGCTGATGGTAGGAGTTAAAAGAGATGCCGGGGGGTCAGCAAAATATTAACACCGGTGTCCGCCATCACTGCAGATGTCGCGGGGCTCCCCTCAGGCCTTGGGGCCGCGACGCCCATCGTAGAGAACAGATTCAGGAGTGGCCGCCATCTTAAAAGGCGCCGTAGGCTCCAGCCACAGAAACAATCCTGTCTCAAGGAATGACACCCAGGATTTCCAGCTCACCTCTGGGGACACCCCTCACCATCAGATGCTTTCAGACAGCAGGTGAGTCGGTTTCGGAGGCAGTAGGTACCTTGTACTGTGTGGATATTGCAGGGCCTGGAGAGGAGCCAATCGGAGTTACGTCCGATCGGCCATGATGGTTAACCAGTAAAAACATTTGTTTCTGTGTCACATAGGATTCACGACAAAGTCACTAAATGCACTAAAACAACATTTTTGAATTATTCTCCTATATAATAATTATATTCTATGTTTCTTTATTATTTTAGTTGTTCATTTAGTTGATCATTAACTTCAACCATTAATTTTACATGCTCTATGCATGTCTTTAAGGACTGTCAAAAAACAAGCTGTATTTGCAAATAACCGTGTTAACAGAATATATTTCTCGGGACTGGTTGTGACTGATTTGAGGTTCTAAAAAAAGAAACAACATTGCAATGATGTTGCAGGTACAAAGAGGTCAGAATGGTCAGGAGGGAGTGGCCACTATTGCCAGTACTACTTTGCAGAGATAGAAAGATACCCATCTCCTTATGTGCTGGTTACAGTCCAGCAATTCAAAATGCATGTGAGTTCACAGTATATCTAATTCAGAAGTTCTGTAGATTTTAGTCCTTGCCACAACATAATAGTACAATGGCACTTATCAAAGAATGATAAGCCGTGTAATAGATAATCCAATATTATTAGCTTTTTCACGTATATAGACTGCACATAGATTTGTATTTATGGGAAGTCATCCTTTATGGAAGAGGAAACATCACACACTTTTAGTGTCATGCTTTATCATAGGAATCCTCTCCTCACCTTGGTAGGACAGTGTCACCAGAGTGGACTCAACCTCCTTGAAGACTGACTAGATAGGAGGGAGTTCTTGCATAAATCTTACTGGACATCACAAAAGAGACGGGGTTCCATATATATGCTTAAAAGCACCTTAGTGTATCTGGGGAAATACCTTTTTTCAATGAGCCACTAGGTATGATTAAAAATCAAAATTGGGTGGGTACCTGAGGTGTAATGACATCCACTAATTGCCAACATGTTTCTGCCCGTTTGTAAAAAGCCTAAAAGGTCTGGGACATTCATCAGGGCATGTGGATCCATAATGGTGATATATACATAAACAATCTCTTCTTTTAGACTGGTTAAGTTGGTCAGAAAGGTTGCCTATTGAGGCCCTACCAATCTGCCCTACCTGTTTGTTGAGTGGAAATTTGAGACCGTAGGTTTTAGGGTTTAGCAGCATCATGGCCACAGTGGGGGTGGGGTCCTTTGTAGTCACAAATTTGTCAAAAGAAGCAGCCATCTGTATTACCTACTCTGTTCCCTTCTCTGTGCCAACTGTACTATTATGTTGTGTTAAGTTTTGTGAAGGGATGTACGGTGCCATACTCTTCTCCTCTCCCTTATTGTGTTTCCAATTTTAGTCCTTGCTCCAGTAGTTCAGGGCTATTTAATTGTCATCCATTAATAATGACCAGTTTTGAACAGAAGGAGGTCACTAAATGAGCTATGGATACCACAGTACTCATAAGGAAACATACAAAAAACTGAGAAAATTGCAGGCAACATGTTTTTATTATGAGACCTAGATGGGGGGCACTGACCTCTGGGGGGGGAATGTGTGTTTAGCAATAACTTACAAGCAACTGCTGCAGAATTCCCTCTGTGTCCAGATTCCAGGCAGCAATACACATGTCAAGATAACTCTTAATGTTCCTGCTATACAGAGAGATCAGAGTTTTGTCTAGTGACAGTTTTGACTCAACATAAAGTAGCACAGATGGTTACTATGCTTTCTGCAGTGAACAGATCTGTATTTTATGTGGATAGCTGAGTGGAATGCCTTTACCAGCGTTGTAAAACCAATTAAATGTATGTGAGAGAGAGGTTATGGAGAGATGAGGGGCAAATTTGCCAGGTGGTATTGAGGGAATTTGAGGAGAAATTCACGGGGAGTGTGAATACCCAAAAAGATTGTGGCACCAGGTGCTACTAGCACAAAGCCGGCCTTAGATGGACCTGCGAAGAAAACTGTTTTGCTCTAGTGCTTATTTTTGTTCACTTCATCCATTTAAGCTTCTTGTCTAGTTCGTCATCCTCAAGCGACAGAATGCACAGACTAATACAGCACAGAGAGGTGCTATCAGAAACACTATTGCTTGCATTTTAAATTGCTCACAGAGAAGGAGGAAGATTCATTTTGCTCTTTACTCTCGATGGTATTTGCGGCGTTTCCATTCCAAACTGTTTTTACAGCGACAGTTGCTCAAGTTTGCCAGCAACGCTTTTTCTAGCACTCAAGATGGCAGCCACCTTAGTAATTGTCTTCAGTGCTCTAGTTATCCTGCGCTGTCTTCACGCTGTAGTGTTCTTACAGTGCTCGTGCTCTAGAAGCCACAAATTCATCCTTCTTGTATTTCCAGATTTTTTATCCCCAGCCCCTTGCAGAGCGGTGTGCACACCAAGGGCAATTCCCCTTTTGGAAACTAGTGTCTCTCTTCATATCTTTGAGCTCCTCTGATTGCCACAGAAGAATTCTGTGTGAAGAAGGAACAAGGTAGAATGTCTTCGCTACCTGAGAGTAAAAATTCAATCTCCTCATGACTTAGAGATAATACTCTACCATTGACAAGACATTCAGAACAATTACATGTTAAGTTACTTATTAGTTTTTTGGGGTGAAGTGAAATTATGAGAAGAGATTGTGTTGAAGAGAGGTTAACACAATGTAATGTAGAGTTGATCTAACCATAAGTGCTCTATTGTTTTGGTACAGGTCCTGTTATTTCTCTACCAGATGAGACACTCATGTCATTAAGGGATGAAAGGCAGTTACTGGATCTGGAGGAGGCCTCTCTTTCTTTCCCATTTCCACTTTCCCCCATGTGGGTGAGTTGTGCAGAGTGTCTGTTTGACAGTTAATGATTTTACTATAGCAAACTGTTCTTTCAAAGCAACATTTTCCACACCACAGTAGAAACACTTTTCTTCATCATTTGAGACATGGATCTGCTCACCGACCACACACACTCCACAAACCCTTGGAAGGCCATCACCCACAAAGTAGGATAACTCCCAACTTGCCAGTTTAAGTACAGCACCATCACCAATGTCCTTCAGGATCAAGTTCAAATCTATTCAGTATCATATACAAAGCAAACCCCATCAATAAACTAGAACTCTTAGCGAAACAAATTTCCCTGTCTATCTAAGCCCGTTTCCACCACAGAAAAAAAGATGATGAAACGGCACCACTGAGAAAACAAAAAAATGCGTCATCACTGTTGGTTTGGATTGTGAAAACTTTATTCGGTATGTTTAAAACAACCATAAAAGTTTACATAAATAGAAAAAAACTAAATGCATGGATAGCATAAGAGTTACAAATGATAATACAAGGCAATACGCAGAATGCAACAAGGCAACACAATTGGTCATGTCTAAAAACACCTAAAAATATTTAAAACGGAACAATCTCCACTTGACAACTTAATTAATGTATCACTATAAGGAAACAGCGATGATTTTATGTATGTTAATTGCATTATTAATAAAAAGTGCTACATTGATACAAACCCTGACATCATTTAGTTTGGACAAGTATTTTAGGGCTGCAATATGCGATCCATTGCCAAACTCAGGCAGAAGTGGTTTTAGGTGACAACTTCTAGAACCAGAATAAAAACCCAACAACAACATAAATTGTGCAATGCTATGCTTACTCTGTCCATCACATGGACAAGGAGTCAGATCCAGGGGACACATTTTCATGTGGGGCATGCAACAAGATGGTGGACAATTCCCAATCTGAATCTAACTAGTGCAAAACGATGCATGAGATTAGGAATATGTTAAATAGTCTTGACAAGCCTCCATTACAGTGTGTGTTAGATACAACTTGACAGTTGGTTTCCTTATCTCGTAGTCCAGCCGGACTTCCCTCTTATAATTCATAAAATTTTCTCTAATAGACTGATTACTAAGTGATGAGACTAGCAGAGGGTTAGTCCAACTGACACCTTAAATAGTTTACTGTACATAAAATCAATGTAACATAACCAAAGGATCGCCAGTACAAGGTAAAAGAATCTAAAATGATGGACTTTGTAAAACTAGTATCCTCTTTGATCCATATGGAATGCCAGAGCAGCAAAGGACGAAATGCAACTATCACTGGAATGTGCCCGAGCCCTACTTCTCTGTGAATGATCTCAGAAGAGGCCTCAGTGGGGAGACAAAGAAGGGATTTAGGAAACCTTATTCCTCAGTCTGAAGCACTTTACTGTTGTGGTCACCCCACACACCACCCCCATGTGTGGCAATAGATAAAACCCTTGCCCTATAAATTGCTGTCATTCCTTAATTGGCTTGGAGCCCAGCTTGGCAGAAAATGTAAAGACTCCATTAGTGTTTCTGTTCATTTTACTCCTAACATTAGTGATTTCATGGGACCATGAACCTTTACCCGAGAAAGTAATACCCAGGTAACAAAAGGTATCAACAGAGGCTACTGGCAACTAATCCAAAAAGAATGTTCTAAAATGCTTGTCCCTGAACCCACAGGTCATAGTATAAGTTTTGCATTTGTTAATAATCAATTTCCTAGCAGCAATAAAATTACTATGTTAAACTGTGAAGTTGGTAGTGCATTCACCTCGTGGGCCAAAACGTATTTTACTCGCTGGATTCTCATATAGTAAAGCAGGGTCCCATTTTACCATATAAAATGCCATAGGCCATTTCTGCTCCACACCTGAAGCATGAGATCCTCATATGGCCCCACCAGCCAGCATGTAGGGATTTGTTAAATTGACCCTGCTGTCCTACACATTTGTTAAATCCTTGATAGGCCCTATGCCTCTCTCCAACAAGCTCAAAAAGACATCTCCCTGCGCAGAACAAGAGCCAGCTCACCGAGCCCCCCTCACTCCCTTGTTGTACTTGATGTGCGCTTTGTGCACTTCTCCTCTCACACCCACTGAAATTTAGCAATGCAATAGAACAGAGAACATCTCAAACTAAGAGGAACACGATGGGGTAAAATGTGGTGAGGGCCAGTTGCAATATTTGTATTTCTTCATATTACTGTCCTTTCGCTAGCTTCAAGTGAACTAAGACAAGCAACATGGCATGAGAAAATTACCTATAACCTTTGTAATCTTCCACTTTCTTATAAAAGTTCCGTGAAGTGACGCACATCATTTTTGATAAATGTCCAAATTGTGGTATGATTGACATTCAAACACCTATCATAAGCATAACTTGTGGATACACCGTTTCTCATTAAAGTAGTATAAAAGAGCTGCCCACAGTACACTCGACGGAACACCTTGCACCATGAAACGCACAACCTGCATGTGTGCTCCCCGGTTAACTGTACTCTCATTTAGAATTGTTATTTAAGGTTGCAATTACTTTGCTTTGTTTTGAAATTGTCTCTTTCTTTCTCCTCTGCATTGCGTGATTTTAAGTCTTATTAGGTTGCATATTTTTGCCCTGTATCTCAAAATGTGTCTTTGACACCTGGTCTTTGCTAAGGCTGCGTAGTTTTTTTATTTAACCAAGTGTATCTTAACATTTATTATTTGAAATTGTGTCTTCAAATAAATTGAAACAATCCTGATTCAGTTCCTGCATCTCACACGTGTATTTCCTTACTCTAGATAGAGCACCCCTGCTCAACTTAAGTTGGTGTATTGCACCATGAAATCCACCCTTTAACAATAGTTCTGACAGAAAGCAGATGATTGGTAAAGGTGCCCCCATAGCTACAAAAGTGGTCGAGAGAATTGTATGGTCTACTTAGTCAAAAGCACCGCTCAGTTCAGCCAAGCAGAGGTATAATCTTCCACCTTTGGCACGTGTATACCTCCCAATAAGTTAAATTAGATTCAAACATTGCTCAAGGGTCCCCACACCTTTCCTGAAGCTAAACTGTGCCGGTGAAAGTATTGAGTAATCCTGAGCCCATTCTTCTAGTCTCTAGAGCAGAATTTTGCTCATCACTTTTGCCGATGAATCTAACAATGAGATTGGCCGATAGTTCTTGGGGTCTGATTTATTACCCTTCTTGATAATGGGTACTATAATAGACGTCCCCATGAAGGCGGGATCGTTATCGTCGCAGCCAAATTAAATACTTAGGTAAGGATTGGGGCCCATAAGTCAGTGGAGATCTTAAAAACATAACTGCGACCCCATCTGGGCCTGGGGGCTTGCACCCCTTACTTCCCTTCAGGGCCCATGACACTTCTTGGCTTGTAATGTCCAGAGGTAAGGGGGCTAATTTGTCTGTTCATTTATTTAAGTGGTCACCATTTTAGTCATTGTTGAGTAAAAAATCCCAAAGAAAAGAGCAACCCGAGCATCACAGGTGACATGTGACAATGATTCGGGGAAGTAGTCATCCTTTAGAAAAGGGGAATTAACAGAATCCAAGAATTATTTACTAATTCCTATGTCTGCAGTGCATGACAATTTAGACCAGGCTACAACTTGTAGTTCCTTTTTCCTAGCTGAGAGCACCTCCTTGTATTTAAATATAATAAATATAAGTAATTTAATAACCAAATTATCTCTTGTTCATTCCAAAAGGGCCAATTTCAGGACCCTATAGGCAATGGTATATGCATAGTCAAACAAACCTCTATGTTTGGCCGGCCCTGTCATAAATGGGTGAGTTAGAAGGTCATTTATTGTCTTGGTGATACCTTCTAAAACTATAGAGTAACTGTTTAGAGGTAACCATATCATCTAAGCAGCTAACAATATCATTAAAACCCTTAAAAAAAACTTCGCATAAAACTGCAGTCTGGTCCAGTCCATTACATTTCATGTGGACTACAATAGGTCTTATTGGGGCAATGTTGGTAGCGCAACTGGGAGTTGTGCCACAGACAATGCCCCAGAAACAAACTGTCAATAAAATACAGTTATGGTCGCTCAGGCCCGGACAGGCATTCCTAAGTGAGGTACATCACGTATGTGCATTGGCAGATATTATGATACGATCAATAACCAAAGTGGAACAGCGTCCCCATTACTATTGTGTTCACATTATAATTAATGTAAGTCAAACCTGGTAATTAAGGAATGCAATTGGTCGCCATAGTCATTGTGGAGGAGATGTGAGTAACCAATCCCAGCCTCATCAGTAACCTGCATACCTGTGTAGCAGAGTGTCTGCATGGACGGTAATTAAAATCATCACTCTCAAATGTCCAAGCTTTAGAATGTTCTTCCTATTTATCTCCGTCTGACCCACACACTCCTGACCTTCAGGAAAGAAGATAAACTTAATGTTCTCTTTAAGCCACCAACTTTTAAAAAGTCACATCATTTTGATAGGCGAACATTGTGAAGAGGAATACCTTAGCAAAAAGACTATATTACTGAGAGATTAGATCATAAAATAAAGTGCCGCATATTAACTTGAATTATTTTCAGAAATTAAGGGCACGGATACTCTGCAGCATGTAGTCTATCTGCTCCCTACATTTTGGTGTAAGCAAATACAAAATGGTCTTTGAGAAAAGCAGCAGGGTTTATAGGTTGATTTCTTAAAATTCTATAAACATGCAGTCATAGAATCAGTCCAGGAAAGGATAAAAACCTAGTTTCATGCTGATGGAAGGTCCTTTAGTAGCTTACCAAAACTGACCTTTTCAAATACGGGTATCAAACCTTGAAAGTGCTTTCAAATGTTTGAGGCTTTTATTAGATGGTTTTGTTTCATCCTATTAATCAGAAATGTCAGCCCCATTGAGAAACTGTATCACCTATGAAATGGGAAACCAGCACAAAGTTACAGAGCCTGTTGCATTCCAGTGATAAGTTCACTTCCACAACTCCAACTCCCACTGGCACTGCTAACACATTTACAATTTGTAGTTATTGATCTTGCACAAGGATGTTGCTACTGTAAGTCTCTACCTTAAGAAGGGTGGCAGATTGCAATGAATATCTACAATATGGCAGGAAGGAAGGGGACATAATTAGCAATTCGTCATTTTGTCTGGTACTTCTTTTAGAATGGAGCTTATCTTTTCCATATTTGAAGAAGTCCTATATTTTCATGGCTTGTGCTACATCTGCTACTTAAGTATTATGGGACCTCAAACGCTTACAATATTGTTCTCTGAGATGTAATTTTGTTGGTAAATTTAAAGTTAATATATTCTTTGTGTTTATTAACTGCAAGTAAAGTAATCCTTGTCTGAAGGAATCAGAAACAAAAGTTAATATAACATGTATTTCTCTAATCTATTGGATTCCGAAACAATGTGTTCTTAGTGGCTTACCTCTCACTCATTTTCGTGCAAAATGTTCCTTGACATCGGTTTCTCCGTTGTGCATGAAAGTAAGGACACCTGCCTGGAAATATTGATGCACTTTGACAAGGCCTTGATTTTTTACTTGCAGCGATGTCATCACAACATTGTAGGACTTATGGGCGAAAGAACATAGAACACAGGGAAAGCAGTAAACAGTCCTAGTGACAATGACACTTATTTCCTTTCCTTACAGCCTGATCAGGAATTACAGAAATGACACAGTCTTGTTGAAAATATTCTTAGCAGCTACACTGGATGAATTAAAGATGGCTGCTTCCCTTTGAACAGTGCTGAATATCCGATTTCAGACCTCACTGCTTTGCTTTTTTCACCTCCACAAATCAGTGGCTAATTTCAGCAATATATATCTACGCATGCATCCTATTGACACAACATCTACTTCATGTTCTTGCTCGGGGGACTTGTGTCTGAGAGCTTTATCATTAATGTGCCCTGGGGACAAACGACTAATAATCTGGAAGAGTGGCACTTATTGCAAGAGTGCTGCTCGGAGATAATAAGAATCAAATCCATAGGGAAAGGGAAGAAAAGTGATGGAAGACAAAAGACTTAAAAAGGTGGGAATACAATGTCACTCTGATATGTTCCATGCGAGTGTTGAAGGTGGAAATGTGAATAATAATAACAGGGTTCTTCCCAAAAACGAAATATATCAGATTTATGCCATTCAGAATATTGAGGCAATTCTTTATTAAGAGTTTTTTTCTATGGACATAATATATCATGGCATATAGCATTAAACAGTCTACTCCAAAACCCAATGTGAAAGTTCTGGACTTCTGATAACAGAATCTAACCATACCATATCAATTTAAGACTTTGAGAGCCTGCTCCTGAGGTAACTTGAGAAGCCTTTAGGTTCCTTCTGTCCTTCTCCCAGAAAACTATGGCCCAGGCCATTACCACTTACACCTCGACAACAGAAATGACTTAGATCATTGCCTTTGCCAGACACTACTGAGAAGACTGAAAATAATCTAAAGCACAGCAACCTACCTGCTTTTAGATTCTCCAAACCATCATTCCATCTCCATCTCATAGAACTGCATTGCTTGCAGGTTGATGGCTTGAACTATTTGGAGTATCTTGTCTTAACAACTACAGGTCCACACTACTTTCAGTGTCTGATATAGTCTTACATTCCCTTTAAGGCTGTTTGGTCCCCTTAATTAAATCTGACCCATGTTTCTCCTATTACAAAAGGCAGCTCTTTTAGATAACTTGAGCCAACAATTTGGAATAGTCTACTACAATGTATTTCCGCAGAGTCTTACTGAATAATATAACAAATTCGGGGCAGAGTCCTCTGCATGTTAAACTATAGGGGAAAATAAAAAAAGTGAATTTAAAAAAGAAATTACATTTTAATAAATGGAAAATGCAATACATCAATTTTTTTTTCTAAGGTTTAAATTTCTACCTAAAGAAGACATGTTTTATGCATGAACAATTATTAAATGTTTTAACATAGGTATTGTTACATAATTTTTGTATATTTGAAATATGGTATAATTTAATAAAACATGTATTCTATTTTTACAATAAGATTTTTACTTATTTTAAATAACGAGATTTATTTTACCAATAATTCCTTTGCATTGTTATTTTAATTAGCTATCTTTATTAAGTTAAGTAGTTGACTGACATTTTTTCTTATTTTTTTGTTATGAGTAGTTTGCACAGATTTTGTGAAATCAAATAGTGTAAGTTACCTTTGTAAATCAGGGCATTGGTTTGTGATTTGCATTTTTTAGTAAGTAGGAAAATTGTAGTAGTAGCAAACTGACTATAAAATTCTGTAACTTAGATGTCTTCAAGCCCTCATTTGAATAAGTGAAGTCTGAATAGTCAGAATATACAAGAATAAACTAACTACATGTAGCTTACAGCCATACTTTACAACTCGCAGACACCGTGTCTCATTTATGAGAGTCTTGAGCTGCCGGAGCATCAAAAAAAGTAATTCTCTCAATCATATCTATGAGGTAACGTAAAGCCACTCTGCATGGCTTGCATGACCTCATAGATATGGAGTAAAACAAAGCAGCACATGCCACTGCTATGCCTTTCTCTGCATGAAGGAGGCATTCCATGTGTGCTGTAGTGGGTTTTCCAAGGCAGCACCCATTAATTTTGACGCTGCCTCTGATTTACTAAATCATGAAACCGAGGGCAGTGCCAAAATCTTGGGCCTCTCTAGAGCAGTCGTAACAAGGAGAAATATTTTAATTTCTCCATGTTGTTTCCTCTTTCCATGTGTTCCATTCTGCAGCACACATGGAAAGAGGTAAATTGTTTTTGATTTTTGTGCAGGAAGGTGACCCTTGGTGCATGGGTGCCTACGTTGGCACTAGACAGCAAATTGTGTGTCACCACAGGGGTTAAGAACATAAATTCACAGTATATCATACATATGGTGTATTCCTGCCCTTTCACATTGCTTGAATGTTCTTTTTGAATTTATTTTTTTCTTTTCAATCTTGAAGTTATTACATACAGACCCAACCAACACGTTTCACAAAAGACAAGGCCTTCTTCAGGGCTGCGGACACATTTAAAGAGACAAATATATATACATTGACTAAGACAAATTCTATATCAAAAACACATAACAAGATACATACAGTTAAATTCAGTACATGGTCCAGATATAAGAATTAAAGAAATGAGCTTGACTTAAAATCAGAAGTTCATAAACACCCACAATGAGTCCAACAGTGACATCCTATCTCTGGATACATGTCATCCTTCTGGTAACTCCTTAACGGGGAACCATGTTGCAGAACATGTCTTAAAATACAAGTATTTTAGAAAAAACACCCAGATACTTCAAACATAGCATGTCCCGTACTCATTGACCCGTTGTGAAAAAGAAACAGCATAAAGACAGAGCAAGATAGCTCTTAAGAGGGACAGCCAAAGGACAGCAGATACAAAAGACTAGAGCAACACTGGAACACAAACTCAATATCTCGCAGCCACAACAAAAGAAATGTGATTACTCTTCTATCCATTGATTCTCACCACTTTCCTCAAAAACACATACGACTCCTACAAAACAAATTGTACTCCAAAGGTCACAGAAAATGCTTATCAAGATTAGTTGTAGTGGAGACAGGGTTTTGCCTGCACACATTGCTATGTTAGCATAAGCATTTTAGATGTTAACGCCATCTTGCCACTTTGATGCTTTTGCACACAACACTACAGGTAGCTGTCATTATAAGTAAAACTGCTTGCTTGCTTTTTCTTCACATGAGAACGGTCTGTTTTTCACATCCCTAGACATGCACTGCGACCTTAGTCTGAACACTGTGTGCAGAAACCATCAAGGTCAAATAACAATGTATGCTGTTGAATTCAGGTTGATCGGCCCACGCTCTAGACACAACAAGCACACAGCTGCAAATATATGAAATGTGGGTGCCTTTAATATTGCTTTGCATGTATGATGCTGGCACTCTTGGAGAAAACATTTCCAGACGCAGAGAACAGTGCTGATCCTGTGAGGTGATTCACCTAAACTGATCTTTGAGGTATGAGGTTCCCCATTCAAACCGAGAGACCTTCTATTATTATTATAAAACTAGCTTACTAGCCAGGGGAGGGTGGTACACAAGGTATTATAGGACCTGTTTCCACTATCATTATAATTTGGTTTCTCTCTTTGTTTGCTATGGAATTGTAACAATGCTGATGGTTTTATTTCTGATCATTTATTTGCTTATGTTAGCCAAAATACTGCATCTTAGAGCACGTAGTTAAAAATAAACATTTTAAACTTTTCAGTGTCTCTGATTACTCATGTTGTGGACTGATATGAGAATAACAATGAAAAGGTGTTCTTGATTCCCACCATTCCTGAGAGTATTCTAAGTCGCTTGTTCTGGGTTGTCTAATCATTGGTAGCTTCGATATGGTATGGAGAACAAATGAGAAACTGATGCTAGTCGGATAGGGGTTCTAGATACTGAAGTGAGTTTTTTGGTACATCCCAATTCACTGAGGACCTGGTTTCCTGCGCATAGCTCCGTGCATGTTTCACAAAAACAATGGGAAAACCCTGTGTCCCTCAGAACCTGGGTATCAAACAACAAAGCTACAATGGTTCTGTAGGGTGTGAGACTGATTTCTTCAGAGCATTATGTAATTTTTCAATAGTACCATATAATTTTCAATAGTACCAAACAGGAACACATGCGAAAACCACTTCATGAATGCTGAATTCAATCAGAATATTTATTTTAACTAGATTTTTCAGGTTGTCAATAATAAAACAGTGACATGTGAAATAAGTGCTCAGTGACTGTGGTGAAGTGAATGCAATATATACAAGTGCAAGTAAAATATGTACAAATATTCACAATAGATATTACAATTTAATCACAGAAGGGATCAGTACAAGTCTAATCAATGTCTCCGGTAGTGGGCAAGAATACACTATATTCACAACCAGGAGACTCGATATTACTGAGCCAGCAAGTTACGCCGACGTTTTGACCCTGACGACAGCTTATTTCATAGGTGTCATTGCGGGTCTTCCTCAAGGGTATGGAATGGGTGTGGACAGCCTAAAAGTAAGAGAATTGTGTCAGGGCATGTGTTCCAAACATATGGTGTCAAATAATTGGTATCACCGTCGAGGTGAACCACTCACCAGAATCTGAGGTTTAACTTTCTCAGATGAGCTCTTCTTCTTGAGTCTGAATAGTATCTAGAATGAACAGTGAAGAATTAATCTACCCATTCATCAATCGTCCTTTGGTAATTACTGTGGAATATTTGGATAACAATATCCCGGCACTCCAAAGTTTACAGTTGCGATTTGTTTTGGTTATTAACCACAAGAGCATAGAACAGAATATTGTCAATGAGACTGGCTACAGAACAGATTAGGTCCTCACAGTAATATGTGGAAAAAATAGATAGTTTAATTGCAAATTTTTACAAAAATATGAAGGAGTCGCAATCGTAGGGACACTTCAGAAATAGCTAGTACAATGGGTAACAGAAATAACTAGTACAATGGGTAACAGTCAATATTTTTCATAAGAAGAGACCATGCGGTCTCCAAATCTTAGTCCAGAAGGATAACAGCCGACACGTGTTTCGTCACGTATAGTGACTTCCTCAGGGCTGCAGAAAAAATATCAAAATCTTAATTGACTGAATGAAATACATCTTGCAATTGATACATTCATTTTTCTAGTTTTTACTAATCTTAAAAAGACTTAATATGATAAAAATGGAGATTCATAAGATAAAGAATGGGAGAAGAAAGGAAAAACCCAAGAAAGAAAGAATCAATGTAGATTATGAGAGACTACTAAGTATGTGACAAGTCATAAGAGTGATATCTAAAGATCGGAAATAGGTAAGAAAAGAAAACAATATAAAGGGAAAATTATTGTTTATCCCATCACCATACCAAGTGTGAAAAAAGTAGGTCATTTAGTAAAAGCAGCTTGGTGAGTATCTCAAATCAAGCATAGGTACTAACCTTTTAATATAAGTTAGTGAGGATAATATGAGTAACAGTCGTTTGTTTAAACGTGTTCCCAAAGAAATTTCCAAAACTCCAAACAAGAATATGGGAGATTCTGTATAAAGTTCAAAAGAAAGCTGCGTTACAGATAGACAAATAACAGAAAACCAATTAAAATATGAGACCGGTTGATAGATTTAAGTATTTAATTTGGTAAAAACGAGAAGAGGGTAACCCTCCAGTAATTATTACCCTTATAGTTTGTTTATAGGTATTGTCTGTTTCCTAAAGAGTGGTTCTGGTGCTATTACACCTTGTCCTGAAGATTATAGAGTCTCCATCATTTGTAACTAATATAAGTAAAAAACAAATTGAGATAAATAAAGATTTGATGTAAAGAGACAAAAAAAGACTGAGTAAGTCTAATGCATAAAAGTGTACATTGTTATACCTAAGGTAAAAGAAATTTATAGACCATACTGCGATGTACTTCGGTCAGAGTACTTAGTTATGTTATTTTTTTTTCCCGGTAAGTGGACGTTGTCACATTCCTCGTGTGAGTATATAATATTTGGTAACCTGAAAAGTGAGAGAGTAATAGAGAAAATAAGATCCCCAAACAAAATGATCATTTCAATAAAAACATGTTGTTAAAAACCTCCTTACTTCATATGATAATTGACTCCGCCATGCTAAGTGGGGTCAGACAACTGGCTATGGTAAGCCCTGCAACCAACAATGAGGATGAAACAGAATCTACCCCCACTGGCACAGTACCCCAAACTAATTCATCCTCTTTTTTAGAGGAAATGGTGCGATACCGCAAAGGCAATCGCAACAACTATGGTCCTCCAAACGCAAAAAAACCAGGAGGGGGGGGACAAAACGTAAATCCAAGGGAGGGAGCCACAACTCGATCTGCAACAAGAAATCTGAAGAGCTGAGTGAATCTCCCATTATGTCGGAATGTATATTGAATGTTACCAATACGGACAACGTTTCAATCATTAATTTGTCTGACTGTCATCTTTCTGAAATCGATACCAACGTACTCAGTAAGGGTCTAAGTTTTTGCCCGACTAAATTACCTGATTTCACTAATGTGCATGTTGATGTGTTCAAATTTGTTCGAAAATTAAAATTGAAAAAATTTTTTGCAAATCAATCTGTACCTGTTTATTCTACAAAACCAGTTCCAACACCCTGTAACAAAACAATCAAAGAAATACAAGACATACATCTATTGTTATCTCTTGACGACCTCACTAGTACACCTCCCACTATGAATGATGTTCTTTTAGATCTAGACATTATGCCTGACTATTCTCTGGATAGTGGTCTCAAACAAAAATCTATTTTCACACCAAACCTACATGCGGACAATGTGGTAGATACTTTTTACAAAGCAGTAACATCTGATCTTTATAAACTGGAAGATAAATATAATCGTAACCATGGACATATTACGTACAATCTTAGTATGGAAGAAAATAAGGCTTTAAAAAATCTAAGAGCACTCCCAGACGTAATTTTTAAGGAGGCAGACAAAGGGGGAAATATAGTCATCATGCGTGATACTGACTATATAAAAGAAATCGAAAGACAACTAACTCTAGATCAGTCCTACACAAAAGTATTGGGAAATCCCCTCAAAGAAATTACATCACTCATATGTACGAAATTAACAGGCTGGCGGGAATTGGGCTTAATTTCAGAAATAGAATACAGATATCTTTACAATCCCATGCCGAGATCACCCTGCATTTACATCTTACCAAAGATTCATAAACCGAGCATCTTTCCCCAGGGTAGGCCAATAATATCTGGAATAGGCTCCCCTACGGAACACATCTCAGAATATGTGGATGTTTTTCTGCAACCCCTCGTACATAATCTTCCCTCTTATATAAGGGACACTGGGGACCTACTGAGTAAATTAGAAGATGTGGAATGGACCGACGACATATCATTCGTGACAATGGACGTATGTTCTTTGTACACTTGTATTCCCCTGGAAAAAGGCTTACAAGCCCTAGCAGACTGTCTTTCACATAGAGACGCAACCTTTTTTGACCACACCCAAATGCTTTTGGATCTAATACGCCTGATCTTAGAAAACAATGTCTTCCTCCATCAGGATACCTGGTATAAGCAGAAGATTGGTGTGGCCATGGGCTCAAAATTTTCACCTTCATATGCCAATCTATACATGGGCCATTTTGAGCAGAACCACCTATGGAAACTACCAGATACACGTCTCACAGAACACCTAGTCTATTGGGGTCGTTATATAGACGACATCTTCATTCTCTGGTCAGGCAGTGATGAACTACTCTCGGACCTACTAACATCTCTCAATGACAACACATATAATCTAAAATTCACACATAAGATCAGTAAAAAAGAAATAGAATTCTTAGATGTTATTTTGTATGTGAAAGAAAATAAAATTATTTCAAGATTATTCAGGAAACCAACAGCCTGCAATGCGGTATTACACGCCAGCAGTGCGCACCCAAAGTCTCAGATCAACTCCATCCCTCTGGGGGAAATGACCAGACTAAAAAGAAACTGTAGCGATAGAGTAGTATTCTTGAAAGAACTGGAAAACTTACAAAACAGATTTGAAAACAGAGGATATTCCAGAACCATCCTGGACAGTGCCAAAGACAAAATACAAAATATACCAAGATCGAAACTGTTATCAGCAGGGCAGAAAAGGAAAAATAGAAACGGGAAACGTAAAATTGCCATGGTGACAGATTACAGCACACACAGTCATCAGATTTATAATATTCTTCGGAAACATTGGCATATCTTAAAACTAGACAAAACAATAGAAAAACATGTGACTAAGAACCCCATGATCTCACATCGAAGAGGGACTACCCTCAGAGAACTTCTCTGTCCTAGCTATCTGCCCCCCAAAAGCAACAAAACAACTTGGCTACCTTCTAAACCCAATGGTTTTTATAGATGCGCCAACTGCAATGTGTGCCAGTTTGCAGCTAATAAAACAATTGACTTTCAATATAATACCACAACAAGACATGGCATAAAACAGTTTATGAATTGCAATACTAACTTTGTGGTATACTGTATTATCTGCTGTTGTGGGCTAATCTACGTTGGAAGCACAATTCGCCCACTTAGGATTAGAATCCAGGAACACTTCAGGGCAATAAGAAATAACCTATGCAGTTACCCCCTTGCTGTACATTTCAATGAGAACCACACACTGGCTGAAATGGCGAAAATAAGGTTCCATGGGATTTCCCATACGATGAATGCATTAAGGGGTGGCGATAGGACTCTTAATCTGAGAAGGACAGAGACACAATGGATTATTAAACTACGAGCTGTTGAAATGGGAATTAATTTTGACAAAGAGCTACATGTTTTCCTTGCCTAATCATTCATGCCATTATTGTCCGACACAAAGAAATATGTACCAAAATGTCACAATAAGGTGTGTTCTTCTCTTTTTTACGTATCCCTCTGTCGCCCATACAACAATTATGCTGATGTCTTTATGTTGACTTTTCCTCTTTTTATGTAACTACGATTTCTACTTACTCTGAGGTTACATATTATGTACTAATCTCTCTCTCCCAAATGTAGCAAATGTTTTAAGGGCGTTCTTACGCTTCTAAACTGGTTGTGTATACAATGACTCATTCATGCTACGTGCTCATATCAAACATTTTGTTCTATTTTCCCCTTTCATGTTGGGGTTATTTATTGTTTTTTCATTCCTGTTTTCATTTCTCCTTTCTTTCCTTTTCATTCACTTTCTCCAGTGTTTTGTTTACGTATATTTGTGTGCTGATTCTGTTTTTACTGTACTAACGCTATAAACAATGGTGGCGGGTTGATACAATTATGTATATTATTATTTTTCATTATTATGTAATTATCATTTTTAGTCACTCGCAGGAATCAGACTGTACACCTTCGAGCGAAATATGAATGCAGAGGAGTAAATTCCGTTGTTTATTAGGAAATTCTGTTCACTCTTTCAAGATGGCCGCCACTCTTTCTTTGTGGGAGCCATAGACGAATATACTCAGTCCAATTAGTTTGTGCAGAGAGATGACTCCACACAATTCTTTTTACATACCCTCCATATAAATTCGGAATTAGTATACCTTTGCAATATTCGCAAAAGGTCTTCACTTTTGGAGACAAAAGCTCTGTAAGATCGTATCCTGAACTATACCCCTAAAATCTTGGCAAAAAGATACTTTCTTTAAAACTTGAATACTGTATTTTGCGTTACTCTACAGTACCTGCTATTGGGCATTCTCGAGCTTATCAACTAACTATTTGTATTAGCAATACGAGGGCACCTTCACCTTTCAAAGATGGCTGCTCCACTTCTATCATTCTGTAGTTGAACTGATTGGCCACATCATAACCTAAGTGACCAATCACAGAACAACGGAACTTCATCTACGTGTTTTGAATATTTGCATTTCGCGCGCCACCTCTGAAATGTTAGCCATTTAAAAGCGACCACAACTCGTTCGTTTTTGGTCTTTCGTTGTGGAATAGACACGGGAGATGTCTTTTCGGTCGCATTGGACAAATTGCGCGGTAAGTTTTTAATTAGATGTTTCCAATACCATTAATTACCCTTCGAGTCGGGACCACCTCATAGCGAAGGTCTTTCAAATATTGTTATCGGTTAATGACCCCTTGTAATCTTCTTGAGTATCTTTAAAACGTTCTATTGGTACTTCTTGGTGCTGGACTAGAGGGCACTAGGTAACTCTTGTAGTATTTCTTACATGCCAAGGTATGCCCTATAAGGCCACAGCGACATCTTCCTTAAAATGAATATTTATATAAATAAGTTAGCAATCATGTTTTCGAGCCTAATTCCCTTTTTTTAAATGTTTTGAAATTCTAAGCTTCGCGTGACTAGCGTATCATAATGCAATCGAACAAAAATACAATCAGATACAATTAGAAAACAATTATGATCAAAGCTCATCGGTCCCTCCTCCCTGACGAAGTTAGTTTGAATTATTGGACCTTTAAGGTTTTCCCTCATGTAATTTTATGCCCTATGAGACTACAATACTATTTGACTGGAAACATCTTTATTCAAGCATAATCACGCAATGGAAAATTCCTTTGAAATACTTAGCTACACAATTTAAGAATACAATACTCCAATCAGCTATGTTCGAATAGCCATTGATACTTTTCTATAGTTTATGCTATCTGCTTCCCATTGCTCTGTTATGTATTTCCGTCTGTATGGCTTGTATTATTCTGTTACCAAGTCATGCTTAGCTTGAAACATATTCTTAAAATAACATTACCTTCGTGCATCTCAATACATCCTTTCTCTTGATTTATTTTCCTTTGCAGGGCTTACCATAGCCAGTTGTCTGACCCCACTTAGCATGGCGGAGTCAATTATCATATGAAGTAAGGAGGTTTTTAACAACATGTTTTTATTGAAATGATCATTTTGTTTGGGGATCTTATTTTCTCTATTACTCTCTCACTTTTCAGGTTACCAAATATTATATACTCACACGAGGAATGTGACAACGTCCACTTACCGGGAAAAAAAAATAACATAACTAAGTACTCTGACCGAAGTACATCGCAGTATGGTCTATAAATTTCTTTTACCTTAGGTATAACAATGTACACTTTTATGCATTAGACTTACTCAGTCTTTTTTTGTCTCTTTACATCAAATCTTTATTTATCTCAATTTGTTTTTTACTTATATTAGTTACAAATGATGGAGACTCTATAATCTTCAGGACAAGGTGTAATAGCACCAGAACCACTCTTTAGGAAACAGACAATACCTATAAACAAACTATAAGGGTAATAATTACTGGAGGGTTACCCTCTTCTCGTTTTTACCAAATTAAATACTTAAATCTATCAACCGGTCTCATATTTTAATTGGTTTTCTGTTATTTGTCTATCTGTAACGCAGCTTTCTTTTGAACTTTATACAGAATCTCCCATATTCTTGTTTGGAGTTTTGGAAATTTCTTTGGGAACACGTTTAAACAAACGACTGTTACTCATATTATCCTCACTAACTTATATTAAAAGGTTAGTACCTATGCTTGATTTGAGATACTCACCAAGCTGCTTTTACTAAATGACCTACTTTTTTCACACTTGGTATGGTGATGGGATAAACAATAATTTTCCCTTTATATTGTTTTCTTTTCTTACCTATTTCCGATCTTTAGATATCACTCTTATGACTTGTCACATACTTAGTAGTCTCTCATAATCTACATTGATTCTTTCTTTCTTGGGTTTTTCCTTTCTTCTCCCATTCTTTATCTTATGAATCTCCATTTTTATCATATTAAGTCTTTTTAAGATTAGTAAAAACTAGAAAAATGAATGTATCAATTGCAAGATGTATTTCATTCAGTCAATTAAGATTTTGATATTTTTTCTGCAGCCCTGAGGAAGTCACTATACGTGACGAAACACGTGTCGGCTGTTATCCTTCTGGACTAAGATTTGGAGACCGCATGGTCTCTTCTTATGAAAAATATTGACTGTTACCCATTGTACTAGTTATTTCTGTTACCCATTGTACTAGCTATTTCTGAAGTGTCCCTACGATTGCGACTCCTTCATATTTTTGTAAAAATTTGCAATTAAACTATCTATTTTTTCCACATATTACTGTGAGGACCTAATCTGTTCTGTAGCCAGTCTCATTGACAATATTCTGTTCTATGCTCTTGTGGTTAATAACCAAAACAAATCGCAACTGTAAACTTTGGAGTGCCGGGATATTGTTATCCAAATATTGCTTAGCACGGGGAGTGTTCTCATGACCCATGCATTTTTAGCACCCAGGTAGTAGGGTACTTTTTTATCCCGAGTGGCACCACTAATTGAAATTGCTATGTGATCTAAAAAAATTTTTTTGATCTGATAAATACTACTGCATACCCAACTCGATAATAATAATTCTTTTTGATGTGCGCTCTCATATGCATTACTACCTCCGATCTTTCTTCTAATTACTGTGGAATATACAATTCGGTCTTACCTGTTAGGAATCAGAGACCAGAATAATCCTTATGTGATTTATGATTGAAGACTGGGAACTAAATGATCCCTTTCTTTCATTGTTTCAAAGGCGTACTATTTCTGAAATTAAAGGACAAGCGAAGTAAACAATTACTCATCTGTATTAGCAATGTTGACTTTTTAGAAACATGCGATATACTTGAAACCGATTGAATATACACAGCGGTAGTCTGAAAATGCAGTTGTTAGAAAGAAGGGTCCCCGGCTGATCGTGGCGCGTCCCTTCGTAATGACCGTCTTAAGTGTAAGACCGTTCCCACTTGATCGGTAACATTAATTGCTAATTGCCGACACTAGCAATGCTTGCGTCTTGCGTGAAACTTATGGCACCTAATTTAAAAGAGCACGAGGACCATTAGTGGCACTTGATTTAGGGAAAACACGAGGTTTTAAACCTCATGGACAGTATCAATTAAGTTAAAAAAGGGTCTAGGTTCCGTCTTTTGTATACGGAGCGCTCAACTTGTTACAATCATAAAGCCTCAGCGGGAAAACAGAAAGTAAATCTTTTGATTCTATTTACAAAAGGCGCTTCCCTAAGCCTGCTGTGTTGTGCGAATTCATGGCCGAACAGACTAACCTAATAGCATGTCCTCCGTGGAGACAGTCTTGAATGAGACTGTAGTTCGCGGGTTTTTTAAAGCCGATTGACGTGGGTCAACGCGCGACGTGCTCGCATGTGTGACGGAGCCACCGCAGGGTATAGTCAAGGCTTTTGTGCTTCATTGAGAAGCCTGGCGCTTCATAGCGGGTCATTGAAATACATATTTTGAATTATGAAAATGAATTACAAAGGTGATAGTACTTCATACAGCAAACGGTTTAAAGTTACAGGCTACATTTATTACAAATGTGATGAGGAGCAGAATTATCTAAAACCAGTTGATAAATGTATCCATTGTCATAATAAACATATTGTGCGATCATTGAATTAAAATAGTGATGTCAGACTTGTAGATAATATACACATATACAATAATGTGGGGTAGATCTTCAATCGCAGAACTATCTCGCTTTACTGTAGCCATTATTCAACGACATATAATGCATGAGTGATTACAATGAGTACAAAATGACATGGAGTGAACATCATGAATATGCATACAATCACAAAATTGTCTCCTTTTCTATAGCCATTGTTTAACAACATATACTGCATTTGCGAGTGCGATAGATATCCAATGCGACAAAAGTCTCAGAATGTCAGCAATCCAACTTGTCTAAAGGATTCTTCCTGTTCATTGAGCCCATTTTCAATAGTGTTTAGAACATGCGTCCACCTACACTCCTTTAGATTTAAGGACATGGCCACTGAGCCCCCCCCCCTTGGGTGCTATTGTATCTTTTCTATTACCAACCATATGAGGCTGTCTGGTTGATGACCCATTTCATTAAAGTATAGAAAAAAGTGCTGTGCACCCGTATAAGGATAGTGGTTTTAGTGTCAAAACCAAAGTTAGAAATTTCTTTTTGCTGAAATTATGAAGGTCGACATCAGGAGTATCTTAGATGGGGATTTAATATCAATTCAGATCGATACAGAATGAACAAACCAGCCGACACGTGTTTCGTCACAACGTGGTACAACTGTGATTCTTCAGGGCTGTATGTTTGGCAAGAAAAACATGGCAAATCGCAATACCGGTGATAATTCCGACCCGCTAGTGACACGGGTTGAATACAATTATTTACTGTGTATATCTTCACCTACACATTTGCAGGGGTTGTTTCATTGGGGTTTGTTCCCCCTGACCTGTTTTTGCACCGTGTATATCCATCCTCATCATACACTTCAAGCATACATGCCAGAGCGCCATTTCTTCCTGTTCCTAATCTAAACCCTTAGAAGTATTTCATTAAAGTGCTCCACCAGCGGGGCACCCTGTACTCTGCATCTGGCTCTGCTCATATGTTGCAGCACCCTAGCGTTCACCTTCTGTGTGGTATGACCAACGTACAATTTGTCACAGGGGCATTGAATTACATAAATGACATTGACGCTGATGCACTTTGTGTAAAGTGAGAGATTGTAGGTCCTAGTCTGGTCTGTAAATGAATTGCCTTAAATTGTTTGGGGGCATGCTTTACAGCTTCCACATCTATGATGGCCAATTAATGGGGTAGGTTGAGCTGACCTCTGATGTCCAATGGTTTTGGTGGTTCCAGATATGCCTTAACAACAGAGTCTTTAATGTTCTTTCCTCTCTTAAAGGCAAAGATTGGTGCATCCGTGGTGCCCAATTCGCTCGCGACCAAGTTCCAATACCTTTTGACCAACTTCTTGATTTCGTTGCTTCTTGGATTAAAGGTGGTGACACGCATGATGTTCTCCTGTGTTGTGGTCTTGGGTTTCACTTGCAGCAGAGTTTCACGGGGGCAATACCCTGCCCGCTTTTTGGCCCTCTTGAGATATACCAATGGGTAGCCTCTTTCCTTCAGGCGATCAGTTAAGAGCTTCGTCTCCTTAAAGAAATCAGATCTCCTGGCACAATTCCTCTGCAACCTGAGAAATTGCCCAAAGGGCAGATTATCTCTCAGATTTCTTGTATGGTTTGAATCGTATTTCAAGAAGGTATTCCTCTCAGTTGGTTTCCTATACAAATTTGTGAAGAGTATTCCATCGTCTACCCTAAAGGTTACATCCAAGAAGTTGATCTTCGTATTGTCATAAGTCATCGTGAATTGGATGTCAGTGGACCTATTGTTGATCTACTGTTCAAGTCTCTAAGGGTCGCTTCTGATCCTGTCCAAATCATAATCACGTCATCTATATAACTCTTCCAGATGGTGATCTGATTTATGTAAGGATTCTCTTGGCTCTACAGGTGTTGATCCTCATAGGAGTCCATGAACAGATTCGCTAGACTCGGGGCGAATCCGGCCCCCATTGCAACACCTTTACACTGATAATAGTGATGGTTCAGAAAGATGAAAAAATTCCTCTTCATCGTAATGTTCAATCGAGAAATCAGAAAATCAGTTGGTATCCATTGTGGCCTGGGGCGTTTCTCCAATGTATCTTTTACAACCAACACTGCCTGTTCCTGTGGGATGCTGGTATAAAGGGATGACACGTCCAGGGTGACCATAAGTTGTGTCTCCGTGTTGAATGGTTGTCCCTCCAGTAGTTGAATTATGTGCAGAGTGTCCCTGACATAGGACCTTGTCTCAGTCACCCATGGTTGAAGGAAGCTGTCTAGATATTGATTGAGAGGTTCCAGGATTGACCCAGAACCAGAGATAATGGGTCTCCCCCGTGGCTTTTCCATGCTCTTATGCACCTTTGGGAGCGTAAATATTGTTGGCATTCTGGGTTCCTTTTTGTTTAAGAACTCATGCTCCGATTGGCTTAGAAACCCTTGTGATAAGCCCTCTCTAGTGAGCTCCTGTATCCGTTTTGACACTTCTAGAATTGGATCTCTTGGTATGGGGACGTAGCTTTCACGGACACTTAATTGTTGTGTTATCTCCTCAATGTAGTCTGGGGTGTTCTGTACAACCACTGCTCCGCCTTTATCAGCTGCCTTGATTACAATTCTTTGGTTCGTGCCCAAAGATTTTAGTGCTTTGTTCTCATCTTTGCTAATGTTATACTTGATAAATCTATGATTGTTCAGAAGATCAATCGT
The DNA here is from genome assembly GCF_964204655.1 of Triturus cristatus. Lineage (NCBI taxonomy): Eukaryota > Metazoa > Chordata > Amphibia > Caudata > Salamandridae > Triturus > Triturus cristatus. The sequence goes on from NC_140585.1 coordinate 163,783,057, forward strand.
TTCTTGGTTACGATCAGGTGTGAGAATTCCTACCGCTCAGTCAGCTATTCCCAGTTGAAGCTAGAGGCCGCTGGAGGTTGTCGGTGCAGTTTCCTTGCTCCTTGCTCCCTGCTGCCGGCTCGCAGCACCCGGTTCTTGCCACCATCTGGGAGTGGGAGCGAGGTTGTCGGCTGTCAGAGGCTGCGAGGACTCACTGCGGTGTGGGGGCTTTTCTGCAGTGGTGACGCAAAAGTCACACTAAAAGCGGCAGGAGCCGCGCCTGTGTCCCTGCCACGCCTGTGTTACCCGCAGCGGCAGGAGCCACACCTGTCCCCCCCCGCAGCGACAGGAGCCGCGCTTGTGTTACCCGCAGCGACATGAGACGTGCCTGTCCCCCCCGCAGCAGCAGGAGCCGCGCCTGCGTCCCTGCAGCAGTAGGAGCCGCGCCTGTGTCACCTGCAGCGGCAGGAGCCGCACCTGTGTCCTTGCAGTGGCAGGAGCCGTGTCTGTGTCACCTGCAGCAGCAGCACCTGCGCCTGTCCTCCCCTGCAGCGGCAGGAGACACGTCTGTGTCCAGCAACAGCGAAACCCCTTCAGCAGCGGCAAGGGCCACGGCGATTGTTCTGTTGTGCCCTGCTGTGGTGCCTGGTCCAGTCACGTCGAGCCAGCAGAGAGCAGTGAGCAGTAGCAGCGGCAAGCAGAGCCAAGTCGCTATTCTCCACACCTGCGAGCAGTCAGCAGTCAGCAGCAGCGAGCGAGGAGCAGGCGAGCTGAATGCCCGGAGCCCGGAGCCTTTCACCCAGCGTCCTGCCCTCCCACGTTATCCGGCAGCATATCAGCATATCAGCCGGTAAAAAAAAAAAAAAAAAAGGTGCCGAGTCCCCGGTTTCCTGTCTGCGGGGAGTCAGTGGAAAAGTGGAAAAGCCTGCTGGGGGGCTGCTGCTGTGCAAGGCACACGAGAACAGAGTTTGAGCAAGGGGTAAAGGCGGTATTCCTGCTGACGGAGACGGAGACGGAGCAGTGGAGAGTTCAGGCAGTAAGCTCGGGCGCTTTATAGTCAAGAAAACTATGAATGGGAAAAGCAGACTGTGAGCTGCGAAACCGGCGAAAAGCAGAGTAGCAACTGCAGCAGCGAGACACCAGATTCCAGTGAGACCGGAGCGAGACAGGTGTGAGTCGAAAAGTGTGACCCGCGGTCCGCCGGGCTTGTCAGCCCTCCAGCCACAGCCCCTAGCCACAGCATTGCACTGCATAGCCTCAGTACATCCCAGCCCAGCCCTGCAAAACAAGCAAATCAAGCTAAATCTTGTGGAGGGATTAACGAACTAACCAACTAAAAGAGGAGCAAGGGGTCATTGGTTATTGGGGTCATTGGACAATCCATTTATTTAACCCTTCAGCTCAAACCTTGCACGGTCTACCCTGTGAAGCCGCTTTCTCCGCAACTAGCACCAGACCACCCCGGGAGTGACCGAACACACACAAGGACAAGGATAAACCGGTGAGTGGTGTGTTGGTGTGGGGTGCGAGGGGGGAGGGGGGCTAAAGGACTAGAGTGCTGCCACTGAGACAACCACATCACGGTCAGCGCGCACCCCAACCTCTACCCAGCTTCCGCCTTCTACCTTCCACCGTTTGTCGGTCTTTTTAACCCAGGCCCAATAAATTAACATGAGATCTGGGAAGATTCGAGGGAGTCAAACGCATAAGGGAGGTCCAAACAAGCGGAAACAAAGGACTAAATCATCTAAGGGGGAGTTTGAGGCACAGACAGTCGTGTCCAATCCTACAGAGGAGACCCCCCCACCAGAAATAATTGACCTAACAGTTTCAAGCGAGTCAGTGGAGCCAATTCAGGCCCATATTGCTACAACTACACCCAAACAAATAAGAACTACGACGAGCAAAGAAGGGGAAAAAAAACCGAACATAACCTTGGTTCAGCCTAAAATCTATACAAAATTTTGCTTTTTAAAGAATCCAGGTGACATTATATTCTCTAAGATCAACAAAGTATCAGGCCTCCAATCACCTCTCGAACCGTTCCAACCAACTTTAAATCACCATCCCAGCAACAGTCAGGGCCGACTGGACGACAGTTACAGCAACAGCATCGGCAACAGCAGAGAAGATAAAAGTATAACATCTATAATATCACCACAAAAAACTTCAACACCTCAGCGCAATAATCTCAAAACGGGGCAAAAGCTCGTGATGGCAGACATCCCGGTAAGACGGGAAATGATCATAGATGCCAACTTAATACAAATACATCGGCTAAAGGAAGCCACGGACTTGTCACCATTAAAATGGGAGAAGAATATCTCTAACACTAATATAAAAGAGGTACCTGAAACCACTCCAGCTGATGAATACAGGCCCCAGCTAGGCCCGCAGGACACAAGGGTTCGCTCTCCTGTAATGGAATCTATAAGGAAGTTGGCACGGAAACTGCAAAGTACAAAGACAGCATTTATTAACCCTTAAGGGTGGTCCTACAATCCACACAACACTCTTCAGTATTGCATAGAGTAGCACAAAGAACTTACGTACATGGTCCCCTTTTATACACAATAGAGGGGCCCATAAGTGGGTGGATACAACATGAGACCGAAGAACATTACCATTTATGGTCATTTTCGATACTGAATCAATATGTGGGTGGAGCTAACACACTCCTTGAGCCCGCGAAAACATGGTCAAGCAAGGCTAACTGATAACAGATGTGGTCAAGTCTGGGCATGTGCCAAATGGACAGAGGAGCTATTTATAGACTGTTACTAGGCAGATTACAAGAGCAACTAACACAGAGGTTGGACTCTTCTCGTGGGGAACACGTGGAAGCATGACAATACAAAATGGAGTCCGAACTTCGGTCAACATAACAGAGAAAACACTATCTAGGAAAGGGGAATTAATGTCTTTAGTAAATGCTTAATCACATCGTCGTTTCAATTTACAACAGACGACCCTTTCAGCATTTACTGAAGACATCCGGTTTGTTAGGATAATCATCATGTATGTCAATTGTCATCATTTCTTCAACTTCTTAGCTAAACGTTTTTGGTGAGCAACATCGGCAATAGTTTTCTTATCAGGGATACAGAATGATACACATAATGAGCAGAGCAAGGGACCACATTGAACGCAGATACAGCACGAAAACAGAACCGCTACAATAATGCAGAGACCAGTTAGAACCTTCCATCCCCAGGCAGTAATTAACGCCCAAAACCATCCAGAAAAGGACCAAGTGCCGTTTTCTGTATGGATCTCAGCTGCAATTTTATGCAGTTTATTGATGGCATTATAAACTGATGGCGTATGATCAGGGATAAACACACAACAGCTACTTCCAATAATTTTACATGCTCCTCCTCTGTCAGCTAGCATAACGTCTAATACCATACGATTCTGCAATGCAACAATTCTAGTAATTTGCAATTCCTCCGTAAGATTCCCAAGAGCAGCAGCAGTCTGATTTGTCACAGCTTCTACCACTCTTGTTAATCTTCGGATCTTCCTACTGTTCAGGGCAGCTCCAACAAAAAAAAACAGTCCTAAGTTAAAATCAATATACTGTTGCAGACTGGTATCAGTCTGATCCACATCATCAATTGATAAAGTACGTTTATACCTATTTACAGTCACATTATTCAATAATTTCAGATCCTTATGATAAGATGCGGGTGCTAGGAATACAGGAGGTAATAGAAATGATACATAGCATACCCCAGACCACCCAGCCGGCAGACGGTAATAACCTTTATTTCCACACACAAAGTACGTATTATGGGAGGCTAAGAAGGTACTATTGTTCAACCCATCAATATTCAGAACAGTAATACAATCACTAACACCAACAGGGATAAAACCCACACTCTGGACACACAGGTCCGCTTGAGCTTGTGCTACTTGAATCACAAATTTGTCCTTTCCCACAGTGTCTCTTGTGTTCGTGAAGATGTAGGGAACGGATTCATTGTCTGGTCGGTACTCTTCCCACTCCCAAATTGTCCCATTCGCTTGTGGATACCCATTTTTGTCTTGATGGCATTCTTTATTAAGTCTAAAAAGCAATCGTCCCACTGTCGGTTTCCGAGTGGCAAAAAACAAAGTATACCATGCTCTACAAGAGCCATTATGAGAGAAAGGAAGTGGTATAAATGGCGTTCTTCCTTTCTTCTGATGAGCTGGCATCATCCCACATATCCAACAGTTCGTAGCATTCGTAGCAACGTGGGTATGATGCAGCATCTGGATGAAAGTGTTATTCAAGTAAGACTGTCGATGCTTCAACTCTTGATATGGTAAAGTATAAAAGTAGTGCTCCTCAGGCACCGGAGTTGTTAACACAAGAATCTTCCGAGCGGGAGTTACATCCTCCACGAACCATGTGGTTATCCCAACAATGGCTACTGTCAACATGAACCCTAATGCACAAAGGATTTTCTTTTTCTCCATATCAAAGTGGAAATAAAACCCAATATCTTCCTGAAACTAAAAGTCTGTCAGAACTCTTCCCCTTGGGCAGCGGTTGATTTCTTCACCAGCGGGCCAAGACGGGTGTCGCTACACTAATGCAGGGCTGATCCCCCCCCCTTGCCTCATCGGCTCTCCGTTTCACTAACCCAAGGGCCGTTCTGACAGTATGTCCCGGTACTGGAAAACTCACTTCCTTGGTCGAAGATGATATCGCCTTCCTCCAGGAGTCGCATGGTCCGGAAAGAGCTCCTCAGTGGCGTTTGGCTCCGCAGCACGGCCTGTCTCTGCAGCCAAGATTTCTCGTTGATCGGTCAGCACGGCAGGTTCCACCAATCCGGGCGGCACCTTCCTACAGTGCAGGGAGTGGATCCAATTCTTTCTGTTGGAGACTCGCACAGCCGTCCTCGTTGCGAGGAGGACCTGCTCAGGGCCCACCCATCTCGGTTCCAAGCTGTTTGTTCTGTCAAATATTTTCACCATCACGTGGTCCCCAGGCCGGAGACCATGTCCTTCACCGGTAGACCGATCAGGGAGCGCCTCTCGGACCTGTTGATGGATAGAAACCAAGTTATCCGTTAACTGTGCCAGATAATCGCTCATCATTACACAAGGTACATCATACACAGCCTTAGGTCTTGGTGGACCCCAAATATTCATTGGGCGTCCGAAAACAATCTCATATGGTGTAAGGCCAGTTCGAGAGTGCGGTACCGATCTAATTGACAATAACGCCAGTGGCAGAGCGTCTGGCCAAGTCAAAGACGTCGAAGCTTGAATTTTGGCGATCTTAAGCTTCAGTGTACCATTATACTTCTCAACTAGGCCTGCAGACTGAGGGTGAAACACGGCGTGGAACTTCTGAGTGATGCCTAGGCCCTTCAAGACATACTTTATAACATCCGCTACAAAGTGAGGGCTGTTATCACTCCACAGAAGTCTACAAACGCCATATCGGGGGAAAAACTCCTTCAGCAGCAGCTTCGCAGTAGTCATTGCAGTATTGTCTTTCGTAGGGTACGCTTCAACCCATTTGCTGAAGGCGCAAACCACTACTAGAACATACTTCAGATTATTACAGCGCTCCAGCTGGATGTAATCCATCTGCAGAACCTCAAAGGGTGCAGTGGGTGTCACAAACCCTCCTGCTGGAGTTCGAGTACCCTTTCCTGGGTTATACCTCAGGCAGATCATACAAGTCTGCACCACCCTCTTCGCTGTGCTAGCAATCTCTGGATGCTCCCAGACTTGGGTAAGCAATTTCACAATTGCGGAAGCTCCAACATGTGCTAGCCCATGTGCCATCTGAACCATAGGTTGTACAAAAGCCGTGGGTAATTTCCATCTATCCATCTGCTTATTTCTCCAGCAACCCTCATCGTCCAATTCTCCCTCTCTAGCCCATTGTTCCCGCTCTTTGTCAGAAGCGGTCCTTTGCATTTCTCGCACTTCCTCCTTCGCATCATGCCATCTTTCCACCTGTGACTTTACTACATACATGGCAGTAGTACCGGGCTGCATCGCAGTCTCCCGTGCTACTCGGTCTGCTAACGCATTCCCTTCTCCAACTTTATCAACTACTTTCCTATGGGCGCTACACTTAACGATGGCAATTTTCTTTGGGTATGTCAGTGCAGTTAAAAGATTATGAACTAACTCTCCATGCATTATCTGTACTCCATGTGACGTTAAAAACCCTCTCTCCTTCCAGAGTAGGCCGAAGTCATGCGCTACTCCGAAGGCATAGCGGCTATCTGTATAAACATTCACACATAGTCCTGTACTGAGCTCACATGCTCGTGTTAATGCTATCAGTTCCGCTGCTTGAGCTGATTTCTGTGGTATGCGTGCTGTCTCCACTATCGTTTGTAATGTGGTAATCGCATATGCTGCTGAAGTCGTACCATCTGGTAGCTTCAGACAGGATCCATCCACCCACAGTTCTCCATCTACATCTGGAAAGGGCGTATCCTGGAGATCAATACGACCCTTTGTTTGTTCCTCAGTCACGAGAATACAATCATGCGCTTTCCGCGCCTCAGGCTGGGTTTCGGGGTATGGCAACAATGTTGCCGGGTTTAACGTTACGCACCTTTTCAACGTAATATGAGGAGCCAAAAGCGTCAACTCATATCCCGTTAAACGGGCGCTGGTCAAATGCTGCGTCTTCGTTTGATTGAGCAGGGCATCGACAGCATGGGGGACTAATACCAACAGCTTATGAGATAACACAATTCCCTCGCTTTGGCGTATTGACACAGCTGTCGCCGCAACCGAGCGAAAACACCCTGGTAATGCTCGGGCGACAGGATCAAGTACAGCCGAAAAATATGCACAAGGGCGCTGCTTATCGCCGTGCATCTGCACTAAAACTGACAATGCACATCCATCTTTCTCATGCACATACAACGAAAAGGGTTTTGCATAATCAGGGGTCCCTAACACTGGTGCTGAACAAAGGGCCTGCCGGAGTTGCTGAAAAGCAGTATCACACTCATCTGACCAAGGGATTGGGATAGGCGTGTCCTTTGTCAAGAGGGCTAACAATGGCTTAGCTATGTGCGAAAACCCCAATATCCACTGTCTACAAAAAGAAACGAGGCCCAAAAATGCACGCACATCCTTCTGTGTGGACGGTCTTGGTGTATCCAAAATTACTTGGATACGATCCGGTGTGAGTGCACGTCCCTCCTTAGACAAAAGGTGACCCAAATAAGTCACCTTTGGTCTACAGAATTGCAATTTCTTCCTAGATACCTTATGAGTGTGGGACGCTAAAAAAGAAAGTAAGGATAACGTACTTTTTTCACACAACTCCAGGGTGTCAGCCGCCAGCAAGATGTCATCAACATATTGAATGAGGGCGACCCCCTCGAGCAGAACAAAGGAATCCAATTGTCGTTTCAAAGCCTGACTGTAAATGCTAGGGCTTTCTGTGTAGCCCTGGGGAATCCTACAAAAACGATAAGATCTATTATTTAATGTAAACCCAAAAAGATATCGGCTATCAGGGTGAATGGGAATGGAAAAGAAGGCATTCTTCAAATCAATCACTGAGAACATGGTCGCCGTAGGCGGGACCAAGGTAAGCAACGTCGTGATATCGGAAACCACTGGGTATTGAGGTATCACGATCTTGTTCACTTCTCTCAAATCAATTATAAACCGATAAACTCTGGCATCCGTATCCTTTTTCAGTATGGGAAGAATCGGACTGTTACAAATGTTGTAGGGGACTTCCTCCACTACCCCTACCGCTACCAAATCCTGCACTATCTGTATAAGAGCCTCCTCCCCCTCCTGGGAAATACGGTACTGTGGGAGGCGTGGTAACACCGCCCCCTCCTGGACGCTAATGTGGACCGGTGGAATCACCATTTGTCCCACATCAGTATCCGAAGTTGCCCACAAAGCACGAGGGAGGGTAGCTAACAGCGCATCCTCTGACATCGTACACATCCGGTCTGATCGGGGGTAATTGTCATTCAATATTACCCGTACACCAGCAGGGGAGCAGCGGATCGTAGCCCTAAAATGTTTTAACATATCAAGACCCATAATGTTGTCCGGTGTGTACGGGGCAAGCAGAAACGGACAGGGTGCAGAAAAAGAATCAACCTTAAACATGAGGGGCTGTGAAAGAGGGCTTCGGGAGAGTGTACCGTCAAACCCTACCGATGTGACCATTAAGCCGGATGGGGGAGCCCCCGGAACCAATTGCTTAGATAGCGCACTACGTGTCGCTCCTGTATCCACTAGGAACTGATCAGTAGAGCCCAAAACTTCAGCCGATACATAAGGGCCCTTCTGATCGACCGGCACCTCAACTGATTCTAACCCCCATCCAACGCATTCCTATGCATGCTGAGAGTCATGGTACCCCGACCGGTCAATCCCTGACGCTTGATACTGATGCTGGCGATCGAAAACATTTGATCTATCTCGGTGCTGCCCAGCAGAGTCAAAACGAGCCTGTTCGTTAGAGTTCCCTCGAAAGTTCGAGAAACCCCCTCTACCTCGCGGGCCACCGTGGGTATGCCCCTGACGCGATGCATGCAACACCGGGCAGTCCCTAGCCCAATGACCCGATTGCTTACAATACGCACATTGGTTCCTATTCAAATCAGATCGGCCCGAGGGAGGACCATAAGATCCTCCCCTACCTCTATTACTACCCCGTCGAGGCGGGCCATAGACTTGTGCCAACATCACCTTTGTTTTCAAATCTTTCGATTTCTTTTCCTCCTGGCCCTTTGCTTCTTGCTCCTGACGCTCATAATACTGGGCGATAGTCAGGAGGGCCGTCGGTGTAGCGGAGGACCAAGAACTTTCACTCGCTTTTAGACGGGCCGCAACTGCCGGCAGCAGATTAGCCACATATTTATCCGCAAAAAGGTGGCGTCCCGTATCGTCAGTAAGCGACTGTCCACTAAAATCATGAAACGTCTCCTCAAAGCGCGAAAAGAAGTCCGCAACTGACTCGTCAACTTTCTGTTTACATGCAGCTAACATATTCCAGTCAATCTTTTTAGGGGGGATAATTGTCTTCAGCTTAGCCACAATAGCAGCAGGGAGATCTAAAATATTCTGGGGCGGTTTCTGCGCAGGCTTCCTCTCCCTATCCTCATCCTCCAGTTCAGACCATCGAGCCTTAAAAGTGGCAACATCATCTACCTTTCGCACAGATCGCCACATATCTGGTGGTAGAATAAGCCCAAAGAACAAATCTATATCTGCTAAAGTCATAACGCAAGAATTCAAGGCCCCCTCAACTTCTTCATAGAAGGCCGCTGGATTCTTGCGGGGGTCGGGCAGCGCATTCTTCAATGCCATAACATCAGCCCTATGCCATGGAGTGTAAACCCAATTATACACAAAATATCCCTTAGCATCGGCGGAGGTAATGTCCGAGCTAGTCCCCGCTCCTTTAGGAGGAACATACAAAGGCGCCGCCTCGCGCATTGGCTTAGCATGCACTAGATCGCTCTTATCTGATTGAGAGGTGGATGAGTGGCCTTCTGCGGTACACGAATCCGACTGCGTCTCCTCCCCTGCTCGTGGGCGCGCTTTTCCTTTATGGGCCAGCACCGCGTCCCGCAAAGCGAATAGCCGCCGAGCCGTATCAGGAGCCTTAGAGGGAGAAAAAACACCATCATGCAATGCTTTAGCATCCGATGTCACTTCTTCAGGCTCAAAGACACTAGAATATTTCCGAAAAGCAGCAATCACTTCCTCAGCGAAATGACTCAAAAAATACAATCTCTCTCTATCCTGCCACGACCCCCAAGTATGGAACAATTCATCCACGGACACCTTACCCTTAAGTGCACGGAAGGAAATTTGCCGAAGCTCAGCCATATGCTCAGCCGATAACATGGACCGCGTATCTACCTTACCCGGACCCGGGACAGAATCTTGCGGCCTCGGAGCAGATGCGCCGACATAAGGGGGCGGAGAGCGATCTAGTAAATAAAAATCATCATCAAGATTATTAAGGACAGGATAAAGTGGCTGCCGAACAGCATATTGACCCGAAACTTGCAGCCTACGCTCTTTCTCTTGTCTCTCTGTCTGTTCTCTGTCTTCCCGACGCTTCGCTTCCTGGGCTCGCACATGATCATTCTTCCGTTGTTCCTTATCAAACAGCGCTTTCTCGCGCTTCTCTCGCTCACGCACCTCCTTCACCCACAACCGTACACACTCAAACATATCCTGACGAGCACGCCGCTTACACATACACTGTTCCACATACTCAATCTTACGTATATCAAACGATCCATACAAAGGCCATCGTAACTCAGGATCTTTCTTAGTATATTTCCTCCATACTGTGCTGTACATTATGGAAGAAAGACCATGCTTCACATACATATCCCTATTAGGAGTCCCCTCTGGGGGAGCTGGAGCAGATTCCTCGAGGTTCAACCGGTTTCCAAAACAGCAACACCACTTACGGAGTGCGCTGAAAGCAGGCATGCTCAGAAATAATGCAAAATATGCAATATTATAGAAAAATGGCACTTAATCGTTGCGCCGTTCAAAGTTACACAGCTCCGGAGAAATCTCTCCACATTACCTGCCTATATGTGTTGCAACGCATATATATTCACAAAGACAAATACAAAATATGACTAGTCATCACAAATCAAACTCAAATAGCCAGATCAGGCTTCAAAAACTCGGAGCAAGTACCGTACACCGGTTCTTACCAATCAAGAGTCCAGATTCCAACTGCCAAGCTCCACAATCGCCCAAACGGCTTTCACGGCAAGACCGACAGAAGAGGTCTCAGTCGAGGACCGGCGCCACCCAGACGGTCAGCTCGGAAGGGAAGGAAGAAAAACCTCGGGATGCCAGGGCTAAGACGCCGCTGGCAGTGATCACGTCCCCGGCCAAATTCCTCACCTTCGTCGCGACCAGTCCTTCGAGCATCCGAGTCGCCGATGAGCCCCACGTGACGGGCGCCAATTGATGAATACAGGCCCCAGCTAGGCCCGCAGGACACAAGGGTTCGCTCTCCTGTAATGGAATCTATAAGGAAGTTGGCACGGAAACTGCAAAGTACAAAGACAGCATTTATTAACCCTTAAGGGTGGTCCTACAATCCACACAACACTCTTCAGTATTGCATAGAGTAGCACAAAGAACTTACGTACATGGTCCCCTTTAATACACAATAGAGGGGCCCATAAGTGGGTGGATACAACATGAGACCAGAGAACATTACCATTTATGGTCATTTTCGATACTGAATCAATATGTGGGCGGAGCTAACACACTCCTTGAGCCCGCGAAAACATGGTCAAGCAAGGCTAACTGATAACAGATGTGGTCAAGTCTGGGCATGTGCCAAATGGACAGAGGAGCTATTTATAGACTGTTACTAGGCAGATTACAAGAGCAACTAACACAGAGGTTGGACTCTTCTCGTGGGGAACACGTGGAAGCATGACAATACAAAATGGAGTCCGAACTTCGGTCAACATAACAGAGAAAACACTATCTAGGAAAGGGGAATTAATGTCTTTAGTAAATGCTTAATCACATCGTTGTTTCAATTTACAACACAGCAAGGTCATCGGAGATGGAACCCTCATTAGTAGTCCTTGATATAAAAAACAACGAAGCAACACCAGTACCTAAGGCGTCAGAAGGGACGGGAAAAAAAGATGGAAGCCAGAAGATTTGCACTCCAGAAGTGATCGAAATCTCTTCTTATCTAAAGAAAGAGGAGTGGGAGGATATCATGGCGGCATACCCCAAAGACCTAAGCACAAGTAGGCTAACCAGTGAGATACCAAAATGTGGAACGGTCCTCCAGCAGATAAACACAGCAGGAACGGAGGGGCCAGAAACAGCGCAACTCTTCAAAGTGTCACCCGTGCTTCAAGAAGCGGGGCCCTAAGAGTGTGATGGGAACCAGGATGCATACTTAGCCCAGGCCAGATAAGAAAGCGCATGGCCCAGCCTCCTCAATACAGTACAACTCCTGGTGGACGCAGCACAATATCAATCGGAGAAAATGGACGCCCAACTAACGCTGTTAGATACGCTGGCTGTATTCGTAGTTGCAATAGACGGGAAGCTGGGCACACTAAACTTGCTTCTTCAGAGCAAACTGATCCAACAGGTGGATACCAAAAAGAGAAACAATACTGATTGTGAATGTGGCCCAATCATTGACAAACTGGCCACCCTGCCAACAGTAATGTCAGACTTATGCGGACATCTTAAACAATCTGCAGAACTTAGCCATAAGTCTAGTAGTGGTGCACCGGGCTGCCACAAACCAAATGGACCCGGCAAAGAGTCTACTGCACGAATAGGGGTGGCTGAGGATAACGCCACCCTCGGCAAAGATACCGCTTCCAAACGGCGCGATGAAACAACAATGACCGGTGGGCATGACCATCAAAAAATGGAAGCGAAAATCCAGGACATAGGGGAAAATAGGACGGAGAAAATAACACCTCTACTAGCAGGTGTCGAAGACGACGCGGACACAAACCAGAAATTAAACGCCAAACAGAGGAGAGCGAAAAAACGCAAAGGGAGGAAACAGAAGCTCTGTTCCAAACGCGAAGGCTTTAGGCAACTTTTCAGGCAAACTAAAACTGCAGAACAAAGCACAAGCAATCTGGTTGAAGCAATATCACCGAATCAGGAACAAGAAGAAAAAGTCGGTGTTATCGATGACATCGCCCAACCTGCAAATAAAACCTTAGTGAAGATAGCAGCTGATCCACAAAGCAATCAAGCAGTGGCGCCCCTACACTCTGGGTCCAACACTACATTGGTTGACCCCGGGTCTTGGAACCAACTGATACCTAACATGCGGCCTTGCGCAAAACCCATGGGAAGCCCAAAAGCCCCTATAAGTCCAAGGGAAGATAAAACAGGAAGACAGGATCTAGGATTAACCGAAAATCAAATATCAGCCATTACCAAAGATACGGTGTCAAAATATCTACAGGTGGACCAAACAATGTCAACAATTGCCCCTGCAATCCTGACTTTAAACAAACAGCTTCCAGGCCGCGAAATCTTTGATCCGTCAAATGATGCAAGAGATCTAATCTCAGCATGGGAACACAACCGGGAGGGCTATCGGGTACCAGCAAATACAGCTAGCAATACGAAGAGGCCAGCAACACCAAACAAGGACAACGTATTTGGAGGTGCTATCGATCAAGGCGAAGCTTTGGATGCCACATGGTTCATCCCGGATTTTACCTCCAAAGGAAGCCACGACATCCTCAACAGAGGCAATATCTTGCGATTATTGGCCCACATTCCTCCATTGTCATCTGTGATAAGCTCGGACCTGAAGTCTATCGAATTTATAGCTGTGGATGGCATAGGAAAAGAAGCAACGAAGGCGACCTGGGCCTCGGCAGACATGGCACGAAAGATCCTTCTGGAATCTGAGATCTTTAAAAATTGGGGCATCACGTTGAAGCCCTTCACAAAGCCACGATACCCGGATGTATTGTGCTCTGAGAGCAACCCGAATCCGAGGGTGTATACAGATGGTAGCAAAATCTCGGTTCTCAGGGGTGCCGTCGGGCCAAGCCTTACTGGCAGCTACGGGTCGAGCGAACTCACTCTCAGAGCACGACAGAGAAGACAAGCTCCTAACGGGTGGCAAGAACAAAGACGGTTTGTGAGAACCATAACAAACAGCAATTGACAAGTGCAGTGGCCAATAACGGAGAACTTGCAGGACCAATTACGCTTATGGTCTTGGAACATAAATGGCCAAGCATCCAAAATGCTTGACCCAGACTTTGTAGGTTACATTCGATCTTTTGATCTAATAGCGCTACAAGAAACCTGGCTTGCCGAGCCCCCGCACCTGCAAGGATACTTACGTTTCTTCTCCAGCGCAAAGAGCGTAGCTAAGTATGGTCATTTAAGAGGAGGTTTGGTAACATATGTAGCTACAACCAGCTTTGCGATGGCCAAAGAAACCGGGCACTCGACGACAGCTGCACTCGCAGTTAACCTGACTTTGACAACAGGACAAGGCAAAACAACTAATAACTGCATCTTGGTTAACGCTTATATTCACCCCAAAGGAAAGAAAAAAGCAGCGGAGGAGTTATATGCATATATTGAAGAGTGTATCACGGGGGAAAAAACAGGGAATTTAGTACTCACTGGGGATTTCAACCTCAATCTTATGGGAACAACACAAGAGGAAGGTACCATGGCACAAAATACATTCTGGGCATTACCACAACAAAGCAAGCCACTAACAGCCATTCAATCAACATTGGGAAAGAAGGTACTTGAGGCACTAGAAAACTTTAACATAAGGGCACTAAATGGCAGGTTTGCAGGGGACAACCCGCCAGCTTCAACTTTTCACTCAAAAAAAGCAAACAGCACGCTAGATTATACCTTCATGTCACTTCCACTTTTTCAATTCGTAATATCCTATCAGATTGGGATCCAAGCAGATAGCGATCACTGCCCTCAGGAAATCATTATGGACCTTGCTAAGCCAACTTACGAGCGTTCGACAGCCCCTAAAGAGTCCATTTATACTGAAAATTTGAAAAAGATCAAGTATTCGACCGCAATGGGTGAACTTTTGACTGGTCTGGCAAAACAACACCATATGGAGCGCATGGGCCCCAATGAAGTAGTGAAATGGGTGCATTTCACTACCACCTTGGGGCAATATGCAACAAAATCTAAACTGCGCACAAGGACAAACAAGCTGGGCACCCTCCCTCAATCACACAGAGTGAAAATTAAAGAATCAAAATATTTAATCTCCAAGTTAAGGAGAATAAAACAGCAGGATCACGACAACAAAAGGATGCTGTATCAACTCTCTGAACTAAAAGCCTCATTAAAAAAACTTAAGTGGGGAGCAAACAGAACCTTAGAGGAACAACTCTGGGCAACCCTTCATGAGGACATAAAAAAGAATGATGGTGCAAGGTTTTGGAAAACAATAAATTCATTAACGCACCCTGCAAAAACGGAGATAACATCAAATATCACAGAGGCAACATGGGCAGCATATCTTGAAAACCATTTTAACCGAGATCTGTTGGCCAATCAGAACATGAGCAATCCTTTTCCCGCGCGAGGCCAGGGCGACGGCAATAGGTTACAATGGTGCCTAATTGACCAGGACACGGCGGGGGACGCAGATTATATTTCCTTGGTACCCATAATAAAGCGGCAAATAAAGAAAGGAAGACGGGAAGGCACGCCGGGTCCAAATGGGATCCCGCCCGTCCTCTTCAAACAAGATACGGATTACTGGGCAGCGGCACTTGAACCTCTCTTTCGGGAGATCAGACACACAAACACCTTGCCAGATACTTGGAAGGGCTCCATTATTGCCCCTATATATAAAGCTGGGGATAGGGGCCTTCCTCAAAATTATCGGTTAGTTGCTCTAATCGATAACGATGCGAAGTATTTCGCAGGTCTAGTTTTGGAAGAACTAAAGGAATGGGCTACGAGGAAATCTCTCATACCTGTCAATCAAACAGGCTTTGTTAAATCAGTGGGGACTACAACAAACATACTGACGATGGGTATGCTTATTGACAAGGCAGAGATAAAAAAATTGCCTCTGCACCTCTGCTATATTGACTACAAAGCAGCATTGAATAACATTAATCGCAACCTACTATGGACAAAACTCAATGATTGGGGAATCCCAAAAGGTTTGCTGGAGCTGTTAATTAACCTACATACAGACACTTGGATTCAGATCAAGGTGGGGGACGGCTCAATGTTGTCAAGGCGGATACAAACTAATAATGGCCTCAAGCAGGGCTGCGTGCTGGCCCCCACACTGTTCAACCTGTTCCTGGGGGATTTGGTGCCCCTACTAAACAACTGCAATTCACACTCGCCAAAATTAGGAGGCCTCAATTTACCATGCCTCTTATATGCAGACGACCTGGTGTTAATAAGCCACACAAGAGTCGGGCTTCAAAATCTTCTGAATACGACCCAGAGATAATCTGAGTTAAATGATTTAACAGTGAACCTCGAGAAAACGCAAACAATGACAATCAGCAACAACAAAAAGAAGAAAGTTTTCTCGTGGTTCTGGAAAAACACCCGAATCAAAGACACCTTGTCGTATAAATATCTAGGCGTGAAGATTGACAGTGGTGGCCAATTTAGAGAACACAGGGCTAGTATAAGAGGCAAAGGCACCGTTCTGGCAATTGCCTCAAAAACATTAAATAACAACCTCTCCGGCCCTTCTCTGACCCCCTTACTACATGTTATACGTGCCAAACTGTTACCAACACTAACATATGGGAGTGAGGCCCATCGAGGCAGAGATGCCGTTATACTTGACAGCACAATCGTGTCGGCATACAGAATCATCTTCACCCTCCCAAGGCGATCCTCCCCAGCACAGATCAGACTGGAGTTTGGAATTCGGTCACAGTTACTGGCACGACAGGGGGCATATATCTGCTCTTGGGATAAAGTAAGAAAAACGACCGAAGGGACGCTGAGCGAATATCTATGGTAAGAGCTAGAGCAGTCCCAAAACACACCAGCTGCAAAATACCTGGAAAAAAGCATAATGAACACCGGGCTGGCAGAGCTCTGGGCATCCCCTGTAGATCCATCCTATCAAACAGATCTCATGCTTGGATGGTATTAAATACATACCGGACACAAGCCTCCCAGCCTTACCTTGCCCTAGGTTACACAAAAAAAAATCAAACTGTGCTTTTTAAGATATAGATTGGGCTTGTTACCATGCGCTCTACATCTTCCTCACTGGCTGAGATCGAAAGCAGGTACATTATGTAGGTTATGCGGCAAAGGGGCAGAAGACATGTTGCACCTGCTATGCTCGTGTGAGGAACTGCACGAAGAAAGGAAGCTCCTGCTGAAACGCCATTTCATTCTACAGGGGGTACGCACATGAAGGAATGCAGTGCTAACCTGCTTCTCAGCGCAGGACCCTCAGCTGAGCTGTAGATTTGTGAAATTTTTAAAATTAGTAGAAAAAAAACTACCAAAAATTGACCCATGATCAACTTAGCAAAATAGGACATTTGATTTAACTTACACAGATGAATTATTTATGCTGCAGATTTTAAAGAATTTTATTATGAGTTATTGTATCGCATTGGTTTTAATTAACTGTGCAATAAATTATAAACTGAAACAATCGTTTCTTGGAGCACTATCTGTTCATATGCCAGGATTTTCTGGCTCATTAAGTAAGCAGCAGGGTGGTAGCACTTGAGTTAGGGGTATATTCCTTTCTGGAGAAATAATATTTCAATCTGATTAAGCGGAAAAACCTTTGTAGCTCAAGTTTCACATTAAATGATTGTCGGGGGGCTGTAGGGACAAAGGATAGCCCCTTTGAAAGAATCCGTTTCTCAGCATCTGATAGAATGTAATCTGACAAGTTGATAATAGGGTCAAAAGTTGTGGTCCTGAGCATTTCCAATGTTAATCATGTCTGGTTGTTCGTTATCAACATGAATGTCATAATTTGCTTCAGTTACCATCTGTATGTGTTCCTGCATGTGTGAATCTCCCCGTGTGACTCGGGTGTGTAAAACCGTACATGGGAGTTGCCCCTCTGGTTGGACCTGCCTCTGTTCCATCCTCGTTGTCTCTCCCAGTTCTGTTGTGGCCCGCCTCCCCTATTTGATTGACGGTTGCCTTCGCCTAAAAAATGCTGATCGTTTTGGTATCTAGGATTCTGGTTCCCCTGGTGGCTGGTAGAAGCCTGCTCTGAGTCTGTATCTGAGCCACTGCCTATGGATGAGTCAGAGAAGGAGGTAAATCTTCTAGGGCCCTGCCTGCTCTTGTTGGTAAAAAAACCTTGACTGTCCTGCTGGTTGTACTCGTCTACTAGGTAAGGAAATGTCACTTTTTTGTCGTAGTTTCTTATGTCCTTCGCAAGTTTATCTATCTTTTAATTAATGTTACCGATCAAGCGGGAACGGTCTTACACTTAAGATGGCCATTACAAAGGGATGCACCACAATCAGCCGGGGCCCCTTCTTTCTAACAACTGCATTTTCAGACTACCGCTGTGTATATTCAATCGGTTTCAAGTATATTGCATGTTTCTAAAAAGTCAACATTGCCAATACAGATGAGTAATTGTTTGCTTTGCTTGTCCTTTAATTTCAGAAATAGTACGCCTTTGAAACAATGAAAGAAAGGGATAATTTAGTTCCCAGTCTTCAATCATAAATCACATAAGTATTATTTTGGTCTCGGATTCCGATGAGGTAAGACCTAATTGTATATTCCACAGTATATTCCAAAGGACGATTGATGAATGGGTAGTTTAATTCTTCACTGTTCATTCTAGATACTATTCAGACTCAAGAAGAAGAGTTCATCTGAGAAAGTTAGACCTCAGATTCTGGTGAGTGGTTCACCTCGATGGTGATACCAATTATTTGACACCATGGTGCCGATTACGATCCTGGAGAAACCGGGTACGAACCGTCGGTCGGAGCGTATTCTCCGTCCGTCTCGTACCCGGTTGCAAAACTTTACAAACATGCAAGTACGATTCGCACGAAAACACTATTTCCGTACGAATTGTACAAAACACCAACCGAGGAAAATAAACACACAAATGACATCCGGAAAAGCGCCGACGTGACGTTGGGACGCATGCAGCCTGCGTTCCATGAACCAGGAAGTACGATTCGCACCGACGTCATCCCGCGCAGAGAATATTTTCCGGGAGCCAAAAACTGCCAGGAAATCAGGACGACGCGCACAAGGAGCACCTGTACGTGACGGACAGACATGGACCCGAACCTACGTGTCATCCCGGCCCTCATAGCAGTTGACCTCCTCTACAGGTACCGACGCAGACGCCGCAGAAGGTCAGAACAACACCCAGGGGCAAAGGGGGGGGCAGGGGCAGGACACAAAACCCCCACCCAAGTCACACAGCACACATGCCCTGGACACACCTGACCTCCAGGCCCTGGTCACTTCGAGGGGGTGGGGGCGTGTCCAGCAACGCCAGCGTCTGCCACAACGGAAGTGGGCGACGATGCGAACCGGCAACACAACAATACAGGAACGTACCGTACCCACGCCTTAAGAGCGTGGATACGAGTCGTACCATCATGCCCACACCCACGTCACCCCAACAATGGCGGTATGGCCCGTACCCATGTGCCAAAGGCCTGGGTACGGCCCGCACAAGCACTCCACAGCGTGGGCACGGGTACGTACGGACCGTACCCCCACCCGCATATACATGGAGCGTACCCCCACCCCAACAGTGTATGTACGGACCGTACCCCCACCCGTGTATGTACACCCCCGTACGTACAGGCCGTACCCCCACCCGCATATGTATGGAGCGTACCCCCATCCCAACCGTGTATGTACGGCCCGTACCCACACCCGCGTAAGTATGGAGCGTACCCCCACCCCAACAGTGTATGTACGGACCGTACCCCCACCCGTGTATGAATGGACCGCACTCCCACCCGTGTATGAATGGACCGTACCCACACCCGTGTATGAATGGAACGTACCCACACCCACGTATGTATGGAGCGTACCCCCACCCCAACAGTGTATGTACGGACCGTACCCCCACCCGTGTATGAATGGACCGTACCCCCACCCGTGTATGAATGGACCGTACCCACACCCGTGTATGAATGGACCGTACCCACACCCACGTATGTATGGAGCGTACCCCCACCCCAACAGTGTATGTATGGAGCGTACATGGCCACACGCAGGAGGGGTGGGTGCAGAGTCCTCCCAGCAGTGCCCAGACACAGGAGGGGTGGGTGCAGAGTCCTCCCAGCAGTGCCCAGACGCAGGAGGGGTGGGTGCAGAGTCCTCCCAGCAGTGCCCAGACGCAGGAGGGGTGGATGCAGAGTCCTCCCAGCAGTGCCCAGACGCAGGAGGGGTGGGTGCAGAGTCCTCCCAGCAGTGCCCAGACGCAGGAGGGGTGGGTGCAGAGTCCTCCCAGCAGTGCCCAGACGCAGGAGGGGTGGCTGTAGAGTCCTCCCAGCAGTGCCCAGACGCAGGAGGGGTGGGTGCAGAGTCCTCCCAGCAGTGCCCAGACGCAGGAGGGGTGGGTGCAGAGCCCTCCCAGCAGTGCCCAGACGCAGGAGTGGTGGGTGCAGAGTCCTCCCAGCAGTGCCCAGATGCAGGAGCGGTGGGAGCAGGGTCCTCCCAGCAGTGCCCGGACACAGGAGGGGTGGGTGCAGAGTCCTCCCAGCAGTGCCCAGACACAGGAGGGGTGGGTGCAGAGTCCTCCCAGTAGTGCCCATGGAATGCAAAGTGTGGAGTACCCACAGATACAATGCCCACAAATGTCAGTCAGGTGCACAAAGACCCTGCAGTACATGTACCACATGTGTGCGAGGCTGGGAGTACACACATGCATAGCGCCTAAAAGAGAACATGTCCACATGAAGTCTTCTCAACAGTCTACACACACAAGTACAGTGACCACCAAGGATGCCACAAATGATGCAGGTGGAGACATCGCACAGCATGCATGTGCAAAGTTGAAGGAGTCCGTCACACCCCCAGCTGATGTAGACACAGCTTAGCACCACATAGTGGAAACAACCTGCAGGGAAGATGTCAGGTTACACAGAGGAAGGAACACACCTTGGGACGATGTCACCATGCAGTAACTGCTTACATGAACAAAGTAATTTAGCCAACAGTGATGGCACACAGATACCAGGGTCCACCCTATGACTACATTTCCCACACACCCAACACATTATCACCACCCAAAATCATGGAGCTGGTCCACCAACAGCAACACCAGATAAACAGTAGTGTTCAAAGGAAAAAACAAATTGCTTTATTCAGCAGGATGTAAGTAAAAAGCAACATAAATGTCAATATATACAAGGCCCATAGGGCAGTCCATGACTCCAATCCGGATGGGGGACACAGTGGTACGTGTATCCCCTAGCTTGCCTGCACAGTCAGACTCCTTTGTCTTCCACAGGGGGGGCATCATGTTGGGGGGCAGGACCAGGCACCGCAGGGACAGGAGGGGCAAGGGGAGGTGTTGTGGGTGCAGGGACGGACGACTCCAACACAGGGGGTGGGGCAGCGCCAAAGGTGGATTCGAGCACGGCGCTGCACACTACTGCCAGGTCGCTCAGTGTCTCCCCTGCACCCGAAGGAACCACAGGCCCCAAGGAGGGGGGGGTCACAGGGATGGGTCGCAGCGCTACTGGGGGGGTTGTGGAGAGGGGGGGGACTCAACTCCCCTGCCGGTGTCCTTCCTCCACCGCTTGCGGGGTGGTGCCACACTGGGGCTGATGGACAGACTGGGCAGGACTGACCCTGTGTCCGACTCTTGGCCTGGAGAGCTGAGGGGAGTGGATTTGGAGGGTGGTGGTCGTGAGGAATGTGGACTCCCACTCTGGCTGCGTGTCTTCCGTTTCCCCCCGACCCAGTGGGTGTGCCTACTTCACCCTGTGTGTGCATGCCAGGAGGTGTGCGCTTTGCCTTCCCTGCTGGTGTGGTGCCTGTGTCTGGTGGGGTGTGTGCATGCTGACGTCTGGGTGTACGTGGGACAGGCATGGGAGTGGGAAGTGTGGATGGGGCATGGGTAGGGGGTGGGACGAAGTGCTGCAGGAAACCCACTGCTGCAGACAGTGTCGAGTCAATAGACCGCAGCAAGTTGCGTTGGTCAGCCTGCGATGCTGAAATACCCTCCAAGTATGCCTCTATGTTGGTGAGCACTTGGCCGTGGCCATGGAGGACATTAAGCATCGCAGCCTGACCAATCTGCAACTGCCGCAGGAAGTCCACAGACTCGGCATTGGCGGCAGAAGTGGATACAGGGGCAGGGGGTGCGGTGCCTGGCAGGAAGGAGACACGTGGTGACCTAGCACGCCAGGAAAGGACACGAGCAAGTGGGAGGCCGGTGATGGCAATGGAGGGGGCGGGGAGAGATGTTGTGCTGCTGTCAGCTGTTGGAGCAGCCTCCGCCCCCTCGGAGTGCTCAGCCTCGGACCCGTCAGCTTCATAATCTGTGGTGGCAGTGGACAGGTCCTCCGGCTCACTCCCCTCGGCCTCAGTTACACTCGATGTGCCAGCTAAGGTGTCACTGCTGGCACTGGTGCCCGGTCCCTCCGCACGGTCCGTGCCGGTGTCTCCATCCGTGTCCCCGACGATGCTGTGGGCAAGGTGAATAAACAGGAATTAATCAGACACCTGTATACATATGTCACATCAACATAGGTTACAGTGCATAGCCTGAAATGAAAGATGAGTAACATCTACAATACAAGGTACATATATAGGCCCTGCAACACACAGTTGGTTCACCCACCATGCCACTGAGAAACTATGGAGAGCATGACACATTTGCAAATGACATGATATGGAATTGGACAGAGGAGCCAGGCTCTGGGGCCAATCCAGCACTGCATCTGCACCACACAGCGTTGCCCTAACTAGGGATGAGCAGGGACCATCTCCATGAACTTGAGGCACATGCTGCAAAGGTAATACTTAAAGACATGCCCAACATGAATGGGACACTGCACCTTGAGTGTATGTCCAGACAAACAGCACATACTGGCCAGACCGAGCAATGAGATTTCAGGGGTCGACATGTAGGCCTTGCCCGAACCAACCACCCCCTACATGAGACAATGTGATGAGACACAGGAAGCACTTGCATCTCTTAGCCTGGGAGAAATACACATGGGCTGCCAGAAACCCATATTGCACCCAAAATACCCCAGGTGCGCTTGTACAACGATCTCATTTACAAATGGCCATCATCGGTAATTGTAACAAGACACACAGGCACTGGCCGCCGTGAGTATGAATGAGGAAAATTAGGTCAGGCTGTACAGTGGACACTTGTAGAACACGTTACGTAAATATACATGGTGCCAGGGGACAATGGCACAGAGCACATCCTATGCTGTAGACACTGAGAGTGTCCACATATTGTGATGACACACATGATACCTAGCAAAGTATGCCCCAGGGGACAGTAGTGGCCAGAATATTCCATGGTCCTGAATGGTAATGACTGCAACACAGGCCACCATCCCTGCACTCTGCGTATCGCACACTCATGCACATCATGTCACAGGCCACAACATAGGACATGCTTGCTGTAAGGCATTACACTTCAGAGACATACTCCTATGTCTGGATTCAGCATCAGTGCCAATTGACATGGACCCCACAAGTACTGTACTGGACAGGGCACAGGCAAGGTGCCAAAACCTGTTACACACCACCCCCACACATGATGCTGCAAGCATTGGTCACGTGGATTAACTGCCAGCCCAGATGACCTTGTGAAAGAGTGACTACACACAGACCAGGGAACACATGGCAAGGAGGGGAAGGGAGGAAGGACAGCACCGCTATACTGTGGGTGACAGGACCTGCACCGCAAAATTAAACACTGGCAGTGTATCCATGCAACTGCGCACTTGCAAATGCTGGTGATACACAACAAACACACATGTACCTACCCCCTTCCTGCTGCTGCTTCTCCCCTAAGCACCTGTCCATGTCTGGAAAGACCACCGCCAGCACACGCTTGTGGATGTGGGTCAGACGGCGACGCCCATGGTTCTTAGGGCCCATGGGTGAGTCCCCCAGCAGGACCCGTGCGATCCTCCGCGTCCAGCACCGGATATCCTGCCAGCGTTTTCTCACCTGGGCCAGGCGCCGCTTGCGACCATCCGTCCTCCTCACGGCACTGACGGCGTCCATCCAGATCTGCTCCTTGGCAGCGGCGCCTACCTGTGGGGTTGAAAAAGTGAGACTACATCAATACATCTGCCACATGTCACAGAGACACACATTAGATCAATTTTGCTGGTTTCAACAAGGCATAGTATGCAGCCAAAGCATTGCACCTTTGTCATAGGGACATTTTTCCCTGTGTAATGGCAAATGCACCACGTGCCATTGAAAGTACACAGGTGGCATGAGGGGTAAGACACAATAAATGATCCAGACTCACACTGTGCATCAGAAGGTACACCAGGATTATGTGCAGCACCTCAGAGCAGTCACATGCCACAGGCCACTGACGCTACCTCAGCAGAGTACACAGACACACACAGGCACAGGACATTCACCTGCCATTGCCAAATGCAGCTACAAACCTCACTCTGCACATGTGCCACTAGACGGGGGGGGCTCACAGGTGTGGGGCTGGCTCTGCACGTCAGACACACAGCACTGCTCCCTGCTCACATCAGATGGGCAGGGTATATCCATCCCTCATGCAGCTTGGGTGCTACACTCCACATATGCACCCACCCACATGACAGGGGACTTACACACACACCGATGTCCAGGGTACGAACACATCATGTGGACACTCTCAGCACAGGTACACGGAACTAACACACATCTGTGGGTACAGTCACCTGTCACACTGGGCTGACCACAGAATCACATGAGGACTGTAGAAGCAACATTCCCAGGAGGATTAGACAGGCAGAATGTGGCATGCACCATGCAGTGATTGTCACAGTAAACACAATGCAAGTGAGGACGACAGACATGCACCACAGCATGCTCTGGCTGGGAGACATCAGGCATTCCCCCCTGGGACCTCCCCTACAGTACATTGCATGTGTGTCACACCTGGACACAATGCCAGAAGTCACAGTCACAAAAAAGGGACACAGTCTGTGCTAGTGGACTCTGCACTCACCTGAAACCCTGGTCGCCCATACAGCAGGGGGTACTGTGGGAGGATCACATCCAGCAATGCCAGATTCTCCTCCAGGGTGAAAGGCTGGGCCCTCTCCACAGACCTTGACATGGTGCCAGGGAATCACGAGCAGCAGCAGTGTCGTAGAATCGAAAGATGTGCAGGCAAGTGCTCTCTCATGGGACCTGGCTGCCTTATATCTGCCTTGCTGGCCTGTTTCATGCACAGGAGTACAGAGTGATTGGTCACTCACATTTGCATCCTATGTTTCCTCCAATCCCTTTAAACCTAGCACAGTCAGTGGCTTTGCTCTTTTTTTTTTCTTGAGCATGATGGAAACTCCACAACCACTTTGCAACAGAGTAGATTCATTCAAACCGACTTTTGCAGTGCACCTGCTGAATAAAATTCATACTTTAAACTTGGTCTCCATGACAACCAGCATGCATGTAGGCCTTTATACTTGTCCCTCATGTGTCCCCTATGTAATTTGGAGATTCACACACAGGTACGGTGCGTTCAGGGGCCCTAGGGCACCCCAAATGCATAGCAACGGTCCGTACAGGCGTGTGTACGCTCCGTATCACTATGGGTACGCATACGCGCGCACACCCATAGTGATAGTGAGCGTACGCGCGTGTGTACGGTCCATATCACTATGGGTACGCATACGCGAGCACACCCATAGTGATAGTGAGCGTACGCGCGTGTGTACAGTCCGTATCACTATGGGTACGCATACGCGAGCACACCCATAGTGATAGTGAGCGTACGCGCGTGTGTACAGTCCGTATCACTATGGGTACGCATACGCGAGCAAACCCATAGTGATACGGACCGTACACACGCGTGTACGCTCACTATCACTATGGGTGTGCTCGCGTATGCGTGCCCATAGTGATACGGACCGTACACTCGCTTGTACGCTCACTATCACTATGGGTGTGCTCGCGTGCGCGTACCCATAGTGATACTGACCGTACACACGCGCGTACGCTCACTATCACTATGGGTAGGCCTACGGCAGCACTCCCATAGTGATAGGGAACGTACACACGCCCTCAGGGCGAATGTACGGTGCCTTACACACATAACAGTGGTGACAGGCAGCACACAGAAAGGAATAGAGCTGACATACTTGTCCATGGATGGACATCAAGGCATTGTCTGGCCAGTACTACATGTGTGGGGCACAGGTGTGAAAAGCTGTGAGGTGGCACATTACTCCTGAGTTGTGAAGGCAATAGATGTATGATGAGATGTGTACAGATGTTATGTGTGACGGTGCTATATGTGCCAGACATGCCCTTCACTCCTTTGACATGTGTGCATGTCGTACAGCACACTTGAGATGAGCGTCACTGGCATGGCACAGTCAACAACACACGCAAGTGCCCCCTGATGCCCGCTACAGGGGTTACCACACCAGACATGTGACTACCCATGGTGCACGATGTGACTATGTCATGTATGTGTGGTGTGTTCACATTAGCTTGATGTTGGTGTTCCCTCAAAAGCATCTGCTGTTGCTGCAACCAACATGTGTCTGTGTGTAGATGGACATGGCACACTGTTACGCACACCAGGCCACATGTGGTATCGGATGTAAGGTGTGTATGTATGCATGGGACACGGGGTAGCGTAACAAGGACCTGTCTGCATCCTCTCAATGTATGTGTGGTCAGTCATGACATGTACACCTTCATGGCAAGGTGTGTGGGCTGTCCTAGTGTAATGTCATGTGACCTGTGGCTCTAGTGTTCCGCTACCTGTCTCTGCAATCATCATCCTACTTCTGCTGATATGTTGATGTATGTCACTCCTGTATTGCGTCTGGCTGTTCACTTACACTGGGACACAGCTAGTCCCATGCCATGGGATGTGGAGGTTCACAATCTCCGTGTGTAGCTGGGTCTTGGTAGGAGTGTCACCTGGCAGCCATACGTGTCCAGGGCATGTAGCACATACCTGACTCCCTATGTAGCATATGTGTATTGACAGATTAACATGTGCTCAGTACATATAAATTGTTGTTGTAGTGCACTCACTCTTCCTTGTCACTTCCAAATTACTGCAGAGCGCTGCCACTTCCCCGACCAATTCCGGACTTGGCTGACATGCGGGAGAATGACTGTATATGCTGCTACCGCTTCCCCCAACCGTTGATTGAGGAGTTGACTGCAAGGCTGGCACCACACCTGCAACCGCTGCACTTTTATCCTATGGCACTGACACCCAAGCTGAAGGTAATGGCAGCCCTACATGTTCTTGCCACGGGTACCTTTCAATATACCATAACTCATGTTGGTGGCATGTCCCAGAGCATGTTCAGCCGTGTGCTGCATGATTTTTTAGAGGCCATGTTGCTTCACCTGGATGAGTTCATCCATTTCCCAACTCCTGAACAGTTGACTGGTGTCAAGCGTGGATTCTATGCCCTGGGAGGGATGCCCCATGTCATTGGGTCCATAGATGGGACACATGTGGCTTTGGTACCACCACAGGCACAGGAGGTAGCGTACAGGAATCGCAAGCACTTCCACTCCATCAATGCCCTTGTGGTGTGTCTGTCCAACATGGTGATTTCACATGTCTGTGCTCGTTTTCCAGGATCAGCACATGATGCCTACATCATGAGGCATAGCAGGGTGCCTGAAATGATGACGCAGCTGCGCAACGAACGAGCATGTGTTGTTGGTGGGTACACTCTGTCTGTCCTGTATTTTGCGTAGACTTCCAGCCCGACCGCTTCTCCTGTCCTACTTATGTACATGTGGTTTCCATGTAGGGGACGCTGGCTATCCCATCATGCCATGGCTGATCACACCTCTCCGCAACCCCAGCACGCCGGCCCAGCTCCGCTACAACACCGCCCATGGCCGGACAAGGCGAGTGATAGAGAGGACATTTGGCCTCCTGAAGAGCTGATTCAGGTGCCTACACAAGACCGGCGGCGCCCTCCCATATGCCCCGTTGAAGGTCTGCAAAATCTTCATGGTCTGCTGCATGCTGCACAACATGGCAGTTGAGAAAGCTGTGCCACTCATCCTGGATCAAGATGATCAGGACCATCCACCCGTGGAGGACGAAGGGCTTGGCAATGGGGCTAGTGAAGTGGAGGATGTGGTTCCGCAAGAGGACATCCGGAGTCGGCTCATACGCGACTTCTTTGCTTAGTGGTGAGTACCAGTGTCTGAGTGTGCACGCATTGGTCCCCGTGTGGCATGTGTTGCGATGTGTGTGTCCATCTGCATGTATGCCACGTGAGTCAGAGGTGTGTGTGGATGTGTCACTCGAGTGATGGTGCCAGTGATGAGTGTATTTCCCCAGTCATAATTGTGACCTAGCATGTTGTCATCCTTACATGTGTCGAGTACATGCACATGCAAGTGGCTGTGCTTTTTGTGGGTGACTTCTTGTGTGTCTCTCATCCCCAGGTACTTGCGCATGCCGTCTGCTGGTTGCATTGTTGTGGCACTGCTATTCCTCATGGACACGTCGTCGTGTGCTGACTCAGCGTTACACGCACGGACAAGTTTGGAAGTCTCCTTAGGGTAAGGGATGCATCAGGGGTGTATTGGGTGTGGCAGTTGTTTACGATGTGTGCACACTGCCCCTGTCGATGTTTGGGTCCTCTGCAGACATGTCGCATCACCATGGGACACATTACATGTAGCTGGATACACCTGAATAGATGGTCAGACTTGTTGACAGTCATCTGTAATGGGATAGTGGATTGTGATGATGGCATCAATGTGTGTAACACTGCCCTCGGACACATACGGTTTGCATGGGCTTGACATGGTGTGGGACTTTCACATCAGAGGATCAATGGGGTATGGCAACCTCTCCGTGAGCAGCAGGGGGTGTTTAGCTGTTACCCGACACTTGTGTGCCAGTTCCATGGATATCACGCATTTGTGGTGCAGAAGGGGGGTGCCAGTGTTGGACCCACATGTTAATCCACATGACCTGTGTATGTGTACTCCGAGATGCCTCTGCATTCCGGAATACATGACTAATAAAGGTGTCCCTATGCCTCCAAGGTGCCTCTTCTCAGTCAATGCTGGTGTGTTGCCACGGTGCATACGGCATGTCTGGCATGGTTTTCAGTGATAGTGGCTATGTGTCTATGTGTAGAGTAGCAAGATGCAAGCTGTTTGTGTGGGATTAGACTCTGTATTGTGTATGATGTCCATGAATGTGTGGGTATTGTGACATGTGCCATCCCCATGCATCCAACGTTGGCCAGGCCACCATTCTCTGCATCCACCTGACTCAAGCTTGCAGGACATGGTTCTGCCACCTGTCTACACTTACCTGGGTGCCCCCCAGGACACTCCACATGATCCCTGACCTCTGCGCATGACTGTTGCTGTACTCAATATGTCTGTCGGCACGGTTGTGCGGCCACCCCCTCAGCTGGTTGGGCCCATCATGGGTGTGTATGGTGCTCCATGTCTGTCTTGCCTAATACATTGTGACCCATGTGTGTCCTGTGCCAGACTCAGGCCCCAGGGTATGGATGGTTGAAGTCATATGAGAACTCAGGCATGGTTAGACTTTACAAGACACATGTAAGGTAATAATGCAAAATGTAGGCATCATCTCTTTATCGTTTAAGTTTTTATTTGTGTTGGGGTACGTGTTGGGGGGGGGGTATGACAAGAGGGGCTTTCCGGGTGTGTGGAATCCAAAGTTCACTGGGGGAGTTGGTGTCCTTGCCATTGGAAATCATCAGAGTCCATGCCACAGTCTTTGTCAAAATTGGTCAGACAGTGACCAGCAAGTCCATGTGGCAGAGAATGTCATTTGCTGATGTGCTGCTGTTGGCCCAGTGGGCCAGGTGCCAGGCCAGGTGTCCTGGGAGATGGTGCTGTTGCGCCGACCCTCACGGTCTTTTCCGTGGACGACCCGTCCTCCTGCAGGAACCCTCAGAAGCAGGCTGTGACGATGTTTGGGATGCTCCGTCGGATGTATCCTCCTCCTCCTGATCCCTCCCTGTGGGTGGTGATGTTCTTCGCCTGGTGGCACAGGGCGGGTTGCCCATGTTGTCGGCTATCCAACGGAGTGACCGGTTAATTCCCGTGAGCACCATCACGAGCTCAGCCTGTCTGTCCTCCATCCGCCCTTGGTGTCGCAGTTGACAGGCATGTTGCTCCGCATGTTGCTGGGCCTGCTGGGTCTTGATCTCCTCGAGGGTCCCCTTCATCTCGTTGAGGGTGGACACAACCTGGCTCATGCCCGTGGTGTCCTGCCGGTATGTGTCCAGGATGTTTCTTACATGGGAATATACCGGTTCCGCAGCCAACTGGTCAGGCTCGTGCCTCCGCCGTCCTCCACTCCCACCACCCCTGCCCACTTGCACCTGGCCTGCCCTTGTCGGCACATCGGGTCTCTGGGACCCCTGAGGGGTGGCATTTGCGTTGTCGCCTGCCTCCTCCTGGGTGTCCGGTACACCGTGTTCCTCCTGGTCAGCCTGGCTGCATTGTGGTGGTGGGGCAGGGATCCTGGGTGTCTCCTGGGATGTGGCAGGAGTGGGGGTGGTGGTTGGCCCAGTTGTAACTGACGCAGGTGCTGCAGGTGGTTGGACACCAGAGGGGCCAGGTTGGTCGGGGTCGTCCACAGAGTGGTGAGAGTCGTCGCTGCCGGTGGGATCATCATCCCGCAGAGCCGGGTCCTGTGAGTCTTCCCCCCAGTGTTGGGGGGTGATCCACGACCTGTGTGTGTGAGAGACAATGTTATTATTGTTCCATGCAACATCCATGTTTCATTAGTTTCAAAGTTGGCACATTTCCTCTGGGTATTTGGATATGTCTTGCATCCCACTCACAGTGCACTTGTGCATGGGTATGTCCCTTGGCCACTGCTTTTGAGACTTTACCTATGTGTGACACAGTCTTACTTGTTGTGTCAATTGTGACTGCAGTCAGCAGTGGAGTGAGCTGGTGTGGCGAGCCATGCATTGGCACCTTCCGTGTTGCACTGTACGTGGGCACATGGAGTTGTTCCACACACTTATGTAATGCAGGTAGCTGTCGTTGTGCTCGTGCACAGGTTGAGACATGGCCCAGTGTTTAGCCATGGAGAAGAGAGGGGGATTCAGGCACTGGCCACCCTTGTCTACATGCACGCAGTCCACCTGCTGACGAGCAGACATTCCCACACCACCCAAGGCTGAATTGGTCTCCCTGTGTATCCCTTTCTCACTCCCTCTCTGTCCCCCTCTCCCTCCCTCCCTGTGTCAGCCTCCTCCCTCTGTCCGTCTCCCTGTGTCTCCCTCCCTCTCTCTCCCCCTCTCCCTCCCTCTGTGTGTCACCCTCTGTCACCTCAGCCCAGCTTCCTAGGCACACACTTTTTGCAGATCTTTGAATGGCCCTTGGCTTGTTCATGTGAGTTTGTTTCTGATCTCCAGGCACCTATTGGGTGTAGTGTCTGTGTCTGCGCTGCTGCTGTGGTGGTGTGTGCTGTCACTCTTTCACAGTGTTGGCTGTTCATTGGCTGCAGTCATGTGCAAAAAGGTGCCTTCACCCCCATGTCTTCATGCAAGGCGTCCGCCATTTGCAGGCAAGTCTTTCCTGTGTGGGGACACACTGTTTGTCTGGCTGTGACCTAGGCCATATGGGCAGAGGGCATTGTTGTCTGCTTCTGAGTTGCACTATGTGATTTTTGAGGCCCACACTCCCGCCATCCGGGTTACCGTGTCTTGTGTTGGTGTTTTCTGTGGCCTGTGACTTGGCATTGTCCAGCTGGGTGCATGGGGCATGGTGGCGCTAGTGGCATGTGCGTAGCTTGGGGTGGTTGCGTGCATGATTGTGGATGACGTTCCCCCCATGTGAGGTGAGTTGTTTGTGTACTCACCAGGCTCTCGGAGTCCTTCTACTCTGTCCACTGCCACCATGTATGTATGTATGGCCATCACCTTCTCCTCCCAGGGATGGTATTGTACGCGTCTGCGGGGCGGCCCTCCTCCAGTGATGTTGGCCTGGTTGTGGTCGTCGGTCATTTTGCGGCGGACCGTCCTCCGCAGATCGTACCACCTGGCTTGGCATTCATGCCTGGTCCTTCTGGTGGACGCAACAGCATTCACAGCACCGACAATCGTCTGCCACATGGCTGTTTTTCGGAAATGCTGGTCTGTCTGACCAATGTTCCAAAGAGGTGTGGCTCGACTCTGAGGATTTCGTCGACAAGGACCTCCAACTCTTGGCTAGTGAACTTTGGATTATTGTTAGTGGGCATGGTGAGGGGTGTGGGTGTGGATGGTTGTGGGGGGTGTGGGTGTGGATGGTTGTGGGTGTGTGGGTGTGGTTGTGCAGGTGTGTGTGTGAATGTGATGATGGGGTGTTTGTGAAGGTGGTTGTGTGAAGGTGTGCAGGTGTAAGGTGTAGTGGAGGTTGTAGTATGGTGAGTTGTTTCTCGGTGTGGTCTGGCAGCAGTGGGTCTGTTGCAAAGGATCATGGTTTGTGTGTGTTGGGCCTTTTTATTGGTCCATTGGTGGGTGTGGCTGTGTTTGAACTTTGGTTGGGTGTGTTATAAGGAGTGGTTGTGTTTTGGGCCTCTGTTTGGGAGTTTGGCAGTTGCAGGTCAGTGAATGTGTTGTATTTGTGCTTGTTGGACATGTTTTGTGGGTTTGTGCGATTCGAATGGAGTCTTCTTGTGTTGTTTTGCTTTGTCCTTGTCGTACTTTAATATTCAGGACCGCGTAGGGGACAGGGCCCTACCCCTGTCTATCTTGGTATTAGCGAACCGCAAATGGTAAATGCGGCATGTACGAGTGCTTTATATACCGTTCTAGCTACGAATGCACTGTTTACACGTTATTCTGCTTCACTACGCGGGTTCCATTTTGGAAGCAGTGGCCATCTTGTCATTGCCCTCACATAGGCTATGATGGAGTTAATACGGGCCTCACAGTACATGGGCTTTCCCTCTGACTTCTCTGTGACCTGGGCAGCTGGCTCTGCTGCCCCGGGTCAAATAGTCTCACGAGCTCCCCTTCCTCCGTCCACCTGTGATTAGCATCAGGGCTTGACCCGTCATAAAACCCTTTCATTCTATACAATCCCCCGGCTAATCTCTTCCACACCTGCTTGTTCCTGCTTTATGACTTGTTTCCCAAAACAGGAGATGCTCATGTTTATTGGGGGGTCTCTTTACATCAAACATGGGATCTGAATCTTACTGTGTAAATCATTGTGGGCTGGCCGAACTGGAATGTGGGATGGCCATCATGACTCTGCCTTTTCTTTGTAATGTACACTTGTATATTGCCGTATCATAAAACCTAGGAATGTATGCTTGAGGCAGGGAAAAGCGTATTTAAGATGAAGTCCGTTCCTATGATTTTCAGCAGTCTCCTGAGAACATACACGCTGTTGTACTTCTAGGATACCTGTCATTGGTCTGCAGCCAATAAACGATTCTTTGACTTCACCCAGAAGACTCTGTGTTTCTGTAGGTCCGAAACAGGGTGAACCCAGAAGTCATAGGGTGTGTGCCCCTGCACCGCTGGGTCTAAATTACCCAGTACTTCATCCTGGGTGTGTACGTGTGTTTTTAGCGTCTGTACGGTGTGTACATCGGCCATTTTGTTTTACAGTGCTGTCCTTGTCTCTGGCTTGGTACGACTCGTACATGCGCGATGTTGGGTGAGGGTTCTGGTGTTGGGGCCTGGGGTGCGCTCCATACTTAGACTGTTGGGGTGGCGGTACGCTCCATACATACGCAGGTGAGGGTATGGGCCGTACATACACTGTTGGGGTGGGGTACGCTCCATACATACGCGGGTGAGGGTACGGGCCGTACATACACTGTTGGGGTGGGGTACGCTCCATACATACGAGGGTGTGGGTACGGGCCATACATACACGGTTGGGGTGGGGGTACGCTCCATACATACGCGGGTGAGGGCACGGTCCGTACATACACGGTTGGGGTGGGGGTACGCTCCATACATACGCGGGTGAGGGTACGGTCCATGCATACACTGTTGGGGTGGGGTACGCTCCATACATACGCGGGTGTGGGTACAGGCCGTACATACACGGTTGGGGTGGGGGTACGCTCCATACATACGCGGGTGAGGGTATGGTCTGTACATACACTGTTGGGGTGGGGTACGCTCCATACATACGCGGGTGTGGGTACGGGCCGTACATACACGGTTGGGGTGGGGGTACGCTCCATACATACGCGGGTGGGGGTACGGGCTGTACGTACGGGGGTGTACATACACGGGTGGGGGTTCGACTCGTACGTACACGGGTGTACATACACGGGTGGGGGTTCAACTCGTACGTACACGGGTGTACATACACAGGTGGGGGTTCGACTCGTACATACACGGGTGTACATACACGGGTTGGGGTTCGACTCATACATACGAGGGCTGGGGGGGTTGGGCGCGTACATACAGGGGCTGAGGGGGGTGTTGGGCACGTATGCGGGCACATGTCTCCATGGTTGCTATTGGAGTTCGGTGCGGACGGTGTTTTTTCCATCCGGTTGTAACATCAGACGCACGGAATGGATCGTACTTGCACGGTCGGACTTCACTTTTCACATTTGTACGGTAAATCGTCCGGGGACGTGTCGGACACATTTTCCGACCCGAGGACGTGTGGGGAATTATTCCCAATGCGATTCGTATGGAATTTTTCCCATGCGAATCGTAGTTGGCAGTTTGTACGGCACTTGTACGATTCGTACAGTAAAAAGACCGGATACGAGTCGTACGGGGAATTTTTTTCCAGGATCCTAATCGGCACCCATATGTTTGGAACACATGCCCTGACACAATTCTCTTACTTTTAGGCTGTCCTCAACCTTTCCATAGCCTTGAGGAAGACCCGCCATGACACCTATGAAATAAGCTGTTGTCAGGGTCGAAACGTCGGCGTAACTCGCTGGCTCAGTAATATCGAGTCTCCTGGTTGTGAATTTAGTGTATTCTTGCCCGCTACCAGAGATATTGATTAGACTTGTACTGACCCCTTCTGTGATTAAATTGTAATATCTATTGTGAATATTTGTACATATTTTGCTTGCACTTGTATATATTGCATTCACTTCACCACAGTCACTGAGCACTTATTTCACATGTCACTGTTTTATTGTCGACAACCTGAAAAATCTAGTTAAAATAAATATTCTGATTGAATTCAGCATTCATGAAGTGGTTTTCGCATGTGTTCCTGTTGGGTACTATTGAAAATTATATGGTACTATTGAAAAATCACATAATGTCTCACAACCTACAGCACCATTGTAGCTTTGTAGTTCCGTGCACAAGCAGAATCCCCGCAACATGGTGCAACTAACGTTTTGGTTTTATGATTGAGACGCCTTAGTAGTGCTTATATTTGTCCACAACACCCTCACTCTTGTTTCCGGTTGACGGGAGTGATGGTTTAAACCTACATATATAGTTGACTTATAGGTTCATTCAAGCTTGACAATTAAAAAGATTTCATTTTGAGTTACTTACCCTTTTTGTGTTACGGTTTAATATAGATTGTTTTTCTTCTCTGCGTCCTTATGGCTGAGGTTGCTATTGTAGCGCATAGTCACGCACCTCTCCTGCGACATTTGACTCAGTTCGGGGTGGCAGATGATGGGATGTCTGTTATCTTTGTAGTTAGTGCCGATGCATCGTTCCCCTATGAGCTTTTTTACTCTTGGGTTAATTTTCCGGGGGTGAATGCGGATGAGAAGAAGTTTCGCTCATACACTCCTACGGCAGTCCCAGTGAATTACATACCGTTTTGGACGCAGCAAATTCCAATTTCTGCTTTGCAGCATCGTATTTGGTTCAATGGGACACTCCCCCACACCGTAACTCCGGTTCGATTAGGTCCCTTGTCCATTCCTGGGGCCACTTGGCCAGTCTTGGCTGGGTTCACACTTCATACATGATATTTGAAAGCCCAGATTGATGACTTACGTTAACTACATACCGCCTTGATTGCGGTGCATAGGGCTTTAGTGCAATACGTCTCTCGCAATGTCCATGTGGGGGCACCTGG
This sequence comes from Triturus cristatus, assembly GCF_964204655.1. Lineage (NCBI taxonomy): Eukaryota > Metazoa > Chordata > Amphibia > Caudata > Salamandridae > Triturus > Triturus cristatus. The sequence continues at coordinate 163,818,736 of NC_140585.1, forward strand.
GGTTGCGACGCAAGCAGTTGGACAGGCCGTGATCACTATTGGTCCCGTCATGGTTAATTCGGTAATGGGCAAGTGCCCCCAGAATAGGGATGATATGCCTTATTGGCTTGCCGAGAAATTTGACCAGCTGGAAGCAGTGTTTCCAAGTTCTACTCCTGTGGAAAAACACAGGATTCTTACCATTAGTTTGCAGAAAGACTTAGTCCCAGAGGTAACAGATTGTGAGAACTGGGGTAAAGTATTTGCAGCGGTCTCCCGAAGTGATTCGGCACACCGTCTATGACTGTATTGCCCTCCGTGATTAAGCGTGTTCAGGATGAGCACGGTCCGGAGGCGGCGGTTGAGTTAGGAATGAGGCTTGTCAGTGTGTTCGACGTAGTTGCTGATCTCATGCTTGCTAACGCCAAGGGAGATGCAGTTAGCTCTCAGGAGTCAAATGAGCTGCGCCTCGTCGCCGACGTCAATAAACCCCGGCAGTTACCAAGGATTATTGTGGAGGCATATAAGACCATTGGCCACAATAGTTTGGGGGTTAAGCCTTTTGCTAAAACAACAGCGCAACCGCAAACTCAGACGGTTAAGTCTACTAAAGATGACTGTCTAGCTTTTCCTGGCCAAAATTGGAATACTAAGAAACAGGGGAAGCAGCAACAGAAACAGGGGTCTCGTCCAGCGTCACTAATACCAGCAACTGCTGAACGCACATATGAATTGCACGAACGCACAAGAATTAGGTTTCCTGATAGATTTCAGGTTCCTGAACAACGTTCTCCTCGTTCTTAACATGAAAAATCGGTCTCACAAGCTGGTGGAGGTGAACGTGGCAGAGGTCGGGGTGGCCCTCAAGGACGGGAGCAGCTCCGCCCAGCTGATGGTAAAGGCAAGCAGGATGAATTTGCACGTCAACGACCTCCATTTCAGAAAAAGTTAGTTGCTGCACTAACAGATAGTGAGAACACAGTTTCGGAACCTGACATGGGCACTAACGATGCTGGACAGCGCAGCGGAGGTTAGAATAGTGCGGCAAGCACTGCGTCCATATCTGAAGGCGACAGTAACTGACACATTTATTACTGTAGAAACTGCTGACACTAGAGTGGCTCCACCTGACAGACTATATGACATAGTTTGTTTAAATGACGGTGACATACAACGTACCATAAAAGGGATTTTTGGGGAAAATCTGACCTCTACATATGACATTTTGTTAGCCATGGCAAACTGGCCCCCAGCTTTTGTTTTGGCCACTCCCAGAGAGGAGGAGGTAATCCTCCCATCTTTTGCGCACGCAGTGCCAAAGGAGCAAGCCCAGAACTTTGCAGAAGAGTGGGCACAGGTGGTGCTTGCTCCGGCGTTGTACCGTACTCAGGTTGGGTGGGATAAATTATCACCAAGCCATGAGATTCCATTATGGTCTATGTCACAGCCACAACCCCAATATCCCATGCACCCAGAAGCTAGATCTCACGTCTCAGAAATCCTTGAACAATTGGAATATCAAGGTGTAATTGAAACATGTGTGTCAGCCATGAATAATCCTTTTTTCACTGTAACCAAACCTGATGGGCCGTAGCGCCTAGTTTTGGATTATCGGCATTTGAACTCTCATTGTCGGACGTGCATGGTACAGAATACCCATAGTGCTGCCCTCGTTGATAGTCTCATGAGAAAAAGGTTTAAAACCACACTTGACATCTCAAATGGCTTTTATAGCCATAACCTGTCCTCCATTAGTAGTCAATGGACAGCCTTTACTTCTGGCGGCAAACAAAAACAGTTTAAAAGATTTGGCATGGGCTACAAAAACAGTCCAGGCGTCTTTGCCGCACGTGTTGTCTCTCTGTTAGAGAGCAATGACCCTGATGCATACTCGTATGTTGATGATATTTATCTCACAGACGACGATTTATGGCCGCATCTGTGTCGCATTGACCGCATCATTGTCATGTTTGCGGACTTCAGTTACAAATCACACATTGCAGAGTATTCAGTGAACTCAACAACAAAGGTCGAGGTTTAGCACCTCACTTCCTGGAGAAATGCGCATCTTTGCGCGCTCCCACAACTCTGAAAAAGCTACAATCTTTGCTGGTTTTTTTTAATTTCGGGCATACTTACATTCCCGACTATGCCCAGCATATCAAGCCGCTATATGCCTTGGTACAACCTACTTTTACCAAATCTTGCTGGCTGCCAGAAAATTCAGCTATACTTCACTCTTTGTAGGCTGATCTTCTTGCTTCAAAATACTTATTGACACGTGATAACCACACAAACCTCGTAATAAGAATTGTGTCTGGCGCAGTGGGTTTCACGTACTTGACATTTAATGAAGGGGACACGGTCCCAATTGCTTACAAGTCACACTTGTACACTTCGGCTAAAATGTGCTTTCCCACCGTCGAGAAGGTGTTAACTGCAGTATAGATGGCGATTCTGAAAGAGAGAGCGCTATCGCAAGGGAAACGCATGTTGGTTGTCACACCGTATCCTGCCCTTGAGGCAGTGACGAAGGCCAGTGTACCAAAATCTAAAGCTTTGCATCCACATTGGATACAATGGGCCACTTCTTTGACGTCTCTGGATGTCACTTTCATTTTTGATGCCTCATTGCAGACTCAGGAGTATTTGCAATATGAATTTGTTCATCCAGCTCCTCTGTCCTTGAGCCCGCTTGAGGATTACCATTGTATCATTTACACTGACGGTTCGGCACAAGCATGCTTATTCGGTGGCCTGCGCAATAGTGGCTGGTACTTTTGTGAATGGAGAATTCAAGTCTGATATCGTGCATACGCAGCCATTGGGTGACTGTATCGCCCAGTTGGCAGAACTACGGGCTCTGGTGCTTGCACTGGAGTTTGCTGATCCTCGATTGACTACTCTTATTGTGAGTGACTCATACTACTATGTCCAGTCTTTCAATGACAATTTATTCTTTTGGTCTCAAAATGAATATTGTGATTCCAAAGGTAGCACAATCAAACATAAAATGTTTTGGGTTTAAGTTGTACAACTTAAACAAGGTCTGCCGCTCGTGAATGTAATTCATACTCTTGGTCACCAGCGCGTCGGGGTACACGCTGTTGGCAACAGTTTAGCTGATGAAGCAGTGAAAACAGCAGTGGCAACATATCTGGTAGCAGCAGTTACAAGATCCAAAAGTAAGATTGATGATGACATCTTGGCAGCCATTGCTGCAACAGAGAAGGGTTATAATTACCCTCAGGGTTTCCCTTCTAAATATTCTTACCATTTAAGTACTGATAAAGTTCCCTATGTGAGAATTAACGATATTGGCGGCAGGTTGATTTCCAACGCAGACCACAGCTGCTCACGAAGGTATGGCTTCAGCCCATGCAGGTATCTCTACTATCTTACAACAACATTACTGGTGGCGCGGATTGTATAAACAGACTTGTGTTTATGTCCTTACTTGTGACATTTGCCAGCAGATTAAATCTTCAACTGCTGCACGTCCACTTCAAACAAAGTTGTACATATCTAATAAACCACTTGGGTGTGTTTATTTGGATCACTGCGGTCCTTTCTCCTTAGGTACTGCGTATAAGTACATCTTATTTGAAGTGGATTCGTGCACACGCTTTCTATGGGTCTGGCCACAAAGGAGTGCTGATGCTTGAACCGTCATCAGGGATTTGCGTGTGGTATCCTACATTCGGACCAGGGTCCAGCGTTCGCCTCTAAGGCGTACAAGGATGCCATGAGATCGTTGGGGGTCCAAGTCAAATTTTCATCTCCATATAGGCCTGAGGGCAATTCTGTTGTGGAGCGAATGAACCGTGACTTAAAGCAATCCTTGACAGCTAGGCTTTTAGGTACTTGTAGGATCTGGATGGCCCATTTGTATAGCGTTCAACGTGCACTTAATAATCTCGCTAGAAGGTCTCTGGGTGGATGCACCCCATACGAAATGCTCTTTGGCATAAAAATGTTAGTCCCGGACCTTGATGGTCTAGACATGGCAGCATCGGCATCACCCTTTGACGTAGATGATCATTCTGATGTGTTACAGAATCTACAAGAGACTCGAGACAGTCTTGCAAAGGAACACTTGCCCTTCACAACTGATGCTGCACTTCAGATTCTGGTAGTTGGCTGGCTACCTCGAGTTGGTGACCTGGTCTGTGAGAAGGTGGAGAACAAGAAGGAGTTCAGCCCCTCTTATCGTGCACCTGTTCCAGTGCTTGGCGTGCAGGGTAGAAGAACAGTCATCTTACCTCCACTTCCTGGTCGCAAGGATAACAGGTACATCTCCATTGACAATGTCAAACTACAAAGAGTGGCCGATTCTTCTTAGTATGTCTCCAGTGGTCTCTTGTCCAGCAATGCTGAGAAATTCTGTTTTGGCTCCGGCAAATACGAACAGGCCTGACTTTGCCATTGAGATGCATACAGTTACTAATCCTTTATTGACTCCACCGGCTGGTGTTCCCAAGAAGATACTGAGTATACCTATCCCACAGATGTGTTGTTGCCTGGTTTGCAATCAAGTGCAGTTGACCAGTCACGTTTTTCGTTTGACACTAACTCTACAGCATCGAGTGCCCCATTGAAAATTTTAATTTTTGCTGTTTGGTTTGAGACATTTTTTAATTCACCCTTGGACTTACATTTGGCTGGTGCTCATATCTATTTTTTTGTTCATGTCAATTGGATTTGTAGTTTTCTTTTTTCGTCTAGAGAATGGACATTATCTAATTGAAAGATCTGCAATTAGATTAATTGAACTTTGGCACCCCACTCTTCATCACACATCATGAAGAGGGACCAGACATTTGTTAATATTACTGCCTGGCCTATGTTAGATGGTATTGTATGGGATGCTGTAAAGTTTCAAATTCATGGCACTACAGTGGTGATTAACGTCCCCAATGTACTTTGTGTTTCTATGGGGGATGTTGTGAAACAAAACACACGCTCTGATGATTGGGATGTCCAAGGCGTTGAGGCTCTTTTTTCTGATTTGAAATATTATGCTGCTTTTGATGCTGAAGATTTGTATTTAGACAAATCATTTCCTGCATGAAGCAAATACATTTAGAAATGTTGGTAATTATACACAGTGGGAACATTGTCCAGCTCCCATTGAAGGCAGTTCCAAAACTCTAGTGAAAAAATTAACATATTTTACCGATTTCAGTGTATCTAAACTTGAAGCCTTTTATTTTAAAATGTCTGCAAAGTCAACTTCCAAAATGAGACTGACACACACTAAATTACTGTATTCAAAGTCCTTTATGGATGCATTAGCTATAGGTGGCTATGAGCTGGGAAAGATACCATTGATCTTAAATCTGTTTGGGGTTCTAAAACCTGGCAGGTGCAAAGCTCTGAGGCTTTGCATCGTGCGTGCCTTGTCCCGAACCATATGTTATTTTAGAATTCTACTATTTTTCAGACCACCTGCTTTGAATTGGCTACTTCAAAAAAGATGAGCGCTCCTACTATTCCTGATCTGGGTGCTTCTCCTTCCTGGGGCAATCACACAGATCTGTCTCTTGATAAATTGTAGTCATTAATTACTAATACATCCTTCAAAATTTCCAACTTAGATCCCAATGGATGGTTGATATGGCAGAAAACTTCAGACTCATGTCAACATCGTTTTCTGGGGCTGAGATCCGGCTACACACAGGTTAGGGGGTTGATCCCCAGTTTGAAACCTCCCATTCTGTTACTACCTATTCAGTAGGTAAATTATATCAAAACTGGCTTAAACATCCACCTTAGTGTCAGTTAAGCTTCATTTGTCCAAATTAACTGACAATTTAGATTTGAAGGATTTTGTTAAGGGCCCTGTGGGTGGCAAGTCCAAAAGATGGGTGTATGCTGTTTACAACGAAGTTTGGAAATGATCTCAAATTGAAGCTGCTTCTAGGTTACGAGCAATTGATCAAGCAAATTTGGAAAAAGGGCTTGCTGTCATTGATAATAGCATTAACACTCTTTCTTCCAGAATTTACTTGTTAGATAATATTGTTTCATCTGTCATGGATATTGTACAGGATGACATGTCTGTCCTATACCATGGTCAAAATCAATTGCATTCTATTATGCAGTTTGCATGGATTATACAAACATTGAAGGCTGGGAAAGTTCCCTGGGACTATATGAATACATCGTCTTTATTCCTGCCTTTTAATCTGACTGATAAACAACGGCTCATGTCCATGAAGGATGCAACATATTCCCTATTGCATATTGAACAGTTGGAACCTTTACCATTCTCTGCGGCCGAGTCAAACTCAGCTGTGTGGCTTATCCATGGGTTAATCACACTACCTTTTCCATTGTTTAAGTTCACTTCATGTATGAAACACTATGCCTTAGGCAGATATGAACCGCTAGGTACCGCTTTCCTACATGAAGTTTGGTCGCTCCCATTTACATACAGGTGCCTGAGAGAGGGTAAAGATGTTTATTTAAAAGGAGAGGAGTGCACTTCCACACCTGATCATTCAGTAGTTTGTAGGAACATCCAATTGCATTGCGCTTGCAATGTTCACGCCCCGAATTTGGCTTACATTTTGAAGGGAAATCCTGTGCCAACGACTACACCAACATTCACGTTTTTAGCTAACGGTAGCTATTTGCTTTTAAATAATGAAGCGTGTTGCGGGATGCTGGCCGGGATTCCGTACATTGTAACTGTCTCCCAACGAGTAGTCTGTTGTAAGAATTAGGGGTGGGCTGAATTTGCGGAGTTGCCTTCGCAAACTTCAGTGAAATGGCACGAAATCTCCACGAACATGCTGAACTTCACGTGCTGGCGGCGATTTTGCTGCGCCTGTTGTAATCTATGAAGGCTAATCTACTGGCTAATCAGTGAGTGCTACCTCGTTGGGTAGATGTATAGTGCTTTTTCCTACACTACAGCTGCGTAAAGGGACAGAAGAGTTGTCTCCCTCCAGTGACCGTATGTGTCTGTAACTTTGTCACCGCGCCAAAAGGAACTACACGGGGATTGCGCTCGAGAAACTCATGGATGCAAAGACCTCCATCAAGGAATACAGCTAATTGTACACAGATTATGAAGAATTTACAATCATATATATTTTCTGCCTCGCATAGAAACACTGACATCTTGCCACATTGTAATCTGGTTGCCTTTAACACCGAGGTACAACTGAATGTGTCACTGACTGCTACACATCAATAGTCAGAGAATGGGGACCACTTGTTTCAAATGACTGCAACACGCAGCTAAATAATATAGTAAGTTTTAGTTTATTATTTTCTTTGCAAATATTTGAGCATGGAAGCGTATTTGTAAATCGAAACAAAGAGGGCAGGCAACATTCAGGAGGGGGAAACAGGGAAATAAGTTGTTTATTAAGAGCCACCTTAATGGTGAAAATGGGGATTTTTAGTTCTCTACTTCAATGTTTTGATTTTTCTGAAAATTCTAGCGGTCACAGAAGCACTTACTAAACAACAAACAAATGCCACGTTCATTGTCAATGGCCAAAACGAGCCTTGCGCTGTTCTCTCTCCCTCTGAAGTCATGCACCTTGCTCAGGTTTCTTCCTTAGAAAGCAGTATCATTTTACACACGTGACTTTCAGGAAGAGACCAGAAACAGGCAGACACCAAGAGAAAAAGATGAAAAGAAGGAAGAGAGCATTTCAAATAAGGGGGTGCCACAAGTTTACCTTAAATAGAGAAAACAGCCCTGAAAATGGGTTGGGCGAGATATACGAAACACATTTTGCTTTTGTAAATTGTTCATTTCCTCATAGCTTGCCAGAAAGACTAGACCACACTTCTCCTCCTTTTCTTGACTTAGAGGAGAGGATATGACATCTTGGCAACCTTCCACTTCCAAAGTGCATCTGTGCACAGAACAATTGCAGCAGTGAGCTCATTATTTTGTTACCCTTCCTGTTCACATGCCACTTGATTATAAAGGGTCAGAGACCGATCAGAGCAGCAGATGAGGAGAAAGCAGCCTCCTGGTCACACTTCCTGGTGAGGTTTAATTACCACATGCATGCCCCCGAATTCCATTGCATCGCGCATCGCGGAAGTTTTGACATTTCGCGTTCCGCGCGGAACGCAGAAATGCCGACATTTTGCAAGTTCCGCGTGCGGAACGGAATTTGCCACCCACCCCTAGTAAGAATGTGCTTTTCCCATCCCCGCATTGGAGACTCAATGTATCCATCTGGCCTTCCATACCAACCTTGAAAGCAGAGTTCAACAAGATGAGCAGAATAAGGGCTCTATTGTCTCAAAAAGAAGTCGCCCTAACTTCCTCTCGTGAAACATTTGTCCTTCACGTAGCTAACACCCGCATCAAGGTGCATGCTCTTTTAAATACTGATCTCCCACTTCATTTTGGTGCTCTGATTCACACTATATTCAATGCCTCGTCAACAACTGGCTTGGCGCATTCTTTCAAAGTAGTAGGCTCCGGCCTTGTGACCTCGTTCCAAACAATATTTGGTGTGATACCGGCATTTTTTCTTTCTATTTTTTCCAGCGTCTTTGGCGGACTTCCGTTAATCCTCGCCTTGACTGCTGGTGTGCTGCTGTTGGTTTGTTTGCTCTGCAATGGCTGCACGATCTGTGTCACACAACAGCCTGCTCCGGCTGCTTCAGCTGTGCGACCGGATGCTTGAATACTATGGAACACTACCTCTGGCCACTTTGAGTGTAGCCTATGGATTGTCCTTCCGGTTCTCATACTCTACTTGCGTTCAACCTGTTTTCCATTGCCTTGAATGTTCTTTTGAATGGGTTCTGGATTTGTACCTGTCAAACACGGCGTCTCCTGCCCCGGATTATGATTGACTGATGAGTCCCTTAGTGGCTCATGAGTTGGACTGTTCTGGCATCGGGATTATGGCCTGTGCAGCTGCGCATGGAATCCTAGGAAATTGGGATATATATGCAGCAGCACCTGACTTCCTGGCGCGAAGTTATCTTGAAGAACACGCATGTTGTCCTCTGATGGTGCAATAGGCTCCGGTAATCGAAGAACATGTATGTTCGTTTACTTTATTAGATTGGATGGCTGAATCATTTACTGAAGATTACAATGACTTCCTCTTGGAGGCTGTTGCAACATACTGTGCCTATACGTTGATGGATTAAATTGGCAATTATCCATCTTCCGCACGTATTAACTAATTTTTTTTTTTACTTTTTATCATTTTACTCCAGGATGGGCTCCAGGATGGGCTGTATACGAATTGGAAATATATGAACTTCGTTCTGTCTCACTCAAACTTGAACTCTGCGTTCCTACATTGCTTCCCTATTTTGTTCGTGGTCCGATTAAGGGAGCGTGTAGTGGAGACAGGGTTTTGCCTGCACACATTGCAACGTTGGCATAAGCGTTTTAGATTTTAACGCCATCTTGCCACTTTGCTGCTTTTGCACACGACACTACAGGTAGCTGTTATTATAAGTAAAACTGCTTGCTTGCTTTTTCTTCATATGAGAACGGTCTGTTTTTCACATCCCTAGACGTGCACCGCGACCTTAGTCTGAACACTGTGTGCAGAAACTGTCAAGGTCAAATAACAATGTATGCTGTTGAATTAAGGTTGATTGGCCCACGCTCTAGACACAACAAGCACACAGATGCAAATATCTGAAACTCAGGTGCCTTTAATATTGCATTGCATGCATGATGTTGGCATTCTTGGAGAAAACCTTTCCAGACACAGAGAGCAGTGCTGATCCTGTGATGTGATTCACCTAAGCTGATCTTTGAGGTATGAGGTTCCCCATTCAACCTAGAGACCTTCTATTATTATTATAAAACTAGCTTACTAGCCAGGGGAGGGTGGTACACAAGGTATTATAGTACCTGTTTCCGCTATCATTATAATATGATTTCTCCCTTTGTTTTCTATGGAATTATAACAATGCTGATGGTTTTATTTCTGATCATTTGTTTGCTTATGTTAGCAAAAATACTGCATCTTAGAGCACGTAGTTAAAAATAAACATGTTAAACTTTTTCGTGCCTCTAATTACTCACGTTGTGGACTGATAAGATATGAGAATAACAACGAAAAGGTATTCTTGATTCCCACCATTCCTGAGAGTAACCTAAGTCGCTTGTTCTGGGTTGTCTAATCATTGGTAGCTTCGCTGTAGTACGAAGAACGAATGAGACACTGATGCTAGTCGTATAGGGGTTCTAGGTACTGAGGTGAGTTTTTTGGTACACCACAATTCACTGAGGTCCTGGTTTCCTGTGCATAGTTCTGTGCATGAGCAGAATCCCAACAACAAAGTCTTGTACTGGTAATGATAAAGGTAAAGCCCAGCAAGATTTCTACCAAAGTCCCGAGTTCTTTGCTGTCTACTACGGAAAGACCACAAGCAAAAAACCTTCAACTAAATATAACATCAATATAAAAAAAAAACAATCCATGAAAAAAGAGATACTGTGTAGTGTAAAGAACGCTTATGTTCCTTAGCCAGTTAAACATTTATAAGTGATTTATAACAAGTCTTTTGCTTGTTCGTAGTTGGCGTTAGAACAAAGGGCAAACCCAATAGTCACTGAGACCTGGGTAACAAACAGTGGAATAGAAATGGTCCCAGAACATACGTAAAATTGAAAAAGGTCAACAAAATAACTGTTGCAACGAATAAGGCAGAACCAAGGTGTTATTTAATCACACTTGGAGCAGGCACATAAATGCATATGAAAAATCACACTATTTACAAAAGTGCAGGGTGCCAGGGGGAAGGGGAGGGAGTGACGAGTTAGGTAGGGTAGTAGGATAAGTGACATATAAACATTCATAACAATAGTACAAATCAAATGGGGTCTTCCTCAGGACAGAGAGGATGGTGGAACGGGGAAGGTGGGCACCGCAGCGTAGATCGGTATGTTGGGTGAATTGAATCACTGCAACTGCTCGAATCTGACAGCTGTCAGATTCGAGCAGTTGCAGTCACGAACGCCGCTTCAAGAGGCTGTTTTTCCAGTGATTCAATTCACCCAACATACCGATCTACGCTGCGGTGTGATATGACGGAGTAATCAATCCCTCCCTTTTGTTTCGATTAATACACGTGCCTTTCACTCCCACCCGACTTTGGAGCCTTCTTGCCCTGATGCTAAGCTGACACTGATTAGATGTTCGTTCTTTAAACTGGTGCCCACCTTCCCCGTTCCACCATCCTCTCTGTCCTGAGGAAGACCCCACCCGTAAGGATTTAATCAACCTACCTTGGAAGAGGGGTCGAAACGTCGACATCTCACCATGCCAGTACCTTCAATAGTGCGTTGAGCACTGTGTACTTTTACTTGTATATGGTTATTGGGCAAAACATTCAATTCTGTCAATGAATGACTCTAATCCTGATTATTTGGCACGACAGTAACGTGCCCAGCAATTGATTTGTACTATTGTTATGAATGTTTATATGTCACTTATCCTACTACACTACCTAACTCGTCACTCCCTCCCCTTCCCCCTGGCACCCTGCACTTTTGTAAATAGTGTGATTTTTCATATGCATTTATGTGCCTGCTCCAAGTGTGATTAAATAACACCTTGGTTCTGCCTTATTCGTTGCAACAGTTATTTTGTTGACCTTTTTCAATTTTACGTATGTTCTGTTCGTAGTTGGCAGCAAGTAATTTAGGACTCTGGTAGTGTATTTTCACTGTTCTGAATACAGCCTGAGTGAATACTTCAGCTGGGGCAAACATCCGTGTAACTTCAGCAGGCTAACACACAAGGACTGTCCTGAAACACTAAATACCATCAACGACTGCTATGTGCACTTTTTAACAAAACTAGACACAAATGGGAATATACATTCAACCATGTCATTAATGCTAGGTAAAAATGTACCTTGATATGTATACTGGTCCAATAAGAATTGGTAGTATTTATTTAATGTATTTATTAGGCCCTGTGATTTTGTTCCATCCATCATCTGGCAAAATTACGATTTTACCAGAGCACCAGAATAAAAAATAAAGGAAGGAGAAGAGTTGTTTGTATTTGGCTGGTTCCTAACTAAAGTGATCTGGTGTGCAAAATATTCATGTTCTGGGATGAGGTCTGAGTAAATACCAGTGGCTGAGATTAAATCATGAATTGCATCCATCACTTTTTTGTATACTTTAGTGTCTCACTGTAAGTGGGAAGGGAATGTCCAGTCGTGGTTCCTTTGCCCGCTGTTTCACTGGAACCAACCTGTATCTGGTTTATGGGCCCTTAATGGGTGAAACTACTCCTGGATTGCTTGTGTTCCATTTGAGAGAGAAAATGGCCTGGTGGTTTAGGCTAGAAAGTTCCCATTAAAGCACTGTCAAGACTACTTCGCTTATGGCTGGTCCTAACTAAGATGACATATTGTGGAAAATAATGATGGGCTGAGATGCAGCCCAAATAATTACCAGTCTAAGAATAATTCAAGCATTCCATTGATCACTATTTTATGTACTTTGGTATATTGCCCTAAGTGGAATAGGAAGGTGTATACCCAAACAATTGTCCCATACACACTGTGTCAGTGGAACCAATCTATACCTGGTTTATTGGCCTTACGATGACTAACCCAGCCCTAGTTGCTTGTGTTTCAGTTCTAAGAGGACCTAGTCTAGCAGTTCAGGCTGGACTGTTCCCATTGGCAAATGGTCAAGAGTTATGTACATATGGCTGGAACGTAAGTGGAATGACCTGGTGTGCAAAGAAAATGATGGGCTCTGATGGGGCTCCAAGTAACTACCAGTGAATAAGATTCCCTGATACAGTTGCCTTGATAGAAAGGCACTTCATAGTCTGGATGGTGGGAATCTTGGCAGAACTCGCTCCAACAGCAGCTTCAGCCTCTGACACTGTCAAAGAGGGAGCAGGAATCTAGTGGAGGCGGCTGGACTGTATCAGTGTTCCCTCCAGTGACCAGCCAACATCTAAATAGACCAGGAGGACTTCCAAGGTGGCAAGCGGTAAGACCGCCAAAAAAGCAATGGTGGGATCTGTCCTGAAAAGATATAAATCATGCCCTTAGCCAATGTCTAACCTAGGTAATGGATAGGATCTTTAAACTGTGTCCCAAACCATTCTACTCAGATATGCACTATACATGGTGAATGTCAAAACACAAATATCCCTTTTATGTATGTCCTACTACCAAATAAACAAAACAACAAACACAACAAGCTCTTAAACCATATAAAACATGCAACAAATAATTACTACCTCTAAAAAATAATCACAGACTTTGAACAACCCATGATTCAAACTATTCTTAAAATATACGCCCACACAGCCAGTCAAGGCTGTTACTATAATTTCAAAGTATATGGAGACATATCCAAAAGTAAACATTCAGGGGCATATTTACAAGGAATTAGCATAGGGAAACACCACAAATCATTTTGCTGCACTGCCTTATACCAATTCAAAGGGCGGGAATGTACCTTTCTGTCAGTTCTGACACCCTTGCACCATGTAAGGGTGTCTGTGTTGTTGGCACAATTAATTTGTGCAGGAAAAGGCACCTCCTGCACAAAAACAATAACAAAAGGCATTTCCCTCTTTCTATGTGTGCCTGCTTTGGGGACGCACATGATTTTGGCAGCATCAAATTCCACTGGTGTTGAGTAGGAACACCCACAACAACACACATGGAATGCCTCATTCAGGCAGAGTAAGTCAAGACAGCGACTTGCGCTACCTCACATAACTCTATATCTACAAGGCCATTAAAAGCCACGCAGGGTGGCTTTACATGGCCCTGTAGATAAAGCTAAGGCCTGTGCACCACCAGAACATCACAAACAGTGAAGTTCCAACTGCGCACATGGCTTGTAAATATGCCCGAAGTTTAAAATATTCCACAAAGTCAATTTGCCTTTGAAATCAACAAATAGTAGCACCAGCCTATGTCCATGTCGCATGAGGTAGCCAAACACTGCAATCTATAAATAGAAAGCTCTTTCTACCAACAAAATGAAGACATACTTAGTCCCCTAATGGACTATTTTGTAGACACTTGGGTTGACAAACTGCATCACTCTGGACACAGATGCCAACACAAATTCAAAATACCATGGTGGAATGTCTGTGACAGCACCTTGGCACAGAAAGCCTAAAACAAAACAGTGGAAGGATGGCACAATGCCTTCCAATCCACAATAGGCAGGACTCAACCTGCAATCTACAAATGTATGGTGCCATTACAATAAGAGGAAAGCCTCCAAGAACTAAAAATTGAGCAACCTGTTATTCGAATTTTCCCTCAACATAGCAAACAAACCCAAAGGATGTATGACATGCTACAATTTAAATGTAAGCTTTTCATAAATAACAAAGGACTACCAGGTACATGCATCAATGTAGGCTTTTGCGATTCCTTAATTGCGATTATTAGGGAATTGCAATTATTGAATTGCAAAAGACTATGCATGTAGGAATCGCTATAAAATTAGCGATTCCCAAACATTCCTTAATTGCGATTTGCAAATTGCGAGTCGCAATTAAGGAATGCCTTCCCATTCATTCCTATGGGCCTATAGGCCCATAGGAATGAATGAGAGATTGCATGCACAATTTGCGAGTACCAATAGGGCATGTGTGTGTAACCTAAAACTTTGAAATATGCACTTCAAAGTTTTTGCAAATTACCATCAAGTTCAACTTCATGGTAATTTGAGCCCCCTAGTAGCGAAATCACTATTTTTAAGCGGTTCTTGCATTGCATTGAAGGAATCGCAAAATGTGATTCCTTAAATGCAATTGCAATTTGAGAAATCGCAATTAATTGCGAATTCTCAGTTTGCGAGTGCCTTGAACCTTGATGCATTACAAATACCCTTTTTGCAGGTGCAAACGGCCGATGTTTGCGAATCGCACCGTTTGCGCTCGCAAAAATGGTTGATGCAAATCTTAATTTACCAAAGTCCTAAAAAAGTACACCACAATGTAAGGCAACACAGCAACTCTATTTAAAAAAAGAATAAATATAATAAATATAATATTATATTAGATCAATGGAACAAATATTTAAAATAACAATATTAATAAAGACTCATATAATAAAATGATATCTAAATAATTTTTGAAAATTAACCCTCATCAACCTAAATAAATAAAATAAAATTCGATCCATTCAATTCAATCCATTACATAAAATATTATAAAATGACATTTCCTATTCAAAATAAATGAAAGAGTCAAAACGTACTGTTCTGTAAGATCTTTCTCTGATTCCATGTAAAAAAATGGTAATCCATCAAAAATTTGATAAATGAATCTCAAAATCCCTCTAAAAATGCAAAAATATAACAATTCTAAATGAAGTCCATTGAACTAATCTAGATGATCAAGGTTCCATAAAAAAACTGAAACACGGTTTTAAAAAAAGACCTGCTCTAGGAAACCCGAAAAAACACCCAACTTTATTATAAACCAAACTGATTTTCTTTTTTTAAAAAACAACTTCAATGCCATAGAAAGTATTTGTTGACAAAAAAGAGTAAAATAGGTTTACAAAACCCGCAGTTGGGAGGACTGCTGCGTTCCTGCCAAGCATATTACAAGTTTTGTCTCTGCCACTATTTTCATGGCAGTTCCTACACCATGAAAACCGTGTCATAGTGGAGCCAAAGGGGTGGTCTACAGGGTCCCCTGCTGCCTCAGGGCCATGGGGTGCATGCAGGGGGGCACATGTTATGCACCCCATCGGCATGTACCACAGTACCTGCACAGCATGGTCTGCAGCAGTGGGACCGCCAAAGAACCACCCACCATTGACTGTAATAGTAGTAATCTGGTGGGCAGTGCACACACAGGTTTGGCGGTGTGGAAGCTGGGGCGGGGGCACTCCCATACCACCATACTCCTAATCGGGCCCAAAATGAGTAAGATTTGGTATTCTCAATCTAATCAGAATCAATTTGGGGAAGGTGATGGTCACTAAAGGATGACATTTACTATTCCCACTCCACTCTTAACCATACTGGGGAAACTGTTGGAAAGTAAAGGGGTGTTATTCTTTATTCCCACTGTAACATAACCATATTGGGGAAGATGTTGAACACTAAAGGGGTGGCATTCACTAGTCCCACTCCAATGTGTCCATATAAGGGAATGTGTTGCACATTAAAAGTTTAACATTTGCTATTCCCACTCCAAAATAAAGGGTTTTGAAACTAAAGGAGGGTCATTTACTATTTCCACTTCAACGTAAACCATATTGGGGAAGATGTTGGACACTAAGAATGTGATATTTAGCGACCCTTGACCCTGTATCGGGCAGGTCGCTCCCCACGCTGCACAGCACTACCAGTGCATCGTTGACCCTGAGCCCGCTACTGCTGCTCACTGTAGGTTTGGTCTCGTGGTCGACAGCTCTCGAGCTCGCTCAGCCCCTTCTGCCAGCTCTGCCGTGACTGTGCTGTCTGCCTTGCTTCAGTAACCCACTTTAATCCTTGTGACTGCTTGTCTCTTACTTCATTCCCTGTGTCTATTTTTCCTGCTATTTTGTGCCCTTTCCTGCCTTCTGTTACCCCCGCTCGCTTTACCCTTCGTTTTCCCCGCCGCTGCATCCCCTTGAACCACCGCCCCCCTTGTCGCCCATTCTCTTCCTCGCTCCCACCTCCCAGCTGCTCCTCCCTCCCATTTCCCCTTATATGGCAGCCGCTGCACGGTGAAGGGAGCGACCCTTAACCCTGTTTCAGGCAGGGCACTCCACACACCGCACAGCACCACCAGTGCGTTGTTGACCCCGAGCCCGCTGCTGCCGCTCACTGTAGGTTCGTGTCTCATGGTCACCAGCTCTTGAGCTCGCTCCGCCCCTTCTGACAGCTCTGCCGTGACAGTGCTGTCTGCCTTGCTTCAGTAACCCACTTTATTCCTTGTGAGTGCTTGTATTTTACTTGATTCCCTGTGTCTGTTTTTCTTGCTATTTTGTTCCCTTTCCTGCCTTCTGTTACCCCCGCACCAGACCACCTGGCCCCCGCGACCACCACGTCCATCTCCGCTACGATACCAGCATCCTCCACGCACTCAACACCGGATGATCAAACACCTGCTTCCTGGCTGCCCCGAAGCACACCAAAGGACCCTTCTCCTGCCGGAACTGCAGCTTCACCAGCATCCAGTCCGCCACTCCACCCACCGTGAAAGAACGCAACCACCTCAGATGCATTTTGCTCAACACCCGCTCTGCCCGCAAACACACCGTCGAGCTCTGGGACCTACTCGTCCTGGCTGAACCCCTCCCCGGCACCCAACATCGCCATAGCCATCCTGGATGGCTACAAGATCAGCCGCAGGGACCTCACCAATGGAGTAGGATGAGGAATCACCATCGTCCACAGGATCACTCTCAGAGTCTCAACCAACACCGACGACACACTCAGCAGCGCCGTAAAACTGCACTTCCAGATCCACACCGATCCCAACACCACCCTCAGAGGAACCCTCATCTACAAACCCCCCGGACCACGAGCACAGTTCAGTGACTCCATTGCCGAATTCATCAGTACACACGCCCTCGCCTTCACAGACTACATCCTTCTCGGGGACCTGAACTTCCACCTCAAGAACAACAACGACAGCAACTCCACCACCCTGATTGACAACCTCGCCAACCTTTGACTCAGACAACTCGTCACAACACCCATCCACTCTGCCAGCCACACGCTTGACCCCATCTTCTCCGCAAGCTCCCACATTTCCTTCAGCGACACCACCGAACTCCACTGGACCGGCCATCGCTGCATCCACTTCACCTTCCGGAAACTAACCACACACCACCGCACCCAACAGATCCCCTGCCGCTGCTGGAGAAAAGTCACCAGAGACCAACTAACCACCACCCTCGCCAGGAGAACACCCACCAACCACACCAACCCCAACACCGCCGTCCGCAACCTCCGACAATGGATCAACGAATGCGCCAACACCCTCGCCCCATTCAAGAAACCCTCCAACAGACACACCAGCAAGAAAGCCAGCTGGTTCACTGAGGACCTCCAGGCCTCCACGCAAACCTGCCGAAAGCTAGAGAAGAAATGGCCCCGTGAACAGACAACGGACAGCTACGCAGCCCACAAGTACGCCACCCGCAGTCACCATCACCTCATCAGATCTGCCAAAAGGACCTCCTTCAAAGATCGCCTAGACAACAATGCACACAACAGCAAAGAGCTCTTCAACATCGTGAAGGAACTCTCCAACCCCAGCTCCAACACCAACGACATCCCACCTTCGCAAGACCTGTGCGACTCCCTTGCCATCTTATTTCATCGCAAGATCGAAGACATCCACGACAGCTTCAACGTCATGACCGCCCCGACAACCACTGAGACCTCCACCCCCACGGCCACCATCCGCACCGATCCCCTGCTCTCCTGGAGCAACATTAACGACACCATCAAAATCATGCACACCATCCACTCCGGATCTCCGCCTGACCCATGCCCACACCACATCTTCAACAAAGCCAGCACCACCATCGCACCCCATCTCCAGAAAGCGATTACCATCTCCTTCGAGACAGCGACCTTCCCGGAGAGCTGGACGCACGCTGAGATCAACGCCTTACTCAAAAAAAACAAGGCCTACCTCAAGGACCTCAAGAACTTCCGGCCCATCTCCCTGCTCCTGTTCCCAGCGAAAGTCATCGAGAAGACCGTCAACAGATAACTGACCTGCTACCTCGAGGAGAACAGCATCCTGGACCCGTCCCAGTACGGGTTCCGCAGCAACCACATCACTGAAACTGCTCTCATCGCCGCCACCAATGACATCAGGGCCCTGCTGGGCAACGGAGAAACCGCGGCCCTCATCCTCCTGGACCTGTCATCCGCCTTCGATACTGTCTGCCACCACACCCTACGCACACGCCTGCATGACACTGGTATCCGAGACAAGGCTCTGGACTGGACCACCTCCTTCCTCTCCAGCAGAACCCAGAGCATCCACCTCCACCTTTCCGCTCTAAAGCCACCGAGATCATCTGCGGCGTACCCCAGGGCTCATCCCTTAGCCCGACATTGTTCAACGTCTACATGGCACCGCTCGCCCACGTCACCCGACTGCACGACCTCAACATCATCACCTACACCGACGACACCCAGCTGATCCTCTCCCTCACCAAGGACCCCCTCACTGCCAAAACCAACCTCCACGAAGGAATGAAAGCTGTCGCCGAGTAGATGAAGAACAGCCGACTGAAGCTAAACTCAGACAAGACGGAAGTCCTCATTCTCGGCTCCACCCCCTTGGCCTGGGACGACTCCTGGTGGCCGACCACACTGGGAACAGCACCAACACCCACCAACCATGCATGCAACCTGGGGTTCATCCTCGACTCTACTCTCTCCATGACAAACCAGGTCAATGCCGTCTTGTCCTCCTGCTTTAACACCCTCCGCATTCTCCGCAAGAACTACAGGTGGATCCCAAACGAAACTAGAAGAACAGTCACCCAGGCGCTTGTCAGCAGCAGGCTGGACTACAGAAACGCCCTCTACGCAGGAGCCTCGGCCAAACTCCTGAAACGACTTCAACGCATTCAAAACGCCTCCGCACGCCTGATCCTCGACATCCCTCACCACATCACACCCCACCTGAGAGACCTGCACTGGCATCAACAAGAGGATCACCTTCAAGCTCCTCACCCATGCACACAAGGCAGTCCACAACACCGGACCAGCATACCTCAACAGACGACTCAGCTTCTACACCCCCAACAGCCAGCTCCACTCTGCCGACCTCACCCTCGCCACCGACCCCCGCATCCAAAGAGCGACCTCCAGTGGCAGATCGTTCTACCACCTCGCTGCCAAGACCTGGAACACCCTCCCCATCCTCCTACGGCAGATCCAGGACCTGCTAACATTCAGAAAACTCCTCAAGACCTGGCTATTCGAGCAGTAGCAGCATCCCCCCCTCCAGCACCTTGTGACCCTCACGGGTGAGTAGTGCGCTTTAAAAATGCTCTGATTGATTGATTGATTGATTGATTCCCCCTCCAATCTATGCATATTGGGGAAGGTTTTGGACATGAAAATGGTGATATTTACTATTCCAACTACAATCTAAACCACATTGTGAAGGTGCTGGACAATAAAGGTGTGTCATTTACTAGTCCCACTCCAAAGTAAACTATTTTGGGAAAAGTGGTGGACACTAAAGGGGTGATAGTTACTATTCCAACACAAAATCTAATCATATTGGGAAAGGTGTTGGACACTAAAGGGTTTACGTTTTATATTCCCACTCCAATCTAAACCAATTCAAAGATGGTGCAAAGGACTGACTACTCCCACTCCAATATACCATATTGGGGAAGGTGTTGGAAAATAAAGGCATGCAATTTAGTATTCCCACTCCAATTTGAACCATATTGTGTTTAACACTAAAGGGATTACATTTACTACTCCCATGCCAATCTTAAACAATTTAAAGAAGGTGTTGAACATTAAAGGAGGAATATTTACTATGCCCATTCCAATCTCAACCAATTTGAAGACGGTGGTGGATGCTAAAGGAGTGACATTTACTATTCCCACTCCCATCAAACCATATTGGGGAAGATGTTGGACACTAAATGAATACTTATTACTACTACTGCTAGAATCTAAACCAATTTGGGGACAGTGTTGGGCACTGAAGGGTTTATATTTACTAATGCCATTCCAATCTAAACCAATTTTGGGAAGGTATTTGACTTAAAGGGGTTACATTTATTATTTCCAATCCAATCTAAACCTATTTTGGTATGGTGTTGGACACTAAATGCAAATAATGTGTTTTTCCCACTACAATCAAAACCATATTAAGCAAGGTCATGGACACTATAAAGGAGTAATTTACTATTCCTAGTCCAATTTAGCCATATTTGGGAAGGTGTGGGGCACTATGGGTGTGAAATGTAATATTCCCAGTCCAATCTAAACGAATTTGAGAAAGGTGTCAGACACTAGAGGGTCACATTTACTGTTCACACTCCAATTTGGACTAATTTGGGGAAGGTGTTGTACATAAAGGGGTGACGTCTACTATTTCCAGTCCAATCTATACCCTATTTGGAGTAGGTATTGGACAATAAATAGTTTGAATTTACACTATCAATTTCAAAATAAAATTTCAGTAACATATTGCAAAACAGAATACTACATATTCTGAAACTTTTTGTGTAGTAGAAAAAGTTGTTAAATATTAGCTTAAAACATACTAATTTAACGACAGACCTTTATATTCATAGTTGCATTTTAAGACTGTAAAATTATTATGAACAAATACATTTAATTTTTTTATTAAGATTCATAACATTTTAAAACTAAAACACAAAAACACAAAATGCATCCTAAATATTAAAAATAATTGCATTCATTTCGCATTTTAAGTATTATGAAAAATGAACGTAAATTTAAAATGTATTTCTTTGTATTTCGAAAAACGACAATTCTTTTATTAAATGTTTTCTAAATATTCTTATTTTTAAGACAATGTCTGTTGTTAACATTTAATAACATTTGTTTTTATTAAAATATTTATATTATACCATGCCATATATCTTAAGCATTATCAAATTAAACTATAATAAATTGATGAAATAGATTGAACAATTCAAAATAATGTACTTTATATATAACAAGTTAAATATAAATTTTAAAAAAAAGTCCCAACCCGTATCCACTAAAAAACAATAATCTGCTATTCAAAAACAATTAATTTGATACATAATTACAATTAAAAATACAAACTGGGTAGATACCAAGCTGAAATGGCAGCTTAAAACTGCACACAAGCTGCAATGGAATTCCTGAGACATGTTACAAAGGGTAACCAGTGCTGCGGGCCCACTAGGTACATGTAGTACCAATTTACTAGGGACTTGCAAGTAAATTATATGTGCCATTTGAGTGTAAGCACTGTACATGTACATTTTCATGAAAAAAGCTTGCTAAAAAATGTTTACAATCAAACACACTACAATACTTTACATATTAATTAAAACATACAAGCAATATTACATTCAACAATATTTTCACCATCAATACTTGTTTTAACAATATTAAAAACAACACTAAAAACAATGATTTTTACTTTCGATATTCCTGTTGACGATATGCTCTGATAGTCTTTGTCCAATATTTTTGTATCACAAATTTCTTCCGGTATTCTGTCCAAACACCACCTCCAGCACCACAGAGTGACCACAGATTGACAAACACAAAGAGATTGTAGGTAGTATGCTGTTCCTTTGGTTTTCCCCAAAGGGGTATTCCTATACTCTGGTCACACTCTATGTCTGCAATGTTGTCCAAGAGATGATCCTCCGTGAGGCTCTTCTTCTAGTCATGACTTGTCCTGACAGGGATATCTTGGCAGGCGGAAACAAGAATATCATGACAGGTGTGAATTTTATTACCGTACAGGACCAGAAATAAGACAGATCAGATCAAGATGCGTTTTGGACAAGTGCCTTGTAGTGAAAAGAGGTTAAAACTATATATGAAAGTAAGGGAACTAAAGGTCACTCATAAACAGATGAGGTCACAAAAAACCTGGCAGCATCTCACTACAGCTATGGATATGGACAAGGCCCTTGGGGCCCCTTTCCAGGATGTAGCTAAGGGCACCATTATGATGGCGGGCGGATCGCCACCGCCTGGCCGGCGTTGGCAATCCGCCCGCCATCATACCACAATTTACCCCCCATATTACTATGGCAGAGGGTACCGTGGCGGACGGAAAGACCGTCTGCCGTTTTTCCGCCGGTCGGCAATTGTCACGATTGCCGTCTGGGAGGAAAAAGCCCACAATATGGTGGCAGTGCCTTGCAGGCAACGCCATCCATATTATGATGGCTGCGGTGGGGATGCCTTTCCATGGCGGAGACTCCTTCGATCTGCATGCAGTAAATGACTTTGCGGGCCCCGGTGGTGGGTGGCTGCCCTGGGGGGTTATTATGGTACCCCCCTTCATTGCCATGCATAAGGTGGCAGGCACTGCGCGGCATTGCTACGGGTGCTGCTTACAGCACTGCTTGCTGCAATGTCAAAGATGCGGGATGCGACCGCCAGGGAGACAGTCTCATCCAAATTGGCAATGCGGGATTGCCTCACCACTGGCGTCCATTCTCAGCACCGTTAGGGTGTCGGGTGGCCATCCGAATGGGCCACCTTGTGCATGGTAATGAAGGGAGGTACCCCCCAGTGCAGCCACCCACACCCCGAGGCCCGCAAAGGGCCCCCAAAGTCATTAACCGCATGAGACTCCGCCATGGAAAGGCATCCCCACCGCAGCCATCATAATATAGATGGCGGTGCCTGCAAGGCACCGCCACCATATTGTGGGCTTTTTCTGCCCAGCTGGCAATCGTGACAATTGCCGACAGGCGGGAAAGCGGCGGACGGTCTTTCTGTCTGCCGCGGTACCCCACGCCATAGTAATATGGCAGGGGTTAAATTGTGGTATGATGGCGGGCAGATCACCACCACAGGCTGGGCGGTGGCGATCCACCCGCCATCATAATGGGGCCCTAAGTTAGCACCTGCTTTGAGCTGGTGGTAAAATATTAATATTTTGCAGCTGGATTTCAGTAGCAAAACATAAATGCATGCCTCAAGGAACCAATGTTTGGAAGGGAAACATTTAAAAACCCCTATCCAATAATGATGTTTGAATGTTTCCTCAACCTATTTAATAGTTCAGAAAACCTTTTTCAAAATGTTAAATGAATTTAGTACATTAAGGGGTTGCAAACCCCATATGTTTCAAAACTGAAAGTGCGTAACAGTATAAACACTTTGTAAATCAGGCCCTTAGTGAGAATGTGGTGATCATCATTTCTTTTCTCCCTTCAGTTCTGTTGCAGCAGCGTTTAACCATCTGCCTCTCTCCCAAGAAAGGCCTGTCATCACTTACACTGAGAACTATTAAAAGACTCCTTTCGGAGGGGTAAAGGGCAATAAGTAAAGGGTGTCTTACATATTTGTGCCTGTTAAGACATGGAAGGGTCTAGGTGAAAAGACTGCAGGCCTTATGTGCTTAAACTGCATCTGTAAAAGTGGTTTTAATTTGTACACCAACTGCTACTGAATGCATTTGTATTTTGTGATTAACTCTATGCCTTAATAAGTAGGTTAACCCAAAACATTATTGCAGTGGGTCACAATTTTAGCCCACCTCATAAATATAGTTGAGATAGATCGGACATTGTGACCAACTACAATTGGCTACTATTACAGGCATGCTGGCCTGCTGAGATCAGCAGATCACAAGGTCTGTGATTGCTTTTCAATAAAGCAATATATCTATTTTGTAATATAGCCCATTTTCCTAAATTAAACGGAATGCAATTAAAAAGAAATATTACATGTTTTACAAACATGGACTTGGGATTTGGCATAGAGCAGCAAAGCATGTCACCTTGCTGCTCTGTCCAATCACAAAGTGAAAGGGCAGAAATGCATCATATTTATCTAATGTGGTGTATTCCTGTCCTTTCCTCCTATTTTGTCGGCAGGCTTGTTTTTAGTGCAGGAAGGCACTCCTTCCTACACAAAAACAATCCTGACGTGCACTTCCCTCTCTCTATGGGCCATATGTAGGTAGCCTAATAGCGGTCGGTAACGGCCGATTTTCGGTAAATATACCGTTACCGACCGGTATTTAGGCTTTTGCTATGTAGGGGGAACATTTCAGGATTCGGTAATTTACCGAATCGGTAAAATTATCGAATCCTGAAATGAGATGTAGGTGACACTCAAATGAGTGATGTGTAGGGAAAATAATTTGGTATTTAGCACCAAATATATGTTGGTGCTAAATACCGAATTCATTGCAAAAAGCAATATTTTGCTGGACTAACAGTGCCATGTGGCAGACATACATGCCCTTAGGGCATGTATGTGCGCCACATGTGCACACATGCAGGAATCAGGGGTGCAACAGGGTGTCAATGTGACACCCTGCCACCCTTGAATGTGCTCCCCCCATTACCGAATCAGTATTTACCGATTCGGTAATGAGGCATACCTTCCCATTGATTCAATCAATGGGAAGGTATGCCTCATTACCGAATCGGTAAATACCGATTCGGTAATTACCGAATTTCTCCGATTTGGTAATATTTACCGAATGATTACCTACATACGAGTTACCACTTCTTAAATACCGAATCGGTAAAGTTCGGTATTTAAGAAGTGGTAACTTGTATGCTACCTACATATGGCCCTATGTGTGCAGCACACATACAAAGAGGGAAAAACAAGGAAAGATAAAGAGATTTCTCCTCGTTAACCCTCACTTTGGGAGACTTACGATTTTGATGCATTCCCAGGTTTACAAGTCCTTGTAAATCTGGAAATATGTCAAAAAACATAGGAGTTGCTTGAGATCACCCACTTTAATGCCTATGGAGCGCGTCCCTTGATCAGAATAAGGCAACCCAGCGATTTGCGCTGCATTGCCTTACTCAATATTTATAAGGCCACTGTAAGCCATGCAAGGCGGCTTTGTGTGACTTCATAAATACTACTCAGAGGCCTGCATTGTGCATGTACCACTTTGCGTGGTGCACTCATGATGCAAGGCTCTCATGCATATGCCCAATGATTTAATAATAAACAAAGGTACCTTCGGCCACTGCATAATCCTAGAAAATGTTGTTATTAACATTTACAAAGGGAAGGGGTCCTGAGAGGCCCCATTTGATTGGCAAACGGGTTATCACTTTCTTTGCGGTGGTGGCATCATATTAAAATTTTGGTTGCAAAACATTGTCATGTATCATAATGAATCTGAATTTTAAAGGTATGCCTTTAACAGGCCTCTTCAAAATACCAATTGTAATGGTTTTCTAAACTCATTTAATGATTCAGGGACACCTATCCAAATTGTTAAATGGACTTCATACCTTTGGAAAAGGATTTTGTGTTTGCGAATGCTAAAACCTTTAATATATGGGGCTCACTGTCCCATGCTCCCCAAACCTCATTTGATGCCCCTTATTTATCTTTTTCATCTTCATATTCTAAATAAATGTTTCTGTAGATTTTGTCCAAAATCCACTCTCACTTAGGCCCTGTAAAACCCACTTACATAGGTTAACCATCTGCTGATCCTGTGTAGACATCAGATCATATACTAAGAATGGTTGCGTTGCAGCCATTCCTATGGTCTGCTCTTCTGACACTTTGGAGTGAATCCCAAGAGCACATACCATTGGTCAGTGTGTAGCATCCACTCTCCATTGCTACGGGTTGCTTCTTTGTCGTTCTTGTATGGATCTCCTCCACCCCCTCCAAGAACATACACAGGATCTCTGTACAAAGCCCCTTCTTAAAGCATGAATTGAACTGTTCTTGTGTGGATTGCAGAGCATGTTTAGTGGCTTGTTGTACACATTTCATTTCTATGGGTTCCTCCTATGCCATTCATTGTTGGTCCCCTTAGAGCACATAGTACAAGGGGTTACATAATTCCACTTTCAATGGATTGTTCCTCTGCTATTTCTAGGTAGAAACTCAGTTCTTATACCAACACAGATTGAATACTTCATATTCCTTTTCGTTCCTTTTTATCCTCTCCCTATTTGACCCCCCTCCAATAACACATTAAAAAGCTAGATGTGTAATGCGCATTCCTAAGCAATGTTTACCCACCATTCCTGGGGGAACCTCCAGAGCGTATACTGCTATTGATTGTAAGACGCCCATTGCCATTGCTGCTTCACTGATGCTCCTGGGTAGCTCCCATAGCATATTCAGTGACTTGTTGCATAATGACTCTTCCTGCGAGCTTCTCCTCTACATTTCTGGACATACCTCCTGGGGCACATGCTATGACTTAGAGCATAATGCCCATCCCAGAGGGTTTGCTGCAATGGCACCTACAATGAATGACACTTCTGTACGTGCATTGGATTGTTGTAAAATCGTCATTCCACTGCGTTGCTCCTCAGCCATTCCTCAGTAAATCCACAAACCTGTAGGCTATGTTGATAATATAAAGCTGATTCAATGTGTTTCTTCTGTGACTCTCTGGAAGGTACCCCTGATTTTATAATACAGTCAATGAAAGCAGGCATAACTGTCCTCTTCCTATACTTCATATTCAGTAGCCCTTAATATGAGGGGCCCTTTTGGAATGATGAGATCCTTGTGAGCACCAGAAATCTCTGAACTTTCACTCAAAGATTATCTGTAATTCCTCATTTCTTAGTGGACATTCTTGATCCAATTTGTAATGGACTGTACTTTCCCTAACCTAGAGTTACTGTCACCACTGTTATAGATACCTCTGGGGGTTGGCCAAATGCAGTCTGTATACCAAGCCACTCACAATGAGAGTGATACAATGAAGGCTGAATATTTGAGATGATTGAACTCTATATTTATAAATCAATCATCATACTATCTCCAGTTTCAACTCACAGGCTCAGCTGACAAAAACATTCCAACTGTCATTGACACTGAAACATTCTATCTTGGGAAGACAGAAAGGGGAGAGGGGTTATGAAAGGGACTACATACATGGAAATGATAAAACAGATGATGTCACGGTATAATGACAACTCTAATGAAAAGAAGAAATATACATAATAAAGTATAACACAGACCACAATGATTTAAAAGGCATGATAAAAAACACTATTAAGACTGCATATATCTGAATACCTGCTTATACTTACATTTTGCTTAAAGACTAATGTACGTGCAGCCTCAAACTTAGTGGCGTGGCTTCAGAAGTCACTGCTGTACATGCACGATAGAAAATACTTCCTATATAGACAACACTGCATTCATAAACTGTATGGGCCTCATTTACAAGCTAGGGCAGTGCCGCAAGCCTTCTCGCTGTGCTGACCTTCATCAAAAGAAAAGGACAGGAATGCACTGTATCTATGAAATACGACACATTCATGTCCTCTACCCCAGTGCTGGGTCATAATTGTCTGCCATGTGCCAATGCACCATGGTGCAAGGGTGTCTGAGTTGTGAGAATGATTGTTTTTGTGCAAGAAGGGACCCCTTACTACACAAAATCAATCAATGGAAGCGACTCCCTCTTTCTTTGTGTGCTGCTGCAGCACACATAGAAAGAAAAAGAAACTAGGAGAATTAACACATTCCTAGGTTTACAGAACGTTGTGAATCTGTGAATGTGTCAACGCCATACGTGTTACATGGTGCTGCTTACTGTTATGCCAATTGCAAGCCTCCCCATTGCAGCATGAGGCAATGCAACAACTTGCACTGTGTTGCCTCACACTATATCAGCAAGGCCATGAAAAGCCTTGAAGGGTAGCTTTACGTGGCCTTGTAGATATGGCAGCTGGGTGGCTTTACATGGCCTGCATAAAAGTGACGTTCCTGCAGCACACATGGGCTTGTGAATGAGGCCCTGTGTTCTTCTGTATATAGTGCTACTAGTATACGCACACCCACAACACACATTAACAACCCCACCAATATGGGCAACATGGCAGGCACACATTCTTTCATTCATAGCACTCCCACAGAGTATCAACCCGTACACCTCGAAACATTCTTTAGTACCACATCAGGTGTGCACAGTATTTTGTAAATGCCTCTACATCTTAATACAAATTTCAGGGAGAAATTATATGATGTTTTACTTCCCATGTCAACATGGAATTTATATGGATATGGTTTAGACTCCATATCAAGAGAATTGTTCTGTGATGTATATGGTGTTGTTTTATGAATTGTACTAAAAGTATTTTATTGACTGCCCCAAAATGAAATCAATAAAATGAAATTACATCAAATAATATACAATAAATTGTGTTTTAATGGAGGTTTGTGAAATTGGGAGCTGTAGTGTCATTTGGTTACCTTTTGCTGACATTAGGGTGTACTAATGTGACATGCTGCTGGACAACCTTTATTGATTCCATTTATGATGTTTTCATTTATCTCTGTGTCCTGTATGCTGCACTATCCTTCAAGTACTAATACTATACAGAAATACAATCGAACAATCTTGGTTATCTGGGAATCTGAAATCTCACCAAAGAGACAATTAGGATAAACAGTTGTATACATAAAGAAAGGAAAAGAGGCTTAATAATGAGAATGTATGGCCAGTAGCGATAGGCAACTCATATTTAGAGCGAGGGGCATGGTCGATTAGCTAGGAGCTGTTATGCAAGGCTAGAAGTTGAGTGTCTTGAACAGGTGGCTGTTAGAACCATTGCAGAGCAGACATGACATTGAGGATGATACATAACAAGCAGTGGCAAAGCCAATATGTCAAGCCTATCTAAGAGCTGTTAGCAATGACAATGTCTTTTATACATGTTGTAGAGGAGCACAGCTGCTGTGCAGCATATATAAAAGTAAAAAAAAGCGCTATGACACTGCCATCACAGTGCATTTTTCTGGCAGGGGCAAGAAGCAATGGGACAAGGATAGGAAAAGTCATGCACCAACAGCAGGGGAGGATGGTTACAGACCAAGCAACAACAACAGGGAAAGTAACACAAAAAAATGCTATGACGTGGCCATGGCTTGCAGTTTCATAGTGCTTTTATCCAGTGGTAGAGGTGATAGGGTGACATGCAATCAAAAACAATAGGTCGAGAAGCAGGCAACAGGGCAAACAACAGACATTGGAGCAAATAACAGACAATGGGGCAAGCAAAATTACTGTTGTAAACAACACAAAAATAGCAATATGCTGCTGTGTCATGGTGCTTTTTCGGAGCAGCTGGGCCAGGCAACTACAGGGGGCAGGAGGATGGGGAAAGCAATGACGGCAGTGGAGGAGGTTTAAGGTGGACGCAATAGCAACGCAGCAAGCAACGCAAAAAAGCGCTACGAAGCAGTCAGCACTAACTGTCTCATAGTACTTCTTCTTTGGAAGAAGGGAATAGAAGGAACACACAAGCATGAATGACAAGGTAATCACCAATCAATGGGCCAGAAATACATAATCAGCAAAGCAGCAACATTGAGCGGGACAGGGGAGAATACAAACAGTGCAAAGACATACACTTGGAAAGGAAGCAGTACATGGGCCATGCGCCATCAGAGGGACAAAAAGAGGAACAGGAAATGAAGCCAGGACTCACTAACCAAGAGGAAGCAAGGAAATCAGAATGGTGATGAAATCCACCCAATGTAAGCAATGGTCTGATGCTTAGCTCCTGTATGTAAAAAAATGTCTTACGGGCAGCAGTGAATGAGCTGTCTAGGACGAGAACTAAAAGGGTGAAAAATTGTCATGAGGCAATAGGACAAGGATGAGAGGAAGTGTTTTTTTAACAGCATGAATTAGGATACAAGCTAAATGTATTTGTTTTATGAAAGTATCTAGGACTATATCCTCAAGATAACCACATTACTGGTAGGCCTATTTACACAACCTTCATGCTATTTAACCTTTCCATAATTTTATTAGTAACATATTGCACCATACTTTCTTCTATGTGTTTGAATTATAATTTAAATTATCTTTAATGGTATATTTAGAAGTTGCCTTATTCTGCCTAACCAAATTTACATTTTTGCCCGTCACAAGGTCACATGACTGTAATATTATGGCATGATGTGTATTACCTTCAGATAGGGGACACAAGATCTTTTGGAGTGTGGAAAGGTGTTTCTATCATGAGCAGGGTGGCTAGGGCTTTATACCCAGCTCTTCCTGAACTTTTAGGTTGCAAGGGTAGCCTGAAGGCAGTGCCCACCCCCTCCCTGACATCTGATGCTGCCCGTTCTTTCCCTGGCAAATGCAGCTGACACCTGGGTCTGCCAGCGCTTTGTCACCCTAGGCAGTGTGAAACAAAACCCAGGGAAGAGTGAGAAACTGATTTGAACTAGTTTAGGGGTAGATAAAGGGAGGGATCTACATGTAAAAGTGACACCCTCAGATCTCTCATCAGAGTACTACTGGACCTGAGGAAGATTCAGAAGAAGGACTGCCCTCCTGTCTGAGTAAGGAAGCCTAGACCTGCTTGCCTTGATCCCAGGAATCCAGAAGGGACTCCAAGGGTCAGTCAACTGACCTCCTGTTTGAGATATGGAGGCACAACATGCTTTCACAGGCCTCTTATGCTTCCTAGCTGACTGGCCACAACTGAACCTGACCTGGTCCCTCTGCTTGGCCCTGTGAGACTGAGTACTGATCTCCAAGTGCTGTCCTCAAGGTCCTGAACCATTGAGTGGAGTGAAAGTATACTCCACCCAGTACAACTGAAGATTTCACCAGATCCCACCCAGCACGGAGAAGAAGGCACTGGTTCTCTTACTGCAGGACCATGCAGCTCCTGATTGTCAGTTTCACTGATCTAACACAGCATGATGCAAATTGACACAGTACTCCGCCTCGCTGCACCTCGCAGCTCTTGATTGGTGATTTTATTGGATCAGCATGGCGTACATCTTCGCTTCCCATCCCTGCGCAACCCCTGCACTAAGTGCAAAAGGTACTTCAATTGGTCCCATCCTTTACCAGGGCCCTATCATGGTCATTCTGAACATGTGTCTTTGCTCTTCTTGGCAATACCAAATGCCCATAGTTGGCATTCTGTGGCTTTTGATGCTACTTTTGATCTTAATATTTAAAAACTCATTCCTTTGGCTCTACTAATTGGATTTGTGGTGTAAATGTATTTATTAAAATATCCCCTGATTTTCTATATTGATCTGGGATTACTCTTGTGTTGTGTATTGATTTTATTACTATTTGAATGCTGCATAAACACTTTGCATATTGCATCGAATTTAAGCCTGACTGATTTTGTGTCAAGCTACTCGAGGGTTACCCATAGGTTTATTTAGTGACTTTTATGGTTCACGCTTGTGTTTGTCATTCAAGTGGATCTTTCACCCCTCTCAACTAATAACGCACTGTTCAATGTCCATCTTCTTTGGGGAAAATTCCCAAGGCTGGGATAGACTTCTAGCAATATGATGATACACAGCGATGCATATAGGTTGACAGAACTGAGAACACTGATACTCTACCACATGACTCTCAGTCATCAGTTTATTAATCTCCTGGATACAACCTAAGCTTAATTAACTAAGCATATGATTGTATTTTCTATAAAGAAAAATGTCCATAGCCCTCCAACGAGACCTGATTGTTACCTTGAAGTCCTTAAAGCGAAAAATATATCCGTTGTGACATGATTATTAGTGAAGTCAATAAAACGGCAGCCTTCATTTTAAGCTATTTCGCAACTTCAGACCTTCATTCTCAAAAATATATTTTTAAAACTGGCTTTATGCACTTGCGGTATCCTGCATTAGGTATGGCATTGCTCTATTAACAAAAAGTAAACTTACCTTACCCCCTCAAAGCTGTTCTCCCGTAAAAGAACTGAGTGGCAAGGAAACAATGCCATCATCAGCAGGAGATCCAGCAGAATCTTACCATCCTGGATAAGGATTTACTTCAAGCTGCCACTTGTCTGACGGTGATGGATATGGCCATCAAACGTTACAAGCTGTTCTCTATGCTTTGTTTCACAGCATCCGAACAAGAAGAAAATGATGCCTTGATACATTAACCTCAAAGTACCCACCATAACTATTCAGTGGCAGCACAGAAGAGAGGCCGATGGGATGCCTTCATGGAATCTATTCTAGGGTGACTCTCGCCATTGGTTTACTTGAAAGCATTGTCATTTCTGATATGTGGTGTGTGATGAGACTGTGATGATTGCATTAGTGGCCACCATCACTTAAAGAACCATGATCACATTTATTAGAGTATGTTAGGTAGTATCATGAGCTGTCAAGAACTGTAGCATCCATAGAACAACCATTGTCAGATATTCATCCCTTTCGGAAAAGTAGGCTAGTGGCAATGGGTTTGTGACACTGGAATGGTATTTATATTTAGAAACTTCCTTAGATTAATGAGAATATTTTTTATCTTTCCACTGTGAGTAGAACAAGAGCTCTGGCCTTTGCATTTTTATAGCATAGTAGTCATACCTTAATTTCATAAAGACGATGAGATACTAGTCCATTTCTCTACATCTGCTTGGATGCCTACAGCAAATTCAACTGCAGCCATCAAATTGAACAGTTAATGAGAGTACAGTTCTTCTGTCTCTATGGAAAAAAAACAAAATGCTAGGACTTCAAGCTGCTTTAACACCCCTCCTTCATTGCCAGGAAGTAGTGATCATGCCCACCACCACTGTGAAACCCACAAGTCGGGGGCTTATTAACAACTCAGATCTATCATGAACTCCTCAGAACCATTATCAAGAGTATTAATTTGCATGTTTTATGCTCCAGAATTTCTTGCCAGGTTCTCATAAAATAGATATTAAAAGAGGCCTTATTATGAAGAATGTTGGTGACTTCAATTTGTTGCACTCTGGCCTTCCTAAGTCATTTATATTGGGAAGCCAGATGTTGCCTTACTCCAAGGAGGTCTTAGTAGCTAAATCTATCTGCATGTCATAGTCAGGTCCGACAAGAAAATCAGAGAATTGGTCAAGCGGACCAATTCCCACTTCAGCAGAAGTGGATTTTCCATCACCTTAGCTCAATAGCTGTACATCCACCAATCTTTTAATGATCCTTTCAGATATGATTGGTGCCTCTATGTGTCAAATTATGCATACTTTCTGCAGAACATTATAAAGCATTTAGACTATGCCTCATAAAAATGTAGAACTGAATTTCGTACATTAGGTTTATATTCTTGTGTGTTGCGATAATTATTTTCCAACAACTTATGAAATTGGCATTGCTTTATATGAATAGTTCCAAACAGCTAAGTGCGACGTATTGTTCACTAAAATCTTGAGTCTTGTTTTAGATGTTGGAATCTTAAATACACTCAAATTCAGAGAGATTCTCTAATGCACAACAGTATGAGAATGCAAAGAGGTAATCTGAATTAGTTAACTCACGGCACGCCAGGGCTTCTGTACCCAATGTTACTTCATCAAAACACAAGAGGTGCAAGTTTACTCAGTGTGGATTTGCTTCAGAAAAATAGTGGCTGAAGTGGGGCAGAGGCATTGCTTGGTCCTTTGCTCCCCCTCTAGCACTACAGTAGAACCACACAACACTGGCATTACCGCAGTAGCCTACAAGGGTATTTGAAACTTTCTGCCCATTGACCCTTGCTACCACTGACAAGCACAACCCAGTTGACACTAAGGGCTCAATTTTGACTTTGGCTGTGTGGGTTTGGGATGCCACACTGCTGCCCAGCTCCCACACAGTCAAATCTGTGTGAGCACCGCCCAGTAAATTATGTATTTTCTCTGAAAATAGGCACCGCAGTGGGCGCACCCAAGGCAGTTCCTGCATGGCATGGACTCTGCAGTCCATGCCATTCAGCAACTGGAGTGTAGGCACAGAGGGGGCACCACATGTGCCCCCTGCATGCACCCACATGCACTGGGCCAAGAGAGGGCCCTGCAGGGCCCCCCATTTCCTCACCACCAGCGGTTTCATGGAGAAGAACCTCCATGAGACCACTGACAGTGAGGAAAGGTTTAATATGCTTGGCGGTGCCACAGGGCACCGGAAAACATACTGTGACCTTCAGACCCTCAAGACCACTGCGCACTCGAGAGGGATCTCTAATCCCTAGCAGATGCAGTCGTGCCATGGAGGTCCACCACACAAGTTATAATCCAGCAGTCAGACCGCTGCACAACTGTGAGGAAACACATAATTAGGGCCCTTAAATCCCTGCTCACTGAAGGGGTTAAATGTCAGGGAATTTGTCGTAAGCATCATATTGTTACCTGACATTGCCAGGCTTGAAAAATACATTCTCCACTCCCGGAAATGTATTCTGTAAGTGTAGTGGTGTGCAGATACCACCTAGACTCAGATTTCAGGTCCCTTGTATCCTAGCACCTATATGCAGTCAGGTCATAGTGATGGGTTAAGCAAGCAAGGACCGACTTAATATATAAGACATGCCCTTATGTATATTTAAATAGGGTTTAATTTTATTTTAGGTCTTGGCCGTTGCAGTACTTTCCATCACTGGGTTTTAAATGTCCAGCTCAAAATCTTTCTTACAGCTTCTTTCACTTTTTTTCCCAAGCTGTATATTAGGGGGTTCAAATCAGATTTCAGGATGGTGAGAATGACAGTAACCAGTTTGTCCTGCCCCTCTGAAGAGCTTGCTTTGGGGATTATCTCATTCAGAAAAACACTGCCATGAGCAAGAAAAACACAGGTCAAATGGGAGATGCAGGGGGAGGCAGCCCGGCTTCTCCCGGGTGTGTTACCCATCTTCAGGATGGCTTCAATAATGTATGAGCAGGAGAAAAATGTAATAAAGAGAGAGCCTACAACTATAAAGGAAGCAAATACAGAAAGGATCAATTTATCTATGAACGGGACAGCTTCAAGAGCACTGGATAATCACAAACAAAGTGGTTCATGACATCAGGACCACAAAAAGATAACCATATCATGCCATTGTTCCCGATGATTGCATATGTCAATGGGTTGCATATTGCTGAAGAGCGGTCAGAATTCTGTGCTGGCAAAGCCACTAAAGACAAAAATGTAGGCAATGCAACCATAAAATGTGATTATCTCTTTCTCAGTAAGAAGATAAGCCAGCATATTGGGAGATATAACAGAAAAAAAAGATACATCCAGAAAAGCAAGTTGGGTGAGGAAAAGGTACATGGGTGTGCGGAGTTGGGGCCGAGCCTGACAATGAGCATAATATTGCAGCTTCCCAGCAGAGTGAAGCTGTAGACTGATAAAAAGAGCAAAAAGAATGGAACTTCCAGCTTTGGGTCATTGGTGAATCCCACGAAGAAGAACTTGGTCACATTCCTTTCATTTCTGGGCATCATGTCTGTGGATGATAATATTTATCTAACAGAAAGAAGACATATAGCAGGTACATCAACTTCCATACACTATTTCCAGATGTACACATATTTAAACCATAGTCTTTGCAAACCTGTATTATGTAGAAAAATGTCACAATGCAAGTCCACTTGCAGATAACCATTTCTCTCTAGATTGAAAAAGATACACAATAATCTCCAAGTAATATTGCCCATTGGCCATAAGCCACATTCTTTTCATCATATGTCTCTTAGCATTGCCTGCTCTCTTTGCACGTGAGAACTGACATTGGCTCATTTTTGACGTTCCAGCAAACTAGGCAGTTCACTAAAAAAGCACACCCAATATCACTACAAATCTTCTGATACATCTACTGGTTCAGAGAGGATGTATCTAGAAGAATTGATGTGGTACTGCATGCACTATCGAGGAGAACATTACCACTTCTTGACTGTCAGTCAGTCAGTCAAAATTACTTTATTCGGCTCATATCAAGAACCATAAAAGTGCAAAACATCACAATATATACAATAAATAACATTTAAAATAAGCATTTACACATGATTTTAAAACACTACTTAAATTAAGACTAGGTCGAGTTTAATCAAAATTCACAATTAATTTTAAACAACACTATGTCCACTTGATTTTTTTTCTTAATCTCATCGCGATAGCCAAAAAATTTGCTATATTAAAAATCTCCCAAGTAGTACCTAGCAGCTGGAGATACAAAAGAGCAGGTTTGACTTGTCTGAATCCTTTGTTCTTAATAAGAGGGATGATGAACTTTTTGCGGAGAGGGGACAAATGTTTACAAAAGAAAATAAATTGGGCACTATCCTTGAGGGAGAATCTGTCGCAAGAACAGATCTCCAAGTCCCTGTCCTTCATCCAACCAACAGAATCAGTGAGCAAAAGATGGTATTTGTTCAGTCTAAATCTTGTCAATAAAAAGCGATGATTCATGTTATTCACTATGGTCAAGTAAGGTTCTATGCTGCCTGTAGTTATTAATAGCTGATGGGCCTTTACTGTGGGTTTTGTTAGCTCCTTTTCTTCTCTGGATAAAGTAGTTCTAAGCTTGTGTGTGTCTTTTACCCATTTAAAGTCTCCCTTTGATAAATTGTTGGGATTATCAAATATGTCTGGGCGACCTATTTCGTCACTTAGGTTCTTAACATAGCGCAGCCAAGGAATAGCCTTTCCGAACTCGAGCGATAAGCAATCTATTATAATTTCATGATTTAGCTCGAGTTCCGGATTTTGCCAGATTGATAACCATTTTAAAAGGGGGGCTAATGCTATCCGGTCAGTTAAATAACCAACCCCACATTCTTGATGTACAATGTAACCAGAGGTTGCCTGGGGAAGTGATAGAATAGTTTTTAGGAACTTGTCCTCTACCACCTGAAGTTCCTTCACATTTTTAAATCCCCACAGGTCCGCACCATACATAGCTATAGAGATACATTTAGCTGCATAAATGTTCAATATAGCTTGCATGGGTTTCACCCCCAGTTTACGAGCAAAGTCCAACACACCTATGATTGATCTGGCAAAGGCATTTCGTTTTGCAGCTAATTGAGGGACCCAGGATGACTTATCATCAAAAATAACCCCCAAATATGGGAAACTGGTGATTCTAGATAAGACATGGCCCTCACAAAGCATAGTCTTGATTTTCTTGGGTTTACAACCTACAGTCATAACATGAGATTTGGCGAAATTCACGCTTAAATCAAGTCTTTTCATAAAATCAGCAAATGTGTCTAAAAGACTTTGAAGCCCTACTGCTGTACGCGCTAACAGTGCAGCATCGTCTGCATATAATAATGCTGGAATTTGGTACTTCCCTGCCCTAGTAATGTCCTTACAAGACTCAGTTAAGGCAGTGGCTAGGTCGTTGATATAAAGTGTAAAAAGCAGGGGGGCTAAAATACAGCCCTGCCTAACACCATTAGAGATTCCGATCTTGCCAGTGCAGTTGCCCAATCGGTCGCATCTAACAGTAGCAGAGAGATCTCTATGAAGATCTACTAAAAAATAGACAAGGTTTTCATCTACTCCCTGCTTGAGAAGGAGTTCCCACAGTTTCGACCGGTTCACTCGGTCAAAGGCCGAGGATAAGTCCATAAAGGCCAGGTATAACGTCCCTTTCTTAGCTATAGTGTATTTACCTATTAAAAGGTAAAGATTCAAGCTTTGGTCTATAGTGCCACGGCCCTTACGAAACCCATATTGTAGGCACGAAAGGGTGTTGGTATCCTCCAACCATTCTGTTAATTTACCCAAAACTACTCGCCCCAGGACTTTTACTGCGGAATCAATGAGTGAGATAGGGCGGTAACAACTAGGGTCCCCTCTATTACCCTTTTTAAAAATAGGAATGATCACGGACTCGGACCAGGTGTCCGGAATGCCTGCGACACAGACCCTGTTAAAAATATTCGTTAAAACTGTGGACCAAGTCTCGATGTCTGATTTAAAAAGGTCCGATGGGACGCCATCGGGTCCTGGAGCCTTATTGCTCGTCATCTTGCCGATGGCCTCAGCCACCTCGCCCTTGGTTACGAATAAAGTATATTGTTTCACAGTGGGAAGAGGAGGATTTGATCCACCATTCATACCCACTTCGTAGACTGACTTGAAGTGAGAGTACCACTGGTGTACCCCGATACCGCAATCTAATTGATTATTACAGGGATCACGAAAGAAGGGTTTATTGACGACAGACCAGAACTTTGCACTATTGCGAAGGACGTCAACCGAAGAGAGTTCTTCCCACGCGTCCTCCCGGATCTCCTTTTTCCTGGTTGCCAAGGTTTTAGTATATTCTTTCCTGAGTTGGGCTATGTTAGACCGATTCAAAGGGTTACTGCTCAGGGCCGCCCTCAGCTTTCTGTTGGCCAATGAACAGTTTTTGTCAAACCAACCTAACTCTGCCTTGTCCATTGTTTTAACTGGACACCGAAGATCTGCTGAGATCTGGGAGCAGATTACGGAATACGCCCGTAGTACTTCCACGTTCCCTTCTTCTGAGTCAAGGCACATGGTCAACTCAGGGCCAACCTTCTTTTTCAAATTGGCAAAAAAATCATCAGGAATAACTTTGTTCCATCTGATCCTGCGATCCTGATCTGTGGGGCGAATGTGAGATTTGTCCGTTCTATCAGGGGCCGTAACAGGTTGTGAAAAGAGATCAGACAAAATGAGGACCACAGGATTATGGTCGCTGAAATATGTCCAGGCTGCTGAATATTCCATAGTCCTGTTCCTCAATACTGAGCTGATGAAAATATAATCAATCACAGAGTATTTCCCGTTCCCTTTGAATGTTGGGGTATTCTCATCCACCATGGCGGGGAGTATCAAGCCATGATCAGCAAGGATTATTTCCAAAAGAGCACCCTGAGGTGAGTGCTCAAAATG
This sequence comes from Triturus cristatus, assembly GCF_964204655.1. NCBI lineage: Eukaryota > Metazoa > Chordata > Amphibia > Caudata > Salamandridae > Triturus > Triturus cristatus. The sequence goes on from NC_140585.1 coordinate 163,857,968, forward strand.
GGCCTCCCGTGATTCTATTGGGCCTGAGGGATCCGTCAAAGGACATTTCTCTGGACATCTATGGATATTAAAATCGCCCATGACAATGATGGGACAAATAAACTCAGTTTCCTCCTTAAATTTAACCAAAAAACAATTTAATGCGGTGAGATGATCAACCGTGGTGTCTCTGTGATAAGAGTTATAAAAATTTACAATTAAAAAATTACTGCCCCCGTTGAGGGAAATTTGAACTGCCAAACAATTACATGAGCCAGTGTCAAGTTGAGTCAGCGAGCCAGAAATGCTAGCTGAAATCAAGGTAACCAACCCCCCCTTGGCCCTCCCCATATTAGACGGTACAGCAGACGCAAAGAAGCTTTTATATCCATCTATACACAGGGTGTTATCCGTATCCCAAGTCTCTTGGAGACAGATTACTTCGCCTGAGCAGATAAGATCTCTCCAGGCTGGGTCATCTGTCTTATTTCTCAGCCCAGCTATGTTCCAGGTAACCAATTTAGTTAAAGGACCCGTGGGTCCGTGGCTAGGGCCATTGACTATCAATGGCACTATATCTGGGACTGCAGGCTGAGTTTCAGGCGCTATAGTTAATTCTTGCAGCCCTAGTCACTCATTGTCATCCAAGGTGGATAGGGCAGAGTATCTATTAGAGATAGGGACAGCATAATCAAGGGGGGCACAACTCTTTGGGAAGTTATTGGTCGTCCTTATGTCAAAAGCTGGGGGATAGAAAAAACCCAAAGGGAGGACATTAACATAATCATGATGAATTCTAGCGGAACCTGCTTGCCTCAAAATGTCCTCAACCAACCTGGGGGATCTAAAACTTATGACAATGCAGTCACCATCTAAACACTTGTTAATCTTACCCACCCAAGGAACTCGTCTTATCATCAAAAAATTACTATGTAAATGTTGCCCCAAAACAGTTTTATTCGATAAGTAGTGGAGGGCTTTGTTTTTTAATGAAGACCAGTGTTCCCTATTCCCATCCACAAGCTTTGGGACATTGGCTAAAATAATAGAGTAGGGGCAGGCCTCTGGTGGTAAGTGTAGTGTCGAGTCCCTCCCTAGGGGCCGATCCGGAGAAGAGATCCTCCCTCTTGGGTTCTGCTTGTGTGTTTCCCTACCCTGAGCAATTTCTGCAGCAATTGGAGGTCGGGATAAGGTAGTAAAACCTATAGCCTATAGCCGGGGTAGTGCAGGGAAGTGTTGGTTGTTGATGTATTGTAATCATAGAATCCAACATATTATCAACTGTAGCTGTACACGTAATTAGAGAATCAACTGCCGCGGAGCTTGGCTCAACGTTAAAAACCTTAGTTTGAAGGTGTAACTCGATTTTAGTGATGCGATCCTCTATTCGTTTCAATGTAGCCATTAACGGTACAGTTAGTAACTTAAGACGGGCATCGATAATTGTCGCTATTTCTAGCCCTATACTTTTATTACCAATATCGGGGCCCTGAGTTGTACAGTTATTAAATTCCCCACACGTTGACTCACCAGCTAATTGGGGAACACTAAGATTAACCTGAGCCAACCCCTGAGCGAAATTGCTCTTTCTGGGGATTTTTGCCTGTTTCCGTGCTCCCATGGAGTTATTTGCCTTTCTTTTACCTGCCATGATTTTGCCCCCGTTTGATGGCTGATTTGAAATGCCTCTTGATTGTCTTGTTCTAACAGCCACAGGAGAGGGGGCAGGACTCAAATTAGGTAACAAGGCAGGTGTAACTGTAGAAGTCTCCACGGTTCCTGACCCATTTTGGGACATACAAGAGTTGGCAACATCGGGGGGTGCATCAACAGCAATGGTCGTGGGAGGAGTATGAGACGCAGCTAACCTAGGTGGTTCAAGTGATAACCTACGTTCCACTGACGCAATTTCTTTAACAATTGCAGATTCAGCATGTTTCAGGTAGCTATCAAGAGTCCCCAAACCCACGGTCCTTTTGCATGTTTTAGAGTTCATTTTCTACTGTGATAGTGTACAATTACGAGCCGTGGGAAACACAACCAGCCCCCTGAAATCACCACTTCAATAATAACAGAAATACTGACACAGCATTACCCACTTCGTGCAGTCCGTTCTCGAATAACAGCTGGTGTCCCAAAGTCACACGCCAAAGAGAAGGGTCCCAGCCCAGCCTCACTCGGCCTCTGAGGGCCTAAGAGGGCCCGCCCTTGTCCCGGGCTTCTCCCGGCACCCGCCCGCGCGCGTCCCGCGACGCGGGGGAAGCAGCGATCTTTTATGCGCCTCCGGGCGCTTCGATGTCGTCAGGGAGCGCCGGGGCACCTGGGAGTTGAAGTTTTCCCCGCTCCGGTCAGCGCGACGAAGTGGCAGCCCACAGCCAGCGAGGGAGCACCAACAGAGCACCACAAAGCCAGCGGCGCAACAGGGAGGGCAAGGACGGCACCCCCGTCGAGGAGCAGGACAGTCCGGTAGGGTTTTCAATTTCACGCTTTCCCGCCCCACCAAGGAAGCAGCGATCTTTTATGCGCCTCCGACTGGTTATACATGTTTTTAGTTCTTTATATAGTCATGTGCATCATTTCCTCATTTAATAAGCAGTTCTGTTTGTTAGAAAATAAAGTTATATTTACTAGTTTCCAATGTGTGCATATATGAACAATACACTCTCAAGCTTAGAACACAGAACAATGCTGACATTGTTCATATTGTCATATGTGTTCTAACAGTATAGTTGTTATTACAGTGTGATAGTTATTGAATATTGATTGTTCCTAAATGCCTGTATCCCACCTCTGTACGGAGAATGTGAATAAGCAAGCACTTAATATAATCCTCTGAAACAATTGCTGGTTTATTCACCAACAGGCACAACTATCAATATGGCTTTTTACTACTGTTACTCCAATTGTTTATTACTTGAATAACCACAAACATTATTTTCATGGTTGCAATTTTTTTCCATAGTATCCTCATACCAAACACGTGTGCCAGTTTTTTGTTTGACGTTCAGACAGTTTTAGATTGGCAACATACCTATTGTATAGATTAAAAATTAGGGTTCCAATTAAAATCATCACTAGCCGTGTATACCCACAACCGGATATTCTGGGTACCGTAATACCGGACACGATTCAAACAGCTAGACAAGCCCTGTTCATCAGACTCCACCTGATCATCAACTGAGGCATATAATGCAGCCCTTAGTCAGCCACGCATCCCCATTAATTCAATATTAACCCACCACACACAAAGGTCGATGCACACATCAGCCACGTGTTCACAGAATGTGGTTCATAATTGTTAAATGTCATTCACTAAATCTTGACCTGCACAAAAATATTCAAAAAGTGCATGGTACTGGCAAGGTGTTACTGCACAGTACTGGGAATGTGGGTGCATAGTTTTCACCCAGCCAGAACTGTGCAATTCATATTCGGGTCATTAGAATGGGCTTTCGTTCATTTTCTTGCTCGATTCATTGGCATTCTGCTATTACATCAATTCCGCAGGAGTACGGGAACAATCAACTTTAAAAATGAAAGTGACTGCTGGACACTGCTGTTCATGGTCTGTTGCGTTTCGCAATATTTGCATCCTAGAGTCCGTTTTGGATGTCAGGGTGCATTTTGTGCTAAGATGATAGCACTAAATGCTGGGTTAAGCTCCTCTTGGACTTCCGTGTAATCTTACATAATGTAGCTGTAATTTCGAGTAAAAACACGACATCAAATTATGGATGTTTACAGCCATCTCTAATTTAGACCTGTATGACCAACACCTACCTGCTGCTCATATCCACCAAGACATAGTTTGCGTTTAAACAGTAAACAAGAAGTTGTCCGAACCTTGCTCAATGACATAAACAATCACCCCTTGAAAACAAACTTCTACTCACTGCCAGGGCACTTGTGTTTATTCTGGCAACCAACCTTGTTGACAAGGTACACATTGACCAATGTTCCTACTAGTGGAAGTAAAACCAACTGTTCCAGAATGTTACTAAAGAAAAACTGTTCAAGCCAATATTTGGACAACATTTTTAGCTTATAATAGTGATACAAAAATATTTTAGCAAAAACATAGTTAGTGCAGAAATTTGCACCACAGATGATTGCTGTAAAAAATATTTTTGGGGTTAAAATGTTGTTTTAAATAATATTGTTATATTTAATATGGTTTACTTAAATATACCTGGAAAACATTGCTAGTTATAATAATATTTTACGTGTTAGCATTGTTATGGTTATTAGATAGTTTATAATTTTACATGGTCATTTTTTAAATTAAGTTTGTAATTTATAATGTAGTATGGGCTTGCAAGGGGAAAGGGTGAGAAGTAATTTAAATTATAATTAATTTAATGTTATTGTTAATTGCTTTCATATTGCAAATTGGACATCAATTGATTTATACTTATATGCATTGGTTTATAGAAATGTTATGTATTTAAGGCTGGGTGAAAACCGTGCACCCATAAATGCATATTTACATTTTGATTATTTTATTGGATTAGCTGGTTGTTGTTTTGTTTTGTAGAAAATGTTGGGAAGTTGTTTAAATTACTTATAGGGGTATATTCACAAGAACGTGTGCTAAACATCACCAAAAGATGCTAACGCAACTTTACGCATCGCAGCCCATCGGTATCCAGCAGACTATTCCCTTCGAAGAATTCGCAACTAAAAATGGCAGAGCCTGGTTTGAAAATATAATAAGTAAGTTGGTGGAAAGCCTGCGGGTAAAATTTAGAGGAAGTAAACCAGGTCTAGGAAGTAAAAGTGTCCATGGTTCGACGAGGAATGCGGTATAACCAAGGCACATATCAGGCAAAGCGAGAGAAGATTGAGGGCTGGGTATAATGTGGAAGCATCATTGACCCTCCAGAAACTAAGGATAAAATACAAATCTTTAATCAGAAAGAAAAAAAATAATTTATAAAGATAGTTGCTGGGCAAATATGTTGCTGTAATTGAAGCAAACGATGTGAAAGGGGTTTGGAAGCTGGTCCAAGAGAGTGCTGGAAAGAAAATAGGATCCCTAGATTGCATGGTCCCTGAAGACGAATGGGTGGGCTACTTGGGAGAAATGTACGGGTAATGGCCAATAAAGACAAGGCAAGCACAACAGCATGGATACAAGTGAGGGATGATATAAAAGAATATTTTACCTCCAACAATATTATAAAAATTATAACAAGTCTGAACCTTACTTGTGCCCCAGGCCCTGATAACCTGCCAGCAGTGATAATAAAAACAAGACCTGAATGGTGGGCAGAGTTTTTTGCAAAGATGTTTCAGGAGATCCAAAAGTCAGGGATTGTACCAGAAAACTGGAGAGGTGCCATCATAAGACCAATCCATAAGAAGGGTGATTTAAAAGCCCCAATGAACTATAGGTTAATAAACCTCCTGGATATAGGGGAAAAAGTTTTTGCGAAAGTAGCATTGGGTTTGCTTATGGACTGGGCTGAAGAAAATCAGATTATTCCCCGTGAACAGGGGGGTGGTTTAAATTGGGTCATTCTACAGTCGACCACTGCTTTGCTCTCTAGTCCACTGTGCGGAAGTCGATTGAGCAGAGGGGAAGTCTGTTCTGCTGCTTTGTGGACTTCCGCGCAGCCTTTGATCTAGTGGACCGGGAGCTGCTGTGGGAGACTTTAATGGGATATGGTATCCCAAAGGATTTGCTAGGACTGATACAAATTCTCCATACAAATAACTTTGTATCAGATAATTTTAGATATAGAAGGAAGCCTATCCCAAAAAATTGAGATTGGAAATGGGCTGCGGCAGGGGTGCGTATTGGCCCCTCTGCTGTTCTCCCTGTTCCTAGCAGATTTGCCATCAATCTTAGGTACTGTAAATTGGGCAAGCCAGAAACAAGATGGAAAGCATATTAAATGCCTATTATATGCGGACGATCTAGTAATTATAGATCTAACTGAAATTGGCTTGCAAAGGAAACTAAGTAGGTTCAATGATTACGGTCGCTTGAAAAAACTTTTCTTAACATAGACAATAGGATTTGGCAGGAAGAGGCGTAGGCGTATCACTATGGTGTACGCCTACGGCAAAACTACCATAGGGATACAGACCCTACACACGCATGTACGGACCATATCACTATGGCGTACGCCTACAGCAACACTACCATAGTGATATGGACCCTACACATGCGTGTACGGACCGTATCACTATGGCGTACGCCTACGGCAACACTACCATAGGGATACGGACCCTACACACGCGGGTACGGACCATATCACTATGGTGTACACCTACGGCAACACTACCATAGGGATATGGACCCTACACACACGTGTACGGACCGTATCACTATGGTAGTGTTGCTGTAGGCGTACGCCATAGTGCTACGGGCTGTACCCGCGTGTGTAGGGCCCGTATCACTGTGGCGTACTCCTACGGCAGCACTGCCATAGTGCTACGGGCCCTACACATGCGGGTACGAGCTGTATCTCTATGGTAGTGTTGCCGTAGGCGTACACCATAGTGCTACGGGCCGTACCCGCGTGTGTAGGGCCCGTAGCACTATGGCGTACGCCTACGGCAACACTGCCATAGTGCTACGGGCCCTACATACGCGGGTACGAGTCGTATCTCTATGGTAGTGTTGCCATAGGCGTACGCCATAGTGCTACGGGCCGTACCCGCGTGTGTAGGGCCCGTATCACTATGGCGTACACCTACGGCAACACTGCCATAGTGCTACGGGCCCTACACACGCGGGTACGAGCCGTATCTCTATGGCGTACACGTACATGTGTACGGTCTGTACACACACGCGTACTCCTACCCAAAACCCATATAGTGATACGACCGTACACACGCCCTCAGAGCGTGTGTACGGTGCGTTTCACAGCTCACACTGGTGATAGGAGGCGCACAGGAAAGGAATGGAGGTGTCAGACTCGCACAAGGATGGACATCAAGTCGTCAGTGCAGTGCTTCAAGTGTAGGGCCTAGGTATGTCAGGCAGTGAGCTGGCACATGTCTCCTCATGTTTTAACCCAATAGTTGTGTGATGACCTGTGCACACATGTCATGTGTGATGGGGCACTATGTGGCGCACTTCCCCTTCACACCTTTTACATGTGTGCATGTAGTTCAAACATGTCAAGCACTGCATCACTGGCATGGCACAGTCACCAACACCCACAACTGTCCCCTGATGCCAGGTACACGGATGATGACACCTGACATCTCAATACCAGCGTGCCCCGATGTGACTATGTCATGTGTGTGTCATGTGTTTCCATGATCTTGCTGTTGGTGTTCCGTCAACGGCATCGGCTGTAGCTGCATCCAACATGTGTCTGTGTGTAGATGCCCATGTCACACTATTACGCACACCAGGGCACGTGGAATGTGTCTGTATGCATCGAACAGGGACTTGCAAGCTTCGGACATATCAGCGTAGTCTCAATGTCTGTGTGATCATTTTTGACATGTACCCCTTCATGGCAAGGTGTGTGGCCTGTCCTTTTTCCATGACATGTGACCTGTGCGTCTAGCTTGCCGGCAGCTGTCTGTATGACATAACATCCTTCAAATGCACATATATTGATGTATGTCACTCCTGTAATGTGTCTGGCTGTTCACTCACACTGGCCCGCAGCTACTTTCATGGCATGTCATGTAGACCTTGACAATCCACGTTTGTAGCTGGATCTTGGTAGGGGTATCACCTGGCTGGCATACGTGTGCAGGATATATTGCACAGACCAGACTCTGTATGTAGCATATGTGTATTTGCTGTTGAACATGTGCTCAGTTCATTGACATTGGTGTAGTAATGTACTCAATCTTCGTTATTCCTTCCAAATTTCTGCAGGGCACCGCCTCTCCCCCGACCAATGCCAGACTTGGCTGCCATGAGGGAACGTGACTGCATACGCCGCTACAGATTCAACCAACAGTTAATTGTGGACCTGACAAACAGGCTGGCCCCACACCTCCAACCACGACGCAGTTATCCGACTGCGCTGTCCCCCAAGATGAAGGTGATGTCAGCCCTACATTTCTTTGCCACCGGTACGTTTCAATTGACCATAGCTGATGTGGGTGGCATGTCCCAGACCATGTTCAGCCGTGTCCTGCATGATGTTTTAGAAGCCATGTTGGAGCACCTGGATGAATTCATCCATTTTCCAACTCCTGAGCAGTTGACAGGTATCAAGGGTGAGTTCTATGCCCTGGGAGGGATGCCCCATGTAATTGAGTCCATTGATGGGACACATGTGGCTTTGGTACCATCACAGGCACAGGAGGTAGCCTTTCATAACCGTAAACATTACCACTCCATTAATGCCCTTGTGGTGTGTCTTGCTAACATGGTGATTTCCCATGTCTGTGCACGTTTTCCAGGGTCAGCACACGATGCCTACATCATGAGGCGTAGCAGGGTGCCAGAAATGATGCTTCAGCTGCAAAACGAACAAGCATGTCTTGTTGGGTAGACTCTGTTTGTCCAGTATTCAGTGGTATCTTAGTATGTGACGGCATCTCCTGACCCACTTCTTTACATGATGTTTCCATGTAGGGGACTCTGGCTATCCCAACAAGCCATGGCTGGTGACGCCTCTCCGCAACCGAAGAACAGCTGCAGATCACCGTTACAACAATGCCCATGGGCAGACCAGGCGAGTCATTGAGAGGACGTTTGGCCTCCTGAAGTGCCGATTCCGTTGCCTCCACAAGACCGGCGGGTCTCTCCCATATGCACCAGTGAAGGTCTGCAAAATCTTCCTCGTGTGCTGCATGCTGCACAACATGGCAGTGGAGAAAGCTGTGCCACTCATCCTGGATCCCGATGAGCAGGAACATCCACCCGTGGAGGATGAGGGCCTTGGTCACGAGGCAAGTGAGGAGGAGGAGGAGGACATCCGGAGTCAGCTCATACGCAACTTCTTCTCATAATGGTGAGTCCCTGGGTCTGAGTGTGCACGCTTGGAGCCTTGTGTGGCATGTGTTACAATGTGTGTGTCCAGCTGACTGTATGCAAAGTGACTTTGAGGTGTGTGCTGATGTGTCACTCGAGTGCTGATGTCATTCCACACATTTTAGCTGACACACTCAATTGACAACTAACATGGTGTCAACCTTATTCATGTAGAGTACATGACCATGCATGCGGATGACTATGTGTTTCCTGACTTCTTGTGTGTCTCTCATCCCCAGGTATTTGCGCATGCTGTCTGTTCGTGGCATCGTTGTGCTCCTGCTATTCCTCATGAGTAATGCAACGTGTGCTGATTCAGCGTTACATGCATGGACATGGTGAGAAGTCTCCTTTGGGTAAGGATTGCAGCAAGGCTTTTTGGGTGTGGTAGTTGTTTGTAATGTGTGGGCACTGCTCCTGTGCAGGTATTGTTACTATGCATACATGTCGACTCACCATGGGGCACATAACATGTAGCATGACTCACATGAATTGATAGTCACACTTCGTGACAGTCATCTGTTATGAGATTGTGGATTTTGATGAAGGCATCTATGTGTGTTCAACTTCCCTCGGAAACATACGGGAGGCTACGGGTGGACAAATTGCAGGACATCCCCATGAGAGGCTCAATGGGGAATTGCAGCCTCTCCGTGTGCAGCAGGGGATGTTTGGCTCACCCCCTTCACTTGTGTGCCACTCCCATGGATTGACAGCATCTGTGGTGCGAAGGGGGTGTCCAGTGTAGGTCCCACATGTTAATCCAAAAGACCATGTGAGTTTGTTAATATTGATGCATTTTCATAGGTGTGAGTCTGAGTAATAAAGGTGTTCCTCAGCCTCCAAGGTGCCTCATCTCTGTCAATGCAGGTCTCTTGCCACTGTGCATGCGCCATCTCTGGCATGGTTGTCAAGGATTGTGCATATGAGTCTATGTGTAGATTAGCAACCTGCATGCTGTTCTTCATGTATTTGATTCTCTATTCTGCATGACGTCCATGGCTGTGTATGTGTTTTGGTATGTTGGTCCCCACAACGGGCCGTCAACATCTTCTGGGGTGTGTTTCCTGTGCGCAGCTTGACCTTCAGTTTCATGATCCGGTGTCAGTCATCTTTGGGGATTGTGCATCCTTTGTCTCTGGGTGTGCCATTGAAAACCGGTCACTCCTTCCTTGACATACACATGTTGCAGTAGTCCTTTCTGACATGCTAGTCTTTGTGTGGAAATTGTAGCATAGTTCCCAGGACATGCCGCCTGCTGTTGCCGCCACTGCAGCAAGGGCACACAAAGTTTCCTGATTTGGCAACACACACACATCAAAGATGCTCCTCCCTTCCTCCATCAACCCATTCATTTGGCTGTCATCAGCTTGTCTGTGCCACAGTTGCGGCCACGCCGTCCCAAAGGCTGGACCGTCTGCACATGCAACGTGCACATTGCACGAGCCTCATGTCCTTGCATGACCCACATCACACTACAGTCTGATGTTGCAGCCACCCTCCAAGCAATGTCCATCCACACATCTGCCGCCAGCTCTCAGGCATACACTAAGCGCACACACAACACCTTTGCATGATGAGTGTGCAACTCCGACTGCCTACACAGCGCTGCCATGCCTTCCAGGCCCTGTCACACCCACCAGGTCATGTCCCTCCTACTCCCCACCGGCTCTGTACCCCGGCAAGGACATGGGAGTGGGACTCAAAGCTTCTGCATGTAGTATGCTGTCGTTGTGAGGCACATGGCACAGGTATCATCTGTCAGCGTGTCAAACTACAATGTGTCCAGGACCCCCCTCTCCACCATCACATGCGCACACAACCTCATCATCAACTCGTATGCCATTGACAACCAGGTGCTCCTCACCCTCACCAAGGGCGCAGACATTGCCAGTTCCAATATTCTAGATTGCATGAGATCCATTGATGAATGGCAGAACAGCAGCCACCTGAGGCTGGACTTGCACAGGACTGAGGTCAACATCTGAGGATTGTCCCCTTACAGCTGGGTCAACTGCTTGTGTCCCACCCGCAGTAGCCCCGCACAAGCACCCAGTGTCCATGCACACAAGATGGTGTACATCATGGATTGCTTGCTCACATTTTCCATGGTAATCACCAGCATCTGTGCCTCAGACTGCAACACCCTCTGCATTATGCACATGATCTCCAGATAGATCCACTCCAAGGAAATACGGACCATCCCCCAGGTCCACGACAACATCCGTGTCAAATACTGCCCTGCCCTCTACGGGGCAGCCACATCCAAACTCCCAGACACTTGTCCACATCCAGGCTGCATCTGCACACCTCAGCTGAAACATCCCGCGCCCCAGCCACATCACCGTTCATCAGAGATAGCTGCAATGGATCACTGTGTGCTACAGGATGACCTTCAGACTCCCCACCCACACTCAGGAGGCAGGCCACAACCCCGACCCAACACCAACCTTGTACCACTGTCATCTGAGACCCCGTAGTGCCATCTCCATGCATCCAACCTTGACCTGGCCACCATTCTTCCGATCCACCGTACTCCAGCATGCAGGACATAGTTCTCCCACCTGGGAACACATACCTGGGATTCCCTCCCCGGGAACCTCCGAATGAGGCATGACCTCTACGCCTTAATGGTACTCTTCCAAATAGGTCTGTCGGCACAGTATTGCATGCACCCCCTCAGCAGCTTGAGGCCATCACAGGTGAGTATTGTGCTCTATGTCTGCATTGAATGATACATTGTGACCCATGTGTGTCCTGTACCAGACTCCGATCCCAGGGTATGGATGTGTGGAGTTAGTTCAACACTCAGGCATAGTTTGACATTTACACACACATATGTTGGTGAATAATGCCAAATGACAGCAACATCTCATGACAAAATAATGTATTTATTTTTGGTGGGGTGTGTCTTTTGGTGGATGAAGTAAGGTGCTCTACCGGGTGCATAGAATCCAAAGTTCACAGGGGGAGATGGCATCCATGTCAGTTGGAGTCATCAGAGTCCAGACCACAGTGTTGGTCATAATTGGTCAGACTGTGACCAGCAAGTCCATGTGGCAGAGAATGTCATTGGGTGAGGTGGTGCTGTTGCGCCAGAGGGCCAGGTGCCAGGCCAGGTGACCTGGGAGATGTGGATGGTCTGCTGACTCTCACGGTCTTTTTCGTGGACGACCCACCTTCCTCCGGGGACCCTCAGATGCAGGCCTTGACGATGTCTGTGATGCTCCGTCGGACGAATCCTCCTCCTCCTCCTCCCTCCCTGTGGCTGGTGCTGGTCTTCGCCTGGTGTCACAGGGAGGGTTGCCCATGTTGTCGGCAATCCGACGGAGTGAACGGCTCATGTCCGTTTGCACCGCCAGGAGCTCAGCCAGTCTTGCCTCCATCCGTCCTTGGTGTTGTTGTTGACTGGCATGTTGCTCGGCCTGCAGGTTCTTCATCTCATCGAGGGTCCCCTTGATGTCTGTGAGGCTCGACACTACCTGGTTGATGCCCCTGGTGTCACGCCGGTATGTGTCCAGGATGTGGCGTATGTGTGACGTACCGGTTCCCTCAGCTGGCTGGTCAGGTTCGCGCCTACGCCTGCCTCCACTCCCACCACCCCTGCCCACATGAGCCTGGCCTGCCGCTGTGGGCACATTGGGTCTACGCGACCCCTGAGGGATGGCATTATCGGGGTTGTCTGCCTCCTCCTGGGTGCCCGGAGAACCTTGTCCCTCCTGGTCACACTGGCTGTGTTGTTCAGTGCGAGCAGGGCTCCTGGGTGTCTCCTGGGATGTGGCAGGAATGGGGGTGGTGGTTGGCACAGATGTACCTGACGCAGGTGCTGCAGGGGCTTGGGCACCAGAGGGGCCAGGTTGGTTGGGGTCATCCACGGAGTGGTGAGAGTCGTCGCTGCTGGTGGGATCATCTTCACGCTGAGCCTGGGACTGTGATTGCTCCCCCCCATTGTTGGGGGGAGGTTGATGACGTTGCCCTGTGTGTGAGAGAGAGACAATGTTAATGCTGTTTCATGCCACATCCATGTTTCATACATATTCAAGTTGTCACAGATCTTCCAGGTAGTTGGTGTCACCTAGCATTCCTCTCAATGTCCACTTGGGGATGGTTAAGTTGCGGGGGACAGTTTGGTATGTTCTCCTGAGTGTTTGATCAGTAGAATTTTGGCTCGGATGCTTATTTGGTGATGGATTGGTCTTTTTGTGTCACATGTCCATTGTGAGAGTGGGTAAATCCGTTGCCTGCCCCGGGGGGGTGTGCTTGTGTGAGGGGGGGTGTGTGACCGGGCCTGCTGTTGGGTGTTATTTGATTTGACATTGGGTCTCCCAGGTGATGTGTCTGTCCCCTCATGGTGCATGCTGGCATGACAGTGAGTTTGAGTGCCTGTGCTAGATATCTGAGCTTGTGTAGTTGGTGTTTGTGTAAAGTGGTCACAGAAGGGCCTTGTGCTGCATACAGCAGGGCCAAGTGTCAGCTACCTTGTCAGTACTTTGCCAGTCCCTGTGCATTGGGCATGGTGCATGGGTATGTACCTAGGCCAGATGGGCTGAGGGCATTGGCGTCTGCTTCGGAGTTGCACAATGAATTGTGTGAGCCCCACCCTCCCAGCATCTCGGACATCCAGTCTTGGGTTTGTGGTAGGTGTGGCCTGGGACATAGCATTGCCTTTATTTGTGAATGGGGCATGGAGACGTTAGTGGCATGAGCGTGGTTTTAGAGTGTGGTTGTGTGCGGTGAGGGCTTGGGGGAAGTTGCGTGCATTTGGTGTATTTGTAGTGTGGATGGCATTCCCCCCATGTTACGTGAGTTGTTTGTGTACTCACCAGGCTCTGAGACTCCTTCGACTTTGTGTACTCCCACCGGCTGTAGCATGGCCATCACCTTCTCCTCCCAGGGATGGTAATGTACGGGTCTGCGGGGCAGCCTGCCTCCAGTGATGTTACTCTGGGCGTATTCCTCGTTCATCTTCCTCTTGACTGCCCTGCGCAGATCGTACCACCTGGCTTGGCATTCATGCCTTGTCCTTCGGATGGGCGCAACAGCATTCACCTTGTCGACGATCCTCTGCCACAGGCTTGTTTTTTGGGCTATGCTGGTCTGTCTGACCAATGTTCCAAACAGCTGTGGCTCGACTCTGATGACTTTGTTGACGAGGAGGTCCAGCTCTGCCCTTGTGAACTTTGGATTCTTGTCTGTGGGCATGGTGTGGGGTGTGGGTGTGGATGGTTGTGGGTGTGTGGGTGTGAAGGTGTAGGTGTGTGTGTGAATGTGAAGAGGGGGTGTTTGTGAATGAGGTTGTGTGAAGGTGTGTAAGTGAAGGTGTAGTTAAGGTGTAAATAAGGTGCAGTTGTTTGTCTGTGGGGTCTGGCAGCAGTGAGTCTGTTGCAAAGGCTCATGGGTTGTGTGTGTGGGCCCTTTTTATTGGTCCATTTGTGGGTGTGGCTGGGTTTGAATTTGTGGTGGGTGTGTTATAAGAGGTGGTTGTGATTTAGGGCCTCTGTTTGCCTGTTTGGATGTGCCAGGTCAGTCATAGAGATGTATTTTGTCATGTTGACGTGTTTTGTGGTTGTGCGAGTCGAATTGACCCTACTTGTGCTGTTTTACAGTGTCCTGGTTCTGTACGAGTCATTTTCGCGTAGGTAAGGTCCGTACATACGCGATGCTGGGTGAGAGTGCTGGGGTACGGTGCGTACAGGAGCGGGGCTGTGCTACGGTGTTGGGGTACGGTGCGTACAGGTACGGGGCTGGGCTACGGTGTTGGGGTACGGTGCGTACAGGTACGGGGCTGGGCTACGGTGTTGGGGTATGGTGCGTACAGGTACGGGGCTGGGGTACGAGCCTGGGGTGCGTTGCGTACAGGTGGGGGGCTGTGCTAAGGTGTTGGGTTACGGTGCGTACAGGTGCGGGGCGGTGCTACGGTGCTGGGGTACGGTGCGTACAGGTGCGGGGCTGGGCTACGGTTTTGGGGTACGGTGCGTACAGGTACAGGGCTAGGCTATGGGGTTGGGGTACGGTGCTTACAGGTACGGGACTGGGCTACGGTGTTTGGGTATGGTGCGTACAGGTATGGGGCTGGGGGACGGGTCTGGGGTGCGGCGCGTACATGTGGGGGGCTGGGGTACGGTCCTGGGGTACGGGGCGTACAGGTGTGGGGCTGGGGTACTAGCCTGGGGTGCGTCGCATACACGTGGGGGGCTGTGCTAAGGTGTTGGGGTACGGTGCGTACAGGTGCGGGGCTGTGCTACGGTGTTGGGGTATGGTGCGTACAGGTACGGGGCTGGGAGATGGGCCTGGGGTGCGGCGCGTACAGGTGGGGGGCTGGGGTACGGTCCTGGAGTATGGGGTGTACAGGTGCGGGGCTGGGAGACAGGCCTGGGGTGCAGCGCGTACAGGTGCGAGGCTGGGCTACGGTGTTGGGGTACTGTGCGTAGGGGGGGTACGGTGCTGACATACGGGGGTACGGTGCTGACATGTGCAGGGTGTGGGGGGCTGTACGACTCGTATCCGGGCACAAGTTTACCCGTGTACATGTAGGCTACTGCGTTCGCTCCGTACGGGGTATTTTACATGCGGTTGTGTATTCGGACTGGCGGTACGGATCGTACTTGTGCGCTCGGACTTCTGTTTTACGATTTGCACGTAAAAATGTCCGGCTCCCTGTCGGACACTTTTCCCGATGCTATTCGGACGTAAAAATTTACGGCTCCCTCTCAGACCATTTTCCAGACGCAATTCGTATGTATTTTTCACGTATGAATCGTACTTCGCAGTTTGTACGGTACTTGTACGATTCGTACGTAAAAATATACGGATTCGAGTTGTATGCAATTTTTTTTTCCCGGATCGGAATCGGCACCTATATGTACGTTAAACATTATCATGACATATGTTAGTTGGCTCTTCTTTTAACAACCTTATTGCATCATATCTTTAAAAAATGCTTTTGGTTCAAGTTGGCACAGCTGCACAGTCACTATAAAAAGATTTAAGTTCTCAATTCATCTAAATACTGCTATTAGCTTGCTGCCCAAGTCGTTCTTGCTTGACTTTTTGCCTTTAATTAAAATCTTTCACTGCCAGTTGTTTACTGCTTATCTAATGTTTCTGCACTAGAGTTTTTCAAAAACACATTTACACTTATTTTACTCCTTTTGTTTTTGTGGCTTCCAGAGAGTGCTAAGAATGCCCTTCTGTGGCCCAGGAGGGGCTTGGGGAAACAACCGAGCCGCCAAATCAACTCTAGGAGACAGGTGAGGGAAATACTGTGATTTCAGGTAAGCAAAGGATGTTTAATATTTCCTGTATGCAGCTTACTGGTGGTGCATGTAGGAAGGATCTGATTGCATGGTTACCCCCACTTTTTTCTATGGTGTTTTGCTGGTTTTTGACTAGTCTGACTGGGATCCTGCTATTCAGGACCCCAGTCTATCTGCTTTTTTCCCTTAAATTGATATGTATGTACTTTAGGTACACTCCAGATTGGATTCCCTAGTATATGGTACACCATGCACCCAGGGCATAGGTACCCCAGAGGCCTCCCATGGGCTGAAGCATGTATTATGCCACCCTTGAGAGGCCATCCACATTTAGTGTATTGGGGCTGGGTGGGTGCACTCTTAGAGTGCCAGAAAGTCTGCACTGGGGGCACATTTGGTGTCCCTGTGCATACTCCAGCTCAAACCAGTTCTAGGAGCCATTTGCTCCTGCTCTGGCGTGAAACTGGACAAAGGACATGTGTGTAGCCACCCCTCTGTCCTCGCCCTCCCCTAGGAGGGTCCACAGAATCTTTCCAACCCCTTCCCATGGGTATAAAGTTGGTAACCTGGCTACATGACTTTAGATTTTAACTGGACAATATTCTGCTAAGAAGAAACCAAGTACCTTGATTGCCTGCACGACGCTGGACGACTGAAGAATCTCCCTTGGGGTAAAGGAGTTACTCCCCTGCCTAAGCAGGAACCTAAATGCATCTGACCACTTCACTTCTCCCAAGCTCCTGAGGACTCTGAAGATTTCAGCAACACAGGAGGTGGGTTCATGAAGTCCCTGAGGTCGATCTGCCTTCTCAGAGTTTCTGAGACCAGTATCCCTCGTGGGGACTGTGCAACCCGAACCGCTGTGCACTGCATACTTTTGCAGTCTGTGCTTTGGACTCTGTGTAGTATCGACCCCAAGCAGAATTTGCACTGAAGATTTCCAGCCTCCACTCCACGAGTGTCCTGTGGGCTGGTGCTTTGCTAACTTGCTTGAGGTCTCCTCGTGATCTCTGGTCCATTGGCCTGTGGGTCCTGGCAAGGGTCACCTTGTTAATTCTTGGGCTTACCTGGTTGCTCCAGACGTGCCTGACTCTCCATTGCTTCAAGAGTCCCCTGGACCTTGCTGGTCCACAGAGTAACTTGTTTCTATTATTATTGTTTGATATTATAACTTGTGGAAGACTACCATCCACCCCAATGGATATTCCACTTTCTCACATTGGTATTCAGCAGTGGGATTCAGAACTTTCGTTTAGCAGTATCACTCCGCTATCATTTTTTTATTTAGGAATCTGTTTATTAGAGTTTTCGTTGCAGGTAAAACCACACAATACATCATACTTCATCAAATAGCATTGTTACATAAATCTTGTATTCAGGCGTCAATGTATAACAGATACAAGCATGGTGCGTTACATTAGGTGTACTGTAACCGGTTGTGTCCCAACATATAACCTGTTAGTGAAGTACTGGGTATTTTAGACCCAGCGGTGCAGGGGCACACACCCTATGACTTCTGGGTTCACCCTGTTCCAGACCTACAGAAACACAGAGTCTTCTGGGTGAAGTCAAAGATTCATTTATTGGCTGCAGACCAATTACAGGTATTCTAGAAGTACAACAGCGTGTATGTTCTCAGGAGACTGCTCAAAATCATAGGAATGGACTTCATCTTAAATACCCTTTTGCTTGCCTCAAGCATACATTCCTAGGTTTTATGATACGGCCATATACAAGTGTACATTACAAAGAAAAGGCAGAGTCATGATGACCATCCCACATTCCAGTTCGGCCAGCCCACAATGATTTACACAGTAAGGTTCAGATCCCACAACGGATGTCAATAGACCCCCCAATAAACATGAGCATCTCTTGTTTTGGGAAACAAGTCATAAAGCAGGAACAAGCAGGTGTGAAAGAGATTAGCCGGAGGATTGTGTAGAATGAAAGGGTTTTATGACGGGTCAAGCCCTGATGCTAATCACAGGTGGACGGAGGAAGGGGAGCTCGTGAGACCAGTTTGACCCGGGGCAGCAGAGCCAGCTGCCCAGGTCACAGAGAAGTCAGAGGAGAAGCCCATGTACTGTGAGGCTCGTATTTACTCCATTATAGCCTATGTGAGGGCAATGACAAGATGGCCACTGCTTCCAAAATGGAACCCACGTAGTGAAGCAGAATAACGTGTACACAGTGCATTCATAGCTAGAACGATATATAAAGCACTCGTACATGCCGCATTTACCATTTGCGGTTTGCTAATACCAAGATAGACAGGGGTAGGGCCCTGTCCCCTACGCGGTCCCGAATATTAAAGTACGACATTAGGTCATAAGTAAATCCATCTCCATTCGTACCGTTATGGCCCCAGCCCTAGTGGAGAGCATCTGCTCACCAGCGTCGATGCCAATTGTGTGCTATTCTCAGTGCTTCCCTGGATAATTATACAAACAGTACTATACTCCCCATTCTGTAGCTGGGCAGCTGTCCTTCCAACAATCTAACAACTAAAACAATGTACAACAGCAGCTTGTATCTTCTAGTCTAGTCGGCCCCCACTCCGCTGACCCCTCTCCCATCAGGCTCCACCCTCCCTGGCCCCCGCCACTCAAAAAGGGAAAGCAGGCGCTTATATCCAATCTGCGGCCTGCACTATCTTCGCCAGCCAGCCAGTCGCCCCCACCAGCGCGGAGTCTCTATCAGGTGAACAGTGCCCCATCGCCTGACGCGGCTCCTACAGCGCAGCAGTGTCCTCCCCCGGGGCCACCTCCTCCGTTTGCGACAAGAGCTGCCTCATTTCCCCCCACTGGGCGGCGACGGGCGTCGTCCTAAGGCCCAGTGTCTCCTCCCGCCGAAGCGCCACCTCTTCTGCCTTTGCCCACACCATAAAAGAGCATCGCCACCCTCGCACATGCGGTGCGGTATCCGCCTTCCAGCGCTTGGTGATGAGCCGCTTAGCCACTATTATCCCCAGATCAAGGAAACGACAGGCCACCTTCGCCGGAGGCGGTCAGGGAAAGAGATGCAGCAGGTATGTGGGCCACTCAGATGGAATCTCCCGGCCTGAACACCTGCGGAGTTCTACATGTATCGCTTGCCAGTATATCTGCAGTGCGGGGCAGCCCCACAGCATGTGGATCAGGTCGGCGCCAAGCGTCGCACAACGGGGGCAGCACGCATCCGTTCTGCAAAAATACTTATTGATGGCGCCCGGTGTGAGGTAGGCCCTGTGTAGGACAAAGAACTGTATTTGACGGAATCTCATATTTCGGGGCACCCTCCTTGGCCCCCTCAGCGCTCCCTCCCATTCCCTGTCTACCATAGGGCGGGCAAGGTCCCCCTCCCACTTCCCGCGCAGTGTCCCCAGACTCGGCGCCGCATGAATCCGCAAGGCCCCAGCGAACCACTTGATCAGGTGTCCTCCTCGGCCCATGACATGGAGATACTGCAGCACTAAATGCTGCTCCGGTTCCACCTGCAGGTCTCCCCAGTGACTCACCAGAGTCTCTATCAGGGCCCGGTGGCGGAGAAACTGGCCCTGCGCCAGCCCCGTCTCTTCTGCAAGGGTCGCAAAAGGCAAGAGGCCCCCTTCATGGTATAAGTCCTCCATGGTGTGGATATCAACCGCGTGCCAATCCCGCAACTCCGCAGCTCCCAACGTATCTCGCCCACAGGGGGAACCCTCCAGTGGGATGGCGGGGGCGTATGGGAGCGTGGCCCTCGTCAGCCGGAGGCTTCTTCGGTAGCTTTTACAATCCACCACTAACAGCAACGGTTCCGGCATCACTCCGCTATCATGCTGGTAATATAAATCTCTAAATTAAAGGGAAAGCATTTCATTTTTTATTTTAATTAGCATATAGTCTCAGGGGCCTATTAGCATGGCGGGCGGATCGCCACCGCCCAACCGGCGGTGGAGATCCGCCCGCCAAAGTACCCCGTTGGACGGCCTTTTACCCCCAGCACATTAGCATGGCAGGGGGTACTGTGGCAGACGGAAGGACCGTCCACCATCCATATTATGATGTGGCATTTTTAATGTCTTTCCATGGCGGAGACACCGCCATGGAAAGGCATGCGGAGTTTACTTTGGGGGCCTGTTGCAAGCCCCCATATGGTGGTGAGGTGGGGGGCTGCACTTGGAGGCTACCCATTGGACCCCCCAACATTGGCATGCACAAGGTGGCAGGCACCGCGCTGTGCCTGTCACGTTGTGCATGCCAATGCACAACGTGCATCTATTGCATTGTGGTGGGTGCTGCTTACAGCACCGCCCACCACAATGCAATATATGCGGGATGCCACCGCCACGTCTAATCTGAGGTAGAATGGTGGCCGAAAAAACAATCAGTTGGAATCCCACCCCAAATAAATGCCAATTGTTAGACTCATTGGAAGTATTCCTCCAATTACTTTTTGTGGGTTTGTAGGGTGGTATTAGGCACTGGGCAGCGTTGGGAGAACTCCTACCTAGCTGGACATATGGTGCAAACGGTGTCCACTCCATATCAGGGGCGGCTGGTAGATTTTGAAACTGGTGGGGAGAAAAATTTGTATCCTTGTACAATGCGTGAACGAGCGAAGCGAGCAAGCCCGAACTGAAAAAGGTGGGTGCGGGGGGATTCCCCCCCGCAAGAATCTTTTGCAAAAGATGTATTCAAATGGTGGGTTTTACACCACATATTTACTGTAAAATTTTGCAAAAACGGGATCCAAATGTAGCATTTTAAAGCACAAGTGTGAAGAAAACATTACAAAAATGTGCCCAATCCTCTAACTGGTCTGCTTGCAAAACGACCCCCAAGCCAAGCACACACAGCCAATGGGAAGAGGCCCTCTAAGTGTTTTCTACCTGTAACACATCTCTTCCTCTTTACTGTATTGGTTAATGAAGTCATCAAGGCTCACACCATTGGTAAGACCGTACATTGCAAATACTTTGAAAATTAGATGGCGAAAGAGATCCATCCAAGGATTGCAGTTCATCCTTGATTATTTTAAGATTAGCCAGACAAACAGAAATTATATTCCTGCAAACTGTGTTTATTTTGCGAAATATAGCATTTATATACTATAAATGTACACTGACAGAAAGTCCACATAACAGAAATTGAAACAAACCTGACAACAAGATTTTGGGTGGAAAGCAAAGATATACTGAAAAAAACAGATTTGGTTTATAAAGTGTTTCAAAATTTACAATAGAGAAAAAGGAGTTTACACAATAAGTTTAATTTTTAAATTGAAACATAAATATTAAAACATATAAATGTAGAGCATTACAAGAAAAAAAATTGAAATCAGTGAAGAAAGTAGTTTGCATTTAGGGCCTCATTGATGAGGTTTTGCTGTAGGGCAGAACAGTAGGCCTTCCTGCTGACCTGCCCTACAGCAAAAGAAAAGGGCACAAATGTACCGTATCTATCAGCAGATTAGGGGTGGGCGGAATTTGCGAAAATGTTAAAAATTATCGCAAACCCGCGGAAATATCGCGAAGATGCGGAAGTTTTTTTCCCGCATGTGCGCAAGATTTTTGCATGGTTGCGGCTCGCCAACTTACCCATGTAGTTGCTCGCAGGCGCGGCCATCTTGTTTTCAGTTGTCTCGCGGTGCATGATCGCGAGAAGAAAGACGTGATCGCGTGACGCCTGACGTCACTGCGGGCGCAAACTGTCGCGAGACAGCGCAAATGGCTTAAAACAATACAATATCTCATGGAGAACGTAACCGGATCAAGAAAACTTGTCGGCGAACGCAGGGATTCAGGTAAGGCGATCGCGCGCGCGATAATGTATTATTTTACAGCGCGAGCAAGAAACAAATTATCGCCAAGCTGCGGAATGCGGAAATTTTGACATTTTCGCGCTTTCCGCGGACCGCGAAAATGTCAAATTAGCGCAATTTCTGCGAACCGAATGAAATTTTAGCCCAGGCCTACAGCAGATACGGCGCATTCCTGTCCTTTCCCCATGCACCGGCACACAATAAGCTGCTGTGCACCAATGCAGGCACTGTTGCACCATGGTGCACTGGTACCTGCATTGCGGGCAATTACAAGAGGCGTTTTCCTCTTTCCCTGTGTGCTGCAGAAGGCACTATGCATAGAAAAAAGAAAAAAGAGGCGAAATAAAGAGATTTCTCCACGTTTTACCTCTGTAAGTTTTTGGTGCTGCTTCAGATTACCAATTTCTCCCTCCCTGCACTACAGAGTATAACCGTCTGATCACTTAAAGGAACCCTACGTGAATGATGTGTTGTCACTGCAGTCTGGTAAAAAAACTAAACGGGCCGGCTGCCTGTGCCAGGGCACAAAACAGAGCCCGATTAGAGACCTGTTTCGAGGCCCCCATTAAAAAACTGCAGGGTTTCAGACTCTGCCCACTTAAAGCTCTGGGCAAGCCCACTCTCCTTCTCTGCGATGCTGCACATTTGAGCAAAATAAATGTAATGCATTCGACTTCTGGCCTCCTCACATTCACCTACTCTGAGATATGGCATCGTACACAGGACAGGAAGTGGGCAGATGTCACAGGCCTTGCGGGCCTCTGTCCTAGGAATTATTATTACAGATCAATTGCAATATTTTTTGGGGAGATTTACATGAATTTTGGACAGTCAGCTGCTGCTGGGCTCTAACACTGATTAATTGACGGAGTCAAATGACCATCTGGTTGGATTTGTTACCATATGGGTATTGTTAGAACTGGCGATTTCTGGTTGGCTAGTCCGTCACATGACCTCCACCAGCCAATCGCCAGACAAGCCACACATTTCATACTGCACACTGAAGTGCCCACTTCTAGAAGTGGCACTTCCACACTAGGTACATGCACGCCGCACACATCATCGCGCAGCATTCACTCACACGAGTCCGCACATACCAAACTCGGGCCTGCACACCCCACGCATCAGGAACTACCAGGACATATACATTCCCCCATGCATTCCTATGAGAGGGCAGGCCAACCTCGACACACGCATGCACTTTACCCTGGGACACAGTGGTAAAGTGCGCAGAAGTCCAAAAATCACTACACCAAGTCACCCATAAAAAGCAGAAAGTTTCGGGGGTTAACCTGCCAGAAGGGCCGGGTCCAACAGGTATCAACTATGTTCTAATTGGTTTTGATTCGAATGGCCTGCCTGATGTGAGTCATTCTCATAAAAAAGGATGTGTTCCATACTCTGTAAGAATTAGACCAGAGGAGTGGCATTGGGAGTGTGTGAACACAGAAAAGACAGCTTATCTGCGTTTATTGGGCTATACTCGGAATTTCCGAGCCGTATACCACCACCTCCATAATATTAACTATTTAACTTAGCACTGTTTGCTGTATTCAAACCTACAATCGCTACCCGTTTTTCATATCACAGTGCCACAATTGCAGGGTTTGAGTTGGTATTAGAGTGCCATCGTTTGAAGTTGTTAAGTTGAAAAGTCGTCCTTGTATCTTTATGAATGGAATTGTTAAAAATGGCACACAAAGGCGCACAGGGCCTCAAAATGTCTGCTATCCAACTAATGAAACCAAAAGTTACCAACAAATTGCACAATGTACGTACCAGGGCAAGGCAGCAGGCCTCAAAGCCAACCTCCACCCCCCCACCACCACCACCCCACCCCCGCAACTACCCATCATGGAATCAAAGTCACCCTGCCGGCCGGGCCCCAACGGCGGCAGTAAAATAAATTATCGCAGCAGTGACAAAATGAAAAACAACACTTAAACAGTTTAACTGTTTAAGTGCTGTTTTTCATTTTAAACAGTCTTCAGAAGTTTGGCACAGATGTTTTAGTATGAGGTCAAAGACCAGACTTTATAGCCCTTGGAAAAATGCTGCTTGCAACCCATGCCTAAGAACATACCTCACGCACAAATAAAGTGTGCACAAATATGGAAATCTTGCCTGATCGTTAACAGCATAGACCCCATCACAGGCGTAGCTAGAGCTTGTGGCGCCCGGGGCTATCCCTCAGATTGCCGCCCCTTTGGGCGGTGGGGGTTGCTGGGGAAAAAGGACGGCAAGCACTTGAAAGAGGACCGAGAGACACATACTATCGCCGCTAATTGTTATCTCGATCATGCAAGTTACATGCACATACATGACACGGTCCAAGGCTACACAATTGAATACACCGGTGATTGGCCGTGACTGGCGGTACACAAGAGAATACACAGACTGCATGATCTATCTGGGGACTCCGAAAAAGCGCATGTGACATCCATCAGAGAGCTGCGTGAACAATTACCTGATAATCCCCTCAGCACAATGCAAACATGCACATACATGACACTGTTCAGGGATCCATCATCTACAGCTGACATTAAATGACCATTCATCATGGTCCCCCCATTAAAGCAGTGCACTTTGTGATCTGCATGGTACATGTTCTTTGCAGCAGGCATATTAACCCTCTGTGCTACCTTTCCAGGAGTCAACCCTTCCACTAGACAAAACTCGGATCTCTCTCTAGGAAGAACATTAATCACCGAAGTTATCATGACATTTTTATTGTTTCTGAAAATTGCTGAAGGCCAGGAAGGTGGCAGCAAGTTTTTTTTAAAGCATAATATACTTGCAAACACTACGCACCCACCCGAAATAGGTACCCAGTGCGGTCGCACAGTTTGCACCGCCCTAACCTGCTCAAGGTTCATGTGACTTCAGTGACAGAATCTCAGTGACTGGATCACTGTTGCTCTAGGGTGTGCTGCTTCATAGGCCTGTCTGCAAGACTGGAGATGAACTTCAGTATGGATTGTGGTGGACAGGCCTTCAAGGTTAACTCACAATTGACACCACTAGGGTACACCTGCTTGTGCTAAGACATCAAGCCTCCTAAGGTCTAGTGGGGCCTTCTAAGGTCTAGCATGGGAATATACTCCCTCAGTAGAGTGGTCTGGTGGACTGGTCATGAAGGCTGAACCCAGTTCCCCAGTTCGAAATTCGACAGCACTGGCCATAGTGCTACATCCTCTCCCCCACTGAACACCATACTGCCCCACTGAGAGAAACTCGCACTGCCTTCAGCTACAACCTAATTGTGCCCGCTATAAACACTTGGATGTGGCTCAATTCAAATTATGCACTTGATAAGAGTAATATGCTGCCTAAAAAAAAAGTAAAAGCAAACAGTCATAGGGAATGCTAGATTAAGTAAAGCATGTGAAATGTAAGCAGAAACAACATGGTTACCTTAACGATCTCTCACTCACTATTCAGAAATCAGCGAGTGGTTTTACCTGAAAAGTTAAGGACATGACTACAGGGCCCTGAAGGGAACCGTTTCAATGTCCATTGCTTATATCCTTAATAAACGTAAGCAGTATGGTTTAAAAAGACCACATCCATAAACAGAGCAATGGTACACATTTTGTTTTCCAATCCATCCATCAACCAGGTATTGCAATACATCTAGGAATGGTGCACTTCCCCACCAGGGGACAACAATGCCGTTCAAAGAAAGACGAGAAAACAATAGTAGCGCTTCACTGGCAAAGTCTGTAAAGTGAGGCTGATGTATTTGGATGTGAATAAAACCAATCTGGGCACTTTGCAACCACTCTGTCTTGCTTTATTTAGTTATGTATTTATTTTTCATATTTAAAACCTTCTATTTCTCTCCCTCCCGCTGCACTTTGGAATAGAAAAATGTCAGAAAAAGGGCATTTCCCGCAAAGAGTATTTTTCTTTTTTGGATCCATTTCACAGGGAAGCAACTATGAAAGAAGGAAGGAGGTTGTGAACCGTTTCTTCAAGTTACGGTTTTCAGTAAGTGAAGAGCAAGACAGGAAGAGAGGGAATAATAGGAATAGAGGGGGGGGGGACAGCTGCCAGCACGAAAAAGAAGAGGACAGTGCCCGACTTCCGACGAGTGGGGGCTTTGATACATGCTGTGTGCCACGAGGCGCCTCGCTGCCCTCTCGTGTGGGGATTGACTGTGCATAAAAAATCCTGCAGGATAGAAGGCTATGGCTTGAGGGCAGCACCGGGAGCCACAGAAGCGGAATGCATGTTGCTGTTTCTTTTTCTTTCCTTTCCCCTTGTGCCTGGGCCCTGCCACTGTCTGCACCTGTCTGACCTGCACCGCGTGTGTAAAATGTGTGACTATTTTGGGCTCAGTTGAGACGATCTGAGCCTTTTGCTGTAAAGTAATTTTCGCCGCATTACAGGTGCATTTTTAATGCGTGTCTTTTTAGTCGTCTACCCAAAGCAAACGTCACGTTTGCTTTGGGTAGACGACTAAAAAGACACGCATTAAAAATGCACCTGTGATGCGGCAAAAATTACTTTACAGCAAACGTCTTCGGTGATTTACAGAAGCCACCCACGTTTCACAGCCAAACCATTTCTATGTTTTGGCAGTAAAGAGTTTGAAAAACGCAGTGACGCACGCATGTACATGAAAAAACACCTTCCCCGCAAACAGGCTCTTCTTTGGAGGGGTTTCCAGCGGATTCAAGGCTCGGAGTGAACATTTCCACAAGACACACCTGCTTTCATTAGTACTTGTATACACTAACAAGCGCCGCCAACGCAAGGCCTCTCTAAAG
This sequence comes from Triturus cristatus, assembly GCF_964204655.1. Classification (NCBI taxonomy): domain Eukaryota; kingdom Metazoa; phylum Chordata; class Amphibia; order Caudata; family Salamandridae; genus Triturus; species Triturus cristatus. The sequence continues at coordinate 163,884,712 of NC_140585.1, forward strand.
CCACCCCCCACCTCTGTCTCTGCTCTCTTTCTCTCCTCAAGGGCACAGTCTCTCTCCTCTCAGGGGTCAGTCTCTCTTCTCTCAGGGGTCTGTCTCTCTGCTCTCTCTCCTCTCTGGGTCACTGCCCTCTCTTCTCTCAGGGGCTCTGTCTCTGCTCTCTCTCCACTTGAGGGTTCTGTCTCTGCTCTCTCTCCCCTCAAGGTCTCTGTCTCTCTCCTCTCAGGGGCTCGGCCTGTGTACACTCCTTTCTTCTCGGGGTTTCTGCTCTCTCTCCCCCGTGAGGCTCTGTCTCTTCTGGGAGGGTGCTCTGCACTCTCTCGTGTGCGCCCTCTCCGGAGCTCGCTCGCTCCCTCTGCCCGGGATCTGAGGCGGGAGGCAGGTGTCTTGGGGCGGCGTCACTCGTTGCTGTGGGAACGAGAGCCCTGCCCTGTCCTACCCTGGGACAGGACTCTCAGCCGGGAGGGACACAAACTTGTGTGGCTCTCGGTGTGAGATTTACAGAGAGGGCGCGTGTGTTTGTAACATCAAGCGTTGGCAAATCCAACATGTCTCATTTACACATTAATGTACCCCCCCGCCCCCCGATTGAAAAAACAGAAGAACCATCAAAACACGTGCAAGAGCAGCGAGGAATCATACTGCAGAAATAAATCTATAGGTAGAACATTCCATCACAGAGCTCATAGAATAAAATAGCTTTGTGTGCAAACCTCCCCAAAACCAATGCTGTATACAATGTTTAAGCGCTGAGCCACAGAAGAGAGACTATAGGCTCGGACAAGCCTCCTGCGTGAACATTTGAAACTGAAAACCCAGCATGCAAATCTCTTGCCAATGCACGTGCCCTGAAGAAGGATGGGGCCGTAATAAGCGCTCAACCCATAGAAACAAGATAGGAGAAAAAAAACGAAAGATAAAAAAAAGTTAAATACGCATATTAAAAAAAAAGTATCACAACGCAGCGCAGCAAATCCCCTAGCTGTGCTGTGATACAGGGAAAGCGAATGAATGCACCTTATTTATTCCAATACAGGCACCACCACATAATCAAAGTCACCCTGCTTGCCGGCCGGGCCCCCAGGCATCAGAGTAAAGTAATAAATGATCGTATTCCATTTACTTTACTTACCGATTTTCCGACGTGATGATGACCTTCCTTCACCTCGATGTTCTTCAGTCCAGGACTCCAGGCCTGGTTCAGTCTCTCAGTCCATCTAAGCCGAGCTCCTTGGGTCTGCAGTTCACAGCGTGGAATTGGTATGAAAGCACGCAGGTCTCACAAGCCACGACGAAGCAAGCCAAAAACTAGAATAAACTGGATTTTGTCTTTGGACTCCTCCCCCAGACCCCAGCAAACCAATCACTTGAAAGCAACAACAACTGTTGCTGGGTCTGGTGGAAGAGGCAAAGGCCACTGCCACACCCCCACAAACTCTAAGCTTGCCAGACAGCCCCGCTCCCAGCCATTGGAATGAATGGAGTGTCTCCAACTCCTCCCTGGGCCAAGGGAATAACGCCCAAAATCGAAATGCTATTCTGCAAATGAGACTCAGGCTGCACCCACCAGTGTGTCGTCACTGCCCTGCTTTCTGGCTCCAGGTCGAAGAAATCTTCGCCCAGCCAAAAGCATGTGCAGAGTAAAGGCCATCCCCCCACCCCCCCTAAAGAAAACCCCACATTTTCACATGTTTGTTCACTGAGCACTAGCAGCCAGCACAATTTATTGCTAGCTGCTCAGTATTTTTCATCAGGCATTTTTTTTGTCCCCGAGGGTGGGAGGGCGACACCCATCTCGCCCCTATGCACCAGCCTCCCCTGCTCCATATGCCTATGAACTTTGCTAATGTAGTATGTATATTCTGGAACCAATCCACTTTGTAAACAGATGTTTTCCTGTGTTTAATTAAATACGCTCCACCCTATTTCTCTACTTAGCTACTAACATTACACTACCCATGCCAATCTCAATGGGTGATGTCAGCCATATTCATCTGCTTATCTTGGTGCTAATGTGAACACCCCAAATCAGATGAAGATAATGGTACAGCATAGGTAAAGAATAAAAACACAATTCACTTTTGGATGTTTGTCGGCAATCTGGGAGTAGTCAGAAATGCCCTGAGTTGGCAGCGCTCCTTCCTGAAAGGAGGCTCATTTCAGGTATTTGAAGAGGACATGAGCTCCAAACCTCATCCTCTTTGGTGTGGCGTACCACAGGGCTCATCACTGAGCCCTACGCTTTTTAACGCATACATGGCCCCTTTGGCCTCAATCATGGCCCCGTTTGGGATCCAAATGGTCACCTATGCCGACGACACCCAACTGGTCATAGCCCTAAATCAGTCCACACAATTCCACATAATACTCCACAACCCTGAAAGCATGTCTGACGGAAGTGGTAAAATGGATGGGGTCTTCCTGCCTGAAACTAAATGGAGAAAAGACCGAGATCATGACCCTGGGCAATTTTGATGACACACCACTCAGAACCATCTGGCCAGCATGCATGGGCCCAGTTCCAACCCCTAAGCCCAAAATATAGAATCTGGGCATCTGGCTAGACCACAACCTGACATTTCAAGCGCAAGCCAGCAAGACCGTAGCAGTTTGCTTTGGCCTGATCAGAATGGCAAGGAAAGTGCTTCCCCTGTTCCCTCCCCAAGCAAAGAAAATCATGGTCCAGTCTATTCTGCTCTCTAGATTGGATTATTGCAATGCGCTCTATCTCGGAGTATCTATCTCAGTAATCAATAAACTACAGCTCATCCAAAACTATGCAGCCAGACTGTTGGCGGGAACACCCAAATCTCATTCCGCAAAACCCGCCCTCCGCCTCCTACATTGGCTGGCAGTGAAGGAGCGAATTAGCTTTAAATCGCTTTGCATTGTCCATAAATCACTACAGGGGATAGGCCCTCCCATGATCTCGGCCATAATTCATCCATACAAAGTAAGGAGAAAGCTTCGATCGGATGGCCTCCACCTCATCGAGACCCCAACAATCAAACGAGCCAGAAGTGGCGGTAGACTCTTCTCTTTGAATGCAGGCAGACTTTGGAACGCCCTGCCGCTCCACCTCCGAAAAGACTGTAGTCATTGTGCCTTTAGGAAACAACTTAAAACCTTTCTATTCCCTTAAATTAATCATTCTGTCTCGCCCACCCATTTCAATAGTCATGCTTAGCGCTGGGAGGCCTTGTGGTAACCATGCTCTTTACAAATGTCCGTTTCATTTAATTTATTGTGAGACTATATTTGCAAAGTGTTCATTCTTTAATATAGTTATGTCTAGGATGTCCATTTTAAAAATATGACATTACATTTTGACAAATTGCTTTTGTGAAGCATCATCATTTTAAGATTTGATTATGAATTGATTAATGGTTTTGATCAATGCACTTTGAATTATTGCTATTAGTGAGAAACATGGGAGGTATTTTCTTGGGTTATGTGCACATCGGACTGGAGCAGGACACTGTTATGTTATGGTACGTTGATTTTGTATAGTGCACTAATCATCTGAGAGGGTATCTAGACACTCTGGCAGGTGTGTGGGTGTGTGATCTTCAGCTTCTAGCAGAACTCAAGAACTGAGGAGGAAGCTCTTATTTCCTCCTATACGGATTCGGGGATTGTGTGAGTGAGAGGTGTGGGTAGGTTGGTGAAAGTGTATGCGGCTGTTCAAATATTCAGATTCTGTGTTGTGTAAAGGTTTGTATGGGTCTATGCCAAGTTTGAATTGTGAAGGGGGAGTCATGGACCCTTCGTGAGGTGCAGTGTGATATGGTTACAGCTGTCACTCACTGTGAGGTGAGCCAAGTACAGAATTCCAAATTGGTCTGACACTGTATGCAATGCTTTAGGTGTAATGAGTATGTTTATGGGTGTATGAATACGTCTGTGTGTTTGTGCGGGGCTATGTGTATACCTGTGATCCTGTCTGTGTTTCTGTTTGTTTCATTAATGGTGTGTTAGTTATGCTTCCATGACTGTTGGTGAAGGTATGAATTGAGTGTCTAACCATAATTGGCAAGTTTCAGTGTTTTCTATGGTTTGTTTTGTAACCATAATTTCACTATAAAAGTCATGTTTTAAGTTTATTGTTTTAAAGTTAAGATTTTATAAGCAATTTTAGTAATAACTTTCCTTCTTGGTGATTTTAAGGGTATGTTTGATCACATCTGATTTTCTCAAATTATTTTCCTCAGCCATTCATTACAGGGTTTCGGGTCACAAAACATAGCCCATGGTTAGTTAATTCTTGTGGTACTCTAACAGTAGATGAAATTATAGTCTTGCATTAAATATAGATCTAATGGGGGCGTGGCTAGCAGCCAATGAAGATGGCCACAGCCTAGGAGAGCTCTGCGATCATCAGCGTCTCTCCCCATCAATCCTGTCTTAATCCGATGACAAGTCAAAATACGGAACCGGGAGAAGGCACCGGAACATTAAATCATTCATCGATGCTGATTTGGGAGTGCTACAACTACCCGGGACCTCACATAATCACAGCGTGGCTGACACATGGGCCGGAAACGGGTGACAAAGAGTTGCGCTGCGCAGTGCCAGCACTGGCCAAGTGCCGCAACACCTGGTGCAGAGCTGACTGTGAGTGATCGGCCAGGGACGGCTTCCCACAGCTGTCCTCACAGGATAATCGAGAGAAGAGATAAAATCCCGGCGAAACGATTTGTGAACCAGGCTGAGCATGAGCACAGAGCCTCCGCTAACACCACGGCGCCTAGCAAGCCCAGAATTGTAGATGACGCTGGCATTTTGTGCCGCACCAGCACAGAGTGAAAAACCAGTAAGGGCCCTCAGAGATAAACACCGGACTATTCACAGCACAACGCACAGTCCAGCTACGAATACAGATTGCACTGATTGCAGGTGATGCAGGAACAAATACATGCAGCCAACTTTTCCCTGAGGAGACCACACGCCCACGCCTGGGAGAAACGTTCAATCTCAGGGGCGAGCAGTGCCTGCAACCTTCACCAAAGGGCGTAAATGAGGGCTGTAAGAGACTAAAACTCAGCTAATAAAAAAAAAAGATGAACAAAGCCTGCCAAAAGTAGACCAGAACTCTGGAGAGCATGAAGTTACCTTAGGTGGAACTCATACACTATAAACATTAAGCACCGACGGCTGTGGGGAGCAGGAAAACTGAAAGGTCATGCATAGAAGCTATTCATGCAGGCAGGCAGTGGTGATTACTGTCTACCACACAGCAGCATTGGTAGATCCACCAGGCGATCCTGACGCTATGGGAAGATGAGGCCAGCGCGCAACGCAACTTAATAAATTAGAGAAATATGCCTACCACAAAGATCAACCAACTGCCCCAAAAACAAAAGCGGGCAGCGGCGATAGCTTCCAGTCTGCAAAACCTAAAGAGGTAATCCTACATAACATAATGGCTACCCTGAACCAGATGCAAACGTCAATTGGCACTATATCCACTGACATCACACAGTTGCGCGTAGATGTTTTCAAAATCAGTACAAGATTGACAGAGGTTGAATCCACGACCGTGGCCCTCTCCACCGACACAGCGACATTACAGCGACACGTCCGAAATCTGGAACTACCGCATAAGCAAATGGAGTCTTAGCTCAATGACCATGAGGGCCACTTCTGACGCAATAATATTCGCCTGGTGGGGGTGCTTGAAAATGTGAAGGGGCCGGCTCTCGACATCTTTGTGGAAGACCTTATCAAATTAACCACATGGGCTGTCCAGTTTTTTCTCCATGGAACGGGCCCACCCAGGCCTATACTGGTACGTATATTTAATTTCCGTGACTGGAACACAATTCTGCAAGCAGCATGTATTGCACCCTCCATACAGGTGGAGAGTAGTACAGTAAAGATGTACCCAGACTACACGGCGACGATAACAAAGCAACGGCGGCACTACATGGATGTTAAAAAAGAACTGTGCAAGCGAGACCTCAAATATGCAATGCTCTTCCTGGTGAAATTGAGAGTTGAGGCTTAAGGAAAAACTTTTTTTTTTAAATCCCCGTAGGAGGCTCATGACTGGCTAGAAGGATGGCGTCCGGCCACAGGACCCAGACACCCAGGACAGAGAAATAGACAACTAACCAAGAGATTGGGACAATCGGAAGCACCGGAGTGACGACACAAAACATGACCGAAGACTCAGATTAAGACCAAGTCTACCAGGCCAGTGAAATGAGAAAAGAAGCACCCCCCACAGGAACGGGCGTTTGAAGACCTGACAATACTGTACTTGGCAGCGGAAGCAAGGCGGATTCAGACTCACTGAACATACACACTGATTTCACCAGCACCAATGGGTTTTGGTGCCAATATCACTGACCTCTATATATTAGGCTGTAGGCACAATAGAGGCCTAAGGGAGAGACCATGAGAGATCGCAAGCAGCTCTTCCCCCCTCACGCAAGTCTGGGGACTAAGCACTCTGCTAAGTTAGGGTGCTGGGTAATTCAAAGTCTGCCGTGCAGGGAGGCATGGAGGAGGGAGGGGGGTAGACTTAAGTTAAGGAGGTTTTTGTTTGATTTTGTTCTGATGCATATTAGTGGACAGGAAGGCATACGAATTAGCAATAAGACATACACATTGCATGACACCCTTGATGTCAACATTGAGACCTAGGTAATACAAAAAATTGTACCCATGGCAGTTACAAACTCACAGACCCCTGACAGGACCAATGGCGCATACAGTTAAGATATGACATGAGGCGCAATGGGCACTAGGGTGGGAAGGGGTCATGACGCAGGCAACACCACTATGGGACACACAGAAGTTGGGTAAGCTAAGAAATACAAAGGGTTCAGGCAATGGAACCTTATAGGCATCTCGAAGGTGGGTCACCTGTGGAAAAAGGGTGAGGTTATCCCATTCACGCAACTACAACACACTTACGGCCTAGCGACAACGGAAGCCTTTAGATATATGCAGATCAGACATGCGCTCATGGCACTGATACCACCTGGCACACAACTGCCGGAGTCCTCACCCCTGGGAGACCAGCTGCTTACAGACCACATGACAAAAAAGCAAGAGGGGAGGCTGAACTAGAAGATTTGGACGAAGCGAACTGGCAAGAAGCAATTGCATCCCCCAAAGAAATAGCGATTCCCTCTAGACTAAAACTAATACAACTGAAGGTTCTACACCGCACCTACTATACACGAACACTACTGCACAACTAGGCAAGACATATACACCACTTTGCCTGCGACAGTGCGGTGCGCCGGGCACGTTTTGGCACACACTCCGGTAAAGCGTAGAAATTACATCATACTGGGAGGCGATCATGCACACAGTTTCCCAAGTAACAGGGGTGGCGATTCAACCTGAACCAAAAAGATGTCTGCTTAACATTTGGGAGCACACACATCTTAACCATGCGGCTCAGGATTGGGTGGCATTGGGTATGGCAATAGCGAAAAGGAATATAGCACAGCTCTGGGGCTCCAAATCAACCTTCGACGATGGTGCCAGGATATAGATTGTGTAATGATAATGGAAAAATCTGTATATTTACACACAAGATGCCCTAAAAATTGGACCCGGTGTGGGGAAAGTGGAATACATTTCGGGGCAAAATCTGTGAACCCCCACAAGAAGAACCGCTATCAGAGGAATGTGACTAGCTACTAAGACAAGAACATTCAATAATACAGTTGATATGGATAGGGACAAAGATGAGGGTGCAAAAGAAAAGCCTGAATATGCAATGTCTGACCTAAAAATACACTGCTGTTCAACTATTGTCTTAAACTATAATGTATGCAAAAGTGACTATGAGAGATAATGCATCAATGTAGCATAACGGAAAATGTTAATAAAAAGTTTTAGTTAAAAAAATATATAGATCTAATGTATTTTAAGAAACACCAGCCAGAATATAGATGTGAGAGAATGGGATTTCACTCAACGTATGAATAAACATAAGAAGCAAATGAATAAAATGGAATGTAGATTCATGAACTTATACCAATTACAAGAGCCACATGTTAAAGCTGTCCCTCTTCCTATACTATTCTCATTAGCAATTGAACCGCTGGTGCTCCATGCCGATAGTCATAACTGGGGGATCACGCTGGTGGATGCAGTTCATTCATATCTTTGTAGGTCAACGGCCGTTTGCTATATTTTAAGGATGTCACAAAGATACTGGACATCACAGACTCCATTTTTGCCACATTTGCTGAATTATTAGGTTTGAGTGTTAATTGGATTAAACCCTGCCTTTTCCCATTCACTCCATCAATGGGGAAGAGGCTATCCACACTAAACGGTATTCAGTTGCCCTAGCAGTCTCATACCTTCCGATATTTAGGCATTCAAATCTATCATTCAGACACTGATCTTTGCGATGGTAATCTCATTAGGGCACTGACATCAGCAAATTCCCCGATGGGATTCTGGCAGTTACATCCTATGGGTGCCAGCGCATGCGCATTTGTGAGGAAGAAGCCATCGAGGAAGCAGGAAGATGCAGGAAGCAGGAAGATGGAGCCCCGGGACGCCACAGCTCAGGTAAGTAATTTTCTTTACTTTCAAGGTTCTAAGTAATTTCGGAGGGAGGCAGGCGGTGCGTGATGCTCCGCATACCCCCACTGCGCCCACTACGCCCAAGGTTATACATTATTGGGAAAAAGAGATGGTAGCAACAGAGGAAACACCCTACACTTCAATATATAGGCTAGTATTAGGGGCAGAGGCCTACGGCTTTCTTATGCGACATATCGACTTTGCCTCTTTTAAAAGAGGGAAATTTAAAATTATGCTGAGAGCATTTAAGGTATGGATGACAGTTAAGAAAAAACTTAAAATAAACAGGATACGTAGATATACCCCTTTGGCTGATAATGAGTTATTGCTGGAAATCTTCCAAGATGGATATATGAAACTTTGGGTTGATAGGGGCAAAAGGCTTATTGGTGATCTTATGGTGGATAATAAAATACATTTGTTTGATACAATTAAGAGGAAATTTGGGATTGGAAATAATAATTTTTTCAAATTCCTACAAGTGAGGCATTATCTATCTAAGAAGGCAATCGGCTGTCATAGAGTTCCCTTACTGGATACGGCACTAGGAGCTCCATCACCAAAATCAAAATGTTGTAAACTACTTAATAATATAATGGAGGATGATCTCATGAAACATACCAACCGCTGGCAGGAGCTGGTGCATGCAGGGGTAGGGGAATGCAAGGATTCTTTATTATTGAGTCAGACTGCATTTTTCCTGCAAATTTACAATTACAATGTTTTAAAACCTGGCTTAATTTAATAATTTAATTTATTTTACCAATAATTCCAATCAGTTTTTATTTTAATTACCAACCGTTATTAAGTTCAGTAGTTGACTTACAATGTTTCTTCTTTTGTCATTATTAGTTTACTCACTAATGACATGCTTACTTTCTCAAGAGTGTAAGTTATTAAAAAGTGTAAGTTAACTTTGCGAATCAGGCCATTGGTTTGTGATTTGAATTTTTCAGTAAGTAAGACTACGGTAGTACTAATAAACCAACCATAAATCTCTGCGTGTTAATCGGGCCCTTGAAGCCTGATTCATAAAGGTAACACTACTTTTCTGTATTCACAAAGTGTAACTTGCATGTCTTCAAACCCTCAATTGAACAAATGAAGCCTGAATAGTCAGAAGTTAGAAAAGTAAACTTACTACATGTAGCTTACTGGCATGCTTTACAACTGGCAGACACTGTGGAGCTTATTGATAAGAGTCTTGCACCACAGGAGCACCAAAAAAAGTAAGTCTCCCAATCTTATCTATGAGGAGACGCAAAGCCACTCTACGTGGCTTGCATGACCTCATAGATATGGAGTAATACAAAGCAGCGCATTTCGCTGCCGTTCCTTACTCTGCATAAAGGAGGCATTCCATGTGTGCGGGGTGGGTTTTCTCAGGCAGCACCTATTGATTTTGATGCTGCCTCAGATTTACTTAATCATGAAGCCCTGGGCAGCGCCAAATCTTACGGCACCCCAGAGCAGTGTAACTACTAGCACATTTACAAATGGCATTTAAAGTGAAATCAGTCAGACACATGTGACATACTGCCTAAAATGTAGGCCTGGGCAGTAAATTCCGTTCCGCTCGCGGAATTTGCGGAATTTGCGTAATTTCGCGTTCCGCGGAGAACGCGAAATTGCTAAAAAGTCTGCTTTCCGCGATTTCGCGAAATTTTTGCTTGTTCGCGATCTCAAAATGCGTGTTCGCGAGATATTTCTCCCCGAGCACGCAAACAGCAATTGTGAACAGGAAAAAAGCATCGCGAACAAGCAATTCCGCGTGTTCGCGGAATTTCTGCGTGTTCGCGGAGATTTTTTACCGTTTCGCGGAGATTTGCGTAACGCAATTCCGCAAATTCCGCCCACCCCTACTAAAATGTAGAATCTCTTTCTTTCCTTTTCAGAATTTGCCTCTTGCATCTTAATGTGCAGATTAGCTTGGGAGCTTCAGAGGAAGAGAAATTTCACTGAGGAGGAGACACCCCTTCTACTAACATTTGCAAAGTAAAACTACAAACATCTATATGACTGCCTCCGTGACTCCTCAGTGGAGCCCAGAAGGCAGCATATGGTAGGAAGTTACTTATGCAGTCAACGAATTGGGGAGGAGCTCCCGGAGTGTTGGGGACAATGGCAGGATGAGAGGAATCGGGTGAAGGAGATCATCTCCAGGATAAAGCTTTTTAGACTACTTCATGGAGAGCTAATTGGAACACATCTGTGTCTCCCCCACCTCCAACAATGCACCCCCTTCTACCTTATGGACAGCTTCTTCCGTACAACCCTACTGTGGTGCTGGTGAGAATTTACCACTCACGCCCTACACTCTCCGTGACGTTATTCTTTCTCTGTTTCATGTATGACTAGTTAAGCCAGTTCATGCTTTATATTTTGCATAATTGTATTTGAAGTACTGATTTTATATGTGTTTAAACAGCGCTGCGAGTCCCAGAATTAAAATTAAAAAACTGTGAATGACCTAGCTATTCATGCATGGACCTTGATAATGAGTTGATTATGACTCAATCTTTCTATAACAGAAGGTAAAAGCATTCATCCAGCTCTGTACTTTACTCATACATGCATTATGTATACACCTTATAATACTAGTTTTTAATTATTTAAGGGTATTTTTACTCTTCCTCATACAACCAGATTGAATCCTAAAGCTGGGACAGACATCTGTGTAACTACAGCACGTTAACACACAAGGCCTGTCCGGCAACACTCAACACCATCAACAACTGCTATGTGCACATTTTAACAAAACCTACAAACAAATGGGAATACATGTTTAGCCAAGTCTTTAAAGTGAAGTAAAAATGTACCTTGATATGTATTCTGGTCCACTAAGAATTTCTAGTATTTATTTAACTCATTTATTAGGCCCTGTGATGGTGTTCCATCCATCATGTGCAAAAAGAGCGATATTCTCTCCTAGAAGTGCCACAGCACAAGGATTCAAATGGAGGAAGGTCAAGAGTGGTTTGCATATGGCTGGTTCATAACTGAGGTGACCTGGTGTGCAATATAATCATGGTCTGGGATGAGGCCTACGTAAATACTAGTGGCTAAGAATAATTCATGTATTGCATCCATCACGTTATTGTATGCTTTAGAGTTTCACCCTAAGAGGGAAGGGTATGCCCAGACGTGGTTCCCTTGCCCACTGTGTCACTGGAACCAAGCTATACCTGGTTGATGATCCCTAACTAGGGTGAAACTGGTCCTGGATTGCTTGTGTTCCATCTGAGAGAGGACCTGGCCTGGTAGTTTGAGCTGGAAAGTTCCTTCCCTTTGGAATGGGTCAGGAGTGCTTTGCATATGACTGGGTCCTAACTAACGTGACATGGTGTGGAATATAATGCTGGACTGAGATGCAGCTCATGTAATTAGCAGTATTTAAGATTAATTCAAGCACACCGTTGATCACTATTTTGTGTACATTGGTATGTTGCCCTAAGTGGGAGGGGTATCCCTAGACGTGTGTCCTGTGCACACTGTGTCACTGGAACCAATCTATACATGGTTTATGGGTACTTAGTATTGCTAAACCAGCCCTGGGTTGCTTGTATTTCGGTTCATGAAGGACCTAGTCTGGCAGTTCGGGCTGGACTATTCCCATTGGCGCAAGTACAAGACTGATTTGCATCTGGTCTGAATCTTAAGTGAGATGGCCTGGTGTGCAAAGAAAATGATGTACTTGTATGCGGCTCCAAGTAACTACCAGTTGCTGAGATTAATTCAAGCATTCAACCCATCAGTTTTCTGTAAACGCTAGTCTGTCACACTAGGACTGGCACCTCATGGCATGGCATTACTTTTTTTTCTGACATGGTAGTTGTATGTCTTATATCACAAGAAGCTCAATAAATCAAACTGTAGTTTCACTTATTTGGGTCAATTTTTAGTATGTACCTGAATTTTGACAATGCAGAGGTAGGGATTTAATTTATGTTTGGCCTTGTTCAAGGTAGCCTAAAATCATTTGGTGTAACTTTCCCAATGAGTAGTGAAAACGTGAACCTATCATCTAACTGCTTGACTTGCAATGACTTGTCCCAATATGGATGTCTCTCTTTGCTTGTAGCTTCTGTCAATGACAGTCCCTTGAGCCAAACTTGAGAAAAACATCAACCGGGACATCAGGGAACAGCATGGCATCAGAAATTAGGCCCTCTACTATCTGTCCGTAAGGTAATAATGTGAACTTGAGATCTTAACTTCCACATCTCATAATTTATCTTATTAGTACGTATATCAATTTGTCTGAAATCCTTTCAAAGTGAGGTCTAAGCTTATGTGTACCTTTCTGTTACATATCTGATATAGTGTTTGTGAACAAGTATTCACACTCACTATATCCTCCTCTTTCTAGCTGTTGAATCTAGACATTCTTCATTCAGGACAGCTTCTACAACTCATGTTCAGCAGCTGACACTCTTATTCTAAAGATGTTTTAATCCCATACATGGTTTAAGACTTGATACCACCTGTTGACTTAGTCTAACATGGTAATAACTTTAATTTGTTTTTGAAAAGAAACGTTTATTAAAGGACAGGAGGCAATTGCAGAAGAGGATCTGATCCTCCTCGATGCACAAATACCTGCAGTCAGCACTACTCAAGAAGAATAGGAGGGAGAGGACAAGGATTATGTGCAAGAGCTGGTTGAGGAGGAGGACATGGACAAAGGGGTGGGCATTGGTGCTCCAACACCAAAAAAACTGAAGGCCACTTCACAACTCTGTAGCAGTGTTCCTCCTTCATCCCTTATGCTGATTTCCAGTCTCCAGCTACTAGTCAAGCAATCACAGAGGCTAAGTCCACCTACGCAACAATCACCTCAACACAGCCCTAACATCACAGGTCACTGTGTACAATATAATACATATGCCTTCCATCAAAGTGCATCTCCCGACTCTCAACCACCTGAAGGAGAGAGCACCCGTGGTGAGCACTCCCTGTATATGAATCTCCTCTGAACAACCCCTCAAATGTCACCCCTCAATGTGCTGATCATTTGAGATGGACATGTATGCGTGGTGGTAGTATTGGGTCATGTCAGTGACTAGGAAGATCACTTTTTTGCTGCAATGGGGGATAATCTGCAGGAACTTTTAAGGTCATTTTAAGGACATCCTTTGATGATTAAAAGGCAGACCACTGTCTTGGATAATGTTGCAAATGTTATTGTGTAGTAAGGATCCTGTTTCCAGCGCAGAGGCCCCTTTTTCGTGTCAGTTTGAAGATGCGCTATTGAACAGGTAATAAGTGTCAAATTACTTTTTTATCAAATGCATGTTTCTGGCATGTGATTTTATTCTGTACATGTTTAATGAATATGTCTGATAAGCAAGATCAGTAAAAAAATGTATTCAGTGCTAATTTAGCGATTATTTAGTTTATAATTCCAGGAATGTCATAAATTATATGACTGTTTTTCTTCATAATTTTATTATTTGATCTATTTTATTAATTTCCTTTCTGGTTCTGAAACAAATACAGGACATATCCCATTTTAATGATGGTCTCCATTTTGGATCACCTGTCTTGCTTGTTTACTTTTGGGTTACATTAGAGGTGGGTGGTACTCGCAGACTTTTACTCCGTGGAATTCCGCAGAGTTCCATGCAAATGCAGCAAGATTCTGTGGAGTTCTGCGAACTGGTGGAATTTGGTCCATCGGGCTGCTCGCTTATATTTTTTGTGCCAGGAGCTTGTTCAGCACTGAAAAATCTGCACGAACAGCACCACGTTGCTTCTAATGTTGATTTTGCTGCAGTTCAAGTAGATTGTCTACTTAATCAGCAGCTTTTTAACCCCCAAATGGTCGGTACCATCTGCAACCACTTGCATTGGGGAAATCTCGCCGGGTGCTCTACTAGTGACCAAAAATTGCACTAGAGCACACCAAATCTTGCTCACACTCTCCAATTACCATTGTCAAGCGTGCATGATAGAAATCTCTGCCAATTGGTGGTTGGCAGAATTTGGCTGGAACTCCGAGTTACCTGTGTAAAACGGAGTGACCAAAGTCTGTCAACTTCGTTGGCGAAGCAGAATATATCACCCACCTCTAGCCCAGATACTACATGTCTTTATGATGTAAAGACTATGTGACCCCACTCCTTTTTATGTAGGTCGAGGCTCCATTTTCTGTATTTCTCCAGAATTATTAACATATCTGCCATTGACGCAAATGTCATCTGTGTTTATCTTTCCAAGTGGCAGGTCATTTAGAAATAGACATCAACAATACACCTGATGTGACATCAGTCTCAAACAAGTGCCCTGGTATCTCAATTTCAAGGTCAAAGAAAGAACAATAATCCAAATAGTGTAATCTGAAATGTCATACTTTTACCTGTTTGAAGGAATGCATCTTATACTAGCATCTTGACGCTTATTGGTTATATCAAACATTCCTCCTTGTCAGGAGAGATGCACTACCTTGGTGATGGATCCAGATGAGCACAGCACCATATTCCATCTTGACTGAACAAGCCTCCTTGAGGCTCTGCGAAGCATTCCATTCTGACTTGATGAACTGCTTCCATGAATATGTTCTCAACTAGATGCTCTTTTCCTTTGTGCTCAAAATAGGTAACAAGCCATTCCAAACAGACAACAAACACTGTTGTCCAGGTATGCGCATCTCCTCCAAAACACAGGCTTATTATATATTCATCTGCTAGAACTAGCATAGTGCTTAGATATAGCCAGTGAGTGTGTTAAGTGCTATAAATTGTGATGTTAATAATTTTCCCTATTTTCACTGTTATTAAAAAGTTTAAATGAATTTATTTTCAGTTTTGTTACCAATGTTGTGCACACTAAATCCTGGTATTTTTAAATAGACATTTTAAAATAAATATGTTGAAATGCACATTCTGGTCTTTCTAAGTTGTTTATAAATGTACCACAATACCTAAATATCAGGGAACCAGATGTTGCCTGAACCCAAAGAGGTCTTAGTAGATAAATCTCCCTGCATGTCATAGTCAGGTCTCACAAGAAAATAAGGGAATTTGTCTAGAAGACAACCAGAGATTTACCAGAAATTGGGTTTGAATCACTTTAGCTCTATCACAGCAAAGCCACCAATATTTTAATGATCCTTTAAGATATGATTGGTGCGTGTCTGAGGAGAATTATGCATGTTTTCTGCAGAACATTATAAACCATTCAGATTCAGCCTCAAAAAATATAGAAGTGAATTTCGTACATTGAGCTTACATTCTTGTGTGTTCCGACCATTTTTTTCCAACACTTTATGAAATCGACATTGCTTACTTTCAATAGCTTCAAACAGCTGCAAGTGCGGCTTATTGCTCACTAAAATCTTGAGCCTTGTTTTAGATGTCGGAACCTTACATACACTCAAATTCTGGGAGATTCTCTAATGCACATCAGCATAAAATTCAAAGAGGCCATCTGAATTAGTTAACTCATGACACTCCATATAAATATTATATTAGAAATATACAGTATTACTCTATTTTATTTGGTGTGGATTCCCATCTGAAAAACAGTGGTTGAAGAGGGGCAGAGGCTGCAAGCAGAGGTACTGCTTGGTCCTGTGCTCCCCCTCCAGCACAGCAGGGGAAGCAGACAACTCTGGCATTAAAGCATTAGCTTACAAGGCTATTGGAAACTTTCTGCCCATTGCCCTCTGCTACCACTGACCAGCACCACCCATTTGACACTAAGGGCTTGATTATGACTTTGATGGTGTGGGAGGGGCTGCCAAGCCGCCACCGCTCCTACACCACCAAAGCCGTCTGAGCTCTGATAGCTAGATTTTGCATTTTCTCTTTTCTGGTGGGCATTTCTTTGGTGGTCCCATAGCGGTGTTGCTGAAAATGGGTACCGCAATGGCAGCACCAAAGACAGTTCCTGCAAGGGATAGACTCTGCAGTCCATACCATGCAGGAAGTTTAATGTATGCACAGAGGGGAGGGACTAAATGTGCCCCCTGCATGCACCCCCTTGCACTGGGCCAGGAGACAGCCCTGTAGGCCCCCCTTTTTTTCTTCACTGCCAGCAGTTTCATGGAGTAAGAACCTCCATGAGACCAGAATAGCAAGGAAAGCTGTAATATGCTTGGTGGTGCCACAGGGCACCACAACGCATAGTGCGGATTTCAGACCCGCGCGCAACCACCAGGGATTTGCAAATTCATTCTCCACTCTCAGAACGGTATCCTGTAATACAAGTGTAGTGGTGTGCACCTGGATACAGATTTCAGGTCCCACATATCCTAGTACGTAGGACCTATAGGGAGTTAGCTCATAGTGATTGCTTTAGCAAATATGGACAAAAAACATTCAAGGCTTGTCTTGATATGTAGGAAATGCCCAAATGTATATTTAAATGGGGTTTCATTCTCTGTTAGGTCTAGGCCGTTGCAGTACTTTCCATCACTGGGTTTTACATGTCCAGCTCAATATCTTTCTTGTAGCTTCTTTTACTTCATTGTTTCTCAGGCTGTATATCAGGGGGTTCAAAGCAGGTATCAGGATGGTGAGAATCACAGTAACCAGTTTGTACTGCCCCTCTGAAGAGCTTGCTTTCGGGAGTATCTCATTCAGGAAAACACTGCCATGGAAAAGAAAAACACAGGTCAAATGGGAGATGCAGGTGGAGGCAGCCCGGCTTCTTCCTGCTGTGTTACCCATCTTCAGGATGGCTGTAATAATGTATGAGTAGGAGAAAAATATAACAAGGAGAGAGCCTACAACTATAAAGGAAGCAAATACATAAATAATCAATTCATTTATCATGATGTCAGTACAGGACAGCTTAAAGAGCACTGGATAATCACATACAAAGTGGTTCATGACATCAGGACCACAAAAAGATACCCAATAAAGACCACTTGCATGTATCAGAGAGTTTAGAAAGCCAGCTGTATATGACCCTACAACCAAACAAAGACGCTTACTATTGTTCATGATGACTGTATATGTCAATGGATTGCAAATTGCTGCATAGCGGTCAAATGCCATCGCTGCCAACAGAAAGAATTCTGTACTGGCCAAGCCACTAAAGAAAAAGAGTTGAGCAATGCAGCCAGAAAATGTGATTATCCTTTTCTCAGTAAGAAGATCAGCCAGCATCTTGGCAGAGATAACAGAGGAGAAAGATAAATCCAGAAAAGCAAGCTGGGTGAGGAAAAAGTACATGGGTGTGTGAAGCTGGGGGCTGAGCCTGACAATAAGCATGATACTGCAGTTACCCAGCAAGGTAAAGATGTAGACTGATAAAAACAGTAAAAAGAATGGAACCTCCAGCTTTGGGTCATTGGTGAATCCAACGAAGTAGAACTTGGTCACAGTGCTTTCGTTTCTGGGCATCATGTCTGCGGATGATAATATTTATCTACGAGAAGAAGACATATAGCAGTTACATCAACTTCCATACACTATTTCCAGATTTACACATATTAAAACCATAGTCTGTGCAAACCTTTATTAGGTAGAATAATGATTCTCACTAATTATGATAGTCAATGTCACAGTGCAAGTACACTTACAGATAACAATTTCTCTCTAGATTGAAAAAGATACTCAAGATTCTCCACGTAAGATTGCCCGTAAGCCATATGCGACATGCTTTTCATCATATGTCTCCTAGCATTTCTGTCTCTCTTAGCACAGATGAGAACTGTCATGAGCTAATTTGTGAGGCTCATAAAAATTAGGCAGTTCAATAAGAAAGCACACCAAATATCACTGCAATACTGGTTATATATGTTTTAAGTTCTCTATATAGTCTTATGCATTATTTCTTCATGTAATAAGCACCGTTCATTTTGTCATACGTGTTCTAATAGTATACTTGTTATTACAGTGTTATAGTTATTGAATATTGATAGTTCCTAGATGCGAATGAGAAGAAGCAAAGCACTTAAAATAATCCTGTAAAAAAATTGTTGGTTCATCCTCCAACAGGCACAACCAAACAATACAGTTTTTACTACGACTACTCCAATTGATTATCACTTGAATACCCAAAAACATTATTTTTATGGTTGCAATTATTTTCCACAGAATCCTCATATCAAACAAGTGTGCCAGTGTTTTGTTTCATGCTCAGACAGCTTTAGATATTAATTGGCAACCTACCTATTGTATAGAATACAAATTAGGGCTCCAATTAAAATCATCACTGTCCGTGTACACCCACAACCCGATATTCTGGGTACTTTAATAACGGACATAATTCTACTACCTAGACAAAGTTTTGGCCTGTTCATCACTCTCCACCTGATCACCAGCAAAGGCATATAATACATTCCTTTGCCTGGTACGTCTTCCCTTTAAACTACAATTAACCCACCACACAAAATGGTTGATGCACATATTGACCACCTGCTCACAGACTGTGATTCATAAGTGTTAAATTCTGTTCACTAAATCATGATCATAGAAATTGCATGGTACTGGCAAGGTGTTACTGCATGGTACTGGAAACCTGGGTGCATGGTTTATGCCCAGCCAGAACTGTGCAACTCATATTCCGGTCCTTAGAATGGGCTAATTCATTTTCTTGCTGATGGTTCATTGGCTTTTCTTGCCTATCTCAATACCTTCATAATTCAGTGACTCTCCTCTAGTCTTTTCTTTGTGTCCGTGCCATCAAAGGAGCATTTTAATCTCATCATGTTTTGATTGGATGAGTTTTATTCTCCTACATTGAAGATGTGTTTTATTTCTCCTGGTTGTCCCCAACCATCTCTTTATTTAAGAATCAACCTCACCAGCACTGTTTTGCCCTCACAATGCTCCAACCACACCTGTGGCTAATGGAGTTGTAGGCACCCATTTTAGAGGTATTTATAACACATCTGATATGGCAGATGGCAGCTTGTGCAGCTCAATAAATGCACATGTGGTATTATTAAATCATGGTCCTATGCTTAGAAGAAGCATTCCAAGATGGCCACTGTTCATGCATAAACCATGGCAGTTATCAGCCAAAATGTTAAATATGCTGGACTAATACGAGTAATTTCTGTCATTCTGTGTTATTGTTTGACATGAAAAAACTGACAATTCTGCTATTACATCGATTCTCATCATTATAAGTAATTTGGCACAAATTATACCCCAGGAGTGCAGGAACAACCTACACAGAAAATGGAATTAACTGCTGGCCATTGCTGCTGTACATGATATGTTATATTTAGCAATATTTTTTCAGTGCAAAATGCATCCTTGGGTCCATTTTGGATGCCAAGGTGCCTTTTGTGCTAGGGTGACAGCACTAAATGCTGGGTTATGCTTCTCTTGGACTTCCATGTAAACTTGCAATATTTAGCTGTAATTTTGAGTAAAAACACGACAGGAAACCATGCAAGTTTATGCCCACCCCTAAATTAGACCTGTATGTCCAGCACCTACCTGCAACTTATATCCACCAAAACAGAGTTTGCGGATATTGCAAAAAACAGTAAGCAAGAAGTTCTCCAAAGCTTGCTCACTAACATACACAATGACCTCTACAATACAAACCTCTACTCATTGCCAGGGCACTTGTGTTTATTCTGGACACCAACCTTGTTGACAAGATACATATTGTCAAGAAAACTGTTAAAGCTAATGTTTAGACACCATTTTGATTTTATAATATTGTGATATAAAAATATTATGCCAAAAACACAGTGGGTGCAGAAATGTGTGCCAGAGAATATTTTTTTCAATTCGATTGTTTTATTTAATATTGTTTACTTAAATGTAGCTAGAAAAATATTGTTTTTTGTACAATTTAATCTGTTAGTTATAGATTTATTTTTGGTGTTAGTATTGTTAATATAATATTTATTATTTATTTTTTATTTTTTTATTTAAAATGGGCATTTTTTAAATTACGTTTGTAATTTCTAATGTAGTATGGGGTTGTTTGGCTTGCAAAGGAAAAGGGTGAGAAGTAATTTAAATTATAATTAATTTGATATTATTGTTAATTCTTTTCATATTGGAAATTGAACATCAATTGATGTATAATTATATCCATTGCTTCTTAGTTATTTTATGTACTTAAGTTAAATTAGTTACTGGCTGGGTGAAAACTATGCACCCATAAATGCATATTTACATTTTGATTATTTTATTGGATCAGTTGGTTGATGGATGTTATTGTGGAAAAGGTTGGGAAGTTGTTTAAATTACTTATAATGTTACATTAATGCAAACAAATGAATGTTTAGTTATTTTTAAAATATAACGTTGATTATAACTTGTGTACATTGATTTTTAAATTTTCTGGATTTTTTTAATTTAGAGTATGTAAAAATGTTTTTGCGATTTCTCTTTTATTAAAGAATTCCCATGTACCCATGCCCAAATTAATTTGGACCCTAGGTCTCCTGTTTCACAGGCTCCCGGCCCAAGACCATTTTATCCTCTCATCAATCATTCCTCCCGGTCCTGCCTCCTGGATTATTTACTCCCCGTATATACCTGTTCCTAATCTTTCTGATCCTGGTCACCATAGTCTATGTGATTTTGGTCATAGCTCTGTTACTCCTTTGTCTGGTTATCATGTATTGAGTCTTCTGGTGCTCCTCCACTAGCCTTGATTTGCCTAGCCCTCTTATTCTCCGGTAGACCTAGACTCTCTCATCCTTTATAACTCTCCTGTTCATTCTAATCTAGGGTGTCCAGGTGCTGTTAGCCCTGATCGTTTCTAGTTTGTGGTCTTCCTGGTCCTAGTCCTGGTCCTTTTGTTTCAGGTCATGGCCCTCCTGTATCTGGATCTTCTTTACATTGGCTTCCTTGTACTGGTCCTCGTTGTCTGTCTACATGGATCTGATGCTCCTTGCCCTTTTTGTCTTTGTCCCTCTGGTCCTGATCTCTGTGCCATGGCCCTCATAGCCCTCCTTGTCATTATGGTTCAAGGCCTGTTCCATCTACCCCCAACCTAATGTATATGTCTCTTCCCTTAGGGCCCAGGTGCCACCTATATGTCTTAATTCACTGTTTGCTGCTGGTTGTTGACTGCTGCTGTTTTGGCAGATTTGAAATACTAAGCAAGCACAATCTCCTTAAAACAGAAGCCTAAACAGAAGAATTCCACAAGAAGCCTACACAATCATCAAACCAAGCATTATGAACATTTAGAAGATGTATTCTCTTGAGTCGATAAAACATGTATGTAACGTGCATTAAAACCATACTCACTATTGTTTGCTGACAGAATACTCCCAGACTGAAGTGCCAAATTCGGAAGCTTCTGTCTTTTTGAATAAAAAATTGATTTAAAGTTTTTTTTTACTATCCATAAAAAGCTTAGCTTAATCTATGCGCTTATCTGTTTACAAACTATTGTACATTTTTCTGCCAGGAGTCCCCTTTTTCTTTATAGCCAGCTAAATAAAGACCTCCTTCGAGCTATGTGTCTGGCGCTGGTCATTTGTACATTCTTTCTATTAAGTAGCCTATGACTGGCTAAACAACAGAGATTATGTACTATTTTGTTGGCCGCTGAGTAAATAGCAGATATTTTGGAGCAGCCTTGGATCCAGTGCACCACTGTCCTCCCTCTCCTGCTGCTTGCCTTGGCAGTCTTGATAGACTTATTTTTGCCTGAGCATAAGGATGCCACTTCAGTCCCAGGGACCTCTACTTGCTGTCTTATCTGGGTGAGGTCTTCCAACATCGCCCAGCCTCCTTTCATTTGTGCACCTATTTTGTGCCATTAATTCTTTTATTTACATTTCTAGTGCCCTAGCTTATTTTGTGCCCCTATTTGCTTATTTATTTTACTAACGCCCTCATTTACTGTTTTTATGTTGCATTTTGGGACTTTGTCTTGGGTCACTCGCTTGCAGTTACCACCCCCTCCCACTCTTGCCATTTTCTCCAGCTTGTGCTTTTCACGATACTGTCCTCCTGCAAGCCCCTTCCACCTTCCAGGTCTATAAATTAAGAAATTCCTGAAGCTGGACCCTGGACACTGAAGTGACAGCTGCTTCATCTCCGCACTGCGATCAAGTAAAGGACCCTTCACCTGCCGACACTGTCACTTCTCCTGCAATACAACCCACAAAGGATCCCATGCCACTCCTGCCCAGAAGACCACAAACATCCTCGTCCCACTCCAATGCATCCTACTCAACGCTCTCTCCCTCTTCAAGCATCCCACGAAATCTGGGACACCTTCACCATTCTCTCCACTGATGTTGCCTTCATCACAGAAACAAGGCTCAACCCCTCCTCAAACCACATCACCATTGTCACTCCAGATGGCTATAAGATGCTACACTGAGACTGCATCAACAAACAAGGTGGATGCATTGCCATCATCTTCAAGGAAACCATCAGATGCACCATCACCATTGGCAAATCCATTTTCCTCATGGAAAGCATCAGCTTCCTACTACAGACAGACTTGAAGATAACGATATAAAGCACCCTTGACTACAGACTCCCGGGACCCTGACCAACATTCTGCAACTCCAGCTCCAACCTCATCTGCCCCCCCCTGGCCTTAGACTCCCAGCACTACTTCTGACTTACCGACTTCAACATCGACAACCCTCACAAAGCCAGAAACATTGCCCTCCTGGAGAACCTAAACAATATTGGTCACACAAAACTGGTCACCAAACCCATATGCATGGCAGGACACACACTGGACCCCATTTTTACTTCCTGTGACACAATCAAATTGAGCCACACCACAGAACTTACATGACTTGACCCTGCCATTGTACACTTCACCACCTCAGATGCCCATCACACCATAGCTAAGGGTCACACCACTTCCCACTGTAGCAGGAGCAAGGTCACTGAAGCTCAATGGATACATGCCCTCACTACCACCCAACCTAAAGCCACAGAAGACCTTGACCAGGCTGTCTGTAACCTCTCTGCCTGGATCACTAACTGCACTGACAGAGTAGCCCCACTGAAACCTGCAAATGTAAAACAAAAACTCAACACAAGCCAGCTGGTACATCCCAGAGCTTAGGACCACCAAAATCAACTGCTACCAACTGGAGAAGCAATGGCACACTCACAAAATATCCCTCAGCATCTAGCACATCAAGGAAGCTAAGAAAGCAACCATCACTGCCCAGATCGATATCGTTGCCAACTACACTAGGGTACTCTTCAAAATAGTCAAGGAATTCTCTAACCCAACAGCCACAGCGAATAGCCTACCCCTCCCAAAAACTCTGCAACACCCTCTCAGACTACTTACACAGCAAGATTTACACAATCTCCAACAACTTTGACCCCCAACCCACCACCCTCAACAACACCACCCACACCGTGACTACTTGGGCTCCGCTCACCACCAAGACCACCCAGCCATAAGTGTCTTTTATCCACTCCAGGCCACCCACCAAACCCTGACCCCACTACCTCTTCAAACTCAGAATATCCTCAAAACCTCCATAAACTCAGCAAACACCCCAGGCAGAATAAAACATCCAGGAGTCAGACCCCTCCTAAGAAACCCTCCGCCAACCCCAGAGATCTCAAAATCTATCAACAGTCTCTCTGCTCTCTACCCCTACCAAAGTACTTGAGAAATTAAACAACCAATAATTCATGAGATTTCTGGAACAAAACCTCGAACAGGACACGTCACCATCAGGATTCTTTAGTGACCACAGCACGAAGACCTTACTGATTGCTGCCACAGACGACAATAAAACTCTCCCCGGCCATGGAGAAACTGTAGCCCTAATTCACCTTGACCTCTTGCAGACTTTGACACCATCTCACACAACACCCTCATTAACAAGCTGTACAACATTGGAATACAGGAAGATGCCTCCTTCCTTATAGAATGCACACAGCGTATCTGGCTATCTTCCTTCAACTCTGCACCCAAGGACATCACACGAAGCATACCCCAAGGATCATCAATCAGCTCCACCTTATTCAACACCTACATGTCATCGCACCGCAGATGTCATCAGATCCCATGACCTCAACTTATCCTGTCACTCACCGAGGACCCCACCAATGACAAAACTAACTTCTCCAACCTCAGACTGAACACCAACCAGACAGGAATACTGATCTTTGGGAACAACACCACCGCATGGGATCATAGTTGGTGGCCAGATGATCTCGGGCCAACACCAACAGACCATTCACGGAACCTAGGGAACTTCCTTGACAGCCAACTGTTCATGAGATGACAAATCAATGCAGTCACCTCCTGCTGATTCCACAATCTTAGTTTTCTCTGAGGAATCTTCCGATGGATACCAATGAACACCAGAATGACTCTCACTCAGGCCCTCATCACCAGCCGCCCCAAATATGGTAATGCTCTCTACACCTGCATCTCCACCCAGCTTCTCAGAAGACTCCAGACCATACAGAACGAGGTAGCCAGACTCATCCTGGGCCTCAAAAATGCTCATGCTTCACCCCCACCTCAGAAACTTCCACTGGCTCCCCATCCAAAAGAGATGCCGTTTCAAGATCCTCACGCATGCCCACAAAGCCCTCCATGATCAAGGACTATCCTACATCAATTATCAATTAAAATGTCATTAACTTTCCAGGCACCAGTGCTCCTCCTTACTCACCCTTGCCCATACCCCCCACATCCATTGCAGCTGTAGCGGGGGATGATCCTTCTCCGTCATCGATGCCAAGACCCAGAACAGCCTTCTCCTCTTCCTCTGAAAGTACCCTCCTTGCTGTACTTCAGAAATAGACTCAAGACCTGGCATTTTGAAGGAGACTCAGCATCCTAAGTGCCCAGATACCTCTAGGGGTGACAGTTCAGAGCTATACAAATAGTGATTGGTTAATTGATTATATTATTTGGCTGGTGCCTGGGTAAATACATACTTATATGCTACACAGCTATGATTGTGCTTCAGGAATACAAAAATATACATAAAAACTATGATTCATTTGTGAAATAGATTTTAAATCTTCTTTCTGAGGGGTATTGCATGTTGAGATTGGGAGGTATAATTCTCAGTTTGGTTGCTTAGTAACATTGGAACTTACAGTAATGGCTGTCATTTCATGATGTGCTGGGGTACATTTCATCAGATTTTGATAACACATGCTAATGTTATCCCCACTTCCCTTCAAAGTATGTTTTGATCTTTTGTGGTCCTGTACACTCCATGTAAATAATATTGCTGTATGTAGAAGGTTTAGTGTAGAGGATGAGCTTGAACACTCCTATGATATAGCAACTTATTTGGTATGAATAGTGTGCTGTAAAATGTACCATTGGCCCTGTTATTCAAATACTTATCTCCCAATCCTTCAATCATGGAGTAGATTCATTTTTTTCACTCACACTGACAACCCTATTAGAGGTAGCAATTTATGACCTACCACTTTGAAAGTGCACCAGTCAAGACTACACTACATCTCTGGTAATATAGTCACAGAAAGAAAACTATCATATAGCAGCAGGCCTTTCCAGTCTATGCATCCAGGATATTGTTAACATCCCTGTATCCAATTGGGAAGAATATATCCTCCATTGTTTAAGGTGTACACTACGGGTCAGATTTTGAAATAAGTCTTGCACCGCAGTGCAGAAGCCAAAAATGCTGCACTGAGTTGCATGACAGGGAGAGAGCAGGAAAGCACCATATCTACAGAGATATGGCTCTCTCCTTCTAACTCCCTATTGCATGCACTGATTTAGGCTGCCGTGCTCAAGGCCCACACCATAGTGCTAAGGTGTGTGCCTAAGCCAAGCATAGCTTTTGTAAAGGATGGGTACTCTTACTGTAAAAAATACTATGCCAAGACAAGTTCAAACGATTTTCTCAATTTGTATGTGTGCTGCACAGTGCATCACACATGCAAAGTAAGAAAGGAGAAATGAACACATTCCTCCTCCTAATGCCTCCTTTCAGATGGCATTAAATTTTGGCACTAAACCCTGTCCACAATTCTTTGTAGACAGGGCTTTGTATCAAAGGGCATAGGTGATCGCATGTACCACCCATATAACGCCCCCTTGGCCCTAAGTAACACAAATAAATTCTTTACTCTGCATTACTTGTAGGGTACCTTCCAATGCAAAACAATTTTTTGCTTTAAAGTAAATTGGTAAAAATATATTTTGTGCTGGTTAGAATCATTTTTGTTATGCTAACACAATGCAAAATGTTTGAAAATCTACCCCTGCATGTTCCCCGAAAATAGCAGTTTCTTCAATCGCTCATTGACATTATCCTAGCCTTGTTCCTGTCCAACGCTTCACTGCCTGTTGATTACGGTCACTCTAGCAAATGCATACTATGACATATCTCAAGACGCATACTGTGACATATATCAAGATAGAGGTTTGATGAACATCTTAGAATCACAACTGGGTTCCAAACATTTTGTGTGTTCACAGACTAATGGCAGGATTTGTGTCAGGTGTGTATTTGTTGTGAACTGATGAGGGAGCTATAATATCTTTTACTGTCATATTCTCCTTTGTTTCCATTATTTTTCGAGGTGTTGCTACACTGCACTTTGACACTAAATATGGCAACCTGCAAAGTCTATACTGACAAAGGCTTAAAGAAAAGATGTGCCCTGGCAGCCATGAATTTTATAGTGTATTAGCTGTGCTTAGTCAATATCTAAAAAAACACAAATGCGTCTGTACCTAAAATTGTACAGAAGGGCTTATTTTTGATGCAGTATGAAGATGTGATGATTTGAATGGATCACACCAAGATGAGGATGCAGAAAAGCCTTGGATGCCCTTAAAGTATAAAACATAAAAAAAACATAAAAAGAACAAACTGGTCGCAAATTGGGTGGTATTCCAATATGGATAAATTACTATGAAGATTAGGCAACCTAAAGATAAAAACCACCACAAAATATAACCATCTGTATATATGGTTCACCAGTAATCAAACGTCAAAACTGCACATTACTTGTATGGTAGAGAAAAGAAAGGCAGTGACCTTTGCTTTTGCTTTGTGCAAGCTTCACTCTAGTTTGCATAGCCCGTCTACAGAAGCAATATGGAGGGTAATAAGAGCTAAACTCATTCCAACCATTAGCTATGGCCAATTTGCTTTTTCCAGGACCATAACTGTAACAATGGAGTACCGAGCCTATTAGTGGATCTTTTGCATACATTCACATGTTCTAAACTCCCTACTATGCTTAGAGTTTGACCTGTGTGAACAATCTATTAAGAATATGGTGGCCATTGTCCAGTACCATTACAAAGTGCCTAGACATCCTATACTCTCCCTGCCTCAGACCTGTCGCAATACTGTCTTTCTCATTTTATCATTGAGGAACAATCTTTTGGAAGGACGCATTAATAGACAACTTATTTGGCTCTTAGAATCCAACAGGATCCTGGATTCTTCCCACTCCTGCCTCAGACCCATGCATAGCATTGAAACTGTTCTCCTAGTGGTAATGGACTATATCTGAAGCTCTCAGAATCCAAATCAGCCAACACTGCTAGTTCAGCTTGATTTTGCAGCAGCCTTTGACAGAGTGTCTTATCTTAGACTTATCTTAGTGATGTCATCAGTGATGTCACTGACCATGTCATGAGTGATGTAATATGTGACGTCATCAGCAGTGCATTGCGGGGGCACGAGTTATATTTAGCTGAACTAACTATAACGGGGGAATTTCTCTGGTTTTGTAGGAGTGAAATGTCCAACTAACTATAACTTTCCCTAAAACCTATGTTTTTTTCAGTGAATTTCTATGTTTTTTTAAATGCTAATTTCTAACTATAACGTTCCTGAAACCTATGGTTTTTTCAGTGACTACATATATATAACTCCACACTTGACCCTCTTTCTTGATACTTTGTACGCTCTCCGGCAGTGCAGGCAGCGGTACGGCAGGATCACGCGGTTTCTACTCACTACAATGTATCCAACCAGGAAATTCCACTTGCACTCGCAGATGCCTTAATAACTTCAGTCACTTCCAATTGATTTAAAGTGCTCCAGCAATCTTTATTTCAAAGCGTGCCAGCAACCCAACGCGTCTCAATCTCCACAGATCTCCATTGATTTAGCGCCGTAGCACCTTACCACCTCCCCGGTGATCCTCCCCTCAGCCTCGCCCCTCGCCAGACTCCCGCCCGCCTCCTCCACGATGCCGCCCCCTCCCCTTCATAACGGCAGTCGCACCTAAGGCAAGCCTGACTGCGCCCGTCCGCCCCTGGCTCTTTGGGCCCCCTCCTCTACACAGTCGCCATCCTCCGCGCACTCAAACTCAGCTGCCTCTAGTACTGCGTATGAGCAGTGCCCTACAACACTCAAGGAGCTTTCTCCTGCGCTCACTGCCAATGCACCTTCTCCATGGACGCCACTGTCTCAGCTACCTAAGCACCACCTGCTGCGATACCCGCCAACACCATCAAGAGCATCCTTCTCAACGTGAAATCCCTTCACCGGCAAGCCATTGAGATTTGGGACCTACTCGACACTCTCGCCCCTGACGTCGCCTTTTTCACAAGACCTGGACCAACGCAAGCTCCGGCTATACCAGATGGCTACAAACTAAGGAGGTTAGATCGCCCCAACCGCCCGGGTGGTGGCCTCGCCATCGCACACAAATCATCCCTCCAACTCTCCACGCCCAGCACTAACATCACTCTTCCCAACTTAGAACACATCCACTTTTAGATCCACACCAACCCCAGGACTACCCTACGAGGCTCGCTCATCTACAGACCACCAGGACCTCGCACCCAAGCCACGACTGCCATCACAGAACTCGCCTCATCCAACGCCATCGCCTCCACGGACTACATTCCGCTCGGAGACCTAAACTTCCACCTCGACATCCACCAGGACCCCGACTCAAACGTGCTACTTGAGAATCTCTCCAACCTGGGACTCAATCAACTGGTAAACTCACCCACCCACATTGCAGGGCACACTCTGGACCCGATCTTTATTGTAGGGTCAAACATCCTTGTCACCCACACCTCCCAGCACTCCTGGACAGACCACCACTGCATTCATTTCACTTTCACTTCCAGCACCGCACCCAAACAAGCCCCACGCCCACCTCGACAAAACTGGAGTAGAATCACCGAGGACCTTCTCAACTCCACCCTCCTCCATGACCCCCATTTAGCCACCACCGACACCGATGACGCTACACTTGAACTCCACCGATGGATCACCAGCTGCACCAATAAACTAGCCCCTCTGCAGCAGCCCACCACCAAACATCCACCATAAGCAGCCTGGTTCACCACAGAACTCCTAGAGGCCAGACGCACCTGCAGACGCCTCGAGAAAACGTGGAGGAACCAGAAGACCTCGGAAGCCCACACCTTCCATAGGAGCGCCATGAAGAATAACCACCAGCTGATAAGAGACACCGAAAGAACATTCATCAGGGAAAAATTCAACGCCAAAGCAGCCAACAGCAGCAAACTCTTCAAGATCATCAAGCATTTCACCAAATCCCCCTGCAAAACTCTGACATCACACCTTCCCAAGATGTCTGCGACAAGCTCAGCACCTTCTTCGACCAGAAGATCATGACCCTTTACGACAATTTCAACGAACCAACGAGTGACATCACCCTTACGACCACTACCTCCACCATGTCAACCATCACCACATGGGCCCCCGCCTCCGTCGAACTCATCCCCACCACTATGAAGAACATTCACTCAGGAGCCCCCACGGACCCCTGCCCCCGCACATCTTCCACAGAGCCTGTACGGCCATCGCTCCAGAGCTAGCCCTCACCGTCAACTCCTCCCTGGCATCGGGCACCTGCCCCATGGACTGAAAATGAGCAGAAGTGAAGCCCCTCCTCAAAAAACCCTCAGCCGACCCTACTGACCTAAAGAACTACTGACCCATCTCCCTCCTCCCCTTCGCTGCCAAAGTAACTGAAAGGCTTGTTAACTCCCAGCTGACTACTTTCGTCGAGGACAACGGCATCCTGGACGCATCCCAATCTGGCTTCCACAGCAACCACAGCACCGAGACACTGATCGCCGCCACCGACGACATCCGCATGCTGCTCGACCAGGGCCACACCGTGGCCTTCATCCTCCTGGACCTCTCCGTAGCCTTCGACACCATCTCACACCGCACACTGACCACAAGACTCCACAACACAGGGATCCAGCGAGACGCCCTCAACTGGATCCGCTCCTTCCTCTCCCACCGAACACAGAGAGTCAGGCTCCCCCCCTTCTCTCTGAACCCACCAACATCATCTGCAGAGTTCCCCAAGGTTCCTCTCTGAGCCATACCCTGTTCAACATCTCCATGGCCCCCATCGCCACCATCGTCAGACAGCACGGATTGAGCATTGTGTCCTAAGCTGATGACACCCAACTCATCCTCTCCCTCACCAGTAACCCAGAAGACACCAGACTCAGCTTTCAGGAAGGAATGAGGAATGTGGCCAGCTGGATGAAGGACAGCTGCCTCAAACTCAACTCCGAAAAGACTGAGGTTCTCATTTTCAGACCCCGCCCCTCCGCATGGAGCAACTCATGGTGGCCTCCCATCCTCGGCCCACCACCCACCCCTACGGAACACGCCCAGAACCTCGGCATAATCTTGGACTCCTCCCTCTCCATGAACCGCCAAATCAACGCTATCTCATCCACCTGTTTCAGCTGCCTCCATATCCTGTGTAAGACTTTCAAGTGGATCCCGCCTGACTGCAGAAAGACTGTCACACACGCACTCATCACCAGCAGGCTTGACTACGGCAACGCCCTCTACGCAGGAATCAACAAATCCCTACTTCTCAAACTCCAAACCATCCAAAACGCAGCCGCCAGGCTCATCTTAGGGATACATCGCCACGAACACATGACCCCTCACTTCCGAGAACTCTACTGGCTCCCTGTCGAGAAGAGAGTCACCTACAAGCTACTCATGCATGCCTACAAATCTCTCAACAACATTGGACCCAAGTACCTCAACAGCAGAATGAGTTTCCACGCACCCAATAGGAACCTCCTTTCAGCCGACCTCGCCCTGGCAGAGATCCCCCGTGTCCGCCAAAGCAGACCCGGAGGGAGAGCATTCTCCTACACCGCAGCCACAGCATGGAACACTCTCCCAGTAGAAATGAGACACTCACCAACCCGGCACTCCTTCAGACGGGCTCTCAAGACCTGGCTCTTCGACTGACAGGAGCTGCCCTACCTTTCCCCTCAGCGCCTTGAGACCCTCACGGGTGAGTAGCACGCTTTACCAACCCCTGATTGATTGATTGATTGATTGATCTTGCTCACGGGTAAATTGATGAAGACACGGCGGCATTTTGTTTCTTTTTAAACATAGAGTTTCCTGTATCATTACATCATTTCCTATAGGGCGCCGCCATGCATTCTAGATATAGTAATTTATCTCATTGTTATATACAAAACAGATTTACATATGCGTTCTATTAAAACTTTTCTTTCAACTTTTTTTCTTTCTTTTTATGACTTTTTAAACCAAAAAATCACCCAGTGCACCAAAGTAAATACTATACAATTAATCACAGTTAGTTTTCTTGCCAATTAGGTGATTGACCATTACAAATGCAATTTTCAACACCCTTTCATTGTGTAGCGTCTCAAAAGCACCATTTTGCATCTCAATTGTGTTACTGGTTAGGATAATTCTAATAATTATCTCGTTGTTATGATAAAACTATTACCTTTTTTTCTTACAATTCACTCCATTGCTAACTTTAGCATAAAGCAGGATTACCGTACTATTTTAATATATATTCACTGAAAAAACCATAGGTTTCACACACGTTATAGTTAGGAATTAGCATTTAAAAAACCTTAGAAATTCAGTGAAAAAACCATAGGTTTCACACATGTTATAGTTAGCTGGACATTTTACTCGTAAAAAACCAATGAAATTGCCCCGTTATAGTTAGTTCAGCTAACTATAACTCGCGCGCCCGCAATGCACTGCTGATGACGTCACATATTACATCACTCATGACATGGTCAGTGACATCACTCATGACATCACTGATGACATCTCAAATGACATCACTGATGACATCACTGATGACATCATCCAGTGAATGTGTGTTTTTCTGAAAATTAAATATGTTTTATATATGTATATCTCAAGGTCGATGGAAGAATAAATGGGTATATAAGTGTCTAAATGGATGATTTGTTTTTGAAAAATTGATTGTGTAACTGACTGATTAAGTGTATCTCTCACTTTGTGTATAAGTGGCTGCATGGGTTGGTGAGTAGCTACATGGGTGTCTATATAGGTTATTAGTTGTTTTTTTGAGTATCACTCTGAGTGTCTGTATGGTACGGTGGGGGGTATTACGTAGTGCATAGATGCATGAATGAGTGACTCACTGTTTGTATGTGTTGAAGACAGCATGTGTGCAGGACTGTATGGGTGGATGAGTGTGTGTATGGGTGTGTTAGTGAGTGAATGACTGTCTCAATAGTGTCTTCAGGAGTAACTACATATGTTTTAAACTAGTATATGTGACTATTGGTGTATATATGTGAGTATATGTGAGAGGGAGAGATTGAAAGAGTTCCTGTATGAATAAGTATGTGTTTCTATAAGTGATTGTTTAAAAGACTAAGTATGTGTAAGTTTCCGTAGAAGTAAGTATGGTGGTGTGTGTATTACTGTATATGCAAGTAAATGTATGTTTTATTCTTTATTAGCATGAGTGACTATGTGTGTGAGTAACTCTATGGATGAGTGGCATTGTGTAACAGGATGTATAGATGTATGAGTACATATGATGAGTGAGTACATGTATGAGTGACTGTATAGGACTGTTGGTGAATGAGTGGATGTGTATGTGGATCTTAGAATTACTGAAGAGGTTGTTGTAACTGGTATTGGTATGTCCATTGTTTTGAAATTTTTAGTCTCTATTTTTGAATGTGTGTATCAAAGCTTATATTAAGGTGAGAGGAGGTCTGCCACTCTATCACAAGGATGATGTCATCAGTGATGTCATCAGTGATGTCATTTGAGATGTCATCAGTGATGTCATGAGTGATGTCACTGACCATGTCATGAGTGATGTAATATGTGACGTCATCAGCAGTGCATTGCGGGCGCGCGAGTTATAGTTAGCTGAACTAACTATAACGGGGCAATTTCATTGGTTTTTTACGAGTAAAATGTCCAGCTAACTATAACATGTGTGAAACCTATGGTTTTTTCACTGAATTTCTAAGGTTTTTTAAATGCTAATTCCTAACTATAACGTGTGTGAAACCTATGGTTTTTTCAGTGAATTTCTAAGGTTTTTTAAATGCTAATTCCTAACTATAACGTGTGTGAAACCCATGGTTTTTTCAGTGAATTTGCAAGGTTTTTTAAATGCTAATTCCTAACTATAACGTGTGTGAAACCCATGGTTTTTTCAGTGAATTTGCAAGGTTTTTTAAATGCTATTTTTTTTTTTTATTCTTCATTTTTTTCAAACATATTTTTAATTTAATTTTCTTATCTTTTATAAAGACTATGCTTAAATTTTTAAAATCCTTAAATATTTTTTTTATATATATTTTTTAAAATAAACGTAAAATTTATTTCCAGATTTTTTTTTTTTTTTTTTTTTTTATAGTACGCGTACCGTAAGCTCACGGTAAGCGTACGGTTTACGCAACGTCCGTAATCTATCTACGCTGCTTGCGTATAGTTACGTACTTTGCGTAGCCGCGCGTACTGCGCGTGGGACGCGTGCGCGCTTACGCAACACGCGCACGTTACGCGGAAGTGCCGGGGAGTGACTGTTATGCGCATGCGCGCAAGCGCGTGTCTTTTTTACGCGCACGCGTACTTTTTGCCGTAAGCGTACCGTAAGCGTACGGTAGGTCATGTGATCATGAAACACAACTTTTGATTGGTTGAAACTACTTTCAGTTCTAGAACTCTCCTACACCACACCCATTCCCCTCATTTCTGCTTGTGATCCCTTGGGAGAAGGAGCTGGTTTGTCTTTGGGATACGATGGCAGAACAGCAGAGCTCTTCTGAGAGTGAGGCTAGCACCAGCAGCACTGTCTTGAGGCAGAGAGCGAGGAAAGTAAAGCCTTCTTATGTTTGGGATTATTTTACTTTTCCAGAAGGCCAGCAAAAGGTGAATGCACCCTTAGTTACTTGCAAGCTGTGTAAGCGTGTACTTTCTAGAGGTAATCCTAACAGGAAGTATTCCTTTGGGAATCACACCATGAAGAGACACCTCCAGGATGTACACAGAAGGACACATGGTCATCTTTTTGGAGGTAACTCTTCAGAAAGACGAGCCAGTACATCCACAGCAGCTCAGCCTGGACCATCATCTGCAGGGCAGACTCCTTCTTCTGCAGGTCAGGTGAGCCCTTCATCTGTGGGGGGAGAATCTCCTTTTGCTGGCCCTCTGGAAATTAACCCTCGGTTTGCGAGGGTTGAAGTACGGTGCGCCACTTGTCACGATCTAATTACTTATAGGGAGACCAGTGTTTCCCTAGTGAACAATAAAATAGATCAGCACACTTGTCGTACCATCTAATATTCCCAATCTTTCTTTCCTCTGTCCCTGCATGAACACAACGGTTCTTTTAAGAGCCAACCTTATCTTTCATCTTTTTTTTACATATGTTTTTTAAAACCTTTTTTTTTTTTTTTTTACCGTACGCGTACGGTGCGCGTACCTTTTTTTTATTTTTTAAAAAAAACACTAAAAATCAATTATCATATTACAAGGTCCTTGAGAGACTACAATTATTATTATTGACTTACCATACTCACTCAAAAAAATATTTATTCATTTGTTTTTTTAAAAAATAGTTTTAAAAATGGTTGTAGTTTTCGAAAATTTTCTATATCGATCTGAAAAAAAAGAAACCTGAAAACCCCACTGGCTTGTAAATACTGTGCATGACTATACACGGCAAGGACATGGGTGTGTGCTAAGCCTCTGCTTCTTCCCCCAATAATTCGCTCCCCCTTTCCATCTACTGCAACTGTGAAATCACCAGAGCAAGACGCAATAAATCTCTGCCTATAATTCTTCTATGCACACAGAGTCATGTTTTCACATTAGTGCCAAAACGAAATTTCTTTGCCAATTTGAAAGCACACTTACTGCTCTTTTTTTTTCGGGCCAAGTGAAAATCTCTTTTTACAATTTGAAATCACTTTTACAGACTGACACATTCTGAAACCTTTTTTTTAAATTTATTTAAATGCACATGTCCAAGCTGTTTTTTTTTTCAGACCACCACCGTGTGTATTCTCTGTGACTGCCTACACTCCAGCAGGGGCAACCAGCCTTAGTGATGCTGAATGTATTTGCATTACAGACTTAAACCTGAAAACCCCACTGGCTTGTAAATACTGTGCATGACTATACACGGCAAGGACATGGGTGTGTGCTAAGCCTCTGCTTCTTCCCCCAATAATTCGCTCCCCCTTTCCATCTAATGCAACTGTGAAATCACCAGAGCAAGACGCAATAAATCTCTGCCTATAATTCTTCTATGCACACAGAGTCATGTTTTCACATTAGTCCCAAAACGAAATTTCTTTGCCAATTTGAAAGCACACTTACTGCTCTTTTTTTTTCGGGCCAAGTGAAAATCTCTTTTTACAATTTGAAATCACTTTTACAGACTGACACATTATGAAACCACTATTTTTTTTTTTTTTAATTGCACGTGTCCAAGCTGTTTTTTTTTCAGACCACCACCATGTGCATTCTCTGTGACTGCCTACACTCCAGCAGGGGCAACCAGCCTTAGTGATGCTGAATGTATTTGCATTACAGACTTAAACCTGAAAACCCCACTCGCTTCTAATTACTGTGCATGACTATACATGGCAAGCACATGGGTGTGTGCTAAGCCTCTGCTTCTTCCCCCAAAAATTCGCTCCTCTTTTCCATCTACTGCAACTGTGAAATCACCAGAGCAAGACGCAATAAATCTCTGCCTATAATTCTTCTATGCACACAGAGTCATGTTTTCACATTAGTGCCAAAACGAAATTTCTTTGCCAATTTGAAAGCACACTTACTGCTCTTTTTTTTTCGGGCCAAGTGAAAATCACTTTTACAGACTGACACATTATGAAACCACCATGTGTAACTACAACAAAAACAATTCCCATTTCTATTATTCATTTCTTAAGTTACCACATACATCCCCTCTCAAACTGTAAACTCACCTTTAAAATTAGTTAGTTGTGAAAGAAATGTGACACTCAAACAGCAGATTATCAGAGCCAGGATCTCTGTTGTGTTCACCTCTCTCCTCTCAGCAGAACCAGATAATGGCAAACTTTCCCTCTATTTTTCCACACATATACATGTAAGTTTCAAATCTCAGTGCTTCCCCCTTTTTTTCAAATGTAATGACACATTTCTATTGGTTGAAAACCAACCCTTTTCCAAAAGTACCCTGCCCCCAACTTGACTTCTGCCTGCTACCATAGCAACAGCTCATGGAACACTGCTGTGTGGAGTTAGGTCAGAAGTTCGCCAAACAATGTTTCAATTCCACAGAGCAAGAGTGCTTGACTTTTCTAACCTTACAGCAAATCCATAGTACTGTTCTTTGGTTACACATTTTTTTGTACCAATACAAAACATGCTTCTATTAATTTTCACATACAGCCTAGTTTTTTTTCTAGAATGGTATGAAACAGCCAATCAGTTCTTTTTGTTTTGTAAAAAATATGTATGCCTCCATTTCCAAACTGTCTTTCTTTTCATATTGCCATTCTACTGAAAGACACCTCCTGAGTGCATCCAGTTCTCCTTTGAAGATGTTCACAGTGTGGATTGTAGGGCACAGCTATGTCTTCTGGAGTGAAAAGTTTGCAGAGAAAACAGATATGGTGAGAGACCTTGCTTTGCCAAATGTAGACATTAAATGGATTGGTCAGAGAGGGTTAAAGTGGCACCAATTGATGCCATTGGTGAAATCCTTCATTCAAATCCAACACCCTGACCTCATAATAGTGCACTGTGGTGGCAATGACCTAGGCACTTTGACTGGGGTAGGTCTGGAAATGCTTATGAAGGACACCTTTGCACAACTGTTTACACTTTTCCCTAAAACTGCCTTTGTGTTTTCCAACATATGCCAAAGGCAAAAATGGAACTGGTCCAATCATTTCTGTCCACAGATTGACAAAGCAAGAAAGCACGTCAACAAATCTGTTTCTGCTTTCCTCCGTGACTATGGTATGGGTGCCATTTACCACAACAACTTGCGTTACGACATGCAAGACATTTATAGAGGAGATGGTGTGCACTTCAATGATGAAGGGAACAGAGTCTTCCTCTTGAACCTTAGACTCTGCATCGGTACTTACTTGTAGGTACCACTAAAAAAATGACTCCATAAACACAACAGCTCTTTTTAGAGCTCCCTAATTTCTAAACTCTTAAATCTGCTTTTCATTTATTTATTTTTATTTTTTTTACCGTACGCTTACCGTAAGCTTACCGTACGCGTACCCCGTGATTTTTTTTAAAATCAATAAATGTTTTTTTTGTACTTTTCTGTCCTTCTTTGACCCCCTTACAATTGTTAGGGGGTCTGTAACTCTCCTCATTGCCCCCTTTCCTTGTTTTCACTCTTTTTTTTCAGAGTGAAATACACAAAATGGCGGCCGCCGCTTCCTGGTTTCGGCCGATTCGAATGTTTACTAAGATCTAAGAGCCAATCAGAATCGCGCTCGCGCACGCCACCGTACGCTTACCGTAAGCGTACGGTAAGCGTACCGTAAGCGGGCTCAGATATATATATTGATTTAAAGGCTATTTTCTCAGAATCTACTGAACAGATTTACACCAAACCTACAAAAGGCACTTCCTTGACCTAGGGACTACCTCTCTGCCAAATTTTGAGTAATTCTGTTCAGCCGTTCGGGCTGTAGCTCGTTCTAAAGGTCCTATGGAAAAATGCATGGGAAAAACGCGTTTTGGGACCCCCCTTTTATCTCAGCCCCCGCTTGACGGATCCCCCCGAGACTTTCAGGGTAGGAGCGGAGCGTAGCGCCCCACCTATTTTGAGAAATTCGCGAGGATTCGTCGACCGGCGCCAAAGTTATTCAAAATAGAATGTTGCGGATTTCCTATGGAAACGTGGTCCTAACTATAACTACCTACTGGCGACCGCCAGTAGGTAATATATATATATATATATATATATATATATATATACATGTGTATATATATATATATATATATATATCACTTTAATACTCTTTCATATATATATATATATATTACCTAATGGCGGTCGCCAGTAGGTAGTTATAGTTAGCACCTATTTTCCATAGGAAATCCGCAACATTCTATTCCGAATAACTCTGGTGCCGAATGACGAACCTTCGCAAAATTTTCAAAACTTTTGGCCAGCTCCGGTCTGCTCCTATCCTGAAAGTCTCAGGATGATTCGTGTAGTGGGGGCCGAGAAAAAAGGGGGGTCCCAAAACATGTTTTCCCCATGCAATTTCCCATTGTACATTTAGCCGCAGCTACATCCCGAACTGCTGAACGAAATTACGCCAATTTTGGCAGAAAGGTAGACCTTGGTTCAGAGTCGTGCCTTTTTTTTAAATGGTGTAAATCCGTTCAGTAGTTCCTGAGAAAATCAAAAATAAAATCACATATATATCTGGGCGGAGCCTAACCACACATCTCATCGTGAGATCTGATTGGCTGTCAGCACTTCATCCAAGAAGTGTTGGCAGCCATCTTGGGACCAATATACATGATAGCACCTCATTAAAAAGCATTGCAGTTAATAGAAGGTTTTAAGACTTTAGTTACATTATAAATCATTTGTTGATGGTACCATACTCATTTTAGGATGTGTGGCATGTTCTAAGGTGATTTTATCATGTGAAAAAGCCTTCTGCTGTGATATCATGAATCATGTTTGAGACAAACCTATTTCCTCATGCTTTTCCTACAGAGGTTTGGAAGGTGATCTATAAGCTAAACTGAGAGCATTTTTTCTGTAAATTCACATTATCTTTCTCAGTCATGTGAGAATGAAGTCTGACATTCTCAGTAAAACATGCACATCCAACAAGGGCAGAGACTGTCAGTTGATTCCTTTGTGTTCTACTGCAGATTCATAGAGTGTTCCAAAGAACAACTAGAGCGCAAACAGTCCTACTTATGACAAACGTATGGCACACATGCAGCCATCTTGATTGGAATAAAGTGGTAAATCTTAAAACATTTAATTTAAAAAGGAATAAAATGAGGGGGTTCATTTTGCCATAGAAAGTATTATTATTGCTGCAGAAAGAAAAATTAGCGTTACAACAAACAAATGATGGACGGAATACTGACAATGCATACATTCTCCCCCAGTCAAGAGATCTGGGTTAAATCCATCGTTCTTTTGCCCACTACACCACCCCAGTTTAGACATGGCCATATGCAAATCAGTCTTGACCCTGTGCCTCATGGGAACAGTCCAGCCCGAACTGCCAAGCCATGTCTTCCCTGGACCGGAATCAAGCATCCTAGGACCGGTTTCTGGCTATCAGCCGTCATCAGCCAGGATAGCTTGACTCCAGTGGCGCAGTGAGCACGGGTCCCACGTCTGGGAAAACCCATCCCACTTAGGGCGAAAAGCGTTACAACATACAAATGATGGACGGAATGCTGACAATGCATACATTCTCCCCCAGTCAAGAGATCTGGGTTAAATCCATCGTTCTTTTGCCCACTACACCACCCCAGTTTAGACATGGCCATATGCAAATCAGTCTTGACCCTGTGCCTCATGGGAACAGTCCAGCCCGAACTGCCAAGCCATGTCTTCCCTGGACCGGAATCAAGCATCCTAGGACCGGTTTCTGGCTATCAGCCGTCATCAGCCAGGATAGCTTGACTCCAGTGGCGTAGTGAGCACGGGTCCCACGTCTGGGAATACCCATCCCACTTAGGGCGAAAAGCGTTACAACAAACAAATGATGGACGGAATGCTGACAATGCATACATTCTCCCCCAGTCAAGAGATCTGGGTTAAATCCATCGTTCTTTTGCCCACTACACCACCCCAGTTTAGACATGGCCATATGCAAATCAGTCTTGACCCTGTGCCTCATGGGAACAGTCCAGCCCGAACTGCCAAGCCATGTCTTCCCTGGACCGGAATCAAGCATCCTAGGACCGGTTTCTGGCTATCAGCCGTCATCAGCCAGGATAGCTTGACTCCAGTGGCGTAGTGAGCACGGGTCCCACGTCTGGGAATACCCATCCCACTTAGGGCGAAAAGCGTTACAACAAACAAATGATGGACGGAATGCTGACAAGGCATGCTTGATTCCGGTCCAGGGAAGACATGACTTGGCAGTTCAGGCTGGACTGTTCCCATGAGGCACAGGGTCAAGACTGATTTGCATATGGCCATGTCTAAACTGGGGTGGTGTAGTGGGCAAAAGAACAATGGATTTAACCCAGATCTCTTGACTGGGGGAGAA
The DNA here is from genome assembly GCF_964204655.1 of Triturus cristatus. Lineage (NCBI taxonomy): Eukaryota > Metazoa > Chordata > Amphibia > Caudata > Salamandridae > Triturus > Triturus cristatus. The sequence continues at coordinate 163,925,674 of NC_140585.1, forward strand.
TGTATGCATTGTCAGCATTCCGTCCATCATTTGTTTGTTGTAACGCTTTTCGCCCTAAGTGGGATGGGTATTCCCAGACGTGGGACCCGTGCTCACTACGCCACTGGAGTCAAGCTATCCTGGCTGATGACGGCTGATAATCAGAAACCGGTCCTAGGATGCTTGATTCCGGTCCAGGGAAGACATGGCTTGGCAGTTCGGGCTGGACTGTTCCCATGAGGCACAGGGTCAAGACTGATTTACCTATGGCCATGTCTAAACTGGGGTGGTGTAGTGGGCAAAAGAACGATGGATTTAACCCAGATCTCTTGACTGGGGGAGAATGTATGCATTGTCAGCATTCCGTCCATCATTTGTTTGTTGTAACGCTTTTCGCCCTAAGTGGGATGGGTATTCCCAGACGTGGGACCCGTGCTCACTACACCACTGGAGTCAAGCTATCCTGGCTGATGACGGCTGATAGCCAGAAACCGGTCCTAGGATGCTTGATTCCGGTCCAGGGAAGACATGGCTTGGCAGTTCGGGCTGGACTGTTCCCATGAGGCACAGGGTCAAGACTGATTTGCATGTGGCCATGTCTAAACTGGGGTGGTGTAGTGGGCAAAAGAACAATGGATTTAACCCAGATCTCTTGACTGGGGCAGAATGTATGCATTGTCAGCATTCCGTCCATCATTTGTTTGTTGTAACGCTTTTCGCCCTAAGTGGGATGGGTATTCCCAGACGTGGGACCCGTGCTCACTACGTCACTGGAGTCAAGCTATCCTGGCTGATGATGGCTGATATCCAGAAACCGGTCCTAGGATGCTTGATTCCGGTCCAGGGAAGACATGGCTTGGCAGTTCGGGCTGGACTGTTCCCATGAGGCACAGGGTCAAGACTGACTTGCATATGGCCATGTCTAAACTGGGGTGGTGTAGTGGGCAAAAGAACGATGGATTTAACCCAGATCTCTTGACTGGGGGAGAATGTATGCATTGTCAGCATTCCGTTCATCATTTGTTTGTTGTAACGCTTTTCGCCCTAAGTGGGATGGGTATTCCCAGACGTGGGACCCGTGCTCACTACGCCACTGGAGCCAAGCTATCCTGGCTGATGACGGCTGATAGCCAGAAACCGGTCCTAGGATGCTTGATTCCGGTCCAGGGAAGACATGGCTTGGCAGTTCGGGCTGGACTGTTCCCATGAGGCACAGGGTCAAGACTGATTTGCATATGGCCATGTCTAAACTGGGGTGGTGTAGTGGGCAAAAGAACGATGGATTTAACCCAGATCTCTTGACTGGGGGAGAATGTATGCATTGTCAGCATTCCGTCCATCATTTGTTTGTTGTAACGCTTTACGCCCTAAGTGGGATGGGTATTCCCAGACGTGGGACCCGTGCTCACTACGCCACTGGAGTCAAGCTATCCTGGCTGATGACGGCTGATAGCCAGAAACTGGTCCTAGGATGCTTGATTCCGGTCCAGGGAAGACATGGCTTGGCAGTTCGGGCTGGACTGTTCCCATGAGGCACAGGGTCAAGACTGATTTGCATATGGCCATGTCTAAACTGGGGTGGTGTAGTGGGCAAAAAAACAATGGATTTAACCCAGATCTCTTGACTGGGGGAGAATGTATGCATTGTCAGCATTCTGTCCATCATTTGTTTGTTGTAACGCTTTTCGCCCTAAGTGGGATGGGTATTCCCAGACGTGGGACCCGTGCTCACTTCGCCACTGGAGTCAAGCTATCCTGGCTGATGACGGCTGATTGCCAGAAACCAGTCCTAGGATGCTTGATTCCGGTCCAGGGAAGACATGGCTTGACAGATCGGGCTGGACTGTTCCCATGAGGCACAGGGTCAAGACTGATTTGCATATGGCCATGTCTAAACTGGGGTGGTGTAGTGGGCAAAAGAACGATGGATTTAACCAAGATCTCTTGACTGGGGGGGAATGTATGCATTGTCAGCATTCCGTCCATCATTTGTTTGTTGTAACGCTTTTCGCCCTAAGTGGGATGGGTATTCCCAGACGTGGGACCCGTGCTCACTACGCCACTGGAGTCAAGCTATCATGGCTGATGACGGCTGATAGCCAGAAACCGGTCCTAGGATGCTTGATTCCGGTCCAGGGAAGACATGGCTTGGCAGTTCGGGCTGGACTGTTCCCATGAGGCACAGGGTCAAGACTGATTTGCATATGGCCATGTCTAAACTGGGGTGGTGTAGTGGGCAAAAGAACGATGGATTTAACCCAGAACTCTTGACTGGGGGAGAATGTATGCATTGTCAGCATTCCGTCCATCATTTGTTTGTTGTAACGCTTTTCGCCCTAAGTGGGATGGGTATTCCCAGACGTGGGACCCGTGCTCACTACGCCACTGGAGTCAAGCTATCCTGGCTGATGACGGCTGATAGCCAGAAACCGGACCTAGGATTCTTGATTCCGGTCCAGGGAAGACATGGCTTGGCAGTTTGGGCTGGACTGTTCCCATGAGGCACAGGGTCAAGACTGATTTGCATATGGCCATGTCTAAACTGGGGTGGTGTAGTGGGCAAAAGAACGATGGATTTAACCCAGATCTCTTGACTGGGGGAGAATGTATGCATTGTCAGCATTCTGTCCATCATTTGTTTGTTGTAACGCTTTTCGCCCTAAGTGGGATGGGTATTCCCAGACGTGGGACCCGTGCTCACTTCGCCACTGGAGTCAAGCTATCCTGGCTGATGACGGCTGATTGCCAGAAACCAGTCCTAGGATGCTTGATTCCGGTCCAGGGAAGACATGGCTTGGCAGATCGGGCTGGACTGTTCCCATGAGGCACAGGGTCAAGACTGATTTGCATATGGCCATGTCTAAACTGGGGTGGTGTAGTGGGCAAAAGAACGATGGATTTAACCAAGATCTCTTGACTGGGGGGGAATGTATGCATTGTCAGCATTCCGTCCATCATTTGTTTGTTGTAACGCTTTTTGCCCTAAGTGGGATGGGTATTCCCAGACGTGGGACCCGTGCTCACTACGCCACTGGAGTCAAGCTATCATGGCTGATGATGGCTGATAGCCAGAAACCGGTCCTAGGATGCTTGATTCCGGTCCAGGGAAGACATGGCTTGGCAGTTCGGGCTGGACTGTTCCCATGAGGCACAGGGTCAAGACTGATTTGCATATGGCCATGTCTAAACTGGGGTGGTGTAGAGGGCAAAAGAACGATGGATTTAACCCAGAACTCTTGACTGGGGGAGAATGTATGCATTGTCAGCATTCCGTCCATCATTTGTTTGTTGTAACGCTTTTCGCCCTAAGTGGGATGGGTATTCCCAGACGTGGGACCCGTGCTCACTACGCCACTGGAGTCAAGCTATCCTGGCTGATGACGGCTGATAGCCAGAAACCGGACCTAGGATTCTTGATTCCGGTCCAGGGAAGACATGGCTTGGCAGTTTGGGCTGGACTGTTCCCATGAGGCACAGGGTCAAGACTGATTTGCATATGGCCATGTCTAAACTGGGGTGGTGTAGTGGGCAAAAGAACGATGGATTTAACCCAGATCTCTTGACTGGGGGAGAATGTATGCATTGTCAGCATTCCGTCCATCATTTGTTTGTTGTAATGCTTTTCGCCCTAAGTGGGATGGGTATTCCCAGACGTGGGACCCGTGCTCACTACGCCACTGGAGTCAAGCTATCCTGGCTGATGACGGCTGATAGCCAGAAACCGGACCTAGGATTCTTGATTCCGGTCCAGGGAAGACATGGCTTGGCAGTTTGGGCTGGACTGTTCCCATGAGGCACAGGGTCAAGACTGATTTGCATATGGCCATGTCTAAACTGGGGTGGTGTAGTGGGCAAAAGAACGATGGATTTAACCCAGATCTCTTGACTGGGGGAGAATGTATGCATTGTCAGCATTCCGTCCATCATTTGTTTGTTGTAATGCTTTTCGCCCTAAGTGGGATGGGTATTCCCAGACGTGGGACCCGTGCTCACTACGCCACTGGAGTCAAGCTATCCTGGCTGATGACGGCTGATAGCCAGAAACCGGTCCTAGGATGCTTGATTCCGGTCCAGGGAAGACATGGCTTGGCAGTTCGGGCTGGACTGTTCCCATGAGGCACAGGGTCAAGACTGATTTGCATATGGCCATGTCTAAACTGGGGTGGTGTAGTGGGCAAAAGAACGATGGATTTAACCCAGATCTCTTGACTGGGAGAGAATGTATGCATTGTCAGCATTCCGTCCATCATTTGTTTGTTGTAACGCTTTTCGCCCTAAGTGGGATGGGTATTCCCAGACGTGGGACCCGTGCTCACTATGCCACTGGAGTCAAGCTATCCTGGCTGATGACGGCTGATAGCCAGAAACCGGTCCTAGGATGCTTGATTCCGGTCCAGGGAAGACATGGCTTGGCAGTTCGGGCTGGACTGTTCCCATGAGGCACAGGGTCAAGACTGATTTGCATATGGCCATGTCTAAACTGGGGTGGTGTAGTGGGCAAAAGAACGATGGATTTAACCCAGATCTCTTGACTGCGGGAGAATGTATGCATTGTCAGCATTCCGTCCATCATTTGTTTGTTGTAACGCTTTTCGCCCTAAGTGGGATGGGTATTCCCAGACGTGGGACCCGTGCTCACTACGCCACTGGAGTCAAGCTATCATGGCTGATGACGGCTGATAGCCAGAAACCGGTCCTAGGATGCTTGATTCCGGTCCAGGGAAGACATGGCTTGGCAGTTCGGGCTGGACTGTTCCCATGAGGCACAGGGTCAAGACTGATTTGCATATGGCCATGTCTAAACTGGGGTGGTGTAGTGGGCAAAAGAACGATGGATTTAACCCAGATCTCTTGACTGGGGGAGAATGTATGCATTGTCAGCATTCCATCCATCATTTGTTTGTTGTAACGCTTTTCGCCCTAAGTGGGGTGGGTATTCCCAGACGTGGGACCCGTGCTCACTACGCCACTGGAGTCAAGCTATCCTGGCTGATGACGGCTGATAGCCAGAAACCGGTCCTAGGATGCTTGATTCCGGTCCAGGGAAGACATGGCTTGGCAGTTTGGGCTGGACTGTTCCCATGAGGCACAGGGTCAAGACTGATTTGCATATGGCCATGTCTAAACTGGGGTGGTGTAGTGGGTAAAAGAACGATGGATTTAACCCAGATCTCTTGACTGGGGGAGAATGTATGCATTGTCAGCATCCCGTCCATCATTTGTTTGTTGTAACGTTTTTCGCCCTAAGTGGGATGGGTATTCCCAGACGTGGGACCCGTGCTCACTACGCCACTGGAGTCAAGCTATCCTGGCTGATGACGGCTGATAGCCAGAAACCGGTCCTAGGATGCTTGATTCCGGTCCAGGGAAGACATGGCTTGGCAGTTCGGGCTGGACTGTTCCCATGAGGCACAGGGTCAAGACTGATTTGCATATGGCCATGTCTAAACTGGGGTGGTGTAGTGGGCAAAAGAACAATGGATTTAACCCAGATCTCTTGACTGGGGGAGAATGTATGCATTGTCAGCATTCCGTCCATCATTTGTTTGTTGTAACGCGAAAGAAAAATTAGGGCACATTTTGAGTGACTTCTCAAATCCTCTTCTATTTCATTAAAACATTCTGACATGCAGACTGAAACATGCACTTTCAATACCAGCAGCAGACTTCCCTGGTGAGCAGTAGCTTTACTACAGTGATCTAATGAGCAACTAGAGTGCTAACATTCTGAATTGATGGCAAATGTGTGACACATCTGAATGCCTTCAGGATGGAATCAAAGTAAAACACTGAAATTATTCCTACTGAGGAGACTGTAGTAAATGAGGAAATTTGGAAACTTCATTACAAATAAGTCTCCCAATATGGCCACCAGAGACAAAAGAGCCCAAATGTAGCACAAATATCACCCAGATGTAGCCCAAGTATAGCCCAATGACAGAATGTCCCAGAGGCTTCTAAAATAAAACTAGAGCGCTAACAGTCTGACTTATGACAAAAGTATGGCACACCTGAAGCCATCTTGATTGGAATAAAGTGGTAACACTTAAAACATTTAATTTGCAAAGGAACAAAATGACGGGGTTTATTTTGCCATAGAAATTATGATTAGTGCTGCAGAAATAAAAATTAGGGCACATTTTGACTTCTCAAATCCTCATCTATTTCATTAAATAATTCTAACATGCAGACTGAAACATGCACTTTGAATACCAGCAGCAGACTTCCCTGGTGAGCAGTAGCTTTACTACAGTGATCTAATGAGCAATTAGAGTGCTACCATTCAGAATTTATGGCAAATGTGTGACACATCTGAATGCAATAGGTCTCGCTCTCGTTTAAGTTAAAGCAATTCTGTTTGTAATTAGGTGGCTTTTTAGCTTTGCTTCTATTAGTGTTTTTCAAACTTTCATGTACATAACATGCATATGTATATGTGTGCATGCATTTATATTTGTATTTATATAGATATGCAGATTATATATATGTTTATATATGTATGTATATATATATATACACATACATATATAAATGCATATATATGCATATATATATATATATATATATATATATATATATATATATATATATATATATATATATATATATATGTGCATATGTGTGCATGTAGAGAGAGGTAGAGAGAGGTAGAGAGGTAGAGGTGTAGAGGTAGAGAGGTAGAGGTAGCGGTAGAGGTAGAGAGGTAGAGAGGTAGAGAGGTAGAGAGGTAGAGAGAGGTAGAGCAAGGTAGAGAGTAGAGAATGAGTAATAGAGAGTAGAGAGATAGCAGTAGAGAGAGCAGCAGAGAGTGAGTAGTAGAGAGTAGTAGAGTGAGTAGTAGAGAGTGAGTAGTAGAGAGTAGTAGAGAGTGAGTATTAGAGGATGAGTAGTAGAGAGTGAGTAGTAGAGAGTAGAAGAGAGTAGTAGAGAGTGAGTAGTAGAGTGAGTAGTAGAGAGTAGTAGAGAGTGAGTAGTAGAGAGTAGTAGAGAGTGAGTAGTAGAGAGTCGTGGAGAATGAGTAGCAGAGAGAGTATTAGAGAGTAGTAGAGAGTGAGTAGCAGAGTGAGTAGTAGAGAGTAGTAGAGAGAGTAGTACAGAGTGAGTAGTAGAGAGTGAGTAGTAGAGAGTGAGTAGTAGAGTGAGTAGTAGAGAGTGAGTTGTAGAGAGTAGTAGAGAGTGAGTAGTAGAGAGTGAGTAGCAGAGAGAGAGTATTCGAGAGTAGTAGAGAGTGAGTAGCAGAGTGAGTAGTAGAGAGTAGTAGAGAGAGAGTAGTAGAGAGTACTAGAGAGTGAGTAGTAGAGTGTGAGTAGAGAGAGAGAGTAGTAGAGAGTGAGTAGAAGACAGTAGTAGAGAGTGAGTAGTAGAGAGTGAGTAGTAGAGAGTAGTGGAGTAGTTTTATAGAGTGAGTAGAGAGTGAGTAGTAGAGAGTAGTAGAGAGTGAGTAGTAGAGTGAGTACTAGAGAGTAGTGGAGAGCGAGTAGTAGAGAGTGAGTAGTAGAGAGTAGTAGAGAGTGAGTAGTAGAGAGTAGTAGAGAGTGAGAAGTAGAGAGAGTAGTAGAGTAGTAGAGAGTGAGTAGTGTAGAGAGAGCAGTAGAGAGTAGTAGAGAGTGAGTAGTAGGGAGTAGTAGAGAGTGAGTAGTAGAGAGTCGTAGAGAGTGAGTAGCAGAGAGAGTATTAGAGAGTAGTGGAGAGTTACTTTATGTCATTTGTTGTGAGACTATATTGGCAAAGTGTTCATTTTTTAACCTCTTCGCTGCTAGGCCTCCCTCCGTGCTAAGCCTTGTTTTGGATATTGGGGTTAGTGTACACTTAGACCCCTGTAACTTTTTGTCCACATACGGTGTCCAACAACCATGTAATTCAGTGCTTGGGGCTGAGAAAGCCCCACAAATACCAAACAATTAAACTGATTCTAGGTTTCAGTTTCCTTCTCAATGTAATGACTTCAGCGCGCCTTGCACCTTATCGTTATTGCATTGAAAAAAAAAAGCCTTGGGGGTTGGGGAAGCTCATCCCAACCTCCGGCAAAAATTAAATAAAGTAAATCCCTCTGCTGTCTACAGCAGAGGGATTGTGTTCACCTGCGTACATGAAGGAATAGTTCCAGGAGCCCTGGTGATCATGTGAAGAGCACCAAAGGGGTTAATGTAGTTATGTCTATGATATCCATTTTAGGAATATGTTCTATTACATTTTGCCAAATTACTTTGTTGAAGCATCATCATAAGATTTGATGGTCAATTGAGTAATGGTTTTGATCAATGTGCTTTGAATTAACCCTATTACTGACAAACATGAGAGGTCTTTTTCTTGTTCTAGGTGCACATCAGGCAGGAGCCGGGCACTGTGTTATGTTGTGTGAATTTTATATAGGGCACTAATCACCCGATAGGATATCCAGATGCTTGGGCAGGTCTGTAGGTGTGTGCTCACCAAGGTTCTTATATCAAAAGCCAGGTCTTGAGCTTCTTGCAGAGGTCAAGAAGTGAGGAGGAAGCACTGATTTGATCCTTTTATGGATGCAGGGAATGTGTGAGAGAGAGGCAGAGCACAGGTGTGGGTAGGTTGGTGAATGTATGTGCGGCCGTTCAGATGTGAAAGTGTCAGTGACCCTTCTTCAGGTGTAGCGTTATATGGTTGTAGCTGTCACTCACAGTGAGGTAAGACAAGTACAGAATTACTGAAGTGGTCTGACACTGTGCTTTATGCTGTGATGAATATATAAATATGTATGGGGCTTGGCCCCCTCCCATTAAAAACAAAAAATAGAGAAACCGAGGCAAAGCCCTGGGGGCTGGGGTTCCCGGGGCCATAACCCGCCAACTTAATTGAAAAAAAAAATATATATGGCTAAAGCCCTGGAGGATGGGGTCCCCAGGGCACAACAAATATTAAGAGAAGCCGGCCACACAGCTGGCATCTCACCGGAGGCCCTGCCCCTCCCTGCACCACTCTGCAAACTAGCCACCTGGCGCATTTTGGGTTGGAAAATGAAGTCCCCCAGAGTCTTATGGGTTCTTAGGGGCCAATTAGCCCACCAGGTACGTCCAGTAAGCCCCACACAATGGGATTCAATCAATCAATCAATCAGGGGTTTATAAAGTGTGCTACTCACCTATGAGGGTCTCAAGGCTCTGGAAGAATGGGAGTTGCCAGCTCTGGCTCAGTCAAAGAGCAAGGTCTTGAGGTCCTTCCTGAAGATGTGCAGGTCTGATGCTGACTGGGAGCTCATTCCAGGTGTTGGCTGTGATGTAGGAGAAGGCCCTCCCTCCTGCTCTGCTTCTACGAATGCAGGGTGTCTCTGCTAGGGCGAGGTCGGCGGATCAGAGAGTCATTTTGGATGCATGGAAACAGATTCTGCCATTGAGGTATTTGGGTCCGATGTTATGGAAGGATTTGTAGGCATGGGTGAGAAGCTTGTAGGTTATTCTCTTCTTGACTGGGAGCTAGTGTAGGTCTTGAAGGTGTTGTGTCATGCGTTTGTACCTTGGTGTCCCGAGGGCGAGTCTGGCCACGCACTCTGGATGGTTTGGAGCTTGTGTAGGAGGGTCCTGTTGATGCCGGCGTAGAGGGCGTTTCCGTAGTCTGTAGGGTTTGCTGAGAGGTGGTTCGAGGCTATACCCCTTTTTACACCACTCTGCAAATGCGCCTCTTGGCGCATTGCTGGTAGGGTGATCAGGTCCTCATCTTTTCAGAGGACCTCAGGACTAAAGTGGACTTCATTCCCCGAGCAGCACTGCGCCAGGTACCACGTTTGCAGAGTGGGGTAAAAAGGGGGCATGGCCTTTGAGCAATCTCAGCAAACCAACTGTATGGGCCTTACTGGAGCTAACAGGAGGGCTAGTTGGTCTCCAGGGACCCTCAGGAGGAAAGGGAACTTCATTGCCCAACCAAGAGCGTGCCAGGTGGTGCGTTTGCAGGGTGGTGGAGAAAGGGACGTGACCTGTGTCCCCCTCCTAACAATCCCACTGTGCGAGGCTTACTGGAGGTAAACTAGTTGGCCCCTAAGGACCCCCAGCAGCGAAAGGGACTTCAATCCCCATTCAAGAGCGCACCAGAGAGCACGTTTGAAGATTGGTGGGCAAAGGGGGAGTGGGCTGCTATGAGAGCTTAGCAATCATGCTGTGTGGGACTTACTGGAGGTAAAAGGAGGGGTAGTTGGCCCCCCAGGATGTCCTTGGGGGCCAATTACCCTTCTTGTTACCTCCAGTAAGTCCCACACAGTGGGATTGCTAAGACGTCTTTGGAGGCCACTCCCCCCTTACTCCACCACTCTGCAAACACGCCTCCTGGCAGACTACGGGATGGGGGATGAGGTCCATTTTACTCTTGAGGAGGTTTGGGGGGCCAAGACGCCCTCCTGGTACCTCCTGTAAGTCCTAAGCAGCATAATTCCTGAGCACTGGTCGGAGGCCAAGCACCCTTTCTCCACCACTCTATAAACGCGACTACTAGTTAAAGAAGCATTTGCAATGTAATAGGTTTCGCATTTGGGAATCTTAGAGCTATTGGCGTTGTAAATGTAAAAGTTTTTTCCTAATGTTTTTTGGAGTGGAGTGGATGTACATTTTGTGTTGTGGAATTATTTGGTAAGTTGTGCAGTGAAATATATGGATAGATACTATGTGGTATTTAGCGAATTGGAATTTTATAGAGTGGGATTATGTGTTATGGAAAGTGGTATGGTACTCTGTGTTGTGGAGTGGGAACCTCCGGTTTAGTCTTCCTCATTTCCATGAAAGCTCATCTATGAACTCAATGAGATAGAAAAAAGGAATCACTGAGGAGCACTTGTGGACCAAGTCAGAGATATGAGCAGGGCCACTCGAATTATGGGACTGTTTGGCTGCACCAACTTTCACAGAATTTCTTTGCATTAGCCACATAATCCATCATCTGCTCCCTAATCTGTAGATGTGAACAAAAAAAGCCTTGTTTCTAGCTCACACGGCTCAAACTGCAGTGACAAGTGTTACAGCATGGTGGAAGGCTCTTTTTCAAACCTAGAATGGACACCTATTGCTTATTGCTAAATGTGGTAGTTAAATTGGTACCAATGGTGTGCAAGCCACTCTTGCTTCTTTCTGCGCCTCTCATGCCTCTTACTACATTTATGTTGTTTCTCTCTGTACATTTCTTTCTTTTTCTGTACTTCTTTTTGCCTCTTTCTGCATATCTCTTCTACTTTCTGCACCTCTCTTGCCTCTTTCTGCACCTCTGTTGCCTCTTTCTGCACCTCACTTTTTTCTTTCTGTGCCCCTCTTGACTCGTTCTGCACCCTTCTTCCCTCTTTTTGCACCTCTCTTGCCTCTTTATGCACCCCTCTTAACTCTTAATGTACCCCTTTTGCCTCTTTCTGCATCTCTGTTCCTTCTTTCTGCACTTCTTTTGCTTCATTCCATACCTCTGTTGCTTCTTTCAGCAATTCTCCTGCTTGTTTATGCACCTCCGTTGCGTCTTTCTGCACCTCTCTTGCCTCTTTCTGCACCTCACTTGCTTCTTTCTGCACCCCTGTTTCCTCATTCAGCACGTTTCCTGCCTGTTTCTGCACCTCTCTTGCCTCTTTATATACCTCTGTTGCTTCTTACTTCAGTTCTCTAGCTTCTTTATGCACCCTTCGCCCTCTTTTAGCACCTCTGTTGCTTCTTTCTGCACTTCTCTTCCTTCTTTCTGCACCCCTCCTGCCTCTTTCTATATCCCTCTTGTCTCTTTGTGCACTACCCCTACCTTTTTCTGCACCCTTTCTGCCTCTTTTTGCACCTCTGTTGGTTCATTCTGCACTGCTCTTGCTTCTTTCTGCACCTCACTTGCCTCCTTCTGCACTTCTCTTGCTTCTTTCTACATATCTGTTGCTTCTTGGTTCATTCTGCACTGCTCTTGCTTCTTTCTGCACCTCACTTGCCTCTTTCTGCACTTCTCTTGCTTCTTTCTACACATCTGTTGCTTCTTTCAGCAATTCTCATGCCTCTTTCTGCACTTCTCTTGCTTGTTTCTGCACCTCTCGTGTGTCTTTCTGCACCTCTGTTGCTTCTTTCTGTACTTCTTTTGCTTCTTTCTGCACCTCTCTTGCCTCTTTCTTTCTCAACCTCGCCAACCTCAGCCTCCGACAACTCGTCACAGCTCCCACCCATGCCGCCGGCCACACGCTTGACCCCATCTTCTCCACCAACACCCACGTCTCCTTCGACCACACCACCGAACTCCACTGGACCGACCACCGCTGCATCCATTTCACCTTCAACAAGGCCACCACGCACCACCACACCCAACAGCTGCCCCGCCGCTGCTGTAGCAAAGTCACAGAGGACCAGCTGATCACCACCCTCGCCCAGAACCCACCCACTGACCACACCGACCCAGATGTCACCACCCGCAATCTCAAACAGTGGATCAACCACTGCGCCAACACCCTCTCCCCACTCAAGAAACCCTCCAACAGCCACACCAGCAAGAAAGCCACCTGGTTCACCGAAGAGCTCCAGACCTCCAAACGAGCATGCCGAAAACTGGAGAAGAAATGGCTCCACGAACAAACACCAGTCAGCCACGCAGCTCACAAGGACGCCACCAGCAGACATCACCACCTCATCAGACTCGCCAAGAGATCTTCCTTCAAAGCCCGCCTAGACAACAACGCACACAAGAGCAAAGAGCCCCAGCGCCAATGCCAACAACATCCTGCACTGGCCACCTTCTTCCACCGCAAGATCGTGGACATCCACGACAGCTTCAACACTCCAACTGCCCACCCGACGAACACCACCTGCATCAACGGCCTGACCTCCTGGACCAACGTTACCGATGACGAGACACGCAAGGTCATGAACTCCATCCACTCAGGATCACCATCAGACCCCTGCCCACACCACGTATTCAACAAAGCAGATGCAGCCATCGCACCCCAACAACGGAAAGTCATCAACATCTCCTTCGAGACATCTACACTCCTGGAAAGCTGGAAGCACGCCGAGATCAACGCCCTTCTCAAGAAGCCCAAAGCGGACCCCAAGGACCTCAAAAACTTCTGGCCCATCTCCCTGCGCCCGTTCCCGGCGACGGTTATCGAGAAATCGTCAACATACAACTCACCCGCCACCTAGAGGACAACTACATCTTAGACCGATCCCAGTCCGGATTCAGAAGGAACCACAGCACCGAGACAGCCCTCATTGCCGCCACAGATGATATCAGGCACCAACTAGACAATGGCGAAACATCAGCCCTCATCCTCCTGGACCTGTCAGTCGCCTTTGACACGGTCTGCCACCACACACTAAAGACACGCCTCCAAGAAGCCAGAATCCAAGAGAAGGCCCTCAACTGGACCACATCCTTCCTCACCGGCAGAACCCAGAGCGTCCACCTCCCACCTTTCCGTTCTGAAGCCACCGACATCATCTGCGGCGTACCCCAAGACTCTTCCCTCAGCCCGACACTGTTCAACGTCTACATGGCCCCCCTCGCACAAGTGGCCCACCAGCACGACCTCAACATCATCTCCTACGCCGATGACACCCAGCTCATCCTCACCCTCACCAAGGACCCGCCCACTGCCAAAACCAACCTCCACAAGGGTATGAAGGTTGTAGCTGAATGGATGAGGACAAACCCCATCAGCCTGGGACAACTCCTGGTGGCCAACCACGCTGGGAGCAGCACCAGCACCAACACCCACTAACCACGCACGCAACCTAGGAATCATCCTCGACTCCTCCCTCTCCATGTCGAAGCAGGCCAACGCCGTCTCCTCCTCCTGCTACAACACCCTCCGCATGCTCCACAGGATCTACAAGTGGAACCCTACCGAAACAAGAAGAACAGTGACACAGGCCCTCGTCAGCAGCAGACTGGACTACGGCAACGCACTCTATGCAGGAATCTCTGCCAAACACCTACGACGACTGCAACGCATCCAAAACGGCTCCACCCGTCTGATCCTCAACATCCCTCGCTGCAGCCACATCACCCCCCACCTGAGAGACCTACACTGGCTCCCCGTCGACAAAAGATCACCTTCAGACTCCTCACCCATGCACACAAAGGACTCCACAACACCGGACCAGCCTACCTTAACAGCAGACTCAGCTTCTACACCCCCGCCCGCCAACTCCGCTCTGCCAGCCTCGCCCTCGCCGCTGTTCCTCGCATCCAACGAGCAACATCTGGCGGCAGATCCTTCTCCTTCCTCACCGCCAAGACCTGGAACACCCTGCCAACTCTCCTGCAGCAGACCCAAGACCTACTCACCTTCAGAAGGCTCCTCAAGACCTGGCTCTTCGAGAAGTAGCAGCACCTCCACCCCCCAGTGCCTTGAGACCCTCACGGGTAAGTAGCGTGCTTTGCAAGTAGATTGATTGATTGATTGATATATACAGGGCTACTTTTAAACTGACCTCGGGCTCAGCAGTGCACATGTGCAAGTGCAGAAAAGGGCTGCTGGCCTCTAAACTGCCATGCCCTATTGAATGCTATGGACTTAAAGGCAGTTTTAATCCCCCTGCCCTATTATATACTAGGACCTTACAGGGGAGGTCATGCCAATCACCAGGGTACCCCTACCCATAGTGTACCCTAGTGTATGTAGGTGTTTTCACTGTATTATAAGTGTCTTTCAGCATAGCACTGGCTCCAGGCCTGGTTAGTCAGAGTCAGTTACCACCAGTACCAGTCAGCAAAAAGGTGGCAGCACAGGATAACTTTGTAACCAGGCCTCTTTCTACATATCTCTTGCTTCTTTCTGCACCTTACTTCGTCTTTGTGGACTTCTGTTGCCTCTTTCTGCAGTGCTCTTGCTTCTTTCTGTGCTTTTATTCCTCTTTCTGCAGATGTCCTACCCCTGTAGGCATAGTTAGAAATTAACATTTAAAAAACCGTTGAAATTCACTGAAAAAAACAAAAGTTTTCAGGGACGTTAATGTTTGAAATTTTCATTTGAAAAACCATTGAAATTACCACAAAAAAAATATAGGTTTCAGGGACGTTAAAGTTAGAAATTAGCATTTAAAAAACCTTTGAATTTCACTGGAAAACACACATGCTTCAGGGACGTATAGTTAGTTTGAGATTTTATTAATACAAAACCAGAGAAATTCAGCCGTTATAATTAGTTGAGCTAACTATGACGTGCACCCCCGCAATGCCCTGCTGATGACATCACCGATTACATATTCAAGGCACCATCGCATTGGTGCACGGTGGAGTCAAGACTCCAATAAATTCCAGAACCACTTGGGGAACTTGTAGAAGTCAGGTGGGATGGGTTAATATGTCTAACCAATAGAAATGTGTTTTACAATTTGAAATAATGTGATTTGTTACTTACATGTATTTGTGTGGAGAAAGAGAGGGAAAGTTTGCCATTACTGATTTTACCTTGCTGAGAGTGGTGCATTACATTGACTATGTGCATTAGAAAATCTTTTATGAGTTTATGATATTTTGAATTCTACAAATCGATTTGGAAGGTGAGTTATACATTTGTGAGGTTTATTTTGTATTAGGTTTACTTTTAATCTTTAAAATTATTGATATATCTTATTAAATGTAGAGATGTGTATTGTAGTTTGTTTTATTGTAGTTAAATGTTGTTAGAAATAGATTTTGTATAGTAATATGTGTATATTGGAAGATGGATTTGTGATTGTGGTAGTTTGTTTTAGGTGTGGATATGTAGATTTGTAGTATGCCGCATAATGTTAGGAGTTGCTTTAAAATTGGAGGTGAAGTTTGTCAAGTTTTAAGGTGTGCATGAACTTCTGTCTCAAGTGTATCTCTACTTGTATATTTATTTCCATATGTCTTATACATTTGAAGAACAAAGAGATGTTGGTTTTGATATGGTAGGGTCAAGATTGTGAGTAGTAGTGGAATGGTGAAGATGTAGGATAATAGTGTGCTTTAAAATATGTTGACATAAGATTAGTGATTAGGCTTCTTTTTTTAAGTTTCTCGAGAGGTACAGTTGAAATAAGCCACATCATGTTGGGTGTTTGCTTAAAATTGTAAGTTTGTTCTGTGAATTTTTAAGGTTTGGATAGTGTTATGGTACAGACATATTCATGTATGCTTTTAGGAATATGGTGAGACATTTATTAAAGACATGTGAAGGGCTCCTGCTTTGTAACTGGGTAGGTGTAACGTAGCTGTAACGTTATAAGTAGTTGTAGAATGGTAAATCAGCAGCCCAAAAGGGAGGTTTGAGATATGTTTGTAGAGATTATTTATTAGAGTAATTTCAAATATACCACATAATTTTTAGTGTCTGTTTGAAAAGTGTAGTCTCTGAAGTTTTGAGCTGTGGATGGTGTTGTGACTAAGATATGTTTCTACTAGCACATACATTATGGTATGTGTTATGTGTTTGAAGATGATAGATGTATAAAATACAGGTATGCATTTATCTGTATTTTACTTTTATATATAATGCTGATAGCAAAAGGAACGGACATATGCATACATGCTTATAGAAATATGGGGAGACTTTCATCAAAGATAAGTGAAGAGTTGCTTTGCTGTTAGCCATGCTCAGATTAGTACTAGAATAGTAAAGCAGTGGTAGTAGCAAAGTGATGTTTAAGATCTGTTGGGAGAGGAATTATTGATTATGGTGCTATATAAGAGTCTGTGTAAAAATGGAGGCATAAATCTAGGTGTGTTTGAACTGTTAAGTGTAGTCTGTCAAGTATTAAGTCCTTCATGGTCATGTGAGTGTTGTTATATTTCTACTTGCACATGTGTTCTAATATGTGTAATGATTTTGGCAATAAGTATAGATAGAAAAATGCATGTTAGGTTGCTACTTTATGTTTGACTAGGTCCAATATTTGTAGAATGGTGAATCTGTAGAATAAAACTGAGTTTTAAGACATGTTGGAAGAAGGGATTACTGATTAGGCTACTCTCTATAAGTTTGGTGAAAGGTACACTTGAAATACATTGCAGAAATGTAGGACTGTCTTTGAAATGTAAAGCTCAGTCTATTTGTTTATTTTTGTTATATATGATGATGATTTCAAAAGGTAGACATATATGCATGTATAGTTTTAGGAATATAGTGAGATTTGTAACAGAGTCATGTGTAGCTTTTATGCTTTATTTTGAGTATGTTCAGCACCCTGAGTAGTTACAGAATCACCCATGCAATACCATTGCACTCCTCCAATTACATTTTCAGAATCTATGCACTCCTCCAATCACTTAGCCAGTGCCCATGCAGTTATAAATTCACCCAGGCATTACCTTTACACCCCTCCAGTCACTGAGGCACAACCATGATAGTACTCTAAACACCTAGGCAGTATTGATGCACTTATAAAATCACCCAGTAACTTCCTATGTACACTTACAATCCCCCAGATATTATCCCTTTAACTCATGCAATGACCCATACATTACCTCTGTACTCCTCTAATCCCCCAGACATTACCTCAGCCCTAATGCAATCACCAATGCATTAGCTATACACTGGTTCAATCACCCAAGAAATACATTTGCACTCCTGTGATCACCCTCTCATGATCTATGCACACCTTGAGTCACTTAGCTAGTGCCCATGCACTTATAAAATCACCCAGGCATGGTTTTACACTCCTCCAATCAGTCAGGCATTCCCTCGGTACTCCTGAAATCACCCAAGCAGTACTCATGCAGTTATGAAATCAGCTACTCACTTGCTATGTACTCTAGTAATCCCCCAGATATTACCCCTGTAGTCATGGAATAACCCAGGCACGAGTTATATACTACCCCTGCAGTCATAGAATCATGCAGTGTCTTACTATGCACTCATGTAATAACCAACACACTACCCTTGCAGTCATAGAATCACCCAGACTCTACAGTTGAACTCATGTATTCACCTATGCAACGTTTTTTTTGCTCACCATGCCATTCCAGTTTGAACCGAGGTGAATGAAAATCAGACTTGACCCTGTGCCTCATGGGAACAGTCCAGCCCGAACTGCCAAGCCAGGTCCTCCCTGGACTGGAAACAAGCACCCTGGGATCGTTTTTGGGGTTTCACCCCTCTTCAGCCAGGATAGCTTGATTCCAGTGGCATGGAGAGCACAGGACCCACATCTGGGCATACCCGTCCCACTCGGGGTGAAAAATGCAAAAACAACAGTTGATGGACAGAATACAGAACAATGTCATTCATTCACCCCAATACAGTGATCTGGGCCTAAATCCATTGTTTTTTTGCTCACTATGCCATTACAGTTTGAACCCAGCAATATGCAAATCAGTCTTGACCCTGTGCCTCATGGGAACAGTTCAGGCCAAACTGCCAAGCCAGGTATATCTCCGCAATTAAGTATATGTATTGTGAATATACGTGCGGATTTTAAATCCAGATTGTGCACCCACATCATCTGTTGAGTAGTTTGTGTTTACGTGTGGTGTGGTGTCCTCACGTTTAGGGGTTAAGGTGTGTGTTGAATGAATAGGTTGCAATGAGACACTTAAATAACGCATGGGAAATTCGAAAAGAGAAAAGCTAATGAGAATAATGATGAGTATGGAAATCATGGATGGTTTTCCCTCTTTTTTCTCTCGTTTTAGAATTGTGAATCCTCTTGGAAATCTCCAGAAAAGAGTGACGTTGGGGCAAAGCCCAAACATACAGAGAAATAAGGTAATGAATACCCTAATAGGGGTACAGACCAGAAAATAGGGACCAACACCCTGACGAATGTCAGAGCGACCTGGTTTGGCACAAAAAAGCTGGCAGAAACATGTTGGTATTTGCAGTGGGGATAGAAGGGTCGTTACCTTCCCTGAATACCCCATATCGTTGGTTTTAATCCTGCCAGAGGTTGACAAAAAATAAAAAATTGCGGGTTAACCCCTAGGCAGTTTTATAATTATATCTGCACCTCTCTTGGTCCCTTCTTCCAGGAGAAGATTTGTTTTCCTTTTTAATTTAAGTTACACTTTTGTGTTTCGTTTTGCCTTTCTTTATTACACTCTACCTTCACCACTATTCTTCATCTTCTTACTAAAAAATTGCGTTCCATCCAGAGTGTTGGTCTGCACCTGGATGTATGATGCGGCCCAATGATGAAGCATGACACTACCAAGTGTGTGAGGGCAGTATTAAGACATCTTTTGATTTTCCCATATCTAGCGTACAGTAGAGCTATTTTTGTTATAAAGTTTTTCTCTGTTGTGTGAGACTTAAACAGTGCAGCTCAAACTGCCAAGCAAGGTCCTCCCTGGACTGAAAACAAGCATTGTGGGACCGGTTTTGGGGTTTCACCACTGTTCAGCAAGGATAGCTTGATTCCAGTTGCATGTAGAGCACGGTACCCCCGTCTGGGCATAACCGTCCCACTCAGGGTGACAAATTTAAAAACAACACTTGATGGACAGAATGCAGAACAATGTCATACATTCACCCCAATACAGAGATCTGGGCCTAAATTCATTGGTTTTGTGCTCACCATGCCATTCCAGTTTGAATCTAGCCATCTGCAAATCAGTCTTGACCATGTGCCTCATGGGAACAGTCCAGCCAGAACTGCCAAGCCAGATCCTCCCAGGACTGGAAACAAGCATCCTAGGACCGGTTTCTGGGTTTCACCCATCTTCAGCAAGGATAGCTTGATTTCAGTGGCATGGAGAGCACAGGACCCAAGTCCTGGCATACCCCTCCAACTCAGGGTGACAAATGGAAAAACAACAGTTGATTGACAGAATGCAGAAAAATGTCATACATTCACCCCAGTACAGAGATCTGGGCCTAAATCCATCGTTTGTTTGCTCACCATGCCATTCCAGTTTGAACACAGCCATATGCAAATCAGTCTTGACCCTCTGCCTCATGGGAACAGTACAGCCCGAACTGCCAAGCCAGGTCCTCCCTGGACTAGAAACAAGCATGCTATGACCAGTTTCGGGGTTTCACCCATCTTCAGCCAGGATAGCTTAATTCCAGTGGCATGGAGAGCACATGACCCATGTCTGGGCATACCCGTCCCACTCGGGTTGACAAAATTAAAAACAACAGTTGATTGACAGAATGCATAACAATGTCATACATCCACCCCAATATAGAGATCTGGGCCTAAATCTATAGTTTTTTTTGTTCACCATGCCATTTCAGTTTGAACCCAGCCGTATGCAAATCAGACTTGACTCTGTGCCTCATGAGAACAGTTCACCCCGAACTGCCAAGCCAGATCCTCCCTGGACTGGAAATAAGCTTCCCTGGACCGTTTTCACCCCTCTTCAGCCAGGATAGCTTGATTCCAGTGGCATGGAAAGCACAGGACCCACATCTGGGCATACCCGTCCCACTCGGGGTGAAAAATTTAAAAACAACACTTAATGGACAGAATGCAGAACAATGTCATACATTCACCCCAGTACAGAGATCTGGGCCTAAATCCAACGTTGTTTTGCTTTCCATGCCAGTCTAGTTTGAACACAGCCATATGCAACTCAGTCTTGACCCTGTGCCTCATGGGAACAGTTCAGGCCAAACAGCCAAGCCAGGTCCTTCCTGGACTGGAAACAAGCATCCTAGGACCAGTTTTGGGGTTTCACCCCTCTTCAGCCAGGATAGCTTGATTCCAGTGGCATGTAGAGCAAGGTACCCCCGTCTGGGCATACCCGTCCCACACGGGGTGACAAATTTAAAAACAACACTTAATGGACAGAATGCAGAACAATGTCATACATTCACCCCAATACAGAGATTAGGGCCTAAATTTATTGGTCTTTTGCTCACCATGCCATTCCAGTTTGAACCCAGCCATGTGCAAATCAGTCTTGACCCTGTGCCTCATGGGAACAGTCCAGTCAGAACTGCCAAGCCAGGTCCTCCCTGGACTGGAAACAAGCATCCTAGGACCGGTTTCTGGGTTTCACCCCTCTTCAGCCAGGATAGCTTGATTCCAGTGGCATGGAGAGCACAGGACCAACGTCTGGGCATACACGTCCCACTCAGGTTGACAAATGCAAAAACAACAGTTGATGGATAGAATGCAGAACAATGTAATACATTCCCCCCAGTATAGATATCTGGGCCTAAATCCATCGTTTTTCTGCTCACTATGCCATTCCAGTTTGAAACCAGCAATATGCAAATCAGTCTTGACCCTGTACCTCATGGGAGCAATGCAGCCCAAACTGACAAGCAATATCCTACCTGAACTAAAAACAAGCATTGTAGGACCGGTTTTGGGGTTTCACCCCTCTTCAGCCAGGATAGATTGATTCCAGTTGCATGGAGAGCACAGGACCCATGTCTGGGCATACCCGTCCCACTCGGGGTGACAAATTTAAAACCAACAGTTGATGGACAGAATTGAGAACAATGTCATACATTCACCCCAGTACAGAGATCTGGGAATAAATCCATTGTTTTTTTGCTCACCATGCTATTCCAGTTTGAACCCAGCCATATGCAAATCAGTCTTGACCCTGTGCCTCATGGGAACAGTCCAGCCAGAACTGCCAAGCCAGGTCCTCCCTGGACTGGAAACAAGCATCCTAGGACCGGTTTTGGGGTTTCACCCCTCTTCTGCCAGGATAGCTTGATTCCAGTGGCATGGAGAGCACGGGACCCACGTCTGGGCATAACCGTCCCACTCAGGGTGACTAATGCAAAAACAACAGTTGATGGACAGAATGCAGAACAATGTCAGTCATTCACCAAAGTACAGCGAAATGGGCCTAAATCCTTTGTTTTTTTCCTCTCCATGCCATTCCATTTTGAACCCAGCCATATGCAAATCAATCTTGACCCTGTGCCTCAAGGGAACAGTCCAGCCCAAACTGCCAAGCCAGGTCCTCCCTGGACTGGAAACAAGCATCCTGGGACCAGTTTCGGAGTTTCACTCCTCTTCAGCCAGGATAGCTTGATTCCAGTGGCATCGAGAGCATAGGACCCACATCTGGGCACACCTGTCCCACTCGGGGTGAAAAATGTAAAAACAGCAGTTGATGGACAGAATGCAAAACAATGTCATTCATTCAGCCCAGTACAGTGATCTGGGCCTAAATCCATCGTTTTTTTGCTCACTATACCATTCCAGTTTGAACCCAGCAATATGCAAATCAGTCTTGACCCTGTGCCTCATGGGAACAGTGCAGCCCAAACTGCCAAGCAAGGTCCTCCCTGGACTGGAAACAAGCATCCTCAGACCGGTTTCGGGGTTTCATCCCTCTTCCCAGGTCCCAGAATGCTTGTTTCTGGTCCAGAAAAGACATGGCTTGGCATTTTGGGCTGGACTGTTCCCATGAGGCACAGGGTCAAGACTGATTTGCATATTGCTGTTTCTGAACTGGGGTGGCAAATTGAGCTAAAGAATGATGATGGATTCAACCCAGATCTGTGACTGAGGGTGAGTGTTTGAAAAGTTTCAGCACTCCGTCCATCATCTTCTTGTGTTTGCTTTGTTCGCCCTAAGTTGGCAGGGGGGGGACAGCAATAACAGCACAGATTTTACAACGCAATACCATTACATCACATGTGTTACAATGCATGTGATGTAAAAACGCGTAGCCATTACCACGCATACCATTACATCGCATGCGCATTTACAACGCATGCAATGTAAAGGCTATCCATGTGCAGACTCTGAGTAAGTCTCTCTCGCAATGGAGGACATCTGATCTTTTTCTGCATGTTCTTATTTACAAACGGGAGGCATTCCTACATGCTCATACGTTTTTACAGTACACTGGTCTCACTTTGCCTTCTTCTACCGACAAATGTGTGCCTTTAAACAACATTCCTTTTACAGGGGTTAGCGAGTACTGTCTTTTTCAAGAGACAGAATAGGTCCTTCAGTCGTTATGTAATAAGCCCTTTTCAAAACTAAACACACCCTCAAAAAATGCCAGCCCCCTTAAACAGACAAACACCCGCCCTTACTAAGGTCTACCAACCAAGAACATGAAAACAGAAGTGACATAAGCAGGCAGGAATAAGTCTCTGGTTCTCCAATCACTGTGCTTGTTTGCCGTGTTCCCTTGCAGACTGCAGTGACTGCGTTGTGCCATCCCCTACAGCAGCGACATGAATCGCAAGCAGCCAGGGGTTGTTGGGGGAGTGGGGGATGCCTGGCAGTGGGGGGCAGGAGGGACTGAGAATACTGCAGCCATTAATGGAGGACACCGAGCCGTTGCACAGGGATGACACAGCTGGGGCTCTACAGAGCTCTGAGGGATGACTGGAATTTGAATGAGTCTCTGCAGCAACTGACGTCATCCTCCCCCCTTCATCACACTAACGCAGGAGAGAGGAACCATGAGGAGAGTGAGGTAAGGGGGATTGCGCTTGGGGTGTGGGTTACTTTTGATGTAGTGTTGTAATGTTTGTGTAGTGTTGTGTAGTGTAGTGTTTTAGGGTTTAGAGTAGTGTCGGGGGTCGTGCAGGGTAGTGTTTCAGTGTAGGGACTGGACTGGGAGTAGGGCCAGGGTCGTGCGGTGGGTAGTGTTTTAGGGTAGTGTTGTAGTGTTTGTGTTGTGTAGTGTTTTAGGGTTTAGGGTTGTGTTGTAGTGTTTGTGTAGTGTAGTGTTTTTGGGTTTAGGGTAGCGTTGTAGTGTTTGTGTAGTGTAGTGTTTTAAGGTAGTGTCGGGGGGGTCGTGCAGGGTAGTGTAGTGTTATTGTAGGGAGGCGTAGGGGAGGGTTGTGCAGGGGTAGGGTAGAGTCACTTTCCTTGCAAACTTTATCCACAAGCATAGCTTTACCAAGCAATCCTTTGCGTTGTAATGGCATGCGTGGTAAAAGCATAGTCATGGAAAAGAATTGGTGATGTAATGGCATGTCGTTGACATCGCGTAGTAATACCCGAATTGTAATGGCACGCGTGGTATTGGTAATGACATATATCCTTGGCATGGTATGCCCGGATGTGGGTCCCTTGCTCACTTTGACACTGGATTCAAGCTAGCCTGGCTGAAGAGTGCTATTAACTGGTCCCAGGATGCTTGTTCCAGTCCAGGAAAAACATGGCTAAGCAGTTTATGCTGGACTGTTACCATGAGGCACAGGGTCAAGACTGATTTGCATATAGCTGTGTCTGATGGATTCAACCCAGATCTGTGACTTGGGGTGATTGTTTGAAAAGTTTCAGCACTCCGTCCATCATCTCCTTGTGTTTGCTTTGTTCGCCCTAATTTGGCAGGGTATGCCCAGACGTGGGTCCCTTGCTCACTTTGCCACTGGATTCTAGCTAGCCTGGCTGAAGAGGGCTGTTAGCTAAGAAACCAGTCCCAGGATGCTTGTTCCCGGCCCAGGAAAGACATGGCTTGGCAGTTCGGGCTGGACTGTTCTCATGAGGCACAGGGTCAAGACTGATTTGCATATATCTGTTGTAGGAGAGTAGGATCTGCCTCTTATGGTTACCCCCACTTTTTGCAACTGTAACACTGTTTTACAACTTTAGGCTGGCTGGGGCCCTGCTATCCAGGACCCCAGCCTAGCTGTTTCCTCTCTAAATTGATTTCATGAACTTTAGGTACACTCCAGATTCGATTCTGGGGTACCCTTGTGAATCCCTAGTATATGGTATATTATGTACCCAGGGCATAGGTACCCCAGAGGCCTAACAGGGGCTGAAGCATGTATTATGCCACCCCTGGGAAGCCCTCCAAAATGACACCACAGATCTGCTACTGCAGCCTGGGTAAGGTGGTGCATGCACCCCTTACTGAGGTATAGGCTAACTATACCTCACCTATCACTGCACATAGAAACCTATCAGTCACTCCTATGGCAGGCCTTATCAACCCTGAAGGCAGGGTGCTTGGTTATATGTGAGAGGGTGCCCAGGCATAAGCTGAGCCCCTCTGCAGCCTTCGGAATCTCTTCCCTGGGGTTGTGAGTGGTCCAGCCTGACCATATACTCTTAAGTGCATTATAACCAAACAGTAAATGCTAACTTTGGACTGGCTGCACGAACAAATGTCATGTTTGGTGTCAAACACCTTGGAATCATAACCCCACACCAGTAACTGGTGTGGGAGTATGATCCCACCCTTCTAGAGGGAGAGACATGACAGCACTGGTATACCCGATACCAACTTAACTGAGCCCTGGCATCACAAAATGGATGCTGCAGCCACAGACATGGGTCTTGCCTCCTGCTGCTGACCGAAACACCGGCAGGGGAGGCCTGGACAATAGGTTTCCTTTCACAGAGAGATGTAACCACCTCCCAGACAGGCTGATGTGTTTTGGGGCTGGGTAGGAGCACTCTCAGAGTGCTCTGAAGTCCTGTACTGGGGGCACATTTGATGTCCCTGTCTATAGTCCAGATCAAACTGGTTCACAGGCTACCAGACCCTGCTCTGGCATGAAACTGGACAAAGGAAATAGGTGTAGCCACCCCTCTTTCCAAACCCTCCCATAGATGGGTCCCCTGAGTTAGTCCAACCCCTTTCTTAGGTATAAGTAAGGAACCCCTGGCAACAGGACTTTAGATATCCCTAGACGAAACTCTGCAACTGAACCCTAGAACTTGGACGCTCTACTCAAGACTAGAGGACTAAAGAAATCTCCCTTGGGGTCAAGGAGTGACTACCCTGCTTTGCAGGCACCACCGAAGCAATTTGCCGGTGTGCATCTCCGAAGCTCCCGCCAGACTCCGAAGTATCTGCAGCCCAGGAATAGGATTTCCAGACTTCTCAGAGGCCGAGCCGAGTCCCCAGCAAAGCTGAGACCCGCAGCCCTTGTGAGTAATGTGGAACTGGAACTCCTGGTCACAGTGCACATTTGCAAGTGCATCGACTTCCCGACGTCTCTCGAAGTCGTGCTTTGGGTTACTTGTAGCCCACGCCCCGAGCACGTCCCGAGCACCATCTGCACCGAAGATTGTGGGCCTAGACTCCACAAGTGTTCTGTAAGCTCGCTTCTTGAATTTCAGCTCGAGGCTCCTTTGCGATCCCTGGTCCGTCGACTGGTGGGTCCCTGTGTAGGCAACTTTGATTTACCTTTGATTTTCCTTGGGCATCCCTGGTTTCTCCAGACGTGTCCTGACTCCACACCGCGTGGTGAGTCCCTCAGACCTTGCTGGTCTGCACCGAAGCATCTTTCTCCTTTCTGCGTGGGTTGCTGTTGCTAAGGCTTGTTGTGTCCAATCCGGACACCGACGCCGCAGCACTTGACATCCTTCATGGGACAGCTCGAATCCAGCTCCTGGTCGTGTTTGAAAAGTTTCAGCACCCCGTCCATCATCTCCTTATGTTATCTTTTAAGTTAAATACTGGCAAAACTGAAGTGGTTATGTTTGGAAGGGATACTTCCCTTTAGAATTCTACCTGGTGGCCGGAAGCAGCAGGGCACTGCCTGTGGCCAGCAAAAAAGGTCACAAACCTTGTGATTATGTTAGATGACTGCCTATAATTATCTGACGATGTTAACAGCATTACTTCCTCATGCTTCTTCACTTTTAAAATCCTTCCAAAGATTCTACCTTTTATTACCATGGCCCTCAGGAAAACAGACATCACCACCTTGGTACTATCCAAAATTGATTATGGTAATGTGCCTATCTTAGTTAGCATATCAAGCGTCATATTCCACAGCGAAACCTCAGCCTCCCTACTCATGGTTCCTAGGGCAAAGACCTTAAAATGGGGTGGCAGAAGTTTTCTCCATCTGGCCCCTAAATTATGGAATATGTTACTCATCAGTCTTAGAAACCAAAGCAACTTACTGCTGTTCGGGAAAGCATTGAAAACATGGCTATTTGTCCCAAAACCATAGCCGTTCTTACCCGCCGTTGCTTAGATTAATGACAGCTAGCGCTAAGATGCAAGGCAAACACATGCTTTACAAAACCTTCATTCTATTTAATTACAGCATGTGACGTTAAAGAAAAAGTCATCTGGTGATAGAACGAAAGACTTTGTTAAAGGTCTTTTAAAACATGTACTCGATTTTCAAAATGGGGAAAAGAGAAAGAAAAGTACTACAAGTAATCAGAAGGAAACGAAAAAGGATAAATTAATGCAAAATCAGGTTATTGGAAAAAAATTCATGTTGAAAAAAGGATGAAAGAATATAAAGACATTAGGAAGAGAATATATAAAAGTAGAGCACTACAACATTTATTGCAAGATCAACACTTTACAAGAAAAAACAACAGATTGTAAGTGTAGTCGAAAAGGCATTTGAATTTAAATGAAAATTGTTTATATTAGTATAGAAGAGATTGAAAACATTGAATAAAACAATGCACTTTATGAAGGAGAAAGGTAAATGAAAAATACTGGTTAATAGAACTAACTTTTGCAAAAACATTTTGGGTGAATGGAAGCACACTTCTTGTACTGAACCTTTTTTAATGAAGAAAGCTATTTTCAACAAAATACATCAGTTCATGCAGTTGATACCAGTGGTCATTGTTATGAGGTCAAAAAAGGCTGTCCAATTGAAAAAGAAAAGATGGTTCCTAAAAATTTGGAAGATACAAGCGGAAGAAGTTCAAGGAAGACGTACACAAGCTCCAGTGTATAAGTGGGATTGTGGTAGTATTTGTGGTATATGACAGGAATCTATGGAAAAATATTTTGACATTTCTTACAAGATTATGGCAAAAAAAGTGTTAAACAGAAGATTAAGATCTTGCAAGGACTAGATCCTTGTAAAGTCAGAAAATATACTAATTTGCATGATCATCCTCTGGCTTGTCTTTCAACAAAAGTGTGTCGAAGTAGTTTTCATCATTAAAGAATGTTAGCAGTACATCACTCAAAAATGCAAAGTTAGTAAGAAGATTGTACTATGTGAAAAGTCCTGCATTATCCTTAAGTGAAATAAACACAGCTGTTTTGCATTGTTCAGTATTGGATGTAAAATTGTTTCTGATGATATACAGTTTTGTTACCTTAGTCCTCAGGAGAAGTGTACAGAAAGTGAGAGTTTGAAAAATGTAGGTGTTGAAGAACAGGTGGAAGTTAGTACTACTGAGAAGTTTTTTATAAGAAATTACATTTGTTGTCGATGTGCTCACTATAGAAGTAAAACTAGGATTGTTGATGTGTATTTAAAAGTGAAAAGGAAAACGATGATAAGTGGAAGCAATTAGGTGCCTATTTGTTGGTGGAAGGCCATTTTGAGTTGGGTAGTGATGAACGTATTTGTAAATATTGTTACAACAAATTAGAAGAGAACAAAATGTCAGCTAGAGCCGTATATAACAACCTAGTGTTGGTAGCTATTTCTCCAGAGCTGGTAGATTTAAATACTCATGAGTCCATTCTTGTTCAATCTGTGCACCTGTTTCAGGCTATAGTTCGTATGGAGCCTAAAACAGGTAAGCTGCCTCCATCAGATTTACAAAGCGGTCTAAAAGGGAGAGTTGTGTATTTTCCTTCAGATTTTCAGAAAAATATTGAAACTGTTGGTATAGAGACAGAGGAAAGTGAACCTGTAGTTATTCTAGTTAATGGTGTACCAACAAAGAGTTGGAAAATAAGGCAAGAGTTAGTTGATGTCACCAGACTTCAAAAGGCTACATTATATCTTGTACAAAACAATATTTATTATAAAAATGTATATGTGGAAGAACAAGAAATATCTTTAGAAGATGATAGAGACATTTCAACTGGCCAAATGAACAAAGTTGACAACTCCAGGAGTGAAGAAATTTACGAACTCTGCAGTATACATCCTCTACATTCAAAAGAAGTGATTAGAAACACTATTAAATTATTCCAAATTAAGAAAGTGAAGGGAACATCCATGTGTGCTTGAGAAAAAGTTTCGAAGCTCATTGTTTTCCACAACTCTTCCCCACTGGAAAAGGTTGTCGATATGATGAATGACCAGTACAGATTCCAGCTTCAGAATACCTTACAACAAGATTGTACTCTGAAGATCCAAGATTTTGACAGTGTGTCCCATATTTATTTAATCTTTTACTTAAAACTGACTTGTCTGGACTTTCATATGCAGTGAACCACATATTAAAAACAAGAGTTCATCTTACACATGTCTCTGCAAAGGAATTTTTGGACATAGTTCAACAAAGACACCATCATTTAGAATCTCAGTTAATTAATTTGATGGCTTGTCAACGTGGTACTAATGAGTATTGGTATTGTCATCACATAGAACTTAAATGTATGCTAAGAAAATTAGGAACCCCTACATGGTTTGTTATGCTTAGCTGTGCTGAATACACATGGGACGATTTACTTGAATTTCTACTACAAGCAAATTAAAATGTAAAAAAAATTGAATTGTAGATAGCTTGAGAACTTGGATCTTGTAAAAGTGTGCAGATATTTTAATCATAGGTTTCAAGCTATGATGTCTTTTATCTGCAATACCTCTTGGAGAAGTTATTGATTTCTTTTGGAGAAAGAAGTACCAAGCCAGAGGTGCCCCTCATATACACATGTTATTATGGATCAAGAATGCGCCTACATTTGGAACTGATTGTGATTAAACTGTTTTTTCTTTCATTGAAGACTGTGTTACCTGTGCCATTCCAAAAAAGGAGGAGAAAACAGGTTAAGACAACCAGTTTTACGGTTTGAAAGTCATCGATGTGGAAAATATTGTCGATGGAAATACACATCAAAGGGAAAATGTTATGCTAAATGTCATTTTGGATTCCCAAGCCCAGTAATTTCAAAAGGAAGAGTCAACAGTTTCATGTCAGCAGTAAGACATAATATAACTCGAAAATCTCCAAAGAATACTCACAACATAAAAAGAAGTGAAGATTGAAAGTATATCAATAACTACAATCCAGTGATTTTGACAATGTGAAATGCACACATGGATATCCAGTAGGTTGCAGATAATAATATTGCTCGGTATGTTACATCATATACAACCAAATTTGAAAAGGCAGAGTTGAAAGAAATGTGTGAAGAAATTTCACAAGAGAAGACTCTTAGTAGTAAATTGTACAGCTTTAGTATGAAGATGCTTCCACATCGAAAGATTGGATCCTATGAATGTTCGGATCGGTTGACCTCTGAAAGTTTATATTCAAAGTCAAGAGGAATCATTTGGGTAAGTCTAGGTCTTGCTGCAACATGAAATCGAGTTTTGAAATCTCTACAAGAAATTGAACACTTAGCTTTGAATGAGCTGGAAAGTACAGATATTGTTAAAACAAATATGTTGGATACGTACTATCTCAAGAGGAGTCCACATCTGGAAAACGTATGTCTCTATGAAGTACTGCAACATTATGATTTTAAGTGAAATGTTACAAAAAATATTTATGAAGAAAAATATGCAGTAATTGGATGTGATGGATGTTTGGTAAAATATGCCAAAGGAAATCTTATTAATCACAGGAAACTCAGTTGAGATAATCCAGATAAAAGGGAATTTTTCTATTTAGCACTTCTGCAACTCATCAAGCTTTGGCGTAGTGAAATTGAATTACTTGGAGTTTTTGACTGCTGTGAATATTCTTTTATTGCATGTAAAGATAGCATTGAATGTTCAATTTTTCCAAATTATCTACAAAAGGTAAATGAAGAGATTGAACAAGAAAGTACTATTGCAGCTGAAATAGCTAGAGAACGTTCTTAAGAGAGTCAACGTTCTGCTCCACAATGTCAAAATCCACTAGGTCATCCAATTCTTGAAAATGAAGCAGCAGTAGCCATGAATGAAGTAGAAACGGCAATGCAACAAGCACAACAGGATATTATTGAGTTGGGAAACCTAGAAGAAAAACTAAATATAGAACAAAAATAAATATATCAGCAAGTGACACAATAGATACATCATGGTTTACTGCATGAAAAAAAAATGCCTATACATTCAAATATATATCAGTGGGCAAGCTGGAACAGGAAAAGGTTTCCTAATTAGTGTTTTGACCAGTTATCTACACAAAACCACTGAATAACATTTATCTTGGGTTTTAACCGCTCTAACTGGGTTAGCAGCACATAACATTAAAGGGAACACATTACATTGATCACTCATGCTACCAGTTGAACAAGAAAATAAGTTTGAATATCACAAGCTATCTGAAGGAGCTTGTTATGAAATTTCAAAAGTGCTCAAGAAATTGAAACTTCTGATTATTGATTAGGTGAGCATGGTCCCAAACGTAATGCTTGCCTTTGTACATTTAAGAATGCAACAAATTTTAAAAGCAGATTATGATGTTCTATTTTGAGGAAAACATGTAATTGTATTTAGTGACCTACTACTACTTACTCCTGTAAAAGGGCAACCTGTTTTTAAAATACTTGTTCATGAAGACACTAGGAAATCTTTGTGAAGTATTGGAAATGTCAAAATTTGGTCTCATTTCGAATAGAAAGAACTTATTCAAAATATGCGTCAAGCAAGTGATGAACATTATGGAAACATTCTTCAAGATATATGAATTGCTGTTTTGACAAAAGATGGTAAAGAAGCTTTACAGAGTCGGCTTTTAACAAAATTGTTTGCAAATGAAAACATAGCGCCTGAAATAAAGTACAAAGAATTTGGAGAAACAAAGTCTATATATTGCCTAATGCCTACACTGCAAGAGTATTCTACGTTCAATCAAGAACTTTTGAAATTCGAAAAACAACCAATAGTGAAATTGGAAGCTGTTGATAAGATGGAACACAAAGGAGTTACTATTCTTCTCTCAGAGAAATGACAGTCAAAAAATTGGATTCTTTGGAAAAGTCGGTGTCTAGGACTGCAGTTTTAGAAAGACTTTATATGTATGTGTGAATTGTCGGGTAATTTACGGTGTAATTTAAATGTAGTAGAAGGTTTAGTAAATGGAACAATTGAAAAAGTTGTTTATTTTCTAAATTTTTAGAACAGAGATGGAATTGAATTTTTGAAGAATACATTTGATCAGATTGAAGAGGTGAAACAGATTGGACGTTGTGCTGTTCGCTTTTTGCTTGTGAAAGACTTGTATGTTCATAGAAAACAGTTTCCTCTTTCTTTAGCATATGTTGTAACCATTGATAAATCTCAAGGTTTAACTTAAGGCAGTGATTTGGTAAATATTGGAAGTACAGTGTTTAAAGAGGGCATGGCATATGTTGCATTGTCTCGAGTTAGTTGTGTTAGAGAGTATAATCGGTTAAGAAGACTGTATGTTCCTAACTTAGGTGAATATCCTGTATATGAAAAACGTGCAGTGTGTCCAAAACTAAAATATGAAAAACATTCTAGTGAGGTTCAAAAAAAGAAAACAATTCAAGAGAATGATGAATTGATAATTTACACTGTTGATCATATTGTAGTATACCAGTTAGAAAATAGTTCAGGTATCAACTGCTATGCCAATGTAGTTGTGAATGTTGTGTTTTATCTTGAAGATCTTCAACATCAAACTATGGAAAATCAAGAAAAAAGATTCTATTCTTTATTACATTATAGTTTTCAAAAGTTGGCAACTGATAGAACTAAAATCCATACTGCTTCTGGCATTCGGCATCTTTTGGATATATGTACTGGTTCTTTGCAATTTACACTTAATGTACAATAAGATGCACAAGAATTTCTTATGGTATGGCCGCGGCGCCACACATAGAAATAGAAAATTTGTTTGGATTAAGTTACAGATGGGATCGTAAATGTGAAGTGTTCTTTTTCTTCCACCAAAGAAATAGAGATTGAACGATTAATATAATTGACGATACAAGATTGCGAAACAGTGTCTTTTAACAAATGAGTAATAACAGCTAATCAAGATATGAAATGTTTTCAGTGCAACACAGAAATGTGGTCAACATTATTTATAGAAAAATTTGGACCAGATGTAATTTTAATGCTACAGCGTTGTAGAGCTTATGGAAGAAAATTAGAAACCAAAATTAAACATTTTGTGGCAAGTCAAGTATATATTTCAGGAAGAACTTTAAAAGCAGGGGCTATTATGTTTCATGATGGACCTACTACGAAATCTGGACACTACACTGTGTATTGAAATTGCAATAAAGGAGAGACTCATTGTAATGATGCCCATTTGGAATTCAAATGTCAGTTGCCTCACAAATTACCAAATTCATATCTGATATTTTTGGTGCCAAAGTTTTGAAAACACATTCAGATGTGAACACAAATTAATGGGTTTATTTTGGATATTTTCAATGAAAATGGTTTTGGAAACATTATTCGGCCTATTGGGAAGATGTGAACAATTAAGTTTTAGATTATTGTTTGTGCTAATTCTTGTTGCAGTTTCAAAATTGTGTTTGAAAGAAGTAGTTTATATATTTATTGTTTATATTATACGAGATGTAAATGAAAGTGTATATTTTACAAAATGTCCTTGAGATAAGTAAAAGTTTAATGTAGTTAAAGAATGTAATTTACAAACTGTAGATGGGTAAACAGATAGTTGCACTTGTAAATATTTTTTTAATCTCTTTGATTGAATTTTTTACCCCACTGTTGTATGATGATCTACATTGAAATCACTGTGTATGGTGAAATTAAATAGAATCTGAGAACAGCTAAAAAGGGAAACTGAATATGTTATGTAAGTCTGAAATTATGTTGTGTTCTTCAAACGAAAATATTATATGCAATAACACATTTTCTTTCTTTTACAGAATGTAATACTAAAGTGTGGAAAAAAAATTACATTTGGTTTACAACAAAACTACTGTAAAATAGTTCCATTGAGTTTTGTATCTCTTTAATAAAAAAGGTAAGATGAAATAAGATAATATGAACTAATGTTTACAGTGACTTTTACTGCACTAATCCATTTTTCAAACTCTACCCAAGCAGTCACCGTTCTCATACTCCTCCAATCACCCATGCCCTATCTATGTACTTCTGCAATTATGTAGTCAATACACTTATAATATCACCCAGACACTATCTATTTTTTTCTTCAATTACCCAGGCACTATCTGTAAACTCATGCAATCAGCTAGACATTACTGATACACTCTTCCAATCACCCAGGTATATACCTATATACTTCTACAATCCTCTAGACATTACCCCTACACTCATACAATTACCCAGGCATTAACTATGCATTCCTCTAATCCTCAGACATTACACTTGCACTCATGCAATCACGCAGACATTACCCCTGCAATCATGCAATCACAGACATTATGCATGCACTCTTCCAGTCACTCAGGCACTACCCATGCACTTATGCAATCACCCAGGCATCACCTATGCACAACTTCAATCAGTTACACAGTACACATGCACTCCTCCAATCATTACCTGTGCACTCATGCAATCACTTAGGCACTATCCATTCACTTCTTCAGTGACTCAGGCACTATCCATGCAGTTATGCAATGACCCAGGCATTATGTATGCACACCTTCAATCACTCAGGTAGTACCCATACCCTCCTCCAATCACTCAGACATTACTCCTGCACTTATGAAATCATCCAGGTACTACCCATGCACTTATGGAATCACCCAGGCATTGCTCATACACTACTTCAAACACTTAGTCAGTACCCCTACACTCACGCAATCATGTGGGCACTACCCATGCATGTCTTCAATCACTCAGGCAGTACCCATATACTTGTCCAATTGCCCAGGCACTATCCCTGCACTGTTGCAATCACACAGGCATTACCCATGCACTTCCTCAATCACTCCGGTATTACCCATGCACTCCTTCAATCACCGAGACAGACCCATGCACTCCTCCATTCACCCTGACATTACCCCTGCAGTTATGCAAATACTTAGGCACTATCCATGCACTTTTTCAATCACTCAGGCAATACCCATGCCCACCTCTAATCATCCAGGCACTATCCATGCACTCAGGCAATCAGCCAGGCATTACCATCCACTCCTTCAATCATTCATGCACTCCTTGAATTATTCAGGCACTACCCATGCACTTATGCAATCACCCAGGCATTACCCATAGACTCTTTCAATCACTTATGCCGTACTCCTACAAACATGCAATCATGCAGCACTACCCATACCTGTATTCAATCAATCAGGCTGTACCCATAATCTTGTCCAATTACCCAGGCACTACCCCTGCAGTGTTGCAATCACAGAGGCATTACCCATGCACTTCTTCAATCACTCAGGTATTACCCATGGACTCTTTCAATCACTGAGACAGTACCCATGCACTCCTCTAATCACCCATACATTACCCTTGTACTTATGCAATTACTCAGGCACTATCCATGCACTTTGTAATCACTCGGGCAGTACCCATGCCCTCCTCCAATCATCCAGGCACTATCCTTGCACTCATGCAATTAGCCAGGCATTACCATCCACTCCTTCAATCAATCAGGCAGTACCCATGCACTCCTCCAATCACCCACACATTACACCTGCACTCATGCAATCACCCAGGCATTACACATGCACTCCTCCAGTCACTCAGACAGTTTCCATTCAGTTTTTCAATCAACCAGACATTACCCCTACACTCATGCAATCACCTAGGCATTACCTATGCACTCTTCCAATCGTGTATGCAGTACCCATGTACTCCTCCAATGACCCAGATATCACAAATGCACTCATGGAATAACAATCAGCCAGGCACTACCCATGCATTGCTTCAGTCACTCAGGCAATATCCATGAACTCTTCGAATCATCCAGGCACTACCCATGCACTTATGCAATCACCCAGGCATTACCTATGTACTCCTTCAATACGTTAGACAGTACCCATGCACGGCTTCAATCACACAGACATTATCTGTGCAGGCATGCAATCACCCAGGCATTACCTATGCACTCCTTCAATCAGTCAGGCAGTACCCATGCACTCTGCCAATCACCTAGGCCCTACCCATGCACTCATGCATTCACCCAGGCATTACCCATGTACTCCTTTAATCACTCAGGCAGTACACATGCACTGCTCAAATCACCCAGACATTACGCCTCCAATCATTCAATCAGTCTTTCTAGTCTAGATATTATTCGCAACTAATAAGTTTACGAAATGGTATATAAAACATGTTCTCCTTTCAGATCCATACAAGGGACTACGTTACAATTTACCAACTTAAACCTTTCAAATTAAGCCTGGGCGTTGAACTACGCTCCGTTCGCGGAGCTTGCGAAGTTTTGGTAACTTCGCGCTTCGCGTAGAGCGCGAAGTTGCAGATTGCTACGCAATCTAGCGCGTAGCGTAGTAAATTTGCTTCCTCGCGCGCTCAATATTCATTCTCGCGCGCGCGGTAATGTCTTACCTTGATTCTGCGATCGCCAACTTGCTTTTCTGTCTGTTTGCGAGCGCCACGAGATTTGTACTATGGCTGCCCAAGCCCGCGAGAGTGTGCGCCCCCGAACACGTCATTGGTGCGCGCGAACTGACTTCCGGCGGCTGTTTTGGTAAGATCGCGATCCCGAA
Source organism: Triturus cristatus (assembly GCF_964204655.1). Lineage (NCBI taxonomy): Eukaryota > Metazoa > Chordata > Amphibia > Caudata > Salamandridae > Triturus > Triturus cristatus. The sequence continues at coordinate 163,961,935 of NC_140585.1, forward strand.
CATGGAAAAACTGCAATCTGGCAAAGAATATCTCGCGAGCTTCATAAAACCTTCTCTAAAATGTTCATTTTGCTCAGAAAACTCCTCAGATTGTGATCTTGCTGTAGTCTTTGTGTAAGAAAGAGTCCTTTAATTTTTTTAACACTTTTTTTTCAAGAGGAAGGAAGTGCCCCTGACACTGCAACTTCCTGTTCCTGTCCAGCAGGCTCCTCCCACGTGCTTTGTGCATGTGTTGTTCACTTTCATTTGGATTTGGAGCTGGAAGGATCACTTTTTGTGTCTGTCTGCTGCATCACACCATTTTTTTGGATTTATTTGAGGAATTTTTGATTTGAGATTCAATTGACGACAAGTAAGTTGGAGAATTGGTGTGATTGTTTCATTGGGGCTTGTTTGTACCTACATTTTTCTGGGATTTTTATTGTTTTAAACAATTATTGTTGTGGTGGGTGGCCTGTACTACTTTCAATATGGGCCTAGTTGTTTTTCTCTGCAATTTCAGCCAGTAGGGTACCCATAGGTCCATGTTTTGTGGTGTCTGTAGAATTTCTACATCATGTAGGGCATGGATGGCATAGGATTGAAATGCTAAACGTGGCTGTGGTGTATTTCACTGTTGGTGTGTGTGTGTGATTTACCTTTGTTGGATGTGTGTGCTTGTGGCCTAGTAGTCTTCCACTAGGCCCAGAGGTAGTCAGCCTCCAAGCTGTGGTGCGTGATTTTGAATGTACAGTTGGTGTTGTCTGGTGATTTTCCTTTACTCCACGGATGGCTTTGGATTTTGTTGCAAAAGGTGTGTTTGGGGTGCAATAGCATTTTTTGGGTGTGTGCTAAACAAATTGGGCTATTTTGGCCTGCATTTAAGGCAAGGGATTCAGCTCGCGAACTTTCGGTAACTCTGCACAGCGCGACAACGCGGACTTACAGTTTTCGTCATTTTTGCGCTCGCAATATGCGTGTTCGCGCACGCGAGAAAGCCTTTTTGTACAGTTCGCGATCCCGAACACGCAGCTTTTGCAATCTGGCAAACAATATCTCGCGAGCAACATAGACCCTTCTCGAAAACGCTTTTTTGTGCATTTCTGCACAAAAAACTCCTCAGGCTGTCATTGAGCTGTAGGTTTGGAGCAGGGAGAAGCTGTTATTTGTCTGGAAACCATTTTTATGAGAGGGATTAAGTTCCACAGACACTCCAACTTCCTCTTCCTGTCCTTTCCAATCACTTTCTTGTGTGTTATTGTGGTGGGGGGGCTGGGCATGTGTGTGGCGGCCATTTTGGGAAGGCATGCATTGTGCCTTTGCCATAGGCGTCCATTGACTGTCTCCCATTTCTTGTGGTTGTTGTGGGTGTGTGGCGGCCATTTTGTGAAGCCATCCAAGCAGTGTGCTTGCTTTTGCCATCCGGAAGGAAGTGCCCCTGACACTGCAACTTCCTGTTCCTGTCCAGCAGGCTCCTCCCACGTGCTTTGTGCATGTGTTGTTCACTTTCATTTGGATTTGGAGCTGGAAGGATCACTTTTTGTGTCTGTCTGCTGCATCACACCATTTTTTTGGATTTATTTGAGGAATTTTTGATTTGAGATTCAATTGACGACAAGTAAGTTGGAGAATTGGTGTGATTGTTTCATTGGGGCTTGTTTGTACCTACATTTTTCTGGGATTTTTATTGTTTTAAAAAATTATTGTTGTGGTGGGTGGCCTGTACTACTTTCAATATGGGCCTAGTTGTTTTTCTCTGCAATTTCAGCCAGTAGGGTACCCATAGGTCCATGTTTTGTGGTGTCTGTAGAATTTCTACATCATGTAGGGCATGGATGGCATAGGATTGAAATGCTAAACGTGGCTGTGGTGTATTTCACTGTTGGTGTGTGTGTGTGATTTACCTTTGTTGGATGTGTGTGCTTGTGGCCTAGTAGTCTTCCACTAGGCCCAGAGGTAGTCAGCCTCCAAGCTGTGGTGCGTGATTTTGAATGTACAGTTGGTGTTGTCTGGTGATTTTCCTTTACTCCACGGATGGCTTTGGATTTTGTTGCAAAAGGTGTGTTTGGGGTGCAATAGCATTTTTTGGGTGTGTGCTAAACAAATTGGGCTATTTTGGCCTGCATTTAAGGCAAGGGATTCAGCTCGCGAACTTTCGGTAACTCTGCACAGCGCGACAACGCGGACTTACAGTTTTCGTCATTTTTGCGCTCGCAATATGCGTGTTCGCGCACGCGAGAAAGCCTTTTTGTACAGTTCGCGATCCCGAACACGCAGCTTTTGCAATCTGGCAAACAATATCTCGCGAGCAACATAGACCCTTCTCGAAAACGCTTTTTTGTGCATTTCTGCACAAAAAACTCCTCAGGCTGTCATTGAGCTGTAGGTTTGGAGCAGGGAGAAGCTGTTATTTGTCTGGAAACCATTTTTATGAGAGGGATTAAGTTCCACAGACACTCCAACTTCCTCTTCCTGTCCTTTCCAATCACTTTCTTGTGTGTTATTGTGGTGGGGGGGGCTGGGCATGTGTGTGGCGGCCATTTTGGGAAGGCATGCATTGTGCCTTTGCCATAGGCGTCCATTGACTGTCTCCCATTTCTTGTGGTTGTTGTGGGTGTGTGGCGGCCATTTTGTGAAGCCATCCAAGCAGTGTGCTTGCTTTTGCCATCCGGAAGGAAGTGCCCCTGACACTGCAACTTCCTGTTCCTGTCCAGCAGGCTCCTCCCACGTGCTTTGTGCATGTGTTGTTCACTTTCATTTGGATTTGGAGCTGGAAGGATCACTTTTTGTGTCTGTCTGCTGCATCACACCATTTTTTTGGATTTATTTGAGGAATTTTTGATTTGAGATTCAATTGACGACAAGTAAGTTGGAGAATTGGTGTGATTGTTTCATTGGGGCTTGTTTGTACCTACATTTTTCTGGGATTTTTATTGTTTTAAAAAATTATTGTTGTGGTGGGTGGCCTGTACTACTTTCAATATGGGCCTAGTTGTTTTTCTCTGCAATTTCAGCCAGTAGGGTACCCATAGGTCCATGTTTTGTGGTGTCTGTAGAATTTCTACATCATGTAGGGCATGGATGGCATAGGATTGAAATGCTAAACGTGGCTGTGGTGTATTTCACTGTTGGTGTGTGTGTGTGATTTACCTTTGTTGGATGTGTGTGCTTGTGGCCTAGTAGTCTTCCACTAGGCCCAGAGGTAGTCAGCCTCCAAGCTGTGGTGCGTGATTTTGAATGTACAGTTGGTGTTGTCTGGTGATTTTCCTTTACTCCACGGATGGCTTTGGATTTTGTTGCAAAAGGTGTGTTTGGGGTGCAATAGCATTTTTTGGGTGTGTGCTAAACAAATTGGGCTATTTTGGCCTGCATTTAAGGCAAGGGATTCAGCTCGCGAACTTTCGGTAACTCTGCACAGCGCGACAACGCGGACTTACAGTTTTCGTCATTTTTGCGCTCGCAATATGCGTGTTCGCGCATGCGAGAAAGCCTTTTTGTACATTTCGCGATCCCGAACACGCAGCTTTTGCAATCTGGCAAACAATATCTCGCGAGCAACATAGACCCTTCTCGAAAACGCTTTTTTGTGCATTTCTGCACAAAAAACTCCTCAGGCTGTCATTGAGCTGTAGATTTGGAGCAGGTAGAAGCTGTTATTTGTCTGGAAACCATTTTTATGAGAGGGATTAAGTTCCACAGACACTCCAACTTCCTCTTCCTGTCCTTTCCAATCACTTTCTTGTGTGTTATTGTGGTGGGGGGGGGCTGGGCATGTGTGTGGCGGCCTAGTCGTACAGTAGGCCCAGGGGTACAACTCAGCAATCATCACGGCGGGTTTTTTTTCCTTGCTACTCTTCTTCCTAAGTGTACACTACACAGTACAAATACAACAGGATCCCTGGCCTTGTCAGTCTCTTAATGGCTGGCTATACTGTTGATGTTGTTCACTGACTGCATGAAATTTAATAATTGTGATGACCACCCACGAGACAATAATAAATTATATATTATATTATGGATCTTTTGACTGATGTTCTTCTGGCTTTTTTGCTTTTAGGTGCACAAAAGACAGAGGTGTGTCATCATCATCCACTGTTGTGGTGCCAGACCGACGTCCTGCTGCTGTAGTGTACACAACGTGACGTGTCAGCGACCTGACCAGGCATCTCTGCAACTTGTGCAACTGAGTGCTGTTTTGACATCTGTTGAAGATGCCCCCAAAGAAAGCAGGTAGCAGGTCCTCCGGTACCAAGAAAGTTGCCATGGAGAAGAAGGAACAGAAGAAGAAGGAAGTGTCACTTAAGTCTGGTGTGCCTCCCAAAACCTTTTTTGGTTCAACAAAAATGAGGCCTGCAGCAGCGGTGTCGGGGGGGCAAGCTGGGGGCAGCACCTCCACATCAGTGGGCCCAACCCATTACTGAGGAAGAGCTATCTGTGTTGGTTAAACAGATTAAAAGTGGTAGTCCAGACAATACCATTCCAGCCAGATTAATACCCTCTCTATTTGACACATTATGTCCCACTGTCATCAAATTTATTAATCTGTCTCTGAGTACGGGGTCTGTTCCTAAAGAATGGAAACGTGCACTTGTCAGGCCCATCAGGAAAAATACCACCATTGCCTGGTCTGAACTATCTAATCTGAGACCAATTTCACTGTTACCTTTTCTTGGGAAACTTACAGAAAAGTATGTCAACAGACTCCTTTCCAACTTTATTGAAACTGTGGGCGGCCTTGACCACTCGCAATCTGGTTTTAGGCCGAAACACAGTACTGAGTCTACATTACTTTCTGTTATGGACGACCTACACATGTTCCAGGATAGGGGTTTTTCAGTGATCTTGGTCTTACTGGACTTGTCAGCAGCGTTCGACACCGTGTCACATAACATTCTTATTGACCGGTTGTCGAACGTGGGGGTGAAGAACAAAGCTCTGGCATGGTTGGGAAGCTTCCTCTCTGATCGTACCCAGATTGTCACCATGGGTACATATCGCTCAGCAGAGATGAAAGTCTCGAAAGGGGTGCCACAGGGCTCTTGTTTAAGCCCAACACTTTTTAACATCTATGTGGCACCCCTAGCGAGAGTGATGCGTACATTTGGCTTTATCCCCGTGTCTTATGCGGACGATACGCAGCTCCTCTTCCCTTTTAAGACTCTTACTCCGGAATTGAGGAGGTCTTTCTCTGCTGGCATGGAAGCTGTGGCATGTTGGATGTCCTCCAACTACCTACAGTGTAATGTAAATAAAACGGAGGTTATGCTGTTTGGTGAAGCAAAAATGCTTTGGACCCCTGACTGGTGGCCTCCTGGTCTAGGCATAGCACCTGAGCCCAAACAGATAGTTAAAAATCTGGGGGTTCGCCTTGACCAGGAGTTGTCATTGAAACAACATACAAACTATGTCACTGGCATATGCTTCCACACCATCAGCTTGCTGCGGAAAGTTTTTCCATTGCTGCCTGAGCAATTCAGGAAAACGCTGGTGCAGGCCCTTGTCATGAGTCGGATTGACTATTGTAATGGTCTCCTACTTTCTGCAAATGAGGGAGTACTGAATAGACTTCAGGTTATACAGAACACCGCGGCTCGCCTCGTTCTAAATGCCCCCCCAAGAACAGCATCTAAGCCTCTGTTAGAAGAACTCCATTGGCTTCCTATCCGTCAAAGGATAAAATTTAAAACTTGCTGTTTAATACACAAGAGCCTACATAGACAAGGTCCACTCTATTTGGAAAAGAAATTTATTCCATACATTCCATCTAGAATGCTCAGATCCAGTAATGGGCACTCACTGGTAGTGCCGCGTGCTAAGAAAGCCAGGCACGGAAGTAAGGCACTCTCAGTGTTGGGACCTAAATTGTGGAACTGTCTTCCTGTAGCCATTCGCTCCTGTTCTGAACATTTGGTGTTTAGGAAACAACTAAAAACTCTGTTGTTCACAAATGCAATCTAATGCCTTCCACATGCTCTACTCTTGATATAGGATTCTTATGCCAGTAGCGCAGAGATACTCCAGTTGGAGTCGATTCTAGCGCTTTACAAACCTGCAAATAAAATAAATAAATAAACCCACCAACCCATGCCCAAGCAGATGAGTGTGGAAGAGGTAGCCAGCCTTATGGTAGAAAGCAGTGATGCTGAGCCTGAACTAAACTTATCGCTATCTCAAAGTAGTACACAATCCACGCAGGAGGGAACATCATCAACACAGCAGATAAGTGGTCAACAGCCGCAGCTACCGCCCGCAATAGTAGCTGTTCCTCCTGAAGTAGGGGCAGTTCAGGAAATTGAGCCTCATGCAGAGGAAGAAGAGGAAGCCACTCCTTTAGAAGTTGCATTGGCTTTTAAATCCCCAGCAAGGAAAAGGAGGGTTAGTACATCAAGTTCTTCACCAAGCCCCCCTTCTGATGATCTAGATGTCACTTGGAAGCCACAAACAGAGTCTGAGAGGGAAACACATCACAAGAGCAGGCATGGCAAAAGGAAGGTTCCAGAAAGCCTTACACTTATGGATGTTGATGTAGAAGAGCAGGTTGATGATGATGATGAGCCAGTCATCACAAACATCACTCCCGGGCCTGAGGAGATGGAGAGCAACATTTTTACATTATCCAAAATGGATGCGAGGGATGTAGCACGCATACCTCCAACACAGGTAACACCAACACGACCTCCAGCTTCCATATTTACATTAGCAAAGGGCCGGCAGCGTCCTACATCAAGCACAACAAGCACCACCTCAGCAGAAGTAGGTAGTGGTCCTGCACAGAGTCAAATTCAACACACACCCTCCAGTTCATCCGGCATTGGAAGTGGGAGTGGCACCTCCAGCAGGAGACAAAAGTTAAGCTCCCCAGTGTGGGACTACTTTACGGTTAGCCCAAAGGAGGAGAACATTGCTGTATGCTCCGTTTGTCATTCCTCTGTTAGCCGTGGAAAGCTTGGAACAAACTATGGTACCGGAGGCCAAATGACCCATCTGAAAAAACACCACGCAATCCAGTGGGAGGAGCACCTTAGGCTCATCAAAACTGGAGCCATTGCTGTTGGGCATAAACGAGTAGAAAGTCCGCTCACGGTGGAACAGGAAGAAGAGGGAGACATTCTCTGTGCTAGTGGTACACAAAGTAGCCCTGTCCCCAGCACTGCAGTGGTAACGCCCACATCCTCAGCCACATCTCATTGGCACAAGAGTAAGAGCCAGCCTGAGACACCAGGGAGTACTGCTGGGCAAAAAAGTGCGACGTCGACCACAGGAAGGAATACCATGCAGCCTACCATTCTTAGCATGTTTAGTAGGCCGGAGGGGCAGTACGAACGCAATCACCCAATAGCACGTTTGTACAATGCTAAGCTGGCAAAAATGTTAGCACTGGACCTCCTCCCTTTTTCTTTTGTTGAAGGGGTGGGTTTTCTTGAGTTTGTGACCACCATCTGCCCAAAATGGAAAGTTCCCAGCCGCTACTATTTTGCAAGAGTTGCTGTTCCAGCACTACATCACGACGTGCTGGAATTGCTTGGAAAAGCCTTAAAACAGAGTGCTGTTCAGAGTATACACCTGACAACAGACATGTGGACCAGTTGCCAAGCCACTGATTACATGTGCATCACTGCACACTGGGTCTCTTTTTCGGGTGTTAAAGATAAGATATCTGACGGCGTTGTTGACACCGCTGAGATTTTTAAAGACACTCGCAAACATGCAACTGTAGCCATGTTTGCAATGGAGAAATCTCATACTGCTGCTAACATTTTGGATGAGTTTAACAGCAAGGTGTCGGAGTGGCTGCGACCAAGAGGTCTTACCATTGGTTTTGTTGCCACGGACAATGGCAGTAATGTAGTTCGGGCCATGAAAGATGGTGGGTATTTCAGGGTGCCATGTTTGGCACACTGCATTAACATTGTTGTGCAAGACTTTCTGAAAAATGAAAGCAAAGTCAGCAGCTTACTGACCACCTGCAGAAGAATATGCACACATTTCAACCATTCTTTTAAAGCCCGGAAGGAGCTGAGGGTGATTCAACGTGAGCATAAAATGCCAGTCAAAGCACTCATCCAAGAGGTGCCAACACGTTGGAACTCAACGTATTACATGCTTGAGCGTCTGTTTGAGCAGTATATACCACTTAATGCTTATGTCATGAAAAGGTCAGGGGATCCTACAGTGAAAGGCATGAGAGTTGAGATGACCCAATGGGACCTTGTCAAAAGCCTGACAGAGATGCTACTTCCTTTTGAGGTCTTCACCCGTGAAGTGAGCCGGGAGGACTGTACTATGGGCCAAGCTATCCCATTGTTGTACATGCTAGAGCAACAGCTGAAGGATGTGGCAGAAATGTACGCAGATGTGGATGACAAAGTAGAAGCACATTCTTTGGCAGACACCTTATCCGCTCGCTTATCTCACAATACAAGGCTTCAAAATAACATTCTGTCAGATCCACATTACATTACTGCCTCAATTTTGGATCCACGTTACAAATTATTGCTGCGCAGTAATGAAGTCATTCCTTTTTCAGAATTGAATGTTGCCCAGTACAAAACTTGGATAGCTAAGTAAGCCACTGAGTTTGAAAACGAAAGGATCTTCATTAAAGGCCCGCCCCTCCAGGTCAGAAAAAGTACTGCAGGGCACCCAGAACGAAGTTCTACTTCAGAAGCCAAGAGCAGTGCGTTTGCCTCCCAGCAGTCAACACTGCCAGCAGCAATAACATCAACAGCACCAACAGGATCATCGTGCACATTTCCAAAAACGGCAGGGGATTGGTTTCTACGGAAAGGGTATTGCACATCAATGACTGATGCAAAGGCAAAAGAGGCCCAGGAAATCGGAGCACCCCTGAACATTGAGCGGATGGTTCAGGCCTATCTAGATGACACAACAGAGGTCTACATGGAGCAAAGCCCATTGGTGTATTGGTATGGGAAAAGAAGCCAATGGCCAGTGCTCAGCAGGCTGGCGATAAAGTATGTGGCTTGCCCTGTTGCAAGTGTCTCTTCAGAGCGTGTTTTCAGTGCTGCTGGTGCCATTGTTACTGTCAAAAGGACCAGTCTCTCGCCCAAAAGTGTTGAGAGGTTAACCATGATCAAAATGAATCAACACTTTATACCACCAGAGTACAAAATACGTGAATCACAGGAGGAAGAGGAGAGTGACTTTGATGACATAAGTAGTGGATTGTTAGAAGTACTGCTGTCCGAACCACCAGAGTTTGAGGACGAGCTCCTCTTCCCTGACAACTAGGCTTTCAAATTGTTCTCCCTTCCTTTATTTGTGTGTGACTGTGTGTATCTGTTTTTCTGGTTCAAAATCTACATTCACAACAATGCCATCAACAGTCTCCTTTTTTTATTTCCCTATTGGAGTTGCACGCCTGTGCATAACTGTCCACTCCACTCCTCAGGGTCCTGCTCCATGTTCCGTACTCTCCCTAAGTACATTTCAAGCAAGTCAGACATTGGATGGAGATGGAGAATAGTACAATACATGTTGCCTCTAACAGTCCCTCCATAAGAAGTGAAACGTGACTCCACCTATATTCCATTTTGTTTCCAATCTGAAAGAAACTCATCACTGACTGGCAGAAGGCTAGGCAGGCATCAGATCAGACAGCCAAAGAGAACACAAAGACAGGTAATGAGTGATTATTGTGAATGATGGTGGCATGCATTGCATTGGATGCTGGCTCACTACGAAGAATTGTGCATGCCATGAAGTAGAACTATACTAGTTTACCGACAAAGTACAAGTGACTCAGGTGTGGTGACAGTTAATGTTTCCTTGCTGTTTAATAATGACCACATTGTACTCCTACCACTGCAGGTGCCGGCCAATATCCGTTGCAATTTGGTAATATGGAATATATTATAAACTTAATCAGTCACTACAGACTGAGTTGGTGTTGGAGAATACGTACCACACGGTCACCATCATTGAGGATGCTGAGCATACTATCTTTGCACACAGTCAGTTGGATTGGAGAAAATGTATGGAATAACGGCGTTTGATGGGCTGACATAAAAGGTAAAAAGTTTGAACAAGAACCACAGCAGACCTAGGCTAGATGTCCGTGTAGTGGTGTGGACTGGAGTAGAGTGTAGTGGTATGACGGACAGTGGCGCATTGATTTAGTCACTTCATTGGGAAAATTCTAGGTTGCTGCAGTGCATTTGACATTTCTCTGGCTCGGTCAAAATGTAAGTAAGGGGTAGGGTGCCTGGCCTGTGCCGCGGTTCTCCTGTCCTGTGGCTGTGCTGGCTCCTGAATCCTGTCCCGTTGTTGTTGTACCTTAATGCTTGCTGTAGAGTAGACACACTATGTAGCCTATCCAAGCTGCCTCAGTCTGAAAGTGTTCTCTCCAGAGTGTTGTCTTGCACTCCACTGTAATTGAGTTTATTGTTGTAAAGGCTGTAATTTTTCAATACCCCGTTTGTTTTTCCATCTACACTTACAGGCCGCCCTTTACCCTGTGCTACAGTGGGAGAAACGACTCACACGTACCTTACCAATACGCATCAGGCTTTTGATGGGCTGACATAAAAGGTAAAAAGTTTGAACAAGAACCACAGCAGACCTAGGCTAGATGTCCTTGTAGTGGTGTGGACTGGAGTAGAGTGTAGTGGTATGACGGACAGTGGCGCATTGATTTAGTCACTTCATTGGGAAAATTCTAGGTTGCTGCAGTGCATTTGACATTTCTCTGGCTCGGTCAAAATGTAAGTAAGGGGTAGGGTGCCTGGCCTGTGCCGCGGTTCTCCTGTCCTGTGGCTGTGCTGGCTCCTGAATCCTGTCCCGTTGTTGTTGTACATTAATGCTTGCTGTAGAGTAGACACACTATGTAGCCTATCCAAGCTGCCTCAGTCTGAAAGTGTTCTCTCCAGAGTGTTGTCTTGCACTCCACTGTAATTGAGTTTATTGTTGTAAAGGCTGTAATTTTTCAATACCCCGTTTGTTTTTCCATCTACACTTACAGGCTGGCCGGCCCTTTACCCTGTGCTACAGTGGGAGAAACGACTCACACGTACCTTACCAATACGCATCAGGCAGGCAGTGATACCCAAGATTGATGTGCGGAGTGTCCATGGAAGGGAGGACCAAGAAGAATGACGAGAATGATGCAACTCCTCATTTGGACCAGGATAATACAGTAACTTTAGTATCATCATTCGTCTTTACATTTATTTGCTTGCTTTTTTCTCTTTAATCATTACGACTGTGTGTTGTGGTTTGTTTGTTAATTGATCCAACTTTTTTTTAGTTTCCTTAGCTAGCTTGAAAAATGAAAGTAAGCCCGGTAGAGCAGGCAATTGGGTTCGGTCTGAGCTCTGAGGGCGTCAGACAGGCAAGGCAAATTTCAATTTCGTCCCTGACTGTACTGTCTCATTGGGTCATAGTAGTTATAGTACAACTCATTATCTCATTAACCATCAAGTTATCCTCCTCAGCATGCATGCATTTGCTTTCTCTCACTTCATACTTTGATTTCTTTGATAATGGATCATGGTCGTCTTACAAGATTGTGTTTTACTTTTGTTGTGTCCATGCATATTGTCTGTTTTTCTTTCTCAAACCTTTCCCAAAACCCCACTTCCCATCCAATCATCAATCCCTAACCCTCTTCCCCCGGGCTGTGTGATTTATATTGAGGTGTGATGTGATGACTATGTACACCAATTGATCACACGCTTGCTGGGGCAGATGTGGTGAAAGCAACAGTAATTCAATTTCAACTAAGGCAGGGCAAGGATCTTCTTCTGCTTGACCACCCATGTTGTAGTTTACTTTGTGTTCTGTTCCACTCCTCCTCCCTGAGTCTCAGTCAAGTGACTTTCTCTTTCTTTTTTCAAACGCTATTGCCAGTGTCTACTACTACCACCACTATAATGGCATCTACTCCGTCAATTTGAGAAACCAACCATGCAGCCATCAGTGTGCCGAACTTCATCATCAATCACAGGTAAGAGTTTGGTGGGAGGTATGGACTAGGAGGAGAGACTGACAGTACTATGACAATTAAAAATAACTCAGTGAGGGGTACTGCATCTATCGGTTTGTGTGTTACAAAATCGGCAGATCTTTTAAATCAAACACTGGCTGTGGGCATGCAGCAGCACGGAAACAAAGTAAACAACCATGTAACTTACATTGAATTCGGAAAACTGTAACCCACCACAAAAAACATTAACATCATATAAATAAATAGTAAGTATATTTTTAATATCCCCTAACAAAAATAAACTATCCCGCTCTGACCTAACCCACCCCCCTCCCTAACCCCAACGAAACGAAAGTCCAAAGTCCCAATGTCCGTTGAAATCCCCAACGCCCACAAACCCACCCACCAACAAAAGGAATTAAAAAAGGGGCAAACGACGAGGTCCTCTACTGTCGGCGGGCCTTAAGGTGTTTATCCACCAGGATCTTGACCCGCTCCTCCATGTTCTCCTCCCAGCGGGCCATCCGGCGGAGCAGCTGGCGGCGAAATGCCCTAAAGTTGCTTCCAGGGTGGGGGGCAGCAGTGCTGGAAATCGAGGCGCGGCGGCGGGCAAATGCCGGACCACGGCGCCGTGAAAGTGGAGGCCGGGCCTGACTGGGGCCCGGGGCATTGGAGGAGGCTGCAGCTTCAGCCGCCTCCTCCTCCTCCTCCTCCTGAGCCACCAGCCGGCGATAATGCTCGCAGATGGCCTCCAGTTTCCGGCGCCGGGCCCTAGCGGCCAACTCCTTCCTTGATGGTTTTTGGGAAGGAGTATCATCTATATCAAAAAAGAAAAAGAACATGTTGGAGCCAATACTCTTAGCAAAACAGGAACACTAATCATTCAACACATAGTGTCACAGTATCACTAGCAAGCACAGTTCATAACATTTGGGATTTGGTGCTGGGGTAAGTATCTCTAATCCTACTTCCTTGGACTCTAACATTTGTGACCGTTTCAGACATTATTTATAAATATAATCGTACTATGTATGTACTGCGGTACACCAGTCGTGCTGTTCTTATCTGTAGTTTAGCCCAATTACATAACCTTGTTGTAGGCGGCATGCCAGGTCCATCAGCTAAGCTTGCACCCAAGAGAAACAGATATGAGCCACATGATGATGCAGACTCACGTTACTTTTATTTACTACTACTGTCTGCAGGTGGGGAAGCTCATCTTTTTGTCTGACGCCTTACGGCCGTTGGCACTGGTCATACTCTGTTACATGAGGGCAAATGGCATGCACAATTTCACTTACACCCTACCATGGGTACTACAAAAAGGCTGATTATTTATTTATCGGATCCAACGATCATTGCTTATATTCATATTATAGATGCTGCTAGTGCTAATACGATATAATACGACATCAGGTCGGTAGCGGTCGGTGGTGGGAGTGCTGCCGGTCGGTGACGTGGGAAGGTGCAGGGTGGGGATAGTAAACGATGGATTAAGGACATTCACAGGTAATTAAAGAATACATAAAAAAAAAAACATTGCTGCACACAGTAGCACACACTGCATCGCATTCGGCGGTGCAGTGCGCACCTTGAAAATAGTTTAATTTATTTTTATGTTGATTACCTGTATTTGGCCGTAACAGTAATACACAGTTTACTCGCCAGTGCCACCCACCCGTCCCCTCCCCATGTCGCCGCCCGCCAACAATCCCACCACCAACCGCTACTGCAGAGGGTACATTGCTTTCATTGCTTGTGTAACCAATATACATAAACATTAAACAAGAGATAGGCCACCCTTTGCAGGCTGGCTGCCCCAATCGAAAATACATTAATAATAATAGGTAGGGAGTGGTCCCCAGAGTGGGAGGAAGGGGTTTCCGCTTGATAATATATGACGTGCTTGCAAACTACTGCAAGTGTACTGTATGCTCATAATACTACCTTGATTCCTCTAGGCTTTGCTACTGTCGCGCAGTTTCTGTTACATTTTCTTCAAGGTAAGAATCTCCAGTGACACTTTCCACCTATACTGTCTTTTGGTGATAGTACATCCAGGCATACATCCATTAAAGTAAACGTCTATCCTTTTGTATATATCTCTTAACAAACCTTAGTTGGTTTCACCAACAAACACCCATGCTTCTGCTCCTTCCTTCCTTGCCTTGGCTTTGAGTTTGAACCAAAAACACCGCTGATTCTTGCTATCTAGTACTATCCACCCATACTGTGTCGCCCACCCAGGCAGGCATTCTTTCACCTTCCACCCATCCTTCAACAACCCATGCATCTGATCTTATTACTATCAGACTCCTATACATGCTTCCAACAACATATCCTTCTCTGCCGGTCAGTCATATTGTTTATCTCGCCCGTCCTTCCACCCTTAGTGCTTTCCCTCTATGTTCAACACATCCATGAAGGTCATCTGATCTGAGTTTGTCTTCTCCATAAAACATTCACAGCTGATTTTGGAATCAAATAGAAGAGGCCATTGGTTACTCTACTCACGCTGGTAATGCTACGTAAAGGGTGTCTTCTTCAACCGTTGTATAATGTCGCACAGTACAGTGAAATAGTGAACACAGTTCCATCTAGCTGTAATGTCAAGAAGTAATGAATATAACTCACCGCCGCCGGCCACTGCTGCTGGATCCCCCCTGGGCCCTGTGTCTCCTGCAGGTGCCGCCAGTTCGCCTGCCCCCTCCGGAATGGCCGCATCGCTGGCCCCGACGGCACTGGTGGATGGTAGTGTGCCTAGAAAAAAGCATCAAATTTTTTAGATGCCTGTAAACCTCCCCCTATTTTAAGTGTTCACTTGGAACATTGAACAAAAAGTTAATGCGATGCAACATACATCAGCACTATACAGTAAGTACAGTCAGTAGACAGACACTAGTAGGATATGGTTCCACTTCCGAGGGTCATCTAGTCCTACTCTACTCTTTTGAAAGTTAGCCTGAGCCATGAGTAACCCTTTTAGATTCATCATGTCGACTACTACTCTTTTGGTGCATATTATACCTGCCAGCGTATTGATGTGCAGTAGATGCCTTTAAGGCCGCTTGACTGTTGCGTACAAGTGAAGAGGTCGAAAAAAAAACAACATATTGACTTTGTTTAGTTTATATTGCTTAGCCATCACACATACATGTTACACTTTTTGGCATGACTGCAAAATGCTAGCATCATTCACCAGTATACTATCTAACGGCTAACTCGCAGTGTTTTTCTCATATATCATAGGCGAAAGATTCCCTTCTACAAACCAGAGATTTACAGAGCATAGTGGATGCAAGATGATGTAACCAGTATTTCTACGTTCTACGGTGAGGGATCTTCCACAATTATAAAGATCTTGGCTCTTGTTCTTGTTGTCAATCATGCACTTGTAAATGTTTACTGTTTTAATGTTAGGCTTTTTGCTGGCTTATTGACTATGGCTGTCGTAAATTAAATTTCATATTAACGATGTACAGAGTTTGATACTTGTTTCAAATAAACCTTTTGAACTTACACATAGACTCTGTGGTATTTGGTGTGGTGGAGTGGACTTACACAAGTGTGTGAGCAAAATGGTGTTTGTTATTATGTTCTGGATTGTCTCTGTCTCCGTCATCATCAACATTGTGTATCGTCTTCGTGGGGGGGTCGGGAGTGGGACCCTAATGTGAGACACTATAGCTAGTCTGTTAGGGGATCCTGGGTTTTTCTGACTGAGGTGTGATCAGTAAGATCCAACCTCCCATCACCACCATCCTATTTTGTTGTGCATAGTTCTGTATGTGGCTCTGCAGAATCATAGACAATAGTAGTATCATGTACTATCCGATCAAAAATACTAGTCAAATATCTGGTTGGGAATTTGGTTTGTGGTAATTGTCAAAGCCTCAACATTGAGAAGACTTGAAGAGGACAACCAAAGGACAGGACCCAGTGGCTAGAGCTATTGGTCAATCAGAGTTTAATTGTTGCAAAGAAAACCGTCTATTAAAGAGTGGGCAACTGTGCAAGCTTCGCTACACACAGAGTAATAATAGTAATAGTAGTAGTAGTAGTATTAGTAGCACAGAGAGTCATAGCAGAGGGAGTTAGAAGCAACTTCGAGGCAGGGATAAACAGAATTAGTAAACAGATAGTCAAGGTCAAAGAAGTAAGCTTTTGTAAAAAAGATTCAGAAAGTGGAACCATAATTTAGAGTTTGGGAAAAAAAAGATGCAGTAACATAACATTTAGGGAAATATAAATGTCAATCTAACCAATGGAGGACTTACTGGGGCCAGCTGCAGGAGCCTCAGTAGAGGAGAGGTCCTGGGGTTCCCCCGCCGACTCCGACCCCGTCTTCTTGCCCCTGGGTGGTGCTGATGATCATGTAAAATATAATACAGAAAGAGACCAACATTAAGGAGTGCTGTGAGAAAAATAATAAATCATTTGGAAAAACAATAAGTCAAAGAACATTTTAGGAAACAACAAGTGCAATAAAATTGCCCTATCTAATCAGATGGATCGACTACTGGCTGCTTCCTAGTGCATTTACGGATCGTCTACTTATTTATGAACAATCCAGTGTTCCTTGATCATTCTGATTCCAAATACTAACAAAGCCTAGTAAGTACCACCTGACCTACACCACCTATTCCAGACGGGCCAATTGTTCACTAAGTCTGCACTTGAATTTTTTTCAGCCATCAAATGCATAGATGATGAGATGGAGGACACATGCATAGTTGCATACATTAGTGCATACATACAACAAATTGTGGGTTGGTTGCATAATGCTGATCTAGTTCTGCTACTGACTGACCATGCTAAGCCTACCACACACTAAACAAAGTACAAAAGGTTCGACGGAGGACTGGGGTAAGCAGCACTCAGTGACAGAGGATGCGTCACGCAGACCGCATAAAACAATTAGTAACTACTACTAACAAACTAAACCTAGTATCCAATATCCATCCACCACTATTTCACAGTAGGACAATGGAAGGACTAGAGTCTCTCTAGCAAATCGCATTACCTAACTTCAGTTCTGTAAAGTAAACTCTTACATAATCAGCATCAGCACAAGCTAGCGCAAACTACGTTGCAAACAAGTAAGAGTACCACCGTGCACCTGGGTCCTTAAATCAAAGAACATTTTGCTTTTTGGAACGTAATACCAGCAACGCTTGGCACGCAGCAGTAATCTTGTTGTTCATCTAATTTAATATACACAATCAGTTACTCACCAAGCCCGATGACCTCGACACCTAGCAGGTCCAACAGGTCCTGCTCCCGGTCCAGGATGTCGGACCACCGGTGAGCTAGCTGGTTGTGGGTGCGCCGGATCCCAGTGCACCGGAACACGGCCCGGCGCACCTTCGCCCACCGACGGTGCCGCTCCTGGGTAGCGTACCCGGAGCCGGGCCTGCCGCCTGCTGCCAAGGTCAAGGGGAGGAGGCGCTGGATGAAAAAAACAAGAGCCGCCACCTCCTCCTCCCCAAACAGTTGCCGGGCCTGCACCCCTGCAGGACGCATTCTGCCGCAAGGCAGGCGGCGCTTCTCTGCGCCTGCAGGTCCCTTGCCCTTGGGACTTGGTGTGCCCTTGGCCATGGTTCTGGGGTGGGTGGGAGGCGGAAAAGAAAAGTCAGAAGGGGAAAAAAGTTAGGGGGAAGAAGATAGAAAGAACTTTATAAAAGTAACAAAAACACAGTAAAAGTAGAAATAAAATGCAAAATATAAACTGAGGCAAACAGAGAGATAGATAATAACTAAAAAAAGTCAGGAAAAAGGCTTAAAAGACAAAGGATTGCTGAGATAAAGGGAGGATACAAAAGTAGGCCCAGAAACATGGCATAGAGTGAAAAACAAGATGGCCGCGCCCATTCGCGACCGCGTGGGTAAGTTCGCGCGATATTTCTCGCGAACATGTACAATTTATCGCGAACAAGTAAAATGCGCTCCCGAACACGTCAATGCACATCGCGAACACGCTATCCGCGACCCGGAACAGGAAATAAGGCATCGCGAGCGGGCGGGACTATGGAAAAACAAGATGGCCGCGCCCATTGGCGACCGCATGGGTAAGATCGTGAGATATATCCCCCGAGCATGCAAACAGTTCCCCGAACATGCTTACCGCGCTCGCGAACAAGAAAAAGCCATCGCGAACAGGTTGCCACAAGCAACTACGCAAGCTCGCGAAGCTTCGCGAAGGTCGCGTAGTGCAATGACATCTTCGCGAAGCTTCGCGAAGCGCGACTACGCGAACTACGCCCAGGGTTATTTCAAATATCCTTGAATGATTAACGCGAGATCTAGGATATTTAGTTGCATCATATCTAATATTGGGAATTTTTAATTCATAGTTTTCTTTACTCTCGCCCTCCCTCCTTTTTCTGTTTCAGCTTTTTCTTATTGTTCTTGGAAATTACGGACGTCATCACGTTCGTTCTTAAGTTTAGGTAAGCACTTCTTAATTATCAGTTATTTCTTGTCATTTTTTGACATTTTCCTCTGGGTATATCTATTTTTTGTAGGCCTGGGCGTA
Organism: Triturus cristatus; assembly: GCF_964204655.1. Classification (NCBI taxonomy): domain Eukaryota; kingdom Metazoa; phylum Chordata; class Amphibia; order Caudata; family Salamandridae; genus Triturus; species Triturus cristatus. The sequence goes on from NC_140585.1 coordinate 163,980,393, forward strand.
AATTCCGTTCCGTTTGCGGAATTTGCGGAATTTGGGTAATTTCGCGTTCCGCGGAGGACGCGAAATTGCCCAAAAATCTGCGTTCCGCAACTTCGCGAAATTTTTTGCTTGTTCGCGATCTCAATATGCGTGTTCGCGAGATATTTCACCCCGAGCATGCAAACAGCGATCGCGAACAGGAAAAAAGTAGCGCGAACATGCAATTCCGCGTGTTCGCGGAATTTCTGTATGTTCGCGGAGATTTTTACCGTTTCGCGGAGATTTGCGTAACGCGATTACGCAAATTCCGCCCACCCCTAATTTTTTGGTAACTCTCCGTTCATTTCACAGGGAGATATGATCCACTTTTTTTTTTTTTTTGCTCCACTTGTAAGGTTCTTTATTCTTTGCACTGGGTGATTGGTTTCAATGAAAAAAAACCTCTTAGTTTAGTTGCTTCTCATCCTTGGTCTGTTTTAAATTAATTCAATTCTGTGTCCTGTTTATTTGTATTACTTTACTCTGGCTTTGGACAACGCACAGTAACTTTCTTATCAGTACAGACTCAGTGTACTACCAGGTTATAGATGTTTTGTCATGTCATATAGATTTTGTATCCCCTTTTATACAGAAAATCAAGTGGCTTCTCCCGAAGAAGGCGTTTGAAACGCCGAAACGTGCGTAGAAAATTCCTTCTCTAACTACCCACAATTAGCCACCTTGTGTGTTTTTTATTCGTATGCAATGTATTTTTTGATTATAATGCAACTTTATGTGTTCTACATATATGTTGTCTAACGTATATGTCAAGGTATATCAGCGCACATATATACAGTTATGTTTATGTGATTTCGTTATGTTATTTTAAACAACATGATTATTATAATAAAATGAATTGTTTTTAATGTCCTTCGGTAGTACACTGAGTTTCTGTCCATATGTATAAAACCTGATCAGCACCAGGTTTGTGGTGGCCTAGGATTTGTTATTAATTGCAATATTGTTTCCCTGTCCTAGGACACAGGGGGTCCTTGTTTTACATATAGTTGAATCACCCATGCATTAACCATGCACTCCTTCAATCACTGAGGTAGTACCCATAAACTCCTCCAATCACCTAGGCACTATCCATGCACTGATGCAATTACCCAGGCTTTTAACCATGCACTCCTTCAATCAGTCAGGCACACTCCGCCAATCAGCTAGGTAATGCCCATGCACTCATGCAATCACCCAGGCATTACCCATGCATTCCTTCAATCACTCAGGCAGTACCAATGCACTGCTCCAATCACCCAGACATTACCCCTCTACTCATGCAATCACTCAGGCATTAACCATGCACTCCTTCAATCACTCAGGCAGTATCCATAAACTCCTCCAATCACCTAGGCACTATCCATGCACTGATGTAATCAACCAGGTTTTAACCATGCACTCCTTCAGTCACTCAGGCAGTACCCATGCACTGCTCCAATCACCCAAACATTACCCCTCCACTCATGAAATAACCCAGGCATTACCCATGCACTCCTTCAATCACTCGGGCAGTACCCATGCACTCCTTCAATCAATCAATCAATCAAAAATCTTTATTCGGCATCTAGAAAACACCATAAAAGCACATAGCAATAAAAAAAATAAAAAATGTCATTAAAATCCATGCTGATATACATCCAATATGGTGAACAACCTTTACAACGCAACTATTACAACGCACTACACTTACAACAAAATTTTTACAACGCAACATCCACTACAACGCATTCCATTACATCGCATGACACTACAACGCATGTTTAAAAACTACCTTTACAACGCATACCATTACAACGCAATCCAACACTTACCCTACTGTTGCACCCCCTGGAGTTAGAATAGTAATTTTTACTCCTATACCATACAATACTTACCTTAAATGCAATTTAATATTATGCGTTGTAATGGAATGCGTTGTAAAGGTAGTATGCGATGTAATGGAATGCGTTGTAAAGGTAGTTTTTAAAAATGCGTTGTAGTGTCATGGTATGTAATGGAATGCGTTGTAGTGGATGTTGCGTTGTAAAAAATGCATGTAAGTGCATGCGTTGTAAAAGTGTGCGTTGTAACGACATACATCCATCAAATACAGTACTAATTTTTGCTTCAGCAAACCCCTCTTGTATTCCTTATTTTTAAGGCCATCTTCAAGAAATTCACCACACAAAACAGAGTCCGAGAGTCATTTACCATTTGTAGGTGTAGCAAGGCGACCCTGGCCTGCTTGAATTTAGCCTGTTTGAAAATACCAACTAAAAATCGAAGTCTCGGCACTGAATAAAATGGGCATAACAGTACAAAATGAAGGGTATCCTGAGGAGATCGTAGATCGCAGCCACAGGGACCCTTCTGCTCAACCGAAACAGTAAAACCATGAGGCACAGATAACAAGTGATGTAAAAGATTGAGCCTAAAACGGATGATTAAAAACCTATCCTGAGCATTACACATAAGAGTCAAATACGGTTCCATCCCCACCACCGTTTTCAACATATTGTAAGCTATCACAGAGTTCTTGCCCCCTTCTTTTGTTTCTCTCTGCAATTGGACATAGTTAAAATATCTTTTCATCACCAATTTCCTGTACAAACGGGTAATTACCATGGGGGTACTAAAAAGGTTTTTACATCCAATAGACTCAAGAGAGGACTTTACATATCTCAGCCAAGGAATGGACAACCCTTTATACCTACTGATGTCCATAATTAGTTGCCTGTTTAGTTCAGCCTCTGGGTTCGCCCATATCCTAATCCAGGCCATAATCGGCTTCAAATGAACCACATCCTCTATATAATCCAATCCTAGTTCCTCATGGGTGACGTAAGACGAGGTACTTTGGGGAATGTTAAGTAGGGATCTCAGGTATTTATTCTCCTCTGTCTGAAGCTGATGGACTTCTCTACAGCCCCAAAGTTCAGCTCCATATAACACCTTTGCACAGCAAATTGAGGTGTACAATCTTGCTATCTGCTCCGGGGACCACCGTCCTAGCCTACGTCCATAATTCATAATGGAACCTGTGGCCGAGACTAACTTTGTGCATCGTTCCTCCAGTAAAATTTTAAAATTTAAATGCCCATCAAATAAAATGCCTAGATATGAGAAATGTTGTACTTTCCCTATACTATTGTCACCCATTTTATAAGTAAATTTCTTAATGGGTTTGCGTCCAACCTCCATGACAAAGGACTTAGAGAGATTGCCCGACAGATCCAGCGTGTCCATGAAATTAACAAAACCGTCTATTAGACGCTGCAAGCCCTTGGGTGTGCGTGCTAGAAGTACCACGTCATCTGCGTAAAGCAGAACCGGGATTGGCCGAGATCCTACCCTGGGGGAATCCACCTTTAGATCAATTAATGCTTGCTCCAATCCATTAATATATAGGGAGAACAAAAAGGGGGCCAAAATGCACCCTTGTCTAACCCCACTGGTGCACGAGAACGATGCTGATAGGTTCCCCTCACGGTTATATCGGACTCTAGCAGATGTGTTACAGTGTAGGTCCCTAAGTATATTTATAAGTCCCCCATCCTCCCCCAGCCTACTTAAAAGGGCCCATAATTTCTCCCTGTTTACATGGTCAAATGCGGCCGTTAGGTCCATAAAGCCTAAATAAACCGACCCCTCATTTGCTAGTGTATATTTAGCCACTAGTAAATATAAATTTATACACTGGTCGGATGTAGATTTCCCCGGTCTAAAACCATATTGAACATCAGTAATGACCCGATTTTCCTCCGACCAATCCATCAATCGTGCTAAAATCACACGTCCCATAACTTTCGCTGTGACGTCGATCAAAGAGATCGGGCGATAACATTGAGGATTGTCCCTATTCCCTTTTTTGAATATAGGGACAATTATCGCTGTGGACCACGAACTGGGACAACCAAACGTCACTGCAGCATTGATCGCTCTTGTCAGTATGGGCACCCACAACTCAATATTACTTAGAAAAAGATCCGGCGGAATGCCATCCGGTCCTGGCACTTTATTAGGGGATAGACCCTGTATTCCCCCAATGATCTCCTCCAACGTAAACATAATTGCAGGTACCTCCCCTGCCTCCACCTCAGAGGGAATTGTACTATCCGCTACATAATTATAAAGGCCTTCAGAATTCAGTTAAGGTGGGCAAGAGTGTGATTGTTGTGATCCATGAGGAAATGGGGGAGAGTATGAATGAGGGTGTTAATGAAAATGCCGCGGACCCGATTTTAGCCAGGGGAAATAGGTCAGTTACGACACGGTCCCAGAAAAAAGCAAGTCCAGCAGTTTGTGAGCCGGTGGCGAAAGGGGGTGGGGGCGGAATACAATCAAAATTAACCAAACAGCCCAGGCAAAAAAACAAAGGCGGCCCCCAAGAAATATAAGTAAGCACTCGACTGGCGCAGCTGGGGCGAGGGAGGAGGGGGCAGATGATTCAAACAAAGTAGCTTCATGTCCCAATGTGGTGCACGAGGAGATTGATTTAGAATTGGTTAGGAATAGCGCACTTTGGGCCTAAATTGAGCATCTCCTTATCCTTGCCTTAAAACCCTTATTATCTAAACTAGACCGGATTGAGTCTCACTTGATGGAGATGGGAAATTGGAGAAAGGGTCCCGAGTTGCACCAGGAGAGTTTGATAAGTGGGAAAGGTGTGGATATTATAGGGAGGACCGTTAGTGATCATGTGGCGGCAGAGACAAGGCCTTCTGATGGGAAGAATGGACTAGGAGCACAGAGGGTTAAACAAGTGCCCGGTACTAGAAAAAACCAGGACCAAGGACAAGCGATTAATGAGGGCAAGACAGAGAGGCGGGGACCTACTCCGGATCAGGCTACTAGGGGGATCTTGAGTAAGGAATATAACAGGGACTCGGAGTGCGAAGGCTGTGTGCAGGGATCAAAGGGGTTGATACATCTAGATCTCCCTCCTGCATGCAGCCCATACACATTGGTTCTCGTGGGCATGCCGGCACCCAAAGGGAACACCCGGGAAACGACAGAAATATTAATAAACACATTTTAATGGCGAGGCGAGTAGCATGGGTAGGGAAGTCTAAAAAAGTATACCCAGGGGACTGTGTTGTAGTATCCCCCAGGCACCCTAACCTGGTGGACAAAGCACTTCGCTGCTTCAGAGACCGAGCGTGGGAGGAACGATTGGCGATAGGCTTGTTGCCCCTGGAATTCTTTTATAGAAAGCCGGCAAGATTAGCATTGGAGGTTAGCAATTATGGAGAGGGATCATTAGAATGTGCATATGGAGCAGGGTAAGTGAGAGATATCCCTTTACGCATCAGGTTCGACCCACTGCTTAGAGGGAGAGTTTTAAGTGAGGTGGATTGACGGTGGGCGAAAAATGGAAGGGCACAGCAGCTAGACCAAACAAAGGAACCAGGTAGGGTCTCACAGGGTGTTGACACGGGGTGTGGGGATAACATGGGCCTGTTAATGGAAAATGTAGGGATGGCAGGGAGGATTGCCACTATGGTGGCACTGGAAGAGGGCATCACACCAGAAAGAGTAGCACAGGACCCCGTAAACTCGTCACAGTTGGAAGTACACAAGGTTAAAAATTCCAATATAATAAAAATAACATCTTGGAATATTGCAGGGCTTGCGTCCAAAATAGAGGTCCCTGATTGGCTGCAATATATTCAGGGTTTCCAGATTATATGTTTACAGGAAACCTGGATAATAGATTATAGTAATATTCACTTAGTAGGTTACAAGCGCTTCGCTGTCCCGGCCCAAAAGTCCTGCTCAGGGAGAGCCATGGGGGGATTGTGTATTTTTGTGGACCTACAATTGGGAGGCACTTGGACCGATCTAAAATGGTCCTCTGCTTGTATGCAGGCCCTTAGGTTTTCTAATTATGGGGACTGTATTCTCTTGATCAATTTTTATAACCCAACGTCACAAAAAAAGACAGGGTCTGGTGTGGAAGAGTTAGATGCTAGGCTCACTGCAGGGAATTGGGTCTACAAGGGGGCGGTGGCCCCGTTGGTAGCCGTTGTGGGTGATTTTAATTGTCATCTTTGCCCTGATCTGAGACCGGCCCATGGAAATTGGTCTTCGTGCCCGGTTAGGATCGTACCACACTTTGAGCACTCAATTGAGTGCAATGAGCTGGGAAGGGTGTTAAGTAAACACGCCCTTGAGCATACTGTGGATTTAATAACCAAAGAGAGGGAGAGAGAGATTAATCCCACTTTTAAGGGGAGGGGGTGCTCCTCTTTCATTGACTTTATAGTAGTCTCTAAATTTTTAAAAGACAGGGTAAGTGGGGCTGATATTGACCTAAGTGCTTTTAGTGACCACAACCCTCTAACATTGGTTGTTGAGGGTGTGGTCACTAAAAAATCTAAGAAGAAGGTAAGGGGTGGTAGCATAGAGAAAATAACAGACATGGGGAGAAGATTAAAATGGGGCAAAGTGGACGGATGTACTTTTTATAAAAAACTCATAAGAGAAGGCAAGAGAGAACTAGAAATGTGCCTGGACCCCGTGGTTGAGGGTCCAGAAGTAGTTAAATGCTTTGAGGCAGTTGCCCATTTAGTGGACACATTGTTGTGCTCCACCCACCATGGTCCAGCTATGGATAATCCAAGATGGTTTGACAAATCCTGCACCTCAGCCCTTAAAAATTTAAAAAGTTGTTTAAAAATCTCCCCAAGGGATAAGTTGAAATTAAAAGAGTCAAGGCTGATATATAAACAGGCCGTTAAATGCAGGAAAAGAGCCATTCAAACACAGGCCTGGGAAGACCTAAGGGAGGCTGCCTTAAGGAGGGACACATCCGCTTTCTGGAAAATAATTAATAATCCATGTTTCCAGGATGCCAGTGTTCCCTCACTCGGCACCAATATCTTGCCGGAAGATTGGGTAGCTCATTTCACTCCTTCAATCACTCAGACAGTACCCATGCACTCCACCAATCACCCAGACACTATCCATGCACTGATGCAATTACCTAGGCATTACCCATGCACTCCTTCAATCAGTCAGGCAGTACCCATGCACTCCTCCAATGACCCAGATGTTATAATTGCACTCATGCAGATCCAGGCACTACCCATGCACTTTTTAAATCACTCAGGCAGTGCCCATGCACTCCTTCAATCACCCAGGCCCTACCCATGCACTCATGCAATCACCCAGGCATTACCCATGCACTTTTTCAATCACTCAGGCAGTACACATGCACTGCTCCAATCACCCAGCCCTTACCCCTCCACTCATGCAATCACCCAGGCATTAACCATGCACTCCTTAAATCACTCAGGCAGTACCCATGCACTGCTCCAATCACCCAGACATTACCCCTCCACTCATGCAATCACCTAGGCATTACCCATGCACTCCTTCAATCACTCAGGCAGTACCCATGCACTCCTCCAATAACCCAAACATTATACCTGCACCCATGCAATCAGCCAGGCACTACCCATGTACTTTTTCAATCGCCGAGACATTACCCATGCACTCCTTGAATCATTCAGGCAGTACCCATGCTCTGCTCCAATCACCCAGACACTACCCCTCCATTCATGCAATCACCAAAGCATTACCCATGCAAGTTTTCAATCACTCAGGCAGCACCCATGCAGTCTTCCAATCACCCATGAACTATCCATGCACTGATGTATTTACCTAGGCATTACCTATGCACCCCATCAATCACTGAGGCAGTACCCATGCCCTGCTCCAATCAACCAGACATTACCCCTCTACTCATGCAATATCCCAGGCATTACTCAGGCCGGAACCATGCACTGCTCCAATCACCCATACATTACCCCTCTACTCATGCAACAACCCAGGGATTACTCGGGCAGTACCCATGCACTCCTCCAATCACCCAGACATTATTCCTACACTCATGCAATCAGCCTGGCACTTATCCAGGCATTACCCATGCACTCCTTGACTCACCCAGGCAGCACCCAAGCACTGCTCCGATCACCCAGATATTACTTCTCTACTCATGCAATAACCCAAGCATTACTCATGCACTCCTTCAATCACTCAGGCATTACCCATACACTCCTCCAATCACCAATGTAGTGGGGGCAGTACTTTATATTCATACACTGCTAAGTTAGCATAACCACGTTAGAGGTTAGAAAGCCATCTTGCCACTTTTGCTGCTTTTGCCCACGACACTGCAGTTACATGTTATTATTTGAAAACTGCTTGCTCGCCTTTTCTTCACATGAGAACTATCTGTTGTTCACATCCCTAGCCGTGAGCTGCGACCTTGGTCTGAACATTGTGTAAAGAAATAGTCTGGGTCGCTAGACAATGCATGTTTTCGAGTTCAGGTTGATCGGCCCACTATTTAGCCATAACACACACACTGTAGTACGTGAAGGGTAAGCCCAATAAACCCTTGAGGGCTTAGGCAGATAAATTGAAATAGTGAGGTTGCCAACAAGGGATTTTACTTGAAATTACTTAGTTCAATTTCTTTGTTATTAAGATTGAAAGTGTATTTTAGATCAATTATACACATACAATAAATGTTATGAGAGATGAAAAAGTACACACACGGGAATGAATTGTGAATAAAACACAAGTCTTTTTATATATCAATCAAAATCAAGATAAGGGGGATATACAAGGGAACAATAATTTTCAGGCAGTGTAACATGAAAGATGGGTTAACTTAAATCCACATTTCATCAAAAAAACATCTATTTCCAGGTAGTTTTAACAGAGATTAATTTCATCAATGAAAAGAAATCAGCTGTAATTATCAAATAATACGGAATTAGATGATGGTGTCGACGTTTCGGTCTTGGTGGCAGAAGTCCGTTAGACCATCTTCAGGACAGTTAATATTTGCACAAATAACCCTTTGTTATTTTCAAATTTTCCAAAACAAAATTGTCGAACAAAGAAACAGAGGAAGCAGCAACAGAAACGGGGGTCTCGTCCTGCCTCACCCGTACAGTCGACTACTGAACGCACATATGATCTGCACGATCGCTCTAGTATTAAGTCACCTGATAGATTTCAGGTTTCTGAACAACGTTCTCCTCGTTCTTCACGGGAAACATCGGCTTCACAGTCCGGTGGCGGAGACCGTGGGAAAGGACGGAGTGCCCAACAAGGACGTGAGCAACCACATCAAACTGACGGCAAAGGCAAGCAGAACGAGTTTGCACGTCAACGACCCCCGTTTTAAAAGAAGAAGGTTGCTGCCCTAACAGCGAGGTATGCCACAGATGGTGAGAACGCAGCTTCAGAACCTGACATGGGCACTGACGCTTCTCGACAGCGCGGCAGAAGTTACAGTAGTGCCACAAGCACTGCATCCATATCTGGTGGCGACAGCAACTGACACGTTCATTACTGTTGAAACTGCTGACACTAGAGTGGCTCCCCCTGACAGACTATATGACATAGTCCTCTTAATTGAAGGTGACATACAACGTACAATTCAAGGGATTTTTGGGGATAATCTGACCTCTTCTTATGACATACTCCTAGCGGAGGCAGACTGGTCCCCGGCTTTCATTTTAGATGCTCCTAGAGGGGAGGAGGTAATCCTCCCATCCTTTGCGCACACAGTGCCAAAGGAACACGCAAAAAAGTTTGCTGAGGAGTGGGCTCTGGTGCTTGCACCTGCTTTGTATCATACTCAGGTGGGCTGGGATAAATTATCCCCCAGCCATGAGATTCCATTGCGGTCCATGCCCCAGCCACAACCCCAATATCCCATGTGTCGCGAAGCTAGACCTCACGTCGCTGCAATCCTTGAACAATTGGAATATCAGGGAGTTATTGAAACATGTGTGTCACCAATGAATAATCCTTTATTCACTGTGACGAATCCTGATGGGTCGTACCGCCTAGTTTTGGATTACCGGCATTTACACTCTCATTGCCGGACATGCGCGGTACAGAATACCCACAGTTCTGCTCTCGTCGATAGTCTCGTGAGAAAAAGGTTTAAAACCACACTTGACATTTACAATGGCTTTTACAGCCATAACCTGTCCTCTAATAGCAGTCAGTGGACAGCGTTTACTTCTGGCGGCAAACAAAAACAGTTTTGAAGACTAGCCATGGGCAACAAGAACAGCCCTGGCATCTTTGCCGCACGTGTAGTCTCTCTTTTAGAGAGCATAGACCCGAATGCGTACTCGTATGTCGATGATATCTATCTCACAGACGACGAGTTGTGGCCGCATCTGTGTTGCCTTGACCGCATTATTGTAATGTTTGCAGACTTCGGTTACAAATTCAATTTTGCGAAGTCTCACATTGCAGAGTATACAGTGTTGTTTTTGGGCTTCGAGTTCAACAATGAAGGTCGAGGATTGGCTCCTCACTTTCTGGAGAAGTGCGCATGCCTGCGTGCTCCTACAACACTGAAAAAATTACAGTCTTTACTGGGCTTTCTGAATTTCAGTCGTACGTACATTCCTGATTATGCCCAGCGTATCAAGCCGCTTTATGCCTTGGTACAACCTACTTTTTCCACATCAAGCTGGCTGCCGGAGCATTCAGCTATTTTGCAATTATTGCAAGCTGATCGTCTTGCTTCAAAATACTTACTAACATGAGACAACCGCACTAACCTGGTAATAAGAATTGTACCTGGTGCAGTGGGTTTCACGTACTTAAGGTTCAATAAGGGCGATACCATCCCCATTGCATCTAAATCACATCTGTACACTTCAGCTGAACTGCGTTTTTCATCTGTCCAAAAAGTTCTAACGGCAGTACAGATGGCGATTCTCAAAGAACGAGCGCTGTCGCAAGGAAAACGCATGTTAGTTGTCACACCATATCCTGCCCTGGAGGCAGTGACAAAAGCAAGTGTACCTAATTCTAAAGCTTTGCATCCACGGCGGATACAATAGGCCACTTCCTTGACATCGCCCGATGTAACATATATCTTTGACGCCTCATTACAGACTCAGGAGTACTTGCGGTATGAATTCGTTCATCCGGCTCCTCTGTCTTTGCGCCCACTCGAAGATTACCATTGTGTCATTTACACTGACGGTTCGGCGCAACCGGCGATTGGATCGAAGCATGCATATTCAGCGGCCTGCGAAACTGTGGTGGGTACATTCATAAATTGTGAATTCCAATCTGATGTCGTGCATACGCAGTCATTGGGTGATTGTACCGCACAATTGGCGGGGCTTCGTGCTCTGGTGCTTGCACTGGAGTTTGCTGACCCTCGAGTCACTACTCTTATAGTAAGTGACTCGTTTTATTGTGTTCAATCCTACAACGACAATCTACACTTTTGGTCTCAAAATGAATATTATGATTCCAAAGGTAGCACAATTAAGCATAAAACGCTTTGGGTTCGAGTGGCAGAACTTAAAGAACGTCTGCCGCTCGTGAATGTCATTCACACTCTTGGTCACCAATGAGTTGGTGTCCATGCTGTCGGCAACAGCTTAGCTGACGAGGCAGCAAAAACAGCAGTGGTGACATACTTAGTAGCAGCAGTTACAAGATCCAAAAGTAAGATTGATGATGACAACTTGGCAGTTATAGCTGCTACAGAGAAGGGAACTAATTACCCAAGAGGTTTCCCTTCTCGTTACCATTATTACTTAAGTCCTGATAACTTCCCATTAGTAAGGATTAATGACGTTGGTGACAGATTGATTCCCAATGCGGTCTGCAGACCATCTTTGATACTAGCAGCTCACGAGGGTATGGCCTCTGCCCACGCCGGGGTTGCAGCTACTGTATCTCCGTTACAACAACGTTACTGGTGGTGCGGTTTATATAAACAAGCTCGCGCTTATGTTCTTGATTGTGACATTTGCCAGCAGATTAAACCTTCAACTGCTGCGCGCCCACCACAAACTCAGTTGTATATATCTAATAAACCACTTGGGTGCATTTATTTAGATCACTGTGGTCCTTTTTCCTCTGATACTGCATACAAGTACATCTTGGTTGCAGTGGATTCGTGCACACGTTTTCTCTGGGTATGGCCACAAAGAAGTGCTGATGCCCGTACTGTCATCAGAGATTTGCGTGTCTTTGTGGGAAGTTTTGCATGTGGTACCTTTCATTCTGATCAGGGCCCTGCGTTCGCCTCCAAGGCGTATAAAGAAGCCATGAGAAATTTGGGGGTCCAAGTCAAATTTTCGTCTCCCTACCGGCCTGAGGGTAATAGTGTGGTGGAGCGAATGAACCGTGACTTAAAGCAATATTTGACAGCTAGGGTTTTAGGTACTGGCCGGAACTGGCTATCCCATCTGTATAACATCCAACGTGCACTTAATAATCTCCCTAGAAGGTCTCTGGGTGGGCGAACCCCATACATGATGCTCTTTGGCATAAGAATGTTTGTTCCGGACCTTGACGGTCTAGACATGGTGGTGTCAGCCACACCCTTTGACGTAGAGGATCACTGTGCTGTATTGCAGACTCTACAAGAAGCCAGAGACAGTCTCGCGAAGGAACATGTGCCCTCCACATCTGATGCTGCGCTTCAGATTCCGGTAGCTGGCTGGCTACCTCAAGTTGGTGATCTGGTCCGTGAGAAGGTGGAGAACAAGAAGGAGTTTGGCCCCTCTTATCGTGCACCGGTTCCAGTGCTTGGCGTGCAGGGCACAAGAACAGTCATTTTACCTCCACTTCCTGGTCGCAAGGATAACAGGTACATCTCTATTGACAATGTCAAGCTACAGCGAGTGGCCGATTCTTCTTAGAATGACTCCAGCGGTTTCTTGCCCTGCGATGCTGAGAAATTCTGTTTTGGCTCCAGCTTCTACCACCTTGTCTGATATTGCCATTCAGATGCATACGGTTACTGATCCTTTGTTACTACCGCCGGCTGGTGGTCCACATGAAGATTCTGAGTATGCTTATCTTACATATGTAACATTGCCAGTTTCTCCTTTGACACTAACTCAATGACTTCCAATGCCCCATCAAAAGTTTCTATTTTTGCTGTCTGGCTTAAAAGACATTTTTTAATTCCCCCTTGGACTTACATTTGGCTGGTGCTCATATGTATTTTTTTGTTCATGTCCATTGGATTAGTGGTGGTCTTTTTTCAACTTGTGAATGGACACTACCTAAAAGAAAGATCTACAATTAGACACATTGATGGAACTTTGGCCCCCCACTCCTCGTCACACATCATGAAGAGGGACCAGACTTTTGTGAATATTACTGCCTGGCCCGTGTTAAATTTCAAATTCATGGTCCCACTGAGGTTATCAATGTACCAAATGTATTTCGTGTATCTATGGGTGATGTAGTTAAGCAAACATCCGCTCAGATGATTGGGACGTTCAAGCCATAGAAGCACTTTTTTCTGATTTGAAATATTATGCTGCATTTGATGCTGAGGATTTGTATTTAGATACTGCTAATTATGGTGAACAGTTTTGATATCAACATTATGGCAATCATTTCCTGCATAAAGCAAATACGTTTCGAAATGTTGTAAATTTTACCCAATGGGAACATTGTCCAACACCAATACTAGGTAGCTCAACCACATTGATAGACAAATTCACATATTTTTCTGATTTCACTGTTTCCAATCCTGCCTCCTTTTACTTCAAAGTGGCAGCTGAGTCTGCCTCGAAGGTTAGGTTGACACACACAAAATTATTATATTCCAAATCCTTTATGGATTATTTGTCAATCGAAGGTTATGATCTGTGGAAGGCTGCTATTGATCTTAAATCGGTTTGGGGCTCCAAACCATGGCAGGTTCAAGGAACAGAAGCTTTGCATCATGCCTGCCTTATACCAAACCACATATTGTTTTTAAATTCAACAATATTCCAAACCTCCTGCCTTGGATTGGCAACTGTGGAAAAAACTAAATTTTCCCTCTACTCCGGATCTGGGTGCTTATCCGAATTGGGATAATCATACAGATCTGTCCCTTGATGCGTTGCAGTCATCTATCTCTAATACATCCTTCAATATTTCCAAATTAGATCCTGAAGGAAGGGTAATATGGCAGACAATCTCAGATTCCTGTCAACAACGTTTTCTGGGTTTGAAACCTGGGTATACGCAGGTTCGCATAGATCCTCGTTTTGAATCTTCTCATTCAGTAACTACCTACTCTTTAGGGAAGTTATGCCAATCTTGGGTGCAACATTCCACCTTGGCATCTGTTAAACCTCATTTATCTAAATTACATGACAAAATAGATTTGAATGATTTTGTTAAAGGCCCTGTAGGTGGCAGGTCCAAAAGATGGGTGTATGCTATTTATAACGAAATTTGGAAATTATCACACATTGAAGCTGCTTCCAGATTAAGGGCTATTGATCAAGCCAATATGGAAAAAGTATTAGCTGTTATAGATAATAGCATTAACACCCTTTCTTCCAGAATTTATACTTTAGACAATATTGTTTCGTCTGTTGTTGATATTGTGCAGGACGATGTGTCTGTTTTGTATCACGGTCAAAATCAATTGCGTTCTGTAATGCAGTTTGCATGGACATTGCAAACGTTAAAGGCTGGGAAAGTCCCATGGGACTATATGAATACTTTATCCTTGTTTCTTCCCTTTAATTTAACTGCGAAACAGCAATTTATGGCCATGAAAGATGCAACATATTCGTTACTGCATATTGAAAAGCTAGAACCTTTACCTTTCTCAGTGGCCGAATTGAATTCTGCTGTGTGGCTTATCCACGGGTTAATCACATTACCGTTCCCTTTGTTTAAATTCAGTTCATGCATGAAACATTATGCCCTAGGTAGATATGAACAACTGGGTACTGCCTTCCTGCATGAAGTTTGGTCACTCCCATTTACATACAGGTGCGTGAGAGACGGTAAAGAGGTCTACTTAAAAGGTGAAGAGTGCACTTCCACTCCTGATCACTCGGTAGTATGTAGGCACATTCAATTGCATGTTGCATGCAATGTGCACACTAGGGGTGGGCGGAATTTGCGTAATCGCGTTACGCAAATCTCCGCGAAACGGTAAAAGATCTCCGCGAACACGCGCAAATTCCGCGAACACGCGGAATTGCTTGTTCGCGATGCTTTTTTCCTGTTCACAATTGCTGTTTGCGAGCTCGGGGAGAAATATCTCGCGAACACGCATTTTGAGAACGCAAACAAGCAAAAATTTCGCGAACTCGCGGAACGCAGAATTTTGGGCAATTTCGCGTTCTCCGCGGACCGCGAAATTACCCAAATTCCGCAAATTTCACGAGCGGAACGGAATTTACCGCCCAGGCCTAGTGCACACTCCTAATCTTGCTTGCGTCCTGAAAGGGATTCCCGTACCAGCTATTACACCCTCTTTCATGCTGCTGGCTAACGGTAGTTATTTGCTTTTAAATAATGAAGCTTGCTGTGGGATGCTAGTGGGAATTCCCTACATAGTGACTGCATCACAAAGGGTAGTCTGCTGTAGGAACGTCCTTTTCGCACCCCCGCAGGGGCGGCTGGATGTATCCATCTGACCTTCCATTTCGACCTTGAAGGCAGAGTTCAACAAGATGAGCAGAATAAGGGCTCTATTGTCTCAAAAAGAAGTCGCACTGACTTCTTCCTGGGAAACATTTGTCCTTCACGTAGCAAATACGCGCACCGAGGGGCAAGCGCTTTTGAATACTGATCTCCCACTTCATTTTGGTGCCCTGATTCAGACTATCTTTAATGCCTCGTCAACAAGTGGCCTGGCACATTTTTTCCAAATTGTGGGCTCCGGCCTCGTGACCTCCTTCCAAACTATTTTTCGTGTGATCCCGGCATTTTTTCATTCTATTTTTTCCAGCGTCTTTGGCGGTCTCCCGTTGATTCTGGCCCTCGTAGCTGGAGTGCTGTTGTTGGTCTGCTTACTGCGCAATGGCTGCATGATTTGTGTCACAAGACAGCCTTCCCCGGCTGCTACATCTCTGTGACCGGATGCTTGAATGCTATGGTACATTACCACTGGCAACCTTAAGCATAGCCTATGGATTGTCCTTCCGGTTCTCCTACTTTACATGCGTACAACCTGTCTTTCATTGCCTAGACTGTCCCTTCCAATGGGCTCTGGATTTGTGCTTGTCAAACTCGGTGTCTCCCGCCCCGGATTATGATCGACTAATGAGTCCTTTAGTGGCTCATGAGTTGGACTGTTCTGGTGTCAGGATTATGGCCTGTGGAGTGGCACATGGAGTCCTAGGGAATTGGGACATCGGTACGGCTGCATATGACTTCATATCAAGAAGTTATCTTGAAGAACACGCCCATTGTCCTCTGATGGTACTAGAGGCTCCAATGGTCGAGGAACATGTATGTTCATTTACCTTACTGAACTGGATGGCAGACACTTTTAATCAATCAATCAATCAAGGAATTTATATCGCACACTACTCACCCGGAAGGGTCTCAAGGCGCTTGGGGGAGGGGGTCTGCTACTGCTCGAACAGCCAGGTCTTGAGCTGTTTCCTGAAGGCGAGGTGGTCCTGGGTCAGCCGCAGGTGGACGGGCAGGGAGTTCCATGTCTTAGCCGCCAGGTAGGAGAAGGATCTTCCTCCGGCGGTGGCTCTCTGGATGCGAGGGACGACGGCGAGGGCGAGGTTCGCGGATCGTAGCTGTCGGGTGGGCGTGTAGAAGGTCAGGCGGTCGTTGAGGTACCTTGGGCCCAGGTCATGGAGGGATTTGTGTGCGTGGGTGAGGAGTCTGAACGTGATCCTCTTGTTGACAGGGAGCCAGTGCAGGTCTCTCAGGTGGCTCGAGATGTGGCTGCGTCGGGGGGCGTCCAGGATGAGACGGGCGGAGGCGTTCTGGATACGCTGCAGTCTTTTCTGAAGCTTGGCTGTTGTACCGGCGTAGAGGGTGTTTCCGTAGTCTAGTCTGCTGGTGACGAGGGCCTGGGTGACAGTCTTCCTGGTCTCGGTCGGGATCCATCTGAAGATCTTGCGGAGCATGCGGAGGTTGTGGAAGCAAGATGAGGAGACGGCGTTGACTTGTCTGGTCATCGATAGGGAGGAGTCCAGGATGATGTTCATCCATTCGGCGACATCTTTCATCCCTTCGTGTAGGTCGGCTTTGGCGGTGTCGGGTTCTCTGGTGAGGGAGAGAATCAGCTGGGTGTCATCGGCGTAGGAAATGATGTTGAGGTTGGGTTGGCATGCGATGGCAGCGAGGGGTTTCATGTAGATGTTGAACAGAGTGGGGCTGAGCGATGATCCTTGCGGGACGCCGCAGATGACTTCGGAGGCCTCAGAGCGGAACGGAGGGAGGCGTACTCTCTGTGTTCTGCCGGAGAGGTATGAGATGATCCATTCCAGAGCAATCCCCTGGATGCCGGTGTCGTTGAGGCGTTGGACTAGGGTGCGGTGGCAGACAGTGTCAAATGCTGCGGAGAGGTCAAGGAGGATGAGTGCCGCTGTTTCACCTTTGTCGAGCAGGGCTCGGATGTCGTCGGTGGCTGCGATGAGGGCGGTCTCGGTGCTGTGGTTGGCTCTGAATCCGGATTGCAATGGGTCGAGGGATCCGTTCATCTCGAGGAAGGCGGCCAGCTGCTTGTTGACGACCTTCTCGATGACTTTGGCAGGGAATGGAAGGAGCGAGATAGGGCGGAAGTTCTTGAGGTCGGTCGGGTCCGCAGTTGGTTTCTTCAGTAGTGCGCTGAGCTCGGCGTGCTTCCAGCTCTCCGGGAAGGTGGCTGTGTCGAAGGAGGCGTTGATGATGTCTCGGAGGTGGGGTGCGATGGTAGAGGTGGCCTTGTTGAAGACATGGTGGGGGCATGGGTCGGTCGAAGATCCGGAGTGGATGGTGTTCATCATGCGTGTCGTGTCTTCGAGGGTCACTTTGGTCCATGTCTGGAGGATAGCGGCGGGGTGTGTAGGTTCGGTCGATGGGTGCGGGGGTGGAGCGCCGAAACTGTTGTGGATGTCGGCGATCTTGCGGTGGAAGTACGAGGCGAGGGAGTCGCAGAGGTCCTGCGAGGGAGTGATGTCGTTGTTGCCGGTGCTGGGGTTGGAGAGCTCCTTGACGATGTTGAAGAGCTCCTTGCTGTCATGGGCGTTCTTGTCCTGTCGTTCCTTCAAAGAATTCTTCTTGGTGGTGCGGATGAGCTGGTGATGTCTGCGGGTGGCGAGTTTGAGGGCGGTCATGTTGTCGGTGGTCTTGTCGAGGAGCCAGGCCTTCTCGAGGGTGCGGCAGGCCTTCTTGGAGTCCTTGAGTTCGTCGGTGAGCCTTCTTGCTTCTGGGCCTGGTGAGTGGGTTCTTCAGTGGGGCGAGGTCGTTGGCACAGGAGGTCAGCCATTGCGTGAGGTCGAGGGCTGCTGTGTTAGGGTCCGTTGTCCTGACCGGTGGGTTCTGGCTGAGGGAGGTGGTGAGCTGGTCGATGGTGAGCTTGCTCCAGTTTCTGTGGGGAACCTGCTTCGGGTGGTGGTGGACCGTGTTCTTCTTGAAGCTGAAGTGGACGCAGCTGTGGTCAGTCCAGTGGAGTCCGGTGCAGTGGCTGAAGGTGACGTGCTTGCTGGATGAGAAGAGGGGGTCGAGCGTGTGGCCGGCGTAGTGGGTGGGGGTGTTGACCAGTTGCTGGAGTCCGAGGTTGGCGAGGTTGTCCAGCAGGGTGGTCGTGTTGCGGTCGTTGTTGTTCTCCAGGTGGAAGTTGAGGTCTCCGAGGAGGATGTAGTCGGTGGAGGGGAGGGCGTGAGGGCTGATGAAGTCTGTGATGTCTTCGCAGAACTGTGCGCGTGGTCCCGGGGGTCTGTAGATGAGGGTGCCTCTGAGGGTAGTCTTGGGGTCGGTGTGGATCTGGAAGTGCAGGTATTCGGCGGTGTTGAATGCGTCGGTGGAGTCAGTCGAGATGCGAATGGTGCTTTTGTGAGCGATGGCGATGCCCCCTCCGGTCTGGTTGTTGCGATCCCTCCTGATGATCTTGTAGCCGTCCGGGATGGCTGTGGCGATGTCGGGGGCTGAGGAGTCGTTCATCCAGGTTTCCGTGAGGAAGGCGACGTCTGGAGATGCGGTGTCGAGGAGGTTCTAGAGTTCCACGGCATGTCTGTGGATGGAGCGGGTGTTGATCAGGATGCGCTTGAGGTGGTTGCTGTTGTCCGTCTTGGTGGGCGTGGTGCTTGTTCGGAGGCAGGAGAATTTGCAGGATCGGCAGACGAAGGGTCCATGGGTGCGTCGCGGGGACGCTTGGTAGTATCCGGGGGCTCGGGCGGTTTTGAGTGCGATGAGCGTAGCGAAGTCGTAGGTTCTGCGGGGGGGCTGGCGGGCGCGGGGGCCAGGGGGTCTGGCGCTGGGCGCGGTCCAGGTGCTGACGGGCGCAGACGGGCTTACCTTTGGCGCACCTTCCGCGCTCAGTCGGCGCTCCCGCTGCGCGCGTCCGCTGCGCGGTCGCTGGGGGGGCGTCATAAGTAAGGAGCCGGGAGGGAGGGTCCGCTGGGAGGCGGGAGGCTGGGTGGCCAATGGGCAGGGAGGAGAGGCGGGACTGCGGGGTCAGTGGCGGGAAACCAGGAAGGCGAGTGACCGGGGCAGCGGCGTCGGAGAGGAGGCGAGGAGAGTGGCCAGCAGCAGCAGGAGGAGAGCGGCATGAAGCAGAGGTCAGTAGGTGAGTAGGGAGCGGCGTGAGTGGGATCGGCACCAGCAGGTAGGCGACAGGCAGCAGCAGTGCGAGGTGAGCGACCGTCTGTGTGGGGCACAGGGGTCACACTGACCAGCCCGCCGCGGTCACCTTAAGTAAGGAGCCGGGAGGGAGGGTCCGCTGGGAGGCGGGAGGCTGGGTGGCAATGGGCAGGGAGGAGAGGCGGGACTGCGGGGTCAGCGGCGGGAAACCAGGAAGGCGAGTGACCGGGGCAGCGGCAGCGGAGAGGAGGCGAGGAGAGTGGCCAGCAGCAGCAGGAGGAGAGCGGCGTGAAGCAGAGGTCAGCGCAGGTGAGGAGGGAGCGGCGTGAGCGGGATCGGCACCAGCAGGTAGGCGACAGGCAGCAGCAGTGCGAGGTGAGCGACCGTCTGTGTGGGGCACAGGGGTCACACTGACCAGCCCGCCGTGGTCACCTTAAGTAAGGAGCCGGGAAGGAGGGTCCGCTGGGAGGCGGGAGGCTGGGTGGCCAATGGGCAGGGAGGAGAGGCGGGACTGCGGGGTCAGCGGCGGGAAACCAGGAAGGCGAGTGACCGGGGCAGCGGCGGCGGAGAGGAGGCAAGGAGAGTGGCCAGCAGCAGCAGGAGGAGAGCGGCGTGAAGCAGAGGTCAGCGCAGGTGAGGAGGGAGCGGCGTGAGCGGGATCGGCACCAGCAGGTAGGCGACAGGCAGCAGCAGTGCGAGGTGAGCGACCGTCTGTGTGGGGCACAGGGGTCACATCATTACTGAACATTCCAATGATTTCCTCTTGGAAGCTGTTGCTACTTACTGTGCATATACTTTCATGGATTAACTTGGAGGTCGTCCAACTTTCCGTGGCACAGATTTTTTTTTTTTTTTTTTTCCTCTTCTTTTTTCTTTCATCATTGGGGCTCTCTGAGCCTTGCCATTAATGGTTTTCATTCAATTTTTTTTTCCTTTTCTCGGTTTTTTTCTCTTCGAACTCTCACTGCCCTTTATATGGATTTCCAAATAGTGCCCTTGGTTCCGTTCTATCGAACTTGAACTCTGCGTTCCCTGATTGTATCCCTATTGGTCAGTGGTCCAATCAAGGGGGGGTGTAGTGGGGCAGCACTTTATATACATACACTGCTAAGTTAGCATAACCGCGTTAGAGGTTAGAAAGCCATCTTGCTACTTTTGCTGCTTTTGCACACAATACTGCAGTTACATTTTATTATTTGAAAACTGCTTGCTAGCCTTTTCTTCACATGAGAACTGTCTGTTGTTCACATCCCTAGCCGTGAGCTGTGACCTTGGCCTGAACATTGTGTAAAGAAACAGTCTGGGTCGCTAGACAATGCATGTTTTCGAGTTCAGGTTGATCGGCCCACTATTTAGCCATAACACGCACACAGCTGCAAATACCTGAAAGTCGAGTGCTTTTAATATTGCAGGCTGCATGCTTAACACACATTCTGAAGAAGAGCTTTCCCAGGACCAGACCACACCTGATCCTGTGATGTGATTCAACTAAGCTGATCTTTACGGTATGGGGTTCCCCATTCAAGCCTAGAGACCTTTTATTAGTATAATAATATTAGTTTACTAGCGAAAGGAAGGTGGCTGTATTCCACTGTCATTTGTAATATGATCTCTCCTTTCATTTTCTATGGTATTGTAACATTGCTGGTGGTTTTGATTTTAATCGTTTGCCTGCTTATGTTAGCCAAAGTACTGCATCTTAGGACAAGAGGCTCATAAAATAAACTCCTTAAACTTTACCGTGTCTTTGTTTCCTCTTGTTGTGGACTGATATGAGAATAATTACGAACAGGTATTTCTGATTCCCACCATTCCTGAGAGTACTCTAAGTCGCTTGTTCTGGGTTGTCTATACATTGGGACCTCCGTGATAATACGGATAACGAATGGGACACTGATGCTGGTCGGATAGGGGTTCTGGGTTCTGAGGTGAGTTTTTGGTACACCACAATTCACTGAGGTCCTGGTTTCCTGCGCATAGTTCTGTGCATGAGCAGAATCTGTGCAACACCAAGGCACTACCCCTGCACTTATGCAATCACTCAGGCATTAACTATGCACTCCTTCAATCACTCAGGCAGTACCCATGCACTCCCCCAATCACCCAGACATTTTCTCCTGCTCTCATGCAATCACTCAGGCATTACCCATGCACTCCTTCAATCACTCAGGTAGCACCCATACACTCCTCCAAATACCCAGACATTACCCCTGCATGAATGCAATCACCCAGGCATTACCAATGCACATTTGTAATCACTCAGGCAGTATCCATGCACCTTTTCAATCACCCAGGCACTACTCATGCAGTCTTGCAATCACCCAGGCATTACTGATGCACTCCTTCAATCACTTAGGCAGTATCCATGGCCTCCTTCAGTCACTCAGATAATACCTGTGCAATCATGCAATCACCCAGGCATTACCCATGCACTCCTTCAATCATTCAGACAGTACCCATGTACTCCTCCAATCCCCCAGGCACTACCGATGCAAGCATGCAATCACTCAGACATTATCCCTGCACATATGCAATCACCTAGGCACTACCAATGCACTTTTTCAATCATTCAGGCAGTACACATGCACTCCTCCAATCACCCAGGCACTATCAATGCACTTGTTCAATCACCCAGGCACTACCCATGCACTCATGCAATCACATATGCACTACCCATACACTTCTCCATATATTCCACTTACCATAATTCACAAAACACTTACACATTTTTCTATTTTTAACAAAATAGGCAGTTCTGAAAAGAACCATTTGTTTCTTCCTTTTTGTTGTTTATTGTTTTTTAAAAAAATCTTTTTTTGATTTTTTTTGTGTTTTTTTAAACATGTTCACACAATTATGCAATTGTGAACTCATTGCATAAAAAAAAAACAATTAACAGTGGTGGTTCCTAATAGGGAAAAGGATGGCATCCAGTGATTGCTCATCAAAACATGGGACTTTTTTTGCATTTTACACAAAGCTGCTCCACTCTGGCCAACTCAGGGATGATGTTTGGTGTGCCGGATGAGGAAAAAGCAGATGACATACTTGGTCCAGCAGCGTTGTTCTCACTTGCCTGCTTTTCTTGTTCCCATTGAAGCTGCTCTCCAGCAAGACGTTGAGGGTGTATTGTCTGCAGATGTTTTAACATCGAAGACGTCCCACAGGAATACTTCTTTTCGGAACCTCATGAGAGGACATTGTTACAAATGGTGCAGGTTACTTTTTGGGCATTCACCATTTTCTCCCCAGGTGGTATGGAGAAAAATGCCCATACAATACTTTCATACCTTTTCGTGATGGGTTCCTCCAGTTCTTCTTTCTCTTGAGGTGTAAGTGGCTGAGTTGGATTACCAACTGCCTTTTTTCACTGAAAAAAACACCAAAAAAAGTCAAACAAGAGGAGCAGAAGACAACAGGTGTGCCTGCTGAGACGCTCTTGAAGGAATGATAAATATGGGTGGGGTCCTTCAAGTTCAAGAATCAAAAAGTTATTAACCAATGAAATTGTTTCTTTTGAACTAACATGGTATTTGCGCATCCGGCGCTCAAGCAGCGCACATCCGACGTGATTCCCGAAAAATATATTGAAAAATAATATATCTTTTTTACAATTACAAATATATGATATTCATGATTTGATCAAATAATCTGTTGCTATAATACACATATTAAAGATATATACATACACTTTTAAAATAAAAAAATTGTAGTGGATTCGCGACCTGACTCCCGGAAATACTATATGATGTTACACGGGGCTGAGATCCGAGCACCCTTCATATACCAAATGCGTATCCTACACGTTTTAACCAATATGGTGGCAACATTCTTGGATTTGCGCACCCTCTGAGACTGGTAGACGATTGGTATGCAAATCCACATTGAAAAAAAATAAATTATATTTATATTTTAGAAAAGAGAAAACATTTAATTAGTTTTATAGAAATTAAAAACTAAGAAAAAGTATTTTTTGCACATTATATTTAGAAATTAGCATTTTAAAAACCTTTGAAATTCACTGAAAAAACCATAGGTTTCAGGGACGTTATAGTTAGAAATTAGCATTTAACATACCTTAGAAATTCAGTTAAAAAACACGTTTAAGGGGCGTTATAGTTAGTTGGACATTTCGCTTGTACAAAACCAGAGAAGTTTGGCCGTTACAGTTAGTTGAGCTAACTATAACTCACGCCCCTGCAATGCACTGCTGATGACATCACATATTCATGCACTGATGCAATCACCCAGGCATTACCCATGCACTTCTTGAATCAGTCAGGCAGTACCCATGCACTCCTCCAATGACAGAGACATTATACTTGCACTCATGCAGTCCAGGCACTACCCATGCATTTTTTAAATCACTCAGGCAGTGCCCATGCCCTCCCCAATCACCCAGGCCCTACCCATGCACTCACGCAACCACCCAGGCAATATCCATGAACTTCTTCAATCACTCAGGCAGTACACATGCACTGCTCCAATCCCCCAGACCTTACCCCTCCACTCATGCAATCAAAAAGGCATTAACCATGCACTCCTTAAATCACTCAGGCAGTACACATGCACTGCTCCAATCACCCAGACATTACCCCTCCACTCATGCAATCACCTAGGCAGTACCCATGCACTCCTCCAATAACCCAAACATTATACCTGCACTCATGCAATCAGCCACGCACTACCCATGTATTTTTTCAATTGCCCAGGCACTACCCATGCACTCCTTGAATCATTCAGGCAGTACCCATGCACTGCTCCAATCACCCAGACATTACCCCTCCACTCATGCATTCACAAAAGCATTACCCTTGTACTCCTTCAATCACTCAGGCAGTACCCATGCAGTCCTCCAATCACCCATGCACTATCCATGCACTGATGTAATCACCTATGCATTACCCATGCACTCCTTCAATCACTCAGACAGTACCCATGCCCTGCTCCAATAACCCAGACATTACCTCTCTACTCATGCAATAACCCAGGTCTTACTCAGGCAGTACCCATGCACTGCTCCAATCACCCAGACATTAACCTTTTACTCATGCAACAACCCAGGCATTACTCAGGCAGTACCCATGCATTCCTTCAATTACCCAAACATTATTCCTACATTCATGCAATCAGCCTGGCACTTACCCATGCACTCCTTGAATCACTCAGGCAGCACCCATGCACTGCTCCAATCACCCAGACATTACTCCTCCAGTCATGCAATCACACAAGTATTACTCTTTCAATGAATCAAGCAGTCCCCATGCATTCCTCCATCACCCATGCACTACCCATGCACTTATGCAATCACCCAGGCATCACCTATGCACTCCTTCAATCACTCAGGCAGTACAAATGCACTCCCCCAATCACCCAGACATTACTCCTGCACTCATGCAATCACCCAGGCATTACCCATGCACTCCTTTAATCACTCAGGCAGCACCCATGTACTCCTCCAATCACCCAGACATTACCCCTGCACTCATGCAATCACCCAGGTATTACTGATGCACATGTGCAATCACTCAGGCATTACCCATGCACCTTTCCAATCACCCAGGCACTACTCATGCAGTCTTGCAATCACCCAGGCATTACTGATGTACTCGTTCAATCATTCAGACAGTACCCATGCACTCCTCCAATAACCCAGCCACTACCCAAGCAAGTATGCAATCACCCAGACATTATCCCTGCACATATGCAATCACCTAGTGTTGGACCTGGCCCTTTTGGTCGGATGGTCCCTAGACTTTTCGCCTTCCACCTGTACTTTTCCTGACCTGTTGTTGGCTATTCTATGACTCTGGGCACTTTACCACTGCTGTTCAGTGCTAAAGTGCATATGCTCTCCCTATTTAAAATGTATATGTTGGTTGGATTCCATGATTGGCTTATTTGGATTACTGTCAGACCCCAGTAAAGTGCACCAGGAGTGCCCAGGGCTTGTAAATACAAATGCTGCTGGTGGGCTTGCAGCACTGGTTGTGCCACCCACAGAAGCGGCCTGGTAAAATGTATCTAAGGTCTGCCATTGCAGAACCTGCATGCAGTCTGGTACTGTCATGCTGACTGGGTAAGTGCACACACTTACCAGTCCCTAAACCTTCCCTTAACTTCATATCAGTCACCCCTATGGTAGGCCCACGGGCAGGGTGCATTGTAAGCATAAGGTAGGACAAGCCCTGATGTGTGTGGCATTTCCCAAATGTGAATTACAGCCATTTTCGTTTTTCACTATTGTTAGGCTACCTGTTCTCCATAGGCCCGAATTGGCTGTTAGAATTGTTACATTCTATGATCCTTCCAGACCCAGGGAACATGGTAGAATTTCGAGTTTAGTATGCCTGAACTCAGAATAATAAAATACATCTTTTAGTAAAGTTTATTTTAATATTCTGTGTTTGCAACTACCACTTTTAGAAAGTTGGTATTTGCTTGCTTTACCATTTCAGCCCGCCTCTGCTATGATGTGTATCTGCCTGTCTGGTTGAGTGAGTGACAGGGCTGGGGAAACCCAGAGGGGCAGGGCTAGGTAGCCTGGTGGTGAATAGGAAGATTGGCAGTTAGATGGGTGGGAGGAGTACACCTGGGCTCTGAATAGGGTTGTGCTCTGCTACCACAATGCTGGCTCCACCTCCTGCGGAGCGGCTGATGTCTCTGCCCTGCACCCTGAATAGAAAGGCAGAGTCATGTCAACAGAGTGCTCAAGAACTGGTTTGGACTGAGCAAAGGCCCCTCAACCCCAGAGGAACAAAGGAATTAGGGGTATAAGTATTGGGACCCTGCTCCCAAGAAATTAGATCCTGCTGAAACAAGAAGAACCTCTGCCAGAGGAGAAGGAACTGGGAAAGCTGTAGGAGGAGTAACTGTCCCTGACCTGGGGATTGGCCTGCAGTGGTTGCCTTGCTGCTGAAGGAGAGGAGAAAGACTGTTAAAGTCTTTATTTCAACTTGTGCTTTGAAAAGATCTCCAAGGGCTTGAACTGAGCTTGCCCCCTTAACGAAGTCCCAGGACCAGTGGACTTCACCCCCAGCTCCCCAGAGTCTTTTGGAAGTGCCTGCTGCTGTTGTTGGGCCTTCTGAGGGACTGCGTGTCGCAAGGAGCTGGGAGCGCGACGCAAGGAAGTGAAGCGTGCCGCGGTCGGAGCTGCTGTTGTCGCATCTCGCAGAGAGTGTCGCCGCTGCAGCATCGCATCGAGCGGAAGTGTCTCGCATCATTCCGGAAGTGTCTTGCAACACCGAAGAAGCGTGTCACCATCGCAGCCATCATAGCTGTCGCATTGCACCGCATCGAGAGAAGAGTCTCGCATCGAGGAGGAAGCGTGTCGCCATCGCAGCCATCGTAGTTGTTGCATTGCACCGCATCCAGAAAAGCGCCTCGCATCCACGGAGAAGTGTGCCGCCGCCGGAGCCGCTGTCGTCGCATCTCGCAGAAGGGGTGTCGCCGCTGCAGCATCGCATCGAGCGGAAGCGTCTCGCAACGTCGGAGAAGAGTGCCGCTGCCAAGGCCGCTGTCGTCGCATCTCGCCAAAGGTGACGCCGCTTTAGCTGACGCATCGAGTCGAGCCTTCTCACAACATCGGAGAAGCGTAACGCATCTGGAAGATCCCGTCTTTATTTCTTTTGCACCAAGAACGTCAACGCACCTGCATCGCTGCAACACTTTCGTTGCCCTGCGTGTCGCATCTACGGTACATTGACTTAAAGTGTTGCATTTAAGAACTTAAGAGAAACTAAGCAATCTTCTACCAACTAAGCAACCGTATTGTGTATTTTTAATCGTTTAATGGTCTTGTGATAATCCTATATAAAGAATGCTTATTATCAATATAAATACCTGAGTGGTGTCCATTTGTAGTGTTGTCCCATGGTTACTGTATGTGTTCACAAATGCTTAACCTATAACGCTCTGAGATAAGCCTTGTCTGCTCGCGCCAAGCTACCTAGAGGGTGAGCAGGGGTTATTTTAGGAGTGTAACCCCTTACCCTGACTAGAGGAAAGGTTCCCTGCTTGTCACAAGTACCTACCTGTGCCAACCAGCGAACCCGGATTCTAACATTGGTTGTCTGCGGTGAGGATTCTGGACTTGCATTTGTGACTCATGTACAGTGATTGGTGAACACTACTTAGTGAGTGCAGACCTAAACGCAACCAATACTTGTTGGTAGATTTCTTTTTTTTGGACTGTCTATTTTTGAGCACTGCCAAGCTTTACCATGGTGGAGAAAGCAGCATCCATAGTCTCTGTTGATACTGAATTTGAATGGGAAAAAGAGGAAATGGATAGTTACACTGCAAAGCAGCTAAAGTTCTTCTGCAAGAAGTTTAATGTTTTTACAACTGGATGTAAAAAGAAGTCACAGCTCTACAAGGCGCTGAGGGCCTGGGTAGAAGCAAGGAAGGCCACTGATGATGATAATGCAGTTGAGCAACTGGATGAGCCAGTGGGCTCAAGAGGAAGGAGAAGCCCTTCCTCTGCTGGTAGCAGTGTTTCTAGGAAAAGTGTATCCCCAGAGGAGCTGGCAGATCGAAGAGAGGGTAGGATGCACGAAATGGAGATGGCAAAGCTCAAGTTAAATGGGCAACTGGAGCTAGAAAGCAAAAAGCTGGCTCTGGAAGAGAGAAAAATGGAAATGGAGCATGAGTTGATCATGAGGAATCTTGACTTAGAGCTCGAGAGGCTTGAGACCATGAGTGTCTCAGCCCAGCAACAAGAAATGTGTGTAGCTCAGAGATTGAGCTTTGCTGAGTGGGAGGAGGAATCCAGCTCAGATGGTGGCAGCAATATTGAATTTTCTAGTGCAGTTAGAATAGCACACACACCCAGAGACACGGCACCTGACTTGAAGGAGGGGGTTAACATACACCAGGAGGTTCAAGGACATGAGGTAGCTCCAGTAGTGCGCAGTGTCCCTGAGAGGGATAGGGTAACTGGCGGAGGGGTTCATGGTCCTAGTGGTGGGAGGGACACTCTACTGACTCTAGATGAGAGGTGCTGGGAGAGGGGTTCCCCCAAAATTGAAGTCCTGGTATTGAGTGTGAAGACCGCCCAGAAGAGTGTGGGTTGTGCGACAGAGACAGTCAGATACTGTCTTGCCAGTCTCAGGAGAGGGGTGTGCAGTACGTGTGTGAGGCACTGGATGGTGAGGTGAAGGATAGTTTTGTTAACCCTGCTAGGGGGCTGTGTGATCCAATTGTGGGAGAGCATATTGTAAGTCCCTGTTTTCCAGAGCTATGCCAACACCTGTGGGAGAGTGAGTTCTCTGACCGCAGGGAGCTCACATTGGAGGCAGACCTTTTGGTGGAGTCCAGAGGGTCTGGAAAGGCATTGGGGAGTGATCCCCTGAGGAGTGGTTCAGGTATCTTCAAACCCAGCGAGGTGGAAGTGTCTCAGAGTAGCCCAACTAGGTCCTGTAGTAGTGAGAGGGGTGTAGGGCCTCACGTCCTGTCCTTAAGGGGAAGGAGTGAGAATGGGTTATGTCCCGTTAGTGCCCAACCTCAGTCTCAGAGCCTAGATGGTTCTTTAAGAGAACACCAGGTGGGGAGCCTAGTCTGTCCTGAGGGGCTGCCCGTTGTGCGGGATCCCCTAGTGTCTGGTGAACGGGGAGTGTCTGTAAGCAGGCCTCCGTCAATTCTGGTGTCTGGCAGTACCGCTCCAGTTGGGAGGGTGCAGAAGTCCAGAGTGAGGGGTGAGAGGGGGAAGGAGCCCCCAGTGGAAGAACCAGTGGGTCAGGGGCCAGCCAGAAGGGCTGCGTCACCAGTGAATGACCATGGTGACACCACTTCTGTCCTGGGGGATCTTCGCGCACTGTCAGATGGACAGGGGTTGGGAGATCTGCGCCAGGCAGACTGTCACATGTCACAGGAGTTATGTGTCACCCTCAGGGGGGGGCATGCGTGCTCCCCGGGAAGTCCTGGTGCGCCAGGCGAGCGTTAAACCGCATGGGTTGGGCCCAGGGTTGGGAAGCCAGGTTCAGGTGTTGTCTGACCTGGAGGGTGGGACAACTGTAATCAATGTCCTGACCCATGTTGCTTCTAGGGGCACCACTCCAGTTGGGAGGGTGCAGTACTCTGGAAGGGGGTGCAGAGGCAGGGAGTCCTCGCCTCTGACCCCGGTGCAGCCTGAGGGTTTAGACCCTAGGTTGGAGAGCCGGGTTCAGGTGTTGTCTGACCTGGAGGGAGGGACATCTGTAAGCAGTGTCCCTACCAGTCTGTCTTCTTGGTGTACCACTCCAGGTGGGAGGGTACAACCATCTGGAAGGGGGTGCAGAGGGAGTGAGTCCTCACCTCTGACCCCCGCTCAACTGAAGGGTTTAGACCCTAGGTTGAAGGGCCAGGATCAGGTTGTCCCCCCCAGACATGGACGCCCAGTTGCAGGATAGAACCCCTGAACTGGTGGGCGAATTGCGCAGGACATCTGCCACAGGTGCCCTGGCAATTCTGGAGGGGGGCACCACTCCAAGTGGGAGGGTACAGAGCCCCAAGGAGGAGGACCGGGTGTGTGAGAGGCCACCCCAGTCTTTGGTCCAACCGCCGGGTACAGGCCTGGGGCTGGTGGGTCAGTGCCAGATGTCATACCTGACCTGACAGGAGGGAGAATGGACAAAAGGTGCCAAGCACCTGGGGCTACTGCCCCCCGCTCCCCGGCGCCACAGAGGTTTGAGAGCCCTGAGAGGCATACGGCCTGGGTCTCATCCCTGACTACTGTCAGTGGCCACTGTAGCATGTTGCTGTCCGTCTGTTGGGACACACCTGTGAGCCAGTTAAGGTTAGGTGCCGCACAGGTGGTGTCCACAGGTGAGGAGAAGGGTTCCCCATGGATTGGCTTGGTGGGCCCTGAGAGTATGGACAGAGAGATTCCAATACGTTCAGATTGGCGTAGGACTGGAGTCTGCCCCTGCGGTTGCGGGCCAGGTCCTTGTTCTACCGCCTGCAGCAGGGAAGCCCATCACGGTAGTGATTGGTCTACTCTGCGTTTTGGCTGGAAGGGGGTTGTGTTGGACTTGGCCCTTTTGGCCAGATGGTCCCTAGACTTTTCGCCTTCCACCTGTACTTTTTCTGACCTGTTGTTGGCTATTCTATGACTCTGGGCACTTTACCACTGCTGTTCAGTACTAAAGTGCATATGCTCTCCCTATTTAAAATGTATATGTTGGTTGGATTCCATGATTGGCTTATTTGGTTTACTGTCAGACCCCAGTAAAGTGCACCAGGAGTGCCCAGGGTTTGTAAGTACAAATGCTGCTGGTGGGCTTGCAGCACTGGTTGTGCCACCCACAGAAGCGGCCTGGTAAAATGTATCTAAGGTCTGCCATTGCAGAACCTGCATGCAGTCTGGTACTGTCATGCTGACTGGGTAAGTGCACACACTTACCAGTCCCTAAACCTTCCCTTAACTTCATATCAGTCACCCCTATGGTAGGCCCACGGGCAGGGTGCATTGTAAGCATAAGGTAGGACAAGCCCTGATGTGTGTGGCATTTCCCAAATGTGAATTACAGCCATTTTTGTTTTTCACTATTGTAAGGCCACCTGTTGTCCATAGGCCAGAATGGGCTGTTAGAATTGTTACATTCTATGATCCTAACAGACCCAGGGAACATGGTAGAATTTCGAGTTTAGTATGCCTGAACTCAGAATAATAAAATACATCTTTTAGTAAAGTTTATTTTAATATTCTGTGTTTGCAACTACCACTTTTAGAAAGTTGGTATTTGCTTGCTTGACCATTTCAGCCCGCCTCTGCTATGATGTGTATCTGCCTGTCTGGTTGTGTGAGTGACAGGGCTGGGGAAACCCAGAGGGGCAGGGCTAGGTAGCCTGGTGGTGAATAGGAAGGTTGGCAGTCAGATGGGTGGGAGGAGTACACCTGGGCTCTGAATAGGGTTGTGCTCTGCTACGACAATGCTGGCTCCACCTCCTGCGGAGCGGCTGATGTCTCTGCCCTGCACCCTGAATAGAAAGGCAGAGTCATGTCAATAGAGTGCTCAAGAACTGGTTTGGACTGAGCAAAGGCCCCTCAACCCCAGAGGAACAAAGGAATTAGGGGTATACGTATTGGGACCCTGCTCCCAAGAAATTAGATCCTGCTGAAACAAGAAGAACCTCTGTCAGAGGAGAAGGAACTGGGAAAGCTGTAGGAGGAGTAACTGTCTCTGACCTGGGGGATTGGCCTGTGGTGGTTGCCTTGCTGCTGTTGGAGAGGAGAAAGACTGTTAAAGACTTTACTTCAACTTGTGCTTTGAAAAGATCACCAAGGGCTTGAACTGAGCTTGCCCCCTGAACAAAGTCCCAGGACCAGTGGACTTCACCCCCAGCTCCCCAGAGTCTTTTGGAAGTGCCTGCTGCTGTTGTTGGGCCTTCTGAGGGACTGCGTGTCGCAAGGAGCTGGGAGCGCGACGCAAAGAAGAGAAGCGTGCCGCCTTCGGAGCCGCTGTTGTCGCATCTCACAGAGAGTGTCGCCGCTGCAGCATCGCATCGAGTGGAAGCGTCTCGCATCATTCCGGAAGTGTCTCGCAATGCCGAAGAAGCGTGTCGCCATCGCAGCCATCGTAGCTGTCGCATTGCACCGCATCGAGAGAAGAGTCTCGCATCGAGGAGGAAGCGTGTCGCCATCGCAGCCATCGTAGTTGTCGCATTGCACCGCATCCAGAAAAGCACCTCGAATCCACGGAGAAGCGTGCCGCCATTGGAGACGCTGTCGTCGCATCTTGCAGAAGGGGTGTCGCCGCTGCAGCATCGCATTGAGCGGAAGCGTCTCGCAACGTTGGAGAAGAGTGCCGCTGCCAAGGCCGCTGTCGTCGCATCGAGCGGAAGCATCTCGCAATGTCGGAGAAGAGTGCCCCTGCCAAGGCCGCTGTCGTCGCATCGAGCGGAAGCGTCTCGCAACGTCGGAGAAGAGTGCTGCTGCCAAGGCCGCTGTCGTCGCATCTCGCCAAAGGTGATGCCGCTGTAGCTGACGCATCGAGTCGAGCCTTATCGCAACATCGGAGAAGCGTAACGCATCTGGAAGATCCCGTCTTTATTTCTTTTGCACCAAGAACTTCAATGCACCTGCATCGCTGCAACACTTTCCTTGCCCTGTGTGTCGCATCTAAGGTAAATTGACTTAAAGTGTCGCATTTAAGAACTTGAGAGAAACTAAGCAATCTTCTACCAACTAAGCAACCGTGTTGTGTGTTTTTAATCGTTTAATGGTCTTGTGATAATCCTATATAAAGAATCCTCATTTTTAATATAAATACCTGTGTGGTGTCCATTTGTAGTGTTGTCCCTTGGTTACTGTATGTGTTCACAAATGCTTAACCTATAACGCTCTGAGATAAGCCTTGTCTGCTCGCGCCAAGCTACCTAGAGGGTGAGCAGGGGTTATTTTAGGAGTGTAACCCCTTACCCTGACTAGAGGAAAGGTTCCCTGCTTGTCACAAGTACCTACCTGTGCCAACCAGAGAACCCGGATTCTAACACCTAGGCACTACCAAGGCACTTTTTCAATCACTCATGCAATCACCAAGGCACTATCAATGTACTTGTGCAATCAACCAGACACTACCCATGCACTCATGCAATCACATATGCACTACCCATACACTTCTCCATATATTCCACTTACAATAATTCATAAAACACTTACACATTTTTCTATTTTTAACTAAATAGGCGGCTCTGAAAATAATTTTTTTCTTCCTTTTTGTTTATTATTTGTTTTAGTTTTTATGTAAACATTTTTTTGTTTTTTTGTGTTTAAAAAAATAAAATAAAAAATGAACAGAACCAGCAGTAAACATGTTCACAAACGTATGCAATTATGCACTCATTGCATAGAAAAAAACAACTAACACTGGTGGTTCCTAATAGCAAAAAGGATAGCATCCGGTGATTGCTCATCAAAACATAGGATTTTTTTTGCATTTTACACAAAGCTGCTCCACTCTGGCCAACCCAGGGATGCTGTTTGGTGTGCCGGATGAGGAAGAAGCAGATGACATGCTTGGTCCAGCAGCGTTGTCCTCCCTTGCCTGCTTTTTTGTTCCCATTGAAGCTGTTCTCTAGCAAGACGTTGAAGGTGTATAGTCTGCAGATGTTTTAACATCGATGACGTCACACAGGAGTACTTCTTTTCAGAACCTCATGAGAGGTATTTTTACAAATGGTGCTGGTTAACTTTTGGGCATTCACCCTTTTCTCCCCAGGTGATATGGAGAAAAATGCCCATCCAATACTCCAGTTCTTCTGCCTCTTGAGGTGGAAATGGCTGAGTTGGATTGCAAGCTGCCTTTTTTCACTGAACAAAAACACCAAAAATGGCAAAGAAGTGGAGCAGAAGACAACAGGTGTGCCTGCTGAGATGCTCTTGAAGGAATGACAAATATGGGTGGGGTCCTTCAAGTTCAAGAATCAAAAGGTAATTAACCAATGAAATTGTTTCTTTTTAAGTCACATGGGATTTGCGCACCCGGCGCTCAAGCAGCGCACACCCGACGCGATTCTGAAAAATATATTGAAAAATAATATATCTTTTTTACAATTACAAATATATGATATTTATGATCAGATTAAATAATCTGTTGCTATAATATACATATTAAAGATATACTTAAAAAAAAAAATTGCGGTGGATTCGCGGACCTGACCCAACCCCCGTAATACGTACTTAATGTTACACGGGGCCAAGATCCGAGCACCCTTCGCGTACAAAATGCGCATCCTACACGTCTTAACCAATATGACAGCAACATTCTTGGATTCGCGCACCCACTAAGACTGGTAGACGATTTGTATGTGAATCCACTTTGAAAAAAAAATAATTATATTTATATTTTAGAAAAGAGAAAACATTTTATTAGTTTTATAGAAATTAGAAAACTATGAAAAAGTATTTTTTGCACATTATACTTAGAAATTAGCATTTTAAAAACCTTTGAAATTCACTGAAAAAAACACAGGTTTCAGGAGCATTATAGGTAGAAATTAGCATTTAAAAAACATTTGACATTCACTGAAAAAACCATAGGTTTCAGGGCCGTTATAGTTAGAAATTAACATTTAACAAACATTAGAAATTCAGTGAAAAAAACATATGTTTCAGGGATGTTAAAGTTAGTTGGACATTTTGCTTGTACAAAACCAGAGAAGTTTGGCCATTACAGTTATTTAAGCTAACTATAACTCATGCCCCTGCAATGCACTGCTGATGACATCACATATTACAGCATTCATGACATGGTCAGTGACATCACTGATGAGATCATTGGTGACATGTCAAATGACATCACTGATGACATCATCCACATGATAATCTGATGCACCTCCTCATAGCCTCATATAACCTTTGATACACCCACTCTAAAATACAGACTACAGTTTTTGAAACCATAGACATACCAATACCAGTTACTACATACCCACTCACTAATTTCTAGGTCTACAAACATCCACTTGTTCACCCATACAGTCACTTATACATGCACTCACTCATCAATACAGTAATATCATATGCACTCATACACCTATATAGAAACTCACACACCACCACTCATCCATAGAATTACTCATCTCCTAGTCAGTCTTGCAAACAATCAATCACATTCCCATTTACTCACCTATACAGTTATACACACACCACCTCACTTATTCCTACAGATACTAACAATCACTCACTCTCATTTATAGTCATTTATATACTCCAACACTCACATATACTACCTTTCACATATGTAGCTACTCACATATGCACCACTGACATATCCATTCACTCACCAACATGCCCGTACGTACACTTACCCACCCACACAGCCCTTCACAGATGCACTATTAAACACATACACCCAGTGAATCACTCACTCATACATCTATGCACAGTCACACCATCCAACCACCCACACAGACATTCAGGCACTCATACAGATACTCCGACAACCAATCAATAACCTATATAGACACTCATGTAGCTACTTACCAACCCAAGCAGCCACTTAAATACCAACTGACAAACTGATACAGACATTCACACAGTTTATTCACTCACCCATGCATTCAGTAAAACATGTTTAATCACTCACTTATACAGTCAGTCACCCACCTCCTAAATCATCTATTCAGACACTTATGCACCCACTCATTCCTCAATACACCTTGGCATATATATATATATACATATATATATATATTTATATGCTGAGGTCCGTGCCTGTGGTTTCCTGGAGCAACTGCCGGGCCAGGATTTGGAGTATATATATCAAACGTAAAATTTACAGGAACACACAGTCACTGGATGAAGGCTGATGTCATCAGTGATGTCATTTGAAATGCCATCAGTAATGTCACAGACCATGTCATGAAAGATTTAATATGTGAAGTCATCAGCAGTGCATTGTGGGGAGCAAGTTATAGTTAGCTCAACTAACTATAACAGCCGAATTTCTTTAGTTGTGTACAAGTGAATTGACCAACTAACTATAACGTTCCTGAAACCTGTGATTTTTTCAGTGACTATACATATATATATATATATATATATATATAATCACCTACTGGCGGATGCCAGTAGGTAGCTATAGTTAATACCTTGGTTCTATTCAAAAAGCATTTTTTCTTTTCCCAATAATTTTGGCGCCTTTTGACGAATATTTGCAAAGTTTTTAAAACTAGTGGGGCGCTTCAGTCAGCTCCTATCTTGCAAGTTTCGGGGTGATTCGTCAAGCAGGGGCCGAGAATAAAGGGGGTCCCAGAACGCATTTTCCCCATGTTATTTTCCATAAGAAACTTTAGACAAAGCTACAGTCTGAACTGCTGAACGGAATTACATCAAATTTAGCAAAAAGGTAGCCCTTGGTTCAGGAAGAGACCTTTTTTTTAAATGGTGTAAATCTGTTCAGTAGTTGCTGAGAGATGAAAGAAAGAAAAAATGTATATATCTGTGGGCGAAGTGGGTTCACAAACCCACCCGGGCATGAGCTTCACTCTGATTGTCTGCCAACACTCTAAACCAGGAACTGTTGGCAGCCATCTTGTGTGGGGGCATCACAGGCCCCCCCAAGCCCCGGAGACCACCACCTCCACGGGGCTATACAGAATAAATAGTCTGGGGGGTCCAGACCCCCCACACTGCCCCAGGGACCACCACCTCCCCGGAGCACTTACTATTTAAATACAGGGGCCCATTGCAGAGCCCTGGGACCTCCACCTCCCTGGGCTTTTAAATGGAGGGAGGGGGGCCATGTGTCCCTCCTCCAGGAGCCCTCGATGGCCCTGGGGACCGCCACCCCCCTGCGCCAGCTCCAACAGTGTTGCTGGGTGCCCACCCTGGGACACCGCTGTTTGCTATGGAAGGGCAGGAAACGTAAATGCTGCTTTGCTTCATTGAAGCAAAAGCAGGAAAACCTGCTCTCGCTTCAATGAAGCAAAGCAGGATTGCTTTTAGACAAGGGGAGCTCCATGTCAGCAGCTCCCCTTGCTCAAAAGATGTCTGTAGCTGAGGTAGCAAGTTAGTAGAATGAGAGGTATCTAATATGGTGGAGAAGATGCTGTTTTTAAGAAAGTAGAGAATTGATTGGTTGTTTAAGAACATTGTACATTTAAAAATAGGGTACATTTTACTGTTTGAAAGGTACAGTAGACAGGATAAGGTAATGGTTTACAAAACCAACCATACCTGCTGTTTGAATTTGCAACATTGTGTGATGAACTTAAAATTATGGTGAACTTGTGACCTGCCAGTTAAGTTGAATGTTCCATGAACTGTTAGTATGGAAACTGTCACTAAGCAGAATGGGTGAAGAAGTCAGTTGCTAAGGGTTAGTATGTGTAACTAATGGAAATATGTTTTACAATTTAAAAAACTCTGGGAAGCAATGCTATTTGTTGCTTATGTGGATTTGTATGGAGAAAGAGAGGGAAACCTTGCCAGTACTGGTTTTACCCTGCTGAGTGTGGTGCATTATATTGATTGTCTGTAAAAGAAAATCCTGTCAGAGTTTGTGAGATTTTTCAATCAAAACATTTATTTGCAAGGCGAGTTATACATTTTTTGAGGTTTATTTTTTAAAAATTGACATTATTCTAAAACTGTGTTGTTTGAAATATATTATTAAATGTAGAGATGTATATTGTAATTTGTTTCATTGTATTTAAATGTTGTTTAAAAAAGAGGAAAAGGTGTATTTTTAAAATGATTACAGATGTTATTAATTAAGCTTGTTTTTTAAGTCTGTACAAAGGTATAGTTGAATGATGTCACATATTTTTAGATAGTTGGTTGAAGATGCAGTAGAAATGTGTAGTTTGAAAGATTGTTCATATAAGGTGTAGTTTATTAGTCTTCATTTATTTTGCTTCTACAAAAATAGAGTTGAATGATACTGCATAATTATAGATAGTTTGGTAAAGATGCAGCATAACTGTGCTGTTTGAAAGATGATCATATAAGGTGTTAATAATTCGGTTTCTTTTTTTTGTTTGTACAAAAGGTATAGTTAAATGATGCCATATATTTAACGATAGAATGGTGAAATAACTGACTGATTCCATATTCTGCATCACCATGTTAGTATTCAGGCACTCATGAAATCACTCTGCCACTACCCAAACACTTAGAAAATCACTAGGCACTACCCATGCACTCTCCCATTCAGCCAAGCACTACCCATGAACTCATGCAATAAAACAAGCACTTATAAATTCACCATGCACTCTGCTCGCATTACTCTGATCATTCAGTCAATACCCATGTACTCATGCAATGACCCAGCACTAACACATACAGTGCTACAATCCCCTGTGCACTATCTATGCAGTCTTCTAAACACCTACAAACCACTGATTCACTCTTTCAATTACCCAGGTAGTACCCATGTAGTTCAATAATCTTCCTGTCACTACCCATGCACTCCTCCAATCACCCAGCCAGTACTATGTACTTACCCAATCACTCCGTCAATTCCCAAGCACTTCTAAATTCACCATGCATTCTCCTTGCAGTACTCTAATCATCCAGTCAGTACCCATGTACTCATGAAATGATCCAGACACTAACACATGCACTGCTACAATCCACTGTGTACTACACATGCAGTCCTCTAACCACCGGCACTCTATTGATTCACTCCTTTAATTACCCAGGTAGTACCCATGCAGTCCAGCAATCACCCTGTCACTACCCATGCACTCCTCCAATCACCTAGCCAGTACTATGTACTTATCCAATCATTCCGCCAATTCCCAAGCAGTTATAAATTCACCATGCACTCTCCGTGTGGTACTCAAATCATCCAGTCAGTATCCATGTACTCATACAATGACCCTGGTACTAACACATGCACTGCTACAATCCTCTGAGCACTACCCATGCAGTCCTCTAACGGCCTAGACACTGCTCATTCACAGCTTCA
This sequence comes from Triturus cristatus, assembly GCF_964204655.1. Taxonomy (NCBI): domain Eukaryota; kingdom Metazoa; phylum Chordata; class Amphibia; order Caudata; family Salamandridae; genus Triturus; species Triturus cristatus. The sequence goes on from NC_140585.1 coordinate 164,019,347, forward strand.
ATTAACCAGGTAGTACTTATGAAGTCCAGCAATCCCCTTGTCACTACCCGTGCACTGCTCCAAACACCCAGCCACCACCAAGTACTAATTCAATATCTCTGCCAAAACACAAGCACTTAGAAATTCACCATGCATTATCCTTGCAGTACTCTAATCATCCAGTCACTACCCATGAACCCATGCAATGAGCCATGCACTAACACATGCAGTGCTACAATCAACTGTGAACTACCCATGCAGTCTTCTAATCACCTAGACCCTACTCATTCGCACCTTCATTTACTAATGGATTACCCATGCAGTCCAGAAATCACCCTGTGACTACTCATGCACTCCTTCAATCACCCAACCAGTAACATATACTTATCCAAACACTCCGCCAATACACAAGCACTTATAAATTCAATATGCACTCTCCTTGCAGTACCCTAATCATCCAGTCTACGCATGTGCTCATGCAATGAGCCGGGCTCTAACACATGCACTGCTACAATTACCTCTGCACTACCTATGCAGTCCTCTAACCACCTAGATACTATTCCTTCACACCTTTAATTATCCATGTAGTACCCATGCACTTCAGCAATCACCCTGTCACTACCCATGCACTCCTCCAATCGCCCACCCAGTACCATGTACTAATCCAATCACTCTGCAAAAACCCAAGCACTTATAAATTCACCATGCACTCTCATTGCAGTACTCTAATCATTCCGTCACTACCCACGTACTCATGTAATGACCCAGGCACTAACACATGCACGACTACAATCCCCTGAGCAATACCCATGCTGTCCTCTAACCACCTAGACACTACTCATTCACTCCTTCAATTACCCAGGTAGTACCCATGCTGTCCAGCAATCCCTCTATCACTCCCTGTGCAGCCTTCCAATGACCCAGCCAGTATCATGTTCTAATCCAATCACTCTGCAAAAACCCAAGCACTTATAAATTCTCCATGCACTGTCCTTGCAGTACTCTAATAATCCAGTCACTACCCATATGCTCATGCAATGACCCAGGAACTAACACAGGCAGTGCTACAATCACCTGTGCACTTCCCATACAATCCTCTAACCACCTACACACTACTCCTTCAATTCCCCAAGTAGTACCCACGCAGTCCAACAATCACCCTGTCACTCCCCATGCACTGCTCCAAACACCCAGCCAGGACCATGTACTTATCCAATCACTCTGCCAAAACCCAATCACTTATAAATTTGCCATGCACTCTCCTTGCAGTACTCTAATGATCCAGTCACTACCCATGTACTCATGCAATGACCCAGGCATTAACACATGCAGTGCTACAATCACCTGTGCAGTTCCCATGCACTCATTGAATCAATCATTCTCTATACATATACACATAGTTTTAAACGTAACAAAACTTACGAAAGTCGCGCACCCCGCGTGACCCCATACACATACGTTTGCAAAACTCTCAAAGCAGCCTTCATGGGAGACATATATGATGAGTTTCTACTTCTGTCACCTTCTGTATATATAGCTAAGTTTGCGAGGAACTTATTTTAGTTCGCCAGGATCAAATTCAGGTGCTGGCATTCTTTATGTTTTAAAAATAGATTTTATTAAAACATATATAAAATAAATAAAACTGTGGAAACGCATATTAATGTTTGAATGCAAACAAGGATTATAATAAGATATATGTTTTTGTGACGCAGGAAAGAAAGAAAGGAGAAAAGGAAAAAGAAGAGAAGAGAAAACAATACTTATGCTATATAACAGCAATATGAAAGTTGAATTGAAAATGTTACAATGATACAGAATAAATGGAACAATATATTCCATTTAATATGAGATTAGGAAATCATGAGGGAAGTCTAGGAAGTTTGGAAACTTCTTCAATAATAGGGTGGTGAGTGCTGGCCTTTAAATCAATTGAATCTAAAAAAAGGTAGAAGCAGGTTCCCAAAGAGTTGCTCTATCAATAGCTAGGGATATGCAGGTGACATAGCTTCTATCCAATTTTATGATTCTAGCAAATACCATACCACCATGCTTGATAGGAAATATTAAGAGAATTTTACCTATTTTATGTTATTTGTTGAAAACCAACAGCAATTAATAAGTCTAACGTTTGTACCTTGGAATCATAATTATTCCAAAAGTTGGAAAGAGTACCCAAAAAGATGTTTGTGACGGAAAATGCGACATGTGTATGAACTTGTGCCCTAAAGAAAGCAAAAAGTATACTGTCACCATGCACAGTGTTGTCATCAATGATGCCAGTTCTATTGTCACATGTAGCATTTCGGTCATGAGCAGTGTAAGCCCTGTGTCAGACCCATGTAGGCAGCCAACACCCCCTCGGCTCACTTGGACCCATCCAAGTGACCCATCCACACCCATGGTTCAGCTGCAGCAAAAATAACATAAGGCATCTGAATTGAATTGAATCTGAATTGAATAGGTGCCGTCTTAGGGTCACCAGTTTGCAAGGATCCTATTTTAAAACACCAGAAGTACATTTAGGTGATGGCATTCTTAATTTCACTCACTGCAGTGTCCACATAGTTTTATTTCTTAAATTAAATGCAGTCACAATGAATGGCACTACAACTGTGAAAAAAAGGCAGTGGCACCAGTGTCACTTACTGTCAGCCAAGCTCTCCTCATAGACCGATCACATGTCCAAACATAGAGGGTGCACCAAGACACCGCTTTCCTGTCTACCCACATTCCACATTATCAAGCAGTGATGTTATACTGGCATTGGCAAGGTCATATTTTTTTACATTTAATCTTAAGTCTCTAATCAAAACAAGCAGAAATCCTCAAGTCTAACTCATGGCAGAGAAGTTAGGCATCCAGCTTGGTTTCTCACTGAACTCTGGTTTGGGTTATGGGCTACAGATACCAGAATCCAAATATAAACTGTGTTGGAGAAGCTACTCACTGGAGACAAGAAACAACTTTGGATGAGGGCAACCCTTTTATTATGGAATGTGGAATGGAATGTGTCTTATTACTAACAAATGGCAAGATGAAATGTCCGGGTGCTATTATAGTGCTCCACAAACGTACTTGTAAACAAATGTACACAATTTCGGATGACACCATAGCAGTATCAGGAAAGCGACAGAACAATAGGGACAATGGCAGCAGTAGGTAGAGCCGTGATGGGCCTAAAAAGAAAATTGTTGGGCCCTAGTGCTTTTTTTAAAACTTAAGCCATTTATGCTTCTGTCTAGCGTGTCAGCTATAAAAGACAAAATACAACAATATAAAAAGATAAATACAAGTATAATGTAATTATATGATCTTTTAGCTATGTATTTTTAGGATTTTCAGAAATGTAATTTGTTGGACTTGGCCCTTTTTGCAGAGTCATCCCTAAACTTTTTTCCTTCCTCCTGTATTTTTTCTGACCTGTTGTTGGCTTTTTTTTGACTCTGGGCACCTTACCACTGCTGACCAGTGCTAAGGTGCATATGCTCTCCCTATGGTAAAATGTATACATTGATTGGTGTCCATGTTTGGCTTATTCGGTTTACTATCAGCCCCTAGTAAAGTGCACCAGGAGTGCCAGGGCTTGTAAATGCGAATGCTGCTGGTGGGCCTGCAGCGCTTGTTGCGCCACCCACAGAAAGCGGCCTTGTAAAATGTGTCTAGGGTCTGCCACCGCAGACCCTGTGCGCGGTCTGGGACCGTCGCGCTGACTGCGCAAGTGCCCCCACTTGCCAGTCCCTAAACCTTCCCTTACCTACATATTAGCCACCCCTCTGGTAGGCCCAAGGGCAGGGTGCATTGTAGGCATAAGGTAGGACATGCCCTGATGTGTGTGGCATGTCTTAGTAGTGAATTACAGCCATTTTCGTTTTTCACTATTGAAGGCTACCTGCTCTCCATAGGCCAGAATGGGCTGCTGGAGTCACTACACGCTGTGACCCCAGTGGACTCAGAGAGCATGGTAGAATGTCAAGTTTAGTATGCCTGAACTCAGAATAATAAAATACTTCTTGTAGTCAAGTTTATTTTAATATCCTGGGTTTGTAAATACTACTTTTAGAAAGTTAGTATTTACTGACCTGGCTATTTCAGTCCGCCTCTGCTGTGTGTGTGTGTTCTGCCTAGCAACAGTAAGGAGCAGGGTTGGGGAATCCCCAGAGACAGGTTGGCTGCCAGGTGGTGGGTAGAGAGGTGACACCAGGATGGGTGGGAGGAGTACACCTTGACTCTTGAATAGACCTGTGCTCTGCCACCACAAAGCCGGCGCCGCCCCCTGCGGAGCGGCTGATGTCTCTGCCCTGCTGCTGAAAGGAAAGAGCAGAGTCACCATAACAAAGTGCTCCAGAACTGGACTGAGCCAGGCCTAGGCCCCCTGGCGCTAAAGAACAAAAGAATCATGGGATAAAAGTAGGAGCCTGGCTCCTAAGAAATCAGAATCCTGTTTTACCACAAAGAACCTCTGCCCGACTAGAAGGAGAAGAAGACGCTGGAGGAGCTGGCCTGCTGCTTGCCTTGCTGAGAAAGGAGAGGAAGAGACTTACTGAAAAGACTTTGCTACTTTGTGCTTGAACATTCTCCAAGGGCTTGATCTGAGCTTGCCCCCTGAACTGAACCCCAGGACCAGTGGGTTCTCTGTGCTTTTGCTCGTCCTCCAATTCGAGCCGTGTGTGCATCCCGCTGGAAAGAGACTGCGCCCCTCATCGCCCCTCCTGGGGCCGTGACACTCAGAAGCTTGCCTGCGTCAAACCCGTGAGAGCCCCGCTCCGTCCAGAGCCGCTCTCTGTCCCCGGGCCAGGCCGCCTGCATCCCTGTCACCGCCTGCTACTGGAGCGCGCTGATCGCGCTATCACCCCTCCCGCCGGAAGCCGTCCGACGACTGTGATCTACGCCGGGTCATCCAGCTGCACTGACCGTGCCCTGTGACCCCGCTTCGCTATCCCCGGACATCTCAGGCCGCGCCGCCCCCGCTGTGGAGACCCCCCTGCACCGCCGTGCTAAAGGGTCGCTGGCTGCGCCTGCCTACTTGCCCACACCTGCTGATTGAGGACCCAAGAACACTTCCGAAGCTGAGAGTCGCACCGACCTGTGCCGACTCTCCACATCACGAAAGAAGTTCCAGTATCGGGCTCGGGGCCCGCAACGCCTTATTTCCCCGTTCGCAGGAGCCGATCGCTGTGAGTACTGGAACCACAAGTAACATTTGCAAGAGACTGCAAAGTATCTATTTGAAGCTACGAACAAAGAACATTTGCCTGCTTTACAACCTGGTGGCATAGCGAAAACGTTATTGGTCTTGTGATAAGTCTGCTGAGATATATATACCTATTTTTACATAAAGAAGCGTATTTTTCTACATATCCAAGGCTGGTGTCCGTTTCTGGGGGGATTGATGTATTTACTGTGTGTGTGATTGTAAGTGCTTAACCAACAACGCCTGAGGAATCGCCTTGGCTGCTCACGCCACGCACCTAGAGGGTGAGCAAGGGTCATTCGCGAGGGGTTATCCTGCGCCCTGACGTGGAGGAGAGGGTTCCCGCTTGACACACGGGCAACCTTGCGCCAACCAGAGACCCCCAAGTCTAACATTGTTGGCAGCGGCTGGGATTTCGGATTTGCACTTCTAATTTGCATACAGTGAATTATTAATCACCAGATAGTGAGAGCAGACCAAATAACGCAGCCACAGGTTTTTAATTTTGGAACTTTGTTGAGACATCTGCCATTACTGCAACCATGCCTAGCTCACTCTCCGCTGGGAGAGCACTCTCTGTGATTTCTGGAATAGATGAGGTGGATTGGGAGAGACTGGAAGGCTACACGATGGAGCAATTGAAAGGCTACAGTGTAAAACTCAGAGTTCCCCATGCTGGATTCAAGAAGAAGAACCAGTACACCAAGGCGTTGAGAGCCTGGAAGGAGTCAAGAGACCCACAGAATGCGGGGGACATCGTCCCACCCGACAACCTTGTGGAGCCCCGCAGGGTCCTGTCCCCAGAGGAGCTGGCAGACAGGGCAGCAGACAGGGCGCATGCAATGGAGATGGAAAAGTTAGCAGGACAAATGGAAATGGAGAAGCAGAAGTTGGCCTTGGAGGCACAACAACGCCAAATGGATCATGACCTAAAAATGAGGGAGTTGAATCTCAAGATCAAGAGTTTAGACCGCTCTCCCTCTGGTGGCAGCAATATTGACTTTTACAGTGCTGAGAGAGTAGTACGCACACCCAGAGATGTGGCGCCTGACTTGAAGGAGGGGGTTAACATACACCAGGAGGTTCAAGGGCATGAGGTAGCTCCAGTAGTGCGCAGTATCCCTGAAGGGAATAGGGTAACTGGCGCAGGGGTTCATAGTCCTAGTGGAGGGAGGGACACTCTACTGACTCTAGCTGAGAGGTACAGGGAGAGGGGTTCCCCCAAAATTGAAGTCCTGGTGGGTGAGTGTGAAGACCGCCCAGAAGAGTGTGGGTTGTGGGACAGAGACAGTCAGATACTGTCTTGCCAGTCTCAGGAGAGTGGTGTGGAGTACGTGTGTGAGGCACTGGATGGTTAGGTGAAGGATAGTTTGGTTAACCCTGCTAGGGGGTTGTGTGATCCAATTGTGGGAGAGCATATTGTAAGTCCCTGTTTTCCAGAGCTATGCCAACACCTGTTGGAGAGTGAGTTCTCTGACCGCAGAGAACTCCCATTGGAGGCAGACCTTTTGGTGGATTCTAGAGGGTCTGGAGAGGCATTGGGGAGTGACCCTGTGGGGAGTGGCTCAGGTATCTTCCAACCCAGAGTGGTGGAAGTGGTGCAGAGTAGCCCAGCTAGGTCCCATGGTAGTGGGAGGGGTGTAGGGGCTCACGTCCTGTCTCAGTGGAGAAGGAGTGAGTGTGGGGCTGCGTGCCCCCAGGTGCCCGAAACCCAGTCTCAGAGCCTGGATGGTTCTTTAAGGGAACACCAGGCGGGGAGCCTAGGCTGTCCTGATGGGCCGCCCGTTGAGGGGGATCCCCTAGTGTCTGGTGAGCTGGGAGTGTCTGTAAGCAGGCCTCCATCAGTTCTGGTGTCTGGCAGTACCGCTCCAGTTGGGAGGGTGCAGAGGTCCAGATTGAGGGGTGAGAGGGGGAAAGAGTCCCCAGTGGAAGAACCAGTGGGTCAGGGGCCAGCCAGAAGGGCTGCGTCCCCCGTGAGTGACCATGGCGACACCACTTCTGTCCTGGGGGATCTTCAGGCACTGTCAGATGGGCAGGGGTTGGGAGATCAGCGCCAGGCAGACTGTCACACGACACATGAGTTATGTGTCACCCTCAGGGGGGGCATGCGTGCTCCCCGGGAAGTCGTGGTGCGCCAGGCGAGCGTTCAACCGCATGGGTTGGTCCCAGGCTTGGGAAGCCAGGTTCAGGTGTTGTCTGACCTGGAGGGTGGGACTACTGTAATCAGTGTCCTGACCCATGTTGCTTCTGGGGGTACCACGCCAGTTGGGAGTGGGAAGTACTCTGGAAGGGGGTGCAGAGGGAGGGAGTCCTCGCCTCTGACCCCGGCTCAACTGAAGGGTTTAGACCCTAGGTTGGAGGGCCAGGTTCAGGATGTCCCCCCGGACCTGGACGCCCAGTTGCAGGATAGAACACCTGAACTGGTGGGCGAATTGCGCAGGACACCTGCCCCAGGTGCCCTGGCAATTCTGGAAGGGGGTACCACTCCAGGTGGGAGGGTACAGAGCCCCAAGGAGAAGGACCGGGTGTGGGAGAGGCCACCCCAGTCTTGGGTCCAGCCGCCGGGTACAGTCCTGGGGCTGGTGGGTCAGTGCCAGGATGTCATACCTGACCTGACAAGGGGGAGAATGGACAAAGGGTGCCAAGCACCTGGGGCTACTGCCCCCCGCTCCCTGGCGCCACAGAGGATTGAGAGCCCTGAGAGGCATACGGCCTGGGTCTCATCCCTGACTACTGTCAGTGGCCACTGTAGCATTTTGCTGTCTGTCTGTTTGGACACACCTGTGGGCCAGTTAAGGTTAGGTGCTGTACAGGTGGTGTCCACAGGTGAGGAGAAGGGTTCCCCATGGATTGGCTTGGTGGGCCCTGAGAGTATGGATAGAGGGAGTCCGATAGGTTCAGATTGGCGTAGAAATGGAGTCTGCCCCTGCAGTTGTGGGCCAGGTCCTTGTTCTATCGCCCCAAGCAGGGAAGACCATCACGGTGGTGATTGGTCTACCCTGCGTTTCGGCTGGAAGGGGGTTGTGTTGGACTTGGCCCTTTTTGCAGGGTCATCCCTAAACTTTTTGCCTTCCTCCTGTATTTTTTCTGACCTGTTGTTGGCTGTTTTATGACTCTGGGCACCTTACCACTGCTGACCAGTGCTAAGGTGCATATGCTCTCCCTATGGTAAAATGTATACATTGATTGGTGTCCATGTTTGGCTTATTCGGTTTACTATCAGCCCCTAGTAAAGTGCACCAGGAGTGCCAGGGCTTGTAAATGCGAATGCTGCTGGTGGGCCTGCAGCGCTGGTTGCGCCACCCACAGAAAGCGGCCTTGTAAAATGTGTCTAGGGTCTGCCACCGCAGACCCTGTGCGCGGTCTGGGACCGTCGCGCTGACTGCGCAAGTGCCCCCACTTGCCAGTCCCTAAACCTTCCCTTACCTACATATTAGCCACCCCTCTGGTAGGCCCAAGAGCAGGGTGCATTGTAGGCATAAGGTAGGACATGCCCTGATGTGTGTGGCATGTCTTAGTAGTGAATTACAGCCATTTTCGTTTTTCACTATTGAAGGCTACCTGCTCTCCATAGGCCAGAATGGGCTGCTGGAGTCACTACACGCTGTGACCCCAGTGGACTCAGAGAGCATGGTAGAATGTCAAGTTTAGTATGCCTGAACTCAGAATAATAAAATACCTCTTGTAGTCAAGTTTATTTTAATATCCTGGGTTTGTAAATACTACTTTTAGAAAGTTAGTATTTACTGACCTGGCCATTTCAGTCCGCCTCTGCTGTGTGTGTGTGTGTTCTGCCTAGCAACAGTAAGGAGCAGGGTTGGGGAATCCCCAGAGACAGGTTGGCTGCCAGGTGGTGGGTAGAGAGGTGACACCAGGATGGGTGGGAGGAGTACACCTTGACTCTTGAATAGACCTGTGCTCTGCCACCACAAAGCCGGCGCCGCCCCCTGCGGAGCGGCTGATGTCTCTGCCCTGCTGCTGAAAGGAAAGAGCAGAGTCACCATAACAAAGTGCTCCAGAACTGGACTGAGCCAGGCCTAGGCCCCCTGGCGCTAAAGAACAAAAGAATCATGGTATAAAAGTAGGAGCCTGGCTCCTAAGAAATCGGAATCCTGTTTTACCACAAAGAACCTCTGCCCGACTAGAAGGAGAAGAAGACGCTGGAGGAGCTGGCCTGCTGCTTGCCTTGCTGAGAAAGGAGAGGAAGAGACTTACTGAAAAGACTTTGCTACTTTGTGCTTGAACATTCTCCAAGGGCTTGATCTGAGCTTGCCCCCTGAACTGAACCCCAGGACCAGTGGGTTCTCTGTGCTTTTGCTCGTCCTCCAATTCGAGCCGTGTGTGCATCCCGCTGGAAAGAGACTGCGCCCCTCATCGCCCCTCCTAGGGCCGTGACACTCAGAAGCTTGCCTGCCTCAAACCCGTGAGAGCCCCGCTCCGTCCAGAGCCGCTCTCTGTCCCCGGGCCAGGCCGCCTGCATCCCTGTCACCGCCTGCTACTGGAGCGCGCTGACCGCGCTATCACCCCTCCCGCCGGAAGCCGTCCGACGACTGTGATCTACGCCGGGTCATCCAGCTGCACTGACCATGCCCTGTGACCCCGCTTCGCTATCCCCGGACATCTCAGGCCGCGCCGCCCCCGCTGTGGAGACCCCCCTGCACCGCCGTGCTAAAGGGTCGCTGGCCGCGCCTGCCTACTTGCCCACACCTGCTGATTGAGGACCCAAGAACACTTCCGAAGCTGAGAGTCGCACCGACCTGTGCCGACTCTCCACATCACGAAAGAAGTTCCAGTATCGGGCTCGGGGCCCGCAACGCCTTATTTCCCCGTTCGCAGGAGCCGATCGCTGTGAGTACTGGAACCACAAGTAACATTTGCAAGAGACTGCAAAGTATCTATTTGAAGCTACGAACAAAGAACATTTGCCTGCTTTACAACCTGGTGGCATAGCGAAAACGTTATTGGTCTTGTGATAAGTCTGCTGAGATATATATACCTATTTTTACATAAAGAAGCGTATTTTTCTACATATCCAAGGCTGGTGTCCGTTTCTGGGGGGATTGATGTATTTACTGTGTGTGTGATTGTAAGTGCTTAACCAACAACGCCTGAGGAATCGCCTTGGCTGCTCACGCCACGCACCTAGAGGGTGAGCAAGGGTCATTCGCGAGGGGTTATCCTGCGCCCTGACGTGGAGGAGAGGGTTCCCGCTTGACACAAGGGCAACCTTGCGCCAACCAGAGACCCCCAAGTCTAACATAATTTATATGTATTTTTACTGTATTTTCTCCCTCCTTTACCCTTACCCTTTTCTTTTTGTTTTTCTCAATACAATTTATGTTTTTTTTCAAATGTAAAAAGACAAAATACACAAAATGCACATACTTATACAGCACAGAGACGTGCCTGCCTCAAAACTCATCTAATAAAGGTAGATTCATGACCCTTCTTGACAGTGAGCATTGTCCTATCAAACCATACATGCAGCACCCAGCTACTTAAATATGGAGTATAACATTACATTTAGTACATATGCAGAAAAACAGCATGGCTTATCACAATTACAGCACACAGACTGAAGACAGGCAATACTATGTATGTAACACACAGAATACTCAATTGAACAAACACAAACATCATGCACAACCCTAATTCACTCCTGCGTCAAGGAGAGAGGCTGAAAAAGAGAGACTACTTTGTAACACTTCTGCGAGTGTCACTTTAATTGCTATTATTTAGAAGCTGCACCTTAATTTTCAAAGTACCCCTGTCATCAGAAAGTAATTCATTAGTTTATAGGTATGTGTTGTGCAGTCGGTGAAATAAAGCATGACCACTGTAACATCTGAAATGCCCACTTTTGAACTCATGGGGCATTGTCTATTTAGTGTCTGCCCAATCAGGTCACCTCTACCAGGTTGACAAGGATCTCTCTTCCCCTTCTGCCTTATCACCAGTACTTAATTTGAGGTATTGGTTGAAGGTGGGTACACCAGCACTCATTTATGGGTACCAGTAATTATTTTCGATTTCAGATGTTGACCCAAAGCACGAGAGATAAAAACCTGAATGGGGAATAGAAGGAGAAAGAGAGACAAAAGAAGAAAACATGGACGAAGAATAACCTGCAAGAGTATGAGAACAGGCAGGGAATCTCTGATGTTGGATGAAAGAGACATAAGATGCAATCAAGACTACACTGCCTTGGTATTAACCACCCCTGGCGTTCAATAGCACTGGACATAGGTATCTAAGCAAAACTTTGGGTCATGGCACTAATTCTTTTAAATATTAAGAACTTAATGAAACCCAACACTGAGCACAGCACAGAGGTTTGCTTTACTTGTGCATCATCATTATCATTAAGAGGTCCCTCCACTCAAGGGCTGATGAGGGAAAGTGTGATCCTTTTATGAGAGAAGCTTAAATTGCTGTTAGCTATATGATACCCATGCTGTGTGTCTAACCTTTGTTTTTTTTACATTAAGCATAAAAGAAAATAGTAGGATTCAGATAAAACATCCCGCTCACACTTAAAAGCATCTTTTGGATTGGTCACCTATTATTCCTATAGATCCGCTCCATGGCTACAACATTGTCCGTGTTCAATTGCCTGTTCTGCTCTAAATTAATCATGTGTGTGCTCCTCAGTCCTCTTCTGATGGGTAGTCCCATAAGCATATATTTTCAAAGTCCTATAGTTTTAGAAAGCCTTCTTGCAGTATCAGGTGCCAACTTTGGGAAAGTAACAGTTTTTCTCCATCATACTGTAAATCTCCTTTTTTATGCATTTTGCTTGTGATCCTATCCTGATCTAGGTCTTCATTAATTAACCTTCAAAACAGATACGTCATCAGAAGTACTAACTTCCAAGCATTTTGAAAGTTTAAAGATTCTGAGCGTGTACATGAAAAATGCAAGAAAATAATAAGTCGTGTCATGGTTTTGCATTTTCAGAATATATATTATTTAGGAAAGGACCAAAAAGACATCGGGGCTGATTAGAATGTCAGACACCGTATCAGTTTGGAACTGCCCGACTATAGGTAGGGGTACCGAGATCCCAATTTGTGCAATCACCCATAGGGCAGGTGGAAACATCCATTCTATATGGCAGGATGTGTAGCAGGCAGTAAATGCCCGCAGCCAAGCTGCCATAGTGAAATTTGTTTTTAGGGGGAACCATGGGTGCCACTCAGACCTCTAAGTGGATGGCCGGGGGAAGGGCGCTCTGCTAGGAGGTCCCAATGTCATTTTCCATTAGCCTTTCTATGTCAAAAAGGATGACATGGAATAACTGTTGGAAACCGACATCATAAACTCGACCGTAGAGCCGCCGTCGTTAAGGGATTATGCTATCTTTCTGACACACCGATGGGTTCCTTGAGCAAGTCCAAACCACGTCGGAATCCTCCCACAGGTTTAACTCCGACCACCGTCATAATAGGGTAGTCAGACTGTAAACCTACCATGCCGGGTGGAAAGCGTCTGTGCTTTCCGTCCAAAATCGTAATAAGGCCCATATTCTGGCAAGCCCCCTTTTTTAACTTTGCAGTGGGGCCCCTTAAGGTTACGTTACGCTGGTTTTCAAGCTATTTAAAGAACAGCATATTTCTTCATCAAAGCATGTTTCCAAAACAAATCATAAGGAAATTGCTATCCTATATATTTTTTGTTAGGTGCTGTCAATATTATTGAGTGTTTTTACAATTGTAATTAGTACCACCAATATTGTATGTAAATGTTGCAAAATATGACTGCATTTTTATTGAGATTTGAAAACATGAACATTGAAAACTATTTGTAATGCAATTTTAATAAGAATCCCAAGGTTTAACAATCAAATTAATGCTTTCTGTAATGTCAATGGCTTCTAATATATGTATTCTACACCTCTCGAGCAACCGAATATTGATCACCTTCATTCACTTTTTATGATAGAGACATACTTCATTTGCTTTCAGCACAGCTTTCTCTCAATCTGTCCCCCAGCATGAATCACTGACAAAATATCGACTACAACAATATCGAGGTACAAAAATATCGTGACAAATATATTGAAGTCAAGAATATCGACATCCTATCTACATCATGGTAAGTACAAAAATATCGAGGAAAAAAATATTGATGTAAAAAATATTGTTGTAAACAATACCATTTTTTTAAATGTTAAAAAAAAGTAAAATAAAATAAATAATACATATAATTAAAAGAAACATAGTTAAATATATTAAAAAATGTTTAAAAATAATACCTAGTACACATAGGTGCCGATTCCGATCCGGGAAAAAAAATTACTGTACGACTCGTATCCGTATTTTTTTACGTACGAGTCGTACAAGTCCCGTAAAAACGGCGAAGTACGATTTGTACTGTAAAAATAGATACGAATTGCATCGGGCAAAGTCTACGAGACGTCCCCGGACAGTTTTATGTACGAGTCATAAAACTGAAGTCCGAGCACACAAGTCCTATCCGTACCGGCGTCCCGAATACACAAGCGTATGGAAAACGTCCCGTACGGAGCGAACTTTGTACGACCCCTACCCCGGGTACACTTGGACATAGGTATCTAAGCAAAACTTTGGGTCATGGCACTAATTCTTTTAAATATTAAGAACTTAATGAAACCCAACATTGAGCACAGCACAGAGGTTTGCTTTACTTGTGCATCATCATTATCATTAAGAGGTCCCTCCACTCAAGGGCTGATGAGGGAAAGTGTGATCCTTTTATGAGAGAAGCTTAAATTGCTGTTAGCTATATGATACCCATGCTGTGTGTCTAACCTTTGTTTTTTTTACATTAAGCATAAAAGAAAATAGTAGGATTCAGATAAAACATCCCGCTCACACTTAAAAGCATCTTTTGGATTGGTCACCTATTATTCCTATAGATCCGCTCCATGGCTACAACATTGTCCGTGTTCAATTGCCTGTTCTGCTCTAAATTAATCATGTGTGTGCTCCTCAGTCCTCTTCTGATGGGTAGTCCCATAAGCATATATTTTCAAAGTCCTATAGTTTTAGAAAGCCTTCTTGCAGTATCAGGTGCCAACTTTGGGAAAGTAACAGTTTTTCTCCATCATACTGTAAATCTCCTTTTTTATGCATTTTGCTTGTGATCCTATCCTGATCTAGGTCTTCATTAATTAACCTTCAAAACAGATACGTCATCAGAAGTACTAACTTCCAAGCATTTTGAAAGTTTAAAGATTCTGAGCGTGTACATGAAAAATGCAAGAAAATAATAAGTCGTGTCATGGTTTTGCATTTTCAGAATATATATTATTTAGGAAAGGACCAAAAAGACATCGGGGCTGATTAGAATGTCAGACACCGTATCAGTTTGGAACTGCCCGACTATAGGTAGGGGTACCGAGATCCCAATTTGTGCAATCACCCATAGGGCAGGTGGAAACATCCATTCTATATGGCAGGATGTGTAGCAGGCAGTAAATGCCCGCAGCCAAGCTGCCATAGTGAAATTTGTTTTTAGGGGGAACCATGGGTGCCACTCAGACCTCTAAGTGGATGGCCGGGGGAAGGGCGCTCTGCTAGGAGGTCCCAATGTCATTTTCCATTAGCCTTTCTATGTCAAAAAGGATGACATGGAATAACTGTTGGAAACCGACATCATAAACTCGACCGTAGAGCCGCCGTCGTTAAGGGATTATGCTATCTTTCTGACACACCGATGGGTTCCTTGAGCAAGTCCAAACCACGTCGGAATCCTCCCACAGGTTTAACTCCGACCACCGTCATAATAGGGCAGTCAGACTGTAAACCTACCATGCCGGGTGGAAAGCGTCTGTGCTTTCCGTCCAAAATCGTAATAAGGCCCATATTCTGGCAAGCCCCCTTTTTTAACTTTGCAGTGGGGCCCCTTAAGGTTACGTTACGCTGGTTTTCAAGCTATTTAAAGAACAGCATATTTCTTCATCAAAGCATGTTTCCAAAACAAATCATAAGGAAATTGCTATCCTATATATTTTTTGTTAGGTGCTGTCAATATTATTGAGTGTTTTTACAATTGTAATTAGTACCACCAATATTGTATGTAAATGTTGCAAAATATGACTGCATTTTTATTGAGATTTGAAAACATGAACATTGAAAACTATTTGTAATGCAATTTTAATAAGAATCCCAAGGTTTAACAATCAAATTAATGCTTTCTGTAATGTCAATGGCTTCTAATATATGTATTCTACACCTCTCGAGCAACCGAATATTGATCACCTTCATTCACTTTTTATGATAGAGACATACTTCATTTGCTTTCAGCACAGCTTTCTCTCAATCTGTCCCCCAGCATGAATCACTGTCAAAATATCGACTACAACAATATCGAGGTACAAAAATATCGTGACAAATATATTGAAGTCAAGAATATCGACATCCTATCTACATCATGGTAAGTACAAAAATATCGAGGAAAAAAATATTGATGTAAAAAATATTGTTGTAAACAATATCATTTTTTTAAATGTTAAAAAAAAGTAAAATAAAATAAATAATACATATAATTAAAAGAAACATAGTTAAATATATTAAAAAATGTTTAAAAATAATACCTAGTACACATAGGTGCCGATTCCGATCCGGGAAAAAAAATTACTGTACGACTCGTATCCGTATTTTTTTACGTACGAGTCGTACAAGTCCCGTAAAAACGGCGAAGTACGATTTGTACTGTAAAAATAGATACGAATTGCATCGGGCAAAGTCTACGAGACGTCCCCGGACAGTTTTATGTGCGAGTCATAAAACTGAAGTCCGAGCGCACAAGTCCTATCCGTACCGGCGTCCCGAATACACAAGCGTATGGAAAACGTCCCGTACGGAGCGAACTTTGTACGACCCCTACCCCGGGTACACTTGGGCCCGGGGTACGAGTCGTATGGCCCCCCCACCCCACCCGCATATGTACGCGCCGTACCCCAGAACCCGCGTATGTACGTGCTGTACCCCCCCACCCCAGCACCCGCGTATGTGCGTGCCGTACCCCAGCACCCGTGTATGTACGCGCCGTACCCCCCCACCCCAGCACCCATGCATGTACGTGCCGTACCCCAACACACGCATATTAAAGCGCCGAACCCCCCAGCCCAGCACCTGCGCCATCACACATGACGTGTACACCCCACCCCAGCCCCGGACTTGGACGCACCGTACCCCAACACCGTACCCCAGCATCGCGTATGTACGAATCATACAACACCATTGCATATGTGATCACTGTACAACAAAATAGCTATGGACGCACCTTACATACGCGAAAACGACTCGTACTGAACCAGGACACTGTAAAACAGCCCAAGGAGGGTCAATTCGACTCGCACAACACCACAAAACACGTCTACAGGACAAAAAACATCTAAAAGACTGACCTGGCACATCCAAACAGGCAAGCAGAGGCCCAAACTCACAACCACCTCTTATAACACACCCACCAAAAGTTCAAACCCAGCCACACCCACAAATGGACCAATAAAAAGGGCCTACAATCACAAACCATGAGGCTTTGCAACAGACCCACTGCTGACAGACATCACACACAAACAACTGCACCCATACACCTTAACTTACACACCTTCACACAACCTCCTTCACACAGACCCCCTCTACACATACACACACACCTACACATTTACACCCACAACCATCCACACCCACACCCCACAGCATGCCCACAGACAAGAATCCAAAGTTCACAAGGGAGGAGCTGGACATCCTTGTCAACGAAGTCATCAGAGTCGAGCCACAGCTCATTGGAACATTGGTCAGACAAACCAGCATATCCCAAAAAACTAGCCTGTGGCAGAGGATCGTCGATTGGGTGAATGCTGTTGCGCCCATCAGAAGGACCAGGAATGAATGCCAAGCCAGGTGGTACGATCTGCGGAGGGCAGTCAAGCGCAAAATGAATGAGGACTACGCCCAGAGTAACATCACAGGAGGTGGGCTGCCCCGCAGACCGGTACATTACCATCCCTGGGAGGAGAAGGTGATGGCTCGGCTTCCACCGGTGGGAGTACACGGAGTCGAAGGAGTTCGAGAGCCTGGTGAGTACACAAACAACTTACGTAACATGGGGGGAATGGCATCCACACCCCAACTACAACAAATGCACTCACCTACCCCCAAGCCCTCACCTGACACAACCACACTCTAAACAACGCTCATGCCACTAACATGAGTATGCCCCATTCACAAAGCAAGGCCATGCCATGTCCCAGCCTACACAAACCACAAACCCAAGACAGGATGTCCGGGATGCTGGGAGAGTGAGGATCACTAAACATATTGTACAACTCAGAAACAGACACCATTGCCCTCAGCCTATATGGCCCAGGTACATACCCATGCACCATGCGCAATGCACAGGGACTGGCAAAGTACTGACATGGTAGCTGACACTTGGCCCTGCTGTAGGCAGCACAAGGCCCTCCTGTGACAACTGCAAACTCTAACACAAACACAACAAGCTCAGAAATCTAGGACAGGAACTCGCACTCACTGACATGGCAGCATGCGCCATGGTGGGACAGATACATCACCTGGGAGACCCACTGCCAAATCACACCACACCCACCAGCAGGCACCGTCAATCAATCAACAATCAATCAGGGTACTTGTAAGGCGCGCTACTTATCTGTGAGGGTCTTAAGGCGCTGAGGGGTGTTCCACCACTGCTCGAAGAGCCAGGTCTTGAGGAGTCTCCTGAAGGCAAGTAGGTCTTGGGTCAGTCGTAGGTGGGTTGGGAGGGTCTTCCAGGTCTTGGCGGCGAGGTAGGAGAAGGATCTGCTGCAGGCGGGCGTACATTGGATGCGGGGGACAGCTGCGAGGGCGAGGCTGCCGGAGCGGAGCTGGCGGGTGGGGGTGTAGAAGCTGAGTCTGATGTGCAGGTAGGCTTGTCCGGCGGTGTGGAGTGCCTTGTGTGCGTGGATGAGGGGCTTACAGGTGATCCTCTTGTCTATGTGGAGCCAGTGCAGGTCACTCAGGAGGAGGGAGATGTGGCTGTGGCGGGGTGCGTTGACGATCAGTTGTGCCGAGTCGTTTCCAAAGCGTTGTAGCCGCCGTTGGTGTGTGGATGGGAGTCCTGCGTAGAGTGCAGTGGCGTAGTCCAGTCAGCTGCTGACGAGAGCCTGTGTCACTGTTCTACTTGTTTAGGTCGGGATCCACCAGTAGTCCAGGCGGAGCGTGCGTAGGGTTTCGTAGCAGGAAGAGGAGATGCCGTTGACCTGCTTGGACATGGAGAGGGAGGATGTGATGATCAATCCTAAGTTGTGTGCGTGTTTGGTGGGTGTCGGTGATGTCCCCAGAGCGATCTGCCATCAGGAGTCGTCCCAGGCTGAGGGTGTGGGTCCCAGGATGAGGACCTCCGTCTTGTCTGAGTTCTGTTTCAGATGGCTGCTCCGCATCCAGTCGGCGATGGCCCTCAGACCCTCGTGGATGTTTGTTTTGGCAGTGTGAGGGTCCTTGGTGAGGGAGAGGATGAGCTGGGTGTCGTCTGCGTAGGAGATGTTTTTGAGGTTGTGGTGGCAGGCCACTTGTGTGAGGGGGGCCATGTGGATGTTGAACAGCGTCGGGCTGAGGGATGATCACTTACCCCTTACACGAGCACACACCCCCGGGGCAGCCAATGGAGTCACACACTCTCACTATGGACATGTGACACAACAAGATCAAGCTACAGCCAAAAAAGCCTCCAAGGCCAAATGCGACATGTCAAACACCCTGGATAACATTTCAATCAGTCCCCTGCAACATACCCATCCACAAGTGAACATTGATGTGAATGCTAGGCACATACAACTACCTGGAGGAACTGTGGCAACTAGAACATGTATGAAACATGGATGTCGCATGAAACAGCATTAACATTGTCTCTCTCTCACACACAGGGCAACGTCATGGATCTCCCCCCAACACTGGGGGGAACAATCACAGGCCCAGGCTCGGCAGGAAGATGATCCCACCGGCAGCGACGACTCTCAGCACTCTGTGGATGACCCCAACCAACCTGGACCCTCTGGTGCCCAAGCCCCTGCAGCACCTGCATCAGGTACATCTGTGCCAACCACCACCCCCATTCTTGCCACACCCCAGGAGACACCCAGGAGCCCTGCCCACACAGAACAACTGAGCCAGTCTTACCTGGAGGGACAAGGTTCTCCGTCCACCCAGGAGGAGGCAGACAACCCTGCAAATGCCATCCCTCAGGGGTCCCGTAGACCCAATGTGCCCACAACGGCAGGCCAGGCTCGTGTGGGCAGGGGTGGTGGGAGTGGAGGCAGGCAGAGGCGCGAACCTGACCAGCCAGCTGAGGGAACTGGTATGTCACACATATGCGACATCTTGGACACATACCGGCATGACACCAGGCGCATCAGCCAGGTAGTGGTGACCCTCAACGAGATTAAGAACCAGCGGGCCGAGCAACACGCCAGTCAACAACAACACCAAGGACGGATTGAGGCAAGACTGGCTGAGCTCCTGGCGGTGCAAACGGACATACGCCGTTCACTCCGTCGGATCGCCGATAACATGGCCAACCCTCACTGTGCCCCCAGGCGAAGACCACCACCAGCCACAGGGAGGGAGGAGGAGGAGGAATAGTTCGACGGAGCGTCACAAACATTGTCAAGGCCTGCATCTGAGGGTCCCCCGAGGAAGGTGGGTCGTCCACGGAATAGACCGTGAGAGGCAGCGGACCATCCACATCTCCCAGGTCACCTGGGAGATGTGGATGGTCCTCATGCGCAACAGCAGCACCTCATCCAATGACATTCTCTGCCACATGGACTTGCTAGTCACAGTCTGACCAATGATGACCAACACTGTGGTCTGGACTCTGATGACTCCAAATGACAAGGATCCCATCTCCCCCTGTGAACTTTGGATTCCATGCACACTGTATAGCACCTATTTGTCCACACTAAACAGGCCCCCCACCGTGAATAAATCTTAATTTCTTCAATTAGATGTTGCTTTCTTTTTGCATGAGTACACAACCTACGTGTGGGGAAATGTCAAACTATGCCTGAGTGTTGAACTAACTCCAGCCATCCATACCCTGGAATCTGAGTCTGGTACAGGACACACATGGGTCACAATGTATTCAACAATACAGACATGGAGCACAATACTCACCCATGATGGCCTCAAGCTGCTGAGGGGGGCATGCAATACTGTGCGGACAGACCAATTGGAAAGAGTATCATGAAGGCGTAGAGGTCATGGCTCATGTGGATGTTGCCGGGGAGGGAGTAGCAGGTATGTCTTGCCAGGTGGGAGAACTATGTTCTGCATGCTGGATATCGTGGATCTGAAGAATGGTGGCCAGGGCAAGGTTGGATGTACGGAGTTGGCACAACGGGGTCTCGGATGACAGACGGCCAAGGTTGTTTTGGGGTCTGGGGTTGTGGCCTGCCTCCTGAGTGTGGTTGAGGAGTCTGAAGGTCATCCTGCAGCAGACAGTGATCCATTGCAGCTATCTCTGGTGGACGGTGATGTGGCTGGGGCGCGGGATGTTGAAGCTGAGGTGTGCACATGCAGCATGGATGTGGACAAGTTTCCTGGGAGTTTAGATGTACTTGCTCCGTAGAGGGCGCGGCAGTAGTTGGCATGGATGGTGTCGTGGGCCTGGGGGATGGTCTGTCTTTCCTTGGAATGGATCTATCCGTGGATCATGTGCATCATGCAGAGGGTGTATCACCCTGAGGTACAGATGCTGGTGATTAGCATGGCAAATGTGAGTGACGAATCCATGATGCACGCCATCTTGTGACATACATCCACATATCTGCATTTGAAGGATGTCATCTCATACAGACAGCTGGCGGCAAGCTGGACGCACAGGTCACATGTCATTGAAAATTTACAGATCACACACATTGCGATGAAGGGG
This sequence comes from Triturus cristatus, assembly GCF_964204655.1. Taxonomy (NCBI): domain Eukaryota; kingdom Metazoa; phylum Chordata; class Amphibia; order Caudata; family Salamandridae; genus Triturus; species Triturus cristatus. The sequence continues at coordinate 164,040,435 of NC_140585.1, forward strand.
TACACGTGAAAAACTAAAACACAGACATGGATACGGCACAGATATGTCCTCATGTCAAAAAATCATCTTCGAAGCATCCAGACACACGTAACGTGTGAATCCACATGTGGCATGGTGTGCGTATATGTGTGCCATGCCCATCTACACACAGACACATGTTGGATGCAGCAACAGCAGATGCAGTTGACGGAACACCAACGGCAAGCTCATGGGAACACATGACACACACAGGACATAGTCACATCGGGGCACGCTGGTACTTAGATGTCAGGTGTTAGTGTCCCTGTCCCTGGCATCAGGGGACAGTTGCGGGTGTTGGTGACTGTGCCATACCAGTGATGCAGTGCTTGACACGTTTGTACTACATGCACACATGTGCAAAGTGGGAAGGGGAAGTGTGCCACATACTGCCCCATCACACATGACGTGTACACAGGTCATCACACATCTATTGTGCTAAAACATGAGGAGACATGTGCCATATCACTGCCTGACACACCTAGGCCCTGCACATGGAGGACTGCAATGACAATGACTTGATGTACAGCCGTGCACAAGTCTGACACCTCCATTCCTTTCGTGTGCACCTCCTATCACCAGTGTAAGCTGTGAAACACCCTGTACACACGCTCTGAGGGCGTGTGAACGGTCCGTATCATTGTATTAGTGTTGCCGCCGGAGTACGGGTGTGTGTACGGACGTACACACGTACGTCTACAACCAGTGTTTACACGTACGTGTACTACGGTCGTAAACATACGTGTACACACTGGTAGTACACGTACGTGTACACACTGGTCATACACGTACGTGTATGACCTACACTGGTCGTACACGTACGTGTACACACTGGTCATACACGTACGTGTACGACCGTAGTACACGTACATGTACACACTGGTCGTACATGTACGTGTCAAACACACTGTGCAACTGGTGCCGTAGGGGTACGTGTGAAACGCACCGTACCTGTGTGTGGATTTCTAAATTACATAGGGACACATGAGGGACAAGTATTAGGGCCTAAATGCATGCTGGTTGTCATGGATACCGAGTTTCCAGTTCAAATTTTTCCATCAGGTGGCCTGTAAAAGTCAGTTGGCAACTAAATACAATGTTGCAAAGTGGTTGTTGACTTCCTATGATGCTCAAATTTTGAACCATGCAAAGGCACTCACTGGTGTATGTTTAAAGGGATTGGAGGAAACGTAGGATGCAAATGAGTCTGACCAATCACTCTGTACTCCTGTAAATGAAACAGCCCAGCAAGGCAGATATAAGTCAGCCAGAACCCATGAGAGGGCACTTGCCTGCACAACTTTTCAGTCGACACCACTGCAGCTGTCTGTGCTTCCTCTGGCACCATGTCAAGGTCTGTGGAGAGGGCCCACACTTTCACACAAGAGGAGAATGAGGCATTGCTAGATGTCATCCTCCCATAGTACCCCAGCCTGTATGGGAGACCAGGGGAGCAGGTGAGTGCTGACTCCACTACCTTTGACTGTGCACCTTTTTTGTGACTGTCACTTCTGGCATTTTGTCCAGGTGTGACAGACATGCAATGTTGTTTAGAGTGGGTCCTAGGGGTGGGAATGGCTTATGTCTCTCATGCAGAGCATGATGTAGTTCATGTGTGCACTCCTCACTTGCATTGTGCTTACTGTGACATTCACTGCATAGTGCATGGCACATTCAGCCTGCCCAATCCTTTGGGCCATTTTTGTTCTATAGTCCTGAGGTAATTCAGTGGCCCCCCCAGTGTGACAGGTGACTGTACCCACAGATGTGTGTGAGTTGAGTGAAGCTGTGGTGAGAGTGGTGAGAGTGTCCAAATCATGTGTACACCCCCTGGACATTGATGTGTGTGAATGTTCCTTGTCATGTGGGTGAGTGTCTATGTGGAGTGTTGCACCACAGCTGCATGGAGGAGGCAACAGCTCCACCCATCTGATGTGAGAAGTAAGCCGTGCGGAGTGTCTGACTTGCTGAGCTAGCACCACACCCGTGACAACCCACAGGCAAGTGGCACATGTGCAGAGTGAGGTTTGTATCCGCTGTTGCCAATGGCAGGTGATTGATCTGTGCCTGTGTGTGTCTGTGTACTCTTCTGAGGTTGCGTCAGGGGCCTGGGGCATGTGACTGCTTGGAGGTGCTGTCCATCAGCCTGGTGTTGAATGTGATGCACAATGTGTGCCATGATCAGGGAGTGTGTCGCACCCCTCATGCCATCTGTGTACTTTCAATGTCATGTAGTGCTTTGGGGCTTCCACAGAGGCTAATGTCCCTATGACAAAGGTGCTATTTGTTGCCAGCATACTACTATGCCCTATTCAACATATCAAAGATGTTCAAATGTGTGTCTCTGTGACATGGAGCAGGTGTAGTGATGTTGTCTCACTTTGTCATCCTCACAGGTAACTGCCTATGAGAAGGGGAAGATCTGTAAGCGGGCCGTCAGGGCTGTGAGCTTGGTGGAGGGTCGCAGTCGGCGCTTAGCCCAAGTGAGGAAACGCTGGCAGGACATCCGGTGCTGGACCCGGAGGATCGCCCGGGTCCAGCTGAAGGACTCACCTCCACGCAAGCATGGCGGGTGCCGATGCCTGACCTACCAGATGAAGCGTGTCCTGGCGGTGGTCTTCCCTGACTTGGATAGGCGGTTACAGGAGATGCAGCAGCAGGAAGGGGGTAGGTACATGTGTGTTTGTTGTGTGTCACCAGCTTTTGGAAGTGCTCAGTCGCCTGGATACACTGCGAGGGTTAATATGTGCAGTGCATATCCTGTTCCCCCAAGTCAACCGGTGCTGTTCTTCCTCCCTTCCCTTTCTTGACATGTGTTCCCTGGTCTGTGTGTAATCACTATTGCACATGGTCATCTAGGCTGCCAGTTAATCCAAGTGCACATTGCTTTCTGCATCATGTGGGGGGGGTCTGAGACATGTGTTGTTACCTTGCCTGTGCCCTGTCCTGTTCAGTCATTTGTGGGTCCATATTAGTTGGCACTGATGCTGAGTCTCAACATAGGAGTGTGAGTTTTCAAATGAACAGACTTGCAGCATGCATGACCGATGTTGTGGCCTCAGACATGATGTGCATGAGTGGGAGATATGCATAGTGCCGGGACGGTTGCTCATGTTACAGTCAAATGATTCCAGGACCATGGAGCAGTGTGCCCACTACAGTCCCCTAAGACACCCTTGCCTCGGAATCATGTGTGTCATCCAACACTGTGCCCATTCTCTGTGTGTTCAGCATAGGCTGGCCTCTGTGGCATTGTTCCCTTGCCTCATTTGTATTTATCTAAAGTGAGCTACATGTGCCCATTGTACAGGCTGACCCCATTTGGCTTGTCCATCCTCACACTGGGCAGTGCCTGTGTGTCTATGTACAACTATTTGTTGATGGTTGTTTGTCACAAAAATGTATTGGCAGCCTCACGAGGTGATCTGGAATACATTTAGGAATTCTTGATGCACATTTTAGTAAACCCAGATTAAGAGGTGTAACTTCTTGATCTGTCTCAATCACATTGTCTCAGGTATAGGGGGTTTGTGCGGGCAAGGCCTACATGTCCAAACCTTATGTCTCGTTGCCAGGTCTGACCTGTGTGTGATAATTGTCTGGACAGACACTCAACATGCAGTGACCCAGTCATGTTGTGCAGGGTTTACTGTTTGTGCTTTGCAGCCTGTGTTAAAAGTTAAAATATATGGTTCATGCTCATCCATTTTTGCCACCAGTGTGTGGTCGAGATGCTACGTAGTTTGGTCTGTGTGTGCTGACATCTGTGTGGACATTCTTGGTTCCCATGAGGGTGTCTCCTCAGTGCAGGTGCTCCTTATCCCGACACAATTGCAGGCCCATTAGCTAATGCATTGTCCTGTGTTTGGACATGTGTGCCACTCCACATGACAGGCAGTGCGTCAGATGTGTTGCCAACTGTGTCATCATGGTACGGATGGCCATGTGACAGGTGGCATGATTCAAGTTGTTAGACAAGAAGTATTGTACTTTGGCACTCACTACACTTGTCAACATGTCTCAATTTTTCATATGCTTGACTTTGATGTTTTGTTGTGAAGGACAATAATGTGCCTGCATGACAGATGTCTCCCAAGGAAGTGCAAAAGAAAGTACCTTTACACTTTCCGGGGACATGCTGGCACATTTTAAAGAAAGGCACAGTTTGATTACCACTTGTTTTCTGATTATACATATCCATGTTCCCACAGTGTGTTTGCATTTGGCGTAAGACCTTGGTTGTTGCTGGTACCAACTTACGAGTGTCAAGTCATCCAGACCACCGTGGTGCCATGTATATGTACTTACTGATACCCCATTTCTTCTTTACAGTGCCTTATTTGAATTCGGCTGGCAGCTCATACAATGACTGTGTAAATGTAGTTTTGTGTGCACCTCCTTGTGTGACTTTTGTTATACAGGCATATGTGTGCTCTGTTCACAAAGTGGCACATTCACACATTATAAACATGTACATTGTGTAAAGTGTTGTGAGTCCCAAGGGATCACAATGTTTTTCGTTTGGGTTTCCAAAGTACTCACAGGTCTCTGAGTGGGGGGACACCTTCAGCATTGAGGTCTGTTATTTGGTCTTGGGTGCACCAAAACTGTTTCGTTCACAGTGAACAAGAAGTGGCATGGCTTCATAGTCTTGCTGTGCTCAACTGTTCCCAGACACTAGCTTCTCAGTATAATTCGATATCAAGTTATTTGCTGTTGTGTCATAATCTCCATTGCTTCCAAGTGACATGGTGGGTGAACCAACTGGGGAGTGCAGGGTTACAGATGTGCGGAGTATTCTAGATGTTACTCATGATGCATTTCGTGATATGCACTGTGACATATTTTGTTTGGACTCATGTGTCAGATGTATACAGGTGACTGATTATTTTCTGTATCTTCACCTTGCCCACAGCATCATTGGAGGACACCGAGGGAGACACCTGCACGGACTTGGAGGAGGGATCCAGCAACGCTGCCACCACTGCTGGCGAGTCTGCGGGAGCAAGTGGCACGGAGGGCGAGGGGAGTCAGGCGGAGGACCTGTCTAGTGGCAACACTGACTACGACGCCGACGGGTCCGAGGCTGATCTCCTCGAGGGGGAGGAGGCTGCTACAACACCTGGCAGCAGCACTACATCTGTCACCGCCCCCTCCATTCCCATCACCGCCCTCCCAGTTGCTCCGGTCCCTTCTGTCCGTGCAAGGCACCACCATGTCTCCTTCGTGCCAGGCACCGCACCCCCTGCTGCCCTCACTGCAGAGTCTGTGGACATTCTGCGGCAGTTGCAGGTTGGCCAGACATCGATGCTGAATGTCCTCCATGGCCACACCAGACTGATGACACAGATGGTGTCGTACATGGAGGGCATGTCATCAGCGATGTCTGACCAACGGATGTTGCTGGGGTCCATGGACTCTTCACTGACGGCAGCAGTGAGTCTCCTGCAGCGCTTCGTCCCCCCTTACCCCTGCACCATCCACACTTCCCACTCCCATGCCTGTCCCAAGCACACCCAGACATTCCCAAGCACGCACCCCACCAGACACAGGCAGCACACCAACACGTAAGGGCAAGCGCTCACCTCCTCGCACGCATACTCGGGGGGATGAAGGCAACACCCACTGGGTCTGGGGCACACAGGCTACACACAGCCACAGACCGAGTCCGCATGCCGTACTACCCAGTCCCTCCAATGGCACTCCCCTCCGCTCCCCTACCACACAATCTGACAAGGAGGCCTACTTGGCTGTGCTGGGCCTCAGCCCCTCTGGCTCACCAGCCCGCAAACGGGAACGGCACTCCATGGGTTGGGGTGATGAGTCCTCCCCCGTCCAACCCTACCCCAGTAGCGCTGTACCCCATCCCTCCAACCACCCCTCCTTTGAGCCTGTGGTTTCTTCGGGTGTAGGGGATATGCTGGACAACCTGGCAGCAGTGTAGTCTGATGCTCATGGGGTGGACCATGGTATCTGCGTGCCATCACAAGGTCTCTGCAAAGAATCTTTGTTCGTGTGTGCTATTTGTGTTTGGAGACATTGTCCTAAGGAGTGTTCCTTCCTCTGTGGCACCTGACATCTTCCCTGCAGGGAGTTGCACAATTGTTGTGCTGACCTCTGTCTACATTTCCTTTGTTGATGACGGATTCCTTCAACTATGGCCATGCCTGCTCTGCAATGTCTCCGGCTGCATCGTCTGTGCCATCCTTGCTAGTCGCTGTACTTGTGTATTGAGTATGTTGTAATGCCTTAATGGCGAAATTCTCCATTTTCCGCACTATGCATGTGTGTTATCCCAGCCTAGAACACAATTGGTACTTGTTCTGCAGGGAATTTGGGCATCTGACTGACAATTGTGGGCATTGTATCTGTGGAAACTCCACCCTATTCCTTCCATGAGAGGCAACATCTTGGTGGCTGTCCCAGCACCTGTACATTCCTATCAGTCCTGGGATGTGCGTGACAGTGTGTGTTCCCTTTGGCTCTCTTAGTTTAGTAGGCTTTGACATGACTATACAGTCTTGTGGCATGATCTCTGTGTGTGTATTGTGCTGCATCCGCCAGGGGTGGGTATGCATGTGTCATTTGTCCTCACACCCACATGTGGTGTGTCATGCAGTGGGGGAAAGACATCAATCCTCATGGGAGTGGGACACTGCTGTCAGTGATGTGTTGATATGGCACTATCAACATAGTCGAACATTAGGGATGCGTACATACACCCATGTAGTTGTGGTCATCTGATAATGATGTACACACCCCCATGTCTCTGTCCACTGCTGGTATTCCTCTGCACCCACCCCTCACATGTCTCTGTCCACTGCTGGTATTCCTCTGCACCCACCCCTCACATGTCTCTGTCCACTGCTGGGAGTGATAGGCACCCACCCCCATGTCTCTGTCCACTGCTGGGAGTGATAGGCACCCACCCCCATGTCTCTTTCCAGTGCTGGGAGTGATAGGCACCCACCCCTCACATGTCTCTGTCCACTGCTGGTATTCCTCTACACCCACCCCTCACATGTCTCTGTCCACTGCTGGTATTCCTCTGCACCCACTCCTCACATGTGTCTGTCCACTGCTGGGAGTGATAGGCACACACCCCTCACATGTATCTGTCCACTTCTGGTATTCCTCTGCACCCACCCCTCACATGTTATGTTATGTTATGTTAATTTAGATTTATTGAGCGCTTAATACCAAAGATCTCTAAGCGCTGTCGAAGAGTAGCGTAGAATCTTAGCAGTGCACTGATCATTAAGCCCAAGCTTCTAAAAACAAGATGGTTTTTAAATGCTTTTTGAAAGGAAGAAGGCGGTTTTCCGCACAGAGTTGGCTAGGTAGCTTGTTCCAAATAGTAGGGATGATGGAGGAGAAGGCCCTCCCTCCTTTGGAAACGTAATTGAAACTAGGACAGGAAAATAGACACCCTGTGGAGGACCTGAGTAAGCGCCTTGGCACGTATTTTGTGAGTCGTTGTTTGATGTAAGTGGGGGCTTGGCCATAAATGGCTGTATGGGCGAAGCACAGGCCCTTGAATTAAGCCCTTTGTTTCACAGGGAGCCAGTGAAGGCGTTGGAGAAGAGCCGAGGCTCGGGAGTGTCTTGGTAGTTTAAAAATGATCCTGGCCGCATCGTTCATAACTATCTGAAGTCTTCTGACTAAGAAGTCAGGGAGTCCTATGTACAGGGAGTTGGCGTAGTCAAGGCGAGCCAAGATGATGGCAGACACAATAGTTCTCATGGTAGAGAATGAGAGAATAGGGGATAGCCTCCTTAATAGTCGGAGAAGTCCCACACAGGTGCCAAAGACTGTGGAGACTTGGTTGGCCATGGTGAGTTTGTCATCTATTTTGATTCCCAGGCTTTTAATCACCGGGATCGGGACTGGAGCATCACCCAGCTCCTGGGGCCAGTACAGGAAGTTCCACGGATTGTGGTCATCTGACATGGCCAAAACTTTTTTTTTGTCAGGGTTAATTTTAAGTGAGTTGGCCGACATCCAGTCGACCGTAAAGCGTAGAATCTCTTTTGCCCTGGATTGTGCTTGAGGAGAATTCTCAATATGGAGAATGAGCTGAGTGTCATCTGCATAATTGAAGATCTGGCATTCCATAGCCGATAGGGCCTCGATTAGAGGACTGAGGTAAATATTAAACAGAAGGGGTGAGAGTGCGGATCCTTGCGGGACTCCACAGGTAATCGGGCCTTTCTCCGAGACCCACGCACCCATCTGAATTCTTTGGGTGCGATCTGTCAGAAAAGAGGTGACCCATTGTAAGACAGATCCCTCAATTCCTCTAGAATGTAGTCTTTCCAGGAGAATGGCGTGGTTGACCGCGTCGAACGCTGCCGACAGGTCAAGAAGGACCAGCACACAAGGCTTCTTATTGTCGGCAATCAATCTGATGTCGTCGAGGACAGATAGCATCACCAATTCCGTGCTATGATGAGCACAGAAGCCGGCTTGCCTGTCCCCCAGGAGGTGGTGATCCTCAAGGAACCTGGAGAGATTTTGCAACACGTGCTGTTCGAGTATTTTAGCGAGGAAGGGAAGTTGGGAGATGGGGCGGTAGTTCTTCATAATAGATATGTCCGCACCTGATTTTTTCAGGAGGGGGATAATTCTGGCTTCCTTGAAACAGCTACGAACATTTCCTAACCTTAGGGAGGCGTTAAGAAGTGCCAGGATGTTGTGCTCAATTTCTGGAAATGCAAGGTTAAAAATACTAAGCTGGCAGGGATCGGCTGGGGAGCCTGATTTTATCCTTTTATCCATGTTTCTGTCCACTGCTGGTATTCCTCTGCACCCACCCCTCACATGTCTCTGTCCGCTGCTGGTATTCCTCTGCACCCACCCCTCACATGTCTCTATCCACTGCTGGGAGTGATAGGCACCCACCCCTCACATGTCTCTGTCCACTGCTGGTATTCCTCTGCACCCACCCCTCACATGTCTCTGTCCACTGCTGGTATTCCTCTGCACCCACCCCTCACATGTCTCTGTCCACTGCTGGGAGTGATAGGCACCCACCCCCATGTCTCTGTCTACTGCTGGGAGTGATAGGCACCCACCCCTCACATGTCTCTGTCCACTGCTGATATTCCTCTGCACCCACCCCTCACATGTCTCTATCCACTGCTGGTATTCCTCTGCACCCACCCCTCACATGGCTCTGTCCACTGCTGGGAGTAATAGGCACACACCCCTCACATGTCTCTGTCCACTGCTAGTATTCCTCTGCACCCACCCCTCACATGTCTCTGTCCACTGGTGGTATTTCTCTGCACCCACCCCTCACATGGCTCTGTCCACTGCTGGTATTCCTCTGCACCCACCCCTCACATGTCTCTGTCCACTGCTGGTATTCCTCTGCACCCACCCCTCACATGTCTCTGTCCACTGCTGGTATTCCTCTGCACCCACCCCTCACATGTCTCTGTCCACTGCTGGGAGTGATAGGCACCCACACCTCACATGTCATTGTCCACTGCTGAGACACCTAGACAGACACCCACCCACCCACCCGCACCCTTGGTGCTGTACACTGCTGTCCTGGCCATGAACACACCCCAATATACTGGTTATATGCTGCACCAGGCCCTAAGCCAACATTCGTGGCATGTGTATGCCTTGTATCACAAATTTACAGGTGCCCTAGGGGTACGGGTGATGCGGTCCGTACTCCCGCATTCATAGGTTGGGTACGGTCCGTACCACGCGTATCCCTACATCCCCACTACAATGGTGGTACGGGCTGTACCCACGCCCTCAAAGCAAGGGTACGGCCCGTACCACCATTGTAGTGGTGATGTAGGTGTACGCGCCGTACCCACGCCCTCAGAGCATATGTACGGCCCGTACTACGCGTACCCCTACATCACCACTACAATGGTGGTACGGGCCGTACCCATGCCCTCAGAGCGTGTGTACGGCCCGTACCACGCGTACCCCTACATCACCACTACAATGGTGGTATGGGCCGTACCCACGCCCTCAAAGCATGGGTACGGCCCATACCAGCATTGTACTGGTGATGTAGGTGTACGGGCCGTACCCACGCCCTCAGAGTGTGTGTACGGCCCGTACCACGTGTACCCCTACATCACCACTACAATGGTGGTACGGGCCGTACCCACGCCCTCAGAGCGTATGTATGACCCATACTACTCGTACCCCTACATCACCACTACAATGGTGGTACAGGCCTTACCCATGCCCTTAAAGCATGGGTATGGCCCGTACCACCATTGTAGTGGTGATGTAGGTGTACGCGCCATACGCACACCCTCAGAGCGTGTGTATGGTCCGTACCACGCGTGCCCCTACATCACCACTACAATGGTGGTACGGGCCGTACCCACGCCCTCAGAGCGTGTGTACGGCCCGTACTACGCGTACCCCTACATCACCACTACAATGGTGGTACGGGCCGTACCCACGCTTTGAAGGCATGGGTACGGCCCGTACCACCATTGTAGTGGTGATGTAGGGGTACGCGTGGTACGGGCCGTACACACGCTCTGAGGGCATGGGTACGGCCCGTACCACCATTGTAGTGGTGATGGGTACGCGTATGCAGGGATTGGTGGACACTCCCCCCGAAGTGACCAGACCCTGGAGGTAATGTATGTACAGTATATGGTATTTTAAAAATTAGGTAGAGGTTATGTTTCCTGCCCCTCGCCCCCCCTTTGCCCCTGGGTGTTATGCTGACCTTCTGCGGCGTGCTCGGCGGTTTCGGTGCACCAGGTCGTAGGCTAGGAGGGCCGGGATGACACGTAGGATGGGGTCCATGGCTGTCCGTCGCGTAACGCTGCTCCTTCTTCGCGTCATCCTCAATTTCCCGGGAGTTTTTGGCTGCTGTAAAAAATGAGCCGTGCGGAGTGACGTAGGCACGAATCGTACTTGCTGGTCCGTAAAACGTTGCTTGACTCCGTCTGGACGTCACGTACGCGATGTCTAGAATCAGAATTGTGGGTAGTTTTTAGCCACAAGTAGTTTTTTACGATTCGCACGGAAATGGTATTTCTGTACGAATCGTACTTGCTGGTTTGTAAGGAGGATTTCCCCGGTACGAGTCGTACGGAGAATACGCTCCGTACGACCATTCGTATCCGGGTTTTACCCGATCGGAATCGGCACCATAATGTTAAAATAAATGAAACATATACATATAAAATATAATATATATACTTACTAAATAATATTCATAAATAATCATTTTAATAACGTATACATTGTTTAAAACATTTTATAATTTATAAAATCATATATACACATACAAAAAAATTATACATATATATATTCACTGAAAAAACCATAGGTTTCACACATGTTATAGTTAGCGGAAATTTTACTGATAAAAAACCAATGAAATTGCCCCGTTATAGTTAGTGCTGGCAACTATAACTCACGCGACCGCAATCCTCTGCTGATGCTAATACTGTATTTAGACACTTATTTGCCCATGTCTTCTTCCATACATTTTTAGCTATACATATATTACAAATATTTTTTTTTCATAAAGACACATATGTCATCAGCAGAAGATTGCGGTCGCGTGAGTTATAGTTGCCAGCACTAACTATAACGGGGCAATTTCATTGGTTTTTTATCAGTAAAATTTCCGCTAACTATAACATGTGTGAAACCTATGGTTTTTTCAGTGAATTTGCAAGGTTTTTTAAATGCTAATTCCTAACTATAACGTGTGTGAAACCTATGGTTTTTTCAGTGAATTTGTACGGTTTTTTAAATGCTAAGTGACTTTACGCCATTCGTGGCGTGCGCGCCCACTTAACGCAGTTCGTTCCGTGCGCGCACTTTACGCAGTTAGTGCCGTGCCCACGTTACGCTAGATGGGCCATGTACGCACGATGCGCTTCGCGCACCGTGCGCACATGGAGGACATATTATGCGCTTCCTTGTGATAGGTAATCTGTTGAAATTTTTTGGGAAAATTTTCTGTGCTATGATAAGCCATGCACAAATGGTGGCCTTCGGCCACCATTTGCACAAGGGGTGGAGAAAGTGTGGATAGTGTTTTTTTTATTTTTATTTTTTTACCGTACGCTTACGGTAAGCGTACGGTAAGCGTACCCCGCGAAATTGCCGAAAAAAAAATAATGCCGTTTTTGCTCTTGGGGGATGTTTGGGGACTCCCTCAACATGACTATGTGAGAGGGAGTTGTCAAAACATCCCCGTAACATGTTTTTGGCCATCATGTTTGATACATAACACTCAGTGCGGTAGACAAAATGGCGGACGCCGCTTCCTGGTTTCTGCCGATTAGAATGTTTACTAAGATCTAAGAGCCAATCAGAATCGCGCTCGCGCACGCCACCGTACGCTTACCGTAAGCGTACGGTAAGCGTACCGTAAGCGGGCTCAGATATATATATTGATTTAAAGGCTATTTTCTCAGAATCTACTGAACAGATTTACACCAAACCTACAAAAGGCACTTCCTTGACCTAGGGACTACCTCTCTGCCAAATTTCTAGTAATTCTGTACAGCCGTTCGGGCTGTAGCTCGTTCTAAAGGTCCTATGGAAAAATGCATGGGAAAAACGCGTTTTGGGACCCCCCTTTTATCTCAGCCCCCGCTTGACGAATCCCCCCGAATCCCCCCGAGACTTTCAGGGTAGGAGCGGAGCGTAGCGCCCCACCTATTTTGAGAAATTCGCGAGGATTCGTCGACCGGCGCCAAAGTTATTCAAAATAGAATGTTGAGGTTTTCCTATGGAAACGTGGTCCTAACTATAACTACCTACTGGCGACCGCCAGTAGGTAATATATATATATATATCAAATTAAAAATGTTTAATAAAAATAAATTATACAAAACATTAACTAAAACAATACAGAAAAATATTGGATAGCAGAGGGAAGAAAAATACTATTCCCACTCTAAAGAGTGCAACAGTAGGGAAAGTATTGGATAGCTTAGAGATAAAAATCACTATTCCCACTCCAGAGAGTACAACAAAAGGGAAAGTGTTGGATAGTGTAGGGGTAAACATTACCATTCCCATTCCAGAGAGTGCAACAGTAGGGAAAGTGTTGGATAGCGAAAAGGTTAAAATTACTATTCCCACTCCAGTGAGTGCAACAGTAGGGAAAGTGTTGGCTAGAGTAGGGGTAAAAACTTACCATTCCAACTCCTGAGAGGGCAACAGTAGGGAAAGTGTTGGATAGCTTAGGGGTAAAAATTACTATTCCCACTCCAGAGAGTACAACAAAAGGGAAAGTGTTGGATAGTGTAGGGGTAAACATTACCATTCCCATTCCAGAGAGTGCAACAGTAGGGAAAGTGTTGGATAGCGAAAAGGTTAAAATTACTATTCCCACTCCAGTGAGTGCAACAGTAGGGAAAGTGTTGGCTAGAGTAGGGGTAAAAATTACTATTCCAACTCCAAAGAGTGCAACAGTAGGGCAAGTGTTGTATCGCGTAGGGCTTATACTTGCTATTCCCACTCCAAAGAGTGCAACAATAGGGAAAGTGTTGGATAGCGGAGGGGTTATAATTGCTATTCCAACTCCAGAGAGGGCAATAGTAGGGAAAGTGTCGGATAGCGTAGGGGTAAAAATTATTATTCCAACTCCAGAGAGTGCAACAGTAGGGAAAGTGTTGGATAGCGTGGGGGTTAAAAATAACATACTTTTCAATTAAATATGTTTTTAATTAAATATTGTTTTATTAATAAACTTATAATAGAGGGGTCTGGCTAGGATGTTAAACAGGATGGCCACGTAGCTGCGGAGCTCCGCGCCACCATCTTCCATCGGAGGTTTCCTTTGCAGCATATTGCCCTTTTTTCACCCCAACGATGTGAGATTCAGGCATTACAACACAGCGGTGAGCTCTCCAACTTTAAAAACACAGTTTTCGAGTGTTTTTACGACTATATTTTGGCGTCGCGACTCATTTCACTGAAAACTGCTGCCATCTTGGAATCTCCTCATTATTGAAACGTTTTTCCTTGAGTCCTCACATGCTCAATTTTTCAGCCTTCAAATGTTTTTAATATTGATTTGTTCTAATGTACAGCTGATTTTTCGTATCCATTGAGACTCTGTTCTGCTTTTTTGCTCCTTTAATTCTATCATGTGAAGATTACCTCTGCCTCAGTTATAATAGCAGCCATTTTGTGTCTCATTGACTTGCCTTTGTGAGGTGACCTTTTCTCTTGATTTGGCTGGTTCTCACTCAACTGCTCCTGTTGGTGTGACTTTCTTCTGCTCTCTTTGAATCACACTAAGATTCTTTTAAGTAGTTCTACTTTTATCTAGATACTTTGGACACTTCTCGCTGTGCTTTGAATATTTTCTTCACATCATCGATGATTTTCCTTGTGCTTCCTCTATTGGCTTGACTTTTCTTTTTGCTGCATGTTTCTATAGTGTCATTGACAATTTAAGGAAGCACACTTAAAGAGTTCAGCTCAGTATTTTGCTTACTAAACTCCAACATCGCTTTATAGGAAGATAGAGGAACCTTAAGCTTTCTACTCCTTCCAAAGCTTATAAGTGCTCAATCTCAGACTTCAATTCCTACGACATGGATAACACGTCTCCTTCGAAATCTGGCCATCCGTCAGGCACCATTCCTAAAACACAGTCCCCAAGCAAATTACCTGCGATTTCCACCAAGAAAGATCCTCCTTCTCCAGTAAATTCCTCTTCGACCTCCATGGACTTAGTACTTGAGGAAATTTGTGCTTTAAGACCTTTCATGGAGGAAACCAACAAAACTCTACAGCTTTTGAATGCCAAATGTTCTTCATTGGACTCACAATTACTTATTGTGGAACAGAGAACAGAGTCGCTTCAAGGTTCATATTCTCGTATTTCACATCTGGAATCTGAAATATCCATTCTTAAAAAACAAGCTGAGGATTTGAAAAATCGAAATCGCAGAAATATTCTTAGAATTTATGGTCTTCCTGAAAATATTGAAGGCTCCAATCCAACTGCTTTTTTCAGTCTTTCCCGTTTAAGCTCTTGGACCTACCTGGTACTACTCATCTTAACATTCAAAAAGCACACAGACTTGGTCCAAAAACTTCTATGAAACCTTGTGGTGTCATTATGCTATTTCTGCAATACACTGACCTTCTTCAAGTCTTGTCTGCTGTCAAGTCCAAAAAGCAAATATTTTTGGAAGGTCATCGTCTCTTTTTCTCTCAGGATGTGGCTAAAGTTATGGCAGATCCTCGGAAAAAAATTCTTGTCTTACGTCCTCAATATGAGCTATCAAATTTGGTCTTCTGCATCCTTGTATATTTAAGGTCACTTACAAAGATAAGACTACAACTTTTAAGGATCCAGCAGCATTACAAGAGTTCCTTCATCATCATGGAGCTTCAGACATGGACATTTTGAATCCTCCATGAGTAATACTTGTTCTCTGTCATGTCTGTTTTGATTATATACTAGTTTTGTCTTATTTATCTTCTCATATTGTGTTGATGTTTACCTGTTCTGTGTATTCTTCTCTTATCTTTTTTTCTAATGTATTGTTTCTTACACTGCTGTTTTCTCTCCCCCCTTTTTGTTTTTTCTTTTCTACTCTTTCATTTCCTAAATCTCCTTTTCTTTCACAATCACTTCATTTATTTCATATGTTTTCTCTATACATCTCCCAAACAGATCTAATTCTTATTCCTGTAAGCATGTTGTTTACTCACACTTTTCTCATTAAATTGCATTCAGGGTCACTACCTGGAATGTTATGGGACTAAACAATCCTTTTAAAAGGCAATGGGTACTTTCCCATCTAGCAAAATTAAAAACTGATATTGCTTTGCTCCATGAATCTCATATCTCCGACATTGAAGCCTCCAAATTGAAGAGAAGCTGGGTGGGTCACATGTTCAATTCTCTAGTGCTGGGTAACAAAAAAGGAGTCTTGATTCTATGTCATAAGAAATTACATGTTTCTGTGGTTTATCGGGACCCTGATGTTGAAGGTCGCTGGGTTATTGTTAAGCTTCTGATTGATAAGATCCCTTTAGTTATTTTTAATGTATATTGACCCACTTTGGTCGATAAAGTATTCTGGACTAAAATATCTCACAAACTACTTACATATGATAACGATTACATTGTATTTGGTGGTGATTTTAATCAAATCCTCGACCCCATTTTAGTCAGGAATTCTAAAGTTAAATATGTTCTATCTAAAATGCAATCTCAGTTTGCCTCCACAGTTCGGCGCAAAGCATTAGTTGACATTGGCGACTATGTCATCCTGACCTTAGAGAATATAGTTTTTATTCTGGTGCTCACCATTCTCAATCCCTTATTGATTACTTTTTCCTAAGCAAATCCTTGGACCAACATGCCATTCAATCTGAAATTGGTCCAATCCACATCTCTGACCATGCTTCTGTCCTTGTTGATATAGATCTTATCCCCTTTACCACTCACTCAGGAAGATTGCGTTTTAATAATTCCCTACTCCTTGACCCTAATTTTTGTCAAAAATTCAATTCCTTTGCCTCTGAAATTTTCTCTATCAACACTACTCCTGATTCCCCTTTTGTGATGGTATGGGATTCTTTTAATGCAGATGCCAGAGGTTTTATTATAAAATTTGTATCACAAAAGAAAAAATCCTTAGAAGCCAAATCCGCTCAACTACTTGATAAAATTAAATAATTAGAATACACAAATTATCGTTCTTATAGTGAATCCTCGCTGAAGAATCTCATTGACGCTAAAATTACTTTTAGCAAATTGTCCACTGATACAACTTCCAATTATCTATTACAAAGTAGTTCTCGCTACGATGGGGGACAACAGAAAATGGGGAAACTATTAGCTAACTACTTAAAAGTGAGGAAAGAAAGAACAAAAATGTAATCTCTACAAGGTCCTGCTGGTATTTCTATTTTCAAAGATAAGGACATTCTAAACAAATTTTTCTCCTTCTATAAGAACCTTTATACTCCCGAATCATCACCAGATATGGCTGATCTTCTTTCCTATTTTAGTTCAATTCGCTCTCCTCCATCCAATCACATTGATTTTGAATCTTTGGCTACTGGTATTTCTTTAATGGATATTTCTCATGCTATTTCGGTCTTACGACATGGGAAAGCACCTGGGCCTGATGGCTTTATCATTGAGTTTTATGTTCATTTTGTGAAACTCCTTTTGCCCAATCTTTTACTTTTATTCCAATCTTTCGTGGATAATGGTTCTTCTAGCACTATGTTTCAAGAAGCATTGATATGCTGAATTCCCAAGGAGGATAAGGATCCTACTCTCTGTAAGAACTACAGACCTATTTCTTTAGTGAACACAGATTACAAGATTTTCGCAAAGATTTTCGCACTTCGTATTGATCTTATTCTGCCCGACCTTATTGGCCCTGAACAAGCAGCTTTTGTTAAAGAACAACTGGCATCTGACAATTCTCCGGTTTTCTTTAATGTTTTAAGCAAAGCCTCTTCCTTAGACCACCCTTTGGCCGCAATCACCCTAGATGCTGAGAAAGCATTCGAAAGGATTGGTTGGGAGTTTATGTTCCATGCTCTGAAATGGGCACGTTTTCCCCCTAAACTGATTGCTCTCATTTCTTTATTATACTCAGGTCCTCATGCTTCGATTTTTGTTAATGGTAAAGCTTTTGATTACTTTCCAATACGAAGAGGAGTACGACAGGGATGCCCTTTATCTCCATTATTATTTGTCATTGCATTGGAGCCTTTTTTAAGTAAAATTAGATGGACAATCATATTACAGGGTTTCAATTCGGTCCTCATCAGGCTAAAATGTCAGTATATGCTGATGATACTCTTCTATATTGTTCTAACCCTGAAACTTCTCTTACTCCTTTTCTTCAGCATGTATCCACTTTTTCTGCCCTCTCAGGATAAATGCAAAATTTTGCCTTTAAATATTCTACGTCAAAAACACCTGTTTGATCAATCTGGCTTCTCTTGGCAGCCAATTAAAATTAAATATCTAGGCCTGTGGTTTGCACCTTCATTATTGGAAACATTAAAATTAAACTTTGAATATATTATAAAAAATTAAATGATATGAAGGATCGATGGCATCCCCTTTTCCTATCTTGGTGAGGTCAATTGAATTCAATCAAAATGATGCTTTTCCCTCTTATCTTACTTATTATTTCTGTGATTACTATTCACATTCCTCAATACTATTTTGAGAAAATTGATTCCACTTTGAGCAAATTCCTTTGGAAAGGTAAATCTTCGAGTAGATCTTTGTCATCTTTAAAGAAAGGTGGGGCCTAACGGAGGTGTTAAATTCCCCAATTTTAAACCTTATCATTCCGCTTTTTCCCTTAAACAAGCCACAAAATGCCAACTTCTTGAACATATTGCAATCAGGATGATTTAAACAAGTCTTCTGGATTCTGCAGCATGTATCTCAAGCTCAGGTTTATTTGGAATTCGGGTTATTAGATCAACATCCAATCAGACAAGCCGCAGTAATAAAAATGTGTTGGAAATTGAAGGCAGCACTTGAGGACTCTTTGTTGGGGCACTGCTGGACAGAAATAAAGCAAGCATTGACAACACTTGACATGGGGAACAGCCATTACAACGCGGTTTTTACCACGCGCAGCTTTTACATCGCATGCGTTACAACGCATGCGATGTTACAACGCAATACCATTACAACGCAAGTCTTTACATCGACTTGCGCTAGATGGCGTGCTAACATTACAAATAGGAATAAACACACAATTGCTGACCTTGAAGTTGAATTCCTTATTTGTGAAGAAGGTTGACGTTGTGCCTCAAGCTCTTAAAAATAATTGGTGAGGAGAATGCATCGCGAAATGAAATAAACAATGCTGCATGTTGTTTGAAAAGTTTGTTCATATCGCCAAGTAGAAACGTGGTTGGCAGAATGATTGGCAATGGTGGAAGAAATTGTACAGATGAGAAAACTGTGCCTTAAGCATAAAATGGCGGCACGTAGTGTGACGCATTGCCGGGTGGCTTTAGGCACGTCTGTGCACGCCAGATCTCAGAAGCAAAACTCGGCAGTAATGAGTCCGTCATGAAGATTATGGAGACAACGAAAACGTCACAAAGGATCGCTGGGAATGCGCGTGCAGCAATTGTTTTGAAAAGGTAAGGTCGCGCCAGCACCAACGAACAATGCAGTTGAAGACAGTTAAATAACATATTTCTTTCATATCGCCGTAAATCAAGATGAACAAACGTTGAAGTTAATAAAATGCGGTGAAAAGAGCCCCTCGAACTCTGAAAGTGCTCATTAAATGGCGGTGCCATAACCGAGCACAGGAAAACACTCTTCCACACGATAACGATATCTCCCCTGATATCACAGTTCAAATCACAGTTCAAATCATGCAGGCAAAAAGAAATAGCTGTGCACATTAGGACCGAGGCTCTGCCAAACAACGCCAGGACGAAAACCTTGTGCATGTTGTTTTTAAGGAATAGGCAGCTAGGGAAAAACACTCGTTTCAGGGCAGCAGACGAGGAAGTAAGCAGTGCTGTATTCATGTAGTAGACAGAAAGGACTTCAAACAGCAAGTAGGCAAAAACGATTAGTAGCTTTGAAAGGCTGCACATTAAAGAAGCAGGAAACAACAAAGGATGTCGTCAGAACTGGAGAAAGCAGGCAGAGGAAATAGTGAAATAAATTGTCTCAGATGGCGGCAGGAAATGGCAGGAAGTAGGAACTGGCACATTAAGAGTGGGTTGTGGGCGACCGATGACAGGGTCACTGGTGGGGCTCCAGGTGCCAGTGTGATTTTAAAAGCTTAATTTGGGAAAATCCTTTACCTTGAGCGTGAGTTGAAAGGTTCTTCAGGTTGATGAAGTTCAGCACTCCTGGTACCAAAATGTAGTGTTGATGGAAAGGAACGCTCCAAGCCAGAAAATTAGTCTTGTAGATTTATTTGAGGGATATGGTATACAGAGATAAGATTTGAATAAAGCAGGAATCCAAGTAAGAGTCTATGTAAGAGAGAGCCCCACCAGGAGCAGCTTCCCTGCTGCTCAGCCCTTCATCCAACTGATTCACGCACGCACACATTCCAAACACTAACATTCTATCAGGCAGTCATACTGGCTGAGCAGCAGGATACCACAAGGAGTCTTCCCAGTTGCAGCCTTGATGCCCAGAGTGAAGTCCAGAGTACCCAGACGGTCCCTAAGGAAATGGTTGGGACAATTCATTGGTACCTTCCTAAGGAGGGGTTGGACAAGGGAGAGGATACTCCCCTGTCCTTTTTCCAGTTTTGCACCAGAGTGGGAGCCAATGTCTCCCTGAACTGGTTTGAACAGGACTTTGCATGAAGGGTAACCAAAGGTGCACTGCACGCAGACTATGTGGCACTGGCAAGCGCTCCCACCCTGCCCTAATACACTAAACCCTGTCTGGGAGGTAGTCAAACCTCCCTGTGATAGGTGGCCTATTGTTCTGCCTTCCCCTGCTCAAGTTTGGCTGAGGAGCAGGAGGGCAGAATCATGTCTCTGGTCGGCAGCAGCAATGTTGTGCTGTCCGGGTCTAAAAGACTGGTACAGGGAGCACCGAGGAACTTTACAGTGCTTGGAATCATACCTCCTACACCCTTTGCGGTGTGGCGGTATGATTCCAACATGTTTGATACCAAACATGACAGGGTTTATTACAGCCAGTTTCGAGATGGTCATCGCGTAATGATGAGGTGCCCCTCTATATGGCTGTCCAAATTATAACCTGGGAGAATGGACTGCGAAAGCTATAGGAGGGTCCTTTCATGCAGGGGCAGCCTCACACTTAGATCAAAGCACCCTGCTTTCAGGATTGAAAAGGCCTGCTGTGCGGGTGACTTATAGATTTTAAGTGCAGTGACCCTGGATATAGGGAAACCTATATCTTCTAAAGTGGTGCTAGCACCAGCTTACACAAGTGGCAATAGAAGGCCTATAGTGATAGTTTGAATGCTCTCCTATAAGTAGCATAATACATGCTTCAGCCTATGGGGGACCTCTGGGGTACCTATGCCCTGGGTACCTTAGTACCACATACTAGGAACTTATAAGGGTACCTCGGTATCCATTCTGAGATGTACCTAATTACTTACCATATCAATTTACGGGAAAAAGCATAGAGACTGGGTTGCTGATTAGCAGCATCCCAGTCAGACAAGTGAGAAACAGCGTAGCACCAGGCAAATGAGAGGGTAACCATAAAAGCAAATCCCACTATCCTACACTCTTTTCTAAATTCCTCTCTATCTTTGAGATACACCTATAAAGTGTTTATCTAAATAATCTTCATTAAATAAAACTTGGTTCAGCTGTACCGCAGATACTTACAAATACTGGCTTTGCTGTTTTCCTTTGTTATTTAAGATCATTGTTGCTGTTACAATGATTTACTCTGTGATGCTTAAGACAAATTCCCACAAATGAGTTCCATGTGAACTCTTGTTCCAAGTATAACTTGATACGCCTGTTCACATGGACATAAGGGTCACTCTTGTTTTTGTTCAAATACTCCTAGAGTCCAGGCGGACCGGCATATGACCCAAGAGAAGATGGAGGAGCAGCAAGACCTCAGAAGTCTACACAGCCTTCAAAACCACCATCACCATGCACCATCACCTCATCAGAGCCACAAAGAAAACTGCCATACACTAATGTATCAATGCCAATGCACATACAGCTAAGAAAACTTCACTGTGATTAAAGAATTTGCCATATCCAACATAGATGCCACTGACATCCCCCTCCCAAGCCTTCTTTGACAACCTCACCACCTTCTTCCACAGCAAGATCACAGACATCTACGACAGCTTCCCAATTCAGGACCCATCGACCCCACCCGGAACCACAGCACTCAAATGCTCCAGATCCGAGCTGGCCCTGTTCAACTGTATGATCCTCACTACCGACAACACCTTACGGATCATGAAGACATCCCCTCTGGAGTCCCCTCGGACCTCTAACCCCAACCACAACTTCAACCAAGCCAGCGCCACCATTGCCCCAAAACTCTACTGCACCATCAATTGCTCCATTGAATCCACCATGTTCCCTGATGACTGGAAACACACAGAGATCAACCCTGTACTGAAAAACATTTCTGCCAACCCAACAGTCTATCAACACCCAACTTACCTATTTCAGTGAAACAAACTTCATCTTGGGTACCTCCCAATCAGGCTTCAGAAGCAACCACAGCTCAAAGACTGCACTCCTTGCCGAAACAGACAACATCCACAATCTCCTCGACGGAGGTGAAAGCACAGCCCTCACCCTGCTGGATCTCTCTGCACTTTCGACACATCTACCTCCACACCCTCCACACAAGACTCCATGACGCTGGCATCTGTGGCAAAATCTTAGAGTTGAACTTCTCCTTCCTCACCAGCTGAACACAGAAAGTCTGCTCCCACAGTTCCCCTCAGAACCTACAGAGATCAGCTGCAGAGTCACTTAGGGCTCCTCCCTGAGTCCCACCCTCTTCAACATCTACATGGCACCGCTTCCAGCCATCATAGAAAACCATGGACTAAACATT
Source organism: Triturus cristatus (assembly GCF_964204655.1). Lineage (NCBI taxonomy): Eukaryota > Metazoa > Chordata > Amphibia > Caudata > Salamandridae > Triturus > Triturus cristatus. Next base: position 164,062,984 of record NC_140585.1, read on the forward strand.
ATCTCCTATGCCAAAGACACCCAGCTGATTCTCTCCCTCAACTATGAACCTACAGCTGTAAAGAACAACTTACACAATGGGATGAAGGCAGTCACCACCTGGATAAAGGACAGCTGCCTCAAATGCAACTCCAACAAAAGCAAAGTCCTCATCCTGTAATCCACCCCTCCACCTGGGACAACTCCTTGTGGCCCACAGTGCTCAGAGCCTCTCCCACACTCACTGACCACGCACATAATCTCAGTATCATCCTTGACTCCTCACTCTCAATGAACAACCAAATCAACACTGTCTCTTACTCCTGCTTCCATATGCCTCATTACTTTTAAATATTTTTATGTGGATCCCCACCGAGTACAGGAGAGAGGTCACCCAGGTGCTCATCAGCGCAAACTTGACTACGGCAACACACTATATGCCAGCACCACAAAGAAGCTTCAAAAGAAATTACAAAGAATTCAGAACGCTGAACAAGACTTATCCTGGAGAACCCCAGCAGAAGCCACAAAGTTGATCACCTCAGAAACCTTCACCAGCTCCTGATCAACAAAAGAATCACCTTCACGCTTCTCACATATGCCTACAAGGCCCTCCTCAACATCAGACCTGCATACCTCAACCAACGCCTCTTCTTCTATGCTACCACCAGACACCTCCACTCTGCCAACCTGGCCCTGGCCACTATTCCATGGATCCACAAGACCATGGCTGGAGGAAGATCCTTCTCCTACCTCACCACAAATACCTGGAACTCTCTTCCTCTGCATCTCAGGCAATCAGCCTCATTGCCTCAATTCAGGAAGGACCTCAAGACTAGGCCTGGGCTAAAATTCCGTTCCGCTCGTGGAAAGTGCGATAATTTGAAATTTTCGCGTTCCGCGGAGAGCACGAAAATGTAAAAATTTCCGCAATCCGCATTTTACCGGAAATTTTTTGCTTGCTCGCGCTGTAAAATAATACATTCTCGCGTGCGCGCGATTGCCTTACCTGAATCCCCGTGTTCGCTGTCAAGTTTTCCCGATCAGGTCGCGTTCTCCACGAGATGTTGGATTGTTGGTAGCCATTTGCGATGTCTCACGACAGTTCGCAGCTGCAGTAACGTCATTCATCGCGTGATCACGTCTTTCTTCTCGCGATCATGCACCGCGAGACAAGTGAAAACAAGATGGCCGCGCCTGTGAGCAACCGCATGGGTAAGTTGGCGAGCCGCGACCACGCAGAAAATACCGCGAACGGGCGGGAAAAAAACTTCTGCATCTTCGCGATATTTCCGCGTGTTTGCGAAGATTTTTAACATTTTCACGATAATTTGCGAAAGTGAATTTCGCAAATTCCGCCCACCCCTGCTCAAGACCTGGCTCTTTGACTGAACTCGCTCTACGATTGAACTGCAACACCCACTCCCCAGCACCTTGAGACCCTAACGGGTGATTAGCTGTCCCATATAAGAACCTTGATTGATTGATTGGAGAGCTGCACATAGCAAAACTAACAGATCTAAAACCCACCTGACATACATTCCCTTACAATCATATATATACTGCCCAAAACATATATTTTTATTTCCTCTTCAGAATGTGCCTCCCAATCCTTAGAGTATAGGTTGCTGCTTGTGCTGCAGAGGATGAGAAGTGTCACTGAGGTGGAGACAACCCTTCTACTAAAATTTGTGATGTAATACTAGAAACAACTATATGGCTAACAGACCATTGAGGACATGTGGAAAAAATGGCAGGATGACAAGTGAAGGAGAAACTCTCCATGATTAAGCTTGCTAGTCTTTTTCCAGGAGGACCAATTGGAGTCCATCTCGTCCTGCTCCTACCATGCACCCCCTTCTACTATATGGGCTGCCTCTTCAAGACAACATTAATGTCCCAGTCACTTACCGGTATTCTTCATTACTACGAGTATAGTCTTCTTTGCCACATGATTAACAAAGTGAGCTTCAGCTCCATACCAGAACCCTCCAAAGCAAAATTTAGCCTCCCATGCCTGCCATCCCTTCTCAATATGGCCGACCCAATTCACCCTTGACCTCTATAAGAGGCGGGCCGGCCCTAACTATAATCTTTTTCTATCTACAGGACGTGTGCAACTCTATGTGTGGAGATAGGACACTGCATATTCAAGTGTAAGTGGGGCTGGGTTCAGCTCCTCCCTCTCATCTTACCAGTTATTGGTCCATCAAGTCATACCTAACCTCCTATGGTGTGTGGCCCTCTACGAGGAATGCACAAAGCACAACAGTTACCCACACCCAGTCATGTGTCCCAGAGACAGGCTGTAGGCACATAAGGTGTACATTCCTTGTTTGTGCCAGGCCCACATTTTAAAAGGTGCACCTGACGCAAAGAAAGAAAATGCGTTCTATTAGGATGAATGTGCTGCCTCCAGGGCAGCCGCGAACTTGCACTGCCTGGGGGCAGCGCATTCATGTGAAAAACAGAGCACCTGCTTTGAGGCTTGTTAGAACTTGGGGTCTTGAGTTGGCAGAGGTAGGTACCTTTGACCAAATAGGGACCCTTGCTTCTTGTCAAGGTAAGGGAGATACACACTTTAGATAACCCCTGCTCACTCCCTTGGTAGCTTGGCAGGAGCAGACAGGCTTATACCAAAGGCAATGTGTAAAGTATTTGTACCAACACTCACAGTAACACAGTGAAAACACCACAAATGGACAGCACACCCGTTTAGAAAAATAAAATATCTTTATCTAAACTAAAAAAGACCACTCAGTAGAATGTCCTTAAAAAGGGTTGTTGCAAAAATAAACTTGTAGATGATAAATGCGACACTTTAATTTCAAAGTACCTGGGATGCGTAACGCAAAACAAAAGGCCCACAGAGAAGGCGATGCGTTGATTCTTCCTGTGCTCCTTTTCCGATGCAACAAGATGGCGCCTTGATGCGATACGACGATCCGGTGCGATGCAACAAAATGGCGTCTCTGTTGCGATGCAACAACATGGAGGTGATGTGTGCATGCCTGACAGCCATACGGCGAACCCAGTGTTTTTCTGAGCCGCGACAGGCCCTGCAACATGCTTCTCTGGTGAGGCAACATCACCCTCGGTGACAACGACACGCTTCTCCGGTATTGCCGTGGCGATCAGCGGTGGTGCACTTCCTCAGCGATACGACAGCCCTGCGACACGCTTCTTCGGTGATGCAACGGCACCCTCTGTGTGAACAGCGGCAACGGCGACATGCTTCCTCGAAGATGCGACAGCGGCTGCTGCTGTGGCGTCATGCTTCTCTCTCATTGCGTCGCGCCTCCAGCTCCCAACAGCAAAAAGGCCTCACACACAGTTACAGGCCCTCCTTGCAGACTGTAACTCCCAGAAAGGAAGTTCAGGGAAGCTGGGGGTGAAGTCCTTTTGTGCCTGGGACTTCAGGAACAGTAGGTCAGCTCTTCTCAGGCCCTTGGAGACTTTTCTTCAGATGGGCACAGCACACAGCAAAGTCCTTCTTTAAGCAGGTGACACAGCACACAGCAAAGTCCCTTAGTCATCTCCTCAGTAGAAACAGCAAACTGCAGGCAAACCCCAGACACACAGCAAGGGCAGTACTTCTCCTCAGTCTCTTCAGCTGATCTTCTTTGGCAGGGATTCCTCTTGATCACAAAGTAGTCTAACTTTCAGGGGTCTCAGCTCTCATATCTATACCCCAAAAGTCTTTGTTCTCTATGTGTAAGGGGTCCTGGACCCAGTACAAATCAGTTCTGGGTGCACTCTGCCAGTGCACATCTTCTTCCTTTGTAAGTGTGGGCCAGGGCCATCAGATACACCGCAGGCGGTGGAGCCAGCATTGTGGAAGGCAGGCACAGCCCTATTCAGGCCCGGTGGCTGCTCCTCCCACCACTCCAAATGCAAATAGGTCTATTCAGCCTAGTGCTGACTCACCTAGCCTCCTGGAGCCACCCCAGCCCCTGTCACTCTCAAACCAGACAGTCAATCCACAAACAGGTAGAGGCACACAGAAAGGTTGAACAAGAAAATAGCCACTTTCTAAAAGTGCTATTTTCAAACATTGAATTTAAAAACTATCCACCCTAAAATACGTGTTATTAAATTCTGAGTTCAGGGATACCAAATTCCAAATTTCCATCTTGATCCTATGGAAGGATATGCAGGTAAACATGTTACACAGCATTTCCCATTTTGTCCTATGGGCAAGACAGCCTTTCAATAGTGAAAAACAAAATTGCCAGTGTTTTACTATCAGGACATGTTACCCACACTAGTACATGTCCTACCTTTCACATACACTACACCCTGCCCAGGGGGGTACCTTGGGCCTACCATAGGGGTGTCCAATGTGTAAGAAAAGGGAAGGGTAAGGCCTGGCCAGTGGGTGCACGGGCGAGGTCGACATGGCACTTAACAAACTGCGCACAGGCACTGCGGTGGCAGGCCTGAGAGCTCTTTTCAGTGCTACTCATGTGGGTGACACAATCAGTGCTGTAAACCCACTGGTAGCATTTGCATTACCAGCCCTGGCACACTCAGAGCACTTTACTAGGGACCTACTGGTAAAACAAATATGCCAATCATGGATAACCAATCACAATAACAATTTACACAGGGTGCACTTGCACTTTGGAACTGATCAGCAGTGGCAAAGTGCCTAAAGCATCTAAACCAGCAAAAATGAAATCCAGCACAGTGTCAAAAATACAGGAGGTAGAGGCAAAAAGTCAGGGGAAACCACGCCAAGGATGCCAGGTCTAACAAAGCTGCTGCAGGGGATGTCTGGGGGGACCCGATTTCCCCCCTCTAGATGACTGTCATCAGGGGATGAAGAGGGGGTGAACAGACCTGACAGCTTCTTTGTCTCTGTGGCCGTGTCTGTAATATGGCAAAGGAATTCCCTAATTTCCATGAGTGCCACACCCCTATGCAAATACGCCCTCTGGTGATAGTGTGGCGCTTTATCAAGCATCTGCGGCCCTTTCTGTAATACAAAAGTGCCCTAGAGCATGCAAAGCAGGGGACAAATGCCTGTTGTGCCCCCAATGTACTTCTGTAATACGGCCACTAATGATTACAGCAAGAAAATGACAAATTTCTAAAAGTCGCATTTTCAGAATAGCAATTTAAACCATGGGTTAATATTTTAAATTGTGATTCTAGAGACACCAAACATGAAGGGGTCACCTGTTACCATTTGGAAATTACACTTAGACAATGTGATAGGGTAATTTCAATGTTATTCCATGGGAGAGATAGGCCTCGTATTTGTGAAAAACAGGTGTATGTGTTTTTCACTACCAGGACATGTAAAACTTAAAAGTACATGCCCTAGTTTGTTTCACTAATAGAATATCGAGTACAAAAATATCGATGAAAAAAATATTGAATTAAAAACATAGAATGCAAAAATATCGACTCCCTATATGTAAACAGTTAACAGTTAAGTACAAAAATATTTGAAAAAATAATAATGTCAAAAATATAGTTGTACAAAATATTCATATATGTAATTAATCTATATATATGTACTTTAAAACAATTATCAAACTATTAATTTTAATGTATTTTATCATTTAAAAAGTATATAAAATATACAAATACATTTTAAATAAAATACATATATATATATATAGATATCTATATAAATATATATATATATATATATATATATATATATATATATATATATATATAGATATAGATATACATATAGATATATATATATTATCTACTGGCGGTCGATAGTTATAGTTAGGACCGTGTTTTCATAGGAAATCTGAAAATTCTATTTTGAATAACTTTGGCGCCGGTTGACGAATCCTCGCGAATTTTTCAAAATAGGTGGGGCACTCCGCTCCGCTCCTACCCTGAAAGTCTTGGGGTGATTAGTCAAGCGTGGGCCGAGAAAAAAGGGGAATCCCAAAACGCGTTTTCCCCATGCATTTTTCCATAGGGACCTTTAGTCCAAGGTACAGCCCGAACAGCTGAACAGAATTACTTGAAATTTGGCAGAGAGGTAGTCCTCAGGTCAGGGATGTGCCTTTTGAATATCTGGAGTCAATCTGTTCTGTAGTTCCTGAGAATATTTCAGTTAAAAGTACATATATATCTATAAGCGCGCACCGTGCGCGTACGGTAAGCATACCGTATGCGCACGCTGCCGTGCGCGAGCGTAATTCTGATTGGTGGTTACATGACAGTAAACATTCCAGTCGGTCGAAATCAGGAAGTGTCGGCTGCCATTTTGTCTCTCGCAGTCTGAGGCAGTGAAAAACAAAGGTGGAGAACGTGAAAAGGGGGCAGGGTGGACAGTTCCTGACCCCCTAGCCTTTGTCAGGGGGTCACTGAAGGACCCCAAGGGTGAAAAAAAGATTTATTTTTTTGACATAAAAGCGCGGGGTGCGCGCATGGCACGCACAACGCATCGTGGGCGCTCGGTGCTCGAAGCGCACCGAGTGCCCACAGCGCACGGTGAAAAACCTGAAAAAAAATATATTAATAAATACATAACTTAGCATTTAAAAAAACGTACAAATTCACTTAAAAAACCATAGGTTTCACACACGTTATAGTTAGGAATTAGCATTTAAAAAACCTTGCAAATTCACTTAAAAAACCATAGGTTTCACTCACGTTATAGTTAGGAATTAGCATTTAAAAAACCTTGCAAATTCACCTAAAAAACCATAGGTTTCACACATGTTATAGTTAGCTGGACATTTCCCTCGTAAAAAAACAATGAAATTCCCCCGTTATAGTTAGTGCAGGCAACTTGAAGGACTGGGTTATTCTAAGACCCAGCGGTGCCAGGGGACAACACCTGAAACCTTCGTGGGTTACCTGTTCTGGCGTACAAAACACAGAGACACGGGACACTTCCAGCGACGTCAGAGATCAGCGTTTATTTACTGCAGGGATACAGAAATCACAAGAAGTACACAACGTGTAGGTTCTCGGAGACGGCTTCAAATTGCAAAAGTGGATCGCTCCTTTTATACACGTTTTTGCCATTGCACAGTATGGCAAACAAAGGTTACAACTCAGTTCCCACAATAAACTTCAAAAGAGTCGTGTTCATGTTTCAAGAGGCCGGAACATAATTACAGCAGCATTGCCGGTTCCCAACTGTAAAAACATGTCTACCTCGCAATAAAACATATTCCATCCTGACCGTAAACACATTAGGAGAGGGGACAAAAACAGATGCAAAGAAAGGACAAGGATGCACAACAGGCTAGAAAAGAGTGTTAAGACTAATAAAGGAAACTTGATGACTGGATCAAAGACCTCGTGTCCAATGCATGCATGACTGAAACAATAGACTAGCACGGCAAGATGAGCCTCGAGCGGGGCCATCTGCCTTCGCCATGCATTTCCCTTATCGTAAAAGTCACCCTCAAAGAAACACGTGTACCTCGTGTAAGCTTGGGCGTCCCAGGGTCACGAAGCGGACAAAGTCCGTTCGCTGGCTACTTGAGGGCAAGAAACAAAATGGATGCCGTATCTAAAATGGAACCCGAGGGTTCGGATGAACAAACCCAAAAATGAGACGAACCATACGTGGTTGCATAGCGAAACTGCGTACACCCACTATACTCGTCATTTGCGGTTCATAGACACCAATCTCATCCATATTCGTCACTCAAAAAGTGCCGTTCCGTCTCACACGGAACCTCAGACGCTCCTTTTGCCCTCATGTAGGCAAGCACTAGTCAAGATCGGAATCGATTTCAATATTCATCAGGTCGTTCAGCTGCTGCTGGAACATCATTCTATTCATCAACGTCTCCTTGGTAACAGATGGCCGTCTTATACACGTTGTAGCACAGAGGCCACATAAGGCAGGACCACACTGTACACAAAGACAACACGTGAATAGAAACGTTACAACAACCCCTACGATCATCAGAATCTTCCAACCCCAAGTTGACATCAGACCCCAAAACCATCCTAGAAGTGTCCAATTACCTTCGTCCACGTGTATGGACTCGGAAATCTTGTGCAACTTTGAGATGGCTTGGTAGACAGTTGGAGCATTGTCAGGAATGAAAATTCAACAACTCGAATGGATAACTTTAGACACACCACCTCTATCCGCAAGAACAACATCTAGAACCATCCGGTTCTGCAACGTCATGAGTCTATCCGCCTGAAGTTCAGCTGTTAAATTACCAAGGGCACTCGCGGTAATATTAGCAGTCGACTCAACTACCCGGGTCAACTGTCTTAGGTTCCTACTATTAACCATAGGTCCCCAAAACGGCAAGAAACCCTTAAAGAAATCTCCTGCTTCTTGACCGGCAGTATCCTCTTTGCTAATAACGCCTCTCACAACTCTAGTCTTGTGATAGTCTGAGGCAACTGTGAAAGTCGGTGGTAAAAGATTCGCAATATAACAGGTACCCGAAAAATCACGGGGTAACCACGTATATGCGCGTTCATAACATACGAAATAAGTGCCCTTAGCAGTCAGAAAAACAGGGGAAGAGAGCATCGGTAGGACATACGTGTCAGTGCAAGCACTGTTCCCAAGTTGTGCTCTCGGATTTCGACCCAAACCTTTCAAGCAGAAATTACCGAGGTGTGGTACGATCCATATTGGGGACGAGCTCTTAAGCTGTCTATCACCCACTGACGTACTATACTCAGCCTCACTCAGATCCTTATAGGCTTGCACCTCTTCATCTGGGATGAGCGATGCATCAAAAACATCTCTATCTAAATCCGCTATCGCTATCGCCAAAGGCTTGTGGTATGGCCCAGGACCAAAATTGACAGAGCGTGGCTCTCGACTGGGGTAGGAATCTAGTGCACTACGAAACATAGTTTGGAATGCTCGAGCTGAACCCTGGGAGCTGTAAGGAAGGACCAAATACGGAATACCCCTATCCATGGTATGTGGCATTAACCCACACACCCAACAGTTGGTAGTATTCATCACCAACTGATGCTGATGTAGGAGTTGAACGAAGGAGTTATTCATAAATTCCGCACGTCTGACCTGTTCGTGTTGAGGCAAGGGATGGAAAGAATGTGGGGAAACAGTGGTGATGGAGCTTAGTTTAGGAGAAAGGGTAGGTGAAACAGAAGGTAATAACAACTGTATTCCAAAATACACTCCGCCCACCAATAACATAGACACAGTCAGAAACAGTAGGAATACCTGAAACAAAAAACATTTTGTTCGTACAACCTTACGTAATTCTGATCTCTGCGCCGACATCCTTTCTACTTCCACCAGCTTAGAGAATGCCATCCTCTACAAACCGTCCGTGACGTACTTGACGCACTTCGTTCTGAGTAGCGATTATCAATTCCCAGGAGTTCCCAGGAATCGACAAAAGTAACCGACCTAGCGTCAGAAATCTGCTAAACATAAAGGAGTACCCGCACGGCCCTACGGTAACCCGGATGGTAGGGTTTCCTCAAAACGTTCAGTTTTAATACAAATCTCTTAGCAGTGAAAAGCACATAAAAACTCAAAAAGAAAGGATATAATTGTCCATAACGTTCATAGCACCAAAAAAACAAATATACAACTAATTTTTATTAGTCCTTGAGCGAAGAAAGTATCGACTTCTTCCAGGTCGAGTTTGCTCCACAAACAATTGTTCAGCTGGCGCAACAGTGTTCGATGAAGTGAACGACGAGTCAGACCTTGGGTTCTCTGCTACTGATGACTCCACAAGTGGGTTTGGCAGCGACAAATCATCCCCTACAAGTTGAGCGTCACTAAACGGCACAAAGTGTAAAGGAGTCTCAGTTTCCGTTGCCGCAATCCCAGTTCGCACCCAACCGTCTGTTGGCGAGGGGATCGGTACCTTTTTCGTGTGGCTGGCGTGGACCCAGTTCTTCCGGCCCTCCAATCGAACCGCAGTCCTCGTCGTCAACAAGACTTAAAAGGGTCCTACGAATCTTGGCTCCAAGTTACGTTTCCGACCAAAATTTCGGGTAACGACCCAATCGCCTGGCCGGAGCTGATGTCCAGGACCCTCTGTCTGCGCCGGTAGAGCTTCAAAGACCTGTTGATGGATTAACCGTAGTTTAGTGGTCAAATCATGAAGGTAATCAATTAGCATTGGATACTCAAGACTATCAAAGGCCTTAGGTCTCGGGACTCCCCAAATGTTCGCAGGGCGGCTGAACACAATCTCATATGGGCTAAGCCCTACTCGAGAGTGTACAGTCGCTCTGGTTGATAGGAGAGCCAGAGGCAAGGCATCAGGCCATGATAGACCAGTCGTAGCTTGTATCTTTGCAAGTTTCAGTTTCAGGGTACCATTGTACCCTTCAACCAAACCCGCTGCCTGAGGATGATTAGCACTATGGAATTTTTGATGAATTCCAAGGCCCTTACACACACTCTGCATTACACTTCCCACAAACTCACTTCCATTATCCGACCACACAATCCGTGGCATTCCATACCTAGGAAAGTATTCCTTCAGCAGGATTTTCGCTGTGGAGAGAGCAGTATTATCCTTAAGAGGATAGGCCTCAATCCATCTAGAGAACGCACAAACCACAACCAAAACATACTTCAGGTTATTGCATCTCTCCATATGGATAAAGTCCAGTTGGATAACCTCGAAGGGACAAACAGGGGGAGCAAAATGACCAGGTGGAGTGGGGGTGCCCTTGCCAGGATTGTGCATCAAACACACCATGCAATTCTTAACCACTCTCTCAGCACACTTAGTAATACCCTCATTCTTCCATACAGGGGACAAGAATTTACATATCCCTTTTGCACTGATATGTGACAACCCATGAGCCATCGTCACAACAGCTAACACGTACGCATCTGGTAACATCCACCTCTGACGTTCCGTCAAATCAACCCAACATCCATGCATATCCAACCTTCCCATACTTTCTTTCCACTTGGTCTTTTCAGCTTCAGTAGCTTCGTTCTGAATTGCTTTCACACTCTCAACAGTGTCTTCACACATACCAGTCTCCGTCGGCCATCTTACTGAACTTGTCACGTACATTCGGGTTGTAAGATTCTTAGCCGTTTCCTTAGCAATCTCATCCGCAAATGCATTACCACGACCAACATCATCCGTCACTTTCCGATGTGCACTACATTTAACAATCGCCACTTGTTTAGGCAACGTAAGTGCATCCAAAAGATCATTCACGAGCTGCCCGTGTTGGATCTTCGTACCATGCGATGTCATAAATCCTCTTTCTCTCTACAGTCTTCCAAAACTGTGCGCAACGCCGAATGCGTACTGACTGTCGGTAAACACATTCACTCGCTTTCCCTTAGACAAAACACATGCTCTTGTCAATGCAATCAACTCTGCCGCTTGTGCTGAATTCTGATTCAATCTCGCAGTTTCCACAACCGTGCTCAACGTCACTACAGCATACGCAGTCGTCACATCGCCATTCGACAATTTAAAACAAGAACCATCAACATACAACGTACCATCGGGATCTGTCAATGGAGTGTTTTTCAGGTCCACACGACCCTTTGTTTCTTCCTCAGTTCGTAAATAACAATCATGTGGTGGTACATCATCTGATTCCATATTAATCGGCAACAATGTCGCCGGATTCAGTACATTACAACGCTTGATCTGTACATGACTTGCCAAAAGGGTCAGCTCGTACCCAGACAACCTTGCACTCGTCAGATGTTGAGTTTTTGTCCGATTCAAAAGAGTGTCAACTGCATGCGGAACCATCACCATGAGCATATTATCCATGACAAGGCCTGCGGATTGTCGAATAGACGCCGCAGCTGCCGCCGTCGCCCTCAAGCAACTCGGCAACGCTCTAGCTACCGGGTCTAAGGTCGAGGAAAAATATGCACACGGGCGCTGCTTGCCACCAAATTGTTGCGTTAAAACACTCAACGCACAACCTTCCCTCTCGTGGACGTATAGTGTAAATGGCTTGCTGTAATCAGGAGTACCTAACACAGGAGCCGAACACAACGCATCACGAAGTTCGGAAAAACTTTTCTGACTTTCCTCCGTCCATGGCAAAGGAGTCGAAACATCCTTGCACGTGAGAGCTATCAATGGCTTCGCTAACAGTGAAAAATTTGGAATCCACTGTCTGCAGTATGACGTGATACCTAAAAAGGCACGCACATCTCTCTGAGTCGTCGGCACAGTCATTCGAGCAATTGCTGCAATTCTTTCAGGGGTCAACCTTCTTCCCGCCTTTGACAATAAGTGACCTAGGTAGGTAACTTCTTGACAACAATATTGCAATTTAGAAGGTGACACCTCGTGGTGTAAGTCGCATAGATGCTGCAACAGTGACACAGTAGCAGTCTTGCAAACTTGTTCAGTGTCTGCAGCTACCAACAGATCGTCAACGTACTGAATCAAGGCCGCACCAGCTGGCAGCACAAATGCATCAAGTTGGCTCTTAAGAGCTTGGCTGTAAAGCGATGGGCTCTCACAGTAGCCTTGAGGTGCACGTTTGAACCGGAAGCCACGACCACCTAATGAAAAACCGAACAAATCACGACTTTCCTCACCAATCGGAATGCTGAAGAACGCATTCTTCAGATCAATTACCGAGAACCATGATGCAGAGGCTGGAATCAGAGTCAGTAAAGCTGTAATATCAGGCACCACAGGAAACTGCGGGACAACAATTTTATTTACCTCCCGTAAGTCAATAACTAGACGGTACACTGGAGGCTTGGAGGGATCAGTTCGCTTCAGAATAGGCAACACAGGACTATTACACACGTTACCTCGTGTCTCCTCAATAACATCTTTATCGATCAAATCATAGATGATCGCTAATAGTGCCCGTTCACCATCAAGGGAGATACGATACTGGGGTATGCGTGGTAATCGCGCATCAACTTTCAATTGAACAACATAAGGTGGTATATCCAGCAGGCCCACATCATTGGGACCTGTCGCCCACAAAGAAGCCGGAAGAGAACTCAATTCCGGTGGGAGCTTATCGATCGACAGATACATAGGGGAAATCACACTCTGACCCAATGTAAGCTCCACTCCCGTAGGAGAGCAGTACAAAGTCACATGTAACCTTTTCAACAAATCCAAGCCCAAAAGATTCTCACCACAACCAGTAGTCAAAATCAAAGGAGCTTCTAACTCATGAGACCCAATCGTAAGGGGCAAGGGGCTAGAAACTGGATTGCTAATGGGGGTGCCAGAGAATCCAACGGAAACATTCGTTAAGCCAGACAAAGGCGCGCCAGGGAGTTTCGAATGCATGATGGAACTTTTTGCTGCACCAGTGTCCAACAGAAAAGGCTCAACGACGCCCAATGTGGCAACTGCGACATAAGGCCCTCTCTGATCAACCGGAACTGATACTTCTCCCTTCCTTTGTCTATGGCTGTCCTAGTAGATACCGTCCGCATCGACATCACGCTCGACGTAATAGTCGTCCACATGATACTGTGCAGATCTACCAGACGAGAGGTCGCGTCGATCGAAACAATTCTGCGAGTCTGAGGAAGTGTCAAGACGCTCGGCCTGATTCTGAGTAACTCCGCGACCTCTACCACGTGAAGCTTGTTGAGGACCACTACGACCTCCTCGAGCCGACACACCATTGTTCCTATCACGGAGAACTGGACAATTAAACTTCAAATGACCCTCCCCTCGACAATATGCACATTGATTATATCCCAACACAAAGCGAGGTGCGGGAGAGTCAGTGCGCACCTGCGATCTGGGAAACTGCGACTGTGATCGATTTGGCTGTTGCGAGTCATTGAAATTTGAGCGCGGAGGATACGCTTGCTGCAACAAGACCTTAGTTTTAAGATCCTTCGTTTTCTTATCTGCACGTTCACTTTCTTCCTTTTCTCTGTTTTCGTAATATTGTGCCGTAGCCAATGTTTGAGCAGTGGTAGAAACAGCCCACGAACTCTCAGAATTCTTCAACTTGTTGCTGAGTTCGGGCAACAAGTTCGATACGAACTTATCAACGAACAACCGCTGACCACCCTCCGAACTCATGTGCTGACCACTATGATCAACAAATGCTTCCTCAAATCTCGTAAAGAAATCGGAGACACTCTCATCCCTCTTTTGTTTGCACGCGGACAATTTGTCCCAATTGATGCGCATTGCTGGCATAAGCGTTTTCATAAGAGTAATTATCCTCTGGGGCAAATCCACAACAAGCTGTTCAGGTTTAGCCCCACCAACTTGCTGGGCATCTGCCGCCGTAAGGGCAGCCCAGTCACCGCCCAACTCAGCCGCGTAATTTTCGTGACGAATTTTCGCCCAAATCGGCGGAGGCACTACATTGCCAAACAACATGTCAATATCAGCAAGATTCATAACAGTAGCATCCACTAATTGGGACAACTCCTTATAATAGCCTGCAGGATTTTTACGGGGATCGGGCAAAGTTTGCTTCACCTGTAAAACCTCCGATCGCTTCCAAGGGAGGTGTATCCACACTCTCTGAAAACGTCCTGGGACAGCAGGATTAGCATTAGGATCACCTGGCATCCATACTGGGGGAACCTCCCGCATAGGATATTGACCAGGTTTTGCCATCCACTCTGCAGTCTCGTCTTTAAACAATGCTCGAGGTTGCACTGTACATCGAAAGGATAACAGGCGTTCTAGAGCATTGCGAACCTTATCACCTACAATCACACCAGTTGTAAATTGATGCTGGAGCTCAGAAACCTCAGACGGTACATTATCGACCACATCATGATCCCACTCCTCCTTCAACGATTTACACATTTCCTCAAACACGAATCGTTGCGTGGGCGCATTAAACTGGGAAAATGTTTTAAACACTATACGCGAAGTGTACTTAACAGGATTACGAATCCATTTACGTGCCATTTTTACCAACGATTCACGTTCCCTACCATCAGGAAGCTGGCTGCGCCTCTGGGCAACATCCGAAAGAGTTGATCCGAGTATTGGCCCAAAAAGCGGAGAATAAAGAGTAGCAACAGCATTCAGGAGACGGCTACGAACAGAAGGAGAAGAAGAAGAAGCCACAGGAGCAGCGACAATAGGAGTAGAGACAGTAGAAGTGGACGCGGCACCAGGAGTAGCGGGAACGACAGGCTGAGGAGGGGCTGAGAAAGGTGCAGTTGGAAGAAAAGCCGGTAAAGGAGGATGCACGATTTGCGGCACAAGAGGATTCGGGAGAGCGGGAGGAACGGCGAGCTGACCAGCAGCCGCCAAAACAGCAGGTTGAGGAATAGGAAGAATCACAGGACCCACAGTATCGGGAGCATAGGGAGGTGGTGATTTCAACAGATAAGATAGTAGCGAATCTTCTATCACTTCTTCTCCCGTCTTATAACGCCCACAATAAACTGCTGATGACGTCACATATTACATCACTCATGACATGGTCAGTGACATCACTCATCACATCAATGATGACATCTGAAATGACACATTGTGGATTGCGGTCGCGCACGTTATAGTTACCTGATCTAACTATAACGTGGAATTTCATTGGTTTTTTACGAGTGAAATGTACAGCTAACTATAACATGTGTGAAACCTATGGTTTTTGTAAGTGAATTGGTAAGGTTTTTTAAATGCTAATTCCTAACTATAACGTGTGTGAAACCTATGGTTTTTTCAGTGAATTTGCACCGCGTACGGTAAGCTTACCGTAAGCGCACGGAGCGCGCTTACAGATATATATATTGATTTAAATGCTATTTTCTCAGGACCTACTGAACAGATTTACACCAGACCTGCAAAAGGCACATCTCTGACCTGAGGACTACCTCTCTGCCAAATTTCAAGTAATTCTGTTCAGCCGTTCGGGCTGTAGCTCGGACTAAAGGTCCTATGGGAAAATGCATGGGGAAAACGCGTTTTGGGACCCCCCTTTTTTCTCAGCCCCCGCTTGACGAATCCCCCTGAGACTTTCAGGGTAGGAGTGGAGCGGAGCGCCCCACCTATTTTGAAAATTTCGCGAGGATTTGTCAACCGGCGCCAAAGTTATTCCAAATAGAATGTTGCGGATTTCCTATGGAAACACGGTCCTAACTATAACTATCTACTGGCGACCGCCAGTAGATTATATATATATATATATATATATATATATATATATATATATATATATATATATATATATATATATATATATGAATGAACACCACATCCGACTCCTTCACATACAAAACAAGACACCAACACAGGGAGATTTTGTCAATAAAGGCCTTTATTTCAATATTTCGCTAAGACGTGTTTCGGCAACTGCCTTGATCACACAGTGAACACTCCATGGTTTGCATGCATTTAATTAAAACCAGTAGGGTGACCCAATCACATTACTTGAAGATTTTCAATGAATAAGGAAGACAGACTTTTCTATCGGCACATCAAAACAGTTAAAATCACTCGTCTTGTTTTGGCATTTACAATGGTGCACCCAGTGGATTGGCGATACATGGTAATCAATTCCATTGTACAAGATATATTCAGATACATATAACAATTAAAATTTCATTGTTGACTATTAATAAGGTTGGGTTGAAAACTGCATGTGCAAAAATACATTGTCTTTCCTGATTTCTCCATTATCAAACTTATGGAGGTCCAACTCTTGAACCCTCACGGAGTAGAGAATACCGGATGTCAATCTTGTATGGATGTGCAGCTTCCCATTTGCCTCCTAGGGGCATTTTCAGGGTTTCTAATGAACTGAGCATACCAGGATCTGAGGGGAAAGTTTTAAAATTTAAGATAAATAAATACCGATGTCTAAAATCTGGTTTGCAAGGTGGTCCAAAATGCTTCTCGGTCTGATAATTATGTTACTGCCAATATCCCTGTATCTGGTGCAAGTGCAATCTATATCCTGTTATATTGGCGAACATGATCAGTGCTAACAAACTTTCCATATTAAAGTGCTAGTGCATCACAGTACTTGTAATATATTCTAACAGACCAGTTATTTATTTCTTTATACTTCTCTACAGACCACAATTAAGACATTCAAAAACCCCTGTTACTCTTTCTATTCTCCAGTTGGATAGCACCTTTTGCTTCTAATTACAATGTATCCATCTATACTTCCAACTCCATAGGGTACAGTAAGACTCAACAGTATCATTTTTCTAATCATTTCTCTCATTTGTATTGTTTTCCCTATTGCATGCCTTTCTTCACCCAACATGCAACTGTCACTGCTTTATGACAATTAAAAGTATGAAACGGATAACTGATTTAACAGAAATGGACATGCAGATCTTGGGCAACATTTAATCCTTTTGGCGCCTTTGTATTAAATAACATAATATACTTAGACTCCAATTGACGAAGTCTACCCTCTGTGTCACCCTCTCTTTGAATTTGGGGACTTGGTCAATTGCAAAGTAGGACAAATCATTTAAATTCCCTTTATGTACTTCATTTCAGTGACGTGCTACCACATAGGTCTTGTCATTTTTCTTGACAGCCCGTAAATGTTGTAGAATGCGAATTTGAACCATATGAATGGTGCTGTCCACATGCATTTTTGGGCAAGTACACTGCAAGATGTAAACAACATATTCGCTTCTACAATTCAGAAAATGTCTGATTTTCCATGGGCTGTGCATTAGTGGTGACATCACTAGTTTCTCATTACATCTGATCTTACATGCCTTACATTTAAAACATCTGTTTAAGCCTGGGACACTTTTCAACCAGCTTTCTGTTATGCTGACTTCAGGACTGCTGACTACCTGATCACCTCTCATTGATCTCGTCCTGTTGAAGGTGATCATGGGCTTTCGTGATACTATATCATTTAGGAGTGGTAATAGAGCATAGTTACCACCACCATTACCACCACCAAGCGTTTTGACCAAGAAATGGTCCTTGTACTGGTTACCAGTGGTGGTAACTGTGCTTTATTAAAAGCTTTTTCAAACCACACGACTTCTGGAGTGCTGTGAATTAATTGATGGAAGAGATTACAGCGAGGTATTGTCTGACCACGACACAAGCACCAGCGAAGTAAAGTGTGCAACAATTATGTACCGTTTGTTCTAAAAAAAAAAAATATATATATATATATATAAATATATATATATATATATATATATATATATATATATATATATATATTCACTGAAAAAAACATGGGTTTCAGGAACGTTATAGTTAGATATTATCATTTAAAAAACCTTTGAAATTCACTGAAAAAAACCATAGGTTTTGGGGACGATATACTTAGGAATTAACATTTAAAAAACCTTAGAAATTCACTGAAAAAAACAGAGGTTTCAGGGGTGATATAGTTAGAAATTAGCATTTAAAAACCCTAGAAATTCACTGAATAAAACAGAGGTTTCAGGGACGTTATAGTTAGATGGACATTTCACTTGTACGAAACCAGAGAAATTTGGCTGTTATAGTTAGTTGAGCTGACTATAACTCGCACACCCACTATGCACTGCTGATGACATCACATATTATATGACTCATGACATGGTCAGTGAGATCACTGATGACATCACTGATGACATCTCAAATGACATCACTGTGTCTTTGTAGGGGTGATATCTAGCTGATTGCATGAGTGTAGGGGTAGTGTCTAGGTGGTTTGATGAGTGCATAGGTACTGGCCGGGTAGTTGCATGAGTACAGGGGTAGTGCCAAGGTGATTAGAAGTATACAAGGGTAGTGCCTGGGCGATTGAAGGAATTCTTGGGTAATGCCTGGGTGATTGCATGAGTACAGGGATAATGTGTGAGTGTTTGGAAGAGTGCATGAGTAATGTCTAGGTAATTGCATGACTGCAGGGTTAATGTCTGAGTGATTGTGTGAGTCTAAGGGAAATGTCTGGGGATTAGAGGAATGCATAGGTAATGTCTGGGTAATTGCATGAGTGTAGGGGTAATATTCTGCTGATTGCATTAGTGTAGGGGTAGTGCCTGGGTGATTGGTGAAGTCCATAGGTAGTGCATGGGTCATTTTATAAGTGCAAGGGTTCTGGCTGAGTGATTGGATGAGTACAGGGGTAGTTGCTGGGGGATTAGGTAAGTGGATAGGTAGTGCCTGGGTGATTGTAGAAGTGCAAGGGTTCTGGCTGAGTGATTGGAGGAGTACAGAGGTAGTACCTGGGTGATTACAGGAGTACATAGGTAGCGTCTGGGTGATATTATAAATGTATGGGTACAAGTTAGGTGATTGGAGAAGTGCATGGATAGTGCCTAGGTGATTGAGGAGTATGGGAATAGTGCCTAAATGTATAGATGAGTGCATGGATAGTGTTAGAATAAATGGATGAGTGCAGTAAAATCAACTGTAAACATTAGTTCCCATTATCATCCTTATTACATTATTTCATCTTACCATTTTTAAAATACAAAACTCAGTGGAAGTATTTTACAGTAATTTTGTTGTAAACTGAATTTAAAATCTTTTAAACCTTCACAATTAACTCCTGTAAAAAAAAGAAGTAAAACTGTTATTGCCTATAATATACTTTTAAGAACACAATATAATTTTAGAATTACATAACAAACTGAGTCCTACTGAATTTCACCATACACAGTGATTTCAATGTAGATCATCGTACAACAGCGGGAACATCTCTCATTTATATTTCATATAATATAAAGATTAAATATATAAACTACTTCTTTCAAACACAATTTTACAAATGCAATATGTATTAGCACAAACAATAATGCAAACAGTAATTGTTCACATCTTCCCAATGGGCCGGAATAATGTTTTCAAATCCATTTACATTCAAAATATCCAAAATAAACTCATTAATTCCTGTTCACATCTTCCCAATAGGTTGAATGAAGTTTTCAAATCTTTGGCATCAAAAATATCAGATATGAATCTGGTAATTCGTAAGGCAACCTACATCTGAATTCCAAATGGGCATCATTGCAAGGTTTCCGTCCTTTATTGCACTATAACCCCTTCGGTGCTCATGACGGAACGGTTCCGTCATGAGCGTCGGTTGAGCTGTGCTCATGACGGAACCATTCCGTCATGACCACGCCCGCGCAAGAAACCGTCAGCACAGCGGCGGAATTCGCGCAGCATGGAAGGGGTTAAATACACAATATAGTGTTTAGATGCAGTAGTAGTTCGATCATGGAAAAAAATAGGCACTGCTTGAAAGGTTCTTCCTGAAATTGATAATTTACTTGCCACAACATTTTTTATTTTGGTTTCCAATTTTCTTCCATTTGCTCTACAATGTTGTAGCATTAAAATGATATATTTTCCAAATCTTTCTATATATAATGTTGAGAACATTTATGATTTACTATCAGAACATTTCATATCTTGATTAGCTGTTTTTACTAATTTGTTAAAAGATACTAATTTTAAATCTTGTATGGTTAAGTATATGAATCGTTCAGTTTTAGAAGAAAATGAACACTCTTCACATTTATGATCCCATCTGTAACTTAGCCCAAATACATTTTCAGTTTCTATTCTTTCATCTTACAATACTGCAAGTATAAACATTAGAAATTCTTGTGCATCTTGTTTTATATTGAGTGTAAATTGCGAAGTACCAGTACCTATATCCAAAAGATGCTGAATGCCAGAAGCAGTATGGATTTTCGTTCTATCAGTTGCCAACTTTTGAAAAAATATAATGATGAAGATCCTCTAGGTAAAAAACAACATTCACAATTACATTAGCATAGTAGTTGATACCTGAACTATTTTCTAGTTGGTACCCTACAATATCATCAATAGTGTCTGTTATAAAGAAGTACTCCGAGGCAAGTGTTAGTACAACGTCTTTATTCTGTCATCCACTCTCCGTAACTGACAGCCTGTCAACATTCCAAGGTGAACTCTAGAGGAACGTTCCAAGAGGGAGGAGGGGGCGGGGGAAAAGAGGGAAGCTACCACTAGGGAGAGAAAGGGGAAGAACATTGCAGTGGAGGGTACCAAGGAAGGAGAAGAACATTGCAGTGGAGGGTACCAAGGAAAAAGAAGGAAGATTACAACACATCTCCCTACGAAGGGAAGGGAAAAAAAAAAGAAGAGGAGAGGAAAGAGGAGGGGTACAAGGAATCTGAGAAGTAACAAAGCTTAATGTGAGTAACCTGGAAACCCCTAGGCCTAGGAGGCGAGGAGCGCCCAGCAATTAGAGAAAGGGGAAAACGCCCTGGTTACAAAATAGGAAACAGTTGGCAAGAAGGACAAATCAGGGGGGGTATGGCTTTGGCAAATGGATCTCTTCCCCTGATGGAAACAAAAGGGGTAACTCCCGTTCTCAAGTCACAAGATGTATGATATGCCCAAATTCTCTCTCGCAACATCTTATGTACATCCATATTGTTGGAACAAGCTAGATGAGTGAGATCTTTGATCCAAAGCAATGTCATCCGAATGAGTCATTGTCTCCTTCGCCAGATACGGTGGATTCCTCATGTTCGATGCCCAACTCACAAAGAAATGTCTTCATTTCCATAGGTAAGATTTTGATATCATTGTTGGTGACTATGCAAGCTGGCACACCTTCGCAAGGGAACGAGTCTCTTAAGAAGTCAATTAGAACTTTTGTTGAGACATGTGAGACACACTTGTATTTGATCCAGTGAGATGTGTAATCCATGAGAACAATCAAAAAACTCTTAGGGGCTCTTGATTGTCCCGCGGAACAGATTATTTCCAATGCCAACTTAGTCCATGGAGTCTTTGGAACTGCTGTGATATTGTCAGAAAGATTACAATTATTCTCTGCATTCAAACTTTTAACAACCTCAGATTCTGATACTGCATGAACCAACTCTGGCACTCCCCCTTCTGCAGAGATTTTAGCGCTTTGTTTTGAACTGATGAACGCTCCTGGGGAAGGTACGTCGCAGACAATGCTATCTACTCTTTGGCCTATTCCAGTGGACAACTCAGAATGACTGTATACATCCCTGCTGGTTTCATCCACCTCCTCTGCCATGAGAACTTGATCTTTACTGTTCGGGTCGAGTGCAATCCCCAGCTCTCTTTGATGATGCCACCCCAATAGATTAGACCCATTGCTTACCATGTATACTTTGCCCCATGTGGATCTTCCTTTGAATTTAATACACACACTCATCATCCCTACTAAGGGAATGCTCTCATCGGCATACCCTACTGCTGAAATGTCAGGTTCCCGCATATTGAGACAGGAGGTATTAAAAATGTCATTTATGACCTCAATATTGAATAAGGTAAATGGGGCATACGAATCGGCCAACACATCTATGGGTTTATTATTCACCAAGATGGTACATTTAGGATGTTCAATAGGCCTGCGATCACTGAATTGCTCTTGAGAAGTTGAGGAAGCTTGACAGTCCTTAGCTTTTACCTGAAAGACATACTTGGGGGCCAAATCCCCTTCACTGTGTAATAATTTCACACTATAGTTTTCACTGTTGTTACACACTTTACCCAAATGCCTCTTCTTGTTACATTTTACACATGTGACATTACGTGCAGAACAACGTACATCATTAGCAAGGTGATTGCTGCTGCCACATCTCCCCTTTCCACTGACCGATTGGTTATCATTGACATCACTGGTTCTAACTTTGAATACCTCGTTATCTAAGGAACTAGCCTGTACATCACTGCTATTGCAAACTTTAGCAACCAGTTCGTTGGGAGTCTTCATCTCTTTAATACACTTAGCAGTGTGTTCCACAGAGACTGCTATACTAACCGCTTCTTTTAAGGTGTTTTTTTTTGCCAGAAGCTTTTCTTGGATTCGACTATTGTTTGTACACCTGACAAGTTGGTCCCTGATGAGTGAATCGGTGAGTTCACCAAAGTCACATAATTGTGTCAGTCCTCTAAGTGCTGCTACATAATTGATAACCGATTCCTGTTTATTTTGGATGCGGGAAAAGAACTTATGTCGCTCCAAAACTACATTTACTCTATCACCAAAATGTATTTCTAACTTTAACAGTGTGACTTTAAACTCATCCGTGTCATCCTCATCCTCTTCTAGATCTGGTTCAGGTAAGGTGTCATAAATCTTCCTACCTTGTACGCCCAGATTATGCAACAGTATGTGTTGTTTGCGAACTGGTGAAAACCTTTCACCGCCTATAGCAATGAGGTAAGAGGCAAATAAATTTACCCAATCCTTCCAGTGAATTTCCGGCTCCCCGATTTCATTGTGGAACGGAGGAGGTTGGCTCATAGCTTGTCCAGCCATGTTTGGAGGAGGTTGCTATCCAGGCAAGCAGAACCGGAATGTCCACTGGAGGGAAGGAAACTTCCAATAACAGTGTACAGGGAAGGAAGAGCAGGGAGCCTCAGGGCGACTCACAAGTTGGCATAGAAGATACAGTACTATGCTTTAACTGGAACTTAAGTACAATGGATCGCCGACACTGATATAAGGCAGACACATTAAAAGGACAAAGAACGCAATCCCCCTTCTGACAATCTTTTTAACGAAGCATATACTATAGCAACAGCATGCATGTGAATCGCTATGCATGTGAAGGAAGTACAGACAACAAATGGATCAACATAGCTAGCAATAATTCAGAATTCTTTTGACAGTATTCAAAAGCCGGAAGTATACTGGCACAAAAGTACGTTATGATCACTGAAATCAGAACAAGGAATGCGCATTGCTGTGAAGGTGTATTTCTGCTTGGTAAAGAAAGAGGTGAAAAAATTTACAATTTTCAAAAACCATGCGAAATTGAGGAGATGTAGACTGATATGATGAGGTCCAAGATGAAATCCTGAGTAATCGGTCAGTTAAGGTGTGCGCATCACCGTGGAGTGAACACACACTGCTGAGAGACAGGAAAAGGGTGCAAGGCAGAACACCCAAAAGAAAATGAAGAGTAAGGGAACAGTGCCCCTATGAAAGCTGTATATATCACCAGAACCGCGTGCATACACAGTTGGGAATTAGACGGATGGGTGTGCGTGTCACCGTGTACAGGCGCACGCCAAAGCCAAATATTGTGAAGATATGCGTGTCACCATGACGGGTGTACACACAATACCAAATTAATGAAGGTGTGCGTGTCACCGTGTACGGGTGCACACATAGTTCACTGACCCACAATGAATGTATGCATAGGCAGTTCGAGGGTAAAAAAAAAATACAGTACCTGCGCCGCTCCTGACGAGTGAAGACTGTCCCACCAGGAAGGAAATAACTATTTTACCACAAGAAGCGCAAGCGTGGTGAAGATCTCGGAGAGCGAGACGAAAGTGCGCCACCCTGAGAGGAATGATCCTACCTCAGGATGCGCTTGCGCAAAGGAAACCTGATATCGAAGACAGCTGGACGATTTCCTTGTGTAGAAAAGAATCTCTTCAGGCAGACTGGTCTTGCAGGGATTCGAAGAAACGAAGAACCTTGGAAGAGGTTACACAGGAGGCTTTCTGCAGACTTCGCTCGTGACCTACGAGGCCGCCAGGCAGGCGAAGAAAATACTGTGTGCACCACCGAAGCATCTCAAAGGACGGAACAAAGGTTGACTGAGGGTAACTGATGAGCAAAGCAGAATTCCCACAGGCTCCCCTACGTGACCTCCAAGATTGCCGAAGTAAGAGCACCGGGTAATAAAGCAGGCAATGTTGAGCAGAAAGGATGATGGAAATATAACAGTCTTCCAGCCAGACTGCAAATCTTCTCAGGAACCAGCGATGCAGGACAGCAAGACAAGCACGCAGATGTACGGAATGGAGAGAGTAATGAAAGGGGAGATGACGGAGCTGGCCCCCTGCGCCAAACGTCACCAGTGTTATAAAGAAGTACTCCGAGGCAAGTGTGAGTACAACGTCTTTATTCTGTCATCCAGTCTCCGTAACTGACAGCCTGTCAACATTCCAAGGTGAACTCTAGAGGAACGTTCCAAGAGAGAGGAGGGGGCGGGGGAAAAGAGGGAAGCTACCACTAGGGAGAGAAAGGGGAAGAACATTGCAGTGGAGGGTACCAAGGAAGGAGAAGAACATTGCAGTGGAGGGTACCAAGGAAAAAGAAGGAAGATTACAACAGTGTCCATTTTCATTTTCTTTGCAGTTTCATCATTCTCTACAACTGTTTTCTTTTTTTGAATCTCAATGGAATATTTGTCATATTTCCATTTTTGACACACTACACGTTTATCATATATGGGATATTCATCTAAATTAGGAGCATAACGTCTTCTTAACTGATTGTACTCTCTTACACAATTTACATCAGCACGAATCTTTTTCTCATTAAAATCAATCAAATACAAACCATGGGATAAATAGTATCTGGATGGTTCATAAACTGTGTTCTTTTGTTCTTTTGTTGTTTTTGTTTTTATTACATTGTCCTCACCCTCTCTAATCCACCTGGTTCTTGCTATGACACATGATGTGTAATTGCTACATGGACATGGATGCAGGTTGTTCTTGGTCGGTTACTTGAGACAATGCAATGAATGCCATGCCTTCTTTAAACACTGTACTTTCAATATTTACCAAAGCACTATCTACACTTAAACCTTGAGAATTATGAATGGCTATTGCATATGCTAGAGAAAGAGTTAACTGTTTTCTATGAACAAACAAGTCTTTCATAAGCAAAAAACGAACAGCCCAATGTCCAATCTGTTTTACCTCTTCAATCTGATCAAATTTAATCTTCAAAAATTCAATTCCATCTCTGTTCTGATAATTAACAAAATCAACAACTTTTACCATTGCTCCATTCACTAAACCTTTTTCTACATCCAAATTACGCCGTAAAATTACTCTACAGTTTACACAAACATATAAACTCTTTTCTAAACCAGCAGTCCTAGATACAGACTTCTCCAAAGAATCCAATTTTGACTGTAATTTCTCAGAGAGAAGAATAGTAACTCCTTTGTGTTCCATTTTATCCATGGCTTCCATTTTTACTATTGGTTGTTTTTCCAGTTTTAAAAGTTATTGATTGAATGTAGAACACTCTTGCTGTGTTGGCATTAGGCAAACTATAGAATTATTTTCTCCAATTTATTATTTCAGATTCAATGTTTTCATTTGGAAACAAGTTCATTACTAGCTGACTTTGTAAAGCTTCTTTACCATGTTTGGTCAAAACACCAATTCTCATATCTTGAAGAATGTTATCAACATGTTTATCACTTGCTTCTCGCATATTCTTACTAAGGGGCCCATTAGGATGACGGTCATAAAACCACCCCGACTGCCATGGTAGCGGAAAACAACCGCCCGCCGGTACCGCGGCAAAACCGGAAGTACAATTAGGAGCAACTGCCGGTACCGCAGCGGAATGAGGCAAAGAAAAAACACTCGTAGTGGGGTGAGAAGGCCAAAATCAGTCCGCGGCGGTTGAATTCGCGGCAGAAAATCACCAAACCGCAGCCATGGCAATGGAGACACCGCAGGGAAAATTAGGATATCCCCGATGTTACCGTGGTACGCTCCGCTGTGTCGGACCGCCGTGGTCGCTAACAGTGATGAATGGGAGAGCCAGCGGAAGAGCTGTAGCATAGCCACCGTTGCGGACGCTCCATGACAAATATGGCGGTCGACAGAAAAAACTCACAACAAGGCCACAAAGTCACACAGCAAACTAGCCATGCACCCAAAAGCACAGAACACACCCCATGACACAACCACATGGCAACTACAAAAACACAAATCTCAGGACAACCCACACAACACACCTGACAGCAATACCCCATTTGGACACACCCACATAGCTGAGTATAAAACCATCCCCTTCCCTGACCAGAATCCTTTGCAAATCTTCACAACTGAAGGGCCCAACACCAAAGCACAAAGGAGAGGCAAATCAACATACCATCACTATTCACACCACACACCGTACCACCACGACTTCTACACCTGTACCTCTAACCCTTCTGTACCTCACACACCATACACATCACCACCCCCACCACTTACACACCTGCACCTCTAACCCCTTTAGACATCACACACCATGGCACCAAATAAAATGCCCAAATTCACAGAGAGTTAGTTGACAGTCATGGTAGATGAGATAATCAGAGTAGAACCACAAATGTTTGGTAACCTTGTCCAACAGACACCATTATCCACAAGAATTCAAATATGGGTAAGGATAGTTGACAAGGTCAATGCGGTAGGGACCACCCCGCGCAACAGACAGGAAATCATGAAGCGGTGGCATGACCTGAAGAGTGTTTTCAAAAAGAAGAGGAAAAAGAACCGTGAGCTGGCTCCGAGGACTGGCGGTGGCCCTCCCATTCCACCAAGAACATTCACTGCATGGGAGGAAAAGGTGCTTGCCATACTGCATCCAGAGAGTCTCACAGGAATAGCCGGGCGAGTACAGGCTGGTAAGTACAAACAAATGTAGACCATTACACAGCTATGTACTGTCCAGCACAACTACAAATCTACATCTCAGAGGCCCAAGTATATCCATATTCACCACAACATCCAACACATGTCCCACAGATGTAACATTCACTCCATCTGAATCACCCCAAAGGTAGCCAACATTTACAGGGTTGTATGTATCCAGGCAACCAGCACTACAACTCCCACCATGCCCCCTGTCGCACCCCTGCACACGATGTAGCATTCCCCACACCCAGGAACATTTGGAAGCCATTGTAAGGTTCGCCCTCAACTAACAGATAGGTAACCATCTTCCCAGTGAGGGCCGTTTGGGGGTGGGAGGCCAGCAACACAACTCCCACCATGCGCTCTGTCCCACACCTGAGCAGGATGGAGCACCCCACCTCAGAAGCATGTGGCAGAGATTGCATTGCTCACATCAAACTAACAGGTGGGTAGCCATCTTAACAGGGAGGGGTGTTTGTGGGTGGGAAGACTGTACTACAACTCCCACCATGCCCCCTGTCCCACACCTGAGCTGGATGGAGCACTCCCCCCACCCAGAATCATTTGGAAGCCATTGTCTCACTACAAACAAACTAACAGGTAGGTAGACCTCATCCCTGGGAGGTCTGTTTGGGGGGGCCTGTACAACAACTCATACAAGGCCCCCTGACCCACCCCTGAGAAGGATGGAACACTCCCCCTACCCAGAAGCATTTGGAAGCCCTTGTCTCATTACAAACTAACAGGTAGGTAGACCCCTTCCCTGGGAGGGCTGTTTGGGGGTAGGAGGCCTGCACAACAACTCACACCAGGCCTCCTGACCCACCTCTGAGAAGGATGGAGCACTCCCCCCACCCAGAAGCATATGGAAGCCATTGTCTCACTACAAACAAACTAACAGGTAGGTAGCCATCTTAACAGGGAGGGGTGTTTGTGGGTGGGAAGACTGTACTACAACTCCCACCATGCTCCCTGTCCCACACCTGAGCAGGATGGAGCCCCTCCAAAGCATGTGGCAGGGATTGCATTGCTCACATCAAACTAACAGATAGGTAGCCAGCTTAACAGGGAGAGGTGTTTGTGGGTGGGAAGACTGCACTACAACTCCCACCATGCCCCCATCCCACACCTGAGCTGGATGGAGCACTCCCCCCACCCAGAATCATTTGGAAGCCATTGTCTCACTACAAGCAGACTAACAGTTAGGTAGACCTCATCCCTGGGAGGGCTGTTTGGGGGTGAGAGGCCTGCACAGCAAATCACACCAGGCCCCCTCACCCACCCCAGAGAAGGATGGAGCAATCCCCCCACCCAGAAGCATTTTGAAGCCCTTGTCTCACTACAAACAAACTAACAGGTAGGTAGATCCCTTCCCTGGGAGGGCTGTTTAGGGGTGGGAGGCTTGCAAAACAACTCACACCAGGCCCCCTTGTTCCCCAGCTCATCAAGATGGAGCACTCCCTCCCACCCAGATGCATGTGTCAGCCATTGCACTGTCTACTTCAAACTAACAGGTAGGCAGACATATTATGCTTCCTTGTCCCACCACTGAGCAGGATTGAAGCCTACACCACACACACACACACACAGATGTGTCACAAATCCAACCAAATGTGAAACAGGTAAGTCGCCAGTACATGCACACAGCCATTCCTCTCCAAAAGCATGGTGCCATATGACAATACCAGCCCTTTCATCGCACAAATATACACACCAATACCATTGCCACTCACAGTGTGCAGACAGCTAAGCAAATTAAACTGTCACAGCAACCAAAGTGTGACACAACAATTAACATGCTGAAGAAAGTCTGTGCACAATTATGCACAGCATGGAATGCCATGTGTAAGTGCCATGTGGCCAGAGCAGCAAGGGCCACATGAAAACAAAGAAAGCATGGTTGTTGGTACTTATTCAGATTTGCACATGACATGACAAAGGTATGCATGAGATAACAATGGCCAGTTCATGCTCAGATGTTACGTCTGCCAGGGCAGAGTAATCAACAAAGAGGAGTCACAGAAAATCTTTGTTGTGCTACCCCCTAGATCGCAACATGTCCCTGTAATCACAAAACATGCACGTGGCACATGGTTCTGACACCTCACACCATGGACAAGTAATACATGAACATCAACATCATCTCAGGAGGAACAGTAGTGCACATACAAACAATGTGATAATTAGTCAACTGGTGTACGAACAGTGAATAATACACAGCTAACACATATCCTGCGGGGTGCACTACAAAGACCATTTCCCATCTGTCCCACAGGTGACCAGGAACTGACTGCAGAGGACAACACCAGCAACCTGCAGAGCCAGTCTCCCCCTTGGAACATGGGTTCTCGGATGTTGACTCCCAGGAATCTGAGGACGAGGAGCTCCGAGCCAGCCCATCTGGTGTGCCAGGGCGCAACTGGTCACAGGACCCCATCGTCCCCCCACCACATCTGTAGCAACACCAACAGTTACGTAGAACCCTACTGTTATGGCCTATGTATCCTCCACAACCACCAGTCCTGCCTGCAACACTCCCCCTGTCACAGAGGATGACCATCCCACACCACCAACTGAGGAGGGAAGGGAGAGGATGCGAGTGGCTACAGTGGTGAGGCAACAGGTCCGTGGCAGCAGGGCAGGTTTGAGGGACAGAGTCACTCATAGACAACCAGAGTCTGGGACCAAAGCCCTAGACAACATAAACAGAGTCCTTGGGGCATAAGAACGGGCCCAGGAACAAACGGGCCGGTCAGAAGAAGATTCCTGCTAGCTCCCCCTGCTGATGAGGTTCATGGACACCGGTATAGGACAAATTGTGGACCACTTGGGCCAGCTAGTGGCGGTACTGAGAGACAGGCCTGCGCCACAAATAACACCTCCACCTCCCCCTTCTGGGTTCAGGATGACAACTCAATATCCTCCCCTGCGGCCACAGAGATGGGTGGGTCCTCAGACCCCACTGGCCCTACAGCAGAGGCCCCCCCCTGTCAAGCCACGAAGGGGCCATCCCAAGAAATCCCTGGGAGTTTTGGACTGTTCTTCCCCACACTGCCTTGTGAATGGCATATGTCTGTTGGACTGGGTCACCACATCAATGTGGTGACTACTCGATTCTCTCATTTACCAGAACTGTCAACTCACTGCTTCACTAATCACCCCAATGTAAATGTACATCCCACCTCACATATCACCGTTGTAAATAAATACTCCTTACACACATGTTGTTGTTTCTGCTCCATCTTTATTCCATGATGTGCAGTCTTCATCATGATTACAATGTACCAGGAGTATGGAATGTATGTAGACAAGAAGAGGCTGAAGGAACCTACGAAAACACAACAGAACAACATTCACTAGTCTGGGTGTGGCATCAAAGACATCACACAACACTTACCATCACGCTAATCCAACATGCACACATCACAATGAGCATCAAGTGCCAACATACATATCCTGTAGTAGTTCCAAACTACCCTGTCCCAGAAACATTGTCAGCCACCACTGAGTCAACAACCGGCTGCAGTCACAATGCTAACATACACCTTCACATCAACAGCAACATCATCAGACAATGGGTCTGTTGTACATTGTCACTCACCTTCAAGTGAAGTAGCGGTTGATGAGCTGTTGACGCATGTCAACACCTTCCTCCTCTCCACTGTCCTCATCACTGGACACAGGTTGGTTTGCAGCTGGGGGCCTTGGCTGCTCGTCAGCATCCAGGAGCAGGGGGATCTCCTTGCGAATGGCTAGGTTGTTGAGCATGCAGCATGCTACTACAATCTGACACACCTTCCTGGGCGATTACATCAGTGCACCTCCGGTCTTGTCCAGGCAGCGAAACCGTGACTTCAGGAGACCAAAAGTACGATCCATCACACGACGTGTCCTTCCATGGGCCTCATTGTAGCGGACATCAGCTGATGTCCTGGGATTCCGCAGTGAGCTAAGCAAACAAGGACAGTTGGGATATGCAGAGTCACCTAGGTGTGAGGAACACAGAGAAACCTTGTAATGTCACTGTGGCAGAGGACAGCATGTCACACACACAGCAGGCTATTTGACTCTGCATACTCACCCACAATCCATGCACGCTCAGGAAGCAGATTAGCCATCAGCTGTGGTACAATGCTGTTACGCATGATGTATGAGTCATAGGCTGAGCTGGGAAATTTGGCACACACGTGTAATATGATCATATCCGCCTGGCACACCACTTGCACATTTATGGAGTGGAAATGTTTCTGATTCCTGTTGATGTGCTCACGTGCCTCTGGTGGAACTAGCCCAACATATCTGCAATCAATGGCACCAACAACATGGGGATGTGTCCAAGGGCATAAACATTTTCCTTCACAGCCACCAATTCAGGCCCCCTGGGGAAATGGATATATCTGTCCTTGCAGATCATCTTAGCGGACAGGACATCACGCAGCACCATGCTGAACATAGGTTGCGACATCCCACCTGCGCTGGACACCGTGTGCTGGAATGATCCAGTGGCAAAAAAATGCAGGGCCGCCAGCACCTTAGACATTGGAGAGAAAGCTGTTGGATATGTTCTGCGAGGCTGCAGGTGGGGCTCCAACATAGCACAAAGGTTCTGTAGGGTGGCTCTATCCAGCTGGAATTTCCGTATGATTTCCTCATTCTCTATGTCTGTCAGCACTGTGAAGGGAAGATGCAGATTTGGTCTCCTCCTAGTTGAGATGAAAGTGGACACATGTCAATACAATACACCATGAGATGTGCACAACGTCTTACGTTTTGACTGACACAACGCCAACAATGACTGTCATCATAATTGAGTTACAGAGAAGCTTACATGTAGGGACACCTTTAGCTACACTGCTCGTACACTTGTCCCCCTTCACACAGCAAGTACCTCTGAAACAACCTCGGACTATGAGAATGCACATAGGGATGTGGCCACATCGAGCATGGGCACGCCTGAGAGTATTTCATCCAGCATAATTGTAAAAATGCAACACTACTGTCTCATACCTAGCTGCTGTACCTACCACACCTTCAGGCGTAAGTTGAACATGGCACACATCAACAACACAATTACCACAGGTTGAGCTTAAACAACACGTGTGTGCATGATCCAAGAAAATAAGACAGTCAAATATGCACATTGTTCATTAAGACATACATCACTGTGATAGTCACAGCACTTTCACATATTGGCATGTGTGCACATTGGAGAGTCCATAACAACACTGTTCTGTGTACATGCCCATCAATATCACAAGTGACATGTGAGGGAATATATGCCAATGTAATAAATCACATACACAAACATGGCATGTGTAGTCAGCAGTGGGTTAAATGTGACATTGGCATTGTGTGCACAATGATGTGCCAGTGATCATGTGGCCACTGTGCACTGTTGAGAATTGCCCATTGGCCACTGACACAACATGATGTGTCCATAGGTGCTGTCAAAGTACTCTGCCAAACAAATCATGGTCACCCATGTGAACATATGGCAACCAAATCGCGGTGGCTACCACCCGGCACCAGCGGTGTGTCACCGCCAATGCCCAAGACACAATCGCGGTAGTGATAGATATATATGAGTTGCCAAATGGCGGTTGGCATGCTCTGCCACCCAAATCATGGTCACAGGCACCAATTTATGGCACCCAAATCGTGGTGGCTACCGCCTGGCACCAGCAGTGTGTCCCCGCCAATGCCCAAGACACAACCGCGGTAGTGATAGATATATATGAGTTGCCAAATGGTGGTTGGCATGCTCCGTCACCCAAATCACAGTCATAGGCACCAATGTATGCCACCCAAATCGTGGCAGCTACCGCCTGGCACCAGCGGTGTTTCACCACCAATGCCCAAGACACAATTGCGGTATTGATAGATATAAATGAGTTGCCAAATGGCAGTTGGCATGCTCTGCCACCCAAATCACGGTCATAGGCACCAATGTATGGCACCCAAATCGCAGTGGCTAATGCCTGGCACCAGCGGTGTGTCACCACCAATGAACAAGACACAATCGCGGTAGTGATAGATATATATGAGTTGCCAAATGGCGGTTGGCATGCTCCGCCTCCCAAATCACGGTCATAGGCACCAATATATGGCACCCAAATCGTGGTGACATCCGCCTGGCACCAGCTGTGTGTCACCGCCAATGCCCAAGACATAATCACAGTAGTGATAGATAGATATGAGTTGCCAACTGGCAGTTGGCATGCTCTGCCACCCAAATCACGGTCATAGGCACCAATGTATGGCACCCAAATTGCGGCAGCTACCGCCTGGCACCAGTGGTGTGTCAGCGCCAATGACCACGACACAATCGAAGTAGTGATAGATATATATGAGTTGCCAAATGGTGGTTGGCATGCTCCGCCACTCAAATCACGGTCATAGCCACCAATGTATGGCACCCAAATTGCGGTAGCTACAGCCTGGCACCAGCAGTGTGTCACAGCTAATGCCAAATCCATACTTGCGGTACTGATAGGCATATACACATGGTCAAATGGTGGTTGGCATGCTCCGCCACCCAAATTACAGTCACTCATAGCAATGAATGGCACCCAAATCGTGGTAGCTACCGCCTGGCCCCAGCGGTGCATTACAGCCAATGCCAAAGCCACAC
Organism: Triturus cristatus; assembly: GCF_964204655.1. Lineage (NCBI taxonomy): Eukaryota > Metazoa > Chordata > Amphibia > Caudata > Salamandridae > Triturus > Triturus cristatus. The sequence goes on from NC_140585.1 coordinate 164,096,859, forward strand.
TTGCGGTACTGATACGCATATACACATGGTCAAATGGCGGTTGGCATGCTCCGCTACCCAAATCATGGGCATAGGCCCCAATGTATGGCACCCAAATCGTGGTGCATACCACCTGGCACCAGCGGTGTGTCACTGCCACGGACCATGCCCTTACAGCCAATGGGAACCACAATCGCGGTAGCCTAATGCAATTTTAAAAATCGCAGCAGGCGTGCTACGCCACCGCGGGGCCAGTCACTGGATGCAATTGAAAGATGCACCACCGCAGTAGCGCCCACCTGGCCCCTGTGGTGTGTCACCGCCATGGACCATGCCATTACAGCCAATGGGAACTGCAATCGCGGAAGCCTAATGCAAATTTGAGAATCGCGGTAGGCATGCTCGACCACCGAGGAGCCGGTCATTGGATGCATTTGAAAAAGGCAGACCTGGAACACCAATTGCAGCAGCCTAGAACCACTGAAATGACCCCAGGGGGCTAAGTATGTGTGGGAGAGAGCCTCACATTTCCACAGCTCCCAGAGCCTGCTGCCTGAGACCCCTCACCTGCTGCTGCTGCCTCCAGGGGCTGCTGCCTGCCCCCCTCAACACCAACTGCTGCTGTCACCTGGCCACAGTGATGGCAAGGACTGAGAAGATCCGGGCCAGTCCCTTCACCAGTGAGGAGCTGGGGGTCCTGGTGGACGAGGTGCTCACACAGTATCCAAGGCTATATGGTGCCCCAAATGTCATGGTAAGTCTTCAACAGTGTGAGTGAGAGTGAAGGGGGGCACACATGAAGTTGAGTTGCTGTAGTATGTGCCTGAGATTGGGGTGTTTTGTCATGCACTGCCTAGCACTCTTTCTCTAGGGGAAAGGGGTGTGTGGCCTATTTCACACGTTTCCCTGCCCGCACATTAAGATTTGCGGGACATGTATTGTCTTGTCAGCCTTACAGTTACGCAGCAAGTTGGCAATGCAGGAGTCAGGACAGTGATTGCTTGTGGTAATGGCAGTGTGTGTTCCTGTTGTCCTTCTCAGTGTGAGATCATGTCCCTCAATGTGACCTCCATGGCACAGTGAGCCATTCACAGGGCAAGGACATTGAGGGCTGTGCAGTGTTGGACACAGTGAGTCTACCCCCAAACATGTGTTGCTATGTAATGTATGTCTTGATCTACCAAAAATGGACAGTAGATATTGGCAGATTACACATGGCTTTATGTGATGGCATCCTGCATTTGTATGAGATGGGCAGGTACTGTGTCCACCCTCACACCTGAATGCATTTACGTGTGGTTCTCCCATGCCGATGTACCATGTGAGATGCATTCTTTTCTCTATTAGACATATCTGTGGATTTGAGATGAGTCAGTATCATGCTACTGTGCTGAGAGATACTGGTAAATAGCACTGTGTCACTGATGTTTTCCCTCTCTTGTCTCCCATGCCTGCAGCTCAAAGTACACCATTGTAAGGCCGTGTGGAGGGCCATTGCATGCAAGGTGCGGGATCTGGGTGTCTCAAACTTACGGCGCACCCACTGCCACAAGAGGTGGGATGACATCTGCCGGCTGAGCAAGAAGGTGACCGAGATGACACTGGGGCTGATCCCTCGGACTGGCAGGTTGGCGCAGCATGACACCACTAATGGCCCAGATCTTGGTCGTGACACAGCCTGAGCTGGATGCACATTTGAAGGAGCATCAGCAGCAAGCTACGGGTGAGTATTCTGGGAAGGGTGACTTTGGCTGTGAGTGGCTGCATGTGTAAACAGCCTGGGCCAGAGCTGGGCTATGTGATGTTGGTAGTGTGATGCAGTGGCTTGTAAGTGGCCTCAGTGCTGGGTGCAGCTGTCATGCATTTGCCCTACCTGTACTTCCTAGTGTGATTTGAGTACTGGGCATTTACGTAGCATTCTGAGTCATGGGCTTCAGGTATCGTCTGCATTGGGGTAGTCTGGTAAATCACATGGAAAGGGGCAGCACTATGCCTAATCTGAGTGTGCTTTCATCAATACGTGCATTGCCTGACCTCAGATTTGTGAGGCTTAGACATCTGACGCCAATGTGCAACAGTAGTTGTGTCCCAAAGTACAACATGGTGGATGGCATGAGCTCATGGCCATTGTGGACTGTTATGTTGGAGTCTGTATCTGTGTTGTCCCCTTCTGCTCCATCCAGACATGACAGTGGCAACATGTTGTGGGGTTCATCCTTGCCCCCATCAGGGCCCTAGGTGTGCTCAGAGCTATTTGTGTGTCTGGTTGAACAGAGCCACTGGCAGGATATTGTGCTGTGGGGACATCACATGGCTCACTTGTGGATGGTTTGCTTGTTGACACCCACTGCTCGAGTTAAAAAGTTGAGGTTGCACTATGTTATTGCACAGAGTGGTGTGCAACATGTAGATTTTGTCATCTTCAGTGGTGCTTTGCTTGCATATGTTTGTTCTGTTGATGTCAATGAACTGACCCTACATATCTCACTCATGTAGCATCTCCCATGGGCATGAAGGGCATGGGACAGACACCAGTGGTGAGGTGTCAAGCACAACAGCTGCACACGAGCACAGTGGCACAGATGTGACCAGCGCCTCGAAGGGGTACTGGATTCTGCTGGAGGAATCACAGCCAGAGACGCAAAGCTCAACATCATCTGACGCCAGCAGTGATGCAGCCATGTTGGCGGGCACAGGGAACGGGAACTCTGCCTCCTCTTCTACCACACAGCGTACGGTATCCACCCTCCCTGCTACTTCCACTGGTGCTGCCCGTGTTCGCACCAGTAAGAAGGGAAGAGTGTCCTTCACCCCAGGCACCGCTTCCCCTGCCCCCCCTGCTGCCATCAGTGCTGAGTCTGTGGACCTTTTGCACCAGTTGTGTGTGGGCCTGACAGCTCTCCTCAATGCCTTCATAGACCATGACAAAAAGTTGACACAGGTGGTTTCTTTCATGGAGGGCACACATTCAGACGTGGGTGGGCTGTACCGGACTGTCCAGTCTTTGTCCTCCGCAGTGATGGCTGACCTTCATCTGGCACAATCTCAGAGTCCAGCTCCAGTCCCTTTGTCCACCCCCCTGCCAGTGGCCACATCTGACGATAGTGACCACGCACAACAGACCTCAAGGTCAAGATACAGCACATGCAGCACACAGCAGCAGCAGCCCAAGCGTTCCAGGGCACAGACACCATTCCCACAGAAAAGTAAAGCCACCCCAGAGCACAAAGACAAAAGCCCGTTAGGCAACACCAAGGGCCACAAAGCCAAGAAGCAGGCCTCAGGGTCACATGCCTCAGAGGCATCCCCAGCCAAGGACTCTCCTGTCCCAAAAGCGTCTCACAAAGACAAGCATACAAATTCCGTGCCCACTGAGAAGGTGGTGCCTGCTAAGAGTACACATAAGAAGAGCTCCAAGGCAGATTCACCCACAACCTCGACTCCCATCCAAAGCCCAGTGAAGCAGGGAAAGGAGGGCACTGTAGGGGGAATACATGGTAACCAGGGGATGGAGGTGCAACAACAAGGCTAGGCCAAGTGAACAGCTGGATCCAGCATGTCACCAGAGGGTGGGCCACTGGCTGCACCTGATGCATCTTTGGTGGTGAGTGTGCCTGTTGTGTCCGCACCACTTGCCACTAATCCCAAGACAGGGAAGCCATTTAGAATCCCCAAGAAGTGGAAAGGCACCTCTCCATAATCTCCCACCCACACTGTGTCTCACAGCAGCATGACTCCACCTCCACGTGCCACTACACCACCTGGTCCAAGCAGCCCTCCAGCTTCCCAAGCCACTGATGCCTCTACCTCAGCTGGGCCTCTCTCTCCCCGGTCAAGTCCTCCAACTGCCCCTGACACACAGGCAGCTCCCAGTCCAAATGACAGGCAAGACTGAGTGGTTGTCCCCCTCACACACCTGTCTCTCCCACAGTGGTGCCTGTACTGCCCATTGTTACCCCCTGACTGTGTTGCTGACCATGGCAGGGTACAGTCACACACATTCCCTGTTCAGCTTCTCATGGACTCACTCTGCACATTGGACTGGCAACTGGCCTTGTTGTTCACTGCTGTTTTCCCTTTGCCTGTGCAGCTTCTCATGGACTTTCCTGCCGCTGCGTCCCTGCAGCCCCGCCCCCCCTGCTGCCCATTCGCTGCCCCGCTGCTCCTCCCTCCCACCTACCCTTATATGGAGGCCGCGCAGCAGCTGCGCCGCTGGCATGAGGCAAGCCCATCTGCGCCCGTCCATGCCGCGACCGCGCCCAGCACCAGGCCCCTGGACCCTGCGAATGCCACGATGCCCGCTACGACTCCAGCACCCTCCACGCACTCAATACCGGATGATCAAGCACCTGCTGCCTGGCCACCCCGAAACGCACCCAAGGACCCTTCTCTTGCTGGAACTGCAGCTTCACCACCACCCACCCCGCCAACCCACCTACCAAAGAACCCAACTACCTCAGATGCATCCTTCTCAACAACCGCTCCGCCCGCAAACACGCCATTGAACTCTGGGACCTACTCGACTTCTACACCCCAGATGTCGCCTTCCTGATGGAGACCAGGCTGAACCCCTCGTCGGCACCCGACATCGCCATAGCCATCCTGGAAGACTATAAGATGACCTGCAAGGACCGCACCAACAGAGTAGGAGGTGGAATCGCCATCGTCCACAGGAACACTCTCAGAGTCTCGACAAACACCGACGACACCCTCAGCACCGCCGAACACCTGCACTTCCAGATCCACACCTACCCTAACACCACCCTCAGAGGAACCCTCGTCTACAGACCCCACGGACCCCAACCACAGTTCAGCGACACCATCGCCGACTTCATCATTACACAAGCCCTCGCCTCCATGGACTACATCCTCCTCGGAGACCTGAACTTCCACCTCAGGAACAACAACAACACCAACTCCACCACCCTGATCGACACCTCACCAACCTCAGACCCAGGCAACTAGTCACAACTCCCACTCACTTCGCCGGCAACACGCTTGACCCCATCTTCTCCGCAAGCTCCCACATCTCCTTCAACCACACCACCGAGCTTCACTGGACCGACCACCATTGCATCCACTTCACCTTCCGGAAACCCACCACACACCACCGCACCCAACAGATGCTGCGCCGCTGCTTGAGCAAAGTCACTGAAGACCAGCTATCCACCACCCTCGCCTGGAGCCCACCCGCAGACCCGACCGACCCTGCCGCCGGCGCCCACAACCTCAGACAGTAGATCAACGACTGCACCAACACCCTCGTCCCGATCAAGAAGCCCTCCAACAGACACACCTGCAAGAAAGCCAGCTGGTTCACCAAAGACCTCCAGGCCTCCAAGCAAACCTGCCGAAAGCTGGAGAAGAACTGGATCCGTGAACGAACACCGGAAAGCTGCACAGCCCACAAGAACACCACCCGAAAACACCACCACTTCATCAGATCCACCAAAAGGGCCTCCTTCAAAGACCGCCTAGACAGCAACACACACCACAGCAAAGAGCTCTTCAACATCTTGAAGGAACTCTCAAACCCCAGCTCCAACACCAATGACATATTACCTTCGCAAGACCTGTGCGACTCGCTGGCAACCTTCTTCCATTTCAAGATCACAGACATCCACAACAGCTTCAACACCACAACCACCCAGCAAACCACAGCAAACCACTGAGAAACCCGCCCCCACTACCACCATCCGCACCAACCACCTGCTCTCCTGCACCAACATCAACGACGATGACACCATCAAGATTATGAACACCGTCCACTCCAGATCCCTGTCAGACCCTTACCCACACCACATCTTCAACAAAGCCAGCACCACCATCGTACCCCATCTCCGGAAAGCCATAAACATCTCCTTCGAGACAGCGACCTTCCCGGAGAGCTGGAAGCACACAAAGATCAACGCCTTACTCAAGAAACCCAAGGTGGACCCCAAGGACCTCAAGAACTTCTGACCCATCTCCCTGCTCCCGGTCCAGGCGAAGGTCATGGAGAAGGCCATCAACAAACAACTGACCAGCTTCCTCGAGGAGAACAACATCCTAGACCCTTCCCAGTTCGGGTTACGCAGCAACCACAGCACCGAAACTGCCCTCATCGCCGCCTTCGACGACATCAGGACTCTGCTAGACAACGGAGAAACCGCAGCCCTCATCCTCTTGGACCTGTAAGCCGCCTTCGACACGGTCTGCCCCTGCACACTTCGAACACGCCTCTACGACGCCGGAATCCCCTGAACTGGACCACCTCCTTCCTCTCAAGCAGAACACAGAGTTTCCACCTCCCCCCCTTCCGCTCTGAAGCCACCGAGATCATCTGCGGTGAACCCCAGGGCTCATCCCTCCGCCCGACGCTGTTCAACATCTACATGGCACCGCTCGCCCATGTCGCCCAACTGCACGACCTCAACATCATCTCCTATGCCGATGACACCCAGCTGATCCTCTCCCTCACCAAGGACCCCCACACCGCCAAAACCAAGCTCCACGAAGGAATGAAGGCTGTCGCCGATTGGATGAGGAACAGCCGACTGAAGCTGAACTCGAATCCACCCCCTCAGCCTGCGACGACTCCTGGTGGCCGACTGCACTCGGAGCAGCCCCAACACCCACCATCCAATCATGCAACCTAGGGGTCATCCTCGACTCCACCCTCTCCATGATGAAGCAGGTCAACGCCGTCTCTTCCTCCTGCTTCAACACCCTACGCATGCTCCACAAGATCTACAGATGGATCCACACCAGAACCAGAAGGACGGTCACCCAGGCCCTCATCAGCAGCAGACTGGACTACATCAACGCCCTCATCCTCGACATCCCCCGCCACATCCACATCACATCCCACCTGAGAGACCTCCAGTGGCTCCCCGTCAACAAGAGGATCACCTTCAAGTGCCTCACTCACGCTCACAAAGAACTCCACAACACCAGACCTGCGTACCTCAACGAACAACTCACCTTCTACACCCCTAACCGCCAGCATTGCTCCGCTGACCTCGCCCTAGCCACAGTCCCCCGCACCCGATGAGCGACCACCGGCAGCAGATCATTCTCCCACCTCGCCGCCAAGACATGGAACACCCTCCCCATCTGCCTGCGATGGACCCAGGACCTGCTGACCTTCAGGAGACTTCTCAAGTCCTGGCTGTTCGAGCAGTAGCAGCACCCTCCCCCCCCCCAGCGCCTTGAGACCCTCGCGGGTATTTAGTGCGCTCTACAAATGGATTGATTGATTGCTATATTGAGCTACTGCTGGAGCTGGGTGATTGACTTTAGAATAATCACTACTTTCATTGGCAGGTGCATTGTTTGTCAGCATTCAGTATCTTCAGCTTTGACGTATACCTTTTAGGAAGTTACATTTTAAAATATATTCACATTTTTAGGAATAAAATCAAATTAAATTATGCATCATTAATTGTGAGTCATTTTAATGAAGGAAGACATTGTGTTGTTAATATTTTTTTCAATATAAAAGTACTGCATGTTCTATTTAACCTTTTAAGTGCTGGCAAACACTCAAACGACCTCCCCAGTGCCTGTGTTAGCCCTTGGACAACATTATGGAGCTGAATAAAGGCACCTCTGGTACGTTACAGCAGTGGGAGTCCTTTATTTTATTTTAACATCAGAATTCTCAGGAAGAGCTTCCAGAGCAGGCTGAATTGTTTTTATTTTACTACAATGATGATCGGCCTACAAGGTGTGCTGACATCATTGCAGTAAAAGTAAACTAAATGAGCCCATGGGTTCATTTTACTTTCACTGAATCAGTGCTCGGGTCATATCTTGATCCCCCAAACACTGATTCTCATGGGTGAAGTTTTGTTGGAAAGGGGAGAATCAACCCTTTCCAACTGTACCTCTTTCTAGTAAATCCCTGATTGGGGATTGTCACAGGTGAGTAAAGACTAAGCAGGCATTAAGCTACTAGAGACCAGGGATAGGTGGAGCAGCCCGTTAACATCAAATATCATAATATCGTTGTTGGAACCTATGTGTACATATACAAGGATTTGTGATTGAATATATTTGAATGGAATTGTGCAATAGCCCATTGGGCTTGAACAAAATGCCTAAACCAATTGTTTATTTAAAAGAAAATGGTTGGAAACTATATCTGTTAATACAGTATAATATTGATCAATTAGCTGTATATGCACAACCAATCTTATGTTTTGTCTATGTATTTAAGCCCACTGGGGCAGGGATGTAATATTGTTGCACTTATATAAATTATTCATGAAGTTGTCAATTAGCGAACAAAACGTTATTGAACTGTGCAGCAATCAACGACCACCAATGTTCTAGGGATGCATCTTTATATAAATGCATTTATAGTGCATGCAAAGCCGATAGTTTATTAGTTGATGTACTTCGATTGATAAAAATCATGTAAAGAGTGATTTTTTGGCCATTCAAAGATGGCGGGCAATGTTTTTGTTTCAATGCAATGGTAGTCCACTTTTTATGTTTAAGACACCAGGGTATGTAAACGGAAGCATAACATGACTTGCTTTACCGTGATAAAGCCATAAAGGCGAAACGCATTGGTGTGAAGCCCTTTGTTGCATAATAAACAGAATTTAGCATCTTGATGAGTCCGGAGTACTTCTTTTGGAAAATGGAGGAAGAAATGTTGATATATATATATATATATATATATATGTATTCACTGAAAAAACCATAGGTTTCACACACGTTATAGTTAGGAATTATAATTTACAAAACCTTGCAAATTCACTTAAAAAACCATAGGTTTCACACATGTTATAGTTAGCTGTACATTTCACTCGTAAAAAACCAATGAAATTCCACATTATAGTTAGATCAGGTAACTATAACTTGCGCGCCCACAATAAACTGCTGATGACGTCACATATTACATCACTCATGACATGGTGAGTGACATCACTCATGACATCAATGATGACATCTGAAATTACACATTGTGGATTGCGGTCGCGCAAGTTATAGTTACCTCATCTAACTATAACGTGGAATTTCATTGTTTTTTTACGAGTGAAATGTACAGCTAACTATAACATGTGTGAAACCTATGGTTTTTTAAGTTAATTTGCAAGGTTTTGTAAATGATCATTCCTAACTATAACGTGTGTGAAACCTATGGTTTTTTCAGTGAATTTGTACGGTTTTTTAAATGCTAAGTTATGTATTTATTTTTTATTTTTTTTTCTGGATTTTCACTGTGCGCACACCCTGCGCGCACGATGCATTTCGCGCACCGTGCGCGCGCTGTGGGCACTCGGTGCGCTTCGCGCACCGAACGCCCACGTTGCGCAGTCCATGCCGTGCGCGCGTCCCCTTTTTTTACACAGTAACATTTGTTTTTTTCTCCCTTGTGGGTCCTTTAATTTATTTAATAAATGTGTTTGTTACTTCTTTATTTTTTTTTTATTTTTTTTCCCCGTGCGCGTATGGTAAGCTTACCGTACGCGCACTCCGCGATTTTTTTTTTAAATTATTAAATGTATTTTTCGTACTTTTGGGTCCTTCTTGGACCCCCTGACAAACACTAGGGGGTCTGCAACTCTCTTCGTTGCCCCCTTTTCACGTTCCCCACCTTTGTTTGTCAGTGCGAGAGACAGAAAATGGCGGCCGACACTTCCTGATTTCGACCGATTCGAATGTGTACAGTCATGTAACCACCAATCAGAATTGAGCTCGCGCACGGCACCGTACGTGTACGGTAAGCTTACGGTAAGCGCACGGAGCACGCTTACAGATATATATATTGATTTAAATGCTATTTTCCCAGGACCTACTGAACAGATTTACACCAGACCTACAAAAGGCACATCCTTGACCTGAGGACTACCTCTCTGCCAAATTTCAAGTAATTCTGTTCAGCCGTTCGGGCTGTAGCTCGGACTAAAGGTCCTATGGGAAAATGCATGGGGAAAACGCGTTTTGGGACCCCCCTTTTTTCTCAGCCCCCGCTTGACGAATCCCCCCGAGACTTTCAGGGTAGGAGCAGAGCGTAGCGCCCCATTAGTTTTGAAAATTTCGCGAGGATTCGTCGACCGGCGCCAAAGTTATATCAAATAGAATGTTGCGGATTTCCTATGGAAACACGGTCCTAACTATAACTATCTACTGGTATATATCTCCAAAACACCACGTCTCCCAAGATAACGTGAAGCGCACTCCGAGCTCGTTTTCCAAAACGTAATCTTTATTAATCACTCTCCGTGGAAAGCTGACACACGCGTTCCGGCACCCTGGCCTTCGTCAGTGTCAGTTGATGCATTGAAAAAGCCACATATAAATAATAAATGTCTTCATTGGACAAGAAGGAAAGTGAGCAAAACCGACAGAGGACTAATCATATAGATTACAGAAAATCAATCGTTATGTGTCGGCCATTTTAGCCTAGTTAATTAAACAGAAAGAATGAAGGCAAAATTAACAGGGTAATTCATCAAACCATGGCAGCTATCCGGGTGCATAAAACAACATTCGACCCCCTAGACATGTGGAGCATACAAAACGGATATGCGCACATTGTGAATTGCCTAAAAGGAGGGAAAAATCAATTCATTCACTTACATATATTGTCATAATCAATTGCAAAAAAATTCATTATAAATGTTGCTCCATCACCCGGCATATAAGAATTTAAGAAAACTCCATCTAGGGTCAATATAATTTAGTACATTGCCATAGAATCATGCTGACAATAGATTTTGCCTGTATAGGTTAAATAAAGCCCTCAAATGGGCTATTGTCTAGTAGTGGTTTAACGTTAGGTAAAAGTGCATCATTGCAGAATCCTTTATACAACAACATGTGAACGAGTAATGCATAGATGAGTGTTAAATGCAATAAATGTATATGCACACCACACACTGCTTAAATTGCCAATTTGCTGTTACTTTTCTGAATCCAATTGCATACAAAATGTCACCTGGGATTGGACTTTGATTTAACCAATAAAGGACCACAGTTCTTCCTCCATATTCAGACCCCCAGGGGTGCGTGTCTGGAGTTCAACAATAAAGCGTGCCTCCAATTGACGCAACTCTTTGACCCTGTCTCCGCCTCTTTCAGTAACGGGGACATGGTCTAGGCAGAAATAGCTTAGCTTATCGCTGCGAGATTCATGTTTTTCGGTGAAATGCCTCGCTACCGGGTAATTAGTGTCCCGGTTTGTGATTGCCCGTGTGTGCTCCAAAACTCGTTTCTTGGCTGGATGAATGGTACTTCCAACGTATTGGAGACCACACGGGCATGTCAAACAGTAGACAACAAAGTTCGTGTTGCAGTTCATGAACCTATTGATAGTGCACATTCCCCTTCTACCGGGGACCATATATTCTTTAACCTTTTTGCTGTTCTTGCATGCCTTACATGAAAGGCACGGGTAGAAACCAGCCACAGTTTTTTTGGGGGTACTGTCGGAAAAGTGACTGCGTACTAGTAAATCTTTCAATGATTTACTTTTGCGATAAGTTACCTCAGGTTGCTCGGAGATAGTTTTACCAATAACATTATCGGTCTGCAGTATTTTCCAATTCTTTTCTACTAGTCCTCTAATGGTTCTAGCTTGTGTGGAAGAACCTAAAATAAGTCGGGGACTTTCCATTTTTTCTGCTGCCGAAGTCTTTTTAGATTCTTTTGAGCCCAATAAAGACTGTCTCTCAATTGCCTGTACTTTTAGGGCAGTATAATTAAGGAGATCGCTGGTATATCCTCTTGATCTAAATCTACTCAGCGACTCACTGGCTGCCTGGGTATAATCCTCGGGGAGCGTGCAATTTCTTTTCAGCCGCAACAACTCCCCATATGGAATGCTCCGAATTAATGACTGAGGATGCTGACTTTTGTAATGCAGAACTGTATTCCCTGCAGTGGGCTTGAGATAAAGCTTTGTGCAAATTTTGCCATCTGCCACAAAAACTGAAAGGTCTAAAAATGGTACCTCAGTCTTGCTCATGTAGCTTGTGAATCGCAGATTAAGGGTATTATCATTCAAGATATCTATATACTCTTTTGCCTCTTCGGGCGTGCCTTTCCAAACGATGAATAGGTCATCGATGTAACGTGCCCATAGGGCAATTTTCTCGACCCATACCTCGTTGTTGTCCGCCCAGGCCACGTGCTTCTCCCACCAGCCCACGAACAAGTTCGCGTAGCTGGGGGCGAAGCACGTGCCCATCGCGGTGCCCTGGGTTTGCAGATATAGATGACCACCAAATAGAAAAATATTGTTGCATAAACAAAATTCAGCAAATTCCAACAACATATTATTGTGCATCTGGAACTTCAAAGGTCTGGCTTTCAGAAAATAATGGAGTGCTTTCAACCCATTTTTAGGTGCAATACAGGTATAGAGGCTGTTTATGTCCATGGTTATCAGTACAAAGTCCGGCTCCCATTGTATCTCTTGTATGCGTTTAATGAAATCAGTAGTGTCCTGAATAAAAGAGCTTAGATCTGCTACAAGGGGAAAAAGAAAGTGATCTACATAAATAGACACCTTTTCCAACAGACTCTCTTTGCTTGAAACTATGGGGCGCCCTGGTGGTTTGAGGGCGTCCTTGTGGATTTTCGGTAAGTGGTAGAAGGTCGGCAATACCGGACTGTCCACTTTGATGAACTGAAATTCGTCCTCCTCCAAAATACCACAGTTTTTCCATTTATCAAGCAAATCATAAAATAATGTCACACTGGTGTTGTACCTTTCTCTATTGATTGTTTTGTAGCTAGTTGCATCACCAAGTAATCGTAATGCTTCCTCTTTGTAGAACTCTCTGGACATCACCACCACATTGCCGGCTTTATCAGACTGTTTGATGATGATGTTTGTGTCTTCTTTGAGAGTCTTGACTGCTGCCCACTGAGCTTTAGATAGATTATAGAAATGGTAACTTTTCAATTGCCGTTGACTGTCATGTGACCTTAATTTGTTGAGATCTCTGATCACAGAGTCATGAAAGCAATCGATTGCGTCAAAGAGCATTTTTGGAATGAACTTGGACTTCTTCTTGAATTTACTTTTGCCACTGGTTTGGTTGATACCTAGAAGAGGAATCTCCTCCTCATCTGGTTCCGTTGATGTCATGCCTTTTTGTAGATCATATAAAGTTTCCAGTGCCTCAAGATCTTGTCCTGTTAATGTATCCGTTATTAGATGTGGTGTCGCCGGTGGTGGCAAGATTGGACGTAATTTAAAAGTTTTCTGTAATTTCAGTTTGCGTACGAAACAATAGAGGTCTATCCTGGTTTGTACATAGTCCCATTCAGAAGTTGGGCAAAACGTTAGGCCCCTCTCGAGGACTCCAATTTCTTCGTCGGTCAACACTCTTCCAGAAAGGTTGACCACTGTTTGTGTGTCTATTTTCTGTTGGCTCCTCGTCTGCCCCTTATTATATATATATATTCACTGAAAAAACCAAAGGTGATGTCATCAGTGATGTCATTTGAGACTATAACACCCCTGAAACCTATGTTTTTTTCAGTGAATTTCTAAGGTTTTTTAAATGCCAATTGCTAACTATAACGCCCCTGAAACCTTTGGTTTTTTAAGTGAATTTCAAAGGTTTTTTTAAATGCCAATTCCTAACTATAACATGCATGAAACCTATGTTTTTTTCAGTGAATTTCAAAGGTTTTTTAAATGCTAATTCCTATCTTTAACTTATCTCTGAAGATATCATGTTTAATGATTTTGATTGGATTTGTATATTTTTCAAATTCAGTGTGTCAATTTCATTAATTATATTTTTTTTAAATACTTTTTATCACCATTTTTTCAACTTCTTTTTTCAATTAATTCTTTTAAAAAATGGGTTTTCAAAAATATTGTTTTATATTTTTCAAAATATTTTTTTAACTATATGTTCAAAACTTTATTTTATATATTTTTTTTCCATGTTTTTGGATCCGCGCATCCTATGCGCACCGTTCTCGATTCCTACGCGATAGCATCCGCGCATGGTATGCGTCGGGTACGTGTTTAGTGCGCAATGCCTATGCTACTGGTACGCGACTCCCTGCCTATACGTGACACGTTCGTTGTACGTAACGTGATGTTTACGCGCTTCCGCGATGCATCATATGCGTCTATGACGCGGTAGGTGCGCGGATCCCTTGAAATATTTAACATTTAAAAAAACATATATATATATATTTCATGTGAATATTAATTGAAGACAAACTCTAAACTAGTCTTAAAACTAATATATTTTTACATCTAATCCTATAATTTTTTTTTATTCGATTTCGCGGATGCGCGCTGGGTGCGTGCTGCGTAAGCGCACGGTGTGCGGATCCCATGTGACCTGCAAAAAAAGAGATTTGATTGGTTCATTACACTTCCTGTTCTAACTATTGAAAGACCCCACCCAATTCAATCATTCTTCTTTGACCTTCTTTGGAGGAGCATCTCTTTGCAGAGAAGAAGATTTTTTAGACTAAGTTTACACTTAGCTCTAACTTTTTTCACCTAAAAATGGCTTCAGGGCAGCAGGCATCACCTGCATCTCCTCATACATCTGAGGATGAATTCTTGGTGGAGGCACCACCCAAAGAACGTTTTTCTTCAGTGGTGTGGACATTTTTTACTTTTCCCGCGGGGCAGAATAAGACCAATGCCACCTTGGTCACGTGCAAGATTTGCACAAGAGTGCTGTCGCGAGGGGATCCTAACAAGAAATACTCGTGCGGCACGGCAAGTATGATGAACCACCTGAGGACCCTTCATCTGAACAATCTTGAACGAGAAGAGTGCCGAAGGATGAGAAACACTCCTGCTCCTGCGCCTTCCACCTCATCGCAGTCGAGCACTTCAAGAGTGCATCCATCAGCCCAAAACTTGGACATCCGTCCTCAATTTCAATATTTAAAAGTGCTCTACACTAAGTGCAATGCGACTTTGTGCTACGGTGAGCAGTCAATCGATCTGATCTGCCGCCGGCAAGAAAGTCACATTTGCTAGTTTTTTTGTTTTTGTTCATTGATGTTCATTGTTTGGTTCCTCCTGTCTTGTTTTTTTTTGTTTTTTCTTCCCAGAAAAACCAAAAAAATCACAAAATTGTTAGAAAAACCAAAAAAAAATATAAAAGAAGAAAGAAGAAAAAAAAAGTTCTTGTAAGAACTAACTTTCCGGGTTTAAAAAAAAGAGGTCAATTTCTTTGTTTGTGTGTGAAAGTTTAGATGAATGTATGTGTAGTATGTAATTGAGTGAATGAATGCATTAGTAGTGTATGGTGAATGTATAAGTGCAGAACTATGAGGAAGTGCTGCAGCATCACACAGTAACCTCTTTAACTACAGTGTGCTGTAGTACTTCCGAAGCACAGAGATGCGACATATGTTCATAAATATGTTGCAAATCTAAGCTTCTCTCTGCACGGCTGCTTAAACAGCAGCCATGTGGTGACACAGGCACCCATGCACCATAGTGCAAGGATATCTGTGTCATATGCTGTATGTTTTTCTGCAGGAAGACACACCTTCCTGCACAAAAACAATGAGAAAATGCATTTTTCTCCTTCAATGTATGCTGAACATTTTAGCATGCATTGAAGATATCAAAATGTGGAGAAAAAATAAAAATAATTTTCCTTATTGTGCTTTCCTACACCAATTTTAGAATGGTGTAGCATTCACATACATATCGAGATTTATGATTTATGATAAATCTAGAGATGTATCTTGTTCTATGAGTATTCAGTGCAATCATGCACAACAACACTTATAGAACACCCTTTCAACGCAAAGTGGTGTGTATGATGAGGTTGTATTTACATGGAGTAGAAAAAGTACACAGAGTGCCTTTTCCTCTCTTTGTAAATATAAAAGAGTGTCTTGCATAATAACTATGTTACAAAAAGTGACATATTTCCGGTTTTAAAATTCCTTGCGAATGATAGAAGGTAAGCACAGAGTTTTGTCTGCAAAGATGCTCAAAGAAGAATGATTGAAATGATTGCGGTCCTTCAATAGGTACAATGGGAAATATTATGAACCCCTCAAATCTCTTTTTTTGCAGGTCACATGATATCTGATTATGGTCAGATTTCAAAACTACATAGGTATAAACAGAGTGTTTTTAGAAACGTGTTTCAACTTTGGAGCTTCTTGCTGACCTCCTCATTTTGCATATTGAGATTTAGTTAAACTTACCTTCACAATATTAGGAATAAAAAATGGTATACATTTTTTTCAGATTTTCATTACAATCTAAATTCATATAAATTGCTTATTTTAAAATTTGGATCTGTGAAAGAAAATAAAAAAAAAATTATAAGATGTAATAATACATTTTTTACAACACAGCATAATTTCCACAAAGTAAGTTGTTTGCCTTTTTTGCTGTTCTCAGAATATATTGAATTTCACTAGAAATAGTAATTTAAATCGTACTCATCACTTAACAGCGGGCCAAACAAAAACAATCAGAAAGATTGTTAAAAAAAAAACAACATACTATTCTCAGTAAAATATCAGAAAATACAAATCACACATATATGAAATGCTTACAGATTACAACATGTTATAACTTTAACTTATAAAAACTGTAAATGTTGCCGCATTAAAATAATCACCGAATCAATGACCACCAAAAAGCCCATAATTCAAAAATATACCTTTCCTTGAGGCCAAATGATATTTTTGCACTTCTTCTTTATGTAAATTGTTCAATGGTAGTCCTATTAAATTATAATAATACATTCCTCAGAGAGAGAATTGTCTTACTAAAACTTGGGCTTTAAAAATATTAGGTAGGAATTTGATAATTCACTAGGCAAACGTTTGAAAACCAACTGGGCATCATTACAAACTGTCCAGCCTTTCTCACATTTTAGATAGGCAAAGTAATGTCCAGATGTGGTGGAAGGACCATCATGGAAAATTATTGCAATTGCTACAAAAGTCCTTCCTGATATTGATAGTTGTGCTGCTACAAATTGCTTTATTAAAGTATCCAAGGAGCATATCAACAACAACCGGCGATAATTATCTCTAAGCGCACTGAGCGCTAGGATAATTATCGCCGGCTAGCGTGAATTTTTATCGCTGAGATAGCGTGCTATTAGCAACGCTTATCTCAATAGCGATAAAAATCCTCACGCTAACAGGCTAATGTGAGATTATCGCTGGAAGCCCAGCGATAATCTCACGTTACCTTGTTGATATCCTCCTTCCATAGGATTAGCAACATTCTTGATAATAGGAGAAATTTTGCTTAGCGACATTTCTCCTATTATTTTGCTCTGGAATGACCCCTTGGCATCTCATTAGAGATGCAAGGGGAAGCGTAGAGTAAAATGGTGCTAACATGCAAATTTGCATGTTAGCACCCTGTTGTTGATAGGGCGCTAGTTTTATCTCTCCTTTTTTGGCTTTTTAAGCAAAAAAAGCAGAGATAAAGCCCTTGTTGATATGCCCCCAATTTTCTTCCGTCAGCTGTACAACGTTGCATCATTAAAATTATGTATTTTCCATACTTTATTAAGAATAATGTGGATAACATTTCTGATTTACATTGGCTACACTCCATGTTTTGAATTGCACCTTTAACTAATTTATTGAAAGACACTGATTTACAGTCTGGTAATGTTAAATATAGAAATCTCTCAGTCTCTACATTGGTGCCACATGTATACATGCAATTTTCACACTAATGTTCCCATTTGTAAGAGAGACCAAAAATATTTTTTATTTCTACACCTTCATTTTCAAAAATGGTAAGCATATACATAAAAAATTCCTGAGCATCTAGTTGGATATTTTGTGTAAATTGTGTAGAACCAGAACATACATCCAAAAGACTACGAACATCTGAAACAGATTGTATTTTAGTTCTATCTGTTGTCAATTTTTCATAAACAGAATGCAACACCGAACAAAATCTTTTTTGCCGATTCTCCATAATTTGCTCTTGCAAACCTTCAAGATAAAAAACAACATTGACCACTACATTAGCATAGCAGTTGACACTAGAACTATTTTCAAACTGATAACCAACAATCTCTCCAACAGTGTCCAATTTCTTTTTACCTGCAATCCCAACATTATCTTGTTCTTTTCTTTTCTTGACACCTTCAGAACAGATATTCTCAAACCTTCTTTTTCAACCAATCACACGCTTTTCAAATACAGGATATTGACATAAATTTGGAGCATACACCCTTCTTAACCTATTATACTCTTTTACACAGTTTGCATTTGCAGTAACCTTTGTCTCATCAAGATCAATCAAAAACAAACCAGATAATGTTCTGACTCGCGACAAAGCAACATATGCCATAGCCTCGTTAAATACGGTAGATCCAATGTTCACCAATGCACTGTCTACACTTAATCCTTGAGATTTATGAATAGTCACTGCATATGCCAGAGAAAATGGAAATTGTTTTCTACGGACATATAAATCTTTAACAAGCAAAAAACTAACTGAACAACGACCAATTTCTTTAACTTCATCAATCTGATCAAATTTAATTTTTAAAAAATTAATTCCTTCTTTTTTCTGATAATTCACAAAATCCACCACTTTGCCCATTGCACCATTAACTAAACCTTTCTCTACATCCAAATTACGCCTTAAAATTACCCGACAGTTTACACACGCATATAGGTGCCGATTCCGATCCGTTAAAAATATTCCCCGTACGAATCGTATCCAGATTTTTCTACGTACGAATCGTAAAAGTCCCGTACAAACTGGCAAGTATGATTCTATTAAAAAATCCATACGAATCGCATTGGGAAAATTCCCCGACCCGTCCACGGGTCGGAAAAATTGTCCGACATGTCTACGGACAGTTTTACGTATGAATCGGTAAACTGAAGTCCGAGTGCGCAAGTACGCTCCGTCCCGTCCGTCCGAATGCACAACCGTATGGGAAAAACACCGTACGGAGCGAACTCCCATAGCAACCATGAAGACGTCCAAACATGTGCCCGCATACGCGCCGAACACCCCCCCAGCCTACCCCCCCAAGTACGCGCCGTACCCCCAGCCCCCATGTACGCACCGTACCCTCAGCCCCCCATGTAAGCGCCCTACCCCCACCCCACCCCGTAGGTACGGAGCGTACCCCCACCCCGTAGGTACGGAGCGTACCCCCACCCCTCTAGGTACAGAGCGTATCCCAACCCCACCCCGTAGGTACGGAGCATACCCCCACCCCATAAGTACAGAGCGTACCCCCACCCTACCCCGTAGGTACGGAGCGTACCCCCACCCCGTTGGTACGGAGCGTACCCCCACCCCGGTCAGTGTTTTTTAAGAATCGTACGGAAATGGTGTTTCCGTATGAATCGTACTTGCATGTTTGTAAGGTATTTTTCCCAGGTACAAGTCGGACGAAGAAAACGCTCCATCCGACGATTCGTACCCGGTTTTTCCAGGATCGGAATCGGCCCCATAGTGTTTTTTTTGTAAACCAGCAGTTTTAGATATTTTTTTTTCTAAACAATCCAGTTTTGATCTCAACTTTCCCATCAAAATAATAGTGATTCCTTCATGCAGTATTTTATCGATGGCTTCCATTTTTACAATTTCTTCATTTTCCAGTTTCAATAGTTCTTCGTTGAATATTGAACACTCACGCAGTGTTGGCATTAAGCAAATCACTGACTTATTTTTAGCAATTTCCACGTACACTTTTGCAGGAACTGCAATTTCATTTGGAAAGACATTCCAAAGTAATTGACTCTCCAAAGCTTATTTCCCTTGTTTTGAAAGAATTCCAATTCTTATATCTTGACGAATACTTCGATATTCAGCATAATTTGCCTGTCGCATATTTGTTGTCAGTTCTTTGTATTCAAAATTACTCCAAATGTTCACATTACCAACACTGCCAAGAGACTTTCTGGTATCTTCATGGGCAAGTGTTTTAAATACTGGTTGTCCTTTTACCGAAGTCAGTTGCAGTAGATCTCCAAAAACAATGACGTGTTTCCCTCCAAATAACACGTCGTACTCTGTTTTAAGAATTTGCTGCATTCTTAAATGCACAAAGGCAAGCATCAAGTTTGAAACCATGCTCACCTCATCAATAATGAGAAGTTTCATTTTCTTCAGGACCCTTGAAACTTCACAACAAGCTTCTTCAGATAGCTTGTGGTATTCCAATTTGTTCTCATGCTCTACTGGTAGCATTAGTAAACAATGTAAAGTAATTCCTTTAATGTTATGTGCTGACAACCCAGTTGGAGCAGTGACAACACAAGACAAATGTGACTCAGTTGTTTTCTGCAGATAACTTGTAATTACTTTAATTAAGAAACTTTTTCCTGTTCCAGCTTGACCACTCACATACATTCGGATAGGTTGAAATGATGTACATGAGCACCCTCTCTTTTCATGAAGTAATCCATGGTCAATCTGCTCTTTCACTTGCTGATATATTTGTTTCTGTTCAACATTTAGTTGCTCTTCCAAGTTTCCTAACTGTATTGCATCTTCTTGTGCTTGATACATTGCTGTTTCCACCTCATTCATGGCAATCGCTGCTTCATTTTCAACAATTGGTTGTCCAAGTGGATCTTGACTCAGTGCAGCAGAACTTTGACTGTCTTGAGAACTGTCTCTAGCAATCTCAGCTGCAATTATAGCTTTTTGATCAATTTAATCATTCAACATTTTGACATAATTTGCGAAAGCACTGCATTGTATGGTATCTTTACAAGCATATAATGAATCTTCATAGCTGGGAAAATCTCCAAGTAATTGCAGTTCTGAACGCCATGGTTTGAACATTTGCAAAAGGGCTAAATAGTAAAATTCCCTTTTGTCAGCAGTGTTGCAACTCAGTTTTCTGTGCTTAATTAAATTTCCTTTCCTTTGTTTCACCAGACATCCTTCGGAAACAATCACTCCATATTTTCCATCGTTGATGTTCTCTGTAGTATTCAGTTTAAAAGTGTAGTTTTGCAGCACTTCATAGAGACACATGTTGTCAAGAGGATGACTTTTATTTGGATAGTATGTGTCCAACATATTGGTTTTCAAAATATCTGTACTTTCAGGGTCATTTTCTGCTAAATATTCAATTTCTTGAACAGATCTCAATACCCGATTTCGCATTCCTGCAAGACGTAGACTCACCCAAATGATTCTTCTACTTTTGGAATATAGACTTGCAGATGCTAACCGATCTGAACATTCATATGCTCCAATTTCACGATGCGAAAACATCTTCAAACTGAGACTGTATAATTTCTTACTTAGAGTCTTCTCGTGAGAAATCTCCTCTCACATTTCTTTCAATTCCGTCTTTTCTGATTTAGTAATGTAGGACGTTAAATATCGAGCAACAGCAATAGAATTGTCCGCAACATACTGAATATCCATGTTAGCGTTCCACATGGATAAAATAACTGGATTGTAGTCATTTATGTATTTTGATTCTTCGCTTCTTCTTAAGTTGTAGGTGTTTTTCGGAGACTTTCTTGTGATGGTATGCCGTATAGCTGACATAAAACTGTTCACTCTTCCTTTGGATAATACAGGACGTGGAAATCCAAAACGACATTTGGTATAGAACTTATCCTTTGACTTGTACTTTCATCGACAGTATTTTCCACACCTGTGGCTCTGAAATCGTAAGACTTGTTGTTTTAAGTTTTTGTCTTCTCTGCTACTGGGAAGAGCACATGTAGCATAATCTTCAATGAAAGACAAAACAGTTTCATCTGAATCTGTTTCAAATTTGGGGGCGTCCTTGACCCATAACAGCATATGTATGTGAGGAGCACCTCTTGCTTGATACTTCTTTCTCCAAAAGAAATCCACAACTTCTCCAAGAGGAGGATTCTTTTTATTGCAGATGAAAGACATCATAGCTTCAAATCTATGATTGAAATATCTGCATACATTGACAGGATCCAAAGAGCACAATTCTCCAGGTGTCTTGTATTCAATATTTTTTATATTGGAATTTGCCTCTCGAAGAAATTCAAGTAAATCATCCAAAGCATACTCAGCACAGCTTAGTGTAACGAACCATGTAGGAGTTCCCAAGTTCTGTAGCATACATTTCAGTTCTCCATGTCGACGGTACCAATATTCATTAGTCCCACGCTGACATGCCATCAGATTAATCAACTGAGATTCTAAATGATCATCTCTCTGATGCACTTTATCCATAAAATCCTTTGCAGTTACATTTTGAAGATGCATTCCAGTTTTTAAAATGTGATTTACTGCATATGAAAGTCCAGACAAGTCACTTTCAAACAGAAGATGAAACATATAAGGGATACATTGACGAAATCTTGGATCTTCTGCATATAATCTTGTTGTCCGATATTCAGATGCAGGAATCTGCACAGGACGTTCATCATATCGTCCACCTTTTCCTGTTAGAAACAACTGCGGGAAACAACGAGCTTCCAAGGTCTCTTCCCATACACTCGTGGGACTTCCTGTTGCTTTTTTCATTTGAAACAACTCAATCGTATTCCCCATCACCACTTTTGAAAGAAGTGGATGTACACTGTAATGTTCATAGATCTCTTCACATCTGGACATGTCCACCTTTTCAATTTGTCCACTTATTGTTTCAGTATCTTCTGCTAAATCTATTTCTTTTTCTCCAACAAACACATTTCTTTAGTACTCATTATTGTTTAACAGATACAATGACGCCTTTTGCACTTTTCTAACATCCACTAACTCATGCCAGGATTTCTTATTCTTAGTAGGAACACAATTAACTAGAATGACTAGTGGCTCATTTACTGCATGGTCTACACCAATAGTTTCAATATTTTTCCTTAAATCTAATGGTAAATACACAACTCTTCCTTTCAGTCCTCTTTGCAACTCTGATGGAGGTAATTTACTTGTTTTGGGCTCCATACGAACAATAGCCTGAAACGGGTGAACACATTGGTGCCGATCACGATCCGTTAAAAACCGCGTACGAACCGTCGGTCGGAGCGAATTCCCCGTCCGACTCGTACCCGGTTGTAAAACTTTACAAACATGGAATTACGATTCGCACGGAAACACCATTTCCGTACGAATCGTAAAAAACACCGACCAACCAAAATATACATACGAATGTGATCCGGGAATGCTGCGACGTGACCTCGGGACGCTTTCAGGCAGAGTTTCACGAACCAGGAATTACGATTCGAACCGACAGCAGTCCGGACGGCAATATTTTCACGGCACCCAAAAAGTGCCGCAAAAGCGAAGTACGGCGCGAATCGACCAGAGTAGGTGGGCCGGTACGCGCCGACCCCCCCCCAGCCCCCGTAGGTACGCACCGACCCCCCCCCAGCCCCCGTAGGTACGCGCCGACCCCCCCCCAGCCCCCGTAGGTACGCGCCGACCCCCCCTGTGTGTACACCCGTGTACGGTGCGTACCCCCCCGTGTACGCTCGAGTCGAACCCCCCCGTGTACGCTCGAGTCGGACCCCCCCGTGTACGCTCGAGTCGTACCCCCACCCGTGTATGTACGGTGCGTACCCCCCCGTGTACGCTCGAGTCGAACCCCCCCGTGTACGCTCGAGTCGGACCCCCCCATGTACGCTCGAGTCGTACCCCCACCCGTGTATGTACGGTGCGTACCCCCCCGTGTACGCTCGAGTCGAACCCCCCCGTGTACGCTCGAGTCGAACCCCCCCGTGTACGCTCGAGTCGGACCCCCCCGTGTACGCTCGAGTCGTACCCCCACCCGTGTATGTACGGTGCGTACCCCCCCGTGTACGCTCGAGTTGAACCCCCCCGTGTACGCTCGAGTCGAACCCCCCGTGTACGCTCGAGTCGACTCGAGCGTACACGGGGGGGTTCGACTCGAGCGTACACGGGGGGTTCGACTCGAGCGTACACGGGGGGGTCCGACTCGAGCGTACACGGGGGGGTTCGACTCGAGCGTACACGGGGGGGTTCGACTCGAGCGTACACGGGGGGGTTCGACTCGAGCGTACACGGGGGGGTACGCACCGTACATACACGGGTGGGGGTTCGACTCGAGCGTACACGGGGGGGTACGCACCGTACATACACGGGTGGGGGTATGACTCGAGCGTACACGGGGGGGTCCAACTCGAGCGTACACGGTGGGGTTCGACTCGAGCGTACACGGGGGGGTTCGACTCGAGCGTACATGGGGGGGTTCGACTCGAGCGTACACGGGGGGGTACGCACCGTACACGGGTGTACACACAGGGGGGGTCGGCGCGTACCTACGGGGGCGGGGGGGGGGTCGGCGCGTACCTACGGGGGCTGGGGGGGTACGGCACGTACCGGGCACCTGTTTGGACGTCTCCATGGTTGTTATGGGAGTTCGGTGCGGACGGTCTTTTCACCATACGGTTGTACATTCGGACGCCCGGGATGGATCGTGATTCCCCGGTCGGAGTTCACCTTTCACGTTTGTACGGTGAATCGTCCGAGGACGTGTCGGACACATTTTCCGACCCGGGGACGTGTGGGGAAATATTCCCAGTGCGGTTCGTATGGACTTTTTACCATGCGAATCGTGATTGCCAGTTCGTACGGCACTTGTACGATTCGTACGGTAAAAAGACCCGATACGAGTCGTACGGGGACATTTTTTACCGGATCGTGATCGGCACCTTAGTGTGAGAATAGACTCATACGAATTTAAATCTATCAGCTCTGGAGGAATAGCAACCAACTCTAGATTATTATGAACAGCTCTAGCAGACATTTTATTCTCATCTAATTTGTTATAACAATATTTGCAAATACGCTGCTCACATCCCAAATCAAAACAATCCTCTACCAGCAAATAAGTTTCAAATTCCCTCCACCTATCATTATCTTCTATTTCACTTTTTAAATACAGATTGACACCCCTACTCTGATTTTTATAGTGACTTCGCCGACAACAGATAGAAGAAACATTTGGGCTTTCACCTGAAATTACCTTAAACTTTGTGATTTCATCCTCAAATATTTCTGTAATTACAGGTTGTACATTGTCTTCAACATTTTGTTCTACTAATGTGTCAGTTTCTTCACTTGCTGAGGACCAAAGTAACAAAACTCAATATCATCACAGACCTGCTTCACATCTGATACTGACCCATGCAAAAGAGCACTGTTCAACTCACTTAACTTTAGTGCAGGACTTTTTGCATAATACAACCTTCTCACTAACTTCCGCATTTGAGTATGATGTACTGCCAGCATTCTGAAATGGTGAAAAACACTTTGACAAACTTTCCTAGAAAGACAAGCCAGAGAATGACCTTGTAAACAAGTATGTTTTCTCACTTTGCAAGGGTCTAGTCCTTGCAACAGCTTAATCTTTTGTTTTACACTTTTTTTAGTATAGGCTCGTAAAAAACTACATAATTTTTCAATAGATTCCTGGCGTACACTGCAAACACTACTGCAATCCCAAGTGTACACAGGGTTTTTAGCATGCCTCTCTAAAACTTCATCAGCTATCACTTCTTCTGCATTTCTTTCAACCATTTTCTCTTTCTCCATTGGACAGCCGTCACTAACCTCATAACCTCTACCACTGGTGTCAACTGTATACAATAATTTTTCGCTCAGTGAATAACTCTCTTCATTAAAAAAAGGCTCTGAACTGGAGCTGTGTTTCCATTCTCCCAAAAAAACATCGCAATTTTTTTTTTACTGATATCTCTTTTCCTCCTACTTTTGGCCTTCATTACATGTATTGGTTTATCTAGTGATCGAATTCTGTTTAACACTAAAATAAACAGTTTCCTTTTTACTTCAAAAGCCTTTTCCACAATGTTTTCAATATGCTTCTTCTTTTTATAAAATAAAGCTCTCTTTTTATATTTCTTCACATCTTTCAGCAAATTATGCACTACTCTCTTGTAAAATATTTTTGGGCGTAATTCCTTATACTGATTTTGCCTTCTTTTACCATACTTTATCTCCTTTGACTGACCATTTGCTTTTTTACTTTTCCTCTTATTTTGAATTTTTTTCTTACTTGAAGAATTCTCAGTAGTTCCAGCATTATCTACATTCTGTTTGCTTCTACAAGCATGTTTAATAAATTGCTTTGTGATCTTACCAGAAGATCTTTTCCTTTTAGCCACATTATCTTGTACATTCAATACTTGTGGTTGATGTTTCTTCAAATAATCCTCCTGTCTCTGTTCTTTTCTTTTCTGGCATGATTTCTCTATTTTAACGTTGAAAAACAGTATCTGTAAAAAAGAATCACAAATAAAAGTATATTAATAACTTTCAAATTTATAATATTCCATTACTGGACAAACACATTTTATATAAAAACTGACTAAGAAACTATAGCCCTGAAGCACAAGTGTGACGATGGGTAAAACACTACATGCATAGTGCATACTACTTTGAAGCAGTTCATGCCCTAAACCCTACCTCACTAAAACACTACATGCTAACTGACTAAATGATTACAGTACTATAAGGAGACACACTGGGTGAGTAACAGGGTGTTTGCTAGAAGTGTATAAATACTAACTGGGGAATTGAAGGTGTGAAAGACAACTGTTTAGGTGATTAGAGGACTACATGCATACTGGATAGGCATTTAAAGCAGTCCATGTGCTAAGGCCTGGCTCACTGCATGAGTACTTGGGTACTGACTGAATGATTAGAGTACAGCAAGGAGAGTGCCTGGGTGAATTTATAAGTGTTTGGGTTTTGGCACAGTGAATGGATTAGTACATGGTGCTGAATGTGTCACTAGAGGACTGCAAAGGGAGTGACAGGGTGTTTCCTGGAAGTGTATGGATACTGACTATGAAATTGAAGGTGTGAAAAACAACTGTGTAGGTGGTTAGAAGACTGCATGCATAGTGGATAGGGGTTTGAAGACGTCCATGTGCTAAGGCCTAGCTCAGTGCATGAATACTTAGGCTGTAACTGAATAATTAGAGTACTGCAAAGAGAGTGTCTTGGTGAATTTATAAGTGTTTGGGTTTTGGCACAGTGAATGGATTAGTACATGGTGCTGAATGGGTCACTAGAGGACTGCAAAGGGAGTGACAGGGTGTTTCCTGGAAGTGTATGGATAGGGAATTGAAGGTGTAAAAGACAAGAGTATAGTATGTTAGAAGACTACATGCATACTGCATAGACATTTGAGGCAGTCTATTTGGTAATGAATGGTTCACAACATAAGTACTTAGAAACTGACTAAATCATCAGACTACTTCTAGGACAGTGCCTGGGTAAAACTTTTAAATTTTCAGTTCTCGCACAGTGAAGAGAATAGTACATGGTACTGCACCTTAGTGTCAAACCCTGACTCATTTTATCAATGCATAAGCAAAGTCTAGCTTCTAATGCTACTAAAACTTGACAGCATGACCGGTTTTAAAAGAGTTATCTGTCAGAAAATACACGATGTTACCCAATTCTTATCTCACAGTGGTTCCCAAATGCACACCCACTCACAGTGTGATTCTAGACAAGCACCACTATCCCTAGGAGCTTAACAAAACTCATTCACTACAGTGGAAGTGGTAAGGGAACTGCACAAAATCTATATATTTCAGGACTGCACTTTAGTATCAATGCCTGACTCATTTAATCAAAGCATAAGCCATAACTGTCTTCTAATGCTACTAAAACTTGACAACATGACATGTTTTAAAACAGTTATCTGTCTGCAAATACACAATGTTACCAAATGCTTCTGTCACAGTGGTTCCCAAATGCACACAGACTCACAGTGTGATTCAAGACAAGCACCACTATCCCTAGGAGCTTACCAAAACTCATTCACTACTATGGAAGTGGTAAGGGAACTGCACACAATGTACATATTTCAAGACTGCACTTTTGTGTCAAAGCCTGAATCATTTAATCAACGCATAAGCAAAGACCGTCTTCTAATGCTACTAAAACTTGACAACATGACAGGTTTGAAAACAGTTATCTGTCAGCAAATACACAATGTTACCAAAAGCTTCTCTCACGGTGGTTCCCAAAAGCACACAGACTCACAGTGTGATTCTAGGCAACAACCACTATCCCTAGGAGTTTACCAAAATGTATTCACTACTATGGAAGTGGTAAGGGAACTGCACACAATATACATATTTCAAGACTGCACTTGTGTGTCAAAGCCTGACTCATTTAATCAACATATAAGCAAACACTGGCTTCTAATGCTACTAAAACTTGACAACATGACAGGTTTTAAAAGAGTTATCTGTCAGCAAATACACAATGTTACCAAATGCCTCTCTCACAGTGGTTCCCAAATGCACACAGACTCACTGTGTGATTCTAGACAAACAACACTATCCCTTGCACTATACCAAAACACATTTCTTCATCTAGAAGGAGTACTACATTTTAGTACAGAAACATAACTCATTTCACAAATTCATAAACAATGACTGGTTTCTAATTCTTCCAAAATATAAAAACTGCACAGTTATCTGTCTGCAAACACATGAAAAACACAAATGCTTATCACAGAATGGTTTCTACATGCACACACACTGTCAATAAGATTGTACAGAAAAAAAGTACTCCCTACACTTTAGCAGGAGAAATACATTAGTCTGATTAAAATCAAAATAGTCTACATACATCCCCTCACAATTAAATAACTCACCTTTCAAGTTGTTTTGTAGATTAAGAAGTATATCAGTCACACACCAGATATCAGTCACACACCAGATTTTCTTATACAGAATCTCTGCACTGTGCACCTGTCAGCAGAACCAAAGAATGGCAAAGTTTCCCTCTCATTTTCCACACATATACATGTAAACATCAAATCACATTCCTTCCCACATAAATTCAAAAGCAAACACACATTTCTATTGGTTAAACATTTCAACCCTTTCCAAATGACATAAATTTAAACCCTTCCCCCAATCTGCCTTCAGCCCCTTACCATAGAAACAGGTCATGGAACACTGTACTGAGCACACAGGTCAAAAGTCAGCACACACAATGTTGCTAATCAAGACAGCAAGTGTGCTTGACTTTTCAACATATCAGCTTATCATATATAATGTTCCTTACAATCAGTTTTTGTTAACCAATAAGAATCATGCGTTTAAAAAGCAGAAATATATACCCTACCTTTCAGTGTAGAAGGTTGTCAAACAACCAATGATATCTTGTTTTTTTTCAAAATTGCATTTTAGAAAAATCTTACTTTCCAAACTGCCATTTCATTTACAGAGACCATCAGAGTGCATCCAGACCTCCTTACAAGATGCTTAGAGTGTGGATTGTGGGACACAGCTACATTTTCTGGAGCCAAAGGTATGCAGAATACAAAGGCATTCACAAAGACCTAGGTTTGCCAAATGTAGACATTAAATGGATTGGACAGAGAGGGTTAAAGTGGCACCAATTGATGCCATTGGTGAAATCCTTCATGCAAATCCAACACCCTGACCTCATAATAGTGCACTGTGGTGGCAATGACCTAGGCACTTTGACTGGGGTAGGTCTGGAAATGCTTATGAAGGACACCTTTGCAGAACTGATTTCACTTTTCCCTAAAACTGCCTTTGTGTATTCTAACATATGCCAAAGGCAGAAATGGAACTGGTCCGATCATTTTTGTCCACAGTTTGAGAAAGCTAGGAAACATGTGAATAAATCTGTTTCTGCTTTTCTCCGAGACTACAGAATGGGGTCCATTTACAATAACAATCTGCGCTTTCATATGCAAGAGATGTATAGGGGAGATGGAGTACACTTTACTGATGAAGGAAACAGAGTCTTCCTCAACAACTTTAGACTCTGTTTAGAGCCACTCAAGAAGAAAACATTTAACCTTGATCTTTATCTCCCAACAATTTCATTTATTTTTCCCTTGGATCCGCGAACCCAACGCGAGAGAATCCGTGCATCCAACGCAATAGGATACGCTCACCATGCGCGCATTTCGCCGTTTAAAAAAAAAAAAAAAAGGAGGCACCAGGGGGTCCTTCTGGGACCCCCTAAGCACCTCTAGAGGTTCAGAGTATTTCCACTCTGCCCCCTTTATATGTTTTACACACTTATTCCCCTTGCTTCTTCAGCCTCATCTCTACCAAGGCAGAAAATGGCCGCCAACAGTTCCTGGTTTCAAATGCAGACAGACACTCAACAGCCAATTAGCATTCAGCGTGCGATCAGGAGGGTGCGCGCTTGGTTCGTGGAGGGTGCGCTTACGGTGCGGGTAGGGTCCGCGGATCCTCCCCAGCCATAGATATTTATGTACTTTTAACTCTAATTTTCTCAGGAACTACTGAACGGATTCACACCATTTATGCAAAAGGCACGAGTCTGAACTGAGGACTACCTCTTTGCCAAATTTGATGTCATTCCGTTCAGCGGTTCGGGCTGTAGCTGCGACAACAGATCCTACGGGAAATTGCATGGGAAAAACGTGTTTTGGGCCCCCCTTTTTTCTCGTCCCCCGCTTGACGAATCACCACGAAACTTTCAGGGTAGGAGCGGAGCGGAGCGGAGTGGAGCTGGCCAAAACTTTGGAAAATTTTGCGAGGATTCATCAACCGGCGCCAGACTTATTGGGAATAGAATGTTGCGGATTTCCTATGGAAAATAGGTCCTAACTATACCTATCTACTGGCGACCGCCAGTAGAGAATATATATATATATATATATATATATATATATATATATATATATATATATATATATATATACACCAACTCAAGTTCCCATCCAGGTCCCGGACACCAACACAAGGACTCCAGTTGTAATTAAAAGAGATTCTCTTTTATTTAAGTCATTTCAGTTCTTTTAGGTAACGCATTTCACCTGTATCCACACGCTTGCTCACACCAACAACGCTGTCGCCATTTCCATATTTTTAAAACCACAGACTCCCGATCACATGGGTCGCTGTCTCCACAGCCATGGAAGACAGACTGCATCCCCCATCGTGTTTAATACATATTTAAAACATATTTGTTGTGTATAATCGATTTAAACATATCAAATTCATGTTTTTAATGTTTAACAATGCATACCTGACATTTATCAAAATTGAAGACATTCACATGACAGTCTTATTTGCGTCGATTTTTCTCAATGAGTCTATTATATTTGAACAAGTCGATTTTAGACAAGTGTCTTCTTCAGCCTATCTCATATAAACATTCTTTACAATATGAGACAATTGTGCAAATCTCTGCAAAAATAATTCATAAATCATTTATATTTTTCTAAAAACACCATATTTAAATTCATAGGTATTTTTTAAATATTCACACTATAAGCAACCTCCAAAAAATCTATTCTTTTGAAGAGATTCCATATATATTTCAGCAATTTGTTCAATCAGAATTACATTGTAATACTCCATGCACTGTAAACTCACTGCTTCCTTGGTTCTACCCGGTCAGTTCATAGCAATAAAACCTAGCAATTAATCATATAAGTCAAATGGCTTAGTGGTTATATTTAAGGTGCCAGCGCACTGTGCAAAATACCAAGTGCAAATGTGCAATGTGCAAAGTACGATGTGCAAATGCAAGCAATACAGTACATCAAATAACAATGCAGTGCAATTGCTTTGGCCGTCAATGATTTTTAAATTTTCTTGGTTTCACCTTCTTTCGACCAATAGGTTTTCAAATAAAGTGCAAGTGCATTTCTAACATTAAAAACCTAAAAATCCAAATGCTGGACTGCTTCATACCAGTATTGCTGGATACTGAAATGGAAATATCAAGTAATACACTTTTTTTATATCTTTTTTTTATCTCAACAATGGCAGATCTATTAGTCTAAAGTTTCAATCAATCAATCAGTGACACTTATAAAGCGCGCTACATACCCGTAGGGTCTCAAGGCGCTGGGGGGGGGGTGCCGCTACTGCTCGAACAGCCAGGTCTTCAGCTTCTTTCTGAAGGAGAGGTGGTCTTGGGTCAGGCGCAGGTCGGACGGGAGGGAGTTCCAGGTCTTGGCGGCCAGGTAGGAGAAGGACCTTCCTCCTGTAGTCGCTCTTCGGATGCGGGGGACGGCGGCGAGGGCGTGGTTGGCTGATCGGAGGTGGCGTCTGGGAGCGTAGAAGTTGACTCGGCTGTTGAGGTAGCTCGGGCCTTGGTCGTGCAGGGCTTTGTGTGCGTGGGTGAGGAGGCGGAAGGTGATTCTCTTGTTGACGGGGAGCCAGTGAAGGTCTCTCAGATGTCCGGAGATGTGGCTGGATCGTGGGATGTCGAGGATGAGTCTGGCTGAGGCGTTTTGGATCCGCTGGAGTCTCTTCTGGAGCTTGGCGGTGGTACCGGCGTAGAGGGCGTTACCGTAGTCCAGTCGGCTGGTGACGAGGGCCTGGGTGACGGTCTTCCTGGTCTCTGTGGGGATCCACCAGAAGATCTTCCGTAGCATGCGTAGGATGTTGAAGCACGCCGAGGAGACGGTGTTGACTTGCCTGGTCATGGAGAGGGAGGAGTCCAGGATGAAGCCCAGGTTTCGTGCATGGTCTGTCGGTTTGGGTGCGGTGCCCAGGGCGGGAGGCCACCAGGAGTCGTCCCAGGCGGAGGGTGAGGAGCCCAGGATGAGGACCTCCGTCTTGTCCGAGTTCAGTTTCAGGCGGCTGGTCGTCATCCACTCAGCTACCTCTTTCATCCCTTCGTGCAGGTTGGCTCTGGCGGCGGTGGGGTCGTTGGTCAGGGAGAGGATCAGCTGGGTGTCGTCGGCGTAGGAGATTATGCTGAGGTGGTGTTTGCGTACGATGGCCGCGAGGGGGCTCATGTAGACGTTGAAGAGGGTGGGGCTCAGGGATGATCCTTGGGGGACGCCGCAGATGACTTCGGAGGCCTCTGACTTGTACGGTGGTAGGCGGACTCTCTGTGTTCTTCCGTCGAGGAAGGAGATGATCCATTCCAGCGCCTTGTCCTGGATTCCGATGTTGCTGAGGCGCCGTACTAGGGTGCGGTGGCAGACCGTGTCGAAAGCCGCGGAGAGGTCTAGGAGGATGAGGGCCGCTGTTTCTCCATTGTCCATCAGGGCTCGGATGTCATCGGTGGCGGCGATGAGGGCGGTCTCGGTGCTGTGTTTGGCTCGGAAGCCGGACTGTGAGGGGTCGAGGGATCCGTTCGTCTCGAGGAAGGCGGCCATCTGCTTGTTGACGGTCTTCTCGATGACTTTGGCTGGAAACGGGAGAAGCGAGATGGGGCGGTAATTCTTGAGGTCGGTGGGGTCCGCTGTTGGTTTCTTGAGTAGAGCGCTGAGTTCGGCGTGTTTCCAGCTCTCAGGGAAGATGGCGGTGTCGAAGGAGGTGTTGATGATGTCTTGCAGGTGGGGTGCGATGACAGCGTCGGCCCTGTTGAAGACGTGGTGAGGGCAGTGGTCGGTCGGTGATCCGGAGTGGATGGAGTTCATCGTGCGGATGGTGTCTTCGGTGCTGATCGGGGTCCAGGCGTGGAGGGTGGTGGTGGGGGGGGGTGGTTGGTCGGTCATGGTGTGCGTTGGTTGGTTGTTGAAACTGCTGTGTATGTCCGTGATCTTGTTGTGGAAGTATGAGGCGAGGGAGTTGCAGAGGTCTTGCGATGGGGTGATGTCGTTGTTTCCTGCGCTGGGGTTGGAAAGCTCTTTCACGATGTTGAAGAGTTCCTTGCAGTTGTGTGCGTTGTTGTCCAACCGGTCCTTGAATGCTGTTTTCTTGGCGGCGCGGATCAGCTGGTGGTGTTTCCGGGTGGCAAGTTTGTAGGAGGTCCTGTTGTCCGGTGTCGGTTCCCTTTTCCAGACTTTCTCGAGGGCTCGGCAGTTCTTCTTGGAGCTCTTGAGTTCGTCGGTGAACCATGGGGCCTTCTTGCTGCCGGGTCTGCTAGGCGGGGTCCTCAGCGGGGCGAGTTCGTCCGCGCAGTTGCTGATCCACTTCGTGAGGTTGTCGGCGGCCTGGCTGGGGTTCGCTGAGCTGGCAGGAGGGTGCTGGCTCAGGGAGGTGGCGAGCTGGTCTGCTGTGATCTTGTTCCAGCTTCTGCGGGCGGTCTGTTGCTGGTGATGGTGGGACGTCGTTCTCTTGAAGGTGAAGTGGACGCAGCTGTGGTCCGTCCATTGAAGCTCTGTGGCGTGGCTGAAGTCGATGTCTGTGCTGGATGAGAAGACGGCGTCGAGTGTGTGTCCGGCGAGGTGGGTGGGGGTGGACACCAGTTGCTTGAGTCCCAGGTTGGCGAGGTTGTCGAGCAGGGTGCTGGTGTTGTGGTCGTTGTTGTTCTCCAGATGGAAGTTGAGGTCTCCCAGGAGGATGTAGTCGGCGGAGGGGAGGGCATGCGGGCTGATAAAGTCGGCGATGTCCTCGCTGAATTGCGTGCGTGGTCCAGGGGGTCGGTAGATCAGGGTGCCTCTGAGGGTGGTGTTCGGGTTGGTGTGGATCTGGAAATGTAGGTGTTCGGCGCTGGTCAGGGTGTTGTCGGTGCTGGTCGTGAGACGGATGGTGCTCCTGTGGATGATGGCGGTGCCTCCTCCCATCTGGTTGGCGTTTCGGTCCCTCCGGACGATCTTGTAGCCCTCTGGGATGGCGATGGCGATGTCGGGAGCTGAAGAGGCATTCATCCAGGTCTCCGTGAGGAAGGCAACGTCTGGAGCTGTGGTGTCAAGGAGGTTCCAGAGTTCGATGGCATGTCTGTGGACGGAGCGGGTGTTGATCAGGATCAACACCCGTTTATGTATGTATGTTTAATTATGTATTTTCGGGACTCTATTAAAATGAACCATTTGATTTGGATACTGCTAATGGATTAGGTGCACATGTAAATCCTCATCTGTATTCATATCAGACGGGATTCTAGTGTTAAAAAGCATTATATATTTTGACTCGAGTTGCTGCAGCTTTTTTTCTCTATTTCCTCGCCTCCTCATTTTGGGCTTCTGATCTATTGCAAAATAAGATAATTGTTCTAATTTGCCTTTATGGATATCATTAATATGACGTGCCGCCGGATAAGTTTTATCATTATTTTTTACTGCACGCATATGCTGTAAAATGCGAACATGGACCATGTGGATAGTATGCTTCCCACATATAGCTTGGGACAAGAGCATTTTAAAATGTAAACAACATGGTCACTTCGACAGTTAAAAAGCATCCTATTTTCCAAGGGTTCGTCATTAGCGGGGACAGTACTTGTTTAGTATTCTCAGCGATTGTGCAGGCTTTGCACTTTTGACATCTGTAAAAGCCCGGGTTCGCCTTTAGCCAGTTTCCAGATTGAATTAATTTTGGACTGCTGTCCACCAACTCTTGTCTCATGGACTTTGCTCTTTTAAAAGGAACCTAGGGCCTCCGTTTTACTACCGCACCCAACATTGGATCACTTCTTATCAGATGCCAGTGCCTACTCACACAATCTCTCACTTTTGTGTGGCAGACACTGTATCCGGTGTCTCATTTCCTCCTTATCCTGTTTTGTAGTGTCTTCTTTTTCTCCCCTTGATTTTACCAGGGCCTCTCTTTTAATATTGCTGACCTTTTGTAGTGCTTGGCTCAGGACTTGCTCCTTGTAGACCCTTTCTTTAAATAAATCTTTGTCAGACTGTTTTGGGCATCCTCTAATGCTTGCCCCTCGTTGCAATTTCTCTTCATCCTGAGAGGCTCAGCATAGGGGATGCTCATTTTCAGTTTGGTGGGGTGGGAACTGTTCGCATGCAGGTTCACATTTCCTGCTGTTGTTTTTCTGTATGTGCTGGTATGCAGTAAGTTGTCTCTTACATAAATTTCCAGGTCTTAGAATGTTACTGACTCCCTATCTATTGTGTCTGTGAATCTTAGATTAAGTGTGTTGTCATTCAGTTGCATTACATAATCTTTTGCAGATTCCATTGAGCCTTCCCAGACCACAAAGAGGTTGTCTATAAACCTTTTCCACATAACCACATTCTAATTCCATTCCATCGGATGCTTGACTCTGAGCACCTCCTCCATCCACCAGCCCATATGCAAATTAGGATAGCTGGGGGCGAAGCAGGTGCCCATTGCCTTGCCGTGAACTTGTTTATACATTTCACTTCCAAATAAAAAACAGGTATTCTCTAGGCACATTTTACCCATCTCTAAAAGCATTCTTGAATGTTGATGATATGAGACGTGCCGAGTGTCCAAAAAGTGACCCATAGCATTCAGTCCCGCCTCATGTTCAATACTTGTGTACAATGAGGTCACGTCCAGCATGATCAGCAAATAGGTATTTTTCCATATCAATGCTTCAAAAATCACGAGTGTCCTGTATATAAGCTGGGAGTTTTACGACAAATTCTTGCAAAAAATGATCTAGATAAGTTGAGGTAGTTTCAAATAGACTTCCAATCGTGGAAATGGTTGGTCTACCTGGTGGCTTGTCTTTATTTTTTGAACTTTGGGGATCAGGTATAAGATCGGTGTCACTGGGTTTTCAAATATAGATATTCTGCTTGTGATATTAAACCCAGTCCTCTCCAGCGTGCCAGTTCTTTATGCAACCTATTCTTAATTCCCATCAGGTTGCTGTGTGGGACCTTCATGTAACAGCTTCTATCATTGAGTTGTAATTTTTCCTCCTTATTATACATTCCCCCTTTGTCCGATTCGCGCACCACAAATTTTTTATCCTTTTTTATTTTGTCAATGACTTTAATTGTTTCTTCTGTCATGAAAATGATTTTGTTTTTTAAAGTTCTTATTTGATAATAAAGGTAGGTTTTTCAGATCTTTAACCACTGCTTCTGAAAATGAGTCTATTAGATCTCTTGGGACATTCGGGATAACAATTGAGGGAGGCCGCCAGTAGGTAGTTATAGTTAGAACCTAGTTTCCATATTGATTTGCTAATAACTTTGGCGTCGTTTAACGAATGTTCGCAAAAATTCTCCGAAAAAAAGGTCTATGCAGGTCAGCTCCTATCCTGAATGTTTGGGGGTGATTCGTCTAGCGGGGGTGGAGAAAAAAGGGGGTCACAAAAAGTGTTTTCACCATGTTAATTTCCATAGGAAATTTTGTGACGAGCTACAGCCCGAACTGATGAACGGAATCACCCCAAATTTGGCAGAAAGGTAGAGCTTGGTTCAGAAAGCGACCCTTTTTTTAAATGGTGTAAATCTGTTCAGTAGTTGCTGAAAAATTAGAAAAATAAAAGTTTCAATACCTGGGTGGAGCCTAAGTCCCGTGCACGAGCTGCACTGTGATTGGCTGTCAACACTCCAAACCAGGAAGTGTTGGCAGCCATCTTGTGACTCGGTAGAAGCGAGTCACCAGAAAACAGAGAAACAAAGGTATAAAACAAGTGAAGGGGGCAGGGTAGTGAGGTTCTGTAGCGATCTGAACCCGTGAATTCGGTATCGTAGTACTGACATGATTTCGGTACCAATGAACCGCAAATGATCCATTAAATGCATAACAGTGTTTTCGCTACGCAACTAGCATGAATTCACTGAGAAATAGGGCATTCTGTTGTAAAGTCATGGCATCCATTTTAGTTACGGCATCCATTTTGTTTCTTGCCCTCACATAGTCAATGAACGGACGATGACCCCGGCAGAGTCACCTCGTTAAGGACACGTAAGCTTGAGCCCCGAGAAAGGCTGACGCTGCATGACTAGGCAGAATCAAGCTGCCTCCCTTGCCTGAGGCCAGTCCTGCTATACTGGTTCTCGTGTCCGTTGTCCTTACTGAAAGGCCGAAGACGGTAGCCATGCCCGTTTATGATTCCATAAACACCTCTTATCCTACTTTTCAATCCTTTGCACCTGGCTCTGCTCCTCTCCTTCTGGGCTTTTACAATAGGGAGGTTACGATTTTTATGATGGGGAGGATCGGGCAAAGAATGGAAAACTGTCAAGGGGACATGATCGAATACCGAAAACCTACGACTAATTATTGTTTGATGTCTATTTACTGTTTTGTTTGGGATACCGGGTTGGGCATGAGAAATATTCATGTAATGTTGCCTAAAGACATTTTGCGTGTATTTAAAGAACAACCCACTTAATGCAATTCGAACAGTCTCATAGATTCTGCCTCTGTGTGGTTCCTATGACTTCTGTGTCCCTGCAGTGAATAAACCTTGGTCTTTGACGCCACCATCGAGAAGCCCGTGTCTCTGTTTATTTGTGCACCGAGACAGGAGGAACTCAGGGGTCTTTAAGTGTTGTTTCCCTGACACCTCTGGACTCTTAAAAGTCCAGAACCTCAAATTGGCGCCCAACGTGGGGCGACGTCATCTGGTACCGGTCCAAAGCCTGAAAAGTTCGAGAAGTTTCGTGTGAAGATTCCGGAGGGAGGTACCCCGCTTCATCGATCCCTGCATGTCGTAAAAGTGGCCCGACGATCTCTTCCACGAGGGTTCCCGTTCCCAGACGGCTACAGAGGACCGCTGCCCTGACTGTCGCCCTGTCTTGGACCCGAGGTGCAGACCTTAGTACGGCGAGACGTAGACGGGTTCTCCTTGGTGACGTCTTCCACATTTCAGTTAAGTATTAAGTGGGTTACGCTCAGTTTAGTTGTTCTTTGTTGCTCTGATTTAATTCGTAGATTATCATTGGTTGCTCTTGTTTAGATAATCTTTGTTTTGGTATTAGTTCATTTGATAGGCCTAAGTTCTCTGCGCATTTTGGTTGGAATTTGTCTTTGTTTGTCATGACTACCAGTAGTAATTGTTTCTTGTCCTGGTTACGTTGCAACGGGGATTCCCGGTTGGAGGATTCGTGTTCGGTTCCTCCGATTGGAACTCCTACATATGAGCTCTATTGTAAACATGGTGTGGGTCCTATTACGTATAATGAAGTATGGGTCCGTTATACCAGAAAAGATGGT
Organism: Triturus cristatus; assembly: GCF_964204655.1. Lineage (NCBI taxonomy): Eukaryota > Metazoa > Chordata > Amphibia > Caudata > Salamandridae > Triturus > Triturus cristatus. The sequence continues at coordinate 164,135,547 of NC_140585.1, forward strand.
GTCCTTAGTTGGCCACCGCATGGTAGCTTCGAAACCGAAATACTAGACAATCTAGAAATGAAGTTGTTCAAGAGAAAAGCCCGGCCGGCAATGTTTGATTCCTTTCGCGTATGGCGCAAAGAAGCCAAACAGAGAGAAATTAGGAAGACGAAGAAAGAACAGAAAGAGAAAGGGTTGACTTTATTGGAGTCTGCTAGGCAGCTGCATGTCAACGAGACTGAGAAAGCAATAGAGATGGCGAATAGAAAATATAATTTGGCAATTGATAAATGTTACCCTGTATTGCCATCTTGTCCTACTAAGCCGATGGAGGATCATGAAAAGGATCCTCTGTTGTCTTACCTGTTGAATTCACCTCCACCGTATGCACAGGGTATTACAGCACCACAGTTATTACCTGTTGTACAGCCAGCTGCTGGTCAGCCTGGAATAGTTGCTCCACTTCCTTTGATTCCAGCTCCTGTCCTTCCCGTGGTTAATGTTCCTTCAGCACCCCCTCTTCCTGGGTCGCCTGTTCCGCCTTTGCCTGTCGTTTCGCAAACTGCTTTACCTGCTACTCCCACCTTTACTATTTCATCTGCTTCAGCTGCCCTGCTCCCGAACCCTGTGAACATTCTGACTCCGCTTTCCGTTCGTCGGAAAATAACCGACTCTGTAACTAATATCTTAACTCCTCTCTACAGGTCTTTAATTGGGACCCCCGTTTCTGACTCTATACAGAGACGTAGCCAGCTTCCTGGTCCTCAGGAACGAGAAATGTTAGATTCAACAGCTCTTAGGTGGATGTCGAAAGCTGTGAAGTATGATGCACGAAGAGTGTTAGATACCTTTATGCAATGGAATGAACCAACTCAACGTTATGTTTTTGATGTAATGTGTTCTCTTGTGCGTGAAGAATGGGAAGATGATGACTTAGATTCCGTCCCCTCTGATCTGATAAATATTCAGCAGAAATTTGCCGCAGGAATGGTGATAGGTTCAGAAGTAAGAGGAGCGATAGAACTGATTTTAGCTTATAGGGATGATTCCCCTCTTCGAGCGACAAGGGACCCTGATGGTTCACCGATTACTACTAGGAAAAGACGAGGTCAATATCCGATGAGGGAAGTTCCACCGATATGGCGTGATGCAGTTCAAGCTGATGGGGCTAATGGTATTGCAGCTGCCCCAGTACAATTCCAGAGAGTGTGGATACACATCCCTTGGAAGCGGGCCGAAGTATTAGCAGTAAAACAGGCGTTACCAGACCCGCGTAAAAATCCTGCTGGTTATTACAAAGAGTAAACGCAGACAGTTCAAGCGTGTGTCATGAATTTGGCAGACATTGAAATGCTATTTGGCAATGTAGTGCCACAGCCTATATGGGCCAAGATTCGGCAAGAGAACTACCCAGTCGCCTTAGGAGGTGATTGGCCAGCTATTGTAGCAGCAGATGCGCAACAAGTCGGCGGTGCTAAACCGGAACCTCTGATTGCTGCCTTACCTGGCAGAATAATTAATCTGATGAAAACGCTGATGCCAGCGTTACGAGTCAATTGGGATAAACTATCGGCATGCAAACAAAAGAAGGACGAAAGCGTCTCTGACTTTTTCACTAGATTTGAAGAGACCTTCGTAGACCACAGTGGGCAAGATATGAGTACTGAGGGAGGCCAGAGGTTGTTTGTCGACAAGTTCGTGTTTAATTTATTACCTGAGCTTAGTAACAAGTTAAAGGATTCTGAAAGTGCATGGGCAGTGTCGACGACAGCACAGATACTTGCAACTGCTCAGTATTACGAGAATAGAGAAAAAGAAGAAAAGGAAAAGTCAGAAAAGAAAACGAAAGATTTAAAGACTAAAGTTCTATTGCAACAGGCGTATCCGCCTCGTTCGAATCAGTCAGATTCACAGCAGCGACCCCAGTTTCAGCAACAGCCACAATTCCAGCAAGGGACGTCCCAAAGATTTAATTATGGTTTTCCCCGACAACAGTTAGCATGGAATCAGTGTGCCTATTGTAAAAAGGATGGTCATTATAAGAATGAGTGTCCAGTACTGCACACACAGACTAGTGGTGTCCCAGCTCAGAGAGGTAATGTTGGATCTATGCAAACTCCTAGAGGTAGAGGACGTGGTACGATGACACCACAGGCTGATCGCCAATCAAATTATTTTGATCAGCGAAATGCACAATCTGCACAACCAGGTAGATCTCCACAGTATCATGTTGAAGATTACTATGAACATAATGAAGAGATTCAGAGAGGCGAATACTAGGACAGCCACAGGCAAAGAGAGGGAGTAGTATCAGTTCCAGTTGATCAGAGTGGACCTTATGTCGCAGTAGTTACATCAGGCGTGGTTGAACCGTTTCTGTTGGATACTGGTGCGGCGAAAAGTTCAATTATGCATGCGAAACTCCCTGGCGCACCTTTGTCTGGCTTAACGAACACTTCAGTAGGTTTCTCAGGCGCCCCTGTTCACAATCCTGTTTCTAGTCCTTTGTCAATATCTGTTGGGCCATGCGAGCTAGAAGCACCCCTTATTCTAACAAACGGTTGTAATGAAAATCTGCTTGGTTTAGATCTGTTGAAATGCCTGCATGCAACACTGTACTGTTCTCCTTCAGGAGTACAGCTCACATTAGGCAAAAGAGTCATTTCTCCAATGTATATGTTGATGGATAAGCTCCCACCGGAGCTGCGTTCTCTCCCTGATACTCTTTGGGCAACTGGTCCTAACGATGTAGGCCTCTTGGAAATTCCCCCTTATGTGGTAAGTCTGAAGGCAAATGTTAAATTCCCACGAATCCCACAGTATCGGATTTCGAATGAAGGTGAACGAGCACTCTTGCTGATTGTGAAAGACTTAATACAGAAAGATGTGATAGAGGAAACTAGAGAAAATGTCTGCAATAGTCCTGTTCTGCCGATTTTGAAACGCACTGACCCTTCCAAACCTCCAATCTACAGATTTGTGATTGACCTCAGAGAAGTTAACAAAATAGTGATTCCACAGTTTCCTGTGGTACCAGATATCACTGCATTACTGACGTTGATTCCTGCCTCCGCCTCATGGTTTACAGTGATCGATTTGAAGAATGCCTTTTTCAGCATTCCCATAGCCGAAGATAGTAAAGACATTTTTGGTTTCTCTTTAGGAGGTCGCAGTTTCAGATTCAAACGCGCTCCACAAGGTTATTGTGAGAGCCCTTCAATTTACAGCCAAGCATTGAAGAGTCAATTAGATACTCTTGTACTTCCTCCTGGTGTTGCTCTGATCCAATACGTAGACGATCTTTTACTGGCTGCTGATGACAAGGAAACTTGCAAAGCAGCTACAATTTCTTTATTACGTCATTTGTCAGACTTACATCACAAGGTGTCACCTTCTAAACTGCAATATTGTTGCCAAGAAGTGACCTACTTAGGTCATCTTTTGTCAAAGGAGGGAAGAAGGTTGACCCCAGAGAGAATCAAAGCAATTTCGCAGATGACTGTACCAAGCACACAGAGAGAAGTGCGTGCGTTCTTGGGTATTACGTCATACTGCAGGCAATGGATCCCAAATTTTTCTCTCATGGCAAAAACCATTGGTAGCCCTGACTGGAAAAGGTGTTCCGAGCCCTTTGCCATGGTCTGATGAATGTCAACAGAGCTTCTCCGACTTACGTGATGCGCTGTGTTCAGCTCCTGTGTTGGGTACTTCTGACTACAGTAAGCCGTTTACTTTATATGTCCATGAAAGAGAAGGTTGTGCGTTGAGTGTATTAACGCAACAATTTGGTGACAAACAGCGGCCTTGTGCATATTTCTCATCCACATTAGATCTGGTAGCCAGAGCTTTGCCAAGTTGTCTGAGAGCTACAGCGGCAGCTGCAGTGTCTATCCGACAGTCTGCTGGACTAGTCATGAACAACATGTTAGTAGTCATGGTTCCACATGCTGTGGATACACTCATGAATCGAACGAAGACTCAGCACCTCACCAGTGCTAGACTATCAGGCTATGAGCTGACACTTTTGGCAAGTCACATTCAGATCAAGCGATGCAACATATTGAATCCAGCAACGCTGTTGCCGACTACCCAGGAGTCGAGTGATTCAGAGCCCCATGATTGTTGTTTTAGAACTGAGGAAGAGACAAAAGGTCGGATTGATTTAAAAGACACTCCGTTACTAGATCCAGATGGCACTTTATATGTCGATGGGTCGTGTTTTAAATTACAGAATGGTGATGTGACGGCCGCGTATGCAGTTATGACTTTGAGTACGATTGTTGAGACTGCAAGAGTAAGTCAGAATTCTGCCCAAGCTGCAGAATTAATAGCATTAACAAGAGCGTGTGTTTTAGCTGAGGGAAAGAGAGTGAATGTGTTTACTGATAGCCAATACGCCTTCGGCGTAGCACATAGCTTCGGACGTCTCTGGAAAGAAAGAGGTTTTCTCACGTCCCATGAGACTAAGATCCAACATGGACAGTTAGTCAGCGATTTATTAGAATCCCTGACCCTACCGAATGAAGTTGCAATTGTGAAATGCAGTGCACATCGAAAGATTAAGGATGATGTTGGCCGTGGGAATGCGTTTGCTGATGAGGTCGCTAAAGAAACGGCCAAGAACATGACGAGCCGAATGTACGTTGCAACGTCTGCAAGATGGATTGCTGAATCAGGGATGTGTGAGAATACGATTGAGAGTGTGAAGGCAATCCAGAATGAAGCAACTGAGAATGAGAAGAATGAATGGAAGGAGAAAACGGGTAAAAAGGATTCAAGCGGATGTTGGGTTGATTTGTCTGAGCAGCAACGTTGGATGCTACCTGACGCATATGTGCTCGCTGTAGTTACGATGGCGCATGGAGCGGCGCACATCAGTTTGAAAGGGATCTGTAAAATGTTAGCTCCAGTATGGAAGAATGATGGAATTACTAAATGTGCGGAAAGAGTGTTGAAAAACTGCATGATATGCCTGATGCATAATCCTGGCAAGGGAACCCCAACCCCAACTGGTCATTTTGCTCCCCCTTCTTGTCCCTTTGAAGTGATTCAGTTGGATTTTATCCACATGGATAGGTGTAACAATCTTAAATACGTCCTAGTGGTGGTCTGTGCCTTTTCAAGATGGATTGAGGCATATCCGTTAAAGGATAACACTGCTATGTCCACTGCCAAAATCCTCCTCAAAGAATACTTCCCCAGGTATGGTATGCCACGGATTGTTTGGTCGGACAATGGAAGTGAGTTTGTAGGGAAAGTTATGAAGAGTGTGTGTACGGGTTTGGGTATTAACCAAAAATTTCACAGTGCGAATCACCCACAGTCAGCGGGTTTGGTTGAAGGGTACAATGGCACCCTGAAGCTGAAACTTGCTAAAATTCAAGCGTCCACTGGTCTCTCTTGGCCAGATGCACTGCCTCTAGCTCTACTGTCCACCAGAGCGACTGTACACTCTCGAGTAGGGCTTAGTCCATATGAGATTGTGTTCGGTCGCCCTGCTAATGTTTGGGGAGTCCCTAGGCCAAAGGAATTCAAACAGATCGAATACCCAATGTTGATTGATTATCTTTATGACCTGACTGCTAAACTGAGCCTTATTCGTCAACAGGTATTTGAATCCTTGCCTAAACTGCCAGAGAGTCCAGGCCACACATTGAAACCAGGCGACCAGGTGGTTGTACGGAATTTCGAACGTACTCGGAACCTCCAGCCAAGATTTGTGGGTCCGTTCCAGGTACTCCTCACAACGAGAACTGCTGTACGCCTAGCTGGGAGGAAGAATTGGGTGCACGCTAGCCATACGAAACGTGTCCCTCTCCCACTTCCCTATGACAACTGGGTTAGACAGGGATTTGGTGTATCTGAGACAGAACCTGTTCCTAGGCACATCCCTTTCAGTGATGCAGAGTACATAACGGGCCACCCACGAACTAAAACACAGAACTTTGACACCTCAGCAGGAACCGCTCCTTTGAATCTTGGACCGAGTATTGTACAAAGTGAACATTTGTCACCTGTGGAGTCGAACATTTCCGCACCCATAGACCAGCTATTTCAAGATCAGACAAGACCCGGAAAGTACAGATATAATCTACGTTCTCATGTTGTGAACTAATGACATTGTATAATTACCTTTCTATTTGAAAACTGTTTTGATCTTATTGCATTCCATTCAGTCAGGAAGTTTGCTCAAATTTTTATCTTTTTGTTTTTTTTTGTTTCTCTCACCTTGCCGTCTGGGTTACCGTAGGGTCGTAACGTGTGCCTTGTTTTAATTTGCAGGGAACCAGACACAAGGTCGGTTTCTTCTGTTTATCCTGGGAACTCCCAGGGTAAACAGAGGCAAGTTTTTAACAGGTACAAACCATCCGTTGCGAACGGTTGTAGAAGATGGAGCTTCCTGAACTGCGACGGGTTAATGTCATAAATGTGCACAAGACAAAACTATATGACATATTATATAGTAAATGTTTTCTAATGCAATGTACTCTGACACTTCTAATTGTTTTAATAACGTTGGTAGGTGGAATTATTTTTGGTATTCAGTTGATCTTTACACCTGCTACATCTACAGTATCTCCCCATGTTCCTGTTTCTCCGACTGTTGTTTCTCTTCATTCTTTCCATCCTTTTCCTGCCCACGAGCAAGCTCGACGCTCTGAATTTATAAATAACACTTTCATTCAGCTCTTGCACCAACATCAACTAGTGGTTAACACAACAAACTGCTGGGTGTGTGGCTTGATACCACATACCATGGACAAGGGCATCCCTTATTTGGTTCTGCCCTTTAGTTATAATGGATCATTCTGTGCATTTCAGACCATGTTCGCTTATGCCCTAGAGACCTATCCTCCACGACCTCCGCGTTCCACTAGGTATAACTCTGCTAATAGAGCCTTGGTAAAAGGAATCACTGACATGGTTAGAGATGTCAATGACACTCCGTTCATTCCCAAGGATGAATTGCGAGTTTACATGGGTTGGAATGTTACAGAATATGGCATTACTCTAGGTGAGAACAAACGTAAAAGCTCGACTCCGATCTGGGTCGTACCCCACCAAGGTCAGGTCTGTTTGCAAGGAAATGGGAGGAATCCGAAAGCTCGACTAGGGAAGAGTGACTGTATCGAAACATATGTTTTCCCGTCACAGTTTTCCCCTGCATTCTTAGCTGCTAAGGGTACCTATTTTGTTTGCCAAGACATAGCATACACATGGCTGCCTGCTGACTTCTCAGGCTCATGTTATATCGCTCAACTGTTACCTCCGACATACACTGCTGCACCGGACTATCACAAAACTAGAGTTGTGAGAGGTGTTTTCAGTAAAGAAGATACTGCTGGCCAAGAAGCAGGAGACTTCTTCAAAGGTTTCCTTCCATTCTGGGGGCCTATGGTCAACAGTAGAAACTTACGTCAACTAACACGGGTAGTTGAATCCACTATCACCGAAACTGTGGGTGCCCTTAGTAACCTGACAGCTGAGCTTCAAGCGGATCGCCTCATGATGTTACAGAACCGTATGGTCCTTGATGTGTTACTTGCAGATCGAGGTGGAGTATGTAAGATGATCCAATCGAGCTGCTGTGTTTTTATCCCAGATAATGCGCCAACAGTATATAAGGCCATCTCTAAGTTACACAAAATCTCTGACTCTATTCATGTAGAGGAAGGCGATTGGTCATTAATGGGATGGTTCTGGAGCCTGTTATCTGCGTGGGGATGGAAGGTTCTGATAGTCACTGGTGTTGCGTTGGTATTTTTATTTTCGTGCTGTCTCATTGTTCAGTGTGGTCCTGCCTTATGTAATCTCTGCATTTCTACATGCGTAAGAAGACCACCTGTTTTTAGAGATACGCCACGGGATAGAGTAATGCTTCAACAACATATCAGTGACCTGATGAACATAGAAATGGACTCTGACATAGAGTAAGTTATTGCCTATGTAAGGGCAAAAGGACGGTCTGAGGTTCTGTAGCGATCCGAACCCGTGAATTCGGTATCGTAGTACTGACATGATTTCGGTACCAATGAACCGCAAATGATCCATTAAATGCATAACAGTGTTTTCGCTACGCAACTAGCATGAATTCACTGAGAAATAGGGCATTCTGTTGTAAAGTCATGGCATCCATTTTAGTTACGGCATCCATTTTGTTTCTTGCCCTCACATAGTCAATGAACGGACGATGACCCCGGCAGAGTCACCTCGTTAAGGACACGTAAGCTCGAGCCCCGAGAAAGGCTGACGCTGCATGACTAGGCAGAATCAAGCTGCCTCCCTTGCCTGAGGCCAGTCCTGCTATACTGGTTCTCGTGTCCGTTGTCCTTACTGAAAGGCCGAAGATGGTAGCCATGCCCGTTTATGATTCCATAAACACCTCTTATCCTACTTTTCAATCCTTTGCACCTGGCTCTGCTCCTCTCCTTCTGGGCTTTTACAATAGGGAGGTTACGATTTTTATGATGGGGAGGATCGGGCAAAGAATGGAAAACTGTCAAGGGGACCTGATCGAATACCGAAAACCTACGACTAATTATTGTTTGATGTCTATTTACTGTTTTGTTTGGGATACCGGGTTGGGCATGAGAAATATTCGTGTAATGTTGCCTAAAGACATTTTGCGTGTATTTAAAGAACAACCCACTTAATGCAATTCGAACAGTCTCGTAGATTCTGCCTCTGTGTGGTTCCTATGACTTCTGTGTCCCTGCAGTGAATAAACCTTGGTCTTTGACGCCACCATCGAGAAGCCCGTGTCTCTGTTTATTTGTGCACCGAGACAGGAGGAACTCAGGGGTCTTTGGGTGTTGTTTCCCTGACACCTCTGGACTCTTAAAAGTCCAGAACCTCAGTAGTAACACCCTGACCCCCTAGGCCTGCTCAGGGGGTCCCAGAAGGACCCTCAGGGCCAAAGAAAGCATTTAAAAAAAAAATAATAATATTGGCGCAATTCATGCTGGGGTTGCGGGTTCCAGCGTTTTATTTTAATGAGACCCCGGGGTGGGCTAGGTCCCGGAGGCATTTCTTAAAAAATAATAGCGGGGGTTCGCTAGGGCTGCGGGGGCCCACTGGGATCCCTGCAGACCCAGGGCTTCACTCATGTTGGGAGGGGTGTTGCGTGGCCCCCCTCCTGGAGTCCTCCATGTGCTTATAACTGTGGCGTCGTTTGACGAATCTTCACTAAACATTCCCAAAAAGTTTCTCTTTTTTGATCAGCTCCTATCTTGAAAGTTTAGGGGTGTATTGAGGACGTACAAGGTTGGTTGTTGATTGAAAGCAAGTTTATTGCGAGATATTTGCACCCACGACCAGAGCCATTCAGCTGCGAAGACATAATACAGGGTGATTGGTCAAGGGGGGGCTGAGAAAAAAGGGGATTCCGAAAAAGTTTTCTCAATGCATATTCCATAGGAAACTTTAGACAAGGCTACAGGTCAAACTGCTGAACGGATTACACCAACTTTGGCAGGGAGAAAGGTCTTGGTCCAGAAATGGTGTAAATCCGTTCAGTAGTTTTTGAGATATTAAAGGAAAAAAACATATATATATATCTGGACGGTGCCTAACTCCCAAGCACAAGCTTGCCTCTGATTGGCTGTTAACACTTCAAACCAGGAAGTGTTCTCTGATTGGCTGCTAACACTTCAAACCAGGAAGTGTTAGCAGCCATCTTGTGCCTCACATCGAGTGAAAATATAAAAGAAAGGTCCCGGGGGCAATTTAATATACCGGATCTTTGTCTGTGCGAGATACCCCTTTCACGCTGCTACATCAGCAGGTAACGCACCCTTTTCCCCCATCAACAGCATACCGCCAACAACATTCTTGGGCCCGCAAGTCTCCCTCTGCGAACCACTTGTCAGATCACAGCTCTTCGGTGTGAGTTCTCGGGCCCGCAGTTGTATCTGTGAAACCAAAACTGGAAATATATCGCAGGTCGCTCTTCACGGTCCCTCTCCCACATCACTGTTCCGCAGCTATCCCTTTGGAAGCCGATGGCCTGCACCTTTCGGCCCGCAGGTGTTCCTCTGCTGGCTGGCCCGCAGCTCTCCCTCTGCAAACTGACGGGCCGCGGTTCTCCCTCTATGAGCCTGCAAGTCGGCTCACAGCTCTTCATCTACGAGTCAGCCCGTCGGCTCGTAAGTCTCTGAGAACAGATGCAGTGGAGGCAATGATCATGCAGGTCGGACACCCAACACTGCTCCGACACCCGCCAGCAGGAGATCCTTGTTCACCATCCCACTCACCCCCACAAACAAATGTGACAGTCACGTTAGGGAATCTGGAACGTAAAAAATTGGGTAATGTTGTTTAATTATTAATAAGAAGATGCCTGTGGGGTTGGACAAATAAGAATCTTAATCATGTACGGATTTGCATATAAAACATTTTATTAAAACAAAACAACAACAAATAAAACTATGTACAGCCACATCGTGTCATCGCTGGACCATTTGTGAGTCACAGCCTGCAAGACAAAAAGAAAGATAAGATGGTGCATCATGCGTCCAGCAAAGGAGAAAAAGAAAGAGAAAAAGAGTGAGAGAGAGGGAGAGAGGGAGAAACAAATAAAGAGTGAGAGAGAGGGGAAGACAAAGAAAGAGAGAAAGAGTGAGAGGGAGAAAGAGGGAAAGAGTGAGATGCAAGGAAGAGAGAAAGAGAAAAACAGTGTGAGAGAGAGGAAGAGAGAGAGAGAAAGAATGAGAGAATGGAAGAGAGAGAGAGCAAGAGTGAGAGCATGGGGGCATATCATCAAGGACCGGCGATAATTATCGCTTAGCACACTTAGCGCTAGGATATTTATTGCCGAGTAACGTGGAATTTTATCGCTGAGATAGCGTGCTATTAGCAACGCTTATCTCAAAAGTGATAAAATTCCAAGCGCTAACTGCCAAATGTGAGATTATCGCTGGAAATCCAGTGATAATCTCACAAAGATTGGCGATAGCTTGCTGATAGGACCTCACATACTTAGCCATGATATCCAACTTCCATAGGATATCATGGCTAAGTCAATTTCAAAGCAGGCGTAAGGAAAGTAGCGATAACAGAGGTTATCACTACTTTTCTTGTCGCTGTGCTGCTTTGCGTGAGGCTTGATAATAGGAGAAATGTCGCTTAGCGACATTTCTCCCGTTATCCTGGGGAGGGACGCCTACTTTGCATCTCATTAGAGATGCAAAGCCGAGCGTTCAGAATACAGGTGCTAATGCAAGGTTTCATGCGAGAGCGTGAACATGCTGATTAGCGATAAAATTATCGCCGCTTTTCGTCCGAAAACGGACGCAAAAATGGCAATAATGTTTTTAACGCCTCATTGATGATATGCCCCATAGAGAGCAGATATTAAAAACTGAGAAGAAAGTAAGGGATCTAGAGGTCACTCATAAACAGATGAGGTCACACAAAAACAGGTAGCACCTCTCTACCACCAAAAATCAACTTAAGGCTTTGGATAGGGATAAGTTCCTTTGGGGCCCTTCTGAGTTTGTGAATGAGTTACTACCTGCTTTGAGTTGGTGGTGAAATATAAATGTTTTGCAACTGGACTTCGATCATAAAACATAAATACATACATTAAGAATGAGTATTTGGCTGGAACGCCCCATTTAAAAAAAGATTCCTTAATGTTTGTAATGTTTTCTAAACCGATTTATCAATTTCGGAAAAGGTTTTCCGAAATTTTGAATGGGTTTTGTACATTTACGGGCCAAAACCATCAGATTTACCAAAACTCAGAGTGTGCAACTGTAAAAATACTTTGGACTTCAGGCCCTTAGTGAGGATGGTATGAGGTACCAATGTGGTGATCTTTTTTCTCTCTATAGTTCTGCTAAAGCAATGTCATTGTATCCGTCTGCTTTTCCACCACTTCCAATGAGCACTATTAAAATGCTCCTTTCAGAGGGGTAAAGGGCAGACAGCAAAGGGTGTCTTTCATATTTGTGCCTGATAAGGCACAGAAGGGTCTAGATGAAAAGATTGTGGGCCTAAATTGCATTTGGTAAAAGTGGTTGTAATTTGCACACTGAACATTACTGAATTAATGTGTATTTAGCAATCCTGCCTATTCCCTAATAAGTTAGCTCACAAAATACAGAATTCTAGTGAGTCTCAATTTGACCACACTCATCTATATTGATGATGTAGGTTAGAAAATGTGGCTCACTGCCATTGGCTACTATCACAGGCATGGTGCCCTGCTGGGGTCAGCAGATCACAAGGTCTGTGATTAATTTTCAAAGAAGCAGTCCTTTTTGTTTAATGCAGCCCATTTTCCTAAATAAAAAACAGGATGCAATTCAGAGGAAACACGAAATGCTTTACAAAGATGATTTATTAGTAAACAGTGGTACTATGGGCCACTGCCTATTAGATAAGAAATGTTTTATTAACATTTAGAAAGGGGTAGTGGTCCTTTTGGGGGTCCTTCTGGTTGGCAAATGGGTTATCACCTGCTTTGAGGTGGTGGTACAATATTAGTGTTTAGGTTGCATCAAAGAATCAGTATTTGAAAGGTATGCCTTTATCACTCCTCTTCAAAATACCAATTCATAATGGTTTCCTAAACCCATTTAACAATTCATAAAAACTTGTGAAATTGGCTTTGCACCTTTAGAAACGGTTTTTACCAACCTTTAGTATATGGGGCCCCTGTCCTGCACTTCTCATACCTCATTTGATGACCTTCAATTGTCTCTTTCATCATGTGTTCTAAATACATTTTCCCACAGATTTAGTCAGAAATCCACTCTTATTCAGGGCCCGTAAAACCGATTCACATTGTTCAGTCCTCGGCTGCTCATGCGTAGATCTCAGATCATATATTAGGAATGGTTGCATTTCAACCATTCCTATGGGCTGCACTTCTGACACTTTAGGATGGAACCCATGAGAACAAACTACTGGTCATTGTGTAGTGTCCAGTGTCTGTTACAATGGATTGGTCTTTTGCCACTCCTGTGCAAAACCCACCCACCTCCCCATCAAGAACAAGCACTGGATCTCTGTGTAAAGCCTCTTCTAAATGCATTGTCCTAAACTGTTTTGGGTAGTCCCCGGGGCATAGTTAGTGGCTCGTTGTATACCTTTCATTTCCATGGGCTGCTCTTTTCACAGTCCTTGGTGATCCTCTTATATGCTACATAGTACAATGGGTTGTATGATCCAACTTCAAATGGATTGCTCCTCTGCTATTCCTAAATAGAGACTCTGGGGCATATCTACAAGGCGGCGATATAAAATTATCGCCGCTTTTGCGGCCGTTTCCGACTGAAAAGCGGCAATAAGTTTATCGCTATATCAGCAAGGTCATGCTATCGCGTGAAACCTTGCCTTAGCGCCCGAATTCCGCCCATCTTTGCATCTCTAATGAGATGCAAAGTGGGCGTTCCTCCCTAGGATAATGGGGGAAATGTCGCTAAGCGACATTTCTCCTATTATCAAGCCTCACGCAAAGCAGCATAGCGACAAGAAAAGTAGTAATAACCTCTGTTATCGCTACTTTCCTTACGCCTGCTTTGAAACGGACTTAGCCATGATATCCTATGGAAGGTGGATATCATGGCTAAGTATGTGAGGCACTATCAGCAAGCTATCGCCAAACCTTAAGGAATTATCGCTGGGTTTCCAGCAATAATCTCACGTTTGGCAGTTAGCGCTAGGATTTTTATCGCTTTTGAGATAAGCGTTGCTAATAGCACGCTATCTCAGCGATAAAAATCCACGCTAGCTGGCGATAATTATCCTAGCTCTAAGTGCGCTTAGCGATAATTATCGCCAGTTGTTGCTGATATGCCTCTCTGAGCTTACACTAGAATTGGTCAGATACTTCATTTTCCTTTTGGTGCTTTTCTTCCCCTCCTGATTTGACTACCCCTAGGAATGCATTATTAGGCTAGATATTATATTAATATTAAAAATGCTTATTCATCATTCCTGGGAGTACCACCTAGTCTTATACTACTATTGATTTAAAAATTGCCAATTACCACATCTGCTTCTCTGTTGCTCCTGGGTAGCTTACAGAGCATATTCAGTGACTTGCTTTATAATGGCCATTCCTGTGTGCTTTTCCTCTGCTTTCCAGGTGGACCTTCTACAGCACATATTGTGACATGGAGCAAAATGCCCATCTCTAGGGGGTTTGCTACAGTGGCACCTACAATGACTGTAGGGGTAGTCATGCTAGCTGCCGTCACATGCTGTAAGTAACATGCCCTATAGACCCATGAGTTGGTCTTGAAACAGACTTTTAAATATCTGTGCTCATAGACAAGTTAAAGAGGAGTATCATACAGCGTCCACCTAAAATATTAATAGGAGTGCATGCTAACAGTGGAAAAGCAAAGCATATTCCTTTGTTTTTTTCCCTATATTTCATTATTGTTCTGGGTGCTCGGGCCCGCCCACAGGATATGCAAAACAGGACACAGGAACCAGGAAGTCGAAATCAATAAGGAGTGTTAGCTTAAGCAGCTTGCAGGTAGCAGCTTTCAGAACTGCAGTTTCATTTTGTTTCTCTGCCGCTAAACTACCCGCTAAACTACCCGCATCAGCTTGTGGCAGTCTCTGGCATTCCGGGGTGCCCGGGCTCCCACCTTGCAGAGCAAAGAAGAAGAAAGGTAGGAAACGCATCTCTAACTTTCTGGTCTTGGTTTGGAAGGATGGTGTCTGAGTGAAGTATCTGTATATAGTGGTACTTGCTGGTGTCTCTCCTGATCTTCACTGCTGCAGAGTCTTTGGTTTTACGAGTTAGCTGCCCACCCCTGGGGAGCTGGGGTGTGCTGTCAAAGAGACCTCGAATCAAGGTCCATTGTTTCATGGGAAGGAGTACGCGGGAGCTGACTCGCTAAATATATCAAAGCTCCTCTGAAGATGAGAATAGTTGGACTTGTCCCGCAATTTTCTCCTCTCAGACCTTTAGTTCCATTGACAGCACCATGTCTAGAATTCCTACCCAAGCCCTACTAACTACCTTGCATATGCTTCCTCACTTGTTATCTCTATTTTTGCCTCACTCATCCCTCCATTTACAGAAGCAACAATAGTAGATTCCTGTGGGTCGTGGCGGCAACCTAGGGCACTGAAAGTAGAGGAAAGTTAGTTTGTATTTTAAAGAATTTCCCTTATCATGAAACTTGACAATCTTAGAAACTGGTTCATACAGCTGATTAGGCAACCTGTGGCCCATTCAGGTTAAAGCAAGGCATAACAAATCTGCACACATAGGCTCCTCTGAATATTGTGGTCAAGAATTTCGTCAGCCTATCTACATTATGGTAAGTACAAAAATAACCCCCCAAAAAATATCCATGTCAAAAATATGGTTGTTAAAAATATAATTTTTTATTTAAGTTAAAAGAATAATGTAAAATAAAGTGCATAATACATATAAATAAAATAAACATAGTTAAAATTATTACAAAATGTTTACAAATTATATGTAATATATATATATATATATATAATGTAAAAACAAATTAAACATACACATATAATATATAATATGTATACTTACTGATTAATATGTTTTAATAAGTATTTTAATAACTTTTTAAAACGTATACATAATAAATACATCTATCAACATAAAACAATATAAATAAAAATGTAATAAATATTTGTAACAAATTAAACAATTGTTATTCTTTTTAAAATTAATTAATATAATACCTTAGCTAAAATAATACAAAAAATATTAGATAGCGGAGGGAATAAAAATACTATTCCAACTCCAAATAGTGCAACAGTAGGGAAAATGTTGAATAGCGTAGGAATAAAACTTACTATTCCCACTCCAGTGAGTGCAACAGTAGGGACAGTGTTGGATAGCGTAGGGGTAAAAATTACTATTCCCACTCCAGTGAGTGCAACAGTAGGGAAAGTGTTAGATGATTTTTTGTTTTTTACATAATAGCACCATAATCCAACTTTTAAACACCAAATCAACGGCCGAGCCTGGACAATCCGTGAGCGGCTATTGACTGGTGTTAGGCCATTGTAAACATTTTGGGGCCGATTCCGATCCTGTAAAAAGGCAGTACGAATAGTCGTACGGAACGTTTTTTCCGTACGACTCGTACCAGGTAAACTCATCTTACAACTAGGAAGTACGATTCGTACAGAAAGCCTTTTTCTGTACGAATCGTACAAAAGACCATACAGCTAAAAAAAACAACGATTCTGATCCGGAACTGCTTGTACGTGACGTCGGCTCGTATGTAAGCAGCGTTTTCCGGCCCAGCAAGTGGGGGTGAGGGGCAGGAAACATACCCCATACTCAAACCCAAACCTATAATATGGAGGCCATACATTACCACCTGGGACTGGTCACTTGGGGGGAATGTCCAGCAACCCCTGCGTACCGCAACAACGGAAGTGGACCTGTACGGTGCGTACCACGCGTACCCCTACGGCACCATGACAACTCAGGTACGAACCGTACCCACTCAAACATGCGTGGGTACGGTGCGTACCCCTACGGCACCATGACAACTCAGGTACGCACCGTACCCACGCATGCATGTGTGGGTACGGTGCGTACCCCTACGGCACCATGACAACTCAGGTACGCACCGTACCCACGCATGCATGTGTGGGTACGGTGCGTACCCCTACGGCACCATGACAACTTAGGTACGGACCGTACCCATGCATGTATGCGTGGGTACAGTGCGTACCCCTACGGCACCATGACAACTCAGGTATGCACCGTAGCCACGCATACATGAGTGGGTACGGTGCGTACCCCTACAGCACCATGACAACTCAGGTACGGACCATACCCACGCATGTATGCGTGGGTACGGTGCGTACCCCTACGGCACCATGACAACTCAGGTACGCACCATACCCATGCATACATTCGTGGGTACGGTGCATACCCCTACGGCACCATGACAACTCAGGTACGGACCGTACCCACGCATGAATGCGTGGTTATGGTGCGAACCCCTATGGCACCATGACAACTCAGGTACGGACCATACCCACGCATGAATGCGTGGGTAGGGTGCGTACCACACGTACCCCATTACGGCAGCAGTAAATTTTGGATACGAGGCGTACACCCGCAAGGAATGTGGGCCTAGAGGACTGTCCCAGCATGTTACCTTCATATTGGTGTGTGTGTAGGTCCTGGCCAGCAGTGTACAGCTCCAAGGGGGTGCGTGGGTGGGTGCATATGACTCCCAGCAGTGGACAGAGATATGGGGGTGGGTGCATATCACTACCGGTGAGCAGTCTATATATCGACTTTTTAATATCGAGGGACATAAATATCGAGTCAAAAATATCGAATGTACAAAATATCGAAATAGAGAATATCGATGTGAAAAATATCGTTTTTTTTTGTAACTTATATGTCGATGTAAGTAATATCGTTAGTAATATTATCGACATGAGAAAATATCGTCATTGTGTGTTTAGTAAATATTTTGAAATTGTTTGTATAAATAGTTAAAATGTATATAATATGAGAAATATTTATATTGTTTTAGGGGCGGGATGTTGGGTTATAGGGGATAAGGGTGGGGAGTGTTTTAAAAAAGTTAATTTATTTTTTTAATATATTGTAAAATTTAATTAGTAAATTTTATTTAAAATGTGAAATGTATATTTAATTTTAGGAGCGGGATGTTGGTTTATAGGGGATAAGGGTGGGAAGTGTTTTAAAAATGTTTATATATTGTTTAATTTAAAATAAAAAATTATTTAGAAATTGTAAATTAAATTTAGAATTTTACAAATAATTTTAGGAGCGGGATGTTGGTTTATAGGGGATAAGGGTGGGAAGTGTTTTAAAAATGTTTATATATTGTTTAATTTAAAATAAAAAATTATTTAGAAATTGTAAATTAAATTTAGAATTTTACAAATAATTTTAGGAGCGGGATGTTGGTTTATAGGGGATAAGGGTGGGAAGTGTTTTAAAAATGTTTATATATTTGTTAATTTAAAAAAAAAATTATTTAGATATTGTAAATTACATTTAGAATTTTACAAATATTTTTAGGAGTGGGATGTTGGTTTATAGGGGATAAGGGTGGGAAGTGTTTTAAAAATGTTTATATATTGTTCAAATTTTTTTTAAATTTATTTAGAAATTGTAAATTAAATTTAGATTTTGACAAATAATTTTAGGAGCGGGATGTTGGTTTATAGGGGATAAGGGTGGGAAGTGTTTAAAAAATGTTTATATATTTGTTAATTTTTTATTAAAATTATTTAGAAATTGTAAATTAAATTTAGAATTTTACAAATATTTTTAGGAGCAGGATGTTGGTTTATAGGGGATAAGGGTGGGAAGTGTTTTAAAAATGTTTATATATTGTTTAATTTTTGTAAAAATTTATTTAGAAATTGTAAATTAAATTTCGAATTTTACAAATAATTTTAGGAGCGGGATGTTGGTTTATAGGGGATACGGGTGGGAAGTGTTTTAAAAATGTTTATATATTTGTTAATTTTTTATAAAAATTATTTAGAAATTGTAAATTAAATTTAGAATTTTACAAATAATTTTAGGAGCGGAATGTTGGGTTATAGGGGATAAGGGTGGGAAGTTAAATAAAAATGTTTATATATTTTTTAATTTAAAAAAATAATTATTTAGAAAATTTAAATATAATTTAGAATTTTACAAATCCCATAATTAAATATAGATTTGAGTCAGAATAGTCAATTAATTAAGTTCAGTGTCCAGCACTTATCTTAATTAAATATAGACTGGAGTGGGAATAGTAAATTTATTCAGTTCATTGTCCAGCACCTACTGTAATTTAATATAGTTTGGAGTGAAAATAGTAAATTAATTAAGTTCAGTGTCCAGCACTTATCTTAATTAAATATAGACTGGAGTGGGAATAGTAAATTAATTCAGTTCAGTGTCCAGCACATACTATAATTAAATATAGGTTGGAGTGAGAATAGGACATTAATTAAGTTCAGTGTCCAGCACTTATTTTAATTTAATATAGACTGGAGTGGGAATAGTAAATTAATTTAGTTCAGTGTCCAGCACCTACCCTAATTTAATATAGGTTGGAGTGAGAATAGTAAATTAATTAAGTTCAGTGTCCAGCAGTTATCTTAATTAAATATGGAGTGGGAATAGTAAATTAATTAAGTTCAGTGTCCAGCAACTACTCTAATTTAATATAGGTTGGAGTGAGAATAGTAAATTAATTATGTTCAGGTGCCGATCACGATCCGGTAAAAACCGGGTACGAACCGTCGGACGGAGCATAATCTCCGTCCGACGCGTACCCGGTCGTCAATTCATACAAACAAGGAATAACGATTCGCACGGGTACACCATCACCGTACGATTCGTAAAAAAGCCCGACCGAACAAAAAAACCCTACCAATGCCATCCGGGAAAGCGCCGACCTGACGTCGGGACGCTCGCAGCCAGCCATTCACGACCCAGGAATTACGATTCGCACCGACGTCATCCCGCACGGTGAATATTTTCCGGCACCCAAAAACTGCCGGGAAATCAGGACGACGCGAACAAGGACCACCAGTACGCGACGGACAGACAGGACGACGCGAACAATGGGGACCAGTACGCGACAGACACACAGGACGACGCGACCAAGGAGGACCCGTACGCGACAGGACGACGCGATCAAGGAGGACCCGTACGCGACAGGACGACGCGATCAAGGAGTACCAGTACGCGACGGACAGACATGGACCCGAACCTCCGAGTCATCCCTGCCCTCATAGCAGTCCACCTCCTCTACAGGTTACGATGCAGACGCCGCAGAAGGTCAGAATAACTAAGGGAGGGGGGAAAGTGGGGTGGGGTGGGGGTGGCAGGACCAGGGCAGGCCACAAAACAACCACATAAGTCACACACCACACATGGCCTGGACATACCTGACTCCCATGCCCTGGTCACCACGAGGGGGTGGGGGCGTGTCCTGATAAGCCAGCGACCGCCACAACGGAAGTCCGTCACCAAGCGAACCGGCAACACAACCAGACAGGTACGTCCCGTACCCACGCCTGAAGAGCGTGGGTACGAGTCGTACCACGCCCACACACACGTCACCCCAACAATGGCGGGACGGATCGCACCCACGTGGCAAAGGCCTGGGTACGGGCCGCACAAGCATCACATAGCGTGGGGACGTATATGTACGGACCCTACCCCCACCCCGTATGCAAGGAGCGTACCCCCCACCCCAACAGTGAAAGTACGACCCGTACCCCCACCCGCGTATGCATGGAGCGTACCCCCACCCCAACAGTGTAAGTACGACCCGTACCCTCACCCGCGTATGCAAGGAGCGTACCCCCCACCCCAACAGTGTAAGTACGACCCGTACCCCCACCCGCATATGCATGGAGCGTACCCCCCACCCCAACAGTGTAAGTACGACCCGTACCCCCACCCGCGTATGCAAGGAGCGTACCCCCCACCCCAACAGTGAAAGTACGACCCGTACCCCCACCCGCGTATGCATGGAGCGTACCCCCACCCCAACAGTGTAAGTACGACCCGTACCCCCACCCGCGTATGCAAGGAGCGTACCCCCCACCCCAACAGTGTAAGTACGACCCGTACCCCCACCCGCGTATGCATGGAGCGTACCCCCCATGCCAACAGTGTAAGTACGACCCGTACCCCCACCCGCGTATGCATGGAGCGTACCCCCCATGCCAACAGTGTAAGTACGACTCGAACCCTCACTCTCGGACGTACGGACCGTACCCCCACCCCCACCAGTGTAAGTACGACTCCTACCCCCACCCGCGGACTCACGGACCGTACCCCCACCCCAACAGTGTAAGTACGACCCGTACCCTCACCCGCGTATGCAAGGAGCGTACCCCACACCCCAACAGTGTAAGTACGACCCGTACCCTCACCCGCGTATGCAAGGAGCGTACCCCCCACCCCAACAGTGTAAGTACGACCCGTACCCCCACCCGCATATGCATGGATCGTACCCCCCACCCCAACAGTGTAAGTACGACCCGTACCCCCACCCGCGTATGCATGGAGCGTACCCCCCATGCCAACAGTGTAAGTACGACCCGTACCCTCACCCGCGTATGCATGGAGCGTACCCCCACCACACCAGTGTAAGTACGACCCGTACCCTCACCCGCGTATGCAAGGAGCGTACCCCCACCCCAACAGTGTAAGTAGACTCGTACCCTCACCTCGAATGCATGGAGCGTACCCCCACCGTGTATGTTCCAAGCGTACATATCCTGAAATAGGAGGTGTGTGTGCAGAGTCCACCCAGCAGTGCCCTGAGACAGGAGGGGTGGGTGTGGAGTCCTCCCAGCAGTGCCCAGAGACAGGAGGGGTGTGTGCAGAGTCCTCCCAGCAGTGCCCAGAGACAGGAGGGGTGGGTGCCTATCACTCCCAGCAGTGCCCTGAGACAGGAGGGGTGTGTGCAGAGTCCTCCCAGCAGTGCCCTGAGACAGGAGGGGTGGGTGCCTATCACTCCCAGCAGTGCCCTGAGCCAGGAGGGGTGTGTGCAGAGTCCTCCCAGCAGTGCCCTGAGACAGGAGGGGTGGGTGCCTATCACTCCCAGCAGTGCCCTGAGACAGGAGGGGTGGGTGCCTATCACTCCCAGCAGTGCCCTGAGACAGGAGGGGTGTGTGCCGAGTCCTCCCAGCAGTGCCCAGAGACAGGAGGGGTGGGTGCCTATCACTCCCAGCAGTGCCCTGAGCCAGGAGGGGTGGGTGTGGAGTCCTCCCAGCAGTGCCCTGAGACAGGAGGGGTGGGTGTGGAGTCCTCCCAGCAGTGCCCTGAGACAGGAGGGGTGGGTGTGGAGTCCTCCCAGCAGTGCCCTGAGACAGGAGGGGTGGGTGCCTATCACTAACAGCAGTCTCTCTGGCGGTCAGCCAGATCTGCTCCTTGGCAGTGGCGCCTACCTGTGAGGAAGAACAAGTGACACCACATCAATACACCAGCCACATGTCACAGAGAGACATATGAGAACAAATTAGCTGTTTACAACAAGGCATGTCATGCAGCCAACGCATTGCACCTTTGTCATAGGGACATCATCCCCTGGTGAGGGAAAAAGCTGTAGATGCCATAGTGGGTACACAGGTGGAATGATGGCAATGTCACAATCAGAGATCAAGGCTCACACTGTGCATCACACCCACCCCTCCTGTCTCAGGGCACTGCTGGGAGTGATAGGCACACACCCCTCCTGTCTCAGGGCACTGCTGGGAGTGATAGGCACACACCCCTCCTGTCTCAGGGCACTGCTGGGAGGACTCCACACCCAACCCTCCTGTCTCAGGGCACTGCTGGGAGGACTCCACACCCACCCCTCCTGTCTCAGGGCACTGCTGGGAGGACTCCACACCCACCCCTCCTGTCTCAGGGCACTGCTGGGAGTGATAGGCACACACCCCTCCTGTCTCAGGGCACTGCTGGGAGTGATAGGCACACACCCCTCCTGTCTCAGGGCACTGCTGGGAGGACTCCACACCCACCCCTCCTGTCTCAGGGCACTGCTGGGAGGACTCCACACCCACCCCTCCTGTCTCAGGGCACTGCTGGGAGGACTCCACACCCACCCCTCCTGTCTCAGGGCACTGCTGGGAGACATCAGGCTTCCCCCCCCTGGGACCCCCCCTACAGTACATGGCATGTGTGTCACACCAGGACACAATGCCAGAAGTCACAGTCACAACATAGGGACAGTCTGTGCCAGTGGCCTATGCACTCACCTGATACCCTGGTCGCCCATACAGCATGGAGTACTGTGGGAGGATCACATCCAGCAGAGCCATGTTCTCCTCCAGGGTGAATGGCGGTGTCCTCTCCACAGCCCTTGACATGGTTCCAGGGAATCAGTAGCAGCAGCTGGGTCGACGAATGCAAAGATGTGCAGGCAAGTACTCCCTCATGGGACCTGGCTGCCTTATATCTGCCTTTCTGCCCTGTCTCATGCACAGGAGTACAGAGTGATTGGTCACTCACATTTGCATCCTATGTTTCCACCAATCCCTTCAAACCTAGAAGTCTGTGGGTTCTCTATCGGTTTCATTCTCCTGCATGATGTCAGACCCACAAACACATTGCAACAATGTAGAAGAATTCCAACTGACTTCTGCTGTGCACCTTCCAGAACAATTTCGGAATTTGAACTTGGTCTCCATGACAACCAGCATGCATGTAGGCCTCAATACTTGTCCCCTATGTAATTTGGAGCATCACACACAGGTACGGTGCGTTTCGGGGCCCTAGGGCACCCCAAATGCGTTGCAACGGCCCGTACACGCATGCCTACGTTCACTATCAGTATGGGTGTCCTCGCGTATGCGTATTCGTAGTGGTACGGCCCGTACACACGCATGTACGCTCACTATCACTACGAGTACGCATACGCGTGCAGACCCATAGTGATAGTGAGCGTAGATGCGTGTGTACGGTCCGTACCACTACGAGTACGCATACGCGTGCAGACCCATAGTGATAGTGAGCGTAGATGCGTGTGTACGGTCCGTACCACTACGAGTACGCATACGCGTGCAGACCCATAGTGATAGTGAGCGTAGATGCGTGTGTACGGTCCGTACCACTACGAGTACGCATACGCGTGCAGACCCATAGTGATAGCGAGCGTAGATGCGTGTGTACGGTCCGTACCACTACGAGTACGCATACGCGTGCAGACCCATAGTGATAGTGAGCGTAGATGCGTTTGTACGGTCCGTACCACTACGAGTACGCATACGCGTGCAGACCCATAGTGATAGTGAGCGCAGATGCGTGTGTACGGCCCGTACCACTACGAGTACGCATACGCGAGGACACACATTGTGACAGGGCCGTACACACGCATCTACGCTCACTATCACTATGGGTCTGCACGCGTATGCGTACTCGTAGTGGTACGGACCATACAAATGCCTGTACGCTCGCCATCACGATGGGTACACATACGGCAGCACTCCCACAGTGATTTGGGAACGTACACAGGCCGTCTTAGCAGCAGTACGGCGGTTTTTACACATCACAGTGGTGATAGGCGACACACAGGTAGGAATAGGGCGGACATCCTTGTCCATGGATGGACATACTTGTCCATGGATGGACATACTTGTCCAGGAATGGACATCAAGGCATCGTCTGTGCATTACTACATGTGTGGGGCACAGGTGTGACAGGCTGTGATGTGGAACATGACTCCTGAGTGGAGAAGGCACCAGATGTATGATGAGATGTGTATAGGTGTACTGTGTGACGGTGCAATGTGTGCCAGCCATGCCCTTGACTCCTTTGATATGTGTGCATGTCGGACTGCACACTTGGGGTAAGCGTCACTGGCATGGCACGGACACCAACACACGGAAGTGTCCCATGATGCCTGGTACAGGGGTTATGACACCTGACTTGTCACTACCCACAGTGCACAATGTGACTATGTCATTTCTGTGTGGGGGATTTACATCAGGTTGATGTTGTAGCACCCTCATAAGCTGCAGCCGTAGCAGCAACCAACATGTGTCTGTGTGTAGATTGTCATTGCACACTGTTCCGCACACCATGCCACATGTGGTATCGGATGTGAGGTGCACATGTATGCATGGGACACGGAGTAGCGTGACAAGGCCATGTCTGCATCCTCACAAGGAATGTGTGGTGAGTCATGACATGTGCACCTTCATGGCAAGGTGTGTGGGCTGTCCTAGTGTAATGTCATGTGACCTGTGGCTCCAGTGTTCCGCGACCAGTCTCTGCAATCGGCATCCTACTTCTGCTGATGTGTGGGTGTATGTCACTCCTGTCTTGCGTCTGGCTGTTCACTTGCACTGGGACACAGCTATTCCCATGGCGTGGCATGGGGAGGTTCTCAATCTCCGTGTGTAGCTGGGTCTTGGAAGGAGTGCCACCTTGCATCCATACGTGTGCTGGCCATGTAGCACATACCTGACTCCCTATGTAGCATGTGTGTATTGCCAGATTAACATGTGCTCAGTAGACATGAGTTGTTGTCGTGGTGCACTCACTCTTCCTTGTCACTTCCAAATTACTGCAGAGCGCCGCCTCTTGCCCGAATAATTCCAGACTTGGCTGCCATGCAGGAGAATGACAGCATCCGGCTCTACCGCTTCACCCAACCGTTGATTCTGGAGTTGACGGCGAGACTGGCACCACACCTGCAACCGCTGCACAGGTATCCTACGGCACTGACACCCCAGCTGAAGGTAATGGCTGCCCTAAATTTTCTTGCCACGGGTACCTTTCAAAATACCATAGCTCATGTTGGTGGCATGTCCCAGAGCATGTTCAGCAGTGTGCTGCATGATTTCTTGGAGGCCATGTTGATTCACCTGGATGACTTCATCAAGTTCCCAACCCCTGAACAGATGACTGAGGTCAAGCGTGGATTTTATGCCCTGGGAGGGATGCCCCATGTCATTGGGTCCATAGATGGGACACATGTAGCTTTGGTACCACCACACGCACGGGAGGTGGCGTACCGCAATCGGAAGCACTACCACTCCATCAATGCCCTTGTGGTGTGTCTCTCCAACATGGTGATTTCACATGTCTGTGCTCGTTTTCCAGGATCAGCACACGATGCCTACATCATGAGGCGTAGCGGGATGCCTGATATGATGATGCAGCTGCGCAACGAACGGGCATGTGTTGTAGGTGGGTACAGTCTGTCTGTCTTCTATTCTGTATCGCCTACCAGCACGACCGCTTCACCACTTCTAACGATGACCATGTGCTTCCCATGTAGGGGACGCTGGCTATCCCAACATGCCATGGCTGATCACACCTCTCCGCAACCCCATCACGCCGGCACAGCTCCGCTACAACACCGCCCATGGCCGGACAAGGCGAGTGATAGAGAGGACGTTTGGCATGCTGAAGAGCCGATTCCGGTGCCTCCACAAGACCGGCGGTGCACTCCCTTATGCCCCGGCAAAGGTCTGCAAGATCTTCATGGTCTGCTGCATGCTGCACAACATGGCAGTTGAAAGAGCTGTGCCACTCATCCTGAATCAACATGACGAGGACCATCCACCCGTGGAGGACGAAGGGCTTGGCAATGGGGCTAGTGATGTGGAGGATGTGGAGCCGCAAGAGGACATCCGGACTCGGCTCATACGCGACTTCTTTGCTTAGTGGTGAGTACCAGTGTCTGAGTGTGCACGCATTGGTCCCCGTGTGGCATGCGTTGTGATGTGTGTCTTCACCTGCATGTATGGCACGTGACTCAGAGGTGTGTGTGGGTGTGTCACTGGAGTGATGGTGCCAGTGATGGTAGTATTTCCCCAGTCATTATAATGACCTAGCATGTTGTCATCCATACATGTGTCGAGTAAATGCACATGCAAGTGGCTGTGCATTTTTGTGGCTGACTTCTTGTGTGTCTCTCTTCCCCAGGTACCTGCACATGCCGTCTGCTGGTTGCATTGTTGTGGCACTGCTATTCATCATGGACATGACATCGTGGGCTGACTCAGCGTTACAGGCACGGACACGTTTGGAAGTCTCCATGGGGTAAGGGATGCATCTGGGGTGTATTGGGTGTGGCAGTTGTTCACGATGTATGCACACTGCCCCTGTCGATGTGTTGTTCCTCTGCAGCCATGTCGCATCCCCATGGGACACGACATGCAGCTGTGTACACCTGAATAGATGGTCTGCCTGGTTGACAGGCATCAGTGATGGGATAGGGGATTGTGATGATGGCATCAATGTGTGTGACACTGCCCTCGGCCACATACGGTTAGCATTGGCTGGACATGGTGTGGGACTTCGACATCAGCGGATCTATGGTGTATGGCAGGCTCTCCGTGTGCAGCTGTGGGTATTTAGCTGTTAGCCGACGCTTGTGTGCCACTTCCATGGCAAACACGCATGTGTGCTGCAGAAGGGGGGTGCCAGTGTTGGACCCACATGTTACTCCACATGATGTGTTCATGTGTACTTCGAGTGGCCTCTGCAATCCCGAATACATGTCTAATAAAGGTGTCCCTATGCCTCCAAGGTGCCTCTTCTCAGTCAATGCTGGTGTGTTGCCACGGTGCATCCTGCATGTCTGGCATGGTATTCCCTGATTGTTGCTATGTGTCAATGTGTCGAATTGCAAGATGCAAGCTGTGTGTGTGGGCTGAGACTGTGTATTGGGCATGATGTCCATGACTGTGTTGGTATTGTGACATGTGCCATCCCCATGCATCCAACGTTGGCCAGGCCCCCATTCTCGGCATCCACCGGACTCCGGCTTGCAGGACATGGTTCTGCCACCTGTGTACACATGCCTGGGTGCCCCCCAGGACACTGGACTGGATCCCTGACCACTGCGCATGACAGTTGCTGTACTCAATGTGTGTGTCAGCACGGTTGTTCGGCAACCCCCTCAGCTGGTTGGGCCCATCACGGGTGTGTATGGTGCTCCATGTCTGTCTTACCTAATACACTGTGACCCATGTGTCCTGTGCCAGACTCAGGCCCCAGGGTGTGGATGGTTGAAGACAAAAGATGACTCAGGCATGTTTTGACTTTACAAGACACATGTTAGTTAATAATGCTACCAGCAGGCATCTACTCATCATAGTGTGATTTATTAGTGGGGGGGGGGTGGGGGCAAAGTAAGGGTCTTTCCGGGATGTTTGAATCCAAAGTTCAGTAGGGGAGTTGGGGTCCTTGCCATTGGAAATCCTCAGAGTCCATGCCACAGTCTTTGTCAACATTGGTCAGCCAGTGACCAGCAGGGCCATGTGGCAGAGAATGTCTCTTGATGCTGTGATGCTGTTGCTCCAGTGGGCCAGGTGACAGGCCAGGTGTCCTGGGAGATGGTGATGTAGCAGCCACCCTCACGGTCCTTTCCGTGGACGACCCGGCCTCCTGCGGGGAACCTCACCAGCAGGCCGTGACGACGTCTGGGATGCTCCGTCGGATGTTTCCTCCTCCTCCTTCTGATCCCTCCCTGTGGGTGGTGATTAGGGGTGGGCGGAATTTGCGGAATTAACCTTCGCAAATTATCGCGAGAATGTTTAAAATTATCGCAAACAAGCAGAAATATCGCGAAGATGCGGAAGTTTTTTTCCGGCATGTTCGCGAGATTTTCTGCATGGTTGCGGGTCGCCAACTTACCCATGTGGTTGCTTGCCATCTTGTTTTGAGTTGTTCTCGCGGTGCATGATCGCGAGAAGAAAGACGTGATCGCGCGACGCATGACGTCACTGCGGGCGCGAACTGTCGCGAGACAGCGCAAATGGCTAAAAACAATACAACATCTCATGGAGAACGCGACCGGATCAAGAAAACTTGTCGGCGAACGCAGGGATTCAGGTAAGGCGATCGCGCGCGCGCGAGAATGTATCATTTTACAGCGCGAGCAAGAAACAAATTATCGCCAAGCTGCGGAAACCGGAATTTTTGACATTTTCGCGCTCTCCGCGGAACGCAAAAATGTCAAATTATCGCAATTTCCGCGAACGGAACGAAATTTTTGCCCAGGCCTAGTGGTGATGTTCTCCGCCTTCTGGCACAGGGAGGGTCGGCCATGGTGTCGGCCATCCGACGGAGTGTAGCGTGAATCCCCTGGAATGCCGTCACTTGCTCAGCCTGTCTGTCCTCCATCCTCCGTTGGTGTACCAGTAGACAGGCAATTAGCTCCGCATGTTGCTGGGCCTGCTGGGCCTTGATCCCCTCGAGGACGGACACAACCTGGGCCATGCCCGTGGTGTCCTGCCGGTATGAGTCCAGGATGTTACGGACATGGGAAAATACCGGATCCCCAGCCAACAGGTCAGGCTCGCGCCTCCGCCGTCCTCCACTCCCACCACCCCTGCCCACTTGCACCTGGCCTGCACTTGTGGGCACATGGGGTCTCCGGGACCCCTGAGGGGTGGCATTGGCGTTGTCGCCTGCCTCCTCCTGGGTGCCCGGGACACCGTGTCCCTCCTGGCGAGCCTGGCTGCATTGTGGTGTTGGGGCAGGGATCCTGGGTGTTTCCTGGGATGTGGCAGGAGTGGGGGTGGTGGTTGGCACAGTTGTACCTGACGCAGGTGCTGCAGGTGGTTGGGCACCAGAGGGGCCAGGTTGGTCGGGGTCGTCCGCAGAGTGGTGAGAGTGGTCGCTGCCGGTGGGATCGGGCTCCTGCAGATCCAGGTCCTGTGAGTGTTCCCCCCCAGTGTTGGGGGGTGCACCACGACGTTGACCTGTGTGTGAGAGAGACAATGTTAATTTTTGTCCATGCAACATCCATGTTTCATCATTTTGAAAGTTGGCACATTTCCTCTTGGAATTAGGATTGGTCTTGCATTCCACTCACAGTGCACTGGTGCATGGGTGTGTCCCTTGGGCACCACTTTGGCCCCTTTAACTATGTGTGGCACAGTCTTACTTGCTGCGTCAAGTGTGACTGCAGTCAGCAGTGGAGTGGGCAGGTGTGGCGAGCCATGCACTGTACATGTGCACATGGAGTGGATCCACACACTTATATGATCCAGGTAGCTGTCCTTGTGCTCGTGAACAGGTTGTGACATGGCCATGTGTTTTGCCATGGTGAAGAGGGGGGCTTCTGGCACTGGCCACCCTTGTCTACATGCACGCAGTCTACCTGCTGACGAGCAGACATTCACACACGCAACACGGCTGATTGGCTCTCCCTGTGTCTCGCTCCCTCTGTGTCCCCCTCTCCCTCCCTCTCTGTCCCCCTCTCCCTCCATCTCTGTCCCCCTCTCCCTCCATCTCTGTCCCCCTCTCCCTCCCTCTCAGTCCCCCTCTCCCTCCCTCCGTGTGTCAGCCTCCTCCCTCTGTCCGTCTACCTCCCTCTCTGTCCCCCTCTCCCTCCATCTCTGTCCCCCTCTCCCTCCATCTCTGTCCCCCTCTCCCTCCCTCTCTGTCCCCCTCTCCCTCCCTCCGTGTGTCAGCCTCCTCCCTCTGTCCGTGTCCCTGTGTCTCCCTCCCTCTCTGTCCCCCTCTCCCTCCCTCCGTGTGTCAGCCTCCTCCCTCTGTCCGTGTCCCTGTGTCTCCCTCCCTCTCTGTCCCCCTCTCCCTCCCTCCGTGTGTCAGCCTCCTCCCTCTGTCCGTCTCCCTCCCTCTCTGTCCCCCTCTCCCTCCATCTCTGTCCCCCTCTCCCTCCATCTCTGTCCCCCTCTCCCTCCCTCTCTGTCCCCCTCTCCCTCCCTCCGTGTGTCAGCCTCCTACCTCTGTCCGTCTCCCTCCCTCTCTGTCCCCCTCTCCCTCCATCTCTGTCCCCCTCTCCCTCCATCTCTGTCCCCCTCTCCCTCCCTCTCTGTCCCCCTCTCCCTCCCTCTCAGTCCCCCTCTCCCTCCCTCTGTGTGTCAGCCTCCTCCCTCTGTCCGTCTCCCTCCCTCTCTGTCCCCCTCTCCCTCCCTCCGTGTGTCACCCTCTGTCACCTCGGCCCAGCTTCCTGGGCACACACTGTTAGCAGATCTTTGAGTGGCCCTTGGATTGTTGATGTGAGTTTGTTTCTGATCTCCAGGCACCCATTGGGTGTAGTGTCTGTGTCTGTGCGCTGCTGCTGTGGTGGTGTGTGCTGCCACTCTTTCACAATGTTGGCTGTTCATTAGCTGCTTTCATGTGCAAAACAGTGCCTTCACCCCCATGTGTTGATGCAAGGCGTCCGCCATTTGCTGGCAAGTCATTCCTGTGTTGGGACACACTGTTTGTCTGGCTGTGACCTAGGCCATATGGGTAGAGTGAATTCTTGTCTGCTTCTGAGTTGCACTATGTGCTTTTTTGGGCCCAGCCTCCCGCCATCCGGGTTACCGTGTCATGTGTTGTTGTCTTCTGTGGCCTGTGACTTGCCATTGTCCAGCTGGGTGCATGGGGCATGGTGGCAGCAGTGGCATGTGCGTGCTCATGGAGTGTGGTTGA
The DNA here is from genome assembly GCF_964204655.1 of Triturus cristatus. NCBI lineage: Eukaryota > Metazoa > Chordata > Amphibia > Caudata > Salamandridae > Triturus > Triturus cristatus. The sequence goes on from NC_140585.1 coordinate 164,166,394, forward strand.
GTCATGCGATGGCTTGTGGTGGTTGCGTGCCTGTTGGTGATTTTGGTTGTGGATGCCGTTCCCCCCTTGTGAGGTGCGTTGTTTGTGTACTCACCCGGGTCTCGGAGTCCTTCTAATCCTTCGACTGCCTCCACCGGCAGTATGGCCATCACCCTCTCCTCCCAGGGATGGTACTGTACGGGTCTGCGGGAGGGCCCTCCTCCGGTGGCGTTGGCCTGGTCGTGTTCATCCTGCCTCTTGGCTCGGACCCTCCTCCGCAGATCGTACCACCTGTTCTGGCATTCCTGCTTGGTCCGTCTGGTGTCCGCAACAGCATTCACAGCATCGACGATGGTCTGCCACATGGCAGTTTTTGCTGCCAGGCTGGTGCTTCTGACCAATGTTCCAAAGATCTGTGGCTCGACTCTGAGGATTTGATCAACAAGGACCTCCAACTCTCGGTTACTGAACTTTGGATTCTTGGTGGTGGGCATGGTGAGGGGTGTGGGTGGGGATGGTGGGGGGGGGTGTGGATGTTGGGGGGGTGTGGATGGTTGTGTGTGTGTGTGTGTGTGAATGTGATGAGGGGGTGTTTGTGAGGGTGGTTGTGTGAAGGTGTCCAAGTGTAAGATGTGGTGTAGCTTGTAGTGTGGTTCTGTGGTGTCTGGCAGCAGTGAGTCTGTTGCAAAGGCTCATGGTTTGTGTGTGTGGGCCCTTTTTATTGGTCCATTGGTGGGTGTGGCTGTGTTTGAATCTTGGGTGGGTTGGTTATAAGGAGTGGTGGTGTATTTGGCCTCTGTTTGTTTTTGGCAGTTGCAGGTCAGTGAATGTGTTGTTTTAGTGGTTGTTGGACATGTTTAGTGGCTTTGTGCCATTCGAATGGTGTATTCTTGTGTTGTTTTGTTTTGTCCTGGTTGTGTACGTGCGTTTTGAGCGTGTGTACGGTGTGTACATGGGCCATTTGGTTGTACGGTGCTGTCCTTGTGTGTGGGTTGGTACGACTCGTACATGCGGTGGTGATGTTGGGGCCTGGGGTGCGCTCCGTACTTAGGAGGTTGTGTTGGGGGTAGGACCGGAACGTACTGGGGTGGGGGTACGACTGGAACGTACTGGGGTGTACATTGACGGTGGTACGACACGTACTGGGGTGGGGGTAGGACTGGAACGTACTGGGGTGTACATTGACGGTGGTACGACACGTACTGGGGTGGGGGTAGGACTGGAACGTACTGGGGTGTACATTGACGATGGTACGACACGTACTGGGGTGGGGGTAGGTCTGGAACGTACTGGGGTGTACATTGACGGTGGTACGACACGTACTGGGGTGGGGGTAGGACTGGAACGTACTGGGGTGTACATTGACGGTGGTACGACACGTACTGGGGTGAGGGTAGGACTGGAACGTACTGGGGTGTACATAGACGGTGGTACGACACGTACTGGGGTGGGGTAGGACTGGAACGTACTGGGGTGTACATTGACGCTGGTACGACACGTACTGGGGTGGGGGTAGGTCTGGAACGTACAGGGGTGTACATTGACGGTGGTACGACACGTACTGGGGTGGGGGTACGACTGGAACGTACTGGGGTGTACATTTACGGTGGTACGACACGTACTGGGGTGGGGGTACACGGGGGTACGACACGTACTGGGGTGGGGGTACGACTGGAACGTACTGGGGTGTACATAGATGGTGGGACGACACGTACTGGGGTGGGGGTAGGACTGGAACGTACTGGGGTGTACATTGACGATGGTACGACACATACTGGGGTGGGGGTAGGACTGGAACGAACTGGGGTGTACATAGACGGTGGTACGACACGTACTGGGGTGGGGGTAGGACTGGAACGTACTGGGGTGTACATTGACGGTGGTACGACACGTACTGGGGTGGGGGTAGGACTGGAACGTACTGGGGTGTACATAGACGGTGGTACGACACGTACTGGGGTGGGGGTAGGACTGGAACGTACTGGGGTGTACATTGACGATGGTACGACACGTACTGGGGTGGGGGTAGGTCTGGAACGTACTGGGGTGTACATTGACGGTGGTACGACACGTACTGGGGTGGGGGTACGACTGGAACGTACTGGGGTGTACATTGACGGTGGTACGACACGTACTGGGGTGGGGGTACACGGGGGTACGACACGTACTGGGGTGGGGGTACGACTGGAACGTACTGGGGTGAACATAGACGGTGGGACGACACGTACTGGGGTGGGGGTAGGACTGGAACGTACTGGGGTGTACATTGACGATGGTACGACACGTACTGGGGTGGGGGTAGGACTGGAACGTACTGGGGTGTACATAGACGGTGGTACGACACGTACTGGGGTGGGGGTAGGACTGGAACGTACTGGGGTGTACATTGACGGTGGTACGACACGTACTGGGGTGGGGGTACGACTGGAACGTACTGGGGTGTACATAGACGGTGGTACGACACGTACTGGGGTGGAGGTAGGACTGGAACGTACTGGGGTGTACATTGACGATGGTACGACACGTACTGGAGTGGGGGTAGGACTGGAACGTACTGGGGTGTACATAGACGGTGGTACGACACGTACTGGGGTGGGGGTACACGGGGTACGACACGTACTGGGGTGGGGGTAGGACTGGAACGTACTGGGGTGTACATTGACGGTGGTACGACACGTACTGGGGTGGGGGTACGACTGGAACGTACTGGGGTGTACATAGACGGTGGTACGACACGTACTGGGGTGGGGGTACACGGGGGTACGACACGTACTGGGGTGGGGGTACGACTGGAACGTACTGGGGTGTACATAGACGGTGGGACGACACGTACTGGGGTGTGGGTACACGGGGGTATGACACGTACAGGTGTGGGGGTAGGACTCGGACGTACTGGGGTGTACCTAGACGGGTGGGGGTGTACATACACGGGGGTACGTGTCGGACGTACGGGGGCTGGGGGGAGTGTTGGGCGCGTATGCGGGCACATGTCTCCATGGTTGCAGTAGGAGTTCGGTGCGGACGGTGTTTTTTCCATACGGTTGTGAGTTGGGACGCACAGGATGGATCGTGATTCCTCGGTCGGACTTGACTTTTCACGTTTGTACGGTAAATCGTCCGAGGACGTATCGGACACATTTTCCGACCCGAGGACGTGTGGGGAAATATTCCCAATGCGGTTCGTATGGACTTTTTACCATGCGAATCGTGATTGCCAGTTCGTACGGCACTTGTACAATTCGTAGGGTAAAAAGACCGGATACGAGTCGCACGGGGGAATTTTTTACCGGATCGTGTTCGGCACCTCAGTGTCCAGCACTTATCTTAATTAAATATAGACTAGAGTGGGAATAGTAAATTAATTAAGTTCAGTGTCCAGCATCTACCCTAATTAAATATAGATTGGAGTGAGAATAGTAAATTAATTAAGTTCAGTGTCCAGCACTTATCTTAATTAAATATAGATTGGAGTGGGAATAGTAAATTAATTAAGTTCTGTGTCCAGCACATACTCTAATAAAATATAGGTTGGAGTGAGAATAGTAAATTAATTAAGTTCAGTATCCAGCACTTATCTTAATTAAATATAGACTGGAGTGGGAATAGTAAATTAATTAAGTTCAGTGTCCAGCATCTACTCTAATGTAATATGGGTTGGAGTGAGAATAGTAAATTAATTAAGTTCAGTGTCCAGCACTTATCTTAATTAAATATAGACTGGAGTGGGAATAGTAAATTAATTCAGTTCAGTGTCCAGCACATACTCTAATTAAATATAGGTTGGAGTGAGAATAGTAAATTTATTAAGTTCAGTGTCCAGCACTTATCTTAATTTAATATAGACTGGAGTGGGAATAGTAAATTATTTTAGTTCAGTGTCCAGCACCTACCCTAATTTAATATAGGTTGGAGTGAGAATAGTAAATTAATTAAGTTCAGTGTCCAGCAGTTATCTTAATTAAATATAGACTGGAGTGGGAATAGTAAATTAATTAAGTTCAGTGTCCAGCACCTACTCTAATTTAATATAGGTTGGAGTGAGAATAGTAAATTAATTATGTTCAGTGTCCAGCACTTATCTTAATTAAATATAGACTAGAGTGGGAATAGTAAATGAATTAAGTTCAGTGTCCAGCATCTACTCTAATTAAATATAGATTGGAGTGAGAATAGTAAATTAATTAAGTTCAGTGTCCAGCACTTATCTTAATTAAATATAGATTGGAGTGGGAATAGTAAATTAATTAAGTTCAGTGTCCAGCATCTACTCTAATTAAATATAGATTGGAGTGAGAATAGTAAATTAATTAAGTTCAGTGTCCAGCACTTATCTTAATTAAATATAGAATGGAGTGGGAATAGTAAATTAATTAAGTTCTGTGTCCAGCACATACTCTAATTAAATATAGGTTAGAGTGAGAATAGTAAATTATTAAGTTCAGTGTCCAGCACTTATCTTATTTAAATATAGACTGGAGTGGGAATAGTTAATTAATTAAGTTCAGTGTCCAGCACCTACTCTAATGTAATATAGGTTGGAGTGAGAATAGTAAATTAATTAAGTTCAGTGTCCAGCACTTATCTTAATTAAATATAGACTGGAGTGGGAATAGTAAATTAATTCAGTTCAGTGTCCAGCACATACTCTAATTAAATATAGGTTGGAGTGAGAATAGTAAATTAATTAAGTCCATTGTCCAGCACTTCTCTTAATTAAATATAGACTGGAGTGGGAATAGTTAATTAATTAAGTTCAGTGTCCAGCACCTACTCTAATGTAATATAGGTTGGAGTGAGAATAGTAAATTAATTAAGTTTAGTGTCCAGCACTTATCTTAATTAAATATAGACTGACGTGGAAATTATTAATTAATTCAGTTCAGTGTCCAGCATATACTCTAATTAAATATAGGTTGGAGTGAGAATAGTAAATTTATTAAGTTCAGTGTCCAGCAGTTACCTTAATTTAATATAGAGTGGAGTGGGAATAGTAAATTAATTAAGTTCAGTGTCCAGCAGCTATTCTAATTTAATATAGGTTGGAGTGAGAATAGTAAATTAATTAAGTTCAGTGTCCAGCACTTATCTTAATTAAATATAGACTGGAGTGGGAATAGTAAATTAATTTAGTTCAGTGTCCAGCACCTACTATAATTTAATATAGGTTGGAGTGAGAATTGTAAATTAAATAAGTTCAGTCTGTAGTGGGAGTAGTATGTTAATTAAGTTTGGTAAATAGCAAATATTAGAATTAAATATAGAGTTGAATAGGAACAGTTAAATTAATTTGTTTTAATTTACAAAAATCTGTAGATTTTAGTTTTGGTTGGATAAAAGATAGAAGTTATATCAGAATGTAAATTCCAAATTTTTTTATAAAATAGTAGAAAGGAAAATAAGATTTGTTTTATAGTTGTTGGAATGTATATTCATTAGAGAGAAAATATTGTTTATTATTACGCATATTCTAATAATTAAATCATTGAAATAAACATGTAATAAAATAATTAATATTTAACATTTGTATTATAGTCATAATTTTTTGATAATGGATATATTTTTGTTTTATGTATATTTTGGACATGAATATATGAACACACAAAATATTTAAAAATAAAAAATATGATTTTTATAGCTGTTTAATATTTTTAAATTTATATTGTGTGCTCTCAAAATTTTTAGACTGTATTTGAATTTATAAGAAATTGTATGTTTTGAAATATATGATTAATATATTTTAATTATTAATATTAATATTGAAATTGTTTACATTTTAGAATATGTATATTTTTTTTTTTGGTATGTTGTAGATACAATATATTAATTATATCATGTTCATCAATTTATTTTGGTAATATATTCAGTTTTATTATTATATTAATAAAAATATTTTATTTATTATATTTATTTTTATACGTTAAATAATTTTCACATAGATAAAAAAAAATTAGGTATTCTTTTTGAGTATTTTATTATAATGTTTTACTAATTTTTCAAGTAATGTGTAATGTTAAATAAATAGTTAGGGCATTTATTGGTATTTTTTTAGTTGTTATGTTTGTTTGGGTCTTTTATTTTGTAACCGCTCGCTGTTGTTTTGGGTTATTTTGGTCGAATCCAGGTCGCGGTCGGGAGCTGTTTCGCGTTTGGGAAGGTAAGAGTTATTTTCTTTATTATTAAATAGTTTTAAGTGTTTTGTGGAAGTAGTAATGTTGTAATAAGTGTGTATGGATTGATGTTTTAGAAGTTAGGGTGTTAGTAATAGTTTGTATACGGTTTTATAATTTACGTTGTGTTCCGTGTTTGTGGCTTTGTTAGTGTTTTGTTATTTCGGTGTGTTAACGTTTTATAGTGTTTGAATAACGTTTGTAGTGATGTTTTTAGGTGCCTTATGTGTGTTTGTGTGTGGGTGGGAATGTTTGTTTCTCTTTTGTAGGTTTTACGGAGAAGATATTTTCGTCGGTTTCAAACACCTTATTTTTTTTAAAGGAAGTGTCTATTAGTTGTGTTTACTAATCTTTATTTTACACTTCCTTTATTGTTCGGGTTTCCAGGAGCGGTTATTTACCTTTTTAATATTTTTCGGGATTTTTATGGTTAATGGATAGTCGTTTTTTTCCGTACACGTTGTTTTCGATAAACAGTTGTATTTTTTCATTTTATTTGGATTTTTTTTTTATACCTATGGATTTTGAACTACCTGGATTTATTTGGAAGGAATGTTATTATCCCATTGGAGCAACTACACAGGTAAGTTCATTTAAATATTTTAATTGTTGGTGGCAAAACCTTATATATTTAATATTGTTGTTGTGTACTTGGTTTGTTTAATTATGTTGTCTAAATATATGTCGATGTAATTGATTTATATATTTTAGACCACATAATTAAATATGTGATATAATAAAGTGGTTTATTTATGTTGTGATAGTTGTTTTAGTAGAATTGTGGGTTAATATTTAGGAAAGGGTTTAGAAGAGAGTTTGAGCTATTATATTTAAGTACTCAAGTCCTCTTGTGGATGGGTATAGCTGTACCTGTTGTTGTAGGTAATTATACATTTGAGTAGTTTGTCTAGATTGTTTTGGTTTTAATTGTAGGACAGATTGTTGCATTCTTAATTCTTGGAAAATTTGTTCCTTTTGTATGGCAATTAGTAGTTTTTGTAGTGTTGGAGTTGTTCTCCCAGTAGAAGTTAGGAATGCATTATGCCAGCCCTCGACGGCGTTGTTAGTTTTGGCTTGTTGGTTGAGTGTACTTACATATACGTTCCACCAAGGTATTTGGAACTGGGGCTGACGTCTATGGCCTGATCTGTGTAGTCTCCCCACCCAGGTATCCTCAAAATAATCTAAGAGGGGAGATAACTTTACTTCATTTTGTTTGTAGAATGGACTTTCTAATAAAAGATTGTAATGTTCTGCAACATCTGTGGTTGGTACATAAGCTAGGGCTGTTAGAAGTTTTATTTGATGTGCAAAACTTATGTTAGTGGCATATTCTACACTAGGGTGCCGATCACGATCCGGCAAAAACCGGGTACGAACCGTCGGACGGAGCATAATCTCCGCCCGACGCGTACCCGGTCGTCAATTTTTACAAACAAGGAATTACGATTCGCACGGGTACACCATTACCGTACGATTCGTAAAAAAGCCCGACCGAACAAAAAACACTTACCAATGCGATCCGGGAAAGCGCCGACCTGACGTCGGGACGCACGCAGCCAGCCATTCACGACCCAGGAATCACGATTCGCACCGACGTCACCCCGCACGGTGAATATTTTGCGGCAGCCAAAAACTGCCGGGAAATCAGGACGACGCGAACAAGGACCACCAGTACGCGACGGACAGACGACGCCGCGAACAAGGAGGACCAGTACGCGACGGACAGACATGGACCCGAACCTACGAGTCATCCCTGCCCTCATAGCAGTCCACCTCCTCTACAGGTTACGACGCAGACGCCGCAGAAGGTCAGAATAACTAAGGGAGGGGGGAAAGTGGGGTGGGGTGGGGGTGGCACGACCAGGGCAGGCCACAAAACAACCACATAAGTCACACACCACACATGGCCTGGACATACCTGACTCCCATGCCCTGGTCACCACGAGGGGGTGGGGGCGTGTCCTGATAAGCCAGCGACCGCCACAACGGAAGTCCATCACCACGCGAACCGGCAACACAACCAGACAGGTACGTCCCGTACCCACGCCTGAAGAGCGTGGGTACGAGTCGGACCACGCCCACACACGTCACCCCAACAATGGCGGGACGGATCGCACCCACGTGGCAAAGGCCTGGGTACGGGCCGCACAAACATCACATAGCGTGGGGACGGATATGTATGGACCCTACCCCCACCCCGTATGCAAGGAGCGTACCCCCCACCCCAACAGTGTAAGTTCGACCCGTACCCTCACCCGCGTATGCATGCAGCGTACCCCCCATGCCAACAGTGTAAGTACGACTCGAACCCCCACCCACGAATGCAAGGAGCGTACCCCCCAGCCCAACAGTGTAAGTACGACCCGTACCCCCACCCGCGTATGCATGGAGCGTACCCCCCATGCCAACAGTGTAAGTTCGACTCGAACCCCCACCCACGAATGCAAGGAGCGTACCCCCCATGCCAACAGTGTAAGTACGACTCGAACCCCCACCCGCGTATGCATGGAGCGTACCCCCACCCCAACAGTGAAAGTACGACCCGTACCCCCACCCGCGTATGCATGGAGCGTACCCCCACCCCAACAGTGTAAGTTCGACCCGTACCCTCACCCGCGTATGCATGCAGCATACCCCCCATGCCAACAGTGTAAGTACGACTCGAACCCCCACCCACGAATGCAAGGAGCGTACCCCCCAGCCCAACAGTGTAAGTACGACCCGTACCCCCACCCGCGAATGCAAGGAGCGTACCCCCCAGCCCAACAGTGTAAGTACGACCCGTACCCCCACCCGCGCATGCAAGGAGCGTACCCCCACCCCAACAGTGTCAGTACGACCCGTACCCTCACCCGCGTATGCAAGGAGCGTACCCCCCATGCCAACAGTGTCAGTACGACCCGTACCCCCACCCGCGGATGTACGGAGCGTACCCCCAGCCCAACAGTGTAAGTACGACCCGTACCCCCACCCGCGAATGCAAGGAGCGTACCCCCCAGCCCAACAGTGTAAGTACGACCCGTACCCCCACCCGCGCATGCAAGGAGCGTACCCCCACCCCAACAGTGTCAGTACGACCCGTACCCTCACCCGCGTATGCAAGGAGCGTACCCCCCATGCCAACAGTGTCAGTACGACCCGTACCCCCACCCGCGGACGTACGGAGCGTACCCCCAGCCCAACAGTGTAAGTTCGACCCGTACCCTCACCCGCGTATGCATGGAGCGTACCCCCCATGCCAACAGTGTAAGTACGACTCGAACCCCCACCCACGAATGCAAGGAGCGTACCCCCCAGCCCAACAGTGTAAGTACGACCCGTACCCCCACCCGCGTATGCATGGAGCGTACCCCCCATGCCAACAGTGTAAGTACGACTCGAACCCCCACCCACGAATGCAAGGAGCGTACCCCCCATGCCAACAGTGTAAGTACGACTCGAACCCCCACCCGCGTATGCATGGAGCGTACCCCCACCCCAACAGTGAAAGTACGACCCGTACCCCCACCCGCGTATGCATGGAGCGTACCCCCACCCCAACAGTGTAAGTTCGACCCGTACCCTCACCCGCGTATGCATGCAGCATACCCCCCATGCCAACAGTGTAAGTACGACTCGAACCCCCACCCACGAATGCAAGGAGCGTACCCCCCAGCCCAACAGTGTAAGTACGATCCGTACCCCCACCCGCGAATGCAAGGAGCGCACCCCCAGCCCAACAGTGTAAGTACGACCCGTACCCCCACCCGCGCATGCAAGGAGCGTACCCCCACCCCAACAGTGTCAGTACGACCCGTACCCCCACCCGCGCATGCAAGGAGCGTACCCCCATGCCAACAGTGTCAGTACGACCCGTACCCCCACCCGCGGACGTACGGAGCGTACCCCCAGCCCAACAGTGTAAGTTCGACACGTACCCTCACCCGCGTATGCATGGAGCGTACCCCCCATGCCAACAGTGTAAGTACGACTCGAACCCCCACCCACGAATGCAAGGAGCGTACCCCCCAGCCCAACAGTGTAAGTACGACCCGTACCCCCACCCGCGAATGCAAGGAGCGTACCCCCCAGCCCAACAGTGCAAGTACGACCCGTACCCCCACCCGCGTATGCAAGGAGCGTACCCCCCATGCCAACAGTGTAAGAACGACCCGTACCCCCACCCGCGGACGTACGGAGCGTACCCCCCATGCCAACAGTGTAAGAACGACCCGTACCCCCACCCGCGGACGTACAGAGCGTACCCCCACCCCAACAGTGTCAGTACGACCCGTACCCTCACCCGCGTATGCAAGGAGCGTACCCCCCATGCCAACAGTGTCAGTACGACCCGTACCCCCACCCGCGAATGCAAGGAGCGTACCCCCACCCCAACAGTGTAAGTACGACCCGTACCCCCACCCGCGGACGTACGGAGCGTACCCCCACCACACCAGTGTCAGTAGACTCGTACCCTCACCTCGAATGCATTGTGCGTACCCCCACCGTGTATGTGCCAAGCGCACATATCCAGAAATCGGAGGTGTGTGTGCAGAGTCCACCCAGCAGTGCCCTGAGACAGGAGTGGTGGGTGTGGAGTCCTCCCAGCAGTGCCCTGAGACAGGAGGGGTGGGTGCAGAGTCCTCCCAGCAGTGCCCTGACACAGGAGGGTTGGGTGCCTATCACTCCCAGCAGTGCCCGGAGACAGGAGGGGTGGGTGTGGAGTCCTCCCAGCAGTGCCCTGACACAGGAGGGGTGGGTGTGGAGTCCTCCCAGCAGTGCCCTGAGACAGGAGGGGTGGGTGCAGAGTCCTCCCAGCAGTGCCCTGACACAGGAGGGGTGGGTGCCTATCACTCCCAGCAGTGCCCAGAGACAGGAGGGGTGTGTGCAGAGTCCTCCCAGCAGTGCCCTGAGACAGGAGGGGTGGGTGTGGAGTCCTCCCAGCAGTGCCCTGAGACAGGAGGGGTGGGTGCAGAGTCCTCCCAGCAGTGCCCTGACACAGGAGGGGTGGGTGCCTATCACTCCCAGCAGTGCCCGGAGACAGGAGGGGTGGGTGTGGAGTCCTCCCAGCAGTGCCCTGACACAGGAGGGGTGGGTGTGGAGTCCTCCCAGCAGTGCCCTGAGACAGGAGGGGTGGGTGCAGAGTCCTCCCAGCAGTGCCCTGAGACAGGAGGGGTGGGTGCCTATCACTCCCAGCAGTGCCCAGAGACAGGAGGGGTGTGTGCAGAGTCCTCCCAGCAGTGCCCTGAGACAGGAGGGGTGGGTGTGGAGTCCTCCCAGCAGTGCCCTGAGACAGGAGGGGTGGGTGCCTATCACTCCCAGCAGTGCCCGGAGACAGGAGGGGTGGGTGTGGAGTCCTCCCAGCAGTGCCCTGACACAGGAGGGGTGGGTGTGGAGTCCTCCCAGCAGTGCCCTGAGACAGGAGGGGTGGGTGCAGAGTCCTCCCAGCAGTGCCCTGAGACAGGAGGGGTGGGTGCCTATCACTCCCAGCAGTGCCCAGAGACAGGAGGGGTGTGTGCAGAGTCCTCCCAGCAGTGCCCTGAGACAGGAGGGGTGGGTGCCCATCACTCCCAGCAGTGCCCTGAGACTGGAGGGGTGTAACACATGTGTGTGAGGCCAGAATTATCCACATGCATACTGGCTACAAGGGAACAAGTCCCCATGAACTCATGTCAACAGACTCCACACACAAGTACAGTGATCACCAAGGATGCCACGATTGTCGCAGGTGGAGACATGGCCCTGCATGCATGGCCAAAGTAGAAGGGCTCCGTCACACACACAGCTCATGTAGACACAGCTCTGCGCTAAACATTGGGAACACCCTGCAGGGAAGAAAGCTGGGTACACAGAGGAAGGAATACACCCTGGGACAAGTGCACCATGCAGTAACTGCCTACATGAACAAAGAAAGTTAGCCAACACCTTGTGATGGCACACAGATCACAGGGTCCCACCAATGAGCAGTACACTACTACATATCCCACACACCCAAACCCTTACACACCACCCAAAACCATGTAGCAGCCCCACCAACACCAATACCAGCATAGCAGTAGTGTGATAATGAAAACAAAATTAAGCTTTATTCAGCAGGAGCACAATGTCCGTGGATCGCAGGCAGTTCAATCTTCACAAAGCCCATAGGGCAGTCAATGATTCTCAGCTGGATGGGGGACACAGTGGGATGCGTGTCCCCTACCTTGCCTGCACAGTCAAATGGCATCGTCTTCCACACTGGTGAGGGCATCAGGGGGGGGGGGAGCAACAGGCACCGCAGGGACATCAGGGCAAAGGGGCGGCGTTGTGGGTGCAGGGATGGAGGACTCCACCACAGGGGGTGGGTCAGTGCCAAAGGCGGAGGCCAGGATGGCACTACACACCTTTGCAAGGTCCTCCAGGGAGTCCCCTGCACCCGAAGGGACCTCAGGCCCCAAGGAGGGGGGGGGGTCAGAGGGATGGGTCGCAGCGCCACCGGGGGAGGGTGGAGACAGGGGGGGAGACTCAACCACCCTGACCGGGGACCTCCTTGACCGCTTGCGTGGTGGTGTAACTGTGGGGCTCAGGGACAGAGCGGCCATGAAGGAGTCCTTGGGGGAGATGTGGCCAGGAGAGCTGAGGGGAGGGGATTTGGAGGGAGTGGACTGGGTGGAATGCGGACTCCCACTATGGCTGCGTGTCACACGTTTGCCCCCCGACCCAGTGGGTGTGCCTACCTCACCCTGTGTGTGCGTGTCAGGAGGAGTGCGGTGGACCTTCCCTGCTGGTGTGGTGCCCGTGTCCGTTGATGTGGGTGCATGCCGACGTCTGGGTGTACGTGTGACAGGCATGGGAGTGGGAAGTGTGGATGGGGCAGGGGTAGGTGGGGGGAGGTCGCGCTGCAGGAGACCCACTGCTGCAGTCAGTGTGGAGTCGATGGACCTCAGCAAGTTGCGTTGGTCAGCCTGCGATGAATGAATGCCCTCCAAGAAAGCCTCGATGTTGGTGAGGGTTTTGCCGTGGGCATGGAGGACATTAAGGATCGCAGCCTGACCAACCTGCAGTTGCCGCTGGATGTCCACAGACTCTGCATTGGCGGCAGCAGTGGAGACAGGGGCAGGGGGTGCGGTGCTTGGCAGGAAGGAGACATGCTGTGACCGGGCATGCTGGGAAGGGACACGAGCAAGTGGGAGGCGGCTGGTGGAAACTGAGGGGGCGGTGCGAGGTGTTGTTCCGCTGTCAGCTGCTGGTGCAGCCTCCGCCCACTCGGAGACATCGTCCCCGGACCTGTCAGCTTCGTAGTCTGATGTGCCAGTCGACAGGTCCTCGGCCACACTCTCCTCCGCCTCTGTCCCACTCGATGTGCCAGACCCGATGTCACGGCTGGCACTGGTGCTCGGTCCCTCCGCCTGGTCTGTGTCCATGTCTCCCTCTGTGTCCCCCGATGATGCTGTGGGCAGGGTGGAGAGACAGAAATTATTCAGACACCCGTACACATCTGTCACATGAGTCCAATCTACATAGGTAACATTGCATGGCCTGAAAAGGAAGATCCCTAACATCTACTGAACAGGGTACCGATGTAGGGCATGAAACACACAGTTGGTTGAGCCACCATGCCACTGAAATACCATGGAGAGCATGAGACAATAGCTAAACACAGGAAAAGGAGTCTGACATAGCACCCAGGCCCTGGGGACAATCCAGCACTGCATCTGCACCACACAGCGTTGGCGAAAATACCGATGACCAGGGACCATATCCATGAACTTGAGACACATGCTGCATAGGTAATGCTGAAAACATGCACAACATGACTCGGTCACTGCACATTGCGTGTGTGTCCAGGCACATCACACACTGCCCAGACCCAGCAAGTGGTAATCAGGATTTAACACATAGGCATTGCCCGCCCCAACAAGACCCTACACGAGGCAAATTGTTGAGACACAGGTGGCACCAACATCTCACAGTCTGGGTGATACACACAGGGGCAGGCAAAAAGCAAGATTGGACGCCAAACAGCCAAGGTGCGCCTGTACAAATAATGAGGTACCAGTGCCCATCCTCAGATGAGTATAACAAGACACACAGGCACTGGCAACTGTGAGTATGAAGAAGGACAATCAGGTCAGGCTGCACAGTGGACACCTGTACAAATTAGCACGTCTATATACATGGTGACAGGGGACAATGGCACAGAGCACAACTTACGCTGTAGACACTGACAGTGGCCACGTTTATGATGACACATACACCACTGAGGAAAAGGTGCCCCAGGGGACAGTAGTGGGCACGCAACTACATGCTACTGAATGGTAATGACTGCAACACACGTCACCATCCCTGCACTATGTGTATCGCACACTCATGCACATCATGTCACAGGCCACTACATAGGACATGCGCGCTGTAAGGCATGACACATGAGAGACCAACTCCCATGTCTGGAGTCAGCATCAGTGCCAACTGACAGGGAACCCACATGCAGTGAACTTGACAGTGCACAGGCAAGGTCCCACAACCTGTTACACACCACCCCCACACATGATGCTACAGACATTGTTCCCGTGGACAAAGCGCCAGCCTACATTACCCTGTGAAGGAGTGACTACACACAGACCAGGGAACACATTGCAAGGAGGGGAAGGGTGGCAGGGGCACAGCGCTATACTGGGGCAAACAGGATCTGCACAGCACCTTTAAACCCTGCCAGTGGATTCATGCTACTGTGCCCTTACAAATGGCGGTGACACACACCAAACACACATGTACCTACCCCCTTCCGGCTGCTGCATTGCCTGTAAGCGCCTCTCCAGGTCTGGAAAGACCACCGGCAGCACACGCCTGTGGAGGTGGCTCAGACGGCGGCGGCCGCGGTTCTTGTGGCTCTCAGGTGAGTCCCCCAGCAGGAGCCGTGCAATCCTCCGCGTCCAGCACCGGATATCCTGCCAGCGTTTCCTCACCTGGGGCAGGCTCCGCCTCCGACCATCCACACCCCTCACGGCACTGACGGCGGTCAGCCAGATCTGCTCCTTGGCAGTGGCGCCTACCTGTGAGGAGGAACAAGTGACACCACATCAATACACCAGCCACATGTCACAGAGTGACATATGGGTACAAATTAGCTGGTTACAACAAGGCATGTCATGCAGCCAACGCATTGCACCTTTGTCATAGGGACATCATCCCCTGGTGAGGGAAAAAGCACTACGTGCCACAGTGGGTACACAGGTGGAATGATGGCAATGTCACAATCAATGATCAAGGCTCACACTGTGCATCACACCCACCCCTCCTGGCTCAGGGCACTGCTGGGAGGACTCCACACCCACCCCTCCTGTCTCAGGGCACTGCTGGGAGGACTCTGCACCCACCCCTCCTGTCTCAGGGCAATGCTGGGAGGACTCTGCACACACCCCTCCTGGCTCAGGGCACTGCTGGGAGGACTCTGCACCCACCCCTCCTGTCTCAGGGCACTGCTGGGAGGACTCTGCACCCACCCCTCCTGTCTCAGGGCAATGCTGGGAGGACTCTGCACACACCCCTCCTGGCTCAGGGCACTGCTGGGAGTGATGGGCACCCACCCCTCCTGTCTCAGGGCAATGCTGGGAGGACTCTGCACACACCCCTCCTGTCTCAGGGCACTGCTGGGAGGACTCTGCACCCACCCCTCCTGTCTCAGGGCAATGCTGGGAGGACTCTGCACACACCCCTCCTGGCTCAGGGCACTGCTGGGAGTGATGGGCACCCACCCCACCTGTCTCAGGGCACTGCTGGGAGGACTCCACACCCACCCCTCCAGTCTCAGGGCACTGCTGGGAGGACTCTGCACCCACCCCTCCTGTGTCAGGGCACTGCTGTGAGTGATAGGCCCCCACCCCTCCTGTCTCAGGGCACTGCTGGGAGTGATGGGCACCCACCCCACCTGTCTCAGGGCACTGCTGGGAGGACTCCACACCCACCCCTCCAGTCTCAGGGCACTGCTGGGAGGACTCTGCACCCACCCCTCCTGGCTCAGGGCACTGCTGTGAGTGATAGGCCCCCACCCCTCCTGTCTCAGGGCACTGCTGGGAGACATCAGGCACCCCCCCCCGGGACCCCCCCGACAGTACATGGCATGTGTGTTACACCTGGACGCAATGGCAGAAGTCACAGTCACCACATAGGGACAGTCTGTGGCAGTGGCCTATGCACTCACCTGATAACCTGGTCGCCCATACAGCATGGAGTACTGTGGGAGGATCACATCCAGCAGAGCCATGTTCTCCTCCAGGGTGAATGGCTGTGTCCTCTCCACAGCCCTTGACATGGTTCCAGGGAATCAGTAGCAGCAGCTGGGTCGACAAATGCAAAGATGTGCAGGCAAGTGCTCCCTCATGGGACCTGGCTGCCTTATATGTGCCCTTCTGCCCAGTCTCATGCACAGGAGTACAGAGAGATTGGTCACTCACATTTGCATCCTATGTTTCCACCAATCCCTTCAAACCTAGCAGTCTGTGGGTTCTCGATCGGTTTCATTCTCCTGCATGATGTCAGCCCCACAAACACATTGCAACAAAGTAGACAAATCCCAACTGACTTCTGCTGTGCACCTTCCAGAACTATTTCGAATTTTGAACTTGGTCTCCATGACAACCAGCATGCATGTAGGCCTTAATACTTGTCCCCTATGTAATTTGGAGCATCACACACAGGTACGGTGCGTGTGGGGGCCCTAGGGCACCCCAAATGCATGGCAACGGCCCGTACATGCATGCCTACGCTCTCCATCACTTTTGGTCTGCACGCGTATGCGTACCCGTAGTGGTACGGACCGTACACTCGCATCTACGCTCTCTATCACTATGGGTCTGCACGCGTATGCGTACCCGTAGTGGTACGGACCGTACACTCGCATCTACGCTCACTATCACTACGAGTACGCATACGCGTGCAGACCCATAGTGATGGAGAGCGTAGATGCGAGTGTACGGTCCGTACCACTACGGGTACGCATACGCGTGCAGACCCATAGTGATAGAGAGCGTAGATGCGAGTGTACGGTCCGTACCACTACGGGTACGCATACGCGTGCAGACCCATAGTGATAGAGAGCGTAGATGCGAGTGTTCGGTCCGTACCACTACGGGTACGCATACGCGTGCAGACCCATAGTGATAGAGAGCGTAGATGCGAGTGTACGGTCCGTACCACTACGGGTACGCATACGCGTGCAGACCCATAGTGATAGTGAGCGTAGATGCGAGTGTACGGTCCGTACCACTACTGGTACGCATACGCGTGCAGACCCATAGTGATAGAGAGCGTAGATGCGAGTGTTCGGTCCGTACCACTACGGGTACGCATACGCGTGCAGACCCATAGTGATAGAGAGCGTAGATGCGAGTGTACGGTCCGTACCACTACGGGTACGCATACGCGTGCAGACCCATAGTGATAGTGAGCGTAGATGCGAGTGTACGGTCCGTACCACTACTGGTACGCATACGCGTGCAGACCCATAGTGATAGAGAGCGTAGATGCGAGTGTACGGTCCGTACCACTACTGGTACGCATACGCGTGCAGACCCATAGTGATAGAGAGCGTAGATGCGAGTGTACGGTTCGTACCACTACGGGTACGCATACGCGTGCAGACCCATAGTGATAGTGAGCGTAGATGCGAGTGTACGGTCCGTACCACTACTGGTACGCATACGCGTGCAGACCCATAGTGATAGAGAGCGTAGATGCGAGTGTACGGTCCGTACCACTACTGGTACGCATACGCGTGCAGACCCATAGTGATAGAGAGCGTAGATGCGAGTGTACGGTCCGTACCACTACGGGTACGCATACGCGTGCAGACCCATAGTGATAGGGCCGTACACTCGCATCTACGCTCTCTATCACTATGGGTCTGCACGCGTATGCGTACTCGTAGTGGTACGGACCGTACACTCGCATCTACGCTCGCCATCACGATGGGTACACATACGGCAGCACTCCCACAGTGATTTGGGAACATGCACAGGCCCTCTCAGCAGCAGTACGGCGGATTTTACACATCACTGTGGTGATAGGCGACACACATGTAGGAATAGGGCGGACATACTTGTCCATGGATGGACATACTTGTCCAGGAATGGACATCAAGGCATCGTCTGTGCATTACCACATGTGTGGGGCACAGGTGTCACAGGCTGTGATGTGGAACATGCCTCCTGAGTGGAGAAGGCACCAGATGTATGATGAGATGTGTACATGTGTACTGTGTGAGGGTGCAATGTGTGCCAGGCATGCCCTTGACTCCTTTGACATGTGTGCATGTGGGACTGCGCACTTGGGGTGAGCGTCACTGGCATGGCACGGACACCAACACACGGAAGTGTCCCATGATGCCCGGTACAGGGGTCATGACACATGACTTATCACTACCCACAGTGCACAATGTGACTATGCCATATATGTGTCCGGGATTTACATCAGGTTGATGTTGTAGCACCCTCAAAAGCTGCAGCCGTTGCAGCAACCAACATGTGGCTGTGTGTAGATTGTCATTGCACACTGTTCCCAACACCATGCCACATGTGTCATCGGATGTGAGGTGCACATGTATGCAAGGGACACGGAGTAGCGTGACAAGGCCATGTCAGCAAACTCACAAGGAATGTGTGGGGAGTCATGACATGTGCACCTTCATGGCAAGGTGTGTGGGCTGGACTAGTGTAATGTCATGTGACCTGTGGCTCAAGTGTTCCGCTGCCAGTCTCTGCAATCGGCATCACACTTCTGCTGATGTGTGGGTGTATGTCACTCCTGTCTTGCGTCGGGCAGTGCACTTGCACTGGGACACAGCTATTTCCATGGCGTGGCATGGGGAGGTTCTCAATCACCGTGTGTAGCTGGGTCTTGGAAGGAGTGTCACCTTGCATCCATACGTGTCCTGGGCATGTAGCACATGCCTGACTCCCTATGTGGCATGTGTGTATTGCCAGATTTACATGTGCTCAGTAGACATGAGTTGTTCTCGTAGTGCACTCACTCTTCCTTGTCACTTCCAAATTACTGCAGAGCGCCTCCTGTTGCCCGAAGAATTCCAGACTTGGCCACCATGCAGGAGAATGACAGGATCCGGCTCTACCGCTTCACCCAACCGTTGATTCTGGAGCTGACGGCGAGACTGGCACCACACCTGCAACCGCAGCACAGGTATCCTACGGCACTGACACCCCAGCTGAAGGTAATGGCTGCCCTACATTTCCTTGCCACGGGTACCTTCCAAAATACCATAGCTCATGTTGGTGGCATGTCCCAGAGCATGTTCAGCGGTGTGCTGCATGATTTCTTGGAGGCCATGTTGAATCACCTGGATGACTTCATCAAGTTCCCAACCCCTGAACAGATGACTGAGGTCAAGCGTGGTTTCTATGCCCTGGGAGGGATGCCCCATGTCATTGGGTCCATAGATGGGACACATGTAGGTTTGGTACCACCACACGCACGGGAGGTGGCGTACCGCAATCGGAAGCACTACCACTCCATCAATGCCCTTGTGGTGTGTCTGTCCAACATGGTGATTTCACATGTCTGTGCTCGTTTTCCAGGATCAGCACACGATGCCTACATCATGAGGCGTAGCGTGATGCCTGATATGATGATGCAGCTGCGCAACGAACGGGCATGTGTTGTTGGTGGGTACAGTCTGTCTGTCCTGTATTCTGTTTGGCCGAGCAGCACTACCGCTTCGCCAGTTCTAACGATATCCATGTGCTTTCCATTTAGGGGACGCTGGCTATCCCAACATGCCTTGGCTGCTGACACCTCTCCGCAACCCCATCACGCCGGCCCAGCTCCGCTACAACACCGCTCATGGCCGGACAAGGCGAGTGATAGAGAGGACGTTTGGCATGCTGAAGAGCCGATTCAGGTGCCTCCACAAGACCGGCGGTGCACTCCCTTATGCCCCGGCGAAGGTCTGCAAGATCTTCATGGTCTGCTGCATGCTGCACAACATGGCAGTTGAAAGAGCTGTGCCACTCATCCTGAATCAACATGACGAGGACCATCCACCCGTGGAGGACGAAGGGCTTGGCAATGGGGCTAGTGATGTGGAGGATGCGGAGCCGCAAGAGGACATCCGGACTCGGCTCATACGCGACTTCTTTGCTTAGTGGTGAGTACCAGTGTCTGAGTGTGCACGCCTTGGTCCCCGTGTGGCATGTGTTGTGATGCGTGTCTCCACCTGCATGTATGGCACGTGAGTCAGAGGTGTGTGTGGGTGTGTCACTGGAGTGATGGTGGCAGTGATGGTAGTATTTCCCCACTCATAATTGTGACCTAGCATGTTGTCATCCATACATGTGTCGAGTCAATGCACATGCAAGTGGCTGTGCTTTTTGTGGCTGACTTCTTGTGTGTCTCTCTTCCCCAGGTACCTGCGCATGCCGTCTTCTGGTTGCATTGTTGTGGCACTGCTATTCCTCATGGACATGGCATAGTGGGCTGACTCAGCGTTACAGGCACGGACACGTTTGGAAGTCTCCATGGGGTAAGGGATGCATCTGGGGTGTATTGGGTGTGGCAGTTGTTCACGATGTGTGCACACTGCCCCGATCGGGGTTTGGTTCCTCTGCAGACATGTGGCATCCCCATGGGACATGACATGCAGCTGGGTACACCTGAATAGATGGGCTGCCTGGTTGTCAGTCATCAGTGATGGGATAGTGGATTGTGATGAAGGCATCAATGTGTGTGACACTGCCCTCGGACACATACGGTTAACATTGTCTTGACATGGCGTGGGACTTCCACATCAGCGGATGTATGGTGTATGGCAGTCTCTCCGTGAGCAGCTGTGGGTATTTAGCTGTTAGCCGACACTTGTGTGCCAGTTCCATGGCTATCACGCATTTGTGCTGCAGAAGGGGGGTGCCAGTGTTGGAGCCACATGTTACTCCACATGATGTGTTCATGTGTACTTCAAGTTGCCTCTGCAATCCCAAAAACATGACTATTAAAGGTGTCCCTATGCCTCCAAGGTGCCTCTTCTCAGTCAATGCTGGTGTGTTGGCACGGTGCATCCTGCATGTCTGGCATGGTATTCCCTGATTGTGGCTATGTGTCAATGTGTCGAGTGGCAAGATGCAAGCTGTGTGTGTGTGCTGAGACTGTGTATTGGGCATGATGTCCATGACTGTGTGGGTATTGTGACATGTGCCATCCCCATGCATCCAACGTTGTCCATGACCCCATTCTCTGCATCCACCGGACTCAAGCTTGCAGGACATGGTTCTGCCACCTGTCTACACGTACCTGGGTGCCCCCCAGGACACGGGCCAGGATCCCTGACCTCTGCGCATGACTGTTGCTGTACTCAATGTGTCTGTCAGCACGGTTGTTCGGCCACCCCCTCAGCTGGTTCTGACCATCACGGGTGTGTATGGTGCTCCATGTCTGTCTTGCCTAGAAAACTGTGACCCATGTGTCCTGTGCCAGACTCAGGCCCCAGGGTGTGGATGGTTGAAGTGAACAGATGACTCAGGCATGTTTAGACTGTACAAGACACATGTTAGGTAATAATGCTACCAGCAGGCATCTACTCTTAATAGTGTGATTTATTATTGGGGGGGGGGGGGGCAAAGTGAGGGGCTTTCCGGGATTAGGGAATCCAAAGTTCAGTAGGGGAGTTGGTGTCCTTGCCATTGGAAATCCTCAGAGTCCATGCCACAGTCTTTGTCAACATTGGTCAGCCAGTGACCAGCAGGGCCATGTGGCAGAGAATGTCTCTTGATGCTGTGATGCTGTTGCTCCAGTGGGCCA
The DNA here is from genome assembly GCF_964204655.1 of Triturus cristatus. Taxonomy (NCBI): domain Eukaryota; kingdom Metazoa; phylum Chordata; class Amphibia; order Caudata; family Salamandridae; genus Triturus; species Triturus cristatus. The sequence continues at coordinate 164,188,305 of NC_140585.1, forward strand.
GGTGCCAGGCCAGGTGTCCTGGGAGATGGTGATGTAGCAGCCACCCTCACGGTCCTTTCCGTGGACGACCCGGCTTCCTGCGGGGAACCTCAGCAGCAGGCCGTGACGACGTCTGGGATGCTCCGTCGGATGTTTCCTCCTCCTCCTCATGATCCCTCCCTGTGGGTGGTGATGTTCTCCGCCTTCTGGCACAGGGAGGGTCGGCCATGGTGTCGGCCATCCGACGGAGTTCAGCGTGAATCCCCTGGGACGCCGTCACTTGCTGAGCCTGTCTGTCCTCCATTCTCCGTTGGTGTAGCTGTAGACAGGCTATTAGCTCCGCATGTTGCTGGGCCTGCTGGACCTTGATCCCCTCGAGGACGGACACAACCTGGGCCATGCCCGTGGTGTCCTGCCGGTATGAGTCCAGGATGTTACGGACATGGGAAAATACCGGATCCCCAGCCAACTGGTCAGGCTCGCGCCTCCGCCGTCCTCCACTCCCACCACCCCTGCCCACTTGCGTCTGGCCTGCACTTGTGGGCACATCAGGTCTCCGGGACCCCTGAGGGGTGGCATTGGCGTTGTCGCCTGCCTCCTCCTGGGTGCCCGGGACACCGTGTCCCTCCTGGCGAGCCTGGCTGCATTGTGGTGTTGGGGCAGGGATCCTGGGTGTCTCCTGGGATGTGGCAGGAGTGGGGGTGGTGGTTGGCACGGTTGTACCTGACGCAGGTGCTGCAGGTGGTTGGACACCAGAGGGGCCAGGTCGGTCGGGGTCGTCCGCAGAGTGGTGAGAGTGGTCGCTGCCGGTGGGATCGGTCTCCTGCAGATCCGGGTCCTGTGAGTGTTCCCCCCCAGTGTTGGGGGGTGCAGCACGACGTTGACCTGTGTGTGAGAGAGACAATGTTAATTTTGATCCATGCAACATCCATGTTTCATCCGTTACAAAGTTGGCACATTTCCTCTTGGAATTAGGATCTGTCTTGCATTCCACTCACAGTGCACTTGTGCATGTGTGTGTCCCTTGGGCACCAATTTGGCCCCTTTAACTATGTGTGGCACAGTCTTACTTGCTGCGTCAAGTGTGACTGCAGTCAGCAGTGGAGTGTGCATGTGTGCCGAGCTATGCATTTGCGCCTTCCTTGTAGCACTGTACATGTGCACATGGAGTGGATCCACACACTTATATGATGCAGGTGGCTGTCCTTGTGCTCGTGTACAGGTTGTAACATGGCCCTGCGTTTTGCCATGATGAAGAGGGGGGGTTCTGGCACTGGCCACCCTTGTCTACATGCACGCAGTCCACCTGCTGACGAGCAGACATTCCCACACACCACAGGACTGATTTGCTCTCCCTGTGTCTCCCTCCTTCTCTGTCCCCCTCTCCCTCCCTCTCTGTCCCCCTCTCCCTCCCTCTGTGTGTCAGCCTCCTCCCTGTGTCCATCTTCCTGTGTCTCCCTCCCTCTCTGTCCCCCTCTCCCTCCCTCTGTGTCCCCCTCTCCCTCCCTCTCTGTCCCCCTCTCCCTCCCTCTGTGTGTCAGCCTCCTCCCTCTGTCCGTCTCCCTCCCTCTCAGTCCCCCTCTCCCTCCCTCTCTGTCCCCCTCTCCCTCCCTCTCTGTCCCCCTCTCCCTCCCTCTGTGTGTCAGCCTCCTCCCTCTGTCCTTCTCCCTCCCTCTCAGTCCCCCTCTCCCTCCCTCTGTGTCCCCCTCTCCCTCCCTCTCTGTCCCCCTCTCCCTCCCTCTGTGTGTCAGCCTCCTCCCTCTGTCCATCTTCCTGTGTCTCCCTCCCTCTCTGTCCCCCTCTCCCTCCCTCTCTGTCCCCCTCTCCCTCCCTCTGTGTGTCAGCCTCCTCTCTGTGTCCATCTTCCTGTGTCTCCCTCCCTCTCTGTCCCCCTCTCCCTCCCTCTGTGTCCCCCTCTCCCTCCCTCTCTGTCCCCCTCTCCCTCCCTCTGTGTGTCAGCCTCCTCCCTCTGTCCGTCTCCCTCCCTCTCAGTCCCCCTCTCCCTCCCTCTCTGTCCCCCTCTCCCTCCCTCTCTGTCCCCCTCTCCCTCCCTCTGTGTGTCAGCCTCCTCCCTCTGTCCGTCTCCCTCCCTCTCAGTCCCCCTCTCCCTCCCTCTGTGTCCCCCTCTCCCTCCCTCTCTGTCCCCCTCTTCCTCCCTCTGTGTGTCAGCCTCCTCCCTCTGTCCATCTTCCTGTGTCTCCCTCCCTCTCTGTCCCCCTCTCCCTCCCTCTCTGTCCCCCTCTCCCTCCCTCCGTGTGTCACCCTCTGTCACCTTGGCCCAGCTTCCTGGGCACACACTGTTAGCAGATCTTTGAGTGGCCCTTGGCCTGTTGATGTGAGTTTGTTTCTGATCTCCAGGCACCCATTTTGTCTGCTGTGTGTTTGTGCGCTGCTGCTGTGGTGGTGTGTGCTGCCACTCTTTCACACTGTTGGCTGTTCATTAGCTGCTGGCATGTGCAAAACAGTGCCTTCACCCCCATGTGTTGATGCAAGGCGTCCGCCATTTGCTGGCAAGTCATTCCTGTGTTGGGACACAGTGTTTGTCTGGCTGTGACCTAGGCCATATGGGCAGAGGGCATTGTTGTCTGCTTTGGAGTCGCACTATGTGATTCTTGGTGCCCAGCCTCCCGCCATCCGGGTTACCGTGTCATGTGTTGTTGTCTTCTGTGGCCTGTGACTTGACATTGTCCAGCTGGGTGCATGGGGCATGGTGGCAGCAGTGGCATGTGCCTGCTCATGGAGTGTGGTTGAGTAATGCGATGGCTTGTGGTGGTTGCGTGCCTGTTATTAATTTTGGTTGTGGTTGCAGTTCCCCCCATGTGAGGTGCGTTGTTTGTGTACTCACCCGGGTCTCGGAGTCCTTCTACTCCTTCAACTGCCTCCACCGGCAGTATGTCCATCACCCTCTCCTCCCAGGGATGGTACTGTACGGCTCTGCGGGAGGGCCCTCCTCCGGTGGCGTTGGCCTGGTCGTGTTCCTCCTGTCTCTTGGCTCTGACCCTCCTCCGCAGATCGTACCACCTGTTCTGGCAATCCTGCTTGGTCCTCCTGGTGTCCGCAACAGCATTCACAGCATCGACGATGGTCTGCCACATGGCTGTTTTGGCTGCCTGGCTGGTGCTTCTGACCAATGTTCCAAAGATCTGTGGCTCGACTCTGAGGATTTGATCAACAAGGACCTCCAACTCTCGGTGACTGAACTTTGGATTCTTGGTAGTGGGCATGGTGAGGGGTGTGGGTGGGGATGGTGTGGGTGTGGGGTGTGTGTGGATGTTGGGGGGGGGGTGTGGATGGTTGTGTGTGTGTGAATGTGATGAGAGGGTGTTTGTGAGGGTGGTCGTGTGAAGGTGTGCAAGTGTAAGATGTGGTGTCGCTTGTAGTCTGGTTCTGTGGTGTCTGGCAGCAGTGGGTCTGTTGCAAAGGCTCATGGTTTGTGTGTGTGGGCCCTTTTCATTGGTCCATGGGTGGGTGTGGCAGTGTTTGAATTTTGGGTGGGTGTGTTATAAGGAGTGGTGGTGTATTGGGCCTCTGTTTGTTTTTGACAGTTGCAGGTCAGTGATTGTGTTATTTTAGTGGTTGTTGGCCATGTTTAGTGGCTGTGTGCCTTTCGAATGGTGTATTGTTGAGTTGTTTTGTTTTGTCCTTGTTGTGTACGTGCGTTTTGAGCGTGTGTACGGTGTGTACATGGGCCATTTGGTTGTACGATTTGGTCCTTGTGTGTGGCTTTGTACGACTCGTACATGCGGTTGTGATGTTGGGGCATGGGGTGCGCTCCGTACTTAGGCGGTTGTGTTGGGGGTGCGCCAGGAACGTACTGGGGTGGGGGTACAACAGGAACGTACTGGGGTGTGGGTAGACGGGGCTATGACACGTCCTGGGGTGGTGGTGTGGCTCGCACGTACTGGGGTGTAGGTACACGGGGGGGTACGACACGTACTGGGGTGGGGGTACGACTGGAACGTACTGGGGTGTGGGTGGACGGGGCTATGACACGTCCTGGGGTGGGGGTGTGGCTCGCACGTACTGGGGTGTAGGTACACGGGGGGTACGACACGTACAGGGGGGGGTGTCCATGGACGGTGGTACAACATGTACTGTGGTGGGGGGGTGTACATTGACGGTGGTACGACACGTACTGGGGTGGGGGTACGACTGGAACGTACTGGGGTGTGGGTGGACGGGGCTATGACACGTCCTGGGGTGGGGGTGTGGCTCGCACGTACTGGGGTGTAGGTACACGGGGGGGTACGACACGTACTGGGGTGGGGGGGTGTACATTGACGGTGGTACGACACGTACTGGGGTGGGGGTACGACTGGAACGTACTGGGGTGTACATGGACGGTGGTACGACACGTACAGGGGTGGGGGGTGTACATTGACGGTGGTACGACACGTACTGGGGTGGGGGGGTGTACATTGACGGTGGTACGACACGTACTGGGGTGGGGGTACGACTCGAACGTACTGGGGTGTAGGTACACGGGGGGTACGACACGTACTGGGGTGGGGGGGTGTACATTGACGGTGGTACGACACGTACTGGGGTGGGGGTACGACTGGAACGTACTGGGGTGTGGGTGGACGGGGCTATGACACGTACTGGGGTGGGGGTGTGGCTCGAACGTACTGGGGTGTAGGTACACGGGGGGTACGACACGTACTGGGGTGGGGGGGTGTACATTGACGGTGGTACGACACGGTACTGGGGTGGGGGTACGACTGGAACGTACTGGGGTGTGGGTGGACGGGGCTATGACACGTCCTGGGGTGGTGGTGTGGCTCGCACGTACTGGGGTGTAGGTACACGGGGGGGTACGACACGTACTGGGGTGGGGGTACGACTGGAACGTACTGGGGTGTACATGGACGGTGGTACGACACGTACAGGGGTGGGGGGTGTACATTGACGGTGGTACGTCACGTACTGGGGTGGGGGGGTGTACATTGACGGTGGTACGACACGTACTGGGGTGGGGGTACGACTCGAACGTACTGGGGTGTAGGTACACGGGGGGTACGACACGTACTGGGGTGGGGGGGTGTACATTGACGGTGGTACGACACGTACTGGGGTGGGGGTACGACTGGAACGTACTGGGGTGTGGGTGGACGGGGCTATGACACGTACTGGGGTGGGGGTGTGGCTCGAACGTACTGGGGTGTAGGTACACGGGGGGTACGACACGTACAGGGGGGGGGGTGTCCATGGACGGTGGTACAACACGTACTGGGGTGGGGGGGTGTACATTGACGGTGGTACGACACGTACTGGGGTGGGGGTACGACTCAAACGTACTGGGGTGTAGGTACACGGGGGGTACGACACGTACTGGGGTGGGGGGGTGTACATTGACGGTGGTACGACACGTACTGGGGTGGGGGTACGACTGGAACGTACTGGGGTGTGGGTGGACGGGGCTATGACACGTCCTGGGGTGGGGGTGTGGCTCGCACGTACTGGGGTGTAGGTACACGGGGGGTACGACACGTACAGGGGGGGGTGTCCATGGACGGTGGTACAACACGTACTGGGGTGGGGGGGTGTACATTGACGGTGGTACGACACGTACTGGGGTGGGGGGGTGTACATTGACGGTGGTACGACACGTACTGGGGTGGGGGTACGACTGGAACGTACTGGGGTGTAGGTACACGGGGCTATGACACGTACTGGGGTGGGGGTTCGACTGGAACGTACTGGGGTGTACCTAGACGGGTGGGGGTATACATATACGGGGGGTACGTGTCGGACGTACGGGGGCTGGGGGGAGTGTTGGGCGCGTATGCGGGCACATGTCTCCATGGTTGCTGTAGGAGTTCGGTGCGGACGGTGTTTTTCCCATACGGTTGTAACCTCGGACGCACGGGATGGATCGTGATTCCTCGGTCGGACTTGGATTTTCACGTTTGTACGGTAAATCGTCCGAGGACGTGTCGGACACATTTTCCGACCCGAGGACGTGTGGGGAATGATTCCCAGTGCGGTTCGTATGGACTTTTTACCATGCGAATCGTGATTGCCAGTTCGTACGGCACTTGTACGATTCGTACGGTAAAAAGACCCGATACGAGTCGCACGGGGGAATTTTTTACCGGATCGTGATCGGCACCTAAGTGAAGATTTTTGTAAATGTCTCCATATACATTGGTTTAGATGGAAGTAACATCCTTGGATAGCTGTATGGGGGTACAGTTTTAGAATGCAATTTATCATGGCTTGCTCAAAGTCTATGATAATTCTTTGAGGGTAAAAATCATTTGATTCTTGTTTTAGTTTTCCTAGCATTTCATTATATGTTGTGTTTTGTTTGTTAGGTAATAGTGCATAAATTAAAGGTATGGAAGTGTTGTGATATTGACCGTGTATTGTGTGAAGCTGGTAGAATGGTTTTGGGCATATTGTAAAGGTGCCATCCATCATCCATGTTTGGCATTGTTGCAGTTTAGTTATATTGTTTGCAGTAGCAAACATTATGATTCTTTTTTCTGTGCTTTTGTTATAAAAAAAATTAAAAGGTTCATTATTGTGGGTGATAGTTAATTCTGGTGGAATGATGATCTCTTGAAAAGTTTTAGGGGATGGTATAGTTGTCGTGGTTGCTTTTTTGGTCCTAGCAATAGTTCTTTTTATAGAAGCAATTGATGGTAATTGGCCTCTTGCTTCTTTGGGCACTCTAGGTTATAGTTCTTTTAGGATTACACTTGTAGCAGTTTGTGAACCAGTGCTTAATTCTTTGATATTTTCAAGGGTTGATCTGACTTCTATTTCAGAGAGATTGGGTGGATGGTTATGCTCTCTTGTATATAGTACAGTTGTTTCTCTTGTTGTTGCTCGTCCGTAGCATTTGTTAGAATAATATTTAGAACACTTCCAGTTCACTTTTCGGTCCGTCTGCTTTTCTTGGGTGTATGTGTAACCCATGTAACACAATAGGAATTTTCCTTTCTGCGAAGTTATAAATTGGGCTTCTTCTGTCATCGTGATGTGTTAGAAATCTGGAAAAAATGTATATGAAAATATATGCAATAGTACTTTATATATTTAAATGAAAACAGCAAAAAAGCATTTTTTTAAATATACTTACCAAGTGTTTTTGGTTGTATTTGAATGAAGATGTTGTTTGTAGACAAAATGCTGTTTAGTTGATGTAGTCTCTGAAAGTTAAAGAACATATATTGTTTTGGTTGGTTTAGTTTTTTAAGTGGGGTGGTATTGCTGTTTGGTATAGACTATATTTTTTTTGTTGAAACGTATTTTATTGTTTTAGAAATCAACAACTCAAAAAACATTCCCCCGCCTTCACCTGTCCCGGAAGTACCACACATTTATCATCAAGACCAATTATTCAGGAGAAGGAACAACCTTCCCACCCAGTTCTCTACCCCCCCTCCCCCACCACATGTCAATGTACCCCCGTCCCCTACCTCTCTTACTATGTGCCCCTCCTCCCTAATAAATAAGATGCAGTAGCCCAACCTCTCCCTAAGCAAACAGAGCCTTCCCTCATGCCCAGTGGTATAGACTATAGGTGTTAATTTATACAGGTTTTTTAAAACTTAAAAAAGAGAACATGGATTTGTTTAGGGGTTTAGGATGTTTTGGGGTTTGAGTAGGATTTAATTAATATTTTATAAAGTATTTTGATAGTATACTTACTTTTTAGTGAGTCTTTTCTGGCAATCTTCAATATTTTCTTTAGCGGTTTGGAGTAATATCTGTAGTGGAAACATAAAGAGATGGAATATATAAGTTAGTTATTTATTTGAGTAAAGATAAATTAGTGTTTTAGTTTAATTTGGCAGTTTAGTTAGAAAAGAATATTTACTTACGTTTTTAGAATAGTAGTAGGATGTAGGTTTCTTCTGTTTAGCAGAGTTTCTTCTTCGTTCAATGCTTTGGTTTAAGGCACAGTAGAAGACTTGTTTTAATTGGTTTATATAGTGGTTTTAAATTGTTTCTTGAATGTTATTGGTTGTTTTCTGTATGTGGCCTTTCTATTGGATGGTTTGAATTTTTTTTAGTTAATTGGTTTCCTTTTATGGAAAATGCTAAGTAAGAGTATATTTAGTTTTAAAGGAGGAGAGTTCTAAATCATTATATATAAAAAGATTGTTTATAATGTGTAGTAACTTTTTTTAAATGTGTTCGAAATGCCAATGTGATAATAATTTCAGTGTTTTTTTATTATGTTGTTAAATATTGAGATCGCTATAAAAGTTATGTTTATGTTTAAGTAGAATCTCATTTGAAAATGTATGTTTTCGGAAAATATTGTCTTTATGTTGTTTAAAGTATTGGTTTTATTAGTATTAGAATTGTCGATATATTTAAAAATAACGATATTATTGATGTCTATATTTTGGTTATCGATATTTGTGACATGTGTCATATTTATTTACTCATGTCGATATTTAGTATTGCGATATTTATGTGTGCGATTTTTGTGTGATCGATATAATTGTATTACGATATTGTAGTGTCGATATTAGTGTAGTTTTTTAAATAAGTATACAATGTCGATATTTTTGATGTCGATATATTTGATGCGATATTTGTGTAGTTCGATAATGTGTCTGTCGATAATATGTCAGAGATCCATCACTACCAGCAGTGTCCAGACATATGATGGGTGTGTGCATATCACTACCAGTAGTGTACAAACATATGAGGGGTGGGTGCATATGACTCCCAGCAGTGTCCAGACATATGGGGGGTGGGTGCATAGGACTCCCAGCAGTGTACAAACATATGAGGGGTGGGTGCATATGACTCCCAGCAGTGTCCAGACATATGGGGGGTGGGTGCATAGGACTCCCAGCTGTGGGCAGAGATATGTGGGTGTGTGCATATCACTACCAGCAGTGTCCAGACATATGGGGGATGGGTGCAGAGGACTCCCAGCAGTGTCCAGACATATGAGGGGTGGGTGCATATGACTCCCAGCAGTGTCCAGACATATTAGGGGTGGATGCAGAGGACTCCCAGCAGTGGACAGAGATATGGGGGTGGGTGCATATCACTACCAGCAGTGTCCAGACATATGAGGGGTGGGTGCATATCACTACCAGCAGTGTCCAGGCATATGAGGGGTGGGTGCATATCACTACCAGCAGTGTCCAGAAAAATGAGGGGTGGGTGCAGAGGACTCCCAGCAGTGGGCAGAGATATGGGGGGTGCATATCACTACCAGCAGTGCCCAGACATATGAGGGGTGGGTGCAGAGGACTCCCAGCAGTTTCCAGGCATATGAGGGGTGGGTGCATATGACTCCCAGTAGTGTCCAGACATTTGAGGGGTGGGTGAAGAGGACTCCCAGCAGTGGACAGAGATATGGGGGTGGGTGCATATCACTACCAGCAGTGTCCAGACATATGAGGGGTGTTTGCATATCACTACCAGCAGTGTACAGACATATGAGGGGTGGGTGCATATGACTCCCAGCAGAGTCCAGACATATGAGGGGTGGGTAAAAAGGACTCCCAGCAGTGGGCAGACATATGAGGGTGGGTGCAGAGGACTCCCAGCAGTGGGCAGAGATATGGTGGGGTGTGCATATCACTACCAGCAGTGTCCAATTATATGAGAGGTGGGTGCAGACGACTCCCAGCAGTGTCCAGGCATATGAGGGGTGGGTGCATATGACTCCCAGCAGTGTCCAAACATATGAGGGGTGGGTGCAGAGGACTCCCAGCAGTGGACAGAGATATGGGGGTGGGTGCATATCACTACCAACAGTGTCCAGCAGACATATGAGGGGTGGGTGCATATCACTACCAGCAGTGTCCAGGCATATGAGGGGTGGGTGCATATCACTACCAGCATCGTCCAGACATATGAGGGGTGGGTGCAGAGGACTCCCAGCAGTGGACAGAGATATGGGGGTGGGTGCATATCACTACCAGCAGTGTCCAGAAAAATGAGGGGTGGGTGCAGAGGACTCCCAGCAGTGGACAGAGATATGGGGGGTGCATATCACTACCAGCAGTGTCCAGACATGTGAGGGGTGGGTGCAGAGGACTCCCAGCAGTTTCCAGGCATATGAGGGGTGTGTGCATATGACTCCCAGCAGTGTCCAGACATTTGAGGGCTGGGTGAAGAGGACTCCCAGCAGTGGACAGAGATATGGGGGTGGGTGCATATCACTACCAGCAGTGTCCAGACATATGAGGGGTGGGTGCATATCACTACCAGCAGTGTCCAGGCATATGAGGGGTGGGTGCATATCACTACCAGCAGTGTCCAGACATCTGAGGGGTGGGTGCATAAGACTCCCAGCAGTGGGCAGAGATATGGTATGGGGGGTGCATATCACTACCAGCAGTGTCCAGACATGTGAGGGGTGGGTGCAGAGGACTCCCAGCAGTTTCCAGGCATATGAGGGGTGTGTGCATATGACTCCCAGCAGTGTCCAGACATTTGAGGGCTGGGTGAAGAGGACTCCCAGCAGTGGACAGAGATATGGGGGTGGGTGCATATCACTACCAGCAGTGTCCAGACATATGAGGGGTGGTTGCATATCACTACCAGCAGTGTCCAGGCATATGAGGGGTGGGTGCATATCACTATCAGCAGTGTCCAGAAAAATGAGGGGTGGGTGCAGAGGACTCCCAGCAGTGGGCAGAGATATGGGGGGTGCATATCACTACCAGCAGTGCCCAGACATATGAGGGGTGGGTGCAGAGGACTCCCAGCAGTTTCCAGGCATATGAGGGGTGGGTGCATATGACTCCCAGTAGTGTCCAGACATTTGAGGGGTGGGTGAAGAGGACTCCCAGCAGTGGACAGAAATATGGGGGTGGGTGCATATCACTACCAGCAGTGTCCAGACATATGAGGGGTGTTTGCATATCACTACCAGCAGTGTACAGACATATGAGGGGTGGGTGCATATGACTCCCAGCAGAGTCCAGACATATGAGGGGTGGGTGCATAGGACTCCCAGCAGTGGGCAGACATATGAGGGTGGGTGCAGAGGACTCCCAGCAGTGGGCAGAGATATGGTGGGGTGTGCATATCACTACCAGCAGTGTCCAATTATATGAGAGGTGGGTGCAGACGACTCCCAGCAGTGTCCAGGCATATGAGGGGTAGGTGCATATGACTCCCAGCAGTGTCCAAACATATGAGGGGTGGGTGCAGAGGACTCCCAGCAGTGGACAGAGATATGGGGGTGGGTGCATATCACTACCAACAGTGTCCAGCAGACATATGAGGGGTGGGTGCATATCACTACCAGCAGTGTCCAGGCATATGAGGGGTGGGTGCATATCACTACCAGCATCGTCCAGACATATGAGGGGTGGGTGCAGAGGACTCCCAGCAGTGGACAGAGATATGGGGGTGGGTGCATATCACTACCAGCAGTGTCCAGAAAAATGAGGGGTGGGTGCAGAGGACTCCCAGCAGTGGACAGAGATATGGGGTGGTTGCATATCACTACCAGCAGTGTCCAGACATATGAGGGGTGGTTGCATATCACTACCAGCAGTGTCCAGACATATGAGGGGTGTGTGCATATCACTACCAGCAGTGTCCAGACATATGATGGGTGGGTGCATATGACTCCCAGCAGTGTCCAGACATCTGAGGGGTGGGTGCATAGGACTCCCAGCAGTGGGCAGAGATATGGGAGGTGCATATCACTACCAGCAGTGTCCAGACATGTGAGGGGTGGGTGCAGAGGACTCCCAGCAGTTTCCAGGCATATGAGGGGTGTGTGCATATGACTCCCATCAGTGTCCAGACATTTGAGGGCTGGGTGAAGAGGACTCCCAGCAGTGGACAGAGATATGGGGGTGGGTGCATATCACTACCAGCAGTGTATAGACATATGAGGGGTGGGTGTATATGACTCCCAGCAGTGTCCAGACATATGAGGGGTGGGTGCATAGGATTCCCAGCAGTGGGAAGACATATGAGGGGTGGGTGCATATCACTACCAGCAGTGTCCAGACATATGAGTGGTGGGTGCAGAGGACTCCCAGCAGTGTCCCACTCACAGGAGGATGGATGTCTTTCACACACTGCTTGACACACCACATGTGGGTGTGAGGACATATAACACATGCATACCCACCCATGGCGGATGCAGCACAATACACACCCTGATGTCATGCCAACAGAATGTATATTCATGTAACTGCATACAAAACTAAGATAGCCAAAGGGAACACACACTGTCACGCACATCCCAGGAGTGATAGGAATGTTCAGGTGCTGGTCCAGCCACCAAGATGTTGTCTCTCATGGAAGGAATAGGGTACAATGCCACTAGATACAATGCCCACAATGGTGAGTCAGGTGCCCAAATACCCTGCTTAACAAGTACCATTTGTGTGGTCGTCCGTGATTACACACATTCATAGTGCTGAAAATGGCCAATTGTTCCCTGATGCCATTCCTACATACCCAAAACACAAGTACAGTGACTAGCAAGGATGGCACAGACGATTCAGCAGGAGACATCGGTGAGCAGGCATGCCCATTGTTGAAGGGATCCGTCACCAACAAAGGAAATGTTGACACAGGTCAGCACAACAATTGTGACACTGTTTGCAGGGACGATGTCAGGTGCCACAGAGGAAGGAACACTCCTTGGGACAATGTCTCCAAACCAAATGAACACACACTACCAATGATTATTTGCACAGACATTGTGATGGCACACAGATACCATGGTCCATCTCATGACCATCATACAAAAACATATCTCATTACCCTAACACATTACCAGAACACCTACTTCATGAGCCTCATCACCAACATCAAGTACCTGAAATGCAATAGTGTTCAAAGTAAAAGAAAAGGCTATATTCAGCACACAAAAATAATAAATTAATAAGACACTATGTACAAAGGCCAATGGCCAGTCCATTTCTGAAGTCCAAGGGTGGACGTAGGGGACCGTGTCCACCCCTACCTTGCCTGCACAAAGGAACCTCAAGGTTTGTCGACCGGGGGGGCATCATCTGTGGGAGTACCAGGCACCGCAGGGACAGGAGGGGGTTGGGTAGGTGTGGTGGGTGCAGGACTGGACGTCTCCATCACAGGGGGTGGGGGGTGCCAAAGGTGGATGTGAGCACGTCGCTGCACACTGCTGCCAGGGCGTCCAGAGTAACCCCTGCACCTGAAGATAGCCCAGGGCCAACGGAGGGTGTGGTGGCCAAGGGATGGGGTGCAGCGCTCTTAGGGGAGGGGGTGGACATGGGGGGGACTCAACTCCCCTGCCCGGGGACTTCCTCGCCCGCTTGTGGGGTGGTGTCACAGTGGGGGTGAGGGACAGCTCACACATGTAGGCCTCTTTGGGTGACAGTTTGGCAGGGGAGCTAAGGGGAGTGGTTTTGGAGGAACTGGGTTGTGAGGACTGCGGACTCTGACTGTAACTGCATGTCTGTCATTTGCCCCCAGACCCTGTGGGTGTGCCTACATCCCCCTGAGTGTGCGTGCCAGGATGTGTGCGCTGTGCCTTACTTAGGGGTATGCTGGATGTGTCTTTTGGGGTGCGTGCCCGTGACTGTCTGGGTGAGCGTTGAGCAGGCATGGGAGAGGGCAGTGTGGATGGGTCCGGGGTAGGGGGGGATGGAGCGCTGCAGGACAGTAACTGTTGCCGTCAGTGAAGAGTCCACGGACCGCAGAATGCTGCGTAGGTCAGTCATCGTTGCTGACATGCCCTCCATGAACGACACCACCTGTGTCAGGAGTCTAGTGTGGTCATGGAGGACATTCAGCACCAATGCCTGCCCAACCTGCAACTGCCGCAGTATGTCCACAGACTCTTCACTGAGGGCAGCAGGGGTGACAGGGGCAGGGGGTGCGGTGCCTGGCTCGAAGGAGACATGGTGATTCGCTGCATGGACAGTAGGGACGGGAGACACTGTGAGGGCGGAGATGGGAATGGTGGAGGCGGGGACAGATGTGGGATTTTGCCAGTTGTTGTTGCAGCCTCCGCCTCCTCAGGGATGTCAGCCTCGGACCCATCAGCGTCGTACATGCTCTCGCCTCCAGACAAGTCCTCCGACTGACTCCCCTCGCCCTCTGTGCCACTGGCTCCTGCTGATACCACAGCACTGGTGGCACTGTCGCTGGGTCCCTCCTCCAGGTCCATGCTGTTGTCTCCCTCGGTTTCGGTGATGATGCTGTGGGCAAGGAGAAGAAACCGAAATGCATCAGTCACCTGTATACATCTGACACATGAGCACAAAACAATTGGTCACAGTGCATATCCGGCAGTGCATCATGAGTAACAGCTAGATCACTCCGCACATATGTAAGCCCTGTACTGCCCAGTTGGTAGACCCACTATGCCACTTGGACACCAGGTAAAAAAGAACACACCAGGCCACAACTTGGATGAGAAATACACTGAGAAGCTAGTGGCTGTGAACCGGTGAGCACAGCAATACAATGAAGTCATGCCACCTCTTGTTTACCCTGAAAGTAAAAGTAGTGGTGCACCCAAGGTAAACTAACACACCTCAATATTCAAGGTGTCACCACACTCAGAGACCTGTAAGTACTTTGGAACACAAAACCAGAAAAAGTTGCTACCTTGGGACTCACAATACTTTACACAATCGACATGTTTTGAATGTTCCAATTCGCCATCTCGTGAAAAGAACACTCATGTGCCTGGATGAAATATGTCTCACAAGGCAGTGCACACAAAAGTACATTTACCCTGTCATTGAAGAAGCTGACACCTTTTCTAAGAAGCCACTGTTAGAAATAAATGGTGTTGCAGGAAGTACATATATATGTGCCTATGGAGGTTTTGAAGTCTTGAGACTCTTTAGTTCCTATCACCAACAACAAAGGAGTCTCACAAAATCAAGACCACTGTGGGAACATGTATATGGAGAATCTGCAACACCAATTAATTCAAACAGTGGCTCCTTTGAAAAGGTGCCAGTGTGTTCAATGAAAGTGGAAATGCCGTTTGGTGTGCACTTCCTTTGGAGATATCTTTCATGCAGGCACATCAGTGTTCTTAACACAAATCATCAAATTAACACATTTAAAACATGAAGAACTGTTGACAAGTGCTGTGAGTGCCAAGCTACAATTTCTTAGAGTAACAACTTGAATAATGTCATTTGTCACATGTCTATCCATCACCTGATTACACAGTTGGCTACACATATGACCTACTGCCTGTTATCTGGAGTGGCACACATGTCCACACCCAGGACAATGCATAAGCTAATGGGCCTGCAATTGGTTTGAAAAAAAGCCTAGCTGTACTGTGGGGACACCCTCATGGCAAGCCAGAATGTACCCACAGATGTCAGCACACAAAGTCACAACTGCGTAGCATCTGAACCACACACAGGTGCAAAAAATGTATGATCAGGATACATGTATGTCAAAAACTGACACAGGCTGCAAAGCACGAACATTAAGCACTGGCCACCATCACAGAGGCACTGCACGGTGATTTTCTGTACAGCGAATTCTCACACACAAGTCAGACCTGGCAATGAAAAATCAGGGTTGCACATGTATGCCCCTCCCGTACACCCCCCCATACCTGAGTCAATGTGACTGATACCGATGAAGAAGTGACACCTCTTATTCAGGGTTACAATAACTGTGCTTGAAAACTTGCTTCATTTACACAACATCACCTCGTGGGGCTGTCAACACATATTTGTGACAAACAACCATCAACAGATTGTTGTGAATAGACACACAGGCACTGCCCAGTGTGAGTATGCACAATCAAAATGGTGTATCCCTGTCCAGTGGACACATGTAGCACACATTTGAAAAATACAAACTAGGCCAGGGAACAATGCCACAGAGGCAGACCTATGCTGAACCCACAGTGAATGTGCACAGTGTTGGATGACACACATGATTAGGAGGCCAGGGTGTCTCAGGGGACTGTAGTGGGCACACTGCTCCGTGGTCCTGGAATGAGCGGACTGTACCATGTTCAACCGTCATGGCATTATGCATATCTCCCACTCATGCACATCATGTCTGAGGCCACAACATTGGTCATGCATGCTGCAAGGGTGTTCATTTGAAAGCTCACACTCCTATGTTGAGAATCATCATCAGTGACAACAAATATGGACCACCAACATAGTGAACAGGTCATGGCACAGGCAAGGTACCAACACTAGTCACAGAACACCCTCCCACATGATGCAGAAAGCTA
This sequence comes from Triturus cristatus, assembly GCF_964204655.1. Taxonomy (NCBI): domain Eukaryota; kingdom Metazoa; phylum Chordata; class Amphibia; order Caudata; family Salamandridae; genus Triturus; species Triturus cristatus. Next base: position 164,204,449 of record NC_140585.1, read on the forward strand.
TGTGCACTGAGATTTACTGGCACCCTAGATGAACATGTGCAAATGTTATTACACACAGGCCAGGGGACGCATGCCAAGGAGGGGAAGGGATGAAAAAGAGCCCCAGGTGACCTTGGGGAACAGAAAATGCACTGCACATATAAACTCTGGGAGTGTATTAATGCAAAATAGCACTTCCTAAAGCTGGCGACACATAACACGACAAAAAGCCATGTACCTACCCCCACCTTGCTGCAGTCTCTCCTGTAACTGCCTATCGAGGTCAGGGAAGACCACCGCCAGGACACGTTTCATGTGGGAAGTCAGGCGTCGGCGGCTGCCGTGGGGGCGAGGAGGGTCGAGCCCCAGCTGGACCCAGGCGATCCGCCGGGTCCAGCACCGGATGTCCTGCCCCCTCTTGCGAACTTGTGGCAGCTGCCGACTACGCTCCCCCACAGCTCCCTGACGACGTTGGTCCAGATCTCCCCCTTCTCGTAGGCAGTTACCTGTCAGGATGACAAAGTGACACAACATCAATACACCTGCTCCATGTCCCAGAGACACACATTAGAACATCTTTGAAATGTTGAACAGGGCATAGGATGCTGACATGAATAGCCTCATTCACAACAAGAAATTGGCCTGTGTGCAAGCGCCAATGCAGTACATGGCATTGAAAGTCAACAGGTGGCATGAGGGGTGCAACACACTCACCGATCATGCCACACACTGTGCAGCACATGCAACAGCAGGCTGATGGCCAGCACGTGCCAAGCAGTCACATGTCCCACTCCACTGACGCACCCTCAGCAGACTAGAGAGACACACCCAGGCACAGATCACTCGCCTGTCATTGACAACAGCGGATACAACCCTCACTCTGCACATGTGCCATTTGCCAGTGGGGAGTGATAGGTGTCGTGCTAGCTCTGCAAGTCAGAAACAAAGCACGGCTCACTTGTCACATCAGATGGGTAGATCTGTTGCCTCCACCATGCAGCTGGGGTGCAACACTTCACATAGACACTCACCCACATGACAAGGAACATTCGCACACATCAATGTCCATGAGGTCATACACATCATTTGGACACTCTCACCAGAGGTCCACTCAACTCATACACATCTGTGGGTACAGTCACCTGTCACACAGGGGGGACCACTGAATCACCTCAGGACAACAGGAAAAAAAGCCACCAAGGATTTGCCAGGCTGAATGTGTCATGCACTATGCAGTGAAAGTCACTGTAAGCACTATGCAAGTGAGGAGTGCACACAGGAACTACAGAATTCTCTGCATGAGAGCCATAAGCATGACCCGCCCCCCCGGGACACACTCTAAACAACATTGCATGTGTGTCCCACCTGGACACAATATTGACAGTCACACAACAGGTGCATAGGCAAAGCTAGTGGACTCAGCACTCACCTGCTCCCCTGGTCTCCCATACAGGCTTGTGTACTGTGGGAGGAGGGCGTACAGCAAGGCCTCATTCTCCTCCTGGGTGAATGGCTGGGCCCTCTCCACAGTACGTGACATGGTCCAGAGGAAGCAAAGACAGCAGCAATGTTGTCGACTGGAAAGTTGTTCAGGCAAGTGCCCTCTCATGGGTTCTGGCTGCCTTATATCTGTCTTGCTGAGGGGCATTCATTTTGAGGAGTACATAGTGATTGGTCTGAATCATTCGCATCGTACGTTTACTCCAATCCCTTTAAACATACACCAGTGACAGCATTTGCATTGTTCAAATTTTGAGCACCATGTCAAGTCAATAACCACTTTGCAACATTGTATTTTGTGGCCAACTGACTTTTCAAGGACACCTGATGGACAAATTTGAACTGAAAACTCTGTCTCCATGACAACCAGCATGCATTTAGGGCCTAATACTTGTCCCTTATGTGTCCCCTATGTAATTTTGAAATCCACACACAGGTACGGTGCGTTTCACACGTACCCCTACGGCACCAGTTGTACAGTGCGTTTGACACGTACGTGTACGCACTAGTAGTACATGTACGGGTACGTGTTTTCTGCTAGTGCGTACACGTACGTGTACTACCTTAGTACCCGTATGTATACGCACTAGAATTACACGTACTCATATGTGTACTACTAGTGCGTCCCCGTAAGTGGATCGCACTATTAGTACACGTACGTGTACTACTAGTGCGATCCCCTTACGTGTAAGCACTAGTAGTACACATACGTGTACTACTAGTGCGATCCCCTTATGGGTACGCACTAGTAGTACACGTACATGTACGCACTAGTAGTACACGTACAGGTACGTGTACTACCAGTGCGTACACGTACGTGTACTACTAGTGCGATCCCCTTAAGGGTACGCACTAGTAGTACCCGTACGTGTACTACTAGTGCATACACGTACGTGTACTACCTTAGTAGGTGTACTCACTAGTAGTACTTGTACTAGTAGTGTCTTGCAGGGCACCACCTGTCCCAAGACTAATGCCAGACTAGGGTGCCATGAGGGAACGTGCCTGCATCCGCCGTTAAAGATTCACTCGGCAGTTGATTGAGGACTTGACAGACAAGCTGGCACCACACCTCCAACCACAACACAGGTATCCTACTGCGCTGACCCCCAAGATGAAGGTGATGGCAGTCTTATATTTTTTTGCCACAGGTACGTTTCAATTGACCATAGCTGATGTGGGTGGGATGTCACAGACTATGTTCAGCCGCGTCCTGCGTGATGTTTTAGCAGCCATATTGGAGCACCTTGATAAATTAATCAAATGTCCTACTCCAGAGGAGTTGACAGATGTCAAGGGTGATTTCTATGCTCTGGGTGGGATGCCCCATGTAATTGGGTCCATTGATGGTACACATGTGGCTTTGGTACCACCACAGGCACAGGAACAAGCCTATCGCAACCGCAAACATTACCACTCAATAAATGCCCTTGTGGTATGTCTTGCTAACATGCTGACTTCCCATGTCTGTGCACGTTTTCCAGGATCAGCACACGATGCCTACATCATGAGGCATAGCAGGGTGCCACAAATGATGCTGTGGCTGCACAACGAACGAGCATGTCTTGTTGGTGGGTATACTCTTTTTGTCCTATGTGTTGCGGTATCTTTGTCTCTTACGGCATCTCCTGACCCACTTATTTACATGATGTTTCCATGTAGGGGACTCTGGCTATCCCAACATGTCATGGCTGATAACACCTCTCCGCAACCCAAGAACAGCTGCAGATCACCGGTACAACAATGCACACGGGCAGACCAGGCGAGTGATTGAGAGGACGTTTGGACTCCTGAAGAGCCGATTCTGGTGCCTGGACAAGACAGGCGGGTCCCTCCCTTATGCCCCGGAGAAGGTCTGCCAAATCTTCCTCGTGTGCTGCATGCTGCACAACATGGCAGTTGAGAAGGCAGTGCCACTCATCCTGGATCCGGATGAGCAGGAACATCCACCCGTGGAGGATCAAGGGCTTGCTCACAAGGCTAGTGATGAGGAGGAGGAGGGGGATGATATCCGGAGTCAGCTAATACGCAACTTCTTCTCATAATGGTGAGTCACTGGGTATGAGTGTGCAAGCTTGTAGCATTGAGTGGCATGTGTTGCAATGTGTGTGTCCAGCTGACTGAATGCAAAGTGACTTGGATGTGTGTTCTGATGTGTCACTCGAGTGATGATGTCATGCAACACAGTTTTGCGGAGAGACTTTCTTTGCAATTTACATGTGTCCAACATTGTTCATGTTTTGTAAATGTCCATGTGTGCGGTGAGAATTGCTTTAGGTGACTTCTCGTGTGTCTGTCATTCCCAGGTATTTTGCGCCTGTTGTCTGCTCGTGTCATCATTGTCCTCCTGCTATTCCTCGTGAGGATTGCAACGTGTGCTGAATCAGCGTTCCATGCACGGACATGTGGAAATGTCAGTCTGAGTAAGGATTGCAGCAAGGCTTTTTGGTGGTGGTACGGGTTGGGAATGTGTGGTGACTGCTTCTGTGCATGTTGTGGTACCATGCATACATGTCTTCTCACCATGGAGCATATAACATGTAGCATCACTCCCATGACATGATAGTCACCCTTCTTGACAGTCATCTGTAGTGGAGTGTGGCGTCTGATGAAGGCATCAATGTGTGTAAACATTGCCTCTGAAACATTGCAGATGCTACGGGTGGACATAGTGGGGGACATCACAACAACAGGCTCCATGGGGAATTGCAGCCTCTCCGTGTGCAGAAGGATATGTTTGGCTCAACCCCTTAACTTGTGTGACAGTTCATTGGGATTTACATCATCCGTGTTGTGAAGGGGGTGTCCAGCGTATGTCCCACATTTTCTGTCAACTGACCTGTGAGTCTGTTAATATGGTTGCATATCCCTTTGTGTGTGTATGTGGAATAAAGGTGTTCAGCACAATCCAAAGTGCCTCATCTCTGTCACTGCAGCTCTCTTGCCAGTTTGCATGCGTCATCTATGGCATAATTGTCAAAGAATGAGCATCTTTGTGTATGTGTACTTTGGCAACATGCATGCAGTGCTTTATGGCTAATGATCTATATTGTGCATGAAGTACCTGGTTGTGTGTGTATTTGTGCAGGTTGCTCCCCACAACGGGACGTGAATGCCTGCTGATGGTGTGTCTCCTTTGCGCATCTCTGCATTTTGTTGCCTGATACAGGCTCATGCTGCAGCCACTCTCCAAGCAATGTCCTTGTGACAATCATCCGCCTGCTATCAGGCAACCCCTAAGCACACACACGACACCTTCGCATGCTGAGTGTGCTACTCCAACTGCCTACACGGCGCTGCCCAGCCTACCAGACCCTGTCAGAACAACCAGGTAATGTCCCAGGTAATGTGCCTCCTTCTCCACACCCGCTCCATCCACCAGCATGCCATTGGACTCTGTTACCTCCTCAACACATTAGCCCCACACATCACCTTCATGACAGTAACCTGGACAAAAGCATCCTCAGCACATGACGTCTTCATTGCCATCTCAGATGGATACAAGATCACCCGCAGGGACGGCAACACCAATCCTGGGGGCTGAATTGCGGATGTATGACGATTCAACGCAAACAAACACAACGCACACCACTACATCGCATTCATTACATCGCACACACCGTTACATAGCATGCATTCACCACGCAAACCACAACATCGCACGATGCCTTCACACGCATGCAAAAGACATTTACAACGCACACCAAGACCGCGCATTCCAGCACTCCGCCCGACACTCACGGCAAAACAGTACCGTACACTAACATAAACCCTAAGCCCTAACCCTAAAGCCTAAAACACGTACATACACGCCCCCTAACCCTAAGCCCTAACCCAAAAGCCTAAAACACTAGCCTATACGCCCCCTAACCCTAAGCCCTAACCCTAAAGCCTAAAACACTAGCATACACGCCTCCTAACCCTAAGCCCTAACCCTAAAGCCTAAAACACTCCCATATACAACAATTAACCCTAAGCCCTAAAACCTAAGCCCCCCCCCCCTCCACTGCACTACCCATAAACTACCCTAAACCCTAAAACAGCGTCGACCTTACCTGGTTCCAACGTTGTCTCCCCTGCCGCCCGTGTACCCGCGCCTGCGTTCTAACAGCGCCCGCGATGCAATGGCACCCGCGATGGAACGTCGTGCGTAGTGAACGCACGCGGCGTAACGTCGCGTGCGTTGTGATGGCATGCGATGTAAGCGCATGCGATGCGACGCATGCGTTGCGATGGGTGTTCCCCCTGAATTGCTATTTATTCACAAGTATACCCTCAGAGTCACAAATCCGGGTTTGCAGCAACTCCCTGGCAACCCTCAGAGTAACACTCATCTACAGATCTGCAGGCCTACATCCACAATTCCACTAAGCCATCAAAACGTACATCTGCATGCACGCCCTCACCTCCACGCGCTACATGTGGCTGGCGGCCAGTAACTTCTTGCTGGAGGGGAAGCACGCCACCATCCATCATTGGTCCATCAACATTTGAATCCACGTCTCCGACAAGCAACACAGTGCCCCACCCCCCGCTACCGATCCCCCAAAGATGCTTGATGTAATTCGCCACAGAAAGTTGTGTGGGACACTCAAAAAAACACCACCGCCACACCCTGCAACCTCGCGCACTGGATCAGCAACTGATTCAACAATCTTGACACATTGACGGACTTTCCTGTGAAGCACAACAACAGTTAAGGCACCTGGGACAAGGCAGACCTACTGGACTCCTACAGACCTAGCCGGACTCTTGTGCAAACCTTGCAACACAAAGAACCATAATTTTCCTTACAGCCCTGGAAAACACCACACACAGTCATCACCATATCATCAGCAAGGACATTTGGAGATACTTCAGATAGTGCCGAGACACCCAAACACACGACATCAAGGAGCTCATCAGCATTGTGAGTGAACTGACAGCATATCTCCATCCAAGACACCCTAAACTTGCAAGGCAGATCCCATCCCTTGCAACTTTGTACCACTGCAAGCTCATGGCCATACACGACAGCCTTGGCACCCAGAGGCAGACAGCACTATTATCCGTAGGACAAACCCCCCTCAGGTTCTGGACTCAGCAGCAAGTACACAACCTGGCTCATGTGCAACATACACTCTGGCTCTCCATCAGGCCTCTTCCCACACAACATCTAAACCACATCATTCCACATCCTTGAAGCCCATGCCCAGCGCATCATGAATGTCTCCTTTGAGTTTGCCACATTCCATGGGTGCAGGAGGCATGCAGAGCCCCAGGCCCTTCTTAAACAACGGACGGCAGTACCGCAGGATCTCCTGGTACATCACCCTGCTTCCCTATCCAGCAAATGTCATCAGGAAGACACTCAACAAGCAACTGACACATTTACTCCATGCAACCAGCTCCAGGCAACAGGCACCAGACCATCTTCCACAGTAATCACACCACTGCAACTGTCATCATTGCCACCACCAACGACAACTGTGCCCTGCTCAACAATGGTGAGGCCACCACCCTTGACCTCTCAACGGCATTCTACACCATGTGCTACCACACTGTCAGCTCACACATCTCCAACACTGGTATCCAGAGGAGGGCCCAGGATTAAATCAGAAAGTAGGTCACCAGCAAAGCCCAGGGAGTCTGCCTCCACCCTGCAACATGTAGTACACTGGGGTCATCTGGCCCATGCCACAGGGCTCTTCTCTCAGCGTGACGATCTTCTATGTCTCCATGACCCCCCTCTCCACCATCACATGCGCACACAACCTCATCTCGTATGCCATTGACACCCAGCTCCTCAAACTCACCAAAGAGCCAGCCATTGCCAGATCCAAACTTCAAGAAGGCATGAGATCCGTTGATGAATGGCTGAACATCAGCCACCTGAGGCTGGACTTGGACAGGACAGAGGTCATCATCTGAGGATTGTCCCCTTATGGCTGGGTCAACTCCTTGTGTCTCACTGGTCTGTGCACCGCACCAGCATCCAGTGGCCACGCACGCAAGCTGGTGTTCATCATGGATCCAACGCTCACAATTACCATGCAACTCACCACCATCTGTACCTCATGCTGCAACACCCTCCACATGCTGCAAATGACCCACAGATAGATCCACTCCAAGGCAAGACAGACTATCCCCCTGGTCCACGACACCAGCCGGCTCAACTACAGCACTGGCCTCTACGGAGAACAACAGCACAACTGCAGGAGAACTTGTCCACATCCAGGGTGCATCCGCACACCTCATCTGCAACATGCCCCACCCCAGCCACATCACCGTCCACCTGTGATAGGTACAATGGCTCACTGTGTGCTGCAGGGTCACCTTCAGACTCCTCAACCACACTCAGGAGGCAGTCCACAACCCCAGACCCAAACCGACCTTGGACGTGTGTCATCCAACACCCTGTTGGCCCAACTCCATGCTGCCCACCTTGCTCTGGCTTCCATTCATCACATCCACATAAAAACTGCATGCAGGAGATAGTTCTCCCACCTCGTCAAACAGACCTGGGACTCCCTCCCCGGCACATCAACATGACCCATGACCTCTACACCTTCATGTAACTCTTCCAAATTGGTCTGTCTGAGCAGTATTGCAAGCCCCCCCTCAGCAGCTTGAGGCCATCATGGGTGAGTATTGGGTTCCATATCTGTATTTTGTGATACATTGTGACCCATGTGTGTCCTCGACCGGACTCAGATCCAATTGTATGGATGGCTGGAGTTAGTCCCACACTCAGGCATACTTCGACATATCTCCACACGTATGTTGTGGACTCATGCTAAATGACTGCAACATAAAATTTGAATTATAAATTGTTTTATTTCTATCTCTGGGGTGTGATTTGTGCACAGAAAAAGGGGCAATGCAGGGACCATAGAATCCAAAGTTCACAGGGGGAGATGGGATCCTTGGCATTTGAAGTTATCAGAGTCCAGCCCACAGTGTTTGGAATCATTGGTCAGACTGTGACCAGCAAGTCGATGTGGCAGATGTGGCAGATGATGTCAGTCAATGAGGTGATGCTGTCGCACATGAAGGCCAGGTGCCAGGCCAGGTGACCTGGGCGTAGTGGATGGGCCGCTGCCTCTCACGGTCTTTTCCGTGGACGACCCACCTTCCTGGCGGGACCCTCAGATGCAGGCCTTGACGATGCTTGGGACGCTCCGTCGGACGAATACTCCTCCTCCTCCCTCCCTGTGGCTGGTGCTGGTCTGCGCCTAGTGGCACAGGGAGGGTTGCCCATGCTGTCAGCGATCCGACGGAGTGAATGGCTTATGTCCCTTTGCACCGCCAGGAGCTCAGCAAGTCTTGCCTCCATCCGTCCTTGGTGTTGTTGTTGACTGGCGTGTTGCTCGGCCTGCTGGTTCTTGATCTCTATGAGGGTCACCACTACCTGGCTGATCTCCCTGGTGTCACGCCGGTATGCATCCATGATGTTGTATATGTGTGACATACCAGTCCCTTCAGCTGGCTGGTCAGGTTCTCGCCTCCGCCTGCCTCCACTCCCACCACCCCTGCCCACATGAGCCTGGCCTGCCGTTGTGGGCACATCGGGTCTACGGGACCCCTGAGGGATGGCAGTGGCAGTGTTGTCTGCCTCCTCCTGGGTGCCCGCCGCACCTTGTCCCTCCTGGTCAGACTGGCTCATTTGTTCACTGCGGGCAGGGCTCCTCGGTGTCTCCTGGGATGTGGCAGGAATGGGGGTGGTGGTTGGCACAGATGTTCCTGAACCAGGTTCTGCAGGGGCTTGGACACCAGAGGGTCCAGGTCGGTCAGGGTCATCCGCGGAGTGTTGAGAGGCGTCGCTGCCGGTGGGATCAGGTTCCTCCCGAGCCTGTGACTGTGATTCTTCACCCCCATTGTTGTGGGAAATTCATCACGTTGCCCTGAGTGTGAGAGACAGACAATGTTAAAGCTGTTTCATGCAACATGCATGTTTCATACACATTCAAGTTGGCACTGTTCCTCCAGGTAGTTGTATGTGCCTAGCATTCTCCTCAATGTTCACTTGTGGATGGGTATGTTGCGGGGGACAGATTGATATGTTCTCCTGAGTCTTTGACATGTCGATTTGTGGCTTGGGCGCTTTTTCGGCTATGTATTGTTCTTGTTGTGTTGCATGTGACAGGGCCTGCTGGTGGGTGTAGTGTGATTTGGCACTGGGGCTCCCAGGTGATGTAGCTGTCCCCCCATGGAGCATGCTGCCATGACAGTGAGTGTGAGTTCCTGTCCTAGCTATCTGGCCTTGTTGTCTTGGTGTTTGTGTTTGCACTGGTCACAGGAGGGTCTTGTGCTGCCTATACCAGGGCCAAGTGTGAGCTATCTTGTCAGTATGTTCCCAATCCCTGTGCATTGCACATGGTGCATGGGTATGTACCTGGGCCATATGGGATGAGGGCAGTTGTGTCTGATTTAGAATTCAAACATGCGTTTTGTGGCACCCACCCTCCCAGCATACCGGACATCCATTCTTGGGTTGGTGCTTCGTGTAGCATGTGACATAGCATGGCCTTGCTTTCTCAATGGGACACATGTTATTGGCATTAGCATTGTTTTTGACTGTGGTTCTGGTCGGTGATGGGTTTGGGGTAGTTGCGTGCATTTGGTGTAGTTGGGGTGTGGATGCCATTACCCCCATGTTACGTAAGTTGTTTGTGTACTCACCAAGCTCTGGAAGTCCTTGAAGTCCATGTACTCCCACCGGCGGAAGCATGGCCATCACCTTCTCCTCCCAGGGATAGTAATGTACTGGTCTGCGGGGCGCACCACCTCCAGTGATGTTGCTCTGGGCGTGGTCTTCATTCATTTTTCTCTTGACCGCCCTCCACAGATCGTACCACCTGGCTTGGCATTCGGTCCTGGTCCTTCTGATGGGTGCAACAGCATTCACCCTAGCGACGATCCTCTGCCACAGGCGTGATTTTTCAGCTATGCTGGTCTGTCTGACCAATGTTCCAAACAGCTGTGGCTCGACTCTGAGGACTTCATTGACAAGGATCTCCAGCTCCTCCCTTGTGAACTTTGGATTCTTGTCTGTGGGCATGGTGTGGGTTGAGGATGTGGATGGTTGTGGGTCTGAATGTGACGGTGTGGGTCTGAATGTGGAGAGGGGGTATGTGTGAAGGAGGGTGTGTAAAGGTGTATATGTTAAGGTGGATGGGTGCAGTTGTTTGTGTGTGCTCTCTAGCTGGAGTGAGTCTGTTGCAAAGGCTCATGGTTTGTGTGTGTAGGCCCTTTTTATTGGTCCATTTTTGGGTGGGGCTCAGTTTGAATTTTTGGTGGGTGTGCTATATGGGGTGGTTGTGAGTTTGCCCCTCAGTTGGCCTGTTTGGATGTGTTCAGGTCAGTCCTTTCCATTCTTTGTGCAGTGTAGACGTGTTTTGTGGTGTTGTGCGAGTCAAATAGGCCCTCCTTGTGCTGTTTTACAGTGTCTGTGGTTCAGTACGGTACAGAGGTATGAGTCGTACAGCCACACACCCCCATGTGTTGTGTATGTACGGTGCGTACACAGACATTGCTATGTACGGTGCGTACACTCCATTGCGTATGTACGGTGAGGGTGCGTACACCGCCATTGCTTATGTACGATGCGTACCCCCAACATCGCGTATGTACCGTGCGTACCCCCAACATCGCGTATGTACGGTGCATACCCGCAACATCCGCCATACATACGCGATGTTGGGGGTACGCACAGTACATGCGCACTGGGGGTATGCACCGTATATACGTGATGTTGGGGGTATGCACCGAACATACGCGATGTTGGGGGTACGCACAGTACATGCGCACTGGGGGTATGCACCGTATATACGTGATGTTGGGGGTATGCACCGAACATACACGATGTTGGGGGTACGCACCTTACATACGCGATGTTGCAGATACGCACCGTACATACGCGATGTTGGGGGTACGCACTGTACATACGCGATGTTGTGGGTACGCACCGTACATACGCGATGCTGGGGGTATGCACCGTACATACGCGATGTTGCGGGTATGCACCATACATACGCGATGTTGGGGGTACGCACCGTACATATGCAATGTTGGGGGTACGCACAGTACATGCGCACTGGGGGTACGCACCAAACATACACAACGCAAGGGGTGTATGCCTGTACGACTCGTACCCCTGTACGACTCGCACCCCGGGAACAACTTTTCCCGGGATACGAGTCGTACAAAGTTCGGTTCGTACGGGTAATGGCATTCCCCGTGTACGGGACGTTTTCTGTACAAATCGTAAGTCGGAAAGCCGGTCCGGATCGTACTAGTTCGGTCGGACTTAATTTTTACGATTTGCATGGAGAAGTGTCCGGGTCCGTCTCGTACAACTTTTCCCGATCTGATTCGTACGGATAGGGCAGATCCGTATGTATTTTTCATTTACGAATCGTACTTCATGGGTCGGACTGGACTCGTACGATTCGTATGGAAAAATTTACAGATACGAGTCGTACGGGGGTAAAAAACTACAGGATCGGAATCGGCCCCTTTATTGTAAATGCATGTATATCTTTATTAGGATTTTAGCAGTGGTGGGTTAATTTTGGAAAACTTTTTGATAATAATACAATTGTGTAATAAAAATCTAAATTTATATCTGATCTCCAAATCCCTCACTGCACTGGTCGAGGATGCCATAACTCCAGACAGGTCACTCTCAGACCACTCCCTGAAAGACTTGCTGATTGACCTGGGGTTGGCACAAACGTTTCGTAAACCCTGCCGCTTTACCTCTTCTGAGAAAAAAGTAATTCTCCAATCGCATCTTAAAGTTAAAACATGCCTCGACTATAATATAAGATTGGTAACGTCCGCACAAAGACAATACGTATCCGCAAAGGCCATCATTAAGGGGCAACTTGTGTGCAAAGCTGCCTTTCATAATAAACAGGGGGCAACTCAACATATCTTCTTTGAGACCACAATCGGAGTCCTGCCATGAGTGTACTTGACACTCCCTTATGATGTTATCAGACAATAGCTTGAAAAGGCTGGAAAAAACGTGAAAATTGACCTCAATGATCTTTTTAACTCCAACGCAGAGTACGCATTTCATAGACTCCATTACCACCATTATGAGCAAGGAAAGAAGGCTAAAAGGCCCAACGGGAATCACTGGCAGCCATCTCAGCCATCAGGAATACAGCTGGTCAGTTTGTCAGACATCCCCAAGGGATAGGAAGAACATATGCTGGGTATTTTAACTATGTTTATTTTAATTATATGTATTATTTACTTTATTTTACATTATTGTTTTAACTTAAATAAAAAACAATATTTTCAACAACAATATTTTTGACATCGATATGTTTTTTCTCGATATTTTTGTATTTACCATAATGTCGATATTCTTTACTTCGATATTCTTGCGTCTATATTTCTGTAGGTCGATATTTTGACCTTCGATATTCTGTCAGTGATTCAACTGATGACAATGCATCCGAAGCCGGAAGCGGTTACTGAACTGCATTTATTTGTGTCCCAAATACTAAGTCAAAATGTCTAAATGTCAAAATAAAAAACAAGCATTAGCAATGCCAAACAAATTCTAATAATTAGCCCCACCCACCAATCCACCGATGTAAAAGGCCTAACACATGACCATGATCCTTTTCTCTAACAAACCTGCTCCCAGGAATTAGAATTCTGTCCACATTCCCTGCTCTCTGCCTCTCTGCTTCACACACTCACACACTCACACTTCACCCACCTCACAATTTGTACAGATTTCATTGTAATAAAATCTTAGACACAGACAGACTCTTCTTCATATTCACACTCACCCTCACCTTCACAGTCATCCTCACATTCACACTCACCCCCACCATGGCCCCAAGGAAGCCGCAAAGGTTCACAGATAAGGAGTTGGATGTACTTGTAGATGAAATACTCAGAGTAGAGCCACGGTAGGCATCTATGGAATACCAGGAGTAACAGAGTCCGGTAAACAGGTCAACATGCCACTAATGTTATCAATTACACATACACAGACATCACTGTCAAGGATACAGTGATACAAATGACTGTTATTAAATGTACAAAATACTAGAGTAAATTAGCATATGTACTGTATGCCATATTGACAAACGATAACACTTGTAATGGAATAGAACACCTAGGATGGTTGGGATGGCAGGAAATATGGGTGTGGGCACAGGCTTGATGGGAGTTGTAGTCACAGCTAACACTCCTCCTCACACATAGCCCAACAAGCACACTTGGTACTATGCGTTCCTCACAGTGAGTGGAAAAGTACGTGGAAGATGGATGATACTCGGGACTGGTGTGGAGAGCCCAAGGCTTTGATTGGAGTTGTGGTCAAAACAAACAGCAGGCACCAGTGTCAGACATCTTGAATCAACACTTTACTCATTGTCAGGACATCACTCTTCCTACTGTGCTCTTTGAGATGTGTGGGAAGGGCTGTGTGGACCCATGCCTGATGGGAGTTGCAGTGACAACAAACACTCATCCTCACACCCATCCAAAATAGCTCATCTTTGTCTATGGCTACCTGACAGTGTGGGGAAGTGAACTCACAAGATTACTCTCACTGCTACATGGTTTTAATCTTGAAGCCAAATACCATCATGACCCTGTGCCATAAACACCAGGCCCTAGGGCCCGCCATCTTGCCAGTACATTTCCATTCACTCTCAGGGACTGCATAGTCACAGGTGTGCTGTTTGGGCTGGCTGTGAAGGTGTGTGGAGGACAGGGCATTCTTGGAGTTGAATTCAGTACAAACAAACACCCATGCTTACCTGATAGAGAGTTGAAATGTACTTACTAAATGGCTGACACTGTAGACTGGTGTCTGGACAACTACGCCCTGCTGGTTGTGGTGGACAAATAGGCACCAGTCATCAGTGACAGACATCTTCCAAGTATACATTCTCACTCACAGTCAGGGAATCTGAGTTACAGATAGGTTTTTTGTGCTGGGTGGGAATGTGTGTGGGGAAAAGGCCTGATGGGAGTTCTAGCCATTGCAAACACTCATCCTCCCAAACAGCCCTGCTAACTCCTCTGTGCCTGTGCTTACCTGGCAGTGAGGGGAAGTGTACTGGCAAGGTGGCTGACACTGGTGACTGGTGTTGAATTTCAAGGCACTGTGCACAAAACATCATGCAACTCTGTCAGCCATATTGTTAGTATACTTCCATTCACTCTCAGGTATCCATTGGCCCACATGAGCATGTCTGTGCTGGCTGGGAGAAGCAGTGATTGCTGTCCTGTCAACTACCGTCAAGCTCTGTCAGACACACAACTTTCTACACATCCCAAATATCTTACCTGGGACCCTGCTTTCCTGGAAGTGAGTGGCAATGGGCTTCCAAGATGGCTGACCCTGGGGACCGGTGTCTAGAGCACAAGGCCATGATGTGAATTGTGGTCAACCCTGTAAGTGCTGTTTGGGCTGACTGGGAAGGTGTGGGGAGGACAGGGCCTGATGGGACATGGAATTGAACACCATGCACCAGTGCCATATACCTTGCTATTAAACTTCCCCTCACTGCCAGTTAGCCATAGTATCAGAGGATTTAGCTGTGCTGGGTGGAAGGAGGAGTATTTTCAATGGCTGCAGCTTATATCAGACCCTATCCAACATGGACCTACCCACCCACCACAAACAGTACAACAGGAACTAAGCTAACCTACAGTGTCTCAAAATGTACTAGCTGAATGCATGACACTGGATTCTGACTTTTACTCAAATATCAACAGTTCACTGTGCCGCAACCACCATGCACAAGAGTCTGACAGCTATGTCAGCATATATCAACTCACTCTCAGGAAACCATAGCTCATGGGGTGCTTTTGTGCACAATGGAAGGAGTGTGTGTATTGCAGGGCCTGATGGGAGTTCTGGACATGGCAAACACTCCTCCTCCCACCCAGGACTACAGGCACACCATGAAGCATGCTTAGCTGATGGTGAATGCAAATGTAACCACAAAATGCCTGAGAGTGGGGACTGGTGTGTGAAGCACAAGGCAATGAAAGGAGTTGTTGTAAAGTCAGACACCAGTGGTCAGTTTCATGCATCATTCGGGTACATTCAGACGCACTGTGTGGTAAGCCTAAGGCCTGTTGGGCTGTTTGCTCTTGACGGGAAGGTGTATGTAGGACAGGGCCTGAGTCAGTGAAAACACTCCTTCTCCCACACAATCTAAGCAGCTCATCTGGGCCTATAGCTACATGACAGTGATATGATATGTACTAGCAAGATGACTGACACTGGGCACTTAAGTCTGAACCTATCAGAACTACCACATTTGCCTCTGGGATACAAACACCAGCCAACAGTGACAAAAAACTTGCAGATTCACTCACCAAATATGTCTGCACAATACTCTTCATGGTGGCCTCTTGTGACTAGGTGGGAAGAAGAGTGTAAGTTTCACAATTAGAGCACAAGCACATAAACCACACTTCATCAAAGTTCAGTGACACAAAATGGGAGAAAGACAAGTGTGAGAACTCATCTGACTATGGAGTCAATGTTAAAAATATATGATCTGTGTATACATTAAGGTAAGCAGTCACACATTTTGCTACTCACAGCCATTCACATGTGTAGAATGAGATGAGAACGAGAAGCACCTCACTCAGACCATTCTAAAGAATATCAGGGAAGATAAACAGACTCTGTGTGTGTAGGAAGCCACATCAATGTGACTGATAAAGACATGCAACAAGACAAGTACCATGGAAACAAAAATACATATATTGGGAGATAAAGAGTACATATGTCAACATAAATTCAAAGATGTGGACAACAACCACCCACCCGTGCCATTCACAGGGTGAAACAAATGATTCAATTACTTTGGTCACGTAATGTCAACAGAACACAGCATGCCCATTGATGCACAGAGCTGGACATGTTAATTAATCCTCATCTTGTTGAAATGTCATTGTACCCCCAAACACAGTCCAGCATCGTGGATGAAGGTGTCCAAACAATGTACATTAACTCATCATTCTGCTCAGTAGCCTTTGAAATGGGTATGATTCGAGGGGCAGTGGACATTCACATCAATCATTGTGTCTTTCATGTCCAAAAGGGTGAGCTGGGAACACCACTGGAAGCAACCAGGACAGCCATTTCCAGACTCTGCTCGACCAGAAGCTCTCCAGTGTTGAGGTCTCTCAAACATCTTTGGACGACGAGGAATGACCAGGCCCATCAGGTGTGGGCCACCCCACAGCACCAGCAGCCACTACCTCAGGATCCTCTGCGACCACTCCCACATCAGCTGACAACACCCAGCTGGCCCCTACCCTGACAGACACAGCAGCCCAAGCCACCACTGACAGCTCAGCAACACAGGGCAATCGAGTTGGCTGACAATACCATCCCTATCAACGAGGAAGGAGGCTTAGTGATGACTTGGCCAACACCAACAGTGCCTGCTCAGGTGGGTAAGGGTGGAGGGAGGGGACGTGGCGACCTCCACTGTCATGCAGCTAGTGCTGCTGATGAAGAGCACCCACACCTATCCAGAATCCTCCATGTATATGATGATAGCACTGGAGATTTTGGTCAGGTCATTGGGATCCTCAGGACCATGCAAGAGCAGCAGGCATCCCACTATACAAAAATGGACATGTACATGACCAAAATTGATGACCTTACTGTGGTGCAAAGGGACATTCTCTCCTGCCACCGCCAGTTTGCCACAACATGTCCACACCTCCCTGTGTGCCTACAACATCTGGTGCATCAACATTTGCACCAGCCAGAGGGAGGTATGTGGACTCTGGCAGAGAGCATCCTGCACCACCGCTGCCTGCACCTGAGGCCCCCCTTGCAAAACATGGGAAGGGTCATCCAAAGAAGAATCCTTGAGAGACTGATGTCTATGCATCACCCCAGGAAGTGACAATCTGCTCCTGTTATCCTCCATTGTCTGCCAAGCGTTCACTTTGTTGACCGTCATTTAAATGTCCCACATTGGCTAGAGGGTTTAAGTTGGACTAAGGAGTCAAATAACTGTGGATCAACTTTGAAAAAAATTCATCTATAAACACTACCAACACCAATCTGCACTTTGTTTTGTATTTTTTTGGAGCACTCCACATGGTGTGGAATGATTTCATCACGTCACGTATGAAAATAAATCACTTTGCTCAAAACACTAGCTCATGTTGTGACTTTGAATCCCAATTGTGTAAAATGAAACAACGCACACAATCACCAAGAAGAAAGTGTCAGAAACATTGGTAACAAATCACTTCACAAACGTTATCACTGCATTGTGAGTGAAGTACCTTGTTTAAGCATGAAATATATACACAACCAGGTTATCACACAAGTCGTAGGACATGGTGCAGACTCAATGGAAGTCTATTGCCTAAAAAACTAGCACCATTTGCAAGCACAATCAACAATCATTGTCAGCAAAACAGATCCTTATGGAACATGTTTAGGTTTGTAACTAATATTTGAATGTGTGAAAACAAACCGCGCAAACCTCAATGTGAAGCACATGTTTATTCTCTAGATACAACCTGCTGCTTTCACACAAAATAAGCTTGCATCAGACTGTGTCAAAAAGCAGAAAAGATGACCATCAGGTCTGAAGTAAGTGCGTTTCAGGGAATTCAAATAACAGTCACTGTTGAAATGTCATTGCATCATGGGTCTGGGAGGTCAGAAGTCTGCAGGAGGCAAGACAATGTACCCTGGTAAGGAGAAACATAGAACAGCGTCAGAAGCTCATGAATAAGTTGAGCAAATTTGCTAGAGATGTTCATCAAATGCACACATTTGTCAGTGTGAACACTAATTAGGATTAATTTTAGCACTGCACCTGTTAACATACAACATTAATTGAACCATTACTTTTGACAAATTCATGTCATTTATCATACACTCACATGCATACATACACATTGTACACCAGCAACACACAAGAAAAGAATTGGGCTTTTTCACCTCCTCTCTTTGCATACTTACACTCATGTGAAAAAGATGTGGATGAGTTGTTGTCGCACGTCCAAGACCTCCTCCTCATCACCACTAGCAACATGTCCCAGTCATGGATCCAGCCTCGCTGGTGGATGCTGGTCTCTGACACTCTGTATCAGAGGCATTTCCTCCCTTATAGCCAAGGTGTGTAGCTTGCAGCAAGCTGTGATGATTTAACACACCTTCAATGGTGCATATTTAGGGCCTCCTCCTATGCAGTCCAGGCCTTTTGGCAGTTCATTGTTTGCCAGGCCTCCAGCTTGTTGCTTGTGATTTGCGAGTGTCCCTGTGGCTGTGGGCCTTTTCTGGTGGAAGTTATTAGTTTGCTGTTTTTGCCATATATACCTGCATTGTATTCATTTGTGGCCTAGGCTTCTTGTTGTGGGCCTGGCCATAAGGCTGGCGGCCATTTTGAAGGCAGGCAGTGTGTTTTTTGCAACAGGTCTGCATTGTCTGTCTTATGTTTCTTGTAGTTGGGTGGGCCTGGCCATGTGGCTGGCGGCCATTTTGAAGCTTAGGCCTGCAAGCTTGTGTGGCCCTGTCTGCCCACGGGCCTGCCTTCATCCAGTAGGCTCAGAGCAGGTAGCCACAAGTGCATTAAACAAGTGTTTATCTGTTTGTTCTGTTGAATTTAAACATCATTTAGGGCATGGATGGCATTGGATTGAGTTGGAAAATGTGTTTTTTGGGGGGTATTTCTGTTTTTGGGTGTGTGTTAAAGAAATGCCTTTGTTGTGTGTGCCTGGTGTGTTGGTGTGCACCCTGTAGACCTTGTTTTGCCCTGTGGATTTTCGTTTTTGCATTTTATTGCATTAAAAAGGCACAGCAGTGTGGTTTAGCATGCATCTTTTGTCTGGCTTCTTTTATAGGCCTTTTAGCAGTTCATTGTTTCCCAGGCCTCCTGCTTGTTGCTTGTGAGTGTCCATGTGGCTTGTGGCCTTTTCTGGTGGGAGTTAATATGGGCCTGCATGGTTTTCCTATTGGCTTACTGCTTCCATCCATCCCCTTTGCCAGCAGCAGCTCACTTGCATTACATTTGTATTTTTGTGGTTGTTCTTATTCTTTCCTATCCTTCCTGAGAGTGTAGTGTGTGTATACTGTACACAGTATGTAGTATACCATAGCCCTTGTTGCCAAAGTCTCACAAATGGCTACACTATATCTTCTATTTTTTTCTTTGTACTAGTAGTAATTGAACCACAACAACAAATGCAACATTTCACTGATGTTCTTCTCCTGGCTTATTTGCTTTTAGGTGCACAAAAAGACACAGGAGGAGGTAACTATCAACATCATCCGTTGTACTGCCAGACAGAAGTCCTGCTGCGCACCACATCACGTCCAACTGTGACCAAAGACACCTCTGCAACTTGTGCACCGGCGTCCTGTCTGACCTCTGAAGAAAATGGGCCCAAAGAAAGGTACCAGGTCCTCCAGTACCAAGAAAGGTGCCGGTGAGAAGAAGGAACAGAAAAAGTAAGAGGCACTAACCACGACTGGTGTGCCGGAAAATGTGTTTTTTGGGACCAAACAACACACGCCTGCAGCATCGTTGTCCGGCGGGAACCAAGCTTGGAGCAGCACATCCGCACCAGCGGGCCAAACCCACCAACCTAGGCCCAAGCCCATGAGTGTTACAGAGGTGACCAGTCTACTAACAAGCAGCGATGTTGAAATGTCAGTATCACAAAGTAGTACACAATCAACGCATGCGGCAACTCAGCAGATAAGTCCGCAGCAGCAGGTGCAGCCGCAAGAACAGCAGCAGCAGGCGCAGCCGCAAGAACAGCAGCAGCAGGTGCAGCCGCAAGAACCGCAGCAGCCGCAAGAACCGCAGCAGCTGCAAGAACCGCCACAACAGCCCACAATAGTAGTTGTTCCTCCTGAAGTAGGGGCATTTCAGGAAATCGAGCTTCCTGCAGACAAAGAGGGGCAAGCCACTGTTTCAGAAGATCCTTTGTCTTCCAGACCCCCAGCAAGGAAAAGGAGGGTTATTCCACCATCTTCTTCTTCAAGCCCCGCTTCTGATGATCTTGATGCCACTTGGAAGCCGCCAGCTCAGTCTGAGAGTGATGCACACCACAAGACAAGGCTAGTGAAAAGGAAGGTTCCAGAAAGCCTTAGAGTTATGGAGGTAGATGTACAAGAGGGAGATGATGATGATGACGAGCCAATCATCACGGACATCACTCCCGGCCCAAAAGATATGGAGACCAACATTATTACCCTATCCAAAATGGCTGCAAGGGATGTAGCACGGATACCACCAACACAGGTAACACCACCACGACCTCCAGCTTTCATATTTTCATTTGCAAAGGAAAGGCAGGTACCTACATCCAGCTCAACCACCACCTCAGTGGGTAGTGGTAGAACTCTCAGTGTAGCTGCTCAGAGTCACATTCCAAGCACACCCTCCAGTTCATCTGGTATTGAAAGTGGCACATCCAGCAGCACCAGAAAGTTCTCCTCCCCAGTTTGGGACTGCTTTTCGGTTAGCAGTAAGGAGGAGAACATTGCTATGTGCTCAATTTGTCACCATGCTGTTCGGAGGGGTAGGCTTGGTACAAACTATGGTACCAGAGGCCAAACAAGTCATCTCAAAATACACCACACTATCGTGTGGGAGGCTCACCTACTTTGCTTAGAACAAAGTAAAACTCAACCCATTGTTGTTGGGCATGAAGAATCAGGGGACAATATTGTCGTGGTGGAAAGTGAACAAGAGGGAGACAATTCTAGCCCTCTCCCCAGTAGTGTAGTAGTACCAGCCACATCCTCCTCAGCAACATCTCAGTGGCACCGCAGTAAGAGTCTGAGTCAGGCAGAGACACCAAGGCGACCAAGTAGTACTGCAATGATTATGAAACAAAGTGCGTCGTTGAGCCTAACTGGTTTGAAGAAAACTGCACCACAAAGGAAAATAATCCAGACTACCATTGACAGCATGCTTAGGTTGGAGGGGCAGTACCAACGCAACCACCCAACAGCACGGTTGTACAATGCGAAGCTGGCTAAAATGTTAGCGCTGGACCTTCTCCCTTTTTCATTTGTGGAAGGGGTGGGTTTCCTTGAATTTGTGTCAACCATCTGCCCTAAATGGAAGGTTCCCAGCCGGCCCTATTTTGCAAGAGTTGCTGTTCTAGCACTACATCATGATGTGCTGGAATTGGTTGGACAAGCTTTGCAGCAGAGTGCTGTTCAGAATATCCACCTAACAACAGACATGTGGACCAGTTGCCAAGCCACTGATTACATGTGCATCACTGCACACTGGGTCTCATTTGTGGGTGTTAGAGATAAGCTATCTGAAGGTGCTGTTGACGCAGCTGAGATTTTTAAAGCTACTTGGAAACATGCAACTGTATCCATGTTCGCCATGGAGAAATCTCATACTGCTGTAATCATATTTGAAGAGTTTCAGAGCAAGGTTTTTGAATGGCTGCGCCCAAGAGGGCTTATGATTAGTTTTGTTTCCACGGATAATGGCAGTAATGTACTTAAGGCCATGGAGCTTGGTTCCTATTTCAGGGTTGCGTGTTTGGCGCACTGCAGTAACATTATTGTTCAAGACTTTCTGAAAAAATAAGCCATAGTCAGCAACTTATTGACCATCTGCAGAAGAATATGCACTCATTTCAGCCATTCTTTTAAAGCTCGGAAGCAGCTCAGGATCGTTCAACGTGACTATAGAATGCCAGTCAGAGCACTCGTCCAGGAGGTGGCAACACGTTGGAACTCAACTTATTACATGTTTGACCGTCTGTTTGAGCAGTACAGGCCAATCAGTGAATATGTCATGTGAAGAGGGGATGCTACTGTGAAAGGCATGAGCCTTCAGATGGACCAATGGTGCCTAGTTAATGCCTGACTGAGATGCTTCTTCCTTTCAAGGTCTTCACACGTGAAGTCAGCAAGGAGGACTTCGCTATGGGCCAAGCTATCCCATTGTTGCAAATGCTAGAGCATAAGCTGAAGGAGGTGTCAGAAGCATACAAAGATGTAGAGGAAAAAAAAGAAGCCTGTGAGTTGGTGGAGAGCTTAGCTCGTCGCTTAGCTGACAATACAAGGGTGCAAAATAAGATTTTGTCACAAAAACATTACATTTGTGCCACAATTCTGGATCCACATACAAAATGGGCACTGAAGACATTAATTCCTTTTTCAGAAATGGATGTTGCCCGGTACAAAACATGGATAGCTGAGTCAGCGAGTAAGTTGGAAAATGAACGGCTGCTAATTAAAGGCCTGCTAGATAAACCCACAACGAGTACTGCAGCAGGGCACCCGGCGTCAAGTTCAACTTGGGAGCCTGAGCGCAGTGCGTTTGGCTCAGAACACTCCCCAAAACTATCTACAACAGCAAGAGCTGTATCTTCAGGCCCAGTAAAATCGTTACAGGATTGATATTTACAGCAAGGCATTGGTAAGTCCAGTGCTGATGCAACAAGAAAAGAGCCCGAATAAAGTTTTGCACCCCTGAACATTGAGCAGATGGTTCAGGCCTATCTGGACGACCCAACAGAGGTGTACATTGATCAAAACCCATTGAGGTATTGGTATAGGAAAAGGGCTCAATGGCCAGTGCTCAGCGGCTGGCGATAAACTATCTGGCTTGCCCTGTCGCAAGTGTCTCTTCGGAACGTGTTTTCAGTGCTGCTGGTTCCATTGTAACAGTGAGAAGGACCAGTCTCTCACCCAAAAACGTGGAGAGGTTAACAATGATCAAAATGAATCAGCACTTTATGCCACCGAATTACACAATACATGAATCAAGGGAGGAAGATGAGGACAGCGGCTCAGGTGATGGAACTGGTGTGTTAGATGATGATTACCTACTTCTGGTTGAACCCCCAGAGTTTGAGGACGAGCTATACTTCCCTGAAATTAGGCTTGCACTTCCAGTTCTTAATGTCTTCCTCACTTATTTTCTTTTATTGGTGTATCTGTCTTTCTGGTTAGAAACTTTGAATCACAACAAATCCATCACCACCGTCTTTTAATTGTTTTATTGCAATATACAAGTTTCGTCTGGCTGCATATTACAGTGCACTCCTCAAAATCCTGCTCCTCCATCCTCCTGAATCTCCCTAAATCCATTGCCCTCAAGAAGTCAGATGATGATTGGATGATGCTAAATAGAAGAAAAAAGAAAAAATATTTCCAAGTCCCTCCAAAATAAGTGGAACATGATTCATGATGACTACTATAGCTATCCTCCTTTGTGATCCGAGAGAGACTGCCCATTAACTGAAGATGAGAAGGAACAGGTACTGAATGATGCCATGCATTGGACGCTGACTGAGTGATTTTGTTGTTGTTTTTTGTGCATGATGTTACTTTATTGTGTGCTTTATGTAATAATCTACACACTAAAAGTAACTCAAGTCTCTTTTCTCTTCTTGTACTTCTACTGCAGGCCAATACATTGCATTTTGAATATAGGAAGGGGACTCACTCGGTACACCCAGACTGAGTTGAACAACACCATCATGATGACCACAGTGACATAGTATCTTCACAGTCACTCAGTACACGGATCGGAGATGATTGATGGAATAAGTCAAGCTGTTTCAGGAGTGGCATATAAGGTAAACAAGTAAACAACAACCCCAGCAGACCTAAATGTCTGTGTAGCGGTGGAGTCAAGTGTGGCGGTGGTATGACTGCGGTAAATTGTAAAATGCTATGTTGCTTTGTCCAATGCTTTCAAAAAATGTACGCTAAATGAAGGATGTGCAAAGGGTGCCGTCACCGTGGGCCTGCTCTGTCCTGTTGATACTGTAGGTTAATGCTGGAAACAGACTAGAGTAGAGATGATGCATCCATGCCGCCTCGGAAAGTGTTCTTGTTGCACTACAACATTAACTTGTCCATTTTTTTCAACTTGGTTTCAATCTCAATATCCCTTTTGTTTATGCATCTACAATTACAGACCGGGCCCTACCCTGTGCTATACTTGGGAAAACAACAATGCACACTTACCTTCCCAATGAATCTACATCTGCCAGGCAGTATATGGCGTCACCCAAGATTGATGGACAAAGAATCCATGGAAGGGAGGACCAAGAGGAATGCCGACATTCAACTCACCATTTGACCCGGATAACACAGTAACAGTATCAATTTTCATCTTTTAAATAATTTGATTCATTTTTTTGTCTACAATCATTACAACAGTGTGTTCTTGTTGTTATTACCATTATTATTAGGTTTGCTCTCTGTCTATAATTCATCCCTACAGATATTTTAAAATTTTCTTTGCTGTCTGTAAGAGTAAGCCCGGTAACACTGAACACAAACTGTATGTAATCCGGGTGTCTCCTTATCATCAATCATCATGCATGCCTTATTTCCTTTTTCTCCCTTAACATATTGATATGGATATGGTAGTCTACAAAGATTCTGTTGTTTGATGTTTGTCCACGCATACTGTTTTTCTTTCTCAAACCTTTCCCCAAACCCCCCTTCCCAAGCATTCAACAAACCCTAATCCTCTTCCCCCGGGCTGTGTGACTTATTGAGGTATGACTACATTAAATGTACATCAATAATTTATCACACGCTTGCTGGGGCAGATGTGGCAAAAGCAACAGTACTTCAATTTCAAGGCAGGGCGGGGATCTTCTTCTGCTTGCCCACCCATGAGCAGTATATTTGTGAGGTAAGTTTTTTACCAAAGGAACTGGCTAATACATCAGCATTAATTCAGGGCATTGATTGGATTAATGGATTTCATTTGTTGTCATCCTCCTACACAGCACTAACAGTTACGCTTGTGTCAGTGTGCTGTAGGCCTAGTCAAGTGACTCGACACAACTAGAGTTGCTGTGTACTACTAGGCTATCTCCACCACAATTATGTTTTGTTATATTTGGGCATATTATTGTTTGGCCGTAAGTTCTGTTCTGTACTGAACTTCATTCAACTACTCCTCGAAGAGTCTCTCTCAGGCCACTGAGTGTCTACTACTACCACCACCACAACCATGGCATGTTAGGAAAGAAAACCATCATCACCATGCAGCCATCGCTGTGCCTAAGTTCAACATCAAGCAAAGGTAAGAGAAGTTTGTGTGAGGCATAATTAATAATGGACATGTTTTCATTAATTCAACTTCACACACCCCTTTGAGTCCAGTTGCAGAGTTCCTAGAGTAGAAGAGACTGACAGTACTAGTAGTAGGACAAGTCACTCAGTGAGAGGTGCCGCATCTATCTGTTTCTCTCTTACAAAGTCATCCAATTATTAAAATCAAACACTGGATGTGTGCGGCCCTGCACCAGCAAGGAAATAAGGATACAGTGTGATGTAAAACAGTATCACCACCCAGAAAACATTAACAACATCGCATGCAAACTTAAGTAGAAATATATTATTTCCTACCCTAACAAAAATAAACTATGTAAAAAAAAATCCCACACCTGACCCACACCTCTCCCTAACCTCAACCAATGTCCATAAAGAAAATGTTAAATTGTCCAAAAGATGAAACCCAACGCCTGGATCCTACCCACCCCAAGAATAATTTAAAAAGGGGCAATAAGAACGGGGTCTAAGTTCGGCGGGCTTTTTTAAGGAGGACACAAACTTGCTCCTCCAGGCGGGCAACACGGCGCTTCAATGCACGGCAGTTGCATCCACGGGGGGGCAACACTGATGGAGGGGCAGCAGCGGGTGGCTGCCAGATGGTGGCGCCGTACCACTGGAGGGCGGTGGCTGGGGCCCGGGGCATTGGAGGAGGCTGCAGCTGCTGCCGCCTCCACCTCCTCCTCTTCCAGGACCACCAGCCGACGATATTCATTCTGTATTGCCTCCAGCTTCCGACACCAGGCCTTGGCTGCCAACTCCTTCCGGTCAGGTTTCCCCTTGGAAGGAGTAGCTATATATGAAGAAGAAAAAACAAGACTATTGTAAAATATACTCTTAATAAAGCAGTAAGACAAATATTTCTAAACCTAGAGTCACGGTAGCACTAGCAAGCACATAACATTTGTGGTATGTATATACTATCCTCCCACTTTCTTGGACTTTAACAATTGTGGGAGTTTCAGGCATTCAACCAACCATGCATCTGATTCCTATCAGCCACCAGTATGCATGCTGCATGCATCCCACAAATCCTTCTCTGCCAGTCATAAATCTTAAATCTCGCCCGTCCTTCTTTCTTCCACTCTTCTTTCCCTTTTCGTTCAACCCATCCATCAAGGTCATCTGATCTGACTTTTAGTATTCTCCATAAAACTTTCACAGCTGAGTTGAAATCATCAGATAGAAGAGGCCATTGGTTACTCAACAACACTCCCGCCACTAATGCTTTTACTAATGCTAAGTAAAGGGTGTCTTCAACCGTTCACAACAACCTCTTACTTAGTAAGTCAACTGTACAGTATTATACAGTACACCCTTGCAGTGAGTGTAATGTCAATAAGTAAGGATATGGTATCTAACTTACCACCGCCACTGCTGCTGGCTCACCCCATGCAGCTTCTCCTGCAACTGCCACCTCCTCCTCTCCTCCGTCAGCAGCCGCGTCACCGCTGCCCCGCAACTGGTGGTTGGTAGTGCGCCTTGATAAAACATTACACATTTTTTAGGTGTCATATCCACCTCTCCCTATTTTTTACTAGCAAGATTGAAAAATGAGTTAATATTAATACAGACATATACAACATACATCACTAGTACAAATCAGGTAGTAGTAGAGTAGACACTAGTAGTTATATGGTCCCTAGAGTCATTCTAGTCTTTGCTTAGTTAGCCCGAGCCATGCTACCATTTTACCTTTGTGTCTTTTATTTTAGCACACGCGTTGTTACCTCGCAGCTTGTTGTAAAAAGAGTGATGCCTTTGAGCCCACATGAGCTCATACTGCTACTGTCTAAGCGCTGCGTACAAGATCAATCAAAACAAGCCACTTTGTTATGGAGTTCTGGTGTTAGTCCATATTGCTTATCCAAAATGCTACACTTTTTGCCACGACTGAGAAATGCTTGCAATATACTAACGCGCACCATTATTCTCCTAACAGATGGAATATTCCATTCTAAGAACCAGAGCTTTGCAGAGCTTATGATGTAACCAGTACTAGCCTCTTCTAAGGTGAGGGGTCCACATAATTCGCTCAGATCTTCATTTATAATTTTATATGAACTACATTCCTATTCCTACAACTGTTCACTTATCTATTAATCACGATTTCGCTTTTTTTTTCCTTCGTTCTATGGACTTGTACTTGTACAATAGTTATCGTTTTAATCTTATGCATTTTGCTGTTGATTATAGAACAACGTACATAGCTTGTCAGTTGCAAATACAATGATTTTTGAACTTACATAGATTCTGTGGTATTTGGTGTGGATGGACTTACACGAGGAAGGGTGTGCAAACTGTGCTTGTGCATTGCTTCCACAACTGAGAGGTTGGGAGTGTTATGTTCTGGGTTGTCTACTCATTGGGAATTGGGGGGGGGTACGGAGATCTAATAGTAATAAAACACCGTTATAAGTAGTCGGGCTTGTGGCGGGTTCTGTTCTGACTGAGATGTGAGTGTGAGGAAGGTACAACCTCCCATCACCAACATCCTATTTTCTTGTGCAACTGCAATGTTCTGTATGTGGAAAATCCCTACAACAATAGTAGTATGTCCTATCCTATCAAAATAGTAAAATCTGGATGGGCATTTTGTTGGTGGGAATTGTCGAAAAACATCAAGATTAATAAAGCCTCACAGATTAAGAAGAATAGAAGGAGTACAAGAGGATAACCCAAAGGACTGGACTCATCAATGGCTAGAGCTACTGGTGAATCTGAGTTTTATTTAAAACCTTTTAAATAAAGAGTGGCCAACTGGGCATGCTTAGCTACAGACAGACTAATAGTCGTAGTACAGAGAGTCATTGCAGAGGCAGTTAGAGGCAGGGATAACAAGAATCTAGAAACAGATAGTCTAGATCGAAGGGTAATTGTTGGTAAAAAATAGCACTAGGAAACGGAAACAATAGTTCGGGAAAAAAAATACGGTGCAGTAAAAGTTAGTGAATACGAATTAATATTAAAAACAGGAAGACTTACTGGGGCCAGCAGAAGAGCCCTTGTTCTGGTCCTCCTGGACTGGAACTGCTCCCGCCGACTCTGCCCCCGTCTTCTTACCCCTGGGTGCTGATCATGAAAGATATAAGAAAGGAAGAGACAAACATTGATGATCGGTGTGAAACAAATAAAATATTTTTATAAGACTGTCAAAAAAACATTTGTGTAAACAACAATTGCAATAAAATTGACCTATCTAATCTGGTCGACAAGTACTATCTGGGGATTCGCGGACCGACTAGTTATTATTTATCTACACTAATCCAGTGTTCCATTGTGATTACAGAATACTAACTAAGCCTAAGTAGTACGTACCACCTGAACGAGCCCACCTATTCCAGGCATGCCAATTGTTCATTAAGTAGGTATTTCCACTTCTTTTAGTCCTCAAAAATGCATAAAGGGACTAATGGAGAACATATGCCTGTATTTTTGCATACACAAAATTGTTGGTTCGTTGATGCAGATGTTCTGCTAGTTCTAAGCCTATTAGCACTCACTGAACAAACTACAAAAGGTTCTACTAAGGACTGGGGTAAGCAGTAGCAGCACCCAGCAGTACGTGACGTAATAGAGGGGGCGTCGCAGACCACAAAAAAATTACAAACTTATAATAAGTTACTAAACCTAAGTATCAATCCACCCCTATCTCTTAGTGACAGGACAAAGGAAGGACTAGAGTCACTCTAGCATTACCTAAC
Source organism: Triturus cristatus (assembly GCF_964204655.1). Taxonomy (NCBI): domain Eukaryota; kingdom Metazoa; phylum Chordata; class Amphibia; order Caudata; family Salamandridae; genus Triturus; species Triturus cristatus. The sequence goes on from NC_140585.1 coordinate 164,233,708, forward strand.
TTAGGTTTTCTAAAATAAATTCTTACATAATCACGCAAAACGAGCGCAAACGCAAAGTTGCAAATAACAAGATTAGTAGCGCAGGGCACCAGTGTCATAACAATCACAGAAGACTTTTAAACATAAATTACCTGTATTGTATGTAAGCAGCAGCATTCTAGCTGGTTGGAAAAAAAATATATTCGCAATATATAACACAGAGCAGAAGAACAGACACAAAGTAGTAATAATTAAATAGATACTCACCAAGACCCGGGACCTCCACTCCTAGCAGGTCCAGCAGGTCCTGCTCCCGGTCCAGGATATCGGACCACCGGTGCGTCAACTGGTTCTGGCTGCGCCGGACACACGAGCAGCGAAACACTGCCCGGCACACCTTCCCCCACCGCTGCCGACGCTCCTGGAGCCTGTACCCGGACCCAGGCCTGCCGCCTGCTGCCAGGGTTAAGGGGAGGTGGCGCTGCACAAAAAAAGAACCAGTACAGCCAACTCCACCTCCCCAAATAAGGCCCGTGCCTGCAACCCTTGTGGGCGCTGCCTTCCGCAAGGAAGGCGGTCGCGGCTCAGGCTGCGATGCCCCCTGGGCCCTTTGCCATGGTTCTGGGGTAGGCGTGGGGCAGAAAAGAAAAGGTAAAAATTAAAAAAGTAAGTAAAAGAAATAAAAAAAACAGGTAATAGAAAAAGAGTGAAAAAGTAGTTAACAACAAAAAAAAAGTAGACAAAAAAAAATATAGAGTCAGGAAAAGAGAGCGAGAGATAATAAATAAAAAAGATCAAAAAAAAGTTTTCAGAAGCAATGGATTGAAAAGATATAGGGAGGATTGAAAAGCAGGGCCAAGAACCATAGCATAGAGTGAAAAACAAGATGGCCGCGCCCATTGCGACCGCCTGGGCAAGTTCGTGAGATATTTTCCCTCCGAGCACGCAAAAAGCATCGCGAACACACAATACGTGTTCCCGAACAGGAAGTACCTAAGCAAACAAGCGCGAGCATGCATTGCGCGACCCGGAACAGGAAATAGCATCGCGAGCGGGCGGGACAAGTGAAAACAAAATGGCTCTGCCCATTAGCGACCGCATGGGCAAGTTGGCGACACATTTCTAACGCGATCACGCAAAAAACATCGCAAACGGGCGAGACAAAAGCTTCCACATCTTCGCGATATTGCCGCGCGTTCGCGATAATTTTTTGCATTATTGTGAAGATTTGCGCAACGCGATTACGCGATTTCCGCCCACCCTTAGTCGATGATGTATTTTCTCGACTTCAGCGGGCCAAAAAAGTCAACGGCTACGTGTTGCCAGACACTATCTGGTAGGTCTAACATGTGCAGAGGAGCGTGTGGTTCTTCTTGCCCTACTAGTTGACAGTGTGGGCAGTCTTGTAGCGTGGTCTCCACCATCTGGTCACGGGAAGGGAACCAGACGCGCTCTCGCTGCGCTTTCTTCTCGGGGTCCTTTGTGTGCTAGATTTACATTTACCTGTCGCACCTGGCAGGGAATGACGATCCTCCGTCCTCTTACTAGTATTCCATTGTCACTGATGGAGAGTTCATCTTTGACGTGCTTGAATGCCATGAGTTCCTGTGTGTTGATGGTGTCACTCGTCTTCGGTTCTTCTATGTGTCACCATGAGTCCGTGCGAATATGATGCATGATGTTTTGGATCGTGATATCATTCGCAGATGCGTCAATGATAGCTTCTAGTGGATCAGCTGGTGGGCAGGCTCGGTCAATGAAATGGAGATATTCTTAAGCCACAGAGTGCTGCGTTCGTCTCAGAGCTTGGGGATGCAGTGAGATGTAATCTGCCGGGTTCTCCGCCTTCCCCGGTTTGTGAATAATGGTGTACGTGTAGTCTTGTTGGCAGAAGCCCCACCATTCTATTCGCTGAGGCATCTTCGCTCTGGGGTTCCCAAAAATGGTTGTCAGCGCTTAGTTGGTTGGTGATGAGTGTGAAGTGCTTGCCATACACGAAGAGGCGAAAATGCTCACACGCCCACATGACTGCCAGGCTTTCATTTTCTGGTTGGGAATACGCCTTTTCTGTGTTTTTGAGGCTGCGGCTGGCATATGCAACGATGTGGCGCTGGTCTACTTCATCATATTGCGCCAAAATTGCCCCTAGCCCAACAGGGCTGGCATCCACTGTGATTTCTGTCTTTTGCTTGGGGTTGAAATACGCTAAGTTGATGGCTGAACTCACCGCTGCCTTGATTTTGTTAAAAGCTCGGTCACACGTGGCCGACCACTGAAAGCTTTGCCCTTGTCGAGTTAGATCTCTTAGAGGGTAACTGATGGTAGCGTAGAGTAATCTTTAATGTAGCAGGTGCAGTGGCTGGCCTTGCCCAGGAACGAGCGGATGTCATTGACATCGTGCGGCTGCGGAGTGTCCGATAGTGCGGACACTTTTTCAGGGTCAGGTCTCATGCCCTCTTTTGAGAAGATGTGGCCGTAGAATTTGAGAGTCGACTTATGAAACTCACATTTGTCCTGATTGAGTGTGAGTTTGGCATTGAGGAGGGCATAGCACACTCGGTCTAGCACTTTGTCATGGTCTTTCTGGGTCTCTCCAAACACCAAGATGTCGTCACTCTCGTTGAAGGTATTTGGAATGTCTTGTATAACTCGCCGAACATCCTCCTGGAAAATCTCAGCAGCTGATGAGACCCCGAAGTTGAGGCGCTTATACCTGAAAAGTCCTTGGTGTGTGGTGATGTATTGTGATAGTTTGTGCATTTCGAGCTGATGATACCCCTTGTTGAGGTCTAGTTTCGCAATACTGTCGCCCGTTCAGGCGTGTGATCATGTCGCTGATGTGGAGTCCTGGTTGTTGCTCCCTTTCGATGGCTGTCTTCGGGGCATGCATGTCTATGCACAGGCATACTTTGTTGTCCTGGACTCTCTTGGGCACAACCACTACTGGCCACACCCATGGAGTGGGTCCAGTTGATCTTTCTATGATGTCTGCCGTTAGTAAATCTTGGAGTTTGTCATCTACCGCTTGCTGTAGGTGAAAAGGCACTTTCCTGTGATGCTGTGACACTGGTGTCACTTGCTCATTGATGTGCAGCTTTACCTTGAAATTTCATATGCTGCTGAACAGCTTCGGGAACTTGTTGCCAATGTCTGGCGAGTCGTCCACTTTGTACAGGATCTCGACTAGTTTCAGGCGCTCCGCCGTTGGCAGGCTGAATAGACAGTCTGCTGCTTCAGGACCTTCAATCACGTGGATTTGTGCTTGAATTTCCCTGTCTTTGTAGGTCAGCATTGTACGAAATTGTCCTAGACATGGTAGTGGTTCTCTGGACATCCACGTGTAGACCCGTACTGCGGCTAGCTCTAGCTTTGGTTTCGGGTTCATGCTCTGGTATTCTGTGGCGCAAATGTAATTAAGCAATGTGCCTGTGTCTAGAACAAACTTTGCGGAATGGCTTCCCATTCGGATGTGTAGTCGCGGGTACTTCTTCAGTCTATCCGGATCTGCCACCTCGCATACATATTCATCACTGTCTTGTGAGATGGGTGTAAGGAAGGATGACTCTCTGGACGTTGACCGTTGGAATCGGTATGAGCTGTGTGACTGTGTACTGGATCTTGATGAGCTTGTCGAGTGGTCTCTCCGTCCGTGTACAGCCCTTATGTGGTGGCGTGATCCTGCATTTTGCTTGATCTGTCTCATCTCTTGACAAGCGACTTTGAAGTGGTTGTCTTTTCCACATTGTTGGCCAATGGCTGGACATTGACCCTTGTGCGGGTAATCTTGGCCTCACTGGTAACACTGTGGAGGGTGTCTATGGGAGTGACTGCTCTTTGTATCTCGGCGGGGTGACTTCGTACGAGGTGATCTTGCGAATCTTCCCGAGGTGTGGCGGTCTGGACGGTGCCTCGGTTCTGTGTGAGATTGTATGCGAAGAGCTTGTTCTTTTTTTTCAGTTTCACTGGCCTCCATTTTCTTTGCGTGCTCTTCTGCTGTCGTTGATGTGAGTGAGTTCTTCTATTTCGTCTAGAGTGTAGTGCTTCTTCAGTAGTCGGAGGCGTAGTGATTCAGATTGACATCCGTCAATGATACGTAGACGCAGCAAGTCTTCTGTGTTGAAGTTGTCGAATTCGCAATGGCGAACTAGACGCTTGAGATGGGAGATTAAATCGCCAATGGGTTTGTCTCGCTAATGAGACGCGAGGTTGAATGTGTATTGCTCGTAATCTAGGTTCCGCTTGGGAAGGAACTTCTTATTCAACGCTTCTCTCACATTCTCATATGACACAGCGTTAGCCGGTGGTAGGTCTTTAATGATTTGTCCAATATCTTTACCTACAAGATTACGTAGGGCTATGAGTTGTTGGTTGGAGTCACAGACTTGTGACCCCTTCATGAAGTCCTCAAAGTCCTCAAGCCAACTCTTGCACGCGGGGTTCATGCTGCTATCAGACGTCAGTGGTAGTGGTAGTGGTTCAGTGGGGTGCAGGTATGATAATCCCATGGGCATCGGTCCAGGCGGCGGGGCCCTATGTGCTGTGCCAAGCACGGCTTGCAGCTGAGAGTCAGGGTCCAACATGATGGGGCGCAATGTGACTCCAGTAAGCGTCAGAGGCGTCCGCAGAAGCTGAGTATCACTTTGGCAGGCCCCAGTTTTTTTTTAGTGTGTCGCCTAACTTTAAATGGCCGCCGCGTCAGGTCTAAGCTTGGCCAATGCAGTGTGCCTGACTTTAAAATGGCATTATCACTAAGCTTACCCCTGTTTGCGTCCTGTCTCTTTCAGAGGTCGTGGTTCTTGCTTGGATTTAGGCCCTCGGGTACATCTCCTTGATTGTGGGCTGCATATGTGCGCTGTCCGTTGCTCGCACTCTTTTCATCAGCTTTGGCGCTCTGCTCTTGTTTGCGGCAACGCGCGCTTCCTTTGATCGTGAGGGAAGATAAAGGGGGTGACAAACCTTCATCGCCAGTTTCGTGTCCCCACGCCCAAGCAATGCACAGACACGGGTGGACTGGGAGACACGTCTTTAATATTTCGCCTTCAGGCGCGAACTGCTGCTTCAACCCGTGGCTCCTCTCCCTCCTCCTACAGCCATGCCTGACCTTGGGGCGAAGTCAGGTCAGGCATGGCAACACGACAATGTAGTTGTAGTCACTGATTGTTAATTCTTGCCCTTGCTTACTGCCTTTTGCTGGAGGTAGTGATTGGGAACATTGGATGACACTGCATTGCTTAGAGGGCTATAGCCAACCTGAAGTGTGAAGTCAATGATGTGTTTTCTTGTGCTGCCTATTGTCAGACTGCTCCAGAAACACATCCCCACACTTCACAGTAGACTACATGCACATGTTTATTGTTGGCATTCTGTCTTTGTGGAATGTCTCCTTGAAGTATTCTTAGATTTGGAGACAGTGTTTCAGTGCCAAATGTGGACATAGCAGATTTCATTCTGGACACATCCCTCATCCTCACTAGATGTACCCATATCCCCTGGCTTGAGGATGGCTATATCAATTGTGTTTGGGATCCACAGATTGTGCCACCCACCGTGGCATTCTCAACAGTACTTGCATATTATCTTACACAATGGTGGGTGCAGTCTGCCCTCCAACACTGTTGGTGGATTATCTGTCCTGAGACTCATGAGTACTCCTACTACCCTTCAGGACACAATTGGAACATTGAACAGGGGCCTTTTTTGGGGGCACATACTATAGCCTGAGAAGCTTGATGCAGAAATGTGAGTGACATTCTCAAAAGATGACTGTGTACACATACAGATTGTGAGTTGTTGGTCCACACCTGGTGATTGTAGCTCACCTTGCTGTTGGCCATCTTTCAAAACCACATTGGATTTTGTCTACAAATGATTCAGAGACGAATGTGACACAAGCACTTCTGGGTTGTTGTATTTGGATGCACTGAAATCAGTAGAGTGGCTGGGTCTGTGGAGTAGTGTGTTGTCTGTGCCAATATCCTTTGGTTTTGAATGTAAACAGAGACAGCTCATATGTTTGTGAGTATATTGGAGTTCTGTTGCCATGCTATGTTTCAGTGTGTGTTGTGTTGGACTCATGCATTCACTTTGTAATGCATACATATTTGTGGGAACGGCCATTCCAGTTCCACCATCAAAACTGTTTTATTATAGTATTTGGTGGGGTAGGTATACGCACCTGATGATGACATTCCCTCATTGGACATGCACAACATGTTTGTGACCCATAGTGGATTGAGATCAGAATGATGCTCAGGTACTCAGTGATCATCTATTTCATTGTAGCCTTTGCACATTTACATGTCAAGGGGTAATTCACAAAGGCACGCCGCTGCTGCTCAAGAGTGTGGTGTTTAGGATAGACTGTCCAAATGAGCCTTGCCTCGCTGCATGGCCACCACAACCAACACAATATACATGAACTGGCCATGAAATGAAAGTGATAGTCGGGTGGGGAAATGAACACTGCTTCTGTCAAGGCACAAAAGGCACTGTGACAAGGTGAGTATGCTCCAATGGCTGTCACCCATCCTCAATTTACAGCACAGCTGGTGAAATGACAACATATTTGCACCACATTGCAGTGGCTTGGTGGGGACTGGTGACATAAGTCAGTCTCTTAGTGTGTTTTACAGAGGGCACACAACCATGGAACACAGGTGAACCTGGTGCACCAGGCACCAGCCCTTTGACCAATGGCCAATTTCACACTTAGCCATCCATGCCTATGCAGTACACTTTCTGTTCAAAGTCAACGCCCATAGGGCTCTGTGTACCTCATCCCTCATTGTGTGAGTCGTCCCAGGCTTAGACAACTTCAAAACATACACATACAGTCCTTGAGCTGCTTGTGTGGCTGGTTTTTCATGTTTGTTCATTAGTAGCTGAAGATTTAACATGTTTTCTATGCTTCATTTACTAGTTGATGAGGCTTATTTTGTTTCTCAGCAGTCCATTGAGCACCAGCATCTCCACTCTGCCCATTCCTCAAGGTTGCCAGTTACTTTTCCAGCAACAGCGTGGCAATGCATTTCAAGCAAAATTCACCCCAACCCCAGTTTTGCCCCTACATTTCTGTGGGTATTTTTCCCCAACCCAGGTTTGCCCCTGCATTGATGTGGGTATTTAACCACTAATCCTAGGATAGCACATACATTGCTGTGGGCATTTAAGCCCAACCCCAGGTTTGCCCCTACATTGCTGTGGGTATTTACCCCCAACCCCAGGTTTGCCTCTCCATTGCTGTGAGTCTGAACCCCCCAACCCCAGAAATGCACCTACATTGATGTGGGTTTTTACCCCCGACCCAGATTTGTCCTTACATTGCTGTGGGTATTTATCACCCAACCCAAGGATAGCACATACATTGCTGTGGACATTTACACCCAACCCCATGTTTGCACCTACATTGCGGTGGGTATTTACCCCCAACCCTAGGATAGCACATACATTGCTGTGGGTATTTATCTCTATTTTTGCGCATTAGACGCAATTGTAAATTAGTTTCTGATTATAGAACAGAGGCTAATGCTCTAACATCTAATCTTAAGGTGAGGGGCTTCCCAGAAAAACAAGTGAGGGACTCTATGAAAAGAGCAAGAAACAACCCTAGAGAGACGCTACTTGAGACACATCCAAAACCAACCTCTGACATACTTACTTGTGGCACATGTTTTACCCCTGACTCAGCTAGAATCAAGAAAATCATTCTGAAACATTGAAGTATTTTAGATACCAGTAACTTACACATACAAAAACCCAGATTTGCGTGTAAAAGAACGCGCAACCTCAAAGACGTTCTGATCCATACAAGACCAAGGAAAACTCAGCCACCACACAGAGGACTCTGTGGGGCCTCCCTATGGTAACCGGACACTATGCTTGTGGGTCCTGTACAGTTTGCCCACTCACCACTACATCAAATGAAATATCTTTAAAGACCAATTTCAAATGGACTCTGACTAAGCATACCAATTGCAACACTAAACAATGCATCTACATGATCACCTGCCCTTGCAGCATGATATATATAGGGATGACCATGCTCACTGTAAACACTAGGATAACTGAACACAGGAGCAATATACGGTGTCAAAGGGTCACCACTAAACCTTACACACACTTCCCAGATTCATTACGTTGGATAGTGCTGGAGGCTCACCCACAGATTTCAAAAAGCGCACTGTTCAGGCTTGAACAGAGATGGGTACTGAGACTCTCCACACATACAGTTGGGCTCAATGATGACATTCCGTGGGGTGCACTCACATAGACTGACTCTGTATTGTCTACTACACAGGCACACCAGACGTCCTTAGTATGCACCAGTTAGCGTCATACTCAGTTGAGTGCCAATGATTTTCACCCTGTCCCCCGGGTGTCTCCTTTATTCCTCTAGCTACCTCACCTTTTTGTTGTTGTCCCAATGGGTTAATACATCTCACTCTATTGCATTGTTGAGACTGCACACCGGCTAACAGCTTTGGACTCACCCTTGTGGTTGGATTAATACACCTTTGTTAATCCACGCAACCGTGCCTGATTCTCTGCCCCTATTTTTGCCTTTGCTCTCCTAGTAATTGAGCGTCTCTGGCATTACCTGACTTTTACATGCCTGCTGGCAATCATTCAGCGAGACTCTGCACTACTGCACTGTCCACACATGCCTATAGCTAATCAAGGAACATTACTCAATACCTACATATGTCCTCGGTTATTCTAGACCATTACACGTGAATTGCCAGCTTATCGCGAATATTCGAATACATCCGATTAGGTTGTAGTGGTTGATGACACGCTTACCCGCTCCTAGCAGTTAGGTCTTGTTTTCGATTAATAATAATTATTCCTGTGTGTGAGAAGTTGGCCTGGTATATGCTGTTCACTAGTTCTAGTGGACACCTTGCACCAGTACAATTCGACTCTTATGGTAGATAGGTTAAGACAACCTTTTAAAGAAAGCTATCCTAGTGGTAGCTGTGGAGAGCAGCCTTCAGGCTAAGTCTCAGAGGAATGTAAAGCAGCTTGTTTTACCTTGAATCACTAAATGAAAGGACACCACACAGCTATATATATAAAATATATATGTATTTATTACTAGACACACTCTACTAATCTCTTTATCAGATTAGAAGTCAGGAACATATGCACAAATCAACGTTTCACAACAAGTTATGCACTAATATGGCTGGGGCCCTAGGGGCGTACCAGACCATATACTAAAAAAGAGGTTTAGGAATATCGACTTGAGAAGGGACAAGGCCTAGGGCCTTCATAAGCGCTGGGGCCTCACTAATCCACCCAAGGCAGGTAAGTAAAGGACCCACAAGAGATGCATGCAGTGTGAGAACACAGCCGCGGATCCCAATAGACTTCAATAGAGCAAGTCGCAGTTGGAATTTTAAAGTTTTAGGATACTTCAGGAGAGTCTACAAGCAAGTCACTTACAGGGTAAGTAGTTCTAGAGCAGACACACACAGGAGCACCATAGTGCTGGAGTTACCTCACCCAGGGAAGCCGGGTGCATAAGTGTCTTTTAGTGTCGGGTCGCAGCGTCATTTTCAATGGGAGCCAAAGAAGACTTGCTGCTTGTGAAGACAGAAGAAGTGTCCGGTGGAATCCAAGGCTGGATTCAGAAGAAAGAAGACCTGAAAGCAGAGGAGACAGTGGTCAAAGTCACTTGCCAGCGACCCGGGGCCAGGAAGCTGGATGCCCACAGTAGTCGGGTGATTTCAGGTGATCATGGGTGTCTTGACTCTTCAGCCACGAGGTCCAGGAGGCATTGACGACAACCAGGAGCTGTATTCAGCATGTCCCACAAAGTCTGCAGCTTACTACGGTGTTGGCAACCCGATTGGCGCCAACAAGCCTTGGTAACAGCAAGTCTCATGGAAAGTGTAAAAATTCAGCGGTGCAGACCAGCAAGGTCTGAGGGACTCAACCAGTGAAGGTAAGTCATGAAAGTCCTGGAGCAGCCAGAGGAGCCCTTTGGTTTGGTAGAAAAGTCTTCAGGGGATCCACAAGCCAACTGGCAAGGGATCGCAAAGATGCCTCATGAGGATTCACTTCACAGGAGCCCACAGTCACTTGGGACAAGGTAGGCCTCTGATCTTTGGTGGAAATCCTGCTGGATGCTTGGACCATATGTGGTCCAATGCACAAGTTCATAGAATGTCGTGAAGGGGTTGACTTGAAAATAGTGCACGGTACCCAGGTATTGCTGTTCCTCATCACTCGTGGGGTCCACTTGCCTCAGCTTTACTGGGGACTCATGATGGCCTTGGAGAAGTCAGGAAATCTACTTCTGGGGCTGCAGAGACTTCGGACTCCGGTGGGAGCGGGAATGTTTGCAAGTGCCGATTCAAAGTTTTGGTGCCTGCCAAGCAGGGGAGTCACTCCCTGACTCCAAGGGAGATTCTTCAGTCTTCCAGAGGTAGTGGAACGTTGAAGGTCCAGGATTCTTCTGTAGAGCATCGTCCAGGGATATCTAATTTGCAATGGCAAGGGTTCCCAAACTTTTACTAGAAGGAAGGGAGGGACTAGCTCTAAGACCCCTCCTATGGGAGGGTCAGGGGAGTGGGTGGGTACACCCACTTTCCATTGTCTAGTTTCATGCCAGAGCAGGGGCAGGTAGCCCTGAACCGGTTTGAGCTGGCATATGCACAGAGGAGCCTACTGCTCCCCAGTGCACGACTTCAAAGCACTCTAGGAGTGCACCCACCCAGCCCCGATACACTAAATCCTGTCTGGAAGGTGATTACACCTCCCTGTGACAGGATGCCTATTGTTGGGCCTCCTCCACTGTGAGTTTCGGTCAGCAGCAGGAGTGCAGCCCAGTGTCTGTGCTGGTGGCATCCATTTTGTGATGCCAGGGCTCTTTCAGGATACTACCGTGTTTCCACAGTAGGTACATGTCTACCCCTCTAGAAGGGTGGGATCATACTCCCACACCAGTTACTGGTATGGGGGTATGATTCCAAAGCGTTTGACACCAAACACGACATGTTTTGATGCAGCCATCCGAGAGTTAGCATTTGCAGCGAGGTTATAATGCACTTAAGAGTATATGGTTTAACCGCATCCACAAACAGCCACAGAGAATAGACTCTGAGGGCTGCAGATGGGCCCTGCTCAGGCAGAGGCACCCCTCACATGTAAACCAAGCACCCTGCCCTCAGGATTGACAGGGCCCGCCTTAGGGGTGACTGATAGGTGTATATGTGTGTGCTGGTAGAGATATAGGGAACCTATATCCCAGTGAGGAGTGTTAACACTACCTCACCCAGGCTACAGTAGCGGGCCTGTGGTGTCAGATTTAGTCTGCTTCCCAGGGGTGGCATAATACATGCTTCAGCCCCTGGTAGGCCTGTAAAGTACCTATGCCCTTTGTACCTAAGGGACCATATACCAGGGGCTCATAAGGTACCACAGTATCCAATCACTAGTGCATCTAATATGCTTACCATGTCATTTAAGGGAGTAAGCAGATAGACTGGGGTCCTGGATAGCAGGATCCCAGCCAGACTAGCCAAAAGCCATCAAAACGCCAGAAGAAAAGTGGGGGCAACCATGAAGTCAGATTCCACCTTCCTACACTGCCTAATACCACGGGAATTAGACAGCGTTAACAACATGTCAACATTATTTTCACATGTTGAACCGGCATTTTTTACCATTATAAGATGGCCGCCTCTTAACCACCTCTTTTTACCAGCAGCGACCGCGGCAACGCGAGAGCTGTTGCTGTCCCCTGATTCCCTGATGTCATTATGAATACGTGTTTTTAAGCGTTGGCCGCCGGGAACCTTTCTCCATCCCGGTTTCGGCGGCAGGGTAGGTCTGTGCCTCTATGCATTCGTCAACTCTGGTGAGTACCTCCACACGCACCTCTCGATGCGAAGGCAACATTGGTAACCCCTTTCAGGTGAGTGCTGATAGTAAAGTGAGGTTCGATCGGACTCCTTGGTTTGAGCCGGTCACGCGTGGCATCTTATCCCATGGTTTCCTTTGGGACCCGGAGCAGCCGCCTGAGTTTTTTGAGCATCGGTTTACTGGTATGACTCCTGTGCCTAGGTAGCACTGAACCCATAGTTACAGCTTTATCTAGGTCCCAGGTTTATCTCGGCTGCACAATTAACCCACCTTGATTTGGACCCCAGGTCTGTGATCCTTAACACTGTCCACACACCTTTAATTGGTCCAGTGATTTCTCATTTGCAGGCTCTGCTCTAACCCGTGCCTAACACATTATTTTCACAATTCTAGGACCCAAATGGAGTCCTAATTACCACCGGCAACTGTTGCAAGCCTATTTTGTCAGCAGTTTAGGTGAGTTTTTATTGTTGTCCACACTGCCACCATTATTCATTAGTTTTTAAACCTTCTTTAGAACACATTGACTTTAAATAACTCTCTGTTACACAGAAGGGTATTATGTGTTTATCGTGTCTCCACCCCAGTTTGATATGCTCACTGGGACCATACTTCCTAATTTTGTTTTACTGAAGATTAGTTTGTATACTGTGTGAGTGCACCCTAATGTATTGCTCATATCTGTCTCCCATTTTTTCGTTACAGGTTACCTTACTAGCCATAGTGGTATGTAGATGTTTTTCACATATCCTCGTAGTGTAGATAGTGCATTCACTGATCCTGAGGAACTGCCCAGATCTCTATGAGATACATGGCACGCACATGTTGATCACTTGAGAGCAGGGTATACACATCTAGATACATTACTCCTAGTCTTAGTACCCCTCTTGCCCCCCTTTTAACTAGGCAGTTTACCATCATAATAAAAAGCATTGTTAGGACTAACTGACTATTTTAGATTCACTTTACCTATACCCACATCTACACACACTAGGCCCCTCACCCCCACTGCAGGAACAGAAGATCCCCCCCAAAGAGTCCCGGTTCGGGTGCCCATCAGGTATTGCAGCGCCGACCTGATGAGGGGCAGGCTCATATGATGAAGCATGACACCTAGCTTGCTGGGTGTGTGAGAGCCCTAGTTCCGACAAGGGGATTCCCCCCCTTTCCGCAGCACTACGAGTGGGGCATCTCTACCCCAACACACTTGACAGTATCTTTTCTTTTGTTCTTTATGATTCTAGAGGAACTCTTTACCATTTCTTGTATGCAGCCTTGATGGGGTATGTACATTGGACCTCATTAAACTTTCCCCAGTGTCCCCTTCTTTGTTGGATATAGCTAGCACGGGTTACACCAGTGGGACCTTCTTGTGCAGGTTACCAGCAGATTACAATTGGATCTAGACTTTCCCCCTTCTCTTCTTCTATAACAGTTCACTCACCATGGATAACTACCAGGGCTTGAGTTTTGGTGATGATGCAGTTACGGACATACTAGAGAGAACTCCGTCCCTGTTAGGGGTTGACTGTAGTTCAGCATCAGGCTCACAGTTGGACGACTGGAATGCCCTGACAACTTTAAAAAGAGAGTGGCTGAAAATAACTCTACACGGAGCTCATATGACTGAATATTTGCGAGCTAATATTGCTCCATCTGGTTTGATTGTGAACAATTGCCTAGATTGTTTCTTGATGATGCCACCTTCAAAAAATAATGGTCCCTAGTTGATTGGAAATGCACTAGGGACTGGTTGGTTTTAATCAACAACACTGCGAGGAGATTGGCTGATGCCCTCCTCGTAAGGATCCAAATTTCTGAAGGATCCCTCAAAACCACTATCCAGATCACAGCCTACAAAACTAAACTCGCAGAAATTAATACTGAGATTTCTGATAATAAATAGTATCTAATGAAACAGAAAATAAGTAAATTGCAGAAAGATATTCAGAAATTCATAAAGGAAAAAGTATTTCCCTACCTTAAAGATGATTACACCTCAGCAAAAACAAGTTACTCCTCTGATGACAACTCAGAGAGGAGAGACTCAAGAGACAGTAATTCTAGCACAGGCAGTTGGGGGAGCAATAGTTCTAGGAGGAACCAGCGTTTCAACCAATACTACAATGTACCAGCATATCAGGGCCCTCCTATCTTCCATTGTCCAACACCCCCTTTCTGGCAGTTTCCTCAATATCAGCATGGTCCCCCTCAATTATTCAACAACAGCAACCCCCCATTTTTAGGCAGAGGTTGGGGCAGAGGAAGAGGTCGCAACAGAAGAGGAACACAAAAACACGTCCAATGGCAATACCAACCGACCAGCAGGATGGACACCCGAAGCAAGACAAAAGACAAGAGGAATTAGTGGTCAACAGTCTCACACTGTATTCTCACTGTACCTGAGAAAGCAGTACTACAGTTGGGCGTGGTCTTTGTTCCCACACCCAAAGTAGACAGGTTAAGAGATCACTGTGAGATCCACAGTCTATTTCGTAAAATATGACTGTAATCCTACTTTCTGGACCAACCCTCCAATGAACATGAAGACTCAGGATTGAGAAATCCCTCGACTTTTACACCATATAAAAGTATGGTCCCAGTAGAGGTTTAAGACTTTGAACAGGCAGTTCTTAAGGAATTAGCCTTCCCACACAGGCACACACCTTTTCACAATCTTTCCAATTCAGAGACCATGACACTCAGTAGCCTCTCAGATGATGCCACCATTACTATCAAACAGGCAGACAAATGTGGGGTAACCGTAATCCAGTCAACTGTGGACTACGATACAGAATGTAATCGTCAACCCTCCAACGAGAGATACTACACTTCCATCACGGTGGACCCCACACCACGCCTGACTACTACCATTGTCACATTGATACATGAGGCTGAGTCCAATTGTTGGATGACTCATAAGGAGGCTGATTTTTTGATTACCAAGGAAGCGAGGGTACCATATTTCTACACCCTTCCCAAAATACACAAGGGTACTTCCCCGGTTCCTGGTCGTCCTATTGTTTCTGGGATTGGCTCTGTATTAGAGCCTCTCTCCAAGTTTTGTGACCATTTTTTGCAACCTTTGGTATGAGACACCCCTCCTTTGTAAGAGACTTCACCAACATCCTTAGGATTATTGAAGACACACCTGACACCGGAGAGATTGACCTCCTCGTCACTCTTGACGTGGATGCCCTTTACACAAATATTCCCCAGAGAGCCACCTTGTCAGTTATTGAAACTGCATTACAGGCATTGGAGTGGACTTCACCTACTCCTGTCTCTTTCATAGTGGAGAGTGCAACCCTGACTTTGACTGCATTGTTTTTAAATTCAAACAACAGTTCTATCATCAAAGCCAAGGGACTTCTATGGTGAGTAACTTCGCTCCTAGTGTAGCGTGCATTCGAGAAAGATGTTGTTCACAAAGTTACCAATCCATATCACAACAACCTTAACCCCTTCCATGCTCATGACGGAACGGTTCCGTCATGAGCATCGGTTGAGCTGTGCTCATGACGGAACCGTTCCGTCATGGCCCCGCCCGCGCTCGAACCCTTCAGCACCGCGGGGGAATCTGCGCAGCGCTGAAGGGGTTAAGCTATGGAAACGTTTCATTGACGATATTCAGATTTTTTGGCAAGGGTCACGCTCCACCTGTGAAGAGTTCATTAGATGGATTAACGACCAGAATGAACACCTCAAATTCTCCCACACCAAATCAGAGTGTTCTATACCATTTCTAGATCTGAATATTACACTCACTGACGGGACATTGAACACAACCTTGTACACAAAGCCCACTGACCGCAACAGCCTACTGCTATACAAAAGCCACCACCCCAAAGCACTAAGAGACAACTTACCCTTTGGTCAATTTTTGCACATTAGACGTAATTGTAAATTAGTTTCTGATTATAGAACAGAGGCCAATGCTCTAGCATCTAATCTTAAGGTGAGGGGCTACCCAGAAACACATGTGAGGGACTCTATGAAAAGAGCAAGATACAACCCTAGAGAGATACTACTTGAGACACATCCAAAACCAACCTCTGACATACTTACTTGTGTCACATCTTTTACCCCTGACTCAGCTAGAATCAAGAAAATCATTCTGAAACATTGGAGTATTTTAGATACCGGTAACTTACACATAAAAAAACCCAGATTTGCATATAAAAGAACACGCAACCTTAAAGATGTTCTGATTGATACAAGACCGAGGAAAAACTCAGCCAACACACAGAGGACTCTGTGGGGCCTCCCTTTGGTAACAGGACACTATGCTTGTGGGTCCTGTACAGTTTGCCCACTCACCATTACATCAAAGGAAATATCTTTAAAGACCAATTTCAAATGGACTCTGACCAAGCATACCAATTACAACACTAAACAATGCATCTACATGATCACCTGACCTTGCGGCCTGATATATATAGGGATGACCATGTTCACTGTAAAGACTAGGATAACTGAACACAGGAGCAATATACTGTGTCAAAGAGTCACCACTAAACTTTACACACACTTTAGGGAAGCACAACACTCCCCAGATTCATTACGTTGGATAGTGCTGGAGACCCACCCACAGATTTCAAAAAGCGCAATGTTCAGGCTTGAACAGAGATGGGTACTGAGACTCACCACACATACAGTTGGGCTCAATTATGACATTCCATGGGGTGCACTCACATAGACTGACTCTGTATTGTCCACTACACAGGCACACCAAACGTCCTTAGTATGCATCACTTAGTGTTATACTCAGTTGAGTGCCAATGATTCTCACCATGTCCCCCGGGTGTCTCCTCTATTCCTCTAGCTACCTCACCTTTTTGTTGTTGTCCCAATGGGTTAATACATCTCACCCCATTGCATTGTTTAGACTGCACACCGGCTAACACCTTTGGACTCAACCTTGTGGTTGGATTAATACACCTTTGTTAATCCACGCAACTGTGCCTGATTCTCTGCCCCCATTTTTGCCGGTGCTCTCCTAGTACTTGAGCGTCTCCGACATTGCCTAACTTTTACATGCCTGCTGGCAATCATTCAGCGAGACTCTTCACTACTGCACTGTCCAAGCATGCCTTTAACTAATCGAGGGACATTACTCAATACCTACATATGTCCTCGGTTATTCTAGACCATTACACGCAAATTGCCAGCTTATCGTGAATATTTGAATACATCCGATTAGGTTGTAGTGGTTGATGACACGCTTACCCGCTCCCAGAGGTGAGGTTCTTGTTTTCAATTAATAATAATTTTTCCTGTGCCTAATACCACCGGAATTAGAAATGGTTAACAACATGTCAACATTATTTTCACATGTTGAACCGGCACTTTTTACCATTATAAGATGGCCGCCTCTTAACCACCTCTTTTTAACAGCAGCGACCGCAGCAATGCGAGAGCTGTTGCTGTCTCCTGATTCCCTGACGTCATTATGATTACGTGTTTTTAAGCGTTGGCCGCCGGGAACCTTTCTCCATCCTGGTTCCGGCAGCAGGGTAGGTCTGTGTTGCTACGCGTTCATCAACGCTGGTGAGTGCCTCCACATGCACCCCTCGATGTGAAGGCAACATTGGTAACCCCTTTCAGGTGAGTGCTGATAGTAAAGTGAGGTATGATCGGACTCCTTGGTTTGAGCCGATCACGAGTGGCATCTTATCCTGTGGTTTCATTTGGGACCCGGAGCGGCCACCTCAGTGTTTTGCGCATCGGTTTACTGGTATGACTCCTGCGCCTCGGTAGCACTGAACCCATAGTTACAGATTTATCTAGGTCCCGGGTTTATCTCGGCAGCACGATTAACCCACCTTGATTTGGACCCCAGGTCTGTGATCCTTAACACTGTCCACACACCTTTAATTTTCCAGTGATTTCTCATTTGCAGGCTCTGCTCTAACCCATGCCTAACACATTATTTTCACAATTCTAGGACCCAATTGGAGTCCTAATTACCGCCGGCAACTGTTGGAAGCCTATTTTGTCAGCAGTTTAGGTGAGTTTTTATTGTTGTCCGCACTGCCACCATTATTCATTAGTTTTTAAACCTTCTTTAGAACACATTGACTTTAAATACCTCTCTGTTACACAATAGGGTATTATATGTTTATCGTGTCTCCACCCCAGTTTGATAAGCTCACTGGGACCATTCTTCTTAATTTTGTTTTACTGAAGATTAGTTTGTATACTGTGTGAGTGCACCCTAATGTATTGCTCATATCTGTCTCTCATTTTTTCGTAACAGGTTACCTTATTAGCCATAGTGGTATGTAGATTTTTTTCACATATCCACGTAGTGTTGATAGTACATTCACTGCTCCTGAGGAAGTGCCCAGATCTCTATGACATACATAGCACGAAACATGTTGATCACTTGAGAGCAGGGTATACACAGCTAGATACATTACTCCTAGTCTTAATAGCCCTCTCACCCCCCCTATTAACTAGGCAGTTTACCTTCATAATAAAAAGCATTGTTAGGACTAACTGACCTATTTTGGATTCACTTTACCTATACCCACATCTACACACACTAGTCCCCTCACCCCCACTGCACCTACTGGCAGGAACAGAATATCCCCGCCAAACCGACTCAATTATCGCCATTCCCACCCTATAACTACTCTATTTCCACAGGCTACCCCAACAAAAAAGAACCCAACATTTACAAGTAATTTACACAGTTCACATAATACATTATCAAAATAATAATTAATATTACCTAGAAATTAATTATTATTTACTAAAGAATAATTGAATTCCCAACCCTTACCCCTACAAAACACACAACCCACATCTCAAAATAAATATTTGCACAATTAACATAATGAATAATCAATTAAGCACATATTAATTATTAAAAATGAAATATACATTAATTAAAATGAATTACCTTCCCACCCTTTACTCCTATAAACCCCACAACCCCCACCTAAAATTAAACAGAAAGCAAATTAATAATGCAGTTAAAATAATTAACTTACAAATAAGTAATTAATAGTATTTAACAAGTAATTATTAATTATTTAAAAAAATTACTTTCCACCTCAAACATCTATAAACACCATAACCCCCACATAAAAATAGAAAACAAATAATATCACAGTTAGAAAATTAATTTACAATTAAATAACTAATAGTATTTAACAACTAATTATACATTAATTAAAATTAATTCACTCCCCACATTTCATCCCCATAAACCCAAGTACCACTCCTTCCAAAAATGTATTCAACAATTTACATAATTAATTATCAATGTATTAATTAAATTTAAAGATCAACTAACTATTAATTCATTAAAATAAATTACTTCCCACCATTTACCTCTAAAAACCCCACAACCTGTACCTTAAACAAAATACACCATTACCATAAATAATTATCAATTAATTAATTTTATATATATTAATATATATTATTATATATAATGATTAATTAATTGTAAATACATTACTTCCTACCTTTTACCCCTATAAAAGTTAGCCAAAAGTGCTGCAATACGAAAGGAAGAACAGCGGGGGCAGAGGAAAATACCCATTGCAATGGTAAGGGATATGCTGCGTGAGGCCTTTAAAGCATGTCAGCTAGTTGTCGACCACATAAACGACACGTCATAAGTGCCGACACTGGGCAAATATACTGCTATTAGATGTCAATGTCAGTGCCACGAGAATTAGGAGGATAGGGACTATTTACGCTACAGCTTCAAAATGCGATGTTGTAAATTGAAAAGTGTTGCTTGATACTATTTCTCTTACCACCGATGCAATGGATGATTACTCTGTATGCTAGATCAGACATTGATTGTGTTACCCAGGTAGTTAGTTGCGGGATGGGTGGGAGGGTTGTTAGATTGAAAATAAGCACAATATGCTCTGCCTGTTATAATTATTAAATATGGTCAACATACGGAGTAAAATGTTAAGTAGATAGGATAAGTTGAATAAATATATGCCCTGTATTGAGGAAATGGCAAAAAAATTACAGTAACAAATGTAAATGATAATTGCAAAAATAGATTAATGTACTGGAATAGGTGTCAATTTTACGCATGTCTTCTATCAAATTCAAAACTCAATGAAGTTTGTTTAAAAAAAAATATATATATATATCAATTCAATATTTATTATTAAACAAAAAATAATCATTAATTTATTATAATTAAATTACTTCCCACCATATTTCCCATTAAACCCACAACACGCTATGTCACTAAAATAAACACATTTTATTACATTACATTTAATACCTGCTGAAAATGTAACACATATATTACAAAAAAACAATAATTATTGAAAAAATCACGTACTTTTAAAATATATCCTAAAATATATAACATTGAAACCCTTTCATGAAGCTTTTGCATTTGACTCGTGAGGTACATCTAGTAGCAACTAGTGGAACTGCAGCTTGATGTAATAAAAATTTCAATGCTTTTGCATTTGACTCGTGAGGGACATCTAGTAACGACTAGTTGAACTGCAGCTCTTTGTAGAATTATTTTGATATTGGATACTATAATATTCACTGCCCACTGCTAATCTCGTCCCATAATGCTTTGCAGGGCCTTTTGTTGGGATTGTATTTTTGGTAATAACTGTGCTTGGGGTGGTCCTAAGAGAATGGGACCACTACCGAATCGTTCAGGAAGATGTGCTTTTTGTTTTCAAGGCATCTGCTTGGTTCTCTCCCTAGGTTAGGGAGGATCCCAAAATCATTACCCCTCTCACTGCTTTCTAGTGTATCATTTTTGCTTTTGTGAAATGATTATATGAATTTTAGCATATAAAGACAGTGATACTAATTTTATTATAATGCACTGTGCAAGATGCTGTTTGCAATTACTGCTCAGAGCAGACAAGCACACAGTGCTAACATCTATACACTATGCATATTATGATCATAGCTATGTGTAGTGCTACTATGCAAACTATGCCCAGGCTTAGTCAACACAGGTGCAGGGAGGTTGCACTGTATGTAGGGGCTTTGAGGGGGAAAAGTCTAATTTAGAAAGTCTATCCCACACACCACCCTGAATTGAAAAATCACTTTTATTTGATTTGGTTTAAATCAGAAAAGGGTGGCACATCCACCAATCTGCACAATGTACAAGAGCGATTATATCAATGCATTAATTAACACAAATCTCATTAAATTTTACATTAAAACAAGTTAAAAGGGATAGAAATGGGTTGGTGATCTAAAAGAAGACTAGTACGGTAGATCGAATCCAGTAATTTCCCAGGATAAAGTGCTTAGTGCTGTAAACTTATAGTCTGCAAGAGAAAAAAAAGTGTTCATTTGCACTTTATCCAAGGTTTAGACTAGTACTGTTGGTAATTTCCTATTGTTTCGCCAAGGTAAAGTATGTGGGGCTGTAACTAAATGGACTTCTAAATATTAATTGCAATTTATCACCTTGTGTCCCCAGTTGGTTCTAACTGACTGTCCCTCTTTTCTAGTTCCTTTGCTGCTATACTCAGAAACGTTATTGCCTAACAAGCCAGTTGTACTGTTGAGCCTCCTAGGCATTTGATTACAGCGGTTCTGAAAGTCCTTATTTGTTCTTTTTTCAATAATGTCCATAGAAGGGCTGTCCGTGTTTGTAGTAATGCTGGAAAAATACATAGTAGGTGGAATACTGACTCTTCTCCTTGGCCACACAGACGGCAATCCATTGTGGGTCAAGCCCGCTCCATTTTGGAGTAAGATCTCAGTAAAATCAATTTCCGCTTTATTTGATTTGCGAAATGTTCTGTCAGGTATGGTTGGGGTTTTAGCTTTTTATATGTTGGCATTACCACCCAGGCGTTGGTTTTTGAAGTCAAGGAGGCTTTGTCTATTACTTGAGATTGTAGCCTGAAGGTTTTGTTTACTACTTGTTTGAATTCAGGCTAAGACGATATTGTATTCCAAGCGTCCTCTAGTTTTAGAGCTGCAATGGATTGTTTTAGGGAAAAGCAAACACTGTTAGTTGATCTGGATTGCTTTTCAACCTCCAGCCAGCAATTATGTGTTAAAGAATCTTCCTCTGTTGCCCTCATTCTCCAATAATATTTGACAAGTGCCCCTTGTCTTGTTGGAATCTGATTTTTTAACTCGCATTCCAGTCTGATCAAGTCTTGTGGAATATGCATGGAATTAGAAATAGATTCTTAAAGAGGCTGGTTTGAGCAGTATTTAAAGTTGTTGCATCCTTTGGGGCAGATTTATGAGGTTTTGCCGTAGGGAAGCGCAGCAGGCCTTCCTGCTGCGCTTCCCTACGGCAAAAGAAAAGGGCAGGGATGCGCCGTATCTATAAAATGCGGCGCATTCCTGTCCTTTTCCCCTGCGCCGGCGCACAATGGGCTGCCTGCGCCAACGCAGGAGATGAATATTGCCACCTAAGGATCTATACCTTATTGCAAATTATTCATTGTACTTTTGTAATTTGTTTATGATTAATGTTGTTCTTTCACTTTGCGCCGCCCACACTGTATATATCACTTGTGTCACTGCACTCATCACTTGCACTGAGCACGGTCAGTACACAATTGGTGTATGTTTGGCTACTGTGGTGATGTCATGGCATTAGGTATGTGGAACTCTGTTAGGTCATTTAGAGTGTTGGTAGATTCTGTGATTCAGTGTTCTTTGTACTGTCCGTTGGATTCCTGGTCTGGAGACTCAAGGGACGGCTCTCTCTGTCTGCGAATAAATCTACAATTCAATCTTTGTGTACAAGTCTTCATTTCACTGGCGACAGAAGATGGGATTTCGCTCCACAAGCCTTCATCATACAACAAGGTGCCGATTTTGACTTTCTTGCGCTTGAACACAGCGTGTCCGGATCTCGTGAGATTGAACTTCTACTCTGAGTAAGTTCGTTTTCTATTAATTTTGTTTTCACGACTCGTCTTCATTGTTCCAGACTCTTTGGCTTTTGAATGGAATGCAAGCGGAACTTTTGAACGAGTGAAGGCAGAGAGCCGTGCCCTTTGAACTCTATTACGAGTTTTTTTTTATTCTGCTTATTTCATTAGACTCACTCCGGGCGCACTCTTTGAAAGCCTGAAATGTTTGGAAGATACAATCGGATCGGCAGTAACATTTCCTTCTACGGCCATAGCTTTGTTTAATTCTCGCGCTTGCATTGCTCGAGCTCGAGCATAATTTGAAAACATTCACGCGACTCACCTTTGTCAGCGTTCCGTGATCCTTTGTCCTCCGAATTTTTGCTGCTCTGAGTTCTTTCGTCGGAGTGTACAGAACGTCATGACGCACTAGCATTGTGGTACGCATCGCAATTGTCTTCAACACGGAAGCTTTTCATTCACGCTGATGCGCACAGCGTATGCGCGTCAGTTTCTCTGCAGCTCATCAACCAAGCATCAGTTTCGTTTTTTTTTATCTGTTGACGCTGACACGCACAGCAAGAGCGTGTCAAACTTAAAGAGGATCACAAGTTGCATATCGCGCTGATGTGCACAGCAAACACGCGCTGATGTGCACAGCAAACACGTTTTCACTTCAATTATTGAGAGGAATTTATTTTGCATCGCGCTGATGCGCACAGCTTTGTTTGTCATTTTTAAGAACTTTTCTTTCCAGGGTTCAAGCGTTTGCGCTCTGTTTAGCAATAAAATCTTTTCGTCAAACAAAATACTGATACAGCAAAGTATTGCTATCTTGTGTTAGTGTCTACTGCTACACTTTACTAGTGCCTTTAGACAGAACAATTACAGTTCCAATATTGCATTTATTTATTTATTTTTCTCTTCTTTTCTTATATTGGTTTATTACACTTTACAGCATGCAGAGTGTCACTCCTCCGGCACCATTTTTACAAGAACCAGGTGAACCTCCACTTGAATGGAAACTTTGGATTAGATCTTTTAAGGCTTATCTGGGTGCAATTGATGGTCAGAGGTACAGACCAGAAAGGAAGAAAAATTTAATGTACTATCACTTGGGTGTTGAAGGTCAAAATGTGTTTGATCATCTCCCTTACTTTGAGGCACCTGAAGGGGAAGACCCTGATGAATTTGATATTGCAGTTATGCAATTGGATAAGTACTTTGCAAAAACAAAAAAACATAGTAGTTTATAGATACAATTTTTTCACTAGAGCACAAAAACCTAACGAAAGTCTGAACACCTTTATAACTGCATTGAAAGTTCTTGCTGCGAAATGTGAGTTTGACAATTTTACTTCACAGTTGATAAGGGATCAACTTGTGGCTAGATGTTATTGTAAAAAAGTCCAACAGAAATTACTTACTTGTAAAGATCCCACTTTAGATGAAGTGGTAGATATCGCTAAAAGCATCGAAAGATCAATGGATGATGCAAAACAACTTGAGTCCGCATTATCGAATTCAACTGTTTCTGGAGCAATCAACTCTAAGCCTTCATCTCTTGGTTCATCTTCTGGTTCTTCATGGAATGCTCCAAGAAGACCCATTACATTTAGAAGTGGAAGAGGTTTTACACCTAATAGGGCTGGAAGAATGTTTACATCCAATAGACAAAACAATTATAACATAAGCTGTTATAGATGTGGGTCATCCACGCATGTGTCATCTTTCAAGAATTGTCCTGCACTCAACCGTCAGTGTACCAAATGTGGGAAAATGGGACATTTTGCAAATGTTTGCATGGGAGGTAGAAGAGGCAATGTGAGATGTGTAGTCAATGATTCTGAAGGTATATCTAATGATTTTGATGGTCAATTCAGTGACGAAGTCACTAATCAGGAATATCTTGTGGTTGTTAAAAATTGTACCAACAACTGTGTTACACAAAGTATTGCGGATCCAGAGATTGATGTTATCATTGACAGCAATCACATTCAACTTCTTGTCGATACTGGTGCTCGCATCACCATAGTGTCGCAAGACAAATATCTTGTGTATTGGTCTAACAAGAATCTATTAGCTCCCGATATATTTACGGTTGCCTTTGAGGGTAGTAAAATTGACCTTCTGGGTTATTTTTGGGCAAGTATTAGTGTTTTCGATTCAACTATCAATGGTAAAGTTTATGTAGCCAAACGAGGTATCAATGTCCTTGGTCTTTTACATCAAGCAGAATTTGGTCTTACTATTAAACCTGGTCTACCTAATCCAGTTTTTATTGACAAACAAAGTCACTCTAATCTTAGTACTAGTATTGGCTCTACTGTTGTCCCTCAGTTAAGTACTTCTTGGGAAAAGAAATAAGCAAAGATTTTTGAGGACCGGTTAGGTAAAATTACAAATTTCCAACATTCTATCAAAGTTAAGGATGGTTCATTACCAATTAAACATAAACTTCGCAATGTTCCTTTAAGTATTAGAAATGATCTCTCAAAACATTTGCAATCTTTGTGTGAGCAAGGCATAATAGAGAAGGTTGAGTCTACACTTTGGCTTTCTCCCATAGTTTTGGCTAAAAAGAGATATGGGGATCTGAGGATGTGTGTTGACTTGAGGAGTCTCAACGAAGCTATTTGGGTTGATAGTTTTCCTCTTCCGCGTATAGAAGATCTTATCGCCAAAGTAGGAAATTCTTCTTGGTTCACCAAACTTGATCTTAAAGCTGCTTACCACCAAGTTGAATTGCATCCTCAGTCCCGACATCTGACAGCGTTTGTTACTCCTGATGGGGTTTTTCAATTTTGTCGTCTTCCTTTTGGTCTTGCTTCAGCTGCAGCATTATTTCAGAGACTAATGACAGAAATGTTTAGTGATGACCGAAATGTTGTGGTTTTTCAGGATGATATCCTTATTTTTTCGGAAAATGAAGTTGAACATGATGCTGTGATTGATAGAGGTGCCGATCACAATCCGGTAAAAACCGGGTACGAACCGTCGGACGGAGCATATTCTCCGTCCGACGCGTACCCGGTCGTCAAAATATACAAACATGGAATTACGATTCGCACGGGTACACCATTACCGTACGAATCGTAAAAAAGACCGACCGTACAAAAAACACCTACCAATGCGATCCGGGAAAGCGCCGACCTGACGTCGGGACGCACGCAGCCAGCCATTCACGACCCAGGAATCACGATTCGCACCGACGTCACCCCGCACGGTGAATATTTTGCGGCAGCCAAAAACTGCCGGGAAATCAGGACGACGCGAACAAGGACCACCAGTACGCGACAGACAGACGACGACGCGAACAAGGAGGACCAGTACGTGACGGACAGACATGGACCCGAACCTACGAGTCATCCCTGCCCTCATAGCAGTCCACCTCCTCTACAGGTTACGACGCAGACGCCGCAGAAGGTCAGAATAACTAAGGGAGGGGGGAAAGTGGGGTGGGGCGGGGGTGGCACTACCAGGGCAGGCCACAAAACAACCACATGAGTGACACACTACACATGGCCTGGACATACCTGACTCCCATGCCCTGGTCACCACGAGGGGGTGGGGGCGTGTCCTGATAATCCAGCGACCGCCACAACGGAAGTCCGTCACCACGCGAACCGGCAACACAACCAGACAGGTACGTCCCGTACCCACGCCTGAAGAGCGTGGGTACGAGTCGGACCACGCCCACACACGTCACCCCAACAATGGTGGGACGGATCGCACCCACGTGGCAAAGGCCTGGGTACGGGCCGCACAAACATCACATAGCGTGGGGACGGATATGTACAGACCCTACCCCCACCCCGTATGCAAGGAGCGTACCCCCCACCCCAACAGTGAAAGTACGACCCGTACCCCCACCCGCGTATGCAAGGAGCGTACCCCCCTGCCCAACAGTGTAAGTACGACCCGTACCCCCACCCACGAATGCATGGAGCGTACCCCCCATGCCAACAGTGTAAGTACGACTCGAACCCCCACCCACGAATGCAAGGAGCGTACCCCCCAGCCCAACAGTGTAAGTACGACCTGTACCCCCACCCACGAATGCAAGGAGCGTACCCCCCACCCCAACAGTGTAAGTACGACCCGTACCCCCACCCGCGAATGCAAGGAGCGTACCCCCCTGCCCAACAGTGTAAGTACGACCCGTACCCACACCCGCGGATGTACGGAGCGTACCCCCAGCCCAACAGTGTAAGTACGACCCGTACCCACACCCGCGGACGTACGGAGCGTACCCCCAGCCCAACAGTGTAAGTACGACCCGTACCCCCACCCGCGGACGTACGGAGCGTACCCCCAGCCCAACAGTGTAAGTACGACCCGTACCCCCACCCGCGAATGCAAGGAGCGTACCCCCCTGCCCAACAGTGTAAGTACGACCCGTACCCCCACCCGCGAATGCAAGGAGCGTACCCCCCTGCCCAACAGTGTAAGTACGACCCATACCCACACCCGCGGACGTACGGAGCGTACCCCCAGCCCAACAGTGTAAGTACGACCCGTACCCCCACCCGCGGACGTACGGAGCGTACCCCCAGCCCAACAGTGTAAGTACGACCCGTACCCCCACCCGCGGACGTACGGAGCGTACCCCCAGCCCAACAGTGTAAGTACGACCCGTACCCCCACCCGCGGACGTACGGAGCGTACCCCCAGCCCAACAGTGTAAGTACGACCCGTACCCCCACCCGCGGACGTACGGAGCGTACCCCCAGCCCAACAGTGTAAGTACGACCCGTACCCCCACCCGCGGACGTACGGAGCGTACCCCCAGCCCAACAGTGTAAGTACGACCCGTACCCCCACCCGCGAATGCAAGGAGCGTACCCCCCTGCCCAACAGTGTAAGTACGACCCATACCCCCACCCGCGTATGCATGGAGCGTACCCCCCATGCCAACAGTGTAAGTACGACTCGAACCCCCACCCACGAATGCAAGGAGCGTACCCCCCTGCCCAACAGTGTAAGTACGACCCGTACCCACACCCGCGGACGTACGGAGCGTACCCCCACCACACCAGTGTCAGTAGACTCGTACCCTCACCGCTAATGCAGTGTGCGTAACCCCACCGTGTATGTGCCAAGCGCACATATCCAGAAATCGGAGGTGTGTGTGCAGAGTCCACCCAGCAGTGCCCTGAGACAGGAGTGGTGGGTGTGGAGTCCTCCCAGCAGTGCCCTGAGACAGGAGGGGTGGGTGCCCATCACTCCCAGCAGTGCCCAGAGACAGGAGGGGTGTGTGCAGAGTCCTCCCAGCAGTGCCCTGAGACAGGAGGGGTGGGTGCAGAGTCCTCCCAGCAGTGCCCTGAGACAGGAGGGGTGGGTGCCCATCACTCCCAGCAGTGCCCAGAGACAGGAGGGGTGTGTGCAGAGTCCTCCCAGCAGTGCCCTGAGACAGGAGGGGTGGGTGCAGAGTCCTCCCAGCAGTGCCCTGAGACTGGAGGGGTGTAACACATGTGTGTGAGGCCAGAATTATCCACATGCATACTGGCTACAAGGGAACATGTCCCCATGAACTCATGTCAACAGACTCCACACACAAGTACAGTGATCACCAAGGATGCCACGATTGTCGCAGGTGGAGACATGGCCCTGCATGCATGGCCAAAGTAGAAGGGCTCCGTCACACACACAGCTCATGTAGACACAGCTCTGCTCTAAACATTGGGAACACCCTGCAGGGAAGAAAGCTGGGTACACAGAGGAAGGAATACACCCTTGGACAAGTGCACCATGCAGTAACTGCCTACATGAACAAAGAAAGTTAGCCAACACCTTGTGATGGCACACAGATCACAGGGTCCCACCAATGAGCAGTACACTACTACATATCCCACACACCCAAACCCTTACACACCACCCAAAACCATGTAGCAGCCCCACCAACACCAATACCAGCATAGCAGTAGTGTGATAATGAAAACAAAATTAAGCTTTATTCTGCAGGAGCACAATGTCCGTGGATCGCAGGCAGTTCAATCTTCACAAAGCCCATAGGGCAGTCAATGATTCTCAGCTGGATGGGGGACACAGTGGGATGCGTGTCCCCTACCTTGCCTGCACAGTCAAATGGCATCGTCTTCCACACTTTTGAGGGCATCAGGGGGGGGGGGAGCAACAGGCACTGCAGGGACATCAGGGCAAAGGGGCGGCGTTGTGGGTGCAGGGATGGAGGAGTCCACCACAGGGGGTGTGTCAGTGCCAAAGGCGGAGGCCAGGATGGCACTACACACCTTTGCAAGGTCATCCAGGGAGTCCCCTGCACCCGAAGGGACCTCAGGCCCCAAGGAGGGGGGGGGGTCAGAGGGATGGGTCGCAGCGCCACCGGGGGAGGGTGGAGACAGGGGGGGAGACTCAACCACCCTGACCGGGGACCTCCGTGACCGCTTGCGTGGTGGTGTAACTGTGGGGCTCAGGGACAGAGCGGCCATGAAGGAGTCCTTGGGGAGATGTGGCCAGGAGAGCTGAGGGGAGGGGATTTGGAGGGAGTGGACTGGGTGGAATGCGGACTCCCACTATGGCTGCGTGTCACACGTTTGCCCCCCGACCCAGTGGGTGTGCCTACCTCACCCTGTGTGTGCGTGTCAGGAGGAGTGCGGTGGACCTTCCCTGCTGGTGTGGTGCCCGTGTCCGTTGATGTGGGTGCATGCCGACGTCTGGGTGTACGTGTGACAGGCATGGGAGTGGGAAGTGTGGATGGGGCAGGGGTAGGTGGGGGGAGGTCGCGCTGCAGGAGACCCACTGCTGCAGTCAGTGTGGAGTCGATGGACCTCAGCAAGTTGCGTTGGTCAGCCTGCGATGAATGAATGCCCTCCAAGAAAGCCTCGATGTTGGTGAGGGTTTTGCCGTGGGCATGGAGGACATTAAGGATCGCAGCCTGACCAACCTGCAGTTGCCGCTGGATGTCCACAGACTCTGCATTGGCGGCAGCAGTGGAGACAGGGGCAGGGGGCGCGGTGCCTGGCAGGAAGGAGACATGCTGTGACCGGGCACGCTGGGAAGGGACACGAGCAAGTGGTAGGCGGCTGGTGGAAACTGAGGGGGCGGTGCGAGGTGTTGTTCCGCTGTCAGCTGCTGGTGCAGCCTCCGCCCACTCGGAGACATCGTCCCCGGACCTGTCAGCTTCGTAGTCTGATGTGCCAGTCGACAGGTCCTCGGCCACACTCTCCTCCGCCTCTGTCCCACTCGATGTGCCAGCCCCGATGTCACGGCTGGCACTGGTGCTCGGTCCCTCCGCCTGGTCTGTGTCCATGTCTCCCTCTGTGTCCCCCGACGATGCTGTGGGCAGGGTGGAGAGACAGAAATTATTCAGACACCTGTACACATCTGTCACATGAGTCCAATCTACATAGGTAACATTGCATGGCCTGAAAAGGAAGATCCCTAACATCTACTGAACAGGGTACCGATGTAGGGCATGCAACACACAGTTGGTTGAGCCACCATGCCACTGAAATACCATGGAGAGCATGAGACAATAGCTAAACACAGGAAAAGGAGTCTGACATAGCACCCAGGTCCTGGGGACAATCCAGCACTGCATCTGCACCACACAGCGTTTGCGAAAATACCGATGACCAGGGACCATATCCATGAACTTGAGACACATGCTGCATAGGTAATGCTGAAAACATGCACAACATGACTCGGTCACTGCACATTGCGTGTGTGTCCAGGCACATCACACACTGCCCAGACCCAGCAAGTGGTAATCAGGATTTAACACATAGGCATTGCCCGCCCCAACAAGACCCTACACGAGGCAAATTGTGGAGACACAGGTGGCACCAACATCTCATGGTCTGGGTGATACACACAGGGGCAGGCAAAAAGCAAGATTGGACGCCAAACAGCCAAGGTGCGCCTGTACAAATGATGAGGTACCAGTGCCCATCCTCAGATGAGTATAACAAGACACACAGGCACTGGCAACTGTGAGTATGAAGAAGGACAATCAGGTCAGGCTGCACAGTGGACACCTGTACAAATTAGCACGTCTATATACATGGTGACAGGGGACAATGGCACAGAGCACAACTTACGCTGTAGACACTGACAGTGGCCACGTTCATGATGACACATACACCACTGAGGAAAAGGTGCCCCAGGGGACAGTAGTGGGCACGCAACTACATGCTACTGAATGGTAATGACAGCAACACACGTCACCATCCCTGCACTATGTGTATCGCACAGTCATGCACATCATGTCACAGGCCACTACATAGGACATGCGCGCTGTAAGGCATGACACATGAGAGACCAACTCCCATGTCTGGAGTCAGCATCAGTGCCAACTGACATGGAACCCACATGCAGTGAACTTGACAGTGCACAGGCAAGGTCCCACAACCTGTTACACACCACCCCCACACATGATGCTACAGACATTGTTCCCGTGGACAAAGCGCCAGCCTACATTACCCTGGGAAGGAGTGACTACACACAGACCAGGGAACACATTGCAAGGAGGGGAAGGGTGGCAGGGGCACAGCGCTATACTGGGCCAAACAGGATCTGCACAGCACCTTTAAACCCTGCCAGTGGATTCATGCTACTGTGCCCTTACAAATGCCGGTGACACACAACAAACACACATGTACCTACCCCCTTCCGGCTGCTGCATCGCCTGTAAGCGCCTCTCCAGGTCTGGAAAGACCACCGGCAGCACACGCCTGTGGAGGTGGCTCAGACGGCGGCGGCCGCGGTTCTTGTGGCTCTCAGGTGAGTCCCCCAGCAGGAGCCGTGCAATCCTCCGCGTCCAGCACCGGATATCCTGCCAGCGTTTCCTCACCTGGGCCAGGCGCCGCCTCCGACCATCCACACCCCTCACGGCACTGACGGCGGTCAGCCAGATCTGCTCCTTGGCAGTGGCGCCTACCTGTGAGGAGGAACAAGTGACACCACATCAATACACCAGCCACATGTCACAGAGAGACATATGGGTACAAATTAGCTGGTAACAACAAGGCATGTCATGCAGCCAACGCATTGCACCTTTGTCATAGGGACATCATCCCCTGGTGAGGGAAAAAGCAGTACGTGCCACAGTGGGTACACAGGTGGAATGATGGCAATGTCACAATCAATGATCTAGGCTCACACTGTGCATCACACCCACCCCTCCTGGCTCAGGGAACTGCTGGGAGGACTCTGCACCCACCCCTCCTGTCTCAGGGCACTGCTGGGAGGACTCTGCACACACCCCTCCTGTGTCAGGGCACTGCTGGGAGGACTCTGCACACACCCCTCCTGTCTCAGGGCACTGCTGTGAGGACTCCACACCCACCCCTCCTGTGTCAGGGCACTGCTGTGAGTGATAGGCCCCCACCCCTCCTGTCTCAGGGCACTGCTGTGAGGACTCCACACCCACCCCTCCTGTCTCAGGGCACTGCTGTGAGGACTCCACACCCACCCCTCCTGTCTCAGGGCACTGCTGGGAGGACTCTGCACCCACCCCTCCTGTCTCAGGGCACTGCTGGGAGGACTCTGCACACACCCCTCCTGTCTCAGGGCACTGCTGTGAGTGATAGGCCCCCACCCCTCCTGTCTCAGGGCACTGCTGTGAGGACTCCACACCCACCCCTCCTGTCTCAGGGCACTGCTGTGAGTGATAGGCCCCCACCCCTCCTGTCTCAGGGCACTGCTGGGAGACATCAGGCACCCCCCCCCCTGGGACACCCCCGACAGTACATGGCATGTGTGTTACACCTGGACGCAATGGCGGAAGTCACAGTCACCACATAGGGACAGTCTGTGGCAGTGGCCTATGCACTCACCTGATAACCTGGTCGCCCATACAGCATGGAGTACTGTGGGAGGATCACATCCAGCAGAGCCATGTTCTCCTCCAGGGTGAATGGCTGTGTCCTCTCCACAGCCCTTGACATGGTTCCAGGGAATCAGTAGCAGCAGCTGGGTCGACGAATGCAAAGATGTGCAGGCAAGTGCTCCCTCATGGGACCTGGCTGCCTTATATGTGCCCTTCTGCCCAGTCTCATGCACAGGAGTACAGAGAGATTGGTCACTCACATTTGCATCCTATGTTTCCACCAATCCCTTCAAACCTAGCAGTCTGTGGGTTCTCTATCGGTTTCATTCTCCTGCATGATGTCAGCCCCACAAACACATTGCAACAAAGTAGACAAATCCCAACTGACTTCTGCTGTGCACCTTCCAGAACAATTTCCAATTTTGAACTTGGTCTCCATGACAACCAGCATGCATGTAGGCCTTAATACTTGTCCCCCATGTAATTTGGAGCATCACACACAGGTACGGTGCGTGTGGGGGCCCTAGGGCACCCCAAATGCATGGCAACGGCCCGTACATGCATGCCTACGCTCTCCATCACTTTTGGTCTGCACGCGTATGCGTACTCGTAGTGGTACGGACCGAACACTCGCATCTACGCTCACTATCACTACGGGTACGCATACGCGTGCAGACCCATAGTGATAGTGAGCGTAGATGCGAGTGTACGGTCCGTACCACTACGGGTACGCATACGCGTGCAGACCCATAGTGATAGTGAGCGTAGATGCGAGTGTACAGTCCGTACCACTACGGGTACGCATACGCGTGCAGACCCATAGTGATAGTGAGCGTAGATGCGAGTGTACGGTCCGTACCACTACGGGTACGCATACGCGTGCAGACCCATAGTGATAGTGAGCGTAGATGCGAGTGTACGGTCCGTACCACTATGGGTCTTTACGCGTATGCGTACCCGTAGTGGTACGGACCGTACACTCGCATCTACGCTCACTATCACTATGGGTCTGCACGCGTATGCGTACCCGTAGTGGTACGGACCGTACACTCGCATCTACGCTCACTATCACTATGGGTCTGCACGCGTATGCGTACCCGTAGTGGTACGGACCGTACACTCGCATCTACGCTCACTATCACTATGGGTCTGCACGCGTATGCGTACCCGTAGTGGTACGGACCGTACACTCGCATCTACGCTCACTATCACTATGGGTCTGCGCGCGTATGCGTACCCGTAGTGGGACGGACCGTACACTCGCATCTACGCTCGCCATCACGATGGGTACACATACGGCAGCACTCCCACAGTGATTTGGGAACATGCACAGGCCCTCTCAGCAGCAGTACGGCGGATTTTACACATCACTGTGGTGATAGGCGACACACATGTCGGAATAGGGCGGACATACTTGTCCATGGATGGACATACTTGTCCAGGAATGGACACCAAGGCATCGTCTGTGCATTACCACATGTGTTGGGCACAGGTGTCACAGGCTGTGATGTGGAACATGCCTCCTGAGTGGAGAAGGCACCAGATGTATGATGAGATGTGTACATGTGTACTGTGTGAGGGTGCAATGTGTGCCAGGCATGCCCTTGACTCCTTTGACATGTGTGCATGTGGGACTGCGCACTTGGGGTGAGCGTCACTGGCATGGCACGGACACCAACACACGGAAGTGTCCCATGATGCCCGGTACAGGGGTCATGACACATGACTCATCACTACCCACAGTGCACAATGTGACTATGCCATATATGTGTCCGGGATTTACATCGGGTTGATGTTGTTGCACCCTCAAAAGCTGCAGCCGTTGCAGCAACCAACATGTGGCTGTGTGTAGATTGTCATTGCACACTGTTCCCAACACCATGCCACATGTGTTACCGGATGTGAGGTGCACATGTATGCAAGGGACACGGAGTAGCGTGACAAGGCCATGTCAGCAAACTCACAAGGAATGTGTGGGGAGTCATGACATGTGCACCTTCATGGCAAGGTGTGTGGGCTGGACTAGTGTAATGTCATGTGACCTGTGGCTCAAGTGTTCCGCTGCCAGTCTCTGCAATCAGCATCACACTTCTGCTGATGTGTGGGTGTATGTCACTCCTGTCTTGCGTCGGGCAGTGCACTTGCACTGGGACACAGCTATTCCCATGGCGTGGCATGGGGAGGTTCTCAATCACCGTGTGTAGCTGGGTCTTGGAAGGAGTGTCACCTTGCATCCATACGTGTCCTGGGCATGTAGCACATGCCTGACTCCCTATGTGGCATGTGTGTATTGCCAGATTTACATGTGCTCAGTAGACATGAGTTGTTCTCGTAGTGCACTCACTCTTCCTTGTCACTTCCAAATTACTGCAGAGCGCCTCCTGTTGCCCGAAGAATTCCAGACTTGGCCACCATGCAGGAGAATGACAGGATCCGGCTCTACCGCTTCACCCAACCGTTGATTCTGGAGCTGACGGCGAGACTGGCACCACACCTGCAACCGCAGCACAGGTATCCTACGGCACTGACACCCCAGCTGAAGGTAATGGCTGCCCTA
This sequence comes from Triturus cristatus, assembly GCF_964204655.1. Lineage (NCBI taxonomy): Eukaryota > Metazoa > Chordata > Amphibia > Caudata > Salamandridae > Triturus > Triturus cristatus. Next base: position 164,268,752 of record NC_140585.1, read on the forward strand.
CATTTCCTTGCCACGGGTACCTTCCAAAATACCATAGCTCATGTTGGTGGCATGTCCCAGAGCATGTTCAGCGGTGTGCTGCATGATTTCTTGGAGGCCATGTTGAATCACCTGGATGACTTCATCAAGTTCCCAACCCCTGAACAGATGACTGAGGTCAAGCGTGGTTTCTATGCCCTGGGAGGGATGCCCCATGTCATTGGGTCCATAGATGGGACACATGTAGGTTTGGTACCACCACACGCACGGGAGGTGGCGTACCGCAATCGGAAGCACTACCACTCCATCAATGCCCTTGTGGTGTGTCTGTCCAACATGGTGATTTCACATGTCTGTGCTCGTTTTCCAGGATCAGCACACGATGCCTACATCATGAGGCGTAGCGGGATGCCTGATATGATGATGCAGCTGCGCAACGAACGTGCATGTGTTGTTGGTGGGTACAGTCTGTCTGTCCTGTATTCTGTTTGGCCGAGCAGCACTACCGCTTCGCCAGTTCTAACGATATCCATGTGCTTTCCATTTAGGGGACGCTGGCTATCCCAACATGCCTTGGCTGCTGACACCTCTCCGCAACCCCATCACGCCGGCCCAGCTCCGCTACAACACCGCCCATGGCCGGACAAGGCGAGTGATAGAGAGGATGTTTGGCATGCTGAAGAGCCGATTCCAGTGCCTCCACAAGACCGGCGGCGCACTCCCATATGCCCCGGTGAAGGTCTGCAAGATCTTCATGGTCTGCTGCATGCTGCACAACATGGCAGTTGAAAGAGCTGTGCCCCTCATCCTGGATCAAGATGACGAGGACCATCCACCCGTGGAGGACGAAGGGCTTGGCAATGGGGCTAGTGATGTGGAGGATGTGGAGCCGCAAGAGGACATCCGGACTCGGCTCATACGCGACTTCTTTGCTTAGTGGTGAGTACCAGGGTCTGAGTGTGCACGCATTGGTCCCCGTGTGGCATGCGTTGTGATGTGTGTCTCCACCTGCATGTATGGCACGTGGGTCAGAGGTGTGTGTGGGTGTGTCACTGGAGTGATGGTGGCAGTGATGGTAGTATTTCCCCAGGCATAATTGTGACCTAGCATGTTGTCATACATACATGTGTCGAGTAAATGCACATGCAAGTGGCTGTGCTTCTTGTGGCTGACTTCTTGTGTGTCTCTCTTCCCCAGGTACCTGCGCATGCCGTTTGCTGGTTGCATTGTTGTGGCACTGCTATTCCTCATGGACATGGCATCGTGGGCTGACTCAGCGTTACAGGCACGGACACGTTTGGAAGTCTCCATGGGGTAAGGGATGCATCTGGGGTGTATTGGGTGTGGCAGTTGTTCACGATGTGTGCACACTGCCCCGGTCGGGGTTTGGGTCCTCTGCAGACATGTGGCATCCCCATGGGACACGACATGCAGCTGGGTACACCTGAATAGATGGGCTGCCTGGTTGTCAGTCATCAGTGATGGGATGGTGGATTGTGATGAAGGCATCAATGTGTGTGACACTGCCCTCGGACACATACGGTTAACATTGTCTTGACATGGCGTGGGACTTCCACATCAGCGGATGTATGGTGTATGGCAGTCTCTCCGTGAGCAGCTGTGGGTATTTAGCTATTATCCGACACTTGTGTGCCAGTTCCATGGCTATCACGCATTTGTGCTGCAGAAGGGGGGTGCCAGTGTTGGAGCCACATGTTACTCCACATGATGTGTTCATGTGTACTTCAAGTTGCCTCTGCAATCCCAAACACATGACTATTAAAGGTGTCCCTATGCCTCCAAGGTGCCTCTTCTCAGTCAATGCTGGTGTGTTGGCACGGTGCATCCTGCATGTCTGGCATGGTATTCCCTGATTGTGGCTATGTGTCAATGTGTCGAGTGGCAAGATGCAAGCTGTGTGTGTGTGCTGAGACTGTGTAATGGGCATGATGTCCATGACTGTGTGGGTATTGTGACATGTGCCATCCCCATGCATCCAACGTTGTCCATGACCCCATTCTCTGCATCCACCGGACTCAAGCTTGCAGGACATGGTTCTGCCACCTGTCTACACGTACCTGGGTGCCCCCCAGGACACGGGCCAGGATCCCTGACCTCTGCGCATGACTGTTGCTGTACTCAATGTGTCTGTCAGCACGGTTGTTCGGCCACCCCCTCAGCTGGTTCTGACCATCACGGGTGTGTATGGTGCTCCATGTCTGTCTTGCCTAGAAAACTGTGACCCATGTGTCCTGTGCCAGACTCAGGCCCCAGGGTGTGGATGGTTGAAGTGAACAGATGACTCAGGCATGTTTAGACTGTACAAGACACATGTTAGGTAATAATGCTACCAGCAGGCATCTACTCTTAATAGTGTGATTTATTATTGGGGGGGGGCCAAGTGAGGGCCTTTCCGGGATTAGGGAATCCAAAGTTCAGTAGGGGAGTTGGTGTCCTTGCCATTGGAAATCCTCAGAGTCCATGCCACAGTCTTTGTCAACATTGGTCAGCCAGTGACCAGCAGGGCCATGTGGCAGAGAATGTCTCTTGATGCTGTGATGCTGTTGCTCCAGTGGGCCAGGTGCCAGGCCAGGTGTCCTGGGAGATGGTGATGTAGCAGCCACCCTCACGGTCCTTTCCGTGGATGACCCGGCTTCCTGCGGGGAACCTCAGCAGCAGGCCGTGACGACGTCTGGGATGCTCCGTCGGATGTTTCCTCCTCCTCCTCATGATCCCTCCCTGTGGGTGGTGATGTTCTCCGCCTTCTGGCACAGGGAGGGTCGGCCATGGTGTCGGCCATCCGACGGAGTTCAGCGTGAATCCCCTGGGACGCCGTCACTTGCTGAGCCTGTCTGTCCTCCATCCTCCGTTGGTGTAGCTGTAGACAGGCTATTAGCTCCGCATGTTGCTGGGCCTGCTGGACCTTGATCCCCTCGAGGACGGACACAACCTGGGCCATGCCCGTGGTGTCCTGCCGGTATGAGTCCAGGATGTTACGGACATGGGAAAATACCGGATCCCCAGCCAACTGGTCAGGCTCGCGCCTCCGCCGCTCTCCACTCCCACCACCCCTGCCCACTTGCGTCTGGCCTGCACTTGTGGGCACATGGGGTCTCCGGGACCCCTGAGGGGTGGCATTGGCGTTGTCGCCTGCCTCCTCCTGGGTGCCCGGGACACCGTGTCCCTCCTGGCGAGCCTGGCTGCATTGTGGTGTTGGGGCAGGGATCCTGGGTGTCTCCTGGGATGTGGCAGGAGTGGGGGTGGTGGTTGGCACGGTTGTACCTGACGCAGGTGCTGCAGGTGGTTGGACACCAGAGGGGCCAGGTCGGTCGGGGTCGTCCGCAGAGTGGTGAGAGTGGTCGCTGCCGGTGGGATCGGTCTCCTGCAGATCCGGGTCCTGTGAGTGTTCCCCCCCAGTGTTGGGGGGTGCAGCACGACGTTGACCTGTGTGTGAGAGAGACAATGTTAATTTTGATCCATGCAACATCCATGTTTCATCCGTTACAAAGTTGGCACATTTCCTCTTGGAATTAGGATCTGTCTTGCATTCCACTCACAGTGCACTTGTGCATGTGTGTGTCCCTTGGGCACCAATTTGGCCCCTTTAACTATGTGTGGCACAGTCTTACTTGCTGCGTCAAGTGTGACTGCAGTCAGCAGTGGAGTGTGCATGTGTGCCGAGCTATGCGTTTGCGCCTTCCTTGTAGCACTGTACATGTGCACATGGAGTGGATCCACACACTCATATGATGCAGGTGGCTGTCCTTGTGCTCGTGTCCAGGTTGTAACATGGCCCTGCGTTTTGCCATGATGAAGAGGGGGGGTTCTGGCACTGGGCACCCTTGTCTACATGCACGCAGTCCACCTGCTGACGAGCAGACATTCCCACACACCAAAGGACTGATTTGCTCTCCCTGTGTCTCACTCCTTCTCTGTCCCCCTCTCCCTCCCTCTCTGTCCCCCTCTCCCTCCCTCCGTGTGTCAGCCTCCTCCCTCTGTCCGTCTCCCTCCCTCTCAGTCCCCCTCTCCCTCCCTCTCTGTCCCCCTCTCCCTCCCTCTGTGTCCCCCTCTCCCTCCCTCTCTGTCCCCCTCTCCCTCCCTCTCTGTCCCCCTCTCCCTCCCTCTCTGTCCCCCTCTCCCTCCCTCTGTGTCCCCCTCTCCCTCCCTCCGTGTGTCAGCCTCCTCCCTCTGTCCGTCTCCCTCCCTCTCAGTCCCCCTCTCCCTCCCTCTCTGTCCCCCTCTCCCACCCTCTGTGTCCCCCTCTCCCTCCCTCCGTGTGTCAGCCTCCTCCCTCTGTCCGTCTCCCTCCCTCTCAGTCCCCCTCTCCCTCCCTCTCTGTCCCCCTCTCCCTCCCTCTGTGTCCCCCTCTCCCTCCCTCCGTGTGTCAGCCTCCTCCCTCTGTCCGTCTCCCTCCCTCTCAGTCCCCCTCTCCCTCCCTCCCTGTCCCCCTCTCCCACCCTCTGTGTCCCCCTCTCCCTCCCTCCCTGTCCCCCTCTCCCACCCTCTGTGTCCCCCTCTCCCTCCCTCCGTGTGTCAGCCTCCTCCCTCTGTCCGTCTCCCTCCCTCTCAGTCCCCCTCTCCCTCCCTCTCTGTCCCCCTCTCCCTCCCTCTGTGTCCCCCTCTCCCTCCCTCCGTGTGTCAGCCTCCTCCCTCTGTCCGTCTCCCTCCCTCTCAGTCCCCCTCTCCCTCCCTCCCTGTCCCCCTCTCCCACCCTCTGTGTCCCCCTCTCCCTCCCTCCGTGTGTCAGCCTCCTCCCTCTGTCCGTCTCTCCCTCCCTCTCTGTCCCCCTCTCCCTCCCTCTGTGTCCCCCTCTCCCTCCCTCCGTGTGTCACCCTCTGTCACCTTGGCCCAGCTTCCTGGGCACACACTGTTAGCAGATCTTTGAGTGGCCCTTGGCCTGTTGATGTGAGTTTGTTTCTGATCTCCAGGCACCCATTTTGTCTGCTGTGTGTCTGTGCGCTGCTGCTGTGGTGGTGTGTGCTGCCACTCTTTCACACTGTTGGCTGTTCATTAGCTGCTGGCATGTGCAAAACAGTGCCTTCACCCCCATGTGTTGATGCAAGGCGTCCGCCATTTGCTGGCAAGTCATTCCTGTGTTGGGACACAGTGTTTGTCTGGCTGTGACCTAGGCCATATGGGCAGAGGGCATTGTTGTCTGCTTTGGAGTCGCACTATGTGATTCTTGGTGCCCAGCCTCCCGCCATCCGGGTTACCGTGTCATGTGTTGTTGTCTTCTGTGGCCTGTGACTTGACATTGTCCAGCTGGGTGCATGGGGCATGGTGGCAGCAGTGGCATGTGCCTGCTCATGGAGTGTGGTTGAGTAATGCGATGGCTTGTGGTGGTTGCGTGACTGTTATTGATTTTGGTTGTGGTTGCAGTTCCCCCCATGTGAGGTGCGTTGTTTGTGTACTCACCCGGGTCTCGGAGTCCTTCTACTCCTTCAACTGCCTCCACCGGCAGTATGGCCATCACCCTCTCCTCCCAGGGATGGTACTGTACGGCTCTGCGGGAGGGCCCTCCTCCGGTGGCGTTGGCCTGGTCGTGTTCCTCCTGCCTCTTGGCTCTGACCCTCCTCCGCAGATCGTACCACCTGTTCTGGCAATCCTGCTTGGTCCTCCTGGTGTCCGCAACAGCATTCACAGCATCGACGATGGTCTGCCACATGGCTGTTTTGGCTGCCTGGCTGGTGCTTCTGACCAATGTTCCAAAGATCTGTGGCTCGACTCTGAGGATTTGATCAACAAGGACCTCCAACTCTCGGTGACTGAACTTTGGATTCTTGGTAGTGGGCATGGTGAGGGGTGTGGGTGGGGATGGTGTGGGTGTGGGGGGGGGTGTGGATGTTGGGGGGGGGTGTGGATGGTTGTGTGTGTGTGTGAATGTGATGAGAGGGTGTTTGTGAGGGTGGTCGTTTGAAGGTGTGCAAGTGTAAGGTGTGGTGTAGCTTGCAGTCTGGTTCTGTGGTGTCTGGCAGCAGTGAGTCTGTTGGAAAGGCTCATGGTTTGTGTGTGTGGGCCCTTTTTATTGGTCCATGGGTGGGTGTGGCAGTTTTTGAATTTTGGGTGGGTGTGTTATAAGGAGTGGTGGTGTATTGGGCCTCTGTTTGTTTTTGGCAGTTGCAGGTCAGTGATTGTGTTATTTAAGTGGTTGTTGGCCATGTTTAGTGGCTGTGTGCCTTTCGACTGGTGTATTCTTGTGTTGTTTTATTTAGTCCTGGTTGTGTACGTGCGTTTTGAGCGTGTGTACGGTGTGTACATGGGCCATTTGGTTGTACGATTTTGTCCTTGTGTGTGGCTTTGTAAGACTCGTACATGCGGTTGTGATGTTGGGGCATGGGGTGCGCTCCGTACTTAGGAGGTTGTGTTGGGGGTGCGCCAGGAACGTACTGGGGTGGGGGTACGACTGGAACGTACTTGGGTGTAGGTACACGGGGGGTACGACACGTACAGGGGTGGGGGGGTGTACATTGACGGTGGTACGACACGTACTGGGGTGGGGGGGTGTACATTGACGGTGGTACGACACGTCCTGGGGTGGGGGTATGACTGGAACGTACTTGGGTGTAGGTACACGGGGGGTACGACACGTCCAGGGGTGGGGGTACGACTGGAACGTACTGGGGTGTAGGTACACGGGGGGTACGACACGTACAGGGGTGGGGGGTGTACATTGACGGTGGTACGACACGTACTGGGGTGGGGGTACGACTGGAACGTACTTGGGTGTAGGTACACGGGGGGTACGACACGTCCAGGGGTGGGGGTACGACTGGAACGTACTGGGGTGTAGGTACACGGGGGGTACGACACGTACAGGGGTGGGGGGTGTACATTGACGGTGGTACGACACGTACTGGGGTGGGGGTACGACTGGAACGTACTGGGGTGTAGGTACACGGGGGGTACGACACGTCCTGGGGTGGGGGTACGACTCGAACGTACTTGGGTGTAGGTACACGGGGGTACGACACGTACAGGGGTGGGGGTACGACTGGAACGTACTTGGGTGTAGGTACACGGGGGGTACGACACGTCCTGGGGTGGGGGTACGACTCGAATGTACTTGGGTGTAGGTACACGGGGGGTACGACACGTACTGGGGTGGGGGGGTGTACATTGACGGTGGTGCGACACGTACTGGGGTGGGGGGGTGTACATTGACGGTGGTACGACACATCCTGGGGTGGGGGTACGACTGGAACGTACTGGGGTGTAGGTACACGGGGGGTATGACACGTACTGGGGTGGGGGTACGACTGGAATGTACTGGGGTGTACATAGACGGTGGTACGACACGTACAGGGGTGGGGGGGTGTACATTGACGGGGGTATGACACGTCCAGGGGTGGGGGTACGACTGGAACGTACTGGGGTGGGGGTACACGGGGGTACGACACGTACAGGGGTGGGGGGGTGTACATTGACGGGGGTATGACACGTACTGGGGTGGGGGTTCGACTGGAACGTACTGGGGTGTACCTAGACGGTGGTACGACACGTACTGGGGTGGGGGGGTGTACATTGACGGTGGTACGACACGTACTGGGGTGGGGGGGTGTACATTGACGGTGGTACGACACGTCCTGGGGTGGGGGTACGACTGGAACGTACTTGGGTGTAGGTACACGGGGGGTATGACACGTACTGGGGTGGGGGTACGACTGGAATGTACTGGGGTGTACATAGACGGTGGTACGACACGTACAGGGGTGGGGGGGTGTACATTGACGGTGGTACGACATGTCCTGGGGTGGGGGTACGACTGGAACGTACTTGGGTGTAGGTACACGGGGGGTACGACACGTCCAGGGGTGGGGGTACGACTGGAACGTACTGGGGTGGGGGTACACGGGGGTACGACACGTACAGGGGTGGGGGGGTGTACATTGACGGTGGTACGACACGTCCTGGGGTGGGGGTACGACTGGAACGTACTTGGGTGTAGGTACACGGGGGGTACGACACGTCCAGGGGTGGGGGTACGACTGGAACGTACTGGGGTGGGGGTACACGGGGGTACGACACGTACAGGGGTGGGGGGGTGTACATTGACGGGGGTATGACACGTACTGGGTTGGGGGTTCGACTGGAACGTACTGGGGTGTACCTAGACGGGTGGGGGTATACATACACGGGGGGTACGTGTCGGACGTACGGGGGCTGGGGGGAGTGTTGGGCGCGTATGCGGGCACATGTCTCCATGGTTGCTATGGGTGTTCGGTGCGGACGGTGTTTTTTCCATACGGTTGTACGCTCGGACGCACGGGATGGATCGTGATTCCTCGGTCGGACTTGGCTTTTCACGTTTGTAAGGTAAATCGTCCGAGGACGTGTCGGACACATTTTCCGACCCGAGGACGTGTGGGGAATGATTCCCAGTGCGGTTCGTATGGACTTTTTACCATGCAAATCGTGATTGCCAGTTCGTACGGCACTTGTACGATTCGTACGGTAAAAAGACCCGATACGAGTCGCACGGGGGAATTTTTTACCGGATCGTGATCGGCACCAGAGTGTTCAATATTTTGTCGAATAGAGGTGTCACTTTACAAAAGAGTAAATGCATTTTCAAAGTAAGAGAAATTGAGTACTTAGGACATGTCATCTCGGAGCAAGGAATCAGACCCAGACCAGGCCTTATTAAAAGTATAATTGAGGTTCCCTCTCCTCAAAACAAAGAACAACTAATGTCATTTCTAGGCCTCTGTGAGTTCTATTCCAAATTTATGAAAGATTTTGCTAAAACTACGGAATGTTTCAGGGCATTACTTAAGAAAGGTGCAGATTATGTATGGTCTGACGAATGCCAAAAAGGTTTTCAGGCCATTAAAACTCATATTGTCAAAGCACCTGCTTTGCAACCATTTAAAGAAGGAAATCAAACTGTCATCACGGTTGATGCTTCTGATTATGGTTTAGGAGCGATTCTATCACAGTATGCTTGTGGGAAAGAGTATACAGTTGGTTTTGCTTCCAGGACTCTTCGTCCGGTTGAACGGAAGTACTCTGTGATTGAAAAAGAGCTTTTAGCCTGTGTGTGGAGTGTGGAAAAATTTAAGCAATATGTTTGGGGTAGATCTTTTATTTTAAAAACTGACCATAGACCCCCTTGTAGATATTCTTTCCGGTAAAAATATCAAGCGTACCACTGCACGCATAGCACGTCTGTCAACAAAACTTATTGAATACACTTTTAGTGTAGAGTACATCCCTGGAGGGAAAAATTGTAGAGCTGACTGTCTGTCGAGACTTCCTATTTCAGACCCGGATGAACAAGATTGGGAAAGTGAAGTTGAGGAATGTTTTGTAGCTCTTATTAGTCAAGAGAATTTATCATTTGCAGAGGAAGATTGGATTATACAAATTGACAAAGATCCGGTTTTAAAAGAGGTTGCATCTTTGATAAGAAAAGGATGGCCGAAAGAGAAGTGTTTATCACCTGAACTTCAAATGTTCTGGAAAGTCAGTAGTGAACTTTCAGTAGAAAGTGGTAAAATAATTAGGGGTGACAAACTCATTCCTCCCAGTATTTATCGTGAGAAAATTGTTTTGGCCGCGCATTCTGGTCATCTTGGGTCAACTATTACTAAAAGAAAAGTCAGGAATGATTTTTGGTGGCCCAGAATGGATATTCAAATAGATACTTTGGTCAGAAATTGTTCACGTTGCAATACCAGTGATAAAGTGTTAGTACTTGAAGGTACTGTTGAGTCACCTGTTGTTCCTCCAAGTAGAGCATGGCAAAAAATTGGAATGGACTTTCTTGGTCCGTTTCATGTTCTTCCCTCTACTTCAAAGTATTTTTTGGTTATTATTGACCATCTCTCCAGGTGGGTTGAAGTCTAGCCCATCTCTGCACCAAATTCTAAAAGTGTTATCAATTGTTTGAACAACATTTTTGCTAGAGAAGGCTGTCCTGAAGAAATTCTTACGGACAATGGGGTGCAATTTGTATCACATGAAATGACCACTTTCTTAAATTCCTGTGGCATAAAACATACTAGAACTCCCTTATATCATCCACAGAGTAATGGTAAGACAGAAAGATTTAACAGAGTTGTAGTAGAATGTGTACAAGCAGCGTTCAGATCTAGGTCTTGTGTTTTTCAAGCTGTTAGAGATCTTGTGTGGTCGTATCGCACATCACCTCATGTTACTACGAATTTCTCGCCGTTTGAACTTATGCGAGGAAGAAAAGCATCTAGCCAGGTATATCCTTTCTGGATGGTCAAATCTTATCATCAGGGTTGTGATTTGAAATGTTTATGGGAATCTGCATGGAAAACTTTGTGTGATGTTTCATCTAGATTCTGTCATTCTTCAAGTAAAAAAGAGCCACATAGATTGTCAATTGGAGATTGGGTTAGAGTTAAAAACCCAGTTTCGGTAAGGAAAGGATTCACTAAATTTCTAGAGCCACAACAAATTATAGAGGTACGTAAGAATGCTGTGAAATTGTTAAATGGTAATTGGTGGAGTACTTCTCGCACAGCGAAAGATCCATCTTTTTCTTCCAACAGTAGCAAATGCAATCAAAATGTTTCAGGAGGGGATGGTGTTAGGAAAAGCACTAGAATTTGTTCTAGACCTCGTAATTTGCAGGATTATGTATAATTGTTAGTAACTGTTTTTTTTATTGTTCACTGAAGAAAAAGTTGTTTTATTTAAGGGGGAAGTGTGGTGATGTCATGGCATTAGGTATGTGGAACTCTGTTAGGTCATTTAGAGTGTTGGTAGATTCTGTGATTCAGTGTTCTTTGTACTGTCAGTTGGATTCCTGGTCTGGAGACTCAAGGGACGGCTCTCTCTGTCTGCGAATAAATCTACAATTCAATCTTTGTGTACAAGTCTTCATTTCAGCTACTTTAATTTGATTTAATTGTATTATAGTGCTGCTATAATCTTTTTGTATAATAATAATAACAAAATAATTTTTTCTTACTTTGGTCTCTTGTTTCCCTCCTTGATGATTTATGCATTTCTTTAAAATTGTCCCTATAATTACTGGTTGAGACACTGTTGTTTGGATACTATAATTCACCCGGTCTCAACTGGGTATACGGGTTTACTCCTGTTTCACGTTCTTTCACTTACAAAAGTGGACACCATATACCAGGCCAGCTTCACATTGGTGTGCAGTGGTTGGGATTCAAGTCTGTATTGTTTTACCAGATAAATCTTTGTGTTGATTAATTGAAAAACCATCACTAATACCAATCACATATAATATAAGCTTAGAATAAGTAAGTTCTACTGAACTTAGGGTTGGTTAAGCCAAGAGTCTAACACACCCTTTCTCTAACCTCAGCGAGGTTAGTTCCCACTTAGTATGTCTTCAAAAGGAGATGCCTTTTGCTCATCTATGACTGCTAGTTACAGTGAACTTTCATTCCAAGAACTGAAAAGCACTGTGTGCCTCTAGGAAGCTGAAGAGAGGGAAAGCAGTTAACACTCAATGCCTCCTAGAGGTGTTACTCTTAGATGACCTCAGAAAAAACTGTGGGTCAGATGAACAGGACAGAGTGGGTGGACCAGGGAATGAAGATAGGCTAGGATGGGGGCCCCTCTATGACCTTGAATCTAACCCTGACCAGGTGGAGCCTGATGACTCCCACCTGAACAACTCGGATCTCCCAGAGGATACTGCAGGTGGTCTTGAGGAGGCCCCCTTTGTTCCTCGTGGGAGAGTGCACAGCAGACCAAGGCGGTCTAGATCCTTCTCTGCAGACTCCAATGCCTCAGGACAGGTTAGAGGGACCTGCATATCAAGGAAGAGGAAGAACTATTTGGATAGGGAATACCAACTTCTTGAACTTGAGAAAGCTAGGCTTAGGGCTCAGGCAAGAGCACTTGGCCCTTGACAAAGAGTCCCTAAAAGTCCAGAGAGTTAGGAAGACATTTGGACTAGATTTTCATGGTGGTAGCAACAAGGTCCCTAGAGTTAGAGAAACTTCTTTTGACCATAGAAACCTGAACAAAATAGTCCCTCCCTACCATGCTGGGGATGACATCCACAAATGGATGACTGCTTTAGAAAGGGCCTGTAAAATACAGAGGGTCCCTCAAGAGCAGTGGGCAGCTATCTTGTAGCTCACCTTTGCTGACAAAGGAAGATATAAGCTCCTCACTGTTAAAGAAGAGGATGTTGATAATTAGTCAGTTTTGAAGAGTGCTCTTAACCACTGTACACTACATGATTAAGTTCAGAGACACCAAGGGAAGCACAGACCCAGGACTTGGTAGATTTTGTGGGTAGTGCCACAAAGGCTCTGGAAGGCTGGCTACATGGCAGCAAGTTGCTGGACTACTTAGGATTGTACAATTTTATTATGATGGAGCAGATCCTTCATAATTGTCAGAAGCAGCTTTTACACCAGTACCTGCTGGACTCAGATCTGACTTCTCCCCAAGAATTGGGAAATAAGTCAGATAAATGGGTCAGAACCAGGGTTACTCTTTCGTTTATTATACGCTAATTATAACGAACAGCGCTGTATCAGTGTTTGACATTGTCTGTACTTGAAATTAGATTGCGGTGCTGTCTACAGCGGTTTTAACTTGGGTGTTTGTCCGCCCCTTATCACTTAACTATCATGCCGGTTAACAACAATGGAAGTAGTTTTTTACTTATATGTATAGCCGTGAATTTTCCTATGGCGACTGCTCATATTCACATCGGCGTGATTCCTTAAAGATACGCTTCCAATAAAACTAGATATTAAGCCATGTTTTCTTTGCGTCTGGATGTCATATGCCCATACAATTGTTTTATCCATGTTTGTTGCTATGTATTACTTGAGGTTACTTCCATACTTAGTGGGTTATATGTTTATTTAATACTTCTCAGATCATTGGAACCCATCTAACTTTGGTTCTTTGTGTGGAAGCGCAAGTTAAATTTATGCTTATAGCGCTGGCAACCCAAGAGCACCTTATTATATATTATACGTCATCTACTTTGGAGGGTAAGTGTTGTATTATCATCAATTACCATCCATTTTTTCTCATGAGGAACATGCCTCTGTACATTTATTACATTTAGAGGATTACCAATTTGAATATTTCTATATTTTCATACTTACCATGTGAGTTTATTAACATAGGATCTATATAGGCCATTTACTATTTCAGGAATAGTGGTCAGATATCTGTTCGGAGCTCTTTTTCTTTTGAGTTTTGATATATAGTAATTTTCAGGGTTGTCTTTTAATAATTTAAATATATTTATATATTTATATTTATCTTTTTACCAGATCACTTGTTTTGCTTTGAACCTTATTGATGAATGTAGAATTAAGACACATTACATTGCCTTATTCGTTTGGTCCGAAGACTTACGTTTGGTGAGTTTTGGATTCCCTTTTTCTTTCTTTTTTGTCTCTTTCTGTACTCTTACCCGATCTTCCTTGTTGTTTCTATCAACTTGTATCTTGTATTAACACCACAAGACACAATGGACCTTTCTTGCCATAGGTCCGTATATTCTCAATGCGCTGGTGAAACAGATTAATGAAATCCATAGACATATCTTATCCATAGAGATATTGTAACACTGTTTTTTATAAACCTGTTCGGATTTATTATTCAAACATTTTTGTTTTGTCATCTATGTCTCAGTTGCTCATTGTTTCAGATTGTATATATACATGTTTATTATTCTTTATGATTGGTTTTCATGTTTTTTGGTTGATCTCTGTGTCTGTGAAAGTTTTTAAACATTGGTAAAATTGTTTGTACCATATGACAGTGTTGTCTTAAGTTATATATGTTTGTTGTCCATAGATTATAAATGTCTTTCTATGTTGTTATGTTAATCATTTGCAGCCTTGAAGAAGTTCCAGTGTGGAACGAAACGCGTTGGCTGAGTATCTGTAAGAAAAATAAAGGAGTTAACTAAAGATACTGATTTGTTTTGGACTTCTCCTGACTGGTGCACCTTCCATCTTTGTTTAGCTTTTACACCAGTACCTGCTGGACTCAGATCTGACTTCTCCCCAAGAATTGGGAAATAAGTCAGATAAATGGGTCAGAACCAGGGTTAAGCTGAAGAAAATAGGTGGTGGTGACCATAAGAAAGATACTTCTAAAACCAATAGAAAGGTGGGGATAGGTCTAAAGAGAAGTCCTCTGAAGGTCCCCAAAAGTCCTCTTCCGGGGGCGGTCACAAACTCCTGCTTCCTCTGGAAAGAAACCTTATTGCTTTGTTTTTGAAAAGCAAGGCCACACAAAAAATGATTCTGATTGCCCCAAGGCCAGCAATAAAGAAAATATTCCTCCTGCTAATACAGTACCCCTTGTGCTCCTGGCAGTAACCCTTCAGGTAGTAGTAGCACACCAAAAGATTTAGTTGGATTTTCATGGGGTACTGAGGTGGATACTGGCATAGCCAGATCCCCCACACAGGCCTACTTAGTCTTTGATGGTGGCATGGGGTTTGCCACTTTTACTGTAAGTCTCAATACCTTGGACAAGTACAGACAGTAGCCTCTGATCAATGGTCAGAAAGCTGTAGCCTATAGTAACACAGTAGCTAGTGTCACCGTGGTGACAGGAAACTTGGTCCCCCCACTTCAGCTTGTACCTGGATACATTTACAATGTGACCCACACTGATGGTGTTAGAACAGGTCATCCCATGTCCATAGTCAATCTCATCTGGGGAGGGGTCATTAGTCCTAAAAGAGTTGCAGTGTTCCCAAATTTGCCTGTAGATTGCCTCTTGGACAATGATCTGGAAACTCCAGCCTGAGCTGAGGTAGAATTGAAGGCTCATCAGAGATGTTGGGCCTCAGTGAGAAAGTTGGTGTGACCCTTAGAGCCCCTAGTCCAACCCCAGTGAAAGAATGGCCCACTCTGCTCCACCAGAGAGCAAAGGGAAGGAAGAAAAGTATTTTCCCCCCAGACTTTAGGTGAGGGTCAGCCTCCTCATGAATGTGACCCTACCCCTTGTGAAAAAACGGGCCCAGAGGAGGTCAGGCCTGTCCTGGCAGAGAATCTGGGGGCAGGGGAACCTTCCAAGGAGGTACCCAGTCTGGAGCAGCTATCCTGCCCCTCTCTACCCAGCCTCAGTCAGCTTAGGACTGCAAATGTCAGGGATGTCAGTGGACCCCATAGAGTCCACTGCCAAGAGAAGTCCTTTAATCTACAGACTAGGGACCACAGTCTTGTAGTACTGCCAGAGGTTGACCCCTAGGGATAGATACAGGACAGTTATGGAGATGAGACCAACCCTGTTAAGGCCCCACTTCCCTAATCAGACACCCCACCAGCCTATTTCTTGGCTCAAACAGATGGAGGTAGACACCCCAAACTTTTGAGAGGATCCAAGACCATACAGGGGAGGAACTTCTCAGTGGACGATAGGGTAGGGATTATCCATGCAAATGCAGGACCTTCCTTATATAGCCACTTAGGAAATAAAGTATCAACTGGACAAGGTTACCCTTATCTCCTTTCATTTTGGGGGGTTGTGTAGGAAGATAGGATCCTTCTGCATGGTTACCCCCACTTTTTGCATGGTGCTACACTGTATTTGACTATGCTTACTAGGATCTCCCTAAATTGTTATGTTCAGTACTTAGGTACACCCCAGAGTGGATACTGGGGTACCCTAATAAGTCCCTAGTATATGGTACCCAGGTACCCAGGGCATAGGTATTCCAGAGGTCTCCCATGGGCTGAAGCATGTAGTATGCCACCCATTAGAGACCATTCAAAATGGAACTACAGGCCTGCCATTGCAGCCTGTGTAAGCTCGTGCTAGCACCACTTGCGACAGATATAGGTTTCCTATATTTAGGGTCACTGCACCTAAAAACTATAATTCGCCCCTATAGCTACCCTTTGCAATCCTGAAGGCATGGTGCTTAGTTCTAAGTAAGAGGGTGCCCCTGCATGAGCAGGACACACCTGCAGCCTACAGAGTCCATTTTCCCGGGTTGTCAGTAAAGCAGCCATATACTATGCAGAGGGGCACTGCGTAATTACGCGATGACCATCTTGAAAACAACTGCAATGAATCCTATCATGTTTGGTATCAAACATGTTGGAATCATACCCCCACACCGTGAACTTGAATGGTGTGGGAGATATGATTCCAAGCACTGGAAGAGCTGCACACCGTAAACAGTGTGGGAGGTAGGATTCCAAACACTGGAAGAGCCCTCCGTTAGGCTCTCAGTGTTCCCAGTGCCAACCTTCTAGACCTGGACAGCACAAAATGGTTGCTGCTGAGCAGAGACACATTTCTGCCCTCCTGCTGCTGAACCAAGCTCGAGCACCGGAAGGCAGAACAATAGGCTTCCTATCACAGGGAGGTGTGACCACCTCCCAGACAGGGTTTAGTGTATTGTGACCGGGTGGCTGTGCTTGCCAGCACCACAAAGTTGGCACGAGGGGGAAATTTGGTGTCCCTGTGCATAGTCTATTTCAAACCAGTCCTGGGGGCTGTTGGCTCCAGCTCTGGTGCAAAACTAGACAAAGGACATGGGAGTAACCTCCCCACTGTCCAGACCCTCTCCTGGGAGGGTCCCTTGAATCTTCCCAACCTTTTCACTAGTGTACTTAAGGGCTTACCTGGGTGTAGGTCCCTACATTTGTCGTGGAATAAGATTCAGATCAGACACCACTTCTACTTCCGGGCAGTCTGGACTTTGCTGGACTTCGTTTGGGCCTGATTTCATCTTCCTTCCAGTCTGCTGCATCAGCTGTGCCTGTGCATCATACAGGACCCATTCAAGGCCTGTGAAGCATCAAAGACACTTGAAGAAATCTCCCTTGGAGTGAAGGAGTCCCTCCGCTGCATTCACAGGTACGGCAACTGAGTCAACCGGTCTGCTGATCCTGAGCTCCTTCAGACTCCAAAGGCTCTGCAACACAGGTTGTGGATTTTCACAGCTCCCAAGGCCTGCCCTGCCCTCTCACCAAGTTTGAGGCCAGTATCCCTTGTGTGGGTTGCAACAACCAAAACACTGTACACTGCTTTAACTTGCAATTGCAAAGGCTTGTTGACTTCTTTCCAAGAAGATCTTTGGGGTCCAAGTAGCCCCAACCTCAGGCATCTCCTGTGACCAGAGTTTTGGGCCACACCAAATCATGTGCATCATGGCCCGCATCTTTTGGTGAGCTGCTTGAGGTCCTCTCATGGCTACAGGGCCTCTGGCCTGTGGGTCCACTTGAGCATTACACTGGTTTCTTTTAGCCTCCACTGATTGCTTGGGGCCTGCCCTGACTTCCCTGCTGTTGCTGAGTTCCCTGGACCTTGCTGGTCCCGACATTGCTCCTTCTTCAATTCCTGCATTGGAAGAATTTGCCAAGGCTTGGTGGTGCTCTCGCCGGACACCGACCCCTCAGCACTCAACATCCTTCGTGGGACAGCTCGTGCACAGCTCCTAGTCCTCGCAGCTACAGAGTGAAGGTCATCGTCATCCATCCTGCAACACCCAACATCGGAAGGCGTTCGTTTTCCAAGTCTCCTGATCACCCCTGAGTGACATAGACTTTGCCCCTCTGATTGCAGGTACCTCTCATCTAGAATGTATCCTCGGATTACACCGAACACTTTTTCCTACTTCAGCAGCAGCACTTTCCTGAAGTCCTTCATTGGGTTCGATAGCGGTTTCTGACGCCACTTCACACATGTAGGTAACATGGGCACTAGGGCATCCACGGGTAGGGTGGATCTCCAACCTTCTGTCTTCCATGAGGTTTCTTCAGGGTCCGTAATCTTTAAAAATCCACCTGTGACTTACACATAGAGTTGTACGTAGCATGAGGTCATGTTCCCTATCTACTCACCTTGGGTGGTTCCTTGGGTCCGCAGCACTTGTACGTCTTCTCGACAGTGTGTTGACCCGAGTCGTGGTTCTTATACCACTTTCTTAGTTTATGATTTGGTCCCCCCCAGGTTCACTGTGTATTTCATGCTGTTTACTGTGTTTCTTTGCTAAAGTATTGTATGCACTGTGCATATCTCCGGGTAGGAGATTTTTTCTATATGTTATAGAGTATTATATAATAAAGTTAAACAAAATTTTCCCTTTGATTAAACCATATGTTCAACAATTAACACTCCACACATCCCACACTCATAAATTATTAAAGCACTTATAAATCGATTACAACTTTTTATTAAACCATTAATATATTTTAATGAGTTTAAAAAATGCACAAATGTGTATTACACATAAAGAATTGATCACATGAAAAAACATAAATTCATTAACATAAAAAACACAATAAATAAAAGACACGATTTAAAAAGGAGAAAATAAAAAAGACAGTTCACTGTGTCTTCTCAATGTTAATTTGGGTATCTATATAGACAGCAAAAGGCATGGGTCTAAATTCCCTGTCTCTAACTTGTTGCTGCATTTTCCAAATTTAACACAACATATAGTCTGGGGTTTAACACATATACTACCATACATAACACTAAAAAAACAAATCGATATTATGGAAATCTATATTTTAAAATTGGAAATCGATATTTCATACCCCAATTTCGATATTCTGTCCTATCTATATTTTGGTAATTCGATATTCTGTGCTATCTATATTTTAGAGGCAATATTCTGTCCTGTCTATATTTTGGATTCTATATTTGGGTCGTTTACCGGGTCGACCAGAGTCTGGTTGGTTCCGGAGGTGTTCCCTGCTTGCCTTGTGGGTACAAAAATGACACAATGATTGATGTGAATGTCCAGAGAGCCCCTCAAATCATACCCATTGCATAGGCTACTGCACCTAATGATGAGTTAACGTGGATAGATTGGCCTCCTTCATCCATGATGCTGGACTATGTTTTTGAGTACAAAGTAATTCGGACAACATGTGGATTGAAGACATGTCCACCTATGTGGATAAATGGACATGTTGTGTTCAGTGCCACCGCTCTGGCAATGTGCTCTGGTAGGTGTTGAGGCCCTACGTCACCCGCAGGCTCCTGCCTGCGCCTCATCCCTGGTGGTCCAGTGGGAGAGCCCTACTCTTCTGCTGGCCGCTGTTGTCTCTGCCTGTCTTTGTGCCAGTTTGCTGTCTGTCTGTGCCACTGAACCCACGCTGGACTCCCACACCACCGAAGCCCTGACGTGCATCCTCCTCAACATGCGCTCACTCCACAGACACGCCACAGAGATCTGGGACCTGCTCGACAACCTCTCGCCAGACGTCACCTTCTTCACAGAAACATGGACCAACGCCACATCCACCCCCAACATCGCCATTGCCATCCCCAAAGGGTACAAGACCCAAAGAAAACACCACTCCCAAAGCCCAGGAGGAGGACTCGCCATTGTGCACAAGAGCTTTCTAAGACTCTTCACCTCCAGCACAAGCAACCCCCTCTCAAACACAGAGCACCTCCAGTTCCAGATCCAGACATGTCCCAGAACTATGCTATGCAGGACCCTAATCTACAGACCCACGCGGCCCTCGCGCCTCTTCCACCACCACCATTGCCAAGCTCGTCGCACCCCATGCCATCACCTCCACGGACTAAATTCTCATTGGAGACCTGAACTTCCACCCTAACAACCGCAGCGACCTCGACTCCACCACCCTCCTCAATGACCTCGCCAACCTCACCAACCTCCAACTCAGCACCAGAAAAGACAACTTCCATACAAAGTTCTACAAGGGGACAAAACCAAACATACTGGACTTCCTCTATACTACCTACACCGAGGCAGACCCGATAGGTGGCCATGGTCAATCTCCAAAAAGGCCCTCAAAATGGTGCTTCCCAAATTGGATAAGAATCTGATGCCTGACGGCACTTACTGTCCCATCTCTCTCCTTACCAGAGGCGTCAAGATTCTGCCAGCATACTACCAGCCAGGATTTCCCCACACTCATCTACTCCACACAAGTGGGCTTCATCCCTGAACAGTCGTCTTGTACCTATCCCCATAATCTGACTCATACACTGTGTCTCGACAAGGACATGTGGGGAAGGCAGTGGCCCTGTCATTGTACCCTGAGAAGGCATTTACCAGCATTGGATGGGGATACATCTTTTCAGCTATCTGTAAATTTGGACTTTAGGATGACTAAATTTTTAAGGGTGCAGTTGTCATATGCCTTCCACACAGCACCAATGGGCTGCGGGGTCATCTTATCAGCCCCTTTTTTGGTACGATGCAGGGCATGGCAGGGGTACCCTTTTACCTTGTTGCCATCCTCCATTCAGTAGACCTTGTGAGTATACCCACACCGGGAGGTCCCTTATTTATGCTTCTTAACACAAACAACAGCCTGCTGATGCTTACTGACCTCCCCAACTTCCTTCGATCCCTCTTGAGCCTTCTCACTGCTTTTATGGCATTGGCTGGGCGTAAGGTCATCTGAGGCAAGAGCAAAACTCTCCACATATCAAAAACTACGAGGAAGACATCCATACAGGGCAATCAGTTTCATTGGAAGCCGTCCCATCCCAAATACTGGGGAGTCTATGTCAACAAAGATTTAGTACGCATGATACCAAGTAATCTTGAACCCCTCATTGAGTGTACCATGGCACATTATTCCAATTGGAGAAATCTTAATCAAAAAGTGATGGATGGAATGCTAAAATGAATCTTAGCCACTGGCAATTACTTTTCACACCAGGTTACCTCTCTCCGCATTTCCACCATCTAGCACTAGTTCCAGGGAGTTATGTTGACCGTTTGTTACTGTTCGATAGGTACTCCTGCCTCTTGAGTCACCATATGGCTGTTGTTATGCAATACACTGTCACATTGTATTTGTGAAACTTAAATGAATATATTGCAAAAAGGCATAAGGCATCAGATCATCCAGAACAAAGCTACCAGGCTGGTCATCATCCTCCTTGCTGGTCTTACGTCATACCACATGTAGAACTACACTGGTTACCTATTAATCAGCATGTACAGTTCAAGCTCCTTTCACACACAAATTGTCGACTACACAACCATCTCTCAGGATGCCATGAACCTTGGATTATTGAAAACAGATCTATTATAAACTCCTCAGTACACTGGTTAAGAGCATTAATATGCACTTTTCATGCTTCAGAATATCCTTCCTCCCTTGAAAGCTTGCAAGCTTCTCACAAAATACATTTAAAACAAAGCCTTGATATGGGACATTTGAACTATTGAAATGCAAATTAGCTGAATAATCTTTTTGTATATTAGAGTCAGGTTTTAAAAGAACATCAGGGAGCTTGGCAAGTGGGCCACTATGGGGCTAGCAGAAGTGGTACTTCCACTACCCAAGCTCTTTCGCTGCACATCCACCAAACATGATTGGTGTTTATGACAAAGAAGCCATTTTAATTGCTGGCAGAGGCAGAACTCTGTTGAAATGGTGAAGGAGTTTCCTCTCTGCAAACACAATGAGCTGCCTATACGATTTATATGTGGTTGGACCATAGGTTGCTACTCTGTCACCTCTGTAGCCAAACCTCTCCGACAGCTGGATGAAGTAAGGGCCATTGGAAAATTGGCTATATGTTTATTTAACCAATTAGGATATGCAGACATACTCCTGTTTTTTGTTGTCCATCACTGCCAGGTAAACCCTGGTGCTACAGAAAGTAAAAAACAATAAAATGTTCTCCTCACTACGGGAGATGACTGGCATGGCAAGGGAGACATCGTCATTTCCTATTTTCAAAAAGAAGACCCTACTTTTTGATTTTCTTTGGAAAATAAAAAAGAAACCAGTTTGGTACATGGCTCTGTCATGTTAAGTATTTTACTGCATTGTCCTGGCAGAGAGAATGGCCTCCAGCCAAAAATTAAATTGGCCCCAAAGTCTGCATCAAACGAATTATGTGTGCTTTGTTTCTACAGATCATTAGAAAGCTTCAGTTTCTGCTTTTTGAAAATTTGGAGGTGAATTTCTTGCATCAACAGTAATTTCTTGTGTGTTGTCACAATTACCTTAAAATATCTCGTAAATCTGCCATCGCATTTTTTTAATATCTCCAAGCACTCTACTGTTGGGCCTGTTTATCAGTAAAACCTTGAGACTTGCTCTAGCTACTAGCATCTTTTTGCTGCCAAATTCAGGGAGCTCACGTAACAGCATGAAAATTCAAAGAGGTCATCGAAATTAGTGTATCCAAGTCAGTGCCTCTGTGCCAAAACAGGACCAAAAAATATCAGATACAAGTTTGCCAGGCTTGGATCTACACATGGTGAAACAGCGCCTGAATGGGGGTCTTTGCGGTCTTCCTCCAGGACCACAGAGAAAGCAGACATTGCTGTCTAACATCTAGGCTACAACCTGGAAGACCATGAGCAAGTGTTTGCCTCATGTCCCGTACCACCACTGACCAGTACAGTCCCCTTTGATATTTAATCCCTGTTCAGAGCAGGGTGTGAACGTCAGTGAAATAGAGCTCATGATC
The DNA here is from genome assembly GCF_964204655.1 of Triturus cristatus. Classification (NCBI taxonomy): domain Eukaryota; kingdom Metazoa; phylum Chordata; class Amphibia; order Caudata; family Salamandridae; genus Triturus; species Triturus cristatus. The sequence continues at coordinate 164,291,108 of NC_140585.1, forward strand.
CAGGAATGCATACATATTTTACATGCCAGTGCCAGGCCTGCAAAGATATTCTCTTGTCATGGAACTAGATCCTGTAATGCCTTAGTAGAGGTGTGGGGAAACCATCTGGAATGCAAAATTGTGGGTCCCTTCCATCTTGGCAAATAAATCCACTCAAATCATAGTGATGACCTAGGCAAGCATCGACAGAGAACATTCGAGACTGGTCTTAGAATATAAGAAATGCTCTAATATATACCTAAATAGGGTGTCATGTTCTTTCAGATCTTGATGATTGCAACAGTTTCCATCAAAGGGTTTTAAATGTTCATCTCAATATCTTCTTTATAGCCTCCTTCATGTCAGTATTTCTCAAGCTGTATATCAAAGGGTTCAAAGCAGGTATCAGAACAGTGGGAATCACAGTAACTACTTTGTACTGCTCCTCTGAAGAGCTTGAATTGGGAATTATCTCCACCAACGAACCACTGCCATAGAAGAGAAACACACAGGTGAAATGAGAGATGCAAGTGGAGGCAGCCCGGTGTCTCCCTGCTGTGTTAGCAATCTTCAGTATGGTGGTAATAATGTATGAGTAGGAGACAAATATAATAAGGAGAGAACTTATTACAACAAAAGAAGCAAATATAAAACGGATCCATTCATTTATCAAGATGTCAGTACAGGATAGCTTCAAGAGCACTGGATAATCACAAATAAAGTGGTTCATGACATCAGGACCACAAAAAGATAACCGATAAAGAAAGCCTGCATGTATCATAGAGTGTAGAAAGCCGCCTATGTATGACCCTGCAACCAAACGCAAAAACAGATCATTGTTCATGATGACTGTATATGTCAATGGGTTACATATTGCAATATAGCGGTCAAATGCCATCGCTGCCAACAGGAAGAATTCGGTGCTAACCAAGGCACTTAAGAAGTACAGTTGGGCAATGCATCCAGAAAATGTTATTGCCCGTTTCTCAGCAAGAAGATCTGCCAGCATCTTGGGAGAGATAACAGAGGAAAAAGATAAATCCAGAAAAGCAAGCTGGGATAGGAAAAGGTACATGGGTGTGTGAAGCTGGGGGCTGAGCCAAACAATGACCAGGATACTGCAATTGCCCAGCATAGTGAAGGTATACACTGATAAAAACAGTAAGAAGAGCAGAACTTCCAGCTCTGGATCATTGGTAAATCCGACAAAGAAGAACTTGGTCACAGTGCTTTCGTTTCTCGCCATCATATCTTTGGATAATAATATTTATCTAAGAGAAGAAATATATAGCACATGAACATCAGCTTCCATAAACTACTCTCAGATATACACAATTTGAAACAATAGTCTGTGCAAACCCTTTTATTCAGAATCATTAATGATCTCATTACTTATCAAAGGCAAAGTCCACAAAGCAAGTAAACATTTCATTTAATAATTAATTTCTAGATTGAACAAGCTACTCAAGAGTGAAGTTAAGGAAAATAAACCACATGGTTGTTGGGGCATTTAGATAAAGGATTTTACCTCAAATCCATTCTCTTTTTAGGATTATGATTCCGCTGATGTTGCATACTCAAATGAAAGTGATCACAAGCAGAATTTTTACACTATAGCCATCTCTGAAACTGCGCTAGATGGCTCCCTTTTTCCTGATTAGCTGCAGTAGAAAATTTGTTCAGACTCTTATGTGGTGCATGCTTTCAGACTCTACAGGTCAGATTGTCCATCAGCCAAATGAGAATCAAGGGCTTTTCATCATATATGTCTTGACATCGCCCACTCACTCTGCAAAGGTGACCCATGAGGCAGTTCAACTGGATATATGTCCCCCAATATCACTGCAATTCTATATACATCCACCATGAGCAGGATCATTGCACAAGAGAGGTAATATTATATATTATTTTTGTCATTTCTATCTTTACATATTCACATTTATTTTTTTATCATTTAATCATAATTTCTGTGGTATTTTTCAAGAGTCTGCTATGCGAACAATATCCAGTCAAGCTAATTAGACAGTAGGCTTTTGAGACTGTAGTGAGGTCATGGGATTAACTGCAGTCATTGCTAAGTTAGCATTAGTTAGTATATACTCGGCTGCCATTTTGCTGCTTTTTGCACGTGTTACTACATGGCTTTATTCTCGTAAATACTCTGCTAGTACATTTTCACATGAGAACTGTCTGCCTTTCACACATTTAGCTGTACACTGTGCTCCTCATCTGCACAGCGTGTTCAAGGTCGAAAAACAATGTATGCTGTTGATTCACTTTGGTCAGTCCCACGCCCATAGACACAACATAGAACACAGCTGCACTTCTGAAAGTCGGGTGCTTTTAATGTGGCCTTACATGCATGAAAAGGCACTTGGAGAAAATCATTCCAATGAAGAAGAGCTGTGCTTGTCCTGAGATGTAAATCTTTGCTTCTAAACTTGGAGGTCCGGGGTTCCCCTGACAAAGCCCAGAGGTCTTCTATAATTATAATAAACTAGCTCATAGCACGGGGAGGGTGGTAAGGCACTGTAGTCCTGTTTCCCCTTTTGTGCTATATGGAATTGTAACAATGCTGATTATATTGTTGTTATGCATTTTGCTGCTAGTGTTAGCTCGTGTACTGCATTATAGAGCACGTTACTTAAAATAAACATTTTAAACCATACCGTGTTGCTGTTTACTCACGCTGTGGACAAGTATGAGTGTTTGAACGAAAGAGTGTTCTTTTTCTCGCGATTCCTGAGAGGGTCGGAGTGACATGTTCTAGGGTGTCTAATCATTAGTAGCTTCGCTGTAGTATGGAGAACGAATGAGACACTATAGTTAGTCAGATTGGGGTTCTGGGCACCGAGGTGAGTTTTCTGGTACATCACTACACACCGAGGTCCTGGTTTCCTGCGCATTGTTCTGCGTATGTGCAGAATCCCTGCAACATGGTGCACACAAAGTTTGGTCTGGTTCTTATTTACGAGGCACTTCAGTAGTACTTGTGCTTGTCTGCGATACCCTTGCTTCTGTTTTCCGATAAACAACCGTAACAGCATAACCTACCTATATTGGTGTTTTTATATGTTTTTTCTAGCTTGATAGAATTAAACATTTGTATTATTCTTTTGAATTACTACCCTATATTGTGCTGCCATGTATTAAGTTGTTCTTCTTTCTTAGTCCTTATGGCTGATGTCGATATTGCGGCACATAGCCGCTCTCCGCTTCGTAGTAATTTGAATGCATATGGAAGGCTGGACACGGGTATCGCACTTATTTTTGTGGTTGGAGTTGATCTGGCTTACCACTTTGAGGTGTTTTATTCTTGGGTAACCTTTCCAGCAGTGAATGGAGAGGATAACTTGTTCCATGTATACACTCACACTGCAGCACCTAATGTATATCGGCCTTATAGAACTCTTGAAGTTCCGATTTTGGCATGGCAACACCGTATTTGGTTTATTGGTGCCCTACCCCACACAGTGACTCTGGTACTTTTAGGCACTTTATCAATTCCAGGGGCCACTTGGCCAGTTTTGGCCGGGCACACATCACATCCACGTTATTTAGCAGTCCCGGTAGATGAACTGCGTGTTTTGCACACCTCCTTAATCGAATTGCATAGGGCTCTAGTACAATACGTCTCACGCAATCTCCAGGTGGGAGCACCTTGGGTTGCTGCGCAATCAGCTGGACCTTGTGGACTGACTATTAGTCCAGTCATGGTAAATTTGGTTATGGGCAAGCCCCCACAGAACAAGGATGATTTACTTTACTGAGAAATTTGACCAGCTGGAAGCGGTATTTCCGGATACCACTCCTGTGGAAAAACACTAGATTTTTACTATTAGTTTGCAGAATGACTTAATACCCAAAGTAACCGATTGTGAAAATTTGGGTAAAGTGTTTGCGGCAGTGTATGCAAAGTGTTTTGGCACACCTTCTATGACAGTGCTCCCCTCAGTGATTAAGCATGTTCAAGATGAGCACGGACAGGAGGCAGCTGTGGAGTTGGGGAAGAGGTTGTTTGGAGTGTTCAACGTAGTTGCTGATCTAATCCTTGCTAATGTCAAGGGAGATGCAGTTAACTTTAAACTGTCTTATGCTTTGCGCCTTGTCCCGGAGGAGGAGAAACCCCACGAATTACCAAAAAGTATTGCAGATGCCTATAAGACCATTGGACGCAATAGTTTGGGTGTTAAACCTTTTGCTAGAATACCAGCACAACAGCAAACGCAGATGGTGCAATCTAATAAATACGACCGTCCAATCTTTCCTAAAAAGAATTGGAAAAATAAAAAGCAGGGGAAGCAGCAACAGAAACAAGGGTCGCATGCGGAGTGGCCGGTACCTGAGTCTTCTGAGCACACGTATGATTTGTGCGACCACGCGAGAATTAGGTCTTCTGACAGGTTTCAGGTTCCTGATCAGCGTCCTCCTCGTTCTTCACAGGAAACATCAGGCCCACAGGCTGGTGGCAGGGAACGCCAGGAGTGCAGCAGAGGTCTAAGTGTCCTGCAAGGACGTGAGCCACCTCGTCAGACGGACGGAAAGCACCCTACAGTTTCAGAAAAAGAAAGTTGCTGCTTTAACAGCAAGATATGCCAAAGATGATGAGGACACGACTCCGGAACCTAACATGGGCAGTAACGCTGCTAGACAGCGCAGCGGATGCTACCATAGTAAGGCAAGTACTGCGTCTATTTCGGGAGGCGACAGTTGAAACGGCTGACAACCGAGTGGCTCCCCCTGACAGATTATATGATATAGTTCTTATGATTGAAGGTGACATACAACATGTAATTAAAGGGATTTTTTGGGAAAATCTGACTTCTTCATATGACATTTTGTTGGCAGAGGTAGATTGGGCCCGCCTTTTGTTCTGGCAGCTCCACGGGGAGAGGAGGTAATACTCCCAAGTTTTTCCCATACGGTCTCCAAGGAGCAAGCAAGGGCTTTTGCAGAAGAATGGGCTTTGGTGCTTGCACCGGCTCTGTACCGTACTCAGGTGGGTTGGGATAGAGATTCTCCCCCGCATGAGATACCCTTACGGTCTATGCTTCAGCCACAACCCTAGTATCCCCTCCGGCGGAAAGCGAAAGCTCTTGTTTCTGAGATTCTAGATCAATTAGAGTATCAAGGAGTGATTGAGACATGCGTGTCACAGATGAATAACCCTCTTTTTACTGTAACCAAACCCGATAGGTCAGACCGCTTAGTTTTGGATTACCGACCTTTGAACCCTCAATGTCGCACCTTTGCGGGTCAGAATACCCACAGTTCTCCTCTTGTAGCCAGTCTTGTTTGTAAAAAATATAAAACTATTCTTGATATTTCCAACGGCTTTCTCAGTCACAACTTGTCCCCTGAAAGCAATCAATGGACCGCCTTTACAGCTGGCAGAAAACAAAAACAATTCTGGCATTTGGCCAAGGGCTACAAAAACAGCCCGGGTGTATTCGCCGCCTGTGTCATCTCTTTGTTAGACGGCATAGACCCTGATGCATACTCGTACGTTGATGATATTTATCTCGCGGACAACGAAATATGGCGGCATCTTGACGTGTGGACCGCATCATAGTTTTGTTTGCAGACTACGGCGATAAATGTAACTTTGCAAATCACACATTGCAGAGTACACAGTGTTGTTCTTGGGTTACAAGCTCAATAATGAAGTTAGAGGCCTGGCGCCTCACTTCTTGGAGAAATGCGCACGTTTGCGATCTCCTACAACCCTGAAAAAACTACACTATTTGCTGGGATTTTTTAACTTCGGTTGAATTTATATTCCAGAATATGCCCAGCGTATCAAGCTATTGTATGCTTTGATACAATTACATTTTTCAAAAGCCTGCTGGCTTCCAGAACATTCAGCTATCCAGCAATCTTTGCAGTCTCATCTTCTTGAATCTAAATACTTGTTGACACGTGATAACCACTCAAACCTGGTGAAACGTATCGTGCCAGGCGCGGTGGGTTTAAAGTACTTGACATTTAATGAAGGTGACACAGTGCCTATTGCTTACAAATCACATTTGTACACTTCGGCTTAACTGCTGTTTTCCACTGTTGAGAATGTCTTGACAGCTGTCCAGATGGCGATCCTGAAGGAACGCACACTGGCGCAGGGGAAACACATTTTGGTTGTGACACCATATCCTGCTCTAGAAGCAGTGACGAAAGCAAGTGTACCAAACTCAAAGGCTTTACATCCCTGTTGGATACAATGTGCTACTTCGTTGACATCTCCGGATGTCACCTTTATCTTCGACTCGTCCCTGCAAACACAGGAGTTTTTACAGTATGAATTTGTTCATCCTGCTCCTCTGTCTATGCATCCGTTGGAGGAGTACCATTGTATCATTTACACTGACGGTTCAGCGCAGCCAGTGACAGGGTCAAAGCATTCGTATTCAGCAGCATGCGCGATTGTGGCAGGGGCCATAGTTAATGGGGAGTTCAAGTCCAGTGATGTACACACACAGGCACTAGGAGACTGTACCGCCCAATTAGCTGAGCTGCGCGCCCTGGTACTTGCACTGGAGTTTGAAGATCTGAATGGGACTATTCTCATGGTAAATGATTCTTACTACTGTGTTCAGTCTTTCAACGACAACTTATTCTTTTGGTCTCAAAATGACTATTGTGATTCTAAAGGCAGCGCAATTAAGCATAAGATGCTTTGGGTTTGAGTTGCAGATCTTGAAGAACGTCTGCCTCTCACACATGTGATTCATACTCTTTGCCACCAGCGCGTAGGAGTACACGCGGTAGGCAATAGTTTAGCTGATGAAGCAGCTAAATCGGCAGTAGCCACGTGTTCAGTTGTAGCAGTTACAAGATCCATGAATAAGATTGATAATGACATCTTGGCAGCAATAGCTGCTACAGAGAAGGTTGGCAATTACCGGCAGGGTTTCCCTTCAAAATACACTTATCATTTAAGTCCCGATAAGGTTCCTTTTGTGAGAATTCATGATGCTGGTGACAGGTTGATTTCCAACGCAGACCGCAGACCTCTGATAACAGGCTTGGCTGTGTATATCTAATAGACCTTTTGGATGTGTTCATCTGGATCACTGAGGTCCACTTTCTTCAGATACTGCATATAAATTCATCTTAGTTGCAGTTGGATCATGCACACATCTTCTTTTGGTGTGGCCACAACGTAGTGCTGACACTCGAACTGTCATCAGGGATTTGCGTGTCTTTGTGGGAATTTTTGCGTTAGGCACCTTCCATTCAGGCCAGGGTCCAGCGTTCGCCTCTAAGGCGTACAAGGAGGCCATGAGGTCTTTGGGGGTGCAGGTCAAATTTTTGTCTCCATACAGGCTTGAGGGCAACTCAGTTGTGGAGCGAATGAACCGTGACTTAAAGCAATCCTTGACAGCTAGGGTCTAAGGTACTGGCAGGAACTGGTTCTCCCATTTGTATAGCATACAATTTGCACTAAATAGTCTCCCTAGAAGATCTCTGGGTGGGCGGACCCCGTACAAAATGCTCTTTGGCATGAAAATATTTGTACCAGACCTTGATGGTCTAGACATGGCGGCGGAAGCCGCATCCTTTGATGTAGATAATCATTCTGCTATATTACAGAAGCTACAAGAGACGCGAGACAGTCTTGCAAAGGAACATTACCCTCTGCCACTGATGCAGCACTGGGGACCTGGTTCGAGAAAAGGAGGAGAACTTAAAAGGGTTTGGCCCCTCCTATCGTGCACTTGTCCCAGTGCTTGGCGTGAAGGGAACTCGTACAGTCATTTTACCACCACTTCCTGGTCGGAAAGACAACAGATACATCTCAGTGGACAATGTCAAGTTACAACGTCTGGCCAATCCTGAATAGTATAACACCAGCGGCTTCTTGTCCAGCAATTTCCAGGAATCCAGTCTTGGGCGCTTCTGACAACACGCAGCATGACACTGCCATTGAGATGGACTCTGTCATTAATCCTTTGCTAAACCCCCCTGCTTCCAGTCTTAATGAAGAAACTGAGTATGCTTATCCCACTACCGAATCATTGCCTGGTTTGCAACCGGATACCCTTAACCAGTCACATTACTCTTTTGACTCAAACTCCATGTTATTATTGACCGCTTCCAAATTCTCTATTTTTGTCGCCTGGTTTAAACAGACTATTTGGTTCCGCCTTAGACATACATCTGGATGGTGCTCTTTCCCATTTTTCTATTTATGTCAATTGGATTTGTGACATTCTTTTTCCTTCTCATAATTGGTCACTACTTACCTGAACGCTCTGCTGTAAAACTGGTTGATGGAAATTTGGCCCCGCACTCGTCTTCTCACATCATGAAAAGAGACCAGACTTTTGTCAACATCTCTGCCTGGCCGGTTGCGGATGGCATAGTTTGGGATGCAGTGGAGTTCTAAATTCATGGCCCTACAGAGATAATTAATGTACCAAATGTACTTCGTGTTTCCATGGGTGATGTAGTGAAACACAATATACGGTCCGATGATTGGGACGTACAAGCCATACAATCTTTTTTTTCAGATTTGAAGTATTATGCTGCATTTGATGCTGAAGATTGGTATTTGAATACTGCAAATTATGCTGATTTGTTTGCTACCAGCATTATGGCCATCATTACCTGCATAAAGCTCATCCATTTTTAGAAATGTTTTTAATTACACCCAGTGGGAACATTGCCCAGCTCCATGGGAAGGTAGTTGAAAATCGCTTTTGAAAAACTTTACATATTTGACAGATTTTGATAAATCCAAACCAGAATCATTTTATTTTAGATTAAATACTTCGTCCACTCCTAAAGTGATGCTCACCCACACCAAATTAGTGTATTCCAAATCCTTTCTTAATAAATTGTCGGTGGGTGGCTATGATCTGTGGAAGGCCACAGTAGATCTAAAATCTGTTTCGGGTTCTAGATCCTGGCAGGTGCGGGGCACAGAAGCTTTATATCGTGTGTGCTTCATCCCAACTCAAATTTTATTTTTAAATGAGTCGGTCTATCAGACTACTTGTTTTGAATTGGCTACTTCGAAGCAATTGAATGCCCCTGCCATTCCTGCTCTGGCTACATATCTGAACTGGGGCAATCATACCGATTATTCCATTGAAAACTTGCAATCATTGTTTATGAATGATACCTTTAATATTTCTACTTTAAGCCCCCTAGGTTGGTTGGTTTGGCAGACCAGTTTGGATGCTTGCCAACTCCGTTTTCATGACAAGGCCCCTAGCTATACACAGGAAAGGCCTGATCCATGTTTTTCTAACTCCCATTCAGTTAACAGCTACTCGGTTGGCTAATTATGTCAAAATTGGTTACAACACTCAACACTGTCGTCAGTAAAACAACATTTGTCATTATTATCATGTGACATTGATTTGACAGATTTTATGAAAGGGCCTGCTGGTCCTAGATTGAAACAATGTATTTATACAGCCTACAATGAAATATGGAAGCTGTGTCAAATTGAAGCTGCTTCCCATTTAAGGGCAAAATACCTAAAAAAAAAAGAAAAAAAAGATAAATGAATGTGTGTCCTCATGTAACGTAACTGGTGCTATGTAAAGCGCTCTGATACCTGATTAGATTCGGGTCAAGTTCGCGCTATATACAACTCTGCGAAAAAAAACACGAAAAAAAAAATAGACCAGGCTAATTTAGAAAAAGTACTTGCTGTTGTTGATAATAGTATTAACACACTTTCTTCCCGCATTTACACGTTGAATAATATTGTTTCATTTGTTGTTGATATTCTACAAGATTATGTCTCTGTTTTGTATCATGGTCATACTCAATCGCGTTCAGTAATGCAGTTTGCATGGACATTGCTAACTCTAAGGATGGGGAAAGTTCCTTGGCATTATTTGAATGCGTCATCTTTATTTTTACCTTTAAATTTAACAGACAAACAGCGATATATGTCTGCATGAAATATTACCCCCTAGGCCGCTATGAACACTTAGGCAGTGTTTTTATTAATGAAGTATGGTCATTACCATTTGCTTACAGATGCTTGCGGGATGACAAAGTAGTTTACCTTACTGGGGAATCATGTGATTCGACCATAGGTCATTCTCTGATTTGCAAGAACATACAGTTGCACGGAGCTTGTAACCTTACAGCCCCAAATCTAGCATGCGTTCTGAAAGGTATTCCAGTGCTAGTTCTTACACCTACTTTCACTCTGCTTGCAAACTGTAGTTATCTTCTTTTAAATAATGAGGAATGCTGCGTCATGCTTGCCAGCATCCGTTACATTGTGACAGTCTCGCAATGTGTGGTTTGCTGTAAAAATGTACTGTTTCCACCCCCACACAGGAGACTCGATTACTCTGTCTGGTCTTCCATTCCGACCTTGTGGGCAGACTTCAATAAATTGAGCGGAATAAGAGCATTGTTATCCCAAAAAGACGTTTCTCTCAGATCTGCACGTGACACATTTGTCCTTCATGTGGCCAATACCCGAACAAAGGTGCAAGCCCTTCTTAATACTGACCTCCCACTGCATTTTGGTGCTTTAATTCATACCATTTTCAATGCCTCTCATACCACAGGTTTGGCCCATTTTTTTAAAGTTGTGTGCTCTGGCCTTGTGACATCTTTCCAAACTATATTTGGTGTGATACCGGCATTTATTCATTCTAGTTTTTCTAGTGTCTTTGGTGGGCTGCCACTTTTACTTGCCTTAGCTGCTTGAGTTCTGCTGTTGATTTGCCTGCTGCGCAATGGCTGCTCCTCCTGTGGCCCTACACAGCCAAGACCGGCTGCAGATGCTTTGTAACCGTATGCTTGAATGCTATGGTACTCTGCCCCTGGCCACACTCAGCGTGGCTTACGGATTATCCTTTTGTTTTGCATACTACACTTGCGTGCAACCTGTCTTCACCTGCTTGGAATGTTCATTTGAATGGGCATTGGACCTTTGCCTCTCCAATACGGTATCTCCTGAACCAGAGTTTGATCTGCTAATGAGTCCCTTAGTGTCCCATGAGCAAGAGTGGTCACTTGTTGGGACTATGGCCTGCGCGGCTGTGCTTGGAGCTTTGGCACAATGGGATATCTGTGCAGCGGCACAGGATTTCCTACAATGAAGTTACTTTGAGTATCACCCAAGTTGTCCTGTGATGGTGCAGGATGCACTAATTATTGAGGAACATGTTTGTTCTTTCTGTTTACTTGACTGGATGGCGTCTCTCTTTTCTGACGATAACAATGACTTCCTCTTGGAAGCTGTTACAACTTACTGCTCATACACTCTGATGTATTATCTTGGCTGGCAGCAATCATCTGCCGGATTTCTTTTTTGTTGTTGTTGTTTTGCATATGTTATCTTTTTGCAAGACAAACTTTTTTTTCAAACTTATTGTGCTGGAATTCAAATTAACTCTCTTTGCTGGAATTTAAAGTCATTTAAGAATCGATGCTCCTAATTCTTACTCAGACTTCTTGAACTCTGTGCTCCATAATCCTCTGTCCGATGGCCTGACCAGGGGAGGGTGTAGTGAAATACTGGGATTAACTGCAGACATTGCTAAATTAGCATTATTTAGTATATACTTGGCTGCCATTTTGCCACTTTTTGCACACGTTACTACATGGCTTTATTCTCGTATATACTCTACTGGTGCATTTTCACATGAGAACTGTCTGCCTTTCACACATTTAGCTGTATACTATGCTCCTCGTCTGTACAGCTTGTTCAAGGTCGAAAAACAATGTAAGCTGTTGATTCACTTTAGTCAGTCCCACGCCCATAGACACAACTTAGAACACAGCTGCACTACTGAAAGTCGGGTGCTTTTAATATTGCATTACATGCATGAAAAGGCACTTGGAGAAAATCATTCCAACAAAGAAGATCAGTTCTTGTCCTGAGATGTAAATCCTTGCTTCTAAACTTGGAGGTACAGGGTTTCCCTGACAAAGTCCCAGAGGTCTTCTATAATTATAATAAACTAGCTCATAGCACTGGGAGGGTGGTAAGGTGCTGTACTGTATGGAATTGTAACCCTGCTGATTATGTTATTCTTATGCATTTTACTGATAGTATTGGCTGGTGAACTGCATTATAGACCATGTTAGTTAAAATAAAAAATTTAAACTTTACTGTGTCTCTGTTTACTCATGTTGTGGACAATTAGGAGTGTTTAAATGAAAGAGGGTTCTTTTTACTGCGGTTCCCGAGAGGGTCGGAGTGACATGTTCTAGGATTGCTAATCATTGGTAGCTTAGCTGTAGTATGGAGAACAAATGAGACACTATAGCTAGTCGGATTCGGGTTCTGGGCTACGAGGTGGATTTTCTGATACACCACTATACACAGAGGTCCTGGTTTCCTGCGCATAGTTCTGTGTAGGTGCAGAATCCCTGCAACAAGACTGGACACATTATCAAAAGCACTCTTATAGTACAAATGTTATTACAGTATGATATAGAATATTGCTGGTGGTCGAATACCCACTGCCCACCAGTGTAAAGAGAATGACAATAATCATGCGCTTTAGTTAGTTATGTGCAAAAACCATTATTGCTAAATCCGACTGAATACCAGAATAAAGTATGTTAAACAATGAAATACACAACAGCACTAGGAGGCAACCTCCTTCTGTATAAGCCTTCACATAGACATCAAATACTTTGCAATTGCAAAGACAATGGGCTGATTTGTGTCGCTTCAGAGTATTCTGATGGCGATGTTGCAATTCATCATACCCAAATTGAGACAAAGTGGCAGAATCTACTTCTTCCTTGGTCTATGATAGGCTAGACAAAATAAAATTGCATGTTCAACCACTTTGATCACAGGGCTTTTTCTGACGGGATCCGAGTTCCCAGTCCGTCATACGGTAGTACAACACAGTTTGGAAGGATCTCTAAGTGGAAACTGAAATACAGGGTGCTAGCATGGGTGTGTTTCACCTCATCCCGGAATGGTTTGAATCAGTAGTCATTTTCCTTAGTGCGAAACTGATCATGTTCAATGCACACTAAGCCAGAAAGAACTTAGGGACTGATTACAAGTATGGCGGTCACAAGACCGGCAGACTCGCGGTGGCAGGCCACTGTTCGCCATATCACGACTTACAAAGTTGTTCTAAAGGTGGTTTGCCGGCTGTGCCAGGGAACCGCCATTTCCTGGCGGTGGCGCTACTGCACCACAATGCAATTTTCTGAGCGAGGACTGTTGCAGTCCTGCTCAGCATATTACAAGTTAGTCCCCCCCAGCATTTCATGGTGGTAGCCACACCATGAAAAGGTTGGCAGTGAAGGAACAAAGGGGGCCCTGCAGGGTCCCCATGGCCACTGCATCATGGGATACATTCGGGGGGGCACAACATGTGCCACCTTGTCTGTAGCCCCACACATTTCCAGCACAGCATGGACGTCACCCCGCATGCCGTTCTGGAACTTTATGGCCGTTCCCATTGCGGTGACTGTATTCAAGGCAATGCCATGGGAAAGGCTATGGGACCGCCGACCGGATTACGAGTTGTGCATTTCCAACTCATAATACGGTCAGTGGTCCTTGGGCAGTCTTGCTCGGAGGCGGCATTCCGTTGGTCCGCTGAGCCAAACTAGTAATCAGGCCTTTAATCCCTTTGCGTAATTCAGCCTTGCCCATTCCTGCTCACAGCCACCATGCCTGCACGCTCCACTCTCTTCATTGAAAAAGGAGCCGCACAGCAGCAGAATCAACATCCCATGCCTAAAGGAGCAGCAGATGCCCAGTTTTGAATGTAGTGTAAGCAATTCTGTGATGGCAGACTATGCATGTGAATGACTACATGTATGGTCATACTGGAAATATTTTTCTAATACTTTATGTAACAACATTCCAAAAAGGCCACACATGTGTGCACAGTACAGCAGTGAGATGGGGAAAAATTATAGACACAGTGTTGTAATCATACTGTAAGGTGTGTTTTCCTAAATGGTACGTTCCGCCCCCCCCCCCTTCATTACTAGTATTTAGTATCCTCCATGGGAGTTCATGTTAGAATGTTGAGTACAGTTTCTGTGAGATAGGAGAGTGGATGATCAGAATAAAGGTTCTTGGTCCTACCTGCTTTGGAGTCCGGATGTTTCCTGAATCATCAACACTGGCGACGAGATGCGAAAGGGGCAGCTGATCATTTGCCTGTTGCTCATGGAGGGTCGGTGAGGTGCCTTTGCGTCTTCTTCTTCTTTGTTCCAATGGTATTCAGTGAATCAAGGATCAGAAGTCTCGCTGAAGAAGTACACATGTCTTGATCTAGCCAAGCTACGGATCGCTCAAGTCATTTATCAAAGTACAACAAGGTAACCTAGTGTACCCCACCTATTCCGTTTTCCAGCTGCGCTACTGGAGCTATTGTGGATGACCTTCGGCCAGTATCGTATGTGGAGCAGTCAGAACCTTTCATGACTTCTCACTGTATGGGAACCCGTGCTGCTATGCATATGTGCACGTCTGTGTCTTCCTCTGACTGAATTGTGCACCGCAAGTGAGGTCCCGCCACAAGTAATCTTCCTTCCTTCCACTTTGTGTGGTGCTGGTAAACGGAGTCCCGCAGCCAAGTACTGCCGTTCTGTTCTTCCTACTGGTTACGGACTGTCTTCTGCAGCTTTGGATTTCCCGCTGCGTGTCAGTCCTATGGTCCTTAGGTTGAGGAAATCCCTGCGACTGTATTTGTGCCCGCCTCTCTACCTCTCAGGTGGAGACTTTCCTCAGCCCGGGTTCACGGGCTCAACCCCTGTCTGCTTTCCGGCTTGTGGATTATGCTACCTTGCATGTGACTTCCTTTCTGCCGTCGGAGGCCCCGGCGCACCACCCGCAAGGGGGCCGTTCTTTCACAAGTTCCTCCTCAGTTTTTTTCCAGCCGGTTCTTGGTCACTTTTCAGTGTTCCTGCGGCAGGAGGCCCTTCCATGGTGAAATCAGCTTCTCTGCGCTTCAGTGTCACTGGAGCTTGTTGTATGTGGCCTTCTGACTTCAAGTAAGGTTTTCTTTACATCTCCCCTTGGGGGCCCTGTCACTGCTTTTGTTTATCTCCCCAATCTACATACCCTGTGGCATACTCACGTGCTAATAGCCGTCTGATTTTCTTCAGTAGAGTTTGTGTTCATGCTGGGAAGGACTCTTTTTTTATTTTTTTATTTTATTTTTTATATTTTTTTGGAGCAGTCACTCTGGTTGTAGTCTGGTTCACTAACATTATTTCATCACTTTTCAGTGTCAGTGACATTATCCTTACTTCATCCAACTGTGCTTCCTACTTCAGCAGCAAATTTAAACATATTGTTAATTGAATATCTTCACATTTCCTCATGGGCACTCCAGGTATTTGCCAACCACCATCCTTTCTGAATGATTGTTGTGATCCAGAGGGTCCACTGGAAAGATTGGACTAAATTATTTGAATCATAACTGATCGCTATGGGGGGTGAGAAATTCTCAGCATTGCGGAAACAACATATGCTGCTGCATAACTTAGGTGTTCATGGGCGTAAAGTGTATGAAACCCTACCTGAACGTGAGGTAGATGATGATGATGATTATGATTAAGGCTCCCTGTTTTCCGTTTTTACTGATTTTTTTAGATCAATACAGACAGAAAACATTTATTTTCTTGTCCGTATTTATTTTTAAATGTGGATAAAACGGAAATTGTGTTGATTTTTGAGTACTTCTAAATACTGTCTGCCATGACTGCCAGGCCAATAGATGTGTGGATTGATAGATAAGAAGTTAAAAAAGAAAGGTTCTTAGTAAAGAGGCTTTAACAGCAGTAGATTTGCACAAGGTTGATACTGAAATTGGCATATTTTCATGTAAGTGCGCTGATTTATCCTCTGCGGGTGTTCACAGCACTGAAATCTGGCAGACATTCAAGCATGACTGTATATTTATTCGGTAAATAAATGTGGAAATATTCTAATTTCAGCTTACTTTTTCCACAAAACCCAAAATAAATATGGATAAATACAGAAAAAAATTGCAAAAAATAAATATGGATAAATACAGACAGAAATGGCACAAAAAAAAATACCATAAAACCGGGAGCCCTAATTATGATGTATATGATATTACTCTCATAAAATTAGAGACACACTTTGGAGACAAGGTCAATGTGGTTCTGGAATGCCATAAATTCTTTAGCAGAGTACAAGGGAAGAATGAATCTATTAATAACTATATTGCAGCTTTAAGAGGACTCACACAGTTATGTGAATTCGGGGATCTTAATGACACTCTCATACGAGACCAACTTGTCAGATGCACGAACAACAGCAGGGTCCAAGAAAAACTACTTGCTAAAAACCCTACTCTTAGAGACGCCATCTCGATAGCACAGTCAATTGAACATACTGCTAAGTGTGTAGAGGAAATGAAAGTTAAAGAAGAAGTAGTGGCTTCAGTACAAGTAGAAGCCACTAACAATGATGTACTTAAAGTATCTGACAAATGGGGCAAATCTACCAATGAGGGGCATGGATTAAAATGTTTTAGATGTGGTAGCAGCAACCATCTCACCAACAACCCCTTGTGTACAGCGCAAAGTGTCTTATGTAAAAAATGTAATAGGAGAGGGCACCTAGCAAGAGTGTGTAGAGATGTTGTGAATAGTACTGTCAATGTGATCAATACCAATGAAGAACCACAGGCTAAATTTGCGTTTCAATTGAAAGATAGTGAAGCATGTTCTAAACCTAACTATCCTAAGTGTGTTGTTCTATTCGATGGTAAACCGTTAGAAGTTTATGCTGATTAATATTAATATTAAAGACTTTGAGGAGTCTCTAGGGCGTTGCAAAGAGATGTTAAGTACTCCTGATATTTCACCAGAAGGTTACATCAGAGATCCCATTCCTCTTGTAGGCATGGTAAACAACCACATAGACTTTAAAGGGAGATCCACAACAGTAACAAGCACCTGCAGGATGCATTTCCTAATCTTTTCACTGATAAACTTGGTGAGTTACGAGACTTTCAACACAAAATCAAAGTCAGACAAGGTGCCAAGCTGGTGGTGCACAAAACACGCCCAGTACCTCTTCGCCTTAGAGAAACGCTCAAGATGGAGTTGGATAAGTTGTGTGAAATAGGGGTCATCCAACCCTTAGAAGCTACAGAATGGCTTGCGCCATTAGTTCTGGCATCTAAGGGGAATGGACAAGGTATTTGTCTTTGTGTCTATCTCCGCTCTTTAAATGAAAACATTTGGGTAGAGAGATTTCCTCTCACCAACATAAATGAGATGTTAAGTACCATGGGGAAGGCATGTTTTTTTTCAGTCATTGATTTATCCATGGCCTATCATCAGGTTGAACTACACCCTGAGTCAAGACCTCTGACGTCATTTACCTCACCTTTTGGGGCCTATATGTTTGTAAGAATGCCGTTCGGTCTCGCCTCAGTGGCTTCCATTTTTCAAAAAATAATGCAACATGTCCTTAGCGGGGTCAAAAATACCCTCTGTTTCCAGGACGATATACTGATGTATGGGGCGACGTAGAAAGAACATGATGTTACCCTCAACACGGTGTGCCACAAACTCTCTGATGCAGGGTTAACAGTCCAACTTGATATATGCAAGATCAAAGTCACGTCAGTTGACTATTTGGGGCATACCATCTCTAAGCACCCTTTTCACATCTATCGGAGCCATCCGTATAATCATCTAAAAATAGAATGAGGTTCAGGAGGTAATATCTGCATTATCCTCCTTTCTCATAAACCACCACCTCAGTGATATCACGTCGCTTTCCATTACGGACCCTCTATCTATACCGGGACTAATCAGGAGTCAATCTTTATTATCCATCGTGACCCACGTTGGCATTTCACATTGAAAGGTCATCCGGATAAGCGATATAAATAATATAAAGATATATACAGGCTTTCTGGCAGAGTGGTACGAATCATTAACATGCAACCCTCAAATAGAAGTCTTCTATAACTTTGTCTTGCCCGACTATCATCTCGGAGCAATTTAGATTTGAAGTCCCATCTGGGACTTTCCGGTCTAGGAATTCTATACCCATATAGAGCAACTTTAAGCAATAGACGGTTCCCTGACGAAGGCTGTATTGCCGAAACGCGCGTAGTTCTCCATCTACCGGATTGCTTCTATCAACTCTATAGGTTTACACTGTTTGTATAAATGTCTAATGTTCTTCATCTACCGCATTGCCTCTATCAACCCTATATGGTTACACTGTTTGTATAAACTATATTGCAGCTTTAAGAGGACTCACACAGTTATGTGAATTCGGGGATCTTAATGACACTCTCATACGAGACCAACTTGTCAGATGCACGAACAACAGCAGGGTCCAAGAAAAACTACTTGCTAAAAACCCTACTCTTAGAGACGCCATCTCGATAGCACAGTCAATTGAACATACTGCTAAGTGTGTAAAGGAAATGAAAGTTAAAGAAGAAGTAGTGGCTTCAGTACAAGTAGAAGCCACTAACAATGATGTACTTAAAGTATCTGACAAATGGGGCAAATCTACCAATGAGGGGCATGGATTAAAATGTTTTAGATGTGGTAGCAGCAACCATCTCGCCAACAACCCCTTGTGTACAGCGCGAAGTGTCTTATGTAAAAAATGTAATAGGAGAGGGCACCTAGCAAGAGTGTGTAGAGATGTTGTGAATAGTACTGTCAATGTGATCAATACCAATGAAGAACCACAGGCTAAATTTGCTTTTCAATTGAAAGATAGTGAAGCATGTTCTAAACCTAACTATCCTAAGTGTGTTGTTCTATTTGATAGTAAACCGTTAGAAGTTTATGCTGATTAATATTAATATTAAAGACTTTGAGGAGTCTCTAGGGCGTTGCAAAGAGATGTTAAGTACTCCTGATATTTCACCAGAAGGTTACATCAGAGATCCCATTCCTCTTGTAGGCATGGTAAACAACCACATAGACTTTAGAGGGAGATCCACAACAGTAACAAGCACCTGTAGGATGCATTTCCTAATCTTTTCACTGATAAACTTGGTGAGTTACGAGACTTTCAACACAAAATCAAAGTCAGACAAGGTGCCAAGCTGGTGGTGCACAAAACACGCCCAGTACCTCTTCGCCTTAGAGAAACGCTCAAGATGGAGTTGGATAAGTTGTGTGAAATAGGGGTCATCCAACCCATAGAAGCTACAGAATGGCTTGCGCCATTAGTTCTGGCATCTAAGGGGAATGGACAAGGTATTTGTCTTTGTGTCTATCTCCGCTCTTTAAATGAAAACATTTGGGTAGAGAGATTTCCTCTCACCAACATAAATGAGATGTTAAGTACCATGGGGAAGGCATGTTTTTTTTCAGTCATTGATTTATCCATGGCCTATCATCAGGTTGAACTACACCCTGAGTCAAGACCTCTGACGGCATTTACCTCACCTTTTGGGGCCTATATGTTTGTAAGAATGCCGTTCGGTCTCGCCTCAGTGGCTTCCATTTTTCAAAAAATAATGCAACATGTCCTTAGGGGTGTCAAAAATACCCTCTGTTTCCAGGACGATATACTGATGTATGGGGCGACGTAGGAAGAACATGATGTTACCCTCAACACGGTGTGCCACAAACTCTCTGATGCAGGGTTAACAGTCCAACTTGATAAATGCAAGATCAAAGTCACGTCAGTTGACTATTTGGGGCATACCATCTCTAAGCACCCTTTTCACATCTATCGGAGCCATCCGTATAATCATCTAAAAATAGAATGAGGTTCAGGAGGTAATATCTGCATTATCCTCCTTTCTCATAAACCACCACCTCAGTGATATCACGTCGCTTTCCATTACGGACCCTCTATCTATACCGGGACTAATCAGGAGTCAATCTTTATTATCCATCGTGACCCACGTTGGCATTTCACATTGAAAGGTCGTCCGGATAAGCGATATAAATAATATAAAGATATATACAGGCTTTCTGGCAGAGTGGTACGAATCATTAACATGCAACCCTCAAATAGAAGTCTTCTATAACTTTGTCTTGCCCGACTATCATCTCGGAGCAATTTAGATTTGAAGTCCCATCTGGGACTTTCCGGTCTAGGAATTCTATACCCATATAGAGCAACTTTAAGCAATAGACGGTTTCCTGACGAAGGCTGTATTGCCGAAACGCGCGTAGTTCTCCATCTACCGGATTGCTTCTATCAACTCTATAGGTTTACACTGTTTGTATAAATGTCTAATGTTCTCCATCTACCGCATTGCCTCTATCAACCCTACATGGTTACACTGTTTGTATAAATGTTTAATGATGAATTATATGTAAAAAAGAACAATTAACAACTCAATAGTTTTCAATGAATGATAAAAAGTGAAAAATAAACATTATATATATTTTTCTAATTAATATTTGTGTGTGGAAGAAAAAATTCTTCTTTTTTTGACGGTTGAGAATGGTTACTCTTTTATTGTACACCTAGTATTTGTCCTATCTTATGTTCATATACTTGCTATAATAATTTACCTAAATGGCTTTAGGCCCAAGTACAGCTTAATTCAAGCGGTTAAGGATGCTCCGCACCCATCGAACAAAGATGAACTAAAATCTTTTCTTGGATTAGCGGAATATATGTCCAAGTTTGTAAGAAATTTTGCTGATCTATGTGATGGGTTACGTGAGCTTCTCAAGAAGAACACTGTATTTGAATGGGAAAAGAAACACAGTGAAATGGTTGAAATGATAAAACATCGCATTTTAGATTCACCAGCCCTAGGTACGTTTGATCCTAAAAAAAAAACTGTATTAACTACAGATGCATCGAGTAAAGGGTTAGGAGCAATGCTTTCTCAGAAAGGAGATGGGGAAGATACTGTCATAGCATTTGCATCCCGGTCCCTTAGCTCAGCAGAACGCAAATACTCAGTTATTGAAAGGGAGGCGTTGGCATGTTTTTGGGCAGTGCACCATTTCAAATTTTTCTTGTGGGGAGCAAAATTTGTTATACACACAGACCACAATCCGTTAACTTTCATGTTTTCATCTAAACATTCTCAAAATGTGTCTCCTCGGATAAGCAAATGGGTCCTGGGTCTAGAAATTTTCTGCTTTAAAGTAGAGTACTTAGCAGGCCCTGAAAATGTGATTGCTGACTATTTATCTAGGTCTCCCCTCAAAGGCAACCATAGCGAGGAATCTTTAGACGTCCCCATTTTTTCCATGCATCTCCCCTCACTAACAAATGATGAATGGGACAAGAGCATGAAAGAAGACAAAGCCATGGAGACACTCAAAGAAATCATCATTAAAGGATGGCCCGAAAAGCTTTCGGAAGTCCCTGATATAATTAAAGACTTTTGGGAGGTGAGACTTGAACTATTTCTTATGTCTGGTTGGATACATCGTGGAGATAAAATCATTCCACCCATGGAATTGAGGAACAAAATAATTTATCTAGCCCATGAAGGGCATTTGGGCAGGAGCCTCACTAAAAATAAGGTTAGGAGTTGCTTTTGGTTTCCAAAAATGGATTCCATGATTGAATTAAAAGTTAAAGAATGCATCAATTGTGCCAAAAGTGACAAAAGTAAAGTTCTCCGTAAAGCCCCTTTATCTCCTGTCAATGTTCCGATGATTCCATGGACCAAACTGGCTATGGATATAATTGGTCCTATGGAAGTTCTGGGTCCTCAGAGGAGGTTCATGTTCGTTCTCGTTGATTACACCTCCCATTGGGTAAATTTTAAATTTACGTCATCTACCAAAACGAACAATCTCATTTCCTTTTTGAAGAACATTTTTGTCTATGAAGGTATTCCATCCACACTCGTAACAGGCAATGGGGTGCAGTTTGTTTCTGAGACAATGATAGAATTCTTGGAAGAATTAAACATAAGGCATGAAAAGACTGCACTCTATTGTCCGAAAGCTAATGATCTAGTTGAAAGGGTGAATCGCATGGTGAAGGAACACATTCAGCTAGCCATCACAAATGGATTCAATGTTGAAGATTCTCTTAGAGAGTGTATATGGGCATACCACACCACTCCCAACAGTGTTACTGGAGTATCACCCTTTGTGTTCCTGAGAGGGAGGGAACCTAGTACCAAAATGAATCCTAGATGGTTGTGAGGTGGGAAATGTGTATTGCCTGATCTAAACCAGAACAAAGAGAAAGTTGATTTACATCAACAATATACTAGTCTTGGTATGATAAGAAACATGGTGTCAAAAATGTAGATTTTAAAACAGACACTCCTGTGGTTGTCAAGAAACCCATTCATGTGCAACCAGGGTCGAGTAAGTATGGTGCTCCTCTATGGGTGGACAAGACAGGCAAGAATGTAGTTCGCCTGGAGTAATGATAGACTTGTGAACATTTCTTAAAATTATCTAGTCTTTTTAATATTCCCCAACATAGGGAGATGTGTTGTAATCTTACTGTAAGGTGTGTTTCCCTAAATAGTACATTCCGCCCCCCCCTTCATTACTAGTATTTAGTATCCTCCATGGGAGTTCATGTTAGAATGTTGAGTACAGTTTCTGTAAGATAGAAGAGTGGATGATCAGAATAAAGGTTCTTGGTCCTACCTGCTTTGGAGTCCGGATGTTTCCTTGAACTTCAACACACAGCTTATTAGTCATGTGCCCCAGAGTCACAGGGGAGACTTACTGACTCCGCTAATGCTTTGAAACTGCAATGAGCTTCATATTGTTTGGCTTGTTTGGAAGGTACTAATGGTCTTTAGCACTAGCTTACATGTGTTTTGTTTTGATTTACATGAATTGTATAATTTTTAGTGGGGAGCCAAAATGCATTCTAACATCTGTGTTAGCTGCATACCATTTTGATCAAGTAAGGAGCCAACGCAAAGGCAAACCCAGTCATAGTCTATGGGTTTAAATTCTCAGAGTGAACCATCATAGACAGAACACAGTGGTATATTAAACTCCACCGGCACACAAACGTTGATGAGGGGGCTGCTTGCTGAGAGTCTAACCTTGGAATGTGCTCTGTGTAATATTCCAACAAATTCTTAGTTTGCCAAATATGCCACTTCAGTTTGGACCCAGTCATATACAAATCAGTCTCAACCCTGCTCCAATAGGAACATCCCAGCCTCAACTAATAGCCCAAGTCCTCCCTGAACTGGAACACAGCAACCCAAGATGAGTTTTCCTTGCTGTTATGACCACCGTAGGCACCAGAAATAGAAACCAGAAGGAATTGGCAATTACACTTTTAAGTTAAGGGCATGGAGCAGACAC
The DNA here is from genome assembly GCF_964204655.1 of Triturus cristatus. NCBI lineage: Eukaryota > Metazoa > Chordata > Amphibia > Caudata > Salamandridae > Triturus > Triturus cristatus. Next base: position 164,314,286 of record NC_140585.1, read on the forward strand.
AGTTAAGAGAATGAATTCCGCAATGTATAAAAGTGAAAAATAAGGGCATAAAAGAATGGGTTTTCAGGCAATCAGCTTGTTCCAAAGCCATGCACTCGAAGGAATCCAAGGAACAATCTTGATTGGTCTGGAACTTTCCTTCCACCTCATGCAAGAGCTTGAAATCTCAGTGGCCATCTTCTGGACCGAGACTACATAAGACACTCCTCTTCGACCCCAAGTTCCTTGGCAATCGTCTTTTCCCAAAGGAAGCTGCCACTTGCCTCTCTGCTCCAGTAAACCCTGAACTGACCTGATGATGTGAGCTTGAGCCCCAAGAACATTTAAGTTTCCAGAGCAAGTCCTCAGTAAGTTCCGATGATACTCCGATAAAGGAAAAGAGGAAAGTTTGGTCATGTGTACCACAACAGACATGCAATACTAGCATACATGCAAGGCTACATAACAAAAACACACTACTAACTACTGAATACAGTACTGATAAGGCCTCCAGATGTCACAGAAAGTATACATTTTGGGCACTAGTGCAGTTTGAGATTAAGATAAAACCAAGAACTTCTTAAGACTTTAGTAACAACACACGTGTGTTTTTGAAACATTGATGATCATAAGACTTTAATGAGTCTAAGTACTTTCTAAGAATAAATATGATGACACAAGTGCATATTTAGGTACTGTTTTAACCCCTGAAGGAGTTTGAGAGAGAGGGACCCTAATTTGGGCACTTGACAACTAAGGCAACATGGTGAAAGGGCGATGCAAACCTTACATGTGATTTACGAAGACACACAAGGCCACTTTGCCTTGTTCTGAATGGCTCCAAAAATTTGGGGTAAGGCAAAGCAGTGCAAATAGCTGTGCTGTTTTACTCTGCCCTGGGAAGGCGCTCCATGGGTGTTGCATGGGTGTTCACATGTAACTCCTATTGTTTTTGATGCATTTCCAGGAGTACTAGAACTGGTAGACTTGGGAATGTACCAAAAAGATACAAATTCCTAGGAGAGGCATAAAGATGAGAAATATCTTTTATCTCCTCATTACCATGTGTGCTGCATTCTGAAGAATTTATAACTCTGGTTCTACGAAATGGATTTGTGGTTATTTGGAGTCAAATTAATTATTAAAATTAACCCTGTTTTTCTAAATGGGTGTGAGATTTTCCTTGTGTCTTGTTTTTACTTTATTACTTTGTGTTCTGCATAAATTAGTCACACATTGCCTCTAGGTTATTTGTGCAAAGCTACCAGAGGGACGTAGTGAACAGGTGAAATGCTATATTTCTCCTCAGTTTTTGCCATTTCTATGTGTGCTGCATTGTGCAGCCCACATTGAAACAGCAAAACGCCATGTAGGATTGTTTATGTGCAGGAAGCTGCCCCTTTCTGCACATAAACAATGATTTTAAAAATGACAAGTTGCAACTTCTATGTGTGCTGCACAAACATCAAACATAGAAGTTATAAATCATCCTTTATGATTGTTTATGTGCAGCAAGGGACACCTTTCCGCACATAAAAAATAATTTCCCACAATGCAGGCACCCTTGCACTGTGGTGCAAGGGTGCCTTCGTTGGCGCTAGGCACCTAAATTTAGCACAAGCGCAGGGAGAAACGCAGGACTGTACCACATTGTTTGTAAATATGGTGCAGCCCAGCATTTCTAAAGTGATGGTGCGCGGAGTTAGCCTTCTTGGCTTACCGCCACTCTCTGCCACTTTAGTTGTAAATATGCCCCCTGGTTCCTGTGTCTGACTGGTGCTTCATTGTGGACGGCTTCAAATCGCACCTGAGCCCTGTTCTACTACTACCTGGTGATTGCGTAACGCTTTTTGGTGCAATTTTTAGTTACAAATAAAAAAAAAATCAGATATCCTGTTTTCCTTCTTGGATTTTTGTCATGTTGCTGGTTTGGGATTTTTATTGTGTTGTCACTGTTTTGGTTTGACATAAATGTTTTACACATTGCCGTAAGTTAAGTCTGTCTGCTCCGTGCCATACTGATTCTGAGCGTTCACCCTGAAAAGGACTGTGATTATTACTTGAGGTGGGTAGTCACCACCCTCAACTAATAACCCAATTTCATACACTCAGCATGAATTAGCCCTCAAAGAGAAGTTTTCAAATCTACTTCCGAAATTTCTAATTTTGTGTTTGTATATGTTTTAGAATTTCTAAAGAATAGACCTTGTTGCCTAGCAGTCAATCCAGGGGCGTAACACAGGCCCCCGCAGGCCACACGGTGCGGGGGGGGCCCCGAGCTGCAGGGGGCCCCCTCAGCACCGTACTCGGTCCTGAGAGCTCCATAGTAAATATGGAGTGAGGGCCCCTTTATGTACCTTGAAGGGGGGCCCCCTCAACTTTCGTTACGCCAGTGAGTCAATCCCCAGTGGGAAAACATGCGGGCAGGCAACACAGGGAGGAGGTAGAGCTAGAGGAAGGGGTGAGAGGTTACCGTATATGAGGCTGATAGTCTGAAACCTCAGCTTGGCCATTTTTAATGATGTGCCTAATTCTTTCAAACAGAAGTGTGCAATTGTCATCCAAAAAACTATTTCTATCACAAAGCATCACTTTTCCATTTTTCTTACATACTTGTTTAGGCTACAGATAGCAGCTTGTCATTTTCATCAAACACTTCGATGAACTACCTTCACATATGGACAAATACTGCTTTTTGGGCCAAATTATACCCATTTATCAACATTTTAGATACTAGTTATGACTGCCAAAGCACAGGTATTGCCACTGCCATTATACCAGTGATAGGATTTATGTAAACTACTGTGGATCACAAATGTACATCATTGTATGAAGGTTACCATTATGCCATAGATAATTACATACATATCATGTTATGTTACGTTATGTTTATATTATGTTATGGCACAGTATATTCTTATGGTATGGTATAATATGGTAAGGTATAGCATGGTATGGTATGTGTATTTTTATATTGCACAGATTAACTGGGAGGGTATCCAGGTGCCTTAAGAAGGAGGGTGCCGCCCTAACTGGGACCTAGTTAAATAGCCAGCTTTCAGTTTACTTACAGAGTTTTAAGACTCATTTGGCAGCTCAGATGAGCAGGAAGAAGGTTGATCTGGAGCCAGGTAAGAAAACACCTGACTTCCAAGGTGTTTGTTTGGTATGAGGAAACGTATGCAGCTGTTCAGGTATGGAAGACCTTGATTTCACAGAACATTGTCTGTGTTAGTGAGGAGCTTTAAAGGGGCAGCGTTGTGACTGGGGAGCCAGTGAAGGTCTTTAAAGTGTATGGATATGTGAGTGCAGGGTGGAAGTTTCAGTGTGAGTCTGGCTTCTGCATTCTGAATAGGGGTGGGGGGAACTCGCAGAATTTGGCTCTGTGGAATTCCTCACAGTTACATAACAAATAGGCATGTTGCTCTGTTTGCGTAGCAATTTAGCTCCGGTAGCGCATTTGTTGCGGAAAAATCAATGCAAAGAGCACCACGTGATGCACCAGAAACCACAGCTACTCGAGTTGATTTGGCTGCTGCTTTAGTAGATTATCTACTTGAGCTGCAACCTTCTGACTGTAAAAAGTTGCAAGCGCCCATGTTAGAATCTTTTTGCCCGATTGACTCCTAGTAACGGGAAATCGTGCTAGGGGATGCTAAATCTCACTTGCCATTCTGGATCATTACGCAAGGAAAAATTCCACCAGCCACAGCAATTGGTGGAATTCTGCCAGAATTCCGCATTACAAGAGTAACGCTGTCTAGGCAAAATTCCTCCAATCCCGCAGGTGGAACGGAGTATTTTTGCCGTACTCTAATTCCGAATGTCTAGGGTCCTTGGTGAGCTGTGAGGTGATGCCGAAGTTGAGTGTATTTCCATAGTACAACTTTCTGTTAATCCATGCTTGGGTGTTGAGCACAAGTCATCTAAAGCTTTTCCCGAGGAGGTTGAAGGTGTGGGAGCAGAACGAGGCAAACATGTTAACCTGGCTGGTCGTGATTTGAATGTTGATCGCATGGCCTAGATTTCTGGCTTGGCTTTGCAGATTGGGTGTCAGACCTAGTTCTGAGGGCTACTAGTTCTAGGACCAGTGAGAGATGTCATGCCATATTTGAAGTATATCACAAATGTGACAGGTATGGTGAGAATGTTGCTGATATGCCCACATTATGTCAAGGATAGTCCACTATTGATCCCCACTACCCCACTGAAAATCTTCACCCGGGCAAAAAGAAGAGCTTCTTTGGTTCTTCCTTTGGTTCTTTCTTGCTTTCTTTCTCTCCGTCTCTATGACGGACGCACCCCCAACCCCTTTTTCATTATATGTACAAGTCAAGGGAGCATCTATACATTGCACACTAATAATTAATTATACATCTTGATTCAGAAGCAATTGCAACCATATAAGATACAATCATGTAATAAGAAATTACAAATTCAATTAAAAGTTCAAATAAAACACAACACTTCCAGTTTAAAAGTTAAGGTAAAATGTAACTCTTGGTCAAGGGTGGTTAAAAAGGGGTGTGGGAAAACAATGCAAAACCCCACATAGCCATTCAGTGGTCAATCAGGTCTAGATTCATTAGGCAACAGCTGTAAACACATGAGCACCACTCTGGCTTGCCTAAACTACAAGCTCTTTAAAAGGGGGCAAAGAAACTACCTTCTTGGATGGGTAAAATACTTGTATAAAAGGACACAATGTAACATGTAACATGTCCTGTAGAGACCTAGAGTGGCATCCACAGGGTCCTCTCATGTTTGGAGGAACAAAACCAGAAGGAGATGCCAAAATGTGTTGAAGCACGTTAAACCATAAATGGGTGACTAAAAACCGTTTGGTTGCCCTTTTAAGGGCAGAGAGGTAGTTTTCCATACCCTGAAAAGTCTTTAACAAGGCATGTGCCCTTACTGTTGGTTTCTGAAGCTCTGTATTTTCACTGTGGACAGAGGTTTGTTTGAAATACAGTTCCTTTACAATGTTAAGGGCCTAAGGAATTACTGAATCATGTGAAAGATAAAATCATACCGTAACCACGGAATTTTAAAGGCATGCTCTAATGACAGGCAGTCTGAAATGAACAGGTGATTTAGGTCCTTATTCTCCCTTGTCCATATTTTTACCCATCACAACAGAGGCTTAAATGCCATCTGGCTGGCTAGGACATTAACGCCAAGCTCTTTGAGTATTGCTTAGGAGGGAGTACTTTCAGGGACCTTCAGCTTGTTTTGGGCCACCTGTAGCTTTTGTGCTGATGTATACCCCCAGACTTCACTACCATATAACACCTCTGAAGTGCACATAGACTGATATCATTTTAATATCACCTCTGCTGCCCAAGATCCCAGTAGCAATAGCCCCTATAGATTTGTTCATGTCACTCACCTTGCCCTCCATTAATGTTTTCCAGTTTAATTTTTCATCAAATAGAGTACCCAGATAGGGGAAGGCCAGGACTTATGCAAAAGTGTGAGATCCCACTTTTTAAGGATTTAGACCAAGGACCCCCTTCTAAAACATATGACTTTGTAAAGTTCACTGACATTTCCAGTCAATCAATTAAATAGACAAACCCGTCAATTAAAAGCTGCAGGCCCATTGCTGTGCAAGCGATAAGCACAGCATTGTCTGCATTTAGTAGCACAGGTAAATATTTCCTACCGACTCTGGGGCAGCTTCTAAACCATTAATAAATAGGGTGAATAAAAAAGGGGTTAAGAAGAAGGCTTCCCGAACTCCCCTGGTGGAATTAAAATGTTCAGTAAGGCCTTCCCCACCAAAAGAATCTTACTGCCACTGGAGTATGGGCATGAAGATTTCTTAATAAGGATACAATGGTGGAATCATCGTCCAAAGAAGTCAATAAGTCCCACAACTTCGTCTGATTAACCCGATCAAAGGCGGATGTAAGGCTAACAACAGTGCTCCCAGTTGAGCAACCGTGTATTTGTTTATTAATAGATGGAGATTAAGGAATTGAATCAATAGTTGACTTGCCAGGGCGAAAGCCAAACTGGACCTCAGATATTATTTGATTGGCATCCGCCCCTGAGGAGAGTCGAGATAAAAGGACCGGGCCCAACACCTTAACTACGAAATCAATAAGGAAAGTAGGGTGGTAGCATTGCAGGTTGTCCTTGTCCCCCTTTTTTATAAATTGGTATAATGGTAGCAGTTGACCAAAAGGGCAGAATCCCTCTGTGCGCTGCAGCATTTAACACAAGTGTCAGAACTAGGGCCCAAACATTAATATCCCAGAAAAGATCTGGAGGGATCCCATCGGGTCCTGGCGCTTTGTTCTTGGACAAAGACTCAACGCCCCTGTGGACTTCCTCCAACCAGAAGGTGACTGATGTGTCAGCCATGCTGTGAGAAATATCAATGCGAGACCCTTCAAGAAGGCCTCAATTATATACACTATCAAAATGGGTGACCCACTGTTCCCGGGTGATGTGGTGACATAAGACAGGTCTTGATGGATCCAAAAAATAGGGACTATTAATAATCTGCCAGAAAAGTGTAGAGTCCACAGTTCACTAGCTTTGGTTAGATCAGCTATACATGTTTCTGTAATTGGTGCCATTCCCTGTCACAAGGAGACTGCTTAAGGGCTTTCTTTTGATGCCGGAGGGCGGGTGATGCCCTACCCCATGTATCGATAATAGACCACAAACCAACTAGGCAATAGAGGCCAAAAAAACATAAAACCTCTTCGCCAGGCTCTAAAGTTTCCAAGCAGGTAAGAATCTCCTGCTGGTAGTCTGCAAAAAGACTATGATTAAACACATTACCGCCTATTTGCGACCAGCATAAACACCTCCCCTGGTCAGTGGGGAATAAAGCTCCCAGGTCTTTCTAGGGCCCTCCAATTGGTTCCATACCCCCTCCATAGACAGGGACAAAGGGTCATGGTCACTGCAGGGACTATGTGGGATTTTGAAGGAAACAGGAGGCCAACCCATACAAGCAGGAAAAACAGGAAAAAAATAAAATCAATAATCGCGGCAGATCCTCTTACCTTGTATGTGGGAGAGATTTGAGAATGAGGCTGGTTTATCAGCTTGTCCAAAGTAAAAAACAAACTGTACGTACGCAGGAAACTATTTATCTCCTCCCCTTCTATGGTATGCTCCATGAGCAAATCCTCTGAAATTGGGCAAGATTGTGTGTTCGGTGACTAGTAACAAACGTTTGGGCACGGGTGGCAATTACATTTCCCTACCAGGATAACATTCTCATGCCAGAATCCCTCCCTCCTTAATGACTCTAAAGCGCCACTTAAGGCTATATAATTAGAGGTCCGGCACAGCCCCTTATTTGCATCCTAAACATTAATTACTACCATAGGGAGAGCTCTCTCACTGTCCAATCCTAAAGGGTTTTACAAATTATAAGTCCCCCCCTCGCTCTACACACACTAGAACCCATTGCTGGGCAGAAGATGGTCTTGTACCCCTTCAGGAAAAAAATATTCTTGACTTCCCATGTCTCGTGCCTTTCGTCAGAGAACTTAAGGACAGACCTCCTACATTCCAAGAGAGGAGTCTTAGGTCGTTCCCAGGTCAGTGGGTAAAGCCTATGGTGGAAGTTATTGTGGTGTCTAGTGTATTTGAGGCCCAAGCAGGGTACGAGTTGCCAGGGGATGCACTCAAATTAAGGGCTGTGAAGAAGGATAGATTGGTTTTGGGGGAATAAATCCCAATTCTCTGCAATGCTCTCTGGTAATGTGTACTGTTATTTGAACGACGGAGTGCATTTACCTTCTCTCTAAGTCACGATCATTAAGATCCGCAAATGGGGCGTTACCATGTGATAGTGTCCGATGACCCCCTGATAGGATGTGTGTGCTCTCACTGACTGTTCTACCTTGAGGCACACATGGTGTGTCTGTAAAAAAAGCCTAACTGAAGTGGTTTTATGCAGGTAACATGGGTTAGACTCTGAGACACCACTCAGAATTCTTCATGCCAATTCAGGGTATCTGACACTAATAATAATACCACCCCCCTTGAGTTTCCCTAGAGGGCCCTATCCATGAGACCCTCTGTGCCTGAGAGTGCTGACCAGTAGAGCTTGTGTGTTCACCAGACCAATGTGAAGCTTTAATAATCAGTTGGCCGGTGGATTCCAGATCATGTGTGTTGAGCCCAGGGACCCCAGTCAGGACAACACTGTAAGGGGAACAGGCTGGGGGGAGATTCATCACAAGAAGGGGGGGGACAGTGATTAACCGGTCAGCGATCCGAGCTTCACCTGTCACATTAGGTGTCAAGGAAGGCAAATTGGTAGAGACGGAGGTGTTAAGATGGGGTTCACGGGCCCCTAAAATACATTCTGAATCATTACAGCCTAGGTCTTTGGGTTGCCAGGCTGTCTACAACTAGGGAGATCGGTGGGAGGCATGTCGGTGGTTGTAACTTGGGTCTTCGGCAGTAAGGAGTCTCTCTGCATGTGAAAGGCTGCTTCATCATTAAAATAGTGTAAACAACTCAGAATACATCTTCAACAAAACATCATAATTCTAACTTGACAAGCTTGTTATATTGAGAAGATATTGACGGCCAGAAGTTTATAATGAAAAATGGTTATTTTCAGAAGTGAAAAACTCTTTGCCGCTCATTTGCTGCTCACAATCGACCACAAATTTGGACAATTCTGCCATTTGCCGCTCTTCCACCACAATATTCCGCAGTTTTCAAAACACAAACGAATTGCCTCTTAAACAATCTTTTTACACAGAAGTACTTCTAGTCCGTACAGCTCTTTCTTGACAAAATTAGCATTCATTAAAATCTTTCACAATGAGATATGAGGTAATTGATTAATAATATGCCTGACTGGTCAATGGATTTTTTGGGAAAAATGTATTAGCTCTGCCTAAAGGATAAAATTCAATAGACAGCAAGAGTCTCAAGGGTATAGTCACAAGGACGTATCTCTGATTTATCTCCACCTTAACTCATCAAAAGTTGAGATAGATTTAACAACCCATTCACAAGCTGGTGCAAACTGCAGACATTGCCAGTATTCCCGCGGTAACTGCCCCAAAATTTATCTCCACGGTGGACACCACCAACTAACCCTAATGAGATGCAGAGTGGGTGTTCCCGTGCAAAAACACACGAAAAAAACACAACAACACTTTCACAGCGAACTGCCAGATCTGCGATGCGAACCAAAAACAGGCGATATGCCATGGTAGCAGCAGGGAATTAACACCTGCTGGTGTTAATTGAAAAAAGAAGTGGGAAAGATCCACTTCCTTTACTGGTGTTGAAATGCTGTGAGAAGTTTAAATGATAAATGGAAGGGCCAACCACACTCGTATTAGACTCTATTAATATGAAAGTTTATGTTGTGAATGGAATTGATGTGTGTGCTGTTGAGTACTTGTGGTCCAGCCTATAGACCTGTGTTACCTAATTGAAAAAAGAAGTGGGATAGATCCACTTCCTTTACTCAACGCAATGTTTTTAGGTCCCTAAGGTTTCAATCTATCTTAAGTAATGATAAACAAGTGAACACATTTCTTATCCCTATGTCAATTTCTTTTGTACAATTATTCTATTGGTTAAAAAAAATTATAAATGAACATCATCTGTATCATTCAAAGAGAGTTCCATATGATCAGAACCATATTAATTCATATGCAGTGTCTATTTGAACATTACCATTTTTTCAAGAGTTACAAATAAATCACAAAAAAATCATTTAAAAGTGCCCAATGTATTTCGGGACAGGTCCCTTCTTCAGGGGCTTGTGATTGAGTTGTACAGAATATGCTGTTGTTCTGATTTGTCTTCGCAACCATTTGCTGGAACAGTAAATACGAGAAAAATATAACAATGGCGTATAAGTAGACTGTGTGAACTATGTCAGTTCCATATATAAAAATGATACATGAGTATGTTAACATGTCAAACAATTATGGTGCCGATCACGATCCGGTAAAAAAATTGCCCGTACGACTCGTATCCGGTCTTTTTACCGTACGAATCGTACAAGTGCCGTACAAACTGGCAATCACGATTCGCATGGTAAAAAGTCCATACGAACCGCATTGGGAATTATTCCCCACACGTCCTCGGGTCGATAAATGTGTCCGACACGTCCTCGGACGATTTACCGTACAAATGTGAAAAGTGAAGTCCGACCGCGGAATCACGATCCATCCCGTGCGTCCGATGTTACAACCGTATGGAAAAAACACCGTCCGCACCGAACTCCCATAGCAACCATGGAGACATGTGCCCGCATACGCGCCCAACACTCCCCCCAGCCCTCCTATGTACGAGTCGAATCCCCACCCATGTATGTACACCCGTGTATATACGAGACGTACCCCCACCCCTGAATGTACACCCGTGTATGTACCCCCGTGTATGTACACCCGTGTATGTATGAGACGTACCCCCACCCGCGTATGTACGACCCGTACCCCCACCCCAACCATGTATGTACGACCCGTACCCGCACCCGGGTATGTATGGAGCGTACCCCCACCCCAACCGTGTATGTACGACCCGTACCCACACCTGCGTATGTATGGAGCGTACCCCCACCCCAACAGTGTAAGTATGACCCGTACCCTCACCCGCGTACGTATGGAGCGTACCCCCACCCCAACCGTGTATGTACGACCCGTACCCGCACCCGCGTATGTATGGAGCGTACCCCCACCCCAACCGTGTATGTACGACCCGTACCCACACCCGCGTATGTATGGAGCGTACCCCCACCCCAACAGTGTAAGTACGACCCATACCCTCACCCGCGGACGTATGGAGCATACCCCCACCCCAACCGTGTATGTACGACCCGTACCCTCACCCGCGTATGCATGGAGCGTTCCCCCACCCCAACCATGTCTGTATGACCCGTACCCACACCCGCGTATGTATGGAGCGTACCCCCACCCCAACAGTGTATGTACGACCCGTACCCTCACCCGCGTACGTATGGAGCGTACCCCCACCCCAACAGTGTATGTATGGACCGTACCCCCATCCCAACCGTGTATGTACGACCCGTACCCTCACCCGCGTATGCATGGAGTGTACCCCCACCCCAACAGTGTATGTACAGACCGTACCCCCACCCCAACCGTGTATGTACGACCCGTACCCTCACCCGCATATGCATGGAGCGTACCCCCACCCCAACCGAGTATTTATGACCCGTACCCACACCCGCGTATGTATGGAGCGTACCCCCACCCCAACAGTGTAAGTACGACCCGTACCCTCACTCGCGGACGTATGGAGCGTACCCACACCCCAACCGTGTATGTATGACCCGTACCCTCACCCGCGTACGTATGGAGCGTACCCCCACCCCAACCGTGTATGTACGACCCGTACCCGCACCCGCGTATGTATGGAGCGTACCCCCACCCCAACCGTGTATGTACGACCCGTACCCACACCCGCGTATGTATGGAGCGTACCCCCACCCCAACAGTGTAAGTACGACCCATACCCTCACCCGCGGACGTATGGAGCATACCCCCACCCCAACCGTGTATGTACGACCCGTACCCTCACCCGCGTATGCATGGAGCGTACCCCCACCCCAACCATGTCTGTATGACCCGTACCCACACCCGCGTACGTATGGAGCGTACCCCCACCCCAACAGTGTATGTACGACCCGTACCCTCACCCGCGTACGTATGGAGCGTACCCCCACCCCAACAGTGTATGTATGGACCGTACCCCCATCCCAACCGTGTATGTACGACCCGTACCCTCACCCGCGTATGCATGGAGTGTACCCCCACCCCAACAGTGTATGTACAGACCGTACCCCCACCCCAACCGTGTATGTACGACCCGTACCCTCACCCGCATATGCATGGAGCGTACCCCCACCCCAACCGTGTATTTATGACCCGTACCCACACCCGCGTATGTATGGAGCGTACCCCCACCCCAACAGTGTAAGTACGACCCGTACCCTCACTCGCGGACGTATGGAGCGTACCCACACCCCAACCGTGTATGTATGACCCGTACCCTCACCCGCGTATGCATGGAGCGTACCCCCACCCCAACAGTGTATGTACAGACCGTACCCCCACCCCAACCGTGTATGTACGACCCGTACCCTCACCCGTGTATGCATGGAGCGTACCCCCACCCCAACCGTGTATGTACGACCCGTACCCACACCCGCATATGTATGGAGCGTACCCCCACCCCAACAGTGTAAGTACGACCCGTAACCCTCACCCGCGTACGTATGGAGCGTACCCCCACCCCAACCGTGTATGTACGACCCGTACCCGCACCCGCGTATGTATGGAGCGTACCCCCACCCCAACCGTGTATGTACGACCCGTACCCACACACGCGTATGCATGGAGCACACCCCAGGCCCCAACACCAGCACCTTCACACAACATCACGCATGTACGAGTCGTACCAAGCCAGACACAAGGACAGCACTGTACAACAAAATGCCCGAAGTACACACCGTACACACGTTAAAAACACACGTACACAACCAGGACAAAGCAAAACAACACAAGAATACACCATTCGAATGGCACAAAGCCACTAAACATGTCCAACAAGCACAAATACAACACAATCACTGACCTGCAACTGCCAAAATCCAAAACAGAGGCCCAAAACACAACCACTCCTTATAACACACCCACCCAAAGTTCAAACACAGCCACACCCACCAATGGACCAATAAAAAGGGCCCACAGACACAAACCATGAGCCTTTGCAACAGACTCACTGCTGCCAGACCCCACAGACAACCTACAGCACCATACTTGAACCTTTACTACACCTTACACTTGCACACCTTCACACACACACCTTCACAAACACCCCCTCATCACATTCACACACACACCTGCACAACCACACCCACAACCATCCACACCCACACCCCCCCCAACCATCCACACCCACACTCCTCACCATGCCCACTAACAAGAATCCAAAGTTCACTAGCCGAGAGTTGGAGGTCCTTGTCGACGAAATCCTCAGAGTCGAGCCACACCTCTTTGGAACATTGGTCAGACAGACCAGCATTTCCGATAAAACAGCCATGTGGCAGAGGATTGTCGATGCTGTCAATGCTGTTGCGGCCACCAGAAGGACCAGGCATGAATGCCAAGCCAGGTGGTACGATCTGCGGAGGAGGGTCCGAGCCAAAATGAACGACGAACACAACCAGGCCAACGTCACTGGAGGAGGGCCGCCCCGCAGACGCGTAGAATACCATCCCTGGGAGGAGAGGGTGATGGCCATACTGCCGGTGGTGGCTGTGGACGGATTAGAAGGACTCCGAGACCCGGGTGAGTACACAAACAACTCACCTCACATGGGGGGAACGTCATCCACAACCAAACTCACAAACAGGCACGCAACCACTCCAAGCTATTGCATGACTCAACCACACTCCAAGAACACGTACATTCCACTGGCGCCACCATGCCCCATGCACCCAGCTGGACAATGCCAAGTCACAGGCCACAGAAAACACCAACACAAGACACGGTAAGCCGGATGGCGGGAGTGTGGGCCCCAAAAATCACATAGTGCAACTCAGAAGCAGACAACAATGCCCACTGCCCATATGGCCTAGGTCACAGCCAGACAAACAATGTGTCCCCACACAGGAAAGACTTGCCAGCAAATGGCGGACGCCTTGCATTAAGACATGGGGTGAAGGCACTTTTTGCACATGACAGCAGCTAATGAACAGCCAACACTGTGAAAGAGTGGCAGCACACACCACTACAGCAGCAGCGCAGACACAGACACTACACCCAATGGGTGCCTGGAGATCAGAAACAAGCTCACATCAACAAGCCAAGGGCCATTCAAAGATCTGCAAAAAGTGTGTGCCTAGGAAGCTGGGCTGAGGTGACAGAGGGTGACACACAGAGGGAGGGAGAGGGGGAGAGAGAGGGAGGGAGACACAGGGAGACGGACAGAGGGAGGAGGCTGACACACAGAGGGAGGGAGAGGGGGACAGAGAGGGAGCGAGAAAGGGACATACAGGGAGAGCAAATTAGCCTTGTGGGGTGTGGGAATGTCTGCTCGTCAGCAGGTGGACTGCGTGCATGTAGACAAGGGTGGCCAGTGCCAGAACCCCCCCTCTTCTCCATGGCAAAACACAGGGCCATGTCACAACCTGTGCACGAGCACAACGACAGCTACCTGCATTATCTAAGTGTGTGGAACCACTCCATGTGCCCATGTACAGTGCAACACGGAAGGCGCCAATGCATGGCTCGCCACACCTGCCCACTCCACTGCTGACTGCAGTCACAATTGACGCAGCAAGTAAGACTGTGCCACACATAGGTAAAGTCGCAAAAGCTGTGGCCAAGGGACATACCCAAGCACAAGTGCACTGTGAGTGGAATGCAAGACATATCCAAATTCCCAGAGGAAATGTGCCAACTTAGAAACCAATGAAACATGGATGTTGCATGGAACACAATTAACATTGTCTCTCTCACACACAGGTCAACGTCGTGGATCACCCCCCAACACTGGGGGGGAAGACTCACAGGACCCGGCTCGGCGGGATGACGGAGCCACCGGCAGCGACGACTCTCACCACTCTGTGGACGAACCCGACCCCGACCAACCTGGCCCCTCTGGTGTCCAACAACCTGCAGCACCTGCGTCAGGTACAACTGGGCCAACCACCACCCCCACTCCTGCCACATCCCAGGAGACACCCAGGATCCCTGCCCCACCACCACAATGCAGCCAGGCTGGCCAGGAGGGACACGGTGTACCGGGCACCCAGGAGGAGGCAGGCGACAACGCCAATGCCACCCCTCAGGGGTCCCGGAGACCCGATGTGCCCACAAGGGCAGGCCAGGTGCAATTGGGCAGGGGTGGTGGGAGTGGAGGACGGCGGAGGCGCGAGCCTGACCAGTTGGCTGGGGAACCGGTATATTCCCATGTCCGAAACATCCTGGACACATACCGGCAGGACACCACGGGCATGGCCCAGGTTGTGTCCACCCTCAACGAGATGAAGGGGACCCTCGATGAGATCAAGAACCAGCAGGCCCAGCAACATGCGGAGCAACATGCCTGTCTACTGCGACACCATCGGCGGATGGAGGACAGACAGGCTGAGCTCGTGACGGTGTTCACGGGAATTCACAGTACACTCCGTCGGATGGCCGACAACATGGGCAACCCTCCCTGTGCCATCAGGCGTAGAACATCACCGCCCACAGGGAGGGATCAGGAGGAGGAGGAGGAGACATCCGACGGAGCATCCCAAACATCGTCACGGCCTGCTTCTGAGGGTCCCCGCAGGAGGGCGGGTCGTCCACGGAAAAGACCGTGAGGGTCGGCGCAACAGCACCATCTCCCAGGACACCTGGCCTGGCACCTGGCCCACTGGAGCAACAGCAGCACAGCAGCAAAAGACATTCTCTGCCACATGGACTTGCTGGTCACTGTCTGACCAATGTTGACAAAGACTGTGGCATGGACTCTGAGGATTTCAAATGGCAAGGACACCAACTCCCCTAGTGAACATTGGATTCCACACACCCTGAAAGCCCCTCATGTCAAACCCCCCCCCTACCCCAACCAAAATAAAACGTCACACCATAAAGAGAAGATGCCTACTTATTGCATTATTACCTTACATGTGTCTTGTAAAGTCTGACCATGCCTGAGTTCTCATTTGACTTCAACCATCCACACCCTGGGGCCTGAGTCTGGCACAGGACACACATGGGTCACATTGTATTAGGCAAGACAGACATGGAGCACAATACACACCCTTGATGGGCCCAACCAGCTGAAGGGGTGGCCGCACAACCGTGCCGAAAGACATTTTGAGTACAGCGACAGCCATGCGCAGAGGTCAGGGATCATGTGGAGTGTCCTGTGGGTCACCCAGGTATGTGTGGACAAGTGGCAGAACCATGTCCTGCAAGCTTGAGTCAGGTGGATGCAGAGAATGGTGGCCTGGCCAACGTTGGATGCATGGGGATGGCACATGTCACAATACCCACACAGTCATGGACATCATGCACAATACACAGTCTAATCCCACACAAACAGCTTGCATCTTGCTACTCGACACATAGACACATAGCCACTATCACGGAAAACCATGCCAGACATGCCGGATGCACCGTTGCAACACACCAGCATTGACTGAGAAGAGGCACCTTGGAGGCATAGGGACACCTTTATTAGTCATGTATTCGGGATTGCAGAGGCAACTCGGAGTACACATGAACGGGTCATGTGGAGTAACATGTGGGTCCAACACTGGAACCCCCCTTCTGCAGCACAAATGCGTGATAGCCATTGAACTGGCACACAAGTGTCGGCTAACAGCTAAACACCCCCTGCTGCTCACGGAGAGACTGCCATACACCATTGATCCGCTGATGTGGAAGTCCCACACCATGTCAAGCCAATGCAAACCGTATGTGTCCGAGGGCAGTGTAACACACATTGATGCCATCATCACATTGCACAATCCCATCACTGATGACTGTCAACAAGTCTGACCATCTATTCAGGTGTACCCAGCTGCATGTCATGTGTACCATGGTGATGCGACATGTCTGCAGAGGAACCAAACATTGACAGGGGCAGTGTGCATACATCGTAAACAACTGCCACACCCAATACACCCCTGATGCATCCCTTACCCTAAGGAGACTTCCAAACTTGTCCGTGCATGTAACGCTGAGTCAGCACACGATGACGTGTCCATGAGGAATAGCAGTGCCACAACAATGCAAGCAGCAGACGGTATGCGCAGGTACCTGGGGAAGAGAGACACACAAGAAGTCAGCCACAAAAAGCACAGCCACTTGCATGTGCATGTACTCGACACATGTAAGGATGACAACATGCTAGGTCACAATTATGACTGGGGAAATACACATCACTGGCACCATCACTCCAGTGACACATCCACACACACCTCTGAGTCACATGCCATACATGCAGATGGACACACACATCGCAACACATGCCACACGTGGACCAATGCGTGCACACACAGACACTGGTACTCACCACTAAGCAAAGAAGTCGCGTATGAGACGAGTCCGGATGTCCTCTTGCGGAACCACATTCTCCACATCACTAGCCCCATTGCCAAGACCTTCGTCCTCCACGGGTGGATGGTCCTGATCATCTTGATCCAGGATGAGTGGCACAGCTTTCTCAACTGCCATGTTGTGCAGCATGCAGCAGACCATGAAGATTTTGCAGACCTTCGCCGGGGCATATGGGAGTGCGCCGCCGGTCTTGTGGAGGCACCGGAATCGGCTCTTCAGGAGGCCAAATGTCCGCTCGATCACTCGCCTTGTCCGGCCATGGGCGGTGTTGTAGCGGAGCTGTGCCGGCGTGATGGGGTTGCGGAGAGGTGTGATCAGCCATGGCATGTTGGGATAGCCAGCGTCCCCTACATGGAAACCACATGGACATAAGTAGGACAGGAGAAGCGGTCGTGCTGGAAGTCTACGCAAAATACAGGACAGACAGAGTGTACCCACCAACAACACATGCTCGTTCGTTGCGCAGCTGCGTCATCATTTCAGGCACCCTGCTACGCCTCATGATGTAGGCATCGTGTGCTGATCCTGGAAAACGAGCACAGACATGTGAAATCACCATGTTGGACAGACACACCACAAGGGCATTGATGGAGTGGTAGTGTTTGCGATTCCTGTACGCTACCTCCTGTGCCTGTGGTGGTACCAAAGCCACATGTGTCCCATCTATGGACCCAATGACATGGGGCATCCCTCCCAGGGCATAGAATCCACGCTTGACACCAGTCAACATTTCAGGGGTTGGGAAATGGATGAACTCATCCAGGTGAAGCAACATGGCCTCTAAGAAATCATGCAGCACACGGCAGAACATGCTCTGGGACATGCCACCAACATGAGCAATGGTATTTTGAAAGGTACCCGTGGCAAGAAAATGTAGGGCTGCCATTACCTTCAGCTTGGGTGTCAGTGCCGTAGGATACCTGTGCAGCGGTTGCAGGTGTGGTGCCAGCCTTGCCATCAACTCCAGAATCAATGGTTGGGGGAAGCGGTAGCACCGGATACAGTCATTCTCCCGCATGTCAGCCAAGTCCGGAATTGCTCGGGGAAGAGGCGGCACTCTGCAGTAATTTGGAAGTGACAAGGAAGAGTGAGTGCACTACTACAACAATTTTTGGGTGCTGAGCACATGTTAATCTGTCAATACACATATGCGACATACGGAGTGAGGTATGTGCCACATGCCCTGGACACGTATGGCTGCCAGGTGACACTCCTACCAAGACCCAGCTACAAACGGAGATTGTGAACATCCACATGTCATGGCATGGGATTAGCTGTGTCCCAGTGTAAGTGAACAGCCAGATGCAACACAGGAGTGACATACATCAACACATCAGCAGAAGTAGGATGTCGATTGCAGAGACTGGCAGCGGAACACTGGAGGTACAGGTCACATGACATTACACTAGGACAGCCCACACACCTTGCCAATAAGGTGTACATGTAATGACTCACCACACTTTCATAGAGAGGATGCAGACATGTCCTTGTTACGCTACTCCGTGTCCCATGCATACATACGCACCTCACATCCGATACCACATGTGGCCTGGTGTGCGTAACAGTGTGCCATGTCCATCTACACACAGACACATGTTGGTTGCTGCAACAGCTGATGCTTTTGAGGGAGCTCCAACATCAAGGAAATGGCCACCCCCCACACATACATGACATAGTCACATCATGCACCGTGGGTAGTCACATTTCTGGTGTGGTAACCCCAGTAGCGGGCATCAGGGGACACTTGCGTGTGTTGTTGACTGTGCCATGCCAGTGACGCTCATCCCAAGTGTGCAGTATGGCATGCACACATGTCAAAGGAGTTAAGGGCATGCCTGGCACACATTGCACCGTCACACATAACATCTGTACACATCTCATCATACATCTGGTGCCTTCTCCACTCAGGAGTAAAGTGCCACATCACAGCCTTTCACACCTGTGCCCCACACATGTAGTACTGCCCAGACAATGCCTCGATGTCCATCCATGGACAAGTATGTCAGCCCTATTCCTTCCTGTGTGCTGCCTGTCACCACTGTGATATGTGAAAGGCACCGTACTTTCGCTAAGAGGGCCTGTGTACGTTCCCTATCACTATGGGAGTGCTGCCGTATGTGTACCCATAGTGATAGTGAGCGTACAGGCGTGTGTACGGTCCGTACCACTATGAGTACGCATACGCGACAACACCCATAGTGACAGTGAGAGTACATGCGTGTGTACGGTCCGTATCACTATGGGTGTTCTCGCGTATGTGTACTCATAGTGATAGTGAGCGTACAGGCGTGTGTACGGTCCGTACCACAATGAGTACGCATACGCGAGAACACCCATAGTGATAGTGAGCGTACAGGCGTGTGTACGGTCCGTACCACTATGAGTACGCATACAGTTAGGCGCCTCTGCCAAGAAGCAGATATGGCTGACCGCCGTCAGTGCCGTGAGGAGTGCGGATGGTCGCAAGCGGCGCCTGTCCCAGGTGAGAAAACGCTGACAGGATATCCGGTGCTGGACGCGGAAGCTCGCACGGGTCCTGCTGGGGGACTCACCTGAGACCCATAAGAACCGCGGGCGCCGCCGTCTGACCCACATCCACAAGCGTGTGCTGGCGGTGGTATTTCCAGACTTGGAGAGGCGCTTACAGGAGAAGCAGCAGCAGGAAGGGGGTAGGTACATGTGTGTTTGTTGTGTGTCACCAGCATTTGTAAGTGCACAGTTGCATGGATACACTGCCAGTGTTTAAAGGTGCTGTGCAGATCCAGTTACCCACAGTATAGCGGTGCTCTCCTGCCTCCCTTCCCCTCCTTGCAATGTGTTCCCTGTTCTGTGTGTAGTCACTCCTTCACAAGGTAATGTAGGCTGGCGCTTTCTCCACGTGAACTATGCCTGTAGCATCATGTGTGGGGGTGGTGTGTAACAGGTTTTGGGACCTTGCCTGTGCCCTGTCCAGTTCAGTACATGTGGGTTCCATGTCAGTTGGCACTGATGCTGAGTCCAGACATGGGAGTTAGTCTCTCAAGTGTCATGCCTTACAGCGCGCATGTCCTATGTTGTGGCCTGTGACATGATGTGCATGAGTGTGCGATACGCATAGTGCAGGGATGGTGGCGTGTGTTGCAGTCATTCCCATTCAGGACCATGGAGTTGTGTGGCCACTACTGTCCCCTGGGGCATATTTTCCTAGGTGTCATGTGTGTCATCACAAAACATGGACACTCTTAGTGTCTACAGCATAGGTTGTGCTCTGTGCCATTGTCCCCTGGCACCATGTATATTGACGTGAAATGTAGTACAAGTGTCCACTGTACAGCCTGACCTGATTTTCCTTGCTCATACTCACAGTGGCCAGTGCCTGTGTGTCTTGTTACAATCATCTGATGATGCCCATTTGTACATGATTATTTGGACAGGCGCACCTTGGGTATTTGGCGTCCAATCTTGCATTTATGCAGCCCCTGTGTATTTCACCCAGACTAAGAGATGTAAGTGCCACCTGTGTCTCAACAAATTGTCTCATGTAGGGGGTGGTTGGTGCGGGCAGAGCCTACATGTCAAAACCAGAATTCTCTTTGCTAGGTCTGGCCAGTGTGTGATGTTTGTCTGGACATACACTCAAGGTGCAGTGAGCCAGTCACGGTGGGCATGTTTTCACTATTACCTATGCAGCATGTGCCTCAAGTTCATGGATATGGTCCCTGCTCATCCCTATTTTCGGCACCGCTGTGTGGTGCAGATGCAGTGCTGGATTGTCCCCAGGGCCTGGCTCCTATGTCAAACTCCATTTCATGTCATTTGCTATTGTGTCATGCTCTCCATGGATTTTCAGTGGCATGGTGGGTCAACCAACTGTGTGTTGCATGCCCTACATCTGTACCTTGTTTTGTAGATGTTACTGATCTTTCTTTGCAGGCTAGGCACTGTAACCTATGTAGATTGGACTCATGTGACTTATGTATACAGGTGTGTGATTAATTGCTGTCTCTTCACCTTGCCCACAGCATCGTCGGGGGACACGGAGGGAGACATGAGCACAGACGGAGCGGAGGGACCGAGCACCAGTGCCAGAGTTGACATCGTGGCTGGCACATTGAGTGGTACTGAGGCGGAGGAGAGTGAGGCCGAGGACCTGTCCACTGGCACGACAGAATATGAAGCTGACGGGTCCGAGGATGATCTCTCCGAGTGGGCGGAGGCTGCACCACCAGCTGACAGCGGCACAACATCGCACCCCGCCCCCTCCATTGCCATCAGCCGCCTCCCACTTGCTCGTGTCCCTTCCCAGCGTGCCCGGTCACCACATGTCTCCTTCCTGCCAGGCACCGCACCCCCTGCCCCTGTCTCCACTGCTGCCGCCAATGCCGAGTCTGTGGACATCCAGCGGCAGTTGCAGGTTGGTCAGGCTGCGATCCTTAATGTCCTCCATGGCCACAGCCAAGTGCTGACCAACATGGAGGCATACTTGGAGGGCATTTTTTCATCGCAGGCTGACCAACGCAACTTGCTGAGGTCCATTGACTCTACATTGACTGCAGCAGTGGGTCTCCTGCAGCGCTACGTCCAACCCCCTACCCCTGACCCATCCACACTTCCCACTCCCATGCCTGTCCCACGTACACCCAGACGTCAGCATGCACCCACCACAACAGACACAGGCACCACACCAGCAGGGAAGGTCATACGCACACCTCCTGGCACGCACACACAGGGTGAAGTAGGCACACCCACTGGTTCGGGGGGCAAACGTAAGTCACGCAGCCAGAGTGGGAGTCCGCATTCCACCAAATCCACTCCCTCCAAATCCCCTCCCCTCAGCTCTCCTGGCCACATATCTGGCAAGGACTCCTTCATGGCCGCTCTGTCCCTGAGCCCCACTGTGACACCCCCCCGCAAGCGGTCAAGGGAGTCCCCGGTCAGGGTGGTTGAGTCCCCCCCTGTCCACACCCTCCCCCAGTGGCGCTGCGACCCATCCCTCTGCCCCCCCCCCCCTCTTTGGGGCCTGTGGTTCCTTCGGGTGCAGGGGAGACGCTGGAGGACCTTGCTAAGGTGTGCAGCGACATCCTGGCCTCCGCCTTTGGCCCTGCCCCACCCCCTGTGGTGGAGTCCTCCATCCCTGCACCCACGACACCTACCCTTCGCCCTCATGTCCCTGCGGTGCCTGGTCCTTCCCCCCCACATGATGCCCTCCCCGCTGTGGAAGACAAAGGGGTCTGACTGTGCAGGCAAGCTAGGGGACACGCGTCCCACTGTGTCCCCCATCCAGCTGTGACTCATGGACTGCCCTATGGGCTTTGTAAATATTGAACTTTATCCACACGCACTTTTTTTCCCTTAGAACACTACTGCTTTTGTGGTATTGCTGTTGGTGGGGCTGCTACATGATTTTGGGTGGTGATCATATGTTGGGTGTGTGGGAAATGTAGTAGTGTGCTGGTCATAGGGGGTACCCTGGTATCTGTGTGCCATCACAAGGTGTTAGCTAGGTTTCTCTGTTCATGTAAGCAGTTCCTGCATGGTGAAATTGTCCCAAGGTGTGTTCCTTCCTCTGTGTACCCTGACATCTTCCCTGCAGGGTGTTCCCAATATTTAGCGCTGAGCTGTGTCTACATTAGCTGGGTGTGTGACGGACCCCTTCAACTTTGGCCATGCATGCAGAGCGATGTCTCCACCTGCAGCATTCGTGGCATCCTTGGTGACCACTGTACTTGTGTATGTAGTCTGTTGACATGACTTCATGTGGACATGTTCCCTTTTAGGCTGTAGGCATGTGTGTACTCCCAGCCTCGCACACATGTGTTACATGTACTGCAGGGTCTTTGTGCACCTGACTGACAATTGTGGCAATTGGATCTGTGGGTACTCCACCCTTTTTTTCCATGGGCACTGCTGGGGGGCTCTGCACCCACGCCTCCTGTGTCTGGGCACTGCTGGGAGGACTCTGCACACACCACTCCTGTGTCTGGGCACTGCTGGGAGGACTCTGCACACACCCCTCCTGTGTCTGGGCACTGCTGGGAGGACTCTGCACCCACCCCTCCTGTCTCTGGGCACTGCTGGGAAGACTCTGCACACACCCCTCCTGTGTCTGGGCACTGCTGGGAGGACTCTGCACACACCCCTCCTGTGTCTGGGCACTGCTGGGAGGACTCTGCACACACCCCTCCTGTGTCTGGGCACTGCTGGGAGGACTCTGCACACACCCCTCCTGTGTCTGGGCACTGCTGGGAGGACTCTGCACCCACCCCTCCTATTTCAGGATATGTACGCTTAGAACATACACGGGTGTGGGTTCGCTCCATGCATACGAGGTGGGGGTAGGTAGGGTCCGTCCATACACTGTTGGGGTGGGGGTACGCTCCATACATACGCGGGTGTGGGTACGGGCCGTACATACACGATTGGGGTGGGGGTACGCTCCATACATACGCGGGTGAGGGTACGGGTCGTACATCCACGGTTGGGGTGGGGGTACGGTCCGTACATACACGGTTGGGGTGGTGGTACGCTCCATACATACGCGGGTGAGGGTACGGGTCATACATACACGGTTGGGGTGGGGTACGCTCCATACGTACGCGGGTGAGGGTACGGGTCGTACTTACACTGTTGGGGTGGGGGTACGCTCCATACGTACGCGGGTGAGGGTACGGGTCATGCATACACTGTTGGGGTGGGGGTACGCTCCATACATACGCGGGTGTGGGTACGGGCCATACATACACTGTTGGGGTGGGGGTATGCTCCATACGTCCACGGGTGAGGGTACGGGTCGTACTTACACTGTTGGGGTGGGGGTATGCTCCATACATACGTGGGTGTGGGTACGGGTCGTACTTACACTGTTGGGGTGGGGGTACGCTCCATACGTACGCGGGTGAGGGTACGGGTCGTACTTATACTGTTGGGGTGGGGGTACACTCCATACGTATGCGGGTGAGGGTACGGGTCGTACTTACACTGTTGGGGTGGGGGTACGCTCCATACATACGCGGGTGTGGGTACGGGCCGTACATACACTGTTGGGGTGGGGGTACGCTCCATACGTCCGCGGGTGAGGGTACGGGTCGTACTTACACTGTTGGGGTGGGGGTACGCTCCATACATACGCGGGTGAGGGTACGGGCCGTACATACACTGTTGGGGTGGGGGTACGCTCCATACGTACGCGGGTGAGGGTATGGGTCGTACTTACACTGTTGGGGTGGGGGTACGCTCCATACGTTGTCGCGGGTGACGGTAGGGGTCGTACTTACACTGTTGGGGTAGGGGTACGCTCCATACATACGCGGGTGTGGGTACGGGCCATACTTACACTGTTGGGGTGGGGGTATGCTCCATACATACGCGGGTGTGGGTACGGGCTGTACATACACTGTTGGGGTGGGGGTATGCATGCTCCATACGTCCGCGGGTGAGGGTACGGGTCATACTTACACTGTTGGGGTGGGGGTATGCTCCATACATATGCGGGTGTGGGTACGGGCCGTACATACACTGTAGGGGTGGGGGTACGCTCCATACGTATGCGGGTGAGGGTACGGGTCGTACTTACACTGTTGGGGTGGGGGTATGCTCCATACATACGCGGGTGTGGGTATGGGCCGTACATACACTGTTGGGGTGGGGGTACGCTCCATACGTACGCGGGTGAAGGTACGGGTCGTACTGACACTGTTGGGGTGGGGGTACGGGTCGTACTTACACTGTTGCGGTTGGGGGTACGCTCCATGCATACGGGGTGGGGGTACGGTCCGTACATATGCGTCCCCACGCTATGTGATGCTTGTGCGGGCTGTACCCAGGCCTTTGCCACGTGGGTACAGCCGTCCCGCCATTGTTGGGATGACGTAGGTGTGGGCGTGGTAAGACTCGTACCCACGCTCTTAAGGCGTGGGTACGGGATGTACCTGTATTGTTGAGTTGACGGTTCGCGTCGTCAAGCACTTCCGTTGTGGCGGACGCTGGCTTTGCTGGACACGCCCCCACCCCCTCGAAGTGACCAGAGCCCGGAGGTCAGGTATGTCCAGGGCATGTGTGCTGTGTGACTTTGGTGGGGGTTTTGTGTTCTGCCCCTGCCCCCCCCCCCCTTTTGCCCCTGGGTGTTGTTCTGACCTTCTGCGGCGTCTGCGTCGTAACCTGTAGAGGAGGTCGACTGCTATGAGGGCCGGGATGACACGTAGGTTCGGGTCCATGTCTGTCCGTCGCGTACAGGTACTCCTTGTTCGCGTCGTCCTGATTTCCCGGCAGATTTTGGCTGCCGGAAAATATTCACCGTGCGGGATGACGTCGGTGCGAATCGTGATTCCTGGTTCGTGAATGGCAGGTTGCGTGCGTCCCGACGCCACGTCGGCGCTTTCCCGGATCACATTTGTATGTTTCTTTTCGTCGGTCGGGGTTTTGTACGATTCGTACGGAAATGGTGTTTCCGTGCGAATCGTAATTCCATGTTTGTATATTTTTAAGACCGGAGACGCGTCGGACGGAGGATATGCTCCGTCCGACGGTTCGTACCCGGTTTTTACCGGATCGTGATCGGCACTTATATGTTTGTACTTGCTACCATTTTATGTGAAGCATAAAAACAGTGGTAGTGTGCTGACATAAATAAATTATAATGGTGATGAAAATGAAAATGTAAGTCACCCTTATCCAAATGCCAAGAGTTGAAGTGTTTAGAAGAGTTGTGATTCTGAAAAGATCCCAAAGTTTTGAAAGAGAAGGTGAACTGATGTCGAGATAATTTCATGCCGTAAGCAAAGCCTGGTGCAACAAATTACACCTGTGATATCCCATGGTGTGCTGAAAGCTGAAATGCATGCCTTTTGGTAGAAACAGCCGGGCGAAACGAGATCCCCAAATGACACAATAATAGTAATTCAGTGGACAGTGAGATAATAAACTATCTGATATAAGCAGAATCTAAGCTGCCTTAAACAATTATTAAAGTGGTATGCTAGTACCTACTAAATAAATATCAGCATCATAATGTCAACTTCAATAAACTCGTCTGTAACAAAATCTGTGACATAAAAAATGTGTCAGCAAAGTGAGAGAGTCAAATAAATACCTCAGTGCTCTGTGCCATCACAATGTGGCTTATGCTTACCAAGATAACTCGGACCGTTGCTCTTTAAAGTAGTAAAAAGTCGATTTGGAAAGGTTTCTATGAGAGAAAACAACAAGCTTATGGTGAAAAACTCTCCGAGTTAAAAATAATAACTGAGGATTGGCTAAAACGGTCTGACCGTCTTTTAGTTTTCCAAGCTCTTACCTACGAGTGAAAGGTGGAATCCTGTAACGCGACTTCAGCGGATAATCCTGCGCAAGGCTAAGTTTGGGTTGATTGCCAGTAAACAAACGCGCATACAAAACGTGCGTAAAAACTAACGTCGGTGTCACGTGTACATGACGTTCTAGATCACGTGATTATTCAAAACAGGAAGAAACTCGCAGCAGCTTTATTAGTACTCACAATGCCTCATACAAAAAACAGGCAAAGTCAAGCGCAGAATATATCCTAGAGTATGAAAACAGTCTGAGCAAAATGCCAGCGACTGTGATATAATTGAACCAAGACTGGTAGAAAAAATGTGATGTGCTAGTGTTGGTGTTTACGTGAGTAAACTATATGTAATTTCCTTTCCAAGAAACTAATAAATACATAAAATAAAAATATAACAAAGGAAAGGTGGAACTGAATGCTGATCAATACAGTGAGTTCTTACGAAAAATGGGTGCAAGTACAGACTCACAAAAGTATATATAAATACCACATGTTCACAAAGTGAATGTCAAATGTCAAATATAATCAGCCACAAAATACCAGAAAGGGTAACACAAAGTGAGGTAATCTAACCAGGAAGAATTCATAGAAAACAAAGCATTTCAGAATGATCATTCAGCCCTTTCAGAATAATGGTATTAAGATGTTTTATCCAAAATGTCTCCCTTTGAGCTAACTTAGTGGCAATGTCTGAACTTACTGTCTGTGTGACGTGTTCCAGAATAGTGAATCTAAGTTGTGGAATGCTATGTTTGGCATCCGCCCAATGGTTCGCTAAGCATGAGTGTTGATTGAGATTGCGTATTCTACTCTTGTGTTCAATAATGCGAGTTTTGATTTGACGTGTTGTTCTTCCTACGTAAACCAATCCACATGGGCATTGTATTGCATATACTATGCTCGCTGTATTGCAATCCCCATTATATTTAAGTTTTATGGGCTTGCCTGTATGTGGGTGATGAAAAATATTACCCACTATTACATTGCCGCATTGTCCACAGTTGAAGCATTTTTTTATACCTTTCATTGTTTGAGACAATTGTTGTCCTCTGGGTTTCAACATTTCTCTTAAATTTTGCGATTGTGTATGTGCAAAAAGTGGTTTCCCCGTGAATACATTCTGGAAATCAGGTTCCTGCTCAATAATCTCCCACCTTTTCTTTACAATGTTTTTAATTTTTATGGCTTGTACCGAATGTTTCAAGATGAAAACTTCTCTTTGATTTTTTGTCCTTGGTTGGTTACTCAGCAGATCTCCCCGATTTTTGTTGTGTACTATCATTTTAGCATCATCAAGAATTTTAGGTGGGTAACCACGTTGACGGTATTTTTCTGCTTGATCTTGGCTCAAGCTGTCAGATTCATCCATGTCGGAGGCGTTAAGCAGGACAACTACATGCTGCATGAAAGGGAGCCCAGCCAAGAGCCACACTGGAAGACCCACAGATGCCATGGAGACAATGATCAACTCGGATACCCATGAGGGCCACAAAACCCACCGCAACCACCCCAGGCCCACCACCACCCCCAGGACCCGTCCCACCCCCTCAGGGAACACCACAGATGTAGCATTGTTAGAATTGGGAATCTCTGGTTGGCACAGGTATGCACTTGTGACAAGCAGGGACTCTTACTTCTAAGTCAGAGTAAGGGGATCACCCTTTCAAATAACCCCTGCTCACCCTTTAGGTAGTGTGGCGCAAGCAGTCAAGACTATTCTCAGGGCGTCATAGGTTAAGCATTTGTGAACACATACAGTAATACAATGACACACCACAAATGGACACCAGTCAAGTTTGTATCAAAAATAGGTTTCTTTATATAAGGCTTAGCACAAGACCAGAATAACGAATAAAATGACCACAGTATTATTTCAAAGTTCAATGTTCTTGTAGAAAGGCTTAAAATACAAAAATAGGCTTCTTTTAGTCAATTATGCTTCGTTTCAGGCTCTATACGGTTCGTACCTGGATGTGCGACTCGTTGGCATTAAAAACAAGGAAAGTACGAGTCAAACAATTGTTGCGGACTCCGGGGTCCGTAGCGTGCACGCTGCGGTGCGAACAGAACAAAGTATCTTAAGTTCGTGGGGTCCGCGACAGACAGTGCGGGACAAGTTGATGGGTCCGGGTCGTAGTTCTGCAGCGTATTCAGATGCTGGTCGGGTCGCGGCGTCAGGACGCGATGTTGGTACGGGACCTTCAGGGATACGTGCGGAAGGCCTGGATCAGCTTGCTGAGTCCGTGGCGTTCGGCGTTCGAGCCGTACCTTCGGTGCGGATAGGCGGCGACACTTCTCGGCGCCGTACAGCGTACGGGGAGGATCAGCATGATGCGGCTTCTCGGCTCTGAGTACGGCACGGTGCAGTACGTTAGCAGCGTATGGACCGTACCTGTGGGACAGCGAAGCTTGTGTCCGGCGTACAGGATTAGGCAGCCAGGGTTGTATGTCTCGAATCGGCGGGGAAGGTTAGGTGCGATGCGGCCGGGAGGGATACGGTGCGTACTAACGCTTTTAAATCTGCGTAGACACACGGTGCCGGGCGGCAAAGACACGGCTTCGCGGCAGATGGGGTACGAGTCGTACTGGGGCCAACTCCAGCTGGAAACAAGCAAGAATTGTCCAGGCAACTCAATTTTGGAAGGCAGATGAGTCCAATGGTCCTGGGACTCAGTTCAGGCGGCAAGCTCTTCTTCCAAGCCCTTGGAGATTGTTGAAACAAAGTGCAAAGTCTCTTGCTGTCTTTTCCTCTCCTTTCTCAGCAAGGCACCAACTGCAGGCCAATCCCCCAGGTCAGGGAAAGTTACTCCTCCTTCAGCTTCTTCCAGGTCCTTCTAGTCAGGCAGAGTTTCTTTGTGGTTCAATCAGGATCTGATTTCTTAGGAGCAGGGCTCCTACATTTATACCAAGTTTCTTTTGTCTTTACAGGCCAGGTGGGCCTTTGCCTAATCCCAGCCCAGTTCTTTTCAGCAAGGAGCACTTTGTAGTTGGGACTCTGGCGTCTTCTTTCAGCAGGCAGGGCAGAGACATCAGACGCTCCCCAGGGGGTGGAGCCAGCATTGTGGTGGCAGAGCACAGCCCTATTCAGAGTCAAGGTGCACTCCTCCCACCCATCCTGGTGTAATCTCTCTATTCACCACCTGGCAGCCCCAGCCTGTCTCCTGGAACTTCCCAGCCCTGTCACTCAAGCTAAACACAAAGAAGATAGCCACTCCCAGCAGAGGCGGACTGAAATGGTTAGGCACGCAAAGGCTAACTTTCTAAAAGTAGCATTTGCAAACCCAGGATATTAAAATAACCTTTTCTAAAAGATGTATTTTATTATTCTGAGTTCAGGCATACTAAACATGAATTTCTACCATGCTTCCTGAGCCTGCTAGGATTATAGAGTGTTATAATCTAGCAGCCCATTCTGGCCTATGGAGAGCAGGTAGCCTTACAATAGTGAAAAACGAAAATGGCTGTAATTCACTATTAGGACATGCCACACACTTCAGGGCATGTCCTACCTTATCCTTACAATGCACCCTGCCCTAGGGCCTACCATAGGGGTGACTAACATGAAGGTAAGGGAAGGTTTAGGGACTGGCAAGTGGGGACTCTTGCCCAGTCGGCATGACAGTACCAGACTGCATGCAGGTTCTGCAATGGCAGACCTTAGACACATTTTACCCGGCTGCTTCTGTGGGTGGCACAACCAGTGCTGCAAGCCCACTAGCAGCATTTGGATATACAAGCCCTTGGTACCCCTGGTGCACTCTACTAGGGTCTGATAGTAAACCAAATAAGCCAAACATGGAATTCAATTCACATAATACATTTTCCCATAGGGAGCCACTTGCACTGTGGCACTGGATGGCAGTGGCACAGTGCCCTGAGCAGCTAACACCAGCACAAAAATACATTGAGGCACAGACAAAAATGGAAGGGTGACTCACGCCAATGGTGCCAGGTCTAACACGTGTCCCCTCCAGCTGAAATGTGGGGAGAACTACCCTACCCCAGGGAGTTCTCATCACTAAGGCGGAAAAATCTGGAAAGACCATCAGCGTTGGCGTGGTCTGTACCGGGGCGATGTTCCACCGTGAAATCCATCCCCTGTAGGGAAATGGACCACCTCAACAACTTAGGATTCTCACCCCTCATCTGCATCAGCCATCTGAGGGGCCTGTGGTCTGTTTGAACCCGGAAGTGAGACCCAAACAAGTAGGGTCTTAGCTTCTTCAATGCCCAGACCACAGCAAATGCTTCCCGCTCAATCGCACTCCACTTTTGTTCCCGGGGAAGTAACCTCCTACTAATAAAGGCTACGGATTGGTCAAAGCCCTCCTCAGTGATCTGTGAGAGAACAGCCCCTACACCATGCTCTGATGCATCTGTCTGCACAAGGAATTCTTTGGAGAAGTCAGGAGCCAAGAGCACGGGCGCCGTGCACATGGCAGTTTTCAGGGTGTCAAAGGCCTTCTGATAGGTGTCAGTCCATATCACTTTTCTGGGCTGCTTCTTCGAAGTCAGCTCTGTCAAGGGGGCAACGATGCTGCCATACCCCTTGACAAACTTCCTGTAGTACCCTGTGAGTCCTAAAAAGGCCCTTACCTCCGTCTGGGTCTTTGGGGGCTCCCAAGCCAGGAGGGTTTCAATCTTGGGTTGTAGGGGCACCACCTGGCCGCTCCCTACTTGGTGTCCCAAGTACACCATGGAACCCTGCCCGATCTGACACTTGCTCGTCTTGATCGTGAGGCCTGCCTTGCGCAGTGCCATCAACACTTCCCAGAGATGTCGCAGGTGTTCTTCCCATGTGCCACTGAACACTGCGATGTCATCCAGGTATGCTGCGCTGAACTCGGACAGCCCAGCCAACACCTGGTTGACCAACCTCTGGAAGGTGGCAGGGGCATTCTTCATCCCAAATGGCATAACCCATAACTGGAAATGCCCATCTGGTGTGGAGAATGCGGACCTCTCTTTGGTCCCATCAGTCAAGACGATCTGCCAGTACCCAGACGTTAACTCAAACGTGCTGAGGTACCGTGCAGCCCCTATCTGATCGATGAGCTCGTCAGCTCTGGGGATGGGGTGCGCGTCAGTCTTCGTGACTGAATTGAGTCCTCTGTAGTCCACACAGAACTGGAGTGCAGGTGTGGCACCCGGCGAGGCAGCCTTTGGGACCAAGACCACTGGGCTGGTCCAAGGACTTCTGAAGGACTCAACCACCTCTAGAGCAAGCATCTTTGAGACCTCCTCTTTGATGATGCAGGCTCTGACCCTGTCAGTTACCCTGTAAAACTTATGCTTCACAGGTAAGCTGTCTCCTGTATCCACATCATGGACGCACCAATCTGTGATACCAGGAACCAGGGAGAACAGGTCAGGAAACTGCCCCAGCAGTTGGCGGCAGTAATCCTGTTGCTTAGGGGTCAGTATGGGTGAGAGGTTAACTCCATCCACTGACCCGTCTCGCTCTGAGGCTACCAGGAGGTCAGGAAGAGGCTCAGACTCCTCCTCCGTCCCATCATCTGTGGCCAAGAGCATGCCCACTTCGGGCCTCTCCAAGTGGGGCTTCAGTCGATTGACATGGAGGACCCTCAAGGGGTTCCTCGGAGACTGCAAGTCCACCAAGTAGGTGACAGAACTCTTGCGCTCCACAATCTCAAAGGGTCCTGTCCATTTGTCCTGGAGTGCCCAAGGCTCCACAGGGGCCAGGACCCATACCTTTTGACCAGGTTGAAGCTCAACTAGAGTGGCATTCTGGTCGTACCACCGCTTCATTTCCTCCTGGCTGGCTTCCAGATTTGCCTCAGCAAGTTGCCTGAAACGCCTAGTCTGGTTCCGGAAAGCCAGCATGTAACTGTATCAATTCTGGGGAGGTTTCCTGGGAGATTGCTCCCAGCCTTCCTTGACCAGACTAAGAGGTCCTCGTACTGGGTGGCCATACAAAAGCTCAAAGGGACTGAACCCCAGAGACTTTTGTGGCACCTCACGGTACGCAAAGAGAAGGCATGGTAAGAGGACGTCCCACTTACGCCTCATGGGTTCTTCAAGACCCATAATCATGCCCTTTTGGGTTCGGTTGAATCGCTCAACCAACCCGTTTCCTTGGGGATGGTAAGGGGTGGTGAACTTGTACGTCACACCACACTCTTGCCTAAGGGATTTCATATATTTCGATATGAAATTGGTCCCCCTGTCAGACACCACCTCTAGAGGGAATCCCACTGGTGAGAAAATTCCCATCAGTGCCCGTCCCACCACGGGAGCCGTCACTGTCCTTAGAGGGATGGCTTCAGGGTACCGGGTGGCATGGTCCACCAAGACCAGGATAAACCTGTTGCCCATGGCTGTCTTGGGGTCCAGTGGCCCCACAATGTCAATCCCCACTCGCTGGAATGGGGTACTGACCACAGGGAAAGGTTGGAGTGGAGGCCTCAGCTTCCTTCCACTCTTACCACTTGCCTGGCAAGTTTGGCATGTCCTGCAGTGAGTGTCAGAACTCCTGCGCATTTGAGGCCAATAAAAGTGGGTGACAACCCTTTCGAAGGTCTTGTCCTGCCCCAAATGCCCTGCTAATGGAACGTTGTGAGCCAGCCCCAGTAGGAAGGCTCTGAACTTCTGGGGTACCACCAGCGCACGGGTTGACCCAGGTTCAGCAACCTTAGGCTCTGAGTACAGGAGGTCGTTCTCCCAGTAGATTAAGTGAGTACCGGACTGATCACCATTGGCCTGGGCTGCAGCCTGCTGCCGCATACCCACTAGAGAGGGGCACTCCTTCTGCTCCCTGCAGAATTCCTCCCTGGTGGGGCCTCCTTCTTGCAGCCAATGGGTCAGCTCAGGCAGGTCCCCCAGTTCGGCTATCTGTTCCCCGGTAGGCTCCAGGGCATCCCCCTCAAGGTCTGCTTCCTCCTGGGCCGTGGGAACTTTAGGAGCCGGTTTCCCGTGACTCCTGCGCCTTCTCCCTAAGGCCGGTTCCTGGGCCTCTCCTTCAGGCTCCAGGGTCCCTCCAACACCCCTACTGGCTGCCATTGACCGGGTGGTCACGCACGCCCAATCAGGTAAACCCACCATCCGCAGGTGAGTTGTCTTCTCCACCTTTTCCCAAGGGGAGCTCTCCAAATCATTACCTAATAGACAATCAACAGGCAAGGCCGCTCTCACAGCCACTTGCAGAGTACCAGAGACCCCTCCTCACTGAAAGGGAACCTGAGCCATTGGACACTGACTCTCTGTGTTGTCGGCGTTGACAACATTGCAGAATGCGTGTGGGACAACCTGCTCTTGAGACACCAGGTGTTGCTTGACAGCAGTCACACTGGCTCCTGTATCTCTAAGATCCCCCACCCTTTGGCCATTTATGGTCACCCACTGCCCATACTTTTGAGTATTGGGGGCAGTTGGGCCTCAGCGACCATCTCACTGTCTCCTAATGAGACTAGGGTCATCTGTACGGGATCCCCCTCCCCTTGGACATCTACCTCCCTCCCAAAGGCTACACTAGTCACCTGCTTGGGGGGTGGAGCACTAGGGGGTGCTGGTTTACCAAACATGGGGCACTTGGGATCCATGGAATAGTGCCCCAGGTTGTTACACTTGTACCATCTGGGGGGCCCTCTTTGAACAGGGTTACCTGTCGGGGCCCCAGTCTGCTTCGGGGGTGGGGGTGGCTGAGAACCTTTCCCTTGGTTCCCCTGGGAATTACTTTGGGGCCCTCTGTAGAACTCCCTCTGTTTACCCTTGTCCCCCCCACTCTTCTGCTGGGGACCCTGACCACCTTTGGCGGGGCCTCCCACGGGACCCTTGTGGACCCTGGTGCTGATCCAGCGGTCCGCCTCCTCAGCAAGCTTCCTAGGGTTAGTCAGCTTGCTATCGATCAGGTGCTGGCGTAGCTCAGGAAAACAATTATCAGACAAGTGCTCCCATGCAATTAGATCAAACAGCCCTGGGTAATCATTTACTTTGCTACCCTTCACCCAACCATCTAGCGCTCTGGAAAAAAAAGTCACATATTCTACATAAGTGGTACCAGGTTTCTTGGTGCATTCCCTAAATCTCTGCCTGTACAATTCAGGAGTTAACCCATATCTTGTCATTAGAGCTTCCTTCATGTGTGGATAGGATGTGGTGACATCAGAGGGGAGATCCAGCAGTGTGTCCCGCCCCTCACTCAGGAACCTTCCCCACAACCCCGCTCCCCAATCTCTCTCAGGGACCAGGTGGGAGGACATGGCTACTTCATAGGCCCTGAACCACTGCCCAATATCATCCTGCTTGTAATACTCTTTCACTACATCTTTAGGAATATGCACCCTTGACTCTGTTAAATTGCTGCCACCAGAGGGAGGGTGGTCTAAACTCTTGGCCTTGAGATCCAACTCCCTAATTTTTACCTCATGCTCCATGGCCAGCCTTTGTCTTTCCATTTCCATTTGCAGTTTTGCCATCTCCACTTCAAGTGCTCTTGCAGCACTCCTGTCGGCCATCTCCTCTGGCGACAGGCCTCTGCCAGGCTCAGAAGCAACTTCTGGGGGTATCACCTCCAGCACATTCTCTGGGAACTTGGATTCGTGCCAGGCCCTCAGCGCCTTGGTATACTGCTCCTTGTTTTTCAATCCAGTTTGGTTAATTCTGTACTTGGAGAGGTATCCTTTCAAGACTTCACCTGTGCACCTCAGCAGTGCCCTCTCCTCCCAATCTATGTCATCAACTCCAGAGAATATAGAGGCCGCTCTGCCTCCATAGACTGAGCTAGGCATGGTTTCTTAAAGTGGAGATTCTTCAGCAAAAACAAAAATCAATACTGTGTGGCTGCGTTATCGGTCTGAACTCACTACGTGGTGTTCAATCAATCACTGTAAATGAAATACAAATGCAAATTCAAAATCCTCACCGCTGACCACCAATGTTAGAATTGGGAATCTCTGGTTGGCATAGGTATGCACTTGTGACAAGCAGGGACTCTTACTTCTAAGTCAGAGTAAGGGGATCACCCTTTCAAATAACCCCTGCTCACCCTTTAGGTAGTGTGGCGCAAGCAGTCAAGACTATTCTCAGGGCGTCATAGGTCAAGCATTTGTGAACACATACAGCAATACAATGACACACCACAAATGGACACCAGTCAAGGTTGTATCAAAAATAGGTTTCTTTATATAAGGCTTAGCACAAGACCAGAATAACGAATGAAATGACCACAGTATTATTTCAAAGTTCAATGTTCTTGTAGAAAGGCTTCTTTTCAGGCTCTGTACGGTTCGTACCTGGATGTGCGACTCGTTGGCATTAAAAACAAGGAAAGTACGAGTCAAACAATCGTTGCCGACTCCGGGGTCTGTAGCATGCACGCTGCGGTGCGAACAGAACAAAGTACCTTAAGTTCGTGGGGTCCGCGACAGACAGTGCGGGACAAGTTGATGGGTCCGGGTCGTAGTTCGGCAGCGTATTCAGATGCTGGTCGGGTCGCGGCGTCGGGACGCGGCGTTGGTACGGGACCTTCAGGGATACGTGCAGATGACCCGGATCAGCTTGCAGAGTCAGTGGCGTTCGGCGTTCGAGCCGTACCTTCGGTGCGGATAGGCGGCGACACTTCTCGGTGCCGTACAGCGTACGGGGAGGATCGGCGTGATGCGGCTTCTCGGCTCTGAGTACGGCACGGTGCAGTACGTTAGCAGCGTACGGACCGTACCTGCGGGACAGCGAAGCTTGTGTCCGGCATACAGGATTAGGCAGCCAGGGTTGTACGTCTCGAATCGGCGGGGAAGGTTAGGTGCGATGTGGCCGGGAGGGATACGGTGCGTACTAACGCTTTTAAATCAGCGTAGACACACGGTGCCGGGCGGCAAAGACACGGCTTCGCGGCGGATGGGGTACGAGTCGTACTGGGGCCAACTCCAGCGGGAAACAAGCAAGAATTGTCCAGGCAACTCAATTTTGGAAGGCAGATGAGTCCAATGGTCCTGGGACTCAGTTCAGGGGGCAAGCTCTTCTTCCAAGCCCTTGGAGATTGTTGAAACAAAGTGCAAAGTCTCTTGCAGTCTTTTCCTCTCCTTTCTCAGCAAGGCACCAACTGCAGGCCAATCCCCCAGGTCAGGGAAAGTTACTCCTCCTTCAGCTTCTTCCAGGTCCTTCTAGTCAGGCAGAGTTTCTTCGTGGTTCAATCAGGATCTGATTTCTTAGGAGCAGGGCTCCTACATTTATACCAAGTTTCTTTTGTCTTTACAGGCCAGGGGGGCCTTTGCCTAATCCCAGCCCAGTTCTTTTCAGCGAGGAGCACTTTGTTGTTGGGACTCTGGCTTCTTCTTTCAGCAGGCAGGGCAGAGACATCAGACGCTCCCCAGTGGGTGGAGCCAGCATTGTGGTGGCAGAGCACAGCCCTATTCAGAGTCAAGGTGCACTCCTCCCACCCATCCTGGTGTAATCTCTCTATTCACCACCTGGCAGCCCCAGCCTGTCTCCTGGAACTTCCAAGCCCTGTCACTCAAGCTACACACAAAGAAGATAGCCCCTCCCAGCAGAGGCGGACTGAAATGGTTAGGCACGCAAAGGCTAACTTTCTAAAAGTAGCATTTGCAAACCCAGGATATTAAAATAACCTTTTCTAAAAGATGTATTTTATTATTCTGAGTTCAGGCATACTAAACATGAATTTCTACCATGCTTCCTGAGCCTGCTAGGATTATAGAGTGTTATAATCTAGCAGCCCATTCTGGCCTATGGAGAGCAGGTAGCCTTACAATAGTGAAAAACGAAAATGGCTGTAATTCACTATTAGGACATGCCACACACTTCAGGGCATGTCCTACCTTATCCTTACAATGCACCCTGCCCTAGGGCCTACCATAGGGGTGACTAACATGAAGGTAAGGGAAGGTTTAGGGACTGGCAAGTGGGGACACTTGCCCAGTCGGCATGACAGTACCAGACTGCATGCAGGTTCTGCAATGGCAGACCTTAGACGCATTTTACCCGGCTGCTTCTGTGGGTGGCACAACCAGTGCTGCAAGCCCACTAGCAGCATTTGGATTTACAAGCCCTTGGCACCCCTGGTGCACTCTACTAGGGTCTGATAGTAAACCAAATAAGCCAAACATGGAAGTCAATTCACATAATACATTTTCCCATAGGGAGCACTTGCACTGTGGCACTGGATGGCAGTGGCACAGTGCCCTGAGCAGCTAACACCAGCACAAAAATACATTGAGGCACAGACAAAAATGGAAGGGTGACCCACGCCAATGGTGCCAGGTCTAACAAGCATACACAAAGACATCGGACCCACCTGAAACGCACCTGCCGTGCAGACCCAATTCCAGAGGACAACATTACCCACTACAGGCCCAAAAGGACAACCATCCCCCGCATCCTGACCCACATCCCCCACCTGCAGATGATACCAACCCAGCGGACAACAAACATCCCTCCACAGACAAAGCTGCTGGCTGCGCAGCACATGCGGGCCTCGGGTACCATCCAACCCACAACTGTTGGAGGATTCACACAGCCTGCCCCATCCAAGGTCATCACACCTGTCCTGGATGCCAACATCAGCCTGGTACCCCAGCACCCCCACATCACCCACTCTGCACAGGAGCAGCTGGAGACCAAGCAAGGCCCCTATGCCATCGCTGGATCCCCTCACATGTCCGAAACAATCAACTGCACACATGTACTCCTCGTGCCCTCATGCCCCCTGCCCAAACTTCACACATATACCACAACAGAAAGCACACGCATGCCATGAATGTGAAGGCAATAGTGGACCACCCGGGACTCCTCAACAATGTCGTGGCCAACTCCCCAGGCAGAGTGCATGAAACCTTCTGATAGTCCATCATCACCCAGCGCACCCAGGATGGCACACATGGAAATGCAGTGCCCATTGGTAAGTCCAAAATAAACACACCACACACCTCCAGCCCACAGTCATGCAAATCATGACACTGCCAATGGCCATGCAGCACAACTACATTCAACATGACACACAATATGCCAACAGACCAGACACAACAACACAACTCCATTGGGAATCGGGCCTTGCCATGCCCACAACCCAGCTGCGGCATGGCACCACAGACACACAATAGCAGGATGTGAGGAGAGGCATGGAGCAGGCATGTATGAGAGCGGCAAGTGACTAAGGAATGTGAACCTACCCAATGCCAGATGTGGCGCGGAGGTGCCCGACAGATGACAGAGTGCAAAGCACGGAAATGGCCATGTGGAGATCAACTGCTGGTGCATGGAGTGTAGTGGTCAGTGAACGCTACCATGTCCCTACAGGCTGTGGGGCAGAACGTGGAAATGTTAAACGTTACGTCTGCCCCTGCATGCGCGTGCGTAGTGGGTTGGACCAGCGTACACCAGGCCTCTGTAGGGGGTGTGAACAAAAAGCATGTCGCACTGGTTGTGGTTCTCATTCAAAATGGACAGGGCGGTGCCTGTCAGCCCGCCACAAGTCCTGCGCTGAGCGTGGCGGGGCCTGCGTCACTGTGTGCCTACAGCACCCAGGACCGCTGGTCCCCAGACCCGTCATGCCTGCCCCAGCGCACCAACGAGGCTCCGCTCTCCTGCCTACACCGGCGTGTGTCAAAGAGGGCCCACCACGTGCCAGTGCAAGCTCCAAGCACCAGTCCTGCGACCTCTGCAGCCTCTGCAGACCATCGTTGGCCCTCCCGACGCTGCCCCACATTACTCCTTTCTCATTGACATACTTCACCGGCGTCCCCTTTGGACCAGTAGGTCCCACATGTGGAACTGTGTCCTGAGTCCTAAATGGCAGTGACCCCAAGTCCGTGGCAACGGCCACAGCACCAGACTCCCTTCGATCAGTGAGGCATAATTTCATATCGCAGGCCTGCGACACGTGGTGCCACTAACCCTGTTCAACGCAAGCCGGCGACACAGGGTGCCACTAACCCTGTTCAATGCAAGCCGGCGACACATGGTGCCACTAATACTGTTCAACGCAAGCCGGTGACACGTGGTGCCACTAACCCTGTTCAATGCAAGCTGTCGACACGTGGATGAGGGCTCAGGCCTACCCACATCCAGCACATAGTCGCAAATCATGAATGGCAGAGTCCACACAAGTGAACGCACGGAGAGGAGTAAGAGGAAGATGCGGCTCAGTCCGGAAGAAAGCCAGATCAGAGTCACTATCAACAACTGACCTGGTGCCATCGACCCTGTTCACTGCAAGTCAGCGGCCCGTGGTGGTAAGCTCATGCAGGACGCTGTGCATCCAGGCCACTAACTCTGTGCAGCACAAGTCATGGGGCCTTTATGGTAGAATGGTTGTGTCCTTTACGATGTACACTGTTGTCGATTTCTGACTGCACCAGGCAGCCCTTGCCGGCTGGTGTGCACACACCCCACACACATCCAACACAGGTGTCACTTGGTATGTGTGCCTGCTAATAAATGTGGCAGTGCACATGTGCCCGTAGCCATTCACACCATCTGAGCAAGTGTGTCCATGTGGTCATTGTGTCAGCATGATGGGCACGGGCCCTTCAACATCACAGTGTGCTGTCTTCAGCAGACGTTACCATGTCACCTCAGTGTTGGCAGTGACCCTGGACATGTAGCTTCGTAAGCACCCCCCTGCATGCACAAGCGGCGTGTGCTGGTCCGGTGTAAATCAGGTCAGCGCAGGGGTGTGCTGATATGTCAGGGTGAGCAGGGTGTGTCTCGGACCTGGCCTTGGGCAGGAAGTGTGGTAAGTGTGTCTCTGTGTTGGGGTGTTGTCACCACCAGGGCCACAGTAGTCGATGTTTCAATGTGGTATGCACCATGAGGGCAAGCCCGAACGTATGGGGACATGTAGGAGTGCCAGACCTCTTGGGGTCTTGGCACATGCATGCCAAGTGTTATGTGTATCAGTCCTGTGGATGCATGAATCAGTTGCCTGGCCTCATTCGCAGCGCAATCACAGCCAGCCAAGGGCTGTACACCTGTGTCTGTCCTGTCCGGACCATTGGCCTTCACTCACGTGGCCGCACACCTTCAAAGGCCAATGTCATGGTGTTGTTGGCATGCCGCTGGACATGCGCAGACAGGCATTACAATGGTGTGCCGAAGAAGTGCACGTGAAGCAACCACGCAGTACACAAAAGTGTGGGGGCTCGTGGGAGGGAGGAGCAGCTGTGTGGCAACGTAACACACAGTGAGGCCACTCATGTGCCACGTGCTGGGCATATCATCCATGATTCCCAGGGTCGCAGACATCCCACCACACCCATGACAGGCTTCTGTTTATCTCCTGTATGCATGCAGATGGCGAAGTTACTGTAGGGATGGAAGGTCCTTTGTCTGAACTATCAGGCGGTAGCACATCTGCAGCTCCGAGCGGGAACTTGCTTGTGGCCAGCACCTCCTGACAGACAAAATAGCATTTGCTTCCGACTTCCACACTACGCACTGCCCGACGTGAGCCCAACATGTGCACATCCCACACTCAGAAGTCCTTGGACATAGTTAGCGTGCGTGAAATGGCCTTCACACATACTCCCACCCCACCCCAGGCCTGCACCCGTTGAACACAGACACTGCTCATTGCACCGAGCTGTGCCATTTCATCCATAGGACTGGCACAGGGCAAGCCAGTGCCGCCTCAAGCAGAGCCACTGATGCAATGGCAGACCATCCCGGACACATGCTCGACTCCAGTCAGGTGGACCTGTCCCATGCACGTCTGCTGCATGTACTGGGGGCACTGCCGTTGGCAGTGCTGTGGATCAGGTACTGGCTGAGCTTCTGCCTTGCAGACGTCACCTGTGTTCAGCCTGTGTTGCATAGTCACTCGTGCCCATTTGTGTGGTCCATGGAAGTCTGCCTTTCTAAGGTAACAGTAGCTGACCTGGATTACGGTGTGTGTGTG
Organism: Triturus cristatus; assembly: GCF_964204655.1. Classification (NCBI taxonomy): domain Eukaryota; kingdom Metazoa; phylum Chordata; class Amphibia; order Caudata; family Salamandridae; genus Triturus; species Triturus cristatus. Next base: position 164,355,507 of record NC_140585.1, read on the forward strand.
CGCCCCCTGTTGGCCCACGACCAGGAGTGTCACCATGATGGCCGTTTATGGCATGCATGGATGTTTGGCATGCAGGCTGGGAACTGGACCTGGGAGATTGTTCGAGTCGTCGTGTGCAGTGAGCACATTGAGCCACTAACCAATTGGGCTTTGGTGCACATTCGGTCCAGTGGTTAGAGTCAGCACATCTGTCTGGGTCAGCTGATGGATTACATCGATGACATGTCAGATGTGGTGGACAAAAATCGCTCATTGGAGATGTTGGCCTACGCAGCTGCACTCACGTTCATGGACGAGTGGCAAGGTACCTGCAGCCACAACTGGATGTGACCCATTGAACGTGTCCCGACGCCTGGTTGCATGTTGGAAATCTGGTCACATGTCCCAAGACAACAGTGGACATGTCTGCATTGGTCAGTACTCATGATCCAGGCGCGGACAGCCAACGCGGGTTGGCACTGACTTGTGTTGGTGATGGACTCCCCCGAGGTGGAAATGGGCACTTTCCTACGTTCCTCATTCAGACATGCTGCTGCATTGGTCTGCATATCATGATACTTCTCTTGGCCGTACTGACAAGCACTTGTTGATAAGGTTTCCGTACTTTCACTTGTCTCCAACTGTTTTGTGTCTTGATTTGTATGCCAATGTGTGTGTCACAGACTCTCTGGCTCCCTGCCATACATGCATTGCTACCCCATCAGGACTGTGGGTTTGTACTTGTGCATTATCATGTCCCTGTTTCGTGCTTTGCCAGATGCAAATGGCCGTTTACCGGCCAGAGGCGGGTGCACTTGTGTCCTGTGTTCGGTTGTGCAAATGTTGGTGTTTGTACCACATTGTGTTCGATGTTGGGGTGTTCTGCTTCCTATGTGTGTGTGCTGCATTGTGTGTGAGATGTCCCTTCAGCTCTGATTTGGCTCACCCTTCTCCCTTTCAGGCAGTGTGGTTTTCACTTCTGCGCTTGTTCAGTGGTGTGATTTTGCCGGGTTGTGTGACTTGTGCTCCTGATTGGTGTTGTTACTCTTGGGCATGGTTTGTCTGCAGTTGTGCTGTGCTTAATTGTGCATGTTTGCCATTGTGCACATCTCTCCCCGTCCCCCCAGTCCCTGCTGGTTCCTCTCCCTGTTGCTGTTGTGTCTGTTGTTTTGGGCAGTTTCCGGTCCCCGAGTCCTGCCACCATCTCCAGACTGAGGTGGTGGACACCATTTCCTCCATGTCATCCAGCTCCTAGTGTGGCGCTGGACTCCCACCTCCGGTATGCAGTGCTGACTTCTTGTTGGTGTGTTTCTGCTTGTTTGAACCCATCGCATCATTCCAGATGTTCTGGTTTTCTTCCATTATCCTCCGCTCTCCGGCTGCATTCACCTTGTCCAAGATGGCCTGCCATATACAATGTTTTGTTGCCAATGGGTCTTGTGGGGTTGTCTGCTGGCTCGGGTTGCCTCAATTTTGCTTGACTGTGGTTTTCTGTTTGGTTTGTCTTTCTTTTTCAGGATTTTGTTGTGTTTATTCCCACCTGCCATGTGTGTCGCAGGCCTGGTGGTGCTTATTCCTGCTTTCCTCATCGCGAATGGGCTCATCGCACTTTTTTTGTGTTGTGGTTTGTGTTTTTATCTCCATCGAGGTGGTTGTATCACGGACATAGGCCGCGGTTTCGGAAAACTATTGCATGGTACCACCTTGTTGTGAATTCTACGTTGACACAGGGTTATTTTCCTGCGATAGGCTGCGATGTGTAAAGTTGCATTAGCATATTTTGGCGATGTTTAGCACATGTTCTTGTGAATATCCCCCTCCGTCTTTATCAGGGTCTTCATCACAGATGTTTTCTCCATGGTCCAGAACTCTACTATCATCAGTTCCTAAAGTTCCTCTCTATGTTGATGCCACCACATCTACAGGTCCCATCATATAGAAGCCACAAGATAGATCTGTTTGATAAGTTCACACTAGTCTCACAGCCACTTCTCACAGGCTCTTCTCTCTATGATATTCTTTCTGTGTGACCACTTACGCCTCATGGGTTCTTCAAGACCCATAATCATGCCCTTTAGGGTTCGGTTGAATCGCTCAACCAACCCGTTTCCTTGGGGATGGTAAGGGGTGGTGAACTTGTACGTCACACCACACTCTTGCCTAAGGGATTTCATATATTTCGATATGAAATTGGTCCCCCTGTCAGACACCACCTCTAGAGGGAATCCCACTGGTGAGAAAATTCCCATCAGTGCCCGTCCCACCACGGGGGCCGTCACTGTCCTTAGAGGGATGGCTTCAGGGTACCGGGTGGCATGGTCCACCAAGACCAGGATAAACCTGTTGCCCATGGCTGTCTTGGGGTTCAGTGGCCCCACAATGTCAATCCCCACTCCCTGGAATGGGGTACTGACCACAGGGAAAGGTTGGAGTGTAGGCCTCAGCTTCCTTCCACTCTTACCACTTGCCTGGCAAGTTTGGCATGTCCTGCAGTGAGTGTCAGAACTCCTGCGCATTTGAGGCCAATAAAAGTGGGTGACAACCCTTTCGAAGGTCTTGTCCTGCCCCAAATGCCCTGCTAATGGAACGTTGTGAGCCAGCCCCAGTAGGAAGGCTCTGAACTTCTGGGGTACCACCAGCGCACGGGCTGACCCAGGTTCAGCAACCTTAGGCTCTGAGTACAGGAGGTCGTTCTCCCAGTAGATTAAGTGAGTACCGGACTGATCACCATTGGCCTGGGCTGCAGCCTGCTGCCGCATACCCACTAGAGAGGGGCACTCCTTCTGCTCCCTGCAGAATTCCTCCCTGGTGGGGCCTCTTTCTTGCTGCCAAAGGGTCAGCTCAGGCAGGTCCCCCAGTTCGGCTATCTGTTCCCCGGTAGGCTCCAGGGCATCCCCCTCAAGGTCTGCTTCCTCCTGGGCCGTGGGAACTTTAGGAGCCGGTTTCCCGTGCCTCCTGCGCCCTCTCCCTAAGGCCGGTTCCTGGGCCTCTCCTTCAGGCTCCAGGGTCCCTCCAACACCCCTACTGGCTGCCATTGACCGGGTGGTCACGCACGCCCAATCAGGTAAACCCACCATCCGCAGGTGAGTTGTCTTCTCCACCTTTTCCCAAGGGGAGCTCTCCAAATCATTACCTAATAGACAATCAACAGGCAAGGCCGCTCTCACAGCCACTTGCAGAGTACCAGAGACCCCCCCTCACTCAAAGGGAACCTGAGCCATTGGACACTGACTCTCTGTGTTGTCGGCGTTGACAACATGGCAGAATGCGTGTGGGACAACCTGCTCTTGAGACACCAGGTGTTGCTTGACAGCAGTCACACTGGCTCCTGTATCTCTAAGATCCCCCACCCTTTGGCCATTTATGGTCACCCACTGCCCATACTTTTGAGTATTGGGGCAGTTGGGCCTCAGCGACCATCTCACTGTCTCCTAATGAGACTAGGGTCATCTGTACGGGATCCCCCTCCCTTGGACATCTACCTCCCTCCCAAAGGCTACACTAGTCACCTGCTTGGGGGGTGGAGCACTAGGGGGTGCTGGTTTACCAAACATGGGGCACTTGGGATCCATGGAATAGTGCCCCAGGTTGTTACACTTGTACCATCTGGGGGGCCCTCTTTGAACAGGGTTACCTGTCTGGGCCCCGGTCTGCTTCGGGGGTGGGGGTGGCTGAGAACCTTTCCCTTGGTTCCCCTGGGAATTACTTTGGGGCCCTCTGTAGAACTCCCTCTGTTTACCCTTGTCCCCCCCACTCTTCTGCTGGGGACCCTGACCACCTTTGGCGGGGCCTCCCACGGGACCCTTGTGGACCCTGGTGCTGATCCAGCGGTCCGCCTCCTCAGCAAGCTTCCTAGGGTTAGTCAGCTTGCTATCGATCAGGTGCTGGCGTAGCTCAGGAAAACAATTATCAGACAAGTGCTCCTATGCAATTAGATCAAACAGCCCTGGGTAATCATTTACTTTGCTACCCTTCACCCAACCATCTAGCGCTCTGGAAAAAAAAGTCACATATTCTACATAAGTGGTACCAGGTTTCTTGGTGCATTCCCTAAATCTCTGCCTGTACAATTCAGGAGTTAACCCATATCTTGTCATCAGAGCTTCCTTCATGTGTGGATAGGATGTGGTGACATCAGAGGGGAGATCCAGCAGTGTGTCCCGCCCCTCACTCAGGATCCTTCCCCACAACCCCGCTCCCCAATCTCTCTCAGGAACCAGGTGGGAGGACATGGCTACTTCATAGGCCCTGAACCTCTGCCCAATATCATCCTGCTTGTAATACTCTTTCACTACATCTTTAGGAATGTGCACCCTTGACTCTGTTAAATTGCTGCCACCAGAGGGATGGTGGTCTAAACTCTTGGCCTTGAGATCCAACTCCCTAATTTTTACCTCATGCTCCATGGCCAGCCTTTGTCTTTCCATTTCCATTTGCAGTTTTGCCATCTCCACTTCAAGTGCTCTTGCAGCACTCCTGTCGACCATCTCCTCTGGCGACAGGCCTCTGCCAGGCTCAGAAGCAACTTCTGGGGGTATCACCTCCAGCACATTCTCTGGGAACTTGGATTCGTGCCAGGCCCTCAGCACCTTGGTATACTGCTCCTTGTTTTTCAATCCAGTTTGGTTAATTCTGTACTTGGAGAGGTATCCTTTCAAGACTTCACCTGTGCACCTCAGCAGTGCCCTCTCCTCCCAATCTATGTCATCAACCCCAGAGAATATAGAGGCCGCTCTGCCTCCATAGACTGAGCTAGGCATGGTTTCTTAAAGTGGAGATTCTTCAGCAAAAACAAAAATCAATACTGTGTGGCTGCGTTATCGGTCTGAACTCACTACGTGGTGTTCAATCAATCACTGTACATGAAATATAAATGCAAATTCAAAATCCTCACCGCTGACCACCAATGTTAGAATTGGGAATCTCTGGTTGGCATAGGTATGCACTTGTGACAAGCAGGGACTCTTACTTCTAAGTCAGAGTAAGGGGATCACCCTTTCAAATAACCCCTGCTCACCCTTTAGGTAGTGTGGCGCAAGCAGTCAAGACTATTCTCAGGGCGTCATAGGTCAAGCATTTGTGAACACATACAGCAATACAATGACACACCACAAATGGACACCAGTCAAGGTTGTATCAAAAATAGGTTTCTTTATATAAGGCTTAGCACAAGACCAGAATAACGAATGAAATGACCACAGTATTATTTCAAAGTTCAATGTTCTTGTAGAAAGGCTTAAAATGCAAAAATAGGCTTCTTTTAGTCAATTATGCTTCTTTTCAGGCTCTGTACGGTTCGTACCTGGATGTGCGACTCGTTGGCATTAAAAACAAGGAAAGTACGAGTCAAACAATCGTTGCGGACTCCGGGGTCTGTAGCATGCACGCTGCGGTGCGAACAGAACAAAGTACCTTAAGTTCGTGGGGTCCGCGACAGACAGTGCGGGACAAGTTGATGGGTCCGGGTCGTAGTTCGGCAGCGTATTCAGATGCTGGTCGGGTCGCGGCGTCGGTACGCGGCGTTGGTACGGGAGCTTCAGGGATACGTGCGGATGACCCGGATCAGCTTGCAGAGTCAGTGGCGTTCGGCGTTCGAGCCGTACCTTCGGTGCGGATAGGCGGCGACACTTCTCGGTGCCGTACAGCGTACGGGGAGGATCAGCGTGATGCGGCTTCTCGGCTCTGAGTACGGCACGGTGCAGTACGTTAGCAGCGTACGGACCGTACCTGCGGGACAGCGAAGCTTGTGTCCGGCGTACAGGATTAGGCAGCCAGGGTTGTACATCTCGAATCGGCGGGGAAGGTTAGGTGCGATGTGGCCGGGAGGGATACGGTGCGTACTAACGCTTTTAAATCAGCGTAGACACACGGTGCCGGGCGGCAAAGACACGGCTTCGCGGCGGATGGGGTACGAGTCGTACTGGGGCCAACTCCAGCGGGAAACAAGCAAGAATTGTCCAGGCAACTCAATTTTGGAAGGCAGATGAGTCCAATGGTCCTGGGACTCAGTTCAGGGGGCAAGCTCTTCTTCCAAGCCCTTGGAGATTGTTGAAATAAAGTGCAAAGTCTCTTGCAGTCTTTTCCTCTCCTTTCTCAGCAAGGCACCAACTGCAGGCCAATCCCCCAGGTCAGGGAAAGTTACTCCTCCTTCAGCTTCTTCCAGGTCCTTCTAGTCAGGCAGAGTTTCTTCGTGGTTCAATCAGGATCTGATTTCTTAGGAGCAGGGCTCCTACATTTATACCAAGTTTCTTTTGTCTTTACAGGCCAGGGGGGCCTTTGCCTAATCCCAGCCCAGTTCTTTTCAGCGAGGAGCACTTTGTTGTTGGGACTCTGGCTTCTTCTTTCAGCAGGCAGGGCAGAGACATCAGACGCTCCCCAGTGGGTGGAGCCAGCATTGTGGTGGCAGAGCACAGCCCTATTCAGAGTCAAGGTGCACTCCTCCCACCCATCCTGGTGTAATCTCTCTATTCACCACCTGGCAGCCCCAGCCTGTCTCCTGGAACTTCCAAGCCCTGTCACTCAAGCTACACACAAAGAAGATAGCCCCTCCCAGCAGAGGCGGACTGAAATGGTTAGGCACGCAAAGGCTAACTTTCTAAAAGTAGCATTTGCAAACCCAGGATATTAAAATAACCTTTTCTAAAAGATGTATTTTATTATTCTGAGTTCAGGCATACTAAACATGAATTTCTACCATGCTTCCTGAGCCTGCTAGGATTGTAGAGTGTTATAATCTAGCAGCCCATTCTGGCCTATGGAGAGCAGGTAGCCTTACAATAGTGAAAAACGAAAATGGCTGTAATTCACTATTAGGACATGCCACACACTTCAGGGCATGTCCTACCTTATCCTTACAATGCACCCTGCCCTAGGGCCTACCATAGGGGTGACTAACATGAAGGTAAGGGAAGGTTTAGGGACTGGCAAGTGGGGACACTTGCCCAGTCGGCATGACAGTACCAGACTGCATGCAGGTTCTGCAATGGCAGACCTTAGACACATTTTACCCGGCTGCTTCTGTGGGTGGCACAACCAGTGCTGCAAGCCCACTAGCAGCATTTGGATATACAAGCCCTTGGCACCCCTGGTGCACTCTACTAGGGTCTGATAGTAAACCAAATAAGCCAAACATGGAAGTCAATTCACATAATACATTTTCCCATAGGGAGCACTTGCACTGTGGCACTGGATGGCAGTGGCACAGTGCCCTGAGCAGCTAACACCAGCACAAAAATACATTGAGGCACAGACAAAAATGGAAGGGTGACCCACGCCAATGGTGCCAGGTCTAACAAGCATACACAAAGACATCGGACCCACCTGAAACGCACCTGCCGTGCAGACCCAATTCCAGAGGACAACATTACCCACTACAGGCCCAAAAGGACAACCATCCCCCGCATCCTGACCCACATCCACCACCTGCAGATGATACCAACCCAGCGGACAACAAACATCCCTCCACAGACAAAGCTGCTGGCTGCGCAGCACATGCGGGCCTCGGGTACCATCCAACCCACAACTGTTGGAGGAGTCACACAGCCTGCCCCATCCAAGGTCATCACACCTGTCCTGGATGCCAACATCAGCCTGGTACCCCAGCACCCCCACATCACCCACTCTGCACAGGAGCAGCTGGAGACCAAGCAAGGCCCCTATGCCATCGCTGGATCCCCTCACATGTCAGAAACAATCAACTGCACACATGTACTCCTCGTGCCCTCATGCCCCCTGCCCACACTGCACACATATACCACAACAGAAAGCACACGCATGCCATGAATGTGAAGGCAATAGTGGACCACCCGGGACTCCTCAACAATGTCGTGGCCAACTCCCCAGGCAGAGTGCATGAAACCTTCTGATAGTCCATCATCACCCAGCGCACCCAGGATGGCACACATGGAAATGCAGTGCCCATTGGTAAGTCCAAAATAAACACACCACACACCTCCAGCCCACAGTCATGCAAATCATGACACTGCCAATGGCCATGCAGCACAACTACATTCAACATGACACACAATATGCCAACAGACCAGACACAACAACACAACTCCATTGGGAATCGGGCCTTGCCATGCCCACAACCCAGCTGCGGCATGGCACCACAGACACACAATAGCAGGATGTGAGGAGAGGCATGGAGCAGGCATGTATGAGAGCGGCAAGTGACTAAGGAATGTGAACCTACCCAATGCCAGATGTGGCGTGGAGGTGCCCGACAGATGACAGAGTGCAAAGCACGGAAATGGCCATGTGGAGATCAACTGCTGGTGCATGGAGTGTAGTGGCCAGTGAACGCTACCATGTCCCTACAGGCTGTGGGGCAGAACGTGGAAATGTTAAACGTTACGTCTGCCCCTGCATGCGCGTGCGTAGTGGGTTGGACCAGCGTACACCAGGCCTCCGTAGGGGGTGTGAACAAAAAGCCTGTCGCACTGGTTGTGGTTCTCATTCAAAATGGACAGGGCGGCGCCTGTCAGCCCGCCACAAGTCCTGTGCTGAGCTTGGCGGGGCCTGCGTCCCTGTGTGCCTACAGCACCCAGGACCGCTGGTCCCCAGACCCGTCATGCCTGCCCCAGCGCACCAACGAGGCTCCGCTCTCCTGCCTACACCGGCGTGTGTCAAAGAGGGCCCACCACGTGCCAGTGCAAGCTCCAAGCACCAGTCCTGCGACCTCTGCAGCCTCTGCAGACCATCGTTGGCCCTCCCGACGCTGCCCCACATTACTCCTTTCTCATTGACATACTTCACCGGCGTCCCCTTTGGACCAGTAGGTCCCACATGTGGAACTGTGTCCTGAGTCCTAAATGGCAGTGACCCCAAGTCCGTGGCAACGGCCACAGCACCAGACTCCCTTCGATCAGTGAGGCATAATTTCATATCGCAGGCCTGCAACACGTGGTGCCACTAACCCTGTTCAACGCAAGCCGGCGACACAGGGTGCCACTAACCCTGTTTAATGCAAGCCGGCGACACATGGTGCCACTAATACTGTTCAACGCAAGCCGGTGACACGTGGTGCCACTAACCCTGTTCAATGCAAGCTGTCGACACGTGGATGAGGGCTCAGGCCTACCCACATCCAGCACATAGTCGCAAATCATGAATGGCAGAGTCCACACAAGTGAACGCACGGAGAGGAGTAAGAGGAAGATGCGGCTCAGTCCGGAAGAAAGCCAGATCAGAGTCACTATCAACAACTGACCTGGTGCCATCGACCCTGTTCACTGCAAGTCAGCGGCCCGTGGTGGTAAGCTCATGCAGGACGCTGTGCATCCAGGCCACTAACTCTGTGCAGCACAAGTCATGGGGCCTTTATGGTAGAATGGTTGTGTCCTTTACGATGTACACTGTTGTCGATTTCTGACTGCACCAGGCAGCCCTTGCCGGCTGGTGTGCACACACCCCACACACATCCAACACAGGTGTCACTCGGTATGTGTGCCTGCTAATAAATGTGGCAGTGCACATGTGCCCGTAGCCATTCACACCATCTGAGCAAGTGTGTCCATGTGGTCATTGTGTCAGCATGATGGGCACGGGCCCTTCAACATCACAGTGTGCTGTCTTCAGCAGACGTTACCATGTCACCTCAGTGTTGGCAGTGACCCTGGACATGTAGCTTCGTAAGCACCCCCCTGCATGCACAAGCGGCGTGTGCTGGTCCGGTGTAAATCAGGTCAGCGCAGGGGTGTGCTGATATGTCAGGGTGAGCAGGGTGTGTCTCGGACCTGGCCTTGGGCAGGAAGTGTGGTAAGTGTGTCTCTGTGTTGGGGTGTTGTCACCACCAGGGCCACAGTAGTCGATGTTTCAATGTGGTATGCACCATGAGGGCGGGCCCGAACATATGGGGACATGTAGGAGTGCCAGACCTCTTGGGGTCTTGGCACATGCATGCCAAGTGTTATGTGTATCAGTCCTGTGGATGCATGAATCAGTTGCCTGGCCTCATTCGCAGCGCAATCACAGCCAGCCAAGGGCTGTACACCTGTGTCTGTCCTGTCCGGACCATTGGCCTTCACTCACGTGGCCGCACACCTTCAAAGGCCAATGTCATGGTGTTGTTGGCATGCCGCTGGACATGCGCAGACAGGCATTACAATGGTGTGCCGAAGAAGTGCACGTGAAGCAACCACGCAGTACACAAAAGTGTGGGGGCTCGTGGGAGGGAGGAGCAGCTGTGTGGCAACGTAACACACAGTGAGGCCACTCATGTGCCACGTGCTGGGCATATCATCCATGATTCCCAGGGTCGCAGACATCCCACCACACCCATGACAGGCTTCTGTTTATCTCCTGTATGCATGCAGATGGCGAAGTTACTGTAGGGATGGAAGGTCCTTTGTCTGAACTATCAGGCGGTAGCACATCTGCAGCTCCGAGCGGGAACTTGCTTGTGGCCAGCACCTCCTGACAGACAAAATAGCATTTGCTTCCGACTTCCACACTACGCACTGCCCGACGTGAGCCCAACATGTGCACATCCCACACTCAGAAGTCCTTGGACATAGTTAGCGTGCGTAAAATTGCCTTCACACGTACTCCCACCCCACCCCAGGCCTGCACCCGTTGAACACAGACACTGCTCATTGCACCGAGCTGTACCATTTCATCCATAGGACTGGCACAGGGCAAGCCAGTGCCGCCTCAAGCAGAGCCACTGATGCAATGGCAGACCATCCCGGACACATGCTCGACTCCAGTCAGGTGGACCTGTCCCATGCACGTCTGCTGCATGTACTGGGGGCACTGCCGTTGGCAGTGCTGCGGATCAGTTACTGGCTGAGCTTCTGCCTTGCAGACATCACCTGTGTTCAGCCTGTGTTGCATAGTCACTCGTGCCCATTTGTGTGGTCCATGGAAGTCTGCCTTTCTAAGGTAACAGTAGCTGACCTGGATTACGGTGTGTGTGTGCGCCCCCTGTTGGCCCACGACCAGGAGTGTCACCGTGATGGCCGTTTATGGCATGCATGGATGTTTGGCATGCAGGCTGGGAACTGGACCTGGGAGATTGTTCGAGTCGTCGTGTGCAGTGAGCACATTGAGCCACTAACCAATTGGGCTTTGGTGCACATTGGGTCCAGTGGTTAGAGTCAGCACATCTGTCCGGGTCAGCTGATGGATTACATCGATGACATGTCAGATGTGGTGGACAAAAATCGCTCATTGGAGATGTTGGCCTACGCAGCTGCACTCACGTTCATGGACGAGTGGCAAGGTACCTGCAGCCACAACTGGATGTGACCCATTGAACGTGTCCCGACGCCTGGTTGCATGTTGGAAATCTGGTCACATGTCCCAAGACAACAGTGGACATGTCTGCATTGGTCAGTACTCATGATCCAGGCGCAGACAGCCAACGCGGGTTGGCACTGACTTTTGTTGGTGATGGACTCCCCCGAGGTGGAAATGGGCACTTTCCTACGTTCCTCATTCAGACATGCTGCTGCATTGGTCTGCATATCATGATACTTCTCTTGGCCGTACTGACAAGCACTTGTTAATAAGGTTTCCGTACTTTCACTTGTCTCCAACTGTGTTGTGTCTTGATTTGTATGCCAATGTGTGTGTCACAGACTCTCTGGCTCCCTGTCATACATGCATTGCTACCCCATCAGGACTGTGGGTTTGTACTTGTGCATTATCATGTCCCTGTTTCGTGCTTTGCCAGATGCAAATGGCCGTTTACCGGCCAGAGGCGGGTGCACTTGTGTCCTGTGTTCGGTTGTGCAAATGTTGGTGTTTGTACCACATTGTGTTCGATGTTGGGGTGTTCTGCTTCCTATGTGTGTGTGCTGCATTGTGTGTGAGATGTCCCTTCAGCTCTGATTTGGCTCACCCTTCTCCCTTTCAGGCAGTGTGGTTTTCACTTCTGCGCTTGTTAAGTGGTGTGATTTTGCCGGGTTGTGTGACTTGTGCTCCTGATTGGTGTTGTTACTCTTGGGCATGGTTTGTCTGCAGTTGTGCTGTGCTTAATTGTGCATGTTTGCCATTGTGCACATCTCTCCCCGTCCCCCCAGTCCCTGCTGGTTCCTCTCCCTGTTGCTGTTGTGTCTGTTGTTTTGGGCAGTTTCCAGTCCCCGAGTCCTGCCACCATCTCCAGACTGAGGTGGTGGACACCATTTCCTCCATGTCATCCAGCTCCTAGTGTGGCGCTGGACTCCCACCTCCGGTATGCAGTGCTGACTTCTTGTTGGCGTGTTTCTGCTTGTTTGAACCCATCGCATCATTCCAGATGTTCTGGTTTTCTTCCATTATCCTCCGCTCTCCGGCTGCATTCACCTTGTCCAAGATGGCCTGCCATATACAATGTTTTGTTGCCAATGGGTCTTGTGGGGTTGTCTGCTGGCTCGGGTTGCCTCAATTTTGCTTGACTGTGGTTTTCTGTTTGGTTTGTCTTTCTTTTTCAGGCTTTTGTTGTGTTTATTCCCACCTGCCATGTGTGTCGCAGGCCTGGTGGTGCTTATTCCTGCTTTCCTCATCGCGAATGGGCTCATCGCACTTTTTTTGTGTTGTGGTTTGTGTTTTTATCTCCATCGAGGTGGTTGTATCACGGACATAGGCCGCGGTTTCGGAAAACTATTGCATGGTACCACCTTGTTGTGAATTCTACGTTGACACAGGGTTATTTTCCTGCGATAGGCTGCGATGTGTAAAGTTGCATTAGCATATTTTGGCGATGTTTAGCACATGTTCTTGTGAATATCCCCCTCCGTCTTTATCAGGGTCTTCATCACAGATGTTTTCTCCATGGTCCAGAACTCAACTATCATCAGTTCCTAAAGTTCCTCTCTATGTTGATGCCACCACATCTACAGGTCCCATCATATAGAAGCCAAAAGATAGATCTGTTTGATAAGTTCACACTAGTCTCACAGCCACTTCTCACAGGCTCTTCTCTCTATGATATTCTTTCTGTGTAACCACATTGAGTGATGTCTAAAATATGCCTTTCCTTTGGCATATACTGCTTCTTTTGTTTTATACTGTAACACATGCAACTTCTTATTATACACCTTCCAGCAATGTCAACCTATCCACACATCGTTTTGTATTTTTGGTCTGACTGTGAGTTACTGTCTATTAACATATAGGATTGGACTGGAGAGCAAAATGACCAATGACAAAGAGTGTCATCTTAAATAGGTTATCCCAGGCAAATAAAGTATTGAGGGCTGGTCAGAACAACTTTGCATTTTATGACCTAATTTCCACACATTTAAGGCCTGTAATGCCAAACAATGTTGAACTATATATATTAAAGTCTGAAACAGCGAAATAGACAGAAGTAGAATAGAGAATCATTCTCATTACTAGAGACCCCCTGGAAGGTGGGGTCCCTGGGCAATTGCCAACTTTGACCATGCCTTAAAACGTCTCTGATGACAACATGTTCAAACCTGCCCAACACTGCAGGAGGCCTTGACTACAATTGGGATGGGGAATGGGGCACTGTTGGGTTCTGCTCTTATATCAACCAATAGCCATCAAGACTCCAGGAAGATGCCACAGTAGCATCATGTCCAGTCTGACACAGAATAACATTAGTAACTTGACAACTTAAACAATGTGTGCATTGTTATTCACTTTATTTTGGTGCTCATAACCCCTGCAGAGCAATGATGTATCGGATAATTTAAATACATTTGTTATTTCTGACTATGTAAGCACATTGTCAATCTCTATGACAGAAATTAGAGCTTGGACTGCATGTGAATAACACACTATTAGAAAGAAACACACAAAGATGACAGAACACTACCAGGAACTGACCCACAATCAGACTATCTTGAAAGCAGATGGGGTGTAGAGGAGCCCAATGGAGGAGGCCAAGAGGCACTGTCATGACGAGGTAACCAAAACCAGGCCCAAAGCCGCTGCGAACAGGACGGCAGCAACGGCGACAGGAGGTGGGAGTCCTGCGCCACAGGAGGATCTGGAGGAAATGAAGGCCATTCATCAGTGTGGAGACAGTGCAAGGAGTTGGGAGACCGGATACAGCTCGATAGGACCTGACATAACAACAACAGGGTGAGGATCCAAAAGGGACTGGGGGGACGGGGGAGATGGGCACAATGGCACACATGCTCAACGATGTGTAGCACACTGCACAACCACAAATATCCAGGGACATGTCCCCCATCCCTGTGGCACATTGCAGTACACACACATAGCAATCACAACACATCCCATGACAATGTGGCACAAAGTGCAAAACCGACACTGCAGATTAGGGGACACAACTGGGTCCGCCCATGCGCAGAAACAGACCGATCACATTGGACAGAGCAGGGAACTGTGAGATGCATATGTACGGGTACAACCTCACATCAGTCATGTAGTCCAAATGTCCACTGTCCCAACTCAAATTGCCAGCAACACCCAAACAGTCATGATGTACATTGTCACACAGTCTGCATGTCTACAAGAACAATGCATCAACATAAATGTCAACATGCATCTCCCCTTCACATTGCAGTGGAAAAAACAACACCTCCTGCAGGTCACACCAGACAACCCATCAGTGATGCCAGAGACTACAACCACACGTTCGACACTGATGCCCTACAACAGCCCATGGACATACCACGCAACCCACCACCAGGACCAGGGCAGACAAGTTACTTAGAGGAGAACGCAGCCCCTGCAAACAGACCACACAGCATGAAGCACCCGCAAGCACGGCGGGTACCCAACACTTCACCGACCCACATATGGCACACCAATGCCAGGTGTCAGAACGCCAAAAGGAGGTGGCTCAACAGGTGCAGGTGTTGTCCGAACCCATGGAAGGCAAAACAGAACACATGTGTGGGTGTCCATTACCCTTCAGGGACCACCTAAACCCCACAAAGGAGACCCACACTGCCTTAGAGATACATGCAGATGCACATTCCCAGTACAGAACCATGCCCAGGGGCACACACATATCAGTGACACACCCACGTTGGCTCTGCATACGATGGCACAGTCCACTTCCCTTATGAATTGAGTGGGGATGACAAAGCTACATGTCCAAGCTCTAACCCGCTGACTGCGGTAACATGTCTGTGCCCGCTGTACACAGCACAATGTAATGTCGTAGGGCCCAGGGCCCTCATGCATACAACAACACCACAGGGACACACTCAGATATTATGTCGAACTGGCTACGGGTAGGTGCGCTTGGCCCCTTTATTGGCAGGGACTCATGTACAGTGACACCTGTGCTGGATGTGTGTGGGGTGGGTGCAAGCCAGCCCTCAGGGAGTTGTTGGTGCTGGCAACAAATACTACAGTAAACACAATGAATATGGAAACAGTCAACACCAGCATTACAGGGACAACTGCTGAGCATCATGGCGGTAGTCTGAAAAAGTTCAGAGGGCACACAATGAGCAAACAAAAGTGTCCATGAGTTGCAGTGCGCTGAGTCTGAGGCACCTGGAGTGCTGAGCAGGGGATCAGGCAGAAGATGGCATCCATGACATGTAAAATCAACTCCGTCAGTCTGCCAGTACGAACATTTTGACACAGGCATTTTGCGGTTGGAGTCAGTCCTGGCAGTGCTGGCGTGTGCGTCCTGCGGTGATGCAACTTCTAGGCCGGTTAGGACTCGATTTGATGTGTGAGCCCTGGTGGACTGCAGTTGAGGCCGGAGGCTGCAGACAGCGCACAGCCACAGACACATGGTGATGATGACCCCAAGGCCATAGCTTCAGAGGCCATCCAATATCTCAGAAGAAGGGGTCCCGGACCTGACCAGCACAGAGTTAGTGGCCCCGGATGCACTGCGGCCGGCACAGGCACCCAGCCACGGGACGGTGACTTGCAGTGCAGTCAGATGGGCCATGTGACCTGAGCGGGTCCTCATCAATGTCTGAGGTGTATGTTGTGGAGGGTTGTAGGGGACAGTGGAAGGTGTCCTCCAGGGCATGATGCAGAGGGTGGAAGCTGTCCGGAAGCAGCAAACGGAGGAGTGGAATGCCATGGCCTTATTTTTTTCCACAAAGTCAGTATCACCGCCATGATGGCGACGACAACCCCAAGTCCATGGACTCAGTCGCTACCAAAGGCCAACCAGAAAGTGTCCATGGGTCGCAGGGAATAGACACAGTGGCACCGGGGCTGAAAGGGGATACAGTCTGCGTTGAGGCCTGTACAATGTCATCAAGTCAGCCATAAATAAATCAATGCTGAATTCAAAATTGTGTGACCTATTCAACGGCAGTGTAGGCCGGGGGCAGCGGTCAGCAAGTGCCCACAGCCACGTGTCGTTGGGATGCTATGCACATGGTTGCTGCCACCTGATCGAATCTTCATTATTGTGCATACATGGACAATATATGATCAAGACTCAGTTCCAAATGTGTGGACCTACTTGCCCGTAGTGTAGGCTAAAGGTAGCGGTCAGCAGGGGACCACAGACATGTGTCATAAGAATGCCATGGCACCACATCGAAGAGAGTACACTGAAATAACATCTGCAATGAACATATGTACTCTGCCATCATGTAATCAAGACTCAGTTCCAAATGTGTGACCTGCTTGACCTTGTTGTAGGCCAGAGGTGGCAGCAGAGTACGTCAACGAGAAAGGACTAAAGCAGGCCTGTGTTGTGGAGGCTGTGATGGGCTGAGGAGGCTGCCAATGTTGTAGGCCTCGGGCTTGGAGCTTGTGCCGGCACATGGTGGGCCCTCCGTGACACACGCTGGTGTCGGCAGGTGATCAGTGTGGCCTGGCTGCGGAAAGACGGGCCTGACGGGTTTGGAGTCCAGCGGGCCGGGGTACGGCAGGCGCACTCGATCGCAGGCAACTCTGCTCACGAGGATGGCATCTGCCTCATTGCGGGGTGAGAGCCACCGCCCTGGCAGAGACGTTGGGCTTTCCGGAAGAGGACCACGCCCAGGGCTACGTGCTTTTTATTCACACCCCTACACTGGCCTGGCATACGCCGGGCCATCCCACTCCGCTCACACTTACGGGGGGGGGCATAACAGGCAACATTTCTGCCATCTCCCCCACTGGCTGGGGGGACAAGGTTGCGTCCACTGTCCAGAGGTGTATGTCGCCATGGATATGGGTATGTTCTGCATGCTGCTGTCTGGCCAGCACATCTCCACCACTCTTGGCATTGTGTACTTTCCCAATCATGGTTCTCCTGCATCCTTCACTCATGTCTGGTTGCCATCTCTCCCCACATTCGCTATTGGGTGGCTGAATTGCCATGCCGTTGATGGCTCATGTTCACAGCTTGCCCAGGTTACCATTATAAGTTGTTCTGTTGTGTCTGGTGGTTGGGCATGTTGTTTTGCATGTTGGTTTTGATTTTGTGACATTCGCATTGCCAGAGTTGTGAGTTGCATCGTTGTAGAGTTGAGGTGAGTGGGATGTTTATTTGGAGCTTGCCAGAGGGGCTGTGCATTTGCCTTGGTGCCATTCTGGGAACACTGATTGATGATGGACTGTCGGAGGATGAAGGAATCATGCACCCTGGCTGGGTATTCGGAGGCGACATTGATGGAGGTTCCACGGTTTTCAGATGGTGCCTGCACATTGATGTGAGATGTGTGCTTTCTGTTGCGGTAATTGTGTGCTGTGTCACCAGGGGGCACACGTATGACATGTGTGCTGTGGATTGCCCCCAAAACGTGCATGCATCCATGGCGTATGGTCCTCGCTTGGTCTCCAGCGGATCCTGCGCGTTCTGTTGGACGTATACAGACTGGGGTAACAGGCTGAAGGTGATGTCCAGGACAGGTGTGAGGGACTTGGATGTGGCTGGCTGTGAGACTCCTCCGACTCTGGCGGGTGTTGTTTGGGGGGTAACAGGGGCCAACAGGTGCAGCACAGCCAGCAGCTTTGTGTGGGGTTGGATGTTTGTTGTATGCTGTGTTGGTGCCGTCGGCCTGTTGGGCGCTGATGGTCAGGATGCATAGGATGGTTGTCCTTTTGTGCCTGTAGTGGACAATTACATTGTCAGGTGTTGGGTCTGTGAGGCTGGTGTGTTTCCGGGGGATCCGCTGTCTTTGTCTGTGCTGCCTCTGTGGTGGTCTGGGGGGTTCCGGTGGGGATTGGGGTCCTGGGGTGGTGGCGGGGGTGTTGTGGCCCTCTTGGGTGTCCGGGCAGCATTACCAGTGGCTCCATGGCATCTGTTGCCCTTCCGATGTAGCTCTGGGCTGGGCTCCCTTTTGTGGTGCAGGCTGTTGTCCGACTTTGCACCAGGTCTGAGCAGGTGTTAGTTTCCAGGTGCTAACGCGCCTTATCGCCTGTTTTGTGTTCTTATCGTCGATCTGGCTGATCGTTGAGAATGTTGAGGTATGGTGTTGTCGCGGCTTTTGCCACGGAAATGCCTACTCTGCATCTCATTAGCGATAGTTATGGGGGTCATCTGTGACGATGTTTTTTGCGGCTGCTATCACGAGTAAACTGGTGCTGTGGGATGTTAACACCAGTTTGTGATTGGGGCGATAACTTTATCGCAACTTTGGCTGCGATACAGTGCTGTTAACTCGGCAATAGATCCTTGTGAATACGCCCCTGTGTTTTTTTTAAATAAACTGCTGCATATTTAAGTTGAAAGGAATCAGTTAACTACAGTCTAGTATATTATTGGGATCATAGTGCCATTTAATGATTATAAAGCATATCCATACTTGGTGAACTACGATGACACGAGGTGGAACCACCATCTAACAAGATTCTGCCGTCTGCCTCCTGCCTGTCCATAAGGAGCGAGAAAAAGGAATTCCTCCAATTAGATGTTGAGGTTGTAGCAGAGGCTATGCATGGCTGGATTAGAGGTCTTCACTATATTACATAAGAACTACTTATGATCACATCACTTGATCAGTGGATTATTAAGTGCAAGATACTTCTGGTCTGTACTACTGAGTGTAATGTAAATATTCAATTCCTCTAACTACACCAAACCATGAAATGCTCCCTTTATTTACAAAGTGTGACTATTGTACTCAATTAATCAAACCTTTAATTTATGAACAAGTATGAAAGATGCACATCGTTTTAAATGAATAACCTTGAAGATAAATATGGATATCAGTAAATATATGGTGGTAAGGCATCTATAGTGTGGTACGTCCTTCACTAATAGAAAGCCCACAGCTAACCAACGGTTGTTGGAGTAATCACAGGAGAAGTAGAACCCTGCATCTCCAGAAAAATAGATGTTAGTGCATTTCATGGCTTAAATGAACAGGTAACCCAACTTTTCAGGCAGCATAAATCTTCAACAAAATGTGATGGATGACAACATTGGGTCTGATTACAATGGCGGACGCACTTCTGTCCATCCGCCATCATCTCGGGGATGGGGACCACCTGCCTATAAGGCGACGATCCCACATATGGTTGCAAGTGCCATGTTTTCAATTGGGGTGGGTGCTGCTGGCTGCAGCAACCGCCGCAATGGAAAAAATGCAAGTTTTGCATTTCCCTGCACTACATGGCAGGCACCATGCGGTACTTGCCACATGGTGCAGGGAAATGTAGGGGGTACCATAAGTGCCTGCCAAATGCAAAACCAAACTGCCCCTGCTCAAGGGGGACCTGTAATGGGCCCCCAAAGTCCATCCCTGCCAGCCTTTCCATGGCGGGTGAACCGCCATGGAAAGGCTGGTGAGGATCCAGCATTGGAATCAGACCGGCTGTGCCTGCTAGGCACCGCTGGCATGCATTAAATTGCCGAGGGCCTTCACCGCCCCGGCGGGCTCAAATAGACCTTCGGATTTGTAGCGGTCAGAGTTCCCGACCGCCACAAATCCGCTCACCATCAAAATATGGCGGTTGGGAAAAGGCCTCGAGACCATGGTTAACCTGCCACTGGCAGCCTGGCGGTGGCGGGTTCACCACGATCATAATCAGCTCCTTAGTTTGAAGTCCACTCCAATGAAAGAGGGCAATCTCAAACAGATGTCAGTATTCTTTGACTACTGAAGTATTAGCTTCTGATTGACAGCCATGATGAAGATGTGAGTTGAAACAACACCTTTGTATGTGTAGTCCTCTAGCAAATCAATTTGATGATAAGATCTTTGAAGTTATCACACGTGTTACAAGTTAGTAAAGCCTCCAACAGTCTTACTCCCCTGTGCACTGATAAAAGTCTTGTTTTATTGACTGCACACAGAATGTCACCTAAACCTTATTTACATTATGCCACAGTAGACTGTGACATTATTGGTAAAATGCAACCTGGTTTAAATGGTATTCAGGTTTTTAAAGTAGAATGCATTGCTTTATCAAAGCAGGTTTCATAAACAAATAATACAGAAACTGATATGCTTTTTAGTTTGTGTTAGGTCCTGTCATTTTCATTTAAAGTCCCTACAATTGTAATTAGCAGCTCAAATATTTTATGTAATTGTTCCAAAACATGATCATATACATTTTGTATTGATAAGTGAAAATAAGAACATTAAAACTGTTGGAAAACAGAATCCTAAGGTTTTGAAATCTAGTTAATGATTTTTCTGGCATTGTAATGTCTTCAATTGCACAGACATCAACCCCTCTAGTAACCGCCTATTGATCATTCTCAATTAACCTCATATGATAGAGACACCCTTTGTTTCGCTTTCATTAGAGTTTTCTCACAATCCTTTCCTTAGCATAATGCCTAGATATCATCTATACCTTGATACGGCTGTACTGCCAAACGTCTTTTTTCACAAATCATCAAAAATACAAGCATGGCCTGCAAATCTTCACTAGAATCCCATAATCCATCTTTCTTTTCTGAAAGTGGCAAAGGGATTGTAACTCCAAGACCACTACTACTGCTTCAATTTTTCAAAGTCGAACCAATTAGGTTTTTCACCCGCTGCAATGCAGGAACAGTAAAAATTTACATTGCCATTGATGACCTGAAAAACATGTGAACCTTTAATCTTCCTTGGGGCAATTGACCCAATATCAAGGTAAACAATATCGCTTGACAGAAATATTGTGTCAAAAATATCATATCCCCAAAAATTGTGTCCCAATACTTATGATGGTAATGAAAAATAATGTCAGAAATGGAATATCACTTAACACTAATATCATCCAAAAACCTATATGAATCTAAATTTCTTTTAACATGTGTACATATATCATACATTCTATTAATACTTAACACTATGGGCCTGATTACAATGTTGGGCAGACCGCCACCGACAGGCTGTTTGTGGGGGTCTGTCCGACAGACAGTCCATCGGTCCGCATTACAATGCAGGTGATCGGACCACAGTTGTCGGGGGAAAGACCCCCGACACAATCATCAGAATCTGACAGGGAGGCGGCCGGAATCGTTCTTCCAACAAGAGGCACTGCCGAGGCAGGTAGCACCGTCCGGATTACGCTATCCCTTTGTAACAGCTTTTTGATGGCCCTTGTCCCACCTGGGTCACTGCAAAGTGGCCCAGAGAGCACATGTAGTGCCCCATTCACATCCATGCACCTTGAGACATGCACCATGTGGTGCATAACACATAGTGCATGGATGTCCCCAAACAGCTAATTTACACTGCAACTTCTGCTGTAGCCCTTTGCCTACACTGCAGCACAAGCCGCTGTGTTAAAGAGCACTTTCCTACCAGGGGGTCGGACCACTGACTTCTTGTTTGGTCTCCTGCCCGCTGCGATAGCAGTCAACGGTCAGACCACCTGATATTGTAATAAGGGCCTAAATGTTACCAATAACAGGAAAAGTTTTGGAGTCTTTTTATGTTAGCTATTAGCCATACTATTCCCACTCCAGTTTATGCAGCAGTAAGGAAACTATTGAACTTAGGAGAGGTTAGGTTTAGTATTCTAACTCCAGGCAGCACAACAGCAGTGAAAGTGTTAAATTTACTATTCTCACTCCAGTCTCAGCAACAGAAAGGAAAGAGTTGGACTTCAAAGGGGTTATATTTACTATTCCCACTCTAGTCTGCACAACAGTAGGGAAAGCACTGGACTTCAGAAGGGTAAGGTTTATAATTCCACCTCAAGTCTTTGCAACAATAGGCAAAGCGTTGGACTTTGGAGAGATTACATTTACTATTTTCATTCCAGCCCACATAACAGTAGGGAAATTACTTTACTTCAAACACATTACAGATTTCAATAACCCTATTAATATATAAGAAATATTAAACTCCTAATAACTACCTTATTAATTAATATTTAAATTATTTACAATTAAAATTGTTATATATTAACAATCGAATATTAAGTATCAATTGAATTCATTCTTTACTACATCAATAATAAATATTTACTAGTTTAAAGATAATGTTAATAATAATTTACTATCTTTTGAAAATTAATATTAAAATAATGATTTGATTGTTTCTTAATTAACTTCTCATTCTATACCCCTAGAATCTCAGCCACCTACACCTTAATTAAAACTAAAATCAATACGTATAGTACAATTTACACAACTGCTAATCAATTAAACAATTATTTACAGTTAATGATTAATTATGTAACCCTCAGTATAATATACAGGGCAAACCACCTCAGTAAACCGGAACGCTTAGCAAAACATCTTTCCTTGTCTGGTCAAGACTGTTTCATCTGCAGGACACCTTAGAAAACAAGCAAATGGGTCTTCACCATCTAATGTCCAAGCTCTGAAATAATCCTCCCTTTCATCGGAGTATAACTCATACACTCTTGACTTTCAGAAAAGATTCTCCTATATACCCAACCTACTCAAAGCCCCACCACCTTGATTTACAAACATTGTGAAGTGTAATCCAGCAGCAACAAGTCTTTGTAAATGAAAAACTATATCAATAAAATTAAATATGTGTTGTTTTGTCAGGTAAGGAGCCTCTATGAAGAGACTCTGCAACATATAACTGATAAGTTCTCAGTGTCTTAAGTTTTCAACCACAACAAAATAGACTTTAAAAAAAGCTTCTAGTTGTAGAAGTTGATATATTTAAAATTCATGAAGTGAAGGTTACAGTAATCAGTTCAGAAAAGAATGGCTGAGGTTCAGCGCCTGTAGCGTCACCTTGCAGGTGCTTCTAAGAGATTTTATTGTACAGTATTAGATGATCTTATTAATCAGACATTGTGGTCCCCATTAGCAAATGTATTGGTGCAGATTGCATGATATTTTAAAATATATAACTTATGCCATGTGAAGCCAGTACAGAGTTACAAAGTCTGTCACATCCCAGTGGTATGATACATTAGTCATTTCTAGCTATATGCATTTAACTGGGGTGTTGCTCCTGTAAGGAGCAACCATAAGGAGGGCAGAAGATTGTAATATATGTCCTCAAAATAGCAGAAAATGTTGAGCACACAATTGGCAAACTATTTTATCTGGCACATGCATTAGAATGTACCTGGGTCCATATTTTGTCAGAAGTTGCATTGTCCTTTCACCATGCAGAGTGACGCAAGGCAGTGTAATTCATTAATTCAGATTCACAAAGACTGGCATGGGCCACCTTGCATGACCTTTCAAAGAAATGTAACACAACACAGATGCTTGCACTACTCTAGATTATATTTCAAGCTGGGAGGAGTTCAGTGGGTGGAGAATGAGTGTTCCCATGCATCCATCCGTGGATTTGCATGAGCTCCATATGTTTCCAAGGGGATGGCATGGTGCACAGTTGCCTGCATTGGTGCACCAGTGGAAGTAGAGAGCAGAAAGGCTCCTTATCTTTGCATATATGGATCATTTCTGCTCTCTCCTTGCAATAACACTATGTGTGAAATGATATCAACTATGACCCCCTATATTTTCCATATTTGAACATATTTTTTAATTTCACTACTTGTGCTATATTTGCAGTTGATGCAATAAGTGTACATGAACGTTTACGCTGAAAGTGATATAACCCTTGTTTCTTCCATCTAAAGAAATCAGAAGTGTGCTTTTACTGCCTTACCTTTCACTCTTATGCAAGCCAAATATTCCTTGATATCTCTTTTCCTGTTGTGCATGAAAAGAATGACAGCAACATGGAAATGTCCTTGTACTTTGCCAGTGCCATAATTTTTGCTTGCAGCGATGAAATCTCTAAATGGAAGGACCTATGCACAAATAAAACAAGAACTTGAAGAAAGCAATAGACAGTTCTAGAAATCATGGCACATCTTTCCTTTCATTGCAACGTTATCATGAATTACAAAGACTATATTGATGGCATATACCCTAGAGCAACATTTGCACAGTGTTGCCTATCCATTTTCTGAACTGCATTACTTTGCTTCTATCATTACCAAAAATTAATGGTCAAATGTATCAATATGTATCTAAATGACACATTATATACTTAATGTTCTGGCTCGTGTAGGTTGTGTCTGGAGAGTTGTGTCTGCTGAGAATGACAGCAGTTAGCAATAATGTCCTCTCTCAGGGATTCAGGGCAAATGATTCAGAGACAGTGGCAACTTTCGTAATTCATCTGTTAATAGACAATGAGAATAAAATCCACAGGGAAAAGGGAGATAGGTGATTAAAGATAGCAGGAACAGGGAATTAAATTGCACTCCTACATTTTTACTGCTAAAACAGCAACACAAGGTTGCCTAATTGTTGAAGATGAAAATGTGAGTGATCAAAAGGATGTTTTGCAAAACAATAAATATATCTGATTCATGACATTCAGATTTTTGAGACAGTTTTTTATTAAGATACCTTTCTATGAACATAATATTTCATGGCATTTTTGAATCATAGAGAGAACTGATATGCTACAAGGATGTGCTCTTTGCCCATTCAATAGTTAAACCAGGACAGGAACTAAGAAAGAAAAAGTAAATTGAATAATAGAGTCAACTGGAAAATAGGAGAGGTAGGGTGGCAGAGAGATGGAGTTTTAGAGGGGAATAGTAGCCAGCATTGGATGGGGGCTCAAATTATATCAAATCTTCAGCTGCTGTTAAAAGAGTCTCCCTTCTGGTATCCATGATTTTAACTGGGTCTCAAACCAGACTTAAGAAATATTGTGGGGGATGGGTTTTCAGCCTTCTACGCGAAACCAATACATCAGATATTGTTTCTTCTAGACTTGTTTTACATGTTGTCTGCACGTTGTTAGGGGGTAACTGTGTTTTCATTATGTTGGCTTTAAGGGAGGCTAGACAATGCTCAGCTGTTGATATCTGATCCTCCACTGAGGTCAGCCTGAATATCATACTGCAAAGATGCTGCCTGAAGCATGTGACGTTCACCCTCACCTCACTTATTGTACTTTGCAACTCTTTACAGAAAGCTTGGATGGCCAAGATGATAGTGCTCATATCAGTGAAGGCCATGGATATTGGTGGGCCTTGGTCCATGCCCCGATTGAGGCCTTGAATTTATCAGTCTTGATTTGAGCTTGAGCCATGGTGGATTTGTACTTTCCCATTAAGATGTATTGAGTGAGAAGTTGCCTTATTAGTCCCAGTTCTTCATTTGTTAGGGATGGAGCCATGGGTTTAGTTCATGTGACTATGGACCCTCCCACTCCCCTAGTCTCAGAAGTATAGAGTAAGTAGGACCATTGTATGTCAAAAGAGTTTTCCTCTGCAGCCCGCTTGCCCTTGCAATGGCGTCAGGAATCCCAATGGTCAGTATTCACTGGGCCTTTATCTTCCATTCTCCAAGTCTGCCTGTTAGTGTCATCCACTGTGTGTCACCTCCGGACCCCACTGGTGCGCTCCAGGCAAGAAAGGAGCAGCACATGCAGTCGGGGCTGGTTCTTGAGCATAATTACTCCACTTGTTATGTTGCCGGTCAATGATCTCAGGCTATCCGGTTTCCCATGTCAAAGTGGATGAAGGGGTCAGAAAGAGATGGGGCAGCATTCAGCCGGTATCAGGGGTCTCCACTGCTAGGCTTGTCTACCACAATTCTTCAGGACTAGTAATCTCTAGGGTTGCCTCAAGTGTTCTAACCATCCTCTCCCCTACGCCAAAGTGAAAGGGCAGGAATGCACTGTATTTATGTAGCCGGATAGTTTCTGCTGTCATAAATATGCTTTGCAGACCTTCCTGGGTAGAAACAAACCTAAGATATTGAAAGCAACAGACACTGAAAGAGAAAGAAATTATGAGAAATAAAGGTATTTGTCTGTGTTACACCTCACCATGGGAGGCATAAGGCTCTGACACTTCCCAAGGTTTACATGCGCTCTTATGTCTGGGGTAGTGTAAAAATTCAAGGGTGTTGCGTGGGAAAATACCACTGCAATGCCCATGGAATGGCCCAGGGTAAGAAAACGCAGCCATTTGTGCTGTCTTGTCTCACTTCATATTTATGAGGCAATTCAAAGTAACGCATAGTGGCTTTGTGTGGCCTCATAATATGATTTTGTAATATGCACAGCCAGAGCGTCACAAAAGGTGATGTTGCGGCAGCACTGGGTCTCCTAATTATGCCCCCTAGTCCCAAGCCTTTGGAACAGTCTACTACTTTATTTCCACCAGTGTCCTAATTAATAATATACCAGAGGGAGATTCCAAAGTCGGGCCAGCGATCTCTGCATGTTTAACTATCGAGGGAAAAAAAAAGCTTATTTAACTCAAAATTAAATATGTTACTTTTGTATGTTAAATATTATTATAAATCAATGTATATATTTATTTTTAATTTAGAAAAAAATTAATTAATTAATAATTTGGATTCAAACCTGTTATTTACTGGAACTATTGTACATTACAATTATTGTTTTAGTTGAAAATAAATCCATACATAAAGAATAAAATACATTTTAATATGTATTAATAGTAATTCAAAGTTGAAGTATTGGCATTAGTTGTATTTTAATAATATTGTTACATTTATTTTAAAATTCAAAATAGGTTATCAAAATATGCTATAATTAAATAATAAATATGTAGTGTTTTCACCTATTTTTTAATATTTAAATGCATTTATATATATATTTTTAACTACATTGTTTTCCATCAGATTTACATTTTCTTATGTACTTACCTAAGTGCATTGATTGACTTACTACTCTATTTTTAATAAAATACATTGCACTCAGAATAATCAAAAAGTAGTAGACTCATTCAGAAGGGTAAATGACTTAGGAGTTTAGGTCACCTTTATGAATCAGGCTGTAGGTTTGTGAATTGCATTTTGTAGTGAATGGGACTTCTGTACCACAGCTTTACCCACAACCAAATGCTATTTGTGAATCTGGCACTAAGGACCTAATTAACAAAGAAATCTTACACCTTTGAGTAAGTTTCCACTTTTGAGTTTGCTTTTCTGTATTTACAAATTGTTTCTTACATGTCTCCACCCCTTAGTTGAAGATGTGGAGATTGAATAGTCCGAATTTATGACTGTAAAATTACGGCATGTAACTTACAACTGTATTTTACAGCCGGCAAACTCTCTGTACTTGAGGAGAAGACCTTCATTCCCTACATTCTCTATAACTTTAATCTTTGGGCCTGTTCAGAGTATGGAAGAGTGTCAGTTGGCCACCATGCCAGGGCCATGCTGCCACTCTGCCAAACCTGTATTGAGACCGCCCGCTGTATTCTGAGTGGAATACAGGCTAGGCGGTCCTGCTATGGCGGTCCAATGGTGGCGCCTTTCAGTGGCTCCAATGTAAGCCTTAGAAAGGCAGCACTGTGGGACCGCTGCAGCACAACCCTACACAGCATAGGCTGCTCAGTCCATGCTATGCAGGAACTAGGTGTGCATGCATACAGGGAGCTCAACATGTGCTTCCTTGCATGCATCCCCTGGCCCTTTTGGCCCACCCTTAGTTTCCTCACCACCACACTTTTCATGGTGGGATCACAGCCATGAAACTGTGCTGTTGAGGAAACTCGTAATACAATTGGTTGTGTTGCAGCGGTGCTGGCAGTATATTGCGGACCTCAGATCACTGCAAAAACACCAGGAATCATGGACCCCTGGTGGTAGCAGCAGTCCTTTGATGGTAGGACCACTACACTCGTAATAGAGCCGTAGGACCGCCAGTGAGGCAGCACCCTCAGTGCCACCGTGGCTACAGTGTTCCACTGGAACACCACAGTCATATTCAGGCCCTTTATCTTTTTCATGAGTGTCTTAGTAAGTCAGCCTGTGTTTTCTATTTTGCATAATGTTACTTTTAGCACAGAATTTGCTTTTGTTTCAATAACTACACATCTCAGATTTCTTAGTAAAAAGCTGCAAATGGCAGAGCTATTTATGCAAGGATCATGATAATGTGCTAGCTGTGACTCAGTCTTTCTATAACCTAAGCTGCAATCACTGTTCCATCTTTGTACTTCATTTATATCTGCACTGCTTGTTGTGCACCACATATATAGACCCAAACAAACACCTTGTAACGCTGCTTTTAATAATTATTTTAATGATGTGTTAAAGTTACTTGTACTGTTCTTCATACAGCCAGAGTGACTCCTTTTGTGTAACTGCAACAGGGCAACAAAGTCAGTCTTGAAACACCCACACAACAACAAAAACTGGCATGTAACCTTGCTAACAAGATGTTTATGTTATATAAACCTACACAGAAATGTGAACACATGTTTACATGTCTTTATAGTGGAGTAAAATGTAACATTGACATGTATCCTAGGATTTGTTAATGTTTATTAACTTAATTCTACTGTGTACCATATGCCACAAGAGTGACTTCAGGTGCTAGCAGCACTATCACAACAGGAATGACACCACAGGGAAGATGGATGATGGACACTGCTAAGTTGTATATCAACTCTTTTTCATAAGTCACTATTATCTTGATTTTATTCCTGGCATGGTAGCTATATGTCTTTCATCACACATCCATGTTATCAACAAGCTCAATATAACAAACTGTTGTTCTACTTATTTTATAAATGTTTAATGGATATCAGAATTTTGACAGTGTGGAGGTAGGAATCTAATTTATGCTTAACCTTGTTCAAGGTTGCTTAATATTATTTTGTGTATCTTTCCAAATGTTTTTAAGCTGCCACATCATGTGCAACAATCCTCTCAATGCAGCCTTGGTATCACAGGTCTCTGTGTACAATCTCTTACACTCTCCTTCCATAAAAGTCCATCTGCGGTCGTCTCTGAATCATCTGAAAGAGAGAACATCCATGCTGAGAAGGGAAAATTACCTGTTCATGAATACCCTCTGACAACCTTTCAGGTGCCATCCTTCAACCTTGGGTCACTTTAGAAAGCCACGCATGGAGGGTGAAGGAGTGGGGGCATGGACTCATGCCGGCAGCTGGGAGGTTTAATTTTCCAGCAAAAACAAACTGATCTTCTGCAGGATATAGATGTGATGGGGGTTATTCTGCCTGAAATGTCATATTCTCTGTTAGGAATCACACATATGACTGACAGGCAAATCTATGCCTCGGGTAATGCAAAAGGTTATCAAAACAAGAAAAGATGCAGCAAGAATAGCAAGAAATTTATAGGGAAGAGAGTGCCAGACACCATGCCTTGGCCATGAAGATGATAGGGATCATCTTAGACATCACGAGTAAAGCTCTGAACCGTGGTGATATATGTCAAGATGAGTATAATTTTCTGAATAAATCTTGCCCTAAAACTCCAGCCTTGTATGGATTACCTAAAACCCACAAGAATATAGTGGATCCTCCCATGCGCCCTATTATCTCCACTATTGGCTCTAGTACTGAGCCTCTGTCCAAATTTGTGGACTCTTATCTCTGTCCTCTAACACAGAATTATGCCTCATTTATTCGCAACACTGGGGACATGATTAATAAGATTGAGGGTATGCCATTTAACTGCAATCAACACATATTAGTGACGCTTGATATTGAGGCTTTGTACACCAACATCCCTCAATATCAAGCGTTACAATCTGTCTCAGCCTTGTTACTTAGAACAACAGGTGAAAGACCAGATGCATTCATTTTGGAATGCTTGGAGGTGGTGCTTATGAACAACTTCTTTGAGTTTGAAGGCTCTACATACAAACAAATCAAGGGCACCAGCATGGGAGCATCTTGTGCTCCCAGTGTGGCTAACATATATATGGGAGAATGGGAACTTAAGAATATCTTTAATGAGGCTGCTCCCTTCTCTGACAATGTCATCGGTTTGAGACGTTTCATCGATGATATTTTTTTCATCTGGTCGGGTACAAATGAATCTTTGAACGAATTTATACTCTGGCTCAAAGCGAGTGACTGCAATTTAAAGTTTACTGCTAAAAGTAGTGTCCACCAAGTGGAATTTTTGGATATCCTCATCCCAGGGTCAAACAATGTCATTGAG
This sequence comes from Triturus cristatus, assembly GCF_964204655.1. Taxonomy (NCBI): domain Eukaryota; kingdom Metazoa; phylum Chordata; class Amphibia; order Caudata; family Salamandridae; genus Triturus; species Triturus cristatus. The sequence goes on from NC_140585.1 coordinate 164,385,691, forward strand.
GTAAGTCTATACAGAAAACCGACTGCAAAGAATACCATATTACACTACCAAAGTTTTCATCCAACGAGCCAGAGAGATGCAATCCCTTTTGGAGAATTCCTGCGTATCAGGCGCAATTGCACTGACATGCGGGAGTTCCATAGACATGGAGATGCCCTACGGGTACGACTTCTGGCTAGAGGCTACCCACACAGGTTAATAAGACATGCCTATAAAAGGGCTAAATATTATGACAGAGAGGCATTATTGGCAGGCACTGCCCGTACATCTAAAAATCAGGTAGTATGTGTCATAAACCATTCTTCATTGAACTACAAGATCAGAAACATCATCATGAAGAACTGGAAAATCCTGAATAGTGATGAAAATGAAACACAGCTGGAACAACCGTTGGTAGCGTATCGTAGAAACCGCAATCTACGCGATCTCCTAGTGCATACTAGACCGACTCAATTCAACGCAACACGTCAATTAACCATATCAGGTTTGCCTCTGATTTTAGGCAATCACAAATGTGGTTCTTCTCATGCTTGCGATAGTGCTATGGTCACAGACTCCATACAATATGAGGGAAAATGTGTGAAGTTAAGATCTTTAACCAATTGTAGAAGTAACAACATTGTATATATGCTAGTCTGCCCTTGCGGCTTAGCATATATCGGAGAAACCGCACGAGAATTTCGCATCAGATACAGTGAGCATAAATCAGCTATACGCACCAAGAAGACCACAGCTCCGCTTGTACAACACTGTATTGATAAAGACCACTTGGAAAGTGAATTTAAATGGCTAATTCTGGAAAAAATACAGAGTAAAGCAGGGATACCGATGGAGACTATCCGCAAACAACGCAAAACTTTTTGGATCTTCACCTTTAACAGTGTTAAAAAAGGTTTGAATCTGGATATACAATGGTATGTGACTCAGTCTTGGTGAGGTCACCTATATATCCTGGGCACCCTTATTATCTAACACATTGGGACATTTCCAGCTGAAAATGTCTAGTCAACCCTGATAGGTTTTGTATTCTTTACTGGGATAGCCTGTATTTTGCTAGTATGGTAGCGGTGAAATGGTAATGATAAGCACTATAGACCATTCCACACCCTGCTAATTCTCTTTCTAGCTGTAATTATTCGGGTGGCGTAAATAAGTCCTTTCGTTACTCTAATATGACCCTAACTTTTAAGTCAATAATGATCCTTTTGAGAGATATACTCTACGAGACATTTGTTTCTCAGTGTCTTCCACAGTATTGCACTCTGATCCTGTGATGTTGAAACACTTTCTGTCTTTTCCTCGTATCACGAGTGCCGCTTAATAATAACTTTCTTTTTTGAGAGTAATTATTGACATAATTGTGCACTATGTGAGTTTTCCTTAATTTTTTCCTTCTTTCGCTACAATGTGAATTACGTACTCATCCTGCATCGATATTATTTACCATGTGCATTTCTCTTACGAAACGTATGTGCGGTATGTATTATATCGATTCCTATTTAACTTAAATATATAGAAATGTCCTTCTCTAATTAGTATGGTACAGTAAAGTTTTGTAGGGACTAGCAGTAATGACTGATCGCATAACACCCGTTCCAAAATTGTGCTGACCAACTATGTAAGGTAGTCCTTTTTCTTCCGCTCGATTTGCTTAATCATACTCCGCCCACTCATATTTTGCGTCATCTCGATTGGCTAGTTACTAACATATTAGGTTGAGGTTCACGACGTCATTGCGGATTGCCGCACCGCTATTACTGGTCTACCTGAACGGCCGTTTGGTCGAGAATCACCTTACGACGAAGGGACTCCAAAGAAGAGGTAAGCCGTTAGACGTATAGACTGCTGACGAAGAGGTGATCGTTTTCGACAAATCTCTTCGCATTTCATTTATAAACATAACTCGGCATAGACCAGTCTACGGCTTTTCTAATAAATTTTTTTATGTTTGGGCGTTTGTAGATGTGACGATTTTTCGGGTGAAAGTCTTGCAACATAGATCCTAACATATCAGGCTGAGGTCTACGATTTGATTGCGTATTGCTGCACCGCTATTGCTGGTTTACCCATATGGCCGTTTGGTCGAGAATTACTTTATGGCGAAGGGATTCTTTTAAAAAAGAGGTAAGCCTTCTTGGCGTTTACACCGCTTACGAAGAGGTGTTAGTACTCAACACATCTCTTCGCATTTCCTTTTTAAATATAATCAGGTATATAACCGGCTACAGCGCTTCTAATATTCTCCGATGTTTGGGTGTTTTTAGATGTGATGATATATCGGACGAAACCCTTGCAACATAGATTCTTGTTGAAAAACTGGTCTTGAAGACGACTCCCTGTTTGAACTTTAGACAAAAGGTTAGTCTTTAAATTCTTGGACAATACTTTTTCAATAAGTCCCGCCTTTTCTAGAGAATCGTTTCTTAGAGGAATATAATAGCAATAACCACCTAATTTGTGATCGGAAAATAGTTAATTCTTTCACTATGGTGAAAATCTGTATATCTATCTATATCAGCGCATTAGTACAGACATAAACAGTATATGGTGGCAATAGTACTATAAAGTGGATACGCTTTTTTAAAGGAAATTACCTGTTAGATAACCAACTGTCAAATACGCTAGTGATGTGTCCTTAGGAAAAATAACCTCTCCAGAGATCTTCCTAGGAGTCGTGTTTCATTAACAGAATAGTATATTTTTTAACTTTGACTTTGTTTGTCACTTCTAGTGCCATTAGAAAAGTGACTCTGCATTTGGTCTTTTTGGCCTTTCAGAAAATCACATTTGGATACCAACTCTCTTGGAGACTGTGACCTTGCTATAAATTGTTGAATTATGAGGATGGGCAGTGAAACTAATTGTTAATTATAGGTATTGGAATAATCTTACCCCCTTATCATTAAACTTCGGCTTGTAACGATGTAGAGAATCTCACCACTAGTTCTCTGCACTTTCTTGACAGAATTTTTTTATAAATCCTTACAATCGTATATATGATGACGCATCTCTAACAGGAATTCTTTTATAAACAAGTAAGCTCCCCCCCGTTTTCCTTTGTAGCATTTGGGTTTAGGTACTGCACAGAGGACTGTTATGTTGGTGTTACACGTGGTGTTTTATGTTTTCAATGGTGGTGGTACTTTATCTCTATTCTGCTTTGAGATTAGTTGTTCTTAGTTGGAGATAGGTCCTGGAATAAATTGCTACCCTCACGTATTCTTAATACATGGGCTTCAAGAGTGGAGCGTTAATAGCTACTTCACTCCAAAATGACCCTCTCTCTTCTTTATATATATTCCTTTCTCTTTTTTATAATTTTTTTTTTCTATTTTGCATTTAGTGGTCACCTAACTTGTGAAGATATCTTCCTTCTGCAATTTTATAGGGAATTTTGGGCCATTAATTGAATATGTATTTTTTATGTATATGTTGTTTCATGTATTCCCTGGGCTTTGTCGTTTTTGAATACACCTGTGGTCCTGATGAAGGTGGCACCCACGCCATCGAAACGCGTCGACCTTTGACCTGACATTACTATCCTGCTTTTGCAGTTGTTTTGTTAGCCATAGGAGATCACTATGTACTCTGTACCTCCAATGTTCAATATACGATAAAAAAATTTCCTCTTTTTTCTCTGTTTTTATGAAAGGTGTATGAATGTGGAATGATCTGGTATGTGTGTAGATGTGATTGTGTGATGATACAGATCCTCTGTGATCTACATTAGTCTGTCCCAGGGACTACTGTTTGTTGTCAATTGATATGATGCAGATTCACTGTAATGCATTTAGTCAGTGAACATTAAAAGTTTAATTTATTTTTTGTGATAAGAAAAAGAAACGAATTCTTCTAAGAAAAATATAAAATGGTTAAATTACAAAAAATAAAAAAGTAAAAAATTGTAAATTTTTGTGTGGTGCATCACTGTTTTTTAGGCCCTTCTTTTCCCCTATCACAATTAAATTGTATTATCATCAATAGAGGTCGTGAGGGAAATTTCTTTATATGATTGTTTCTTCTTCCCCTTTTTCCCTGACCTTAAGTAAATCTCAAGGGGGTCCCATATTTGTTGCTGTGCTGATGATAGAGGCAATAGGCAGAACATAGAAAAACAAATCCGTAGATGATGGATCATAAGAACCTAGCCAAGAAAAAAGGGGGATTCACCAATTGGGTGAAAGACCACCTCTACTGGTAGAAAAGAAAAATGTATTTTCTTAAGTCCCCTCACTCACCCAGAGTTGCCCCTAGGTGACATGCTTCATCATTGGGGACATACCAAACATCTACTGCTTGGGGCGTGCCGCGATTTGCGTAGTTATGTAGGAGCACTTACTTTGTGAGGACATGTGTAGTGCAGTGTAGGGGGAGTGGTGTAAGTGATGTTTAAAAATTACCTAACTAGTGAGCTAATGTTTTATTCCTGTTTCTAGTTGGTAGGAATAATTAGGGGTTTATTAAAGGGAAAAGTAACTGGTATGTAATTACAATCCCTAGTATTGTGTCAACATGTTTCAAGGTATCCCCTAAACCTCTTCTTCAGGACAACAAAGGGACCAACCATTTGTGTACCACTCTGTGCAGGACCTATAATAAAGTGAAATATAAATTATGAATGCACACCTATTGTTTGAGCATTGGGAAAAAATATACATATGGTTTTCTGAACACATAGGGCCCCATTAGTATGGTGGGCGGACTTTGTCCGCCCGCCATACCCTCGGGAAACGGGACCGCCTGTTGAGGGTGTGGTGGTCTCACCCTCCTAATTAGTATGCGCCCGCCACACTGGCGGGCGCATGACACATCTGCAACATTGTGGCGGGCGGTGCAGACAGCACCGTCTGCCGCAATGCCACAAAGGCAGGTTGTGCCTTTCAATGCGTTGCCTGCCACGTTGTACATTGACATGCATGGGGGTACCATAGGTACACCCATGTGCACTCCCCATCCCCCAGAATCCCTGGGGGCCCACTACAGGTCCCCAATTGCGAAAAACACCGGTCTTTCCATAGCGGCGTTGCCGCCACAGAAAGGCATGTCCCCGCTTACATGCTAATATGGATGGCGGTGTCTCCCAGACACCGCCACCATGTTAGCAGCTTTTCCGCCCGGAAAGACTGTTCGCCGGGGTGGAATTCAAAGCCGGCGGAGGTTTTTAGCGGGCTGATCGCCACCGCCATACGGGCGGTGGTGATCGCTGTACTAATGACCCCAATAGTATCTGTCATGGGGTAGAAAAAGCAAAATGCTAATTAATACATACTGCCTGCCCACCGCTCTTGTGGGCAGGGTAAGGCGTTACGCTGCGCGTAAAAGAAGGTACTTCATAATATGGTGTAAAGAAAACTTAATTAGTGCTCAGATTCTGTGTGGGTTAATATACCACACTCGATATCTCAATTGTGAGCAAGCAAGGTTGAAAAGACATAATTAAAAATACTCGTGGTCAAGGACAAGACAGGACGCACACAAAATGTAACATAAAATCAATTTCTTTTTTAAACGTACTTATTGTGTGGCAAAAATACGCCACATGGTCTGTCTGGGTGGAGGGGCCTGTAGAAACCCTATATTATAATAAGAATATACAAAGGAATGAGATTATAAGGGTTTGTTTTAAGCCATTCATCTCTTGTGCCTTCCTCTAACTGGTTTGAATAAAGCAATAAGAAATGAATTGAAAATGCTGGAAATCAAGATTATGTAGATTCCTGTAGGGAGAAAAAAGTCTTAATGTGCTCAGCAACCCTCCGTCATTACGACCTATTCATTCCCAAGGCAGACCGCATCTTAGCGTGTCTGTGCCTCGGTACCGGTATAAGTAGTCTAAAAAAACAGCAGAGTCATGTCCTCGTGCTGTCGGAGACTAGAGTGTGTAACGCGCAGTCTCGTTTTGTGGTGAAAACGGTCCACCATATTATTTGCATTTTTTTAAAAAAGGGGGTGACTATTGAAAGTCTAAATTACTTATTTGTGTGCAGGAGTCCCTCATATGAATATAGGAGGATGACAGCTTTTTTGTCAAAATAGGTTGGGGTCAGTATGAAACCCTGGTCTAAGGGACACAGAATGGCTCATAAATGGTGGCCATATTGGAATGGTAAAAAAAGGCAATAAACAGAAAAGAAAGACTAGGGATGTTTGTCGTATGGCCTTCAATTTATTCAAAACGCTGGGTAAAAAACTTCAGTGCCTTTATTCTTGATTTTGATTTTCACACAACATGCCGATAAAAAAATGACAGATTTTTTCAAAAGGTTGGGGGCTGTATCAATCCCTAATCCAAGGGATAAAATGAATCTCCAAGTGAGTAGCCATTATGAAGTAGTCACAAAACAAAGGCTGCCTGGGGATGTTTCTCATACTTCCTTTTGGTCAATCAAAAAGACCTCATTTTAAAAAATAAGCGACTGTTAAGTAGGTTAGTGATTTTATAAGTAGGTATCATTTTGCGCAACTGCCCTATTATTGTCCGCTTACTTGGTGAAAGTTATTGTTATTAGATCAAGTTTCAAAAGGATATTTATTTGGAAGCAACAGTTTAAGATTTCAGATATTAGGGTTCATTACCTGGTGAATTGGCCTCATGGTATATTCTCGTTCAAGCCTCTAATATCTGTGCGTAATTTGAAGACCCATCTTTGCTCCTTCTCTAGTAGCATCTGTTCTAAATTCTCACAGGGTTGTATGTGTTCCAACACTACCCACCGCATGTCATTTGGGGTGTGTTGTTTCTCATTGAAGTGTGCCGTCATTCTGGTACTTGCTCTGTGGCATCGGATGTTGCTCCGATGTTCGCAGATTCTTATGCTCACCTTCCTGTTGGTCATACCCACATAGTGTAGGTCACAGTGGCACGTAATCAGATACACAACTCCTATAGTGTTGCAAGTGGTGAATTTTTGCAAATCCCATGATTTTCCTGCATTGAAAGTGACCCTTTTAGTTGTTGTAGTGAGATGGCACACACTACAGTTACCACACGGGTGGTGGCCCATTGGTAATGTACTGATTATTTGTTGGCTGCTTTTGTCTTGGGGCTTTGGGCGGGTGTGCACCAGTATATCCTTCAAATTTTTACCCCTCTTATGTGAGAACATTGGTGTAGGTATGTTCAAGGTACCACTGTTTAGAATCTGCCAATGTTTCTTCACCAACTTTGCGACTTTGTCTGATGCTCCACTGACAGTTGTATTACAGATGGGTCTTTTGTCTTTCTCATTCACCTGTCTTTCATACATTTCTAGAAGGGCATCCCTATGATTATTTTGTGCTCTTTTCTTTGCCTTTGCAATGATTTTGGAAGGGTATTTCAATGTTTTCAGTTTCTCTGCTAGGTCTTTTGCCTACTTGTCATAATCCAATGTTTCCGTGCAGTTTCTCCTGAGTCTAAGAAACTGTCCAAAGGGGAGATTTTCTTTCAGATGTCGTGGGTGAAAACTGTTGTACAGTAAGAGGCAGTTTTTTGTGGTTGGTCAAGGAAGACTAACTCAGACCTGCTCATTGTGTGGGTGAATTTAAGGAAAGGGTCCTGTAGGTTGAGCCACTCCAGGAAGATGTTGGCCTCTGTTTCATCACCTTTCCATATCACCAAGATGTCGTCGATGTATCTCTTCCATACCACAATCTTCTGGCTTTGTGGGTCTTGGTCTGATAGGATCTTTTGTTCCTCTAAATGATGGACGTACAATCCTGCCACACTCGGCGCGAAAGTACTGCCCATGCTGGTACCGTGTTGTTGTTGGAAAAGGGATTCTTCAAAGCAAAAGTAGTTCTCTGTTAGAGCCCATTTGCAACATTCTAGGACCACATGTTGTGATGTATGGTAGGGCCATGCTGACCCACACAGAACTTCCTCTAGAATATCCATAGTTGCTTTGTGTGGTAAGCTTGTATAAAGGTTCTCCACATCTAGGCCAATCATAATGTTGCATGTAGGATCAAATTGAAGATCTCTCAGTAGGCAGAGTACTGCCTTGATGTCCTTCAGGTAGGTGTTAGTGTTCTGTATCAGTGGACGAAGGAAGGCGTCTGCAAATTTGGAAAGTGGTTCCTGGATGGATCTGATCCCGGAAACAATAGGTCATCCTGGTGGTTTCTCTACTGACTTATGTATCTTCGGGATTGTGTAGAAGTAGGGTACTGTCGGATGGGTGTTGATCATAAATTCCCCTTCCTTCTTGGTTACCTAGTCATGGGTGAGTGCTTCTTCTATCATGCTTGTGATTCCGATCCTAATCCATTCTGTGAAATCCCCTCTGATGTGTCTGTAGTTTCTTTCATCTAACAGGAGTCTGAGGCATTCTTGGCGGTATGCTCCTGTTCTCTGTAAGACTATCCCTCCGCCCTTGTCTACCGGTTTTATGGTAATGTCCTTATTGTTGGCCAGAATTGTAATGGCTTCCTGTTCCTGTTTCGTCATATAATGGAATGTTCTCATGGAGGTTGTATCCATTTCCAACTTCCCTCAAGACTGCCTTCTCAAAAGCCAGTAGTTCTACTGGTAGGGTGGCCGAAGGTGGTGTCAATGTTGAATTTCGGTGTAGGCCAGTGTCTCCTTTCTGAATTTCACTTGTTTCTTTATTTTTTAAGAAAACCCACAATTTTATTTTCCTGATGAATTCATTCAGCTCACAGCTTTCTAGGAATGTGTCTAATGTTGCGGTGGGCACAAAACCCAATCCTTTCTCCAAAACTGATAGTTGTATTGTGGATAAAGGCAGAATATGTCAATTTCAATCTCCACGGCCAACACATGCAGGAGAGTATGCACAGACACCTCAATGGGCACCTGTTCCAGACTTGGCCCTTTTCTGACAGTGATTGTGGTATGCCAATAAACTGGTGCACTCTTCTGTTATTGCATTTAGGACATGATGCAGGCATCGGGAGTGGTGTACCGGAGAGATGTCAACATTGTCAAAGGAGACCCTCTAGAAGGATCCAGTGGACATGAAATAAAGTGCACCTAATATTTTCAAATAGGTGGGTATAGCATGGGAGATATCTGTAGGTGAATCCAGGTCTCACTCCCACTCAGCAACTCTGCCAAGATCATATCACTTGAAATGACAGGCAGGAAAAGTGATTTTGATGTGTGCATTCCATTTGTATGTGGTCTGCCAGGCTAGGATTGATTATTCTTGTAATCAGGGTCTGAGGCTCGACTTGGGAAAAGCATCTACTTTGATACCCTTTTTGTTGCAAGTGTTGGAATAATTATTAGAAATACCTTTATTATTTGCTGTGTTTGAAAGAGACATTTTAAAATACATTACATTATTAGAACTAAGACATAATTAAATTAAGCATTACTAATTGGGTGCAATGAGGTATTAATTTTTATGAGAAAATGGTATTTTAATTATTGATTAAATATAAATATATTGTAAGATCAGCCTCCGATATGTATGATAAGTATTGCAGTGCCAGAACTTGACCATGTGGGCTCAATGTGCAAAATATGCATTATGTAGAAGAGGTTGCAATTGCACACTGACTTTTACTAAACTATTTTGTTAACAGACCTATACATTAATAGGTTGGTTGACAAAATACCAAATTATGGAGTCTATTTGGATGGCAGGCAGATCGCCACGGCCCGGCGATGGCGATCCACCCGCCTAATGACCCCGGTTCACCCTCCGCCATATTAGTATGGCAAGGGGCACCGCGGCGGACGGAAAGACCGTCCACTGCTTTTCAACTGGTCGGATTGCCGGTCAGGGGGAAAAGGGAGTCAATATGGTGGCCGTGTTTATTATATATATTAATATGCCAGCCTTTCCATGGCGGAGACTCCGCCATGGAAAGGCATGTGAAGTTCTCTTTCGGGCATGTTACCCCCAACATTGGCATGCACAAGGCACGGTGCCTGTCACGTTGTGCATGCCAATGCACAACATGCATTTATTGCATTGTGGCGGGTGCTGCTTACAGCACCGCCCACCACAATGGAATATATGCGGGATGCCACCGCCACCGTGGAGGTGGCATCCTAATCGCCATGGCGGGACTGCTGCTCCTCTGGCAGTCGGTCCTGTGTACCGTTACGGTGGCTGGCGGATCGTAATTATGCCCTAAGTGAGGTCACAATTTAAACCATCTCATTAATATTAATGAGGTAGGTCACAGATTGTGAGTTACTAGGATTGGCAACAATCACACGCATGGTAGCCTGTTGGGGTCAACAGACCACAATGTCTGTTATGGCGTTGATATATAGGAGGGGCGTGGGCAAGATCTCAGTGGATTAGGAAGCTTTTTTCCAGGCTCCAGACTCCTGACCCCCTCCACTGGCAATAATGGCCGGTTGTACTGCTTCCAGCTGAAATTTCATTCACATGAGGGTCCTGTGACCAAGAGGAGTAATCTTCCTGAGTTAGTCAGTCTAGTGTGGACATCTGCGGTGATCTGGCCCCTCTGTGATGGTGCATGAAATGGCAGCTGCACTTGCTGAGGACACACTCAAGAAGATGTCCAGGCTCAGCAGGGCCTAGTGACACTCCCTGCAGACATGCTTCATACCATAACAAACTCCTGATGGCCTGTGTTGAGCTTCCTGGACTGAGGAGTGGCGGGCCATTGACTTCCAGGGCATCAACTGTACCAACAACAAAGTGAGAGACGGAATGCTTGAATTAATCTCAGCCACTCACAATCACTTGCACTGCATCCCAATCCATCATTGTTCACCTACCATGCCTCCTCTGTTTGGACCCAGCCATATGGAAATCAACCATGACCCAGCTCCTCATAGAAACAGTACAGCCCAAACTGCCATATGAGTTTTGCCCTGAACTGGAATACAAGCAACATAGGACTGGTTTCACCCTGACAATGGTTTATCAGCCAGATATAGCTTGATTCCTATGGTACAGTGAGCACAGGACCCAGTTATGCGTATACACATTGCACTTAGGGTGTCAACTACAACAACTAGATGATAGATGGAATGCTTGAATCAATCTCAGCCACCGGCAATCTCTGAGAGCCTCATCCAAATCCATTGTTTTGTTACCACCTTCCCACCTCAGTTTCGACCCAGCCATATGCAAATCAGCCCTAACCCTGCTCCTCAGTCCAGCCCAAACTGCCAAGCTAGGTCCTCCTTGAACCGAAACCTAAACAACCTAGGACTGGTTTTGCCCCGATAAGGGCTCATCAGCTAGGTACTGCTTGATTCTAGGGAAGCAGACAGTTGGAGCGACAAGAAGGTTTCAGGGAGCAGGGAGTGAATGTAGCCCGGGGGGCTATAGGGCCAAAGGCACACATTTGACCTTACTGACTTCACAGATGCAATGATCACAACAACCATCAAGTTGAATCGCTGTTAGTTTACTGCTCTAGAGCTTGGTGGCTCATACTCAAGCACTATTTTAGAGAAGACACTGCTAAGAGAATCCGGGCCTTGTTCAGGTGCTGCAGGCGGGTGGGTGGTGCTGCACTGCTCCAGGCCGTCACCAAATTTACACACTTGAAGATGCCATTTGGGCCCAAACATACTGACAGGTGAGCTTGCACCATTTTTTGGCACACAAACACACCAGCAGAGGGTCGAGCTTCCTCACCCTCAACAACTAATTTGTGGGGGATTGTTGTACACTAGTAAATTTGTACTTTCCTATTTACACTTACCTTCTCAATATTTTAGTCGTTGATATTTTTGACATTCCGTCTGTATTAAATATTTCACATCCATATCTGACAACAGTATTATGTGTTTAATTACTTATTAATTCTTAGGTGTGTTTTTACTTTTCATGATGACAATCCTCACCTATTCAAGATAGACTGAAAACTATGTACAGTCTTGATGCAGTTGATTCTGCATCCTGTAGATTCAGATGGATAGGTTCTAAAAATGCTGCCTGGTCATCATTACCTAGACTTTAACTCTTCCTGACTGGTGATGGGTAATCTGTCATCAGTTGAGGACCCTTGTCACCACTATGCACACGCCTGTCCAACAAGTGTAACTGCATACCTTCTAGAAGCAGTGGCAAATAGCATCATCACAGCGGCATCATAATTGCAACCATGGCCTTCAGCTACAGAACTGGGGGCAGGTAACCAACTCAATCACCAACAGGAGATTCAGCAAATGTATTCGCATTCTAGATAAGGATTTACTTCCGGCTTCAACCAGGATTGCAGATAATGGATATGTTCATCAATCCTTCCAAACTCTGCATGTTGCTTTTCTAGACAAATCACCAAGATCTAAGTTATGTCCTGGTACATGAACCTCAAAGTCTCTACAGTAATTATTTAGTGGTGGCCCTGAAGAGTGCTTTTGATTTGCATGAAAGCATTGTTATTCCTTTCTACAAATAACTCACTAGGTCATTTCCGATTTTACTCCCACATTCTCAGATGACTATATCCCGAAAATTCTGAAAGGACATTTGCAATTCAGAGAGAGCATAGATGATACATCTAGATCTGCAACAGATATTTTAGAAAAGTTAAAAAAAACGCTGCAAGAAATATGCCTTCTTACAACTCATTGCACATTCAAACAAATCCCTAGATGAAAATTCTGACTCAGAAAAAGAAAGAAAAGAGATTAATAAATCAAATATAACTGCAGATGCTAATGCAAGCTTGACCTAAAAGCAAAATACTATCTCTCAGTTTGTACGTATTGAACGGGATAAGAAAACAAACGAAGACTATATAACATTACAAAGACAATTATGTCACCAGGTCCATGGCACAATAAATCTATAAAACGCGTGGCCTTCCATCAACATTTTTTCCCCTTTCAGCAGCACCCTGATAGAAGTATTAACTTTTGAGAAAATTGTCACTAAGGACATTTATGATTTGCAACAAAATTATATTTCCACGCCCCATAATATCACACTAGAAAAGCGCAAGACCCTTAATACACTTAAAAGCAATACTTCTCTAATCCTTAAGTCAGCAAAGGAGGCTGTATTTTATTGTAGAACAGAAATACCCACAGACCAGAAATAAACTAGACAACATAGGCATTATACCAAACTTACAAAGGATCCTGCTAGTGATATACAAAATAACATCTTGAGACTTACCACAGCAGCAAAAGAACAAGGGGTCTTCGACCAAAATAAACTGTTTTTTTAACCTAAAACTCTGTTTTTTCAACCCAATAAACCCTCGCACTCAGGTGATTTATACATTGCCCACTGCACAAGAATATCTAATCCCATAGCTTCTGGCTGCCATTCTATATTGGAACCAAAAAGGAAATATGTCAAGTTTTTCATCAAACACTTTACTTCATTGACAACTTGCTTCAAACTTGATACCATGGACTCTACTAATCTGGTCAGAAATATGCCATTGAATGTTTTGTGGCCACTATGGACATTTAATCCATATATACAAACATACCACAGCAAGAAGGGATCAGGGTTGTCTGTGGCAATCTCAACAAACCCAGATCACAGCAGGTCCCACCCACCTTCATTAGAAACTTACCTTGGCACTTACAATTTTTGTTTTCAAATTTCACAATATTTATTTCATACAAACAAAAGGTACTTCTTTGGGGGATTTTTTTTGCTCCAGAATTTGCTATTCTCTACATGGACAGCTTGGAGCCCACTATTATAATGGTTCCAGGAGTCATAACCTAGAAGGGTCCTCATGGGATTATGAGGCTCATTCAAGGATAGTTAAATCAAAGCTGCAATTGGCTAACGTTTACCATAACAAGTGATAAAAAGGAAATCACTTTCCTGATTATAATATTCAGAGCAGAAAATTATACATTACACACAACACTCTACCGTAAACTAACAGAGAGGTATTCTTTATATCAATATTTGAGTTGCAAAAAAAACTCATAGATAGAGGGTACCCGAAATGCCTAATTAGGCATTCCCTTAAACATGGTATTTCTCTCAGTATACACTACTCACACCACAAGATAGAGATCACAAAGGAGAAACATGTACATATATGGCTACCTTCTCCCCTATTCTTCCTTAGTTTCCAAAATTATCAGAAAATATTGGAGGGTATTGGCCACTGGGGACCTTGCTTTGGAACAACCCATGTTTTCATATACGAGGCAAAAGAATCTCAAGGATTACCCTGTCTGGCCTGTCTTGGCATCAGATAATCACCCAGGCCACCTCGCAGTCCCAGTGCAGCTCGAGCGAGGAGGAGAGATCACACAGCCGCACTGCGATTTTGCTTTCACTCGCAGCTGGAAAAGCGGCCCCGCTGATTGCTGACTGCCGATCGCCTGGCGGAAAAGTTCCCTTGCTCACCTGGATTCAGCTATTGCTATTGCTCTTGGACATCAAGCGGTCTGACTGTGGGGGACCGTGCTTGTTGCTTGTCACCCTTGTTGTTGCCTCGTTGGATTCTGCCAGCGGGAAGAAAGTGGGAGAGCGAGGAGCCGGCGCACACAAGCAGGTAGCTACCCAACTGCCCTTGTTTCCCCTTGTTACCCCTTGTTTCCCCCACTTAACCACTACTCGGCTGGGAGGCGGTGCATGGTGCTGCCCGCCACAACTCTTCCGCGATTCTAGTTCTAGCTCTCTGCGCCTCTTGACACGCGGCAGTAGGAATAGTGTGTAGAAATACGAACACGAAAAGACACGAAGAGACGTAAAAACAAAACATCAAGCACCGAGCACCAAGCACTACAACTCACCTGCCGGAGATGCGCTCAGGAAAAACCAGGGGGGCGCCTCCACCCAAGTCAAAGCACAAAACTAAGGAGGTACCCTCAGTTTCCACCGCAGTCCTCCTTTGCAGGCCGCCGTCTGAATCCAATCCACTAAACAGCAGTGATTCAGACTTTTCAGGGGAGCCTGCACCCTTGAAACCCTTCAGAAGCACTGTGAGTGCAAACCACTTTGAGTCAAGTGTTGTGTCAACAACGACCCCGAACAAACACATCGTACTAGCTTCGGACGCTGAGCAAAAAAAAGACATTGTAGCTTCTCACAAGACCCAACCAAGGCCCCACGTAGGCCAAAATAGCAGAAAACGGGCCCTGATTACCGATTTTCTAAAAATCGCCATTAAAACCGCCCCCGAAAATCAACACTACAACAACCCTAAGACCTCGCATGTAACAAATTAACCCAGCCCAACATTGCTTTTACAAGTGAGGCCCTCATGGGCCCCTCACGGGATGGAAAAGCCACAGTTACAAGGAGCAAGGACGACAGGAGCGGCTGGATAGTAACATCTAAATCAACCACTGAAGTTCCAAGTCTTCAAATTCTATCTTCTCTTCACTTCTCGGACCAGCACTCACGACCAACATCTCTCGCAACCGAGGCACAAATCCACCATCATACCCAGTTACCAAAGTCACTCTTAGTATCCCCTTGCCTGAAGTCACCACTTTCGCCTCCACTCCTATTAGGCTTTCAAGACCCCAAAAGCCTTAACGATGGTCCCACCCATTTCCAATCGACTTCAAATATTACGAGTCCTCTTGGTAACTTGATCACGCTATCTGGCAGTTGTCACTTTGTAGCGAATGAGCCTAACAATCACAACACTCACAACAGAGACAGGCCAGTACAATCATTACATCAGCTGGAAGTTGCACATAACAAATTTCAATATCCCAGCCAATTCGAACTACTGGAGGAGTCTTTTTTTCAGCCCAACACTAACAGATCCACCCCTGCCCCGTTACTTCCTCAATCCAAGGGCTTAAGCATAAGGGACCAATCTTGCACGCCACCCAGAAGTCAGTGTCAGAGCAATTGGCTTCCAGCCCCCTCCAGTAACACGGATTACCACGACCAGGTTTTCAACGAAAAAACCAGCTGTTTTCCAACATCTTCTGTCTGGCCACTCCTGCTCAACACCCTAGATACTATAAGCAAAGCCATGACCCTCCATGCCAACAAACTTGATACCCAAGTAGACCTTTTAAATATTTTAGCCATTCACGTCCAGGGGATAGAACAAAAAATACACAGCTTCAACGAGATGATCACGAAGGTTCAGAGAGACCAAGAGACTACCTACCAATTGCGCCACTGCCACTGTACTCAAATTATCGACAAACTTGCTGCGTTCCCAATCCTACTAACAGTCCTTTTGGACACCACCAAGAAGGCCCTTTTGAACAACTCTCCCAAGGCAGGGCAAGCTGAAGAGGACCTGCTGGCAAAGGATACGGTACATTCTAGGCCCAAGGAAGGCCAACTAATCAGCAGCATGGGCCAATCTTCGCTGCCAATTTCAGAAAACACATCAGCACTTCTGGCCTCCCCTGTTCATGATAACTCCAACACCTCGGCCTCCCAATTTTCCAATAATCATCACCATTCTCCTGGAACGTCGGTTAAACCAACTAAGCCATTAACCAAGCGGGAGAAAAAACGCCTTAGAAAAGCAAGAAAAAGTAAACAATCAAATCATTCAATCAATGTCATTTCTGCCCTACCAGCAGAGGGAAGGAAACAAAACACCAACGATGAGGTTCCACACACTTCGGTAGCAACATGCAACAAGGATTCCCCAATTGCCCAACTTGAGTCTGTCATTACACCAAGTAGCCCAAATTATACTAAAACCCAACAAACGCTGCCAAATAATTTATACAGTTTATTCAAACTACCACCTAAGAAAGAGAAGCACCCCCTTGATACTTTGCCAAAACCAACAGCCAACTTCAAATTTATGCCCAGGACTGAATTGCACCATCCAACTACAACGAGCACTAGTGCGGAAAACATGCCTGCAGACAATGACCGGAAAGACTGTAGCAACTCAGGGAAAACTGGAAACAAAAAGGACCAACCGAGTCCGGGACGCATCGCCATCACTAATACAAAGATTAACAAAACTCCAATACTAGACAACACTAAAGCCTCCCCGCCTCTGCCTTTGATGCCTTCAGGGTCTATCGAGGGAGCTCCCAAGATAGAACACAGCCCCGAACGTGCGCTGCAGTCTGAGATCTTCGCAGATAATAAAAAACTGGATTTCATCCCCCACTACGTCTCAAGGGGCAACCATGACTTCCTTAACAGAAGTGTCCTGTTGAAGTTATTCAGGGCTTTACCTACCCTGAATCACATTAACTCTAGGGACATCAAAACCATAGGGTTCTACCAGAATCAGCATTCAGTGGAACTCCAAGAATCAACCACCGCCACGTTCACTGACTCCCTCGTCACTGAGCAAATCTGGCAGCAGAGGGCTTCATTCGGAAAATGGGGCATTGAGTTAAAAAAGATCGACCCCCCACGTTATCCCAGTCCTTTACACATGCTCAAACAACCAGCGGGCCTGTTAAAAGGCGCCAAAGGCCCGGACAACCAAAGTCTTTTTCCAGGCATAGACTCCATGGTAAGGTCAATCACAATCACCTTTGTTCACCCTGAAGTCAGTCAGCCCATTGGACTCCGGCAATTTAACAAGCCTGGAATTCTCCAAACCAGGGCATGAAAAAATTCTAAAGTCGCCACAAATTCATCCAAAGGCTACCAAATTTGCTCCTGGAATGTGTTCGGCCTTGGGACGAAACTAGAAGATCCTGACTTTGTGGAGTTTATTCTACAATACAAAATACTCCTCTTCCAGGAAACCTGGTTAATAAAAGCTACTCCCCTAGTAGGATACAAGGAATTCCAGAATCTGGCCTCAAAGGGGACTAATCGAGGGAGAGCAAAAGGGGGCCTTTCCACCTTTATTTCAACTGAGATTTCCAGATCCGCCGTGTTCGTAGATCTTGATTCCCCCTGGCTGTTATGCGTCAAACTTGACACTCCTCCTTTCAATAGCTTATTGATCATAAACACTTACATTCACCCTGCATCGAAACAAAAATGGGCAAGCATCGACCATCTATTAGCTTCACTTGCCACCTTAAAACTTGCTTACCCCGACGCTAATATCATCTTGTCAGGTGATTTTAACATGTCTTTATTGCAAGAAACAAATGACACTAGGCGGCATACTCTAGCTAAATCTCGACATGACACCCTCGGCAAACAATGCGCAGCTCACTTGTATGACCTTTCTCTGAGTATGCTTAACGGGCACGGTCCATCTGACATCCCAGCGGCATACACAAGGGTCACTCAAAAGTCAGCTTCAATCATCGACTACTCCTTCATAAACCACAATCTTGTTTCTCAGATAAAAAAATTCAAATTTTGGACAGAGCAGAGAGTGACCACCAACCGCAATCCTTCACACTTCTAAGTAACAACATTAATCCAACTCTCACTAACGCAAAGTCTCAAGAACTTCAATGCTACAACCTCAAACGCCTCATCTGGAAAAAGGACAATATCAGTGACTTCATGGCTACATGCATGAGCATCTTGGAGAAACACAATCTCGAACCATCCAGTATCCGGGCCTGGGAGACATTTACCACTGAACTAAATCAAAATTGGTCCAAATTGGCTATTGGCAAAAAAACAGGTAAATCGTTGGGGGCAGCATGGTTCACCAAAAGCCTGAGAATCCAAAAACAACAACTGAACAAAAACCTACGAAAATTAAGAACACAGGGCTCACCTCCGACTAAAGATCAACTGCTTTCAATCTCTAACTCTAAAAAAGATCTTAAAAAAGATATTAAGGCAGCCAAGAAAGCATTTCAGGAAAATCTTTGGGCGAAACTCCACTACTCTTGCAAACAAAGAGACTCCAAGCTTTTTTGGGAAAACATCAACCAGCTAATTAATGGCAGGCATCGCCATCACAATTCGGACATCATGGAGGATACATGGAGAGCCCACATTGAATCACTATACAATGAAATCTTCGCCCCAGGCTCCACTGACAGCGGCTCCCAATTCAGCAACAGAGTCACCACAAGAGACTCAATGAAAAATAACTTCCCCTCTGATTCCGATTTTCCTTCGCGGATCCCTAAAGAACAAGTTCTGAAAATAATAAAAAAACTTAGATCTGAGGGTGCCCCTGGGCCCAATGGCCTACCGAATGCCTTGTTTTGGCACAATCCATCATTCTGGGCAGATCATTTGTCCCCCCTCTTTTCGGACATTCTAACCTCTAATATGATCCCTGAATCCTGGAGGGCAAGCATTTTGAGCCCAATATACAAATCGGGTTCTCGTTCCGATCCTGCAAACTACAGACTGATTGCGCTAATTGATGTGGAGGCAAAAATTTACGCATCAAATCTGCTGGTAGATCTAGAGGACTGGGTGGCGAGAACAAGCCTTATTCCCGCAACACAAACTGGTTTCAGGGCCGGGTGGGCACCTTGACAAACATTTCCGCAGTAACCCTCATGGCCAATCAAGCCCTTAGCACCTCAAGGCCACTCTACGCTTGTTTCATCGACCTCAAAGCGGCCTTTGACAAGGTCTCAAGAGTCAGGCTATGGACAAAAATGCGTAACTGGGGCGTCCCAGCAAAGTTGCTGGAGGCCATAATCAACCTGTACTCCGAAACGTGGGTCCAGATTAGGATAGGAGACGGACTCAGCATCACCAAGAAAATTCACACACTCAACGGGCTAAAACAAGGGTGCGTGTTGGCACCATGCCTTTTTAACATCTATACCGCTGATCTGGACGAGCATCTTCGGTCAATCCAATGTGATCCTCCAAAACTTGGTACAACACCTATATCCAGCCTCCAATATGCGGATGACATCGCCTGTTATTGGCGCAAACACCAATTGGTCTGCAACGATTAATTATTGAACTCGGAGCCTATACCACCTCGGTCCATCTGACCATCAACCATAAAAAACTAAGGTGATGAGCTTTAATAAACATCATAATGCTAACCGCAAATTTACCTGGATTTTGGACAAACGACCTCTGACCGAGGTAGATTCATACAAATATCTCGGCTTCCAAATCGATCGCAGACTCACTTTTAAGACCCACATGTCTCAAGGTCATACGAAATCCAAACAGCTGCAGTTCGCTTTCAAAACCTTAAAAAACAAACTTGCAGGGGGCTCCACTGGGCACCTATTAAAGGTTATAGCAGCAAAATTCCTGCCCTCCATCTCATATGGCACAGAAATCTTGAATGGCAAGGACGCCGTAGGCTTGAATTTGGAACAGTCAATCCTCTTTAAGAAGCTGTTCGCAATTCCCCGACACATCCCGCAAGCTCAAATTCGCCTTGAGTATGCTTTAAAAAATCAGATCCTTGACAATCAAGGCACCCTAGTCAAGTATTACTGGAGGATGCGCGATGCGGAGGAAAACACACTCGCACATTACTGGTGGGCGGAAATTGAAAAGCAAGCAAGCTTTACAAATTCAATTTTCAAAGTTCTGAAGGCTTCCCTCTCAGCTCTGAAGTTGGAGGAGGCATGGCTTACAGCCCCCACCTACTCCTGCTTCAAATTATTGGTCAATAAAGCCACAAAACGGCATTCCATATCACTAGATAAAACTGCCTTAGCAAAAAACAAACATGCCTGGGCCGTGATTCAGTCATATCAGAGGCTGCAACCCCAACCCTACTTGCAGGATCATTTCTCCACCGAGAAAAAACATTTTCTCACTTTACTAAGGCTAGGGTCATATCCCTCAAAGGACCTGACCCCAAAATGGAAACAAGCATGGCAATCAACGGAATGTCGCCTGTGTGGAGCTTGGGATGAGTCGTTACTGCATCTACTATGCATCTGCCCTGCTCTGGCAGAAAAGCGCAAAAAGGACCTCCGGGAGATCTTTAGGACGGAACAAATAAGAACTTGTAGAGCAGCAGTGATTCACTGTCTTACGGGCTCATCCATTCCACTGTCCTGCAGAGTCATAAATTTTCTAAAAAATGCAGCAAAAGACTTGGCCAACACAGAATTCGCCAACTAACTTACGCTATATTAGACTAACTGGTTTTAAAATCATTCGAAATTTTTGCTCAAATGTTAATTTTTGTTTACTTTTTATATCACCAATTACAATGTACATTCTTGAATGTTTTATTTATGTTGGTATTCTCCACCCTTTTAAGGTTTTTATGAAATCAAATAAAAGTATATTTCTTCTTCACCCAAAACACTGGTTGAATGCTGGGGTCTACCCCTAGCCATTGGGCATTTCAAATGCAGCATTTGTAGTGTATGCACTTTTTCTATAGAATCCAAAAGATTTGCATATAACGAAAAAGTAGTACACCTTAAAGGTTTTTCAAACTGCAATTCTTCTAATGTGGTCTATGCAATAGCATGTCCCTGTGGGAAACGTCATTGGACAAACCACACAAGAAATTAGTCAGCACTTTAGCTGTATATGCTGTTAGGTCTCCACCATTCCTTCAGTAAAGCACAGAAAATTATATCCAATGGTAAGTAATCAGTGGCCTCAGGCTACCTGAAATAGTGGGAATATGGAACAATTGCTTGATAAAGAAAAATTAAGATGGATTCTGAAGAAGGGCAGCATGGCAACCTAGCATGAAGAACACGCAGCAAGGGTAAAGGCATTTGAGGCAGTTACAGACTGGAACACTTGATGCGGGCTTTCAAGTGCTCTAGCGACTGCCAATGTTCTTGTAGAGAGTTTGCTGTGTCCAAGGTCCCCCCCGGGCAACTGTTTTCCACTCCCCTCTTCAGCTGAGTCAGATTGTCACTTACCAGAGGTTTTTGTGCTGGAGAGAGAGCTTCTGGTGAGCAGCAGGAGAGAGCTGGAGATCCGAGACCTTCCCATGCATTCTTTTGAGGGTAGATATCATAGGAGGGAACTGCACACAGGACATGGTGTACAGCGTGGTCCCTGCTGGATTGTTGAAAATCTTGACTCTGGGCCGACCCGGACACTTTGGGGACCAATTAGAGTACTAATGGGCATTGTGAGTTGGCCATGTGCTGTGGGAGGGGAGAAAATGGGAGATCAACACTTGAAACAGCTGTGGTTCCCTGCTCCAGACTGAAAAAGGAGAGGTAAACCCCTCCCTGCACGGAATAGCTAAGATTCTGGAGCCATTTTAAGCCTAAGCCTTTTCTTCTGGACAGCACTTAAGCTTTACACCCTGTACACCAAAATGGCCAACACCAAAATAAATGGATATAAAAAGAGGAATCTTGACTGAAAGAACCACACAAGAATGAAGGGCGACAAAATATGATTGGTGCTCTTTGGCTTACCCCTAGGCAACAGAAACTGAGAGAGGACTGAACTCTCTCATCCAATTCAAGTTATGATACTAGGTTACAATAATGCAATGGGTAAATACAGATAGCAACCCTGCTTTTTAAAAAACCCTTATGATAGCCTATTGAGGGAAGGCAAAGCCTCCGTACAAAGCAGATTGAGCACCCTAAATATTCATTTTCCAAGAAGAGCTTCCCCCTCTGTAACCTTCTGAAAGAAAAGAAAAAATAACACCAAATGACCTCGCTGTAGATGGTTGGCTATTAATGGCGAATGCCTCGTCCTGTCTCCTACTTGAGGGGAACCTTCATCACCTCCTTAATATTTTAATTTCCATCTTGAATTAGATTCAGACCCAGACACAGTTAATCTTCTAGACCTAATGAAGGGCGTGAACTTAGAACAGCTGGTAACTGGACTCACTCATCAAGCAGGGCACACTCTTGATGGTAACTTTCCAACAATCCTCAGATTTCATTAACAAATCTTTGCCCCCTTACATGGTCTGATCACTCGGCAGTACTCTTTAAGCTCATTACACCTAATCATTCAGGCATAAAACCCTCTAAAAAATACATTGAAACAAGAGTGTGGAAAAACATAGCAGCTGATGATCTACATTATATCCTCGCCTCAAATAACCACCCGCTCCCTACTAACCTTGATCATGCAACTAGATTTTACACTAAGTGGCTAGAAGAGGCAGGGAATAAGCTAGCCCCCAAAAAATGGGTACGCCTCCACAGGCAACGACCTTCAGCACCTTGGTATTCTTAGAAGCTCAAAGACCAAAAACGTGTTTGTATACACAGGGAAAGAAGCTGGAGGAGGGAATATAAAGAAGAAAAAAAAAGAATATAAATTGAGCCTGGCCCAATACAAACAGCTGCTCCAAAGCACCAAATAAAAGTACTTCACAGAAAAAATTCAAGAGGCTAAAAGCTTGCCTAAAGCACTGTTCAAAACAGTTAAAACCCTAGCACATCCCACTGCTCCATCTATCCCAGCGAGCCAAGAACTATGCAATAACATAGCCAAATCTTTCTTTGACAAAGTTAATGCTATCTTTTTAACTTTTACAGACTCATCAAACAGAAATTCATCAGACTCACTCACCAGCCTAACAAAAGAACTAAAAGATAGCATTGAACTCAATTGTTTCAGTCCTCTTACAGAAGGGGGCACCTATAACATCCTCACAAAAGTGAAGTCAGGATCTCTGTATGACCCTTGCCTGATAGAAACATTAAAGTTAGCTGCAAGGACAGTGGCGGACAAACTCACACCCATTTTTCATTTAATGTACAAAGAAGGATACTTCCCAAGAGACTGGAAACAGGCTTCCATTTTGCCATTGCTGAAGAAGCCTAACCTAGATGCCAATGACCCAAACAATTTCAGGTCCATTTCCAGACTACACCACCCAGCAAAAATAATAGAGAGAAACATGAACTCCCAACTTTATCAGTTTCTAAAACTATCTCAGACACTGGACCCAACTCAATATGGATTTAGAGAGGGTCACAGCACGAAAACGGTGCTTATCAAATCCACGGAAGAGATCAGGGCCACTCTCGATCAGGGAGGTAAGGCTGCCCTAATCATGCTGGACCTCTCAGCAGCATTTAATACAGTCCACCACGCTTTGTTGGTGGGCCTTTTAGAGGAGATAGGAATCATAGGAATGGCCCAAAAACTCCTTAAATCCTTTCTCTCAGAAAGAACTCAAACGGTAAAACTGGACAAATTTGAGGCAGAGGCATTCTCCCTACCATGTGGAGTATCACAAGGGTCCTCATTACGTCCTACACTTTTTAATGTTTATGTGTCCTCTCTAGCCTCCCTTATTGAATCTTTTGGTTTTAATTTAACATCTTACGCTGATGACACCTAAATCGTGGTAGCAATACGACCTGAGAGGCTCTCTATACCGCATCCAGACTACAGGACTGAATGTATGCAGTGGGTAACTGGATGGCACAGAACTGTTTAAAGCTAAACTCCAACAAAACGGAGATGGTGCTCTTTGGCAACCACCCTACTTTCTGGACTCCAGATTGTTGGCCGAACTCCCTGGAACCACTGCCATCCCCGACCAGGAAGGTGAAGAACCTGGGAGTTTGGATTGATGATACACTCAGTTTTAAGGACCAGGTTAACTCTGTTGCATCTACCACTTCGTCCATTCTTAGATCATGTAAAAAAATGATTCCCCTACTTCCTAAAGATGCACAACAAATGGTCGTCTCAGCATTAGTAATGTCCAGACTGGACTACTACAATGGTTTTTATCTCAAGCTTCAAGAAGGATCTATGAACAAATTACAAATGCTGCAGAACGCGGCAGCCAGACTCCTTAGAGGAACTCCTAAGTACGCATCAATCACAGCATCTATTAAAAAGACTCCACTGGCTACCAGTCAGAAAGCGTGCTGCAGATCAGAGCTTATAAATTCTCCCTACTTCCACGGACAGAGTAATTTCACAGTCATACGCACATACACTCACCATACGCTAGGGCCCATCATACCAACATTCATTCCATTACTCTATCCACACTAAATATACGAGAGAACTCCTAAATCAATTTGCATCTAATCTGAGGTCAATGTAACCTAATTGATTTGTCTCGAGTCATGATTTAAACAATAAAAACACATTTGAGATCTCAATAATATGACAAAGAAATAACCACCCGACACTGTAATTCAAACAGAAATTACTTTATCTAAATTAATTCTAGCTAAATGTCGTATTTTTGGTCAGGACAGGTCTCTCAGTAAAGTCTCCTGAGTTGCCGTCCTCTCATCCAGCATCGATCCTCTTGAGCATAGGTTCAGGAAGAAGTGGCCTCAGACCCTCTCTAGTCTAACAATATTTATACCAAAATTTACATATTAAAAGTTACAAACAATTTCTAAACGTCCATTGAGCAGAGCAAGCAGGAAAGGATGTTGGCTCGCAACATTTAGAAGAATCCCCGCTCTCGAATGTCTCAAAAATAAAACACGGAAAAAGGAAGCACAAACTAAATCCGCAACATCCATGGATGATTTTCTCCGGAATTATAGTGAAGCCACCGCCAGTTTATCAAAATGTTCATTTGTGACAATTGTTCTCCTCCAAGGATATCTGGCGACGAGCCCAGAGCTGCTGTCCTTTCATAACTTTCAGCTCAGACAGAGGCCGAGGTCATATTTTCAACCATATTCAGCAAGGCCTCTCTTCATATTTCATCTACTCAAATGCAGGCTGTAGATGTCGGCCATTTCTCAATAGGCCAGAATGGACAATCTTAATTTAAAGAAACACAAAACAACGTTATTACATCGTACTGATTATACAGTGTTAATTCCCACTAATACCCTCATGTGTATGTATTTACCTAGCCCTTTGCGACATAAAGAAGCATTAAAGCATATTATTTAAAGCGCAAACACATAACAAATAGCACTTTAGTCACACATATTTAATTAATTTGCTCACCAACTTAGTTCACGTATTATTAAGCCATGCAAATGCATTCCCACATGTAATTTTTCATTAGTAAGGTTGATTAGTCAAAACACCCATTAAACTTTAGTACCTAGTAATTAATTATTAGTAATTTTAATTATGACATACGAAACTATAAACTGAAGTTCGAGTTTAAATAGAAAACCCTGCTCCAGCAATCCCCCCTTTGGTGATATATCATCACCACAAAAATCCAACCCAAAATTTAGTCCCTTTTTTCTTAGGAGAAAACCAAAATGTCTTCTTGTACATTAAACACCAGTTTCTCTTTCATCATCTCTTTTAGTTTCAAGGTATCTACTTTCTCTAAATTCTTCCAATTCTATTTCTTGTGGGTCTCTTTTTGACCTCTTTTGTCTTTTTTCAGTATTTTCTTTTACTATTTTCTTTTTACTCCTCCTATATCTACAGCATAAACACCCTAATCTAAGAGTCAATAAAGCAGCAATCATACATGTCAAAGGAAATAATATCTTACCAAAAATGGTACTACCTATCTTAGCAATAAAATTCTTAACAGCAATTATCTTATCAGCCATTTTAGTCCAGATACTTTCAGCTTCTAGTGGTACTAATTCTTCATGCAAATCAGTAATATTTTTGATATAGACCTTTAGATCTTTGCTTTCATCAGGAATGTAAGTACAACAATGTTGAACTTTCAGCATTCCACAGACTCCACCCTCTTTTGCCAATAAAATATCAAGGGCAAGTCGATTTTGCATAGACATAGCGCGTAAGGCAACCATCTCTGTATTTACCAATAGAAATCCTCCAGCGGTGCTTGTCGATAAGCGATCCACCACTGTTGACAGCTTCCGAATTCCATATGCATTTAATGAAATTCCCACTGCTGGTATCAAAGCTCCAAAAATATCTCCTACAATTTCTGACCAAGTTTCTCTTCTAAAGCGAGTTAGTAGATTAATTTCTTCTGCATCTTCTATTCTATCTATATGAAAAATCTTTGGAAAGACCAGGCCAACATAACATGTGCCATACCAATGGTCAGGCAACCTGTAATAAGCCTTATTCCCGCAAATATAATACACTCCCGGGAAAACCGGATCTTCTCCTCCTTTGAATCCCCATCCTGTTGCAATAAAGTATTTATCATGGCACTCACTAGTCCCAACAAAGTAATGATCATATTGGGATTTCCTTCTGGTAATGCATAGTTTACCCTTCTGTGGTGCATCTAAAGCCAAAGTTGGACTGGCCCCATTCTTCAACTCCTTTCCCATCTCAATGTCCCACACCGTCTCACTCATTTTATATCCTCCTGCCTTTTCATGCATGCCCATTCTCCTTTTCTCTACCATGTCCAGGAAAGCTTTTTCTTCTTCTTTCAAACTACAAGTTAAATTGTTTCTAAAAATGTAATCTATTGTTAATTCTTCTGTTTCAATAAAAATCTCACCTAAAATGTTAGCTTCTTTAGCAGGATTCAGTTTCTTATTCATAAGCAATTGCCCAAAAATATTATTTTTATTAGACATATCATAATCTATTTTACCTAACAAATAAAAAATACTAATCAACACACTACATGAAATTCCATACGTAGCTGGGAGATGATGATAAGTAACTCCCTCTGAAACGGATGCAGGTAACTGCATACAGACGTAACAATCCCTTACCTCCATTGTCTTTACATATTCATACAATAATTTTGAAAAAAACATTGCTAGAAAAATCATTAATTGACCTATCCTTGTGTATGTATATACTACTAAGTCTAGTTGGTACTACTCTCTGTGAATTCTTCCCTATGTTAGTCATATTCTCAGTGTGTATTCCAAAAGTGTCTATTGTAACTCTAAAAGTAACTAATAAAGCAAGCACACTCCATAGTAGCATCAATAATCCTGTACAGCAGCAGCACATTCTGCACCATCTTTTCAAGAAGGTACATCTATTATTTTCCGTGTTAGCCATCTTATTACTTTGACTGTGTCGTTTGACTTAGCCTCTACTACTCCACTACTGAATCTCTAGAACATTAGATTATTACAATCTGTTAATTTTTGAACTCTTCTTCACTCTTCTCCAAGTGACTCCTTTAGCTCACTCAATTTGGGGTTTCATCACTTTTCACTTCTTCTTCAGCAACATCATATTGTATCAAATCCTCAATATCCTGAACATCTGACTCTTCTCCAATGTCAGTCAAGATAACTTTCAGGATTCCAACAGCTTTCTCCTCCTCAACCACTCTCCGTAAGGTCCCCTCTGGATTTCCTTGACTTTCTGCCTCTTCTTCTTCTTCAGGCAATGCCACATACGTCCATTCCGGTGACCTGTACTTTTGGTTGGGTTTTCTGATTCTTTTAATCTCCTCTGGTTCTTTTGGTTCTTTTTGTTCTTCTCCTTTCGCTTGATTTTGACTTGACACCTCGTTCACTTGTTCAGCTTTTGATGAATTCACTCGTGTCAATCGATATCTCAGCCTCTT
The DNA here is from genome assembly GCF_964204655.1 of Triturus cristatus. Taxonomy (NCBI): domain Eukaryota; kingdom Metazoa; phylum Chordata; class Amphibia; order Caudata; family Salamandridae; genus Triturus; species Triturus cristatus. The sequence continues at coordinate 164,413,741 of NC_140585.1, forward strand.
TATCTTGTTGGGCCAAAGATCTCCTTTTACACTTCTTTTCTGTTTCACTTCTTTATTTTTCCTTTCTCCAATCCAAGTTCTCTTTCTCAGAACTCGACCCTCTGGTATCTCATTCTCACTCTCGTTTGCCTCTTGTTCATCAATGATTTTCTCTTTTTCCACAGTCTTCTTTCCCACCGATTGAGATTTCCCTGCTACTGTCCCTCCTCGGGTCTCCGACACGCAATCTTCTTGCTGTCGACTCGTCCCTTCACCTAGCTTATCAGGAGTGTCCCCTACACCTCCTCGGGGGTCTTCCGCAATCTGTCCCTCTCTATCTTCTTCTGACCCTACTTCTTCAGAAGTTATCTCAGGTGAATTCCTCTCAATCTCCTCATTTGACTCAGGTATAATCTCTGTGGAATCACTCTCTTCTTTTCTTTTTTTCTCTTTATCTTTTCCACTGCTAGTTAGAACTTCAGGCAATTTTCCAGAATCTGAACTTTCCTCTGAGGTTCGCAATGTTCCTCTTGAACCTCCTGAAACTTCTTCTGGTAAGAAAAAAGAATCACCTGACTCTCTTTCTCTTTCCCCCCTTTCAGGATTCTTTTTTCTTCTCACTGTTTCAGTGTCTTCATCATCACTGGAATCTGACTCTTCAAAATACTCTTTCCCAGTCCCATCCTTTGGATTTGGAACTCTCAGAGTATGACTTGCATGGACCCAGTTCTTCACTCCAGCACACTTCACAGCAGTTGTTGTAGTCAGAATGACTTGTCTTGGCCTTCCCCACCTTGGAACCAAGCAATTTCTTCTTCTGTGCACTTTTATTCTCACCCAGTCCCCAGGACTCAGATCATGGGCTTGCTTCTTTTCAAGTGTGGTGGCGTCTTCTCCAACCTGGTGAAACACAGAATGAACTGCGTCAGCCAGGCCTTTACAGTAATCCAAAATCATGTAATCAGTTATTGTCATCAACTTGTTGACAGGCACGAATGCATGTCTCATTGCACGTCCCATTAATATTTCATGTGGACTCAACCCCGTAGTTCTGTCTGGAGTAGATCTAATAGTCATCAGTACTAGAGGCAAGACATCAGGCCATTTCATTCCAGTGGCTAAACACATCTTACCAATTCTGTTTTTGATTGTGCCGTTCATTTGCTCAACAACGCCAGAAGCCTCTGGTCGGTATGCACAATGTAGCTTCTGCTGTATGCTCAATGCTTCACAAATTAAACTCATGAGCTCATTGTAGAAGTGTCCCCCTCTGTCTGACTCAATTGTCACTGGGAACCCGTACCTAGGAATCAATTCTCTTAACAGCAACTTGGCCACTGTTATTCCATCATTTCTCCTAGTCGGATAAGCTTCCACCCACCTTGAGAACAAACAGACTACCACTAGAACATACCTCAATCTATTGACTTGCGGCATTTCAATGAAATCTATTTGCATTCTGGTAAAAGGACCTCCTTCTCTGCCTATTGTCCCTAGGCTCACCACTGTTTTCTTTCCAGTATTGAATTGCTGACAAATCAAACATCTTTGACAGATGCTTTCTGCAATCAGCCTGAACTTTGCATTGTACCAGGTTTGTTTAAAGGACCTAATCATAGCATCTCTCCCCAGGTGTCCCTGGCCATGATACATTCTTGCCATTGTTTACAACATAGAATTTGGCATTACTGGTCTTCCATCCCTATAGATCCAAACATGATCCTTTTCCCTTGGAGCACAGCCTGCTTTAATCCAATCTCTCATTTCCTCATCTCCTGCTTCATCCTGAAACTGCCTCACCTCGTCCCATGTTTCCAGTACATTAGTAAACATCACGGTACAAAAAGACATTTCCTTCTCTCTTCCCTTGTTAATTGAATGATTGTTCTTTGCACAATACTGTGCTATGTCATTTGCAAACCTATTTCCAAGAGTAATGAAGTTATCACCCTGTCCATGAGCAGCACATTTTACAACTGCTAACTCTTTAGGCAGCTGTATCGCCTCAATCAATTTCCCAATCACTTCAGCAGTCTTTATAGGAGTTCCACTCGAGGTCAGGGAACCTCTTTGTAGCCAAAGCTGGCCAAAGTCGTGAACAACTCCAAATCCGTATTGACTATCAGTCATTACAGTCACTCTCATATTTTTCCCAATCTTGCAAGCTTTTGTCAGTGCCACCAATTCTGCAACTTGAGCAGACTTAACTCCTTTCAAAGATGAAGCTTCCATAACTTCTGAAACTTTACACACCGCATATGCTGCACTCAACACACCTTCTTCTGTTCTCAGACATGATCCATCCACAAACAACACATGATCACTCTCAGGCAGTGGCAGATCTCTTATGTCTGGTCTCGGCTTTGTACAGTAATCAAGCACATCCAAACAATCATGATCAACATCATCTCTCAAACTCACATTTTCAGCATCTGGCAACAGTGTCGCTGGATTCACATTCACACATCTCTCAAGAGTCACATTTGATGCTCCCAGAATAATTTTCTCATATTTAGTCAGCCGACTATGTGACATATATTGAGTTCTGCTTCTTGTTAAAAGAATTGCCACATCATGAGGTACGAATACCCTTACAGGATATCCCATTATTATACCCTCACTCTGTTCCAAGCTTCTGCATGTAGCAGCTACTGCTTTCAGGCAACCTGGTAAACCCACAGCTACTGGGTCAAGTGTTGATGAGAAGTACGCAACTGGCCTCCTCAGACGTCCATGTTTCTGGATTAACACTGAAAGTGCACATCCATTCCTCTCACTACAGTACAATTCAAACTCCTTCTCATAGTCTGGCATTCCTAAAGCAGGAGCTTCACATAATCTGCTCTTTAGTTCTTCGAATGCTGCCATTTGTTCTGCATTCAATTCCAACGGGTCTTTTACCTCACATTTGGTCAATTTGATTAGTGGCTTTGCTATCAGGGAAAAATTACTTATCCACTGACGACAATAACCCACCATTCCCAGAAACATTCTCACTTCTCTCTGGGTCATTGGGGCTCTCATTCCTCTGATAATTTTGATCCTGTCATTGGTTACTTTTCTCAGACCTTTCTCAATATTGTGTCCAAGATAGTGTACTTCTTTCTTGCAAAATTGCAATTTGGCTGGAGATACCTTTAATCCTCCATCACCCAGATGATTCAATAAGGCTATGGTATCTACTTCACAAGCTTCACGTGTCTTCGATGCCACAAGTAGGTCATCGATATATTGTACTAGTACTGAGCTTTCAGGCATTGTCAGACTCTCTAAAGACTTTTTCAGCAACTGATTGAATATTGAAGGACTCTCTGTATACCCCTGTGGGATTCGGCACCATGCCAAAATACGCTGTCCAAACCGAAATGCAAAAATCGGCTGGCTGTCATGATGCAATGGAATTGAAAAGAAAGCATGGCACAAATCAATTACTGTGTACCATTCAGCATCATGAGGAATCTGATATAAAATCACTGATGGATTTGGCACAATGGGACAGCATGATACCACAATTTTGTTAACTTTTCTCAAATCCTGCACTATTCTGAACTTCCCATTAGGTTTCTTTAGCCCCATTATATGTGAATTACATGGGCTACTCAGTAACTCTCTCAAAACACCCTGCTGAATCATTTTATCAATTATAGGTGTTATTCCTTCAATTATCTCTGGTGTCAATCTGTATTGTGGAATATTAGGATAAGTTATTCCCTCTTTCACTGTAATCTTTACTGGATCTACATTATTCATCAATCCCACATCCTCTCCAGTAAAATCCCAAACTGCTGCTTTTACTGTGTTTCTCAACTCTTGAGGCAAATCCTCTGGATTAAATACAGGATATGTTCCAACAATCTCACTTTCTCTATTATCTAGAGTCATCCTGTATAAGACATCCTCATCCGGTGTCTCAAATGCTATTCCATCCGGAGTACAAAAAATTGTGCAATTCATTTTACACAACAAGTCCCTACCTAACAAGTTCACTGGACTAGTGTCGCACACGACAAACCTGTGCATATCTGAAAATTTCCCTATCCTTACCCTTACTGGTTCAGTAAAACTAGTCTTAATCTGTGTATTAGCTACACCCACCACTTGGATTGCTTCATCCGAGAGAGGAAGATTTCCTATATCTGCTGACCTGACAGTTGATCTCGTCGCTCCTGTGTCTACTAAAAAAGTAACACTTTCTCCATTTATTTTCCCATCTACAAATGGTCCTGCCTGGTCTATTTCTAGAGTTGCTCCAAGTATGCACTCTTCCTCCTCTCTTCGGCACCGTCAGTAGTCCCCTTCAGACTCACTTCCCTCATTCTTTAACCAGTATTGCTGTACTGGGTTAGTACGTCTCGGTTTGTTTACCTGCTCATCATTGTAGAATCCTGAGTCCTTATCGTATTTCTGGGACCCTCTGTTCTGCGGCAAGGGCGGTTTTGGCTCTTGATTCTGCTGCTTGACAACCTTCTGCTGTTGCTGCTGATGATTACACCCGTCGTTCTGCACCTATTGATTCAAGGATTTATTCTCATTATTCACTAATGGTGGATTCGTACACTCGGATCTCCAATGCCCCAATTGTCCACAATTGTGACATGGGAATTTCTTCTTCGCCTCTTCTAGATTCCCCTTTCCTTTTCCTGTACCAAATCTAGGCCTATTTCCTGGATTATTTGCTTGTTCAACCAGCTGTGTTTCTTGTCTTTCTGCAACCTTCACCTGTGCCCACATCGCTTTTTCCTTCAGCTTTCTTTGTTTCGCCTCAATTTCATCACTGAAGTACTTCGCATGTCTCAAGATCTCATCAATCTTCTTACTCTGCCAATCAACTGTGTGCTCACGTATCATTTCACTGATTTCAGGTCTCAAGCCATATACAAATCTGTATACAATATGACTCAAATCCTTATCATCCAGATGTTCATCTCCACTGAACTGTTTAAAAGCCAGTATTAACCTTTCATAGAAAGCATGAACTGATTCTTTTGCTTCCTGATGTGTTCGATCTATCTTAACCCAGTCTGTCTCTTTAGGGTGCCTTATTCTTCAGGAACACAATAACCTGCTCGTATTTTCTCATAACCTCTGGGTCTGGAGCTCCTGTCTTTTGATCCCTCGGGTATTCTTTAGTGGGCCAATCTATGACTATTTTACACTCTGCCCACAAGTCTGCTGGAACAATTATATCAAACAGACTATTCAGGTCAATCCACAGCACTTTTGACAATTTCACAAACCTATCTACCTGCCTATACCACTCAACAGGCTTTTCTCTCAGTCGAGGGAAATCATTCGTAAATGACAAAATATCCTGTCTAGTCCATGGGACATGTACATATCCTCCTCCAGGAATCTCTCTCATAGGATAAGCATCCACTGTTTTTTCCTTTTCTCTTATGGGAAATGCTGAGTAAGTCCTGTCCATTGAATCTTCTCTTTGCTTGTACCACCTATCCTTCCACTTTTCCACATCATCCCATTTTCGCAATAAGGAAATCATTTCCTTAATCTGCCCTGTTCTGCCAACACCATTTAGATTCTCAATGTCCTTATCAGAAAAATCCACTCGGTAAGGCTTCTGCAAAGCTTTCACCTTGTCCATGTCAACTCCCATTTCACTCGCTATTCCTTTTAACCTGTCATGTGTACTTTTAGCCCTCCATGTGATACTCTTGCACATGAATAACAACTCCCCATCATGATGATTTTTCAGTATTTCTGTAGGAATTGTCCCTGCTATGAGCTCCTCCAGTTCTATGCGCAACCTGGCTACATCGATTGCCTGAGAATCTTTGTCTTTCTTTTGAAGAACTTTCAACCAATCATTCAAATACTCAGCCGTTATTTCTGTAGACCTTTTCACTGTACACACTTGTTCTGCCATCCTCTGTGGTTCCAAAATCGATCCTTCCATCATAACATTTCTCTCTACACAACCAGTATTCAATCTTGAATTAGGCTGTACATCTGACTCTCCACTACATGTGTCATGTCTAATCTGTCTCAAATGATTTTCTCCCGTCCTTATTCCTGACTCTCCCGGAGAACCAACTAGTCCACTTCCTACATATGGAACTGTCAAACCACTTTCACCCATTCTTTGCTTATCAAAAATAGGCATAACTGGACCTATGGTTACAGGCACTGTAACAGCTTCTAGATTCTTGGTTAATTCCTTAATTTTCTCTGTCAACTCAGATGTCGTTCTTGCTAATTCTCTTGTTTTCTCATTCCCGATTGCATTCTCTCTCTCTCGCTCTCTCTCTCTCTCCCTTTCTGTGAAAGAGCTACCACTTTTTAGATCAGGTGTCACAACTTCTGTTTTAATGATTTTGAAAGTATCTCTTATTGGAGTAGCAACTGGTGTTCTTACTTCTGGTCTATATGGAGGTGGTCTCTTGTAAATCATGTCATCCAAGACTTCATCCTCATATTCATTAGCCCCATACCTTCTCAACTCTGCATCATGTACTTTTTCCGTATCTTTCCTCCCTTCTATTTCCTCAACAGTTCTCATAGGATATAGTCCCTCTGACATACTAGCATCTCGCCATCTCCTCATTCGATCATGATGAGTTTCACAATCATATTTCCTCCCAAAAATGTACCTATAGTTAGCTCCACTCCTCTGCTTTTCTCGCTCATGTACCTCATCTTCCCATTCTACCATTGCCTCGAACTGTGTCGGCCTTGGTCTAGGCTCTTGACACATCATTTTCTCCCGTAAATTTCTCAACACGGCCAGATTACATGAGCCATGTTCCGGGAATGCTAGAACACCATCTTCTTTAGTGTACTTAGCCCAATTGTCTAACCAAATGCAGGCATGATACCCATATTTCGCAACCAGGAAGGATGCAGGTGTTCTTGTCGGAGGTAGTAATTCACCCTCTCTAGTTATTATGTCCTTATCCTTGTCGAACTACTTTTTAATTTTACTGAACAAGGATTTCTTCTTCTTTTCCTCCGTTTGGTAATACATTTTCACATTTACCACAACCCTCTAGTCCTTTCCGCAACTGTACGATCTTTTGTCCAATAACAGCGCGACTCACACTAACGCACCAATCCCGGAGCGTCTACGTCACTCTGTACTTCTTCCAATCCCTGCGCGGCTCACACCAACGCACCAATCACAGCGCGAACACTGTTCTAACCCACTGTCCAATCACAGCGCGGTCTTTCTGACGTCAGTAGTCGCTGCAGTCGCTTCTACTCCTGTCTCCTGTCACTCGTCTACCCCTCCTTTACAAAACCTTCTTGGTAGACCTTGTTTCAGATTCTACAAATCTATTAGTTACAACATATAAACATCTCCATTGTCTGCTCCGCAAACCACAGAATAGTAAAGACCTTTCTCACGAGAATCCCGCTTCTCTCTAGAACAGCGCTTACCTCTGCTCTATTACGGAATTATTACTTTCGTTGACACAGTAGCACATCCCTCTACTCTGTCCTTCTAACATGCATCCAGTAACTGTTTCCTCCCGGAATGCTCCTAAGAGTTTCACAATCAACTAAATGCTCATACATTCACTCACTTTCACACCAGAAAATGTAGCACATTCACGCAGAATCCTGCCTTTCCCGAGAACAGCGAACAATCTGTCCTGCTACAGAATTATAACACACGTTAACCAAGCAGCGCTTACCTCTGCTCAATCCTTCAAACAAGCTCAGAGAATACCTATTACCTTTCCAGTGATAAGTGATAACGCCAATCCTAAAAGGATCCCTGATACCTAAAACCAGAACTTCACAGAAAACCTTCGCAACCATACACACTTCTCTTATACAGAAAATATGTCTCTAGTAGTAACACACGACGATGTCACTGAATCGGACCCAGACAATGCGACGCGCAACTTCAATTGTCACACGCTTTTCCCTGCATTCGTACAGGGCCAACAATTTCGCCTTTCCCGAGAGCAGCACTTACTTCCCTCTGCCCTACTACGAAACTGTCACCGACTCCCTACGCTCCAGAAGCCGTACACACTACATATAACTCAATACGACTTCAACATTTAGTGTTAGTACATGAATCAACATCAATCAATAAATCCAAAAGCCTATGTACAAGCAACCTATCAGATCAAGACAATAATCAAAACCATCATACTGCTACCAGGAAACTGCTGCAGATCAGAGCTTATAAATTCTCCCTACTTCCACGGACAGAGTAATTTCACAGTCATACGCACATACACTCACCATACGCTAGGGCCCATCATACCAACATTCATTTTATTACTCTATCCACACTAAATATATGAGAGAACTCCTAAATCAATCTGCATCTAATCTGAGGTCAATGTAACCTAATTGATTTGTCTCGAGTCATGATTTAAACAATAAAATCACATTTGAGATCTCAATAATATGACAAAGAAATAACCACCCGACACTGTAATTCAAACAGAAATTACTTTATCTAAATTAATTCAAATGGAAAATCATCCAATAGCAAATCATTATTCTCATAGTTACCTATTCTAGCTAAATGTCGTATTTTTGGTCAGGACAGGTCTCTCAGTAAAGTCTCCCGAGTTGCCGTCCTCTCATCCAGCATCGATCCTCTTGAGCATAGGTTCAGGAAGAAGTGGCCTCAGACCCTCTCTAGTCTAACAATATTTATACCAAAATTTACATATTAAAAGTTACAAACAAACTCTAAACGTCCGTTGAGCAGAGCGAGCAGGAAAGAATGTTGGCTCGCAACATTTAGAAAAATCCCCGCTCTCGAATGTCTAAAAAATAAAACACGGAAAAAGGAAGCACAAACTAAATCCGCAACATCCATGGATGCTTTTCTCCGGAATTATAGTGAAGCCTCCGCCAGTTTATCAAAATGTTCATTTGTGACAATTGTTCTCCTCCAAGGATATCTGGCGACGAGCCCAGAGCTGCTGTCCTTTCATAACTTTCAGCTCAGATAGAGGCCGAGGTCATATTTTCAACCATATTCAGCAAGGCCTCTCTTCATATTTCATCTACTCAAATGCAGGCTGTAGATGTCGGCCATTTCTCAATAGGCCAGAATGGACAATCTTAATTTAAAGAAACACAAAACAACGTTATTACATCTTACTGATTATACAGTGTTAATTCCCACTAATACCCTTATGTGTATGTATTTACCTAGCCCTTTGCGACATAAAGAAGCATTAAAGCATATTATTTAAAGCGCAAACACATAACAAATAGCACTTTAGTCACACATATTTAATTAATTTGCTCACCAACTTAGTTCACGTATTATTAAGCCATGCAAATGCATTCCCACGTGTAATTTTTCATTAGTAAGGTTGATTAGTCAAAACACCCATTAAACTTTAGTACCTAGTAATTAATTATTAGTAATTTTAATTATGACATACGAAAATATAAACTGAAGTTCGAGTTTTAATAGAAAACCCTGCTCCAGCAAGCGCACCCAATTCAAGGCCCTTTGTCTGGTTTTTAAGGCTCTGCATGGATCAGGGCCGGACTTTCTACAGCAACAACTCCGCTGGTATTCACCAAAAAGAATACTCCGGTCATCAGAGGCTAAACTGGTGACAATGTCCCTGGTGAAAAAATCTAACTGGGGTGGCAGAAGTTTATGGGCTAATGCAGCCAAGGCGTGGAATACACTTCCCCTACATTTGAGAAGCATGACTAACTTGGTGGCCTTTAGGAAAGCCTTAAAAACTTGGCTCTTCACAAACTAGCTCGCAATACACACAATTTCTTAATATCCGGTAGGTCCTCACCTTAGCGCCAGGACACCTTTGGGTAGCAGCAGCGCTTAACAAATGCAATTAATATTAGCATTAACATAGAAAGATGTAGGACCACAATAATGCAAATGCTCCAAGTCTGTCCCCTTCAGGAACTAACTCACTCAGAATCAAATACACACCCAACATCCGAAAATAGAGCAAAATAATTCAAACACAATATTCTAATGCAACTTTTGCATCTGATGACTATGTTTGCTTCTCAAAAGGAGCTCTTAAGACCAATCTGAACTTCCGCATTGCAAAACACAGCAAAATGGTGGCATGCATTTTACTCCCTCAAAGCAGCCAACACCACACAGAGCATCTCCTATGGTCTCAAACTCATAATTTCACCCTCCCCCTTATCAAACAAAAGCTACCATTTAAATTTATAAAACCTACAACATCCTAATCCTAGCAGCAGACAATAACCTACAAGTCCGTGACTCACTTTTCAGTGACCTGAATGGCAGTCCCAGCACACCCTCCTAGTTACTCGTCTCATACTTATCCTAATGATTACCTTACACCTACTAATACCACCCACAGACCTACATCATTGGCACTTGTAGCCCAGCAGTCCCCGCAACTTCAGGGCGAGTCCAACTAGACCCTTCTACAAACAGCCCTCTCAGCTTGAGGAACAACTACTGTACAAAAGGAAGTGGGTCACTGCCCAAGAAATATCCCCCATTCAAAAAGCTGGCAATAGAAACCCCGTCGTGATCAACTCAACCTAACATAAAACCTAACTGGGCCAAATTCACACACAACAAAAATGCAGGTTGCCATCACACAAACTACCTGTAAACCAAATCAATAATGTCTTGCAATTAGTCAGGGGAGACATAATATGGGCCAAGAAGAAAGTCATCACACTTCTACTCACCACAGAGAAGTGGTGCATGCCCACTACCAAGTCCATGGACTCCACATCTAACAGAATAATATTACAGATTCACAACTCTCTGAGACAAGAAGATTTAGTGGCCTAAAAGAATGAACAATCACCTCTAAGAAGAGGTAAACAGTCTGCTAATACGCTATTAGTGTGCACAGAAACCCCCCTTTACACAACATCCAACATCCCAAACGTTCAGTTTTCCAACTACAAAAACACGAGATACAACCCTCTTCAAATAAGTCACAACAGCCTGATCCCGATTACAATGAACTCAGGGGCTTATTTATGAGCCCTTGCAACACTTTTATGCCAGCTGTGTATCCCTTTTTGTGATGCTGCGGCGGCGTAAATTATAAACCACCATGCGCCATATTTACAAAGTGATGAATCTAAGCAGATGAGTCCCTTTGTAAAGGCCTGCACTACATTATACCCACATCCCGTATAATGTATGCAGGGTGGGCATTCCTCCCCAATAAAGGGTCATAGAAGTGGCGCAGTGAAATCTATGAGACTTCACTGCGACACTTCTAAGACGCTCCTGCGTCAATATCTTTTGCCTGCCTCACAGCAGGCATATGACTGACACAGTTCCTTTCACATGGGGCTTGTGAAAGCTGAAAGGACACATTGCTGGAGTTGCATCTGTTTTCAGACACACCGTAGCAATGAGTCACTTTTGCGTCTACAAATATATCAGAAATACTGACTTAAATGTAAATCCTTGTGACATTAAGTGCAGTACATTAAATACAGCACATCCATCGCTGTTTTGTCGCAGCAAGCAAGCACCTTCTCTTATATATTGGAAGGGCAATATTTTTGAAATTGTAAAATACCCCTCTCACACTGAAACCTTATTCAGTATCATGCTTCATAATTGGGGTCTTCCCGTCCCTCTCCGGGCTACGACCTACTTAGACGCGGGAGCACTTTTTTTCGTGATTATGTGTAGTGCGTGGAGTGGTAGTGTCGTGAAAGATATGTGACATAGATTTAAACTTCCCTGGCTTGTGGAAAACATAATTGCCTTCCCTAGCTGGAAATAGTAAAAAATGGGGAGGTGTAGATGGTGTACTATAATGAGTCACTGTCTACAGGGTCGACATGTTTCAGAAGCCATCCCCTGGCTTTCTTCCTCAGGACTAAAAAAGGACGATCCCTACGTTGCCTTTATCGGCGGTATATTATTATTGTTGTACAGATGCCTGCCGGTCAAAAGTACTGTTCTCTGTACGCCTTACTAAGGCGATAAAAAAGATATACCAATCGTGTATTGTAGCACATCTCTGAAATGGAAAAACACAAGGGATAAACAACTTAGCTTATTATTAATCACACATTGTGTTCACATCACCATCATGTGGAAAGTATAGTGGTGACTACAAGGCCTGGGCTAAAATTCCGTTCCGCTCGTGGAAATTGCGATAATTTGACATTTTCGCGTTCCGTGGAGAGCGCGAAAATGTCAAAATTTCCGCAATCCGCATCTTAGCGGAAATTCTTTTCTTGCTCGCGCTGTAAAAAAATACATTCTCGCGTGCGCGCAATCGCCTTACCGGAATCCCCGCGTTCGCCGACAAGTTTTCCCGATCCGGTCGCGTTCTCCACGAGATGTTGGATTGTTGGTAGCCATTTGCGCCTGCATTAATGTCATTTGTCGCGCGATCATGTCATTCATCACGCGATCTCGTCTTTGTTCTCGCGATCATGCACCCCAAGAGTATGAGATGATTGAGATCTCGTGCCCGTGAGCAACCGCATGGGTAAGTTTGCGAGCCGCTATCACGCAGAAAATACCGCAAACAGGCGGGAAAAAAACTTCTGCGTCTTCGCGATATTTCCACGTGTTTGCGGAGATATTTAACATTTTCGCGATAGTTTGCGAAAGTGAATTTCGCAAATTCCTCCCACCCCTAGTGACTACCACTGTGATATATTTCTCTTGTCAGACACAAACTTTTCATGCCACAAGTGGGTGTTGTGCAACCTAATAGTGAATTTCACTCACTTGCAAGAATTAAAAAACAGTCCTCGTCTTGGTTGTTAAAATATTTACATATCACTCAGTTTACACATTCATTCATCTCCCTTTCACGCATCATTGGGGACTTTTTTAAGTTCATTGCGTCCCACATGTAGTAATTAAATAAGCATGCATACATGTGAGCATTCATTTGTCAGCAATCATACTCTCACATCGTTTTGTCAAGATTTAGTTGGTATACATACATCTGTGTATTAACGTTGTTGCCCCGTGAGCTGGCACGAGAAGATAAAGGTGCCTGTGTTCAGACACTTAGGGTTTTTAAAGAAAAACGGGTATAAAAAACTGATTCGGCGTTGTACTATGAAAATGATGTTTGTCATCGGCGTTCGGCTTTTTTAAAGACTAGCCATCGTCTTACTTACATGCTGGAAGTAGCGCATTCACTCAGGAATTACCTTCTCGTGGCTTGCCTGAAATTAGTTTAGATGTTTTCAAAGCTCATTTGGAACTCGAGGGGGCCCTTTGCGACCACACTTCCTGTTAAATCGTTCATGTTGGTAAAGATTGTACTTTACCGGGGGAGCCAAATAAATTGTTGTAGGTGGCTTGTTTACGTGCTAATGATGTAAAAAAAAAGTGAAATATATCTGGAAAATAATGATTGAAATATTGGCAAAAAACGGTGGGCTGGTACATTTTAAAAGATCGCCATATGATGGCTGATTGTGGAAAAAAGGTTTATAATAATGAAAACCAAACTGTAAAAATATTAGTATATTTCGCAGGAAAATAGTAAGCAGTGGAGCTCCAAGGAATAAAGTTCAAACTCCCCTAGAGAGGTAATGATTAGTGTTAGCCAACCATATATCTTGTATCATAAATGTGCTGGTATATAAAAATAAAAGGTCTTTCTTTTAGAAATCGCTAAGGAAAAACTAGCTAGTGAAGTCACCTTAAAGAACACAAGTCTTAGTCAAAAATATAACTTAAAAAAGGGGGGCTATTAGTAGCTGGTATTGACAGATACCCTTTTTTCATGAGATGTATTATTAGATATACACAGGTTAGAGCTGATTTCAAGGGATGTCATCATTCAAACCTTTCTCATGTGTTCTCAAGCAGAACACCCATCGTTGTTCCTTTCCGAACAAGTACCTGTCATTTTGTATTTGTTTGATGACTGTCCAGGCAATGACTTCCTACTTGTGACCCTTTTCCAGAAAGTGGGCCGCCATTTTCGTGGTTTTTTTTGGCATTTAATGTTACTTTTATGTTCTCCTATCCATATCTTGACGGAGCGTGTGGTCATGCCCACGTACTTTTAGAGAAATTGGCATTTTTAGAATTGCAAGTAGTGAAACCTCTTTGGTCCCACATTGTTCAATCCTGGAAGTATATTTCTTTGCTTTTTCTGGTCAGTCTACATACATTACAAATTCCACATGGATGGTGTCCAGAGACCGGTGGTAATAAAGTTGTTTGCATGGTATGTGCTCTTCCTTTGTCTTTTGGTCTGGTATGTACCACCATGTCTTGAATGCTCTTCGCTCTTCTGCGTGAAAAGATTTTCGTAGATTCATACCTCCGCTATTGAGACTGCGCCAATTTTTGTTCACAATTTTAGTAATTTCATTGGAGTTCGTATTGAAAGTTGTGATACACATTAGACGATTTTCCTTCTCTTTTTGGGGTTGTGGTTCAAAAAGGCTGTTTCTGCAATAGTTTTGCGCTCTTTTCTATGACTTCTCAATCACCCTCCTAGGGTATTGGCATTTCTCCAGTTTCTTTTTGAGGTTGACTGATTGTTGTTTGAAATCTTCAATTTCTGTGCAGTTCCTACGCAAGCGTAGGAATTGTCCATATGGGAGGTTGTCACGAAGATGACGTGGGTGAAAGCTTTTGTGCAATAATAGGCAGTTTTTGGAGGTCTCCTTGAAATGGGTGGTTGTTACCAGTTTTCCTTCCTTGGCATAGATGTTTAAATCCAGGAAAACTGATTTTTCATTTGAAATGGTGCTTGTGAACTTCAAGAACTGGTCTTGGCTTGGTAGTTGAGCCACGTTAGGAAGCGTCTGGCCGTTGTCTCATCACCATCCCAGATGATCAGAATGTCATCTATATATCGTTTCCATATATGTATATGGTCGCGGAATGGATTGCTGGAATTAAGGATCTTGTGTTTTTCCAAGTGGTGGACATAGAGGCCAGCTATGCTGGGAGCAAATGTGCTCCCCATGCTGATCCCATATTTTTGTAGATACAGTGTGTCACGGTATTAAAAAAAGTTCTCTTTGAGTGCCAGTTGGCAGCACTCCATGATCACATTTCTTGGTGTCTGGTAATCCCAGTCTGTGTCGAACAGGACGTCTTCTATGATACCTAAAGTCTTGTTGTGGGGAAGACTTGTATACAGGCTTTCCACATCACAACTGATCAGTAGTTCTTTCTCTGGGTTGAATGATTTCCCTTCTAAAAGTATCAGGACATCTTTAGTATCTTTTAGATACGTCGAGGTTTTTTGTATTAGCGGTCGCAAAATTGCATCCGCACATTTTGAGGCCTGTTCCAAAATGGATCCAATACCAGATACTATTGGACGACCCGATGGTGAGTCCAGACTTTTGTGAATTTTTGGTATGGTGTAGATGTAAGGTGATTTTTGGTGAAATTGTGGTTAGAAATTCCTCTTCCTTTTTTGATATCCACCCATGTGATCGTTCTTCTTCCACCATACTGGCTATTTTTACCCGTATCGGTTCAGTTGGAACTTGATTGAGGATTTCATAATTCCTTTCGTCATAGAGGAGGCGTTTGCACTCCTGATCATTTTTTTCTGCTCATTGTATCACGATGGCCCCTCCTTTATCGGCTGGTTTTATTGCCAAATCATGGTTATTCGCCAGTTCTCTGAGTGCCTCGCTCTCTTCTCTGGTGATGTTATGGAAGACCTTCTTGGTTGCCGGATCCATCTATTCCAGTTTTTTTATGACAGCTTTTTCGAAGGCGATGAGTTCTACAGGTAGATTCACTTCGGGTGAGATAAATGCTGATTTTGGTCTCAAACTTGTGTCTCCATCTTGCTGGTCACTTTTCTCTTTATCTTTAAAGACAACTTGTAACTTCAGTCTTCTCATGAATTGTTTCATTTCTTTGCATAGTTGGAATTTATACAACTTTGCTGTGGGTACAAAACCTAGTCCCTTTTCGAGGACTTGGATCTGTGCTGGTGTCAGGATGTGGTTTGTCAGATTGACCACAAGATTCATTTCTTGCTCGTTGAGGCCCCTGTCATACTCCTTGTTGCCATCCTGATCTGCTCCCCGTCTTGTGGAGCCCAGTGCACGTTGTTCCCTCTCTGGTTCCTCCCTTGGCGTGACCCTAAAAAATGAGTCTGTTCATAGAAAGGGTAGTCTTGTGGAGGATAATTCCATTGTTGGTATGCCTCTTGTGGGTGTTGGTATACTGGAGGGCCTAAGGGATGTATGGGATACGGTGGTGGGCCTTGGTAGTGGCCCAGCCCTGATGGCAATGGAATCATGTGCATCTGTTGTTGCCCCTCCCACCTCGGTATCGTTGGTATTTTCCTCTACTTGAGTCAGAACCACTGGATCCTAAATCGGATGATTCATCGTCTGATGTCATTTTGTGACGGTTTGCCTGAGCTTTATAGTCGTCTCTGGTGTAGGGGTATATCCTTTCATGACTGAAGTGGGTAATGTCTTTTTATTGTATTTGCTTTGTTTCAATGTCACTTCAAAATCATTTAGAGTTGTATTTAGCTCGTTGAGATGTTTCTTAAAAGCACTAAGTGTTTCGTAACTTTTTAGACGTACTTCTATTTCCTGGATTTCGATTTTTAATTCCTGAGCTAATCTCCCAGCTGTCTTGATTATTAGCACAAGTCAGTCCCATGTGCAATTTCAGCTTATTAACGACCAATCTTTTTTAAAATCTTATCATGTTGAAAGATGTAAGGTTCATTTCTGACTATTAGCCAATTAGGGACCGCATTGCCTTTGAGATATTCTGTCATGAGTAGACCATGGAGAGCTGTTTTTATCTGGGTGCGTCTCAGTTGTTCTATTTCATCCCAGTCATTGTTTGCAGGTATTGGGTCTGGTGTATTCAGTCCTTCAAAGTTGTTTAATGAGGCTATAATGCTGTCTATTTCTTCTTTCGAGAAAGTCAATCCCGTGTTTTCTGCCATTCTGTAATTGGTTCGATTTGTGTATATGGTTTATGTGTATTTTCTGAAGTTCATTTTTATTTTTAAATTTATTTAAGGTCAGAGTGTTAGATAAACCAAGTGAGTGAGTGAAAGGAGAGAGAAATGTCCACTTATTTCTCCCCTTAGGGTTTTATTTTGGAGAAAAACTCCCACAGCTGTTCGCTGTCCTAAATATTCAAGAAATCAAAGGGGAAAATGAAGAGGGAAGAGGTAGAATTGTCTTCCTCTCAATATCGTTATACAACACATGGATCCTACCGCCTATTTTTCTAAGTAATTTAGTGAATTTAAGTGTTCTAAACAAATAAAGGATGGTGTGGAAAAGCAAACACCTTCTCTTATATATTGAAAGGGCAATATTTTTGAAATTGTAAAATACCCCTCACACACTGAAGCCTGATTAAGTGTCATGCTTCATCATTGGGGTCTTCCCGTCCCTCTACGGGACGAGGCGTGCTACGACCTACGTAGACGCGGGTGCACTTTTATTTGTTATTCGTGATTATGTGTAGTGTGTTGAGTAGTAGGGTCATGAAAGATATGTGAAATAGTTTTTAAAAGTTTAGCTGGCTAGTGGATAAAATAACTTTATTGCCTTCCTTAGATGGAAATAGAGTAACAAATGGGGAGGTGTATCTGGTGTACTATAATGAGTCACTGTCTACAGTGTCAACATGTTTAAGAAGCCATCCCCCTGGCTTTCTTCCTCAGGACCAAAAAAGGACGAACCCTACATCTCCTTTATCGGCGGTATAATATTATTGTTGTACATATGCCTGCCGGTCAAAAGTACTGTTCTCTGTACGCCTTACTAAGGCGATAAAAAAGATATACCAATTGTATATTGTAGCTAGGCCTGGGCGAAAATTGCGTTCCATTCGCGGAAATTGCGATAATTTGACATTTTCGCGTTCCGCGGAAAGCGCTAAAATGACAAAATTTCTGCATTCCGCAGCTTAGCGATAATTTGGTTCTTGCTCGCGCTGTAAAATAATACATTCTCGCGCGCGCGATCGCCTTACCTGAATTCCTGCGTTCGCCGACAAGTTTTCTTGATCCGGTCGCGTTCTCCATGAGATGTTGTATTGTTTTTAGCCATTTGCGCTGTCTCCAGACAGTTCGCGCCTGCAGTGACGTCATGCGTCGCGCGATCACGTCTTTCTTCTCGCGATCATGCAACGCGAGATAACTGAAAACAAGATGGCCGCGCCCGCGAGCAACCACATGGGTAAGTTAGCGAGCCGCAACCATGCAGAAAATCTCACGAACATTCGGAAAAAAACTTCCGCATCTTCGCGATATTTCCCCGTGTTTGCGATAATTTTTTAAATTTTCGCGATAATTTGCAAAAGTGGATTTCGCAAATTCCGCCCACCCATAATTGTAGCACATCTCTGAAATGGAGAAACACAAGGGATAAACAACTTAGCTTATCATTTATCACACATTGTGTTCACATCACCATCATGTGGAAAGTATCGTGGTGACTACCACTGTGATATATTTCTCTTGTCAGACACAATATTTTCATGCCACAAGTAGGTGTTGTGCAACCCAATAGTGAATCTCACTCCCTTGCAAGAATTAAAAAACACTCCTCGTGCATTCATACGGAGAACAGCACTTTTGACCGGCAGGCATATGTACAACAATAATATTATACCACCGATAAAGGCGACGTTGGGATCGTCCTCTTTTGGTCCTGAGGAAGAAAGCCAGGGGGATGGCTTCTGAAACATGTTGACCCTCTACACAGTGACTCATTATAGTATACCATCTACACCTCCCCATTTTTTTCTATTTCCAGCTAGGGAAGGCAATAAAGTTATTTTTTCCAAAAGCCAGGACATTTTTAAACTATTTCACATATCTTTCATGACCCTACCACTCCACGCACTCCATATAATCACGAATCACGAATAAAAGTGCTCCTGCGTCTACGTAGGTCGTAGCATGCTCCGTCCCATAGAGGGACGGGAAGACACCAATGATGAAGCATGGCACTGAATCAGGTTTCAGTGTGTGAGGGGTATTTTACAATTTTAAAACTATTGCCCTTCCAATATATCAGAGAAGGTGCTTGCTTTTCCACACCATTCTTTATTTGTTTAAAACACTTAAATTCACTAAATTACTTAGAAAAATAGACGGTTGAATCCTTCTGCTGTATAACAATATTGAGAGGAGGACGATTCTACCTCTTCCCTCTTCACTCCCCCCTTTGATTTCTTGAATTGTTGCAGCAAGCAACAAATTTCATAAATGAGGCCAAGAGTGCCCACCACAGTAACTCAGAAAACAGTGACAAACTTGAAATGCGTGCTGCACAATTGCAGATCAGATCTGATCTGAGTGCATGACCAGGACATTCTCTTCCTAACTTAAACCTTGCTTAACCCAATGGCAGATCTAATACTCGACCTTCTCATTCCCCCTGATCTTGCCATCTTACATCTAGACCACATAATGAGGAAGGGTGGAGGTCTTGCGATATTTTACAGAATCTCCCTAACATTAAACCCACTATCACTAGAAGGAACATCATAATTTGAACTCATGGGAACTGAAATCAAGCTTGAAAACAAACTGCTAGCGAAAACACTGTTTTTATACCATCCATCTGGGAATAACAAAGTCTTCCTGAAACAGATTATGGAAACAATCACAATCAATGCTCATTCAATCTCTCTAATACAATACCAATATGAGATTTCAACCTGCATTGCAATATTGACAAAGGCCCTACAGTGGAGACCTCAACGTGATTCAAGCATGCAATGGACCAACTCAAAACAAAGGTAGTGCACTAAACCTCATTATCGATAAACCAGTATAAGTAAACATGCTCAACATCATCCCGACAGACTGGCCAGACCACCATCAAATTCTTTTCCAAATATCCACACAAGAAATTAAAAACAATGTTCAAACAAGAAGGGATAAAGCTTGGGTGAGGGATACAGCTGCATAAACAGAACTGAACTGGTGGATCTTTGCAAAACCTCCTTGTCACCTCCGACTGACAAAACTTTTGTTGAACAACTGAGGCAAAAGAAAAAAACTACAATACCATAGTTTAACATAAGCAATGAAAGAAAACAACTAAGATATCTGGAATGACTACGAAGGAAGTACCCGAACATTAGTCCATCTAAGTGAAGAACAGGCCCAGAAATGTATTTGACATAAAAAATGAACATTCAGGAAATCTTGCAGAATCCACCATTGCAAACAACACAATGGACATCTGTAACACCTTCTCAACTTTATTTAGAGATAAAATCACAACCATAAGCAACTCTAATCCATGCCAAGTAAATGCCCAACTAGGGAATCCATCTACACCTCTTTCACAACCCACCGCAAGATCACTGAAAAACACATCCCAACTACTGTCCAAATAAAAACAGAGCTTTCTGGAACATTTTCAAATCTCGATCTGAGGGGAAAATGCAGAAAAACATTCAGTCAATGAAACCCAACACACACTTTGATGATCCCATTTCCACCCACCTGCTGGAAGAGATCCACCAATTTGTCACTCCCCATGGCAAAAATTGTGAATGCATCTCTCCAACAAGGATCACTCCCAGAATACCTGAAGATGGGTACATTATCTCCCCTAGTAAAGAAATTGCCACTGACCAGAAAGACTGAAACAACTTCCATTCTGCATCCAATTTGCCAATGGCAGAAAAAATGTGCCCGTGATCATCTATGTAAACACATCAATTAAGTTAACCTATTAGACAAACACCAATCAGGTTTCCGGCCTGGACACAGTACTGAGATCACCATTCTAAACATCCTCAATGATACAGAAACATTACTATACCAAAACAATACCTGTCTCTTGATTCTTCTAGATATATTAGCGGCATTCGACACAGTCAACCACAAATGCCTCAGAGAAACTCATGAATTCAGAATGAGGATATAAGGAGCTATCCTTAACTGGTTTACCTCCTTCTTGCAGAACTGACAACATAGAGTCAGAATCACCAGTACCCTATCTGATGTAGAAGACATCGATAGGGGCGTTCCATAAGGATCTACAATTTTACCATTGTTTCTTCAATCTGTACATGGAACCACTCACTGCAATCTTTAAACAATCACAAATCACATACCACACATAAGCTCATGATACGCAACTCTACATCAAATTCTCCTCTCAAAATGACATGTGGAGACTAGATGTCACCCTGAGGAAAACACTGGACTGGCTGGCACACAATCATCTCAAATTAAATCAGCTGAAAACAAAATTATTTTTTTTCTCCACACCCCTTAGCTCCCAACAACCTCATCTATGGGCTTACAACCTCAATGCCCTAAACTGCATCGCAACCATATGTGACTCTGTAAAATTATTAGGCTTCATACTAGACTTTAACCCTTTCGCTGCTAGGCCTTTTCCCCCCTGTGCTAAGCCTTTTTTTGGCTATTTGGGGTAGTGCGCGCTTAGGCCCCTGTAACCTTTTGACCACATAAGGTATCCGCGACAAATTTACGTTCTTTTCTTCTAACATCATGGGGATTGTAAAGGTACCCGGGGTTTGTGGATTCCCCTGGAGGGTCTCAGAAATCAGCCAAAATACAGCAAACTTTTGTTTTTTTGGGGAAAAATTGGAAAAACGGGCTGTAAATGAACGCGCCTGGGTTTTTCTCTGCAAATGGTATCAAAAAAGGGTTTGTGGGCTGAAATCACCACTTTCCCAGCTTTTAGGGAATGAAAGACTTTTATCAGGAAACCAACATTTTTTACACAGTTTTGCCATTTTTCTGGGACATAGCCTATTTTTGCTATTTTGTGTGCTTTCAACCTCCTTCCACTTAATGGTAGAAATGGGTGTGAAAGCAATAATGGATCCTGGAAAGCTATACATTTTAGAAAAGTAGATAAAATTCTGAATTCAGCAAGGGGTTATTTGTGTAGATCCATCAAGGTTTCTTTATAGAAAATTAGTTGAAATAAAACAGCCTTTTGTGTCAACGTTTTCACCTGTAACTTCTGCTAATTATGACAGCTCTTTGAAAGCAATATACTGTTACATCCGCTGGACCTTCCTGGTTGTGGGGATATATAGGACTTGTAGGTTCACCAAGAACCCGACGAACCCAGAGTCAAAAACTGAGCAGCAATTTGCAATGGTTTTTTATTATGTTCCGGGTATGTAGCAATTATTGTGGCAAAATGTATAGATGGAAAAATCGGTATGAAAGACATCTATGTATTTTTGAAATGGGAACAAAATATAGAGTTTAGAAACAGTACATATTTGCACATTTTTTAAATTGAGAATAATCATACAAGCATGAGAATTATCGGTCATTTTTCAAAATGACTTCTTTTTTACACAATGTCTTTCATTTGGAAGGCAGAAATGCATCAAAAATCAATAAGTAATAACAGTTGCTTTACAAATCTGAATTACCCTAAGTCTCCCGATAGAAATGGTACCTCACTTGCTTGGGTAGGCATAGTGCCCACGACAGGAATTGGCTCAAAACCCAACGTGAACACACCACATTTTCACAATGAAAATGTACCCTTTTTTTGCGAAGTGTCTAGCTGTAGTTTTTGAACACTAGCTCTAACGGCACCTAAGGAAACCGAGCAAACCTATACATTTTTGAAAACTAGACACCCAGGGGAATCCAGGATGGGGTGAGGTGACTGCCTCCCACCAGGTTCTGTTACCCAGAATCCCTTGCAAACCTAAACAATTATCAAACAATCACATTTTCCCCACATTTGTGTGGTGGAAAGTTCTGGAATCTGCGTGGATCCACAAATTTCCACCCACCCCGCATTTCCCAAAGTCTTCCGAGAAAAATTGTACCTCAC
This sequence comes from Triturus cristatus, assembly GCF_964204655.1. Lineage (NCBI taxonomy): Eukaryota > Metazoa > Chordata > Amphibia > Caudata > Salamandridae > Triturus > Triturus cristatus. The sequence continues at coordinate 164,436,457 of NC_140585.1, forward strand.
TTGTGTGGGTCGGCCTAGTGCCCACGACATGAAACGGCACAAAACGCAACGTGGACACACCTCAATTTTTCAGTGAAAAATGACCCTTTTTTGGCAAAGTGCTTAGCTGTAGTTTTTGAACCCTAGCTCTGCCGGCACCTAGGGAAACCTACCAAACCTATACATTTTTGAAAACTAGACATGCAGGGGAATCCAGGATGGGGTGACTTAGCTGCCTCCCACAAGTTTCTGTTACCCAGAATCCCTTGCAAACCTATAAAACTGTTAAAAAAAACCACATTTTCCCCACATTTCTGTGGTGGAAAGTTTTGGAATCTGCATGGATCCACAAATTTCCACCCACCCCGCGTTCCTCAAAGTCTTCTGTGAAAAATTGTACCTTACTTGTGTGGGTCCACCTAGTGCCCACGATAGGAAACGGTGCAAAACGCAACGTGGTCACACCTCAATTTCGCAGGGAAAAATGACCCTTTTTTGGCAAAGTGCCTAGCTGTAGTTTTTGAACCCTAGCCCTGCCGGCACCTAGGGAAACCTAGCAAACCTATATATTTTTGAAAACTAGACACCCAGGGGAATCCAGGATGGGGAGACTTGACTGCCTCCCACCAGGTTTTGTTACCCAGAATCCCTTGCAAACCTAAAAAATTATCCAAAAAAACACATTTTCCCCGTATTTCTGTGGTGGAAAGTTCTGGAATCTGCGTGGATCTACAATTTTCCACCCATCCCGGCTTCCCCAAAGTCTTCCGAGAAAAATGGTACCTCACTTGTGTGGGTCGGCCTAGTGCCCGTGACAGGAAATGGTGCAAAACACAACGGGCTGGACCGTTCCCATGAGGCACAGGGGTAGACTGATTTGCATATGGCCATGTCTGAACTGGGGTGGCAGAGTGGGCTAAAGAACGGTGATGGATCAAACCCGGATCTGTTGACTGGGTGTGAGTGTTTGGTTGGTTCTGATGCTCCGTCCATCACCACCCCCTTTTGTACCGCTTTGTTCGCCATAAGTTGGCAGGGTATGCTCTGACGTGAGTCCCTTGCTCACTTTGCCACTGGATTCACGCAAGCCTGGCTGAAGACGGCTGAAATGCCAGAAACCGGTCCTAGGAATCTTGTTTCCAGTCCAGGGAAGGCATGGCTTGGCAATTCGGGCTGGACTGTTCCCATGAGGCACAGGGGCAGACTGATTTGCATATGGCCATGTCTGAACTGGGGTGGCAGAGTGGGCTAAAGAACGGTGATGGATCAAACCCGGATCTGTTGACTGGGTGTGAGTGTTTGATTGGTTCTGATGCTCCGTCCATCACCACCCACTTTTGTACCGCTTTGTTCGCCATAAGTTGGCAGGGTATGCTCAGACGTGAGTCCCTTGCTCACTTTGCCACTGGATTCAAGCAAACCTGGCTGAAGACAGCTGAAATGCCAGAAACCGGTCCTAGGAAGCTTGTTTCCGGTCCAGGGAAGGCATGTCTTGGCAGTTCGGGCTGGACTGTTCCCATGAGGCACAGGGGCAGACTGATTTGCATATGGCCATGTCTGAACTGGGGTGGCAGAGTTGGCTAAAGAATGGTGATGGATCAAACCCGGATCTGTTGACTGAGTGTGAGTGTTCTGATGCTCCGTCCATCACCACCCCCTTTTGTACCGCAAAACGCAACGGGGTCGCACCTCAATTTCGCAGTGAAAAATGACCCTTTTTTGGCAAAGTGCCTAGCTGTAGTTTTTTAACCCTAGCTCTGCCGGCACCTTGGGAAACCTAGCATACCTATAAATTTTTGAGAACTTGACACCCAGGGAAATCCAGGATTGGGTGACTTGACTGCCTTCCACCAGGGTCTGTTACCCAGAATCCCTTGCAAACCTAAAAAATTGACCAAAAAAACACATTATCCCAAAATTTCTGTGGTGGAAAGTTCTGGAATCTGTGTGGATCCACAATTTTCCACCCACCCCGCGTTCCCCAAAGTCTTCCGAGAAAAATGGTACCTCACTTGTGTGGGTCGGCCTAGTGCCCGTGACAGGAAACGGCGCAAAACGCAACGTGGTCACACCTCAATTTCGCAGTGAAAAATTACCATTTTTTGGCAAAGTGCCTAGCTGTAGTTTTTGAACCCTAGCCGGCACCTAGGGAAACCTAGCAAACCTATACTTTTTTGAAAACTACACACTCAGGAGATTTCAGGATGGGGTGACTTGACTGCCTCCCACCAGGGTATGCTACCCAGAATCCCTTACAAACCTAAATTTTTTTACAAAAAAACACATTTCCCCCACATTTCTGTGGTGGAAAGTTCTGAAATCTGCGTGGAACCACAAATTTCCACACACCCCGCGTTCCCCACAGTCTTACGAGAAAAATGGTGCCTCACTTGTGTGGGTCGGCCTAGTGCCCGCGACAGGAAACGGCGCAAAACACAACATGGTTACACCTCAATTTCGCAGTGAAAAATGACACTTTTTTGGCAAAGTGCCTAGCTGTAGTTTTTTAACCCTAGCTCTGCCGGCACCTTGGGAAACCTAGCAAACCTATACATTTTTGAAAACTAGACACCCAGGGGAATCCAGGATGGGGTGACTTGACTGCCTCCCACCAGGGTCTGTTACCCAGAATCCCTTGTAAATCTAAAGAATTGACAAAAAAAACTACATTTTCCCCACATTTCTGTGGTGGAACACAGGGCTCACACAAATTTCCCACCACCCAGCGTTCCCCCAGGTCTCCCGATAAAAATGGGGCCTCACTTGTGTGGGAGGCCCAAGTACCCGCGACAGGCAAGGGCCCAAAACATAGTGAGGCGACATCAAAATTGCCTATCTCAAAACCACCTGGTTTTGCAAGGGGATCACCTGGGTTTTTGGCCCCGTGTTCGGCCGCCATCTAGGGAAACCTACCAAACCCACACATTTCTGAAAACAAGACACCGGGGGGCTTCCAGGGAGGTATGGCTTGCGTGGATCCCCTAACGTTTCCTTACCCAGAATCCCCTGCAAACCTCAATTTTAGCTGAAAGAAACAACTTTTTTCAAACATTTTTGTGTGGGAAAGTTGTGGCATCACCGGGCTTACACAAATTTCCCACCACCCAGCGTTCACCCAGGTCTCTCAATAAAAATAGTGCCTCATTTGTATGGGAGGCACAAGTACCCGTGTCCCTTGGGCAAGGGGTTTTGCTCCCCCCAAATGTAATGGGTATGATTTAGTCTTTTTGACCCCCTGGGGGGCAGATGGGGCAGTAGCCCCCAATCTGCTCCCCCGGGGGTAAAAAGCCCACTAGACACCAGGGATATTGACCTTTGGGCGCATAATTTATTAGGGTGGGGGCTGCCCATAAAGGGCATGTCCATGCCCCCACCCTGCACAATTTACAGCCTTTCTGCCCCCCCTAGGGGGCAGTTGGGGGCAGTAGCCCCTAATCTGCCCCCTCGGGGGGCAGAAATCCCACTATACGCCAGGGATTTTTTTTTCCTCATGACCAATATGGGCATGCCCATGCACCCACCCACCCCCCCACAAAAATGACAGCCTTAGCCCCAGATCTGCCCCCCCCGGGGGGGGGGCAAAAAGCCCAGTAGACGCCAGGGATTTTTTAGGTAAATTTGAATTAGGGTGGGGGCATTGGCATGCCCGTTTTGGGCAACCCCCACCCTAATTAAAATTTGGCCAAAAACTGCTTGGCATCTAGTGGACTTTCTGCCCCCCTGGGCCTAATTCAAATTTGCGCAAAAAACTCCCTGCGTCTAGTGGACTCTCTGTCCCCCCTGGGGCACAGACGGGGGCATCAGCCCCCAATCTGCTCCGCCGGGTGGGGTAAAATGCCCAAAAGACGCTAGAGAGTTTTTTTGGGTCAAATTTGAATTAGGGTGAGGGCTTCCAAAACGGTCATGCCCATGCCCCCACCTCCTCCCCCGCAAAAATAACAGCCTTCCTGCCCCCCTGGGGGGCAGATGGGGCAGTAGCCCCAATCTGCCCACTAGACACCAGTGATTTTTTGGCAAATTTAAATTAGGGTATTGGCATGCCCGTTTTGGGCAGCCCCTACCCTAATTAAAATTTGCCCAAAAACTCCTTGGCATCTAGTGGACTTTCTGCCCCCCCGGGGGTGCAGATGGGGGCATTAGCCCCCAATCTGCCCTGCCGGGGGGCGTAAAAAGCCCACTAGACACCAGGGATTTTTTTGGGGCAAATTTGAATTAGGGTGCGGGCTTCCAAAATGGGCATGCCCATGCCCCCACCCCGCCCGCAAAAATAACCGCCTTTCTGCCCCCCAGAGGAGCAAAAAGCCCACTAGAAGCGAGGGACTTTTTGGGCAAATTTTAATTAGGGTGGGGACATTGGCATGCCCATTTTGGGCAGCCCCCACCCTAATAAAAATGTTCCTAAAAACTCCCTGGCATCTAGTGGTCTTTCTGTCCCCCCTGGGGGGCAGTTGGGGGCTTTAGCCGCCAATCTTCTCTGCCGGGGGGGGTAATTAGCCCACTAGACACCAGGGATTTTTTTGAGGCAAATTTGTATTAAGGTGGGGGTACCAAAACGGGCATACCCATGCCCCCACCCCCGCAAAAATTACAGCCTTACTGCCCCCCTGGGGGGCAGATGGGGCAGTGGCCCCCAAGCTTCACTCCGGGGGGGCAAAAAGCCCACTAGACACCAACGATTACGCTGGCTTCTTTTATGCGTGGGGGTGGGGGCTGCCCAGAATGGGCATACCAATGCCCCCACCCCCCAATAAAATAGCCACAATGTTTCTGCCCCCCTTGGGGCATATCGGGGCAACACCCTCCCCCCTGAAAGCCAACTAGGTGCAGAGTTGTTTTTAGCAATATGCCTACCTGTGGATTTTGGGCCCTAGCGCAGATGGCACTTAGGGAAACCTACCGAACCCACAGATTTCTGAAAACTAGACACCCGGGAGAGTCCAGCGAGGTATGGCTTGCGTGGGTCCCCTAACGTTTTCCTACCCACATTCCCCTGCAAACCTCAAATTTAGCTGAAAAATTCACTTTTTTCTCAAAGTTCTGTGTGGGAAAGTTCTGGGATCTACGTGGATCCACAAATTTCCTCACACCCAGGATTTTTCTCAATTTAGTAGTCCTAAGTTTAGACTTAGGACTACTAAATTGAGAAAAATCCTAATTTTAAGAATTTCGGTATTCACAGAAGGCATTTAGGAGTCCTAAAGTTAGGAGTCCTGACTATACTACTACTAAACTGCGATAAATCCTAATTTTAAGACTTTCGGTAGTCACAGAAGGCATTTAGGAGTCCTAAAGTTAGGAGTCCTAAACTTAGGACTACTAAATTGAGAAAAATCCTAATTTTAAGAATTTCGGTATTCAAAGAAGGCATTTAGGAGTCCTAAAGTTTGGAGTCCTAACTATACTACTACTAAACTGCGAAAAATCCTAATTTTAAGACTTTCGGTATTCACAGAAGGCATTTAGGAGTCCTAAACTTAGGACTACTAACTTCTGTGAATACCAAAATGAGTAAGTGCCTTCTGTGAATACCAAAATGAGTAAGTGCCTTCTGTGAATACCAAAATGGTAGTAAGTTTAGGATTTTGTCTTAAGTTAGTTCTGTGAATCGGGCCCTGAGTCTTTTCCAGCTCCTAGTATCTTTACACACCCAAATACTGGGAGCTTGTCTGACAAAGAGATGATCTGAATTGACTTATCCATGGCATGCCAGTGCTTCTGTAATCAATATATTTGGATCAAAAAACATCGTTCCCAAGAGACTGTTTGGCCTGTGCTTCTCCTCAAAAACCACAAGGGATTGAGGCGTAGCACAGTTGTAGCCTGACAAAGCATTGGCCTCTTTTTGCAAGTCTCCTGCCACCACTGACAAGCACCTCCCAGTTGATATTTAATCCCTGCTCACAGCAGGGGTTGAATGTCAGTGAATTAGTCCTCAGAATCAAATCTTACCTGTTAGTCCTGCAACTTTAGCCTCAACTAATGTAACTATATCTTGTAATAGCTATGTAGAAGTGTGTGAATCCAAACTAGACAAAGAGATTTTAGGTCTTTTGAATCCTAGCACATGTATCCAGTCAACACATAGTGATGGCCTAACAAGCCTGGACAGAAATGTTCAAAACTTGTCTTAATAAATAATAAAAATGCATTCATGAATTGTTGAATAGACTTTAATTCTCTGTCACGTCTTGGTGGTTGGAATAGTGTTCATCAATGGGTTTTAACTGTCCAGCTTAATATCTTTCTTACAGCTTCTTTCATTTCATTGTTTCTCAAGCTGTATATCATGGGATTCAAAGCAGGTATCAGGACAGTGGAAATTACAGTAACTACTTTGTACTGCCCCTCTGAAGAACTAGAATTGGGGAGTATCTCCATCAAGAAACAACTGCCATAGAAGAGAAAGACACATGTGAAATGAGAGATGCAGGTGGAGGCAGCCCGGTGTCTCCCTCCTGTGTTACCAATTTTCAATATGGTGGTGATAATATATGAATAGGAGACAAATATAACAAAGAGGGATCCTATGACTACTAAGGAAGCAAATACAAAACGGATCCATTCATTTATTAAGATGTCAGTGCAGGATAGCTTCAGGAGCACTGGATAATCACAAACAAAGTGATTCATGACATTAGGACCACAAAAAGATAACCGATAAAGACAGCTAGCATGTATCAGAGAGTGCACAAAGCCACCTATGTATGACCCTGCAACTAAACGCAAAAACATATCATTGTTCATAATGACTGCATATGTCAATGGGTTACATATTGCTACATAACGGTCAAATGCCATTGCTGCCAACAGGAAGAATTCTGTGCTACCAAAGCCACTGAAGAAATAAATTTGAGCAATGCAGCCAGAAAATGTAATTGTCCGTTTCTTAGTAAGAAGATCAGCCAGCATCTTGGGAGAGATAACAGAGGAAAAAGCTGAATCCAAAAAAGCAAGTTGGGTGAGGAAAAAGTACATGGGTGTGTGAAGCTGGGGGCTGAGCCATACAATGGCCATAATGCTGCAGTTGCCTAGAAGAGTGAAGGTGTAGACCAATAAAAACAGGAGAAAGAACAGAACTTCCAGGTCTGGATCATTGGTGAATCCCACAAAGAAGAACTTGGTCACAGTGCTTTTGTTCCTGGGTATCATGTCGTTGAAGGATAGCATTTATCTATGAGAGGGAAGACATATTAAAGGTACATCAACTTCCATAAAGTACATACATTGAAACCATAGTCTGTAAAAACCTATATTATTTAGAAAAATGGATCATCTCATTAATTTATCAAAGTCAATGTCGTAAAGCAAGGAAACTTGTTAGATAATAATTTATCTCTAGATTGAACAAGAGACTCGGGATTCTATAGGTAAAATTGCTCATGAGTGAAGTGTCACATGCTTTTTGTATCATTTCTCTTAGCACTACCCTCTCTCTCTGTACAGGTGAGAACTGTCATGAGGCACTTTTTGGAGATTCAGAAAAATGAATCAGTTCTGTTATGAAGCACATCCAATATCATTCCACTTTTTCTGATACATCCACTTGTCCAGTGATACAGTCTGCTCTATGCAAGTGAACAGGATCACTTCTCGACGGGCTCTAAGATCTTTTTTAATTTTCCATCTCTATATATTCATGCTTATTATTCCCTCACTTAAGCAGTTCTGTTTGCTTAAAAATAAAGTTATGTCTACTATTTTTCAATAAAAGCCATTGTGGCCAATATATACTTTACTTTAGAAGACAATACAATTTTGGCACGGTACACATTTCCATACAGTTTCTAATGGCACAGTTGTTAAGATAGTTTGATAGTTATTGAATAAGGAAATTTGATATTGGTAATTCTAAATGCCTACATCATGAGTGTGCACAGAGAATAAGAATAAGCATTCATTTCAATTAATCCTGTGCAAAAACGGCTTCATTCTGTCACTGTTGGATTCCCCAACAGGAACAACCAACAATATGTTGTTTGTTATGACTGTTACTTCAATGGCTTATTAATTGTTTATAAAATTATTCACACCACACCTGAAGGAGCTCCACTGGCTTCCCATACACTAATGAGCACAATTTAAACTCCTTACTCACACTCTCAAGACACTAAGGGGCTGATCATGATTGCAGAAGGACCGCAACCGCAAGGCCGGCGGTGGCAACCGCCGGCCCTGAGGTGGCAGTCCTTCCGCCATCAAACGGATATTTCCCACCATCCCAATTGCCTGGTGGATGGTCCAGGGAGCCCAAAATGGTGGCGGTGCCTAGCAGGCACCGTCGACCAGATTAGGATGCAAGCAAACAGCGACCTTTCCATGGCGGCGCTGCCACCATGGAAAGCCATACCGAGGGGTGGGTGGCTGCACTTGGGGGCTACTTATGGTACCCCCCCACATTGCCACTTTGTGTATCGCAATGAAAAACATGGTTGTTTAACATTGCATGTGGTGCTGCAGCCAGCAGTCTTTTCTTTTTCCTCAACCCCATTCCTTTTCCTCTTTTGTCCCAAAGTTGCCCTTCCTCTTTCTTTCTCATATTCAGCTGCCTAAAAGTGAATACTTTTCCAGTGTTACTTTCAGATATGTAAGCTATTTGCTTTGCAATATACACACTGCATATTAGTACTGTATATTGTTTGTTTTGCTCTTATTTGAAATCAATAAGCGAAAGTAAAAAAATACATAACATAAGAAATTTGCTTTATTTAATAATTTAGCGCTAAATGATTTAACTAATAATGTTTCTAATGTTTTATTTCATTTTTTGTTGAAATCATAGTTTTCAATAATTTTGTTTCATTACTGTAAATATTTTTCTGGGTGATTTCTTTCCTTTTATGGCATTGAATTCATCCTTTTTATTCATTCCAGGTTAGTTTTGATAGTATTTTACCAATTAAAGCTGTTATATATTGACTGGAATCAAAAAAAAACTTATATAATTGTTCGGACTAGCGTGGATGGCACTGCGCTAATCATATGCTTAAAAACTGCAGTAGGAAAACAGACATGTGAGGTGTGCAGAGAGTGCTCATAGAGACATCTCATTTTAAATAAGCTTCTCTTTCACCTAAAACTAGGGAACTACTCAGTGTCTAGACAAACTCATACCTCTCGAATGAGCTCTAATAAGAGAAAAACGCGTGTGCTGGGGGTTGCTTTCATTCATTGCTGTTTGGCTTAGATGGTACTTTCCCCCCCCAAAAAAGGTGATGCATGGACTGCTTGAATTAATCTCAGGCACTGGAAATCCCTCATCTATTACCCACCGTACCACTTCATTTTGGAGAGAGCCATCTACGAATCATTCTTGACCCTGCTCCTTATGGGAAGAGCCAAGCCTAAACTACCAGGCCAGGTCCACACTGAACTGTAACGGATCACTGACATAAAATCGAGTCACAAAATATCATGTTCACAAAATATCCGGACATAAATATTGATGTCAAAAATATCGACATCCTATCTTCATAATGGTAAGTACTAAAATATCGCAAAAAAAATATCGTTAAAAATATAGAAGTGCAAAATACCGTTTTTTAATGTATAAAAAAAGATGTAAAATAGATTAGATAATACATATAACTTATTTTTTTATAGAATTATTAAAAAATGTTAACAATTATAAGTAATACATGTAATGTATGTAATGAAAAAATAAATTAAACATACATATTTAAAATGTAAATTATATTTACGTAATATTAATGAATACGTAATTATTTTACTACAATATAAAGGTGCGGATTCCGAATCGTACAAGTACCGTACAAACGGGCAAGTACGATTCGTACATGAAAAATACTTACGAATGGCGTCCAGAAAATGGTCCGAGAGGGAGCCGTAAATATTTACGTCCGAATAGTGTCGGGAAAATTGTCCGATAGGGAGCCGGACATTTTTACGTGCAAATCGTAAAACAGAAGTCAGAGCGCGCAAGTACGATCCGTACCGCCCGTCCGAATACACAACCGCATGTAAAAGGCCTCGTACAGAGCGAACGCTGTAGCCTACATGTACACGGGTAAACTAGTGCCCGAATACGAGTCGTACAGCCCCCCTCACACCGCACATGTCAGCACCGTACCCCTGTATGTCAGCACCGTACCCCCCCCTCCGCACCGTACCCCAACACCGTAGCACAGCCCCGCACCTGTACGGGCCACACCCCAGGCCCATCTCCCAGCCCCGCACCTGTACACCCCGTACCCCAGGACTGTACCCCAGCCCCCCACCTGTACGCGCCGCACCCCAGGCCCGTCTCCCAGCCCCGCACCTGTACGCACCGTACCCCAACACCGTAGCCCAGCCCTGTACCTGTACGCACCGTACCCCAACACTGTAGCACAGCCCGCATCTGTACGCGCCGCACCCCAACACCGTAGCACAGCCCGCACCTTTACGCACCGCACCCCAACACCGTAGCACAGCCCGCACCTGTACACGCCGCACCCCAACACCATAGCACAGCCCGCACCTGTACGCTCCGCACCCCAGGCCCGTCCCCCAGCCCCGCACCTGTACGCCCCGTACCCCAGGACCGTACCACAGCCCCCCACCTATACGCGCCGCACCCCAGGCCCGTCTCCCAGCTCCGTACCTGTAAGCACCGTACCCCAACATTGTAGCCCAGCCCCGTACTTGTACGCACCGTACCCCAACATCATAGCCCAGCCCCGTACCTGTACGCACCGTACCCCAACACCGTAGCCCAGCCCTGTACCTGTACGCACCGTACCCCAACACCATAGCACAGCCCGCACCTGTACGTGCCGCACCCCAACACCTTACCCCAGCCCCGTACCTGTACGCACTGCACCCCAACACCGTAGCACAGCCCGCACCTGTACGCGCCACACCCTAACACCGTAGCACAGCCCGCACCTGTACGCGCTGCACCCCAACACTGTAGCACAGCCCCGCACCTGTACGCACCGTACCCCAACATCGTACCCCAGCACTCTCACCCAGCATCGCGTATGTACGGACCGTACCTACGCGAAAAAGACTCGTACAGAACCAGGACACTGTAAAACAGCACAAGGAGGGTCAATTCGACTCGCACAACACCACAAAACACGTCAACATGACAAAATACATACACAGCCATGGACATCATGCACAATAGACAATCAAATACATGAAGAACAGCATGCAGGTTGCTAATCTACACATAGACTCATATGCACAATCCTTGACAACCATGCCAGAGATGCCGCATACACAGTGGCAAGAGACCTGCATTGACAGAGATGAGGCACCTTGGAGGCTGAGGAACACCTTTATTATTCAGGCTCACACCTATGCAAAAGCATCAACATTAACAGACTCACAGGTCTATTGGATTAACATGTGGGACCTACACCGGACACCCCCTTTGCACCACAGATGCTGTAAATCCATTGGACTGGCACACAAGTGAAGGGGGTGAGCCAAACATCCCCTGCTGCACACGGAGAGGCTGCAATTCCCCATTGAGCATCATATGGGGCTGTCCCGCAATATGTCCACCCGTAGCCTCCCGTATGTTTCCGAGGAAAGTTGTACACACATTGATGCCTTCATCACAAACCACAATCCCATAAGAGATGACTGTCACGAAGTGTGACTATCAATTCATGTGAGTCATGCCACATGTCATGTGCCCCATGGTGAGTCGACATGTATGCATAGTTACAAAACCTGCACAGGAGCAGTGCCCACACATTACAAACAACTACCACACCCAAAAAGCCTTGCTGGAATCCTTACCCAAAGGAGAATTTTCACCATGTCCGTGCATGTAACGCTGATTCAGCACACGTTGCATTACTCATGAGGAATAGCAGGAGCACAACGATGCCACGAGCAGACAGCATGCGCAACTACCTGGGGATGAGAGACACACAAGAAGTCAGGATAAACATAGTCATCCGCATTCATGGTCATGTACTCTACATGAATAAGGTTGACACCATGCTAGTTGTCAATTGAGTGTGTCAGCTAAAATGTGTGGAATGACATCAGCACTCGAGTGACACATCAGCACACACCTCAAAGTCACTTAGCATACAGTCAGCTGGACACACACATTGCAACACATGCCACACAAGGCTCCAAGACAATACAATTTTGGCACGGTACACATTTCCTAATGGCACAGTTGTTAAGATAGTTTGATAGTTATTGAATAAGGAAATTTGATATTGGTAATTCTAAATGCCTACATCATGAGTGTGCACAGAGAATAAGAATAAGCATTCATTTAAATTAATCCTGTGCAAAAACGGCTTCATTCTGTCACTGTTGGATTCCCCAACAGGAACAACCAACAATATGTTGTTTGTTATGACTGTTACTTCAATGGCTTATTAATTGTTTATAAAATTATTCACACCACACCTGAAGGAGCTCCACTGGCTTCCCATACACTAATGAGCACAATTTAAACTCCTTACTCACACTCTCAAGACACTAAGGGGCTGATCATGATTGCAGAAGGACCGCAACCGCAAGGCCGGCGGTGGCAACCGCCGGCCCTGAGGTGGCAGTCCTTCCACCATCAAACGGATATTTCCCACCATCCCAATTGCCTGGTGGATGGTCCAGGGAGCCCAAAATGGTGGCGGTGCCTAGCAGGCACCGTCGACCAGATTAGGATGCAAGCAAACAGCGACCTTTCCATGGCGGCGCTGCCACCATGGAAAGCCATACCGAGGGGTGGGTGGCTGCACTTGGGGGCTACTTATGGTACCCCCCCACATTGCCACTTTGTGTATCGCAATGAAAAACATGGTTGTTTAACATTGCATGTGGTGCTGCAGCCAGCAGTCTTTTCTTTTTCCTCAACCCCATTCCTTTTCCTCTTTTGTCCCAAAGTTGCCCTTCCTCTTTCTTTCTCATATTCAGCTGCCTAAAAGTGAATACTTTTCCAGTGTTACTTTCAGATATGTAAGCTATTTGCTTTGCAATATCCACACTGCATATTAGTGTTGTATATTGTTTGTTTTGCTCTTATTTGAAATCAATAAGCGAAAGTAAAAAAATACATAACATAAGAAATTTGCGTTATTTAATAATTTAGCGCTAAATGATTTAACTAATAATGTTTCTAATGTTTTACTTCATTTTTTGTTGAAATCATAGTTTTCAATAATTTTGTTTCATTACTGTAAATATTTTTCTGGGTGATTTCTTTCCTTTTATGGCATTGCATTCATCCTTTTTATTCATTCCAGGTTAGTTTTGATAGTATTTTACCAATTAAAGCTGTTATATATTGACTGGAATCAAAAAAGGCTTATATAATTGTTCGGACCAGCGTGGATGGCACTGCGCTAATCATATGCTTAAAAACTGCAGTAGGAAAACAGACATGTGAGGTGTGCAGAGAGTGCTCATAGAGACATCTCATTTTAAATAAGCTTCTCTTTCACCTAAAACTAGGGAACTACTCAGTGTCCTCTGATCGTTTTTGCATAATTTATTCAACACTCTAAGCCTGAAAAGGGCATTGTTTTGACTTATAATTGTTGCCCCCTTGTGTCTAGACAAACTCATACCTCTCGAATGAGCTCTAATAAGAGAAAAACGCGTGTGCTGGGGGTTGCTTTCATTCATTGCTGTTTGGCTTAGACGGTACTTTCCCCCCCCAAAAAAGGTGATGCATGGACTGCTTGAATTAATCTCAGGCACTGGAAATCCCTCATCTATTACCCACCGTACCACCTCATTTTAGAGAGAGCCATCTACAAATCATTCTTGACCCTGCTCCTTATGGGAAGAGTCCAGCCTAAACTACCAGGCCAGGTCCACACTGAACTAGAACGGATCACTGACATAAAATCGAGTCACAAAATATCATGTTCACAAAATATCCGGACATAAATATTGATGTAAAAAATATCGACATCCTATCTTCATAATGGTAAGTACTAAAATATCGCAAAAAAAATATCGTTAAAAATATAGAAGTGCAAAATACCGTTTTTTAATGTATAAAAAAAGATGTAAAATAGATTAGATAATACATATAACTTATTTTTTTATAGAATTATTAAAAAATGTTAACAATTATAGGTAATACATGTAATGTATGTAATGAAAAAATAAATTAAACATACATATTTAAAATGTAAATTATATTTACGTAATATTAATTAATACGTAATTATTTTACTACATTATAAAGGTGCGGATTCCGAATCGTACAAGTACCGTACAAACGGGCAAGTATGATTCGTACGTGAAAAATACTTACGAATGGCGTCCAGAAAATGGTCCGAGAGGGAGCCGTAAATATTTACATCCGAATAGCGTCGGGAAAATTGTCCGATAGGGAGCCGGACATTTTTACGTGCAAATCGTAAAACAGAAGTCAGAGCGCGCAAGTACGATCCGTACCGCCCGTCCGAATACACAACCGCATGTAAAAGGCCTCGTACAGAGCGAACGCTGTAGCCTACATGTACACGGGTAAACTAGTGCCCGAATACGAGTCGTACAGCCCCCCTCACCCCGCACATGTCAGCACCGTACCCCTGTATGTCAGCACCGTACCCTCCCCTCCGCACTGTACCCCAACACCGTAGCACAGCCCCGCACCTGTACGGGCCGCACCCCAGGCCCATCTCCCAGCCCCGCACCTGTACACCCCGTTACCCAGGACCGTACCCCAGCCCCCCACCTGTACGCGCCGCACCCCAGGCCCGTATCCCAGCCCCGCACCTGTACGCACCGTACCCCAACACCGTAGCCCAGCCCCGTACCTGTACGCACCGTACCCCAACACCGTAGCACAGCCCGCATCTGTACGCGCCGCACCCCAACACCGTAGCACAGCCCGCACCTGTACGCGCCGCACCCCAACACCGTGGCACAGCCCGCACCTGAACACGCCGCACCCCAACACCGTAGCACAGCCCGGACCTGTACGCTCCGCACCCCAGGCCCATCCCCCAGCCCCGCACCTGTACGCCCCGTACCCCAGGACCGTACCACAGCCCCCCACCTATATGCGCCGCACCCCAGGCCCGTCTCCCAGCCCTGTACCTGTAAGCACCGTACCCCAACATCGTAGCCCAGCCCCGTACCTGTACGCACCGTACCCCAACATCATAGCCCAGCCCCGTACCTGTACGCACCGTACCCCAACACCGTAGCCCAGCCCCGTACCTGTACGCACCGTACCCCAACACCATAGCACAGCCCGCACCTGTATGTGCCGCACCCCAACACCTTCCCCAGCCCCGTACCTGTACGCACCGCACCCCAACACCGTAGCACAGCCCGCACCTGTACACGCCACACCCTAACACCATAGCACAGCCCGCACCAGTATGTGCCGCACCCCAACACTGTAGCACAGCCCCGCACCTGTACGCACCGTACCCCAACATCGTACCCCAGCACCCTCACCCAGCATCGCGTATGTACGGACCGTACCTACGCGAAAAAGACTCGTACAGAACCAGGACACTGTAAAACAGCACATTGAGGGTCAATTCGACTCGCACAACACCACAAAACACGTCAACATGACAAAATACATACACAGCCATGGACATCATGCACAATAGACAATCAAATACATGAAGAACAGCATGCAGGTTGCTAATCTACACATAGACTCATATGCACAATCCTTGACAACCATGCCAGAGATGCCGCATACACAGTGGCAAGAGACCTGCATTGACAGAGATGAGGCACCTTGGAGGCTGAGGAACACCTTTATTATTCAGGCTCACACCTATGCAAAAGCATCAACATTAACAGACTCACAGGTCTATTGGATTAACATGTGGGACCTACACCGGACACCCCCTTTGCACCACAGATGCTGTAAATGCATTGGACTGGCACACAAGTGAAGGGGGTGAGCCAAACATCCCCTGCTGCACACGGAGAGGCTGCAATTTCCCATTGAGCATCATATGGGGATGTCCCGCAATATGTCCACCCGTAGCCTCCCGTATGTTTCCGAGGAAAGTTGTACACACATTGATGCCTTCATCACAAACCACAATCCCATAACAGATGACTGTCACGAAGTGTGACTATCAATTCATGTGAGTCATGCCACATGTCATGTGCCCCATGGTGAGTCGACATATATGCATAGTTACAAAACCTGCACAGGAGCAGTGCCCACACATTACAAACAACTACCACACCCAAAAAGCCTTGCTGGAATCCTTACCCAAAGGAGAATTTTCACCATGTCCGTGCATGTAACGCTGATTCAGCACACGTTGCATTACTCATGAGGAATAGCAGGAGCACAACGATGCCACGAGCAGACAGCATGCGCAACTACCTGGGGATGAGAGACACACAAGAAGTCTTTATAAACATAGTCATCCGCATTCATGGTCATGTACTCTACATGAATAAGGTTGACACCATGCTAGTGTTCAATTGAGTGTGTCAGCTAAAATGTGTGGAATGACATCAGCACTCGAGTGACACATCAGCACACACCTCAAAGTCACTTAGCATACAGTCAGCTGGACACACACATTGCAACACATGCCACACAAGGCTCCAAGCATGCACACTCAGACACAGGGACTCACCATTACGAGAAGAAGTTGCCTATGAGCTGACTCCGGATATCCTCCTCCTCTCCTCACTTGCCTCGTGACCAAGGCCGTCATCCTCCACGTGTGGATGTTCCTGCTCATCGGGATCCAGGATGAGTGGCACAGCTTTCTCCACTGCCATGTTGTGCAGCATGCAGCACACAAGGAAGATTTTGCAGACCTTCACCGGTGCATATGGGAGGGACCCGCTGGTCTTGTGTAGGCACCGGAATCGGCTCTTCAGGAGGCCAAACGTCCTCTCAATCACTCGCCTGGTCTGCCCTTTGGCGTGGTTGTAACGGTGATCTGCAGCTGTTCTCGGGTTGCGGAGAGGCGTCACCAGCCATGGCATGTTGGGATAGCCAGAGTCCCCTACATGGAAACATCATGTAAAGAAGTGGGTCAGGAGATGCCATCACACACTAAGATACCGCTGAATACTGGACAAACAGAGTCTACTCACCAACAAGACATGCTCGTTCGTTGTGCAGCATCATTTCTGGCACCCTGCTACGCCTCATGATGTAGGCATCATGTGCTGACCCTGGAAAACATGCACAGACATGGGAAATCACCATGTTAGCAAGACACACCACAAGGGCATTAATGGAGTGGTAATGTTTACGGTTACGGAAGGCTACCTCCTGTGCCTGTGGTGGTACCAAAGCCCAATGTGTACCATCAATAGACCCAATTACATGGGTCATCCCTCCCAGGGCATAGAACTCACCCTTGATACCTGTCAACTGCTCACGACTTGGAAAATGGATGTATTCATCCAGGTGCTCCAACATGGCTTCCAAAACATCATGCAGGACACGGCTGAACATGGTCTGAGACATGCCACCCACATCAGCTATGGTCAATTGAAATGTACCGGTGGCAAAGAAATGTACGGCTGCCATCGCCTTCATCTTGGGGGTCAGCGCAGTCGGATAACTGTGTCGTGGTTGGAGGTGTGGTGCCAGCCTGTTTGTCAGGTCCACAATTAACCGTTGGGGGAATCTGTAGCGGCGTATGCAGTCACGTACCCTCATGGCAGCCAAGTCTGGCATTGGTCGGGGGAGAGGCGGTGCCCTGCAGAAAATTGGAAGGAATAACGAAGATTGAGTACATTACTACACCAATGTCAATGAACTGAGCACATGTTCAACAGCTAATACACATATGCCACATACAGAGTCTGGTCTGTGCAATACATCCTGCACACGTATGGCAGCCAGGTGATACTCCTACCAAGAGCCAGTTACAAACATGGATAGTCAAGGTCTACATGACATGCCATGAAAGTAGCTGTGGGCCAGTGTGAGTGAACAGCCAGACACATTACAGTAGTGACATACTTCCACATATGTGCATTTGAAGGATGTCATCTCGTACAGACAGCTGCCGGCAAGCTAGACGCACAGGTCACATGTCATGGAAAAAGGACAGACCACACACCTTGCCATGAAGGGGTACATGTCAAATATGATCACACAGACATTTAGACTACGCAGATATGTCCTAAGCTTGCAAGTCCCTGTTAGATGCATACAGACACACGTCACGTGTTATTCCACATGTGTCCTGGTGTGCCTAATAGTGTGACATGGGCATCTACAGACAGACACATGTTGGATGCAGCTACAGCAGATGCCGTTGACGGAACACCAACAGCAAGATCATGGGAACACATGACACACACATGACAGTCACATCGTGGCACGCTGGTAGTGAGATGTCAGGTGTCATCATCCGTGTACCTGGCATCAGGGGACTGTTGTGGGTGTTGGGGACTGTGCCATGCCAGTGATGCAGTGCTTGACAAGTTTGAAATACATGCACACATGTAAAAGGTGTGAAGGAGAAGTGCGCCACATGGTGCCCCATCACACGTGACATGTGTACACAGGTCAGCACACAACTATTGGGTCAAAACATGAGGAGACATGTGCCAGCTCACTGCCTGACACACCTAGGCCCTGCACATGATGCACTGCACTGACAATGACTTGATGTCCATCCTTGTGCGAGTCATACACCTCCCTTCCTTTCCTATGCGCCTCCTATCACCAGTGTAAGCTGTGAAACGCACCGTACACACACTCTGAGGGCGTGTGTACGGTCGTATCACTATATGGGATTTTGGTAGGAGTACGCATGTGTGCACGGACCGTACACACGTACGTGTACACACTGGTCCTATCCCCATGGTAGTGTTGGCGTAGGCGTACGCCATAGAGACACGGTCCGTACCCGTGTATGTACGGTCCATAGCACTATGGCGTACGCCTACGGCAACACTACCATAGTGCTATGGGCCCTACACACGCGGGTATGGCCCGTAGCACTAGGGTAGTGTTGGCGTAGGCGTACGCCAAAGAGATACGATCCGTACCCGCGTATGTATGGCCCGTAGCACTATGGCGTACGCCTACGGCAACACTACCATAGTGCTACAGGCCCTACACAGGCGGGTACGGCCCGTAGCACTAGGGTAGTGTTGGCGTAGGCGTACGCCATAGAGATACGGGCCCTACACACGCGTGTACGGACCGTATTACTGGAGTAGTGGTGCCCTAGGGGTACGTGTGGAATGCAACGTACCTGTGTGTGGATAGTGAAATTACATAGGGGACGCATGAGGGACAAGTAGAAGGGCCTAAATGCATGCTGGTTGTCATGGAGACCGAGTTTCCAGTTCAAAACTTTGCATCAGGTGGCCAGCAAAAGTCGGTTGGAGACAATATACTATGTTGCAAAGTGGTTGTTGATGTGACATCATGCTCAAATTTTGAACCATGCAAAGGCCCTCACTGGGGTATGTTTAAAGGGATTGGAGGAAACGTAGGATGCAAATGAGATTGACCAATCACTCTGTACTCCTGTAAATGAAACAGCCCAGCAAGGTAGATATAAGGCAGCCAGGACCCATGAGAGAGCACTTGCCTGCACAACCTTTCATTCCACACCACTGCTGCTGCTTGTGATTTCACTGGCACCATGTCCAGGTCTGTGGAGAGGGCCCAGCTATTCCCCCAAGAGGAGAATGAGGCGTTGCTGTACGTCATCCTCCCACAGTACCCCAGCCTGTATGGGAGACCAGGGGAGCAGGTGAGTGCTGACTCCACTAGCTTTGACTGTGCCCCTTTTTTGTGTCTGTCACTTCTGGCATTGTGTCCAGGTGTGACAGACATGCAATGTTGTTCATGGTGGGTCCCGGGGGGGGAATGCCTTATGTCTCCCATGCAGAGCCTGATGTGGTTCATATCTGCACTCCTCACTTGCATTGTGCTTACTGTGGCAATCACTGCATGGTGCATGCCACATTCAGCCTGGCTAGTCCTCTTGGGAATGTTGTTTCTATAGTCCTGATGTGATTCTGTGGTCCCCCCAGTGTGACAGGTGACTGTACCCACAGATGTGTGTGAGTTGAGTGTACCTGTGGTGATAGTGTCCAAATGATGTGTATGGCCCCTGGACATTGGTGTGTGTGTGTAAGTCCCCTGTCATGTGGGTGAGTGTCTATGTGGAGTGGTGCACCCCAGCTGGATGGAGGATGCATATGCCCTACCCATCTGATGTGAGCAGGGAGCCGTGCTGTGTGTCTGACATGCTGAGCAACCCCCACACCTGTGACTCCCCCCAGTCAAGTGGCACATGTGCAGAGTGATGTTTGTACCCGCAGTTGCCAATGGCAGGTGATTGTCCGGTGCCTGTGTGTGTCTGTGTACTCCGCTGCGGTTGCGTCAGTGGCCTGGGGCATGTGACTGCTTTGAGGTGCTGTCCATAATCCTGGTGTTGCTTGTGATGCACAGTGTGAGCCATGATAATTGATTCTGTCGCACCCCTCATGCCACCTGTGTACTTTAAATGCCACGTAGTGCATTTGGCCTTCCCCAGAGGATAATGTCCCTATGACAAAGGTGCAATGAGTTGGCTGCATACTATGCCCTGTTCAAACTAGAGCAATTGTTCTAATGTGTGTCTCTGTGACATGGAGCAGGTGTATTGATGTTGTCTCACTTTGTCATCCTCACAGGTAACCGCCTATGCCAAGGGGGAGATATGGAAGCGGGCTGTCAGGGCCGTGAGGTCGGTGGAGGGTCGCAGTCGGCGCCTGCCCAGGTGAGAAAACACTTGCAGGATATCCGGTGCTGGACCAGGAGGATCGCCCGGGTCCTGCTGGGGGACTCACCTCCACGCAAACACGGCAGGTGCCGGCACCTGACCCACCAAATGAAGCGTGTCCTGGCGGTGGTCTTCCCTGACATGGATAGGCGGTTACAGGAGAAGCAGCAGCAGGAAGGGGGTAGGTACATGTGTGTTTGTTGTGTGTCACCAGCTTTTGGAAGTGCTCATTCGCCTGGATACACTGCAAGGGTTTATATGTGCAGTGCATATCCTGTTCCCCAAAGTCAACTGGTCCTGTTTTCCTCCCTTCCCCTCCTTGACATGTGTTCCCTGGTCTGTGTGTAGTCACTCTTGCACAAGGTAATCTAGGCTGGCATTTAATCCAAGTGCCCAATGCTTGCAGCATCATGTGTGGGGGTGGTCTGTGACATGTGTTGGGAACTTGCCTGTGCCCTGTCCAGTTCAGTCATTTGGGGGTCCATGATTGTTGGAACTGATGCAGAGTCTCAACATAGGAGTGTTAGGCTTAAAATGAACTGCCTTGCAGCATGCATGACCGATGTTGTGGCCTCAGACATGATGTGCATGAGGGGGAGATATGCATAGTGCGGGGACGGTTGCTCTTGTTGCAGTCAGATCTATCCAGGACCATGGAGCAGTGTGGCCACTACAGTCCCCTGAGACACCTTTTCCTAGGAATCATGTGTGTCATCCAACACTGTGGACATTCTCAGTGTCTTCAGCATAGGTTGGCCTCTGTGGCATTGTACACTGGCCTCATTTGTATTTACGTAAAGTGTGCTACATGTGTACACTGTACAGGGTGACCCAATGTGGATTGTGCATCCTCACACTGGCCAGTGCCTGTGTGTCTGTGTACAACTATCTGATGATGGTTGCTTGTCAATAATATGTGTGGTCAGCCCCACGAGGGGTAGTTAGAGTGCAATTAGGATTTATTGGAGCCCATTTCTGTGATCCCTGATTAAGAGGTGTAAGTCCTTCCTCTGTCTCAATCACATTGTCTCAGGTAGGGGTGGTTTGTGCGGGCAAGGCCTACATGTCCAAACCTTATGTCTCCTTGCAAGGTCTGGCCTGTGTGTGATGATAGTCGGAACAGACACTCAACAAGTATTGACCCAGTCATGTTGTGCATGGTTTAATGTTTGTGCTTTGCAGCATGTGTCAAAAGTTAAAAGACATGGTTCCTGCTCATCCATTTTTGGCAACGGTGTGTGGTCCAGAAGCTGTGCTCAACTGTCCACAGACACTAGCTTCTCTGTATAATTCGATATCAAGTTCTTTGCTGTTGTGTCATGCTCTCCATTGTTTCAAAGTGGCATGGTGGGTCAACCAACTGTGTAGTGCAGGGCCTACATATGTGCGTAGTATTGTAGATGCTACTCATGATGCTTTTCATGCTATGCACTGTGACCTATGTAGTTTGGACTCATGTGTCATATGTATACAGGTGTCTGATTATTTCCTGTCTCTTCACCTTTCCCACAGCATCGTCGGGGGACACCGAGGGAGACACCGGCACGGACGTGGAGGAGGGATCCAGCACCGGTGCCACCAGTGCTGGGGAGTCTGGTGCAGAAAGTGGCACGGAGGGCGAGGGGAGTCAGGCGGAGGACCTGTCCAGTCCCAACACCAACTATGACACTGACGGGTCCGAGGCTGAGCTCCCAGAGGGGGCGGAGGCTGCTCCCACAGCTGAAAGCAGCAGTACATCTCTCGCTGCCCACTCCATTCCCATCACTGCCCTCCCACTTGCTCGGGTCCCTTCTGTCCGTGCTAGGTGACAACATGTCTCCTTCGTGCCAGGCACCGCACCCCCTGCCCCTGTCTCCCCTGCTGCCGTCCATGCCGAGTCTGTGGACATCCTGCGGCAGTTGCAGGTTGGTCAGACATCGCTGCTTAATGTCCTCCATGGCCACACCAGACTGATGACACAGATGGTGTCGTACATGGAGGGCATGTCAGCAGCGATGTCTGACCAACGGATGTTGCTGAGGTCCATGGACTCATCACTGACGGCAGCAGTGGGTCTCCTGCTGCGCTCCGTCCCCCCCCTGCCCCTGCACCATCCACACTTCCCACTCCCATGCCTGTCCCAAGCACACCCAGACATCCCCATGCACGCACCCCACCAGACACAGGCAGCACACCAACAGGGAAGGCCAAGCGCACACCTCCTGTCACGCACACACAGGGGGAAGTAGGCACACCCACTGGGTCGGGGGGCAAACGGCAGACACGCAGCCACAGTGGGAGTCCGCAGTCCTCATGACCCACTTCCTCCAAAACCACTCCCCTTAGCTCCCCTGCCCAACAGTCGGACAGAGAGTCCTTCATGGCCAGTCAGTCCCTCATCCCTAGTGTGACACCACGCCGCAAGCGGTTGAGGAAGTCCCCAGGCAGGAGAGTTGAGTCCCCCCCCTGTCCACACCCTCCCCCATTAGCGCTGCAACCCATCCCTCTGACCCCCCCTCCTTGGGGCCTGTGGTTCCTTCGGGTGCAGGGGAGACGCTGGGAGACCTTGCTATCGTGTGCAGCGCCATCCTAACTACCACCTTTGGCGCTGCCCCACCCCCTGTGGTGGAGTCATCCGTCCCTGCACCCACAACACCTACCCTTGCCCCTCCTGTCCCTGCAGTGCCTGGTCCTTCCCCCCCACATGATGCCCCCCCTGTGGATGAAAAGGAACTCTGAACTGTGCAGGCAAACTAGGGGAGACGGGTCGCAATGTGTCCCCACCCAGGAATTGGCATATTGGCTGGCCTATGGGCCTTGTATATAGTGTACATTTCAAATCCAATCATTTTTTATGCTGAATAAAGCATTTTGTTTTTCATTTGCACACAACTGCTTTTCTGGTATTGCTGTTGGTGCTGCTGCTACCTGAGTTGGTGATAATGTGTTAGGTGTCTGGGAAATGTTGAAGTGTGCTGCTCATGGGGAGGACCCTGGTATCTGCGTGCCATCACAAGGTCTCTGCAAATAATCTTTGGTCATGTAAGCTCTTACTGTATGGTGACATTGTCCCAAGGAGTGTTCCTTCCTCTGTGGCACCTGACTTCTTCCCTGCAGGGTGTTTCCCAATTGTTGTGCTGACCTGTGTCTACATTTCCTTGCTGTGTGAGGGATCCCTTCAACTTTGCCCATGCCTGCTCAGCAATGTCTCCGCCTGCATCGTCTGTGCCATCCTTGGTAGTCACTGTACTTGTGTATGGAGTATGTTGCCATGACTTTATGTGGACATGGTCCCTTTTCCGCACTATGCATGTGTGTACTCCCAGCCTAGCACACATGTGTTACTTGTTCTGCAGGGTATTTGGGCACCTGACTGACAATTGTGGGCATTGCATTTGTGGGTACTCCACCCTTTTCCCTCCATGGGAGGCAACAACTTGTTGGCTGCCCCAGCACCTGTACATTCCTATCAGTCCTGGAATGTGGGTGACCGTGTGTGTTCCCTTAGGCTCTCTTAGTTGAGTGGGGTTTAACATGAGGATACAGTCTTATTGCATGATCTCAGTGTGTGTATTGTGCTGCCACCGCCATGGGTGGGTATGCATGTGTAATTTGTCATCACACCCACATGTGGTGTGTTATGCAGTGGGGGAAGGACATCCATCCTCATGGGAGTGGGACACTGCTGTCAGTGATGTGTTGTCATGGCACTCTCAACACAGTCGCACATTGTGGATGCCTTCATGCACCCATGGAGTTTTGCTAATGGGAGGATGATGTACACATCCCCATGTCTCTATCCACTGCTGGGGGTCCTCTGCACCCACCCCTCATATGTCTGGGCACTGCTGGGGGTCCTCTGCACTAACCCCTCATATGTCTGGGCACTGCTGGGGGTCCTCTGCACCCACCCCTCATATGTCTGGGCACTGCTGGGAGTGATAGGCACCCACTCCTCATATTTCTGGGCACTGCTGGGAGTCCTCTGCACCCACCCCTCATATGTCTGGGCACTGCTGGGGGTCCTCTGCACCCACCCCTCATATGTCTGGGCACTGCTGGGAGTGATCTGCACCCACCCCTCATATGTCTGGGCACTGCTGGGGGTCCTCTGCACCCACCCCTCATATGTCTGGGCACTGCTGGGAGTGATAGGCACCCACCCCTCATATGTCTTGGCACTGCTGGGGGTCCTCTGCACCCACCCCTCATATGTCTGGGCACTGCTGGGTGTCCTCTGCACCCACCCCTCATATGTCTGGGCACTACTGGGAGTCCTCTGCACCCACCCCTCATATGTCTGGGCACTGCTGGGAGTCCTCTGCACCCACCCCTCATATGTCTGGGCACTGCTGGGAGTGATAGGCAGTGGCACCCACCCCTCATATGTCTGGGCACTGCTGGGAGTGATAGGCACCCACCCCTATGTCTCTGTCCACTGATGTGGATCGTAGAACGACACCCACCCACCCGCCCACACGCTCTGAAGGCCTAGGTACGGGCCGTACCCCAAATGTTGGGGTGCCGTAGGGGTACGGACCGTACCCAGGCCTTCAGAGCGTGGGTAAGGGTCCCACCACGCGTACCCCTATGTCACCCCAACAATGGTGATACGGCCAATACCCAGGCCTGAAGAGTGTGGGTATGGGTCGCACCAAACGTACCCCTACATCACCCCAAAAATGGTGGTACGGCCCGTACCCAGGCCTTCAGAGCGTGGGTACGGAACGCACCACCATTGTTGGGGTGACGTTGGGGTACGCGTGGTGTGACCCATACCCGCGCTCTTCAGGCCTGGGTACGGGCCGTACCACCATTGTTGGGGTGACGTAGGGGTACGGCCCGTACCCAGGCCTGAAGAGCGTGTGTACGGGTCTTACCACATGTACCCCTACGTCACCCCAACAATGGTGGTACAGCCCGTACCCAGGCCTACAAAACGTGGGTACGGGCCGTACCACCATTGTTGGGGTGACATAGGGGTAGGCGTGGTACGACCCGTACCCACGCTCTTCAGGCCTGGGTACGGGCCGTACTCCCAAATATTGGGGTGCCATAGGGGTACGGACCGTACCCAGGCCTTCAGAGCGTGGGTAAGGGTAGCACCACGCGTACCCCTACGTCACCCCAACAATGGTGGTATGGCCCGTACCCAGGCCTACAGAACGAGGGTACGGGCTGTACCATGCCTACCCCTACGTCACCCCAACAATGGTGGTACCGCCCATACCCACGTTCTGTAGGCCTGGGTACGGGCCGTACCACCATTGTTGGGGTGACGTAGGGGTAGGCGTGGTATGACCCGTACCCACGCTCTTCAGGCCTGGGTACGGGCTGTACAACCATTGTTGGGGTGCCGTAGGGGTACTCGTGGTGTGACCCGTACCCACACTCTTCAGGCCTGGTATGGGCCGTACCACCATTGTTGGGGTGCCGTAGGGGTACGCGTGGTGCGACCCGTACCCACGCTCTTCAGGCCTGGGTACGGGCCGTACCACCATTGTTGGGGTGACGTAGGGGTACGCGTGGTGCGACCCGTACCCACGCTCTTCAGGCCTGGGTTCGGGCCGTACCACCATTGTTGGGGTGACGTAGGGGTACGGCCCGTACCCAGGCCTTCAGAGCGTGGGTACGGGTCGCACCATGCGTACCCCTACGTCACCTCAACAATGATGGTACGGCCCGTACCCAGGCCTACAGAACGTGGGTATGGGCGGCACCACCATTGTTGGGGTGACTTAGGGGTAGGCATGGCATGACCCGTACCCACGCTCTTCAGGCCTGGGTAAGGGCCGTACCCCCATTCTTGGGGTGACGTTGGGGTTGGGGTGGTACGACCCGTACCCACGCTCTTAAGGTGTGGGTACGGTGCGTACCACAATTGTTGTAGTGACGGGACGCGTCCACGTCCACTTCCGTTGTGGAGGGACGCAGGACTTGATGGACGCGTCCCCCCCAAGTGACCAGAGCCTGGAGGTACAGTATGTACAGGGCATGTATACATTTTGCCTTGGGTGGGGGTTATGTTTCCTGCCCCTGCTGACCACCTTTGCCCCTGGGTGTTGCTCTGACCTTCTGCGGCGTCTGAGTCGGTTCCTGTGCACCAGGTCGTAGGCTATGAGGGCCGGGATGACACGTAGGATGGGGTCCATGGCTGTCTGTCGCGTACAGGTGCTCCTTCCTCGCGTCCTCCTCAATTTCCCGGCAGTTTTTGTCTGCTGTAAAATATTATCCATGCGGAGTGACGTAGGCACGAATCGTACTTGCTGGTTCGTAAAACGCTGCCTGACTCCGTCCGGACGTCACGTACGCGGTGTCCCGGATCGGAATTGTGGGTATATTTTCGCCGGTCGGTGTTTTTTACGATTCATACGGAAATGGTATTTCTGTACGAATCGTACTTGCGGGTTTGTAAGGTGGTTTTCCCCGGTACGAGTCGGACGGAGAAAACACTCCGTACGACGGTTCGTACCCGGGTTTTACAGGATCGGAATCGCCACCAAAATGTTAGAAATATATAAAAAATGATATATACATACACACACCCCTGTAGCATATATATATATATATATATATATATATATATTCAGTGAAAAAACCATAGGTTTCACACATGTTATAGTTAGCTGGACATTTTACTGATAAAAAACCAATGAAATTCCCCCGTTATAGTTAGTGCAAGGCAACTATAACTCACGCGACCGCAATCCTCTGCTGATGCTAATACTGTATTTAGACAATTATTTGCCCATGTCTTCTTCCATTAAATTTTAGCTATACATATATTACAAATATTTTTTTTTCATAAAGACACATATGTCATCAGCAGAGGATTGCGGTCGCGTGAGTTATAGTTGCCTGTACTAACTATAACGGGGGAATTTCATTGGTTTTTTATCAGTAAAATGTCCAGCTAACTATAACATGTGTGAAACCTATGGTTTTTTCACTGAATTTGCAAGGTTTTTTAAATGCTAATTCCTAACTATAACGTGTGTGAAACCTATGGTTTTTTCAGTGAATTTGTACGGTTTTTTAAATGCTAAGTTACTTTACGCCATTCGTGGCGTGCGCGCCCACGTAACGCAGTTTCGTTCCTTTACACAGTTAGTGCCGTGGATGGGCCATGTACGCACGATGCGCTTCGCGCACCGTGCGCACATGGAGGACATATTCAGCGCTTCGTTGTGAAAGTTAATCGTTTCGATTTCTAAAATAAGTTATAAGCCATGCGCAAATGGTGCTCTGCGGGCACCGTTTGCACACGGGGTGGGGAAAATGTGGAATTTTTTTTTGTTTTAATTTATTTTTACCGTACGCGTACGGTAAGCGTAATCGGCTTTTGACACATACATCAAAGCTAGGTGGTTAGAAGCTGTCTAACCAGTCCGTTTATATGTTTTTGGCCTTTGTTTATCCTCTCCCCGTCAGAGTGCAAGAGAGAGAAAATGGCGGACGCCGCTTCCTGGTTTCGAACGATTCAAATGTTTACTAAGATCTAACAGCCAATCAGAATCGCGCTCGCGCACGGCACCGTACGCGTACGGTAAGCTTACCGTAAGCGCACCGTAAGCTGGCTCAGATATATATATTGATTTAAATGCTATTTTCTCAGGAACTACTGAACAGATTTACACCAGACCTACAAAAGGCACTTCCTTGACCTGAGGACTACCTCTCTGCCAAATTTCATGTTACTCTGTTCAGCCGTTCGGGCTGTAGCTGTGTCTAAAGGTCCTATGGAAAAATGCATGGGAAAAACGCGTTTTGGGACCCCCCTTTTATCTCAGCCCCCGCTTGACGAATCCCCCCGAGACTTTCAGCGTAGGAGCGGAGCATAGCGCCCCATTAGTTTTGAAAATTTCGCGAGGATTCGTCAACCGGCGCAAAAGTTATTCCAAATAGAATGTTGCGGATTTCCTATGGAAACAGGGTCCTAACTATAACTACCTACTGGCGACCGCCAGTAGGTAATATATATATATATATATATATATATATATATATATATATATATATATATATATATATATATATATATATATCTACTGGCGGTCGCCAGTAGATAGTTATAGTTACAACCTAGTTTCCATAGGAAATCTCAAAATTCTATTTTGAATAACTTTGGCGCCGGTTGACGAATCCTCGCGAAATTTTCAAAACTAATGGGGCGCTCCGTTCAGCTCCTACCCTGAAAGTCTCGGGGTGATTCGTCAAGCAGGGGCCAAGAAAAAAGGGGGGTCCCAAAACGCGTTTTCCCCATGCATTTTTCCATAGGACATTTAGACACAGCTACAGCCCGAACGGCTGAACAGAATTACTTGAAATTTGGCAGAGGTAGCCATAAGGTCAAGGAAGTGCCTTTTGCAGGTCTGGTGTAAATCTGTTCAGTATGTCCTGAGAAAATAGCATTTAAAAGCATATATATATGTGGGCAGGGCCTAACCACACATCTCATCCTGAGATCTGATTGGCTGTCAGCACTTCATCCAAGAAGTGTTGGCAGCCATCTTGGGACCAATATAAATGATAGCACCTCATTAAAAAGCATTGCAGTTAATAGAAGGTTTTAAGACTTTAGTTACATTATAAATCATCTGTTGATGGTACCATACTCATTTTAGGAATTGTGGTATGTTCTAAGGTGATTTCACCATGTGAAAAAGCCTTCTGCTGGGATATCATGATTGAAAGAAAAATATTTTCTCATGCTTTTACCACAGAGGTTTGGAAGGTGATCTATAAGCTAAACTGAGAGCGTATTTTCTGTAAATTCACATTATCTTTCTCAGTCATGTGAGAATGAAGTCTGACATTCTCAGTAAAACATGTACATCCAACAAGGGCAGAGACTGTCAGTTGATTCCTTTGTGTTCTACTGCAGCTTCCCAGAGTATTCCAAAGAACTACTAGAGCGCTAACAGTCCTACTTATGATAAACGTAGGGCACACCTGAAGCCATCTTGCTTGGATTAAAGTGGTAACTCTTAAAACATTTAATTTAAAAAGGAACAAAATGAGGGGGTTCATTTTTCCATAAAAAGTATGATTAGTGCTGCAGAAAGAAAAATTAGGGCACATTTTGAGTGACTTCTCAAATCCTCTTCTATTTCATTAAAACATTCTGACATGCAGACTGAAACATGCACTTTCAATACCAGCAGCAGTTTTCCCTGATGAGCAGTAGCTTTACTACAGTGATCTAATGAGCAAAAAGAGTGCTAACATTCTAAATTTATGGCAAATGTGTGACACATCTGAATGCCTTCTTGATGGAATCAAAGTAAAAAACTGAAAGTATTTCCTACTGAGGAGACTGCAGTAAATGAGGAAATTAGGAAACTTCATAACAAATAAGTCTCCCAAGATGGCCACCAGAGACAAAAGAGCCCAAATGTAGCCCAAATATCACCCAGATGTAGCCCAAGTATAGCCCAATGACAGAAGTGTGCAAAACACTTATTATTTTGTGTTTTTGCAGTGTTATATAGTGCAGACTTGTCAGGTATTGGAGTGCTTTACATGAGCATTGGTTACATCACACAAGAACAAATTCATTTTGGTTGTAGACATGGGGAGACTAAGTGATTTGACCAGAATCACAGAATGTCGAGCTGAAGCAGAAACTTCAACCTGGTTCCCCAGTTGCAAAGTCTGCAGTTCTGGAAGTAACACCACATCCTCTTCCCTAAGTGCAACATTTAATCAAGTGTTCAACTGGATAAAAAAACATAAAGATAACAAATAATTTAAAAGTGCTTTGTCGCTATTTGAAAACTCAGAAAATATGTCCTTATTTTAGTCTTTTAGAGCACTAACCATAATTTTGATGCCAATAAGACCCTCTCATATATGTAATTTCTAAAGGAAATGCTCTAGGTAATTGACAATGTTTTCCCTCTGAGGCGGAAGCCGGAGGTTTGCTCTGTGTATATTGGATGTATTTAAAAAACGACTGACTGCTATACTCGTTTTAACCTCTGTAATTATTTTAATCAGGCGCTGTTTTATATTCCCGCCCCCCCACCCAGGCGAGACTAATTCGCAGAGGCTCCGGTTCATCTCTTCCCTCAGCGACGCTGTTCACGCGCTGGGGAGCTATTAGCTCGACTTTGGGCGCCATCTTGTGTTGGGAAGGCTGCCCGGTTTGCTCGGCGCCCCTCCCGCCCTCCCAAGGTACTTAATAGGCCCGTCCTCTCTTGGCCAGTAATTGACAATGTTTTCCCTCTGAGGCGGAAGCCGGAGGTTTGCTCTGTGTATATTGGATGTATTTAAAAAACGAATGACTGCTATACTCGTTTTAACCCCTCGCGGCCATCGCACGCCAGCACAACCTCAACATCATCTCCTACGCTGACGACACCCAGCTGATCCTCTCCCTGACCAACGACCCCGCCGCCGCCAGAGCCAACCTACACGAAGGGATGAAAGATGTAGCCGAGTGGATGACGACCAGCCGCCTGAAACTGAACTCAGACAAGACGGAGGTCCTCATCTTGGGCCCCTCGCCCTCCGCCTGGGACGACTCCTGGTGGCCCCCCGCCCTGGGCACCGCACCCAAACCGACGGACCATGCACGCAACCTGGGCTTCATCCTGGACTCCTCCCTCTCCATGACCAGACAAGTCAACGCCGTCTCCTCGTCATGCTTCAACATCCTGCGCATGCTACGGAAGATCTTCTGGTGGATCCCCACGGAGACCAGGAAGACAGTCACCCAGGCCCTCGTCACCAGCCGACTGGACTACGGCAACGCCCTCTACGCCGGAACCACCGCCAAGCTCCAGAAGAGACTCCAGCGGATCCAGAACGCCTCAGCCAGACTCATCCTCGACATCCCACGAAACAGCCACATCTGTGGACACCTGAGGAACCTGCACTGGCTCCCCATCAACAAAAGAATCACCTTCCGTCTCCTCACCCACGCACACAAAGCCCTACACGATCAAGGCCCGAGCTACCTCAACAACCGAATCAACTTCTACGCTCCCAAACGCCACCTCCGATAAGCCAGCCACGCCCTCGCCGCCGTCCCCCGCATCCGAAGAGCGACTACAGGAGGAAGGTCCTTCTCCTACCTGGCCGCCAAGACCTGGAACTCCCTCCCGACTGACCTGCGCTTGACCCAAGACCATCTCTCCTTCAGGAAGAAGCTCAAGACCTGGCTGTTCGAGCAGTAGCGGCACCCCCCCCCCCCAAGCGCCTTGAGACCCTACGGGTGAGTAGTGCGCTATATAAATGTCATTGATTGATTGATTGATCATGATATTCTCTGTATCTCAATTAATGTACTGACAGAGAGGGAGAGAAAACACATCTATAAATGCATCATGAGAAACAAGTTACACCAAGGAAAGTGTTACCTAGGAACACTCACGTTTACTCTTAGAGCAAGCATTCCTGCAATTACAATACAAAATCTTTTAAATGCAAAAGTAAAGAGAACAATGGTTAAACATAACATGACATTTCATATAGGTAAAATAGAATAAGATACTTCAAGCAAGCAGAGCAAGACATTTTAAGCAAAGGAAAAGCAGAGCAAGACATTTTAAGCAAAGGAAGACAAGAGCTCCCAGCTCTTGGGGAAAACCTGCACAGCCTGTTAACCTACAGACAGACGGCGAGGTAGTCCGTCGACATCTGTGGGTGCTTCCTTTTTATATCATTTTGTGGGCTCCTTTGCACGCTACATCTACCTACGTATGCTACCCAAAAGCTTTGTCTGCAGATTTTACCAGACATTTCGTCATTTACCCACTTAATGCTGACACTGGACTGGGTGAAAAGGTCAGTCTCTCAGGCCAATCGCTTATCGTAAGTTCCATAGAGCCAAGCAGAAAATAATGGGTATTGTACGGGAATTCAATATATTCATGTATAAAATCTCCTCAGTTCTCCTAACTTGACGCTCTGTGGTTGCCACTTCCTTAAAAGCGGGAAACCTGCCCAGGAAGCAAGTACCAGTCCAGGATGCAGCCTACTGTATGTCGACAGCTTCAGGGGGATGTTGAACTTTGATACCGAGCACGGAGCACTCGGGTAGGGTGGGGGCTACTAGTTTGGAGCAGAAGGCCTCGCAGACCTGCCTTCAGACTGCTATACACTAAAATTGCAGAGCTATGGTCAATTTAACAAAGAGGCCTACATATTGAACAGAAGGGCCTACACAGGGGTTTTATGCTGGCTGAGTGGTAAGGATGTCTCAGGATAATTATATAGCAACACAGGACCCGCTGGTCAATTTAATACGGCCTACAAATGCGGCTGGCAGGGCAAGGACAAGGGTCTCATACTTCAGGTGTGGACAGAACGGGCCAGGGGCCCCCTGTGATACAAAATCTACCCTCCTTCAAGGCTCTGGCAATGTAATAGACCATTGTGGGCAGAAGGAAGAGGCAATGGTAGTACAACCATACATGCCAACAGACCTGATTCAGCCAGGAAACGTCCAATGTTTTTAAGCTCAAATGGGCTTTATTTGATCTGTCTCCTGTCTACAATATCCTCTTTTTCAATGTAACTCAAAGGGGAAAATCAATACCCCAGTTTTTTTTCAAAATCTCCCTCTTACCAAGTTCAAAATGTTCGCAAGTATGGTACATTGGATCATGGAAGGAAATGGGATAGGGACATGGACTTGGATAACAGAGGACAGGAGGGACATGGAGAGGTGCACCAAACTGACCCTGCAGGGCAGGCATCAGGGTTTGCAGCAGCACAATACACCACACAGGGCATGCAGGACGGGAGTGCAGCACAACAATCCATAGAAAGCAAGAGGGAGGGGACAGGACCATGCACATGGACAACAGAGAACAGAGGGGCAAGAGGCAATGGTAGCTAGCTGACCATAATGGACAGACAGGAGAGAAAGCTGCAGCATAACAGACCATAAAGGGCAGGAGGGACGGATCAGGGGCATTACAATGGAACAGACAAGCCAGGAGGGAGGGAGTAGGGGTCTGCACATGTAAACAGAGGGCTGGGGGCAAGGGGGCAGGGCAGGAGCAGCAAGATAGCCATGAAGGTCAGGCAGGATGGGCACTAGAAGCAAGACACACCATGAAGAGCAACAGTCAGACTGTGATGGTATACACACAGACCATGGAGGGAAGGTGGGAGGGGGTCAGGGGCAGCTAACTGACCACACAGGGAAGGTGGGAGGGGCCATGGCAGCACAGAAGACCATGCATGGCAAGTGGGAGGGTTAGTGGCAGCACAATGGCCATGATGGACAAGAAGGAGGGTGCAGGGGCATGCACAAAGGACGATGGAGGATAGAAGGGAGGGTCAGGACCTGTGCACAGACAAGAAAGTTCAGGGGAAGGGACCTCACAACAGACCACACAGGGCAGGCAGGAGGAGCAGTTGCAGCACAACAGACCAGGGAGGACAGAAGGGTGTGGCAGTACAATGGACCATGTAGGACAGGAGGAAGAGGATAGGGGCATGGCTTTTGGACAGGCAGGGTGGAGGTGGCAGGGACAGGTTACAGTCATCTGACAATGCTAGGCAGGTGGGAGGGGAGTGGCAGCTCAACAGAACACTCAGAGTAGATAGGAGTGGCAGGTCCATGGGACATGGTGGGCAAAAAGGATGGAGCAGGGGCATGCACAAAGACATCGGAGGGCAGGGGGAAGGAGAATAGGGGCAGCAAGCTAAGCACAGAGTTTAAGCAGGAGGTCAATGATGGGGCATAGAATTGGGCAATGGAGGGCAGGAGGAGTGGACTGGTACATCATACTAAATTGAGGGCAGTGGCAGTACATCAGACCATGCATGGCAGGAGGGAGGAGGCTAGTCCATGGATTTACACAACAGAGGATAGGGAGGAGGGGGATGGGGCAGCAAGCTAACTGTTCAGAGAAGGCGGGTATTAGGAACTTTATTGTTTTTAAAACATTGTGTCTGTGCGAACTACTTAAAATATGAACAAGTATGCAGCATAATCTCACTTTTATTCAGGAAGAAGAGGACGTTTGTGACTGTGACTCCGGGCTCACTTGGCAGAAACACCCCCTGACCCTCCACCCCCTATCGCAAAACGTAATGCCCGTGAAAAGGGTAGGTGAACACAGTGTTATATAGAACATAGTCCTGAGAGCACGATTGAAAATGAAAACTAGATATAGTGTATGGTATAAACTATGCACCAAAAAGTGTGATATAAGATGAACCGGGCGTGAAATATAATATGCAATACATTGTGCGCAATGACAGATTCATTGGAGAGCGCGAGATAGCACAGGCACTAGCGCGTGCTATGCGATATGCGCCTTGGAGTGTAATATGCACAGGGCAGTGTTGTGTAAACTAACTAGTCTCTAAAGTTGTAATATAAAATATGTGCTGGGGAGTGTAACGTTGCATATGCACTGTGACAAAGATATGGATCCCAGATTGTAATATGTATGGCATAGCACTGTGCGTTATAACATAGGCATCGAGGAAGGCACGTTAGATGGGGCAATATAACCCGTGCGAAGACAAGTGTGGCATGACATATTCACGGGGTGGTGTTACAGTGCACATGGGCTAGAGAGTGTCATAGCATATGCACTAGCTAGTGGAATACAACACAGAGGTGTGTGGCACTCGGCAGGCAATGGTTGGTGTAACACAGCATTGGGCTCTGTCAGGAGCGCGCTGTGACTCTCAAGTGATGTTCGCCCCCTTTCCAGAGAGTAAAATAAAAAGTATTACACATCCGGCAGTGGATGTGTGTTTTATTAACCGTGAGGGGGGTTTCTTGCATAGTTTTGGTCGAATTTTTGTTGAATCCCCTTTGAATGGCTTGGTGTGCATGTGTATTAAATGTGCCCGTCAATAGCTACCCATGTTTGTATAAATAAACGACAAGGGTGTCTGCCGGGATTAGGCACGGTAGGGCATCAGACATGTCAGAGCTTCACTAGTGGTGTAAATACATTCCACGTGGATTCATTGCATGCATAGTCGCCTTTTAATGAATATCACGCAAATCGTCATGGTGATAGGTACGTACGGTTTGTCCAGCATGTCCTAGGTGTGTCTATAAATATATATTTTTTAAAAATAATAAAAAACAGTGGCCGGCCCTGGGGATTGGGGTCAAAAAAATATAATTAGGAAACAGGCCCTGGGGGATGGGGTCATCAGGGCCAATAAATTAGAATAAGAAGGGGAAACACACAGCCCCCCTTCTTAAAAAATTAAAATAAATAAAAGACTGGCATCGTGCCGGAGGCCATGACCCCTCCTCCGTGCAGCACTCTGCAAACGCGCCCCCAACAGGCATCTCCAGTATGCGCCAGGGAGCTGCGCTGCAGACAGGTGTTCTGAGGCCAAGCCCCTTTTTACACCTCTCTGCAACGCAGCTCTGTGGCGCTTACTGGAGGTACCTAGTGGTCTAGTTTGACCCTAGGGACCCTTAGGATTCAAGGGGACTTAATCTCTCAACTTAGAACAGCCACAGGGCGCGTTTACACAGTGGTGAAGGGAGGGGACGGGGCCTGAGGTGACGTGTGCAAACACGCACTATGGCACGTTTTAAATTGGGGATATCATTTCCCTTCAATACTGAGGGCGCCTGGGGGCTAACTAGCCCACCAAGTGCTTCCAGTAAGCGCCACTGAGCTGCATTGCAGAGAGGTGGTCCAGGCCGTGCCACTTTTTACACCTCTCTGCAACGCAGCTCTGTGGCACTTACTGGAGGTACCTAGTGGGCTAGTTGGACCCTAGGGACCCTCAGGATTCAAGTGAACTTAATCTCCCAACTAAAAATAGACACAGGGCGTGTTTACACAGTGGTGAAGGGAGGGGACGGGGCCTGAGTTAACGTGTGCAAAAACGCCCTGTGGCCTGTTTTAAGAGGTAGTTTTAATACCCATGCCCTATTATATACTAGGGGCTTACAGAGGAGGTCATGCTAATCACAGGGGGACCCCAACGCATAATGTTCCCTAGTGTATGTAGGTGTTTTCACTGTATTCTAAGTGTCTTTTAACATAGCACTGGCTCTAGGACTGGTTAGTCAGACTCAGTTACCACCAGTATCCGTCTGAAAAAGTTGAGGGTACAGAATGATTTTGCAACAAGGCTTCTTTCTGCTCTTCTTTTTGTTCTTTCTGCACGTTATCCTTCTCCCTGCACTTATCTTCGTATTTGAGGACATCTGTTGCTTCTTTCTGCACTTCTTTTGTTTCTTTCTGTGCATTTTTTCTTCTTTCTTCTCATGTCCTATCTCTGTAGGCATAGTTAGAAATTAGCATTTAAAAAACCTTTGAAATTCACAGAAAAAACCATAGGTTTCAGGCACGTTATAGTTAGGAATTAGCATTTAAAAAACCTCAGAAATTCACTGAAAAAACCATAGGTTTCAGGGGTGTTATAGTTAGCTGGACTTTTCACTTGTACAAAACCATTGAAATTCCCCCGTTATAGTTAGTTCAGCTAACTATAACTCGCGCGCCCGCAATGCACTGCTGATGACGTCACATATTACATCACTCATGACATGGTCAGTGACATCACTCATGACATCACTGATGACATCTCAAATGACATCACTGATGACATCACTGATGACATCATCCTTGTGATAGAGTGGCAGACCTCCTCTCACCCTAATATAACCTTTGATACACACATTCAAAAATAGAGACTAAAATTTTCAAAACAATGGACATACCAATACCAGTTACAACAACCTCTTCAGTAATTCTAAGATCCACATACACATCCACTCATTCACCAACAGTCCTATACAGTCACTCATACATGTACTCACTCATCATATGTACTCATACACCTATACATCCTGTTACACAATGCCACTCATCCATAGAGCTACTCACACACATAGTCACTCATGCTAATAAAGAATCAAACATACATTTACTTGCATATACAGTTATACACACACCACCACACTTACTTCTACGGAAACTTACACATACTTAGTCTTTTAAACAATCACGTATAGAAACACATACTTATTCATACAGGAACTCTTTCAATCTCTCACTCTCACATATACTCACATATATACACCAATAGTCATATATACTAGTTTAAAACATATGTAGTTACTCATAAATATACTATTGAGACAGACATTCACTCACTAACACACCCATACACACACTCATCCACCCATACAGTCCTGCACACATGCTGTGTTCAACACATACACACAGTGAGTCACTCATTCATGCACCTATGCATTACGTAATATCCCCCACCGAACCATGCAGACACTCAGACTGATACTCAAAAAACCAACTAATAACCTATATAGACACCCATGTAGCTACTCACCAACCCATGCAGCCACTTATACACAAAGTGAGAGACTGATACAGATATTTACATATTTAAACATTACTCACTAAGCCATGTATTCACTATGATACACTTAATCAGTCAGTTACACAATACATTTTTCAAAAACAAATCATCCATTTAGACACTTATATACCCATTTATTCTTCCATCGACCTTGAGATATACATATATAAAACATATTTAATTTTCAGAAAAACACATATTCACTGGATGATGTAATCAGTGATGTCATCAGTGATGTCATTTGAGATGTCATCAGTGATGTCATGAGTGATGTCACTGACCATGTCATGAGTGATGTAATATGTGACGTCATCAGCAGTGCATTGTGGGCGCGCGAGTTATAGTTAGCTGATCTAACTATAACGGGGGAATTTCAATGGTTTTGTACAAGTGAAAAGTCCAGCTAACTATAACACCCCTGAAACCTATGTTTTTTTCAGTGAATTTCTGAGGTTTTTTAAATGCTAATTCCTAACTATAACGTGCCTGAAACCTATGGTTTTTTCTGTGTATATATATATATATATATACATTTGAGCAAGTTCGCGGAGGCGATTGAAACGCATAGGGGCGGACACTTGTCTGCACTATTTATGGAATATTCAAATAAATCTATTATGCATCTGTGAGCCCTCTTACCTTGATGTTTGTGAACAGTCCAGTGAAATAACGATGCCTGGTCTGACTAAGTTTAGGAAACTTTGCTGCTTTGATTGTAATAGGGATTCCCGGCTTGAGGACTTTTGTCCGATTCCTTCGGTTGGAACTCCCACTTACGAGCTCTATTTTAAAAATGGTGTTGGCCCCATTGCCTTTAACGAGGCATGGATCCGATACACGAAGAATGATGGGGTTTTAAAATGGCCAGAAAATGGTAGTTTTGAGCCTGACATACTAGATAATTTGGAAGCTATTTTATTTAAAAGAAAAGCCCGGCCGGCAATGTTTGACTCTTTCTGCCTTTGGCGTAAGGAAGCCAAACAGAGAAAAATTAAGCAAGAAAAACGAGATAGGAAAACACAGGGTATGACAATTATACAGGCTGCTCAACAATTTAAAGATGATGAAGTCGATAATGCAATGGAAATTTCAGAGAGACAGCATCATATGGCGATAGATAAATGCTATCCGATTTGCCAGCTTCCCCTTCCGCTAAAAGAAAGGATTCAG
The DNA here is from genome assembly GCF_964204655.1 of Triturus cristatus. NCBI lineage: Eukaryota > Metazoa > Chordata > Amphibia > Caudata > Salamandridae > Triturus > Triturus cristatus. The sequence continues at coordinate 164,475,591 of NC_140585.1, forward strand.
AGGAAGATTCCTTGATGTCTCACTGATTGAGATTGCCTCCGCCCTATGTACAAGGTGCTAATGCACCCCCGTTGTTTCAGCCTGCTCAGCCACCAGCTGCGCCTCCGCTTGCTCCGACTCTTCCACATTTGCCCCCTCAAGTGTTGCCGCCTCTGCCAGCTTTGCCTTCAACTACTTTGCCTTCATCTTCTTTGCCCTCTGCTCCCCCGGTAATTACCGATTCCTTTTCAGTTAGTTCGCCTAATACTTTGTCCCCTATCCTTATGTCCAATTCTCCGTCTATGCGTAAATGACTCACAGATACGGTCTCTGGTCTTTTATCTCCTTTCTTTGAGGCTTTAAATGTGTCCCCGGCTTTTTTCGAAGACAGTCTCGTAGTCAGTTCCCAGCTTTCGAAGACCGAGAAAGGTTAAACTCTCTCGCTCGTAAATGGATTGAGAAGGGTTCCCAGTATAATGTGCCCGACATTATGCCTACCTTTTCACAGTGGAATGCGCCTACGCAGAGATATGTTTTTAATGTCATGTGTGATACTCTCGTTTAAGGATGGGAGGATATGGATTTGGGTTCGGTTCCTCAGGGTCTGTTAGATGTTCAAGCTGATTTTGATAAGGGTCTCATTGTGGGTTCCAAGGTTGAGAACGCCGTAAAGCGACTTGTTACCTTTAGAAACTTATTTACCTCTCAGACTTTTCTCGACTCCGATCCCTCATTTAGGTTGACACTGAAAAATTATCCAATGAGAGAGGTTCCTCCAGTATGGAGAAAAGAGGATCCAGCAGCAGGTGCTAATCTAGCTATTCCTGCTCACTTCCAGCGTATATGGGTACATGTTCCCTGGAAAAGATCTGAAGTTTTGGCTCTTAAACAGTCTCTACCGGATCCTCGTAAGAACCCTGCAGGTTATTATAAAGAATTGTCACAGACTGTTGATGCCTGTATCATGAATTTAGCAGACATTGACATGTTGATGGGGAATGTAGTCCCACAAGCATTATGGACTAAAATTCGTAAAGAGAATCATGCCCAAGAATTAGGTGGAGATTGGGATGCTATAACTGCCGCAGATAGAGACCAAGTGGGTGGTGCGAAGCCTGATGCTTTGATTTCAGAACTCCCTGGTAGGATTATTACATTAATGAAAACGATGATGCCTGCCTTGAGAGTTAACTGGGATAAACTAGCCGCGTGCAAACAGAAGAAAGATGAGAGTGTCTCCGATTTCTTCACTCGTTTCGAAGAAACATTTATTGATCACAGTGGTCAGGATATGACTCTGGAGGGTGGACAGCGATTATTTGTAGATAAGTTTGTGTTCAACCTGCTTCCCGAACTGTCACACAAGTTAAAAGACTCCGAGAGTTCATGGGCTGTTTCTTCTTCAGCCCAGATATTGGCTACTGCTCAGTATTATGAAAATAGGGATAAAGAAGAAAAATATAAGCAAGAGAAAAAGACTTAAGAATTAAAAACTAAAGTTCTCTTGCAACAGGCTTATCCACCTCGTTATGCTCAGCCCCAGTTTCAACAGCCTCCACAGTTTCAGAGGGTGTATCAAAACCTGAGCCATATATTCCGCGACCTTTGTTAGGTCCTAATCAATGTGCCTATTGTAGGGAGGAAGGTCATTTTAAGAATAGTTGTCCGGTTTTATTGCAGCGTAATGGCACACCATCTGCTTCACGAGGTCGTGGTGGCCTCCAGTCAGTAAACAGAGGTAGAGGTCGAGGTATGTTGACTCAGGAACAGCGTTCCCTTCCTCCTCCTAATTCCGTGAACTACTTTGATCAGCAAAACATTTGGTCTACACAGTACTACAATGAGGATTGTTATGTTGAAAGCGATAATGAAGGTCTTCATGCTAACTAGGACAGCCATGGACGAAGTAAGGGAGTTGTGTCGATTCCAGTAGATCAGAGTGGACCTTATGTTAATGTCACTACAATGGGTGTTTCAGAGCCATTTCTTTTAGATACTGGTGCGATGAGAAGTTCTATCATTCATTCAAAACTCCCTGGGGCACCTTTGTCTGGCTTAACGAATGTATCTGTGGGTTTTTCTGGTGCCCCAGTTCGTAATCCGGTCTCTGGCCTTTTGCCTATTTCAATTGGCCCTTATGATTTAGAAGCTCCGCTTCTCTTAATGAATGGTTGCGGCGAGAATCTATTGGGCTTAGATCTACTAAAAAGAATACATGCCACAATATCTTGTTCTCCTTCTGGTGTATATCTTACTCTAGGACAGAGATTGACTTCTCCAATGTATTTGTCTAAAGATCAATTCCCACCCGAATTGCTCTCTCTTCCTGTGACGCTTTGGGCTACAGGTCCAAATGATGTTGGTTGTCTTGTGATTCCACCATATGTTGTTACTCTCAAGCCCAATGCTGAATTGCTACGCGTTCCTCAACATAGAATTTCCACTGAAGTTGAAAAAGCGCTTTTGGAAATCATTCATGATTTGATTCAGAAGGGAGTGGTTGAGGAAACGAGAGGAAACATATGTAATAGCCCTATTCTTCCTGTTCTTAAATGCACTGATCCTTCTCAGCCTCCTGTTTATCGTTTTGTGATTGATCTTCAGGAGGTAAACAAAATTGTTGTACCACAGTTTCCAGTTGTCCCAGATATCACTGCGCTGTTGACAATGATACCTTCCACAGCGGTTTGGTTTTCTGTTATCGATCTTAAAAATGCTTTCTTTAGTATTCCCATTGCCGAAGAAAGTAGAGATATTTTTGGCTTCTCTCTTGGAGGCCGAAGCTTCCGGTTCAAGCGCGCACCTCAAGGCTATTGTGAAAGTCCTTCTATTTATAGTCAAGCTCTGAAATGTCATCTTGATGCTTTTTCTTTGCCGTCTGGTGCTGCTCTTATTCAGTACATGAACGACTTGTTGATTGCTGCTGATTCAGAGGAGATATGTAAGAATGTGACGATTGTATTGTTGCGACACTTGTCCGATCATAAGGTTTCACCTTCCAAGCTACAATATGTTCGTCAAGAGGTTACCTACTTGGGTCATATCTTGTCAAAGAAGGGAAGACGATTAACCCCAGAACGTATCCAAGCATTTGCGCAAATGTCTGTGCCATCCACACAAAGAGAGGTACGTGCCTTCCTGGGCATTACTTCCTATTGTAGGCAGTGGATCCCTAACTTTTCTCTGTTGGCCAAACCTTTGTTGGCACTCACTTTGAAAGATTCGCCTCAACACCTTCCGTGGACTGACGAATGTCAGAGGAGTTTTGCTGACTTACGTGCTGCTCTGTGTTCTGCTCTTGTACTAGGTACTCCTGATTATAGTAAACCTTTTGCGCTCTATGTTCATGAAAAAGGTTGTGCGTTGTCAGTCTGAACGCAGCGATTTGGAGACAAACAGCGGCCATGTGCCTATTTTTCGGCTACGTTAGATCCAGTAGCTAAAGCATTGCCTCGCTGTCTTAAAGCGACAGCAGCAGCAGCTATTTCCATTCGTCAATCAGCTGGAGTGGTGCTAGATAATACTCTCATTGTTATGGTGCCACATGCAGTGGATACTTTGCTAAACAGAACAAAAACACAGCATCTTACGAGTGCTCGTTTGACTGGATATGAGCTGACGCTTTTGGCTAGTCACATACACATCAAACGATGTAACACTTTAAATCCAGCTACTTTGTTGCCTCTTCCAGAAGAGAAAGGTGTTCAAGAACAACATGATTGTTACTGATGAAGAGACAAAAGGTAGAATTGACTTGACAGATACGCCATTAGTGAATCCGGATGGAACGCTATGGGTAGATGGTTCTTGTTTTAAGCTCCCTAATGGAGAGACAACTTCATCTTATGCGGTTACTACTATGCATACAGTTGTGGAAACAGCACGCATCAGACATAACTCAGCTCAGGCAGCCGAACTGATAGCCTTAACCAGAGCGTGTGTGTTATCCAAGGGAAAAAGAGTGAACGTGTATACCGATAGCCAATACGATTTTGGTGTAGCGTTCAATTTCGGACGTCTGTGGAAAGAAAGGGGATTCCTTACTTCCCATGGCACTAAGATACAACATGGTCAGTTGGTGACTTACCTTCTTGAGTCACTTGCTTTGCCTACCCAGATAGCAATTGTGAAGTGTAGTGCGCACAAGAAGATTACTGATGATGTTGGTCGTGGAAATGCATTTGCGGACGAGGTAGCTAAAAAGACAGCCAGAGATGCTACAAGTCACATGTATGTTGCGGGCCCTGCAAATTGGGTCAGGGAAAGAGGAATGTATGAAGACACAGTAGAGAGTGTGAGATCAATTCAAGAAGAGGTGACAGAGAAAGAATTGAGTAAGTGGAAAGAAAGTACAGGAATGTTAGATGAGATGGGTTGTTGGGTAGAATTGTCAGAGCACCAACGTTGGCTGTTACCAGACGCCTATGTACTAACTGTAGTTACTATGGCGCATGGTCCAGCCCACCTAAGTGCGAAAGGAATATGCAAGCTTTTGGCTCCAGTGTGGCAGAATGAGGGAATACCAAAGTGTGCAGAAAATGTAGTGAAACATTGTATCATTTGCTTAATGTACAATCCAGGAAAGGGAACCCCAACTCCAGCAGGTCATTTTGCTCTTCCAACCTATCCATTTGAGGTGTTGCAAATCGATTACATTCACATGGAACGATGCAACAATCTCAAATATGTTCTAGTGGTGGTATGTGCCTTTTCCAGATGGATAGAGGCATATTCCCTGAAAGACAATACTGCTATATCCACAGCCAAAATACTTTTAAAGGAGTTTTTCCCTAGATTTGGCTTGCCGCGCATTGTCTGGAGTGACAATGGGAGTGAATTTGTGGGCCAAGTCATGCAAAAAGTTTGTGCGGGTCTTGGCATCAAACAAAAATTCCATGCGGCAAACCATGCAGGGTGACCCCCTGTGCCCCCACAGCCGGTCGCTCCTCATCCCTGCTCTGCCGCTGCTGGCCGCTTCCTGCTGCCTGCCTGACCTCTGCTGCTGACGCCGATTCCGCTTCACCGCTGCTGCCCTTCGCCTCCCGGTAGGTGCTGCCTCCTGCTCCCTGCCGACCGCTGCCCCGCTTCTTTCCGCTCTCTCTCACCGCCGCCGCTGACCCTGGGTAGCTTCCCTCATTTTTTCCCGCCGCTGACCCCACTGACCCGCCTCCCCTCGCAGCCCATTGGCCACCCCGCTCCCGCCTCCCAGCTGACCCTCCCTCCCAGCTCCTTACTTATGACGCCCCCTGAGCGACCGCGCAGCGGGAGCACCGATTGAGCGCCGAAGGTGCGCCAAAGGTAAGCCCGTCCGCGCCCAGCGCCAGATCCCCTGGACCCCGCGTCTGCCCCCCCCCGCAGGACCTACAAGGCCGCCACACTCAACGCACTCAACACCGGCCGAACCCCCGGATGCTACCGAGCTACCCCTCGACACACTCATGGACCCTTCATCTGCCGATCATGCAACTTCTCCTGCCTCCGAACGTGCACCGCGCCCACCAAGAAGGACAACAGCAACCACCTCAAGTGCATCCTGATCAAAACCCGCTCCGTCCACAGACATGCCGTGGAACTCTGGAACCTCTTCGACACCGCATCTCCAGACGTCACCTTCCTCACGGAAACCTGGATGAACGCCTCCTTAGCCCCCGACATCGCCATCGCCATCCCGGACAGCTACAAGATCATCAGGAGGGATCGCGTCAACCAGACTGGAGGAGGTATCGCCATCGTACACAAAAGCACCATTCGCATCTCGACTGACACCATCGACTCACTCAACACCGCCGAGCACCTGCACTTCCAGATTCACATCGACCCCAAGACTACCCTAAGAGGCACCCTCATCTACAGACCCCCGGGACCGCGCACACAATTCTGCGAAGACATCACAGACTTTATCAGCCCACACGCCCTCCCATCCACCGACTACATCTTCCTCGGGGACCTCAACTTCCACCTGGAGAACAACAAGGACCGCAACACCACCGCCCTGCTGGACAACCTCACCAACCTGGGACTCAAGCAACTGGTCAACACCCACACCCACTACGCCGGCCACACGCTCGATCCCGTCTTCTCATCCAGCAAGCACATCACCTTCAGCCATTCCACCGGACTTCACTGGACTGACCACAGCTGCGTCCACTTCAGTTTCAGAAAGAACACGGTCCACCACCACCCGAAGCCGGTTCCCCACAGAAACTGGAGCAGGATCACGGCCGACCAGCTCGCCACCTCCCTCAGCCAGAGCCCACCTGTCAGGACAACGGACCCCAACGCAGCAGCCCGCAACTTCACACAGTGGCTGACCGCCTGTGCCGACGACCTCGCCCCACTGAAGAACCCACTCACCAGGCCCAGAAGCAAGAAGGCCCCCTGGTTCACCGAGGAACTCAAGGACTCCAAGAAGGCCTGCCGCATCCTGGAGAAGGCCTGGCTCCTCGACAAAACCACCGACAACATGACCGCCCTCAAACACGCCACCCGCAGACACCACCAGCTCATCCGCACCACCAAGAAGAAATCTCTGAAGGAACGACTGGACAACAACGCCCATGACAGCAAGGAGCTCTTCAACATCGTCAAGGAGTTCTTCAACCCCAGCACCGGCAACAAAGACATTACTCCTTCACAGGACCTCTGCGACTCCCTCGCCTCGTACTTCCACCGCAAGATTGCCGACATCCACAACAGTTTCGGTGCTCCACCCCCGCACTCATCGGTCGAACCCACGCACCCCGCCGCCACCCTCCAGACATGGACCGAGGTGACCACCGAAGACACGGCCCGCATGATGAACACCATCCACTCCGGATCTCCGACCGACCCGTGTCCCCACCATATCTTCAACAAGGCAGACTCCATCGCACCCCACCTCCAAGACATCATCAACACCTCCTTTGACACAGCCACCTTCCCGGAGAGCTGGAAGCATGCCGAGCTCAACGCCCTGCTGAAGAAACCAACAGCGGACCCGACCGACCTCAAGAACTTCCGCCCCATCTCACTCCTTCCTTTCCCTGCCAAAGTCATCGAGAAGGTCGTCAACAAGCAACTGTCCGCCTTCCTCGAGACGAATGGATCCCTCGACCCATCGCAGTCCGGATTCAGAGCCAACCACAGCACCGAGACCGCCCTCATCGCAGCCACCGACGACATCCGAGCCCTGCTCGACAACAGGGAAACAGCGGCGCTCATCCTGCTGGACCTCTCCGCAGCATTTGACACTGTCTGCCACCGCACCCTAGTCCAACGCCTCAATGACACCGGCATCCAAGGGAAGGCTCTGGAATGGATCACCTCATACCTCGCCGGCAGAACACAGAGAGTACGCCTCCCTCCGTTCTGCTCTGAGGCCACAGAAGTCATCTGCGGCGTCCCGCAAGGATCGTCGCTCAGCCCCACCCTCTTCAACGTCTACATGAAACCCCTCGCCGCCATCGCATGCCAACACAACCTCAACATCATCTCCTACGCCAACGACACCCAGCTCATCCTCTCCCTCACCAGAGACCCCGACACCGCCAAAGCCAGCCTACACGAAGGGATGAAAGACGTCGCCGAATGGATGACCATCAGCCGCCTGAAACTGAACAGAGACAAGACAGAAGTCCTCATCCTTGGACCATCACCCTCCGCATGGGACGACTCCTGGTGGCCCCCGGCCCTAGGCACCGCACCCAAGCCAACGGACCATGCACGCAACTTGGGCTTCATCCTGGACTCCTCCCTATCGATGACCAGACAAGTCAACGCCGCCTCCTCATCATGCTTCCACACCCTCCGCATGCTCCGCAAGATCTTCCGATGGATCCCGACCGAAACCAGGAAGACGGTCACCCAGGCCCTCGTCATCAGCCGACAAGACTACGGAAACTCCCTCTACGCCGGAACCACAGCCAAACTTCAGAAAAGACTCCAGCGTATCCAGAACGCCTCCGCCCGACTCATCCTGGACGTCCCCAGTCGCAGTCAAAACTCATAGTCAAAACTCAGGGATGCGTACATACACCCATGGAGTCGTGGGCATATGCTAATGATGTACACACCCCCATGTCTTTGTCCACTGCTGGGAGTCCTCTGCACCCACCCCCTTGTCTCTGTCCACTGCTGGTAGTGATGTGCACCCACCCACATATGTCTGTCGACTGCTGGGAGTCCTCTGCACCCACCCTTCATATTGCAGGCCACTGCTGGGAGTCATATACACCCACCCACATATGTCTGTCCACTGCTGGATGTCCTCGGCACCCACCCCTCATATTGCAGGGCACTGTTGGGAGTCATAAACACCCACCCATATATGTCTGTCCACTGCTGGGAGTCCTCTGCACCCACCCCTCATTTTGCAGGCCACTGCTGGGAGTCATATACACCCACCCACATATGTCTGTCCACTGCTGGGAGTCATATACACCCACCCATATATGTCTGCCCACTGCTGGTAGTGATATGCACCCACCCCCATGTCTCTGTCCACTGCTGGTAGTGATGTGCACCGACCCACATATGTCTGTCCACTGCTGGGAGTCCTCTGCACCCACCCACATATGTCTGTCCACTGCTGGGAGTCCTCTGCACCCACCCCTCATATGTCTGGGCACTGCTGGGAGTCCTGTGCACCCACCCCTCATATGTCTGGGCACAGCTGGGAGCCCTGTGCATCCACCCCTCATATGTCTGGGCACTGCTGGATGTCCACTGTACCCACCCCTCATATTGCAGGCCACTGCTGGGAGTCATATACACCCACCCACATATGTCTGTCCACTGCTGGATGTCCTCGGCACCCACCCCTCATATTGCAGGCCACTGCTGGGAGTCAAATACACTCACCCATATATGTCTGTCCACTGCTGGGAGTCCTCTGCACCCACCCATATATGGCTGTCCACTGCTGGGAGTCCTCAGCACCCACCCATATATGTCTGTCCACTGCTGGGAGTGAGGTGCACCCACCCATATACGTCTGTCAACAGCTGGGAGTCCTCTGCACCCACCCCTCATATTGCAGGCCACTGCTGGGAGTCATATACACCCACCCATATATGTCTGTCCACTGCTGGTAGTGATGTGCACCCACCCATATATGTCTGTCCACTGCTGGTAGTGACGTGCACCCACCCCCATGTCTCTGGCCACTGCTGGGAATCCTATGCAGCCACACACCCACCCACCAACCCCCTTGGTGCTGTACACTGCTCTCCTTGACCTGCACACACACCAATATAATGGTGATATGCTGCACCAGGCCATACAACACCATTCGTGGCGTGTGTACGCCTTGTATCCCAAGTGTACTGGTGCCGTAGGGTTACCCTCGCCCCCCTCGCCCCCCCTTTGCCCCTGGGTGTTGTTCTGATCTTCTGCGGCGTACGCGGCGGTTTCGGTGCACCAGGTTGTAGGCTAGGAGGGCCAGGATGACATGTAGGTTGGGGTCCATGGCTGTCCGTCGCGTACCGGGGCTCCTTATTCACGTCGTACTCAATTTCCCGGGAGTTTTTGGCTGCCGTAAAAAATAAGCCGTGCGAAGTGACTTAGGCACGAATCGTACTTGCTGGTCCGTAAAACGCTGCCTGACTCCGTACGGACGTCACGTACTCGCTGTCCTGGATCAGAATAGTTGGTATTTTTTAGCCGTACGTAGTTTTGTACTAGGGGTGGGCGGAATTTGCGAAAGTGGCTTTCGCAAATTATCGCGAAAATGTTACAAATCTCCGCAAACACGTGGAAATATCGCGAAGATGCGGAAGTTTTTTCCCGCGCGTTCGCGGTATTTTCTGCGTGGTCGCGGCTTGCCAACTTACCCATGCGGTTGCTCGCGGGCACGGCCATCTTGTTTTCACTCTTCTCGCGGTGCATGATCGCGAGAAGAAAGACGTGATCGCGTGACCAATGACATTACTGCGGGCGCGAACTGTCGCGAGGCAGCACAAATGGCTACCAACAATCCAACATCTCGTGGAGAACGTGACCGGATCGGGAAAACTTGTCGGCGAACGCGGGGATTCAGGTAAGGCGATCGCGCGCGCGTGAGAATGTATTATTTTACAGCGCGAGCAAGAAACAAGTTATCGCTAAGCTGCGGAATGTGGAAATTTTGACATATTCGGGCTTTCCGCGGAACGCGACAATGTCAAATTATCGCAATTTCCGCAAGCGGAACGGAAATTTAGCCCAGGCCTATTTTGTACGATTCGTACGGAAATGGTATCGTACACACATGCGTGCTCCTACGGCACTACTCCTATAGTGATACGGACCGTACCCACGACGTGAGTACGGTTCATACCACGCGTACTCCTACGACACTACTCCTATAGTGATACGGACCGTACCCACGACGTGAGTACGGTCCGTACCACGCATACTCCTACGGCACTACTCCTATAGTGATACGGACCATACACACGCTCTCAGAGCATGTGTACGGTCCGTATCACTATAAGATTGGTGCCGTAGGAGTACACGTGTGTGTACAGAGCGTACACACACGCGTACTCCTACGGCACTACTCCTATAGGGATACAGACCGTACACAAGCTCTCAGAGCGTGTGTACGGTGCGTTTCACACGCTTACACTGGTGATAGGATGCCGGGTCTGGTGGCTCAGTGGACTAATGCGTCTGCTGCAGGGGCCTGTGTTCGACCTCATGGTCACAGGTTCAAATCCCGGCGGGTCCACTCAGTCTTTCATCCATCTGAGGTCGATAAAATGAGTACCATTGAGTTGGGTAACAATAAACATCTGTTATTCAGCGCCAAGATACCCGTAGTGGTGAACGTGCGCTTTACAAATACACGTGTTATGTTTTTATGTTATTTTCACATGAGGACATATCTGCGTCGTATCAATGTCTGTGGTTTATGTTTTCACGTGAACCCCTTCATTGCAATGTGTTGGATCTGTACATTTGACATTCCATGTGACCTGTGCGTCGAGCTTGCCGTCAGCTGTCTGTATGAGATGACATCCTTTAAATGCAGCTATGTGGATGTATGTCACTCCTGTGATGTCTCTGGCTGTTCACTCAGACTGGCCCCCAGCTCGTTTCAGGGCATGTCATGTCGACTTGCCAATCAAGGGATGTATCTTGGTTTTTGTAGGAGTCTCACCAAGCTGGCATACGTGTCCTGGATGTATTGCACAGACCAGACTCTGTTTTCATCTGATGTGTAGTAGCAGTTTAGCATGTGCTCTGTTCATTGACATTGATGATGGCATGCTCTAAATCTTCGGTATTCACTTCAATTTTCTGCAGGGCACCGCCTGTCCCCCGACCAATGCCAGACTTGGGTGCCATGAGGGAACGTGACTGCATCCGACGGTACAGATTCACACCACAGTTGATTGAGGACTTGAGCGCCAAGCTGGAACCACACCTCCAACCGCGACACAGGTATCCCACTGCGCTGACCCCCAAGATGAAGGTGATGGAAGCCCTACATTTTTTTGCCACCAGTACGTTTCAATTCACCATGGCTGATGTTGGTGGCATGTCCCAGACAATGTTCAGCCGTTTCCTGCATGATATTTTGCCAGCCATGTTGGTGCACCTTGATGAATTCATCAATTTCCCTACTCCTGAGGAGTTGACAGGTGTCAAGGGTGATTTCTATGCCCTGGGAAGGATGCCCCATGTCATTGGGTCCATTGATGGGACACATGTAGCTATGGTACCACCACAGACACAGGAGGTAGCCTATCGCAACCGTAAACATTACCACTCTAATAATGCCCTTGTGGTGTGTCTTGCTAACATGCTAATTTCCCATGTCTGTGCATGGTTTGCAGGGTCAGCACACAATGCCTACATCATCAGGCGTAGCAGGGTGCCACAAATGATGCTGCGGCTGCACAACGAACGGGCATGTCTTGTTGGTGGGTATACTCTGTTTTGCCTGTGTGTTGCGGTATCTTTTGCGCTTACGGCATCTTCTGACCCACTTTTTTACATGATGTTTCCATGTAGGTGACTCAGGATATCCCAACATGCCATGGCTGATGACACCTTTACGCCACCCAAGATCAGCTGCAGATCACCACTACAACAATGCACAATACAAAAGGCAGACAAGGCGAGTGATTGAGAGAACTTTTGCCGGTGCCTTCACAAGACAGGCGGGTCCCTCCCAAATGCAACGGTGAAGGTCTGCAATATCTTCCTCGTGTGCTGCATGCTGCACAACATGGCAGTGGAGAAGGCAGTGCCACTCATCCTGGATCCTGATGAGCAAGAACATCCACCCGTGGAGGATGAAGGGCTTGGTCACGACACAAGTGATGAGGAGGAGGATATCCGGAGTCAGCTCATACGCAACTTCTTCTCATAATGGTGAGTCACTGGGTCTGAGGGTGCACGCTTGTATCCTTGGGTGGCATGTGTTGCAATGTGTGTGTCCAGCTGACTTTATGCTAAGTGACTTAGATGTGTGTTCTGATGTGTCACTTGAGTGAGGATGTCATTCCACACATTTTCCCAGAAACACTGTCTTTTAAATTAGCATGGGGACAACATTGTTCAGGTTTAGTAAATGACCATGTATGCGTAGAAAACTATTTGCGCTGACTTCTTGTGTGTCTGTCATTCCCAGGTACTTGCACATGTTGTCTGCTCGTGTCATCGTGGTCCTCCTGCTATTCCTCATGAGTATTGCAACGTGTGGTGAATCAGCGTTCCATGCACGGACACGGGGAAAGGTCATTTTGGGTAAGGATTGAAGCAAGGCAATGTTTGGGGTGGTACATGTTTGGAATGTGTGGGTACTGCTCCTGTGCATGTTGTGTTCCCATGCATACATGTCGACTCACCATGGGGCAAATAACATGTAGCATGACTTCCATGAATTGATAGTCACCCTTCCTGACATCATCTGTAATGGCTGTAGGATTCAGGTGAAGGCATCAATGTGTGTAAAAATTCCCTCGGAAAACTATGGGATGCTACGGGTGGACATAGTGTGGGACATCCCCATGACAGGCTCAATGGGGAATTGCAGCCTCTCCGTGTGCAGCAGGAGGTGTATGGCTCATCCCCTTAACTTGTGTGCCAGTTCATTTGGATTTACAACATCCGTGTTGTGAAGGGGGTGTCCAGCGTAGGTCCCACATGTTCAGTCAATTGACCTGTGAGTCTGTGCACATAGATGCATTTCCCTTAGTGTGAGTGTGAGTAATAAAGGTGTTTCTCACACTCATAAGTGCCTCATCTCTGTCAATGCAGGTCTCTTGCCACTTTGCATGCGTCATCTCTGGCATAGTTGTCAAAGATTGTGCCTAGGAGTGTATGTGTATTTTGTCAACATGCCTGCATTTCTTCATGGATAATGATCTCTATTGTGCATGAGGTCCATGGGTGTGTATGTTTTTGTCCAGGTTGCTCACCCCAACAGGCCGGACATGCCTGCTGAGGGTGTGTCTCCTGTGCGCAGATCGGCATTCTGTTCCCTGATCCTGTGTCAGTCATCTTTGGTGATTGTTCAGCCATTTTCCCTGGGTGACCCATGAGTAACCTGACACTCCTTCCTTTACGTACGCCTGTTGCAATTGTTGTTCTTTCTGACCTCCTTGTCTTTGTGTGCTACTTTCAGCCTAGTTTCCAGTACATGCCGCCTGCTGCTGCAGGTCCTGCGGCAAGGGCCCACCAAGTTCCCAGATTCTGCAACCCACACGCCTCCAAGATGCTCCTCCATTCCTCCCTCCACCCATTCATTGGGCTGTCATCAGCTTGTCTGTGCCACTGTTGCCGCCACGCGGTGCCAAAGACAGGACCGTCAGCGCATGCAACGTGCACATTGCACGACACTCATGTCCTTGCATGACCCACATCACACAACAGTCTCATGTTGCAGCCACCCCCCAAGCAATGTGCAACCAAAATTCAACCACATGCTCTCAGCCATGCCCTAAGCGTGCACACGACCCCTTTGCATGCTGAGTGTGCAACTCCAACTGCCTACACAGCGCTGCCCCACCTTCCAGGCACGGGCACACCAACCAGGTCATGTCCCTCAAACTCCACACCAGCTCCGTCCAACAGCACGCCACTGGACTCTGTTACCTCCTCGACACAACAGGACCACACATCACCTTCATGACAGTGACGTGGATAAAAGCATCCGCAGCACACAACTTCTTAATTGCCATCCCAGACGGCTACAGGGACAACACTAAAAATCCCGGGGGATGAATTGATATTTATTCCCAAGTACGCACTCAGGGTCACTAATCGGGTTGGCACAAACCCCCTGCAAACCCTCAGAGTAACACTCATCTACAGATCTCCAAGCCTACATCCACAATTCAGCAATGCCATCAACACGTCCATCTTCACGCACGTACTCACATCCACAGGATACATGTGGCTGTGGGCCCAGAACTTCTGGCTGGATGAGAACCACACCAGCAACCATCATTGGTTCATCCACATTGTCATCCACGTTTCTGACAAGCAACACACTGCCGCACACCCCGCTACCAAACCCCCACAGATGCTTGATGTAAGTCAACACAGACATGCTGTGTGGGACACTGGAACCAACACCACTGCCACACCCTGCAATCTCACACACTGGATCAGCAACTGATCCAACAATCTAGCCACGTTGATGGACTTTCCTGTGACGCACATAATTAATTACGCCACCTGTGACCAGGCACAGCTAGTGGACTCATACACGTCTAGCAGGACTATTGTGCACAGCTTGCAACACAAAAAACCATCAGTGGCCTTACAAGCAGGGCAAACGGCACACACAGCCATCACCATGTCATCATCAAGGACTATTGGAGATCCTTCAGAAGGTGCAGAGGCAAACACAGTGCACAACATCAAGGAGCTCTTCTGCATTGTGAGTGCACTGACATCAGCTCTCCATCCACAAGACAGCCCACTCTTGCAAGGCTGAGCCAATCCCTTTCTACTTTCTACCACTGCAAGCAAATGGACATACACGCAATCCTTGGCACACAGAGGCAGAACGCACTATTACACGCGGGACCAACCCCCCTCAGGTTTAGCACTTCCATCATCACGAGATACAACACCCGGCTCATGTGCAACATCCACTGGGGATCTCCATCAGGCCCCTTCCCACACAACATCTCAACAACATCATTCCCCATCCTTGTAGCCCCCGTCCAGGACGTCATGTATGTATCATTGGAGTTAGGCACATTCCATGGTAGATAGATGCATGCAGTGACCCAGGCCCTTCTTAGACAATGGACGGCAGGAATGCAGGCTCTCAAGGAACATCACCGTGCTTCCCTAGCCTGCAAATGTCATCAGGAAGACAGAAAACGAGCAACTGACAAACTTCCTCCACGCAAAGAGCTCCAGGCAACCTGCACAAGGCCATCTTCCACTGTAATCACCCCACTGCAAACGTCATCATTACCAACAACAACGACAACTTTGCCCTGCTCCACAATGGTGAGGCCACCCCCCTTGACCACTCCACAGCATTAGCCATGATGTGCTCACACACTGTCAGTTCACACATCTCCAACACTAGTATCCCGGGTATGGACCCTGATGAAATCACCTAGTAGCTCACCAGCAAGGCCATGGGAGTGGGACTCAAGCCTTAAGCATGTAGTACAGTTGCCTCATCTGGAACATGGCCAAGGGCTCATCTCTCAGCGTGTCAATCTTCAATGTGTCCATGACCCCCTCTCCACCATCACATGCGCACACAACCTCATCATCATCTCGTATGCCATTTACAGCCAGCTGCTTCTCACCCTCACCACAGACACAGCAATTGCAGGTTCCAACCTTCAAGTAGGCATGAGGTCCGTTGATGAATGTGTGAGCATCAGCCACATGAGGCAGGACTTGGCCAGGACTGAGGTTATAATCTGAGGATTGTCCCCTTACAGCTGGGTTAACTCCTTGTGTCCCACCCGCCAGGGCACTGCACCAGCACCCAGTGACCACGCACACAAGATGGTGTGCATCCCGTACTCGACGCTCACACTTGCCATGCTACTCACCAGCATCTGTACCTCATGCTGCAACACCCTCCGCCTGATGCACATGATCCACAGATAGATCCACTCCAAGGCAAGACAGACCATCCCCAAGGTCCACGACACCAGCTGTGTCAACTACAGCCCTGCACCCTACAGAGCAAGTACAGCCAAGCTCCTGGCAAACTTGTCCACATCCAGGGTGCATCTGCACACCTCAGCTTCAACATCCCGTGCTCCAGCCACATCAACGTCCACCTGAGATAGCTGCAAGGGATCAATGTGTGCTGCAGGATGACCTTCACACTCCTCACACAACCTCAGGAGGCAGTCAACAACCACAGACCCCAAAATCAACCTTGTACGTCTGTCATCCAAGGCCAACTCTATGCATCCAAACTTGCCCTGGCCACCATTCTTCACATCCACCAAACTCCAGCATGAAGGAGATGGTTCTCCCACCTGGCCAAACATACCTGGTACTCCATCGCCGGGAACATCCACATGAGCCATGACCTCTAGGCCTTCATCATCCTCTTCCTGATTGGTCTGTCCGCACAGTATTGCAAGCCCCCCCTCAGCAGATTGAGGCCATCACGGGTGAGTATTGGGCTCCCAGTCTGTATCGGATGATACATTGTGACCCATGTGTGTCCTGTACCGGACTCAGATCCCAGGGTATGGATGGCTGGAGTGAGTTCAACACTCAGGCATAGTTTGACATTTACCCACACGTATGTTGTGGACTAATGTAAAATGACTGCAACATCTAATTATAACAAATTAGTTTTATTCTCGGTGGGGTGCGTGTGTTAGAAATAAATAAGGTGCTCTACAAGGTGCATAGAATCCAAAGTTCACAGGGGGAGATGGGATCCTTGGCATTTTAAGTCATCAGAGTCCAGACCACAGTGTTGGTCATCATTAGTCAGACTGTGACCAGCAAGTCCATGTGGCAGAGAATGTCAGTGAATGAGGTGATGCTGTTGGGCATGAAGGTTAGGTGCCAGGCTAGGTGACCTGGGAGATGTGGATGGTCCGCTGCCTCTCATGGTCTTTTCCGTGGACGACCCACCTTCCTCCGGGGACCCTCAGACGCAGGCCTTGACGATGCTTGGGACGCTCCGTCAGACGAATCCTCCTCCTCCTCCTCCCTCCCTGTGGCTGGTGTTGGTCTTCGCCTGGTGGCACAGGGAGGGTTGCCCATGTTGTCGGCGATCCGACGGAGTGAACGGCTTATGTCCGTTTGCACCGCCAGGAGCTCAGCCAGTCTTGCCTCCATCCGTCCTTGGTGTTGTTGTTGACTGGCGTGTTGCTCGGCCTGCTGATTCTTAATGTCTGTGAGGGTCGCCACTACCTGACTGATTGCCCTGGTGTCACGCTGGTATTGCTCCATGATGTTGCGTACGTGTGACATACCAGTCCCTTCAGCTGGCTGGTCAGGTTCTCGCCTCCGCCTGCCTTCACTCCCACTACCCCTGCCCACACAAGCTTGGCAACTGACAAACTTCCTCCACGCAAAGAGCTCCAGGCAACCTGCACAAGGCCATCTTCCACTGTAATCACCCCACTGCAAACGTCATCATTACCAACAACAACGACAACTTTGCCCTGCTCCACAATGGTGAGGCCACCCCCCTTGACCACTCCACAGCATTAGCCATGATGTGCTCACACACTCTCAGTTCACACATCTCCAACACTAGTATCCCGGGTATGGACCCTGATGAAATCACCTAGTAGCTCACCAGCAAGGCCATGGGAGTGGGACTCAAGCCTTAAGCATGTAGTACAGTTGCCTCATCTGGAACATGGCCAAGGGCTCATCTCTCAGCGTGTCAATCTTCAATGTGTCCATGACCCCCTCTCCACCATCACATGCGCACACAACCTCATCATCATCTCGTATGCCATTGACGGCCAGCTGCTTCTCACCCTCACCACAGACACAGCAATTGCAGGTTCCAACCTTCAAGTAGGCATGAGGTCCGTTGATGAATGTGTGAGCATCAGCCACATGAGGCAGGACTTGGCCAGGACTGAGGTTATAATCTGAGGATTGTCCCCTTACAGCTGGGTTAACTCCTTGTGTCCCACCCGCCAGGGCACTGCACCAGCACCCAGTGACCACGCACACAAGATGGTGTGCATCCCGTACTCGACGCTCACACTTGCCATGCTACTCACCAGCATCTGTACCTCATGCTGCAACACCCTCCGCCTGATGCACATGATCCACAGATAGATCCACTCCAAGGCAAGACAGACCATCCCCAAGGTCCACGACACCAGCTGTGTCAACTACAGCCCTGCACCCTACAGAGCAAGTACAGCCAAACTCCTGGCAAACTTGTCCACATCCAGGGTGCATCTGCACACCTCAGCTTCAACATCCCGTGCTCCAGCCACATCAACGTCCACCTGAGATAGCTGCAAGGGATCAATGTGTGCTGCAGGATGACCTTCACACTCCTCACACAACCTCAGGAGGCAGTCAACAACCACAGACCCCAAAATCAACCTTGTACGTCTGTCATCCAAGGCCAACTCTATGCATCCAAACTTGCCCTGGCCACCATTCTTCACATCCACCAAACTCCAGCATGAAGGAGATGGTTCTCCCACCTGGCCAAACATACCCGGTACTCCATCGCCGGGAACATCCACATGAGCCATGACCTCTAGGCCTTCATCATCCTCTTCCTGATTGGTCTGTCCGCACAGTATTGCAAGCCCCCCCTCAGCAGATTGAGGCCATCACGTGTGAGTATTGGGCTCCCAGTCTGTATCGGATGATACATTGTGACCCATGTGTGTCCTGTACCGGACTCAGATCCCAGGGTATGGATGGCTGGAGTGAGTTCAACACTCAGGCATAGTTTGACATTTACCCACACGTATGTTGTGGACTAATGTAAAATGACTGCAACATCTAATTATAACAAATTAGTTTTATTCTCGGTGGGGTGCGTGTGTTAGAAATAAATAAGGTGCTCTACAAGGTGCATAGAATCCAAAGTTCACAGGGGGAGATGGGATCCTTGGCATTTTAATTCATCAGAGTCCAGACCACAGTGTTGGTCATCATTGGTCAGACTGTGACCAGCAAGTCCATGTGGCAGAGAATGTCAGTGAATGAGGTGATGCTGTTGCGCATGAAGGCCAGGTGCCAGGCCAGGTGACCTGGGAGATGTGGATGGTCCGCTGCCTCTCATGGTCTTTTCCGTGGACGACCCACCTTCCTCCGGGGACCCTCAGACGCAGGCATTGACGATGCTTGGGACGCTCCGTTGGACGAATCCTCCTCCTCCTCCTCCCTCCCTGTGGCTCGTGTTGGTCTTCGCCTGGTGGCACAGGGAGGGTTGCCCATGTTGTCGGCGATCCGACGGAGTGAACGGCTTATGTCCGTTTGCACCGCCAGGAGCTCAGCCAGTCTTGCCTCCATCCGTCCTTGGTGTTGTTGTTGACTGGCGTGTTGCTCGGCCTGCTGATTCTTAATGTCTGTGAGGGTCGCCACTACCTGACTGATTGCCCTGGTGTCACGCCGGTATTGCTCCATGATGTTGCGTACGTGTGACATACCGGCCCCTTCAGCTGGCTGGTTCAGGTTCTCGCCTCCGCCTGCCTTCACTCCCACTACCCCTGCCCACATAAGCTTGGCAACTGACAAACTTCCTCCACGCAAAGAGCTCCAGGCAACCTGCACAAGGCCATCTTCCACTGTAATCACCCCACTGCAAACGTCATCATTACCAACAACAACGACAACTTTGCCCTGCTCCACAATGGTGAGGCCACCCCCCTTGACCACTCCACAGCATTAGCCATGATGTGCTCACACACTGTCAGTTCACACATCTCCAACACTAGTATCCCGGGTATGGACCCTGATGAAATCACCTAGTAGCTCACCAGCAAGGCCATGGGAGTGGGACTCAAGCCTTAAGCATGTAGTACAGTTGCCTCATCTGGAACATGGCCAAGGGCTCATCTCTCAGCGTGTCAATCTTCAATGTGTCCATGACCCCCTCTCCACCATCACATGCGCACACAACCTCATCATCATCTCGTATGCCATTGACGGCCAGCTGCTTCTCACCCTCACCACAGACACAGCAATTGCAGGTTCCAACCTTCAAGTAGGCATGAGGTCCATTGATGAATGTGTGAGCATCAGCCACATGAGGCAGGACTTGGCCAGGACTGAGGTTATAATCTGAGGATTGTCCCCTTACAGCTGGGTTAACTCCTTGTGTCCCACCCGCCAGGGCACTGCACCAGCACCCAGTGACCACGCACACAAGATGGTGTGCATCCCGTACTCGACGCTCACACTTGCCATGCTACTCACCAGCATCTGTACCTCATGCTGGAACACCCTCCGCCTGATGCACATGATCCACAGATAGATCAACTCCAAGGCAAGACAGACCATCCCCAAGGTCCACGACACCAGCTGTGTCAACTACAGCGCTGCACCCTACAGAGCAAGTACAGCCAAACTCCTGGCAAACTTGTCCACATCCAGGGTGCATCTGCACACCTCAGCTTCAACATCCCGTGCTCCAGCCACATCAACGTCCACCTGAGATAGCTGCAAGGGATCAATGTGTGCTGCAGGATGACCTTCACACTCCTCACACAACCTCAGGAGGCAGTCAACAACCACAGACCCCAAAATCAACCTTGTACGTCTGTCATCTAAGGCCAACTCTATGCATCCAAACTTGCCCTGGCCACCATTCTTCACATCCACCAAACTCCAGCATGAAGGAGATGGTTCTCCCACCTGGCCAAACATACCTGGTACTCCATCGCCGGGAACATCCACATGAGCCATGACCTCTAGGCCTTCATCATCCTCTTCCTGATTGGTCTGTCCGCACAGTATTGCAAGCCCCCCCTCAGCAGCTTGAGGCCATCACGGGTGAGTATTGGGCTCCCAGTCTGTATCGGATGATACATTGTGACCCATGTGTGTCCTGTACCGGACTCAGATCCCAGGGTATGGATGGCTGGAGTGAGTTCAACACTCAGGCATAGTTTGACATTTACCCACACGTATGTTGTGGACTAATGTAAAATGACTGCAACATCTAATTATAACAAATTCGTTTTATTCTCGGTGGGGTGCGTGTGTTAGAAATAAATAAGGTGCTCTACAAGGTGCATAGAATCCAAAGTTCACAGGGGGAGATGGGATCCTTGGCATTTGAAGTCATCAGAGTCCAGACCACAGTGTTGGTCATCATTGGTCAGACTGTGACCAGCAAGTCCATGTGGCAGAAAATGTCAGTGAATGAGGTGATGCTGTTGCGCATGAAGGCCAGGTGCCAGGCCAGGTGACCTGGGAGATGTGGATGGTCCGCTGCCTCTCATGGTCTTTTCCGTGGACGACCCACCTTCCTCTGGGGACCCTCAGACGCAGGCCTTGACGATGCTTGGGACGCTCCGTCGGACGAATCCTCCTCCTCCTCCTCCCTCCCTGTGGCTGGTGTTGGTCTTCGCCTGGTGGCACAGGGAGGGTTGCCCATGTTGTCGGCGATCCGACGGAGTGAACGGCTTATGTCCGTTTGCACCGCCAGGAGCTCAGCCAGTCTTGCCTCCATCCGTCCTTGGTGTTGTTGTTGACTGGCGTGTTGCTCGGCCTGCTGATTCTTAATGTCTATGAGGGTCGCCACTACCTGACTGATTGCCCTGGTGTCTTGCCGGTATTGCTCCATGATGTTGCGTACGTGTGACATACCGGTCCCTTCAGCTGGCTGGTCAGGTTCTCGCCTCCGCCTGCCTTCACTCCCACTACCCCTGCCCACACAAGCTTGGCCTGCCATTGTGGGCACATCGGGTCTACGGGACCCCTGAAGGATGGTAGTTGCGGGGTTGTCTGCCTCCTCCTGGGTGCCCGGCGAACCTTGTCCCTCCAGGTCAGACTGGCTCAGTTGTTCAGTGTGGGCAGGGCTCCTGGGTGTCTCCTGGGATGTGGCAGGAATGGGGGTGGTGGTTGGCACAGATGTACCTGAAGCAGGTGCTGCAGGGGCTTGGACACCAGAGGGGCCAGGTGGGTTGGGGTCATCCGCGGAGTGTTGTGAGGTGTCGCTGCCGGTGGGATCAGGTTCCTCCCGAGCCTGGGACTGTGGTACTTCCCCCCCCATTGTTGGGGGGAGATCCATGACGTTGCCCTATGTGTGAGAGAGAGACAATGCTAATGCTGTTTAATGCGACATCCATGTTTCATACATCTTCTAGTTGCCACAGTTCCTCCAGGTAGTTGTATGTGCCTAGGATTCACATCAATGTTCCCTTGTGGATGGGTATGGTGCAGGGGACTGATTGAAATGTTCTCCAGAGTGTTTGACATGTCGAATTTGGGCTTGGATGCTTCTTTGGCTGTGGCTTGATCTTGTTGTGTCACATGTCCATTGTGAGAGTGGGTAACTCCATTGGCTGCCCCGGGTGTGTGTGCTTATGTAAGGGGTATGTGATCATCCCTCAGCCCGACGCTGTTCAACATCCACATGGCCCCCCTCACACAAGTGACCCGCCACCACAACCTCAACATCATCTTCTATGCCGACGACACCCAGCTCATCCTCTCCCTCACCATGGACCCTCACACCACCAAAACAAACATCCACGAGGGTATGAAGGCCATCGTCAACTGGATGTGGAGTAGCCGTATGAAATTGAACTCGGACAAGACAGAGGTCCTCATCTTCGGACCCACACCCTCAGCCTGGGACGACTCCTGGTTGTCGACCGCTCTGGGGACAGCACCGACACCCACCGACCACACACGCAACCTAGGATTGATCCTCGCATCCTCCCTCTCCATGTCAAAGCAGGTCAATGCCGTCTCCTCCTCCTGCTACAACACCCTACGCACGCTCCGCTGGATCTACAGGTGGATCCCGACCCAAACAGCTAGAACAGTGATACAGGTCCTCGTCAGCAGCATACTGGACTACGGCAACGCACTCTACGCAGGACTCCCATCCAATCCCCAACGGCAGCTACAAAGCTTCCAAAACGCCTCCGCACGACTGATCGTCAACGCCCCCCGCCACAGCCTCATTACCCCACTCCTGAGAGACCTGCACTGGCTCCCCATCGACAAGAGGATCACCTTCAAGCTCCTCACCCACGCACACAAGACACTCCACAACGCCAGACCAGCCTACCTGAACATCAGACTCAGCTTCTACACCCCCACCCGCCAGCTCCGCTCCGGCAGCCTCACCCTCGCAGCTGTCCCCCGCATCCAACATACGACCACCTGCGGCAGATCCTTCTCCTACCTCGCCGCAAAGACCTGGAACACCCTCCCAAGCCACCTACGACTGACCCAAGACCTACTTGCCTTCAGAAGACTCCTCAAGACCTGGCTCTTCGAGCAGTAGTGGAACCCCCCCTCAGCGCCTTGAGACCCTCACTGGTAAGTAGCGCGCCTTACAAGTACCCTGATCGATTGATTGATTGACGGTGCCTGCTGGTGGGTGTAGTGTGATTTGGCAGTGGGTCTCCCAGGTGATGTATCTGTCCCCCCTTGGAGCATGCTGCCATGTCAGTGAGTGTGAGTTCCTGTCCTAGATATCTGAGCTTGTTGTGTTTGTGTTTGATTTTGCAGTGGTCACAGGAGGGCCTTGTGCTGCCTACATCAGGGCCAAGTGTCAGCTACCTTGTCAGTACTCTGCCAGTCCCTGTGCATTGAGCATGGTGCATGGGTATGTACCTGGGCCATATGGGCTGAGGGCAATAATGTGTCTGTTTCTGAGTTGTAGAATTGTTTTATGATCCCCATCCTCCCAGCATCCCGGACATCCAGTCTTGGATTTGTGGTTTTTGTAGCCTGGGACATGGCATGGCCTTGCTTTGTGAATGGGGCATACACATGTTAGTGGCATGAGCGTTGTTTTTGACTGTGGTTGTGTCCGGTGAGGGCTTGGGGGTAGGTCAGTGCATTTGTTGTAGTTGGGGTGTGGATGCCATTACCCCCATGTTACATAAGTTGTTTGTGTACTCACCAGGCTCGACAACTCCTTCGACTCCGTGTACTCCCACCGGCGGAAGCAGGGCTATCACCTTCTCCTCCCAGGGATGGTAATGTACCGGTCTGCGGGGCAGCCCACCTCCATTGATGTTGCTCTGGGTGTAGTCCTCGTTCATTTTGCGCTTGACTGCCCTCCGCAGATCGTACCAACTGGCTTGGCCTTCATTCCTGGTCCTTCTGATGGGCGCAACAGCATTCACCCGATCGACGGTCCTCTGCCACATGCGTGTTTTATCAGCTATGCTCGTCTGTCTGACCAAAGTTCCAAAGAGCTGTGGCTCGACTCTGATGACTTTGTTGACAAGGATGTCCAGCTCCTCCCTTGTGAACTTTGGATTCTTGTCTGTGGGCATGGTGTGGGGTGAGGGTGTGGATGGTTGTGGGTGTGTGGGTGTGAATGTGAAGGTGTGTGTGGGAATGTGGAGAGGGGGTATGTGTGAAGGAGTGTGTTTGAAGGTGAATATGTAAAGGTGTATGGGTGCAGTTGCTGTGGTGTGGTCTGTATCTGTAGTGAGTCTGTTGGTAAGGCTCATGGTTTGTGTGTGAGGGCCATATTTATTGGTCCATTTGTGGGTGCGCCTGAGTTTGAAATTTGGGTGGGTGTGTTATAAGAGGTGGTTGTGAGTTTGGGCTTCTGTTTGCCTATTTGGATGTGCCAGGTCAGTCATTTTGATGTATTTTCTCCTGTAGACGTGTTTTGTGGTATAGTGCGTGTCGAATTGACCCTCATTGTGCTGTTTTACAGTGTCCTGGTTCAGTACGAGTCGTTTTAGCGTATGTACGGTGGGTACAGACTCGATGCTGGTGTACGGGGCTGGGGTACGGTGCGTCCAAGTACGGGGCTGGGGTACGGCGCGTCCATGTACGGGGCTGGGGTACGGGGCTGGGGTACGGCGCATACAAGTAGGGGGCTAGGGTACAGGGCTGGGGTACGGCGCGTACAAGTAGGGAGCTGGGGTACGGGGCGTACAAGTAGGGCGCTGGGGTACGGCGCATCCAAGTATGGGGCTGGGGTACGGCGCGTACAAGTAGGGGGCTGGTGTACGCGGCTGGGGTACGGGGCTGTGGTACGGTGCGTCCAAGTATGGGGCTGGGGTACGGGGCTGTGGTACGGCGCGTGTGTCCAAGTACGGGGCTGGGGTATGGATCTGGGGTACGGCACGTCCAAGTATGGGGCTGGGGTACAGCGCGACCAAGTAAGGGGCTGGGGTACGGGGCTGGGGTACGGCGCGTACAAGTAGGGGGCTGGGGTACGGGCTGGGGTACTGTGCATACAAGTAGGGGGCTGGGGTACCGGGCTGGGGTATGGCGCGTCCAAGTACGAGGCTGGAGTACGGCACGTACAAGTAGGGGGCTGGTGTACAGGGCTGGAGTACGGCGCGTCCATGTACAGGGCTGGGGTCCAGTGCGATAATGGGGGGTTCGGTGCTGACATGTGGGGGTACGGTGCAGACATATGGGGTACGTGTGGCCATACGCGGAGGGGTGGGGGGGGCTGTACGACTCATATTCTGGCCACAGGTTAACCTGGGATACGAGTGGTACGGAGTTCGCTCCGCACAGGACGTTTTACATACGCTTGTGTATTGGGACGGGCGTTACGGATCGTACTTGTGCGCTCGGACTTCATTTTTACGAGTTGTACGTAAAACATTACGAGGACGTCTCGTAGACATTTTCCCGATACGAGTCGTATGTATTTTACACGTACGAATCGTACTTCACCGGTGGGATGGCGCTTGTACGATTCGTATGTAAAAAAATACGGATACGAGTCGTACGGTAATTTTTTTTAACGGATCAGAATCGGCACCTTAGTGCAACATTGGGGAATGTGTTGGATAGTGGAGGGGAATAAATTACTATTCCCACTCTAGCGAGTGCAACAGTAGGGAAAGTGTTGGATAGCGGAGGGAAATAATTTGCTATTCCCACTCCAATTAATACAACAGTAGGAAAAGTGTTGGATAGGGGAGGGGAATAATTTACTATTCCCACTTCAGTGAGTGCAACAGTAGGGAAAGTGTAGGGTAGCGAAGGGGAAAAATTACTATTCCCTCTCCAGCAAGTGCAACAGTAGGGAAAGTGTTGGATAGGGGAGGGATACAAATTACTATTCCCACTCCAATGAGTGCAACAGTAGAGAAATTGTTGGATAGCTTGGGGGTAAAAAATACTATTCCCACTCCAGTGAGTGCAACATTAGGGAAGTTTTACTTCCCACCATTTACTTCTATAAACCCCATAACTCACACATCTAATTATTGCAGAATGTAATAATTAATTATTAGCATGAATTAACAAATAATTAATTAATTATAAAAAATATACCTCCCACCATATTCCCCTATAAATGCCACCACCAATTTTGTAAAACATAACACAATTAACATAATTAATTATCAATTAAATAATTAATTGATAACAATTAACAAGCAAAATATAAATAATTATTAATAAATTAATTCACACAATGAACACTATACAATACAATTAAATAAATATTATATTAAAAGATGTAATAAATGTATTAAACTTAAATCACTTCCCACCCTAATCCCCTATCAACCCAAAACCCGCTCCTAAAAAAGTAACATTATTAACATATTTAACAATTAATTCATAATAATTGACCACTAATTATTAAATAATCAATAATAAAATATTTACCACAATTAACAATATAAAATATTAAATAAATAAATACTAACTAATAACAAATAATTAATTAATTATAATTAAATTACTTCCCACCCTACTCCCCTATCAATCCGCTTGTAAATAAGTGACGCAAATAATATAATTACCAATTAAATAACAATAATCAACACATTAATAAACAATTTATGAATTCAAAATATTAAATACATAAATATTAATTAATACAAAATAATCAATTAATTATAATTGAATTACTTCCCACCCCACTCCCCTATCAACCCACAACCCACTCCTAAAAGATGACACAATTAACATAATTACCAATAAATTAATAATAATGAACAATCAATGAATACATAATTAATAATAAATTAATTCCTACTGTTAACAATATAAAATATTAAATACATAAATATTAATTATTTACAAATCTTAATAAACTAAGCATAAATACATTACTTTCCATCCTATTCCCCTTAAAACCCACAACCATCTACGATACTAAAACGCAAAATGTAATTAAAATAAAATTAATAATTTTGAAAAGTTATTAATACATTTATTATAATTAAATTATTTCCCACCCTATTCCCCTATAAACCCACAACCTGCTACGGAACTAAAACACAAAGTTTACTTAAAATAAAATTAATAACTTCTAAAAATGTAACACATATATTAGACGAAAATTGAACACATACATTTAAAATACATACTAAAATACATAACACTAACTAAAAAACAATATTTTAACAACTATATTTTTTAAAACAATATTATTTACTTCGATATTGTTAAAAACAATATTACTTACCTTAAACTCGATATTCTTGACCACGATATTCTAACAGTCAATATTTCTATATTATATTATTTTGCATGCGATATTAGTGCAAGTCGACAATCAAAACTCGATATTCTGATGTTTACCAACTGGAACACGAGCATTGCAGGTCCATTTTACCCTGGTTATCAGCTCTTCAGCAGGGTATTGCTTGGTTTAAGTGGCACAGTGTGCCTAGATCCACATCTGGGGATAACTGCCACACTAGGTGCCTGATTCCGATCTCGCTAGGAAAGCCCTCTGTACGACTCGGATCCAGAAGGCTTTCTGGGAGTCTGAACGAGCGAGTATGATGCAGCCGTATGCTTATGGACTCGGTTTGCTCGGACTCCCACTGAACTCCATGGAAGCCTGTGTACAGACTCGTACACAGGCTCCCATAGCAAAAAGGGGTAGGTGGGGAAAAGTGTACACCCTGTGGCAGCCACCCTATGGTGCCCACCACACTGTGCATGCTGGATTGGGGGGACCCATGGGCACACCCCCGTAACAGATTCGGAGGGCCCCAGGTAAAGTGGGGCCTGCTACAGCCATTTTGTCTCGCTGAAACCAAGGCAAAGCGGCTGTCCGAATCATGCACCGTACTTGCTCCATCAGTATTCAGCTCCAATGCGCGGCACGATTCGGCTACAAACAAGTTGTACGGAGAGGTTTGGGTCCCAGAAAAGATTTGGTTGATGCATACGTGATGTTTGCATGGTACTTGGTCGTTCGGACCTGGGAATAATTCGGTCAGAAACAGGGGCCACAAATTGAATCTGGGAAAGCCAAATCCGAATCTGAGGCCTTCCAAACGACATCAGAATCGGCTCTAGGGCGTTAAACGAAAAAACGAAAAGGTCATAGGTGGAATCTTTGAATTAATCTCAGCCACTGACAAGCACTTGAGGCTGCAATCCATTCCAGCATTGGCAGCTTGGGCTGGACTGCTCCACTTGGAGCTAGGTCAAGACTGATTTCCATACAGCTGGGTCCAAACTGAGGTGACATGGTGTGTGAAATATTGATGGATTGGGATGCGGCCCGAGTGATTGCCAGTGGCTAAAATTCATTCAAGCATTCCATGCATCACTTATTTGTATACTTTAGTGTGCTGACCTAAGTGGGATAGGTATACACTGACCTGGGTCCCATGCACACTATGGGTCTGATTATGATGGCGGAAGGCCCGCCACAGCCAGCGGTGTGGTGGCGTCCCTTCTGCCATTGGACCGCTCCCAAATTAGGTTGTCAGGAAGAACCAGACCGCGACCATGGTGGGCGCAAAGACCGCCCACCACGGATCAGCTACAGGCAATCAGTCCGATTTGCCTCGCAAGCTGTCATCATCCGTAAAATGGTGGCAGTGCCTAGCAGGTGCCATCCGCCAAATTACAATTCTGCATCTCCGCCAGCCGGTGCATGGTGGTGGAACCACCATTCACAGGCTGGCAGGGATTGTATTTGGGGGCCAGTTGCAGGCCCCCCTGGGGTGTGGTAGTACGGAGTGCACTGGGTACCCATGGTACCCACCTACATGTCACCGCGTGGTGCCTGCCCCATAGTGCAGGGAATTGTAAACAGTTCATCTTTAACATTACGGTGGGTGCTGCAGCTAGCAGTGAATTTCTGGGTTTTTCTTAACATACATTAAGACGTCCATATCCATGCACATCTTGTGGTTCAGCTCAGGACCTGGCCACTGCCCTGCACTGGCACCAAACCACATGCCCTTTCACGTGGGGTTGGCCGCAAGACCTGGACTGAGTACCGCAGTTAAAGAAGGGAAAGCATCCGGTCCAGATGGGGTCCCGTTGAATCTCATTAAGTCTTGCCTATCTTCATGGGGCCCTCTTTTAGCCCAGGTAATTGCAGCTTGCAGCTCATCTGGTTTCATTATGACATGGTCAGAATCAATATTGGTCATGATATTTAAAAAAGGCGACTGCCAGAACCCTGTGTGTTACCTGCCATTATCCCTGTTAGATTCTTTGGTTAAGGTGGTGGGGCGCATAATACTCAATAAACTCTAGGACTGGTCCAAAGACAATAACATTTTATCCAAGTTACAATTCAGCTGAGGGCAGGTCATAGGTAGAGTGGAGCCTAGGGAAATATAATATGGCTAAACATGGAAGATTAAAATGTATTTGTAAATTTAACTGCAGATTTCGACTGTGTTGTACACGAAAAATTATGGAAGATGATAGCCAACATGGGTGTGGCAGGCCCACTTACACATATTTTGAGACAGCTTTACTGCGAGGCGAAAGCAAAGGTCCGCAATAGTATTAGGGGCGAATGCAAGCCATTGTTCCATGTAGGCAGGGAGTAGGACAGGGCTGTGTCCTGGCACCTTCTTTATTTATACTTTACACTAATGGACTGAGTCAAGGCTTGGTGGATCAGTGCCACGACCTGCCGCAAATTGATAATTGTCCTATACCCGCCCTTCTGTATGCGGATGATGCTGTGCTGATGGCCAATAGGCAATTAGGGCTCCAATGTGCTGACAAGTTTTAATGTGTATAGGTAAAACCTGGGTCTTAGAGTTAATATTTCAAAAATCGTTATTATAACATGTGGGAGAGGCAGCACAAAATGTAGCAACATTTATATAGATAATAAAAAGGTTGAGTTTACCAATACATATCCTTAAATAGGTATTCTTTTTGACCAGAAGGGGACATGGTTCTAGGCAATTAAAGCTAGGAAACTATCAATTTTTAAAGCAATAGCCAATCTAGATACCTTTGCAAGGAAATTGGGTAGAAGACCCCCTGTAGAATTGCCACACATATATCAGTATTTACTACTGCCATATAGGAGTGTGAGGCTATTGTGACCCTAAGCCCCTACAGTTTGCTGAAAATGCCTTTTTCAAAGATTTTTTTGGCCTTTCCCATGTAGTACCTCGACCTAAATATGTCACTCGGGATTGCGGATATTGGGGCATCTGTATCAAGACTTATTCCCTTTCGCAAACGGGCTGATTCTCAGAATCGGCCTGTTTGAGAACGGGAAAAAGCCTTTTGGATGTATCATCCCAAAAGGCCATTGCAAAATAGGGAATGGCAAAATTTGTGATTCCCTATTTTGCGAATGTATTTAAGGAACTGCAAATTGCGATTCCTTAAACGCAATTCTATAAGCACCCGAAATTACCGATTTGGCCTTAAGGAATCGCAAATGACCACCAACTTGAAGTTGGTGGTCATTTGCGATTTCCTAGAAAAATTCACTTTTTTGCATTTTTCAAAGTGCCATGTGGCACACATAAATGCCCTTAGGGCATGTATGTGAGCCACATGTGCACACATGAATATTTCAGGGGTGCAGCAGGGTGTCGTTTTGGCACCCTTGAAATTTTATTTGCAATTTGCAAGTACCTTTTGGGTACTCGCAAATTGCGAATGTCTTCCCATTCATTCCCATTGGCCTCTAGGCTCATAGGAATGAATGGGGATGTATTCCTTAATTGCGAATCACAATTTGCTATTCGCAATTAAGGAATATGTAGGAATCGTAATTAATATTGTGAAACCTACATACATTGCATTTTGTATCTCTATAATAGCTAATTGCTCAAATTCGCTATTATAGACTTACAAAATGCAATTTTCATACATCTGGCCTAAAGCATTATTTTGACTTAATAAAAATCCAACCAGACCTTTTTGTAGCATGGGATTTGGACTTCTAAAAAAACTACTTTTAACTGTGACATTATAAAAGATAGTCTTAAGCTTCAGCGGGTTTTTATTATCCCATGGTTAAAATATAAAAAAGATTTTATGAATGAACTTGGGTATCCAGAATATTATGAAGATCCTGTTTCTATAACTTTGGTTACCAGAATAGATTTTAACAGAAAATATATGACTTTGAGGGAGGCAAATAGATTTTCTATAGAAATTATTAAACGAACGGTACAGTCTAACCAACTGATATTGACCATTTACGGTGTCCAGCCCTACCTTAAAAATATTTTAGCTGGTCATGAAAGATTTGAACTGACCCGTTTTAGACTTTGGATATACCATCGATTTTTACGTTTTCCCACTATAAATGATTGGTCTAATATCTTGAGCAATTGCTTTTGTGATGTGGTGTCTCAGCAATCAACAATTTTATGAAATACAAAGAAGGATGTGTATTTTACCAATATTAAGGCTACTCAGTCTAAGACAATGTCGCCCTGCATTTTTATTGTTGCAACTCCTAGACAATGTACATTTTACTAGGTCAACAGTATCTTTTTTTAAAAATTGAATCAAATGTAGGGAAAGTATTTTGATAAGAAATGTATGAATACTTTGGAATGAAGTTGTAGTAATATAATAATTTTTAAAATAGTTTTGGACTATGAGATTATCATGTGATTTTATTGTATGAGCTTTTATGATTTTATTGTAAGAAATTGAATAAAGCCTCATTGAAATGAATTGAATTGATTACCCCAGTCCTAGGCTTCTTGGTATAGTGGCAAAAAATCCGCAGATCCCCGTGACGTACAATGTTTATTATTTTTGTAAACATAGTAAATCAAAATCTACTGGAAAGATTTACACCAAATCACAAAAAAGCATGATTTCTAGACAAGATCTCGTATTATGCCAAATTTGGTCTAATTCTGTTCAGCCATTAGCTGTGTCTATTTTCCCAATGGAAAAAGAATGGGGAAAATGCATTTTGGCAACCCCCTTTTTTTCGGTCCCCACTTGATTGATCACTTTGAAACTTTCCAGAAAAAACCTGAAGTTAGATGAAGATTCATTACATTGTTTAAAGTAATTAGCAAACCAAAAAATAATGTTCCTCAATAAATGTGATCCTAACTATACCTATATAACTAACTACCCAGTTGTGATCACTACTGGTTAGTAAGTATTTATATGTACATCACAACAATGCAATAAAAAAATTAACAATTTGTAACCGAACTGGGCCACTGGTGTAGTTACACAAGTTAACATCACACCCATTGATCATGTAAGCAAAAGAAGTAGATTATTTAAGTAGTATGTAAATTTGCAGCTATGGCGGTACTCCAAATGCACCAGGATGAAGCATGGGACTTGGCCGCTATTGCTACATGCTGGTCAGTGAAGTAAAAAGCTGCTGGCAAATGAAATACAATTAGAGAATCTACAGAACATCAAAGAACCTCATTCAATAGTTCTCTTACCCACACTTATTAGATCAATGGGAAACAATGTTATGTGCTCCAAAATACACATATGCATCCGTATCAGTCAATGAAAGAGAAAAATAGGAGGAAACAAGAGAACTCGAGGCAGAAATGTAGTGCTCGCTCTGCTTCTTTCTTGCCCTTCCTTTTTATTTCTTTTTCTATCATACATACACACACTTTCATTCACTCAATCATTCCAATTCCCCAACTATGATACAACTATTTGAGATGTTGTTAGAATCTATTAATACCTATAGGTGACCAAAAAATCTGCATAGTGTAAGCTTAGAAGGGTTAGGCATAGCTGACTGTACAAAGCACATATTCTTTTCCTCACTGTGCTGACATGACTCTTGTTTTTTTTTATTCTGCCATAAAATGTTTTGCAAACAATCAAGCAAGCCAAAAATTTGTGTTGAAGAGCATCCTGTAATAGACAAGATAATGTTCGCAAAACAAAAGTAAAGTGCCTCTTTTTGCATGGCCACTCCCATTTTTTTGACTGATGGTGCTGTAGCTTTATTACCCTGTGCACTGAGATGTTGCTAACCAGGCCACAGTGCATGTGCTCTGGCCCCTAAAGCTTGCCAACATTCGGTTACGCTCTGCATTGGCATATTTTATAAGTCACTAGTATATGTATGAAGTGTATGCAGGGTCTGTAATATAAATGTCACTAGTGGAAACAGCACACATTGTTCCACCACTCGTGCAAAACATTACTGCAAGCCTACAACAGTAGTCTGTCTGTGCAGTTTTAAAACTCCAAATGTTGCCTGTCAAAAAAATCTTTTTCACAGTCCTCTACCCTGCTTTCAAATACTAATATGTCACTACTAAGGGGCTGATTCCAATTCCGGCCGCAAAACAAACCGACCGACACGGACCCGGACCAAATACCGACAGACACGGACCAGCGCTGTACGACCCGTGCAGTATGATGCAACGCGGGTGAATTACAACCGACACGTACGGAATACAAGCCGTATGACCGTGCCGGAGGGAAAACAGTGATCCGCCCGGAAAACCGACGTGATTTTCACCGACCGACACGAACCCGGAATGAACCCAACCGACCCGTACCCGCGATGTACGATTAGCGTAGTACGATGAAATGCGTGTAAAACCAGACCGACTCGCACGGAGACCAAGCCACACGACCGACTCGCACAGACAACCCGGCACACAAGCAATAGAGACCGCCACGAACGACGTGTACGAAACACAGAAGACAGGCAGCGTAAACGAGGCGGAGAAGCCCGCACGAGACAACAGTAGCGTCCGTTTCCATCACATGAACGTCTCCTTCATGCCTACAAAACACAAAGGAAAAAACACAAAAAAAGGACCAAATAAGCAATGACTAAGCCAATAAATACCCCCAACAAACCACGGGACAAAGACACACCCACAACTCCAACTATATAGAGGACTACAAACACTACCATCATCCCTTGCAAACAGAAGACACAGCCAGCAGCAAACACCAGTACACAGCAACCACAGACACACTCAAAGCTCACCAATGACACAACTCACACACCATCAGCACCTCATACAAAAGCACACAAACATACACACAGCAAAACTAACACCAAACCAATATCACTTGCACCCTCATACACACATCCCCCACCACCACCACCCATCACCATGCCTCCAAAGAAGAATCCAAAGTTCACAGATAGTGAGTTAGAAGTGCTGGTAGATGAGATCATCAGAGTAGAGCCACATTTGTTTGGTACATTGGTTCAAAGGACCCCCATCTCACAGAAAACCAAGATGTGGGTGAGGATTGTGGACAAGGTGAACGCACAAGCACCAACGTTGCGCACAAAGGACGATATCCAGAACCGGTGGTATGACGTGCGCAGGAGGGTCAAGGAACTCATCGAGAAAGATCACGCCCTGAGTCAGCACACCGGCGGTGGCCCTCCTGCCAAACCAGTCTACTTCAGGACCTGAGAGGAGAAGGTGCAGGACATCCTACCACCAGAGAGCATCCATGGCCTAACAGACATCCCAGAGCCTGGTGAGTACACAAACAACATAACCAAGATTGTGTGGCAAGGGGACAGTGAAACGATGCACCGCAAGCAAAGCTACACTAACCAATAGATAATCAACCCAAGATGTGTATGCCAGTCACACAAACACAATACCTGCCATCTCATAGTGACTGGGGACTGTGTCATGACATGCACCAACCTACAAACAAATAGAGCAAGCCAGTGGCACTAAGCCAAATACACCCAGCCAGACAGTTTGCCACCACAAACACACCACCTCACAGTGCAGCTGACTGTCAGGAAGGAATAGTGGGGATGCAGGTGAAGTGAGTGTATCCAAAAGCATGATGGGGCCTGTAGTCACAGATAATGCGACCCCTCCTGATTGGCCCATCAAGAACCCTCTGAAACATGCCCATATCACAGGGAGTGGAAAATGACTGACAAGATGGCTGACACTGGGTCCTGCTGTGGGGAGCACAAGGCCCTGCTAGGGCTTGTGTGCAAATCAGAAGCAGGACACCACTGACTGACATCCTGAAAGACAACTTGCGCGCCCTACAATGGAAGCACATTTCATGATGGGAAGGAGGACTGACAGCCCTGACCATACTACTCAGCATGGGGAGACACTCCCCCCCCAACACAAACTCCACACAACTCACTGGGTACAATGCACTGACACACACCTCATTGAAATATCAGCAAAAGATACCCCGTACTGGGTGCTGCTGTGTGAAGCACAGGGGCTCACTTGGGACTTGTAGCCAAACACCAGGATTTCACAGTCAGCCATCTTGCCATTGATGTCACACCCCCTCACAGGGAAGTAGAGTCAAGAGGGAGGAAGCATGGGCATGCTGGCAAGGGGGGTGTAGCCAAGAGTATGATAGGACCCACAGTCACAGACAACCTACACCCACCCACATGGCCCTGCAAGATCAACCTGAACCATACTCGCCCCACAGGGAGTGGGAAGGGACTGACAAGATGTCTGACACTGGGCTCTGTTGTGGGGAGCACAAGGCCATGCTGGGACTGGTAGCCAAACAAACACCAGGATTTCACAGTCAGCCATCTTGCCATTGATGTCACACCCCCTCACAAGGAAGCAGAGTCAAAAGGGAGGAAGCATGGGCATGCTGGGAAGGGGGGTGTAGCCAAGAGTATGATGGGACTCGCAGTCACAGACAACCTACTCCCACCCACATGGCCCTGCAAGATCAACCTGAAACATACTCGCCCCACAGGGAGTGGGAAGGGACTGACAAGATGTATGACACTGGGCTCTGTTGTGGGGAGCACAAGGCCATGCGGGGACTGGTAGCCAAACAAACACCAGGATTTCACAGTCAGCCATCTTGCCATTGATGTCACACCCCCCTCACAGGGAAGCAGAGTCAAGAGGGAGGAAGCATGGGCATGCTGGGAAGGGGGGTGTAGCCAAGAGTATGATGGGACTCACAGTCACAGACAACCTACACCCACCCACATGGCCCTGCAAAATCAACCTGAACCATACTCGCCCCACAGGGAGTGGGAAGGGACTGACAAGATGTCTGACACTGGGCTCTGTTGTGGGGAGCACAAGGCCATGCTGGCAAATGGCCAACAACAAGATCAAACTCTGTCTGTGACAAGCTGGGAAAAAGCAGTGTACAGGCAGGCATCTGTTTGAAAAGTAGAAAATGTCATGTTTGTGAACCAACGGTGCATGTAGAAACATAAATCACATTGTGTGTCTCTTCCAAACACAGGTTGTGCTGGGCACTCAGCGCCAAATGACGAGGATACCCAGTCCCAGACTCTGGTGGACACTGAGCTCTCTGGTCTGACTCTCTCACTGTCCTCTTCGCATGACGACAACCAACCTAGCCCCTATGGATGAGCCATCATGCAGGACCAGCAGCAGCAACATCTGCCCCACCTGTACCCACGCCTCCAGCATCTGGACACCGACAGGGCACCCCCGCCAACACGGACAGACCAAGGACAATCAACACCCACTGCGCAGGGACACAGGACCCCTGGAAGCTACAGCCAACACCACCAGCAACACCACCCAAGGGGTCCCAGTGTCACCTGTGCATACCGCCGCTGTTCCTGCCCGTGTGGAGAGGGGTGCTGGGAGGGGTGGGAGGCACAGGGTACGCCTTGCAGAGGGGTCTGGACTGCATTATGACCCCCAACTGGCACGCATCTTAGATGCGTACCAGGATATCACCGGAGGATTTTGCCAGGTAGTGGGGATCCTCAAGGACATGCAACAGGAGCAGGTCCCCCACCATGCCCGCATGGAGGCAAAGTGGGATGCCCTTACTGCGGTGCATCAGGACATACTACAATGCCTCCGCCAGATCAACACCAACCTGTCCACACCCCCCTGTGTGCTCACAACAACTGTCACAACACCATCTGTCAGCGCCACGGGGAGGGATGAGGACTCTGGCGGAGAGTCACGTGCACCGCAGAGGCCTGCACATGAGGTTCCCCCCCGGAAGAAGAGGGGTCGTCCGAAGAAGGACATGTGAGAGGCAGATGTCCCAGAACATTCCCCAGGGCCTCCAAACCTGTTCTGGACAATGTTCTTCACTCACCTTCCCTGTCACATCACTGCAGTGTGCAGGCACCCTTCCCTGCTGAAAAACGAGCACTGGTAAGGGCAAAATTGCCATTTTCCCGCCAACTTCATTCCCCTCTCCCTGACTGGGACACGCCCACCTTGAGGTCACGCCTCTCGTATCGCTCCCTCCCTACAAATATGTGCATGTTCCGGAAGCGCAGCGGACGAGCGCAGCGGGCGCGACGAATGCGCGCCGAAGGCGCGCATAAGGCAAGCTCGTCTGTGCTCGTCCGTGCCGAGACCGGGCCAGGGGCCAGAGCCTCTGATCAATCCCCGCAACAGGCTCCCCACATCTACCCCAAATCCACATTGATGGCACTGCACACGCCTAACACCGACTGCGCTCAATATAATCCATACCTATGGTCAAATACCACAAAATGTATATGTCCCCACTGTAACGTGAAGCTACAGATAATGAATGAAAAAATCAAAACGCATGCTGTCACTGCATCTATGTCTCCCGACATCACCGCTGCACTAATCAATGCACGATCTCTTGTCAAGCACCGGCAAGAAATACACGATCTTATTATCAACAACAACCTTGATTGTCTCTTTCTCACGGAGACATGGACGGATGGAGCATCCGATCCTGACATGGCAGTTGCGACCCCCCAAGCCTATAACGCCTATCGCCTAGATAGAGTGGGGCAGCGCGGAGGAGGACTAGCCATCATCGCCCGCGACCACATAACGGTCAGAATATCTCACATTCACTCCACTTCCTGCGAAGCCCTTCTTTTCGATCTTAAACTCACCCCATTGTTTCATTTTAAAGGCATCCTACTATATCGACCACCAGGCTCTCGCACCAACTTTCTAGCAAATCTGGGTGCAATACTAGAAGCTCCAGCGCTGGAAGACTCATTTACATTATTGGGCGACTTGAACTTCCATCTTGAGAATGCATTTGAAAAAGATACCCAGTCCTTGATATCAGACATGCACACTATGAGTCTTCGGCAACTGGTAACCACCCCCACCCATATAGCCGGTCACATGTTAGACGGCATTTTTACTAATATGGAAGGCGTTAACATAATAGATACCTTACCAATGCCATGGACCGACCACTTCGCCATTTTTATAAAAATATCAGTCACATTAAATAGACTCAGACCCCACTCTGTACCGAAACCACAAACCATCAAAGTTTGGAAGGACATCGATCACGCTGAGCTAACGAGCCTACTTGAAAAAACTAGTCCTGACTCAACATTTGATCCAAACTTGGCCACACGACAATTTCAGGAGTGGATAGGTACCGCCACCCACTCCTTAGCCCCAACTAAAAAACTCTCTAGAAACAGAGCAACGCCATCAGCCCCATGGTTTACAGAGGAGCTCCGTATTAAGAGGCAATTCTGTAGAAACAGGGAGAGACATTGGCGCAGATCCTACAGCGCTGCAAGCAAGACCAGCTATAAGGAAGCACTCGGACAATACAAAGCCCTTATTGTCGAGACAAAAAAATCCTGTATCACTGAACAAATCAATTCTGCTAAAAACTCAAGTAAAAAACTTTTTGAGATAACTAAGGTCTTAGCAGGAAACGCACCGGACCTGAATCCTCCACAATTCCAAGTCTTTTGTGATTCTCTGGCTGATTTCTTTTTCACAAAGGTGAATGATATATATCAAGCATTCTCCACAAAAACAGTAATCAGCCCCCCCATATCTAACAACAGGACCAACAATATCGAACTTTCTCAGTTCTTAGACCTTGGAGAAACACAAATCAAGGAAATAACGGCCACAATCAACTCAGGCTCAGCATTAGATCCTTGTCCTCTAAAAGTCATTTGTCCGATCATGGACTATCTCTACCCTGACATTGTATCAATCTGCAACACAATGTTCAGAACTGGGATATACCCAGACTCCCTTAAAAATACCTTGGTCAAACCCCTACTTAAGAAAGTTAATCTGGACAAGGACCAACCAAAAAACTACCGCCCCATAGCCAGTCTCCCCTTTTTAGCAAAGGCAGTGGAAAAGGCTATGAACTCACAACTCTCAGAGTTCATAGAAAAACATCAACTACTGGACAACACCCAATTTGGTTTCCGTAAGTTCCACGGAACCGAAACTGCCTTAATAAAAGTTACAGAGGACATAAGAGTGATCCGGGACCAGGGAGGTACAGCAATACTCGTACTGCTCGATCTGTCGGCAGCCTTCGACACGGTCGACCACAAGATCCTGGTCGACCGTGCCGAAAACCTGGGCATCCGCCACATGGCTAGAAATCTGCTCTCCTCCTTCTTGGCCGGTAGATCACAGGTGGTCACACTGGGGCCCTTCCAATCGCACAAATTGTCACTACCATGTGGGGTTCCCCAAGGCTCATCCCTTAGTCCGACACTATTCAATATCTACGTGTCGGACCTGGCCTCGGTCCTCAAGGTCTATGGGATGAGCCTTACCTCGTACGCGGATGACACCCAGCTTGTGTTGGCCATTAACGGGAATGGAGACAAGGTAGCTGAAAACTTCCAAGAGGGCATGCGGGCGATCGGTGAGTGGATGGCCTCTAACTGTCTAAAGTTAAATGCCGAAAAAACGGAGGTCGTCATATTTGGACATCTCTCCCCAGGATGGTCAAACACCTGGTGGCCCCCTATGCACGGATCACCACCTACACCAGCCATCACCGTCAGAAATCTGGGGGTGATTTTTGACGATAAACTAAATTTTATGGCCCACTCAAATAAAATAGCAGCAACAGCCCATCACAAACTCAGGCTGATCAAGAAAATCATTCCGTTTTTACCAACCTCAGCAGGTAAGACGCTGGTAAGCGCCCTCGTGCTGTCATCTCTCGACTATTGTAACGGCTTATTCATCAACACCCAAGCAAGAGTGACCAACAAAATGCAGACCATCCAGAATGCTGCAGCACGCCTCCTGTCTGGAATCCCTAAGTTCTCACCAATCTCTGAGACTATAAGGGACTTGCATTGGCTCAAGATTCGAAACAGGATCAAGTTTAAAGCGCTGTGCATACTCTATAAAGCATTGCACAACTGTGGTCCACATTTCCTGAAATCCCATCTCAGATACCAGTCCTCCATAAGATCGCTCCGATCTAACAACCTTAAAATCCTTTAAATACCACGAACAAAAAGAGTTAACTGGGGCGATAGACGCTTCCTTGTGGCAGCTCCCAGGTTATGGAACTCCCTGCCAGAATCCATCAAAGACAGCCCATCCCTGATGCATTTCCGTAGAAAGACAAGGACCTGGCTGTTTGATCAAGAATAGTTACCGGCTTAACCTCGGGAATACATTCAAAGTTTCTAACGCCGAAACGCCTACGGGCAATTGTACGCGCTGTATAAATCTCAAAAATAAATAAATAAATAAATTTGTGCGCAACCCGTTCACCTTGTCCAATCGCACACAACTTGCCCACATTACATGGAGGGTTCATGTTGGGCCAATGTATCAGACGACTGTGGACTTTATTCTGGACATTTCATCTACCAGCACTTCCAACTCCAATGTGAACTTTGGATTCTCAAACCACTGTACAGCACCCACCATCCTGTGCACTTCCCTCACACATGTTTGTAAATAAACTCACCAGTACACCATACTTGCCTCTGTTGTGATTCCAACTTGTCATGTTCAGGGCGAAGTCGATCTGCTACACAACATAATGCCAAATACTGCAACAATGTGACCAATGTAAGGTGAGTCATGGGGATGTGACACATGTGAGGGAGACACACCACTATGGCAACACAAAACATACTCACCATGGCGATGTTACTCATCCCACACCATGATGTTGACCTGAAACACATTGGCATGCACAGACACAACACCAAGCATAGTCAGTGGCAACAAGTCCACAGGTGAAGTAAGCAGATGTCACTCAGAAGTGGGAACACACATAACAAAGCGTAGCACAGGTTCATTACACATCATCAACACGTTTATTCCACACTAGTTGCGCGGTAATTCTACGTAACAGTGGACACATGCTCACAATGTGTTGGCGAATGGAAGTCCAGTGATGTGTGGTTCATCAGTTGATGGGAATTGTCAACTTCCATACTGGTGTTGGCTTCTGGGGGCCCGATTCACAGAACTAACTTAAGACAAAATCCTAAACTTACTACCATTTTGGTATTCACAGAAGGCACTTACCCATTTTGGTATTCACAGAAGGCACTTACTCATTTCGGTATTCACAGAAGTTAGGAGTCCTAACTTTAGGACTCCTAAATGCCTTCTGTGAATACCCAAAGTCTTAAAATTAGGATTTTTCTCAGTTTAGTAGTAGTATAGTAAGGACTCCTAACCTTAGGACTCCTTAATGCCTTCTGTGAATACAGAAAAGTCTTAAAATTAGGATTT
Source organism: Triturus cristatus (assembly GCF_964204655.1). Taxonomy (NCBI): domain Eukaryota; kingdom Metazoa; phylum Chordata; class Amphibia; order Caudata; family Salamandridae; genus Triturus; species Triturus cristatus. Next base: position 164,517,272 of record NC_140585.1, read on the forward strand.
TTCTCAATTTAGTAGTAGTAAAGTTAGGACTCCTGGGCCCGATTCACAGAACTAACTTAAGACAAAATCCTAAACTTACTACCATTTTGGTATTCACAGAAGGCACTTACTCATTTTGGTATTCACAGAAGGCACTTACTCATTTCGGTATTCACAGAAGTTAGTAGTCCTAAGTTTAGGACTCCTAAATGCCTTCTGTGAATACTGAAAGTCTTAAAATTAGGATTTTTCGCAGTTTAGTAGTAGTATAGTTAGGACTCCTAACTTTAGGACCCCTAAATGCCTTCTGTGAATACCGAAATTCTTAAAATTAGGATTTTTCTCAATTTAGTAGTCCTAAGTTTAGGACTCCTAACTTTAGGACTCCTAAATGCCTTCTGTGACTACCGAAAGTCTTAAAATTAGGATTTTTCGCAGTTTAGTAGTAGTATAGTTAGGACTCCTAACTTTAGGACTCCTAAATGCCTTCTGTGAATACCGAAATTCTTAAAATTAGGATTTTTCTCAATTTAGTAGTCCTAAGTCTAAACTTAGGACTACTAAATTGAGAAAAATCCTAATTTTAAGACTTTCGGTATTCACAGAAGGCATTTAGGAGTCCTAAAGTTAGGAGTCCTAACTATACTACTACTAAACTGCGAAAAATCCTAATTTTAAGACTTTCGGTATTCACAGAAGGCATTTAGGAGTCCTAAACTTAGGACTACTAACTTCTGTGAATACCGAAATGAGTAAGTGCCTTCTGTGAATACCAAAATGAGTAAGTGCCTTCTGTGAATACCAAAATGGTAGTAAGTTTAGGATTTTGTCTTAAGTTAGTTCTGTGAATCGGGCCCAGCTTTAGGACTCCTAAATGCCTTTTGTGAATACCGAAAGCCTTAAAATTAGGATTTGTCTCAGTTTAGTAGTAGTAAAGTTAGGAGTCCTAACTTTAGGACTCCTAAACTGAGAAAAATCCTAATTTTAAGACTTTCGGTATTCACAGAAGGCATTTAGGAGTCCTAAAGTTAGGACTCCTAACGTCTGTGAATACCGAAGTGAGTAAGTGTCTTCTGTGAATACCAAAATGAGTAAGTGCCTTCTGTGAATACGAAAATGGTAGTAAGTTTAGGATTTTGCCTTAAGTTAGTTCTGTGAATCGGGCCCTGGGTGTTGGGGGTCAGTGTAGACCACACAACAGGCAAAGGACCCTGGGAAGGACAGACAAGATACAGTCAAAAGCACAGATGAACAGGAGATAAATACAATACATATGCACAAAACATGTTGCAAAACACCTACACAAACATTAGTTAACAGTACTACCCTATTGTGGAGTACACACCACCTGAATGGACACATCACAGCACGCATTCAGTCAAGTGGCACACAGACACACTCAGACAGCAAAAGAGCTGGCTCAACACATTCCAGGCTACCTCCATACATTGACATAACAACCCTGGAAACTCACAATCAGGTGAAGAAGTTGTTGATGAGCTGGGAGCGGACGTCACCATCATCTTCATCATCACTGGCATCTTGGCCCAGGCCGGAATCCTCCATAGGTGCCGGACGTTGGTCGTCATCATCGTCATCCTGGATGAGAGGCACCTCCTTCCGCACCGCCATGTTGTGTAGCATGCAGCAGACCAGTATTATTTTGCACACCTTTGCAGGCTCATATGGGAGGGCCCCTCCGGTCTTGTCCAGGCAGCGAAAGCGGCTTTTCAGGAGGCCGAATGGCCGCTTAATCACCCTCCTGCTCCGACCATGTGCCTCATTGTATCGCAGCTCGGCTGGTGTCACAGGGCCCCTGAGGGGTGTCAGCAACCACGGCATGTTGGGGTATCCAGAGTCACCTACACACACAAAAATGAACAAGTAGCTGAGTTTTGTAGGAGTGCGGAATACAACACTGACAAACACACACAATGAGAAACAGTCAGTACACACTGACAAGCCAGGCACACTGAGCTGGCATCTGTGACATCAGCATTGCAATGTGACTATTCCTCATAATGTAGGCATTGTGCGCCGAACCACGGAACCGTGCACACACATGTGTGATCAACATGTCAGCAAGAAAGACCACCAGAGCATTGATCGAATGGTAGTGCTTCCTGTTCCGGTATGCCTGCTCATGTGCCTGTGGTGGTATCAGGGCAACATGTGTCCCGTCAATGGATCCAATGACGTTTGGCATCCTGCCCAGTGTATAAAAGGCATCCTTAATTTCAGGGAGTTCATCTTGGCTCGGGAACTTGATATACAGGTCGAGGAATTGCAACATACCCTCTAAGACATCGCGTAGCACCCGACAAAACATCGTTTGCGACATACCACCAGCAGTAGCCACAGTGTACTGGAAGGTACCGGTAGCAAAGAAGTGCAGGGCTGCCATCACCTTCACCTCTGGGTTCAGTGCTGTAGGGTATGTCCGGCCAGGTAGCAGATGTGGCGACAACTGCTCCACCAACTCCTAAATCAGTGGCCTGGTGAAGCGGTACTGTCTGATGCTGCCACGTTCCTGCATGGTTGCAAGGTCTGGGAATGGCCGATGGACAACTGGTGCCCTGCAGTACAGAGATGCACAAAGGAAGATTGTCAGTACATCCACCCATGTGGCCATGACCACGATCACTATCACATGCTAGTTCATGACATTACACAATGTACTGAGGTGTGTGATGTTGGTCATGGACACATATGTCACCTACAAGACCACCACCTCACATCTCAATTCCACATGTCTACATGAGTGCCATGTAGTGCAATGGGCTAATCTGGCTGTGACACCCAACCTATGTGCTGCTGCAACGTTCAAAATACCCACCCCAGTGACAATGAGGACTCATGTCTCCCAGGCATCATGGATCTTTGCCATGCAAAAACCCAGGCTCCCTGTATTGCCACATCAACACAGCAATGGACATGGCGTAGCACGCACACACCACAAGGCAAGCGTTAGTCCCACAGGTAGTGGCCACTGTTGTTACTACCGGCCCTACATATACGTCTCTTAGACACACACCCCATCAAGGTTGATGCATATGCCACAAGGATGTGGAGACTGTCACCCATTGGTAACATGTGATCAGACACATCTGAGACACAAGATGCACACAGACTGTGGGTGCACATCAGTATTGGGGCTACAGGTCTCATTGTGACGTACATGCCATCACCCCAGGACTCAGGGTGTATGTGACATGTCTTAACCATATCCAACCTGACACTGTGGTCTTCACTCATGCCCATTACTGTCTAATTGCACATCACAGTGCTAATGTGCACAACACACAAAGGGCTCTGCCCCCATGTACACATGCACAGCCTGGGAGTGGCTGCACAAAGTGCCAGACAAAAAAACTGCTGTGGCCCCTTCAAACACCCATGGAATGCAGCTTCACATGCCATGGGACACTGTGTGGCCAATGCTATAGTGTGGCAGGTGTGTAGGTGTCCATGGGCAGTATATGTGTGTTGCATCTGTCTAATAGTCACACTAATGAGGTCCGACGCGGGTGACAATGCGTACGCATTGCACGGGTCATTACCGAGCCGTGCGTACGCCTTGTCATTGAATCCAATGTGGTCCGACGGGGGTGACAATGCGTACGCATTGCACTGGTCATGACCGAGCCGTGCGTACGCCTTGTTATGTTATGTTATGTTAGTTTTAATTTATTAAGTGCACAACTACTCGGAAGTGTCCCGGCGCTATAGACCGCTGGGGAACCCGTCCTGGCTATCCCTGTGAGATGGTCCCTTTCAGGGTATCTCCAAGGTGAAAACAGGCATCCCCGGCGTCTGTGGGGGGCCGTTGTAGAGATGAGGCAAGCTTAATGCCCAGAGTTGCCGAGTGTGTTCCTGGTTAGAGTAGGTACCGTGGTGAGAATTATCGAGTCCGTTTTGACCCTGGTCCACGACCCTGCCGCGTCGGGAATTGAACCCTGGTCCCTGGCCGATTCTCTGCTTACGGGTCAGCCGCCTCTAACCAGTGAGCCACACCTCTCCACTTGTCATTGCATACAATGAGGTCCGACGCGGGTGACAATGCGTACGCATTGCACGGGTCATGACCGAGCCATGCGTACGCCTTGTCATTGCATACAATGAGGTCCGACGCAGGTGACAATGCATACGCATTGCACGGGTCATAACCGAGCCGTGCGTACGCATTGTCATTGCATACAATGAGGTCCGACGCGGGTGACTATCATGCATACACGTCGGACAGGCATGGTCCGAGAAAGGCGTACGCCTTGGCCATTGACTCGTATGGAGACGGGTGCATGTGTATATTCAAACTACGCGTTGTACAGTCAGTTGAACGAGCGGGGCGCACCCATTGGCTCAGGACTATCATGGAGAAGGATGCGGATTCAAAACTTGTACGAGTTGTGCACTGGAAATTCAGTTGGATGCCTACAACAATGTTGCAATTTCAAGTGTTCCATGAAGGTAAAGATTTGAACGATGCGGAAGGCGTGTACGAGTCATACTTTTGAATGGATTGGCCAGATTCATAAGATGCAACCATGTTGGACCTGCATCTTGGGACACATGGCCCACAGTCTGCCTCTGCAGCACAGAGATAAGGCTGGCTGGCCCCCAGGGAGCTCACTTGCCTGCACTACATGCTACTGGACCACATCCCTGCTACCACTGCTGCTGTCTATGCATCCTCTGGCTCCTGCTATGGCACGCACACTGGAGAGGGCCCCAGCCTTTACTGAGGAGGAGAACCAGGTCCTGCTGGACAGGCTCCTTTCAGAGTACAGCTCTATGGGACACGAGGGGAGCAGGTGAGTGTGCTGTCCACTGCCTTCCTTATGATACATGTTGTCTAACTAGCAGTACTAGCAGTGTGTACACCAGTGGCAAGCATTCTCACTGACTACTTTCATCCACCAAAGTGTGTAGGTACATGTAATGAATAGTTTTCATGCTGCTAAAGTGCATTATTGCAAGCCTAAACTATTCAGGCATTGTTAACATGTCAGACATGCATGGGAGTTTTCATTCCCCATGGTTGCACTACCTGTGTAATTTATTTCCCTTTGTGATGATGACATGTATATCCAATAGTGTGCTGCACAAATCTGGGGCATGTGTGTTAATGTATTTTTCACTTTGTCATCCTTACACGTTGATGCCCACCAGAAGCAGGAGATCTGGCTGACCATCACCCGGGCTGTTCGTTCTGTGGGGGTCTACAAGCGCAGGATCCGCAACTGCTAGAAGAGGTGGCAGGACCTTCATGGCTGGACCCAGCTGAAGCTGTCACCTCCACGCAGGAGGGGCGGACACAGGACCCTGACTCCCCACATGCTTTGGATACTGGCGGTGGTCTTCCCAGACCTGGATAGGCAGCTGAAGGCCAGACAGCAGCAGGAAGGGGGTAAGTCCATGCCTGATCTGTGTACTATGTCTGATATGCAAATAGCAGTCTTTTATCCTGGTCACACTTCCACATTACGTAGGTCTTGTAGTCCCAAAATCAGGTGCCTCATTTGTGTGATGCACCCTCCTCATCTGTTCCACAGGTGTGGCCCCTACAATCTGTTGTTTGTGTCACTAGGGCACTGTGTCCCTGCAGTTAGCTATGTTTCAGGTGCCAGTCAGCATCAGTTCCCGTGACTGTTGTGTGTTTCATGGGTCGGTCAATTGTTTACACAATGCCTGAGATCTGACATGTGAACTGTGTGTGCCCTTGAGATGTGTACCAATTGCTGGTCTGACTCGCAACATGTTTCTGGGGTATTCAAAACAAAACCATGCAGCAGGGAACTCCAATTTTTGGACATCAGGAGTATGTATATCAAGTATGTCACAATTGCTTAGCCACCTGACTACTGTCCGGGGCAATACACTGTTTCACTTAGTCCTGCCCAGTCATGCCCCCTCAAAGGCATTCAGAAACACTCTGTAATCCCACTCTTGTGTATGAAATTGCAGGTTGTGCTTAGTGACATGTGCCCTCAGGTGTGTGCCTCTGTGTCATTAGGGTGTGGCTTGTTGCTACGTACAACTGGGGTGTTCATGATTCAGAGGGTCAGCATGACATCTGCAATGTGACTGTGGGAGACAAGACCTGTGTGACATATAGGTGTGTGATCATCTGACAGCGCACAATAGTGTATGCAACTGTGTCCCTCATGCAGCTGGGTTATATGCATGGCAGACTGTGATGTGTTAATGTACATGGATTTGTGTTTGCTGAGACTCATATAAATGATTTGCATGATGTGGGGTCTTCTGGGTCCTGGATATGTTGTTTGCATGGGATGGGCAAGTGTGCCAGTCATCTGCAGAGTCAGATTTACCCCTGAGCTAGGATTGTGAGTCAGTGCACATTGTTGTTGTCTGGATGCCCTGCCCCTGTGACAGGAGACAGTGTTGACTGACTTTCAGGGCATCCCAGTGCCATGGCATTGAACTTGGTATGAGTGAGCCTGTGTTGTGTTCAAGTGTGCACCATTGTGGCCTTGCCCATCAGGACATGAGTACATCATAGTGTGTGTTGCTGGCATGCATCCCAAGCATGTTAAATGAGTCTCTGCCCATCCCTTCATCCGGACACCTGTACTGAGTCAGTCGCAAGAGATGTGCTGTGTGTCTAGTGACATACTCCTACATGTTCACTTGCATGTACAACTAATGTGTGGGTGGTGCATGTTGGCACATTGGTGTGTTAGCATCCAACATGCAACGGACATATGTGTGAAAGTCAAGGAGGGATATGTGTGCCATGGTTGATGTTGGGAATGACATTTGTCTCATCCTAAACAGTGTTGGCACTTTGAGCTGTGTTCAGCTGATGATGCCAGGGCTTGCCCTGTGATGTAATGTACTCACTGTGGTGTGTGCAGTTGGTGCAGGTGACTGATGTTGTTCTCTTACTTCCTATTCCTGTCCAGATACATCCACGGCCACAGGAGGGGACAGCTCCACGGACCAGGAGGAGCCACAGAGTCTTACAGGGGCAGAAGGAGAGTTGTCAGGTGGACCCAGTGGCACGGAGGGCGAGTTGAGCCACACAGAGGAGTCGTCAGCACCACCACCCCAGCTGAAGGCCACAGCAGCTCTGAGGATGACTCCCCTGTGACACAACTGGTGTCATTCATGGAGGGCATTTCCTCGTGCATGTCTGCCCTACAGAGGACCAACCAGTCCGTGGCCTCCTCCCTGACGGCAGCAGTGTCCCTCCTCCAACAGTCCTACACACCTCCTTCCCCTGCACCACCCATGATTCCTAGCAGCCTACCTGTCCCAAGCACAGAAACCCCCAAACCAAGGGCTAGACGTGCACACAAGCAAGCGCAGGGGACTGATTCCACATCCACAGGGGCTGGTTTGCTGACACACACACAGTCATCCACAACCACTCCACAGTCCTCTGAGACCTCTCCCTCCCAGCCCCCTTCCCTTGCCTCACCTGCAACCCCATCCCCCCAGAAGCTCTTCCTCTGTGACCTTGGCCTCTTCCCCACCGACCCAGCAGATCCTGATTACAAGGGGAAGAGGAAGTCCCCACACACAGAAGGGAGTGCCCCTCACACCCGGACACCCTCCCCAGGCGCAGTCAGACCGAGACGCCCACCCGCAAGTCCCCCCGCGCAAGAAGACCAAGACCCCCCGCCACCACGCAGCTCCAAGGCAAAGTCTCCGTCCTCCATCCCCCAGGCCACCACTCCAGAGGTTCCCCCGCCACTCTCTGCCCCGGGTTCCCCCACACACAGATACACCATCCCCAAAATGCTAAGACCATCCCCCCCCTAGCACTTGCTCCTCCACACCTGGTCAGACAGTTGGTGCCACTGATGTGGGGACCGTGTCCCTCCCCCTGCCCTGCCGACCTCACCTGTCCCCCATTCCGCTCCCATGGATGTAGGCACTGGTTTGGAGTCCACGACCCCCCATCTGACTTGGGCACTGCAGTGGTGAGCCAATCCACTCCATCTGACCTGCCCATTGGAGTTGTGCCGGCACCCGCCCCATCTGACTTGTGCCCCACAGTTGTGACAGCACCCACCACTTCAGTCAGCTCCACTGCAGTTGCAAGTGTCTTGCCTGCATCCCCCACCTCTTCACTGCCTCCTTCTGCTGCGCCCTGATCCTGTCCCTGCGGTGCCTGGCTTGCTCCCATGTATGCCCCTCCGAGGGGATGACCCCGGTCCTTAGCAGTGCAGACAAGCAAGGTGTGGCAGTTGTCACTCTAGTTCACTCCTTGGCATTTTGACATGGACTGGCCATTGGCCTGTTGGTTGCACAGACATTTAGCATTTCATATACTGAATTTGTCACTCTAGTTCACTCCTTGCCATTTTGACATGGACTGAACATTGGCCTTTTGGTTGCACAGACGTTTAGCATTTCATATACTGAATTTGTCAGTCTAGTTCACTCCTTCCCATTTGGACATGGACTGGCCATTGGCCTTTTGTTGGAACAGACGTTTTGCTTTTCATATGCTGAATAAAGCTTTTTTCTTTGTCCCTGTGAACTTGATTTAGCTGTACATCATGTTGATGTTGTTTTACATGCCCTTGCACCTGTAATGCTTGGTTTACAATGTTGCATACTGATGTGTTGATGTGAGGTACTCCCCGTGGTCCATGAGATATGTATCCTATTCTGGTGGGTATCCATGTCATCCTTTGCAGCTACCTGGGTGTGTCTGGATCAACTATTTGTGTACATCTCTCTGTGAGCATTTCATTTGCATGGTCACATCTGTGGCTTGCACCCCTGCACATGTGATGTGCTTCCCATTTTCCAAATTGTCACTTCCACATACTTTGTGCTCATCACTACTGGCCCTACAGGTGTGTGCATCATGTAATAGGAGCAACTGGGTCCTCTGTGCAACTTGCTAGACATATGTTTTGGGTGGTAAACAGACATAATATCAAATAAAAAATATCGACAGGACAGAATATCGAGTTTTTAATATAGGATGGACAGAATATCGAATTGCCAAAATATAGTGGTGAAGAATATCGAAAATCAGGTAAGAAATATCGATTTAAATAATATAGAAGTAAGTAATATCGACAGTCATAATATAGTTGTTAAAAATATCGATTTTTTTATAGTGTTTTAAGTGTTGGTATATGTGTTAAAAGTATGTATTAATTTTGGAATGTATGTTTGAATATTTTAAAAGTAATGAATTTTAGGTTATTTAATTTTTGTGTAATTGAATTCCGTAGCGGGTTGTGGGTCTATAGGGGATTAGGGTGGGAAGTAATTTAATTATAGTACATTAAATAATAATTTTTAGGAACTATTAATAATTTTTAATTTAATTTTGCGTTTTACTTCTCTAGTGGGTTGTGGGTTTATAGGGGAATAGGGTGGGAAGTAATGTAATTGTTGTTAGGTAATTATTAATTGGTATTGAACATTAATTGGTTGTTGATTAATTATTAATTGGTCAATAATTTGTATTAATTGGAAATTAATTTGTATTAATTGTTTAATTGCTAAATATGTTAATTGTATTAATTTATTATTTGTAGCGGGTTGTGGGTTTATAGGGGAATATGGTGGGAAGTAATTTAATTGTAAATAATTAATTATTGAAATTATTTTTGTATATTGATAATTAATGTATTAATTAATTAATAATTGGTATTAATCGTATTTAATATTTTTTGTTATTGAAAAATAAGTGGTTGTTAATTAATTAATAATAGGTAATTAACTAAAAATAAATTATTGGTATTTATAATTAATTAATTATTAAATATTGTGTGATTGGTAATTAATGTTGATACTTATTTTTTTAGTATTAATAATTAATTTATTTTTAATAAAATATTAAATTATTATTTTCCCTACTATTGCACTCACTGGAGTGGGAATAGTAATTTTTACCCCTACGCCATCCAACGCTTTCCCTACTATCGCACTCACTGGAGTGGGAATAATAAGTTTTACCCTCCCGCTATCCAACGCTTTCCCTATTGTTGCACTCTCTGGAGTGGGAATAGTAATTTTTACCCCTACGCTATCCAATGATTTCCCTATTATTGCACTCTCTGGAGTGAAAATAGTAATTTTTACCCTCCCGCTATCCAATGCTTTCCCTACTGTTGCACTCTCTGTAGTGGGAATAGTAATTTTTACCCTCCCGCTATCCAACACTTTCCCTACTATTGCACTTACTGGAGTGGTAATAGTAAATTTTACCCACCCGCTATCCAAAAAATATTGAATTTTTTTCATTAATATTATGTTAATATATATGTATTAATTTTTTTTTTTTACTTACATTAATTATTTATTAATGTTAAAGTTATTTAAGTATGTTTAAGTATGTTTCAGTTAATTATATGTATTATTTCATTAATTTTACATTACTTTTAAGACATTTAAAAAATTCGATATTTTGCCTAACTATATTTTTTACAACGATTTTTGGATTCTATATTTTTGTACTTACCTGTTTGGAGATAGGCATTTGATATTTTGGCATTCTATATTTTTTCCTCTATATGTTGGTAGATCGATATTCTCCTTCTCGATATTTTGTCAGTGATCCGTTTCGGGTATGTGCAGCTGACTTAGGGGAGACTCCGGTACCCAGGCTGTTGTGACCAGAGCCTTCATTGTGTGGTAACTGATGGCTGACTGATCAAGTGTTCTGCAGACATGAGTGGGACTTGCGGTGAATATGTTTGGCACAGCTGGGCTCCCACAGGAGTTGTGTCCCCTCAAGTTAGTGTGTTGTCCAGTGACATGGCCTGGGTCCATGGTGTGTGTTGTATGCGCATGTGTGTGTGTCCACATCCCTGTTCATACACAGACAGGGTTCCCTTGATATGTTTGTGTTGTGGATGCTTGCTGAGTGGTACTGGGTTAATCCCACTACATTTCCAATGGGCTACCAGATGTGTGGGTGCATGACACACTACTGTTAATCGGTGCATCATCATTGGGATTTGTCAGTTCTGAGTGGTGATGATGTTGTCAGACACAGATGGGACACAGTCAGGGTTCCTCAAGGCACTTGTTTGTTCGCAATATCATGTAGTGGTCCCTAGGTGGTAGTTTTCAGTGATTGAGACATTTGTATGTGTGTGTGACTGCTCCCACTTGTCGGATTCACGGCAGCAATGCTGGCAGGTGTCAGCATAGGTGCCTAGTGTTCCTCCTTGGCATCTGCATAGTCCTGGGACTGTGGCAGGGATTCTGAAGGTTACATGAGCTTTGAAGTCATGGCCATGTACCGCATACTGTGCAGTGTGTCTGTCATTCCCCTGGGTTGCAAACAGTCCTTGTGTGATGTGTGTGTGTACCTTAGTTCCTGGCAACATTCTTGTGTTTGTCATGGGTGTATGTGCAATGTCACCTGTCCATGTGGACTTCACAGATACACATTGTTGCAGTTCAGGTGTGTAGTGTTGATGGTGGACTGATGTGAATGTTTGCATGGATGGTCCCCTAGCTCTAGATTTGTATTTGTGGATGTGTGATGTACGTTTGTGGCACAGGACACATGTCTGGGTTTCCCAGTTTGTACGACATCTGCCTTTGTCATCACAGTGGAGGTGTCATGCGTTCTTGTGTCACCCCACTGTCTGGTCCCTGGGGGTAGTGGTGTTGTGTGTCAGTCTCTTGCTGTGTTAGTTGGTGTTGATTTCTGCTTGTGTCACATGTGTCTGGTGTGCTCCCTCTCATCTCCCAATGCCTGATTGCCCACTGAGGGTGTCCCAATGATGGTTTACTTTTGTATGGCACTGTGTCCACATCTGTGTCACTGTGGTTCAGCCCCCCTCATGTGTTGTGTAGTTGCCTGGGGATACTGTGACACACACATGTTGTGTCTGATGTGCAGTGTGAGTTTGCCTGTTTGTGCATCTGCACCAATGCATTGGTATTGCTGTTGTGGGCCTTTGTCTGGATGCTGTTTCTGTGATTTTGCCTGCTGTCCCTGTGAGTCATTTCACATCATTGTGCACATCCATCCTGGTTGTTGGGTGTCATTGCTGGCATGGAATGTGAGTTTGTGAGCTGACACCTACAGTCTACACAAGTTGTTTTGATTGGTGTGTCTATTTTTGAGATGTGTGCATGCTTGGTGATGGTCACTTCTGCTGTTGTGTCATTGTACGTGGTATGCATTGTCAGCCCCCATGTGTGGTGCATGTCTGCACATGGCCGAGAGTGTTATGTTTTCACAGCACTGTTAGCCTCACCACATCTCTGTGTGTATGGGACACAACCACTAGTTTGCCCCAGAAGTGTTTGATGTGTTGGGAGCAGGGATCATACATGCTGTTTGTTATTTGCAGCTTTGACCATGATGACACTTACCTTTTGGTCACTGTGATTAGGGGGGTTTGGTCCCCATCACCAAAATGCTCCACATCTGCTTTATTTTGTGAGCCCCCACTTAACTTCTGCTCTACACAGTGAGGGGGTGTTCTTTTTACATTGCCACAGTGCTATGGTGATGCTTGCCTTGTATATGTCACACTCATGTGTTGGTCACACATGTGCTGTTACTTACATTGTATGCTCGTAGCCATAATCACTGTTGGTGGCATTTGTCACAGACTACACACTGTTGTCATGATGTCATGGGGGATGTATTTTGCGGACATGCCTGATGTTTGCTTATGCTGGATGTGTTGCGCATCACCCATCCTATGGCTGGGGTGGCAGGGGTGATGGGCAACAGGTCCCCTGTGAGTGGGGGTGGCAGGGGTGATGGGCAACAGGTCCCCTATGAGTGTGGGTGGCAGGGGTGATGGGCAACAGGTCCCCTGTGAGTGGGGGTGGCAGGGGTGATGGGCAACAGGTCCCCTTTGGGTGTGGGTGGCAGGGGTGATGGGCAACATAATCCCTATGGCTGGGGGTGGCAGGGGTGATGGGCAACATAAGCCCTGTGAGTGGGGGTGGCAGGGGTGATGGGCAACATAGTCCCTATGGGTGGAGGTGGCAGTAGTGATGGGCAACAGGTCACCTGTGAGTGGGGGTGGCAGGGGTGATGGGCAACAGGTCCCCTGCAAGTGGGGGTGGCAGGGGTGATGGGCAACAGGTCCCCTGTGAGTGGGGGTGTCAGGGGTGATGGGCTACATAAGCCCTGTGAGTGGGGGTGGCAGGGGTAATGGGCAACATAGTCCCTATGGGTGGGGGTGGCAGTAGTGATGGGCAACAGGTCCCCTGTGAGTGGCAGGGGTGATGGGCAACATAAGCCCTGTGAGTGGGGTGGCAGGGGTGATGGGCAACAGGTCCCCTGTGAGTGGGGGTGGCAGGGATGATGGGCAACATAAGCCCTGTGAGTGGGGATGGCAGGGGTGATGGGCAACATAGTCCCTATGGGTGGTGGTGGCAGTAGTGATGAGCAACAGGTCCCCTGTGAGTGGGGGTGGCAGGGGTGTTGGGCAACATAGTCCCTATGGGTGGGGGTGGCAGTAGTGATGGGCAACAGGCCCCCTATGGGTGGGGGTGTTAGTGGTGCTGGCCATGCAACCCCTATGGTGGGCTGTTGTTAGTGGCCAGGATGTGGATCCCCTGTGTGTGTGTGCCATTTTGCGGGTATGGTCGTTTGTTAATGTGGTAGGTGTCTGACTTACCACCTGCTCCGTCGGCGTCGGTTCCTGAGCCGGTCATAGATGTAGAGTACTGGTGTGACGTGCGCGATGGGATTCATGATGTGTTCGTGTCGTACACACTGCTTGTTGCTCCGTCTCGAAAACGCTGCAAGCTGGTTCGTCTCGTAGCCGTTTATTGATTTGTGGCGCGAATCGTAGCTGATATGCTTGTTTTCCGGATGCTGTGACGTGCCGTACGTAATGACCAGTCCGGCGCGTAGGAAGTACGCATCGTACTTGTCATGCTGGAAACTGCTATGGATACTGCTTCCGAGCGACACGGTTCCTCTTTAGGAGTTACGGCTCAGACGGAGAATGGGTCTTGATTCACAGCCTACGTGTCGGTCGTGTTTTTGGCAGTTATGCACATCATACTTACTCTACAGGACGGACCGGCTCCGGGTACGTGTCGGTCGCAGGGTAAGGCTACGGACAGCTGTCCGACCGGCCATCGGAATCGGCCCCAATGTAAGCCTTAATGCCCAATAAGGCAGGTGCATGTTATTTAAAAATAGGACATAGACATGTTTCATGTAAACCATGTTGTTGCAGTGACAAGGACAAACAATCTCTTTTCACTTTATCAGCGTTAGGTGTTCCAACGGAAAGTCTTTAAATTAAATAGGAAAATTAAATAATGTTATCTCCACCTAGAAACCAATAAAAAGTTAATTCTTGGACTTTTTAAATATACATTGCAATGCCAAGCAATTGGTAAAGTCAGATTTGTACTAAATATTTCACAAAAGGTAATTTTAGAAAATGCCTGTGTAAAGCCTCTAGAAAGCAATTTGCATAAAATTCCCCATGCCGAATAGCCCTTGGTTAGATGTGAACTTGCTAACATGGGAGGTGTTTTGTTCCTCTGAAAAGATGACCTTCTGGGCAGTGACTGGGAACATAGTTAAGGTCAAATGAGCCTATCCTATCACAGGCAGATGAGCTAATTTCTGCTCCTTCTTTTGTCCCTCTAGTCAACCAGTCATCAAACCAAGTGAAAGAGAAGCTGCTCTCACGACCACAAAGGAGGGGTTGCCTATTCCCCTCTCCACACCTCTGGAGTGATCACAGGAGCTGTGCTCAGTGGAATACAGGTTGTGTCATGTTTGATTTGAGTAGGCACTGTGGGATTGTTTGCAGTATGGCACACATTAAAGACTGCAAATATCGGTAGAATACCATTGGAATATTTTCGCTATTGTTTAAGAAGAGGACAGAAGTCGTCCCCACCCACAGGCTAGTGTCATGCATAAATGTTGTAATCTATGGGCTCCATCTTCAGAATAGTACTGGACCTTAGGAAGAAAGAAGAACTACTACACTTGCTGTTGAAACCTGGGAAGATAACCCTAAGGACTGGACCTGCTTCTACCTGCACCCAGGATTAAGACATGGACACCAATGGGGCTATTAGGATGGCTGGGGATCTGCAGTGGAGGGAAAGACCGTCCGCCGCTTTTCCGCTGGTTGACTTGTCGACCGGGCAGAAAACATGTTTAATATGGTGCAGACACCAACATCCATATTAGGATATTGGCGGAAATCAGCCTTTCCATGGTGGTGTTAGCGCCATGGAAAGGCATGCGGTCTTTGCTATTGGGGGCCCGTAGCAGGCCCCCAGGAGGTTGGGGGTGCACATGGGGGGTACCTATGGTACCCTCCAACATTAGCAAGGACAATATGGCAGGCACCGTGCGGTGCATTCCCAGCATTGTGG
The DNA here is from genome assembly GCF_964204655.1 of Triturus cristatus. NCBI lineage: Eukaryota > Metazoa > Chordata > Amphibia > Caudata > Salamandridae > Triturus > Triturus cristatus. The sequence continues at coordinate 164,532,581 of NC_140585.1, forward strand.
TGGGCGGTGCTGTGAGCTCCGCCCACCACATTGATGGGAATTGGGGATGCCACAGCCACGGTGGCGATGGCATCCTAATTGCACTTGCGGGACTGCCGCACCCCTGGCGGACCTTCCCGCATACCGTTACGGTGGACCATCGTAATAGACCCCCAAGTGTCAATTCGCGGAAGTCCTGTTAAGCTACAGGGAACTGTCCTAGGCTCTGCTGTGGCTTCTGTGGAGTGTGTTCTGCCTTCCAACTACCATTCCTGAGATTGTACTCCTCCTGCTTATCCCTGAAAACTGGGGACTTTGAAAAATGTTACTAACTTTCAAATAAAGTAAGGTCCAGCATCAAGGGATACGTTTCCAAAATGTTGCACCTGGAGGGGATTGAGCCCTCTAGTATTCCTTGTAAAAGCCCAGTTGTACTGGTGACCAAGACTGACCAAAAGGCGGAGGATCCCAGAACTGCATTGACTACAGAGGACTGAATCGCATCTCCATGACTAACACACACCTGATTTCCAGAACCAATTAGCTAATTGACCATTTGGGGCTGCCTTGACCTAGGGAGAAAAGGAGAGATCAACATTCTCGTCTCCAGAGAACCACTTAAATCTAAGGTAATACCCTTTGTGCTGAAGAACTGACCCTATGATTTTCCTGATGGTGATGAACAGGGCTGAAGACCACTAGTGCAGCATATTTGAATGATACTGCTGTCTGGAAGGAACACCTGACCCAACTCAGGAGGATACCACAGGCACTGCAACAGGAGGGACTGGCTAATACGGCCATTAAAGTCCAAATAAAATAGATGTTTGTAGTCTACCTGGGCTAAGAAGTTGACAGGGGACATATTGAAGTCTCACCAGCCCAAGATCCAGACAACTATGTCTTGGAACCTTTCAAAACCAGACTCAAGTCTGAGCTTTCCTTGATTTAACAGGTTGCTATAGAATGTTTTTACCAGGGGATGACACCATTGAAGCCCCTGACAGTGCTGACTTCTAGTAAACAGCTACAGAAGTTCATACAAACTGCAGACTTACAGAAGACATTTGACATAGTGAAAGAGTTACTTTGTGCAGCACAAGATTTCAGCAAGTATTCTGTGGTCTAAAGAGATGCTTCAGAACAAGGGATTGGGGTAGGGTCATCACAGCTATAAGATGAGTGTTATGATTAACCATTTGCCTTGATCAGCAGGCAAAACAGTGCCCTAAAGATAGAAGCCTTTGGTGGACTGGTCATTGAAGAAACTGAGACCCTTCTTAGGGGCGATTACGATGTCGGTCGGAAGGGCATCCGAGAGCCTTTCAGAGTCGGACCTTCCGACCGACTCCGAATCAGTTTACACAACTGACGTAGTATAATGTCCAAAACTCATTGCTTACCGACCGACTTGGTTACTCCAAATTCGACAGGAAAGTCCGAACGGGAAGCCTCCAAAAACACCGAATGGAGCCATTCGGAGCCTCTTCCAAGCCCGAATAGGCCCACCCAATGGCGATACGTACTTCCGATATGTCAAATCTGTCGGACCAACCAATGCGTCAGAGCAGTTGGAAGGGGAGTATTTCACGTCACAACACGATTCCTGTGACCGACACTGTGCAGCTATGCATCCAATCGCGCATGTCATCCCTCTACTGTACATCTACGATGAATACTACAACTCCGACTGATGTGGTCATCGCAGATGGTAAGTTAGACACCTACAGAATAACGCAACTATCCATTGATAGACAATACAAGGGAAAGCAGGAGTGAAACTACAGCCACATTTTGGGGGGGGGGCTAATACTTCCAGCAATGTAGAGCCAATTGAGGGGATGGGGGCTAATACTTACAGAAATGTAGAGCCAATATGGGGATGGGGCTAATACTCCCAGAAATGTAGAGCCAATGTGGGGGTGTGTGGTTGGGGGGCTAACACTCCCAGCAATGTAGATACAATTTGGAGGGGTTAGGAGCTAATACTTCCAGAAATGTAGAGCCAATTGGGTGGATGGGGGATAATACTCCCAGCAATTTAGTGCCAAATTGGGGGGTGGGGGTCTAATACTCCCAGAAATATGGAGCCAATTGGCAATGGGGGCTAATACTCCCAGGTAAGTAGTGCCAATTTGGAGGGGGGGGGGCTAATACTCTCAGCAATGTAGACCTAATTGGGAAATGGGGGGGCTAATATTAGCAGAAATGTAGAGCCAATTGGGGGCCTAGGGAGTCTGATACTTCCAGAAATGTAGAGGTAAATTTGGGTGTGGGGGCTAATACTCCCAGCAATGTAGAGCCAATTTGGGGGGGGGGGTTGGGGGCTAATATTCCCAGAAATCTAGAACCATATTTGGGGATGGGGGTTAATACACCCAGCAATGTAGAGCCAATTGGGGGCCTAGGGATGCTGATGCTCCCAGAAATGTAGAGGTAAATTTGGGGGTGGGGGCTAATACTCCCTGCAATGTAGAGCCAATTTGGGGGGTGGGGGTCTAATACTCCCAGAAATTAAGAGCTGATTGGAGGGGTGGGGGGGCTAATGCTCCCAGAAATGTAGAGCCAATATGGGGGAGTTGGTGGCTAATATCCTCCCAGAATTGCAGAGACATTTTGGGGGGTGGGGGTCTAATACTCCCAGAAATATAGAACCAATTGCGGATGGGGGCTAATACTCCCAGGTAAGTAGTACCAATTTGGAGGGTGTGTGGCTAATACTCTCCGCAATGTAGACCTAATTGGGAAATGGGGGGCTAATACTCCTAGAAATGTAGAGCCAATTGGGGGCCTAGGGGGGCTGATCCTCCCAGAAATGTATAGGTAATTTTGGGGTTGGTAGCTAATACTCCCAGCAATGTAGAGCCAATTTGGGGGGGGTTGGGGGCTAATACTCCCAGAAATGTAGAGCCATATTTGGGGATGGGGGTTAATACACCCAGCAATGTAAAGCCAACTGGGGGTGGGGGTCTAATACTCCCAGAAATGTAGAGCCAAATTGGGGGGTGGGGGGCAAATACACCCAGAAATTAAGAGATAATTGGAGGGGTGGGGGGCTATTACTCCCAGAAATGTAGAGCCAAATTTGGGGGTGGGGCTAATACTCCCAGCAATGTTGAGCTGATATGGGGGAGTTGGGGGATAATACTCCCAGAATTGCAGAAACAATTTGGGGGGAGTGGGGACTAATACTCCCAGCAATGTGGAGTCAAATGGGGGTATGGGAGCCAATACTCCCAGCAATGTAGAGCCAAATTGGGGGTGTGGGGGGCTAATACTCTCAGCAATGTGTCCTTGAATATGTAACTGGTGCACATGCAAAGTGTCTCAATACCTACGAGTGGGGTACAAGCTGCAGTAAAATGCACAAAAACAAAGCCTCATCATCTAGTAAATGTTCCCTTAAAAAGCTGTGAAATACTCGAAAGCTGATGTTTAAAGATGTCAGACCAGCCACGCACAGCAGCTCAAGAACTGTATGTGTGTGTGGGGAAACTGTCTCAGCCTTGGCTGACACACACAATGAGGGGGCTGAAGCCCATGGAGCCCAATGGGCATTGAGTTCTATCAGAAAGTGTTCTGTATAGGCTTGAATTGGCAATGCAGGCAATTGTTCATTGGTCAATGGGCCGGTGCACCAGGGTAACCTCTAGGCCATGGTTTTGGGTTGGTTGTAAACTACAGCAAGAGACTTACTTACTTCCCCAATCCCCATCAGCCCACAACAATGTGGTGCCATTATGTTGTCATCTCCCCAGCTGTGCTATAAATTGAGGCTCGGGCCAGCCTTTGGGGCATGCTCAGCTTAGTGACCGGCTTCTCGTGCCTTGCCAGAAGCATTGTTATCTCGCCCATCACTTTCAGGTACTGGCAGGTGCAGGGAGGTTGTGTTGCATGTAATTTTAATTTGGCCAATATATCCTAGCCCCCACCCCCTTGATCAGCAACAGTGTGCTTTTTGAAACCTCTCTTGCCAGGTGAAAGCGTAGAGGCTACAATGAATGGGATGATCACAGAATGTGTGCCAATATGTGCCAATTACTGTCAGAGTGCCAAAGCATCATTGTGATCCCAATCCGACCATCGTTTTATAGCATGTTCTGTCTGTCAAAAGATGGAATGTCATCATCAGGTAGGAACAGTCAGACCACTAAATACTAGGAGTTACAAACATTTGACGTTGGAACAGCCATTGCCATAACCACATATGTATGTATCACAAAGTGAATGCATTTGTCCACCACAACACACAATGAAACATCGCAGGGCAACCTGGCTGGGTGAGAATTCAACGATTGACATCATTGCCACTCTCCCAGGGGGCTATGACGCAGTATGGCATAACCGCCCGGGAGGAATGCGAGGAGGTGGGGTAGCGATCTTATTTAAAAAGAGCCTGTCAGTAGAAAGATTGTTATGTGAATCAGTAGACTTAGCTGACCTGCTCGGGGTGAAGATAACTATGAACAATGTCTGCTGGGTGGTATTGTCAGTTTATCGCCCACCAAACTCAACCCCACTCTTTCACGATCTCTTTGGGCCTATTATGTCGGACCTATGTACCCGATATAAGAACATTTTGGTCACTGGAGATTTTAATTTGCATTGGGACAATCCCCATTGGGACTTAGCTACTCGCCAATTAGATACCATGATGACTGCCCTGAGGTTTAAACAACTTGTGGAAGTTCCCACTCATATTAAAGGTCACACCCTTGACCTTGTGTGGACCACAGATACAACTGTCACGCTTAAAGATGTTGTCCCATGTATATGGTCAGATCATCATCTAGTGTCCTGTGAGATACGTATCCATGGCCATATACATAATTTATCGTCGGAAATCAGGAGAACCCGCAAATGGGCAGAGGTTGATTTAATAAATTTGACCGAGGCGCTATCCCCAATGGTCCAGTCCTTTGATCCGGAACGCAGTCTAGATCGGGAATATGCGGATCTAACGCAGAACTTAGCTCAGGCCATCGACCAGATAGCGCCAGTAAGATCTCAACTGATAAAGGGACTGGGTAAAGGGGCTCCCTGGTTTACATCAGCACTTAGGGAGCATAAAAGGAAGCTTAGAGCCTCTGAAAGAGATTGGAGGAAAACTAAGCAGGATACTGCCAGGAATCTTTATAAAGCCTCCCTCCACCTATATAAAAAGGCTATTGCCCTAGCCAAAGCAGATTACTATGAGTCGCGCTTGAGTAGAGCAGTCAACGTTCAGAAAGAGACATTTAAAATTCTGTCCGAACTGAGCAGTAAGCCCGAAAACACCAAGCCCCTTATTGACTGTAATTCCTTTCAAGGTTATTTCTTAGAGAAAGTGAAGAACATCATTAAGGAAATAAGGGGTGGGATGGTTACTGGGACGGCTATAACTCCGGCTCCTTTCGGACCAGTTGACTGCTCGATTACAGTATTTCCAGAGCTGGATACGTTCAGCCTGGAGAAACTGATGGGTAAAATCAAATCTGGCTCTCCAGCGGATCCGTGCCCACCCAGTGTCTTTCGGGTGGCCCGTCCGGTACTGGAGGAATGCATCATCTCCCTCCTCAATAGGTCCTTGGAAACAGGGTATTTACCGCTAGAACTCAAGGAGGCTCGTGTAAGGCCTTTGTTGAAGAAACCTGGTTTGGATCCTGCAATACTGAAAAACTACAGGCCCATCTCCCAGCTGCCTTTTTTCTCAAAAATATTGGAACAGCATGTACTAAAGTCCCTGTCTTTGTACCTGGAGTCTCATCAACTACTCCATGAGCGACAGGCAGGGTTCAGAGCTCATCACAGCACCGAGTTGGTGATGCTCTTGGTGCTGGATGAATTAAGAGGCATGGCTGACTGTAAGACACCGAGCGCCCTGATCTTGCTAGATCTATCAGCGGCGTTCGATACGGTCAGTCATGCTCTTCTCCTGGACAGGCTGAGCGATTTTGGGATCAAGGGCTTAGCATTTAAATGGCTGCAATCCTTCCTTTCGGGTAGGACACAAAAGATACAACTAGGGGATGAAACATCTGAGGTGGGGTTTTTAGAATGTGGGGTGCCACAGGGCTCCGCCCTGTCCCCACTCCTCTTCAACCTCTACCTACAACCTCTAATTGCATCATTGGCCTGCATGGGCTGTAGAGTTTTTAATTATGCGGACGACACGCAGCTGTTACTGAGTGTCGACAACACAAGGACTGCACAACTTAATGCCCAGAACATCTTGAGGCATACTGTTCAATGGATGACTGAAAATCTGCTGAAGATTAACCCAGACAAGACTGAGGTATTGGTGATTCCATCTACCGCCTCACCTTGGAATGACCTCTACTGGCCAGCAGAGTTAGGTCTTGCTCCAAAACCAAGTTTGAATGTAAAGAGTCTGGGGATTAAACTGGACTGTGATCTCTCAATGTCCAGTCAAATCTCCTCTGTGGTGGGAAGCTGCATAAATGTGATCCGTCAACTGCGGAAGCTAGCCCCTGTCCTCTCTCAATCAATGATGCGCTCAATCGTAGCAGCAACTGTTATCTCAAGGCTAGACTATGGGAATGCCCTCTATCTGGGACTCCCCAAAACCCTGACAAATAGACTACAGGTCGTGTTGAATGACGCTGCACGACTGATTTTTAGACTCCCACGGAGAACTAAGGCCTCCCCTCTGCTTCATAGCCTGCACTGGCTCCCCATTAAAGAGCGAGTGGAATTTAAGAGCCTATGCACGGCCCATAAGGCAATTTATGGCCAGGCTCCCGCTTATATTGCAGATCGTTTGGTTGTGTACAGCCCAGTGAGAACACTTAGATCTTCAGATTCTCAGCTACTGGTCTGCCCCCGTTACAAATTAGTAACCAAGGGAGGCAGAGCCTTCTCTGTGTTAGTCCCTCAGCTATGGAACACGCTGCCTGAGATGCTGCGCAGGGAAGGGAACCTCCTGCGGTTTAGGAAGATGCTAAAAACACTGATGTTTAGAAGGATTCTGAGTGTCAGCTAGACCAGGGAGTGTTTTTCTTGCAATGTCTGCCAAGCTTATTGTTGTAACTAGAGATTTCGAGCGCCTAGAGACCTGCAGGTGATTGGGCGCGATATAAATCCAAAATAACAATAACAATAACAATAACAACAGAACTCCAATGCATTCCCAAAGGTATGTCCACAGAGACATTCACTGATACCGTGCCCACACCTACATGCATATGTATCACAGGCTAAATCCTAATATCTGAAATGCATACAAACACCCCTACATCTCATGTCATATGAAGTCACATGGCAGGAAGTGACAACATTTCTCCATATTACCTTGCCATTTCCCAAACACCATAGAGGAAGTGAATGGTATACTCTTGATAGCTGTCAAAGAAAATACAACATGTATAAATCACACAGGAAAGTAAATTCAAAATCAATAGCTGATCTACCAAGTATCAAGACAATAAATCCACCCAATCAGATGGATAACCTAAGCCTATTTTATTTACTATCGCACAACTCACTTTACCCGATGCACACATTGTTGACAGATCCATACATGTCTGCAAACAACAAATTGACTACTACAGTCCAACATGAAGCTGTACTCCCCCATCAGACCAAGCGAACAGTCCCACATCCTATGTCATGATGAGTACAGCAGTGTCAGAACAGGTCATCTTAGGTAGACACAACCAGAATGGGATGTTGGATGCCATTCAGCCACCACCGTTTACTCCGGCCAGCCAGCATGGCAAGTTAATGGATACCTACATGTACAGTCAGGACAGGGTAGCAAAATGACCCATTTGGAGTCACAACACTCAAAAAATAGATAAAGTGATAACAGTCCACACAGAGCAGCCCTCAAATCTTTTGGTACGCAAAGGATGGTTCATAATCCAAAACCCTGAATGAAGGAAGACATACATCTACAAACTAAGACAAATTATCATATAGAAAAGACAGACATAGGGAAATGCATTTGTTGGCATGTGGTACAACTCACAAGACATTTCCACATCAAAACCAAAACATCACAATCAACTCATTCCCATACCCTGGACACAATTTAGGATGTATAGTAAATCATCTTTGTTAATCAGGAAATGCAGATCTGGTCAGATGGGCAGAACAAACATTCAGCAAGGAATCAAGCATACCACAACAGGATATTATGAAAATAAATCAAACAGCAAGATAAACACAACAAGATAGAACAGCACAGAAGGATCACGTGCATGTAGAAGGTCAGCAACACACATACCTCACAGGCCACACATGGGGGAGAGACTGGGGCACTAAGACAATAGCAACTGACACCAGTTGACATTGTAGCATATGTGAACTCCAAAGGACACCCCTACACATGAACAAAGGAGGAAACGTAATGCTGAAATCTGTCTCACATGCTCAGTAGCTGCCTCATTTAGCCATGTCCGGAACACCTCTCATAGCGTCATTGACATGTGTTTATGAACCTCACCCTACAAAGTCCTACCCCCATCCAGTGGCTCTTCATGTAACACATTGACCTTAAGTTTACCTAATGTAATCCTCTGTAGGCACACAACTCACTACCTGCTCTGCACAGTAGCCTCAGCCCTACACCATTAGCAAGTTGCTGCACAGAAGTGTTGCTTTCTTGGGACTACAGTGGCCTAACAATTCATGAAAAAAGCCTGGCGTCTGATTAGCATTTACAAATCCACCCTTCATTGGATAATGTATAAAACATAATTCCCAGGAATATCCATCTCTCCATCCACTCCAATGCAAAGAGTTTGAACCAACACTTCACTGGTCAAAATACATCTGTAATACAGCAACGCAGGTTTGCAGCATGAAGCCATGTACAGAAAATATGTTTGACTAACAAAATTGGTACATTACATTGTGTGCACAGATGGCAGGACACAAACTTACCTGGTTGGACAGCTGAGGTGAGACATGCTGTGTGCCACGTGTCAAATTTAATGGACTGGTGTTAGGCATCATAACATTATGTACATAGCTAGTGCCCAGTCTATTCACACTCCTTGCCTGTAGATAACTCATAATATATCTGTGTCCTATAGATAGCGAGCAGGTGATAGTGGGTCATTGTTCATGTGTCCAAACACATCAACAAATAAGATCCCCAGAGTCCAAACTCCACCTATGACATGCAGGCCATGGGTTATGGGCCAATGTGCTGATTCAGTGTCTATCACTCTACATATGTGTCTCATCTCAGACATCAGTGTGCCATGTGCCAGGAAAGGTACCCCTGTAATGGCAGGATCTTCCTGCAAATGGGCAAAGGTAATGTGTTCCCTGACCCATATTAGGTCCCACACTGAGCTCAGTCTTGTGTCTCTCCATGCGGTCAGTCCTTCCCAACAATTCTGCTATGGAATACCCCAAATACACGCTTTCACCAGGCTGTTCGCTTCAGGGAGCAACATTGATCCTGCAATATCATGTGCACTTCATTTTGAGAACATGCTCACTTTGTACAACTTCCTACCAAACAAACTTAACTCTCGCCATTGCCATGGTCTTGACACCTAACATTCCTTTTGCTGTGCAGAGCCTTGACAGCCTTTGCTTCGACTGATGCAGCCTACACTGAGTCACGCTTTTCATGAACCTATTTAAGATTAACACTCGCAGCATGGTGTGAACCTCCCTGGAGTTAGCACCAGGCAGATCCACTGCTAGGTGATAGCAAAGACACAAGATGCAGGGTAGCATTATCTCCTCAGGAAGTGAAATGCAGCTGTGCCCTGTAACTGAAAGATTGATCATAAAAAACATCTGTGGACATAATGAGGATATGTCCCTGCTAAGATTCATATAATGAGATACTTCGCATCATCACAGTTACAGATACATAAGTACCAAAAAACATCAAGGTCAAGAATCACACTCTGCTCATACGACCTCAGCTCTTGTGGAGGATAATCCACACAAATCTCTGTAATGACACTGCAGATAGACTGAATGTAAAGCAGCATGTTGTCTGCATCAATGGATATTACATGCACCTCATCGCATAGTGGAACTCACCATCATTAACACCACAGAAAATGTTGCAGTTCTACCAGCTACATTGTCAGGACAAAGAGAAGTAGAGAAAGGGAACAGCCCTGATGAGTTGTTAAAATAGGGTGACACTTGACTTGGGCAGTTGGCTTGGCATCCAAAAACACATATGTGTTGTTGCAGCTACCCTGCCATGTCCACATTTGACAGAGTGGGAAACAGGTACAGAAAATCGATGGGATTGCGTGCTTTTTCCAAATCTAGCACCAAGGGACACCTCACATTTAACAGCTACAGCACATTATTTTGCATAAGAATGTTAAGCATTATGGAACTATCAGGAATAGAATCCTTTTTGACACCATGCACCAGATGTCATTGGTGTACCAGCAGGTGAGGTGCCACTACTATACTAAGGATGAACAGTTCCTGGCAAGCAGGGTCAAAAGAGTGTGTGGCCATACGCTCATCTAGGTCACTGTTGTGTACTTTCAACAAGCTACACTGCATAAATTGCCACATGGCTTGTTGGTGACTCCAATCACTCAAGGTGATCCAAGAGAGATACCTGTGGTCATGTACAAGCTCATAGGCATAATTGAGACTGGCTCCGAGGCTGTCCAACACATTAGTGGTCAACGGGGCAGTTCGAAGAATCACTGTGAGTATCTCTTGTACCAGCAACAGGGTGTTGATCACTGCACGCGCACCCAGACAAAGTTCAGGAAGATTCAATACAGTCATGAATCAGGAAATGTCTACATTCTTTTCAGAATAAGGAGGAATGTATGGGTCACAACAATACACTGAGAACGATTCATGGATGGTTGCCTTGACTAGTATGCATCTATGGCAGGTAATCCACAATCAGCAACAGCTGTTGGGTTGTTGTTAAGCAACAGAGGAGGCAGGACAGGAGTTAACTTGACTCATTCCACTCTGTGTGCATCTCAGCATGCTAAGTAAAAGCAACGCAATTGCTCAATCAGATGGTTGATGTGTGTTTGAACATCTGTCAGCATGGCTAACACCACAGCCTGAAACTGAGCTGCAGTCAATTGATGACATTGTGATGCCTCTACATAAAATAAAGCCCAGAGGATACTGGCCTGGACAACAAACAAGTCCACAGACCTAGCCACTCATTACTGATTTCAGTGCCTCCAACTCCAATAACCTAGAATTGTTTGTGTCCCAGTAGTCATCTAAATATTTGTAGACGAAATCCATCAGGAATATGAAAAAAGCATGGGCCAACAACAATGTAGGATACAGTCACCATGTGTGGACTGGGGGCACTGCACACTACACCCAATCTGTATGTGCATAGAGTAATCTTCTGAGAATGTTATTCACATCAATTCAGTAAAGCCGGACTCATGCACTGCCTCTGGGTTATGGGTAGTTTACTAAAACTTTGTTTTATTTTGATAAGTTGCTGGCGTGCAGGAAGGTATCACCTTCTGATCGTAGACATGTAACAATACTTAGAAAATTGCGCTATCCACATGTGGGAGCGTCCCTTATATGCACTCGGAGTGTCACAGCATGGTGTCTGACATGACTTTTCTGTAAGCTGTGAGCTATGACTTCCCAGTATTGTGTACTTTGTATGAACTGAGTTTTAAGCTCATGATCTATTTTGTGGTTTATGTGATTGTTAATAAAATACAACTAGTGATTTGGCAAATCTATAAATTAGCAAAACATTGTGTACCTTACGGAATGCCGTAACCTCGGTACCTTGCTTCCTGTTTAGTAGAAAACTCCTTCTGTATGTTTAGTCAATACTTAAATGTGCTGATGTAGACAGAGGACTAAGAAAGTAAACGCTGTGTACAGCCACCATCTTACAGCCAGCAAAACTAACTATAGTCAATATTAGAAAACTGGTTGCATTCATTTGCGGTTCTCAATGACAGATATGCAGTCATGGATAAACTGGTGTACGAAATTAGAATATGTTAACCAGTTTGAAGCTGTGTCATAAAAAGCACATTATTCACCATTAGTGTGCACTGCTAAAATATTACTTAACTGCGGTAAGGAAGAAGGGAAGACAGACGGAACAAAATGGAAAATGTGAAAAATAATGCGGCGGGCGGGTGGGAATGGGTGTAGCGAAGAAAAAAGAGGAATAAAACAATGGGAAAAGAACAAGGGGGAAAAAAAATCATCCTTGGTAAGTGCTTGTGTCAAGTATGTCCATAAGATTTTACAGAAAACAACTGTACCTGATGGGATCGTTCTGAAAGTGTGGCATCAATGTGTTCATTCTTTTTATCCAAAAAGCCTTGCGTTGCACAAGGAATTTGCGGTTGTCTTTTTCCTCTTTAAGGTCAACCTTCTCCACAACCGTAAACTGTAGCTGGCTGTCATTGGGATTCTGAGCCATAAAATGTGTGGCTATGACTGAGTTGGCATTTTTTCTTTCTTATATTGCTTTTGTGTTTGTTTAGTCTTGTTTTGATTGTTCATTCCGTCTTGCCTATGTATGCAAGGCCACATGGGCATTTCAATAGTTGTATAACTTTATTTATAGTAACATGGGGCTGTGGTAAATACTTTAATTTTATGTTGCTTGGATGGATGGCTGATGACATTGCCTTTCATAATATTATTGCAGTTGTTACAGTTGCAGCAGGGGACTGTTCCTTTGTGGCTTTTGATGTTTGTATTGTCATTCTTGATTCTTAGTAATTTGTTGAGATTTCTGATTCTTTCATAGGCAAATAAGGGCTTGTCTACAAATATTCCTTTGAAGTCAGGCTCTAATTGTAACATTGGCCAGTATGTATGTATGATTTTCTTGAATCCCGTATTCCTGGTGGAAAATTTCGATACCAACACCATTCCGTTGGATTTTTATCTATTTGTTTTTTGAGGTTAATAGCTGTGTATGAGTTGTATCCAATGTTCTTGTTTCTGCTTTCATTATTATGTTGGAGGGGTAACCGCTTTATCTGAAGCGTTCGGTCATGTTCATCATGTTTTTTTTCAGTTGGTCTTGATGAGAGACAATCCTTTTAACTCTCAGAAGTTGTGAGTATGGTAGGTGAATCTTGAGAGAGTCCTGATGAAAACTGTTAGGGTGTATTAGATTGTTTTAATCAGTTTCTTTTCTGTATATTGTGGTTTCCAATTAATGGCTACTGTAAATCGATACATCCAAAAAAGTTTATGCTTTTGCTGTTAATGGTGAACCCAATATGGTGATGTATGTGATTCAAGGCTTCTATAAATTACATCATTTCTTCTCTTGTTCCCTGCCAAATGACGAAGATGTTGTCTATGTACCTCAGAAACATAACAAATGTGTTCTTCCATGTATTGTTGTCCAGGATATGATCCATTTCAAATGTATGCATAAGCAAATTCACATAGCTGGGAGCTGCACAATTTCCCCCAGATGTCCCCAATAATTGTAAGAAGAACTTTTTGATTCCATGTAAAGTAGCTGTGATAAAGTGTGAACTGTAGACGTTTCAGTAGGAATATCTTCAGATCTTCTTTCATGTTGTAATTGAGTATAAAAAAATTCCACCGCTTCCATGCCCAGATCATGTGGGATTGATGTATACAGAGCCTTCACATTGATGATGCTCAAGAGTATCTCTTTGTTTCAATCAATTTCTAAATCTTTGATCTTTAATAGGAATTCTGTGGTGTCTCTGATGTAGGTCGTCATACTGTGCACCAACCTAAGATTCACCACTGCTTCATTCCATTTTCCAAGAGATAGTAGAGGTAAATTGTTTTTGATGCAGATTATAATATTTTGAGCATATTCTTCCCATTTCCTAAGGGTTTGCAAATTGAAACTTGAGTGGATACAATGGGTCTTAGGGGTGGTTTTAACAAGTCTTTGTGGACTTAAATTAACATATGCATATACAAGCTTTTTGGATGCTCCTGTATTAAGCACCTCTTGTCTGTTTCTGTAATGGTCTCAAGGGTAACTGCCTTGTCAATTGACAACTTCAATTCTGTCATGAACTCTTCCGTTGGGTTGTACTCCAATTCAATATATGTTGTTGTCTTCAACGAGTTCATCAACCGTTTGAAGAATTAATGTCTACTAAAGCTCCTCCCTTATCCCCTCTGCAACCGGTAATGTCAGGAATCATCGCTAAACAATGGATGATTGCCCTTTCTTTGATGGTCAGATTAGAGTGATGCATTTTTCTAGCTTTAAACAATTGTTGTCAGTCGTTCTTAACAAAGATCTCAAAGGTATCAAGTATTTTGTGTCAAAATGGGAACCTGTATGGACTGACACAAGGGCTACCCTTGCCAAACCAGATTAGAGGTTTAAAAAGATTGACAATGCAAACACTTATGGAACCGGGTGTAATGTTCCAGAGTCACATATGTGTTTTCTTACAGTGCAATGTGCTTTTATCAGCACAACCAGAGATATCATCACAATGAGTCCATCTCCCATGGTGACCCCGTTTCTCTGACATTTAAAGTCCGAATGCCATTAATACCCTTATGTGTGTAGTTCACTGAGAAGTGTGGGGTTATGTTTCTGGAGTAGTCTGTCCCCAGATTTCACAACAGCACACATCCTTGACTTTTCACTTGGGGGGCAGAGCCCTCTAAGCAATGGACTGCTTTCCAACTTTTTAGCAGCATGACAGTTCAATAGAGGCAATCAACACCTACATCCCATGGCAGTATCCATGGGGAAGAATGATCACTCAGTAACAACATCTACCTACAAAGGGTAATTTGTCACAACTCAGAGAAGGCAAGGCTAGGTGGAGGCAAATTGTCCTGTGAGGACATTAGGTTTTGCATATGCGAGTTTACTCAAAGTGGCCATTCCAACAAGCAGTCAAGAACATTTAGCGGCAGACAGCAAGCTGCAGCAAACACATACTACGTCTCATATTTCATTTTCCAACTTTTTTTGCCTACTTACAATCACATAATCTACACATATGCACATGTCAACATCTCCACTTGGCCTGCATAGTCTCTGCTTGTGAAGGTATGACCCCTCTCACATCCACTTCGAAGTACATGCTTATCTCTCAGAACTATCATACATACAAAGCATGTTATAATTCTCCTGTGCCTGAGCTATCTGGGAAAGAATGTCTGCCCCACAAGCTCCAGCATTGTCCAAGAACTCTTCCAAGCAGAATCTTACAATCTCATACTTCTTACATCCACACCTACATTCACAGCACCACTCTTCATCACTATGTACACAACACCACTTACATACATGACAGGTATCCAATGTATTGTACTCATCATCTCCTCGGCAGAAGTTAAATGCAAAATGTCAGTTATTCAATCAACTTTATTTGATCTAAATAAATAAGTTCATAAAAACACAATGCATGAATACAGTTAATATGACACCTTGATTATGCCAATGCATAGTTTTGAATCAATTCATTTTATTTCAATTAAACAAGCATCTGTTACCTCATATGACTCAACCCCACTAAAAGATTTATACATACAATCAAAGGCAAATGGAAAGAAAACAAAACAAAAAAAAACAGGAGTGTAAAAACCTAAAATCTGAGTCCGCCATAAATTCCTATTCTGTTCATGAGTATTAGTTCATTGTTAAAACTATTAATAAAATGTATATTTTTGATGATTGTCGTGTGAAAAACAAATTGGTTAAGAGACATGTCATATGATCATTTGTTGATTTTCATACAGGGTTATTCATGTTGCAGATCGAGAGATTCTTCCCGGCATAGAAAACACTACAGAAGAATCTTGACATTCTTATGCAGATATAAACTGTGGGCAATGTCTGTAGAAAGAGATACTCCGGGTGACATTTACTAAACAATAAAGGCTTCAGAACAGTTGAAATATAATGTTTCCTCAATGCTTTATAAAATTTGCAAAAGAGTACAACATGCATTGTGCTCTGTGTCGAGATGTTATTGCAAGGACAGTTACATAGATTTGAGGACCAGTCATTGGGATCCGGAAAACTAACCATCCAATTAAAAATGTCTATTCTGAAGGGAGTCAGAATGAATCTATGCCTTTGATGTGGTACAGCTATCAGATAATGTTGAATACCATAACAGGTTAAAATAAGCTGGTTCCTTAAAACAGTGGGCTTTGATAATTCTTCAGATAACCTTAGATTTTCTAAATGTGTTAAACATTTGGTTTTAAGATATTTCCTACTGATTAACACACGTGATTCAGGGTTGTTAAAATAGTCTGGTTGCCCCAAGTGCTGGCAAAAATGTTGTATTAATGTCAGCCATGGAATGCGTGTGTACAAAGCTAATTTTAGGCAATCCGCTATAATAGAGCGGTTTAGGGCTGTATGTTCATAAATCCAAACTTTGCGCCACAGTAATATGGCCTAAATCTTAAGTGAGTCAGTGAGAAACAGTGGTCCCAACTCTGTATGGCACATGAATATAGGACCACTTTTAGGTATAGCAAGAAAGTACCTCAGAAACTCATTTTCCACGAGTTAGAGTGCCATGCAGTTTGCATGCCCCCATATACCTGCCCCATATGATGCTTTACTAATGCATTTAGCCTTATAAATAGAAAACATCTCTAGAGCAGGATTTGTGCCTATCCTAGTGGCAAATTTTCATAGAGCCATGCAGGCGCTTCTAAATAATAATGCCCTGGTCTTCATAGCACACTTCCATGGGCCAGAAGTATAACCATTTGCTTTTGCTACTCGCAAATTGCGAAAAATTGTAAGTCACAATATGCAAGTCGCAAAAGCAAATGTGCAACAGTGTCAGAGACACTGTCAGCAATTCCCAATGGTTTAAAAAAACACAAGGCTCATGATTATTAATGAGCCACTCGCAATTTGCGACCCCAATGGGAATGGCTGGCCCTCCCAGGGATGGTGGCCTCCTGGGCTCAGCAGACCTCCATGTCTGGGACTGCTTTTAAATGAAGCATGTTTTTATGGAAAACGGGGTGCATTTAAATTAAAAATTAAATGTTTTCAGAGATCAAGGGGGAATTCTATGCTTTGGGACTGATACCTCATGTCATTGGCTCTATTGATGGCACCCATGTTGCACAGATCTCACCACAGGCAAATGAGAAGGTGTATCAGAACAGAAAACAATACAACTCTATCAATGTCCAGGTGGTATGTTTAGCTGAAATGTCCATCTCCCACTTCTGCCCCCATTTCCCTGGCTTGACACATGATGCATATATCTTGAGATACAGCGTCATCCCCCATTTGACGTCTCAGCTGCAACAAGACCGTGCCTGGCTTGTTGTTAGGTCATTTTGTATGTGTATGTTGTGGTGTGTGTTGATTGTATGTCAGCTAATGCTCTGTTATCAGACAGCTGAAGTTTTTTTCTGTTAAATGTAGGAGACTCTGGATACCCATAGTAGCCTTGGTTACTAACACCACTCCGTAACCCGGTCACCCCTGCAGAGGTGAGGTTTAATGAGGCCCATGGTAGGACCCGGAGAGTCGTGGAGCGGACTTTTGGGCTACTGAAGATGAGATTCCGCAGTCTGTTTCGCACAGGTGGAGCCCTCCAAAATGCCCCATTGAAGGTGTGCCAAATCATCACAGCTTACTGCATGTTCCACAACATCGCAATAAGGAAGGCCATACCTCTCATAATGGACAGTGGAGACCAGCATCCACCAGTGAGAAAGGAACCAGGACTGGGACATGATCACAGTGGTAAAGAGGAGGAGGGCTTGGATTTCAGACAACAGCGTAGCCACAACTTTCTCACATGACTGTAATTATGCAATGAGAGTAGGTGACAAACCCCAATTGTTTGTTTGTGCGTTGCTGGTGTACAATGTGTCTGTATGCCTGTGAGTGTATGATAATTGTCCTGAGGTTTTTACTGAAATGGTTCAATTACATTTGCAGGTTAACATGTACAGTACTACTGTAAATCCTAGATACTGTTCACACTGACATTTTTGTACATTAGATGACATAGTTTGCAGCATTCAGCTATCTTATTCCTGACTCTGTTTTATGTTTCTCCTTCCCAAGGTATGATGTCAACTGCAGATTTGTGACCTCACCAGACCCATGATGCTGTGACATACTCCAAAATCACTGGCATGCACTTCCTTCTGACCAGATGGTCATTTATTTTTACTTGGGAGTATTTTGTTACTGTGTGATGTGATCTGACTTTGTGTTAAGTTGCCAAGTTGTACCTGGGGAATAAAACTGTGTTCCACATTGAGGGTAAGCCTTGTCTGTTATCATACATCCAAAGATTGATAGAAACAAAAATGGACCATGAGCAGCTGGCTTGCTAGCAATGAGTGTTGATTGTGATGGCAAATGGTGCTAGTTTTGTAGACAATAGACTTCCATTGAATCTGGGGGGCGTGGCATGGAGCCGATGTGAGCGGACATGAGCTGCGGAGCTCCGTAGGCCGTATCCCTCAATTATAAATATCCTGAGCACCGGACGCAGATATTGCCTAAACCTGTAAACCAGAGAGTTCCAGGACCAACAATACCTAAATAGCGGGCTTCAGCTGCCCTTGCAAATGGAATTAAGCCGGAAAGCTATTGTTGGGCAGCTCAGGCGAGGTGAAACCAAGATGGCCTCCACGGAGTAACAGGATGAATACTACTGTGACAAAATGCTGAAGGTTGCTGGTAAACAGCCCCCGAACATACCTGAGGCATTGGGTGATCCTGGGCGGGCCCCGCTGCGAAAGATCCTGGGTGCGACTCTCTTGGGAGCTGCAGCTGCGTGCTGAAGGGTGGCCGAGGAGCGCCTGAGAGGAAACCGATGAAATGGTAGTGTCCCCGGAAAGAGTTGACGGACTTGGGCAGCGGAGATTGTCTCCTCTGAACGGTAGACGCGCAGCGTGAGAGTGCGGCCTAAAGCCGAATCAATCTTGATGTGCCTGGCGATCATCTAACAATGTTGGGACACAGAAATGAACCAAGCTGGGTGTGCAGGGGGCCGAGTGCTCTCCTTGCTGCGAGATTGGAGGAGGGGGCCTGCTGTGATCTGCACAGAGCGATAAAGGCTGTGCATGGTGGGTATTGGTGGTGCACAGGACTAAAAAGGCAGACCACTGAAGCACATCCTGCCAAGGGTCTACGCTTGGCAGCTCTGACATAGTATCCTGGGTTCAGTATCTGGGGCAACCCCCAGAACCAAAGCACAAAGGGAGAGACCTACACAAGAATAGTCATAAGCGCTGCACAATCAACAAGACACAGGGTGGAGGCGAAAAGCTAAATTTGCTGAGAGGTCCAGCTGAGCTGGGATTGAAGATACCCTAACACAGCGAGCAGTGATATCCCACACAATTATTACAGCAGGCAGCACACAGAGGGCACTCACAACACTGTAAGACCCCCCCTGTCTGAAGTGGGTCCCCTGGGCGCAACAGTGTGAGTAAACAGATAAAAAGATGGGGAAAGTCCTGAGGATAAAGAGATATGCTGTCCAGGGGGCGGGGGCACTGGGAATCAAACTGACGAAGAGGAGGAGCCGACAGATACAGGGGCCTCGGCTCCCTTAAAGTAACCTTGGGCGTAGTTCGCAAAGCAGCGCCACGCGTAGCTACGCAAAGTGCACTTTGCACTACGCGAGCTACGTGTAGCACTTCGCGAACTGGGTAGTACCCTGTTCACACTGTGCAAGATGTTGTTTTCAATGATTGCACAGTGCGGACAAGCATCCGGCACTGTGCAATCATTGAAAACGGCATCTTGCACAGTGCGAGCTGTAGTTTTCTGCCGCTCGAGTAGATTTTTACTCGAGTGGCATCTTTCTCAACGCGGACTGGTAGTTTCTCATCGCGAGTGGTCGCGAGCATACGCGAACACTCGCAATGAGAAACCTGACCTCCCCGCGTTGAGAATCTTGACGGGAGGTTTATTTTCCACGCTCGCGATTGGCAACTTGATGTTGCTGATCGTGAACGAGGAAAAAGTCTTGCCAGGATGTCATTTTGCTTGCTCGTGGTCGACAACTTGACGTTGAGGACCACGAGCAAGCAAAAAATGACCACTGCGCTACGCTACGCTACGCGTGTTTGCACTGTGCTACGTGCAATTTGCGTAGTGCGAAGTAGCGCAAACTTCGCAAACTACGCGAGCGTAGCGTAGTGCTTTGCCCAGGCATACCTTAAAGCCTACACTAGCGGATATAATGCAGGCTGTCACGGCCTCCAGAGATGTTTTGGAAGGGAAAATTGATGCCATAGGCATGGACCTAGGCCTGTGTAAAGATGATTATCTCAAGCTTAAAGAGCGGGTCGTATCCACTGCGAAAGTGCTGGGTGACCTCCCAGTCACAGTGACCACACTACAGAAATCACTCACAGATCTGGAGGCTAAGGTTAAGAAATTAGAAGTCCGGGCTGAATACAGCAAGGGGAGATCAAGCAGAAATACTGTACAAGTCATTGGAGTGCCAGAGAGGGCAGAAGGAGTGAATATGTTGAGTTTCATGGAGAATTGGCTCTCTACCGATGTAGTCCCAGAGGGTTTATCACCCTTCTATGACCTGGAAAGAGCTTATAGAGTGGTTGCCCGACCTGGAGCGCCTCCTCGGTCGATAGTGGCACTCCTTTCGCACTTTAAAAACAGAGACCACATCCTACAACAAGCCTGCAAAAAAACAAAATCTACAGATCGCCAATAGTAAAGTAATGATTTTCTTCGACTTTACTAGAGAAGTTCAATGTAATAGAGCATCGTTCCTAGTCGTTAAAAAGAAACTTCGACAAATGCAACTCCCATATGCCATGCTATTTCCAGCGCGGCTGCGGGTGGCCAATCCGGCTGGAGCAAGATTTTTCACCACACCACAAGAGGCCTGGGAATGGTTGGATACTAGGTGACCCCGGGAATGTCATTACTCCATGCCGTGTCCAGGGCCCCCTCCCCCATTGAGCTCAGCTTAGAACGATGCAGAGTACTGCAAGCTGTTGCGGAACACAGTCAAAATGTACAAAGTCTTGCATCGAGTAAAAGTAGAATGGAAGTGAAACGATCTGAAGATTCATTGATACTTAGTGAAAATGATGGCTCGGAGACAGAACTACCAGTAGTGATGCCTCAGACGGCATATTACATTGTCTGAAAAGTGCACTTGGAAACAATCGCCTGAAGGTTGCAGTCACAGAACGAAGCAGTGCCTTGGATTAGCGAACTATGGGAACTGATGAGGGCACCGTTGTATTGTATATTTGTGAAAGATTGCTTCGGGGCTGATTACCTAAACTGATTATCGGGGGCGGGTTAATGGGGCTCCAGGTTCAGAAGGGCAAGCTACATACCCCGTAACCACTAGACTCTAAGAGTTCAGATTAAGTTTGGTTGGGAAATAGTTTGAGAGTGCCTGTCCTGTGGTGGGAGAGTTGGGGGCTTCATTTGGTTAAAGGGTTGTTATTTGGGGTCAGGCGTGCCACAATAGGAGACATCAGAGGAAGCGAAAATCAGTCAATGCAATAGCCCCCCCCCAGATTTAAAGTGTATGTCTTGCAATATCTGGGATGCATTCAATGTTGCGGTGCCATAAGTTCATGCATACTTGATCAGGAGGGGGATTCGAGTTTTCACTGCTCTAAGACACCCAATTAATAGCAAAGGAAGGTGCTGCATTGCAGAGTCGTTGGAGAGGTCAAGTGTTCTACACCAATTATTCAGCATTTGCCAGGGAGGTACTGATCTGGGTGAGGGTGGGGATGCCATTTCAATGTACAGGCCAGATCATACACCCAGAGGGGAAGTATGTTGCGGTGACCGGGCGGTTGGATGGTAGGGATATAGTGATTGGGAGTCTATACGACCCTAATGCAGAACAGACCGCCTAGTGTCACTGCTGTCTGGGAAATTGGCTTCAGCACTAACGGCTTCAGTGATATTGGGCGGGATTTTAACTGGATAGCTGATGTCGAACTCGATCGCTCGCATCCACCACTTTCTGATGCACCTATATTTAACATAGCAGAAGCAAGGCGACACTGGCAGCAGAGGTGGGGATTGGTGGACGCATTGAGAGTCCAGCACCCTGAGGATAGAGATTATTCTTTTTTTTCCACCCTACATGACTTACACGTCCATATGGCTAGTATACTGTGCTCCCCTGATGTACATGAGGTGGTGCACACCAGTGAATATCTCACTAGAACAATTTCAGACCATAATCCAATACTATTAGTGATCCTGTGGGCACAATCGAGGTCCAAAATGCCCACATGGTGCTTGTGACCTAACGTATTAGATGATCTGGTCTTCCACGAGGCAGTGGCACTGCTATTGATCAATACTTTCAGGACAATGCTAATACAGCAAGAAACTCACTAGTAGAGTGGGATGCGTTTAAATCGGTCATCCGGACGCGTTCATCTCAGAGATGGTGGGTATGCACAAGGTGCTTTTGCAGCATATACAAAGAGCGGATCAACGACTATGTGTGCTAGAACGGGAAAAACCTGAGAGAGCAGGCAAGCAGGGGGAGCTATTGGAGGCCACAGAAGCAGTGGCAGCAGACGTGGAGCGTCTTCGCTGTTTTGATTAAAAACAATATATAACTCAAGCTCATTCTGAGCAAGACAAGTCTGGATCCCTACTGGCCTGGCTAGCTAACCCGGCCAGAAGAGGGTCAGTGATTCTGTAACTCAGAGGACAAAATGGAGAAGTTTGTTGTGGCCAGGAAGGTATCAATAATTTGTTCTATGAATACTACAAAGAAGTGTATAGAAGTAGGTTAGACCCAGAGACTGAAGAGCTAGATATGTTTCTGAGAGAAGTGGAATTGCCAGTTTGGGGTGAGGAAATAGCGGATATCCTAGGTTGGGAAGTGGCTATAGGCAAGGTGAGAGGGGCTATTAAAAACATGGCCAGAAATAAAACACTGGGAACGGATGGGTTACCGTCAGAATTCTATTTAGCATATATTGAACTTTTAGCACCAAGGCTCATGAAGCTAAATAAAGAAGCGAAACACGTGGGGCACCTCCCTGACATGACGCGGGAAGCAATTATCATCCCACTACTTAAGCCAGGGTGACCGGTGTGGGACACAGAGGCTTACCGAGGCTTTCCATGCTTAATTTAGACTACAAGATTCTGAGCCGTATTCTAGCAGCCCATCTCCTCCCCTACATAAAAAACGTAATTCAAAAAGATCAGGCAGGATTTATCCCTACCAGAAACACAGCCCTAAATGTTCAACGGTTAGTCTAAGTCCTGGAGACAGATTCCTACCAGAAAGAAGAAGCGGCTGTCTTTGCAGTGGATATTGAAAAGGCATTTGACAACCTTGAATGGCCTTATGTGTTCCGTGTGATGCGTACATTTGGGATAGGGGCTGAATTTGTGAAATGGACGGCTCTCTTGTACACAGATTCCACTGCCAGGGTAAAAACTGGGGGGCTAATTGCTGATGCCTGTAGGGTTGGCTGAGGGACGAGACACTGGTGCCCACTCTCCCCCCTTTTGTTTGCCTTTGCCACGAGCCACTAGCTGCTTGAGCCAGAAAGGGTCAGCACTATCAATGCCTCAATGTAGCTGGGCGAGTCCATCACATCGCACTTTATGCAGATGACTTACTGATGTTTCTGGCAGACTCGAGAGCAGCACTTTACGGAGCTAAGTGATTACTGCAGGATCTCGGCAGGGCTGTGGGGCTCAGGGTAAACTGGGCGAAATCTTGCCCTTTCCCTATGAAAGTGAACAGAGTGGGCCCACAAGTGACTGATGGAGTGAGATGGGAAGACCACTGCTTGACATACCTAGATACGCAAATTTATCACACCCAGGAAGACGTATTGCAGGGCAATATTGGGAGAGCCATAAGGGGAGCAAAAAGCAGCTTTGACTTTTGGGGAACCCTCCCGGTGTCGGTGACTGGTCGAGTAGCTCTTATTAAATATTAAAATGATAACACTCCCGAGGCTACTGTATTATTTTGAGTCGTTGCCGGTCTGGATTCCAGCAAAAAAAGTGCCCAGCTCAAATCAACGATCTCGGGCTTTCTATGGGGGACTGGAAGGCAGAGAGTAGCTCTTGGAGTGCTTATGAGGCCAAGATCGCAAGGAGGACTAGCTGTGCCTGATTTGAGACCTACTACTTGTCGACGCAGTTACAGTGACTCACAAGATGGGTGGAAGGCAGATTTAGGGGGACAGAAGAGCCTCACGACAATTTCCCAACCCTGAGACTGCTATCCAAAATTGTTCTAAGGCTCCCCATCCGAGCGAATACTCTTCCTTTGGAACTGAGAATGGCACGCACTGGAATAGGAGCCTGAGAAGAGCGCAGATCAAACGCCCATATGCCCCTAATATCCCATTACTGATCTGTGATGCTTTACCTCATGGAGGAAACTTGCAGGGGCTGGAGGCCTGGAGAGAGAGGGGGATTACAACACTAGGAGACTTGTATGAGGATAGTGCCATGATCCCATTCAATGAACTTCAGGAGAGATACGACTTGCCCGAAGGAGATTTCCTATTGCACTCTGCACTCACTGCGGCCATACGAAAGCACTGGGGGAGGGGTTAACTGAACCTCAGACGTCAATGGGGTGTCAATATGTGGTGACAGCAGTGGGGACTTTTAAAGTGGTCACATGCTGATATAGGCGTATGACGCAGGAAACATTGATACCTCTAACTGAACTACAGCAAAAGTGGGAGGCGGACCTAGAAGAGGTAATTCCAGCAAACACTTGGGGGGAGCTATTGGAAAGGGCATGGAAGAGCACCAGGAATGCTAGATTCTATCTAGTACATTTTTATATTTTGCATAGAGCGTATCCTACCCCAGCTAGGATTAACAAATATTTTGGGATCCAGACAGCAGCCTGCCCGCGCTGCAGTAGAGAGGGCGCAGATTTTTGACATATGTTCTGGAGCTGCCCACAGATGGAGAATTTCTGGGGAGAAGTAACTGCGGTATTGGCTGATGTAACTAATAGGGAAATAGAGGCAACCCTCAGATCCTGTCTTTTGCACTGGTTCCCCCATACAGCAAAGAACAAAGCACCGAGCAAGTTTTTAGATCTGGGATTCTTTCTAGCTAAAAGAGACATCACTATGAACTGAAATGCAAAAAAGGGCCCGAGTGTAACCAGATGGCAGATGGAACTTGTTAAATGGGCAGATTGTGATGGGAGAATCAGAATGCAAGCAGCGAAAAGAACAAGGAGTGAGAGGGTGTTGGAGACAGCGAGGGAGTTGGAAACACTGGTGTTAATACTAAGGAACTTAGATGATATGAGAGTTGATGATCAACTAGAAAAGGCCCCCGAAGAAGCAGGGTAAAACCAAACGATAGAGCATTATGCTACTGAGTTGTGTTCTTTGACAACCAATGTAATGCACAGTCATCCCAGCTGTGGAACTATAGCTGATGCACCGGTTTTGAGATATATGACAAACGGGGAGGCTACCCGGCTGCACCAAAGTGGCTTATCAATGGTAAGTGGCATGCCAGAGGGAGTGTTGGGTGGGGGCAAGCGGGGTAGGGTTACATAGAGTATTGAGGTTAAGAACCAATTGGGTTGCATTACGGAAGTTTATACCTGTATGTTATTGTTAAATTGCAGGGGAACAAGAGAAGAATGTCTTTCATTGTTGGGACATCTCTCTGACATTTGAGGTACAATAGGAATGGCAGACTTTACCTCCTGATTCAATGACACTTGTGTTGAAATGTGGCAAATTAATACAAATGTAAAGCACAATAAAGTTTGTTTTAAAAGAATGCTGTGACAAGGTACATTTACTCAAAAGCCATTAGTTAACTCTCGTGAAAGTGATTTGTTACTAACGTTGTTGACACTTTCTTCTTTGTTATTTTGCGTGTCATTGCAATCTGTACATTTAGGATTTAAAGTCACAACATGAGCAAGTATTTTGTGAAAAGTGTTTTATTTTTGTGCATGAAGGTAGGAGATAAAACGACACAAATGTGGTGTGCTCACAACAAAAAAATATAAAAGTGCAGATAGGAGTTGAAAGTGTTTGTAGATCAAGTCTTCAAAGGTAAATACAAAGTTATTTGAGTCTAAAGTCCAACTTAGGCTCTCCATCCAATGTGGGACAGTTAGATGACATCTTACAAAGTGAATGCTTGGCCCACAATGGAGCATATAAGGGGCACGTTGTCACTTCCTGGGGTTGATGCATTGCCATCTGTCTCTGAGGGATTCTTCCTCAGACGTCCCTTCCCATGTTTTGCAGGGGGACTCTCAGCTGCAAACAACTGTGGTGCTGGGGACTCTCTGCCAAGACTCTAAGTCCCTCCCTAGGGCTTGGGCAGATGTTGAACAAACAAATGTTGGGGGCACAGGGAGGTGTGGACAGGCTATTTGTGATCTGGCAGAGGCAGGTACCGATATCCTGATGCATCAGTCATTTCATCTTTTTTTTGCATAAAATATTCCAGCCGGTGATTGTGACCTGCTTGCACCTGTTTGATGTTCCTGAGGATCCATGTGACCAGGCCAAATTCTCCCTGCTAACCCTCATATGCATTGACTTTCCGGGAGAGGTTTGGGTCATCCTCATAGGCAGCACCGACTGCTTGACGGCAGAGATCCCCACGGCCCCTCCCACCACCCCTACCCACGTGAGCGGGCCCAGTTGGTGGTGGCACAGTTCACACTGAGCCTCCTTCCTCGTTGATAGGGATGTTGCTGTCTGACAAATCGAGAGTGGCCTGTGTTGCTGTGCTGTCAGTGGTGTCCTGGACTGCTAGGTCTGCCAGGGTAGGAGTCAGCCGGGGTTGTCAGCTGAGGCAGGAATGGTCACAGAGAATCCTGCTGTAGCCCCTGCTGGTACTGTGGGCCTACCCAAACCTGAAGGGCCAGGAGCGGGCCAACCCAAACCTGATGGGCCAGCTCGTTCCTCATCGCCCGAGGACGGTTCAGAAACATCAGTGCCGGAGAACTCCTGGTCGACTAGAGCCTGGGACTGTCTGTCCTGATTATTTCCGGGGGTGTTCCCAGCTCAGCGTACGGGTACATAAAGAACACAATGATTGATGTGAATGTCAACAGCACCTCAAATCATACCCATTACATAGGTCACTGAACCTAATGATGCGTTAATGTGTATAGATGGCCTCCTTCATCCATAATGCTAGGCTATGTTTTTGGAGAACAATTAAATTCAGACAAGATGGGGATTGATGAACATGCCCAGCAATGTGGAGAAATGGGCATGTTGTGTTTAGTTCATATTACATGTCCAAAGACATTGAACGGTTCCTGACAACCTGTGAATTGCACAGGTGGGTTGGTGTTGTCCACATCGGTACTTTCATGGTAACATACATACTCTTTAGCTGCCAATGTTGGTATTTTTCATGCCTGTGTACTGGGCTTTGTCCATGTCTTTAGCGGCCATGTAGGTGTGGCTGCCTACACACTCACAGTCTGTTTATTTAACTTGAGATTTGTGGGAATGGTGTGAGTGAGGCACTTATTGTTCTCATCTAATTACACACAAGTTAATGGCTGCGAGGTGTAAAATGTGTGACCGCTTAGCTTTGTGCCTACACAGATAATGTGTGTTGAACATTTACTCCATAGTCAGATGAGATCAAAAACTCTGCTTTCTGCCATTTTGTGGCAAACTAATTTAATGAGCTACGGTTTGAGGGTTCATGGTGTATTTGTGAGACTTACACTCCTCCTCCCACCAAGTCAAACCAGGCCAACAGGAAGAGTGTTGTCCAGACAATGAAGGGAAGTGTACTTGCAAGATGTTTGTCACTAGTGGCTGGTATTTGTAGCACAAAGGGAAATTAGTTGTGATAGATTCAGACAGCAGTCCCCAATGTTAGCCTTGCTGCTAGTACACATCAATTCACTGACCGGTAGCCATAGGCCCGATGAAGTGGTTTTGCTGTGTTTGTGGAGGAGTGTTTGCTGTTATTTGGATTCCCATCAGGCCTGGTCCTACATACACCTTCCCACCCAGCCCAACCAGCCAACCTGGAAATATGCTTTACTAACAGTGAGTGGGAATGTAGTGTCAAGATGTCTGACATTGGGGCCTGGGGTTTGGAGCGCTAGGCCGTGATGGGAGTTGTGGACAAAACACAGCCCAGTCATCAGTGTCAAACATCTTGCTTGGACATTCCAAAAAACTGTCCTTCTCCTTCCCAGCCCGGATGACTCCTCTGAGTCTATGCCTACCTCACAGTGAGTTGGCAATGTAGTTGCAAGATGTCTGACACTGGGGACAGGTGTCTGACTTGAGACCTACCCACATCAGGGCCTTGAACTCCTCACACCACTGCCCAGAGTCAGCCATCTTGCCAGCACATTTATACTCACTCTCAGGAAAGCGGAGTCCCAGGTGGGCTGTTTGGTATGGTTGGGAAAATGTATGTGGGACCAGACATGGTGGTAGTTTTATTGGCGACAAATACTCATTCTCCCACCCAGCACGGCTAACTCCTCTGTGCCTATGCGTGCCGCACTGTGATGGGGAGTGGACTAGCAAGTTAAGTGACACTGCTGCATGGTGTTGAAGTTAAAAGCAATTCCCATCAGGGCCTTGTGCTCCAAGCACCAATCACCAGTGTCAGACATCTTGCTGGTACATTTCCACTCACTCTCATTCAAACTGGACCCCAGGGCTGCTGTTTGGGATTGGTAGGACAAGTGTGTGCATGGCATTGCCTGATGGGATTTTGATTAATGGCACCCAATACTCCTCGCACATGGCCCATCCTCTTCATCTGGGCCTATGGCTAACAGACAGTGGGTGAAGAATGGACTAGCAAGATGGCAGATACTGGGGCCTGGTCTTTGGAACACAAAGCCATGATGGTGGTTGTGCTCAATCCAGACATCAGGGATCACTGTGAGACATCTTGCCAGTACACATTCCCTCACTGTCAGGTATGCATAGGCCCAAATGAGTTGTTTGGTTTGGATGAGAGGAGGAGTATTGCACTGACTCCATCTCCCATCAGGCCCTGTACTGCATACACCTTCCCGCCCAGTGCAAACAGCCCAACAGGAATTAAGCTTAACTCACATTGTGTCAGAATGTACCTGCAAGATGACTGGCACTGAGCACTGGTGTTTTACTTTACAAAAACTCCACTCATGGCATTGTTCTCTAAACACGAGGCCCAAGTGTCAGCCATTTTGACAGTACATTTCCACTCACTGTCAGGAAAGCATGGTTCATAGTGGGCTTGTAGGGCTGGGTGGGAGGAGAATTGTTTGCAAAGGCCATATCTCCCATCAGGCCCTGTACTCCTCACACTCTTTCCACCATGCACAAACAGCACCCCTGGAACTATGCTCTCTTGAAAGTGAGTTGAAATGTACTGACAAAGATGGCTGCCTGGTGTGTGGAGCACAGAGCACTGTTGGTAGTTGTGGATAAGTCTGATACCAGTTCCCAGTGTCATCCATCCTGCTAATACATTTAGAAACACTGTTAGCGAGCGTACTGGCACATGCATCAACAATGCCATTTGCGATTCCTTAATAGCGAAAAATAAGGATTCGCTAATAAGGAATAGCAAAAGGCTATGCATGTAGAAATCGCTTACAAAATAGCGATTTCTAAACATTCCTTAATCGCTACTCGCAAATTGCCTAGAGGCCCATAGTAATGAATGGGAGGACTTTCTCAATTTGCTAATCTCAATTAGAGAATCGCAAATTGCTCATGCTATTTCAAGGGTGCCAGGGCGTCAAAAAGACACCCTGTTGCACCCCTGAAATCTGAATATGAATACATCTTGCACACACACATGCCCCAAGGGCATGTGTGTGTGTAAAATGGAACTTTGAAAAATGCACTTTAGTGCATTTTTCAAAGTTTTTGCAAATTACCATGAAGTTCAACTTCATGGTAATTTGCTCCCCCTATTAGCGAAATCGCTAATTTTTAAACTTTTATGCATTGCATTTAAGGAATCTCAATTTGGGATTCCTTAAATGCAATAGCAATTTAAGGAATCCCAATTTAGAGATTCCTTAAATTGCGACTTTTGCATTTGGGATGATGCATCCCAAATGCAAAAATCCCAGTCGCAAAGGGTTTCTCAGAATCTGCCCGTTTGCGACTGGCTTTTGCTTTGATGCATGTGGGCCTTAGTTTCTGTTGGGCTGCTTGTGCTGCGTGGGAAGGTGTATGTTGGACAGGGCTTGATGTGAGTTGAGGCCATTACAAATACTCCTTCTCCCAACCAGCCCCGCTACCTCCTTTGAGGCTATGGCTAATTGACACCGAGGGGAAGTGTGCTAGCAAGAAGGCTGACCCTGCTGAAAGTGTTAAACTTCAATCCAAATTTCAACAAGGCCTTGTGCACCAAATACCATGCTGCATTGTCAGCCATCTTGCTAGTGCACTATCATTTGCTGTCGGGTAGCCATAGGCCCAGATGAAGGGGTTGTGCTGGGTGGGGGAAGAGTGGTTGCCATTACTCCAACTCCTATCAGGCTCTGTCCTACACACACTCTTCCCACCCAGAGAAAATTGACCACATGGCAGAATGGATTCATGACAGTGATTGGAAATGGATTATCAAGATGTCTGGCACTCACGTCTGGTGTCTGAATTGGCCATAAATCACAACAGGGCCTTGTGGTCCACCCATATCCACTTACTGTCAAGTAAGCACATTTTCATGGGTGCCGTTTGTGTTGGTTGGGAGGGGGAGTGAGTGCCCTGACTATATCTCCCACCAGTCTCTGTTCTACACACACCATGCTACCCACTCCGACTAGCCTCTCCGGGACTCTGCTTTGGCAATGTACTTCCAAGATGTCTGACACTGGGAATTGGCATTTGTTTTGTCGCGAACTCCCTACAGGGCCATGTGGTCCAAACACCAGTCCCCAGTGTCAGCCATATTGTCAGTACATGACCACTCACTATCAGGTAAGCAGAGTTTCTGGTAGGCTAATTGGTCTGGGTGGGAAGAGTGTGTGCAAGACAAGTCCTGATGTGAGTTGTAGCCATTGCAAATACTGCTCCTCCCGCCCAGCCCTGCTAACTCCTTTGTACCTCTGCTTTCCTCACAGTGAAGGGAAGTGTACTAGCAAGATGTCTGACACTGGTGAATGGTGTTGCACTTTAACCCAACTCCCATCAAGCCCCTGTGCTACAAATACCATGCAACAGTGTCAGCCATTGTAGGAGAGTAGGGTCTGCAATCCTATGATCACCCAGATTTTTTGCTTTTGCTTCATTGGTTTATGACTTTCCCCGGCTGTGGGCCTGCCAATCAGACCCACAGCCTAGCTGTTCTCTCTCAAAATTAGCACACATGTACATTAGGTGCATCCACCAATTGGAACTGGGCCGCCTTGTCAGTCCCTGTCTCAGCATACCACAGGTATCCAGGGCATCGGTGTAACCAGGGCCTACCAGGGGCTGCAGCATGTATTATGCCACCCCTGGAATGGCCGCCCAAATCTGACACAACTGGCTGCACGACAGCTGGGGCAACGTGGTGTTATCACCCGTTGCTGTAGGTGTAGTATTCCTACACCTAACCCTAAAATGGACACATGGATTCCTATCAGTCACTCCTATGGCAGGCCTTATCAATCCTGAAGGCAGAGTGCAGGGAATCATGTGGGACGGTGCTCTGGCGCGAGCTGAGCCCGTCGACGGCTTGCGGAACCAAGTCCTAATAGCCGTTCCATGGTGACGCGGGCCAACTACCTTTAAATGCATTATAATCCTTGCGGTTATTTGCTAACTTTGGCATCGCATCACCTACACATGTCGAGTAAGGTGTCATACGAATTTGAATACGAACCCCTCGCCAGTTCTGGCGACGGGGTTAGCGTTCCCCCCTTTTAGAGGGGCACGACATGGAAGTAACCTTGAACCCCGGTTAAAGTTGACTCAAGCCTCAGCATCACAAAATGGATGCTGCCACCAGACACAAGTCTGACCTCCTGCTGCTGGGAGACCTTCCAGCGAGGGGAGCTTGGACAAAGGGTTTCCTGTCGAGGGCGGTGTTAGCACCATCCCAGACAGGGTTTGTGTATCCCAGGTAGGCAGGGCTGAAAGGAAGGTGATTGCCAGTGGCACCCCGGTGCTCACTGTGCATAGCCCGGCTCAAACCAGTTTCGGGGGCACACCAGCCCCTGAGCTGGGGCGAAGCGGGACAAAGGAGAGGGGTGTAACCACCCCCCTCCTGGCTCCACCCATAGGTAGAACCTAGTCACGGGCCAGCCCCTTTTCTTAGAATAAAGGTAGGAGCGAGTCCCCTTCCCAAATTGGATAATTCTGAATCTTGAACTACTTTCCACGAAAGGAACTCTTGACTATTTCTGAAGACTCTCCCTTGTGGCTAAGGAGTAGCCACCCTGCACCAGCAGGCACCACCTAAGCGCTTGCGGTTTGCTGTAAGTCTCTCCCACGGATCAAGACTGAACAGCTCGACGAGACCCGAGTTCCCTGCCATCTCTGACCTTTTATCTACCTCATCAGCCCAGCTGAGAGCCGTAGGTGTGACGAGACTTGCGGGACCGGCCATCTTCAGAACCTGCACGACGCTTATCTAGCACGCCCACCGAGGGACCCTCGAGTGAGTGCACCTAGGGTTTGAGAAGCCCTAACCCTGAGCAGCTCCAGCACCGAAGTCTGCCTCCCCAGCATCCCCGAGATCTGCGTGGGGGCCCTTCCGCTCCTTGCTGTTCACCGCGTCGTTCGACCACTTGCCGACCGGCTTGTGGCCCGCTTCACGACGCACCACGATTGTTTCATCACTAGTCTGGTTGCTCCAGACTGGCTCTTGCTCCCCTTCAACAGAGGAGTACCCCGGACCCTCCTGGTCCACTCCAGATGCCATCTTGACTCCACCGCGTGGGTTCGCCACTGCCAAGATCCGCTGCCCCATTCCTGGGCCCAGCATCATCGACAGCAGACACCTACGTGGGACAGCTCGCCCTCCATCCTGGTCGCCGCCGCGCCTCCTGGTCGGAGGAACGGCCGAGTCCGACGTCATCCACTCACCTGGTCGAGGTGACTTCAGCCGGTACCCTCCTGGTGCCCACACGATCGCTGGCTAGCGGTTGAGAACTGAGTCCCCTCTGCTTTCAGGTTTCCTTCAACACCGATCCAGGCTTGGATCTCGCTGAACATCGACACTGGTCGCCTGCCAGCAACTCTTCTTTCAGGCTCCTGAGACTACAACGAGGACTTCCGACATCTTGCCAAACCTTCCACCGCCGCAGCCTCTGGGCTAGGTAACTCGAGCATTTCGGTGCTCCATCGCAGGTTCGCTTTGCAAGTGTCCAGTTCCTTTTTCGTTTAGTCCCACTGATCGGATCACTCCGGAATCAGTAACTTTAGACGTTCTAACTCTCCCCTTCCACTTGCAGTGTAATGGTTTCGTGCCCCCGGGCATTTGTGTAAATTGTGCAACCAGAAGTATTTTCCTAAGAGTTTTGTATCGTGCTTAGCTCCCTGACTCGTAAAGAGCCAGGGTAGTCTTGTTATAAATAAATATCCTTTATTTTCATAACAACTTGTGTGGTGTCCTTTCACTTGGTGTTCAAGGGGTATATGTGATGGTAAACAGCTGGCTTAACACGCCCTCTAGAGTTTAGCCTAAGACTGCTCGTATCCACGCTACTAGGATAGCTGGTCTATAAGGTCGACTTACAACCAATCATCAATAAGGGTTGTTTGGAATGATACACAGTGATCACTAGAATAGTGAGCACTACATATCAGGCCAACTTCTCACATTGGTGAGCAGCGGTTGGGATTTGAGCTTGCTGTTGTTTTACCACACACGTATCCTAAGAATATCGCAGTGAAAGATCACATAAGTACCCAGGTACATATAACTTAACTTAGAATACTCCGAGTTCTAAGGAACCGGCTGTTGTAGTGTAACAGGGCTTAGCACACCCTGACTACAACTCTTAGCAAGGGATCAGTAGGTAAACACATAGTGTAGGTAGGTGCATCACTTACACCTCACTAGAAAAGCATGTCGGTCCACGGAGAGTCTTCGCAGACTCCCTTAGTGGTCAGTGACCCTCCACAGGTCGTGTCACGATATGCAGCTCTTAGCTTCAAGGAGATGAGACAACTGTGTGCCTCCAGGAAGCTAAACCAGGGTTCTAACCCTACCATCGCATTTCTGATAGGTCTATTAGAGACGTACGTTGCCAGGAGGTCCTCTAACACAGGTCCCCCCGATGCTGATGGGAACATGCCTCCCTTAGAGGGAACCCTCGGTGACCCAGACCTCGACCTCCACACAGAGGAGGAGGACGAGGAGGAGTTATCAGGAGACGAGGCAGACAAAGGTCCAGTGGTAGTCGGCAGGCTTACAAGGACCAACTTAAGCAGGCATGAGAGCGGAACTGGGGGAGCCCCGGGCCCACGCTCAAGCAGGCCTAACCTTGGGAACGGACGAGCTAGGTCTCTCTCCAGAGGCTCTGGCAGATCGGTTCATACACATGTCTCTCAGGCATCTTCTCAGAGAGGAATGACGTCCCCTCAGAGAAGGGAGCATGAAGCGAAGATGAGGGAAGTCAATCTGAGGATCGAGCGGGAAGAACCTGCCCTCGCCAAAGAAAGACTTGCCCTGGCCCGAGAGCAGAAATTAAGTGGGTTAGATCCCACTGGTGGCAGCATTCTCAATAGAGAGAAAGACAGGGGTATAGACACTAGACACCTGAGTAAAATAGTGCCCCCCTTTAAACAAGGGGACGACATCCACAAGTGGATAACTGCCTTGGAGAGGGCCTGCACTGTCCAGTGCGTCCCCCCAAGTCAGTGGGCAGCTATACTGTGGCTTTCCTTTGAAGGTAAAGGAAGGGACAAGCTCCTCACTACAAGAGCTGAGGATGCTAACAACTACCAAGTCCTGAAGAACACACTGATTGATGGGTTCTGCTTAACCACGGAACAGTACCGGGTGCTGTTCCGGGACACCCAGAAAATTCAGTCTCAGGATTGGACTGACTTTGTCGATTGTGCCACTAAGGCTTTGGAAGGCTGGTTGCTGGGTAGCAAGGTTACTGATTACACAGGATTGTACAATCTTATCATGCGAGAACAGATTTTAAACAACTGTCAGAACCAATTGTTGCATCAGCACCTTGTCGACTCGGATCTGACCTCTCTCCAAGAATTGGGAAAGAAGGCAGACAGATGGGTCAGAACAAGGGTCAAGCAGAACCAGAACCAGAACCCGGGTGGTCAGAAGAAAGCAGACCAGAAGGGTAGTAACAAGAACGAACAAAATGACCAGAAGTCTTCGACAGGTCCCCAACAAACCAAAGAGGGTGGGGGTCAGGCTTCACAGAAGAAGAAGACTCAAGAAGGCCAGTCAAAAAGGTGGTGCCAATACTGTAAAAGTAAGACTCACTGGTTTAGTGAGTGCACCAAGAAAGGAGGGCAAACTCCTGCCACTGCAGCCCCTAAGGCACCTGCACCCCCTAGTACAGTCAGCAGTGGTAGTGCGCCTCCCAAGGCATTAGTTGGGTTAACCTTGGGAACCGAGGGGAGTGACGACTTAGTCAGCACGCTCACTCAGGCCGTCCTTGTCTGTACAGGGGATATGGATATGTCCCCTGATGCCAGTCCCAATACTTTGGGCAAATACAGACAGACACCTTTGATCAATGGAAAAGTGGCTCAGGCCTACAGGGACACTTGTGCCAGTGTCACCATGGTGACGCCTAACTTTGTGGACCCTGGACAGATCATGCTAGGTACCGATTACCTAGTGACCAATGCCAGCAACGTCACTACCAATCACAGTATGGCAGTTGTTGATTTCTCCTGGGGAGGGGTAAGTGGCCCGAAAAAGGTTGTGGTTAGTTCAGACCTCCCCGTAGAATGTCTGTTGGGCAATGATCTGGAAACGTCAGAATGGTCAGAAGTGGAGCAGAGGACTCACATGGAAATGTTAGGCTTGCCAGCACATGTCCTTGCTGTGACCAGGTCACAGGCCAAAAGATGCCCCACTGAACAGGTGCTGGATCCTGGAAGAACGGACCAGACACCTTCCAAGAAAAGGAGCAGTAAGGGTAAGGCTTCGCCTTCCCCCTTGCCCCAGGTCGTGGATCAAGTCTCTGAGGAGGCTGACCTTAAAGAACTGAGGGAAACTGAGCCGCAAGAGCTTGAACCTGGTCAGGTTGAGTTTCTGGGCTCAGGGGGACCCTCCAGGGAAGACCTGGGGAAGGCGCAGTTAGACTGCCCCTCACTTGAACCCCTCAGACAGCAGGCTGCTGCTGAGGCTGCAGGGAACGCCACAGGTACCCACAAAGTGTACTGGGACGATGGACTCCTGTACTCCGAGGCAAGAGACCCCAAACCTGGCGCGACCAGGAGGCTGGTCATCCCCTTGTCTCTGAGAGGTTTCCTTCTTACCTTGGCCCACGAGATTTCCCTTGCAGGTCACTTAGGCCAGAATAAGACTTGGGACAGAATTGTTCCACACTTTCACTGGCCCCACATGTCCGAAGATACGAAGGAGTTTTGCCGCTCCTGTGTCACTTGCCAAGCCAGTGGTAAGTCAGGTGGCATGACAAAGGCCCCCCTCATACCACTACCGGTGGTGGGGGTACCCTTTGAACGAGTGGGGATCGACATTGTCGGACCAATGGAACCCCAGACAGCGTCAGGGCACAAGTTTATACTGGTGGTGGTGGACCACGCCACTAGGTATCCTGAAGCTATTCCACTTAGGACCACTACAGCACCTGTGGTGGCACGGGCCCTACTTGGAGTGTTCTCCAGAGTGGGCTTCCCTAAGGAGGTCGTCTCAGACAGAGGTGCAAACTTCATGTCGGGATATCTGACTGCAATGTGGAAGGAGTGTGGTGTCAACTACAAGTTCACCACACCCTATCACCCACAATGCAATGGGCTTGTTGAGAGATTCAACAGGACCCTAAAAGGGATGATTCACGGACTACCTGAAAAGCTTCGGCGGAGATGGGACGTCCTGATACCTTGCCTCTTGTTCGCCTACAGAGAGGTCCCGCAGAAGGGGGTTGGCTACAGCCCTTTTGAGCTTCTGTTCGGACATCCTGTAAGGGGACCCCTTTGTTTGGTAAAGGAAGGATGGGAGAGACCTCTCAGAAAGCCGGCATCGAACATT
Organism: Triturus cristatus; assembly: GCF_964204655.1. Classification (NCBI taxonomy): domain Eukaryota; kingdom Metazoa; phylum Chordata; class Amphibia; order Caudata; family Salamandridae; genus Triturus; species Triturus cristatus. The sequence continues at coordinate 164,569,614 of NC_140585.1, forward strand.
GTGGACTATGTACTCGGTCTCCGCTCGCGGATGGCGGAGTACATGGAAAAGGCGTCTAAAAACCTTGAGGCGAGCCAAGAATTACAGAAAGCTTGGCACGACCAAAAGGCTGTCCTGACTGTGTACCAGCCTGGACAGAAGGTGTGGGTGCTGGAGCCAGTGGCCCCAGCAGCACTCAAAGACAAATGGTCTGGACCCCACATGATCATTGAGCAAAAGGGAGAGGTCACCTACTTGGTAGACCTGGGAACTCCCCGGAGCCCCCACAGGGTGCTCCATGTAAACAGGCTCAAGGCATATGTCGACAGGGAGGGCATGGGCTTGCTCATGGCTACAGATGAGGGACAGGAGGAGGAGAGTGATCCTCTCCCGGACCTGCTCTCTCAGAACCCTGACGATGGGTCAGTAGCTGGTGTTGTCTTTTGTGGCAGCCTCTCTGGACATCAACAAAAGGATTGTAAACAGGTTCTTCAATCCTTTCGACATATGTTCTCTCTGAAGCCCAGTCAGACCAATTGGTGTACCCATGAGGTCGACACTGGGGACAGTCTGCCCGTAAAGAGTAAAATCTATCGGCAACCTGATCATGTCAGAGACTGCATCAAGACGGAGGTGCAGAAAATGTTGGAGCTGGGAGTCATTGAACCCTCGGACAGCCCCTGGGCTAGTCCCGTAGTTCTCGTGCCGAAACCTCACACCCAGGGCGGTAAGAAAGAGATGAGGTTTTGCGTGGACTACAGAGGTCTCAATGCAGTCACTAAGACTGACGCCCACCCAATACCAAGAGCAGACGAACTTATCGACCGGTTGGCTTCGGCCAGCTACTTAAGTACGTTTGACCTGACAGCTGGGTATTGGCAAATCAGGTTAGCTGAGGAGGCCAAGCCCAAAACAGCATTTTCTACCCCGGGTGGGCATTATCAGTTCGTGGTAATGCCCTTTGGTTTGAAAAATGCACCTGCCACCTTCCAAAGGCTGGTGAATCGAGTTCTCACTGGGTTGGACGACTTCTGTGCGGCGTATCTGGACGATATCGCTGTCTTTAGCTCCACCTGGGAGGATCACCTGGTCCACCTGAGGAAAGTGTTAGAGGCCCTGCAAATGGCAGGCCTCACTATCAAGGCCACTAAGTGCCAGATAGGGCAGACACAGGTTGTATACCTGGGCCACCTTGTAGGTGGAGGCCAGGTTCAACCATTGGAGAGCAAAATACAGGCCATCCAGGACTGGGCTCCTCCAACCACCCAGACTCAGGTTCGAGCTTTCTTGGGCCTGACTGGTTATTACCGGGAATTTGTCAGAAATTACGGATCCATTGTGACCCCGCTAAACGACCTGACAAGTAAAAAGATGCCAAAAAAAGTTCAGTGGACAGCAAGCTGTCAGAAGGCATTCGATGACCTAAAGCAGGCCATGTGCACAGCGCCTATCCTAAAGAGTCCAGACTACTCCAGACCATTCATTGTCCAAACAGACGCTTCGGAGCTGGGTGTGGGAGCTGTTCTATCTCAACTGAATTTTGATGGTCATGACCAGCCCATAGCTTTTATTAGCAGGAGGCTGACCCCCAGAGAGAAGCATTGGTCAGCTATTGAGAGGGAGGCCTTTGCTGTGGTTTGGGCCCTGAAGAAGTTGAGGCCATACTTGTTTGGCACTCACTTCAAGATTCAGACCGACCATAAGCCCCTCTTGTGGCTAAATCAAATGAAGGGTGAAAACCCCAAACTACTTAGGTGGTCCATTTCCCTACAGGGGATGGACTTCACAGTGGAGCATAGACCTGGCACTGATCATGGCAATGCAGATGGGCTCTCCAGGTATTTCCACTTAGAGCAAGAAGACTCACCTGGTCAAGGTTAGCTTATTGTCCCAAAGTTGGGGGGGGGGTCATGTAGGAGAGTAGGGTCTGCAATCCTATGATCACCCAGATTTTTTGCTTTTGCTTCATTGGTTTATGACTTTCCCCGGCTGTGGGCCTGCCAATCAGACCCACAGCCTAGCTGTTCTCTCTCGAAATTAGCACACATGTACATTAGGTGCATCCACCAATTGGAACTGGGCCGCCTTGTCAGTCCCTGTCTCAGCATACCACAGGTATCCAGGGCATCGGTGTACCCAGGGCCTACCAGGGGCTGCAGCATGTATTATGCCACCCCTGGAATGGCCACCCAAATCTGACACAACTGGCTGCACGACAGCTGGGGCAACGTGGTGTAATCACCCGTTGCTGTAGGTGTAGTATTCCTACACCTAACCCTAAAATGGACACATGGATTCCTATCAGTCACTCCTATGGCAGGCCTTATCAATCCTGAAGGCAGAGTGCAGGGAATCATGTGGGACGGTGCTCTGGCGCGAGCTGAGCCCGTCGACGGCTTGCGGAACCAAGTCCTAATAGCCGTTCCATGGTGACGCGGGCCAACTACCTTTAAATGCATTATAATCCTTGCGGTTATTTGCTAACTTTGGCATCGCATCACCTACACATGTCGAGTAAGGTGTCATACGAATTGGAATACGAACCCCTCGCCAGTTCTGGCGACGGGGTTAGCGTTCCCCCCTTTTAGAGGGGCACGACATGGAAGTAACCTTGAACCCCGGTTAAAGTTGACTCAAGCCTCAGCATCACAAAATGGATGCTGCCACCAGACACAAGTCTGACCTCCTGCTGCTGGGAGACCTTCCAGCGAGGGGAGCTTGGACAAAGGGTTTCCTGTCGAGGGCGGTGTTAGCACCATCCCAGACAGGGTTTGTGTATCCCAGGTAGGCAGGGCTGAAAGGAAGGTGATTGCCAGTGGCACCCCGGTGCTCACTGTGCATAGCCCGGCTCAAACCAGTTTCGGGGGCACACCAGCCCCTGAGCTGGGGCGAAGCCAGACAAAGGAGAGGGGTGTAACCACCCCCCTCCTGGCTCCACCCATAGGTAGAACCAAGTCACGGGCCAGCCCCTTTTCTTAGAATAAAGGTAGGAGCGAGTCCCCTTCCCAAATTGGATAATTCTGAATCTTGAACTACTTTGCACGAAAGGAACTCTTGACTATTTCTGAAGACTCTCCCTTGTGGCTAAGGAGTAGCCACCCTGCACCAGCAGGCACCACCTAAGCGCTTGCGGTTTGCTGTAAGTCTCTCCCACGGATCAAGACTGCCCAGCTCGACGAGACCCGAGTTCCCGGCCATCTCTGACCTTTTATCTACCTCATCAGCCCAGCTGAGAGCCGTAGGTGTGACGAGACTTGCGGGACCGGCCATCTTCAGAACCTGCACGACGCTTATCTAGCACGCCCACCGAGGGACCCTCGAGTGAGTGCACCTAGGGTTTGAGAAGCCCTAACACTGAGCAGCTCCAGCACCGAAGTCTGCCTCCCCAGCATCCCCGAGATCTGCGTGGGAGCCCTTCCGCTCCTTGCTGTTCACCGCGTCGTTCGACCACTTGCCGACCGGCTTGTGGCCCTCTTCACGACGCACCACGATTGTTTCATTACTAGTCTGGTTGCTCCAGACTGGCTCTTGCTCCCCTTCAACAGAGGAGTACCCCGGACCCTCCTGGTCCACTCCAGACGCCATCTTGACTCCACCGCGTGGGTTCGCCACTGCCAAGATCCGCTGCCCCATTCCTGGGCCCAGCATCATTGACAGCAGACACCTACGTGGGACAGCTCGCCCTCCATCCTGGTCGCCGCCGCGCCTCCTGGTCCGAGGAACGGCCGAGTCCGACGTCATCCACTCACCTGGTCGAGGTGACTTCAGCCGGTACCCTCCTGGTGCCCACACGATCGCAGGCTAGCGGTTGAGAACTGAGTCCCCTCTGCTTTCAGGTTTCCTTCAACACCGATCCAGGCTTGGATCTCGCTGAACATCGACACTGGTCGCCTGCCAGCAACTCTTCTTTCAGGCTCCTGAGACTACAACGAGGACTTCTGACATCTTGCCGAACCTTCCACCGCCGCAGCCTCTGGGCTAGGTAACTCGAGCATTTCGGTGCTCCATCGCAGGTTCGCTTTGCAAGTGTCCAGTTCCTTTTTCGTTTAGTCCCACTGATCGGATCACTCCGGAATCAGTAACTTTAGATGTTCTAACTCTCCCCTTCCACTTGCAGTGTAATGGTTTCGTGCCCCCGGGCATTTGTGTAAATTGTGCAACCAGAAGTATTTTCCTAAGAGTTTTGTATCGTGCTTAGCTCCCTGACTCGTAAAGAGCCAGGGTAGTCTTGTTATAAATAAATATCCTTTATTTTCATAACAACTTGTGTGGTGTCCTTTCACTTGGTGTTCAAGGGGTATATGTGATGGTAAACAGCTGGCTTAACACGCCCTCTAGAGTTTAGCCTAAGACTGCTCGTATCCACGCTACTAGGATAGCTGGTCTATAAGGTTGACTTACAACCAATCATCAATAAGGGTTGTTTGGAATGATACACAGTGATCACTAGAATAGTGAGCACTACATATCAGGCCATCTTCTCACAGCCATCTTGCTAGTACACTTTCATTCACTGTCAGGTAGCCATAAGACCCGATGAAGTAGATGTGCTGGTTGGGGGATGAGTGTTTGCACTGACTCCATCTCCCATCAGGCCATGTCCTAAACACACCTTCCCAACAAGCACAAACAGACTGCCTGCGACTCTGACATTCAGGTGAAATGTGCTGGCAAGATGGCTGACACTGGGGGTTGGTGTTCACAACACAAGGCCATGATGGGAGATGCTGTCAACTCAGACAACAGTCACCAGTGTCAGAAATCTTGCCTGCACTTTTCCACACGTCAGGAAAACAGAGAACCAGGTAGGCTGGTTGGGCTGGGTTGGAAGGTGTGTGGAGGACAGGGCCTGCTGTGAATTGGACTCAGAGTAAACACTCCTTCTTCCACCCAGCCCAAATGCCCACCAGGAACCATGCTTTCCTCACAGTTGGTGGGGATGTACTAGCAAGATAGCTGACACTGGGGACTGCTGTTCAAAGCACAGGGCCATGATGGGAGTTGTTTTCATCTCAGACAACAGGCATCACTGTCAGACATCTTGGGAGTACACGTCCCCTCACTGTCAGATAAGCATAGTTCCTGTGGGGCTTGTTGTGCTCTTTGGAACGAGTAGTGTTTACAATGACTACATCCCTCATAGGGCCCTATCCTACACACACACCTTCCCAGCCAGCCCAAACTCTCCACCTGGAACCATTTATACCTCACAGTGAGTGGCAATGTACTGCTAAGATAACTGACACTGGGGCCTGCTGTTCAAAGCACAAGACTGAAGGGAGTTGTAGTAAACTCAGACAACAGGCATCACTGTCAGATATCCTGCCAGTACACTTTCTCTCATTGTCAGGACACCACTTTCCTGTGTGGGCTGTTTGAGCTGTGTGGTAAGGTGTGTGTGGCCCCAGGCCGGATGAGAGTTATAGTGACAGCAAACACTCCTCCTCATATCCAGCCCATAAGCCCACCCAGAACTGTGTTTCCCTGACAGTGATTGGGAATGTACTGTCAAGGTGTCTGACACTGGTAACTGGTTTTGGAAGCATAAGGCCTTGATTTGAAGTTGGTTTAAAGTTCAACACCATGTATCAGTGTCAGTCATCTTGCTAGTCCACTTGCCCTAACTGTGAGGGAGGCTTAGGCCCAGAGAAGTTATCTGGGCTGGGTAGAAGTAAGAGTATTTGCAATGGCTACAACTCATATCGGGCCTTGTCCTACACACACCTTCCCACCTAAGACCAAAAGCCTACCTGGAACTCTGTTTCCCTGACAGTGAGTGGGAGTGTACTAACAAAATGTCTGACACTGGGGACTGGTATCTGGTCCTGTTAGGAGGTGAGGACAAATAGACACCAATCATCTGTGTCAGACATCTTGCAAGTACATTCCCAGGTAAATTCCTGCGTGCCTCTGCTTAACTCACAGTGAGGGGAAGTGTAGTTGCAAGGTGGCTGACACTGGTGTTTGGTGTTGAACTTGAAGCCAACTTCCATCATCTCTGTACTTCAAACACCATGCAACAGTGTCAGCCATCTTGTTAGTACACTTTCATTCACTGTCAGGCAGCCGTAGGCCCAAATAAGCTGTTTGTGCTGGTTGGGAGGAGGAGTGCTTGCCCTGATTACATCTCCCATCAGGCTCTGTCTGCCACAAACCTTCCTACCCATCCCAACAATCTTACCTGGGAATCTGATTTCCTGACAGTGAGTGGCAAAGTGCTGCCAAGATGGGTGACACTGGGGACTGATGTCTGATTTGTCCACAACTCCCAACAGTGCATTGAGCTCCAAACACAAGTCTGCAGTGTCAGATATCTTAGCAGTATATTCCCATTGACTGTAAGTTAGGCTTAGTGTAAGTAAGGTTTATTTATTTGCATAAGTTAATTAAAACCATTACATCACAATAAAATACCACTTAAAAAAACAATTGAAAGCATTGCTTGTGAGGTTTAAAAGTTATGATAAAGTGCAGGTGTTATTTGCCTTTATGTCTGGGGGCGTATTTTTGTAATTACGTTTGTCCATTACTCAGCAACCAGCCCTGATAGAGAGGGTCACTCGGCTCGCTCATCGTTTTCCCAGATTTCCTTCCTTTCTGTTCTCCCTGGGCACCTTGTGTTCTAACCTTAGTACCTGTTTTCTCATAAAGTGCTTGTGCTTTGTAACTTTAGTTGTACGTCCGCGATCAGCCCTGAAGGAGAGTCCTGTCTGGCTCATCGATTGACCTTGTTTTCCTTCCTTTCAATTCTCCTTGAGCACCACTGGTTCCTATCATTGTATCTACTTCTCTTATAACGTGCTTGTGCTTTGCGAATTTATGGCAATGTACATCAAACTGTTGTTTGGATAAATTCGGCTATTGTCAATGCCAACAGGCGCATGCACATGATGTTTCTTCTAGTTTTTGGATTCAACGAGGAGGAGCAAATGGCTGGGGGTTTGAATACCAAATATGAGGTATTTGCTGAGGCCAAGAAAGATGATGTTTTTAGAGTTGCCCGGTCTTGCAGAAACAAAGATAATTGAACTTGCTTAATGATGCAATTTTTCAAGATTGCATTTGAGATGAAAGGCAGAGCGAGTGCTGGTTTATTTAATTCTATGTCGGCCACAGCTCTCTCAAGTTGCATGTTCAATGGGGAACCAGATTTATCAAATATGTCTTAGAGGCATCACTTTAGGGATTGCTCCGGGGATTTCAGAATTTGAATATAAAATTTTAGTAGGTCAGCATCAAGGGTTAGTGTTTGTTTGACCATCCGAACACGAGCCTCAATCTTGCCCAGGAGAGATGTTTTGGAAGTTGATAGATCTGACACACACTGTCACCCTTCCAATATTTACGAGCAGGCGCCCGGATATGCTTGATGTTCATATGAGAGAGCTGGGAAGAGGGAAGCTTGGATGAATTTCCTTATACCCTGCGCTGACAGACTTTTTAATTTGTTGTTGAGTTTTGATATACCGTAAGTATGGCTTTCGATTTCCTAATCAGATCTTTTTTGGGGCAGAGGGTTGAGCAGATACAGTGAACCAGACCCCCAGGACTTTTCTTCTTTTGCCTTCCATGTATGAGGATCATGGTCTTGTCTGGGTTGGTGATGAGGTAATTCATTATTCAGTACTTGGGGAGGCTGGTCAGGGCGCCTAGCAATCCCACTTTGGAGTGATCCATAATGACAATGTCATCCCCGTATTGGAGGATGTGTATAGGGGGGTGGCCTAGACGGACAGGCACCAGACAGCTGTTAGAGAGACCTTTTCTCAGGTCCGCTGTGTACAGGTTGAAAAGTAGGGGGGCGAGTACACAGCCTTGCTTTCAACCACCGGTCGTACTGATTTTAGCTGAAAGGGATGATGGCCCTGTTTTCACTCATACCTAGGTTTCCGAGTAGAGGGAAATTATGGCCGTTAGGAGCGGAGATGGAATGCCACAGTTTGATAGTTTCTTCCAGAGAATTTGTCTGTCGACCTTATCAAAAGCTGTAGTTAATTCGACAAAGCAACAAAACAGTGAGGTTTGATTCAACTGGGTGGCTTGATGACACAGGACAGAAATACCTATTACGTTGTCAGTTGTAGCAGCTCATTCACAAAAGCCTGTTTAAAGAAAGGGGAGCACCTTATTTTCTTCTGGCCAAGTTTCTAGGTTTTTCAGTAGAATTTGGGCGTAAGGTTTTGCTTCCAGATCTAACAATGCAAATAACCAGTAGTTACTTGGATTAAGGAGGTCACCTTTTTTGTAAATCAGGCATAATATTGAGGCTATCCAAGATTCAGGTGTTTTGCCCAATTTCTGAGAGATGTGAAATAACGGGGTCAGTAACGCAGCCCACCCCTCTGGGGCTAATCGAAAGATCCCCGCTGGGAGCAGTGTCAGACATCTTGCCAGTACATTCCCATTGACTGTAATGAGGAGTGTTTGCATCGACTACATCTCTCATCAGACCCTGTCCTACACAGACCTTTCCAGCCAGCCCAAACAGCACACCTGGAACTATGCAGTCCCTGATAGTCAATGGAAATGTGCTGGTAAGATGGCTGTCACCGGGGAATGGTGTTTGGAGGACAGGGCCATAGTGGAAAAGGGCTTCAAGTTCAAGACCATGTAGCAGTGACAGTCCCCTTGCAAGTACACTTCCACATTCTGTCAGGTAGCCATAGGTCCAGAATGGGTGTGAGGAGTGTTTGCTGTCACTACAACTCCCACCAGGCCTGGTCCCACACATACCTTCCCACATAGCTCAAACAGCACACCAGATAGAGTGGTGTTCAGACAATGAGGGGTATTGTACTATCAAGATGTCTGACACTGGTGCCTGGGGTCAGAGAGGACCACAATTCCTATCATGGCCTTGTGGTCCAAACAACAGTCCTCAGTGTCAGCCATCTTGCCAGTACATACACTCACCATCAGGGACAGCATAGTCCCAAGTGTGCTGTTTGAGCTTGGTGGGAAAGTGTGTGTAAGACAGAGCCGGATGGGAGATTTGGTCAGTGCAAACACTCCTCCTCCCAGGCAGCCCAACCAGACCACCAGGAGGAGTGATGTCCTGACAATGAAGAAAGTGTACATTCAAGATGTCTGGCACTGGTGCCTGTTGTTTTACTTGAATGCAACACCCATCAAAGCCTTCTGCTCCAGAAACCATGCAGCAGTAACAGCAATCTTGCAAGTACATTTCCACTTACTGTCAGGAAAGCATAGATCCAGGTGGGCTTGTTGGGCTGTGTGGGAGGAGGCGTGTTTGCTGTCACTACAACTCCCATCAGGCCTGTGCCCACACCCACCTTCCCAGCCTTCCCAAACAGCCTACCTGTGACTCTGTTCTCCTGAGAGTGATTGAAAATGTGTTTGCATGATGACTGACACTGGTGACTGGTGTTCAGAGCACAAAGCCTTGCTGTGAATTTGTGAGAAGTATGTACATGGTAATACATTTGCTTTTTCATTTTGATTTTAGGTATGTTATTTATCAATACGACATACACATCATATGCTCCTTGATTCTAGTTTTTTTAAAATTCAAAACCAGTCATTTGTATAACTGTATCACTTACAGTGATGTCTATAGAGATGTAATTGGTAACTTTATTGGAATGTGGAGGAAGTACTTACCAAACTCTGGTGCTTCTAGTACTCCATAGATGCTCTCCGGTGAAAGGATGGCACGCACCTTCTCCTCCCAGGAAGTGAAGTGCACAGGTGGTGCAAGAGGGCCAACACCAGTACTCTGGCTTTCAGCATGTTCTTTGGCTAGCAGTTTTTTTACCCTTCTTCTCACATCATAATACCTACTCCAGATATCATCCATTGTGCACAGGACAGGTGCTTCAGCGTTCACCTTGTTAACTCTCCTGTCCCACATCCTATTTCCCTGTGAAAGGGGGGTCTATTGGACCAGTTTCCCAAATAACTGTGGCTCTACTCTGACTATTTAATCTGCAAGCACTTCCAACACCTCTGTAAAACGTGGCTGCTTCCTCTGGGGCATGGTGAGAGTTAAGTCGAAGGTGAGGGTGACTGTGAAGGTGAGGGTATAAAAAAAGAGTATGTGTTTGTAAGAATTTTTTCAAATTAAATCTGTGAAAGTTGTGTGGTTGGTGAAGTGTGAGACAGAGAGCAGGGAATGTGGACAGACTCCTGAGACATGGCAGCAGTTGTTTTAGAGCAAAGGATCATGGTCATGTTTTTGGCCCTTTATATAGGTGGATTGTGGGAGTGGCTAATAGTTTTTTTTTTATTTAGTGGTGTTAATGCTTGTTGTTACTGTTTTATCAGTGTCCATTTGCCTTCAGAAAGACAAACGTACATGGTTCCAAAACTCCGTAGGATACATCGTAATTTGGTTGTCGGGTAAACCTAGTCTGATTCGTAACCGGAATGCCTATTCGTCTGTGGTTCTGAATGAGTCAGTTGGATCGAGTTTGTTACCGGATGATTCGGTCATGCAGAATGCTTTCCGACCAACTCGATAGGAGTTTTACATGCAATGCATTGTAATATGTCATTTGGAAAGCTCGCTCTCGAGTCGGTCGGAAACCATTCCAAAACTCAGACAGTCAGAATGCTTTCCGAATTAAATCATAATTATTCCATTAGTTCAGACTGACTTTGTGATTCCAACATACCATGGCCTCTCACATGGTTCCTGCAGATGAGGGGGAAAACCCTAAACTGTTGAGGTTGTCAATCTCCCTAAAGTCTATAGACTTTAACGTAGAACACAGACATGGGAATGACCATGCTAATGCAGATGGCCTTACGGGTTCTTTCGCTTAGCAGATGAGAACTGCCAATGAAATGGCTGAATTTCTACTCACCTTTTATCTGGAGTGAAGGAATCTAGAAAAATTCCTCTTTTTGCATTATCACCCCCATTTTCTTGGACTGTTGATGCTCTGTGCATTGAGACTCTGCTAAACAGGCAATGTTACAAGTGCACTGTCACCTAAAACATGTCAAAATTACTGTTCCAGATGTCCTGCTTAACCTTAAAGACTGAGGTCTTAAAACCTTGTAGTGACTTTTTGCCGGTGCAGTTTCAAATGACAGAGACCAACCTGCCAAGTGAGCTGCCGAGAGTGTATCTCCTGTGGACATGACTACACCGTAGCTCCCGCTATGTTCTTCTCTCAATGCTAGTATCTATCAATAGTGTAGACCTCCTGAGTTCACAGCTGCAGCTTCATCACTTTCTAAGGAAACCCAATCAATATATGAGATCACTGCAGCATAACAACTTGAAATTCTCTCTCCAGCTTAATTTACTCTCCACCCTAAATTAATGGTTTTACCAACGCTCCATCTTGGCACCAGACTCTTTTGGCATTAATCGCCCTTCTCTCATCACCTGCCCCTGCCCGCTTTCAGCTAAGGCTGTCAATGTTGGGAGGTAACTTTACCACCAGGACAAACCTGGTCATCATATCCGACCATCTCTCCATTGCTGACATCCTTAAAACGTACACTTGTCCCAGTCTAGCGAAAACAGTTGCTCGAGGTTGGAGTTCTGTGATTTTTAGCACTATTTTTATTTAAAACTTACAAAATGGATATCTCCTGCCATTGTAATAATTAACATAGGCACTGTTTTTCTAAATTGAATTTGGATTTAATTATATTGGTTTTTTGACTTTAACTGTTTTGGTATTTCTAAATGTTTTTAACATTTTCCTAAGTTAAGCCTGTCTGGTCTGTGCCATAGCTGCCAGGGGTTAAGCTCAAGTTTAAGTTACTGAAACCTTTACTAGACCTATCAAGACTAGTGACATTATTTATGCTGGGGGCTACCATGCATCCCAACTATTAACCCACGTTCTCAATTCACTGAAAAAAACAAAGGTTAAAGGGATGTTATAATAGGTATGGTTGTAAGATTTTACATTACATTAAAAAACCCTAGATATTCACAGTTGAAGTGACATTCTATATATACTTAGTTATGGTAATATCTAATTTTGTATTTAAAAATTCTAAAATTCACAGAAACAAACAATAGTTAAAGTGACGCTATAGTTAGGTGAGGTACTAAGGTTTTGGTTTACATGAAAAAAACTAGAAACTCTATGAAAAAACTCATTACATTAGAAATGGCATCATTGATGAGATCAAACAATCATTGTCACAATATCCATAGGGTTTGTGAACTTGAAGTAAGTCAACATGCTGCAACTCTAGGCAATATTCTATTCACTTTAATGTGACAGCCCATGCTTCACAAGATGTGCCATTTTAAGGCAAGAGGCAAGCATTTTTCACTGTAAGGACACCTTCTGTCAGACCATATGGTCATGGCCTTGCAGCCAACCCTGCATAGGCATACAAGCCCTATCGAGCACAGTCAAAGCTTTCAGCATTGCACAGCATGGATTAGCAGTAGAGCATGAGTGCCGAAGACTGAGGCAGGTGGTTCGATACAAGGGCTGGCATGTGGCCATGCTCTGCGCCCCATCCCTCGCAGATGATGGATTCCCCCCGTTGTTGGTAAACCGCTAGCAGTCAAGCAATTCCCCATGCATATCTAATGCTACCATAGTACTCCTATAGTTCTCTCACAAAGCAGCAGATCACAATAGTGATGACAGTGCAAGTTTCACTTTTTAATGCTTGAATGGTACAGCAGTACTGCACAGTATTATGCAGAAGATCTCAAGGAGTCAGAACTGTGTACTGAGGTAACCCTGTGGATCCTCAAAAGAGGTCTTGATGGAACCCACCGAGTACCATATGACCCCCACCATGATTCTTTCTTGCCCCAGGTTTGGGCATCTGTCTGGCCCCTTAGTTTATAGCTTAGATTTTTCTTTTTTAAACATAAGACATGGTGATCACTGTTTGGAGTCCGAAAATGGCAGCTGGAACAATTCTGCTGATGTTGCAGCCTGCTAAATAGAGTGTTGGAGTACGAAAAGGACCAACAGAAAAAAAGACTTGTTGATCAATCAGTGCGCTCTATTTTTTATTTGCAGTACCACTGGAGTACCACAGTCTTGCAGGACCTGCCATCCAGATATCACTGGATTTTGAAGTTGGATGTCTCAAAAATGGGTGAAGAGATTTTCACCATATCACAAAAGGAAGACTTTCTGTCTAATGCTCTAGCTCTCTGTCCCAATTTGATGCCATTACATTCAACAGTTTTTTTCTGTATTGCTGCTCAAATTCCCTATGGAAAATTACATGGAGAAACACATTTTGGGATCCCTTTTTCTCAGCAACTGCCTAACACACAGGTCTTCAAACTGTGGGGCGCTCCCCCCTGGGGGGCGTGGATGGGTTCCCAGGGGGGCACAAAGGCCTCTGCAAACACATGTAAATGAAGACGCTTGGAAGTGCAGCGATGTTTATTTGCTGCATTTCCAGGCTGTCTTCATTTACTCTGAAGTCCTCAGAGTGCTGTGGGGCCAGAGGTCAGTGGGTCTGCTGTTGGGGGCTCGCTGGGCAGTGTCTGGAGTCTTATTAAGACTCCAGCACGCCTGAGTTTTCACAGGTCTTCAAAGACCATTGGCACATTTACATACCTTTGGAAACTGGTTACCGAGGTTTAGGTTTTTTTCTGTTTCCAGTACCCCCTGGGCCCCCACTCTGCCTATTTTTTCATTGTATTTTAAATTTACTGATGTAGTGTGAGAATGCTTTTCATGAAAAGGAATATAAAAAAGGATTGCCAATAGAAAAAATGCCAGACATGTATGTTTAGAGAGTCTGCAAAGACCTTGCTTTGACACTAAATAGGGTCTTAAATAAAAACGTATGTATTCATTTGTAATGCAACTTTCTGTCTGTTCCTTTTATTTTCAGTCATGAATCATTCAGGCAGCCCTAGAACACATTTAAAAGTGCATTTGCTTTTTGAAGTATGCACAGATAAGTGCTGAAAATAGGGCTTTAGGTACTGTTTATTTTTGTACCCTCTGGGACATCAAAATAATGGGCTGGCATCCCTAATCATAAGACTGGAAGTTTGTTGCAGGATCAGCACACTATTTATTTCCTTCACCCTCGATTCCCTGATTAATTCCGTAATAGCAATAGTTTCACTTATATCTGAAACCCTACGCCCCGTCAATAACATGCTGATTAACTTCAAGTGTCTGGGAATTCACCCTGCATTCAGACAACTCACTCCTCATTCTCACCCTTAACTTTCACACTCACCCTGCACTCGCAGCGCATAGTTATGGTTTTTCCGCATTTGCCACATAATCCATTGTCTGCTGCATAATTTGCAGATTATAAAATGCAGCAACACATGTTACCTCACAGTGGAAGGTCCTTTCTAAAGGTTGACTGGTCACCTTTCTGTTGCTTGTTGCTATATGTGGGTGTTAATGTGGTACTTATGAGGGGCAATAAAGGCCAGGACAATGTGAACAAGAGTAAAAATAGCAAAATAGCACAGTAATGCTATCACAAAAAATGCAGCATAATTTGCCTTTGCTTGCTGCAGAATTTAGTCAACCATGCTGCATAATTTGGCCTTCTCCTGCCGCATAATTCCAATGGCCCTGTTTATAGTGCTGTGAGGTCCCAGCCTGTGGCAGAAAGCACTGTGAATATGTAAGTCATTATTTTAAATCAGTATTCACATATTCTAAGCTAGTCTGCTGCAAAATGATGCAGTGATTGAGATAAAACAAGTTCTTACAAAATATACTTTTTAGTAATAAGTAATCAAACTGTATCTAATAAATACATTTTTTAAAGTGTCTCCACTATTCCAGATTCCTGCTGATAACGCCTTTTCATTACATCTTAAAAAGAATAGATCTTTGCCACCATAAAGCTTTAAGCAGATCCACTGGAATTATTCAGCAGAAGAGTACAACATTATGCGGCACGTTTGACTAAATTATGCAGCCAGAAAAGGTAAATTATGCGGCACAATGCGCCACATTTTGTGGTTAGCATTAGTTCATTTGTTTGTCATTTTAACTCACGATAACGCTGTCAGGGGAAATATTTCACCTCATTAGTACCAGTTTAACACCCAAATACAGCAGTAAGCAACTACAAGATTACCAGTCAATCTTTGCAAAGGGCCTACCACTGCTCCGGAACTCTTTCACGCTTTAAGTAACTTTTGTTCAGTTTGAGCTAGAATCAAGTATTTTTTGTTGAAATCTGCAGATTATGTAGAAAATGCAATAAACTGATAATTATGTGGAAAACGCAGCTGCTGCCGAAACTCATAATTCCAGTGGCCCTGGCTTTAAGTGATTCAATCAATTAATGGCTGGTAAGAAGGCTGGTTTCTTTTTTAACTTTCTGCACTACCACCACACACTTCAATTTCAGGCAAAGGCATCTCAAAGTCAGGATTAACCATTCGGGGGCAGTTTTTTTGTGAAAGCTGAGTTCATGGGGTGGCAGGTAGAAGGCCAGCAGGGTTGCATTCAGATGCATAGCCCTAATCTTCTCGATCCCTGGGGCCTCACAGTAATGATCCAGGAGTAAGAGGAAAGGAGCGTGATTCATAGATATTGTCAAAGAGAAGGCCCAGAATAGGGAGCACTGTATGCGGACTCATTTTTATGTTTACAAATGGCCAGAGACAGCTTCTTCAGAGAGATACCCCAAAGAAGGGGACAATATAAGTGTTTTTGTCTTTTTTTAAAGAGACATTCATTAGTGAAGCTGGTACTGCTGCCAAGAGTGTAAGTGGGCACTGCTGGTTATCATAAAGGAGCAGATGCAGCAGGACTGGAGCCCACTGCATCACAATTATGACTGTCTACCTTTAAAAAAAGGGGCATCAGAGCTTACTGTCCTTTCAAGCATTAGGACAGAGGTGTTGATCCGTCTTGGTGGGGAAGAGGTAAAAGAGGCAGAGGAGATAGCCTGCTACTCTGGACTGCAGTTATTATTAGTGCATCAGGTATAGTTGCATTGTGGTCAAAGAGTGTGAGGGGCTCACAACACCCCAATTATGGGGAGCAGTTTGTTTGGGATATCTGTTTTTGTTTGATTCATTTGCTGTTTAATAAATCTCATTTGGTGCGGTTCATAAGCTATGGAAAAAGTATTCCTGAAATCATCTCATAAGCCCCGCTCCCTGCACGCAGCCATGTCCCTCCGCTCCCCCAATCCTTGCCATAAAGTTTTAGAGGGGGGCCCGACCTCAAAACATTTTGCTTAGGAGGGGCTCAGAGTAAAAAAGTTTGAAGACCTCTGTCCTAACATATTGTCCCGAAACTTTCCAGGAAGGATCTGAGGTACATGAGACCTTTAATGGAATGTTTTGCCCCATTCCCCTCACAAGACACCCACAAACTATCAAGAATGAAAAAAAAGAATAATAAATGTACAGCAGGAGCAGCTCATTTTTATTCACTGCTATGGAATGGTGCACCAAATAATGCTCTGCAAGAACTTTTTAGTTATTTTCAAGCATTTTTGCAACAGTGCAACATTGTGGGAGGGTGGCAGGGAGTATAGCACTCACCACCTATTGTGACTGGATGTGATAAAGCAGTAACACTGAAATGCCATGGGTTAGTCGATGAGGGGGGTTGGGTGCCAGCAGGGGGATTTGGGCATGAGACTGGGCCCTGCACCCGACCCCACACATTGTGATGGACATTATGTTAAAAAAAAGTCGAAATTCTCTGAGTAAAACATAGGTTAAAGTCACGTTATAGATAGAAATTGTAATAGCATGTTGACTTACGTTGAAAAAAATACTTAGAAATTCACTCACAATACCAGTGGTTAAAATGATATTATAGCTAAGTGAAAATATCAGTTAAAATGTACAGTTTTAAACAAACAAAACCACTCAAATCCACCAGTTATTATTATGCCAAGTAAGTATAACTCATGCATTAAAGTAACTATAGCTCACCATCCACTGCTAATTCACTCACATCTACATCACTCATGACATTCTATGTCATCAGTGATAGCAATACTGCAACATCTGAAATTACATTATTGATGACAACACTTTGCATGGCCAGCGTGCTCTAGCCTGTGTTTATTTCAGTAACTTTCTATGTTTGTTTTAATCGTAAAGTAGCATTACATCACCATGCATGATGAGGGGTTGAGGCAAGGCCCTGCATCCAATATTGGGTGCCCATTTCACCTGTCATGAATGGCTACCTATGTCATATAACAATATAAAATGTATCATTTTAAGTAAGGCAGATCTACTGGTTTTGTCGAATGGTCACAATACCAAAAAAAACAAGTGGCCGGGCTTATTGGCCTTATCAATGAGTTTACACATTAATATATATAATGCAGACCTAATGTTTTGTCTATCAATTTACCAATACCTTTAAACAAGTGTTTATTTTAAAAATTCACAAATTTTTAATACTACAGATTGTCTCAAGGTTTTTCAATAAAAAAAATTAAAAAATCATTAAACATGCATATAAGTCTTTTTAACCATTTTGTAGGCTACAAATTGCTGCCATAGTACCAACCACAAGGGTGCACTCTACTCCAGTTGGAGGGCATTCAGCTCCAGCTCGGAGTACTTTAAAAAGATATGGTAAGCTTTCCAAGGGTCATGGATTCAATGATCCAGGAGACATTTTTAAGGTTGCTGGGGGCTGCTGTGCTCCCTGCAACCCTCCACAAAATCAGAAAATGGTTTGTTGTACACCTACCTATCCTACGGGCATGACCAGGAGGACAAATACAATTTTAAAATGCCCTTGCAAGGCAATATGGGGTGCGCCATGCAGGAGCATTGGCACATTTGTATATTTTATATGAGGACTGGAAAAGGAGATTTAGGGCCACTGCGGCCTCTGCTTGCCCCACAGCCACCACCCACTGTGGTGCCAGCAAGAGCCAGCAGTTGCTTTTTTTCTGCGGGTGCCCCAGTATCCACCCAAGGCACCCTTGTAATTTTTTTGTTGGGGTTCATGGAGGGAGGCTTGAGACCCCTACAGCCCCTGCCAGGAACCAGGACACTGCTTCCAGGGCACACCGGCCAGAGTTTGGTTATTTTTTCAAAATGGATGCCCAGGAGCCCACCTAGGGCAATAACCCTGCCAGCTCCGAGTCCTGCACCCACTGTGGTGCTGGTAAGAGCTGGCTCTTTTACTTTGCTCCCGCCCAGGCAGCATTTTACTGGGCTCCTTCCTGGGTGGGACCAAAGTTGTGTTTCCTGCCCAGGAGAGTGTGGGCAGGGAATGCCTAGACTCTCTGGAGCAGAGAACTTCAGTATCACGGGATTGGGGTCCCCGGGACACTGCTCATGTTGGGCCCTACGACGTGGGATCCCAGGAGCTGGTGATTGGGTCAAGGAGGGGAACCCCACATCCTCTCCCAAAATTCAGATTTTGGACTTGGTACCCGAGGATGGGGTTTAAGGAGCATAATTAATGCTCATAGAGGAGGGCCACATGTGCCCTTCCAATTTTAATCATAGCAGCAATGGAGGACGGGGTCATAAGGGCCTAATTAATGCTCCGGGATGGAGGTTGCATGCCCCCTCCTAATTTAATTAATTAGCCCTGGAAGATGTGGCCCTGAGCCTAATTAAGGCTTGGAGAGGGTGTTTGTCACAAAGAGGCCCTCTAGTCCAGGCAGCTCTGTCTTCACTTGACTGACATTGATCAAACTCTTTAGCAATCAGATTATTGATAAATGATGTGCCTGATTGGCCAAAGATTCCTACCGGAAACTCTTACCTGTAATTTACTCATCTCTGCCTAAATTATGAATGAATGAATGAATGAAAAGGCATTTGTAGAGAGCATGGCTACCCGAGAGTGTCCCAGCGCTATAGATTTGATCAAGGGCAGGAGCGGACTAAGGAAATAACAGAGTCTTTAGTTGTTTGCGGAAGGACGTGTGATTAGGATTTGTGCGAAGTGGGAGTGGGAGGGAATTCCAGAGTTTGGAAGCGTTGTAAGAGAAGAGCCACCCACCACTTCTAGACCTTTTTATTCTTGGGACTTTTGCAAGAAGTAGATTGTCTGATCTAAGTCCTCTATTAGATTTATAGAGACTGATGAGGGATGAATTAATGGGGGGGCCTGTTCCGAGCAGCGTTTTGTGCGCAATGCACAGAGATTTGAACTTGATGCGTTCTGACACTGGGAGCCAATGGAGGGATTGGATTGAGGGCTTGGCCGAATGTCTACTCGAGGATCCTGTAAGTAATCTGGCTGCACAGTTCTGGACTAATTGAAGTTTGGAAATGACAGATACGGGGGCGCCCAGATAAAGAGCGTTCCCGTAGTCCAGCCTTGAAAGAATGATGGATTGTACCATGACCTTTTTTGCTGGTGGGGGCAGGAGGGGGAGAATTTTACGTGCCATTCTGAGCAACCCAAAGCAGGTAGCTGCAGTCTTCCTGGCCTGAGTCCTAAAGCTCAGGTCCTGATCCAACCAAATACCCAGACTCTTGATCTCAGTTTTGGGGGAGGGAGGAGGGCCCTTGGAGGGAGGCCACATGAGGTGCGGCTGGAAGCAGCGTGGGTTCCCTAATACCATAATCTCCGTTTTTCCCCCATTTAGTTTGAGCTGGGATAGGTCCATCCATTTGGAGATTTCTTCCAGTCAAGAATGGAGTTTATTAGTGTTGGGATCCAAGAGATTGAGGGCCACCACTAGTTGTGTGTCATCCGCATAGGTCACTATGCGGATTCCTGAATGGGCTACAATGTCCGCCAGGGGGGACATGTATACATTGAAAAGTGTCGGGCTAAGCTAGGAGCCCTGTGGGACCCCGCTAGGTAATGGCACAGGATGAGACAGAGTATTTTCCTCGAAGACCTGGAAAGTTCTTCCTTCCAGGAAGGAGCAGAGCCATTGAAGAGCGGTGCCCGTAACACCAACATTCCTCAGGCGATGGATAAGAGTTGAGTGGATTACGGTGTTGAAAGCCGCACTTAGATCGAGAAGGATAATTGCTGTGGATCCTCCCGAGTCAAGGATTTTTTTACATTCCTCTGTGACTGCTAGTCGGGCCGATTCAGTGCACTGGCGGGGGCGGAATCCAGTTTGCGAAGGGTGAAGGAGATTGGGTGATTCGAGAAAGTTAGATAGAGTAAGATTGACAAATTTTTCTGTTACTTTGCTCATTCCAGGGAGGAGTGAAATTGGGCGGTAGTTGCTCAGGTCGGTAGGATCAAGGCTAGGTTTTTTTAGAAGGGCCCTGACCATAGCTTTTTTCCAGTTCGGGGGAACTATTCTGGAACTAAGTGACGTATTGATCAGTTGGAGCATGTTGGGGGCAAGGGTGTGAGGTTCCGTATGAGACGGGACGGCACTTTTTGAGTGGTGACGAATATGGATGAGTTTGGTATCCACGAACCGCAAATGACGAGTATAGTGGGTGTACGCAGTTTCGCTATGCAGCCACGTATGGTTCGTTTCATTTTTGGGTTTGTTCATCCGAACCCTCGGGTTCCATTTTAGATACAGCATCCATTTTGTTTCTTGCCCTCAGGTAGCCAGCGAACGGATTTTTTTGTCCGCTTCGTGACCCTGGGACTTTCAAGCTTGCACGAAGGACACGTGTTTCTTTGAGGTGACTTTTACGATGAGGGAAATGACACGAGTAAGGCAGATGGCCCCGCTCAAGGCTCATCTTGCCGCTCCGGTCTATTGTTTCAGCCACGCATACATTAGACACGAGGTCTTTGACCCTTCTATCGAGTTTCCTTTATTGCCCCTGACACTCTTTTCTAACCTGTTGTGTATTCTTGTCCTTTCCTTGCATCTGTTTTTCGTCCTTCCTCTTAATGTGTTTATGGTTAGGATGGAATGTGTTTGTTGCGGAGGGAATATGTTTTTACAGTTGGGAACCGGCAAGACTGTTGTAATTATGTTCCGGCCTCCTGAAACATGAACGCGACCCTTTTGAAGTTTATTGTGGGAACTGAGTTGTAACCTTTGTTCGCCATACTGTGCTATGGCAAAAGCTTGTATAAAAGGAGCGATCCACTTCTACGAATTTGAAGCAGTCTCCGAGAACCTACACGTTGTGTACTTCTTGTGACCTCTGTATCCCTGCAGTAAATAAACGCTGATCTCTGACGTCGCTGGAAGTGTCCCGTGTCTCTGTGTTTGGTACGCCAGAACAGGTAACCCACGAAGGTTTCAGGTGTTGTTCCCTGGCACCGCTGGGTCTTAAGAATAACCCAGTCCTTCAGTTGGCGCCCAACGTGGGGCGACATCAATGGTACCGGTCCAAAGCCCGACGATCGTGAGGAACTTCGTGTGAAATCGCCGAGGGAAGGTGCACCCCGCTTCATCGATCCAGTTGTCGAAATAAGTGGCCCGACGCCTCTTCCCGCGAAGATCCCCGCCTCCTGACGGCTGCGACGGACCGATGCCCTGACTGTCGACCTGTTTTGGCGCCTGGCGTAGTCCTTTGAACGGCGAGACGCTCAACGGGCCTTCCTGGTGACGCCATTGTTCTCTCAGTTAAGTATTTGTGGGTCGCTCCCAGTGTTGCTTTGTCGTTTGCATGGTTCCATAGCATTCGTGGTTCTTAGTTGTTGGGTTTTATTTGACGATTGCAATTGCCAAAAACCGAGGGTCTTGCATTTTTTGCGAGGACATCGTAATTCGATAGCCCTTGAAGTTTGTATACTCGGTTAGTGTGCACGATGCCTGGCCGTAGTACTTTGTTTGGGTTTCTCAAATGTTGCAGCATGGATTCCCGGCTGGAGGATTCATGTCCGATACCTCCGGTTGGAACTCCAATTTACGAGCTCTATAGTCGTCATGGCATGGGTCCTATCGTATATAATGAATATTGGGTCCGCTACACTAAAAATGATGGCGTCCTTAGTTGGCCATCTCATGGTAGTTTCGAGACTACCGTTTTAGATAACTTGGAAGCTAAATTATTTAAAAAGAAAGCTAGGCCGGCCATGTTTGATTCCTTCCGGTTATGGCGGAAAGAGGCCAAGCAGAAAGAAATCAAACAGAATAAGAAAAATAAAAGAGAAGGTGTTATCACGGTGATGCGCAATGCAGAACAATATCAGTTAGACAAAGATGAGAAAGAGCAGGAAGTTAGTGCTCGGCTTCACCATATGGCAGTGGATAAATGTTATCCGGTGCTACCTTCTAATATTGACAAGACAGGAGAAGAAGCGGTGGAGGATTCGCTCTTGTCTTATCTGATGAAATCGCCACCTCCCTATGCTCCCGATGTTATGGGTCCCGTTCGTCCACCTCTTCCTCAACCCGCTGTTTTGGCGGCTGCTGGTCAGCCCGCCGTTCCTCCTGTACTCCCGAATCCCCTTGGGCCACAGATCGTACATCCTCTTGTTCCGGCTTCTCTCCCTACTGCGCCTTTCCAAGTCCCTCCTCAGCCTGTCATTCCCGTTGTTCCTGCTGCTGCGTCTACTTCTACTGTTTCCACCCCTATTGTTGCTACGCCTGCATCTTCTTCCTCTTCTCCTTCTGTTCGTAGTCGTCTCTTGACTGCTGTTGCTTCTCTTTATTCTCCGCTTTTTGGGCCGATACTTGGCTCGACTCTTTCAGATGTTGCTCAAAGACGCAGTCAGCTTCCTGATGGTAGAGAACGTGAATCGTTGGTAAAAACGGCACGTAGATGGATTCGTAACCCTGTTAAATACACCCCGCGTGTAGTGTTTGAAACGTTTTCTCAGTTTAATGTGCCCACGCAGCGATTTGTGTTCGAAGAATTGTGTAAGTCATTGAAAGAGGAGTGGGACGATGATATAGCTGATGATATACCACCTGAGGTTTCCGAGCTACAGCTTCGGTTTGCCACGGGTGTAATCGTGGGTGACAAAGTTCGAGAGGCCCTAGAACGCTTGTTATCGCTTCGATGTACGGTGCAACCTCGTGCGTTGTTTAAGGACGAGACTGCGGAATGGATGGCACAACCTGGTCAATATCCCATGCGGGAAGTTCCCCCGGTATGGATGCCAGGTGATCCTGCTGCTAACCCTCCTGTCCCAGGCCATTTCAAAGAGTGTGGATACACCTCCCTTGGAAACGATCGGAAGTTTTACAAGTGAAGCAATCCTTGCCTGATCCCCGTAAGAATCCTGCGGGTTATTACAAGGAGCTGTCCCAATTGGTGGATGCTACTGTTATGAACCTAGCCGATATTGACATGTTGTTTGGCAATGTGGTGCCTCAGCCGATTTGGGCGAAAATTCGTCACGAGAATCACGTAGCCGAGCTAGGCGGTGACTGGGCTGCCCTTACAGCGGCAGATGCCCGGCAGGTTGGTGGGGATGCAATAACCTGAAGTATGTTTTGGTGGTGGTTTGCGCGTTCTCCAGATGGATTGAGGCCTATCCTCTTAAGGATAATACTGCCCTGTCCACAGCAAAAATCTTGCTGAAGGAGTACTTTCCTAGGTACGGAATGCCACGGATTGTGTGGTCGGATAATGGAAGCGAGTTTGTGGGAAGTGTAATGCAGAGTGTGTGTAAGGGCCTGGGAATTCGACAGAAATTCCACAGTGCTAATCATCCTCAGGCAGCGGGTTTGGTTGAAGGGTACAATGGTACCCTGAAGCTGAAACTCGCTAAGGTTCAAGCTACGACTGGTCTGTCATGGCCTGATGCCTTGCCTCTGGCTCTCCTATCGACCAGAGCAACCGTACACTCTCGAGTAGGGCTTAGCCCATATGAGATTGTGTTCGGTCGCCCTGCGAATATTTGGGGAGTCCCGAGGCCTAGGGCTTTTGATAGTCTTGAGTATCCAATGTTAGTTGATTACTTACATGATTTGACCACTAAACTACGGTTAATCCATCAACAGGTCCTTGAAGCTCTACCGGCGCAGACAGAGGGTCCTGGACACCAGCTCCGGCCAGGAGACTGGGTGGTTACCCGAAATTTTGGTCGAAAGCGTAACTTGGAGCCAAGATTCGTTGGACCTTTTCAAGTCTTATTGACGACGAGGACAGCGGTTCGACTGGAGGGTCGGAAAAACTGGGTGCATGCCAGCCACACAAAGAAGGTACCGATCCCCTTACCAACTGACGGTTGGGTGAGGACTGGGATTTCGGCCACAGAAACTGAGACTCCTTTGCACTTTGTGCCATTTAGCGACGCTCAACTTGTGGAGGAGGATTCGTCACTGCCAGATCCACATGTGGAGTCATCAGTAGTAGGGAACCCAAGGTCTGACTCGTTGTCCACTTCATCGAACACTGTTGCGTCAGCTGAACAATTGTTTGTAGAGCAAACTCGACCTGGAAGAAGTCGATACTTTCTTCGTTCAAGGACTAATAAAAAGTAACAGTACAGTGGTTTTTGACGTTACAAATATTATGGACAATTACATCCTTTCTTTTTGAGTTGTTTGTGCTTTTCCACTGCTAAGAGACTTGTAATAAATTTGAACGTTTCGTGGAAACCTCGTCATCCGGGTCACCGTAGGGCCGTGCGGGTACTCCTTTCTGTTTAGCAGGTTTCTGACGCTAGGTTGGTTACTTTTGTCGATCTCTGGGAACTCCTGGGGATTGATAATCGCTACTCAGAACGAAGTGCGTCAAGTACGTCACGGACGGTTTGTAGAGGATGGCATTCTCTAAACTGTTGGAAGAAGAAAGGGTGTTGGCACAGAGATCAGAGTTATGGAGGGTTGTACGAACAAAATGTTTTTTGTTTCAGGTGTTTCTACTGTTTCTGGCCTTATCTATGTTATTGGTGGGTGGAGTGTATTTCGGAGTGCCGTTGTTCTTGCCTTCTGTTTCACCTACCTTTTCTCCTAACCTAAGTTCCCTCACCACTGTCTCCCCACATTCCTTTCATCCTTTGCCTCAACATGAGCAGGTTAGGCGTGCGGAATTCATGAATAATTCCTTTGTTCAACTTCTACATCAGCATCAGTTGGTGGTGAATACTACCAATTGTTGGGTATGTGGGTTAATGCCACACACCATGGATAGGGGTATTCCGTATTTGGTCCTTCCATACAGCTCCCAGGGTTCAGCTCGAGCATTCCAAACTATGTTCCGTAGTGCACTAGATTCCTACCCCAGTCGAGAGCCACGGTCTGTCAATTTTGGTCCTGGGCCGTACCACAAGCCTTTGGCGATAGCCATAGCAGATCTGGATAGAGATATTTTTGATGCATCACTCATTCCAGATGAAGAAGTGCAGGCCTATAAGGATCTGAGTGAGACTGAGTATAGTACGTCAGTGGGTGATAGACAGCTTAAGAGCTCGTCCCCAATATGGATTGTACCGCATCTTGGTAATTTCTGCTTGAAAGGTTTGGGTCGAAATCCAAGAGCACAACTTGGGAACAGTGCTTGCACTGATACGTATGTCCTACCGATGCTCTCCTCCCCTGTTTTTCTGACTGCTAAGGGCACCTATTTTGTATGTTATGAACGCGCGTATACATGGTTACCCCGCGACTTTTCGGGTACCTGTTATATTGCGAATCTTTTACCTCCGACTTTCACAGTTGCTTCGGACTACCACAAAACTAGAGTCGTGAGAGGCGTTATTAGCAAAGAGGACACTGCTGGTCAAGAAGCAGGAGACTTCTTTAAGGGTTTCTTGCCGTTTTGGGGACCTATGGTTAATAGTAGGAACCTAAGACAGTTGACCCGTGTGGTAGAGTCGACTGCTAATATTACTGCAAATGCCCTTGGTAATCTAACAGCTGAACTACAGGCGGATAGACTCATGACGTTGCAGAACCGTATGGTTCTAGACGTTGTTCTTGCAGATAGAGGGGGTGTGTGTAAAATTATCCACTCGAGTTGTTGCATTTTTATTCCTGACAATGCTCCAACTGTTTACCAAGCCATCTCGAAGTTGCACAAGATTTCCGAGTCCATACACGTGGACGAAGGTAATTGGACGCTCCTGGGATGGTTTTGGGGCCTGATGTCAACCTGGGGTTGGAAGATTCTAATGATCGTAGGGGCTGTTGTAACGTTTCTGTTCACGTGTTGTCTTTGTGTACAGTGTGGTCCTGCCTTATGTGGCTTATGTGCTGCGACGTGTATAAGGCGGCCATCTGTTACCAAGGAGACGTTGATGAATAGGATGATGTTCCAGCAGCAGCTGAACGATCTGATGAATATTGATATAGATTCCGATCTTGACTAGTGCTTGCCTACATGAGGGCAAAAGGAGCGTCTGAGGTTCCGTATGAGACGGGACGGCACTTTTTGAGTGGTGACGAATATGGATGAGTTTGGTATCCACGAACCGCAAATGACGAGTATAGTGGGTGTACGCAGTTTCGCTATGCAGCCACGTATGGTTCGTTTCATTTTTGGGTTTGTTCATCCGAACCCTCGGGTTCCATTTTAGATACAGCATCCATTTTGTTTCTTGCCCTCAGGTAGCCAGCGAACGGGTTTTTTTGTCCGCTTCGTGACCCTGGGACTTTCAAGCTTGCACGAAGGACACGTGTTTCTTTGAGGTGACTTTTACGATGAGGGAAATGACACGAGTAAGGCAGATGGCCCCGCTCAAGGCTCATCTTGCCGCTCCGGTCTATTGTTTCAGCCACGCATACATTAGACACGAGGTCTTTGACCCTTCTATCGAGTTTCCTTTATTGCCCCTGACACTCTTTTCTAACCTGTTGTGTATTCTTGTCCTTTCCTTGCATCTGTTTTTCGTCCTTCCTCTTAATGTGTTTATGGTTAGGATGGAATGTGTTTGTTGCGGAGGGAATATGTTTTTACAGTTGGGAACCGGCAAGACTGTTGTAATTATGTTCCGGCCTCCTGAAACATGAACGCGACCCTTTTGAAGTTTATTGTGGGGACTGAGTTGTAACCTTTGTTCGCCATACTGTGCTATGGCAAAAGCTTGTATAAAAGGAGCGATCCACTTCTACGAATTTGAAGCAGTCTCCGAGAACCTACACGTTGTGTACTTCTTGTGACCTCTGTATCCCTGCAGTAAATAAACGCTGATCTCTGACGTCGCTGGAAGTGTCCCGTGTCTCTGTGTTTGGTACGCCAGAACAGGTAACCCACGAAGGTTTCAGGTGTTGTTCCCTGGCACCGCTGGGTCTTAAGAATAACCCAGTCCTTCAGGTGGAAATTGCCTGTTTCAGAATATTCAGAGGGGCTTCATCCCTGGGAGATCCACTCTTTATGGAGACCAACAGGGACATAAGAGTTTCCATGGACAAGGGGGGGAAGGATTCAAGAGTGGGCACAATGTTAGATGGAACGGACCTAGTAGGAAGCTCTGGGGCAGAGTTCCTCTGCAGAAGAGATTGAACAATTGCTTCGACCTTATCACTGAAAAATTGCGCAAATTTATTGCAGCGTCGCCCAGTGGAGTCTGGTGTTACACGAGGAGCAGGAAGTTTAAGAAGTTTATTAATTATGGCGAAGGTTTCCCTAGGTGAGTTCTGAGCTTTTAGAAACCTTAATACGATGATTGAGCGATTTTAATCTCAGCTTTATATTTGTGGATAGCTGATCTATATTCAGTTTTATTTGACGGGAGGAAATCTTTCCTCCATTGTCTTTCCTTGATTTTGCAATGTTGTTTTAGGGCACGAAGGTTAGGGGTGAACCAGGGAGAGGTGTGGGGTCCCTCTATCTTTTGGAGTTTAGTTTTGGGAAGGGCTAAGTCCAAAGATTGGTCTATCCATTTATGAAAATCGTCATTTGCTGTAATAGGACAGGGATTGGGTCTGGGTTTAGTTTGTTCCAGCAATTGGATCCATTCCTCCAAGGGAAGCTTAGACCAACGGCGACCAAGTGTCCAGGAGGAAAGTTTAGGAGTTTTAGTATTTTGCGGTGACCAGGAGAGGTCAATCAATGAGTGGTCTGTCCACGGGAGAGGAGAAGGATCTGACCCTTGAAGGTTTCCTAGACTAGAGAACACCTGGTCAAGAAGGTGGCCTTTAATGTGGGTGGTAAGTGTAATTCTAGGGATGAGTTGGAGCATTATGAGGTCCTTGGTGAGCTTGGTTGCATTAGCGGAGGATTTTGCGTCAAAGTGTAGATTGAAATCACCGAGAATGGTCAAGTTGGCTGCAGATCTTGCTAAATTGGATGTGACCTCTATAATAGATTGGTGAAAGGAACCTAACAGACCAGGGGGACGATAGACAAGGATACCAGAAAATTATATGAGGGGGGAAAATTCTATAATAAAATGGGCATTTTCACAGTCAGAGACTGGACTACCGAGCAGCCGGCAGGTGTTATTATCTTTATGGATAACTGCTATCCCTCCACCCCTGCCTATTAAACGGTCTGCTCTTTGGATGGCAAATCATTGGGGGAGGGTTTGAATGATATAAGGTTCTGAACTAGTGTTCAGCCAAGTTTCTGTCAGAAATAGAGCATCTGGATCTAAGTCTGTCAGGAGCATCCAGATCTCTCTAGAGTGTTTAGGGAGGGATTTACAATTTAGTAAGAGAATTCTGAAGTGGTCAGGGCGAGTGGGGGGTTCAGAGCGGACAGTTGTAAGAGTGTGGTGGCAATGTAGACACTGTCCATGGAATTCTTCGGGAGCAATGGAATGCATACAGAGGGTGTCAGGGATTTTATTAAACTGTCTAAGCTGGTAAGATGAGTAGTGGTGATGCCATGAAGGGGAGGATGCAGGGGTGCCGGCCCCAGGGCCCTGTTGGGCACGGACGGGCGCAGACGGGCTTGCCTTAGGCATGCCTTCGTAGCGCCAGCGGCGCGCCCGCTGCGCGCGTCCGCTGCACGGTCGCGTCATCACGCGCTTTTGAAGGAAAGTGGGAGGGAGGGAGACGCCTTGGGGCAGCTACTAGAACGCTGACCTGGCGCTCAGCAAAGCGGAAGTGTAGAGAAAAGAGGCGCGCTTCAGAGCATTGAACACAGCTCTGTTCCCCCCAGTGTGCAATAATAAAATCAGTTATAAATCAACACAGTTTTAAAAGCACAATTTTAGATTAAAATTTGTTTTTGCGAGTAGAGTATTGGGAGACTCATGTAAGTGGTCCGCCTCCGATCGTGATCAATCTAGCGCGGTCGCGTCATCACGCGCTTTTGAAGCATAGTGGGAGGGAGGGAGACGCCTTGGGGCAGCTACTAGAACGCTGACCTGGCGCTCAGCAAAGCGGAAGTGTAGAGAAAAGAGGCGCGCTTCAGAGCATTGAACACAGCTCTGTTCCCCCCAGTGTGCAATAATAAAATCAGTTATAAATCAACACAGTTTTAAAAGCACAATTTTAGATTAAAATTCGTTTTTGCGAGTAGAGTATCGGGAGACTCACGTAAGTGGTCCGCCTCCGATCGTGATCAATCTAGCACGGTCGCGTCATAACGCGCTTTTGAAGCAAAGTGGGAGGGAGGGAGACGCCTTGGGGCAGCTACTAGAACGCTGACCTGGCGCTCAGCAAAGCGGAAGTGTAGAGAAAAGAGGCGCGCTTCAGAGCATTGAACACAGCTCTGTTCCGCCCAGTGTGCAATAATAAAAGCAATTATAAATCAACACAGTTTTAAAAGCACAATTTTAGATTAAAATTCATTTTTGCGAGTAGAGTATCGGGAGACTCACGTAAGTGGTCCGCCTCCGATCGGCTTCCGATGGATTATGATCTCCAATAGACAGTACGTACCTCAGGCTTTATGAGGTCCTTCATCACAGATGTTTTTTTGTTCTCCAGATGTTCTACTGTCATATGCTCCTCATTGCCCTCTCTCTCTTGATGCCACCACACCTACAGGATCCTTAATCTTCAATGGGGAGAGAATGTGGCCTACCGGCTAGGGCGGACAAACCTCGGAGCTGGGGAACCAGGTTAGCATCTCGGTAGGAACGCTCACAATTCTGTGATTCTGGGAAAACCACTTATTCTCCCCGTGCCTAACATAAATGAATGTGTCTGTCTGAAACATAACTGGTGCTCATGTAAAGTGCTCTGATAACTTTGGGACTAGTTTGCACTATATAAAACTCCACAACAACAACCTACAAGAGAGGTCTGTTTTCTTAAGTTCACACTGGGCTCACAGGTACTTTTTACATCTATCTATCATGTTGTCTATCTATGTGACCACATTAACTGATAGCTGGAATTTGCCTTCCATTGGCACATCTGTTTCCTTTGTTTTATTCTTTAACACCGGTTACCTCTTATTATCCACCAATAAGCAATGTCAATCAATGTATACATCATTCTGACTTTTCAGCCTCACTGTGAGTTACTGTCATGCACAAGAGTTAGACTGAAAAGCAAAATGTTCAACACTGCTTAATATTGGGCCATTTAGGGTCAGGTTTGTGTGTTAATATCCCGACTAGCTCTCAAACCAGCCCCATAGCCCACAGGACACCAAGAAAATGCTAATGTGGTCAGATAACCAGTATGACCCTGATGAATCCAAAAAATCGACAACCAAAAACATTTGTGCATTCCCACTTAGTTTTACTATGTTGTTAGATAACACTTGCAGAGCAATGTTCTATCAGATACATCTTTTTTGCCTTTGTAGGGTCAGTGGCACTCAGTTACCTTGGCCTGTATGTGATAAAGCCTTCTATAAACTCCAAAAATAAATGAACCTGAAACTGGTGTAACATTAACTAATAAAGGACAGTAGGTGATTTATGTGAAAAACAAATAGCAAGGAAAAGCCTTGTGTTGCTTTCTTGATTGTGTATCTAATTTTTTGATTGGAAATAATAAAGTTTGATTTCTTTGACATATAGTCATCTCACAGTGTCACAATTAAAACATCTTGTAATCATAATTTGTTAAACAACGTTAACATTTACGTAGCGTTAACATATGTAATTCTGCTCCACGTCATTGGTAAAACTACAATCCAAACTAACATGTCTACACCTGTCTTCAATGTTTCATCAATTTATAATTATTGTAACTTATTGTAATTACTTAGCTTGCCATTTTTGGAAAAGTTAGCATTTCCTTCAGACCATGGGTCGTATTATTATTGCGGTCCGATGGACCTCCAATCTCATGGTGGCTCCTATTACAAGTATGGCAGTCGGACCACCATGTGACCACTGCTGCCACCACAGATATGTGTTTCCTGCCAGTCTTGCAGCAGTCTTGAAGCCGCAATATGCTCGTATTGTGAGTTTCCTCCCCACCTCACTTGTCACAATGGTGAGTCCCCCATGAAAAGTGTGGCAGTGAGGAAAAAAGTCATTATTTGGCGTGCATTGCTCACATGTGTTTGGCAGCCAAGCTCATAATAAGGCCCTCTGTCTTTAAATTCCATTGATGTGTAAAAATCTCTGTACGTATAAATGAATATGGAAAATGTAGAAGCTTGCAATCCCTGGATGGAAAGGAGCGGTCGTCAAGGCCCTCCTGAAGAAGCGAGCCTTGACCCCTCTGATCTGGCTAATTTTAGGCCGATTTCTTTGCTCCCGGGTGTAAGCAAGATTGCGGAAAGACTAGTTAACCACCAACTATCTAATTTCTTGGAGACCAATGGCCGGCTACGGGATTCCCAGACGGGATTCCGCCCTGGACAGGGTACCGACACCGCTCTTCTGGCCGTGGTGGAGGAAGCCAAGTGCATTCTGGATTCAGGAGGGTCAGTGGCAGTGATCCTCCTGGACCTGAGTGCGGCTTTTGATACCGTGAACCACCAGGTATTACTCCAACGGTTGGAGGGGCTGGGTGTCACAGGGATGGCTCTGAGATGGCTTGCCTCCTTTTTAGGAGGACGGTCATTCGAAGTGTGGGAAGGAAATAAGAAATCTCCCCCCTTTGCCCTCCAGTGTGGGGTCCCTCAGGGCTCGTCGCTGAGCCCTACTTTATTCAACGTTTATATGGCCCCCCTGGAGGATGTGGTGTCTCCGTTCGGCTTTAATATCATTAGCTACACGGATGACACGCAGTTGGTTGTTGGGCTCTCTCAATTAGAGAAGCAACCTGCGGTACTTCATTCCTGCTTGGAGGAAGTATTTAGGTGGATGTCGATTTCATCCCTTAAACTCAATGGCTCAAAAACTGAGCTTATGATCTTAGGCCAAACGTCTTTTGCTCTGTCTCCCAGTAGCTGGCCTGATTGCATGGGAGTCCCTCCCAGCCCGAAGAAGGAGATCAAGAGCCTGGGGGTGTGGCTGGAGCAGGATCTGACATTTAAAACACACGCCAAAAAGACCGCGGGTGTATGTTTCGGTATGCTCCGGTCAGCCCGCAAGATTCTGTCACTCCTCCCTGACACCTCCCGTAAATTGCTTATACAGGGGCTTGTCATTTCGAGGCTGGATTACAGCAATGCACTCTTCCTGGGAGCGCCGGAATCCACGTTCAAGAAATTGCAGCAGGTGCAAAATGCCGCGGCCAGACTGCTGACAAATGTCCCCAGAAGGCAGTCCGCCAAACCGGCACTAAAGGCGCTTCACTGGCTTCCGGTACGGGAAAGAGTAACCTTCAAAGCACTCTGCATGGCTCAGAAGAGCCTGCAGGGGAAGGGTCCTGCGATCCTAAGAAATATGATCCAACCGTATAAAGCAGCAAGGGCCCTCCGTTCGGATCATAAATTCTTCCTTCAGTCTCCTAGAGTCAGACGAGCCCGTACTGGAGGGAGAAGGTTCTCAGTGAACACGGCCTCCGCTTGGAACTCGCTTCCTCTGGCTCTGCGGGCAGAGACCAGTACTCGGCGTTTCCGCAAACTACTAAAAACCCATCTTTTTCCAGACTAGTGGGTCACGTGTTAGCTTCGGTCGGTCTATGGATAGCGCTGGGATGCTCTAGGGTAACCGTGCGCGATATAAAACTCCAAATAATAATAATAATAATAATCCCTGAATTAAAGTGCTTAATAGGGTTTTACCATCAGCTTTAAGCTGCATGTAGTATTTATCTTAACAGAGCAGATTTTACATTATTTTAGACTATAGTTTTTCTCTCATTGGAATAAGAAAAGAATAAGCATTTAAGGTATGATTTGGGGAAAGATGTATTGTGTGGCCTTATATTAAAATACCCTTTGGGTACCTCTTAATCATACTGAAGTCACAGCAGAGCTGTGTGATGTCATAATAGAGCTCGATATTCTCTGATGTTGTTTCTCCACATGGTGATAGAATTTTTCAGTGATTTGTAAAATCCTGATAACATATTGTAGGGGTTTGCTGTCCTCTACCTGACTCACCCTCTAGTAATGATCCGAAAAATAAACCTGGGCAGAGTTTGCGGAGTTCCACTACTCGGAACTTCGCAAAGTGCCCCAAAAACTCTGCCGCGCTAAGCGGAGTTCCGCAAGCGGGCAGAGAAGTGCTTGGCCACAGCTACCGCCGATTCAACACAATGTGAATGGCATGCATGGGCGATGTATCCAAGTATCCCAACACCATCACGAGCAGCAAGCAACACAATTTTTAAAAATAATTTAGCATCCCTTTCCCAGCATATTTAACTACCACAAACATCTTGCTACTCCTTTCAAATCCCCTCACACACAGCCCTGTTAATCCTTGTCGACTCCACAGTCAACACTTCCTTTGCAGCCCAAGCCCACCCGACACCGGAATATGATCCCAGCAGTGACAACCACAAGCAGAAAAACACAGTGAAAAGTTGCAAAGTGAAATCGGGCAGGCGGCTGCACTTACCCATTTTGCTGTTGTTGTTCGCCGCTGTGCTGCCCCCGTTTCTGCTCTGTTACAGCTCCTTCTTGGGTGATCGGTGAATGACTAAAGGTGGGATAGACTGAGGGGCAGCTCCTTTTTTCCTGCACAAAACTTGGCCACTGCAGCTCTCTGTCATCAGCAAATTATACACTTTGCCCCCTGCTTGTTGCTCACATTCTGCAAAGAGTCAAGACTACGACTATATCACATGAGGACATGCACGCATGGTGGTGCATGCTTCCCAGGAGATCCTATTGGCTGCTGTTCTCATCTTCAGTTTTGTTGTCTGGGAGACGCAGGACACAGGATTCTTCTCGGCCGCCGTACACTCAGTAATTGTGCGATGGGCTCGCGCATAACTCCGCATTCCAAACAGAGCACGGAATGGCAAAAGCTCCGTAACTCTGCTGGTGGAGCGGAGCTTTCCGCAAGTATGTGCCAATTCTGACACGAGGAGTCTTGTAACCCTAATAGGGGGTCCTGTGGTATGCACACACTCCACTACTTAAGCAACAAGCGCCTAATTACGAGTTTGGTGGACAGGTTACTCCATCGCAATCATGACGGATATCCCGTCTGCTGTATTATGAGCTCTTGAATATCCAAAGGAACATACTGGAACTCCTAATATGGCGGGCAGTATATTCGTCACCCTTGTGATGGAAGTACCCATCTACCAAATTTGTAATCAGGCGAATAGTCGGGCCATTAGGAAGCATTACACATATATTTCATTATTTGATTTTATAAGTTTACAAACTCCCTATTTTATACAAAACCTGTTCATCAGTTACAATCTGACCAAATATAAACCGGATATAGATTTAAATGAACTGTGGTTTTCACAAAAAGTTGCAGTTTTATGTGTAAAGGAATCAGTTAACTGCAATCTCCAGTATACTTGGGATCAGAGTGACTCTTAATGATTATGAAGCGTATCCATACTTGATGAACTCTGATGAAGGAAGGTGGTGCCGCCATCTAGCAAGATTCTGCCCCGACTTCTTCATGTCTGTTAGGAGACAGAAGTAGGGATGCAACCAAGGAGAAGAAAGACTAATTCAACATAATCCGAGCGGCACAGAATGACAGCGTTCATCAAAACAGAAACACAAATGAGGCACTAAGGGAATTAATACAAAGTCAGTTTTTAAACCCGTATCATATATGTTATTTAAATAGCTTTACAATAACAGCTGCTAGTTAGTACTGCTCTGTAACACATACAAATGTGCCTCCACTGTTTGCAATCAAACTAACCGGAAAACTGGGACCTGATCCAAAATTGCCGAAAGTTCTGGTTATACTAGAGTAAAACCTACTTAAGATTACATCTGGATTGGTGGATCAGTTAGTGCTAGTCACCTCTGGTCTTCACAATCAAGTGTCATTTATCTTTTCCATTTCTATAACAACACAAAATTATGCAAGACTGGCTTTATTGATAATAATGTGTGAATTATTTACTCAAGCAAACTCTTAATGTATGCCAATATGTGTGTAAAGTACACATGCAGCTAAATTAATATTTGTACAGCTAAATAGATAAATCAGTAAATATATGAAGGTACGTCACAAACAGTGTGCTAAATCCATCACTATTAAACACCATGACAGCTACCCAAAAGTTGTTGAAGTAATCACAAGGATGAGAAGCAGAAACACCTATCTTCTACGAATATGTGGTTGTGCTCTCCATGACTTAACTCAAAGGGCAGCCAAACCTTTGTGGCAGCATATATTTTGAACATCATGCTAATGATGACAATCAACTATGGGGTCCACTTCTGCCCTCAGACTATAAAAGAGGGCAGTCTCAAAGAGATCTCAGTAGTCTTTGAAAAATAAATTATTACCTTATGGTTGACAGCCATGGTGGAGTTGTGGTGTGAAAAACATCTTCTGTTAAAAAAATCGGTCTGGAAGTCTGTAAAACAAATCTCATTGCTGGAGGACAAGGCTCTGTTTTCGGTCAGATTACATGCCTGAATGACCCTGAACGCTTATAAATCATCTGCACCTTAAAAATATTTCAATCAGGGTTACTCTAAAACTCTGAAAATAAAGTTTCTAAAGCACTGCCTGGGCATTCTTCTGTTTGCCAAGAATCTTCCACCATAGCAAAGGGCATGTACACCATGTTCTTGCAGTTTGTGTGACACAGGACAAGGAGACATTTTGCATCCAATTTGTACATGCACAGCGATGAAGCAAGAGAGGATACAGCTGCTAAAAAAATACGCTAAAGTAGATAGGAACCCGCACCAGGAGGCAAGCGGTGCTGGCATGCTTTGATCCACGGGCCATACATCTGAATTGCAGAGTGGTCAAATTCCTCACACTGGCAGGCCAAAAAAAGAGTGCACAAATTACTCTAGCAATATGCGGATAATGAAGAACTTGACATGCCAACCAGACGCTGTTTTTTAAAATTTAATTTCTAGATCTTAAAAAGGAGCCCCCTAAGATGGGAAAAATCCTACTTTTCCTTACGTCCATTAGGAGCCTCCTCCTGATATCTATTCAAATTCAAATTTCAAAGCTTTATTCGACAGCATGTCATAAAAGCATGTTTACATCCTAACAATATCATAAATATAAATACTATTTTTAACCCCTTCGGTGCTCATGACGGAACGGTTCCGTCATGAGCCACGGTTGAGCTGTGCTCATGACGGAACCGTTCCGTCATGACCACGCCCGCGCAAGAAACCGTCAGCACAGCGGCGGAATTTGCGCAGCATGGAAGGGGTTAAAAACAATGTACAATTTTCAAAATTACATTAAACCATGATGCTGGCGAATAGTTCCGATATCTATTCACTTCTTGCACTTCGCCATGTGTCTGTCTGGCTCTGTTGGCACATACAAATGATGTACACCGTAGGCTACATTTACTATTATCATACAGCTACGTGTACTGTATTGCAAATTTTTAGGGCTCCTGTTTTAACTGTCACATTTCAATGGCACTCATCGAATGGTTTTATTAACTTTTTTTATATTCATATGTAAGCACCACATTTTTATCATGTGTATCAATGATTTTACTGGTGAACTACAACTTTTTATCTTGATAGCTTACTACAGTGCAATGGTTTTTAGTAACTATGTATTAAAAAAATATACCTAACACTTGAAACATCTTTCTGTGTGTGATCCTCTAGCCAATCAGATTGACAATAAAAACTTCCAATTTTTTGCACGTGTCAGGAGTTGGTAAAGCCCTATCAGTCCAGTAAAATACTCCCCATGTACTGATAAAACACCAGCATGCACACACGTATTCATGTAAGCCATATTTGCACCATGCCGCAGGTGACTAGGACAATAATGGTAAAATGCAACCTGGCGTAATAGTATTCAAATCACTTAAAGGAGGGCATATTTCTTCATCAATGTATGTTTAAAAAAAACTAATAAAGAAACTAACATTTTATTTATGTTTTTATTAGTTGCTGTGAATGTTATTGAGCATTTTCACAACTGAAATGTAAACCTGTAAGATTAATGGCTTCTAGTACACACCTGCCAATCCCTCTCTAGTGAACAGCTATTCAACATTACCACAAATCCAACTCCCACTGGTACCATGGATACATTTGCAATTCATTGTTATGTGAATTGCACAGGGATATTATTACTGGAAGTAGCTACCTTAAGGAGTGTGGCAGATCACAATAAATATCCTGAAAATGGCAATGAAGGAGGAGCACACATTTTCAAATTATATTATATTCAGGTACTAGCTTTGGAATGGAGCATATCTTTTTCATATGAACGTGCTTGTGCTATATATAATTTTGAGCACCTGGACTTCATATTTTACAAATTAAGCACTGTCTGCTGTGCATGTAAAATGATTCTCCTGTCTCAAGGAATCAGACGCAATGTTTTTTTCTATTTCCTTACCTTTCAGTCATAATAATTTAAAATGTTCCTTGATTTTCTGAACCGCGCATTAAGGGAAGGATGCCAGCCTGGAAATTTCCAAGTACTATGAGAGTGCCAGGATTTTTAAATTGCAGTGATGACATCAGAAAATTGTAGGGCCTATGCAAGAATACACACAGAACTTGGAGAAAGCATTAGACACTCCTAGTGACAATTACAGCTTTTTTGTTTTCATCTCAACATTATCAAAAATACCAAAGATTATGAAGATTTTTTGAAAATATTCATTGCATATACATGGACAAGTGACAGATTGTTACCTTGCCTTTGAACAGTCCTGCGTATTCTATTTCTGAGCTTCACTCCTTTGCCTCTGTCATCACCACAAACCAATGACCAAATGTAGCAATATCTATCTATCTGGCACAATATATTCCATGTGCTTACTGAGGGGACTTGGGTCTGGAGGGACTATCAGCTGTCAAAAATGTCCTGGGAGGGATTCAGGACTAATAATTCAGAGACAGTGACACACTTGTATCATTAGCTACTAACAGCTAATGATCCACAGGGAAGGGTAGATAAGTGATAGAAAAAAATCAGATTGTGAAACATCCTTAATCAGCTTTGACTTAAATTCCATGCTTATATTTTTACTACTAAAACAGCGCATGTGTTCAATTGTTTTTATTTCATTTTAGGAATTTTGAAAAGCACTGGCAAGACTCGAGGTGTATCAGAGCGCTTCACAGCAACAATACAGCCATTATTAGATAAACAAGGTACAATAAAATTGCAATTCCGAGAGTCTAGGCAAATTGTCAGTCAATCTCAGAGCAATAAAAAGATAACAATTCCGAGAGCTAGTCATCCTTATTCAGTAAACATGTGTCATTTTTGAGGAGGTGAGCGTCAAGTCATTGTGTAGAGTTTTCAGAAGGGGTAACATAGCTAGGTGGAGTTTCCATGGTGCAATTGAATAGATTATTTCCTGGAGGGATAAAGGTTCTACCTTAGGAGAAATATCTTTTAGTGGTCTCTTGAAGCTAGTGAAGGAAGTGTTGGTTCTGATGTGGCCTGGGAGAGAGTTGCAGATTTTGAGGGCGTTGCCTGAGAATGAGCAGGAGAGGGCTTTTTGTTTGTGTCTTTTGGCGGGGTTGGGAGGAAGTTTGTTGTAACTTCTTAGGTTTCTCAATGGGCCTGCTTTTGTGAGAGTGGCTGCAAGTTAATCTGGTTTGACCATGTTTCTTTGCTTTGGTGACCATTGTTGCTGCTGCATTTATTGCAGCTCTCATGGGGTCAACATGAGTTTTAGCTGCTCCTGTGAGTGTTGCATCGCCATAGTCTAGTCTGGATAGGACCAGTGCTTGAGTTGCAGTTTTTAGGTCATTAGGCGGGGAAGAAAATCTTGAATTTGTTGGGGATTTTTAGGCTATAAAAACTGCCCTTTGCAAAGATCTTATGTTTAAGATCATGTTTAATATTGAGTCCAGAGAGATCCCCAGAGATCCGCTAGAGTTAGCTTGCAGTTCAGGGCATCCAAATTCTTTATCCATTCTTGGAATTTCATTTTTTTCTTGGTTGAGTTTGAGGTGGTTGTGTGATAGCCAATTGTGTACTTTTAAGACTGTGGCATGAAAGTGAGGTCACAGAGCATTATTACAGCTGCAGTTTGAACAATCAAAATCAGAACTTACGGTTTCTGTCCTATGATCTCTCTTTCTAAAATGAACTGTGATCAGCAAAGAGGAAATATTTATGTTAATATGTTTCTGTATAGACACTATAGTCCATTACAGGAAAGAAAGACTCTCTCAGTAGGTAACAACTCATTCCAAGATACAGGATTTCAAAAATAAATCTGACTGAAATTGTGATTGTTCTAATATGTTTTTGCAACCAATTACTAACTGCTTTAGGTGTTTCACACTATAGCTTATGCTTTTATTCTTTATGCCTCCATTCTTACTGTCTCTTTTATTTGAAGGACCACAATACCAAGGGGCCTATTCAATAAACATTTTGTACTTCTAAAGTACCACAAAATGCTATTCACAAACCTATGTGTGTATCTCCAACT
The DNA here is from genome assembly GCF_964204655.1 of Triturus cristatus. NCBI lineage: Eukaryota > Metazoa > Chordata > Amphibia > Caudata > Salamandridae > Triturus > Triturus cristatus. Next base: position 164,609,067 of record NC_140585.1, read on the forward strand.
CCACTTCTACTATCTTTTAATGGGGCCACTCTCACACATGTAAGTTTGTGACTTAGGACCCGATACCAATCTCATTCCTACTGACTCTGTTCCGGAATGCTTTCTAAACTTTTCGAACACGAGCTGTCTGAACGACGGAGTACAATGTAACGGATGTAAACTCCAACTGACACGTTCAGACTCTGATTCGTCTGACCAATTCTTCCAGAAGCAAGCTCGATCCGACCAAATCATTTGGGAACACTGAAACATAGCTTTGCAGGCATGAATCAGACACGGTTTAACCCCGCAAACACATGACGATGCGTACAATGCGGTCTTGTGACAGAAAATGCAACCAAATCGTTTGGGAATGCTGAAACATAGCATTGTGGGCATGAATCAGGCCCGGTTCAACCCACGAACACATGATGATATGTACAATGCGTTCTTTCACACGTGTTAGTTTGTGACAGAGAATGCAATTGGGAAATGTCAAATCTTAGGATAAATATGCATTAGCCAAGTTACAAGTAAAAACAATTCTAAATCTTTAGCCACACCCACCAATCCACCTATTTAAAGGGCAAAACAGAGGACCATGATCCTTTGCAACAACAGTCCTTTATCTAGTCACACTCACCCACACCTTTACATTCACACTCACCATGCCCCCAAAGCAGGCACATTTCACAGATAAGGAGTTGGAAGTTCTTGTAGATTAAATACTCAGAGTAGAGCCGCAGTTATTTGGGAACAAAGTCCAACAGACCCCCCTTTCCCAAAGTACTATGATGTGGAAGAGGATAATTGACAAGGTGAACGCTCAAGCACCTTGCCTACACAAAATGGACGATATCAGGAACAGGTACTAAGATGTGCGAAGGAGGGTCAATAGGCTGATTGCAAGAGAACATACCTTAAGTCAGTGGACTGGCAGTGGCCCTCCTGCATCACCCGTGCACTTCATTTCCTGGGAGGAGAAAGTGCGTGTCATCCTTTCGCCGGAGGGCGCCTATGGAATACCAGGAGCACCTGAGCCTGGTGTGTACCTACTCAACTGCCCACTAATGTTATCAATTACACATCCACACACATCACTGTCAAGTGATACAAGTCACTGTAAGCAAAGCCATAACAATATGGAGCATGTGATGTGTATACCAGTTTGACAAACAAAATACCTGCAGTGTCAGAGTAAATTTAACTATTTCATAACATGTACAAACTTCTAAAAGAAATTAACAGCAAGGCGTTGTGCTCCAAACAACAGTCACCAGGATCAGCCATCTTGCAAGCACAGTTTCACTCACTCACAGGGAAGCTGAGTCATAAGAAGGAAGGTTGGGATTGCTTGAAAGGTGTGTGTGGACACAGGCCTCATGGGAGTGTTAATCACAGATAACAACCTTCCTCCCTCATAGCCCAAGAACCCCACCTGGAAGTATGCTTTCCTCACAGTGAGTGGAAAAGTACCAGCAGGATGGCTGACACTTGGGACTGGTGTGGCGAGCACCAAGCCCTGATGGGAGCTGTGTGCAAATCAAACAGCAGGCCAAGTGTCTGCCATCTTGCCAGTACTTTTACACTCACTGTGAGGTAAGCACAGTTCAAGGTGGCCTTGTTAGGCCATGAAGGAGGAGGAGTATTTGCACTAACTAAAACTCCCATAATGCCCTGTTCCACACACACGCCTCCTCCAACCCAGCCCTAACAGCACACCTGCAACTATGCTGTCCCAGAGACTGAATGGAAATGTACTGGCAAGTTGGCTGACACTGGGGACTTGTGTAGGGAGCACAAGCCCTTGTTGCGAGTTGTGGTCAGAAGTAAACAACAGGTACCTGTGCTTACCTCACAGTGAGTGGAAAAGTACTTGCACGATGTCTGACACTGGAACCAGGTGTAGGGAGCACAAGGTCCTTTTCGGAGTTGTGGTCAAAACATACAGCAGGCACCACTGTCAGACATCTTGAATGTAAATTTGTACTCACAGTCAGAGAAGCATTAGTCATGGTGGCCTATTTTATCTCGGTGGGAGGAGAAGTATTAGCCCTGACTGAATCTACCAGCAGGCCCTGTTCCACACACACTCCTCTGACCTAGCCCAAACAGCACACCTGGGACTCTGTTGTCCCTGAGACTGAATGGAAATGTGCTGGCAAGTTGGCTGACACTGGGACTTGATTTTTGCTATTTGCCACAACTCCCACTAAGGCCCTGTGCTCCCCACACCAGTTCACAGAGTCAGACATCTTGACAGTACTTTTCCACTCAACACCTGGGATTGCATGATCCAAGGTGTGCTGTCTGGGCAGGCTGGGAAGACATGTGGAGGACAGAGCAGGACTGGAGATTTGGCCATTGACAAGACTCCTCAACCTTGATGGGAAAGGTCAAACTCTGGAAACCAAGTCATCCATCACTTCAGTAGACAATGTTATGGTAATGATCTGAGGGGCCGTGGACATTCACAATGATCATTGTGTCTCTCAGGTATCCACAGGGCAAGCTGGGAACACCTCCTCAACAAACCAGGACAGCTAGTCCTAGACTCTGGTCAACCTTGCTCTCTCCAGTGTTGAGGTCCCTCCACATCCTTCGGAGGATGATTAACTGCCTGGCTCAGACCACAGCACCAGCAGTAGTAACACCTGAATCCTCTGCGACCCATCTCGGTTCAGCAGCCAACACACAGCTGACCACTACCCTCATGGGTACACCAGCCTGAGCCAACACCGTAAGCACAGCAACACAGGGCACTCTGGAGTTGACGGACAACACCACCACTATCAATGAGGAAGGAGGCTCCAGCACCGCAATGATGCACGTCTGTACGCAGGTCACGTATTGATACGTGTGGAGTGTGGCCACCCCCCCTACCACCGGCATTGAAGCTCTTAACACCAGTATGCCACTGCACTTCGACATCATCAGGATCCCGAGCAGGACCGCAGTAGGTATCGAAGGCAGGTGGACATCCTTGATGAAGTAAGTGCTTCCTCTGAGCTCTCTACATTTCTCCAGCCGATTCTGTGACAGGAGGGCTCATTCTTTTCATAACTTTCTCGCCCGCAGTTTGTGACTACAGGAGTCCGCCCCCTCCAGGATCACTTTGAGCTGCATAAACTTTATAGCCCTTGTAAGCCATATTTTCTCTTGCCATTTATTGATTTTCATACTTGAGTGCCTATTTGGGCCTTACTTAATTAAATTTACTAAACGATTGCCTCAACCTCCAGTTTAGGGTTTATTAGGCCCAGCTCATTTTTCCCTACTGCACCATGACACATGTAACAATAGGTTGTTACATGTATTTGTTGGCCTAGCTCATACTTGGGGCAGCTGCCATCACGTGTGTGTGTCTCTTCACTATGTGACATGCTCTAGTGCACTCAAAGTGTATTTATGCATGCCCGTGTGTGAAGGTGTGTAATATGGATCCCTACCTTGATATGGATGGTTGCAATCGAACGATGACCACCAACATAACATCACAATCCATAGCGAGTGCCTGCACCTTCGCCATTACACCCATTTTAATTTCATGTATGGTTTGTCTTTTTCATGTTCAATTTGTTGTTGCAGATAATTTTTCCCAACAGTGGGATCCGTAAGTATGGTAACATCACTGCACCACAGCATACCTTAGCGTGTGTGCTGATTTTCACACTTTGTCACTTGATTCGGTCTGCACCCTTGACGAGGTTGAAACATGTCGACCACTTAAAGTGGGATAAGGAAGTCCAATTCTATCTTCACAGTATCCCTGGTATGTTTTTAACTGCGCTCTCGAACCTCAAGAATAAAGGCAATTATTGTGTACTCTACAGGTACTTTTAAACCCCCTTTTTCACTCAAAATCCCCAAAACAAACTCGCTCCACTGTAGTTCAGGGGTCGCAGCACAGCTGGGTTGCACTCGGCAGTCCAGCTGGGAACCAAATGATGAAGCAGTCCACCAACTAGGTTGGTGGGTGAGGGTTCTCCTAAATAAACAACTGTTTTTTTTCATTCCTATGTATGACAGTGTATCATCCTTGTATTTAGATTCCCCAATGGGTCTGTCTTGTTGTTGTTTATTGATTTAATCTAGGGAGAAGGACGTTCCCCTTACCTTAACTTGCTCTCTCTTTGTTGTTAGTTAAAGTATTTATGCAGCAGCAGTGAAAAAATGAAAACAATGAGAAGATTCCCAAATTAATAGTGTAAATTTAAGTTAATAGTAAAAAATAGAATGACCCCAAAATTACAAAAATCCAATAAACAGGCAGGAGTTATGATTTTATGTAAAGCACACCTCTTGGGGCTCAGGAGTCCTCCCAGCAGAGGCCAGCAACAGTGCTCAGGCAGATCCAGGTAGGTCCAACTGGTGCTGATCTGCTGGACAGTTGAAGTGAGCCCTAGGGAATCTTGTGTCAATCTAGCTCAAACAGGAGATCAGCCAACTGCCCTGAAAATCACTTCTTCGAAGCCTGTGTTCAAGGAAAGCTGGTATACTCTCCCTTCTTCAAAGAGCAGGGCAGTCCTTCTTCTGAATCTTTCATAGGTCCAGGAGTGTCACGATGAGAAGCTAAAGTACTATTTGTTACCAAGTGGCAGCCTGTGGGCCGGAGATGCCCCCTTTTTCTAACCTTGCTCCTTTTCTGTGTTCGGCTCTAATCTATCTAGAGGACAAAGGCAGGCAGGTGTAGGTGTCAGCTGCATTTGTCAGTGGCAGGGCAAGTAGCCCTCAAAAGTCAGGAAGGTGGTGGGCAGAGCAATAGGTCCAACCTATGAAGCTCATCATGGGTTCTATACAATTCCCAAGACAAACTGTTTAGGAGAGTAGCATCATGTACCACACCCAAGGCCTTTTTGTACCCACATCTGGAGGGAATACACAAGACACCACATGAGAACTATTCATGATCATGTGACCCTGGACACTGGCAGAAAGGCACATTTGGTTAAGGTAGACAAATGACAACTTCCTAAAAGTATAAACAAAAATAAGAACAACCCAATAGTCGCCCAGGGACTAGGGTAACTGTTATAATATATGCACAGTTGTCCACAGGACTCATTTTCAATCAGATGCCCTGTAATAATTAAAAGGAATCCATTAGTTAATTTCTAAAGTAGTTTGCCATACATCAAGTGTTTTTGTGTTGGGACAAAAATAAATATTAATAAAAAATTACAGATTTTGTTATCAAAAGTGCATAATATCAAATATATATATATATATATATATATATATATATATATATATATATATATTCAGTGAAAAAACCATAGGTTTCACACATGTTATAGTTAGCTGGACATTTTACTCGTAAAAAACCAATGAAATTGCCCCGTTATAGTTAGTTCAGCTAACTATAACTCGCGCGCCCGCAATGCACTGCTGATGACGTCACATATTACATCACTCATGACATGGTCAGTGACATCACTCATGACATCACTGATGACATCTCAAATGACATCACTGATGACATCACTGATGACATCATCCAGTGAATGTGTGTTTTTCTGAAAATTAAATATGTTTTATATATGTATATCTCAAGGTCGATGGAAGAATAAATGGGTATATAAGTGTCTAAATGGATGATTTGTTTTTGAAAAATTGATTGTGTAACTGACTGATTAAGTGTATCTCTCACTTTGTGTATAAGTGGCTGCATGGGTTGGTGAGTAGCTACATGGGTGTCTATATAGGTTATTAGTTGTTTTTTTGAGTATCAGTCTGAGTGTCTGTATGGTACGGTGGGGGGTATTACGTAGTGCATAGATGCATGAATGAGTGACTCACTGTTTGTATGTGTTGAAGACAGCATGTGTGCAGGACTGTATGGGTGGATGAGTGTGTGTATGGGTGTGTTAGTGAGTGAATGACTGTCTCAATAGTGTCTTCAGGAGTAACTACATATGTTTTAAACTAGTATATGTGACTATTGGTGTATATATGTGAGTATATGTGAGAGGGAGAGATTGAAAGAGTTCCTGTATGAATAAGTATGTGTTTCTATAAGTGATTGTTTAAAAGACTAAGTATGTGTAAGTTTCCGTAGAAGTAAGTATGGTGGTGTGTGTATTACTGTATATGCAAGTAAATGTATGTTTTATTCTTTATTAGCATGAGTGACTATGTGTGTGAGTAACTCTATGGATGAGTGGCATTGTGTAACAGGATGTATAGATGTATGAGTACATATGATGAGTGAGTACATGTATGAGTGACTGTATAGGACTGTTGGTGAATGAGTGGATGTGTATGTGGATCTTAGAATTACTGAAGAGGTTGTTGTAACTGGTATTGGTATGTCCATTGTTTTGAAATTTTTAGTCTCTATTTTTGAATGTGTGTATCAAAGCTTATATTAAGGTGAGAGGAGGTCTGCCACTCTATCACAAGGATGATGTCATCAGTGATGTCATCAGTGATGTCATTTGAGATGTCATCAGTGATGTCATGAGTGATGTCACTGACCATGTCATGAGTGATGTAATATGTGACGTCATCAGCAGTGCATTGCGGGCGCGCGAGTTATAGTTAGCTGAACTAACTATAACGGGGCAATTTCATTGGTTTTTTACGAGTAAAATGTCCAGCTAACTATAACATGTGTGAAACCTATGGTTTTTTCACTGAATTTCTAAGGTTTTTTAAATGCTAATTCCTAACTATAACGTGTGTGAAACCTATGGTTTTTTCAGTGAATTTCTAAGGTTTTTTAAATGCTAATTCCTAACTATAACGTGTGTGAAACCCATGGTTTTTTCAGTGAATTTGCAAGGTTTTTTAAATGCTAATTCCTAACTATAACGTGTGTGAAACCCATGGTTTTTTCAGTGAATTTGCAAGGTTTTTTAAATGCTATTTTTTTTTTTTATTCTTCATTTTTTTCAAACATATTTTTAATTTAATTTTCTTATCTTTTATAAAGACTATGCTTAAATTTTTAAAATCCTTAAATATTTTTTTTATATATATTTTTTAAAATAAACATGTAAAATTTATTTCCAGATTTTTTTTTTTTTTTTTTTTTTTTTTTTTATAGTACGCGTACCGTAAGCTCACGGTAAGCGTACGGTTTACGCAACGTCCGTAATCTATCTACGCTGCTTGCGTATAGTTACGTACTTTGCGTAGCCGCGCGTACTGCGCGTGGGACGCGTGCGCGCTTACGCAACACGCGCACGTTACGCGGAAGTGCCGGGGAGTGACTGTTATGCGCATGCGCGCAAGCGCGTGTCTTTTTTACGCGCACGCGTACTTTTTGCCGTAAGCGTACCGTAAGCGTACGGTTGGTCATGTGATCATGAAACACAACTTTTGATTGGTTGAAACTACTTTCAGTTCTAGAACTCTCCTACACCACACCCATTCCCCTCATTTCTGCTTGTGATCCCTTGGGAGAAGGAGCTGGTTTGTCTTTGGGATACGATGGCAGAACAGCAGAGCTCTTCTGAGAGTGAGGCTAGCACCAGCAGCACTGTCTTGAGGCAGAGAGCGAGGAAAGTAAAGCCTTCTTATGTTTGGGATTATTTTACTTTTCCAGAAGGCCAGCAAAAGGTGAATGCACCCTTAGTTACTTGCAAGCTGTGTAAGCGTGTACTTTCTAGAGGTAATCCTAACAGGAAGTATTCCTTTGGGAATCACACCATGAAGAGACACCTCCAGGATGTACACAGAAGGACACATGGTCATCTTTTTGGAGGTAACTCTTCAGAAAGACGAGCCAGTACATCCACAGCAGCTCAGCCTGGACCATCACCTGCAGGGCAGACTCCTTCTCCTGCAGGTCAGGTGAGCCCTTCATCTGTGGGGGGAGAATCTCCTTTTGCTGGCCCTCTGGAAATTAACCCTCGGTTTGCGAGGGTTGAAGTACGGTGCGCCACTTGTCACGATCTAATTACTTATAGGGAGACCAGTGTTTCCCTGGTGAACAGTAAAATAGATCAGCACACTTGTCGTACCGTCTAATATTCCCAATCTTTCTTTCCTCTGTCCCTGCATGAACACAACGGTTCTTTTAAGAGCCAACCTTATCTTTCATCTTTTTTTTACATATGTTTTTAAAAACTTTTTTTTATTTTTTTTTACCGTACGCGTACGGTAAGCGTACCTTTTTTTTTATTTTTTAAAAAAAACACTAAAAATCATTTATCACATTAGAAGGTCCTTGAGAGACTACAATTATTATTATTGACTTACCATACTCACTCAAAAAAATATTTATTCATTTGTTTTTTTAAAAAATAGTTTTTAAAATGGTTGTAGTTTCCGAAAATTTTCTATATCGATCTGAAAAAAAAGAAAAAAGTATTAATATTTTTAAACCATTTTATAATACAGTACACATATTTACATTTTTTACCAAAAAATATTTTTGCCTTATTTTTGCTGTTTTCAGAATATATTGCATTTCACTATAAATTGTGAAAGCAATTGCATTCATCATTTTACAGCGGGCAAAAAAAAATAACAATCTCAAAGATTGTATTAAAAAAGCCCAGAATCTCTTCTCACTTAAACTTATCATTACAGAAATGCATATTATTCTAAAAAAATATCATCTAAAAACAATACTTTTTTCTTTAAAATACCGTCTGATATGTTTGTTTCAGAAGTATAATCACAAAATTATATCTCAAATAACTCCAAAATACATCTGATTTTATTTCCTTTAGGCCAAATAGTATTTTTTTTTTTTTCCTGGAATAAATTTCCAAGGGAAAACCATTAAAATTCTAAAGTTTAATCTGTCCAGATCTCACCAATTCTCTGTAACATTTTGGTTCACGAAAATTTTTTGAATAATTTATTTAGTCCACAATAGAATTGCTTACTTTTCCACATGGCCAAATAGTAATTTTTTAAATCATTTTTGAAAAAATTTCCAATGGCAGTCCAATAGCATTCCAAAATTTAAAATGTGCAGAAGTTACCGATTATCTCTAAATTATTGGTTTTTCAAAATTGCATTAAAAATTAAAAAAAGTCCACATTACAATTGGTTATCTTTCCTTTAGGCCAAATGATAATTTTAAAAATCTTTTTTCTACAAAATTGCAATGGTAATCCAGTAAAATGGTAAAATTATTTTGTCCAGATCTTGCCAAATCTCTCTAAAATTTAGGTTTCAGGAAGATTAGATAGGAATTTGCTAAATCAAAAGGCAAACGTTGTTTGAAAATCAATTGGGAATCATTACACAGTGTCCAGCCTTTTTCACATTTTAGATAAACTGTGTAATGTCCAGAAGTAACAGTAGGTCCATCATGGAAAATTATTGCAACAGTTACAAAAGTTTTTCCTGAAATTGATAATTGCTGTCCTGTAAACTTCTTTATTAAAGTATCAAATTTTGATCCATCAGCTCTACATCGTTGCATCATTAAAATTACATACTGTCCGTATTCCCTTAAAATTAATGTTGATAACATGTCAGAATTACACTCACCACATTTCATGCTATGATTAGCATCTTTAACTAATTTTGCAAAAGTGACTGTTTTACTCTCTGGCAATGTCAAATAAATAAACCTTTCATTATCAACAATAGAGCCACATATATTATAACAATTATCACAACTATGTTCCCATTTATAAGAGAGACCAAAAAAAATGTCAATGGGAACTCCTTCTTCTTCCACTACCTGAAGAAAATACATCAAAAATTCGTGTGCATCTTGCTGTTCATTTTGAGAAAACTGTGTTCGTCCTGAACATACATCTAAAAGTTTTCTAATATCAGTAGCACTTTCTATTTGAGTTTTATCTTTACTCAGCTTTTGAAAAAGGAGACTGAGCTCTGAACAGAATCTTTTTCCCTGATTTACTATTATCTGCTCTTGCAAACTTTCCAGATAAAATGCAACATTCAGCACTACATTAGCGTAGCAGTTGACACCAGAGCTATTTTCAAAATGACATCCTACAACCTGTTCTTCATTGTCCTTTTTCTTTTTGTTTGCAATTACATCACTCCTCTTTTTTTTCCTCTTCTCTATATCTTCATTACAGATATTCTCATTTCTCCTTTTACGAGAAACTACACGTTTCTCCAACACAGGATACTGACCTAAATGAGGAGCATAGCTTCTTCTTAATCTATTATACTCCTTTACACAGTTTGTATCAGCACTAACTTTTGAGTCATCAAAGTCTATCATGAATAAACCTGATAATGTTTTGACTCGTGACAAAGCTACATATGCCATACCTTCTTTGAACACAGTTGAACCAATGTTCACAAATGCACAATCTACAGTCAATCCTTGAGACTTGTGGATAGTTACAGCATATGCTAGTGAAAACGGAAACTGCTTCCTACGTACATATAAGTCTTTCACAAGCATGAAACGAACTGAACAACGACAAATGTCTTTAACTTCCTCTATCTGATCAAATTTTATTTTTAAACATTCAATTCCATCTTTTTTCTGATAATTAATAAAACCCACAACTCTTCCCATCGCTCCATTCACTAAGCCTTTCTCAACATCCAAATTTCTCCTTAAAAACACTCTACAGTTCATGCAAACATATAGATTTTTTTCTAATCCTGCTGTTTTGGAGATGTTCTTCTCTAGTGAGTCCAATTTATTTTTCAGTTTGCCTGTTACTGTGACAGTAATTCTTCCATCCTCAATTTTGTCCACTGCTTCCAATTTCCTGATGTCTTCCTTTTCCAATTTCAAAAGCTCCTCATTAAATATTGAGCATTCACGTAGAGTTGGCATTAAGCAGATGACACTTTTGTTTTCTGCAATATTCTTGTATATTTTCTCTGCAACTATTTCTTCCTTTGGAAATAAATTATGTAGCAGCCGACTCTGTAATGCTTTTTTCCCAACTTCTGTGAGTAGTCCAATCCTGATATCTTTCAGAATACTTCCATATTCTTCATCGTTTGCTTGCCTCATATTAGTTGTAAGTTCCTTGTACTCAAAGAAGGACCAAATATTTGTATTTCCAATGCTTCCCAATGACTTCTTCGTGTCTTCATGTGTCACAGTATTAAACACTGGTTGTCCTTTAACTGGAGTAAGTTGCAAAAGATCCCCAAAAACTATGACGTGTTTTCCACCAAATAACACGTCATAGTCTGTCTTCAAAATTTGCTGCATTCTTAAATGCACAAAGGCAAGCATTAAGTTTGATACCATGCTCACCTCATCAATAATGAGAACTTGCATCTTCTTCAATACTCGTGAAACTTCCAAGGATGCTTCTCCAGTTAGCTTGTTGAATTGTATTTTGTTCTCATGCTCCACTGGTAACATTAGCAAACGATGTAAGGTGATTCCTTTTATGTTATATGCTGCTAACCCAGTTGGAGCAGTAACCACACAAGACAAAGTAGAATCCGTTTTTTGCTTTAGGTAGCTTCTGATGACTTTAATTAGGAAACTTTTTCCAGTGCCAGCTTGTCCGCTTACATACATCCTGATTGGATGAAATGATGTGCATGAGCACTCTTTTTTGATATGTAGAAATCCGTGATCAATTTTGTTTTTGATCTCTTCATAAATTTGTTGCTGCTCTTGATTCAGTTGTCTTTCCAAATTTTCTAAGTCTATAAATTCTTCTTGAGCTTGATTCATAGCCGTTTCCACTTCATTCATGGCTATTGATGCTTCATTTTCAACGATTGGTTGTCCTAGGGGATCTTGACTGTGTGTTCCTGAACTTTGGCTGTCCTGAGAACTGTCTCTAGCTATTTCTGCTGCAATTGTAGTTTCCTGTTCAATTTCTTCATTTAACATTTGCAGATAAGTTGAGAATGTACTGCATTGTATGCTGTCTTTGCAAGCATTAAAAGAATCTTCATAGCTCTGGAATTCTCCCAGTAGTTCATCCTCTGTACGCCATGGTTTAAACAACTGTAAAAGAGCCAAGTAGTAAAATTCTTTCTTGTCGGTAGTGTCGCAACTCAGCTTCCGGTGATTTATCAAACTTCCTTTGGTTTGCTTCACCAAACATCCTTCTTCACCAACAACTTTATATTTTCCACTGTTGATGTCTTCTGCAGCTTTCCGTGAATAAATGTAGTTCTGTAACACTTCATAGAGACACATGTTCTCCAGATGATGACTTCTCTTGGGATAATATGTGTCCAACATGTTTGTTTTCAATATGTCTGTACTTTCTGGGTCATTCTCAGCCAAATATTCAATTTCTCCAACAGATTTCAGTACCCGATTTCTCATTGCTGCAAGGCCTAAACTTGCCCAAATTATTCTTCTTGACTTCGAGTAGAGACTTGCAGAAGATAACCTATCTGAACATTCGTAGGATCCAATTTCTCGATGCGATAATATCTTCAAACTGAAACTGTACAGCTTCTTACTGACAGTCTTCTCGTGAGAAATCTCTTCCCACATTTCCTTCAATTCTGTTTTTTCTGATTTCGTAATGTAAGACGTTACATATCGAGCAACAGCAATGGAATTGTCAGCAACATACTGTATATCCATGTTAGCGTTCCACATGGATAAAATGACTGGGTTGTAGTCATTTATATTTTTTGATTCTTCTTTTCTTTTAAGGTTGTAGGTATTCTTAGGTGATTTTCTTGTGATAGTATGTCTCACAGCTGACATAAAACTGTTGACTCTTCCATTTGTAAGAACAGGTCTAGGAAATCCAAATCGACATTTAGTGTAGTATTTTTCTTTGCTCTTGTATTTCCGTCGACAGTATTTTCCACACCGATGACTTTGGAAACGTAGAACTTGCTCCTTTAACTTGTTCTCTTCTGTGCTTTTAGGTATAGCACATGTTGCATATTCTTCAATGTAAGATAACACTGCTTCATCAGTATCTGTTCCAAACTTTGGGGCATCCTTGATCCACAGCAGCATATGAATATGAGGAGCACCTCTTGCCTGGTACTCTTTTCTCCAAAAGAAATCCACTACTTCTCCAAGGGGTGGATTTTTTTTATTGCAGATGAAGGATATCATAGCCTCAAATCTATGATTGAAATATCTGCAAACATTAACCGGATCCAATGAGCACAGTTCTCCTGCTGTCTTGTATTCGATGTTTTTAATGTTTGAATTGGCCTCTCGTAGAAAATCCAGTAAATCATCCCATGCGTACTCGGCACAGCTTAGGGTAAGGAACCATGTTGGTGTTCCTAAATTGCGTAACATGCATTTTAGTTCACCATGGCGTCGGTACCAATATTCATTTGTCCCACGCTGACAAGCCATCAGATTGATCAGTTGTGTTTCCAAATGATCATCTCGGTGCTGCACTTTCTCCATAAAATCCTTAGCAGACACATTTTGTAAATGTACTCCACTTTTTAAAATGTGATTTACTGCATAAGACAGTGCAGACAAGTCGCTTTCAAATAAAAGATGGAACAAATAAGGAATACTTTGTCGAAATCTGGGATCTTCAGCATATAGTCTTGTAGTTCGATACTCTGAAGCTGGAATCTGTTCTGGACGTTCATCGTATCGTCCTCCTTTTCCTTTAGGAAACAGCTGGGGAAAACATCGAGCTTCCAAGCTCTCCTCCCATACACTCACGGGATTTCCTTTTGCTTTCTTCATCTGAAAGAGATCAATATTGTCTCCCATAACTTCTTTCGAATGGAGAGGATGTATGCTAAAATGTTCATAAATTTCTTCTTCCTTTGACTTGTCCACTTTTTCAATTTGTCCAGTTGGTGTTTCTGTGTCTCCTTGTAAATCTTCTTCTTCTTCTTCTTCTTCTATATAAATTGATTCATACCATTTGTTATTTTTTTTCAAATACAAATTTGCTCTTTGTACTTTCCGCACATCTACCAGCTCCTGCCAAATCTTCTTATTCTTTGTAGGTACACCATTAACCAGAATAATTAATGGTTCAGTTTCCAAAGTATCCGCATCAATAGTTTCCATATTTTTTTTCAAATCCAAGGGCAAATACACCACTCTACCTTTTAAACCTCTCAGTAAATCTGAAGGAGGTAATTTACCAGTTTTGGGCTCCATACGTACTATGGTCTGGAACGGATGAACACATTGAATGAGTATAGACTCATATGTATTTAATTCAGAAAGTTCAGCAGGAATAGCATCCAATTCTAAATTATTATGTACAGCTCTGGTCGGCATTCTATTTTCCTCTAACTTGTTGTAGCAGTATTTACAAATACGCTGATCTTCACCCAATTCAAAACAATTTTCAAGAAATATATATGTGGCAAAATCCATCCACTTATAATTATCTTCATTTTCACTCTTTCTGTAGAGATCAACATTCCTAGTTTGTTTTCTATATTGAGTTCTGCGGCAACAAATACAAGTAACATTTGGTCTTTCATTAGAGATTATTGCAAATTTTGTTATGTGATCATTAAATGTCTTACTTACACAAGGTTCTACATTCTCTTCCACTTCTGCCTCATTTACTGTGTCCTTCTCTGCACTGTTTTGTTCAGGACCAAAGTAACAAAACTGAATTTCATCAACAACCTTCTCTACATCTGATACCGTTCCTCGGAACAGAGCCCTATTCAATTCATTTAACTTTATTGCTGGACTTTTGGCAAAATACAACCGTCTCACAAACTTTCTCATTTCAGTATGATGAACAGCCAGCATCCTAAAATGATGGAAAACACTATTGCACACTTTTCTAGATAGACAAGCAAGAGAATGACCCTGCAAACCAGTATTCTCTCTCACTCTGCATGGATCCAGACTTTGAAGCACCTTAATCTTTTGTTTTACACTTTTTTTACTATATTCTCTTAGAAACTCTCGAAATCTGTCAATAGATTCCTGACGCAGAGTGCAAATACTACTACAATTCCAAGTGTACACTGGGGCTTTAGGACGTCTCCCCATTGCCTCATCTGCCATCACTTGTACCTCATCTCTTGGAACCATTATCTCCTTCTCCATTATGCAACCATTTTTTACTTCGTATGAACGACCTCTGGTGTCAACTGCATGCAGCAAACTATTACTTTGAAAATAGCTCTCTTCATTAAAAAAAGGTTCACTACTTGAACTATGCATCCACTTTCCTAAAAACACTTTACAAAAGTTTGTTCTGTTCACTACTCTTTTGCTTTTGCTTTGTGATTTCAGTACATTAACCATTTTATCTAATGTACGCATCCTATTCAAAATTAATATGAATAGTTTCCTTTTTAATTCTAATGCTTTTGCTGCAATGGCTTCAATTTCTTTTTTTCTCTTGTAATATTTAGCCTTTTGCTTATATTTCTTTATATCCTTTATCAAATTGGACATAACTCTTCTCTGAAACATTTTTCTACGTATCTCTTTAAATGCTGTTTTTCTGTTTATGTTAAACTTTTCAATTGCAGAAGGTATATTTGCATTAACTAAATTCTCATTTTTTTGCTGTTCTCTATGTTTTGTTACATTTTTCCGAGAACAGACATTTTGTACATTTTTCTTTGTTTTGAATATTTTGTTTAGAAATTGTTTTTTTTGCTTACCAGAAGATTTTTTCTTTTTCCCAACATCAGCATCTTCTACTAACTTTGGTCCTCCAGTTGTCTTCAAATATAGTTTTTTTTTTAGCGTTTTTTGAACTCGAGATTTTGTAGGCATCTTAAATTTTGTTCACTGTTCTTCAGTAATACCTGAAAAAAACTAAAAAAAAAATCCTTTATTGTATTTAAATATATTACTACATTTCTTTTCACAATAGTCACAAAACGAAATTTCTTTGCCAATTTGAATGCACACAAACTGCTCTTTTTTTTGGGCAAGTGGAAATCTCTTTTACAAACTGTCACATTATGAAACCAAGCTGTTTTTTCAGACCACCACCATGTGTATTCTCTGTGACTGCCTACACTCCAGCAGGGGCAACCAGCCTTAGTGATGCTGAATGTATTTGCATTACAGACTTAAACCTGAAAACCCCACTCGCTTCTAATTACTGTGCATGACTATACATGGCAAGCACATGGGTGTGTGCTAAGCCTCTGCTTCTTCCCCCAAAAATTCGCTCCCCCTTTCCATCTACTGCAACTGTGAAATCACCAAAGCAAGACGCAATAAATCTCTGCCTATAATTCTTCTATGCACACAGAGTCATGTTTTCACATTAGTGCCAAAACGAAATTTCTTTGCCAATTTGAAAGCACACTTACTGCTCTTTTTTTTTCGGGCCAAGTGAAAATCTCTTTTTACAATTTGAAATCACTTTTACAGACTGACACATTCTGAAACCTTTTTTTTAAATTTATTTAAATGCACATGTCCAAGCTGTTTTTTTTTCAGACCACCACCGTGTGTATTCTCTGTGACTGCCTACACTCCAGCAGGGGCAACCAGCCTTAGTGATGCTGAATGTATTTGCATTACAGACTTAAACCTGAAAACCCCACTCGCTTCTAATTACTGTGCATGACTATACATGGCAAGCACATGGGTGTGTGCTAAGCCTCTGCTTCTTCCCCCAAAAATTCGCTCCTCTTTTCCATCTACTGCAACTGTGAAATCACCAGAGCAAGACGCAATAAATCTCTGCCTATAATTCTTCTATGCACACAGAGTCATGTTTTCACATTAGTGCCAAAACGAAATTTCTTTGCCAATTTGAAAGCACACTTACTGCTCTTTTTTTTTCGGGCCAAGTGAAAATCTCTTTTTACAATTTGAAATCACTTTTACAGACTGACACATTCTGAAACCTTTTTTTTAAATTTATTTAAATGCACATGTCCAAGCTGTTTTTTTTTCAGACCACCACCGTGTGTATTCTCTGTGACTGCCTACACTCCAGCAGGGGCAACCAGCCTTAGTGATGCTGAATGTATTTGCATTACAGACTTAAACCTGAAAACCCCACTCGCTTCTAATTACTGTGCATGACTATACATGGCAAGCACATGGGTGTGTGCTAAGCCTCTGCTTCTTCCCCCAAAAATTCGCTCCCCCTTTCCATCTACTGCAACTGTGAAATCACCAGAGCAAGACGCAATAAATCTCTGCCTATAATTCTTCTATGCACACAGAGTCATGTTTTCACATTAGTGCCAAAACGAAATTTCTTTGCCAATTTGAAAGCACACTTACTGCTCTTTTTTTTTCGGGCCAAGTGAAAATCTCTTTTTACAATTTGAAATCACTTTTACAGACTGACACATTCTGAAACCTTTTTTTTAAATAAATGCACATGTCCAAGCTGTTTTTTTTTCAGACCACCACCGTGTGTATTCTCTGTGACTGCCTACACTCCAGCAGGGGCAACCAGCCTTAGTGATGCTGAATGTATTTGCATTACAGACTTAAACCTGAAAACCCCACTCGCTTCTAATTACTGTGCATGACTATACATGGCAAGCACATGGGTGTGTGCTAAGCCTCTGCTTCTTCCCCCAAAAATTCGCTCCTCTTTTCCATCTACTGCAACTGTGAAATCACCAGAGCAAGACGCAATAAATCTCTGCCTATAATTCTTCTATGCACACAGAGTCATGTTTTCACATTAGTGCCAAAACGAAATTTCTTTGCCAATTTGAAAGCACACTTACTGCTCTTTTTTTTTCGGGCCAAGTGAAAATCTCTTTTTACAATTTGAAATCACTTTTACAGACTGACACATTCTGAAACCTTTTTTATAAATTTATTTAAATGCACATGTCCAAGCTGTTTTTTTTTCAGACCACCACCGTGTGTATTCTCTGTGACTGCCTACACTCCAGCAGGGGCAACCAGCCTTAGTGATGCTGAATGTATTTGCATTACAGACTTAAACCTGAAAACCCCACTCGCTTCTAATTACTGTGCATGACTATACATGGCAAGCACATGGGTGTGTGCTAAGCCTCTGCTTCTTCCCTCAAAAATTCGCTCCTCTTTTCCATCTACTGCAACTGTGAAATCACCAGAGCAAGACGCAATAAATCTCTGCCTATAATTCTTCTATGCACACAGAGTCATGTTTTCACATTAGTGCCAAAACGAAATTTCTTTGCCAATTTGAAAGCACACTTACTGCTCTTTTTTTTTCGGGCCAAGTGAAAATCTCTTTTTACAATTTGAAATCACTTTTACAGACTGACACATTCTGAAACCTTTTTTTTACATTTATTTAAATGCACATGTCCAAGTTGTTTTTTTTTCAGACCACCACCGTGTGTATTCTCTGTGACTGCCTACACTCCAGCAGGGGCAACCAGCCTTAGTGATGCTGAATGTATTTGCATTACAGACTTAAACCTGAAAACCCCACTCGCTTCTAATTACTGTGCATGACTATACATGGCAAGCACATGGGTGTGTGCTAAGCCTCTGCTTCTTCCCCCAAAAATTCGCTCCCCCTTTCCATCTACTGCAACTGTGAAATCACCAGAGCAAGACGCAATAAATCTCTGCCTATAATTCTTCCATGCACACAGAGTCATGTTTTCACATTAGTGCCAAAACGAAATTTCTTTGCCAATTTGAAAGCACACTTACTGCTCTTTTTTTTTCGGGCCAAGTGAAAATCTCTTTTTACAATTTGAAATCACTTTTACAGACTGACACATTCTGAAACCTTTTTTTTAATTTTATTTAAATGCACATGTCCAAGCTGTTTTTTTTTCAGACCACCACCGTGTGTATTCTCTGTGACTGCCTACACTCCAGCAGGGGCAACCAGCCTTAGTGATGCTGAATGTATTTGCATTACAGACTTAAACCTGAAAACCCCACTCGCTTCTAATTACTGTGCATGACTATACATGGCAAGCACATGGGTGTGTGCTAAGCCTCTGCTTCTTCCCCCAAAAATTCGCTCCCCCTTTCCATCTACTGCAACTGTGAAATCACCAGAGCAAGACGCAATAAATCTCTGCCTATAATTCTTCTATGCACACAGAGTCATGTTTTCACATTAGTGCCAAAACGAAATTTCTTTGCCAATTTGAAAGCACACTTACTGCTCTTTTTTTTTCGGGCCAAGTGAAAATCTCTTTTTACAATTTGAAATCACTTTTACAGACTGACACATTCTGAAACCTTTTTTTTAAATTTATTTAAATGCACATGTCCAAGCTGTTTTTTTTTCAGACCACCACCGTGTGTATTCTCTGTGACTGCCTACACTCCAGCAGGGGCAACCAGCCTTAGTGATGCTGAATGTATTTGCATTACAGACTTAAACCTGAAAACCCCACTCGCTTCTAATTACTGTGCATGACTATACATGGCAAGCACATGGGTGTGTGCTAAGCCTCTGCTTCTTCCCCCAAAAATTCGCTCCTCTTTTCCATCTACTGCAACTGTGAAATCACCAGAGCAAGACGCAATAAATCTCTGCCTATAATTCTTCTATGCACACAGAGTCATGTTTTCACATTAGTGCCAAAACGAAATTTCTTTGCCAATTTGAAAGCACACTTACTGCTCTTTTTTTTTCGGGCCAAGTGAAAATCACTTTTACAGACTGACACATTATGAAACCACCATGTGTACCTACAACAAAAACAATTCCCATTTCTATTATTCATTTCTTAAGTTACCACATACATCCCCTCTCAAACTGTAAACTCACCTTTAAAATTAGGTAGTTGTGAAAGAAATGTGACACTCAAACAGCAGATTATCAGAGCCAGGATCTCTGTTGTGTTCACCTCTCTCCTCTCAGCAGAACCAGATAATGGCAAACTTTCCCTCTATTTTTCCACACATATACATGTAAGTTTCAAATCTCAGTGCTTCCCCCTTTTTTTCAAATGTAATGACACATTTCTATTGGTTGAAAACCAACCCTTTTCCAAAAGTACCCTTCCCCCAACTTGACTTCTGCCTAGTACCCTTCCCCCAACTTGACTTCTGCCTGCTACCATAGCAACAGCTCATGGAACACTGCTGTGTGCAGTTAGGTCAGAAGTTCGACACACAATGTTTCAATTCCACAGAGCAAGAGTGCTTGACTTTTCAAACCTAACAGCAAATCCATAGTACTGTTCTTTGGTTACACATTTTTTTGTACCAATACAAAACATGCTTCTATTAATTTTCACATACAGCCTAGTTTTTTTTCTAGAATGGTATGAAACAGCCAATCAGTTCTTTTTGTTTTGTAAAAAATATGTATGCCTCCATTTCCAAACTGTCTTTCTTTTCATATTGCCATTCTACTGAAAGACACCTCCTGAGTGCATCCAGTTCTCCTTTGAAGATGTTCACAGTGTGGATTGTAGGGCACAGCTATGTCTTCTGGAGTGAAAAGTTTGCAGAGAAAACAGATATGGTGAGAGACCTTGCTTTGCCAAATGTAGACATTAAATGGATTGGTCAGAGAGGGTTAAAGTGGCACCAATTGATGCCATTGGTGAAATCCTTCATTCAAATCCAACACCCTGACCTCATAATAGTGCACTGTGGTGGCAATGACCTAGGCACTTTGACTGGGGTAGGTCTGGAAATGCTTATGAAGGACACCTTTGCACAACTGTTTACACTTTTCCCTAAAACTGCCTTTGTGTTTTCCAACATATGCCAAAGGCAAAAATGGAACTGGTCCAATCATTTCTGTCCACAGATTGACAAAGCAAGAAAGCACGTCAACAAATCTGTTTCTGCTTTCCTCCGTGACTATGGTATGGGTGCCATTTACCACAACAACTTGCGTTACGACATGCAAGACATTTATAGAGGAGATGGTGTGCACTTCAATGATGAAGGGAACAGAGTCTTCCTCTTGAACCTTAGACTCTGCATCGGTACTTACTTGTAGGTACCACTAAAAAAATGACTCCATAAACACAACAGCTCTTTTTAGAGCTCCCTAATTTCTAAACTCTTAAATCTGCTTTTCATTTATTTATTTTTATTTTTTTTACCGTACGCTTACCGTAAGCTTACCGTACGCGTACCCCGTGATTTTTTTTAAAATCAATAAATGTTTTTTTTGTACTTTTCTGTCCTTCTTTGACCCCCTTACAATTGTTAGGGGGTCTGTAACTCTCCTCATTGCCCCCTTTCCTTGTTTTCACTCTTTTTTTTCAGAGTGAAATACACAAAATGGCGGCCGCCGCTTCCTGGTTTCGGCCGATTCGAATGTTTACTAAGATCTAAGAGCCAATCAGAATCGCGCTCGCCACCGTACGCTTACCGTAAGCGTACGGTAAGCGTACCGTAAGCGGGCTCAGATATATATATTGATTTAAAGGCTATTTTCTCAGAATCTACTGAACAGATTTACACCAAACCTACAAAAGGCACTTCCTTGACCTAGGGACTACCTCTCTGCCAAATTTTGAGTAATTCTGTTCAGCCGTTCGGGCTGTAGCTCGTTCTAAAGGTCCTATGGAAAAATGCATGGGAAAAACGCGTTTTGGGACCCCCCTTTTATCTCAGCCCCCGCTTGACGGATCCCCCCGAGACTTTCAGGGTAGGAGCGGAGCGTAGCGCCCCACCTATTTTGAGAAATTCGCGAGGATTCGTCGACCGGCGCCAAAGTTATTCAAAATAGAATGTTGCGGATTTCCTATGGAAACGTGGTCCTAACTATAACTACCTACTGGCGACCGCCAGTAGGTAATATATATATATATATATATATATATATATATATATATATATATTCGTTCTCCTCATGTTGCCGACGCGTTTCGAGGCTCACACGCCTCTTCTTCCTGGGCTTTGAGAAAACAGGCATCACGCATTTACTTCATACAGGTGTGATTTTTATTAGACTTCCTGAGTGGGTCGGCAACATGAGGAGAACGAATGGCTGGTTCAAGGCAAGCTGCAGCGAGGCATGACAATACCGTTGGTATGGGGCGCTGTTGAGTGACCTTTTCAAAATGCTGGGGCAATTTGTTTGAACACTTACTTACGCGGCGGCACGCCGTGGGAAAAGGAGCACCATTTCTTGTATCAAGTGAAAGGCTGTGGGGAGGAACTGTCTCTTTCTACCAGGCACAGCGTCTCTTTGCAGATAAAGCCCGCCTTGAACCTGCCTACCTACTAAGGATAAAATATGCTTTTAATAATGAACAGGACATCAACCTACTAAAGGATAATTATTTTATTTACTTCATAGGACCGCAAGTCCCATAATGCACAGGAACTGACGATGGCACTAAGCCCAACCTACTCAGGAAGTCTAATAAAAATCACACCTGTATGAAGTAAATGCGTGATGCCTGTTTTCTCAAAGCCCAGGAAGAAGAGGCGTGTGAGCCTCGAAACGCGTCGGCAACATGAGGAGAACGAATGGCTGGTTCAAGGCAAGCTGCAGCGAGGCATGACAATACCGTTGGTATGGGGCGCTGTTGAGTGACCTTTTCAAAATGCTGGGGCAATTTGTTTGAACACTTACTTACGCGGCGGCCCGCCGTGGGAAAAGGAGCACCATTTCTTGTATCAAGTGAAAGGCTGTGGGGAGGAACTGTCTCTTTCTACCAGGCACAGCGTCTCTTTGCAGATAAAGCCCGCCTTGAACCTGCCTACCTACTAAGGATAAAATATGCTTTTAATAATGAACAGGACATCAACCTACTAAAGGATAATTATTTTATTTACTTCATAGGACCGCAAGTCCCATAATGCACAGGAACTGACGATGGCACTAAGCCCAACCCACTCAGGAAGTCTAATAAAAATCACACCTGTATGAAGTAAATGCGTGATGCCTGTTTTCTCAAAGCCCAGGAAGAAGAGGCGTGTGAGCCTCGAAACGCGTCGGCAACATGAGGAGAACGAATGGCTGGTTTAAGGCAAGCTGCAGCGAGGCATGACAATACCGTTGGTATGGGGCGCTGTTGAGTGACCTTTTCAAAATGCTGGGGCAATTTGTTTGAACACATGTTATAGTTAGCTGGACATTTCTCTCATACAAAACCAATGAAATTCCCCCGTTATAGTTAGTTCAGCTAACTATAACTCGCGCGCCCACAATGCACTGCTGATGACGTCACATATTACATCACTCATGACATGGTCAGTGACATCACTCATGACATCACTGATGACATCTCAAATGACATCACTGATGACATCACTGATGACATCATCCTTGTGATAGAGTGGCAGACCTCCTCTCACCCTAATATAACCTTTGAAACACACATTCAAAAATAGAGACTAAAATTTTCAAAACAATGGACATACCAATACCAGTTACAACAACCTCTTCAGTAATTCTAAGATCCACATACACATCCACTCATTCACCAACAGTCCTGTACAGTCACTCATACATGTACTCACTCATCATATGTACTCATACACCTATACATCCTGTTATACAATGCCTCTCATCCACAGAGTTACTGACACACATAGTCACTCATGAAAATAAAGAAACAAACATACATTTACTTGCATATACAGTTATACACACACCACCACACTTACTTCTACGGGAACTTACACATACTTTGTCTTTTAAACAATCACTTATAGAAACACATACTTATTCATACAGGAACTCTTTCAATCAGATACACTTAATCAGTCAGTTATACAATCAATTTTTCAGAAACAAATCATCAATTTAGACACTTATATACTCATTTATTCTTCCATCGACCTTGAGATATACATATATAAAACATATTTAATTGTCAGAAAAACACACATTCACTGGATGATGTCATCAGTGATGTCATTTGAGATGTCATCAGTGATGTCATGAGTGATGTCACTGACCATGTCATGAGTGATGTAATATGTGACGTCATCAGTAGTGCATTGCGGGCGCGCGAGTTATAGTTAGCTGAACTAACTATAACGGGGGAATTTCATTGGTTTTTTACGAGTGAAATGTCCAGCTAACTATAACATGCGTGAAACCTTTGGTTTTTTCATTGAATTTCTAAGGTTTTTTAAATGCTAATTTCTAACTATAACGTGTGTGAAACCCATGGTTTTTTCAGTGAATTTCAAAGGTTTTTTAAATGCTAATTCCTAACTATAATGTGTGTGAAACCCATGGTTTTTTCAGTGAATTTGCAAGGTTTTTTAAATGCTAATTTTTTTTTTTTCTTCTTTTTTTTTTTACATATTTTTATTTTAATTTTCTATCCTTTTTTAAAGACTATGGTTAAATTTTTAAAATTCTACAATATGTTTTTTTTAAACATTTTTTATAAAATAAACAGGTAAAATTTATTAGCAATACATTTTTTCCTTTTTTTTTTATTTTTTTTTAGTGCGCGTACGGTAAGCTTACGGTAAGCGTACGGTTTACGCAATGTCCGTAATTTATCTACGCTGTTTGCGTATATTAGCGTAGCCGCGCGTACTCCGCGTGGGGCGCGTACGCGTGTACGCTACACGCGCACGTTACGCGGAAGTGTCGGGGAGTGACTGTTATGCGCATGCGCGCAAGCGCGTGTCTTTTTTACGTGCATGCGTACTTTTGCCGTAAGCGTACCGTAAGCGTACGGTAGGTCATGTGATCATGAAACACAACTTTTGATTGGTTGAAACTACTTTCAGTTCTAGAACTCTCCTACACCACACCCATTCCCCTCATTTCTGCTTGTGATCCCTTAGGAGAAGGAGCTGGGTTGTCTTTGTGATACGATGGCAGAACAGCAGAGCTCTTCTGAGAGTGAGGCTAGCAGCACTACCTTGAGGCAGAGAGCGAGGAAACAAAAGACCTCTTACGTATGGGAGTATTTTACTTTTCCAGAAGGCCAGCAAAAGGTAAATGCACCCTTAGTGACTTGCAAGCTGTGTAAGCGTGTACTTTCAAGAGGTAATCCTGACAGGAAGTATTCCTTTGGGAATCACACCATGATGAGACACCTTAAGGATGTACACAGAAGGACACATGCTCGACTTACTGAAGGTAACCCTTCAGTAAATCAACCAAGCACATCCACAGCAGCTCAGCCTGGACCATCATCTGCAGGGCCGAGTCCTTCTTCTGCAGGTCAGGTGAGCCCTTCATCTGTGGGGGGAGCATCTCCTTTTTCTGGTCCTCTGGAAATTAACCCTCGGTTTGCGAGGGTTGAAGTACGGTGCGCCAATTGTCATGATCTAATTACTTATAGGGAGACCAGTATTTCCCTAGTGAACAATAAAATAGATCAGCACACTTGTCGTACCGTCTAATATTCCCAATCTTTCTCTCCTCTGTCCCTGCATGAACACAACGGCTCTTTTAAGAGCCAACCTTACCTTTCATCTTTTTTTTATATATGTTTTTAAAAACTTTTTTTTTTTTTTTTTACCGTACGCATACGGTACGCGTATTTTTTTTTTTTTTTTTTTAAAAACACTAAAAATCAATTATCACATTACAAGGTCCTTGAGAGACTACAATTAAAAACTGAAAATGTGATTGTAGAGAAGTGGAAAAAAGGGACCATGATACTATTGACTTACCATACCCACTCAAAAAAATATTTATTCATTTAAATTTTTTTTTAATTGCTTTAAAAATGGTTCTAGTTTTCGAAAATTTTCTATCTCAATCTGAAAAAAAAGAAAAAAGTATTAATATTTAATAAAACATTTAATAATACAGTACACATATTTACATATTTTTCAAAAAATATTTTTGCCTTTTTTTTGCTGTTTTCAGAAAATATTGCATTTCACTATAAATTGTGAAAGCAATTGCATTCATCATTTAACAGCAGGCAAAAAAAAAATTAACAATCTCAAAGATTGTTTTTAAAAAAGCCCACAATCTCTTTTTGCATAAACATAACTTTACAGAAATGCATAATATTCTTAAAAAATATCATCTAATATCAATACTTATTTCTTTAAAATACCGTCTGATATTTTTGTTTCAGAAGTATAATCACAATAATATATGTCAAATAACTCCACAATACATCTGGTTCCATTTCCTTTAGGCCAAATAGTAATTTTAAAATTCTTTTTTTGTTAAATTTCCAATGGTAATCCAATAAAAAACAAAAGTTTAAATTGTACAGATGTCACCGATTCTCTGTAACATTTTGGTTTCCGAAAGATTAATTAATAATTAAATAAGTCCACAATAGAATTGTTTACTTTTCCGCATGGCCAAATAGTAATTTTAAAAATCTTTTTTGAAAAAATTTCCAATGGCAATCCAATAACATTCCAAAATTTAAATTGTGCAGATGTTACCGATTTTTTCTAAATTTTTGGTTTTCCAAAGTTTCCTTAAAAAATTGAAAAATTCCACATTACAATTGGTTACCTTTCCATTAGGCCAAATGATAATTTGTTAAATCTTTTTATTTGTAAATTCCAAATGGTAATCCAATAAAATGGTAAAATTGTTTTGTCCAGATCTTGCCAAATCTCTCTAAAATTTAGGTTTCAGGAAGATTAGATAGGAATTTGCTAAATCAAAAGGCAAACGTTGCTTAAAAATCAATTGGGAATCATTACACAGTGTCCAGCCTTTTTCACATTTAAGATAAACTGTGTAATGACCAGAAGTTACAGTAGGTCCATCATGGAAAATTATTGCAACTGTTACAAAAGTTTTTCCTGAAATTGATAATTGCTGTCCTGTAATCTTCTTTATTAAAGTATCCAATTTTGAACCATCAGCTCTACATCGTTGCATCATTAAAATTACATACTGTCTGTATTCCTTTAAAATTAATGTTGAAAACATGTCAGATTTACACTCACCGCATTGCATGCTATGATTAGCATCTTTAACTAATTTAGCAAAAGTGACTGTTTTACTCTCTGGCAATGTTAAATAAATAAACCTTTCAGAATCAACATTAGAGCCACATATATTATAACAGTTTTCACAACTATGTTCCCATTTATAAGAGAGACCAAATACATTTTCAATGGGAACCCCTTCTTCTTCTAGTACCTGAAGAAAATAAATCAAGAATTCCTGTGCGTCTTGCTGTACATTTTGAGAAAACTGTGTTCGTCCTGAACATACATCTAAAACTTTTCTAATTTCAGTAGCACTTTCTATTTGAGTTTTATCATTACTCAGCTTTTCAAAAAGGAGACTCAGCACAGAACAGAATCTTTTTCCCTGATTTACTATTATCTGCTCTTGCAAACTTTCCAGATAAAATGCAACATTCAGCACTACATTAGCGTAGCAGTTGACACCAGAGCTATTTTCAAAATAACATCCTACAACCTGTTCTTCATTTTCCTTATTCTTTTTGCTTGCAATTACATCACTCCTCTTTTTTTTCCTCCTCTCTACATCTTCATTACAGATATTCTCATTTCTCCTTTTACGAGAAACTACACGTTTCTCCAACACAGGATACTGACCTAAATGAGGAGCATATCTTCTTCTTAATCTATTATACTCCTTTACACAATTAGTATCAGCACTAACTTTTGAATCATCAAAGTCTATCATGAATAAACCTGATAATGTTTTCACTCGTGACAAAGCAACATATGCCATACCTTCTTTGAACACAGTTGAACCAATGTTCACAAATGCACAATCTACAGTCAATCCTTGAGACTTGTGAATAGTTACAGCATATGCTAGCGAAAACGGAAACTGCTTCCTACGTACATATAAGTCTTTCACAAGCATGAAACGAATTGAACAACGACAAATGTCTTTAACTTCTTCTATCTGATCAAATTTTATTTTTAAACATTCAATTCCATCTTTTTTCTGATAATTAATTAAACCCACAACTCTTCCCATAGCTCCATTAACTAAACCTTTTTCAACATCCAAATTTCTCCTTAAAAATACTCTACAGTTCATGCAAACATATAGATTTTTTTCTAATCCAGCTGTTTTGGAAATGTTTTTCTCTAGTGAATCCAATTTATTTTTCAGTGTGCCTGTTAATGTGACAGTAATTCTTCCATCCTCAATTTTGTCCACTGCTTCCAATTTCCTGATATCTTCCTTTTCCAATTTCAAAAGCTCCTCATTGAATATTGAGCATTCACGTAGAGTTGGCATTAAGCAGATGACACTTTTGTTTTCTGCAATGTTCTTGTATATCTTCTCTGCAACTATTTCTTCCTTTGGAAATAAATTATGTAGCAGCCGACTCTGTAATGCTTTTTTGCCAGCTTCTGTGAGTAGTCC
Organism: Triturus cristatus; assembly: GCF_964204655.1. Lineage (NCBI taxonomy): Eukaryota > Metazoa > Chordata > Amphibia > Caudata > Salamandridae > Triturus > Triturus cristatus. The sequence goes on from NC_140585.1 coordinate 164,637,030, forward strand.
AATCCTGATATCTTTCAGAATACTTCCATATTCTTCATCGTTTGCTTGCCTCATATTAGTTGTAAGTTCCTTGTACTCAAAGAAGGACCAAATATTTGTATTACCGATGCTTCCCAATGACTTCTTCGTGTCTTCATGTGTCACAGTATTAAACACTGGTTGTCCTTTAACTGGAGTAAGTTGCAAAAGATCTCCAAAAACTATGACGTGTTTTCCTCCAAATAACACGTCATAGTCTGTCTTCAGAATTTGCTGCATTCTTAAATGCACAAAGGCAAGCATTAAGTTCGATACCATGCTCACCTCATCAATAATGAGAACTTGCATCTTCTTCAATACTCTTGAAACTTCCAAGCATGCTTCTCCAGTTAGCTTGTTGTATTGTATTTTGTTCTCATGCTCCACTGGTAACATTAGCAAACGATGTAAAGTGATTCCTTTTATGTTATATGCTGCTAACCCAGTTGGAGCAGTAACCACACAAGACAAAGTAGAATCCGTTTTTTGCGGTAGGTAGCTTCTGATGACTTTTATTAGGAAACTTTTTCCAGTTCCAGCTTGTCCGCTTACATACATCCTGATTGGATGAAATGATGTGCATGAGCACTCTTTTTTTTCATGTAGAAATCCGTGATCAATTTTTTTTCTGATCTCTTCATAAATTTGTTGCTGCTCTTCGTTCAGTTGTCTTTCCAAATTTTATAAGTCTATAAATTCTCCTTGAGCTTGATTCATAGCCGTTTCCACTTCATTCATGGCTATTGATGCTTCATTTTCAACGATTGGTTGTCCTAGGGGATCTTGACTGAGTGTTCCTGAACTTTGGCTGTCCTGAGAACTGTCTCTAGCTATTTCTGCTGCAATTGTAGTTTCCTGTTCAATTTCTTCATTTAACATTTGCAGATAAGTTGTGAATGTATTGCATTGTATGCTGTCTTTGCAAGCATTAAAAGAATCTTCATAGCTTTGAAATTCTCCCAGTAGTTCATCCTCTGTACGCCATGGTTTAAACAGCTGTAAAAGTGCCAAGTAGTAAAATTCCTTTTGGTCAGTAGTGTCGCAACTCAGCTTCCGGTGATTTATCAAACTTCCTTTTCTTTGCTTCACCAAACATCCTTCCTCACCAATGACTTTATATTTTCCATTGTTGATGTCTTCTGCGGCTTTCCGTGAATAAATGTAGTTCTGCAGCACTTCATAGAGACACATGTTCTCCAGATGATGACTTCTCTTGGGAAAATATGTGTCCAACATGTTTGATTTCAAAATATCTGTACTTTCTGGGTCATTCTCGGCCAAATATTCAATTTCTCCAACAGATTTCAGTACCCGATTTCTCATTGCTGCAAGGCCTAAACTTGCCCAAATTATTCTTCTTGATTTCGAGTAGAGACTTGCAGAAGATAACCTATCTGAACATTCGTAGGATCCAATTTCTCGATGCGATAACATCTTCAAACTGAAACTGTACAACTTCTTACTGACAGTTTTCTCGTGAGAAATCTCTTCCCACATTTCCTTCAATTCTGTTTTTTCTGATTTCGTAATGTAAGACGTTACATATCGAGCAACAGCAATGGAATTGTCAGCTACATACTGTATATCCATGTTAGCGTTCCACATGGATAAAATCACTGGGTTGTAGTCATTTATATTTTTTGATTCTTCTTTTCTTTTAAGGTTGTAGGTATTCTTAGGTGATTTTCTTGTGATAGTATGTCTCACAGATGACATAAAACTGTTAACTCTTCCATTTGAAAGAACAGGTCTAGGAAATCCAAATCGACATTTAGTGTAGTATTTATCTTTGCTCTTGTATTTCCGTCGACAGTATTTTCCACACCGATGACTTTGGAAACGTAAAACTTGCTCCTTTAACTTTTTCTCTTCTGTGCTTTTTGGTATAGCACATGTTGCATATTCTTCAATGTAAGATAACACTGCTTCATCAGTATCTGTTCCAAACTTTGAGGCATCCTTGATCCACAACAGCATATGAATATGAGGAGCATCTCTTGCCTGGTACTCTTTTCTCCAAAAGAAATCCACTACTTCTCCTAGAGGTGGATTTTTTTTATTGCAGATGAAGGACATCATAGCCTCAAATCTATGATTGAAATATCTAAAAACATTAACCGGATCCAATGAGCACAGTTCTCCTGCTGTCTTGTATTCGATGTTTTTAATGTTTGAATTTGCCTCTCGTAGAAAATCCAGTAAATCATCCCAAGCGTACTCCGCACAGCTTAGGGTAACGAACCGTGTTGGTGTTCCTAAATTCCGTAACATGCATTTTAATTCACCATGGCGTCGGTACCAATATTCATTTGTCCCACGCTGACAAGCCATCAGATTGATCAGTTGTGTTTCCAAATGATCATCTCGGTGCTGCACTTTCTCCATAAAATCCTTAGCAGACACATTTTGCAAATGTACTCCACTTTTTAAAATGTGATTTACTGCATAAGACAATGCAGACAAGTCGCTTTCAAATAAAAGATGGAACAAATAAGGAATACTTTGTCGAAATCTGGGATCTTCAGCATATAGTCTTGTAGTCCGATACTCAGAAGCTGGAATCTGTTCCGGACGTTCATCGTATCGTCCTCCTTTTCCTTTAGGAAACAGCTGGGGAAAACATCGAGCTTCCAAGCTCTCCTCCCATACACTCACGGGAGTTCCTTTTGCTTTCTTCATCTGAAATAGATCAATATTGTCTGACATAACTTCTTTTGAATGAAGAGGATGTATGCTAAAATGTTCATAAATTTCTTCTTCCTCTGACTTGTCCACTTTTTCAATTTGTCCAGTTGGTGTTTCTGTGTCTTCTTGTAAATCTTCTTCTTCTATATAAATTGATTCATACCATTTGTTATTCCTTTTCAAATACAAATTTGCTCTTTGTACTTTCCGTACATCTACCAGCTCCTGCCAAATCTTCTTATTCTTTGTAGGTACACCATTAACCAGAATAATTAATGGTTCAGTTTCCAAAGTATCCGCATCAATCGTTTCCATATTTTTTTTCAAATCCAAGGGCAAATACACCACTCTACCTTTTAAACCTCTCAGTAAATCTGAAGGAGGTAATTTACCAGTTTTGGGCTCCATACGTACTATGGTCTGGAACGGATGAACACATTGAATGAGTATAGACTCATATGTATTTAATTCAGAAAGTTCAGCAGGAATAGCATCCAATTCTAAATTATTATGTACAGCTCTGGTCGGCATTCTATTTTCCTCTAACTTGTTGTAACAGTATTTACAAATACGCTGAACTTCACCCAATTCAAAACAATTTTCAAGAAATATATATGTGGCAAAATCCTTCCACTTATAATTATCTTCATTTTCACTCTTTCTGCAGAGATCAACATACCTGGTTTGTTTTCTATAATGAGTTCTGCGGCAACAAATACAAGTGATATTTGGTCTTTCATTAGAGATTATTGCAAATTTTGTTATGTGATCATTAAATGTCTTACTTACAAAGGGTTCTACATTCTCTTCCACTTCTTCCTCATTTACTGTGTCCTTCTCTGCACTGTTTTGTTCAGGACCAAAGTAACAAAACTGAATTTCATCAACAACCTTCTCTACATCTGATACCGTTCCACGGAACAGAGCCCTATTCAATTCATCTAACTTTATTGCTGGACTTTTAGCAAAATACAACCGTCTCACAAACTTTCTCATTTCAGTATGATGAACAGCCAGCATCCTAAAATGATGGAAAACACTATTACACACTTTTCTAGATAGACAAGCCAGAGAATGACCCTGCAAACCAGTATTCTCTCTCACTCTGCATGGATCCAAACTTTGAAGCACCTTAATCTTCTGTTTTACACTTTTTTTGCTATATTCTCTTTGAAACTCACGAAATTTATCAATAGATTCCTGACGCACAGTGCAAATACTACTACAATTCCAAGTGTACACTGGGGCTTTAGGACATCTCCCCATAGCCTCATCCGCCATCACTTGTACCTCATCTCTTGGAACCATTATCTCCTTCTCCAATATGCAACCATTTTTCACTTCATGAGCACGACCTCTGGTGTCAACTGCATGCAGCAAACTATTACTTTGAAAATAACTCTCTTCATTAAAAAAAGGTTCACTACTTGAACTATGCATCCATTTTCCTAAAAACACTTTAGAAAAGTTTGTTCTGTTCACTACTCTTTTCCTTTTGCTATGTGATTTCAGTACATTAACCATTTTGTCTAATGTACGCATCCTATTCAAAATTAAAATGAATAGTTTCCTTTTTAATTCTAATGCCTTTGCTGCAATGGTTTCAATTTCTTTTTTTCTCTTATAAAACTTAGCCTTTTGCTTATATTTCTTCACATCCTTTATCAAATTGGACATAACTCTTCTCTGAAACATTTTTCTACGTATCTCTTTAAACGCTGTTTTTCTGTTTAAGTTAATCTTTTTAGTTGCAGAAGGTATATTTGCATTAACTAAATTCTCAATTTTTTCCCGTGCTTTTCGATTGAAATCATTCTTTCCAGTACAGACATTTTGTACATTTTTCCTTTTTTTGAATATGTTTTTTAGAAAACTTTTTGTCTGCTTACCAGAAGATTTTTTCTTTTTCCCAACATGAGCATCTTCAACTAACTTAGGTCCTCCAGTTGTCTTCAAATATAGGTTTTTTTTGTGGTCTTTTTTTACTCTGGATTTTGTAGGCATCTTAAATTTTGTTCACTGCTCTTCAGCAATACCTGAAAAAAACTAAAAAAAAATTCCTTTATTTTATTTAAATATATTACTACATTTGTTTTCACATTAGTCACAAAACGAAATTTCTTTGCCAATTTGAAAGCACACTTACTGCTCTTTTTTTTGGCAAGTGATAATCACTTTTACAGACTGACACATTATGAATCCACTTTTCAGATTTTTTAAAAAGCACATGTCCAAACTGCTTTTTCAGACCAGCACCATTTGTAACCTGGGTGACTGCCTACACTCCAGCAAGGGCAACCAGCCTCAGTGATGCTGAATGTATTTGCATTACTGACTGAAACCTCAAACCCCACTCGCTTGTGAATACTGTGCATGATTCCACATGGTAAGCAGCTGGGTGTGTGCTAAGAGTCTGCTTCTGCACCAAAAAATTGCTCCCCCTTTCCTTCTAATGCAACTGTGAAATCACCAGAGCAATACGCAATAAATCTCTGCCTGTAATTCCTATTTGCACACAGAGTCATGTTTTCACATTAGTCACAAAACGAAATTTCTTTGCCAATTTGAAAGCACACTTACTGCTCTTTTTTTTGGCAAGTGATAATCACTTTTACAGACTGACACATTATGAATCCACTTTTCAGATTTTTTAAAAAGCACATGTCCAAACTGCTTTTTCAGACCAGCACCATTTGTAACCTGGGTGACTGCCTACACTCCAGCAAGGGCAACCAGCCTTAGTGATGCTGAATGTATTTGCATTACTGACTGAAACCTCAAACCCCACTCGCTTGTGAATACTGTGCATGATTCCACATGGTAAGCATCTGGCTGTGTGCTAAGAGTCTGCTTCTGCACCAAAAAATGGCTCCCCCTTTCCATCTTATGCAACTGTGAAATCACCAGAGCAATACGCAATAAATCTCTGCCTGTAATTCCTATTTGCACACAGAGTCATGTTTTCACATTAGTCACAAAAAGAAATTTCTTTGCCAATTTGAAAGCACACTTACTGCTCTTTTTTTGGCAAGTGATAAACAATTTTACAGACTGACACATTATGAATCCACTTTTCAGATTTTTTAAAAAGCACATGTCCAAACTGCTTTTTCAGACCAGCACCATTTGTAACCTGGGTGACTGCCTACACTCCAGCAAGGGCAACCAGCCTTAGTGATGCTGAATGTATTTGAATTACTGACTGAAACCTCAAACCCCACTCGCTTGTGAATACTGTGCATGATTCCACATGGTAAGCAGCTGGCTGTGTGCTAAGAGTCTGCTTCTGCACCAAAAAATGGCTCCCCCTTTCCATCTAATGCAACTGTGAAATCACCAGAGCAATACGCAATAAATCTCTGCCTATAATTCCTCTTTGCACACAGAGTCACGTTTTCACATTAGGCCCTTAAACGAAATTTCTTTGCCAATTTAAAAGCACACTTACTGCTCTTTTTTTTGGCAAGTGATAAACACTTTTACAGACTGACACATTATGAATCCACTTTTCAGATTTTTTAAAAAGCACATGTCCAAACTGCTTTTTCAGACCAGCACCATTTGTAACCTGGCTGACTGCCTACACTCCAGCAAGGGCAACCAGCCTTAGTGATGCTGAATGTATTTGCATTACTGACTGAAACCTCAAACCCCACTCGCTTGTGAATACTGTCCATGATTCCACATGGTAAGCACCTGGGTGTGTGCTAAGAGTCTGCTTCTGCACCAAAAAATGGCTCCCCCTTTCCATCTAATGCAACTGTGAAATCACCAGAGCAATACGCAATAAATCTCTGCCTGTAATTCCTATTTGCACACAGAGTCATGTTTTCACATTAGGCCCTTAAACGAAATTTCTTTGCCAATTTGAAAGCACACTTACTGCTCTTTTTTTTGGCAAGTGATAAACACTTTTACAGACTGACACATTATGAATCCACTTTTCAGATTTTTTAAAAAGCACATGTCCAAACTGCTTTTTCAGACCAGCACCATTTGTAACCTGGGTGACTGCCTACACTCCAGCAAGGGCAAACAGCCTTAGTGATGCTGAATGTGTTTGCATTACTGACTGAAACCTCAAACCCCACTCGCTTGTGAATACTGTGCATGATTCCACATGGTAAGCAGCTGGCTGTGTGTTAAGAGTCTGCTTCTGCACCAAAAAATGGCTCCCCCTTTCCATCTAATGCAACTGTGAAATCACCAGAGCAATACGCAATAAATCTCTGCCTGTAATTCCTATTTGCACACAGAGGCATGTTTTCACATTAGTCACAAAACGAAATTTCTTTGCCAATTTGAAAGCACACTTACTGCTCTTTTTTTTGGCAAGTGATAAACACTTTTACAGACTGACACATTATGAATCCACTTTTCAGATTTTTTAAAAAGCACATGTCCAAACTGCTTTTTCAGACCAGCACCATTTGTAACCTGGGTGACTGCCTACACTCCAGCAAGGGCAACCAGCCTTAGTGATGCTGAATGTATTTGCATTACTGACTGAAACCTCAAACCCCACTCGCTTGTGAATACTGTGTATGATTCCACATAGTAAGCAGCTGGGTGTGTGCTAAGAGTCTGCTTCTGCACCAAAAAATGGCTCCCCCTTTCCATCTAATGCAACTGTGAAATCACCAGAGCAATACGCAATAAATCTCTGCCTGTAATTCCTATTTGCACACAAAGTCATGTTTTCACATTAGTCACAAAACGAAATTTCTTTGCCAATTTGAAAGCACACTTACTGCTCTTTTTTTTGGCAAGTGATAAACACTTTTACAGACTGACACATTATGAATCCACTTTTCAGATTTTTTAAAAAGCACATGTCCAAACTGCTTTTTCAGACCAGCACCATTTGTAACCTGGGTGACTGCCTACACTCCAGCAAGGGCAAACAGCCTTAGTGATGCTGAATGTATTTGCATTACTGAGTCCAACCTCAAACCCCACTCGCTTGTGAATACTGTCCATGATTCCACATGGTAAGCAGCTGGGTGTGTGCTAAGAGTCTGCTTCTGCACCAAAAAATGGCTCCCCCTTTCCATCTAATGCAACTGTGAAATCACCAGAGCAATACGCAATAAATCTCTGCCTATAATTCCTCTTTGCACACAGAGTCATGTTTTCACATTAGTCACAAAACAAAATTTCTTTGCCAATTTGAAAGCACACTTACTGCTCTTTTTTTTGGCAAGTGATAAACACTTTTACAGACTGACACATTATGAATCCACTTTTCAGATTTTTTAAAAAGCACATGTCCAAACTGCTTTTTCAGACCAGCACCATTTGTAACCTGGGTGACTGCCTACACTCCAGCAAGGGCAACCAGCCTTAGTGATGCTGAATGTGTTTGCATTACTGACTGAAACCTCAAACCCCACTCGCTTGTGAATACTGTGCATGATTCCACATGGTAAGTAGCTGGCTGTGTGCTAAGAGTCTGCTTCTGCACCAAAAAATGGCTCCCCCTTTCCATCTAATGCAACTGTGAAATCACCAGAGCAATACGCAATAAATCTCTGCCTGTAATTCCTATTTGCACACAGAGTCATGTTTTCACATTCGTCACAAAACGAAATTTCTTTGCCAATTTGAAAGCACACTTACTGCTCTTTTTTTTGGCAAGTGATAAACACTTTTACAGACTGACACATTATGAATCCACTTTTCAGATTTTTTAAAAAGCACATGTCCAAACTGCTTTTTCAGACCAGCACCATTTGTAACCTGGGTGACTGCCTACACTCCAGCAAGGGCAACCAGCCTTAGTGATGCTGAATGTATTTGCATTACTGACTGAAACCTCAAACCCCACTCGCTTGTGAATACTGTGCATGATTCCACATGGTAAGTAGCTGGCTGTGTGCTAAGAGTCTGCTTCTGCACCAAAAAATGGCTCCCCCTTTCCATCTAATGCAACTGTGAAATCACCAGAGCAATACACAATAAATCTCTGCCTGTAATTCCTATTTGCACACAGAGTCATGTTTTCACATTAGTCACAAAACGAAATTTCTTTGCCAATTTGAAAGCACACTTACTGCTCTTTTTTTTGGCAAGTGATAAACACTTTTACAGACTGACACATTATGAATCCACTTTTCAGATTTTTTAAAAAGCACATGTCCAAACTGCTTTTTCAGACCAGCACCATTTGTAACCTGGGTGACTGCCTACACTCCAGCAAGGGCAACCAGCCTTAGTGATGCTGAATGTATTTGCATTACTGACTGAAACCTCAAACCCCACTCGCTTGTGAATACTGTCCATGATTCCACATGGTAAGCACCTGGGTGTGTGCTAAGAGTCTGCTTCTGCACCAAAAAATGGCTCCCCCTTTCCATCTAATGCAACTGTGAAATCACCAGAGCAATACGCAATAAATCTCTGCCTGTAATTCCTATTTGCACACAGAGTCATGTTTTCACATTAGGCCCTTAAACGAAATTTCTTTGCCAATTTGAAAGCACACTTACTGCTCTTTTTTTTGGCAAGTGATAAACACTTTTACAGACTGACACATTATGAATCCACTTTTCAGATTTTTTAAAAAGCACATGTCCAAACTGCTTTTTCAGACCAGCACCATTTGTAACCTGGGTGACTGCCTACACTCCAGCAAGGGCAAACAGCCTTAGTGATGCTGAATGTATTTGCATTACTGAGTCCAACCTCAAACCCCACTCGCTTGTGAATACTGTCCATGATTCCACATGGTAAGCAGCTGGGTGTGTGCTAAGAGTCTGCTTCTGCACCAAAAAATGGCTCCCCCTTTCCATCTAATGCAACTGTGAAATCACCAGAGCAATACGCAATAAATCTCTGCCTATAATTCCTCTTTGCACACAGAGTCATGTTTTCACATTAGTCACAAAACAAAATTTCTTTGCCAATTTGAAAGCACACTTACTGCTCTTTTTTTTGGCAAGTGATAAACACTTTTACAGACTGACACATTATGAATCCACTTTTCAGATTTTTTAAAAAGCACATGTCCAAACTGCTTTTTCAGACCAGCACCATTTGTAACCTGGGTGACTGCCTACACTCCAGCAAGGGCAACCAGCCTTAGTGATGCTGAATGTGTTTGCATTACTGACTGAAACCTCAAACCCCACTCGCTTGTGAATACTGTGCATGATTCCACATGGTAAGTAGCTGGCTGTGTGCTAAGAGTCTGCTTCTGCACCAAAAAATGGCTCCCCCTTTCCATCTAATGCAACTGTGAAATCACCAGAGCAATACGCAATAAATCTCTGCCTGTAATTCCTATTTGCACACAGAGTCATGTTTTCACATTCGTCACAAAACGAAATTTCTTTGCCAATTTGAAAGCACACTTACTGCTCTTTTTTTTGGCAAGTGATAAACACTTTTACAGACTGACACATTATGAATCCACTTTTCAGATTTTTTAAAAAGCACATGTCCAAACTGCTTTTTCAGACCAGCACCATTTGTAACCTGGGTGACTGCCTACACTCCAGCAAGGGCAACCAGCCTTAGTGATGCTGAATGTATTTGCATTACTGACTGAAACCTCAAACCCCACTCGCTTGTGAATACTGTGCATGATTCCACATGGTAAGTAGCTGGCTGTGTGCTAAGAGTCTGCTTCTGCACCAAAAAATGGCTCCCCCTTTCCATCTAATGCAACTGTGAAATCACCAGAGCAATACACAATAAATCTCTGCCTGTAATTCCTATTTGCACACAGAGTCATGTTTTCACATTAGTCACAAAACGAAATTTCTTTGCCAATTTGAAAGCACACTTACTGCTCTTTTTTTTGGCAAGTGATAAACACTTTTACAGACTGACACATTATGAATCCACTTTTCAGATTTTTTAAAAAGCACATGTCCAAACTGCTTTTTCAGACCAGCACCATTTGTAACCTGGGTGACTGCCTACACTCCAGCAAGGGCAACCAGCCTTAGTGATGCTGAATGTATTTGCATTACTGACTGAAACCTCAAACCCCACTCGCTTGTGAATACTGTGCATGATTCCACATAGTAAGCAGCTGGGTGTGTGCTAAGAGTCTGCTTCTGCACCAAAAAATGGCTCCCCCTTTCCATCTAATGCAACTGTGAAATCACCAGAGCAATACGCAATAAATCTCTGCCTATAATTCCTCTTTGCACACAGGGTCATGTTTTCACATTAGTCACAAAACGAAATTTCTTTGCCAATTTGAAAGCACACTTACTGCTCTTTTTTTTGGCAAGTGATAAACACTTTTACAGACTGACACATTATGAATCCACTTTTCAGATTTTTTAAAAAGCACATGTCCAAACTGCTTTTTCAGACCAGCACCATTTGTAACCTGGGTGACTGCCTATACTCCAGCAAGGGCAAACAGCCTTAGTGATGCTGAATGTATTTGCATTACTGAGTCCAACCTCAAACCCTTAAACTATTCTTTTATTATACCAGTACACCTTAATTTATTGTGAAAACATAGTCCATATTATTTTACTTGTTCCTCACATTTAAATTTCTCCCAAAACAGAAAATAATAAACACAACTTCAACAAAAAGAATTGCATTTCTATTATTCATTTCTTAATTTACCATATACATCCCCTCTCAAACTCTAAACTCACCTTTAAAATTAGTTAGTTGTGAAAGAAATGTGGCACTCAAACAGCAGATTATCAGAGCCAGGATCTCTGTTCTTTACACCTCTCTCCTCTCAGCAGAACCAGATAATGGCAAACTTTCCCTCTCTTTTTCCACACATATACATGTTAGTTTCAAATCTCAGTGCTTGCCCCTTTTTTTCAAATGTAATCACACATTTCTATTGGTTGAAAACCAACCCTTTTCCAAAAGTACCCTTCCCCCAACTTGACTTCTGCCTAGTACCCTTCCCCCAACTTGACTTCTGCCTGCTACCATAGCAACAGCTCATGGAACACTGCTGTGTGGAGTCAGGTCAGAAGTTCGCCAAACAATGTTTCAATTCCACAGAGCAAGAGTGCTTGACTTTTCAAACCTAACAGCAAATCCATAGTACTGTTCTTTGGTAACACATTTTTCTGTACCAATACAAAACATGCTTCTATTAATTTACACATACAGCCTAGTTTTTATTCTAGAATGGTATGAAACAGCCAATCAGTTCTTTTTTTTATGAAAAAAATATGTATGCCTCCATTTCCAAACTGTCTTTCTTTTCATATTGCCATTCTACTGAATTACACCTCCTGAGTGCATCCAGTTCTCCTTTGAAGATGTTCACAGTGTGGATTGTAGGGCACAGCTATGTCTTCTGGAGTGAAAAGTATGCAGAGAAAACAGATATGCTGAGAGACCTTGGTTTGCCAAATGTAGACATTAAATGGATTGGTCAGAGAGGGTTAAAGTGGCACCAATTGATGCCATTGGTGAAATCCTTCATGCAAAACCAACACCCTGACCTCATAATAGTGCACTGTGGTGGCAATGACCTAGGCACTTTGACTGGGGTAGGTCTGGAAATGCTTATGAAGGACACCTTTGCACAACTGTTTTCACTTTTCCCTAAAACTGCCTTTGTGTTTTCTAACATATGCCAAAGGCAAAAATGGAACTGGTCCAATCATTTCTGTCCGCAGATTGACAAAGCAAGAAAGCACGTCAACAAATCTGTTTCTGCTTTCCTCCGTGACTATGGTATGGGTTCCATTTACCACAACAACTTGCGTTATGACATGCAAGACATTTATAGAGGAGATGGTGTGCACTTCAATGATGAAGGGAACAGAGTCTTCCTCTTGAACCTTAGACTCTGCATCGGTACTTACTTGTAGGTACCACTAAAAAATCACTTCATAAACACAACGGCTCTTTTTAGAGCCCCCTAATATCTAAACACTTAAATCTGATTTTCATTTCTTTTTTTATTTATTTTTTTACCGTACGCTTACCGTACGCGTACCCCGCGATTTTTTTTAAAATCAATAAATGTTTTCTTTGTACTTTTCTGTCCTTCTTTGACCCCCTTACAAATGTTAGGGGGTCTGTAACTCTCCTCCTTGCCCCCTTTTCTTGTTATCACTCTTTTTTTTCTGAGTGAAACACACGAAATGGCGGCCGCCGCTTCCTGGTTTCGACCGATTCGAATGTTTACTAAGATCTAAGAGCCAATCAGAATCGCGCTCGCGCACGCCACCGTACGCGTACGGTAAGCGTACCGTAAGCGCACCGTAAGCTGGCTCAGATATATATATTGATTTAAAGGCTATTTTCTCAGAATCTACTGAACAGATTTACACCAAACCTACAAAAGGCACTTCCTTGACCTGAGGACTACCTCTCTGCCAAATTTCTAGTAATTCTGTTCAGCCGTTCGGGCTGTAGCCCTGTCTAAAGGTCCTATGGAAAAATGCATGGGAAAAACGCGTTTTGGGACCCCCCTTTTATCTCAGCCCCCGCTTGACGAATCCCCCCGAGACTTTCAGGGAAGGAGCGGAGCGTAGCGCCCCACCTATTTTGAAAAATTCACGAGGATTCGTCGACCGGCGCCAAAGTTATTCAAAATAGAATGTTGCGGATTTCCTATGGAAACGTGGTCCTAACTATAACTACCTACTGGCGACCGCCAGTAGGTAATATATATGTTTTGCATGCAACTACAATTCCCAGCATGCATGTCACGCACTAAGCGGAACTCACTAGAGTCAGTATTTAAACGAACTGGTATACAGCTTCCTGCGACACTTGCAAATGAAGAGAGACCTTTGAGAAAGAGAGAGAATCTCGAAACGCGTCAGGTCTTTGAACATTTACCAATGGATGACGATGCAAGTTCCTGAATGTAAAATAAAGCCTTCTGGTTTTTATCTGCCACGTGTGCATCCCTGCAGCTTTCGGGTGTTTGGTGAAACAAAATTTGACACGGCGGCCCTGCCGTGGGGGATAGCACCATCCTCACAATGGAGGGAGGCTGCGAGGTCGGAACGGAGTCCAGATCTGTGAAGCAGCATGGCAGATAAGGTAATTTGAACTTGCGGACAATTCAGGGGCCCACTGAGGGTTTTATAAATAATTCTCAAATGACAATGTGCGCAAATCCTACTGAAGGAGAAAAAGCTGTTTTGCATGCAACTACAATTCCCAGCATGCATGTCACGCACTAAGCGGAACTCACTAGAGTCAGTATTTAAACGAACTGGTATACAGCTTCCTGCGACACTTGCAAATGAAGAGAGACCTTTGAGAAAGAGAGAGAATCTCGAAACGCGTCAGGTCTTTGAACATTTACCAATGGATGACGATGCAAGTTCCTGAATGTAAAATAAAGCCTTCTGGTTTTTATCTGCCACGTGTGCATCCCTGCAGCTTTCGGGTGTTTGGTGAAACAAAATTTGACACGGCGGCCCTGCCGTGGGGGATAGCACCATCCTCACAATGGAGGGAGGCTGCGAGGTCGGAACGGAGTCCAGATCTGTGAAGCAGCATGGCAGATAAGGTAATTTGAACTTGCGGACAATCCAGGGGCCCACTGAGGGTTTTATAAATAATTCTCAAATGACAATGTGCGCAAATCCTACTGAAGGAGAAAAAGCTGTTTTGCATGCAACTACAATTCCCAGCATGCATGTCACGCACTAAGCGGAACTCACTAGAGTCAGTATTTAAACGAACTGGTATACAGCTTCCTGCGACACTTGCAAATGAAGAGAGACCTTTGAGAAAGAGAGAGAATCTCGAAACGCGTCAGGTCTTTGAACATTTACCAATGGATGACGATGCAAGTTCCTGAATGTAAAATAAAGCCTTCTGGTTTTTATCTGCCACGTGTGCATCCCTGCAGCTTTCGGGTGTTTGGTGAAACAAAATTTGACACGGCGGCCCTGCCGTGGGGGATAGCACCATCCTCACAATGGAGGGAGGCTGCGAGGTCGGAACGGAGTCCAGATCTGTGAAGCAGCATGGCAGATAAGGTAATTTGAACTTGCGGACAATCCAGGGGCCCACTGAGGGTTTTATAAATAATTCTCAAATGACAATGTGCGCAAATCCTACTGAAGGAGAAAAAGCTGTTTTGCATGCAACTACAATTCCCAGCATGCATGTCACGCACTAAGCGGAACTCACTAGAGTCAGTATTTAAACGAACTGGTATACAGCTTCCTGCGACACTTGCAAATGAAGAGAGACCTTTGAGAAAGAGAGAGAATCTCGAAACGCGTCAGGTGTTTGAACATTTACCAATGGATGACGATGCAAGTTCCTGAATGTAAAATAAAGCCTTCTGGTTTTTATCTGCCACGTGTGCATCCCTGCAGCTTTCGGGTGTTTGGTGAAACAAAATTTGACACGGCAGCCCTGCCGTGGGGGATAGCACCATCCTCACAATGGAGGGAGGCTGCGAGGTCGGAACGGAGTCCAGATCTGTGAAGCAGCATGGCAGATAAGGTAATTTGAACTTGCGGACAATCCAGGGGCCCACTGAGGGTTTTATAAATAATTCTCAAATGACAATGTGCGCAAATCCTACTGAAGGAGAAAAAGCTGTTTTGCATGCAACTACAATTCCCAGCATGCATGTCACGCACTAAGCGGAACTCACTAGAGTCAGTATTTAAACGAACTGGTATACAGCTTCCTGCGACACTTGCAAATGAAGAGAGACCTTTGAGAAAGAGAGAGAATCTCGAAACGCGTCAGGTCTTTGAACATTTACCAATGGATGACAATGCAAGTTCCTGAATGTAAAATAAAGCCTTCTGGTTTTTATCTGCCACGTGTGCATCCCTGCAGCTTTCGGGTGTTTGGTGAAACAAAATTTGACACGGCGGCCCTGCCGTGGGGGATAGCACCATCCTCACAATGGAGGGAGGCTGCGAGGTCGGAACGGAGTCCAGATCTGTGAAGCAGCATGGCAGATAAGGTAATTTGAACTTGCGGACAATCCAGGGGCCCACTGAGGGTTTTATAAATAATTCTCAAATGACAATGTGCGCAAATCCTACTGAAGGAGAAAAAGCTGTTTTGCATGCAACTACAATTCCCAGCATGCATGTCACGCACTAAGCGGAACTCACTAGAGTCAGTATTTAAACGAACTGGTATACAGCTTCCTGCGACACTTGCAAATGAAGAGAGACCTTTGAGAAAGAGAGAGAATCTCGAAACGCGTCAGGTCTTTGAACATTTACCAATGGATGACGATGCAAGTTCCTGAATGTAAAATAAAGCCTTCTGGTTTTTATCTGCCACGTGTGCATCCCTGCAGCTTTCGGGTGTTTGGTGAAACATATATATATATTACCTACTGGCGGTCGCCAGTAGGTAGTTATAGTTAGGACCACGTTTCCATAGGAAAACCTCAACATTCTATTTTGAATAACTTTGGCGCCGGTCGACGAATCCTCGCGAATTTCTCAAAATAGGTGGGGCGCTACGCTCCGCTCCTACCCTGAAAGTCTCGGGGGGATCCGTCAAGCGGGGGCTGAGATAAAAGGGGGGTCCCAAAACGCGTTTTTCCCATGCATTTTTCCATAGGACCTTTAGAACGAGCTACAGCCCGAACGGCTGAACAGAATTACTCAAAATTTGGCAGAGAGGTAGTCCCTAGGTCAAGGAAGTGCCTTTTGTAGGTTTGGTGTAAATCTGTTCAGTAGATTCTGAGAAAATAGCCTTTAAATCAATATATATATCTGAGCCCGCTTACGGTACGCTTACCGTACGCTTACGGTAAGCGTACGGTGGCGTGCGCGAGCGCGATTCTGATTGGCTCTTAGATCTTAGTAAACATTCGAATCGGCCGAAACCAGGAAGCGGCGGCCGCCATTTTCTGTGTTTCACTCTGAAAAAAAAAGAGTGAAAACAAGAAAAGGGGGCAATGAGGAGAGTTACAGACCCCCTTACATTTGTGAGGGGGTCAAAGAAGGACTGTAAAGTACAAAACAAACATTTATTGATTTTTAAAAAAAATCACGGGGTACGCGTACGGTAAGCTTACGGTAAGCGTACGGAAGAAACATGGCGTGCGCGAAGGAGATTCTGATTGGCCCATAGATCATAGTAAACATTCGAATCGGCCGAAACCACGAAGCGGCGGCCGCCATTTTGTGTGTTTCACTCAGAAAAAAAACAGAGAAAACAAGGAAAGGGGGCAATGAGGAGAGTTACAGACCCCCTAACATTTGTAAGGGGGTCAAAGAAGGACAGAAAAGTACAAAAAAAACATTTATTGATTTTAAAAAAAATCACGGGGTACGCGTACCGTAAGCTTACGGTAAGCGTACGGTAAGAAAAAAAAAAAAAAAAAATGAAAAGCAGATTTAAGAGTTTAGAAATTAGGGAGCTCTAAAAAGAGCTGTTGTGTTTATGAAGTCATTTTTTTAGTGGTACCTACAAGTAAGTACCGATGCAGAGTCTAAGGTTCAAGAGGAAGACTCTGTTCCCTTCATCATTGAAGTGCACACCATCTCCTCTATAAATGTCTTGCATGTCATAACGCAAGTTGTTGTGGTAAATGGCACCCATACCATAGTCACGGAGGAAAGCAGAAACAGATTTGTTGACGTGCTTTCTTGCTTTGTCAATCTGCGGACAGAAATGATTGGACCAGTTCCATTTTTGCCTTTGGCATATGTTGGAAAACACAAAGGCAGTTTTAGGGAAAAGTGTAAACAGTTGTGCAAAGGTGTCCTTCATAAGCATTTCCAGACCTACCCCAGTCAAAGTGCCTAGGTCATTGCCACCACAGTGCACTATTATGAGGTCAGGGTGTTGGTTTTGCATGAAGGATTTCACCAATGGCATCAATTGGTGCCACTTTAACCCTCTCTGACCAATCCATTTTATGTCTACATTTGGCAAAGCAAGGTCTCTCACCATACCTGTTTTCTCTGCAAACTTTTCACTCCAGAAGACATAGCTGTGCCCTACAATCCACACTGTGAACATCTTCAAAGGAGAACTGGATGCACTCAGGAGGTGTCTTTCAGTAGAATGGCAATATGAAAAGAAAGACAGTTTGGAAATGGAGGCATACATATTTTTTTCAAAACAAAAAGAACTGATTGGCTGTTTCATACCATTCTAGAATAAAAACTAGGCTGTATGTGTAAATTAATAGAAGCATGTTTTGTATTGGTACAAAAAAATGTGTAACCAAAGAACAGTACTATGGATTTGCTGTAAGGTTTGAAAAGTCAAGCACTCTTGCTCTGTGGAATTGAAACATTGTGTGTCGAACTTCTGACCTAACTCTACACAGCAGTGTTCCATGAGCTGTTGCTATGGTAGCAGGCAGAAGTCAAGTTGGGGGAAGGGTACTAGGCAGAAGTCAAGTTGGGGGAAGGGTACTTTTGGAAAAGGGTTGGTTTTCAACCAATAGAAATGTGTGATTACATTTGAAAAAAAGGGGGAAGCACTGAGATTTGAAACTTACATGTATATGTGTGGAAAAATAGAGGGAAAGTTTGCCATTATCTGGTTCTGCTGAGAGGAGAGAGGTGAACACAACAGAGATCCTGGCTCTGATAATCTGCTGTTTGAGTGTCACATTTCTTTCACAACTAACTAATTTTAAAGGTGAGTTTACAGTTTGAGAGGGGATGTATGTGGTAACTTAAGAAATGAATAATAGAAATGGGAATTGTTTTTGTTGTAGTTACACATGGTGGTTTCATAATGTGTCAGTCTGTAAAAGTGATTTACACTTGCCCCGAAAAAAAAAAGAGCAGTAAGTGTGCTTTCAAATTGGCAAAGAAATTTCGTTTTGGGACTAATGTGAAAACATGACTCTGTGTGCATAGAAGAATTATAGGCAGAGATTTATTGCGTCTTGCTCTGGTGATTTCACAGTTGCATTAGATGGAAAGGGGGAGCGAATTTTTGGGGGAAGAAGCAGAGTCTTAGCACACACCCATGTGCTTGCCATGTATAGTCATGCACAGTATTTAGAAGCGAGTGGGGTTTTCAGGTTTAAGTCTGTAATGCAAATACATTCAGCATCACTAAGGCTGGTTGCCCTTGCTGGAGTGTAGGCAGTCACAGAGAATACACATGGTGGTGGTCTGAAAAAACAGCTTGGACATGTGCATTTAAATAAATCAAAAAAAGTGGTTTTATAATGTGTCAGTCTGTAAAAGTGATTTCCAATTGTAAAAAGTGATTTTCACTTGGCCCGAAAAAAAAAGAGCAGTAAGTGTGCTTTCAAAATGGCAAAGAAATTTCGTTTTGGGACTAATGTGAAAAAATGACTCTGTGTGCATAGAGGAATTATAGGCAGAGATTTATTGCGTCTTGCTCTGGTGATTTCACAGTTGCATTAGATGGAAAGGGGGAGCGAATTTTTGGGGGAAGAAGCAGAGTCTTAGCACACACCCATGTGCTTGCCATGTATAGTCATGCACAGTATTTAGAAGCGAGTGGGGTTTTCAGGTTTAAGTCTGTAATGCAAATACATTCAGCATCACTAAGGCTGGTTGCCCTTGCTGGAGTGTAGGCAGTCACAGAGAATACACATGGTGGTGGTCTGAAAAAACAGCTTGGACATGTGCATTTAAATAAATCAAAAAAAGTGGTTTTATAATGTGTCAGTCTGTAAAAGTGATTTCCAATTGTAAAAAGTGATTTTCACTTGGCCCGAAAAAAAAAGAGCAGTAAGTGTGCTTTCAAAATGGCAAAGAAATTTCGTTTTGGGACTAATGTGAAAAAATGACTCTGTGTGCATAGAGGAATTATAGGCAGAGATTTATTGCGTCTTGCTCTGGTGATTTCACAGTTGCATTAGATGGAAAGGGGGAGCGAATTTTTGGGGGAAGAAGCAGAGTCTTAGCACACACCCATGTGCTTGCCATGTATAGTCATGCACAGTATTTAGAAGCGAGTGGGGTTTTCAGGTTTAAGTCTGTAATGCAAATACATTCAGCATCACTAAGGCTGGTTGCCCTTGCTGGAGTTTAGGCAGTCACCGCGAATACACATGGTGGTGGTCTGAAAAAAACAGCTTGGACAAGTGCAATTAAATAAATTAAAAAAAAAGGTTTCATAATGTGTCAGTCTGTAAAAGTGATTTTCACTTGCCCCGAAAAAAAAAAGAGCAGTAAGTGTGCTTTAAAAATGGCAAAGAAATTTCGTTTTGGGACTAATGTGAAAACATGACTCTGTGTGCATAGAGGAATTATAGGCAGAGATTTATTGCGTCTTGCTCTGGTGATTTCACAGTTGCATTAGATGGAAAGGGGGAGCGAATTTTTGGGGGAAGAAGCAGAGTCTTAGCACACACCCATGTGCTTGCCATGTATAGTCATGCACAGTATTTAGAAGCGAGTGGGGTTTTCAGGTTTAAGTCTGTAATGCAAATACATTCAGCATCACTAAGGCTGGTTGCCCTTGCTGGAGTGTAGGCAGTCACAGAGAATACACATGGTGGTGGTCTGAAAAAACAGCTTGGACATGTGCATTTAAATAAATCAAAAAAAGTGGTTTCATAATGTGTCAGTCTGTAAAAGTGATTTCCAATTGTAAAAAGTGATTTTCACTTGGCCCGAAAAAAAAAAGAGCAGTAAGTGTGCTTTCAAATTGGCAAAGAAATTTCGTTTTGGGACTAATGTGAAAACATGACTCTGTGTGCATAGAAGAATTATAGGCAGAGATTTATTGCGTCTTGCTCTGGTGATTTCACAGTTGCATTAGATGGAAAGGGGGAGCGAATTTTTGGGGGAAGAAGCAGAGTCTTAGCACACACCCATGTGCTTGCCATGTATAGTCATGCACAGTATTTAGAAGCGAGTGGGGTTTTCAGGTTTAAGTCTGTAATGCAAATACATTCAGCATCACTAAGGCTGGTTGCCCTTGCTGGAGTGTAGGCAGTCACAGAGAATACACATGGTGGTGGTCTGAAAAAACAGCTTGGACATGTGCATTTAAATAAATCAAAAAAAGTGGTTTTATAATGTGTCAGTCTGTAAAAGTGATTTCCAATTGTAAAAAGTGATTTTCACTTGGCCCGAAAAAAAAAGAGCAGTAAGTGTGCTTTCAAAATGGCAAAGAAATGTCGTTTTGGGACTAATGTGAAAAAATGACTCTGTGTGCATAGAGGAATTATAGGCAGAGATTTATTGCGTCTTGCTCTGGTGATTTCACAGTTGCATTAGATGGAAAGGGGGAGCGAATTTTTGGGGGAAGAAGCAGAGTCTTAGCACACACCCATGTGCTTGCCATGTATAGTCATGCACAGTATTTAGAAGCGAGTGGGGTTTTCAGGTTTAAGTCTGTAATGCAAATACATTCAGCATCACTAAGGCTGGTTGCCCTTGCTGGAGTGTAGGCAGTCACAGAGAATACACATGGTGGTGGTCTGAAAAAACAGCTTGGACATGTGCATTTAAATAAATCAAAAAAAGTGGTTTTATAATGTGTCAGTCTGTAAAAGTGATTTCCAATTGTAAAAAGTGATTTTCACTTGGCCCGAAAAAAAAAGAGCAGTAAGTGTGCTTTCAAAATGGCAAAGAAATTTCGTTTTGGGACTAATGTGAAAAAATGACTCTGTGTGCATAGAGGAATTATAGGCAGAGATTTATTGCGTCTTGCTCTGGTGATTTCACAGTTGCATTAGATGGAAAGGGGGAGCGAATTTTTGGGGGAAGAAGCAGAGTCTTAGCACACACCCATGTGCTTGCCATGTATAGTCATGCACAGTATTTAGAAGCGAGTGGGGTTTTCAGGTTTAAGTCTGTAATGCAAATACATTCAGCATCACTAAGGCTGGTTGCCCTTGCTGGAGTTTAGGCAGTCACCGCGAATACACATGGTGGTGGTATGAAAAAAACAGCTTGGACAAGTGCAATTAAATAAATTAAAAAAAAAGGTTTCATAATGTGTCAGTCTGTAAAAGTGATTTTCACTTGCCCCGAAAAAAAAAAGAGCAGTAAGTGTGCTTTAAAAATGGCAAAGAAATTTAGTTTTGGGACTAATGTGAAAACATGACTCTGTGTGCATAGAGGAATTATAGGCAGAGATTTATTGCGTCTTGCTCTGGTGATTTCACAGTTGCATTAGATGGAAAGGGGGAGCGAATTTTTGGGGGAAGAAGCAGAGTCTTAGCACACACCCATGTGCTTGCCATGTATAGTCATGCACAGTATTTAGAAGCGAGTGGGGTTTTCAGGTTTAAGTCTGTAATGCAAATACATTCAGCATCACTAAGGCTGGTTGCCCTTGCTGGAGTGTAGGCAGTCACAGAGAATACACATGGTGGTGGTCTGAAAAAACAGCTTGGACATGTGCATTTAAATAAATCAAAAAAAGTGGTTTCATAATGTGTCAGTCTGTAAAAGTGATTTCCAATTGTAAAAAGTGATTTTCACTTGGCCCGAAAAAAAAAAGAGCAGTAAGTGTGCTTTCAAATTGGCAAAGAAATTTCGTTTTGGGACTAATGTGAAAACATGACTCTGTGTGCATAGAAGAATTATAGGCAGAGATTTATTGCGTCTTGCTCTGGTGATTTCACAGTTGCATTAGATGGAAAGGGGGAGCGAATTTTTGGGGGAAGAAGCAGAGTCTTAGCACACACCCATGTGCTTGCCATGTATAGTCATGCACAGTATTTAGAAGCGAGTGGGGTTTTCAGGTTTAAGTCTGTAATGCAAATACATTCAGCATCACTAAGGCTGGTTGCCCTTGCTGGAGTGTAGGCAGTCACAGAGAATACACATGGTGGTGGTCTGAAAAAACAGCTTGGACATGTGCATTTAAATAAATCAAAAAAAGTGGTTTTATAATGTGTCAGTCTGTAAAAGTGATTTCCAATTGTAAAAAGTGATTTTCACTTGGCCCGAAAAAAAAAGAGCAGTAAGTGTGCTTTCAAAATGGCAAAGAAATTTTGTTTTGGGACTAATGTGAAAACATAACTCTGTGTGCATAGAGGAATTATAGGCAGAGATTTATTGCGTCTTGCTCTGGTGATTTCACAGTTGCATTAGATGGAAAGGGGGAGTGAATTTTTGGGGGAAGAAGCAGAGTCTTAGCACACACCCATGTGCTTGCCGTGTATAGTCATGCACAGTATTTAGAAGCGAGTGGGGTTTTCAGGTTTCAGTCTGTAATGCAAATACATTGAGCTTCACTAAGGCTGGTTGCCCTTGCTGGAGTGTAGCACTCTGGACATGGGCTTTTTAAAAAATCTGAAAAGTGGTTTCATAATGTGACAGTTTGTAAAAGAGATTTTCACTTGCCCAAAAAAAAGAGCAGTTTGTGTGCATTCAAATTGGCAAAGAAATTTTGTTTTGTGACTATTGTGAAAAGAAATGTAGTAATATATTTAAATACAATAAAGGATTTTTTTTTAGTTTTTTTCAGGTATTGCTGAAGAACAGTGAACAAAATTTAAGATGCCTACAAAATCTCGAGTTCAAAAAACGCTAAAAAAAAAACTATATTGGAAGACAACTGGAGGACCAAAGTTAGTAGAAGATGCTCATGTTGGGAAAAAGAAAAAATCTTCTGGTAAGCAGAAAAAACAATTTCTTAAAAAAATATTCAAAACAAAGAAAAATGTACAAAATGTCTGTCCTGGGAAGAATGTAACAAAACGAAGAGAACAGCAAAAAATTGAGAATTTAGTTAATGCAAATATTCCTTCTGCAACTGAAAAGTTTTACATAAACAGAAAAACAGCGTTTAAAGAGATACGTAGAAAAATGTTTCAGAGAAGAGTTATGTCCAATTTGATAAAGGATGTGAAGAAATATAAGCAAAAGGCAAAATATTACAAGAGAAAAAAAGAAATTGAAGCCATTGCAGCAAAAGCATTAGAATTAAAAAGGAAACTATTCATATTAATTTTGAATAGGATGCGTACATTAGATAAAATGGTTAATGTACTGAAATCACAAAGCAAAAGCAAAAGAGTAGTGAACAGAACAAACTTTTGTAAAGTGTTGTTAGGAAAGTGGATGCATAGTTCAAGTAGTGAACCTTTTTTTAATGAAGAGAGCTATTTTCAAAGTAATAGTTTGCTGCATGCAGTTGACACCAGAGGTCGTTCATACGAAGTAAAAAATGGTTGCATAATGGAGAAGGAGATAATGGTTCCAAGAGATGAGGTACAAGTGATGGCAGATGAGGCAATGGGGAGACGTCCTAAAGCCCCAGTGTACACTTGGAATTGTAGTAGTATTTGCACTGTGCGTCAGGAATCTATTGACAGATTTCGAGAGTTTCTAAGAGAATATAGTAAAAAAAGTGTAAAACAGAAGATTAAGGTGCTTCAAAGTCTGGATCCATGCAGAGTGAGAGAGAATACTGGTTTGCAGGGTCATTCTCTGGCTTGTCTATCTAGAAAAGTGTGCAATAGTGTTTTCCATCATTTTAGGATGCTGGCTGTTCATCATACTGAAATGAGAAAGTTTGTGAGACGGTTGTATTTTGCCAAAAGTCCAGCAATAAAGTTAAATGAATTGAATAGGGCTCTGTTCCGAGGAACGGTATCAGATGTAGAGAAGGTTGTTGATGAAATTCAGTTTTGTTACTTTGGTCCTGAACAAAACAGTGCAGAGAAGGACACAGTAAATGAGGAAGAAGTGGAAGAGAATGTAGAACCTTCTGTAAGTAAGACATTTAATGATCACATAACAAAATTTGCAATAGTCTCTAATGAAAGACCAAATGTTACTTGTATTTGTTGCCGCAGAACTCATTATAGAAAACAAACTAGGAATGTTGATCTCTACAGAAAGAGTGAAAATGAAGATAATTATAAGTGGATGGATTTTGCCACATATATATTTCTTGAAAATTGTTTTGAATTGGGTGAAGATCAGCGTATTTGTAAATACTGTTACAACAAGTTAGAGGAAAATAGAATGCCGACCAGAGCTGTACATAATAATTTAGAATTGGATGGTATTCCTGCTGAACTTTCTGAATTAAATACATATGAGTCTATACTCATTCAATGTGTTCATCCGTTCCAGACCATAGTACGTATGGAGCCCAAAGCTGGTAAATTACCTCCTTCAGATTTACTGAGAGGTTTAAAAGGTAGAGTGGTGTATTTGCCCTTGGATTTGAAAAAAAATATGGAAACTATTGATGCGGATACTTTGGAAACTGAACCATTAATTATTCTGGTTAATGGTGTACCTACAAAGAATAAGAAGATTTGGCAGGAGCTGGTAGATGTGCGGAAAGTACAAAGAGCAAATTTGTATTTGAAAAAAAATAACAAATGGTATGAATCAATTTATATAGAAGAAGAAGAAGAAGACGAAGATTTTCAAGAAGACACAGAAACACCAACTGGACAAATTGAAAAAGTGGACAAGACAAAGGAAGAAGAAATTTATGAACATTTTAGCATACATCCTCTTCATTCGAAAGAAGTTATGGGAGACAATATTGATCTCTTTCAGATGAAGAAAGCAAAAGGAACTCCCGTCAGTGTATGGGAGGAGAGCTTGGAAGCTCGATGTTTTCCCCAGCTGTTTCCTACGGGAAAAGGAGGACGATACGATGAACGTCCAGAACAGATTCCAGCTTCAGAGTATCGGACTACAAGACTATATGCTGAAGATCCCAGATTTCGACAAAGTATTCCTTATTTGTTCCATCTTTTATTTGAAAGCGACTTGTCTGCACTGTCTTATGCAGTAAATCACATTTTAAAAAGTGGAGTACATTTACAAAATGTGTCTGCTAAGGATTTTATGGAGAAAGTGCAGCACCGAGATGATCATTTGGAAACACAACTGATCAATCTGATGGCTTGTCAGCGTGGGACAAATGAATATTGGTACCGACGCCATGGTGAACTAAAATGCATGTTACGCAATTTAGGAACACCAACATGGTTCCTTACCCTAAGCTGTGCCGAGTACGCTTGGGATGATTTACTGGATTTTCTACGAGAGGCCAATTCAAACATTAAAAACATCGAATACAAGACAGCAGGAGAACTGTGCTCATTGGATCCGGTTAATGTTTGCAGATATTTCAATCATAGATTTGAGGCTATGATGTCCTTCATCTGCAATAAAAAAAATCCACCCCTTGGAGAAGTAGTGGATTTCTTTTGGAGAAAAGAGTACCAGGCAAGAGGTGCTCCTCATATTCATATGCTGTTGTGGATCAAGGATGCCCCAAAGTTTGGAACAGATACTGATGAAGCAGTGTTATCTTACATTGAAGAATATGCAACATGTGGTATACCAAAAAGCACAGAAGAGAACAAGTTAAAGGAGCAAGTTTTACGTTTCCAAAGTCATCGGTGTGGAAAATACTGTCGACGGAAATACAAGAGCAAAGAAAAATACTACACTAAATGTCGATTTGGATTTCCTAGACCTGTTCTTTCAAATGGAAGAGTAAACAGTTTTATGTCAGCTGTGAGACATACTATCACAAGAAAATCACCTAAGAATACCTACAACCTTAAAAGAAAAGAAGAATCAAAAAATATAAATGACTACAACCCAGTCATTTTATCCATGTGGAACGCTAACATGGATATACAGTATGTAGCTGACAATTCCATTGCTGTTGCACGATATGTAACGTCTTACATTACGAAATCAGAAAAAACAGAATTGAAGGAAATGTGGGAAGAGATTTCTCACGAGAAGACTGTCAGTAAGAAGCTGTACAGTTTCAGTTTGAAGATGTTATCGCATCGAGAAATTGGATCCTACGAATGTTCAGATAGGTTATCTTCTGCAAGTCTCTACTCGAAGTCAAGAAGAATAATTTGGGCAAGTTTAGGCCTTGCAGCAATGAGAAATCGGGTACTGAAATCTGTTGGAGAAATTGAATATTTGGCCGAGAATGACCCAGAAAGTACAGATATATTGAAAACAAACATGTTGGACACATATTATCCCAAGAGAAGTCATCATCTGGAGAACATGTGTCTCTATGAAGTGTTGCAGAACTACATTTATTCACGGAAAGCTGCAGAAGACATTAATAATGGAAAATATAAAGTTGTTGGTGAAGAAGGATGTTTGGTGAAGCAAACCAAAGGAAGTTTGATAAATCACCGGAAGCTGAGTTGCGACACTACCGACAAGAAAGAATTTTACTACTTGGCTCTTTTACAGTTGTTTAAACCATGGCGTACAGAGGATGAACTACTGGGAGAATTTCAAAGCTATGAGGATTCATTTAATGCTTGCAAAGACAGCATACAATGCAATACATTCACAACTTATCTGCAAATGTTAAATGAAGAAATTGAACAGGAAACTACAATTGCAGCAGAAATAGCTAGAGACAGTTCTCAGGACAGCCAAAGTTCAGGAACACACAGTCAAGATCCCCTAGGACAACCAATCGTTGAAAATGAAGCATCAATAGCCATGAATGAAGTGGAAACAGCTATGAATCAAGCTCAAGAAGAATTTATAGACTTAGAAAATTTGGAAAGACAACTGAATCAAGAGCAGCAACAAATTTATGAAGAGATCAAAAACAAAATTGATCACGGATTTCTACATGTAAAAAAAGAGTGCTCATGCACATCATTTCATCCAATCAGGATGTATGTAAGCGGACAAGCTGGCACTGGAAAAAGTTTCCTAATTAAAGTCATCAGAAGCTACCTAAAGCAAAAAACGGATTCTACTTTGTCTTGTGTGGTTACTGCTCCAACTGGGTTAGCAGCATATAACATAAAAGGAATCACCTTACATCGTTTGCTAATGTTACCAGTGGAGCATGAGAACAAAATACAATTCAACAAGCTAACTGGAGAAGCATCCTTGGAAGTTTCACGAGTATTGAAGAAGATGCAAGTTCTCATTATTGATGAGGTGAGCATGGTATCAAACTTAATGCTTGCCTTTGTGCATTTAAGAATGCAGCAAATTTTGAAGACAGACTATGACGTGTTATTTGGTGGAAAACACGTCATAGTTTTTGGAGATCTTTTGCAACTTACTCCAGTTAAAGGACAACCAGTGTTTAATACTGTGACACATGAAGACACGAAGAAGTCATTGGGAAGCATCGGTAATACAAATATTTGGTCCTTCTTTGAGTACAAGGAACTTACAACTAATATGAGGCAAGCAAACGATGAAGAATATGGAAGTATTCTGAAAGATATCAGGATTGGACTACTCACAGAAGCTGGCAAAAAAGCATTACAGACTCGGCTGCTACATAATTTATTTCAAAAGGAAGAAATAGTTGCAGAGAAGATATACAAGAACATTGCAGAAAACAAAAGTGTCATCTGCTTAATGCCTACTATACGTGAATGCTCAATATTCAATGAGGAGCTTTTGAAATTGGAAAAGGAAGATATCAGGAAATTGGAAGCAGTGGACAAAATTGAGGATGGAAGAATTACTGTCACAGTAACAGGCAAACTGAAAAATAAATTGGACTCACTAGAGAAGAACATCTCCAAAACAGCTGGATTAGAAAAAAATCTATATGTTTGCATGAACTGTAGAGTGTTTTTAAGGAGAAATTTGGATGTTGAGAAAGGTTTAGTTAATGGAGCGATGGGAAGAGTTGTGGGTTTTATTAATTATCAGAAAAAAGAAGGAATTGAATGTTTAAAAATAAAATTTGATCAGATAGATGAAGTTAAAGATATTTGTCGTTGTACAGTTCGTTTTATGCTTGTGAAATACTTATATGTACGTAGGAAGCAGTTTCCGTTTTCTCTAGCATATGCTGTAACTATTCACAAGTCTCAAGGATTGACTGTAGATTGTGCATTTGTGAACATTGGTTCAACTGTGTTCAAAGAAGGTATGGCATATGTTGCTTTGTCACGAGTCAAAACATTATCAGGTTTATTCATGATAGACTTTGAAGAATCAAAAGTTAGTGCTGATACAAATTGTGTAAAGGAGTATAATAGATTAAGAAGAAGCTATGCTCCTCATTTAGGTCAGTATTCTGTGTTGGAGAAACGTGTAGTTTCTCGTAAAAGAAAAAATGAGAATATCTGTAGTGAAGATGTAGAGAAGAGGAAAAAAAAGAGGAGTGATGTAATTGCAAGCAAAAAGAAAAAGGAAAATGAAGAACAGGTTGTAGGATGTCATTTTGAAAATAGCTCTGGTGTCAACTGCTACGCAAATGTAGTGCTGAATGTTGCATTTTATCTGGAAAGTTTGCAAGAGCAGATAATAGTAAATCAGGGAAAAAGATTCTGTTCAGAGCTGAGTCTCCTTTTTCAAAAGTTGAGTAAAGATAAAACTCAAATAGAAAGTGCTACTGACATTAGAAAACTTTTAGATGTATGTTCAGGACGAACACAGTTTTCTCAAAATGAACAGCAAGATGCACATGAATTTTTGATGTATTTTCTTCAGGTAGTGGAAAAAGAAGGAGTTCCCATTGACATTTTTTTTGGTCTCTCTTATAAATGGGAACATAGTTGTGATAATTGTTATAATATATGTGGCTCTATTGTTGATAATGAAAGGTTTATTTATTTGACATTGCCAGAGAGTAAAACAGTCACTTTTGCAAAATTAGTTAAAGATGCTAATCATAGCATGAAATGTGGTGAGTGTAATTCTGACATGTTTTCAACATTAATTTTAAAGGAATATGGACAGTATGTAATTTTAATGATGCAACGATGTAGAGCTGATGGTTCAAAATTGGATACTTTAATAAAGAAGTTTACAGGACAGCAATTATCAATTTCAGGAAAAACTTTTGTAACTGTTGCAATAATTTTCCATGATGGACCTACTGTTACTTCTGGACATTACACAGTTTATCTAAAATGTGAAAAAGGCTGGACACTGTGTAATGATTCCCAATTGATTTTCAAACAACGTTTGCCTTTTGATTTAGCAAATTCCTATCTAATCTTCCTGAAACCTAAATTTTAGAGAGACTTGGCAAGATCTGGACAAAATAATTTTACCATTTTACTGGATTACCATTGCAATTTTGTAAAAAAAAGATTTTTAAAATTATCGTTTGGCCTAATGGAAAGATAACCAATTGTAATGTGGACTTTTTTAATTTTTAATGCAATTTTGAAAAACCAATAATTTAGAGATTATCGGTAACTTCTGCACATTTTAAATTTTGGAATGTTATTGGACTGCCATTGGAAATTTTTTCAAAAATGATTTCAAAAATTACTATTTGGCCATGTGGAAAAGTAACCAATTCTATTGTGGACTAAATAAATTATTCAAAAAATTTTCGTGAACCAAAATGTTACAGAGAATCGGTGAGATCTGGACAAATTAAACTTTAGAATTTTATTGGATTTCCGTTGGAATTTATTCCAAAAAAAAAATTAAAATTACTATTTGGCCTAAAGGAAATGAAATCAGATGTATTTTGGAGTTATTTGAGATATAATATTGTGATTATAGTTCTGAAACAAACATATCAGACGGTATTTTAAAGAAATAAGTATTGGTATTAGATGATATTTTTTTACAATATTATGCATTTCTATAATGTTAAGTTTAATTAAAAAAAGAATCAGGGCTTTTTTAATACAATCTTTGTGATTGGTATTTTTTTTTGCCCGCTGTAAAATGATGAATGCAATTGCTTTCACAATTTATAGTGAAATGCAATATATTCTGAAAACAGCAAAAATAAGGCAAAAAGATTTTTTGGTAAAAAATGTAAATATGTGTACTGTATTATAAAATGTTTAAAAAATATTAATACTTTTTTCTTTTTTTCCAGATAGATATAGAAAATTTTCGAAAACTACAAACATTTTTAAAACTATTTTTTAAAAAAAGAAATGAATAAATATTTTTTCAGTGAGTATGGTAAGTCAAAAATAATAATTGTAGTCTCTCAAGGACAATGTAATGTGATAAATGATTTTTAGTGTTTTTTTTAAAAAATAAAAAAAAAGTACGCGCACCGTACGCGTACGGTAAAAAAAAATAAAAAAAAGTTTTTAAAAACATATGTAAAAAAAAGATGAAAGATACGGTTGGCTCTTAAAAGAACCGTTGTGTTCATGCAGGGACAGAGGAAAGGAAGCATGGGAAAATTATTCAAAGCGACAAATGTGCTGATCTATTTTGTTGTTCACTAGGGAAACACTGGTCTCCCTATGGCAAATTAGATCTTTACAAAATGTGCAATGAATATCAACCTTCCGAAATCGAGGGTTCATTTCCAGAGGGCCAGCAAAAGGAGATTCTCCCCCCACAGACGAAGGGCTCACCTGACCTGCAGAAGAAGGAGTAAGCCCTGCAGGTGATGGTCCAGGCTGAGCTGCTGTGGATGTACTGGCTCGTCTTTCTGAAGAGTTACCTCCAAAAAGATGACCATGTGTCCTTCTGTGTACATCCTGGAGGTGTCTCTTCATGGTGTGATTCCCAAAGGAATACTTCCTGTTAGGATTACCTCTAGAAAGTACACGCTGACACAGCTTGCAAGTAACTAAGGGTGCATTCACCTTTTGCTGGCCTTCTGGAAAAGTAAAATAATCCCAAACATAAGAAGGCTTTTGTTTCCTCGATCTCTGCCTCAAGACAGTGCTGCTAGTGCTAGCCTCACTCTCAGAAGAGCTCTGCTGTTCTGCCATCGTATCCCAAAGACAAACCAGCTCCTTCTCCCAAGGGATCACAAGCAGAAATGAGGGGAATGGGTGTGGTGTAGGAGAGTTCTAGAACTGAAAGTAGTTTCAACCAATCAAAAGTTGTGTTTCAAGATCACATGACCTACCGTACGCTTACGGTACGCTTACGGTACGCTTACGGCAAAAAGTACGCGTGCGCGTAAAAAAGACACGCGCTTGCGCGCATGCGCATAACAGTCACTCCCCGGCACTTCCGCGTAACGTGCGCGTGTGGCGTAAGCGTCCCACGCAAAGTGCGTAACTATACGCAAGCAGCGTAGATAGATTACGGACGTTGCGTAAACCGTACGCTTACCGTGAGCTTACGGTACGCGTACCAAAAAAAAAATAAAAAAAAAAAAAAGAACTGGAAATAAATTTTACATGTTTATTTTAAAAAATATATTAAAAAAAAATATTTAAGGATTTAAAAAATTAAAGCATAGTCTTTATAAAAGGTAAGAAAATTAAATAAAAAATATGTTTGAAAAAATTGAAGAATAAAAAAAAAATTAGCATTTAAAAAACCTTGCAAATTCACTGAAAAAACCATGGGTTTCACACACGTTATAGTTAGGAATTAGCATTTAAAAAACCTTTGAAATTCAGTGAAAAAACCATAGGTTTCACACACGTTATAGTTAGGAATTAGCATTTAAAAAACCTTAGAAATTCAGTGAAAAAACCATAGGTTTCACACATGTTATAGTTAGCTGGACATTTTACTCGTAACTCGTATGAGTGACTATGTGTGTGAGTAACTCTATGGATGAGTGGCATTGTGTAACAGGATGTATAGGTGTATGAGTACATATGATGAGTGAGTACATGTATGAGTGACTGAATTGGACTGTTGGTGAATGAGTGGATGTGTATGTTGATCTTAGAATTACTGTAAAGGTTGTTTTAACTGGTATTGGTATGTCCATTGTTTTGAACATTGTAGTTTCTATTTTTGAATGTGTGTGTCAAAGGTTATATTAGGGGAAGAGGAGGTCTGCCACTCTATCACAAGGATGATGTCATCAGTGAGGTCATCAGTGATGTCATTTGAGATGTCATCAGTGATGTCATGAGTGATGTCAATGACCATGTCATGAGTGATGTAATATGTGACGTCATCAGCAGTGCATTGCGGGCGCGCGAGTTATAGTTAGCTGAACTAACTATAACGGGGCAATTTCATTGGTTTTTTACGAGTAAAATGTCCAGCTAACTATAACATGTGTGAAACCTATGGTTTTTTCACTGAATTTCTAAGGTTTTTTAAATGCTAATTCCTAACTATAACGTGTGTGAAACCTATGGTTTTTTCACTGAATATATATATATATATATATATATATATATATATATATATATATATATATATATATATATATATATATTAAAGCTCCAGTTTTGCCCAAGCAATGAGCTCCACTCCATAACGGAAAAAGGTAACAAACCTTTATTCAGGGTATAAAATGCAGGTGGCTGCTGAAAACAATTGACAGCCGTTCCTTGGTATAGCCTGATGCGTTTCAAAAGTCCTTTTTTCTTTTTCAAAGGCTGCATGTGGAACAGGTTACGTGCAGTTCAGGACTTCTTTCCCATTTTATACGGCAGAATTCCACGCCCCCAGATGGGCCAGTCAAATGACCTCGCAGAGCCTTATGGGAATAGTGGTCCCGGTAATTCAAGTCCACAGATGGTAGCACTATTTACTGTCCATGATATTTACAAGCCCACAGATGGGCCTCTGCAGTCAGCGCATGTTTTCATCCCACGCCGGTATTCCATCAAAGCGGCTCGGTGTATCCAATGCCACATGGCCCCCTCACATCGCGGGGTGGTGCACGCTCGGCAGCGGGGCTGCCGCCTCATATTAAAGGTCCTGTTTTGCCTAAGCAATGAGCTGCACTCCATACAGGCAAGAGGTAACAAACCTTTATTCAGGGTATATGAAAGAAGCCACCAGCATCTTTGGACTTGCAGAGATAACTGCAGAACTTCTAAGGTCTAACTGATGTAGTCAAGAGCGCTCCAGCGGGAGATGCGGATGCTGGTTGTGAGAAACCAGGACCTGTTTGCGGTGTCCCCCCACTTTTTGCCCCCATTTTGACTACTAGATGCTGGTTTTCTGTTTCTGATTGTGCCCTGTGCCCTGCTAACCAGACCCAGGTCCGGTGCTCTGATTAAAAGTGCATGGTAATTAGGTATAATTACAATTGGTACTAACAACCTACCTGTAAGTCCCAAGTATAGGTAGGCCATGTAGATCTAGAGGGGTATTTGATTTAATGCACTGAAGTGTGCACTACTGTGATGCCTGCTCTCATTTATAAAACCAGCCCTGCCTTGCAGCTGCTATTACCTTAAATTATATGCACATTTGACATTGGAATTAATGGCACTTCCAAAGTCTCAAACTACCTTATTCTTTCATAAAGGTTACCCCTAAGGTCTCACCAAAGTACCACAGCGGTAATGTTCTTTGTAACTATAAGCAGGGACATTCTGTTTTATATGCCCTGTTGAGGGAAAAACTGCCAATTTTATTTTTCCCATTGTAGCACTATGGCTCGATAGGCTAACATGGAAATACTTTATTAATGTATAATCACTGAAAGGAGTTAGCTAAAAATATAACTCAATAACTTGAAAGAATAGCTGTGATAATTCCAACAACTTGCCACTGTTTGATTTGTTATTACAGAAAACACGTTACAGAACTTTCTTTTCTGGAAGCCAAAATCTAGCTTTCCAGCTGCCCTCTCCTGATCGGCTAGCCTATGACAGGCTGAGCCAAGCTGTCCTAATGAAGCGTACAGTGGCCTGCTAGAGAGACAAAGGATTTCCTGAGGGTGGAGAACTGCAGAAGGCAGAAGGCAGAATGAGGGTGGAGTAGTCAGGCTGGTCTTCATAGGGAGAATTACACAGGACAGCACAGACTCACCCCCACAACCTACACCCTCAGCTACACAGTAGTCCCTGTCATTAAATAAGTGAAGGAGTGGGAAGGGAAATGTTAGATGATCTTAGCCACACCAATGGGTTGGCTTAGTCTGATCTAACCTGCTAAGTGAACGTTTCTCCGATTTAGGTTTTAGAATAATAGTGCTTCCAGGGACAAGAATATGCCACACTTGGGAAGTATGTTGAGTTTTAACGGGGAAACCCATATAAAACTGCTATGACCTGGGTCATTATTACAGTACAATCGAAAAATGGTCATGATAGCAGTTATCAATAACGAAATTTACACAAGAACATTCACCACTAGTTGCTTTTTGTGATTACTGAATCATATTTAATAAACAGATTTAAAAAAAAGGTCGAGATGCATCAAATGCGATATTAAGCCAAAGCATTTGTTGGTCGCAACGTAGTTGCTCCAATGAATTTCAGTACGATAGATATTTACAGTGCTCTTTGGGTGAGAGAAAAAGGGAGAAGTCGGGTAGGTGGTGGTGAATCAGTGAGTGAGGGACAGGGTATAGTGATATAAATACATCACTCTTGCACGGGGTACAACCTTTACAGCCTAATACATGTCAATAGTTCCTAAGTGTATACATAGCTCAAGTGTACATTTTGTTTGTCAAAGTCAGTACTTTGAGCTTGTATAATGGTTGTATGTTGTCGACGTTTCGATCCCTTGAGGTAGAGGGTTATTTCTGCCCTCACGGTGGGGTCTTCATCAGGAGTGAGAAGAGCACCTGTGAACAATCAGAAACGTGTGTAAAAAAAGTGGCGATGAAGGAACGTGGGTGAATGTTCAAGGGAATGGGATACTTAAACTACTTATGTTGACACTGTGTAATTCAGGTCAAGTAGAGCTCAGATGTAGCTTTGTCTTTAAAGGCAGCTCACGAGGTTGATGAATCTCTTGTGTAAGGGAATCAATCGGCACCCACTCTAAAGGAAAGAGAGAGGGTTGTCAGGGTACTACTCAAAGAGGAAAGCAGATAGTCAGGCTATGTATAAGAGACTTAGTAAAAAAGGGGGGGAGCGCACAATACCGGTGGGGTATTGGGGCTCCGATAGAAGGTCTAGGGGTTTGACGACCTTTGCAGTACCTGGTCAAGGTGGATCGTGTCGCAGTGCTTTTCATGTGAGGTCTATTCCGGGCATTCGAGCACCACATTATGGGTGGGGGGAAAGAAACTCCTTCAAAACACTCCTAGGCCATTAGGTGGCGGTATGAGGCTGTAATGGTAGCATTGGGCCACGTTAAATGTGACAGCAAGCACACGATTTACATGTGAGGCCTAATCCGGGCATTGGAGCACTACATTATTGGGGAGGAAAATCCTTACATAATCCTTACAAAAACATTTGTAAGTCATTAGTTCTCACTATGTGTCTGTAATAGTAGTGATGTGCCACGTTCAAAGTGATGGCGAGCGCACAATATCGATGGGAATCAGAGCTGGGGTGGAGAGGTTTCAAAAACATCCTTACAAAATCCTTACAAAACACTCATAGGTCATTAGGTGACAGTATGAATCTTTAGTGGTAGTGATGTGACACGTTCAATGTGACGGTGAGCGCACAATATCGTTTGGAATTGGAGTTCGGATGGAGAGATTTAAAGAAAACCAGCATGGAAACTACATAAAGCTTGGGAACATTAAAGTCACGGGATGATTCATGACCCGCAAGCAGGTGCGAAATCTAATGGAAACCCTTAGTGATAATAAATAGATAGCGAGTGAATGGAGAGCGCTTACCTGATCGACATACGTTCAGATCGGTGGTGATCACGAATGCAGCAATCTGCGCTAGACATATCAGGATGTGACCGTGTACATACACCGTGAGGTGCAGCCACTGGGTGCTGCCATGAGGGCTCAACAGCCAACGGCCAGTAGCAAGCGATGATTGACGTCATAGGCAAAAGCGGTGAATGTCAGTCAGTGAGACTGGAAGGCGAAAGGGCTGATGTGTGCGTGCTGGTTTGAATAGTTGGATGCGATGGAGTTACCTAGCGTTTGGATGTTATGTGAAAGCTGTACAACTTTATAGCACAGACAATGAGTAACAGATAACATGCCTGGTTATGGTGTCATTGCATACACATAGACGGGCAAAAAAAATTATAAAATATTGTGGGTGTGCCCCTGATAACTTTACATATAAACTAGAAAATATGCTGGATTGATTAGCATATGCACAGTAAGTATGGAGCATGGCATGGAGAAAGTCACTGAACAATTCAGGGGAAAGACCCATTTTATGTGTGTGGTAGGTGTGTAACCACAAAATTGCAGATCATGGCAGAAATTAGGATTATCAAAAATGCATTATTCATTGGAAAGTCCTGCCAACTGCGTGTTGGTGGTATCTAGCTCGTTTAGGCCATTAGTCACAGTGTCCTAATGGTACATCCATTTACACTCCCTCAAATTGAGGATGGGGCCAAGGTCCCCACCGCATTGTCCCAGGGATACTTTCTCAAGTACTACCCACTTTATTGATTCAGGTGTGTGTGTGAGGTTAGTAAAATGCTCAACCAGTGGAGCCTCTATTGTTTTACATCGAATTCTGCTACAGTGTGGTAGGATTCGTGTTTTGATCTTTTGTCACGTTTGTCCAACATACAACTGGTTGCATGGGCAAAGGATAGCATAGATGACATCACTAGAATTGCAATTTGTGTGTGCTTTGAGTTCGATAGTGGGGTGTTTGTAGCAAAAAGTTTTAGTTTCCATGGTCATTTTACACGCCTTCCATTTGGTACACTTATAGTGACCCACTATTTCAGGTAGGTTCCACATTCTTTGGATAGTCTGTTTGGGCGACATGTCCAACAGTGAGCGGACCACATGGTCTCTGATGTTTTTGGCCTTTTTGAAAGCATGCATTGGAGGGTCATTAACCTCCAAATCGTCTGAAATTAAACCCCAGTGTCCATTAATGATCCTTTTAATGTCATTGCTTCTAGTGCAGAATGTAGTTATACAGATCATTCGGTTGGAGGGTCATTAACCTCCAAATCGTCTGAAATTAAACCCCAGTGTCCATTAATGATCCTTTTAATGTCATTGCTTCTAGTGCAGAATGTAGTTATACAGATCATTCGGTTATTTTCAGTTTGGTGTTCTTCAGGTGTAAGCTGTGTCACTCTGTTATTGTACCAAGCCCTTTTGCATGCTCTTTTCACAAGTCTTTTGGGAAGTAAGCACCATATCTGAGGGTGGCACTCTGCATCTCATTGGTCAGTGGTGTCCCCCTGCTTGTCGCCCATTAACACTGAATAAATATGAAAGAGATGCCAAGCAACTCAGATCTACTGCCTGAAACAACAAGGAGAAAAGGACTGCTCTGCTGCAACCCTGACCTGCATCCAAAGTACTACACTCTGAAAGACTGCACCTGCTGTTCAATCTGGCAATACTGCCCTATACATTTTGCCTGGCTTTACAAGGATTATGGAGTGGACTCCCTGCAAACTAAAGGCTACAGAGCCCACCTGCACATCAGCTCAACCAAGAAGCCCCCATCCAGGAGTGCGTCCATGGACTTTTGTTAAGGATTTGGCCAGGCACATTGTGGGAATTGGAGTTCTATCATCCCAAGGACCATCTTGGAGCTTCTAGACCCATGGATTGCTGTTTTGACACTTTGAACCCAGAAGAGGAACTTCAGGAAAAAGTTGCAGAAGTTTGGAGAAATATGGAGCAACCTTTGGAAAAAATTCATGAGGTGACCGACCTGATGTCAAGAGTCAAGTCGGCGATATCGAATCGTAACTTTGCCTGGATTTCAGTTTCATTCCAGTCAAAGCTCTGGAGCTCAAGACTTCCAGGAGTCTTGTGCTAGACAAAGCTGACAAAGCAACTGCGAATCCTGCCTGCTGGAGAGGCCCGCTCGATGTCAAAAGAAAATCCTCCAGAAAAGTTTCTAAGTGCAAAGATAACATTTTGACCAAGGCCTCCCACTGAGTGTATTAGACCAGGGCTCCATCAGGATTGGCATCAAACTTTGACTTTGTCCCGGTTAGGCGTGGCCAGATGTCCCAAGTTTGGGCTATTGTTTTTCAAGCTCTAAAAGTATTTATTCTTTCAAAATTCATATCTCTGGTTCCCTACATTGGATTTTTGTCATTCTAATGTCTGTTTGTTCATAACAATGTAAACTATCTTTCTAAATTAGTGTTGGATCTTTATAGCGTATTGTGTCTTAGCTATTTAATGTATTGTTCTTTTAAATGCTTTACAAACCTTTCTCCTAAATTAAGCCAGCCTGCTCATTGCCAGCTACTAAGGGTTGAGTAAGGGAATAATTTATTGAGACCTTGCCTGACCCTTTTATTGTGTTTGCAGCCTTATTATTAGTGCTTGGTCCTTACTTATCTCTACTAATAATCCACTTCCCAACACTGGTCCACTAGAACAAGCAAGCAACACAAGCCCTCTAGAGAAGAGAGGCGATGTGAGAAGGACTTTGAAATATGAACTGCCTACTGATGAGCTGATGGAGAGACCTTCATCTCAACATTCCTTGAAAGTGGGTCCTTGAGTATGAATGGTCTAAGTCCGCGCTAGGACTGGCCACCACAATGTGCTATGTGCCTGGATCAGGAAAAGGACATCAGGATTCAGTTCTGACCTCAGACAACCTTCAGACATCCTTTGGGGTCTAACATACCGTCTGCCCATACTTCATATGATTATGATATTCAAAGTCCAGGAGAATTTGTCTTCTTCTACTTTAATGCCCAGTGTCCATTTCTAAGGTTTTCTCTTTCCCTGCTACTGTGTAGACCCTTTCTCCCCCTGGCTAGAATATCCTAAGGATCTTTGTATAATGTCTTTTCTAAAGGGATACCGAGAGCATGGTTGGAGGATTGTTGCAAAAAGTTAATTTCAATAGGTTTTCACTGTGCTAATCCCTGGTGAGCCCCCCTTACAGCACATAGATCAATGGGTTGTATGATTACACTTAGATTGGAATCCTCCTCTGCTATTCCTCATACAGAGCATATACTAACACTGATTGTATACTTCCTATTTATTTTGGTTGCTTCTCTTCTCACCGCTCCCTTTTTTTTCTTTTTTTATTGTCTAAGATAATTTTTAAGCAATCAATCCAAATGACATATGATTTAAATACATTAAGCACATTACACAGGGGATTACACCACCTTACAATCAAAGCCCTTACAGATTACAGGGTAGCAAATAAGAGATGTCCATCCTACATAAACGTTAAATAAATACATGAATGATAAGGAATCAGCTGCACCGGAGCTGTATTATTACAGCACAACACAAAGACTAACTGTGAATACATTGCAAAAGTAATGAAAGGAGAAAGAATATAAAGAAAATACAAACTAAATAACCTCAGATCATCCTATTGGTCGCAAGTGAACTGTTCCATATGCATTCAAATTTCTTGATGGAGCATAATCCCCTGGTCAAGGCCATTGACAGTTTCCTCTCATAAATTTCCTTCATGATTGCCCGCCACTCCGCTACACTTGGAGGCATTTGAGAGATCCATGCACTAGCTATTCACAACCTGCCCGTCACTATAATAACAGATATTAGACGTCATAAGCTTAGATATGCCTCGGCCCTGAATCCAAGCATAATCTCCTCGTGAGTAAATAGTTAATTCCAGGCCAAGACAGATCTTAATGGCCTGGATCACTTCTACCCAAAACCTTTAAAATCAAGTTCAGACTGGAGCATAGACCAATATAGTAAGATAGTTTTTTTGAATTTGCTGCTTTGTTGTGAACATTTTGAAACCAGAACTGTCCGATTTTTTTTGTCTAATTTAGTGGCCGTCAAAATGTGTTCACGAGTCCTAGTGTAGGCTCTGGTTATGGTAAGATCAAGAATATCAGGAGTGTATCCTCGGTTACTGAACCGTTGAAGCATGTCATTGGTATTCTTGGTAGGTTTGGCGGGATTGGAAGTGATCCCTTTCACTCTGAGTATTTGAGAATAAAGCAGATGCTTTTTTAAGGAGTATTGATGAAAACTTTGAAAGTGTAATAGGTTGTTGCGATCAGTCTCTTTCCTGTAGGTATAGGTTTGCAAAGTAGTACCTGTGCTCACCACAGATACATCCAAGAAGTTTATCCCAGAATCACTGATGTTGTGAATGAGCTCAATACGGTCGTTGATTTTGTTAAACTCATTAATAGCCATTGACAGTTCCAAATGAGTGCCTCTCCATAACAAAATAATGTCATTGATGTATCTGACATACATCGCCAAGTTGTTAATACAAGGGTATGTTGATAGTATATGATCAAGTTAAAATTTTACATAAACAAGAGACTACACTGCATAAATAAACTCTGTGTTCCTCAATAAACTAAGTCAAGTGATTCAAGCCTAGAGACAATCAAAACACACAAAGTGAATCCTACTCATATGAGCCGCAGTATAGACACACATCCTTTCATTGATAGCATTCCTAGAATCCAACTGCAATGAACACTTTGTCAGGTGTGCAAAGTGTTATACAAATGCAATTACAACATAATATAAGTTGTAGGCATAAATGTGAGGATCATGTTCTTCTCATGTCAATATAGTATTCCTATGGTGATGGGTTAGGCTCATAGTTACGAGCATTGTTCTGTAGTTTCTAAGTGTAGTTTTATGAATTGCATTAAATGTATTTCGAAAAAAAGTCAATTTTCTCTATTTGATTGACTGCATCAAAATAATTTCAATACAACGGAGTGAAGTGACACACACAGCACAATGAATGGTCTTATAATGGCCAAATAAGTTAAAGAGTGGGATCTGCAGCATCATACTGTTATAGCTTGCGGACTTTAGGATGTCTTTGTTTGCTATGCCGCTGGATACAATTTAAGTGTTTCATTTATGAGAGTTTGATTCATCTTTATCTCATATGCCTCTCCTATCTTCAAGTACCAAGAGGATATATCGAAATATACCCATGGTTATAGTTTTCTGAGAATCTGAGACCATATCAAAGAGATGATTAGAGTAAATTGTTATGCAAGGTAATAAAAGACAGGAGGCATATTAATGTGAATGTATGGCCAGTTGAGGAAGGCAGCTCTTCTTAAGAGTGTGATGCATTGCTGAGCAGCAAGGAGTTGCTATGTGAGAAAACAGTTTGGAGGGGGTAGAGTACCTTGAATAGGTGGCTGAATCATTTCAACAGACTGCTGAGTCGAAAGGGTATTGAGGCGGACAAAGAACAAGCATTGCAAAGTCAATAGGGCTTGCCTATGCAAGAGATACTGGCTACTGGCTTTGACAATGTCTTTAAGCCAAGTTCTGCTGTAGCACAGCTGCAATGCATCTAAGCTAAAAGTTAGAATAAAGCACTTTGACATGGCCAGCACAGGCCACGTCTTAACGCTTTAAATCCTGGTGGAAGGGGATGGGGCGAGTAGCAATGGAACTGGAAGGATGGGCAAGCAGCAATGGTGTATAGGGATGTTAGAGGGTAAGCAACAACAGCAGGGTAAACACAAAATGCGCTATGATGAGGCTACCACTGGCCATGTCATATTTCTTTTTATTCTGGCATGAGGGGCCAGGGGGTTACCCAAGCATGAATAACGGGGCAAGCAACAGACAAGGGGCTAATGACAGACTGCAGGGCAATCAAAAGACAATGATAGATGCAAAAAACTGTGGGTCAAGCAACACACTATAGCGCTATGATGCAACTATCACTAGCTGCATCATGTTGCTTATCCTTGATGGTGCAAGGTGGTAAGCAATTGTAGGGTATGGGGAAGATGTGGCAAGCAATGTTGGAAGGATATTAAAGTGCAAATAAAAACAACAGGGCAAGCAACACAAAAAAGCAGAAGGAATCAGTTAGTGCTGGCTCTATCATGGCAGTTTTTATTCTGGCGGGAGAGGGTGGGGATAAGTGCAAGCAAAAATGACGTGTCTAGCAACCTACAGCAGGACAGGTAATAGACAAAGGGGCAAGCTCAAACAACAGGGTAAACAAAAACACAGAAAAAGGGAGAAGGCCTGAAAACATACTCTTCTACAACCAAAAGAAAAACAGTTCCTCCAAAGCCTGATAGGCAGT
Organism: Triturus cristatus; assembly: GCF_964204655.1. Taxonomy (NCBI): domain Eukaryota; kingdom Metazoa; phylum Chordata; class Amphibia; order Caudata; family Salamandridae; genus Triturus; species Triturus cristatus. The sequence continues at coordinate 164,679,307 of NC_140585.1, forward strand.
GTAAGGACAGACACTGAAAAAAGGTAGCAGTACTTGGGCCACACTCCAGGGAATGGAGAAAACATTAGGAGGAAGTGAAGGCAATACACACTGACTGAGGAGAAGCAAGAAAAAGAGAATGACAGTGAAGACAGTCTATGGCAAGCAATGGGCAGGTGCTAAGCTCCCCGTAAGTGCTAAAATGTCTCGTAAGTGACATCACATGTTCAATCTCAGGCAAGAACAAGTTAAAAATTATGGTAATTCAATTCATATCTGTCTCATTACCCTTTTCTAAGGACCAATGTGCATGGATGCATTTACCTTCCCTGTAATTATACCCTTAAAGAAAGGATGTTTGCAGACAAAAGAGTTCAGAAAGATGAAAAGGCAACCCCTACTTTGTGTTTTCTAGTATGTGCTACGAAACCAGGCAATATCACACAACATCAAATGTTTGTTCTTTGCCCAAAGATGGAAAAATGGAAAGAAACTGAAGGCACAGTTCATTGGACCGGTCCCACATAAGCTTGGCAAAAGCACAGTTTGCGCACTACTTTAAAAAACAGAGCCCTACCCATATGCTTGATAAAATGCAATGCTTATAGATCCTTGTACTCGCTTTCAAATAAACACAACACCACACAGACCTAGCCCAACAATGTAAAATAAATGTAATTCTATCTATGAACTGAAAATTCAAAGGAACCGAGTGATGCAGCTTCTTTAATACAACTCTGCTGCTGTGTGAAGAAGCAGCCTAGTTGAGATTACACATATTCATTTTTTGGCATGTTTCTTCACTATGACTAGTTAGTGCAGGAACAGGTCCAGACCACACAGTAACAATGCATTTATTACCCCAGGTTCTTTCCTGGTATCTCAAGGCAAAAGTCTGGACAGAGTGATACTGGTGTTCAATAACTGAGCACAGAGCACCCAACTGTATTTATATTTCTCATGTCCTAAGTCGAAATTCTCCATTAAATTGGTCTACGTCATTTGTCATAAGAACAGATCAGAAGAAATGTGTTAAATGCCCACCATTAACCAACTAACTGCTATAAAATGGTGTAATGGGGTGCAAACATATTTTCGGTAATGCACATCCTTGACGTGGGGTGGAAGTGGGCTGGAAAGAGGGATTTGAGTACTGGCAATTTAGACAGGCAGTGAGTTCAACAAAATAAAAGCTTCGGTCTCCACTACATAAAAATGTATCGGTGAATGTCTTACATCAAGGTTAATAACTTGTTTGTATCAACAATTATCTTACAGTTTATAAAACATTATAAAACTGGCATAGTATTATTTAAATAGTTCCAATCAGTTAACACTTTAGCGTATTGTTCACTAAAATCTTGATACTTGCTCCAACTGTTAGAATCTTTGTAGACCCAAATTTGGGGGGCTCGCCTAATATATTATACCATGACAATTCAAAGAGGTCATCTAAATCAGTTTACTGAAGTCAGTGCTTCTGTAACCAATATTACTGGATCAACGAGAACCAGACTCAAGTTTAACATGTGTGGATCCACACTTGGCAAAACAGTTGCTGAAAGGGGAGAGGCTGCGAGAACAGGTACTGCTTGGTCCCATGCTCCCCGTCCAGCACCACCGACAATGCTGCTATCCATGCCTCAGCCTGACAAAGCAATGGATAGCTTTCTGCCTATTCCCTCTAGTACTAATGACCAGCACTACCCCAGTTGACATTGAATCTACTGCTGGGCGTAGGACTACGCTACGCTCGCGTAGTTTGCGTAGTTTGCGCAACTACGCTCTACGCAAATTGCACATAGCACAGTGCAAAAACGCGTAGTACAGCGGGCATTTTTTACTTGCTCGCGGTCCTCAACGTCAAGTTGGCGACTGCGAGCGAGCAAAATAACATCCCTGCGAGACTTTTTCCTCGTTCGCGATGAGCAACATCAAGTTGCCGATCGCGAGCGTGGAAAATAAACCTCCCAGCGAGATTCTCAACGCGGGGAGGTCAGGTTTCTCATTGTGAGTGGTCGCGTATGCTCGCTACCGCTCGCACCAGTCCACATTGAGAAAGCTGCCGCTTGAGTACAAATCTACTCGAGTGGCAGAAAATGACCGCCTGCACTGTGCAAGATGAAGTTTGCAATGATTGCACAGTGCGGACATGCATCCGGCACTGTGCAATCAGTGCAACAGCATTTTGCACAGTGCACTACGCAGTTCGCGTAGCTACGCGAATCACTGCTCAGAGCAGCAGTAGTGGCTTGTGCAGGTAAGCGTGGTGAGGCATGTGGGAGACATTCGACAGACGTAATGAGGGAAAATGTATTATTTATTTGATTTCCCCTCCTTGTCGTCTTTTGAGTCACCCCCCCACCCCACTGCCCCACCTCTCTTACCTGCATGGGCCGCTCCTGTAGAGTAGGAAGTAAATGTCAGTTAAATATTGCTCAGGATCAAGAAACACATGCATATTTAAGGCATACCAGGCATACAATGTTATTCTCCAGTCCCAGAACTATGTCCTATAATAGCATTGTAGAGGTGTGGGGATACCATTAGGAATCAGGGATTTCAGATCCCTTGTATTCACCCACCTAAATCCAGGCAACTCATAGTGATGGCCCGGGCAAGCATGAACACAGATCACCTACGACTTGTGTTAATATATAGGACATGTCTTAATGTCTACATAAAGATGGTTTCATTCCCTGTCGGGTCTTGATGGTTGCAAAAGTCTCCATCACTGTGTTTTAAATGTCCAGCTCAATATCTTCCTTACAGCTTCTTTCACTTCATTGTTTCTCAGGCTGTATATAGGAGGGTTTAAAGCAGGTATTAAGACAGTGGGGATCACAGCAACCACTTTGTTCTGCCCCTCTGAAGAGCTTGAATTGGGGAGGATCTCCATCAAGAAACCGCTGCCAAAGAAAAGAAACACACAGGTCAAATGAGAGATGCAGGTCGATGCAGTCCGGTGTCTCCCTGCTGTGTTACCAATCTTCAGGATGGTGGTAATAATGTAGGAGTATGAGACAAATATAACAAGGAGGGAACCTATGACTACAAAGGAAGCAAATATAGAACGGATCCATTCATTTATCAAGATGTCAGTGCAGGATAGCTTTAACAGCACAGGAAAATCACAAACAAAGTGGTTCATAACATCAGGACCACAAAAAGATAACCGATAAAGACAGACTGTGTGTATCAGAGAGTGCAGAAAGCCACCTATGTATGACCCTGCAACCAAACGCAAAAACATACCATTGTTCATGATGACTGTATATGTCAATGGGTTACATATTGCTACATAGCGGTCAAATGCCATTGCTGCCAACAGGAAGGATTCTGCACTGGCAAAGGCACAAAAGAAAAAAATCTGACCAATGCAGCCAGAAAAGGTGATCATCCTTTCCTCCGTAAGAAGATCAGCCAGCATCTTTGGAGAGATAGTAGATGAAAAACCTAAATCCAAAAAAGCAAGTTGGGTGAGGAAAAAGTACATGGGTGTGTGGAGCTGGGGGCTGAGCCACACAATGACCATAATGCTGCAGTTGCCCAGCAGAGTGAAGGTGTAAACTGATAAAAACAGTAAAAAGAGCAGAACTTCCAGCTCTGGATCATTGGTGAATCCCACAAAGAAGAACTTGGTGACACTGCTTTCATTTCTGGGCATCATGTCTTTGGATGATAGTTTATCTAAAAGAAAGAAGACATACAGCACATACATCAACTTTGATATAGTACTTTTTGATATACACACATTAAAACCAAAGTCTGTGAAAATGTGTATTATTTAAAATAATGAATCATATTATTATTTATAATAATCAAGGTCCACAAAGCAGGGGAACTTTTCAGACAATTATTCATGTCTAGATTGAACAGGGTTCTCTGGAGTACAGTAAAGTATGATTAACATCATGGCTGGGGGGGCAATTAGGAGGATATGTAGCCTGGCACACTGACTTGGGTTTTCACCTCAATGCCATTTTTTATGATTATAATTCCTGAGCCATTGCAAGTGATCACAAGCAGAGTCTATGCACCATATCTGTCTCAGGAACTGGGCCAGATGGCTGCCTCCTTTTCTTGATTAGGTGCACTGGTCAATGTGTTAAGACCCTCAAGTGGTAAATGTTCCTAGGTTCTCCGGGTGAGATAGTCCATAGGCACGTGTCAATTGCTTTTCATCACACTGCTCTTGGCACCACCCTCTCGGTTTGTACAGGTGAGAAGTGTCATGAGCCAAATGTTTGGTGTTCAGAAAAATAAGGCTGTTCGATTGGAAAGGTTGTGCAGTATCACTGCGATTCTTCTAGATGCAGCCACCTCTTCTGAGTGGATGCATCTAGATAAATTGAAGCAATATTGGGTGCCCTAGCTAGTTGTTCAGCACCACTTCTTGACTGAAAATTCTGGTTATAGTTTTTATGTTTCTACTTCTATATATTTATATTTAATATTTACTCTTGGAATCAGCATTTATGTTTGTGTAAACATAAAATGGGTTTGTATTTTTCAGTATGTGAGCAATACACACTCAGGCATAGAGGAAAATATCTTTTGACACTGTTTACATTGCCATACACATTCTAACATGGTTGTTACAGGTGGGTATTCATTCAATATTGATAGTTCATGAATGACTACATCCCACGTGAGTTTAGAGAATGAGAATGAGCATGTAGTTTAGGGGATCCAGTGCAAACACTGTTGGTACATTCAGTCACTGTTGAAATCACCAGCAAGCACAGCCAACCAATAACATATGTTTGAGGTTGAGCGTAAGGTATGACTGCTTGCATACCTTAGTATTCCTCTCTTGTCGGCTGAAAGCCACCCCCCTGCTTTTGATGTGTTGAGTGTGCTTTAGAAATCCTTGCTTGCTATTGGGCCTTGCCCCTCCTCTTCTCTTTTGTTCCTCCTAGGAGCAGGGACTAACGATTGTCCTTTTTATTCGTTCTTTGTGGGGCTCTTTTCTTGGTTTCCTTCTCGTATTTGATGATGCTTCCCTTTTCATTTGCAGAGCATTCTTGCTCTGAGCTTAGCTTTGCTGCAACGCTGTTTCCGTAAACTGAGCTGTAAGTCCTGCTGTTATCCCTCACAGTTACCACGCTCTTGCCCCTTGCCCCACCCTCTGTGCTGCCGGGCGTCGCCCTGACCCACTCCGCCCTTCAAACCTTCCTGGCATGGGTCACTTCCTCGCATGATTACTGACTGCTATGCTGAAGGTTTACACCGTGAACATGACTTCACTGTAGGGTGACCAGACAGCCTGGATTTCCCTGGACGGTCTCTGTTTTTAGGTCTCGCAGAGGGCAGTGCATGCGCTGCCTCTCCGAGGCATTAAGTAATTAGTATGTTGGGTGAAACTCAAGGTAATTTCTACTGCTGCTTGCCATTGGTTTAACTCTGGCATTGCTCTTCTTATAGGGCTTTTCATTGGCTGCTGTTCCGATACTCACTTCCGTTTATTCCGGAAGCAGCACAGCCTAACTACAGTTTTCCTCCACTTTTGTGTGTTCATCTGTAGTTGGTGAGCACTACATTCTTTTACGGTCTCCTCGTCTTCCTCCTCCGGCTTCACCATGGACTCGCCAACGACCCCCACGGTAGCCGATAGGGAGCAGCTCGCCATGCCTGCTTCACTGGCAGTTACACACATTCGTTCCCTAACCGGTGGTGATGTGTGTCTTTATTGTGTTTCTCCGTGTGGGGGCTCTGTGTGCCCACTGATGCCCTGTGCGGTGGTGATGTGTGTCTTTATGGTGTTTCTCCGTGTGGGGGCTCTACATGCCCACTGATGCCCTGTGCTTCTATGAATCCAGACGGCAGTCATGCGTCGGATGCTTCTTCGCAGGTCTCCTGGGGGGAGTTGTTAAACTTTTGTTTCCCTTTCACCGATGCCTGGCCTCGGATAAGGATTAGGTCTGGGCTTCGCTACATGTCTGTGCTTTGCTCTTCACTTAAATTTACTCGCCTTCCTTTCCAACGGCTGCCTTTGGTCCCATCAGAGCTGCAGCCAGAAGGTGCAAAAAGGTTAATGCCAGTGGCACCCTGCCCCATCAGAGATGACAAGCGCACGCCTAACACAAAACATCGCTAAAGCGGGCGCCTATCTCCCCGGACCTCTCTCCTCTACCCTCATCATTTCTTTCGAAATATTCTCACCCCGTGTTCCCCTCGTTGTTTATGAGATTGTTCCGGAATCAGCACCCCAGGCGGAAGAGGGGGTGTGGTTACTCTGAGGCAGAATGTGGGGGTCCCCGGTTCCCACCGCAGACCCTCGTGTGTGACTCCGGAGCCGGCGCTTTAACCTCTCAGCTTTACAAGAGGGCACCAGGTGCAAGCACAAGATAAGCCGAGGACCCTTTACAGCCTCTCAGTGTCAGGCCAGAGTGGGGTGGGGGGTCTGTAGACTTCCAGCAGGGCACATGTACACATCCAGAATATCTCACACGCAGATACAACACATTCATAGACTAGACAAAACACAGAAACAAAAACATAGAGGTACATGAAACAGACCGTGTCTCTCACGCACACCTTGAAACTCAAAACCTCAGCCTAGTTAATTTGGGTTGATTTTTTAAAGTTTGTTGTGCTTGGTGTTACATTGTACCAATTGTTCAGGTGATGGGAGGCTGGATTGTACACAGCAGTGTTGCTCGGTAGGTGGTGTCATGGCTGTCTGGGGGGGGAGAGAGAGTGTGTGTGTGTGTGTGTATTTGTGTTTGTTTGAATTCTTGAACACCTGTTTTCTGGTATAGCTCGTACCCGGATGTAAAAAACACACAGAAAATACACAAGATTGAATAAATTACTCGCACCTTGAGATCTGTTGTGCGTCTGCCATGTAAGACATCTCAGTAATTCCTTTCTCTTCAGCTAATTGATATAAACTGTGCCGGGACCCAACGGCACCTAATAGCCCCAGAGGTGTGCCAGCACTGAAAGCAGTCGGAGAGCTCTGCCACATCTCTGCAGTCACCCACCGAGACCCGGCGAGCAGACCAGCCTGAAAGCCTCTTCGCATCTCTCTCTCTCTTTTTTTTCACAACTCCCAGTTTTCAGTTTCTCTTGCTTCTACTTCCTTGTATCTTTTTTCACTTCACCATCCCTACTCACCTCTAAGCACTGCGGATTACTTTCAGCCTGTCAATATATTTGACAAGTATGTACTTCCTTTACACACTTGCAAATAGAATCACAATTACAAGTAACAAACATGTCAATTGCTCTGTGCGCACTGTTGAGAGGCCAAGGATTGAATGACCATGTGTTCTAAATATATATGGCCCACTGAAAAGCACTGTCGGAAACTAGCACTACTTTCAGCCTCAACTCCAGAGGTCGCAAACATGACCCTTTATCAACAATCACACAGGCGCCTAAAGGCGACTCAGTTCACAGTAGGCACTATTCAGGGATAATACACTGCAAAAAAAAAAAAAAAAAAAAAAATCCTAAATAACATCCTGGAGCAACCAGAAACTCTTAGGGAAAGCAAGATTAAGTAAAACATCTGAAATGTAAATAGTAACTACATCCCTGACAACTTGTTTTTTTACAGATATTGCTCAGAAATTGATCAGTGTTTTTTCCTTTAAAGTTAGCAACATGAATATAAGGCTAGATAGGGGGCCCCTTTCAAGAGCTGTCATTAATTACTGCCAGGTTTTAGTACCGGAGGGACCCACCCCACTTAAAGCCACCCCGCATTCTGAACACGTTTTTACAACAGCCAACAATCTATGCCTTCTTCTCTAAGGACCTGCAGGAAATGGAAGTCTGCGTCAATGTTTCATGCAGTCTGAAACCAGGGAAGGAGCTGCCCTGTGTGTGTGTTTACTAATGGTTTCTGAGGGTGAATGTAGCTGCTGCTATTGGTACCTGCCTTTAACAGACCTTGGCTGATTCAAGAAGGATTTGTGCCAGTGAAGCGGTTTTGAAATGCTCAAGCAGGAGTTAGTTGTCACTGTGTCATGAGACTGTAATTTATGGTGACTCGAAATTGATTTCAGTATTTTGATAAAAACTTAGAATTTTTGATGGGGTCACAGTGCTCCATGTTGTTGATTGTTGAAGCCAACAATTTTCGTGGCGCGCTTTCAGGGCTTCAGATAGAGACCAATTGTAAAATAAGAACAAACCAATATCGCACTATCTGATGGCATGAGTGACTTCTCTTCTCTTCTAAGCCTCTGTTTTGGTTGTATTGTTTTGCCCTGTGGGAATCCAGGCAACGGGGGAGGCAGGCTCGGATTAAGACCTGTAGAGGCCCACAGCACTTTATAAAGATTTTGGTAACCCCATATATAGCTAAATCAAAATATAAACAATAATAAACCGTAAAATAAAAATACATTTTTTGAAATGAAACAAAATGTTGGAAAATAATGTTTATTCCACTTTATATTTTCTTTATTTTTTTATTTCAACGTATTTTATTAAATTTTTTATAGAAAGGTAAGCGCGCTTTACCATTACAGGGTATCAGCCCAAATTGGCTGTTTTTGCCATGGTTACAGGTAGGTGTTATGCATGTTTGGCTGCCCCCCTTTCCAATGTCTTGCTAGGAGATTAAGGGTAGCTGAAAGGGAAAAGAAAGAGAATAGAAAAGCGAAGGGAGGAGATAGTATACAAGAAGAGTACTTTAGCCATTGGACTTTTCTGGGCCTGTGGGGTTTTGTTTTGGGGGCAGACGCCCCTCTTCATGTGAGTTCACTGGGGTTCGTAGGGGTCCAGGTACTCGTCCAGTGATGTCCACATTACCCTAGTTGCTGGTCTCCAGGGTGAGTTTCACAGTGCAGTGCTATCTGCGCCTCTGAGGTACGTCACCCAGTTGAGCCAGCCTTTGAATTTCGTTTTAGCTGTATCCTTCCAGTTGGACAGAACCATTTTCACTGCCGAGTTCAGAAGGAGGTCAAACAAGTCCCTATTGTGCTGTGAATTTAGCTCTGCGGTCATAAACGCGGTGGCAAGGGTAGAGAACTCTGGTTTTAATGTGCACACCAGCGCTTTTTTAATGAAAATGAATATTTTCTCCCAGAACGCTTTAATTTTTGGGCAGTAGAAGATGAGGTGTGCAAGGTCTCCCATTTTGTTGTCGCAGTTCCAGCACAAGTCGTTTTCCCTGAGGCCTAGCGCTGCTAGACGAGCCGGGGTCCAGTAGGTCTTGTGTAGCAGCCAGAATTTTGTCTGAGCTAGTACTGTGGAGATTTTGTTCCGTCAGGGGGAGGCCCAGAGAAGAGTCTGTTCCTGCTCGCTTAGTGTGGTACCAAGTTGTTTTGACCAGTAGTTCGCTGGCTTAACATTAATTTTGGTAGTGCTTGGGCGTAATAGCTTGTATAGGTGCGATACCTGGTGGCCTATTCTGTTGAGTTTCGTCATGTATTGAATAATTGATGGGTTGTGTTGTGCCAATTTTGGCTTTTGTTAGTGCTGTTCTGATTTTTAAGAAATTATAGAACTCGATGTCAGGTAGGCTATATCTCTCTTTTAGCGTGGTGAACGTGATGGGGTTGCCTTCCTCTTCCAGTTGTGCTGGGTAGGAGATTCCTTTAATCTTCCATGCCTCTATAGACAGGCATCTCCCCTTATACTTAATCTTTGTGTTGCCCCACAAGGATTCACATTTCGAGTTCCTTACGCTGTTCTCCATTTTTTTGTCTATTTTGAGCAGGGCCATTTTTGTGTTTTTGAATATTGGGCTGGAGGCGTGTGTGTTTGTTGGCTGTTAGTAGCACCAGTTGTTCTAGGTTGTTTAGGATGGCTCGCTCGATTAATAGCCATACCGGCGTGTACCCTTGAGGGGGTAACATCCATTAGGCTCCCTGCTTTACTAGGAATGTGGTTTGAAAGGTTCTGTAGTCTACTAGGTTTAATCCACCCAATTGTTTGTCTAGCCTTAGTTTTTTTATGCTTAATCTTGCTTTTTTGCCTCGCCATAGGAATTTATTAATCATCTTGTCCAATTTGCGGTGGAAGTCGTCAGTGAGTAGAAGTGGTAGCATGCTCAGTAGGTAATTAATCATCGGGGTGATCATCATCTTGACTGTTTCAATTCTGTCCCACCAGGTTATAAATTTGGGGGACCAGGACTCCAAGAGAGTCTTTGTCTTCCCTAACAGTAGTTTCTCATTTTGGTCTAGTGTGGACTTAAGGTCATTACCAAAGTGGATCCCTAGGTATTTGATGAACCCCGTTTGCCAGGTCAGGCCCAACCCCCCCAATGCATCCCTAGTGGTGTGCACGTTGAGGGGTTTACATTTTAACTTGTCCCTGTTGAGCTTAATCCTGAGTGGTTTGAGTATGTTTCTATGGTTTCTATCAGGGCCGCGATGGAGGTCGTAGGTGGCTCTGTCACAATGAGGATGTCATCCGCATAAGCGGCTAGTTTGACTTCCACGTCATTGATGCTGATTCCCTTCACTTGCTCGTTATCCTTGATATCTCTGATCAGGGGCTCCAAGGCCAGCAGGAATAATGAGGGGGATAAGGGGCAGCCCTGTCTTGTTCCGCGTTGTAGAGCGAAGGGGTCGGAAAGTGACTCATTAACTACAATGCATGCTCTGGGGTCCCCGTACAGTGCCATTACCTTTTGTGTGAATGTTTTCCCAAGGTTAAATGACCGTATGCATTGTTCCAGGAAGGCCCAAGATACTCTGTCGAAAGCTTTCTCTGCATCTAATGTGATAGACACCGCTGGCTCAGCTGTTTTAGTGGTGCACTCTAGTATATGGCAGAGGAGTCTGGTGTTGTTGTGTGACATACGGGTCTTTAGGAAGCCTACCTGTGAGTTGCTTATTAGACTGGGCAGTATGGGGTTTAGTCTTGCAGCCAGGATTTTTGCATATATTTTTCAGTCCACATTAATTAGAGGTATGGGCCTGTAGTTTTTGGGCAATAGCACGTCTTTGCCTTTCTTTGGGATTACTATTATATTTGCCTCCGACATGGAATGGGATACTAATCCATTCTCCGCACAGTGGTTGAACACCTTTTTCATTGTGGGTTTCAGGTGCGACAGAAAGGATTTGTAGAAAGTGGCTGTGTACCCATCTGGGCCTGGTGCCTTGTTGACCTTTAGAGACTTGACCGCCATCTATATCTCAGCCGTACTTATTTCCTGCCTTAGCTTCTGAGCTTCTCCATTTGTTAGTTTTGGGAGGTCTAGTCTGTCCAGGTAATTTGTACACCCTTCCCGGTCTAAGACCTGATCATTTTTATAGAGTTCTTGATAAAACTCTTGGAAGGTTCGCAGGATTTCTTTATGTCTTGTGTGTGTGTTGTTGTATGAGTCGGTGATGGCTGAAATGGTGTATTGTCTTTGTTTGTGCTTTAGGTAGGAAGCTAGGAGCTACCCGCTCTATTAGCCTCGCAAAGGTTAATGGCCTTAAATGTGTTCACCCACAACCCGGCCCTCTCGCTCAATATTTTGTTGTACTCGTATTTTTTCCTAGTGAGCTCTGTTAGGGTGCTAGTGTCTTGTATGGCTCTGGCGTGGGCATTTTCCAGTCTTTTGATGCCCTGCTCGAGTTGGGCCAGTTGTTGATTAGCGTTTTGGTTGATTTTGACCTTGATTCCTATTATTGTGCCCCTGACTGTCGCCTTGAGTGCATCCCATACAATCGTGGGGTCAGTGTCTTGTGTGTCATTGTGCCTAAGGTAATCCTTTATGGCCTCCTCTATTTTAGTTTTGTTTACTGGGTCAGACAAGACGTCGCTATTAAACCTCTATCTTCGTGGGATTTCTTCGTTGTGGCACCCGCTCAGCTGTAGGCTGATGCACGAGTGGTCTGAGACTAACCTAAGTGCAATGTCAGTATGTTCTATTAGGTGTGTGTGTGGGCCTGTGATCAGTATGTAATCTATCCTGCTGTATGAGTTGTGCGGGTTGGAGTAGAAGGTGTAGTCTCTAGTGTCCGGGTGTTGGAGCCGCCATGGGTCTTTGAGGTTGAATCTGGTACAGATGTTCTTTAGTGTGTTGTGGGCATTTGAGGGTTGAGAGTGGCAGTGTGATTGTCTGTCTAGTATGTGGTCTAGGGCAATGTTAAAATCCCCGGCCACTACAGTAAGGTAATTCTGGAGGATGTCCTCTAGCTTGTGTGAGACTCCCTCCCAGAACGCGGGGTCATCTGTATTAGGGCCCTATATGTTGGCAACATGAATGTTCTCCTCCCCCCTTCTCAGGTGTGTTATCAGGATTCTCCCTGCTTCGTCGTGGTGGTGTGCTTCTATTGTTAACTTGGAGTTCCTAGTTATCAGTGTAATTACCCCGCGTTTCTTCCCTACTGCCGGTGAGCACACTACCTGGGATATCCCGTTGGCTTTCACTAGTTTGGTATCCTCCAGAGATAGTTTGGTCTCTTGTAACAGGACCACATCCCCCTTGCTCTAAGCCAGGTAGTCGAGTATCTTTTTCCTCTTGACTGGGTGGTTGAGGCCCTTGACATTGAGGGAGACTACCTTTAGGTCAGACGCCAGGTTAAGCTTGTTGGTTTGTGTCATTGGCTATGGTAGGTGAGCGCTGGTAACCCTATTCTGCATCCCCAACTCTCGCTTAGTGTGCGCATCCCCCTCCTGCTTGGGTTCGTTTCCTGGTATGGTGAAGGTGACTGATACCTGTATTCCCCCGTGTTGGGTCTGCTGTTTGTCCTTCTTGTTCTGGTCATAGTGTTACTTCTTGTATAGAAATGTATAGATAGAAGGGTTGAGATAGTATAGAAGACAGTGGAAAGATTAAGGAAAGAAAGAAAAGACAGGCGAGGTATATATAAGGCAAGAGCTCATCAGCTGTCTATGCTTCTTCTCTCTGGGGCCGATTATGTCTCAAGTACAGCACAGCTATTTGTGTCCGGTTGTGTGGCCCTTCTTCTGTGCTTACTTCTGTGCCTGTTGATTGCACCCCTTTGTACTTGTTGCAATTCCTCTCTTGGCAGTTTTGGGAGGGGGGAAAGCGGGGTTGTTGGAGGGCCCTCGATCCTCCCCCTCACAGCTCTGCTCGCACTGATCCTCGGTATACAGGCTCAGCTGATTGGCTCCCCATCTGCCCCGATCTCTCTGGCATGGTATTTGTGCGCTGCAGTATCGCGTGTGTTTTCGTGCGCGGCCCCGGTCGGGAGCGGCCTGTTTCCTCATAGCGTTACTCTCCTCCGGTGCATGTCTCCTCTCCTGCACACGATTTTCCCTGGCTGTGCTCACTGAGTTGCTCCTGCGCGCTTCTCTGGGACGCGCCCTTGACCTTCCCTGTGTGCTGGGCTCACTGAGTACCGATTGTGCTTCCTCTCCTCTGCCCAAGATGACGGCTGTTGCTTGGGCGCGTTTTAGTTTCGGTTTCGCCTCTTTTGTTCTGAGCGCACCCCCTGCTCTCGCTCCTGTGATGTCCCGCTATTCTTCACCCTGTGAGTGTTTCTCCTTTTGTATCGTCCCTTTAACCTCCTACAGCTTCTGTATCTCTTCACTGGCTCGGTTGCTCCTTCGCGCTGCTCTGGGGCGCGCCCTTGCCTGAATCTGTGTGCTGGCGCTCCCTTGCTCGACTGCCCACGTTTCGCTATTTGAGCCCTTGCTTAGTTGTGGCTCTGAGGCAGGGGCTGTTGTGGCACTCCGTGGTCTACAGTCCGCTCTGCTCACCTCTCATCGTGTGCCTCCCTCTCGCAGCGCTTGCTAGCGGTTTCGAGTCGCCATTTTCTTTTTTTCTTCGCTGTACTGGGTTTCAGGCAAAGAAGGTCCGTTTCTCCTTTGTTTCCGGGGGAATCCTTATGAATTTGCTTTGGTCGTATGGTGTTGATCTTCCGATATCCATAAACGTTCATCTTTCCTCCTTTCTCCCGGTGTGAACTCTTGGGATCGCTATTTTACCTCCCGGTACGACGGAGCGGCTGATTCACGCAAGCATCGCCCTCACTTTATATTTTCAGCTTGCAGTTTTTCACCATATGGTCCATGGTAAATCCGGCAATGGAAAATGTCTGTGGTGCCCCCGTTCCCTTGATGCATGTGCTTATTTTGCTTAATGGTCAATGCAGCCCTGGGGGGATGGCATGTAGCATTACATCCAGAGCGGCCAACTTTGGGACTGGGGGAACGAGGTTCTAGATTCAGTTTGAGCTCGACAGCCTTTGATTCTGATTAAAATCACTTAACCTGCCCGTCCCTATAACGTGAATGTAACCTTGTGTAACTGGTTCACGTATAAAGTGCTCCAATACCTTCAGGTAGAGTTAGCGCTATATAAAAGCACAAAATAATAAGCCATAGTGAAAAGGTTGTTACGCATGCTGTACTTGTGATGTGCATGCAATTTCAGCACGTTGCCTTTCTCCTCGGGAATGGAGGCCCGGGGCGTAACACAAACCCATGCGGCGTGGGTAGGGACACTGTGAAGAAAAGAGTGGTGCACTCCTTTGTAAAAATATTTCGGGTATTGTTAACAGATGGTAATACGGTAGATGGTGCGATAGGGTAAGTCCTCCTGAGTATGAGGATGATCAAGTTGTGGATGCACTCTCTTAGAATAAGAGAGAGACTCCCTTATGCACTCAGTGAAAAAGTTTTAATCTTTAATCAATAAAGTAATTTTAATCAAATAAAGCAATTACTTTATTGATTAAAGATTAAACTTTCTCACCGAGTGCATAAGGGGACACTCTCTTATTCTAAGAGAGTGCAACCACGTGGGTAGGGACACATCATGGAACCCCTCAACCCTCAAACAATGGGGCCCCAGTTCAGGCCAAGGAGTATCGGTAAGATATCTGAGACTCAGGGACCCTCATCACATTCTGCAGGGTGGTCCTCATCATTTTGCGCTAGACCACTGTCGAGGCCTGTGTGATCCTGCTGCTTCAGCGTCATTGCCACACTTTATTTCGCATGACATTTTTATGTACGCATGCCTGTAAATGACAATGCCTGTTATGTATGTGTTAAGAAAACCTACAAAGTGTGTGCTTACGCGCACCACTTGCAGGTTTTCAAAACACATAAATAAAAGACAATGTCAATAGCACAAACCCTTGCAAATGCGAGACCTATTGCATTGCAAATGCTTGTTTGAGAAGTGCCCCAGTTTCCCGACACTTTTTTCCAAAATGAAGAAATGTCCTGGTTTTCGGGCAGCGCCTGGATTAATTAAAGTAATGCCCCTGTTTTTAAGGGCGGGTCAGGTGAACCTGCACATTAATCGCAGTGTTATGCAGGCTCACATTTCGACCGTCCCTCTTAGAAATGGGGACAGAAGTTCACTTCTTTAATCTCTCCTGCTGTGCTGCTTCGCCTCATTGAAGCAGCGCAGCGGGATTCAACGAGGTGTGAATCGGGGATGCAGAGGCCTTAGGGCAAGGCCAGGCCCACCAGCAGCCGGACCCTGGAGCTCTTCACAGAATGGAAGATAATGTGCAAAATACATATTTTCTATAAAGAACATAGCCAAAAAAAATATATATAATGTTATAAATATTTGTATATAACAAGTCCTGAGACCTTTAGTCTTATTTCTCTGTCTGTGCACGTCCCGGTTTTTCATTCTGAAAATCTGGTCACTCTACTTCACTGTAATTATTCGGGGGCATATCAGCAACACCCGGCGATAATTATCGCTCAGCGCTCTTAGCGTGAGGATAATTATCGCAGGGTAACGTGGATTTTTATCACTGAGATAGCGTGCTATTAGCAACGCTTATCTCCTCAGCAATAAAAATCCTCACGCTAACTGCCTAACGTGAGATTATCGCTGGAAACCCAGCGATAATCTCACGCAATGTGGCGTTAGCTTGCTGAAAGGGACTCACAAACTTAGCCATGATACCCACCTTCCATAGGATATCCTGGCTAAGTCAGTCCTGAAACAGGCATAAGGAAAGTAGCGATAACAGGGGTTATCGCTACTTTTCCTGACGCTATGCTTTATAGCGTGGGGCTTGATGATAGGAGAAATGTCGCTTAGCGACATTTCTCCTGTCATGTTAGGTCAGGAACGCCCACTTTGCATCTCATTAGAGATGCAAAGCTGGGCGTTAGGAATCCTGACACTAAAGCAAGGTTTCACGCGTTAGCGTGACCGTGCTGATTAGGCAATAATCCCCATTTGGGTGGGGGCTGTGTGTATGTAGGTAGGGGGTTTGTAAGGTCTTATCGCTACATGGTAGATGGACAAATTCTTAGGAGCCCCTGCCCACAAGCACACATAGCGCTCGGAGCTGCTGTGTCTGGTGCAGCGCTCTGATATGAGTGTGAATACCCAGCAGCTATCTGCGTAAATGTGGCCATCGGGGGAAGTAAGGTGGCAGACCAGTCTTCCCCTGGGATTTTCGTGCGGTAGGGCTGGAAGGATACAGCCAGGGGAGGAGACTCGTCCTCTTCCTGTGCCTGGCACCCCCGGGGAGGGTAGTGAATTTTGGACCACCCACCCACCTTACAAGTTTTGAGGGCAGGGATGGTTTGGTTATACGCGTGCCAGTTTAGGACGGGTTGTGTAGGCTCGGGTTGGCAGTATTTTGGAGGGGTGGGGAGTCTTGGACGGGCGCACCTACCCCTCCAGGCAGGGGGAACAGGTGAATGATGGGGGGGCAGGATGCAAGAGTGCGTTGGTGAGAGATAAATGAGAGGATGTTGAAAGATAAGCGAGGAGGTGAATGGAGAGTTGGACAAGATCACAGAGGGGAACAGGAAGTGTGCAGAAAAGGTGAGAGGAATGGATAAATAATGAAATGTTTTGGGGTGGGAATTGTTTAGAGTTTAAGTTGATGTTGTGGTTAAATTATTTTATTTACAACCTGTCCTAATAAATAGCCTCTTATGCTTCAAGAACAGCGTGGAGTGTAATTATTGCGCAATAGATGCTTCAGCAACAACCTTATCAAACCCATTACAAGACAGCACGTACCCGGCACTGGCCACACGATAGCATCCTGCTCCACAACACAGACTGCAGTGAAGCACACCAACATTGGGGATCTGTACCTAGCTAGACTCATAGTACTACAGGGCAAGCACTACAGACACAGCTGTATCCTCCATGGACTCCCCTGCACAGCAGCAGAGGGGATCACCGCTCCTTCTGAACACTGCTGTGGAGAAGGGCGGGCGTTTTCTCCAGTAGTTCCATTGTGAGAGACGGTCTCTGTTTCTTTTGTTTGTGAAGGGGGTCTAGCTGGCCGCCCGTGAACGAAGGTGAAAGCTGTAGGGGTCTCTGACCGAGGGTGGCGGTGCAGCGGGTCCTCTGGAGCCACGAGCTCTTCGTGCCATCACCGATAGTCCTCAACAGGGCCGGCTTTAGGGCGGTGAGACCGGTGCCACCACACCGGGTGCTGGCTTCCTGGGGGCGCTGTGCTTGAAAGTTTATTATGCTTTTGAAACACCTGCTGCAGCGTTTCTTTCCCCCCAGGAATTACCAGGCCTCACATAAATGTCACAATAACTCCTGTGATTAATTACCGTCCTGGAGAGAGGACAGCATTTTGCATAGTTGATGATTTGACTTATGTGAAGTTAGTGCAGAGGGTTAATATGCCAGCGGCAAAGAACGTGTACCAAGTAGATTACAGAGTGCATATGATGTAAACAGATCAGCAGGTTACTGCTTTCAAAAGATACATCATTTTGTTACTTGCATTTTATAACTTAAAGTCCTAATATAGAATAGTTAACTATTAACGTTCATCCTAGAACTACATACACACTGCAAAGTATACATTATTAGAACATTGATTCATGTTGCAAAAAGGATTAATTTGGCTAGAAATCGATTCTTATTATTAGAGAACTCCCAACTATGCTGTTTCTTTTTCGACTCTGAGTTTGTGCTTCTCCACACCAAGCACTCTAAAACTATACTGCCTACCAGTATGGATGACAAGTGACTCCTACACTTTTAGTTCTTTGGCTTATGTAAAATTTCCTATACACTGATTTACACACGTACGATTGATTGTCTCTGTGTAATGTGTGTGTGATGTCAATCAATCAATCACTGCATTTGTAAAGCACGCTACATACCCGAGAGGGTCTCAAGGCGCTGGGGAGGGGGGTGCCACTGGTCAAAGAGCCAGGTCTTGAGGAGTCTTCTGAAGGCCAGCAGGTCCTGGGTCTGTCATAGGATGGTGGGGAGAGTGTTCCAGGTCTTGCGGTGAGGTAGGAGAAGGATCTGCCGCCGGCGGTGGTTTTTCGGATGCGAGGGACTGTGGCGAGGGCGAGGTTGGCTGAGCGGAGGCTTCGGGTGGGGGTGTGGAAGCTGAGTCGGTTGTTGAGGTAGGTGGGTCCGGTGTTGTGCAGTGCTTTGTGTGCGTGGATCAGGAGCTTGAAGGTGCTCCTATTGTTGACGGGGAGCCAGTGCAGGCCTCTCTGGTGGAGTGTGATGTGGCTGCGGCGGGGGACGTCGAGGATGAGTTGGGCCGAGGCGTTCTGGATGCGTTGGAGTCGTCTCAGGAGCTTGTTTGTAGTTCCTGAGTAGAGGGCGTTCCCGTAGTCGAGTCTGTTGGTGATGAGGGCCTGATATAAAGTGCTCGGACACCCTATACTGCTATGAGTGGCGCTATATAACTAATTCAATGCATCTGAGAGAGTGTGGTTATGGAGACTTCGTCGCTGTTAAAGGGTGCTAGTGAGAGAATCCATGGTGGAGGTGGTCATTGGGGGGGTGCCAACAAACATTGTCGCACAGGGCGCCACCAGCGCTAAAGCCGGCCCTGGTCCTCAATGGAGCCCAGGGCCCGAACCTTTTGACGATGATGGGGTTGGTTTATATGTTTCAGGGAGGCCGGTGCTCAATTAATAGAAGTAGACTCTTTCAACATAGGTGTTATTTCATGTTTATTTTATCTTTTTCATATAGCATTCAAATGTAAGTCATTCTGAAAACAAACATTGCATTTATGGCTACAAATTTAAATATTTACGACATTTAGGAGGTATATGACTTTCTGTTAAAGTGGGACACAGGTGAGGCGTAGGTTTTGCAACCTGGGACACATTGTAGTGGTAAAGGAGGTTAATGTACTCTTCACTTCAAGGAGCTGTGTGCATTTGCTACCCTGTGCAGCACCAGATAAACCTTTCAATTCACAGTTCATTTAACGCCAAAGTACTCTTCTTCCGGGGGGCTCAGTCCTTCCCCCTTAGCATCTCATAAAGTCTACCCACAAAACTGTCCACGTGCCCCTTTGTTGTAATCCTGCTTTTGGGTGCTCCTGTCTGTTTTTCCAAAATTAACCGTCCCTGCCATTTGTTTTGTGACATTTTAGTGCACAGAAGCAGTACACAACCTGCACATTGCTACTTTGCACTCACCTGCCCCTTTTCAGCCCGTCCCCGTTCCGCTACGGCTGTTGTGCCGATTGTTGCGGAGGGACGTTGCTCCTCCCCCTCCTCCCTCATGCATTTCCGGGGGCGGGATTGGGGATATTAGCAGCAAACAGAGGACTCGCGCGCTGCAGTTGTGGTATGAGCGCTAGACGCTGAGTACTTGAAGGTTGGAAGCGCTTGGAAAGCTTGTAAAAACTGCTCTGAATATTGGCGACCTCATTTTAATCTAATAATGTGGATATAGCTTTAAAATCTTTTAATCTAAAGACTGTGGATATTGCTTTTAAATTTCACTGACTTGTTTGCACATTGCTACTTTGCACTCAGCTGTCCCTTTTCAGCCTGTCCACGTTCCACCACGGCTGTTGTGCCGATTGTTGCGGAGGGACGTGGCTCCTCCCCCCTCCTCCCTCGTGCATTTCCGGGGGCGGGATTGGGGATATTAGTACCATGCTTAAGCGAGCGCACAGCGGACGCGCGCAGCGGGCACGCCAGGCTGCGCCCATCCGCGCTCGTTTAGCAACTAGCACTAGCCACGCTGCCCATGATTTCTCGCCTCCTGGAATCGTTTGGCGGAGAGAAGAACTTCTCAGCTTTGCCCACGGAGGTTGTCCGAACTACTCTGTTATAGTTGTCTCCATGTTGGGGGGGAGGGAGGACCGACCATTTGCATCCTGTGAGGCCTGTCCCTTCCGTATGGAGAAACATCCGGGAAAAGGGGACAAGAGTCTGGGTGGGGCAGGGGCACAATCGGTACCATCACACCTACAATCTTGTGCGGTACTGCAGGCTTGTATGATCAACTGCAGGTCTCTACCAAAACACACAGATGACATTTGGCTCAACTTAGAAATCAATTCCTGGGATATCATGTTTCTAACTGAAACTTGGTTAAAGATAGTTCTAACCCAGACCTAGGCCTGGCTATTCCTGAGGGCTATAGGATGGCCAAAGCGAATAGGCCAACCAAGAGACAGAGGGGGGGACTTGCAGTGATTCTAAGGAAGGAATGGGAAATCTCCTCAAGAAGAATCAAGTTGGCAGGTCCCATAGAGGCTATGTCCTTCTGTATTAAAGTGGCCCCTACTCTCTCGTATGCAGGGCTACTTGTCTATCGACCCCCTGACTCCCTTCCCTCGCACTGGCAGGAGCTTTTTGACATCATTGCAGATATATCTTTAAAATATACTAACTTTTTCGTCCTTGGGGACTTTAATGTCCATATGAACAAAGCACACTGCCCGTCTGCCTCACTATTGTCATATACCCTTTTAGGATTAAATTTGACTCAGAGGGTTTCTGCACCTACACATGTTGCAGGTCACATACTCGACCTGATCTTTTCAAACAATCTCACTCTTAGGGTCATGGACCCTTTACCATTGACCTGGACGGACCACTTTCTGGTCCCTTTTACTTTAACTGGTTTGATAAAGACCAGTAACTCCAGTTCGGAATCTGAGGCAAGAAGAAATTGGAGGAAGGTTCGCCCCGAGTCCACGGGATTAGAACTTCAGAATACGCTCCCTCTGCTCACAGGAGACTCCGATCAAGATATATTCATCTTTGAAAAATGGATTACCACAGCCCTACATAAAATAGCCCCCCTGAGCACTGTGAAACCGGCTAGAAAAAAACCTTCAGCCCCCTGGTTTTCCTTAGATCTCCGGCAGGAGAAAAGCCTATGTAAGCGCTTAGAGCGGCTATGGCGGAAAAAGTATGATGCCAGGGCGAAAGGGACCTATAGAACGGCAATAAAAAGGTTCCATAAACTAAAACGCAATGCCCTGAAAGAGTATTTTGAAGGTCAAATAGAGGCGTCTGACAATTCTTCTAGAGAAGTCTTTAAGATTGTGAAAGGCTTTTTAAAACCACAAGTCTTGAAAAGTTTGATTGTTCCTTCAGTGAGCCTATGCGAAGAGCTGGCCACTTTCTTTCAGACAAAAATTCAAACCATTTACGCATCCTTCCCGAAAATAACCAGCTTGCAGCCATTGATTGGGATCGCTCCGACAATTCGGCATGCGGAGGGCTGGTCGGAATTTCGGCCGCTGAGCCTTGATATTTCTCTGTCAGAACTCTGTAAAGCTAAATCGGGCTCTCCAGCCAACCCGTGTTCGCCAAAGTCTTTTAAAATCCTGTGCGATGTTAGTGCTGCTGGATTTATCAGCAGAATTTGACACTGTGTCACACCAGATCCTCCTAGATAGACTTGCCGCACTGGGAGTGATGGGAACTACTCTGAAATGGTTCCGTTCCTTTTTGGAGGGACGTTCCCAGAAAGTGCTCATGCGGCCGTATGTGTCCTCTTCTAGCCCTTTGACATCTGGAGTCCCGCAGGGCTCGGCTTTCAGCCCGTCCCTGTTTAATATCTATTTGGCCCCCTTGGCCCCAATAATTGAACAACTAGGGGTGAAGGTCATATCTTATGCTGATGACACTCAGCTTGTGTTCTCTTTTAGAGAACACTCGGAGACTGCATTCACTAACTTTAGGAGATGCCTTCTAAAAGTAGCGTCCTGGATGACTGACAATTGCATGAAACTAAATGCTGAAAAAACAGAGATACTCTTTTTTAACCAACCTTCTCCCCCCAGATCAGAACTCTGGTGGCCTGCGGAACTGAACCCCCCTCCGGTACCGTCAACTTCTGCCTGAAATCTTGGATTTAAATTCGATGCCAATCTGTCAGGCAAATCTCAGATAGGCCAGGTTTCGGCTGCCTGCTTTTGGAAACTGAAAGCCCTGAGAAGATTCCTGAAGTTCATGCCAATCAGTTGTAGGAAATCAGTAATCCATGCATTGATTATCTCCCAGCTCGACTATGCCAATAGTCTTTATCTTGGGATGCCTGAGTATCTTGTCAGAAAGTTGCAGCTTATACAAAATGCAGCAGCAAGACTCATTAGGAATGTCCCTTTTCGCCATCGTATATCACCACATCTCCGGAGCCTTCATTGGCTACCTGTAAAGAAACGCATTGAATTTAAAGCACTATCTTTGGCCTTTAGAGCATCCCGAGGCATGGGGCCAGTTTACCTTAAGAATAGACTCCAGAAATACCACCAAACTAGGGCACTTCGCTCTAATCAACAGGAGCTACTGGTAATCCCTCGCTTTAAGAAAGCAAGGATTGGCGGCAGGGCCTTCTCAGTAAGAACCACCACTTTATGGAACTCTATGCCAGAACATCTACGGAAATCCTCATCAGAACGGGTTTTCAGGAAAAACCTGAAAACATGGCTGTTCAACCGGATTTAATTACTTCTCAGTGCATCAACAACCTCTTTGCCCTTCTGCAAGCGCCGGGACACCTCCGTTGGAGGTAGCTGTGCGCTCTACAAATGACAGTAATAACTAATAATAATCTGTCCTAAAATGATCCCTGGGATATAATTATCCAGGTTGGCTTTAACTACTATTGATATGCTGACGCTGCACACATCTGTATTCTCATGACTTCTTTCACCCTTTCTTTAGCACGAGGATAACTGACAGCCTTGTACATAATAAGTAATACATATGAACCATCCGGAATACGGCCGACAGGCCTCGTAAGAAGTATGGAAAGCAGTATAAAAATATCCATAATATATCTTTTTTTTCCTGTATGGTCATTTTACCCTCCTCCAGAGCAGCTCCATTTATTGTGTAGTCAGGTACACCTTACCTTGTCACTGTAGCCTGACTTCCTTTTTATCGGAAAGATGCGGCTCAATCTTCTATTCAGCAAATAACCTTTTCTGTAGTTTAGTGCTGCACAATCCTGGCGTTTTAATGACAGCGAACATTCCGACTACTTTTCCATTAATTTTGCCATGTGCATGATTTTCAAAATTCGTCTGTATTCTTGTATTTGCACCAAAACTTGTCCTCAGTGCAAATTAGTTTAGCAAAAGTACCTTAATTTAATATTCGAAATGGTACATGGCATAGGACTCACTATGGCAGCGAGTGCCTCAGTTCAGCCTCTTCCAGCATGGCCCAGTCATCATCAAACTACCCTGTGACGTTCAGATATTCTACTCTTTTGCCCTCTTAGCAATGAAAAACATTTTCACTGGCATAATCAGGTCTCATGGCTTTTCTTCAACAGTATTCTAAAACAATGTCACAGGAAGTAGCAGTACTTCAATTTAGCATATGCAACCCAGCTTTTCAAAGACACCTAATTACCTTTAAATTTGAAGTTTTTAGATTTTTAATTATTCATTTTTAGGAACAAAAATAAGTTTATTTAATTATTGTGCTAAAATACCTCAGCTTAGAAGACAACTCCCTCTCGATTCTACCATGTCCGTTGATTTAGATGACCCAAAGCCTTCTTTCCAATGCATGCATTCTAATTTATCAACTTTCTAGACCTGTTTGTTTTTTCCAGGGCCGGACTGGCCGTAGTGGGCACTGGGCGTTTCACCGGTGGGCTGCTAGGGAGGGGGCTGGTTTAGGGCCCCTGGGGGAGGTTTTTCTTAACGGGGGCCTGCAATATCGGTCCCCGGTAACAAAATCAGACGAAACCGGCCCTTGCAAACAGCTCGGCCGCACCCCCTCAGCCCGCCAGGGGGCCGGCGGGTAGTATGCCAGGACTGGTTTTGGTTCCCAGCCCAGACCTGAATTTTTCCCTGTACATTATTATAGGAATTCTTTTCTGACTATAAGCATTAACAGGCAGTATCATAGAGAAATCTTCCATCTATTCTAGGACACCTCTTCCGCATTCTTAGTCCTCTAGGCAGTGCTGCTAGCTGCTTCTGTGGTCTCTGCGGTAATTCCTCATTCTAAGTCCTCTAGACAGCGCTGCTACTTGCTACTCTGGTCCAGTCGGTTCTGAGAAGGCAGCCTGTGCAGGTGAGTGAATGAATGCAAATGTGGTCTTATTGGAATGCTTTTTCTTCTGGTTTAATAAACATCTTTCCAAGATGATGACCCATGACCATCGTGTTGTGTAGATCACCGAAGCCATTTGGGGAAAAGATGCATTGACAAATAGACTAGGCAGTGCTTTTGAGAATGCTAAGAAGCTGAGTCTCATTTCGCCAGCTTGAAAGGTGCACAGCGTATGTAGCACAAGGTTACCCGTGGAAGTTTTTTTACAATGTATTTGTATTAATGAGTGCTGAAGTCAAAGTGGGTTGTGACACTAGTCACTGATCACAACATCATAATTCACAAAAAAGCCAATGATTCACAACTCCACTTAAATGTCGCCTCAACTCCAGACATAAAATGCCTCAAACACTGGCTACAACTCATCCAGACCTGGATGTCAATTACCTACCTGGAGCTTAACGCCACCGATACAAAGGTTGTGTTATTTGCCGCAACAATTAGCAATAAGTATTACACAGCTGGCCAATTACATGGATATTGACATCTTAAAACTAAAAAATGTACACATCCTCACATAAGGAAAACATAGCCAAGAAACAAAGATGGCCTGACATCAGTTTTCAATACTAAGGAATATGAAACGGTTTCTACCTGCAGAATTACTGCTCAAATCCTAGTACCTTCTCATCTGGATGATGGAAATGCCATATGTCACCATTCTTCAACACTCTCTCCCTGCTTAAAGTCACTCGAGACACCACAGCATGTTCCATATTCCTTACCAGGCTGTGTAAAGCAAGCCTGGTGGGGAAGATGCAAAGTGCGCAGGACTGTTCGGCCAACAAGAGAGGGCTGGCCAAGCAGTCATGCACACTTAAGGGGTGCAACCCACTCCTGTCCCTGCTCTGGCCAGCCCCGCACAAGAGTCTCTGAAAACGAAAATGATAATAACGATGCGTTATTATCATTTAATTTTTCCTATTGAAGTCAGTGGGGCAACGCGCCTCAGCGGAGGCGCCGCCACTGGATTGTATTGCCTGGTGAGGTCTAACTCCACCTTCCTACAAGCCATCCCTACCAGCAGTTGTGGCTAGTACACAGGGGTGCTAAGGCGCTGCCGCACTAGTACCAACATACACAGAGATGAAATTTCTTTTCATAGCTTGGACACCAAAAATAGAAAAAGATAAAATGACAGATTTGCCTTTTTATCTGTTTAATTTTCCGATGTCTGTCTAGCTGACAGGCAAAATCTACATGTTGGCAGAATGGGGGCATCTGTTACACTCCATAGATTGTGCATGTGTAAGGGGCACTGTGAATTCAACCATCTCACACATTTACAGTTCACAGACATACTGTATTAGTGCAAAGCAGTGCAGCATGCTGAGGATAGGAGATGGTAAGGTGACATTGACCCAGGCCCTATCTGAAAACAGAATAGAGTGGAAGTGAAAATTACCTCTCTCTTAATGTCTCTTAGGATTGTCAGTCTGGTTCTGCCTGGGCAGAGACAACAGGCCCTTACATTGCTCAGGGAGGAGCTGGAGACAAGCTCTCCAACCTGTATGGGTAGGACAAAAGATACATGGATGACATTTCCAGCAGTATTCACCTGCAAGTCAGTATGTTTTTTCTTCAGCCTGTGCATATGGATGATGACACCCCTCCGAGACCCAGACACACTCACCCAGATGCAGTACAATGTGGCTCACATACGCACCAGGGGCATCGTTGAAAGCACATTTGGCGTGTTGAAATCACGTTTCAGGTGCCTGCATTGCACAGGTGGAAAGCTCCTGTAGAGCCCGGACATCGTGTGCAAGATGATCGTTGCATGTTGTGTGTTGCACAATATCTGTGTTCGCACCAATGCCCCATTGATCCCTGTTCCAGAGGTACCGGACGATGATGGTGACGATGGGGCGGGTGGCCCATATCCCACTGCAGCTGCAGCAGGAATGGCCCGTAGGAACTCCATCATTGACACTTACTTCTCAGGAGCACATCACATTGTGGCCCTCCATGGCACTCATGGTATGATAGAAGATTCCCATTGCACTGGATGTGTGATTAAAACATATTTGCAGATTACAGGTTGTCCTTGTACATTGTCATGTTACATTTTCCTGCGTTTTCAGATGTGATTTGCCATGTTGTGCGCATTTGCGGAACCAGTTGTGTCCTGTGTTCAGTTGTGGAGGGGTTTCTGTTTGTACCGGGATGTTGTCAATGTCAAGGTGTTTTGCTTATGTGCGTATGCTGCACAGTGGGAGAGTCGCTCCTGCGGATCTGATTTGTCTGTCACTTGTCTCTTTCATGTGGTGTGCCTGCCGGTTCTGTTCTTCGACGGTGCTTGGATGTTGTGGTGTACATGATGTCCTCTGCAGTCGGTCAGGGTGCATCCGTGGTACTCCGCTGTTGACGTATTTTTTTCATTGGCATTTTCCGTATGCTGTTTTTGTGCTTTAACCCGCATTACGCGTGAGTATAACTGCCCTCGCGCTGGTTGTCACTGTTTTCTAATCGCGCTTTGGACCATCGCAGGTTTTTTGGCGTTGGTGTTTGTGTTTTTATCTCCGTCGACGTGGTTGTATCGTGGGCATTGGCCTCGGTTTCGGCAAATTATCACATGGGGCCGCCTTGTTGTGAATTCCACGTTGACACAGTGTGATTTTCCCGTGATAGGCTGCGATGTTGAGAGTTGCGTTAAGCTACTCTTGCGGTAGTTATTACACGTTCTTGTGACTATACCCCTTAGTCTTTTATTTTTGTTCTTTATCTCTTGACGTCAAGCGGGTCTCTTCTACAGGTAGACTTTCGAGTCCACAGTGGCGACTTTCTTCAGCTTGAGCCCTCCATGAAATCTTGAAAGTCTTGGAGCACTAAAGAAACAGCTGGACGAATAATACATTCAGACCCAGTGGTAGTTCAATGACAGTGGCTTGCCCATCGACAACAGGCCAGTTAACTTTTGGGGCCTTTTACCAAAAATCCTCCAAATGGTCTCAAACTTCTGGATCTTTTTCCAGGAGGTCCTTTTGCGGTCTTGAAGTGACCACATGAGCAATCTAAGGATCTAGAAGCACTGAGTTTTTCCTTGGGAAGTTGGGACTTCAAATCCCACAATGCAATTTGTCAAATCCTTAAAAGTCCACACTATCTGAAAACGCAGAGCAATGCGTTATCAAATACAGTTAGTACTTGTGCAATTTTTGCTTCTTTAAGAGCATTGGGAAGCAGTGATCACTTGTCAGTGCTCTGACACCCTTTAGAGGATGGACTGCATGTGAAGAAACCACCAATAAAAACACAAAAATGTAATAACTGAAAATAACGGTATTTCTCATTCTAATGGATTGTTCCGTCCCTTTTTCAATAAAACTGCTTAATCCATAGTTTCTCTTTTGGAGTTATTTTTGTGGGTGCTAGATACAAATCAGGCCTCTTAAGGGCATTACATAATTGCGTGACATGCTTAAACAAAGGGATTTTATACACGTGGTCGCATGTCAAACAATCCTCTTTTTATTTACTTTTTACTTTTTTTTTCAAATTTTTATGGTATCGTCTGCGTACAGTGTGATCACTAATGGACCGGGTTTGCATTGCAAGCCCCTATGAAGATAGTTCATTTTCAAATGTTGTACCAGTGGATCTAGAGCTATGATGAGTAACAGGGGTGATAAAGGACAACCCTGTCTGGTTCTACGTGATAAAGGAAGCAACGCTGTTATTCCGTTCAGATGAATGTGAGCTGTGGGCTACGTATAGCACTTTAATAAGTGAGTTAAAACCCAGGGGGAGCCCCATTTTTCATAGTGAGTCATACAAGAAAGACCATTCCAGCGAGTTGAATGCTTTTTCAGGATCTAAGAGTGCTGCCGCAGCTGGTAACGAAGGGTCTATTCTGTGTAACACCGCTAAAAATGAGTGCAGGTCAGAGCTGGCGACCAATGCGGGATGAACCCCGACTGGTCATGAACAATTTCATTTTCGCTGCTATTTTATTTTCGAGATTTAGCAAAGAAAGAGGTCAGTAAGACTTGCAATGTTGCAGGTCCTTCCCAGGTTTAAGCAGTAGTAGGATTGCCGCTTCCCTAGAGTAGGTGGGAGACTGCTGTGTTGTAGCACCACATTGTATAATTCCAAAAGGTGAGGGGCAAGCAGGTGTTTTGTAAAATATTCCAGAGAATCCATCTATGCCTGGTCATTCTGAGCCATTTATGGAGTCTATTGCCTGCCTCATTTCCTGCACCATGAACTGCCCAGCCAGGAACTGTTGGTGTGCAGTGGAAAGCCATACCATTGCAACCTCTTCCAAGTACTGAGTTCTCTCCGAGGCATCCTCTGATACCCGGGAAAAATCTAACACGCAAGTACTTCTTTGTGTATACTTAAGCATCTGTGATAAGCGCGTCGTCAGAGCGTTGGTAGACGGATATATAGGATTGTCCTCGGGGAGGGTGCAGCAGTCTTGCCAGAGTATGTCCTGGTCTCTTCCCTCACCATATATCCAGGCTGCTGCATTTCTCTAAGTAGTAGGCTTCCCTCTCAGCTGATTCTTTGAAATCGGACAGAAGAGATGCACGTTGTTGGATATAATGTGGAGACTGGTATCCTGATCTAGTGCAGCTAATTTCCCTTCAAGTTGGGACAGGGTATTTCACAATTTGCACAGGATTCCTGCATGTTTGCAAATGCACCCCCCCTCATATATTCCTTAAAGGCTTCCCACAAGGTGGCCCAAGATTTTAACGTTCCCTTGTTAATCGCTAAATATTCTACAATAACAGCACAACGTTCTGTATGTCATAGCACATCCTGCTGTGCCTGCCCTGGGAATCTCCATTGTCTCTCAATTCCTCCCACCCTGGGGATGTGTAACTTTAATATAACAGTGGAGTGGTCAGAAAGTGTACAAAGGAGGTGTGATATGGAGGATATCCAGGGGATGAGGGTAGTTGTAAGCAGCCAGTAATCGACGTGGGTCCATATGTTATGTTGTACAGAGTAATACCTGTATGCAGGTTGCAGGGGGTTTCACTGGCACCAGGCATCTACTAGTGTGTATGCATCCTGTAGGGGGTGCTCTGTACAGGGCTTAGTGTACTGGGCATGTGCGGTACAGTCCAGACCAGGGTTGAGAAATATATTGAAGTCCACCCATACATATATGGTCCGCATTGACCATGTCGATCTGTGCCTTCAGGTGTTTGGGGCATATACATTCACTAACAGGATGTTGTTCCCCAGTAGATGTCCCGATACCAGCAGATTCCTACACTTGGTGTCAGTAAACAGCTCAGGCAACTGGATGGGCAATCGTTTATGTATCAGTATAGATACTCCTCTGGCATATGAACTATAGCTGGAGAAGAAGCAGTGTTAACCCCACGTGAATGCAAAAGTGGATGATAACTTAGGAGGTATGTGTGTCTTCTGCAAGAAGGTAACGTCTGCCTTGTGTCATTGCAGGTATTATAGTACCTGCTTTCCCTTGCGCTGGTTATTAAGCCTCCAGATGCTCAATGTTACCAAAATGATGTCTGCAAAGTTTAGTACCTTAATGTATGTAAACATTAAGTGTTAAGCATAATAGCATATGTGGCTGTGGTAGGTGACACAGTACTGACGGTGATAGGTATATATGAGAACATTCCGACAAATAACATTCTTCATCCCATCCCTTCCGCCCCCCATCCACAGTCTCCTTAGCCCACGGAAAACCCATCCTAAACAGAAGTAGGGAAGATATTATCCCTCTCAACAGAAAGATATATTAAATCTGCTTATGGGTATACCACACAAGGGGGTGGCAATGCTACATCGGCCCCCACTACAAGTAGGAGTAACAAAAAAAAAAGAAAACATTATTGTCTGCCAATTAATGAATCCTGTGGTCTACCAAGTGATATAGACCGAGCCAATAGCGAACATTCAGTACACTTCCATGACTATTCCCAGTATACATACACCAGTATCCTCGCCTTGACTTGATGTCACAGCCAGTAGAAAAGGGATCTGCACTAGCGCTGGAGTGGATATATTTTGCTGAGCCTCCGGTTGAGCAGTGCCGCAATGAGGAGCATTCCACAGAGTATTGTCGGCAGAAATCTTGTACATCTGTTGGATTATCAAAGAGTCGCTGCTTGCCATTCACCTCCACCCGAAGTCAGGCAAAGCAGATCATCCCATATCAGAGCCCAGAGTGTGGCCCTGACGCCTGTGTATTTCTGGTGTGCTTCCTGAAACGTTGTGAAATCACAAAATGGGCTCACCGAGGGCCCCTGCCAGCTGAGTGGGACCTCCTACTTCTCCATTCATAAGGTTGTATCGCGATCTATGAAATTCAGTAGATGGGCAGTAAGTGGCCTCAGTGGGTACCTGGGGTTTAGTCGTGATCCAGGAGAGCGGTGGGCCCTCTCGACCACGAATGTTGAGGTGAAGGAGCTTTTGTCAAAGAGTTCCATTAGCAGTCTCTCAACAAACTGATCTAGGTGACCGGTATTCGTAGATTCGGGTATTCCTAAAATGTGGGTATTGTTCTGCCTACCTATGGCCTCCAAGTCTTCAAAGCGGTTGTTTACATGACTTGCCTTTAGCAATGTCAAGTCTTCCTTCATGTCGGTTGAGACGCTCGCCTGTCACGTCCCGCCTTTTGTCCAGGGAGTCGAAGCGACCATCCATGGCTTGGAATCCTGATCTCAATTCCGCCATGATGGCATCAGTACCAGACTGCACACCCACAGTGGTATAAGTCATGCTACCACCATCCACCATCATTGACTCCGAGACAGGGTTAGAGTTAGCCCTTGCTGTTTGGGTCTCCATGGACCATAATCTGGGCCTAGATCAGAGTATAGT
This sequence comes from Triturus cristatus, assembly GCF_964204655.1. Taxonomy (NCBI): domain Eukaryota; kingdom Metazoa; phylum Chordata; class Amphibia; order Caudata; family Salamandridae; genus Triturus; species Triturus cristatus. The sequence goes on from NC_140585.1 coordinate 164,710,282, forward strand.
GGAGGTCAGGGACAGGCCAGCAAAATCACAATAGGTAGAGAGGGATGTATGACGATACAACGAGGGCCATTTCAACGCGGTCTGTTAGATCGCGGTTTTCACTACGCAAGTCGTTAAATCGACTTGAGCTGGAGGGGCGCTGGATTTAGGAATAGTGTAAATTATTATTCCAACTCCAGTCTACATACAGTAGGGAAGGTGTTGGAAACAGTAATTTACACTATTCATTAGTCTACAGCGCCCTCCAGTGCAAGTCGATGTATCGACTTGCGTAGTGAAAATCACAATGTAATTGTACCACGTTGAAATGGATGCGTGGTAAATGATGTCTCCCGGAAGAGAGCAGTAAAACAGTAAAAGATGAGAGTGTGTCTACAGCTGAATCCTCAAGAGGGGTGTCATCATGTGGGGCAAGATTGGTACTTCCTGCTCACATGGACAGCGCCCTCTGAGAATAATCATGCAGGGGAGGTCAAATGGGACCCCGAAGAAATCGTAGTCAACACAGATGAGTGGTGGGTGTTTGCTGCTGGACTTTATTGTCTGTCAGGCACAGCCCCATCATGAGTAGTACGTACAGGGTGGGTAGTAGTATGACGCACATGACATGCTTTTGGGGGAGCCTGCCCCACAGGAGAAAGGCAGTGGTGCGGATTTGTAGGGAGCAATTCATGCACGCCACCTTGCATTCCCAAATGTTCCAGGTGCAGGGGTGTAACACAGGCCCCCGCATCCCCCGCGGTGCGGGGCGGCCCCGGAGCTGCAGGGGGCCCCCTCAGCACAGTACTCAGGCCCAATAGCTCAGATTAAATCTGGAGTGGGGGCCCCTCTGTGTGCGTGGCAGTGGGGCCCCATCAACTTTCGTTACGCCACTGTCCAGGTGGTGGGTCTCATGATGTAACAGCAGAGGTAAGAGTTACAGCTAGGATGTAGCATACGCACTAGTGAAGGCCCATATGCGGTAGCAAGGTGGTCCTTAGTGTCTGTGGTTTGGGGCCAATTCAACTGGGGCAAGGCTGTAGATTTCCCAGTTTGGGCTGCAGACACAGTGCAAAGCTGGTGCACGGCAGAAGGGAATAAGGCACATGTATCCAGCAAACATGCTGGCTCGTTGTGGTCTGTTGGGTGGCTCCCCAGACACACTTCCTGTCCTTGTCACTGCAGGGTATCCGGGAAGAACACCGGCTGGTCTTACCTCTGCCTGTGGTGGTTGTCCATGGTGCAGTTCCCCACCGGGTTCCCCAGCAAATGGCATGACTCATCCCACAAAGTTGCAGCTCTCCTAGAGGTCTCCGCTCTCCTCACTCAGCAGTCGTTTCTCCCAGCAGCCCTTGTACACAGCAGGCCCCCGCTCCACTGAGCTCTCCATCTGTGGCAGGTCTGGTCTTCTGGCAGCAGGCTCCTCTAGGGGTCCCGGTCCTCACATCCCTAAGCCACCACCATCTCCAGGGCAGCCCAGCCGTGTTGCGTAGTTCCGGGAGGGTATTTACATCGGCACTTCACCGCTCGATCGTTCCTGGGCGAGGTCGGGCCTCATTGGGCAGACATTACAGGGCCTCCGTCTTTATCACTACATCAATCATTTCCCTGGTGCTGCCTGAATCGGGTTATGTGGCTTTTCCCTTAGGATGGCAATAGATGGGTCAGTGCATGGCCAAGATGGTGGGGATGCCGGCAGAGCTGAAGAGCTACACAGCCATCTAAGTGGGAAGCTTGGCCAAGCCCCCCAAATACAATCCTCTTGAATAACCCTTAGTTTCACAGGAGTTACCTAGGATATCCCAAGATTCCTTTGTGATAGTCTTTTTTCCTTGCTGGCAGTCTTTTAGGCTACCCAAAGATTGCTGCCCTATCCCAAGGCACTTTATTGAGGGCTAGTCTCTAATTCATATTGGCTTATCATCTTAATCGAAGCAACCTGGATCATTATCCTTCATTTGACTCCTCTGTGCCATAAGTAAAACCTTAATGTGTTACCTAAGGTGACAAAAGATCCTGAATTGGAAGGACTGGGCAGAGAATCAAATAATAATTGTTCTATTATAAGCACCAGGTTCTGCTTGATTAGATTCCTAAATAACACCTCTGTGTCAAAAGCTTTCCACATAGTCTACAGCCCTGTGTCTACAGTGGTAAGTATGATCAGTCTTCTGGCATGTTCATTCCTGTTGAATGTAGGAACACCATGGACGAAATTATTAGGATTGTGGTTACTGTGCCTTCTTCTGCTGCTGTTCAATTGTGCTTCTGTTCAGTCAGTGTTGGATAGGGTTACTCCCTCCACTAATCATCCTCTGCATTATTAAACAACCTGTCTGGGAGAAGCTCACTCTCCTCTTCCTCTCCTCACCATGGGCATGTCATATCTTCCTGTCAAAATATGGTTTCAAAAGGTGGCATGGATCACCCTTTGGTGGGTGTGTGAGAGTGCCAAGGTCCACCAGGAAGGTCTCTCATTGTTTTCATTTGTCCTGGCCGCTGCAGGATCCACAGGCTCTGATCCAGGCGCTTTTTTACCTGGCTGGTATTTAGCCAAGGAAGCTTTCTGGTTTTACTGGTGTTTAAAAAGATCCTGGTTTGCAGTTATGTTCTGGTTAGCCATTTTTATGCTCTCTTCCTTATGGGAGTGTAGGCCAAGTTAATAATTTACTGTGTAAACTGTGGTTTCTTGAAAGGTTTCTCCCACCCTTCATGTGCTAAATTTAAAAGACCTGTAACAGGGTGCCCACGCATAAGCTCAAATGTCTCAAATCAACTCCCTTTTGTGATACCTCCCTGTAGACAAATAAAAGGCATGAGAGTAGGATATCCCACTTCACTTTCTGGTACCTCCATGTAGGCAAATAAAAGGTATGAGAGTTGGACATCCCACTTTCTAAGGAGTTTTTCAGACAAGCCCATAATCATGCCTTGTTGAATCTCTCCACAAAACCATTTGTTAGTGGGTAATAAGGGGTGTTGAACTGAACTTGTAAGTCACCCCCACACTTATCCCACAAAGCCAAAGTATGCAGAGATAACATTTACGCCCCTGTCAGATATTGCCTCTTTGGGTGAAGACACCAAGCAGGGCCCTGGCTACTGAGAGTGCAGTCACTGTACTCAGAAGTATTACTTTAGGATACCTTGCTGCATGGTCCACCACCCTTAAAATGAACCTATTCCCTAAAGCAGTAGGAGGAGCCAGGGACAGTGTTTTCTGTGTATTTTCACACCCTGGCAGAACTTCGACTTAGTTCCAGCACTGACAACTTTAGGAAGGACATCTGGGATCCTTTTCTCTCAGGAAAACCAGCCTATCCACCACAGCGGTCTTGTTAGCTCCTGTAAGCCTCAGAGCTTCTACTCTGATATTATTGATGGTAGGCTATTGCCTGTACTACACTATGCTGGGAGGTACGATGGACAAGGTTTAACATCCACCTAACCCAGGGAGACTAAAGTGGCTTCAGTGTACCCCTCGGCTTTCCCTTGGCACATTTCCACCTCAATTTCTCTACACTTGCAATCCCTTGGAATTGAAGAACAATTACTTTAATTGTGCATATCTCTCAATCAAATTATATGTCCTGTCATAGGTTATAGCCTCATTACCTGTTATCCAGCCTTCTAGTGCCTTCACTGGGATGTCTACAAAGTTAACACATAACTGTTGTGCATCTGAACTTCCTGCGATACTGGCCAGGTATAATCCCAAACTTTCTAAAAAGGCATCTTTCATATGGTGCTAGGCTTCAGTTACCCTTCTTTAGTCAGGAGCCTAAGCCCCCTTTAAGGCATGTGGTAATAGAATTTCTAAGTGATTTAGCAAAATTCGTTTAACATATGGTAGGGGGCACTTCCTCTCCCCTCTGTCTCAAATTCTAGTTATTGTCTGATAAATGTGTTCCAAATGCATGAAAGCATATACCACTTCTGGCATTTCCAGTCCTATAACCCACATCATTATTTAGGGCCTTACACACACAGTTTCTCAAGAATATGACCAATTTATGTAGAAAGCAATGTATTAACTACAATCCACAATGATTGTAAGCCTGCCAATACAAGGAACTCTGACAAAAGAAGGTGGTATCACCCTCTACCAAGGTTCTGTCCTCAGCCAACTTCATGTCAATTAAGAGACAGAAGATAGAATTCTTTCAATCGGACACTTTGGTAATGAGAAAGATTGTACCTGGCTGTAAACATGGACCTTCATCGAGGTCTAGTTTCCACAATACAAGGGGGCAGATTTATGTTTCCTGGCGCATCCATGCAAATCAGCAGGGATGCGCCAGGAAAGATGCGTCACGCAAGTTTACCCTTGCGCCACCACAGGTGCGCCGCATTTACAATGCAGCGCATCCTGGCGCAAGGATAAACAGATGCGTGACGCATCTGATGGCGTAATGGCGGCGCATTGCTGGAGTCGCGTCGCAAGCACGACGCAACTCCAGCAATGTTTAGGGGCTGCCCATACCTAACATGCTGCGTCATGCCTTATGCCTGCTTCAAGCAGGCGCAAGGTTTTGACGCAGCAGCGTCGGAAAAGTGACTGAGTGAAATCTTGTAGATTTCACTGCGTCACTTTTCCGAGGCTTTTTCCGATGGAACGCCCACACTGCATACATTAAACCTGATGCAGGTTTAATGTGGCGCAGGGCTTTAAAACGTGACGCATCTCCCTAGATGCGTCATGTTGTAAATAAGGCGCAGCATGGCGCATGGATTACGCCGTCGCTGCGTCACAAAAGTGATGCAACGGCGGCGTAACAGTGGCGCAAGTCTAACATAAATCTGCCCCTAGGATTTTTAAGATCACATCAGTGGATCAATAGCACTTCTGTTTTACTCTATTTAGTGCCATTTAACTATTCCATTTGTCTAAATATACCAAGGTATGAAATTCATGCTTTATTAATAAAGTGTGAATTTAGCACTCAAGCAATCAAACTCTTACCATCTACAACAATATTGAAAGGGCACATGCTGTTACGTGAATAAGTATATACTTCAGTTATACATAAATAAATATATGAAGCTCAGTATTAGAAATGGGGTTTCTAGTTGCCAGGGGTTTGCACCCTGTCCAAGTAGGGTAAGGGAGTCACACTGCTAAGATAACCCCTGATTCACCCTTGGTAGTTGGGCATGAGCAGTCAAGCTTATCTCAGAGGCAATGTGTAAAGCATTTGTACATACACACACAGAAACACAGTGAGAATACAACAAAAAGAATCCACACCAGTTTAGAAGATTAGCCAATATTTATCAAAGGTGCAGTGGAGGTGAGGCACCGGAAAAGTAAATAGATGTGTTGGTTTCTTACTTCCTGGGGAGGTGATGCATCCAAGCCTTACTGCCAGGGGAGGTGATGGGTCAGTTCCTCACTAATTGAAGGTGATATGTTGATCTCTGAATGCGCGACCTCGGTTCCTTACTGTTGGGCAACTTCGATGAAGAAAACTGCACCCAGGGACGAATCATTGAAAGTCCAGATGGACTGTCTCGATGTAACAGTGGCTGTGCAGGTGCTGCTTCAATTCCTCAGCCGCAAAGCAGGTACTGCATCGGACTTGGGGTGGTGCAGCTGCAGTTTTTCACTGTGATGGAAAGCGAGGCCAAGCGCTGAAAGCCGGTGGTTGATGCGCTGATCGGGAACCACACTCCAGTGCTAGCAGTGGCAATGCATCGAAGTTTGTAGTGCTGCATCAATAAAAACAGACGCTGCGCGTCAATAAGAGGATTTTCTCTATTAGTTCACCAGATTCTACTTCCAAGGGCCCAGGAACTATATTTTGCACAACTTGACAAGCAAGGACTCTCAGCAGAAGAGCCAAGGTACTGGTAGGTGAAGTCTTGGATGGCCCTCAGACTTCTTAACAGGAAGCAGGCAAACAGAAGCCTTTGGAGAACCTTGGAAGTAAAATGCAGAAAGCAAAGTCCAGTCCTTTTATTCCAAGGACAGAAGCAGCAAGCAGAAGGCCAACACAACAAAACAGCAGGCAGAGTGTCAGTTCCTCCTATAGCATCCAGTTTTTCCTCCTGGCAGAATGTCCTTTAGTCCAGAAGTGTTCTGATTTTGTGGTGTCAGAGGTCCAATACGTATACCCCTTTTCTGTCTTTGAAGTAGGCAAACATAAATGGAAAGTGTAAAGGATCCTGCCTTTACCTCAAGTGTCTTCATACACACCAAAGGGTGGGTGGAGAAAGCTTTGTTTGAGGACAGGTACAGCTCTATTAAGGTGTCAGTGAGAACTCCTCTCAACATTCTAGCTAAGGAAGGCCCATCAGCCAGGTGATGGCCCATCAGCATATGCAAGGCACTACTAAATTCAAATTCAAAAAGTACTTTATTCGGTTAAAAGACAATAACCGTGAAAGCAACAACATCAATTTACAATTTACACAGCGAAAATATAAAAAGAACAAATCTATTATATTTCATCATTACCCATTGCTTTCCGTAATTTAAAAACATTTTTTAAAAAGCTTAAAACTACAGCGACAGTCAAAACAGTGTCCATTCTCTGAAATTCTAAGAAAGCTGGGCGGCATTTATTTAAGTTCATTTCTTTGAGGAGTGGGATAATGAATTTCCTACGTGATGAAATATAAAATTTACAAAAAAAATAAAATATGGATGTCAGATTGGGACGAGGAGTCATCACACGGGCACATAGGCAAATTTCGCAACCATGAATTCATTTCTGGGAAGGACAAGAGCCTAAAAACAATATTTAATCTAAAACGGGTCAAAAGAAATCGATCATAATTTGACATCGGCAGGGTTAAGTATGGCTGTACTTTATTGCCAGTTAACAACAAGAGATGCAAGGTTACTGTCTTTTTCTTCATTTCCTCTCGTTGCTCTTTTCCTCGAGGTATTCCATACATAGCTTTTTCAACATTTTTCTGGATATATTACCCATTGAAGGTGGGTCATCAAAATATAGTTGGCAGCCAATTTCAATAAGGAAATGTTTAACATAATTTAGCCAATCAGATCTACCCACATTTTCCAATTTTAATACATCCTGCAATATAGCCCGGTTCATGACACACTCATTTGTTATCCATACCCTATGCCACAAGAGGATGGGTTGTATTCTAATTAAGTCTGATATATGAGGTTGTCCAAATTCATTATGACAGATGTAGGTGGCAACACTTTGTGGTACTGTCAGGACATCCCTCATAAACTTATTCTCGGCTATTTGAATTGAATCTATGTTGGAATACCCCCAAAGACCCGAGCCATACAGAGCTACTGATGTACACATGGCGTTATATATTGTTAAAATTTCTTTTATCGGTTTCTTGCCCAGCTTTTTAATAAAATTCTTTAAGGCCATTATTGTTTTTAAGAACAAAAGGGTTCTGGCCTTTACAGCACTTGTCCACACCCCAGATTCATGGAACAAAATACCAAGATAAGGGAAAGTAGAAGTGTTTTCCAACGGAACATTATTTAAAAACATTCTTTTTGTCTGCTTTCCAGATCTTGTGCCACAGTTCATGGAGAAGGTTTTGCTACAATTAACTTTTAAATCTAAACTCGACATGAACTTCTCAAAAGATATTATCAAGTTTTGTAGGGCCAAGGGGGTGCGGGCCATTAGGACTGCATCGTCCGCATACAAGAGTGCAGGGATAGATCTCTTCCCAACCCTAGGCATATCCCTGCACTCCTGCAGCAGGCGATGCTCAAGTCCATTTATGTACACCAGAAATAAGAATGGGGCCAGGACACACCCTTGGCGTACACCACGACCCACCCCAAGTTTTCTGGTACATTGGCCCCCCTACCATAGCGGACCGATGCTGTGGCTCCTGAGTATAATTCTCTCAGAAAGCAAATCTTCCACACCCAGCCCTCTCAGGATTGCCCATAATTTAACATGTGACACACAATCGAACGCCGACGTGAGGTCAACAAACGTGAGATACAGACTTTCACCTTTTATCCTCGTGTACTTAGATTGCAAAATCGTTAAGTTTAAACATTGTTCGACAGTACCAATGCCCTTTTGAAATCCATACTGTAGGTCACTCATTATCTCGTTCTCCTCAGTCCAGCTTTGTAGTCTTGCCAGAATGATTCTCCCAAGGATTTTTACAGATGAGTCTAGAAGGGAGATTGGTCTGTAACATACGCAGCTTTGTCTATCTCCCTTCTTGAATATAGGTACAATGACCGAGGTAAACCAGGACGGGTTTAAACCCCTTGCCAGTGCTGCATTAAAGAGTTGTACCAGCATGGGTCCCCAGGTCTCCATGTTTGCTTTGTACAAGTCTGCTGGGATCCCATCAGGCCCTGCGGCCTTGCCGCCCTTCGTTGCTTTCAGACCCATCATAACTTCCTCCGGGGTTATTACCAATTTTTCAGCCCCTGCATCTATATTACCCATTGTAACAGGATCTATAATATGGCTTTCATCTTGGGACCTATAAAGGTTCAAGAAATGCTCCACCCAGTCCTCCACAGCAATTGCAATCTCCATGCGCGCTTTAAACTTGTCACAGAGGAACGGGGTATTTACGGCCCTCCAGAATGCAAATGCATCCATAAGCTGTGATGCTTCACATAGAGCTTCTAGGGCCTCCTTTTTTATAGCATTTTTTCTATTTTTTAAAACCTCGTTATATTTTTTCCTAAAACCTCTTATTTCTAAAAGATCTCGGGGTATCCTATGAATAGCATGTTTCAAGTCATTCAATGCCCTTGTGCAGGCATTGTCAAACCAACTTTTATTACCCTTTGCCCTATTCTTTACCTCCACCCGCAGACTATTCTTAATTGTGGAAGCTATTATATTAAAATGCTCTATTATCAGCTCATTGTTAGACTTTTCTTCCAGGCAGATCACAAAACTATTTGAGCAAACATTCAACAATTTACCTAAAAACATATCTGGGACAACCTTACCCCATTTTAGAGTGTACCCATTCTGTCTCCCAAGAGCCACATCAGGAGCTATACATATAGAGGGCACATCCTCATGCCGATCAAAAAATGGGTCTTCGACCTCCATTATTTGAGGCAGATGGTCACTTAATGGCAACTCCATAATTTTTATCCTATTGATCTTATGGCTGCAACTGTTGGAGGCAATAATGAAGTCAATAGTGGACAATGCTCCTCTACCAATAAATGTGGGCACAAAGGTAGTAGGTTTTTGGGCTATTTAATTTGCATAGCCCAGATCGTACATAAACAATATATCATTTAATAGGTCCCCGGTCAGAGAGTGATCAAAATGGGTTAGGTTTAACTCCTGCTCTAACATTAAGCCACAGATACCCTGTTTGCCCTTTATACAGAGTGGGCAATTAAAATCCCCCCCCCATAAAATTATTAATTCCCTGTCGGTTTTATCTATTTCGTGTTGTATGTCCTCCCTCAGCATTTTTAAAATGCTAGGAATTTCTTTTCTCGGAATATTATTATAAAAATTTATAACAACAACATTAACTCCCTTCTTGTTGCTTAAGGTTATTAATTGATAATAACTAGATTTCGGCGTAAAACAAACCTGCTCACATTTGAGCTGGTTTGAGAGGAACGTAATTAAACCTCCCTTTGCTCTCCCATATTGGCCCCCCACGGCCGGAGTAAAAAAGCTTTTATAGCCACTTATATACACTGGTTCAATAGACCAGGTTTCTTGGAGGGCCAAAATGTCATGTCCATTTATATCAGTTTCCCAGGATGGGTTTTTAATTCTCTCCCTTAATCCTGCCACATTCCAAAATAGGAGTGTGCAGGATTTCCTTGTTTCATTTGCTCCAAAATCACCCAAGGAGGCATTGCCCAACACCTTTTCATGTCGCGGGTAACTAACTCCCCCATTATTTCCATCCTTTTTTAAGTCAGGGTTTCACAAGATCTTGCAACAGTCCTCCTCGATATCAGCACAAATCACTCTTTGGGCAATTTGTACTTGTATAATATCCTCATTACCATCCCAATTCCTCTGTTCTTTTGCGTTCCCCTTGATTTCGTCAGTGTGCCCACCTAAGCCTAATGTTTACTATAACGAGTATCCTTCTTGTGTCAATCCACATATTCAAGGCCTGAAAAAGCATCAAACCGATTGTGAGTTGGTATGTTATAAGCAGGTAGAGCCATACCTCTGTTGTCCCAAAAATGATTATTTCCATAATTAGGGCCTAGGGTGGAAGGATAAAACTGCCTAGGATGGAAATTAAAAGAGCTCTGTGGTTGCAAAAAAGGAAAACGGCTATATCCATGATGGTTAAAGCCAAGCCTATTTACATGCTGCTTCTTACTTCCTGATTTATAGGATGTTGAACTGGAGAGTATGGATAGAAGTAACTAAGATAATGTGTAGAGATGGAGTCACTACTACTTGAGTCATACCAATCCCCAATATGCCTAACAGCTCTATGATCTTTAAAGTTTACGATGATTACATCCCCTTTCTTTTCTTTAGGTCGTGACCCCACCCAATTTGAACGCCTAACATTTAAAATGTCCCCATTTATGTAGGCAGGCAAGGGTCTATTATTACGAAGCCAATGAGTGACTTTGTTCCTTAAGGCTTGATGATCTTCCCTATTCCCAAAAGGGAGCTCGGGGACACCCGCCATGACAATCGCATAAGGGGCAGCTTCTGGCGGTAAATCTACTATTCTGTGTGATTGCCAGTTTTTGTTATGTATATTCCCGGGCCCATTATCCTTATTGGCCTTGTTTTGCGGTGGTACTGCTTTTTCTTCTAGGATCAGGTTATACCCCATTTGGTCACCTACTTTACTTTGGAGCTGCACCTTAAAGGCAGGCTACTTCTTCAGCAAGGGAGGTGTTTGTACTTTATTCGGGGAAGGACAAGTTGGCTTTTTCCCGACCTGGTTAAATTTTGAAGAGGGAGTAAGACATAGTGGGGCTTGTGTTATTGCTGTCGTCAATTTTGCAGGTATTTTACTGGGGTTTATATTAATTAACCCTTTCGCCAAGTCAGATAGTAAGAGTGTATTAACCTCTATCTTTTTCTCGTTCCAAGTCCAAGTGCGTGCTAATCAAAGTCGTCTTTTCTAAAAGGGGCTGCAATAATAATTTTACCAAGTTTTCAATTTTTTCCAACAAACCACCCTCACTAATAGAACAGTGGGTTGCCATTAAGGGGACCATGAGAGGAGCCAATGAATCAACCACATCCCTCAAAATTGAGGTTGAACTCCTCTTTTGTATTTTGGCTTGCCGCTTTTTTAATAGACCACCCCCTCTTTTTTTGCTTTTAACCTTAGGTGATGACATATTGTTTGAGTTTGAGGGAGATGCAATGGAGAATCTAGGGAGATTTGGTAACCCTTCATCATCATTGCTATTATAAAAACTCGGCAAAAACTCACTGGTATTGGCAAGCGTACTTAACAGAGAATCATCAGTACAGAAACTAACCAGTACTTCTCCTTTATCCTCTGTATCACCAGTATTTAATAACCCAGTATGTTCTACTAAGATGTTTGTTGGATTTGTCGATGGCGATGGCACAGTCCCTATTTGCCCCAGAGAAGAACTTTTTCCCGCCATTGACTCCAGGGAAAAGCCCCTTTTATGATTGGATATGACTACTCTTTTTTGATTATACTTCCCCCTACATCTCCGTTGTACTTTTTTATATTTTCTAACCGATCTTAGGGATGACAAAGCATACTCTATTTCAGCCCTAGAGATGTCTGGCCGATCTTCATACCTCTCAGCATGCACCTGGGCTATAGCCGTTACAACTTTCCTTAGGCCAATAGTGGGATTACTGTGCACGAGTGTATCCGCCACTAAGAGAGGCGCCTCTTCCTGTATCATTATAGAGGTCTCCTGTCCCAGGGATGCCCTTCTATCATTATTGATCTGATTTACCTTCCTGATCAGATAATTATCCATTGTACCCACCCCAGACGAAATGTTATCACTTTTTCCTTTAGACATCAAGTTAACTTGTTTCTACCCACTGTCTAAAAATTGCTACAATGATACAGCCCTACAACAGTCAGCACTTTTTACCCACACAAGTATTAAAATATACACTCACAGATCGCAACATATGAACATTCCCTGCAGAACGAAAGTCTCTGGCCCAGCCCAGACTCCTCAGGCCTCTGAGGGCCACAGAGGGCCCGCCCTTTGCCCGGGCTTAGCCCAGCGTCCCGCGACGCGGGCAGCACAGGCCTTTATACAGCCTCCTGGGGGGCGGGAGATGCCGGTGGCGGCTCCTGCCACAAAGTACCAAGGGAAATGTAGTCCCCCGCTCTGCGGCCGCTGATGGCAGGAGCGGCGGCGGGGGTACTACAGCAATGGAGGAGCTGTCGGACAGGATTCTCAGGCAGACAAGATGATGAGCCGCTGCTGTGGGGCAGAGTTTCGCTGGTTTTTCAAACCTCCCAGGTACGGTTTAATATTGGGCTTACCACTACTAAAAAAGCATGATGGTTATCCAAGAGAGCCTGGAGTAAAATACAGGAAGCAGAACCATTAATCTCTGGAGCATTTGTGGTAGTGCACTTCCATGCATCTGGAATTCCCTCTCACCTGAAATCAGTTCTACACCTGCTCCTCTTTGTTTAGGAAGCTCTTGAAGACCTGGCAATTCAGGCAAACATATGTATAATGGTCTATCACATGCCATGCTTCATTCACCTTGGCACCATGAAACCTTTTGGTGAATATGCGCTCTAGAAATGCATATAACAACATAACTTCATTGTGTAAATTAACAGGCTGCCTAACAATTGTGACAGCATATACTTTCAACTTCATGCCATGGATGACAACTTAGTTTAAAGTTCACCATTGCCCTAGTGCTTCAAAAGAGGGCAATATTAAAGACATTTTAGTAGTCTTTGACTAAAAATATATAAGCTTCTAATTGACATCCATGATGAAGTTGTGGCATAACATGTGCAGGGCTGGAATGGGATCCTAAAGTAGCCCTGGAAAATGTTGTCAGACCAGCCCCCATATGGTACATCGAGAGAGTATGTAGTGAGCAAGTCTGACTAGTGTAAGTGGGTTGTAAAAATGAGTGTTGATTGAAGGAAGAGAATACCCTTCTCCACAACCACAATACTTGTCAGCGTGAACTACAAAAGTCACTAAATTGATCTGTGCGTCACCCTCTGGTAGCTTGGCATAAAAGAAGTCTGGCTTTACTTAAAGGCAACATGTAAAATATTTATGCAGCACACAAACAGTAACAAAGGGAAAACACAGCACAAGAAGGAGTACATGTTAATAAATAAAATGACACCAAATTAAAAATAAATCTAATCAGTAGAAGTGAAGTTTATTATTTTTACATGTTCTAATGAAATCTAACGCCTAAAAGATCAAAGCGGAGGCGTTTCTGGCGATGTGAGACCGGGGCAAAGTCTGAAGGCTGATGGAGTGCAGGTAGGATAGATGAGATGGAGTGCCTGGTCTCTGCTTACTTTCAGACTTACAAAGTATGTGGGGCAAAAGTCCAGGAGGAGGTAGAGTTTACCAGGGCAAGGCAGCAGGCTGTGTCCGAGGAGGCATCGTCATCGTCGGGGAGACAAAGGGTAAAGTTGCTGTGTGGCCATAGATGATTGCGGAAAAAAACTCTGAGTGGAAAAAGCTGGATTTTGAGGCCCAGCAGTGGAGGTCATTGTTGGGGAGCCTGTCCCGTTGAGCACAGTGAAGATTTTGACCTTCAGACTCAGACAACTTATTGGAAGTCAAAAAACTCTAGCAGAACAAAACTGCAAGCCTTAGATAAAGAGGGCTCTAGGAAGCTAGATACCATTGCTCAGAATTCTAACTGAAAAGGATTCGGTGCTGTGGAGAAGAACATAGTTGGAGCTAAGTCAGGTCAATTGGTGATGCACCTTTGGGTGGATCATCTAGAAGGTCGGTCCCAGTCCTCGTTGGTTCTTCTGGGACTTTTGGGATTTTCTTCTAAATCCCAATTTTTACGGATAGGCAAAAGCAGCACCTCCATCACCACTTCCAAGGGTCCAGGACCTGAGAGTACCACTTGGGGGATTAGGAATCCAGGTATGGTTCAGGTTAGGGTTCCAGGTCTCTGGAGCTTGTTATGCCTCAGTAGCTCAACCAGGAGATTAGTCAAATAATACTTTGAGTCACTCTGGTGGTCCTGGGTTCAAGTGCTGGAGCAGGATTTTCTAATGAAAATCTATAGGGCTTTGAAGCTCTGGTTTGTCTATTTGTCATAAGATTAACATTATTAATTATTAATTACTAATCATTTGTTTTGTGTAAGTGTTTTACTTACCAATATGTATGTATGTATTAACAAGAGAGAACTACACGTGGGAACGCGTATGTGTTGCTATTAACAGTGTGCATGTTTTATTAAATAAACATTGCTGAGTGCTGTTTATTTTAAGCACGAAACGCTTTTGAATTAATGCTTTTCTGTGTTGCTAAAGCTAGATAATTACATACACATAAGGGTATTAGTGTGGTTAACACTGTTTAATCACTATGCTGTGGTAACGTTGTTTTTGTCTCTTTTAATTAAGATGGTCCATTTTGGCCTAACCAAACATGTCCGCCGTTTGCAGCCTGGCCTCGAGTGAGAATTTGTGATGAGAAGGCCTTGCTGAACACATTTGATCACAGTCCTTGCCTGGTTAAAACTTTCCGTGAGGACAGCAGCAGTTCTGGGCAGGTTTCCAGATGTATTGGACAGCCTTGGAGGACAAAGGAACTGTTAAGAAAGAACTCTGAGCATTGTGTCATCGCTGAAGAAATGTGGTTGCTAAAGGATACATTTTTATTTTTGGTTCCTGTTCTGTCTTTTTATTTTTGTGATTTCCTGAGCGGAGATTTTCCAAATGTAGCGATGCTACATCCTTTCCTGCTCGCTCTGCTCAGCGGTTCGGCGGATGTGTAAACATTTAATGTTTCTTTAATATTGCAAGTTTCATTATAAATATACTAGACTAGAGAGGGTCTGCGTTCATTGCATTCGGGATTTTGATGCCCAAATCTGCGTTGGTGAGAATCGATGCTGAGAGGACGGTGACTTGGGAGATTTCTACTGAGAGACTTGTCCTGATGACCCATTCTGACATTTAGCTAGAATAGGTAATTATGAGAAAATGATTTATTCTGATTAATTTCTTTTGACTAATTTTAGATAAAGAATCATCATTTTAAATACGGTGTTGGTGATTATTTTCTTTCCACAGGTTCAATGCTGGTAGAGTATTTGAGTGTATGTTAGTGAAATGGGCCCTAGTGTATGGTGAGTGTATGTGCGTGTAACTGTGAAATTACTCTATCCGTGGAAGTAGGGAGATTTTGTACACCCCAATCTGCATCAAGTTCCGGGAACAGATATTAGAAATCTTCCTCTCTCGGATGAAGCAATCCAAGTAGTTGGTGTAGCCAATACACAAATCAGAACACGTCTTACTGAACCAGTAAGAGTACAAATAGGGAAATTCTCATACATGCACAGATTTATCGTCTGTGACACAAGTCCAGTGAACTTGTTAGGTAGGGATTTGTTATGTAAAATGAACTGTACAATTTTTTGTACACCAGATGGAATAGCTTTTGAAACACCAGATGAGGATGTTTTGTACCGAATGACTCTAGAAAATAGAGAGAGTGAGTTAATTGGTGCATATGCTGTGTTTGATCCGGAGGATTTGCCTCAAGAGCTGAGAGACACAGTGAAAAGGACAGTTTGGGATTTTACTGGAGAGGATGTGGGATTGATGAATAATGTAGATCCTGTGAAAATTTCAGTGAAAGAGGGAATTACTTATCCTAACATTCCTCAGTACAAAATGACACCAGAAATAATTGAGGGAATAACTCCTATAATTGAGAAAATGATTCAGCAGGGAGTTCTGAGAGAACTACTGAGTAGTCCGTGTAATTCACCGATAATGGGGCTAAAGAAGCCTAATGGGAAGTTCAGGATTGTACAGGATTTGAGAAAAGTTAATCAAATTGTGGTGGCATGTTGTCCTATTGTGCCAAATCCATCAGTGATTTTGTATCAGATTCCACATGATGCTGAGTGGTATACAGTGATTGATTTGTGTCATGCTTTCTTTTCAATTCCATTGCATCATGACAGCCAGCCGATTTTTGCATTTAGATTTGGCCAGCGTATTTTAGCATGGTGTGGTATCCCACAGGGGTATACAGAGAGTCCTTCAATATTCAATCAGTTATTGAAAAAGTCATTTGAGAGTTTGATCATGCCTGAAAACTCAGTATTAGTGCAGTATATTGATGACCTACTTGTGGCATCAAAGACACGTGAAGCTTGTGAAGTAGATACTATAGCTTTACTGAATCATCTGGCAGATGGAGGGTTAAAAGTATCTCCAGCTAAATTGCAGTTCTGCAAGAAAGAGGTGCATTATCTTGGACACAATATTGAGAAAGGTCTGAGAAAAGTGACTGATGACAGGATCAAAAACATCAGGGAAATGAAAGCCCCAAAGACCCAGAGGGAAGTGAGAATGTTCCTGGGAATGGTGGGTTATTGTCGTCAGTGGATAATTAATTTTTCGCTGATAGCAAAGCCACTGATTAAGCTGACTAAAAGTGAGATGACAGACCCATTGGAACTAGATGGGGAACAAATGGAAGCATTTGAAGAGTTAAAAAGCAGAATGTGTGAAGCCCCTGCTTTGGGTATGCCAGATTATGAAAAAGAATTTGAATTGTACTGCAGTGAGAGAAATGGATGTGCACTTTCAGTGTTAATTCAGAAGCATGGATTACTGAGAAGGCCTATTGCGTACTTCTCATCGACACTTGACCCTGTAGCTGTGGGTTTACCAGGTTGTCTGAAATCTGTGGCTGCAACATGCAGAAGCCTAGAACAGAGTGAGGGAATCATAATGGGATATCCTGTAAGGGTATTCGTACCTCATAATGTGGCAATTCTTTTGACGAGAAGCAGAACTCAGTACATGTCACATAGTCGGTTGACTAAATATGAAAAAGTCATTCTGGGAGCATCAAATGTGACTCTTGAGAGGTGTGTGAATGTGAATCCAGCGACATTGTTGCCGGATATTGAAAATGTGGGTGTGAAAACAGAAGATGATCACAATTGTTTGGATGTGCTTGATTACTGTACAAAACCGAGACCAGACATAAGGGATCTTCCCTTGCATGAGAGTGATCATGTGTTGTTTGTGGATGGATCATGCCTGAGGAATGAGGAGGGTGTGCTATGTGCAGCATATGCAGTGTGTAAGGTTTCAGAAGTAATGGAAGCATCATCATTGAAAGGAGTGAAATCTGCGCAAGTTGCTGAATTAGTTGCATTGACAAAAGCTTGTGAAATTGGGAAAGATTTGAGAACGACTGTGATGACTGATAGTCAGTATGGATTTGGAGTTGTGCATGATTTTGGCCAACTTTGGCTACAAAGAGGTTTCTTGACGTCGAGTGGGACTCCAATAAAGAATGCTGAAGTGATTGGGAAATTACTTGAGGCGATACAGCTGCCTAAAGAATTAGCAGTTGTAAAATGTGCTGCTCATGGACAAGGAGATGATTTTGTGACAGTTGGCAACCGATATGCAAATGACATTGCTCAATATTGTGCCAAAAATAACCAGTCAATTAATCGGGAACGAGAGGGTGAAATGTCTTTTTGTCCTGTGATGTTTACTAATGTCTTAGAGACATGGGATGAAGTGAAACAGTTGCAGGATGAGGCAGAGGAGGAAGAAAGGAAAGATTGGATTTAGGCAGGTTGTGCCCCGAGAGAGACAGACCATGTTTGGGTCTATAGAGATGGCAGACCAGTAATGCCGAATTCCATGCTGTCAGCAATGGCAAGGATGTATCATGGCCAGGGACATTTGGGAAGGGATTCAATGATTAGGTCTTTTAAGCAAACCTGGTACAATGCAAAGTTCAGGACAATTGCAGAAAGTATCTGTCAAAGATGTTTGATTTGCCAGCAATTTAACACTGGGAAAAAGACAGTGGTGAGTCTGGGAACAATAGGCAGAGAAGGAGGTCCTTTTACAAGAATGCAGATTGATTTCATTGAAATGCCCCAAGTGAACAGACTGAGATATGTACTAGTTGTAGTCTGTTTGTTTTCAAGATGGGTTGAGGCCTATCCGACTAGGAGAAATGATGGAGTAACAGTGGCAAAGTTACTGTTAAGAGAGTTGATTCCTAGGTACGGATTTCCGGTAACGATTGAGTCTGATAGAGGTGGACACTTCTATAATGAACTCATGAGTTTGATTTGTGAAGCATTAAGCATACAGCAGAAGCTACATTGTGCATACAGACCAGAGGCTTCTGGTGTGGTTGAGCAGATAAATGGCACAATCAAGAACAGGATTGGTAAGATGTGCTTGGCCACTGGCATGAAATGGCCGGATGTCTTGCCTCTAGTGCTAATGACTATTAGATCTACTCCAGATAGAACTACTGGTTTAAGTCCGCACGAAATCATAATGGGACGTGCAATGCGACATGCATATGTACCTGTCAATAAGTTGATGACAATAACTGATGACATGATTTTGGATTACTGTAAAGGCCTGGCTGACGCAGTTCATTCTGTGTTTCACCAGATTGGAGAAGAAGCTACTACACTTGAGAAGAAGCAAGCTCATGATCTGAGTCCAGGAGACTGGGTGAGGATTAAAGTTCACAGAAGAAGAAATTGCTTGGTTCTGAGGTGGGGAAGACCAAGACAAGTCATTCTAACTACGACGACTGCAGTGAAGTGTGCTGGTGTGAAAAACTGGGTGCATGCGAGTCATACTCTGAGAGTTCCAAACCCAAAGGATGGGACTGGTAGAGAGTATTTTGAAGAGTCAGATTCCAGTGATGATGAAGACTCAGAACCAGTGAGAAAGAATCAAAGTTCAGGAAAAGAAGCAGAAAAGGCTTCAAGTTCAAGAGAAACATTGAGAATCTCAGAAAGGAGATTAGATTCTGAAAAAGAGCCTGAAGTTCCAAAAAGCAGTGGAGGAAAAAGAAAAGAAAAGAGCAGTTCCACAGAAATTACTCCTGAATCAGAAGAGGAGGAGATTTAAGAACCACTTGAGATTATATCTGAAGAAATAGGGTCAGAAGAAGATAGAGAGGGACAGATTGCGGAAGACCCCCGAGGAGGTGTAGGGAACACTTCTAATAAACTAGGTGAAGGGACAAGTAGACAGCAAGAAGATTGCGTGTCGGAGACCCGAGGAGGGAAAGAAGTAGGCAAGTCTCAAATAGTGGTGAAAAAGACTGTGGAGCGAAAGAAAACTGCTGAAGAACAAGAGGCATTTGAAACAGAATCGGATGAAAGTGAGAATGGAAAATCAGAGGGTCGAGTTCTGAGAAAGAGAAATTGGATTGGAGAAAGAAATAATACAGAAACAAGACCGAAAAAGGTCGTAAGAGGAGATTTTTGGCCTAACAACAGAGTAAAGAGGCTGAGATACAGATTGATAAGAGGAAATACATTGAAAGCTGAACAAGTGAATGAAGTGTCGAGTCAAAACGAAGTAAAAAGAAAGGAGCAAAAGGAGTCAAGAGAACCTGAGGAAATAAAGAGAGTTAGAAGACCCAACCAAAAGTACAGATCACCGGAATGGTCTTATGTGGCACTGTCTGAAGAAGGAGAAGAAGAAACAGTGACTCGAGATAATCCGGAGGGGATCTTGAGAAAAGTGGTTGAGGAAAAGGAAAAATCTGTTGGAATCTTAAAAGTTATTCTGACTGACATTGGAGAAGAGTCGGATGCACAAGATGTTGTTGATGATCTGATACAATTTGATGTTGCTGAAGAAGGAGGAGTGAAAAGTGATGAATATCCAAATTGAGTGAACTGAAGAAATCACTTGGAGAAAGTGAAAAGGAGAAAGTCTGAAATTCAGCTGTCTGAAGTAATCCAAAGTTTGAGAAATTACAGTAGTGGAGTAGTAGAGGCTAAGTCAAAAGACAAGGTCAAAGTAGTAAAATGGCTAACATAGAGAATAATCAAAGTAGATGTGCCTTCTTAAAAAGATGGTGTAGAATGTGCTGCTGCTGTACTGGATTATTAATGCTACTATGGGGTATTTTAGCTTTATTAGTTACATTTAGAGTTTCAATAGGTACATTTGAAATACATACTGAGAATGAGACAAATGTAGAAAAGAATTTGCAAAAAGTAGTTCCAACTAGAATTAGTAATACTTACATGCATAAAGATAGGTCAATTAATGATTTTTCTAGTAATGTTTTTTCAAAGTTGTTATACGAATATGTGAAAACAATGGAAGTAAGGGATTGCTACGTTTGTATGCAATTACCTGCATCCGTTTCAGAGGGTGTTACTTATCATCATTTACCAGCTACGTATGGAATTTCTTGTAGTGTATTAAGTAGTGTTTTTTATTTGTTAGGGAAAATAGATTATAAGATGTCTAACAAAGATAGTATGCGTCCACTTCACCTTCAAAAGAACGACGACCCACCACCACCAACAACAGGCTGCCCGCAGAAGCTGGAACAAGATCACAGCAGACCAGCTCGCCACCTCCTTGAGCCAGCACCCTCCTGCCAGCTCAGCGAACCCCAACCAGGCCGCTGACAACCTCACGAAGTGGATCAGCAACTGCGCGGACGAGCTCGCCCCGCTGAGGACCCCGCCCAGCAGACCCGGCAGCAAGAAAGTCCCATGGTTCACCGACGAACTCAGGAGCTCCAAGAAGAACTGCCGAGCCCTCGAGAAAGTCTGGAGAAGGGAACCTACACCGGACAACAGGACCACCTTCAAGCTGGCCACCCGGAAGCACCACCAGCTGATCCGCGCCGCCAAGAAAACTGCATTCAAGGACCGGCTGGACAACAACGCACACAACTGCAAGGAACTCTTCAACATCGTGAAAGAGCTATCCAACCCCAGCGCAGGAAACAACGACATCACCCCATCGCAAGACCTCTGCAACTCCCTCGCCTCATACTTCCACAACAAGATCGCGGACATACACAACAGCTTCAACAACCAACCAACGCACACCACGACCGAACAACCACCCCCCACCACCACCCTCCACGCCTGGACCCCGATCAGCACCGAAGACACCATCCGCACGATGAACTCCATCCACTCCGGATCGCCGACCGACCCCTGCCCTCACCACGTCTTCAACAAGGCCGACGCTGTCATCGCACCCCACCTACGAGACATCATCAACACATCCTTCGACACCGCCACCTTCCCTGAGAGCTGGAAGCACGCCGAACTCAGCGCTCTACTCAAGAAACCCACAGCGGACCCCACCGAACTCAAGAATTACCGCCCCATCTCGCTCCTCCCGTTTCCAGCCAAAGTCATCGAAAAGACCGTCAACAAGCAGATGGCCGCCTTCCTCGAGACGAATGGATCCCTCGACCCCTCACAGTCTGGCTTCCGAGCCAACCACAGCACCGAGACCGCCCTCATCGCCGCCACCAATGACATCCGAGCCCTGATGGACAACGGAGAAACAGCGGCCCTCATCCTCCTAGACCTCTCCGCGGCATTCGACACTGTCTGCCACCGCACCCTAGTACAGCGCCTCAGCAACATCGGAATCCAGGACAAGGCGCTGGAATGGATCATCTTCTTCCTCGACGGAAGAACACAGAGAGTCCGCCTACATCCGTACAAGTCAGAGGCCACCGAAGTCATCTGCGGCGTCCCTCAAGGATCCTCGCTGAGCCCTACTCTCTTCAACGTCTACATGAGCCCCCTCGCGGCCATCGCACGCCAACACAACCTCAGCATAATCTCCTACGCCGACGACACCCAGCTGATCCTCTCCCTGACCAACGACCCCGCCGCCACCAGAGCCAACCTGCACGAAGGGATGAAAGAGGTAGCCGAGTGGATGACGACCAGCCGCCTGAAACTGAACTCAGACAAGACGGAGGTCCTCATCCTGGGCTCTTCACCCTCCGCCTGGGACGACTCCTGGTGGCCTCCCGCCCTGGGCACCGCACCCAAACCGACAGACCATGCACGCAACCTGGGCTTCATCCTGGACTCCTCCCTCTCCATGACCAGGCAAGTCAACAACGTCTCCTCGGCGTGCTTCCCCACCGAGACCAGGAAGACCGTCACCCAGGCCCTCGTCACTAGTCAACGCCCTCTACGCCGGTACCACCGCCAAGCTCCAGAAGAGACTCCAGCGGATCCAGAACGCCTCAGCCAGACTCATCCTCGACATCCCACGAACCAGCCACATCTCCGGACATCTGAGAGACCTACACTGGCTCCCCGTCAACAAAAGAATCACCTTCCGCCTCCTCACCCACGCACACAAAGCACTACACGACCAAGGCCCGAGCTACCTCAACAGCCGAATCAACTTCTACGCTCCCAAACGCCACCTCCGATCAGCCAACCACGCCCTCGCCGCCGTCCCCCGCATCCGAAGAGCGACTACAGGAGGAAGGTCCTTCTCCTACCTGGCCGCCAAGACCTGGAACTCCCTCCCGACCGACCTGCGCCTGACCCAAGACCACCTCTCCTTCAGGAAGAAGCTGAAGACCTGGCTGTTCGAGCAGTAGCGGCACCCCCCCCCCCACCCCCAGCGCCTTGAGACCCTATGGGTATGTAGTGCGCTCTATAAATGTCTTTGATTGATTATTTTTGGGCACTTGCCAATGAACAAAGAGCTGAATCCAGCTAAAGAAGCTAACATTTTTGGTGAGATTTTTATTGAGAAAGAAGAATTAACATTAGATTACATTTTTAAGAATAATTTAACTTGTAGTTTGGAAGAAGAGGAGAAAGCTTTCTTGAACATGGTGGAGGAAAGGAGATTGAGTATGCATGAAAAGGCAGGGAAATATAAAGTGAGTGAGACAATTTGGGACATTGAGATGGGAAAAGAATTGAGAAATGGAGCTAGTCCAACTTTAGCTTTAGATGCACCACAGAAGGGTAAGCTGTGCATTACAAGAGGGAAATCCCAATATGATACATATTTTGTTGGGACTAGTGAATGTCATGATACATACTTCATTGCAACAGGATGGGGTTTCAGAGGTGGAGAAGATACAATTTTTCCAGGAGTGTATTATGTTTGTGGGAACAAAGCTTATTACAAGTTGCCTGACCATTGGTATGGCACGTGTTATGTGGGCCTGGTTTTTCCAAAGATTTTTCATATAGATAGAATAGAAGATGTAGAACATATTAATTTACTAATGTGCTTCAAGAGGGAAACTTGGTCTGAAATTGTGGGTGACATTTTTGGAGCTTTAATTCCAGCAGTGGGAATTTCTTTAAATGCTAATGGGATTCGGAAACTGTCAACAGTGGTGGATCGCTTATCAACAAATACCGCTGGAGGGTTTCTTTTGGTGAATACGGAACTAATTGCCGTACGTGCCATGTCTATGCAAAATAGACTTGCTCTTGATATTTTATTGGCTAAGGAGGGTGGAGTTTGTGGAATGCTGAAAGTTCAACATTGTTGCACTTACATTCCAGACGAAAGCTAAGACCTGAAGGTCTATATCAAAAATATTACTGATTTGCATGAAGAATTAGTACCACTTGAAGCTGAAAGTATCTGGACTAAAATAGCTAATAAGGTGATAGCTGTTAAAAGTTTTATTGCAAAAATAGGTAGTACTATTATAGGTAAGATATTGTTTCCTTTAACTTGTATAATTGTTGCTTTATTGATATTGAGATTGGTGTGTTTGTGTTGTGAAAACAGGGGAGGGAAAAAGAAATTAATTAAAAGAAACAATGAAAAGAGAAATAAAAGGTTGAAAAGAGAACCACAAGAAATTGAATTAGAAGAATTAAGGGAGAGTGTCTACTTAGAAACAAAGAGGGATGATGAAAGAGTGTCTGGTGTGTAGTGTTGTGTAAGGATGAAAAAGACATTTCCAATTTCTCCTAAAATGGGACTAAATTTCACTTTTTCTTTTTTTTTTGGGTTATTTGGTGATAAAATCACCAAAGGGGGGATTGCTGGAGCAGGATTTTCTAATGAAAATCTATAGGGTTTTGAAGCTCTGGTTTGTCCATTTGTCATAAGATTAACATTATTAATTATTAATTACTAATCATTTGTTTTGTGTAAGTGTTTTACTTACCAATATGTATGTATGTATTAACAAGAGAGAACTACACGTGGGAACGCGTATGTGTTGCTATTAACAGTGTGCATGTTTTATTAAATAAACGTTGCTGAGTGCTGTTTATTTTAAGCACGAAACGCTTTTGAATTAATGCTTTTCTGTGTTGCTAAAGCTAGATAATTACATACACATAAGGGTATTAGTGGGGTTAACACTGTTTAATCACTATGCTGTGGTAACGTTGTTTTTGTCTCTTTTAATTAAGATGGTCCATTTTGGCCTAACCAAACATGTCCGCCGTTTGCAGCCTGGCCTCGAGTGAGAATTTGTGATGAGAAGGCCTTGCTGAACACATTTGATCACAGTCCTTGCCTGGTTAAAACTTTCCGTGAGGACAGCAGCAGTTCTGGGCAGGTTTCCAGAT
Organism: Triturus cristatus; assembly: GCF_964204655.1. Classification (NCBI taxonomy): domain Eukaryota; kingdom Metazoa; phylum Chordata; class Amphibia; order Caudata; family Salamandridae; genus Triturus; species Triturus cristatus. The sequence goes on from NC_140585.1 coordinate 164,734,758, forward strand.
GTATTGGACAGCCTTGGAGGACAAAGGAACTGTTAAGAAAGAACTCTGAGCATTGTGTCATCGCTGAAGAAATGTGGTTGCTAAAGGATACATTTTTATTTTTGGTTCCTGTTCTGTCTTTTTATTTTTGTGATTTCCTGAGTGGAGATTTTCCAAATGTAGCGATGCTACATCCTTTCCTGCTCGCTCTGCTCAGCGGTTCGGCGGATGTGTAAACATTTAATGTTTCTTTAATATTGCAAGTTTCATTATAAATATACTAGACTAGAGAGGGTCTGTGTTCATTGCATTCGGGATTTTGATGCCCAAATCTGCGTTGGTGAGAATCGATGCTGAGAGGACGGTGACTTGGGAGATTTCTACTGAGAGACTTGTCCTGATGACCCATTCTGACATTTAGCTAGAATAGGTAATTATGAGAAAATGATTTATTCTGATTAATTTCTTTTGACTAATTTTAGATAAAGAATCATCATTTTAAATACGGTGTTGGTGATTATTTCTTGTCAATTATTGAGTACTCTATTTGATTATTGATGTATAGATTGTTTAGATTATGACAATTGCAATAGCTAGGTCTTATCGACCTCGGTGTAGATGTGGGGTTTAGGAGTTTAGGAATTTTCTTTCCACAGGTTCAATGCTGGTAGAGTATTTGAGTGTATGTTAGTGAAATGGGCCCTAGTGTATGGTGAGTGTATGTGCGTGTAACTGTGAAATTACTCTATCCGTGGAAGTAGGGAGATTTTGTACACCCCAATCTGCATCAAGTTCCGGGAACAGATATTAGAAATCTTCCTCTCTCGGATGAAGCAATCCAAGTAGTTGGTGTAGCCAATACACAAATCAGAACACGTCTTACTGAACCAGTAAGAGTACAAATAGGGAAATTCTCAGACATGCACAGATTTATCGTCTGTGACACAAGTCCAGTGAACTTGTTAGGTAGGGATTTGTTATGTAAAATGAACTGTACAATTTTTTGTACACCAGATGGAATAGCTTTTGAAACACCAGATGAGGATGTTTTGTACCGAATGACTCTAGAAAATAGAGAGAGTGAGTTAATTGGTGCATATGCTGTGTTTGATCCGGAGGATTTGCCTCAAGAGCTGAGAGACACAGTGAAAAGGACAGTTTGGGATTTTACTGGAGAGGATGTGGGATTGATGAATAATGTAGATCCTGTGAAAATTTCAGTGAAAGAGGGAATTACTTATCCTAACATTCCTCAGTACAAAATGACACCAGAAATAATTGAGAGAATAACTCCTATAATTGAGAAAATGATTCAGCAGGGAGTTCTGAGAGAACTACTGAGTAGTCCGTGTAATTCACCGATAATGGGGCTAAAGAAGCCTAATGGGAAGTTCAGGATTGTACAGGATTTGAGAAAAGTTAATAAATTGTGGTGGCATGTTGTCCTATTGTGCCAAATCCATCAGTGATTTTGTATCAGATTCCACATGATGCTGAGTGGTATACAGTGATTGATTTGTGTCATGTTATGTTATGTTATGTTATTTATACATTTCTATAGCGCACGGCTACTCAAAAAGAGTGTCCCGGCGCTTTAATGGAGAAAGAGATAATACTGCAACATAAAAAACATAACACCAAATAGAACTAACAGAAGAATGGGCCAGAGATTCACGCCGAACCAGCTACTGACTAAACAACCAAGTTTTAAGGCCTTTCCTAAAAGCTAATAGGCTGCTGGCTCCCCGCAGGGCCAGTGGTAAAGAGTTCCACAGCTGAGAAGCCAGCAATCCAAACGAGCGGCCTCCGAGGCGCGCTTTCTTTACCCGGGGGACAACAGAAAAATACAGGGCTTCCGACCTCAGAGACCTGGTTGGATGGTAAAAAACCAGTCTCTTTTGGAGGTACTTGGCTCCCTCCTTATGAAGAGCCTTATAGGCCAAGGTCAACGCCTTAAAAGCGATCCTCTTGCGAATAGGAAGCCAGTGTAAAGTTGCCAGCAGGCCCGAGGCCCTGGATCGCCTGCTAAGGCCAAAAATTGCCCTTGCAGCGGCATTCTGTACCACTTGAAGCCGCTGCAACAAGTACTCCGGGAGGCCCAGGTAGAGAGCGTTGGAATAATCCAACCTGGACCCGATCAGAGCCTGGACAGTCAGCGTCCTGTGTTCCACGGATAACAGAGGAAGAAACCTCCGCAGCATCCTGAGGACGCCAAAGCAAATGCCCGACACCCCCAGGATCTGGGATTTCAAGGTAAGCCTGTTATCCATCTTCACCCCCAGATTCTTAGCAACCTGAGAGGAACAGGACGGAGGGAACATATCCCGTGGCCACCAGGTCTGCCAGTCTGGTTCTGTATCACACCCAAAGAAAAGTACTTCGGACTTGTCGGAATTGCACTTAAGGCTGTTTAGATGGAACCAATGAAAAACAGCCCCAAGGCAATCCCGAATGCTCTCCCCATCAAAGTCGCCTCCTCTCTTACAAGAGAAGAGGAGCTGGGTGTCGTCCGCATAGGATACGATCTGGGCACCATGCGACTCCACCAACGCCGCCAATGGGGTCATAATGATGTTAAAGAGGGTCGGGCTTAAGATAGAGCCCTGAGGGACCCCGACTCCCAGAGGCGGCATCACGGCGGAGTCCGGCGGGGCCCAGATCGACTGCCGGCGGCCGGCTAGAAAAGAAGAAAACCAGTCGAACACCGTCCCCCGTAGGCCTATCTCGGAAAGTCTAGCGAGAAGACCAACATGGGGAACGGTGTCGAATGCCGCCGACAGATCTAACATCACCAGCATGACTTTGCCCCCGGAGTCCAGAACCCCTTTAATGGTTTCCGAGACCTCCAGGAGCGCAGTCTCAGTACTGTGATGGGGACGAAAGCCCGATTGGGTGGCGTGCAGAATCCCATTAGATTCAAGAAAGTTGGAAAGCACGCCTTGGACGTGCTTTTCCAGAATCTTCGTAAGGGCCGGCAGCAAAGAGATGGGCCTATAATTAACCGGGGCCTTCGGATCCAAACCAGATTTTTTGAGCAATGGAATCACCATCGCCTGCTTCCAGGACTGCGGGACCACACCGAGCCTCAGCGAAAGATTTAAAAGCGGATTAGCCAACGGGTTGACCACCTCCGCCACTTTCGCCAAAAATTTGGCAGGGCATGGGTCAAGAGGAGAACCCGATTTTAAATTGCCCATAAGAGCCAGGGAGTCCGGAGCAGAGATGGAGGGAAACACACTCAACGTCGCCCCTGGCCCGGCCTGTGGCAGTATGGTGATGTCAGGTTCAGTCTGGCCGGCAGACACTGGTGCCAGGAATGACTCCTGAATGCGTAGGATCTTACTCGTAAAAAAATCAGCAAGGTCCGTGGCCCAGGTGCCAGATGGTTTTTGGTCCGAGGCGTTAGACCAAGATGAGGTGAATTCTCTCACAATAGAGAAAATCTCTTTGCAAGAGTTTGAAGCCGCATCGATTCTCCTGGCTAAATAAGCTTTTTTTTCTAAACGGATGTCCCGGTGGTAAGCCTTAACCACCGTTTTGTATGCCAACTTGGCAACAGTGTCATATTGTGCCCGCCAGGCTCTTTCGGCTACCTTGCACTGCTGCCGCGTAGCCGACAGTGCAGCGGTAAACCAAGGCGCAGAGACCCGTTTTGGTATCGAGCGTGATGTTACTGCCGGGGCAAGATCGTTGAGCCTATCCAGTAGCCAATCATGCAAGGTCTGCGGATCCCTGTCTAGATCACCTGAAAGAAGACAGGGATGGGCCTCAGCTGCCTGGGCCAACATCTCCAAGGTAACACAATGGAAAGGCCGATAGACACGACCCTGATGATGTACCGGGATAGCCACAGATTTAACTATGCCCTTGATCACAAATTTTGCAAGGAAGTGGTCAGACCATAAGACAGGAGTGATCTCAATACCCTCGAGAGGAACAGACGAAAAGACCTGGTCGAGGGTATGCCCCTTCTCATGCGTAGGCTCCTGAAAATAGGGAATGAGCCCCAACGGGGTCAGTGCCTCCGAAAGTTTAGCAGCCGCCGGGTCGGATGAATCATCCATCCGGAAGTTGAAATCGCCAGCCACGATGAAATGTTCGGCTTTCAGGGCCAGCTCCACCAGCACCATATCCAGATCTTCAAAAAAGGTGCCGGGGGAGCCAGGCGGTCTGTAAACAAGCAATCCCTTAAAGGATTGGTGGGGCGACAGAGTGATAGAAAAGGCTAGGCTTTCCGAGCCACGAATGTCAATAGCTGGCAGGATCTCACAAGGAGTTCCTTTCCGGACCACTAGCGCTACTCCGCCTCCCCTACCGATGGCTCTATCCTTTCTGAAGATGTTATATTCGGGCGGGATTGCCAGGACGACATCAGGGTTAGAGGAGTCGCCCCACCATGTCTCAGTGAGCATGAGACATAGTGGTTTATCTACATCCAGAAGCTCATAGATGTCCTGCGCATGTTTGCAAGCTGACCTGGTGTTCAATAGCATACACCCGAAGCCCATACTAGAGCCATTGGTGCTCGTGCTTTCTTTTCAATTCCATTGCATCATGACAGCCAGCCGATTTTTGCATTTAGATTTGGCCAGCGTATTTAAGCATGGTGTGGTATCCCACAGGGGTATACAGAGAGTCCTTCAATATTCAATCAGTTATTGAAAAAGTCATTGGAGAGTTTGATCATGCCTGAAAACTCAGTATTAGTGCAGTATATTGATGACCTACTTGTGGCATCAAAGACACGTGAAGCTTGTGAAGTAGATACTATAGCTTTACTGAATCATCTGGCAGATGGAGGGTTAAAAGTATCTCCAGCTAAATTGCAGTTCTGCAAGAAAGAGGTGCATTATCTTGGACACAATATTGAGAAAGGTCTGAGAAAAGTGACTGATGACAGGATCAAAAACATCAGGGAAATGAAAGCCCCAAAGACCCAGAGGGAAGTGAGAATGTTCCTGGGAATGGTGGGTTATTGTCGTCAGTGGATAATTAATTTTTCGCTGATAGCAAAGCCACTGATTAAGCTGACTAAAAGTGAGATGACAGACCCATTGGAACTAGATGGGGAACAAATGGAAGCATTTGAAGAGTTAAAAAGCAGAATGTGTGAAGCCCCTGCTTTGGGTATGCCAGATTATGAAAAAGAATTTGAATTGTACTGCAGTGAGAGAAATGGATGTGCACTTTCAGTGTTAATTCAGAAGCATGGATTACTGAGAAGGCCTATTGCGTACTTCTCATCGACACTTGACCCTGTAGCTGTGGGTTTACCAGGTTGTCTGAAATCTGTGGCTGCAACATGCAGAAGCCTAGAACAGAGTGAGGGAATCATAATGGGATATCCTGTAAGGGTATTCGTACCTCATAATGTGGCAATTCTTTTGACGAGAAGCAGAACTCAGTACATGTCACATAGTCGGTTGACTAAATATGAAAAAGTCATTCTGGGAGCATCAAATGTGACTCTTGAGAGGTGTGTGAATGTGAATCCAGCGACATTGTTGCCGGATATTGAAAATGTGGGTGTGAAAACAGAAGATGATCACAATTGTTTGGATGTGCTTGATTACTGTACAAAACCGAGACCAGACATAAGGGATCTTCCCTTGCATGAGAGTGATCATGTGTTGTTTGTGGATGGATCATGCCTGAGGAATGATGAGGGTGTGCTATGTGCAGCATATGCAGTGTGTAAGGTTTCAGAAGTAATGGAAGCATCATCATTGAAAGGAGTGAAATCTGCGCAAGTTGCTGAATTAGTTGCATTGACAAAAGCTTGTGAAATTGGGAAAGATTTGAGAACGACTGTGATGACTGATAGTCAGTATGGATTTGGAGTTGTGCATGATTTTGGCCAACTTTGGCTACAAAGAGGTTTCTTGACGTCGAGTGGGACTCCAATAAAGAATGCTGAAGTGATTGGGAAATTACTTGAGGCGATACAGCTGCCTAAAGAATTAGCAGTTGTAAAATGTGCTGCTCATGGACAAGGAGATGATTTTGTGACAGTTGGCAACCGATATGCAAATGGCATTGCTCAATATTGTGCCAAAAATAACCAGTCAATTAATCGGGAACGAGAGGGTGAAATGTCTTTTTGTTCTGTGATGTTTACTAATGTCTTAGAGACATGGGATGAAGTGAAACAGTTGCAGGATGAGGCAGAGGAGGAAGAAAGGAAAGATTGGATTAAGGCAGGTTGTGCCCCGAGAGAGACAGACCATGTTTGGGTCTATAGAGATGGCAGACCAGTAATGCCGAATTCCATGCTGTCAGCAATGGCAAGGATGTATCATGGCCAGGGACATTTGGGAAGGGATTCAATGATTAGGTCTTTTAAGCAAACCTGGTACAATGCAAAGTTCAGGACAATTGCAGAAAGTATCTGTCAAAGATGTTTGATTTGCCAGCAATTTAACACTGGGAAAAAGACAGTGGTGAGTCTGGGAACAATAGGCAGAGAAGGAGGTCCTTTTACAAGAATGCAGATTGATTTCATTGAAATGCCCCAAGTGAACAGACTGAGATATGTACTAATTGTAGTCTGTTTGTTTTCAAGATGGGTTGAGGCCTATCCGACTAGGAGAAATGATGGAGTAACAGTGGCAAAGTTACTGTTAAGAGAGTTGATTCCTAGGTACGGATTTCCGGTAACGATTGAGTCTGATAGAGGTGGACACTTCTATAATGAACTCATGAGTTTGATTTGTGAAGCATTAAGCATACAGCAGAAGCTACATTGTGCATACAGACCAGAGGCTTCTGGTGTGGTTGAGCAGATAAATGGCACAATCAAGAACAGGATTGGTAAGATGTGCTTAGCCACTGGCATGAAATGGCCGGATGTCTTGCCTCTAGTGCTAATGACTATTAGATCTACTCCAGATAGAACTACTGGTTTAAGTCCGCACGAAATCATAATGGGACGTGCAATGCGACATGCATATGTACCTGTCAATAAGTTGATGACAATAACTGATGACATGATTTTGGATTACTGTAAAGGCCTGGCTGACGCAGTTCATTCTGTGTTTCACCAGATTGGAGAAGAAGCTACTACACTTGAGAAGAAGCAAGCTCATGATCTGAGTCCAGGAGACTGGGTGAGGATTAAAGTTCACAGAAGAAGAAATTGCTTGGTTCCGAGGTGGGGAAGACCAAGATAAGTCATTCTAACTACGACGACTGCAGTGAAGTGTGCTGGTGTGAAAAACTGGGTGCATGCGAGTCATACTCTGAGAGTTCCAAACCCAAAGGATGGGACTGGTAGAGAGTATTTTGAAGAGTCAGATTCCAGTGATGATGAAGACCCAGAACCAGTGAGAAAGAATCAAAGTTCAGGAAAAGAAGCAGAAAAGGCTTCAAGTTCAAGAGAAACATTGAGAATCTCAGAAAGGAGATTAGATTCTGAAAAAGAGCCTGAAGTTCCAAAAAGCAGTGGAGGAAAAAGAAAAGAAAAGAGCAGTTCCACAGAAATTACTCCTGAATCAGAAGAGGAGGAGATTGAAGAACCACTTGAGATTATATCTGAAGAAATAGGGTCAGAAGAAGATAGAGAGGGACAGATTGCGGAAGACCCCCTAGGAGGTGTAGGGAACACTTCTAATAAACTAGGTGAAGGGACAAGTAGACAGCAAGAAGATTGCGTGTCGGAGACCCGAGGAGGGAAAGAAGTAGGGAAGTCTCAAATAGTGGTGAAAAAGACTGTGGAGCGAAAGAAAACTGCTGAAGAACAAGAGGCATTTGAAACAGAATCGGATGAAAGTGAGAATGGAAAATCAGAGGGTCGAGTTCTGAGAAAGAGAACTTGGATTGGAGAAAGAAATAATACAGAAACAAGACCGAAAAAGGTCGTAAGAGGAGATTTTTGGCCTAACAACAGAGTAAAGAGGCTGAGATACAGATTGATAAGAGGAAATACATTGAAAGCTGAACAAGTGAATGAAGTGTCAAGTCAAAACGAAGTAAAAAGAAAGGAGCAAAAGGAGTCAAGAGAACCTGAGGAAATAAAGAGAATTAGAAGACCCAACCAAAATTACAGATCACCGGAATGGTCTTATGTGGCACTGTCTGAAGAAGGAGAAGAAGAAACAGTGACTCGAGATAATCCGGAGGGGATCTTGAGAAAAGTGGTTGAGGAAAAGGAAGAATCTGTTGGAATCTTAAAAGTTATTCTGACTGACATTGGAGAAGAGTCGGATGCACAAGATGTTGTTGATGATCTGATACAATTTGATGTTGCTGAAGAAGGAGGGGTGAAAAGTGATGAATATCCAAATTGAGTGAACTGAAGAAATCACTTGGAGAAAGTGAAAAGGAGAAAGTCTGAAATTCAGCTGTCTGAAGTAATCCAAAGTTTGAGAAATTACAGTAGTGGAGTAGTAGAGGCTAAGTCAAAAGACAAGGTCAAAGTAGTAAAATGGCTAACATAGAGAATAATCAAAGTAGATGTGCCTTCTTAAAAAGATGGTGTAGAATGCGCCGCTGCTGTACTGGATTATTAATGCTACTATGGGGTATTTTAGCTTTATTAGTTACATTTAGAGTTTCAATAGGTACATTTGAAATACATACTGAGAATGAGACAAATGTAGAAAAGAATTTGTAAAAAGTAGTTCCAACTAGAATTAGTAATACTTACATGCATAAAGATAGGTCAATTAATGATTTTTCTAGTAATGTTTTTTCAAAGTTGTTATACGAATATGTGAAAACAATGGAAGTAAGGGATTGCTACGTTTGTATGCAATTACCTGCATCCATTTCAGAGGGTGTTACTTATCATCATTTACCAGCTACGTATGGAATTTCTTGTAGTGTATTAAGTAGTGTTTTTTATTTGTTAGGGAAAATAGATTATAAGATGTCTAACAAAGATAGTATTTTTGGGCACTTGCCAATGAACAAAGAGCTGAATCCAGCTAAAGAAGCTAACATTTTTGGTGAGATTTTTATTGAGAAAGAAGAATTAACATTAGATTACATTTTTAAGAATAATTTAACTTGTAGTTTGGAAGAAGAGGAGAAAGCTTTCTTGAACATGGTGGAGGAAAGGAGATTGAGTATGCATGAAAAGGCAGGGAAATATAAAGTGAGTGAGGCAATTTGGGACATTGAGATGGGAAAAGAATTGAGAAATGGAGCTAGTCCAACTTTAGCTTTAGATGCACCACAGAAGGGTAAGCTGTGCATTACAAGAGGGAAATCCCAATATGATACATATTTTGTTGGGACTAGTGAATGTCATGATACATACTTCATTGCAACAGGATGGGGTTTCAGAGGTGGAGAAGATACAATTTTTCCAGGAGTGTATTATGTTTGTGGGAACAAAGCTTATTACAAGTTGCCTGACCATTGGTATGGCACGTGTTATGTGGGCCTGGTTTTTCCAAAGATTTTTCATATAGATAGAATAGAAGATGTAGAACATATTAATTTACTAATGCGCTTCAAGAGGGAAACTTGGTCTGAAATTGTGGGTGACATTTTTGGAGCTTTAATTCCAGCAGTGGGAATGTCTTTAAATGCTAATGGGATTCAGAAACTGTCAACAGTGGTGGATCGCTTATCGACAAATACCGCTGGAGGGTTTCTTTTGGTGAATACGGAACTAATTGCCGTACGTGCCATGTCTATGCAAAATAGACTTGCTCTTGATATTTTATTGGCTAAGGAGGGTGGAGTTTGTGGAATGCTGAAAGTTCAACATTGTTGCACTTACATTCCAGACGAAAGCAAAGACCTGAAGGTCTATATCAAAAATATTACTGATTTGCATGAAGAATTAGTACCACTTGAAGCTGAAAGTATCTGGACTAAAATAGCTAATAAGGTGATAGCTGTTAAAAGTTTTATTGCAAAAATAGGTAGTACTATTATAGGTAAGATATTGTTTCCTTTAACTTGTATAATTGTTGCTTTATTGATATTGAGATTGGTGTGTTTGTGTTGTAAAAACAGGGGAGGGAAAAAGAAATTAATTAAAAGAAACAATGAAAAGAGAAATAAAAGTTTGAAAAGAGAACCACAAGAAATTGAATTAGAAGAATTAAGGGAGAGTGTCTACTTAGAAACAAAGAGGGATGATGAAAGAGTGTCTGGTGTGTAGTGTTGTGTAAGGAGGAAAAAGACATTTCCAATTTCTCCTAAAATGGGATTAAATTTCACTAATTTTTTTATTTATTTTTTTGGGGTTATTTGGTGATAAAATCACCAAAGGGGGGATTGCTGGAGCAGGATTTTCTAATGAAAATCTATAGGGTTTTGAAGCTCTGGTTTGTCTATTTGTCATAAGATTAACATTATTAATTATTAATTACTAATCATTTGTTTTGTGTAAGTGTTTTACTTACCAATATGTATGTATGTATTAACAAGAGAGAACTACACGTGGGAACGCGTATGTGTTGCTATTAACAGTGTGCATGTTTTATTAAATAAACGTTGCTGAGTGCTGTTTATTTTAAGCACGAAACGCTTTTGAATTAATGCTTTTCTGTGTTGCTAAAGCTAGATAATTACATACACATAAGGGTATTAGTGGGGTTAACACTGTTTAATCACTATGCTGTGGTAACGTTGTTTTTGTCTCTTTTAATTAAGATGGTCCATTTTGGCCTAACCAAACATGTCCGCCGTTTGCAGCCTGGCCTCGAGTGAGAATTTGTGATGAGAAGGCCTTGCTGAACACATTTGATCACAGTCCTTGCCTGGTTAAAACTTTCCGTGAGGACAGCAGCAGTTCTGGGCAGGTTTCCAGATGTATTGGACAGCCTTGGAGGACAAAGGAACTGTTAAGAAAGAACTCTGAGCATTGTGTCATCGCTGAAGAAATGTGGTTGCTAAAGGATACATTTTTATTTTTGGTTCCTGTTCTGTCTTTTTATTTTTGTGATTTCCTGAGCGGAGATTTTCCAAATGTAGCGATGCTACATCCTTTCCTGCTCGCTCTGCTCAGAGGTTCGGCGGATGTGTAAACATTTAATGTTTCTTTAATATTGCAAGTTTCATTATAAATATACTAGACTAGAGAGGGTCTGCGTTCATTGCATTCGGGATTTTGATGCCCAAATCTGCGTTGGTGAGAATCGATGCTGAGAGGACGGTGACTTGGGAGATTTCTACTGAGAGACTTGTCCTGATGACCCATTCTGACATTTAGCTAGAATAGGTAATTATGAGAAAATGATTTATTCTGATTAATTTCTTTTGACTAATTTTAGATAAAGAATCATAATTTTAAATACGGTGTTGGTGATTATTTCTTGTCAATTATTGAGTACTCTATTTGATTATTGATGTATAGATTGTTTAGATTATGACAATTGCAATAGCTAGGTCTTATCGACCTCGGTGTAGATGTGGGGTTTAGGAGTTTAGGAATTTTCTTTCCACAGGTTCAATGCTGGTAGAGTATTTGAGTGTATGTTAGTGAAATGGGCCCTAGTGTATGGTGAGTGTATGTGCGTGTAACTGTGAAATTACTCTATCCGTGGAAGTAGGGAGATTTTGTACACCCCAATCTGCATCACAAGCAGCAGGTCCAGTCTTCCTTCAGTCAGCAGGGCAACAAGACTGTCCTTCCAGCAGTCCTTCTGGAAGCAAGGCAGCAGGTAGTCGTTCTTTGAATTCTTCCACAGGTCCAGGAGTTAACTGAGAAGTTTGTGTGAGAGTCCAGTATGTATATCTAGCGCCAGCCTTTGAAGTGGGAATAACGTGCGACCTAGTAGACAGAAATCGGTTGTGAGAGACGTTAATCAGTTTGGACACTCTTTAGGGTCTCCTGGCCACAATTGGGCTCCAGTCATCCTGGGTACAGAGGGAACCTTGTCGCAGCAGATAGTATTTGGAAATGGGAAAAGACAAGGGTGTATCTTGGACCATTTGCTTTTCTCCTTATTCACAGCAGACCTGCCAACTATTTTGAGCATGGCATGGGGTGGAAGCCCTAAATTAAATGGGGACCATATTGTATGATTACTTTGTGCAGATGATCTGGTATTCCTAGACCAGACACAAATAGGCCTGCAAAGGAAGCTGAAGGTGTTCAGTGAATAGTGTAGCCATAAAAAACTAATAGTAAATCTAGAAACAAACAAGGTCTTGAGCTTTGGCAAAAAGATCAGAAGAAATTTAGCTTGTTCCTGGGTTCCACAAACCTGGAAATAGTAAATGAGTATAAATATTTAGGAATATGGTTGAAGAAATCACTAAAATGGAACACTCGTCTAGACACACTGAGATCCAAGCGCTGACCTCAGTCAGTGGCCTAAAAGAAAATTAACAAAATCTACATAGAAATGTCAGATAGACCTGTTTTGAAAGCTTACACAGCCATGATACCTCCTCAGTTCCAATATGGAGCTGAATTGCTATATGTAAGTGGTCAAAGGGGGTGGGACGCTGAAGAGGGGAAATGTGTACAAAAACGTATTGTCCCTACCCAGGTCCTCTAAGATTCAGGCAGTAAGAACAGAAACCTGAATAGCAGCTTAAGAGATAATGGCAAGTATGGCACTAAAAAGATTCTGACAATGCCAAGGGTGCAGGGAGGAGAAAAAATATCACAATAATGCACGGGTGAGATATTGCTGAGTGAACTGAAGTGAGCAAAGGGGGTCAGGGAAATGGTGGCTATGGCATGCAGTCAATTGACAGTTAAATTGTGGCCACTGAATCTACAAATTGATATTGTTAAAAGGGAACTTAGGATACTAGAGAAAGAAATATTCCAAGACCATGATCGACAGTATTTGGAGGGGAAACAATCTGTGTGTTTTATGATTAATTCATAGAAAAACGACCAACAGATCCCGTATATAGATGAACTACCCAACCATTGCCTGAGAAATGAAATACTAAGGTTATGAATTGGAATCAGTCCTTGCTATGCTAATGATGGGATCAAGGGGCTATGATGGACTCTGAAGGGCAGTGTACCTGTAATCTGGGCGCAACATGCGATATTTTTCACATAGTATTAGACTGTCTGAAATCCTCATTGCACAGAAATTGTTTCAGTGTCCAATCTTATTAAAATATGATATCAAAAATCATGCACAGGCAGTAGACCTGTTAACTGAAATGCACTCTCTGGAGATAGCATGCACAATTGGGATGTTTATGCTTGAAGCTAAAACTGTTTCTAAGAGTGGATACTTAACTTTTTAAAGATCCTCTTTAGATCACACTCTGTCCAAACAATGCATTGTAAAGAAATCAGGGACGGTCAGAGGTATGCGCTCAACTATTGGGTGCACCTGCTTATAGCGTCATCCAAGAGTCAGGCATAGAAAAGCCCTGCCAAGTTAATACAGGAGACAGAAGCACCTATGCACCCAAGGGCATTAACCCCTTCAGTGCCCGCCCCTTTCCCCGCCCTGTGCCGGCCATTGCATTAGCGGGCGGGGTCTATGACGAGCTGGACTCGTCATGGGCACAGCGCAACCGCGGCCCATGACGAGTCCAGCTCGTCATGGGCACTGATTTTGAACTAACAGCTTTACTGAAATTTTTGTACAATCTTTAAAATGTAAAGTAATGTTAAGGGACTTCACCTAATTTCGAACACTGTAAAAATATGGCACTTCCTGTCACTTGCATGGTCAAAGGGGTCAATGTGTTGTCAAGAACGAGCACACGCTGGACATAGTATCATCTTGACTGCGATCTGGTCCACTTGCTGCAGGTTGTGCCGTCTGCGACCGCGTAACTGAGCGTAGAGCGCCATGGTTTGGTCTCTCTATTATGTCCATGACCTCTGATGTCAGACGGACAGTGAACCAAGAGCTGCTGCCCTCAACCTGGTGCTGACTAAGGCTAGTGGGAGTGCTGCTGGGCTTTGGGGCTGGGAACTGCAGCGCAAATGGCGCTGTAGTGCACGCAATGTAATTCATTTTATTTATTTATTTATGTACTTAACTCTGGTTGGCCGTATGCCGGAGTTTACTGCGCCCTGTCGTACTTTAATATTCGGGACCACGTAGGGAACAGGGCCCTACCCCTGTCTATCTTGGTATTAGCGAACCGCAAATGGTAAATGCGGCATGTACGAGTGCTTTACTTATCGTTCTAGCTATGAATGCACTGTGTACACGTTATTCTGCTGCACCACGCGGGTTCCATTTTGGAAGCAGTGGCCATCTTGTCATTGCCCTCACATAGGCTATAATGGAGCAAATACGGGCCTCACAGTACATGGGCTTCTTCTCTGACTTCTCTGTGACCTGGGCAGCTGGCTCTGCTGCCCCGGGTCAAACTGGTCTCACGAGCTCCCCTTCCTCTCTCCACCTGTGATTAGCATCAGGGCTTGACCCGTCATAAAACCCTTTCATTCTACACAAGCCCCTGGCTAATCTCTTTCGCACCTGGCTGTTCCTGCTTTATGACTTGGTTCCCAAAACAGGAGATGCTCATGTTTATTGGGGGGATCTGTTTACATGTAATGTGGGATCTGAACCTTGTTGTGTAAATCATTGTGGGCTGGCCGAACTGGAATGTGGGATGGTCATCATGACTCTGCCTTTTCTTTGTAATGTACACTTGCATATTGCCGTATCATAAAACCTAGGAATGTATGCTTGAGGCAGGAAAAAGGGTATTTAAGATGAAGTCCATTCCTATGATTTCCAGCAGTCTCCTGAGAACATACACGCTGTTGTACTTCTAGGATACCTGTCATTGGTCTGCAGCCAATAAACGATTCTTTGACTTCACCCAGAAGACTCTGTGTTTCTGTAGGTCCGGAACAGGGTGAACCCAGAAGTCATAGGGTGTGTGTCCCTGCACCGCTGGGTCTAAATTACCCAGTACTTCAGTTTGGCGCCCAACTCGGGACGATTTCAGCGGTACCAGTCCAAGCCAGAGGTTCGTGAGGAGCTTCGTGTGGAAATTCTGGAGGAAGGCCGCCACTTCATCGACCCCTGCATGTCGACGTGGTCCGAAAGTCTTTTCTGCGAGGTTCTCCGCGTCCCGACGGCTACGAAGGACTGCTGCCCTGATTAATCGACCTGTTTTGGACCCTTGACGAGTTTGAGAGAGCGAAACAATCGAGAGAGTCTTCTGGTGACGCCATCGATTAGCAATATTCAGTTAAGTATACGTGGAGCGTCTCCCATTTGTTTTGGTATCCTTCGGGATCGTTTGGTTTGATTTGGTAATAGGTGATTTGGTGTTTGCAAACCCCAAAGCCAGAGGACTCGTGTATTCACGAGAAAATCGTAATCGATAATCCTTTGACGTTTGGATCTAGACTAGTGAGCGAAGATGCCTGGCTCTAGAATATTTGGTAGAATATTTTGTTTGGGTTGTGGAAGAGATTTCCAGCTGGAAGAATCATGCCCGGTTCCTCCGGTTGGAACTCCAACTTATGAGCTCTATGTAAAACATGGCGTAGGCCCCATTGCATATAACGAAGTATGGATCCACTACACCAGAAAAGACGGTGTTTTAAAATGGCCCCAAAATGGTAGTTTTGATACCGATATTTTAGATAATTTGGAAATTAAATTGTTTAAGAAGAAAGCCCGGCCGGCGATGTTTGACTCTTTCCGCTTATGGCGAAAGGAAGCCAAACAAAAGGAAATTAAGCTAGCGAAAAAGAATAAGAGAGAAAAAGGTATGACAGTAATGCAAGCAGCTGTACAATTTAAAGACAATGAGGAGGAGCAGATGAGCGAGCAATTACACAGGCAGCGCAAGTTAGGGATTGACAAATGTTACCCAGCTTTACCACATTCTAAGCAGAATGAGTTAGAAGAAAAGGAGAAAGATCCCTTGATGTCGCATTTGTTGAGTTCGCCACCCCCGTATGCGCAAAATGCCACGGCGCCTCCCCAGCTTGTGAATATGCCTCCTCCAGTCAATATGCCGCAAGCTTTGCCGCAACCGCCAGCTGCTTTGCAGCCGGCTCTTATCCCTGTAGCGCAACCCTCTCAAGGGTTGCCAGTTGTGTTTCCAACTGCCCCCGCACTTCCTGCGACTTTGCCTAATTCAGCAGCTGCCTCCCCTAACACTCTTCCTTGCACCACTCCAGTACCCGTTTCTACATCCTCTTTTCTTCCCTCTGTTTTTCCCCCTGTTTCCGCTTCAACTTCTCCTTCAGCGCGACAGCGTTTAGCTAATGTGGTTACTACATTAATGTCGCCTCTCTTTGAGTCGTCGGGTGCGACTCCTGGTTTACGGCGTAAGCAATTGCGTAGTCAATTGCCTAACCCTGATGAGAAAAAGGTAATAGACGGCATGGCGCGTAGATGGATTGTTTTCCCTTCATTGTATGATGTGGAATCAGTTGTCAGCGTTTTCCATCAATGGGATGCCCCAAAACAGAGATATGTGTTTGAGAAAATGTGCGAATTTCTCTCTGAAGAATTGGAGGATAGTGGTAAAAATCCGAGCCCGCAGGAATTGTGTAGAGTGAGGTTTGATTTTGGAACTGGTATAATCGTGGACCGCGATATAGATAAAGCAGTTGCAGTTGTATTGTCCTTCAGGAATGATGATTGTCAACAGTCATTGTTTGAACAAGATGTCCTTGTGGGGAAAAAGGTAAAAGCGCGACAATACCCCATGAGAGAAGTTCCCCCGGTATGGAAGGAAGCAGTCGCAGCTGCCGGTGGTAACCCCGCTGTGCCAGCGCATTTCCAACGTGTTTGGGTGCATGTTCCATGGAAGCGCTCTGAGGTGTTAGCGCTTAAGCAGACATTACCCGATCCCCGTAAAAACCCAGCAGGTTATTATAAAGAGTTGTCACAAACAGCAGGATCATGCGTTATGAATTTGGCAGACATAGACATGTTGTTTGGTAATGTTGTTCCACAGCCTCTATGGGGGTCAATACGTAATGCAGACCACGATGCAGAACTAGGGGATACATGGGCTAACATTATTGCTGCTGATACTAGACAAACTGGTGGCGCGAAACCTGAGCCTTTAGTAGCTGAACTGCCTGGTAGAATCATCACATATATGAAGACACTAATGCCTGCAATGCGCGTAAATTGGGACAAGTTATCTGCGTGTAAACAGAAGAAGGATGAGACAGTGTCAGACTTCTTTACTAGGTTTGAGGAAACGTTTATTGACCACAGTGGGCAGGATATGAGTACTGAGGGTGGCCAACGGTTATTTGTGGATAAGTTTGTGCAGAATTTACTTCCTGACCTGTGTAAAAAGTTGAAAGATTCAGAGAGTTCTTGGGCTGTTTCTTCTTCAGCGCAAATACTGGCTACTGCACAGTATTATGAAAATAGAGATAAAGACGAGAAAGATAGGACAGAGAAGAAAACAAAGGAATTAAAGACAAAGGTCCTTTTACAGCAGGCCTATCCACCACGTGGAGGTCAGAATAATTATAGGCAACCCCAAGGTGTTTATCACCAACCCCAACAATTTCAGAACAATCAGCAAATGAATGGGTATTATCAACCACGTGTCCCTGTGGGTCCCAACCAATGTTCATACTGCAAAGAGGAAGGTCATTATAAATATAGTTGCCCTAAATTAATGCAACGGAACGGTAATGTGTATGGCGCTAGAGGTAGGGGTGGTCAGCAAGCTCCTAGAGGCAGAGGGCGTGGAAGTGTTCCCCAGAACGCGCGTCCTCTTCCGCCCCAAAGCGCCATTAATAGCTTTGATCAGCAAGCTAACGCGACTAGTAATACGGCCCAGTATTACAATAATGATTATTATGTGGAGGACGGTGATGCAGAAAGTAGTGATTACTAGGACAGCCATAGACAGAGAGAGGGAGTTGTTTCAGTGCCAGTGGATCAGAGTGGACCGTATGTTGATGTGACTACAGCAAATGTAACGGAGCCTTTTCTGCTAGACACTGGTGCTGTAAAGAGTTCAATCATGCATTCAAAACTCCCTGGCGCACCTTTGTCTGGCGATATAAATGTTTCAGTAGGTTTTTCTGGCGCCCCGGTTAGGAACCCGATTTCTAGTCCCATGTCACTTTCTGTTGGGTCTTGCGAGCTGAAAGCACCCCTGATTCTGACAACAGGTTGTGGTGAGAATTTGCTGGGATTAGATTTGTTGAAAAGATTGCATGCTACACTGTACTGTTCTCCTTCAGGAGTACAACTTACATTAGGCAAGAAAGTGATTTCCCCAATGTACTTGTCTAAAAACACAATGCCACCTGAATTGTCATCCCTTCCGGATGCCCTTTGGGCTACTGGTCCCAATGACGTGGGCCTCTTGGAGATACCGCCATACGTGGTGACTTTAAAGACTAATGTCAGACTGCCACGTATTCCCCAGTACAAAATCTCTAATGAAGGCCAGAAAGCATTGTTAGACATTGTCGGCGACTTGATTAATAAGGGTGTGATTGAAGAGACAAGAGGCAACGTTTGCAATAGTCCGATTTTACCTGTCTTAAAACGAACGGACCCTTCACAGCCACCTGTTTACAGATTTGTGATTGATCTTAGAGAGGTTAATAAGATTGTTGTGCCACAGTTTCCGGTTGTCCCTGATATAACTGCCTTGTTAACGATGATTCCAGCCTCTGCTGCATGGTTTTCAGTGATTGATTTAAAAAATGCTTTCTTTAGTATCCCAATTGCAGAAGAGAGCAGAGACATTTTTGGTTTTAGTCTGGGAGGCCGAAGCTTCCGCTTCAAACGCGCTCCCCAGGGCTACTGCGAGAGTCCATCCATATACAGTCAAGCTTTGAAAGCGCAGCTTGATGCACTTGTCTTACCTAGTGGCGCTATCCTGATTCAGTACGTGGACGATCTACTAATCGCCGCGGATACTGAGAAGATCTGTAAAGAAGCCACATTGTCATTGTTGCGCCATTTATCCGCTTTTCATCACAAAGTGTCTCTCTCTAAGCTGCAATATTGTCGACAAGAAGTGACCTACTTAGGTCATCTCTTATCGAAGGAGGGAAGGAAACTGACCCCAGAAAGAATTCAAGCCATTGCACAGTTGAGTGTGCCAAAAACACAGAGAGAAGTGCGTGCTTTCTTGGGCATTACTTCATACTGTAGGCATTGTATTCCTAGTTTTTCTTTGTTGGCAAAACCTTTATTAGCATTAACATGCAAAGACACACCGAATCCTATCCCATGGTCTGAAGAGTGCCAGAAAAGTTTTGTGGAATTGCGCAATGCATTGTGTTCAGCACCTGTGTTGGGCACTCCTGACTATAGCAAGCCTTTTACATTGTATGTTCACGAGAAAGATGGATGTGCGTTGTCAGTGTTAACACAGCCTTTTGGCGACAGACCGCGCCCATGCGCGTATTTTTCATCCACCTTGGACCCTGTAGCGAGGGCATTGCCAAGCTGTCTGAGAGCGACAGCTGCTGCAGCAATGTCTATCCGACAATCTGCTGGTCTGGTAATGGACAACACATTGATCGTTATGGTCCCACACGCTGTAGACACATTATTAAATAGGACCAAGACACAACACTTGACTAGTGCGCGATTATCAGGGTATGAACTCACACTGTTAGCGAATCATATACACATAAAAAGATGTAATACGCTGAATCCAGCTACGTTATTGCCAATTCCAGCAGACTCAGATGAGATTGAGCAACATGATTGTCTGTTCAGAACAGAAGAAGAGACGAAAGGGAGAGTAGATTTAAAAGATACTCCCCTGACTGAGTGTGATGGTACTTTATGGGTGGATGGTTCATGCTTCAAACTCCCTAATGGTGACACGACTGCTGCATATGCTATCACGACTTTACACACGGTCGTGGAAACTGCACGAGTGCCACATAATTCGGCCCAAGCAGCAGAATTAATTGCCCTCACGAGAGCATGCGTGTTGTCTGAAGGAATGAGAGTTAATATATACACAGATAGCCAGTACGCCTTTGGCGTGGCTCATAATTTTGGACGACTGTGGAAAGAGCGTGGGTTCCTGACGTCACATGGAGCTAAAATTCAGAATGGCAAGTTGGTGAATGATCTCCTTGAGTCACTGACCCTACCGTTGCAAGTTGCGATCATGAAATGCAGTGCGCACAGGAAAGTTACAGATGATGTTGGACGTGGGAATGCGTTTGCTGATGAGACCGCGAAAGAAACAGCACAGAATGTGAAGACTAGAATGTATGTTGCAGGCCCCGCAAGATGGGTTAATGATGTTGGAATGTGTGAGAACACAATAGAGAGTGTGAAGTTGCTTCAGGCTGAAGCCACAGAGGAAGAGTTAAGCAAGTGGAGAGAGAGTATGGGTAAGTTGGATGAGAATGGTTGTTGGATTGATCTGACAGAACATAAGCGATGGTTGTTGCCTGATGCATATGTGCTTCCAGTGGTTACTATGGCACATGGAATGGCACATATCAGTACAAAAGGTATCTGTAAGTTGTTGGCTCCAGTATGGCAGAATGCTGGGATTCCCAAGTGTGCAGAGAATGTGGTCAAGAATTGCATGGTATGCTTGAAATACAACCCTGGTAGGGGAACCCCAACTCCAGCCGGTCACTTTGCACCCCCATCATGTCCATTCGAAGTTTTGCAGCTGGACTTTATTCACATGGAAAGATGCAACAACCTGAAATATGTACTGGTGGTTGTTTGTGCTTTCTCAAAATGGATAGAGGCTTATCCTCTGAAAGATAACACTGCCCTATCCACAGCCAAAGCCCTTGTGAAAGAGTTTTTCCCTAGGTTTGGAATGCCAAGAATGGTGTGGTGTGATAATGGAAGTGAGTTTGTGGGTAAAGTGATGAAGAACGTATGTGAAGGTTTAGGCATAAGGCAGAAATTCCACGCTGCAAATCACCCCCAATCGGCTGGACTAGTAGAGCGCTACAATGGAGCCTTAAAGCTCAAGCTGGCCAAAATCCAGGCGAGCACCGGTCTTAAATGGCCTGACGCCCTGCCTTTAGCACTCCTGTCCACCAGAATGACCATACACTCACGAGTGGGACTTAGTCCCTATGAAGTAGTCTTTGGCCGCCCGGCCAACGTATGGGGTGTGCCAAGGCCTACGAAGTTCAGTGAGATTGAGCATCCAGTACTGCTCGATTACCTGTATGATTTGACTGTTAAACTGCGTGTTTTGCACCAACAGGTACATGATACTCTTCCCCAAGCTTCTGAACCTCCTGGACACCCTATCAACCCTGGTTCGTGGGTCCTGGTCCGGAATTTCCAGCGTAAGGGCAACGACGAGCCTCGCTGGATCGGCCCTCATCTTGTGCTCCTGTCGACGAGATCAGCGGTGCGAGTAAAAGGAAGGAAGCATTGGATACATGGTACCCACTGCAAAATAGTCCCCTTGCCTCTGCCATATGACCAGTGGGTCAAGGAGGGTATCGCCGACACTGAGACAGACACTGTACCTCGTTTTGTACCATTCAGTGACGCACGCCTAAAAGACACAGCTTCAGTCCAAGAGAGTGACAATATTCTGCAGGAAGCTGTGCCACCATCAAATCGACTGGACACCACTGAGCCTGAACTTTTGTTCCAAGACCAAACGGCACCTGGCCGTCTCCGCTATAATTTGAGACCCAGGCCCATGGACAAATAAAGATTTCCTTACTATTTCCTTTTTGGACACTTTTTGCTCTCCCATCTGAAGGACTTTCTTGATTTTTGTTTTTCGAACCACCATCCGGGTTCTGCCGCAGGGTCGCGGTGCCAAGACTTTGGGGTACAGGCCGAAGACGTTAGGTCAACGGTTCTGGTTGGTCTAGGGCGTTTCCCTGGACTGACAGGCGTACTCCTTAGCAGAAGAAACTCATCCGCCGCGAGCGGCCCGAGTAGAGGATGGAGTTTTTTAAGATGGAGAGACCGATTGAGGAAATGAACTTTAAAACCAGAATGTGTAGAATTGTAAAAAGTAAATGTTTTGTCTTTTTGTGCCTTTTTACACTGTGTAGCATAATGATGTTTATCGTAGGATTTGTGTTTTTCTCCACTCAAAAGCCCATTGCACCCACTGAACAGCCTATACCTCTTTCTACTGCCTCCTCTCACTCTTTTCACCCTTTGCCTGAACACGAACAGACCAGACGATCAGAGTTTGTAAATAACTCGTTTATCCAGCTCTTGCACCAGCACCAACTAGTAGTGAATACGACCAATTGCTGGGTGTGTGGGTTAATGCCACATACCATTAACAAGGGTATTCCTTATTTGGTGCTGCCATATAGTTATAATGGATCGTCATGGGCATTCCAGACCATGTTTCTCTACGCCCTAGAGACATACTCCCCTCGCCAACCGCGTTCCATCAGACCTGGTACAAATAATAAAGCCTTAGTGAGAGGAATTGCCGATATGAGTAGGGATATTGATGCATACTCATCCATTCCCAAAGAAGAGTTGAGACCTTATGTAGGATGGAACGCAACGGGGTATAGTATTAGTCTGGGTGAAAGACAGCGAAAAATCTCATCTCCAATCTGGGTCGTACCCCACATGGGTCGGTTCTGCTTACAGGGTAATGGTCAGAACCCTAGAGCTCAACTGGGAAGAAGTGACTGCACTGAAACGTACACGTTCCCGTCACAGTTTTCCCCTGCGTTTTTAACTGCCAAGGGTACATATTTCATCTGTAATGACCGAGCATATACATGGTTGCCCCCTGATTTCTCGGGCACATGTTATATTGCGAATCTGCTACCGCCTACATTTACTGCCGCCTCCGACTATCACAAGACCAGAGTTGTGAGAGGTGTGATTAGTAAGGAGGACACTGCCGGTCAGGAAGCGGGAGACTTCTTCTTGGGTTTCCTGCCGTTTTGGGGACCTATGGTCAATAGTAGGAACCTGAGACAGCTGACTCGTGTGGTTGAATCCACCGTTAATGTAACGGCTGGTGCCCTTGGTAATTTGACAGCTGAGCTCCAAGCGGATCGCCTTATGACTTTGCAGAACCGCATGGTTCTAGACGTTATTCTTGCAGACCGCGGTGGGGTATGCAGGGTTATCCAATCCAGTTGCTGCATTTTCATACCAGATAATGCTCCAACAGTGTATCAAGCCATCTCCAAACTCCATAAAATATCTGAATCCATACACGTGGATAAGGGAGATTGGTCACTGGTGGGGTGGTTCTGGGAACTGATATCTGCCTGGGGTTGGAAAGTTCTGATGATCATTGGAATGATCTTAGCCATTCTTTTCCTGTTCTGTCTGTGTATACAGTGTGCTCCTGCGATATGTGGCCTCTGTGCTACCTTATGTGTAAGGAAACCTGTATCGAGGGACAAGCTAAGTAATAGGATGATGCTACAGCAACATCTCCATGACTTCGTGAACATTGACCTAGACTCGGATTAAGATGAGTATAGTGATTGCCTATGTAAGGGCAAAAGGAGGGTCTGTCGTACTTTAATATTCGGGACCACGTAGGGAACAGGGCCCTACCCCTGTCTATCTTGGTATTAGCGAACCGCAAATGGTAAATGCGGCATGTACGAGTGCTTTACTTATCGTTCTAGCTATGAATGCACTGTGTACACGTTATTCTGCTGCACCACGCGGGTTCCATTTTGGAAGCAGTGGCCATCTTGTCATTGCCCTCACATAGGCTATAATGGAGCAAATACGGGCCTCACAGTACATGGGCTTCTTCTCTGACTTCTCTGTGACCTGGGCAGCTGGCTCTGCTGCCCCGGGTCAAACTGGTCTCACGAGCTCCCCTTCCTCTCTCCACCTGTGATTAGCATCAGGGCTTGACCCGTCATAAAACCCTTTCATTCTACACAAGCCCCTGGCTAATCTCTTTCGCACCTGGCTGTTCCTGCTTTATGACTTGGTTCCCAAAACAGGAGATGCTCATGTTTATTGGGGGGATCTGTTTACATGTAATGTGGGATCTGAACCTTGTTGTGTAAATCATTGTGGGCTGGCCGAACTGGAATGTGGGATGGTCATCATGACTCTGCCTTTTCTTTGTAATGTACACTTGCATATTGCCGTATCATAAAACCTAGGAATGTATGCTTGAGGCAGGAAAAAGGGTATTTAAGATGAAGTCCATTCCTATGATTTCCAGCAGTCTCCTGAGAACATACACGCTGTTGTACTTCTAGGATACCTGTCATTGGTCTGCAGCCAATAAACGATTCTTTGACTTCACCCAGAAGACTCTGTGTTTCTGTAGGTCCGGAACAGGGTGAACCCAGAAGTCATAGGGTGTGTGTCCCTGCACCGCTGGGTCTAAATTACCCAGTACTTCAGCCCCCCACCCTTCCCCACCCCTGCACCGCCCCACCTACCTGCAGCACTCCCACAAGGAGCCCCGACTGTTAAGGCCAAATACCCCCAGGTGGCTGGAAGTGGGTGGTAGGTGGCTTGCAGTAAAATTGTTCCCCAATCACAAAATTGGCCTCTGTAACAAAAATGTCCCCCACCATTCAGTCTCCCGGGGAAACACCCAATGGCTGGTACTTCCAATCCAGGCCTGCAAGTGTTTTCAGAATTTAGGAAAACTCCATTGTTACGGCCATGTGTGTGGAGGAAACAGCAACCCTATTGGCTGCATAACTAGCCGTCTAAGCCGTATATGCACAATGCCACCAGGTCATTAATGGTAAAGTGCAACCTGGCTTAACAGTATGTTAACTATTCAAAGGAGAGCACGTTTGCTTGTTCCAGCATGTTTCAAAAACAAATAACAAAGAAACAGATATGCTATTCCATGTTTTGTTAGGTGAAGTAATTTGGTTTAAGCGTTGCCTTATAATATGCTGTATTATGTAGGTATTCTAAAATGTGATGGTATACATTTTATTGGGATTTTAAAAACGACCACTGAAAACTGTTTGGAAATGCAACCTTAATAAGGACCACAAGGTTTCCAAAATAAGTAGTGCTTTTCGTTAATGTTAATGGCTTCTAATGCACACCATGCCCCCTCTCTATCAGAGCCTATTCATCATCCTCAAGCAAATGCATATGATAGAGACATCCTCCCTTCTGTTCTCAGCAGAGCTTTCTCTACTCTGTCCTCTAGCATAATGCCTGGAAATCATCAACACCTCGCTCAAGACTGCCAAACTGAAAACTGGCCAAATGCACACAGTGATCACAAATACAAGTTGGACTGGAAATCCTCACTAGTAACCACCATCCCTGCCTGCAACTCAAAGAGCAGTCAAATAGGAACTTGGAGATGGTTTGATATTAGTTAATGTTTCTACCTCAATAGCAAACCCTTCCTTCAAATCCACATTCTCCACACCAGAGTTGAGTTGAAGCACTTTTCTTCTTGCACATCAGTTGAGGCATGGCTCTGCTCACCGACCACCTAGAGACCCCACACCCTTTGAAGGCTGACATCCACAGTGCTGGACAACTCAAGATCATCTCCCATATCTTTCGGAATCTTTGCTGAATCCAAGAACATCATCAAGTTCACATTTCCTCAAACCACATCAGTAACAGAATCAGTAACATCCCAAAACAACTTTTTAATTTTTTTACAGAGTTTTATATAGCGCAAACTCGAACTTGACCCTAATCGGGTATCATAGCGCTTTACATAGCACCAGTTCATTTTTTTGTTAGGCACCGGGGGGCAGATTTACAATTTCTGACGGATCTCTGTAAATCAGCAGGGAAGCGCCAGAAAAGATGCGACACGCAATTCCCTTCCTGCGCCACCACAAATGCGCTGCATTTACAATGCGCTGCACCGTGGCACAAGGATAGGGCGATGCATGTCGCATCCTGTGGCATAAGGGCGAAGTATTGCTGGAGTCGTGTCAATAGCGCGACGCGGCTCCAGCAATTCTCTGGGGCGCCCTATGCCTAACATGCTGCGTCACTCCTTACGCCTGCTTCAAGCAGGCGCAGGGTTTTGACGCAGCATGGACGTAAAAGTGACTCAGTGAAATCTTGTAAATTTCACTGCGTCACTTTTACGAAACGTTCCTGCGACGTAGTGCCCACCCTGCGCCGGAACACCCACATGAAACCTAAAGCAGGTTTCATGTGTCGCACGGCTTTACAACGCGACGCATCTCGCTAGATGTGTCACATTGTAAATAAGGCGCAACGTGGCGCATGGTTTACACCACCGCTGCGTCACAGCGGCAGCATTAATGTGGTGCATGGGGCTTGTAAATCTGCCCACGGGTGATTAAGTGATTTGCCCAGAATCGCAGGATATTCAGCGTCATTGCCGAGACTCGAACCCAGTTCCCCAGATTCAAGGTCGACCGCCCTAGCCGTTGGGCCAACTTCTCTCCTCAACTTTCTTTTTCTGACCAAGCCCCTTTCCTCTGCTGGGAAAATCTAACGAGAATGCCTGGGTATTTACCGTATGAAGTCCAAGCTCTGGAATAATCTTCCCCTTTACCTCAGTGTGACCCACACGCTCCTGGCCTTCTGAAAAGATTAAAGAACTTTGGGCCTCATTTATGAAAAGTGACGCAGCGATGCGTCACTTTTCATTGCACCCTCCTTGCGGCAGTAATGATGCATCATATTTACAGTAGGACGCATCATGTCGCAAGGAGTCACAGATACGTCAGTATTTCTGATGTATCTGTAGGCGCAAAAATGAGGCATTGCTGGAGTGTGTCACAAAAGTGTCGCAACTCCAGCAATGGATCATTTTATATGGGAAAGTCTAATTTTAAATGTGCCTGCATCAGTCTTACGCCTGCTGTGAAGCCGGCATAAGATATTGACGCATTTGCGTCCTAGAATTGGCGCTGTGAAATCTCACACACCACCCTGATTTGCAAACACGGTGCAGAGATATCCAGCATCAACAAGGCTATATGAGAGAAACACGCATATATATAAAACAAAGTGTGTAGCCCTGTCAGTGCCACACATGACGTTGAATGAGGCACTTCATGAAGACTCTGCAATGTATTGTTGATTGGCTCCCCTCATCTAAGGTCTTCAGTTAGCACAATATAGTCATTTATAAAAACTGCAAGGTTTAGAGGTTGGGTCTTAATCATACATGAACAGCCTGTCACAGTAATCATCACAGGAAAGGATGAAACACCTGGTTGAGGTTCAGCATCTCTAAGCGCCAGTGGAAGGTCATTTCACAGCTTCCTGTATTGAAACATATCAATCGGTATCATATCTTGAAGGTGCTAGGATTTTCAGTATTTTATTGGTGGATATTGTTTAATCCTGCTAATCAGAAATGGCAGCCCACAGTGGTAACGCTCTTGGTGCAGTTTGCAAGACATTTTAAAATACAAAACCTATGCCATAGGAAGCCAGTACAGAGTTTCAAATCCTGTCACATTCCAGTGATATACCAGTAATAATCCATACTTGTAAAGCAGGAACATATCACCCCTTGAGGATTCAAGGTGCTGGGGGCTGTCAGGGAGACTAAGGGGCATCTTTACAGTAACCCTGGGTGTAGTTCGCAAAGTAGCGCTATGCGTAGCTACGCAAAGTGCACTTCTCACTATGCGAGCTACGTGTAGCACTTCGTGAACTGCGTAGTACCCTGTTCGCACTGTGCAAGATGCCGTTTTCAATGATTGCACAGTGCGGACAAGCATCCGGCACTGTGCAATCATTGATAACAGCATCTTGCACAGTGCGAGCTGTAGTTTTCTGCCGCTTGAGTAGATTTTTACTCGAGCTGCAGCTTTCTCAACGTGGACAGGTAGTTTCTCATCACGAGCGGTTGCGAGTATACGCGACCACTCACAATGAGAAACCTGACCTCCCCGTGTTGAGAATCTCGCCGGGAGGTTTATTTTCCACGCTCACGATCGCCAACTTGATGTTGCTGATCGTGAACGAGTAAAAAGTCTCGCCGGGATGTCATTTTGCTTGCTCGCGGTCGCCAACTTGATGTTGAGGACCGCGTGAAAGCAAAAAATGACCGCTGCACTACGCTACGTGTGTTTGCACTGTGCTACGTGCAATTTGGGTAGTGCGACGTAGCGCAAACTTTGCAATCTACGCAAGCGTAGCGTAGTGCTTTGCCCAGGCTTACTTTACAGCAGAATGGAGAAGGGTGGCGTTATGCAAACATTGCTAACGACACACTTCTCCATTCTGAAAATGCAGGGATGTGCCGTATTCACAAGAATGGGGCGCACCACTGCATTTCTGCTAGCGCTGATTTCAGCTGCTTAGCACCAACGCAGGCGCCCTTGCACCATAATGGCTGCATTGTGGGGAAGATTGTTTATTTGCAGGAAGGACCCCCTTACTGCACATAAACAATCTTTAAATGCCGTTGTGTAACTTCAATGTGTGCTGCTTAATGCAGCACACAATGAAGTTGCAAAACTGCATTTTTTTAAATGATTGTTTATGTGCAGGAAGGCGGACCTTCCTGCACATAAACAATCATAGGCAATTCGCTGTTTCTATGTGTGCCGCACACTACAGTACACATGGAAACAGCAAAAACGCAGAGAAATAAAGCGCTTCTCCTCATTTCGCCTGTTTAAGTCCAGGTTTTCCCTGGTCTTAATTTTGGCGCTGCCTCCTATTTACAATGCCCTTGTAAATAGGGGGCAGCATCAAAAATCAATGGGTGTTGCGGTGAAACACTCACCACAACACCCACTACCCACCTCTTTCAGGCTACATACAGTGTGAAAGGGATGCCTTATTTACAAGGCAGTATTACATTAAGTGGCTTTATGCTGCCTTGTAAATAGGGTGAGGCCTCATTAGCCATCACAACGTCACTAAAAGTAAAGTTGTGGTGGAGATAGGGGCTTGAAAATATGCCTTCAAGCGAGCTATTGCTCAGAGTCATATGATGGTGAGCTGGCACCGGCATCGAACCATGATTTCTGCTTTCCCGAGTCAGCCACTCTGGCTGCTGCACCACAGCCCTCCCTTTGTGATGTGATCATTACCACAACTCTATTTCCCTTTGGTACTACTGATACCTTTGCAGTTTTTTAGGTAACTACTTCGCTACTGTACGTAGGTACCTAAAGGAGGGTGGAATATTGCAATAAATGTCCTTAACATTAACATGGCATGGAAGGAGGAGCTCAAAATTGGTGAACTATATTTGTGCCCAGTACTTGTATCTTTTCAATTATTTGGACAAGTCCTCATTTTCACTGCTTGTGCTATATCTAATATGTATTTAATTTATGCGCATGAACCTCTGCACTGATGTTGTCTGAGATGTACTGTGGTGGATACACAGAAAATTAATATAACCCTTGTTTCTTCCATCTCAGGGAATCAGAAACAATGTATTGTTATGGCCTTACCTTTCATTTATTTTCATGCAAAATATTCCTGATCTGTGTTTATGAGCTGCGCATGAAAGGAGGGACACCAGCCTGAACATCTCCATCTACCCTGCCATGATTTTCTATTTGCAGCGATGACATCAGACAATAATGTAATGAACGAACAAGCACAAACTTGGAAAAAGCAGCAGCCGGTCCTGCAGATCTCTGGTGTCATTACAAGACTATCACGAATGACAAAGCCGATGAAGACGCTGGAGATAGTCATAGCATGTGCACTGGAAGAGTGTCAGGGTCTTGCCTTTCAACGGCGCTGTATATCCTTTTTCTGAACTGCATCGCTTTACTTCTGTCCTCACCGCAAGTCAATGGTCCAATGAGGCAATGCGTATCTAAATGACACTATATATCTCTCATGTTCTTGCTCAGGGGACTGTTTTGCCAGGGATGCCAGCAGTGAGCAATAATGTCCTCTGGGGGATTTGGAGCTAATGATTCAGAAACAACCTCACTCTCTTAAGACAACTGTTCACAGCTAATGAGAACCAAATCCATAGGGAAAGGGGTATAAGGTCTTAATTTACCAGTCACAGGCAGAGAAGGAAGGACTCATTTTAATTGTATGTGACACGTGTCATCGCTGGTATATTGCTTCCTACATGCTTCATTTATAGGGGCTCAGCAGAAGTTCTTCGTGTAGCCTCTGAGCACCACTAGGGTGGCTCAGCATACCTATGCAGACAGTGTGCAATTGATACAGGCATGTAAGCGTGAGTGATGTAATGCAGGTGTGGTACTCAGTGGTTCAAAATAAAAGTGAGAGGTCCCTTTGGGTGTTTCCATGTGTGCTGCAAAGGTAGAGCTGCTTTTCTTACCCTTGTGTCACATCGCCATGCCTGATCATGTCCCGGACTTCCGGGACAGGCATTGGCCATAAGCGGATGGGTAGTGGCGGCGCGAGTGCGCGCCAGTTGAGGGAAAGTATTGAATGACTAAAGACGCGCTTAAACCCAGATCGCGTCGGCGAAATCATTTCAGGGGAGGGTGGGATGCGAGGACACTCCCCTCAGCTAAACACGAGTGGACAGCAGCGAGCAGCGTCCAGCCAAAGAGAGACATATCATCCGGCCAAGTAAATAAGCACTGCTGATCTGCTCACTCTGCAGCCCCACAAGAACACCCGGAGAGGCAAGTCCCTGAGGCCTGAAAGAGCTGAAAATACAGCGCTGGGGTAAGAACACCGTCTTTCACACGTTTGAACTGGCATACAAGCATCACGCTCGGTGGCCATTTTAAGGTCAGGCGCATCCCCATAGGAAGACATTACACCAGTCCAGCAGCCATTTTGAGGTCAGGCAAGGGGAAGAAAAGCACCCTGAGCCCACCAAAAGGAGATTTGAAGCTGTGCAAGCGCAGTGGGATGCATCAGGAGGGACAGTGGAAATAGCAATACATCACCATGTCCACCCGAACTGATTCCACGCAAAATGCACCACCAGGATTAGCTCCAGCCGCGCCGCCAGTGCCACATGGTCCCCTACTAATGGGTGTATCGTTCCTGCGTCCCCCGAACCTCTAATACTGACTTCAGGAAACAGGATGGGCCACAAGTGGAAGAGCTGGCTGGAAGATTTCGAAGACTTCATGAAAGGTTCAAGTGTAGAAGACCCTGACCATCAACTTATAGCTCTGAGAAACTTAGTGGGCAAAGACATTGGACAAATAATCAAAGAATTGCCCCCAGCAAACGCTGCATCCTATGAAGATGGGAAGGACGCTCTGAACAGGAAATTTCTCCAAAAACGTAACCTAGGATACGAACGCTACACCTTCAACCTTGCGTCCCAAGAACGCGATGAATCTATGGGCGACTTCATTCCACGACCAAAGCATCTGGCACGCCACTCTGAGTTAAACAACTTTAATACTGAAGATGCGCTTCGCTTATGCATTATCGAAGGATGCCAGTGAGAGTCACTGCGACATCGACTACTCAAAAAACACTACTCGCTTGATGACATTGAAGAACTTACTCGCATAAATGATCAGGCTGAAGAGCATGTCAAGAAAATGGAAGCCGGGAAAACAGAAAAGCGAGAACAAGCCCTCCGAGTCCAATCCCGGACAGACACAAAGCGTCGGCCAGATCATCGGAAACCTGACAAACTCACAAGTTCGTCTCACTGTAAGGCCAGAACCAGTAAAACCCAGAAACAACCACCACACTGCTACCGCTGCGGCCTGGAATATCCACACACCGGCACCTGCCCAGCCCTAGGGCAACAATGCCGCAGGTACCGGAGAGACAATCACTTTGCCAAACACGGCGCAAAGAAACAAGACCGGTCAGACGAAGCGTCGGGATATGCCACCACGTGAGGGCAGTGCACGAAAGAAGAGACCGTTCAACCAGCTCATCCAGTTCTAGCACCCAGTCTCAAGCTTCATATCGATCTCACTGGTCATCATCAAAAGAATCGTCCGCACTCACTCCCATATCACAAGACAGTGACGATTACGTATGCATGGTGGCAGACCCAGACCGGTTGAAGAAATACCCCTGATTAGACATTCGAATGGGAAATTATTCCGCCAAGTTTTTCCTGGACACGGGAGCATCACTGAACTATATCTGCACAATGCATATGAAAAGATGTGCCCGAAACCGAAGCTAGAACAGGCCTCAGTACGCGTCTACACATGGATGTCCAAAGAGCCATTGCCATGTCTAGGACATTTTCCCGCAACGCTTACTTACAAGGACAGGAGAATTCAGGCCCAAACCCACGTCATAGAAGGCCCTGAAGCTGCTGACTGTCTACTCGGCCTACCCACAGCGGAACGGCTGAGGTTAGTAGAGATCCTATTTAAAGTCGACGACTCACCTGACATGATCAACAAGTTTCTGAAGCTGTTCTCAGGCCTAGGAAAACTGGCCAACATCAAAGTCAAACTCCACATCAATGAGCAAATAACACCAGTGGCCCAACACCACAGGAAAGTACCGTTCCACCTCCAACAAGCTGTCGATGACGAGCTCCAAGATCTGCTGCGAGCTGACATCATAGAGCGGTCATCTGGACCCACTCCATGGGTGTCTCCTGTGGTAGTGGTCCCAAAACGAGATCATGAAAACAAGGTGCGCCTGTGCGTGGACAAGCGTGCCCCGAATACGGCCATAGAACGGGAGAGACATCCTGGACCCCATATCAGCGACATGATTACTCGTTTGATTGGAGCGATGGTCTTATCGAAATTAGACCTCAAAAAAGGATACCACCAGCTCGAACTCCATGAGAAGTCGAGATATATTACAACGTTTACCACCCATCAAGGACTCTTCTGAAACAAATGCCTTAATTTTGGCATTTCGTAAGCAGCAGAAATCTTCCAAGAAGCCGTTCGGCGAGTGATACATCATATTCCTAACTCATTCAACTACAGTGACGACATACTCGTATTTGGTACGACACGCGACGACCATGACAAAGCCCTAGACCACGTGTGCCATGCCCTTCTCAATGCCAACACCACACTCAACAGAGACAAGTGTGAATTCCACAAGTCAACTCTCAAATTCTACGGCCACATCTTCTCTGAAGACGACATGAGACCATACCCTGACAAAGTCTCAGCACTCGCTGACACCCCGCAACCTCGTGATATCAGTGACATTCGGTCATTTCTGGGCATGGCCAGCTATTGTGCCAGATACATTAAAGACTATACCACCATCAGCTATCCACTGCGAGAGCTAACGAGATAAGACCAACCATTCCACTGGTCCAAGGCATGTGATCATGCGTTCAACAAGATCAAGGGCGCTGGCACACTTGGCTTACTTCAATCCCAAACAGAAAACAGAAGTCACCGTTGACGCTAGCCCCGTAGGTCTCGGCGCCATTCTTGCCCAGTACGATGATGACAGGGACCAGCGTCACATCATAGCCTATGCAAGCCACAGCCTCACTGACACTGAGAAGGCGTACTCGAAACCTGAGAAAGAAAGTCTGGCCGTCGTGTGGGCATGTGAGCATTTTCATCTGTTTGTCTATGGGAAGCACTTCACACTTATTACTGACCACCAGGCCTTGATTACCATCTTCGGCAACCCTCGAGCAAAGATGCCTCCAAGGATCGAGAGATGGGGGATCCGCTTGCAGGATTACACTTACACCATTATTCACAAACCAGGAAAGGCAGAGAACCCAGAGGACTGCTTCTCACGCCATCGTCAAATACTGACACAGACACGCACTTCGCTAGCCGAAGAATACTTTCACTTCGTTATTGACCAAGCGTGCCCAGCTGCTGTCCCATTAGATGCCATTACAGACGCCACTGCCACGGATATCACACTCCAAGACGTCATGCAACGCATTCGAGCAGAATCATGGAGACATCTGGAGACTTCCCAAAATACCACTGCTATCAACATGCATGAACTGTCATCCTTCAAACACGTCAAGGATGACCTCACAATCAGTGCGGATGGACTACTACTGAGAGACAGGAGGATCGTCATTCCTCACCAACTACGTCAAGGGACTGTTAATTTAGCCCATGAAGGCCACAGAGGTGCCGTAGCCCCAAAGAAAGCACTGAGAGAGCGGGTTTGGTTCCCATCCCTTGATCAAATGGTAGAAGCCATGCTTCACGATTGCCCACAATGCCAACTAGTGGGACCCACCCCACTGCAGATGTCTGATCTTCTGGGCAGCGTATGGCATCAAGTTGCTGTTGACTTCTTTGGCCCACTAAAGTCTGGGAAATATGTGGTCGTCATCATGGATGAATATTCTCGCTTCCCCATTGCACACCAATTACCATCCACAAGAGCATCTGCTCTGAAGACGGACAATGGACCGGCTTTCAATGGACGCGAGTTCAAAGAATTCGCAACCATCTGAACTTCAAACACCGGAAAATCACCCCCTTATGGCCACAAGCCAATGGGATGATTGAGCACTTCATGGCCACCCTGAAGGAAACAATACAACAAGCCGAGTTGTCACAGCGTGACATTCAACCTGCGCTTAACGAAGTACTAAGAGCATACAGAACCACACCACACAGCACCACCAACAGGTACCCCGCTACCCTAATGCTCGGGAGAACCCCACGCACCAGAATCCCGACATTGGATGCAGTCATACAATTCAGACTCCCGACTTTAGATCATGAGACACTGATGGACATTGATAGAGACAAGAAAGCAAAGATGAAAGACTACGCCGACAATCAGCGCCATGCAAAAACATCCAATATCCACGAAGAAGATTGGGTCCTAGTAAAGCAGGAACAGAAAACTAAAGCGGATAGCCGATATCATGCCCACCCGTTACAAGTAATGAAGAAGAAAGGAACGATGATCACAGCTGCTTCCGCAACAAAGAGAATCACGAGAAACATATCACACTTCAAGAAGTGTCATCCAGCAGCTTACAGTCGAGAAGACGAAACGGACAGAGACACAGACACCTCAGATCCAGGAGTGGTCAAACTTGAAGAACGCCTTCGTGTAACCAACGCAGATGAATCCAGAGAACAACATCCTCCTCGCCAGACCCAGAGGACTACTTGAAGGCCAATTCGACTTATTCAAGAACTTTAAAGAATAAGGACTTAAGGTACATGCTAATTTACAAAAGGGGGAAATGTCAAGTCGCCATGCCTGATCATGTCCCGGACTACCGGGACAGGCATTGGCCGTAGGCGGATGGGGAGGGGTGGCGCACGTTTGCGCCGGGGAACAACCTTTACAACGCAACTTTTACAACGCACTACCATTACAACGCATTTTTTACAACGCATAATCCATTACAACGCATGATATTACAACGCATGACACTACAACGCATTTTTAAAAACTACCTTTACAACGCATTCCATTACAACGCATACTGCCATTACAACGCATACCATTACAACGCATAATATTACACTATACTATCCAACACTTACCCTACTGATGCACCCCCTGGAGTTAGAATAGTAATTTTTACCCCTATACTATCCAACACTTACCCTACTGATGCACCCCCTGGAGTTAGAATAGTAATTTTTACCCCTATACTATCCAACACTTACCCTACTGATGCACCCCCTGGAGTTAGAATAGTAATTTTTACCCCTATACTATCCAACACTTACCCTACTGATGCACCCCCTGGAGTTAGAATAGTAATTTTTACCCCTATACTATCCAACACTTACCCTACTGATGCACCCCCTGGAGTTAGAATAGTAATTTTTACCCCTATACTATCCAACACTTACCCTACTGTTGCACCCCCTGGAGTTAGAATAGTAATTTTTACCCCTATACTATCCAACACTTTCCCTACTGTTGCACCCCCTGGAGTTAGAATAGTAATTTTTACCCCTACACTATCCAACACTTACCCTACTGTTGCACCCCCTGGAGTTAGAATAGTAATTTTTACCCCTACACTATCCAACACTTACCCTACTGTTGCACCCCCTGGAGTTAGAATAGTAATTTTTACCCCTACACTATCCAACACTTACCCTACTGTTGCACCCCCTGGAGTTAGAATAGTAATTTTTACCCCTATACTATCTAATACTTACCTTAAATGTAATTTAATAGTATGCGTTGTAATGGTATGCGTTGTAAAGGTATTATGCATTGTAATGGTAGTGCGTTGTAAAGGTATTT
Source organism: Triturus cristatus (assembly GCF_964204655.1). Lineage (NCBI taxonomy): Eukaryota > Metazoa > Chordata > Amphibia > Caudata > Salamandridae > Triturus > Triturus cristatus. The sequence continues at coordinate 164,770,574 of NC_140585.1, forward strand.
TTTAAAAATGCGTTGTAGTGTCATGCGTTGTAATGTCATGCGTTGTAATGGATTATGCGTTGTAAAAAATGCGTTGTAAGTGCATGCGTTGTAAAAGTGTGCGTTGTAACGTCATACATCCGTTTGCGCCAGTTGAGGGAAGGTATTGATTGACTAAAGACACGCTTAAACCCAGATCGAGTCGGCAAAATAATTTCAGGGGAAACAGTAAACCTTGGAATGAATGTTCAGTCTTATTGATCAAGAACAGTGGTTTCCATTCATAAAACACCTGCTGCAGAATGGACAACCCATCGTGAGCAGTGGATGGAAAAGTCATATCCAAGCACCCACCACTGGGAGACCTGCACTATCCAAAGTATTTTATCTAACTCCAGTTAACGGTTTTGATCCATCCTACAACGCATGCACTCATGTTAAATGTGGTGACATTTGTTGCAGGATCGGTTTCCAAGAAAACAGTTCCTGGTTTCTACGTATTTTCAGAGGGAGGAGAAAAGAGTGCTACTTTCTGTGCTTTCAAGGAATGACTCCATCGGGTGGTGTCTCTTAATAGTTGAAATTCTCCACTTTCCGTCGACATGACCTCTATCACAGTGGAGATAACATTTGACACCAAGAAGCAGAATTGCTAATTTTTGATGCAACGCAGGGCAACAGGCAAAGTTGCTGCACATCATTGAGTGAAAGGGAGACAGTAGAAATGCACCATATCAACTAAGATATGGAGCACTCTGCTACCTCCTAGCACTGGTGCATTGCGTGCTGCCTAGCGACAGTCCAGGCTCCAATGCATCATGGTACAAGGGTGTCTAGGTTACAGGCAGGATGGTTTTTGTGCAGTAAAGGACACCTTAGTGCACAAAAACAATCCATAACAGTGTTTTTCTCTTTCTCTGAAGAGGAATTAACGAGAAGATATTAAGATATTTCTCATTGTTACACCCCACTGAGGAATGCGTACCATTTTGTCACACTCCTTGGTTTACAAGTCTTTGTAAATCTGGAAATGTGCCATAGTCCATGGGTGGATGCAAAGGAACACCCATGCTCCACCCATGGAATACCTTCCCAATGCAAGCCAGCACATAGAACTGCCTTGCATTACTTTGCATTTACTAAGCCATGCAAAGACACGCAAAGTCAGTGAATAACAAACATGATGTTGTGATGGTGCTGTTTCACAAAAGTGATGCAACCCGATGCAACATCTTCGTAAATCTGTTCCCAGGTTCCACTAGGGTGATGTAGCTGGAGTGGGTTAAAAGGACCTTGCCTGCTCACCAATGAAAAGTGTAATCAATCTGGCCACGTTTTTCTTCCAAAAGCATAAGGAATGCAGATTTATTAGTCAGAAAACCTTCAAGAATCCGATAGAAAGGTAAGTAATGGCCTATATTTCTCCATGTAGCCTGTATGACCCATGCTCTGGGCTCAAAGTGAATTGTGGGCAAATATTCTACGTCAGAAAGCAGAGAATATACGCTTTCCAGTGGTCCTATTATCGTAACCATCAGGTATTGACAAGAAGATGGGATGTTGAGGCGGTTTTGGCTGCTAATATTAAACAGGTGGGTGGTTTATATGCTTTTTAGGCGTCTTTTCACCTTTGGAGTCCTATGAAAGGTATAATAGAGACAGCCCTGTCAAGAATAATGCATGTTTGTGTGGTGGGCCACATCACAGCACTAAAATGCATTAGCCATGCATTTTTAGCACCCTGACACCACCTGCGAGGGAAAAGTTGGGATTGACTGCGAATGTCGGAGGACACATTACCAGCAGTGTGATAAGTGCTGTGCACAGTGCACTGTGACACTCCTACTGGCCTCAGTCAGGTCTTGTGTGGCAGTAGAATTAATAAATTGACTGACATTGAACATTGATTTATTTAAGCAGCCTGCAACTGCTCTCACCTCCTCGGTTGAAGTGCCAGGGGCTGGACTCAGCTGCCTGTATTGATTAGCAAACAGCTGAAACCCCGCCACAGCCGCTTCAGAGGCCGTACCATGATGTCACGTGGCCTTTAGTCACATCCTGCTATCCAGATCCGGCAAACATTTGAAATTAATATACCAAGATATTTTAGTTTGTCTTTCTGCCAAAATATTTCTTTGTTTGGGAGAATAGCAATTCTACATTGAACATTTAAAGGTAACAATTCAGTTTTATTAATGTCTAATGTAGATGCTGAAATCTTAGAGTGTATGTTAATTAGATTTAATAATGGAGGAATAGAAGATTCCAGATTACCAATATATAGGAGCATATCATCAGCATATGCTGATGTTTTAATAGAAACTTTATGTATATTAAGGCCTTCAATTTCCATACAATTTCTAATAGTAATTCGGAAAGGTTCAATAGCAAGAAGGAAAAGCAAAGGAGATAAGGGGCAACCCTGTCAGGCACCTCTACAAAGGAAACAAATTGTTTGATCATTAATATAAAGTTTGGCAGAGGGACCAGAATATAGAACTGAAATCATGCGCACAAAGGAGGTACCAAAATTAAATGCATATAATGTACGGAAAATATACTGCCAATGGAATTTATCAAAAGCCTTTTCCGCATCTAATACCAAGACCCCGGCTGGATGAGGTAGTGATGATCCAGCTTCAATTTCATGAAATATTTATCTAACAATATTAACTGAACTCCTATTTTTCATTAAACCAGATTGATCAATATGCACTATGTTAGGAAGCACAGAAGTCAACTTAGTTGTAAGAATCTTTGCATGAAGTTTACAATCTTGATTGAATAAAGAGATGGATAGATAATTAGTATTTTGAGAAGGGTTTTTTATCAGGTTTGGGAACTATAATCAAAGCTTCAATAAAGGACCGAGAAGTATCCAGTAGTAAAAAAGTTTGAGTAAATGAGAACAAAGGTGAGGAGATATACAATTCTGCAGGGATGTTATCTGGACCTGGCGATTTAAGTAACTTAAGAGCTTTAATAACTTAATGTATTTCATCTAAAGTAATTGGTAGGGGTGTGGCCAAGATGGTGGCGAGGTAGGATGTGTCTTGCTGTCCCTCCCTCCCACCACCATCCTTACAGCACTTTTCCCATAGCACTGCAGCCACTGCATGATAGGTAGAATGGCACAATCTCGGCCATGAGACACGACTCGTTGGGGCTCCTGGAAAAAGTTGCAAGGAGAGCGGAACCACTAGCATCGGCAGCGGACCATGGGGCGCTAGGAGCGGAATAAGCAGAGTCACTGCTCTGGGAAGACTGGCTGCCCAGAGACGCTAGCGCCGGAGGTGTGATGGTAGGAGCCCCAAGGAAAGGATGTAAGAGTCATCAAATGAGGGTTCCAGTGCGATCCCCCTGGTAGGACGAGGTTGCAGCCATGGCATCTTGCCGGAGCTAGGAGTTGGGCCTAACCATGAGCCAAGCGGCCTCCCAAGCGTTGTGGACCCCGGGAAGCGTGCCCCATGACCCAAGGTGTAGCCGTCCGGAGCAGCGAGCGAAAGAGTGGAGGCACCGAGGAAAGAGAGGCAATGCTCCTGGCGTGCTCCCCCTGAAAGCTGAGATAGTGGTGCCCAGTCAGAGTTTAGAGGTGGGCCTGGCGGCGACCCTCCAGGAACTTGCGGGCACCAGAAAGTGCACACAACGATTTGAAGTGACAAGGCCTGAAGGTTGGGCGTTAAGCTGAAGGTGAGACGTCTTCGGGGGAAAACACCAAGCGACTGTGGCTGATAGCTGCGTAGTGCACCGGTGTGGTGAAGGGCCCGCCCCGGAGAAGACAACACATTAACATGGGCCTGCAGAGGTGGCATAGGGGTTTAGCAAAGTGCAGAGCGCCACCGAGCCAGCTGGGGAGGCCAGAAGACAAACCCGTAGAACACCGGGAGGCAGAAACCTGGGAACACACGTTTGTCGCAGGTTGCAGATCTCGACTCCTCGTAATTCAAAACATATTTCAAAATACCTCACAATATGGAAGTCCCCCTTTGGTTGGGTGCAGCATGGATGCGGGACTGCCACGCTGATGCACATCAGGCCGTCCTGCCTAGAGATTAGCTGGAAATCCCCGGAGCTGTAGCGGTTACGCCCATGGGCCGAGGGGGCATGACAGTCGGCCTAACAAGCACTGTATTTGGTGACTGAGTCGACAGCAGTGGAGGGGCACAGAAACCTGGTCTGTAGATCTCCTGACTGGTCCACCAGAGCAGAGAGAGCGGTGGGGGCCAAGGGGTCTCAGGCTAAGACCATCAGAGGCAGCAAAGACCGGCACAAGGGGGGAAGGCATGGGACTTTCGACGCAGCCGGGGAGAGTGCAGAGGTGGAAGTATGACCACTAGCCGAGTGAAAAAAGACCGCTCCCTTAAAGACATGCTCATGAAGTCAACGGGTGGCAATGTGAGCAATATGCCCTCCGTTGGAGAAACGCCACATACATTAGTGACTTCGGCAGTAGAGGAGCCAGTGACCCTAGCATTCTTGGAGTCCCTAACTCTGTTACTGAAGGAGGACCTTCAAACTGTCAAGAAGGAACTTACTTTAGAGATAAAGGAGATTCGAAGGGACACAGACCCCCTCAGGGACAGAGTGGCAGCGCTGGAAAATTCAGGTAATAACCTTGAGGGGGACACTGAGGCCATGAGACAAGAAATTATCCGCCTACAGGAACAAGATACAAGAATGTACATACTCACTTGGAGGATCTTGAAAATTGCTCCCGGAAAAAAGACATACGGATCCGTGGAGTGGCACCAAAGGCAGAGGCGAGCAACATATTTGGATTTGTGCATTACATCTTCAACCACGTACTGGGCAATCCTCAAGGCACAACTCTCATATTGGACAGAGCACACAGAGTAGGGGTTCCTCGCTCTGACCAAGCCCCCCCCCCCCCCCCGGAGGTCATACTGGTCTGTGGGCATGATTTCCAAACCAAAGAAGACCTACTACCCAAAGCAAGGACAATGCACCCTCTCTCGTTCTGAGTTCAAACTCCCACCCTTTTTCAAGACCTGACCGCACTAACATTACAAAAGTTCTGCCCAGTGACCGCCTACCAGCGAAATGAAAACATTGCATACGCATGGGGTCACTACTAGAACGGCAGGCTCTGGCAGATGCGTTCTTTTATGGAAGCATGCCAACAGTTGGGGTTGGATCCCCCTGGAGAGCAAGGGGTGGAGATGAAGGGTCATCTGCAGGTGGGGAACAGCGACTGAGCTTGCGAAGGCAGGGTCACCACTGGAGCCCGCACAAACCAGATCAAGCTGAAATTACGAAAGGACAGCAGAAGGTCCTGGAGTCTCTCCCTGCTGTGTTGGCGAAAACTGAAGATAACTAAGCACACCGGATGGGGGTCAACTTTTGGAGATTTCTTTAGCGGGTGGTGGGGGGAGAGGTGGAGACAGCTGGGCCACAAAATGGGCTCCATATTCTTTTCTGAGTGGTCACGATTGGCCACAGGACAGACTTCAAATTTCATGTTAGGTAATGTAGTTTATGTCATTAGGGGACACTTTTTTTAAAGGATAGTTGGGGGGACCTCCATTCACCACATATCTTGACTTTACTTGACCCTACACAGGACATGGTCACAGCCTGGCTGGAATTATTAGGCAGTAGATGGTCTAGGCCAAAAACAAGTTCATACGCCAAAAATGCAACACATTAACCTTAAAATCCTCTCCCTCTGTGTGAGGGGACTTAACAACCCAATCAAACGCCGCGTGATATTTCTTACCTGGAACCAACAAAAGCCGATATATGCCTGTTGCAAGAAACTCACCTCTTATCTAGGGATTGTTACAGGCTTAAAGCTAGGGTGTTACCCTCCCAACTGTTTTCCTCTAATTCCACTAAAACAGCGGAGGTTGCCATCTTGTTGGCTAAGGCAATCCAGGGAAGGGTGCTGCAGAAAGAGGTGGTGATCTAAGGGAGACTGCTCACCTATTGCTTTTCAGTTGGAGGTCAGGGACTAACGGTGGGAACGATCTACGTACTGAATGAGGGGCAGAAGGGATTCCTACACACAGCACTGACAGAGGTTTTTACTAAGGATGAATGCTACATTTTACTGGGGGGAGACCTCAACCTAGTCTTTAACAACACCACAGGCAGGTCAGCTCAAAGATACGGGCAAGTGGGTGCATTATCCAAAGAAGGACATGCTAGGTTGCAGGAGCTAGGCCTGATCGACCTCTGGAGGCCCTCCCACCCCCAAGCAAGAGAATACTCCTACTTCTCCAACGCCCATAAAACATTTGCAAGATTGGATTACTTATAGCGCTCCAGACAACTACAGACTCTGACATCCAACATGGAGATACTCACAGCAACACTCTCAGATCAAGCAGCGGTGGTGACAACGGTGTCCCTTCCCCCTCAGACTCGCCCCTATATGCAGTGGTGCCTGAGGGACACACTCCTCCAACGCAAAGAGGTAGTGGAGCACATTAAGCAGGTGACGGGAGACTATTTGACACATAATGACACCCCAGAGACTAGCGCAGCAACCCTATGGAGCGCATTTAAACTGGTGATGAGAGGCAAGTTCTTAGCAATCTCAGCCGCTGAAAATAAACTCCGGAGGGAGAAATGAGAGAGCCTATCCCTACAGGTTAAGAAATTGGAGCGTATACACCAGAGGACCGGGGCACCCAGGGTATGACGCCAACTATCGCCGCTTCGCTCACAACTAGCTGCACTAGACTTGGACAGGGCAGAATAAGCAGCCCTGTGGCTGGGCCACTCCTTCTATGTAGGGGGGATAAATGTGGTAGACGCTTAGCACATAAGCTCCGGGAGAGCAGGCAGAAGCAAAGCATCCCCACGATACTTGATCTAGGAGCAAACTAAGTGTCAGACGATGTTGCAATTGCTGAGACATTCCGGACCTTTTACGAACAGCTTTATGCAGGGCAAGGGCTTGATGGTACAGAGGGCATTAGATATCTCCAAGGCGCGCAAACTTCTAAACTGTCCCCAGATCACACTGCAATTTTAGAAGAGGAGCTACGTATTGAGGAAGTGATATCAGCAATCTCAAGGCTAAAGTTAGCTAAATCACCAGGCCCAGATGGTTACACAGCGGCCTTCTATAAAACTTTCTGCCCAGAGGTTGCTCCATTACTGACCAGACTAGGCCTGGCACAATCCCGGCCTCCATGCTATGCTGTTATTATAGTTATTCCCAAACCTGGGAAAGACAAATCTCCCGGCAGCTTTTTCCGGCCCATCTTGCTGCTTAACTTAGATCTAAAGCTCTTGACAGGTATATTAGCGCACAGACTTAAGCAAGTCTTGTCCCATTTTGGCCTCGGGGAGCCATTCTGCACACAGATTTCAAATTGTTATTGCTTCCCCACAGCAACGGTGAGAGTCAATGGGCATGGGTCGGCCCCACTCAAGAGAGCTCGAGGCACAAGGCAGGGATGCCCTCTGTCACCTTTGATTTTTGCACTATACATGGAGCCGCTAGTGCATAGAGTTTGGACACATCCACAGATACATGGCGTCCCATTCGGAAGGATGAACATATCATAAGCCTATACGTGGACGATGTCCTGGTCACCCTTAACGTACCTGACACATCACTAGGGGCCTTTCTCACAGAAGTAGAATGTTTCAGCAGGGCATCCAGCTTCAAATTGAACATGGGATAATCTGTGGCCCTCGACCTCTCACTTCCCCCCAAACAGTGGAACGCCTTAAGAAAGAACACCAGTTTCAATGGTCACACGACACAATCTCATACCTGGGAATTCAAATAACGGCGTCCATGCACACCACATCCACAGTCAACTATAGTAATATACTCCACCATTTCAGGGCTGACATTCATAGGTGGAAACATCACTCAATCTCTTGCCTGGGTAGATCAGCAGCTACCATGAAGATGATCCTCCCCAAAATTCTGCACTTGTTGCAAACACTCCTGCTATGCCCGCCACCAAGCATGATACACAAACTACAAACGGAGATCATGAAGTTCATTTGGCAGGGCTGCAAACCCAGGATGAAGAAAATCCTTAGCTTTCTATCACCTGGCGAGGGGGGGGGGGTTGGAATCCCTGACATTCAGGCAGCGCTGGTGCGCTACCTAGTGGAATGGATCCCCACCGAATCAGAAATGCACTGGTTATTCCAGGACAGGGCAGTAGCCAGCACGTCATTGATGAAAATCCCCTTTCTAAAGAAGGCACATAGACCACATAGTATTTAGGTGTCCGGGATCAGGTCAATGTTAGACACAATCTTACAACATTTCCATCACCCCATGACCTCACTGTTCAATAACCCAGACTTTAAACCAGGGATGGGCGAGACAAAGTTGATGTTGTGGCTCCGTTCTGAGTGTCGTGCCGTGGGGCATTTTTTTTATGTGGAAGGGATGCTCTAGTTCCAATAGATTAAAGCAGACTTTGGCAGCCCAGAAACAAAGCGTCTACGGTACCTACAACTCAGGCATTGGGTACTACATCCTCAAAATAGACACCGCTAAACGTCATCTCACTATTTATAAGAAATGGTTCCTATCCAAGTCCACGGACAAGGGAATGATCTCCGACCTATACAAGGTGCTGAATGCACGGAACATGCATATGCACAACACTGGGCATGGTAGATGGGAAAATTATATAGGGAGACCCTTAAGCAACAAAAAATGGGAGGGTATCTGTCACAGAGCGCGACACACAGCTAGCAACATGGCTCTAACGAACATGCTCACAAAGATCGCAACCTACTGGTACTACACACCAGAGAGAGTACACAAGATTAACCCATCAAAGAGCGCAGATTGCTGGAGAAATTGCGGCTGCAGAGGTACACTGGTATACTTACTTTGAGAATGCCCCTGACCTCAACATTACTGGTCCCAGGTATTAGACGAGATTGATAAACACTTCGAGACCCAACTACTTAGATTTCCTGCACATATTCTGCTGGGAGTGCCAGATCCACTGAATTACCTACTGAAATCTAGACAAGAATGCTTAATCAGCATAGCTTTAGGCATAGCCATGAAAAATATCCTTACACACTTGCTAGAAAAGGGTCTGACTCTCGCGAGTTATGGCTCCCCTTCTTGTCCCTATTGACACAAGTATTTCGTAAATTAACATGCCCTAAATACCTGCTCCTACTCTGACTGCTGGAGTCAAGAACGTCAACATCCCTACAGCAGTTATAATATATGGCTACAAAGTATACATGCTCAGAGCTGAAGCGAAGTTGAATGGAGGGTGGGAGGGGGATGGGTAGGTTGGGTGTTTGTTAGTTCATAAGTTGCTGACTTTCATGTTTCTATCGCAGGGCTCTGTGTAGCCCAGAACTGCGCCATGTTCCGGGCTGGCACTTGTATTTGTTTTTTGGTTATATAACAATAATAAAAAGATTTGAACTATAAAGTAATTGGTAAATCTGATTTATTTCCAACTGACCAAGTAGGTTTAGGTAAAGTAACCGATCCACAAAGTTGTCAATATGTAACATATCATTAGCTGGAAGTTTGTTATATACAGTTGAATAGAAATTCATAAATGTATTAATTATTTCTTTATGAGATAAAGCTATTTGACCACTAGGTGTTTGAATAGCATTAATGTAATTTTGATATTTCTTAATACTGTGATACTTTGCCGAACATCTTCTAGATCTGTTAGCATTAAAACAATATTTAGCTTTGTTATTGGAAATCTGTATACCAGCTCTTTTTCTTAGAATGGCGTTCAGTTCATACCGAAGTTTTTGCAGATGTAATTTATATATGATATGAGGAGAAATAACAAATGAACAAGTGCATTTAGCTGTTTGGTTATCTAATTCTTCAATCCTTAAATTAAATGATTTATTATCAATTGCCATAATTGAAATTGTCCCTCCTCTAACATGCCTTAAATGCATCCCATTGAGTGACACGTGACATATAACCACCAGGAGTAAATGAAAAATAGTCATGAGTTGCTGACAACATTCTTGGCCTGTTTTTTCATTAATGACATTATTGGAATTATGCGCCATATACCTTGAGATGGTTGAGAAGAGGTAGGATATAAAGTGCAAGAGATAAGCACATCATCAGAAATATCTATATAGAATGCATTAAATTATGGGATGTTAATAAATATTCAATCTGAGAATAGGAATTATAAGGATTAGTAAAGAAAGTAAATTATTTGTCTGTTGGCTGATGCAAACGCAAAACATTTATCAACTTGGTGGTTCTAAAAAACATTCTAGAGTGAAATAAACTTTTGGATGATGATATTTGAGTTGGGAAATTCTATTCAACAAGGGGTCACATGTAATATTAAAGTCTCCTATAATAAGTGGTACATTACCCAATTTTAGTGCTTCACTAGTAAATAGAGACCAAAAATCTAGGTAATCATTGGTTGGACCATACACATTAATGGGACACAAAATTGTGTTGTTAAATTTGCTTAAAATCGGAGCATTTGTGCAAAATTTGAAGATGTTATTTTTTTGCAAAGGGGATAGCAACTCCATTTTTCCTAACGTGTGTAGTGGAAAAAATAATAGTGCCTACACATTTTTTTTTATATTAGAGAAAACAGTATCATCTATATGGGTCTCCTGAAGTAAACATATATCAGTCTTATGTCTAGCTAAATAATCTAAAACATTAGTACATTTAACAGGGTGTTGTAAACATTTAACATGAAAAAATACCATTGTAATACCTTTTATATTAGACGTCTTCGTAAAATAAGAAAGAGAAAGGAAAAGAAATAACCAGATAGACTGACAGAAGAATAAGTAGGTCTAACATTGTGATAAAAGGGAAAAAAGAAGACACAGACAAACATAAAAACAACATAAAATAATAAAACAACTAAAAATAGCAACATTAAAAGAAAATATAAATAGTACTTTGAATCACGCACACGCGCAACACGAATGACCTAACTCTACATGCCCTTACAAAGAACTCTATTATCGATGCTAGTTATAAGAAACCTAAACCAAATATTCAAGTAACAGAGTCATTTGTTTCCATGGAAAGCTGTGAATGCTGAGCTAAGAAGAGTTGAAGATCCTCCCAATGCTGAAAGGACTTGGCAAAACCATCTTTCCAAATTCGCATAGTTTATAGGTCAAAAAGTTCATACTTAAAACCAGAGCTTCTCAGTCTTGGTTGAATATCAGCAAACTCTTTGCAGATCATAATAGGCTCCTTGGCAAAGTCTTGATGAATTATATTTTTGATCTCATTAACCATCAAGGAAGGAATATCTCCTGCCACCTTCCGTTTCAGTATTAAATGCTGATGACATAAAACTTTGCATATGATTAGACGTGGTTTCTATGGTTAGGACTGCGATGAGAAGGGTATCTGTGTGCCTTATCAACCTCACATTTTCCTAGAAATGTTATACGTAAAAGAACAGGTAAGAGATTTTCCAAATACAACCTAAAGTCATTACCTTCCACATTATCCAGTATATAAAATATTCCCAAGTTGTACTGTCAATTACGATTTTCTAAGTCAAGTAGTAATTTACTCATTGGTACCATTGTTGCTGCCATAGGCATGAAACTGTAATTTGTTGCTTTATTACTTGAAATTTTTTAACATTGTCTCATACTTTCTTATATATATTGTATATCTGACTCAATAGTATCAGTGTTATATCAAACAGTTTGTATTTCCTAAAGTAATGTGGGTAATGAAAGTTTATTAGTTTCTTCTAATTTGGATTCAACAGGAAGAGAAGTATTTTTCTTAAGACGGATATTTTTGGCTCAAATACCAAAAAATCATTAATATAAGGCAAGGCACAAAAATAAACAACAAATTATTCAGCCAGAAAAAGAAAACTTTGATACTGAGCTGTACAGCAGCTAATACTAGCTCTGGGAGTGGCCAAGGCTTGAGCTGCACCCTTTCCTCAAAGTGACTCTACCCTCCTGACAGAAAACTCGGAAGTACCTGCAGGCAGACACCTGGTGAAAGGCTGAAGAAGGAAATCTCCCTTAATTTGATGAACTATGGAATAGCAAACACAGCCTTCTGAAGCGACAGCAGTATGGAGCTACGGCAAGCTGAAACATGCTGTAAGACTAGCCCAATATCGTTCCAAAAACTGTCAACTAAGGTTATTCACCGCCGGAACTAAGCCGGAGGTGGCCATCTGGATTCATGCAACGCCCCCCATTGTTACTGCATTTGCAAAGCCCTTCCTAACACTGACAAGACGATGAAGTGCTTTGCAGATGTGCACCATACTGTTTGCTAGGAGTGCCCTGGATTGAAGAGTGTTTGTCTTATGGGTACTGTAAGAATCTTGCTTAACGCACTAATGAATGGGCATCCCATCCACCCCCAGTGCTGAGCCCTTTTTGGCTATTTGAGGTAGTTCATGCTTAGGCCTGAATTAATGTTTTTGTCCACATAAGATATTCATGCCAAATGTGTGTGTTTTTTCTATAACATCCTTTTGGATTGTACAGGTACAAATAGCTTGTGGATACCCCTGGAGTTTTTGGGGATAAAAGTGTCTGTTTCACTTCCAGGAAAATGGCATCAATTAATGGTTTGCTGCGCTAGAGTCGCCCTCTTCAAGACTTTTAGGAATATGAAGAGCTGAATCAAAAAACATAATTTTGTAATCACAGTTTTCATATTTTTCAAAGAGGTAGCCAGTTTTTCCTATTTTATGTGCTTCCAACCAACTTCCAGTCTATGGTGTAAACTAGGGTAAAAACCTAAGATGAGCCAGGAAAGCTATACATTTCTGAAAAGTGGAAAAGATTTCAATTTAGCAAAGGGTGTATGTGTGTAGATTGGTTTTCTCAGTGAAACTAAACTAATATTGAAAATGAGTAGGAAAAAACAGCCATTTATGTAAATGTTTTTATCTGTAACTATTTGTCACGACGGCCAATTTACAAAAGCAGTAGACCCTTACGTTTGCTAGTCCCTTTTGGTTGTAGTGATATTTGGAGTTTGTAGGTTCTTCAAGAACCCGAGTTACCTAGAGCCAACAACTGAACTGAGCCATACTATTGTTTTTCATTGTGTAGTAAGTATAGACCAATTCATATCGTGAAATAGCTAGAGTGAAAAATAGGTATCAAGATAACCTATATATTTTGAAAATGGGAAACAAGATATGGAATTTAGGAGCAGTGGTTATTTGCACATCTCTAAATTTATGGGTACATGAGGGAGCATATGATTTAGAGGGTATTTTTCTCAAAATGTCTTCTTTCTTAAACACTGGCTTACATTAAGAAGGCACAAATGCAGCAAAATCCAATTGGTAATATCAAATATCCTACTATTCAAAGCTCTCCATGTCTTCTGATGAAAATGGTACCAAAACTGTGTGGGTAATCCTGGTGCCTGCGAATACATCTAATTTTTCTTCTCAAAATTTGCCCGTTTTATTTCAAACTGGGTGGCTGTAGATTTGGATCTTAGCTCAGACAGAAGCTTGGGAAACCTTGCAAACCCTCACATGTTTTTAAAACTAGACAGCTCGGGAAATCCTGGGTGGGGTTACTTGTGTGGAACAGGTTATTTCACCCGGAATACCTTGCAAACCTCACCATTTGACTAAAAACCAAATTTTCTTCATATTTTTGTGATGGAAAGTTCTGAAATCTGCAAGAAGCCATACTTCCTTCCACCAAGCATTCCTCTACCAATGGTAAAATGGCACCTCACTTTGGGTAGGCCTAGTGCCCACAACAGGAAACAGGCTAAAAGGCAATATGGATACATCAGATTTGTCTACATGGGAGAATCCAGTGTAGAGTAACTTGCATGGCTCTCCCCAGCTTGTTTTACCCAGACTAAAATGGGAACTAATGCCCAAGGGCGTCTAGGCGCTGATATCCAAATTGGAGAAGATTTGGCTGGAAAGGAAAAGAGGCAGCTAGACCTATACAGAAGAACAAAGTAAGGCCAATTGGCTAAAAAGCCAGGTGATAAGTTCCTTCCTGAACTGAAGCAGTCCAAAGGAGTTTTTTAAATTAGAAGGAATGGTGTTCCACAGTTTAGATGCAGTGATGATGAAACATCTGCCTCCCTAACTAACCAACCTGAACATAGGGACTACTGTGAGGCTGACTGTAGAGGAGCAGAGAGCTCTGAGAGGGGCATACCAGTGCAACCTTTAAATATTCAGTTCCGGAGTTTTGCAAGATCCTAAAGGTGGTGCACAAGGCTTTAAAGTCGATCAGCTTTTTTTACAGAACAGCAATGAAGCAGACTAAGGGACTCTTTGGCAGGCTGATATCCGACAATCCCAACTGGGGCCAGGCAGCCACATTCTGATGGGCTGTAGTTTACACAGAAGTATTTTCTGAAGATTAACCACGAGAGCTTTGCAATAGTCTAACTTAGACAAAATGAGAGCTGAGACCACTGTTTTTTATAGCTCATCAGGTATGAATGGAAACACTTTCCTGAGAAGTTGTAATGTAAGGAAGATGGAGGAGGTAACAGCACTAATCTGGCTCTTCAAAGAAAGAGTATTATGAAAAATAATTCCTAAATGTTTTGCCTTGGTTGCCGGTATGGGTAGCATACCTTGTTCTTGTGGCCACCAACTGGGTGACAAAAAAGATGTATTCAAATATGAGGACCTTGGTTTTACCCAAATTCAATTGTGGGCAGTTCTTAAGTTTCCACCTGCTGACACGTTGCATGCAGTTGTGAAATCTAGTTGCTATGTCCTGTAAGTTTTGGGTCACTGAGACAATGATCTGAGTGTCTTTAGCATAGGATATCACAGAAAAGCCAATGTTTATTGTGGCTGGCCAGTAGAGTAACATATTAATTAAAGAGGGTGGGACTTTGTGAAGAGCCTTGGCGTACACCCGAGTCTTCAAATTAAAATAGTACCTCACTTGTATTGGTAGGCCTAGTGCCAGTGACAGGGAAAGACCTAAAGCACAACATGGATACATCACATTTATTCACTCAAAACTGACCCTTTTCTTGCAAAGTGAGTGGCTGTGGATTTTGGGCCCTAACTCAGGGGACATCTAGGGAAACCCAGCAAACCTGCACATTGTTAAAAACTAGACAGCTCGGAGAATCCGTTGCAAACATTTTTGTAAGTAAAATGTCATGGTAAATCTTTCTGTGTTTTGAGGTTAGGGACTGATCCTTCTGACTGTGACAACTGTGCCAGCTGCATTGAACACACACTCAGAAGACACCCCATCCTCGGAAGGGTTGTTGGTGCTACCACTTGCATGAACTCTGATGCCTTCACCTTTGTATTGCCTTAAACCCTGCCACTTGAAACAACACAATTGCCAAGTTTGGTTTGAATTCTTCTGTTGCTGGTGTTGCTGGTGATGACAGTGTTGGCCATGAGACAACAGTACTGCCTTCCCAAGAGGTTGAAGGCCTCACACCGGAACATTTGCCCAAGCTTTTAACTTCCAGCTGTTCTTCTTCCACATCTCTTGCTTGAATGACAATCCCCATCTTGTAAAGTAAAACATCCCCTTCTGAAAATGGAATAAAAGAGCCTAGTATTTTTTTGTGCGATAAATCAATAATTGTGGCACATATGTACTGCTTTATAGGACAAGATCTCTCCTTTCAACCTTGGATTAACAGCCAAGTAAACAATTAAACTCTGACCTAGCTCATTTGCTTCTTTGCTCACACTGGCAAACCTTTAAGTCACCTTTTTTAACTGGGACCAGTATACAGTGATACACATATAATCAGTTGTTTGACAACTAGTCTGCATGTCTGTCATCAGGTGAATATGGTGAACAGCACTATGCTGCATAGCTTAGCCAACCAATTGCAGCACACTATTATACAGCACTTGAACAGCAACTCTTTCAAAATAGGTCTTGCTGAGAATCTTCCAATTAAGGCATATGGCCACTACAAATTCTAAAATTCCCTCTTCTTCCATAAGGAAAAAATGGAGGCAGTCCAGCACTAATATTTTAACCCGCCTCCTGTTGTACAAATGTTCCTTTGGATGGTAGCGTTTGTAGAGCCTGTCATGCATAAACATGCCCTTATTAGTAGCTAGGATTGTTTTCTTTTGTGGTACCACTGACACAGACCACTTCTGGAGAGAACCAGGAGGTGTTAGATGCAATAAGTGTCTTGCGCCTGACTCTTGTGTCATTTGGAGGTTGCTGATGCCGGTGATGGTGGCACTCTGCAAGAAACTGGGCTGCTTTGTGTAATGCCTTCATCCTCTTCTTTTTAATGACCACCTTCTTCATTCACTGTGAATTGAGCTGCTTCCTCTCTCTCATCACCACAGCCACCACCAGCGGTTATCCTTATAAGCTGGTACTCCACTGAATTCGGCGATTGTTTCGCAGATGGGACATTTGGCCTCCATTATCGTAGTGCAAACCTGGCTTACCTTGATGAACATTCCCATGGCAAAGGGAGCATATTGCAATGTTATCCTCCTGCTTGTAATTGTAAAGAAGTACCACACTAGGAAGGATAACTTTTTTAGTGTTTCGTTGCTAATGCCTGAAGTCCTGGAGGTAGGTGGCTCTGTTGTTTGCCTCTCTGTAGGACGTGCTTTGACTGTGATAGTGGTGAATGCTTGTCTTGGCTGGGGTCATACAAATATGGAAGCTGGAGGAACCACATCACTCTGAGCAGATTGAATATGAGGGGTCATAATGGTGTCTTCTGAGCCTCTCTTCTTATTGACAATCACTGGCTCTTCATCATCACTGCCAATTCCCCTAATTGTAAGGCTTTCAAGAATTTCCATTTTCCCTTGTCTGTCAGGCCGGGGTCCAATCCATGTCCAGAACATTAGAAGGGGGGCTTGGAGAACAGGGTGAAGTATCATTTCCTTTTATTTATGGAGATTGTGAGGCCAATGGCTTGGGAGCAACATCTTTCTCAGCATGACGCTCAACTTCCCGATCTGCTCCTACCTCAGGGAGAACCGTTGAGGTTTTCCACTTTTCTGCTGCAATAGGGTATTTTGCGGTTGAAACAGATCCAGTTCAGTCTCACTGATCATCACCATGACTGCAGTGGCTGCATCACTGAGAGACATGCGTTTGGGCTTAGCATTAGGTTGGGGTGGTGCTATTGACGTGGGAGTGCTGCTGTCAGCCTTTTGCTGCCCAGTGGGGCCAATATCCTTCTTCTTCTCCTCCTCACTGGCCACTTACTAGGCAGGTACATTCTTCTTTGTTGCCATATTCAAGTTATTTCTTATCTCTGGCAGTTGTCACATAACTGTACATGTGGAAACAGAGGAGGACTCAGATGGTGTCACTGTCAGCCTTCTGTCTGGCAGTACTGTGTGTGTGATGTCTCTTCTCTTCTCTATTTGTGCACACAACAGCAAACAAACAATAAATACAATCAGTGAAATGTGACTTTTGAAATTTGAATCTACAGTCAATATAATTTAGTGAGGTCATCAGAAATAATTATCAATAATGTATTCATTCCAGATTGATACGTTTACTTTATGTGCCATTAAGGTCTGAGAGATGCCTGTGGCAGGCAGGGGGTGCAGGGCAAAATGGAACAATCCTTAAAAATACTATTGCTGATGTGTGCATATGACCCATGAGATACCAATAGCAAGCAGGGAGTGCAGGGGAAAATTAAATAATCGAAAAAAATAATTGCTAGTGTCTCCCTACGTATGGACTATGAGAAAGCCTATGGGAGGTAAGGAAGCACAGGGAAAATGCATTAAAAAACTGTACTATAATGTTCCAGAAGCATGTTAAACTCATATCAGGGAAAATAAATAACAAAAGACAACAAGCATTGGCATAGCCAATAGGTCTCGCTTTTGGGACCTTATAGGAATTTAGTTTTGCAGCACATTATCCTTGGTGCAACAACATGAACTGTTGCATGGTTAAACACTTATAAGGTCCCAAAGGTGAGGCGTATTGGCTATGCCAATGCTTGTTTTCTTTATCAACCAACACTAAATAAAACGTGAGTTTGTCACTCAACGCTAACGTTACGTCCTCCAATAAGTCACTTTCTAAATGCATTGTCTACAAGAAAAGAGCCCCACGTTTCATGCAAGCGCCCCAGATGGCAGCATTCCGGGTCATTTAGTTATTATACCAAATACTGTTGGTCACAGCGGATCACTTTCTTGTGCTCTGCAAGCCACGCTTTCATTAGCTCGCACAATGTTTCCCCCAGATATTTAATTAAACCAATCAATTTCCCACGTTTTTTCCTTATGAGAACATGCTTTAAATGCTGGTTCGGACGAAGCATTGCTACAGACATTTCTCAGCAGCGAGAACTCTGTGGTATCTTTGTGTACATGCAGCCCCTATATACATTGATATGAGCTCACAGGCAATTAATATGCACGGTGGCGACACATCAATGGTACATATTATGGGGATAATATACTGTTTCACCCAACCGCTCGTGTTATAGTCAATTTATTTACTATAATATTAAAAACCTACCGCCGCATTCCACAAATGTGCTGTGCCATACAAGCTCCCGTATAAACATATATTAATCTAAGCCTATCTAAAATGAGGGGGGTTTGAATGCAGGTTTTCATGCTTGGTTGTACGCATACAAGCCTAAACAGTGCCCATTTCAATGGATCTACTGTTCTGTTATGGATAAAAGGATTGCAGGGTAAAGGTCCCCTAGTGAACTGCCCACGTGACCACCACCCGCTTCTCATTTTATCGTTTTAGCAAATAGCTTTTTGCTGGAGGCTTCCGCGGCAACTCTCTTGATAAGTAAGTGTTCCTGATGATTTTGGCATGCAAAGAACTAAAAACCCTGTTTGGTCCGACCAAATGTGGTACTCCTTTTAACATTGGTGGCTACTTCCAGCTGATTATTGTGAGAGGGTCCAGACATTTTTTTCCTGAACTGTAATGGAAAGAGTGCCTTCGGTCTCTCCTTGCTAAGTGTTTGTACTGTCATGACTGGCTGGAGATGGACAACATTTAAATTTTTTCTACAAAATATAAAATATTTTCGCAAAAATTACATGAATGTATGTGTTTAATGCAAAACGTACTTGGCAGGTACATTGCGTGTTAATTGACCGTGAAAGTCTACCTCTCGTGCAAGTCAGGCACGAAACATGCGTTAAACTGGGTGAAGCAGAAATTGCCCCTCGACTGCAGTTCTAAAGTACCCTATAAGATTTTTTCTTCTCGAGTCTGTCTCTTGTGTGCAAAGAATGCGAAAAACCAGAAACTCTCCAAACATAAAAAGCATTTACAACTTGCACTTAATGTCAAATACGCAAACTGAATATGATTTCAACTGCATAAAAAACAAGCATTGGCCGCGCGGCTGTGAAAGTGACAAGGCCGCGCGGCCCGCGAAAGTGAAAGTGATCGCGATCAACGAAGGAAACACAGATGGCGGCTGTGCGCGTGCACGCTCACGTGCACGCAAGCTTTAGGCCACCAAAAGCCTGTGGCAGCCCTTTGGAAACCCACCTACTAATTTCATTACAAGACCGGAGGCTACCATTATGCATATTACTTTTAATGCGTCACCAAGCAGCCGCTACATCACAAAGAACGAAGGTTCCAGAATGGAACAACAAGAAAACATTGGTCGTGAGGACATAACAATCTGCCTCTTTTAAATGCGGCTCCAAGCAGATAAGTCTATCTTTACTACTTCTCTTCTTTTGTTGTTTAATATTGTTTGATTGACTACAATGTTTGATTGACTTTTACATACCTATTTTTATTCAATGTTTTTATTATTCAACTGTCGACTTTACATACCCACAATGGGGTAATCTTCATTTGTTTTTTAGGGACTCCTCCCTTCCCCTTCCCTTCCTGCCGGTTTACCAAGTTCCGACTGTGGTCCTTGGTCCCTTCCTACCCCTTATCAAGCTTCCCTCACTCTCGTGTTTCCTTCCCGACATTATTTATTTTTACCTTACTTTCGCATTCTCCTCCAAACGCGTTCGTAATTGTTTGGTATCGGGTTAATTGAATCCCGACTAGCGATCCGATGTATGCGCTGGAAATGCTTGTTCTCGTGTAAGCCTTGAGTTTATTATTCTCCGTGCGAGACTCGCATATTTCATTAAAGCGAGGAAACTGCCTTGGCAGCACACGCGCAACGTCCGCGTGTTGCCAAGGAACTTTCCTTTAATTCCTTCTCAAGTGCTTCACAACGAGCGCGAGCAGAACTCTGTATTGCTCGTTGCTTTATAACGTCGCACACAACTCTCCTCATCTTTCAAACGATTTCCTTTTGGCAATAGCCCTATATTTATTGGATTAACTCCTTGTTTAAGGGAATCCTTGCGCATAGGAAATTTCAATATTACAGCAATATTCTGTTTATGGGAAATTGATTTATTCCTTTCAGGAAGACAATCCCTTCTCTACTTCCCTTATTTATTATAAAAAAAAAAATAAAAAAAAAGGAGAGCCTAATTTTATTTACTCTGTTATATAAAAAATATAAAAAAAAAAAAAGGTAAGATTAGAATAGATATAAAATAGTGATCCTCAAGGATCTGATATTCCTTAATTTGTGCTCTACCCCTTTTTAACATGTCTGATATAGACTCGGATGAGGCTACCGCCCCCATCCCTAATTTTGATAATGAGGCAATCAAAAGTATGGTTCACGATCAAATGAGATCCTGTATGTTGTCTACTTTTTCAAAAGTTATGTCTTCAAAAAGATCACTCCCCACAGAGGAGAACGAAATTCAACATTCCTTTGCTGATGATGATCTCATTGAGATACGGGGAAAAAGGTCTAAAAAGACTAAAAATATTGAGCCTATCCCCAGGAGCACGATGGGAGGTCTCAGCACCTCAAAATTTTCGGGAGGTCTTCGCACCTCAAATACTTCAGGTGTCCCTTGGGGCACAACTCTTAAAGCTGTCCCCTTCGGCACAACTCTTAAAGGTGTCCCTTGCGGCACAAAATACACGGGTGTCCCTAGCGGCACAAATTATCAAAGTGCTCACTTAATTGATACACATCTTGACCAAGATGATGACGACGATTTTAATGATGACGATGCCTCTGATTTCCCAGACGAATATATCCTGGATCTAGATGAGGAAGAAGAGGATTTTAATTCTCTACCCTTAGATGATGACCTGCCCTCCTCTTCAAAAGATACCATCCTTGATCCTTTAGGCGGGGAGATGTTTTCCCCCCTTAATATTATGCATCCAAGAAGCAACGAGTGGTTCCCACAGGAACACGTTGGTAAATTCATAACTAAATGGTTAAGAACCTCTCTAGAAAGGGACACACGTAACTTACTAAGATCTGAATGCTCTAGACCCTTTATCGAACATAAGGTTTGCCAAACACCAAATCTCGACCCTGAACTAATCAAGTACCTTTTTAAACTCGGCAGAGATCCAAGAAAAGGCATGGAAAGATCCTTTAAAATCTGCCAGGATCGTTTACTAGACGTACTCGGTCCTCTGGCTAAAATCATAGACGCCGCAGAAGATAGCCACCTCAATGGCTCCTCTTTAAATACTGAGCTAATACGAGGTTGGAGCCAAAGGGCACTGGTTTTCTTGGGCAATGCTAATGCCAGCATTATTTCGGAGAGAAGGAGAATTGTTCTCATGAAAATTAGTCCGAAATTGAGCGACCTAGCGGATAAGGAAAGCACTAACAACCCTAAAGGGCTATTATTTGGCGAAGATTTAATCAAGACCTTGAGTAAATACGTCTCTACCTTTACCGCTCTTGACAAAGCTAACCAAAACATGAAAAGAGTTTTCAACAACTACAACCTTTTTGGCAGGGCCGGAAGAAGAGGCCAATCTTCCGGCCGTTTCAACCGAAGGCCATATTCCAGGTCCAGGGGCTACGGAGGAAGAGGTTACCAACCCTCAAATACTCCCCAATTCTACCCCCCAAGAGGGAGGGGATTTCGCACGAGAAACTTCAGAGGAAGAGGTACATCCAACGACTTCAACCCTCAAAGTGAGTACTATTTTTCCTACCAATTCCCCTTCCCCCTCTCCAAAAGTAGGAGGCAGACTAAAACTGTTTGCTCACAATTGGAAACTAATTACCCAAGACCCTTGGGTTCTGAGTACGGTGAGTGGGTTTATGATAGACTTCTTAGATACCCCGATTCAGTCTTCTCTACCGAAAAGCATTCCCTTATCCATAGATCAGGAAAAAATTATAGAAGAAGAGATCTCTTCGATGCTTCTAAAAGGAGCGATAATAGAGGTTCCCTCCCATTTTATGACTTTTGTGAGCACACTTTTCTTAGTAGAGAAAAAAGACAAGGGTTGGAGACCCGTTATAAATTTAAGGGAACTCAACAAATTCCTTGTGTACAGACACTTCAAGATGGAAGGAATCCATCTCTTGAGAGACCTTCTTCTAGAAGGAGATTAACTAATCAAATTAGATCTGAAAGATGCTTATTTTACAATCCCGGTGGCCAAATGCCATCAACCCTTTCTCCAGTTTATATGGAAGAATCATCTTTTCCAGTTTCAAGCCCTTCCCTTCGGCCTCTCCTCTGCCCCTTGGTGTTTCACCAAGGTGATGAGGGCAGTCGCCTCATGTATAAGGGAAAATGGCATCCGCCTTATCATATACCTGGACGATATCCTCATCCTGTCTCAAGATCAGTCTCAAATTATCCAAGACATGAATTTTGTAATAAACCTCCTAGAAACTCTGGGTTTTATAATAAACAGAGAAAAGTCAATTCTTATTCCATCAAAAGAGTTAGAATTTCTGGGTTTAACCGTCGACACTACGAATTGTCTGCTACTCCTTCCCTCCAAGAAAATTGCAAAAATAAGGAAAGTTATAAGACACGTTCTCAATCAAAAGGATTTATCCTTAAGGGAACTAGCCAGACTTCTCGGCCTCCTCTCCTCTTCCATTCAGGCGATCTTCCCGGGCCCACTAAACTATCGAGCCCTCCAAAGGATAAAAGGGAAGGCTCTAAGAGCAGGTCTATGGTACGGAGATCGAATCTCTCTCGACCAAGATTCCATTCTGGAACTCAATTGGTGGTTAGACAACCTGGACGCTTGGAATGGTCGGGCGATCTTTGGGTCAACCCCAGATTTTGTCCTAGAATCAGATGCCAGTCTTCACGGATGGGGTGCATGTTTCCTAGATCAGAACACAGGTGGAGTGTGGTCTCAAATAGAATCCTCCCGCCATATAAACTTTCTAGAGCTTACTGCCGGTCTCTATGCTCTTATGAGCTTCAGGAAATTCCTGCATGGAAGATCTGTTGTCCTAAAGATGGACAACATATCTGCTGTCGCCTACATAAACCGTCTTGGTGGTACAAAATCCTCAGACCTGTCAAACCTAGCGAAGGAACTTTGGATGTTCTGTCTAGAACACAAGATCTCCCTAAGAGCAGAATATCTCCCAGGGAAATCGAATCTTTATGCCGATTGGAACTCAAGGTTCCTCCTAGATCACAGCGACTGGAAGCTCAACACCTCTGTTTTCAATTCTCTCAACAATTTCTGGGGTCCTTTCCAAATAGATCTCTTTGCGAGCAGACTATCTTTCCAAGTATTGAATTACTACAGCTGGATGCCCGACCCGGGTGCTCTAGCAGTGAATGCATTTCTCCAATGCTGGAATGGGGTCAACGCCTATGCCTTTCCCCCCTTCGCAATGATTCAGAGAGTGCTCCAGAAGGTCAGGCTTCAACAAGCTTCAATCGTCCTTGTGACTCCCTTCTGGCCATCTCAAGCTTGGTTCCCAACTACTCTGGAACTCTCTTGCGACATTCCCTTCCTAATTCCCCCCCACGCAGATCTCCTCTCAGACGTGGACGGTCACATTCACCCTCTAGTCCTATCAGGGAGTTTGAACCTTCTTGCTTGGAGAGTGTCAGGAGATCCAACCATCTCTCGGGACTTTCATCAACAGCTTCGACTCTCCTCCGCGAGTCTTGGGCTCCCGGTACACACTACCGGTATAACAACATATGGAAGGTTTGGTTACGTTGGTGCTTGGAAAGGAACCTGGATCCCGTGGAGGCTCCTATCGTTCACATAGTTAATTTCCTAGTCGTTCAATTCGAAAGAGGCCTTAGTTATAGATCTATTAATTGCTATAGATCAGCTATCTCCGCAGGCCATGCTCTCATTAATGGTAAAACAATAGGCAAAAACAACATTGTTTGTCGAGTCCTCAAAAGTATCAGACTTAGAAGACCTCCTAAACCTAGATACCAATCCCTTTGGGATGTCAATACTATTCTTGACCTCTTCTCTAGTTGGCCAGACAATAACCTTTTGAGTAGAAAGAACCTCTCAATCAAACTAGCCACTCTACTTTGTTTGGTTTCTTGCCGTAGAGTCTCTGATGTTAAGGCTCTCGATATTTCATATAGATCCTATGACATGTTTGGAGTCAATTTTGATTTGTACAGGAGAACTAAAACTATGTCTGACTCTATCTTTTATCCCAAATTTGACGCTCACCCTAAACTTTGTGTTGTTAACTGTATGAAGGAATATGATTTTAGAATGAGTTCTCTCCGTCCTTCTGGTGAGAATCAATTACTCATTTCTTTCGTTAAACCTCATTTAGGTATTAGCTCTGCTTCTATTGCCAGATGGGTTAAAACCGTTATGAATCTAGCAGGTATTGATCTAAATATTTTTAAACCTCACTCTATCAGAGGCGCGATGGCCAGCAAATCCTTTTACTCAGGTGGTAAGTTGATTGATATTCTTAAAGCTGCTGATTGGTCTAATTCTACTACTTTTGCTAAGCATTATTGTAAACCAATCTCTCATATGTCTGATGTTGTTCTTAATAACTACCAACATGCATAATGGTAGCCTCCGGTCTTGTAATGAAATTGCGATTCTCCTATTACCATGACTAGAGAATCTAGATTTCATTAAAGACACGGAGGCTAACATTATCCCTCCCACCCTTCCCTGGTGGTTGATTTCATAATGAATTTATATTGTTATTCTATTGTATCTAATTTATACAATGCTCATTGTCTATTTGCATTATTTATTTCTGCTGTTCGCAAGTTTTTTCTCTTTCAAAGTATTATACTATTTCTTATTTTTTGTCCTTTCTTTGCAGATAATCCTTCATAAACATCTCGTTTTTCGTCTTTTGGAGAAGTTACTTCTTCCCTTCTGGTGTCCTCTCTTCGTTTGACATCTTCTAGACTACCTGAAGAACCAACATGGAATCTATAGTTTTTTGGGACTCATCTTTCTTCATTCCGCATTTTAAAAGAGGCAGATTGTTATGTCCTCACGACCAATGTTTTCTTGTTGTTCCATTCTGGAACCTTCGTTCTTTGTGATGTAGCGGCTGCTTGGTGACGCATTAAAAGTAATATGCATAATGTTAGCCTCCGTGTCTTTAATGAAATCTAGATTCTCTAGTCATGGTAATAGGAGAATCGCAATTGTCTTTCAGCGCATACACTGGCTCAGGCGAGACCTAAACATTCTCTGCTATCAATTTCCCCATAAAATGGCCTTGGAAAGTGGAAGAAAATGATTTTCAGTACACAATGGGCAGACAAAATGCTACATGTTTACAACACACAAGCAAGAAGACATGAACAACAAATAATAGATGCAGGCCTCTGGCAAAGGGAGAGGACACTGGCAACACAAAATGGCTGTCCTGCTACATGGTCACCAAGGAAGTACTCATGGACAACAAAGAACTCATGCAGGTCTACAGCAAAAGCAAAACGCACTGGCTACACAAAATGGCTGCCCTGCCACATGGTCACTAAGTGCAAATGCAAGGACAAGAAAGAACATATTCAGGCCTATGGGAAAAGTAAAACACACTGGCTGCACAAAATGGTGAATTGCAAAGTGCAAGAGTATCCACATATTAGGTCCACAAATGTGGCTAGTAATTGCATACCTGCACCATGCAGGTAGGAGTTTCTGTAGCTGAAATAGGGAATAGCCATGCCAATCCATAATTCCTTGGTCCAAAACTACATTTTTTTCTGTGCTTCTGGGTCAGTGCTGCTTCTTTTTAATTCCTGCTCGGAGCAGTTGGAAAATAATGGAAGGGGCCAGATGCAGATTGCAAGGGGGTGGTTTGGGTGGTGAGAGGGTGTCAGGGCCGAATGTGGGCTGACTGGGGAAATGGATCCAAGCACTCATGTCAAATAGGTAGAAGCTGAGCAGAACTAAGCTTTGCTTGTGCCCTCAGCCTCTGCTTGATCAGCCCATGATTTTACACTGGTAAAATCAAGGCCACTGTTGCATCACCTGATAATCACTGGTGCCACAGACCACTCATGATTGGGCAGAGTGATATCCAATTCAGAAGAACTCTTTGTCTGACCTATAATCAGGCCCTTGGGTTTTACCCCTGTCTTAAACATATCAAACTTATATTTGAAAAGAGCTGAAGCATAAAGGTTGATGAAGCCAAAAAGGTTGCATGTACAGAACCTTGAACTACAATGTGACGCTCAATAAGAAAAGATCTAAAATGTTGATAGGCTGAGTTAACACAATCTTCAGTGGCAGCAAACTTCAGCAAGGTGAAGCTCTCTTCCTGAGACCAGGGGTTTAACAGGAGGTATTTTGAATCAGAATCCCATCTTATATGGTAGTCATTGCAGGTTAGGTACCTCAAAAATGATAAACCAACATCCAATTCAGATCCAGTCTGCAAATCTGGTTCTACAAATCCAAATCATCCTGATGCACCATTCATCTGTTCACAGCTGTTTCTGGCTTCAGGACCTTCAAATCATCAGTTTTCAGGCTTCCATAAGTATCTTCTGCCATCAGCCAGGCTATGTCATGTTTTATTATTTAATTACTAGCAATATTAAAGGTGATATATGAAATTAATTCAAAGTATTTAGTTTTAAATTAAAAAGGTATTAGGATTGTTGTCAGATGTAACATTAAATTCAATGTATTTATAATCTTTACTATTTTATATAATTTAACATTATTTACTACGGGATTTTATATTAGGTCCCTTCCCCCCAGTTTTTTTTCTAAGGAAGGCTGTTACAGTACCAATGGATGTCAATGTGGGGTGCTGGGCTACTCCAGCTCTGAGTTGGAGCACATTTATGGCAGTTTTTTGGTCCTTTTCATTTATAGTAACCATAGAAGTGCAGCTTCTATTCCTCTGTTGTAGATGGGTGCTTGTCCCTGTCCAAACCCCTCGACAACACAGGGAGTCATAACAGTTGGGCTGGAAATCTATAAATAGTAAAGTTTGGGAAAAAGTAGAAAAAAAATATTATTAGTGTAAAGGGTTAGCAAAATATTTTTATGCTGAATGCTACTGCAAATTAGTTTTTACTACAATACTTTTAAGTTAATTTAGCATTTACATTAGCACCTGCCGCAATGGAAAAAAGGCAGGTTTAGCTTTTCACAGCACTTCGTGGCAGGCACCACGCAGTGCCTGCCGCATGGTGCAGGGAAATGTAGGGGGAATCATAGGTGTCCCCAAGTGCATAAACAAACTGCCCCTGCACTGTTCTTGATAAAGAAGGGGGAATTATAAGGATGGCCAAATGATTTGCTCCTGTTATTCTCTTCCTACAGGAATCGTGCCTCATGGAAGCCAAAAAGAGTTTCCTGGAATGCTATGGGTTCCTTACATTGCTACCTACAGGACTCACAGGAGGCCTTTGATGGACACTTATCTTCTTCAAGTTTGGTCTGCCCTTCCAGTTGCCTGGGTTATAACATGGCCAACTGGACAGGTACATCATCTCCTCAGGACTTTTCTACATCACACACCTGGCTCTGATCAACATTAATGCCTCAACCTTGATAACAACTTCTTTCCAACTGAGTTGGTCCTTCCTAATATACTCTCTAAAATGCATATTTGAACGGGGCGCACATCTAAATAGTGCGATGGAGGGGTGCTTAATAGCAACCAGGTGCCTAATGTCAACCAAAATACTACCCATCGTATGGACTTGAAATTGATTGCCATGCGGAACTTATGGTACCATTTCTACCCCAATGGGAGAGAATTGATCCTTCATACAGATGAACAAAGGTCCTTCTCTAGAACTGACAATTTTTTCAAGTCTGACTGACCAGCCCTGAGTCTGAGACACACACTTTCTGCCCCAAACTCTCTGATCCTTCCCCTGTAGTTTTTTAATTGAGCAGTGTGGGGAGGGGCCGGGTGAGATTGTGCCTTGGGGCGTAATAGCTCACTGATGGTGACTTTGTGTCTCAAATGGAGAAATAGGCAGGCATAGAATTTGAAGAGGCCATGGCTTAGTGGCATCTTCATTAATACTCTGTGAAGCTTCTAAGTATCCATTAGAGGAAGGATAATTAGGCATATTGCTGGAAGCATCAGGCATGTCTGTGGACCATCCTTATTATTTTGAAGGCTTGGTATATAACCCAGTGGGTTACCAACATCTTTAGGATGATCACATGTCATATATGACTACTCAGGCTGTCCCTTCTGAAAGAGACCACAACTGCATGACTGGCCTCACAAAGTAGGAGTTGCCAATGGTAGAAAAAGGCCACTAAACACCCTCTTACAAAATGAGAAAACCCCATAAGGGTTGTTGGGCAATTTGGTAATTTGTATCTGAGGATGGGAGAGAACTGGCTGACTGCTGTGCTATCACAGAAGCTTTTGCAAATTTCTTTTGAGAATTGTACTCTGTGGGCAAGCCACTAACTGAAGATGACTTGACTAAATTTATGGGATATCTTGTATGACCTCAAAGAAATGGGCATTTCAATGACATTTCTTGCAGGGACTGAGAGAAATGGGCTTGAGGAGCTTGGGCTTTTTTCAGCCCATTTCTCTGATTCACTTTATTTATTTTAAGGTTAAGACATTGGTCTACGCCCTAGTCAATTGTTTTATCCAGATGGTTGGCCTTCTCATACTCGTGAATTAGTGCAGTTTAAAGCTGTTTAATTTGATGGCTACACAAGAACTTGAACCCTATCGAAGTAGCTGGATAGGCCAAAGGCCAGCTGATCTAGATTTTGAGAAGGCATTTAACAAAATTGTTACGAACTTCCCATTTGCCGTCCTCAAAAAATTACTTTTGGTCCCAACTTCCTATGAAGGATTAGTATTTTGTATACACAGATCATGACCAGGGTAAATGTCAAAGGAACACTTTCAAAATGGCTGCTATTTGCCTGGTACATTTGTTATAGAGCATATCTATTCCCCCTTTTGTTTGTCTTAGCCATAGAATCATTGTCAAAATGCCTTAGGGTCAATACCCAGCCTCAGGGCTTTGTCTGGTCACCTGATCTAGAGTACAGCATCTCTCATTATGCAAATGACAAACAGATGTATCTGTAATTCATGATTTGTGATCGGTCTAAGACAATGATCTTTCCAGTTCTGGGGTAGCCTTGGGGCTGTCACGGGCCTTCAGGTTGCTAATAATTGTATTGTATTGTATTGTAATTGCATTTATATAGCGCTTACTACCCCCAAAGTCAAAGCGCTTTTTGGGGGAGTAGCATGATATTCCAGAAACCATAAAGGATAAGTGGTGAATTAGTATAGTGAAAATATGAAAGTAATGTGAGTGGTGGATATGTTAGTCAGTTATTTGGATTGAGAAGGAAGAGGGAGGAATAGAAGAGGAAAAAAGGTGTGCATTTCAATAGTGCTTGCTACCCCTGATGAGGTGCGGAAGTGCTCCTTTGGCGAGTAGCCCACTGCTCTGGAATGCATACAATGTTATGGGTGAATTAGTATAGTGAAATATGAAAGTAACGAGTGGTGGATATGTTAGTCAGCTATTTGGATAGAGAAGATTAGCAAAGGGGAAGAAGAGGTAAAAAAGTTTCCATTAATATAGTGCTTGCTAACCCTGATGAGGTGGGGAAGTGCTTTATCAGCGAGTAGCACACTACTCCGGAACCCATAGAGGATTAGTTGTGAATTAGTATAGTGAAATATGGAATTATTTTGAGTGGTGGACATGTTAGTCTGTTATTTGGATTGAAAAGGATTGTAGAGGGATAGAATGGAAGGATTTAGAATTGTTTTGTTTGTTTTGGAGCTTTACTCATCCCAAGGAGGCTTGGGATGAGTAAAGGGAAGTGGAGGGTTAAGAGTCAGAGGGAGGGTTTGAAAGGCTTGTTTTGGGGGACCTGAATAGTAAAAAGAGGTATGAGATGATACAAGAAGGGGTGGAGTAGGGATGAGTCTTGAAAGGGTTATTTTGGGAATCAAAGTAGTGGTATGGGGTTTGGGATGGATGAGAAAGTGGAGATAAGGGATATATTGATAGGGCTATAGGCTGAGAATTAGGGTTTAGAAATAGTAGTAGAAAGAGGTTTGAGATGAGTCAGATAGCTCAGGTAGAGGATAAATTGAGAAAGGTATATGGTGAAGCATGGGTAGTGCATTGGATATGCTGAATTCAAGGAAAAGTAATAATTAAGTAAAAGTAATAAATATGTAGCCCCAAAAGTAATAAAGACAATAGATATAGATCCATTAGTACATGGAAGGTATATCGATGCATAAAGGAAGGTAGTATATGTAGATTAAAGATGCATTGAATTAAATCTGGCTTTCAAGTGCTGTTGTACTTTAACTTATTTGTATTTATTTATTTATATATATATATTTTTTGTAGATCGATAGTGAAGGAATTGTAGATAAAGAGTTATGATAAAAAGATTTACATATTAATGCAGTCACAAAAAACATAGTTGCGATTGAATTTTTACCCTCCACACAACTCAACATGGGTGAAATAACCCAACTCACACTAGCTTCCCCAGCAATTCAAGAATTAGTTCAGTCAAAAAGCGAACAATTTAAAAACTGGGGTATAAAAATCACAAAGCCTAGTGTCTCTCTCTATCCGTCAATATTAGAAAACAACTGGGCTAACCCCCTCAGCACAACCCCGGTCCCGGTCTCAGTTTTAAAGGCAGCAAGAAGTCATTTGCCAAAAGCAACTCCAGAGCGCACATTCAACCAGCAAAACATCGACTGGGTGGACTGGTCATGGTTGCCAGGTGCTTTATCAAAACCACGGAACAATTGAAACATTATCCACCAGGGCGGAATAATATGCTCCTAGAACATTAACGGAGTTGGGCTGAAAAACCAATCCCCCGCCACCCCGGGTTTCCTAAAGGAATACGACATCATCCTCTTACAGGAAACCTGGGCAGTAGAGAACTTCCCCAAAGAAGGCTACCTGGAATTCACGTCATTCGCCTCAAGACAATCAAAGTTCGGCCGGCCGAGTGGTGGCCTTTCGATATATGTATCGACCAAACTATCCCAACGCATCACATAGGTGCAACTTGAGGAAAACTGGTTCTCCGGCATAGTGTTAGGAAGTTCACCCATTGATCGGCAGCTGCTTCTCCTTAATGTCTATATTTCTCCATCTACCGACGACAAAAAATTCAAAATGGACAATCTAACCAACACAGTTTGCAATCTTCTAAGTAAGCATGGCAGCATACCAATTTAATATCAGGAGACTTAAACACCAATCTCCATTACAACTCTTTAGTGGACATAGGGATCGATCCTCCAGCGGTTCCCACACATTTTGCTCCATAGTCGATTCCCACTAGAAACAGACCATCGAAACTGGGGGAGTATGAGGTTATACAGCTGAGTAGTGTTGGATTCACCGTGTTGAATGGGCGTCTTCATATGGACATTCCCCCTGCATGGACCCGATCAGACGGTCGAACACATTCCTTTCTGGACTTTACTGTAGGGAGCATAGAGGTACTTCCCTTGATCAAGAGTTACTACATCGCACCACAAGCCGAGAGCGACCACCGACCACAAATCATAACACTATCAGCTACCACCCCATGATACCATGGACTCGCCCACACCCACTCAGATTGTCAAAGAGAAAACTTAAAGCGAATAAAATGGACAGATGCCACGGCTCTCCCCTTGATGGAAAAATGTAGAGCTCTTTTACACCTATCACAGGAGGCAGACACTCCGGTTATTATCAGCTGGGCTAGCTTCATAAACCAACTATTTGAAGACTCTCCACCAACGCGGAGTAAAAGGCAAAAAGCATTTCAATTCCGCATCTCCCCCGCAACAAAGCAATTAAAATCCCAAAGAAATCGTGCACTACGCCAATCGAGGTAGAGCCCAGGTGACAAAACCACATTTTTAACCTACAAGCAAGCCCAGGCAGCCTTCAAGGTCGCACTACGCAGGGAAAAACAAGCAGCCTCGGATCAATTTTGGCTGAAGCTCATCCATGAAAGCAAGAACCCAAACTCAAAACAATTCTGGTCTTTTGTAAACCGGGGGCTACGAGGCAGAAGCGGAGTCGGTAACGCAATCTTCCGCAGACGATTGGAGCCAATTTTTATCAACGCACTTTAAAGTTCAGAACATAAAGGATGACCATTCTGAAGCCCATAGCCCAGCCAGCCCAGCCAGCCCGGCCAGCCCAGCCAACTTGTCAATTTTACATTTAGAACCAAGGAGTCCAAGACGACTTGAGCGCAGTTACTCACTTACTTTCCGTCGGAGTCCATCGGGACATCGGATGAGTTAAAAAACAGGATTTCATGTTCCATAAGGAAAGCCAGGACCGAAGGAGCTCCAGGGCCAAACGGTCTTCCCCAGGCCATGTTCAAATTCGACGTGGACTTATGGTCAGATTATCTGACCCCCCTGTTTATCCATTGCTGGCTAAACAACATTGTCCCTGAGTCTTGGCGAGGTGCTATCATTCATCCAATCCACAAAGGCGGGTAGAGAAATGACCCCAACAATTACCGAATGATAGCACTCCTAGATGTTGAGTCCAAACATTACGCCAGAATTTTGCTAAAAGATTTGCGGGCCTGGGACAATTTAACAAAGCGCCTCCCTTTTAACCATACCCAGATTTGTAGCTAACTCTGGCACAACAACCAACTTATTCACCTTGACAGTTCTGACGGAGAAAGCAGCAACCCAACAAACCCAGCTGCACTGCTGTTTTGTTGATTTTAAAGCGGCTTTTGACTGCATACCCCGGGCCCTACAGTGGCAAAAATTAGAGTCCTGGGGCATACCCCCGACCCTGTTCAACGCAATCCTCCAACTCCATTCGGAAACATGGATCAGAATTAA
This sequence comes from Triturus cristatus, assembly GCF_964204655.1. Taxonomy (NCBI): domain Eukaryota; kingdom Metazoa; phylum Chordata; class Amphibia; order Caudata; family Salamandridae; genus Triturus; species Triturus cristatus. Next base: position 164,803,626 of record NC_140585.1, read on the forward strand.
GCTGGGCGAAGGCTCCCACGTGTCCAGAAAAATCAGAACCAATTCCGGCATAAAACAAGGCTGTGTGCTGGCTCCACTTCTTTTTAACTTGTTCATATCAGATCTATCTCCGTCACTAGACAGTGTCAACTGCCATCCCCCTCAACTAGATGGATCCCGCATCACCAACCTGCTCTATGCCGACGACTTGGTGTTACTAAGTGATACCAAAGTGGGCCTACAAAGGCTTCTTGACGAACTGCTTCCCTACACCATAAGAAACTCTTTGGAATTGAACCTGTCCAAAACTTAAACAATATCTTTCGGGAAGCAAAAAAGGTCACATGGCGGGTGGTTCTTTAACAAAACATACATCGAACCAACATCTCACTATAAATTTTGGGGTATTATTTGGGACCGCAGATGTTCTTTCGTCAAACAAAAAGAAACGCTAAGGACCAAAGCCCTGTCATTAGAGGCAACGGCCGTGAAATTATCAAAACAACTACTTGGCCCAAGTCTAACTCCCATGCTGAAAGTGATGAAGGCGAGGATAACCAACTCTCTGTCGTATGGGCAAGCGATCATGAAGGGCACAACTAGCTCATTACTAAACAAATTAACAACCAAAATCTTTAAACGTGCCTTCCGCCTACCAAAATCAAGTTCACCATCGCAGGTCCATCTTGAACTGGGCCTATTGGATCATCACAGCGTTGAGGCCGGCGCATTTATAAAGTTCTGCAATAGACTGCGCCATTCAAGGGAGGGCTCCCTGGAGGTTAAACTTTGGCGAGAAATAGCGAAATATCAGTCCAGCCTGAATCATCGGCAACACCTGGATCACAGCTTAAAACTACTAGGAGTCAAAGAACTCTGGGAAACAAACCCTTCCCAGCAGGCGTATAAGGCTGTTATTAAGAAGAGCGTCCGACTGTGGTGATGTCATTCAGACAGGGCAATTCTGTCAAAAAGGAAACATGCCTGGGCAGTAATCTCCAACTTCAAACCAGAAGCTGAGTCGCCTCACTTATCCAGCACTTTTTCATTTTACTTGAAACAAAAGTTCTTAGCTCTAAGGATGGGTAACTGGCCATTTTTAAAGAACCTGCCCGATTGGCGTCGCCCAGATAACAACATCGAATGCAGGATCTGTGGCTATCACTCTGAAGCAATGGAGCACATAGTTTGTGCATGTCCTGCTATGCTTACAGATAGACGGGTACTACTGCGAGGCGAATGGATCAGGCTAGGAGCTCGAACCTGCTGTCAGGCCATAATAGCAGCCCTAAATCCTGAAAACACCAAGCTGAACATTGGGCTCACTAAATTAGTCCACAAAGGGTCAAAGCAGCTGGAAGAAATGAGCGCCACCAAATCTCCCCCACTGCAACAGGGCGGCAGCCTGCCTGCCGGATTAACAACAGAACCTCAAACTGCTAACATCAGCCGTACTGTTCCCGGTCCTCCAGGCGAAGATAATCTGCCCACAATGCACTCGAAGGTTTTAAATAACTTTTAACTTCTGCATTCTATTTAAAAAAAATTTTTTTTTTTACATTTTGACCATCATTTATTGACAAAGCTCTAGTGAGTTTCTACTCGGTGGTCCTTTTTACGATGAACTGATCAAGTTTTAAGTTGTAATGGTTTTTTAACTAAACAATAAAGAATATATAAATGCAGTCACTTATAGACATGCTAAAAACATATAATAATGCAATTATCAGTAATATGTAGATTTGTTCAGCGGAACTAATGAGTATCTAAATATAACAATGTATTTAAAACATAATTATTCTACACATTTATACAAAGCAATACACATATATAGGTACATATCCATAGTACAAATAAATAAATATACAGAGAGATATGCTGTATATTTCTATCAGTTTGCTTATGGTGGTTATGTGGGGAAGATCCACTTCTTGAGTAGTTTTCTGAAGATAAGGTGGTTTTCCATGGATCTTATGCTGGGTGCTAAAGAGTTGCATAGTTTTACAGCTTGAACAGAGAACGATGTGCCAGCCATTGTTTTTTCTTGTATCTTAGGATTTTGAGGCGAGGTGATACTCCAGAGGGGAGGGTTCTTTGTTGAATGTGTTTGGTGAGTTTGTTCCTCATTAATAGCTGTCCTGTTCCATGTATTGTTTTCTGGGTGATACAAAGCAGCTTGAATGTGGATCTTCTGGCGGCCGGTAACCAATGCAGAGCTTTCAAGGCAGGGTAGATGTGGCCTTGCATGTTTCATATGTAAGAGTAGTCTGGCAGCCGAGTTCTGAATCCCATGTAGTATTTCTATGGTTGTTAAAGGAGATCTGTGGAAGAGGCTTTTGGTGTATTCGAGTTTGAACAAAACAAGGGATATGGTATCCTGGACCTTGTGTGGAAATCCCAAATGGGGAAAGATTTGTCGCACAGTTTTTATAGTGCTAAAGCTTGATCTTGTTAGTTTGTCTACTTCGGCATTCATCAATAGCTTGAAGTTCATAGTCATTCTGAGGTTTCTTACTTCATTTGATATTTTAGGCTCTGTTCCTAGATCATCAGGCTATGCGGGGAGCAGGTCCTAATGTTTCCAATTGCCACACGAGTATTTCCCTTTCGGAAGCATTACATTTTAGATGGCTTCACGTTATCTAATGTATTTGCATTTCATCTGCATAGTTATAGTACTTGATGTGAAATTGATTGATCAGTGCCGGTAATGACTTCACAACTTCATGTAGATGTTGAAAAGCATTGGTGAGATAATAGACCCTTGAGGGAAACCTGCTTTTGTGAAGTATGATTGGATGAGAAAGGTAGGTTATGGATGACATTATTTATGTTGCTAAGGTAAAACACAATCCATTCTAGAGCAGTCCCCTCAATGCCAGCTACAAAGAGACTTTGTATCAGATTGTCATGGTCAACTGTGTCAAAGACATCCGAGAGGTCCAAGAGAAGTAGCGCAGCAACCCAGTTGCAGTCAGCTGTGTTCTACATGTCATCCCAGGTTGCAAGGAGGGCATATTCTGTGGCTCTTCCTTGACGGAATCCTGTTTTGAAGTCTGAAGGTATGGTAATATTTTCAATGAATTGTGACATCTGGGCAAACGCTGCTCTTTCTATTACTTTGCCCAGGAAAGGTCCATTTGAAATCAGTCTGTAGTTGTCATGGTTCAGCGGATCCAAGTTTGTTTTCTTCAGTAATGGGCTTTTATATGGCTTTTTGAGGAGTTGTTGATGACTCTCCTTACTGGAGTGGCTGCAGAGCTTGTTAGAAGAATTATCTTGAAGGTTTGCTATGGACATGTGTCAGAAGGGCTGCTGGCAGGCCTGCTTGCTTTGACCAGGTCCATAAATTCATTGTGTGAAATGTGTTGGAAGGAACGGAAAGGCTGGGTTAGAGCCTTCTTGCAGTGTAGCTTTCTAAAAGGGTTAGTGCTGATGCTTTGTCTCTGTTTTAAGTTTGAGTCCAATGTGTCTGCTTTTTTCCGTGTAATGATTTGCCAGTTTGTCTGTGAACTCTTGAGTAATGATTCTAGTCAATTTGGTTTACGAAAATCATTGAGAATTTTATAGAATTCTTTATTTGCACAGTTAGCATTTTGAAGTCTGTTTAGTATTTTATCTTCACTTTTTTGATAGCTGACTTGTATAATTTGTTAATTTTCTGTAAGTAAAGTTTGTCTTGGTTGGAAATTGTTTTGATCCAGGCACGTTGTAGCTTTCTAATTTGATGTTTAATGTCTTTTAGCTCTGTATTTCTCCAAGGCACTTGTTTTCTTTCGTACTGTTCTGTTTGTGGTCTTTAGTGGTATCAGGATAGCAATAGCTTCCTGTATCCACTCATATAGTTTTTGAACAAAATGTATTGTTTCTAGATCTCTACTGGATGTTAGTTGTGTTTCTAAGTGTTCCAAATTGAGTTTGTTCCAGGGCCGAAAGGTGAATGCATGTTAGGTGGTTTTAGGCGCTACGCTTAGTATTGTTTTATGTTGGAAGGCAAGAAAATGGTGGTCTGACCATGTGCCCGGAGTCATCGTTTGAAAGGTAACTAGTTCTGTATTTGCAAAAATGACATATAGGATGCGTCCAGTGATGTGTGGGGGTTTGTGGAACATCTGATGCAGATTCAGTTCCTTAAGGCCAGCAAGGATTGTTTTTGGATGGGGCATATTTTGTTTGTCAAACCAAATGTTGAGATCACCCAGAACGCATAGGTTGGAGTGTAGTTTTATCAGGTTTGAAATCGTGTCTAGAAGTTCACGGGGAATGTTGCCTTGCTAGGTGGAGGTCTGTAAAGGAGCAGGAAGTTATAGGAGGAAGACGGCGTAGGATTGCAGCTGGTGAAATGGGGCCTCACAATTTTTCATGGAGGCGTTGTCAACTTTAGTTGAAAAAGCTACAGTGTTTCCATCTGTGTAAGCAAAATTATATTTACCATGCAGAATTATTCGAATTCGGCTGCTTAGTACATAACATGAATGTGGCAATCATTTAGATTAACTACAGCATACCAATTCAGAATGTAGGAACACCAAGATAATAATAATACACAGCACTCATTAGTAGATGCGTGTAGCAGTATTGGATTCAAAAGAATTGAAGTTCCCATGGATATTTACAAACATTTACAAGGCTGTCAAAGCCAGATAAAAGAAACTTGCAGTGACAAGGGGTTTAGTGACATTAGGTGCTCAGTGATCGTGGTGCAGCAAATATATACAAAGTGAAACAATATATTTAAAAAACGGGTAGGAGGAAACACAATATCTCTGGTAGCTAGCGTATTTGCTAAGTGATTTAGACGAGGAGATTTGTTGAAGCTGAACCGAAAAATAGCTGTCGATGTTTCGACCCAGACAACTCTTAGTTATAATGTAATAAAGGGTCTTCTTCAGGACAAAGAAAGGTGACAGCCTGAAAATGAGAGTGGAATAATTAAAAGGTGTTCCAAACTAACGAAAAACAGGGAGAGGGAAGGGTGTGGGTACACCCATTACTCACCCAGCATAGGGGTAGGCTCCCTTAGGCATCCCTCTCTCAATGAAGGTGGCCAAGGACCTACAATGAATATGGATTAGAAGGTAAGTACCTCATGTATCTAAGGGGTACTGGGAAAGGGGTGCGCAACATGCAGACAGCGAGTCTTACCTAAAAGATCAGGAAAGCTCAGGTTATGCACTGCAAGTCGGTTAGCCAATGTCACGTAATCTGAAATGAATGAATATCAATCATGAGGCCAAAATTAAAGAGATAGGCAGCAGTCTGATTTCATATCGTCTCAGCTTGAACGCTTACCTTTGTAATTGAGAAAAGCCCAAAATCAGTGAATCAGTACGGGCGGTGAAGAAGGGCACTGTATAAAATGTGGTTGAGTCACAAAGTAATTCCTGGGAGGGAAACGTGACAAACCTTAGTCAAATGCTCACATTGTATGAATGAAATTATAGGTATCTCATCCCACAATGGGTCGTTCACATGCTCCCATATGCACACTTCTCTGCAGTCTTGGAGTCAGATGGGTGAGCTGTGCTGAAATACTAAGACGGGAATTCCTGACGTCAGAGCATGCCGGCACAAAGCGTGCTCGATTGGTGGCAGCAGCTGAATGCTGCCTACCTCGTCAACAGGTTTTGCAACATATTCCGGTGCATTGCATACTTCACCTTGGAAATCTGCAACCTAAGGCACAAACTCTAGGGGGCTCCAAGTTTAAATGCTTTGTTTATGATCTAGTCACTGTGTTTGATCCCTAGTTTCTGTGGAAACGTCTTCTTTTGACTGAGCTCAGTCATTAGCCCTGCTGAGTTCTGGGCCTTGCCTGTGGGCGACTACTACTCTGAGCATTCCTTGCACCAGGAGAGGCACCACCGCTGTTTCTGCCCCTCCTGGCCTGCCGCATAGCACCTAAAATCGCACCAGTCCGCCCACGGTTCAGGAAGGCCTTTGGCCCTGCAGCATTTCCGGAACTGCCAGTGGAAGACTACTACTCCCAGCATCGCTTGCACCAGGAGAGGCACCACCGCTGTCCCGGCCCTGCCCGCCTGCTGCATAGCATGTAACAGTGTGCCAGTGCTCCCATGAGATGCACGCAGGCCACACCCGGAAAAAGCCTGGGCCAAGGGCAGGCTTATCCTGTGCCTTTCAGTGACAGAAAGAGGCTGCGCAGAGCCACCCCCTATAGCCCTTGCAGAAAGTTATCAGGCTTCGGGTAAGCATTGTTACTCCTACCGGGCCATAAGGAGACATTCTTGTCTGTATCTTTTCAAAGTTTTTGTGCCTAGGAAATTACTGGTGGAGTGGGAGCCTGCCTTGGTGTGAAGGGACACATCTGGTTTAATTACCATTTTTAATTAACAAGGAAAAAAAAGAACACCTCTGCTTCTCGGGAAATGCAGGAATTACCTTCGATGGGTTTTCAAAATGGGCAGTTGTGGTCATTTCAAAAGAAACTGAGCTGTCAGAACTCTGTTTATCCCCCACAAATATTCAAATAGGTCCTCCACCACCTTCAACAGGCTTGTGTCGTCCCAACATCATAGAAAATGGATCGGCCCATCTGGTTCCACATCAATCTAACTGGACACAAGTTATAAACTAAAATTAGACCCTACCAGCCCCACCCACAAAAGAGACACCCAACACAACTATTTATATATTTATTCAAAAGTTTTATTTAGCGCTAGCTTGACCCGTGGGTATTAGAGGGCTTTACATATACAAAGAAAAAATGCATTGCATAGCAGAACATAAGGATGCAAAAAAAATAAAGCAAAAACATAATCATTAAGCATACAGTGCAGGGGAGGTAGAAGAATACAGGTGGTTTAAACTGTCGGATAACCACCTATTCTTAAGGGGAGTGTGAGAGGGGAGTCATCTAGGTTATTGAAGTCAAGGGTAGTTGACTTAGTCGGTAAAGTATTTGTTGAGGAGAAGGAGCTTTAGGTCCCTTTTGAAGCCAGGGAAGGAGGGGTTGCATCTGATGTCTCTAAAGAGTGTGTTCCACATCCTGGGTACTTTACCAGAAAAGGAGCAGCACTGGGTTGTCTTTGTTTTCAGTTTAGGAGCGATGAGGAGAAGTGAGTTGGAGCTTCTCAGAGTTCTGGATTTTCCTGCTTTGACCAGTTTGCTGTTTAGGTAGTTGAGGGAATGTGAGTGAAGGGTTTTGTGCATGATGCAGGCCAATTTGTAAATACATCTACCTTCCATGGGAAGCCAGTTGAGGGAGTTGAGGGTTGGTGTGATGTGTTCAAATCTTTTTACACCAGTTATGAGTCAAGCTGCCATGTTAAGGACTGATTTTGGTGTCCCTGTTAGGATGGCGTTCCCATAGTCCAGTTTAAAGATGACTTGGGATTGCACTATAGTCTTGAAGTCATCTTGGAGAATGAAAGGTTTAATTTTCTTGGGGGGTTTTAGTGCAAAGCGCACCTTTTGCAGAGTTTTTGATGTGGTTCTTCATTGATAGGTTCTTGTCCAGGGTAATGCCTAGTGACTTTACCGAGTCGGATAGGACGAGTGAGCAGTTTAGGACATCAAGATTCTTTTTTTTTTTTTTTTTTTTTTTAAAGAAACCTTTATTGGACTTCAAGGAGTTACAAACATGGGCCTACAACCCTTTGGGCCGGCCGCTAAGTAGCATGAGACGTAGCATTCACCGTTATACAGATTGGTCAATCCGGGGAGCCCGTCAGTCCATCATCGCACCCAATGAAGGCCGAAGCAACAGTTGAGTGATAATATTAGATACGGTTTCAGTTTTCAATTTGAAATTAAGAAACATTACACACAAACAAGGCAATAGACATTGTAAATAACAGGACGCGCTCCCCGGGGTAGGGAATCAATGATCAGCGGCAGAGAAGGGAGGGGGGCACGGGAGCAGAGGAAAAAGCAAACTGTAACACACTCGTAACTTAACAGACGAGGAATGCTCGGCTAGGGGGACGAACAGCCAGTGGAGGGGCACAGATGTCTCCGCGATAAGCGTTCCACGGACCCCACACCCCAGTCCATTTCCGGACTGTCCCTCTCGATATCCCATTTCTCAAACCCTTTGGTTTTCCACAAACAGCCCAGCCTTTCCGAAGCAGACAGTGGAGTCGCTCGAGTCAGGCGGTCCTTCCAGCCCATCGCAGCATTAGCAGCATGCCACACCCGTACAGCTATCTTTGTTGGGCCTGTCAACTGCACACCAGGAGACTTCGAATAGAGTGCTCTATTATATTCCCCCCAAGGCAATAGCATTTTATCCATCTCGAACGCCGGGTTCAGGGCCGGCCCGTACATCCCGTGGTTCACCGCCGCCAATTGGGACGCCCAATAATATCGCTTGATATCGGGGAGTGCAATACCTCCATCATACCAAGGGAGTGTCAATTTTGTGAGAGCGATTCGGGGTCGTCCGTCCCAGAACAACCGCCTCTGCAGGCTCTCCACCTCACGGAAATAACGGGCCGGTATGACGTTGAGTGTATTTTGCAGTGCATACACGAATCGTGGCAGCGACATCATTTTTAACAACGCTGCGCGCCCGAGCGGCGAAAGCTGAAGCCGTCGCCACCTCGAGACGTCGGCCCTCAGTCTTTGGAGTGGGGGGAGTAGGTTCCGCTCATAACGGGCTACAGGGTCCAAAGTTATGAACACTCCCAGGTATTTAAACCCTGACAGCGCAATCTGGATAGGGCAGCCACGCGGAAGGAGAGGAGCGTCCCCAGAGAGAACATAGACGCATGACTTGGCCCAGTTAATGACCAAGCCGGAGTTGCGACCAAATGAGTTCAGAACATCGACCAGTACTATCAAAGACTGCCGGGGAGATGTGAGGTACAGGAGAATGTCATCCGCATAAAGAGAAATGCGGTCCTCAAATTCAGGCGTCCACCTAATGCCGCGCAATGAGGGCTCCCATCGTAACCAGGCAGCCAGAGGTTCCAAGGCAAGTGTAAAAAGGAGGGGTGACAGCGGGCAACCCTGCCGCTTTGCCTCTTCCCAACCCGAAGGGCGCCGACACTCTGCCATTCACAACTACCTGAGCCAACGGTTCCTTGTACAGCAACCTCACCCAACCGATAAACCCGGGGCCAAAACCAAATTTCGCAAGCGCCGCCCAAAGATATGGCCATTCTAGGGTATCGAACGCCATAGTGGCATCCAAGGACGCCAAAACGGCCGGTTCACGTATGTACTTCGCTCTGGCGAGCACTCCATGAAGACGCCTCAGGTTCAGGGCCGTATTACGGTGAGGTATGAAACCGGACTGGTCCGGATGGATCAAGTCGCCGACGACCCCAACCAGACGGTTAGCTAAAACCTTAGCAAGAATTTTAGGCTCAGCATTTAATAAGGAGATGGGCCTGTAGGAAATACACCGATCCCGCGGCTTCCCCTCCTTGTGAATCACGACTATGGTAGCGAGACGCTGATCATAGGGGAGGGAGCCCACGTCACGTGCCTCAAGAAACATGCCGCGGAGATGAGGCGCCATCTTGTCCGGGCGCAGTTTATACAGTTCAATGGGAAGGCCATTGGGACCCATGGCCTTGCCAGAAGCGATCGAGCGAATGGCCAAAGCAATCTCATCAGGCAACAACGTCGCATCCATCAGTGCCCTATCCGCCTCTGACAAAGACGGCAACACTATATCTCTCAGCAACAGATGAGAGTCATCCTCAAGGCCACTCGAGACTGGAGAATATACGTCACGGAAATAAGTCGCGAAACATTCAACAATTTCCACAGGGTCAGTCACACGCACGCCATCCGCTCTCTCAATAACCGGCACCACTCGACTCGCTCTCTCCTTCTTGTCCAACCATGCAATCAATTTACCAGCCTTGTCCCCCACATCGTATAAGCGCCCCTGTTGCTCTCTACTCCTCACTTTGGCAGCGTCAGTAACCAACGCTCTATAGTCAAGCTGCTTAAGACTGAGAACATGCAACGTATCTTTCATAACACCAAGCTCCAGGTCCCCCTCCAACTTGGCTATGTCGTTTTCGAGGCGAACCACCTCTTCAGTCTTGCTTTTCTTGGAGTGGAAAATGAGAGAAAGAGCCTGCCCACGGAGCACTGTTTTGAAGGCTTCCCATAACGAGACAGCAGAGGACACTGACCCCACGTTTTCAGTGAAATAGCACTCAATAGACTTGACCAGGTCCGCCCGGATTTTAGGATCACGCAGGTACCAGGGGTTTATCGGTGCCACCCTCCCCTCAGCCCCGTGGGTGACCTCAATGTGCAACAGTAGTGGGGAGTGATCGGAAATACCCCGGGCCAGATGTCTTACTTCTCTAATCATCACAGCTTGGGCCGCCGGCATAAGAACATAATCAAGTCTCGACAAACTCCCATGAGCTCCTGAGTGAAAAGTGTATTGCGCCTGCCCCGGGTGCATTAGTCTCCGGCAGTCTATCAGTCCGAGGGTATCTATAAACTCACTCAGCCAGGCCTGTGCCCCCGGGAGATCCCTGGGAGGGTGACGATCCGCCCCGCCAGATACGACAGAGTTAAAATCGCCCCCACCACCAGAACCCCCCCCGGGAGTCCCAGGACCATTCGCCCCAAATCAGCGAAAGTTACGGTCTGTAATCCTGGTGGGACATAAACAGAAACGAGCGAGATGGTTCTGCCCTCCCATCGGCCTACAAGTGCAACATACCGCCCTCTATCATCATGGATCACATCGTCCACCTCCAACGGGAGAGAGGCTCCAATCAGGATGCCCACCCCGCGTGAGCCAGAAGTGAAACCAGAGTGCACAACGAGACGATATCCCCTCCTATTCATAGCATGGCAAGAATTCCCAATTAGATGCGTTTCCTGCAGAAAGACAATATCTGGCGACAGCCGTTTCAAAAACTGCAGCACTACTCCACGTTTAATCCTATCCCCCAAGCCATTCACATTCCATGAGAGTACTCTCAATCCCCTACCCCCCATCCCATCCCAGCGCACAACCCCCCCCCAGAGAACACGATCCCGACCACCAATCGTATGGCGTGACGTTGCCTTGTAGAACATTCAAACATTCCCCAACTCCCCCCCTCCCCCCCAACCTTCCCGTTACAACTCCCCCCACCCTGCACCCCTGCGTGAGCCCATGTAGCCCCCCAACTTGCAGTGTGCCTGTCGCCCTAACATTACCTACGCTACAAAAAGAGACCCCAGAGGAGGAAAGAGCCTCACTGAGCACCCCACAACCCCCGGGCATTGAGTAGAAACACCAAACCAAAATATGGAAGTGTCATCACAATAGTCAGTCACCGGGAACCAAAAGTCTATTCCTGTCCATCCAAGCCCACTCCGTTCCCTTCGGTCTGTCCCTCTCGACGTCGTTGCTGAGGCAGGGTATCAAGCCAATCTCCAACCTCCTCCAGCCGATCAAAGAAGTGCGTCCGATCCTCAAACTCAACACGCAACCTGGCCGGAAAGAGCATCGCATATTTCAGGTCCATGTCTCTCAGCCTCCGTTTGACACCCATGAACTCCTGTCGCTGCTTTTGGACCAATTGTGTGAAGTCCGGGTAGGAACTGATATGAGTGTTCTCGAACTTCGTCGGCCCACTCACCCTCGAGGCCTGTTGTATAGCATCCCTGTCCCTGAAATGAAAAATTCTGGCGATGATGGGCCGTGGGGGAGCGCCCGGTTTGGGCTTACCACCCAGAACTCTATGGGCCCGCTCAACCGCAAAGAATTTACTCAAGCCTTTGGTTGTGAGATGGTTGATCACAAGGTCTTCCACAAAGAGGTCAGCCGCAGGGACCTCCGATTTCTCCGGCACCCCGATTATTCGCACATTATTCCGCCGAGCCCTACTTTCAAAATCCTCCAGTCGACGGACAGACAAAGCAGTGGACGTCCGCAGATTACGGACCTCGGCTTGCAGGTCAGACACGTCCGTTACCAGACTCGACGTCGTCAGACCCAAGGATTTGACCTTTTCATTTGTTTGTGAAAGGTCCGCTCTGACTAGTTTAACGTCGATCAAAACCGCGTCCAATTTATGGGCCAATGTATCGAATTGCTGGCCGACCGCCGCTTTCATCTCATCGATGGCACCCATGACGTCCTGCAATGTTAACTCCGTTGACGATCCCGGGCCATCCTTGAGTCTCTCCGGTGACTTATGCGGGCCACCAGAACCTCTCGACTGGGTATAGCGATCCATGTTGTTAGCTTGAGTATGAGCTCCCCGCCTAGTCGTCTTGGATTTTTGCTTATCTCCGTCCAATCTAGCCGCCATTGTCTGATGGTCGCCAAGGGTGTCGGCCACCAACACGATGAGCAATCCCCGGAGAGCCAATCTAGGGAGCCTCGGTGATCCCGAAAGGTAGTCCAGGCTAGTGTCCAAGAGCAGGCAGGACACCCAGTCGTCCCACTATAAATCTGTGCTGACAATCCAAGGCCCCTCAGTTTCAGCGAGGAGACCCGAAACCGAAAGTGAAAGTAGGGGGTGCGCACCGGTCCAAGTCCCGCATGCCGTTGTTGTTCACTTTCTGCCCGGGCACCATGCCAACTCGAGTCCAGGGCAAGGTCCGAAGTAGGCCGCCAACTTGAAATCGATGCTATTCCGGTTCCCGATGTCCGATTCGAATTTGGACAACAGGTATCTCCTCCACGTAGGTTCGCCCGTAGAAGCCCGTCGATAGAATCAGAATGAATTCAGGATAGACGTGGGAAGTTGTGGAGGCCCTCGGGAGCCCTGTGCCTACGCGCCCATCTTGGTTGCGCGCTTAGGACATCAAGATTCTTGAGCCAGTCTTGGATAGGTCAATGGTTACTTTTCGGAGAGAACAGCATTAATTCAGTTTTGTCCGGGTTCAGCTTTAGGTGGTTAGCACTAAACCAAGTTTGGATCTTGGTAAGTGAGCCATTGAGGTGTTGAATGACACTGGGTGATTTGATTTTGTCGTAGATTTGAGTGTCGTCTGCATAAAGGTGTTATTTAACTCATGCTTGTTTCAGAATGATTGTGAGGGGTTCCATGAAGAGGTTGGAGAGTGATGGTGAGAGGATCGAGCCGTGGGGGACCCCCAGTGTGACTCGTGTTGGCAGAGTGAGGCAGGACTTGATTTTAATTTGTTGCAAACGGTGCTGAAGGAAGGAAGTGAACTATTTTAGTACTATGCCATTGATGCCAGAGTCCTTCTTCAGAGTCTCAAGTAAAGTTTAATGATTTATTGTGTTGAATGCCGCTGATAGGTCAATAAGGATGAGGAGACAAGCTTCACGTTTGTCTAATGCTCTGTGGATATGGTCTGAAATATTGAGCAAAGCTGTTTTGGTGCTACAACCTTTCCTGAATCTCGATTGAAAGGTGTTGAGGAGGTTGAAATCATCAATGTGGTTGTTAAGTTGTTGTCTTCTCCAGTTTTGCTAGGAACGGGAGGTTGGAGATAGGTCTGAGGTTGTTGAGATCGTTAGGGTCGGCCTCTGGTATTCTTGAGTATGGGTGTAATTTGTCCTAGTTGAAGGGAGTCTGGGACACAGCCTGATGTGAGAGATGAGTTGATGATTTTGTCTGGAAAGGGGCAATGATGTGGTTCAGTGTTTATACTACTGTGGATGGGAGGGGGTCCACAGTGTGGGAAGAGGGCTTTAAGCTTGCAATTATATTGAAGACCTTGTTTACCGACATAAGTTCAAAGTCTGACCAATTGGCATCCTTTTTCATTTGTAAGCAGACCAGGTTGTCCTTGGTATGAATTTGTTCTGTTTGGTTAAGGGTGATTAAAGGGGGCAGGATGCGAGGGAAGGAGGTTTGAGGTTTGGATGAAGGATTGTTCAATTTTTGTGACTTTTTCTGTGAAGAAGCTGGCGATTTCGTCGTATTGATCCTTGGTGGCTTTTATTTAGTGTGAGATGTGCCATTTGTTTGACTTTTGACAATGCTGAAGAGTTCTCTTGCTCTATTCTTTGCCTGGTCCAGTTGGCTGCGGGAGAAAGAGGCCTTTTCTCTAAAAATGTGTTGTTATATGCCAACCGAGCAGATCTAAGTTGCGCTATGTGTAATGTCGAAGGGTTTAGTCTCCAAGTCTTTCCCGAATATCTGAGTTGTCGTCTTTCGTTATTAAGATCCCATTCAACCAAGATTTAGATTAGATCGATCTCATATGCTTGTGTTTGAGTGGTGCTACTTGACCTAACACCTTCATCATTGTTGAATTAAAGTGAGTTGTGAGGTCATCAGCTGTCATAGAGGAAGGCTGGAGCTGTAGACGGGCATGAATCCTGGCTTCAATTTTGGTTACAGGGACTTCTTTGATGTTCCTGGTCCAGTGTATAGGTTTGTCAGATCGTATTGGTTGGTATCTCACAAATGAGTCAATATAAAACAGTATGAGCTGGTGGTCAGACCAGTCAATGGGAGAAATCGGTCTCAGAGAGACCAGCTCATTTTTGTTGATGATCGCATCCAGAGTTGCTCCTTTGATGTGTGTTGGTTCATTGCAGAGTTGATTGAGGTTGGTTATTTTAAGCAGGTTGGAGAAGTTCTGGACTGTGGTGTCTTCTGGGTTGTTCTAGTGGATATTGAAGTCACTCAGGAACACGTCTTTTGTGTCTGTTAGTGAGAAACATGTTATTAGGTTGGTGTATTGCTCGATTTCCCCGGCCTTTCTGTGTTAAAAGGGGCCTAATGTGACTTCAGTCTCTTTCCATTCAAGTCTAAGGGTTAGAGTAGTGTATAGAGCCTATTTATTAGGCACTTCGACATGATCCTGTGTTCTTCCCCATAGATCAGGGTTTGCATACATATCCTAGGGGATAGATTCGTTAGCATTAGGGGTAATCTGTTCTGTAGTGAGGGTATTTCATGGAGCCGTGTTGAATTCAGGCCTGGTAGGCCTTAAACGGGAGAGACTCCATCTTTCCTCCTGCTCTGGCAGCTTGGGAAGCTTCTAGGTCATAGGCAGTGTTTTAGTTAGGAGGTGTTATTCGCTTGGAGAGAACCGGTTCAGGCCGGCCCTTATCGAAGGATTGTATTCTTCTTCATGCCGAAGACACTACATCAGGCCGGCCGGCTGGGAACGTGTCCTTGGCACGGGGAGGTACAGGAATTTGGTGGGCGGCAGGTTACGTGCTGGAATTTTCCATGAGAAAATGCACATCTATATTAGTGAAAGTCTGAGGCAGACACTGGCACTTGCTTTTAGTCCGTAGGCGGCACCTGGCCGTTAGCAGTAAAGCTACCATTTATTCCAGGGAAGACAGATGATAAACTTGAAGGTGGAGGAAAACCGAGAGACAGATATTCTTCTAACACAGCAGCCAAAGAGAAGAGAGTAGCCAATGAGGAAGAGGTCCCAGTGACTCGGAGAAAAGAGAAGGGAGTAGATCTGTGACTGCAGAGGTGTGACTTCCAGGCGAAGCCGAGGCGCAGACGGGAAGGAAACCTAGATGACCATTGAGTGCAGGCTACATACGACCAAGGTGATGTCAACCCCTTTTTATTAGAGTGTACAACTTAATCTTTCACTTTCCTTTGCAGGTGGTATATGATATGTATTCTGTGAGCGTGTATGTAGTGACTAAATAAAGTATTCAGTTTGTAGTGAGTCAACATGTGCTGTGTGTTCTTGTATAGGAGGGTAGCCTATTCTTCTAGTCAGATGTGACTTGACATGAACAGATGTTAATCCTGATCAGGTAAGTGGTAACTGAATGAGGGAGGAAGGAGCCCCTCGAACTGAAGAACAGGTTGTGCTCAACTAGTGGTCTTTGTGTGATCTGATACATGGTAACCCTGATTCCCCTGTCGTGTATTATGGTAATAATAGGATGAGCTCGTGCTAAGGCTGCCGTCTGGGCAGGAAGTCCTGAGTCTGTTTGAGACCGCGAGGCTAAGGCTGCCGACTGGGTAGGAAGTCCTGGGTCTGTCTGAGACCGCGATGCTGAGGCTGCCGTCTGGGTAGGAAGTCCTGGGTCTGTCTGAGACCGCGAGGCTGAGGCTGCCGTCTGGGTAGGAAGTCCTGGGTCTGTCTGAGACCGCGAGGCTGAGGCTGCCGTCTGGGTAGGAAGTCCTGGGTCTGTTTGAGACCGCGAGGCTGAGGCTGCCGTCTGGGCAGGAAGTCCTGGGTCTGTTTGAGACCGCGAGGCTGGGGCTGCCGTCTGGGTAGGAAGTCCTGGGTCTGTCTGAGACCGCGAGGCTGAGGCTGCCGTCTGGGTAGGAAGTCCTGGGTCTGTTTGAGAACGCGAGGCTGAGGCTGCCGTCTGGGTAGGAAGTCCTGGGTCTGTTTGAGACCGCGAGGCTGAGGCTGCCGTCTGGGTAGGAAGTCCTGGGTCTGTTTGAGACCGCGAGGCTGGGGCTGCCGTCTGGGTAGGAAGTCCTGGGTCTGTTTGAGACCGCGAGGCTGGGGCTGCCGTCTGGGTAGGAAGTCCTGGGTCTGTTTGAGACCGCGAGGCTGGGGCTGCCGTCTGGGCAGGAAGTCCTGGGTCTGTCTGAGACCGCGAGGCTGCTATATATATATATATATATATATATATATATCCATATAATAGGAATTCCCTGTCCTTAGGTGGTACATGTATATATGTGGTTATTTAGGTGTAAATAGGCCCTAGGGAGGGGGTAACGTTCTGATTTGGGTTAGAGAGGCTCTGTTGAGCGGGTTCTATCTGATCCGACAACCCAAGCAGAACATTTGGCGTCGTGAACCGTTTACGTATTCTGTGTGCGTTGTGTTGTATCGTGTTTGCTGCCGGCGTCTGCGTGGTTTTGTTTGTATATTCTTTGTGATATGCTGGTGTGTCTAGCCTTTCTTCTTCTTTCTTTTCTTTTTCTTCTTCTCTCTTTTTCACGATGTGTTCTAGACAATGTAAATCTACTTTTAAGTTGCCCGTTGATATTCCCGGCTGGGATTCAACGCCTTGTGAAGCCTTAGCCCGTGAGTGGGCTGAGAAATTGAAAGCAGACTGTTAGATATCAATTGATTTATTTGCATGGGGCAGACCGTATGATGTGCTGGCTCGTGAAGTGAGCTAATTGTGCTGCTTTAGAATTGGTATGTGTGTGTGTTTCAGCGTGTCTTGTAAAAAGTGCTTATAAATAGCTTGTTACGTGAGGCAGAAAGGGCTGGATCCCTTTCAAGTGTTGGTTAATATGCATTACACATGTGGGCATTTGCAATAAGAACGTAGTGAGTTGAAAGCAGAGCTAGTTGATGCCCAGTTTGCTAATATATCTTTGAAGACAAAATTAAACGTGTACCAGGCTGTGAAGTTGTTTACTTTGCCATGCCAGAATGATTCAGGTGTGATAAGTGTAACAGAGAATGCAGGCAGGCTACGAGCTACACAGACGGTTTTCATTAATTCTTCTGAGGAGCTCTCTCAGCCAGAAAGGAATGTGCATGAAAGTAAACAGACTAATGTTTTAGGCTTCACGATCACCGGTTGCGGACATACATTAGGCATGCCAGTGAATGATACATTTTGCTTTGAAAGAGAATTGCAACAATGTGATTTTGAATGTGAACAGCGGATTGCGTACGATAAGTCTGATATGTGGCCACTTCATTAACATGGACATTTATTTGGTGAGTTACCTCTAGAGCACTGTGCCCTTTTTAGTTACAGGAAAGTGCAGGGAAATAATAGGTCACTTTTAAATTCAGATACTGGACACATGTTGTGCTTTTGCGCACCAACAAATACTGGACAGAACAGAGTTAGAGTCAGTGTGGTTTGCCTCTGGGAGATTGCACTGGTTATTAAGTGGCATGTACAGACAGACATATAGTTTGCACAGGATTTGATCGACAGTCCTGAAGTGGAGTTTGAAACACAAGATTTCCCAGTGAAGGTGCCCTATGTTATAAAGGAAATTAATTTGAAACAGTACAGAATGCCTGATGGGCATGAAGGGCTCAGTGAGATCATGAAGGGCTTGACAGACTGAAGTGGTGACCCTAATTGTGTAGCCTGTGTGCAAATATACCTTCTTTGATTGATGCTGTCCCAGATATTGTTACAGAAGTAGCATGGGACTTGATATGTGCCTTTTGATATTGCCAATGCTTTTTTTTTCTTTTTTTCTTTTTGATATGTCAAGAGCAGTTTAGTTTTTTTTCTCATGGGGTGATAGACTAATGTCAGTTAAGAATTTGCTAGAATTGGTTGGACAGAATGGGAGAGCATTTTCAGATTAAGGAATGTGAAGTCTTGCTGGAGGTAAGGAGTGGTTGAAGCTGTTTTTCCTCTCAGACATGCAGTGAGATCATCCAGCAACGCTGAGCAGAGCTCGGGCTTTCTGTGAAGTCCGAGAAGGAATTCCTACGGGAGGGGTCATCCCATCTCAGCTCCTCTCCTCCGTAGGCAGGGACAGCTTCATGGAGATAGATGTCTGGGAGGCTTGCACAGGCGCAGGCCCCCCCCCCATGAGGAGCCAAGAAACTTGGCAGGAGTGCAGATCACTCCGACCTTGAAGGAGATAAGGTGTGAGCTACAGACAGCCGGAGAAGTCTCTGCTTGTTATGTTTGGCAAGGGGCCATTTAGTGTCCGCGGAGATTTGTGAAGGGGGGCAGCGCCTGTGAGGAGTACATTGAGAGAAGTGAGAGAAGGAGACTGCCCCAGCCCTTCTTGCTGTGTATAGAAAAGGAGGGATTTTATCACGACTTCAGAGGCTAAAGGGTTAGGAGTATTCTTACACAATTCCCCAGAGCTGGAGGAGAACTATGTAGACAGAAATTAAAATATTGTATTTTTAGAAATGCAAGATGGAAGAAGTGTACTTTTGAAAAATGTTCTTTGCAAGAAGAGTGATGCTTATTTCTTTTTCAGATTCGCCCAGTTCTCCGCGTGTGAGTGGGACTCCCTTCTCCCGTGTGAGTGGGGCCCTCCCTCTCCCCCCCCCTCCCCCCTTCCCTTCCCTCCCCCCCCCAAGCCTGGAGTGATCACCAGACGAGACGGTGGCGGCTGATGCCTGTGGCTATCCAGACTGGATGGGGTCCTCCCTTATCAAGGAGATACAGCTGCTGATATATACCGGAGAGCATGATGGACTGCTTCTTTCCAAGCACAATGGGATCGGCAAAGTGTGGAACTGTTTCCTTCACGTGAGGCATGAAGGCTGTGTGCCTTTCACACAAGGTGACTGCTTGTGTGACGGTGAAAACAAACGACAAAAGAGGGAATTACAGGATGTGCTTTGCCAGAACTGTTTTCTCAACGTGAGTTTCGGATGCGATGGAAGGCGGCTGTGTGTTTTTTCGCACTGAAGGACTGTTTTTTTTTTTTTTTAGGGATGGAGATCAATAGAGACGCTTTGCAGTGATCAGAGTAGATATTTTCTAAGTTAGTGACCAGTAATAACTTGTAGCTGTTGCTACAATATATGAGTTTGGCAGTGGAGCTTCCAGTTTAACCATTAGAGGCGTTAGGAGTATTCAAATGCTTGATTGATTTATTTTCTGTATCCATTCAACATGTATCCGGATGTCTATGAGCTATTTCTAGATGCACCTGAGTTGTGGCTACTACATGTGTTTAGAGAATGCAGCCTTTATTTGCTCTACAGTGATTATCATATACCTTTGATGAGTTTTTGCTTTTTAGTCATGATTTGTTTTGAATTATGTATTTTTGTGTAGCCACTTCCACACATGGGTTGCTGTTTCAACATGTGCTTTTTAGTAGTTGTGACTTTTAATTTAGACATGTGGTTTTAAATGGTTTTGCTTTCAATTGAGATATGCAGTACTTTAATGATAGTTTTGCTTTTCAGTTATGTAATACAGTTGCTATTTGCTAGATTTTGTTTTTGACATATGTGAATGGTGATGATCAAGGGTCATGGGGTGCAATGTAGTGAATCAGCCACTTGTGGTCTGACACCCTATGGTGACCCTCAACCACCACCATTCTGTACTGACTTAAGTGTGTTCTGCCTTTTAGTGGAATAGTCTTTCCAAGAATAGAAGGTATGGTATGTTGAGGTGCAGTCTTGTGGGTGGTGGTGCACACATGTGCTCAATGTTGTATACTGAGGGATTTAGCGTATAATGTTATTTGGGTTAGGTGAATTATGATTTTGACCTATTGGCTTTGACGTGGTCTAATGTGATTCTGCCTTTTGACTCAAACTTTCCTGTGTGCACAGTGGTGCTTGTAAGTTGTGTGGATGAGAATTTTTGGTGTTCCTGCTTTGGCAGTCTATAATGCCAAATCTATTGAGAAAATGGCCTGCTGGATGGTGAAATCCATTAATAATACTTCTACAGTCCTGTCTGACATGCTATTGGACACCCAGGGTGAACGTAGGACCATTTTGCAAAATCGAGCGGCCATTTATTATCTTTTGCTTAAACATGGACACGATTGTTAGGTATTCTGATTATTACCGGCATTTTAATTTCTATCTGTTGCTTTATTCAGTGTATTCCTTCACTACTTCAATTCTGCACACTTAGTACTAGACATAGATCAGTTAGTTTTGTTTCGTATTATTCTTCCACCGATGTTAGTTCTGTTTAATGAATGTATAATAGACTGAAGTCAAGGGTGAAATGTACTGCTCGATTTCTCCGGCCTTATTGTGTTGTAGAGCGATTGATGTGACTTTAGTCTCTTTCCATTCAAGTCTAGGGGTTAGAGTAGTGTATAGAGCCTATTTATTAGGCACTTCGACATGATCCTGTGTTATGTATAATAGACTGAAGTCAAGGGTGAAATGTACTGCTATTGATGTGACTTCAGTCTCTTTCCATTCAAGTCTAGGGGTTAGAGTAGTGTATAGAGCCTAGTTATTAGGCACTTCGACATGATCCTGTGTTCTTCCCCATAGATCAGAGTTTGCATACATATCTTAGGGGATAGATTCGTTAGCATTAGGGGTAATCTGTTCTGTAGTGAGGGTATTTCATGGAGCCGTGCTGAATTCAGGCCTGGTAGGCCTTAAACGGGAGAGATATTATTCTTCCACCGATGTTAGTTCTATTTAATGAATGTATAATAGACTGAAGTCAAGGGTGAAATGTATTGCTCGATTTCCCCGGCCTTTCTGTGTTAAAAGGGGCCTAATGTGACTTCAGTCTCTTTCCATTCAAGTCTAAGGGTTAGAGTAGTGTATAGAGCCTATTTATTAGGCACTTCGACATGATCCTGTGTTCTTCCCCATAGATCAGGGTTTGCATACATATCCTAGGGGATAGATTCGTTAGCATTAGGGGTAATCTGTTCTGTAGTGAGGGTATTTCATGGAGCCGTGTTGAATTCAGGCCTGGTAGGCCTTAAACGGGAGAGACTCCATCTTTCCTCCTGCTCTGGCAGCTTGGGAAGCTTCTAGGTCATAGGCAGTGTTTTAGTTAGGAGGTGTTATTCGCTTGGAGAGAACCGGTTCAGGCCGGCCCTTATCGAAGGATTGTATTCTTCTTCATGCCGAAGACACTACATCAGGCCGGCCGGCTGGGAACGTGTCCTTGGCACGGGGAGGTACAGGAATTTGGTGGGCGGCAGGTTACGTGCTGGAATTTTCCATGAGAAAATGCACATCTATATTAGTGAAAGTCTGAGGCAGACACTGGCACTTGCTTTTAGTCCGTAGGCGGCACCTGGCCGTTAGCAGTAAAGCTACCATTTATTCCAGGGAAGACAGATGATAAACTTGAAGGTGGAGGAAAACCGAGAGACAGATATTCTTCTAACACAGCAGCCAAAGAGAAGAGAGTAGCCAATGAGGAAGAGGTCCCAGTGACTCGGAGAAAAGAGAAGGGAGTAGATCTGTGACTGCAGAGGTGTGACTTCCAGGCGAAGCCGAGGCGCAGACGGGAAGGAAACCTAGATGACCATTGAGTGCAGGCTACATACGACCAAGGTGATGTCAACCCCTTTTTATTAGAGTGTACAACTTAATCTTTCACTTTCCTTTGCAGGTGGTATATGATATGTATTCTGTGAGCGTGTATGTAGTGACTAAATAAAGTATTCAGTTTGTAGTGAGTCAACATGTGCTGTGTGTTCTTGTATAGGAGGGTAGCCTATTCTTCTAGTCAGATGTGACTTGACATGAACAGATGTTAATCCTGATCAGGTAAGTGGTAACTGAATGAGGGAGGAAGGAGCCCCTCGAACTGAAGAACAGGTTGTGCTCAACTTGTGGTCTTTGTGTGATCTGATACATGGTAACCCTGATTCCCCTGTCGTGTATTATGGTAATAATAGGATGAGCTCGTGCTAAGGCTGCCGTCTGGGCAGGAAGTCCTGGGTCTGTTTGAGACCGCGAGGCTAAGGCTGCCGACTGGGTAGGAAGTCCTGGGTCTGTCTGAGACCGCGAGGCTGAGGCTGCCGTCTGGGTAGGAAGTCCTGGGTCTGTCTGAGACCGCGAGGCTGAGGCTGCCGTCTGGGTAGGAAGTCCTGGGTCTGTCTGAGACCGCGAGGCTGAGGCTGCCGTCTGGGTAGGAAGTCCTGGGTCTGTTTGAGACCGCGAGGCTGAGGCTGCCGTCTGGGCAGGAAGTCCTGGGTCTGTTTGAGACCGCGAGGCTGGGGCTGCCATCTGGGTAGGAAGTCCTGGGTCTGTCTGAGACCGCGAGGCTGAGGCTGCCGTCTGGGTAGGAAGTCCTGGGTCTGTTTGAGACCGCGAGGCTGAGGCTGCCGTCTGGGTAGGAAGTCCTGGGTCTGTTTGAGACCGCGAGGCTGAGGCTGCCGTCTGGGTAGGAAGTCCTGGGTCTGTTTGAGACCGCGAGGCTGGGGCTGCCGTCTGGGTAGGAAGTCCTGGGTCTGTTTGAGACCGCGAGGCTGGGGCTGCCGTCTGGGTAGGAAGTCCTGGGTCTGTTTGAGACCGCGAGGCTGGGGCTGCCGTCTGGGCAGGAAGTCCTGGGTCTGTCTGAGACCGCGAGGCTGCTATATATATATATATATATCCATATAATAGGAATTCCCTGTCCTTAGGTGGTACATGTATATATGTGGTTATTTAGGTGTAAATAGGCCCTAGGGAGGGGGTAACGTTCTGATTTGGGTTAGAGAGGCTCTGTTGAGCGGGTTCTATCTGATCCGACAACCCAAGCAGAACAGTTGGTTAATTCTTCGGCACGCTCACCAGGAGGATGGTAGATCGTGTGAAATTTGATGGGCGAGGTGTCTTTGACTGTATGTTCAACACCCAGGTACTCAAAAGTCCGGTATTCTTTAGATTGTAATGTGGTAAGCGGTAGTCCTTCTTTGTAAATGATGGCTAGTCCGCCACCTGTCTTGATCGGTCTGTCGTGTCTGATGATGTGGTATCCTGGGGGGCTGAGTAGGTCTAAAATGGGGGTAGAGTGGTCATTGAGCCAGGATTCTGTGAGGAATGCGATGTATATTGCTTCAGCGAGTATAGCTACAGCAATATCCATGGTGTTGTACTGCTGATCTACAGTTGAGGAGCATGCAAGATAGAGGATGGGAAGCCTCACTGTTGGAGTGTGTTAAATGTATAGAAGTATATTGAGCAGGGGGTCTGGGCGAGTGGACAGTTCTAGGGATTCTATAAGTGCCAACTCGAACTGGGATTGCAAAAGGAGCCGTATTTCAGCTCATTGCGAGGTAAGATTCAATGATCTCTTCTGCTTCCAGTGATGAAATTTGTGGAGAACTCGACTAGGATGATGTGCCTGCCTCCCCAAAGGAATGGAGGGCCATGATGTGCCAAGTGGGGCCATGGAAGAGGCTGTGCAGGGGGAAGGTGCATAGCTACCCAGTGAGTATGTGCAAGGAGGCTTCAACCAGTTGGGAAGGTCTTGTTGTAGGATTAGGATATCGGCAGCTAGGGAGTCTATTTTCTGCTGCATTCGGGTCAGTTGCTGGGTAAGTGAGCAAAAAGAGCTACTTGTCTTCGACGGGAGCGGTGCATGACTAGGGTCTAAGGAAGGAGAGAGTATTGGGTTATGGGATAGAACGGTGTCATTGTGATTAGGAGTGGGGATAGATTGAATGTGAGGAGTTGGGTCCTTTATGTTTTCCGTCTTGAGGTTAGGAGGAGGTGTTTTGGGTTTTGGGTCCATGGGAGGAGAGTGAGCAATGGTTCGGAGGAAGTCAGTGTCCTTGGGATTTGCCGTGAGATTAGAGGTGGAGATGGTTTGTTCATGAGGTCGTGGGTCTGAGGAAGGAGAGTGTGCAGTTGTTTGAGGGGTTGTGGGTCTTGGGTCCAAGGGAGGTGAGTGAGCAATGGTTCGGAGGAGGTCAGTGTCCAGGGGATTTGCCGTGAGATTAGAGGTGGAGATGGTTTGGGCATGTGGTCGTGGGTCTGAGGAGGGAGAATGTGCAATTATTTGTGGGAGGTCAGTGTCCAATGGATTATTTGTGACGTTGGACACGGAGATGGTTTGGGCAGGTGGAATAGGGTCAGAATCAGAGTTTGGGATAGTTTGCGAGGGTAGAGTCGGGTCTCTTGAGGTTAAGAGGGAGGTGTCCTTAGCGAGTTCAGTAGTGGAAAGACTGTAGTTTGTGTCAGATCTGCCTAGCTCAAGAGAAGCCTTATGGTGTTTAGTAACTGTGAGTATGCTGGTCCTGAAAGGATCAGTTGATGCCATTAAAGCGGGTGTTTGATGGCGGAGTGTGATGATGGGGGTAGTGAGATTGTAATGGGTGATGGTGGATGACCATGTGTTGTAGAGTGGGTCGTCAGGGAGGATTGGATCGGTTCCAGGCTTCTTGTAAGGGTGGAAGGAGAAAGGGGAGATTGGGTTTGATGGTTCTGTTGAGTTAATTAGGAGAGTAATGTTGGGAAGTGATGATCAAAAGTGGTGAGGTGCAGGCCAGTGGCTTGTATGCAAATGTTTCCTGTTCTGAAGATGGAAATTGTAAGTTCCCCTTTGTGGTGATTTTCTCGGCATAGGAAATGATTACTGACTTGGTGACTTGAAAATTGTGAAGAAAGGAGTTTTTCCACTTTGTCGGGTGATTAGTGTAGAAGATGAAGTTAGATTTTGTCTTGAAGTGTTGGACTTGGCCCTTTTCGCAGGGTTACCCCTGAACATTTTTGCCTTCCTCCTGTATTTTTCTGAACTGTTGTTGGATGTTTTATGACTCTGGGCACTTTACCACTGCTGATCAGTGCTAAAGCGCATATGATCTCTATTGTAAATTGATTAGTGACTAAGGGTGGAAGTAATTGGCGGAGTACTACTACGCAGAATTCCACTAAGTTGAACAAACGTTCCATTCAGACTCCCAATTATTAAAACAGAAACCTCATATACTTTTGATAAAATAACAAGTATCTCTGTCTTTACATGCTTAAATGCATATAGTATTTTCACAAGAGTGAAAATGAAAATTTAATAAGCAGTGAGAGAGGTGATGATTTTGGGATCCTCCCTAACCTAGGGAGAGAAGTGAACCAAGCAAATGCCTTGAAAACAAAGAGCACATCTTGCTGAACGATTCGGTGGTGTTCCCATCCTCTTAGGACCACCACAAGCACAGTTATGGGCAAAAATACAATCCCAACCAAAGGCCCTGCAGAGCATTATGGGACGAGATTAGCAGTGGGCAGTGAATATTATAGTATCCAATATCCAAATAATTTTACAAAGAACTGCAATTCAACTAGTTGTTACTAGGTGTCCCTCACAAGTCAAATGCAAAAGCATTGAAATTATTACATCAAGCTGCAGCTCCACTAGTCGTTACTAGGTGTCCCTCATGAGTCAAATGCAAAAGCATTTGGCTTGAGGGACACCTAGCAACGACTAGTTGAACTGCAGCTTGATGTAATATTTTCAATGCTTTTGCATTTGACTCGGGAGGGACACCTTGTAACGACCAGTTGAACTGCAGCTCTTAGTAGAAATATTTTGATATTGGATAGTGTGTCTCAGCCCTTCCATTGCAGAGCCTGTGTGCAGTCTAGTACTGCCATGCTGACTTCATAAATACACCCACTTGCCAGTCCCTATACCTTCCATTTTATTCATGTCAGACACCACTAACATAGGCCCAAGGGCAGGGTGCATTGTTAGTAAAAGGTAGGACATGCCTTGGTGTGTGTGGCATGTCCTAAATAGTGAATTAAAGCTGTTTTCATTTTTAGGTCTCGCGAGCCAAAGGCTCGAAGAGACATTTTGTATGTGGGATTTTCAAAGTGCTACCCAGTCTTTTGGCTGGCTTAAACCTTGAGTGCACAATCACATGCACGTGCACAGCTGCTCCCACTCCCCCCTCCCTTCTCTATAGCTTTGGCTCCTTTGTTTTTTCGCCTTTTGTGAGCACTTCAAAGGGTCCACTCCCCCGCCCCCAAGCGCTCGCGCGCCACGCTCCGCCGGGCTTGTTCTCTTTCTCAGGTGTATGTGATCTCTCATTCTGCGTACTTTTCCCTGCCCTCCACGATATCACTGCCCTGCCTCTGTGAAGTCCTTTGCCTCCGGCCTAACTTTCTTTCACACACTTTCACCCGTGATATTAACCTGTTCCCTGCCTCCACGATATCACTGCCCTGCCTCTGTGAAGTCCTTTGCCTCTGGCCTAACTTTCTTTCACACACTTTCACCCATGATATTAACCTGTCAACTCACGCACACCGCCTGGCCGCCGCCGCTCCCCTCTGCCCTCCCCACCCCCCGAGCACTTCAAAGGGTCCTCCCCCGCCCCCAAGCGCTCGCGCGCCATGCTCCACCCCCCCCCCAGTTTACCCCTCACATAGTTTGCTGCACGGAGGGATCTGCCTAATATCCATCCATGACGGGGTGTTTTTTGTTCTTTTTAAACTCTTCTTAGGAATGTACCAGTGTCATTCATGTCCGCGCAAAGCCAGACTGCTGTCTCCCTCTGCCCAGGGCTCTGCAACGCCAACAAAAGGCTGCAGGTCTGTGCAGAGGACAAGGTGCCCTCCTCCAGAAGGGTCGGTGATGCCCGTGCAGTGCATGGAGTCTGTATCTTTGAAACCGTGCCCTCTGCCCAGGACTCTCTAATGGCAACACGAGGCCTGGGTCTGTAGCTGGGGCATGTGCGCTCTTTTTTGTTCCAGCAACAGAATTGTATTGCTTACGTCACAAACATTAAGGGAGTCCTGCCATCTAAAGAACAGATGGGATAGGGTGAGACCGCGTTTACATGCTTAAGCCTGATAACAGATGCATCCTAAACGTTCAGCGGGGCACATAGGCTCTAACTTTAGACAGCAGTGCTATTTCTCTAGAAACGAAACTTACAGCACCTGCCATTCCACAGATCTACACATAACTTAAATAGCCTAGCTTTAAAGAAGAAGGCTATCGCTCATGTTATACAGAAGTTAAAGGCTCGGGCCTCACACAGCAGAACTATCCCTCGGGTTATAAGCAACACGAGTCAGGTCCTAGACAACAGAGCTATCGCTTAAGTTAGACAAAGTTTACAGGCCCAGTCTTCACAGAGTAAAGCTATCCCCCGTGACACGGAAACCACAAGTTCACGTTCCGGATGGCAGAGCTATCCCATAGACACAGGCCTAAAAAGGCAGAGCCACCCTGCAGGGCACAGAGCAATAGAGTCTGCATAAGACATCAGACCTATCGCGCATATATAACAGAGCTCAAGGGCTATGACTTCAGACTGGAGAACTATCTCTCAGGTTACAAAACGATTGCAGGTGTTGGCTTAAGAAAATGGAGCTAGCCTCGAGACCATACAGGGTTAAGCCTCCGACAGCACAGCTATCTCTAGTTCTACACAGAACCTACAAGTCCAGGGCTCACATAGCCTAGCGACACCCTATGGGTCTCAGAAGTTACACGAGGAGGCCTCCGACAGCTGAGCTATCCCACGGTTCCAGAACTCAACAGCAGATCCGACAATCCAGGATTAATGCAGCAGAACAAACCCTCAAATCGCACTGTTCCTATCACATGGCAGGTAAAGGCAACACAGATCAACAGCTAGCTAGCTGCCCAGGATCACACCAAGTGTCCCCACTGTCACCGGGACCTTCTCACCTGAAACCCAGTCCGTCGCATGGGCTGTCCACTCTGCACCCTGCCCGGCCTGTTCTCGGACGCTGAAACATGAAATGTCCGTTTTCAGAGCTCACTTTGGTCTTAATAGCACTGACTTGACTGTGCAGCTGTGCGGAAGACCTATGGTCACAAATCTTTAAAATATACATTGAGTGGACTTTGGCTGTGCACCCTGGAGCATTTTTCACCTTCTGCTATTGACTGTGTGATGTACCATACCACCTACTGCGAACTGTTCGCATTACAAAGTGTAAGGGACTGTTTTACATCTCAAAAGCACACAGAACCCTCCCAATAAAGTACTGTATCTAATAGGTTCATTGTATACAGAAAGCAATCGTTTTAAGCTTTGTTTTTTTCACCGCAGAAGAGTTTTTAATTTGTATTCACGCCTCAAAATGCAAGCCAGGCCTATTGCCTTTGACAGTGCTTATGTTTTTTTGTTTAATTTCTTGCGCTGGTTACAAGGCAGCATATAATGTCTCTCGCACAACATATTAATTCTAGGCCTTTAAAAAGAATCTTTCACTTTCTCATCTCTCTTGCACTCATTTTTCTACCCTTCTCTCTTTTTTCATTGTTTTTTTCAGCGACTCTCTCAGCTTCCCTCCCACAACTATGCTGTAAAATAAGTGTATTCCTTTGAACAGGAAGCCCCTCCCAAGCACTCCCTGCTTCACAGGACACAGTAAAGTTCATACTCAAGGTCAGTGTTCCCGGAAACGCTGATTATTTTCACCTACGTGCAAAACACGTCTTTCGAGTGATGATCGTTGGCAGGTGTGCCTCCCCTTTCCAAACAAAGGCTTTTTAGGTCTCGCGAGCCAAAGGCTCGAACAGACATTTTGTATGTGGGATTTTCAAAGGGCTACCCAGTCTTTTGGCTGGCCTAAACCTTGAGTGCACGATCACATGCATGTGCACTGCTGCTCCCACTCCCCCCTCCCTTCTCTATAGCTTTGGCTCCTTTGTTTTTTCGCCTTTTGGGAGCACTTCAAAGGGTCCGCTCCCCCGCCCCCAAGCGCTCGCGCACCACGCTCCGCCGGGCTTGTTCTCTTTCTCAGGTGTATGTGATCTCTCATTCTGCATACTTTTCCCTGCCCCTCTGATATTAACCTGTTCCCTGCCTCCACGATATCACTGCCCTGCCTCTGTGAAGTCCTTTGCCTCCGGCCTAACTTTCTTTAACACACTTTCACCCGTGATATTAACCTGTCAACTCACGCACACCGCCTGGCTGCCGCCGCTCCCCTCTGCCCTCCCCACCCCCTTCTAATCCATAGAGCTGGGCGAGTGAACAGATTTACTGGGAGAGCCGAGCCAGAGCCGATCCAAGGTTATGACCAGGATCTTGGAGGCCGTGCACCAGCCAAACCCTGAAAATCTTACAACAAACCTGACGTAAACTGTGATAAAGCTGTCTCACAATGCCTCACAATTTAATACGGTGTATTTCCTTAATATGTGGAGCTTTGACATTAATAGAGCACATTATGGCACTGCACCGAGAAGTGCTTAGTTTACATTTAGTGATTTGCCCAGAAACCTGGGATGTTGAGTCGAAGCCGAGACTCGGATCGGCAGCTTTTCCGTAACGCTACATCCTGGGTAGAGTGAGTGGGGCAGGCAGAAGCCACATGAAAGCTTGGCTCGTTATGGGCTCGAGGTTCAAACAGAAACTCGGCCTGAGCCACGCTTCAAGCTCCAGCTTTCAGTGGCTCGCCTACCTCTAATCCACTACGTCCTACCTCTCTGGTCTGTGTCGGTTTCTTTACCTCCCTGGACCCCTGGTGAAGTGAACTCTCCTATACCTGCCTCACATATGTAGAGCTCCACGTGGGCACTTCCACCGTCCCTTGCCGAGTGCTGTCCCTCCCAGCGAGCCCTGCCTCTGGCCTGCTTCATGTCACTGCACTCCGTGTACTAACTCGTCCAGTTGTGCGCATTCTCCGTTTTCCTACCTCATTTCTTTGGCCCCGAACCCACTGCAGGGCGAATGTCACTCACGGGCGCAGACGGCAGCTCCAGTCTTCATTCTTCCAGTGCAGCGCTCTTGCATCCCTCACTATTTCTCAGTCACTATCTCTCTCTTTCTATCTCTCTCTTTCTTTCTCTCACAGTCACTCTTTCTCTGTCTCTCTCTCTTGCCTTTCCTGTCTCTATTTTTCTCTTTCTCAGATGCATGTGTACTCTACTCTAACCAGTTAGAGTTCCTACAAATGCAATGCACATGAAACATCGGGTTGGGTAGTGGTGGAGTGGGGGTGGTGTTGGTTACAGCCCCCTTCTTTTCAAGTCACTTAACACTCACAGCCATGCTGGGGGCTTCCAGTCTCTGGGATATTGTGGTATGCAAGATCTGCTTTGGGCGAGGCTGTTGTGGGCTCACTGTTATGACGTGCGGCAGTCGTGGAGTTTACCCTCTGACCTCTGCATCTCTCCATCACCCTTTTCATTGGTACAGATGGGGAGTAGAGTGCATTAGTGATAGATACTTGGATAGCAGCGCCCCACCCCGCGCCAGCAGGCCTCCCCAAAAGAAGCAGTGTCCCATCTTTAACTAGCACCCACACTCACTGTTCAATGTGTAGGATTCTCTTTGGAGCTCTAATCCTGGAGTGCACGTAATGATGCGTGGTAGAAAAGTATGCGTCGTGATGTGTATTGCAAAACTACACCTAATGTGCAGTAGTAATATATACTGTGTCAAGAGTGCACACTGACCCATCAATGTGAAACACACACACCGAAGTGCAATAGGAAACTGTACCGTGTCAAAGTGCACACTGTGTTGGGCATTAGGACACACACTCACCAGTGTGCAACACACAGAAGTGCAGTAGGAAGGTGCGCTGTGTCAAGAGTGCACACTGGCGTGTACATTAGAACACGCATACACCAATGTGCAACACGCACACCAACGTGCGGTCGGAAGGTGCAGTGTCAATAGTGCACACTCACCAGTGTGCAAAATGCACACACCAACGTGAAGTAGAAAGGCACACCCTGGGAAGAGTGCCCACTAATACGTGCATCAGAAATGGCACACACCAATATGCCCCCTGTGAAGAATGCGCACTAAGAGGCACAATTGAACAAGCATTTGCAATGCAATAGGTCAGGCATTTACGCAGCTTTGAGCTATTGACATTGCAAATAACTATGCCTTTTATTTTTGTTTTTGTTTCTAAAACAAAGAAAAGGCATTGTCATTTTTTAATGCCAATAGCTTAAACTCACGTAAATACGAGACCTATTGCATTGCAAATGCTTGTTCACTATTGCAATGCTACCAGTCCCCATAGGCCAGAATGGTCAGTTTGATTATAACGCCTTATAATCCTAACTGACCCAGGGAACATTGTAGAAATTCGATTTTAGTATGCCTGAATGATAACATACATCTTTTAGTGAAGTTGGTTTTAACATTCTGTGTTTGAAAATACCACTTTTAGACAGTAGGTATTTTCTTCCCCAACCATCCAGCCTGCCTCTGCTAGCTTGTGTATTGTGTGTCTGGTTTTTTGAGTGACAGGGACTGGGGGATTCCAAGATACAGGGTGAGTCAGCACAGGGCTAAATAGACCAATCTGCATGTAGAGTGGTGGGAGGAGTAGCACCTGGGTCTGAATCGGGCTGTGCCTGCCTTTCATAATGCTGGCTCCCCCTCCTGTGGTGCGTCTGATGTCCCTGGCCCACACTGTCAAAGGAAACACAAACAAGGAGTCTTGTAAACAAAGTGCTCCAGGACTGCACAGAACTGGTTTGGACTAGGAAGAGGCCCCCCTGCCTTCAGAGGACGAAGGATTTAGTAGTATAAATATGGGGACCCAAAACCCAAGGCTTGAGATCACCTCTGGAACAACAGGATGAACCTCTGCCAAGGAGAAGAACCATTGAAGCTGTAGGAGGTGGACTGCCCCCCTGCCGGTGTGCTGTGTTGTTGGGTTGGCCTACAGTGGTGTCTTCAGTGACAAGGAGAGAAGGAACTTTCAAAGAACTTTTATCATCCTGCTGGATATTACTCCAAGGGCTTGAACTTGTGCTTGCCTCCTGCTGAAGTCTCAGGGACAAAAGTCTTCACCACCAGCTCCCCTCTGAATTTCCTTGCTGGGAATTCTGTCTGCAGAAGCCTGCGTGTCGCTGGGAGCTGGAAGCGAGACTCAACGAGAAGAAGTGTGTCGCAGTCACAGCTGTTGCCGTTGCATCGCCGGAGAAGCGTGTTGCCGCTGCAGAGGTCGCCGCCGCATCACCAGGGAAGCGTGCCTTCGTCAAAGCTGGTACCTGACGCATCACCGGAGAAGTGTGCCGCCGCAGAGGTCGCCATTGCATCACCTGAGAAGCATGTTGCAGGGCCTGTCGCAGCTCAAAAGTTACAGAGTTCGCCTCACGGCCACCGGGCGTGCATGCATCGTCTTCACATTGTCACATCATGGGCGTCATTTTATCGCATCGCACCGGATTGTCACATCGCATTGAGGCGCCATCTTGTCGCATTGTAACCAGAATGCAGTACGAGAATCAACACATCACCTCCTCTCCGGTAAGGACCACGACGCATCCTCTACTCTGCGCAAGCATTGAGGCGCAACGCATCGTCTCCCCTGAAGCAAGGAACCAACGCATCTCCATCTTTGCGAACCTTTGGATTGTTTTGCGTTATGCATCCAGGTACTTTTGTGAGAACTGTGTCGCATTTATCATCAACTTGCACTAAGTTACTTCTACCATCTTTAAGTCTATTTTGAGTACAGTACTGTGGATTTTTGTTGTTTGTGGTCTTGAGTTAAGTCTATATAAAGAATACTTATTTTTATAAATCTTGTGTGGTGTCCATCTGTAGTGTTTTCACTGTATTACTATATGTGTTCACAAATGCTTTACACACTGCCTCTGAGATAAGCCTGTCTGCTCGTGCGAAGCTACCAAGGGGGCGAGCAGGGGTTATCCAGGAGTGTAATCCCCTTTCCCTGACTTAGAAGCAAGTTCCCTATTCGGTCAAAGGTGTATACCATTGCCAACTAGAGACCCCCAGTTCTAACATGAAGTTAATCGCGGTGAGGTAGTTGTCTAAAATAAGTGATTCAGGGTGCTGTTTTAAAGTTCTGTGCTTGAAGTTCTTTTTAGCATTACTGGTCCGATTTTCTGGGTAGTTTATAGACCATGAGTTGGGTTCATAGCATGCGAGTTTAGAGGTCCTTGTGGTGTTTAGCGGGTGCATAGTTAACGACTGAGAGGTTCTGGTTCTATATGAATCTTTGGGAGAAGTTAGTTGGTGTAGAAAAGAGTAAGCCTACAGGGTAGGGTCAGATCTTAATGAGGCTACACGATGGCTCTAAGTTTGTGTAAAAGAGTAATCCTACAAGGTGGCAACAGATCTTAATGAGGCTACCAGGTGGCTCTCCAGGCTAAGCAGAGAGTTAAGGTTTCCTCACTGAGTGCCAGGTAGGTCCTTGTGCCCCAAACTCAGAGCAATTAAATTAACGACAGGCTTGAGGTTCCATTAGTCTGTGCCACTGATGATTGAGCAGACTCACAGCTGGCAGCAGCCCCCACTATGTGTGCTAGTCACTCACGCAAAAATGGAGAGCAGCACAAGAGTTGCTGCCAGGTCGCAGGACCTGCGAACGTAGGCCAGCTAGCATATTTCCCAAAAATCATGATAAGCTAATATGAAATAGAATTATACGGGGGTCGAATCCGGCCCTTCACAGCTGACTCCCGTGGACCGCCATTTAAGTTCAGGCAACTGTGTCTGCCTCTTTTCTGCGGTGCCGCCTATGAAACACATTGTGCACTTTAGGAGAGGAGGCTGGGCATTGATCTAAACTTGCACCTCAAAGTTGCTGTTACTGTGGCAGAAAAGGAAGCTTGTCATCTCTAGCCCTTCACAGCTGAATCCCGTGGGCCACCATTTTAAGGTCAGGCAACCATGTCTGCCTGTTCTCTATGGTGCCATTTTAAGGTCAGGCAACCGTGTCTGCTGTTCTTTACGGTACCGCCTCTCAAACAAATCTTGCACTATTAGGAGGGGAGGCTGGGCATGGATCTAAACTTGCACCTCAAAGTCGCTGTGCCAGAAAAGGAAGTTGGTCGTCTCAGGCCCTTCACAGCTGACACCCGTGGGCCGCCATTTAAAGATCAGGCAACCATGTCTGCCTGTTCTCTACGGTGCCGCCGCACAAAAACTTTGTGCACTTTAGGAGATGCAGCTGGGAATAAAACTAAACATGGCCGGTAGGAATGGAACGCAGATGGTAAGAGGGAAATAACGGTATCCGGTAGGTCCATCCAGGGACCGTGTCTCAGACCTCAACCTACCATCAGCGGGGGGCAGAAGGGTCCTGTTCAGCTTCCAGAATGGGACACATATTGCCCTTAGCATGCACAGCTGGTCAGGACTCCTCTGCCTCCTGTCAGGAGGAACGTGTGGCCAGAAGAAAGAAACACTCCCAGGGCAGAAAGGCCCCACGAAGACAGCCACGCCGGACCAGAGTCGCTCGCCATTACCGATCAGGAACTGACTCATCTCTTATCTCCTTGAAGCACGTGCACTCCAAGCCCCAGTGCGGCAATCGTCAGCACCGCCACCGGTGAAAACTGAGCCAGCGCAATAGCCGGGGTCTCTGCTGCTGCGGAGGGGTGGGGTGATCGATTTTCTCCAGCCCCAGAAATCCAGTCCGGGAACCCAACAGGATCGATATGAGGCAAGAGGAGACTCACCCTGCATAAACTGCGGCAGGACTCCACATCCACTCCAACCAGAAATCGGGAGGTTCAGACCTTCTCTTGGGTCAGAGGTAGTCTCGGGAAGGTGTTGATGACGGCGAAAATCTTCAGGTGAGATTCCTGCTCCAAATCTCTATTTTGCAGGGTGTATCAGGGATGATAGTGTTGCAGCCACTTTTCTTTCCTCGTGGATGTCGGGTGGAAGGGTGGATGGGGGGCATAACCAGGTATTTTCACAAAAAAGTGATCCCAAGCCCCGGAGCTACTAAGAGGAGCTCCGCTCGGTGGCCATCTTGAGTTGATGGAACTAGGGAAAGGCTGCAAAAAGAAAAGGCCCATCACTAAATCTAAGAGACCAGGCACTGTAACCCACAATGAATGCGCTCCACTCAAGTCTGTTATGATAGACCTCATCTCTAGCATGTTTGAACCCATTCCTGCCAATATAAGAGTAATTGAAGCAAAGCACACTAGCATCCCCATCACCCCCTTTCCACCAAGTGGGGCTATTACCTGACTGTGATCTACAATCTGTAGGATCGGGGGGCCTATACTTCTTCTATGCCTTCTGCGCCAACCGTTCCACCCATCCAGATGCCTGTGCATACGGTTTGGGCTCCAACTCACATGGTTAGGAAACAAACCCCACTGAATGCCCCTATTAGCAACTTAAGGGCATATACTATGGGTGGGGCACAAGTAAGCAAGGTCTAGCCATCCAGGTCATGGCCTGAATACCCCGAATAATGTACCTATAAAGCATAGTGCTACCCTCGGTCCCTGCTCCTTCCCACAACTCCTTCCGGAATGTACTCCTTATGTTTTTTTTGCAGAGTTTTATATAGCACGAACTAGACCAGAATCCAATCAGGTATCAGAGCGCCAGTTATGTTACATGAGGACACACATTCATTCTTTGTTAGGCATGGGGGGATTAAGTGATTTGCCCAGAATCACAGGATGTTCTGCGTCATTACCGAGACTCGAACCCAGTTCCCCAGGTCCGAGGTCGAGCGCCCTAGCCGTTAGGCCAACTCCTCTCCCCCAACTCCTCTCCATATGTTATGGTTTTGATAAATGTACCAAATATTCCTGACCCAAGACGTGAAGGTTTCCACACTCTAAAGAATTAAGTAACCTTTAGGCTTCATAGTAATGCCAGTTGGTGCCATGACCTTTTTTCAGAAATATTGATGGTTAAAAGAAAACCTTGGTCAGGCCCCGGTATTACGGAGACTAAATGTGGTTGCCTAATGAGAAATCACCTATGGTGGTAAAGTCACTTTTACGCTTCTTCACTGATCATTTTCAGCCTCCAGGCTGCATCCGGGGGTACCCTTAGGCTAATTCTATAGACTGCCTATACTCCCGCAGACCACTGTCAATGAACCTGCCCTTCTGCATCAAAGATAGACATGTGGATGATTTTGCATAATATCAGGAAAAATGGTAGCCTTCATTGTCAAAGATGGCAGACTCTCTTACATAGGATGGATTAGCGCAAAATAGAGACTATAGCTAAAATTGAACCTGTCCGGTATGTGCTTTAGTACCTAAAACTAAAAGAAAGAAGCCTAAAAGCAAGTGATTAAAATAACAGAGTTATGGAGGGAAACAGTCATAGGATTTATGACACTGCTGGAATAATTTCTAAGCTAAATATTTACTAAATTAGCACTGAAAGTGTTTTGATTGATCTTGCTCATCAGATATATTCATCATACATTTACAGAATTAAAAGCAACTGCTACAGCTTAACCTTGGTGCAAACTCAGAGTAGGCATAGCATCCTTATCTTAAGGATGGCCCAGGCAGGGATTGCACAGTGACAAGGTTAAGGTGGAACAATCTAACTGATGTTTGTGGGTAAACCAACCTGTGGAACCCTGACTTAATTGTGTCCACATCAATCACTGGTTAAATATATAACATTCTCACACTGTTTGTAGAAGCTTCCATAAGGATCTGAAGAAGGCCACCACACCTCTGTTGAGGGTATTAGGATGAAGCATGTTGACCTATTTTTCACACTATAGCAGGTTGAACTCCTTCCTGTTAAGGCTTAGTTTTTAATCCTGGCAAGGGGTGCCCTAATAAAGCCATTTGAGTACCTAGTAGCTAGTTTTAATTCACATGTTCTTTGCTCTGCACCCCTTTCTCTACCGATCAAAACATCCCTAAGCTCCTCCCTCTCAGAGAGGGGGTTTTAGCCCGCTTTTTGACTAGGTTCACATTACGAAGCGGTTACCCCATGATTGTGCATGCTACATTCAGGTGGGTGAGGGAAACCATCCTTTAAAAGGAATTTGCTGATAGTACTCTTCCTTTAATAGACCAAGGGGTTCCCTGTGTGTTATAGTTCATGTAGTTGGGGAGCCAAGCCCTGCGGGTCTTTAAATCTCCTCCAGCCCTTCGAGTGTTTTGATTTGACAGAAACATTCATCCCAGCAGGGGGCAATAAAACTGCCTGCTTCACTTCTGTCATTTTCATCAACGTTGCCTGCCAGATTCTGAGTCAAAGGTAGACTGCCAGATTCTGAGTCAAAGATCTCATCAAGCTGACCAATATATCCATCACGAAGCAAACGTTTGAATTAGGATTCTTTCTGAAATTTCTGCTGTGCTTTATGTGTCTATTTAATCAAAAAGGCCTTTCTTGTCGGAAAATTTGACACATTTAGAATCAGCTCCAGGAGCCTTAAGGATGCATTTTTGCACGAACAGCAGAGGTGAAGAAACTGGCAAGCCTTCAGCAGTGAAGAAGCTGCTCATCTTGGAATGGCATTAAAAGGAGACAGAATATGTTTGAATGGTGCCAGGGCAGAATATGATTACGGAAGCTCAGTTAGAGACCTCAACGGAGTATCATTCAAAGGCGTACCAGATGGAGCTATAAACGAAAGGAAGATAGCCAGTAGAGCTTGGGTGAAGGCCACCATAATAGCTGGCTTTTCAGTAGGTGCCAGAAAAGTCTGAAAAGGAGGAGTGGGCTGCAGAGCTGATTTAGCAGCTAGTAGAATTCTCATCAAGGCAGGCTGAGGACATGACCCTGCCAACCTTAGACCCCTCCTCGAGCAAGACTCACATTGATATTTGGAAAAATCTCTCTTGCGGGTTGACTTGTCAACCAACCATATGGGGACGTGGAGGAGTGATGGGTTTGGAATTCATAGTGGGTCCTTGTCAATAAAATCTTTGCTTCCGATCCTTGTTGGTCCTGACATGCATGAGGCTTCATTTCTCAAAGGAACAGGAGCTGTGGGCCCCAGACACTATAGGCCGGTATCATGTGGTCAGAAATTGACATCTGCTTGTTAAAAGAATAATAAACGTAAACCCTAAAATCTTTGAGGGGGTGTGTAATACTTTGAGCACACTGCCATTTTTCAAACTTTGGAGGAACTTGTTCCGAGATAAGAAACTCAGGATCTGCATCAAAAGGACAAAAAAAAAGAACCAACCTCGGTGCCTAGGGGTGGCGCACCATACAGCTTCATGACTTCATGCCGGGGTTGTACTGGAGAAGAGTCAGATCCACTGCACTGCCAGTCTATGCAGAATAGCAATTTTAACTCTTCCAGATCCATGGTGGTGCACAAGGGAGGCCAGACACAGGTTAATGGGGCCACTGGTCAGCAAAGCCTACAGGGCCCCATTGTGTTGTTAGAAGTCGTCTGCTTCTCACAGGTTTGTAGAGAAAGTGTATGCTGGCTTGTGTGTGTGCGCAACACAACTGCTGTACACTCTTTATCAGCCAATCATCCAGGTATGGTAATACATGGCATTCGCAGGTGCGTGGCCTCTACTTCAAGGCATTTTGTAATAACTCGAGGTGTGGTGGTGACCCTGAATGGCAGCACTTTAAACTGATAATGTTTGCCACTTACCACAAACTGGAGGGTTTGTATACCTATGTATATACATTTCTTGGGAGCAAGGCATGAGTTGCCAAAAAAACACATCCCCACTGTTGGATGGACTGCAATCAGACCAGAGATTCTGCCCCCTCCTCCCATTCTCATTGATAGGCTTCATGATAATTACAATTATCTGTCTCAAAACTCTTATGTAGATTGCAAATCTAACCACAGTATCCCACATACCTTCTTTCTCTGTCTAAATCCTCTACTGAAACAGATTCTGTGGAATTGGAAAGCCCTTAGCATGTCGATGAATACAAATTGCAAATCTACCTTTTTTATACTGATTATTCATTCAATGTTTTTGAATATATAAACCCTATATATTCATTACTCAACAGTACTGCAAAATAATACAAAGGAAGATTAAATCATATTTATATATCAGAAGAAGTTCTGTTCACGCTATGACAATTTCCCATGTCCCTTTTTTTGTGGCCTGTTATATGCTAAAACAAATACATTTGGATGTGGTTGAGAGGGGTCATCCACAGTTGAATCTACATTTTATTCTCAATAGATGAGGGACAATTTGCACCCTTGGTTATCGTGTACGTGCCAAAGTGATCAGATAGGGTTAGGGTTGTTCGAGCCATTTTCACTCTATCGCCTCAAAAGTACCAGCTCAGCCAAAGACAAGGGTCTCGTATCTGGTGATAAGGGCAGGGTTGGATCACAGTTTTGTACTAGAAAAGGATATAAGCAGACCCTTTTTGAGTGGTCACAAGACTCCTCCATATTCTGGACTCTACAATCAGCACAATTCCATTAATCGTTCTTTGCATGGGTGTTACTCTTAGTTTCCAGTGGCATACGAGGCACAACAAAGAAACCATCAAGGAAATCAACAAACAGTGCTTTGAGTGAGAGGTTCCCCCTGGGATATCAATAGCATTATGCTACCATTATTGAGGGTTGAAAAGGGTGTGGGCTGTAGGACTGAAGTGTGTCTTAGATCACAGAAAAACATGTATCAAGAGTAGGGGTGGGCAGAATTTGTGAAATTCACTTTTGCAAATTATCGCGAAAGTGCTAAAAATCTCCGCAAACACGCGGAAATATCGCGAAGACGCAGAAGTTTTTTTTCCGCCCGTTCACGGTATTTTCTGCGTGGTCGCGGCTCACAAACTTACCCACGCGGTTGCTCAGTGTATTTAAGAGAGGCCACATACAGTTCAAGATGCAATTCCTGAGGGGTAAAGGAGGAGTTTAATGATCTTTGTGTAGTAATGTCCTGTATGAGGCTTAGATTTAGGAGAGGACAGGTGAGATGGGGCGGTAGTCCAAATGTTCCCACCCTATTATAGGAAGTGTGTTTATGTTGTAACACT
The DNA here is from genome assembly GCF_964204655.1 of Triturus cristatus. Classification (NCBI taxonomy): domain Eukaryota; kingdom Metazoa; phylum Chordata; class Amphibia; order Caudata; family Salamandridae; genus Triturus; species Triturus cristatus. Next base: position 164,843,492 of record NC_140585.1, read on the forward strand.
GGATTCTTATCTAAACTGCTCAAATTTGAAAAATGCCTCAGCATTAATCCAGCGGATCTAGTGTGGTGAGTTCTTTGTCAGTTCACTCCTTCTATTGTGTTGAGTTATACCTTATCTGTATCTCTGTATTATGGCAGGAATGTACTAATGGGTTCAAATGTATAGTCATATTTGTGCATTTCCATTTAGCGACTAAGAAATGAGTTATAAGGTTGAGTTTTCAAAGCAAGGGTCTGTTTGGCAGAGTATATGGAGTCATGCCCAAAGTATTCCTAAGAAATGTTGAGATCTATAATTTCCCAAGCGAGGGACCTTCCTGTTGATGTAATCATTTGTAGTAAGTGCTGAGCTCTATGATAAGTCTCAATATGTAATAGGAAGATTTCTCCTAACTGGGCATGTCAGTACAGCTTTGAGTATTTCACACATGGTATGTCACCATTCCATGTAAAAGATCTAAATAGCCAGGCCGATTAAGGGGGGCACAGAGAGATGGAGCATTCTTAAAATGTAGGTGAATCCAGGGGCTATTGCCATCTTAATGATTTTTATCCTACTTATAGAGTTGAAGTGCTATCCATCTGTTGCATTTAGTCAAATTATCTGCAATCTATTCTAATAGGCCAGTGTTGATCAGTATGCCCAGGTACTTAATGTTGATTATTATTCACCTGAAGCGAAGTCCTGATTAACCCTGGGCATAAAACTCTGCTCCGCTTGCAGAGTTTACGGAGTTTTAGCAACTGCTTGTTTCATGTTTGTGTTGGCACACCCAAAATGCTTTTTCATATGGAAGTGACTGACCGAGCCATTTGCGAGCGCCCATGTGATTTGCTAGGCAGTAGTATGGTCCCGCGAGAGATGGTGGTGCCAACCCGTCATTCGAGCGCACCAGCACACTCCCAGCGGCAGTTTTGTGAAGAAGGCGATCCCAAACACGAAGGATCTACCGCAACTGCAATCTGGAGAAGGTTCTCTGCCCGAGCAGTGTCATATCGTCCTCCAAATGACTATTTGGAGTAAAAAAAAACTCCTCAAATTGACATTTGGCTATACTTGTTTGTGCAAGGATTCCTTTTTCTTTTTTCTTTTTTTTTCAAGAGGAAGGAAGCACCCCAGATCTTCCAACTTCCTGTTCCTGTTCAGCAGACTCCTCCCAGTGCTTTGTCTATCTCCTGGTCACTTTTCAGATTTAGAGCTGCATAATATATCATTAGATTTGAGGACTTTGAATTTGAGATTTCACAAGTAAGATGGCAAACTGGTGTTGTTAGTTTGACTGGGGCCATGCATCTATATTTATCCGTACTTTTCATTGATTTTTTACAATTTATTGTGGTGGGTGGCCTGTAGTTTCAGTAGGGGCCTAGTTGTTTCTTTTTAAGTAATTTTTCTTCTTTTATAAAGGAAACATGTTGCACATTTCACTACATTTTCTCCATGTTTTGCTTTTGAAATGTATTTTCAATATTTTTTTATTTACTATGTAGCCCAGTAGACTGCTAATAGGCCTTTCTCAGCCAATAGGCCCAGATCTACTCATGGGTGCATAAAAAAACTGTTTCTGTGGTGTCTGTTGAATTAAAACACCATTTAGGGCATGGATGGCATTGGAGTGAAATACAAAATGTGTTTTTTGTGGTATTTCACTTTTTTCATGAGATGTGTTGTTTAGCATGTCCCCTTTGTCTGGCCAGTGTGTGAGTGTGGTTGTAATAGTAGACCCCAGCATTTGCCTTGGCTCTCCATGTGGTAAGGAAGGCAGACAGTGTGCTTCTGCCATAGGCCTGCATGCCTTCTTTGTGTTGGCTTTGTTTTCATGCTGGTTGTAGTTTTGCAAGTAGGCCAGGAATGCATTTGTCTTGGTTCACCAGGGTGATGTGGCAGGGGAAATTTGGTAAAGTCTGTGTCCTCCTTAGGCTTACTTGTGTTAATGGATTTCATGTCCTCCTGCTTGTTGTTGTTATGATGCTACCAAAGTGGCTGGTGGCCATTATGTGAAAGCAGTCAGTGTGCTTTTGTCATAGGCCTGCATGTCTTCCTGTGAGAAGTTGGCCTGATATATGCTGTCCACTACGTATAGTGGGCACCTTGTATCAGTCCAAACAACCCCTTATGGTGATAGGTTAAAGACAACCTTTATTGAAAGTTATCCTAGTGGTAGCTATGGAGAGCAGCCTTCAGGCTAAGTCTTGAAGGAATGTAAAACAGCTTTTACCAGTCTATAATCTCTTGAATGACCAAATGAAAAGACAACCACACCAGGTATATATTTAAAATATATGTATTTAAGATAAAACACACCCCTCTAGTCTCTTTATGAGGCTGGAGTTTAAAGTACTTAAGTTACAACTCAGTATTCAACAGTAAAGCACAAATACACGTTTGGGCCCTAGGGGTGTACCAAACCATACACCAATAAAGTGGTATAAGAACCACAACTGAACTAGACACAAGGCATAGAGCCTGTAGAAGTGCTTGGACCACAAGGAACCACCCAAGGTAGTGACACAGGGGACCCACGGGGAATGCGTGCAGTGTGAGAACACAGCCGCGAATCGCCATTAACTTCTATGGGGAAAGTCGCGGTTGGAAATTAAGAGTTTAAGGACACTTAGAGGATGACTACGATCGAACCCTTTAGGACTTGGAGGTGTCTAGGGCCAACACCCACGAGAGCTCCGGAGTACTCGAATTACCTCACCCAGGGAAGCCGGGTGCATAGGTGTCAAATGGTGTCGGGTCACGTCGCTGTTTTCAATGGAAGCTGCTCAGGAAGTGCTGATGACGTGAAGAGGTGAAGTGTCCAGCGAGATCCAGGCCTGGATCTAGGATGGAAGGAACCTGAAAGCAGAGGGGACAGAGTCTGGGTCAGTGACCAAGGGCACGATAGTTCAATGCCCACAGATGTCGGGTGCTTCAGATGAGTTGATGGGTGTCTTGACTCTTCACAAAAAAGGGGGTGTCCAAGTGCACACCAGTCTTCATGCAGGATTTTTAACACATTTGTCTTCTTTCACAAACTTTTATTCATAGTGTTCCACAATATTTTATTCCACTTCTTCAATTTTTACACTGTCACATGGGAGATGCTCTGTATTGTTATATCTAATACTACAGATATGCCACTCCAGGCCTTTTTCTGCAGCAAGACTGTATACAGGTGTTCATAAATGATAAGTGTAATTCCCAATGCATTTCGGGCTATGATACCGCCCTTCCTCAGGGGTACACTACAAATTGAAAAAACATTGACTTTAGATAGTATGTTTAGGTCATAATACATGCAAAACATTATCAAAACTTCACTTCATGCGTACCTAATTTTTTATTTTTTTTTGTCTTTTTTTGTTTTTTAAAACCCGGTCCTTGACGTTTTCCCTTTAAAACGTAACTACACGCTTCCAACAGGATGCCCAAACAAGATTCTCACCATCAGAATGGTTTTACCCACCCCTTAATTTAATCTTTCAACCAACCCCAAACAAAACCATTCCCGATCGATTAGTTATACAAAATGTTATCAGTGAACTTCCACCATAAACCTTTCGATAGCGTACTCTCCCTTCGCACAATCGGGTAACCCTTTTAACAGCACCCTCATCTCCTCCATGACCCATCACCCCCCTTCCTTCATTCCAAGTAACCACCTTAACCCCTCTGGATTAAATCACATCGGGACATGCCCGTACCTGACTCTGTTTGCTTCATACTCTTGTGTTGATTTTCTTCCGTGCAAGTGTGAAAACCTAAAAACCACTCTCAACTACCCGTTTTAAACATTCAAAACGACCCGCCCGTTCGAATCAACCAATTATATTTCCATTATCATGCCTACATCACCCATAATCCTCCATTACAAACCCTGCGATCACTCAAACTCCCCAACCCTAACTGTTGGATCTAAAAACCTGTTTCCATGTGCAGCCTCCTTGGGCACTCCCACAATTACCCCTCCCACCCTTAGATGTCATCTACCACGTCAAGCCAAAGATTTAACATGTTATTACCAAATAAAGTACACTTAAAGCATATTTGATAACTGCCATTTGTCTTAACTGACATAAGTTGCATAGTTCTAAACTTAAATGTCTCTGCATGTACGAAACCAAACCTTCCGTCATGTTTCTTCTTAGGAATAGTTCAAAACTTTCCGTTTCAAAGATTCTATCGTCTCTCATGTGACACAATCCAATTTATTTCAAGATATTATAGTAATCCATGGGTGCAACTTGTGCAAGAGGGCAGCCAGAAATACATTACACAAAAAAGGGGGTGTCCAAGTGCACACCAGTCTTCAAGTTTTCTTTTTCAGCAAAAGTTTTATCCATTTTCATCTTTATGCGTGCAGCCCAGAATCGTGGTCTGCCCTATTACCACGTGGTGATGAAACATGATCAGAGGCTGGGATAGACTCCAGTGCCGGACGCACAGCTGAGTGCAAAAATCATGCAGAATTTTTAACACATTTGTCTTCTTTCACAAACTTTTATTCATAGTCCTTCACAATATTTTATTCCACTTCTTCAATTTTTATACTGTCACATGGGAGATGCTCTGTATTGTTATATCTAATACTACAGATATGCCACTCCAGGCCTTTTTCTGCAGCAAGACTGTATACAGGTGCTCATCAATGATAAGTGTAATTCCGAATGCATTTCGGGCTTTGATACCGCCCTTCCTCAGGGGTACACTACAAATTGAAAAAACATTGACTTTAGATAGTATGTTCAGGTCATAATACATGCAAAACATTATCAAAACTTCACTTCATGCGTATCTCATTTAAAAAAAAAAAATTTTTAAACCCGGTCCTTGACGTTTTCCCTTTAAAGCGTAACTACACGCTTCCAACAGGATGCCCAAACAAGCTTCTCACCATCAGGATGGTTTTACCCACCCCTTAATTTAATCTTTCAACCAACCCCAAACAAAACCATTCCCGATCGATTCGTTATACAAAACGTTATCCATGAACTTCCACCATAAACCTTTCGATAGCGTACTCTCTCTTCGCACAAACGGGTAACCCTTTTAACAGCACCCTCATCCCCTCCATGATCCATCACCCCCCTTCCTTCATTCCAAGTAACCACCTTAACCCCTCTGGATTAAATCACATCGGGACATGCCCGTACCTGACTCTGTTTCTGTCTTGACTCTTCAGCCACGAGGTCCAGGAGGTGCTGATGACAACCAGGAGCTAGAATTGAGCTGTCCCACAAAGTCTGTCGAGTGTTGCTGTGTCGGCAACCAGATTGGACCCAACAAGCCTTGGCAACAGCAAGTCACTTGGAAACAGACAAAGGACATTGGTGCACATCAGCAAGGTCTGGGGGACTCACCCAGCAAGGGTATGTTGGGACATATCTTGAGCAACCAGGAAAGCCCAATCAGAAGAGGAGTCGACTTCGTGGGGACCCACTAGCCAATGGGCTAGCGATCGCAAAGGAGCCTCAAGCAGTCACACTAGAAACTGGCCCACGGGTCACTCATGGAGTGGAGGCCAGAAATCTTCGGTGCTGGAGGTGCTCAAGGCTGGGGCTACTCAGAGCCCAAATTACAACTTCCAGGAAGACCAGAAAGATGATGGATCAGCAAAAGATCACCGTGTCCAGGGGTCACAGTTCTACGTCACCCATGATAGCCACGGGCCCCTGCTTTGCTGTGGACTCAGGGTAGCCTCGGGAAAGTCTGAAAATCCACCTCTGGGGATACAGAGACTTCGGCATCTGGCGGGAGCTTCAGAATTGCAGACCAGACAGTTGCTTCTTTGGTGCCTGCCAAGCAGGGGAGTCACTCCTTGACCCCAAGGGAAATTTCTTCAGTCTTCTAGTTAAAGTAGAACGTCGAAGGTCCAGGATATATGTTGCAGAGTTTCGACCAGGGTAATCTGAAGTCGCAAGGACTGGGTTCCCATACTTATACTAAGTTTGGGGGTTGGACATACTCTAGGGACCCACCTATGGGAGGGTTTGGAAATAGGGGTGGTTACACCCATTTACTTTGTCCAGTTTCACACCAGAGCAGGGGCAGGTAGCCCCTGCAACCGGTTTGAACTGGACTATGCACAGGGACACCAAGTGTGCCCCCAGTGCAGGACTTCAAAGCACCAGAGAGTGCTCCCGCCCAGCCCCAATACACGTCTGCCTGTCTGGGGAGGTGGTTACACCTCCATGGGATAGGAAACCTATTGTCTAGGCCTCCCCTGCCGGAGTTTCGGTCAGCAGCAGGAGGCCAGACCCGTGTCTGTGGCAGTGGCATCCATTTTGTGATGCCAGGGCTTTAGAAAGCCTTTACCGGGTTCGACCAGTGTGAACATGTCTCTCCCTCTAGAAGGGTGGAATGCTACCTCCGCCACCAGAACTGGTAGGGGGTAGTATTCCAAAGCGTTTGACACCAAACACGACATGTTTCCGCGCAGCATGTCCAAAGTTAGCATTTACCGCATGGTTATAATGCACTTAAGAGTATATGGTCAGGCTGTACCACAAACAGCATCAGAGGAGGTACTCCGATCGCTGCAGAGGGGCTCTGCTCATGCAGGGGCACCCTCTCACATAAAAACCAAGCACACTGCCTTCAGGATTGTTAAGGCCTGCCATAGGAGTGACTTATAGGTTTTATATGTGTGTGCAATGGTAGTGATAGAGGTTGTCTATACCACTGTAAGGGGTGCAAGCACCACCTTACCCAGGCTGTAGTAGCAGACCTGTGGTGTCATTTTGGAGTGCTTCCCAGGGTGGCATAATACATGCTTCAGCCCCTGGTAGGCCTCTGAGGTACCTATGCCCTAGGTACATAGTATACCATATACTAGGGGCTCATAAGGCACTCCAGAATCCAATTAGAAATGTACCTAATGTATATGGAAGCCATTTTATAGAGGAAGCAGCTAGGCTGGGGTCCTGATTATCAGGGCCACAGCCAGACTAAGGTCGGAAAACAGTGAAACTCCAGCAAAAAGTGGGGGTACCCATGTGAAGCAGATCCTACTCTTCTACACTTCCCTTTGTCCTTTTTGGCTTATTGCTTCTTGTTGTGGTGGCCTGGCCATGTGGCTGGTGGCCTTTTTGTGAAGGCAGTGAGTGTGCTTTTGCCATAGGCCTGCATGTCTTTCCTTTGTTCCCCTTGGCCTATTGATTGTTGTTGCGGCCTGGCCATGTGGCTGGCAGCCATTTTGTATGTTTAGCCAGTGTGCCCATTTGCTATATACTTGCATGGATGGGTTATCAATGAAATAAGCATCTTTATATATGTTTACATTTTTCAAATTCTTTTGTTATATTCACTATTTTTTTTATTTTTCAAATTCTTTTTTGTTATTTTTTTCCATTTCTTTTTCAATTCTTTTTTTACTTTCAGTTTCAAAGTAACATGATGTGCACAACAGTATTTATTGTCTGGGGATTGTTCCATTCCATTGTCATTTGTCAGCTGCAGCTCCCTGAGTGCCACATCCATTCCCCGTCGCGTGATGCACAATGCCAAACCATTACAGTTGTCTTTTTGTTCTTCTTCTTTCCGATCCTTCCTGAGTGTACTAGACTGTATAGTAAACTATGAAAACCCTTGTTGGTGTCAAAGTCTCATAAATAATTACACTGTATTGTTAATTTTGTTTAATAACCGAGGTAACACTAATATGGGTGACCACACACTAAATTATATATTATATTATTTGTTGGTACTAGTAATTATTGAACTACAACAATGTCACATGTTACTGTTGTTCTTCTTGCTTCTTTGCTGTTATGTGTACAAGATGAGGAAATAACATCACCCATTTTACTGCCAGAGATAAGAAGTGTGCCCTGCGCACAAAGTCACATGACTTGTGAACACAGAAAATCCTTCTACTTATGAATCTAAAGCAAGTGCCGCTGCGTGCTAACTGACAGCTTCAAAGTAGCCCCAAAGAAAGGTATCAGTACCAAGAAAGTCAAAGTTGCCAGTATGAAGAAGAAGGCACTGCCACTTACCACCACCAATATGTCACCAAGTACCTTTTTTGGGAAACCAAAACTTTCGCCTGCAGCAGCTGTCTCCAGGGAAAAAGCTGGGAGCAGCAGTCCCCACATCAGTGGACCCACCCCACCAACTTAGGCCGAAGCCCATGTCTGTTGCAGAGGCAGCCAGTCTAATTATGACAAGGCCCACAAGCAGCGATGTTGAAATTGACTTATCGCAGAGTAGTAGCCAATCAATGCAGGAAACTCAGATATGTGGGCAACAACAGCCGCAACCACCACCAATACTAGTAGTTCATCCCGAAGTAGGGGCAGTTCAGGAGATTGAGCTTCCTGATGATGAAGAAGAGCAATCCACTCTTTCAGAGGATCCATTGTCTTCCAGATACCCTGCAAGGAAAAGGAAGGTTAGTCCATCAACTTCTTCTCCAAGCACCCCTTCTGATGATCTTGACACCACTTGGATCCCACCTCCGTCTGAGAGTGAGACATGTCACACCCACAAGACAGGGCGAGGAAAATGGAAGATTCTGGAAAGTCTTAGAGTTATGGAGGTAGGTGTAGAAGAGGAGGATGATGACAAGCCAGTCATCATGGACGTTAGCCCCTCCCCAGTGGAGACCGACATCACCCTATCCTAAATTGCTGTGAGGGATCTGCCGCAGATACCACCAACACAGATACCACCAACACCACCTCCAGCTGCCACATTTACAAAGTCCCGGCAGCGACCAACATCCACCACATCAGCCTCAGGAGAAGTAGGCACTGTAGAGAGTCAGACATCATGCCCACCTACCAGTTCATCCGACATTGCAATTGGCACCAGCAGCATCAGAAAGTTTACCTTTCCAGCTTGGGACTTCTTCTTGGTTAGCCAGAAGGAGGTAAACATTGCCATACGCTCAATTTGTGGAGTCGCTGTTAGTCGGGGTAAGCTATGGTACCCGAGACCAAACATCCCATATGAGAAAACACCACTTAATCCAGTGAGAGGTGCACCTTAGCGGCCAAAAAATTGCAAGTGTTGTGGGTGAAGGGGATGAAGACCCGATCACGGTGGAACATGAAAAAGAGGGAGACATTTTATCTGGTACACAAAGCAGACTTATCTCCAGCAGTGCAGTGGTACCGCCCACATCATCATCATCAGTGTCGCAATGGCACAAGAATCAGGTCGAGACACCAAGGGGTCCAAGGCAAGAGAGTACCACAACAAAAAAAGTGCATTGAGCCTAACAATATCTGGTCTCAAAAAGTCACCTGCATCAGTTGGTCTAGAAAAGAAACAAATCCAGGCTACCATTCTCAACATGTATAGGCCGGAGGGGCAGTATGAATGCAACCACCCAATGGCACGTTTGTACAACGCAAAGCTGGCTAAAATGTTAGCGCTGGACCATCTCCCTTTTTCTTTTGTGGGAGGGGTGTTTTTTTTTTTATTTGTGGCAGCCATCTGCTCAAAATGGAAGGTTCCCAGCCAGTCCTATTTTGCCAGAGTTGCTGTTCTAGCACTACATCACGATTTGCTGGAATTGCTTGGACAAGCTTTGCAGCAGAGTGCTGTTCACACTATCCACCTGACAACAGACATGTGGATCAGTTGCCAAGCAACTGATTACATGTGCATCACTGCACACTGGATCTCTTTTGTGGGTGTTGGAGAAAAGACATCTGCTGGTGTTCACACTGCTTACATTTTCAATGACGCTCGGAAGCATGCTACAGTAGCCATGTTTACCATGGAGAAATCCTGTACTGCTGCAAATATTTTGGAAGACACTAAGGTCTTTGAATGACTGTGACTAAAAGGGATTGACATTGGTTTTGTTGCCACGGACAATAGCAGTAATATAGTTAGGCCATGGCTGATGGTGGCTTGTTCTGGGTACTGTGTTTCGTGCACTTCTTAACATCATTGTTCAAGACTTTCTGAAACAAAAGACCAAGTCAGCAACTTACCGACCACCTGCAGAAGAATCCACCCACATTTCAGCTATTCTCTTAAAGCCCGGAAGCAGCTGAGGATCATTCAACGTGATAATAGAATGCCAGTTAAAGCACTCATCCAGGTGGTGCCAACCTGTTGGAACTCAACTTATTACATGCTTGCATGTCTGTTTGAGCAGTACAGACAAATCAATGAAAATATCGTGCAAAGAGGGGAGGGAACTGTGAAAGGCATCCTTGAAATGGACCAATTGGGCCCAGTTAAATGCCTGACAGAGATGCTGATTCCTTTGAGGTATTCACATGTGAAGTCAGCAAGGAGGACTGTACCATGTGCCAAGCTATCCCATTGTTGCACATGCTACAGGAACAGATAAAGGAGGTGTGGAGGAAAAAAAAAGAAGCATATGAGTTGTTGGAGAGCTTAATCCTTTGCTTATCTCAAAATATAAGGGTGAAAAAAAGGCATTGTGTCATCCAACCACTACATTTGGCGGGCAATTCTTGGTCCAGGGTACAAAATATTACTGGACACTTTTATTCCTTTTTCAGACGGGATGTTGCCAACTAAAACACTTGGGTAGCTGTGCAAGCCAGTCAGTTAGAAAAAGAACAGCGGCGAATTAGAGTCCCACTCCTGCAGGGCACAACAAGTGCTGCAGGGCAGCCTTCAAGTTCAACTTCAGAGAGTGAGGGCAGTGCAGTTGGCTCACAGCAGCCACAACCATAAACATCAGCAAGAACAATGACATTCACAACAACAACAAGAACATGAGCATCATCCCCAAAATCAGCAAAGGAATGGTTTCTATTGGCAGGGTTTAAATCCTCTGTCCGAAACGATGAGGGTCAAATATGTGTGCACTGATGAATACAAAATTAATACATATAATGCTAAATGTATATGTTCCACTCCACCTCCAGTGGCCCACCGATAAAACCACTCACAAACAAATAATGTATCAATCAATGGAAGGAGTGGGTAAGTAATTAATAAACAATAAATTATTGTAGTCCAAAAACTATTTTTATTGTCCAAGAGTTTCTTCCAAATAAATTTCTTTATTCTTTCACATTATTTTCAATTTGATGCTCCAACACATTTTTCGAAGTCCAAACAAACTCTTAGTTATACATAAACACCGCCAACGCGTTTCGTCCCCCTTGGGACCTCATCAGGGCTGCAAGAATAGAAAAGAAAATATCACTAATACATACATCATACATCTCTGTTCCCCAAAATCATGCTAGCAGTCAAATATATATTGTTTAATACATATATAACATCCATAGACTGCCTATATAACAATCTCAAATTTAAAGCATTTACCCAAAAACATAATCACACAGTGTTGATAAAGAATAACATCACAATTTGTCATGTTATAATCTTGACACTAATTCGCCTGTTAACCATCTCAGGACAAAGCATATTATTCATTATTCCTGAACTTTGTTGTAATTGGCTATCTAATTTCATCCTTATTATCACTGATTATTAATTTTATATAATAACCTCTCACATACCTCCTCAATAATGACGCAGTGGTATGAAGTATTAGTCATGGAGGGGTGCCAGTTTCATCATGGTCTTTTATTTTCTCATAAAACTAAAAGTTTTCTTAATAATAAGACATGATAATCAATTATTCCCTTATTACTATTTACTTTTGTATTCCATATAGCCAATCACTAATCCTCACCTCATTCTACATCAGTTCCTGTCATTTATATAGTGTCCTCCACGAAATGAATCCTATAACAATATGACACAAAAGGACCAAGTCAGTATTCCTTTCTAAACCTAATTCAACAAAGTACCGTCATGTTATATCATAATATTCATTTATATCCACGTACCTTCTCTCCTATAGCAACGACTTCCTAGTGGCCTCCACTTCCATTTGAGTATCACCACTTTACTTCGTATCTTTCACGTTTCTTTTTTATATCTTAAATTAACCAATCCCGTTCCCCACCGGTCAACTCCTTAATTATCATAAACTGTTTCCCATCAGGTCCGTAAACTACCAACCAATCAAAATCAGTATTCAGCTTGTCTCCTTCAAACGTAAAAACTGGTGTATCCTATCCAATCTAAAGTGCTTCCCTTATGTGTCATTAACCAATCATATTCCCAACTCGCTAAGCCTTTTATTTACATAGTTTACGATTGCTTCTTGCTCGGTCCGCGTAACGGTGGCCAATCAAATTTGGCGTATTACGATACTTTTTCTTCAATTAAACAATGATGTTATCTTCTCTCTTTTTAACATCAGCGTGTGAATCCGTTGCCAAAAATCCCCTCGGCGGTATATAATTAAAAAAACGCAGTGGCTTTCCCACTTCGCTAACTAGTCACAAGCGTTCTCGTCTATTCATTCCGCTAACCAATCAGATTAGTTGTGTTACATATACTTTGCCGTCAACGACATAGCGGTTAGCCAATATTGCCCATAAACAGATTCCTCATACAAATCAACACCCAAATATATTTGAGATAAAGTTTAAGCGATTATTATATTCTCCAAATAAAAAACATTGAGAATCCTGAATGGTCCTTATTAATTAAAGTACATCAACATTCTATCTGCATATCCCAAGTTTCTATCTCTTCCAAGTTTATATCATTTATCAGTCCAGATATTATTTTCAAATATCCTATTACTCAAAGATTAATACAATTTAAATCCGTGAGGACAAAGAATATGTTTATTAGTTTAGTAAATAATATATTCCTCAAAGGATGAAATGAAGTAACCGGTTATCCTACACGCTTACCATATACACCAAGGTTATGAGAATGACTCATAATAACTGTGTCCCAAATCGTCATGTGTATACAGGCCCACATTACAGCGTATTATTATCAATATTCATCATTCCAAAAAGTAATGGAGCTCTGTATCACTGTTAAGCCCTAGCTCTACTGATCTGCAATGACTTATCCATCTAGCTTTGTTTTGTCTAATCTTGAGTTCCCAGTTTCCTCCTCTTTTTCCTGGTAAGATTCTCTGCATACCATGGAACTTGATACCATTCTCCCCTGGATGTTTCTCCTTAATATGTAAATACAGTGGGGATCTGTTATCATGATTCATTATAGATCTTCTATCTTCTTGTATTCGAAGCTTTAAACTACGCTTAGTACTTTTCTATGTAGATCTTTCCACATGCGCATATTATGGCATAAATAACGCCCGCACTGTTACAATTAATGAGTTCCTTAATATTGTAGCTTCTCATGTTATTGTACATTAAGTTCTTAATCTTATTGATTCCCAAATCACACACATTACAAGATCCACAAGTAAAGAAACCATTAGGTGGCTTGGGCAACCAATTTAAATTCACATTTGCTATTGGTTCAATATAATTCCTTGTAATCATTTCTCTTATAGTAGGACTGCGTTTGTATACCACCCCAGGTTTGTCCCCAATTGCATTGATTAAACCCAGTACGCCTTTCAAAAGACCCCAATTTCTTCCCATAGCCTTAGAAATTTCATTTTTTTGTGAACAATAGGTCTTCACAAATGATATCCGCTCAACAGAGCTACTTCTATCTTTCTGTACCAGGGTGATATTTCTCTCAACCTTCATTATATTGTCCCTGGCTTTGTTAAGAATATTGTTAGGATATCCTCTCTGTTGGAGATTATCCAACTCCTTAATTAAATCAGTTTGTATACTGCAATTCCTACGTATCCTTATCATCTCCCCATAAGGTATCCCTCCAATCACTGCAACTGGGTGAGCACTTTCAGCCCTCAATATAGAATTAGTATCAGTGCTTTTTCTGAACAATTTCCTATTGATGGTATCTCCATCAATGAATAGTTCCACATTCAAAAAATGTATCCTTTCTGTACTGCATCCCACTGTAAAAGTAATTTTAAAATTATTACAATTAAGATATTGCAGATACTCGTTCAATCTCTCTCTATTTCCTCTCCAAATCATTAAAACATCATCAATCAAGCGGACCCAAAATAAAATGTAATCCATCCATTCCGAAGCACCACGACCCCAGGCATGCTCCATCTCATACCAACCCATGAACAGGTTGGCATAAGAGGGAGCAAACCTGGAACCCATCGCTGTTCCCCTAATCTGATGAAACCACTCATACTTAAATAGGAAAAAGTTATAGTTTAATATCAATTGACTCATTTCCACTAGCATCATAAAGTGGTCCCTCAAAATCGCACTGCGACTACTTAAGAAATGATTTAGTGCCTCCACACCTCTCCCATGATCAATACATGTATAGAGTCCAACCACATCTAATGTAACTAAACTCATGTCTTGTTCCCATTTAATGTCTTGCAATTTGTTTGGAACATCCATAGTGTCCCTTTTGTGAGATGGTAAGTTAGTCACCAATGGTTTTAAAAACAAATCCACAAATTCTGACAAATGTTCAGTCATACTTCCAATACCCGATACTATCGGTTTTCCTGGCAGATCTGTTCTAGATTTATGCACCTTAGGCAGAGTGTAAATAAAAAGGAAGGTGGGGTTTCTTATGTATAAATATTTAAATTCTGCCTCATCTATCATACCCTTTTCCTTCCATACAAAATGTCTTTCCAAAATATATCTGTTGGCTTGCTCAAGGGGATTAGTATGCAATTTCACATAACAACTAGTATCATTCAGTTGCCTACGTAGCTCTCTACTGAAATCCATTCCATCCATGATGACAATATTTCCGCCTTTATCGGCTTCCCAAATAACTATACTGTTATCTGATCTCAAGCTTTTTAAGGCTATCCTTTGGTCGTATGTCAAATTGTCCTTCACTTTAAATTGCCATTTATCTTTCTCATCATGATCCTCTAATTTATGAAATTCTTTAATGGTTCGTTTAACATACATGTCAATAGCAGCAAATTAAGTTCCCTGTGGTGTAAATTTGGATTTAGGCTTCAAATCACTCGTACAACTATAATATGTTGACACATTCAATAATGAGGCAATATCACCCTCCCCAAATTTCTCGCCCTCAGTCAGAGACATAAGTAATTAAATATCACGTAACTCTGCAATTGTCAAGTCAGATCTTTTAATATTGGAGCATACATTTACATTTTTATCCAATGTTGAAAAGAAACTCTTCAATTTCAATAGTCTTGAAAATTTAAACAAGTCAAGTCAAGTTGCAACGATTCACAGGAAAAAGAGATAATCCTCTTTTGAGAACATTTAACTCCTCTGAGTTCAAAGTTCTATTAGAAAGATTGATAACCTCCAATTCATTCTCCAAATTATCATTAGTGACCATACCCTCTTCAAGGGTAGTGCCTACTTCTTGACCTTGTCCTGACTGCGGGTTCCTATCCTTGTATTTCCTATGCTTCCTCCCCCTTCTTGTTCTGCAGAAACTTTTTTCTTTCCTCTTCTTATTCTCATTATTTCTTCAGAAAAAGAAGAACTTTTCGCAGGGACACCACCCACTGCTCCCAATGATATGGGGTCATCAGTAGAAGAAATACTCAAACTACTTCAGTTTACAGAGCTTATTTCACCCTGAACTGTTACTCCCCTTGTTTCTTTCAATTTAGGATTCTCATCGTAACCTTTGGCAAAAGGGAATACCCTGCCTTGATTATAATCTCTCTCATCTCTACGTATTTTACTGAGTTTCTTATCCTTGATCTGTAACTGGTGTCTATTTATGACATCCTTCAAAATAACATAATTTTTATCTGTCAATTCTGGTAAATTCATGTCCTTGATTTCTCTTTCTAAATCAGTTATCTGACTTCATTTCATCCTTTGAGGAATATATTATTTACTAAACTAATAAACATATTCTTTGTCCTCGCGGATTTAAATTTTATTAATCTTTGAGTAATAGGATATTTGAAAATAATATCTGGACTGATAAATGCTATAAACTTGGAAGAGATAGAAACTTGGTATATGCAGATAGAATGTGAATGTACTTTAATTAATAAGGACCATTCAGGATTCTCAATGTTTTTTATTTGGAGAATATAATAATCACTTAAACTTTGTCTCAAATATATTTGGGTGTTGATTTGTATGAGGAATCTGTTTATGGGCAATATTGGCTAACCGCTATGTCGTTGACGGCAAAGTATATGTAACACAACTAATCTGATTGGTAAGCGGAATGAATAGACGAGAACGCTTGTGACTAGTTAGCGAAGTGGGAAAGCCTCTGCGTTTTTATAATTATAGACCGTCGAGGGGTTTTTTAGCAACGGATTCACACGCTGATGTTAAAAAGAGAGAAAATAACATCATTGTTTCATTGAAGAAAAAGCATCGTAATACGCATCTATCTGGGTTTACGAGTAAGCATGTTTAATGCACCACTAATGTGCTTTAAACCAAAGATATACACGCTCATTATATTTATGTAGTTGACGGCAAAGTATATGTAACACGACTAATCTGATTGGTTAGCGAAATGAATAGACAAGAACACTTGTGACTAGTTAGCATAGTGGGAAAGCCTCTGCGTTTTTGTAATTATAGACCGCTGAGTGTTTTTTTGGCAACGGATTCACACGCTGATGTTAAAAAGAGAGAAGATAACATCATTGTTTCATTAAAGAAATACGTGGACCAAGCAGGAATCAATCGTAAACTATGTAAATAGAAGGCTTAGCGAGTTGGGAATATGATTGGTTAATGACACATTAGAGAAATGCTTTAGATTGGATAGTTTATGAAAATTAAGGAGTTGACCGGCGGGGAACGGGATTGGTTAATTTAAGATATAAAAAAGAAACGTGAAAGATACGAAGTAAAGCGGTGATACTCGAATGGAAGTGGAGGCCACTAGGAAGTCGTTGCTATAGGAGAGAAGGTATGTGGATATAAATGAATATTCTGATATAACATGACGGTACTTTGTTGAATTAGGTTTAGAAAGGAATACTGACTTGGTCCTTTTGTGTCATGTTGTTATAGGATTCATTTCGTGGAGGACACTATATAAATGACAGGAACGGATGTAGAATGTGGTGAGGATTAGTGATTGGCTATATGGAATACAAAAGTAAATAGTAATAAGGGAATAATTGATTATCATGTCTTATTTATTTAGAAAACTTTTAATTTTATGAGAAAATAAAAGACCATGATGAAACTGGCACCCCTCCATGACTAATACTTCATACCACCGCGTCATTATTGAGGAGGTATGTGAGAGGTTATTATATCAAATTAATAATCAGTTGTTAGACCTGGCATCTTTGGCGTGGTTACCCCTGACTTTTTGCCTCTACCTCCTGTATTTTTGATGCTATGCTGGATTTCGATTTTGCTGGTTTAGATGCTTTGGGCACTTTGCCACTGATGATCAGCGTCAAAGTGCAAGTGCTCCCTTGGTAAATTGTTGTATTGATTGGTTATCCATGATTGGTATATTTGTTTCACCTGTTAGCCCCTAGTAAAGTGCACTGCGTGTGCCAGGGCTGGTGATTCAAATGCTACTAGTGGGCTGCAGCACTGATTGTGCCACCCACAGGAGTAGCGCTAAAATGATGTCTTAGGCCTGCTTGCAGTGCCTATGTGCAGTCCAGGACTGCCATGTCGACCTGGCCAGTGCACCCACTGACCAGGCCTTATCCTTCCCTTTCTGTACATGTCAGGCATCCCTATGGTGGCCCTAGGTACCCCCCTGGGCTGGGTGCAGTGTATCTGAAAGGTAGGGCATGTACTAAGGTGTGTAACATGCCCTGGTAGTGAATTACAGCCATTTTCGTTTTTCACTGCTGAGAGGCTATCTTGCCCATAGGATAGAATGGGGAAGGCTGTTTACATGCCTATCTTCCCATAAGGGCAAGATAGAAAATCCAAGTTTGGTATCTCTGTGTTCAGAATTTAATTATACATCTTTTTAGCAAGATGGTTTTTAAATTCACTGTGTGGGAATAGCACTTTTTAGAAAGTAGCTATTCTCCTGTTTAACCTTCCTGTGTGCCTGTGTGCTGGTTGGCTGACTGGTGTCAGGTGATGTGCTAGGTGGCTCCAGGAGCCTGGATGAGTCAGCAGCAGGGTGAATAGGGAGATCTGCTTTAGATGGGTGGGAGGAGTAGTCCCTGGGTCTGAATAGGGCTGCCCCTGACAAACACAAAGCTGGCTCCACCCCCTGCTGGCCAGGCTGAGGACTCTGCCTCTGCTGGCACAAAGAAGGCTCCACCTCCTGCTGAGCGTCTAACGACCCTGCCCCTCACTCTGAAAGGAACCAGGTGCTCCAGAGCAGAGCACACCCAGGAACCGGTTTGAGCAGGGGAATCCCCCCACTGGAACAAAGAGAGACAAAGACTTGGAGGGGTATAAGAAGAGGACCCCAGACACCTAAAACTTTAGATCACTTTGGAACTAAGAAGAAACCTCTGCCAAGGAGAAAGCTGGAAGAAACTGAAGAGGAGAAGACTGCCTGCTTGCTGTTTTGCTTTGCTGCCAAGGAGAGGGGAAGGACTTTGCTGTGTCCCCTTCTTTTGATTCTGATCTCCAAGGGCCTGAGAAGAGCTGGCTCCCTGTTAAGAAGTCCCAGGAACAAAAGGACTTCACCACCAGCTCCCCTGGAACTCTGCTGAGAGAGTTCTGACCTGCCTTGGAGTGCTTGCCCAGTCTTGGGGCCTCAGGAGGTCGTTTTGCTGTGTTTGGGAGCTGGGAAGCAGAAGCGTGAACAAGAGTGCCTGGTACCCAACGCATCATCCGATTGCGTGTCGCAAGACGAGAGTGCGTGGAAAATTTCATCGCGGCACCATCGCAACACGCAGGGTCTCCGCATCGCCGAGTGCGTCGAGCATCGTCCCGAAGCGTGAAGCTTCCTGCCATTGCGAGGGTTGTCGCAGAACCAGTTTGCGGGCCGCACCACTGCCGGTGCGTGAAAAGTCTCCAATCGCTGCGTGCGTCGACGCAGAGTCCCGTTCCGTGGCGCATCGAGAGTTGCGGCGCCGGAAGGCAACGCTGCGCCACGCATCGCACCACATCGAAGAGTGTCGCATCGAACCTGTGCGTGAAGCTTCCCCCTAAGAAACCTACGCAACGAAAGCCAAAGGTATCGCATCCTCCCCCTACAGATCGGAGCCGGCGCATCCACCTCTGCTGCGTGAAGCAGGGCTGCTGCAAAGCCTCCCCAGGATCTCAGGAGCATCGCATCGCTTTTGCCATCTTCCTTGTTATAGCTTTTGGGAACCTTATCGCAACTACAGGTACTGTTGGGCACGAAAGTGTCGCATTTTGTGCATTGAGAGCCGCATTGTGCAGGACACTGACCTTGACATCCTGGAGTACTTTCTGCAAACTCTTGAACTATCCTTAAAGTAACCTTTTTGAATTATATGTTGGTTTGTCTGTAATATTTGGTCTTGTGAAGTTTTTAGTAAAGATTCCTTATTTTTCTAAAACTGGTGTGGAGTAAATCTGTGGTGTTTTCACTGTGTTACTGTGAGTGTTGGTACAAATACTTTACACATTGCCTTTGATAGCCTAGACTGCTCAGGCCAAGCTACCTAGAGGGTGAGCAGGGGTTATCTTAACAGTGTATCCCCCTTTCCCTGACTAGAAGCAAGGGTCCCTACTTGGACAGTGGTACCTACCCTGCCAACTAGAGACCCCCAGATCTAACATTGGTGGTCAGCGGTGAGGATTGAACTGGTATTTGTACTTGACCCACAGTAATTGGTGTACATCACTAGGAGTGCAGACCAATAGACAACCACATACTGTATTATTTTTGATTCCATTTTTGAGTAACTCTTCAAGAGCATCAAGTGAGAGGGCAGAATTGGAGTTTTCCATTGCGGATCTGTATTCGTACAAGGCTGAGGAGCTCAAACAATTCTGCAAAGACCGTGGTTGCTCTTTTAAAAGCGGAGCTAGAAAGGATGTGCTACAAAGAGTCCTGAAGGCCTGGTGGGAGGCCCAAGAGGAAAGTGATGCAAATGAAGAGGATGGTTTTGTTCCCCAAGATCTGCCTGTGGGCAGACCAGTCTCAAGGGCTGGCAGCTCCCATTCCAGTAGGGGACTCACTCCAGAGGAGTTGGAGGAGAATCAAAGGGTGAGAAACCATGAATTGGAAATTATGAAAATGAAAATGAAGCAATCAGAAGTAGACAAGGCGGCGGAGGAGAGCAAGAATGCCCGTGCCTTGGAGGAGAAGAAATTGCTTCTGGCTCATGAAGTGAGCATGAGAGAACTGGACATCAAGGCCAAGCAGGTGGAGTCCGGTTCAAATGGTGGCAGCGCACAGCCAGTGCAGGGGGGTAAAGTATATATCCCCAAAGATTTAGTACAGAATTACAATAGGAGTGAAGATATCTATGCCTGGTTTACATCGTATGAGATAGCATTAAGAATGAATGGTGTGCCTGAACAGCATTGGGGGGCGGGCCTGTGGAAACATTTTGAGGCTTCTGGGAGGAGTGCTCTAGAGCCCTTAGAATTAGCAGGTGCCATGACCTATCCCAATATGAAGGAGGCCCTATGTCTCAGGTATGGACTTACTCCAGAGCAGTATAGACTGCAGTTTAGAAATTCCAAGAAGAAAGAGTCTGAGACTTGGATGAAGTGTGTGAATCTGTACTCGCGGGCACTGGAAGGTTGGATGAAGGGCAGCAAGGTAACTGATTATAAGGGGTTGTTACATTTAATTAGTTGGGAGCACTTGAGTAGTCTATGTGTTCCAGAGCTGCGCCAGCATCTTTTAGATAGCAAGTTGACGGACCCCATTGAGCTTGCTAAGGAGGCAGACCGCTGGACCAGTACCAGGGTCCACAGAGGAATTGTGGGTACCGTTGCCAAAGGTGGGCAGGGTCCCCAGCAGAAGAGTGGGGGGGACAAGGGTAACCAAAAGGAGTTCTCACAAGGGCCCCAAAATAGTTCCCAGGGTAACCAGTCCCAGCCCCCCAAGTCCAAACCCAAACCAACCTGGCCCCCTAAGGGCAGGTCGGATAACAAGGGTCCCATTAAGTGTTATCACTGTCAGGAATTGGGTCACAAGTCTCCTGTGTGTCCCAAGAAATCCCAGGCACCCACTGGTGCTCCAACACCGGGTATAGCTAGTGTAGCTTTTGGGGGGGATTTAATTTCTAGTGATTTGGAGGGTTTAGCAGTTATGTCCCTTGTCTCTTTAGGAGACACAGAGATGGTCCAGGAACCCCCTGTCCCTGATAACACTAAGAAGTACAGGCAGTGGGTGACCATCAATGGGAGGAGGGTGGAGGCTCTCAGGGACACTGGAGCCAGTGTGACTACGGTCAGGTGTCAGTGGGTCCCTGAGGAGCTGATCATTCCAGACGTACTTCACCCAGTAGTGTCCGCTGACAACTCTGTGCGCCTTTGCAAGGTAGCACATGTTCCCTTTGAGTGGGGGGGGGTCTCAGGTCCTCTCAAAGTTGTTGTGAGTCCATCCATGCCAGTAGACTGTCTGCTAGGTAATGACCTGGAGAGTTCCCCGTGGAAGGAGGTGGAACGCCAGGCTCATTTGGAGATGTTGGGTTTGCCTGAGTGGGTCTGTGTGACCACCCGGTCCATGGCAGCCAGACAGGGTTGTGAAGCAGACCTGGAGCCTGAAACAGTGGCCCAGGTCCCTGCCAGAAAGAGGAAGGACAGGGGGCGTGGTGCGTCCACCCCCGCTGTTCCCACGGTCCAGGAAGGAGCAGAACCTACGGGGGATGCCCTGGAGCCTACAGGGGAACAGGTCGCTGAGCTGGGAGACATACCTGAGCTGACCCATTGGCAGCAAGAGGGTGGTCCCTCCAGAGAGGAGTTCTGCCGTGCGCAGAAGACATGCCCTACTCTTGAAGGTCTGCGGCACCAGGCTGCAGACCAGGCAGCAGGTGCTGATCCGAAGAACTTTTTTCTCTACTGGGAGAATGACTTGTTGTACAGCGAGCCTAGGTTTGCTGAGCCCAGTGGATCACGTACCCTGGTGGTACCCGCAGGGTTCAGAGACTTCCTACTGGGTCTGGCTCACGACGTGCCGCTTGCAGGACATCTCGGGCAGGACAAGACCCGACAAAGGCTTGCCACCCACTTTTACTGGCCCGGGATGAAGGCGGACGTCGCTTCCTTTTGTAAATCATGCCAGACTTGCCAGGCAAGTGGCAAGGCTGGAGGAAAATGCAAAGGCCCTCTCCAGCCTTTTCCGGTAGTGAGCACCCCTTTCGAGCGGGTGGGAATAGATATTGTGGGGCCACTGGACCCCAGGACCGCCTTAGGCAACAGGTTCATCCTGGTCCTGGTGGATCATGCCACCCGGTACCCGGAGGCTATCCCTCTCAGGACAACCACAGCCCCGGTGGTGGGCCGTGCGTTGATGGGGATCTTTTCCCGTGTGGGTTTCCCCAAAGAGGTGGTATCTGACCGGGGTACCAACTTCATCTCCAGGTATATGAAGTCTCTGTGGGAGGAGTGTGGGGTAACTTATAAGTTCACCACTCCTTACCACCCTCAAGGAAATGGGTTGGTTGAAAGGTTCAACCGGACCCTGAAAGGCATGATCATGGGGCTGACAGAGCCCATGAGACGGAAGTGGGACGTCTTTTTGCCATGCCTATTATTTGCCTACAGGGAGGTACCACAAAAGTCTCTAGGGTTCAGTCCCTTTGAGCTTTTGTACGGGCACCCTGTTAGAGGACCTCTCAGTCTGGTGAAGGAGGGTTGGGAGAAATCCCCGGGGAAAACCCCTCAGGATGTGTTCAGCTATGTGCTGGCCATCCGCAACCAGACACAGCGCTTCCGGGCCCTCGCTCAGGCGAACCTGGAAGCCAGCCAGGATGAGATGAAGAGGTGGTATGACCAGCATACCACTCTGATGGAATTTCAACCTGGGCAGATGGTGTGGGTGATGGCGCCAGTGGAGCCTTGCGCGCTCCAGGACAAGTGGACTGGGCCATATGAGGTGGTGGAGCGCAAGAGTGAGGTGACCTACCTGGTCAACTTGCGATCTCCCAGGAACCCCATGAGGGTCCTACACGTGAACCGCCTCAAACCCCATTTTGAGAGGTCTGAAATAACAATGCTACTGGCTACAGATGCAGGGATGGAGGAGGATAGCGATCCTCTTCCTGACCTCCTGGCAGCTAAGGAGCAAGATGGGTCAGTGGATGGAGTGGTCCTCTCGCCCACCCTGACCCCAGAACAGCAGAGGGACTGTCGCCATGTGTTGGGTCAGTTTGCATCTCTGTTCTCCCTGACCCCGGGTATCACCAACTGGTGTGTCCATGACGTGGACACGGGAGATAGCATGCCTGTGAAACAGAAGTTTTACCGGGTGGCTGACAAGGTCAGGGCCAGCATCAAGAAGGAGGTTTCTAAGATGTTGGAGCTAGGGGTGATTGAGCCCTCCAGCAGCCCCTGGGCTAGCCCAGTGGTACTTGTACCGAAAGCTGCTGCGCCAGGTGCCACTCCAGAACTTAGGTTTTGTGTGGACTACTGTGGGCTCAATGCGGTCACGAAGACTGACGCACACCCCATCCCCAGAGCTGATGAGCTCGTGGATCGGTTGGGAGCTGCCAACTACCTCAGTACGTTTGATTTAACTTCTGGGTACTGGCAGATTGCCTTAACTGATGGGGCCAAGGAGAGGTCTGCGTTTTCAACGCCAGAGGGGCACTTCCAGTTCCGTGTCATGCCCTTTGGGTTGAAGAACGCCCCTGCCACATTCCAGAGACTGGTCAACCAGGTACTGTCCGGGCTGGAGCAATTCAGCGCCGCATATCTGGATGACATCGCTGTGTTCAGCTCCACTTGGGAAGAACACTTGCAACACCTCTGCGCAGTGTTGAAGGCTCTGCATAGTGCAGGCCTCACTATCAAGGCCAGTAAGTGCCAGATAGGGCAGGGTTCGGTGGTGTATTTGGGACACCAGGTAGGAAGCGGCCAGGTGGCGCCCCTACAAGCCAAGATAGATACCATCCGGGCTTGGGAACCCCCCAAAACCCAGACAGCGGTGAGAGCCTTCTTAGGACTCACCGGGTACTATCGCCGTTTTGTCAAGGGGTATGGCACCATTGTGGCTCCCTTGACAGAACTAACTTCCAAGAAGTTACCGAAGAAAGTGATTTGGACCAGTGCCTGCCAAGAAGCTTTTGATGCCCTGAAGGAGGCCATGTGTACAGCACCTGTACTCAAGGCGCCTGACTTCTCCAAGGAATTCATAGTGCAGACAGACGCTTCTGAGCATGGAGTGGGAGCGGTGCTCTCACAACTAAATGATGAGGACTTGGACAAACCTGTAGCTTTCATTAGCAGGAGGCTACTTCCCAGGGAACAGAGGTGGAGTGCGATTGAAAGGGAAGCTTTTGCTGTGGTCTGGGCGCTGAAGAAGCTGAGACCCTACTTGTTTGGGACTCACTTCCGGGTTCAGACGGACCACAGGCCCCTCAGATGGTTGATGCAGATGAGGGGTGAGAATCCTAAGCTGTTGAGGTGGTCCATTTCCCTACAGGGGATGGACTTTACGGTGGAACACCGCCCCGGTACAGAACACGCCAACGCTGATGGTCTGTCCAGGTTTTTCCGCCTTAGCGATGAGAACTCCCAAGAGGGTGGGTAGTTCTCCCCACTTTCAGCTGGAAGGGACACGTGTTACCCCTGACTTTTTGCCTCTACCTCCTGTATTTTTGATGCTATGCTGGATTTCGATTTTGCTGGTTTAGATGCTTTGGGCACTTTGCCACTGCTGATCAGTGTCAAAGTGCAAGGGCTCCCTTGGTAAATTGTTGTATTGATTGGTTATCCATGATTGGTATATTTGTTTCACCTGTTAGCCCCTAGTAAAGTGCACTGCGTGTGCCAGGGCTGGTGATTCAAATGCTACTAGTGGGCTGCAGCACTGATTGTGCCACCCACAGGAGTAGCGCTAAAATGATGTCTTAGGCCTGCTTGCAGTGCCTATGTGCAGTCCAGGACTGCCATGTCGACCTGGCCAGTGCACCCACTGACCAGGCCTTATCCTTCCCTTTCTGTACATGTCAGGCATCCCTATGGTGGCCCTAGGTACCCCCCTGGGCTGGGTGCAGTGTATCTGAAAGGTAGGGCATGTACTGAGGTGTGTAACATGCCCTGGTAGTGAATTACAGCCATTTTCGTTTTTCACTGCTGAGAGGCTATCTTGCCCATAGGATAGAATGGGGAAGGCTGTTTACATGCCTATCTTCCCATAAGGGCAAGATAGAAAATCCAAGTTTGGTATCTCTGTGTTCAGAATTTAATTATACATCTTTTTAGCAAGATGGTTTTTAAATTCACTGTGTGGGAATAGCACTTTTTAGAAAGTAGCTATTCTCCTGTTTAACCTTCCTGTGTGCCTGTGTGCTGGTTGGCTGACTGGTGTCAGGTGATGTGCTAGGTGGCTCCAGGAGCCTGGATGAGTCAGCAGCAGGGTGAATAGGGAGATCTGCTTTAGATGGGTGGGAGGAGTAGTCCCTGGGTCTGAATAGGGCTGCCCCTGACAAACACAAAGCTGGTTCCACCCCCTGCTGGCCAGGCTGAGGACTCTGCCTCTGCTGGCACAAAGAAGGCTCCACCTCCTGCTGAGCGTCTAACGACCCTGCCCCTCACTCTGAAAGGAACCAGGTGCTCCAGAGCAGAGCACACCCAGGAACCGGTTTGAGCAGGGGAATCCCCCCACTGGAACAAAGAGAGACAAAGACTTGGAGGGGTATAAGAAGAGGACCCCAGACACCTAAAACTTTAGATCACTTTGGAACTAAGAAGAAACCTCTGCCAAGGAGAAAGCTGGAAGAAACTGAAGAGGAGAAGACTGCCTGCTTGCTGTTTTGCTTTGCTGCCAAGGAGAGGGGAAGGACTTTGCTGTGTCCCCTTCTTTTGATTCTGATCTCCAAGGGCCTGAGAAGAGCTGGCTCCCTGTTAAGAAGTCCCAGGAACAAAAGGACTTCACCACCAGCTCCCCTGGAACTCTGCTGAGAGAGTTCTGACCTGCCTTGGAGTGCTTGCCCAGTCTTGGGGCCTCAGGAGGTCGTTTTGCTGTGTTTGGGAGCTGGGAAGCAGAAGCGTGAACAAGAGTGCCTGGTACCCAACGCATCATCCGATTGCGTGTCGCAAGACGAGAGTGCGTGGAAAATTTCATCGCGGCACCATCGCAACACGCAGGGTCTCCGCATCGCCGAGTGCGTCGAGCATCGTCCCGAAGCGTGAAGCTTCCTGCCATTGCGAGGGTTGTCGCAGAACCAGTTTGCGGGCCGCACCACTGCCGGTGCGTGAAAAGTCTCCAATCGCTGCGTGCGTCGACGCAGAGTCCCGTTCCGTGGCGCATCGAGAGTTGCGGCGCCGGAAGGCAACGCTGCGCCACGCATCGCACCACATCGAAGAGTGTCGCATCGAACCTGTGCGTGAAGCTTCCCCCTAAGAAACCTACGCAACGAAAGCCAAAGGTATCGCATCCTCCCCCTACAGATCGGAGCCGGCGCATCCACCTCTGCTGCGTGAAGCAGGGCTGCTGCAAAGCCTCCCCAGGATCTCAGGAGCATCGCATCGCCTTTGCCATCTTCCTTGTTATAGCTTTTGGGAACCTTATCGCAACTACAGGTACTGTTGGGCACGAAAGTGTCGCATTTTGTGCATTGAGAGCCGCATTGTGCAGGACACTGACCTTGACATCCTGGAGTACTTTCTGCAAACTCTTGAACTATCCTTAAAGTAACCTTTTTGAATTATATGTTGGTTTGTCTGTAATATTTGGTCTTGTGAAGTTTTTAGTAAAGATTCCTTATTTTTCTAAAACTGGTGTGGAGTAAATCTGTGGTGTTTTCACTGTGTTACTGTGAGTGTTGGTACAAATACTTTACACATTGCCTTTGATAGCCTAGACTGCTCAGGCCAAGCTACCTAGAGGGTGAGCAGGGGTTATCTTAACAGTGTATCCCCCTTTCCCTGACTAGAAGCAAGGGTCCCTACTTGGACAGTGGTACCTACCCTGCCAACTAGAGACCCCCAGATCTAACATCAGTGATAATAGGGATGACATTAGATAGCCAATTACAACAAAGTTCAAAAATAATGAATAATATGCTTTGTCCTGAGATGGTTAACAGGCGAATTAGTGACAAGATTATAATATGACAAATTGTGATGTTATTCTTTATCAACACTGTGTGATTTTGTTTTTGGGTAAATGCTTTACATTTGAGATTGTTATATAGGCAGGCTATGGATGTTATATATGTATTAAACATTATATATTTGACTGTTAGCACGATTTTGGGGAACAGAGATGTATGATGTATGTATTAGTGATATTTTCTTTTCTATTTTTGCAGCCCTGATGAGGTCCCAAGGGGGACGAAATGCGTTGGCTGTGTTTATGTATAACTAAGAGTTTGTTTGGACTTCTAAGAATGTGTTGGAGCATCCAATTGAAAATAATTTGAAAGAATAAAGAAATTTATTTGGAAGAAATCTCTTGGACTACAAAAAATAGTTTTTGGACTACAATCATTTATTGTTTATTAATTTTTTACCCACTCCTTCCATTGATTGATACATTATAGGGTTTAAATCCTGTTCTGAGTCAAAGGCAAAAGAGGCCGAGCAAAGCAGTGCACCCATGACTAGTGACCGGATGGTCCAGGCCTAACTGCATGAACCATCAGAGATCTATTTTGATCAAATTCCATTGCTGTATTGGTAGGGAAAAGGGCACCAATGGCCAGTGCTCCGCAAGCTAAACTATCTGCTTGCCCCGTAGCAAGTATCTCTGCTGAGCATGTTTTTCAGTGCTGCTGGCGCCCTTGTGACAGAGAGTAGGACCAGTCTCTCGCCCCAAAACCTGGAGAGGTTAACCATGATCAAACTGAATCAGCACTTTTGAGGGCTTTTGTAAGTTTAATACTGTTTTATTTCTTTGAACTGGAGCTATGTAAAAAAAAATTATGAACTTTTAATGTATGAATTGTTTGAATGTATCTTGGAATTTTGTGTTTTTATGATTGTTTGTCTAATCAATCGAATAAAGCCTTCTTTGACCTTGATCTTGAATCAGCACTTTATACCACAGGGTTACACCATAACTAATGTACCACAGCAGGAAGAGAACTAGGCTTGAGTTTCTAGTTACTTTCTTTTTATCTTTGATGTCCCCCCCCAAAAAAAGAAAGCAAGATATAGCTAAGGAACATTATTTTCTTTAATATTTGTGTATGTCTGGTTAGCTAATGCATCCCCACCATCTTACTCATAGACACATTTTATTGCTGGATTGGAGTTGCAACTGTGTGCAGTGAAGTAGTCCCGACTTGCCCTAAAGCTATTTCCCTCAAGCCATACATTCAATGTAGAATACAAACAAATGTGTGCCTGCCACTGCCTCCAACTCTGGGCCCTGACGATCTATCTATCCTTTCCTCCTACCCTAGGGGGACTGCCCCAATGAGAGATTATTAATAATTCGAATTACAGTGAAGCAATGGATGATCTGCTTTCTGCAATGTGCCACCAATCGATCACGTTGAGCACAGCGGAATAAGAGGTAAATGATGGCATGTACCCTGAGCGATTTTTATTTGTAGTGATGTCAACTTGTGAAGGGTTGATATGTCACATCATCTATCATGTGCCTGTCAACTTGAGTTGAGACTTGACAAGAAGAAGAGATGATTCATGTGGTGGCAGCAGGCAGAGTGAGACTGGGTGATTGTTTGTTACGCTTAATGTTTTAGTGATGATGCTGATGGAGATTCACAATGTTTTGGTGGCCTACCGGCGGCTGATCAATAATTTCCCCCCGAAGGATATTTTTTTTCCTTCCCCTTTGAAAGATCAGATAGCGAGATTCCTTCACCTTATCCACTCCACACTGTCTAGCACTGCTACGCGAATTCCGCCCAGGCTTAGTCCTGATATGGCCCCTTGTTCATTGGTGACATCTCTGAAAGAGTCTCACACTGTTCCAGTTAATTTTATACCCTGAAAAGTGAGTTTTGCAGGGTATTTTAGGTTGAGCATGTTGATGTCATAATAAGGAGGACTTTTGTCTCACCAGCTGTAGTACAATGGAAATGGTCAATGATTTTAGGCATAGGAGGAAAAACAGTCAGGTTAGAGGTAACACTATCTTGTACCTCTCTGAATGTTGAAGGGTTCTAATAGGAAGCCATTGCCATTCACCTGAACAGCAGGTTCTGTATATAGCCAACATACTTTTAGTATAAAACTGCTTCCTAAGACAAACTTGTAAGGGATTCTAAGCAGATATTCCTTCTCCATCCAATCAAAGGATGTCTCATTATAGATGGAGATGGCCCCTGCTTTCATCTGGCATGTTCAGAGCCAGCTGTAAGAGTGCAATAGTGTCTATATGGCCTAACTGTCTCGGTCCTGCCCCTGTTCCTAAAAAACAGATTAAAAGCCTGGGCATGTGGCTGGACTGGTCCCTTAAATTTGATCACCAGGCAATGAAAATGGCTGCCACCTGTTATGGCATTCTTAGAATACTTCGTAAAGTTCTCCTTCTCCTCCCTTTTTTGGCAAGGAGACTTATGGCCAAGGCTTTAATTTTCTCTTGCCTAGACTACGGAAATGCCCTGAACTTAGGGACTCTTCGGGCAACTTCAACAAATTTGCAAATCATTCAGAATTGTGCAGCACATATGTTGTTTAAGACCCCCAAAAGGCAGTCTGCCAAGCCTTCACTGAAGACCTTACATTGGCTGTCTATTATGCAGAGAATAAAATTCCAGTACTTGTGCATTGCCCACAAGTCCTTCGGGGGGAAAGGGCCTTCAATCAGCCAGACCATTATCTCCCCTTATTGTCCAAAGAGATGTTTCGTTCAACTAACCTTTGCCCTAGAACTAAAAGGGTGAGAAGCAGCGGTCGCTCTTTTTGTTATAATGTTGCTAAACTGTGAAATGCCGTTCCACCTCATCTTCGATCAGAGTCTAATCATTTGGCTTTTTAGAAGCTTCTCAAAACCTGGCTTTTACAAAACCCTACCCATTAATTTGTTGCTGTTAGTCTCTTGCCAGTGCTAGTGCTGGGATGCCTTCGGGTAGCTACGCGTTCTATAAATATTTCTAATAATAATTTAAGGGATGGTTGGGGACAAATCCTACCGTTTGTTAAATATGTGGAATGTTGGATGGGTTCTTGAATTAGGGAAGGAACGACGTTGCACACCCTGTTGTCTAGCTTCAGCCTCAGCAAATAGCAAGTATCAAAAATTGCAAGTAGTGGCCATTGGGATCAGGGAAAGATCAGGGCTGTGATTCACTGTCAAACTAGGTTCTGCATGGCAAGATATGGTGGTTGGCTGAAGTCAGTTGTACTTTTGGCATTTGCTGTATCACAAGGAGATACAAAAAGAAAACAGGACCCAATAACTGGTGTCCACTTCCACCTCAGTGAAACAGTATGCTTAGGCATACAGGGCAAGAGGCAAAGAAGTAGGAACTGTGGGTCCAATGGCGAGACTGAAGTGGGCAGTGCAATGGGCCTCCCTAGTGTCTAAGAATGAACATGAGGGGTAATCTAGCATTTCCCAAGAGGGAGAATCTCAGATCATTAATGAGGATTTGTATCCCAGGGATTTAAGATCAGACACCAGTGCTCTGTCAATTTAGTCAAGACACCCTTTAAGTACTGTGAACAGGTAGGTTATCAGCAGTATATCATCAGTTTTCCACCTCCTCTGCCCCAGCTCTCCTTCACTTGGGTGGTCAACACCTTAGTATAGGAATGAGCTTGGGTTGAGTCTGTGTATTCATGCATGGATTCCAGGGAGTGTTGTTGCATGTATGCATCATATTCACAGTGCGAACCAGTCAAGGGACTAGAAATTATCCCAGGACGTTGAGGATGCAGCTTCTTGCCAAAGCACTACTTATGAATGTATTCGAGATTGGGCAGGCCTAGAGCATTTTCAACACACACTGCTTCTGCTGATAGCTCCACACTGATTCAGCCCCCCTATGCAACTGGGTTCAAATAATTGTGAGGTCACCAAAATCAAGGTCTTACATCCAACATTGCCCCATTTCTTCCTCTACATGGAAAATCACCTTTGTCAAGTTCTTGCAACCCCATCAGGATTTATTCACTTCAGCATGGTGGGCAGTCTGGAGAAGTCTTCAGGCTCACTAACCAAGCAAAGCCCTCTGCAAAATCCCCTTGATTGAGTCCTGGGTATGGCAGACATGGTGTAATAGTACAGAGGATTACCAATCCTTTTGGTACCTAAAAACTTTACCATGCCGTATCCCTCCATGTCCCTGCCCTTGAGGATCTACCTGAATTTAACCAACTTGTAGAAATATTATGGATGAGAGACATAAGTGGTGACAAAATCTCACTGCTTAACTGTTCCATAGTATTTAACACCCCAGACTCCTTTCCTATCCTCAAGTCATCTTGCTAACTTGGTTTGAGGCCTCTCTAAGATGATGAGTGGATGAAAGTACTGATGACCCTTATACAGCTGGTCAATTCAGACTAATCTAAATAGATACCTACACCACACATACCTAAACCATCAGAGATGCTGGCAACATGCTGCAAAAATCCAGGTTTGGATAGTTACTTGGACCCCATTTTGAATTACATTTTTTGGGCATGCCAGATAAGTTTATCACATCTAGTCCACTTGGACCTGTGTTGGACATTTGCTAACTTGAGGGTGTGATTCTTGAAAAGGTTTACCACCAAGCACATTGTGCGGTGTTTTTCCTAATGCTGCCAGCTTTGTGAACATATCAAAGTTTGCAGTGGTCAGTTGAAAGAGAAAAATCCTCTAGAAGTATATTTGTGCATGAGACACTGTAATTAAAAAACATTATGCAGATGAATATTCCTCAAAATAATCTTGGTATTCTTGCATCAACCTTAGCCCACACAATTTGAAAACTTGATGAAATGACCAGTTTAAGGCCACTATCTAAATAACAGAGAATAATCACTATGGGGCATATAAATAACAGTAAATCTACATATACATGTATTCTTACACTTTTGGCTATTTACCATTTCCGAGTGTAAATTTATTACAAAGTGTTGACTTACATATCTACAACCCATGAAACAGGGTGTGAAGTCAAATTTACCAAGATTACATTACTACAGACAAACAACGACACCATAGTAAGTCCAAAACCATACATGACCAACCACTGGTACTGAAACATCCTTCAAAAGAAAATAGTGAAGTTGAGTACTTAAAATAGAACCTTGTGGCAAACAATGCTAACATGAATTGATTTGTATAGACTTTTAAAAATACAGTAGGAGCTCATACCAATCTGGCTCCTTCCACCTGGACCATCTGTAGTGCAATTACAGGTTGTGAATCTTGCTATGAAATACAGAAGGTGTGCTATACTTTTAGTCCTGGAAAACACAGTTGCTGACTGCAGATGCGTATTTTAAGATGCTTTAATGTGTCTGTACTTTTCTCAAGCATAGGCATAAGTAGGCTAGAGCCTGATCTCCTTTAAAAACATTACGCTTCCATATAGATATGGGAATCAGATTGTGATGCAACTCACATACTGTCAGAAATGAAGTTTCCATTAATTCATAGTAGCATTGTTTAGTTTTATACATAAACCTAAATGAATCTTCATACATTTCCATATTGATCCCTCCCAGATTAAGCTTTAGTGACTCTTTGTATGCTGCCCTCATGTGCTGCTAACCTTATCTTGCATGGCCTGACACAGTTTGAATAGATCTATTGTATGCTCTATAAGTCTACAATAGTCCGGCAGCATACAGCCTCCAAAACTATCACACCCTAATTTGTTACAATATTAGGAATACGGAAAGTCACCATGGAATTCCATACCCTTATAAGTGGACTCCTCCTTCGGCTCTGTTGCTCCACATGGTAATGAAACTCTTCAGTGACACAAAATATTCCTATAATAGGGGTATTTTAACTCATTCACTATTAAATTAAAAACAAATATATCTTTCCATATGTATATCTATCCCTCTACCTCTCTCTCTCTCTCTCTCTCACTCCTGCCCTCACTATTAATTTCTTAAAACCATTTGGAAAATCTGCATGAAAATTAGCAAAAGACAAGTCCATTCAGTTTAGCTGCTTCATGGAAAGTTGTGCACCGATTCATCAGGAGGGAGCAAAGAAAAATAGGTGTCACAAACGACGTCTAATGTTAATTCCTATAGTCAACTGTGCTCTCCGATACAGGATACAGAAAAATCAACTCAATTGATTTACACGAAATTTAGCAAAAATAAGTGTTTTTTGTGTCTTGGTGTAAAACTGTTCAGACATTTTTGAGAAATTAGCATTTTACCAGAAGCTTGGTTTGGGCATTGAGGAGTTAATGCTTAGACAGAGATAGGCATATCTGGATTGTTGTTTCTGAGGGATTCAAGCGGCATAATTCTTAAAGAAAAACATAGGCCCTTCTGATTGGCCAAGCAAGGTTTTGCTCTCATGGGTCATTTCAGTACTTAGTTCTTGGGTAGGAACCCTGGTACCAGAGCATTTGGACTGGCTATCTGCAACATTAGAGAAGATTTCCCTCACGTTAAAGCCGCCATTACAGGATTTAGACAGTCAGTTCCTGAGTCCTGACAGAATTTGAATGCCACAGAAGGGTGCAGCGTGATCCCACTCTTATATAGGGGTATTCAAAATTAACCTCACTTTTTTATAACTTCCAATCACATTTTATGAATTCCACTCGATGCTCCCTCATTTTAACATATGCATTTGCATTGTTGAAGGAACTTTGTCATAAGTTGTTGGTTGCACAATATACTTGGGTTTTCAAGACTAATCCAGACCCGAGACAAGCCACTTATATGATGTAAAAGAAGAAAAAAGAGATACCTATTTAGCAGCTGAATTGCATTTTAGTAATACAAAAATGTCTCTGCGTCCCCTTGCCCCATTCTGTGGTCCTAAGCTAACTCTAAATTGGCTGTGCTCCCATTTCCTTCCTTATTACACCTAAGAGCACTTAAAATCTGTGAATGTGGGTGGTGTCCTGCACACAACCACTCCTGTGTCAGGTTCATTAGCCTAAAATGATGCCCCATGCATCAGCAACATTCAGTCTGCTTATCAGGTGCACATAAACACTGAATCACCTCTTTGGTCCAGATTTATGTAGAAGTCCAGTAATGTAGGGCAGCAAGTAAAGCTGCTGGATTTTGTGAATGGGAAAGAGCAGAAGAGTGCCATAGCTACACAATTGTGGTGATGTTCAGCTTCTGTCTGCACTGGTGCACCTTTAGCGGCAATGGCCTAACGCAGACTCTCTTGTGCCATAGTGCACAGTTGTCTATATTGAGGGAAGTATACATTTTGTGATGAAAGGGGTCCCTTCCAGTACAACAACAATGTTACGCTAATAAGAAATTGTAAAAATTAAGCTACAACATTTTTATGGAAATGTTAGTTACATACCATTATATTGGCTGGGCCGCAAAGATATTCAATGTGGGCCCCGTACCCCCTGCAGGTCGCGACTTTGACACGCTTGCTATGGATTATCAATTGTGGTGATGGTGTAGTGTGCAGATTTGTATGCCAGTCACTGAAAGAAAATGTGTAGAAGTGTTGATAGAGTTGCAGTGAGCCATGCCCACACATCTACAATGTGTGATTCTGTTTTACTATTTTATAATTTCAGAAAACACAACTGCATACCTCGGCAGACACAGTCAATATTGAAACATGATCTGAAAATCAAATTAGGTATGCTTAATCTGCATACAGCTGGTCCTATTATGGAATGTCACAAATCAGCTGAGAAATGATAGAATGGAATGCATCCCAGAAGCATCGCAAGGATTAGGAAGAGTGACATCAATATGATTTCTTAATTGTCTTGTACACAATCTTTCTTAAAGCTTCTTTCACCTCATTATTCCTCAGGCTGTATATAAGGGGGTTAAGCGAAGGAATCACCATGGTGGGGATGACAGCTATTATTTTGTTCTCTTCCTCTGAAGAGCTTGAGTTGGGTCGCACCTCCATTAAGAAAGCACTACCATAGAAGAGAGAGACGCAGGTGAAGTGGGAGATGCAGGTGGAGGCGGCTCGGCGTCTACCTGCTCTGGTCCGTATCCTGAGGATGCTGGTGATGATATATGAATAGGAGACAATAATGACAAACAAGGAAATTGCCACTACAAAAGCAGCGAGTAAAAAGTGGAGAATGTGGTTTATGGAGGTGTCCGTACATGATAGCTTCAAAAGAACTGGGTAATCACAAGCAACGTGGTTCATGACATCAGGTCCACAAAAAGATAACCGAAATAAGCAACCTGCATGAATAAGAGAAAGGAGAAAGCCACCTATATATGACCCTGCAACCAGGAGGGCGCACAAGCCTTTGGTCATAATTAGTGGGTAGAGCAATGGGTTACATATTGCAGCATAGCGGTCAAATGCCATTGCTGCCAATAGAAAGAATTCTGTGCTGCCGAAGGCACCAAAAAAGTAAATTTGAACTATGCATTCATAAAAAGAGATAGTTTTCTTCCTAGTTAAAAGGTCAACCAGCATCTTAGGTACTGTAACAGAAGAATATGCCAGGTCCAGGATGGATAGCTGGGTGAGGAAGTAGTACATTGGAGTGTGGAGCTGGGGGCTACAAGAAACAATGAGCAGGATGCATAGGTTTCCCAGTACAGTGAAGGTGTAGATGAAGAGGAAGAGCAGAAAAAGCAGAACTTGCAACTCTGGGTCACTAGTCAGTCCCAACAGGGTGAACTCCTTTACGGTGCTTCCATTTCCTGGTTCTATGGCTGTGCAGGATAATGTCTACCTAACTGGGAAACAACAAGAGAACTTACTTACTTTTTGTGAGATGTCCCCACTCACAATATAACTCAAACCTTATAGTGGTTATCACTTTAGGAGCAGCTCTTTTGTGGTTAAACATTCATAGTTGGAGGCTGCTAGCTCCTAAAACCCTGTGCCTCTTATTCCCTCCTCCACACAGTGTGGAGCTCATGTGTTTTTGAAACAACAAGAGAACACATAAATAAGCCGTGGTTCAGTAACAGATTTAACATGCCCAACATGACCATATATTTTGGATCCACCTTGGTCCTTAAGAATATTAGCATAGGACCCAATTCACAAAGCACTGCTTTGAAAATTCTGATGCCTACTCCTATTTGTGGAGTCAATTTCAAAATGTTTAGCTATTCCCAAAGTAGTTCTAAAATCCCAAATTGGCATACTCAATCCTTAGGTTTACCCACTATAAAACTCTAAATGATTTAATCATGTAGAATTGAACATTTGCATAATAATATATGTTTGTTTGCATATTAATATATGTTCTTTTTTCACAGGAGAAATAGTTTTTCATTTGCCACCTTCCATTTTAAATCCAAAAAGGTACGTCCTACTGTCTTTCACAGAAACATTATTAAGTAATTTTCAAAGTAAAGTGTCTTTCTAAAATTGGTTGTGAAAACCCCAGACTTACAGGTTTGTTAGTGTCTTCTCCATTTGTCACGATCAGCACAATGGAACACCTGAATTCCTCACCCTAAACCTCATCTTAAGGTGATTCAAAGGCTACCACCATTGCAATCCTTATTCTTTAACTCAACTGCCAAATTTAGCTCATAAATCGAATTGTTGTGCACTTAGGTTATGTTGGCTGACTCTTTATCTTTTTACACAAACCGGTGTTGTCTATAATGATAACTTGAGAGATACCTGATGGAAAAGAGTTTCAGGGCCATATGTAGGAAACACTGGTCTCAAAATGCTTGTCGCAAATTGTTGTGGTTTGCAATCCGACCTATCTTATCACTATTTATTAGGTAGGTTGCAACGTGCTACTTATTTTGATCAGTGACCATCACATGAATTCAGACATGCTGGGGTCAGCAAAACACCATTTATTTGAACATTTGTTGTATTTTTTAAACTTTTATTTGAAGGGAATTGAGACTACTTGAAAAAAATGTAAACTTTTGAAAAGTGTGTTTGAGGGCAGATGTCAACTGAACACAAACATTTTTTTTTTACATTCACAAAGGGGAGGAGGTCTTTGTACATCTTGGTACAGCTTGCTGTCATTTCTTTAAAAAGCAAAGCTTGAAAAGCTTTTAAGTTGTTAGGCTTTAATATCTAAACTTAAAGCATTAACGTTTTTAAGATTAAATGAGATAAAAGGTTAAAAAACACAACTACAACATGGTCATTCTCCTTGTGACTTAGCTAGATTGAGAGTGGATGCAAATAGTCATGTGGCAGACCCCATAGGCTGACACAGTATATGTTTGAGTGCTATCATGATGCCCTGCCATTGAATTGGCTGGTTGGCACTCCAAGAGTCTAAAAATAAGCAGACAAGTCTTCTTTAATAGCACATCTTCTCTGAAAGAGATACTAGGCTCTGAGAGCTACTTTTAGGATGTTGGAGACCTACCAGTAGCTCCAGAGCTGCTTGTTGGAGAACCCTGGGATAGAATATTGTCTTCTGGATCAGTGCCTACTGCACAACAAACCTTTTCTTTTTATATTCACAAAGGGTAAAAGGTCCCAACAGGCCATGGTATATCTTATCCTCATTTATTTAAAATGCAAAGCTGAAAAGGCTTTTAAGTTTTTAAACTTTAATGCTTAAAGTTTTCAAGTGTTTAAGCTCAAAAAGTATAAAGCTTTAAAAGAATAGCTTAAAGCAGCCAAACTGAAAAAAACTAAAGTTGAAATGTATGGCTGTAATGTGACTAATAAAGTGTGATCATAGCCATAGAGCATGTGTGTCAACTCAGAAATAATGGAGGATAATGTAGATCCAGAGGCAAATAAGGATTAGGGAAACCTTATCCATAACACTCTTAGAAAGGAATGGATTAAGAAAATAGATCATGCAATAATCTAATTTCCTTTAGCATTAATAAAAATAAGGAAGGTGGTGAAGACATGTAACTCTACTTCGGGTGAGTATCTCTGGTGGATATCATCCCTGTGGACAATTACACCCAGGTGTAGGTAGAAATTCATATCTGCAAACATTTATGCATGTAGATTTCTATTTGTGAGTAAGACCATTGGTGTCTAGTTTGACCAAGAGCTATACTCCTCCGAAATTAAAAAACTGTAATAAAAGCACAACATTTTATCAAATTATTAGTCTGAAGTAGATCAGGGTGGATCTGGTCCTGTTGTGGTAAATATTTCTCCTTTACCTGGACTGAATTTGATACAGGAACATAATAAAATAGCTCAGTAAAATGAGAGGCAGAATCTGTGGTATTAGAGGTTCGGAATGGGCTTTATTCCATTAACTCGATTATAATCGGTTGCTCCCAATGTTCCGTCACCACGAAGGTTCAGGAAGTGAAGCACACACATTATTGACATGAAATGGCTTTTATAATACATACATTACAATGAAGCGAATACAGTAGGCGTAACAATTGATAAGGAAAATGACGAATTGTCTACGTAACCGAAAATGGGTGTAATAAGGAGTAAAAAGGAACATAATTGGTTATGAGATCATATATAGGTGGATCTATAAGATAATAGTTGGCATAGATGCGCGCGCAGCAGCATGACGTGTGATTGACGTGTAACTAGGGGGTGAAGGGGACTTGACATTTAGCTCTACATGTGGAGACGAAAAGTCTGGGGTTATGTCAACCTAATCCCAAATCATATCTAACATCCTATGTTTAAAGAACTATGTTATCCATAAAGAAAGGACTCTCGGACAGAATCTATTCTATACTGACTGTGTGTGCGTGTACAAGCGTCTAAGTGTCTACACTAAATGCAAGGGCAGGAATCTTCCATAGTAACAGGGCTATGAATTACTTGTATTAAGACAGAGAAGCCGGGCCCTTTGCTGGGTAGCTGGAAGAATGTTTACTTAAACTACTAGGCAGGAATGCATCGGCTGAGGGGGAAGCAGATAATTCGAAGGTGAAATACAGTTCTTGGCAGAGAATAGGCTGATGTCAGGCTTCGTGAGCCGCGCAGAGAATGAGACAAAGTTCATGGTCACAGATGCAGGCTCAGACTGGAGCTTTCAGAGGCAGAAGGAAAGAGGAGTTTTGATGACAGAATCAGGGCCTACTTGCCTGGACTGTAAAATGGCATAAGTGAGCCATATAAAGCCGGTGGCCTTTTGTACTTAGGAATGGAATATCCGGCCTATTCATGGCGGATCTGACAGAGGACATGTTGACGGTGGACGCACATGTATTTGCGTCTTCATAACTGGAACTGGAGGGAACATACATGTACTTGTAACATGCATATAGAACCGTTGGGGTCCAAGATAGGGGACATAACTGACCAGAAAAATCCATATTTCCACATTCCCTCCTTGTCCCCTACTTGCCCGTTAAGAGATATCAATCTTCATTAATCCATTGATCTGTTCATATAGCATCATTTGTTCTTCTTTCTTCTTCCGGAATCTTGAATGAAATCTTGGTGGTGGAATACACGATGTGGCACACAGACCACAAATCGCTGGTCCACATTGTAGACATAGACAGCAACTGAATAGTATGAGAAGGCCAATACCTAGGAAGGATAGAACTCTCCATCCCCAGGCTGATATCACATTCCAAAACCAACTGGACCAAGTCCAGGTGCCTGGATTCTGGTGTATCTGGCTTACAATCTTGTGAAGGCGAGTTATAGCTTTATATACAGATGGCGAATTTTCTGGTATGAATACGCAGCAGCTTGATCCGATGACCCTACAAGCTCCGCCTCTATCAGCCAGGATGACGTCAAGGACAAGACGATTTTGAAGCACAACAATCCGCATAGCAGACTGCTCTTCTGTTAAATTGCCTAAGGCGGAAATAGTTTCATTCACTACTGCTTCAAGGGTTCTGGTTAATCTACGTATCAGCTTACTATTGGTAACTGTACCTATATAGGGAAAGATGCCTTTATTGAAATCTACATACTTGTCCCATGCCGTCTCAGTATAATCGACAATTGGGAGATCTCTCCGCTCTCTATTGTGTACTAAATGAATATTTCTATAATAATCAGGAGGAGCTAGGAAAACAGGGGGCAAAAGGAATGCAATATAGCAGGTACCATCCCAATCTAGAGGTAGACGCATATATGCAGTCTGACCACATATAAAGTAGGAGTGGCGATAAGCTCTGAATGAAGATTTGCCTTGATCACTGAATTCTACTGTAGTAGTGCACTTACTATGGCCCATATGTATGGAACCAACCTTTCTTACACACAATTCACCTTTTGCTGGGAATACTGACATGGTGGGTAAGACTAGTTCAACTTCGGATACGACATTTAGAATCATGAGGTTAGGTGTAAAATTACCTAATCCATATACTTCATTTTCTAGATCAGTTCCTGTTCTTTTGGGGCGACCCTCCTTGTCAGGGTAGCAGACCTTGAGTAAAACTAGGTTTAGGTTTCCCCATACCCATTGATCTTGGTAAACTGCTGTGTCTGAGTCTATGGAATTTATTAAACTAAACCATGCTCCACAGGAGCCATTATGTGTAAATGGATGTGGAAAGAAAGGCAAGACTCCTTCATAATTCTGATAGGGAGGAAGTCGGCCACACACCCAACAATTAGTTGCATTACTAGTCTGATGGGAATGATGTAACATACTAATGAAAGTGTTATTGCGCAGCGCAAGTCTATAGGACAATTCATGCGGGGGTAAGTCACTAAAAGAATGTTCTGCAATAACATTGTGAACATTTCTGGCAATAGGGTAATATATGTGCAACAACATACTTGTAATAATTATTAAAAGACTTAAGGAAAACAAAATTAATAATGTCCCTATACAATGGCTACGCAGTGATTTACAATACGCCTGTCGTTTCATCATTTTTCGCGACTGTTCATGATTCAGGTCTAGAGGATACATGTCAGAGACAGATTCAACCGCTTCACCTAGGAGAGGACTTAAACAATCAAACCGTCTGACGTCGTAGGCCTTAACTTAACTTTGTAAAGTTCGCTTTCAGTTTTTTCCACCAAAGGAAGTTTTGAATCAGTCTGTGAGGGAGTGCAGGGCACAGTGTCTATATCCGAGGATAGTCCATGAAATTTCTTGATATGACTTGAATGAATCCAGCCCTTGCGGCCCTCGATCTTCACGGCTGTTCTTGTGGTCAGCAGAACCAACTTGGGTGTCTTCCACCTGGGCTCCAGCTGAGTCTTTCGGTCGAAATTTTTCACAAACACAAAATCCCCCGGAACTACGTCATGGGGTTTCACCTCAGTGTTGTCGGGAAATGCTGCAGCAACCTGTGAACGACAAGATTGTAGTGCAGACATCAAGGAAGCCAAGTAATCTGTCAGCATATTACAGTCAATATCAGTTATTTTGCGTGGTACAGGCGTCCCCCACATATTTGGTGGTCTACCGAAGATCACCTCATACGGGGATAGCCCTGTTCTAGAGTGTGCTACCATTCTCATGTAAAAAAGTGCAACTGGTAATGCTACTATCCAGTCGACACCTTTTTCTCGGCATGTTTTGGACAATCTGATTTTCAGAATCTGGTTATGTCTTTCTACGAGACCTGCTGCCTCGGGGTGTCGGACACAGTGGAATTTCCACTGATATCCTAGCAGAAGTGAAACATGTTTCATTAATTCGGATGAGAACGGCTGGCCGTTATCTGAGTAGACAACACGTGGTAAACCGTAGCGTGGGAAGAATTCTCGAACTAACTGTTTGGCAGTAGTCGGGGCAGTGTAATCTGAAACCGGGTATGCCTCCGTCCAACGGGACAGAGCGCAGACAACTACGAGAACATATTTGAATCCTCGACATCGTTCCATCTGGATATAATCCATCTGGAGGACTTCAAAAGGGTGATCAGGAGGATGAAATCCACCCTGTTCTACGGGAACGCTTTTTCCTGGGTTGAACTGGCAACAGATCATACAGGTACGGACTTTTTGTTTGGCTGCTGCTCGTAAATGTTTATTGAACCAAATGTGTTGAATGCTGTCTAGCATAGCTTTTTCTCCTAGATGCGCTGGGCTATGGATAGTGTTAATAATGACTTGGACCATCGAATCAGGGAGGAACCACACAGATTTTTCCTTCGTCATCCATCCCTGGTCCGTTTGGATCCCTCCTAATTCAGTCCATTTCTTTATTTCGTCTGGTGTAGCATGTGTCTGTATGTCAATTACGTCAAGAGTAGGATCTTTAACTGTCATACAATGTGTCGGCATCGGGACTATTGTCTTTGTCATGTCGGATGTTTGGGTTTGAGCAGTCTGTTTAGCTGTTCTGTCGGCTAAATCATTGCCTTGAGAAATGATATCAGTAACTTTCGTATGAGCTTTACATTTCATAATTGATATTGCAGTAGGTAGATGTATTGCATCTAATAAGGCATGAATGAGGGGTCCGTGCTGAATGTGGGCACCGTGGGAAGTTAAATAACCTCTCTCTCGCCACAGCACGCCGAAGTCATGTACGACTCCGAATGCATAACGTGAATCAGTGTATATGTTGACTTTTTTACTTGTGGCTTGAATACAGGCTTGTGTCAGAGCGATGAGCTCTGCGGCTTGAGCTGACAAAGTATTTATACGATTAGTTTCAATGACTTCAGTATCTGTTGTGACTGCATAAGCAGCCACCAACTCTCCTGTACTTGTTCTCATACATGAACCATCTACATACAACGTCAGGTCTGGATCTGACAATGGAACATCTGTCAAGTCTTGTCTAGGTTTCGTCGTTATAGTAATAACTTCAATACAGTCATGAGCTAGTGGGTCTGTTCCGGTTACTGGCAAAAGTGTGGCAGGATTCAATGTATTACAGCGTCTGATTTCTATGTGTGGCTGAAACAATGTAAGTTCATACCCTGTAAGTCGCGCTATAGTCAAGTGTTGTGTTTGCGTTCTATTTACAAGGACTTCTACTGTGTGTGGTACTTGAACTGTCAATGGATGTCCTAACACTATGGCATCGCTTTGTCTGATTGCTAAGGCTGTCGCTGCTACTGATTTCAGGCATGCAGGCAAAGCCTGGGCTACGGGATCTAATGTACTAGAAAAATAAGCACATGGTTTGTGTGCTCCTGCTTGTTCCTGTGTGAGTACTGACAAAGCAGTACCTCCGCGTTCTGTAACAAAGAGTGTAAACTGTTTTCTGTAACATGGCGTTGCTAAAACAGGTGCTTGACATAAAGCTTTCTTTAGGCTTTCAAAAGCTTGTGTATGTTCCTGAGTCCAGGGGAGAACAGTCGATGTGGCTGCCTCCTGGGTTGTCAACTGAATGAGTGGTTTTGCTAGGAATGCATATTGCGGGATCCACTGTCTACAGTATGAAGTGAGGCCTATGAAAGCCCGCACCTCCTTTTGTGTCTTGGGTATTGGCATGTTAGCTATTAACTGAATGCGGTCTGGTGTAAGCTGCCTTCCCTCCTTGGACAGCGAGTGTCCAAGATAAATAACTCGCTGGACACAGAATTGCAGCTTAGAAGGGGACACCTTGTGCCCCTTTTCGGCTAGAAATTGTAAAACTGTCAGTGATGCTTTTTCACATTCAGGTTCGCTTCGGGCGGTGATCAGCAGATCATCGACGTATTGAAGCAGAGCAGTGTTAACTGGCATGTGTATACTGTCAAGTTCTCGTTTCAGTGCTTGGCTATAGATGCTGGGACTTTCTGTAAATCCTTGAGGTGCGCGTGAGAATTTAAAACTACGCCCATTTAAACTAAATCCGAATAAATATTGGCTTTCCGGATCTATTGGGACGCTGAAAAAGGCATTCTTGAGATCTATTACAGTAAAGAATGTTGCTTCGGAATCAATAGCTGTCAGTAATGACGAGATATCGGGAACCACAGGAAATTGTGGCACAATGCATTTGTTTAATTCGCGCAGATCAATAACCAATCGATATACTGGCGGGGCCTTAGGATCTGTTCGTTTAAGAATCGGAATTATCGGGGAATGACATACATTGGAGTCAGTTTCTACAACCACTCCTTGGGCAATGAGTTCGTCAATGATTTGCAGTAAAGCCACTACAGCATCCGGCGGTAACTTGTATTGTCGCATTCGTGGTAGCACCACTCCTGCCTTTAATGTGACTCGATATGGTGTAATATTCATGCATCCAACATCAGTAGGGCCTTGTGCCCATAGACGTGTAGGTAAAGTCTGCAGTCGGGGATCCATGTCTCTAGATACATAGTG
Source organism: Triturus cristatus (assembly GCF_964204655.1). Taxonomy (NCBI): domain Eukaryota; kingdom Metazoa; phylum Chordata; class Amphibia; order Caudata; family Salamandridae; genus Triturus; species Triturus cristatus. Next base: position 164,887,565 of record NC_140585.1, read on the forward strand.
ACCTTTAAAATCACGTAAAAACAATCTTACTCCTTCCGGAGAACAACATATTATGGCTCCTAGAGCTTTTAACGTTTTTATTCCTAATAGATTTTCTGGACATGATTTAGTAAGCAATAAATCTGTAGTTCGGGTCAAAGGTCCTATCGTAAGTGGAAGAGGCTGTGACACTTCATTAACAATAGGCTTTCCTGAAAAACCAAGGGAAATATTCTGTGAGCCTGAGAGGGGTGCCCCTGGAACTTCACTACGTTTTATAGTTGTTCGACTTGCCCCTGTATCGAGTAAAAACTTTCTGTCTTGGCCTAATAATTCACTGTGTACATAAGGTCCTTCTTGATCTACAGGGATCTCGATAAGGGGTAAGTCAATTTCCCTCTCTAGGCTTGTTCATGCGTAGCGCTGATACTCAGGATATTCATACTGTGCGGTCTGATACATTTGTCGTGTTGTTGTCTGTGTGGCAGTAACAGGCAACGGTGGTGCAGCTGGCACAAACTGTATTGGCTGTTGTGCGGCTGGCATGGCCTGGGCATGCTGCATAGCTCCTTGTTCATTCTGATCTTGTCTGAGTGGCCGTGATCTTTCTTGTGTTTTACCTATGCTGATATTATGTTTTAAAACTGGACAATCATGTACGTAATGACCTGGCTTTTTGCAGTAATTGCATGTCCCTTTTACAGGTCCTGCTGAATCGGAATGTGTCATACCCTTCTTATGTCCTTCAGCTGGAACTGTCTGGGAAACTAACATTTTCATTTTCGTGTCTTTCATGCGTCTGTGTTCATGTTCTTGTTCCTCTCTAATTCTATTGTGATGGTACTGTAACATTTGTAACATTTGTGATGGAGTGTTACCTTGCCAGGTACTCTCGAACTTTAATACTCTATTCTTTACTGGGGGCAGGGCATTTTCTACTAATTTTGTTACAAACAGATGTGGGTATGATTCGCTACTTGCTTTTATGCCACTATTTATACCAAAACATTTTTCAAATCGGGCATAGTAATCACTAGTGTCCTCATCTTGCATCTGTTTACAGGCTGAAATTGTAGCCCAGTCTTCCTTTTTCGTAGTTAATAAACGCGGCAGTACCTGTACTAGTAATCCTGGTAATGCCTTAGTTTTGTCCCCAAGTCCTGCTCCTGCAGTTCGGGCCCTTTCTTCTGCTTCTAATACTGACCATTCTATCTTTTGGTCTCCTACCTCCCACTCTTTTTCCTTGAGTTTCTCATAAATGCCAGCAGGCATCAATACCTTTAATATTGTCATAATGTCGGGGTAGGTATACTCTCCCATGAGTAACATGTCTTTAATTTCTCGGTGAAAACCCGCTGGGTCTTTGTCATGACTGGGTACCACTTTCTTCATTTGTAACAATTCTATTTTCGATATGGGCGTATATACAAATACGCGTCTAAACTGATTGTCCTCGCCCTTTATTGGGTGCACTTCTCGTAAGGGATTCTGTCTATCTATATGATACCTAGTTCTTTCCTTGACGGGCAATGGAACATGTTCTGAACATACAAAAAGAATATATTGCTGTCTTGATTCTAGAATTTCTCTAATTAATTTAGTACCTGGACCCCTCCATTTATTCATAAGTAATTCAGTCAGTATGTCAGGTAAGGGACCAGGATCCGAATGCTGACTTCGATATAGTATAATGAGTTGTTGAATCATTTAAATCCCAGCTAACCTCTGTTCATCTGGGGTGAGATTCAAGAATGTGCGTACTACTGTATCATCACTATATTTTCCGGGACTGTCCACCCAATGGACAGCTGCCCTGGCTAAATCTTGTTCATCCATAGAATCGAGGAAATGATAACCCCTTCGTTCTCGGAGTAACTTGTCAGCTGTTTGGAACGAATGCTCGTTAGACCTTATATGGACTATGGGTGTTGGGAAACTCCTGTTATTGTCTGGACATATCGGGCGTGTCGGGTCAATAAGACATCTCGTACTATTACAAGATCTTCTTTTACCTACATAGGCTATAGTTTCTGACTGTCCTGTGGGCGGTCCTGACCCTTCTTCCTCGCTTTGTTCGAACTCGTCTACCTCTAATCTCTCTTCGTGTAGGCGTTCTATTTCTTTACGGATCTTTCGGCACATGGCTATTATACAATTTTGTTTATCATGTCTCCCTTCTGATATATTCTGGCTCCATCGGGTAAGAATTTGCATTGCTTCCGGGTCTACCCCCGGTCGGTCTTCATTTCTGATCACACAGTTTATGAGGAAACGTAACAGTTCCCCCTGTATCTCTACTTTCTGGTATTCCATAGCTCTGTTAATACATCCTGGATCTCGCCCTGTGTGGACAAAATGGTATATATTATCTAGATGCGCAGTCATTCCTGGTAACTTCCCTAAATACACTGCGGCTCGTCTGAGACGTAATGATGCTAGGGTCATTTCGTCCTCTTTTCCAGGCACAGGGTCATATCTACAATCTATAAGAAGTTCCTTAAGCGCACGGGCACTAAGGAGTTTGGGTGTACGTGAATGTCCTGACTCTTGAAATGTAAGTTTATTTATTCTGGGTGGCGTAGAAAAAATATTGGTAGCACCTCCCGTAGCCCCATCGGGGGTGTCGGGTGTGAAAGGATTCGTTGAACGTGATACAGCAACTATAGGTGTGGACACAGCTATAGAAGCAGCTGTGGGAACAGATGCAGAAACAGATGTGCTTGCCAGAACTTGTGACTCGATTTGTTGCTGTAGGGATACGGGTGCTGGATCTGGGCGTTGGACCTCCCTGGTATGCGGTCTATGCGGGGCGGAATTAGCATATTCGGGAGCTGCGTCATCTAAATATGAGGAAAGAAAAACATCTTCTGCTGTTCTAGGATGCCCCTTAGGATGTACCTTTATTGGAAATAATGGGGTTGGCAAGTCTTTCGGTATCTCTGGAGTAGCCTTAGGTAATCCTTCGGCCAGAAGGGGATACATACCATTCATAAGGGCATTTCTTTGTCTGTCTACTTGTTCTGATTTCACTCGGATACCTTCCTCAATTAATAGATTTTCTTGAACTTTATTGGAATTCTCTTTACTCTTCTCTTCCTGTCTACGTGCTTTTTCTGTTCGTCTATGCGATTCCTTACGCCATAATTCAATGGCATCTTTCTGTGACTGTCTGACTTTCCTTTTCCATAACTCTTCTTCTACTTTCATGATGCACTCTGCATCCCAGGTTCCCGCTGTGGGCCACCTCTGACTTTCTGGTAATCCCTTGGTGTAGTCTACCCATAAATCAAGAAATAATATAGCGTCTAAGCCATGTTTATGATACATGAAGTGCCCTGGAGTGTCCCTAGGAGGAATAGGAACGGCTTCTTCGAGTACCCCTTTTCTTGTAGTGATCTGTCTTAATTTCGAAAAGAGCGGCATATTGAAAACTGACCTTATACTTGATTTTGACCAACTGACCCGATACTTGATTTTGAACAGACTTAATACAATAAACACGATAATGAACAGTCATTCATACCACAATATACAGAACGTATTTAAACACATTAAACATTAAACATTAAACCTTTAACTGAAACAACAATGATGATCGTCTGCATAACTAATCACCAAGCTTAATTCTCGGCAATAACTAGACAATAACTAGACACTTCGGAATACTTCGGAATACTTGATATACTGCTAAACAGTACAGATACACTGCTAAAACAGTGCAGACCGGATTTGTGTACCCAAACCCGTCTTGACCGGCACAACCTATGTGCACGTCAGAAATGCCTCCCCGGCAATGGTACTCACCGGGTAGCTTCGGAAACGGAAGGCCTCAGTAACTTGAACTTGAAACGGACTGGACTCGACTCGACTCGTCGGACACTGGGCTTGACTTCGGACTGGTGGGTCTCTGTATACCTCGGATCTTGCTCTCTCAGCTAGGCTCTGGTCGGGATACTTCGCACTTCTCACCGCCTCGTCTGGGTGTTGATCGCAGTCTCAGTCGCCCCCGCTTGACCGGAGGGAGATACAGGAAATCCTGCTGGTACGCGTTATTGTCCGTCCAGCTGTGGCAGGAGACCGGGCCTGCAACTCACCGCCGGCGCATGAGATGAGAAAGTGTCCCTATTCGGGCGCCATTCATGTGGTAAATATTTCTCCTTTACCTGGACTGAATTTGATACAGGAACATAATAAAATAGCTCAGTAAAATGAGAGGCAGAATCCGTGGTATTAGAGGTTCGGAATGGGCTTTATTCCATTAACTCGATTATAATCGGTTGCTCCCAATGTTCCGTCACCACGAAGGTTCAGGAAGTGAAGCACACACATTATTGACATGAAATGGCTTTTATAATACATACATTACAATGAAGCGAATACAGTAGGCGTAACAATTGATAAGGAAAATGACGAATTGTCTACGTAACCGAAAATGGGTGTAATAAGGAGTAAAAAGGAACATAATTGGTTATGAGATCATATATAGGTGGATCTATAAGATAATAGTTGGCATAGATGCGCGCGCAGCAGCATGACGTGTGATTGACGTGTAACTAGGGGGTGAAGGGGACTTGACATTTAGCTCTACATGTGGAGACGAAAAGTCTGGGGTTATGTCAACCTAATCCCAAATCATATCTAACATCCTATGTTTAAAGAACTATGTTATCCATAAAGAAAGGACTCTCGGACAGAATCTATTCTATACTGACTGTGTGTGCGTGTACAAGCGTCTAAGTGTCTACACTAAATGCAAGGGCAGGAATCTTCCATAGTAACAGGGCTATGAATTACTTGTATTAAGACAGAGAAGCCGGGCCCTTTGCTGGGTAGCTGGAAGAATGTTTACTTAAACTACTAGGCAGGAATGCATCGGCTGAGGGGGAAGCAGATAATTCGAAGGTGAAATACAGTTCTTGGCAGAGAATAGGCTGATGTCAGGCTTCGTGAGCCGCGCAGAGAATGAGACAAAGTTCATGGTCACAGATGCAGGCTCAGACTGGAGCTTTCAGAGGCAGAAGGAAAGAGGAGTTTTGATGACAGAATCAGGGCCTACTTGCCTGGACTGTAAAATGGCATAAGTGAGCCATATAAAGCCGGTGGCCTTTTGTACTTAGGAATGGAATATCCGGCCTATTCATGGCGGATCTGACAGAGGACATGTTGACGGTGGACGCACATGTATTTGCGTCTTCATAACTGGAACTGGAGGGAACATACATGTACTTGTAACATGCATATAGAACCGTTGGGGTCCAAGATAGGGGACATAACTGACCAGAAAAATCCATATTTCCACACTGTGGTCACTGTTTTGACAGTTTCACTGCCTGCCTATTGAGCGGTCCTACCACTTGGCAATCCGTTGACTCTATATCTCTGTTAGCGGGTCCAAGAACAAAAGACCGCAGGAGTACCACCGACTCCAACCAGGTTTTTTTCACTTGTGTCATAGGCAGAAGTGGCTGTCGGAGGGAGTTCAGCCAAGACTACTGCTGGTCCAATCGTGATGTGCCTTTCCATTGAGGAAACTGTGATGGGGATACCTCCTACTTCGACTTTGCAGAATTGAAGGAAATGATATATAAACTTACCATTTTTTCAGTTTCCCACTTCTGTTTTAATCCTGAACCCAGTTGTCCAGGTCCGCCCATTGCTGCTAGTACATGACCACTATGCTAATCAACGCCGTTGTTGCCTAAGGTAAGCTTCTTTTACACTTGTCTTACTAGGAATAGTGTGTTGACAATAGTCTTTTTTACATTGCTCTACATGCATTTATTTATGTGTAATGCATTAATGTACATTTTTACAACTTATCAAGCTAAAATGAACACACCTGTATTGGCACTTACCTTCAGCGAGACTGACTTCAGTGGCCAGCACGCAGATCAGGTGCACAGATCAACGTGTCTCCCTCTATCAATGGAATCCTGAGATGCACTGATATTGTTTTCTCTGCCTCATGCCGGTCATCTGACCCAGACAGTCCTGTCTCCTACCTAACATATCCATGTGGTTAGTAATATAGGAACCATCCCTTCCTGTTTGGGTGCATACTTTTCTGATACCATCACCAGTTTCTCACCAGCTTTGTGGCCTTTGATGACTAGGTACCGGGGTGGGTCCTATGTGAGTATACCCTCTCTTTTCACTTGTTCGGTGTGCACGTCACCAACCCTGGCAATTGGTTTTTTATTTGTTCATCAAATGTCTCTTACATCTTTGGTCCTGATGATACCCCACAATGTTAGGGGTAAAAACGCCATCAACAAAGATTAATTACGAACCATTCTTTAGCCTACCTGATTGTTGTGCCACTTTAAAAGGGACTTACAAGTAAATTAAATGTGCCAATTGGGTGCATTTTTACCATATTAAAAGGAGAGCGCACAATCACTTTAGCACTGGTTAAAGTGCACAGAATCCTAACTCCACCATAAACAGGATCAGCAAAAATAGGAGGAGTAAGGCAAAATGTTTGCGGAAGGACCAATTCTGCTTGTATGTTGTTGTATAGATCTGTAACTAAAATATTCTTTCTTCTCCCATATATTTCCTCCAGTTCCGAGTGCTTCGATTAATGATGCAGAGTTTAGAAGCATGTTTTAGTTCTGATCTAATTATTTTATACACTGTAGAGAACAAGGGAATAGAAAAATCATATTTTATCTTTTAGCAATGGTTAATACTTTCACTGATTGAATAAATGGCTGACTCATAATATTATTGGGCAATATAATTGTTGATCTGATTCACTAAAGGAAACGTACACTTTTTGTAAATGTAATATTTTTTTGCTATTCACAAACTAAAAGTTACTAGTAAGCTTAAGACTGCGGAGGCCTGGCTTTTTATGAACGGAGTTCTCTGACCCAACTGTGCAGCTTCCACAGTTTTAAACTTACAATTAACTCTAAGTGGCATATTAACAAGGGCTTTTTTTAGCTTTAAAAGCCAAAAAAGGAGAGATAAAAATAGCTCCCTATCAGCAACAGGGTGCTAACATGCAAAATCGCATGTTAGCACCCTTTTTCACTACACTTCCCTTTGCATCTGCAAAGTGGGCGTTCCAGAGCAAAATAATAGGAGAAATGTCGCTAAGCGACATTTCTCCTATTATCAAGCTTCACGCTAACCCTGTTAGAGACAAAAAAAGCAGCGCTATCCACGGTTAACGCTGCTTTTTTACGTCTGCTAATTTTCAGGCTTAGCCATGTAATCCAATGGGAGGTGGATAACATGGCTAAGTACACCATGGGCTATCAACAAGGATATCCCTATCCTCGTAGTTTTATCGCTGCATTAACAGTGATAACCTCCTAAAATGCCGCTATCACTGGATTTTTTTATCGCCTAGGCGGTCAGCGTTGTTAATAATGCGATAACCAGGCGATATTAACCAGCGATAGCGGGCGTTAAAAAAGTTAACGCTAAGCGCCCTTAGCGTTAATTTTCCCCGTTCCTTGTTAATATGCCCCTTAGTTTGTGAATAGCAAAAAATAGTGAATTTACACAAAATGTATGTTTACCTTTTTGAGTCAGGCCTTAACACAACTAGCTACATACACAGAATGGATAACACACTTTGATACACCAGTCCCCTTTTCTAACAAGTCTGTATTGATAACAGGTTACCAATCAAAGACCCAGACTTTAAACATTTAATGCAAGGCATAGTGACATATACCTGTGAAGCTAGTGGTATCACCCTGCACATAGGATTGTGGTAAAAACAAGACATAAGACTTTCCACATAACAACTAAATGGTGTCCCATTGTTATGGGTGATATCTTCAGCTAGTCATGGCTTTTTAACCAACTGCATTTACTGCTGGGGTTTTAGAGTCCACAGTTACAATGCTAACAGCAATATTTCAAGACCCAGAATACAATGTGATGTCTGTGAAAAGGTCAGAATGTACTTAAAGTGATACATTTGTGATGGGGGCACTTGGCAGCTATGAATGTCCACACAACAGCCGCACAACCTTAATTCAGTCAGGCAAACAGTGCAGAAAAGCAGGGGTGCACATATTTAACGCATCACGTTTTCACAAAGTGACATGCTGGTGGCATGGTTGACCACTAATACAATGTTATAATTTTCCAAAAAGAGTGGGTGAATGACCCCCTGTTGTGTCCAGGGATGGGGTTATTAAAATATCCATTAATGGTTCGGTAAAACAGATAGAGTCCTGATAGAGCCAGTGTGACAGGTAATGAGATGTGGGAGAAGGTAATGAGATGTAAGTATAAGTGAGAGTGAAATACACATGCCTTCTAAGTCCACTGGGTACACTGCCAATGGTAAAACACAACATATCCTGTGTTACCTCTCCTTTAAATCAAATATGTGCTTTATAACAATAACTGCAAAAAAAACATGTTTTGTAAATACTGGAAAAACACTCTTTTTGGGGGTTTAGGTTGCTGTATAAACTATGAAAAGCTCTGATTTCAAAAGGTTGGAACATATTGAGAAAACACCACTGAAACCCATGCAAAATAATCACTGAAGAAGCGACAGCCTAGCTTTAAATTATCTGAACCTTTGCAGTGTCTCTCTTCTAAAGAGACATCTGTCAATTTCTCAACATCTATGAGAAGTGTATTGGTTGCCTGTAAACAATAAATGTAGCCCTCAAAGCCCTCTGTTTCTTCTACTAGGTGATCAAGGTCCCAAATACCTAAAAGATCTGTTCCCCAAATACATGCATTTCTGCATGCTGATGTCAGCATCTGTCAATCTTGTATGGTTTCTGCATGCTAGGAAAATTATTTTTGGGGGCTGATCCTTTAGCGTCGTCATTATATCACACTAGAATAAACTGCCATGTATTTGTACCTGTTGCTCCGAAACACATGAAGATATTTATTTCAGTTCCAAAATTCTGATTCTCTCTTCGTTCTGCTTGGCTTAAATTGAGCTGGTGATTGAAGGTGGGGATACTGCAGCATGCAATTTTGGGGGCTGGAACGTATTGTTCCTCATCATACTGCAACCTAGAACAATAGAAGGAAAAGCACACAAGGAGGAAAGAAAGAAGAGAAAAATAGACAAAGTAAAAAGCAGGGATTTAAAAAGAACCTCCAGGGGTGATATAAACAGTGAGTGTCTGGTGGTGGATTAAGGAGAAGGAACGTGGAGTCAAGAACACTCAGTCTTGGTATTCATCACCCTGTCATTTTATTACACTGGTTACAGGCTTTTAAGCAAAATATTAACCCTGGGCGTAGTACACGTCTACACAAAGAGATATGCTTAGATATGCAAACTGCATAGTATGTAGCTAATATCACTGTGTGATTGTCTGCTCTGAGCAATAATTGCAAACAGCATCTTGCACAATGCAAGTGATGATAAAATAAATATTTCTATCTTTATATGCTAAAACGCATATAGTCATTTTTACAAAAGTGAAAATGAGAAAATAGCACGCAGTGAGAGAGGTGATGATTTTAGGATCCTCCCTAACCTAGGGAGAGAACCAAGCAGATGCCTTGAAAACAAAAAGCAGATATTCTTGAACAATTTGTTGGTGGTCCCATCCTCTTAGGACCAACCCAAGCACAGTTATTGGCAAAAATACAATCCCAACCAAAGGCCCTGCAAACCATTATGGGACAAGATTAGCAGTGGGAAGTGAATATTATGGTATCCAATATCAAAATAATTCTACAAAGAGCTGCAGTTCAACTAGTCGTTACTAGATGTCTCTCACGAGTCAAATGCAAAAGCATTGAAATTATTATTACATCAAGCTGCAGTTCCACTAGTCGTTACTAGATGTACCTCACGAGTCAAATGCAAAAGCTTCATGAAAGGGTTTCAATGCTTTTGCATATGACTCGTAGAATTATTTTGATATTGGACACTATAATATTCACTGCCCACTGCTAATCTTGTCCCATAATGCTTTGCAGGGCCTTTGGTTGGGATTGTATTTTTGCCCATAACTGTGCTTGGGGTGGTCCTAGGAGGAAGGGACCACCACTGAACCGTTCACCAGCATGATATGCTCTTTGTGTTCAAGGCCTCTGCTTGGTCCTCCCCTTAGGTTAGGGGGGAGCCCAAAATCGTCACCTTTCTCATTGTCTAATATTTTCTTTCACAGTTCACTTTTGTGAATTGGTTATATGCTTTTTAGCATGTAAAATTGCTTTATCAAGGCATTTGTGGGAATTGTTGATATTGTTGCTATGCTATGTTTTGTAGCACAGTTTTTGCACTGTGCTATGTGCATTTTGCATAGTGCGTAGTAGTGTAAACTACACATGCTCCGTGAGCGAAGCATAGTACTATGTCCAGGGTTACAAAGTATGGGACTACCACTTACAAATTAAACACTGGATAGAGCACCCAGAGTGATAGTAGTGCTCTTTCCAAAATTCTCATTCATTCATTTTGCTGATTTGATTTTTCATTTACATTTTGTGTTACTTCACAGCATAGACATTGGGTATTGAGTGAAATGAGCGAGTGATGACATTCTGGCTATTTACGGTTTAGTCTATAGGAAAGACTCCAAAAAATAACATTTTGATTTGCGAAACGAATTAGATTGACAAACCTGCCTCGAACTTTTATAAACACGAGGCTTCAGAGGCCTTTAATCAGACACTTTGGGGCATATTATCAAGACAGGCGATAAAATTATCATCCAGCAAGTCCGTATTAGCAGAGGCGAGTTTGTGACAGTGCTAAGAGTTTACCTTCAGTCGCCAGCATCCATGCTGAACGCTGGAATTCCAGGAAGCTTTTGCGTGCATGCAAGTAACAGTAGCGACCTCTTAAACACAGTGACTGCACCCGAGGAATAAGTCAGAGTTCTGTACATTATGAACATGACACAGTACTCCACATGTGAAAATCAGAGGTGGGACTGTCCCATCTGTGACAGTTTGGGTGGATTACTTTGCAGATTTTTTAGTATTAAGTGAATTGTGTGTGAGCCATCTGGGGTCTTCGTATGTCTGTGTCTCAGAGCTTTGTGTCTGGCAGTGCTGGAGGAGGTCAATGTCCAACTGAAAGTGTTTGATACAAGTGTAGTCAGCTGCCACAGACACACACTGTATGGAATTAGACTAACATGCCCTAGAGACTAGTTGCTTCTTTCAGTGCTCAGCATGAGTGAGTGCCTCGATACAGTAGCATGCTCCAGAGCTCACCACAAAATACTTAAATGGAAAGGGCCTTCGGAGACATATGAATATCTGTGAGATATTAGGGTCTCAGGGGAACCCTTATCACATTCTGGAGGGGGCATCATTTTATTTTATACACTACTTATGTTTTCTGCTTAGCATAGCACACATTCTTCCTAGTTATTTTGGCATTGTGGGAGACCTTGCAGGGTTCCAGCTTCACAAACCAGAGTTGCTGTTGAGGCAAGCTGAGTGATGCATTAGCTACACATGCGCATGGCTGAAAATAAACATGGATATTTAAACCACAAAGGCAATCAAGCATGAATGTATTAGAGAGAGTCTTGATACCTAGAAACGTGCAGGGCCTGGTTAACGAAGAGCCTCCGCAGTCATGGTGAGGTGTGGCATCCATACTACAGTGTGGAAATTTCTGCGCAACTGCAGGGTCTTTGCGTCTTAGGTACGCGGAGTACATTGGACTCAATATATCTACAGCTTATGCTCTGCAGATGAGAGTTTCTCATAAACAAGTAGTGGAGGAAATATGGGGACTCAAGGTAGATCCGGGATCTGGCATTTCTAATTGAAACTGTTTGGGCACAGTTAAATATGCTGAATTAACAATGTGCTGACACTGGAAACATTCAGCAGAACCTGCATGTTGTCTGATTTTTACTTGGATCAGAAAGCTGAACATGGTGGGTGGAGTTCTTATTTTAACTTCTGGCTGGGCCCAACACACAGCATTATTTAAAGGAATCTAAATACTAGGCCAGGAGGAGGATGACAGACCTGTCCTGATACCTCGAATGTTTTATACGGATATAAGTAAGAAGAGGAGGACAACTGCTACATTTACAAAAGAAAGAGCTCCATCTCCAGATAAGATTAAGCAAATAATAAGGATACACACTATTTGAATTATATCGTATATGAAGAATTTGCTCTGTTTGCACATTACGGATAACTGAAAGACATCCTGCTAGTTCCACTCTTCATTTGGGACCACATGCAAATACATGAGCGTGTGACTAGATTGCACATGTAGCACCAGGATTGAAAAGGAAATCTGTTTTTAATTAGGAAATGGGATAAATCTTTTCATCCTGAAGAAGGTAGGTGATCTTAAACACGGGGTATCCTCCAAAACACGTTGATGCATAGTTAACACAAAATCTGGAAATCATTGAAGAATACAGTAGCTATTAATGATTTAGGATACTCTGTGATACGAACTATGATCAAGAAAGATGGTGACCTTAAAGATATATGTAACCGTCTATTTTATTTCCCTTATCAATGTCTATTTGTTTGTCTAAAGGGATATTTTGCACTGTATAATGTTGTTCCTCCCTACTAGAAAAGAGTACACATTGATGGATTTTTAAAAGTTTTATTGTATTTCAAGTAATTTGGCTATGATACTGTATTATTGGGTTTTGAATATATCATTTATTACTGGTTCTCAGATGAGATTTGATACATGAGTAAGACATAAAAGAGAATAATTCTTGTTATAAAAACATATAGGTGTGGTGTTGAGCCTTGATGCAATCGAGGATGAACGTGAAGTATGGAATGAGATGTAAACAAAAGTGTGGGTATGCTTGAGTTCTGATGCAGAAGCCCAACAGGAATTTTTAACTTGACTTGATTATTTAAAGGGACCCCAGGATATCTTTTTTGGGATTCTCATCCAGAGTGGGCGCCATCTCAAGCCTAACATCTAGATGTCAATATAGTGTCAGCAACCAAAGGAAAACATCTTGTTATCACTTCACAAGTGCTAGAAGAAAGGCAGGTTTCTAACTATGTTCAACTTCTGTATATAACTGATATGTATGCACTGCAGCATGGGAAACAACCTTTACTACGCGGACTTTACACTGCAATACAATCACAACGCGGTCATTACAATGACTGCGTTGTTAACACGCAGTGCACTTACAATGCAATTCGTTACAACGACTTGCATCAGATGGCGCTCTAGACTAAGGAATAGCATGGTTTATTATTCCAACACCTTTCTACTGTTGCACACAATGGAGTTAGAATAGTAAGTCATACTATTCCAAAGTCCAGCAGGCCATCTAGCACAAGTCGTTGTAATGGCACTGCGTGGTAACAACGCGGTTGTTGTAACAACCACGTTGTAATTGTTTTGCGGTGTAAAATCCGCGTAGTAAAGGTATATAATCCTGCAGCATTTCAGATCTAACTGTCTGTATGGATAATTATAGTAAGAATGAATTAAGTAGCATTTACTAATTTATTTTTCAGTTAATGTTTTTCTCAACACTAGTTAGCCCAATATAGGGTGTCAGAGCATTTTAAATCACACACATATTATACAGAAACCCCGAAGTGTACAAGTGTACAAGGTGCTTTGCTGCGCTGCTTGCACCACAATCTCATAAATGAGGCCCTAACGGGCATATTTACAAGGATTGTCATTAAGCAGTTTTCATGCTGCTTAGCGACAATTTTTCTATCACTGCTGTTCACCAAATCCTAATGCCACGTTTGTGACATAGCTGCAATACGGCACTACGTGGCGTTAGGATCAGCTATCACCCAGGAAAAATTAGACTAACGTTAGTGTCAAGGCATAAGAAAACTACACGTTAGCATGAAAAAAGAGACAGCCAATTAGCAGCAAGAAAGAACGTGATAGTCAGCCTAACAGACCTTTTCAGAGTCTAACGGGGAAAAAAGCTTACAAATGCGCCTCTAACAGAAAAAAAGGCCTGATTGTAACAGCCAGGACCGAGTTTAGCATAGGACAATAACACCCCCAACATCCAGGGTAACCAGCAAGAGTCCAAGGAGAAGAGGAAATGCAGATTCAGTCTGGAGGAGAATGAGATCCTTTTTGCGGAGGTGAAGGAGCATCAACACCAGTTCTTCGTCAGCTCTAAGGTGTCATTGGGGACCAAAAATGCTATATGGCAGTTTATAGCCAACAAGGTGAACTCCATCGCAGACATAAATAGGACAGTGACAGACTGCAAAAAGCGCCGACATGATGCCAAGTGCAAGACTAAGCAGAAACTGGCTAGCAATCACCAGGCAGCACTGCAGACCTGAGGTGGGAGTCCAGCGCCCCAGGAGGAACTCAATGCCCTGGAGGAACAGGTGTCCACAGTAATCGGTGAGGAGTCAGTGGTTGGAGTAGAGCGACAGGACAGTGCTGACTATGACCAACTACATCATCAACAAGGTAAGTAACAACAAGGGGGGCAAATATGTCACATGATACAGTCCATGCACCTATGCCTCGGCACTCTCCCACACTATGTGCAAGTCAAACGGTAGCCACTTAGGTACTCTGCGGCTTATTCACAAGTCCTTTGTGCTGCTTGTACGTCACTATCTTCCTTATTTAAAGTGATATACCAGTGGCGCAAGGGGCTTGTAACTAATCCCTTCATGCATACAAACAAAGACAAGTGAACCGTCATGTGTCTCTTTTCCAAATCTTTGCATCATGGAGTGTTACAAGTCTCACAGTCAGCCTAGATTAACACACATTGTAATAGCAGTCATGCACATTTTTGTCAAGTTGTGGCACTTTCTGTACTAAATAGAGGGTATATATACCATAATCTACGGGAGTGTGGTGTTACCCCAAAATTGGTAGCACGGTGCTCCAACAGAATAGAAATGCAGGGATGCGCTGTATGCAAAAAGATTCAAACACACCTCTGCATGTCCCTCAGTGCTATTGTCTTTAAAATTGACTTTCGCCAGGCAAGCCACCCTTGTGCCATGGTCCTAGGGTGCCTGTGCTGCAGTGCCAAATGTTGATATTGCAGGAAGGGACATTTTCCTGCACATAAACAATCCTTACAGGTGAATTGTTGTTTCTATTTGTGGAGCAGAATTCAGCACACATACAAAGAGCAAATTATCAAGAGAATTTCATAATTGTGTTTTCCACATTTTGCTCTCCTAAGAACAGGGCCATAATTTACAAGCCCCTTGCGCTGCCAGGGCGTCTTTTTTAATATGAGCAAAAGTGGCACAGTGGCGGTGCAAGGGGCTTGTCAATAAGGCCCTAGTGTTTACCTGTCCTCAGTTGTTGGTTCTGACCCAGCCTTGTAGATATGGGATAGTCAAAAATCGAAATGCCTGTTGTGGTGGAATGCTCACTGAAACACCCATTGCATGACCCTTTCATGGTAAGTGAAGGGTGGGAAGGGGCCTCATTCACAAGGTGGCGTTAGTCAAAGTTAAGTGGCTTAACGCTGTTTTGCAAATAAGGCAGAAGGGGATTTATCCACCAGAACATTGTTAAACGTGAATGTGTTTATGGCCCTGGGTTTGGTGGTGAATGACACCTATGTACATATGTAAAACGTGGGCACTAGGTGATGTGAAATGTGGCCGGTTACAAATGCATACAGATTGGTTTATGTCAACAAGCATCCTTTCACAAATGCATGGAAGTACCATATACACTGGAGTATGTCTCATCCCTGTGCACACCCCTGGACTGCTGTAAAAATGTCAGCTGTGCACCAATGCAACCATCCTTGAACCATATGTCAACGTTCCCTGTCTTGCAGCTTGCTTGTTGTCATCATTGCGACTGCAGGGGAAAACACAAGGGAGGGCACCGGCCTTCTTAGTATGGGGCAGTCCTGTGTATGTGGAAATATGCTGGGTTGCAGACATAAGGTGCTTGCTGCGCAATGTTTAGTCAAAATCTTGTCTAAAGGACTCCCCGTAGGGAACACTCACCATCCGGAAAAAAAACATCATCTGGGGTGCTGCACGACACGTCACCTTATAACAGCTTGCAATATCAGTCTGTTGTGGATAGCCGCAAATGATGCAATTGTAGTAAGTACAATCCAAATGAACTGGCCCAGTGTTACCATGTGTGCTTTTCACATGTAAATAAATACACCTTCAATTGCCGGATGTGTGTTGCCGGATGTGTGTTGTTTGTCTCCATAAAACAGGACAGTTGTCATCAATGTCTAATCTGTGTAGCCAATACATAAAATTCAGAATACATTTGAAACTTTGATATCTGCAGACCTTGATAGGCAGTGAGATGTCACAACACAATGTCTGATATACATTGAGTGCTAAACCAAAAAGGCCATAACAATGTTTACCTGGTAATGTGCCCTCAACGTGTATGGAGAAAACGGCCTATCATGTCCAAATATAGTAACCAGTGGGTGACAAGCAAATGTAGTGATTGCCATAAGTCACGAGGCAGCAAACTAAGTACATAACATTACGTAAAGAAGTCAGACGGTGCTCCATTCCTCAAAGACTCTGGGGGTGGTACGTTGAAAAGTTCCTGACACCAGGATGTGGAGGACAGCAGTAGTTTGGTCTGTGGAGGGAACTTGGTCTGTGGAGGGATGTTGGTTGCAGCCTTGGCTCTATCTGTTTCAGGAGGCGGACAATGGACCCCCTCTTGATCCTGTAATGGGCTATGACCCCCTCTTGATCCTGTAATGGGCTATGACCCCCTCTTGATCCTGTAATGGGCTATGACCCCCTCTTGCCTGAGGTGGATGAGGGTGTTCCTCTGACAGTAGATCCACTCCCTTCTCCGGCGCTGCCTCTCTGGTGGTGGTCTCCTTGGTGCTCCTAGCTGTAATAGTAGTAGATCCACGGTGTAGTTCAGCTTGCCAAGGATGAATTGGGAGTGTTCTACTTTTATACAAGTGCGTTACCGTCAATTTTAGGAGCAGGTAATCCCTACTGGAAAAAAACTGCCGCTAATGGGACTCAGGAGCAGTTTTTCTATTTTAGCAACGTACAAGGAAATCCTGACAAATATTGCTTGTGTGTTTTACAGAAGTTTTACTGTGGGAATGCCTACCTTGCACATTATTTTCAGTGAGCCATGCTAACTGAACTGGTGCTGTGGAAAATTGTCACTAACTGTGTAAAAATGTTGCCAAAAGAGCTTTGCAACACTTTGGAAATATGTCAATTAAAAAAAAAAACTATAACGTCAAAGAAATGATGCTATAGCAGTGTTAAATCCTTGCAAATATGCCCTTAAGTCTCTAAAAAAGTTTACTGACTTTCTAACTCTTTCAACAAGGAAGTTGGTTGATCATGCCCTGATCACCTCAAGGCATGACTATTGCAATAATCTCCTCTTGGGTTTGCCTAACTATTCGATCCAGGCAAGACTAGTGCTTCAACTCCATCATTACATTTCCATCGTAGAGGGATTGAGGGGCTCCATTGGTTACCAGTAGGTATATAGTTATTTTCAAAGCTTTTACTGTTGTGTGCAGGGCCTATTATCAAAATGGTCACAAATATCATCTTGTTCCGCACCTTCTACCGAGAACGCTGAGATGTGCCGGCAATGATCCCAAAGTTCAGGTTACAAACAAGTGGGGGAAGATCTATGTCTGTTCTCGGGCCAAATGCACAGAACAGTCTTCTGCTCACTTTAAAGGCAGCTGCCAACCTCGCTACTTTCAGAAACCTGCTGAAAACAAGGCTGTTCGCTCAATTGTAAGTGTTTATTTTCTGGAGGGGCAGGCTTTTTCTTTCTGATTTCATTGTTTTGAAATACCTCTTGATGTAGGGATTTTGCTTTACAAATGCCAATTTCATTCATTCATTCATTCATTCAGGACCACATTTTCTAATGTGTTGTTTAGCTTAGCCTGCAAGGACTGGAAAGACATGCTGTTCATGGAAGGCAAAGGAGGCATCTGAAGTATGTCTTTGAACCTCTATGGCACCAACATGATAACATATTGAACCATTAGTATAATCTCTTGGTGACTTTTAATACACTTTCTGTGTCTTTTTTAGACACAGAGACTGTTTTGCAGAGGCGGTGCTATTGTTTAGTCATATTATATGATATTATAGTTTAGAGGGTGAATACTCGACAAAACATACATCAATATCACGCATTCGCTCACCCCTAATCACTTTGTCAATGGTTGGTTACATTTTGAGCACAACTCAGTATCTGGCTACTCATATCGTTTCATTTTTGACAATTTCTAGTTGAGCCGAAACCCTACTTTTCCCAGCTGAAGTCTAGTTCTCAGGTTGCTTTCACCTTTCACTTTCACTTCCTTTACATCAAGCGCTTTCCATACACTTCGTCGATTGACATTTAACTTTGATTGGGAGCTTGGCATTCTTGGCATTCTCATAACGCCATTCGTGGTGGATTAAAAACTTTGAGGGTATCCTGCCCATACTATTTATAATAGATGCATGTGTATGCAATGCACATATGGCAGAACTCCCACACCCGCCGAACTCTAATTTCATCTATTAGTTGGTGTGCTCGACTCACATGTGGCGCTTCCCAGCATTTTCACACATTGCCTTAGTTCGCCTTCCCATAGCAAACAGCAGCTTCTCCCTTTGAGGCACAAAGATTTGGGGGATTAACCATATATGCACAGGTCTTCACCCTCTGGAGGTACCATCATTTACTCTTCTGTACGGAAGTTGATAAAGTTCACATGTGGACTAAAGGGCACTGTGTCCCCTTCCAACCTTTGACAATCCCCTGTTCATCCTCAAGCATCTGTACAGAGACAGTGGGTGGGATGGACTCTTATGTCTCACCGACTTCTGACACATGCGTATTCCTGATGTTTAAGGTTGCCTTTCCTGTCCCCAACCTTCCCCAAAGCGCCTTGAAGCCGCCTGGCGTCGTTAGAAGACCTATTCAAAACAACATAATAAAAACACGTGCGTTTTTTGTCTGCCCGTGCGACCTGTATATCAGATCCTGCAATCAGAGAAGTTCGCGGTGCATTCCTTTCAGTACGTCCCCCACAAGACATACTAAAGGACATTCCACAACTAGGCACTACCTCTAGAGCGTGATGTTCACTATTCCTGATCAAACACCAGCAGCTATGAAGGACATCAGTTAATCAAATGGAACATGCATAAATTGTGATGTATCGAAGTTGTGGATTTTCTGATTGAAAACTTTGAAAAATGCAGTGATCAAGAAGTTTATTGAGATTGTGTTTGATAAAACAAGTTAAACTAAATAAATTAAAGCGTGCGCCGTTGCTGCCTGAACTCTTCCCTCTGGAGGACAACCTTTCATCGGTACCATGATGAGAAATAGCAAAAAGTTGGATTTTCTTTCATCTTACCTTCTGCTCGTTTAACCTTTTCCCATCAATAGCCAAGAGCACCCTGGATGTTTCCTCACCAGTTATCATCAACAAACAGGTTTGCAGAGATGATGCTCCAGTGTCATACACTGATGTGTTTTTATTCCATATTTTTGTGGGTGTTGACGACTTGTCCTCTACCAAAACATGAACTATTTGTTGCAAGTCTACTGGAACACTCAAATCAAAATAGATGGAAACTGAAGAATGGGGAATAAAATTTGTACTCAATAATTTGTGGGGTGATTAGAATATTTTATTTTATTTTAAATTAGATTAGATTAGATTAGATTGGATCAATTAAGATTGGACTAGATTAGACATATTAGATTATAGTTGTAGCGGTATGCTCACTCAACAGATCATCTTGGCACTATTCTAGGTCACATGTTTGTCTTCTGAGATACTCTTTCATCAGAACTATCCCAAATCATGAAACATAATTGCATGGCATTAATACAGCTCTAAATACTAGAACTGCTGGAATTCAAATTTGCACCATAAGCACTCACTTCATTTTAGGACTCCCCTACTATTTATGTCATCACAACAGAGATGGCTGACAGTTCTACCCATTACTTCTACCGCCTGGGAATTGATATCTATGAACAAACATCTTCTCTTCATCTTGGCTTTCCCCCGCACACATTTCCAAACGTAGTATATTACTGTTTATTGAAGCAATATATAAGTTAAAACCTTGGGCCTGGGGGACCATGGGAATTTCAACAGTGATTAGAGAGATATGTCCCTTTGTGCTTTTAAGAGCTAAGCAGTCACACACAAGACCACACCCACATGCCACCTGAACAGGTCCACAGGGAAGAGTGGCAAGAGACTTCATCTCCCAGACACTGGCTTTACCAAAACGTAGTCTTGTAACACATGAAAAATAATGTCCTATTACTTACCGATAATCTCGTTGTCCTCGTCCAATTCCATAACTAATTGGAGATGACTATCTCCGTGACAGAAAAAAAGAACAGGAGCATGCTGGGATACCCAACCCACTCCCTCCCACTGGGAGTACATAAGCGGTACCAGCCCAGCATGCAGCCTGAAAACACCAAGCCAACAGCCGGAAGGCCGGCCGCCATGGAGGGAGGGGCGTAAGGAATGGGACCAGGACAACGGGACCAGGAGTAATGAAGATTACCGGTAAGTAATAGGACATTACCCCCAGGTCCCTCCTGTCCTCGTCCCATTCCATAACTAATTGGAGAATACCAAAGCAGAGAACCCGGCTTTCCGGAACCCCACCAAAACCAGGGACCCCTGACTGAAAAATGGCACCCCACGGGAACGAAAGGAGCTCCCAAGAAAGGGGAAAAATGCAGGTAGGTGCACACAACCAACTACGCCCCGACCAAGCGGACAGAACCGAGACCCCAAAAACCAGCAGGGGACAACCAGAAAAAAAACCACAAGAACCCCCAGGAAGCCAGAAGGGGGCCCCAAATGCAGAGCCTAGCCCCAAGGTTACAACCAGAGGGGCCAAAACAAAGCCCCATCCCACCCAACCACCAAAGAAGTCCAGGAAAGCAGATGCGGGCTAACGGAGAAACAGAGCCAGAAAAGGCAACCGATCAGTGAGAAACCCCCAAGGACGAAGCCCACGGCCCCAGGCACCAGGCAGCCACCCAACCAGGGAGCAAACAGGCCAATTCATCCCCATGGCCAAGAGCAGAGGAGAACAGCCCGCACAGGGAGGCAGGGTTAAAGGCCCAGGAAGGAACACCGCAGAGGCAAGCCAGAGAGCGAATCCCCCCAAAACAGGGAAAATAGAGAACCCCAGGCGCAGGAACCCACAAGGGACCACACCAAAAGCGAGGGGAAGGAAGACAAACCCGAAGAGGCACAACCAACCACAGGACCACCCCAACACACCAGGGGAAGCCACCAGCAGAGCCGAAAAGACCAAAGGGTGAACAACCTTTACAACGCAACTGTTACAACGCACTACACTTACAACGAAATTTTTACAGCGCAACATCCACTACAACGCATTCCATTACATAGCATGACACTACAACGCATGTTTAAAAACTACCTTTACAACGCATTCCATTACATCGCATACTACCTTTAGAACGCATACCATTACAACGCATAGTATAGGGGTAAAAATTACTATTCTAACTCCAGGGGGTGCAACAGTAGGGTAAGTGTTGGATTGCGTTGTAATGGTATGCGTTGTAAAGGTAGTATGCGATGTAATGGAATGCGTTGTAAAGGTAGTTTTTAAACATGCGTTGTAGTGTCATGCTATGTAATGGAATGCGTTGTAGTGGATGTTGCATTGTAAAAAATGCGTTGTAAGTGCATGCGTTGTAAAAGTGTGCGTTGTAACGACATACATCCAACCAAAGAGGGCAGAACTGGACAAGAAAACAGGCACCGACCCAGAGGAACAGCCAGGATAAAAAGTGGGCAGGGAACCCAAGCAAAGACACCCTCCCCCCCCGCCCTAGCCGACAACAGCAGCAACAGGGAACCCGGAGGCCAGAAACCCACAGAAGGACCAGTCCACAGGGCAGGACCGACCAACGGTCAACCCCAGCCGAGACACCGAAGAGATGCAGGAACAAAAAGGCCACCCCACCGGGAGAAGAACCCAGGGCACAAGAAACGGCCAAGTGGCCAGGCCTGAGGCATACCCCCAAAGCAGGAGACACCGGGACAAGAAGCCCAGACATCTGCCCAACGGAGGCCAGGGAGAGCAAAGAAGGGCAACCCAAAGCAAACCCGGAAAAAAAAACAGGGCACAACCAAGAAAGACAACAACAGAGACCGAACACGGAACCGGGGAAACCAAACCCCAGAACTGGAAAGGAGAAAACACCACCAAACAAGAGCCAACCACCTGCCAGGAGGACACCAAGAAACCACCGAAGTCGAACCCCAAAAGGAGCAGCAGAAGGGCAAAACAGGAAAGACCAACAAGGAGGCCAACAGCCCAACCCCGCAGGACACACAAATGCCCAAGAAGCCAGCCGGAGAACTCGTCAGACCGGCCAGCCAAGAGGCACCCAACACGACGCCACCAGGACCCGGAAGGAGAACCAGGAAGGGGCACAGGGAAAGGCACAGCAGCCAACCACAGCCAGGCCACCCAGAGAGTGGGGAAGCAGTGGGACGGAGCCCAGCAGCCCACACAACAGACCCAGTGCCACAGCCAGACGCAAACGAGCGGCACAGGAAACGACAGAAGACCAGCCCAGGACTGCGCCAAAGCCCAAGAGAACGCGCGGCCAGGAGAAGACCCAAGCAGGGACCAAAAGAGGACCCCAAGCAAACAAGGGACCCACAGCACAAAACCCGACACCTCCATGCTGAGAGGCACACCAGCGACCCACACGCACAAGCGAACGGGAGGCCAAACACAGGGACCGCAAGGGCAAACCCAACAGGGGCAGAGCCCAGGCCCCAAAAGCCCACCGGAACAACCTAGGCACAAGAAACCCAAGGAGAGGAGCCCGGAGAAGCCAAAGGCGCACCACCCAACAGGGGAGCGGGAACAGGCCCAAACAAGGGGAGAAGGAACACCCCAGAGCGAACAAGAAAGCAGGGGCCATAGACACCCCAGGCCAAAAACAGCCTGCGCGGGAGCACAGACCCAACGACAGGGCCCCAAAGGGAAAAGGCCAAAGCTCCAGACCAGAGGCAAAGCCAACCGCAACCAAAAGTGGAGCGAGAGGAGCAGGAAGCAGCAAAGCGGCCAACACACCAGGGGAGGCCAACACCCACAAGCAGGAAAAGGGCACAGCAAACAGGGCAGGGCACAGGAGCCGGGCAGCCGAAGAACAACGGGCCACCCAAGGTAGAGGCCAAGGAAGACCAACGAATCCCAGCCACCACAGGAGGCAAAAGGAGCGGCAAGCAAGAAGGCAAGCCCAAACTCAACAAGCCATCAAGGGAAACACAAGAGGAGAGAAGGAAACCGCAACAAGAAATCAAACCCCAGCAACCCGTCAGCAGGCGAGAAGCAAACCCAACCCCAGCCAGAACCCACCAGGGCCACAACCAGCACCGCACCGGAGCCAACAGTCCAACAAGTCAAAGGCCCACCAGAACAGAGCAAGGGCACAACAGCCCCCCCACCCATGGAAAACAAGGGGGAGATCCCAGCGAACCCATGGAAGGCAGACACTCTGAGCATGGGGCAAGCAAAAGCACCCAGAAGGATGCAAGAAGCGACCAACAGGGAAAACCGCAGGCAGGCACCCAGACAGGCATGCACCAGGCCCAAACCCACAGAAGGGCAGGAACCAACGTGTGGAAGGACCGCAGGCAGTCAAAGGAAACCCATGAACTGCAAGGCACCAGGACCCGAAAAAGGGCAAACGCCGGACAAGCAGCCAGGGACGACCAGAACAGGCCACAGCAACAGGCAAACCCAGGCACACCCCAAACCAGGCCTCAACCAGGGCCGACCAGTGACTACAGAAGCCCGCAGGGCAGGACGGCCGGAGGCCCAGAGGACAGAACAAAGAGGCCACAAGAAGAAGCCAGCAAACCCTGGGAGAGACAGCCTAAAGCGAGCCACAGCCCAGCAAGCAGACACCACCTGAGGTAAGAAACAAGGCCAACCGGCCAAACCACAGGGCAGGCAGCAAGCGCAACAGAAGCCAAGGCCGCAGGCCAGCACAGCAGACAAGAAACCGCCAGGCGGCATGCACCAAGGGGACAGGCCAACAGCAGTCCCACAGGAACTGACCCCCAGCCCAGACTCCAACCAGCAACAAGCTCCGAGCAAGCAAAAAGCCAGAAGGCCAGGAAACACACAACCCATGGAGGAAGCCCCAAAGGTTCCCCCCAGGCAGAACCCCCCAGTAAGGGCAGCGACCAAGGGAAAACCACGGCCCAAGACAGGACAGCGAAGGCAGGGGAACAATCATCGCAGGAAGCCGAAGCTGCCGAAGGACCGACAGGAACCCGGGAGCAGGGGGCAGCGGAGGCAGAGAACCAGTCCAGAGACACCAAGGGCCCCAGACCGAGACAGCAAATAGACCCACGCGTCACGCAACCAGCAAAGCACAGAGGGTCAGCACGGAGGAACAGGAGCCAGCAAAGAGAAGCCCCAACAGGAATCCAACAGCACCTGGAGAGGCATGAGGACGACAGGACCCAAAAGCACCGGAAAGAAAGCAAGGAACCCACACGGCGAGGCCTCAGGGAGACCAGCCGAACCCAGCACAACGGCAGAGTGCAAGAAGCGCAAAAAGGAGGCCCCGTGACCAAATCCCGACATGCCCTAGAGGTCCAGGTGCACAGCGTGGCAGGGACCAAAAAGCCATGCAGGCATCAACCCAAACCCCCAAAGAGGGCAAGGGAGAAGACACAATAGCCAGGGCCACAGCAAACCCCACAGAAAGCTCAAACGCCCACTGAACAAGGAACACCCAGGCGAACCCCCATCCAGGAAAAATCAGACCCAACCCCGCCAACCAACGAAAGTAGACAAGATCATGGGGACATGGGGAGGCAGCATAGCAGGAAAAAGTATACACACCAGGGAGGCAAATAAACACCACCACACAGTGATCAACCCCACCCACCACCAGACCTGGCGCCATCCACCAAAGGGGACCGAGCCAAGGAGGAAATCAGAAGCAACCAGCACCCCCAGGCAGCCAGGAGGTCAGACCCAACCGAACACTACAGTACAGCAGGCAGAAACAAGGCGCCAAGGCTGCAGGCCAGCACAGTAGCACAGCACAGGCAGCACAGCAGGAAAAAAGAAACCGCTGTGCGATAGTTACCAGGGGGGCAGACAATCACCACCACACAGTGATCGACCACCACCTCACCACCAGCCCAGGCGCCATCCACCCACTAGCACCGAGCATAGGAGGAAACCAGGAGCAACAGGCACCCCCAGGCGGCCAGGAGGCCCGACCCCACCAGACACCGGAAAGACAGCAGGCGGGAACAGGGCGCCAAGGCCGCAGGCAGTATAGCACAAAACTGAAACCGCTGTGCGGTACTCACCAGGGGGGCAAACACACACCACCAATTAGCGACTGATCCCCAACCACCAGCACAGACGCCATCCATCAAGAGCGCCGAGGCAAGGAGGAACCAGGAGCAACCGGCACCCCCAGGTGGCCATGCAATGACCAGGAGCGAAAAGCAGCCCCAACCGGTAACCAATGAGCATCTGGGGCACTGCCAAGCCCGGCCCGAGGTTCCTCAAGCAGCAACCGCAGTGCATCTCCCAGACTGGCCCAGCCACAGGAAGACACAGTATACAACCCAGAAATGACCAAGAGTAGCGGTGCCCCAGCCACAAAGGACCGGCCGCCCAACAACGCGGCTCCCGGCAAGCCTGGCAGGCCAGGAGACTGCGGGATAGGACGTCGAGGACAGCCCAGCAGCTCGACGAGACATCCAGGAAGATATCAGCAGGTAAAAACCAGCAATCCTCGTCCCATTTTGTTGGAAGACAGAAAAAAAGAACAGGCTGCATGCTGGGCTGGTACAGCTTATGTACTCCCAGTGGGAGGGATTGGGTTGGGTATCCCAGCATACTCCTGTTCTTTTTTTCTGTCACGGAGATGGTCATCTCCAATTAATTATGGAATGGGACGAGGACAGGAGGGACCTAGGGGTAATGAAAGGTTCCCCCAGAAACTCATTGATTAGCCATCAATTATGGACAGGAAACAACAAATGATTTCTTCTTTTGGCATCTATTCAAGATTTAGGAGTAAAAAATTATGACCATTTTGGCAAGTCTTTATAGACGAAGATGCATCTGAGTGACTGGGCAACGCCCATGCACCTCAAGCTATAAGAAATATATAAAGCTTTGCAGAAGTTTCTTTACTTAGAATGCAAACCTCAATGCACTAAGAGTTCAATTTCTCAGGGGAAAAACCAACTTTACTAGCACTCTTTACTGTGACATTATTTGTATAGTTTTGGTCAAACTTGTCTCCAGTATGGCCCTGTTTGCATTTTTCAAGAATCTCACCCTCTACCACCTGTCATTTTGCAGTTATGCTGGGCTTAGTATTGATGGTTTAGGTACTTTGGGCACTTTACCCACTGCTGATACTGCCTGTGTAAATTGTAATTCTGATAGGTTCTCTATGGTTGGCATATTTGATTTACAGGTAAGTCCCTAGTAAATTACTCTGTGTCTGCCCAAGGCCTGTAAATCAAATGCTACTTGTGAGCCTGCAGCACTGGTTGTGCCGCCCACATGAGTTGCCCTGTAAACTTGTCTCAGACCTGCCATTGCAGTGTCTGTGAGTGCAGTTGTAAACTGCCATGTCGACCTGGCAAGTGCACCCACTTGCCAGGTCCTAACCTCCCTTTTAATACATGTAAGTCACCCCTAAGGTAGGCCCAAGGTTCCTCCATGGGCAGGCTGCAGCATATGTGAAAAGGTAGTACATGTACTGGTGTGTATTACACGTCCTGATAGTGAAATTCTGCCAATTTCGTTTTTCATTATTGCAAGGACTAGCTCTCCCATAGGCTGCCAATGGAGCAGCCTTGTAACAATCTACAAGTGTAACTTCCAATCCTGAACAGCTCAGAATTTAAAAACACATCTTTTAGCGAAGGTGGTTTTTAAATTGCGTGTTAGGAAATGCCACATTTAGAAAGTGGGCATTTTCCTGTTGAACCATCTTGTGCCTCTGCCTGACTGTGTAATCAATTTCTGATTTAGAGTGGCAGGGACCTGTTTGTGCATTCACTCTAGACAGTCACACAAAGAAAGTTGAGGTGCACCCTGCATATTCTGATGGCTGATGGGTCTTCCTGAGATAACATGGTGGGAGGACCTGTCCACTGCACCAGAAAAGGCTGTGCCCGGACTCTCACAATGCCATATCCACCCCTGTGCAGTATGTCTGGAGCCAAGACAAGGCAGGATAAGAGCTTGTGCACTACAAAGGCAATCCTTTTAGGAAGGCCAACTTCAAAGGCCAAAAGGGGTATACGTATTGAACCTAAAACCCAAGACTTTTACATCACTTCTGAATCAAGAGGAACCTCTGCCAAATAGAAGAGCTGAAGAGCTGTGAGTAGGAGTACTGCCCCTTTGTTGAGTGTTGCCTTGCTGGGTTGGCCTACAGTTGCTGCTGCTTCTGCTTTGGAAAGGAAAAGGACAATACTTTGCTTAGTATTCTGCTTGTTAGGTTTCTCCAAGGGTTTGCGTGCTTGCCTCCTGTTAAAAGACTCAGGATCAGGAAAAACCTCACCTGCAGTATCCATGAACTCCTCTGCTGGGAGCTCTGACCTGGCAAATCCTGCTGATTACAGTTCTGCGCCCTTGGAGATTGTTCCTGCTGAAAAAACCTGCTTGAAACCATCAAAATCAACACATTGCTCTTTCAGTGCCTGTTTTTCTGATGCAGGACAGCTGTGCGGGAGAAACTTCAACACACTGCTGCCTTGTGGCCGAAGAAATTGACACAGCATCTGCCTTCGGCTGAAGAAACTGCCACAGCTTGAGGTCAGCGCACTGTGTCTGCAAAGTCCAAGACTGACTCCGACTCAGGCCCTGCTGTGTGGCTGACAAGATCAACGCATCGTGCGAAAGAACCGACACAGTGCCTGTTTGCAGCTGCCGCATCGATCTTTAGCGCGTCCAGATTTCCATGTAACGCACCTATGCAACAGGTTTCCGGACGCATCACATGCGGACCAAAACGGTCTTGGATTTTGACGCATCACTTTCCCCTACAGTCTGGGTGAGCCTCGACACTTCTCCTGCGCACAGCAGAATTGATGCATCAGCTCCCCACAACGCTTCCCTCCTCTGCAGCTATATTGCCTTGTGGACTTTAAAACATTTGTGATGCTTTGTGTAAAATCACCGCATTCATAGAGTTCTATGGACAGAATTACTTGAAACCTTTTAAAAGTCACATTTGAGTTGTGAATGTGGCTCTTCTTTGGTTTACACAAAGATACTTTTTTTTCTAAAATGGTGTGGGGTCCATCCATTTGTAGTGTTTTCACTGAGTTACTGTGTGCTATGTACAACTACTTTACTCACTGGCCCTTAGATAAGCCTGACTGCTTGTGCTAAGCTACCAAGGGGGTGAACAAGGGTTAGATGAGTGTATAACTCCCTTATCCTGACTAGAATGAAGGGTCCATACTTGGACAGGGTGCGATCTACTGCCAACTAGAGACCCCATTTCTAACAAGTGTACTATCCATAATATATTCCCATTCAGGGGTTATCATCTGTGCCCTTCATTTGCAGTCATATATTCATTGGCTGTCTACACTGGTGGTATTTAGTTTATTATATCAATGCTCCAACTTGAATGCTACTGGTATGTTTTTTACGGTGAATAAATTAACGAATAAGTTATTGTATGATTAGTTAAAACCATCACAAAAGATTGACAATATGACAAACTAAAAACTCCAGTGTAGTAAAATAAGCAATCAAGAATTGTTTCTTACTCATGCATGAATCAGTTTCAATTCATTTGAAATTAAAGTAAGAAATGGTAGTTCATGGAACATGAACTCCGAACTCTAAGCTAATGTGCACAGGTCGGGTCACTGCCAAGGGGGGGGCATATTTGGAGGGTGAGGGCAGGCTACCCGCCAATCTGTCCTTTAGCAATGTCAGAGACAGCCACATAAATTTGCCAAATTTGGCATTATCTGAGACTGTTGTCAAAGAAAATAAATAATGAAAATCCTTTGTAACCATTTGTGTGCCGTGTTATATAAAGATTGACCTCAGGAATTCACAAAGGGCACTGTGAAGTGCTGATCAACACCATAATGATTCTTTTTTGTAGTCACACAGCCTTCAGTGATTTATATTCCTAAGTGATTTACAACCGGGGATCAGATGTCTCAAGTAGAGAGGTGTGGTGCAGCGGCCAGGGCAGCTGACGTAAGAGCACAGGGCTCAGGATCGATCCCTGGCTCCAGCGGCAGATCAGCTCAGCACCATGTGACTCTGGGCAGTAGCTCACTTAGGGGCATATTTACAATAACTGGCGCATCCCTGCATATCAGCCTCCAGTAGAGGGTCATCATCCCTGTGGCAACTGCAGCACTTGTCCACTCACCAAAAAAAGCAGACATATTCAATTCCGTAATGGCGAGAAATGGGACCAGAGGAGCTTTACTAATTGCAATAGCAAAAACGTTGTTTATTTAATCACCTGCCCATGTGGTCTTGAATATGTGGGCATGACCACGAGACCTATCAAGATACGCATTGGCGAACACCGTAGCAATGTCAGATGTGGACGAAGTACTACCAAAATGTCCAACCACTATATCTCCAGTGGACATGGCGTTGATGATCTACAATGGACAGTGGTTGAACAAATGAGCAGCGAACATGGCCTTCTTGAAAAAGAACAGCGTTGGGTTTTTCGCTTGGGTACCCATATTCATGGATTGAATGATGATATACCATGGAACCAGTTCCATCTTTAAGAGATCTGATTACAGACTGAATGGCTTTCTACTATGAGCTCTACAACCTTACTGGAGCCTCCCCCCCTTTTTTTTGGGGGGCGATTATTCCATGGTTGTGCCTATCCGGTACCTCTCCCTCACCA
Source organism: Triturus cristatus (assembly GCF_964204655.1). Classification (NCBI taxonomy): domain Eukaryota; kingdom Metazoa; phylum Chordata; class Amphibia; order Caudata; family Salamandridae; genus Triturus; species Triturus cristatus. The sequence continues at coordinate 164,917,404 of NC_140585.1, forward strand.
CTGTGAGGTTTCTGTCACCCCCTCCTATTTTTAAGATTGTACTTTCCATTTTTTATTCTTAAAATCATTGCTACATTTCTGTACATTCTTGGCACTCTGGCGGTTTCTCCCTTATGACGTTCGGCTTTTCAGCCCATCACTACTGTGGCTTCTCCCTTTCCTGTGTGGAGGTATGCCAATCACTTTATTTACATCAGGTTAGGGTGAGTTAATATACTCCTTGCCCACTATTATTACACACTCCCAAACCCAGATGACCACAGCACTTGCTCTCTTTTTATCCGATCTTTTTTTATCCCATCAGTTTGGTATCTATGCAGGCCTCTGGTTGAGACACCTTTGTCTTCCCCCTGGGGTCCTTCTCCTTTCAGTCTCGGCTCAGACAGTCGTTCTTGGTGACCGTTCCGGTCTCAATCCCAGGAGACTACAGCACTTGCTCCCATTTTATTCCATAAGTTTTGTATCTATGCAGGCAGTGGGTTAAGACACCTCTGTCTTCCCCCTGGGGTCCTTCTCCTTTCAGTCTCGGCTCAGGCAATCGATCTGAGTGACCCGGACGGTCCCCTTCCGGTTCCGGGTCTTCATTTGCAGAGTCAGCGCGCATAGGGCGTTAACCTTTTTGGCGCGATTACACTAATTGATGCAGTCATTTAAACGGGCTCCCTTCGACTCAGTTCCATCGACGGAGCCGACCGGGGTGGTTCATTTGGCGGGACATTGATCCTTGGAGTCGTAAGTACGGCGCTTCTGGGTGAACTAGGTAATATTTTGACAACGCTAACATTTTGATCGTTGGACCACTTTTTCCTCTCCCGTTCCTCCCTTCATATAGGTCGCCCACCACTCGGTCCACAAGCTCATGAGGTTACTTATCTCCTTTTAGCAAGTATGTCCATACTTTGGGGATCTTTTTACTGGCATGGATATACACTGAATTAGTGCGGGATTTCAGTCCCATTCTGAATAGAGTGTGTGCTTTTTGTTGTATGTTTGTTATGTCCAATGTTGTATGTTCATTTGTCACACAGTGCCTTCATCACAGATCACGTGATAACGTTACGGATAGCGTTAAGAGACCAGTACTCTTCACCTTTTTTACAGATCACCGTACTCACACGATGGATTGAATTACTTCCTACGTAATTAATGTGCCTTTATCTCATGTTTATTCCCTCTAGGTTAATAGGATTATGTAAGACCTATTAAGGCATTACGACTTCTTGGAGGCTATTTACTTCCTTTTTTCATTTCATTTTCTTACAATTTTTGTTTTAACACAACACAGTTAGTGGCAGGAAGGGATCCTTAAGGTCCTGACGAAGAAGCACGGGGAAGCTTCGAAACATGTCGACACCACTAGGAGGCATAGCTCATTGAGGCATACACCCTCCTCACCCCACCTTTTACTAATACCAGCTCGAACGGCAGAATACATTTTTCGAGACCAGAGAGCCAGGTATTTTTTAATTCACTCCTTATTTCACTCCTGACCCTTCCTCTCACACCCCCGCATCACACATAGCTGTCTCACTGACAACAGTGCTCCCACGTAATCGTAGGTCGTAGCACGCCCTGTCCCGTAAAGGGGCAGGAAGACCCCTATGATGAAGCATGACACCAAGGGCCCATTTGGTGTGTGAGGGGTATTTAAACAACTAATGTGTATTCTCCACGACCGTGGGATGCATATTGAGTAATCGGGAGATCTCTTATACCCGTGGGTGGATCCCTTTGTTTATGTATAATTGACCGGGAGGAAGTATCCACCTCCACCACTCGCTGAGTGGTACCTCTCTACTCCTTTCCTTGTTTTCCTTTCTCCATAAATTGTGGCCACAGTTGCGTCGACAGCGTTTTGACCTTTGTCATAGGTACATGGTCATCATCAGGACAAGTAGATAATTGAGCATCTCACCAAATAATTTTGTTTACCAAATGATCTTTAAGCAAAATGTAAATTAATGCTTATATATCAGGAAAAAACTTTAATTATGTTTGTGGAGAGTGAAAATATCAATTGAGTAAGCTCTAAGATTCAACTTCTTTTAATTTGTAATCTCAACAACTGTATACGGTAAATCGTACACAGCCAGCTGCAATTGGCCAAACTCCTTTCAATGTCCTTTACGAAGAGACTCCCAAACATCGGGGAATAAATCCTTTGCAACTGAATTGCCGAATTACGTATGCAATTGGGACCTGTCTGGTGGGGACCAGAACAAACAACTTAGGCTTTGGCACAAAAAGTCAGATTTACTAAAATAGCATGATGTGGCTTTATACAAAATCCTAATACTAGCAAAAAGCAGGCAAAAAAAGGATTCAGACAGTATATTGCCTTTTATATCTATACACAGAGCAAATGTGCTTTACCCCAATCACACATCTGCATGCCTAAGCCCTGTTCTGGTCTCTCCATCTACAAATCTGTTCTAGAGGTTGTACCTCAAGTTCAATACCTACCCTAGACAGTGCAGTCTCACCTTTGCATCGCAGCTCTGTTTTGTGTGATGTAGAACAACCTCCTACGATGATGTTATGTGTTGATGGCCGTTACTAGTTCGAGTGCTGCTCTATTGTCTGCCCAGGCGCAATGGAACACTTCCTTACCTGAAGGACAGCAAAGCTGGTTCCAGGTCTCAACTCATAGTAGGTAGAGTTCACAATGCACTTTCTTTAGGAACCACTGAAATTATATATGGAGTTTTAAACTACATTTTTACTGTTTTTAAGATTTGTTGTAGATACTCATATTTTTGTCTTGATTTGTATTTTACTGTTTTAATGCTCATTTGTTTTTTAATGAAAATGTATATATGTAAACTTATAAGGCTCTTTTGAGTCGAATAAAGTATTTTGATTGACTGACACATGCCCTTCTTTGGCAGACACAAGTTTTTCTACCACAATGGCAGTACTCTGCCTTTTAAGGGACAGGAGTATGATTTCACAATACTAACCGAATTGTGATTGGTGAGCCTCCTAAACCTATCACAATGAGCATCATATGCAATCCTCTCCTATCTTAATCAAGACCTACTGCACCTTATGGTAAAATCAATTCCATAGGCCTCACATGGGCCCACTGGTCTGCTCCCAGTTTGGAATGTGAATGTAGTATAGAAATCAGGATACTACTTTTTGTGAGCTAATGTATGGCAGTGGTCTTTTCTTTTTGAATCGTGGGACAAGGACAAGCTCTCAATTCCAAAGTGTCTCAAGAATTTAACTAGTGGCATTCTTTCCCTATTGATAGCTGTCATACAGGACAGGGAAAGCACAGCCAGGAAGTTCACTGTTTTTATCAGTCATTGTAGTAAAGTGCCCCAACTTGTTTGGTTATCCCCTAACCTTACCCTATGTTAACTTGACTGAGTGTGTGCTGCTTTGTTTCCACAATTGGCACACCACTGGGCCACATGTTAGTCCCTTGTAAAAGGTACTTCTTGTACCAAGGGACTTGTGACCACAGAGGTTCTATGAGGGTTACAGCATGTATTGTGCCACCGTCAGAAACCCCTCACTTTAACACCCACACTCTGCCATTGCAGGCTGCGTGTTTTGGTGAAGATCAAAGTGAAAAGTTGTAATCGCAAACATCCCTGTGTGCCATGTACCCCAACACTGCCTCTGGCTTGGGTAAGTCATTCCTCTAGCAGGCCTCAAAGCCCTAAGGCAGGGTGCACCCTCCCAAAGGTGAAGGCATAGATGCAAGAGCAATATGCCCCTACAGTGCTTGTGCCATTCACAAACAATGTAAGTGCAGTTAAAGCATATTGAGTACATGGACAGGGAGTTTTCAGTACGAACTCCACAGCTCCATGATGGCTTTAATGAAAGGTGGGAAGTTTGGTACCAAACTTCTCAGCATAATAAACCCAAACTGGTGCCAGTGTCGGATTTGTTATAAAATGCACTCAGAGGGCATGTTAGAGATGCCCCCGGAAAAACGACCAACTTCAAGTGTATTACTGCCTGGTCCTCACCAGTCAGCTACCACCAGATAGGTTTCTGATCTCATGGGATGAGCAGCTTTGTACTCTCTGAGGTCTTAAACAAAGCCTGCTCTGAGTGGAGGAGCTTCACACCTCTCCCTGGCAGGAACAGCAACACTTGGCAGTAAGTCTCAAAGGCTCTTACCTTGTGATGTGCTGATTTGCGCAGCTCCAACTAGTGGAGATGCTTGCCCCCATCCAAACCTGACTTTTGGCAGCAGAAACGGGGGGAAAAATAGTAAGCAGAGTAGGAGTGACCACCTTAGCTTACCACATCCTTAGGATCGCCAAAAGCTGAGGTGAACCTCTCTCTTAGAAATTCTCCATCTTGATTTGTAGAATAAGGCCCAGTAGGAACAAGAATGTGTTCCTCTCCCCAAAGGGAGCAGGCACCCAAAGGATGTAGTCACTCTAGAGGAGAGTAGCCATTGGCTACCACCTCTGGCCTCAGTAACACCATTAAATTGAGTATTTAAAGGCTCACCTGAACCTTGTAACATCAGATTTGACAACATACAAAGAAGAAGGACCAAAGAGCCGTGCAGCAGTGGAGAAGATGACAACTGACATGGCCCCAGCCATCCCGGCCTGTCTCCTCCTCCAGTGATTCTGCTCCAAGAAACTGTTGTGGCCCGTAGCCGGCAACCTCTAAGAACCCTGGGGACCTGTCTTGACTCCAGTGGACGCCAGATTTGTCCAGCAAGAAACCAACACAAAGGACTCCGTATCCAGGTGGATTCGTGAAATTTGCGCCACTCTGCACCCGATGCCCATGACCCGAGCCCAGATGGCCCACCGACCCAGTGAAGTCTCCCTGGCTGATCCTGACCAGGGATGACCACTCCTGACCTTCCCTCAAAGTCTGCTACCTCAATCTGAACGGTCTCCCTGACCGCAACTGGATCTGGTGCGAGAAACCCAAACCCTGAAGACATTCTGCACCGCAGCTCCCTGGCCTTGGGGTCGCCAACCGACAAGGTCCAGGCATCCTCTCATTATCCAGCTTATTTCTCCAGTCATAAGATTCCTTCAGCCAACCTTCAAAACCGAGCGAGCAGCCGTTTCCACCAACCTAGAATCTCAAATGGTTTCAACAGGGCCCGATGCCTCCTTTGCACTCTGCACCCGGCCTCCCCTGTGCTGCTGTTGGTGAAGTCTCAGTGCTATTTGGAGGCCCCTCCAGTGCTGACCTTAACACACAGGGCCTGTGTCCCTGAGCAAGTAAACAGTGCCTCTTCGAGGTGCCCCCAGCCTCTATAGGATAACATTGGGCCCAGTAACCTCTGCACCCGGCCGCCCCAGTGCTGGTGGTGGTGCTGTATCTACCTTAGTCTGACCCTTGCCCAGTGTTGATCAAAACCCCTGGAGATTGTGCCTCAAAATGGTTTACTTACCTGTAATTTACCAACCTGCCTTTTTCCGGTTGGATTGCATTGCTCTCTTACTTTATTGTACTATGTGTGATCCTGGATACAACATGTCTATTTCTGTACTGAAAAGCATTTCATGCACATGTTAAGTATTATCTGATGCTATTCAAACCTAATTCCAGAAATTTGAAAGTATTACATAACAGCTTGCTTCCTAGAAATAAAAATATCTAAAGAAATATTTTTCCACAACCATTGGCCTGGAGTCAGTGTGTGTTCACACTACCCTCGATTAAGCCTAACTGCTCAGCCCAGCTACCACTAAATTGAGAGTAAGGTATTATGGGGCAGATTTACAAGCCCCTTGAGTCACTTTTGCGCTGTCATTGCGTCACTTTTGTGATGCATCGGCGGAGTAAAAGTTGAGGCCCATTTACAACGTGACGCATCTAGGGAGATGCGTCACGTTGTAAAGCCCTGCGTTGCATTATACCTGCATCAGGTATAATGTATTCAGAGTAGGCATTCCCACGTAGGAAAGCCTCGTAAAAGTGACGCAGTGAAATCTACAAGATTTCACTGCGTGAGTTTTAGGACGCCAGTGCGTAAAAACCTTATGCCTGCTTGACGCAGTGTATTGGGAATAGTCTGCAACACGCATTGCTGGAGTTGCGCCGTTCTTGCGACACAACTCCAGCAATGTGTGACTTTTCTGTCAACAGATGCGTCATCTCTGACGCATCTGTTAATCCTTGCGCCATGGTGCGCCGTATTGTAAATACGGCGCATCCACGGTGACGCAAGGGTATTGCATGGTGGCGCAGGGAAAGTGATGCATCTCTACAGATGCGTCACTTTCTTTTAAATCTGCCCCCAAGTACTTTAACCTCTGCCATAACCTTGGGAATTGACTGGACTCTGTGCACACCATACCTCTTTTTGGCATAGTATATACAGAGCCAGCTTCCTACAGCCATCAGATCTGTGTCCATTTGCACTTTTAATACCACATTCTCGGGCTGGAGGAAATTTGATAAAAAAATGATAGGTACCTTACGGGAAGTGCCAAGCAGCTGTAGTTTAAAGTCATAAAACTGTTTTGAGAAAAGCAGTAAGATAACAATATTTTGCAAAGTCATACTTACGACATTTATGATACACATCAATATTTGTCAAAGATTTCATTTTACTTGAAGAAGTAAGATATTACAAGAATGATACTTATTCAGGCCTCTTAGACAAACTAAAGGAAGGCTGCTTTTAAGTGCTGTACAAAGTCATCAGCATTAAAGTTACATTTTATAGAAGATAATTTCTTACCCTGATCCTTCATCAAAGCTCTCTCTTGGGATGATCTCTTGCCCCTACTCAATGTTGGCAAATGGCTCTCCCCGGTCAACAAATTTCTCAGAATGTTGCAATACATACCAGATACTCCCAACCCTTAATGAAACCTATATTAGATGTTTACCACCTCAACAACTACTGGCCCATCACCCCCCTACAATCCATCAGCAAGATCTTTGTAAATGAAGTCTATGTTCAACTTTAAAATCTTGTTATTGCTAACCATCCCCTGCACAACTACCTGTCTGTCTTCAGATCAAGTTGCAGCACGGACACTGCTCCTCTACACAATGTAGATGATGACCTCCTGTAAGAAAGTGATTTCATAAATTATGGTGAATGGGAGTCGCAAACCAGTTAGATCCAGGCAAACATTTTAGTAATTTAAACCTGCACTCAACCACTGGGAGCTATGGCCTGGAGTAGAAAGCCTTAATGTAGAAAAAATGGGCAAAACAGAAAGTTGAGAGCAGACAACAGTGATATTAATCAATTGTAATTTTGGAAAATAAAGGAAAATGTAATAAGTAAAATGACACCAAAATACCAATAATTCAATAGGCGGAACCAGTGATAAATACATTTAAGAAGATCTAAGGGACAAAGTAGCAAGAAAAGATAAAGCTCCAATGATAGTCTATGGTTGTTGTTGACTGGGATCTAAATGTGATTTCAGGCCGACAGCAATAGAGAGCTCATTGACTACTCTAAACAGGTTTATCCTATTCAGAGATTTGCCTTGGGACTTAGTGCCTTATTATGAGTTTGGGGGTCCCGTGGGCTGAAGTATCGGTGGTGGCTGTCTGAGCTTGGTGGGATGATTACCGTACTACAAGTCCCGATTGGCTTTGCAAAGACCGCTGCTGGAACACCGACTTCAGGGTTCACAATTGGGGAAAGGCAGCCACCATAGGCTGGGTACAGGGGAGCTGTAGCACTATGCATATAATGAGTTGCCTGGTCAATGAGCAGACCATGGAGGTCCGATGCCTGCCTCATGGTGGCGGTGATGACGGATTTGAGATGTATACTCACCCCTTTCTTCTTTTTCCAGGCAGATTCCAATATGGAATCCTTTCCCCAGGTCCCCCCTTCACCGCAGTAACTTCACCCCAAGGATTACGAACCTGTGTGTGGCGATGTACGGGTGTGTCCTTTTTATACCATTTACCCATTGCCAGGACTGCCTACACATGGGCGGAACCCCGGTAATGGGTATATGGTATTGTCCCACATATATCATTCATATATGTGCATCTGACAAATATGCAGTTGAAATGCACACATAGACTTCGATATATTTGGTAATAGTACTCACCACCACTGCAAGATCCCCACCTTCACACGGCCGGCCCTGTGGTTGACTCGTCAGATAATGGTCTTTGGACTACCAGCACCCTGGGCTGCTGGCGGGGATGGACGTGGTCCTATGGCTGTCAGACCGCCAAACTCAAAATAAGGCCATTAATCTCGGAAATGTAAGTCGAAATCCTCCAACTGAGCAAGTTGCTCGCTGTATTTGAGGAAGTCCCCTTGAAGCGCGATAGCTGTTGGATGAGGTCTAGCAGATGCCACAGCAGGGCTCAGTCTGGACTGATGTACTTCTGTTCAGTTGGGCACTTCAGAATATAGGCTTCCTACAGCTTTTTGTATCTCTGCAGCTGCACAAGATGTCAGACAACTTACCCTTGGACTCTACATATTTGTCCTGAGTATAAGTGCGAGAAGTACCAGCCTTACAGGTTCCTTCACAGGTTTTAAACAGCATGTGCAGTACATTATCTCTTCTTTCACAGATCCAGAGAGCGTTCTGAAGAGGATGCCTTTGGATGCCACATTTATAGTTTGCACTAGCTGGTTTGGAGAAATTGTTTGCACATCCCAAACCAATGAGCATATGTTCCCTCTTTTTCAGGAGTTGCTGTTTGCCCTACTGCAACCGATCCTAAAATCCAAAATGGATAAAGAAACCCTTCCTCCTTTGTGCAAAGTGTGTCTCCACCCAGGGGAAATGAGCACACACCTCCTCTGTGATCCCTCAAAAAACTGTTCAAGATGTAGCACCTCTCCCACACGATTTGAAGCTAACCTGGTAGGAGGAACAAGGTTTTGCCTTTTTCAGGTCTTACCTTACTCATGAAATGGTGTGCCCCTTCAAGTTAATGAAGTTCCTGGGTCAACCCTAAATGGCCTTTCTACCAAGAGAAGTAAGACAACTACTGACACCCAGGCCATTGTTGCTGCTCTATGAGTAGTTTCTGCACCTCATTAGGTCACTGGCTGGCCAGCTACTGGAGAGCTAATGTAAATTAGCCTCCATAGGCATCAGGCAGGTAAAAGATATATCTCGCAAATATGTTTTGAAAATCCAACTCCGCTATAGAATTGGTTTTTATTAAATATAAAATATAATGGCTGAACAATTCCATATCAGACAGGGAAAGGAATCTATACTGAAAATAGGTTCTGGTGCCTTGTCACTGTAGGGAAAAATAACATAAAATCTATACAAGTCCAATTTTAAAATATTGTGAGCCCTACCTGTGGGCTACTATATACACATAGGATTGATTTAGTGATGTTTAAAAAATTTACTTTGACCTGTTAGAGTGCAGATGCAACCGGCAGAAGCTGGGCTACTGTGGAAATATGGATTTTTCTGATCAGTTATGTCCCCTATCTTGGACCCCAACGGTTTCATGTATGAATCACAAGTACATGTATGTTCCCTCCAGTTCCAGTTATGAAGACGCAAACACATGTGCGTCCACCGTCAACATGTCCTCTTTCAGATCCGCCATGAATAGGCCGGATATTCCATTCCTAAGTATAAAAGGCCACCGGCTTTATATGGTTCACTTATGCCATTTTACAGTCCAGGCAAGTAGGCCCTGATTCTGTCATCAAGCTTTTCTTGCCTTCTGCCTCTGAGAGCTCCAGTCTGAGCCTGCATCTGTGACCATGAACTTTGTCTCATTCCCTGCGCGGCCCACGAAGCCTGACATCAGCCTGTTGCCTGCCAAAAACTGTATTTCACCTTCGAAATTATCTGCTCCGCTCCCTGCCCAATGCATTCCTGTCTAGTAGTTTAAGTAAACATTCTTCCAGCTACCGAGCAAAGGCCCGGCTTCTCTGTCTTTATGCAAGTAATTCATAGCCCTATTATTATGGAAGATTTCTGCCCTCGCATCTAGTGTAGACACTTAGACGCTTGTACACGCACTAACAGTCAGTATAGTCAGTATAGAATAAGATTCTACTCTCAGAGACCTTTCTTTTGGATAACATAGTTCTTTAAACATAGGATGTTAGATATGATTTGGGATTAGGTTGACTTGACCCTCCAGACTTCTGTCGCCACATGTAGAGCTAAATGTCAAGTCCCCTTCCCCCCCAAGTTGCACGTCAATCACACGTCATGCTGCTGCGCGCGCATTTCTGCCAAGTATTTCTGCTGACATTGCGAAATTCTTTCATGGAACCACCCTATTATGACATCACACCTGATGACGTTCTTTAGTCACACCCAGTTACGCCTACTTTTGCTACGCATGTATATTTTATCTACACTATCAATTGTTACGCCTCTTGCATTTGCTTCACTGTAATGCCTATTGTATAAAAGTAATTACTTATCAATAAAGTATGTACTTCACTTCCTGAACCTTCGTGGTGATGGAACTTGGAGCAACCGATTCGAATCGTCCATTGGAATAAAGCCCATTCCGAACCTCTAATACCACGGATTCTGCCTCTTATTTACTGAGCTATTTTTATTATGTTTCTGTATCAAATTAAGTCCCGGTAATTAAATTATTTACCACATGAATGGCGCCCGAACAGGGACACTTTCTCATCTCACGCGCCGGCGGTGCGTTGCAGGCCCGGTCTCCTGCCACAGCTGGACGGACAACAACGCGTACCAGCAGGATTTCCTGTATCTCCCTCCGGTCAAGCGGGGGCGACTGAGGCTGCGATCAACACCCAGACGAGGCGGTGAGAAGTGCGAAGTATCCCGACCAGAGCCTAGCTGAGAGAGCAAGATCCGAGGTACACAGAGGCCCACCAAGTTCCGAAGTTTCCAAAGTCCCGAGTCGAGTCCAGTCCGGTTCAAGTTCAGTTCAGTTCCGAGGCTTTCCGTTCCGAGCTACCCGGTGAGTACCATTACTGGGGAGGCGTTCTGACGTGCACATAGGTTGTGCCGGTCAAGACGGGTTTGGGTACACAAATCCGGTCTGCACTGTTTTAGCAGTGTATCTGTACTGTTTAGCAGTATATCTAGTATATCAAGTATATAAATTCAGAATAATTCAGTTAATGCCGAGTATTATGTTTAGTGATTAAGTTTCCTTAGATCGTCATCATCATTGTTGCTCATTTAAATGTTAAATGTTAAATGTTTTAATACGTCCTGCATATTGTGGTGTGAATGACTGTTCATTATTGTGATTACTGTATTAAGTTTGTTCAAGATCAAGTATCAGATCAGTTCTCAATATGCCGCTCTTTTCGAAATTAAGGCAGATCACAACTAGAAAAGGGGTACTCGAAGAAGCTGTTCCTATTCCTCCTAGGGACACTCCAGGGTACTTCATGTATCATAAACACGGCTTAGACGCTATATTATTTCTTGATTTATGGGTAGACTACACCAAGGATTTACAAGAAAGTCAGAGGTGGCCCGCAGCTGGGACCTGGGATGCAGAGTGCATCATGAAAGTAGAGGAAGAGTTATGGAAAAGGAAAGCCAGACAGTCACAGAAAGATGCCGTTGAGTTATGGCGTAAAGAATCTCATAGACGTACAGAAAAAGCACTCCGACAGGAGGAGAAAAATAAGGAGAGTTCAAATAAAGTCCGAGAAAATCTATTAATTGAAGAAGGTACACGAGTGAAATCAGAACAAGTAGAAAGACAAAGAAATGCCCTTATGAATGGTATGTATCCCCTCCTGACCGAGGGATTACCTAAGGCTACTCCGGAGATACCAAAAGACTTGCCACCCCCATTGTTCCCAATAAAAATGCATCCTAAAGGGCATCCTAGAACAGCAGAAGATGTTTTTCTTTCCTCATACTTAGATGACGCAGCTCCCGAGTATGCTAACCCCGCCCCACATAGACCGCCTGCCAGGGAGGTTCAACGCCAAGATCCTGTACCTATATCTCTACAGCAACAAATCCTGACACAAGTTCCGGCAAGCACATCTGTTTCCACATCTGTTCCTACAGCTACTTCTATAGCTGTGTCCACACCTATAGTTGCTGTATCGCGTTCAACGAATCCTTTCACGCCCGATACCCCAGATGGGGCTACCGGAGGTGCTACCAACATTTTTTCTACGCCACCCAGAGTAAATAAACTTACCTTTCAAGAATCAGCACATCCACGTACCCCCAAACTCATAAATGCCCGCACGCTTAAGGAACTTCTTATAGATTGTAGATATGACCCTGTGCCCGGCAAAGAGGACGAAATGATCATGGCATCATTACGTATCAGACGAGCCACGGTGTATTTAGGGAAGTTACCAGGAATGACTGTGCATCTAGATAATATATACCATTTTGTCCAAACAGGGCGAGATTCCGAATGTATTAACAGAGCTATGGAATACCAGAAAGTGGAGATACAGGGGGAACTGCTACGTTTCCTCATAAATTGTGTGATCAGAAATCAAGACCGACCGGGGGTAGACCCGGAAGCAATGCAAATTCTTACCAGATGGAGCCAGAATATATCAGAAGGGAGACATGATAAGCAAAATTGTATAATAGCCATGTGCCGAAAGATCCGTAAAGAAATAGAACGCCTACACGAAGAGAGATTAGCGGTAGACCAGTTCGAACAAAACGAGGAGGAGGAAGGATCAGGACTGCCCACAGGACAGTCAGAAACCATAGCCTATGTAGGTAGAGGAAGATCTTGTAATAGTACTAGATGTTTTTCTGACCCGATACGCCCAATATGTCCAGATAATAACAGGAATTTCCAAACACCTATAATAAATATAAGGTCCCCCGAGCATTCGTTCCAAGCCGCTGACAAATTACTCCGAGAACGAAGGGGTTATCATTTACTCGATTCTATGGATGAACAAGAATTAGCCAGGTCAGCCGTTCATTGGGTTGACAGTCCCGGAAAATATGGTGATGATACAGTAGCACATACGTTTTTGAACCTCACTCCAGATGAACAGCGTTTAGCTGGGATTTATATGATTCAACAACTCCTTATACTATATAAAAGCCAACATTCAGATCCTGGTCCCTTACCTGATATATTGACTGAATTACTCACGAATAGATGGAGAGGTTCAGGTACTAGGTTAATTAGAGAGATACTAGAATCAAGAAAGCAGTACATTCTTTTTGTTTGCCCAGAACATGTCTCACTGCCCATCAAGGAAAGAACCACGTATTACATGGACAGACAGAATCCCTTACGAGAAGTCCACCCGATAAAAGGCGAGGACAATGAGTTTAAACGTGTATTTGTATATACGCCCATATCGAAAATAGAATTGTTACAAATGAAGAAAGTGGTACCCAGTCATGACAAAGACCCAGCGGGTTTCCACCGAGAAATTAAAGACATGTTACTCATGGGAGAGTATACCTATCCCGACATTATGACAATATTAAAGGTACTAATGCCTGCTGGCATTTATGAAAAACTTAAGGAAAAAGAGTGGGAGGTGGGAGATCAAAAGATAGACTGGACAGCATTAGAAGCAGAAGAAAAGGCCCGAACTGCAGGAGCAGGGCTTGGGGATAAAACTAAAGCACTACCAGGTTTACTAGTACAGGTACTGCCACGTTTATTAACTACGAAAAAGGAAGACTGGGGTACAATCTCAGCCTGTAAACAAAAGCAAGATGAAGACACTAGTGATTTCTATGCCCGATTTGAAAAATGTTTTGGTATAAATAGTGGCATAAAAGCAAGTAGCGAATCATACCCACATCTGTTTGTGACAAAATTAGTTGAAAATTCCTTGCCCCAAGTGAAGAATAGAGTATTAAAATTCGAGAGTACCTGGCAAGGTAACACCCCATCACAAATGTTACAAATGTTACAGTATCATCACAATAGAATTAGAGAGGAACAAGAACATGAACAAAGACGCATGAAAGACACAAAAATGAAAATGCTAGTGTCCCAGACAGTTCCAGCTGAAGGACATAAAAAGGGTACGACACATTCCGGTGATTCAACAGGACCTGTAAAAGGGACATGCAACTATTGTAAACAGCCAGGACATTACATACACGATTGCCCAGTCCTGAAGCGTAATATTGCCACAGGTAAAACACAGGAAAGACCACGGCCACCTAGCCAGGATCAGAATGAACAAGGAGCCCCACAGCATGCACAGTCCATGCCAGCTCCACAACAGTCTATACAGTTTGTGCCAGCTGCACCAGCGCTGCCTGTTGCTGCCACACAAACCACTACACGACAGCTGTACCAGACCGCACAGTACGACTATCCCGATTATCAACGATACGCATGAACCAGCCTAGAGAGGGAAGTTGACTTACCCCTTATCGAGGTCCCTGTAGATCAAGAAGGACCTTATGTACATAGTGAATTATTAGGCCAAGATAGAACATTTTTACTTGATACAGGGGCAAGTCGAACAACCATAAAACGTAGTGAAGTTCCAGGGGCACCCCTCTCAGGCTCACAGAATATTTCCCTTGGTTTTTCAGGAAAACCTATTGTTAATGAAGTATCACAGCCTCTTCCACTTACGATAGGACCTTTGACCCGAACTACAGATTTATTACTTACTAAATCATGTCCAGAAAACTTGTTAGGTATAAAAACACTGAAAGCTCTAGGAGCTATAATATGTTGTTCTCCGGAAGGAGTAAGATTGTTTTTACGTGATTTCAAAGGTCACTATGTATCTCGTGACATGGATCCCCGACTGCAGACTTTACCTACACATTTATGGGCACAAGGCCCTACTGATGTTGGTTGCATGAATATTACACCATATCGAGTTACACTAAAGGCAGGAGTGGTACTACCACGAATGCGACAATACAAGTTACCACCAGATGCTGTAGTGGCTTTACTGCAAATCATTGACGAGCTCATTACCCAAGGAGTGGTTATGGAAACAGACTCCAATGTATGTAATTCACCGATAATTCCGATTCTTAAACGAACAGATCCAAAGGCCCCGCCAGTATATCGATTGGTTATTGATCTGCGCGAATTGAACAAATGCATTGTGCCACAATTCCCTGTGGTCCCAGATATCTCGTCATTGCTGACAGCTATTGATTCCGAAGCAACATTCTTTACTGTAATTGATCTCAAGAATGCCTTTTTCAGCGTCCCAATAGATCCGGAAAGCCAATACTTGTTCGGATTTAGTTTAAATGGACGTAGCTTTAAATTCACACGCGCACCTCAAGGATTTACAGAAAGCCCCAGCATCTATAGCCAAGCACTGAAACGAGAACTCGACAGTATCCACATGCCAGTTAACACTGCCCTGCTTCAATATGTCGATGATCTGCTGATCACCGCTAGAAGCGAACCTGAATGTGAGAAAGCATCACTGACAGTTTTACGATTTCTAGCCGAAAAGGGGCACAAGGTGTCCCCTTCTAAGCTGCAATTCTGTGTCCAGCGAGTTGTTTATCTTGGACACTCGCTGTCCAAGGAGGGAAGGCAGCTTACACCCGACCGCATTCAGTTAATAGCTAACATGCCAATACCCAAGACACAAAAGGAGGTGCGGGCTTTCATGGGCCTCACTTCATATTGTAGGCAGTGGATCCCTCAGTATGCATTTTTAGCAAAACCACTCATTCAATTGACAACACAGGAGGCAGCCACATCGACTGTCCTCCCTTGGACTCAGGAACATGCACAAGCTTTTGAAAGCCTAAAGAAAGCCTTATGTCAAGCACCTGTTTTAGCAACACCATGTTACAATAAACAGTTTACACTCTTTGTTACAGAACGCGACGGTACTGCCTTGTCAGTACTCACACAGGAACAAGCAGGATCACACAAACCATGTGCTTATTTTTCTAGTACATTAGATCCCGTAGCTCAGGCTTTGCCTGCATGCCTAAAATCAGTGGCAGCAACAGCTTTAGCAATCAGACAAAGCGATGCCATAGTGTTAGGACATCCATTGACAGTTCAAGTGCCACATGCAGTAGAGGTTCTTGTGAATCGAACGCAAACACAACACTTGACTATAGCGCGACTTACAGGGTATGAATTAACATTGTTTCAGCCACATATAGAAATCAGACGTTGTAACACATTGAATCCTGCCACACTTTTACCTGTAATCGGAACAGACCCACTAGCTCATGATTGTATTGAAGTTATTACAATCACGACGAAACCCAGACAAGACTTGACAGATGTCCCATTGTCAGACCCAGACCTGACGTTGTATGTAGATGGTTCATGTATGAGAACAAGTACAGGAGAGTTAGTGGCCGCTTACGCAGTCACAACAGACACTGAAATCATTGAAACAAATTGCATAAATACCTTGTCAGCTCAAGCCGCAGAGCTCATCGCTCTGACACAAGCCTGTATTCAAGCCACAAATAAAAAAGTCAACATATACACTGATTCACGTTATGCATTCGGAGTTGTACATGACTTCGGCGTGCTGTGGCGAGAGAGAGGTTATTTAACTTCTCACGGTGCCCACATTCAGCACGGACCCCTCATTCATGCCTTATTAGATGCAATACATCTACCCACTGCAATATCAATTATGAAATGTAAAGCTCATACGAAAGTTACTGATATCATTTCTCAAGGCAATGATCTAGCTGACAGAACAGCTAAACAGACTGCTCAAACTCAAACATCCGACATGACAAAGACAATAGTCCCGACGCCAACACATTGTATGACGGTTAAAGATCCCACTCTTGACGTAATTGACATACAGACACATGCTACACCAGATGAAATAAGGAAATGGACTAAATTAGGAGGGATTCAAACGGATCAAGGATGGATGACGAAGGAAAAATCTGTGTGGTTCCTTCCTGATTCAATGGTCCAAGTCATTATTAACACCATACATAGTCCAGCGCATCTAGGAGAAAAAGCTATGCTAGACAGCATTCAACACATTTGGTTCAACAAACATTTACGAGCAGCAGCCAAACAAAAAGTTCGTACCTGTATGATCTGTTGTCAGTTCAACCCAGGAAAAAGCATTCCCGTAGAACAGGGTGGATTTCAGCCTCCTGATCACCCTTTTGAAGTCCTCCAGATGGATTATATCCAGATGGAACGATGTCGAGGATTCAAATATGTTCTCGTAGTTGTCTGTGCTCTTTCCCGTTGGACAGAGGCATACCCGGTTTCAGATTACACTGCCCCGACTACTGCCAAACAGTTGGTTCGAGAATTCTTCCCACGATACGGTTTACCACGTGTTGTCTACTCAGATAACGGCCAGCCGTTTTCATCCGAACTAATGAAACACGTTTCACTTTTGTTAGGCTATCAGTGGAAGTTCCACTGTGTCCGACACCCCGAGGCAGCAGGTCTCGTGGAAAGACATAATCAGACCCTGAAAATCAGATTGTCCAAAATATGCAGAGAGAAAGGTGTCGACTGGGTAGTAGCATTACCAGTTGCACTCTTTTACATGAGAATGGTAGCACACTCTCGAACAGGGCTATCCCCGTATGAGGTGATCTTTGGCAGACCACCAAATATGTGGGGGACGCCGATACCACGCAAAATAACTGATATTGACTGTAATATGCTGACAGATTACTTGGCTTCCTTGATGTCTGCACTACAATCTTGTCGTTCACAGGTAGCTGCAGCCTTTCCTGACAACACTGAGGTGAAACCCCATGACGTAGTTCCGGGGGACCTGGTCTTGGTGAGGAACTTTGATCGGAAGACTCAACTGGATCCTAGGTGGAAGTCGCCGCAACTGGTCTTGCTTACCACAAGGACAGCCGTGAAGATCGAAGGCAGAAAAGGCTGGGTACATTCAAGTCATATCAAGAAATTTCATGGACTACCATCGGATGTAAATACCACACCTTGTGTGTCTTCCCCCATTGACTCAAAACTTCCTTTGGTTGAAACGAGTAATCACTAACTATACAAACTAAAACTCAGATCTAACCAGTCAGGCAATTTGATTGTTTAAGTCCTCTCCAAGGTGAAGCGGTTGAATTTGTCTCTGACATGTATCCCTTAGACCTGAATAGAGAGAAAACCCGAAAAATGTTGAAACGACATGCGTACTGTAAATCACTGCGTAGTCATTGCACAGTGACGTTATTAATTTTGTTTTTCTTAAGTCTTTTAATAATTACTGCAAGTATATTGTTGCACATATATTATCCTATTTCTAGACATGTTTATAATGTTACTGCTGAACATTCTTTTAGTGAATTACCTCCGCATGAGTTGTCTTATAGATTTGCGCTGCGCAATAACACGTTTATTAGTATGTTACATCATTCCCAGCAGGTTAGCAATGCTACAAATTGTTGGATATGTGGCCGACTCCCTCCCTATCAGAATTATAAAGGAATTCTACCTCTCTTTCCATACCCGTTCACACACAACGGCTCCTGTGGAGCATGGTTTAGTTTAATTAATTCCCTAGATTCGAATTCTGCAGTTTATCAAGACAACTGGGTATGGGGAAACTTGAACTTAGTTTTACTTAAAGTCTGCTACCCTAACAAGGAGGGACTTCCCAAAAGAACAGGAACTGATCTAGAAAATGAAGTGTATGGATTAGGTAATTTTACGCTTAATCTTATGATCCTAAATGTCGAATCCGAAGCTACTCCAATTTTGCCCGCTATGTCAATATTTCCAGTAAAAGGTGAATTATGTGTAAAAAAGAATGGTTCCATACATATGGGCCATAGTAGATGCACCACTGTAATAGAGTTTAGTGATCAAGGCAAGTCTACATTTAGAGCTTCCCGCCATTCCTATTTCATATGTGGTCGGACGGCATATGTACGTTTGCCTCTAGATTGGGATGGTACCTGCTACATTGGATTCCTTTTGCCACCTGTTTTCCTAGCTCCTCCTGATTATCACAGAAATACTCATTTAGTACACAATAGAGAAAGGAGAGATCTCCCAATAGTCGATTACACTGAAACAGCATGGGAAAAATACACAGATTTCAATAAAGGTCTCTTTCCCTATATAGGTACAGTTACCAATAGTAAGCTGATACGTAGATTAACCAGAACCCTTGAAGCAGTAGTGAACGAAACTATTTCCGCCTTAGGCAATTTAACAGAAGAGCAGTCTGCTATGCGGATTGTTGTGCTTCAAAATCGTCTTGTCCTTGACGTCATCCTGGCCGATAGGGGCGGAGCTTGTAGGGTCATCGGATCAAGTTGTTGCATTTTCATACCAGAAAATTCGCCATCTGTATATAAAGCCATAACTCGCCTTCATAAGATTGTAAGCCAGATACACCAGAATCCAGGCACCTGGACTTGGTCCGGTTGGTTTTGGAGTGTATTATCTACCTTTGGATGGAAGGTCCTATCCTTCATAGGTATTGGCCTCCTCATAATATTCAGTTGCTGTCTATGTCTACAATGTGGACCAGCGATCTGTGGTCTGTGTGCCACATCGTGTATTCCACCACCAGGATTTCATTCATCCCAGAAGAAAAAAGAAGAACAAATGATGCTATATGAACAGATCAACGGATTGATGAAGATTGATATCTCTTAACGGGCAAGTAGGGGACAAGGAGGGAATGTGGAAATATGGATTTTTCTGATCAGTTATGTCCCCTATCTTGGACCCCAACGGTTTCATGTATGAATCACAAGTACATGTATGTTCCCTCCAGTTCCAGTTATGAAGACGCAAACACATGTGCGTCCACCGTCAACATGTCCTCTTTCAGATCCGCCATGAATAGGCCGGATATTCCATTCCTAAGTATGAAAGGCCACCGGCTTTATATGGTTCACTTATGCCATTTTACAGTCCAGGCAAGTAGGCCCTGATTCTGTCATCAAGCTTTTCTTGCCTTCTGCCTCTGAGAGCTCCAGTCTGAGCCTGCATCTGTGACCATGAACTTTGTCTCATTCCCTGCGCGGCCCACGAAGCCTAACATCAGCCTGTTGCCTGCCAAAAACTGTATTTCACCTTCGAAATTATCTGCTCCGCTCCCTGCCCAATGCATTCCTGTCTAGTAGTTTAAGTAAACATTCTTCCAGCTACCGAGCAAAGGCCCGGCTTCTCTGTCTTTATGCAAGTAATTCATAGCCCTATTATTATGGAAGATTTCTGCCCTCGCATCTAGTGTAGACACTTAGACGCTTGTACACGCACTAACAGTCAGTATAGTCAGTATAGAATAAGATTCTACTCTCAGAGACCTTTCTTTTGGATAACATAGTTCTTTAAACATAGGATGTTAGATATGATTTGGGATTAGGTTGACTTGACCCTCCAGACTTCTGTCGCCACATGTAGAGCTAAATGTCAAGTCCCCTTCACCCCCTAGTTGCACGTCAATCACACGTCATGCTGCTGCGCGCGCATTTCTGCCAAGTATTTCTGCTGACATTGCGAAATTCTTTCATGGAACCACCCTATTATGACATCACACCTGATGACGTTCTTTAGTCACACCCAGTTACGCCTACTTTTGCTACGCATGTATATTTTATCTACACTATCAATTGTTACGCCTCTTGCATTTGCTTCACTGTAATGCCTATTGTATAAAAGTAATTACTTATCAATAAAGTATGTACTTCACTTCCTGAACCTTCGTGGTGATGGAACTTGGAGCAACCGATTCGAATCGTCCATTGGAATAAAGCCCATTCCGAACCTCTAATACCACGGATTCTGCCTCTTATTTACTGAGCTATTTTTATTATGTTTCTGTATCAAATTAAGTCCCGGTAATTAAATTATTTACCACACTACAATGGAAGGGCTGAAGCCATGCTTTCCTTATCAGACTAAAGATGGCTCAATAATTGCTACGGTTCACAGTTAATGTTCATCTTTCTTTGCCATGGATGTATTGTTGTACCATATACCATTGCCTTATAATAAAGTTAAATATGCCAATTAGGATTTGGCCAATTGTAGCCCACAAAATGGGTGTTTTTCACACCTAAAAAACACTTTATTATACCTCCTGATCCCAGACGAAGATGACCCCTGCCTCCTGATATTTATGAATCTTTTGGCTATTTTTGAGACAATTGACCATCCCATCCTCATACATTGCCTAGAGTCTTGGATGGGATTCACCCGCAATGTTCATCACTGGTTCTTCTTTGCCTTTACAAATGACACTAGTTGATTCACTTGGACACATTATGTCCCAAAATATTCCAATCACTTGCAGAGTCCCCTAGAATCTCATACTGTCCGTTGTCATTTTCACCTGATGCTCCTATCACAGTTAACAGCATCAATATTCATGAATATACCAATTTTACACAATTAAGTTGAAAGTTTACTAGAAGCTCAACTCAACAAATTTAGAATTCCTGTCATTTGCCAAGAATAATGAACACAAAAGAGTGCATTAACATGGCATGAACCTGGATGATTTTGACTCCAACTTTCATTGACTGTCAATTCACTTGGACTCACCCTGGACACCAACCTCGACATTCAAGAAACACATTTCTAAAAAGAAAGTACAACTGTTTCTTACAGAAAAGGACTTTAGAACTGCCCTCATACTCTTGCATCTAGATGGTCTTAACTCCTTGCTCTGTGATCTCTCAGGTTCCTGATTGAACCTCTTACAGGCAGTCAACACACTGCAACACTTTTTATCCAGAGCCTGAAGAAATACGATCACATAACCCCTATCCTGATGGAGGTCAATTGGCTCCCCATTATTAGGTCCTATCAAGAAGTGAGAGGAATTCATGGAGTATTACTGCATGGAATTCTGTGGAGTTACATAAAAACTCAGGGGCAGATTTACAAGCCCCGTACGCCACATTTGCGCCACCGTTGCGTCACTTTTGTGACTCAGTGGTGGCACAAAGCCAGCGCCATACTGCGGGGTATTTACAACGGGACGCATCTAGGGAGATGCGTCACGTTGTAAAGCCCTGCGCCACATGTGGGCGTTCAGGCGCAGGGGGGGGGGCGTTCCGGCGCAGGAACACCTCCTAAAAGTGGCTGAGTGAAATCTACAAGATTTCACTCAGTCACGTTTACGGCCATGCTGCGTCAAAACCCTGTGCCTGCTTGAAGCAGGCATATGGATTGACGCAGCATGTTAGGCATAGGGGCACCCTGTGCTTTGCTGGAGCTGCGTCGCGCTTGCGACGCGACTCCAGCAATGCGTCACCTTTACGGCAGCAGATGCATCAAGCATCTGTCTATTCTTGCCCCATGGTGCGCCGCATTGTAAATGCGGGGCATCCATGGTGGCACAAGAGGTGTCTGCCGTGACACAAAATAACTGGCGCATCCTTGCTGATATGCAGGGAGGCGCCAGTTATTGTAAATCTGCCCCTCAGTGAGATTCTGCGGAGCTCCACATGAGGACATAATTCGGCATGTTGCGTTGATTTTTACTGCTGGGAGCTAGTTCTGCACTGTAAAATCAGCACAACCAGCACCACACCGCGTGTCGGAGGGCACTATTTCTTTCTGCCGCTGGAGTAGAAAATCTTGCCAGGAGGCATTCTGGTGCTCTGAACATGAGATGCAAATTTTTCCCGCCCTCACCAACTTAACATTCCCGAGCAACGCACAAGAAAAAACTCCATGATACTCACATACCTAGGAGTGGACAAAACTTTGCAAACTCCGCCAGACGAGCGGACTTTTCTGCCCACCCCTAGTCACCTCATATTCAGAACTAGCTGTATCATTTACAAAGCCATAATGACCAACACCCTTCCTTATCTTGCAGACAAGCTCACCATCTCTGGTAGTTTCTGGCACCTATGTAGTGAGTGCTCTGTTGAATTTTATCAATGTTTGCACTATTGAAATAACCCATAGATTCACATATACATACGTATAAATGAACAGAAGCATTTTGTAGCTGCTCCTCATTTTCCAAAATCCCTTTGACAGTTGTATTAATTAACATTAATTAGATATCAAAATGAAAACATTTGACATTTCAACTCGGAGGTCATGACCATAATGTGTTCTTGTAGGAGGGAATGAAGTTCAGATAGTCCCTTGTGGCTGTGTGGGGCACAGAGGTGCAGACTGCTGGAGAGTGATCTACAAGTTCCTGGGCATCAGGGGGGCTCCCCAGCCTGTCCTAATTGTTCCATGCCTTTATCAGGTCAGTGGGATTGCCAAAGCCTGGCCACGGTTGTATAGGTCTGACTAAATGCATGGCCAATGCGGGGCTGCAGCTACCAAAGTTATCATTGGTTGCAAGAATAAATGGCCAATGTGTGGATGCATCAGCCAAATTTGTAATAGGTCACAAGGTCCTGTCAATGGCCTCTTCATTGGGCCATGTGGACCCACCTGACCAACTAGGACACTTACCATCAGTCTTGGCTGAACCACGCTGTATCAGGCGTACGCCTGCTCGCTCCTGTCAGCATGAAGAGTCAGAACAGGCACACTGCCAAACAGAGATTTTAACACCAGAGTAGTACCTCAACTCCTCTGCTTGCCCCGCGGCCTCTAAATAGTGCCTGGCAACATTCCTAATATGGCAGTAAAAACCACTGTCACTGTGCTTCTTCTTCTCAGTTCTCTTTACACAGGCCATCTCTAGTGCTAAAATTGTATAATGTGATTAACCAGATTGAAATATAAAATACCTGCTCAGTGGAATATGTTGGTGGCCCTAAAATCTCATATCCCTCCTCTCCTTGCTGAATATCCGAAATACCTTGAGCATTTATTCTTCTTCAATTTATTTTTATGAATCACAGTGACTTGCCACATAGTAATATTATGAAACCTACTTAATGGCAATGATCTAATTTAGCGATATCAGCAATATTCCCTTTAGCATGTGTAACTAGTTTCTGCACACTGGGTTACATCTATTCTGCGAAGTAATCATTCACCTTTCAAATTCATCCTGTGTTTCTGTTCTTTTTGGCAGGCACTATTCTCTTTGCTGCTGGCACACCTGAGTGATGTTTTAGTCTCCACATGAACTTCCTCTGGGGTATGTAGATGTGTTGTCAAGTGTGGTGAATCTATCCTTACTTATATATACCTACAGTAGTGTTGTATGAGTTAGCAATGACCGAACCCTTTTGGCGGAAGATGGATTCCGTAGCTCTGTAACCTAAGAGCATTGTGAAGTGAATACAAGTTTAGAATGTTGAGTGTGCAGTTACCCGCAGATGAATAAAGACGTGCAATAACAAGCTCTGTGTATGGCCAAGTTATTGGTGGGTACCCAGGCTGAGGAGTATGCCACAATTGGTGACAAGATAGGGGATAAGTAACCTTAAGATCGACAGTGCTCTCCCAAAGAGTTTGTGTGATCCAAGCAAACATCCTGTGCATGTCACGTGTGCCTCCGCCGAAGAACGAAAGTGAAGCTTGACATACATGGAGTCAAAGCATAACTCCAGCTGATAAATGCAGTGCTGAAAGCCTACACATCGCTGGCCAATAACCTGCCGGTCAGGCCATAAAGAAAGGTACCGCGCTGCTACTCAACATCAAGCTATAAATCAAACATAGTGTTAATGCTGAAGGCGGATACATCTAGGTTTTCAAAAAGCAGCAAATGGTGACTGCAAGATAATGCAATGAACAGAAGCACTGCAAAGCCGAGATCAACCAGGTGTCAGAAAGTGCAAAGTGATGGTTGACAGAAAAGTGGTTTAGAAAAGAAACGATAATCGACTTATAGGCACCCATTAAAGGTAGTTATCATATTACAGCACTGGGTGAAGTGGCCAAAGGAGAAGTGCCCAGGGTTTTGCTTACAGAGCTGTTCATACCTGAAGCAGTGCACAACCAAAGCTGCCAAGTGGGGCTCAGAAGAATTCCACAGGTATTCGAAAGTTGAAAAGCCGGAATTGTGACTTTTTTTAGATGTCGGCGAAGAAAGAAACCACACTTCCAGTCATTATCAAAGATACTTAAGATGCCAGCACATCTCAAGACCTCAGAGAAGGTTTGCTAAACATGATCCCCAAACAGTGTCAGAGAGCAAGCTACTGTCAACGTCAGTAAGTTCCACACTAGTTACAGTGCTATCACTTTCCTGAAACCACCATCAACATTCAATACTGCCAAAAAACTTAACATTGGCAACAGATGGACTGCTTGGATAGAGATATTTGATGATTTCATTGATGCATTGGAAGAAACTGGGAACAAAAACAATAACAAGTACTTCAAAAATCTTGATTGTGAACATGCATTGATGTAAAGTGCACTGATAACCTTAAGTCTTGCCAGCACTATATAAAACGATGTAAATAAATACATATGAAATGATCTGACACTTCACTAGTTTCACATTCACAATATTTTTTATTCGGGGAGGGATGAGTATGAACACACTTTCAAGACATTTCATGGCCCAAGGCACCCAATCCTGGGGGCCAATTCCTTTTATTTCTTATGAGGAGGGGGCATGTGGCGCCTCTCTCTTAGCCAATGAAGGGACCTAGGGACACTATTCTCCTGGATCTATATTTATTTATTGGGGTTGGGTCATATGGCTCTCCTCCCCAGCCCCATGTTGGCCCCGGGAAACGCCATTCCCAGTGCCTGGAATTGTTTTTAGGGGGAGAGGGACATGCAACCCCTTTCCCCGGCCCCTTTTGGTCCTCGGGACCCTATTTGTGGGGCCAGCATTTGGGGGCAAATGGGTCTTCTCTATCGTCTGATTTTGGCCCTGGGGAACCTATCCCCTGGGGCCGGAGATATTTGTAGGGAGAGGGTGGGACGCAGGCCCTTTCCTTGGGCTGATTTGGAACCCGGTGTCCCCCATCCTGGGCCTGGCCCAATTATCAGCAGGAGGGTGCATGTGCTCCCCCAGACTAATTTTGGCATCAGGGACCTCATCCCCAAGGGCCCAATACCATTTTGAATAGGAAAGGGGCATACTGCCCCCACTCCCCGGGCCTATTTTGGCCCTGGGACCCCATCCCTCAAAGTCCGGTAGCTTTAAGGGTGGGTGCCCTAGTGCCCACCCAGGGCACCCACCATACTGTAGTTGGTTGCTATAGTGGGAGCCCACAGGAAACTATTTATATAATGCTCCAGGCCGGAGCAATTTTTAGATCCATTTTTAGATCTGTTTCCCTGACCACATCACTGAGAATAAACAAAGGTTACAGTAACTTTGTAGTTAGATCAAATATTCAGTAACAACAAAATGCTTTAAATTCTAAAAATCACAGAAATCCACCAGTTATAGTTATCTCAAGTAACTCTAACGCATGTCCGAAGGGAACGATAACTCGCATCCCTGCGATGCACTGTGATATTATGAATGATGTCAAAGATGTCATGAGTGATGTATTATGCAGTGTAATTAACAGTGTATGTCAAGCCGGCACCTCTTCCTTTTACAGATGAAACCGGGCCCTCGGGGCATGGGGTCCCAAGTCAAAAATAGGCCTGGGAAGGGAATTTGTACAGCACCCTTCTCCTTTGCATATTCAGCCGGGCCACATGGATGGGGTCCCCGGGGCCAAAACAAGGCAAAAGAGGCGTACTGTGTTTCAACTTCCCCTTTCTGAAATACGGGCAGGCCCTGGGGGGATATGGTCCTCGGGGGCAAAATTGGCCTGTAGATGGGTGCCATGTCCCCCTTCCCTTTTAGAACGCAGACAGGCCCCAGGAAATGGGGTCCACAGCCTGAAATTAGACATGGGGGGGTGCTGTCCAATACCCTTTGCATATTCAGCTGCAGCCTCGTGAGGGGGTCCCTGTGGTTAAAATTTACTTAGAGAGAGTGCGGCATACTCCCTCATCCTTTTAAAATACAGCCGGGCCCCAGTGATGAGGGCCGCGTGACCCTCTCCCCCTTTACAATGCAGCCAGGCCCTGAGGAATGGGGTCACTGGGGCCGAAATCATCCAGGGGAGTGGACCACATGCCCTCTTCGCCCTTTACAATGCAGCTGGGCCTCAGTGGCTGGGATCCACGGGACCAAATTAGGATTGTGGAGGTGACCCCTTGCATCCAACACCCTCAAAATATAAGTATTTGTTTACCGCAGGACCTGGCTCACCCAGGGGTCTCTAAAAATACAACAGCACTTGTTTGTTTTTTAATGGTGTGGCTGATGCAGATCCTACATGAATTTGCGACACCATTTAAAAAAAGGTATTTTTGGCCACAGACAGGTTTCCTTTGGGTCCACACCACCAGACCTAGGGGGTGAGGCTACTCCTACCCTACCCTCTTGTGTCTTTTTTAGTTTTTTTATTATTCGGACCTTCCTGGTGGAGGTGGTAGTAGCCAATCACATGTCAGTTTGAGATCTGTCAGGATCCGTAGAGCCTCCACGTCCCTAGATATACAAAGAATGTAAGCATTAATTTCTCAAAAACTACCAAACAGATTTACACCAAAAAACAAAAAGCACTCTTTCTGGTCCTAGATCTAGCTTTCTGACTAATTTGTTGCAAATCCGTTCATCAATTTAGGCTGTGGCTGTGTCAAAGTTCCTATGAGAAAATGAATGGGAAAAGCAAATTTTCAGACCCCATTTATCCTCACCCCTCGCTTGACAGATCACCCTGAAACATTTCATGGAACATTAGGGACAATAGAGCACTTTTTTTGAAGGTTTTTTGCAGATTCATCAAACAGCACCCACGTTATTAGGAACACGAAAAATGTATTTCCTATGAAAACACAGACCTAACTATAACTATCCAGTGGTGCCCGCCACGGGGTAATATATGTAATATAAATGTATATATAGTGCTAGAAGGTGGTTTATTAGTTGGTGCCGGTATGTACCTACAGCTATTAATAACACCACAATCATAAATAAGGTCGAGTCAAGCTCTCAATAAAGTAATCCTTTCTCTACCCTTGATAGCTTGGCTGCAAGGAGTAAGGCGTTGCATAGTGGACAGGTATGTAAAGCATTTAAAAACACCAATACAATTAATAAATGAGACACAATACACAATCCAACACCAAGTTATAATATTAGGAAATATTTTTGTTATTAAAATTACACCAAAATGACCAAAATCCAACAGACGGAACCAGAGATATGGATTTTTAAATATTTTAAGTAAAACTAGCGCTTAGAAGCAAATAGCACTCAAAGGGTTGTAAAAAGGTCGAGCTGGACCATGATAAAGTCAAGAGTTCAGGCTGCCCGAGATGCAACAGTTTTACACTTAGTTCCAGAAGTGTTTTTTGAAGCAGGAAACTGGTCCACAGCACCAGCCAAAGGATCAGAAGCTCTGGCTTGCCTCTTGGGGTGTGGGACCACAACTCCAACAATGCACCGGGTCAATTAAAGTAAAATCCAGTTAAAGCTTATCAGCTGTAGTTGTCCTTGTTGCTGATGTTTCAGGTAGCACGTCCACCACTTTTCCGATCAGAGAGTCTACTCCTTGTCCTTTGAGACATGCAAAGTCCTTTTGTTGTGAAACCTCGTGAGTACAGCAGGTTCAGTCCTGTGAGTGCCGTATAAGGGTTCAGAAGGGCAGTCCATCTTCTTCATATGTTTCCATGCAGGGATTTTCTTCCAAAAGGTCTGTTTTGGATCTTTGAGGGTCTAGAACACTAGCCAAGGGCCCAGAAACTCTACTTTAAAGTAGAGGTGATGCTGGTCAGCTGGGCTTATCTCGGTGGAGTTGATGCAGGTGCAGTCCTTGTGAGTGCAGTACTCTCTTGGTGCAGACCAGGAGTTCAGCAGGGCAGTTCTTCTCTTGATATTTGCAGACTTGAATCTGAGTTGCTGGGTACTTCACCTATATTTATTCCAGTGTCAGATAGGCAAGAGGGGTACCCCTGACCAATGGGGTGTAAGGTGCCACCCTCTGTGATGACAACTTCCTTAGAAGTGTGGCACATTTTTGTCCCAGAAAGCACTTCTCAACAGAAATCTAAATTGATGATATCTCTACTGGTGGTTCAGGTCTGGCTAACCCAACCCACAGGTGTGGCTAACTTTTCCCTTCACTCCCCTTCCAGCCACTCTCCCAATATAATTACAGGGGCTCCCATATGGCTGGTAGTGCAGGAAGTGGGGCGGGCCTGGATCCTGTCCTTACTGTCTTTCTCCCGTTGAAGACCAGTTTGGCTGCCCAGCCCCCATCCTGTCCTAGTATCTGCAGCAGAAACTATAACTCATGCCCTCACCCTGCATTGGTAATTACCCCACATATCACACCACTCATGACATCTTCTATAACATAAATGAAAATATCAATGCAACATTTGCAGTGGAATTATTGCTGAGAAAACTGTGTGTGACGGGGCTGGTGAGGGTGCAAGTTATACTTAGCTTAGGGCCTGAGATGTAATTAATTGAGATAGCTATAATTGCCAATTTTTTATGGTTTTGTGTGTGTAAAATTTTAACCTAACTTTAACATCCCTGAAGCCTTTGATTTTTTTAGTGCATGATGTAATGTGTGGTGTCATAAGCAGTGCATTATAGGGGCATAAGTTATAGTTAGCTGATATAATATAATTGCTGAATTTCAATGATTTGGAGAGTGTGAAACCTTTGCCTTATATAACGTCCCTATAGCATTTGTTTTTTCAATGGAATTTCTACGTTTTTTGCCATTTTATTTCCTAACTATACCATCCCTGTAACTTTTGGTTTTAGAAGTGCATTTTGTACATTTTATTTCCTAACTGTTATCTGTAACCTTTGAGAGTAGGTATGTGAGTGGCTGTATAGGCCAGTGAGTGGGTCTGTAAATGGTTTTGTGGGTGTGCGGCTGGGTGTGTGAGTGGCTGTATGGGTCAGTGAGTTGGTATGGGAACAGTTGTACAAGTCTCTGAGTAGATGTGTGAGTGGCTGTATGAGTAGCAGTATGGGTTGCTGACTTGGTGTGTGAGTGACTGTAGGGATTGGTGAGTGGATATGTAAGGGGTTTATGTGGGTGTGTGAGTAGCTCTATATTTTTGTGAGTGGGTGTGTTAGTGGTTAATTAGGTGTGTGAGTGGCAATATGGGTTTGTAAATGGCTGTGTGAGTGGCAGTGTGAGTCTGTGAGAGGATATGAGAGTGGCTGTATGGATGTGTGAATGGGTGTTTGAATGGCTGTGTTGGTGTGTCACTAGCTGTATAAGTGACTGGGCCAGAACAAAAGCTGACTTGCCCTTTTATCCAACAATAGTCCACAGTTATGCACAAAATGAGTACCCAACTGGAGTATTTTCTACTGGTTAATTAGTAAGTGCTACCTCGTTGGGTAAACGTCAAGTGCATATTATACATTACAGCTTCAGAAGAACTATGACCTTGTGTGTGTTTAATTGTGGCAATGTGATTGTTCTTTGAGTATTTTCTTCCAGAAATCTGAGATAACATGAATACTCCTACAGAGAAGACGAAAAGATTACAGTGAGGCGTATCGCCACCAAACAAGGGTACGTTCTCTTAACTATTTGAAGTAAGTGCTTCTTTATTTTGTGGAGATGTCCTCATATTCCTCTGCACTGAGAATGCGTCACCACAATCAGCAGGATAATTGAGTTTTTTAATAAGATTTCTAAAACGGCACACTTATTATTTGTGAAATTTCTCATCCATTAGGTACAGACTGCACATGCTGTGCTTTATTGTGTCTTGTCAGTAGAATTTTACTTTCCTCCCACATTTTATTTTAATTCAGGTCAGATACATTTTTAATTGAACATGCTTTTCATTAGACATGCAGAATAGCTCTAGAGTATGAGGCCGAAGCAGAAGGAGGTGCCAAAAGGAAATTATAAACATGTTATTTAAAGTGCAATTTATCATGGCATCCCACAATACCACGTTAGAAGTGCAAACATACACACCATGTCACTCTGGCCTATCATGTACGGTAATCAGTTGTAATATTATTAAAGGGGTTTGTGTCAGTGCAGATGCACGTGCTTAATCAATGATCTCTGCCAAAGACATGTAGCTCACACAGCAATCCACACAAGATAGCTGCAGGGTTAGTAGACCAGAGAAAAGAGAACCAACCCAGCATATATGAACCAAGTCTTATTTAAAGAAAATAACATAGTGCAGGCTCTAAACTCCTCACTATTCACCCCTTCAATCTTCTGACAGGTCACTATTGGTTCAAAGCTTTCTAGCTGAAGACACTAGTTACTAGATTCATACCACAAGGGTAGGACATAACTTTATGGCCGGAGCTGCAAACCTTTAGCACTGGGGGCCAAAGTTCGAGTCTCAGCGGCGACTTAAAACCCTGTGATTCTGAGCAAATCTCTTAATTCCATTGTGCCTGAAAAAATATTAATGTGACCTTGGGTAATATAAATAGTGTTTATGTAAAGTAGTCCAGAACATTCTGTTTGCGCTATATATATATTTTTTAATCGATGGAAGTGTAGGCAGTGGCGTAGCAAAGGTGCCTTCTTCACTTATAGTGACATTTGGATCAACATGGACCCCTAAGCCCTGGTGCTACTTACATGCTGCACAATTGGTAGCTAGGCCCCGTGGTAGGTTTTCTCTAGTAGTGTATTATAATTGCATTTATGTGTGTGCTCCACCCCTGATGAGGAGTTGATGCAGGAATGCAAAACAAGACAGCTAGGGTTCTAATCCTAGCTTTCGCATCTATCCAATTTGTGCGTCTATGGGCAATCCCCAGTAAAGGGATAGGTATTGCCAGTCTCTCACTTTTCCTAAATTCTAATGGAAAGTGACTTGCTGGAGGTTTTGGGTTGAATCAATTGGGCATGCCGGTTCCTACACCCTTAAATTACTTAAAATAAAAAATTAAGATAAAAAGTAGTCCCAAAAGCATTTCCTAAATTGGCTCCTGTGAATGCATAATTGTAATTGGTCCTTGCTCTCAGAGAGGACTAAATACAGAAAGATGCATGACAC
Organism: Triturus cristatus; assembly: GCF_964204655.1. NCBI lineage: Eukaryota > Metazoa > Chordata > Amphibia > Caudata > Salamandridae > Triturus > Triturus cristatus. The sequence goes on from NC_140585.1 coordinate 164,949,123, forward strand.
ATGTTTGCCATGAACAAATGGGGATAATGAAAAGAAGAGTGACGATGGAGCCAGCAAACGGGAAGCCTATGGGCCACAAAGTAGATTCAACATGTCTCTTCCAAGACAGCGCATGCGCTGTCCAGGGCTGAGACATAAAAAGGGCTCTTTGCGGACCAAGATCTACCCAAGAAGTGCCTGTGTGGCTATATTCCTGTGTGTGTGGTTATGCAATTGGAGCTATGGATCTGTCAGTGGGTGGTTAAGTGTATGTATGGGTCTATGAGTGAGTGTGTGAGTATCTGTATGGATTGGTGACTGCGTGTGTGAGTGTCTATGTGGGTCTGTGAGTGGGTTTATGAATATCTGTGTGGGTCTGTGAGTGCGTCTATGAGTAGCTGTGTAGGTCTGTGAGTTGGTGTATGAGTGTCTGTGTGGGTTTGTGAGGAGCTGTGTTACTGGTCAGAATAGAAACGAGAGGGATCCCTTGTACCTCACCAAGGAAATGGGATACTTCTACTAAGTTAAAAAGGAATTGTCCTTGGTCACTATATAAACATGTGGACAACTAGTCTCCTATTTATAAATATCCACCGTAAAGTTTCTTAACATACACCCCATGTAATAGACAAATCAACAAAAAACATGAACAAACTATAGATTTAAATGTTATCAAGAAATAAGTATTAAAATTCATAGCACAAAATCCACAAATATCACAATAAAAATTAATAATTAAAAATGACTCTATTAAAAAGATTTCTTTGTTTACATACAAAGTGTCACAATAATGAATTGAAGGAGAATTTTAGTGGGAGCACTGCAAAATGCAATACAACACAACCATAAAGTAAGAAAAAAAAATAAAGAGAGAAAAATCCACAACAGACAATATCGTTTTTCATTTACAAGTACCTATCCATTAACACAATGTTGTAGCTGGGCCCCGAACCGGACTGACTTAAGTATCTATGGATCCAGCTTCTGATACAGATTATGTGAAGACTGCGTCAACGCATTTCGATGGATATACTATTATAGTTCCATCTTTATCAAGACATCAAAATATCATTCTCTCTTAATAAGTGTGAGATTCAATCCTTAGAACGCCACTATTTACCCACAGCTTGTAAGCCGTTGCCTCAATGGGGATCTGATTAATGAGGGGTCTTGATTGTTAGAATATCTTTTCAGGAATCTGCTAAGGGTGACTCCATTGTATGATTCATTGGAGACTCTACATAGAAGAATCCCTTACAAGGTTTGTCTCTCAATTAGAATACAATCTAGGGAGTGAAAGGGGGAAAAAAGCTCCTCTTTAGGAATATCTCTATCCAAAAGTAGGACCCCGCTTTTCCCACCGTCAGTAGATCAGTGCTAATCCTTGGACGTTATGCTGCAAGGGACCAGCTTCAAATTATTGAGCGCTTAATAGCAACTCAGTAGAATTAGGCTGTCCCGCAATGCGTGATACGGGTTCCCTCATCTAATCTCGTTTCACCGCCGGCGTGTAGTCGGTGTGATAGTGGTGCCATGGGTCTGTGAGTGGGTGTGTGAGTCGCTGTGTGGATCAGTGAGTGGGTATATGAGTAGCTGTGTGGGTCCATTGGTTGGTGTTTGAATGCCTGTGTGTGTTTGTGTGTGGGTCTGTGAATGAGATTGTGAGGGGCACTGTGGGTCTGTGAGTTGGTGTGTGAGTGCCTGTGTGGGTCTGTGAGTGCCTGTATGCATGTCTGAGTAGGTCTGTAATTATTTCTGAGAGTTCCGAGTTAGTCTGTGAGTGGGTGTGTGAGTGTCTGAATAGGTCAGTGAGTGGGTGTGAGAGAATCTTAGTGGGTCAGTGAGTAGGTGTGAGAGTATCTGAGTGAGACTGTGAGTGGGTGTGAGAATGTGTGAGTGGGTCTGTGAATGGGTCTCTGAGTGGGTGTGTGAATGGGTGTGAGAATGTCTGACTGAGACTGTGAGTTGGTTTGAGAATGTGTGAGCGGGTCTGTGAATGGGTCTCTGAGTGGGTGTGTGAATGGTTGTGAGAATGTCTGAGTGGGTCTGTCAGTCACAGAAATAGAACTGCAGTCCGCTCCTAGCTGGTGGGAGCATTTTTAAAGCTCTTGTCAGTTGGGAGTAGACTTCGTGTTCGCACATGCTCAGCAGGAGCTTTAAATTGCACCTGCCAAGTGACAGCAAATGGAAGTTTCCCTGCCTGCACTAGTGGGAGTAGGAAAACCACTATTTTGTGTGGGTGGGTACTCCCGGAACATAGCTGAGCCTGCTCCCGGGGGATGGGGTCCCCAGGCCCATTAATGGCTCCGGGAGGGTGGCTGTGTGGTCCCCTCCCTTTCAAATGCATGGCATGGCCTTGGGGAGGTGGTGATACCTGGGGCTGAATATGGCCCATGTGGGGGGGCCATAAGGCCTCCCTCCCAATATCCAAAATCAGCCTGGCCTCAGGGAGGTTGTAGTCCTCTAAGCCGAATACCCCTACCACTTTACAATATTAACTGCACCCCTGGGACCTGGACAACCCAAGGGGCATATAGAAAACAAACCTGGAATACCACAGTTCTTTTTAGGTTTCTTCTGCACAATGCTTGCGCTCTCAATGTGAAGTCTTTTGTGAGTATAAAAACGGCTTCAAAGGGTCTAACAGCCCACCTACAACTTTCTATTTGTTTTACTGCTTGTCACTCTGTTATTCTGCTTTTTATTGGTTTGGGCCTGTTATTTCCTATCAGTTTCTGGTTGATTTTGTGTTTTTTTTATTCTGTGACGTGTGGACAAAGTACCCCTTACTGCTGAAGATTTTGTCCACCTTACTCGAGCTATAATTTCTTTGTTGTCGACTGCACGTCTTTTTGGGAGCTGAAGCTAGAAATTGAGCTTGTTTGTGTAATTGTGTACACTTCTTGTTTTTGAAATGTAGCACACTTTAAGAGTGTATTGCTTTCATGCTGTCTCGACACCCACATTTGATTTCTGTTTTTTGGCAGTTCAGTATACTGTAAACTCGTTCCCAATGTATCAGAGTACTTTACATGCCCCATTCACATTTAAGCATGGAGAGATTAACCCATTTGCCCAGAATTTTAAGATGTTGAACCAACGAGACTCAAACACGGGTTCCCAGTTACAAAAATTGTCAGCTCTGGCCATTACGTCACAGAGGCGCTCCTTTCACAAGTCTATCATGCTTTAGCCAAAACCTCTTATCTTTCATTGACTCGGAGGACAGCTACCAAATATTATTCAAAGTGTTTCCAAGCAGGACTGTTCCCATTGGGCAAAGGATCAAGACTGATTTGCATATGGCTGCGTCCAAACTGGAAGGGCAAGGTGAGCAAAAAAATTATGGATTTAGGCCCAGATCTCAGTACTGGGGTGAATGTATGACATTGTTCTGCATTTTGTCCATCAATAGTTCCTTTTGCATTTGTCACCCCGAGTGGGACGGTATGCTCAGATGTGAGTCCCGTGCTCTCCATGCCACTAAAATCAAGCTATCCTGTCAGAAGAGAGGTGAAACCCTGAAACCGGTTCTAGGATGCTTGTTTCTAGTCCAGGGAGGTCCTGGCCTGGCAGTTCGGTCTGGACTGTTCCCATTGGGCACAGGGTCAAGACTGATTTTCATATGGCTGGGTCCAAACTGGAATGGAAGGGTGAGCAAAAAAAATGATGGATTTAGGCCCAGATCTCTGTACTGGGGTGAATGTATGACATTGTTCTGCATTCTGTCCATCAATAGTTCTGTTTGCATTTGTCACCCCGAGTGGGACGGGTATGCTCAGATGTGAGTCCTGTGCTCTCCATGCCACTGGAACCAAGCTATTCTGGCTGAAGAGGGGTGAAACCCCAAAACTGGTCCTAGGATGCTTGTTTCCAGTCCAGGGAGGACCTGGCCTGGCAGTTCGGGCTGGACTGTTCCCATTGGGCACAGGGTCAAGACTGATTTGCATATGGCTGGGTCCAAACTGGAATGGCATGGTGAGCAAAAAAAGATGGATCTAGGCCCAGATCTCCGTACTGGGGTGAATGTATGACATTGTTCTGCATGCTGTCCATCAATAGTTCTTTTTGCATTTGTCACCCTAAGTGGGACGGGTATGCTCAGACGTGAGTCCCGTGCTCTCCATGCAACTGGAATCAAGCTATCCTGGCTGAAGAGGGGTGAAACCCCGAATCCGGTCCTAGGATGTTTGTTTCCAGGGAGGATATGGACTGGCAGTTCGGGCTGGACTGTTCCAATTGGGCACACGGTGAAGACTGATTTGCATATGACTGGGTCCAAACTGGAATGGCATGGTGAGCAAAACAACGATGGATTTAGGCCCAGATCTCTGTACTGGGGTGAATGTATGACATTGTTCTGCATTCTGTCCATCAATAGTTCTTTTTGCATTTGTCACCGTGAGTGGGACGGGTATGCTCAGATATGAGTCCCGTGCTCTCCATGCCACTGGAATCAAGCTATCCAAGCTGAAGAGGGGTGAAACCCCGAAACCGGTCCTAGGATGCTTGTTTCCAGTCCAGGGAGGACCTGGCCTGGTAGTTTGGGCTGGACTGTTCCCATTGGGCAAGGGTCAAGACTGATTTGCATATGGCTGCGTCCAAACTGGAATGGCATGGTGAGCAAAAAAACGATGGATTTAGGCCCAGATCTCTGTACTGGGGTGGATGTATGACATTGTTCTGCATTCTGTCCATCAATAGTTCTTTTTGCATTTGTCACCCCGAGTGGGATGGGTATGCTCAGACGTGAGTCCTGTGCTCTCCATGCCACTAGAATCAAGCTATCCTGGCTGAAGAGGGGTGAAACCCCCAAACCAGTCTTAGGATGCTTGTTTCCAGTCGAGGGAGGACCTGGCTGGCAGTTCGGGCTGGACTGCTCCCATTGGGCACAGGGTCAAGACTGATTTGCATATGGCTGGGTCCAAACTGGAATGGCATGGTGAGCAAAAAAACGATGGATTTTGGCCCAGATCTCTGTACTGGGGTGAATGTATGACATTGTTCTGCATTCTGTCCATCAATAGTTCTTTTTGCATTTGTCACCCCGAGTGGGACAGGTATGCTCAGACGTGAGCCCCGTGCTCTCCATACCACTGGAATCAAGCTATCCTGCCTGAAGAGGGGTGAAACCCCGAAACCAGTCCTAGGATTCTTGTTTCCAGTCCAGGGAGGACCTGGCCTGGCAGTTCGGGCTAGACTGTTCCCATTGGGCACAGGGTCAAGACTGATTTGCAAATGGCTGGGTCCAAACTGGAATGGCATGGTGAGCAAAAAAACAATGGATTTAGGCCCAGATCTCTGTACTGGGGTGAATGTATGACATTGTTCTGCATTCTATCCATCAATAGTTCTTTTTGCATTTGTCACCCCGAGTGGGACAGGTATGCTCAGACGTGAGTCCCGTGCTCTCCATGCCACTGGAATCAAGCTATCCTGGCTGAAGAGGGGTGAAACCCCAAACCGGTCCTAGGATGCTTGTTTCCAGTCCAGGGAGGACCTGGCCTGGCAGTTCGTGCTGGACTGTTCCCATTGGGCACAGGGTCAAGACTGATTTGCATATGGCTGGGTCCAAACTGGAATGTCGTGGTGAGCAAAAAAACGATGGATTTAGGCCTAGATCTCTGAACTGGGGTGAATGTATGACATTGTTCTGCATTCTGTCCATCAATAGTTGTTTTTGCATTTGTCACCCCGAGTGGGACGGGTATGCTCAGATGTGAGTCCCGTGCTCTCCATGCCACTGGAACCAAGCTATTCTGGCTGAAGAGGGGTGAAACCCCGAAACTGGTCCTAGGATGCTTGTTTCCAGTCCAGGGAGGACCTGGCCTGGCAGTTCGGGCTGGACTGTTCCCATTGGGCACAGGGTCAAGACTGATTTGCATATGGCTGGGTCCAAACTGGAATGGCATGGTGAGCAAAAAACGATGGATTTAGGCCCAGATCTCTGTACTGGGGTGAATGTATGACATTGTTCTGCATTCTGTCCATCAATAGTTCTTTTTGCATTTGTCACCCCGAGTGGGACGGGTCTGCTCACACTTGAGTCCCGTGCTCTCCATGCCACTGGAATCAAGCTACCCTGGCTGAAGAGGAGTCAAACCTCGAAACCGGTCCTAGGATGCTTGTTTCCAGTCCAGGGAGGACCTGGCTGGCAGTTTGGGCTGGACTGTTCCCATTTGGCACAGGGTCAAGACTGATTTGCATATGGCTGGGTCCAAAATGGAATGGCATGGTGAGCAAAAAACAAATGGATTTAGGCCCAGATCTCTGTACTGGGGTGAATGTATGACATTGTTCTGCATTCTATCCATCAATAGTTCTTTTTGCATTTGTCACCCCGAGTGGGACGGGTATGCTCAGACGTGAGTCCCGTGCTCTCCATGCCACTGGAATCAAGCTATCCTGGCTGAAGAGGGGTGAAACCCCGAAACCGGTCCTAGGATGCTTGTTTCCAGTCCAGGGAGGACCTGGCCTGGCAGTTCGTGCTGGACTGTTCCCATTGGGCACAGGGTCAAGACTGATTTGCATATGGCTGGGTCCAAACTTGAATGTCGTGGTGAGCAAAAAAACGATGGATTTAGGCCTAGATCTCTGAACTGGGGTGAATGTATGACATTGTTCTGCATTCTGTCCATTAATAGTTCTTTTTGCATTTGTCACCCCGAGTGGGATGGGTATGCTCAGACGTGAGTCCTGTGCTCTCCATGCCACTGGAATCAAGCTATCCTGGCTGAAGAGGGGTGAAACCCCGAAACCGGTCCTAGGATGCTTGTTTCCAGTACAGGGAGGACCTGGCCTGGCAGTTCGTGCTGGACTGTTCCCATTGGGCACAGGGTCAAGACTGATTTGCATATGGCTGGGTCCAAACTGGAATGTCATGGTGAGCAAAAAAACGATGGATTTGGGCCTAGATCTCTGAACTGGGGTGAATGTATGACATTGTTCTGCATTCTGTCCATCAATAGTTCTTTTTGCATTTGTCACCCCGAGTGGGATGGGTATGCTCAGATGTGAGTCCTGTGCTCTCCATGCCACTGGAATCAAGCTATCCTGGCTGAAGCGGGTGAAACCCTGAAACCGGTCCTAGGATGCTTGTTTCCAGTCCAGGGAGGACCAGGCCTGGCAGTTCGAGCTGGACTGTTCCCATTGGGCACAGGGTCAAGACTGATTTGCATATGGCTGGGTTCAAACTGGAATGGCATGGTGAGCAAAAAAACGATGGATTTAGGCCCAGATCTCTGTACTGGGGTGAATGTATGACATTGTTCTGCATTCTGTCCATCAATAGTTCTTTTTGCATTTGTCACCCCGAGTGGGACGGGTGTGCTCAGACGTGAGTCCCGTGTTCTCCATGCCACTGGAATCAAGCTATCCTGGCTGAAGAGGGGAGAAACCCCGAAACCGGTCCTAGGATGCTTGTTTCCCGTCCAGGGAGGACCTGGCCTGGCAGTTCTGGCTGGACTGTTCCCATTGGGCACAGGGTCAAGACTGATTTGCATAAGGCTGGGTCCACACTGGAATGGCATGGTGAGCAAAAAAACGATGGATTTAGGCCCAGACCTCTGTACTGGGGTGAATGTATGACATTGTTCTGCATTCTGTCCATCAATAGTTCTGTTTGCATTTGTCACACCTAGTGGGACGGGTTTGCTCAGACGTAAGTCCATTGCTCTCCATGCCACTGGAATCAAGCTATCCTGGCTGAAGAGGGGTGAGTTTGTGATTAGGTGCCCTGTCACTTCCTCACAATGGCACAAAACACACTTACTAAGAACAAATGAATACTACGATATTGTCACCAAGCTGCGATTTTTCAAAGAAACATTGCACTGTTGTGTTTATCCCTTTAGTTAATTTTTTCACGTGACATCCAGTGGACCCAATGGCACATAACTGCGATAAAATCCTTGGGCGCCACATCACACTAATCATCATACCAATAAATTACTTCAAAGCACAATACACCCCCAGGTTTTTCAAAGTAATAAGTCATAGCTCATAAAAATGTTTCCCACTTTTACCACTTCACTGTTGCAGATGATATAAGCATGCAGCCTTTTAAAATGCATTTACTAGGGTTCCGTCTTTTACCATTTTTCCCTTTGAAAGTATTCTGTGGGCTTTGCTAAACGATTCGGCTTAAACTGAAGGACAGCCCAGACCTTTGTTTGTACCTATGGCATGGCTGCAAATGCAGACCACTCCGCATAAGAACAATATATTAGAGTGCTTCACAAGGATTGATTCTTAAAAATATGTGCACATCTCTTACATGAGCACCAGCTACATTAAAGACGGACACAATCATTTTTATGCACAGATAAATTAAGTGATTTGTCCAGAATCACAGGATGTAAACCATCAGGCCAAGACATGAACATGATTTCTGAGCTTCAAATTCAGCCATTCTAGCTGTTACACTACATCACTCTGTATTTGGTTATTTACATTCACCTTCCCATTGGGAGCACAAGATGCTAAGTTTAGCCAATGCAGGCACCCTTCCACCATGGTGCAAGGGTGTCTGCGTCTAGGGGAAGATCGTCTATGTGTAGGAAGGTGTCCCTTCCTACACATAAACAATGCAATGCGTTTTACTCTTTCCATGTGTGCTGTACAAGGCAGCACACATGGAAAAAGCAAAAACGAGGAGAAATAAAGCGTTTCTCCTCATTTTGCCAAGTTAAGACCAGGTTTTCCTTGGTCTTAGTTTTGGAGCAGCCTCTTATTTATGCCACCTTGTAAATATGGGCCAGCGTCAAAATCAATGGGTGTTGTGGTGGAACGCCCACCACAATATCCACTGCCCACCCCTCTCATGCTAAGCATAGGGTGAAAGGGGGCCTTATTTACAAGGCAGCATTAAGCCACGTTAAGCGGCTTAACACTGCCTTGTAAATAAGGCGAAGCCCCTATCGCCACAGTAACATAGGAAAAAGTGATGTTCCTTTGGCGATAGGAGCTTGTACAAATGCCCCCAGGTTTTTAAGTATGACTACCTACTGGCAACTGCCATTAGACGACATATATATGTGTTTGTATAGGGCCTATTAGAGGTCGCCAGTAGGTAGTTATAGCTAGGACCTAAGTGTTTTTTGACTTGGCTATATCTTTTGTGACGTTTGCCGAATCTTCACAAAATGTTCGACAAAAAATGTCAAGTTAGATCTTGTTGTGCATGGAAAGTTTCAAGGAGATCCGTGAAGCAAGGGCTGGGAAAAACGGGGGGGGGGATAAAAAAGGTATGTTTCCAAAGTTAGTTTCAATACACATTTTGGACACTCCCACAGCCCAAACCGCTGGACGGAATTACACCAAATTTGGCAAAAGGCTAGCTTTTGGTTCCAGGAAGCACACTTTTTGTTAATTGGTGTAAATCCGTTCACTACTTTTGGAGATTTTAAAGGAGAGAGAAATTGGTATATCAGGACGAAGCCCAATCCCAGATCTAATGGTGAGATCTGATTGGCTGTCAGCACATTAACCCAGAAAATGTTGGCAGCCACCTTGGGACTGAGTACATGATAGCACCCCATTGAAATGCATTGTAGTGAATTGCAGGTTTTGAGGGTCACAAAAAAGAGAATGTATAAAGAGTGATAACAGATTTTAGTTACAATATAAATCTTTTGTTGGTGGTACCATACACATTTTAGGAACTGTGGTGTGTTCCCAGGTGATTTTATCCTGTTAAAAAGTATTCTGCAGGGGATTTCATGAATCCTGTTTGGGAGAAAACAGTTTTTTCATTATTTACCCTATTAGGTTATGGAAGGTGCTCCAGAAGCTAAAATGAGTGCATATTTTCAGTAAATTCACACTATTTTTCTCAGCCATATGGGAATGAAGTCTGACATTCTCTGTAAAACAGGAGCTGCCTGTCAGTTGATTCCCTTGTGTTCTACTGCAGCTTCCCAGAGAATTCTAAACAACAACAAACATGCTAACATATAGCCTGTTAGAAATGGGATTTTTGGTTGGCTAGGGCTTGCGCCAAAGCCAGGCAGAAACCACCACTCTAGTCAGGGCTGGGGAGTTACACGCCAAAGATAACCCCTGCTCACCCCCTTGGTAGCTTGGCACGAGCAGTCAGGCTTATCCCGGAGGCAATGTGTAAAGCGTTTGCGCGCGCACCCAGCAACAACACCCAAGGCCCACCACAAAAGAAACTCCACACAAGGTTATATATAAAAATAGCCTTTGTATTATACCAAAACACATTAGATGATAATCACATAATTTACACTGTGCCAACTGGCACTGGGCAGAATTTTACAAGGGACTATTTACACAAGACAGGGCCACATAGGCCACTGTCAGAATTAGCACAAATCACCAATAGTAAATGTAGAACATATACCAATGGAAACGCAATGTAACTGTAGAGCACAACCAGTAACTACTGGTGCAATAATGACCTCAGCATTATCATAATGGAATCAGGTATAAAACCTATCCTGTATACATCACAGGGGCATAAACACGTTATGCAATTTCTCACAAGTCTAATGCATTAGACTTAACCTCCTAAGTATAACTACACTAGGGGCGTACATCACATAGGGAAGTACAATCTCCCTAACATCAACCTAAACAGGTAAAACAACCTCCTAGGCAGAAATCCTATCTAGAGGTGTAAAACACCGGGTGCGCACAACATACTGCACACAGTACATTTCCTAACACCATAAGCATTAACCCAGGGTGCGCAAAACATACTACATACGGTACATTCCCTAACACCATAAGCATCAAAACAGGGTGCGCAAAACATACTACACACAGTACATTTCCTAACACCATAAGCATTAAATCCCAATAGTACTTCAATCACATTAGGGTCCAGGTTGCGACAGAACCTAAACGTAGCAGCTGCCCACTACTTGCTGGGCAGCTGGGGACAAGAACAGGGCCTAACCGCTGCAGCTGGCACTAAGTGCTGCGCAGCTGGGAAGGCAAATAGGAGGCATGGGCTCTCAATGGCCCCTGAAACAATAGGCCAAAACGTTGGAGCCACCTAGGCTCAGAAAATAACATGTCCCCATGGAGCGCACGGGCTCCTTAAATAAATGTGCGCCAATATAGAAAAGGAACTTGCCCCAAAGTACTGTGGAGCGCACTGGCGGTTTAAATAGAATATGCCCCCGTTGTTGGAGCCACCTAGGGTCTAAGGATGATGGGGCCAACGTTGGAGCCACCTCGGCTCTGAACAAACACGGCCCATGTTGGAGCCACGGGGCTCTTAAACAAACATTGTGCCCCGCGGTAGAGACTCATGGGGCTCTAGAACACTAGTGTCCGTTGTTGGGGCCATCTGGGGCTCTGACAACTAATACGCCCCCCTAAGCGTAGGAGCCACACAGGGCTCGTAAACTAAAACATGCCCCCATAGCGTTGGGGCGGCCCACTGCACAAACGGGGCCGCTCTGACTCGGTGCCTCGCACCGAACGCCAAACCTACTCCCTCGGTGGAGCGTGAGGGATGTGCAGCCCTGTCCCCTGCCCCGCCCTTATTCACCGGGCTCCGGCGCAGGGGACTCCTCTTCTGGAGGTGGCAGCGGGCGGCAGCACTTCTCATGCGGCGCGGGGCTTCCCTCAATCCTGGTAGCCCCGCGCTGCCATCTTCACCCGGGCCCCCTCCTGGGACCCGGGACTTTATCTCTCGGCTCTGGGAGGCGGGGTGGGCTCCCGTTCTTCCTCGCGCTCTCCACATCGGGGCTCCCATCGGCTTACGGGGGCCCCGCATCGACGTCGCACCACTTCCGGTCCTGCCGCGGCCGACCTGCCTGACTTCCGGGGCGGCTGCGGCAGCGAAAATCTCGGGCACAATGAGGAGTAGGCTCCCTCCTTCATAACCACGTACAGCGGGGTGGGCACCCACTTATTAAAATATAAAAATAGGCGGGCACTATTAAAATATCGATAAATGCGGGGTGGGCACCCGCGAGACCCGCAACACGGGGGAATCCTTCCAGTGGGGACTCCCTCCAACGAGGTGACCAGCATCGCGCTGCGCAGCCCACGCTCCTCCTCAGGTGGGTAATTAAAGGATAGCGCTTCCAGGCGCTAGATGAAGCCAAAGTCCTGGGGCAAGGAGAATAAAGCAAATCGTCCTAAAAGTCCTGGAGGCATCAAGGGGACAATGTAGGGCAGCAAGCCCCCCTCTGTCAGGATCCAAGAGCAGAACATTTTCATGGGGTCAGCCCCTCTTTTATACACCAAATCCTTTGTTTCCAAAGGTGCAGGGAAGGGGCAAACCAGATGCAACTGGTTCTTGAGCACATTGGTTTGCTCAGCCCCTCTCCCTATTCACAGAACAGGCCAGGGTCATCAGTCGCACCACAGGGGGCGGAGCCAGCATTGTGTGGGGAAAGCCCAGCCCTATTCAGGTCCCAGATGTACTCCTCCCACTCATCAACATGCAGCTCTCTCCACCCACCACTGGGGCAGAACCATCCTGACTCCTGGAGCCAGGCTCACCAGTCAATCACACGCCAGACAGTCACTGCACATTTATGCCAGCGTCTAGAAGTGGCACTTCTACACTAGCTACAGTAACGCCGCACACATCATCGCGCAGCATTCACTCTCACAAGTTCGTACATACCAAACTCGACCCTGCACTCCCCACGCATCAGGAACTACCACGGTCACTCAAATCCCCCATGCATTCCTATGGGAGGGCAGGTCAGTCTCACTAAACCATACACAGAGCGCACGCGCTTTCCACTGGGACACAGTGTGCAAGCGCCTAGAGGCCTAAAACCACTAGTACAACACAGGAAAAAGGCTAGGATAATGCAAAAAGTTCTAGGGGTGAACTTGCCAGAAGGGCCAAGTCCAACATAGCCTAATGACACTTATGTGCAAAACACTTTATTTTGTTTCTTTTGCAGTTTTATGTGATGTTATGTTAGTCACCTAGCACCAGCAAATACTTGACAGGGACATTCAATCAGATGCTAAAATGTCCAAAGGCATGTTCATACAACAAAGTTTTCAATCCCTTCCTGAATAGAAGGAGAGTGTTTTCACTTTGCAGACTTTCCGGGAGTCCATTCATAGCTGAGGTATCAGGATTGAGAAAGCCCCACCGCCCATGGTCGATCTGTTAAAACATGGACAGATCATCAAAGTTGCCTCAGTGGAGCGAAGACAGCATCTAGGTACATATTTGCGGTCCTTAATATACATGCTATGCTATGCATAGGCCCTTGAACATGGCCCTTTGCTTTACTGGACGATAGTGCAATTGTTGCAGCAACGCGAAGCATGCGCTCATCTTGGTTGATTATATATTAATCTTGCAGTGTCATTCATTACTAATTGGTGCTTACCCAGCAACTTGTCAAGCCATGACAAAATCAGAGCTGCTAACACTGTTCAGATAGTTATATAGTGCAGACTTGACCAGAAAGTATTGGAGTACTTCACAAGAGCATCAGTTCTATTACACAAGAACACATTAATTTTTGTTCTAGGCTTGGAGAGATGAAGTGATATGCCCAGAATCACAGGATGCCGAGCTGATGTAGAAACTCAAACCTGCTTCCCCAGTTCAAAAGTCTGCAGCTCTCGCAGTAATGTCAAATCCTCACCCCTAAGTGTTACATATAATCAAATGATGAGAGGCTGTATGAGTGAGTGACTGGGTGTGTAAGTGGTTGTATGGGTGAATACGTGGGTGTGTGAGTAGCTGCATGGGTGAGTAAGTGGCTGTGTGACTGACTATATGAGTGAGTGGGTGTGTGAGTAGGTGTATGGGAAGAGAGTTGCTGTGTGAGTGGCTGTATGGGTGTGTGAGTGGGTATGTGAGGAGCTGAATAGATCAGTGTTAGCATGTGCGTGGTTGTATTGGTCTGTGAGTTAGTGGATGAGTGGTTGTGTGGGTGTGTGAATGGATATCTGAGTGGTTCTGAGGATGCTGTTAAAAAGTCTTCTGCAGGGGATTTCATGAATCCTGTTTGGGAGAAAACTGTTTTCTCATTATTTACCCTATGAGTTAATGGAAGGTGGTCCAGAAGCTAAAATGAGTGCATATTTTCAGTAAATTCACACTATTTTTCTCAGCCATATGAGAATGAAGTCTGACATTCTCTGTAAAACAGGAGCTGCCTGTCAGTTGATTCCCTTGTGTTCTACTGCAGCTTCCCAGAGAATTCTAAACAACAACAAACATGCTAACATATAGCCTAGTTTGAGTTTGAGTTTAAAAATATTTATATAGCGCACTTTCACCAGCGGTTTCATGGCGCTGCAACAGACAGATCCCCAGAGTAGAAATAACAGAAAATAATAAAAAGAAGACAAAAACAGCAAATGATCTAGTTAAAAAATGTAGCAAATAGATGAGCTTTGAGCTTTTTCCGGAATTGGCGGTAGAAAGTTAGAGATCTACGCTCTAAAGGCAGGGAATTCCACAGGACTGGGGCAAGGGTCGCAAACTTCGATCCTCCCCACTTCTTCCTCCGGAAACGGGAGACTGACAGCAGGGATTGCGTGGATGAGCGTAGTTCCCTAGTTGGAACGTAGGGAACGATCTCAGATGAAATAAAGGCCGGAGCCGTGCCCAGTCGTGCTTGAAAGATGATAGAAGCAAGCTTAAACTGGACGCGTTCACGGACAGGGAGCCAGTGTAAGGATTTGAGAAGGGATGTTACGTGATGGGATTTTGGAAGATTGAACACCAACCGTGCCGCATGGTTCTGGATCAACTGCAAACGCCTTAAACTATATGCAGGTATACCTGCATATAGGGCGTTGCCATAATCCAGGTGGGAGATAACCATCGCCAAGATGATTAATTTTAAGGCATCAAAGGAGAAAAAGCGGGATACCTTGTGGATGGTGCGTAGTGACAGAAAAGAAGAAGACACCACAGAGCTAACCTGGGAGTGAAGAGTGAGCTGAGAATTAAGTTTGATACCTAACGTTTTAACTGAGGTAGAAGGGACCGGGGAAGAACCAAGGGAAGGGCGCCAAAAAAGTGAAGACCAGGGACTGGAGGAACCACCCGTCAACACCAACTCGGTCTTGTCCGGGTTAAGTTTCAAGTGGTTGTGGTTCATCCAGTCCCGGATAAAAATCATAATGGACTGGAAATTTAAGATGGAAGCAGAGGAAGAAGAGAGATTCAAAACAAGTTGGAGGTCATCCGCATAATTGTATACGCTGACCTCCATTTGCTGCAACGAAAAAATAAGGGGGGCAATATAGAGGTTAAACAAAAGAGGTGAAAGGGAGGAACCTTGGGGAACCCCGCACTGAACTTTCCGGAAGTCCGCAGAAAAGTCACCCAGGCGAACAGCCTGGGTGCGGTCCCTCAGGAAGGAGGATAACCACACCAGGGCGGTACCCCCGATCCCCACCGCCCTGACACGGGAAAGCAAGATGGTGTGGTCAACCGTGTCAAAGGCGGCTGAGAGATCGAGGAGGACCAAAGCCTGGGCCTGGTTGGTATCCATTCCCTCCCTGAGGTTGTCAAGGACCGAGAGTACTACGGACTCCGTAGAGTGTGCGGGGCGGAAGCCGGCCTGGCGGGGAGCCAAAACCCCATACTCCTCCACAAAAGTGCTCAAAGAACTGGTAACATGGCGTTCGAGCACCTTAGCCGGAAATGGTAGGAGGGAGATGGGGCGATAATTGGCGGGGACCGAAGGGTCAGCGCCGGGCTTCTTTAAGATGGGAACAATAACAGCTGTTTTCAGTGAATTGGCTACAACCCCCTGGGAAAGAGAACTGTTGAGGAAGTGAAGAAGGGGGTCTGGACAAGTTGTATAAATGTGGCGAAGGATGTGCGCGGGGCAAGTGTCCAATGGAGAGCCGGATTTAACAAGGGGAATTATCGAGGTCAAGGATTCCTTAGTCAGGAGGGGAAGCGCATCGAGTTGTCCCTTAGGTGGAGGACACTGAGGGTCAACAAAAGTGAGGGGGGGTGAGGGAATGTTGGCTTTAATAATAGCAATCTTCTCAATAAAGAAATTATTTAAAGAGTGACAAAGGTCCTGGGAAGGGGAGGGCTTAAGAGATGTCCTATCGGAGAATGCCAAATTGTGGACAATCGAGAAAATTTCCCTCGGTTGATTCTCAGCTGCAAGAATCTTTGAGGAAAAGTAGGCCGTTTTTGCAGCCAAGATGGCCTTCTTATATTGAGCCAGAATAGTGGTAAACTCAGATCTGAGTAGGGGACAATCATTCCTCCTCCAGGCACGCTCGGCTCGGCGTACCGCTAGTTTGATGGTCTTAAGATCCTCGTTAAACCACAAGTTGGCATCCTTCTCCCGCTTTGAAGTCACCCGCTTCAGCGGGGCAATGGAATCACAGCCTGAGGAGAGCCAATGTTCAATGGCAACGGCCTGAGAGAGGGTGGATAGGCCTTGTAGGGTAGGGTAGGAAGAGGTTAGTAATGCGGATAGATTCTCCGGATCCACTCGGCTCCATGAGCGGACCCAAACATTCTTTGGGAGCGGGGGCCTAACAGTAGGGTTAATGGGAAGGGTAAACGAAATCAAATGATGGTCAGACCAGGTGCAGGGTAAGATGGACAAGGAGTCCACCGGACAGTTCAAGGACCAAATCTGATCTAAGATGTGTCCTTTGACATGAGTGGGAGAATGAACATGTGACACAAAATTGAGGGATTGAAGGGTATCTGAGAACTCTCTTGAGGACGGACATTCCGCTGGATCTGAAGGCCAAAAATTAAAGTCTCCCAATAATAAGATGGAAGAGTTATTGACCGTTACTGTGGCCAGTACCTCCTGAAAATCAGAGAGAAACCGTAGCCTAATGACACAAATGTGCAAAACACTTTATTTTGTTTCTTTTGCAGTTTTATGTGATGTTATGTTCGTCACCTAACACCAGCAAATACTTGACAGGGACATTCAATCAGATGCTAAAATGTCCAAAGGACTGTTCATACAACAAAGTTTTCAATCCCTTCCTAAATAGAAGGAGAGTGTTTTTACTTTGCAGACTTTCCGGGAGTCCATTCATAGCTGAGGTATCAGGATTGAGAAAGCCCCACCGCCCATGGTCGATCTGTTAAAACATGGACAGATCATCAAAGTTGCCTCAGTGAAGCGAAGACAGCATCTAGGTACATATTTGCGGTCCTTAATATACATGATATGCTATGCATAGGCCCTTGAACATGGCCCTTTGCTTTACTGGACGATAGTGCAATTGTTGCAGCAACGCGAAGCATGCGCTCATCTTGGTTGATTCTATATTAATCTTGCAGTGTCATTCATTACTAATTGGAGCTTACCCAGCAACTTGTTAAGCTATGACACAATCGGAGCTGCTAACACTGTTCAGATAGATATATAGTGCAGACTTGACCAGAAAGTATTGGAGTACTTCACATGAGCATCAGTTCTATTACACAAGGACACATTAATTGTTGTTCTAGGCTTGGAGAGATTAAGTGATATGACAAGAATCACAGGATGCCGAGCTGATTTAGAAACTCAAACCTGCTTCCCCAGTTCAAACGTCTGCAGCTCTCGCAGTAATGTCAAATCCTCTCCCCTAAGTGTTAAATATAATCAAATGATGAGAGGCTGTATGAGTGAGTGACTGGGTGTGTAAGTGGTTGTATGGGTGAATAAGTGGGTGTGTGAGTAGTTGCATGGGTGAGTAAGTGACTGTGTGACTGACTATATGAGTGAATGGGTGTGTGAGTAGGTGTATGGGAAGAGAGTTGTTGTGTGAGTGGCTGTATGGGTGTGTGAGTGGGTATGTGAGGAGCTGAATAGATCAGTGTTAGCATGTGCGTGGTTGTATTGGTCTGTGAGTTAGTGGATGAGTGGTTGTGTGGGTGTGTGAATGGATGTCTGAGTGGTTCTGAGGATGCTGTCATCAGTGATGTCATTTGAGATGCCATCAGTGATATCACTGACCATGTCATGAGTCATGTAATATGTGAGGTTTAAGCAGTGCTTTTTGGGGGTGTAAGTTATAATTAGTTCACGTAACTGCTGAATTTCAATGGTTTTGTATGACTGAAATCTGAGCCTAGCTGTAAGATCTCTGCAACCTTGACATATATATATATATATATATATATATATATATATATATATATATATATATATATATATTCTCACCAAGAAATTATATGCACGCTACACAAGCATAATATCCAAGTTGATTTATTTACACCACTAACATCAACACATTTCGACTAAAGAGCCTTGATAATGGTTAGGTGAGTCGTTCCTCCATTTCTCATTTCATAAAGAAATGCCCTCTTGGCTTGTAATGAAGCATTGTGGAATATGTAGTTTCTAGAGAACATAATTAAAAAAAACACACAACAATCATTTCAATCTTGCCCAATTATGTGCATATTGATGATGAGGATTAAATCTTAATTCTAAAATGAAAAGTCTCACTTGTTGATTTATTTTAAACACAGTGTAGGGTATGAATGAATGAATACATACTTATATAGCGCATGGCTACCCGAGGGCATCCCAGCGCTTCCTGTGACCTCTTCTCACTAACTACCAATTACGGGAAGAGAAAAGTCTTCAACTGCCTCCTAAATTCAGGATAGTCCTGCTCCAGGCGAATATTTTGTGGGAGCCTGTTCCACAACATTGCAGCATGAAAAGGAAACCGGCGTCCCCCCGTCCTTGCCCTTTTAATCAGAGGAACCACAAGAAGTCGTTTGTTGCTGGATCTAAGAGTTCTATCAGTCCAATATAGCTGTACCATGGGCTCAGTCAAAGGAGGACCGACACCTCCAAGTGACTTGTGGACGATACACATGGACTTGAACCTAATTCTCTCCAGAACTGGGAGCCAATGCAGCTGCCTAATGGCTAACCTAGCCGAGCTGCATTTAGGGACATTCATTAGGAGGCGAGCTGCACAACTTTGAACGGTCTGAAGAGTCTGTGTAGTTTTTAAAGGCGCTCCCAAATAGATTGCATTTGCGTAGTCCAGCCGTGAAAGAACCAAAGCTTGGACCAGTAGCCGCCTCGCCTCGAACGGGAGAAGGGGAAGAATCTTCCTCAGCGACCTGAGAAAGCCATAGCAAGCGGCCGCCACTTTCCGCGCCTGGGCTGTAAAATTTAGGTTGCAGTCAAACCATACACCCAGACTTTTGATCTGAGTCTTGGGGGCCGGAGGGAGGCCAAGACAGCTAGGCCACATCGCATCCAAATTGGCAGGAGGAGCATGGCCTAAGATCATAATTTCCGTCTTGGTCCCATTCAGTTTAAGGAAGGATAACTCCATCCACTGAGAGACCTTCTCCAGACAGGCAGTCAAGGTTGACTTACCACGATCTTGCTGACTAAGAGAGACGACCAACTGGGTGTCGTCGGCATACATAACAGTGTGGATTCCCCACGGGGCTACCACCTCCGCGAGGGGCCTCATGTAGATATTAAACATGGTGGGGCTGAGAGAGGAGCCCTGGGGAACCCCACAACGCAGAGGAATCTGACTAGAGAGGGCGTACTCCTCAAAGACCGCAAATGACCGATCAGCCAAAAAGGACTGCACCCACTTAAGGGCCGTCCCCCCTACTCCCATCTCCCCAAGCCTCTGAATCATAATTTGATGATTCACCGTGTCGAAGGCTGCGCTGAGATCCAATAAAATGATTGCAGCACAGCCTCCATTGTCCAGGATCTTTCTTGACTCTTCGATCACCGCAAGTAAGGCCGTCTCCGTGCCCTGATGACGCCTAAAACCTGTCTGAGTGGGGTGGAGGCGATTATTCTCCTCCAAGAAACCTGCCAGTATTGAGTTGGCATGTTTCTCGGCTATCTTACCTATCCCTGGCAACAAAGAGATGGGACGAAAATTCGCCCAGTCCTCAGGGTCTAAGCTAGGTTTTTTAAGAAGGGCTTTAACTCTGGCCTGTTTCCAGAGCACCGGCACCTGCCCAGTTTTGAGCGAGGAATTAACTACCTGCAAAATGACTGGGGAAACAGTGTCCCAAGCCAAATTAAGAATGGAAGGAGGAGCGGGGTTGGCTGGGGACCCAGATTTAAGCTCCCGCAGAAACCTCTGTAGATCCAACAGAGTCAGCGGGGAGAAATCTTTCAGCATGACCTGACAAATAGGCCATGGGGTCCTTGTCATCACAGAGGTCTGTGGAAAAGTAGAATAGATGTTATCAATTTTTGCTCGAAAAAAATCAGCTATTTCCTCACACCGCTTTTGAGCATCCCCAGGGCAATGAGCAGAGATGGAAGGGTGAGCAGGGATTTCATAATTTTAAAGATTTCCCTAGGGGAATTGGATGCAGAGGCAATTTTTCCTTGGTAATAGGAGGCTTGCGTGTTCTTTATTTCATTTTTATAGAGCTTAAGTGACTCTTTGTACTTGTTCTTACTCGCCTCAGAAAAATCCTTCCTCCATTTCCTTTCCAAATGTTTACAGGATTGGTTAAGTAGTCTAAGTTCCTGGGAGTACCATGCCTTTTCAATGGGGCCAATTCGATGCAAAAGTTCTTTCCTCGGCAAAACAGAGTCCAGGGAGGATTCTAGCCAACTATTAAAGTTGGCATTAGCCACCGAAGGGTTCGGATGAGGAGGAGGAATGGAGATTGCCAGGTTAGTGACCCAATTTTCCATGGAAAGTTTAGACCAAATGCGGCCAGTTTTTTTAGCTTTAACACAAGGTTGTTTAAAATCGCAGGCGGTCCAGCTAAATGATAATAAAAAATGATCCGAACATGGGATCACAATAGCCTCTCTATAAACAATATTTGTGAGGTTGGTGAATAAGGGATCAAGAAGATGTCCTAATTTATGGGTGGGGCCATGCACAATTTGCTTAAGTTGGAAAGTTCCTAGCCCCTCAATAAGGTCCTGAGAGACGGTAGAGTCCACTTCATCAAGGTGTATATTTAAATCACCCAAAATCGAGAAATTAGAGGAGAGAGTCGCACTATTGATGGCATTATCCAAGAGATTCTTACAGAAACTAGTGCATACTCCAGGGGGGCGGTATATCAGGATCCCAGAGAAGGTGCAGGTGGATGAGAAACATAACTCAAAAGAAAGACTTTCGCAATCAACAAGGGGGCTCGTGGTAGACCGACACCTATAAGTATTTCTGTATATAATAGCGATCCCTCCCCCACGGCCACCTACCCGATCTTGCCTTAAAATAGCATAGTCAGGGGGGAGAGCCTGAACCACATCGGCATCCGAGTCCACGTTGGTCCAGGTCTCCGTTAAGAAAAGGACATCTGGACTCCTTTCTTCAAGGAGTAGATATATTTCACAGGAGTGCTTAGGTAGGGAGCGACAATTGAGAAGAAGCAGGGAGAGGGGCTTGTCCTTGCACTCCTCAGTTCCCTCCAGGGTAGTGGGCTGCCAAACACTAAACCTGAAGTCACAGAATGAGCAGGAGGTAATCCCCTCCCCTACACGCACAGTGTGCGCACACTTAATACTCAAATTGTGTCTGCATGCCAACGGCTGCTCCCTAGTGTAGCGAAGATCCATAATACCATGAGGATCAGGGGTTACAGCCCCCAGTCCCGTCCAGGCGCGGACGGGCGCAGACGGGCTTGCCTTGTGCGCGCCTTCGGCGCGCACGCGGCGCGCCCGTTGAGCGCGTCCGCTGCGCGGCCACGTCATCGGGAGGAAGCGGAAGTGCGTGCTCCGGTCAGCATCCAAAAAAGAACTGGACCGCTGACCTCCAAAGAGCAAAGGAGTATTCCCTAGAAGAAACCCCAGTACCCGCGTCTATATCTCCCACCAGCCAGGCAAGTTCAGTGCAAAACAGAACTGAGGCAGTTACAGCAATTACAAATACAATTTAAAAGCAACACAAAAATATCGTCATCATAATTCCAGCATTAATTTTAAAAACAGTTAAAGCAACCTCTCGCTTCTGACCGAGATCAGAGCGAGTAAAAAGAGTCACAGCGCGGCCACGTCATCGGTCGATTAAATGTGTGAGGAAGCGGAAGTGCGTGCCCCGGTCAGCGTCCAAAAAAGAACTGGACCGCTGACCTCCAAAGAGCAAAGGAGTATTCCCTAGAAGAAACCCCAGTACCCGCGTCTATATCTCCCACCAGCCAGGCAAGTTCAGTGCAAAACAGAACTGAGGCAGTTACAGCAATTACAAATACAATTTAAAAGCAACACAAAAATATCGTCATCATAATTCCAGCATTAATTTTAAAAACAGTTAAAGCAACCTCTCGCTTCTGAACGAGATCAGAGCGAGTAAAAAGAGTCACAGCGCGGCCACGTCATCGGCCGATTAAATGTGTGAGGAAGCGGAAGTGCGTGCCCCGGTCAGCGTCAAAAAAAGAACTGGACCGCTGACCTCCAAAGAGCAAAGGAGTATTCCCTAGAAGAAACCCCAGTACCCGCGTCTATATCTCCCACCAGCCAGGCAAGTTCAGTGCAAAACAGAACTGAGGCAGTTACAGCAATTACAAATACAATTTAAAAGCAACACAAAAATATCGTCATCATAATTCCAGCATTAATTTTAAAAACAGTTAAAGCAACCTCTCGCTTCTGACCGAGATCAGAGCGCGTAAAAAGAGTCACTATATACTAATGGTAAGTAAGTCAGTAGTTTTTGTCACTATCAGGATGTGATGTTATTTTTTTTTTTTAAACTTTGTGTATTAAACCATTAGTATGTTTGCCATCTTTTGTCTGGACTCAGTGCCCTATGCTGACAATGTATTACTATTCCTATGATTCTAGAATTTTTGTGTACTCGAATTTAGCATTCCCTTCATGTACTGCATTTCTAGGCTAAGTGCCCATAATACTTCTAGGCACTATTATAGTATGGTTATTAGAAGTGGCGTGCATATTACACCCTCTCATTAATTCTGATTTCATGGTTGATTTCATCAATGATTTATATATGTCAACATCCTGAACATATAGATTTTTTTTTTAAATAATTTTTATCAGAACAGGAAAAAAATAAGTAAAGCAAATATTTTACATATCGATATACATAACATATAGCATGACCAATAAATTAAGCAAGCATGTCCAACAATTTATACAGAGCATTTCACATTACATTTTCAAAGAGCAACTGATAAAGGATCAGACTCCCACAGTCCTAAGTTAAAAACAAAATAGAAAGTGCCATGTGCCTATTTTTATTTTTTATTTTTAAGAAATACCCTAATGTCCACAAAGTGCTAAGTGCAAATATAACTTGTATATTAACTAATTCATAATCATCAGGCTTCGGCAATGAGCCCATAGGGAAAAAAAGAGCGCCATATACCTTTAAATCTTACTACTGCTACGATACGTGTGGCATAGGCCTCTTCAAGTTTATACGTCCTAATCATTTTATTAAACCAATGTTCAATGCTAGGTTGTGAGCTGGTTCTCCAGTTTTGCTGAAAAAGTGATCTAGCAACTGCAATGCCAATTAATATAAAATATTGCTGTTTTTTTTTTTTAAGCATTTCACTTCTGCTGAAGAACGATATAACACCAACATGGCTGACAGACAGATTTTCAAAGATAAAATCATGGATATTTCCTCAAAACCCTCTTCCAGAGATATTGTAAATCATTACATTAAAAAAATATATGTAACCATCCCCCTCCCCCTCTCTGTTACAGCGAAAACATTTATTTGGGCAAGTTGAAAACATTTTAGACAGTTTCAAAGGAGTAAAATATAATAACCATCTAGATAAAAAATTCATTCTTTTAAAGTTGGCACCTCTAAGACCTTAATTCGCTAGTTCATTAAGCTGAGTCAATTTGTTGGTATTAAACTTGCAGCCTGTCTCTGAATGAATTTTTTTTAAGCTCTTTTATCAGGACCTCTTCTGAGTTGGCTTTTTCATTAAGTAGCTGATACCAGCAGCCAAGCCCTACCATTTTATTTACTGTCTGCCCGACAATTGGCCTTGTTGTCTCATCTAGAATTGCATAATTGTTTTTAAGGAAATTAGATATTTGTGCAAAGCTCAAGGCCAGTGCAGTATTTGGTGTAGTGGCCTGAAGAGAAACCATTTCCCAAGTAATTAAGGAATCAAGATTATAAAAATCCCCAAGCTGGAGATAGCCTAGTTCTTGCCAGTCCTGAAAAAGCCTACTAGAAAGTTTAAGACCTCCTACTGCCCCATCCTGTATTGGGGTATACGCGTGAAATAAAGGGATATTCCGTGATTTAACAAATGTCTGCATTCTGTCAACCAGAGTGAAAATAATCTTCTAATGCGTTTTTTTAGGAAGTTTTGCCAGACGTAGGAAAGCTGGAAGTCTAATGGCACTTTCATTCAACATATGTATAAAAATAAATATCGAAAACAGAATTTTCTTTACCCAATTGAGAAAATAAATTAAGTAAAGAAGCCTGATAGTATGTTAAAAATTGTGGGAGTGCCATTCCTCCTGAATATACATCAAGTTGCAATATAGAAAACTTAACCCTAGGTTGTTTATTATTCCAAGCAAACTTCCTTATTAATTGATCGACTTCCTTGAAATAATCAGTTTGGGGTTTTCATAGGCAGATTAATAAATAAAAACAAAAATAATGGAAGTACCGTCATTTTAACCATTGAAACCCTTCCCACTAAAGACAGTTGCAGCAACGACCAGTTATCAAATAGCTTTTTGACTTTCAAAAGCAATCTAGCATAATTCAAAGAAAATAATTGCCCAAAATCATTAGTGACATAAATTCCCAGATATCTAATTGGGTGCATCGGTTTTAGATAGATGGCAGCTGTAAAATCTAAAGGAGTCGTATTAAATGCTAGAATTTCAGTTTTTGCGTGGTTGACTTTATATCCTCCAACTTGTGTAAAATTTTGAATTTCATCTAATGCATTCTGTAGGTTATCTGCCCCTGCCTTCAGATATAAAATAATATCGTCTGCATATAGCCTAATTTTTGACATTCCATCTATAGGAGGGATGATACTTATGTTATTCAGGATCTTCTAGGCTAGGGGTTCAATAAATAATGAAAATAGGAGAGGGGACAACGGGCATCCCTGATGGGTGCCTCGTTTGATAGTATCCTTTCCATTTACTAAGCCATTAATCATTATTGTAGCTTCTGCCCCTCCATATATTTTTATTAGCATCTGTATAAGTTGTTGAGGAAAACCAAACTTTGATAAAATAAAAAATAACGCATTCCAATCTACCAAATCAAAAGCTTTTTCAGCGTCCATCATCATAATCACTGCATCTGTCTAGTTGATTGAAAAGTAATCAATGGCGTGCATTAAAAAACTTGGGTCGGCAGGGTCCTTATCCTTTTTTAAGAAAAACTATTACTACCGATTCCTTAAAACTTCTAGGGGTATTGATGCAATCCTTAATTTCATTAAACAAATTTACCAAAAAAGGAAGCAATTCAGTCTGAAATATCTTATAAATTTCTACGGCCATCCCATCTGCTCCACTAGCTTTGGCATTCACCATACTTTTTAATACTTCCTTTGCTTCAGAAATTTGAATTTGAGAGCTAAGTGCTTCTGAGAATTGCTGTGATAACAACAGTAGCTCCAATGAATCAAAATATCTCTCAAGATCTGCCTCATCCACCCCCTGCGTTTCTCCATCGATATGCATAACATGTGAGCTAAACACCTCGCCAATACCCTGCTTATCCTCTACTAGGAGACCAGTTACTGGATTTTTTATTTGAGAGATTAATTGTGCAGCTTTTTGTGATTTCGTGGACCAAGCCAGATATCTGCCAATCTGCTGACTCTCCTCATATAATTTTTGTTTGTAAGCCTTACTTCCGGCAATTTCCTCTGTTAGGAAAAAATCTTTCAGATTTTCCATTGCTATAGCTAACCCTTGTTGCTGTGCTTTTATTATGGGCGCTGAGGAATCTGTAGGGGTTATCTTTCGTCTAGCCTCCTCCACAGCGGTTTGAAGTGTGTTGATCTTATGTCTCCGTAGCTTATTAATTCTTGCTTTATAAGAGATAACCTGGCCTCTAAAAGTGGCTTTAAAGGTCTCCCTTACCGAGAATAAAGGAGCCGTGTTTAGATTATTTAAAAAAAAATCCTTGATAAACGGTCTAGTTTCTGTTAGCCAAGTCATATCTTGTAAAAGAGTTTTATCAAATTGCCATCTAGGTCTGTTTTTCACTTTCATATTTAATAGTAAAGAAAAAGAGACTAGAGAGTGGTCTGAAAATGAGTTGGTTACTATTTCTACTGGTCCCCCAACAGCTGTATTATCGGCTAGGAAATAATCCAAACGTGAGGCTGATCTGAATCTGCCAGAATAGCAGGTGTATTGCGAGAGAGTGGGATTAGCTATTCTCCAGGGATCCACTAACGAAAAGTCTATTGTTAGGCTGTTAATTATTTTTGTGGTTTTAGGCTTCAGTTGACGCCTCGCTTTATTTGATGAATCCAAGGTTAGATTCTGAATGAAGTTAAAATCACCGCCCAAAACTACAAGACCTTCCATACTTATTACTAATTGGTAAATTTGGACACGTGCTGAGGTATATATATTTAATGATATTCTTACTAGATTCTATCCCACATCCTTTGTCCTAATTTACACCTCAGCCATCTGACATATTTTAAATAGGAGGCCACACATTAGCAAACATTTCACAGGGCCCACAATATGTGATGATATCAATGGGCAGGCAATAGTGGACCACCGGGGACTCTTCACCAATGTCGTCGCCAACTACCCAGGCAGTGTGCATGATTCATACATCTTCCTACAGTCCAACATAAACCAGCGCTTCCAGGATGGCACCTACGGAAATGCACTGCTCGTTGGTAAGTACCAAATGCACACACCACACACCTTAACTCCACAATCATGCAACTCAACACACAAGAAATGCACACGTCATAAGCTCACATACAACATGCACACCCACCAGACACGACAGCACAACTCACTGTGGGAACCTGTGCCAGCCATGTACATTAGCCATCAACAACATGGCACCTCGGCCACACAATAGCAGAATGTCGGAAGAGGTGGGGACCATGCATGTGCGAAGGAGGCAATTTGACCGATGAATGAGACTGCACACACTGACAAGTGTGGCGTGGTTGTGCTAGACAGACTGCAGTATGCAGATCACACACATATCCATGTCGACACACACCGCTGGTGTTTGCAGTGTAGTGAACAGTGGATGCAACCATGTCACCCCAGCCAGTGGGGGAGATCAAGGAAATCTACCTTGTTACGTCCCCTCTGTAAGCGTGTGTGGAGTGGTCTGGCCCAGCGTATGCCAGGTCAGCGTAGGGGTGTGAATAAAAAGCATGTAGCCCTGGTCATGGTCCTCAACATCCCTGCCAGGGTGGCGCCTCTCACCCTGCCACGAGGCCTACACCGTGAGCGGGGTTGCCTGCAAGCATGTGTGCCTGCTGCACCCAGGGACACTGGTCCTCGAACAAGTCCTGTCTGCCCCAGCGTACCCAAGCCTCAATGCCCACCTGCCGACACCGGCGTGTGTCAAAGAGGGCCCACCACGTGTCGGTAAAAGCTCCAAGCCCGAGGCCCCAGACCTTGGCAGACTCCTCGGACCATCACGGCTTCCGAGACACAGGCCCGCAGAACCCATTTATCGTTGACGTACTCCACCGGCATACACAGCGGACAAGTAGGACACACATTTGGAACTGCGTCTTGATTAAACCATGGCAGAGTACATGAGTTAAGGCTGAGTTCATGTCACCATACTCCCTCCGATGTGGTGCCACCAAGTCTGTGCATAGGACTCCCACCAAACGTGTCTGTGGGCCCCTGCTGACTCCGGCCTTTGGCCTGCACTGCGGTCCTGCAGGCCCCACATCAATCCAATGCAGTCCATCACAGGCAGTACACGGCCTCCTCGCCGGCTGCACACCCACTCAGCTCTGGAGTCACTACCTACGTCAGCCACAAATCTAATACATATGCCATTCCAACGTCGTGTGTGAGAGATCTAGGAGGAGGTGGCTGGACAGCGGTTTGCCAGCGCTGACAGCTGCCTCCGGCCGACACTGCGGCCAACTAGGTCGCACTTTTGGAACTGAGTCTTGATTTCTTTATGGCAGTGTTCATGTCACAGTATGCAAGGAGAGGAGTAAGAGGAAGACGCGCTTCATTGCAGAGGAGACAAGGCTCACCTTTACAGAGGTGATGGGACACTACCAACCACTGCACAGGTGCCACTGACTACCACACGTGGCTATGGGCCACTGCTGACTGCTGCCTCCGGAACACACTGCAGAGGAGTAGGTCACACAATATGAACTGAGTCTTGCTCTCTACATGGCAGAGTCCATGTCATTGTACAGACCTCATCGCAGACTGCATCCCCTTCCAGCTCTGGTGCCACTGAGTGTGTGCCCTGAAATTCATGGGCAATCTCTGTTTGGACGTCGGTGGCATCGGAGCCCATTGTCTGGAGGTTGTCCTCATCTACATGTAGCTGAAACTGACAAGGTAGAAAAGTGGAGTCTGTAGCATTCAACTCTGCCACAAGCCTGTTTCTGCTTGCTTTGGCCCTCTGCTTCATGCCCTGGAAGGACACCTTCCACTGTCCCCTGCAACCCTCCGCGACATTCCCCTTGGACATCCATGAGTAAATGCTCAGCTCGCGTAGCCCTACCTCAGTGCACCGCAAGTCACCGTCCTGTGGGGGTGTGCCTGTGCTGGCCGCAGTGCATACGGGGACATGAACTCTGTGCTGCTCAAGTCAGGGACCCATGATGTTCGTACCTTGTACTGCTGATTGGTTGCTCACTGTTGTGGTTTTTGACAGCATCCAACCAACCCCTGAGTGGTGGCTTACACTACCCAACACCCATCCAGCACAGGTGCCACTGGAGATGTGACCCTGGCAATGAAAGGGGCCAGGTGCACGTGCCTGTAGCCAGTCCCACAAACTCACTCAGTGTGTCTGTGTAGTTGTTATGTATGCATGAAGGACCGGCGTCATTCCACATAACACTGTGCTGTGTACAGCATGCGCATCCATGTCACCGCAGGCAGTGGTGCAGATCTGAGACATGAAACGTTGTTGTACCTCCCTGTGAGCGTAAGTGGGGTGGACAGGCATACGACAGTACTGCATAGGGGTGTGGCTACTCCACACGTGGATCTGGGTGTGGTGCAGTGTAGGCCTTGCCAGGGATGTGGCTGAGGCATATGTCTCAGTTGTAGTGTCTATGCCACCCATCCCGCAATCAACAATGTTGCTATATGGCATGCCCCTGTGTGCGTGCTCGGCCAAAGGGGTACATGGGAGAGGGCATGCCAGCTCAGGGTCAGGGTTCACACAAGCCAACTGTTGTGTGTGTCGCTATTAGTGTAGCATGAGCCAAAGATGTACCCTCAACTGCATGTCGAGTTCAGCCAGGCCGGTGCTCTACATCTGTGTCAACCCTGTCCTTGCAATGGGCATATACACACGTGGCCAGCCACATTCTGCGCAGCATCATCACTGTGTTGTAGTCAGGGTTGAGGACATGCGCAGACAGGCGTGGCAATATTGTGCTGTAGGGATGCATGTGATGCTATCGCGTTGTGCACACAGGTGAATGTGCTCAGGGGAGGTGCAGCAGTGAGGCTACGTAATCCACAGTGGTGCTGCCCATTTGCAACACGGACTACATGTCATACAGGAATTTCAGATTCACACATGTCACACAACAAGGAACCAGTTAGACTGCCAAAACATCATGCAGTGCATTGTCTTGACTCATGTCTCTCTGCACTGTTACAGGTGATCAAGGATATGCACTCTGCGCTTGAATGATGACACCCCTCCGAGCCCCGAACACACAGGCCTGGAGGCAGTACAATTTGACCCACAAACGCACCAGGGGTATCGTGGAGCGCACATTTGGCGTGCTGAAGCAACATTTCAGGTGCCTGGACGTCACAGGTGGAAGGCTCCTGTACAGCCCATACTTCATGTGCAAGATGATCGTTGCATGTTGTGTGTTGCACAACATATGTGTACACAGCAAAGCCCCATGGATATGAGTGTCAGATGCACCGGAAGATTATAATGAAGATGAGGCAGGTGGCCACACCCCAATGCAGCCGCAGCAGGAATAGTCCGTAGGGACTACAGCATTGACAATTTCTTCTTTGGTTGACGTCACATTGTGACGGTCCTTAGCAGTAATGGGACAGTGCGTTGACTTACCACAGGCACAGCATGTGCTAATAAATGCATTCCAATACACATTCCCTGCGTGCATGTCACTCATCTGTATAGGCACTTCACTCAGACAAGTGTGGGTGCGACATGTTGCGCTGACAATTTTGCAATTTGTTGATGGATGGTGGGTGTGTCATCTCTGTGCAGTGAGGCTGTTTGGGGTGTCACGTATTTGAACTGCCAGTTCTGTGTGTCACAGTTGTTATGGTGTCCCACTCTTCGGCGTTTCACGTGTCCCAAATCATTCCATTTTGGCTGTCATTTGTTGCCTACTAGTGACAACAGGGATTCTTTTGGGCTCTGATATGTGTTGCCATGATGCAGGGATGCACCCTGTGACTCAAGTCCCATGACATGGGTGACAAGTACGTAGGGGGAATCACTGCCTCTACATTGGCCCATGCTTTCATTACTATTTGGTCATGGACATGGCACGTCGGTGTGCAGGGGGTGTTGTTCGTCCCTCTGCAATGTGAAGAGAAGTTGTGGTTTCACAGTGTGTTCCATGTTTGTTTCCGCATTGGTGCATTTTTTATACTGAATGCATGTCCATGTATGTTGCGGCTGTTGGTGGGGAAATGCCTATCTGATTTGGACAATGTCATTTGATCTGCGTCACAGATGTTGGGTTGTGCTCGTATGTTGTTATCTCACCGTTTTTTTACTCTGCTTCTATAGTGCATTTTCCCGCAAAAGGCATGGGATTTGCAGGCCTGTATCTGGTTTTTGCAGCTTTTTGTATCGTGATTGGCCTCATCGCAGCTTTTTTTGCATAAGTGTTTCGCATTTTTGCGGCATGGCGTTGATTTTCATGCGGTCATTTGACGCGTCATCTGGTGACTATCGCATGGTACCGCCGTGTTGTGAATACTTAGTTGACACGGTGTAATTTTCCTGCAAAAGACTGCGATGTTGAGAGTTGCATTAAGTTACTTTTGTGACGGTTATCACACGTTCTAGAAAATATCCCCCTTAATTTCTTCATGTCGCGCTTACAGCCATCCGCAGCTACCGGTTTGGCCGCTATTTGCGTATTGCGCCAGGGGAGTTGATTTCGCAGTTCACTGTTATTTGGAATCACCGTCCTTCAGAAATTCAACCACTCCAAATCAGGCGCAATGATTTCCACATCATTTGATTCCCATTACATCGCGCTCATTGTCGGTGTCAGCATTCAAGGCGGACTCATGCCTTCTCTCACAATTTTCTCACCAACAAATGATATGCCACACTCCAGGAGTTTAGTATTAAAATTGATTTATTTACACCACCAACGAGTTTCTACTCAAGAGTCTTGATCATGGTTAGGTGGGTCATTCCTCCATTTATCCTTTTATACAGAAATTCCCATTTGGCTTGTAATGAAGCATTGTGGGATATGTAGTTTCTAGAGAACATAATTTAAAAAAAACACACAACAATTACTTCAATATTGCCCATATTAGTGATGAAGATTAAATCCTAATTCTAAAATTAAAGTTCTCATTTGTTAATTTTAAACACAGTGTGGGGTTTATTAATGGTAAGAATGTCATGAGTTTTTGTCTCCATCGGGATGTGACGTTATTTGTTTGTTTAAAACTTTTCCCATTAGTATGTATGTTCACTATCTTGTCTGGACTCAGTGCCCTATGCTGTCAATGTATTACTATTCCTATGATTCTATAATTTATGGGTGTATTCAAATTTAGCATCCCCTCCATGTACCCATAATACTTCTAGGTACCATTGCTTATTTGAAGGG
The DNA here is from genome assembly GCF_964204655.1 of Triturus cristatus. Lineage (NCBI taxonomy): Eukaryota > Metazoa > Chordata > Amphibia > Caudata > Salamandridae > Triturus > Triturus cristatus. The sequence continues at coordinate 164,980,993 of NC_140585.1, forward strand.
GCTTGTATAATGCACCCTCTCATTAATCATTAATTCTGATTTACTGGTGAGAAATATATATATATATTTATATATTTATATATATTATCTACTGGCGGTCGCCAGTAGATAGTTATAGTTAGGACCGTGTTTCCATAGGAAATCCGCAACATTCTATTTGGAATAACTTTGGCGCCGATCGACGAATCCTCGCGAAATTCTCAAAATAGGTGGGGCGCTCCGCTCCGCTCCTTACCTGAAAGTCTCGGGGGGATTCGTCAAGCGGGGGCTGAGAAAAAGGGGGGGTCCCAAAACGCGTTTTCCCCATGCATTTTTCCATAGGACCTTTAGTCCGAGCTACAGCCCGAACGGTTGAACAGAATTACTTGAAATTTGGCAGAGAGGTAGCCCTCAGGTCAGGGGTGTGCCTTTTGAAGGTCTTGTGTAAATCTGTTCAGTATTTCCTGAGAAAATAGCATTTAAATCAATATATATATCTATAGGCGCGCTCCGAGCGCGTACCGTAAGCTTACCATACGCGCACGCCGCCGTGCGCGAGCGCGATTCTGATTGGTTGTTAGATCTTAGTAAACATTCGAATCGGTCGAAACCAGGAAGTGTCGGCAGCCATTTTGTCTCTCGCAGTCTGAGGGGGTGAAAAACAAAGGTGGAGAACGTGAAAAGGGGGCAGGGTGGACAGTTCCTGACCCCCTAGCCTTTGTCAGGGGGTCCCAGAAGGACCCCCAAGGGCAAAAATTAATTGTAAGTTTTTTTCGAAAAATCGCCGAATGCGCGTAGCGTACGCGCATGGCGTAAACGGAAAAATTCCGCGAACTTCGCGTAACGATTCCTCGACTACGCGTACCGTGCGCGCACGGCAAAAAATTAAAAAATACATAACTTAGCATTTAAAAAAACGTACAAATTCACAGAAAAAACCATAGGTTTCACACACGTTATAGTTAGGAATTAGCATTTAAAACACCTTGCAAATTCACTTAAAAAACCATAGGTTTCACACATGTTATAGTTAGTAGGACATTTCACTTGTGAAAAAAAAAATGAAATTCCCCCGTTATAGTTAGTGCAGGCAACTATAACTCACGCGACCGCAATCCTCTGCTGATGACGTCAGATATTACATCACTGATGACATATGTGTTTTTCTGAAGAAAAAAATATTTGTAATATATGTATAGCTAAAAATTAATGGAAGAAGACATGGGTAAATAAGTGTCTAAATACAGTGATGTAATATCTGACGTCATCAGCAGAGGATTGCGGTCGCGTGAGTTATAGTTGCCTGCACTAACTATAACGCTGGAATTTCATTGGTTTTTCACGAGTGAAATGTCCTACTAACTATAACATGTGTGAAACCTATGGTTTTTTAAGTGAATTTGCAAGGTTTTTTAAATGCTAATTCCTAACTATAACGTGTGTGAAACCTATGGTTTTTTCAGTGAATATATATATTTATATATATATATATATTTATATATATATATATATATTTATATATATATATATATATATTTATATATATATAACAGCTACTTCTGGTACCACATAAGACCCACGAGAGGTGGCGCATATGCCGAAAGAGCAGATCGGCAAATCCAATCAAAGGTACGATTCAAAAGTAAATGCGCTCTCCGAACACATGAATCAGGTCATCAAAGTTTCGGTAACAAGCGTTTATTACATGATGCGTTTCAACTACCGCCGTAGTCTTGGTCACATGTAAATTATTGTGAAAACATGGTTGGTTAAATAAAGACATCTGACATTTGATACTGGAAGTACTATATCAACAGAAGTAAGGCGGCCATATTGGAGTGTCTGAAAACGTATTAGAAATAATGCAAAATAACAAAGATACTCCCAGCATGTAAAATACAAGCAAAGAGAGGCACCCCTGTGAATTTACAATTGACAAAATAAATGCATACATGCATAAAAAACAAATATATTGTGTTCAATGGTGCCATGAACCAAAATAGTTCACTGATCCGAAGCCTCTGTATATAAACACCACAGACCCATCCGATTACATGCGATGCACTAATAATGAATGTGTTAATCAATAAGGGCATCAATGCCTGTCATACGTGTGGGAAAACATCCAGAATAACTATCCTGTATATAAATGGAAATGGCGCAGCAATCACATGTTTAAATACAAACGACATGATAAATGCTCAAAATAGCATAACAATAAATGTATCTCAAGTGAGAAAAATAGAATGTCACCACTCCATAGTTGATGTAAGTCAATGAAATCAAAGACAGTCCGCCAAGAGCATACTTTCGTAATTGACAAGTGTCATGACCCATGCCCTTGCGTTATGTAGTTTACCATAATGGTATCCCACATTGTAAAATAGAAAACTAATGTTAAAGTTTGAGGAAATCCTCCTTACTGTTGCATGCTGGATCAGATGAAATAACTTTACCAACCAATGTCGTGCACAATGAAGAAAAGGGTAGGTGACCCGTGCTCGTGTAGTTAAGTGAAGACTGTAAATGGGGGTCCCTTCCTTTCCTCCTGTAAGACAGAGACAAATAAAATACAAAAATGAAAAACCAAAGATCATAAAAAATGTAGGGATCTTTGTACATCTTAGATAATGTCTGTCATGGTACTGCCAGGTAGGAGGAAACAGACCAAAAAAGGGGGGGGGGCCCAAAGAGAGACAACAGGATGGAGAATTACAGAATGGGTAACTAGGAAACAATAGCAAAATAATGGAGGGAAGGGTCATCGAATCGGTTTATGAAGTTCTCAAATGTATAGCCAATTCCTCATCCTGATTCAGTCCCCCTGGTATCTAAGTCTGGAGATCAATAATCAGGGATGATTCCTTCTGTCTCAATCTTAATGTTCTATCTCCTCCCCTAGGGTTTCTACTGATTTGTTCCAGTATACAATAACTAAGAACAGATGAGTCAGAAAAATGTTTAGCCTGAAAATGTCTAGCAACAGGATATTTGGGGTCCTTATTGGTAATGGCTCGCATATGTTCCAGTATGCGTTTGCAGGGACACATAATACCATAGATCACAAAAGGGGTGCTGCATGTAACAAATTGTGTGATTGTTTGTTTATATCTGCCAATGGTTACTTCTTTGCAGAATATGCTGTTTTTGCATGCTTTGCAATGTCCATCGGGAAAAAAATCCCTGTAGATTATGGTCTCTATTGCTCATGGATCTGGTAATGTCACTGTGTACAAGATAATCCCTCATACTCCTGCTTCTTTTGAAAGTGATACTCGGTCTTTTTTGTATGGTGCCACCAATGATGTTATCGTTTCTAAGTGTATCCCAATTCTTTGCTATAATGCGTCTGATATCGTTGGTGTTAGAATGATAAGTAAGTATGATCCTAGTGTCAGCTGGTTCATTTATGTTGATCAAATCAGGTTTGTCAATCAACATATCTATTCTGTCCATCTTGTCTACTTTCTCCTTAGCCTTCTTAAGTACCCAATTAGGGTAACCTCTCTCTTTGAATCTTTGTAACATGGCAACACTTTCCTGTCTGAAACTCACATCCGTGTTGCAATTCCTTCTAGCCCTGAGCAGTTCTCCAATTGGAATGCTCCATTTAAGAGTTTCAGGATGACTACTGAGGGCATGAAGGACGCTATTGCCGGCCGTGGCCTTGCGAAACAGCGTGATATGGATGGTATTGTTGACGATTTCAAGTTTGACATCTAGATATTCTGCTTGCCTTTTGTCTATGCTGCCAGTGAGATAGATTTTGCGATTGTTGGAATTAAGTCTGTTGATAAACTCACTAGCTTCAAGTTCCGAGCCTTTCCACACAATGAACAGGTCGTCAATGTAGCGAAGCCACATGACCACCCGTTCAAAGTTGTGAAACAAATCTGGGTCCTGAGTAATCTCTTCTTCCCACAATCCCATGAAGAGATTTGCGAAGCTTGGAGCAAAGCATGAACCCATCGCAGTACCGGTGGTTTGGATGTACAACTCACCGTCAAAGAGAAAGATGTTGTTAGTAAGGCAAAACTTAATCATGTCTAGAATCATATTGCTATGCTCCCAAAATCTCACCAACTTTCTTTTAAGGAAATGTTTGCATGCCAATAGACCTTGTTCATGATCGATAATGGTGTAAAGAATATGCACATCCAAAATGATGAACATTGATCGATATCCTGTATTTTGGCAAGAAAATCCTTAGTGTCACGTATGTAGCTGGGTAGAAAAGTGACAAATTCTCTTAAAAAATGGTCTATGTATTTAGACATGTTTTCTGTCACACTGCCTCTAGAAGAGACAATGGGTCTGCCAGGGGGATTGTTGTAATCTTTGTGCACCTTAGGCAGAAGGTATAACACTGGCAGTATGGGATAATCCCTCTTGAGATAGCAGTACTCATCCCATGTAAGAATACCCCTGTCCTTCCATTCCAGTAATTTATCCCAAAGAATAGTAATGCTTTCATGATACCTTTCTTGGGAAATATGTGCATAGAATTGATGATCATTCAATTGACGGTGAGCCTCAACAGTGTATTGTTCTCTGTCCTGAATCACAATATTACCACCTTTATCTGCCAGGCGGATGACGATCTCATTGTCATCCGCCAGTTCTTTGAGAACTTTTCTTTGATTGAAGATGAGATTATTGTTCTGACCTTGTTTTTTGTATTTTTTCTGTCTATATTCCAGGAGCGCTTTAGTTACATTCTCATGGAATGTGTCAATCCCATCATGTGGTAAACTAGGGAGAAAAGTAGAACGAGGTTTAAAATGCGAGGTGGCCGCCATATCAGAGATGGTACCTAAATCAGTAAGGATTTGTGTCCCACTGATTCCCTGATTGTCACCTTCAGATCCTTCTTGGAGTTCTATCATGGTGGCTAACGTGTCAATGTCTCCTATAGCTAATTCATCTGGCATATACGACTGTCTGTCAGGTATTTTCTTATAGGTGTCAAATCTTTTCAAACTGTGCCACTTCCTCAACTTGAGTTTTCTAACAAACTTGAAGAGATCAATTCTAGTGTTTGTGTGATTAAAAACAGATGAAGGGCAAAAAGAAAGTCCTAAGTATAATAACTGTTTTTCTGTGTCGTTCAATGTCCTTTTGGAAAGATTAATTATAGTTTTATTAACCATGTTCATATCCATCATTGATTCAATTCGGTGCGGGTCTTGTTGTTTCCCATCCCGCCTCGTCTTCTGCCAGCGTTGTTTAATCCTTTGCCTCCTATTTCTTCTTTTCCTCGGCCTCGACCCCGTCCTCGTCCCCGGCCTCTCTGTTTCGGTATAGGGGTGTCCCTTGTCGTCATCCAACCCCTGCGCATGTGTCTGTACTCGTCTAAAAAATTAGCCGGTCTGATTTGTTGGTCTTGTTCAATGCCGCTGTTCGTTGTGACATCAGATTCACTGCCACTGGTTGCTGAAATATCTGAGATGGAGCTTACTGATGGTTCATTATGTGCAGGTTTAAAGTTGGTATTGGTGGCATATAAATGATCATATTTCTTACTAAACATGAGTATTCTCCCACTTTCATAGTCTGCATAGTCTCTATTCAGCTCCTTTGATTTCTCGCCTTGATATCGTCCTCATATTTCTTTAAGCGATCTTTAATTAACTCTATGGCTTTATTGAGTGCCACTGTTTCCATGTTTTTTGTAAGATCTTCCATAATTTCTTGTTCTGAGAGCTCATTTACTTTTGAATCGTACCTTTGATATATATATATATATATATATATACATATATATATATATATATATATATATATATATATATATATATATATATATATCTCACCTACTGGCGGTCGCCAGTAGGTAGTTATAGTTAGAACCTTGTTTCCATAGGAAAAGCATTTTTGGATTTGCTCATAACTTTGGCGTCGTTTGACGAATCTTTCTGAAATTCTCCCAAAAAAAGTCTATCCAGGTCAGCTCCTATCCTGAAAGTTTGGGGGAGATTTGTGAAGCGAAGGCTGAGAAAAACGGGGGGTTCCAAAACGCGTTTTCCCCATGGTAATTTCCATAGGACATTTTGCGACGAGCTACAGCCCAAACTGCTGAACGGAATTACCCCAAATTTGGCAGAAAGGTAGAACTTGTTTCAGAAAGCGACCTTTTTTTTAAATGGTGTAAATCGATTCAGTAGTTGCTGAGAAATTAGAAAAATAAAGGTTTCGATATCTGCCGTGCACGAGACTCACTGTGATTGGCTGCAAACACTCCAAACCAGGAAGTGTTGTCAACCATCTTGTTTGTTGGTAGAAGCGAGTCACCAGAAAACAGAGAAACAAAGTTAGAAAACAAGGGAAGGGGGCAGGGTATAAACACCCTGACCCCCTAGGCCTCATCTGGGGGTCTCAGAAGGACCCCCAGGGCCCAAAGAATAATAATTTTTAGAAAAAAAAAGAAATCGGCGCAATTCGTGCTGGGGTCGCGGGTTCCTGCATTTTAGTTTAATGAGACAATGGGGTGGGCTAGGTCTCAGGGGAATTTTTTAGAAAAAAATAGCGGGGGCTCGCTGGGGCTGCGGGGGCCTGCTGGGGTCTGCGCAGTCCCCGGTCTTGCTGGGGTCCCCGTTGTCCCGGGGCTTTACTCATGTTGGGAGGGGCGTTGCGTGGGCCCTTTCCTGGAGCCCTTCATGTGCTTATAACTTTGGTGTTGTTTGACGAATGTTTAAGAAATTTTCCAAAAAGTTTCTCTTTTTTGATCAGCTCCTATCTTGAAAGTTATGGGGTGATTGGTCAAGGGGGGTTTGAGACAAAAATGGGGGTCCCAAAACGTGTTTTCTCAATGCATTTTCCATACGAACGTTTAGACAAGGCTACAGGTGAAACTGCTGAACAGAATTACGCCAAATTTGGCAGGGGGAAAGGTCTTGGTCCAGAAAGCGCGCTTTTGTAGAAATGGTGTAAATCCGTTCAGTAGTGTTTTGAGATATTAAAGGAAAAAAATGTATATATCTGAACGGTGCCTAACTGTTGAGCACGAGCTTGCGTCTGATTGGCTGCTGACACTTCAAACCAGGAAGTGTTAGCAGCCATCTTGTGCCTCGCATCAAGTGAAAATGTAAAAGAAAGGTTCCAAGAGCAATTTAATATAGCGGAGCTCTGTGTAATGATGATTTGGACACAGTTAAGGTTTAAGATTCATTAACAATAAAGGAGAAACAGGTGAGCGCCAGTTAGTACGACTTCCACTCCAGGACAGCAGTAGGAAGATAACCCTTTCGCGCTTCTTGTGCCCAACATTACCACTTCACAGCTATGCCATTAGAAGCCAGTCCGTCGGCTCACAGCTCTCAACCTTTGTGAGCTAGTACGCTGCTGTGCCTCTACCTCTGCGAGCTACTACGCTGCTGTTCCTTTGGGAACGGACGGCTCATAGTTCTGCATCTGTGAGTCGAGCGGATGGGCCGCAGTTGTCCCTCTGCGAGCCTGGGTGCGAACTGTTCATAAGTCACACTACATAAGCATTGAAAAACCATTTTGTGATTCAGTCCGTCAGCTGGCATCTGTCCAAGGCATTTCTGAAAACATACCGGAGTTCTTTCTGTGAGAGATACTCCTTTCACGCTGCCTCTCCCCACATCAGCAGGTAAAACACCCTCTTCCCACATTACAAACATACCCCCAACAACCTTTTTGGGCCTGGAAGTGTTCCTGTGTGGCTGGACAAACAGGAATCTTAGTCATGTATAGATTTACATATAAAACATTTTATTTAAACAAAACAACAACAAATAAAACTGAAGGGAGTCTGGTGCAGTGGTCGCTGCCACGAAGTTGGGGTCACTGCCATTCAGGACTCAGGACACAGTTCCACATGTGCGATCGGCTTGTGTTAAACAGGGTTAGTGGTACCACGTGTTGTGCCTTGTGTTGTACAGGGTTAGTGGCACCACGTGTTGCCAGCCTTGCATATGGAAATATGCCTAAGTGATCAAAGGGAGTCTTGTGCTGTGGTCGCTGCCACGGACTTGGGGTCACTGCCATTCAGGACTCAGGACACAGCTCCACATGTGAGATCGGCTTGTGTTAAACAGGGTTAGCGGCTTCTGTTGAACAGGGTTAGTGGCACCACAGGTTGCAGCTTGTGTTGAATTCTGCCTCAATAAGGCCACGTGGCAATGACTTCTAGTGCAGTGAGTTAGAAGTACCTTTGGCGCTGAGCGTGTACATACCCTGCGATGATGCCTGGTCTGGGGGGCCGCACTCGGACTAATGTCTTTTGTCTATTGAATTCTGCCTCAATAAGGCCACGTGGCATTGACTTGTGGTGGACTGAGTTAGTGGCACCTGAAGCCCTCACCGTGTGTACACCCTGTGATGATGCGTCCTCCGAGCGGGTTGCACTGGGAGAAATGTCTTTTGCCTTCTATATTCTGCCTTAATAAGTCCACGTGGCGATGACTTGTGGTGCAGTAAGTTAGTGGCACCTGAAGCACTCAGCGTGTGCGCATCCTGCGATGATGCGTGGTCCGGGGGGCCACACTGGTAGCAATGTTTTTACATGCATTGAAAGAATCTTCATAGCAGTCAAAATCTCCAAGTAATTCCTTTTCAGTCCGCCAAGGTTTGAAGAGTTGCAGAAGAGCTTAATAGAAAAACTCTCTCTTATCTGGAGTATCACAACTTAATTTCCTGTGATTAATCAAATTTCCTGTGGCATTCTTTATGAAACATCCATCAGATCCAATTACAGCATATTTCCCTTCATTTATTTTTTCTGTAACATTTTTTCTAAAGCTATAATGTTGCAGTATTTCATATAGACATATGTTTTCCAGGTATGGACTTCTATTTGGATATTATGCGAGGAACAGCAATTAAGTTATCTGCAACATATTGTATGTCCATATTTGCATTCCATATCTTCATCTTCAAAATTACTGGATTGCAATCATTAATGTACTTCGATTCTTTTGATCTTTTTATATTATAAGTATTTTTGGGTGATATTCGAGTGATAGTATGCCTCACTGCTGACGTAAAACTGTTCACTCTTCCTTGCGATGAATTATGGTGCACTGAGTTAGTAGTACCTTTGGCGCTCAGCGTGTATATACCCTGCGATGATGCGTGGTCTGGGAGGGCCGCACTTGGACCAATGTCTTTTGTCCATTGGATTCTGCCACAATAAGGCCATGTGGCGATGACTTTTGGTGCACTGAGTTAGTAGTACCTTTGGCGCTCAGCATGTACGTACCCTGCTGTTAGATCTGGGGGTCTCTACTTGGACAGTGGTACCTACCCTGATACCAATCATGGATAACCAATCAATATAACAATTTATACAGAGAGCATATGCACTTTAGCACTGATCAGCAGTGGTAAAGTGCCCAGAGTCCTATTGCCAACAACCACGGGTTAGAAAAAATAAAGGAGGAAGAAGCAAAAAGTTTGGGGATAACCCTGCAAAAAGGGCCGTTTCCAACACCTGCAATGATGCGTGGTCCGGGGGGCCGCAGTCAGAGCAATGTCTTTTTTCCATTGGATTCTGCCTCAGTAAGGCCATGTGTCGATGACTTGCAGTGCACTGAGTTAGTGGTACCTGTGAGAAGTTGGCCTGGTATTTGATGTTCACTAGTTAAAGTGACCACCTTGTACCATGCCAAGCAACCCTTATGGTGTGGTTGTAAGTCAACGTTTTCGGACTAGCTGCCCTAGTGTAGCGTAGGCTAAGCAGTCTTTGAGGCTAAACTCGTTAAAGCGTGTTAAGCAGGCTGTTTTACCAAATGCAACCCCCCTTTATACCAATGAAAGGACACCACACAGATATATATTGAAAATATATATGTATTTATTTCTCAAAGTATCCCCTAGACTCTTTATGAGCACAGGAGCACAAATCGTTAAACAAGACAATGTTATAATATACAGAAGTTGCACTTTATATGGATGGGCCCTGGTGGCCACTCAAACCATATACTAAAATAGTGGTATAAGTACCACGAACAGGAAAGTGAAAAGGCCTAGGGCCTCTAGAATCGCTGGGCCTACAAGGAGCTTACTTCAGTTAGCGACCAGGAGGTCCACGGGTCGCGTGTGCAGTGAGGAAAGTTACACGCGTGCTCCCATAGGTTTTCAATGGGTGCGTAAAAGTTTAAAAGTTACTGCAGAAAGGGTCTTCTGGATGGACTACGATCTCAAGATTCAAAACACAGACACTAGAGATGTTTCTCTACACTTGGGCACTGGAGTGCCAGCTTTACCTCACCCACAGGAAACGGGTGCATAGGTCTCGAAGTGCGTCGGGTTTCTTCTATCGATTCAATGGAGCCTGATGACAAAGATGCTGCAGGCGGTCGGTCCAGAAGAGATGCGGTGGATCCAAGGGTGGATCGGAGTTGTAGAAGACCTGAAAGCAGAGGGTACAGTGTTCACAGTCACTAGCCAGTGACCGGCGTGGCACCAGGTAGGTACCAGGCGATGTCGGGTGCAAACAGGCAAAGAGGTGTAGCTTGTCTCTGCAGCCACGTGGTCCCTGAAGGTTGACGACATCCAGGAGTCGAGTCACGAGCTGTCCCACGCAGGCTCTCACTGTCGGCGGTATCAGCGACTCAAAAGAAGCAAACAAGCCTTGGCAAAGGCAGGAGTCGTGGAAGTTCAAGAAAGCTGATTGTTCTGACCAGCAAGGTCAGAGGGGCTGCTCCTTTGGAGAGCAGCTAGGGCCAGTCTGGAGCAACCAGACCAGCATCGTTGATTTCAAAATAGGTCGCCAAAATGGCCACTAGCCAACGGGCCAGGGACCGGGCAGGTGCGTCGAGATGCAAAGTGCAGAGGGGCCTCACGCAGATCGTGGAGATGCTGGAGGGCTCACCTTTGGTGCAGATGCTGCTCGGTGGTTGGGCTTCTCAGGACCCAAAGCACAACTCGGAGGGAGCCTCTGTCGTTGCGCTTGCAGCTTGTCGTCGGTCTTCCAAGATGGCTGGCTCCACGTGTCTCGGTGCCTCCACGGGTTCCTTCTTTTCAGGGACTGTGGATCGGGCGGTGAGAGGTTTGGAGGTCCAGGTCTTGTTGGGCTCTGGGCTCGGGCTCAGGCAGGAGGCGGCGGCAAAGCAGACGTTGGATAGCTGGTTGGTGCTTGCGTTAGCAAGATGGTCACTCCCTGACCATAGGGGAGATTTCCTTCAGTCCTCTGTGCAGCAGAGCGTCGAAGTTCCCGTCTTCTTCTTTGTAGTAAGTTGATTCCAGGATGTCTGAAGTCTTAGGACACAGCTCCTACCTTTAAGCGGATTCTAGGGGCCGGACTACCTGCTAGGTCCCTCCCTAAGGGTGGGACCAGGAAGGGGGGTGGTTACACCCCAATCCTTTGTCCAGCTCGCCCCAGGTCCGGGGCTGGTGTGCCCCAGGACCGGTTTGAACTGGCATATGCACCGAGGCTCCTTGTGAGCCTCAGGCATGTCTGGTTTCTTTCAAGCCCTACCTGACCAATACACAACACCCTGTCTGGGGTGGTGCTCGCACCTCCCCTGGCAGGAAACCCTTTGTCCACGTCTCCCAAGCTGGAAGGACTCCCAGCAGCAGGAGGGCAGACTTGTGTCTGTGGTGGCAGCATCCATTTTGTGGAGCTGAGGCTATGTCTGATTTTACCCGGGTTTCAGGTACTGTACATGTCGTGTCCCTCTAGAAGGGTGGAATGCTAACCCCGTCACCAGAATTGGCGAGGGGTTAGTATTCCAATTCGTATGACACCTTACTTGACATGTTTTGATAAAGCCAAACCAAAGATAGCATTTAACCGCGAGGTTCATAATGCACTTAAGAGTATATGGTATGACGATATCTGGAAACGGTAGAAGGAAGTTGTTCCGACCACTGCAGACAAGCTCAGCTCATGCCAGAGCACCATCTCACATGGAACCAAGCACTCTGCCTTCAGGATTGTCAAGGCCTGCCATAGGAGTGACTTATAGGTTAACATGTGTCCCATTTAAGGTTAGGTATAGGTATACTACACCTAAGTAAGAGGTGGTTACACCAACTTACCCCAGCTGAGTGATCAGCCAGTTGTGTCAAATTGCTAGGCCAGGCCAGGGGTGGCACAATACATGCTTCAGCCCCTGGTAGGCCTTAGATACACCAATGCCCTGGGTACCTAGTATACACTGGTACAGGGGCTCACAGGGTGATCCAATTCCAATTGGTTATGCACCTAGGGTGCACAGTGTCAATTTAGTAGAGAGAACAGCAGGCTGGGGGTCTGATTAGCAGGCCCACAGCCTCAAAATGTAAAAAACCAGTGAAGCAAAACCAAACATTTGGGGTGACCATAGGATAGCAGACCCTACTCTCCTACACAACCCCCCCCCAAACGCAGGGACATTAAACTAGCCTTGACCAGTCTCGTCTTCATGTCCTAAGTGGACGTACCTGGAGAGACCATCTGCATTCCCATGGTCTGTACCTGGCCGGTGCTCCACTGTAAAGTCCATCCCCTGTAGGGAAATGGACCACCTAAGCAGTTTGGGGTTTTCACCCTTCATCTGATTTAGCCACAAGAGGGGCTTATGGTCGGTCTGAATCTTGAAGTGAGTGCTAAACAAGTATGGCCTCAGCTTCTTCAGGGCCCACACCACAGCAAAGGCCTCCCTCTCAATAGCTGACCAATTCTTCTCTCTGGGGGTCAACCTTCTGCTAATAAAAGCATTGGGTTGGTCTTGACCATCTACATTAAGGTGTGACAGCACAGCTCCCACACCCAACTCAGAAGCATCTGTTTGGACAATAAACTCTTTGGAGTAGTCAGGACTTTTCAGAATAGGTGCAGAGCACATGGCCTTCTTCAGGTCATCAAATGCCTTTTGACAGCTTACTGTCCACTGAACCTTTTTGGGCATCTTCTTGGATGTCAGATCATTAAGAGGAGTCACAATGGACCCATAGTTCTTAACAAACTTCCTGTAGTACCCAGTCAAGCCCAAGAAAGCTCGAACTTGAGTCTGTCTTGACGTGTATCTGTGCCTGCTTGGTTTAATTGTCTTTTTGTCCCCTTGTTTATCGTATTTTAGCCTGTTCTGTGGTTATTTCTTTTCCCCGTGTTGCTTTCCGCCCCGTTTTGCCTTCTGTAACCCTCCCCGCTCCCGCCACCGCCGCCTGTCCCCGCCCCCTTTGCCTTCTGTAACCTTCCCCGCTCCCGCCTCCCAGCTGCTCCGCCCACCCGCGCACTCCGCCTTAAATGGCGACCGTGCGAACGCGCAGCGGCCACGCGCAGCGGGCGCGCCGACTGAGCGCCGAAGGTGCGCCAAAGGTAAGCCCGTCTGCGCCCGTCCGCGACCGGATCGCGTCCAGCGCCAGGACCCCTGGCCCACGAGGACCCCGACCTACCCGCCTGACGTACTCCGCCGCCACCCTCATCGCTCTCAACACCGGCCGACTCCCGAATTGCCACCAAGCCACACCACGATGCACCCACGGACCTTTCAGCTGCCACGCCTGCAAGTTCTCCTGCACCCAGACCAGCCGCACACCAGCACCCGCAAAGTCGAACACCAGCAGCACCCACCTCAAGTGCATCCTGCTCAACACCCGCTCCGTCCACAGACACGCCATCGAACTCTGGAACCTCCTAGACGCCACAGCCCCGGACGTTGCCTTCCTCACGGAGACCTGGATGAACGCCTCTTCAGCTCCTGACATCGCCATCGCTATCCCAGAGGGCTACAAGATCGTCCGGAGGGACCGAAACGCCAACCAGATGGGAGGAGGCATCGCCATCATCCACAGAAACACCATCCGGATCACGACCAGCACCGACAACACCCTGACCAGCGCCGAACACCTGCACTTCCAGATCCACACCAACCCGAACACCACCCTCAGAGGCACCCTGATCTACCGACCCCCTGGACCACGCACGCAATTCAGCGAGGACATCGCCGACTTCGTCAGCCCGCATGCCCTCCCCTCCGCTGACTACATCCTCCTGGGAGACCTCAACTACCATCTGGAGAACAACAACGACCACAACACCAGCACCCTGCTCGACAACCTCGCCAACCTGGGACTCAAGCAACTGGTGTCCACCCCCACCCACCTCGCCGGACACACACTCGACGCCGTCTTCTCATCCAGCACAGACATCCTCTTCAGCCACGCCACAGAGCTTCAATGGACGGACCACAGCTGCGTCCACTTCACCTTCAAGAGAACGACGACCCACCAACACCAGCAACAAGCCGCCCACAGAAGCTGGAACAAGATCACAGCAGACCAGCTCGCCACCTCCCTGAGCCAGCACCCTCCTGCCAGCTCAGCGAACCCCAGCCAGGCCGCCGACAACCTCACGAAGTGGATCAGCGACTGCGCGGACGAGCTCGCCCCGCTGAGGACCCCGCCTAGCAGACCCGGCAGCAAGAAGGCCCCATGGTTCACCGACGAACTCAAGTGCTCCAAGAAGAACCTCCGAGCCCTCGAGAAAGTCTGGAAAAGGGAACCGACACCGGACAACAGGACCTCCTACAAACTTGCCACCCGGAAACACCACCAGCTGATCCGCGACGCCAAGAAAACAGCATTCAAGGACCGGTTGGACAACAACGCACACAACAGCAAGGAACTCTTCAACATCGTGAAAGAGCTCTCCAACCCCAGCGCAGGAAACAACGACATCACCCCATCGCAAGACCTCTGCAACTCCCTCGCTTCATACTTCCACAACAAGATCACGGACATACACAGTCGCTTCAACAACCAACCAACGCACACCATGACCGTCCAACCACCCCCACCCACCACCACCCTCCACGCCTGGACCCCGATCAGCACCGAAGACACCACCCGCACGATGAACTCCATCCACTCCGGATCACCGACCGACCCCTGCCCTCACCATGTCTTCAACAAGGCCGACGCTGTCATCGCACCCCACCTGCGAGACATCATCAACACATCCTTCGACACCGCCATCTTCCCCGAGAGCTGGAAACACGCCGAACTCAGCGCTCTACTCAAGAAACCAACAGCGGACCCCACCGACCTCAAGAATTACCGCCCCATCTCGCTTCTCCCGTTTCCAGCCAAAGTCATCGAGAAGACCGTCAACAAGCAGATGGCCGCCTTCCTCGAGACGAACGGATCCCTCGACCCCTCACAGTCCGGCTTCCGAGCCAATCACAGCACCGAGACCGCCCTCATCGCCGCCACCGATGACATCCGAGCCCTGATGGACAATGGAGAAACAGCGGCCCTCATCCTCCTAGACCTCTCCGCGGCATTCGACACGGTCTGCCACCGCACCCTAGTACGGCGCCTCAGCAACATCGGAATCAAGGACAAGGCGCTGGAATGGATCATCTCCTTCCTCGACGGAAGAACACAGAGAGTCCGCCTACCACCGTACAAGTCAGAGGCCTCCGAAGTCATCTGCGGCGTCCCACAAGGATCATCTCTGAGCCCCACCCTCTTCAACGTCTACATGAGCCCCCTCGCGGCCATCGTACGCAAACACAACCTCAGCATAATCTCCTACGCCGACGACACCCAGCTGATCCTCTCCCTGACCAACGACCCCGCCGCCGCCAGAGCCAACCTGCACGAAGGGATGAAAGAGGTAGCCGAGTGGATGACGACCAGCCGCCTGAAACTGAACTCGGACAAGACGGAGGTTCTCATCCTGGGCTCTTCACCCTCCGCCTGGGACGACTCCTGGTGGCCTCCCGCCCTGGGCACCGCACCCAAACCGACAGACCATGCACGCAACCTGGGCTTCATCCTGGACTCCTCCCTCTCCATGACCAGGCAGGTCAACAACGTCTCCTCGGCGTGCTTCAACATCCTACGCATACTTCGGAAAATCTTCTGGTGGATCCCCACCGAGACCAGGAGGACCGTCACCCAGGCCCTCGTCACCAGCCGACTGGACTACGGTAACGCCCTCTACGCCGGTACCACCGCCAAGCTCCAGAAGAGACTCCAGCGGATCCAGAACGCCTCAGCCAGACTCATCCTCGACATCCCACGATCCAGCCACATCTCCGGACATCTGAGAGACCTTCACTGGCTCCCCGTCAACAAGAGAATCACCTTCCGCCTCCTCACCCACGCACACAAAGCCCTACACGACCAAGGCCCGAGCTACCTCAACAGCCGAGTCAACTTCTACGCTCCCACGCGCCACCTCCGATCAGCCAACCACGCCCTCGCCGCCGTCCCCCGCATCCGAAGAGCGACTACAGGAGGAAGGTCCTTCTCCTACCTGGCCGCCAAGAACTGGAACTCCCTCCCGACCGACCTGCGCCTGACCCAAGACCACCTCTCCTTCAGGAAGAAGCTGAAGACCTGGCTATTCGAGCAGTAGCGGCACCCCCCCCCCCCAGCGCCTTGAGACCCTACGGGTATGTAGCGCGCTTTATAAGTGTCATTGATTGATTGATTGATTGGGTGGTTGGAGGAGACCAGTCCTTGATGGATTGTATCTTACTCTCCAGTGGTTGAACTTGGCCTCCACCTACAAGGTGGCCCATATACACAACCTTACTCTGCCCTATCTGGCACTTAGTAGCCTTGATAGTGAGGCCTGCCTTTTGCAGAGCCTCAGGTACCTTCTTCAGGTGGATCAGGTGATCCTCCCAGGTGGAGCTAAAGACAGCAATGTCATCAAGATATGCTGCACAAAAGTCACCCAACCCAGTAAGGACTTGATTCACCAACCTTTGGAAGGTGGCAGGTGCATTCTTCAGACCAAAGGGCATCACCAAAAATTGATAATGCCCACCTGGGGTTGAGAATGCTGTTTTGGCCTTAGACTCCTCAGCTAATCTGATTTGCCAATAGCCAGCTGTCAAATCAAATGTGCTCAAAAACTTAGCAGAAGCCAGTCTATCTATGAGCTCATCTGCCCTTGGAATAGGATGTGCATCTGTCCTAGTGACAGCATTGAGTCCTCTGTAATCCACACAGAACCTCATCTCTCTCTTGCCATCTTTGGTGTGAGGTTTGGGGACCAGAACCACTGGGCTAGCCCAGGGGCTCTCTGAGGGTTCAATGACACCTAATTCCAGCATTTTGTGTACCTCAGCCTTTATACAGTCCCTGACGTGGTCAGGTTGTCTGTAAAGTTTGTTCTTTACAGGGAGACTGTCACCAGTGTCCACCACATGGGTACACCAGTCAGTTTGACTAGGTATCAGTGAGAACATATGTTGAAATGATTGTAGAACCTGTCTACATTCAATCTGCTGATGCTCAATGAGGTTGCCTCCAAGGGTCACTCCTTCAACTGAACCATCCTCAGGGTTCTGAGACAACAGGTCTGGGAGAGAGTCACTCTCTTCCTCCTGTCCCTCATCTGTAGCCATGAGCAAGCCCATGTCTGCCCTGTCAACATATGCTTTTAGCCTGTTAACATGGAGTACCCTGTGGGGACTCCTGGGAGTTCCTACGTCCACCAAGTAGGTAACCTCTCCCTTCTTTTCCAGGATTGTATGGGGTCCAGACCATTTGTCTTGGAGTGCTGCTGGGGCCACTGGCTCCAACACCCATACCTTCTGTCCTGGCTGACACTCAACCAAGACAGCCTTTTGGTCATGCCAAGCTTTCTGTAAGGCCTGGCTTGCCTTAAGGTTTTTGGATGCCTTCTCCATATACTCAGCCATCCTGGAGCGGAGACCAAGTACATAGTCCACTATGTCTTGTTTAGGCTTTTTGAGAGGTAACTCCCATCCTTCCTTCACTAAACACAGTGGGCCTCTTACAGGGTGCCCAAACAACACTTCAAAGGGGCTGTAGCCAACTCCTTTTTGTGGGACCTCTCTGTAAGCAAACAGAAGGCAGGGTAGAAGGATGTCCCATCTTCGCCTGAGCTTTTCAGGTAATCCTTTGATCATACCCTTTAGGGTCTTGTTGAATCTCTCAACAAGCCCATTGCATTGTGGGTGATAAGGAGTGGTGAACTTGTAGTTGACACCACATTCCTTCCACATAGCTGTCAAGTATCCTGACATGAAGTTGGTACCTCTGTCAGAAACCACCTCCTTAGGAAACCCCACTCTGGAGAATACTCCCAGCAGGGCCCTGGCCACAACAGGTGCTGTAGTGGTCCTAAGGGGAATTGCCTCTGGATACCTGGTGGCATGATCCACTACCACCAGTATAAATCTGTGCCCAGATGCAGTGGGAGGATCCATGGGACCCACTATATCTATTCCCACTCTTTCAAAGGGAACCCCCATCACAGGTAGTGGCCTTTGTTGTGCCACCTGATTTGCCACTGGCTTGGCAGGTCACACACGAGCGACAAAACTCCTTGGTATCTTCATTCATGTGAGGCCAGTGAAAGTGAGGGACAAGCCTGTCCCAGGTCTTGTTCTGGCCTAAGTGTCCTGCTGGAGGAATATCATGGGCCAAGGTAAGAAGGAAGCCCTTAAATTGCAGAGGTATAACCAACCTCCTGGTTGCACCAGGTTTTGGGTCTCTAGCCTCTGAATAAAGGAGCCCATCATCCCAATACACTTTATGGGTACCTTGAGCATTCCCAGCAGCCTCAGCAGCAGCCAGCTGTCTGAGGGGTTCAAAAGATGGACAGGTTAACTGAGCCTGCCCCAAGTCAGCCCTGGAAGGTCCCCCTGTCCCCAGAAACTCAACCTGATCAGGTTCAAGCTCTTCAGGGACAGTTCCTTCAGGGTTCTCTAGATCATCTTCCTGGGAAGGCTGATCATCACTTGGAGGCAGGGGGGAAGGCCCAGCCTTAACCCTCCTGTTCTTCTTCTTGGTAGGTGCTTGGTCCACTGTTCCAGGATCCAAGACCTGTGGTTCAGTAAGGCACTTTTTGGCCTGTGACCTGGTCACAGCAAGGACATGTGGTGATATACCTAACATCTCTGCATGTGTCCTGTACTCCACTTCTGACCATAGAGAACTCTCTAGGTCATTGCCCAACAAACATTCTACTGGGAGGTCTGCACTAACCACAACCCTTTTGAGGCCAGTTACCCCTCCCAATGAGAAGTTAACAACTGCCACACTGTGTGAAGTAGTGGCATTGCTGGCATTGGTCACCAGGTAGTTCTCACCTGGTATATACTGTCCAGGGTCCACAAAGCCTGGTGTCACCATAGTGAAACTGGCACATGTGTCCCTGTAGGCTTGAGACACTTTTTCATTTATTAAAGGAGTCTGTCTGTACTTGCCCAGGTTACTGGGGTTCACAGTCAGTGACAAATCCATGTCCCCATCACAGATCAAGACTGCCTGTGTCAGGGTTCTGTCTAAGTCAGAATCTCCTTCAGTTCCCATAGTGATTCCCACTACACCCTTTGTCTGGGGACCAACACTGCTAACAGTAGTACAGGGAGCAGGTGCCTTAGGGGCAACAGTGTTGGGGGCTCCACCCTTCTTACAATCACTAGTCCAGTGAGTTGTATTCTTGCAAGATTTGCACCAGGGTTTCTTTGGACCTTCTTTCTTCTTCCCTTTAGGCTGGGACCCACCCTTGTTAATACTAGTTTGGGGCCCTGTTGAAGACTTCTGGTCTTTAGATTTCTGATCTCCACCCTTTTGGTCTGTTTTCTTCTGATCACCCCCATGGCCCTGGTTCTGGTTCTTTTGCTTAACCCTGGTTCTGACCCATTTGTCTGCCTTCTTTCCCAATTCTTGGGGAGGTCAGATCTGAGTCAACCAAGTGTTGATGCAGTTGCTGGTTCTGACAGTTATTTAAAATCTGTTCTCTCATCATCAAATTGTACAATCCTGTATAATCAGATACCTTACTTCCCTGCAACCAACCCTCCAAAGCCTTAGTGGCACATTCAATGTATTCAGACCAGTCCTGAGTCTGTGTCTTCTGGGTGTCTCTGAACATTAACCTGCACTGTTCAGTGGTTAAGCCTAACCCATCAACTAGGACACTCTTCAGGGCTCTGTAGTTTCTGACATCCTCCTCCCTAACTGTGAGGAGTCTATCTCTGCCTCTTCCTTCAAAGGAGAGCCATAAGATTGCTGCCCACTGGTCTTCAGGAACCTGCTGCACTTTGCAGGCTCTCTCAAGAGCAGTCATCCATTTGTGGATGTCATCCCCACTTTTGTAGGGGGGCACAACCTTGGACAGGTTCCTATTATCAAAGACCCTATCTTTGTCCCTAGGGACAATGCTGCCACCAGTGGGTATAGACCCACTCTCTCTAGGATGCCTAGCCTTGTTCAGTGTCTCTTCCATCAGGGCTACCTCTAGCTCCTGCTTCCTGATCCTCAGCTGGGCTTCCTGCATTCTGGCCTCATGCTCCCTCCTCTGAGGGGTGGTCATCCTTCTTCTGGAGTGACCTTGAGAGCCTCTAGAGGCATGAGAAGCATTAGATTCACCTGAGTGATTCCTTTGCCTCCCAAGCCCCTGGTTAAGTCCACTGGGGAGATCCAATGGGATGATCCCATTGTCAGTCCCCAATAGCCTTAGGTTAGCTGGGCCACGTATAACACTTGGCACTGGGCTAGTTCTCCCTTCATCCCCACTAGCATCTGTATCCCTATCACTTTCATCCTCTGTAGTATGATTCTCATCTAAGAGATGACTATTGGAAGGGGGTACCTCAGTAGCATCTTCAGAGGGGGGGCCTCCTGTTCCAGTCCCTAAGGGGCCTAACTGGGAGGCTTTCTTGAGAGCTTTCTGATCTTCATCAGCCTGTAAAAGCTCTCTGAGTTCAGCAGAAGTAGGGTTCTTGGGCTGTTTAAGGCCCCTGATATTTGCCAACTGCCTGAGCTCATTTTGGTTTAGGGTAGCAAAGATGGATGGTGCCCTCTGGGGGTCACTCTCAACAGAGATGGGTACATTGGACCCCTCTGCCCCAGCCATTGCTCTTAAGTGTGGGTGGATGTGTTGCAATCTACCTACACTTGGGTTTTCCTACTAAACCTATCTAGTAGTTGTAGTCAGGGTGTGCTACTCCCTTTGCTCTACAAACACTAAGTTCAGTAGAACTTAAGTATATCTATCTTGTTTTATATGTACCTACAGGTACCTATGTGATCTTTCAATTGGTAACCAAGAGATTACAATGGTAAAACACAGCAAGCTCAAATCCAACCGCTGCTCACCAATGTGAGAAGTTGGCCTGGTATATGATGTTCACTAGTTAAAGTGACCACCTTGTACCATGCCAAGCAACCCTTATGGTGTGGTTGTAAGTCAACCTTTTCGGACTAGCTGCCCTAGTGGTAGTGTAGGCTAAGCAGTCTTTGAGGCTAAACTCGTTAAAGCCTGTTAAGCAGGCTGTTTTACCAAATGCAACCCCCCTTTATACCAATGAAAGGACACCACACAGATATATATTGAAAATATATATGTATTTATTTCTCAAAGTATCCCCTAGACTCTTCATGAGCACAGGAGCACAAATCGTTAAACAAGACAATGTTATAATATACAGAAGTTGCACTTTATATGGATGGGCCCTGGTGACCACTCAAACCATATACTAAAATAGTGGTATAAGTACCACGAACAGGAAAGTGAAAAGGCCTAGGGCCTCTGGAATCGCTGGGCCTACAAGGAGCTAACTTCAGTTAGTGACCAGGAGGTCCACGGGTCGCGTGTGCAGTGAGGAAAGTTACACGCGTGCTCCCATAGGTTTTCAATGGGTGCGTAAAAGTTTAAAAGTTACTGCAGAAAGGGTCTTCTGGATGGACTACGGTCTCAAGATTCAAAACACAGACACTAGAGATGTTTCTCTACACTTGGGCACCGGAGTGCCAGCTTTACCTCACCCACAGGAAACGGGTGCATAGGTCTCGAAGTGCGTCGGGTTTCTTCTATCGATTCAATGGAGCCTGATGACAAAGATGCTGCAGGCGGTCGGTCCAGAAGAGATGCGGTGGATCCAAGGGTGGATCGGAGTTGTAGAAGACCTGAAAGCAGAGGGGACAGTGTTCACAGTCACTAGCCAGTGACCGGCGTGGCACCAGGTAGGTACCAGGTGATGTCGGGTGCAAACAGGCAAAGAGGTGTAGCTTGTCTCTGCAGCCACGTGGTCCCTGAAGGTCGACTATGTCCAGGAGTCAAGTCACGAGCTGTCCCACGCAGGCTCTCGCTGTCGGCGGTATCGGCGACTCGAAAGAAGCAAACAAGCCTTGGCAAAGGCAGGAGTCGTGGAAGTTCAAGAAAGCTGATTGTTCTGACCAGCAAGGTCAGAGGGGCTGCTCCTTTGGAGAGCAGCTAGGGCCAGTCTGGAGCAACCAGACCAGCATCATTGATTTCAAAATAGGTCACCAAAATGGCCACTAGCCAATGGGCCAGGGACCGGGCAGGCGCGTTGAGATGCAAAGTGCAGAGGGGCCCCACGCAGATCGTGGAGATGCTGGAGGGCTCACCTTTGGTGCAGATGCTGCTCGGTGGTTGGGCTTCTCAGGACCCAAAGCACAACTCGGAGGGAGCCTCTGTCGTTGCACTTGCAGCTTGTCGTCGGTCTTCCAAGATGGCTGGCTCCACGTGTCTCGGTGCCTCCACGGGTTCCTTCTTTTCAGGGACTGTGGATCGGGCAGTGAGAGGTCTGGAGGTCCAGGTCTTGTCGGGCTCCGGGCTCAGGCTCCGGCAGGAGGCGGCGGCAAAGCAGACATTGGATAGCTGGTTGGTGCTTGCGTTAGCAAGATGGTCACTCCCTGACCATAGGGGAGATTTTCTTCAGTCCTCTGTGCAGCGAAGTTCCCGTCTTCTTCTTTGTAGTAAGTTGATTCCAGGATGTCTGAAGTCTTAGGACACAGCTCCTACCTTTAAGCGGATTCTAGGGGCCGGACTACCTGCTAGGTCCCTCCCTAAGGGTGGGACCAGGAAGGGGGGTGGTTACACCCCCAATCCTTTGTCCAGCTCGCCCCAGGTCCGGGGCTGGTGTGCCCCAGGACCGGTTTGGACTGGCATATGCACCGAGGCTCCTTGTGAGCCTCAGTCATGTCTGGTTTCTTTCAAGCCCTACCTGACCAATACACAAAACCCTGTCTGGGGTGGTGCTCGCACCTCCCCTGGCAGGAAACCCTTTGTCCACGTCTCCCAAGCTGGAAGGACTCCCAGCAGCAGGAGGGCAGACTTGTGTCTGTGGTGGCAGCATCCATTTTGTGGACCTGAGGCTATGTCTGATTTTACCCGGGTTTCAGGTACTGTACATGTCGTGTCCCTCTCGAAGGGTGGAATGCTAACCCCGTCGCCAGAATTGGCGAGGGGTTAGTATTCCAATTCGTATGACACCTTACTCGACATGTTTTGATAAAGCCAAACCAAAGATAGCATTTAACCGCAAGGTTCATAATGCACTTAAGAGTATATGGTATGACGATATCTGGAAACGGTAGAAGGAAGTTGTTCCGACCACTGCAGACAGCCTCAGCTCATGCCAGATCACCATCTCACATGGAACCAAGCACTCTGCCTTCAGGATTGTCAAGCCCTGCCATAGGAGTGTCTTATAGGATAACATGTGTCCCATTTAAGGTTAGGTATAGGTATACTACACCTAAGTAAGAGGTGGTTACACCAACTTACCCCAGCTGAGTGATCAGCCAGTTGTGTCAAATTGCTAGGCCAGGCCAGGGGTGGCACAATACATGCTTCAGCCGCTGGTAGGCCTTAGATACACCAATGCCCTGGGTACCTAGTGTACACTGGTACAGGGGCTCACAGGGTGATCCTATTCCAATTGGTTATGCACCTAGGGTGCACAGTGTCAATTTAGTAGAGAGAACAGCAGGCTGGGGGTCTGATTAGCAGGCCCACAGCCTCAATATGTCAAAAACCAGTGAAGCAAAAAGCAAACATTTGGGGTGACCATAGGATAGCAGACCCTACTCTCCTACAGTACCTTTGGCGCTCAGTGTGTGCGCACCCTGCAGTGATGCGTGGGCCGAGAGGGCCGCACTGGGAGCAATGTATCTTGCACACTGGACTGCATCATGTGCAATCGCTACTCCATGTGAATTGTGATGCCTGCTGTCCGCAGTGTAGATCGAAGGCAGTAGTCTGTACAGACATAAGGCTGCAGTGCTGTGCCGCTGGGTTAGCAGGGGGCCTATGTCGAGGAGACCCGCGGTTATGGCGGCATCCTCGTGGCAGGGTGAGGCCCTCTGCTCTAGCACAGTCGTTGGTCTTCACAGTTCACAAGTGAACCACGCACAGGGCCCCGGCCTATTTATTCACACTCCTAAACTGAAGTGGCGTACGTCGGTCCAGCCCACTCCGGTTATGTTTATGCTTACAGGGGGGACGATACAGCTACATGACTAAGATATTCCCTAGTGTTTGACGTAACATGGTTGGTTCCACTGTCCACAACACTACAAGCACCAGTAGTATTTGTACACATGGAGAGGTGTGTGTTCTGCACACTAAGATGTGTCCAGCACATCACCGCTACACTTTGCATTGTGATACCAAAGGGGATGTCATCAGTGATGTCATTTGAGATGTCATCAGTGATGTCACTGACCATGTCATGAATGATGTAATATGTGACATCAGCAGTGCATTGCAGGTACGTGAGTTATAGTTAGCTGAACTAACTATAACAGGGGAATTTCTATGGTTTTGTACGAGTGAAATGTCCAACTAACTAGAACATGTCTGAAACCTCTGGTTTTTTCAGTGAATTTCTAAGGTTTTTTAAATGCTAATTTCTAACTATAACATGCCTGAAACCTATGTTTTTTTGAGTGAATTTTTAAGGTTTTTTAAATGCAAATTTCTAACTATAGCATGCCTGAAACCCTGTGGTTTTCTCAGTGAATTTCAAAGGTTTTTTAAATGCTAATTTCTAACTATAACGTGCCTGAAACCTACGTTTTATTCAATGAATATATATATATATGTATATGTATCTATATATATATTCACTGAAAACACCAAAGGTTTCAGGGGCGTTATAGTTAGCTGGACATTTCCCTCGTACAAAACCCTAGAAATTCCCCTGTTATAGTTAGTTCAGCTAACTATAACTCGCGCCCCCGCAATGCACTGCTGATGACGTCACATATTACATCACTCATGACATGGTCAGTGACATCACTGATGACATCTCAAATTACATAACTGATGACATCACTGATGACATCATCCAGTAGGTATGTGTTTCTGTACAGTTTTAATATGTTTAATATATATAGGGAAAGGTCTGTTGAAGAATGAGTGGGTGTACAAGTGTGTGAATGGATGATTTTGTAGGTGCGTAACTGACTCTTTAAGTGAGTCTTTAAATGTATCTTACTCCAGACTAGTGACTAAACTGTGTGAATGTCTGTATGTGTCTGTGTGTAGGTGTATAAGTGGCTGCATGGTTTTGTGAATAGCTATATGAGTGTCTATATGGGTTATTGATTGGTTGTCTGAGTATCTGTATGGGTGCCTGAGTGTTTGTGTGGGTAGGGTGTGTGTGCCTCTATGCATAGATGTGTGAGTGGGTGATTCTATGGGTGCATGGTTTTAAGAGTGCATCTGTGATGGACTGTATGGTTGGGTGAGTGTATGTATGGGTGTGTTAGGGATTGAATGTATATCTCAGTGGTACATGTTTGACTAACTACATATGTGAAAGGCAGTATATATGTGTGTAAGAGTATATAAGTGGGTATATGTGAGAGTGTGTGATTTTGAAAGTGAGTGTGTGCTTGTATCAATGATTCTATTAGAGCGTAAGAATGTGGTACTATTTTTATGAGTAAGTGAACTTGAGTGTGTTTAACTGCATAGGTGAGTAAATTGGACTGTGTTTAATTACTTGCATGACTGACTAGGTGTGTCAGTACCTCAATGGATGATTGGCGGTGTGTGAGTGTCTATATAGGTGTATAAATGCATATGATAGTCTTGTGCAGAGTGACTGTAAGTATGAGTGACTGTACAGGTGAGTGAGTGGCGGTGTATGTAGACCTAAGAGTTAATGAGTGGGTAGGTAGTTATTGGTATTGGAGTATCTATGATTTTCAAAATGGCCGTCTGCAATTTTGAGTCGGTGTATCAAAGGTTATATTAGGGTGTGAGAAGATGCATTAATTTATCACATGGATGATGTCATCAGTGATGTCATGAGTGATGTCATTTGAGATGTCATCAGTGATGTCATCAGTGATGTCACTGACCATGTCATGAGTGATGTAATATGTGACGTCATCAGCAGTGCATTGCGGGGGCGCGAGTTATAGTTAGCTGAACTAACTATAACAGGGGAATTTCTAGGGATTTGTCCAGCTAACTATAATGCCCCTGAAACCTTTGTTTTTTTCAGTGAATTTCTAAGGTTTTTAAATGCCAATTCCTAACTATAACGCCCCTGAAACCTATGGTTTTTTCAGTGAATTTCAAAGGTTTTTTAAATGTTAATTCCTATCTATAACTTATCTCTGAAGATATCATGAAAAGCATTCTTTTTTAAAAGTAGGGTGCACATTAGTTTTGTGGAAAAGCATCTTTGTGATTGGTTAAGAAAAAGCAGTTTCAACGTGGAGTACATATCAAAGGATAACATATGCTCAGATCAACCACACCTGCTACTTGCATTTGAAAGGCACTGTTAGAACTTAAAACAATCGTCAACTTTTAACCTGCACGTGTCGTTAAATATTCAAGAAAATGTTACAAAAAAATATCGTTAAGTTTAAAAAAATTGAAGAACTTTTAACCTGCACGTGTTGTAGAATGTTCTAGAAAGTGTGTTGATAGAATACGTTGCACTTCTGACTTCTATGTGTTGTTCAATATTAAAAAAACGGTTCATATGGAAAATTAAAAAGAAACCAATAGAGAAGTTTTGAAACCTAAAAGAATCAAGGAACTATTCTAATTTATTCTCTACATGTATTTATGTGTGCAGCAACACAATTATAGACACAACAGCAGTAGGAAGAGGAAGAAGCAGGGAGTGGGGGAGGGGGGAGATGGGCAGAATGGCACACATGCACAATTAAGTACAACACACATATAGACTAACAATGGCCAAAATGAAACACACCAACAAGCAGCACAAGTCACACAACCCGCCAACATCACACCACTGAACGAGCATAGAAGTGAAAACCACGCTGCATTCATACAGGATGTGTACAAAGACCAGTCGTTGGTGTTGTGGGATGTCTGCGACCGCGGTCATCATGGATGAGATGCCCAGCATGTGGCACATGGTCGGGTTCACTGTGTGTTATGTTGCCAAACGGCTGCACCTCCCTCACACGAGCCCCCACACTTTTGTACGGTGCGCTGTTGTATCTCGTGCACTCGTACAGCACACTATTGTAATGCCTAGTTGCGCATGTCCTGCTACATTCCAACTACAACATCACAGTGCCGTTTGGAGGTGGTGCATGCCAGTTTACAACATCAACTGCTGCGGCTTTTATAGCAGGCCACACCAGAACACAGAGACACACTTACCGCACTTCCTGTACACGGACATGTCCGAGACACCCCGTTCACCTTGCCGGATAGGCACACCCCTGCACTGACCTGTAAACCCCAGACCAGCACACGCCAGTTGTGCATGCAGGAGGATGAGTGCGTAGCTACACATCCAGGCTCACTGCCAACGCTGAGGTGACAGCACACTATGATGTTGCAGGGCTCGTGTCTATCATGCTAAGACAATGACCACAGGGACGCACTTACTAAGATGTGAGTTTGGGGGGCATTGGCGGTCCTGGAGTTGCTGAGATGAGTCTTCTGTCCCTCATGAGTATCTCTGTATCATGCTCATTGACTCTATGGTACCTGTGGGTGTTCTGGTGTGGCTCTTGACTGTGTTCCCTTTCATGGTGCAGGTAGTTGTCCTGCTTAACACCAGCAGAAAGCAGGTGTAAAATCCCTGGTGCTAATGTGTCTTATCGCCGGAATTTGTTTTGCATTGCAATTGGTGTGAAAGTTGTGATGGGATTTTTTTTGTGTGCAGAACAATATACGAACTGAGCAGTGTATCTCATAAAGATCCAGCACCTGATGCACTATTCCCAATCAATATAAATACAATGAGATTTCTTAATAGATTTTGTGTGTACACTGTAACTGCAGCCAATACCTCAGTGCAATTCAATACAGGATTTTAGTATTTAGAATAAATCGGAAAGGTGCACCTCGTGTCTTTTTGCACGGGAACGGCTACTCTCCATTTCATTACCAGCACTTTAACGGAAGTAAAGTTGACATAAATCTAACACACTATTCAGAAGTTAGTGCAAACTGCAGATATCGCCAGTATTCCAGCGATAAGTCCCCCAAAATTTAACACCATGGTATACTCCATCAAATAACAGTAATAAGAATAAGAAAGAGTCACACAGCAGTTAAGAGAACAACCAAAAACGTTATTAATTTTTTTTCAAACTTTATTTTTTATAATAATAAATATATAAACGAAAAACTATTTTCAAACTTAATTTTTTTGTTTACATATATATGAACAATAAACTAATAAACAAAATGTAACAACAATAATAAAAAACAACAAGGCGGAACACTACTGTGGGGACAATGGATGTCGACGACAGACCTGGAAAATAAGAAAGATTGTTAAAAAAAAAACAACATGGTATTCTCAACAAAATACCACAAGAAACAAATCACAGATATATAAAATGCATACAGCTAACAAAATTTTATAAGTTTAACTTACTAAAACTGTAAATGTTGCCGCTTTAAAATATTTACCGAATCTGAAGAAAATGTTTTACAGAAGGCACCGCACAAACAATGTTTTTCTTCAGTGGTGAGGAAATTGTTTTACTTTTTCCAAGGAGCAAACAAAGACCAATGCCACCTTCGTCACTCGCAAGATTTGCCAAAGAGTTCTGTTACGAGGAGATCCTAACAAAAAATACTCGTGCGGCACAGCAAGTATGATGAAACACCTAAGGACCCTTCATCCAAACAATCTTGCACGAGAAGAGTGCAAACAGATGAGAAACACTCCTGTTCTGTATCTGTAAAAAAAATCACAAATAAATGTATATAAATAACTTTCAAATTTATACTATTCCATTACTGTACAAACACATTTTATATAAAAACTGACTATGAAACAATAGCCCTGAACCACAAGTGTGACGATCATTAAAACACTACATGCATAGTGCATACTACTTTGAAGCAGTTCATGCCCTAAAGCCTACCTCACTAAAACACTACATGCTAACTGACTAAATGATTACAGTAGTATAAGGAGACACACTTGGTGACTCACAGGGTGTTTGCTAGAAGGGTATGAATACTAACTAGGGAATAGAAGGTGTGAAACATAACTGTGTAGGTGATTAGAGGACTGCATCCTTACTGCATAGGCATTTAAAGCAGTCCATGTGCTAAAGCCTGGCTCTCTGCATGACTACTTGGGTACTGACTGAATGATTATCGTACAGCAAGGAGAGTGCCTAGGTGAATTTATAATTGCTAGGCTTTTCGCACAGAGAATAGATTAGAACTTGGTACTGAATGGGTCACTAGAGGAGTGCAAAGGCAGTGACAAGTGCTGGACTGTATGGATACTGACTAGGAAATTGAAAGTGTGAAAGACAAGTGTCTACGTGGTTAGAAGACTGCATGCATAGTGCATAGGGGTTTGAAGCAGTCCATGTGCTAAGGCCTGGCTCAGTGTATGAATACTTTGACACTGACTGAATGATTAGAGTACTGCAAAGATAGTATCTTGGTGAATTTATAAGTGTTTGGGTTTTAGCACAGTGAATGGATTAGTACATGGTGCTGAATGGGTCACTAGAGGACTGCAAAGAGAGTCACAGGGTATTTCCTGGAAGTGTATGGATACTGACTAGGGAATTGAAGGTGTGAAAGACAATTATGTAGGTGGTTAGAGGACTGCATACATAGAGGATAAGGGTTTGAAGCAGTCCATATACTAAGGGCTGGGTCACTGGATGAGTACTTGGGTACTGACTGAATTATTAGAGTACTGCAAGGAGAGTGCCTGGGTGAATTTATTAGGATTTGGCACTGTGAATGGATTAGTACATGATGCTGAATGGGTCACTAGAGGAGTGCAACGGCAGTGACAGGGTGTTTGCTGGAAGTGAACGGATACTGACTGGGGAATTGAAGGTGTGAAAGACAAGTGTGTAGGTGGTTAGAGGACTGCATGCATAGTGGATATGGGTTTGACGTAGTACATGTGCTAAGAACTGGCTCAGTGCATGAATACTTAGGCAGTGACTGAATCATTAGAGTACTGGAGAGAGAGTGTCTAGGTGAATTTATAAGTGTTTGAATTTTGGCACAGTCAATGGATTAGTACATGCTGTTGATGGGCCTCTAGAGGACTGCAAAGGAAGTGACAGGATGTTTCCTGGAAGTGTATCGATACTGACTAGGGAATTGAAGGTGTAAAAGACAATTGTATAGTATGTCAGAACACTTTTATTTGAAGCAATCTATGTGGTACTTAGAAACTGACTAAATAATCAGACTACTTCTAGGACAGTGCTTAGGTAAAACTTTTAAATTTTCAGTTCTGCCACAGTGAACAGAATAGTACATGGTACTGCACCTTAGTGTCAAACCCTGACTCATTTTATCAATGCAAAAGCAAAGACTAGCTTCTAATGCTACTAAAACTTGACAACATGAGAGGTTTTAAATTAGTTATCTGTCAGCAAATACACGATGTTACCAAATGCTTCTCTCACAGTGGTTCTCAAATGCACACAGACTCACAGTGTAATTCTAGACAACAACCACTATACCTAGGAGTTTAACAAAAATCATTCACTACTGTGGAAGTGGTAAGCGAACTGCACACAATCTTCATATTTCATGACTGCACTTTTGCGTCAATGCCTGACTCATATAATGAAAGCATAAGCCATAACTGTCTTCTAATGCTACTAAAACTTGACAACATGACAGGTTTTAAAACAGTTATCTGTCAGCAACTACACGATGTTACCAAATGCTTCTCTCACAATTCTTACCCAAATGCACACAGACTCACAGTGTGATTTTAGACAAGCAACACTATCCTAGGAGTTTACCAAAACTCATTCACTAGTCTGAAAGAGTTAATGGTACTGCACACAATCTACATATTTAAGTACAGCACATCAGTGTCAAAGCATGACTCATTTAATCAACATATAAGCAAAGACTGGATTCTAATGCTACTAAAACTTCTCAACATGACAGATTTTAAAACAGTTATCTGTCAGCAAATACATGATGGTACCAAACGATTCTCTCACAGTGATCCGAAATACACACTAACTCACAGTATGATTCTAGACAAGTACCACTATCCCTATGAGCTTACCAAAACTCATTCACTACAGTGCAAGTGGTAAGGGAACTGCACACAATCTACATATTTCACAACTGCAATTTACTGTCAAAGACTGACTCATATAATGAAAGCATAAGCCATAACTGTCTTCCAACGCTACTAAAACTTGACAACATGACATGTTTTACAACACTTATCTGTCAGCAAATACATGATGTTACCAAACACTTCTCTCACAGTGGTTCCCAAATACACACAGACTCACAGTGTGATTCTAGACAAACAACACTATCCCTAGCAGCTTACCAAAACTCATTCACTACAGTGGAAGTGGTAAGGGAACTGCACACAATCTACATATTTCACGACTGCACTTTAGTGTCAATGCCTGACTCATTTAATCAACGCATAAGCAATGACTGGCTTCTAATGCTACTAAAAGTTGACAACATGACAAGTTTTAAAACAGTTTTCTGTCAGCAAATACACAATATTACCAAACGCTTCTTTCACAGTGGTTCCCAAATGCACAAAGACTCACAGTGTGATTCTAGACAAGCACCAGTATCCCTAGGAGTTTACCAAAACTCATTCACTACACTGGAAGTGATAAGGGAACTGCACACAATCTACATATTTCACGACTGCACTTTAGTGTCAATGCCTGACTCATTTAATCAACACATAATCAACGCATAAGCAATTGCTGGCTTCTAATGCTACTAAAACTTGACAACATGACAAGTTTTAAAACAGTTTTCTGTCAGCAAATACACAATATTACCAAATGCTTCTTTCACAGTTGTTCCCAAATGCACAAAGACTCACAGTGTGATTCTAGACAAGCACCAGTATCCCTAGGAGTTTACCAAAACTCATTCAGAACACTGGAAGTGATAAGGGAACTGCACACAATCTACATATTTCACGACTGCACTTTAGTGTCAATGCCTGACTCATTTAATCAACACATAAGCAAAGACTGGCTTCTAATGCTACTATAACTTGACAACATGACAAGTTTTAAAACAGTTTTCTGTCAGCAAATACACGATGTTACCAAATGCTTCTCTGACAGTGGTTCCCAAATGTACACAGACTCACAGTGTGATTCTAGACAAGCACTAGTATTCCTAGGAGTTTACCAAAACTCATTCACTACACTGGAAGTGATAAGGGAACTGCACACAATCTACATATTTCACGACTGCACTTTAGTGTCAATGCCTGACTCATTTAATCAACACATAAGCAAAGACTGGCTTCTAATGCTACTAAAACTTGACAACATGACAGGTTTTAAAACAGTTTTCTGTCAGCAAATACACAATGTTACCAAACGCTTCTTTCACAGTGGTTCCCAAATGCACAAACACTCACAGTATGATTCTAGACAAGCACCAGTATCCCTAGGAGTTTATCAAAACTCATTCACAACACTGGAAGTGATAAGGGAACTGCACACAATCTACATATTTCACGACTGCTCTTTAGTGTCAATGCCTGACTCATTTAATCAACACATAAGCAAAGACTGGCTTCTAATGCTACTAAAACTTGACAACATGACAGGTTTTAAAACAGTTTTCTGTCAGCAAATACACAATGTTACCAAACGCTTCTTTCACAGTGGTTCCCAAATTCACAAAGACTCACAGTGTGATTCTAGACAAGCACCAGTATCCCTAGGAGTTTACCAAAACTCATTCACAACACTGGAAGTGATAAGGGAACTGCACACAATCTACATATTTCACGACTGCGCTTTAGTGTCAATGCCTGACTCATTCAATCAACACAAAAACAAAGACTGGCTTCTAATGCTACTAAAACTTGACAACATGACAGGTTTTAAAACAGTCTTCTCTCAGCAAATACACAATGTCACCAAACGCTTCTCTCACAGTGGTTCCCAAATGCACAAACACTCACAGTGTGATTCTAGACAAGCACCAGTATTCGTAGGAGTTTACCAAAACTCATTCACTACACTGGAAGTGATAAGGCAACTGCACACAATCTACATATTTCACGACTGCACTTTAGTGTCAATGCCTGACTCATTTAATCAACACATAATCAACGCATAAGCAATGACTGGCTTCTAATGCTACTAAAACTTGACAACATGACAAGTTTTAAAACAGTTTTCTGTCAGCAAATACACAATGTTACCAAACGCTTCTTTTACAGTGGTTCCCAAATGCACAAAGACTCACAGTGTGATTCTAGACAAGCAGCAGTATCCCTAGGAGCTTGCCAAAACTCATTCACAACACTGGAAGTGATAAGGGAACTGCACACAATCTACATATTTCACGACTGCTCTTTAGTGTCAATGCCATTTAATCAACACATAAGCAAAGACTAGCTTCTAATGCTACTAAAACTTGACAACATGAGAGGTTTTAAATTAGTTATCTGTCAGCAAATACACGATGTTACCAAATGCTTCTCTCACAGTGGTTCTCAAATGCACACAGACTCACAGTGTAATTCTAGACAACAACCACTATACCTAGGAGTTTAACAAAAATCATTCACTACTGTGGAAGTGGTAAGCGAACTGCACACAATCTTCATATTTCATGACTGCACTTTTGCGTCAATGCCTGACTCATATAATGAAAGCATAAGCCATAACTGTCTTCTAATGCTACTAAAACTTGACAACATGACAGGTTTTAAAACAGTTATCTGTCAGCAACTACACGATGTTACCAAATGCTTCTCTCACAATTCTTACCCAAATGCACACAGACTCACAGTGTGATTTTAGACAAGCAACACTATCCTAGGAGTTTACCAAAACTCATTCACTAGTCTGAAAGAGTTAATGGTACTGCACACAATCTACATATTTAAGTACAGCACATCAGTGTCAAAGCATGACTCATTTAATCAACATATAAGCAAAGACTGGATTCTAATGCTACTAAAACTTCTCAACATGACAGATTTTAAAACAGTTATCTGTCAGCAAATACATGATGGTACCAAACGATTCTCTCACAGTGATCCGAAATACACACTAACTCACAGTATGATTCTAGACAAGCACCACTATCCCTTTGAGCTTACCAAAACTCATTCACTACAGTGCAAGTGGTAAGGAAACTGCACACAATCTACATATTTCACAACTGCAATTTACTGTCAAAGACTGACTCATATAATGAAAGCATAAGCCATAACTGTCTTCCAACGCTACTAAAACTTGACAACATGACATGTTTTACAACACTTATCTGTCAGCAAATAAATGATGTTACCAAACACTTCTCTCACAGTGGTTCCCAAATACACACAGACTCACAGTGTGATTCTAGACAAACAACACTATCCCTAGCAGCTTACCAAAACTCATTCACTACAGTGGAAGTGGTAAGGGAACTGCACACAATCTACATATTTCACGACTGCACTTTAGTGTCAATGCCTGACTCATTTAATCAACGCATAAGCAATGACTGGCTTCTAATGCTACTAAAAGTTGACAACATGACAAGTTTTAAAACAGTTTTCTGTCAGCAAATACACAATATTACCAAACGCTTCTTTCACAGTGGTTCCCAAATGCACAAAGACTCACAGTGTGATTCTAGACAAGCACCAGTATCCCTAGGAGTTTACCAAAACTCATTCACTACACTGGAAGTGATAAGGGAACTGCACACAATCTACATATTTCACGACTGCACTTTAGTGTCAATGCCTGACTCATTTAATCAACACATAATCAACGCATAAGCAATTGCTGGCTTCTAATGCTACTAAAACTTGACAACATGACAAGTTTTAAAACAGTTTTCTGTCAGCAAATACACAATATTACCAAATGCTTCTTTCACAGTTGTTCCCAAATGCACAAAGACTCACAGTGTGATTCTAGACAAGCACCAGTATCCCTAGGAGTTTACCAAAACTCATTCAGAACACTGGAAGTGATAAGGGAACTGCACACAATCTACATATTTCACGACTGCACTTTAGTGTCAATGCCTGACTCATTTAATCAACACATAAGCAAAGACTGGCTTCTAATGCTACTATAACTTGACAACATGACAAGTTTTAAAACAGTTTTCTGTCAGCAAATACACGATGTTACCAAATGCTTCTCTGACAGTGGTTCCCAAATGTACACAGACTCACAGTGTGATTCTAGACAAGCACTAGTATTCCTAGGAGTTTACCAAAACTCATTCACTACACCGGAAGTGATAAGGGAACTGCACACAATCTACATATTTCACGACTGCACTTTAGTGTCAATGCCTGACTCATTTAATCAACACATAAGCAAAGACTGGCTTCTAATGCTACTAAAACTTGACAACATGACAGGTTTTAAAACAGTTTTCTGTCAGCAAATACACAATGTTACCAAACGCTTCTTTCACAGTGGTTCCCAAATGCACAAACACTCACAGTATGATTCTAGACAAGCACCAGTATCCCTAGGAGTTTATCAAAACTCATTCACAACACTGGAAGTGATAAGGGAACTGCACACAATCTACATATTTCACGACTGCTCTTTAGTGTCAATGCCTGACTCATTTAATCAACACATAAGCAAAGACTGGCTTCTAATGCTACTAAAACTTGACAACATGACAGGTTTTAAAACAGTTTTCTGTCAGCAAATACACAATGTTACCAAACGCTTCTTTCACAGTGGTTCCCAAATTCACAAAGACTCACAGTGTGATTCTAGACAAGCACCAGTATCCCTAGGAGTTTACCAAAACTCATTCACAACACTGGAAGTGATAAGGGAACTGCACACAATCTACATATTTCACGACTGCGCTTTAGTGTCAATGCCTGACTCATTCAATCAACACAAAAACAAAGACTGGCTTCTAATGCTACTAAAACTTGACAACATGACAGGTTTTAAAACAGTCTTCTCTCAGCAAATACACAATGTCACCAAACGCTTCTCTCACAGTGGTTCCCAAATGCACAAACACTCACAGTGTGATTCTAGACAAGCACCAGTATTCGTAGGAGTTTACCAAAACTCATTCACTACACTGGAAGTGATAAGGCAACTGCACACAATCTACATATTTCACGACTGCACTTTAGTGTCAATGCCTGACTCATTTAATCAACACATAATCAACGCATAAGCAATGACTGGCTTCTAATGCTACTAAAACTTGACAACATGACAAGTTTTAAAACAGTTTTCTGTCAGCAAATACACAATGTTACCAAACACTTCTTTTACAGTGGTTCCCAAATGCACAAAGACTCACAGTGTGATTCTAGACAAGCAGCAGTATCCCTAGGAGCTTGCCAAAACTCATTCACAACACTGGAAGTGATAAGGGAACTGCACACAATCTACATATTTCACGACTGCTCTTTAGTGTCAATGCCATTTAATCAACACATAAGCAAAGACTAGCTTCTAATGCTACTAAAACTTGACAACATGACAGGTTTTAAAACAGTTTTCTCTCAGCAAATACACGATGTTACCAAACGCTTCTCTCACAGTGGTTCCCAAATGCACAAAGACTCACAGTGTGATTCTAGACAAGCACCAGTATTCCTAGGAGTTTACCAAAACTCATTCACAACACTGGAAGTGATAAGGGAACTGCACACAATCTACATATTTCACGACTTCGCTTTAGTGTCAATGCCTGACTCATTCAATCAACACATAAGCAAAGACTGGCTTCTAATGCTACTAAAACTTGACAACATGACAGGTTTTAAAACAGTCTTCTCTCAGCAAATACACGATGTTACCAAACGCTTCTCTCACAGTGGTTCCCAAATGCACAAAGACTCACAGTGTGATTCTAGACAAGCACCAGTATTCCTCGGAGTTTACCAAAACTCATTCACTACACTGGAAGTGATAAGGGAACTGCACACAATCTACATATTTCACGACTGCACTTTAGTGTCAATGCCTGACTCATTTAATCAACACATAATCAACGCATAAGCAATGACTGGCTTCTAATGCTACTAAAACTTGACAACATGACAAGTTTTAAAACAGTTTTCTGTCAGCAAATACACAATGTTACCAAACGCTTCTTTCACAGTGGTTCCCAAATGCACAAAGACTCACAGTGTGATTCTAGACAAGCAGCAGTATCCCTAGGAGCTTGCCAAAACTCATTCACAACACTGGAAGTGATCAGGGAACTGCACACAATCTACATATTTCACGACTGCTCTTTAGTGTCAATGCCATTTAATCAACACATAAGCAAAGGCTAGCTTCTAATGCTACTAAAACTTGACAACATGACAGGTTTTAAAACAGTTTTCTCTCAGCAAATGCACGATGTTACCAAATGCTTCTCTCACAGTGGTTCCCAAATGCACAAAGACTCACAATGTGATTCTAGACAAGCACCAGTATTCCTAGGAGTTTACCAAAACTCATTCACTACACTGGAAGTGATAAGGGAACTGCACACAATCTACATATTTCACAACTGCACTTTAGTGTCAATGCCTGACTCATTTAATCAACACATAAGCAAAGACTGTCTTCTAATGCTACTAAAACTTGACAACCTGACTGGTTTTAAAACACTTATCTGTCGGCAAATACACAATATTACCAAATGGTTCTCTCACAGTGGTTCCCAAATGCACACAGACTCACTGTGTGATTCTAGACAAACAACACTATCCCTTGCACTATATGAAAACACATTTCTTCATCTAGAAGTAGTACTACATTTTAGTATAGAAACATAACATAACTCATTTCACAAATTCATAAACAATGACTGGTTTCTAATTCCACCAAAATATAAAAACTGCACAGTTATCTCTCTACAAACACACGAAAAACACAAATGCCAATCACAGAATGGTTTCTACATGCACACACATTGTAGAGAAAAAAAATACTCCCTACACTATTAGGAAAAATACATTAGTCTGATTAAAATCAAAATAGTCCACATACATCCCCTCACAATTAAATAACTCATCTTTCAAGTTCTTTTCTAGATTAAGGAGTATATCAATCACTCACCATATTTTCTTTTACAGAATTTCTACACTGTGCACCTCTCAGCAAAAGCAAAGAATGGAAAAGTTTCCCTTTCATTTTCCACACATATACATGTAAACATCAAATCACAATCCTTCGCACATAAACTCAAAAGCAAACACACATTTCTATTGGTTAAACATTTCAACCCTTTCCAACTGAAATACATTTCAACCTTTCCCCCAATCTGCCTTCTGCCTGTTACCATAGAAACAGGTCATGGAACACTGCACTGAGCTCACAGGTCACAAGTTCAGCACACAATGTTCCTACACAAGACAGGAAGTGTGCTTGACTTTTCAACATATCAGCTTATCATATGTAATGTTCCTTACAATCTGTTTTTGTTAACCAATAACAATCATACCTTTAAAAAACAAAAATATACACCCTACCTTTCAGTGTAGAAAGTTGTTATGCAACCAATGATTTCTTGTCGTTTTTCAAAAAACGTTGCCGTGGATCCGCGCACCCACCGCGAGAGAATCCGTGCATCCAACGCGATAGTATGTGCGCACCGTGCGAGCATTTCGCCGCTTTTTTTTTTTAAAACAAAGGGGGGCCCCAGGGGTTCCTTCTGGGACCCCCTAAGTACCTCTAGAGGGTCAGAGTATTCCCACGCACTTATTCCCCTTGCTTTTAAATGTAAATGTAAATGGCCGCCAACAGTTCCTGGTTTCGAATGTAGAGAGACGCTCGACAGCCAATTAGCATTCAGCGCGCGATCGGGAGGGTGCACGCTCGGTTCAGGGAGGGTTCGCGTACGGTGCGGGTAGGGTCCGCGGATCCTCCGCGGCCACAGATATCACTAACTTTTTTACCCTAATTTTCTCAGAAACTACTGAATAGATTCACACCAAATATGCAAAAGGCACGAGTCCGAACTGAGGACTACCTCTTTGCCAAATTTGGTGTCATTCCGTTCAGCGGTTCGGGCTGTAGCTGCGACAACAGATCATATGGGAAATTGCATGGGGAAAACGCGTTTTGGGATCCCCCTTCTTTCTCGGCCCCCGCTTGACGAATCACCACAAAACTTTCAGAGTAGGAGCGGAGCCGAGCTGGCCTAAAGTTTCGAGAATTTCGCGAAGATTCGTCAATCGGCGCCAAAGAAATTCCCAATAGAATGTTGCGGATTTCCCATGGAAAATAGGTCCTAACTATAACTATCTACTGGCGACCGCCAGTAGATAATATATAGATACATATATATATATATTACCTACTGGCGGTCGCCAGTAGGTAGTTATAGTTAGGACCCTCTTACCATAGGAAATCCGCAACATTCTATTTTGAATAACTTTGGCGCCGGTCGACGAATCCTCGCCAAATTTTCAAAATAGGTGGGGCGCTGCGCTCCGCTCCTACCCTGAAAGTCTCGGGGGGATTCGTCAAGCGGGGGCTGAGATAAAAGGGGGGTCCCAAAACGCGTTTTTCCCTTGCATTTTTCCATAGGACCTTTAGACACAGCTACAGCCCGAACGGCTGAACAGAGTTAAATGAAATTTGGCAGAGAGGTAGTCCTCAGGTCAAGGAAGTGCCTTTTGTAGGTTTGGTGTAAATCTGTTAAGTAGATTCTGAGAAAATAGCCTTTAAATCAATATATATATCTGAGCCAGCTTACGGTGCGCTTACGGTGCGCTTACCGTACGCGTACGGTGACGTGCGCGAGCGCGATTCTGATTGGCTGATAGATCTTAGTAAACATTCGAATCGGTGGAAACCAGGAAGCGGCGGCCGCCATTTCGTGTGTTTCAGTCAGAAAAAAAAAGGGAGATAA
Organism: Triturus cristatus; assembly: GCF_964204655.1. NCBI lineage: Eukaryota > Metazoa > Chordata > Amphibia > Caudata > Salamandridae > Triturus > Triturus cristatus. The sequence goes on from NC_140585.1 coordinate 165,020,990, forward strand.
CTTGAAAAGGGGGCAAGGAAGAGAGTTACAGACCCCCTAACATTTGAAAGGGGGACAAAGAAGGACAGAAAAGTACAAAAAAAACATTTATTAATTTTTAAAAAAATCGCGGGGTACACGTACGGTAAGCTAACCGTACGCGTACGGTAGAAAAAAAAAAAAAAATGAAATGAAATGCAGATTTGAGTGTTTAGATATTAGGGGGCTCTAAAAAGAGCCGTTGTGTTTATGAAGTGATTTTTTAGTGGTACCTACAAGTAAGTACCGATGCAGAGTCTAAGGTTCAAGAGGAAGACTCTGTTCCCTTCATCATTGAAGTGCACACCATCTCCTCTATAAATGTCTTGCATGTCGTAACGCAAGTTGTTGTGGTAAATGGAACCCATACCATAGTCTCGGAGGAAAGCAGAAACAGATTTGTTGACGCGCTTTCTTGCTTTGTCAATCTGTGGACAGAAATGATTGGACCAGTTCCATTTTTGCCTTTGGCAAATGTTAGAAAACACAAAGGCAGTTTTAGGGAAAAGTGAAAACAGTTGTGCAAAGGTCTCCTTCATAAGCATTTCCAGACCTACCCCAGTCAAAGTGCCTAGGTCATTGCCACCACAGTGCACTATTATGAGGTCAGGGTGTTGGATTTGCATGAAGGATTTCACCAATGGCATCAATTGGTGCCACTTTAACCCTCTCTGACCAATCCATTTAATGTCTACATTTGGCCAAGCAAGGTCTCTCACCATACCTGTTTTCTCTGCATACTTTTCACTCCAGAAGACATAGCTGTGCCCTACAATCCACACTGTGAACATCTTCAAAGTAGAACTGGATGCACTCAGGAGGTGTAATTCAGTAGAATGGTAAAAATAAATGAAAGACAGTTTGGAAATGGAGGCATACATATTTTTTTTTTTTTTAAATGATTGGCTGTTTCATACCATTCTACAATAAAAACTAGGCTGTATGTGTAAATTTATAGAAGCATGTTTTGTATTGGTACAGAAAAATGTGTTACCAAAGAACAGTACTATGGATTTGCTGTTAGGTTTGAAAAGTCAAGCACTCTTGCTCTTTGGAAATGAAACATTGTTTGGTGAACTTCTGACCTAACTCTGCACAGCAGTGTTTCAAGAGCTGTTGCTATGGTAGCAGGCAGAAGTCAAGTTGGGGGAAGGGTACTAGGCAGAAGTCAAGTTGGGGGAAGCGTACTTTTGGAAAAGGGTTGGTTTTCAACCAATAGAAATGTGTGATTACATTTGAAAAAAAGGGGGAAGCACTGAGATTTGAAACTTACATGTATATGTGTGGAAAAAGAGAGGGAAAATTTGCCATTAACTGGTTCTGCTGAGAGGAGAGAGGTGTACAGAACAGAGATCCTGGCTCTGATAATCTGCTGTTTGAGTGCCACATTTCTTTCACAACTAACTAATTTTAAAGGTGAGTTTAGAGTTTGAGAGGGGATGTATATGGTAAATTAAGAAATGAATAATAGAATTGGAATTCCTTTTGTTGAAGTTGTGTTTATCATTTTCTGTTTTGGGAGAAATTTAAATGTGAGGAACATGTAAAATAATATGGACTATGTTTTCAGCATAAAATAAGGTGTACTGGTATAAATAAGGAATACTTTAAGGGTTTGAGGTTGCACTCAGTAATGCAAATACATTCAGCATCAGTAAGGCTGGTTGCCCTTGCTGGATGTAGTCAGTCACCCAGGCTACACATGTTGTTGGTCTCAGAAAGCTGTTTGGTATTGCTCTGGTGATTTTACATTTGCATTAGATGGAAAGGGGGAGGTATTTTTTTCTGCAGAAGCAGACTCTTAGCACACAACCAGCTGCATATCATGTGGAATCATGCATAGTATTCACAACCGAGTGGGGTTTGAGGTTTCAGTCAGTAATGCAAATACATTCAGCATCACTAAGGCTGGTTGCCCCTGCTGGAGTGTAGTCAGTCACCCAGGTTACACATTTTGCTGGTCTGAAAATGTTGTTTGGACATGTGCTTTTTTAATAATCTGAAAAGTGGATTCATAATGTGTCAGACTGTAAAAGTACTTATCACTTGCCAAAAAAAAGAGTAGTAAGTGTGCTTTCAAATTGGCAAAGAAATTTCGTTTTGTGACTAATATGAAAACATGACTCTGTGTGCAAATAGGAATTACAGGCAGAGATTTATTGCGTATTGCTCTGGTGATTTTACATTTGCATTAGATGTAAAGGGGGAGCTATTTTTTTGTGCAGAAGCTGACTCTTAGCACACAGCCAGCTGCTTATCCTGTGGAATCATGCACAGTATTCACAACCGAGTTGGGTTTGAGGTTGCAGTCAGTAATGCAAATACATTCAGCATCACTAAGGCTGGTTGCCCTTGCTGGAGTGTACTCAGTCACCCAGGTTACACATGTTGCTGGTCTGAAAATGTTGTTTGGACATGTGCTTTTTTAAGAATCTGAAAAGTGGATTTAAAATGTGTCAGACTGTAAAAGTATTTATCACTTGCCAAAAAAAAGAGTAGTAAGTGTGGTTTCAAATTGGCAAAGAAATTACGTTTTCAGACTAATATGAAAACATGACTCTGTGTGCAAATAGGAATTACAGGCAGAGATTTATTGCGTATTGCTCTGGTGATTTTACATTTGCATTAGATGTAAAGGGGGAGCATTTTTTTTATGCAGAAGCAGACTCTTAGCACACACCCAGCTGCTTATCCTGTGGAATCATGCACAGTATTCACAACCAAGTGGGGTTTGAGGTTGCACTTAGTAATGCAAATACATTCAGCATCACTAAGGCTGGTTGCCCTTGCTGGAGTGTACTCAGTCACCCAGGTTACACATGTTGCTGGTCTGAAAATGTTGTTTGGACATGTGCTTTTTTAAGAATCTGAAAAGTGGATTTAAAATATGTCAGACTGTAAAATTATTTATCACTTGCCAAAAAAAAGAGTAGTAAGTGTGGTTTCAAATTGGCAAAGAAATTACGTTTTCAGACTAATATGAAAACATGACTCTGTGTGCAAATAGGAATTACAGGCAGAGATTTATTGCGTATTGCTCTGGTGATTTTACATTTGCATTAGATGTAAAGGGGGAGCATTTTTTTATGCAGAAGCAGACTCTTAGCACACACCCAGCTGCTTATCCTGTGGAATCATGCACAGTATTCACAACCGAGTGGGGTTTGAGGTTGCACTTTGTAATGCAAATACATTCAGCATCACTAAGGCTGGTTGCCCTTGCTGGAGTGTAGTCAGTCATCCAGGTTACACATGTTGCTGGTCTGAAAAAGCAGTTTGGACATGTGCTTTTTTAAGAATCTGAAAAGTGGATTTAAATGTGTCAGACTGTAAAAGTATTTATCACCTGCCAAAAAAAAGAGTAGTAAGTGTGGTTTCAAATTGGCAAAGAAATTACGTTTTCAGACTAAGATGAAAATATGACTCTGTGTGCAAAGAGGAATTACAGGCAGAGATTTATTGCGTTATGCTCTGGTAATTTTACAGTTGCATTAGATGTTAAGGGGGAGCTATTTTTTTATGCAGAAGCAGACTTTTAGCACACACAAAGCTGCTTATCCTGTGGAATCATGCACAGTATTCACAACCGAGTGGGGTTTGAGGTTGCACTTAGTAATGCAAATACATTCAGCATCACTAATGCTGGTTGCCCTTGCTGGAGTGTAGTCAGTCACCCAGGTTACACATGTTGCTGGTCTCAGAAAGCTGTTTGGTATTGCTCTGGTGATTTTACATTTGCATTAGATGGAATGGGGGTGTTATTTTTTTATGCAGAAGCAGACTCTTAGCACACAACCAGCTGCTTATCCTATGGAATCATGCACAGTATTCACAACCGAGTGGGGTTTGAGGTTGCAGTCAGTAATGCAAATACATTCAGCTTCTCTAAGGCTGGTTGCCCTTGCTGGAGTGTACTCAGTCACCCAGGTTACACATGTTGCTGGTCTGAAAATGTTGTTTGGACATGTGCTTTTTTAAAAATCTAAAAAGTGGATTCATAATGTGTCAGACTGTAAAAGTACTTATCATTTGCTAAAAAAAAGAGTAGTAAGTGTGCTTTCAAATTGGCAAAGAAATTTTGTTTTCAGACTAATATGAAAACATGACTCTGTGTGCAAAGAGGAATTACAGGCAAAGATTTATTGCGTATTGCTCTGGTGATTTTACATTTGCATTAGATGTAAAGGGGGAGCATTTTTTTTATGCAGAAGCAGACTCTTAGCACACACCCAGCTGCTTATCCTGTGGAATCATGCACAGTATTCACAACCGAGTGGGGTTTGAGGTTGCACTTAGTAATGCAAATACATTCAGCATCACTAAGGCTGGTTGCCCTTGCTGGAGTGTACTCAGTCACCCAGGTTACACATGTTGCTGGTCTGAAAATGTTGTTTGGACATGTGCTTTTTTAAGAATCTGAAAAGTGGATTTAAAATATGTCAGACTGTAAAAGTATTTATCACTTGCCAAAAAAAAGAGTAGTAAGTGTGGTTTCAAATTGGCAAAGAAATTACGTTTTCAGACTAATATGAAAACATGACTCTGTGTGCAAATAGGAATTACAGGCAGAGATTTATTGCGTATTGCTCTGGTGATTTTACATTTGCATTAGATGTAAAGGGGGAGCATTTTTTTATGCAGAAGCAGACTCTTAGCACACACCCAGCTGCTTATCCTGTGGAATCATGCACAGTATTCACAACCGAGTGGGGTTTGAGGTTGCACTTTGTAATGCAAATACATTCAGCATCACTAAGGCTGGTTGCCCTTGCTGGAGTGTAGTCAGTCATCCAGGTTACACATGTTGCTGGTCTGAAAAAGCAGTTTGGACATGTGCTTTTTTAAGAATCTGAAAAGTGGATTTAAAATGTGTCAGACTGTAAAAGTATTTATCACCTGCCAAAAAAAAGAGTAGTAAGTGTGGTTTCAAATTGGCAAAGAAATTACGTTTTCAGACTAAGATGAAAATATGACTCTGTGTGCAAAGAGGAATTACAGGCAGAGATTTATTGCGTTATGCTCTGGTAATTTTACAGTTGCATTAGATGTTAAGGGGGAGCTATTTTTTTATGCAGAAGCAGACTTTTAGCACACACCCAGCTGCTTATCCTGTGGAATCATGCACAGTATTCACAACCGAGTGGGGTTTGAGGTTGCACTTAGTAATGCAAATACATTCAGCATCACTAATGCTGGTTGCCCTTGCTGGAGTGTAGTCAGTCACCCAGGTTACACATGTTGCTGGTCTCAGAAAGCTGTTTGGTATTGCTCTGGTGATTTTACATTTGCATTAGATGGAAAGGGGGTGTTATTTTTTTATGCAGAAGCAGACTCTTAGCACACAACCAGCTGATTATCCTATGGAATCATGCACAGTATTCACAACCGAGTGGGGTTTGAGGTTGCAGTCAGTAATGCAAATACATTCAGCTTCTCTAAGGCTGGTTGCCCTTGCTGGAGTGTACTCAGTCACCCAGGTTACACATGTTGCTGGTCTGAAAATGTTGTTTGGACATGTGCTTTTTTAAAAATCTAAAAAGTGGATTCATAATGTGTCAGACTGTAAAAGTACTTATCATTTGCTAAAAAAAAGAGTAGTAAGTGTGCTTTCAAATTGGCAAAGAAATTTTGTTTTCAGACTAATATGAAAACATGACTCTGTGTGCAAAGAGGAATTACAGGCAGAGATTTATTGCGTATTACTCTGGTAATTTTACAGTTGCATTAGATGTAAAGGGGGAGCTATTTTTTTGTGCAGAAGCAGACTCTTAGCACACAGCCAGCTGCTTATCCTGTGGAATCATGCACAGTATTCACAACCGAGTGGGGTTTGAGATTGCAGTCAGTAATGCAAATACATTCAGCATCACTAAGGCTGGTTGCCCTTGCTGGAGTGTAGTCAGTCACCCAGGTTACACATGTTGCTGGTCTGAAAAAGCAGTTTGGACATGTGCTTTTTTAAGAATCAGAAAAGTGGATTTAAAATGTGTCAGACTGTAAAAGTATTTATCACTTGCCAAAAAAAAGAGTAGTAAGTGTGGTTTCAAATTGGCAAAGAAATTACGTTTTCAGACTAATATGAAAACATGACTCTGTGTGCAAAGAGGAATTACAGGCAGAGATTTATTGCGTTATGCTCTGGTAATTTTACAGTTGCATTAGTAGGAAAGGGGGAGCTATTTTTTTATGCAGAAGCAGATTTTTAGCACACACCCAGCTGCTTATCCTGTGGAATTATGCACAGTATTCACAACTGAGTGGGGTTTGAGGTTTCACTTAATAATGCAAATAAAAACATGTAAAATAATATGGACTATGTTTTCACCATAAATTAAGGTGTAGTGGTATACATGAGGAATACTTTTAGGGTTTGAGGTTGCAGTCAGTAATGCAAATACATTGAGCATCAGTAAGGCTGGTTGCCCTTGCTGGAGTGTAGTCAGTCACCCAGGTTACACATGTTGCTGGTCTCAGAAATCTGTTTGGTATTGCTCTGGTGATAGACTCTTAGCACACACCCAGCTGCTTATCCTGTGCAATCATGCACAGTATTCACAACCGAGTTGGGGTTGAGGTTGCAGTCAGTAATGCAAATACATTCAGCATCACTAAGGATGGTTGCCCTTGCTGGAGTGTAGTCAGTCACCCAGGTTACACATGGTGCTGGTCTCAAAAAGCAGTTTGGACATGTGCTTTTATCAGAATCTGAAAAGTGGATTCAAAATGTGTCAGACTGTAAAAGTACTTATTACTTGCCAAAAAAAAGAGTAGTAAGTGTGCTTTCAAAATGGCAAAGAAATTTCGTTTTCTGCCTAATTTCAAACCATGACTCTGTGTGCACACAGGAATTGTTTTTAGTTATTTAATTTGTGATGGTGTTATTGTAATTTCACTTGTAGGAAAGGGGTACATAGTATTTTAAGATTTGAAAAGATCATAAAAAATGTAGTAATATATTTAAATAAAATAAAGGAATTTTTTTTTAGTTTTTTTCAGGTATTGCTGAAGAGCAGTGAACAAAATTTAAGATGCCTACAAAATCCAGACAAAGGAAAAACCACAAAAAAAATCTATATTTGAAGACAACTGGAGGACCTAAGTTAGCTGGAGATGCTCATGTTGGGAACAAGAGAAAGTCTTCTGGTAAGCAGACAAAAAATTTTTTAAAGAACATCTTCAAAAAAAGGAAAAATGTACAAAATGTCTGTACTGGAAAGAATCTTTTCAATAGAAAAGAACAGGAAAAAATTGAGAATTTAGTTAATGCAAATATACCTTCTGCAATAACAAAGATTAACTTAAACAGAAAAACAGCGTTTAAAGAGATACGTAGAAAAATGTTTCAGAGAAGAGTTATGTCCAATTTGATAAAGGATGTAAAGAAATATAAGAAAAAGGCAAAATATTACAAGAGAAAAAAAGAAATTGAAGCCATTGCAGCAAAGGCATTAGAATTAAAAAGGAAACTATTCATTTTAATTTTGAATAGGAGGCGTACATTAGATAAAATGGTCAATGTACTGAAATCACAAAGCAAAAGGAAAAGAGTAGTGAAAAGAACAAACTTTTGTAAAGTGTTTTTAGGAGAATGGATGCATAGTTCAAGTAGTGAACCTTTTTTTAATGAAGAGAGTTATTTTCAAAGTAATAGTTTGCTGCATGCAGTTGACACCAGAGGTCGTGCTTACGAAGTGAAAAATGGTTGTATAATGGAGAAGGAGAAAATGGTGATGGCGGATGAGGCTATGGGGAGACGTCCTAAAGCCCCAGTGTACACTTGGAATTGTAGTAGTATTTGCACTGTGCGTCAGGAATCTATTGATAAATTTCGTGAGTTTCTAAGAGAATATAGTAAAAAAAGTGTAAAACAGAAGATTAAGGTGCTTCAAAGTCTAGATCCATGCAGAGTGAGAGAGAATACTGGTTTGCAGGGTCATTCTCTGGCTTGTCTATCTAGAAAAGTGTGTAATAGTGTTTTCCATCATTTTAGGATGCTGGCTGTTCATCATCCTGAAATGAGAAAGTTTGTGAGACGGTTGTATTTTGCTAAAAGTCCAGCAATAAAGTTAGATGAATTGAATAGGGCTCTGTTCCGTGGATCGGTATCAGATGTAGAGAAGGTTGTTGATGAAATTCAGTTTTGTTACTTTGGTCCTGAACAAGACAGTGCAGAAAAGGACACAGTAAATGAGGAAGAAGTGGAAGAGAATGTAGAACCCTCTGTAAGTAAAACATTTATTGATCACATAACAAAATTTGCAATAATCTCTCATGAAAGACCAAATATAACTTGTATTTGTTGCCGCAGAACTCATTATAGAAAACAAACTAGGAATGTTGATCTCTACAGAAAGAGTGAAAATGAAGATAATTATAAGTGGAAGGATTTTGCCACATATATATTTCTTGAAAATTGTTTTGAATTGGGTGAAGATCAGCGTATTTGTAAACACTGTTACAACAAGTTAGAGGAAAATAGAATGCCGACCAGAACTGTACATAATAATTTAGAATTGGATGCTATTCCTGCCGAACTTTCTGAATTAAATACATATGAGTCTATACTTATTCAATGTGTTCATCCCTTCCAGACCATAGTACGTATGGAGCCCAAAACTGATAAATTACCTCCTTCAGATTTACTGAGAGGTTTAAAAGGTAGAGTGGTGTATTTGCCCTTGGATTTGAAAAAAATATGGAAACTATTGATGCAGATACTTTGGAAACTGAACCATTAGTTATTCTGGTTAATGGTGTACCTACAAAGAATAAGAAGATTTGGCAGGAGCTGGTAGATGTACGGAAAGTACAAAGAGCAAATTTGTATTTGAAAAGGAATAACAAATGGTATGAATCAATTTATATAGAAGAAGAAGAAGAAGAAGATTTACAAGAAGACACAGAAACACCAACTGGACAAATTGAAAAAGTGGACAAGTCAAAGGAAGAAGAAATTTATGAACATTTTAGCATACATCCTCTACATTCAAAAGAAGCTATGGGAGACAATATTGATCTGTTTCAGATGAAGAAAGCAAAAGGAACTCCCGTGAGTGTATGGGAGGAGAGCTTGGAAGCTCGATGTTTTCCCCAGCTGTTTCCTAAAGGAAAAGGAGGACGATACGATGAACGTCCAGAACAGATTCCAGCTTCTGAGTATCGGACTACAAGACTATATGCAGAAGATCCCAGATTTCGACAAAGTATTCCTTATTTGTTCCATCTTTTATTTGAAAGCGACTTGTCTGCACTATCTTATGCAGTAAATCACATTTTAAAAAGTGGAGTACATTTATAAAATGTGTCTGCTAAGGATTTTATGGAGAAAGTGCAGCACCGAGATGATCAATTGGAAACACAACTGATCAATCTGATGGCTTGTCAGCGTGGGACAAATGAATATTGGTACCGACGCCATGGTAAATTAAAATGCATGTTACAGAATTTAGGAACACCAACATGGTTCCTTACCCTAAGCTGTGCTGAGTACGCTTGGGATGATTTACTGGATTTTCTACGAGAGGCAAATTCAAACATTAAAAACATTGAATACAAGACAGCAGGAGAACTGTGCTCATTGGATCCGGTTAATGTTTGCAGATATTTCAATCATAGATTTGAAGCTATGATGTCCTTCATCTGCAATAAAAAAAATCCACCCCTTGGAGAAGTAGTGGATTTCTTTTGGAGAAAAGAGTACCAGGCAAGAGGTGCTCCTCATATTCATATGCTGTTGTGGATCAAGGATGCCCCAAAGTTTGGAACAGATACTGATGAAGCAGTGTTATCTTACATTGAAGAATATGCAACATGTGCTATACCAAAAAGCACAGAAGAGAAAAAGTTAAAGGAGCAAGTTTTACGTTTCCAAAGTCATCGGTGTGGAAAATACTGTCGACGGAAATACAAGAGCAAAGATAAATACTACACTAAATGTCGATTTGGATTTCCTAGACCTGTTCTTTCAAATGGAAGAGTAAACAGTTTTATGTCATCTGTGAGACATACTATCACAAGAAAATCACCTAAGAATACCTACAACCTAAAAAGAAAAGAAGAATCAAAAAATATAAATGACTACAACCCAGTCATTTTTTCCATGTGGAATGCTAACATGGATATACAGTATGTAGCTGACAATTCCATTGCTGTTGCTCGATATGTAACGTCTTACATTACTAAATCTGAAAAAACTGAATTGAAAGAAATGTGGGAAGAGATTTCTCACGAGAAGACTGTCAGTGAGAAGCTGTACAGTTTCAGTTTAAAGATGTTATCGTATCGAGAAATTGGATCCTACGAATGTTCAGATAGGTTATCTTCTGCAAGTCTCTACTCGAAATCAAGAAGAATAATTTGGGCAAGTTTAGGCCTTGCAGCAATGAGAAATCGGGTACTGAAATCTGTTGGAGAAATTGAATATTTGGCCGAGAATGACCCAGAAAGTACAGATATTTTGAAATCAAACATGTTGGACACATATTATCCAAAAAGAAGTCATCATCTGGAGAACATGTGTCTCTATGAAGTGCTGCAGAACTACATTTATTCACGGAAAGCCGCAGAAGACATCAACAATGGAAAATATAAAGTCATTGGTGAGGAAGGATGTTTGGTGAAGCAAACAAAAGGAAGTTTGATAAATCACAGGAAGCTGAGTTGCGACACTACTGACAAAAAGGAATTTTACTACTTGGCTCTTTTACAGCTGTTTAAACCATGGCGTACAGAGGATGAACTACTGGGAGAATTTCAAAGCTATGAAGATTCTTTTAATGCTTGCAAAGACAGCATACAATGCAGTACATTCTCAACTTATCTGCAAATGTTAAATGAAGAAATTGAACAGGAAACTACAATTGCAGCTGAAGTAGCTAGAGACAGTTCTCAAGACAGCCAAAGTTCAGGAACACTCAGTCAAGATCCCCTAGGACAACCAATCGTTGAAAATGAAGCATCAATAGCCATGAATGAAGTGGAAACGGCTATGAATCAAGCTCAAGAAGAATTTATAGACTTACAAAATTTTGAAAGACAACTGAATGAAGAGCAGCAACAAATTTATGAAGAGATCAGAAGCAAAATTGATCACGGATTTCTACATGAAAAAAAAGAGTGCTCATGCACATCATTTCATCCAATCAGGATGTATGTAAGCGGATAAGCTGGAACTGGAAAAAGTTTCTTAATAAAAGTCATCAGAAGCTACCTACATCAAAAAACTGATTCTACTTTGTCTTGTGTGGTTATTGCTCCAAGTGGGTTAGCAGCATATAATATAAAAGGAATCACCTTACATCGTTTGCTAATGTTACCAGTGGAGCATGAGAACAAAATACAATACAACAAGCTAACTGGAGAAGCATGCTTGGAAGTTTCAAGAGTATTGAAGAAGATGCAAGTTCTCATTATTGATGAGGTGAGCATGGTATCAAACTTAATGCTTGCCTTTGTGCATTTAAGAATGCAGCAAATTCTACGGACAGACTATGACGTGTTATTTGGTGGAAAACATGTCATAATTTTTGGGGATCTTCTACAACTTACTCCAGTTAAAGGACAACCAGTGTTTAATACTATGACACATGAAGACACAAAGAAGTCATTGGGAAGCATCGGTAATGTAAATATTTGGTCCTTCTTTGAGTACAAGGAACTTACTACTAATATGAGGCAAGCAAACGATGAAGAATATGGAAGTATTCTGAAAGATATCAGAATTGGACTACTCACAGAAGTTGGCAAAAAAGCATTACAGAGTCGGCTGCTACATAATTTATTTCCAAAGGAAGAAATAGTTGCAGAGAAGATATACAAGAACATTGCAGAAAAGAAAAGTGTCATCTGCTTAATGCCAACTCTACGTGAATGCTCAATATTCAATGAGGAGCTTTTAAAATTGGAAAAGGAAGATATCAGGAAATTGGAAGCAGTGGACAAAATTGAGGATGGAAGAATTACTATCACATTAACAGGCACACTGAAAAATAAATTGGATTCACTAGAGAAGAACATTTCCAAAACAGCTGGATTAGAAAAAAATCTATATGTTTGCATGAACTGTAGAGTATTTTTAAGGAGAAATTTGGATGTTGAAAAAGGTTTAGTTAATGGAGCTATGGGAAGAGTTGTGGGTTTTATTAATTATCAGAAAAAAGATGGAATTGAATGTTTAAAAATAAAATTTGATCAGATAGAAGAAGTTAAAGACATTTGTCGTTGTTCAGTTCGTTTCATGCTTGTGAAAGACTTATATGTACGTAGGAAGCAGTTTCCGTTTTCTCTAGCATATGCTGTAACTATTCACAAGTCTCAAGGATTGACTGCAGATTGTGCTTTTGTGAACATTGGTTCAACTGTGTTCAAAGAAGGTATGGCTTATGTAGCTTTGTCACGAGTGAAAACATTATCTGGTTTATTCATGATAGACTTTGATGACTCAAAAGTTAGTGCTGATACAAATTGTGTAAAGGAGTATAATAGATTAAGAAGAACCTATGCTCCTCATTTAGGTCAGTATCCCGTGTTTGAGAAACGTGTAGTTTCTCATAAAAAGGAGAAATGAGAATATCTGTAATGAGGATGTAGAGAGGAGGAAAAAAAAGAGGAGTGATGTAATTGCAAGCAAAAAGAAAAAGGAAAATGAAGAAGAGGTTGTAGGATGTCATTTTGAAAATAGCTCTGGTGTCAACTGCTACGCTAATGTAGTGCTGAATGTTGCATTTTATCTGGAAAGTGTGCAAGAGCAGATAATAGTAAATCAGAGAAAAAGATTCTGTTCTGAGTTGAGTCTCCTTTTTCAAAAGCTGAGTAATGATAAAACTCAAATAGAAAGTGCTACTGAAATTAGAAAACTTTTAGATGTATGTTCAGGACGAACACAGTTTTCTCAAAATGTACAGCAAGACGCACAGGAATTCTTGATGTTTTTTCTTCAGGTACTGGAAGAAGAAGGGGTTCCCATCGAAAATATGTTTGGTGTCTCTTATAAATGGGAACATAGTTTTGAAAACTGTTACAATACATGTGGCTCTAATGTTGATTCTGAAAGATTTATTTATTTAACATTGCCAGAAAGTAAAACAGTCACTTTTGCTAAATTAGTTAAAGATGCTAATCATAGCATGGAATGCAGTGAGTGTCAATCTGAAATGTTTTCAACGTTAATTTTAAAGGAATACAGAAAATATGTAATTTTAATGATGCAACGATGTAAAGCTGATGGTTCAAAATTGGATACTTTAATAAAGAAGTTTACAGGACAGCAATTATCTATTTCAGGAAAAACTTTTGTAACAGTTGCAATAATTTTCCATGAAGGACCTACTGTTACTTCTGGACATTACACAGTTTATCTTAAATGTGAAAAAGGCTGGACACTGTGTAATGATTCCCAATTGATTTTCAAGCAACGTTTGCCTTTTGATTTAGCAAATTCCTATCTAATCTTCCTGAAACCTAAATTTTAGAGAGACTTGGCAAGATCTGTACAAAACAATTTTACCATTTTATTGGATTACCATTGGAATTTTCAAAAAAAAATGATTTTACAAATTATCATTTGGCCTAATGGAAAGGTAACCAATTGTAATGTGGACTTTTTAAATTTTTAATGAAACTTTGGAAAACCAAAAATTTAGACAAAATCGGTAACATCTGCACAATTTAAATTATGGAATGTTATTGGATTGCCATTGGAAATTTATTCAAAAAAGATTTTTAAAATTACTATTTGGCCATGAGGAAAGGTAAACAATTGTATTGTGGACTTATTTAATTATTAATTAATCTTTCGGAAACCAAAATGTTACAGAGAATCGGTGCGATCTGTACAATTTAAACTTTAGAATTTTATTGGATTAACATTGGAAATTTAATCAAAAAAGAATTTTAAAATTACTATTTGGCCTAAAGGAAATGGAACCAGATGTATTGTGGAGTTATTTGAGATATATTTTTGTGATTATACTTCTGAAACAAAAATGTCAGACGGTATTTTAAAGAAATAAGTATTGATATTAGATGATATTTTTTTAGAATATTATGCATTTCTATAATGTTATGTTTAAGTAAAAAGAGATTCTGGGCTTTTTTAAAACAATCTTTGAGATTGTTATTTTTTTTTTGCCCGCTGTTAAATGATGAATGCAATTGCTTTCACAATTTATAGTGAAATGCAATATATTCTGAAAACAGCAAAAAAAAAGGCAAAATTTTTTTGGGAAAATATGTAAATATGTGTACTGTATTATAAAATGTTTTATTAAATATTAATACTTTTTTCTTTTTTTTTCAGATTGAGATAGAAAATTTTCGAAAACTTGAACCATTTTTAAAGCAATTAAAATTAAATTTTAATTAATAAATAATTTTTTGAGTGGGTATGGTAAGTCAAAAATTTCATGGTCCCTTTTTTCCACTTCTCCACAATCACATTTTCAGTTTTTCATTGTAGTCTCTCAAGGACCTTGTAATGTGATAATTGATTTTTAGTGGTTTTAAAAAAAAAAAAAAAAATTACGCGTACTGTACGCATACGGTAAAAAAAAGTTAAAAAAAATATATAAAAAAAAGTTGAAAGGTAAGGTTGGCTCTTAAAAGAGCCGTTGTGTTCATGCAGGGACAGAGGAAAGAAAGAATGGGAATATTAGTCGGTACGACAAATGTGCTGATCTATTAAATTGTTCACTAGGGCAACACTGGTCTCCCTATGACAAATTAGATCATGACAAGTGGCGCACCGAATTAAAACCCTCGCAAACCGATGGTTGGTTTCCAGAGGACCAGAAAAAGGAGATGCTCCCCCCACAGATGAAGGGCTCAGCTGACCTGCCGAAGATGGACTCGGCCCGGCAGATGATGGACCAGGCTGAGCTGCTGTGGATGTGCTTGGTTGACTTACTGAAGGGTTACCTTCAGTATGTCGAGCATATGTCCTACCGTGTACATCATGAAGGTGTCTCAACATGGTGTGATTCCCGAAGGAATACTTCTTGTTGGGATTCCCTCTTGAAAGTACACGGTCACAAAGCTTACAAGTCACTAAGGGTGCATTTACCTTTTTCTTGCCCTCAGGAAAAGAAAAATACTCCCATATGAAAGAGCTCTTTTGTTTCCTCCTTCTCTGCCTCAAGGTAGTGCTGCTAGCCTCACTCACAGAAGAGGTCTGCTGTTCTGCCATCGTATCACAAAGACAACTCAGCTCCTTCTCCTAAGGGATCACAAGCAGAAATGAGGGGAATGGGTGTGGTGTAGGAGAGTTCTAGAACTGAAAGTACTTTAAACCAATCAAAAGTTTTGTTTCTTGATCACATGACCTACCGTGCGCGTACGTTACGCTTACGGTGCGCTTACGGAGCGCTTACGGCAAAAGTACGCATGCGCAAAACAGGCACGCCCCTTCACTTCCGCGTAACATGCGCGTGCAGCGTACGCGTTACGCGCTGCGCACGCGTGACGTACGTCTACGCAAATTGCGTAAATGAACGCAAACAGTGTAGAAATCTAACGTTATAAACGCAAGACGTGCGCTTACCGTACGCGCACGTTAAAAAAATACTAAAAAAAAAAAAAAAAATGGGAAAAAAAAACAATATGTTATATTAATAAATCTTACCTGTTTAGTTTAAAAAAATGGTAAAAATACAAAATATATTGTAGAATTTTTTTAATTTAACCATAGTCTTTAAAAAAGGATAGAAAATTAAAATAAAAATATGTAAAAAAAATTGAAAAAAAAAAAAAAGAAAAGGTAAATATAAGAATTAGCATTTAAAAAACCTTGCAAATTCACTGAAAAAACCATGGGTTTCACACACGTTATAGTTAGGAATTAGCAGTTAAAAAACATTAGAAATTCAATGAAAAAACCAAAGGGTTTCACACATGTTATAGTTAGCTGGACATTTCACTCGTAAAAAACCAATGAAATTCCCCCGTTATAGTTAGTTCAGCTAACTATAACTCGCGCACCCGCAATGCACTACTGATGACGTCACATATTACATCACTCATGACATGGTCACTGACATCACTCATGACATCACTGATGACATCTCAAATGACGCGCACGGAACGAACTGCGTTAAGTGGGCGCACACACCACGAATGGGCGCGCATGCCGCGAAGCGCATCGTGCGTACATGGCCCATCTAGCGTAACGTGGGCACGCGGTGCGCATAGCGCACCGCGTGCCCACTGTGCGTGCACGGCACTAACTGCGTAAAGTGGGTGCTCACTGTGCGCGCACGGTGCGCGAAGCGCACCGTGCGCGCACGGAACGAACTGCTTTAAGTAGGCGCGCACGCCACGAATGGCGTAAAGTAACTTAGCATTTAATAAACCGTACAAATTCACTGAAAAAACCATAGGTTTCACACACGTTATAGTTAGGAATTAGCATTTAAAAAACCTTGCAAATTCACTGAAAAAACCATAGGTTTCACACATGTTATAGTTAGCGGAAATTTTACTGATAAAAAACCAATGAAATTCCCCCGTTATAGTTAGTGCAGGCAACTATAACTCACGCGACCGCAATCTTCTGCTGATGACATATGAGTCTTTATGAAAAAAAAATATTTGTAATATATGTATAGCTAAAAATTTATGGAAGAAGACATGGGCAAATAAGTGTCTAAATACAGTATTAGCATCAGCAGAGGATTGCGGTCGCGTGAGTTATAGTTGCCTGCACTAACTATAACAGGGGAATTTCATTGGTTTTTTATCAGTAAAATTTCCGCTAACTATAACATGTGTGAAACCTATGGTTTTTTCAGTGAATATATAGATACATATTATCTACTGGCGGTCGCCAATAGATAGTTATAGTTAGGACCTATTTTCCATAGGAAAAGCGTTTTTTATTTTCCCTATAACTTTGGCGCCAGTTGACAATTCTTTGCAAAATTTTCAAAACTAGTGGGGCGCTCTGGTCAGCTCCTATCCTGAAAGTTTCTGAGTGATTCGGCAAGTGGGGGCCAAGAAAAAAGGGAGGACCCAAAACTTGTTTTCTCCATCTTATTTCTGATTGGAAAGTTTAGACACGGCTACAGCCCGAACTGCTGAACGGAATTACACCAAATTTGGCAGAAAGGTAGCCCTTGGTTCAGATAGAGACCTTTTTTTAAATGGTGTAAATCCGTTCAGTAGTTGCTGAGAAAATCAAGAAAAAGAGGTAAAAAAATCTAATTCCCAGACGAAACTTCAGACACGGCTACAGCTCAAACTGCTGAATGGAATTACACCAAATTTGGCAAAAAGGTAGTGCTTGATTCAGAAAGCACTCTTTCCTAAATGATGTAAATCTGCTCAGTAGTTGGTGAGATAATCCAAAAATAAAAGTTTCGATATATAGAGACACGGTAGATCCGCGCACCCTCCCGACCACGAGCTTTATTCTAATAGGCTGTCAACACTCCAAACCAGGAAGTGTTGGCAGCCTTCTTGTGACTCGGTAAAACCGAGTCACAAGAAAAGAGTAAAATAAACATGAAAAACAAGAAAAGGGGGCAGGGTAGAAACACCCTGACCCCCTAGGCCTGCTCAGGGGGTCCCACAAGGACTTCCTGGGCTAAAAAAAGCCATATTCCCGATGGGTGCCCGAATCCACCCGGAATAAAAAAAAAAAAGTGCGGACTCCCGTGCTTTGTTATTATTTGGCCCCCGGGTGGGCCAAGTCCCAGGGGCATGCTGAAATAAAATTGCGGGGGCCCAGGGGGAACCCCGCAGCCCTGAGGATCGCCACCCCCCCGGGGCGTTGATAAAATATTTTCTTGGCTTGTTTTTTTAATGTTTGGGGGCATTGAAGGCCCCCCAAGCCCAGTGGACCTCCACCCCCGGGGCTTTCACTAAATATTTGTGGGGGGGTTACACTGCCCCCCTGCAACCCCGGGGACTGCCACCTTTAAAAAAAATATATATACCTGTGTGGGGGAGTAGAGAGCCCCACATGCCCCAGGACCGCTACCTCCCCTGGGCTCTATAATGCAAATTTGTGGGTGTGTTATGGACCCCCGAGCCCTGGGGACCACCACCCCCCAGGGCTGTGTTGTGGATGGGAAGGGGGCTGTGTGGCCCCCCTCCTGGAGCCTGTGATGGCCCTGGGGATCGCCATCCACCAGGGCTGGCTCCTGCAGTGTCCCGGGGTGCCCACCCTCAGGACACTGCTGTTTGCTATGGCAGGGCGGGAGCAGTGCGGCTCTCGCCCTGTCATAGCAAACACTGGTTTGGATTTTAGAAGAGAGAGCAGGAAACCTGCTCTCTCTTCCAAAATCCAAACCAGATTGCTTTCCACACGGGGAGCTGCATGTCAGCAGCTCCCCATGTGGAAAAGCAATGCCGGCTCCCACAGGAGGCGGGGAGCCAGCTGGGACCATGACATTTGGTCTCCCCCCACAATCCCCAAAGAGAGGCCAGGCCCCAAAGGATGGGTCACCGGGGCCATAAATGGCCTGTAGAGGGGGGTCACGCAGCCCCCTCCAATTATTTAAAAAAAAATAAACACTGTCCATGTCCCGGGAATGGGGTCCCCAGGGCCGAATATGACCTCAAAAGGGGGGCCATGTGCCCCCCTTCCATTTAAAAAAACATAAGAAAATAGGGGGCAGGCCATGGGGGATCCCCAGGGCCCATAAAATAGAAAAGGAATGGGGCCACACAGCTCTCCTTCTTAAAAATAAAAATAAATAAAAAAAGACCGGCATTGCCGAGGCCTTGCCCCTTCCCAGCAACACTCTGTGTCGCGTTTTAAGTTGGGGAATTAATTCCCCTTCAATACTGTGGGTCCCTGGGGGCCAACTAGCCCACCAGGTACCTCCAGTAAGTGCCACAGGCCTGCATAGCAGAGAAGTGGTCCAGGCATGTCCCTTTTTACACCTCTCTGCAACTCAGCTCTCTGGCGCTTACTGGAGGTACTTGGTGGGCTAGTTGGACCCCAGCGACCCTCAGGAATCAAGGGGACTTAATTCCCCAACTTACAACGCGCCTGCGGAGTGGTGTAGAAAGGGGGCATGGCCTTTGTCTACCTCTCACCAATCCCACTGCATGGGGCCTACTGGAGGTAAAATGTAGGCTAGTTGTCCAATAAAGGACCCCCAGCAGTGAAGGGGACTTCAATCCCATCCAAGAGCAAGCCAGGGAGCGTGTTTGTAGAGTGGTGGGCAAAGTGGGCGTGACCTGGTACGAGTACTTACCAGAGATGTTGTGTGGGACTGACTGGAGGAAATAGTTTGGGAACTTGGCCCCCAAGGATGTCCTTGGGGGCCAACTACCCCTCTTGTTACCTCCAGTAAGTCCCACACAGTGGGATTGCTAAGACATCTTCAGAGGCCATGGCCCCCTTTCTCTAACAGTCTGCAAATGTGCCTCCTGGCAGACTACGCGCTGAGGGATGAAGTACAATTTAGTCCTGATGGAGTTGATGACATCTCAAGTGACATCACTGATGATATCACTGATGACATTATCCAGTGACTATGTGTTTCTGTAAAGTTTAAATATGATGGAGTTTGGGGGCCAAGAATCCCTCGGGGTACCTCCTGTAAGTCCTACGCAGTGGAATTCCTGAGCGTTGGTTGGACGCCTAGCACCCTTTCTCCTCCACTCTGCAAACGTGACTACTAGTTAAAGTAGCATTTTCTGCACCTCTGACTTAGAGGTAGTTTTGTTCAGTAGTTCCTGAGAAAATTAGGGTAAAATAGTTAGTGATATCTATGGCCGCGGAGGATCCGCGGGCCGTACCCGCACCATACGCGCACCCTCCCTGAACCGAGCGCGCACCCTCCCGATCGCGGGCTGAATGCTAATTGGCTGTCGAGCGTCTCTCTACATTCGAAACCAGGAAATGTTGGCGGCCATTTTCTGCCTCGGTAGAAGCGAGGCTGAAGATGGAAGGGGAATAAGTGTGTAAAAGATATAAAGGGGTAGGAGTGGAAATACTCTGACTCTGTAGATCTGCTTAGGGGGTCCCAGAAGGACCCCCTGTGGCCCACTTTAAAAAAAAAAAAAAAAAGCGGCAAAATGCGCGCACAGTGCGCGCATCCTATCGCGTTGGATGCATGGATTCTCTCGCGGTGGGTGCGCGGATCCACGGCAACGTTTTTTGAAAAACGACAAGAAATCATTGGTTGTATAACAACTTTCTACACTGAAAGGTAGGGTGTATATTTTTGTTTTTTAAAGGTTTGATTGTTATTGGTTAACAAAAACAGATTGTAAGGAACATTATATATGATAAGCTGATATGTTGAAAAGTCAAGCACACTTCCTGTCTTGTGTAGGAACATTGTGTGCTGAACTTGTGACCTGTGAGCTCAGTGCAGTGTTCCAAGACCTGTTTCTATGGTAACAGGCAGAAGGCAGATTGGGGGAAGAGTTGAAATGTTTTTCAGTTGGAAAGAGTTGAAATGTTTAACGAATAGAAATGTGTGTTTGCTTTTGAGTTTATGTGCGAAGGATTGTGATTTGATGTTTACATGTATATGTGTGGAAAATGAAAGGGAACCTTTTCCATTCTTTGCTTTTGCTGAGAGGTGCACAGTGCAGAGATTCTGTAAAAGAAAATATGGTGAGTGATTGATATACTCCTTAATCTTCAAAAGAAATTGAAAGATGAGTTATTTAATTGTGAGGGGATGTATGTTGACTATTTTGATTTTAATCAGACTAATGCATTTTTCCTGCTAAAGTGTAGGGAGTACTTTTTTCTCTACAATGTGTGTGCATGTAGAAACCATTCTGTGATTGGCATTTGTGTTTTGCATGTGTTCATGTGTTTGTAGACAGATAACTGTGCAGTTTTTATATATTGGTAGAATTAGAAACCAGTCATTGTTTATGAATTTGTGAAATGAGTTTTGTAATGCTTCTATACTAAAATGTAGTACTACTTCTAGATGAAGAAATTTGTTTTGATATAGTGCAAGGGATAGTGTTGTGTGTCTAGAATCACACAGTGAGTCTGTGTGCATTTGGGAACCACTGTGAGAGAAGCATTTGGTAATATTGTGTATTTGCTGACAGGTAAGTGTTTTAAAACCAGTCAGGTTGTCAAGTTTTAGTAGCATTAGAAGACAGTTATGGCTTATGCTTTCATTAAATGAGTGAGGCATTGACAGTAAATTGCAGTTGTGAAATATGTAGATTGTGTGCAGTTCCCTTACCACTTGCACTGTATTGAACGAGGTTTGGTAAGCTCATAGGGATAGTGGTGCTTGTCTAGAATCACACTGTGAATTAGTGTGTATTTGGGATCAGTGTGAGGGAATCATTTGGTAACATCATGTATTTGCTGACAGATAACTGTTTTAAAATCTGTCATGTTGTGAAGTTTTAGTAGCAGTAGAATCCATCAATCCAGTCTTTGCTTATATGTTGATTAAATGAGTCATGCTTTGACACTGATGTGCTGTACTTAAATATGTAGATTGTGTGCAGTACCATTAACTCTTCCAGACTAGTGAATGAGTTTTGGTAAACTCCTAGGATAGTGTTGCTTGTCTAAAATCACACTGTGAGTCTGTGTGCATTTGGGTAAGGATTGTGAGAGAAGCATTTGGTAACATTGTGTATTTGCTGACAGATAACTGTTTTAAAACCTGTCATGTTGTCAAGTTTTAGTAGCATTAGAAGACAGTTATGGCTTATGCTTTCATTATATGAGTCAGGCATTGACAGTAAATTGCAGTCGTAAAATATGTAGATTGTGTGCAGTTCCCTTATCACTTCCAGTGTAGTGAATGAGTTTAGGTAAACTCCTAGGGATACTGGTGCTTGTCTAGAATCACACTGTGAGTCTTTGCGCATTTGGGAACCACTGTGAAAGAAGCGTTTGGTAACATCGTGTATTTGTTGAGAGAAAACTGTTTTAAAACTTGTCATGTTGTCAAGTTTTAGTAGCATTAGAAGCCAGTCTTTGCTTATGTGTTGATTAAATGAGTCAGGCATTGACACTAAAGTGCAGTCGTGAAATATGTAGATTGTTTGCAGTTCCCTTATTACTTCCAGTGTAGTGAATGAGTTTTGGTAAACTCCTAGGAATACTGGTGCTTGTCTAGAATCACACTGTGAGTCTTTGTGCATTTGTGAAACCACTGTGAGAGAAGCGTTTGGTAACATTGTGTATTTGCTAAGAGAAAACTGTTTTAAAACCTGTCATATTGTCAAGTTTTAGTAGCATTAGAAGCCAGTCTTTGCTTATGTGTTGATTAAATGAGTCAGGCATTGACACTAAAGAGCAGTCGTGAAATATGTAGATTGTGTGCAGTTCCCTTATCACTTCCAGTGTAGTGAATGAGTTTTGGTAAGCTGCTAGGGATAGTGTTGTTTGTCTAGAATCACACTGTGAGTCTGTGTGTATTTGGGAACCACTGTGAGAGAAGTGTTTGGTAACATCGTGTATTTGCTGACAGATAAGTGTTGTAAAACATGTCATGTTGTCAAGTTTTAGTAGCATTAGAAGACAGTTATGGCTTATGCTTTCATTATATGAGTCTGGCATTGACAGTAAATTGCAGTTGTGAAATATGTAGATTGTGTGCAGTTCCCTTACCACTTGCACTGTAGTGAATGAGTTTTGGTAAGCTCATAGGGATAGTGGTGCTTGTCTAGAATCACACTGTGAGTTAGTGTGTATTTGGGATCACTGTGAGAGAATCATTTGGTAACATCATGTATTTGCTGACAGATAACTGTTTTAAAATCTGTCATGTTGAGAAGTTTTAGTAGCATTTAGAATCCAGTCTTTGCTTATATGTTGATTAAATGAGTCATGCTTTGACACTGATGTGCTGTACTTAAATATGTAGATTGTGTGCAGTACCATTAACTCTTCCAGACTAGTGAATGAGTTTTGGTAAACTCCTAGGATAGTGTTGCTTGTCTAAAATCACACTGTGAGTCTGTGCGCATTTGGGTAAGGATTGTGAGAGAAGCATTTGGTAACATCGTGTATTTGCTGACAGATAACTGTTTTAAAACCTGTCATGTTGTCAAGTTTTAGTAGCATTAGAAGACAGTTATGGCTTATGCTTTCATTATATGAGTCAGGCATTGACACAAAAGTGCAGTCCTGAAATATGAAGATTGTGTGCAGTTCGCTTACCACTTCCACAGTAGTGAATGATTTTTGGTAAACTCCTAGGTATAGTGGTTGCTGTCTAGAATTTGTGGTACTTTGAAATTTGGGACCGCGTGGGAGACAGGGCCCTACCCCTGTCTATTCCGGTATTAGCGAACCGCGAATGGTCAATGCGGTATGTACAGTGCTTTATATAACGCTTTAGCGATAAATGCACTATGTATACGTTATTATACATTGACTTCGTGGGTTCCATCTTAGAGCGGTGGCCATCTTATGGTTGCCCTCACATAGGCTACATATTACGAGCAAATACGGGCCTTTAGAACACATGTGCCTTCCTTTGACTTCTCTGTGACCTGGGCAGCTTGGCTCCGCTGCCCCAGGTCAGTCCGGTCTCACGAGCTCCCCGTCCTACGGCCACCTGTGATTAGCATCAGGGTTTGACACACCATAAAGCCTTTTCATCCCACACAAGCCTCCGGCTAATCTCTTTCACACCTGACTCTTCCTGCTTTATGGCTTGTTTTCCAAACAGGAGATGCCCATGTTTATTGGGGCCTGTTGATATCTGATGTGGGATATGAGCCTCGCTGGGTAAATAATTGTGGGCTGGCTTAACTGGAATGTGGGATGGTCATCATGACTCTGCCTTTTCATTTGTAATGGATACATGTGAATGGCCATACCATAAGACAAGGAATGTATGCCTAAAGCATGATATTTTGTATTTAAGGAGAAGCCCGTTTCTGTAACTTTAAGCAGTCTCCTGAGAACATACATTGTGTTGTACTTCTCGGACACCTGTAATTGGTCTGCAGCCAATAAATGGATCTTTGACTTCACCTAGAAGACTCTGTGTTTCTGTAGGTCTGAAACAGGAAGAACCCGAAGTCTTAGGGTGTGTTCCCCTGCACCGCTGGGCTTAAAATTCTCAGTACTTCAGTTGGCGCCCAACTCGGGGTGATTTCAGCGGTACCAGTCCAAGCCAGAGGTTCGTGAGGAGCTTCGTGTGGAAATTCTGGAGGAAGGCCGCCACTTCATCGACCCCTGCATGTCGACGTGGTCCGAAAGTCTTTTCTGCGAGGTTCTCCGCGTCCCGACGGCTACAAAGGACTGCTGCCCTGATTAATCGCCCTGTTTTGGACCCTTGACGATTTTGGTAGAGCGAAACAATCGAGAGAGTCTTCTGGTGACGCCATCGATCATCGATATTCAGTTAAGTATAAGTGGAGCATCTCCCAGTTTGTTTGGTATCCTTCGGGATTTTTGGTATCCTTCGGGATCATTTCGATTTGGAGCTTGCAAGCGCCAAAGCCAGAGGACTCGTGTATTCACGAGACTATCGTAATCGATAATCCTTTGAAGTTTGAAACTAGACTAGTGAGCGAAGATGCCTGGTTCTAGTGTATTTGGAAGATTGTTTTGTTTGGGTTGTGGAAGGGATTTCCAGTTAGAGGATTCATGTCCGGTTCCTCCAATTGGAACTCCAACTTATGAGCTTTATGTAAAACATGGCGTAGGCCCCATTGCATATAATGAAGTATGGATCCGATGCACCAGAAAGGACGGTGTTTTAAAATGGCCCCAAAATGGTAGTTTCGATACAGATATCTTAGATAATTTGGAAGTTAAATTGTTTAAAAAGAAAGCCCGGCCGGCGATGTTTGATTCTTTCCGCCTATGGTGAAAGGAAGCCAAACAGAAGGAAATTAAGCTAGCGAAAAGGAATAATCGAGAAAGAGGAATGTCAGTGATGCAAGCAGCTGTGCAATTTAAAGATAATGAGGAGGAACAAATGAATGAACAGTTGCATAGACAGCGCAATCTAGGGATCGATAAATGTTACCCTGTTTTGTCACCCCTTGTGCAAGATGAAACAAAAGAGAAAGAGAAAGATTCCCTAATGTCCCATTTGCTAAGTTCGCCACCCCCGTATGCGCAAAATGCCACAGCGCCTCCACAGCTTGTAAATGTGCAGCCTCCAGTTAATATGCCGCACACCTTCCCACAACCGCCAGCTCCTCCTCAGCTGGCTCCTATCCCTGCAGTGCAGCCCTCTCAAGGGCCGCCAGTTTTGCTACCTGTTGCCCCTGCGCTTCCTGCGACTTTGCCTAGCACATCAGCTGCCTCCCCTGGCGCTCCTTCTTACACTACCCAGGTACCTGTATCTGAATCCGCTTTTCTTCCTTCTGTCTATCCCCCCGTTTTCGCCTCAACTTCTCCTTCAGCACAACAACGATTAGCTAATGTAGTTACTAGTTTAATGTCGCCTCTCTTTGGGTCATCTAGTGTGACTCCTGGTTTACAACGTAAGCAATTGCGTAGGCAGCTGCCTGGTCCTGACGAGAAAGAGGTGTTAGATCATCTGGCGTGTAGGTGGATTGGTTTCCCTTCACTCTATAAAGTGGAATCAGTTGTTAACGTTTTCCACCAATGGGATGCCCCAACACAGAGGTATGTCTTTGACAAAATGTGTGAATTCCTCTGTGAGGAATTGGAGGATGATGGTTCAAACCCAAACCCACAGGAATTGTGTCGAGTATGATTTGATTTTGGAACAGGTACAATTGTGGGTCCCAATGTAGATAAAGCAGTTGCGACTTTACTGTCCTTCAGGAATAGCGATTGTCAGCAATCCTTGTTCGAACAAGAATTCCCTGTGGGGAAGAAGGTAAAAGCGCGCCAATATCCGATGCGTGAGGTTCCTCCAGTGTGGAGACCTGCTGATCCAAATGCTAATCCAGCTGTCTTAGCACATTTCCAGCGTGTCTGGGTACATGTCTCATGGAAGCGTTCTGAGGTGTTAGCGCTTAAGCAGACATTGCCTGACCCCCGTAAAAACCCTACAGGATATTATAAGGAGTTATCACAAACTGCAGAATCGTGTGTCATGAATCTGGCTGACATAGATATGTTGTTTGGGAACGTGGTTCCACAACCTTTATGGGGATCCATTCGTAATGTAGATCACGCTGCAGAATTGGGTAACACATGGGCTAATATTATTGCTGCAGACGCTGGCCAAGTTGGTGGCGCGAAGCCTGACCCTTTGGTAGCAGAACTCCCTGGTAGAATTATTACCTACATGAAAACTTTAATGCCCGCGATGTGTGTAAATTGGGATAAACTATCTGCATGTAAGCAGAAGAAAGATGAGACAGTGTCCGATTTCTTTACAAGGTTTGAAGAAATGTTTATCGACCACAGTGGTCAAGACATGAGTACTGAAGGTGGCCAACGGTTATTTGTGGATAAATTTGTGCAGAATCTACTTCCCGAGTTGTGTAAGAAATTAAAAGATTCCGAAAGTTCTTGTGCTGTTTCCTCTTCCGCGCAAATACTGGCTACTGCACAGTATTATGAAAATAGAGATAAAGACGAGAAAGATAGAACAGATAAGAAAACGAAAGAACTGAAAACGAAGGTCCTTTTACAGCAGGCTTACCCGCCACGTGGAGGACAGAATAATTATAGGCAAACCCAAGGTATCTATCAGCAACCCCAACAGTTCCAGAATAATCAGCAAATGAATGGGTATTATCAACCACGTATCCCTGTAGGTCCCAATCAATGTTCATATTGCAGAGAGGAAGGTCATTTTAAGTATAGTTGTCCTAAATTAATGCAGCGTACTAGTAATGCGTATGGCGCAAGAGGTAGAGGTGGTCAGCAAGCTCCTAGAGGTAGGGGGCGTGGAAATGTTCCCCAGAACGTGCGTCCTCTTCCGCCTCAAAATACCATAAATAGCTTTGATCAGCAAGCCAATGCTACTGGTAATACAGCTCAGTAATATAACAATGATTATTATGCAGAAGACGACAATGTGGAAGGTAATGATTACTACGACAGCCGTAGACAGAGAGAGGGAGTTGTTTCAGTGCCAGTGGATCAGAGCGGACCATATGTTAAAGTGACTACAGCGGGTGTAACAGAGCCCTTTCTGCTGGACACTGGTGCTGCAAAGAGTTCAATTATGCATTCAAAACTCCCTGGCGCGCCTTTTTTCATCGCAAAATGAATGTTTCAGTAGGTTTTTCTGGTGCCCCAGTTAGGAACCCGATTTCTAGTCCTATGTCACTTTCTGTTGGACTTTGCGAGTTAAAAGCACCCCTCATCCTAACTACAGGTTGTGGTGAAAATTTGCTAGGATTAGATTTGTTAAAAAGATTGCATGCAACGCTATATTGTTCTCCCTCAGGAGTACGACTTACATTAGGTAAGAAGGTGATTTCCCCAATGTATTTGTCTAAGAATGCAATGCCACCTGAATTGTCATCCCTTCCGGATGTCCTTTGGGCTACTGGTCCCAATGATGTGGGTCTTTTGGAAATACCACCATACGTGGTAACTTTAAAAGCCAATGTCAGATTGCCACATATTCCCCAGTACAAGATCTCCAATGAAGGTCAGAGAGAGTTGTTAGCAATTGTGAGTGACTTGATTAAAAAGGGTGTAATTGAAGAGACAAGAGGCAACGTTTGCAATAGTCCTGTTTTACCTTTCTTAAAACGAACGGACCCTTCACAATCACCTGTTTACAGATTTGTGATTGATCTTAGAGAGGTTAACAAGATTGTTGTGCCACAGTTTCCAGTTGTCCCTGATATAACTGCCTTGTTAACCATGATTCCAGCCTCCGCTGCATGGTTCTCAGTGATCGATTTGAAGAATGCTTTCTTTAGCATCCCAATTGCAGAAGAGAGCAGAGACATTTTTGGCTTCAGTTTAGGAGGTTGCAGCTTCCGCTTTAAACGCGCTCCACAGGGCTACTGTGAAAGCCCATCAATATACAGTCAGGCTTTAAAAGCGCAGCTTGATGCACTGGTTTTACCTAGTGGCGCTATCCTCATTCAGTATGTTGACGATTTGCTAATCGCCGCGGATACTGAAAAGATTTGCAAAGAAGCTACATTGTCATTGTTGCGTCATTTGTCTGCCTTTCATCCCAAAGTGTCCCTCTCAAAAATGCAATATTGTCGACAAGAAATGACGTACTTAGGTCATCTCTTATCGAAGGAGGGAAGGAAACTGACATCAGAAAGAATTCAAGCCATTGCACAGTTGAGCGTGCCAAGAACACAGAGAGAAGTGCGTGCTTTCTTGGGCATTAGTTCATACTGTAGGCACTGGATACCAAATTTTTCTTTGCTGGCAAAGCCTTTGTTAGCACTAACATGTAAAGACACACCGAATCCTATCCCATGGTCTGAGGAGTGTCAGAAAAGTTTTTGGGAATTGCGTAATGCATTATGTTCAGCTCCTGTGTTGGGTACCCCCGACTACAGCAAGCCTTTTACATTGTATGTCCATGAAAAAGATGGTTGCGCATTATCAGTGTTAACACAGCCTTTTGGCGACAGACCGCGTCCATGCACATATTTTTCGTCAACCTTGGACCCGGTAGCTAGGGCATTGCCGAGTTGTCTGAGAGCTACAGCCGCCGCAGCTATGTCTATTCGGCAGTCTGCTGGACTAGTGATGGATAATACATTGATTGTTATGGTTCCACATGCTGTGGACACATTGTTAAACAGGACCAAGACACAGCACTTAACTAGTGCACGATTGTCAGGATATGAATTGACACTGTTAGCAAATCACATACACATAAACAGATGCAACACGTTGAATCCAGCTACATTATTGCCGATTCCAACAGACCTAGATGAGATTGAGCAACATGATTGTCTGTTCAGAACAGAAGAAGAGACAAAAGGGAGAATAGATCTCAAAGATACTCCCCTGACTGAGTGTGATGGTACTTTATGGGTGGATGGTTCGTGTTTCAAGCTTCCGAATGGTGATACGACTGCTGCATATGCTATCACGACTTTGCACACGATTGTTGAAACTGCGCGTGTGCCACATAATTCGGCCCAAGCAGCAGAATTAATTGCCCTTACAAGAGCATGCGTGTTGTCTGAAGGAATGAAAGTGAACATATATAAGGATAGCCAGTACGCCTTTGGCGTGGCTCATAGTTTTGGGCGATTGTGGAAAGAACGTGGTTTCCTGACTTCGCATGGAGCTAAGATTCAGAATGGCAAGTTGGTGAATGATCTCCTTGAGTCACTGACCCTACCGTTACAAGTTGCGATTATGAAATGCAGTGCGCACAAGAAAGTCACTGATGATGTTGGTCGTGGTAATGCATTTGCTGATGAAGTCGCGAAAGAAACAGCAAAAGATGTGAAGACTCGAATGTATGTTGCAGGCCCTGCAAGATGGGTTGGTGATGTTGGAATGTGTGAAAACACGATAGAGAGTGTGAAGTCCCTTCAAGCTGAAGCCACAGAGAAAGAGTTGAGCAAGTGGAGAGAAAGTACGGGTAAATTGGATGAGAATGGTTGTTGAGTTGATTTATCAGAACACCGGCGATGGTTGTTACCTGATGCATATGTGCTTCCAGTGGTTACTATGGCACATGGAATGGCACATATCAGTATGAAAGGAATCTGTAAGTTGTTGGCTCCAGTATGGCAGAATGCTGGAATTCCCAAGTGTGCAGAGAATGTGGTCAAGAATTGTATGGTATGTTTGAAACACAACCCTGGTAGGGGAACCCCTACTCCAGCTGGTTATTTTGCGCCTTCATCATATCCATTTGAAGTTTTGCAGCTAGATTTTATCCACATGGAAAGGTGCAACAACTTGAAATATGTATTGGTTGTTGTTTGCGCTTTTTCAAAATGGATAGAAGCATATCCCCTAAAAGACAACACTGCTTTATCCACAGCCAAAGCCCTTGTGAAGGAGTTCTTCCCTAGGTTTGGAATGCCAAGAATGGTGTGGAGTGATACTGGGAGTGAATTTGTGGGTCGAGTGATGAAGAATGTGTGTGAGGGATTAGGGATTAAGCAGAAGTTTCACGCTGCAAATCACCCCCAATCAGCTGGATTAGTAGAGTGCTACAATGGCACTCTGAAGCTGAAACTAGCCAAAATCCAGGTGAGCTCCAGTCTTAAATGGCCTGACGCTCTGCCTTTAGCACTCCTATCCACAAGAATGACTGTGCATTCACGAGTGGGACTCAGTCCATACGAGGAGATTTTTGGCCGCCCGGCCAATGTATGGGGTGTGCCAAGACCGACAAAATTCAGCGAAATCGAACAGCCAGTACTGCTTGATTATTTGTCTGAATTGACGGCTAAATTGCGTGTTTTACACCAACAGGTGCATGATACTCTCCCCCAGGCCTCTGAAGCTCCAGGACACCCTATCGACCCTGGCACGTGGGTGCTCATCAAGAACTTCCAGCGAAAGAGCAACGATGAGCCCCGTTGGATTGGCCCTCACCTCGTACTTTTGTCTACAAGATCAGCGGTTCGAGTAAAGAGGAAGAAGAACTGGATTCACGGCGCCCACATCAAAAGGATCCCTTTGCCTCTACCATATGACCAGTGTGTCCAGGAGGGTATCGCCGACTCTGAAACAGACACTGTACCCCGTTTTGTACCATTCAGTGATGCACGCGTAAGAGGCACAACTTCAGCACAACAGAGTGACGATATTTTGCAAGAAGCTGTGCCACCGTCAATTCGATTGGACACCACAGAGCCTGAACTCTCGTTTCAAGATCAGACAATACCTGGCCGTTTCCGCTACAACTTGAGACCAAGGCCTATCATAGCTCTCCCATCTGAAGGACTTTCTTGATTTTTGTTTTTCGAACCACTATCCGGGTTCAGCCGCAGGGTCGCGGTGCCAAGACTTTGGGGTACAGGCCGAAGACGTTAGGTCAACGGTTCTGGTTCATCTAGGGCGTTCCCTGGACCGACAGGCGTATTCCTTAGCAGAAGATACTCGCCCGCCGCGAGCGGCACGATTAGAGGATGGAGTTTTTCAAGTTGGAGAGACTCGCTGAGGAAATGAACTTTAAAGCGAAAATATGTAAAATAATCAAGAGCAAACGTTTTGTATTTTTATGTCTGTTTATACTATGTAGTATGATAGTGTTTACCGTATGATTTGTATTCTTCTCCTCTCAAGAGCCCATTGCACCCACTGTACAGCCTATACCTCCTCATACTGTCTCCTCACACTCTTTCCACCCTCTGCCTGAACACGAACAAGCTAGACGATCAGAGTTTGTAAACAACTCGTTTATTCAGCTCCTGCACCAGCACCAACTAGTTATGAATACAACCAATTGCTGGGTGTGTGGTTTAATGCCACATATCATTAACAAGGGTATTCCTTATCTAGTGCTGCCGTTTAGTTACAATGGATAGTCATGGGCATTCCAGACCATGTTCCTTTTTGCACTAGATGCCTACTCCCCGCGACAACCGCGTTCCATCAGACCTAGCACAAATAATAAAGCCTTAATGAAAGGAGTTGCCGATATGAGCAGAGATATCGACGCATACTCATCTATTCCCAAGGAGGAATTGAGAGCTTATGTAGGGTGGAACGCGATGGGGTATTGTATTAGTCTGGGTGAAAGGCAGCGAAAAATGTCATCCCATATTTGGGTCGTACCCCACATGGGTCGGTTCTGCTTACAAGGTAATGGTCAGAATCCAAGATCTCAACTGGGGAGAAGTGACTGTACTGAAACGTACACCTTTCCGTCACAGCTTTCCCCTGCGTTTTTGGCTGCCAAGGGTACATATTTTGTCTGAAATGACCGAGCATATACATGGTTGCCCCATGACTTCTCGGGCACATGTTATATTGCAAATCTGCTACCGCCGACATTTACTGCTGCCTCTGACTATCACAAGACCAGAGTTGTGAGAGGCGTGATTAGTAAGGAGGATACTGTCGGTCAGGAAGCGGGAGACTTCTTTTTGGGTTTCCTGCCGTTCTGGGGACCTATGGTTAATAGTAGGAACCTGAGACAACTGACTCGTGTGGTTGAATCCACTGTTAATGTTACGGCTGGTGCCCTTGGTAATTTGACAGCTGAGCTCCAAGCGGATCGCCTCATGACTTTGCTGAACCGCATGGTTCTAGACGTCATACTTGCAGACCGCGGTGGGGTATGTAAGGTTATCCAATCTAGTTGTTGCATTTTCATACCAGATAACGCTCCAACAGTTTATCAGGCCATCTCCAAACTGCATAAAATATCTGAATCCATACACGTGGATAAAGGAGATTGGTCACTGGTGGGGTGGTTCTGGGAACTGATATCTGCCTGGGGTTGGAAGATTCTGATGGTCATTGGAATGATCTTAGCCATTCTTTTCCTGTTCTGTCTGTGCATACAGTGTGCTCCTGCGATATGTGGCCTCTGTGCTACATTATGTGTAAGGAAACCTGTATCGAGGGACGAGCTAAGTAATAGGATGATGCTACAGCAACATCTCCATGACTTCGTGAATATTGACCTAGACTCGGATTGATGTGAGCATAGTTATTGCCTATGTAAGGGCAAAAGGAGGGTCTGTGGTACTTTGAAATTTGGGACCGCGTGGGAGACAGGGCCCTACCCCTGTCTATTCCGGTATTAGCAAACCGCGAATGGTCAATGCGGTATGTACAAGTGCTTTATATAACGCTTTAGCGATAAATGCACTATGTATACGTTATTATACATTGACTTCGTGGGTTCCATCTTAGAGCGGTGGCCATCTTATGGTTGCCCTCACATAGGCTACATATTACGAGCAAATACGTGCCTTTAGAACACATGTGCCTTCCTTTGACTTCTCTGTGACCTGGGCAGCTTGGCTCCGCTGCCCCAGGTCAGTCCGGTCTCTCGAGCTCCCCGTCCTACGGCCACCTGTGATTAGCATCAGGGTTTGACACACCATAAAGCCTTTCCATCCCACACAAGCCTCCGGCTAATCTCTTTCACACCTGACTCTTCCTGCTTTATGGCTTGTTTTCCAAACAGGAGATGCCCGTGTTTATTGGGGCCTGTTGATATCTGATGTGGGATCTGAGCCTCGCTGGGTAAATAATTGTGGGCTGGCTTAACTGGAATGTGGGATGGTCATCATGACTCTGCCTTTTCGTTTGTAATGGATACATGTGAATGGCCATACCCTAAAAGAAGGAATGTATGCCTGAAGCATGATATTTTGTATTTAAGGAGAAGCCCGTTTCTGTAACTTTAAGCAGTCTCCTGAGAACATACATTGTGTTGTACTTCTCGGACACCTGTAATTGGTCTGCAGCCAATAAATGGATCTTTGACTTCACCTAGAAGACTCTGTGTTTCTGTAGGTCTGAAAGAGGAAGAACCCGAAGTCTTAGGGTGTGTCCCCCTGCACCGCTGGGCTTAAAATTCCCAGTACTTCAAATTACACTGTGAGTCTGTATGCATTTGAGAACCACTCTGAGAGAAGCATTTGGTAACATCGTGTATTTGCTGACAGATAACTAATTTAAAACCTCTCATGTTGTCAAGTTTTAGTAGCATTAGAAGCTAGTCTTTGCTTATGCATTGATAAAATGAGTCAGGGTTTGACACTAAGGTGCAGTACCATTTACTATTCTGTTCACTGTGGCAGAACTGAAAATTGAAAACTTTTACCTAAGCACTGTCCTAGAAGTAGTCTGATTATTTAGTCAGTTTCTAAGTACCAAATAGATTGCTTCAAATAAAAGTGTTCTGACATACTATACACTTGTCTTTTACAACTTCAATTCCCTAGTCAGTATCCATACACTTCCAGGAAACATCCTGTCACTTCCTTTGCAGTCCTCTAGAGACCCATTCAACAGCATGTACTAATCCATTGACTGTGCCAAAACTCAAACACTTATAAATTCACCTAGACACTCTCTTTCCAGTACTCTAATGATTCAGTCACTGCCTAAGTATTCATGCACTGAGCCAGGTCTTAGCACATGGACTACGTCAAACCCATATCCACTATGCATGCAGTCCTCTAACCACCTACACACTTGTCTTTCACACCTTCAATTCCCCAGTCAGTATCCATACACTTCCAGGAAATACCCTGTGACTCTCTTTGCAGTCCTCAAGTGACTCATTCAGCACCATGTACTAATCCATTCACTGTGCTAAAACCCAAACACTTATAAATTCACCAAGATACTATCTTTGCAGTACTCTAATCATTCAGTCAGTGCCTGAGTATTCATACACTGAGCCAGGCCTTAGCACACAGACTGCTTCAAACCCCTATGCACTATGCATGCAGTCTTCTAACCACCTAGACACTTGTCTTTCATACTTTCAATTTCCTAGCCAGTATCCATACAGTCCAGCACTTGTCACTGCCTTTGCACTCCTGTAATGACCCATTCAGTACCAAGTACTAATCTATTCCCTGTGCGAAAAGCCTAGCACTTATAAATTCACCTAGGCACTCTCCTTGCTGTACAATAATCATTCAGTCAGTACCCAAGTAGTCATGCAGTGAGCCAGGCCTTAGCACATGGACTGCTTTAAATGCCTATGCAGTATGGATGCAGTCCTCTAATCACCAACACAGATGTGTTTCCACACCTTCTATTCCCTAGTTAATATTCATACTCTTCTAGCAAACACCCTGTGAGTCACCAAGTGTGTCTCCTTATACTACTGTAATCATTTAGTCAGTTAGCATGTAGTCTTTTAGTGAGGTAGGCTTTAGGGCATGAACTGCTTCAAAGTAGTATGCACTATGCATGTAGTGTTTTAATGATCGTCACACTTGTGGTTCAGGGCTATAGTTTCATAGTCAGTTTTTATATAAAATGTGTTTGTACAGTAATGGAATATATAAATTTGAAAGTTATTAATATACATTTATTTGTGTTTCTCATCTGTTTTCACTCTTCTCGTGCAAGATTGTTTGGATGAAGGGTCCTTAGGTGTTTCACAATACTTGCTGTGGATCTCCTCGTAACAGAACTCTTTGTCAAATCTTGCGAGTGATGAAGGTGGCATTGGTCTTTGATTACTCCTTGGAAAAAGTAAAACATTTCCTCACCACTGAAGAAAAACGCTGTTTGTGTGGTGCCTTCTGCAAAACATTTTCTTCAGATTCGGTAAATATTTTAAAGCGGCAACATTTACAGTTTTTGTAAGTTAAAATTATAAAATTTTGTTAGCTGTATGCATTTTATATATATGTGATTTGTTTCTTGTGGTATTTTGTTGAGAATACCATGTTGTTTTTTTTTTAACAAACTTTCCTTTTTTCCAGGTCTGTCGTCGACATCCATTGTCCCCACAGTAGTGTTCCGCCTTGTTGTTTTTTATTATTGTTGTTACATTTTGTTTATTAGTTTATTGTTCATATATATGTTAATAAAAAAATAAAGTTTGAAAATAGTTTTTCGTTTATATATTTATTATTATAAAAAATAAAGTTTAAAAAAAAAATTAATAACGTTTTTGGTTGTTCTCTTAACTGCTGTGTGACTCTTTCTTGTTCTTATTACTGTTATTTGATGGAGTCCACCATGGTGTTATATTTTGGGGGACTTATCGCTGGAATACTGGTGATATCTGCAGTTTGCACCAACTTCTGAATAGTGTGTTAGATTTATCTCAACTTTAATTCCGTTAAAGTGCTGATAATGAAATGGAGAGTTGCCGTTCCCGTGCAAAAAGACACAAGGTGCACCTTTCCGATTTATTCTAAATACTAAAATCCTGTATTGAATTGCACTGAGGTATTGGCTGCACTTACAGTGTACACACAAAATCTATTAAGAAATCTCATTGTATTTATATTGATTGGGAATAGTGTGTCAGGTGCTGGATCTTGATGAGATACACTGCTCAGTTCGTATATTGTTCTGCACACAAAAAAAATCACATCACAACTTTCACACCAATTGCAATGCGAAACAAATTCCGGCGATAAGACAGGTTAGCACCAGGGATTTTACACCTGCTTTCTGCTGGTGTTAAGCAGGACAACTACCTGCACCATGAAAGGGAACACAGCCAAGAGCCACACCAGAACACCCACAGGTACCATAGAGTCAATGAACATGATACAGGGATACCCATCAGGCCAGAAGACTCATCTCAACAACTCCAGGACCGCCAATGCCCCCCAAACCCAGATCTTAGTAAGTGTGTCCCTGTGGTCATTGTCTTAGCATGATAGGCACGAGCCCTGCAACATCACAGTGTGCTGTCACCTCAGCGTTGCCAGTGAGCCTGGATGTGTAGCTACGCATGCATCCTCCTGCATGCACAACTGGCGTGTGCTGGTCTGGGGTTCACAGGTCAGTGCAGCGGTGTGCCTATCTGGCAAGGGGAACGGGGTGTCTCGGACATGTCCGTGTACAGGAAGTGGGGTAAGTGTGTCTCTGTGTTCTGGTGTGGCCTGCTACAAGAGCCTCAGCAGTTGATGTTGTAAACTGGCATGCACCACCTCCAAACGGCACTGTGATGTTGTAGTTGGAATGTAGCAGGACATGCGCAAATAGGCATTACAATGATGTGCTGTAGGAGTGCACGAGATAAAACAGCACACCGTACAAAAGTGTGGGGGCTCGTGGGAGGGAGGTGCAGCCGTTTGGCAACATAACACACAGTGAACTCGGCGATGTGCCATATGCTGGGCATCTCATCCATGATGACTATAGTCGCAGACATCCCACAACACCAACAACTGGCCTTTGTACACATCCTGTATGAATGAAGCGGGGTTTTCACTTCTATGCTCGTTCAGTGGTGTGATGTTGGCGGGTTGTGTGACTTGTGCTGCTTGTTGGTGTGTTTCATTTTGGCCATTGTTAGTCTATATGTGTGTTGTACTTAATTGTGC
Organism: Triturus cristatus; assembly: GCF_964204655.1. NCBI lineage: Eukaryota > Metazoa > Chordata > Amphibia > Caudata > Salamandridae > Triturus > Triturus cristatus. The sequence continues at coordinate 165,057,782 of NC_140585.1, forward strand.
ATGTGTGCCATTCTGCCCATCTCCCCCCTCCCCCCACTCCCTGCTTTTTCCTCTTCCTAGTGCTGTTGTGTTTATAATTTTGTTGCTGCACACATAAATACATGTAAAGAATAATTAGAATAGATCCTTGATTCTTTTAGGTTTCAAAACTTCTCTATTGGTTTCTTTTTAATTTTCCATATGAACCGTTTTATTTAATATTGAACAACACATAGAAGTCAGAAGTGCAACGTATTCTATCAACACACTTTCTAGTACATTCTATAACACGTGCAGGTTAAAACATTTTTTTTAAACTTAACGATATTGTTTTGTAACATTTTCTTGAATATTTAACAACACGTGCAGGTTAAAAGTTGACGATTGTTTTAAGTTCGAACAGTGCCTTTCAAATGCAAGTAGCAGATGTGGTTGATCTGAGCAAATTGTATCCTTTGATATGTACTCCACGTTGAAACTGCTTTTTCTTAACCAATCACAAAGATGCTTTTCCACAAAACTAATGTGCACCCTACTTTTAAAAAAGAATGCTTTTCATGATATCTTCAGAGATAAGTTATAGATAGGAATTAGCATTTAAAAAACCTTTGAAATTCACTGAAAAAACCATAGGTTTCAGGGGCGTTATAGTTAGGAATTGGCATTCAAAAAACCTTAGAAATTCACTGAAAAAACCACAGGTTTCAGGGGCGTTATAGTTAGCTGGACATTTCCCTCGTACAAAACCCTAGAAACTCCCCAGTTATAGTTATTTCAGCTAACTATAACTCGCGCCCCCGCAATGCACTGCTGATGACGTCACATATTACATCACTCATGACATGGTCAGTGACATCACTGATGACATCACTGATGATATCTCAAATGACATCACTCATGACATCACTCATGACATCATCCATGTGATAAATTAGTGCATCTTCTCACACCCTAATATAACCTTTGATACACCGACTCAAAATTTCAGACGGCCATTTTGAAAATCATAGATACTCCAATACCAATAACTACATACCCACTCATTAACTCTTAGGTCTACATACACCTCCACTCACTCACCTGTACAGTCACTCATACTTACAGTCACTCCGTACAAGAATATCATATGCATTTATACACCTATATAGACACTCACACACCGCCAATCATCCATTGAGGTACTGACACACCTAGTCAGTCGTGCAAGTAATTAAACACAGTCCAAGCTATTCACCTATACAGTTAAACACACTCAAGTTCACTTACTCATAAAAAGTACCACATTCTTACGCTCTAATAGAATCATTGATACAAGCACACACTCATCCATACAGCCACTCTCACAATCACACACTCTCACATATACCCACTTATATACTCTTACACACATATATACTGCCTTTCACATATGTAGTTAGTCACACATGTACCACTGAGATATACATTCAATCCCTAACACAGCCATACATACACTCACCCAACCATACAGTCCATCACAGATGCACTCTTAAAATCATGCACCCATAGAATCACCCACTCACACATCTATGCATAGAGTCACACACACCCTACCCACACAAACACTCAGGCACCCATAAAGATACTCAGACAACCAATCAATAACCCATATAGACACTCATATAGCTATTCACAAAACCATGCAGCCACTTATACACCTACACACAGACACATACAGACATTCACACAGTTTCGTCACTAGTCTGCAGTAAGATACATTTAATGACTCACTTATAGACTCAGTTACGCACCTAGAAAATCATCCATTCACACACTTGTACACCCACTTATTTTTCAACAGGCCTTTCCCTATATATATTAAACATAACTGTTCAGAAACACATACTCAATGGATGATGTCATCAGTGATGTCATCAGTGATGTCATTTGAGATGTCATCAGCGATGTCATTTGAGATGTCATCAGTGATGTCATCAGTGATGTCACTGACCATGTCATGAGTGACGTAATATGTGACGTCATCAGCAGTGCATTGCGGGGGCGCGAGTTATAGTTAGCTGAACTAACTATAACAGGGGAATTTCTAGGGTTTTGTACGAGGGAAATGTCCAGCTAACTATAACGCCCCTGAAACCTTTGGTTTTTTCAGTGAATTTCTAAGGTTTTTTAAATGCCAATTCCTAACTATAACGCCCCTGAAACCTATGGTTTTTTCAGTGAATATATATATATATATATATATTCACTGAAAAAAACATGGGTTTCACACACGTTATAGTTAGGAATTAGCATTTAAAAAACCTTAGAAATTCAATGAAAAAACCAAAGGTTTCACACATGTTATAGTTAGCTGGACATTTCACTCGTAAAAAACCAATGAAATTCCCCCGTTATAGTTAGTTCAGCTAACTATAACTCGCGCGCCCGCAATGCACTGCTGATGACGTCACATATTACATCACTCATGACATGGTCAGTGACATCACTCATGACATCACTGATGACATCTCAAATGACATCACTGATGACATCACTGATGACATCATCCTTGTGATAGAGTGGCAGACCTCCTCTTCCCCTAATATAACCTTTGATACACACATTCAAAAATAGAAATTAAAATTTTAAAAACAATGGACATACCAATACCAGTTACAACAACCTATACAGTAATTCTAAGATCCACATACACATCCACTCATTCACCAACAGTCCTATACAGTCACTCATACATGTACTCACTCATCATATGTACTCATACACCTATACATCCTGTTACACAATGCCACTCATCCATAGAGGTACTCACACACATAGTCACTCATGCTAAAAAAGAATCAAACATACATTTACTTGCATATACAGTTAAACACACACCACCACACTTACTTCTACGGAAACTTACACATACTTAGTCTTTTAAACAATCACTTATAGAAACACATACTTATTCATACAGGAACTCTTTCAATCTCTCACTCTCACATATACTCGCTTATATACACCAATAGTCACATATACTAGTTTAAAACATATGTAGTTACTCATAAAGACACTATTGAGACAGTCATTCACTCACTAACACACCCATACACTCACTCATCCACCCATAGAGTCCTGCACACATGCTGTCTTCAACACATACAAAGAGTGAGTCATTCATTCATGCACCTATGCACTACGTAATACCCCCACCGAACCATGCAGACACTGAGACTGATACTCATAAAACCAACTAATAACCTATATAGACACCCATGTAGCTACTCACCAACCCATGCAGCCACTTATACACAAAGTGAGAGACTGATACAGATATTTACATATTTAAACATTACTCACTAAGCCATGTATTCACTATGATACACTTAATCAGTCAGTTACACAATCAATTTTTCAAAAACAAATCATCCATTTAGACACTTATATACCCATTTATTCTTCCATCGACCTTGAGATATACATATATAAAACATATTTAATTTTCAGAAACACACACATTCACTGGATGATGTCATCAGTGATGTCATCAGTGATGTCATTTGAGATGTCATCAGTGATGTCATGAGTGATGTCACTGACCATGTCATGAGTGATGTAATATGTGACGTCATCAGCAGTGCATTGCGGGCGCGCGAGTTATAGTTAGCTGAACTAACTATAACGGGGGAATTTCATTGGTTTTTTACGAGTGAAATGTCCAGCTAACTATAACATGTGTGAAACCTTTGGTTTTTTCATTGAATATATATATATATATATATATATATATATATATATATATATATATATATATATTCACTGAAAAAACCATAGGTTTCAGGGGTGTTATAGTTAGCTGGACTTTTCACTTGTACAAAACCATTGAAATTCCCCCGTTATAGTTAGTTCAGCTAACTATAACTCGCGCGCCCGCAATGCACTGCTGATGACGTCACATATTACATCACTCATGACATGGTCAGTGACATCACTCATGACATCACTGATGACACCTCAAATGACATCACTGATGACATCACTGATGACATCATCCAGTGAATGTCTGTTTTTCTGAAAATTAAATATGTTTTATATATGTATATCTCAAGGTCGATGGAAGAATAAATGGGTATATAAGTGTCTAAATGGATGATTTGTTTTTGAAAAATTGATTGTGTAACTGACTGATTAAGTGTATCATAGTGAATACATGGCTTAGGGAGTAATGTTTAAATATGTAAATATCTGTATCAGTCTCTCACTTTGTGTATAAGTGGCTGCATGGGTTGGTGAGTAGCTACCTGGGTGTCTATATAGATTATTAGTTGGTTTTTTGAGTATCAGTCTGAGTGTCTGCATGGTTCGGTGGGGGGTATTACGTAGTGCATAGGTGCATGAATGAGTGACTCACTGTTTGTATGTGTTGAAGACAGCATGTGTGCAGGACTGCATGGGTGGATGAGTGTGTGTATGGGTGTGTTAGTGAGTGAATGACTGTCTCAATAGTGTCTTTATGAGTAACTACATATGTTTTAAACTAGTATATGTGACTATTGGTGTATATAAGTGAGTATATGTGAGAGTGAGAGATTCAAAGAGTTCCTGTATGAATAAGTATGTGTTTCTATAAGTGATTGTTTAACCCCTTCCCCGCTCATGACGGAACCGTTCCGTCATGAGCCACGGTTGCCGTGTACTCATGACGGAACGGTTCCGTCATGCCACGACCGTTGGCGGCCGCTCCGCCCACGCGGCGCTGTTTCCCCGCCTGTGCGGGGGGACAACGCAACTGGGTGGAGTCATGACGGAACCGTTCCGTCATGAGCACAGCTCAACCGTGGCTCATGACGGAGCGGCTCCGTCATGAGCACAGCGCCACCGCGCTGCCCCCCCGCACCCTCCCCGCGCCGCAGCGGAATTCCCGCCGCGGCGAAGGTGTTAAAAGACTAAGCATGTGTAAGTTTCAGTAGAAGTAAGTGTGGTGGTGTGTGTATAACTGTATATGCAAGTAAATGTATGTTTGATTCTTTATGAGCATGAGTGACTATGTGTGTGAGTAACTCTATGGATGAGTGGTATTGTGTAACAGGATGTATAGGTGTATGAGTACATATGATGAGTGAGTACATGTATGAGTGACTGTATAGGACTGTTGGTGAATGAGTGGATGTGTATGTGGATCTTAGAATTACTGAAGAGGTTGTTGTAACTGGTATTGGTATGTCCATTGTTTTGAAAATTTTAGTCTCTATTTTTGAATGTGTGTATCAAAGGTTATATTCGGGTGAGAGGAGGTCTGCCACTCTATCACAAGGATGATGTCATCAGTGATGTCATTTGAGATGTCATCAGTGATGTCATGAGTGATGTCACTGACCATGTCATGAGTGATGTAATATGTGACATCATCAGCAGTGCATTGCGGGCGCGCAAGTTATAGTTAGCTGAACTAACTGTAACGGGGGAATTTCAATGGTTTTGTACAAGTGAAAAGTCCAGCTAACTATAACACCCCTGAAACCTATGGTTTTTTCAGTGAATTTCTAAGGTTTTTTAAATGCTAATTCCTAACTATAACGTGCCTGAAACCTATGGTTTTTTCTGTGAATTTCAAAGGTTTTTTAAATGCTAATTTCTAACTATGCCTACAGAGATAGGACATGTGAAGAAAGAAGAAAAAATGCACAGAAAGAAAAAAAAGAAGTGCAGAAAGAAGCAACAGAAGTCCTCAAAGACGAAGAAAAGTGCAGGAAGAAGGATAACGTGCAGAAAGAACAAAAAGAAGAGCAGAAAGAAGCCTTGTTGCAAAATCATCCTGTACCCTCAACTTTTTCAGACGGATACTGGTGGTAACTGAGTCTGACTAACCAGTCCTAGAGCCAGTGCTATGTTAAAAGACACTTAGAATACAGTGAAAACACCTACAAACACTAGGGAACATTATGCGTTGGGGTCCCCCTGTGATTAGCATGACCTCCTCTGTAAGCCCCTAGTATATAATAGGGCAGGGGGATTAAAACTACCTCTTAAAGCAGGCCACAGGGCGTTTTTGCACACGTTAACTCAGGCCCCGTCCCCTCCCTTCACCACTGTGTAAACACGCCCTGTGTCCATTTTTAGTTGGGAGATTAAGTTCATTTGAATCCTGAGGGTCCCTAGGGTCCAACTAGCCCACTAGGTACCTCCAATAAGTGCCACAGAGCTGCGTTGCAGAGAGGTGTAAAAAGTGGCACAGCCTGGACCACCTCTCTGCAATGCAGCTCAGTGGCGCTTACTGGAAGCACTTGGTGGGCTAGTTAGCCCCCAGGGGCCCTCAGTATTGAAGGGAAATTATATCCCCAATTTAAAACGTGCCATAGTGCGTGTTTGCACACGTCACCTCAGGCCCCGTCCCCTCCCTTCACCACTGTGTAAACGCGCCCTGTGGCTGTTCTAAGTTGAGAGATTAAGTCCCCTTGAATCCTAAGGGTCCCTAGGGTCAAACTAGACCACTAGGTACCTCCAGTAAGCGCCACAGAGCTGCGTTGCAGAGAGGTGTAAAAAGGGGCTTGGCCTCAGAACACCTGTCTGCAGCGCAGCTCCCTGGCGCATACTGGAGATGCCTGTTGGGCTAGTTGGCCCTCAGGGACCCTCAGTATTGAAGAGGAATTAATTCCCCAACTTACAACTCGCCAGGGGGCGCGTTTGCAGAGTTCTGCAAGGAGGGGGCGTGGCCTCCGGCACAATGCCAGTCTTTTATTTATTTTAATTTTTTAAGAAGGGGGGCTGTGTGGTTCCCCTTCTTATTCTAATTTATTGGCCCTGATGACCCCATCCCCCAGGGCCTGTCTCCTAATTATATTTTGTTGACCCCAATCCCCAGGGCCGGCCACTGTTTTTTATTATTTTAAAAAAATATATATTTATAGACACACCTAGGACATGCTGGACAAACCGTACGTACCTATCACCATGACGATTTGAGTGATATTCATTAAAATGCGACTATGCATACAATGAATCCACGTGGAATGTATTTACACCACTAGTGAGCCTCTGACATGTCTGATGCCCTACCGTGCCTAATCCCGGTAGACACCCTTGTCGTTTATTTATACAAACATGGGTAGCTATTGACGGGCACATTTAATACACATGCACACCAAGCCATTCAAAGGGGATTCGACAAAAATCCGACCAAAACTATGTAAGAAACCCCCCTCACGGTTAATATAACACACATCCACTGCCGGAAGTGTAATACTTTTTATTTTACTCTCTGGAAAGGGGACGAACATCACTTGAGAGTCACAGCGAGCTCCTGGCAGAGCCCAATGTTGTGTTACACCCACCATTGCCTGCCGAGTGCCACACACCTCTGTGTTGTATTCTACCAGCTAGTGCATATGCTATGACACTCTCTAGCCCATGTGCACTGTAACACCACCCCGTGAATATGTCATGCCACACTTGTCTTCGCACGGGTTATATTGCCCCATCTAACGTGCCTTCCTCGATGCCTATGTTATAACGCACAGTGCTATGTCATACATATTACAATCTGGGATCCATATCTTTGTCACAGTGCATATGCAACGTTACACTCCCCAGCACATATTTTATATTACAACTTTAGAGACTAGTTAGGTTACACAACACTGCCCTGTGCATATTACACTCCAAGGCATACATCGCATAGCACACGCTAGTGCTTGTGCTATCTCGCGCTCTCCAATGAATCTGTCATTACGCACAATGTATTGCATATTATATTTCACGCCCGGTTCATCTTATATCACACTTTTAGGTGCATAGTTTATACCATACACTATATCTAGTTTTCATTTTCAATCGTGCTCTCAGGACTATGTTCTATATAACACTGTGTTCACCTACCCTTTCACGGGCATTACATTTTGCGATAGGGGGTGGAGGGTCAGGGGGTGTTTCTGCCAAGTGAGCCCGGAGTCACAGTCACAAACGTCCTCTTCTTCCTGAATAAAAGTGAGATTATGCTGCATACTTGTTCATATTTTAAGTAGTTCGCACAGACACACGTTTTAAAAACAATAAAGTTCCTAATACCCGCCTTCTCTGAACAGTTAGCTTGCTGCCCCATCCCCCTCCTCCCTATCCTCTGTTGTGTGAATCCATGGACTAGCCTCCTCCCTCCTGCCATGCATGGTCTGATGTGCTGCCACTGCCCTCAATTTAGTATGATGTACCAGTCCCCTCCTCCTGCCCTCCATTGCCCAATTCTATGCCCCATCATTGACCTCCTGCTTAAACTCTGTGCTTAGCTTGCTGCCCCTATTCTCCTTCCCCCTGCCCTCCGATGTCTTTGTGCATGCCCCTGCTTCATCCTTTTTGCCCACCATGTTCCATGAACCTGCCACTCCTATCTACTCTGAGTGTTCTGTTGAGCTGCCACTCCCCTCCCACCTGCCTAGCATTGTCAGATGACTGTAACCTGTCCCTGCCACCTCCACCCTGCCTGTCCACATGCCATGCCCCTATCCTCTTCCTCCTGTCCTACATGGTCCATTGTACTGCCACACCCTTCTGCCCTCCCTGGTCTGTTGTGCTGCAACTGCTCCTCCTGCCTGCCCCATGCGGTCTGTTGTGAGGCCCCTTCCCCTGAACTTTCTTGTCTGTGCACAGGTCCTGACCCTCCCTTCTATCCTCCATCGTCCTTTGTGCATGCCCCTGCACCCTCCTTCTTGCCCATCATAGCCATTGTGCTGCCACTAACCCTCCCACTTGCCATGCATGGTCTTCTATGCTGCCATGCCCCCTCCCACCTTCCCTGTGTGGTCAGTTAGCTGCCCCTGACCCCCTCCCACCTTCCCTCCATGGTCTGTGTGTATGCCATCACAGTCTCACTGTTGCTCTTCATGGTGTGTCTTGCTTCTAGTGCCCATCCTGCCTGACCTCCATGGCTATCTTGCTGCTCCTGCCCTGCCCCCTTGCCCCCAGCCCTCTGTTAACATGTGCAGACCCCTACTCCCTCCCTCCTGGCTTGTCTGTTCCATTGTAATGCCCCTGATCTGTCCCTCCTGCCCTTTATGGTCTGTTATGCTGCAGCTTTCTCTCCTGTCTGTCCATTATGGTCAGCTAGCTACCATTGCCTCTTGCCCCTCTGTTCTCTGTTCTCCATGTGCATGGTCCTGTCCCCTCCCTCTTGCTTTCTATGGATTGTTGTGCTGCACTCCCGTCCCGCATGCCCTGTGTGGTGTATTGTGCTGCTGCAAACCCTGATGCCTGCCCTGCAGGGTCAGTTTGGTGCACCTCTCCATGCCCCTCCTGTCCTCTGTTATCCAAGTCCATGTCCCTACCCCATTTCCTTCCATGATCCAATGTACCATACTTGCGAACATTTTGAACTTGGTAAGAGGGAGATTTTGAAAAAAAACTGGGGTATTGATTTTCCCCTTTGAGTTACATTGAAAAAGAGGGGATTGTAGACAGGAGACAGATCAAATAAAGCCCATTTGAGCTTAAAAACATTGGACGTTTCCTGGCTGACTCGGGTCTGTTGGCATGTATGGTTGTACTACCATTGCCTCTTCCTTCTGCCCACAATGGTCTATTACATTGCCACAGCTTCTCTTGCAAGTCCTGTATTGTTGGTTTGTTGCCCCTGCCCCCTTTCCACTGCCCTCCATAGTCTGTTGTGCTGCCACGGCCCTTCCTGCCTGCTCAGTGTGGTTAAATTGTTGCCTTTGCACCCTCCTACCTGCCTTCAATTTTCAGAGTCCGTGCCCCTGGCCTCTGCCTCTCAACAGTATCCTAATGAACAACTAGATTGCTAACATTCTATATTTATTACAAAAGTGTGGAACGCCTGACGTCATCTTGATGTAATCAAAACTGTAAAACCTAGAGCATTTCCTTTAGAAATTACATATATGAGAGGGTCTTATTGGCATCAAAATTATGGTTAGTGCTCTAAAAGACTAAAATAAGGACCTATTTTCTGAGTTTTCAAATAGCGACAAAGCACTTTTAAATTATTTGTTATCTTTATGTTTTTTTATCCAGTTGACCACTGGATTAAATGTTGCACTTAGGGGAGAGGATGTGGTGTTACTTCCAGAACTGCAGACTTTGCAACTGGGGAACCAGGTTGGAGTTTCTGCTTCAGCTCGACATTCTGTGATTCTGGTCAAATCACTTAGTCTCCCCATGTCTACAACCAAAATGAATTTGTTCTTGTGTGATGTAACCAATGCTCATGTAAATCACTCCAATACCTGACAAGTCTGCACTATATAACACTGCAAAAACACAAAATAATAAGTGTTTTGCACACTTCTGTCATTGGGCTATATTTGGGCTACATCTGGGTGATTTTGGGCTACATTTGGGCTCTTTTGTCTCCGGTGGCCATCTTGGGAGATTTATTTGTTATGAAGTTTCCTAATTTCCTCATGTACTGCAGTCTCCTCAGTAGGAAATGCTTTCAGTTTTTTACTTTGATTCCATCATGAAGGTATTCAGATATGTCACACATTTGCCATAAATTCTGAATGTTAGCACTCTAGTTGCTCATTAGATCACTGTAGCAAAACTACTGTTCACCATGGGAGTCTGCTCCTGGTATTAAAAGTGCATGTTTCAGTCTGCATGTCAGAATTTTTTAATGAAATAGAAGAGGATTTGAGAAGTCACACAAAATGTGCCCTCATTTTCTTTCTTCAGCATTAATCATAATTTCTATGGCAAAATGAACCCCCTCATTGTGTTCCTTTTTAAATTAAATGATTTAAGTGTTACCAGTTTATTCCAATCAAGATGGCTTCAGGTGTGCCATACTTTTGTCATAATGAAGACAGTAAGCGCTCTACTTGTTTTTAAGAACACTCTGGGACATTCTGTCATTGGGCTATACTTGGGCTACATCTGGGTGATATTTGGGCTACATTTGGGCTCTTTTGTCTCTGGTGGCCATCTTGGGAGACTTATTTGTTATGAAGTTTCCTAATTTCCTCATTTACTGCAGTCTCCTCAGTAGGAAATACTTTCAGTTTTTTACTTTGATTCCATCAAGAAGGCATTCAGATGTGCATTTGCCATAAATTCAGAATGTTAGCACTCGTTTTGCTCATTAGATCACTGTAGTAAAGCTACTGCTCACCAGGGAAAACTGCTGCTGGTATTGAAAGTGCATGTTTCAGTCTGCATGTCAGAATTTTTTAATTAAATAGAAGAGGATTTGAGAAGTCACTCAAAATGTGCCCTAATTTTTCTTTCTGCAGCACTAATCATACTTTTTATGGAAAAATGAACCCCCTCATTTTGTTCCTTTTTAAATTAAACGTTTTAAGAGTTACCACTTTAATCCAAGCAAGATGGCTTCAGGTGTGCCATACGTTTATCATAAGTAGGACTGTTAGCGCTCTAGTTGTTCTTTGGAACACTCTGGGAAGCTGCAGTAGAACACAAAGGAATCAACTGACAGTCTCTGCCCTTGTTGGATGTACATGTTTTACTGAGAATGTCAGACTTCATTCTCACATGACTGAGAAAGATAATGTGAATTTACAGAAAATAATCTCTCAGTTTAGCTTATAGATCACCTTCCAAACCTATGTGGGAAAAGCATGAGAAAATATTTTTCTCTCAATCATGATATCCCAGCAGAAGGCTTTTTCACATGGTGAAATCACCTTAGAACATACCACAATTCCTAAAATGAGTATGGTACCATCAACAAATGATTTATAATGTAACTAAAGTCTTAAAAACTTCTATTAACTGCAATGCTTTTTAATGAGGTGCTATCATGAATATTGGTCCCAAGATGGCTGCCAACACTTCTTGGATGAAGTGCTGACAGCCAATCAAATCTAAGGATGAGATGTGTGGTTAGGCTCCGCCCACATATATATATGATTTTACTTTTGATTTTCTCAGGAACTACTGAACAGATTGACACCAGACCTGCAAAAGGCACTTCCCTGACCTGAGGACTACCTCTCTGCCAAATTTCAAGTAATTCTGTTCAGCCGTTCGGGCTGTACCTTGGACTAAAGGTCCCTATGGAAAATTGCATGGGGAAAACGCGTTTTGGGACCCCCCTTTTTTCTCAGCCCCCACTTGACGAATCCCCCCGAGACGTTCAGGGTAGGAGCGGAGCGGAGCGCCCCACCTATTTTGAAAATTTCGCGAGGATTCGTCAACCGGCGCCAAAGTTATTCCAAATAGAATGTTGCGGATTTCCTATGGAAACACGATCCTAACTATAACTATCTACTGGCGACCGCCAGTAGATAATATATATATATATATACCAAAGTTTATTTTGATCCTCGAGTTAACTTAACATGACTTCAGGCCCCAACTGAAAAATGGTGTTTTAGCCTTGTTGGAAGTCTGTTTATTTCTTCTACAGGTGTGTTTTTTCTTGCTTCTTGTTAGCTAGAGAATATTTTTTGTTTTATTAGACAACTGATAGTGAGACTTGTGGGAAGAAAGTTGGCAGCAAACTTGGAGAAATAATGGTCAAAGAAAGCCTTCTGTTTACCGTGTACCGGGAGGATGAGGTGCCCAAGGCTGCCAGCTGCAAGCTTGAACTCAAGGAGATGGGAACTTAAGGGAGGGTGCCAACTCCCCACAACCATAGCAATTTGATTAGTTCTTGGTGGTGAGAAGAGAGATATGGATGTTTATATATAATTGGTGTTCCCGTAGTTAGCCAGACTTTTTCTTGACTTTGAGAGGGAATACATCTTTTTCTCTCTGAACTTCTTCGTGTGTAAAGCTTCATGCTGAACACTTCATTATTTCGTTAAACTTCTGCAGGAGTTCTATTCTGTGCTGACACCTTCTATGCTCTCTGAATAGAATTCTCCATCAGAAGATTGTTGGAAAATGGTCCTCTATGCAGTGTCACCCCAAACATTCTGCCTACCTCCTCTACTTTTTCTGACCTCTTTGTATTGGCTTTAGGGCTCAGAGCACTTTACCACTTATCACCAGTGCTATAGTGCATGTGTTCTCTACATAAAGTGTGGTAACATTGGCTTAGCCACAATTGGCATATTTACTTTACTTATAATATACTAATAAGCTTTAGATAGTAAAGTGCACTACATGTGCCCGGGTATATAAATTAAAAGCTACTAGTGGGCCAGCAGCCCTGGCTGTGCCACCCACTTAAGTAGCCCTTTGAACATGTGGCAGCCCTGCCATTGCAGAGCTTGTGTTTGCAGTTTAAAACTACCAAGTCAACCTGACAAGTTAAACTTCAAACCTTCCTTTTGAATACTAATAAGTCACCCCTAAGAGTAAGGTGCAGTGTCTGTAAAAAGTAGGACATGTACTTTTAAGTTTACCTTATTACATTTTATAAGTGTCATCTTTAATTGGGAAGACGTAAGTACCCCAAGTCTGGTGTCTCTGGAATCACAATGTGAAATTTCAACTTATGGTGATGTCAGATTTTAAATTTCAATTCTGAAAATGAGACTTTTAGAAAGTTTACATTTTCTTACTGTTGCCATTTGGTGCCTACTGTCTGTCTCTGATTACTTGTCTGGGCCTCAACATTTTGTAGGACAAGAAGAAGGAATAACCTTGGGCGGAGGACCCCTGGCTTTAATCAACACATTTGCATCATTGAGGGACTTGAATGATATTGATTGACTACAAAAAGGTGAGGACTTGGGCAGAGTTATTGATACTCGATCTGAATCCACTGGTATAGTAGGGAGGAGAGTGGAGACCAATTTGGGGATAAAAACACAAACAGAGTGTAGGGATCAAAGTCAGCTGGGCCCAGATAACACAGAGAGGGCTATCACTGCATCTTTTATTTCCCCGCCTGTTGGTTCCATGGGGGGGTGCATTCTGGGCGACATAAAATAATCTCATGGAATGTAGCGGGTTTGTCCAGCAAGCCAACGGACGTGCAATGGCTTCTCTACTTCAGAGAATTTCATATAATATGCCTGCAGGAAATGTGGGAGCCAGAAAATTACTTCTTTATTGAAGGATACAAAACTTTCTTCTGCCCAGCAGTAAGATAGGGCTCAGGGAGAGCAAGGGGGGCCCTTAATTATGTTTATAGACCTGAAAATTCATGGTAGAGGGAAGAATCTGGCATGGGACTAGGACGTCGCCAAGGACTTACATCCTTCAACAACATGTATAGGCTAGTTTTAATACATTTTTATAATGCAAAATCACACTTGCAGGGATCCACTAGCCTTCAAGATTTAAATACTTGGTTGGAGCAAACACATGAGGCAGGGCAGACAGTCACAACTGATCCTAATCGATGATTTTAATTGTCATCTGTGTCCAAACATGAGGGTGACTCACTGTGAATGGTCGTACTGGACATTAAGAGAGGGACCACACTTGGAGCATAGCTGGCAGGGTGGTATCTGAATGGTCTTTTAAACACATATGGTTTATCACACACGTTGGATTTGATTGCCATCCAACTAGACACAATTTTCCCCCCAACTTTTAAAGGGAGAGAATGTTAATAAATTATCTATTTTATTTTTGTTTCCCTCACATTGAAAAGGTGTATATCCTTTTTTAACATTCATTTTAGTGCATTTAGTGACCATAATCCGGTGACTTTATCACTTATTGCCTCACACCATCTTCCAGTACCACACAGAGTAGTTGAGGATACGACGATTGCCGCAACTGATCAAGGCAGGCGATTACACTGGGTTCAGGGAGACACTGTTGCTTTTAACACTTCTCTGTTTAACAGAGGAAAGCAAGTTATTCTGAAATGTCTAGACCTAGAGGTGCAAGGGGTAGAACTAGTGGAGGCCTTTAGGGATTTTGCACAGTTAGTAGATAGCTTACTGAAAGCACCCGCTTATTCCCCTAGTATGAACGCACCGAGATGGTTTGATGGTCATTGTTCTCGGGCCCTAAGAGAGTTAAAAGCAGCCTACAAGCAGTACCCGAGGGATAAGGATCAGGTGGCGGCCTGTCGTAAAAGCTATACGCTAGCCGTCAAGGGGCGAAAGGGACAACAACAACAGAAAGCCTTGGAGGAGTTAATAGAGGCAGCGGAGCTAAAGAATTCTACTTATTTTTGGAGGGTCATTATCAACCCATGTTTCAAAGTCTCGAATACCCCAGGGCTAAGCCATAACATCCTACCTGATCAAAGGCAGGAGCACTTTCAGGGTTTGTATAACCACCGCTATAGAACAGCACAACCTCAGGCCCCTAACCCGGAGCAAAGAACCAACCCCCTTATATTCTCTCTGGACGAGGTGGAAACAGAAATAGAGGGTCTCACGCAGAACAAGGCGCCGCGCCCAGATGGGATCCCACCAGACCTCTTCTGATATAATACAGAGGTATGGGTGCTGCTACTAGTGAGGGTATTAAATGCAGCAGTAACATCGGTAATGCCAGCATCATGGTCCACTGCCACTATTGTTTCAATTTTTAAGAAAGGAGATAGGGACAGTCCACATTGCTATCTCCCCATATCTCTCATTGATGTGTCTGTGCAGGTTTTGGGGCAGGATGTTCTAAATAGGTTGATGGAATGGGCAGAGGTCAATGAATCATAACAGATGCCCAATACGGGTTCCGACCTAGGAAATCTACCATAGACTAATGCCTCAATCTTGATCTTATCACTGCTAAATACACACTAGCTAAATCAGGGGCGCTGTATTTAGCATTTATGGATCTCACTGCAGCCTTTGACTGAGTGAACCGCCGCAAACTATGGACACTCATGGGAGAGTTTGGGGTGCAACTTGCAATAATTAACATTCTAACGTCCCTACACTCTAATACCACAGCAGTAGTCAGATACATATCGGAGGGGAAGATCACAGACCATTTTAACTAATTTGGTGGGCTTAGACAGGGCTGTATATTAGCGCCGTTTTTGTTTACATTATATTTCAACGGCCTCGATTCTGCCCTGATGGCCATACATGCAGATACCCAGAGGATAGAGCAGGTACAAGAGCGGTTCCTGTTCTGCTTTATGTAGATGATGCGGTACTCCTTGCTCGCACCCAAAAGGGTCTGCATCTTTTAAGAGACGGTTGCGTGACCTTCCTGAATAATCTGGATCTGTCCTCCAATGTAGTCAAATAATACATTATAGAAATCGGGAAGAAGTCCAGTAAGCCTCACAAGTACACAATAGGCACACACATCTTGGGGAAAGTACCGGCCATCTCATATTTGGGCATTTTATTTGATGGACAATTGAATTTTACTCATAGAGTAGGCCGCTGGTCACCAGGAATGGTTTTAAAGTTATACAATTCCATCTGCTGCTCTAAAGGTTTATATGGAAGTGAGGTTTGGGGATTTAAGGAGGTTAATAAGTTGCAAACTGAAGATAATAATTATTTTAGGTGCTTGCTGAAAGTTCCTCAAAGTACCCCTGCGTGCATTGTGCACGAAGAATTGAGGTCTAAATACATTTCTGATATGGTGGCCGTTAAACCCCTACTGTATTGGGCAAAGATCTGGGCAAATGAAGAGGTTGGTTTTAATAGACTGGTAAACCAGGACTGTCTCTCCCTTGACCATGCGATAAAAATTTTGGGGTTAAAATATGTAAAGGATACCTTCTACACACTAGCGTGTGCAGATCTGCTCACTCTCCCGGACTAGTTGGGAACTCAGGAAAAGGTACATATTAAAGACTTGTTTTTTGAGTATGTTACAATGTAACATGAGGATAGTGAGCTTCCATCTTTTAGTCAAGTCAACGCAGGGCACAGAACCATATTTATTTCTCATAACTAGTGCACATGACAGATTTTTACTTACTCGTTTTAGATTAAACTTATTTCATCATCTATTGGCTGTACCTGCCAGTTTTATTGTGAATATAGAACATAGAGGACCCTGTGGCTGCGACAATAGGTCTCCACAGGACAGCTTACATTTTGTCCTACCCTGTCTGCACTATGCCTATCCCAGAAGAATGTTCCTGAAGAGTCTTTAAAGACGGCTTAGATTTAAACAGGCATGTGTTGCCTTGTTGTTTTTAAAATTGTCATCAGATATTTTTACACTCTTCTGTGTTTCCAACTTTTCAAGAACTACGAGGGGTGCTTGAAGCCCAGAAGAATTCCTGCCATTTTTGCTAAAAGTATTAGCTGAGTATTTTTATTGTTCTTATGCATTTTAAACTTATATCAAAATGTGTTGGATGCATGTTGATATTAAGTGATAATTGGGGGATAAGGATAGTATATAAACTTGGTTTTATCATGTATGTGGCTGCATCTGTGAAGACTACCTTCACCTGATGTTTGTACATTTTAAGGTGTTTCTTTTATGGTCATATTTTTGTATGCTGAATAAAGATTATTATTATCATTATTACTTGTCTAGGGTGGGCAATAGCTGGGCTTTGTGTATTCCACACACAAAGGGAGCTTAGGTGAGACTTGATGTGTCCTCCTGGGCGCATGGGAGGGAGGAGCCGGGCACAGCCTCACACTTATATCTGAATAGGTTGTGCCCTGTCCACACCCAAAAAGGTGCTTAACCCTCTGTAGTGACATGCAGCCAGTGCAGGAAGGCAGGACCTATGTGCACTTCAAAGACCCTTCTTTGTTGTCTCCCCCACTATAAAGGCACAATAGGGTATGAGTACCAGACCTCTGCCACCACCAACTCAAGACATCTTTAGACCTGTACCACCGTGGCAGGAAGAAAAACTGCTGTGCCGGAGGACTGCTATTCTGCTGCACTGCTGCTCTGGAAGAATTGCTGCCTTGCTGTGTTGCCCTGCTGACTGCTGTTCTCTCTTGCTTGGATGCTAAATATTTGACCTACATAATTGAACCCAAAGTAACTTCAAGGGCTGAACTCCTGCTCTGACGTCTCAGGGAAATAAAAGACTTCCAACCATCCTTATTCTGCACCAGGACCATTGGAAGCGGGAAACAATGTTTCCTCTGCTGTGAGAGCAGAATCTACACATTGCTGGTATTGTGGGAGCACAACTGGCACATCGTACTTGGAACTAGTGCACCACCATCAGTTGCTTTGGGAACCACTGCATCACCGCCACTGGAGGGAAAAGATTGCAGCAATTCCTCTACTGCATGGGAAAATCCATTGCATCTCCTTCAGAGCCATCATATTGCCGAACTGGCGATTTGTCTTGAGAACTATTGCCTGGAGAAAATCAACTCATCACCTTGATGCGGGATCAACACCGACGAATCGCTGAACCGTGCATCTTCATTTTTTTTTCTACACACTTTTTTACAGTTTATTTTAACATTTATACTTCAAGTTCTAATTATAGAATTATTGTAATTTTGTTTTATTTATTAACTGTAGCTACATTTCCAGCCTGGAGTGGAATTGTTGTGTGGTGCTTTCACTGTTTGAAGTGTTTCACAAATACTTTTCACATTGCTTCTTAAGTTAATGCTGACTGCTCCGTGCCACATACCAGAGGGTGAGCACATGTTAATTTAGGATGTGTTTGTGATTTACACAGATTATGATTGTGGTCACTGTTTGACCAGGGCTTTAACACCAGTCAACTAGGAACTCAATTTCGAACAATGATTTAATCCCCAATTTATGTTTAGATTAGGAAAGGGGAGTTTCTTAATGGAACACCTGATTGCTACAATTTGCTTTATTTTTGTTGTGGTTGTCACCTTTCTGTATCTCATTTTATTACGATTTAACTTACTGGCATATTTCAGTGTCCAGACTTTATTGTTATATCTAGTGATTTTATTTATACTTTCTATATACATTGAGTGGACCAACATTCTAAAATAAAATCATTTTGTCAGGAACATTGATTAATGGTCCTTATTGGTTAATCTCAAATGTTGGCAACATATTTATTTTAGATGTTATCTCCCTTACAGTGCTTCAAGTCAACTAACAGAAGTCCATACGGCCAAGGAGCAAATATTTTCAATGATTTGACAAAGAGATTGAGGTGTAGATACCAATGCAGCATTAAAAGCAAATGAAAAGGGGGCCCCATTAATCTGTTTTTATAAAATAAAATTTAATAAATGTTTGAACTTTAAAAATTGAAACAAGCATTCAAGCAGAATCAACCTTGTTCGGGTGGACAAGGCATTATAGCTTAGTGCAAAGTTGAAGGTGCAATACATATATTTTTAAAATGTATGAGTGAATTATCACATTGTAAGCATTGGAACACATATCTTAAACGTTTGTTAAATGCAGGTAATATATAAAACATAATAGCAAGCATTTTTCTACTCAAAAAATGTAATCAAACTTAAACTGCAAAAAGGTGGGAAAAGTATCAGTAGATGTTGCTATACTAATAAATCACACTATATAGCATATACATTGTAGATGAACTTCATTTGTAAATGCATATTGAAATCCAAATAATATCTGCTAATTAACTGTGCTGTTTTAAGATACCAAGGTAATTTCAATAGTAAAACCAACTAAGGCAGGGCCATATTATCAAAGGACGGCGTTAAAATTATTGCCGCTTTAGTGGCAGGAAACGGCCGCTAAAGCGGCGATAATGGGCTTGATAATATGCCCTTGTGAATTCCCATAGAAGCTCATGTTCCTATGAGAATTCGCAAGGGCATATTATCAAGCCCATTATCGCTGCTTTAACGGCAGTTTCCTGCCTCTAAAGCTGCGATAAGTTTAACGCCGTCCTGATAATATGGCCCCTAGTATCTCCATAAAGGTCAGTGAGAGCAGGAACACTGCATCATGGCCACTTCAGTGAACAGCCCAAAAGATGCACACAGCTGCAATGTAGTATGGAAAGAAACGTGGTACACAGTCAGATAAGGATACCCAAAACACTTGAAATTACTGAATATTGTCATGTCCATGCAGAATCAACCATTGAATGGTGCCAGTGGTGGAATTGTGCTTGAGAATACTTGCACTTCAATAATCCACAAATGGTTTCAAAACAGATGAAGGGCATCTTTAAATACTTACCACAGAGTGTGGAAAAGGTGGAGATGGTAAGACGGATGCAAATCTTCACAATTATCCAGATTCCTTACCAATTACAATGTGAGCTTCTACCCTAATGAATCACTTGTGCAGCAATTCAAGGTCCTTCTGACTGTCCAATAAGTATCTAAGCATATCCATGTCAATGAATCAACAGTCCTCCTCATCTGTGCATCACACTGTGTGAGACAAAAGTAACTGAGAGCCAAGGTGAATATTCCTCATTTCGACACAGCATTAAGGTTTTTTTACATGGCCCACTTGTGTTGTCAAGTGGTCCAATATGTAGCTTAAGTTGCTGCTGTTTTGTGATTTAAGCCCAAATGAATCATTGTGCAGGTTGTAAACACTGGACTAATTCTGTGACCTGTATTTTTCAAAGCCACTGTGGAATTTTGTAAACTGACCTTTGTAATAAGAGGTTGGTTCCTTAAATTCTGATTTGGAGACGGTTGCATACCGACCCAGCTCATTAATATTCATGCGGCACTTCAAAACTTGCAGGTCAGTCCAATACTGTTATTTTGTTTAAATAAACTAAATAGTTTTAAAACACAAAAAAAAAAATCCCAGTTTTTCTTTAAAGGAGCTATCTTTTAACAAAGAACACCTTTTTTTGTAAGTTTAAATTTACTCCCCCGAAACTTTTACAAAACATCAGAAAGGGGAAGGAGACAAAAGGGCACCACCTTCCCTTTGTGAATGATTTACTACCTGAGCTTGGTTGTTGATAACTTTTCTAATGTTTGCGATCAAATAATGGCTAGAAACCTTTGATACATCTGATACAGAATCACTATTTGGAAGTGATAAGCATGACCCATACTTTCCAAATTGCTATTCAGTATCCAGAGGCAGAAGCATTTTCGGACTTCAAAAAATATTTTTGCTTCCTAAAATAAATCTGAAACATAGTGAAGAAATCTTTAGCTTTGCAAATACACAAATGTAGTGAACTGAAGGTTTTCAACCACTAAAAAGATTTGTGAACCTGGCCACTTTATTATTTAAACCAACATGTGTATGCCTTGTATAACACATTATAAAAACGTGAGAAAGCACAATAGCAGATCCATTTTTTCCAATTCAATTCAATTGAAAAGATCTTTATTTAGCTGTTCCAGCCAGACAGGACAAGATAATGACATACAAAACTGTTGCTAATCCATCATTACTAAAAAATTCCACAGTTGGAATAATGTCAGAGAAAATCAAAAACGACAACCAGGCCACAACACAGCAGATAACATCCGCTGGAGACAGGCGCATATAATTTTAATAGATAATCTATCTAGAACATATTCTGGCCTCATGTACACATGGTGTTCAATTTATAATCGTTTGCTGAAACTGATCATCGATAATGACATGGCTTGATCAATATCTTCTTTACAGCTTCTTTCACTTCATTGTTTCTCAGGCTGTATATCACCGGGTTCAGAGCGGGAACCAGCACAGCATGGATGACAGCGACCACTTTGACCTTGTCTTCTGAATCTTTTGAGTGGGGCATGAACTCCATGATCAAGCAGCTGCCGAAGAATAGAAAGACACAAGTGAAGTGGGAGATGCAGGTGGAGGCGGCCCGGTGTCTCCCAGCTGAGGTGCGGATCCTAAGGATGGCTTTGACTATGTGGATGTAGGAGACAATGATAACAAGGAGGGAACCTGCCACCATCATGCCACCAAATATAATCCGTACCAAATCATTTAAGAAAAAGTCTGTACAGGATAGAGGAAGAAGTACAGGCCAATCACAAGCAAAATGATTTATGACATTAGGCCCACAAAAAGATAAGCGATATAAGCAAACAGCATGAATCAGAGAGTGCAGAAAACTTCCTATGTATGACCCTACAATCAATCGTATGCAGAGATGTGTGCTCATGTTGACCGTGTATAACAGTGGGTTGCATATCGCGACATATCGGTCGTAGGCCATTACTCCCAGGAGAAAGAACTCAGCACTGGCAAAGGCACAAAACAGGTAGGTTTGGGCTATGCACTCATTAAAAGAGATTCTGTTCTCCCCAGTAACAAATGCAATCAACATCTTGGGAGAGATAACAGTGGTCATGGAAATATCCACAAAGGACAGCTGTGCAAGGAAGAAGTACATGGGCGTTCGAAGGCGGGAACTGCACCAAACAACAAGCAGGATGCTGACGTTTCCAAGTATAGTGAAGGCGTAGACAGAGAGGAACACTAGTAATAGAAATATTTGCAGATGTGGGTCACCTGTGAGCCCCAAGAGAATGAACTCAGCCACGTTGCTTCCGTTTCCAGGTTTCATGGCTGTTGACAATGCTATTGGTCTTTGTAAAACCAAATGAGAGAAAATATATGAACTATGATAGTTATCGGATTTAACATACATGTCCAAATATTTCTTGAAATTCAGGGTCCTTTTAAGAAACAATTTTTTTCAGCATTGATCAGGTTAGGGTCAATAAAACAAAAGTCTCATTTCAATGAGCCATAGCTAAGGGGTCAAGGACTCAATAAACAAATTATTCAAAATTACTTTAGTGATAAACAGTTTTATTTTTCTAGTAGTTGTGAAATGTTACAGGTTACTATGAGCTCATCCTGGTCCATTGCAGTTTCAAATACATTTATGATCCTTATAGCTTTATAAATGATTTAAGCAATTTGGGACATTTCATTTCATTTTGCGATTCGCAATTGGAGGCTCTCAAAGTGAAATGTACTTGTATGTCTTTTATATATTTAGCATTTCCCAATAGGGTCGCAAGGGACCTGCCTCATTAGTATTCATGAGACAGGTCGCAATTTGTGACCCATTAGGAATGGCAGGCACTCACAGACATTATTGCCTGCTGGGATCGGCATACCACCATGTCTGTAACTGCTTTTTTCAGGAAAGCAGTTTTTTTTAAATGCAGTCCATTTTTCTTAATAGAAGACGGGTCGCATTTAAAAGAGAAAGGTTAAAAGGTTTCTTTGCATTTTTTTTTGAGTGGGCAGGGTCCGTGGGACCTCTACCTGCTCTGAAAATGTTGGTGCCTCCATTCACAAATGGAAAGGGGTATCTTGAGAACCCCTCTCTTTTGCGAATAGCTTACCACCAATCCTACATGCCCCTAATACTCGCTATTAGGAAGGGATACTCTCGGCACGTCCCTTCCCAGTCGTAACTCACAAACCGTATTTTGCGAGTTAGTAATAGTTTACCGACTCACAAAATAGGGATCGTACATTTCAGAAGCCGTTTTAACGGCCACAAGAGAGCGGAATCTATGTTTGTGATTGCAAAAAACTGTTGTACATCTGGGGCCAGTTGTACCAATATTCTTTTTTCTTTATAATCTTTATTTCGACCATTTTAGATCATAAAAGATATACAACAATAAAAGCATTTAAAATAAAGTTAACATTCAAATAAAAGCACAAGCAATTTTGAGAAGGAGCATAAATAACAACGTAGTGCAAAATACAATACATTCAATAGTTCTATTATCCCCAGCCTCAACCTGCTTTATATGTCTTGCTCGAATGTGCCACATTGCTCTTAAAAATTTAGCTACCGCAAACACAACCGGGGGCGAAAGATCTGTTTTTAACACTCTGTATGCATGTAGATAATGCCTAAGACCCAGGTTCTTAAGAAGGGGAACAAGCCAATAATTTCTGGGTCTACAGTATGCTTTACAGAAAAAGATCATATGTAGGTCATCCTCCCGGGTTTGGGTGCATAATGAGCATTGCTCTGATGAGGGGGGATTGGACCACTGCTTCGTAAATGACCCAAGTGGGAGTGAGCTATGTCTCCACTGAAGGAACAATTTTCTGGTGAAGACCGGGCTGATATTGTCAAGAACACTCTCTTGGTGGTACACATCTTTCATTTTAATAAATACGTTAGTAAGAGACCCCTCCTTTGTAGCCCCTATAAGTTTTGATAATTTATATTCATAAAATTCCTTTACCAGGAGTTTCCTAGGGCTCCTACAACACGCGCTCCCTGGGTTTATGCAAAGCTCCGGCCGTCCCAGATTCTCACATGTCTTTTTCACATAGGATAACCATGGGATAAGAGCGGCTTTTGGCAGAGTTAAAATCTCTTGTAGTTCGGACCTATATGTTGCAAGTTCTGGCCTAGCCCACAATCGACGCCAGAAAGTCAACGGTTTGAGTGCCAGCTCTTCACTAATGGGTCTCAATCCCAGGTCCAACCTCAACGGCAAAAGAGGTGTACTTGTCGGAAGGGCTGCCAACTCCCTAATAAAATTGTTTTCAGTGACTAGTAAATTTTGTGTAGAGGTGTGGCCCCATAGTTCCCCACTGTATACTACTGCCCCACGCGCTTGCATTTTATAAATTTGTAGGGCTGGAGTCAAAGGTTTAAAGGACGAAGTATTCCTCAACCTACAGATACCTCCAGTTAATTGAACAAGTCTCAAATTGGCCTTGTTACGATGCGTATCCCAGGACATTGTTTGATTAATGGTGACTCCCAAATACTCAAATGAACATACTCTCTCCAACTTCTGAGTACCTATGATGGGATTAGGCCGGGTGGAATTTGGGGGATTGAGAATCATGTATTTTGTCTTCATTGCATTGATCTCTAGTCCCCGCTCAGTACAAAAGGTTGAAAATCCATCTAAAATTCATTGAATTCCCATGGGGGACTTAGACAGCAGCAGGGTGTCATCCGCAAACATAATAGCGGGCACCCTGCTGCCATTGAGTTTAGGTGCATCGTAGTCGGTCACCCTCAGCAGGTGGTCGATAAACCCGTTGACAAAGAGGCAAAACAGGGTCGGGGCAAGGACACAGCCCTGTCTTACCCCCCTGTCAACCGGAAATCTATCCGTAAGTACCCCATTCCTGCCGCACCTCACACAGTTGCAAAATTTCCCGTGTGCAGTCTTATCAAAATGGAAAGGATATCTTGCGGTATGGCCAGGTCTGCCAAGACGGACCAGAGTCTTGCTCTTGGGACTAAGTCGAAGGCAGCACGCAGGTCCACGAAAACCGTGTACAAGCTGCCACCCTCGATTATTAAGGTCTTTCAGTAAATAAGGTTCAAGCGGAACACCTGGTCCATAGTCGAAACCCCCTTCCTAAATCCTGCCTGATAGGGGCTAAGGATGGAAAAGTCATGAATCCAAGTTTGGAGGCGATGAAGAATCAGCCTACCAAACAACTTCTGGGAGACATCTATAAGGCTGATAGGCCTGTAGTTGGCTGGGAGCAGAGGTGACCCCTTTTTAAAGACCGGCACAATCTCTGCGCCCAGCCAAGTACTAGGCACCTCCATGCCCCCCAGAATAGCATTAAACATGGACAATAGATATGGTGCCCAAACAACTGGTTCCTGTATAAAGAGATCCCCGGGGAGGCCATCCAAACCCGGAGCCTTGCCAAGGGGTAAGGCAAAAATTGCTGCTCTAATTTCAATCACCGTAAAATGGTCTCCAGAATGACATGATGATACAGTGGGCGGTAATTCACCGGGGACCCCAGCCTCCACCCTATAAAGGGACCAGAAATGCTCCTTCCAGGCTTCAGCTGAGATGTTAGGTTCTATAGCCGATGGAAGATCTTCTGAGCCAGTATTTACAATTCTCCAGAATTTGCGGGAGTCCCTATTGGCTAGTGATTTAGTAAGATGCTCCCACTTCTCCTGATCCCACTCAATCTTAGCGTTAAAAATCAATCGCTTATGCTCCCTCCTCCCAGCCTTGATCTCAACTCTGCTATTGCCTTCCTTAATGGCGAATAAAAGGTCTGATTTCGCCTTGCGGCAAGCAGCATTATACCAAGTCTGGCGATTAGTGAGCCCCCCCCCCTTCTTAGGTGGACAGAAGAGGACTTCAGCCAGAGACTTTATCAAGTCATCGTGCGCCAAACGCAATAATTCATAGGTGTCTTTGGGGGTAGAGTTTCCCATTAAGCTACTCACTACCTCCAAAATGGGGATTACCCTGGAGTATAATTCTGCGACTTTCCCTTGATTAGTGGCAAGCTTTTCCCATCTAATTCTCCTTCTATTAGACGTAAGGACCAGCCCCGTGGACGCAGAACCTACCATGACCTTTCTACCCACTAGACCCGGGATCTTATATTGTAACTGGAGCGCATTGTGGTCGCTATCCTCCCTTGTAATTACCTTAAAGTCAATGATTAGCGACCACTGGGAGAGTTGGACCAAGATATAGTCTATTCTTGATTCCCTTCCCTGTTTATTATACGTCCACTTTGGAGGGATATCAGAGTTTACACGGCCATTACAGGCCCGCAAACCATGCTTAAGTGTTAGGGCAGTGACCTGGACCGCAAGGGGTGTCCAAGCTCTAGGTGGGACAGTATATATGGGAGGAACCAACCAAACGGCGTCCTCGTCTCGAGAGGGCCCATGCACTAAGCCCGATAGAGGCACAAATTGTGAATTCAGATCTCCCCCCACCATGAAGGGTATGTCCGGGGAAATGCCATACCAATATTAAGAATAGCGATTACCTAATTGCGATACTCTGTGACTTGCAATCTGAAAATCTCTATTCCTAATGTATGAAACTCATAGAGTTTCATTTAGCCATTCCAAGTGATTCACAATTCGACCTACCTCATGAACAGGTTAAAATGCATCACGTTTTCCTTAATGGAAAACGGGATGCATTTAAAAAAGAAAAATTAAAAGTTTACCACTGCCTGCTCTGAAAAAACGTTTTTACAGCCATTGGGGACCCATTCCCATTTGAGAATGGGTTACCATCTACTTGAAATAGTAGGCAAATGTGTTTTGATCGGTAAACATTATTACATACCACTGCGATTTGTTATTAGGAAGGGATGCCCTAAACAAACCACTTCTTAATACCAAATTGATATGTATTTGCAATTTGGGAATGATAACTACCAAAATGCATTTTTCCAGTCACAAATGACCAAATTCAGTGAATCAGGCCATTTAGGATAGGAAATATGCTTGCTACATCTGGCCCCTTGTGTGTGTGAGGGAGGGCCTCTGACTATTACCGAATAATTACAGGTCTGCTTCCCAAAAAATCTCTCAAAATGTGTGCATAAATGTAAGCGGAATATGAGTGTATAGAAGTGTACAATCTGATGCAGAGTATGTAATTTCCTTGCAAATAAAACGTTTTATGTGAATTGAATATGAGTGCACAATGGAGCACAATATGAACAAAGGTATACCGTACCGTGCATCTATAGTGACAGTAAAGTTCACAACAGCAAACATCCACACATAAAGTACAAGACAACCATTGTGACACATATACAGGAAATAGAGAAAATCAATATCATGAAAAGGCAGGGGGGTGAAGGGAGAAATTAAAGACCAAGTAAACACACACATGCACCACACATGCAAAAGGCCAGGAGTCTCTAGAAACAGAGCAGGGGATCGCACAGTTGGTGTCACTGTCATATGTACACTGTGCACATGTTGGTTCACATGTTGGGAAATGGAAAATGCATGGGGAAGAAGGTGTTTTTGCACCCACCCCCATTTTCTCAACCCCTGCGTGACAGATCACATTGAAACTGCAGAAAAGTTATCAGCTAAACAAAAAAGGTTCTTTTTATGGAATCTCTGAGTCACACTCAGCTACACAGTGACAACTGTATGCATATACAATTACTGAATAATTGCAGTTTGATTTAATGCTAAAAGAAACAAACAGAGAGATCAATTACATGTAATATTAGAGTTTCCATCTAACAACTAAAAGAGAAGTATCATAGTTCTAAGTTTCTAAGTCCCAGGTTTTTAAGGGTGGTTGGAGAAGACCAGTCAGACACTGCCAAGCATTCCAGTTCCCCAGGAACAACTCTTAAGGAGTAGGAGTTACCCCAGTGGTGGCCAATAGCAGGGTCCAGAGCAGGACCATTTGTCCAACTGTGGTCTATTTAGAACCGGTCAACTGGGCAGTTGCAGGAAAGGTTTCTTTTAGGCTTGTGTATCCCAGGAGCTTGAACAGGAGAATATTTTTGTAACCCATAGAGTTCGCTTCTTTGTCCTGGGCATAAGAGTGAGCAGATCCAGTTCTTCATGGCTACACTCAGGTCACAGACAGCAGGTCCATTCTTCTTTTGTTCTTCCTCCTGAAAGTTTTCTGATGTGGGTGCCAAGGGTTGCCACATTTCTGCCTGGCACTAAACTGTGGTTGTGAGTGACTCCTGGCCCTTCCCTAACCCAATGGGATAACAGTTATCAATGGTAAGCCTACCTACGTATGCAGCAGTTTCTGTATGCCCAGATGCAAACAATTGTAGAGTTATTCTCACTGCCAAAATCCTGCATGGTGAAAGCATTTTTCTCTGGTGCATAGCAAATGTGATCACTCAGAGGTCCTGGAAAGATAATATGATACCCCTTCTCTGTAGCACTCCAAACCAGTTCTGGGTGCATCTACCTTCGCACTGCTATTGGAGCTGCCTGACTGAGGGAACAAATGAAGGATCTTGGCCAGGTGTCATCTGACATTTTCCTGGAAAGTAAATTAAGCACCTAGGCATAGTCCAAATGATCATCCTGCCAGAGGAACAAAACACTCCCCCAGACCCAAGCCTTTGTTTCTGCTCTGCGAACAGTTTCCTGACATCATCAGCACTTGAGCCCTCAGAGGACAAATTAGCCTCCAAAGGCTTTAGGCTAGGAAAAGTTAACTTTCTAGTGGTCAGTTTTCTTTATTAGTTATCAAAAGCCTTACTTCACTATTGAATTTGGCTTTTGATATGCAATAAAATGAGTTGTTGAATCATATTGCTTGCTCGTCCCTATCCTGAGATAGCAGAATTAATATTTAATATTGCTTCTCAGTGCTTCTCTATTGAGAAGCTAGCCTTCCAACAGTAAAAATTACTTTTTGGTGCTAGTTAATGTGGGTACATGTTAACATTACATTTCTACTTATCTTACTTGTAAATACCATGCACCATGCCTTGAGGCCTGCAAGGCTTACTTGTGGGCGACTTATTAACTCCAGTCTAACTCTGTGCATAGTTCGCGTAGTAGCGCTACGCGTAGCTTTGCAAAGTGCACTTCGCATTATGCGAGATACGCGTAGCACTACGCGAACGGCGTAGTGCGCTGTTCGCGATGATTGCACAGTGCCGGATGCTTGTCCGCACTGTGCAATCATTGAAAACAGCATCTTGCACAGTGTGAGCTGTCATTTTCTGCCACTTGAGTAGATTTTTACTCGAGTGGCAGCTTTCTCAACGCGGACTGGTAGTTTCTCATCGTGAGCGGTCGCGAGCATACGCGACCACTCGCAATGAGAAACCTGACCTCCCCGCGTAGAGAATCTCGCCGGGAGGTTTATTTTCCATACTCGCGATCGGCAACTTGATGTTGCTGATCGTAAACGAGGAAAAAGTCTAACCGGGATGTCATTTTGCTTGCGCGTGGTCGCCAACTTCACGTTGAGGATCGTGAGCGAGCAAAAAATGCCAACTACGCTACGCTACACAATTTTGCACTGTGCTACGTGCAAATTACGCAGCGCAAAGTAGCACAAACTACACGAGCGTCGAGTAGTTGTCCGCCCAGGGTTACTCCAGTCATGTTACAATGATAGACATGAAACCATTTTGTGCTACACATTAGGAACTGCAGTATACTAGCAGTATTTAGCTTCCAGGACCTGGGCACACTCTATGGCATATACTAGAAACATATAGGCAATTTAAATATGCCAATTAGGAGTATAACAATTCAACCATTTTAAAAGAGGTAGCATACACATTTTACTGTTGGTTAGTAGGGTAAACTGCACAAAGCTCTACAGCCAGCAAAACCAGATAGGGCAAAGATCTCAGGTGCACAAAGCAAAAGATAGTCATTTCCTAAACCCACCCATCAGGCCACATTAGTAGATGTCATGCATGCAGGAATTTGTCAGGAAAATATGTTGCCACAATACATGTATTACTACTTAGATTTATTTGTAAATGATTGTCCCACTTTATGATTTCTAACACATGGTTATCAATTTATCAATTTCTTTATCTGAAAGGAATATAGCATTTCTAACTATTACATTTATAAGATTTAGGTATTATGATTGAGATTACTCTTTTATGTGCTACTAGATGGAGGTACACAATTCTACCACCATCTTTGAATACACTTGTTCTGCAGGTGACATCTAGAAACCTGTCCAACAGGATGCACTTGCGGCAGTCGCAGGTAAGAGAACATTATATCTCATGTGTATGAACATGCAGTAAGCAAAAAAAGCATTGGATAATAATTTACAGTTTAATTTATCTTTGTTAAAAGTTATCTGTGCCTTAAAGCCAATATTCTCTTGCAGCATCTGGGGACCAAGAGCTTCACAATGATACCACACCATCTGCAAGTGGAGGGTGACATGCAATTCCAGGAAAAATTAATTCTTTCACAAGCTGCCTTCTCTGCAACCTCTGCAGCTGTAGAGGAAGAGGAGATTGTTCACCCACTGAGGATAACATTTCGAAAAACAGATCACAGGTGGCCAGCAGTGTCAATGTGTAACCGGTGAATTATAGGTTCAAGGCAACAGCTAAAAGGCAACAGATGCTCGCACCATTAACAAAGGACTGCACAGCCTATAGGTACAACAGTAACTGCGCTGCTGCTGCCCCTAACCCAGGTGCTTCTTTCCATTTTTGAAATAGAGGAAACCCCAGGGGAAACATCTTTGCCTCATTCAACAGTTTCCTTGCACATTCCTCATCATCAAGGACAAGCTGTGCCAGACAGCTATGCAAGCAATAGGTCGAGGATTGAACTGGTAAATCCTGTTCTCTGAGCTATTTGTGAATTTAGGGTTACCTTAATTAAGGCCATCTGGAACGGCTCTCAAGGTTCATTGACAGAACTGGGGGGCATATGTAGTAAACACCGCCGTAGCATTAATTTTTTGAAGTTATGGTGGCTTTGTTTTTTATCGCTTTATTTACAAGTTGCCGCTAACCTCAGTTAGCAACAGTTTTCTGGCAAAAACATGCATTTTTAAGATCGCCACTTCTGGAAGTTTTCTGATGAGGGGGCCAAGGGTTGCCACATTTCTGCCTGCACTATACTGTGGTTGTGAGTGACTCCTGGCCCTTCCCTAACCCAATGGGATAACAGTTATCAATGGTAAGCCTACCTACGTATGCAGCAGTTTCTGTATGCCCAGATGCAAACAATTGTAGAGTTATTCTCGCTGCCAAAATCCTGCATGGTGAAAGCATTTTTCTCTGGTGCATAGCAAATGTGATCACTCAGAGGACCTGGAAAGATAATATGATACCCCTTCTCTGTAGCACTCCAAACCAGTTCTGGGTGCATCTATCTTCGCACTGCTATTGGAGCTGCCTGGCTGAGGGAACAACTGAAGAATCTTGGCCAGGTGTCATCTGACATTTTCCTGGAAAGTAAATTAAGCACCTACGCATAGTCCAAATGGTCATCCTGCCAGAGGAACAAAACACTTCCCCAGACCCAAGCCTTTGTTTCTGCTCTGGTAACAGTTTCCTGACATCATCAGCACTTGAGCCCTCAGAGGACAAATTAGCCTCCAAAGGCTTTATGCTAGGTAAAGTTAACTTTCTAGTGGTCAGTTTTCTTTATTAGTTATCAAAAGCCTGACTTCACTATTGAATTTGGCTTTTGATATGCAATAAAATGAGTTGTTGAATCATATTGCTTGCTCGTCCCTATCGTGAGTGTAGCAGAATTAATATTTAATATTGCTTCTCAGTGCTTCTCTATTGAGCAGCTAGCCTTCCAACAGTAAAAATTACTTTTTGGTGCTAGTTAATGTGGGTACATGTTAACATTACATTTCTACGTATCTTACTTGTAAATACCATGCACCATGCCTTGAGGCCTGCAAGGCTTACTTGTGGGCGACTTATTAACTCCAGTCTAACCCTGTGCATAGTTCGCGTAGTAGCGCTACGCGTAGCTACGCAAAGTGCACTTCGCATTACGCGAGATACGCGTAGCACTACGCGAACGGCATAGTGCGCTGTTCGCGATGATTGCACAGTGCCGGATGCTTGTCCGCACTGTGCAATCATTGAAAACAGCATCTTGCACAGTGTGAGCTGTCGTTTTCTGCCACTTGAGTATATTTTTACTCGAGTGGCAGCTTTCTCAACGCTGACTGGTAGTTTCTCATCGTGAGCGGTCGCGAGCATACGCGACCACTCGCAATGAGAAACCTGACCTCCCCGCGTTGAGAATCTCGCCGGGAGGTTTATTTTCCATACTAGCGATCGGCAACTTGATGTTGCTGATCGTAAACGAGGAAAAAGTCTAACGGGGATGTCATTTTGCTTGCGCGTTGTCGCCAACTTCACGTAGAGGATCGTGAGCGAGCAAAAAATGCCCGCTACGCTACACAATTTTGCACTGTGCTACGTGCAATTTGCGCAGCGCGAAGTAGCACAAACTACGCGAGCGTAGAGTAGTTGTCCGCCCAGGGTTACTCCAGTCATGTTACAATGATAGACATGAAACCATTTTGTGCTACACATTAGGAACTACAGTATACTAGCAGTATTTAGCTTCCAGGACCTGGGCACACTCTATGGCATATACTAGAAACATATAGGCAATTTAAATATGCCAATTAGGAGTATAACAATTCAACCATTTTAAAAGAGATAGCATACACATTTTACTGTTGGTTAGAAGGGTAAACTGCACAAAGCTCTACATCCAGCAAAACCAGATAGGGCAAAGATCTCAGGTGCACAAAGCAAAAGATAGTCATTTCCTAAACCCACCCATCAGGCCACATCAGTTGATGTCATGCATGCAGGAATTTGTCAGGAAAATATGTTGCCACAATACATGTATTACTACTTAGATTTATTTGTAAATGATTGTCCCACTTTATGATTTCTAACACATGGTTATCAATTTATCAATTTCTTTATCTGAAAGGAATATAGCATTTCTAACTATTACATTTATAAGATTTAGGTATTATGATTGAGATTAGTCTTTTATGTGCTACTAGATGGAGGTACACAATTCTACCACCATCTTTGAATACACTTGTTCTGCAGGTGACATCTAGAAACCTGTCCATACAGGATGCACTTGCGGCAGTCGCAGGTAAAAGAACATTATATCTCATGTGTATGAACATGCAGTAAGCAAAAAAAGCATTGGATAATAATTTACAGTTTAATTTATCTCTGTTAAAAGTTGTCTGTGCCTTAAAGCCAATATTCTCTTGCAGCATCTGGGGACCAAGAGCTTCACAATGATACCACACCATCTGCAAGTGGAGGGTGACATGCAATTCCAGGAAAAATTAATTCTTTCACAAGCTGCCTTCTCTGCAACCTCTGCAGCTGTAGAGGAAGAGGATATTGTTCACCCACTGAGGATAACATTTCGGAAAACAGATCACAGGTGGCCAGCAGTGATATGGTGTAACCGGTGAATTATAGGTTCAAGGCAACAGTTAAAAAGCAACAGATGCTCGCACCATTAACAAAGGACTGCACAGCCTATAGGTACAACAGTAACTGCGCTGCTGCTGCCCCTAACCCAGGTGCTTCTTTCCATTTTTGAAATAGAGGAAACCCCAGGGGAAACATCTTTGCCTCATTCAACAGTTTCCTTGCACATTCCTCATCATCAAGGACCAGCTGTGCCAGACAGCTATGCATGCAATAGGTCGAGGATTGAACTGGTAAATCCTGTTCTCTGAGCTATTTGTGAATTGAGGGTTACCTTAATTAAGGCCATATGGAACAGCTCTCAAGGTTCATTGACAGAACTGGGGGGCATATGTACAAGGAGTAAACACCGCCGTAGCATTAATTTTTTGAGGTTATGGTGGCTTTGTTTTTTATCGCTTTATTTACAAGTTGCCGCTAACCTCAGTTAGCAACAGTTTTCTGGCAAAACATGCATTTTTAAGATCGCCACTTCTGTTAGCGGGAGTTAACAAAAATGAGATGCAAGTTAGGCGTTCCTGTGCAAAAACTGCCACTAACCCCACTTCGAGACATTTACAAGGAATTCCTTGTATGGTGCAAAACCAAAAAAACTGCCTCCAACTGCAATTAGAGGCAGTTTTTTAAGACCTGAAAAGAGCTGGTCTTAAACAAGGTTCAAACACTTGGGGCCTCATTTCAGAAGGTTTTGGTGCTGGACAGGGCTGCAAGGAGTGTTACTGCGCTGCCCTGCAACAAAACTACAGGACAGGAATGCACACCATCAATAAGATAGGGTGCATTTCTTGGCCTCATTCATGAAAAGTGTTCCATCGGTGCGACAAAACAGCGTTGCAACACTTTTCACTATGCCCTTCTTGCGACACTATGGATACGCTGTATTCACTTACGGAGTTCTATGTCGCAATCAATGACAGATTGGTCTGGAATCCTGACGTATCTATCAGTGCTATAGTCATGCATTGCTGCAGTTGTCTCACAAGAATGACACAGTTCCAGGAATGCATTGGGCCAGCCTATCCCTGTGGCACAGTGTTACCCTTACACCTGTCATGAGGCAGGACAAAGGTACTGACGCAGTGGCACCCTACAATTGTTGCAGTGAAATCTGATGGATTTCACTGCGCCACTCCTATGAGGCTTTGTTGCGTGGGAGCGCCCACCCTGCATACATCATACCTGATGCATCATTTTGCAATTACGGTGCAACGTGGTGCAAGAATCATGCTGCAAGTATGTCAAGGAAATGATGCACTGGCATGGTGAAACTGTCAGAAGGGGCTCATGAACAAGCCCCCCTGTCTTTTTCCCCTATGCTGGTGCACAATGGCTGCCATGTGCCAAAGCAGGCACCATTGCGCCATGGTGCAAGGGTGACTGTGTTGTGGCTCCATCACTTCTCGAGACGTCTGCAGGTGTGTCTGGACTAGTGGAGTGAGAGTGTGAACCAATTGGCCTTCTTGGAGTGTTTTTTGCCTGATCTTTTCTTGAGGAGTGCTAGGATGTCAGCCCAGTTGGAAATCCATTGGTGGAGGTTGCGCGCTGCTTTGTAGTTGTCTGTGAGCGTTGTAGGTGTGGTGGTGCTGAGGGAGTTGACAAGAAGTTCTTCAGTGGCCTTGATCTAGCTCTGAGGGGGGGCGATGATGGCGGTGGTGTACAGTGGGCATGGTGAAGATGTGATGTATACAATGATGGTCAGTCCACGAGAGTCCAGTGGAGTGGCTGTTGTTGAAGTTACCCCTGTCAGAGAAGAATTGCTCAAGCATATGTCCGGCTATGTGGGTTGGTGTGGTGACTAGCTGCTTGAGTCCGATGTTGACGAGGTTCCCAAGGAGGGGGTGGTATTCTGGTAAACGGGGTTGTCCAGGTGGAACTTGAAGTCTCCGAGCAGGGTTTAGTCGGTGGATGGGAGAGCCTGGGGTGCAATAAGGTCTACAGTGGCATCAGTAAATCGTGGTCAATAGCCCTGGGGCCCTGTAGGTGAGGGTATTGCAGAGGATGGTGTTGGGGTTGGTCTGGATCTGGAAGTGGAGGTGTTCCATGGTCACCGTTGGGTCATTAGAATGCGTGATCAGTTGGAGTGTGCTTTTTTAGATGATTGCAATGGCTCCTCCTGGATAGTCGGGGTGGTCCTTGTGGGTGATTTAGTAGCCATCAGGGATGGCGATGGCAATGTCCGGTCCGGGGCAGAGGTTGGTCCAGATTTTTGTGAAGAAAGTGATGTCTGAAGAGGTGGCATCCCAGATGTTCGTGGAGTATTTGTGGAGGGACAGCACTACTGGTAGGCTGGGTGTGTGGTGTGCTGATGTGGCAGAAGGGTTGTTTGCAGTTTTGACAGGCACAAGGTGCAAGGGTATTCTTCAGTGATGCTAGATGGCAGGTGGCATGGTGTCCATGGTTGAGGGTGAGGAGGGTGTTGGCGTCGTAGTGGTGGAGTGTCGGAGAGGCAGTGTCCCTGGTGCAG
The DNA here is from genome assembly GCF_964204655.1 of Triturus cristatus. Classification (NCBI taxonomy): domain Eukaryota; kingdom Metazoa; phylum Chordata; class Amphibia; order Caudata; family Salamandridae; genus Triturus; species Triturus cristatus. Next base: position 165,093,579 of record NC_140585.1, read on the forward strand.
GACACATTACAGGGTCGGACGGACCCAGACGGGGTTGCCTTTGGTTTCCCTTCAGCGCACCAGTGGCAAACCTACTGAACATGGCTCCACAGCGTCCACCATTAAGTAGTGCTGCAGGGGGGCTGGAGAGCTGTGAGACAGGAAACCGAGGAAACGACACTGCAGAATGCGGGTAATTGCAGCAGCAACAAGGTAGAGGATAGGGAAAAGCAACTGTAAAAAGCACAGGAAAACAAAGCTAAACACAGCAAAGATAAAAAATTAAGAAAAGGGTAGGAAAGCAACAGTGAAGAGCAGAAAGATGGCAGGAACAGCAGATGAGAGGGACAGGAGGGTAGTCAAGCTGCAGAGCAGCGACGCTCTACCACTGGACCCCCAGGGATGAGGCTCAGGCAGGAGCCTGCGTGTGGAGGAGGAACTCTAAAACCTGACCTCCTTGTCAGAGGAACCAGCAACAGCATTTGGAGATAGCCCCCGCAACAACCAGATGGCACAGTGCTGTGGAAAGAGGAAGGGTTAGTCCCCCGTACACCCAAAAGCAAACTAACAGGGGGCAAGAAAAGGCGGCACTACCTGGTTGCCTGTCCTGATCTGACAGTGGTGACCAGATTTTGTGTTCCTCGGTTCCTCTGTGAGTAACAGCAGATCAAGCAGGATACCTAAGGGTCTGGGCTAGTACCAGCTCATGCTCCTGGCACCCACTGCCACCAATGGCCTTTCTCAGTGAATTGAGTGAGTTAGTGGAGTCCCTCACCAGTCTTGTGCAGTGCCCTCAGTGATGTAGGTCAGCCGCAGCACAGAGATTGCTCAGGGCATGATGTGTGCCACCAAAAGGGGCTAGGCCTGGGCCCGACTCACCTGGGGCCTCCTCCGCTACGTGTCCCACCTTCTCCTCACCTGGACATTGACACCGGGGCTCAATGCACTGCACTCTCCCCAAATCTGTGACACAGCCAGCAGGAGCCTCAGCCAGGTGGGATTTCACAAGCCTGGGTACAGCAGTCACTGCCAAGTCTGCTGGGGAACCTCCTGATGCAGGTGTGGCAGCAAGGCCCCCTTAGGCACAAAGTTGCAGCACTCCCGCCACACAAGTCTGGTACAGCTCAGGGGCCTCACCCACCACAGCGTCTGGCCAGCACAACATCCTATGGCTTGTGATGCAGAGAGGTGCGGCACACCATTGATAATCTCACCGTGCACTTTGTGGTAGTGGTGCATCGTAGTATGCGATGCAGACCTCCCTACGTTGGTGCACAGGAGATCTTCTAATGTTCACAGCTCCAAGGGGCACAAGGTAGTCTTCTCACGCAGGTCAGCAACGTGTCTCCATGTGACCTGCCAGATGTCACCACCAGGTAAGAGCGATCGCCGTGCCTCAATGTCTACCTCCATGGTCCAGCGACTCGACAGCAGCTCCGCATCCCACTCTGTTTCCCAGTCACAGGCCCAGTGAGGTCTCAGGGCCGCGGGGAGTGGGGACTGTCCGTGCTTTCAAGGTTTTGGATCCCATGGTGTTGCAAGGAGTGCAAAATGAAAAGTGATGCATCATTGGTTTGGCACAGCGATGCGCCTCTTTTCATAGATGTAGCCCTGAATGTCCTCTTCCAATGGGACTCTGGCTAGTCATCCTGGCTGTTAGGGGGTTACGGGGTTGTGTTGATCTGGGATGCTCCATTCTGTATTCCATTTGTTTTCCTTCCTAATTTTCATTGGGGGTGAACTTATAGGCTATTTTTGCCTCTAGAGGCAAAAAAGTCACGTTGGGCTGACAAACGTGATTTTTTTGCCGCTAATGGGCCTCTCGCCAGTTTTTGCCCGCTAACGTCAGAATTTGTATCTCCTTCACGCTAGTGTTACCAGCAGTTTTCACCGCAGCTACCTGAAACTATCGCTATGTAGTGATGTATTTTAAATACATCGCTAACAGGGTGATAGGCCGCATTAAGAAAACTGCAGCTAACTAGTGTTAGCGATAGTTAGCGGCAGGTCTCCAGGGCATGATGAAGTTGCAACAGGAATATCTTCGGCTATCAAGGTATGAGGCTGCAGGTGCCATGCCTGGCCATGCAGCTTCTACCAATCTTTTATACAGCAGCCAACCTGAAGCTATAGGGACAAATTATGTATGTCAGGTAATAATATGTCAACAGCAACCTGCAAGTGTAACCTAAGTGTCCAACCAACAACCCGCCTGCACAACCAACAACTCACCTTCTCCCACTCCACAACTATATCCTCAAGCCAAATATGGGTACAGTACTGAATAGCCGGAGCTGTGGATGACCCCCACCCATCAGCCTCAGCAGGAAGAACAATTACACCACTAGTTGTTGATCCTAACATGCCCATAATTTGGTATTAATCCATTTTATCACTGATTATGATTATCAAAAAATAAATAAACACCAACTGCACCTACCTTAAACCTCTGTGTTTCTCGGCATGAAATTCGCTATAGACAAAAAATGTAATTGAGTGTATTAGAGAGTCATTTAGCATTTACTCCGAGGCAATCACACTTACATGTGTCTTTAGAAATGCTCACACACTAAGGAAAGAGTTCACATAATACAAATTGTTTTGAAAATAAAATATTTTTGTACAGAATACTCAAATGTCATCAGTGATGTCATTTGAGATGTCATCAGTGATGTCAACAGTGATGTCAATGACCATGTCATGAGTAATGTAATATGTGACATCATCAGCAGTGCATTGCGGGCGCGCAAGCTGTAGTTAGCTCAACTAACTATAACAGACGGATTTCTCTGGTTTTATATGAGTCAAATGTTCAACTAACTATAACGTCCCTGAAACCTGAGAGCACGCGAAAATCTAAATTATTTTAAACATTTATATATTTCTAACTGTAATAAACTTATATTATGATAAATATATTTTGTCGAAATCGCGTCGGGTGCCGCCTCCTTGCGCGCTCGGTGCGCGATTGCCATGTGACCTTAAAAAAAAGCTTTTGATTGATTCCTTAAAAATTTCCCATTGTAACAGTTGTACGACCCCACCCATTTTACTCATTCTCTCCACAGCGTTTGATGAGAGACACCTCTTCTGCTTAGAAAGCTTTTTTGAAAAGTGTTTTCCTGTATACACATATCTTATACTACACACAACATGCAACGATCATCTTGATCAATATTCATGCTCTGTACATTAGCCTTCCATGTGTGATTGCCATGCATCTCAAACGTTCGATCAAAAAACAAATATGTGTTACACGATGCCCCTGTTGTGTGTGTCTGCACATTATTGTGCTGCCTTTCAGCCTGGGTATTGCTGGCTCCAAGGAGCATCATCAGCCACGAGCAGACTGCACATCCTAGATCACATGCCATCTCATTAATGATAGTTACCGCCCTCCCGACACATTCTACACTAATCTAAATTTCACACTCTGTGAGGTCAAAACTACAAAAGAAACACACATAAGTACACTTCCTGGCCAGGCAGGAACTGAACAATGCCCTAGTCCCCGGAATAATTATTCACACCCCTACGCTGGCCTTGCGTACGCACGCCTAGCCCCCTTTGCGTATGTATAAATAAAATAACCACGACGCCACACTTCCCTCTTCTTCCACACTACCTCAAATGATTTGCCGCATCCACCTCGCATATCACAATGCGCAATAAAAAAAAAAAAGGATCCATGAGGTGTACTCCATCCTGGCAATCAACATGGGCTCTAAATTGTGAGCCCTACTGGCCGTCGTCTACGAAAGGGATCCATGATGTGTACACTTTCCTGCAATCAACACTCCATCTGAATTGTGAGCACTGCTGCCCGTAGTGTTTGCTCACACAACAATGACAGCAGGTAAGCAGAGTGGCCTGGGTGCATAGGGCCTCCAATTGAGCGTGCTGCGGCGAGAGGGGTGGGGTGCTTCAGCCTAGCTGCGCAGGGCCGAACAAATGATATTGCCATGTGTTATGATGTGATCTTTGACCTCATTCAGTCACATCTCTGTCTCATTTTAAAGACCTGCTATACCATAAGGTAGGCCTGAACCTACGGGCAGTGCTGCCCTACAGACCTGTTGAGGACAATTCTGCGGGAGGGGTGGGGTGCATCACCCTGAGTGCGCACGTGCGAAAAAGCGATGTTGCCGTGCGTAATGAATGATATGATCTCTGACCTCGTTCTAATTTTAGGGACCTGCTGGACCGTACTGTAAGCCTGAGCCAGCGGGCAGCGCTGACCCACAGACACATGGTGTTGGCTTTTAGGATACTGTAGTGAGCTCCTTACTAAGTGTACATGCACACAGGCTCCCGCCACTGCATTACATGCGCACATTATGCTTCTACCATGCGCTCTGTTCCTTTGTATGTGAACGTTGGCATAACATATTTTTATTTAACCTTGTGTATTCTCGTGCACCCCAACTCCTCTTTGAACCACAATTACCACTAACAGTTGGTAGATCGTACTTCAAAATTGAAGGATGCACTGAACTCCTATTTTCAATCAAGCTTGAAATAAACCTTCATTGACCTCCAGACGTTTCCACCATTTAAATATTTCTCCCTATTCAGACATTCCATTGATTGCCACAAGAAGGGCGGAGCGGGAGCTGACCCCGTAATGATGCCCTGGCATTCTCACATCTTCCATCGTGGTATTAAGACACCGTCCCCAACCGGAGACCTGGTCTATCGGACAAACATACCCCCGGACTAGGAGCTTGCACCAACACGTTGTGGGACACATCAGTGGTGGCAGGTGAGCAGTGAAGCCGCGGTGTGCAAGAGCTACAATGGAGCACAGTGCGGGGGAAGGGGTTGGGGTGCAGCAGCCTGGGTGCACAGGTGCATGCAAGCGATTTTCCCGTAGCTAACAATGTATGACTATATTATCGGCGATAACATTATCACCACTTTAGCGACAGGAAACTGCCCCTAAAGCGATGATAAGGAGCTGATAATATGCCCTTGTAAACTCCCATAGAAGCCCAGGTTCACACCAGAATCTGGGCTTCTAAGGGAATTCACAAGGGCATATTATCAACCCCTTATCGCCCTTCCTTCATAATATGGCCCTTAATCTCTGGCCTCTTGTATTTAATTTTAAGGACTTGCTGAACCACACTCTTTCTCGCAGACCCCAGCATCCAAGACAACTGGGTGACGGAGGGTAAACACTAAGGGCTGCGTGCCATAGGCCAACGCTCTGTCTCCTCGTCCCTCTCTTCTTTTGACTCTCCCTCCCCTTCTCCCTTCCACCCACTCCCCCTCCCTTCCATTCTTACTATGGTCCTTTCATTCGTACTACCTTTCTTTACCTCTTCCACATAGCACTAACCCTGGGCGTAGTTCACGAAGAAGAGCTACGCGTAGCTACGCAAAGTGCACTTCGCACTACCCGAGCTACCAGTAGCACTTCGCGAACTGTGTAGTACCCTGTTCGCACTGTGCAAGATGCCGTTTTCAATGATTGCACAGTGCGAACAAGCATCCAGCACTGTGCAATCATTGAAAACGGCATCTTGCACAGTGCGAGCTGTAGCTTTCTCAACGCAGACTGGTAGTTTCTCATCGCGAGCGGTCGCGAGCATACGCGACCACTCGCAATGAGAAACCTGACCTCCCCGCGTTGAGAATCTCGCCGGAAGGTTTATTTTCCATGCTTGCGATCGGCAACTTGATGTTGCTGATCGCGAATGAGGACAAAGTCTCGCCGGGATGTCATTTTGCTTGCTCGCGGTCGCCAACTTGACGTTGAGGACCGCGAGCAAGCAAAAAATGACCGCTGCACTACGCTACGCTACGCGTGTTTGCACTGTGCTACGTGCAATTCGCGTAGTGCGAAGTAGCGCAAACTACGCGAGCGTAGCGTAGTGCTTTGCCCAGGCTTACATAGCACCCATACTTATGTTTAATTTTTGACTTGCAGGTTTCCTATGCTGCTTCCACTGGAGTCCAACCCACGTTTTTTTTATTATACTATTCTATTAAAGTTACATTTCTATTTATTTCTGTTTTAATAAAGGTTACTTATTTTTTCAAATAAATAACTGAGGGTATAGGTCTTCTTTTTCTGACGACACTTGTCTATCGTTTATTGTGAAAATCATCCATTTATAGGAGATTTTAAGGACAGCATTATTTAATATTAGAGTGCACCTACCAAACATAATCTAACTGACTATTAGACAAATGAAGCCTGGGTAATTGTACAACTGCAAGAGTTCTATGAGTGTATCACTTTTTAACACCATAAGTACAGCCCGTGTGATTACAGAACAAATTAGGCACTGCCTAGGACCTAGGAACACCGAGGCTTCAGGGACTGCCAAGACCCACCCTGCATATTTAAATAAAGACCCGGAGTGTGGTGATCCCCGGACTTCAGTTGGCCTCGAACCTTCGAACAATTAGTAAACAATGCCCGGGAAGGTGGTGCTCCCCTAGGCTGCAAATTACATGTGACATTAAGATCCCCAGTCCTACAGAGACCCCGCAATATAGTAATTGGATTTTCCACGTAACATTACCTACCCACCAGGGGCCTCATTTAAAAGAACGGGTGAGACCCCTCTTTTTTTCTTGTTCTTTTCTCTCCATTTTTACCATCCGCATCCCCTCAATTACAGCGATACAAGGTTTTCCTCCTCTCGCTTCAAGTAGTCGAACAAGTATTTGTTATCACAGGGTGGAAGCCATGCACCACCCTCTAATAGCAAACACAAATGTCCAGCGAATGCACACCCCAGGACATTGTATGAGCTAGGCCTGAAAGGTCACCCTCCCTACTACCATGATGCATTTGTTAGTATAAACGCATACTAACACTACTTTCACATGTGTAGTACAGCGACCAGACTGTAGTGAAGAAGCAGAGGAAGCGTAGAGGAGTCGACGACCCTGGCATGAGTAGAAACAGCTACACAAACAAAACGGGTCTTCAACACAACTAAAGCAACTTTGAAATATTGCTGAGTGGTGCCTTCTTTTTGCCTTCTCCCACTCATCGCCAAATTTATGTAGTGAAGAGGCAGACAGCAGTGAATCCAATAAGTAGATTTATTACAAGAAAACAAGACACCTGAAACAACTACCAACCGGAGCAGACAGCAAAGCAACCGTCTAATCCAGCACCGTGTACAAACTCAGCAAGGTTCCCCTCATGACAGCCCTACATTCTAACATTACATATGGAGGGCCATTTTTCAAGGAACGGCGTTAAAATTAGAAGCCCATGTTCTCGTGTTAACATGGGCTTCTATTGGAATTTTCTATAACATATTATCAAGCCCATTATCGCCATTTTAGCAGCAGTTTCCTGCCTCTAAAGCGGCGATAATTTCAACGCCGTTCCTTAATAATATGCCCCTTAGATTCTAGTAGATTACATACTAACATTCTACTATGACTTACAATGGAATAATACACAGAGCACATGATTTTACCGCAATGAGCTCATAGATTTATTCACGAGTCTTGACACCGGTAGGGGTAAGACTTTCGCTTCCCACTCCCTATATTGTATAAACGTAAACTAACACTTCTTCCACAAAAATGCTATAGCACCCAGAGCACATCACTTTACAGCAATGAGCTCACAATTTAGGCTCACGGTTTAATCCCCGAGTCTTCACACCAGTAGGGAAGAGTAGTTCGCTTCCCACTCCCTATATACTATAAATGCATACTAACACTACTTACACACTTATACTACAGCGGCTAGTATCCTACACCACCCAGAGCCCATCACTTTACAGCAATCAGCTCGGTTTCATCCCAAGGTCTTCACAACGGTAGGCGTAACTACTTCGCTTCCCGCTTCCGGTATACTATCAACACACAGTAGCAGTCAGTAGTTTGCTTCCCACTCCCTGTATGGTATAAATGCCTACTAACACTACTTGCGCACGTATGCTACAAACACCAGACCACATCACTTTACAGCAATGACCTCACGGTTTAGACTCTCGGTTTCATACCCGAGTGTAGCACCATATCATATCATCACCATGCCACTCTGAGCAAAACTGCACTTTAACAGTGATAACTACCTACTGGCGACCGCCAGTAGGTAATCCAGAACAAAGTACAATAGTTCCTTGATTCTTTTAGCTTTCAAAAATTCTCTCTATTACTGTCTTTCTATTTTTCTATATAAATAGTTTTTTTAATATTCAAGTACACATCGAAGTCAGAAATGCAACGTATTCTTTCAACACACTTTCTGAAACATTCTACAACACATGGAGGTTAAAAGTTCATCAATTTTTTTAAACCTAATGATATTTTTTTGCAACATTTTCTCGAACATTTAATGGCATGTGCAGGTTAAAAGTTCACGATTGATTTAAGTTCGAACAGAGCCTTCCAAATGCAAGTAGCAGGTGTGGTTGACTTGAGCAAATGTTATCCTATAATATGTACTATAATATGTACGTGCCAACTGCTTTTTCTTAACCAATCACAAACATACTTTTCCACAAAACGAATGTGCACCCTACTTTTAAAGAACAATGCTTTTCATTTCCTAATCAGGTACCGTTTTGTATGCGAAAAGAAACAAAGTTCCTCATCTTTACACATATCTCCTATTCTACGAAGGAACTGCATGAGCTACAGACATCTTTCCATACCTTCCATCCATACCTTCAAACTGCTTGTGTGGATCGTAGGACATAGCTATGTTTTCTGGTGCAAGAGGTATGCAGAACGGAGACGTATTGACTTAGACCTAGGTATACAAAATGTGGACATTAAATGGTTTGAACAGAGAGGATTGAATTGGCAGCAATTGTTGCCTTTGGTTAAAACCTGTTTGCATCTCCAACACCCTGACCTCATGATTGTGCACTGTGTTGGAAACGACCTAGGCACATTGACCTGGGTAGATTTGGAAATGCTTATGAAGGGCACCTTTGGACAGAAGTGGAAATGGTCCAAACAATTTTGTTCTCAGATTGAAAAATCTCGGAAAAAAGTCAACAAAGCTGTCTCTGCATACCTCAGAGACCACAAAATGGGGTCCATATACAACAGCAACATACGTTTTGATATGGCGGATATAAACAGAAGTGTTGGAGTACACTTCACATATCAGGGAAATCGAGTTTTCCTGAATAACTTGAAGCTGTGCATCCGCACTTATATGTAGCTCGAACTAATGAAGACAAGGGCTCTTTTTAGAGCCACCCTATAACTTACAACTTATGCCCGCTATTTTAGGGCCAGATAATGCCAACTCCCGCACCCTCGCCAAAATGTATTCTCCACACAGCTGTGGCGCAGTGGCCAAACCATCTCACTTTGCAGCACAGACCTCTCGTTTTGATCCAAAGCTCTACTCACCCATAGGGGTGAGTAGTTTGCGCTCTACAAATACCATATTGATTTACCTTCGCACTTCCTATACAACACCACCTAAGCACCATACACAAGCTACAATGTTCTAAACAAAAGTTCATCCAGGTACCTATAACTACATGCTGACACTACTTGCACAGATGGGACACAGCGGCCAGAGCAAATGACTGCACAGCATATGACACACAGTTTGGGCTCAAGCTTTAATCCCCGACTCTGGCAGCAGCTCAGCTTAGCAACATGAGACTCTAGATAATACCTCACATATATTCCGTACCCCAGGACTTTCATACCAGAACGGGTCAGTAGTTCATCCTAGTAGTTATAAACACATCCGCACACTACTTCCACAACAGTAGTGCAGCTTCCATGGCACATGACTTCACAGCATAAGACACACAACTTGGGCTCACTCTTTAATCCCCGCGTCCTGCACCAGCTCACCTTACCCGCATCAGACTCTACCCAATACCTCACTTAATTTCCATAGCCCACCACTTACACACCGCTAGGAGTAAATACTTCACTTCACACCCCCTCTATAGCAAACCCTAAACAACCCACAGAGGTTACAGTGCTCCTACCCTCCTATTTCCCACTTTTTTCCCCATTTTTCCCCTTTTTTCACCTTACTCGCTTCAACAGAATCACAAAATGGCGGCCAACACTTCCTAGTTGCAACCACTCGCACCGCTCGCAGCCAATCAGCAACAAGCTTGTGCTGATAACTCCTCAGCCAATCAGATGGCAGAATTCCCAAATATCGGCATCTGTAAATTTTGATATTTCTCAAAAACTACTGAACGAATTTACACCAAATAAACTAAAGCGTGCTTTCTAGACCAAGACCCTTCTCCCTGACAAATTTGGGGTAATTCCGTTCACCCGTTCGACCTGTAGCCTTGTCTAAAGTTTCCTATAGAAGTTAACATGGAGAAAACACGTCTTGGGATCCCCTTTTTCTCGGCCCCTCCTTGACGAACCACCCTCAAACTTCCAACATAGGAGCTGATCTCAACAAAGAATTCATTGTACAAATTTCTCAAAGATTTGTCAATCGGCGCCAAAGTTATTGGGTATAGAATGTTGCCATTTTCCTATAGTAACTAGGTCCTAACTATAACAACCTACTGGTGACCGCCAGTAGCCATATAGTGTGTATATTTATATATATATATATATATATATATATATATATTACCTACTGGCGGTCGCCAGTAGGTAGTATTTGTTAGGACCTATTTTCCATAGGATATCCGCAACATTCTATTCCCAATAACTTTGGCGCCAGTTGACGAATCTTCGCGAAATTGTCAAAACTTTTGGCCAGCTCCAGTCCGCTCCTATCCTGAAAGTCTCGGGGTGATTCGTCAAGCAGGGGCTGAGAAAAAAGGGGGGTTCCAAAACATGTTTTCCCCATGCAATTTTCCATAGGATCCTTTAGTCGCAGCTACAGGCCGAACTTCTGAACAGAATTACACCAAATTTGGCAAAAAGGTAGCCCTTGGTTCAGAGATGTGCCTTTTGGTGTAAATCTGTTCAGTAGTTCCAGAGAAAATCAAAAGTAAAATCACATATATATCTATGGGCACGAAGGATCCGTGCAGCCTGAGAGCACCCTGGGAGAACCCTCCCAATCACAAGCTGCATGTTAATTGGCTGTCAACTTGCTGTCAAAACTCTAAACAGAGGCATAAGAAATCCTTGAAAAAAGTGCGCAAAATGCAAAAAGGGGGCAGGGTAGAAACACCCTGACCCCCTAGGCCTGCTTACGGGGTCTCACAAAGACCCCCTGTGCCCAAAATATATATATTTTTTTTTAAATGGGAAGATGCGTCATTTGAGATGTCATCAGTGATGTCACTGACCATGTCATGAATGATGTAATATGTGACATCATCAGCAGTGGATTGCGGGTGCGAGAGTTATAGTTAGTAGAACTAACTATAACAGAGGAATTTCAATGGTTTTGTACGAGTGAAATGTTCAGCTAACTATAACACCCCTGAAACCTATGGTTTTTTCAGTGAACATATTTATATATATATATATATTTTCACTGAAAAAACATAGGTTTCAGGCACGTTATAGTTAGGAATTAGCATTTAAAAAACCTTAGAAATTCACTGAAAAAAACATAGGTTTCAGGGGCATTATAGTTAGCTGGACATTTCCCTCGTACAAAACCCTAGAAATTCCCCTGTTATAGTTTGTTTAGCTAACTATAACTTGCGCCCCTGCAATGCACTGCTGATGACGTCACATATTACATCACTCATGACATGGTTAGTGACATCACTGATTACATCACTGATGACATCTCAAATGACATCACTGATGACATCACTGATTACGTCATCCATGTGATAAATTAGTGCATCTTCTCACACCCTTATATACCTTTGATACACCGACTCCGACAAATTTCAAACAGCCATTTTGACAACCATAGATACTCCAATACCAATAACTACACACCCACTCATTGACTTTTAGGTCTAAATACATGTCCACTCACTCACCTGTACAGTCACTCATACTTACAGTCACTCTGTGCATTTATACACCTATATAGACACTCACACGCCGCCAATCATCCCTTGAGGTACTGACACATCTAGTCAGTCATTCAAATAATTAATCACAGTCCAATTTACTGACCTATACAGTTAAACACACTCAAGTTCACTTACTCATAAAAATACTAACAAATTCTGTGTCTTCCTGTAGAAAAACAAACAGCACATGACACAGATATCCTTGCACTATGGCGCATACAGCCACTCCCAAAATCACAGACTTTCACATATAGATAGTTATATACTCTTACACACATATACACTGCGTTTCACATATGTAGTTACTGACACATGTACAACTGAGATATACATTCAATCACTAACACACCCATACATACACTCACCCAACCATACAGTCCATCACAGATGCACTCTTAAAACATGCACTCACTGAATCACCCACTCACACATCTAGTCACAGAGTCACACACACCCTCCCCACACAAACACTCAGGCACCCATACAGATACTCAGACAACCAATCAATAACCCATATAGACACTCATATAGCTATTCACAAAACCATGCAGCCACTTATACACCAACACACAGACACATACAGACATTCACACAGTTTAGTCACTAGTCTGCAGTAAGATACATTTAATGACTCACTTAGTTACACACCTAGAAAATCATCCTTTCACACACTTGTACACCCACCTATTTTTCAACAGGCCTTTCCCTATATATATTAAACATATTAAAACTGTTCAGAAACACATACTCAATGGATGATGTCATCAGTGATGTTATCAGTGATGTCATTTGAGATGTCATCAGTGATGTCACTGACCGTAAAATGTGACGTCATCAGAAGTGCATTGCGGGGGCGCGATTTATAGTTAGCTGAACTAACTATAACATGGGAATTTCTAGGGTTTTGTACGAGGGAAATGTCCAGCTAACTATAACACCCCTGAAACCTATGGTTTTTTCAGTGAATTTCTAAGGTTTTTTAAATGCTAATTCCTAACTATAACGTGCCTGAAACTTATGGTTTTTTCAGTGAATTTCAAAGGTTTTTTAAATGCCAATTCCTAACTATAACGTGCATGAAACCTATGGTTTTTTCAGTGAATTTCAAAGGTTTTTTAAATGCTAATTCCTATCTATAACTTATCTCTAAAGATATCATGAAAAGCATTCTTTTTTAAAAGTAGGGTGCACATTAGTTTTTTGGAAAAGCATCTTTGTGATTGGTTAAGAAAAAGCTGTTTCAACGTGGAGTACATATCATAGGATAAAATTTGCATAGCTCAACCACACCTGCTACATGCATTTGGAAGGCACTGTTGGAACTTAAAACAATCGTGAACTTTTAACCTGCACGTGTCGTTAAATTTTCAAGAAAATGTTGCAAAAAAATATCGTTAAGTTTTAAAAAATTGATTAACTTTTAACCTGCACGTGTTGTAGAATGTTCTAGTTCTATTTGTTGTTGAATATTAAAAAACGGTTCATATGGAAAATTAAAAAGAAACCAATAGAGAAGTTTTGAAACCTAAAAGAATCAAGGAACTATTCTAATTTATTCTTTACATGTATTTATGTGTGCAGCAACAAAATTATAGACACAACAGCACTAGGAAGAGGAAGAAGCAGGGAGTGTGGGTACGGGGGGAGATGGGCAGAATGGCACAAATGCACAATTAAGTACAACACACATATAGACTAACAATGGCCAAAATGAAACACACCAACAATCAGCACAAGTCACACAACCCAGCAACTTCACACCACTAAACGAGCATAGAAGTGAAAACCATGCTGCATTCATACAGGCCAGTCGTTGGTGTTGTGGGATGTCTGCGACCATGGTCATCATGGATGAGATGCCCAGCATGTGGCACATGGTCGAGTTCACTGTGTGTTATGTTGCCAAACGGCTGCTCCTCCCTCCCACGAGCCCCCACACTTTTGTATGGTGCGCTGTTGTATCTCGTGCACTCGTATGGCACACCATTGTAATGCCTATTTGCGCATGTCCTGCCACATTCCAACTACACCATCACAGTGCCGTTTGGAGGTGGTGCATGCCACTTTACAACATCGACTGCTGCTGCTCTTGTAGCAGGCCACACCAGAACACAGAGACACACTTACCGCACTTCCTGTACACTGACATGTCTGAGACACCCCGTTCCCCTTGCCGGATAGGCACACCCCTGCACTGACCTGTGAACCCTAGACCAGCACACGCCAGTTGTGCATGCAGGAGGATGCGTGCGTAGCTACACGTCCAAGCTCACTGCCAACGCTGAGGTGACAGCACACTGTGATGTTGCAGGGCACGTGCCGATCATGCTAAGACAATGACCACAGGGACACCCTTACTAAGATGTGGGTTTGGGGGGCATTGGCGGTCCTGCAGTTGTTGAGATGAGTCTTCTGGCCCTCATGGGTATCGCTGTATCATGCTCATTGACTCTATGGCACCTGTGGGTTTTCTGTTGTGGCTCTTGGCTGTGTTCCCTTTCATGGTGAAGGTAGTTGTCCTGCTTAACACCAGCAGAAAGCAGGTGTAAAATCCCTGGTGTTAACGTGTCTTATCGCCGGAATTTGTTTCGCATTGCAATTGGTGTGAAAGTTGTGATGTGATTTTTTTCATGTCCAGAACAATATACGAACTGAGCAGTGTATCTCGTCAAGATCCAGCACCTGACGCACTATTCCCAATCAATATAAATACAATCAGATTTCTTTTTCATTTTGTGTGTACACTGTAAGTGCAGCCAATACCTCAGTGCAATTCAATACAGGATTTTAGTATTTAGAATAAATTGGAAAGGTGCACCTCGTGTCTTTTTGCACGAGAACGGCTAGTCTCCATTTCATTATCAGCACTTTAATGGAAGTAAAGTTGAGATAAATCTAACACACTATTCAGAAGTTGGTGCAAACTGCAGATATCACCAGTATTCCAGCGATAAGTGCCCCAAAATTTAACACCATGGTGGACTCTATCAAATAACAGTAATAAGAACAAGAAAGAGTCACACAGCAGTTAAGAGAACAACCAAAAACGTTATTAATTTTTTTTCAAACTTTATTTTTTATAATCACAAATATGTAAACGATAAACTATTTTCAAACTTTAGTTTTTTATTGACATATATATGAACGATAAACTAATAAACAAAATGTAACAACAATAATACAAAACAACAAGGCGGAACACTCCTGTGGAGACCATGGATGTCGACGACAGACCTGGAAAATCAGAAAGATTGTTAAAAAAAAACAACATGGTATTCTCAACAAAATACCACAAGAAACAAATCACAGATATATAAAATGCATACAGCTAACAAAATTTTATAAGTTTAACTTACAAAAACTGTAAATGTTGCCGCTTTAAAATATTTACCGAATCTGAGGAACATTTTTTGCAGAAGGCACCACGCCCACAACGTTTTTCTTCAGTGGTGAGGAAATTTTTGACTTTTCCCAAGGGGCACACAAAGACCAATGCCACCTTGATCACGTGCAAGATTTGCAAAAGAGTTCTCTCACGAGGGGATCCTAACAAGAAATACTCGTACGGCATGGCAAGTATGATGAAACACCTAAGGACCCTTCATCCGAACAATCTTGCACGAGAAGAGTGCAAACAGATGAGAAACACTCCTATTCTGTATCTGTAAAAAAGAATCACAAATAAATGTATATTAATAACTTTCAAAATTCTACTATTCCATTACTGTACAAACACATTTTATATAAATACTGACTAAGAAACTATGTCCCTGAACCACAAGTGTGACAATGGTTAAAACACTACATGCATAGTGCATACTACTCTGAAGCAGTTCATGCCCTAAAGTCTACCTCACTAAAACTCCACATGCTAACTGACTAAATGATTACAGTACTATAAGGAGACACACTGGGTGAGTGACAGGGTGTTTGCTAGAAGAGTTTGAATACTAACTAGGGAATTGAAGGTGTGAAACACAACTGTGTAGGTGATTAGAGGACTGCATCCATACAGCATAGGCATTTAAAGCAGTCCAAGTGCTAAGGCCTGGCTCACTGCATGACTACTTGGGTACTGACTGAATGATTAGAGTACAGCAAGGAGAGTTCCTAGGTGAATTTATAAGTGTTAGGCTTTTCGCACAGGGAATGGATTAGTACTTGGTACTGAATGGGTCACTAGAGAAGTGCAGGACTACGTGGTTAGAAGACTGCATGCATAGTGCATAAGGGTTTGAAGCAGTCCATGTGCTAAGGCCTGGCTCAGTGCATGAATACTTAGGCACTGAGTGAATGATTAGAGTACTGCAAAGATAGTATCTTAGTGAATTTATAAGTGTTTGGGTTTTAGCACAGTGAATGGATTAGTACATGGTGCTGAATGGGTCACTAGAGGACTGCAAAGGGAGTGACAGGTTGTTTCCTGGATGTGTATGGATACAGACTAGGGAATTGAAGGTGTGAAAGACAATTGTGTAGGTGGTTAGAGGACTGCATGCATAGTGGATAGGGGTTTGAAGCAGTCCATATACTAAGGCCTGGGTCACTGGATCAGTACTTGGGTACTGACTGAATGATTAGAGTACTGCAAGGAGTGTGCCTGGGTGAATTTATAAGTGGTTGCGTTTTGGCGCAGTGAATGGATTAGAACATTATGCTGAATGGGTAACTAGAGGAGTGCAACAGGAGTGACAGGGTGTTTGCTGGAAGTGAATGGATACTGATTGGGGAATTGAAGGTGTGAAAGACAAGTGTGTAGGTGGTTAGAGGACTGCATGCATAGTGGATCGGGGTTTGAAGAAGTCCATGTGCTAAGACCTGGCTCAGTGCATGAATAATTAGGCAGTGACTGAATCATTAGAGTACTGGAAAGAGAGTGTCTTTGTGAATTTATAAGTGTTTGGGTTTTGGCACAGTGAATGGATTAGTACATGCTGTTGAATGGGTCTCTAGAGGACTGCAAAGGAAGTGACAGGGTGTTTCCTGGAAGTGTATGGATACTGACTAGGGAATTGAAGGTGTAAAAGACAAGTATATAGTATGTTAGAACACTACCTGCATACTGCATAGACATTTGAAGCAATCTATTTGGTACTTAGAAACTGACTAAATAATCAGACTACTTCTAGGACAGTGCTTAGGTAAAACTTTTAAATTTTCAGTTCTGTCACAGTGAACAGAATAGTACATGGTACTGCACCTTAGTGTCAAACCCTGACTCATTTAATGAAAGCATAAGCCATAACTTTCTTCTAATGCTACTAAAACTTGACAACATGACATGTTTTAAAACAGTTAATTGTCAGCAAATACACGATGTTACCAAATGCTTCTCTCACAGTGCTTCCCAAATGCACACAGACTCACAGTGTGATTCTAGACAACAACCACTATACCTAGAACTTTACCAAAAATCATTCACTACTGTGGAAGTGATAAAGGAACTGCACACAATCTTCATATTTCAGGACTGCACTTTCATGTCAAAGCCTGACTCAATTAATCAAAGAATAAGCAAAGACTGGCTTCTAATGCTACTAAAACTTGACAAAATGACCAGTTTTAAAACAGTTATCTGTCAGCAAATACACAATGTTACCAAATGCTTCTCTCACAATCCTTACCCAAATGCGCACAGACTCACAGTGTGATTTTAGACAAGCAACACTATACCTAGGAGTTTACCAAAATCATTCACTTCTGTGAAAGTGGTAAGGGAACTGCACACAACCTTTATAATTCAGGACTGCACTTTTGTGTCAAAGCCTGACTCATTTAATCAAAGCATAAGCAAAGACTGGCTTCTAATGCTACTAAAACTTGACATGACCAGTTTTAAAACAGTTGTCTGTCAGCAAATACACGATGTTATCAAATGCTTCTCTCACAGTCCTTACCCAAATGCACACACACTCACAGTGTGATTTTAGACAATCAACACTATCCTAGGAGTGTACCAAAAGTCATTCACTAGTCTAGAAGAGTTAATGGTACTGAACACAATCTACATATTTAAGTACAGCACATCAGTGTCAAAGCATGACTCATTTAATCAACGCATAAGCAAAGACTGGATTCTAATGCTACTAAAACTTCACAACATGATAGGTTTTTAAAAAGTGTCAAACCCTGACTCATTTAATGAAAGCATAAGCCATAACTTTCTTCTAATGCTACTAAAACTTGACAACATGACATGTTTTAAAACAGTTATCTGTCAGCAAATACATGATGTCACCAAATGCTTCTCTCACACTGATCCCAAATACACACTAACTCACACTGTGATTCTAGACAACCACCACTATCCCTAGGAGTTTACCAAAACTCATTCACTACAGTGCAACTGGTAACGGAACTGCACACAATCTACATATTTCAGGACTGCACTTTTCTGTCAAAGCCTGACTCATTTAATCAAATCATAAGCCATAACTGTCTTCTAATGCTACTAAAACTTCACAACATGACAAGTTAAAACAGTTATCTGTCAGCAAATACAGGATGTTACCAAATGCTTCTCTCACAGTGGTTCCCAAATGCACACAGACTCACTGTGTGATTCTAGACAAACAACACTATCCCTTGCACTATACCAAAACACATTTCTTCATCTAGAAGTAGTACTACATTTTAGTATAGAAACATAACATAACTCATTTCACAAATTCATAAACAATGACTGGTTTCTAATTCTACCAAAATATAAAAACAACACAGTTATCTGTCTACATGCACACACACTGTCAATAAGATTGTAGAGAAAAAAAGTAGTCCCTACACTTTAGCAGGAGAAATACATTAGTCTGATTAAAATCAAAATAGTCTACATACATCCCCTCACAATTAAATAACTCATCTTTCAAGTTCTTTTGTAGATTAAGAAGTATATTAGTCACTCACCATATTTTCTTTTACAGAATCTCTGCACTGTGCACCTCTCTGCAAAAACAAAGAATGGAAAAGTTTCCCTTTCATTTTCCACACATATACATGTAAACATCAATTCACAATCCTTCACTCATAAACTCAAAAGCAAACACACATTTCTATTGGTTAAACATTTCAACCCTTTCCAACTGAAATACATTTCAACCCTTCCCCCAATCTGCCTTCTGCCTGTTACCATAGAAACAGCTCATGAAACACTGCACTGAGCTCACAGGTCACAAGTTCAGCACTCAATGTTACTAAGCAAGACAGAAAGTGTGCTTGACTTTTCAACATATGAGCTTATCATATATAATGTTCCTTACAATCTGTTTTTGTTAACCAATAAGAATCATACCTTTAAAAAACAGAAATATACACCCTACCTTTCAGTGTAGAAAGTAGTCATACAACCCATGATTTCTTGTGTTTTTTCACAAAACATTGCTGTGGATCCGTGCACCCAACGTGTGAGAATCCGTGCACCCAACGCGATAGGATGCGCGCACCGTGCGCGGGTTTCGCCGTTTTTTTTTTTTTCAAAAGGGGCCCCAGGGGTCCTTCTGGGACCCCCTAAGCACCTCTAGAGGGTCAGAGTTTTCCACTCTGCCCCCTTTATATGTTTTACACACTTATTCCCCTTGCTTCTTCAGCCTCGCTTCTACCGAGACAGAAAATGGCCGCCAACAGTTCCTGGTTTCGAATGTAGGGAGACAGGCGACAGCCAATTAGCATTCAGCGCGTGATCGGGAGGGTGCATGCTCAGTTCGGGGAGGGTGCGCTTACGGTGCGTGTAGGGTGCGCGAATCCTCCGCGGCCATAGATATTTATGTACTTTTAACTCTAATTTTCTCAGGAACTACTGAACGGATTCACACCATATATGCAAAAGGCACGAGTCCAAACTGAGGACTACCTCTTTGCCAAATTTGGTGTCATTCCGTTCAGCGGTTCGGGCTGTAGCTGCGACATCACATCCTATGGGAAATTGCATGGGGAAAATGCGTTTTGGGACCGCCCTTTTTTCTCGGCCCCCGCTTGACGAATCACCACGAAAATTTCAGGGAGGATTCATCAACCGGCGCCAGACTAATTGGGAATAGAATGTTGTGGATTTCCTATGGAAAATAGGTCCTAACTATAACTACCTACTGGCGACCGGCAGTAGGTAATATATATATATGTGTGTGTGATTCGACAATGTCCATTTTGTGTTGGTCATATGTCAGAATGGCCAAGATCTGTGTTTCACACTGTACATGATCTTTATCTGACATGACAGAGTTAAACATTAAACATCATTACCAAGTTCCTGTGCAGGAACAAATGTTTCTTCTATTAAAAGCAAGAAAGTAAAATTTGAATTATATTACATTGAAATTCTCTAAATTACGCAATCGAGAAAACAATGTGTAATGCAGACAGCATGGGCATGATAAGACACACTGAGCATGAGAAATGACATTACATAACTTTCAATCCATAGACAAAACAAAATATTTTCTATAGGGTAAGACGTACTGCAGTGCTGCTACTCATACACCTCCAGTTGAGCATGGCAAGTGAGCCAAGTGGTTTCTACGTCAATCCTGGTGCAGTGGGGAGAGCCTGAAGTACCACAAATACAGTTTGGAGGATACTCTAAGCATGATCTGTGCCTTCATGTGTGCTGAGGACCTGAAGTCGATGTGGCTCGATGTGGTAAACACCCATTGCGCTGAAGCACTGTGGGAAATTGGGTTACTAGTTAATGGGGGTTGAAAACCTTTCTTAAGCAATAACCATAGTCATTGCCAGGGTAAACTACAAGAGTCACTTATTTAAACTGTGTTTATGCAGCACACAAACAGTAATAAAGTTAAAATATAACACAAGAAAAATCCTAAACCAATTTAGGAAATAGATGAAAATGTAATAAAATGATAGTAGAATGACTAAAAATCAATAAGCAAAATCTGAGATATGCAATTTGAATGTTATAGGTAAGTGCAGCAACTAAAAGCACAACACTTCACTCACAGTAATCTGGTCATGCTAGGCTGGGGGAAAGATATACATTCTGGCCCAAGGACCAGGTTAGTTCATTTGAAAAAAAAAAGATCTTCTCAAAGTCCAGCATGAAGAGTCAAGTTTGTGGTGGAGAAGACAGTGAGGAGGAGGGAGTGTGTCTCAATTAATTTTCTCTGTTGCGCAAAGAGCAGGCTTAGCTCCGCGAAAGGTCTTCGCTGTGACATGAAAATACGATCCGGTGTCCCATGCATACTTTGCTGTAGCTTTGCATTGGTGGAATGCGTGGGAAGTTGTTGCTCCAACATGAAATGCAGATCTCGCGCTGCCAGTTGTCGCAGACAGTTGCAGTAGTACAAAGAGTGAGAATCAGTGGAGCTATTCATTGTGTCTTTGCAGCTGGCAAAGTCTTGGTGCAAATGGGCCGTTCACAGTTGTGAAGAGTGAAAAAATCAGGATGTCTCTTTTTCTTGCAAGGGAATGCACTCTGATGCTAACCAAGGGTGCAAGACCTGGGCAGGCACCTCTTGGAAATCAGGGATTCACTCTGACAAGCAGATCCAGTTTCAGATCCAGTTGCTCCATTTCAGCTGAACAAGGAGGTTATTGGAGATTGATGTGTCGCTGTAGCTTGGAAAAGAAACACAGATAACTGACCCTTGGAATCACTCAGATAGCCTGGAATGAAGGGAGCAGGTCCAGGCCTCAGGCAGCAGGCAGTCCTCTTAGGGAACCAGGACTTATGCAGCAGGACAGTCATCTGATACCAGCAGAACAGCTCCCTGGGGGGACAAGTCAGTCCATCTTCTATAATGTCTGCAGGTCCAGTAGTATACTGAAGAGGTGGTTGAAGAGGCCCAATAGTTATACCAGGTGCCAGCCATTCAAGTGGAGGTGACCTACTAGCTACTCCCACATCTGATTCTGGACACTTCTTCTCTTCCCCTGTCAAGGCTTCAAGATTTCTGGGATGACAAAAGACTAGTGTGAGGTTCCTTTGTTAGTGTGGCAGGAGGAATCAGACCTTTGAAATATAAATTGGGGGGCAACTCTACCCCAGCCATTCTGCTAGGGAGGAATATACAAACAGTAACAGAACGGCTGTTCACAGTAATGTGAATTAGGAGGACCATGACAGCAGGGACCAAATGGTTAGGATGAGAACATGCCAACTTTATAAAAGTGGCGTTTTTAGAATTGTGACTTAAAACTGACATTACTATTAAAAAGGATTTTAAATTACAATTCATTTAAGACCAACCATGACATTTGTACCTGCTCCCAATCAACTGCTAGCACTAACTGAATGTAATAAGGTGGCCCAAAGCTATTCTATGGAATAGATAGGCCTTGCAACAGCAAAAAATAACTTGAGGAGTTTTTCACTACCAGGACATGTAAAACATAAAGGCACATGTCTTACTTTTTACATATTGTATGGGCCCTATGGCCTGTTAAGGGCCTTCATTGTGGTGACATACGTAATAAAAAAGGAACTTTTAAGCCAGGTGAAAGGTTCATTTTACCAAGTCGAATTGGTAGTTTATAACTTCACACAGGCTACAATGGCAGGACTGAGATACATTTAAAGTGCTTCTTTAGTGGGTGGCACAATGAGTACTACAATCCTACTCGAAGTATTTAATTTACTGGCCCTGGGTACATGTAGTACCACTATACCAGGGACTTACTAGCCAATTAATTACAAGAATGGTCGAAGGTTCTGTAATAATCCATAGATGACTCAGGAATCACCTACTTCCTCTTGCTGTGTTTAACTTCCTGTTTGCATGGTAGACAGAAAAGTCCACTACTTAATAATTCTCCTCTTCTATGGAGTTCTCTGCCTGCAAAGGGGTGGATGAAAATAAAGAGAGTGATTGGAACAAAATATCAGGTATTGTAATTGGCAGACCAGTGGCACCAAGCAAGAATTTGTATTCCTTTAAGAATTCTGGTAATTGAAATAGGAAAATATGTCTTTTAAGATATGTAGAAGTATTCCTTTCTGTATTATGTGACATTTTATGAGCACTATATGTGGAGAGTAACATGTGGATGACTGATATGTCTTTGGATGCATATTATATTTAGAACTGTAGGCTTGGCTGTGACATCATACTATTGTAACAATGGTGTCTCAGAATAGTATATGTGGAGAATCTCATAGTCCATCACTCGTCACCGGCCCCCCAGTGTCCAACCACTGTGATGCAGCTTAGGTGAAATGTAAGACCACTGCTTGGTAATGCACCTACAGACCATGACATTTGTTGTGCTCCATCTCAGGAAAATGGATGGGTTAGTTGTTCAAGGGCAAAGTCTATAAATAATTCCATTTGTATGTGTAATATATTTCCATCTCTCCTTTTCCCTTTTCTCCCTCCATTCTCCTTATGTTCTTTGCCCTATGTCTCTTTCTATTCTTTCCCTATCTAAGATCACAACAAGGATCACACTTCGCCTCAAGAAGTTTATCCGATGCTAAGTCCAAATACAGCACGATAGAGAGGGAAGCTTTGGCTTGTGTCTGGGCTGTTACCAAATTTAAAACCTACCTTTGGGGCAGCCATTTTGTTATCTACACTGATCATAAACCCCTTGTCTATCTATTGCAGGGTGACGGTTTAGGCAAAAGCCTCTGCCCGCTTGGAACCCCTTCTCTCCAAACTTCAAGAATACAATTTTGTTATCAAATCCATTCAAGGCGGCAGAAATTTCAGAGCTGATTGCCTTTCTCATTTTCCATTGCCTTCAACTGATGATTCTATTGATGATTTTGATTGTGTTGTAGCTACCATCGATGCCTCTTCTTCCTCCGATGGTATTATCTCCAAGAAAGAATGGCTCGATGCTTCTTCTCTTGATCCTACTCTGACCTCATTGTCAAAGGTTGGCCTCCCAATTGCAATTTGTCTTAAGATCTGAAACCTTTCGATCAAATTCCCTCTGAGTTATCTCTTGAAAATGATCTCTGCATCAGAAATGGCTGTTTTGTTCCTCCTTTTTCTCTAAGAAATAAGCTCATTTCCATTGCTCATGATGGGCACTTAGGAGTCATGGCTACATGTGCAAAGCTTAGAGAAAATATTGGTGGCCCTCCTTGAGTTCTCAAGTCTCGTCTTTTATTGATGTGCCCTGAATGCATTGTTTCTGACAAACATTGGAGAACCACACAGAAACCTCTTCGCCCGGTCCCTCTTCCAGATGGTCCTTGTGTGAAAGTTGCCTTGGAATTTGCTGGTCCTTTCAATCTTTTGCCCAGTTCTTCAAAGTTTTTATTGGTACTAGTTGACTACTACTCCAAATGGATTTACTTTTCATTTGTGGAATCTGCTTCCACCCAATCTGTTCTACAATTCCTTAAAAATGTTTTCTCCCTAGAAGGTCCTCCAAGGGAGTTAGTCACTGACAACGGCACTCACATTCTGTCCACTGCTATGACATGTTCCAATGTAGGTGCATGTGCAAGTGACCACATCAAATGCAGTTTTACATGCTGTCCCCATTCAAACGCTCCCTTCTTTTTCAACACGGCACTCATAGGCTCCACCTCGTCAGCAATATTGGAGACAAATTCGGAATAATATTCCGCTAGTCCCAAAAAGGATTTCAACTCCTCCTTGTCACCAGGTTGGGGGGCTTCCTCAATAGCCTTAATTATACTTTTCTTTGGTCTTATACCTTTTTCAGATATCCCATGGCCCAAGTAACTCACTTCTTTTCTTCCCAACTGATACTTTTCCCTCTTCAGTGTTAAACCATGATCACCAATACATTTTAGCACCTTATCCAACAACATATCATGATCTTCCTATGACTTCCCCACCACAATAACACCGTCCTCGAATCACAACATGTTTTGCATACCTTGGAAAATATTGTGCACTAAGACTTCAGAGGCTGACGCCAGGCCAAACGGCATCCGACAATAGCGATAAGCACCCAGGGGCGGTCACAAATGATGTGAGTGATCTGGATTTGGGGTAGTATGCAGCCGACATGTCCAACACACTGAATACCTTACCGCCTCCCATTCCACTCAGCATCTCTGCGATATTGGGTAATGGTTGGTGGTCAACCCATATATTTTTATTTAAATTGAGTAGGTCAATGCAAAGGCAAATTTTGTTCCCCTCCTTAGGAGCAACTAAAATAGGGGCAAGCAATTCAGATGACTCTATTGGTTCAATACTTTTTTCACTCAACAACTTATCCAATTCTTCTTGGAGTTGCTCTCTCACAGGGTACAGGTCTCACCTTATGTACTGTTGGAATGGCGTTTTTCTCCGATGGGTAAATTATTTCAGTAGACCCAACGTATCTGAAAACACACATGGAGACACATTATTACTTACTTCTCACCCCATTCCACCTTAGTATCAACTTTAAGCAAGGTGTTCCCGTTCACTGGTTCAACACACATTACTGGCTCCACAGCATTGGGTTCCAGGATGATATTCAAGTCTTTTTGGTGGTGCCACCCAAATAAATGTGAGCCATGTTCCGAAATGTATACCCTTCCATCAACACCATTCTGTTTAAAATGAATATCCATCCACGCCATACCTATGATATTAATCTTCCTACAACCATGTCCCACTGCTTTAACATCTGCCAGCAGCAAGTTGTTAGGCTGACTGTTAACACCATCTATATACGTGTCCATTTAAATCAAAGTGAACTAGCTTCCTGAGTCTGTGACTTTGACTTGAGCAGTGCCTAAGGTGATATTACAGTGTGGTTTTTCCAACAACCCTGAGCTTTCCTTCTTCACACATGACATGCTGTCGCTCTCCACAGCTTTGGAATCTTCACACCTTCACACTAGTGTCTTGCACCCTTCCTTTCGATCTATTGACCTTAGCCGAATGGCCTCTTCTCCCACAAGCCCTGCATGCGACTTTCTGTGCACCACACGCAAGACTGGAAGCAATATGTCCCGGACAACCACATCTGTAACTAGTATCTTACTCCTATCTTACACCTTGCTACTCCCAGGTTCCACAGCTTTGAAGGGTTACTTGAATTTAACTTCCTTCATCTATACAACAGGTGTTTCTTTCTGTACATTCATTTCACTGAGCTTAGTCATGTCTATTTTTTCATCCATACTGCAGTATGCTCCATGCTGCTGGATAGCTGTGTAGATTCTTCCAAGGTAGGATCAATGGACAAGAGCTTTTCTTTAACTTTCCTGTTGTTTGTGCATCTCACAATTTGATCATGTATTAAGGATTCAGACAAATTTTGAAACTCACACATTACTGCCAAACCTCTTAGAGCTGCAACATAGGTCATAATGTCGTCATCATGGCTTTGCGTGCAACAGAAAATGTATGTCTCTCAAAGACCACACTTACTTTAGGAGAGAAATGTTTTCCTAACATCTGCAGAGACATTTAATTTACATTTATAGGTTGTCCTTCTCAATTGACTAGAGAAACCTCTGGCAGATCAACGTAAATTCTCCTTCCCTCAGTACACAAATGATGCAGCAATATTGCTTGCCTCCTTAGTAGTCCATACTTATCGCCACCTATGGCCAACAGATAAGTAAAACATATGTTTTTCCATCATTTCCACAGTATAAGAGGTTCTCCAGGTAAAAGTAAAAAACTAGGCGGAGCATTCTTTGTCCTGCCATCCCTTAAAAAAGGAAGAATAAAATATACTATACTATGGTAAAATATACTAAAATATTATGCTATTACAAAAAATAAAACAGCAATCTAAAATAACATCCAAAATAATAATTGAAGAAGACTTAAGTAGAGTAATTTTTCATAAAAAGCTCAGTTGGATAGTCTTTATTTCAGTGCAGAGGTGCAGTCCTATTTCTATTCAGATTGCTCTTATCCCTTCATGAAGCCGGTGACACCAGAAGAAGCCTGTGAGAGGAACCTTGGATCATAGCGAGAAAGAAAAGTAATGTTCAAACTAGTTAGTTGGTTGGCATGTGGAAGTGCGGATTTGAAACTTGTTTGCCCTTATGCTAATGCTGGCTTGAGCAAGGCCTCACAGAGCTTAGCAACGCTGAAGGAAAGCGTCAAAGCCGGTGCCAATGGAGCTCAAGGTATCCTGCAATACACACGATTGGAGCACTCGATCAAGATGGGCTGAAGCACCAGTGCCGGTGCCCGCAGGGCTCACGATATCCTAGTAACACATGCTCTCGGTGCGCTCGAGCACGGTGGCAGTAATTATAACTGTTTTATATTTCATGACGAGTCAAACATGGATAAAAATATAATAAAATGTTGCACAATCCTAAATCTTCACTGCACTTCCGCCAATTTATAACTTAAAAACAGAAGGCTACAACTGCTTTATAATAGAGAAATGGAAAGCTTGAACTGTACGTCTTTTCTCATGGAACACAACGCGGTAATCATTCAACAAGACTGGGTAAAATATAGGAAAAATGTAACAAGTAACTTACAGTTCCAGTAGACACAGCACGCTTTTGTAGAAAGCAGACGCAATTACTCTTCATAATACTGTCCATCACCATGTACCAGTACTTTCCAGGGGTCGAGGGTACCCAATAGTCTCGGCCCCTGCGCAGAGTTGCTAGTTGTTCGTTGTCAAAATCTTTAGTAATCAGGTACGCAAATGTTGATTTCCTCAAGGATCTTCTTTAATAAGTGTACATCTTCATATCCTTATATTCTCCAGAATAATAAAATGCCAAAATTTTCTAGAACATAAGCAAATCTACCATTCTAATGGCATCACAATGCCTAGGCACATTCCTACTTTACAGTGCATTCCCACAATTATCAACAAAAGGGGAACATATTGTTTTCACAATATTTCTATTTTTGTAAATTGGTTGAGATTTTTCTTGAGTTGTGTTTCCTCTTTATTTCTGCTTGAGTTTTCCATATATGCTTTACACTCTAAGTTAGAGTTAAGACTGACTGATTTGTGCCATGCTACCAAAGTATCTAACACAGGTTTACTTATTGGTTGAAAGTGGTTTATGCTGACAGGGAATTGTGAATAATTAAGCTGAGTTTTCACCACCACCCACATAATGCTCTAATTTCACACAAATGTGTGCATATGTGGATTAAAATAATATATTTACAGATTTATATACATGTTTTAAATGTACCCATATAAACACAGGCACACAATAGTAAACATTTCTGCTGGTAATAAAGAGGAACACGTAGTAATGAGGTGTTCTTCTCATTGTATAAAGCTTCTAATTTCAAATTAGATAGGTGGATCAGCAACCCTGACCCTGCCACATCGATAACACAAAACCTTGCCATGCAAGCAAGCTGATGAAAAAACACTATTTCAATAAGTGTCTTCATGGTATTACCTTCATTCTAAGATGCAATTACCTGGGTCAGAGAGAGAGAATATATCTTGGCTATGTCCATGGAAGCTGTGATTGTCAAAATGATGGCAGTATTCTATACCAGCTCATTGGATCTTGCCAAAAGGACACTGTAGGCATGGCAGGTATTTCACAGGCAAGCAAATAACATTGCTTTTGCCATGTACAGAGATATATCACCAGATCCGTGCACCAGTATTTCACAATTTCAAAGTCACTGGTGCACAGGCTACAGATAGCAAGGGAATTGCATTCAATTGTTAACTTACCTTGGGTAATATGTACCACTGATTACATTGAAGATACACTGTAGCCACCCTGTGACATGGAGCACACTTTTCACAACAAACACAGCTGCCAAGCTATCAAAATGCAAGTTATCTGCAACACCAGGAGATGTTTAACTTAGGTCCTGGGCCCAACTCTCCCATGCTGCTGCACCACTTTGTTTCCTCTCCATTTTTCTGAGAGGTTTCTCTGCTTTTCCCTAATTATTTTTTATTGTTTTCTTCTTCCTTTCCCCCTGTTTTTCTGAGTGCTTTTTCTGCTTTCCCCTTGTTTTTACAATTTTGTCCTTCCTTACTCCTGTTTTTCTGAGCACTTTATTCTGCTTTTCCCTTGTTTTGTACTTTTTTCTCCTCCTTTTGCCCCAGTTTTTCTGAGTGCTTTCTTCTGCTTTTCCCTTGTTTTTTACTGCTCTCTCCTTCTGTTGCCCCATTTTTCCAGAGCGCCTTCTTCTGCTTATCCCTTGTGTTTACTGCTTTGGTCTTCTTTGCCCCCATTTTTCTGTGTGCTTTCTCTTGCTTTGACCTTGTTTTTACTGCTCTTTCATTCCTTTCCCTTGTTTTTCTGAGTGCCTTTTCCTGCTCTTCCCTCGTGTTTCACTGCTTTCCCCTTCCCTTCCCTTCCCCCAGTGCTTTCTCCTACTTTTCACTAAGTTTTTACAGCTTCTCCTTCTTTCTTCCTCATTTTCTGTTCTAGTCTGCTACTTGTTTTCTGACCTACCAAATAGCCCCACCCACCGCCTCTCACTGACCCTCCCTCCTCCCAGGACCTACTTAAAGGAGGCCGCAGCACAGATATTGCCGCGCCACCAGCACGCAAGAGGCGTGTCAAAGACAAGTCTGCTGGGCCTGTCCTTGCCTGGACTGCGTCAGCCTGCAAAAACCCTGGTTCTTACACCCCATGCAGTTACACCGCTGCAGACCTCCGAGCCATGGACCCTGGGTGCATAGATACCGACTGCTGCTGCACATCTCCAATAAACACCAGAGGACCATTCTCCTGACAGCACTACCACTTCACCTGCAACACCTAAACAACCAACATCGCAAACACAACTGCGCCCACCATGCTGACTGAGATCATCACAGCACAACTCCAGTG
The DNA here is from genome assembly GCF_964204655.1 of Triturus cristatus. Taxonomy (NCBI): domain Eukaryota; kingdom Metazoa; phylum Chordata; class Amphibia; order Caudata; family Salamandridae; genus Triturus; species Triturus cristatus. The sequence goes on from NC_140585.1 coordinate 165,123,156, forward strand.
CATTCTATTCAACTCACAATTGCTTGGCAAACACACCACGGAGATCTAGGATACAATCTAATCCCTCACCACAGATGCTATCTTCTTCACAGAAGATTCTGCATCAGACATCTCCATCATCACACCTGAAGGCTACAAGATAACACACCAAGACTAAATTGACAAACAAGCAGGTGAAATTGCCATCATCTACAATGACACCACCCACTGCACAACCTCCTCAGATGACACAACTTTGATAATGGAGCATCTAAATTTTCAACTTCACAGAGATGAAAAAAGCACCATCCAAGGCACCCTTTACATACAGACCACTGGAACCAAGCCCCAGCTTCTGCAACACCATCCCTGACCTCATTACACTGATCACCATAGACTCCAAGCACTACATTTTCCTAGGAGCCCTAAACTTCCACCTCAAAGACCCCAATGACACCAACACAACTGACATCCTGAAAAGACGGAGCAATATCAGCCTCCTCCAACTTGTCACTGACCACACCCACATTGCAAAATACACGTTCAACCCAATTGTTATGTCCAGAAACAGAGTCAAGTACAACCATGTCTCACAGCTCACCTGGACCGACCACTACAGCATCCACTTCACCATCTCAGGATCTCCAAACATTGACACCGAGACCCCTCGCTTCACATGCAGAAACTGGTGGAGCGACACTCTCAACTCCCAGCTCCCAGACACATCAATTGACCCATGAACAGGCTGCAAACTACTTCTCCCGGGGATCACAGAATGTGCAACACAATGGCCCCTGCCAAGCCAGCCAAACCCAAAGTAAAGGCCGGAAGAGCCAGCTGGTTCACTATGAAGCTGAAATCCTCCAATCACAACTGCCAGTAACTAGAAAGGAAGTGGCATACATGTAAAAAGACAGAAGACCATACCAGCTTCCAAACAGCACTCAACCAGTAACATCAGAGAAATAAAGACGAATACTCGAGCAGACAGCATAGAAGCCAGCACAAACCACAGCAAGGGGTTCTTCACCATTGTGAATGAGTTCACTAACCCAGCAGCCACCGGGAATGGCATCATGCCCTCCCAAGAAATGGGTGACACCCTGGAAGATTTCTTCCATTACAAGATCTTAGCCATTTACAAGATATTCAAACACCAAATCCCCATTGCTAACAGCATCAGCCTACTCACACCCATGAAAACAAACCCTGAATACCTGCTCACCCACTGGGACCCTCTCACAACTCAAGCCACAATCTCCATCATGAACTCCTTACACTTGGGAGCACTGTTGTCCCCACCACATCCTCAACCTCAGTAGCAAGATGTTTGGCTACAAGCTCAAGAAAGCTCTTAATGCCTCCATCACCATGGTCTTTGTCCCTGACGACTAGAAACACACTGAAGTGAGGTCCCTCCTGTAGACACCATCAGCTGACCCAGCAGATCTTAACCACTACCGGGCCATCTCCCAGTTCCTCTTTCTGGTGAAGGTTCTCGAAAGGGCAATCAGCCAGCAACTCACCAAACACTTGGAACAACACAACTTCCTGAACCCCTTTCAATCAATGATTTCAAGACAACCACAGCACCGAGACAGTCCTAATGGATTGCCTCATACCTACTGGAAGAGCCCACAGAATCCGTCTCCCACCATTCACCTCGAAACCCAAGTAGATAATCTGCAGCATCCCACAATGATCGTCCCTCAGCCCCACCCTATTCAACACGTACATGACCTCTCTGGCCAACACCGTCAGATCACGTGTACTCAACATTATCTCCTATTACAACAACAACCAGCTCATCCTCTAGCTGTCAAAGACCCCTCCACCACCAGTTCCATCTTCCACAGATGTATGTTGAACATTGCCAACTGGATGAAGGACAAGTTGTCTCAAGGTAAACTTGGACAAGATGAAAGTCTTCATCTTTGGGAACAACACTTCATCATGGAATGAAACTTGGTAGTTTGCCGAACTGTTCGCTTTCCCCGCCCTAACAGAACATGCCCGCAACTTGGCCACTGTTGGAAATGGCCCTTTTTGCAGGGTTATCCCCAAACTTTTTGCTTCTTCCTCCTTTATTTTTTCTGACCCGTGGTTGTTGGCAATAGGACTCTGGGCACTTTACCACTGCTGATCCGTGCTAAAGTGCATATGCTCTCTGTATAAATTGTTATATTGATTGGTTATCCATGATTGGTATATTTGTTTCACCTGTCAGCGCCTAGTAAAGTGCACTGAATGTGCCAGGGCTGGTGATTCAAATGCTACTAGTGGGCCTGCAGCACTGATTGTGCTACCCACATGAGTAGCCCTAAAATGATGTCTTAGGCCTGCTTGCAGTGCCTATGTGCAGTCCAGGACTGCCATGTCGACCTGGTCAGTGCAACCACTGACCAGGCCTTATCCTTCCCTTTCTGTACATGTCAGGCATCCCTATGGTGGCCCTAGGTACCCTCCTGGGCTGGGTGCAGTGTATCTGAAAGGTAGGGCATGTACTGAGGTGTGTAACATGACCTGGTAGTGAATTACAGCCATTTTTGTTTTTCACTGCTGAGAGGCTAACTTGCCCATAGGACAGAATGGGGGAGGCTGTTTACATGCTAAAGGCAAGATAGAAAATCCAAGTTTGGTATCTTTGTGTTCAGAATTTATGTATACATCTTTTTAGCAAGATGGTTTTTAAATTCACTGTGTGAGAATAGCACTTTTTAGAAAGTAGCTATTCTCCTGTTTAACCTTCCTGTGTGCCTGTGTGCAGATTGGCTGACTGGTGTCATGTGATGGGCTAGGTGGCTCCAGGAGTCTGGATGAGTCAGCAGCAGGGTGAATAGGGAGATCTGACTAAATGGGTGGGAGGAGTAGCCCCTGGGTTTGAGTAGGGCTGCCTCTGCCAGCACAATTCCGGCTCCACCCCCTGCTGGCCAGGCTGAGGACTCTGCCTTTGCCAGCACAAAGAAGGCTCCACCTCCTGCTGAGCGTCTAACAAACCTGCCCCTCACTCTGAAAGGAACCAGGTGCTCCAGGGCAGAGCACACCCAGGAACCGGTTTGAGCAGGGGAATCCCCCCACTGAAACAAAGAGAGACAAAGACTTGGAGGGGTATAAGAAGAGGACCCCAGACACCTAAACTTTAGATCACTGTGGAACTAAGAAGGAACCTCTGCCAAGGAGAAAGCTGGAAGGAACTGAAGAGGAGAAGACTGCCTGCTTGCTGTTTTGCTTTGCTGCCAAGGAGAGGGGAAGGACTTTGCTGTGTCCCCTTCTTTTGATTCTGATCTCCAAGGGCCTGAGGAGAGCTGGCTCCCTGTTAAGAAGTCCCAGGAACAAAAGGACTTCACCACCAGCTCCCCTGGAACTCTGCTGAGGGAGTTCTGACCTGCCTTGAAGTGCTTGCCTAGTCTTGGGGCCTCAGGAGGTCGTTTTGCTGTGTTTGGGAGCTGGAAAGCAGAAGCGTGAACAAGAGTAACTGGTACCCATCGCATCATCCATTTGAGGGAAGCATCATCCGGTTGCGCGTCGCAAGAGCGAGAGTGCGAGGAGAATTTCATCGCGGGGTCATCACAGCACCCGGAGTCCCCGCATCGCCGAGTGCGTCGAGCATCGTCCCGGTGCCTGAAGATTCCTGACGCTGCGAGAGTCGTCGCAGAACCAGTTTGCGGGCCGCACCACAGCCGGTGCGTGAAAGTATCCAGTCGCTGCGTGTGTCGACGCAGAGTCCCGTCCCGTGACGCATCGAGGGTTGCGGCGCCAGAAGTCAGCGCTGCGCCGTGCATCGTGCCGCATCAAAGATCGTCGCATCGTACCTGTGCGTGAATCTTCCCCCTAAGAAACCTACGCAACGAAATCCAAAGTCATCGCATCCTCCCCCTACAGATCGGAGCCGGCGCATCCACCTCTGCTGCGTGAAGCAGGGCTGCTGCAAAGCCTCCCCAAGGTCTCAGGAGTATCACATCGCCTTTGCCATCTTCATTGTTATAGCTTTTGGGAACCTTAGCGCAACTACAGGTACTGTTGGGCACGAGAGTGTCGCATTTTGTGCATTGAGAGTCGCATTGTGACACTGATTTTTACATCCTGGAATACTTTCTGCAAACTCATTGTATGTTGGTTTTTATGTAGTATTTGGTCTTGTGAAGTTTTTAGTAAAGATACCTTATTTTTCTAAAACTGGTGTGGAGTAAATCTGTGGTGTTTTCACTGTGTTACTGTGAGTGTTGGTACAAATACTTTACACATTGCCTTTGATAGCCTAGACTGCTCAGGCCAAGCTACCTAGAGGGTGAGCAGGGGTTATCTTAACAGTGTATCCCCCTTTCCCTGACTAGAAGCAAGGGTCCCTACTTGGACAGTGGTACCTACCCTGCCAACTAGAGACCCCCAGATCTAACAGCCACCATCTTGGACAGCAAGTTATCTATGCAGAAACAAGTAAATGCATTCCCGTCTGCATGTTTCCACACCCTATGCATGCTCTGTAAGATCTTCAGGTGACTCACAATCAGCACCAAAAGAACCATCACTCAAGCCCTCATCACCAGCAAGCTAGACTATGATAACACTCTTTATGTAGGAATCATTGCACAAATCCTGAAGAGTCTGCAGACAATACAGAACACAGCGGCAAGACTCATCCTTGACCTCCCCAGATGTACCCACATCCCCCAGCACCTCAAGAAGCTACACTGGCTCCCTATCCATAAGTGATGCCAGTTCAAGGCGCTGACTCACGCTAATAAAGCTCTGCACAACAAAGGACCAGCATACATCAACAAATGAATGACCTCTGCCAACCAACCTGGCATCTGCAATCATCCTCCCTGTTCCTTGCAGACACCTCCTAGATCTATTGATCCAACAATGGAGAACACCCCTTCCTTAACCCGGCAACCAAAGCCAGGAATGGCATTCCCCTGCTCCTCAGGAATGCCGCATCGCTCCAAGATTTCAGAAAAGAACTCAAGACAAGGCTGTTCAAATTAAAAGATTACTGCAAAGCAGCTAACAACTTCAACCCCTTGTTTGATTTTCTATGCTTTATAAATCCTGATTGATTGATTGCTTAACTTAGATCTATGCTACCTTCTGTGGGTGCACTCATGGCAGTTATATTTTGTGACAATCTGCTCTTGGACATCAGTTGGATGCTGAGGATTTCTGTGACATGAGTCTACTAGTTAAGTTTAACTGACTCACACTGTGACAGCTTATATTCCTAGGAAATTACTTGTAACTTTACCGATCACAAAATACACCCAGGACAGTAATTTTGCTTGAATGCATGGAAAAGTTGCAACGTTCTCAGGATAACCATGCTAACCATTATATCACCAGTCTTTGTTGCAGTTGATGCCAGGTATGCCAGAAATCCAAAACATGATGCCACTGCATGCACAGCACATCTGCTAAAAATTGTACCACGGAGCAAAGGGGTTGATGCTGCTCTTTTTCATCCAATATATGCCCTGTATTGATTTTCATTAGGATGAGAAGACCACCCACCATCACCTGCCACAGGAACTCTGCCTCAACATTTATTTTCTTCAAGTTTAATATTCACTTTTCAGTACCTTTCATTGATGGTAGTGGTAACAACAGCAAAGTATTCTGAGTGAGCAGGTTTATGGTGTGCAGAGGCCATATTAGATGCACAGGATGTAAGCAACACATTTTCATACAGATAATGATCTACATATTAAAATGTTCTCTCTAACAATACATTGCGAACCAATGCAATTGATCTCACAGGTGGATTTTTGAGCCAAACATTACATTTTGTTCCTATATAGAAAAAGGAAAAACGTGATGCCCCATAGTACTTTTTAAATTTTCACATTTACAAAAAGTATCAACAGTTAGCAAAATTACATATTATTTTATTCAAAGAACCGTAAAGTGGTGGCCCAAATTGCAACCAAAGAGGAAGTGTTCAAAATTCTTACAATGGTGACTTTAAATCTTGCAACAGATTTCAAGTATACATTCCCTTTGCTTTTCTTTCAATATAATAATTTTTCACCTCTTGCTAAAAGTTATTATTTTTTCTACGAATTGGCACTTTTAAGTGTGTGCAGCACTTTTGTGTTCACCTACCATTGACTGGTATTTACACAGCTAAACTGATTTTTTCCTATAATGCACAGACTCCCTGCAAATTGCCACTGCACCTTTCTCTTGTTGAAAAGCACAGCTTTAAGGATGATAGCACTGATTTAAGCTCTGTTCATGTGGATGGTCCGGATGTACTACTATTCAAAATTAGAGATGACTGAGGCTGTGGTCTTGTAACGCATCTGATTCTGGTACCATTGGCGAAACCGCTGGGCAAGATGGCGGCTGACTGACCGCAGTGCAGAGATCAGTACCGGTGCTGGAGAGGAGCCGAATTCTACCGACTTGGACTCAGATTTCGATTTGAGATCTGCTAAAGAAAGTCCCTGTATGGAGGAAGGCGCGATGTTACATGGAAACATTATTGCCTAAACAAGAGGCGATCGACTGAATTAAACCACTACAGAATTGGCGGTACACTGACGAGTATTCCCCAATGGTACCAGAATCAGATGCGTTACAAGACCACAGCCTAACCAAGAGTACAGGAACTTACCTAAGGCCGTATGCTACACTCATCGGTCTGTGTGTGGTACGTCTCTTCTGTCGCGGCTGGCTCTTGAAGGGTAAGACGCTGAAGGAGGAGAGCGGAGCAACCGTAGCAGTCGTAGCAGCCGTGGGACAGCCTTCGCAGCGCTTTGTGGGTAGCGACACCGACGGACGAGTGAATCCAACTATGCCTCCCAAAAATGCCGCGTCCGCTACAGCCAGGGCCAGGGCCGCTGCGGTGGCTGCTGCGAGACGCACACAGCGCGAGGAAGCTTCGACTGCAAGACGATCCGTAAGAGAGACAGAGGTGGACCCCAGCGCTCCCGGGAAAGCTCAAACGAAGCAATCACGAGCAGCTCCGATGGGGAAAGGAATCACGAGCGTCCCGTCCGTGGCTGACCTCCTCCTTCGCCGGGCTTCGGGTCCGCTTCCAGGTCAACTGACGCAGAGCATAGCTGGAAGCGTCCAGGCAGCATCTCAGAACGCTAGTGAAGCGCTTCAAGATACAGGTAATGACCCGTGTGCAGACAGCCTTGCCCTTACTGTTCTCACTAAAAAGGCTAATACTGGCGCCACGGATCTACCTAAAACAAATATACTCTCTCAGGATCCCCCCATTATTATAGCTCCAGAATCACTCACTAATTTGAACCCAAGCACTACAAAACAGGCACAAAAGGTTTCTGTTGTACCTACCCTGCAATACCTGAGCTCAGTAGTAATCAAGAGTAAGGGGGAAAGTGGGGAAGGCGGGCTAGCGTCATCAGACACAGATTGGTTTGTGGAAGGGAGTACTGCGACGGAACAAGCCCAAGTTTGTGCACTCACCCTGGCGGGTAGCTCTGGCCATATTATCGGAAACCTAAAGGTTAAAATGGGCCCTACTGCAGGGGAGGTTAACAAAAGAGCTATTGAAACGGACGCAGAAAGGGAGCCCAGCGATTTTTTTTCATTCTCCGACGACTATCAAACTTCATCTGCGACAAGTACTATATCTACTGGCAGTGACATCGAGGATGACTACGGAGCCCAGAAAACTGTAAGGAAAAAAAAAGGCCATCATGGGGCGGCCGATCTGGCATGGGATTATACCCCTACCACGGACCCTACCCTGCAACGGACAGATCATATTTCAGATGGCGCAGTGCCCTCTCCCTCTCCTTTCCAAATGGCTCCCTCAAGCTCTACGGAAATCCCTCCAGGATCAACGGCGACACTAAACACAGTAATGGAGACTGTTCTGCAAGCCATCGCAGCACACAGAGAAGAGACAGCAAACGATGGGCGTAAGGTACAGAATACTCTCCGTAAAGTGCAAGGGGTTGTACGGAGACTAAACAAAACAGTAACCACATTTGGGAACCGCTTAACTGAGTTAGAGTCTCGCACTGTAGCAAATGAAACAGCGATTGCTAGTAATCATGAAATAACGATGGCACATGAAGCAGAGCTCTCTGACGTCAGATGGAAGCTAGAGGATTTCGAAAATCGCTTACGCAGAAACAACCTCCGCGTGCTGGGGGTTCCGGAAAAGTCAGAAGGAGAAGATGTACGCTCCTTTATCATTAGACTATTTCGCGACTCCCTGCCAGAACTCTCTTCTTGGAGCTGGGATATCGAAATACAGCGGGCACATAGGGTCCCCATGTACCAAAAGGAACCTGTACGTCCAGGGGGTTATCCTCGAGCAATCTTGGTCTATTTTGGTAATTTCCTCCTGAGACAGGCTATCTCTGATAAAGCAAGACCAGAGGCAAAACGCACTAGTGGTAATTTCTCCTACTTTGTGCGCCCAGACTTCTGCCATGCTACGGTGGAAAGGAGGTGGCGCCTACGTCAAATGATTAAACCGTTTCAGGACAAAAAAGCGATGGCCTACTTAAACAACCCTGCTCGTCTCAAAATAATTAATAAGGGGGAAGTTAAATTTTTCACATCCGAAATCAAGGCCAAGGAATATTTGGATGGTATATGATCAAAGTAGTTATGATTTTGGTCCTTGTTCACTATTCACTATTCAAGATTCTCATAATAATCTGAGTAAATTGATGTGTAATTGGTCATATTGATTACTAAGATTAGAAATGTTTAATTCTATACTGGCCAATGGCTTATACTAAGGTTTATACGAAGGCAAAACTTCAGCACTGGTCTTACAATGCACTTCATCATACAGACTCTCATGGAGTCTAATTGCCTATCTGTGGGTGTGGGGTGGGAGGTGGGGGGGTGGGGTTCGGCTCTTGGGGTGGGAGCCGGCATGGGGCCTGTCAAGGGGGAATATGCAGGGAGAAAAAAGACAACCTCATACGTACAATGTTTTGTCAAAGTTATAAAGGTCTTGATATTTTTTTATTGCTATGAAGAATGTACCTCTGTAAATAAGCTTTGTTCATTATGGGGAAGTTAAGGATATGTACCTGGAATGTGGCAGGGCTGAATGATAGGGGTAAAAGAGCCACCATATACCAATTTGTTAGACAAAAACCCTACGATATCTTATGCTTTCAGGAGACTCATATTACATGGAAAGATAGGGATCTATTAAGAATACCTGGATATAATCTGCTTGCAAATACTACTCAGACTAATAAAACTGGCGGGGTGGCGATTTTTGCTAGAGGGTTTTTGGGTCAGGCTAAACGTAAATTAGTGGACGATTTCGGGAGGTGGGCTATAATTGAATTAGATTTGGGAATAACAATTTGCTCGATCTATGCTCCTAATTTAGACGATTCACGAATATTTGAAGAGTTAGAGCTTGAGCTGGCCACATGGCCCAAGATGTTGATATTTTGTGGGGATTTTAATATTTCTTTTAATCACCAAGGAATACCATATAATCAATACATGACAACCTATACAGGTAGGAAACCTAATGTCTTCAGGGCGCTTTCTCAACTCAAAAGAAGTTTTGGTTTAATAGATATTTGGGCTCTAAAACATCAACTAGATCCCGGTTACACCTATTTTTCATGTCCTCATAACAAATATGTGCGGATTGATTATATGTGGTTAGCCAGCGAGCTGTCACTTGGAGTAGAAATTGACAAAAGCCCTAAACTACTGTCTGATCATAGTATGCTCATTTTAACTATTAACTCGAATAAAATTTATAGACCCCCATTTAATTGGACCTTTGATAGAAAACTCTTGCTAAGTAAAGAATATATTGAACATATCAAGATTTGGGTACAGGGATATTTCGATTGTAACCGATACAGTACAACAAGGAATATGGTTTGGGACGGCTTTAAGGCATCTCTCAGGGGCGAAACTATGAGTTACGTCGCCAAATTGAGGAAAAAGGCAGCCCTGGTTGATCAGCAACTAATGTCGGACTTAGCAAAAGCAGAGCAGGAACATATAAATACTTTAAATAATGGAGACAATAGTCAAGAATCACTGCGTAAGCTAATAATTCTAAAAACAGAGATTAATAGCAAACTTAATCAAAAAGCCGCTGAAATTTTTCAATCTAATCGAAATAAACTATACGAAGATGGGGAGAGGGTTGGAAAACAACTGGCCCTTCGCACCCGCCAAAACCATTCATCTAACAAAATTAACATTATTCACGCAAATGGCACGTCCTATACGGAATCTGATAAAATATTAGATGTCTTCAAGAGATATTACCAAGATCTGTATAAAAATGAAGATTCTCTTGAGACAGATAAATTACAAGCGGGACTAGGTGATTGGGGCTCGAGCTACATTCTCGATGCAAATAGCAGAGCAGAATTAGAAAAGGACATTACTCAGGAGGAGGTACAAATGGCGATAAAAGATCTTGCACCCGGCAAGGCAGCGGGCCCCGATAAGATCCCTATAGATCTGTATAAAAGCTTGGGATCAATAATTCTACCTTATATTCTGGATCTCTGTATAGGGATACAGACGAATGGAACCACCCCGGAGTCTTGGAGAGAGACTAATATATTGATATTTCTTAAGAAGGGCAAGGCGCCAATACATCCTACATCATATCGTCCTATTTCGCTAATAAACTCAGATACAAAAATCTATGCAAAAGTCTTGGCCAATCGGCTTAGGGGGGTGGTTGAACATCTGGTCTCCCCGTGGCAACATGGATTTATCCCTCATAAGGGAACCACGGATCATACCCGCAGGGTGATTTCATTATTTGATATCATGACAGTGACGGGGGGCCAGATGTCCATGATCCTCCTCGATGCTGAGAAGGCCTTTGATCGAGTATCTTGGAGATATCTTTGGGCAATAATGGATTCTAATAATTTTGGGCCAGGGCTTATTAAAGCAATACAAGCCATGTATCGAGATCCGGTAGCAAAAGTTCAGACGATGGGCTTAGAATCGAGACAATTTAAAATTCAAAGGGGCACAAGACAGGGTTGTCCTTGTTCCCCAATACTATTTGCCCTATATATAAACCCCTTGATTGAGAAACTACTTGCAAATGTGGCTATAACACCAATTAAAACAGGCATTTATGAAACCAAGGTATTGGCCTATGCTGATGATGTGGCGATTGTGACACCTGATCCCTATGAGGCTTTAGTAGAAATCGAGAAAACAACTCGGTCTTTTGGAGATATGTCAGGATATTCTCTGAATACTGGGAAAACTGCTGTCATATGCACAAAAAACACAATTTTTAATGACCCTCGAAAGACACCTAGCGCTACATACTTGGGTGTTTGCATATCCCCACAGATGGAGAATATCAACAAACTCAACTATGACCCCTTGTTAGCCAATATTAAAAAGGAGCTACTGAGGGTTAATAGTCTTAACCTTTCAATTATAGGAAGAACTAATTTTGTTAAAATGAACATTTTTCCAAAGATCTTGTACTTATTTCGGGCGATACCCATCTTAGCTGAGGATAAAACCATTAAAATCTTTGAAACCCTAATTTCTAAATTTATCTGGGGATATGGCAAGATCAGAAGATCCTCAAAATTTATATCTCTCCCACAGCAAAGAGGGGGCCTAGGACTCCCTAATATAACTCTATACCTCTGGACATCCCTTTTCCAAGGGATGTTCTCGCTACTCAGTGCTAGCCCTCGGCCCTATAGTACAGCAACTATATTTATCCCACCTATATATGAGTTGGCTGTTGGTGAGAACGCAAAAGGATTATTATTACGACAAATTGAACCATCTTACTTTAAGAAGGTGAAATTTAAAATTATAGTTAGTGCTTGGACTGTTTGGAAAAAAATCTGTAAACATTGTGGTATTACAAAACTAAATAGATATACACCCTTATGGCACTCTTCCCTTTTCTCTGCACAAATCAATGACGATATAGCTAAAAGATGGGAGGCTCTTGGGGTATTATCAGTGGGGGATTTCTTAGATGACTCATCTAGCTCGAGATTCCTCAATCTTCAACTTAAATTTAATATTCCGACCTCTGATCTCTTTAAATATATCCAAATAAACTCTATTCTATCCGCAAAGGCCGCACAAATCTCGCTGAAGTCTGTTCCTCTTCTTGAAAATATTGACAGAGGGGGGGAAAATTCCAGTATAAGTACAATATATAGGCTATTGATGGAACAATGTCAAGATGACATGGAAAGTACTGAAACATGCTGGGCTTCTAAATTGAATAATCCAAATGTAGATTTAGATAAGATTCTTTCCCTCGCTGATAAGATTTTCCTTACAACAACTCTTAAAGCACAATTCTATAAGACTGTATATAATTTATATTTTACACCCGCAAAACTGTACACATGGGGCAAACGAACAGACGATAAATGCCCGCGGTGTGGGATCGGCCCGGCACATTTAATACACATGTTTTCCGAGTGTAGTAAATTGACAATACTTAAAACTAAAATGTCAGATTTTTGGGAAGAGGTTTTTTGCCATAAAGTACAGATGTCTCCTACTTTATTTGTGATCGGGCATGACAATACTTTGAATCATACTAAGGAGGAAGAGATGTGTCTTTTTCTGGGTATGGCAGTATATAGACTGATATTAGCCACTAGATGGAAAGACATAGATCCTCCTAATTTCCAAGTTTGGATGACTCGCTTTTTGGGTATAGCAAACCAAGAAATGGCAATATATACAGTTAAAGGCAAAAAGGCTAGACAACGGGGCGCTCTGATTTGGATGCCAATTACCACTTGGAAAAACAGATTTTAGTTTAGTTTAGTTTGTTTATATTATTTTGGGTTGTCTCTGTTGCTGATCTTACTTGAAATATATTCTTTTGCTTCTTTTTTCTTTTACCATTATCTTTGGGAGGTACCTAAAAACTTAGACTATTATTTGTAGTATTGTATTATTGCATATGATTCTTATTGAAGCCTTGGTTTGTATATGTTGTACGTAATGAAGTTGCCTAATAAAAATTTATATAAAAAAAAAAAAAAAAAGAAAGGAACAATTGTGACAGGAGTTTGTTTCTGAAAAATGAAAAAAAAACTAACGACCACCACACCTTAGAGAAGTCTCCCAGGGTGTGAAGGTCATTGAGGGGCATATCATCAAGCACCGGAGATAAAATTATCGCCGCTTTAGCATCCGTTTTTGGACGGAAAGCGGCGATAATTTTATCACCTAAAGAGCAAGGTCACGCTATCGCGTGAAATCTTGCATTATCGCCCTTTCCCCCAACGCCCATCTTTGCATCTCTAATGAGGTGCAAAGTGGGCGTTCCTGCCCTGACATAACTGGAGAAATGTCGCTAAGTGACATTTCTCCAATTATCAATGGGAACGCTAACCTGCAGAGCTACAAGCAAAGTAGCGATAACCTCTGTTATCGCTACTTTCCTTACTCCTGCTTCAAGACTGACTTAGCCATGATATCCTATGTAAGGTGAATATCATGGCTAAGTATGCCTTGCCCTATCAGCAATCTTTCGCCAAACCTTGTGCCATTATAGATGTATTTCCAGCAATAATCGCACAATTGGCAGCTTGCGCTCTGACTTTTATGGCTTTGGAGATAAGCGTAGTTGGCCGGCGATAATTATCCTCGCACTAAGAGCACTGAGCGATAATTATCGCATGGCCTTGATGATATGCCCCTGAGTTTTTTCCTGTCCATCACCGCCAGATTTTTCCTGCCAGTTACATACATAAAAAAGACATTACACAATCCACCCTAAGCAATTAGGGCAGGCAATGTAATGTCCTGCCTCTGATGACCCCTACTCTGTCAGTTTATCAGGAGGGTCTCTGTCGACAGAAAAGAGCCCTTTCCAAGAGTTTGTCGAACAGAGTATTCCATTTGCCAGATGCCAAACTCTATATCAGGTTGGAGGTTTTTTCCTTGTGGTCACTTTAAAAGGCTCCTGTAAAGCAGTTAATGTTGTCAAGTGGATGCTGTCTCTGTGGTGGCAAACCTTGGGCTCATTTGAACTGTGGACTGCAGTTTTGCATTGTACACAGTTAATCACAGCTCCCCTTTTTATATTTGCTGCCTATAGGGCTATTTTGGCTTTTTTTTTAAAATGTTGTCATAGTGAAATGGTTTGTAATCTCACCAACCTATTTCATTTTTAGTAATTTTATTGTTAATTCATTTAAATCTAGTGTAAGACTAATTCATTGTAATTTTCTAGTTACATGTACCTTATTATTATTTTGTTTTTGGTTTGGGATTACTAGCTGCGATGGGAGTAAGCAGCCAAAAAATGTATTCACATATTGACTAAAAGTGCATTTGGCATCTAACTGTGGCTTCTGTATGTACATGTGTATGTCCTTTTTAAAAAGCTCAAAGTCAACCAAAGGGCAATGACGTGCTTTATTGAAACCACAGCTGTCCCTTTTATGGACCAAGCTAAAAACGGCATCCTAATGAAAACCCATTCATAGGTGTTTATGGAAATACAACATACACTTATAAATGTTTTTGTTTACAAATGTACAAAATGGTAAAATTGTTAAATATTGTTTGAATAAAATTCTACAAACATACGTCTTTTTCTAAATGTAAACTGTGAAATATGTAACCAAAAATGTATGTAAAATGTTCTCCAATGTTTGTTAGGTTGGAGTGGGAATAGTAAATTAGTAATCTTCAAATTCCAACAGTTTCCCCAATGAGACTGGAGTGAGAATAGTATACTTTGCCCTGCTCAAAGTGTAATATTTTGAGATTCTGTGTATATTGAATTTTGGGTTTTATAGAAAGTAACAAAAAAAATGAAATACACGCCTAAACGTTTTTCTTAACAAATGTCAAATTAAACTTTAAAAATATAAAAAAAATTCATATTCAATGCGAAATTATTGATTAAGTTTAATTGCATGCATAAGAAATAATTATCTACATTTTTAATTGTAAAAAAATATATATAATGCAAAGTCAAATCTTTATTTGACTTCAAATTTGATAATCATAAATGCGGGTATAGTTAAATACATTCATAAAAATTTAGTATACAATCCAGCAATAAAAAACATGTTATAAAAGAATGAATTTACATTTTTTTAATGGTGTTTTCTAATAAACTATTCATATTCATATACATATTTATCATACAGAGAGAGTGTTTTCCTTTCTGTTTTATAGTACCCCAATACACATTGAGACAATAAAACCAAATAGAGACAGACTCAAGGCAAAATAAAAACATAGAAGCTTCCTGATGCACTAAAACATTCTTAGATTGTCGGACTGGGTGCAGGAAGCATTTCCTAAGAGTACTATAAAATGTACAGAATAGAATAAAGTGCATTGATGTTTGGGCAGGGACTCCATCACACCGGCATCTAGGGAGTCGGTTGGACCACATGTCTCTTTTCGGGATGGCTACAAGATGGTGTACGATGCCTAGATGGAGCCCTGTAAGATAAAATCTTTTTGGAATGTCAAAAACCATTACAAGGTATCCCTGCAGCCCAGATTGCATAGGCCCACAAAGAAATGTAATTACT
Organism: Triturus cristatus; assembly: GCF_964204655.1. Lineage (NCBI taxonomy): Eukaryota > Metazoa > Chordata > Amphibia > Caudata > Salamandridae > Triturus > Triturus cristatus. The sequence goes on from NC_140585.1 coordinate 165,138,641, forward strand.
GAAATGTTCTGTCTTTCATTGGTTTCTCTCTTGGCTACTCGCTAACTCATAATAATAGCTTTCATTTCCTTTTTTCAAAACTGTAGAATATTTGTTATGGTCTTAATTTTAAAGTCCATGTCAATTTCCTGCATTAACCTGTCAACATGAGCCAGCCAGGGGATTTTCTACTGATACTCAAGAGCAAGACAATTATTTATAACCTCTCAAGAAAATGTTGTGCTTGTTTTGCTCCAAATGTTGTACCAGCCATTTATCACACTCAAATCAATTCTCTCCTCCATAAAAGTGATAGCTATTTCCCTTGGGGTAATTATGGAAGGTAGAGTGTGTGGTACAGCACGATGCATAGCCAGGAAAGAGTGTTCCTGGGTTTGTAGCATGGTATTTTCCCTTACCTTCCAAGGGTTCATTCATAAGTAGCTACTGGAATACATTTACTCTTATAAACTTGGAGTATTTCTCGAATAGGATTGTTTCCGACTTTTCTTGCAAACCTGAATATGGCTTCGATAGATCTTGCAAATCTTTACTTTTGCTATTTCTAAATGAGGGTTCCAGGAACCAGAGCCTTAAAAAAGTAGACCCAAATAGGAACATTTATCAACTTCTAGTACTTTGTGACCCCTAACTAAGTGTGTTGTATTTTTAGGGCTATCACTTCCACACACCATAGTATGAGTCTTGGATATATTCAGCTTTAAATCTTTCCACTCCATCAATGCAATGAATCCATCGATCAGTTTTTCAAGACTGTTTGCGGTTCTGGACATTAACACCGCGTCATCAGCATAAAGGAGCACCGGGGTAACATGGGATCCAATTCTAGGAGCATCTGCATCTAAAGCTTGAAGCTCTTTATCAACCCTATTTACATATAGAGAGAAAAGAGTTGGGGCCATCAAGCATCCCTGTCTTATACCCTCTTCTAACACTAAACCTGGCATTACATTCTCACCCAACCCAAATCTTATGCGTGAGGTAATTGATGAATACATTTGGGATAGATGGCCCACTATATCCATTGGGGTGCCCACATCAGTCAAGGTTTTCCATAGAATTGTGTGGCTCACCAAATCAAAGGTGCTAGAAAGATCAACAAAGCAGAGATTAATAGATCCCTGATTTGCTAATACATATTTACTGAGCATAAGATGCAAATTTATACGATGCTCCATAGTCCCAATGTCTTTCCGGAAGCCATATTGTGCATCATGTGAGACACAATTCGCACGCATCCACTAATCAAGTCTATCCAGAATAACCCTCCCTAAAACTTTAGCTGAGGACTCCATGAGGGATATTGGGTAGTAACACCTGAGGTCCTCCCTGTCTCCTTTTTAATAAAATAGAAACAATTATTGAATCGGTCCAAGTTTTGGGAATAAACCCCACTGCCCACTGCATTACAGACATTTGTATGGACTGGTGCCCATAATTCAATTAAATCCTTGAACGGTGCTTTCGAGGCAGTGGAGTTTGCAATAGCTACAATAACCTTGTACATAGAAAGGAAGTTACTATCACATCAGTTATAGCACTCTGAGATACTACTGGACAATCAGCAGAGAAGAAAATCCCTTAAAAATGTTCTACCCAATTAAGTGGAGCAACGAGGACTTCTACTTTAGGATCGGCTTCATCAGATAAATTGAGGGAATTCATTATTTTCCAAAATGGTTTGCTGTCTTTAGTGTTTTTGCCTGTTCTAAGCCTGCCCACATTTGTTCCCTCAGCTCTTTTTTGTATCGATCTATAGCCTGTTTATATTCTACCCTTAGTGACCTGACTTCCTTTCTGTTTCTTGCGACTTTTTGTAGAGCCTTTCTTAATTTGTGATTTGCCTGAGCACAATAATTCATTTTGTTATTGCAATATCTAATAAATTGTACATTAAAATCATATGTATTTTTTTTATAACACTACCCAACTAAAACCTGGGATATGTCAACAACCTGAAATTAAAAACAAACTTAAAAGTACAACACAAGATATAAAAGCAATATAAAAAATTGAAATTAAATACTTTATTGAACATCACTATTATAATACTAAACGCAAATACTTTACAAAACATATTGCTAATCTCGATATAAATATATACACGCTATTCCATCTTTGATATTTAGTGCCATTGACATTATAAATTTGATATTAAGAATTTAAACATACTAAAGGGAGCTTATTAGATACTAGCTCTCTCTCCAGCCAGGGTCCCAACAGGGACCAGTCCAAAATGGTCAACTGGCCCCTGTTTTTGAGAATATCTTCTGGTTGTGTGTCCAGTAAGCCATTGACAGGGGAACAAGATCTTGACCCTTGGAGGTAATTACCTATCACTGAGTTCTAGGTAGAGCAAGGAATCCTTTAACCTTCTTTCCTCCAATGGGAAAGCTGAGTTTTCTTTCTTCAAGATATTTCTTCATAGGTCCAGGGATGTTCGTAGGAGGTGCTAATGAGGTGCCTGTCTTAGCCAGCACAGTAGCCGGTGAATGGGTAGTTTTCTAAATCTAATCCTGGATACTTTGTCAAAGAATTTCAACCTTCTTTTTCAGCACTTTATTCCTCAGATTACTGTAAACCTTTGCAAACTCACTCAACCAAAATGGTTTTAGCCTACTTTCAGCTACAGAAGTATATTCCTTTTCGAGCAGTTAGTCTATGAAGACAAGGCACAGTGAAGATGTCTGTAGTTGTTCTGAGATTTAATGGATGCAGTTATTGACAGCCTCAAAAGAGTTTGTGTTGTCAAGTATTCCAGTCCTCCTCCCAAATAGCTAATCTCTCCTAAACGGCTACTAAAAATACCACTCCTGCTACTAGAAGCCAATTCATTGTCTTCCTGGAGGAGGGTTTTTAACAGCAAGCAAGAGATATCTATTCAGACCCCAGAGCAGGGCTGTGAGGCAAACCCGTTCCATGCCAATTTAGTTTCAGACAACACAAGTGCACTTTTCCACTAATATCATCAACAATCTACTTTTAGAATAGACGTTGTTTTTTTAATTATGTGGAAAATAACTTTTAATGATCTCTTCAGGAATTTACCAAACCAACATAGGAAAAAGTGATTGTATTCTTAAGGGCTGGTAATGGAAAACGAGACTGCATGCACTTGAAGAATCTCTTCAGATTATCAATAACGACTTTGGTTTAAATGCTTTTGGAATGTATTAACATTTCTTTGTGTGCGGAATTCCCATTTCTCATGTTGTTTTAATTTAGTGTTTCCCAAATAAGGAGTGGAGAGGGGCGCACTCCTAGGTTTTCCTGCACCATCATTACTTGCCCTAATATTTATTGACAAGTGCGTCTCTTGTGAATTGCCTCAGCCCTCTTTTTGCTTTTTCTGTATATTAAAACCAACATCAACCAATTACCTGTTGCATTTTAGCACCAATTATTCATGGCCCTACTGGTAAGCTAAATAAGCCACTATTGTGATACCAATGCACAACACATGTTTTATGAGGAAAACACAGGTGCAATGCCTCTATTTAGCATTAGCATAGTGCACATTAACTTAAGTCAGGAAAGTCAGTCAGTAAAAAAATAGGGTAGCACAATAAAGATGATGTCCTTATGTACACTAACCTTTGGAATATTAAGGTACCTGACATTCTAGACCAAACATTATGGAAAGAGGCTAGTTTGTACATCAATATTGTGACATACTGTCCTCTTCCAAATTACAACATTCTGCAGTGCCAAACATCCAGAACAACAACTCCGGAACAATGAGTTCCGGAGTCACGCAAGCCAAACAACGACCTGAACAATGACCTAGCCTTAACCATGTATGTGTGTGGTTAAGGTTAAATCGTGGTAGAGAGTTTGTATGGTTGTATAGCGCGAGGTTTACTGCTGCCGAGGCAGACAGTGGGACTGGTGTACGTACATAATATATGATTTTGTATCTGCAGAGGTGGGTGTGTGAGGTTTGGGTGTTGTGATGTACAGGAGAGCAGAAGGAGTGAGTGCAGGTGATGTCACATCTCAGACTGGCGGAACCAAAACGCCCCCTACTGGCCCATTGCCCTGCCAGAGACTGCATCATAGGCCAGCAGGGCGAAGGCGTGTCAGTGAGGGGAGAAAAAGACAGCCTCGGGAGAGCACCCCCCATGCATGAGAGAGCACGAGAGGTCAGAAGAAAGAATTGTCAGTAATGGGTGTAGGAGACAGCCCCAGGAGAGTGCCCCCACCTGTAAGAAATAACACGAAAGGTCAGCAGTGAAAAGGGTGTCTGGGAGAATATTTAGTGACAGCGAGGAGAGAGTGCACCCTGCAAGAGAAAGCACGCAGACTAGGAGGGAAAAGTCCAAAAAGGCAGGGGCTACAGCGAGGGGGGAGTAAAAGACGTGAAAAGTGCCCTCTGCAAGAGAGAACCCGACAAACTAGAAGGACAGAGTATCAGCGAGACCATGGGGTGCGAGGTTCGCCAGAGAGACAGCAAGCAGACCGCAAGGAGAGAGGGGAGGCAGCCGCGAGGTATTTGTCAGTGACAGAAGTGAAAGCAGCAGGTGGCAGTGACAGCAAGACACTTCCAGTCCCTGGAGCTCAGACAGACACCTCGGCCATCTGTCTGACAGGAGCAGTGCAGTCCAGCTCACCATGGTAAGAGCATGTCAGCACGGGTGGGTGGTGGGGGATTTGGATGGTGCGAGGCTTCGGGCATGTGGTGAGTGAGCTAACCCGGAAGTAGTTCACTGATTTTTGGCGCCGCTCGGTAATGCCTGGATGGTATTTATTCTTCGGCTCGGGATATTCTTTTATCTCCAGGTCTGCTGGGACCTCCTAGGTGGAATGGCCGGCGGTCGACCCTCTGCTAAGTAAGTTCCTTTTACTTTGGAAGTTACTGATAGCTTTTTTAGCGTCTTCATAGAGACAGAGACGCTAATACCATTTCTCTTGCTACCTATTGCTTTAGATTTTGATGAGGCTCCCGCTACCCGGCAGTACCTAAGGAGCGGAGTCTACGGAACCATAATGTAAGCCCTGTGTTTCTCCATTAATGTAAAACCTTGTTTTAGTCTGCCATTTTCTTAAGCCAGCGTATAACATCGCTGCCTTTTAGAGTCATGTTTTTTCAGAATTATTGCAAATTCTACCATCATGATAATTGCCGGTATTTTGTGGGCTAACATCGCCCTAGATGATGATGAACATAATATGAGTACTTTATTATGTTTTAGAATTAAATAAGAGATTTATTTGCTAACAATCAGTTGCCCTATATTATGTTTAGTGGCATTGAGACATGTCAGAATTGGGTTGTTTCACTCTTAATAAGACTGAAAAACAATTATAGCCCTAGTTTTGTTGAAATTACAAGTACTTTTTTGTTGTTCTTTCAGACTCCGTGAACTTTCGAGAAATTCTTGAAGGTTTCTGCACAACCGTGAGTTATGGTACATAATAAACGCCACAGGTTAGAATAAGCCTTAGCGTGCTTATACCGCCGTGGCCTTTCCTTGGTCCTGACGAAAGCTTCTCCAAACCAAACAATAGAAGCTGAAACATGTTGACCACTTGCTATTTTTTTGGATGTAACTGGTCAAACTAATTCCAGTTAGGGACATCCATTTCACTTGTTTTTAAATAGGAGCCTTTACTTCCGATAATTAAAACCATTGTGTGGATAAAGGCCCCCTCCCCTTTTAAAAAAAAATATCACTATCCTTTCACTTGTCACACTTGATTCACGATTCTCAACCAATACGCTCCGCTATATTAAAGCGTTGTAGCACACCAGAGATACATTCAGTATCTCTGGTGGGAACCCTATGATGAAGCATGTCACCAACCAGGTTGGTGAGTGAGGGGTCTTTTATCACCTTGTAGTGACTCCTTTTTCCTGACACATCTCGCCTCTTTTAAGGATACACTCTTTTGTTGTTTTGATGATATTGACCTAGGGGGACTAAGAGTGGTTCCTTAGTTTTTTCACCCTCTCTCTCCTGTTGTTTTGAAGTAATGAGCTATGTTGGAGCCATGTGTGGGGCCAGTGTCTATAGGGTGATCGTCCACTTCCTTGTTCGTAAATGCGGATCCAACTTGAACTTTGAATTAGAGTGCACTGTCTGCGGGGCTCTAATATGTTTCATAGTCATGACGGTAAAGCTTTTTTATTTACTGAAAGCGGGGTTCAGACCCGCCAAGCGACTACCACCTGTTTGTGGGTGAAATCAAGGTTGAGAGACCCCGGCACATATGGCTGCTGCTACTCCCACATCTCAAACATGGCAGGGAGATGAGACAGTCATGGGAAGCAGTCTGATGAGAGGGCGCGACCTTTGGAAGAGGAGAGAGGGGTTTGGGTTAGAAGGCCATTTACGATGCATTCCTTTACCACGAAAATGTGTGATAGAGGAATACGTGGTAAAAAAAATTGTGGTTGAGACACAGTTGTACTAGAGACCACGTTGTTTAGGTAGTCGTTGTTGAGGAACTCGTTGTTCCAACAAACAACCTCTGCAGTAGCATCTCTGTAGGCAACTGTTTTAATTTTCAAAGATATATGCTACTGTTGTTTGGACAGCAGTAGACAGGTGTGATAGAAAGTTGTGAGACCTAATCTGTCTTTCACAATCACATTTTACTGTTAGGCCACTTTTATCTGAAAAAGTTGCTATAGATCAGGCTCTTCTTTAATAAACTAGACAACAATCCATCATTCCCTTTAACAGAAATTTCCAACTGAGTAAGGTAAGCCTCCTTGTACCACTACATTGTAATTTAAATTTGTGGGTATAAAAATGAAGTATCTGCAGGTATGTCTTGGACATCACAACTATGGGGCCAATTCCAATGTCGGACGGACCGGAGTACGTGCAACATCGGTCAGGAACTGGAACCAAATGACCTCTTGTGGTTGGTTCCAGATATGCAAGTAGGATGCGACCGAACCCTGTTCGGGGTATGCATGGCAACAGACGCCTCTTAGTTCACAAATGACATTGTTGTCGGACGGGAGAAGCGGCAGTGTTTTAACTCATACTATAGAAGGGCAGGGATCCCTAGCCTCTCCGGGTGGGCACCTAAGCCTTCTGGGTGCCTTCACTCTCAGGATAAATGAATACCTTTTGTTCTGTGCTTTAGTCGCCCCTCTGTGAGCACTCTCTGGTAGATGAAGCTCTGTGTTAATAAACACATTCAGAGAGATGGATGTGTACAAACAAACAACAGCCACAATGCCGTACGTTTTGAACGTGTAGATAAATACCTGCTCATCGAGTACCTCATTGGCTGATCATTCCATGGCACTACCAAAATTACATTTGGACACATTTGTTCAACTGTAAAACACTCCCTTCTATGGGTCATTTAACAACTCTGGGCTTTGGGGTTAGGTAACCTACTTTGGATGCTGTGTAAAAGAGTAAATACAAAAATTAATGCAATGAAACTAAGCAACCAGTACTGTCTAAAACACTGTGAAAAGTGAAACGCATTCTGGCATTTTGTTTAGTTAATGTTGATTTTCTCATAGATGCGAGTAAAGTACTCTTAATATCTTAATGAAATGTGCACACTTTTAACTAATAGCACCGGGCGACCTTTGACAACTAGGCAATGAATACATTTTCATGTACCCCCGAAGCCCCCCTGCACCCCGCCCACTTGGCAAACTTCATTGCCTCCCAGTGTTTGGGGGATAATCCAGACGCAGGAGAGTGAGTCAAATATTCTAGAAAATGAAAGAGAAGCCGGGATTCGGATTCACATGCTCCGACCCTGATCACGTTGGTTAGTCTGTAAGCACCACTTTTATTAATGAGTTTTGCATTAGTAAAGCACCACAGTGTGCATGTGTGGCGATCCTTCACGAATGAGGTACATTACAAGCAATTGTTGACACAATCCACACTTTTCTTCTTTTTCAATATATTCATTACGAAGTGTACGACCTTTCCAAGGGATTTTGCACACTACATACATTCACTCCAAAAATAAAACGTGTAGGTAAAAAACATTGCCATTTACAATGTCAATGGCTCTAACTCACATATGCGAGACCTATTTGCATTGCAAATGCTTGTTTATAGTGGTTATGTATATCTTCCATCTCTAGGAAGCAATTGGGCTCTCAGCAATCTCCAGTGAGAGTGTGCTTCACAGATTAGCACAAGGTATGTCAGCTGTTAGAGTAGAAATTGTGAAATGATATATTTTGAGCAAATACCGAAAAAATATTTCTTGCTTTCCATATCAATGCCTCTGCAGTGCAGGTTAAATCCAAAAGCAAGAACATGCTCCTGGTCCCCTTTCACCCAAACCTATTACAAACCGGCATAGATATTACTATTTATGGTCGTCAGTAGAATCTGGGAAGTGAGGATTTTAGCATTGATCTTGTTAGATCTGGATTGCCAAATTGGTGCAAACTTTTATCATTAGTAACTTCATAAGTAATAGTCACATATGAAATTACCAGATGATAAAAGTTCAATCAATATTGTTCATGAGAGTTGACATATTTTATTTTCAGCTAACCCCTTCATTTTTATTACTCCTTGTTTTTGCTTTTGTGCAGCACACATGGAAAAAGCAAACTGCCATGGATTGTTTATGTACAGGAAGGTGACTCTTCCTGTACATAAACAATCTGTGAATACAAATGCCATTTTGTGACTTTCATTTGTGCTGCACAAAGCAGCACACAAACAAAATTGACAAAATGGCATTTCAGGATTGCTTATGTGCAGGAAGGGATACCTTCCTACACATAAACAATCCTCCCCTGCACGCAGACACCCTTTCCCTATGGTGCAAGGGTGCCTGTGTTGGCGCTACACTGCTAAGTGTAGCACCAGCGCAGGGGAAAACGCAAGGCTGCACCATAACCTTTTAAATATAGTGCAGCCTTGCATTTCTGAAGTGGCAGAGTGAGGAGTTAAGCCATGACGGCTAATGCCTCACTCCATCACTTTCTCATACATATGCCCCTATGTGCCTCACCACTTTGTTATATATATGCACACCATGTGAACGCTTTTAAAATCTATATCACTTGATTCATCGGCACAAGGCACAGGAAATGTTCTTCATTTTTCTGAAGATTTTTTAATCCAGTTTTATCAATGGGTGTTGGTGAAATAAGATTTTTGCCTATAATGTCTTGCCATTAGGATGATTATTTCCATGTAAGGTATTGACTTACTACAATAAATTCAAGCGCACAGTGTTATGTATAAAACACGCTTGCCTGCCATCACAGGAAGGGACGTCTGTGACATGTAAGCTGGGCACCACGAGATGGTCCAGAGCACGGAGAGTACACGTGACTTGAATGCACAATAGGTTCACGTTTCCCTCTGAACAGAAGAGGGACGCTGAACTTTGAGCCACATGGTTCCAGTGGTGGCTTGTATACCTTGTTTATCCTATTACTCAGTTTAACACATTTTGCAGAGTAACTGTACTACTTAGGTCCTGAAGAATGTCTGGTGGCAGAAACATGTTGACCTAAACACGCTCTAGACACTTTACGATATATCTACTGAATTCCTATCCGTCACTCGCTTTTAGTTATGTCGCTGTGACCAACCAATAAAGTTTCAGTGGACCCAGAAAGACATTTTTAAATCATACTCTTCACCCCCTTTTGCACTCTGCCCTTCACTCATGGCAAATTAAAGCTCTTCTTCGGAGATACAACACCTCAGCTCCTCCCGAGGGGAGTCGTAGCCCACACTTCGATGTGAGGAGGGAACTCAAATGATGAAGCATGTCACTTAACGGTGAGTGAGGGTTCTTGTCCTGAGGGATTCTCCCCCCCCCGTTCAGATCTTTATAGGATGCCCTTTTCTCAAATCTTTCTCGACTGAGCCGGTTGTACCCGTGTGTGATCAATATGTATAGATTGCACACACTCTCATTCCCAATACCTATTAGACCATTGTCATCTTGTAAAGTGTAATGTATTTCAGACATCAGAAAACTTCGGCAAATCATCTGCTGAGAGCGATAAAAGTTTTGAGAAGACATCCTAGTACCTGGAGTACAAGCGCGTGAGTTTCACAGGTGTTTGTGATCTTGGCATTTCTTCCTTGGAGAAGTGACATTAGTCAGAATCTGACGGGCCTGCACCAGACTGTCCCATGGTCCAAATGTCCTGACCTCTGGGTGATTCTTTCCAGCCATCTGCTGCCTGATGGACAATACTGCTGTTCTCACAAACTGTCCTCAGTTGACTCTTTCTCCACTGGCATTTCCACACTTGGACATCATCATATATGAATGGCTTGGGCGCACCAGAGGCATCCGCCCTTATTTGTGCATTTAAGTAAATAGTTTAATTAGGTGTACACAAGCCATAAAATCATAAAAGCAATTCCTCTACTATTATAGTGCTAACATTTATTTTTAGGTTACTTTCGAATTAAGACAATCATTAAACATTACATTTTTTTCTTTAATCTTCTTTTTCCAACAAAGGGCCAAACAGGATCCTGGTATCCGGAATCAATAGCAAGGAATGGTTTTTCCTCTTTTCTTCTCTGTACCAACAGAAACCATGGTCAGAGACGAGGAAGGGTTATAGTTTATCTAGGCAACGCTCACCAGTGAAACCCTCTTATGAGTACCCAGAACTCACGTCACGGAGGATGAAGTACAACGGGATCTTTTAAGCCAGAGGCTATGAATGGCCTCAGGCCCAAAAAGCGCCTCGACAGACACGTTTAAAGAACATGCTACCCTCTTGGGGCCCCAGTTGACATTGGGGCCTGGGATATTGATTCGGATAGCACACAGGGTCTGTCACTAGAAAGAGAGTCATTCTGGTACTTGGGAGCGAGGATTTATAGGGATGTAGACGTGACCCACGGTAACTTAGGTTGTGCAGTGACAGTGGCCCAGTCATTCAGTAGCCTATCGCGGCGAGGTGACTATCTCTCTGATGGGACACGTGGCTCACTCCAAGAAGGTGCTGCTGCCTGGATGCTGCAATTACCTCAACATCCGACTGACACTAAAAAGAGCGTTTTTTCTCGGGCTGGCATTGCTACTGACAGCCGATATGGAGAGAGGACTGGAGATGGGTGGCACTGGAAAACCTGTATCTGTCCCTGAATGAAGGGGGAGTGGGATCCCATAATTCTTAATCGTAGTAATCGACAGCATGGGTTTATGTGCCAGAAACCCATGAGGCATATTTACAAGGAAATGTGGTAGCGCGGAGCAGTGACACAATTTGCAGTGCTGCACTCCGCCATTTCCAAAATGCAGGGATGTGCCGTATTTACAATTCTGTGCGCCCCTGCGTTTTCCCTTGTGCTGATGCTTAGAATAGATGCCTAGCGCCAACACAGACAGTCTTGCGCCATAGTGCAAGGGTACCTGCATTGCAAGGAATGATTGTTTATGTGCAGGAACGTGTCCCCTCCTGCACATAAACAATCACTAATGGTGATTTGTTACTTCTCTGTGTGCTGCATTCTGAGACACACAGAATTAACAAATGCTCATTATTTAATGATCGTTTATGTGCAGGAAGGGACCCCTTCCTGCACATAAACAATCACTATTGGTATTTTGCTCTTTCTATGTGTGCAGCAGAATACAGCACACATACAAAAGCAAAAACGAGGAGACACAAAAGTATTTCTCCTCGTTGGGCCATTCGAACGCCTGCTAGTTGATGGCGTTAATTTTTGGTGCTGTTCAGATTTACATATCCTTGTAAATCTCAGGCAGCGTCAAAAAGCATTTTGATTTGAATCTCATTTTGAATCGGCAATGGCTGAAATACGTGTTGTGAAATCAGCAAACTTTTGGATGCCATTAACACAATATCTTACAGTATTGGGGGTTTTCCTGACACTGGTGGGGAAGTAACTTTTGTCATAAGTACACATGCTGCATACATACCCATTTGAGGTATTTTGCTCATGAGTGGGGTTTGATCTTGTAGATGCATACGCCAGGCACTTGCCTACGTGCAATGCTGCAGCTACAGCACATGAACCTCATCAGTAAGTACACATTCTGTTAGGATATCAAGAACACCAAGCTTGCTTTGTTAGATATTCACCACATGTACCACAGACTGTCAGAATTTAGGTGCTACCGGTCTTCTTTTGGCTGGTTATACTCTGCATCCAGAAATAGCTGATCTGAATGCTCCTGAATTAAGTTAGTAAATAAGTTTGAGGCTATATGTAGAGGACTTTGACAGTCCATTATTACAGAGTAAACGGTTTGGACCATTAGTTCAAGGTCCAGCACCTCAAATGCATCCTGAAGTGCAGGCAATTAGTCCACAGACTAGTAACATAATCATGGGCAAAATGCCCACAAAATGAGATCAGATTCCATTGTGGATTGGTTGGAAAAGCAACCAATTGAAAGAGGCATATCCTCACACACCACCCCAAGACAAAGAATGCAACCAATGTATGTGTTTCACCTGTAGAAAAGTGTACAGCATGGGGAGCAACATTTTCTATTATCTACTCAATGACACGTTGCACAACCTCATCAGCTGTGTTACTGGAGGTGTTAAAACAAAAAGAGGACGGGCATAGAGCCGCCCTGGGGTTTGAATTATGAAAGAATTTACTTGTAAGTTTGAAATTGTATCTTTAATTGATTGTTGTTAGTAACACTCAAGATGAAGTGGACAGCACACCAGCGTTTGATCAATGTTCCTTTTCTAGATCGTGAATGTCAGCTTACTACAAAAGATTCAGAACTATACACCTCTGTTAGTCGGAATGCTTTAGGGTGCTCAAGCAGTGAAATCACAACAACAACAAAAAAGAGTGTTTAAGGGATCCAATAAAGAACAGTCTACACCAGAATCTAAGAAAAGGCATCCTGATAAACTGAAAACCATGACTAGATTGTCACCCCAGGAGGAGTTCCCGCAGGTGTTGATAGAAATAGGGGACCAAAATAACATTTTAGAAAAACAGAACAATGTAAGTGTTCTGATACCCTATGTTGCTCTTCTTTGAAGGACTCTGGGGAGAATAAAATGACAGAAAGCACCAGACAGTCGCAGAGTGGATGCATACTTCAGATAAAAATGTGAAAGAGAAATGACATATAAGGACATGGATAAAGTGACAATGAAAGAAAAATGTTGTGACTCAAAAGTTCACTTTAAGTAACAGAAAGTAGCTGGACATGTCTCAGAAAATGTTCATACTTCTCTGTAATGGGGCTTGGGTAGTAGCACTTCTGGACAGTATAGTGGAAGTAACTATAGACTCTCAAAGAGCATCTGGTAATGACTCCAAGAAAGAATATATACAGGTTGAGTCACTGGATGGACATGGTATCTCTTAAGATAGGGTTTATGATGTAGAAATATAGATTGAAGTGGGTATGTACCTCACCCGTAATGTAGGCCCTAGGTAGCCCAAAGGGAAGAGTGCTGTGTAATGAAAAGGTAGGACATGCACTTTTGCAGAAAAAAAAACAACCAATTTGTTTTTCACTAGTATGAGGCCTACCCTTCTCATTGGTTAACATTGGGAATTCCTTATTACACTTACATGCTGTAATTCCTGGTTGAGAATGAGTAGCTCAGTCGTGTTTCATATCATTGAAATGGTGATGATAAATCATCTTTACAAGTAAATGTAAATGTAAATGTTGTAGACTTGTAAAGCGCACAGCTGCCCCAGCAACGGGGCGTCCCGGCGCTGTAGACCGCTGGGGAACCCGTCCTGGCTATCCCTGTGAGATGGTCCATTTCTGGGTATCTCCAAGGTGAAACCAGGCATCCCCGGCGTCTGTGGGGGGCCGTTGTAGAGATGAGGCAAGCTTAATGCCCAGAGTTGCCGAGTGTGTTCCTGGTTAGAGTAGGTACCGAGGCGAGAATTATCGAGTCCGTTTTTGACCCTGGTCCACGACCCTGCCGCGTCGGGAATTGAACCCTGGTCCCTGGCCGATTCTCTGCTTACGGGTCTGCCGCCTCTAACTAGTGAGCCACACCTCTCCACTAGTTAAAGTGAATTTATCATTACCCTTTTAAAAATGACACTTTAGGAAGCAAGGCATTTTTCAGCTCCTTGCCCTGTGTGCCTGCAGCTTGTCTCCAATACACGCCTGGGGTGGACAACAGTTGGACTTTGTGCATTCCTCCTAAACAGCCACACCCAAAGGGATCATAGGTGATATAGAGTGGCCATCCACATCCTGATGGGTCATCCTGTCCCGGATGGAAGGGAGGAGCTGACACTTACACCTTAATAGGCTGTATATTATCCCCACACAAAGGGGTCATACCCTCCTGGAGTGAGTCTGGAGCCAGAGCTGGGAGGGAGGACTTCTATGTATTTTAAAGACCCTCTTTAACTCACCCCCAGTTCAAAGGCACAACCGGGTATAACTACTGGGTCTCTGACCCTAGTACTTCAGTACACTACTGGACCTGTGAAGAAGTCTGCCGGAAAGAAGAACTGGTACAATGACTACCAATCTGCTGAACTGCTGCTTTGGAAGATCTGCATTCCTGCTGTGCTGCCCTGCTGCCTCCTACCTTATGCCTACTGGACCCATCTCACTTGAACCCAGAGTGTCTCCAAGGGCATGCGGTTCTAAGTCTCAGGGATATCAGAGACTTTTCATCCATCTGCTGCAGCACCTGGAATTTGCTTGCTGCAAGGCTTGCCCTGCCAAGTGGTGCCAATCCTGTCACTGGCCCCTTCGAAGTGGGGAGAAAGTGCTATGACTGCTAAACACATCAATGCTGTTGTGCCAATAAGGACCAATGCATCTCCATCAACACCAATGCATCTTCATGGCTGCGAGGATTCAAGTACATCTTTTTGACCACCACTCAATGCTGTTGCACCGCTCGGAATTGCCCCTCCATCGACGATGATGCATCGCTGCAGTTTCAAGAATCAAGGATATTGCTTCACCAACTGCTTGTTGCATCGCCTCGATTCCCGACACATCCTTGACTTGACACAGCATGGAGCAATTCATCGCCTTCGTTGTAGGGATAGACAATGACACTTCACCTCCTTTGCCCCCCCCCATTGTCCTTGATATCAACTCATTCAAGATACCTTTCAGCGAGGCTGGTCCCTGTATGCGACCCATGCTCCATTACGGTAGTCCTGATCTTTTGAATTTACCCCTGTTTAGCGCAACCAGAGAGCCCCAGTTGATGCTTTAACCTTTTGAGGACTATATTTTAATGCATTCTTTAACAATATTCATAACTCCAACTATACCTATTTCTTTTTCTGTTTAGTCTTCATTTGTTCTTAAACACGCAACCTATTTTTCTAACTTGGTGGGGCTTCTTTTTGCAGTGTTTTCCCTGTATTACTGTTTGAAATATTGCACAAATACCTTACACATTGTCTCTTAAGTTAAGCCTGCCCGCTCTGTGCCAAGCTACTAGAGGGTGAGCACAGGTACATTTATGGTGTATATCTGACTTACTCTGATTAAGATTGTGGTTCCTGTTTGGACAGGGTGCACCTTCCTGCACAAAAACAACCCCCTGAGGCATTTTCCTCTTCCTATGTGTGCTGCAAAATGCATTAGACATAGAAAGAGGAATTTACGAGGAAAAATAAAGATATTTATCCTTGTTACACCTCACTTTGGGAAGGGGTGGCATTTTGGAGCAATCCCAGGTCTACCACTTTTGGTAAATCTGGGAAGGCATCTAAATCCATGGATGTTGTGTGGGAACACCACTGCAACACCCATGGAACACCTCCCTGGCATAGAGTAACACAGCGCAGTGACTTGCGCTGCATTGCTTTACTCTGGATTTATGAAGTGACCCAGTACCAGGCAAGATGGCCTTGCATGGCTTCATACTTAACACTTTGGGATTGTGTCGCTCATGCACCACTTTGTATGGTGGAGGTGCGATGCAACTCCACTCATAAATATGTCCCTTCATTTTTAGGACCCATGGTTGTATAGAGAGGCATATGGGAATAGTTCCAGTCATTCACATTACATAGGAGCCATTCCATTGATGTAATAGAGCTTGAGCAGTAGTAGTTTCACAGAACTTTACCAGATCCATTTAAGGCACAATGACAGCCAGTCAACAGACAATCAACAGAAGACAGATGTCTGTTCTATTGTATTGTAATGCAACATTTACATGCGGGGCCCTGATGCGCTTGCTTACATGGGTAGCACGCTATAGCATGTAGGTTATAGAGTTGGAAAGAGGTTGTTTTTAATTTTATCCGATGTGGGAAGGGGTTTCAATGTTGAGTGAGGACCACAGAGGTGCAGTTATCCTATTATGGGGCGCAGAACTTAACAGATTGATGGATGAAGACGTGTCAGAGACAGACAGGCAATTTATGGTTTTTAGTAAGCTGGCAGCTTTGAACAGATCCTTTTATGAAATGCCTTATGAACAAAGTCAACTCAGCTTGTAACTGCTCTGGGATCTCCAGTTTGATATCTTATGTTAAAAGTCCATGTTTCTGAGCAGCCATGTGGTGAAGGGAGAAGCACTGATTCTCTCAGAGCTCTTACTTAAATATTATTTAATGTTGAAGAGTTCTTTCTATGGAAATATTATTGGTCCCTATTATAGAACCATTTCCTTTCTTTTAGTTCCTAATTTGGGAAGATTCACCTTGTATGATTGATAGTTATTGGAACATGTCTGTTGTAAAATTACATGATTGGTTCACTTCCTAGTGCTCCTGTTTTACATCCTGCCCCACTTCTACGGGTTCCAATGTGGAGAATACATGCACAAGAGCTGAGTGTAATCATTCACTTCTGGGACACAAAGTGAAACAGCAAACTCCGGATCAAGTATGGTGGCCTGACAGGAAGGATCTCATTACTCTCCCTTTCCTTGACTTGCAGTGCCAATATTGCTTTCTTGTGACCCCCAGCCCCTCAGGGGCATGGCTTGGTCAGCAAAATTGGGGAGGTGTGAGCTTCAGATTTTTTAACAATCACGCTGGCATATGATGTTAAAAATACATCTTACAACAAGCAGGGTACATTACAGGGGCCTAAGTGGCAGTCACGGCTGACATTAATCATGGGTGGGGATCGGGGGTCACGCGGGGAGGAAGAGGGGGGCTAACATAATAATAAAGAAAAAACGTACCTGTCGCAGGCCGGGTCCCACGTTTTCTCTGCGCCAGTCCTGCTCGGAACCAGCTTCCCTCCCCTCCCCTAAGCCAATCATAATGTTTCAATGGTAGCCTTGTGTTTGGTTGGGACGCCACCCAGCTAGGGGCTTAACCCCTTCAGTGCCACGCCCTTTCCCCCTCCTGTGCCGGGCATTACATTAGCGGGCGGGGTTCATGACGAGATAGTCTCGTCATGGGCACAGCGCAACCGTGCTCCATGACGAGACTATCTCGTCATGGGCACAGAAGAGGTTAAGGAGAGGCCATTTTCTCCATGCAGGCTGCAATGTAGCCTGCATGGAGAAATGGCAGAGTGCGCATGACTGGTTTGGGTGGCCCCAGAGTACCAACCAAACAGTGATTGAACCACTCCTCCCCTGCTCTCAGAGCAGCCCCGCCTATATGTCTGCCCGCAACCAAACCCTAAATGGTAGTTCAGGAAGGGATTCAAGACTTGTCTCCCCACCTGAGACCCACAGCCCTGCACCTCCATACCTTCACAGGTGATCAGCCACACTAAATAAGTACAGCCTGCTTGATTGATCTTCAAATAACTATTTGGAAGAGCAACCTGTATACTGATATTAACACTGTACGAACAATATTTGCTAATTGTCTCAGGAGTAATCATTAAAATTGCACAGAAAAGTCGGGCCAGTTTCCTTCAGGAGCAATAGTTACCAGTTGATACATCGTATATGATGGAGTTAAGTGATTATTCTAATTCACATTACATTCTTCGGAATTTAGTCCTGTCTGACAAAGAGAACCTGTCGAGCTGAGAATTCTTGTGTTCTCTTCCTTAGCCAGTTCATTAGGTCAGTGAAGATTCTTTTAGCTGGTGTCCATGCTGAACTAGAAATCAACCCCAGACCTGCTGAGAAAACTGCTGTTAGGAAAGGGACAAAAAGACAGGTATATCTCCTATCTCCTCTTTTGTTTTCTGTTTTTGATGACATACTTGTAATCGCGGTCCGCAGAGCGAGGTGGATGCTTGGGATGAACCACTGGCGCCATTGATTTGAGTTATTTAGCAAAAATGATTTGTAGTTAGTTATAAGTACTGCAAAGGTTTATCTATTCATAGATTATATACCGAAGTTTACAAGTGAGGGAAGTCACTAACCTGCAAACGTGCAGCCACCATCGCACAGGAGTGGTGCGGATCCCCACGCCCTCTCCCACCTGCCTCTAACGTCATAGGCAACCACACGACGAAAGGGTGCAAGTGAGTGAGGGAAAGGGGACTGGGAAAAAAGAGGGAGAGAGAAAGAAAAATAGAGAGCAAGAGAGGCCTTGAACGTTCACTGCTCCAACTGTGGGACATCCGTACCCTGATTGGTCATTCTGCTCCCTTCTTTAGTGGCAACAGAGTAACAACATACCCTGGGTCAAATATTTATAAATGGCTATCGCTCTCCTTGCCTGACCTTTTCCTTTTTTCCTCAAGGTGAGTGGGGAATAAATGTCTACTTTAAAATTATTTCAATGGATTATTTGAGAGTAATCCTGCACCATTCACCCAGCCTGGAAAGACCCCCCTCCACACAGGTGGCTGCCAGTGCTCTCTTTTTGAATCTGCAAAAGTCAGCAAAGAGAGCTGATACGTGGAACTGTCTCTAACTCCCGGCCTTGGTCAGTCCCCACATACCTCACTCCTGAGTCTCCAGAAATGCTTAGCGGGTGCGCGCACGCGGGCAAGTGAATGCAGGCGCCTTTTCTGTTCATTGATTTGTGCATACTAATAAGGGCTCAAAGCAAGGATGCCTAATGGCCCCAATGCTTTTTAATGTATACCTGCCTGATGTGCCAGAACGGTTGGCTGCAGCACGAGCATTTCCCTCCAAAATAGCAGAAATCAAAATCCAATCTCTCCAATATGCGGCCAATACGATATTGTTTGACCAAACTCAGTTTGGTCTACAGCGGCTGCTAACGGAATTATCTCTATATTGTAGAGAGAACAACTTGTTAAAAGTGAACCCCGCAAAAACAAAGGTAATGACAGTGACGGCCCGTGTAGGGCGTTTTACCGGGGCGGTGACGTGGCGCAGAGGAGGGGCAGGGTGGGGGGTTGCAAAATGCGGCAGACGGCAGAGTACAGGTAATTTACGAAAAAAATTAATAAAATGAATTTCGTTGCGCGCGCTGCATCGCCAAATGCGATGCAGCACGCACAACGAAATTCGTTTTATTAATTTTTTTCGTAAATTACCTGTACTCGGCCGTCTGCCGCATTTTGCAACCCCCCACCCTGCCCCTCCTCTGCGCCACGTCACCGCCCCGGTAAAACGCCCTACACGGGCCGTCACTGGGTAATGGTAATATTGCGACAATTAAAAAGGAAGGGTGCATGGAACATCGAAGGTAAACCCATCGAGATTGTGACCACCTGTAAGTATTTAGGTGTGTGGATCGATCACAAAGGACGGCCCTCTGCCCACATTACTGCAATGCAAGGTACAGCTCAATCTTTGGAAGGCATCTTTTGTAGAGCAAGGAAAGCCATGAGCTCCCCCGACCTTACTCCCCTTATTCAATTAATGGAGGACATTTTTTTACCATCAGTAGCCCATGGTGCAATAGCTTTCAAAGACAAGATGACAACATGACTGAATAGAAAACCGTCAGCCTGTTTTTGTAAAGTTTTATTCTTACCGACTGCCACTGCTCATGCTCAAATTCTGAGAGAATTCAGCTTTTCTCCCCAAAAATGGATCCTGAAGGCGAGATTTATTGCATATTGTCTAAAGGCTAAACAAGCTCGGGAAAACACCTTGAAACGACATATCTCGACAATGATAAACACCCAAGGGTCCACACGGTGTGAATATCTAGCCCACTGCGTAGAGGTATTGGATGCAAAGAAAATATGGTCAGCCTCCTTACCTACACCAGCGGCCTCAAGACTTTTAACAAAACAGGCGAAGCTACTGTCTGCCGACTGTGATATGCAAACACTAAAAAATTAAATCATGGAAGCTGTGCTTCGACCCCCTAAGTCAGTGTGACTTAACCATATTATATCTCCTCTCCTTTAAAACCAATATTGAAGAGACAACTAATGAGTTTGTGGTTCGGACTGATCCCACTGATGCCATACAAATATGGGCAAGGGTGAAAAGAGACTGTAGTTACCAAGTGTCGAGCTTGCGGCGAGAAAGCAAAATACACACAATTGATGGACGGAATGGGAAGGGTATGCCCAGACGTGAGTCCCGTGCTCTCCATGCCACTGGAATCAAGCTATCCTGGCTAAAGAGGGGTGAAACCCCGAAACCGGTCATAGGATACTTGTTTCCAGTCCAGGGAGGAAATGGCTTGGCAGTTCGGGCTGGACTGTGCCCATGAGGCACACGGTCAAGACTGATTTGCATATGGCTGGGTTCAAACTGGAATGGCATGGTGAGCAAAAAAACGATGGATTTAGGCCCAGATCTCTGTACTTGGGTGAATGTATGACATTGTTCTGCATTCTGTCCATCAGTTGTTGTTTTTGCATGAGCTTGCGGAGCAGCAGAGGAATCACTACTCCACATATTGTGCATTTGTCCGAAATTGTGTCCACTGAGAATATACTGGCTTCGTCCTATTTGGGATATTTTAAATATATAAACATGTCTTGACGCGTTAGTTGAGAGCATGAAAGGTGAATCAGCGCAGCTGGCGGACGGTTTTTGAAATATTTGATTGCAATAAGGGCTTCTCTAGACTCCCCCATCACATAGGACATTAACTTGTAAAGCTGGGCCATGTTATGTACTCCTTTAAATGTTTTTATGTTCATAGTAATTAGAACGGCGTGTCCATTATCTTAACTTTTGCATAATTGACTGATGCAATCTGTCTTTTTATCTTGTAATATAAGGGAACCCAATTTTATATTTGTATATTTATATGTCATTTTATTGCAATGGTTTTAATTTTCTGCAATAAAAAGTATTTATCTATCTAAAACATACACTGGGTCAAATAGTTATAAATGGCTATCGCTGTCCTTACCTGGCCTTTTCCTTTCTTCCTCAGGGTGAGTGGGGAATCAATGTCTGCTTTGAAAATATTTCAATGGAGTGTTTGAGAATAATCCTGCACCATTTGCCCGGCCCTGGAAAAGCCCCACCCCCTCCACCCAGGCGGCTGCCAGTGCTCTCTTTTTGAATCTGCAAAAGTCAGTAAAGAGAGCTGATGCGTGGAGCTGTCTCTAACTCCCGGCCTTGGTCAGTCCCCATATACCTCACTCCCGAGTCTCCAGAAATGCTTAGCGGGTGTGCGCGTACGAACTAGTGAACGCA
This sequence comes from Triturus cristatus, assembly GCF_964204655.1. Lineage (NCBI taxonomy): Eukaryota > Metazoa > Chordata > Amphibia > Caudata > Salamandridae > Triturus > Triturus cristatus. Next base: position 165,160,026 of record NC_140585.1, read on the forward strand.
GGCGCATTTTCTGTTCATTGATTTGTTCATGCGCACTGCTCCGCACAAAGTGTTACCAGAATTTTCTTTAATGATCTCTTCCCCTTTTACATGCCTATGCTGCCTGGCAAATGAAGGCTAGTGACCGAAAGCACTGCCGTGATGAAGAGACATCTGTCTGCTAGGTTGTTTTCTTCTGTCAAGCATAGATTTCACTCTGGAAGGGGACCGGGATGCAAAGATTTCATTCTGGAAGAGGACCAAGATTCATAGATTTCATCCTGGAAGAGGACCAGGGTCCACAGATTTCATTTTGGAAGGGCACCAGGGTGCATAGATTTCACTCTGGAAGGAGACTGGGATGCAAATATTTCATTCTGGAAGAGGCTCAGGATGCATAGATTTCATTCTGGACGAGGACCAGGATGCATAGATTTCATTCTGGAAAAGGACCAGGATGCATAGATTTCATTCTGGGAGAGGACCCGGATGCATAGATTTCATTCTGGAAGAAGAACAGAATGCATAGGTCTCATTCTGGAAGCGGACCAGGATGCATAGATTTCATTCTGGAAGAGGACCAAAATGCATAGATTTCATTCTAGAAGAAGACCAGGATGCATATATTTCATTCTATAAGAGGACCAGGATGCATAGATTTCATTCTGGAAGAGGACCAAGGTGCATAGATTTCATTCTGGAAGAGGACGCTCCCTTTATAAAAACTAAATTGTAATACTTTCCCCACTTTGTATGTTAATCCTCTGTGTGCCTCGAAGAGCCATAGTCCATTGGTTTTATGTCAAAACCCTGGGGTCGTTGCATGGGAGCATCCATGCAGGCCCCCTTGATGCAAAGTAGCGCAATGTTTGTTTTGCTTTGAGTAACTTTCGCAATCTAATCAGCATATACAAAGTGTGAGTAAATCTGGGCCCAAGTTTCTACTCATTTCCAAGCACATTTCCAGAGGAGCATTGAAAAGTCCCCACGAATTCTAGTCCTTCTTACTGACTTATCTTGCTTACATGCCTCCCAAAACATAGGCAGACAACAGAAAGTAGAAAAGTGTGCAATAGGTGATATTGCCCTGTCTCTATCATGTTCCACTGGAGATCTGCCTATTCAAGACTTTCTGCACAAATTGGAGCACTAACAACTGTCGCAGATCCTTGTGAATAATATTCACCATTCAACGAAGCTTAGGAGCTCTACATCACAAACAGAACTCTTGCTTGAAAGTGTAGGCTCAAGAATATGCAACTCACCCCCTGCTCTGAAGGTTTCCACCATTCCTCTCCGGATTGATCTGATGCTCCTGTTGGCACTGTGGCATAGGGTAAAATGAGGCACCACTACCAGCTTCGCATGCTGCTGCCTGTGCTGTGCTTGCTGATGGAGTTATCATAGGTGCTGATATTAGGGGTTTAGGGGTGCAGCAGCAATGCCAAAATAACAATCTTGCTGGGGTACAGGGAGTGCAAAAGGAAAGGCTGTAGGATATCCGTTTTTTTCTAACACACAACAAAATGTACATACCTATAAATGAACTAAACAAACAGTGGTGGTTCCACCATTGGGGCGTGGGGGTGTCGCCTCACTGCCTTCTCACAGTTCGAGAAGGAAGAACATAAACAGTAAACACTACCATTCATGTTTCTGTTTCTCACACTGCGAGAAAGCAGCAGTGCCTCTGTGCCTGGTTAGGGGTGGGTAGGTGGGTGGTCCTGCTCGAGGGCAGGGGGGAGTGGCTTACCCACTGTTGTGGGTACTGACTGTTTGGTCGGCCCCAGGGCCGAACAAAGCAGCCATGCACACTAGCTGGGGCGCTCTCCGCTGCGCCTCACCAATCACAGCGCTGCCATTGCAGCGTTGTGATTGGCTTAGGGAAGCAGTAGGAGGGAGGCTGCCTAAAAGACCGGCAGGACTCCGGAGCATGCAGGAGCCGAGGCAGCGGTGTGTGATGCAGTCCTGGAGGAAGCAGGTATATTTTTTATTTTATATAGATAAGATACTGATAGATTACCGTCCGTGACCGTCCCCTCCCCCGCGCGAAGCCACCCGCCCGTTTTGCCGGCTGCGACTGTTAACATGACACCATGGGATTCGATTAAACGTTCCCACCATAAATGCTTCTTCTTCCTGAAATTATGGAACCCTATCATTGAAAACAATCGGGCTATATGTCAACAGCAGGGGTCTTCTTTGATTGACAGTGCATGGAAACCCTGTTTGCATGAATTCGCGTATTAATGTGCCGAGGTTCTGTTTTACGTATGGTGTCAACTGATCACCATCGTCTCTCAAGCTGACAAAACCAAGGGGCATAGTATCAAGAAAGGGCGTTAAAATTGTCGCTGCTTAGCGGCAGAAAACTGCTGCTAAAGCGGCGATAATGGGCTTGACAATATGCCGCTAAGAATTACAATACTAGACCATGTTCTGTTGTCAACATGGGCTTCCCAGGAATTCTCTAGTGCATATTATCAAGCCCATTATCGCCGCTTTAGCGGCAGTTTTCTGACGCTAAAGCGGCGATAATGTTAACGCCGTGCTTGATAATATGCCCCTAAACGCGTTCTCTGTTAACAAGCAAGATCGCTGTCGCGGTTTTGCAGCGCACCTCATCCGACCCATTTTGTAGAGAAGGCTTGTGTCGTTGCTAACCTCTCAGGAACTTTTTTTTCATAACTGCATAGCCACCGGGCAGTTGAGCTGAAGTGGACACTGGAATAAAAAGAAGATGGCGTTTTCCCAAGTGAAGTATTCTTAAAAAAGGTTAATAAAGATAGCGCGTGAGACTCGAAGCCGCCTTCCTTGGGTCTGCCACTCAGGGTAGACGATAAGCAAGCTGTATCCTGACTCCTGTTCGCCTGCCCTCTTTAAAGAGGCAATCGTGTTGGAATTGTGTATGGCCTGTCGCAGATTGATTTTCCTGACACAACCAATAAGAAAGGTTCATGTAATCCGGTATGTAATGAATCCCACATGTTCTCAAATGTTCACAACAATGTCTAGTACAGTTATCTGCATCAGCAACGTTCGTTACTGAGCTCTCAACTGTGGATTCCCATTAGCATCCTAAATCCCGCAGTCTCCACTCACCTATATCCACATCGCCAACCAGGGAGCACCAAACGGAGGGGTGTACACACCGCCGGAGCCTGCTCTGTCGCTGAGATTGATCAAGAGACCAGCAGCACGTGGACGCGGATAGATGCCAGCGTGTAAGGAAGCTGACGTCATTCACTGTAAGGCCTAGACAAACAAATCAAACTTGAATGCGTATCGCTACTTTTCATTTGTCACCTAATATACATAGCATGTGCATATTTACGGGTCTGTTGTGTCCTGCATCGCTATCACACTCTGATCCCAGGCTTTTCACCAGTCATCGGAGGGTTGAGCGCTGAAGTGCTTGGCCAGCAAGAACTCTCTGCCTGTTTTCTGCTTCCCGCCGAGCTGCTAGTGTTCCTGCTTGAGAGGCCTGCAAGAACTCTCTGCCTGTTTTCTGCTTCCCGCCGAGCTGCTAGTGTTCCTGCTTGAGAGGCCTGCAAGAACTCTCTGCCTGTTTTCTGCTTCCCGCCGAGCTGCTAGTGTTCCTGCTTGAGAGGCCTGCAAGAACTCTCTGCCTGTTTTCTGCTTCCCGCCGAGCTGCTAGTGTTCCTGCTTGAGAGGCCTGCAAGAACTCTCTGCCTGTTTTCTGCTTCCCGCCGAGCTGCTAGTGTTCCTGCTTGAGAGGCCTCCAAGAACTCTCTGCCTGTTTTCTGCTTCCCGCCGAGCTGCTAGTGTTCCTGCTTGGGAATCGGCATCTCTCCTGATAACCCATATTATTTGCCGTTTTAATGATGCTGACGTATTATATGTTGATAATATCTCAGTAGCCTCCCCTGCTTGGGAACACGATCTAAACAACCCGTCCAGCCCGCCCCGCCAGGTACGTATCTGTGCACCAGGCATTGTCTTCCCTGCAGTGGCGTAGCTAGGGGGGGCGGTGGGGGCGGTCCGCCCCAGGCGGCACTATTTTGGGGGCGGACAAAGGCATTCAGATAAGGCTCGGCTTGCTTTCCTGTACGTTCGGGGACGGGCAGAGAAGGAATAGGACTCGGGCAATGTCCTCTTCTTTTCTGTGCTGGCAGCTGTCCCCCCCTCTCTTCCAATTATTCCCTCTCTTTCTGTCTTGCTCCTCACTTACTGAAAACCGCGACTTGAAGAAACGGTGCACAACCTCTCTTTCCTTCTTTCATTTAGTTGCTTCCCTGTGAAATGGATCCAAAAAAGAAAAACACTCTTGCGGGAAATGCCCTTTTTCTGACATTTTTCTATTCCCACCTCAAAGTGCAGCGGGATGGAGAGAAATAGAAGGTTTTAAATATCAAAAACAAATACATAACTAAATAAAACAAGACAGAGTGGTTGCAAAGTGGCCAGATTGGTTTTATTCACATCCAAATACATCATCACTTTACAGAGTTTGCCAGTGAAGCGCTACTTTTGTTTTCTCGTCTTTCTTTGAACAGCATTGTTGTCCCCAGGTGGGGAAGTGCACCATTCCTGGAGGGACTGCAATGCCTGGTTGATGGGTGGATTGGAAAACACAATGTGTACCATGGCTCTGTTTATGGATGTGGTCTTTTAAACCATGCTGCTTACGTTTATTAAGGATATGAGCAATGGACATTTCTGAATAGTGAGTGAGAGATCGTTAAGGTAACCATGTTGTTTCTGCTTACATTTCACATACTTTACTTAATCTTGCATTCCCTATGAGTGTTTGCTTTCACTTTTTTTTTTTTAGGCAGCATATTACTCTTATCAAGTGCATAATTTGAATTGAGCCACATCCAAGTGTTTATAGCGGGCACAATTAGGTTGTAGCTGAAGGCAGTGCGAGTTTCTCTCAGTGGGGCAGTATTGTGTTCAGTGGGGGAGAGGATGTGGCACTATGGCCAGAGCTGTCAAATTTGGAACTGGGGAACTGGGTTCAGCCTTCATGACCAGTCCACCAGACCACTCTACTGAGGGAGCATATTCCCATGCTAGACCTTACAAGGCCCCACTAGACCTTAGAAGGCTTGATGTCTTAGCACAAGCCCGAGAAAGTACAACGCTCCGTGGGGCCGTGATCATCTGTTAGGGGGGCCGGTGGGGCTGCTGAGCATCCGGCTTCTCAGAATTTCCCAGGATATCCTGCGCCACATTGCCCCATAGCGGCAACGACAACCCAGCAACCCTGCAACCGCAATCCGCAGCCCTCTGCCCCGCTGCCCCGTGGCCCGCAGCAGCCTCAATTGGGGTGGAGGTGGAGCAGATTGCAGCGGGAAGCAATGCTTCGGTTTGGTGTTAGCTACCTCATTAGACAGTTTGCCTAACTGAGAGAGGTGAACTCCGGTCACGTGACAAATGAGCGGAGCGGGCGACCGGAGTGAGCCTCTGAGCCCTGGAGCTGCAGAACGTGGTGTGACCAACCGACCAGCCCGACTAGCCCGGTCAGCCTGTCTAGACTTGATCAGCAGCAAGGCAGAAGGGCGACGGAGCGGGAGCAGGAACGACGTAACGGCAGCCAGTTTGCCTCCTGGAATAGGCTCCACAAGAGAAACCAAAGGACCAGAGAAAGTGGATATTTTGTTTGATCTGGTGATCCTTCTATCTTGCTGGGGGCTGAACTGCTGGCCGGGCTCTGCTCCGCCGCTCTGCTTGGCCAGGTTTGACTCCGCCGAGTCTCCACCTGTGATCCTGTGGTGCCGCTCGGAGCCAAGTCCTTGTTTGTGGGCTCTGTGAGACCTTCTTGGAACTATTGGAGGTGATTGTCGGCTGGTAAAGGCTGCGGGAGCACTGAGGACGAGCTTCAGACTTACCCGGGATTGCGAGTACCAGTGGCCCCTCTGCGGATGGACATTGGCCGCAGCTGGTGCTGGTGACTCTTCCCGGCCCCTCCCCCCTTTCCCACTATAATAGATTTTACATTCACGCGTACGCGGAACGCGTCCGGGGCGTGTCCCGGGCGAAGCCCGGGCCAAGGGCGGGCCCGTTTAAGGCCGTTCAAGCACGGACAAGACCGGACCGGGCCATTCCTCTGTCATCTTATATATACCTCACTTGGGTGAGGACTGGAGGAGGACTGTAAGTACTTTCATTGTTGTAAACTGTCCCTTGTATAATGGCTGCGTCACAAACCAGAAGCAGGACTGCACTAACAGGAACTCTTGATAATTTCATCACAAGAGCAAACTCCGTTATTGACCAGGGAAAGAAGATTAATGGAAAGAAGAGTTTCACAAGACTTAGCCCTTGCCAAAAGATCCTCTTTGGGACATATCGCCAACGCACGGACTCCGGACGCTATCAGGAGGGAGACCTTAGCCAATGTCCCCCCAAGTGGTGATAATGCATATTGTAGTATAGATCCACCCCAGTCCCTTTCAATCGAACAAGTTTTAGACACTACTATAGCATCAACAATGCCCAGTTCACCCGAGAGATTAAGTCTCCCCCAGCTGCGAGGAAAACGTGAAGGGGCTATGCCAAAAAGGAAGAGGAATATGCCTCCCAGGGTTGGGGGCAAAAAAGCGAAACTTGCTAAAGGCCATACTGGTAGTGAGATGATAACTAATCCAACTACAATAGCTTCACCTATTGTCGCCCTAGTACATGCCCCACCCACACCTATAGAAACCCAGATAGGAACATCTAGTAGTAGTGATACCTTAGCGGAGACACATGCCACTGTAAGTGCCATATTGAGTGCTATTATCAAGCCCCTGGAATTGAGATTGTCTCGCATCGAGCAACAGCTTCTGCGGATGGAACATGTGGCGTTGGATATACAGAGTAATCTAAAGGTAGACACCTTAAATCCATGCCCTGTTCCATCCGAAACTAGACACTCTCAGCCCGATGTAGCTACAATTAATGACCCCACGCTTGTTCCACCACTAGTACCAACTATAAGCCATCTTCCAACCGGAGTGCCAATCACTACACTGCCGAGGGGGGATGCTAACCTAGATGACAGGAAGGGGGGTCAGAAGGAGATTAAGGGCCATTCCCCTAAGGAACGTACTATAGACTTGCCACCTGAATGTAGCCCTTATGTTGCAATCTTGGTTGGAGTTCCTGAGCTTCCGAATCCAACTGTAGAATCATTCCCGTCTCTTAAAAATAAAGTCATAGATTGGCTTAACAAAAACCGACCACTTCCCCCCATACAACTAGTGAAATCCTGATGGCACGTACAGTATCGTGGGTGGGTCATAGTCCTAAAACTATTAGGGGTGACTGCATTTTAGTAAATTTTAAAGATCCCCGAACTGTTGAATATATTTGTAATTGGAGGCATTCCGATCAGGGAGTGATGATTCAAGCACACTCTCTGTCTTATTTTTACCCCCCGACTCGCTGGAATAGTCTGGAGAATGGGTGGTCACTGGTACAACATAGAGGAGGAGATAGGACTCCAATGGCTCCACATGAACACCTGCTAGCAGCTGTCAAAATACCAATCCAGAATTCAGTTGTTTGGACCAAGTGGATTGACTTGGGCAGGTATTGGGTGATATTCAATTGTATAACAACAGTGGAGGCAAGGCCCGTGGTGAGGTTGAATGCTCGCCAAGCGTTGATGGCATACTAAATACTGTTCCAGAGCACCATACCCCCACTGTTGAACTCCCTTTTGAATTCCACGAGGTTATATCTGATGGCAGTCGCCCTATAGCCCCAGCGGTCACAGAGCAGCACCTGTGTGAATCTAGTACTATAATTAGGAGTAACTGCAACTCCAGGACAACCACGAATATAGAACCTTTGGTGATTGTGTCCTGGAATGTTGCGGGTCTACACAGTAAAATATTGTGTGATGATTGGGGCTCTTTTATCGATGGAATGGACATATGTCTATTCCAAGAGACGTGGGCTAGGGTAGAGGAAAGGAGAGTGGGATTTGCGGGTTTTCACATACCCGCACGATGGGGGGGGAAGGGACGACCGTCCGGGGGTCTCACCACTTGGGTGGCAACTCATTTGGGTTGCACTGCTGAGTCAATTTGCACCCACTCGGATGACATCCAGTGTGTGATCCTGAAATGGCCTAACAGCTTCAGGCTTGCTGCTGTGAATGTCTATTCGAGACCCGTCGGTATAGCCAGCGAGTCTACTACGGTGGATGAGCTATCAAATTTTTTGTATTCTATTCCAACGGACACGTTTATACTAGTAGCAGGAGATTTGAACTGTCATTTTGAACCTCTTTCTGGGATGGACTATGGTCCACTTGAGACTGAGGATGATTATTGGTCTATTCCGCAAATTCAATCTCCACACGCCAGGTCATGGTCCCCTTTAGCGATCCAAATAACGGCCCTCACATTAAGTCACTCAATTAGGGCCTGTAACGGACGTACCCACTCAGATACACCTTCCAGGTGTACTTATAATAGAAAAGGCCATGAATCACGTTTAGACTATATTATGGTTGGGACAAAGTTGTGGTCGAAGGTTATCGACCTTGAGGTTATTGCAAGGGATGATAGCGATCACAACCCTTTGAGGCTGGAGTTGGTTTTTCCAGCCCCACAAGCGAAAGAATCAGGATACTGGGATGCTCCAGGAGATAGGGCGTAGGGTTAAGTGGGATAAGCTCGAGGCATCTTGTGAGGACCTCCCAAAGCTATATAATTTAATTTTGCCCTGGTTCATTGAACTAGATGCTCTAACCTCCCAACAACCTCCTCCTGACTTTAATATTAAATTGCAGGCCTTGCATATGAATTTAGTCAGTACTCTACGTGATGTGTTCAATCCATTGGCAACTAAGAGAAAGAAAAGGATTCCTCTCTCCTCCTGGTTTAACGATGCGTGTCGCTTGGCAAAAAAAGAGCTGATTAGGGCATTAAAACTTTGTAATGACAAGACCCTTATCTCTGCCAAGAGAACACACTACAAAGCCATGTTGAAGCAGGCCAAACAAGAGTGGGACTACACAAAGTGGACCGATCTATCCTGTGCCTTAGAACAGAATGACGCCCGTAAATTTTGGGCTATAATTAACACAGGAAGTGGTGATCCTAAACCTGCAACTGAACCCAACATAGAGGCAAATGTTTGGGAAGATCATTTTAGAGCCTTGTATGCTGCTGAAGCAAATATGGATATACATCCGGTTCTAGTAATATCGAATGATCCCTATGACAACATAGAGTTTTCGGTGGAGGAAGTTGTTAATGCTATCTCCAAAATTGCATCTAGAAAGGCTCCAGGGCTAGACAAACTGCCGGGAGATCTTTTTAAACATCAAATGGGGATCTGGGGACCATATTTATGTATTCTATTCAATGCAATTTTGAGAGGAATGAACGTGCCCTCTACCTGGCTGGGTGCAGAAATTGTTCCCATTTTTAAGAAGGGTTCCCCTCTGCTACCGGTAAATTACAGGCCCATCAGCCTCATAGATGTCCCGCAAAATTTTTTTGCGCGGCTCATCCTTGATCGATTGCAGGACTGGATGGAGGAGCACGCCATACTGAGCCAATATCAGGCGGGGTTTAGGAGGAACACTTCTACCATGGACCAAATCTTTCGCCTGTTACTACTATTCTGGAAAACAGCAAAGATTGAGGGTGGCAGCCTCTACATGGTATTCGTGGACCTGCGCTCCGCTTTTGATCTAGTGCCCCGAGGTAAACTTTGGTCTGTGTTGCTCAGTCTGGGTGTACCACTATCAATCCTGGCAATATTGATGAAGTTGCATGAGGGGAATTTTGCACGGGTTCGATATGGGAAGAATGGGGCTCTGTCATCTAAGTTCCCCATTGACAGAGGGGTTAGGCAGGGGTGCGTTTTAGCACCTACCCTGTTTTGCCTATACGTCAATGGTGTGATTTCCCATCTTAACAGTGCCCCTAACAATGATGCCCCAACTTTGGCAGGTAGCAGGGTGCCAGCGATTATGTTCGTGGATGACACCCTGCTACTTTCCAAGTCACCAATGGGAATTCAGCGAGTGCTTGATAGCTTTGAGGACTTCTGTAGAGGTCGTGGTTTGGAAATTAATGGTAATAAAACAAAGTATATGGTTTTTAATCCCTCGCCTTCCACACGGCCGAACCCCAAATTAGACTCATTAAATTTGGAAAGGGTCAAAACTTTCGAGTACCTGGGAGTAACTCTTAGCGAAAGTCTCTCATGGGCCCCACAACTAGCAAAAGCGCAGCTGAAATTAACCCAGTATGTAGGGGGTATCCTTAGGCTCTCTAATACGTCTACATATAAACCGATTAAACCTCCGCTTGAGATTTATAAGAGCCAGGCAAGGGCTGCTATTTTATACGGAGCGGAGCTCTGGGGGTATTTATCAGGGTTGGAATTCCTTAAAATAGAAAAGAAGTTTATTAGACAGTTACTGTCACTCCCACAAAGCACGCCGCTGCAACCTGTAAGGATGGATCTGGGCCTGAGGTCCATCGATGATGAACTAGCCCTGAAACCCCTTAGGTACTGGCATAGGTTGTGGACTACGCCGGAATTATTGCACTATAGAGTAGAGTTGAAGGAAATTTTGGCTAGTAATTGTTCACAGAAAATCCCTTGGTTCATGTTCCTAAAATCCCAGTTTATTAAACTTGGATTACAGGATATGTGGCTTGACCCGGAAAAAAGCTGCAAGGCGATTTCGCGGAAGCTGCTCACTAAGATTTACGCGGCTGAACAATTTACTAGAGCACAGTCTGCTCCCAAGACTGGAGTTTTAACTAAATTGTTTTTAAATGTCAAGGATTTTTATCTATTTGAGAATTTTTTGGACATTATTTATCCCATTCCATCAAGAAAATTATACCTTCAATGGAGATATGGCACTTTACCCCTGAGAGCTTTCACTAGTAACTGGGCACACAAGTCCACTGAGGCTTGTCCTGGTTGCAGTAGTGATAAAGAGGACGAGCTCCATGTATTGTTTTTTTGCCCTGCATATATTAAAGCAAGGAAATATTGGATAGTGCCTATCTGCAAAAACATGGGTTTTCGGCAATGTAGCCATGCTTTTAGAATTCTTAAGACAGATACATCTGAATGTATAGTTTTTGCAGTCTCCCAATTTCTACTTGCAATGTGGAACAAAAGAAGGGGTCTGATCATCATTTAATGTAATGCTATAATATATTTACGCAGTGTATGGTCTGTTTGTGTATATATTTATTTTTGTACTTTTTAAGGCAAATCGCCGAAATAAAGATATTCTTGATGATGATGATTAGCACAAGCAGGTGTACCCTAGTGGTGTCAATTGTGAGTTAACCTTGAAGGCCTGTCCACCACAATCCATACTGAAGTTCATCTCCAGTCTTGCGGGCAGGCCTACGAAGCAGCACACCCTAGAGCAGAGGTCTTCAAACTTTTGGATGCCGACACCCCCCTGTCAACATATTGAGGCGTAAGGACCCCCTCCTGACAAAAATGTTTAAACCTGTTGACTAAATCGTGCGGGATGAACATGTAAATGAGGTTATGTGATGCCGCGTATTTTGGGATAGCATTGCTTCATTATTTTGACATTTGTTACACACAGTAACACTGAGGAAAGATTTAACCCAATCAGTACCCATTTATAACCAAAATACAGCAATTATCATCAGAAAGATTTCAAGTCAACCTTTGTGAAGGCCCTTCCACTCTGCAGGAATACGTGCTGCCACATTAGAAGGTCACCTGGCCATGACCGGGAGTAGCAGGGGTCCCTTAAAACCCTGGGGGTCTTGTGCAGAGTTAAGCAGTTTACCCATGCAGCTTTCCTCTCACCCCCTCCCTTCCATCCCTCTCTCCTTTCCTAACCCCGGATCCCTCTCTCACTTTGCAGGCCATTTTCTTTCACCCCTTTTTACAACTTCTGAATTCTCCCCATTCAACCTCTCACTTCACCTTTAATCACCTCTCGCTGTTCTGTGTTTTCAATCCCCTCATCTCTAACAGTCTCTCACATTTATCTCATGGCCTCTCTGGCCCTGTCACCTGCCGTGCCCTTCAGCACTTCTCATTCACCTCGTCTCTCCATTCAAATGTTTGTCTATTTGTATCTTACAACTCTGCAGTCCCCCCATTCCTCTTTCACATCTCCCCTTTGTTCTAACAGAAGCCCTCCCCTTTGACTCACACTCACTTCTTGTGTGTCCACACTTATCTTCGGCAATTCACATTTCTACTCATCCCTGACCTCTTCAATCAAATTCTCCCACTCCCTTGATGTCCTCTCTCATCCTCTCATCACCAAGCATACGGGTCGGACCCGTATGCTCCTCTCGGCAGGTGCCACTCTGCTTATTGTTCCCTAATTCAAGAAGGCATGAATTGTCTGTCTCGCTGTTTTGGTGCAGGCCGCGCAGTTATGGAACGTGCACCCTCCTTTGCTTCGCTCCACCAAGAATCTATTATCCTGTAGGAAGATATAAAAACCTTTCTCTATGCTCTGTAGGTTACCCCATTTGGCTGGTTCTCCTTCTGTGTGTTTCTCATTTGCCTTCAGGCAGTAGATGGTTATTAGCCCCAGGACATCTTTTTGTAACAGTAGTGCACTACAAATGTAAATAATAATAGGCAGAAGCAGGGGAGCCACTAGACCAGAACTTCAGAGGGGGGGGCTAACACTCCCAGTCAGGGCTGGTCCTAACGCTGGACGCACCCTGTGCATCAGTCTTTTTTGATGCCCCACCCCCGTTTCCTTCTCCATGAATTTCTTCACTGCCACTCACCCACAATGCACCGCATCTCTCTATAGCACCTTTCTGACAAACATTTCATTTTTTATAGCACTACTCATAGTTTACTCACACTCATTTCTGGGATCTGCATGGTACATATTCTTTGTAGCAGGCACATTAACCCTCTGCACTGTGTGGGTGACAAGAGTGCCCATGTGAGTGCATGGTGAGCGATGCAACAGTGAGAGTAGGACAAGAGGAGTGACTGCAGGGTGAGTGAGGTGGCGTATGAATTTGGGTGCGGATGCAAGTTCAGAATGAGATGAATGTATGTATGATTACTGATGGGCTTGTTTGAGTGAGTTGCATATTGAGTAGTGAGGGGGACAGGTGATTGAAGTGTCACATGAGTGCAGGATGAGTAGTGTACTCGTGTGACTGCAGGTTGAGGTATAGGGTGAGCAGCACAAGTGCATTGTGAGTACAGAGTGATCACTGTGAGTGCAAGGTGAGCGGGTGAATGGTGCGAGTGCATGGTGATCAGTGTGAGTGCATTGTGATAGCTGTGGGTGCAGGGTGAGCGTGAAAATGAAGGGCGAGAATGAGGAATGAGTTGTCTGAATCAGGGTGCATTCCCAGACCCATGAAGTAACTCACCATGTTATTGACGGTAGCGTAGAGTTTAAGATCTAAGTTAAACTATTGCGGCATTAATTGGTGCTCGAGGGTGAAGGAAATAAATAAATAATGTGCTGATCCTGTAACAAACTTCCAGTCCTATGGTTAGGGTTGCCAGCAGATTAATTTGATGGCCCAGTCGGTACAAAAAAAAGCAGTCACCTAAAGCGGTATTGTCAGCACTTATCTGTGCATACTTCCAACAGCAAATATAAATAGAAAGCACTTTTAATTGTGTTCTAGGGCTGCCTCAATGATCCATGACTGATAATTAAAGAGAACAAAGACAGAAAAGTCACATCACAAATGCATACATACTTTTTTTATTTCTAAGTCTATTTAGTACCAAGAGAAGATCTTTGCAGGCTCTTTAAACAAAACACGGCAGGCATTTTTCTTTTGGCAAGCCTACTTTGTATTCCTTTCCTTGAAATGCATTCTCACACTACAGCAGTAAATGTAAAATACAAATGAAAGGAATAGGCTGAGTGGGGACCCAGGGAGTACTGGAACCAGGAAAAAAACCTAAGCCTCTGTAACCAGTTTGCAAAGACCTGTGAAAAACACGGGGGTGCAGCCCCCAGCAGCTCAAGTTTCACTGCAGCAGCCCGGGCTGAGACACAGGACGGGGGAAGAGGCGAGGGGGGGGGGCTGAAGCCCTTGGGCCTGGGCAGAAGTGTGACTGAGAAGGCACGACCCCCTTTGCATCACTCCACGGCCCCCCTGGGGATCACGCCCCACAGTTTGAAGACCCCTGCCCTAGAGCAACAGTGATCCAGTCACTGTGACTCTGTCACTGAGGTCACATGAACCTTGAGCAGGATGGGGCGGTGCAAACGGTGTGACCGCACTGGGTACCTATTTCGGGTGGGTGCGTAGTGTTTGCAAGTATATTATGGTTTAAAAAAAAACTGCCACCTTCCTGGCCTCCAGCAATTTTCAGAAACAATAAAAATGTCATGATAACTTCGGTGATTAATGTTCTTCCTAGAGAGAGATCCGAGTTTTGTTTAGTGGAAGGGTTGACTCCTGGAAAGGTAGCACAGAGAGTTAATATGCCTGCTGCAAAGAACATGTACCATGCAGATCACAAAGTGCACTGCTTTAATGGGGGGACCATGAGGAATGGTCATTTAATGTCAGCTGTAGATGATGGATCCCTGAACAGTGTCATGTATGTGCATGTTTGCATTGTGCGGAGGGGATTACCAGGTAATTGTTCACGCAGCTCTCTGATGGATGTCACATGTGGTTTTTCTGAGTCCCCAGATAGATCATGCAGTCTGTGTGTTCTCTTTTGTACTGCCAGTCACTGCCAGTCACCGGTGTATTCAACTGTGTAGCCTTGGACCGTGTCATGCATGTGCATGTAACTTGCATGATCGAGGTAATTATTAGCGGCGATACTACGTGTCTCTCGGTCCTCTTTCAAGTGCTTGCCGTCCTTTTTTCCCAGCAACCACCCCCCCCCCACCTCAGGGGCGGCAATCTGAGGGATAGCCCCAGGCGCCACAAGCTCTAGCTACGCCTTCCCTGCAGTGTCGCCAATCAGATGCCAGACAAGCACGAGACATCTCTCACTCTCACTGCCTGTTATGTGTGGCTCAGTCCTTAATCTTTACGAATGTGGGGGCATATTATCAAGCACGGCGTTAAAATTATCAATGCTTTAGCGGCAGAAAACTACAGCTAAAGCGGCGATAATGGGCTTGATAATATGCCGCAGAAGCCCATGTTTACACATGGGCTTCTATGAGAATTCGCTGCCGCATATTATCAAGCCCACTATCGCCGCTTTAGCGGCAGTTTTCTACTGCTAAAGCAGCGATAATTTTAACACCGTTTCTTGATAATATGCCCCGTGGACTTTGTCATTCATCTCCTGCTAACAAGCTGAGTGGCTCGATTCTCACTGCTGTAGCTCTCATTCGCAGAGGCTACAGAGGCAGCCAGAAGTCCTCTGCAGGGCTCGCCGAAGAGCAACGCAAGCACTGAAGACATAAGCATCGAGTCGGGCCAGTTTTATCTTGGCTGTTTCCTGCTGAAGTAACAGCAGAGAATGTACGAAAGCAGTGGGAATCGTGAAGGTTAGTCATGAATACGAGTGTTTTCACTCCCCATCTCCTGCAAAGAGCCAGTGGGTGGGTCAGTTCCAGATTTAGGGGCATATTATCAAGAAACGGCGTTACTATTATCACCGCTTTAGAGGCATTTTTCTGCCGCCAAAGCAGCGATAATTGTAACGCCGTGCTTGATAATATGCCCCTTAGTTATTTTTTTTAACCTAGCTACGTCATTTACTCTTGGCATTCACCCTTCTTTCCACAGACATGTATCAGAGCTGAATCACACCGCAGGCTGCATACATACGAATCAGAAGTCTTTGTTTTATTAAACATATTTTTTCATCTGCTGTTGTATTGTACAAACTGTGAAGAGTATTTTTTTAAATCGGGGCTGCATTGTGACAGGTGTTACCAAACCAGAAACGAAGCACTTCTTAGATTATTAATTATTAACATCTTTCGAGTTGTAGATGTGTTCAACTTTGGTCTGTGAAATATAAAATGTGTCTTTGTATCTGCCCACAATAACGCCGGGAATGACACCAGTCCATCACGAAAACTTTCATTAATTGGCTAGGATTTTGTTTTCTCACACCGAGGCTCATCTAAATGCTGAGTGAATGGGAACTGGCAGGCCTCGTTTTTTTTCAAATCATGTTTTAAATATTTTCTTCTGTTGGATATGGCTCTGTCTTTTGAATTTGCCCCATGTTTGTCTATGCACACTGGAAGCCATTGAACATGGACTCTACCGGTATTACTTGTTGTGATGTAGTGCGTGGGATCTGTCTCTGTGTAGCGTGTGGTAGTAGCGGAAGGCCTTATCTTATTGTAGGATGAGTGTGGTCTGTCCGTGTTTTGGTGCAGGGTGTCAGTAGTAATGACGAATATGAGGCAGGAGTCCGAATAGTGGGATTGCACTCTCAAATTTGCTTGAAAATGCACCATTTGACCACATTTTTTCAAACTTTTCTCAGGGGGAAAAGCCCCGCAGAACCCCATGTAGGTGGTTTAGGCTCGCTCGCTATGCTCACTCGCGACAGTGAAGTACAACAATTGTTTTACGCCCCACCACTTTCAAATGTCACCAGCACCACTGTAAACAAATGTTTTAAAATATATTAGCAAGTCAGGAAAGAACACATGAAGCACATTTCTTTCTATTCTGGAGTGTGATGGAAACAAATCAAGACAATTTACTAGATGATTTGCAACTTGTAAATACTTGCTGCAAACCGATTTCCAATCATTATCGTATGTGCACTGCATAGTTTTAGAAGTTAAACCACATGTCAATTAATTTTGTGGCCCTTTCAATAGAAAAAGCTGCCTGTAATTGACAGCGTGCTGTCACACCTTGCTTTAGTGATACATTTGCAACAGTGCAATCCAAAATGCATCACGGGATACATAGCACATCTTTAACACTCTCCTGCTAAATGTGCACGGTTCTTTTGCTGCACATGTTATTTGTGAAACCTTGCCCTTTTCACAGTCCTTGTGACTTCAATGATGTAACATCGGAGGCTGCACTTCCACTCTGAATATTGTTCCAGCACCACTGTGATGACAGGGGAGTCGATGACTCTGTAGTCAGCACCTTTATAAACATAGATATATATAATTTGTCTCTTAACTTACCCCTTGTCCTTTTATTGCACCAGTTGGTGGTATGGCTCACTTGCAGAAGTGAGAAAAACCCAGCAGGGATCTGTTACATCATTTACAGCGCTGTTGCTTCCGGTACCAACCCTGGAGAGGGATGTACCGGAAATGATCATAGAGTGCCTAATACAGTCTTCCGGAGCATAGGTCTTACTGACTTCATGCTGTCATCTTTCTTCTCATGCAGCGCGCTATGCACCGTTTGTCAGGTGACTGTACTGATGCTCATGACTTATGCAAAGATTTGTGCTATACACGTCTTGCTTTCTCCTAGGTCGCCTCCGCTCTTCCTCGCACCTGCCCAGGCGTCTTTGAAAATCAGATGATATATACCTCATCGGAGCAATATCTAATGAATGTCTAGCGCTGGGATTAATAAGTCTCGTAGGAGCTACACAAGTGAGTTGAAAACACTGTGTCCTTCGAGTATTGCAAATTATGACAATTGGCAAAACACACATGCTAACTGCTAACAACCTGTCCGACAGCAATCCAGAGAGGAATGGCTTCATCTCTCAGAGGCAAATTCTGGGAAATGTTGAATTCTTTTATAGGATTCTGTAATGATAATGCACATCTCTGATTTCTTGAAAGCACAGAGGGAGAGGGAATGTTTGTCTGTGGGACTGAGTCTTGCCTTTCTTGGGTATTTGTATATTTTTTTTGTAGAGATTGAGGTATATTAAATATATACCTGCTTAATGTAGAATGGTTGGAATCTCAGCATGTGCTCAAAATAGATCTATTTCTCACCAGATTTGTGCGCATTTTGCCTTTGTGAATGCGCTGTCCACCCCATCAAGGGTCCCAGCTTTCCCCCCTGCAGTGGGGATCCGTGATCTGGACTTTTTTCATGTAGGTATGCAGCTGGCCAGGCTTAATGTGACTGAATACAAGGGCAATCATTTGGAGAGTGAGCATATGTTCAGATCAACCTGGCACTCGATGTCGCTTTACCTTAAGTTTGTATATTTCAATGCCTTCAATTTATCTAAGTTACACTTTTTGAAGGGACTCTGCAAAGTAATTCTCAGTTTTCATTAAAAAATTCAGGTCACAATCGGCAGGTGTAAGAAATTAGGGCCAAATGTACTACCGTTCTTAACAGTCGCAAACAGAGATGTGTGCTGTTTGCAGCAGCTAAAAAGGGTTGTAGCTTGTATAAACCCTATTTTGTGAGTTGGTAACCTGTTAGCAACTCACAAAATGGGGTTTACGAGTCACTATTAGGAAGGGGCGTGCCAAGGGTGTCCCTTCCAAAACAGCGAGTTGCAGGCGGATGTACGATTGTTTTGTATGACCGGAATGCGGTCGCAAAACAATCACAGTTTACTGCCTACTTCAATTAAGTGGTAAGCCAGTCGCAAATTGGACCACTCCCCTTTCCCCCTTTGTGATTGGCAGGGAAAATGTTCCACTGCCTACTCTTGAAAAATGAAACTGAAATATTTAATTTTAGTTTTTCAAACATATCCTATTTTCCTTTAAGGAAAATGGGCTGCATTAAAACAAAAGGTTTCTTTATTTAAAGAGCAAACACAGACATGTGGGTCTGTTGTCCCCAGCAGGCCACCATTCTTGTGTTATTGCCCATTCCCAATGGGCCGCAAATTGCAACCTGCCTCAAGAATATTGATGAGGTAAGTCATTTGCAACCCTATTGGGAATCACAAAATGAGTCTAAACACATTAGTACATTTCATTTTGCGACTTTCAAATTGCGTTGCCTTTGCAACTGAGGTCCCTCTCTAACATTCTGATGCAACTCTTCTGGGTCATATCTAAGCCTCTTAGGACCTCGGGGTCCGCACTAAGAGATGAAATGAAATTAAATGAAAAATGGGTTTTATAAAGCGTGTGTTTGCCGTGGCGTCTTAGCGCTTCTACAGTCAAGTGTATCCGAAAAATCAAAGCCCCGATTGGATGCACGCAAATAACCAAGTTTTAAGTTCCTTTCTGAACTGTAACAGATTTTTTTGAGTTCTAAGATGCAGAGGCATAGAGTTCCATAGCTTTGGGGCCAGATATCGAAAACTTCTGCCACCCCATTCCAACGTTTTTACTCTTGGGACCACAAGCAAATACGCTGAGGCTGAACGGAGGCATCTCAGTGTATCGCTTAAAATATTGACCAATTTGCGCGGGTCCCGTCCCATGCAGAGTCTTGTGTAACATACTCACTGACTTAAACTGAATCCTAGCCGATATGGCCAACCAGTATAGTTGTTCTCGAATAATTAAACTGATAGAACTACATTTGGGTAGTTCTAATAATAGCCGAGCAGCCGTATTCTGCAAAGTCTGAAGTTTATGAATCACACTTTTTTTTGCTCCAAGGTAGAGGGAGTTACAGTAATCAATTTTTGACATGATCAGCGCCGTAACAACCATTTTCCTCAGAGACATAGGTATGAAAGGAAGAATTTTCCTAAGAATTTTAAGTGTGTAAAAACAAGAAGAGGTAATGCTATTGACCTGGTCAGATAAGGAAAGATGATCATCAATCAGGACTTAGCCCTCAGAGATGAGGGCTAAGTCCAGCAAAGGCCACAAGAAAGGTACAGTCTAGGTTCAGTTGCTACTAGTCATATGACCTTTTGCTGCTTGCTTTGTTCCTGTGGCTAAAAAAAAGGTCCCGGTAAACAGAGAAGAGAGTGAGGAATGTCAAAGGGGTATGTCCCTATCCCTGATTTAGACTATGAGTAAACAGTGTGGACGGACCCACTACAGAACAAAATATCTTGACTCACAGGTTCTAGAAGACGTAGCAGTGCCTGGGACCCATTAGGTTTTCTTAAAAGACCCCTCACACACCAACCTAGTTGGTGTCATGCTTTATCATTGGGGTCCCAACAGGGCAGCCAAATGCCACCCAGTTGTGCTACAACGCCTGGTTACAGCAGAGCGGGTGTGGTGTGAAGGTGTAAAGTGCATAGTGCAAGGTAAAATTATCTCTGGGAATCCTTGCCCAATGTGATTTATTGTTGGCGGCCCAGGAGAAGGATAAAAATGTCAAAGGCAACTTTTGGAGAGGACTATTCCTAGTTTTCAAAACGGTTGATCTACATGTTTCAGCCCCTAGGAAAAAATAAAAGGGCTTTATTCAGGACCAGTTGAATAAGTGAGTGGCAAAAATAATGTCACGTGACAGTGAATTTCAACACACGTGCTAAGGTGTGTTGTGGTGTTGGTGATGTCAGTATACTTACGAACCCACTTGAAAAACCTGTGTGATTAGCGCCACTATGCGTGTCTCAGGTAAGTGGGCACAATTGTGAGTTGATCTATCGGTCCAAGCCGGGTGGAAATGCATGATGTTCTGGCACAATGTGTTCATATTGAATGCGGCAATTCTATGGCAGTGAATCTGTCATAGCATGCTAGGTAACTACAACCCAGTGTGTTGCGGAGAAAGACTATTGTGTAGCATGTTGCTGTGAACAAAGGGGTTGGAATAGGCCCAGAGAGTACCCTAGGTAAGTTTTAACATAGGTACTGGTGTGCCAGGTAATTGGTGTGACTAGGCACATGGTGCTGCTGTGGGCACTTAGTTACTGTCCTGGTACATAAACAATGCCGCCACTACAGGAAAATGTTAAAAGTAGATTGCGTGCAAAGAAACATAAAAAGGTTACAAAACGACATAGTTACACTAGATTGGTGTTGTAAGCGGCAATATTTCAGAGCCTGGGAGGGGTAGCCATCTGTGGTCACACACTACATGTGGGAAAATTAAATAAAAAAGGTAAAGTATAGGTATGGCTGTATAGTGGCAAGAGTGGAGGTCCCGCTAGCCGTTAACAAGAGAGGAACACCTTACTTTGTCAAGATGGTCTGCCGGCAATAACCTACTCTGGTCTCCCGCGGTCCTGGCTGCTTGGCGGACCCGGGAGCATGGTATGTTTAAAAGATCAGTGAAATTGCTGTGACGTGTCAGCGTCAACGCGGTCGGGTGACGTCACTGGTTCATGAAAGACTAGACCGGCAGGCTCCAAGATGCGAAGGCGCATACGTGTTCATGTCGACTGGGACACACAAAATGTATAAGAATGAAATAGCAGCTATAAATTGCATACATGTGAGATATGTGCATAGTCTAAAAAAGGGTCACAGTATTAAGATGCATAGGAGTGCGAAAGCCAGTTAGACTAGGTGTTTAGCTGTGAATTCCATAAATCACAGATATGCGCATAAATATTTAATCACCTGGAAATGGGTATTCACATACAAGGAACGAGAAATTCAATGCGGGCATTACACGGGGCGTGATGGTGGAACCCAATTTGCTGGAAACTACCGAGCAAAATAACAGGATATGGCCTAGTAAGAAGGCATGGATGCAAAATGCCTTCGTGAGGAAGCCGATTACATCCCATTTGAGATGTCTGTATGTATACCAGCCGCTATCGAGTGAATGCACTTTAAGTATAAGTGCATTGTTGTAACTGGTAGTAAAATACAGTGGGAAGTTTGCAGAAGACCCAGTTTATAGATGGTGCACTGGGAAGTCTCAGTGTGCTAAGTCTCTACCAGGGGTACTATCCGGAGGCAAGTGCCCTGTTTATGAAAGTGGGGCTGGTCCCTAGGTTGCTGGATGTATAGTCAAGGAATTCCACTGGATATTGTCATTCAGACCCGTCATATGGTTGGACAAGCTGTAAATTTACTGCTGTTCCTTCTCCAGGAGGTGGCTCCATAAGTCCGACAGTTTGGTGTCAAGTGTTTCTGTCACAACCCGCCGCTTATCGTTGGTAGTATGGCCTGCCTCCAGGAAATGATTGGTCATTCGCGTGGTGTTCTTTTTGCATCGGGTGGTACTGCGATGCTCGCATATGCGGGTTTTGATTTTGCGGCTGGTCATGCCGATGTATGTAAGGCCGCAAGGGCAAATAATGCGATAGATGGCGTTCACAGTATTGCAATTGGTGTGCTGCTTGACATGCCAAGTCTTACCGGTTTCCAGTTGGAGACATTTTGTGGTTTCAGTGAGATGACAAACACTGCAATTCCCACATGGGAAATGGCCCACAATGTTGGGAAGACCCCATGCATTGAGAACTGTGCTAGCTGATTTGGGGCATTGGACAGGGTGCGTTGATACCAGTGTGTCTTTGATGGTTCTAGCCCTCCTGTAAGAGAGTAAAGGTTTCTGCCATTGGAATTTGCCTGTGTTAAGTATTTTCCAATGTTTCTTGATAATGTGGGCAGCTTTGTTGGAAGCCATATTGAAGGTGGTAACCATTGTGAGGGGAATGGACGTAGATGTGCATTGTGTTGTTTCTAGCAGTCCCTCCCAATTTAGGTTGCGTGCCCGTTTCTTAGCCTTTTCTGTTATCCTCTTGGGATAGCCGCGTAGCTGTACTTTGGTGCACAGGGAATTTGCTTGGTCCTTAAAGTCTTGGATTTCACCGCAGTTTCTGCACAGGCGAAATGGAAGGTTTACACATAATGCTTTAGGGTGAAAACTTGTGTAGTGTAGTAAAGAATTGCGGGCAGTAGGCTTGAAGTGGGTTTTGGTTGTGAGTCTCCCCTCTGTCGCTTGGATCTCCAAATCCAAGAAAATCATATTCTGCCTGTGGATATTTTGGGTGAACTTGAGCTTAGGGTCACAATCGTTGATCCATAGGCAAAACGTCTGAAGGGACTCTATGTTCCCTTCCCAGATCAGTAGAATGTCTTCAATGTAGCATTTGTAAAATCTGATCTGGGGACTTATGGCATGTGGTGGTTGAACAGGTATGTCATCTCGAAGTTGTAACATACAATCCTGCCACGCTAGGAGCAAAAACGCTTCCCATGGAAGTTCCAACCTTTTGGAGTTGTACATTCCAATATGAATGATTTGGATGTATGGTAGTTCCATGTTGTGCTATCCAGTACCAGTTGTAGTACTGCCAGAGTGTCGTCTTGTGGCAGACTAGTGTAGAGGCTTTCGACATCGAGACTGACTAGGAATGATGTATCAGGGTTGTAAGTCAAAGTGCTGATGAGTCCTAGGAGGTCTTTGGTATCTTTTAAGTAGGTACTCATGGATTAAACTATTGTTTGTAAGAAGAAGTTACAATTACGTGAAAGAGGTTCCAACAGGGACCCTATGCCTGAAACGATGGGGCGTCCGGGTGATGGTATCTTGTTTTTATCTAATTTTGGAACTGTATCAAAATATAAGATTCTCCCACGTGTAGTAGTGAGAAATTGAGATCCTTGTTTAGTGATCTGTCCAGAGGTTTCTGCTTCTTCGACTAGGTTGTGAATTCTGATCTTCAATGATTCACTCGGATCTTGTGTAAGTCTTTGGTAGTTCTTAGTATCACTCAGGAGGCATTTGCATTCAGTGCGGTAGTTCTCCTTGTTCAAGATGACTATGCCACCGCTTTTATCGACTGGTTTGATAATAATTGCGTCATTTGACTTGAGTGCTTTTAAGGATTTCTGCTCCCTGTTGCTGGTGTTTTGGAATGTGTGGTCTTCCTCCAGGGTTTCAACCTCGTTGAAGACTGCTTGTTCAAACACGGTAATTTCCGGTGGTATGGCACTTGGTGGTGGGATAAAGGTGGATTTGATGTTAAATTGAGTGTCACTTTGTGTCTCTGGATTATGGTGATCCAGAAGGTTTTGGAAAAATGCCCTGAGTTAAAATGTATGGAAGAAATCCACAAGTTTGCAGTGTAGTTGGAACTTATCAAATTTTGGGGCATATCCTAGTCCTTTGTTGAGGACTGTTTCCTCTGGTGGTGTGAGCACATGCAAAGAGAGGTTGGTAACCAAGCATAGCTCGAGCTGGGGTCTGGTTGGTGTTCCTTCGTCTTGCTCCTGGTTAGAGTTCCTCCCAGTGTACTTCGGCTTGTTGCTGTCTTTTGCTTCTCCCACCTCCTAAAAAAGGGAACCTTTGGTTTTGGTTCATAAGGTGGTGGTGGTCCAAATGGGGGGTTCCATCCGTACATGAAATGAGGGTTCACCTGGGGGTAAGGGGCTTGGTAATGTATATTGCCTCCTGGGGGTAGTTGTGGCCATGGTTGTTGCCAACTGTTGCTTTTTCCTCTCTCCGCTGTCTTTTGTGAGAGCTTCCTGTACTGGAGCTACTACTGGCAGATGAGTCCTCATCCGAGGAGCCTCCAGATGTGTCTGAGCATCTTGTAGGTTTGTAATCCTTGTCGGCATACGGATAGGTCCTGAGAAATGAACATTTCTCCAAGTCCTATTGAAACTTTTGGATTTTGGAATGGGTAAGCCCCTACATATACTCATTAATTTCTCTGTTGACCGCCTCCAGTTTCTACTTAAAAGAGGTCAGGGTGGTCTTGAAATGGGCCTCCGTGGCTTGGCACTCTAGTAAAATGGCGTTGGATAATCTCTTAGCCATCTGAATAATGAGAATTATCCAATCTCGCTTGCATCGCCACGCTATTTGGGCCCAGTCTCTGCAAAAGGTGGCATCATCTAGGAATATGCGTGGGGCATAGGTCACAATGTGCCCCCTGGGAGCAGTGTTATTCCTCAAGTATTCTGTGAGGATGACCCCAGGGAGGATAGTCCTTATCCTGTTCTGCTTTTTTTCTGTCCAATTTTCCCAGTCAGCGGTTTGTGCAGTTGATGTTACTACATTGAGGTCTGCCATAAAGGGTGTGTTGAAGATTGTATTAATCTCTTAGCATGAGCTGAAAGCCATTTTGTATTTGGCAGCCATTTTAGTTAGCTATGTGCTGGACATTTGCAGTTTTCCTCAGCCCAGAGTTTTGCACATGCGCAGATGGGCCTAGCTAGTAGGGTGCACCTGTTCCTAATATAGAACTGTCAGGCTGTTCTAACTGATGTCAGCAACTTATTACTCCTCCTACTTGTTGACTGTGCAGTTTCTGTATGACCATCTATGTGCATAACTCTTCTCATGTGTACTTGTACTGCCTTTTTTCAGCCCCTGTGTGGGTATATAATGCCCCTGTTCTCTGTACTCCTTACAAATGTCTCCTACAGTGATTTGAGAATTCTGTATGACGCATTTTTCCCTCTTTAGAGGTTAAATGAATATAAAGATGTTTTTTATATTACAGCTTCTGTGCCAATCTCTTCTTTGTTGGTTTAAAAGGACCAGATGTATCAGTGAAGCCCCAGATTAGGTTTTGATTTCTATAATTGGTGCCCTCTGTGAGGCTCATCAGAGAAGTGGCTATCCAAGGGAGTGATCCTGATGGGAGACAGGAATCTACTGAGGAGGACAGAACAGGACTCTAGTAAAAAGGTACCCTAAAACTGAGATTCTGTCTCTGCAGCCCAGTATATTTCTGGTCTTCCTGATTGGACTCCTCCAACTGCTTACCACTCCTGACTGAGAACATTTTTGGTGTGAGTATTCTAAAAATGACCGTTTGGTCACTCAGAACTTGGCAGTTAGAATCTGGAAACTGGTAAGGTCGTTTGTTACAACGCTTCTTGGATTTGTATGGAAATTGGCCAATATTTGGAATTTGGAAATATGTAAACTGCAGTTTATGTAGGCAGGGAATGAGAAACTTTTGTAAACTTGAACGGCACACTTTGAGTTAAGTGCTACTTTGTGTATAATATTGTATATGCTGCAATATTTGTGGCATGCCTGTTCGTAGCACACATCGTAGAATGTGTTGCCTTGGTTTGTAGGTACCCTTGGAACTTGTATTGAATTAGCCGGCTCCCCTAGAGGGGATACTTAACTAGGTTTAGGTATAGAAACGTATTTCTTCCTTGGTGACTAGTACCCTGAGGAACTAAATATGTACGTAGAAAGGATCCTGGTCTGTGCACTTAGTAACATTCATAAGCGGTGATATGCAGAGCGTTTTTTTTCCTGGTGTTCTGCCAGCCAAATCTAGTGAATATGACTTACAGCTAGTATTTACAAATAGTTTGGTTTAAGTACAGTCTGTGGGCTGTCTTTTGTTTCTGTCCTAAGTTTTGATCTGTGGGTTAAATGTGTGTTTAAATGTCTGTGGTTTGTCATTAGGTGTACTTGTAAGTAGCGATTGCGCTCTTTGTGCAAGAATGGCTAGCCTTAAGTGCCCTGTATTATGTGTTCTGAGTATATGACACCGTTTTGAAAATGTCTGGAATGAGCTCAATGTTTTTTTTGTCATCATTCTGTTATGCAAAACATCATTAAAATAAAATATATTTTAAAAGAATCCAGCAATGAATTATATAATATATGCTAAATAGCTGCACGCTATCATTAAATTGACAGAGTAAGATACTATACATGTGTGCAAATTGCCACAATGTTAAAGATAAAATTAGAATCCACATTTAATAGGAATAAAAAGCTTTAAAAAAACGAAATTATGTGTTTTGCAATAGATAAAGTTAAAGATACAAAATGTCACAGCATTTATCCTTCTGTATTAGGTATTAAAAGGCATTCACATTATCTGAGTGAATTGACCCAAAATACACATTACAGAACAACAGATGTGTGCTGGCTGGAAAGGCTGACTTGAAAGGCGTGTGAATTCAACGCCTTTACGTGTCAAGCAGCTGTGTCAGCACGTGGGTATTTCTGACTCCGGCCACAGAAAACAGCTGAAGTCAAACACGGTGTAAAATCCTGCATTTCAGACTGCTGTTTTAAAAGTTAGAAATATAGTTTCATTATTTTTGATAAACAGAGGACAGATTGACAGTAGGGATTTCTTTTCTTAATGCCTTTTTAAATAAGGATAAGAGTGGTTTTTGATGTTAAATAATAATGACTGTCCTTTAAAAGTGGCGCAGACTTTCAAGTTAAGCTTCTTTTCTTAGGGCTGTGAATGAATGCGTTTAAATATGATAGGCAAAGGGATGCAGCTTGCTTTTCATATGTGGACTCATCAAAATGATTAGATTTATTAAAAAATATATATATATATTTTGATTATATAACAAATGTTATTTAAAATAGGTGCATTAAATTCGTTTTGTAATATTTATAATGCCTAATAATGATACTGTGACCTCCTAGCATCCAAATTGAATTTAAGCAGTGCTATACAGCAATAGGGGGTCACTTACATGTGAAATGTCACTTTACCCAGGCGTACAAAACTCATTTTTATAAGGGTATACATTATACATTTCTGATGCCACATCTCTGGGATATGTAGAGGACATTCTGGGGATGACTATTATGCAAAAACATTGTAGGATATTCATTTTTAACCCCTTCGATGCTCATGACGGAGCGGTTCCGTCATGAGCATCGGTTGGGCTGTGCTCATGACGGAACCGCTCCGTCATGAGCACAGCCCCTGGGGGAAGCGCTGGCGCTCCCCCCTGGGGGCTCGATCTTGGCACCAATTGGGGGGTTGGCAGCGGAAGAGTTTCCGCTGCCACCCCCGAGCCCCCCCATGCTTCCTGATGACGTCAGCGCGCACAGCGCGCGCCGACGTCATCAGGAAGCGTTGGACGCTCTGGAATTCATTTCTTCCAGCGCGTCCAACGGAGAAGGTGAGTGTTTGGCTCCGGTTTGGTGGGGGGGCGGAATTGGGAGGCCTTGATGCATCGGGGGAGAGGAAAGAGTATTTCCTCTCCCCTGATGTCTCAATGCTGGGCATTCCGGTCCCACGATCGCGCACAGCGTCGCGATTGTGGAGCAGGGTTGCCCCACTAGACACCAGGGATGTGTTTTTATTCAGTTAGGAAGCGACCCCTTGGGCAAGGGTCGCTTCCTTGGGGGCATAATTTATAGTAAGACTTTTCTGCCCCCCCGGAGGCAGATCGGTCGACTTTCGGTCCGTTTCTGCCCCCAGGAGGGGCAGAAAAGCCCACTAGACACCAGGGATGTATTTATCTTCAGTAAGAAGCGACCCCTTGGGCAAGGGTCGCTTCCTTGGGGGCATAATTTAGTGGAAGACTTTTCTGCCCCCCCTGGGGGCAGATCGGTCGATCCACTAGACACCATGGATGTCTTGTTCTTCATTTAGGGAGCGACCCCTTGGGCAAGGGTCGCTTCCTTGGGGGCAAAATTTTATGGAAGACTTTTCTGCCACCCCTGGTGGCAGATCAGTCAACTTTCGGGCCGTTTCTGCCCCCAGGGGGGGCAGAAAAGCCCACTAGACACCAAGGATGCATTTTTTTGCATGAGGAAGCGACCCCTTGGGCAAGGGTCGCTTCCTTGGTGGCATAAAGTATGGGAAGACTTGGGGCAGATCGTTCGTCTTTCGGCCCGTTTCTGCTCCGGGGGGGGGCAGAAAAGCCCACTAGACACCAGGGAATTAGTGTAAATAAAAATGGAAGTGACCCCTTTGGCAAGTGTCGCTTCCAGGGTGCAATTTTTATAATATGTATTTGGCCCACCCGCCCCGGGACAGAGTAGCCTTTTTTTTCTGCTGTTTTCTGCCCCACCTGGCACACAACCCGATTGACCATTTGGGTAGTAACATAGCATGTTATAATGTTTATTGTTATATTTTTTGTGAATTGCAATAGTAATGTTTTTTTTTTTACTTTTTTGTTCTAGGTGAAGGCTTTTGCTCTTTTCAGTTTGCCGTGTTGTTACTGGTGGTTCTGCTGTTTGTGTAGTATGGTAAGAGACTTTTTTTTGTACAATGTAAATGTGTTTGATTTCTCTGCATGAATTGTTTTTGCAAATGGTGTAATAATAGCAGTATGTTTGTTTTTTGAGTGTCAAAAACTTTTTGCATTGGTGCTCTGTTGGAGGGAGGACCACCGGGTAGTCGGAGGGACTATTCCGGGGCACCTTCCTACTGCAAAGTTATAGCCGAGTGCTGCTGAGAAGCCCCCTCGGGGAGGTCTTTCTCCTATGATCGTACTAGGCCCAGTAACACCACCACACAGGACTCAATATCAGTTGCGTGACTTGGTTCTTTATCAGCAGTAATACGTGCAATATTTACAGTGGGATCGAAGGATCCTATCAGAGTCTCAATGTCTGTTCGGGGAATAGGGTAGCGGGACAGTCTTAGTACCAACCATGTACGGGAGGGCTCTGCGCCAGACCTTGAGTGCTGGTCTCAGAGCGGCTCGGACGTGGGGAGCCGCGACGGCGTCTGCAGGGCTCGGGTGGCAGTTCCGCTTAGGTCGAGCCGCGACGCAGTCAGCAGGGCTCCGGTGGTAGGTCCGCTTCGGTCGAGCCGCGACGAGGTCAGCTGGGCTCTGATGGTAATGTCCAACAAGGTCGGGCCGCGACAGCGTCAGCAGGGCCCCGGAGGTTCGTGGAGGTCTTTCAGCACGGTGGAGCCGCGACGTCGTCAGCAGGGCTCAGAGGGTTGGTTCAAGGTGAGTCTTCTTCCGTAGGGTCAGCCGCAAACTGATCAGCAGGGCTCTTGACTCCAGGATACAACTACTGTCCTGTAGTCAGGTTGCGCCAGATATAGGACGGGAGCCCTTTGATGTCCGGACCCTTGCGCCCAGGAGGGCGGAGAGGCCGGGTAGGGCGCGGCCAGACACCCAGCAGGAGAGGCGCCAGGCCCCAGAGAGCTGTGGGGCGATCGCACCTAGGTGTGGAAGGACGGTTGGGGGTCCCATCGATACTGCCCTCCGCCGGGAGTGGGAAGGGCTCACGTGGTATCCCCCGGGCCAGGGGTTGGCGTCTCGATGTCGGGCCTCGCTGGGACTGAGGCCGGGTAGAGCAGGGTCACGCAGGTGGTCACGTGAAGTGACGTATAATCCAAAATGGAGGAGCCCCGATGTGCATGGGACCTCGTGCGGCTTAGCGCGGGGAAACAGGACCACGCCACGAGGCCGGCTCCCACATGCGTCCCCCCCAGCTGAAGGCAGGGAGAGTCACCCATCTCCTTGGGGGTTCTCCTCGCCGAGGCGGAAGAATTGGGACAGGCCGTCAGCATTGGCGTGGTCGTTGCCGGGCCGGTGTTCTACAGTGAAGTCCATCCCTTGCAGCGAGATGGACCAGCGTAACAGCTTGGGGTTCTCGCCCCGCATTTGCATGAGCCACCGCAAGGGCCGGTGGTCAGTCTGGACCCTGAAGTGGGTGCCGAAGAGGTAGGGCCGGAGCTTCTTGAGAGCCCATACCACGGCGAAGGCCTCCCGCTCGATGGTGCTCCACCTCTGTTCTCGCGGCAGCAGTCGGCGGCTGATAAAGGCCACCGGTCGGTCGAGGCCCTTGGCGTCCAGCTGGGAGAGGACCGCCCGACCCCGTACTCCGATGCATCGGTCTGGACTACAAATTCCTTGCTGTAGTCGGGGGCCTGTAGCACAGGGGCAGCGCACATGGCCGCCTTGAGAGCATCAAACGCGGTCTGACAGCGGGGCGTCCAGTGCACCGCCTTGGGCTGTTTCTTTGAAGTGAGTTCCGTAAGGGGGCCCACAATGCTGCCATAATCCTTGATGAATCGTCGGTAGTAGCCTGTGAGGCCTAGGAAGGCCCGGACAGCGGTTTGGGTTGCGGGGGCTCCCACGCCTGGATGGCGTCGACTTTTAACTGGAGGGGCGCCACCTGGCCACTCCCCACCTGGTGGCCCAGATAGGTCACAGATCCTTGACCGATCTGGCACTTGCTGGCCTTAATTGTGAGCCCGGCCCTTTGGAGAGCGGCCAGGACTTCCCCAAGGTGTCCTAGGTGCGCGGCCCAGTGGTCGCTGAAGACAGCAATGTCATCGAGGTAGGCCGCGCTGAAGGCTTCTAGTCCGGCCAGGACCTTGTTTACTAGCCTCTGAAAGGTCGCTGGGGCGTTCTTCATACCGAAGGGCATTACCTGAAAGTGGTAGTGCCCATCGGGGGTAGAGAATGCTGATCGTTCTTGGGCGCCGGGAGTGAGCTTGATCTGCCAGTACCCAGCGGTGAGATCAAAGGTGCTTAGGTAGCGGGCGGCCCCTAAGCGATCGATCAGCTCGTCGGCTTGTGGCAAGGGGTGGGCATCGGTCTTGGTGACTGCGTTCAGGCCCCAGTAGTCGACACAAAACCTGAGTTCGGGGGCCGTGCCGGGGGCGGCGGCCTTCGGCACCAAGACTACCGGGCTGGCCCACGGACTGTCGGAAGGCTCGATGACTCCGAGGGCGAGCATCTTGGCGACCTCGGTCTATATGCAGGCTCGGACTCGGTCAGGTACTCTATAAGCGCGGTGTCGTACAGGGGGGCTGTCCCCCGTGTCCACGTCGTGGACGCACCAGGGGGTCACCCCGGGCGTGAGAGAGAAGAGGGCAGCGAAGGGTTGCAGCAGCTTCTGGCAATCATGGCGCTGTTCTGGTGTCAGGGTGGCGGAGAGGCGGACGCCCTCCAAGGGGCCGTCTTGGCCCGAGGACCCCAGGAGGTCTGGCAGGGGCTCGGAGTCACTTTCGCCCCCATCGTCGGTAGCCAGCAGTAGGCTTAGTTCAGTTCAGGCAAAGTGGGGCTTGAGCCGGTTGGCGTGCAGGACCCGGAGGGGGTTCCTCGGGGACTCCATGTCGACCAGGTAGGTGACGGGGCTCTTCCTCTCAACTACCTTGAAGGGCCCGGTCCACTTGTCCTGCAGGGCGCAGGAGTCCACGGGTGACATGACCCAGACTTGCTGGCCCGGCTCAAACTCGACGGCTGAGGCATTTTCGTCATACCAGCGCTTCATGTCTTCTTGACTGGCTTCGAGGTTGGCTTCTGCCAGGGCCCGGAACTTCCGAGTCTGGTTCCGCAGGGTCAGGAGGTACCGGTAGACGTCGGGGGGGCATCCTGGACGTTCGCCTCCCAGCCCTCCTTGACCAGGCTGAGGGGCCCTCGGACGGGGTGCCCATACAACAGTTCGAAGGGGCTGAAGCCCAGGGATTTCTGTGGTACCTCCCGATAGGCGGACAGGAGGCAGGGCAGCAGGACATCCCATCTCCTCCTCAGGGGCTCTTCCAGGCCTTTGATCATCCCCTTCAGGGTTCGGTTGAACCGCTCGACCAGTCCGTTCCCCTGGGGGTGGTAAGGGGTGGTGAATTTATAGGTGACCCCACATTGTTGCCAGAGGGATTTCATGTACTTCGAAATAAAGTTTGTACCCCTGTCGCTCACCACTTCTCGGGGGAACCCCACCCTGGAGAAGATGCCCATCGGGGCCCGGCCCACCACTGGAGCTGTCACAGTTCGGAGGGGGACGGCCTCTGGGTACCGGGTGGCGTGGTCGACCAGTACCAGGATGAAGCGGTGCCCCAGGGCGGTTCGGGGGTCGAGGGGCCCCACGATGTCGAATCCCACTCGTTCGAACGGGGTGTGGACGGCTGGAAATGGTTGGAGGGGGGCTTTCACTCGTCCCCCAGTCTTCCCGCTAGCTTGGCAGGTCGGGCAGGACCGGCAGTGCTGGTCCACGTCTCTTCTCATTCGGGGCCAATAGAAATGGGTCACGAGGTGGCTGTAAGTCTTGTCCCGCCCAAGATGTCCGGCGAGGGACACGTCATGTGCCAGGTTCAGGAGGAACTCTCGAAATCGGAGGGGGACCACCAGCACCCGGCCGGCCCCTAGTTCGGCGACTTTCTGCTCGCTATACAATAAGTCATTGTCCCAATAGACCCGGTGGGTTCTCGTGGGGTCCCCCGCAGCCTGGGCGGCCGCTTGCTGTCGGGCCCCCTCGAGGGACGGGCAGGCCTTCTGCTCTTGCTGGAATTGTTCGCGGGTGGGGCCCCCATCATGGCGCCACTGGGCCAGCTCGGGGATCTCGCTGAGGGGGGCGGCCTCGTTGGGAGAAAGTTCGGAAGGCCCGGCCTCCTCGTCAGGTTCCTCTGTGCCGGAGGAGGTGGATAGTTCGGGGCCTGTCGGCTTGTCGGGGGCCGTGGCAGCGGCTGGTTGGGCGGTCATGGACCGAGTGGTGGCGCAGGCCCACCCGGGTAGTCCTAGCATCCCCAGATGCTCTCGGCGTTCCACCTGTGCCCAGGGTGAGCTCTCTAGGTCGTTCCCCAGGAGGCAGTCCACCGGGGCGTCATCGCGGACAGTTACTTTTAGGGTGCCGGACACTCCTCCCCACTCGAAGGGTATCCTGGCCATCCGGCACATGCTCTCGGTGTTGTCCGCGGTCCGGACAGGGCATAGGACGTGCGGCAGGATTTGTTCGGGGGTCACCAGATGGCAGCGGACAGCGGTCACACTGGCCCCAGTGTCCCGGAGGGCCTCGGCCCGTCGCCCGTTGATGGTGACCCACTGTTGGTACTTCTGGGTGTTGCTGGGGATGGCGGCTCGGGGCACCATCTCTCGGGAGCCCAGGCATACAAGCGACATGGCAGCTGGTTCCCACTCGGGGGTCCCGTCGTCGTGGTTTTCCTCCTCATCTTCTCCCTCCCCCAAGGCTGCGGCGGCTATTTGTCGGGGAGGGGGCC
Organism: Triturus cristatus; assembly: GCF_964204655.1. NCBI lineage: Eukaryota > Metazoa > Chordata > Amphibia > Caudata > Salamandridae > Triturus > Triturus cristatus. The sequence goes on from NC_140585.1 coordinate 165,193,347, forward strand.
CAGCGGTCCCGTTCCGTCGGTTCACGGGGCATGCCGGGTCACTGGCATAGTGGCCGGTCTGCTGACAGCCGAAGCAGGTCACTGTCGGTCGTGGTCCAGGCCGTGCGATAGGGGTCCCCCTTTGGCCCTGGGTCGGGGATGTGGGGTTGGTTGCTTGACCTCGTGGCGGGCTTCTGGGCGGCCCGACTGGGAATTCTCGACTGCGGTGGACCCCCCTCCTCCGCCTCGCTGGCGGGGAGGTCCCGTGGTACTCCGTGTGTAGTCCCCCACGGGGTTCCGGGGGACCCGGGTGTTGACCCATCGGTCCGCTTCGGCGGCGAACTTCCGGGGCTCGGTTAGTTTACTGTCCAGGAGGTGTTGCCTTAGTTCCACAAAGCAGTTGTTGGCGAGGTGCTCCCAGACAATGAGGTCGAACAGTTCATTATATGAGGTGACCTTGCTTCCTTTTATCCATCCTTCCAACGCTCGGCTGAAGAAGTCCACGTATTCGACCCAGGTGGTACCGGGGAGCTTCTTGCAGTCCCGGAAGCGTTGCCGGTACATCTCGGCTGACAGTCCGTAGCGTGTGAGTAGGGCTTCTTTCATGTGGTCGTATGAGGTCATCACCGCGTCGGGGAGTTGCAGCAGGGTATCCCGCCCTCGCTGAGGAACCTCCCCATAGGCCGGCACCCCAATCCTTCCGGGGTACCCGATGGGAGGCCATGGCTACTTCGTACGCTCGGAACCATTGCTGGATGTCGTCATTTTTATAGTACTCCTTGACGACATCCTTGGGAATGTGAACCTTGGGCTCGGTCAGGGGCAGAGCGTCCCGGGATCCGGGGTTGCTGGCCTCCCCTGTTTTAGCTTTTAGTTCAAGTTCTTTAAGGCTCCTCTCGTGCTCGAGGGTTAGCCGTCTCTCCTCTAGTTCCCGATGCCTTTTCTTTTCCTCGATTTCCTCTTGCAGCCGTAGTTGCTCCAAGGCTATCTTTTTCTCCGCCAGTAGGAGCTCACCGTCCAGCCGGAGTCGGGCGAGGTCCATTTCGTGTGTCCAGACTCTTTCCCGTTCCCGTATTTCTTCGTAGGAAAGGCTGGTGTCTGGGACGGTACGCTCCCCATCTGTCGGGGCCGTGGTCGGCAGGTTTCCGTCCCGGGCCGAGGTTCCTTCGGCTCGGGGTGGAGGGGTCTCGGGTTCTGCCCAGGTTTTCAGGGCTTTCTGCATTTCCTCCTTGGTGCCCAATCCTGTGGTTGGGATCCCTTTGTCCTTGCAGAATTGTTTGAGTTCTTTGTGGGTGTATTCCTCCAGTTTTTCCAACTGGAAGGTTGCGGCCACGGTTGCTTCTTGGCCATCCATGGTTCCTCTTTTTCCTTTCCCGTCTGGTCAGGTAGTGGGTGCGTTACTTGCCTGTACGATTGCGTCTGGCTCGGATCCCACCGCTGCCACCAAATGTTGGAGGGAGGACCACCGGGTAGTCGGAGGGACTATTCCGGGGCACCTTCCTACCGCAAAGTTATAGCCGAGCGCCGCTGAGAAGCCCCCTCGGGGAGGTCTTTCTCCTATGATCGTACTAGGCCCAGTAACACCACCACACAGGACTCAATATCAGTTGCGTGACTTGGTTCTTTATCAGCAGTAATACGTGCAATATTTACAGTGGGATCGAAGGATCCTATAAGAGTCTCAATGTCTGTTCGGGGAATAGGGTAGCGGGACAGTCTTAGTACCAACCAGGTACGGGAGGGCTCTGCGCCTGACCTTGAGTGCTGGTCTCAGAGCGGCTCGGACGTGGGGAGCCGCGATGGCGTCTGCAGGGCTCGGGTGGCCGTTCCGCTTAGGTCGAGCCGCGACGCAGTCAGCAGGGCTCCGGTGGTAGGTCCGCTTCGGTCGAGCCGCGACAAGGTCAGCTGGGCACTGATGGTAATGTCCAACAAGGTCAGGCCGCGACAGCGTCAGCAGGGCCCCGGAGGTTCGTGGAGGTCTTTCAGCACGGTGGAGCCGCGACGTCGTCAGCAGGGCTCAGAGGGTTGGTTCAAGGTGAGTCTTCTTCCGTAGGGTCAGCCGCGATCCGATCAGCAGGGCTCTTGACTCCAGGATACAACTACTGTCCTGTAGTCGGGTCGCCCCAGATATAGGACAGGAGCCCTTTGATGTCCGGACCCTTGCGCCCAGGAGGGCGGAGAGGCCGGGTAGGGCGCGGCCAGACGCCCAGCAGGAGAGGCGCCAGGCCCCAGAGAGCTGTGTGGCGATCGCACCTAGGTGTGGAAGGACGGTTGGGGGTCCCATCGATACTGCCCTCCGCCGGGAGTGGGAAGGGCTCACGTGGTATCCCCCGGGCCAGGGGTTGGCGTCTCGATGTCGGGCCTCGCTGGGACCGAGGCCGGGTAGAGCAGGGTCACGCAGGTGGTCACATGAAGTGACGTATAATCCAAAATGGAGGAGCCCCGATGTGCATGGGACCTCGTGCGGCTTAGCGCGGGGAAACAGGACCACGCCACGAGGCCGGCTCCCACATGCTCGATGTGTATTTTGTTGTCTTGTGAGTAATTTGTTTTTTTTTCTTCTTTCTAGTTGGATATCGTTGGTTTTTGCTTTGTCACTGCAGAGTTGGTTTCTGGTGTGTGCAGCTGTCTCTTGTAATTGAATTGTATAGTTTTTGAGTACATTGATCTTTGTGATAAAGGTACACATTTCTTTAATTACTTGGTTTGCACATTGTTGGTTGTTGTTGACTTGTTTGTGCAGTCTTCTATCTTAGTAAGTATAATAGCTAGCCGCAGGATTACTGCTCAGCAGGTTGTTGGTTTGTTGTTTGAGTCTTCCTCTGACCATGGTTCAGAGACTGACTCTGCATCTGAGGGAGAGGAGGCAGGGGACGATTCTGGCAGTGAGTTTTCTCTCCATATGGAGTCATCAGATGATGACGATACTCTTAGTGCGGATGAAGTGCCTGTGTTAGAGGAGGAGACTGATGTACCAATAGTGCGGCAAGAGGCATCTGGGCTGCAGCCTGGGGCTGCAAGGCTTCCCGTTGGTGGAGTGCGGCACCTACTTTGTTGATCGATTTTCTGAGATTTATGCCCCTGGGAAAAAAATTGCAGTGGATGAGTCTTTGGTGTTGTTCAAGGGCCGCTTGGTTTTTAGGCAATACATTCCTAGGAAGAGGGCACGCTATGGAAAAAAGCTGTATATGCTGTGTGACAGTAGGACTGGATATGTCTCTAATTTCAGGGTGTACACCGGTAAGGAATCTAGGATTAACCTCCTTGGTTGTCCGTCCACTTTTGGAGTGACTGAGAAAATTGTTTGGGAACTTGGTAGAGGATTTTTTAACAAAGGCCACCATTTATATGTAGATAACTTCTACACTGGTGTGCGGTTGTTCAGGGAATTGGCCAAAGTGGACACTGTTGCTTGTGGCACAATCCGCTCTAACCGTAAAGGTTTCCCGAAAGAACTTGTTTGTCAAAAGCTTGTGTGGGGACAGTGCAGTGCGTTGCGTTGTCAGGAGCTTCTTGCTGTGAAGTTTTCAGACAGGAGAGATGTCTACATGCTGACTACCATCCATGATGAAAGCACTGCACCTGTGACTGTTTGGGGTCAGGTCGCTGAAGCGCGCAAACCTGTGTGCATTTTAGACTATAATAGGCACATGGGTGGTGTTGACAGAGTAGATCAGAGGTTGGAACCTTACACTGCTCTTCGTAAGGCTTACATTTGGTACAAGAAGTTGGCTATCCATCTTTTCCACTTGGCAATGTTTAATGCTTTTGTTGTGTTCCAGGATTCTTGCCCTGAGTCAAAGATGAATTTTGCTATGTTTCAGGAGTCTGTAATAGGCAGCCTTGTTGTAGTGGAACAGGCAAGTGTTCCTAGAGTTGGAGTGGTGGAGGATGTTGCTAGATTGAAAGATCGCCACTTTCCAGATCACATTCCTCCCACACCCTCAAAAGATTTTCCCAGTAGGAGATGTAGAGTCTGTTGGCGAAGAGGTACGCGGAAGGAGAGTCGTATGTACTGCCCCGACTGTCCTTCTCATCCTGCACTATGTGTCCCTGCTTGTTTTAGAGCGTACCACACGCGAAATAATTTTTGGGAGCATTCATGAGTGGTAAAGTGAACTGCCTGGTCTGTATTCTTTGGATAATTTGATTTTGTTTCAAGGTTGGTGTTAGTGCAATGTATTTAGTTGCTGATTTTCTGTTAGAAGATTTGTATCTATTTGCGATTTGTTTGTGTTTTGATTTTTTTCTAAAAAAATCCTAAATGTGATGGCAGTGTGTGTAGGCTTGCGCTTGGCTGTTCGTGTGTGTGGACTGGCACGTGGTTGGTGGTGTGCGTGGAATGGTGCTTGGCTGGCGGTGTGCGTGGACTGGCGGTGTGCATGGACTGGCGGTGTGCGTGGACTGGTGCGTGGCTGGTGGTGTGTGTGGACTGGAGCTTGGCTGGCGGTGTGCGTGGAATGGTGCTTGGCTGGCGGTGTGCGTGGACTGGTACTTGGCTGGCGGTGTGCGTGGACTGGTGGTGTGTGCGGACTGGTGCTTGGCTGGTGGTGTCCGTGGACTGGAGCTTGGCTGGCAGTGTGCGTGGATTGGCAATTGGCTGCCGGTGTGCCTGGACTGGCGATTGGCTGGCGGTGTGCCTGGACTGGCGCTTGGCTAGCGGTGTGCGTGGACTGGTGTTTGGCTAGCGGTGTGCGTGGACTGGCGCTCTGCTAGCGGTGTGTGTGGACTGGTGCTCGGCTGGCTGTGTGTGAGTAGTGACTTCTGCTGGTCACTACACACACTGCTAGCTGAGTGTCACTCCACGCAATCCATCAGCCTGTGTAGTTGCTGTGTCTGGATTGTGGGCGTGTGAAAGTGATGGGCCCTTGAATGGCGCTGTGTGCTGGTGTGAGTTTTGTTATGTGATGGGCCCGCGGCTGGCGGTGTGAATGGTTTTGTATGTCTCACACATATGAAAGGTGTATGAATGGCCTGTAAAGAGGTTGGTGCCTTGTCGTGGCTTTACAGCTCACGAGCTGTGAGTCAATGGTTCAGTTTCTCGGCCTTTCAATTATTACCAGTGCATTTCATTTTTGTGAAATCGCTTGCTAATACAATTGTATCTACTGAACCATCACTCACCCTCATGCCAAATCCAACCAGTATGTGTGTGTGCTTGCGGATTAGATGGCTGTGCAGTAATATTTGTCTTTCTGAAGCAGGGTGTACCTTGTCCCTTTTTGGTGAATTTTGTAATGTGTTGCTTTTGTGCCTGGTGGTGCGAATGGTCTTGTTTGTATCACGTATGAAAGGTGTGTGAATGGCCTGTAAAGTGGTTGGTGCCTTGACGTGGCTTTACAGCTCACGAGCTGCGAGTCATTGGTTTGGTTTTTTGTGAATTTAATTATTGACAGTGCATTTGATTTTTGTGAAATCTCTTGTTAATAAAATTGAATACACTGAACCATGACTCGCCCTCGTGCCAAATCCAACCAGTATGTGTGTGTGTTTGAGGAATAGATGGTTGTGCAGGAATCTTTGTCTTTAGTTTCTCTGCCAAGGTACTCTTTCCATGTAAGAATAACCCACCAACTGTAGATATTGTCGAAAACCCAAGGGAGTTCATGGTGATGTCTCTCTTGTGAATTCAAAAAGGTTTTTTTTATCCCCAATGTCCTGCAAACCTCAAAATGTCTGCCACATTTTCTTTGCAATATTATTGCAAAATTCTCACGCTGTAGGAACAATAGTTAATCTGGTTTTGCAAGGGGGGTCACTTTGGTTTTTGGCCCGGTGCTCAGCGGCCATCTAGGGAAACCTACCAAACTCACACATTTCTGAAAACTAGACACCCGGCGGCTTCCAGGGAGGTATGGCTTGCGTGGATCCCCCAACGTTTCCTTACCAAGAATCCCCTGCAAACCTCAATTTTAGCTGAAAAAATCACTTTTTTCAAACATTTTGGTGTGGGAAAGTTGTGGCATCACCAGGCTCACAAAAATTTACCACCACCCAGCATTCCCCCAGGTCTCCCGGTAAAAATGGTGCCTCACTTGTGTGGGAGGCCCAAGTACCCGCGGCAGGCAAGGGCCCAAAACGTAGTGAGGAGACATCAAAATGGCCTATCGCAAAACCACCTGGTTTTGCAAGGGGGCTAACTTTGGTTTTTGACCCGGTGCTCAGTGGACATCTAGGGAAACCTACCAAACCCACATATTTCTGAAAACTAGACACCCGGCGGCTTCCAGGAAGGTATGGCTTGCGTGGATCCCCCAACGTTTCCTTACCCAGAATCCCCTGCAAACCTCAATTTTAGCTGAAAAAATCACTTTTTTCAAACATTTTGGTGTGGGAAAGTTGTGGCATCACCAGGCTCACAAAAATTTACCACCACCCAGCATTCCCCCAGGTCTCCCGGTAAAAATGGTGCCTCACTTGTGTGGGAGGCCCAAGTACCCGCGGCAGGCAAGGGCCCAAAACGTAGTGAGGAGACATCAAAATGGCCTATCGCAAAACCACCTGGTTTTGCAAGGGGGCTAACTTTGGTTTTTGACCCGGTGCTCAGCGGACATCTAGGGAAACCTACCAAACCCACATATTTCTGAAAACTAGACACCCGGCGGCTTCCAGGAAGGTATGGCTTGCGTGGATCCCCCAACGTTTCCTTACCCAGAATCCCCTGCAAACCTCAATTTTTGCTGAAAAAATCACTTTTTTCACACATTTTGGTGTGGGAAAGTTGTGGCATCACCGGGCTCACACAAATTTACCACCACCCAGCGTTCCCCCAGGTCTCCCGGTAAAAATGGTGCCTCACTTGTGTGGGAGGCCCAAGTACCCGCGGCAGGCAAGGGCCCAAAACGTAGTGAGGCGACATAAAAATAGCCTATCGCAAAACCACCTGGTTTTGCAAGGGGGGTCACTTTGGTTTTTGACCCGGTGCTCGGCGGCCATATAGAAAAACCTACCAAACCCACACATTTCTGAAAACTAGAAACCCGGTGGCTTCCAGGGAGGTATGGCTTGCGTGGATCCCCCAACGTTTCCTTACCCAGAATCCCCTGCAAACCTCAGTTTTGGCTGAAAAAATCCCTTTTTTCACACATTTTGGTGTGGGAAAGATGTGGCATCACCGGGGTCACACAAATTTACCACCACCCAGCATTCCCCCAGGTCTCCCGGTAAAAATCATGCCTCACTTGTGTGGGAGGCCCAAGTACCCAAGGCAGGCAAGGGCCCAAAACGTAGTGAGGCGCGGCACTTGGTACCTAGTTTTCAGAAATGTGTGGGTTTGGTAGGTTTCCCTAGATGGCCGCCGAGCACCGGGTCAAAAACCAAAGTGACCCCCCTTGCAAAACCAGGTGGTTTTGCGATAGGCCATTTTGATGTCGCCTCATTACGTTTTGGGCCCTTGCCTGCCGCGGGTACTTGGGCCTCCCACACAAGTGAGGCACCATTTTTACCGGGAGACCTGGGGGAACGCTGGGTGGTGGTAAATTTGTGTGAGCCCGGTGATGCCACAACTTTCCCACACCAAAATGTGTGAAAAAAGTGATTTTTTCAGCAAAAATTGAGGTTTGCAGGGGATTCTGGGTAAGGAAACGTTGGGGGATCCACACAAGCCATACCTCCCTGGAAGCCGCCGGGTGACTAGTTTTCAGAAATGTGTGGGTTTGGTAGGTATCCCTAGATGGAAGCCGAGCACCGGGCCAAAAACCAAAGTGACCCCCCTTGCAAAACCAGGTGGTTTTGCAAAAGGCCATTTTGATGTTGCCTCACTACGTTTTGGGCCCTTGCCTGCCGCGGGTACTTGGGCCCCCCACACAAGTGAGGCACCATTTTTACCGGGGGACCTGGGGGAACGCTGGGTGGTGGTAAATTTGTGTGAGCCCGGTGATGCCACAACTTTCTCACACCAAAATGTGTGAAAAAAGTGATTTGTTCAGCAAAAATTGAGGTTTGCAGGGGATTCTGGGTAAGGAAACGTTGGGAGATCCACGCAAGCCATACCTCCCTGGAAGACGCCGGGTGTCTAGTTTTCAGAAATGCGTGGGTTTGGTAGGTTTCCCTAGGTGCCGGCAGAGCTAGGGTTCAAAAACTACAGCTAGTCACTTTGCCAAAAAAGGGTCATTTTTCACTGCAAAATTGAGGTGTGACCAGGTTGCGTTTTGCGCCGTTTCCTGTCGCGGGCACTAGGCCGACCCGCACAAATGAGGTACCATTTTTCTCGTAGGACTTTGGGGAACGCGGGGTGGGTGGAAATTTGTGGATCCACGCAGATTCCAGAACTTTCCATCACAGAAATGTGGGGAAAATGTGTTTTTTTTGTCAATTTTTTACATTTGCAAGGGATTCTGGGTAACAGACCATGGTGGGAGGCAGTCAAGTCACCCCATCCTGGATTCCCCTGGGTGTCTAGTTTTCAAAAATGTATAGGTCTGCTAGGTTTCCCTAGGTGCCGGCGGGGCTAGGGTTCAAAAACTACAGCTTGTCACTTTGCCAAAAAAGGGTCATTTTTCACTGCAAAATTGAGGTGAGACCACATTGCGTTTTGCGCCGTTTCCTGTCACGGGCACTAGGCCGACCCACACAAGTGAGGTACCATTTTTCTCGTAGGACTTTGGGGGACACGGGTTGGGTGGAAATTTGTGGATCCATGCAGATTCCAGAACTTTCCATCACAGAAATGTGGGGAAAATGTGTTTGTTTTGTCAATTGTTTACGTTTGCAAGGGATTCTGGGTAACAGACCATGGTGGGAGGCAGTCAAGTCACCCCATCCTGGATTCCCCTGGGTGTCTAGTTTTCAAAAATGTATAGGTTTGCTAGGTTTCCCTAGGTGCCGGCAGGGCTAGGGTTCAAAAACTACAGCTAGTCACTTTGCCAAAAAGGGGTCATTTTTCACTGCAAAATTGAGGTGTGACCACGTTGCGTTTTGTGCCGTTTCCTGTCGCGGGCACTAGGCCGACCCGCACAAGTGAGGTACCATTCTTCTCGTAGGACTTTGGGGAACGCAGGGTGGGTGGAAATTTGTGGATCCACGCAGATTCCAGAACTTTCCATCACAGAAATGTGGGGAAAATGTGTTTTTTTTGTCAATTGTTTACGTTTGCAAGGGATTCTGGGTAACAGACCATGGTGGGAGGCAGTCAAGTCACCCCATCCTGGATTCCCCTGGGTGTCTAGTTTTCAAAAATGTATAGGTTTGCTAGGTTTCTCTAGGTGCCGGCAGGGCTAGGGTTCAAAAACTACAGCTCGTCACTTTGCCAAAAAAGGGTCATTTTTCACTGCAAAATTGAGGTGTGACCACGTTGAGTTTTGCGCCGTTTCCTGTCGCGGGCACTAGGCCGACCCGCACAAGTGAGGTACCATTTTTCTCGGAGGACGTTGGGGAATGTGGGGTGGGTGGAAATTTGTGGATCCACGCAGATTCCAGAACTTTTCAACACAGAAATGTGGGGAAAATGTGTTTTTTTGGTCAATTTTTTACATTTGCAAAGGATTCTGGGTAACAGACCATGGTGGGAGGCAGTCAAGTCACCCCATCCTGGATTCCCGTGGGTGTCTAGTTTTCAAAAATGTATAGGTTTGCTAGGTTTCCCTAGGTGCCGGCAGTGCTAGGATTAAAAAACTACAGCTAGTCACTTTGCCAAAAAAGGGTCATTTTTCATTGCAAAATTGAGGTGTGACCACGTTGCGTTTTGCGCCGTTTCCTGTCGCGGGAACTAGGCCGACCCGCACAAGTGAGGTACCATTTTTCTTGAAGGACTTTGGGGAACGCGGGGTGGGTGGAAATTTGTGGATCCACGCAGATTCCAGAACTTTCCATCACAGAAATATGGGGAAAATGTGTTTTTTTTGTCAATTTTTTACGTTTGCAAGGGATTCTGGGTAACAGACCATGGCGGGAGGCAGTCAAGTCACCCCATCCTGGATTCCCCTGGGTGTCTAGTTTTCAAAAATGTATAGGTTTGCTAGGTTTCCCTAGGTGCCGGCAGGGCTAGGGTTCAAAAACTACAGCTAGTCACTTTGCCAAAAAAGGGTCATTTTTCACTGCAAAATTGAGGTGTGACCCCGTTGCGTTTTGCGCCATTTCCTGTCACGGGCACTAGGCCGACCCGCACAAGTGAGGTACCATTTTTCTCGGAGGACGTTGGGGAATGTGGGGTGGGTGGAAATTTGTGGATCCACGCAGATTCCAGAACTTTTCAACACAGAAATGTGGGGAAAATGTGTTTTTTTGGTCAATTTTTTACATTTGCAAAGGATTCTGGGTAACAGACCATGGTGGGAGGCAGTCAAGTCACCCCATCCTGGATTCCCGTCGGTGTCTAGTTTTCAAAAATGTATAGGTTTGCTAGGTTTCCCTAGGTGCCGGCAGTGCTAGGATTAAAAAACTACAGCTAGTCACTTTGCCAAAAAAGGGTCATTTTTCATTGCAAAATTGAGGTGTGACCACGTTGCGTTTTGCGCCGTTTCCTGTCGCGGGCACTAGGCCGACCCGCACAAGTGAGGTACCATTTTTCTTGAAGGACTTTGGGGAACGCGGGGTGGGTGGAAATTTGTGGATCCACGCAGATTCCAGAACTTTCCATCACAGAAATATGGGGAAAATGTGTTTTTTTTGTCAATTTTTTACGTTTGCAAGGGATTCTGGGTAACAGACCATGGCGGGAGGCAGTCAAGTCACCCCATCCTGGATTCCCCTGGGTGTCTAGTTTTCAAAAATGTATAGGTTTGCTAGGTTTCCCTAGGTGCCGGCAGGGCTAGGGTTCAAAAACTACAGCTAGTCACTTTGCCAAAAAAGGGTCATTTTTCACTGCAAAATTGAGGTGTGACCCCGTTGCGTTTTGTGCCATTTCCTGTCACGGGCACTAGGCCGACCCACACAAGTGAGGTACCATTTTTCTCGTAGGACTTTGGGGAACGCGGGGTGGGTAGAAATTTGTGGATCCACGCAGATACCAGAACTTTCCATCACAGAAATGTGGGGAAAATGTGTTTTTTTTGTCAATTTTTCATGTTTGCAAGGGATTCTGGGTAACAGACCATGGTGGGAGGCAGTCAAGTCACCCCATCCTGGATTCCCCTGGGTGTCTAGTTTTCAAAAATGTATAGGTTTGCTAGGTTTCCCTAGGTGCCGGCAGGGCTAGGGTTAAAAAACTACAGCTAGTCACTTTGCCAAAAAGGGGTCATTTTTCACTGCAAAATTGAGGTGTGACCACGTTGCGTTTTGCGCCGTTTCCTGTTGCGGGCACTAGGCCGACCCGCAGAAGTGAGTTACCATTTTTTCGTAGGACTTTGGGGAACGCGGGGTGGGTGGAAATTTGTGGATCCACGCAGATTCCAGTACTTTCCATCACAGAAATGTGGGGAAAATGTGTTTTTTTTGTCAATTTTTTACGTTTGCAAGGGATTCTGGGTAACAGACCATGGTGGGAGGCAGTCAAGTCACCCCATCCTGGATTCCCCTGGGTGTCTAGGTTTCAAAAATGTATAGGTTTGCTAGATTTCCCTAGGTGCCAGCAGGGCTAGAGTTCAAAAACTACAGCTCGTCACTTTGCCAAAAAAGGGTCATTTTTCACTGCAAAATTGAGGTGTGACCACGTTGCGTTTTGCGCCATTTCCTGTCGCGGGCACTAGGCCGACCCGCACAAGTGAGGTACCATTTTTCTCGTAGGACTTTGGGGAACGCGGGGTGGGTGGAAATTTGTGGATCCACGCAGATTCCAGAACTTTCCATCACAGAAATGTGGCGAAAATGTGGTTTTTTTGTCAATTTTTTACGTTTGCAAGGGATTCTGGGTAACAGACCATGGTGGGAGGCAGTCAAGTCACCCCATACTGGATTCCCCTGGGTGTCTAGTTTTTAAAAATGTATAGGTTTGCTAGGTTTCCCTAGGTGCCGGCAGGGCTAGGGTTCAAAAACTACAGCTAGACTCTTCGCAAAAAAAGTGTAAATTTTCAGTGTGAAAATGTGGTGTGTTCACCTTAGGTTTTGAGCCACTTCCTGTCGTAGGCACTATGCCTACCCACACAAGTGAGGTACCATTTTTATCGGGAGACTTAGGGTAGTTCATATTTGTAAAGCAACTGTTATTACCTATTGATTTTTGATGCATTTCTCCCTTCCAAATGAAAGACATTGTGTAAAAAAAAAGTCATTTTGAAAAATGACCAATAATTGTCATGCAAGTATGAGTATTCCCAATTTCGAAAATGTGCAAATATGCACTGTTTCTAAACTCTGTAATTTGTTCCCATTTCAGAAATACATAGGTGTCTTTCATACCGATTTTTCCATGTATACATTTTCCCACAATAATTGCTATATACCCGGAACAAAAAAAAAAAAACATTACAAAATGCTTTTTACTCTGGGTTCATTGGGCTCTTGGTGAACCTACCAGTCCTATATATCCCCACAACCAGGAAGGTCCACCGGATGTAACGGTACATTGCTTTCAAAGAGATGTCATAATTAGAAGAAGTTACAGGTGAAAACGTTGACTCAAAAGGCTGCTTTTTTCAACAAATTTTAAATTTTTCCTATATTTAACTGTTAGTTTCTATAAAGAAACCTTGATGGATTTACACAAATGACCCCTTGCTGAATTCAGAATTTTGTCTACTTTTCAAAAATGTATAGCTTTCCAGGATCCATTATTGCTTTTCTACCCATTTCTACCATTATCTGGAAGGAGGTTAAAGCACAAAAAATAGCAAAAATAGGGTATGTCCCAGAAAAATGTCAAAACAATTTTTCATGTTTGCAAGGGATTCTGGGTAACAGACCATGGTGGGAGGCAGTCAAGTCACCCCATCCTGGATTCCCCTGGGTGTCTAGTTTTCAAAAATGTATAGGTTTGCTAGGTTTCCCTAGGTGCCGGCAGGGCTAGGGTTAAAAAACTACAGCTAGTCACTTTGCCAAAAATTGGTCATTTTTCACTGCAAAATTGAGGTGTGACCACGTTGCGTTTTGCGCCGTTTCCTGTTGCGGGCACTAGGCCGACCCGCAGAAGTGAGGTACCATTTTTCTCGTAGGACTTTGGGGAACGCGGGGTGGGTGGAAATTTGTGGATCCACGCAGATTCCAGAACTTTCCATCACAGAAATGTGGGGAAAATGTGTTTTTTTTGTCAATTTTTTACGTTTGCAAGGGATTCTGGGTAACAGACCATGGTGGGAGGCAGTCAAGTCACCCCATCCTGGATTCCCCTGGGTGTCTAGTTTTCAAAAATGTATAGGTTTGCTAGGTTTCCCTAGGTGCCAGCAGGGCTAGAGTTCAAAAACTACAGCTCGTCACTTTGCCAAAAAAGGGTCATTTTTCACTGCAAAATTGAGGTGTGACCACGTTGCGTTTTGCGCCATTTCCTGTCGCGGGCACTAGGCCGACCCGCACAAGTGAGGTACCATTTTTCTCGTAGGACTTTGGGGAACGCGGGGTGGGTGGAAATTTGTGGATCCACGCAGATTCCAGAACTTTCCATCACAGAAATGTGGCGAAAATGTGTTTTTTTTGTCAATTTTTTACGTTTGCAAGGGATTCTGGGTAACAGACCATGGTGGGAGGCAGTCAAGTCACCCCATACTGGATTTCCCTGGGTGTCTAGTTTTCAAAAATGTATAGGTTTGCTAGGTTTCCCTAGGTGCCGGCAGGGCTAGGGTTCAAAAACTACAGCTAGACTCTTCGCAAAAAAAGTGTAAATTTTCAGTGTGAAAATGTGGTGTGTTCACCTTAGGTTTTGAGCCACTTCCTGTCGTGGGCACTATGCCTACCCACACAAGTGAGGTACCATTTTTATCGGGAGACTTAGGGTAGTTCAGATTTGTAAAGCAACTGTTATTACCTATTGATTTTTGATGCATTTCTCCCTTCCAAATGAAAGACATTGTGTAAAAAAAAAGTCATTTTGAAAAATGACCAATAATTGTCATGCAAGTATGAGTATTCCCAATTTCGAAAATGTGCAAATATGCACTGTTTCTAAACTCTGTAATTTGTTCCCGTTTCAGAAATACATAGGTGTCTTTCATACTGATTTTTCCATGTATACATTTTCCCACAATAATTGCTATATACCCGGAACAAAAAAAAAAAAACATTACAAAATGCTTTTTACTCTGGGTTCGTTGGGCTCTTGGTGAACCTACCAGTCCTATATATCCCCACAACCAGGAAGGTCCACCGAATGTAACGGTACATTGCTTTCAAAGAGATGTCATAATTAGAAGAAGTTACAGGTGAAAACGTTGACTCAAAAGGCTGCTTTTTTCAACAAATTTTTAATTTTTCCTATATTTAACTGTTAGTTTCTATAAAGAAACCTTGATGGATTTACACAAATGACCCCTTGCTGAATTCAGAATTTTGTCTACTTTTAAAAAATGTATAGCTTTCCAGGATCCATTATTGCTTTTCTACCCATTTCTACCATTATCTGGAAGGAGGTTGAAAGCACAAAAAATAGCAAAAATAGGGTATGTCCCAGAAAAATGTCAAAACTGTGTAAAAAATGTTGGATTTCTGACAAAAATCTGTCATTCCCTAAAAGCTGGAGAAATGGTGATTTCAGCCCCACAAACCCTTTTTTGATATCATTTGCAGAGAAAAACCCAGACGCTTTCATTTGCAGCCACTTTTCCCCATTTTTGACAAAAAAAACAAAATTTTGCTGTATTTTGACTAATTTCTGGGAACCCTCTAGGAGAATCCACAAACCCTGGGTACCTTTAGAATCCCCATGATGTTGGAAGAAAAGGACGCAAATTTGGCGTGGATACCTAATGTGGTCAAAAAGTTACAGGGGCCTAAGCGCGCACTACCCCAAATAGCCCAAAAAAGGCTTAGCACAGGAGGGGAAAAGCCTAGCAGCGAAGGGGTTAAGTGCCCCAAACATCAAAGCCGAAATTGAGTAAAATTCACTATTTAAATGAGGTTATTCCAATCAGAGCAGCTTTTAAACTGCCTCAGGCTCCAGTAAATGCACATATGTAAGTATAGAATGAATAGCTGACATCTATACTGCTAGACAAGCACTCAGCACACTGCTTACAAATATAAATATGTGCAAAAAACTGGCAAAAGTTATTAAGCTTACCTCTGAATTGATGGTAGACAGGAATGGAGTGGGTTTTGCTGTTGAGTTCTCAGTCTCCAATTTGTAAAACTGCATGAAAACCTTGCACGCAAGATGGGACAGCTGCGAATAGGTTAAAGGTCGAAGTTCTACATTTAGAAGCAGGGCTTAGCGCAACATTTGCTTTGACATTTCGACATTTGAAAGAGGAAATGGCAGGGCAGGGACAGAGAGAGGTTGTGCTTACTTTTTTTGGGAAAGCAAGTTTTTGTTCACTCATATGAACAGATTGAATAATACTGGTATATGTGAGCTCTTATTAAGACAATGGCTCTGCCATATATACATAGCACTAATGCTTTCAGGGCTGAATTTAGGAAGCAATGGGATTTAGTTTGAATTCATGTGCCCTCGTGTTACACTTGTACATTTGCTAAAGGAATATGTTCTTTACCTAGCTCAATGTGCTATTTAGCTCCTCAGACTTTGTTTATGCCCAGTTGCTACAAATTGGGGTTGATAGTGTTGACAGAATGAAACCTGTTACAGGTTTCCTACTGTCAAAAATGGGGGAGGAGGCTAGCTCCTCTACAAATTAAGGGTAGGCAAATGTATGTTGTCTCTCTTTTTCTTCATTTCTTTTGAGCCTGTCTAAACTGTCTGTGAAATAGCCATGGGACATTTAATTGGCTATTCAGTAATACTGTTTTAAACATTATTAGCATTAATAAAATGAATAAATAAATGTGCTATGTTACTGCCCATCCTGTCTGATGAAATTATGAAAGGATGAGTAGTCTAGATTGTGGTTCCCTTATTTGATCTTTAAGGGGAACTAGCTGTGGGTAGTTTTTGTTCTGAAATTCTCAGGTGATAACACCACTATTGTTTGTTATTCTCATGCTACATACAGTTTTTGCAAGGGCATTGCTAGTTTTTATTAGCTAGTCTGTGTAAATAAACTGACAGTCCTTACTAGAGCTGATGTTGCAAAGTTTAAATTGTGAAAAATAGAATGCAGGGAAGATGCCCATGTGATCCTTAGCAAACATTTTTGAGGTAAATATTGTTTTATAGGAGTCTGTGTGTCACAAGATGTTCTGCTGGAGAAAATGTACCCATTATGTTGAAGTTTTTAGTTCTTTGTGTAATAGGAATCCTTGTTAAATTAGCAATTTTTCCTATATTTAACTGTTAGTTTCTATAAAGAAACCTTGATGGATTTACACAAATGACCCCTTGCTGAATTCAGAATTTTGTCTACTTTTCAAAAATGTATAGCTTTCCAGTATCCATTATTGCTTTTCTACCCATTTCTACCATTATCTGGAAGGAGCTTGAAAGCGCAAAAAATAGCAAAAATAGGGTATGTCCCAGAAAAATGTCAAAACTGTGTAAAAAATGTTGGATTTTTGACAAAAATCTGTCATTCCCTAAAAGCTGGAGAAATTGTGATTTCAGCCCCACAAACCCTTTTTTGATATCATTTGCAGAGAAAAACCCAGACGCTTTCATTTGCAGCCACTTTTCCCCATTTTTGACAAACAAAACAAAATTTTGCTGTATTTTGACTAATTTCTGGGAACCCTCTAGGAGAATCCACAAACCCTGGGTACCTTTAGAATCCCCATGATGTTGGAAGAAAAGGACGCAAATTTGGCGTGGATACCTAATGTGGTCAAAAAGTTACAGGGGCCTAAGCGCACACTACCCCAAATAGCCCAAAAAAGGCTTAGCACAGGAGGGGAAAAGCCTAGCAGCGAAGGGGTTAAGTGCCCCAAACATCAAAGTCGAAATTGAGTAAAATTCACTATTTAAGTGAGGTTATTCCAATCAGAGCAGCTTTTAAACTGCCTCAGGCTCCAGTAAATGCACATATGTAAGTATAGAATGAATAGCTGACATCTATACTGCTAGACAAGCACTCAGCACACTGCTTACAAATATAAATATGTGCAAAAAACTGGCAAAAGTTATTAAGCTTACCTCTGAATTGATGGTAGACAGGAATGGAGTGGGTTTTGCTGTTGAGTTCTCAGTCTCCAATTTGTAAAACTGCATGAAAACCTTGCACGCAAGATGGGACAGCTGCGAATAGGTTAAAGGTCGAAGTTCTACATTTAGAAGCAGGGCTTAGCGCAACATTCGCTTTGACATTTCGACATTTGAAAGAGGAAATGGCAGGGCAGGGACAGAGAGAGGTTTTGCTTACTTTTTTTGGGAAAGCAAGTTTTTGTTCACTCATATGAACAGATTGAATAATAATGGTATATGTGAGCTCTTATTAAGACAATGGCTCTGCCATATATACATAGCACTAATGCTTTCAGGGCTGAATTTAGGAAGCAATGGGATTTAGTTTGAATTCATGTGCCCTCGTGTTACACTTGTACATTTGCTAAAGGAATATGTTCTTTAGCTAGCTCAATGTGCTATTTAGCTCCTCGGAGTTTGTTTATGCCCAGTTGCTACAAATTGGGGTTGATAGTGTTGACAGAATGAAACCTGTTACAGGTTTCCTACTGTCAAAAATGGGGGAGGAGGCTAGCTCCTCTACAAATTAAGGGTAGGCAAATGTATGTTGTCTCTCTTTTTCTTAATTTCTTTTGAGCCTGTCTAAACTGTCTGTGAAATAGCCATGAGACATTTAATTGGCTATTCAGTAATACTGTTTTAAACATTATTAGCATTAATAAAATGAATAAATAAATTTGCTATGTTACTGCCCATGCTGTCTGATGAAATTATGAAAGGATGAGTAGTCTAGATTGTGGTTCCCTTATTTGATCTTTAAGGGGAACTAGCTGTGGGTAGTTTTTGTTCTGAAATTCTCAGGTGATAACACCACTATTGTTTGTTATTCTCATGCTACATACAGTTTTTGCAAGGGCATTGCTAGTTTTTATTAGCTAGTCTGTGTAAATAAACTGACAGTCCTTACTAGAGCTGATGTTGCAAAGTTTAAATTGTGAAAAATAGAATGCAGGGAAGATGCCCATGTGATCCTTAGCAAACATTTTTGAGGTAAATATTGTTTTATAGGAGTCTGTGTGTCACAAGATGTTCTGCTGGAGAAAATTTACCCATTATGTTGAAGTTTTTAGTTCTTTGTGTAATAGGAATCCTTGTTAAATTAGCAGTTTTAGATTTTCCTGTTGCTCCTATAACATGAGAGCATGGTCCTAAACATACAATGCAGGTGCTTTTATTAAGAGAAATCATTTTAGAAATGTCTGCAGTCCTGTACAAGGAATGCAAAGTCTATGAGTAAAAGTGTAGAACATTTCCTTTTTTCTTGAGGGTCTTTAGATGATTAAGATAGGATTATACAGATGTAAGGATTTGGAGTATGTCTGTATTGTTTTTCTCTTTTCCTCAGAATTTTGTAAATGAACACAGACTTCCTTGGCTGCTTGGGATTGGGTGACGTATTACTCTTGTCAGTTCACCAAAGAGTTCCTTTTATACTTGCCAATAGGTCGAGGCTGTTGTGTTTTTTTACTTTCACATAGATGAAAGTGGTTCTTGGGTGCCTTGCTAATATATGGGGCGTCCCTAGACTAGGAAGTATTCTGAGACTATCCTCTTTGTTGATAGATTATTTCTGTGCCTTGTCTAAAGACCTTTTATTCTGTCCACCAATAGATATTTGCTGCGTTACAACCATTGCCAGAGGGGCGCGGACATCAGATCCAGCTTGGAGAGTCAGCACCAGTCCAGCTTGAAGTCAAAGTGAAGGTAACCAGCACAGGCATTACTGGCAACCAGGACCTCAGTGAAGGTAGAAGGCCGGAAGCACTGGGATGTGAAGTGTGTACCCCTGCCACTGTCTTGGGCGAAAGACAGGGTCACAAATCAGAAAGGAGAAATCGTGGATCAAGTTTTTGATGCCCAGCCGAGAGTCACAGACCGACCACGAAGGCGAGAAAGCTTTTGCTTGAGGTAACCGCCTTTGAAACAAGGGTTGCTTCAGAGATCTTAGCATCAGGCCTCTGAATCCTGGTCCCAAAGTGGCTGTAAAGTCTTCACCTTTGTTGGTCAAGAGATACCTGGGCACACTGAATTCAATCTATGGCCCCAACGAAAGAGCAGTGTGCCAGCAGAGCAATACAGGAGTTAGGGAAGGACTTGAGTTCAGGGTACAGGTGCTGTGTCTCTGGTGCCTTTTAGATTGAAATGAAGAACACTGGTGCACTGCTTGAGACACTGGACAGGATCGCTGAGAGCATTTGCCCTGGTGGGTGATTGCCCTATCCTGAAAGAAGAAACTTTTCCCTTGAAACTGGGCCGTGATTCCTGAGTTGCGAGTTGTGCAGCTCCACCGTGGGAACAACAAGAGCCTGCCTGTGTGGCTCAAACGGACACATGGAGAAGACTCCCCTCTGGTTGGTTGTACAGCGGCTTTAATTTCCCAAGGACTTCTTTTTCTTTTTTATTGTAAATGTACCCCATTGGTCGTCCCATTTTTGAGGAGGAGCAGCCCTTTGCAGCTCTTTGTCCTAATCCTCATGGTCCTGTGTGGTCCTCCTGGTCCTCTGGATCCAGGATCATTGTTGTAATAATATGTCTCACTGCTTTCATAACTGTATTAGGAATAATTTTTATTCTGCGAGAGAAAAGTTCATCTGAGCAGTTGACAAATGTTACTTTACCCTTTCTTTGATTGATACTCTAGCCCTGATAAAAGAAACACTGGAAAAGTCTAGCGAAAATGTTTTTATTAGACCAGTGTGCTGTTGGCTATTTTGAAGTTGAAATTGATGGTCACTGAAATGCATAGGAGCCTTGAAAATGTTTTTACTGGATGGTTCTAGGATTTGCTTAGGACTAGAAAGCTAATAGTTCTGTTTCTGATAATAGTAATTACTCTCTCCTGCTATCTGTATGACCCAATGCTCTGTTCCCTTTGTACTCCTGCTTATACGTTATACATACCAGCTTAACAATATTTAGAATGAGAAATGCCCACCTAGCAATGAATTAAGATATTGATAAATTTTATGAAAAAAAATAATATGCATATTTCCTACTGGATTATGGGAATGTCTTTAGCTCATGCTAAAAGGACCATCTGTTGAAGATTGTATTAATCTGAAAGCCATTTTGTATTTGGCAGCCATTTTAGTTAGCTATGTGCTGGACATTTGCTGTTTCCCTCTCCCAGAGTCTTGCACATGCTCAGATGGGCCTAGCTAGTAGGGTGCACCTGTTCCTAATATAGAACTGTCAGGCTGTTTTAACTGATGTCAGCAACTTATTACTCCTCCTACTTGTTGTCTGTGCAGTTTCTGTATGACCATCTATGTGCATAACTCTTCTCATGTGTACTTGTACTGCCTTTTTTCAGCCCCTGTTTGGGTATATAATGCCCCTGTTCTCTGTACTCCTTAGAAATGTCTCCTACAGTGATTTGAGAATTCTGTATGACGCATTTTTCCCTCTTTAGAGGTTAAATGAATATAAAGATGTCTTTTATATTACAGCTTAAGTGTCAATCTCTTCTTTGTTGGTTTAAAAGGACCAGATGTATCAGTGAAGCCCCAGATTAGGTTTTGATTTCTACAGGTGGGGCACAGATGATGAGACTGACATCATCCTCAGTGAAGACAAGTCCCGGGTTTTCATGTCAGGGTAACTAATGTTGTGGCAATCAATGAACAGTGAACAGGTTCTCACAGATGTGCGCTGCTAAATCTGGGGAAACAGAGGAGAGAGGGAGGAAGATCAAAGGGGCACGTCCCTATCCCCGGTTTAAAGGTTACAAAACGACATAGTTAGATTGGTGTTGTTTATTATGTGAATACAGAGAAAGATCTACAGCTACGGAACAGTCAATTTTATTTATTGTATTTCCTTGGGGTGGGAAGTGTTATTTTATATTGTTAGTATAAACATTATGTGATTGTTATGTGGTATTGTTTGGTTTATATGTTGCTTTATGTGCTGTAATTAATTTATGTGATGGAGTGAGCTCATTTTCCAATATTCTTGGTTGGTGATGACTGCATTTAAAAAAGAATTGGTATATATATAGTTTTATTATATCAATCTTCATTAACATTGGAAGTTTAATGAATGTTTTGACTGAAGCAAGAAAATATATTTATTATTTGAAATACTAACGATTTGGTATTTTGGTTTAGATTTTGTTGTAATGTTTAATAACTTTAGTAGGTTGCTATTTATTTTATAATATGCTTTTAGCTTTCATTTCTAAGTAATGTACTCCTTTGTTCTTTATGAAGAGTGTGACTTTAATTTGAAGCACTTCATAAATACTTTTGGTTTGTATGCTGAGTATAGGGGCAACTTGGCTTACAGATTGCTCCATTCTTAGTTGTTGGTTGCTTTTTTCTTTTTGTAATGTGTCCAAAAAGGTGTAGAGTATGGGTACGGGTTCTGACTAGTGTGGTTTAGAAGGTATTGTGCCATCCTTCATTTATTTTAGCTTCCTTTGACTAGGTGCTATCATAAACATTCCACCATGGCATTTGGAATTTGGGCTGGAGTCTTTGTCCTGAGTGATGCAGTCTGCCAACCCGAGTGTCTTTCAAATAGTCCATTAGGGGGCTACATTTGTCGTCATTTTGCTGGTGGAAAGGGCTTTCTATTAGTAAATTGTAGTGGTTGGCTACCTCAATGACAGAGACATATAATTATTTGTTTTGTTTTGCTTTTAAAGGCAAATTGGTTGTTTGTAAATATTCTAAACTTAGAGCAGATTTTTGTAAGTGTCTTCATATACTTTGATTAAAATGATAGAAACAGCCATGTATGGATATTTTAAAGTACAGTTATAGAATGGCTTAAATCATAGCTTTCTCAAAGTCTATGATTACTATTTATGTCTAGGTGCTGTCATAAACATTCTACCATGGCATTTGGAATTTGGGCTGGAGTCTTTGTCCTGAGTGATGCAGTCTGCCAATCCAAGTGTCTTTCAAATAGTCCATTAGGGTGCTACATTTGTCGTCATTTTGCTGGCAGAAAGGCCTTTCTATTAGTAAATTGTAGTGGTTGGCTAGCTCTATGACAGAGATATCTTTTTGCTGGTTTGTGATAGTTGTTATTCTCTACCAGTTTATCACTTTTTCAAGTCATAGTTTTTTTCTTTTAGAAAGAGATAGAAGTTGGAAAGTATTTTTTAATGAATTGGTCTTTTACATGTTTATATGTAATAACAGTTAAGGGCCTCATTATGATGTCCGTTGGAGTTTCCTCTTCCCGACACCAACTCGGAATTGGGACCCACCGGCTCGCGGTCGCGGGTTCCTCCCAACCAAACACGATGCAATCAAACACTGTTCTATTAGATTCCCATTGACTCCTATGGGAGCCTGTGTTCTGCCTGACAACACAGGCTCCTATGGGGAAATGGAGGTTGTGCGGAAAACTCTGAACCCTGTCGCAGGCACCCCCTGGTGCCTGCCACACAGTGCAGGGTTTTACAGGGGGGTCCCTTAGGTACCCCCTTTGCCCCAAACCAGAGGCCGCAGGATGAAGGGGGCCCTGCTAGGGGCCTTAAAAGTCACTTTCAAACAGGCCAACTCGGAAAGGCTGTTGGAAACCAACATCGTAATTGCTTGGCTGGAAACACAGTCCAAAGAGCTGTAAGATGCGGGTCTAACCGACACAGATTCTCAGAGAGCCGGTCGGAATCGATTCAGAAAGACCATGCAGTTTAAACCGACCTCGAACCATTGTAATCGGTCAGTCAGGTTGTAAACCGATGAATCGCTCGCAAGGGTTCCGACACTGTCTAGGAGATTCCAAATGTCGAGAGGAGGCTTTCTGCCTGACATCGTAATAAGCCCCTATGTTTTAATTTAAATATACATTTTATTTACTTGGTTCGGTAATTGTTTAAATGTATATACTGGCACTGACAGTGAAGCTCTGCTCTGCTGCTTACCTCCTGTCCTACAGCCTATGCCCGGGCACTCTACAGGAGGGCCAGAGTCGAGTGTAGCGCTCTCACTCCAATCATTTTACCCTGAGCAACCCCCCCTTACTCTCCCTTCATGAGCCTCTTCCCAAGATAACTACAAGGTAACCACAAGACAGATGAGGATGAGCCCAGGAGGCTACGAGTCAAGCTTAGGGCAGTGTTTCTCTGCAAGCAGTCAGTAGCAGCACAACTTTACTTCAAGGTAGCAATCGGCTGAAGTAAGAAGGACCATTTTCTTTATATTGTTTCTATACTATATCTAGCTCTGCAGCTAGTGTAGAGGGCAGACTTTATCGTGCCTGGCAGCATTCGGAAGCATTGGTTTGTTTGAGCAGAGTTTGAGAGTGCTTGCAAGTACTGCTGCAGTCCATTAGGCCTTCCCATTTTCTGGATATCAAGGAGGCAAGGTTTCAAGGCACTAAGACACTAGTGTGCTGAGATGCTACAATTTTGAGAAGCTATCCTTGCTGGGGGCTTCTTTTCTCTCTGCTTGATTACCACCCTGGTGGGTCTTCCTGTCACAAGGTGCACTGAGCTCAGAACTCGCCCCAGCTGCTAGGGGGAGGCTTGAATATCACGCTTATAGCTCTGCCTGTACCCCTGTAGATCAGGCCGCTATCGCTGCTGGGGCTGCTTTTCTTTCTGCCTGCATACCACGCTGGTGAGACTCTACATCGAAGGGTGCACTAAGCCCATATCTTGCCACATCTGCTCAGGGGAGACATGGCCATCGCTCTTATAGAGCTGCCTCTAGCCCCGCAGCATGGGATGCTGTCCCAGGATGCACCGAGCCCTCCACCCCGTCCACACCCGGACGAGGCTGGGCTGGGTCAACTCTCTTGGCTGAGGTCTAGAAAGACTAAAAGGTACTGTGGCAAACCGGAATACCATAGATATTGGAGGCCTTTACATATATTGTATAGTTTTGTTTTGTTCTCCGAGAAATGCGTAGAGGTTGTGCATAAAATGTATTGTTGATACAATGGGGAAACAAAAAGTCAACACAGTCCCTCAGGCTAATACAGAATCTACTTGACCCGGTTATTTGAAAAGGGCAGTGGATGCCATCTCAAAAGAAATAGAGTTGGCAGAACGCTGATTGTCATCTTCCTCTCCGCCAACCATCCAGCTTAGCAAGCATCCCTACTTTTTGATTAGGTTCACCTTGTGCTATTGTAGATAATGGTGACCCTGTGGCTCTTGATTTGCCATCCTCAAGAGATGTTATAAATCTTGCTGAAGCCACCTTTGTTTCGTCCATCCAGGAGCTAGCCAACTTAACTAAGGGTAAATCAGTAAAAAGGAAAGCATTGTATGTAGGCACCTAATCAAAGAAACCTTAGACCAGAAATGTGTCACATTCCCCTGCTCCGAGATGTTCAGACTTTGAACTTCAAAACATGGCAACTAGTGATGTTAAGTCCATCATTGCAGATCTTATGTCCAATAAATTGGAGCTCATTTATTCTATATTGTCTCCCACTAGTTCACCCTCTACTAGTAAATGTCCCACATGCAATCATGATATTTCGGCTGTAGTTTCTATGGCTCTACTCAGCGTAGCCCCTATTCCCCATGCTTCTTTTCCCCCAGGGCAAGAGAGCCTGGGATGGGGCCACTTGACATATACCTGCCCCAGGTAATATGTTGTCACAATCAGGTCAAAATTCTAACAGGGTAACCATATCTATCCCTGTGAGATACTATTCAGCAAACACGCAGCAGATTTTAACATTGTTATATGTAATATTTCAAATGTAAATACTTGTTGCTTAGGCAATGAGCGTAATGATATTGCAACCCACTTTACACACTCAGTATTTGGTGAGGCTCTTCATGAGGTTTCAATAAAATATGTTCTCATTTTTGCCAGTGTTATTGGTAATTCTAATAATGTTTTAGGTTCCATTTTTATAGGGAATCACACAGGTAGCACAATTGACCATATCTTGCTATCTACTGACTTATCACCCTATTTGATTGGTTACTGGGTTGTTGTATATGTGACCACAGCCCACTTCGTATTGCCCTGACAACTATTATCCAGAAACTAATTCGGAAAAAAGGATTATTTGGAAATAACTCAGAACAAGGTCTTGAACCTCAAATGGAGAATAGTGGATCCAGCTTTATTCAGTCAAACCTTAGTCACCCACTCTAGGGAAGACATAGAGACTTGTTTAACCGAGGGCTTAGGACCTGAACTGACTCAAGGCACTTTTGCAATTTTATGTAGATCCATAGCAAATAATCTAACAGCTACTTATGCCCCCAAAAACATATGGTGATGAAGTTGGTTTAACGCAGCCTGTTCTGCAGTACATAAAGGTTTGATGGCTAACTTGAAGATTAGCCCTGTGTGAACTTTGATGTTAAACAGGCAAGAGCAGAGTATAAGAAGGCCCTTGAGGACAGAACACGTAAATAAGGATTTTGGCCTGGGATGATCTTAAAAAGGCAGGGGAGCTGAAGGACGGTGCCAAAAGTCATCAACAGGCCTTTTTGTTTTTTTAAAAAGGTGCACCAATAATAAACATAATAATCACAGTAAACGTGTGGGTAGCCCATAATATGAAAGTTTTCTTTTCCACGAAAACTCAATGGCTTGAGGATCAGGAAGACTCTGTGTACACATCCCAGAACAGAGATTTTCAAAATGCCATCATTGTGGCAAAGGTCGTTGGCACTATAAATAAGTCGATTACTGGCAATAACCGGGGCCCAAATGGTGTCCCCGTAGACTTTTTTAAGTCCATCATCTCCTTGTGGCACCAATATTAGCAAACATGTTTAGATCAGCAAAACTAGGCCCGATCCCTGACTCCTTGTCAAACACCATTTTGGTCCCAATATTTAAAAAGGGGGACAGATCTGAACCGTCCAATCACCCTAATCGATGCTAGTGTTAAAATATTGGGAAATGTCTTATTGGCATGTTTGGAGGATTAGGCATTGTTTAATAATAATATTTCTGAGATACAATTTGTGTTTAGACACGCTCTAGGTAAGGTAGAGCAGTGTTTAAACTCATACGTAATTATGGGGAAGCATACAAAGGCCAGGAGTGAATTTGTACTTAGGGCCCGATTACGAATTTAGCTGTTTAGTGGCTGAACTACCCCACCGCCGCACTACCAAACCCGTGTGAAAACTGCCCACCGTATTATTACTTTTTTTAGTCACTGGCTGGCGGTTTCTTTGATGTTCCCACAGCGGTGTCTATAAAATAAGCACCACAATGGAAAAATCAAAGGAAGTTCCAGCATGGCATGGACTGTAAAGTCTATGACGTGCTGGAACTGCGGTTGCATGCACACAAAAGTACATGTTGTGCCCCCCCAGTGTGAATCCACATGGAGTAAGGCACATGGCACCCTTTCTTTTCTCACTGCCACTGTTTTCATGGAAGCAAGACCTCCATGAATTCAGTGGCAGTAAGGAAATATGCTTTGTGGGAAAACAGCAGTCCTGACAGGCATAATACTGCCTCAATCTCCCCCTGCTACCACCATCAGCGAATGGCGGTTCCCTGGTAGAGTCGAAGATCCCAGACCAACAATGTCATAATGTGGCAGTTGGAAGACCACCACTGCAGCCTCACCATGAGTCTGGTGGTTTGAGGACCGCCAGATTCTTAATTATGCCCCTACCCTTTGTAGATTTATCAAGCGCATCTGATTTAGTGTACCATGACAAGTTGCGGGATATAATGAGTGGGATGGGCGTGTAACCGGAACTCTTATTACTGTTATGCCGGCTCCACCCGTATCTCTCAGTAAAAGTGCATTATGATCTCTCAGGTAAATGCTCCCCACTTATAGACTCCAGGCAGGGCGTTACACAGGGTTGCATTTTAGCCCCTTTTCTTTTCATGATTTATATTAATGATATTTAAGTTCTTTTTTAGTTGAGACTGGAAAGGACCTTCCAAAAATAGGGGCAAAGTTGGTGCCCATTTTACTGTATGAGTACAACACTGTGCTGATCACCTGCACAAAAACAGCCTCCAATCCCTATTAGATCTTTTCTTGAAACACATGAATGGGCTGGACCTTCAAGTATATTTTTCTAAATCTTTTGAAGTGACATGTGGGTGCCCAAATACCAGGTCAAAAACTTATACCATGGGAGACCATGTGTAAGTGAAAGAAAAAAATATTTGGGAATCCCTATTAACAACCTGTTGAGTTGGTCGCCTCTTTTGATGGCAAGACTTGAATATTTAAATAGAAATTCAGAGGCTATTTTCAGATTTGCTCATTAATTAAAACATAAACCAATCAATGAAATTAAACGCTGGCCGTATTTTAGAGTAATTGTATCTCGGTTGGGAACTACGGTGCTGGTTTTTGGGGCTTAGCTGGCCCCCTAGAAATAAAAGAAAATAGATTTATTAACCCCTTCCATGCTGAGGGCTTAATGGTTACACCCTCTGCCGCGGTGCTGCTCTGCCAAGGACGTAACTATTGTGTTCTCAGCACATCAGTCAGAAATGCCTCTGCTGTAAACAGATCAGCTCATGTCACTTTCACTGCCTACGTGCTCCTGGGGCTATCTCAGCCCCCCCCGAGCATGTAGGCAAATGGGAGATGTATCATTGGAAAGGGGAAACATTCCCCTTTCCAACGGTATCCTTCCCTAGTGGATCCCTGCTTGTGGATCACAGCAGGAGGGTGATCTCCAAGAAGGGGTTGACCCACTAAGCACCAGGGAGGGGGGAAGGCCCCTTGGACAAGGGATTTTGACCTCTCCCAACATTTCTGGCATTATTCAGTCTTTCTGCCCCCCCAATCTGCTCTCCCCCGGGGAAGGGGGGGGGGGGGGGCAGAAAGCACACTAGACACCAGGGATTTTGTTTTGTTAAAAATGGAGATGTGGGGGCTGACCTAAATGGGCATTATCATGCCCCCACCCATCTCAAAATTAGCACAGTATTTTTGGGGTGCATAAAGGGGTAATATCTCCCAATCTGGCCCTCCAGGGCGCAGAAAGCCCACTAGGCACCAGGGATTATTATTGTATTAAATCACCGGGCATGCACACATTTCCTACCACCCTGCATTCCCCCAAGTCTCCTGATAAAAATGGTACCTTATTTGTGTGGTTGGGCCAAGTACCCATAAATGGGAAGGGCCCAAAAAATACTGTGTGTGATTGTGAATATTTTGTTACCTTTACCACGGTGCCCCTGATCCCTTTCTAGGGATTGTTAGTAACCCAAAAGCAATAATTCCATTTCAATAGCACATTGGTAAGTGTTCTGCAGAGCTGGCATAATCTGTCTTTCACATTCATCACTGGTGCATTGGTCCCAGTCCACCTGTGTGATCTGTGGGTGAGAAAGCACACCTTGTAGAGCCGCGCCCAAGTCGAAGCTTATGCAACAATATTTGTTAATTGTATTTGGCTATTCACTGAATAGTTCCATTAAAAGTACCATTCTAATACACAAAATCACAAAAGAGTTCTGCTACTTTAAATACTTCAAAATGCCATTCTGAATTGACCCCATGATTGTAACCTAAACAAATATTGTTCCAGGACTGTCATTTTGGGCATTGGAGGAAAGCGCTGCAGGGTACAAGACAAAAGAGCACATAGCCCCTATGAATTACTTTGTTTGTTTTTTAAAGAACCTTTTTTTAAACAAAGTGGGGTAGTGAGGCCCCTGTCGAAAAATCCTGCTGCAGGAGGTTGTGCGCCTACATATCAGGATTGAGGAAGACCTGAGGAATTGGAGAGATCATCCCTATTCCAAGTGAGGACCTGGTGCAGGATTACATTTGCACGTATCTGAGAACAGTTTTGGGTCCATCGAAGGTGCAATCCCTGGAAACTACAGAGGGTTATACCCCTATATATTGAAGCAGTGAAAAGGCCTATGAACATAGAAAATAGAAGCCAACCATAACATATCTATCAACAATACTGTACTGCATTCATATAATATTAAGTGAACTGTTATTCCTAATCTGAGTGAGGTTCAGGCACAAAAATTTGTCCTGAAGAAAGTTGGGGAGATTTGGTTTAGTCCACTGAAACACGTTGAAGTATTCATGTGCTGAATCTGATTACACGGGGGGATTCTAGATGAAAAACTTTCATTCCATTAGTACCCTTGTTGGTTAAGAAATTATGGATCAGCACCTTTAACAGATATAACAACACTATTTGTAGGGATCTCCTATTAGATTATTGTTTTCTAACATATATTTCTGTTTGATTGTATCCTATTGTGCCATTACGGTTGGGGGCTTTGGAAAGGAATTTGTTTTACTTATAGATTGTTTTGAACTCATATGGTTTTGTATATGTATAATGGGATTATGATAAAAAAAATTGGGTATCTATATATGATATCTATGATTTTAAGGCTTTATATACATTTCCCCTCAAGTAATATGTGCTTAAAACTATAGGACTCCGACTGCACGCAGGAGGGAGTGAATTGAACTGTTGTATGTCACGCGCTATTGGTTGTATCCACTGTGTGACATCTTGATTCCAAGGGGAGTCTTTTATTCTGATGATAACAAAAGCAATGCATATATGACTGTCTGTTTTTGTCTCTCTGTTTAGTATATTAGATCACAATAGGACCTAGATAAAACCATCTACTGTTGAGATTATTGCATAATCCCATTGGTAGGGTTGGGCATGAAATTTTCCCAAATACATAGGACTGCATTTTGTGGGCTGTAACTGTGAATTTTGATGTGTTTCTGCATACTTTATAACTAAAGTATTTTTACTGTGTTTTTATAAAAATAAAAACTTTTTTTAATCATTTTAATATGGTTTTCTGCTCAATTTGATTTTGTACATGTTCTAACATATGGGCTGTAATTCATATGTGCCATAATTAGCATGGTGTCTTTTTAAATTTTTCCGCCTGGGAATCCCTCTTTATACTTGCTATAAATAAAATGAAACCAGAAGGGCAAAAAATCTAATCAGTAGAACCAGATATATTGATATTTAAAGCTTTTAGTACAAATAGTGCTAAAAGCGCATAGTGCCAACGGTAGTAATCTTGTTGATCCAAACTACGACGAGTCACAAAGTCAGGCCAACTGTGAGGGAGTGCGACCCGGATACAGGGACTAGGTTAGTCCCACTGAGAGTCATACCGTATGTTCTTGATGCAAGGCTTTGCGTCACTCAATCAGGAACTGCGCAGTGCTGTAATGTCTAATACAGCTTTGAGTTGTGCAGCACTGTATTGGTTCTAATTAGTAGAATCGAGGGCTGTGATGCCATGTCCTACATTGAGTTCAGTTGCACTGCGCCACTTACGATGGGGCCACCAACCAGGAGCTATGAGAGGCAGCAAAATGAATTCCTGCATTGAGCTGCACCACGCTGTGTCTGATTTGATGGAACCCACAGCTAGGCAGGAAGTAGTACACTCTGATACCAGCTGAGGGACCAGGACCTGGGGGGGCATCTCTTGAGGATCAGGATTCATTTCAGGCAGAGGCCAGCAGTAGAGCTCAGGCAAATCCAATTGCCGGTCCAGGGAAGATCAGTGTAGCAGGTTAGGTTGTCCGTTGCAGGGAGGCCTCTGAAGTCAGCCAACAGACCATTGGAGTAACTGTGGGTAACCATAGAATATAGCATGCAGGCTCAATCATCTTTCTCAGACAGCATCAAGGCAGTCCTTCTTTAACATTAAGAGGACCACTTCTTCTGAGTGGCTCTGGAGGTCCAATATCTACACCTGTTGCCAGACCTTGTATTGGGTGACTTCCTGTCCTCTCCTCTTATCTGGTTCTGTAAAGTTGTTTCCCTATTAAGGCAATAAACTGGTGAGGCATAAGAAAGGTGAAGGCCTTTGAAGTGTAAAATTGAGGCTGGGTGCAGCTCCACCCCAGTCATCTTGTCAGGATGGTCCATCCTGTTATCCACACCTAAGCTCCCTTTTTTTTTGCTGTCTGGATGCAATACAAAAATCCCACCAGCAGAGCTGTTCACAGTCATGTGACCCAGGATCCTGGCAGAAGGAAAAAGGCACTTTTTAAAAGTTACATTTTCATAATTGACTTAAAACCCAACCTTACCATTACAGATGATTATGAATTACAATTCATTAGAGTGCAAACAGCATATATCAGTCTTCCCCAATCCAGAGATACCATGCATTAAATGTAGTAAGGTAACCCAGTGTTTGTCAATGGGAAAGAGAGGCCTTACAGAAATGAAAAATGACCATAGGGGTGAATTAAGAGTATTAAAAAAGAAGATTGAGGCCTTGTAAAATGTTTATTTTGCCAGTTCTACATAACAGTTTAAACAGCACAACATGCTGCGGTGGCCGACTGCAGACATGGTTTAATAGGCTACTTCAGGAGGTGGCAGAAGTAGTTCTGCCTGGGAAAAGTGCAAGAATTTCGAACACTCAAATATTGTGTCAAACATACCATTTATATAAATATAGTTTTTATATAATTATAAAGGTAATTAGAAAAATATTGAATTAAAAATATAGTGTAAAACATATGACAATTCTTTTGTTGTTGCATAAATACATGGTTTCAAATAATAAAACTTAAATATTTTAATACAATTAAAATTAAGTAATATTTTCATTTAAAACATTTGAAAATAGAAACAAATGTATCCTTAAGTAAACATACACACACAAAGTCATGTGCGTATGTTTATATATACATATCTATAGGAAACAACTGTTATTAAATTATATTAGTTTTTTCATTTTTTTATTTTTTTAAATATATGAAGCAGATATACATATATATATTTAAACATATAAATACATAAAACATTAAAAGAGTTACAAATTAAAACAAATAAAAATATTAAAAGCATATTTACTAAAATTATGTATTAAAAAAGTAAAAATGTATACACATACATACATATACAGAAATAATTTTAAATGAAAAAATAATAATATTACATATATTTAAACAACATTAAAACAATACTAAAGCATGTAAAAATATACACATACTATTTACAATCCAGCCTGTGCAACAATAGGGAAAGCGTTGGACTGTGAAGGGGTAACATTTACTATTGCCACTACAGTCTGCACAACAGTAGGGAAAGTATTTCAGTTCAAGTACATACCATATTTTAATAACTATATGAATTATCCAAAAATATAACACTTTTATTATAAATATTTCAACTATTAATCATGTATTAAAAAAAATACCTAAATCATTTTTTTATTATTAATTGATCATTTAGTTAAAATGTCACATTATACTGCAATACTCATAGCAACACAGAATTAAAATATATGTCAAATAAAAAAATAAACGCAAGTAACATATTAGGTAGGAAAATAAAATATTTATTAATACATTCATACATATTTGTTAATTAATTGTGATTGAATAACTTCTGACCCTATTACCCTACACACACACAACAACAATATGATATTGAATCAATTTACATAATTCATAATAAATTAAATATTAAATTAAAAATTTATAATTCATCAAAAATGTATTATTACTTAATTACCTTCCCAACAGATACCCCAACAAACAAGACAACCTGCACCTAGAAAAAATAACATAAAAATAATAATTGCACAGTTTACATAGTTAATTATCAATTTACCATTTAATATTAGTTTAATTATTAATAATTAATACATTAATACTTAATTAACCCCACACCATATAAAAAACACACACAGCCAAAATAGCACTACAAATATACAATAATTACACAATTTACATAATACAATTTTCAATTCTCAAATTCAAAATAAACAATTATTTAACACTTAATTAATTATTACCTAATCAGCTTCCCACCACATACCCCTACAAACAAAACAATGCACACATAAAATATCACTTAAAAAATAAAATAATTACACATTTAATTACTAAAACACTAAGTAATAATAATTAATTCATTATGACTTAATTAGCTTCCCACTCTATACCCCTACAACCAAAGAACTCATACCTAAAATATCACTTAAAAGTACTTAATAATTACACAATTTACATGGTTAATTATCAATTAATTATACTTAATTAACTTCCTGCCCTGTGCCTCTGCACACCTCACAACATGCTACTGAACTATAAAATACTACTGACATTTATAGTAAAAATTTTATAGAACTTAAAATTGAAAACTATCATTTAAAATTATTGACAACAATTATACAAACACATGAGATGGGCAATGCCAAAACAGCCAGTAGACAATTTGCTAACTCTGGCCACTGACATAGCTTTCCATGCCAGTACTGGTGACGATCGCAATTCTCTGGGACATGTTCTGCAACATATACGTTGAGCTGGGCGGATATGTTCTCAGAGTTATTGAAGCAGTTAAAAAAGAAGCAACACTTTTGACACTGTATAGAAAATTCCCCTTTACGGAAGAGATCTAGAACTTCTGCAGAGTACCACAGTGAGGCTTCATTGACTTCAAATGCAATGTTTGGGAAAGGGGCATTTCTATGCATCAATGCAAGCCATTTCCCATACATTGTAAAATAAAAGTTCCTGAATTACTCCTCAACATTTCTTTGCTTACCAAGTGGAAAGCACTCTAACATGGAACATGTTGCACTGTCATGGTCACTAAAAGTGTCACCCAGGCTAATCTCTTTTTTTTTTTTTTGTTAAATATTTTTATTAAGAGCATATCCAAGAAAGTTAAAAACAAATACATACAGATACATTACACCAAGGAGATGGCAGTTTACAGAGGAAAGCTTATAATAATACATACTGGGGCACAACTAAGTCATCCTTGCATCACTACTCCAATTGGCGACATACGCCCAGATCTTCCTACCCCTAATTCTTCCTGTCTGCCTCTGCAGGCGTATATAAACATCTCTTGTTTATATATCCCAAGGAGCCAAGCAAGCCACATATGAAAGGTTGGTGAGTCCTGGTCTTTCCATCTTATGGCCAGTAATAACCCATAGACCGCTGCCCCAAGGAACATACCATATTTTAGTTCGGTGTTAAGACCCAGCGTACTGTCATGGCCAAGAATCAGCAAAGTCGGAGTTAGATCTGGTCTAAAACCGAACAATGATTCCCAGAAACCCGACAAACCTTCTTTAAGTAGGGCCAGTTTGTCGCAGCCATAAAACATATGTAACAGAGTGGCGGGTCCAGCCCCACATCTAGGACATTTGGCGTTGGCCCTCATCCCCCATTGAAATAGTTTAGCAGGGGTAAAATATAGGTTAAATATCGTTTGATATATTTGAGCTTTTAAATTTGATGTTAGAAAAATTTCAGCTGTTAAGGAAAGGCTCGTGTAGATATCCACATCGGGGTTACTAAGATTAGCTACCCAAGATACTTCAGTTTTTTCCAGGTCATCAGGGCTTTTATCCATGAGTATTTTATAAAAATCGCTAATTCTACTCGTTTCCCTGGTTGCTGTTTCTAATAGCGGAATCTCCTCCAATTTAATCTTTGGCTTCCGTGTGATAAGGACGTTCTTAATCTGGAGAAATTTAAAATATTGATTATCAAGGATACCAAAGACCCGCTGTATTCTAGGGAATTGAGCCTCTTGGACCTCTTGGACCCCCCCACAGAAGTCACCTATTGTGCGTATCCCATTTTTTTCCCACCTTTTCCCCATATCATCGTTTGCCAGGTGGGGCAGCAATGATGAATGCCATAGAGGGGTGTATCTAGAGAATCTTGGGATACCCGTAGCCTTAGAGACCTGCTTCCAGACTTGCCATGAGCCATAAATTATTTTGAGCCACACCTTTTTAAAATAACTGGGTTCCAGTTGTCTCACTAACAACCCGGAGGCTTCCTTCCCCAGCGAGAGCTCATAAATTGTAGGTATATTTAGGCCCTGTGCTGATTCCTTATTGTTGTTTACCGATAAGAGAGTGGTCATCTGGAGTAAAAGGGCTGACCAATAATACTTCATGATATTAGGGACTGCTAGGCCTCCCCTTTCCTGGGGCATTGTTAGATGTTTGAGGCTTCTTCTAATCTTCCCGTATTGCCATATGAACTTAGAGAAAGTTGTTTCCAGTATCTTCAATAAGTTATCGTCAACTGCCAGTGGCATAGAACGAAAGAGATATAGGTGCTGATTACGATCCGGTAAAAACCGGGTACGAACCGCCGGTTGGAGCGTTTTCTCCGTCCGACTCGTACCCGGTCGTAAAACTGTACAAACATGGAATTACGATTCGCACGGAAACACCATTTCCGTACGAATCGTAAAAAACACCGACCGACGAAAATATACATACGAATGTGATCCGGGAATGCTGCGACGTGACGTCGGGACGCTATCAGGCAGCGTTTCACGACCCAGGAAGTACGATTCGAACCGACAGCAGTCCGGACGGCAATATTTTCACGGCACCCAAAAAGTGCCGGAAAAGCGAAGTACGGCGCGAAACGACCAGAGTAGGTGGCCCGGTACGCACCATACCCCCCCCAGCCCCCGTATGTACGCGCCGACCACCCCCAAGCCCCTGTATGTACGCGCCGACCCCCCCAGCCCATGTATGTACGCGCCGACCCCCCCAGCCCCCGTACGTATGCGCCGACCCCCCCAGCCCCCGTACGTACGTGTCGTACCCCCCTTGTATGTACACCCGTGTACGTTCAAGTCGTACCCCCCGTGTATGTATACCCGTGTACGTGTCGAACCCCCCGTGTATGTACACCCGTGTACGTGTCGTACCCCCCGTGTATGTACACCCGTGTACGTGTCGTACCCCCATGTATGTACACCCGTGTACGTGTCGAACCCCCATGTATGTATACCCGTGTACGTTCGAGTCGTACCCCCACCCGTGTATGTACACCCGTGTATGTGTCGAACCCCCCGTGTATGTACACACCCCCCATGTATGTACACCTGTGTACGTGTCGAACCCCCCCGTGTATGTACACCCGTGTACGCGTCGAACCCCCGTGTATGTACACCCGTGTACGTGTCGAACCCCCTGTGTATATACACCCGTGTACGTGTCGTACCCCCATGTATGTACACCCATGTACGTTCGAGTCGTACCCCCGTGTATGTACACCCGTGTACGTGTCGAACCCCCATGTATGTACACCCGTGTACGTGTCGTACCCCCCGTGTATGTACACCCGTGTACGTGTCGAACCCCCCGTGTATGTACACCCGTGTACGTGTCGTACCCCCCGTGTATGTACACCCGTGTACGTGTCGAACCCCCCGTGTATGTACACCTGTGTACGTGTCGAACCCCCCCGTGTATGTACACCCGTTTACGTTCGAGTCGTACCCCCACCCGTGTATGTACGGTGCGTACCCCCAGCGCTACACGGGGGTGTTCGACACGTATACGGGTGTACATACACGGGCGGGTGCGACACGTACATGGGTGTACATACACGGGGGTTCGACACGTACGTACGGGGGCTGGGGGGGTCGGCGCGTATGCGGGCACATGTCTCCATGGTTGCTATGGGAGTTCGGTGCGGACGGTGTTTTTCCATCCGGTTGTAACATCGGACGCACGGGATGGATCGTAATTCCGCGGTCGGACTTCACTTTTCACATTTGTACGGTAAATCGTCCGTGGACGTGTCGGACACATTTTCCGGCCCGAGGACGTGTGGGGAATAATTCTCAATGCGATTCGTATGGACTTTTTCCCATGCGAATCGTAATTGGCAGTTTGTACGGCACTTGTACGATTCGTACGGTAAAAAGACCGGATACGAGTCGTTCGGGGAAGTTTTTTACCGGATCGTAATCGGCACCATAGTATTTTCGGCAATATAGTCATTTTTAAATAGTTGCCCCTCCCAATAATAGATAGGTGCAGCCCGTTAACCCTCCTTAAGTCATTCTCAATGTTTTTAATCAAAGGTATAAAATTGATCTCACTAATTTCATCTACCTTGGCACATATTCGAACTCCAAGGTAGACTGCTGAAATTTCTCTCCTAGAGTCGATAAACACAAGGTTGTCTGTACATACTACTATTGTTTTCCCAGAATTTAAGGCGTAGCCAGAGAAACAACCAAAGGCCTCGGCAATCTCCCCAATTACCTTGATCGCCTCAACAGGCTTGGGAGTGAGGACCGCAATGTCGTCGGCGTACGCCAATACTTTTGTCTCAAATTCACTCGTAATTATTGGTGCAATACGTCTGGACTGCAACAGTTTCTCAAGTAATGGGTTAATATATAGGGCAAATAAAATTGGGGAGCAGGGACAGCCCTGTCTAGTCCCTCTTGATATTTTGATGTTGCCTGATACTCCCCCCAGTAATTGCAGTCGAGCTATTGGCTGTTGATACATTGCCTTAATAGCCCTTACTAGGTGTGGGCCCAAACCGTTCTGTTCTAATATCAACCATAAGAACTCCCACGACACCCGATCAAAGGTCTTTTCGGCATCGAGGAGGATCATGGCCATCTGGCCTCCCGTCCCAGACATAGGTGCCGATTCCGATCCTGTAAAACCCGGGTACAAACCGTCGTACGGAGCGTTTTCTCCGTCCGACTCGAAGCACCTTACAAACCCGCAAGTACGATTTGTACAGAAATACCATTTCCGTACGAATCGTAAAAAACACCGACCGGCGAAAATATACCCACAATTCCGATACGGAACACTGCGTACGTGATGTCCGGACGGAGTCAGGCAGCGTTTTACGAACCAGCAAGTACGATTCGTGCCTACGTCACTCCGCACGGATAATATTTTACGCCAGCCAAAAACTGCCGGGAAATTGAGGAGGACGCGAGGAAGGAGCACCTGTACGCGACGGACAGCCATGGACCTGGTGCACAGGAACCGACGCAGACGCCGCAGAAGGGCAGAGCAACACCCAGGGGCAAAGGTGGGGGACAGGAAACATAACCCCCACCCAAGGCAAAATGTATACATGCCCTGTACATACTGTACCTCCAGGGTCTGGTCACTTAGGGGGGGGCGTGTCCACCAAGGCCTGCATCCTGCCACAACGGAAGTGGACGTGGACATGTCCCGTCACCAAAACAATTGTGGTACGCACCGTACCCAGGCCTTAAGAGCGTGGGTACGGGTCGTACCATGCCTACCCCTACATCACCCCAACATTGGGGGTACGGCCCATACCCAGGCCTGAAGAGCGTGGGTACGGGTCATACCACGCCTACCCCTACATCACCCCAACAATGGTGGTACGGCCCGTATCCAGGTCTGAAGAGCGTGGGTACGGGTCGCACCATGCGAACCCCTACGGCACCCCAACAATGGTGGTAAGGCCCGTACCCACGTTCTGTAGGCCTGAGTACGGGCCGTACCACCATTGTTGGGGTGACGTAGGGGTACGCGTGGTGCGACCCGTACCCACGCTCTGAAGGCCTGGGTACGGGCCATACCACCATTGTTGGGGTGACGTAGGGGTACGCGTGGTGCTACCCGTACCCACGCTCTGAAGGCCTGGGTACGGGCCATACCACCATTGTTGGGGTGACGTAGGGGTACGCGTGGTGCTACCCGTACCCACGCTCTGAAGGCCTGGGTACAGGCAGTACCACCATTGTTGGGGTGCCGCGTAGGGGTACGTGTGGTGCGACCCGTACACACGCTCTGAAGGCCTGGGTACGGGCGTACCACCATTGTTGGGGTGCCGTAGGGGTACGCGTGGTGCAACCCGTACCCATGCTCTTCAGGCCTGGGTATGGGCCGTACCACCATTGTTGGGGTGCTGTAGGGGTACGCGTGGTGCAACCCGTACCCACGCTCTGAAGGCCTGGGTACGGGCCGTACCACCATTGTTGGGGTGACATAGGGGTATGCGTGGTGCGGCCCGTACCCACGCTCTGAAGGCCTGGGTATGGTCCGTACCTCTACGGCACCCCAACATTTGGGGTACGGCCCGTACCCAGGCCTTCAGAGCGTGTATGTTGTGCTACGATCCACATCAGTGGACAGAGACATAGGGGTGGGTGCCTATCACTCCCAGCAGTGCCCAGACATATGAGGGGTGGGTGCCTATCACTCCCAGTAGTGCCCAGACATATGAGGGGTAGGTGCAGAGGACTCCCAGCAGTGCCCAGACATATGAGGGGTGGGTGCCTATCACTCCCAGCAGTGCCCAGACATATGAGGGGTGGGTGCCTATCACTCCCAGCAGTGCCCAGACATATGAGGGGTGGGTGCAGAGGACCCCCAGCAGTGCCCAGACATATGAGGGGTGGGTGCAGAGGACCCCCAGCAGTGCCCAGACATATGAGGGGTGGGTGCAGAGGACCCCCAGCAGTGCCCAGACATATGAGGGGTGGGTGCAGAGGACTCCCAGCAGTGCCCAGCCATATGAGGGGTGGGTGCCTATCACTCCCAGCAGTGCCCAGATATATGAGGGGTGGGTGCCTATCACTCCCTGCAGTGCCCAGACATATGAGAGGTGGGTGCAGAGGACTCCCAGCAGTGCCCAGACATTTGAGGGGTGGTTGCCTATCACTCCCAGCAGTGACCAGACATAGGAGGGGTGGGTGCCTATCACTCCCAGCAGTGCCCAGACATATGAGGGGTGGGTGCCTGTCACTCCCAGCAGTGCCCAGACATATGAGGGTTGGGTGCAGAGGACCTCCAGCAGTGCCCAGACATATGAGGGGTGGGTGCAGAGGACCCCCAGCAGTGCTCAGACATATGAGGGGTGGGTGCAGAGGACCCCCAGCAGTGCCCAGACATATGAGGGGTGGGTGCCTATCATTCCCACAGTGCCCAGACATATGAGGGGTGGGTGCCTATCACTCCCAGCAGTTCCCAGACATATGAGGGGTGGGTGCAGAGGACCCCCAGCAGTGCCCAGACAAATGAGGGTTGGGTGCAGAGGACCCCCAGCAATGCCCAGACATATGAGGGGTGGGTGCAGAGGACTCCCAGCAGTGCACAGACATATGAGGGATGGGTGCAGAGGACTCCCAGCAGTGCCCAGACATATGAGGGGTGGGTGCCTATCACTCCCAGCAGTGCCCAGACATATGAGGGGTGGGTGCAGAGGACCCCCAGCAGTGCCCAGACATATGAGGGGTGGGTGCAGAAGACTCCCAGCAGTGCCCAGACATATGAGGGGTGGGTGCCTATCACTCACAGCAGTGCCCAGACATATGAGGGGTGGGTGCCTATCACTCCCAGCAGTGCCCAGACATATGAGGGGTGGGTGCAGAGGACTCCAGCAGTGCCCAGACAAATGAGGGGTGGGTGCCTATCACTCCCAGTAGTGCCCAGACATATGAGGGGTAGGTGCAGAGGACTCCCAGCAGTGCCCAGACATATGAGGGGTGGGTGCCTATCACTCCCAGCAGTGCCCAGACATATGAGGGGTGGGTGCCTATCACTCCCAGCAGTGCCCAGACATATGAGGGGTGGGTGCCTATCACTCCTAGCAGTGCCCAGACATATGAGGGGTGGGTGCAGAAGACTCCCAGCAGTGCCCAGACATGTGAGGGGTGGGTGCCTATCACTCCCAGCAGTGCCCAGACATATGAGGGGTGGGTGCAGAGGACCCCCAGCAGTGGACAGAGACATGGGCGGTGTACATCATCCTCCCATTAGCAAAACTCCATGGGTGCATGAAGGCATCCACAATGTGCGACTATGTTGAGAGTGCCATGACAACACATCACTGACAGCAGTGTCCCACTCCCATGAGGATGAATGTCCTTCCCCCACTGCATGACACACCACATGTGGGTGTGATGACAAATTACACATGCATACCCACCCCTGGTGGTGGCAGCACAATACACACACTGAGATCATGCAACAAGTCTGTATCCTCATGTTAAACCCCACTCAACTAAGAGAGCCTAAGGGAACACACACGGTCACCCACATTCTAGGACTGATAGGAATGTACAGGCACTGGGGCAGCCAACAAGTTGTTGCCTCCCATGGAGGGAAAAGGGTGGAGTACCCACAGATACAATGCCCACAATTGCCAGTCAGGTGCCCAAATACCCTGCAGAACAAGTAACACATGTGTGCTAGGCTGGGAGTACACACATGCATAGTGCGGAAAAGGGACCATGTCCACATAAAGCCATGGCAACATACTCCATACACAAGTACAGTGACTACCAAGGATGGCACAGACGATGCAGGCGGAGACATTGCTGAGCAGGCATGGGCAAAGTTGAAGGGATCCCTCACACAGCAAGGAAATATAGACACAGGTCAGCTCAACAATTGGGAAACTCCCTGCAGGGAAGAAGTCAGGTGCCACAGAGGAAGGAACACTCCTTGGGACAATGTCACCATACAGTAAGAGCTTACATGACCAAAGATTATTTGCAGAGACCTTGTGATGGCACGCAGATACCAGGGTCCTCCCCATGAGCAGCACACTACAACATTGCCCAGACACCTAACACATTATCACCACCCCAACTCAGGGAGCAGCAGCACCAATAGCAATACCAGAAAAGCATTTGTGTGCAAATGAAAAACAAAATGCTTTATTCAGCATAAAAAAAGATAGGATTAGAAATGTACACTATATACAAGGCCCATAGGCCAGTCCATATGCCAATTCCTGGGGGGGGAGGACACATTGGGACACGTCTCCCCTAGCTTGCCTGCACAGTTCAGATTTCCTTTACATCCACGGGGGGCATCATGTGGGGGGAAGGACCAGGCACCGCAGGGACAGGAGGGGCAAGGGTAGGTGTTGTGGGTGCAGGAACGGATGACTCCACCACAGGGGGTGAGGCAGCGCCAAAGGTGGTGGTTAGGATGGCGCTGCACACGGTAGCAAGGTCTCCCAGCGTCTCCCCTGCACCCGAAGGAACCACAGGCCCCAAGGAGGGGGGGGTCAGAGGGATGGGTTGCAGCGCTAATGGGGGAGGGTGTGGACAGGGGGTTCTCACCTCCCCTGCCTGGGGACTTCCTCAACCGCTTGCGGGATGGTGTCACACTGGGGCTGAGGGACTGACTGACCATGAAGGACTCTCTGTCCGACTGTTGGGCAGGGGAGCTAATGGGAGTGGTTTTGGAGGAAGTGGGTCTGCGGACTCCCACTGTGGCTGCGTGGCTGCTGTTTGCCCCCCGACCCAGTGGGTGTGCCTACTTCCCCCTGTGTGTGCGTGACAGGAGGTGTGCGCTTGGCCTTCCCTGTTGGTGTGCTGCCTGTGTCTGGTGGGGTGCGTGCATGGGGATGTCTGGGTGTGCTAGGGACAGGCATGGGTGTGGGAAGTGTGGATGGTGCAGGGGCAGGGGGGGACGGAGCGCTGCAGGAGACCCATTGCTGCCGTCAGTGACGAGTCCATGGACCTCAGCAACATCCGTTGGTCAGACATCGCTGCTGACATGCCCTCCATGTACGACACCATCTGTGTCATCAGTCTGGTGTGGCCATGGAGGACATTAAGCAGCGATGTCTGACCAACCTGCAACTGCTGCAGGATGTCCACAGACTCGGCATTGATGGCAGCAGGGGAGACAGGGGCAGGGGGTGCGGTGCCTGGCACGAAGGAGACATGTTGTCGCCTAGCACGGACAGAAGGGACCCAAGCAAGTGGGAGGGCGGTGATGGGAATGGAGGGGGTGGCGAGAGATGTACTGCTGCTTTCAGCTGTGGGAGCAGCCTCCGCCCCCTCTGGGAGCTCAGCCTCGGACCCGTCAGCATCATAGTCGGTGTTGGGACTGGACAGGTCCTCCGCCTGACTCCCCTCGCCCTCCGTGCCACTTTCTGTGCCAGACTCCCCAGCACTGGTGGCACCGGTGCTGGATCCCTCCTCCACGTCCATGCCGGTGTCTCCCTTGGTGTCCCCCGACGTTGCTGTGGGCAAGGTGAAAAGACAGGAAATAATCAGACACCTGTATACATATGACACATGAGTCCAAACTACATATGTCACTGTGCATAGCATGAAAAGCATCATTTGTAGCATCTACAATACTACGCACATATGTAGGCCCTGCACTACACAGTTGGTTGACCCACCATGCCACTTTGAAACAATGGAGAGCATGACACAGCAGCAAAGAACTTGATATCGAATTATACAGAGAAGCTAGTGTCTGTGGACAGTCGAGCACAGCATCTGGACCACACACCGTTGCCAAAAATGGATGAGCAGGAACCATGTCTTTTAACTTTAACATTAAATACTGCACAACATGACTGGGTCAATACTTGTTGAGTGTCTGTTCCGACTATCATCACACACAGGCCAGACCTGGCAAGGAGACATAAGGTTTGGACATGTAGGCCTTGCCCGCACAAACCCCCCCCTACCTGAGACAATGTGATTGAGACAGAGGAAGGACTTACACCTCTTAATCAGGGATCACAGAAATGGGCTCCATTAAATCCTAATTGCACTCTAACTACCCCTCGTGGGGCTGACCACACATATTATTGACAAACAACCATCATCAGATAGTTGTACACAGACACACAGGCACTGGCCAGTGTGAGGATGCACAAGCCACATTGGGTCACCCTGTACAGTGTACACATGTAGCACACTTTATGTAAATACAAATGAGGCCAGGGTACAATGCCACAGAGGCCAACCTATGCTGAAGACACTGAGAATGTCCACAGTGTTGGATGACACACATGATTCCTAGGAAAAGGTGTCTCAGGGGACTGTAGTGGCCACACTGCTCCATGGTCCTGGATAGATCTGACTGCAACAGGAGCAACCGTCCCCGCACTATGCATATCTCCCCCTCATGCACATCATGTCTGAGGCCACAACATTGGTCATGCATGCTGCAAGGCAGTTCATTTTAAGCCTCACACTCCTATGTTGAGACTCTGCATCAGTGCCAACAATCATGGACCCCCAAATGACTGAACTGGACAGGGCACAGGCAAGGCCCCAACACATGTCACAGACCACCCCCACACATGATGCTGCAAGCATTGGGCACTTGGATTGACTGCCAGCCTAGATTACCTTGTGCAAGAGTGACTACACACAGACCAAGGAACACATGTCAAGGAGGGGAAGGGAGGAAGAACAGGACCGGTTGACTTTGGGGAACAGAATATGCACTGCACATATAAACCCTGGCAGTGTATCCAGGCGAATGAGCACTTCCAAAAGCTGGTGACACACAACAAACACACATGTACCTACCCCCTTCCTGCTGCTGCTTCTCCTGTAACCGCCTATCCATGTCAGGGAAGACCACCGCCAGGACACGCTTCATTTGGTGGGTCAGGCACCGGCACCCGCCGTGTTTGCGTGGAGGTGAGTCCCCCAGCAGGACCCGGGCGATCCTCCTGGTCCAGCACCGGATATCCTGCCAGCGCTTCCTCACCTGGGCCAGGCGCCGACTGCGACCCTCCACCGACCTCACGGCCCTGACGGCCCGCTTCCATATCTCCCCCTTGGCATAGGCGGCTACCTGTGAGGATGACAAAGTGAGACAACATCAATACACCTGCTCCATGTCACAGAGACACACATTAGAACAATTGGGCTTGGTTGAACAGGGCATAGAATGCAGCCAACTCATTGCACCTTTGTCATAGGGACATTATCCTCTGGGGAAGGCCAAATGCACTACGTGGCATTTAAAGTACACAGGTGGCATGAGGGGTGCGACAGAATCAATGATCATAGCTCACACTGTGCATCACAAGCAACACCAGGATTATGGACAGCACCTCAAAGCAGTCACATGCCCAGGCCACTGACGCAACCTCAGCGGAGTACACAGACACACACAGGCACAGGACAATCACCTGCCATTGGCAACTGCGGGTACAAACATCACTCTGCACATGTGCCACTTGACTGGGGGGAGTCACAGGTGTGGGGCTAGCTCAGCACGTCA
Organism: Triturus cristatus; assembly: GCF_964204655.1. Classification (NCBI taxonomy): domain Eukaryota; kingdom Metazoa; phylum Chordata; class Amphibia; order Caudata; family Salamandridae; genus Triturus; species Triturus cristatus. The sequence continues at coordinate 165,238,107 of NC_140585.1, forward strand.
GACATACAGTACGGCTCCCTGCTCACATCAGATGGGTAGGGCATATGCATCCTCCATGCAGCTGGGGTGCAACACTCCACATAGACACTCACCCACATGACAGGGGACTTACACACACACCAATGTCCAGGGGCCGTACACATCATTTGGACACTATCACCACAGGTACACTCAACTCACACACATCTGTGGGTACAGTCATCTGTCACACTGGGGGGACCACAGAATCACATCAGGACTATAGAAACAACATTCCCAAGAGGATTAGCCAGGCTGAATGTGGCATGCACCATGCAGTGATTGTCACAGTAAGCACAATGCAAGTGAGGAGTGCAGATATGAACCACATCAGGCTCTGTATGGGAGACATAAGGCATTCCCCCCCCTGGGACCCACCATGAACAACATTGCATGTCTGTCACACCTGGACACAATGTCAGAAGTGACAGACACAAAAAAGGGGCACAGTCAAAGCTAGTGGAGTCAGCACTCACCTGCTCCCCTGGTCTCCCATACAGGCTGGGGTACTGTGGGAGGATGACGTCCAGCAACGCCTCATTCTCCTCTTGGGTGAATGGCTGGGCCCTCTCCACAGACCTGGACATGGTGCCAGAGGAATCACAAGCAGCAGCAGTGGTGTGGAATGAAAGGTTGTGGAGGCAAGTGCTCTCTCATGGGTCCTGGCTGCCTTATATCTACCTTGCTGGGCTGTTTCATTTACAGGAGTACAGAGTGATTGGTCAATCTCATTTGCATCCTACGTTTCCTCCAATCCCTTTAAACCTACCCCAGTGAGGGCCTTTGCATGGTTCAAAATTTGAGCATGATGTCACGTCAACAACCACTTTGCAACATAGTATATTGTCTCCAACCGACTTTTGCTGGCCACCTGATGCAAACTTTTGAACTGGAAACTCGGTCTCCATGACAACCAGCATGCATTTAGGCCCTTTTACTTGTCCCTCATGTGTCCCCTATGTAATTTCACTATCCACACACAGGTACGTTGCGTTCCACACGTACCCCTAGGGCACCACTACTCCAGTGATACGGTCCGTACACGCGTGTGTAGGGCCCATGGCACTTTGGTAGTGTTGGTGTAGGCGTACACCATTGTGATACGGGCCGTACACGCGTGTGTAGGGCCCGTAGCACCATGGCGTATGCCTACGGCAACACTACCATAGTGCTACGGGCCCTACACACGCTTGTATGGCCCGTAGCACTAGGGTAGTGTTGGCGTAGGCATACGCCATAGTGCTACGGGCTGTATATATGTGGGTACGGACCGTATCTCTATGGCGTACGCCTACGCCAACACTACCCTAGTGCTATGGGCCGTACCCGTGTGTGTAGGGCCCGTAGCACTATGGTAGTGTTGCCGTAGGCATACGCCATAGAGATACGGTCCGTACATACGCGGGAACGGACCGTATCTCAATGGCGTACGCCTACGGCAACACTACCCTAGTGCTACGGGCCGTACCCGCGTATGTACGGCCCGTAGCACTATGGTAGTGTTGCCGTAGGCGTATGCCATAGTGCTACGGCCCGTACATATGGGGGTACGGCCCGTAGCACTATGGCGTACGCCTACCACAACACTACCATAGTGCTACAGGCCCTACACACGCGGGTACGGCCCGTAGCACTAGGGTAGTGTTGGCGTAGGCGTACGCCATAGAGATACGGTCCGTACCCGCATATGTACAGACCAAATCTCTATGGCGTACGCCTATGGCAACACTACCATAGTGCTACGGACCCTACACACGTGGGTACGGCCCGTAGCACTAGGGTAGTGTTGGCGTAGGCGTACGCCATAGTGCTATGGGCCGTACATACGCGGGTACGGACCGTTTCTCTATGGCGTACGCCTACGCCAACACTACCCTAGTGCTACGGGCCGTACCCGCGTGTGTAGGGCCATAGCACTATGGTAGTGTTGCCGTAGGCGTACGCCATAGAGATACGGACCGTACCCGCGTATGTACGGCCAGTAGCTATATGACGTACGCCTACGCCAACACTACCATGGGGATAGGACCAGTGTGTACACGTACGTGTGTACGGTCCGTGCACACACGCGTACTCCTACCCAAACCCCATATAGTGATACGACCGTACACACACCCTCAGAGCGTGTGTACGGTGCGTTTCACAGCTTACACTGGTGATAGGAGGCGCACAGGAAAGGAATGGAGGTGTATGACTCGCAAAAGGATGGACATCAAGTCATTGTCAGTGCAGTGCATCATGTGTAGGGCCTAGGTGTGTCAGGCAGTGAACTGGCACATGTCTCCTCAGGTTTTAACCCAATAGTTGTGTGCTGACCTGTGTACACATGTCACGTGAGATGGGGCACCATGTGGCGCACTTCCCCTTCACACCTTTTACATGTGTCTCACTACCAGAGTGCCACGATATGACTATGTCATGTGTGTGTCATGTGTTCCCATGATCTTGCTGTTGGTGTTCCGTCAACGGCATCTGCTGTAGCTGCATCCAACATGTGTCGGTGTGTAGATGCCCATGTCACACTATTACGTACACCAGGGCACATGTGGAATAACACGTGACGTGTGTCTGTATGCATCTAACAGGGACTTGCGAGCTTAGGACATATCTGCATAGTCTCAATGTCTGTGTGATCATATTTGACATGTACCCCTTTATTGCAAGGTGTGTGGTCTGTCCTTTTTCCATGACATGTGACCTGTGCGTCTAGCTTGCCTGCAGCTGTCTGTATGAGATGACATCCTTCAAATGCACATATGTGGAAGTATGTCACTCCTGTAATGTGTCTGGCTGTTCACTCACACTGGCCCACAGCTACTTTCATGGCATGTCATGTAGACCTTGACTATCCATGTTTGTAGCTGGCTCTTGGTAGGAGTATCACCTGGCTGCCATACGTGTGCAGGATGTTTTGCACAGACCAGACTCTGTATGTGGCATTTGTGTATTAGCTGTTGAACATGTGCTCAGTTCATTGACATTGGTGTAGTAATGTACCCAATCTTCGTTATTCCTTCCAATATTCTGCAGGGCACCGCCTCTCCCCCGACCAATGCCAGACTTGGCTGCCATGAGGGAACGTGACTGCATGCGCCGCTACAGATTCCCCCAACGGTTAATTGTGGACCTGACAAACAGGCTGGCACCACATCTCCAACCACGACACAGTTATCCGACTGCGCTGACCCCCAAGATGAAGGTGATGGCAGCCCTACATTTCTTTGCCACCGGTACGTTTTAATTTACCATAGCTGATGTGGGTGGCATGTCTCAGACCATGTTCAGCCGTGTCCTGCATGATGTTTTGGAAGACATGTTGGAGCACCTGGATGAATTCATCCATTTTCCAAATCGTGAGCAGTTGACAGGTATCAAGGGTGAGTTCTATGCCCTGGGAGGGATGCCCCATGTAATTGGGTCCATTTATGGGACACATGTGGCTTTGGTACCACCACAGGCACAGGAGGTAGCCTTCCGTAACCGTAAACATTACCACTCCATTAATGCCCTTGTGGTGTGTCTTGCTAACATGGTGATTTCCCATGTCTGTGCACGTTTTCCAGGGTCAGCACACGATGCCTACATCATGAGGCGTAGCAGGGTGCCAGAAATGATGCTGCAGCTGCACAACGAACGAGCATGTCTTGTTGGTGAGTATGTGACGGCATCTCCTGACCCACTTCTTTACATGATGTTTCCATGTAGGGGACTCTGGCTATCCCAACATGCCATGGCTGGTGACGCCTCTCCGCAACCCGAGAACAGCTGAAGATCACCGTTACAACCACGCCCATGGGCAGACCAGGCGAGTGATTGAGAGGACGTTTGGCCTCCTGAAGAGCCGATTCCGGTGCCTCCACAAGACCGGCGGGTCCCTCCCATATGCACTGGTGAAGGTCTGCAAAATCTTCCTCGTGTGCTGCATGCTGCACAAAATGGCAGTGGAGAAAGCTGTGCCACTCATCCTGGATCCCGATGAGCAGGAACATCCACCCGTGGAGGATGACGGCCTTGGTCACGAAGCAAGTGAGGAGGAGGAGGAGGACATCCGGAGTCAGCTCATACGCAACTTCTTCTCATAAGGTGAGTCCCTGTGTCTGAGTGTGCATGCTTGGAGCCCTGTGTGGAATGTGTTGCAATGTGTGTGTCCAGCTGACTGTATGCTAAGTGACTTTGAGGTGTGTGCTGATTAAGCCTGGGCAAAGTACTACGCTACGCTCGCGTAGTTTGCGAAGTTCGCGCTACTTCGCACTACGCGAACTGCACGTAGCACAGTGCGAACACGCATAGCGTAGTGTTGCGTAGTGCTGCGGTCATTTTTTGCTTGCTCGGGGTCTTCAACGTCAAGTTGGCGACTGCGAGCAAGCAAAATGACATCCCGGCGAGACTTTTTCCTTGTTTGCGATCAGCAACATCAAGTTGGCGATCGCGAGCATGGAAAATAAACCTCCTGGCGAGATTCACAACGCGAGGAGGTCAGGTTTCTCATTGCGAGTGGTCGCGTATGCTCGCGACTGCTCGCGATGAGAAACTACCAGTTCGCATTGAGAAAGCTGCCGCTCAAGTAAAAATCTACTCGAGTAGCAGAAAACTACAGCTCGCACTGTGCAAGATGCCATTTTCAATGATTGCACAGTGCCGGTTGCTTGTCCGCACTGTGCAATCATTGAAAACGACATCTGGCACAGTGCGAACAAGGTACTACGCAGTTCGCGAAGTGCTACGCGTAGCTCGCGTAGTGCGAACTGCACTTTGCGTAGCTTCGCGAAGTACTACTTCGCGAACTACCCCCAGGCCTAGTGCTGATGTGTCACTCGAGTGCTGATGTCATTCCACACATTTTAGCTGACACACTCAATTGACAACTAGCATGGTGTCAACCTTATTCATTTAGAGTACATGACCATGCATGCGGATGACTATGTTTATCCTTGTGTGTCTGTCATCCCCAGGTAGTTCCGCATGCAGTCTGCTCATGGCATCGTTGTGCTCCTGCCATTCCTTATGAGTAATGCAACGTGTGCTGAATCAGCATTACATGCACGGACATGGTGAAAATTCTCCTTTGGGTAAGGATTCCAGCAAGGCTTTTTGGGTGTGGTAGTTGTTTGTAATGTGTGGGCACTGCTCCTGTGCAGGTTTTTTTACTATGCATACATGTCGACTCACCATGGGGCACATGACATGTGGCATGACTCACATGAATTGATAGTCACACTTTGCAACAGTCATCTGTTATGGGATTGTGGTTTGTGATGAAGGCATCAATGTGTGTACAACTTCCCTCGGAAACATACCGGAGGCTACGGGTGGACATATTGCGGGACATCCCCATATGATGCTCAATGGGGAATTGCAGCCTCTCCGTGTGCAGCAGGGGATGTTTAGCTCAACCCCTTCACTTGTGTGCCAGTACAATGGATTTACAGCATCTCTGGTGCAAAGGGGGTGTCCGGTGTAGGTCCCACATGTTAATCTAATAGACCTGTGAGCCTGTTAATGTTGATGCTTTTCCATAGGTGTGAGCCTGAGTAATAAAGGTGTTCCTCAGCCTCCAAGGTGCCTCATCTCTGTCAATGCAGGTCTCTTGCCACTGTGCATGCGGCATCTCTGGCATGGTTGTCAAGGATTGTGTATATGAGTCTATGTGTAGATTAGCAACCTGCATGCTGTTCTTCATGTATTTGATTCTCTATTGTGCATGATGTCCATGGCTGTGTATGTGTTTTGGCATGTTAGTCCCCCCCATGGGCCGTCAACACCTTCTGGGGTGTGTTTCCTGTGTGCAGCTCGGCCTTCAGTTTCATGATCCGGTGTCAGTCATCTTTGGTGATTGTGCATCCTTTGTCTCTGGGTGTGCCATTGCAAACCGGTAACTCCTTCCTTGACATACACCTGTTGCAGTAGTCCTTTCTGACATCCTAGTCTTTGTGTGGATATTGTGGCATAGTTCCCAGGACATGCCACTGCAGCAAGGGCACACGTAGTTTCCAGATTTGGCAACACACACACATCAAAGGTGCTCCTCCCTCCCTCCCTCAACACATTCATTTGGCTGTCTTCAGCTTGTCTGTGTCACACTTGCGGCCATGCGGTACCAAAGGCTGGACCGTCTGCACATGCAACGTGCACATTGCACGACCCTCAGGTCCTTGCATGACCCACATCACACTACAGTCTGATGTTACAGCCACCCTCCAAGCAAGGTCCATCCACACGTCTCCCGCCTGCTCTCAGGCATGCACTGAGCGCACACACAACACCTTTGCATGATGAGTGTGCAACTCCGACTGCCTACACAGCGCTGCCACACCTTCCAGGACCTGTCACACCCACCAGGTCATGTCCCTACTACTCCCCACCGGCTCTGTACCCCTGCAAGGCCATGGGAGTGGGACTCAAGGCTTTGGCATGTAGTATGCTTTCGCCGTGAGGCACATGTCACAGGTATCATCTCTCAGCATGTCAATCTACAATGTGTCTAGGACCCCCCTATCCACCATCACATGCGCACACGACCTCATCATCAACTCGTATGCCATTGAGAGCCAGGCTCTCCTCACCCTCACCAAGGACGCAGACATTTCCAGTTCCAATATTCAAGATTGCATGGGATCCATAGATGAAAGGCAGAACAGCAGCCACCTGAGGCTGTACTTGTACAGGACTGAGGTCAACATCTGAGGATTGTCCCCTTACAGCTGGGTCAACTGCTTGTGTCCCACCCACAGAAGCCCCACACAGGCACCCAGTGTCCACGCACACAAGATGTTGTGCATCATGGATTGCTTGCTCAAATTTGCCATGGTAATCACCAGCATCTGTACCTCACACTGCAACACCCTCAGCATTATGCACATGATCCCCAGATAGATCCACTCCAAGGTGAGACGGACCATCCCCCAGGTCCACGACAACATCCGTGTCAAATACTGCCCTGCCGTCTACGGAGCAGCCACATACAAAATCCAGGGACACTTGTCCACATCCAGGCTGCATCTGCACACCTCAGCGTCAACATCCCGCGCCCCAGCCACATCACCGTCCAGCAGAGTTAGCTGCAATGGCTCACTGTGTGCTGCAGGATGACCTTCAGACTCCTCACCCACACTCAGGAGGCAGGCCACAACCCTGACCCAAAACCAACCTTGTACCACTGTCATCCGAGACCCCGTAGTGCCATCTCCGTGCATCCAACCTTGACCTGGCCACCATTCTTCTGATCCACTGTACTCCTGCATGCAGGACATAGTTCTCCCACCTGGGAACACATACCTGGGACTCCCTCCCCGGGAACCTCCAAATGAGGCATGACCTCTACGCCTTAATGTTACTCTTCCAAATAGGTGTCTCCTCACAGTTTACCTAGCACCCCCTCAGGAGCTTGAGGCCATCACAGGTGAGTATTGTGCTCCATGTCTGCATTGACTGATAACTTGTGACCCATGTGTGTCCTGTACCAGACTCAGATCCCAGGGTATGGATGGGTGGAGTTGGTTCAACACTCAGGCATAGTTAGACATTTACACACACATATGTTGTGGACTAATGCCAAATGACAGCAACATCTCATGAGAAGAAAAAAAGAATGTATTTTTGGTGGGGTGAGTCTTTTGGTAGAAGTTCACAGGGGGAGATGGCATCCTTGTCAGTTGGAGTCATCAAAGTCCAGACCACAGTGTTGGTCATCATTGGTCAGACTGTGACCAGCAAGTCCATGTGGCAGAGAATGTCATTGGGTGAGGTGCTGCTGTTACGCCAGAGGTCCAGGTGCCAGGCCAGGTGACCTGGGAGATGTTGATGGTCCGCTGACTCTCACGGTCTTTTCCTTGGATGACCCACCTTCCTGGGGGGACCCTCAGATGCAGGCCTTGACGATGTCTGTGATGATCCATTGGACGAATCCTCCTCCTCCTCCCTCCCTGTGGCTGGTGGTGGTCTTCGCTTGGTGGCACAGAGAGGGTTGCCCATGTTGTTGGCGATCCGACGAAGTGAATGGCTCATGTCCGTTTGCACCACCAGGAGCTCAGCCAGTCTTGCCTCCATCCGTCCTTGGTGTTGTTGTTGACTGGCATGTTGCTCGGCCTGCAGGTTCTTCATCTCGTCGAGGGTCTCCTTGATTTGTGTGAGGCTCGACACAACCTGGCTGATGCCCCTGGTGTCACGCCGGTATGTGTCCAGGATGTGGCGCATGTGTGCCATACCGGTTCCCTCAGCTGGCTGGTCAGGTTCCCGCCTTCGCCTGCCTCCACTCCCACCACCCCTGCCCACACGAGCCTGGTCTGCCGTTGTGGGCACATCAGGTCTACGGGACCCCTGAGGGATGGCATTAGCATGGTCGTCTGCCTCCTCCTGGGTGCCCGGAGAACCTTGTCCCTCCTGGTCAGACTGGCTGTGTTGTTCAGTGCGAGCAGGGCTCCTGGGTGTCTCCTGAAATGTGGCAGGAATGTGGGTGGTGGTTGGCACAGATGTACCTGACGCAGGTGCTGCAGGGGCTTGGGCACCAGAGGGGCCAGGTTGGTTGGGGTCATCCACGGAGTGGTGGGAGTCGTCGCTGCCGGTGGGATCATCATCACGCTGAGCCTGGAACTGTGATTGTTCCCCCCCATTGTTGGGGGGAGGTCGATGACGTTGCCCTGTGTGTGAGAGAGAGGCAATGTTAATGCTGTTTCATGCCACATCCATGTTTCATACATATTCAAGTAGTCACAGTTCCTCCAGGTGGTTGGATGTGCCTAGCATTCCTCTCAATGTACACTTGGGGATGGGTATGTTGTGGGGAACAGATTGGTATGTGCTCCTGAGTGTTTGCCAGCAGATTTTTGGCTGGAATGGTTATTTGGCTATGGATTGGTCTTGTTGTGTCACATGTCCATTGTGTGAGTGGGTAAATCCGTTGCCTGCCCCGGGGGTGTGTGCTTGTATGAGGGGGGGTGTGTGACCAGGCCTGCTGTTGGGTGTAGTGTGATTTGTCATTGGGTCTCCCAGGTGATGTGTCTGTCCCCTCATGGTGCATGCTGGCATGACAGTGTGTGTGAGTTCCTGTGCTGGGTATGTGAGCTAGTGGAGTTGTTGTTTGAGTGTACAGTGGTCACAGGAGGGCCTTGTGCTGCCTACAGCAGGGCCAAGTGTCAGCTACCTTGTCAGTACTTTGCCAGTCCCTGTGCATTGGGCATGGTGCATGGGTATGTACCTAGGCCATATGGGCTGTGGGCATTGGTGTTTGGTTCTGAGTTGCACGATGTGTTGTGTGAGCCCCACCCTCCCAGCATCCCGGACATCCAGTCTTGGGTTTGTGGTTGGTGTGGCCTGGGACATGGCATTGCCTTAATTTGTGAATGGGGCATGGAGGCGTTAGTGGCATGAGCGTGGTTTTTGGGTGTGGTTGTGTGCAGTGAGGGCTTGGGGGTAGTTGCGTGCATTTGGTGTATTGTGGTGTGGATGCCATTCCCCCATGTTACGTGAGTTGTTTGTGTACTCACCAGGCTCTTCGACTCCGTGTACTCCCACCGGCGGAAGTGTGGCCATCACCTTCTCCTCCCAGGGATGGTAATGTACAGGTCTCCGGGGCATCCCGCCTCCAGTGAAGTTACTCTGGGCATATTCCTCATTCATTTTCCTCTTGACTGCCCTGAGCAGAAGGTACCACCTGGCTTGGCATTCATGCCTGGTCCTTCGGATGGGCTATGCTGGTCTGTCTGACCAATGTTCCAAACAGCTGTGGCTCAACTCTGATGACTTCGTTGACAAGTAGCTCCAGCTCCGCCATTGTGAACTTTGGATTCTTGTCTGTGGGCATGCTGTGGGGTGTGGGTGTGGATGGTTGTGGGTGTGTGGGTGTGAATGTGACGGTGTGTGTGGGTGAAGGTGAAGAGGGGGTGTTTGTGAAGGAGGTTGTGTGATGGTGTGTCAGTTAAGGTGTATGGGTGCAGTTGTTTGTCTGTGGTGTCTGTGAGCAGTGGGTCTGTTGCAATGGCTCATGGGTTGTGTGTGTGGGCCCTTTTTATTGGTCCATTTGTGGGTGTGGCTGTGTTTGAATTTGTGGTGGGAGTGTTATAAGAGGTGGTTGTGATTTGGGCCTCTGTTTGCCTGTTTGGATGTGTCAGGTCAGTCATAGAGATGTATTTTGTCATGTTGACGTGTTTTGTGGTGTTGTGCGAGTCGAATTGACCCTCCTTGTGCTGTTTTACAGTGTCCTGGTTCTGTACGAGTCTTTTTCACGTAGGTATGGTCCGTACATACGCGATGCTGGGTGAGGGTGCTGGGGTACGGTGTTGGGGTGTGGCACGTACAGGTGCGGGCTGTGCTACGATGTTGGGGTACAGTGCGTACAGGTACGGGGCTGGGGTAAGGTGTTGGGGTACGGTGCGTACAGGTGCAAGGATGTGCTACGGTGTTGGGGTGCAGTGCGTATAGGTGCGGGCTGGGGTAAGGTGTTGGGGTGCGGCGCGTACAGGTGCGGGCTGTGCTACGGTGTTGGGGTACGGTGCGTACAGGTACGGGGCTGGGCTACGGTGTTGGGGTACGGTGCGTACAGGTACGGGGCTGGGCTACGATGTTGGGGTACGGTGCATACAGGTATGGGGCTGGGCTACGATGAGACGGGCCTGAGGTGTGGCACGTATAGGTGGGGGGCTGGGGTACGGTCCTGGGGTACGGGGCGTACAGGTGCGGGGCTGGGAGATGGGCCTGGAGTGCGGAGCGTACAGGTACGGGCTGTGCTACGGTGTTGGAGTGCGGCACGTACAGGTGCGGGCTGTGCTACGGTGTTGGGGTGCAGCGCGTACAGGTGCGGGCTGTGCTATGGTGTTGGGGTACGGTGCGTACAGGTACGGGGCTGAGCTACGGTGTTGGGGTACGGTGCGTACAGGTGCGGGACTGGGAGACGGGCCTGGTGTGCGGCTCGTACAGGTGGGGGGCTGGGGTACGGTCCTGGGGTACGGGGCGTACAGGTGCGGGGCTGGGAGATGGGCCTGGGGTGCGGCCCGTACAGGTGCGGGGCTGTGCTACGTATTCGGGCACAAGTTTACCCGTGTACATGTAGGGTACAGCGTTCGCTCCGTACGGGGCCCTTTACATGCGGTTGTGTATTCGGACGGGCGGTACGGATCGTACTTGCGCGCTCGGACTTCTGTTTTACGATTTGCACGTAAAAATGTCCGGCTCCCCATCGGACACTTTTCCTGACGCTATTCAGACGTAAATATTTACGGCTCCCTCTCGATCATTTTCCCGATGTCATTCGTATGTATTTTTCACGTAAGAATCGTACTTCGCCGTTTGTACGGTACTTGTACGATTCGTAGGTAAAAAAATACGGATACGAGTCGGACAGTAAATTTTTTTAACGGATCGGAATCGGCACCATAATGTCGAAAAGAGAAACAACTCTACGAGTGTGGTCCGTTGTTCCTTTGCCAGGGATAAACCCATGTTGCCCTGGGGAGACCAGATGTCCTATGACCCGCCCTAGCCTAATGGCCAGGATTTTTTAATAGATTTTAATATCTGAGTTTATCAAGGAGATCGGGCGGTAGGACGATCGATTCTCCAACGGTTTCCCTTTCTTAGGAAAGATGACTATAGTAGTCTCTTTCCAAGACTCAGGGGGGGCTCCGCTATATTGTACCCCCTTAAACAAGTCTAAAAGCAGAGGTGTAATGGATGACCCCAAGATTTTATAACCCTCAAGGGGTATGCTATCGGGGCCTGCCGCCTTTCGTGATGCCAGCGTTAACAATGCGAGTTGGACTTCTTCGGCTGTAATTTCCATCTCTAACTCCTCTCGCATGGATCCGGCCATCCTTTCACCTAAAATATTACTTGGGAACAACCCTGCCATACCTTGGGAGACCTCTTCTCGAGTTTTATTAATGTCATCTTGATAGAGAGCCTGATAGTATTTTTGGAACTCCCTAATTATATCTTTCGGATCTGTATAGACTTGACCCTCGATTTTAATCGACGATATGGCACTTAATACTGTCTTCTGCCTAGTGCCTAACGCTAACCTCTGACCGACTTGTTCTCCGGTTTCATAAACATTATTACGGTGCGACTGATATTCCTCAGCTGATTTCTGATTTAACCAATTGGTGACCTCTGCTTTTAGTGCGATAATTCGATACTGAGTTAGATCTCCCTCCAGCCCCTGTGCTATTTGCATAGTGTGCTCTTCTTCGGCACTAGCTAGTTGTCTTTTTAATTCCTGCAGATTTCTAGACCTAGTAACAAAAGAGATAGTCTCGCCATGGAGGGCAGCCTTAAAGGTGTCCCACACCACCCCCCTACTAGCACTGAACCTATTTATATCAAAAAATTCCTGTGTCCACTTTTTCATAAGAGTGATATATTCACTATTCACAAGAAGTTTCCCATCAAAGGTCCACCTACTCCGTGGTTTTTTAAAGCTAGCTATTTCGAGCTCTAAAATCAGGGGATTGTGATCAGAAATTATTTTAGGAAGTTTCTTAATGCTGGCTAACACGGTGTGATCCCTTGTGCTGAAAAAGTAATCAATCCTGACGTATTTTTGATGTGGACAAGAGAAGTACGTATACCCAGGATTGTTAGGGAGCTTGGAGGTCCAAATATCTACCAGGCCATGACTAATTTTTAAAGAGTTAAATGCCCTATAAACTCTGGGCTTCCGACCCGTGTATACCCCTGGCCCGTAGTCCAAAGAAATATTCAAATCCCCACAAAAAATCAAAGGGGTTGGCCAGGTAGCAAGCTCCACTTCTATCTCCTCAAAGATCTGAGGATCATCCTGATTAGGGCCATAGACTGCACAGAGCGTGCCACCCATAGCTAATTCGATAATTGCCCATCTACTCAGTGTATCCAATAATTTCCGTTTAGCCATTCCCAGAGTAGCTTTTGCTAGGATAGCCAACCCCCGAATATTAGATGTCTGGGTGGTACATGCCAGCAGATTATATCCTGTTATTCTTAAAACTTCTCTTTTCCCCCACGGAATGTGTGTCTCCTGCAGACAAATTATATCAGTAGGGTTCAGTTTAATAAATTCAGCATACCTTGCCCTCTTAGCCCGATCATTCAACCCAGCAACATTCCATGAACAGATTGTTATCTTCCCCATCTTAGGTTAGAACCATATTCCTGAAGTCCTCCGCAAAACTTTCTCAACCTCATTCCATTATTAAACTCTTGCATCCCCTTACGCCAATGATTTATCCCTCTTATTTGCCCCCGTACTTGATAGTGATTTCTGGATATGCTTTTTTCCCTCCCTCCTTTTGCCCCTCCACCTTCTCCTCCCCCCCCTCTTGGTTCCCCCCAACCCCCCCTCCCCAATAAGGGCAGACAGACTCAATCCTGAGTCTGAACATGATGGATATGCTGCACGATTGAGTGCTGTGGGCCTTATTCTAGGAACTGTAAAAAAAACAAAAAACAAACGCTGGGACTACAATTGTAGATTACTTTTCTTGTAACTTTTATCTGCGATTTTTTTACTATGTATTCCATCCAGGTACTCTCTGGCCTTTATTTCAGACATGAAGAAACTTGCTTGGCCATCAAAAATTACTTTTAAACAGGCTGGATTGTTTAAAAAGGCCTGAGCCTTTTTGTCCTGAAACGGTTTGATAAGCTGCCATAGTCGCCACCGCCTTTCGACAGTGGAATGGCAAAAGTCCGGGCGGACAAAGTTAGAGATCTCGTTGCGGGTTCTTTTAGAATCAGGTCGCGCTTTTTCGAACACTGCCTGGCGTAACAAAAAATTGACGAAATAGACCAGGATGGCCCGGGGTAAGGCACCTGTTTTTATAGGCAGTTTCTGGAAAAAAGGGACCCGATGAGCACGCTGGATCTCGAGAGCCCAGTTCCTGCTGAAGCCAAAGCTATTGATTCCCAAGAGGACTCATTAGCAAAAATAGACACAATTTCCTCATATATCCAAAATATTCATCGAGATATGGCTTCATTATCGATGCGAGATGCTGACAATAAGATTAGGATTCGTGATAATACTACAGCCACAGCTATGGCTCCCATGCCTACTTAGGTTGCTTCTCTCCAATGTTCCCTACTTGATTTGGAAAACAGAAATCAACAGTATATCTACGCATATGTAATGTTCCTGAAGGAGTCGAAAGCCAGAGTTGTCGTCTTTTCCTGGAAAATCTTCTCCCTAAGCTATTAAATATTAACTTTCCTGAGCGCTTTGAGATTGATAAATTCCACGGAACACCTTCAATTCGTAAACCCCATCAAGTCACACAACGACAAATCATTTTTAAAGTTCTGAGGCATCATCATCTCCTTCTTCTGTCCGAGTGATCCCTTCTCTCCTAATTGAAGGAAACAAAGTCTTTATTCACCAGAACTTTGCAAAAGAGACTGTTCAAATACGACGGCAATTTTCAGATTTATGTCCATGTTTGCGAGAAGCTGGCTACAAATATGGTCTTTTTGACCCTGCGGTCATGCGCATCTGGAAAAATGACATTTCAAAGTCTTTCTCAGCTCCTGCAGATTTAATGAGATTCTTGTATCAACATAATCCTGCTCTCATTGACTCTCAACCTTCTGGGTCTGCGGGCTGACAATAATAATCTTTTCTGCCCCCTCACGTTAGGTTGTTTTTCACTTTTTTTTTGCAGGTCCATTTTAATGGTGGTTTTCTTGCTTCGTACCTCCGTCTCCAATGTTCTATTGGCATTAGGTCTCAGTGACTGACCTCGTTTCATGTTGTTTGCCTTGTTTTGTCTTTTTTATATGGGCTTCTGTCTTGCTCTCGTTTTCCTTCCCTGTTACTTCTCTTCTCTATAGGAAAATATGGCTAGGCCACAAAAGTTAATTGTTGCTTCATTAAATGTGAAAGGTCCCAGTTAAGCGGCGTACATTTTTTTAATATTTACACAAGTCTAAGGTTGATATTTGTTTTGTTCAAGAAACTCATTTTAATGATAAAATATTGCATACTATATCTAAAGTTGGGTAGGGCTTATAGTTTCATCTCCTGCTGCCAAACGTAAAAATGGAGTAACTATATTTTTCTCACACAACTCGTGTACAAATTTTGTCACATCATCATGACGCAGATGGTAGATTTGTTGCTGCACAAGTTCTTATTGGCAAACTTACTTTAAATTTGGTTAATACTTATGCCCCTACCTCTGATGACCCTGCGTTTTGGTCCTATGTCTCTGCTGGAACACTCAAAATTGGTAATGCGTCCCTTATAATGGGTGGTGATATTAATCTTATCAGACATCCTTTGTTGGACCGGTCTTCTGTTTTTAAGTTCCAGCCTAACAAGGCATTCTTTGCTTTGAAATCTTTTCTTTCTGTTACTAAATTGGTAGATTTCTGGGAGTGGAACACCCTACAGACAAAGATTTTACTTGTCATTCTAATGATCATTCTTCTTTTTCTAGAATTGATTATTTATTATCCTCACGTAATTTATGTCACATGATTAGTGAATCAGTTATGCTTTCAGTCCATGCTTTAATCTCTTTTTCCTATCTATTTCCGATCCTCCAACTCATAATAAAAGTCCCACCAATTCTAAAAAAATGGCCTCAGCTATTACTGATTATTTTTTTAATAATAAGTCTTGTGACACCTCCAAAATTATACATTGGGATGCTTTTAAATCTTAAATCTGTGGAGTTTCTATTTCTAATATGGCACACGAAAATACATCGTTTTATTCCTGCCTCAATGAATTAGAGACACAGATTGCAGCAGTGGAACAACTTTTTATTACATCTAGAGATCCTTCCGCAGCCACCAAGATCATCTGCGGCGTACCCCAAGGTTCCTCACTCTTTAACGTCTACATGAGCCCCCTCGCAGCCATCGCACGCAACCACGACCTCAACATCATCTCCTACGCTGATGACACCCAGCTGATCTTCTCCCTCGCCAAAGACCCCGCCACCGCCAAAACCAGTCGCCAGGAAGGAATGAAAGACGTCGCAGAATGGATGAAGCTCAGCCGTCTGAAACTGAACTCAGACAAGACAGAGGTCCTCATCCTTGGACCATCTCCCTCTGCCTGGGACAACTCCTGATGGCCCTCTGCACTGGGCACCGCCCCCGAACCCACGGACCACGCACGCAACCTGGGCTTCATCCTGGACTCCTCCCTCACAATGACCAAGCAAGTCAACGCCGTATCATCTTCCTGCTTCAACACCCTTCGCATGCTCTGTAAGATCTTTCGGTGGATCCCCACCGGAACCAGAAAGGCGGTCACCCAGGCCCTCGTCACAACCCGACTAGACTACGGGAACGCCCTCTACGCTGGAACCACAGCCAAACTACAGAAAAGACTCCAGAGCATACAGAACGCATCCGCACGACTCATCCTGGACATACCTCGACACAGCCACATCTCTGCCCACCTGAGAGACCTGCACTGGCTCCCCGTCAGCAAGAGGATCACGTTCAGGCTCCTCACCCATGCACACAAAGCTCTCCACAACATGGGCCCGAATACCTCAACAACCGCCTCACGTTCTACACACCTACCTGCCAGCTCCGCTCCGCCAGCCACGCCCTCGCCACCGTCCCTCGGATTCGGCGAACCACCACTGGAGGAAGATCCTTCTCCTACCTGGCTGCCAAGACGTGGAACTCCCTCCCCACCCACCTACAACTTACCAAGGACCATCTCTCCTTCAAGAAGCACCTCAAGACCTGGCTATTCGAGCAGTAGCAGCTCCCCCCCAGCACCTTGAGACCCTCACGGGTGAGTAGCGCGCTCTATAAATGTTCATGATTGATTGATTGATTGCCTGCTAGGTCGCTCCCCAGCCACCGCGCTGCCCCCCTGAGTGCCGCTCTGGTTCGCCCGCTACCTGATCCTGACTCCCACTCCCTGCTCACCCGATCGCTGATTCCCGGCCGATTCCCCCTGCTCCCCTGCAGCCCCGTCCCCCGAGCATTCCATTCACCACCTCGCTCCCGCCTCCCAGCTGCCCCTCCCTCCCTCAGCCCCTCTTATGGAGGCCGCGCAGCGGCCATGCAGCAGACGCGCGCAGCGGGTGCACCTCCGGTGCGCCGAAGGCGTGCCAAAGGCAAGCCCGTTTGCGCCCGTCCGCGCCTGGACCACGCCCAGCGCCAGAACCCCTGGACCCCACGCTCGCCACGACGCCAGACTCAGATACGACGCCGACTCCCTCCACGCACTCAACGCCGGCCGACACAACACCTGCTTCCAGGCTGCCCCGAAACAGACCCACGGACCCTTCTCCTGCCGCACCTGCAGCTTCACCTGCGACAGACCCACCAAACCTCCAAGAACTGGACTCAACCACCTCCGCTGCATTCTACTCAACACCCGCACCGCACGAAAAAAAAACGCCGTCGAGCTCTGGGACCTGCTCCACACCTTCGCCCCAGACGTGGCCTTCCTCACCGAGACCTGGTGGAGCGACTCCTCTGCACCCGACATCGCCATAGCCATCCCGGAAGGCTACAAGATCACCCGCAGGGACCGCGCCAATGGAATCGGAGGAGGAATAGCCATCATCTACAAGTCCACCCTCAAGGTCACCACCCACACAGACGACACCCTCAACACCGCCGAACACCTGCACTTCCGGATCCACACCGACCCCAACACCACCCTCAGAGGAACCCTCATCTACAGACCCCCAGGACCACGAGCACAGTTCAGCGACTCCATCGCCGACCTCGCCAGCACCCACGCACTCGCCCCCACGGACTACATCCTCCTCGGGGACCTGAATTTCCACCTCGAGAACAACAACAATGCCAACTCCGCCACTCTGAAAGAAAACCTCGCCAACCTCGGCCTCAGACAACTCGTCACCGCACCCACCCACGCCGCAGGCCACACGCTGGATGCCGTCTTCTCCACAAGCACCCACGTCACCTTCGACCACACCTCCGAACCCCACTGGACCGACCACCACTGCATCCACTTCACCTTCAAAAAACCAACCACGCACCATCGCACCCAACAGCTGCCGCGCCGCTGCTGGAACAAAGTCACCGAAGACCAACTGATCACCACCCTCGCCCAGAACCCACCTATCAACCCCACCTGCCCCAACGCCGCAGCCCGCAACCTCAGACAGTGGATCGACGACTGCGCCAACACCCTCGCCCCACTCAAGAGACCATCCAGCAGCCACGCCAGCAGGAGAGCCACCTGGTTTACCGACGAGCTCCTGACCTCCAAACGCGCCTGCCAGAGAAGAAATGGCTCCACAAACGAACGCCAGAAAACCTCGCAGTGCACAAGGATGCCACCCACAGACATCACCACCTCATCAGACTTGCCAAGAGATCCTCCTTCAAAGTCCACCTGGATAACAACGAACACGACAGCAAAGAGCTCTTCCGCATCATGAAAGAACTCCCCAATCCCGACGCCAGCGCCAACGACATCCCGCCCTCACAAGAACTGTGCGACTCACTGGCCATCTTCTTCCACTGCAAGATCACTGACATCCACGACAGCTTCAACTCCACGACCGCACCAACGATGCACGACTCCTCCCACCCCGCGATCACCAACAGCGCCAACCGCCTGACCTCCTGGGCCAACACCAACGACGACGAGACACGCAAGATCATGAACTTCATCCACTCAGGATCTCCGTCAGACCCATGCCCACACCACGTATTCAACAAAGCAGACGCGGCCATCGCACCCCAACTACGGAAGGTCATCAACATCTCCTTCGAAAAAGCGACATTTCCGGAAAGCTGGAAGCACGCTGAAATCAACGCCCTCCTCAAAAAGCCCAAGGCGGTCCCCACGGACCTCAAGAACTTCCGACCCATCTCCCTGCTCCCGTTCCTGGCAAAGGTCATCGAGAAAATCATCAACATTCAACTGACCCGCCACCTCGAAGACAACAACATCCTGGACCCGTCCCAATCCGGATTCAGAGGTAACCACAGCACCGAGACAGCCCTCATCGCCGCCACAGATGACATCAGACGCCAACTGGACAACGGCGAAACATCAGCCCTCATCCTCCTGGACCTGTCAGCCGCATTTGACACGGTCTGCCACCGCACGCTACAGACACGCCTCCAAGAAGCCGGAATCCAAGAGAAGGCCCTTGACTGGACCACGTCCTTCCTCTCCGGCAGAACACAGAGCGTCCGCCTCCCACCTTTCCGGTCAAAAGCCGACATCATCTGCGGCTTCCCCCAGAGCTCATCCCTCAGCCCGACGCTGTTCAACATCTACATGGCCCCCCTCGCACAAGTGGCCCGCCACCACAACCTCAACACCGATGACACCCAGCGCATCCTCTCCCTCACCAAGGACCCTCACACCACCAAAACCAACATTCACGAGGGCATGAAGGCCATCGCCGTCTGGATGAGGAGCAGCCGTCTGAAACTGAACTCGGACAAGACGGAGGTCCTCATCCTCGGACCCACCCCCTCAGCCTGGGATGACTCCTGGTGGCCAACCGCCCTGGGGACAGCACCGATACCAACTGACCACGCATGCAACCTAGGATTCATCCTCGACTCCTCCCTCTCCATGTCCAAGCAAGTCAACGCCGTCTCCTCCTCCTGCTACAACACTCTACGCATGGTCCGCCGGATCTACAAATGGATCCCAACCGAAACAAGAAGAACAGTGACACAGGCCCTCGTCAGCAGCAGAATGGACTACGGCAACGGACTCTACACAGGAATCCCAGCCAAACACCAACAGCGGCTACAACACATCCAAAACGCCTCCGCCCGACTGATCGTCAACGCCCCCCGCCGCAGCCACATCACCCCCGTCCTTAGAGACCTGCACTGGCTCCCCATCGACAAGAGGATCCCCTTAAAGCTCCTCACCCACGCACACAAAGCACTCCACAACGCCAGACCAGCCTACCTGAACAGCAGACTCAGCTTCTACACCCCCACCCGTAAGCTCTGCTCCACCAACCTCGCCCTCGCAGATGTCCCCCGCATCCAATGTACGATTGCCGGCGGCAGATCCTTCTCTTACCTCGCCGCCAAAACCTGGAACACCCTCCGAACCCACCTACGACAGACCCAAGACCTACTCGCCTTCAGAAGATTCCTCAAGACCTGGCTCTTTGAGCAGTAGCGGCACCCACCCCTCAGCGCCTTGGGACCCTCACGGGTAAGTAGCGCACTTTACAAGTACCCTGATTGATTGATTGATTGATTGATTGATTGATTGATTGATTGATTGATTGAACTTCAGAAATACCGCACCGCTACGAATATAATTGTATGCTTAGTAAACATGCAGGCTTACTTAGCTCAAAAGAAAAGTCAAATTTGTATTGTATTTACTCCAATAAATCGGGTCGCTAACTAGCTAATTATCTGCATCTCAAACGTGAAAGAGTTCAAATTCCAGCTATCATGGCCAATAAAGGTACACTGGTGACGGAGGTTGAGGACATACTGAAAGAGTTTCTTTCACTACTCTTCTTTATATCACAAACCTCTTACACCCAACAACAGTGTTATCAGTGATTTTCTTAATTCCTGTCGATTGCCTCAGTTTTCTGATAATGATAATGATAGAGCTACCCTAGAGAACCGTATTGACATTAAAAAATATTCTACAGGTTTAATGGTTTAAATTCCCCCAAAACCTCCTAGCCCAGACGGAATTCTGGCCGAATTCTATGAATGCTTCCAGGACCAATTTGCCCCTTTTTTTACTTTCCCTTTTTACGGAGTTTCAGCATACTTCTATGATGGGGGATCCTTTAATGAAGCCACTCTAATTGTTCTTCCCAAGTCTAATAAAGATCATACTTTAGTCTCCTATTTGCGGCCCTTATCTTTAATCAATCAGGACTGTAAAATGTATGCAAACGTTTTAGCAAATAGACTTTTGGTAAGTGTTCCCCTATTTTTGCCAACTCTAAAGTTGCCCTTTTATCATTTGATAATAGTTTTTCTATTAATTTGTCTTCCACTAAAAAAATGTCTCTTTGGTTCAATCCTAAACTCCAATATCACAAACATATTTCTTTTTGGAAACTATGGATTACTGCTGATATTTACTTTGTTGCAGTTTTCTGTCAATATGATATGTTTTACACATTTGATGTTATTCAAACAACTTATCAGCAGCCATTATCTGAGCTGCCTAAATATAGACTGTTATGCTTATCCCCAAATACTTTCGATGTCTCAGTCCTCTGGCATTAAATTTTGTATTTCTCTGTCCAGCCATTCGGGATCTAAAGTATATAAAAACCTTACCACTTCAAATTTCTCTTTTTCATAGTTGAATCAAAAATGGTCACCACACTTACACATTCATTCACTTAGTATAAACTAGAAGGACATCTGGAATTCCAACATAGCTAATTATCTTCCGGCCACCCTTATACAATCTAATATTTACTACTCTATCATTGGACTCCTGATAAACTATTTAAAGCTAAACTCCTAGACACTCCAAATTGTTGGCACTGTCAATCTGTAACTGGTGACCTACAAAACTTATGTTTCAATTGTCCTATCATACATCAGTTTTTATTACAAAGGCATCTTATTACCCATGATCCTTGAGATCCAAGCAGCTTTATCATTTCAGGTTGTAATTGTTAAATCCTCACTCTTTAAATCCATTTTATCCGCTATGGATTGTAAATTATTGGATTTCCTTATTTCTACTGCAATAAAATCTTTTACTTGTAGTTGGAAAGATGCTACTTCACTTTCGGTTAATGCATGGTGGGAATGGATTATTTTTCTAAGACGTGGGCAATGCTTTTATCCACACTCTCATAAAGACCCCTCTTCCTCTAGACCTAGTATTTGGTTTAGTTTAGATTCTTACATCAGTACATATTCCACAATTTAGGAAACTTATTTCAATTTGTATAAATTAATCTTTGCTTACTGTAGCCCTTTTATGTTTCATTTTGTTCTTTATATTGTATTTGTACTATTCTATAATGTTGATATAGTTATTTTATTTTTCTTATATATTGTAGTATGTTCCTATATTTTATGATTCAGATTTTTGTATTGTGTTTTATATCTTTGCAAACTTCTTCAGTAAAACGTTTTGAACACAAAAAAAAGAAACACATGCCTTTGGGTAAATGTGTTTTATTGGGACCAAGTTCCTCACACCTGTTTGTGGTGTGATTGCCTATCTGTGGGACCAATCAGGGTTTTCCCTGGGTGTGTGTTTTTCCTTTGGTTAAGTGTAACTGCATCTGTGACCTGTCAAACGGTAGGATTGGATCGCAGGGCCTGTCTGACCACATAGCTTTGGCTAGGGGCTGATGGCTGTTGGCTGAATCCGACACCAATGATAAGAATTTGTTAAAATTTATATCATTTTTACCTACACCCTCAGTGTTGTGCGTATATTTGTCATAGAGTACATTGATATTGTATCTACTGGTATCGACATTATTATGTGAGCACATTTTATGGCGTACATCGACTTTGCATTTATTGGTAATGTTGTAGTCGGGCCTGAATATATAAGAATGTGTAATGACGTATTCACGGATATTAACATTTTCCCCTCTAGTTGAATTTGTGATGACTTCATCCCTCTCATGTGTCATGACAATTACATTATTTGAGTCAATTTGAGCCTGTGTGTGCTGCTTTAGTGTCTGTTATCCTTCTCTACGTATGTGCATAGTACCTAATTTGAGGACTGGGTTTTTACAGCAGGAGACCCCCATTTGAAGGAAACACAACAGTAGTACACCAACGAAAACTGGAAGTAGTGACATGAATAGTTTAGATACCCTTAGGGGGTTCCAAGAAAAAATAATATGAAATTGTTCCTTCTCTGGGGCACCTCCCTCCTTCCTCATGTCAGCTTGTAGACAATGCAGTTCCTGGATGGCAAGAGCAAGAGTTATATTCTCAAGGTCATTTCCAGGGCAAATGTACAACAGGAGGCCCCAATATTGGCACACACCCCACCTTCCATTGTGGTCATCAAGTCCAACATGTACTCAAGTTGCAACAACATAGGGAGGATTGCTCTCAGTTCTGCCTTGATAACATTGAGGCTGGGCTCAGTGTTGTTAATAATTTTTAACATCTCCCACCTAGCTATTTGTAACCAGCGGGCGTTCACCTTTGTTTGCATTGGGATGAAGTGTATGGATCCGTCTGAGTTTACTTGAGTCTCTGAAAACAGTCTAAATTCTTCTGGAAGTCCTTGTACTGAACCCAGACCAAATATTCAGCAGTTCTTCCTCGAGCTTGATGCAACAGAGTTGTTTTCCTCTGTAGTGAATTTTGAGAGAACTCAGCCAGATCTTCACCAGGTATGACCAGCTTTGGGGTGTATATGGTCATGAGGTTGCCGAGGTCCGCCATCCAGGGATGAGCTGGGTGTAGGCAAGCTCACCACACTGCCATTAGAAATCCATCAACGTGGAGGTGCCCCATTTCAGGTCCAGTATACACAGTACTACTTCATAGTTCTTGTTATAACCAAGTGGTATGGTTCCTTTGCTTCTAAAACATGAGAACTACAATGTAAGTGTCCATACAATTAGGGATTGCCCCTTCCCCTCCAACCATGTGTACCTACTAATTTCGGTATCCCAGATTTCCTGGTAAGGAGTGTCTATATTGGCATGTGATCATGAGAATAATTTCTCCTAGCATGATCAAGGTGAGTGGCCCCACACTGGAATTCCATTTCCGGGGTCCATTTATCATTGAAAATGTGTCCTCAATTATGTTAGGAGCCACCCTGGAGCAGCAGATGTAGGCGGAAGCGGACATATTTGTGCACTGATGTAGTGGTCTTGCTACCTCCAAGAACCTCTTTTGTAAGAAGTCCCGGTACCAGAGAGTGTCCTCCGCTATAGTGCCCCTTCGGCGCATACTGTCTACCTTGGCTTGGATGTTGCTTGGTTTGGTAGAAATATAAAGTGCTGTGGGGTTGGTCTTGTACTGGGTGATTTTTATTATTGTTCAACTGGGTTCTACTCTATTGGGCTAAATCTTGGTCCTGATCCTTCATAGATACAAGTGAATGAGGGATTTTGCTTTTTGGGCTATCTCTTGGGACAAGTAAAGCCTATCTGCGCCTACAGCAAAGAGTATCAGCAAACTAGGGTAACATGACCTGTATGGGGTTTAAGTGTCCATAGCGGTCATATGATGATAAAAGGTGTTGTTTAGGTGGTCGCTGTTTAGTGCTTGAGTAATACTAACGTTTGTTTCAGTATAGATGTAAGTGAGGTGAAAGAGGTCCCTGCACATGGGTTGCAAGAATGTCAAAGTAGATTTCATGAGACTGCGCATATTTTTAGCTCTTAAGGAGTGCACCCCAGCTAAACAGAGCATTTACAAGTATACTGAAACACATATCTTTAAAATCATTCATAGAGCAAAAAGAGTGTTTTTATAAAAGAGGTTGTTGTAAAGTCAATTTGTTGGCTGTATTCTTGAGTGGTTGGCCTTATTGAAGTCCTTTTGGAAGCTTTTATCGAAGGAGAAGCTGACCGCAGCAATGTTGATGCACATGTTGCTTGATTGCAGACCTGCAGGATAAGAGCTGTGGGTTGTAGATTAGCTTGGTAAAAGCGCATCAATGGGCATTTTTTTTTTAATTCCTGCATTTACTTCTTACAGATAACCTCTATGGCTCCTCTGTGAGCCATATTTTCTAGTGCGGTACTCAAAGGACGTGATGGCATTTTTAGGTAATCGTGAGTTTAGGCTAATTTAGTGCAAATTATACTATGGTTTCACATCTCTCCTTATGGTGGGTTTGGGTAATTTTCCTCTGGGCTGCTCTGTTCAGTGGCATGTTTAACCGGTGTGGGGGTATCCTTTTGACCTGCATGGGCTATGTGCAACTGCAAGGGAAAGTGGATGTTTAATTTTTAGGTTGATATTTCCATTGACACGTGCACGTTCCTCAGGTCTCTGCACCTGCTCTGTAATAAGAGTTGGTCTAATGGGGCTAGGTTGGTGGGTTACGCCCTCCTTCTGGAATGTTTGTGGATTTTGGGCTACTTAGGACTAAAAAGTCAAGGTCCCATTCAAGGTTTACCTTTGGTTTGGGCAATGCTGCTTCTAAAACAGCATATAGGAGTGAGTCAGGGGGGGTCGTTCATGGCTCCCATAGGGTCCTGCAGAGGGATGGCTGGAATCCTGTTTGTTTAATATGTTTTCGCCAAGAGTCTGGGGTGCTGCTGGGATTCGTGTGATCAGCACCAAAGTGGGTAACGCTAATGGACTTGATGGATTTTTCGCTATTGACTGGGGTAGTGTGGTAGTTCTTTTTAGAAGTTTTGAGGATGACCCTACCCTTACAAAGTGAGAAAACTGGCTCCCGTCACTGGATAATTTGCCTCAATTTGGAACTATAGGAGGGCCTCCATTAGATGGAAACCCTGCGGTTGCTGAGACTTATATAGCTTGCCCAAGACTGGACTTGGACTTCTGGACCTGGATACTGGTTTGTATGCACCAGGTAGGGGCCGCCTTGCTCCCTCATCAGACTGCCTTCCTCCGTGGGTGTGGTCAGTCAACCCTGCTCCGGGGGATCAACAGCAAAGGGAGTCCGGTCCCCTGCGAGCACTTGGATGGTGTATTCTGGAGTGACCTCCAAATCAACCTATTATTTTGCAGCCTACAAATATGCTGCGGATGCAGGTAAGGAAATGTTTCTGAACATGGATATGTAGGGGATTCATCCTGTTTGTGGGTGGCCTGTGATACTGCATGTTTGTATTCTGTGATTGTGTAAAGGCGTTGCGTCCCCAAACCTTCCCGATCTACAGTTGTGGCCCTGTCCTTGCTGGGCGGGGCTCCTGTCTGCTGTGACTATTGCCATGTGCTCTGCCAACCATCTGGTCCCTTCTGTCGGAGGGCACTGGTTGTCTGATTTTCCTGGGGCTGATTGTACGATGGTGTTGCTCAGGGCATGATTTTGTGGCTGGGTATTTTCTGGGGCTGTCCTCGGACTATTAATTTCTTCTTGTGGTATGCTCTTAGGAGACAATAGTTAGTTCTGTGTTTTTTTCAGTAACACTTGTGGCATTCTCTGGTAACTGGAGGCTGCAGGTCTTGTTGCCCTTTGGTGCAGACATTCTGTTGGATCCCAGTGGGGTTCCGTGGTTGAGTCTTGTTCTGGCAGGGCACCATTTGCACACTTGTGGTTGCCATGGTCCTTTTAAGGGTGATCTTGCCCGTTCTTTGTTCACTACAAGGGATCCAATGAGTGGGTGATGGGGACTTTAGCCTGCCATTATAGGCTCCAGGACTTTTCCCATGTGGCAAGTGGGGATAATTCCTTGGGGTTTCGCCCTGCCAGTCAGGCATACCAAATTTCAAGTAGGGGTAATTCGCCATAATAGCAAGTAGGGGGCCTCTGGTTCAGGAAACACATCACTCAGCATGGGGCAATTTTTTCTGCGCCACTTCTCCCCTCAAGGATGTGGTGGGGTGGTGACAGAGGCTGAACTAGGTAAACCTGGGACTGCACGTGGACTGGTGGCTACCGCCATTGTCCCTATGCACCTTGGGCCGGCTAGCGGCCTAACCTTAGGGAATTCGATGGGCATGTGTGTTGTGGTCCTGAGTCTCCTGCTCCTTGCGCACCTCATATGCTAGTCTTTGGGCTGCTTCCACCAAGAGCCAGTGTGTTGGACCTGCCCACTGCTGAGCTAACCAGCATAGCTCTAACAGGCTTCCCTTATAATCCAGGGCTTCCCCCATGAAGGGGGCTCGACAGACTGGGATCATACTGGCTGGCGTCCATGTGGCATGAAAGTGGTTTGCTGGCTTGTGTGCTGGAGGGAGTTTCCATGGGAGGACCAGGCTATAATCCCATACTGACTGAATTGGATGGATATTTTTAACTTGGAAAATAGGTCCCGTCCTAGTGTATTGATTGGGGAGGAAGGGTATTACAGCAATTGTTCCTTTATCCTATTCTCCCCTATTTCCAACTCAATGGGTTCTGTAAGGGGGACCTCTGCCAAGGAACCTGAGACTCCCCATATTGTGGAAGTAGTCTTTGATATGGGGGCTGCTCTTTCCCGCGAGCATGACATTGCCATCCCTTTATCCACTAGAAAATGATACGGTATCTCGCTGATCAACTTCATGACCACAGGGCCTTCCTTAGGGGAGACTGGAACTGACAGTGAGGTGAGCACATTTTTGGTACCTCGGTGGTCTCTGGCGTGTGTTGCCTGTTCCCCCCTGGTTTGTGGGTCCCACCTTATGCTTTCGCCCTTGCTATTGGACCCCAAGGAGCTAGATTATAATTCTCTGATGTTGCTAGCTCTGTAGTAGTGTATGTTGTGTGTTGGGGTCACCCTGCAATCGTCCCATAGTCTCATCAGAGTCACTATCATGGCCTTCTCTTGGCCGATGTGTCAGGTCTGAATGTAAGGTCCTGTGTGTTCTACGATGTTGGTATCAAATGTTCCCCCCTCAGTCCAGGAGAATGAGTATGGTTTAGTATGGTTGTGCCACTTCTGACAGTCGTTCCTAATTTTCTGAGCATGTTTGGGGAACCTCGTTTGCATGTGGTCTAGTGGAGTCTTCATGATGGATTAGGGAATTTGTATAAGGATTTTGACTACTTTTGATTGTCTTAAGATTTTTAAATAATTACAAATTCTATTCTGATTTTGGGGAAATGATGTGCATGGGATTGTACTGAAAAACAATCTACTGGTAATGAGCTCTACAAAAATTGATCAAAAAGGTTTAGCAATTTGACAAAGACAAATGCAATGAAATAATAACAACCTGTAACAAAGTGCAATGGTTAGTTAAGTAAATTACGAGCAGAGAAATAGCAAGTACGGAATTCTGATTTGTGGAATAATAGTTAATATTTCATAAATGCAGTATTGCTACAACAACATAAAATTTAAACATGAAATACAATTGCACACATGTTAACAGCTCCACAAAATCAATAATGCATACATGGACGATCTAAAATAAACTAGAAGAGAAAAGGTTGATAGAAAAAATGATAATTTTGTCCCAAAAACCTTAAACCCATCCTTGCACCACAGCCCAAGGAGAGCAGATGCTCTGTGTAATACACTGAGCTAAGTGAGCCCGATAGTCTGTCAATACTTGCTCGGTGGACAACAATAGAAATGATTTGTGCACAGAAAAATTGAATAACCTAATAACTATAGGCCCTCTGTGGTCAGACATAAGCTATATCCTATTCAGCAAGGTCTGCAATTTTTCCTAATCCCCAAATTATAACTTACATTATTCCCAAGGGTTGTGCGTACCGTAAGCCTGATGCCCAGTTGTCCAAGCAAATAAATCCACCTCCTCACTTCAGTCTTAAGAAACTAACAGTGGCTAAGAAAACTCTTTCTCTAAAAATAAGATCAGGGTGGTGAGCCAATATAATACACCAAGGGTCCGGGGCATACCAGTTGTGTCACACTCAACTTTTAAGTGATTTTTTTTATCTACCTTCACCTTCTCCAGTGTGCTGACTAGGTAAAGAGTAAAAGTGATCTACACACTTGTCCTAGTTTGCCACACGCCACATGCGTTGGACTAAGGATCAGATGTAGTCTCTTACCCTTGTGACAGAAGCCTCTGAATGGACCGCCGCCCTGCAGATTCAGGAGAATTTCTAATAAATGATGGAGTCTGCTCACCGATCTCGTTGCACAGATGTGAATCAGCTCGGGCAGGGGGTCCTTGTCCTTCAGCAGTAGTTGGGCTCGACATGATGATGATCAAATATGAATTTAACTAAAAAAATTAAAAGACAAGAGGTGTTTGGCAAAACAGGAACAAGTTGGTTTAATTAAACTCAGTGGCCGGGAGAGTATCGATAGAGTAGAGTCTGAAGAAAGTCTCTCATGGTTACGAAGTTTTGACCGACCATATATATACCGTTCATAAGGTACAATAAAATGATCTGGCATTCTTTGACTAGTCCTAAACAACCAGTACAACCATCTGTTAAGGGGTACACATGTGCCTCTCGACTTCAGGAGAGTAAGTGTGGGCCAGTGTGTATGTGACCAAATGTATGGCGTGGGGAGTGAGTGATCACTACATGTGGTGACTATGCTGTGTCCTGATTGTTAGTATTATGTGTCAACTATCTTTGTGGTATTTTGGGAACGCAAACTGTTATCAATGGGAGTCTCAAATTGGCACAGGTATGCACCTTTGTCAAAGTAGGGACCCTTCCTTCCAGTCGGGGTAAGGGGATTACACACTTCAGATAATGCCTGCTCACCCACTTAGTAGCTTGGCACAAGCAAATAGGCTTATCCCAAAGGCAATGTGTAAAGTACTTGTATCATAACATACAGTAACACAGTGAAAACACGAAAAATGGACACCACACCAATTTAGAAAATTATAGTATCTTTTTCTAAACCAAGCAAGACCAAAATGATAGAAATTTAAAAAAGAGTTCTCGAGATATGCTTTTAAAACAGTTGCTTCAAAAATAAAACTGTAGAAACAAAATAGCTCCACCTGGGGCTATTACAACGTTGTGATTGTGACAGGCACAAATCCAAAGTACGGCGCTGAAGGCAAAGTGCGTAGGCCGGGCGTGGAGTCACATGGTTGGGCCAAGCAACAGTATCTTGGAAACAAAGTCAACAGACGATGCACAGAGTCATGGAGGTGAGGCGTTGGTGCAGAGACAAAGCTGGTTTCTTTCTGAATGGGAGAGGCGAGGGATCAAGTCCGTGAGGATGCGAGGCATCAAATCCAGAACAGGGGAAGTTAGGCGACATTGATGATGAGGCGTCAGTACCGGTGAGGCGGTGCGATGTCAAAGAGTTTGTGAAGTCACCCTCATCAGTTATCGGCCCCATGATAACTTGATGTTAGCGCTGGCAGTGACGGCATCGGTGCAAGCGCTTGTGTCGGGAAGGCTGGCAACAGTAGGTATCAAAGGTCATCAGAGCTACTGTGCCAGTGGGGCAGTGCTTTATGCACTTCACAAGTGGTGCCCCTGGCTTCAGTGCAGGCCACGGCATCACTGGGGCGGCGCTGACGGCCTTGGAGTTCTTCTTCTTCTTGCTTTGCAGCACCAACCACGCAGTTCTCAGGGCACAGTAACTGGATTTGGAATTTGCACCCTTTTGAATATAAGACTCGACAGAGGAGTCCAGGTGCTGGTCAGTAGGTGCAGGTGAAGTCTCTTTGGCCCTGATACTCCAAAACAGGAGGAAAGCACACACAAACCTTTGGAGCCTCTTCTCTAAGGAGGTTCACAGCAACGTTCCAGTCTTTGTCTTCTCCTTGGCAAAAGCAGCACCTGCAGGCCAACCCAACAAAGCACACACAGCTCTCCAGCTCTTCTCTTGGCAGAGTTTCCTCTTGAGTCCAGAAGTGATCTAATTCTCTGGGGTTTAAGGTTCAATACTTATCCCCCATTTTCTCTTTGTAGCCCAGTCCAAAACAGTTCTGTCCTTTCTGGCATAGCTTCCCTACAGGAGGTGGAGACAGCATTGTGAAAACACAGTCTATTCAGGTGCTAGTGAAACTCCACCCACTACTCTAAATGCAGACCAGGTCTATTTAGCCCAGCTATGAGTCAACCAGTAAAGGCAGGGCATACCTCACCCCCCCCCCTTGTGACTGTCTAGAGTGAATGCACATCCCCAGCTCCTGTCACTCTAAAACCAGACAGTGAATACACGAACAGGCAGAGACACACAGAATGGTTGAACAAGAAAATGCCTACTTTCTAAAAGTGGTATTTTCCAACACACAATTTGAAAACCAGCTTTACTAAAAGATGGGCTAGTAAATTCTAAGTTCATAGAGCCTAAACTCAATTTCTCCATATTTTCCAGATGGAAAGTAATGCTTGTATGACGTTACAGTACAGCTCCCATGTTATCCTATGGGACAGACAGCCTTTCAATAGTGAAAAATGAAAAACACAGTATTTCACTACCAGGGCATGTAAAACACACAGGTTCATGTCCTACCTTTCAAAATACACTGCACCCTGCCTATGGGGGTTCCTTAGTCCAAACTAAGGGGTGACTCACATGTAAGAATAGGGGGGTTCAGGCCTTGCAAGTGGGTGCACTTGCCAGGTCAACATGGCAGTTACAAACTGCGTGTGCAGATACTACAGTGGTAGGTCTGAGACACATTTTCAGGGCTACTCATGTGAATGGCACAACCAGTGCTGCAGATCCACTAGTAGCATTTGATTTGTTGACCCTTGCACACTCAGTGTACTTTACCAGGGACTTATCAGTAAATCAAATATGTCAATCAGGGATAACCAATCATAATCACAATTTATACAGGGAACACTTGCACTTTGACA
This sequence comes from Triturus cristatus, assembly GCF_964204655.1. Lineage (NCBI taxonomy): Eukaryota > Metazoa > Chordata > Amphibia > Caudata > Salamandridae > Triturus > Triturus cristatus. The sequence goes on from NC_140585.1 coordinate 165,269,395, forward strand.
CCGCTCAGCAGTGGTAAAGTGCCCAAAGCATCTAAGCCAGCAAACACGAAATCCATCAGAAATGCAGGATATAGAGCAGAGGTCTTCAAACTTTTGGATGCCGAGACCCCCCTGTCAAAATTTTGAGGCGTAGGGACCCCCTCCTGACAAACAATTCTAAACCTGCACTCACCAACAATGCACCTCATCTCTCTATAGCACCTTTCTGACAAACATTTAATTTTTTTATAGCGCTACTCATAGTTTACTCACACTCATTTCTGTGATCTGCATGGTACATATTCTTTGTAGCAGGCACATTAACCCTCTGCACTGTGTGGGTGACAAGAGTGCCCATGTGAGTGCACGGTGAGTGATGCAACAGTGTGAGAGTAGGGCAAGAGGAGTGACTGCCGGGTAAGTGAGGTGGCGTATGAATTTCCGTGCGGCTACAAGTTCAGAATGCAAGAATGGATGTATGATTACTGATGGGCTTGTTTGAGTGAGTTGCATATTGAGCAGTGAGGGGAACAGGTGAGTGTAGTGTCACATGAGTGCAGGATGAGTAGTGTACTTGTGTGACTGCAGGGTGAGGTATAGGGTGAACAGCGCAAGTGCATTGTGAGTGCAGAGTGATCAATGTGAGTGCAGGGTGAGCGGGTGAATGGTGTGAGTGCATGGTGATCCGTGTGAGTGCATGATCGCTGTGAGTGCAGGGTGAACATGAAAGTGGAGGGCGAGAAAGAGGAATGAGTTGTCTGAATGCAGGGTGCATTCCCAGACCCATGAAGTAACTCAGCATGTTATTGAAGGCGGCGTAGAGTTTAAGATCTAAGTTAAACTATTGCAGCATTAATCGGGAATCGAGGGTGAAGGAAATAAATAATGTGCTGATCCTGCAACAAACTTACAGTCCTATGGTTAGGGTTGCCAGCAGATTATTTTGATGGGCCAGTCGGTACAAAAATAGGCAGTCACCTAAAGCTGTATTTTCAGCACTTATCTGTGCATACTTCGAACAGCAAATATAAATAGAAAGCACTTTTAATTGTGTTCTAGGGCTGCCTCAATGATACTGATAGAGAACAAAGACAGAAAAGTCACATAACAAATGCATACATACTTTATTTATAAGTCTATTTCGTGTCAAGAGGAGATCTTTACAGGCTCTCTAAACAAAACATGGCATGGCATTTTTCTTATAGCAACCATACTTTATATTCCTTTTCAGTAAATGCATTCTTACACTACAGCAGTAAATGTAAAATACAAATGCAAGGAATAGGCCGAGTGGGGACCCAGGGGGTACTGGAACCAGGAAAAAAACTAAGCCTCTGTAACTAGTTTACAAAGGCTTGTAAAAATGCAAATGGTCTTTAAAGACCTGTGAAAAACTTGCCGGAGATAAGATTCCAGACACTGCCCCCAGCCCACAGCAGCTCGAGTTGCACTGCAGCAGCCCGGGCTGAGACACAGGACGGAGGAAGAAAGGGGGCTGAAGACCTTGGGCCTGGGAAGAAGTGTGACTGGGAAGGCGCGACCCCCTTTGCATCGCTCCACGGCCCCCCTGGGGGTCGCGCCCCACAGGTTGAAGACCCCTGATATAGAGGCAAAAAGTCAGGGGCACCTCGCAAATGATGCCAAGTCTAACACGCACCTTTGGAAAAATGTGTTTTATTGGGGACAGTTTCCTCAGACCTGTTTGTGGTGTAACTGTCTATCTGTAAGATAGATCAGGGTTTTCCCTGGGGCACCTGTCTCTTTGGAACAAGTGTAACTCCATCTGGGACCTGTCAATCGGTAGGATCAGAGTTGGGTGACAGGGCCTGTCTGACTACGTTTTTCTAACTCAGGGTTGATGGGGAGGTGAATCCAACAGTAATGATATGAATTCTTTAAAATATGTACAATTAAAATGGTGGTATAATTTTTACAGATAAATTCAGTATTGAAGTGAGTACAGCTTTCATAGTGTATATCGATATTGTCTTGAGTGATATTGCCAGTGTTATGCATGCATATAATATGGCATACATTGACATTGTTTCTACTGGTATCAACATTGTTATACAAGCACATTTATTTGAGTGCATCAATATTGCATTTATTGATATTGCCTTGGTCGGGCTGAATATATAATTGTGTGTATTTACATCGTATTGGATATTAACATTGGCACATGGGCATTACCTGACTGTTGCTGTATTTTCCCTACTTGTGCTTGTCTTTCTTCCTGGAGGTGAATGGGGAAGCAATGTCGCTGAAAAAACAACCAGATACACCAATGCAAAAGTAAGACTTCCAAAGTTACATTCCTGGATCCATCCTTTTAGTTGAGAAGCTGATAATCGCTGCATTGCCTTACTCTCCGTTCGGGAGGCATCCCATGGACGTTGCAGTGGGTTTTCCCACGCAACACCCATGCTTTTTGACACGGCCCCAGATTTGTGAGAGCATGTAAACCTGGCAGAGTGCAAAAAACCTTACACCTCAAGAGGTGAGATGTAACAAGAAGAAATAACATGTTTCTCCTAGGGCCAGATTACGGCCATTTGCTTTTGTGACTCGTAAACTACAAAAATAGCGGTGCGCAGTTTGCGACTCGCAAAAGCAAATGTGCAAAAGTGTCAGAGACACTGTTAGCTATTCCCAATGGGGTCACAAAATGTGAGGATCATGAATATTAATGAGCCACTTTTCAATTTGCGACCACATTGGGAATGGCTGGCCCTCCCACGGATAGTGGCCTGCTGGGCTGCCAAAACGGTGCCAGCTCTGGAGGAAAGGACAGAAATGCACCGTATTTATGCAATATCGTGCATTCCTTTCCTTTCCCCTGTACACTATTTCAGCAGCCCTTTTGCTTTGGCATAGAGCTTTTCAGTAAACTGATTGCTGTGCTGGCCCGTGCCAAATCCCCATAAATGAGGGCCAAAGGGAGCACAGATAAAACTTGTTTCCACTTGAGGTAACTCACTTGCAGAGCATACAGTCTTGGCTTACTCTGCAAATTAAAACATAATCCACTCTATATTATAGTCAATGCGGGTCTATCATTGACTTGCAGTCTGGCTAATTACATCCCTAAAGCGAAATCCTGACCAGTCTTTTCATGAGAATGCCAATAATTATGTTTTGGTGACTACCTATGTACACTAACGTATGTACTCTAACACATCAGCACAGCGCTACCAGCCTCCTCGCCAGCGCCAGCAGCCCCCAGAAGTGGTGCAAATCGCGTCAGGGGACTACCAGTCCCAGCATCCCTTGCTTTTGCCACAGGTGCTGCGCGTGAGGGGGAGGTGCTGGTGAACGTGCTTATAGTGCTGCCTCTCCCCCCGCGGCGTTGGAAACAGTCTAGGCCGCAAGTACAACCTTGCCTTTGCCCTGGTGGGACAGGAGTCCCAGGGCACCCTCAGCACAGCACTACCAGCCTCACCGCCAGCGCCAGCAGCCACCAGAAGTGGTGCACATTGCGTCAGGGGACTACCAGTCCCAGCATCCCCTGCTTTTGCCACAGGTGCTGCGCGTTAGTGGGGGCGGTGGTAAATGCACTTATAGTGCTGCCTCTCCCCCCCACGGTGCGGGCCGCGCCCAGGCGAAGCCCGGGCCAAGGGTGGGTCCCGGCCTGCACCCATCTTTGCCAAGAAGAGACAGGACATGGCCGCCCCCCTTGGCTGATGAGTCTGTGTCCCAGAGGTTCCAGTGGGTAAGACTTCCAACATCCTATGTGCCCCTTTTCCATTGTCACAGTACCCAGCTCATCCCACCAAGACAATTTTGCCACCAGTCTCCCCCCGCCCCGCAACCTGTGGAGCTCTAATAAATTGTAGACTGTAGTGAGACTCTCATCAATCAGAAAACGGGTTGGCTGTGTTAAAGTGGGGGTAACCAAGAGGTGGCTAGTACCTTGTCTTAGTTCATAATCCCTGGCTTTCTTCCCAGTTGCTAGCAGATCTTAGGTGCCACATGATAGACAAGCGACGTTGTAATCTAGTGTGGTGTGAGACGGGGATCTAAAGTGCCACTAGTCAACAAAATGGGGAGGAGGGCAGGCCCAGCTCGAGCCAAAACTGCAAGTACTCCCTCACTCCCCCAACATCAATAGACAAAATGTTGCAGAGGGCAATAGGGGTGGTGGACTCCGAAATTGAGCTAACGGAAAGGTGGTTATCACTTACCCCCAATCTGTTTATTCCCCCAATCTAACACGATTACGCAGCCTAACACACCTCACACCCAGTTAGATGCTCATTCTCTGCCCTCTCCTGTGGTAGTAACTCATAGGAAAGCACCGTGTAAGAGCAGAAATACCATGAGCTTCCCTAAGAACGGAAAACGCAAACTAACATCTGAGGTTGGACCTAAAAAAAATAAATTTTGCGAGGGCAATACAGTCAGCGCAGAGGGGGATGGAGAGCGAGAACACAGTGTGGGTAAATTGCCACCAGCCAGCATAGAGAAGACCTATCCACTGTGGGCCCGGAACCTAATGACAGATTTGCAAAACAACCTGAGAGCTACCATTATAGAAGAATTGGCACCCCTAGTCAGCCGTCTAGATAACCTCGAGAAAGCACTGGCAGCAGGGGAGGCTAGTTCAACCAACCCATCTAACCACCCCACCTGCAAACCTGCAAGAGGGATTGACATAGGCTGCCAAGTGGACAGTGTGGGTCTAATACCTCCGCGTGGGTTGGAGGGGCATGCACACAAGGGTCCCTCGACTAGTCGTGAGATAGGGAACCAGAGTGAACACAGGCATCAGAGAGATAGGTGTGTTGGCCCCGGGAATAGAGCCATAAACAGGTCGCCCTGATCAAGACACTGAGACACACTCAACCCCAAAGCCCTAGACATGAATAGAAAAGTGGGCAGACGATCAGTACAGGAACACAGTGAGGGGAGGAATGTTTGTCATAGCTCTAACCTGCCCAATATAAACCTCCCTCCTGCTTGCACCCTGTATGTAGCGATCCTGACAGGTGTTCCGCCCACTGAATCCAATACAAAGGAAACTCAACTAGAGTTGAGAAACAAATGCCTGTTCTGGCTTGCAAGGTGTAAGTATTTTGACAATGCCAGAGCAGGGGAGATTATAATGGTTCGAAGAGTAGGGTGGGTGGGAAACTGTAGAAAAAGCGACACAGGGGAATGTGTAGTCATTAACTTCAAAAACCCCGACACTGTGACTAAGTTATTCAAAAATCCCTCTAACTGATATAACAATCCAACAGTCCCAGAGCCGCGACCGCGCTCCTTGTGGAAAGCGGCACCCACAAGGGGTGCAGGCATGGGCCTTATTTGCACTGGTGTTTTTTGTGCAGCGCCACCTCCCCTTAACCCTGGCAGCAGGCCTGGGTCCGGGTACGGGCTCCGGGAGCGTCAGCAGCATTGGGGAAAGGTGTGCCGGGCAGTGTTTCACTGCTCTGGTGTCCAGTGCAGCCAGAACCAGTTGACGCACCGGTGTCCCGATAACCTGGACCGGGAGCAGGACCTGCTGGGCCTGCTAGGAGTGGAGGTCGTGGGTCTTGGTGAGTAGCTATTTAATTATTACTACTTTGTGTCTGTTCTTCTGCTCTGTGTTATATATTGCGAATATATTTTTTTTCTGACCAGCTAGAATGCTGCTGCTTACATTACAGGTAAATTACGTTTAAAGGTCTTCTGTGATTGTTATGACACAGGTGCTCTACGCTACTAATCTTGTTATTTGCAACTTTGCTTTTGCGCTCATTTTGTGTGATTATGTAAGAGTTTATTTTAGAGAACTTAAGTTATGTAATGCTAGAGTGACTCTAGTCCTTCCTTTGTCCTGTCACTAAGAGATAGGGGTGGATTGATACTTATGTTTAGTTACTTATTATGAGTTTGTAATTTTTTAGTGGTCTGCGTGACTCCCCCTCTGTTACGTCACGTGCTGCTGAGTGCTGCTAGTGCTTACCCCAGTCCTTAGTAGAACCTTTTGTAGTTTGTTCAGTGAGTTGTAATAAGATTAGCACTAGCAGAACATCAGCATCAACCAACCAACAATATGGTGTATGCAAAAATGTAGGCATGTGTCCTCCATTTATTCATTTTTGAGGACTAAAGGAAGTGGAAATGCTTACTTAATGTACAATTGGCACGCCTGGAATAGGTGGGCTAGGTCAGGTGGTACGTACTACTTAGGCTTAGTTAGTATTCTGGAATCAGAATGGAACCCTGGATTAGTGTTGATAATTAATAACTAGTCGGTCCGCGAATCCCCCGTTACTACTTGTCGACAAGATTAGATAGTCAATTTTATTGCAATTGTTGTTTACATGAATGTTTTTTTGACCGTCTTTTAAAAATATTTTATTTGTTCCACACCAATCATCAATGTATGTCTCTTTCTTTCTTATATCTTTCATGATCAGTACCCAGGGGCAAGAAGACGGGGTCAGAGTCGGTGGGAGCAGTTCAACAACAAGGACAGGAGGACCAGAACGAGGGCTCTTCTGCTGGCCCCAGTAAGTTTTCCTGTTTTTAATATTAATAATTCTTATTCACTAACTTTTACTGCACCGTATTTTTCCCAAACTATTGTTTCCGTTTCCTAATGCTATTTTTTACCAACAATTATCCTTCGATCTAGACTATCTGTTTCTAAATTCTTGTTATCCCTGCCTCTAACTGCCTCTGCTATGAATCTCTGTACTACTACTATTAGTCTGTCTGTAGCTAAGCTTGCCCGTTGGAAACTCTTTATTTAGAAGGTTTTAAATAAAACTCAGATTCACCGGTAGCTCTAGCCATTGAGTCCAGTCCTTTGGGTTGTCCTCTTGTACTCCTTCTAGTCTTCTTAATCTTGAGGCTTTATTAATCTTGATGTTATTCAATAATTCCCACCAACAAAATGCCCAACCAGATTTTACTATTTTGATAGGATAGGACATACTACTACTGTTGTAGGGATTTTGCACATACAGAACTTTGCACAAGAAAATAGGATGTTGGTGATGGGAGCTTGGACCTTCCTCACACCCCAATCAGAACAGAACCCACCACAATCCCCTGCCCGACTAGTTATAGTAGTGTTTCATTACTATTAGCTCTCCGAACCCCCCCAAGATACCCAATGAGTAGACAACCCAGAACAGAACACTCCCGACCTCTCAGTCGTGGAAGCAATGCACATGCACACCCTTCCTTTCGCTCACTTACTCATGGAAGTCCACCCACACCAAATACCACCGAGTCTATGTAAGTTCAAAAGTTTTATTTGCAACTGACAAACTCTGTACATTGTTCTATAATGCAGCACCAACAGCAAAATGCATAAAATTAAGACTATAAACATTGTTACACTTGGTTACACTTACAACAACTACAAGTCCATACAACGAAGAAAAAAAAATGCAAAATCATGATAACTGAACAGTGGTGGAAGCACCACCATCCTCTTGGTAGGAATATAGTTTATATAAAATTATAAATGAAGATCTCTAAGCGAATTCTGTGGACCCCTCACCTTAGAAGAACCCAGTACTGGTTACATCATAAGCTCTGCAAAGCTCTGGTTCGTAGAAGGGAATCTTCCATCTGTTATGAGAAAAATGGTGAGCGTTAGTATATTGGAAGCATTTCTCAGTCGTGCCAAAAAGTGTAGCATTTTTAGGGATAAGCAATATGGACTAACACCAGAATTCCATAACAAAGTGGCTTGTTTGGTTTGGCCTTGTACGTAGCGCTTAGACAGTAGCAGTATGAGCTTATGCGGGCTCAAAGGCGTCGTTATACAACGAACGAGCTGCGAGGTAACGACGCGTGTGCAAAACTAAAAGACACAAAGGTAAAATGGTTGCATGGCTCGGGCTAACTAAGAAAATACTAGAATGACCCTAGAACGACTAGTGTCTACTCTACTACTACCTGATTTGTACTAGTTATGTATGTTGTATATGTAAGTATTACTATTAACTCATTTTTCAATCTTGCTAGTGAAAAATAGGGGGAGGTGTATATGACACCTAAAAAATGTGTAATGTTTTTTCAAGGCGCACTACCAACCACCAGTGCCGGGGCCAATGGCGAAGGCGACACGGCTGCTGATAGAGGAGAGAATGCGTCTGTTGCAAGAGGAGCTGCAGGGGGTGAGCAAGCAGTAGTGGCGGGCGGTGGTAAGTTAGATTCCTAATCCTTACTTATTGACATTACACTCACTGCAAGGGTGTACTGTATACTGTACAGTTGAGACTTACTAAGTAAGAAGTCGTTGTTAACGGTTGAAGACACCCATTACTTAGCATTAGTAAAAGCATTAGCGGCGGTAGTGTTGAGTAACCAATGACCTCTTCTATCTGATTTCAACTCAGCTGTGAAAGTTTTATGGAGAAGACTAAAAGTCAGATCAGATGACCTTGATGGATGGGTTGAACAAAAAGGGAAAGAAGAGTGGAAGGAAGAAGGACGGGCAAGATTTAATATTTATGACTGGCAGAGAAGGATACATGGGATGCATGCATGCATAGGTGGCTGATAGGAATCAGATGCATGGTTGGTTGAATGCCTGAAACTTCCACAAATGTTAAAGTCCAAGAAATTGGGAGGATAGATACATACCACAAATGTTATGTACTGTGCTTGCTAGTGCTACCGTGCCACTATGTGTAGAATTAATTTGTCTTACTGCTTTGCTAAGAGTATATTTTACAATAGTCTTGTTTTTTCTTCTTGATATATAGCTACTCCTTCAAAGGGGAAACCTGACAGGAAGGAGTTGGCAGCCAAGGCCCGGCGCCGGAAGCCGGAGGCCAAACAGCGTGAATACCATTGGCTGGGGGTTCTGGAAGAGGAGGAGGAGGAGGCGGCAGCAGCTGCAGCTTCCTCCAATGCCCCGGGCCACAGCCACCACCCTCCAGTGGTACGGCGCCACCGTCTGGCAGCCGCCCGCTGCCGTCCATCCTTTAACATCACTGCTGCCCTCCCTGTGGATGCAACTGCCACTCATTGAAGCGCCGTGTTGCCCGCCTAGAGGAGCAAGTGCGTGTCTTCCAGAGTCGAGCCCGCCGAACATAAGAGCCTGTTCATTGCCCCTTTTTTATTTATTCCTTTGGTGGGTGGGAGTTGGGCGTTGGGTTTTCTCTTTTCTTTGGACAATTGGACATTATGTTGGATTTTTTCTTTACGGACATTGGTTGGGGTTAGGGAGAGGGGTGGGTCAGATTTTTTTACATAGTTTATTTTTGTTAGGGGATTAAATAATATATTTCTACTTTACATACAATGTTGTTAATGTTTTCTGGGTGGGGTACTGTTTTACATCACACTGTTTCCTTGCTGGTGCAGGGCCGCCCTCAGCCAGTGTTTGATTTTAATCATTGGCTGATTTTGTAAGACACAAATAGATAGATGCAGCACCCCTCACTGAGTGTCTTGTCCTACTAGTACTGTCAGTCTCTTCTACTCTATGCATTCTGCAACTGGACTCAAAAGGGTGTGTGAAATTGAATTAATGAAAACATGTCCATTATTAATTATGCCTCCCCCAAACTTCTCTTACCTTTGTTTGATGTTTAACTTAGGCACAGCGATGGCTGCATGGTGATGATGGTTTTATTTCCTAACATGCCATGGATGTGGTGGTAGTAGTAGTAGTAGACACTGGCAGCAGCATTTGCAAAAAAAGAAAATGAGACAGTCAGTAGCCTGAGAGAGACTCTTCGAGGAGTAGTAGAATGAAGTACAGTACAAAGCTTACTGCCAAACAATAATATGCAAAAATACAACAAAACATAATGGTGGTGGGAATAGCCTAGTAGTACACGGAGTTATAAACTCTAGTTGTGTCGAGTCACTTGACTAGGCCTACAGTACACTGGACACAAGGGTAACTGTTAGTGCTGTGTAGGAGGATGACATCAAATCCATTAATCCAATCGATGCCGGCAATTAATGCTGATGTATTAGGTTCCTTTGGTAAACAAATTACCTCACAAATATACTGCTCATGGGTGGCAAAGCAGAAGAAGATCCCTGCCCTGCCTTGAAATTGAAGTACTGTTGCTTTTGCCACATCCACCCCAGCAAGTGTGTGATAAATTATAGGTGTAAATTTAATTTAGTCACACCTCAATAAGTCACACAGCCCGGGGGAAGAGGGTAAGGGTTTGTTGAATGGTTGGGAAGGAGTGTTTGGGGAAAGGTTTTAGAAATAAAAACAGTACGCTTAGACAAATAACAAACGACAGAATCTTTGTAGACTACCATATCCATATCAATATGTTAAGGGAGAAAAAGGAAATGCATGCATGATGATGATAAGGAGACCCGGATTACATACAGTTTGTGTTCAGTGTTACCGGGCTTACTTTTACAGATAGCGAAGAAAATTGTAAAATATCTGTAGGGATGAATTATAAACAGAGAGCAAACCTAATGATAATAATACCAACAAGAACACACTGTTGTAATGATTGTAGACAAAAAATGAATCGAATTATATAAAAGATGATGAAAGTTGATACTGTTACTGTGTTATCCTGGTCAAATACGGAGTTGAATCTCGGCATTCCTCTTGGTCCTCCCTTACATGGATGCTTCGTTTATCAATCTTGGGTGACACCACTGCCTGTCTGGCAGATGTAGATTTATTGGTAAGGTAAGTGTGCATTGTTTTCCCAAGTATGGCACAGGGTAAGGGATATTGAGAAACCAAGTTGAAACAAATGCCCAAGTTATGGTGTAGTGCAACAAGAACACTTTCCGAAGCGGCATGGATGCATCATCTGTCTGTTTCCAGCATTACCCTACAACACCAACAGGACAGAGCAGACCCACTGTGATGGCACCCTTTGCACATCCTCCATTTAGCGTACATTTTCTGAAAGAGTTGGACAAAGCACATATCCAGCAACATAGCATTTTACAATTTAAGTGACTAAATCAATGCACCGCAGTCATACCACCGCTACACTTGACTCCACCACTACACAGACATTTAGGTCTGCTGTGGTTGTTGTTTACTTGTTTACCTTTTATGCCACTCATGAAATGCCCTGACTTATTCCATCAATCGTCTCTGATCCTTGTACTGAGTGACTGTGAAGATACTATGTCACTGTGGTCATCATGATGGTGTTGTTCAACTCAGTGTGCTCGTTTTATATCCCCTGATGTGAGGTGCACACCGGAAGTAGCACACCGGAGGCGAGTTTGACATCGTGCATGGGACAGTGCAGTGCACGTATTTCTTAAGTTGCTGCTTTTTTGGCCTCTGAGGAAAGGGAAATGAATTCCCTGAAACGCGTCAGGCCTTTGGGACTTAAAGAAGGGATGAGAAGCTGCCTGTGTTTGTCGAATAAAGGAGTGTTTCCAACCTGTTTGGAGTGCGGCCTCGTATCTGGGGGAAATCTTGGTGAAGACATAAATCACGGCGCTCGCGGCCGTGGAGGCAACGAACCGCCCGGATTGTTCTTGGGTCTGCGCGAGGGAAATAATGTCCCTCGTGATCGGCAGAACAGGTGACTTTAAATTACACAGACAGAGTCTCATTCGGGGACCTCACTGAAGAGCGATTAAATTTGTCCTTGAAAGTGCAAAATGAGCAATTAACCCATTGAAGGGTACACCCACCGGAGGGCATGAATGAAATTTACTGCAGGTCCCAGCATGCACCTCACATCAGGGGATATAAAACGAGCACACCGGAAGTAGCACACCGGAGGCGAGTTTGACATCGTGCATGGGACAGTGCAGTGCACGTATTTCTTAAGTTGCTGCTTTTTTGGCCTCTGAGGAAAGGGAAATGAATTCCCTGAAACGCGTCAGGCCTTTGGGACTTAAAGAAGGGATGAGAAGCTGCCTGTGTTTGTCGAATAAAGGAGTGTTTCCAACCTGTTTGGAGTGCGGCCTCGTATCTGGGGGAAATCTTGGTGAAGACATAAATCACGGCGCTCCCGGCCGTGGAGGCAACGAACCGCCCGGATTGTTCTTGGGTCTGCGCGAGGGAAATAATGTCCCTCGTGATCGGCAGAACAGGTGACTTTAAATTACACAGACAGAGTCTCATTCGGGAACCTCACTGAAGAGCGATTAAATTTGTCCTTGAAAGTGCAAAATGAGCAATTAACCCATTGAAGGGTGCACCCACCGGAGGGCATAAATGAAATTTACTGCAGGTCCCAGCATGCACCTCACATCAGGGGATATAAAACGAGCACACCGGAAGTAGCACACCGGAGGCGAGTTTGACATCGTGAATGGGACAGTGCAGTGCACGTATTTCTTAAGTTGCTGCTTTTTTGGCCTCTGAGGAAAGGGAAATGAATTCCCTGAAACGCGTCAGGCCTTTGGGACTTAAAGAAGGGATGAGAAGCTGCCTGTGTTTGTCGAATAAAGGAGTGTTTCCAACCTGTTTGGAGTGCGGCCTCGTATCTGGGGGAAATCTTGGTGAAGACATAAATCACGGCGCTCCCGGCCGTGGAGGCAACGAACCGCCCGGATTGTTCTTGTGTCTGCCCGAGGGAAATAATGTCCCTCGTGATCGGCAGAACAGGTGACTTTAAATTACACAGACAGAGTCTCATTCGGGGACCTCACTGAAGAGCGATTAAATTTGTCCTTGAAAGTGCAAAATGAGCAATTAACCCATTGAAGGGTACACCCACCGGAGGGCATGAATGAAATTTACTGCAGGTCCCAGCATGCACCTCACATCAGGGGATATAAAACGAGCACACCGGAAGTAGCACACCGGAGGCGAGTTTGACATCGTGCATGGGACAGTGCAGTGCACGTATTTCTTAAGTTGCTGCTTTTTTGGCCTCTGAGGAAAGGGAAATAAATTCCCTGAAACGCGTCAGGCCTTTGGGACTTAAAGAAGGGATGAGAAGCTGCCTGTGTTTGTCGAATAAAGGAGTGTTTCCAACCTGTTTGGAGTGCGGCCTCGTGTCTGGGGGAAATCTTGGTGAAGACATAAATCACGGCGCTCCCGGCCGTGGAGGCAACGAACCGCCCGGATTGTTCTTGGGTCTGCGCGAGGGAAATAATGTCCCTCGTGATCGGCAGAACAGGTGACTTTAAATTACACAGACAGTCTCATTCGGGGACCTCACTGAAGAGCGATTAAATTTGTCCTTGAAAGTGCAAAATGAGCAATTAACCCATTGAAGGGTACACCCACCGGAGGGCATGAATGAAATTTACTGCAGGTGCCAGCATGCACCTCACATCAGGGGATATAAAACGAGCACACCGGAAGTAGCACACCGGAGGCGAGTTTGGCATCGTGCATGGGACTGTGCAGTGCACGTATTTCTTAAGTTGCTGCTTTTTTGGCCTCTGAGGAAAGGGAAATGAATTCCCTGAAACGCGTCAGGCCTTTGGGACTTAAAGAAGGGATGAGAAGCTGCCTGTGTTTGTCGAATAAAGGAGTGTTTCCAACCTGTTTGGAGTGCGGCCTCGTATCTGGGGGAAATCTTGGTGAAGACATAAATCACGGCGCTCCCGGCCGTGGAGGCAACGAACCGCCCGGATTGTTCTTGGGTCTGCGCGAGGGAAATAATGTCCCTCGTGATCGGCAGAACAGGTGACTTTAAATTACACAGACAGAGTCTCATTCGGGGACCTCACTGAAGAGCGATTAAATTTGTCCTTGAAAGTGCAAAATGAGCAATTAACCCATTGAAGGGTACACCCACCGGAGGGCATGAATGAAATTTACTGCAGGTCCCAGCATGCACCTCACATCAGGGGATATAAAACAAGTACACCGGAAGTAGCACACCGGAGGCGAGTTTGACATCGTGCATGGGACAGTGCAGTGCACGTATTTCTTAAGTTGCTGCTTTTTTGGCCTCTGAGGAAAGGGAAATGAATTCCCTGAAACGCGTCAGGCCTTTGGGACTTAAAGAAGGGATGAGAAGCTGCCTGTGTTTGTCGAATAAAGGAGTGTTTCCAACCTGTTTGGAGTGCGGCCTCGTATCTGGGGGAAATCTTGGTGAATATATGTATATATATATATATTCACTGAAAAAACCATAGGTTTCACACACGTTATAGTTAGGAATTAGCATTTAAAAAACCTTGCAAATTCACTGAAAAAACCATAGGTTTCACACATGTTATAGTTAGCGGAAATTTTACTGATAAAAAACCAATGAAATTGCCCCGTTATAGTTAGTGCTGGCAACTATAACTCACGCGACCGCAATCCTCTGCTGATGCTAATACTGTATTTAGACACTTATTTGCCCATGTCTTCTTCCATACATTTTTAGCTATACATATATTACAAATATTTTTTTTTCATAAAGACACATATGTCATTAGCAGAAGATTGCGGTCGCGTGAGTTATAGTTGCCAGCACTAACTATAACGGGGCAATTTCATTGGTTTTTTATCAGTAAAATTTCCGCTAACTATAACATGTGTGAAACCTATGGTTTTTTCAGTGAATTTGCAAGGTTTTTTAAATGCTAATTCCTAACTATAACGTGTGTGAAACCTATGGTTTTTTCAGTGAATTTGTACGGTTTTTTAAATGCTAAGTTACTTTACGCCATTCGTGGCGTGCGCGCCCACTTAACGCAGTTCGTTCCGTGCGCGCACGGTGCGCTTCGCGCACCGTGCGCGCACAGTGAGCACGCGGTGCGCTTCGCGCACCGCGCACCCACTTTACGCAGTTAGTGCCGTGCCCACGTTACGCTAGATGGGCCATGTACGCACGATGCGCTTCGCGCACCGTGCGCACATGGAGGACATATTATGCGCTTCCTTGTGATCGGAAATCTTTTGAATTTTTTTGGGGAATTTCTGTGCTCTAATAAGCCAGGCACAAATGGTGGCCTGCGGCCACCATTTGCACACGGGGTGGAGAAAGTGTGGATTTTGTTTTTTTTTTTAATTTTTGACCGTACGCGTACGGTAAGCGTACGGTAAGCGTAATCGGCGAAATTGCCGAAAAAAAAATAAAACCTTTTTTGCTCTTGGGGGATGTTTGGGGGCTCCCTCAACATGACTATGTGGGAGGGAGTTGTCAAAACAGCCCCGTAACATGTTTTTGGCCATCAGGTTTGATAAACAACACTCAGTGCGAGAGACAAAATGGCGGACGCCGCTTCCTGGTTTCGGCCGATTCGAATGTTTACTAAGATCTAAGAGCCAATCAGAATCGCGCTCGCGCACGCCACCGTACGCTTACGGTAAGCGTACGGTAAGCGTACCGTAAGCGGGCTCAGATATATATATTGATTTAAAGGCTATTTTCTCAGAATCTACTGAACAGATTTACACCAAACCTACAAAAGGCACTTCCTTGACCTAGGGACTACCTCTCTGCCAAATTTCTAGTAATTCTGTTCAGCCGTTCGGGCTGTAGCTCGTTCTAAAGGTCCTATGGAAAAATGCATGGGAAAAACGCGTTTTGGGACCCCCCTTTTATCTCAGCCCCCGCTTGACGAATCCCCCCGAGACTTTCAGGGTAGGAGCGGAGCGTAGCGCCCCACCTATTTTGAGAAATTCGCGAGGATTCGTCGACCGGCGCCAAAGTTATTCAAAATAGAATGTTGAGGTTTTCCTATGGAAACGTGGTCCTAACTATAACTACCTACTGGCGACCGCCAGTAGGTAATACATATATATATATATCACTCCAAGAACTCCAATGTCGTCGGGGGCCTCCAACCCTGCAGGGCGGCCATGGCTGCGGGAGAGAGCTCTTCCCGTTACTCAGATATCAAAAGAAGATGTGCCACGGCCAGGGTCCGGTAATTAGCTTTTATTTTCAATAGCGCGCACATAAGGAAACGTGATGAACCTGACGCGTTTCAGCAAAACTGCCTTTTCAAAGGTACGTCATCACATAGTGCAGTGGCCCAGGTGATATTCATAACGTTCAAGTCACGTGCCCACAAACCAAACTGCAAGTCCCATAATACACCTTCAGTTGCAGCGTGCTGACTGTATTACCTAAATGCAGTTATTTAACACTGCAAACTTCACCAATGATGTTACACGGTAAGTATGGCTTGTTGGCGGAGACTGGTGCACCAAAATTTCTCCTTATTGTGCATGCACATGTCAAATAGCGCATTGTCCAGAACCTGCTAAGCGGAGCTATTGACCTCCCTCGGCTCCCTTTCTCTCCTCCTTACACCATCGCCGGATAATCCACAGACTTGCAAGGGGTGAGCGGGCCATGCCCCCCTCATAAATCACTCCAAGAACTCCACTGTCGTCGGGGGCCTCCAACCCTGCTGGGCGGCCATGGCTGCGGGAGACAGCACTTCCCGTTACTCAAATATCAAAAGAAGATGTGCCACGGCCAGGGTCCGGGAATTAGATTTTATTTTCAATAGCGCGCACATAAGGAAACCTGATGAACCTGACGCGTTTCAGCAAAACTGCCTTTTTCAAAGGTACGTCATCACATAGTGCAGTGGCCCAGGTGATATTCATAACGTTCAAGTCACGTGCCCACAAGCCAAACTGCAAGTCCCATAATACACCTTCAGTTGCAGCGTGCTGACTGTATTACCTAAATGTTGATATTTAACACTGCAAACTTCACCAATGATGTTACACGGTACGTATGGTTTGTTGGCGGAGACTGGTGCACCAAAATGTTCCTTATTGTGCCTGCACATGTCCAATAGCGCATTCTCCAGAACCTGCTAAGCGGAGGCATTGACCTCCCTCGGCTCCCTTTCTCTCCTCCTTACACCATCGCCGGATAATCCACAGGCTTGCAAGGGGTGAGCGGGCCATGCCCCCCTCATAAATCACTCCAAGAACTCCACTGTCGTCGGGGGCCTCCAACCCTGCAGGGCGGCCATGGCTGCGGGAGACAGCACTTCCTGTTACTCAAATATCAAAAGAAGATGTGCCACGGCCAGGGTCCGGGAATTAGCTTTTATTTTCAATAGCGCGCACATAAGGAAACGTGATGAACCTGACGCGTTTCAGCAAAACTGCCTTTTTCAAAGGTACGTCATCACATAGTGCAGTGACCCAGGTGATATTCATAACGTTCAAGTGACGTGCCCACAAACCAAACTGCAAGTCCCATAATACACCTTCAGTTGCAGCCCATCTGACTTTATTACCTAAATGCTGTTATTTAACACTGCAAACTTCACCAATGATGTTACACGGTAAGTATGGCTTGTTGGCGGAGACTGGTGCACCAAAATGTTCCTTATTGTGCCTGCACATGTCCAATAGCGTATTGTCCAGAACCTGCTAAGCAGAGGTATTGACCTCCCTCAGCTCCCTTTCTCTCCTCCTTACACCATCGCCGGATAATCCACAGGCTTGCAAGGGGTGAGCGGGCAATGCCCCCTCATAAATAACTCCAAGAACTTCACTGTCGTCGGGGGCCTCCAACCCTGTAGGGCGGCCACGGTTGTGGGAGACAGCACTTCCCGTTACTCAAATATCAAAAGAAGATGTGCCACGGCCAGGGTCCGGGAATTAGCTTTTATTTTCAATAGCGCGCACCTAAGGAAACGTGATGAACCTGACGCGTTTCAGCAGAACGGACCCTGGCCGTGGCACACCTTCTTTTGATATATATATATTTATGTTATAAATGCAGCTGGGGGAGGAGAAATAGCACCTACCTTCTTGAGCCTCTGAGGAAGAAATTTTTGAAACGCGTCAGGCTAAAAGAAAGGCTGCCAATCACGTACCAGCTCCTGAAATTGTCAATATCTTTTTATTTTAGGCTGGTGACCTTGCACGCTTCCTGAGTGCTTCTCGAGTGAGTCACCGTGTGTTTGCCATTGAAAAGCGGCCGCTCAGCCGCTGAGGATGCACCACCCCAGTATCCAGAGGGGGCCGCGTGGAGTGATTCACCCTCCGCAGATGCGGGGAAACGTTGCAGAATTATGACTTTGATCAGCAGCTCCGGCCCAATCTGGGCTTTATCGCAAGCAGTAATTGTGCATGAAAATATTGAAAGATTTAGTACTCCAATTCCCAGAATGCCAAAGAATGACGATTGCCCTATCCAAGGGCGGGACATGTTATAAATGCTACTGGGGGAGGAGAAATAGCACCTACCTTCTTGAGCCTCTGAGGAAGAAATTTTTGAAACGCGTCAGGCTAAAAGAAAGGCTGCCAATCACGTACCAGCTCCTGAACTTGTCAATATCTTTTTATATTAGGCTGGTGACCTTGCACGCTTCCCGAGTGCTTCTCGAGTGAGTCACCGTGTGTTTGCCATTGAAAAGCGGCCGCTCAGCCGCTGATGATGCACCACCCCAGTATCCAGAGGGGGCCGCGTGGAGTGATTCACCCTCCGCAGATGCGGGGAAACGTTGCAGAATTATGACTTTGATCAGCAGCTGGGGCCCAATCTGGGCTTTATCGCAAGCAGTAATTGCGCATGAAAATATGGAAAGATTTAGTACTCCAACTCCCAGAATGCCAAAGAATGACGATTGCCCTATCCAAGTGCGGGACATGTTATAAATGCTGCTGGGGGAGGAGAAATAACACCTACCTTCTTGAGCCTCTGAGGAAGAAATTTTTGAAACGCGTCAGGCTAAGAGAAAGGCTGCCAATCACGTACCAGCTCCTGAACTTGACAATATCTTTTTATAATAGGCTGGTGACCTTGCACGCTTCCCGAGTGCTTCTCGAGTGAGTCACCGTGTGTTTGCCATTGAAAAGCGGCCGCTCAGCCGCTAAGGATGCACCACCCCAGTATCCAGAGGGGGCCGCGTGGAGTGATTCACCCTCCGCAGATGCGGGGAAAGGTTGCAGAATTATGACTTTGATCAGCAGCTGGGGCCCAATCTGGGCTTTATCGCAAGCAGTAATTGTGCATGAAAATATTGAAAGAGTTAGTACTCCAACTCCCAGAATGCCAAAGAATGACGATTGCCCTATCCAAGGGCGGGACATGTTATAAATGCTGCTGGGGGAGGAGAAATAGCACCTACCTTCTTGAGCCTCTGAGGAAGAAATTTTTGAAACGCGTCAGGCTAAAAGAAAGGCTGCCAATCACGTACCAGCTCCTGAACTTGAAAATATCTTTTTATTTTAGGCTGGTGACCTTGCATGCTTCCCGAGTGCTTCTCGAGTGAGTCACCGTGTGTTTGCCATTGAAAAGCGGCCGCTCAGCCGCTGAGGATGCACCACCCCAGTATCCAGAGTGGGCCGCGTGGAGTGATTCACCCTCCGCAGATGCGGGGAAACGTTGCAGAATTATGACTTTGATCAGCAGCTGGGGCCCAATCTGGGCTTTATCGCAAGCAGTAATTGTGCATGAAAATATTGAAAGATTTAGTATTCCAACTCCCAGAATGCCAAAGAATGACGATTTCCCTATCCAAGGGCGGGACATGTTATAAATGCTGCTGGGGGAGGAGAAATAGCACCTACCTTCGTGAGCCTCTGAGGAAGAAATTTTTGAAACGCGTCAGGCTAAAAGAAAGGCTGCCAATCACGTACCAGCTCCTGAACTTGTCAATATCTTTTTATTTTAGGCTGGTGACCTTGCACGCTTCCCGAGTGCTTCTCGAGTGAGTCACCGTGTGTTTGCCATTGAAAAGCGGCCGCTCAGCCGCTGAGGATGCACCACCCCAGTATCCAGAGGGGGCCGCGTGGAGTGATTCACCCTCCGCAGATGCGGGGAAACGTTGCAGAATTATGACTTTGATCAGCAGCTGGGGCCCAATCTGGGCTTTATCGCAAGCAGTAATTGTGCATGAAGATATTAAAAGATTTAGTACTCCAGCTCCCAGAATGCCAAAGAATGACGATTGCCCTATCCAAGGGCGGGACATGTTATAAATGCTGCTGGGGGAGGAGAAATAGCACCTACCTTCTTGAGCCTCTGAGGAAGAAATTTTTGAAACGCGTCAGGCTAAAAGAAAGGCTGCCAATCACGTACCAGCTCCTGAACTTGAAAATATCTTTTTATTTTAGGCTGGTGACCTTGCATGCTTCCCGAGTGCTTCTCGAGTGAGTCACCGTGTGTTTGCCATTGAAAAGCGGCCGCTCAGCCGCTGAGGATGCACCACCCCAGTATCCAGAGTGGGCCGCGTGGAGTGATTCACCCTCCGCAGATGCGGGGAAACGTTGCAGAATTATGATTTTGATCAGCAGCTGGGGCCCAATCTGGGCTTTATCGCAAGCAGTAATTGTGCATGAAAATATTGAAAGATTTAGTACTCCAACTCCCAGAATGCCAAAGAATAACGATTTCCCTATCCAAGGGCGGGACATGTTATAAATGCTGCTGGGGGAGGAGAAATAGCACCTACCTTCTTGAGCCTCTGAGGAAGAAATTTTTGAAACGCGTCAGGCTAAAAGAAAGGCTGCCAATCACGTACCAGCTCCTGAACTTGTCAATATCTTTTTATTTTAGGCTGGTGACCTTGCACGCTTCCCGAGTGCTTCTCGAGTGAGTCACCGTGTGTTTGCCATTGAAAAGCGGCCGCTCAGCCGCTGAGGATGCACCACCCCAGTATCCAGAGGGGGCCGCGTGGAGTGATTCACCCTCCGCAGATGTGGGGAAATGTTGCAGAATTATGACTTTGATCAGCAGCTGGGGCCCAATCTGGGCTTTATCGCAAGCAGTAATTGTGCATGAAAATATTGAAAGATTTAGTACTCCAACTCCCAGAATGCCAAAGAATGACGATTGCCCTATCCAAGGGCGGCACATGTTATAAATGCTGCTGGAGGAGGAGAAATAGCACCTACCTTCTTGAGCCTCTGAGGAAGAAATATTTGAAACGCGTCAGGCTAAAAGAAAGGCTGCCAATCACGTACCAGCCCCTGAACTTGTCAATATCTTTTTATTTTAGGCTGGTGACCTTGCACGCTTCCCAAGTGCTTCTCGAGTGAGTCACCGTGTGTTTGCCATTGAAAAGCGGCCGCTCAGCTGCTAAGGATGCACCACCCCAGTATCCAGAGGGGGCCGCATGGAGTGATTCACCCTCCGCAGATGCAGGGAAACGTTGCAGAATTATGATTTTGGTCAGCAGCTGGGGCCCAATCTGGGCTTTATTGCAAGCAGTAATTGTGCATGAAAATATTGAAAGATTTAGTACTCCAACTCCCAGAATGCCAAAGAATGTCGATTGCCCTATCCAAGGGCGGGACATGTTATAAATGCTGCTGGGGGAGGAGAAATAGCACCTACCTTCTTGAGCCTCTGAGGAAGAAATTTTTGAAACGCGTCAGGCTAAAAGAAAGGCTGCCAATCACGTACCAGCTCCTGAACTTGTCAATATCTTTTTATTTTAGGCTGGTGACCTTGCACGCTTCCCGAGTGCTTCTCGAGTGAGTCACCGTGTGTTTGCCATTGAAAAGCGGCCGCTCAGCCGCTGAGGATGCACCACCCCAGTATCCAGAGGGGGCCGCGTGGAGTGATTCACCCTCCGCAGATGCGGGGAAACGTTGCAGAATTATGACTTTGATCAGCAGCTGGGGCCCAATCTGGGCTTTATCGCAAGCAGTAATTGTGCATGAAAATATTGAAAGATTTAGTACTCCAACTCCCAGAATGCCAAAGAATGACGATTGCCCTATCCAAGGGCGGGACATGTTATAAATGCTGCTGGGGGAGGAGAAATAGCACCTACCTTCTTGAGCCTCTGAGGAAGAAATTTTTGAAACGCGTCAGGCTAAAAGAAAGGCTGCCAATCACGTACCAGCTCCTGAACTTGTCAATATCTTTTTATTTTAGGCTGGTGACCTTGCACGCTTCCCGAGTGCTTCTCGAGTGAGTCACCGTGTGTTTGCCATTGAAAAGCGGCCGCTCAGCCGCTGAGGATGCACCACCCCAGTATCCAGAGGGGGCCGCGTGGAGTGATTCACCCTCCGCAGATGCGGGGAAACGTTGCAGAATTATGACTTTGATCAGCAGCTGGGGCCCAATCTGGGCTTTATCGCAAGCAGTAATTGTGCATGAAAATATTGAAAGATTTAGTACTCCAACTCCCAGAATGCCAAAGAATGACGATTGCCCTATCCAAGGGCGGCACATGTTATAAATGCTGCTGGGGGAGGAGAAATAGCACCTACCTTCTTGAGCCTCTGAGGAAGAAATTTTTTAAACGCGTCAGGCTAAAAGAAAGGCTGTCAATCGCGTACCAGCTCCTGAACTTGTCAATATCTTTTTATTTTAGGCTGGTGAACTTGCACGCTTCCCGAGTGCTTCTCGAGTGAGTCACCGTGTGTTTGCCATTGAAAAGCGGCTGCTCAGCTGCTAAGGATGCACCACCCCAGTATCCAGAGGGGGCCGCGTGGAGTGATTCACCCTCCGCAGATGCGGGGAAACGTTGCAGAATTATTACTTTGATCAGCAGCTGGGGCCCAATCTGGGCTTTATCGCAAGCAGTAATTGTGCATGAAGATATTGAAAGATTTAGTACTCCAGCTCCCAGAATGCCAAAGAATGACGATTGCCCTATCCAAGGGCGGGACGTGTTATAAATGCTGCTGGGGGAGGAGAAATAGCACCTACCTTCTTGAGCCTCTGAGGAAGAAATTTTTGAAACGCGTCAGGCTAAAAGAAAGGCTTCCAATCACGTACCAGCTCCTGAACTTGTCAATATCTTTTTATTTTAGGCTGGTGACCTTGCACGCTTCCCGAGTGCTTCTTGAGTGAGTCTCCGTGTGTTTGCCATTGAAAAGCGGCCGCTCAGCCGCGGATGATGCACCACCCCAGTATCCAGAGGGGGCCGCGTGGAGTGATTCACCCTCCGCCGATGCGGGGAAACGTTGCAGAATTATGACTTTGATCAGCAGCTGGGGCCCAATCTGGGCTTTATCGCAAGCAGTAATTGTGCATGAAAATATTGAAAGATTTAGTACTCCAACTCCCAGAAGGCCAAAGAATGACGATTGCCCTATCCAAGGATGGGACATGTTATAAATTCTGCTGGGGGAGGAGAAATAGCAACTACCTTCTTGAGCCTCTGAGGAAGAAATTTTTTAAACGCGTCAGGCTAAAAGAAAGGCTGCCAATCATGTACCAGCTCCTGAACTTGTCAATATCTTTTTATTTTAGGCTGGTGACCTTGCACGCTTCCCGAGTGCTTCTCGAGTGAGTCACCGTGTGTTTGCCATTGAAAAGCGGCCGCTCAGCTGCTGAGGATGAACCACCCCAGTATCCAGAGGGGGCCGCGTGGAGTGATTCACCCTCCGCAGATGCGGGGAAACGTTGCAGAATTATGACTTTGATCAGCAGCTGGGGCCCAATCTGGGCTTTATCGCAAGCAGTAATTGTGCATGAAAATATTGAAAGATTTAGTACTCCAACTCCCAGAATGCCAAAGAATGACGATTGCCCTATCCAAGGGCGGGACATGTTATAAATGCTGCTGGGGGAGGAGAAATAGCACCTACCTTCTTGAGCCTCTGAGGAAGAAATTTTTGAAACGCGTCAGGCTAAAAGAAAGGCTGCCAATCACGTACCAGCTCCTGAACTTGTCAATATCTTTTTATTTTAGGCTGGTGACCTTGCACGCTTCCCGAGTGCTTCTCGAGTGAGTCACCGTGTGTTTGCCATTGAAAAGCGGCCGCTCAGCCGCTGAGGATGCACCACCCCAGTATCCAGAGGGGGCCGCGTGGAGTGATTCACCCTCCGCAGATGCGGGGAAACGTTGCAGAATTATGACTTTGATCAGCAGCTGGGGCCCAATCTGGGCTTTATCGCAAGCAGTAATTGTGCATGAAAATATTGAAAGATTTAGTACTCCAACTCCCAGAATGCCAAAGAATGACGATTGCCCTATCCAAGGGCGGCACATGTTATAAATGCTGCTGGGGGAGGAGAAATAGCACCTACCTTCTTGAGCCTCTGAGGAAGAAATTTTTTAAACGCGTCAGGCTAAAAGAAAGGCTGCCAATCACGTACCAGCTCCTGAACTTGTCAATATCTTTTTATTTTAGGATGGTGACCTTGCACGCTTCCCGAGTGCTTCTCGAGTGAGTCACCGTGTGTTTGCCATTGAAAAGCGGCCGCTCAGCCACTGAGGATGCACCACCCCAGTATCCAGAGGGGGCCGCGTGGAGTGATTCACCCTCCGCAGATGCGGGGAAACGTTGCAGAATTATGACTTTGATCAGCAGCTGGGGCCCAATCTGGGCTTTATCGCAAGCAGTAATTGTGCATGAAAATATTGAAAGATTTAGTACTCCAACTCCCAGAATGCCAAAGAATGACGATTGCCCTATCCAAGGGCGGGACATGTTATAAATGCTGCTGGGGGAGGAGAAATAGCACCTACCTTCTTGAGCCTCTGAGGAAAAAAATGTTGAAACGCGTCAGGCTAAAAGAAAGGCTGCCAATCACGTACCAGCTCCTGAACTTGACAATATCTTTTTATTTTAGGCTGGTGACCTTGCATGCTTCCCGAGTGCTTCTCGAGTGAGTCACCGTGTGTTTGCCATTGAAAAGCGGCCGCTCAGCCGCTGAGGATGCACCACCCCAGTATCCAGAGTGGGCCGCGTGGAGTGATTCACCCTCCGCAGATGCGGGGAAACGTTGCAGAATTATGATTTTGATCAGCAGCTGGGGCCCAATCTGGGCTTTATCGCAAGCAGTAATTGTGCATGAAAATATTGAAAGATTTAGTACTCCAACTCCCAGAATGCCAAAGAATGACGATTGCCCTATCCAAGGGCGGGACATGTTATAAATGCTGCTGGGGGAGGAGAAATAGCACCTACCTTCTTGAGCCTCTGAGGAAGAAATTTTTGAAACGCGTCAGGCTAAAAGAAAGGCTGCCAATCAGGTACCAGCTCCTGAACTTGTCAATATCTTTTTATTTTAGGCTGGTGACCTTGCACGCTTCCCGAGAGCTTCTCGAGTGAGTCACCGTGTGTTTGCCATTGAAAAGCGGCCTCTCAGCCGCTGAGGATGCACCACCCCAGTATCCAGAGGGGGCCGCGTGGAGTGATTCACCCTCCGCAGATGCGGGGAAATGTTGAAGAATTATGACTTTGATCAGCAGCTGGGGCCCAATCTGGGCTTTATCGCAAGCAGTAATTGTGCATGAAAATATTGAAAGATTTAGTACTCCAACTCCCAGAATGCCAAAGAATCACGATTGCCCTATCCAAGGGCGGCACATGTTATAAATGCTGCTGGAGGAGGAGAAATAGCACCTACCTTCTTGAGCCTCTGAGGAAGAAATTTTTGAAACGCGTCAGGCTAAAAGAAAGGCTGCCAATCACGTACCAGCTCCTGAACTTGACAATATCTTTTTATTTTAGGCTGGTGACCTTGCACGCTTCCCGAGTGCTTCTCGAGTGAGTCACCGTGTGTTTGCCATTGAAAAGCGGCCGCTCAGCCGCTGAGGATGCACCACCCCAGTATCCAGAGGGGGCCGCGTGGAGTGATTCACCCTCCGCAGATGCGGGGAAACGTTGCAGAATTATGACTTTGATCAGCAGCTGGGGCCCAATCTGGGCTTTATCGCAAGCAGTAATTGTGCATGAAAATATTGAAAGATTTAGTACTCCAACTCCCAGAATGCCAAAGAATGACGATTGCCTTATCCAAGGGCGGTACATGTTATAAATGCTGCTGGGGGAGGAGAAATAGCACCTACCTTCTTGAGCCTCTGAGGAAGAAATTTTTGAAACGCGTCAGGCTAAAAGAAAGGCTGCCAATCACGTACCAGCTCCTGAACTTGTCAATATCTTTTTATTTTAGGCTGGTGACCTTGCACGCTTCCCAAGTGCTTCTCGAGTGAGTCACCGTGTGTTTGCCATTGAAAAGCGGCCACTCAGCCGCTGAAGATGCACCACCCCAGTATCCAGACGGTGCCGCGTGGAGTGATTCACCCTCCGCAGATGCGGGGAAACGTTGCAGAATTATGACTTTGATCAGCAGCTGGGGCCCAATCTGGGCTTTATCGCAAGCAGTAATTGTGCATGAAAATATTGAAAGATTTAGTACTCCAACTCCCAGAAGGCCAAAGAATGACGATTGCCCTATCCAAGGACGGGACATGTTATAAATTCTGCTGGGGGAGGAGAAATAGCAACTACCTTCTTGAGCCTCTGAGGAAGAAATTTTTTAAACGTGTCAGGCTAAAAGAAAGGCTGCCAATCACGTACCAGCTCCTGAACTTGTCAATATCTTTTTATTTTAGGCTGGTGACCTTGCACGCTTCCCGAGTGCTTCTCGAGTGAGTCACCGTGTGTTTGCCATTGAAAAGCGGCCGCTCGGCCACTGAGGATGCACCACCCCAGTATCCAGAGGGGGCCGCGTGGAGTGATTCACCCTCCGCAGATGCGGGGAAACGTTGCAGAATTATGACTTTGATCAGCAGCTGGGGCCCAATCTGGGCTTTATCGCAAGCAGTAATTGTGCATGAAAATATTGAAAGATTTAGTACTCCAACTCCCAGAATGCCAAAGAATGACGATTGCCCTATCCAAGGGCGGGACATGTTATAAATGCTGCTGGGGGAGGAGAAATAGCACCTACCTTCTTGAGCCTCTGAGGAAACATTTTTTGAAACGCGTCAGGCTAAAAGAAAGGCTGCCAATCACGTACCAGCTCCTGAACTTGACAATATCTTTTTATTTTAGGCTGGTGACCTTGCATGCTTCCCGAGTGCTTCTCGAGTGAGTCACCGTGTGTTTGCCATTGAAAAGCGTCCGCTCAGCCGCTGAGGATGCACCACCCCAGTATCCAGAGTGGGCCGCGTGGAGTGATTCACCCTCCGCAGATGCGGGGAAACGTTGCAGAATTATGATTTTGATCAGCAGCTGGGGCCCAATCTGGGCTTTATCGCAAGCAGTAATTGTGCATGAAAATATTGAAAGATTAAGTACTCCAACTCCCAGAATGCCAAAGAATGACGATTGCCCTATCCAAGGGCGGGACATGTTATAAATGCTGCTGGGGGAGGAGAAATAGCACCTACCTTCTTGAGCCTCTGAGGAAGAAATTTTTGAAACGCGTCAGGCTAAAAGAAAGGCTGCCAATCACGTACCAGCTCCTGAACTTGTCAATATCTTTTTATTTTAGGCTGGTGACCTTGCATGCTTCCCGTATGCTTCTCGAGTGAGTCACCGTGTGTTTGCCATTGAAAAGCGGCCGCTCAGCCGCTGAGGATGCACCACCCCAGTATCCAGAGGGGGCCGCGTGGAGTGATTCACCCTCCGCCGATGCGGGGAAACGTTGCAGAATTATGCCTTTGATCAGCAGCTGGGGCCCAATCTGGGCTTTATCGCAAGCAGTAATTGTGCATGAAAATATTGAAAGATTTAGTACTCCAACTCCCAGAATGCCAAAGAATGACGATTGCCCTATCCAAGGGCGGGACATGTTATAAATGCTGCTGGGGGAGGAGAAATAGCACCTACCTTCTTGAGCCTCTGAGGAAGAAATTTTTGAAACGCGTCAGGCTAAAAGAAAGGCTGCCAATCACGTACCAGCTCCTGAACTTGACAATATCTTTTTATTTTAGGCTGGTGACCTTGCACGCTTCCCGAGTGCTTCTCGAGTGAGTCACCGTGTGTTTGCCATTGAAAAGCGGCCGCTCAGCCGCTGAGGATGCACCACCCCAGTATCCAGAGGGGGCCGCGTGGAGTGATTCACCCTCCGCAGATGCGGGGAAACGTTGCAGAATTATGACTTTGATCAGCAGCTGGGGCCCAATCTGGGCTTTATCGCAAGCAGTAATTGTGCATGAAAATATTGAAAGATTTAGTACTCCAACTCCCAGAAGGCCAAAGAATGACGATTGCCCTATCCAAGGATGGGACATGTTATAAATTCTGCTGGGGGAGGAGAAATAGCAACTACCTTCTTGAGCCTCTGAGGAAGAAATTTTTTAAACGTGTCAGGCTAAAAGAAAGGCTGCCAATCACGTACCAGCTCCTGAACTTGTCAATATCTTTTTATTTTAGGCTGGTGACCTTGCACGCTTCCCGAGTGCTTCTCGAGTGAGTCACCGTGTGTTTGCCATTGAAAAGCGGCCGCTCAGCCACTGAGGATGCACCACCCCAGTATCCAGAGGGGGCCGCGTGGAGTGATTCATCCTCCGCAGATGCGGGGAAACATTGCAGAATTAT
This sequence comes from Triturus cristatus, assembly GCF_964204655.1. Lineage (NCBI taxonomy): Eukaryota > Metazoa > Chordata > Amphibia > Caudata > Salamandridae > Triturus > Triturus cristatus. Next base: position 165,297,395 of record NC_140585.1, read on the forward strand.
GACTTTGATCAGCAGCTGGGGCCCAATCTGGGCTTTATCGCAAGCAGTAATTGTGCATGAAAATATTGAAAGTTTTAGTACTCCAACTCCCAGAATGCCAAAGAATGACGATTGCCCTATCCAAGGGCGGGACATGTTATAAATGCTGCTGGGGGAGGAGAAATAGCACCTACCTTCTTGAGCCTCTGAGGAAAAAAAATTTGAAACGCGTCAGGCTAAAAGAAAGGCTGCCAATCACGTACCAGCTCCTGAACTTGACAATATCTTTTTATTTTAGGCTGGTGACCTTGCATGCTTCCCGAGTGCTTCTCGAGTGAGTCACCGTGTGTTTGCCATTGAAAAGCGGCCGCTCAGCCACTGAGGATGCACCACCCCAGTATCCAGAGTGGGCCGCGTGGAGTGATTCACCCTCCGCAGATGCGGGGAAACGTTGCAGAATTATGATTTTGATCAGCAGCTGGGGCCCAATCTGGGCTTTATCGCAAGCAGTAATTGTGCATGAAAATATTGAAAGATTTAGTACTCCAACTCCCAGAATGCCAAAGAATGACGATTGCCCTATCCAAGGGCGGGACATGTTATAAATGCTGCTGGGGGAGGAGAAATAGCACCTACCTTCTTGAGCCTCTGAGGAAGAAATTTTTGAAACGCGTCAGGCTAAAAGAAAGGCTGCCAATCACGTACCAGCTCCTGAACTTGTCAATATCTTTTTATTTTAGGCTGGTGACCTTGCACGCTTCCCGAGAGCTTCTCGAGTGAGTCACCGTGTGTTTGCCATTGAAAAGCGGCCTCTCAGCCGCTGAGGATGCACCACCCCAGTATCCAGAGGGGGCCGCGTGGAGTGATTCACCCTCCGCAGATGCGGGGAAATGTTGAAGAATTATGACTTTGATCAGCAGCTGGGGCCCAATCTGGGCTTTATCGCAAGCAATAATTGTGCATGAAAATATTGAAAGATTTAGTACTCCAACTCCCAGAATGCCAAAGAATCACGATTGCCCTATCCAAGGGCGGCACATGTTATAAATGCTGCTGGAGGAGGAGAAATAGCACCTACCTTCTTGAGCCTCTGAGGAAGAAATTTTTGAAACGCGTCAGGCTAAAAGAAAGGCTGCCAATCACGTACCAGCTCCTGAACTTGACAATATCTTTTTATTTTAGGCTGGTGACCTTGCACGCTTCCCGAGTGCTTCTCGAGTGAGTCACCGTGTGTTTGCCATTGAAAAGCGGCCGCTCAGCCGCTGAGGATGCACCACCCCAGTATCCAGAGGGGGCCGCGTGGAGTGATTCACCCTCCGCAGATGCGGGGAAACGTTGCAGAATTATGACTTTGATCAGCAGCTGGGGCCCAATCTGGGCTTTATCGCAAGCAGTAATTGTGCATGAAAATATTGAAAGATTTAGTACTCCAACTCCCAGAATGCCAAAGTATGACGATTGCCTTATCCAAGGGCGGTACATGTTATAAATGCTGCTGGGGGAGGAGAAATAGCACCTACCTTCTTGAGCCTCTGAGGAAGAAATTTTTTAAATGTGTCAGGCTAAAAGAAAGGCTGCCAATCACGTACCAGCTCCTGAACTTGTCAATATCTTTTTATTTTAGGCTGGTGACCTTGCACGCTTCCCGAGTGCTTCTCGAGTGAGTCACCGTGTGTTTGCCATTGAAAAGCGGCCGCTCGGCCACTGAGGATGCACCACCCCAGTATCCAGAGGGGGCCGCGTGGAGTGATTCACCCTCCGCAGATGCGGGGAAACGTTGCAGAATTATGACTTTGATCAGCAGCTGGGGCCCAATCTGGGCTTTATCGCAAGCAGTAATTGTGCATGAAAATATTGAAAGATTTAGTACTCCAACTCCCAGAATGCCAAAGAATGACGATTGCCCTATCCAAGGGCGGGACATGTTATAAATGCTGCTGGGGGAGGAGAAATAGCACCTACCTTCTTGAGCCTCTGAGGAAACATTTTTTGAAACGCGTCAGGCTAAAAGAAAGGCTGCCAATCACGTACCAGCTCCTGAACTTGTCAATATCTTTTTATTTTAGGCTGGTGACCTTGCACGCTTCCCGAGTGCTTCTCGAGTGAGTCACCGTGTGTTTGCCATTGAAAAGCGTCCGCTCAGCCGCTGAGGATGCACCACCCCAGTATCCAGAGGGGGCCGCGTGGAGTGATTCACCCTCCGCAGATGCGGGGAAATGTTGCAGAATTATGACTTTGATCAGCAGCTGGGGCCCAATCTGGGCTTTATCGCAAGCAGTAATTGTGCATGAAAATATTGAAAGATTTAGTACTCCAACTCCCAGAATGCCAAAGACTGACGATTGCCCTATCCAAGGGCGGCACATGTTATAAATGCTGCTGGAGGAGGAGAAATAGCACCTACCTTCTTGAGCCTCTGAGGAAGAAATTTTTGAAACGCGTCAGGCTAAAAGAAAGGCTGCCAATCACGTACCAGCCCCTGAACTTGTCAATATCTTTTTATTTTAGGCTGGTGACCTTGCACGCTTCCCGAGTGCTTCTCGAGTGAGTCACCGTGTGTTTGCCATTGAAAAGCGGCCGCTCAGCTGCTAAGGATGCACCACCCCAGTATCCAGAGGGGGCCACGTGGAGTGATTCCCCCTCCGCAGATGCAGGGAAACGTTGCAGAATTATGATTTTGTTCAGCAGCTGGGGCCCAATCTGGGCTTTATCGCAAGCAGTAATTGTGCATGAAAATATTGAAAGATTTAGTACTCCAACTCCCAGAATGCCAAAGAATGACGATTGCCCTATCCAAGGGCGGGACATGTTATAAATGCTGCTGGGGGAGGAGAAATAGCACCTACCTTCTTGAGCCTCTGAGGAAGAAATTTTTGAAACGCGTCAGGCTAAAAGAAAGGCTGCCAATCACGTACCAGCACCTGAACTTGACAATATCTTTTTATTTTAGGCTGGTGACCTTGCACGCTTCCCGAGTGCTTCTCGAGTGAGTCACCGTGTGTTTGCCATTAAAAAGCGGCCGCTCAGCCGCTGAGGATGCTCCACCCCAGTATCCAGAGGGGGCCGCGTGGAGTGATTCACCCTCCGCAGATGCGGGGAAACGTTGCAGAATTATGACTTTGATCAGCAGCTGGGGCCCAATCTGGGCTTTCTCGCAAGCAGTAATTGTGCATTAAAATATTGAAAGATTTAGTACTCCAACTCCCAGAATGCCAAAGAATGACGATTGCCTTATCCAAGGGCGGTACATGTTATAAATGCTGCTGGGGGAGGAGAAATAGCACCTACCTTCTTGAGCCTCTGAGGAAGAAATTTTTGAAACGCGTCAGGCTAAAAGAAAGGCTGCCAATCACGTACCAGCTCCTGAACTTGTCAATATCTTTTTATTTTAGGCTGGTGACCTTGCACGCTTCCCGAGTGCTTCTCGAGTGAGTCACCGTGTGTTTGCCATTGAAAAGCGGCTGCTCAGCCGCTGAAGATGCACCACCCCAGTATCCAGACGGGGCCGCGTGGAGTGATTCACCCTCCGCAGATGCGGGGAAACGTTGCAGAATTATGACTTTGATCAGCAGCTGGGGCCCAATCTGGGCTTTATCGCAAGCAGTAATTGTGCATGAAAATATTGAAAGATTTAGTACTCCAACTCCCAGAAGGCCAAAGAATGACGATTGCCCTATCCAAGGGCGGGACATGTTATAAATGCTGCTGGGGGAGGAGAAATAGCAACTACCTTCTTGAGCCTCTGAGGAAGAAATTTTTGAAACGTGTCAGGCTAAAAGAAAGGCTGCCAATCACCTACCAGCTCCTGAACTTGTCAATATCTTTTTATTTTAGGCTGGTGACCTTGCACGCTTCCCGAGTGCTTCTCGAGTGAGTCACCGTGTCTTTGCCATTGAAAAGCGGCCGCTCAGCCACTGAGGATGCACCACCCCAGTATCCAGAGGGGGCCGCGTGGAGTGATTCACCCTCCGCAGATGCGGGGAAACGTTGCAGAATTATGACTTTGATCAGCAGCTGGGGCCCAATCTGGGCTTTATCGCAAGCAGTAATTGTGCATGAAAATATTGAAAGATTTAGTACTCCAACTCCCAGAATCCCAAAGAATGACGATTTCCCTATCCAAGGGCGGGACATGTTATAAATGCTGCTGGGGGAGGAGAAATAGTACCTACCTTCTTGAGCCTCTGAGGAAGAAATGTTTGAAATGCGTCAGGCTAAAAGAAAGGCTGCCAATCAGGTACCAGCTCCTGAACTTGTCAATATCTTATTATTTTAGGCTGGTGACCTTGCACGCTTCCCGAGTGCTTCTCGAGTGAGTCACTGTGTGTTTGCCATTGAAAAGCGGCCGCTCAGCCGCTGAGGATGCACCACCCCAGTATCCAGAGGGGGCCGCGTGGAGTGATTCAGCCTCCGCAGATGCGGGGAAACGTTGCAGAATTATGACTTTGATCAGCAGCTGGGGCCCAATCTGGGCTTTATCAGAAGCAGTAATTGTGCATGAAAATATTGAAAGATTTAGTACTCCAACACCCAGAATGCCAAAGAATGACGATTGCCCTATCCAAGGGCGGGACATGTTATAAATGATGCTGGGGGAGGAGACATAGCACCAACCTTCTTGAGCCTCTGAGGAAGAAATTTTTGAAACGCGTCATGCTAAAAGAAAGGCTTCCAATCACGTACCAGCTCCTGAACTTGTCAATATCTTTTTATTTTAGGCTGGTGACCTTGCACGCTTCCCGAGTGCTTCTCGAGTGAGTCACCGTGTGTTTGCCATTGAAAAGCGGCCGCTCAGCCGCTGAAGATGCACCACCCCAGTATCCAGACGGGGCCGCGTGGAGTGATTCACCCTCCGCAGATGCGGGGAAACGTTGCAGAATTATGACTTTGATCAGCAGCTGGGGCCCAATCTGGGCTTTATCGCAAGCAGTAATTGTGCATGAAAATATTGAAAGATTTAGTACTCCAACTCCCAGAAGGCCAAAGAATGACGATTGCCCTATCCAAGGGCGGGACATGTTATAAATGCTGCTGGGGGAGGAGAAATAGCAACTACCTTCTTGAGCCTCTGAGGAAGAAATTTTTGAAACGCGTCAGGCTAAAAGAAAGGCTGCCAATCACGTACCAGCTCCTGAACTTGTCAATATCTTTTTATTTTAGGCTGGTGACCTTGCACGCTTCCCGAGTGCTTCTCGAGTGAGTCACCGTGTGTTTGCCATTGAAAAGCGGCCGCTCAGCCGCTGAAGATGCACCACCCCAGTATCCAGACGGAGCCGCGTGGAGTGATTCACCCTCCGCAGATGCGGGGAAACGTTGCAGAATTATGACTTTGATCAGCAGCTGGGGCCCAATCTGGGCTTTATCAGAAGCAGTAATTGTGCATGAAAATATTGAAAGATTTAGTACTCCAACTCCCAGAAGGCCAAAGAATGACGATTGCCCTATCCAAGGGCGGGACATGTTATAAATGCTGCTGGGGGAGGAGAAATAGCAACTACCTTCTTGAGCCTCTGAGGAAGAAATTTTTGAAACGCGTCAGGCTAAAAGAAAGGCTGCCAATCACGTACCAGCTCCTGAACTTGTCAATATCTTTTTATTTTAGGCTGGTGACCTTGCACGCTTCCCGAGTGCTTCTCGAGTGAGTCACCGTGTGTTTGCCATTGAAAAGCGGCCGCTCAGCCGCTGAAGATGCACCACCCCAGTATCCAGACGGAGCCGCGTGGAGTGATTCACCCTCCGCAGATGCGGGGAAACGTTGCAGAATTATGACTTTGATCAGCAGCTGGGGCCCAATCTGGGCTTTATCGCAAGCAGTAATTGTACATGAAAATATTGAAAGATTTAGTACTCCAACTCTCAGAAGGCCAAAGAATGACGATTGCCCTATCCAAGGGCGGGACATGTTATAAATGCTGCTGGGGGAGGAGAAAAAGCAACTACCTTCTTGAGCCTCTGAGGAAGAAATTTTTGAAACGTGTCAGGCTAAAAGAAAGGCTGCCAATCACGTACCAGCTCCTGAACTTGTCAATATCTTTTTATTTTAGGCTGGTGACCTTGCACGCTTCCCGAGTGCTTCTCGAGTGAGTCACCGTGTGTTTGCCATTGAAAAGCGGCCGCTCAGCCACTGAGGATGCACCACCCCAGTATCCAGAGGGGGCCGCGTGGAGTGATTCACCCTCCGCAGATGCGGGGAAACATTGCAGAATTATGACTTTGATCAGCAGCTGGGGCCCAATCTGGGCTTTATCGCAAGCAGTAATTGTGCATGAAAATATTGAAAGATTTAGCACTCTAACTCCCAGAATGCCAAAGAATGACGATTGCCCTATCCAAGGGCGGGACATGTTATAAATGCTGCTGGGGGAGGAGAAATAGCGCCTACCTTCTTGAGCCTCTGAGGAAGACATTTTTGAAACGCATCAGGCTAAAAGAAAGGCTGCCAATCACGTACCAGCTCCTGAACTTGTCAATATCTTTTTATTTTTGGCTGGTGACCTTGCACGTGCTGGAGCAGAGTTTTCTGTTAGAAAATTCTGGGGCTTTTGAAGCTCTGGCATGTCTATGCGTCATATTAATTAATTAATAATTAATAAACGAATTATTTGTCTTGTGCAAGTGCGTCTTATTAATCAATCTGTTTGTTTCAACACAAGAGAAGGTTGCACAAGGGTTAGCTAATTCGTGCTGTATTCGTTTTCACAATAACGTGCAAGTTTTCCATGTTTAAACGTTGCTGTGTGCTATTTATTTTAAGCACAAAACGCTGTCTGAATTAATGCACTGTATGTCGCAAAGCTAGATAAATGCATACACATAAGGGTATTAGTGGGGTTAACACTGTCTAATCATTATGATGTAGTAATCTTGATTTTGTCTCTTTAATTAAAGATGGTCTATTGTGGCCTATGGAGGCCTTTATGAAAATAACTGAGAATAATTTGAAGCCTGGCTGAGCTGTGGTTCAGGCGACGTGAAATCTATTGTGTAGCAAGGGAGACCCCTGCTGGAGTTCAGTTAACAGAGAAACTGGCGGTAGTCCTTATAAGGAAATTTCCGGGAGGACATCAGCAAGTTTGGAGGATCTCCAAAAGAAATGTTTGTCCTTGGGGAACAATGAAGACTAAGAGAGAACTCTGTGCAAAGGCTGGTTTGTCGGAGGAAGCGAATATGAACAGTTGCGAAACTTGATTCTTTTTTCGAGGATGTCATATTATGATTTTCTTGAGCGGAGATTTCAGGATGTAGCTACGATACATCCCATCCTTTTTGTTCTACTTGGTGATACAATTTATGCATGTGGGTTTTCATTGTATTTTATAGTATAAAATGTTAGCTTAGGGAGGGCTCTCCCCACTCTTTCTTTCGTCGCCTTGCTGCGTGAACTTGCGTTGCAGATGATCGATGCTGAGGACTTTATCCTGAAAGACTTTTCAAGAGACTGGTCCTGACCCGTTCTGACACTAGTTAGAATAGGTAACTATGAGAAATGATTTATTCTGATTTTACTCTGACTAATTTAGATAAAGCAATATAACTTTCAACATGGTGTTGGTTGTTTCTTTCCTTGTCATTTATTGAACATTTATTGATTATTGTTTATAGATTGTTTATATTATGTTGGACAGCCACTAAAACTGGTCCTATCGCCTAGATATAGATGCAGGGTGTTTAGGAGTTTTCTTTCCACAGGTTTGCTGCTGGTAGAGTATCGGAGCATATGTTAGTGAAATGGGCCCTAGTGTATGATGAATGTATGTGTGTGTAACTGTAAAGATTACTCTATCTGTGGTAGTGGGCATATATCTGTTACCCTGATCTGTATCAATTTCTCTGGTAGCAGAGGATGGTTTTAGATGGTTGTCTTGATCTGATAAGATAAGATAAGATTGCTTGTAAACTAGCTTATTGATTATTGATTTATTTGATGTTTTGGTATATGTACTAATATTATATGTTGGAGTCGTAATGTTGAGTTATATGTAGTGCTTCTGGAACTTGGAAGCTGGAAGCAGTTCCGTAGTAGGGCAGAGGAAGGTGTATATGCTGCTCTCGGGAAAGACGGGATTGTAAGGAATTACGTGTGACAATAGAAGTTGCGCGTTTGTTCATTGTCTGGGTTCGGAATCAGTGACATTGTATGTTACTATTAGACATTTCTGGTATATAAGGAGTGTGTATCATAGTGAAGGTTATCTGTGAAACTTTGGTCTTAAGTCCCAGGGATCCGAAAGGATTGCCGTTAAAGCTTATTGCGGGAGGAGTAATAGGTATTCTCTGAGCTTGTTTGCAGAACTGGGCAGAGGTAAGCTGCTTAGTTGTTGTCAGTTATAATTCTGTGCGGAGGCAGATTGTGCGCTGTTCTCAAAAAGCAGGATTCTGTGTGTATGTACTATATTTTTCTCTCGTATGATTGTGCGTGAATGCATATACATTTATTGATTGTAAGACTCTTTTGGATACGTCCTAGAGGAAACAGTTATGAGATGTATGTAAAGTTGTTGACTCTTGAGAAATAGACTCTCTTTACTATTCTGTGGTTAGCGAAGCAGACAATGGAAATGTTTAAATGTGGTGACTAACAGATTTTGTAGAAATTTTGACATACGAAGTCTACTGAGAGTTTTTGTAAAGGAGGGGTAGACGAGTGACAGAGACAGGAGACAGAGACTGCAGCTGCTGCTGACGTCAGAAGGTTCGCGCACTGATTGGATAGTGACTCAGAGTAGGGTTCGCGCTAGGATTGGTGCGTTAGTGTGAGTCGCGCAGGGATTGGTAGAGCTGCTTAGTGACGTAGACGCCCAGGACTGGTGCGTTGACGAGAATTAAGTTTGCAAATCTTCTTAAAAAGTAGAGAGATAAATAAGAATTAACTAAAATGTATTATCAAGAGGAGAAAAAGAAAAAGACGTTCTTTGGAAAGGTTAAGAAGTGGTTTAGCAAGGATAAAGAGGTTAAGACAAGAGAGGGTGAGTTACTGCCTCCAGCGAAAACACCTGCATCCTTCATGGTTGCGAAATATGGATTACATACCTGTGTATGGTTACAGAATTGGGTAAAGTATACTAAAGAAGATGGTGTTCTAGCATTTCCAGAACATGGTTCATTTAATCTGGCCGTGTTGAGAAATTTACGGGAAAAGATGGCACATCTGGACCCGAAGCCGAGACCTACACAGTTTGAGGCTTTAGTGGAATGGGAAGAAGAAGTTCATGACAGAGAAAAACAAAGGTCTGGAGGGTATTACAGGTATATGTTTGGAAGGAGACATGATCGTGAAACACATCATGATCGAATGAAAAGGTGGCGGGATGCTAACATGTCAGAGGGATTATATCCTATGAGAACAGTTGAAGCTTCTGCTCCTTCAGAAGAAAGGGTTTCTGAGACAGAAAGGAGAAGGTATGGAGAGTATGAAGATGAAGTTTTAAATGACATGATGTACAAGAGACCACCTCCATATAGATCAGAATCAGAAGAGAGTACACCAGTTGTTTCTCCAATAAGAGATACAGTTGAGAAAGGGAAAATGACACCTGAATCAAGAAATAGTGATTCTTTAAGAGAGGAAAATGCCAGGAATGCCAGACAATTAGCAAAGACGACAACAGAACTGACTGAAAAGATTAGAGAGTTAACAATGAACATGGAAGCTGTGACAGTACCAGTTACTATAGGTCCGATAATTCCTATGATTGACGGACAAAGAGCAGGTGAAAATGGGCTGGTAGTTCCATATTTTCCGGGTAATACAGCGGGTCCTTCAGGAGAATCAGGTAAAAGAACAGGGAGAAATGACTTGAGACAAACAAGACATGACACAAATAGTGAATTAATGGAAGTTAGTGATTCCAGTAGTTCAGGAATGCCAATTTTAGAACCACAAAGAAAAGGGGTTCCAGTGAGACAGACAACAGATATAACAGTAAAAGACTTAAATGACTGGATGAAAGTTCTTCAGAAAAAAGACAAAGATCCACAAATTGTTGATGTGGGTAAATTACGTATAGAATTAGAAGAGCTTGTGACAGGAACAATCCCGACAGAAATTTTGAAAAGTCACCATGATGGTGAATTATTGTTTATGTGTAAGAGCATAACATGGAGAGCGAGAAATACACATGATAGACTGAGAGCGATAGCAAATGAGCAAGGAATTGACATTGATAAAGTGAAAGCTTTGCAGAAAACGTACAGGATGGATTTCACAGAGAAAGATATAGAAAATTTGAATAATTCTGGTAGAACAGGACAGATTAAAGAAATGGTGGCATTATTGCGTAGATGGGGTGATGTGGAAAAGTGGAAGGATAGATGGTATAAAAAGAGAGATGAATCTGAAGATAGAACAACTTATTCATTTCCAGTAAGAGAAAAAGAGAAATCAGTGGAGCAGTTTCCCATGAGAGAAATACCTGGAGGAGGATATGTACATGTTCCATGGACCAGACAGGATATTTTATCATTTACGAATGATTTCCCTCGATTGAGAGAAAAGCCCGTCGAGTGGTATAGGCAGGTAGACAGGTTTGTGAAATTGTCAAAAGTGCTGTGGGTTGACCTGAATAGTCTGTTTGATATAATTGTTCCAGGGGACTTGTGGACTGAGTGTAAAATAGTTGTAAGTTGGCCTAGTGAGGAATATCCAAGAGATCCGAGAACAGGGGCACCAGATCCAGAAGTAATGAGAAAGTACGATCAGGTGATGGTATACCTGAAGAGTAAAGTTCCCCCAATAGAGACAGACTGGGTTAAGATAAATCGAACACAACAGGAAGCAAAGGAATCAGTTCATGCTTTTTACGAGAGGCTGATACTGGCTTTTAAACAATTCAGTGGAGATGAACACCTGGGTGACAAGGATTTGAGTCATTTTGTATACAGATTTGTATATGGTCTTAGACCTGAAATTGGTGAGAGAATTCGTGAAAACACAGTGGATTGGCAGAGTAAGAAAGTAGATGAGATTCTGAGACATGCAAAATATTTCAGTGATGAAATTGAAGCAAAGCAAAGAAAGCTGAAAGAGAAAGCAATGTGGGCACAGGTGAAAGTTGCGGAAAGACAAGAAGCACAGTTAGTGGAACAGGCAAATAATTCAGGAAATAATACAGGGAATAGACCAAGATTTGCAGGAAAGGGAAGAGGAAGTCTTGAGGAAGCAAAGAAGAAGTTCCCGTGTCACAACTGTGGCCAACTGGGACACTGGAGGTCTGAATGTCCTAATCCACCATTAAATGAGGGTAAATTGTTGAATCAACAGGTGCAGAATGAAGGGAATAACCAGCAGCAACAGCAACAACAGCAGAAAGTTGTGAGACAGCAGCAGAGTCAAGAGCCAAAACCACCTTTACCGCAGAATAGAGGGGTACAAAAGTACAGTCAGGATTCGGGATTCTTCAGTGATGAGCAGGTAAACAAACAAAGACGTACTAACAAGGTACAGCAGTACTTGTTAAAAAGTGAAGGGAGTGAGTCTGAAGGTGATTACTGACGGTGCCGAGGAGAGGAAGAAGAGTGCATACTTGGTGCAACTCTAGAAATAGACCAGGCAGGACCATTTGTGGATGGGAAAATAAATGAGGAGAGTGTTACTTTTTTGGTAGACACAGGTGCGACAAGATCAACTGTCAGGTCAACAGATGTTAGAAATCTTCCTCTCTCGGATGAAGCAATCCAAGTAGTTGGTGTAGCCAATACACAGATCAGAACACGTCTTACTGAACCAGTGAAAGTACAGATAGGGAAATTTTCAGACATGCACAGATTTATTGTCTGTGACACAAGTCCAGTGAACCTGTTAGGTAGGGACCTATTGTGCAAAATGAACTGCACGATTTTCTGTACACCAGATGGAATAGCTTTTGAGACACCAGATGATGATGTTTTCTATCGAATGACTTTAGAAAATAGAGAAAATGAATTAATTAGTGCATTTCCAGTGTTTAATCCAGAGGATTTGCCTCAAGAGCTGAGGGACACAGTGAAGAGAATAGTTTGGGATTTTACTGGAGAAGATGTGGGATTGATGAATAATGTAGATCCAGTGAAGATTGCAGTGAAAGAGGGAATTACATATCCTAACATTCCTCAGTACAAAATGACGCCAGAAATAATTGAAGGGATAACTCCTATAATTGAGAAAATGATTCAGCAAGGAGTCCTGAGAGAATTACTGAGTAGTCCGTGTAATTCACCGATAATGGGGCTGAAGAAGCCTAATGGCAAGTTCAGGATTGTCCAGGACCTGAGGAAAATTAATCAGATTGTGGTGGCATGTTGTCCCATCGTGCCAAATCCATCAGTGATTCTGTATCAAATTCCACATGATGCTGAGTGGTATACAGTGATTGATTTGTGTCATGCATTCTTTTCAATTCCATTGCATCATGACAGCCAGCCGATTTTTGCATTTAGGTTTGGCCAGCGTATTTTAGCATGGTGTCGTATCCCACAGGGGTATACGGAGAGTCCTTCGATATTCAATCAGTTATTGAAGAAATCGTTGGAAAGTTTGGTCATGCCTGAGAACTCAGTACTAGTGCAATATATTGATGACCTACTTGTGGCATCAAAGACACGTGAAGCTTGTGAAGTAGATACCATAGCTTTACTGAATCATCTGGGAGATGGAGGGTTAAAGGTATCTCCAGCCAAATTGCAGTTTTGCAAGAAAGAGGTGCATTATCTTGGACATAATATTGAGAAAGGTCTGAGAAAAGTGACTACTGACAGGATCAAAATAATCAGAGAAATGAAAGCTCCAAAAACCCAGAGAGAGGTGAGAATGTTCCTGGGTATGGTGGGATATTGTCGTCAGTGGATAATTAATTTTTCCCTGATAGCAAAGCCATTGATTAAATTGACAAAAAGTGACATGACAGATCCATTGGATCTGGATGTAGAACAATTGGCAGCATTTGAAGAGCTCAAAACAAAAATGTGTGAAGCTCCAGCTCTGGGTATGCCAGACTATGAAAAAGAATTTGAACTGTACTGTAGTGAGAGAAATGGATGTGCACTTTCAGTGTTAATCCAGAAACATGGACAATTGAGGAGGCCTATTGCGTACTTCTCATCGACACTTGACCCTGTAGCTGTGGGTTTACCAGGTTGTCTAAAATCTGTGGCTGCGACATGCAGAAGCCTGGAACAGAGTGAGGGAATCATAATGGGGTATCCCGTAAGGGTATTTGTACCTCACAATGTGGCAATTCTTTTGACAAGAAGCAGAACTCAGCATATGTCAAATAGTCGGTTGACTAAGTATGAGAAAGTGATTTTGGGAGCGTCAAATGTGACTCTTGAGAGATGTACGAATGTGAATCCAGCGACACTTTTGCCAGATATTGAGAATGTGGGTATAAAGATGGAAGATGATCATGATTGTTTGGATGTGCTGGAATACTGTACAAAACCAAGGCCAGACATCAAGGATGTTCCTTTGTCTGAGAATGATCATGTGCTGTTTGTGGATGGATCATGCCTGAGAAATGATAATGGTGTGCTATGTGCAGCATATGCAGTATGCAAGGTTTCAGAGGTGATGGAGGCATCACCATTAAAAGGAGTGAAGTCTGCGCAAGTTGCTGAATTGGTGGCATTGACAAGAGCTTGTGAGATCGGGAAAGATTTGAGAACAACTGTGTTGACTGATAGTCAGTATGGGTTTGGAGTGGTGCATGATTTTGGCCAATTGTGGCTACAGAGAGGTTTCTTGACATCGGGTGGAACTCCGATAAAGAATGCTGAGCTGATTGGAAAATTGCTTGAGGCGATACAGCTGCCTAAGGAGTTAGCAGTTGTAAAATGTGCAGCACATGTTTCAGGAGAAGATTTTATCACTGTTGGCAATAGATATGCTAACGATGTGGCGCAGTATTGTGCAAAAACAAACCAATCAATTAACAGGAACAGGATGGAGGAAATGTCTTTTCTTTCTGTGATGTTTACTAATGTACTAGAAACGTGGGATGAAGTGAAACAGTTACAAGACGAGGCAGGAGAGGAAGAAAAACAAGATTGGGTTAAGGCAGGATGTGCTCCAAGAGAAACAGACCATGTTTGGGTCTACAGAGATGGCAGACCAGTGATGCCAAACTCAATTTTGTCGTCAATGGCAAGGATGTATCATGGCCAGGGACATCTGGGGAGGGACGCAATGATTAGGTCCTTCAAGCAAACCTGGTACAATGCAAAGTTTAGGGCAATTGCGGAGAGCATCTGTCAGAGGTGTTTAATTTGTCAGCAGTTTAACACTGGGAAAAAGACAGTGGTGAGTCTAGGGACCATTGGCAGAGAAGGAGGTCCTTTCACAAGAATGCAAATTGATTTCATTGAAATGCCCCAAGTGAACAGACTGAGGTATGTCCTAGTAGTAGTCTGTTTGTTTTCGAGGTGGGTGGAGGCCTACCCGACAAGGAGGAATGATGGGTTAACAGTGGCAAAATTACTGTTGAGGGAGTTGATTCCTAGGTTTGGGTTTCCAGTCACAATTGAATCTGACAGAGGTAGGCACTTTCAAAATGAACTCATTGGTTTAATTTGTGAAGCATTAAAAATACAACAGAAGCTACATTGTGCATACCGACCAGAGGCTTCTGGTGTGGTTGAGCAGATTAATGGCACAATCAAGAACAGAATTGGGAAGATGTGCTTAGCCACTGGCATGAAATGGCCAGATGTTCTTCCTCTAGTCTTGATGACTATGAGATCTACTCCAGACAGAACTACAGGTTTGAGTCCGCATGAAATCATTATGGGACGTGCAATGCGCCATGCATTTGTACCTGTGAATAAATTGATGGCAATAACTGATGACATGATTTTGGATTACTGTAAAGGCCTGGCTGACGCAGTTCATTCTGTGTTTCACCAGGTTGGAGAAGAAGCTACCACACTTGAGAAGAAGCAAGCCCATGATCTAAGTCCAGGAGACTGGGTGAGGATTAAGGTGCACAGAAGAAGAAATTGCTTGGTTCCAAGGTGGGGAAGGCCAAGACAAGTTATTCTGACTACAACGACTGCAGTAAAGTGTGCTGGAGTGAGACACTGGGTACATGCAAGTCATACTCTGAGAATTCCAAGTCCAAGAGAGGGAACTGGTGAAGAGTATTATGAAGAGTCAGATTCCAGTGATGGTGAAGATCCTGAAGATACGGAATTAGTGAGAAAAGAAGCAGAGAGAGCTTCAAGAGATTCACTGCGAGTAACAGAAGGAAGATCAGATTCTGATTCTGTGAAAGAGCCTGAAGTTTCAAGTAGCAGTGGAGGAAAAAAAAAAGAAAAAAGAAAACACATTGAGACTACTCCTGAATCAGAAGAGGAGGAGATTGAAGAACCACTTGAGATTATTCTTGAAGAAACAGGGTCAGAAGAAGATAGAGAGGGACAGATTGCGGAAGACCCCCGAGGAGGTGTAGGGAACATTGATGAGGAGCTAGGTAAAGGGACAAATAGACAGCAAGAAGATTGCGTGTCGGAGACCCGAGGAGGGACAGAAGTAGGGAAATCTCAAACAGTGGTGAAAGAATCTGTGAAAGAAAAGAAAACTGCTAAGAAACGAAAGCAAAGGGCAATTGAAACAGAATCGGAAGATGAAAATGAACAAACAGAGGGTCGAGTTCTGAGAAAGAGAACTTCGATTGGAGAGAAGAGTGTCAGGGAAGTGAAGCAGAAAAAGGTTGTGAGAGGAGATCGTTGGCCTAACAACAGAGTGAAAAGACTGAGATACAGGATAATAAGAGCAAATACAAATGTATCAGAAGCTGAACAAGTGAATGAGGTATCCAGTCAAACTTCAAAAGCTGGAGAGGTTGAATTGGAGAAAACAAAAGAACCAGTAGAAATAAAAAGAGTTAAAAGACCCAACCAAAAGTATAGGTCGCCGGAATGGACGTATGTGACACTGCCTGAAGGTGAAGAGGTGGAAAGTCAAGGAAATCCAGAGGAGGCCGTACGAGAAGAAGAAACTGGTGAAATCCTGAAAGTACTCTTGACTGACATCAGAGAAGAGTCAGATACTGAGGATTCAAGTGTTGGAGATCTGATACAATTTGATGTTGAAGAAATTGGAGTGAAAAATGATGAGTATCCAAACTGAGTGAAAGAAGAATTCACTTGGACTAAGTGAACAGAAAGATCTTTGAAGAAGCTGAAAAGTTTGGAACACACGTTGGAAATTAGATAAATTCTAATTGATAAGTTCTAATTACAAGTAGTGGAGTAAAAGTAAAGCAGTATGGCTAACATAGAGAATAACCCAAATAGATGTGCCTTCCTTAAAAGGTGGTGCAAGATGTGCTGCTGTTGTACTGGAATATTAATGCTTCTATGGGGTGTTTTAGTTTTATTAGTTACTTTTAAGGTTGAATTTGGGATGGACACAGAAAACATGACTAATATAGAGAAGAATTCACACAAAGTAGTCCCAATTAGAAGTGGTAGTTACATACACAAAGATAGGTCAATTAATAATTTTTCTAGTAATGTTTTTTCTAAACTGTTATATGAATATGTGAAAACAATGGAAGTGAGGGATTGCTATGTCTGCATGCAGTTACCTGCATCTGTTTCAGAAGGTGTTACTTATCACCATTTACCAGCTACATATGGTATTTCTTGTAGTATTTTAAGTAGTGTTTTTTATTTGTTAGGGAAAATAGATTATAAGATGTCTAACAGAGATAGTATTTTTGGGCACTTGCCAATGAACAAAGAGCTGAATCCGGCTAAAGAAGCTAACACTTTTGGTGAGATTTTTATTGAAGAAAAAGGACTAACATTAGATTACATTTTTAAGAATAATTTAACTTGCAGTTTGAAAGAAGAGGAGAAAGCTTTCCTGGATATGGTAGAGGAAAGGAGAGTGAACATGCAGGAGAAAGGGGGAAAATATGAAGTGAGTGAGACAATTTGGGACATTGAAATGGGAAAAGAATTGAAGAATGGGGTTAGTCCAACTTTAGCTTTGGATGCACCGCAAAAGGGTAAACTATGCATTACCAGAAGGAAATCCCAATATGATACATACTTTGTGGGAACTAGTGAGTGCCATGATACATACTTCGTTGCGACTGGTTGGGGTTTCGGAGGTGGAGAAGATACTATTTTTCCAGGAGTGTATTATGTGTGTGGGAACAAGGCTTATTATAGGTTGCCTGACCATTGGTATGGTACATGTTACGTGGGTTTAGTTTTTCCTAAGATTTTTCATACAGATAAAATAAGTGATGTAGAAGATATTAATGTACTAAAACGTTTTAAGAGAGAAACTTGGTCTGAAATAGTGGGTGACATTTTTGGGGTTTTGATTCCGGCAGTGGGAATTTCTTTAAATGCTTATGGAATTCGGAAATTGTCCACAGTGGTTGATCGTTTATCGACAAATACCGCAGGAGGATTTCTTTTGGTAAATACGGAGTTGAGTGCCGTACGTGCCATGTCTATGCAAAATCGACTTGCCCTTGATATTCTTTTGGCTAAGGAGGGTGGAGTTTGTGGAATTTTGAAAGTTCAACATTGTTGCACTTACATTCCTGATGAAAGCAGAGACCTGAAGGTCTATATCAAAAATATTACTGATTTACATGAAGATTTAGTACCACTTGAAACTGGGAGTTTATGGACTAAACTAGCTAATAAGATGATAGCTGTTAAGGATTTTATTACTAAAATAGGTAGTACTATTGTAGGTAGAATATTGTTTCCTTTGTCTTGTATAATTGTTGCTGTGTTGATACTGAGATTAGTGTGTGTGTGTTATAAAAACAGGAGAGGGAAAGAGAAAATTTTGAAAAATAAAAAGGAAAATAAGAATTCGAAAAGAGAACCAGAAGAAATAGAATTAGAAGAATTGAGGGAGAGTGTTTATTTAGAGACTAAGAGAGATGATGAAAGAGAGACTGGTGTTTAATGTTGTGTAAGGGGAAAAGACATTTCTGATTTCTCCTAAAATGGGACTAAAATTTTCACTAATTTTTTTTTTTTTTTTTTTTTTTTTTGGGTTTATTTGGTGATAAAATCACCAAAGGGGGGATTGCTGGAGCAGAGTTTTCTGTTAGAAAATTCTGGGGCTTTTGAAGCTCTGGCATGTCTATGCGTCATATTAATTAATTAATAATTAATAAACTAATTATTTGTCTTGTGCAAGTGCGTCTTATTAATCAATCTGTTTGTTTCAACACAAGAGAAGGTTGCACAAGGGTTAGCTAATTCGTGCTGTATTCGTTTTCACAATAACGTGCAAGTTTTCCATGTTTAAACGTTGCTGTGTGCTATTTATTTTAAGCACAAAACGCTGTCTGAATTAATGCACTGTATGTCGCAAAGCTAGATAAATGCATACACATAAGGGTATTAGTGGGGTTAACACTGTCTAATCATTATGATGTAGTAATCTTGATTTTGTCTCTTTAATTAAAGATGGTCTATTGTGGCCTATGGAGGCCTTTATGAAAATAACTGAGAATAATTTGAAGCCTGGCTGAGCTGTGGTTCAGGCGACGTGAAATCTATCGTGTAGCAAGGGAGACCCCTGCTGGAGTTCAGTTAACAGAGAAACTGGCGGTAGTCCTTATAAGGAAATTTCCGGGAGGACATCAGCAAGTTTGGAGGATCTCCAAAAGAAATGTTTGTCCTTGGGGAACAATGAAGACTAAGAGAGAACTCTGTGCAAAGGCTGGTTTGTCGGAGGAAGCGAATATGAACAGTTGCGAAACTTGATTCTTTTTTCGAGGATGTCATATTATGATTTTCTTGAGCGGAGATTTCAGGATGTAGCTACGATACATCCCATCCTTTTTGTTCTACTTGGTGATACAATTTATGCATGTGGGTTTTCATTGTATTTTATAGTATAAAATGTTAGCTTAGGGAGGGCTCTCCCCACTCTTTCTTTCGTCGCCTTGCTGCGTGAACTTGCGTTGCAGATGATCGATGCTGAGGACTTTATCCTGAAAGACTTTTCAAGAGACTGGTCCTGACCCGTTCTGACACTAGTTAGAATAGGTAACTATGAGAAATGATTTATTCTGATTTTACTCTGACTAATTTAGATAAAGCAATATAACTTTCAACATGGTGTTGGTTGTTTCTTTCCTTGTCATTTATTGAACATTTATTGATTATTGTTTATAGATTGTTTATATTATGTTGGACAGCCACTAAAACTGGTCCTATCGCCTAGATATAGATGCAGGGTGTTTAGGAGTTTTCTTTCCACAGGTTTGCTGCTGGTAGAGTATCGGAGCATATGTTAGTGAAATGGGCCCTAGTGTATGATGAATGTATGTGTGTGTAACTGTAAAGATTACTCTATCTGTGGTAGTGGGCATATATCTGTTACCCTGATCTGTATCACACGCTTCCCGAGTGCTTCTCGAGTGAGTCACCGTGTGTTTGCCATTGAAAAGCGGCCGCTCAGCCGCTGAGGATGCACCACCCCAGTATCCAGAGGGGGCCGCGTGGAGTGATTCACCCTCCGCAGATGCGGGGAAACGTTGCAGAATTATGACTTTGATCAGCAGCTGGGGCCCAATCTGGGCTTTATCGCAAGCAGTAATTGTGCATGAAAATATTGAAAGATTTAGTACTCCAACTCCCAGAATCCCAAAGAATGACGATTTCCCTATCCAACGGCGGGACATGTTATAAATGCTGCTGGGGGAGGAGAAATAGTACCTACCTTCTTGAGCCTCTGAGGAAGAAATTTTTTAAATGCGTCAGGCTAAAAGAAAGGCTGCCAATCACGTACCAGCTCCTGAACTTGTCAATATCTTATTATTTTAGGCTGGTGACCTTGCACGCTTCCCGAGTGCTTCTCGAGTGAGTCACTGTGTGTTTGCCATTGAAAAGCGGCCGCTCAGCCGCTGAGGATGCACCACCCCAGTATCCAGAGGGGGCCGCGTGGAGTGATTTAGCCTCCGCAGATGCGGGGAAACGTTGCAGAATTATGACTTTGATCAGCAGCTGGGGCCCAATCTGGGCTTTATCAGAAGCAGTAATTGTGCATGAAAATATTGAAAGATTTAGTACTCCAACTCCCAGAATGCCAAAGAATGACGATTGCCCTATCCAAGGGTGGGACATGTTATAAATGCTGCTGGGGGAGGAGAAATAGCACCTACCTTCTTGAGCCTCTGAGGAAGAAATTTTTGAAACGCGTCAGGCTAAAAGAAAGGCTGCCAATCACGTACCAGCTCCTGAACTTGTCAATATATTATTATTTTAGGCTGGTGAACTTGCACGCTTCCCGAGTGCTTCTCGAGTGAGTCACCGTGTGTTTGCTATATATATATATATATATATATATATATATCTTACCACCAATCCCGCCTCCTAATAAGAAAGCAGGTCTGACACAGCTGGGGAACTTCAAACAGCCAGGCTTTATTTTTCACCTTCCAGCACAAAAATTGTAGCGTGATGGGCATATATATATATATATATATATATATATATATATATATCTCAACAAATGCCCGAAAGCTTGGCATGGCACTTGACAGGCAGTAGGCCATGCGGACTTCATTACTGGCTCTCTTTGGCATCGCGGTGAATTATCCCCTGACGCGTTTCAATGATTGACATCTTAATCATAGGCTTGCTCTGAAAGACTTAACAGAAGAAGCTCTCTTTTATTTTCACTCTTTTGCATACTCAATTGATTCATTGCCCTCAGTGGGCTTAGCTTAGTGCATAGTTCATAATGGAGCATGTTGGGCCACGTAGTCCCGCTTCGAGCAAATTATTTTTCTTCAGTAGGTTTCTGTTATCATTTCATTTAAAGCTTTTTTTCTTTCCTTAGTAGGATCCGCAGTGTTGCAGGAGAGTCACTTAGTTTCAAAACTGCCTGCTCTGTTTGGCTTCAGGAACAGTTTGTGCTGCAGTCCCTCTTGTGTTTCAATGAGGTGGTGCTCCTCCCTACGGCAGGGCCGCCGTATCAATAGATTCTCAACAAATGCCCGAAAGATTGGCAGGGCACTCGAGAGGCAGTAGACCATGTGGACTTCATTACGGGCATGCATATAATAAAGCTAATCAGAACAGCCTGCGTAAGCCAGCATACTAGTGCCCTTTGATTAAGAGGCAACAGCCTTGAAACACTTCAGGTCGGAGGAACAGTTCCCATATGAAATATACTGGATGCTGCAATCTGCTGGGAGTGTGCTCCTACAAGCTGTCAGGCATTTGGTGGACAATTTAACTACACGGCAGTCCTGCCGTTTGGGACAGCAACATCCTGATAATGAAAGGGAGGCTGCGGGTCGGAACTGGATCGGGACCCGTATGCAGCACGGCTGATTGGGGAAAAAAAGACTTGCGAGCTGCTCTGGGGCCCACTCGGGGTGTAAAATAATGTTTTAATTTGTGTCTTACATGCAGGACCCACTAGAGGTGACAATTTGTTCTGTATGGGACTACCTATCCCAGCATGCAAGTACGCAGGAAGCGCAGCTCACTGAGGGCGGGGCATGCATATAATAAAGATAATCAGAACAGCCTGCGTAAGCCAGCATACTAGTGACCTTTGATAAAGAGGCAACAGTCTTGAAATGCATCAGGTCGGAGAAACAGTAAACGGGGAGCAGCACTGCGAGTCTCTTCCCATATGAAATATACCAGATGGGGCAATCTGCTTGGAGTGCACCCCTACAAGCTGCTATGCATTTGGTGGACAATTTAACTACACTGCAGTCCTGCCGTGCGCGGCAGCAACATCCTGATAATGAAAAGGAGGCTGCGGGTCGGAACTGGATCGGGACCCTATGCGGCACAGCAGATTGGGGCAAAACAGACTTGCGAGCTGCTCTGGGGCCCACTCAGTGTGTAAAAGCATGTTTTAATTTGTGACTTACATGCAGGACCCACTAGAGGTGACATTTTGTTCTATACGGACTACCTATCCCAGCATGCAAGTGCGCACGAAGTGCAGCCCACTGAGGGCGGGGCATGCATATAATAAAGATAATCAGAACAGCCTGCGTAAGCCAGCATACTAGTGACCTTTGATAAAGAGGCAACAGCCTTGAAACGCGTCAGGTCGGAGAAACAGTAACCAAGGAGCAGCAAAGCGAGTCTCTTCCCATATGAAATATAACGGATGGTGCAATCTAATGGGAGTGTGCCCCTACAAGCTGCTGGGCATTTGTTGGACAATATATAGATATGTATATTACCTACTGGCGGTCACCAGTAGGTAGTTATAGTTACAACCAAGTTTCCATAGGAAGAACATTTTTTATTTTGCTTATAACTTTGGCGTCGTTTGATGAATCTTCATGCCATTTTCCAAACTAATTCTTTGTTCATATCAGCTCCTATGTTGAAAGTTTGAGGGTGATTCATCAAGGGGGGGACAAAAAAAGGGGGTCCCAAAATGTGTTTTCTCCATGCAATTTCCATAGGAAACTTTAGACAAGGCTACAGGTCGAATGGGTGAACAGAATTACCCCACATTTGGCAGGGAGAAGGGTCTTGGTCTATAAAGCACGCTTTTGTTTATTTGGTGTAAATCCGTTCAGTAGTTTTAAAGAAAAAATGAAATTTACAGATATCGATATTTGGGAATTCTGCCATCTGATTGACTGAGGCATTACGAGCACGAGCTTGCTGCTTATTGGCTGCGAGCGGTGCGAGCGGTTGCAACTAGGAAGTGTTGGCAGCCATTTTGTGATTCTGTTGAAGCGAGTAAGGGGAAAAAGGGTGCTGGGCTACGGAAATTAAGTGAGGTATTGCCTAGAGTCTGATGCTGCTAAGGTGAGCTGCTGCGGGACTCGGGGATTAAAGCGTGAGCCCAAATTGTGTGTCTTATGCTGTGAAGTCATGTGCCCTCTCCATTGCACCACACCTGTGGAAGTAGTGTCAGCATGAGTGTATACCTACTTTGATGAACTACTGACCCCTACTGGTTTGAAAGTGCTGGGGTACAGAAAATATGTGAGGCATTGTCTTGAGCCTCATGCTGCTAAGCTGAGCTGTGGCCGGACTCGGGGATGAAAGCGTGAGTCCAAACTGTGTGTATTATGCTGAGAAGTCATGTGCTCTGGCCGCTGTGCCACATCTGTGCAAGTAGTGGCAGCAATATTTTATACGTAGTAGGAGGAAGTTTTGTTTTGAACACGATAACTTGTATATGGTACTGATAAGTGATCCACAGCACTGCCAAAGGCAGTGCACCCAGGACATGCAGCAGACGTCCAAGGAATAGGTTGACGTGAATGGAGCCGACCATATGTTCGGGCTGCCCTGCTATGCGTCAGTGGCTTTGCTTGTAGCTGCACTGGCTTGCTGTGTGCCAGTCTTGTGAATGAAATGGCACAGTTTGGTGCAATGAGCCAGGTCTGTGTGCAATGGGTGCAGGGCAGGGTTGTGGTGGGAGTATGAGTGAAGGCCATTTCACGCACGCTAACTACGACGAAGGACTCTTGAGTGTTGGATGTCCACTCGTTGTTCTCAAATCGGGCAGTGCGTAGTGTGGAAGACGGATGCAAATATTATTGCATCTGTCAGTGGGGGCTGGCCACTTGCAAGTTCCTTCTCAGAGCAGTGGATGTGTTAGCGCAAGATAGCTCAGACAAAGAACCTTTCATCCTTACAGTAACTTCTCCAGCTCCAGTCAGACAGGATGTGTACAAAGGCCGGTCGTGGGTGTTGTGGGATGTCTGTGACCCTGGTCATCGTGGATGAGATGCCCAGCATGTGGCACATGGGTGGGATTACTGTGTGTTACGTTGCCAAACAGCTGCTCCTCCCTCCCACGAGCCCCCACACTTTTGTGCACTGTGCTGTTGTATCCTGTGCACTCCTACAGCACACCTTTGTAATGGCTATTCGGGCATGTCCTGTGGCATTCCAATCACACCGTGACACTGCAGTTTGGAGGTGGTGAATGCCACTTTACAACATCGACTGCTGCGGCCCTTGTGGCGGCCACACCAAAACACAGAGACACACTTACTGCACTTCTTGCACACGGATATGTGTAAGACACCCCGTTCCCTTTGCCACTTGTGCATGCAGGAGGATGCATGCGGAGCTACATCTCCAGGCTCACTGCCAACGCTGAGGTGACATGGTAACGTCCGCTGAAGACAGCACACTGATGTTGCAGGGCCCGTGCCTATCATGCTAACACAATGACCACACGGACATACTTGCTCAGATGCGGGTTCGGGGGGTGTTGGCGGTCCTGAGGTTGTTGCGATGAGTGTTATGTCCCTCATGGGTATCCGTGTATCATGCTGATTGACTCTATGGCACCTGTGAGTGTTCAGATGTGGCTCTTGGCTGTGTTCCCTTTCATGCTGCAGGCAGTGGTCCTCCTTAACACCTGGAGAAAGCAGGTGTAAAATCTCTGGTGCTAACGCGGCTTATCGCCGGAATTTGTTTCGCATCACAGTTTTTGCCTTTCGTTGTGAAAGTTGTGATGTGGTTTTTTCGTGTACAGAAAAATAAATGAACTGGGCAGTGTATCCGGTCAAGATCCAGCACCTGACCCATTATTCCCAATCAATATAAATACAATGAGATTTCTTGATTGATTTTGTGTGTGCACTGTAAATGCACTAGGCCTGGGCAAAAATTTCGTTCCGTTTGCGGAAATTGTGATAATTTGACATTTTCGCGTTCCGCTGAGAGCGCGAAAATGTCAAAATTTCCGCTTTCCGCAGCTTGGCGATAATTTGTTTCTTGCTCGCGCTGTAAAATAATACATTCTCGCGCGCGCGCGATCGCCTTACCTGAATCCCTGCGTTCGCCGACAAGTTTTCTTGATCCGGTCGCGTTCTCCAAGAGATGTTGGATTGTTTTTAGCCATTTGCGCTGTCTCACGACAGTTCGCGCCCGCAGTGACGTCATGCGTCGTGCAATCACGACTTTCTTCTCGCGATCATGCACCGCGAGACAACTCAAAACAAGATGGCCACGCCCGCAAGCAACCACATGGGTAATTTGGCGACCCGCAACCATGCAGAAAATCTCGCGAACATGCGGGGAAAAAAATTCTGCATCTTCGCGATATTTCCGCTTGTTTGCGATAATTTTAAACACTTTCGCGATAATTTGCGAAAGTGGATTTCGCAAATTCCGCTCACCCCTAAAATGCACCCACTACCACAGTGCAATTCAATACAGGATTTTAGTATTTAGCATAAATCGCAAAGGTGCACCTCATGTGTTTTTGCAC
This sequence comes from Triturus cristatus, assembly GCF_964204655.1. Classification (NCBI taxonomy): domain Eukaryota; kingdom Metazoa; phylum Chordata; class Amphibia; order Caudata; family Salamandridae; genus Triturus; species Triturus cristatus. The sequence goes on from NC_140585.1 coordinate 165,322,557, forward strand.
AGGAACGCCTACTCTGCATCTCATTATCAGCACTTTAATGCAACTACAGTTGAGATAAATCTAACACAATATTGAGAAGCTGGAGAAAACTGCAGACATCACCAGTATTCCCGTGATAACTGCCCCACTGCCCCAAAATTTAACACCATGGTGGACACCACCAAATACCAGTAATAAGAACGAGAAAGAGTCACACAGCACTTAAGTAAGAACCAAAAACTTTATTGAATTGTTTTTTCTTCAAACTTTATTTTTTTCGTAAACGTATATATAAAGGATAAAGTAAATTTAACAAAATGAACACAAAACAACAAGGTGGAAGACTCCTGTCGGGACCATGAATGTCGACGACACAGCCTGGAAAATAAAGCACAAAATAAGGACGTGTGTAATGCGCATATCAAAGGAGCGAGACACAGAGAAGGAAAAAAAAGCTAAAGAGAAGAAGAGGGGGAAGAAAAGAAAGGGAGTGAGAAAGGGAGAAGGGAGATAGAGAAAGAGAAGGAAAGGAAGGAAGAGAGTCAGAGAGAGAGTGAAGAGAGGGAAGTGAGAGAGGCAGAGAGAGAGAGAGATATTGCCGCCCCTGCGCATCCATGACCAAATAATTACCTGCTGCCATTGGAGTGTCTACCAGTGGGCACACCACGTGCCCGTCAAAGCTCTGGGGCAAGGAAGATCTCACAGATGTAGCAGAGTCCTGAGTCATGAATGGCGGAGACCACATCAGCTTCTCTGCAGCCCGGCAGATACCACACATGTCGCCGAGTCCTGAGTCATCAATGGCAGAGACCACATCAGCTTTGGGTGCTGCTAACCCTGTGCAACACAAGTCACCGCCACGTGGTGGTAGGCCGCTGACGGCCATACACCTTAGGGTGCGACTAACCCTGTGTAACTCAAGTCTGCACCACGTGGTGGTAGGCCCCTGACGGCCACATCAGCTTCGGGTGGCACTAACCCTGTGCAAGTCAAGTCCGCGCCACGTGGTAGTAGGCCCCTGACGGCCATACAACGCAGGGTGCGACTAACCATCTGCACAACTTTTCATGGACTCTTTATGATTGAGTCCCGTGGAGCATTCACCATCCAGTCACCACTGGCAATAAAGGATGTGACGTTGTCGGTGCATTATATTTGCTTGGTCACATGGCCTGTGATGCATGTGCCGGATGGGTGTAGTGTGTGTGCAAACCTGCCCTCAGGGAGTGGCCGTGACATGTTGACAACTAGAGCACTGACCTGCACACCAACAGCGAGTACGCCTGCATCAGGTAGCTATGTGGGGGTGTGAAAATGTGTTTTCTCAATGGATTTTCCATAGGAAACTTTAGACAAGGCTACAGGTCAAACTGCTGAACGGAATTACGCCAAGTTTGGTAAGGAGAAAGGTCATGGTCCAGAAAGCGCGCTTTCTTGCATCGAGTGAAAATATAAAAGAAAGGTCCCGAGGGCAATTTAACATACCAGAGCTCTGTCTGTGTGAGATAACCCTTTCACGCTCCCTCTTCCCAACATCACCACTTTGTAGCTATAGCATTAGAAGCCAGTCCATTGGCTCACAGCTCTCTACCTTAGCGAGCTACTACGCTGCTGTGCCTGTACCTCTGCGAGCTACTACGCTGCTGTTCCTTTGGGAGCGGACGGCTCGTAGTACTGCGCCTGGGAGTCATACGGACGTGCCACAGTTGTTCCTCTGCGAGCCTGGGTGTGAACTGTTTATAAGTCACACTACATAAGCATTGAAAAGTCATTTTGTGATTCAGTCCGTCAGCTGGCATCTGTCCGAGGCATTTCTGAAAACATACCGGAGTTCTTTCTGTGAGAGATACCCCTTTCACACTGCCTCTCCCCACATCAGCAGGTAACGCACCCTCTTCCCACATTACCAACATACCCCCAACTACCCTCTTGGGCCCAGAATTATCCCTGTGCGGTTGGACAAACAAGAATCTTAGTCATGTATAGATATACATATAACATATTTTTTTTAAACAAAAGAACAACAAATAAAACTGAAGGGAGACTTGTGCTGTGGTCAGTGCCACAAAGTTGGGGTTACTGTCATTCAGGACTCAGGACACAGTTCCACATGTGGGATCGGCTTGTATTGAACAAGGTTAGTGGCACCACGTGTCACGCCTTGTGTTGTACAGGGTTAGTGGCACCACGTGTCGGTGACCTTGCATATGGAAATATGCCTGACTGATCAAAGGGAGTCTGGTGCTGTGGCCGCTGCCACAAAGTTGGGGTCACTGCCATTCAGGGTTAGTGGCACCACGTGTCAAAAATTCGAATTGCGAGCTCTTTTGCCTGCAGTGTAGACTGTTATTGAGTGTTTGTTTGCACTTGAAGATTAATTTGTCGATTGTACTAAAGCTATAACTGATATAAAAAAAGTTCTTGAAGCAAGGATACTAAAAGGATATTATGTAGGTTTTAGGCCTGTGATAGTTATTTGCCTAGTGGAATCTGCAATTAATGAATCAAGATTTAATTTTAATTGTGAGCCCTACTGACCGCAGTGTAGGCGTATCATGAAAAGATTAAATATGTATAGCATACACTGTCGGAGTGTATGAGCCTGTGATGCTGCTTGGTGCTGAAGGGCCGCTGTGGGTGCTATGTCTGTTGCCTACTGCGTCATCTGCAAATGCGACTGTATCTGAATTGTGGGCCCTGCTGACCACAGTGTAGTCCAGAGGTAGCGGTGAGCAAGGGCCCACAGCCACATGCATTGGTTGGTGACTCCACCGGCCTGCATGTTTAGGATCAGTGGCACCACTGTCACCGGCCTTCCATATGCACATAAGCGTCACTAATCGAAGGGAGTCTAGTGTTGTGGTCGCTGCCACGAAGTTGGGGTCACTACCATTCAGGACTCAGGACACAGTTCCACATGTGGGATCGGCTTGTGTTGTACAGGGTTAGTGGCACCACATGTCACCGGCTTTGCATATGAAAATATGCCTAACTGATCAAAGGGAGTATGCTGATGTGGTCGCTGCCACGGACTTGGGGTCACTGCCATTCAGGACTCAGGACACAGTTCCACATGTGGGATCAGCTTGTGTTGAACAGGGTTAGTGGCACCATGTGTCGCGCCTTGTGTTGATAAGGGTTAGTGGCACCACGCGTCGCCGGCCTTGCATATGGAAATATGCCTAACTGATCATAGGGAGTCTGGTGCTGTGGTCGCTGCCACGGACTTGAGGTCACTGCCATTCAGGACTCAGAACACAGTATCACATGTGGGATTGTTCAGCTTGTGTTGAACAGTGTTCGTGGCACCACATGTCGCCGGCCTTGCATATCGAAATATGCCTAACTGATCAAAGGGAGTATGCTGCTGTGGTCACTGCCACAGACTTGGGGTCACTGCCATTCAGGACTCAGGACACAGTTCCACATGTGGGATCGGCTTGTGTTGAACAGGGTTAGTGGCACCATGTGTCACACCTTGTATTGTACAGGGTTCGTGGCACCTCGTGTCGCTGGCCTTGCATATCGAAATATGCCTAACTGATCAAAGGGAGTATGCTGCTGTGATCCCTGCCATGGACTTGGGGTCACTGCCATTCAGCACTCAGGACACAGTTCCACAAAAGACAAGAAAATTACATAAAAACAATTAATAATCCATCTTTATCAAAAAATTCTACACTTGGAATGATGTCAGAGAAAATCATAAAAGACAACAAGGCCTCAATCAGCAGATGACAACATCCACTGGTGAGGGCACATATAATGTTGATAGCTAATCTATCTAGAACATATTCTAGCCTCAGAAGAAAATGTCATGTAACCATGGTGTTCAATTTATAACCATTTGCTGAAACTGATCATCGAGAATGACATGGCTTGATCAATATCTTCTTCACAGCTTCTTTCACTTCATTGTTTCTCAGGCTGTATATCACCGGGTTCAGAGCGGGAACCAGCACAGCATGGATGACAGCGACCACTTTGATCTTGTCTTCTGAATCTTTTGAGTGGGGCATTAACTCCATGATCAAGCAGCTGCCATAGAATAGAAAGACACAAGTGAAGTGGGAGATGCAGGTGGAGGCGGCCCGGTGTCTCCCAGCTGAGGTGCGGATTCTAAGGATGGCTTTGACTATGTGGATGTAGGAGACAATGATAACAAGGAGGGAACCTGCCACCATCATGCCACCAAATATAATCCGTACCAAATCATTTAAGAAAAAGTCTGTGCAGGATAGAGGAACAAGTACAGGGTAATCACAAGCAAAATGATTCATGATATCAGGCCCACAAAAAGATAACCGAAATAAGCAAATAGCATGAATCAGAGAGTGCAGAAAGCTTGCTATGTATGACCCTACAATCAATTGTATGCAGAGATGTCTGCTCATGTTGACCGTGTATAGCAGCGGGTTGCATATCGCGACATATCGGTCGTAGGCCATTACCCCCAAGAGAAAGAACTCAGTACTGGCAAAGGCACAAAACAGGTAGGTTTGGGCTATGCACTCATTAAAAGAGATTCTCTTCTCCCCAGTAACAAATCCAGCCAACATCTTGGGAGAGAGAACTGTAGACAATGAAATATCCACAAAGGACAGCTGTGCAAGGAAGAAGTACATGGGTGTGTGAAGGCGGGAACTGTACCAAACAACGAGTATGATGCTGAAGTTCCCAAGCACAGTGAAGGCGTAGACAGAGAGGAACACTAGGAAGAGAACTATTTGCAGATGTGGGTCACCTGTGAGTCCCAGGAGAATGAACTCAGCCACATTGCTTCCGTTTCCAGGTTTAATGGCTGTGGACAATGCCATTGGTCTTTGGAAAATCAAATGAGAGCAAATATATGAGCTATGTTAGTTATCAGATTTAACATACATGTGCAAATACTTCTTGAAATTCAGGGTACTTTTAAGAAACAACGTTTTTCAGCATTTATCAGATTAGGGTAAATAAAACAAAATTCTCATTTTAATGAGCCATAGCTAAAGGCGTCAAGGACTGAAAACACAAAGGGTTATATTCACAAGAACGTGTGCTAAACATCACTAAAAAATGTCAACGCAACTTTACACATCGCAGTCTATCGCGGGAAAATAACCCCGTGTCAACGTGGAATTCACAACAAGGTGGTACCATGCCGAAACCGCAAACAATGTCCGCGATACAACCACCTCGATGGAGATAAAAACACAAACCATAACACCAAAAAAACCTGCGATGGGCCAAAGCGCGATGAGGAAATCAGCAATACGCAGCACCAGCCCTGCAGCACACACCTGGCCGGCGGGAAAAATCACCATAAAAGTAGAAAAAGCACCCAAACACAAACTGACCAACACCCAAGCACCATGGAGGTAGCCGGAGCAGGCGCAGAGGACGAGCGCAACCCCACAAGCACCCCAGATGACCAGCCCGGGACCTCGGGGACAGGGAAGGGCAAGGAACAGAAGAAGACGAAGTTCAGTCCGCAGGCGAACAGCATAGTGATGGAGGTGATGGAACACCATCAACAACTGTTTGTCACCTCCAACGTGTCATTGGCACCAAAACTGGAATATGGCTGGACATTGTGGACATTGTGGACAAATTGAATGCCGTCGGAGAGCACAAGAGGACAATGGACAAGACCAAGAGGTGATGGAATGACAACAAGCAAAAGACCAATGAGAAACTCGCAACCAACCAGAAGGCAGCAATGCAGACTGGAAGTGGGGGCCAAGCGCCACAGCTCGAGCTGGATGACATGGAGAAACTGGTGTCAACAGTCATCAGTGTGGATACTGTGGCCGGAGTTGGGGGGACCGGACACTGCTCGACAGGACACAGCACAACTGCAACAGGGTGAGTGACCACCAGGGGACGGATGGAGATGGCCATGATGGCACACATGCACAATCAAGCAGAGCACAGTGCACACCCTCAATGACTCTGGGTCATCGCCCAGATCCATAGACTGTCACAATGTACAATGCCATGCTGTCTGAATGTCAACATGTCCCATGCGGCTACATACATGTGGACACATTGCAATACACCATCTCCATTTCACATTGCAGGGCCAGTGTCAATACCCCCCACAGAGCAGTCCCAGCCACTCTTCACTGAGGACAAGGAGGACAACCCAAGCATCGACACCCAAGCCCTTCTAGACAGCATTGAAATCATCCACGACTCACCTCCAGGATCCGTGCTGAACAGCTGCATCAAGGAGAACCCACCCACCACCCAAACCACCCAGCGAAAGGCACCCACAGCCCGCCAGTCTCCCAAGACCCCCAGGGGCAACAAATGGCCTTCCAACGCCGTGTTCTGGAGGCCCAGAGGGAGACGGCTGAGCAGGTGCGGGTGGGGTTCGACCTCATGGCTACCAATTGGACGCCATCCATGGGTGTCTAGACCCGCTCCATGGCCTTCAACAAGTCCTGACTGACATTGCTGGAGTCCTGACACAGAGAGAAGAACACCTGTCTGCTCAGAGTGGCTCCAGAGATAGCAGCCGTGAGCTGGCACACATGCGGAGGCTCATGGAGGACATGGTGCATATGGAGGCGGAAAGGATGGCAGCCACCGCTGCACACCAGTGAAATGCAGCTGGGATCTACCATGCCCTGCAGATCATCATCATGGCGTTGGTGCCACAAGGCGTGGCACAGATGAATGCTGCTGACTCCACACCATCCACATCTCCACCCCCTGGTGTGTCAGTGCCCTACAGTGTGGCAGGCGTATCCACTCCGGCACCTGATGTGTCACTGCCACACAATGCAGCCGACAACCCTCCTCCGGCCCCTGATGTGTCAGTGGCACACATTGCCTCAGCCAGTACTGCAACACCCACAGGTGGGGCAGAGCACACATCCGGGGACAAGGACGTGGATGGGTTTGTGATCAGGAGGCACTAGCTTTCATTTCCGCTACCTGGCCTGTTCCTGCTTGGTGTCGCACATGGCCCCATGTCCTTCCACTGACTCTTGATACACTCCGATGCACTCACTTTGGGCAGTGACTTAGACTGCCATATCCTGCTTGATGACCAATGACACGGCGACCTGGCTGCGGACTGTACCCTTCCTCTTCCGCAGTACTAGTCATCCCCAGATGGACTCTGGCTGGCCCTCCACAGGCCCATATTGTGCAGTGTGCTAGGCAATGCCCTGTACCGCTCCAGCTGCAGAACTGCACTGGATGTGCAATAAGCATCCAGTGACGCACTGCTGTGTTATGTCTTCATCATTCATGTATGAATGTGTGGATGAATGTAGGGACAGTGATTTCCCTTGCATCAATGATGCTCATCCTGTGGGATGCCAGTCAGAGAGTGCTACATTGCATATTGTGTACCGGGTCTTGTGAACACTACAACAGGAACAAACGCATCACACGCATCAGTCACTTCCATGTCCGAACATGGACTGAACCACACCCAGATCCCACTAGTCATTGTTGCAAGCCCTGCACTGGTCTGGCGTACAGCAGCCCAGACCTCTCCGCTTACGCTCTGAGGGGGGTCCTCATTGCTACCCGTCGCAGGCGTACTCGCTGGTGGTGTGCAGGTCACTGGTCTAGTTGTCAGCATGTCACAGCCACTCCCTGAGGGCAGGTTTGCATGCATACCACACCCATCCGGCACAGGCATCATAGGCCATGTGACTCCACCAACATAAGGAGCTGACGATGTCACATTGCTCTCTGCCGGTGGTGACTGGATGACGGAGGCTCCACGGTTCTCAATCATAAAGGGCACATGAGTTGCGCACAGGGTTAGTGGCACCCGAGGCCTTGGGGCCGTCACGGGTCTACCGCCACGTGGCGCTGACTGGGGTTGCACAGGCTTAGTGGCACCTGGAGCATTGCGGCTGGCACAGGTACACCGCAACCCACGGTGACTTTGGGTGTACTGAGTTAGGGGCACCTTGAGCTGCTGAGTGGGTGTGCAGCCTACAATGATGCCCCGTCCCTGCGGTCCGGACAGCTAAGGTTCGTGTGCCCTGCTGGACCGCAGTGTAGGCCAGAGCCAGCAGGCAGCGCGGGCCTACAGACACGGGTCACAGAGTTAGTGGCACCTATTGGGCTGAGCAGGTGTGCAACCTGCGATGATGCCCTGTACACTGGTATGTCCTCTGCCATGGAGTAATCAAGACCCAGCACCAAACGTGAGACCTGGTGGCCTGCGGAGCGGGGCAGCATGGTGTGGAGTGTGCCATGTCCGCGGGCCCTGGGCTTGTGGCTTGCAGTGCGGCCTGGGTGTGCATGGGCAGGCATGCTCCGATGGGAGGCGGGATGGGTGGGGGTGCCTCTGTCTGGGTGTGCATGGGCGGGCAGGCGATGTTGTCTTGTACAATTGTGTGTACTGTGCCAATAATGTATCTGGACTCTGTTTCAGATGAAGGGTCTGTCTCAGATGTGTGACCTGATGAACTGTACTACATACCGGCAAGTGGTTGGAGACACACCGGTGGCAGCAGGTGAGCAGATGTGGCCTGGGTGCTCAGGGTCGGCACTCTCTCTCTTTCTCTCCCCCTCTCTTCTTCTCTCTCTCTCTCTCCCTCTCGTCCTCTCTCTCCCATTCGCTCTCTCTCTGTCCTTTCATATGCGCAGGACACACCTTCTCATCATGATTTTTGTCTTGCAGGCTGTGACCTACGGATTGTCCCGAGGGGAGCCGCCATGTGTCTTCATTTCATTTTAGTGCTCATTTTAATAAAGTTTGATTTGTTGCTTCGGAAATGAATGTGTGATGCTAATTTTTGTGACGACACATGCATATCACCAGTTGTGATTCTGCGACATCAGGCAGATTATTTTGTATGTGTTTGGGTGTAGCTGATGTGGCATGTCTTTGGTCAGGGGGTGCCTGGGAGGGGGGTCCTGGGGGTAGTTGCGGTGGGTGTTGCTTCCCTTTTGGCCCTCCGGGCTGCATGTTCAGTTGCCCGGTTGCATCTGTTGTTCTTCAGGTGTGGCTCTGGGCTGGTCTACCTTTTGTGGTGCAGGCTGTGGTCCGACTTAGCACCAGGTCGGACCAGGTGTTATTTTCCTGGTGCTAACGTGCCTTATCACCTATTTTGTGTTCTTATCGCAGTTCTGGCTGTTCGTTGTGAATGTTGTGGAGTGGAGTGGTGTGGTCGCGGCTTTTCGCATGGGAGCGCCTACTCTGCATCTCATTAGCGATAGTTGCGGGGGTCATCAGTTGTAATGTTTTTTGCAGCTGCTATCGCGGGTAAACTGGTGCTTTGGGATGTTAACACCAGCTTGTGATTGGGGCGATAAGTTTATCGCAACTTTGGCTGCGATAAAGTGCCGTTAAGTCGGCGATAGATCCTTGTGAATATGACCCAAAATATTCAAAATTACTTTAGTGATAAACAGTTTTACTTTTTTAGTAGTTGTGGACTGTGACGGGTTTCTATGAGCTCATCCTGGTCCATCGCAGTTTCAAATACATTTATGATCCTTATAGCTTTCTAAATGATTTAAGAAATTTGAGGCAGATGTACCACCATTTCATTTTGCGATTCGCAATTAGAGACTCTCAAAGTGAAATGTACTTTGCGACCTAGGACCACCCCAAGCACAGGTATGGGCAAAAATACAATCCCAACGAAAGGCCCTGCAAAGCATTATGGGACAATATTCTAGAGTGCAGTGAATATTACTGTATCCAATATCAAAACATTCTTCAAGGGGCAGGCTCTCAGGCTCAGCTGAGAGCTAATACTATAATATTCAATAAACTCTAGAATCTCGCCCCATAATGCTTTGCTGGGCCTTTGGTTGGTATTGTATTTTTGCTCATAACTTTGCTTGGGGTGGTCCTAGGCGGATGGGACCACCACCAAATCGTTCAGCATGATATGCTGTTTGTGTTCAATGCATCTGCTTTACCTCCCACTAGATAAGGGGTGCCCACAAAATCATCTCCTCTCTCATTGCCTGATGTTATTCAAAGTTCACTTTAGTGAATTGGTTATATGCTTTTGAGCATGTAAAAGTAAAGTTGGTTTACCAAAGGGTAGTGGGCATAGCATGTAACTGAATTGCGCAATGGAATGAAAATGATTGCATGAATTCCGTGTTTTCAATGAAATGTGTAGTTATGAAATCTCCACAACTTCTGCTAGCGGAGCGGAGTTACCTGATTCAGCGAATAGGGCAGTTTACAACCAGAAAAATGGTTGATACATTTGGTCCCTGGCATGTGTGAGGAGGGTCTCTGACTATTTCCAAATAATTACAGATCTGCTTTCCAAAAATCCCTCTCCAAATGTGTGCATGAAGGTAAGCGGAATTTGAGTGCATAAAAGTGTACAATCTGATGCAAAGTTTGTCATTTCCTTTCATATAAAATGTTTTATGTGAATTGAATATGATTGCACAATGGTGCACAATACGAAAGAAGGTATACCATATTGTGCATCTATAGTGACAGCAAAGTTCACAATAGCAAACATACAAACATGAAGTACAAGACACACTTTGTGACACACATACAGGAAATAGAGAACATCAATATCATGAAAAGGCAGGGAGGTGAAGGGAGAAAGCAAAGACCAAGTAAACACACATATGCACCACAACACAAATGAAAGATTATCCACTAACATTCCAGGAATCCTTGAAATATCAAATATGGCACCTAAACGTGCAAATATTATTTTACATAAGGGCCACATTTGAGTAAAAATATTATGTAAAACTTCACATGGTGCAAAAATGTGTGAATTTAATAAATTTTGCAGTTGTAATTAAAATATTGCTGTAGCCTAAATTAAACATGTGAAAAAGGCCAGGAGTCTCTAGAAACAAAGCAGAGGATTGCACAGATGGTGTCACTGTCATATGTACACTGTGTACTTGTTGGTTCACATGTTGGGAAATGGAAAATGCATGGGGGAAAAAGGTGTTCTGGCAACCCCCCATTTTCACAACCCCTGCTTGTCGGCTCACCCTGAAATTGCACTAAAGTTATCAGCAAAACAAAAAATGCTCTTTTTATGGAATCTCTGACTTACACTTAGCTACACAGGGATAACTATATGTGTATGTGTGTAGAATTACTTAATAATTGCGGTTTGATTTAAAGCTAAAAGTTAAACAACAAAGAGATGAATTACATGCAGTATAAGAGTTTCCATCTAAAAACTAAAAGATAAGTATCCTATTTCTAAGTTTCTAAGTCCCAGGTTTTCAGGGGTGGTTGGAGAAGTCCAGTCAGACACAGCCAAGCATTCCAGTACCCTAGGACCAGCTCTTAAGGGGTAGGAGTCACTCCAGCGGAGGCCAATAGCAAGGTCCAGGGCAGGTCCATTTGTCCAACTGTGGTCTATTTAGAACTGGTCAATTGAGCAGTTGCAGGAAAGATTTCCATTTCATACTGAGAAGGGGGCCGGCGCGAAGACGTATAAAACCGGGTACCGTGTCGGCGTTGGACTGACGCCGCCGGTGCACGTCAATTAACAGGGAGGACAGACTCTCCCGGTATCGGTGCGTGTCGCCGACGCGGTACCCGGTTTTATACGTCTTCGCGCCGGCCCCCTTCTCAGTATGCAATGGAAATCTTTCCTGCAACTGCTCAATTGACCAGTTCTAAATAGACCACAGTTGGACAAATGTCTTCGCGCCAGCCGCCTTCTCAGTATGCAGCCACACACGGCGGTAGACGGACGCGGATGAAGAGCGCTTTTCAGGTGATTTTCACTCCTTGGGGAATATCGATGTCATGCTAGACGCTAAGCTTACTCTATCCCCTCATTCATATTCGTTTTTACTCCTTATAGTTGGGGAATTGGATTCTCCATTAACGTTCGTCTGACTATACGGACCTAACTCATAAAATATTGCTGGAGAACACTGACTTATATGCGGACCCACTTCCTTGAGACTACTGGGTAAAGAGCCTCTTTAAATGTATGAACATTACCAGCCCGATACTAAGCATCGGCAGGTTCACTGATTCTCCCCACCTTTATACCTCTCCCCCAGCCTTCAAGCTACTGCTCTCAAGCGCATCCATCAGTGAATTTGGCCGCATAAGCCTTAGGAATTACGGACACTAGCCTTTAACTACTGATCAGTATACCACAGTTAACGGTGGGTGAACTATCTTTATACTTCTAAATTATGCTGCCAGATTTTAACCCCCAGTGCAACGACCAGACCTCTGGTTTCTTTTCCACTCACTCCATAGGTATGTGACTAGGCCCCATACTTTCCTAGGTTGCCCCACCCTGTCCTGATGAAGATCCGCAAGGCCGAGGATTTAATTGCCCTCATGGCCATAAGACGGGTCGAAACATCGATGCCCCTTTAATTAAGCCTAGACCCCGAACTTTACCCCCCACGTGCCACACTAGAATGGACTTCTATGTAAATTGAAACTGTAACATACTTGTGATTGTACATTGAAATGCGTGGCCAGGCTCTTAAGGACGGTGATTTATAACCAGTCCAACTGTTTTGATGTATTAAACTTTTCTATGTCATCTTTTTGAATACCCCTATTTTTCACCAACTTACACTTGAGCACCCTTACTCCTATGCACATTCCCTCTGGAGCAACCTTCTTTGCAAAATTGATAATGTACATAATATTGTCTGATTTTCACCATTTGACCTGAAAATAAAATGCATGGTGATCCAGATTATGGTTTGTTGCACTTTTCTGTTGTAAATAATGTATTAAGTTCTATGAGCAAACGCTCACAAAATCATTGGCTGATTTATAAATGAAGGTCTAGGACCACTGTTTTTTGCATCATACCTTACCCAGGTCCTTGATCACCATTGGGTTACCCCATTTTTGTAATGGCCACCCAGAGGTCCAGCAAAGATAATATGAAGCCCCATCTCAGTAGCACTCCAAACCAGTTCTGGGAGCATCTACCTTCCCACTGCTATTAGATCAGCCTGACTGGGGGAACAAAAGAAGGATTTGTCTAGGTGTCATCTGACATTTTCCTATGAAATAAATTAAGTACCTAGGCATAGTCCAAATGGTCATCCTGCCAGAGGAACAACACACTTCCCTAGACCAAAGCCTTTGTCTCTGCTCTAGGAACACTTTCCTGATATCATCAGCACTTGAGCACTCAAAGGGCAAAGCCTCCGGAGGCTTTAGGCATGGCAAATTTAACTTTCTAGTGGTCAATTTTCTTTATTAGTCAATCAATCAATCAATCAATCAAAGACATTTATAGAGTGCACTACTTACCCGTAGGGTCTCAAGGCGCTTTGGGGGGTGGGGTGCCGTTACTGCTCGAACAGCCAGGTCTTGAGCTTCTTCCTGAAGGAGAGGTGGTCTTGGGTCAAGCGCAGGTCGGTCGGGAGGGAGTTCCAGGTCTTGGCGGCCAGGTAGGAGAAGGACCTTCCTCCTGTTGTCGCTCTTCGGATGCGGGGGACGGCGGCGAGGGCGTGGCTGGCTGATCAGAGGTGGCGTTTGGGAGCGTAGAAGTTGACTCGGTTGTTGAGGTAGCTCGGGCCTTGATCGTGAAGGGCTTTGTGTGCGTGGGTGAGGAGACGGAAGGTGATTCTTTTGTTGACGGGGAGCCAATGCAGGTCTCTCAGATGTCCGGAGATGTGGCTGTTACGTGGGATGTCGAGGATGAGTCTGGCTGAGGCGTTCTGGATCCGCTGGAGTCTCTGCTGGAGCTTGGCGGTTGTTCCGGCGTAGAGGGCGTTGCCGTAGTCCAGTCGGCTGGTGACGAGGGCCTGGGTGACCGTCTTCCTGGTCTCCGTGGGGATCCACCAGAAGATCTTCCGTAGCATGCGCAGGATGTTGAAGCACGACGAGGAGACGGCGTTGACTTGTCTGGTCATGGAGAGGGAGGAGTCCAGGATGAAGCCCAGGTTGCGTGAGTGGTCCGTCGGTTTGGGTGCGGTGCCCAGGGCGGGGGGCCAGCAGGAGTCGTCCCATGCGGAGGGCGAGGAGCCCAGGATGAGGACCTCCGTCTTGTCTGAGTTCAGTTTCAGGCGGCTGGTCGTCATCCACTCGGCTACATCTTTCATCCCATCGTGCAGGTTGGCTCTGGCGGCGGCGGGGTCGTTGGTCAGGGAGAGGATCAGCTGGGTGTCGTCGGCGTAGGAGATTATGTTGAGGTTGTGTTGGCGTGCGATGGCCGCGAGGGGGCTCATGTAGACGTTGAAGAGGGTGGGGCTCAGCGAGGATCCTTGAGGGACGCCGCAGATGACTTTGGTGGCCTCTGACTTGTACGGTGGTAGGCGGACTCTCTGTGTTCTTCCGTCGAGGAAGGAGACGATCCAATCCAGTGCCTTCTCCTGGATTCCGATGTTGCTGAGGCGCTGCACTAGGGTGCGGTGGCAGACCGTGTCGAAAGCCGCGGAGAGGTCTAGGAGGATGAGGGCCGCTGTTTCTCCGTTGTCCATCAGGGCTCGGATGTCGGCGGTGGCGGCGATGAGGGCGGTCTCTGTGCTGTGGTTGGCTCGGAAGCCAGACTGTGAGGGGTCGAGGGACCCATTCGTCTCAAGGAAGGCGGCCAGCTGTTTGTTGACGGTCTTCTCGATGACTTTGGCTGGAAACGGGAGGAGCGAGATGGGGCGGTAGTTCTTGAGATCGGTGGGGTCCGCTGTAGGTTTCTTGAGTAGAGCGCTGAGTTCGGCGTGCTTCCAGCTCTCAGGGAAGGTGGCGGTGTCGGAGGAGGTGTTGATAATGTCCCGCAGGTGGGGTGCGATGACAGCGTCGGCCTTGTTGAAAACGTGGTGAGGGCAGGGGTCGGTCGGAGATCCGGAGTGGACGGAGTTCATCATGCGGACGGTGTCTTCGGTGCTGATCGGAGTCCAGGTGCGGAGGGTGGTGGTGGGCGGCGTTGCTGTGGTCGTGGCGTGCGTCGGTTGACAGCTGAAGCTGTTGTGTATGTCCGCGATCTTGTTGTGGAAGTAGGAGGCGAGGGAGTTGCAGAGGTCTTGCGATGGGGTGATGTCGTTGTTTCCGGCGTTGGGGTTGGAGAGCTCTTTCACGATGTTGAAGAGTTCCTTGCAGTTGTGTGCGTTGTTGTCCAGCCGGTCCTTGAATGCAGTTTTCTTGGCGGCGCGGATCAGTTGGTGGTGCTTCCGGGTGGCAATCTTGAGGGTGGTCATGTTGTCTGGTGTTGGTTCCCTTCTCCAGACTTTCTCGAGGGCTCGGCAGTTCTTCTTGGAGCTCTTGAGTTCGTCGGTGAACCATGGGGCTTTCTTGCTGGCGGGTCTGCTGGGCGGGGTCCTCAGAGGGGCGAGTTCGTCCGCGCAGTTGCTGATCCACTTCGTGAGGTTGTCGGCGGCCTGGCTGGGGTTCTCTGAGCTGGTAGGCGGGTGCTGGCTCAGGGAAGCGGCGAGCTGGTCGGCTGTGATCTTGTTCCAGCTTCTACGAGCAACCTGTCGCTGGTGGTGGTGGATCGTCGTTCTTTTGAAGGTGAAGTGGACGCAGCTGTGGTCCGTCCAGTGGAGTCCTGTGGCGTGGCTGAAGGCGATGTCTTTGCTGGATGAGAAGATGGCGTCGAGTGTGTGTCCGGCGAGGTGGGTGGGGGTGGACACCAGTTGCTTGAGTCCGAGGTTGGCGAGGTTGTCGAGCAGGGTGGTGGTGTTGCGGTCGTTGTTGTTCTCCAGGTGGAAGTTGAGGTCCCCCAGGAGGATGTAGTCAGCGGAGGGGAGGGCGTGCGGGTTGATGAAGTCGGCGATGTCCTCGCTGAATTGTGTGCGTGGTCCCGGGGGTCGGTAGATCAGGGTGCCTCTGAGGGTGGTCTTCGGGTCGGTGTGTATCTGGAAGTGCAGGTGTTCGGCGGTCGTTAAGGTGTCGTCGGTGCTGGTCGTGATGCGGATGGTGTTCCTGTGGATGACGGCGATGCCTCCTCCCATCTGGTTGGCGGTGCGGTCCCTCCGGGTGATCTTGTATCCCTCTGGGATGGCGATGGCGATGTCGGGCGCTGAAGAGGCGTTCATCCAGGTCTCCGTGAGGAAGGCAACGTCAGGGGCTGTGGTGTCGAGGAGGTTCCAGAGTTCGATGGCGTGTCTGTGGATGGAGCGGGTGTTGAGCAGGATGCACTTGAGGTGGTTGCTGCTGGTGTTCGGCTTGGCGGGTGCTGGTGCGAGGCAGGTCCGGATGCAGGAGAACTTGCAGGCGTGGCAGCTGAAGGGTCCGTGGGTGCGTCGTGGGGTGGCTCGGTAGCATCCTGGGAATCGGCCGGTGTTGAGTGCGTTGAGGGTGGCGGCGGTGTACGTCAGGCGGCTGGGCCGGGGTCCTCGAGGGCCAGGGGTCCTAGCCCTGGGCGCGGTCCAGGCGCGGACGGGCGCAGACGGGCTTACCTTTGGCGCGCCTTCGGCGCACAATCGGCGCGCCCGCTGCGCGTGACCGCTGCGCGTTCGCACGGTCGCCATATATGGCCAAGTGCGAGGGGGGGCGGAGCAGCTGGGAGGCGGGAGCGGGGAGGGTACAGAATGAAGAAAGGGGCGGGGTTAGCGGCGGTGGCGGGAAGCGGGGAGGGATGAGACAGGGGCAGACAAGGAACAAATCCGGCAAATAGGCAACAGGGGGGGACAAAATAACAATATACAGCAAGATACAATTACACAAAACAGCGGTACAATTCAGGAAGCGAGCACAGACCACGCCGCTCGATGGCAGGGGGCGTGGTCCCGCGGCGGCAGCCGGAGCTCAGAGGCAGGCAGGCGGGGGGGCACACGCAGCAGCTGGTGGCCGTGTGGCGCGGGGGTGTCCTAGACTAGGTCACACTCACCTGCGTCGCACGGTCGCCATATATGGCCAAGTGCGAGGGGGGCGGAGCAGCTGGGAGGCGGGAGCGGGGAGGGTGCAGAATGAAGAAAGGGGCGGGGTTAGCGGCGGTGGCGGGAAGCGGGGAGGGATGAGACAGGGGCAGACAAGGAACAAATCCGGCAAATAGGCAACAGGTGGGGACAAAATAACAATATACAGCAAGATACAATTACCCAAAACAGCGGTACAATTCAGGAAGCGAGCACAGACCACGCCGCTCGATGGCAGGGGGCGTGGTCCCGCGGTGGCAGCCGGAGCTCAGAGGCAGGCAGGTGGGGGGGCACAAGCAGCAGCTGGTGGCTGTGCGGCGCGGGGGGTGTCCTAGACTAGGTCACACTCACCTGCGTCGCACGGTCGCCATATATGGCCAAGTGCGAGGGGGGGCGGAGCAGCTGGGAGGCGGGAGCGGGGAGGGTACAGAATGAAGAAAGGGGCGGGGTTAGCAGCGGTGGCGGGAAGCGGGGAGGGATGAGACAGGGGCAGACAAGGAACAAATCCGGCAAATAGGCAACAGGGGGGGACAAAATAACAATATACAGGAAGATACAATTACACAAAACAGCGGTACAATTCAGGAAGCGAGCACAGACCACGCCGCTCGATGGCAGGGGGCGTGGTCCCGCGGCGGCAGCCGGAGCTCAGAGGCAGGCAGGCGGGGGGGCACACGCAGCAGCTGGTGGCCGTGCGGCGCGGGGGGTGTCCTAGACTAGCTAGGATACTAATTTACAGTTTAATTTATCTTTGCTAAAAGTTATCTGTGCCTTAAAGCCAACATTCTCTTGCAGCATCTGGGGACCAAGAGCTTCACGATGATTCCACACCATCTGCAAGTGGAGGGTGACATGAAATTCGTGGAAAATAAATTCTTTCACAAGCTGCCTTCTCTGCAACCTCTGCAGCTATAGAGGAAGAGGTGATTGTTCACCCACTGAGGAAAGCACTTGGAAAAACAGATCACAGGTGGCCAGTAGTGTAATGGTGTAACCTGTGACTTGCAGGTTCAGGCAACAGCTAAAAAGCCACAGATGCTAACACCATTAACAAAGGACTTTGCAGCCTATAAGTACAACAGTGACTGTGCTGCTGCACCCCCTAACCCAAGTGCTTCTTTCCATTTTTGAGATAGAGGAAACCACAGGAGAAACTTCTTCACCTTATTCAACAGCATCCTTTCACATCCCTCATCTTCAAGGACAAGCTGTGTCAGACAGCCATGCATGCAATGGATAGGGGATTGGGCTGGTAAATCCTGTTGTCTGAGATATTTGTGAATCGAGGTTGACTTTAATCAATATGTTTGCCCATCTGGAACAGCTCTCAAGGTTTATTGAGAGAACTGAGTCTACAGAGCATGGTGAAGTTGCAACAGGAACATTTCTGGGTGCCTAGGTATGAGGCTGCAGGTGCCATGCCTGGCTATGCAGTTTGTACCAATTGTAATGATGTAACAAAGGAATAATGCGAAAGTTACAAATTTTGAGGTTGGAGATAAAGTAAAGGTCAAAGCTCCTGTTGGGTGTCAAAATTGGTCAAAATATACCTCTCCAAAAACTATCATTAAGCTGTTTAAAAATGCTGTCAAGACGGATGATGGTCGCATCTGGAATCATAGTCGTGTAGCACATTTTCGGGGGTGTGGTGTGGCCGACAGGAGGGATGATACTTCTTATCGTTTTCCCTCAGACATTGATGTACGGTCTGATAGTACTTGTAGGGGTGTCAGAACACGCAGGTTTCCTTTGCATTTACGTGATTTTGTGTAGTTCTTTCTACCTTCTTTTTCTTGTTGTTCAAATGTGTTTATTGTTCTCATGTTACTTTTGTTCTAATGTAAAGAGGAAGAAGTGTAATGATGTAACATGGCTCCATGCCAGAACACTAGGCATGGAACCAGCTTGTTCTGAGGTTCTGTCATGTGAGGGTTCTATGATGACAGTTGATATGCTGGCTGTTGGTTGAGGCTGTAATAAATACCTCTTACCACATATCTTCATCTGGTGTGGATTTACTTTATTACGCCAATCTTTTATACAGCAGCCAACCTAAAGGTGTAGGTTCAAAATATGTATCTCAGGTAACAATATGTCAACAGCAACCTGCAAGTCCAACCTAAATGCCCAACCAACAACCCGCCTGCACAATCAACAACCCACCTGCTCCCACTCCACAACTAAATCCTGAAGCCAAACATGGGTACCGTATTGTATAGCCAGAGCTTTGGATGATCCGCCAATGTGCCAGGGCATGACATTTGCTATAGGCAAATAATGTAATTGAGTGTATTAGAGAGTCATTTAGCATGTTTTCCTAGACAACCACACTTACATGTTTCTTCAGGAATGCTCACAAACTAAGAAAAGAGTTAGCATAATACAAATTGTTTAGAAAATAAAAACATTTTTAACAAAATTGTAAATCGGTTTTTAAGATGAAAAGTCATCTGTCCTTTACAAAGCAAGAAAAATAAAAATAATGGCTAAGTTAAAGGAGGAACAGTCAACTTGCAGGTGCATTGTCAACAGTAATAAACACACTAAAAACATCAAGGGATAAGTCTACGTCAACAGTCCAATGAGAAAAATGGCAATAAATATTGCTAAGCAATATTCCAAAGTCCCAAAGCAAAGAACACATCCAAATGTAATGTTTAGAGTCAAACATAAAGGCAGTACCCAATACAGATGCCATGTTGGAAATATTGCTGTAGGTTGGCAGCAAAGGTTTATGGTCATCTTAAGGTTCCAACCTCGGAACCATTTATATCTTTTTCTCTGGTGCAGGCACTAACAGTTGCAAGCAGGGCCAGACATATACTGAGCTTGAGGACACAATGGGATAGGTACAGAGGCAGTGGTGGAAGAACTACTGGGAGACACAACATCAGGTGGTGAGTGGTAGATCTCTGGATGAGGTGAAACAGTTGCAGTCCATGAGAAGTGGGGGCAGGAGAGCTTTCTAGACTGGTCAGCCTTGCAAAACAATAATTGCCCATACCACCACACAAAGCCCCCTAGAGAGCACCTGCTGACCAGCATTCCACTTGCTTATGTCTCCTGGAAAGCAGTCATGGTGATATACTGAGAAGGCAGGGTGGTGTTACACATGAGGGCTGTGTGATGAATGCTTCCCTTGGCTGTTATTCAGACTGGCCATGGGTGGAGCAGGAAGACAAGTATCAGTGTGCCTGGTGATGTATATTTGCCTAGATGTAATGGAGGGGTTAGCTTAAAGCCACAATGATTGAGGGGCCTTCTGCAATATGTCCACAGTCCAGACTTTAGGACCATAAGAAACCCTGTTGGCAAACTCCTCCTGAAATGCGGTGTTCATTTCAACCATTTTCTTGCAGGTCTGTACTGCCTATACTGAGTTTCTTGGATAGGTATTGCATCACTCTCAGGGCAGACACACCCTTGCAGCAGTTGCCTTCTCCTTCCTTCTCTTTGCTGTTGTATTTGTGGTTTATTATTCCAACATAGACATAGAAGTCCTTGCTGTCCTTCACCCAAGGTCTTGCATTTCCCTGCTTTGGACTTGGCAGCCCACTAGCAAGAGAAGCTGTAAATAGAAAAAATATCAATAGTACACATGTCATCAATACAATAGTGACTATGACAAAGTGGATCATTGTCAGATCCCCTACTTTCCTGTCCCAGGTTAAGTTTTTATTTGCGCATGCTACTTTTAACAGTAGGACACTGTGATCATCAATTGAGCTGCTAAAATGGATCTTACTATCCGATCCAATATTATCCTTTGTCTATGATCTACATATAGAATCCTCACATTAGAACATGGAGTGCCTTGACTTACTCAAGTAATGTCACCCTCAGTGTAACCAAAAGGCATGATTACAAGGTCAACAATTGATAAGTGCATGGCTATTATTTCGACATTATGGCAGATGAATCCAAGTATTTATTATATATATATATATATATATATAGGCATTGGTCTTAATCTATTTATTCTTATCTTTTATGGTTATTTATTTGATTTGTATTACACTATTTATTATAGATAAATTGTACTGTATGCAGGATTTTTGCACATCTGAACTTACCCCTATAATTTTAATTACATCTTGGGACATATTGAGGAGATGTTGACTTCAGCAGCTTCAAAGAATATTTATTATATATGTAATATGAGGACTAGTAACCTACCACTAAACTCTGAAGGTATTTTATCTTGTATTGAGATTAACAACAATCAATTATATGAAATGTATTCGTTTTTTCAGACTATATGAGATGCACTACTATACAAGACTTTTTTTCTTTCAATTATTATTACAAGCACTTTCACTTTGTAATTTGCACTGTAACTTATTTTCATCGAATAGGGGGAGGACTATTTTTACCATCAATTGATGGTCTCATGTACAGTACGTTGCTTTACAGATCGCAGCATTACTAGTTAGTAGCAACCAGTCATTATGTATGCTGGTATTTTACAACTGTGTGATGATTGATTGAATTGGCATTTAAGCCTTGAATATACATCAATACTGTTAATGGTATAATAATCTAATTTGCGCTACTTTGGGAGTTTTCTGTAAGCACATTGTTTTACTATGTGTTAGTCTGCTTTCAGTGGCAACGATGCACCCCCCACGTGATGTCAATTGGAATTTGCACTGGAACTTTAAAAATCAGGCACATTGCATGAGGCGTTGTCATGTGAGCAAGGCTCTGAGGAGCCGAAACGTTATGGCCGTCGCTTTTGGCAAATAAATCTAACTTTGCACTTTACTTGGTTCGTGTACCTGCTTTTTGAAAACGTCCGGAGGATTACTGAGGCTGGCAAAAGGCAGTAATCGGGATATGTTTGGTCGTATTAGGTTTCTTTCGACCCTTACACGGAACCCTCTCTGCAAACTGGTCGGCGTCTGAAGTGAAACCATTTCCAGGTTTAACCCGGAAGAATCTACTCCCGGAAGGAAGAGTTGGCGCCTGACCCCCAGATAACTTACTGGCAGTGCTGTGGACACGGTCTGCAACGGAGAAGGAGCTCCCTGGTCGAAGTCGGACGACAAGACGCGGGAAGCTCCGGTAACTTCGCTAAAACACACAAAGGTATCGAGGGGTGGAGAGTTTGAGTGCTGCGTTGGGGTGGCTACGGATGAAATTTTAAAGACCCGAGTTGGCCCCTAAACGCAATCTATTGAATAGCCTTAAAGTAAACATGACGGCAGACAGTGTACGAGAACGAGAGGCTGCAGCATTATCTATGTTTTCAGGCAGCCTCCCGTTACCAACGAATATCCAAAATAGTAATATCACAGATACAGATCGACAAGATAAGTCATTGAAAGAAAAATACAAAATTTTAGAAAAAAAGTTACGGAGCGAGCAGAGCAAATGGTGGGAGTCCAAGTCCCTTCAACGCTACATAGATGTGAACAGAATCCCTTGAGGGTTGCGAATACTCACGGCTCCGAGTTATGAGAATCCCAACCCGGAGTTAATGCGAGAATGGGTGGAAACTAATTTAGAATCTTCACGCAAATTGGTGTTGATCCTGATCAAGTATGCTGACATAGACAGAGCGCAGCTACTAAAGGAGATAGATGAGATCAATGAGGAACTGGACAAAATAGAGAATAATGATGAGAAAACCAGGTTAACTAATAAAATGACTGCTAGGCTGAAAAAAGAGGAAACAAAAATTATGGAGAGGAAGGTTTTTAAGTTCCAGAGGGACCGCACCGATTATAAATTGGGGCAAATATTTACATTTGCCAAGAAATATGACTCACTACGTGTCCCAAAAACCAAGACTGTACCTCCAAATAAAGACTCTAGCAGATATACCTACGTTAAGGAGACTACACAGTCCGATTTAAGTTCAGCAGGGGGTAGTGACTCTGAGTCCGAGATACGAAACAGTCTGGCAGCTGGCCTGATCCCCAAACCGACTCCAGCAGAGGAAATTAATTTTTTATGTATAGAGAGGAGACAAACTCTGCGCCCAAGACCAATAACAACGAGCCTCGACGCAAACATTCAAATTACAAATGCAGGCAGAGGTGGAGGGCGAGGAAGAGGGGTCTCAAATCAGAACAGGAAAAGAGGAAGAGGATATTGGGCGAAGAAGTGAGTTCTAATGATACTAATATCAATACAATAATCAATCTAAGACCCTTAACCCTCACGGAGGATGATAAGAGGATCCTTGCATTGGGTCTTTCATTCTCACCTCAGGTCAACTTTGATTACAGCGCCACAAGACTGGATATACACAAATCAGTGCGTGAACTTAAACACAAAAAATCTTTTGCACTCAAAAATGCCAAACAGGTTAGCACCAGGATTGTATCTGAAATATAGCTTGTTGATGCTATGCAGGAATTATGGGACACCGAAGGAACAGGTGATCTAAGTATATCTAATTGCCGTGATGGAACCAATCCATTAGTCCCTACTACTCCATTCAGACCAGCGTCTACATACAATCCCATCATGCCCCGGGATGCCCTTGACATATTCAATGAAAATGTGACAGCTGAATTAAAAATGTTACATAAGGAGACTCGGAGTAAACGACGTCGGTATAACCGACAAACCCAGCAATATGAACAGCTCATGTTAAAACTTAAACAGAATAAAAACATCATTATTCGCCAAAGTGATAAAGGTGGAAATATTGTCCTGTTGACAAGAGAACAATATGATCAAGAAGCGTATTTACAGTTGAATGATAGAGACTGCTATGTCCGGACCACCACAGCAGCCATTCAAGCATCTAATACTGAATTTTATTGCAAATTGGCTGGTTGGAAGAGACAACAACTAATCTCTGAGGCAGAATTTGGTTTTTCGAAAAAAGATAATCCAGTCATTCCAACCCTATATTTTATCCCAAAAATTCACAAGGATTATAATAGGCCTCCTGGCAGACCGATTATATCTGCCCGCAATGGGATATATGAAAAAACTTCGCAGTACATAGATTTTTTCCTTCAAGATTTTGTCAATTCTCTAGACTCTTATGTACAGGATACTGGTGATTTTTTACGTAAAATTAACAATACCAAATGGGAAACTGGTTACTGGATGTTGGCACTGGATGTGACGTCACTATATACCAGCATTAGACATGGTGACGGCATCCAGGCCATCAAGTATTATTTATCACTTAAACCAGTACAGTTCAGGGATCATAATGAGATGCTGATTGAAATGTTGGAATATTGCCTTCTTAACAATAATTTTATGTATAACAACCTTTTATATCGCCAGTTGAGAGGCGTAGCTATGAGAGCTAGCTTTTCCCCTAGCTACGCATACCTACATATGGGTTTTTGGGAAGAAATGGTGCTCAAGAATGATCATGTCAAGTATCTGAAAGAGAACGTAATTGTTTGGTTGCGTTTTATCGATGATTTATTTGTGATATGGAATGGCACTTTGGATGAGGCAACTAATTTTATTGATGTTTTAAATGTAAATAATCTTAATCTTCATTTTACAGCAACCTTTAGCCAAACCAATATCACATTTTTGGATACTGAAATCTATATACAGGCAGGCAATATCGACACCAGACTCTTCCGCCGCAAACCAACTGCAGGTAATTCTACACTCCATGCAACCAGCGCTCACCCATCCCATCTCATTAGATGTATCCCCTATGGAGAAATGCTGCGCTTAAGAAGAGTATGTAGCAATGATACCGATCTAGAAATGGCTGAGACCTCTAGCAAACAAAGGTTTAGAGAAAGGGGTTACTCTACCAAGATTATTGATAGTGCCATCACTAGATCGATGAATCTCAACAGAGAGCAGCTATTACAACCTATCACCAAAAGATCTAGGATAGCAGTGACACAGGACAATTCAGTGAGAATAGACAAGAGTCCCTCCAATGTTTTTAGAATTATCATGGGCTATAGTCGACAACAGGCTAGCCTACGCAAAATCATCAATAGAAATTGGCCAATTGTATGCAGTGACCCTATTATCGGTCCTATGCTCCCGCAGCGGGCCTCAATAACATACAGTAGGGCCCCAACTATGAGGGATGCCTTGGTCAATACAAACCCTGAGATGATTGAACAAACCTCCTGATTGCAACTAAATTGTGGCTTCTACAAATGCAAGACCTGTAAGGCCTGTGTCCACGGGATCAATACTAAAACTTATATGGATCCCTTCAGTAGTAGACAGCGCAAAATTACCAAACTTTTGACGTGTAAAACCGAGTATGCAGTCTACGTCCTCACTTGTCCGTGTAATCTTAGCTATGTTGGCATCACGAAATTGGCTGCACATAAGCGTATATTACAGCATTTACGTGCAATCTCCAACCAGGACAACACCTACCCTGTTGCCAGACCTTTCAGGGAGGTTCACAATAGCGACATCAAAGGCCTTAGATATTTTGTGATTGACACCATTGCACCCAGTAGGAGAGGTAGGGCAAGAGAATCTTGTTTACGTAGACTTGAGACACGCTACATTCTACAACTCGACACTAAGTCCCCATCAGGTCTCAACATTACAGAAGACCTACACACGTGTTTAGGATAAATATTTATTTTACATACTGTGACAGTTATCCTTGTGAAGATTTTATAGGAGGCCCACGATAAGAATCCACATATGAGTCAATCTTAACCTACAATGAAGACTATGGATCAGATGTATATATAGCAATTTATAGTTTTATAGGCATTGGTCTTAATCTATTTATTCTTATCTTTTATGGTTATTTATTTGATTTGTATTATACTATTTATTATAGATAAATTGTACTGTATGCAGGATTTTTGCACATCTGAACTTACCCCTATAATTTTAATTACATCTTGGGACATATTGAGGAGATGTTGACTTCAGCAGCTTCAAAGAATATGTATTATATATGTAATATGAGGACTAGTAACCTACCACTAAACTCTGACTCCGTAGGTATTTTATCTTGTATTGAGATTAACAGCAATCAATTATATGAAATGTATTAGCTTTTTCAGACTATATGAGATGCCCTACTATACAAGACTTTTTTCTTTCAATTATTATTACAAGCACTTTCACTTTGTAATTTGCACTGTAACTTATTTTCCTTGAATAGGGGGAGGACTATTTTTACCATCAGTTGATGGTCTCATGTACAGTACGTTGCTTTACAGATCGCAGCATTACTAGTTAGTAGCAACCAGTCATTATATATGCTGGTATTTTACAACTGTGTGATGATTGATTGAATTGGCATTTAAGCCTTGATTATGCATCAATACTGTTAATGGTATAATAATCTAATTTGCGCTACTTTGGGAGTTTTATGTAAGCACATTGTTTTACTATGTGTTAGTCTGCTTTCAGTGGCAAGGATGCACCCCCCACGTGATGTCAATTGGAATTTGCAATGGCACTTTAAAAATCAGGCACATTGTATGAGGCGTTGTCATGTGAGCAAGGCTCTGTGGAGCCGAAACGTTATGGCCTTCGCTTTTGGCAAATAAATCTAACTTTGCACTTTACTTGGTACGTGTACCTGCTTTTTGAAAACGTCCGGAGGATTACTGAGGCTGGCAAAAGGCGGGAATCGGGATATATATATATATATATATATATATATATTATCCCAAAACTTGCTCAGATTTGAGGCCGCAACTCACCCGCAGGCGGCTCACAAAGCCTTTGTATAGCTCATTGCAGTTTCCCATCACAGTGTTTAATCCTTTGGCCTGACGCGCGTTTCGAAGCCCATTCGCTTCTCATCAGAGGCCTCACGCAAGACAGTTCGTTTGTGCCACATCTTCCCAGCATGCTTTTTCACGACCACCATTGGTCTTCTCTTCAAATAGAGTTCAATTTTCACCAGTGCCTGCTGGGATATGTAGTTTTGGGCCATTTCACTCCCCTCAAGTGGGTTCCGTTCTTGCATGACATTTCAGGATTCATTTAAAGCCCTCCATTAGGCTCCCGGATGAGATTGTGCAATGTCAATAATGCTCCCCGCTGGTGCCGATCAAAGAGGAACGTTACCTCTCTGTTGGTTCCTGTAACACTTTCAGGCAGCGCGATCCCTCCACGGCCGAAGCCGCCGTGATATTTATTATCCCAAAACTTGCTCAGATTTGAGGCCGCAACTCACCCGCAGGCGGCTCACAAAGCCTTTGTATAGCTCATTGCAGTTTCCCATCACAGTGTTTAATCCTTTGGCCTGACGCGCGTTTCGAAGCCCATTCGCTTCTCATCAGAGGCCTCACGCAAGACAGTTCGTTTGTGCCACATCTTCCCAGCATGCTTTTTCACGACCACCATTGGTCTTCTCTTCAAATAGAGTTCAATTTTCACCAGTGCCTGCTGGGATATGTAGTTTTGGGCCATTTCACTCCCCTCAAGTGGGTTCCGTTCTTGCATGACATTTCAGGATTCATTTAAAGCCCTCCATTAGGCTCCCGGATGAGATTGTGCAATGTCAATAATGCTCCCCGCTGGTGCCGATCAAAGAGGAACGTTACCTCTCTGTTGGTTCCTGTAACACTTTCAGGCAGCGCGATCCCTCCACGGCCGAAGCCGCCGTGATATTTATTATCCCAAAACTTGCTCAGATTTGAGGCCGCAACTCACCCGCAGGCGGCTCACAAAGCCTTTGTATAGCTCATTGCAGTTTCCCATCACAGTGTTTAATCCTTTGGCCTGACGCGCGTTTCGAAGCCCATTCGCTTCTCATCAGAGGCCTCACGCAAGACAGTTCGTTTGTGCCACGTCTTCCCAGCATGCTTTTTCACGACCACCATTGGTCTTCTCTTCAAGTAGAGTTCAATTTTCACCAGTGCCTGCTGGGATATGTAGTTTTGGGCCATTTCACTCCCCTCAAGTGGGTTCCGTTCTTGCATGACATTTCAGGATTCATTTAAAGCCCTCCATTAGGCTCCCGGATGAGATTGTGCAATGTCAATAATGCTCCCCGCTGGTGCCGATCAAAGAGGAACGTTACCTCTCTGTTGGTTCCTGTAACACTTTCAGGCAGCGCGATCCCTCCACGGCCGAAGCCGCCGTGATATTTATTATCCCAAAACTGGCTCAGATTTGAGGCCGCAACTCACCCGCAGGCGGCTCACAAAGCCTTTGTATAGCTCATTGCAGTTTCCCATCACAGTGTTTAATCCTTTGGCCTGACGCGCGTTTCGAAGCCCATTCGCTTCTCATCAGAGGCCTCACGCAAGACAGTTAGTTTGTGCCACATCTTCCCAGCATGCTTTTTCACGACCACCATTGGTCTTCTCTTCAAATAGAGTTCAATTTTCACCAGTGCCTGCTGGGATATGTAGTTTTGGGCCATTTCACTCCCCTCAAGTGGGTTCCGTTCTTGCATGACATTTCAGGATTCATTTAAAGCCCTCCATTAGGCTCCCGGATGAGATTGTGCAATGTCAATAATGCTCCCCGCTGGTGCCGATCAAAGAGGAACGTTACCTCTCTGTTGGTTCCTGTAACACTTTCAGGCAGCGCGATCCCTCCACGGCCGAAGCCGCCGTGATATTTATTATCCCAAAACTTGCTCAGATTTGAGGCCGCAACTCACCCGCAGGCGGCTCACAAAGCCTTTGTATAGCTCATTGCAGTTTCCCATCACAGTGTTTAATCCTTTGGCCTGACGCGCGTTTCGAAGCCCATTCGCTTCTCATCAGAGGCCTCATGCAAGACAGTTCGTTTGTGCCACATCTTCCCAGCATGCTTTTTCACGACCACCATTGGTCTTCTCTTCAAATAGAGTTCAATTTTCACCAGTGCCTGCTGGGATATGTAGTTTTGGGCCATTTCACTCCCCTCAAGTGGGTTCCGTTCTTGCATGACATTTCAGGATTCATTTAAAGCCCTCCATTAGGCTCCCGGATGAGATTGTGCAATGTCAATAATGCTCCCCGCTGGTGCCGATCAAAGAGGAACGTTACCTCTCTGTTGGTTCCTGTAACACTTTCAGGCAGCGCGATCCCTCCACGGCCGAAGCCGCCGTGATATTTATTATCCCAAAACTTGCTCAGATTTGAGGCCGCAACTCACCCGCAGGCGGCTCACAAAGCCTTTGTATAGCTCATTGCAGTTTCCCATCACAGTGTTTAATCCTTTGGCCTGACGCGCGTTTCGAAGCCCATTCGCTTCTCATCAGAGGCCTCACGCAAGACAGTTCGTTTGTGCCACATCTTCCCAGCATGCTTTTTCACGACCACCATTGGTCTTCTCTTCAAATAGAGTTCAATTTTCACCAGTGCCTGCTGGGATATGTAGTTTTGGGCCATTTCACTCCCCTCAAGTGGGTTCCGTTCTTGCATGACATTTCAGGATTCATTTAAAGCCCTCCATTAGGCTCCCGGATGAGATTGTGCAATGTCAATAATGCTCCCCGCTGGTGCCGATCAAAGAGGAACGTTACCTCTCTGTTGGTTCCTGTAACACTTTCAGGCAGCGCGATCCCTCTACGGCCGAAGCCGCCGTGATATTTATTATCCCAAAACTTGCTCAGATTTGAGGCCGCAACTCACCCGCAGGCGGCTCACAAAGCCTTTGTATAGCTCATTGCAGTTTCCCATCACAGTGTTTAATCCTTTGGCCTGACGCGCGTTTCGAAGCCCATTCGCTTCTCATCAGAGGCCTCACGCAAGACAGTTCGTTTGTGCCACATCTTCCCAGCATGCTTTTTCACGACCACCATTGGTCTTCTCTTCAAATAGAGTTCAATTTTCACCAGTGCCTGCTGGGATATGTAGTTTTGGGCCATTTCACTCCCCTCAAGTGGGTTCCGTTCTTGCATGACATTTCAGGATTCATTTAAAGCCCTCCATTAGGCTCCCGGATGAGATTGTGCAATGTCAATAATGCTCCCCGCTGGTGCCGATCAAAGAGGAACGTTACCTCTCTGTTGGTTCCTGTAACACTTTCAGGCAGCGCGATCCCTCCACGGCCGAAGCCGCCGTGATATTTATTATCCCAAAACTTGCTCAGATTTGAGGCCGCAACTCACCCGCAGGCGGCTCACAAAGCCTTTGTATAGCTCATTGCAGTTTCCCATCACAGTGTTTAATCCTTTGGCCTGACGCGCGTTTCGAAGCCCATTCGCTTCTCATCAGAGGCCTCACGCAAGACAGTTCGTTTGTGCCACATCTTCCCAGCATGCTTTTTCACGACCACCATTGGTCTTCTCTTCAAATAGAGTTCAATTTTCACCAGTGCCTGCTGGGATATGTAGTTTTGGGCCATTTCACTCCCCTCAAGTGGGTTCCGTTCTTGCATGACATTTCAGGATTCATTTAAAGCCCTCCATTAGGCTCCCGGATGAGATTGTGCAATGTCAATAATGCTCCCCGCTGGTGCCGATCAAAGAGGAACGTTACCTCTCTGTTGGTTCCTGTAACACTTTCAGGCAGCGCGATCCCTCCACGGCCGAAGCCGCCGTGATATTTATTATCCCAAAACTTGCTCAGATTTGAGGCCGCAACTCACCCGCAGGCGGCTCACAAAGCCTTTGTATAGCTCATTGCAGTTTCCCATCACAGTGTTTAATCCTTTGGCCTGACGCGCGTTTCGAAGCCCATTCGCTTCTCATCAGAGGCCTCACGCAAGACAGTTCGTTTGTGCCACATCTTCCCAGCATGCTTTTTCACGACCACCATTGGTCTTCTCTTCAAATAGAGTTCAATTTTCACCAGTGCCTGCTGGGATATGTAGTTTTGGGCCATTTCACTCCCCTCAAGTGGGTTCCGTTCTTGCATGACATTTCAGGATTCATTTAAAGCCCTCCATTAGGCTCCCGGATGAGATTGTGCAATGTCAATAATGCTCCCCGCTGGTGCCGATCAAAGAGGAACGTTACCTCTCTGTTGGTTCCTGTAACACTTTCAGGCAGCGCGATCCCTCCACGGCCGAAGCCGCCGTGATATTTATTATCCCAAAACTTGCTCAGATTTGAGGCCGCAACTCACCCGCAGGCGGCTCACAAAGCCTTTGTATAGCTCATTGCAGTTTCCCATCACAGTGTTTAATCCTTTGGCCTGACGCGCGTTTCGAAGCCCATTCGCTTCTCATCAGAGGCGAATGGGCTTCGAAACTTCGAATCTCATCAGAGAGTTAATGCTCCTCCCTGAGTGGCGTCAGCAGGTAGAATAATTGACATTGTTCGAATCTCATCGGGGAGCCCACTGGAGGGCTGGAAACGGATCCTAAAACACATGCAGGAACGGAACCCATTCAGGGTAATGAATTGCCTAGTGACTACATCTCCCAACATGCTATGTGTGAAATTGAACTTTTCTTAAAGAAGGGACTAATGGCGGTCTCATTAAAGCATGCTGGGTAAATGCGGCATAAATGTTCTGATTTCCTGCGTGGGGCCTCTGAGGAGAAGCGCAAAGGCTTCGAAACGCGTCAGGCCGAAGGATAAAATACTCGATGGGAATCTGCAATGATCTTTAAAATGGCTTTGTGAGTCACCTGCTGGCGAGTTGCGGCCTCAAATCTGAGCAAATTGTGGGATAATCAATATCGCGGCGGCTCCGGCCGTGGAGGGATCGCGCTGCCTGTAATTGTATCAGGACCTACAGAGAGGTAATGCTCCTCCCTGAGTGGCGTCAGCAGGTAGAATAATTGACATTGTTCGAATCTCATCGGGGAGCCCACTGGAGGGCTGGAAACGGATCCTAAAACACATGCAGGAACGGAACCCATTCAGGGTAATGAATTGCCTAGTGACTACATCTCCCAACATGCTATGTGTGAAATTGAACTTTACTTAAAGAAGGGACTAATGGCGGTCTCATTAAAGCATGCTGGGTAAATGCGGCATAAATGTTCTGATTTCCTGCGTGGGGCCTCTGAGGAGAAGCGCAAAGGCTTCGAAACGCGTCAGGCCGAAGGATAAAATACTCGATGGGAATCTGCAATGATCTTTAAAATGGCTTTGTGAGTCACCTGCTGGCGAGTTGCGGCCTCAAATCTGAGCAAATTGTGGGATAATCAATATCGCGGCGGCTCCGGCCGTGGAGGGATCGCGCTGCCTGTAATTGTATCAGGACCTACAGAGAGGTAATGCTCCTCCCTGAGTGGCGTCAGCAGGTAGAATAATTGACATTGTTCGAATCTCATCGGGGAGCCCACTGGAGGGCTGGAAACGGATCCTAAAACACATGCAGGAACGGAACCCATTCAGGGTAATGAATTGCCTAGTGACTACATCTCCCAACATGCTATGTGTGAAATTGAACTTTACTTAAAGAAGGGACTAATGGCGGTCTCATTAAAGCATGCTGGGTAAATGCGGCATAAATGTTCTGATTTCCTGCGTGGGGCCTCTGAGGAGAAGCGCAAAGGCTTCGAAACGCGTCAGGCCGAAGGATAAAATACTCGATGGGAATCTGCAATGATCTTTAAAATGGCTTTGTGAGTCACCTGCTGGCGAGTTGCGGCCTCAAATCTGAGCAAATTGTGGGATAATCAATATCGCGGCGGCTCCGGCCGTGGAGGGATCGCGCTGCCTGTAATTGTATCAGGACCTACAGAGAGGTAATGCTCCTCCCTGAGTGGCGTCAGCAGGTAGAATAATTGACATTGTTCGAATCACATCGGGGAGCCCACTGGAGGGCTGGAAACGGATCCTAAAACACATGCAGGAACGGAACCCATTCAGGGTAATGAATTGCCTAGTGACTACATCTCCCAACATGCTATGTGTGAAATTGAACTTTACTTAAAGAAGGGACTAATGGCGGTCTCATTAAAGCATGCTGGGTAAATGCGGCATAAATGTTCTGATTTCCTGCGTGGGGCCTCTGAGGAGAAGCGCAAAGGCTTCGAAACGCGTCAGGCCGAAGGATAAAATACTCGATGGGAATCTGCAATGATCTTTAAAATGGCTTTGTGAGTCACCTGCTGGCGAGTTGCGGCCTCAAATCTGAGCAAATTGTGGGATAATCAATATCGCGGCGGCTCCGGCCGTGGAGGGATCGCGCTGCCTGTAATTGTATCAGGACCTACAGAGAGGTAATGCTCCTCCCTGAGTGGCGTCAGCAGGTAGAATAATTGACATTGTTCGAATCTCATCGGGGAGCCCACTGGAGGGCTGGAAACGGATCCTAAAACACATGCAGGAACGGAACCCATTCAGGGTAATGAATTGCCTAGTGACTACATCTCCCAACATGCTATGTGTGAAATTGAACTTTACTTAAAGAAGGGACTAATGGCGGTCTCATTAAAGCATGCTGGGTAAATGCGGCATAAATGTTCTGATTTCCTGCGTGGGGCCTCTGAGGAGAAGCGCAAAGGCTTCGAAACGCGTCAGGCCGAAGGATAAAATACTCGATGGGAATCTGCAATGATCTTTAAAATGGCTTTGTGAGTCACCTGCTGGCGAGTTGCGGCCTCAAATCTGAGCAAATTGTGGGATAATCAATATCGCGGCGGCTCCGGCCGTGGAGGGATCGCGCTGCCTGTAATTGTATCAGGACCTACAGAGAGGTAATGCTCCTCCCTGAGTGGCGGCAGCAGGTAGAATAATTGACATTGTTCGAATCTCATCGGGGAGCCCACTGGAGGGCTGGAAACGGATCCTAAAACACATGCAGGAACGGAACCCATTCAGGGTAATGAATTGCCTAGTGACTACATCTCCCAACATGCTATGTGTGAAATTGAACTTTACTTAAAGAAGGGACTAATGGCGGTCTCATTAAAGCATGCTGGGTAAATGCGGCATAAATGTTCTGATTTCCTGCGTGGGGCCTCTGAGGAGAAGCGCAAAGGCTTCGAAACGCGTCAGGTCGAAGGATAAAATACTCGATGGGAATCTGCAATGATCTTTAAAATGGCTTTGTGAGTCACCTGCTGGCGAGTTGCGGCCTCAAATCTGAGCAAATTGTGGGATAATCAATATCGCGGCGGCTCCGGCCGTGGAGGGATCGCGCTGCCTGTAATTGTATCAGGACCTACAGAGAGGTAATGCTCCTCCCTGAGTGGCGTCAGCAGGTAGAATAATTGACATTGTTCGAATCTCATCGGGGAGCCCACTGGAGGGCTGGAAACGGATCCTAAAACACATGCAGGAACGGAACCCATTCAGGGTAATGAATTGCCTAGTGACTACATCTCCCAACATGCTATGTGTGAAATTGAACTTTACTTAAAGAAGGGACTAATGGCGGTCTCATTAAAGCATGCTGGGTAAATGCGGCATAAATGTTCTGATTTCCTGCGTGGGGCCTCTGAGGAGAAGCGCAAAGGCTTCGAAACGCGTCAGGCCGAAGGATAAAATACTCGATGGGAATCTGCAATGATCTTTAAAATGGCTTTGTGAGTCACCTGCTGGCGAGTTGCGGCCTCAAATCTGAGCAAATTGTGGGATAATCAATATCGCGGCGGCTCCGGCCGTGGAGGGATCGCGCTGCCTGTAATTGTATCAGGACCTACAGAGAGGTAATGCTCCTCCCTGAGTGGCGTCAGCAGGTAGAATAATTGACATTGTTCGAATCTCATCGGGGAGCCCACTGGAGGGCTGGAAACGGATCCTAAAACACATGCAGGAACGGAACCCATTCAGGGTAATGAATTGCCTAGTGACTACATCTCCAAACATGCTATGTGTGAAATTAAACTTTACTTAAAGAAGGGACTAATGGCGGTCTCATTAAAGCATGCTGGGTAAATGCGGCATAAATGTTCTGATTTCCTGCGTGGGGCCTCTGAGGAGAAGCGCAAAGGCTTCGAAACGCGTCAGGCCGAAGGATAAAATACTCGATGGGAATCTGCAATGATCTTTAAAATGGCTTTGTGAGTCACCTGCTGGCGAGTTGCGGCCTCAAATCTGAGCAAATTGTGGGATAATCAATATCGCGGCGGCTCCGGCCGTGGAGGGATCGCGCTGCCTGTAATTGTATCAGGACCTACAGAGAGGTAATGCTCCTCCCTGAGTGGCGTCAGCAGGTAGAATAATTGACATTGTTCGAATCTCATCGGGGAGCCCACTGGAGGGCTGGAAACGGATCCTAAAACACATGCAGGAACGGAACCCATTCAGGGTAATGAATTGCCTAGTGACTACATCTCCCAACATGCTATGTGTGAAATTGAACTTTACTTAAAGAAGGGACTAATGGCGGTCTCATTAAAGCATGCTGGGTAAATGCGGCATAAATGTTCTGATTTCCTGCGTGGGGCCTCTGAGGAGAAGCGCAAAGGCTTCGAAACGCGTCAGGCCGAAGGATAAAATACTCGATGGGAATCTGCAATGATCTTTAAAATGGCTTTGTGAGTCACCTGCTGGCGAGTTGCGGCCTCAAATCTGAGCAAATTGTGGGATAATCAATATCGCGGCGGCTCCGGCCGTGGAGGGATTGCGCTGCCTGTAATTGTATCAGGACCTACAGAGAGGTAATGCTCCTCCCTGAGTGGCGTCAGCAGGTAGAATAATTGACATTGTTCGAATCTTATCGGGGAGCCCACTGGAGGGCTGGAAACGGATCCTAAAACACATGCAGGAACGGAACCCATTCAGGGTAATGAATTGCCTAGTGACTACATCTCCCAACATGCTATGTGTGAAATTGAACTTTACTTAAAGAAGGGACTAATGGCGGTCTCATTAAAGCATGCTGGGTAAATGCGGCATAAATGTTCTGATTTCCTGCGTGGGGCCTCTGAGGAGAAGCGCAAAGGCTTCGAAACGCGTCAGGCCGAAGGATAAAATACTCGATGGGAATCTGCAATGATCTTTAAAATGGCTTTGTGAGTCACCTGCTGGCGAGTTGCGGCCTCAAATCTGAGCAAATTGTGGGATAATCAATATCGCGGCGGCTCCGGCCGTGGAGGGATCGCGCTGCCTGTAATTGTATCAGGACCTACAGAGAGGTAATGCTCCTCCCTGAGTGGCGTCAGCAGGTAGAATAATTGACATTGTTCGAATCTCATCGGGGAGCCCACTGGAGGGCTGGAAACGGATCCTAAAACACATGCAGGAACGGAACCCATTCAGGGTAATGAATTGCCTAGTGACTACATCTCCCAACATGCTATGTGTGAAATTGAACTTTACTTAAAGAAGGGACTAATGGCGGTCTCATTAAAGCATGCTGGGTAAATGCGGCATAAATGTTCTGATTTCCTGCGTGGGGCCTCTGAGGAGAAGCGCAAAGGCTTCGAAACGCGTCAGGCCGAAGGATAAAATACTCGATGGGAATCTGCAATGATCTTTAAAATGGCTTTGTGAGTCACCTGCTGGCGAGTTGCGGCCTCAAATCTGAGCAAATTGTGGGATAATCAATATCGCGGCGGCTCCGGCCGTGGAGGGATCGCGCTGCCTGTAATTGTATCAGGACCTACAGAGAGGTAATGCTCCTCCCTGAGTGGCGTCAGCAGGTAGAATAATTGACATTGTTCGAATCTCATCGGGGAGCCCACTGGAGGGCTGGAAACGGATCCTAAAACACATGCAGGAACGGAACCCATTCAGGGTAATGAATTGCCTAGTGACTACATCTCCCAACATGCTATGTGTGAAATTGAACTTTACTTAAAGAAGGGACTAATGGCGGTCTCATTAAAGCATGCTGGGTAAATGCGGCATAAATGTTCTGATTTCCTGCGTGGGGCCTCTGAGGAGAAGCGCAAAGGCTTCGAAACGCGTCAGGCCGAAGGATAAAATACTCGATGGGAATCTGCAATTATCTTTAAAATGGCTTTGTGAGTCACCTGCTGGCGAGTTGCGGCCTCAAATCTGAGCAAATTGTGGGATAATCAATATCGCGGCGGCTCCGGCCGTGGAGGGATCGCGCTGCCTGTAATTGTATCAGGACCTACAGAGAGGTAATGCTCCTCCCTGAGTGGCGTCAGCAGGTAGAATAATTGACATTGTTCGAATCTCATCGGGGAGCCCACTGGAGGGCTGGAAACGGATCCTAAAACACATGCAGGAACGGAACCCATTCAGGGTAATGAATTGCCTAGTGACTACATCTCCCAACATGCTATGTGTGAAATTGAACTTTACTTAAAGAAGGGACTAATGGCGGTCTCATTAAAGCATGCTGGGTAAATGCGGCATAAATGTTCTGATTTCCTGCGTGGGGCCTCTGAGGAGAAGCGCAAAGGCTTCGAAACGCGTCAGGCCGAAGGATAAAATACTCGATGGGAATCTGCAATGATCTTTAAAATGGCTTTGTGAGTCACCTGCTGGCGAGTTGCGGCCTCAAATCTGAGCAAATTGTGGGATAATCAATATCGCGGCGGCTCCGGCCGTGGAGGGATCGCGCTGCCTGTAATTGTATCAGGACCTACAGAGAGGTAATGCTCCTCCCTGAGTGGCGTCAGCAGGTAGAATAATTGACATTGTTCGAATCTCATCGGGGAGCCCACTGGAGGGCTGGAAACGGATCCTAAAACACATGCAGGAACGGAACCCATTCAGGGTAATGAATTGCCTAGTGACTACATCTCCCAACATGCTATGTGTGAAATTGAACTTTACTTAAAGAAGGGACTAATGGCGGTCTCATTAAAGCATGCTGGGTAAATGCGGCATAAATGTTCTGATTTCCTGCGTGGGGCCTCTGAGGAGAAGCGCAAAGGCTTCGAAACGCGTCAGGCCGAAGGATAAAATACTCGATGGGAATCTGCAATGATCTTTAAAATGGCTTTGTGAGTCACCTGCTGGCGAGTTGCGGCCTCAAATCTGAGCAAATTGTGGGATAATCAATATCGCGGCGGCTCCGGCCGTGGAGGGATCGCGCTGCCTGTAATTGTATCAGGACCTACAGAGAGGTAATGCTCCTCCCTGAGTGGCGTCAGCAGGTAGAATAATTGACATTGTTCGAATCTCATCGGGGAGCCCACTGGAGGGCTGGAAACGGATCCTAAAACACATGCAGGAACGGAACCCATTCAGGGTAATGAATTGCCTAGTGACTACATCTCCCAACATGCTATGTGTGAAATTGAACTTTACTTAAAGAAGGGACTAATGGCGGTCTCATTAAAGCATGCTGGGTAAATGCGGCATAAATGTTCTGATTTCCTGCGTGGGGCCTCTGAGGAGAAGCGCAAAGGCTTCGAAACGCGTCAGGTCGAAGGATAAAATACTCGATGGGAATCTGCAATGATCTTTAAAATGGCTTTGTGAGTCACCTGCTGGCGAGTTGCGGCCTCAAATCTGAGCAAATTGTGGGATAATCAATATCGCGGCGGCTCCGGCCGTGGAGGGATCGCGCTGCCTGTAATTGTATCAGGACCTACAGAGAGGTAATGCTCCTCCCTGAGTGGCGTCAGCAGGTAGAATAATTGACATTGTTCGAATCTCATCGGGGAGCCCACTGGAGGGCTGGAAACGGATCCTAAAACACATGCAGGAACGGAACCCATTCAGGGTAATGAATTGCCTAGTGACTACATCTCCCAACATGCTATGTGTGAAATTGAACTTTACTTAAAGAAGGGACTAATGGCGGTCTCATTAAAGCATGCTGGGTAAATGCGGCATAAATGTTCTGATTTCCTGCGTGGGGCCTCTGAGGAGAAGCGCAAAGGCTTCGAAACGCGTCAGGCCGAAGGATAAAATACTCGATGGGAATCTGCAATGATCTTTAAAATGGCTTTGTGAGTCACCTGCTGGCGAGTTGCGGCCTCAAATCTGAGCAAATTGTGGGATAATCAATATCGCGGCGGCTCCGGCCGTGGAGGGATCGCGCTGCCTGTAATTGTATCAGGACCTACAGAGAGGTAATGCTCCTCCCTGAGTGGCGTCAGCAGGTAGAATAATTGACATTGTTCGAATCTCATCGGGGAGCCCACTGGAGGGCTGGAAACGGATCCTAAAACACATGCAGGAACGGAACCCATTCAGGGTAATGAATTGCCTAGTGACTACATCTCCAAACATGCTATGTGTGAAATTGAACTTTACTTAAAGAAGGGACTAATGGCGGTCTCATTAAAGCATGCTGGGTAAATGCGGCATAAATGTTCTGATTTCCTGCGTGGGGCCTCTGAGGAGAAGCGCAAAGGCTTCGAAACGCGTCAGGCCAAAGGATAAAATACTCGATGGGAATCTGCAATGATCTTTAAAATGGCTTTGTGAGTCACCTGCTGGCGAGTTGCGGCCTCAAATCTGAGCAAATTGTGGGATAATCAATATCGCGGCGGCTCCGGCCGTGGAGGGATCGCGCTGCCTGTAATTGTATCAGGACCTACAGAGAGGTAATGCTCCTCCCTGAGTGGCGTCAGCAGGTAGAATAATTGACATTGTTCGAATCTCATCGGGGAGCCCACTGGAGGGCTGGAAACGGATCCTAAAACACATGCAGGAACGGAACCCATTCAGGGTAATGAATTGCCTAGTGACTACATCTCCCAACATGCTATGTGTGAAATTGAACTTTACTTAAAGAAGGGACTAATGGCGGTCTCATTAAAGCATGCTGGGTAAATGCGGCATAAATGTTCTGATTTCCTGCGTGGGGCCTCTGAGGAGAAGCGCAAAGGCTTCGAAACGTGTCAGGCCAAAGGATAAAATACTCGATGGGAATCTGCAATGATCTTTAAAATGGCTTTGTGAGTCACCTGCTGGCGAGTTGCGGCCTCAAATCTGAGCAAATTGTGGGATAATCAATATCGCGGCGGCTCCGGCCGTGGAGGGATCGCGCTGCCTGTAATTGTATCAGGACCTACAGAGAGGTAATGCTCCTCCCTGAGTGGCGTCAGCAGGTAGAATAATTGACATTGTTCGAATCTCATCGGGGAGCCCACTGGAGGGCTGGAAACGGATCCTAAAACACATGCAGGAACGGAACCCATTCAGGGTAATGAATTGCCTAGTGACTACATCTCCCAACATGCTATGTGTGAAATTGAACTTTACTTAAAGAAGGGACTAATGGCGGTCTCATTAAAGCATGCTGGGTAAATGCGGCATAAATGTTCTGATTTCCTGCGTGGGGCCTCTGAGGAGAAGCGCAAAGGCTTCGAAACGCGTCAGGCCGAAGGATAAAATACTCGATGGGAATCTGCAATGATCTTTAAAATGGCTTTGTGAGTCACCTGCTGGCGAGTTGCGGCCTCAAATCTGAGCAAATTGTGGGATAATCAATATCGCGGCGGCTCCGGCCGTGGAGGGATCGCGCTGCCTGTAATTGTATCAGGACCTACAGAGAGGTAATGCTCCTCCCTGAGTGGCGTCAGCAGGTAGAATAATTGACATTGTTCGAATCTCATCGGGGAGCCCACTGGAGGGCTGGAAACGGATCCTAAAACACATGCAGGAACGGAACCCATTCAGGGTAATGAATTGCCTAGTGACTACATCTCCCAACATGCTATGTGTGAAATTGAACTTTACTTAAAGAAGGGACTAATGGCGGTCTCATTAAAGCATGCTGGGTAAATGCGGCATAAATGTTCTGATTTCCTGCGTGGGGCCTCTGAGGAGAAGCGCAAAGGCTTCGAAACGCGTCAGGCCGAAGGATAAAATACTCGATGGGAATCTGCAATGATCTTTAAAATGGCTTTGTGAGTCACCTGCTGGCGAGTTGCGGCCTCAAATCTGAGCAAATTGTGGGATAATCAATATCGCGGCGGCTCCGGCCGTGGAGGGATCGCGCTGCCTGTAATTGTATCAGGACCTACAGAGAGGTAATGCTCCTCCCTGAGTGGCGTCAGCAGGTAGAATAATTGACATTGTTCGAATCTCATCGGGGAGCCCACTGGAGGGCTGGAAACGGATCCTAAAACACATGCAGGAACGGAACCCATTCAGGGTAATGAATTGCCTAGTGACTACATCTCCCAACATGCTATGTGTGAAATTGAACTTTACTTAAAGAAGGGACTAATGGCGGTCTCATTAAAGCATGCTGGGTAAATGCGGCATAAATGTTCTGATTTCCTGCGTGGGGCCTCTGAGGAGAAGCGCAAAGGCTTCGAAACGCGTCAGGCCGAAGGATAAAATACTCGATGGGAATCTGCAATGATCTTTAAAATGGCTTTGTGAGTCACCTGCTGGCGAGTTGCGGCCTCAAATCTGAGCAAATTGTGGGATAATCAATATCGCGGCGGCTCCGGCCGTGGAGGGATCGCGCTGCCTGTAATTGTATCAGGACCTACAGAGAGGTAATGCTCCTCCCTGAGTGGCGTCAGCAGGTAGAATAATTGACATTGTTCGAATCTCATCGGGGAGCCCACTGGAGGGCTGGAAACGGATCCTAAAACACATGCAGGAACGGAACCCATTCAGGGTAATGAATTGCCTAGTGACTACATCTCCCAACATGCTATGTGTGAAATTGAACTTTACTTAAAGAAGGGACTAATGGCGGTCTCATTAAAGCATGCTGGGTAAATGCGGCATAAATGTTCTGATTTCCTGCGTGGGGCCTCTGAGGAGAAGCGCAAAGGCTTCGAAACGCGTCAGGACGAAGGATAAAATACTCGATGGGAATCTGCAATGATCTTTAAAATGGCTTTGTGAGTCACCTGCTGGCGAGTTGCGGCCTCAAATCTGAGCAAATTGTGGGATAATCAATATCGCGGCGGCTCCGGCCGTGGAGGGATCGCGCTGCCTGTAATTGTATCAGGACCTACAGAGAGGTAATGCTCCTCCCTGAGTGGCGTCAGCAGGTAGAATAATTGACATTGTTCGAATCTCATCGGGGAGCCCACTGGAGGGCTGGAAACGGATCCTAAAACACATGCAGGAACGGAACCCATTCAGGGTAATGAATTGCCTAGTGACTACATCTCCCAACATGCTATGTGTGAAATTGAACTTTACTTAAAGAAGGGACTAATGGCGGTCTCATTAAAGCATGCTGGGTAAATGCGGCATAAATGTTCTGATTTCCTGCGTGGGGCCTCTGAGGAGAAGCGCAAAGGCTTCGAAACGCGTCAGGCCGAAGGATAAAATACTCGATGGGAATCTGCAATGATCTTTAAAATGGCTTTGTGAGTCACCTGCTGGCGAGTTGCGGCCTCAAATCTGAGCAAATTGTGGGATAATCAATATCGCGGCGGCTCCGGCCGTGGAGGGATCGCGCTGCCTGTAATTGTATCAGGACCTACAGAGAGGTAATGCTCCTCCCTGAGTGGCGTCAGCAGGTAGAATAATTGACATTGTTCGAATCTCATCGGGGAGCCCACTGGAGGGCTGGAAACGGATCCTAAAACACATGCAGGAACGGAACCCATTCAGGGTAATGAATTGCCTAGTGACTACATCTCCCAACATGCTATGTGTGAAATTGAACTTTACTTAAAGAAGGGACTAATGGCGGTCTCATTAAAGCATGCTGGGTAAATGCGGCATAAATGTTCTGATTTCCTGCGTGGGGCCTCTGAGGAGAAGCGCAAAGGCTTCGAAACGCGTCAGGTCGAAGGATAAAATACTCGATGGGAATCTGCAATGATCTTTAAAATGGCTTTGTGAGTCACCTGCTGGCGAGTTGCGGCCTCAAATCTGAGCAAATTGTGGGATAATCAATATCGCGGCGGCTCCGGCCGTGGAGGGATCGCGCTGCCTGTAATTGTATCAGGACCTACAGAGAGGTAATGCTCCTCCCTGAGTGGCGTCAGCAGGTAGAATAATTGACATTGTTCGAATCTCATCGGGGAGCCCACTGGAGGGCTGGAAACGGATCCTAAAACACATGCAGGAACGGAACCCATTCAGGGTAATGAATTGCCTAGTGACTACATCTCCCAACATGCTATGTGTGAAATTGAACTT
The DNA here is from genome assembly GCF_964204655.1 of Triturus cristatus. Classification (NCBI taxonomy): domain Eukaryota; kingdom Metazoa; phylum Chordata; class Amphibia; order Caudata; family Salamandridae; genus Triturus; species Triturus cristatus. The sequence goes on from NC_140585.1 coordinate 165,365,011, forward strand.
TACTTAAAGAAGGGACTAATGGCGGTCTCATTAAAGCATGCTGGGTAAATGCGGCATAAATGTTCTGATTTCCTGCGTGGGGCCTCTGAGGAGAAGCGCAAAGGCTTCGAAACGCGTCAGGCCGAAGGATAAAATACTCGATGGGAATCTGCAATGATCTTTAAAATGGCTTTGTGAGTCACCTGCTGGCGAGTTGCGGCCTCAAATCTGAGCAAATTGTGGGATAATCAATATCGCGGCGGCTCCGGCCGTGGAGGGATCGCGCTGCCTGTAATTGTATCAGGACCTACAGAGAGGTAATGCTCCTCCCTGAGTGGCGTCAGCAGGTAGAATAATTGACATTGTTCGAATCTCATCGGGGAGCCCACTGGAGGGCTGGAAACGGATCCTAAAACACATGCAGGAACGGAACCCATTCAGGGTAATGAATTGCCTAGTGACTACATCTCCAAACATGCTATGTGTGAAATTGAACTTTACTTAAAGAAGGGACTAATGGCGGTCTCATTAAAGCATGCTGGGTAAATGCGGCATAAATGTTCTGATTTCCTGCGTGGGGCCTCTGAGGAGAAGCGCAAAGGCTTCGAAACGCGTCAGGCCGAAGGATAAAATACTCGATGGGAATCTGCAATGATCTTTAAAATGGCTTTGTGAGTCACCTGCTGGCGAGTTGCGGCCTCAAATCTGAGCAAATTGTGGGATAATAAAATATATATATATATATATATATATATATATATATATATATATATATATATATATATATATATATATATATATATAAATATATTCACTGAAAAAAACACAGGTTTCAGGGACGTTATAGTTCGTTGGACATTTCACTCATACATAACCAGAGAAATTCAGCTGTTATAGTTAGTTAAGCTAACTATAACTCGTGCCCTCGCAATGCACTGTTGATGATGTCACATATTGCATCATTCATGACATGGTCAGTGACATCACTGATGACATCACTGAAGACATCTTAAATGACATCACTGATGACATCACTAATGATATTATCCAGTGACTATGTGTTTCTGTAAAGTTTAAATGTTTTATATATGCCAAGGTGTATTGAAGAATGAGTGGGTGTATAAGTGTCTGAATGGATGATTTTAGTAGGTGCGTGACTGACTGTATACGTGGGTGATTAAACATGTCTTACTGAATGCATGGGTTAGTGACTAATCTGTGTGAATGTCTGTATCAGTCTGTCAGTTGGTGTGTAAGCGGCTGCATGGGTTGGTGAGTTGCTACATGAGTGTCTATATGGGTTATTGATTGGTTGTCTGAGTATCTATATGGGTGCCTGAGTGTTTGTGTGGGTGGGTGGGGGTGGGTGACTCTGTGCATAGATGTGTGAGTGGGTGATTCACTGGGTGTATGGGTTCAAGAGTGCATCTGTGAAGGGCTGCATGGGTGGATGAGTGTGTGGTTGGGTGTGAATGCATGTCTCAGTGGTACACATGTGAGTAACTACATATGTGAAAGGCAGTATATGTGAGTGTTGGAGTATATAAATGACTATATGTGAGAGTGAGCGATTGTGAGAGTGGCTGTATAGATGAGTGTGTGCTTGTACCAGTGATTGTATAAGAGAGTAAGTATGTGTTAGTATCTGTATGAATAAGTGAGGTGGTGTGTGAATAACTGTATAGGTGAGTAAAAGGGAGTGTGATTGATTCTCTGCATGACTGACTAGGTGTGTGAGTAAATCTATGGATGAGTGGCGGTGTGTGAGTGTCTGCATAGGTGTATGAGGGCAAATGATAGTGCTGTATTGATGAGTGACTGCATGCATGAGTGACTGTATGGGTGAATGAGTGGATGTGTATGTAGACCTAGGAATCAGTGAGTGGGTATGTGGTAACTGGTATTTGTGTCTATGGTTTCGAAAATGGTAGTCTGTATTTTAGAGTGGGTGTATTAAAGGTTATATTAGGGTGTGAGAAGGTGCATCAGATTATCATGTGGATGATCTCATCAGTGATGTCATCAGTAATGTATTTGAGATGTAATCAGTGATGTCACTGACCATGTCATGAATGATGTAATATGTGACGTCATCAGCAGTGCATTGAGGGATTGTACGAGTTATGGTTAGCTTAACTAACTATAACAGTTGAATTTCTCTAGTTTTGTACGAGTGAAATATCCAACTAACTATGACGTCCCTGAAACCTGTGTTTTTTTCTGTGAATTTCTAAGGTTTTTTAAATGCGAATTTCTAACTATAACGTCCCTGAAACCTATGTTTTTTTCAGTGAATTTTAAAGGTTTTCTAAATGCTAATATCCAACTATAATGTCCATGAAACCTGTGTTTTTTTCAGTGAATTTCTAAGGTTTTTTAAATGCTAATTTCTAACTATAAGGTCCCAGAAACCTATGTTTTTTTGAGTGAATTTCAAAGGTTTTTTAAATGCTAATTTCTAACTATAACATCCTTGAAAACTTTGGTTTTTTCAGTGAATTTCTAAGGATTTTTAAATGCTAATTTCTAACTATGCCTACAGAGATAGGACATGTGCAGAAAGGAGAAGAAAGATGCAGAAAGAAGCAAGAGAAATGCAGAATCAGGCAACATAACTCCAGAAAGATGAAGAAAAGTGCAGAAAGAAGCAAGAGATATGCAGAAAGAACCAACAGAGGTGCAGAAAGAGGCCTTGTTGCAAAGTCATACTGTCTCCCCAACTTTTTGCTGACTGGTACTGGTGGTAATTAGGCCTGGGCGAAAAGTTCCGTTACGCTCGCGGAAGTTGCCAAGTTTTGGCATTTCCGCGTTCCGCGGAGACGTCGAAACTTCCGTTATCAGCTGCAAAAGTGGAAGTATTTTCTTGTTCGCGCTTTAAAAATGCATTCTTGTGCGTCCGGTAGCGACAAGTTTTCCTATCCGTTCGTGTGCGCCACGAGATGTTGGTTTGTTGATAGTCCGTCGCACTATCCTGAGAGAGTTTGCGATTGCAAACACGTCATTCGACCCAGAACAGGAAATAAGCATTGTGAGCAAGATGGCCGCGGCCAGTAGCGACCCGCATGGGTAAGTTAGAGATATATTTCCCCGCGAGCATGCAAAAACACATCGTGAATGGGCGAGAAAAGCAATCTCCACATCTTCGCGAAAGTTGTGCATGCTTGCGGAGATTTAGAGCAATTTCGTGATAATTTGCGTAGGGCAACTAGGGAAATTCCGCCCACCACTAGTGGTAACTGACTCTGACTAACCAGGCCCGGTGCCAGTGCTATGCTGAAAGACACTTAGAATACAGTGAAAACACCTACATACACTAGGGTACACTATGGGTTGGGGTACCCCTGTGATTGGTATGGCCTCCCCTGCAAGGCCCTAGTACATAATAGGGCAGGGGGATTAAAACTACCTCTAATTCAAAGGTGCAGAAAGAGACAATAGCAGTGCAGAAAGAAGCAACAGAGGTGTAAAAAGAAGCAAAAAAGTACAGAAAGAGGCAAGTGAGGTGCAGAAATATGCAAGAGCAGTACAGAAAGAACCAACAGAGGTGCAAAAAGGGGCAAGAGGGCTAAAGAAAAAGGCAGGAGAGGTGCACAAAGAGGCAACAGAGGTGCTGAAAGAGGCACGAAGGGTGCAGAAAGAGTAAGAGAAGTACAGAAAGAAGCAACAGAGGTACAGAAAGAGGCAAGAGAGGTGCAGAAACAGGCAGGAAATGTGCAGAAAGTGGGAACAGGGGTGCAGAAAGAGGACAGTGAGGTGCAGAAAGAGAAAACAGGGGTGCATCAAGAGGCAAGAGAGGTGCAGAAAGAAGCAAGCAAGGTACAGAAAGAGGCAACAGAGGTGCAGAAAGATACAAGAGAGGTACAGAAACAAGCAAGAGAAGTGCAGAACGAGGCAGGAGAATTGCTGAAAGAAGCAACAGAGGTGTGGAAAGAAGCAAGAGAAATGCAGAAAGAAGCAAGTGAGATGTAGAAAAAGGCAAGAGAGGTGCAGAAAATGGCAAGAGAATAGCAGAAAGAAGCAAGAGGGATGCAGAATCAGGCAACATAACTCCAGAAAGATGAAGAAAAGTGCAGAAAGAAGCAAGAGATATGCAGAAAGAACCAACAGAGGTGCAGAAAGAGGCCTTGTTGCAAAGTCATACTGTCTCCCCAACTTTTTGCTGACTGGTACTGGTGGTAATTAGGCCTGAGCGAAAAGTTCCGTTACGCTCGCGGAAGTTGCTAAGTTTTGGCATTTCCGCGTTCCGCGGAGACGTCGAAACTTCCGTTATCAGCTGCAAAAGTGGAAGTATTTTCTTGTTCGCGCTTTAAAAATGCATTCTTGTGCGTCCGGTAGCGACAAGTTTTCCTATCCGTTCGCGTGCGCCACGAGATGTTGGTTTGTTGATAGTCCATCGCACTATCCTGAGAGAGTTTGCGATTGCAAACACGTCATTCGACCCAGAACAGGAAATAAGCATTGTGAGCAAGATGGCCGCGGCCAGTAGCGACCCGCATGGGTAAGTTAGAGATATATTTCCCCGCGAGCATGCAAAAACACATCGTGAATGGGCGAGAAAAGCAATCTCCACATCTTCGCGAAAGTTGTGCATGCTTGCGGAGATTTAGAGCAATTTCGTGATAATTTGCGTAGGGCAACTAGGCAAATTCCGCCCACCACTAGTGGTAACTGACTCTGACTAACCAGGCCCGGTGCCAGTGCTATGCTGAAAGACACTTAGAATACAGTGAAAACACCTACATACACTAGGGTAGGGGTGGGCGGAATTTGCAAAATCGCGTTACCCAAATCTCCGCTAAATGGTTTAAAATCTCCGCGAACACGCAGAAATTCCGCGAACACGCGGAATTGCTTGCTCGCGGTGCCTTTTTCCTGTTCGCGACCAAAATATCTCGCGAACACGCAGTTTGAGATCGCGAACAAGCAAAAATTCTGCGAAACCGCGGAAAGCAGAAGTTTAGGCAATTCCGCGTTCTCCGCGGAACGCGAAATTACCTAAATTCCGCAAATTCCGCAAGCGGAACGGAATTTGCCGCCCAGGCCTACACTAGGGTACACTATGGGTTGGGGTACCCCTGTGATTGGTATGGCCTTCCCTGCAAGGCCCTAGTACATAATAGGGCAGGGGGATTAAAACTACCTCTAATTCAAAGGTGCAGAAAGAGACAATAGCAGTGCAGAAAGAAGCAACAGAGGTGTAAAAAGAAGCAAAAAAGTACAGAAAGAGGCAAGTGAGGTGCAGAAATATGCAAGAGCAGTACAGAAAGAACCAACAGAGGTGCAAAAAGGGGCAAGAGGGCTAAAGAAAAAGGCAGGAGAGGTGCACAAAGAGGCAACAGAGGTGCTGAAAGAGGCACGAAGGGTGCAGAAAGAGTAAGAGAAGTACAGAAAGAAGCAACAGAGGTACAGAAAGAGGCAAGAGAGGTGCAGAAACAGGCAGGAAATGTGCAGAAAGTGGGAACAGGGGTGCAGAAAGAGGACAGTGAGGTGCAGAAAGAGAAAACAGGGGTGCATCAAGAGGCAAGAGAGGTGCAGAAAGAAGCAAGCAAGGTACAGAAAGAGGCAACAGAGGTGCAGAAAGATACAAGAGAGGTACAGAAACAAGCAAGAGAAGTGCAGAACGAGGCAGGAGAATTGCTGAAAGAAGCAACAGAGGTGTGGAAAGAAGCAAGAGAAATGCAGAAAGAAGCAAGTGAGATGTAGAAAAAGGCAAGAGAGGTGCAGAAAATGGCAAGAGAATAGCAGAAAGAAGCAAGAGGGATGCAATAAAGGGAAGAAGTGTGCAGAAAGAAGCAAGAAACATGAAAAAAGATACAATAAAAGTGCAGAAAGAAGCAAGAGACGTGCAGAAAGAGGGAAGACAAGTACAGAAAGAGACTACAGGGGTACAGAAAGAAACATCATGGGTGCAGAAAGAAGCAAAAGAGGTACAGAAAGAGGCAATAGAAGTGCAGAAACAAGGGATAGATGTGCTTAAAGAATCAAGAGGGGTACATAAAGAGGCAAGAGAAGTGTATAAAGAAGCAACAGAGGTGCAGAAAGAGGCAAAACGGTACAGAAGCAGGCAATAAAGGTACAGAAAGAGGGAACAGGGTGCAGAAAGAGGTAAGAGGGATACAGATATTTGCAAGAGAGGTGCAGAAATAAGCATGAGCAGTGCAGAAAGAAGCAAGAGAAGTGCAGAAAGAAGCAAGAGAAGTGGAGAAATAGGGAAGAGGGGTTCAGAAAGAGGCATGAGGGATCCAGAAATTTGCAAAAGAAGTGTAGAATGAAGCAAGAGCAGTGCAGAAAGAACAAACAGAGGTGCAAAATGAGGCAAGACGGGTGCAGAAAGAGGTAGGAGAAGTACACAAAGAGGCAAGAGGGGTACAGAAAGAGGCAGGAGGGATGCAGAAAGAGGCAAGACAAGTACAGAAAGAAGCAACAGAGGTACAGAAAGAGGCAAGAGATATGCAGAAACAGGTAGGAAAAGTACAGAAAGAGGGAACAGCGGTACAGAAAGAGGCTAGAGAGGTGGAGAAAGAGGAGAGAAGGGTGCAGAAAGAGGCAAGAGGGGTACAGAAAGAAGCAAGTGAGGTACAGGAAGAGGCAACAGAGGTGCAGAAAGACGCAAGAGAGGTGCAGAAACAAGCAAGGGAAGTACAGAAAGACGAAAGAGAATTGTTAAAAGAAGCAACAGAGGTATAGAAAGAAGAAAGTGAAGTGCAGAAAGAAGCAAGTGTGGTGCAGAAAGAGGCAACAGAGGTGCAGAAAGATGCAAGAGAGGTGCAGAAACAAGCAAGAGAAGTGCAGAAAGAGGCAAGAAAATTGCTGACAGAGGCAACAGAGGTGTAAAAAGAAGCAAGAGAGGTGCAGAAAGAGGCAAGTGAGGTACAGAAAGAGGCAAGAGAGGTACAGAAAATGACAAGAGAACTGCAGAAAGAGGCAAGAGGGTTGCAGAAACAGGAAAAAGAGGTGCAGAAAGAGGGAACAAGGGTGCAGACAGAGGCAAGAGAGGTACAGAAAGTGGAAATAGGGGTGCAGAAAAAGGCAAGAGGGGTGCAGAAATTTACAAGAGAGGTGTAGAAAGAACCAAGAGCAGTGCAAAACAATCAACAGAAGGGCAGGAAGAGGCAATAGGTGTGCATAAAGAGGCAAGAGAAGTGCAGAAAGAGGCAAGAGGTACAGAAAGAGGCAGGAGGGATGCAGAAAGAAGGAAGGGAAGTGCAGAAAGAAGCAACAGAGGTGCTGAAAGAGGTGCGAAGGGTGCAGGAAGAGGCAAGACAAGTGCAGAAAGAAGCAACAGAGGTACAGAAAGAGGCAAGAGATATGCAGAAACAGGTAGGAAAAGTACAGAAAGAGGGAACAGCAGTACAGAAAGAGGCAAGAGAGGTGGAGAAAGAGGAGAGAAGGGTGCAGAAAGAGGCAAGAGGGGTACAGAAAGAAGCAAGTGAGGTACAGGAAAAGGCAACAGAGGTGCAGAAAGATGCACGAGAGGTGCAGAAACAAACAAGGGAAGTACAGAAAGAGGAAAGAGAATTGTTAAAAGAAGCAACAGAGGTGTAGAAAGAAGAAAGAGAAGTGCCGAAAGAAGCAAGTGTGGTGCAGAAAGAGGCAACAGAGGTGTAAAAAGAAGCAAGAGAGGTGCAGAAAGAGGCAAGTGAGGTACAGAAAATGACAAGAGAACTGCATAAAGAGGCAAGAGGGTTTAAAAAAAAGGAAGAATGGTACAGAAAGGAGCAGGAGAGGTGCAGAAAGAGGGAAGATTAGTGCAGAAAGAAGCAATAGAGGTGCAGAAGGAGGCAAGAGAACTGCAGAAAGAGGCAAGAAAGTTGAAGAAACAGGAAAAAGAGGTGCAGAAAGAGGGAACAAGGGTGCAGACAGAGGCAAGAGAGGTGCAGAAAGTGGAAATAGAGGTGCAGACAAAGGCAAGAGGGGTGCAGAAATTTACAAGAGAGGTGTAGAAAGAAGCAAGAGCAGTGCAAAACAACCAACAGAAGTGCAGGAAGAGGCAATAGGGGTGCATAAAGAGGCAAGAGAAGTGCAGAAAGAAGGAACAGAGGTGCACAAAGAGGCAAGAGGGGTGCAGAAAGAGGTAAGAGAGGTATTGAAAGAGGCAAGAATGTTGCAAAAAGAGGGAAGAAAGGTGCAGAAAGAGGCAAGAGGGGCGCAGAAAGAAGCAACAGAGGTACAGAAAGTGGCAACAGAAGTGCGGAAAGAAGCAAGTGAGGTACAGAAAGAGAAGACAGAGATGCAGAAAGACGCAGGAGAGGTGCAGAAAAAAGCAAGAGAAGTGCAGAAAGAGGCAAGAGAATTGCAGAAAGAAACAACAGAGGTGTGGAAAGAAGCAAGAGAAGTGCAGAAAGAGGCAATAGAAGTGAGAAACAAGTGATAGAGGTGCTTAAAGAATCAAGAGGGGTACAGAAAGAGGCAAGAGATGTGTAGAAAGAAGCAACAGAGGTGCAGAAAGAGGCAAAAGGGTACAGAAGCAGGCAACAAAGGTACAGAAAGAGGGAACAGGGTGCAGAAAGAGGTAAGAGGGATACATATATTTGCAAGAGAGGTGCAGAAAGAAGCATGAGCAGTGCAGAAAGAAGCAAGAGAAGTGCAGAAAGAAACAAGAGAGGTAGAGAAATAGGGAAGAGGGTTTCAGAAAGAGGCATGAGGGATGCAGAAATTTGCAAAAGAGGTGTAGAAAGAAGCAAGAGCAGTGCAGAAAGAACCAACAGAGGTGCAAAATGAGGCAAGACGGGTGCAGAAAGAGGTAGGAGAAGTGCACAAAGAGGCAAGAGGGGTACAGAAAGAGGCAGGAGGGATGCAGAAAGAAGGAAGGGAAGTGCAGAAAGAAGCAACAGAGGTGCTGAAAGAGGTGCGAAGGGTGCAGGAAGAGGCAAGACAAGTGCAGAAAGAAGCAAGTGAGGTACAGAAAAAGAAGACAGGAGATGCAGAAAGACGCAGGAGAGGTGCAGAAAAAAGCAAGAGAAGTGCAGAAAGAGGCAAGAGAATTGTAGAAAGAAACAACAGAGGTGTAGAAAGAAGCAAGAGAAGTGCAGAAAGAGGCAAGTGAGGTACAGAAAGATGCGAGAGGTACAAAAACTGGCAAGAGAATAGCAGAAAGAGGCAATAGGGATGCAAAAAAGGGAAGAAGGGTGCAGAAAGAAGCAAGGGAGGTACAGAAAGAAGCAAGTGAAGTACAGAAAGAAGCAGCAGGGGTGCAGAAAGAGACAAGTGAGGTACAGAAGGAGGCGAGAGAACTGCAGAATGAGCAGCATTACATTTATTCGTTAATCAATTGTTAAAGGGCATGGATCTCTTCTGAAAAACACCACAAGGGGTTTAGTACTCGCCTACGAGTTTACTCACGGTCTTCCCGTTAGACTATTCCCCGTAATAACAATCGAACTCTTTCTCAGTAGTCCCTTTTGTCTGGTATTTCATCTCGTGTACTGATAGTACCTGTTTTAAAATTACATATACTCTGTCCTTAGTTGTTAAAATGCCCTTGTATGCACGTCCTGGTTCTCGCGCTCAGTATTAGGGTTCTTGTAGATATATAAGACACACTCCCCCTTACCTGTTTCCTGTGGTAGCGTGTTAACCTTCAGGCTCTGTTAGTGGAAAAAGGATTAGGCTTTGCTCCTGGTGCTTCATTTTGTAAATACACAATAGAAAAAGATGTGAGAGATCTCTTTAGGAAAATTAGAATAAAAAAATTATTTGAAAACAAAGAAGAGACTGTCAGGAATAATAAATCTGGTCTTAAATCACCCTCAACTTGAACTCCAGCTAAACATCAGGTGGGTCAAGAATTAGACACTTTTGAAAAAGTTATTACAAAAGGACTAGAACATCTTTTAAAATAAATTGTGTGGGTAAATAGAAGCTTATCAGCAGAACAAAATAAGGCATTAAAACAACCCCAAGATTGTGATACAATAACCATAAAACCTGGAGATAAAGGAGGCAGTATAGTAATAATGGACACTCTAGACTATAACAAACGCATACAATCACTATTAAATGTTCCACTGCACTATGGAAAATCAAGTAGAGAAAAGTGGAACAGATTGAAAAGTAAAGTTAACCCCTTCGATGCTCATGACGGAACGGTTCCGTCATGAGCATCGGTTGGGCTGTGCTCATGACGGAACCGTTCCGTCATGAGGACAGCCCCCGGGGGAAGCGCTGGCGCTCCCCCCCTTTTGCCTCGATCTTGCCCCCCTTTACGGGGGTGGCAGCGGAAGAGCTTCCGCTGCCACCCCCGACCCCCCCCGAGCCCCCCCACGCTTTCTGATGACGTCAGCGCGCACAGCGCGCGCCGGCGTCATCAGGAAGCGTTGGACGCGCTGGAATCCATTTCTTCCAGCGCGTCCGAGGGGAGCAGAGGTAGGTGTTTGGCGTCTGGTGGGGGCCGCGGCGGTGAAATCTCTAGTATTGAGGCATCGGGGGAGAGGAAAGAGTATTTCCTCTCCCCCGATCTCTCAATACAGGGCATTCCTGCTCCACGATCGCGCACAGCGTCGCGATCGTGGAGTAGGGATGCCCCACTAGACACCAGGGATTTTGTATTTGGAGTTTGGGAAGCGACCCCTTAGGCAAGGGTCGCTTCCTTGGGCACGATTCTTTGGCAAAGTCTTTTCTGCCCCCCCTGGGGGCAGATCGGCCCGCTTTATGCGCGTTTCTGCCCCCAGGGGGGGCAGAAAAGCCCACTAGTCACCAGGGATGCTGTTTTTACTATGTAGGAAGCGACCCCTTGGGCAAGGGTCGCTTCCTTGGGGGCAAATTTTGTGGAAGTCTTTTCTGCCCCCCCTGGGGGCAGATCGGTCCGCTTTCTGAGCGTTTCTGCCCCCAGGGGGGGGCAGAAAAGCCCACTAGACACCAGGGATATTGTTTATGCTATGTAGGAAGCGACCCCTTAGGCAAGGGTCGCTTCCTTGGGGGGCCAAATAATTTGAAGACTTTTCTGCCCCCCCTGGGGGCAGATCGGTCTTCTTTCTGCCCGTTTCTCCCCCTAGGGGGGGCAGAAAAGCCCACTAGACACCAGGGATGTCTATTTCGTTATGTAGGAAGCGACCCCTTGGGCAAGGGTCGCTTCCTAGGGTGGTAAAGTGATTAGGAGACTTTTCTGCCCCCCCTGGGGGCAGATCAGTCGTCTTTCTGCCCGTTTCTGCCCCCAGGGGGGGCAGAAAAGCCCACTAGACACCAGGGATGTCTTTTTCTTTATGTAGGAAGCGACCCCTTGGGCAAGGGTCGCTTCCTTTGCGGCCTAATTTTTTAGAATACTTTTCTGCCCCCCCTGGGGGCAGATTGGTCGTCTTTCTGTCCGTTTCTGCTCTTTGGGGGGGGGCAGAAAAGCCCACTAGACACCAGGGATATAAATATTATTGTAGGAAGCGACCCCTTGGGCAAGGGTCGCTTCCTTGGGCCCCTAAAAGTTTTGAAGAATTTTCTGCCCCCTCTGTGGGCAGATCGGTTTTATTTTTTTGCCGTTTCTGCTCCCATTGGAGGCAGAAAAGCCCACTAGACACCAGGGAATTAGTTCAATTAGAAATAGAAGTGACCCCTCGCTTCCAGGGTGCAATTTGTTATATGTATTTGGCTCACCTGCCCCGGGACTGAATAGCCTTTTTTTTCCTGCTGTTTTCTGCCTGACCTGGCACACAAACCGATTGACCATTTGGGTAGTGACATGGCATGTTATAATGTTTATTGTTATATGTTTTGTGATTTCCAATTGTAATGTTTTTTTTGTTTACTGTTTTGTTCTAGGTGAAGGCTTTTCTTCTGTTCACGGTGACATTTTGGTTCTGGTGGTTTTGCTGTTTGTGTAGTTTGGTAAGAGACTGTTTTTTTGTACAATGCAAATGTGTTTGATTTCTCTGCCTGTTTTTTTTTGCAAATGGTGTAATAATAGCAGTATGTTTGGTTTTTGAGTTTCAAAAACTTTTTGCATTGGTGCATGATGTGTATTTTGTTGTCTTGTGAGTAATTTTTTTTTTTTTCTTCTTTCTAGTTTGATATCGTTGGTCTTTGCTGTGTCACTGCAGAGTTTGTTTCTGGTGAGTGTAGCTGTCTCTTTTGATTTTGGATTGTATAGTTTTTGAGTACATTGATCTTATTGATATAAGGTACACATTTCTTTACTTACTTGGTTTGCACATTGTTGGTTGTTGTTGACTTGTTTGTGCAGTCTTCCATCTTAGTAGGTATAATGGCTAGCCGCAGGATGACTGCTCAGCAGGTTGTTGGTTTGCTGTTTGAGTCTTCCTCTGATATTGGGTCAGAGACTGACTCTGCTTCTGAGGGAGAGGGGGCAGGGGACGATTCTGGCAGTGAGTTTTCTCTCCGTATGGGGTCATCGGATGATGAAGATACTCTTAGCGCGGATGAAGTGCCTGTGTTAGAGGAGGAGACTGATGTGCCGATAGTGCGGCAAGAGGCATCTGGGCTGCAGCCTGCGGCTGCAAGGCTTCCCGTTGGTGTAGTGCGGCAAGAGACATCTGGGCTGCAGGCTGGGACTGCAAGGCTTCCCGTTGGTGTAGTGCGGCAAGAGGCATCTGGGCTGCAGGCTGGGGCTGCAAGCCTTTCCGTTGGTGTAGTGCGGCAAGAGACATCTGGGCTGCAGGCTGGGGCTGCAAGTCTTCCCGTTGAAAGTGATGACCTCTGGGTTGCCCCTGGCATGGTGCAGCCGGAATTTCCTGAGTTTACTGGTGTTCCAGGGTCTAGAGTGAATACCGAGAACTTTTTGCCTGTAAATTTTTTTCAGTTGTTTATGGACGATGTGTTTTTGGCAGAGATTGTTGAGTAGGGGTGGGCGGAATTTGCGTAATCGCGTTACGCAAAGCTCCGCGAAACGGTAAAAATCTCCGCGAACATGCAGAAATTCCGCGAACACGCGGAATTGCTTGTTCGCGATACTTTTTTCCTGTTCGCGATCGCTGTTTGCGTGCTCGGGGTGAAATATCTCGCGAACACGCATATTGAGAACGCGAACAAGCAAAAAATTTCGCGAAGTTGCGGAACGTAGCTTTTTTTGCAATTTCGCGTTCTCCGCGGAACGCGAAATTACCCAAATTCCGCAAATTCCGCGAACGGAACGGAATTTACCGCCCAGGCCTATTGTTGAGCAGACTAATTTGTATGCCGAACAGTTTTTGAGGGACAACAGTGCCAGTCTTAAGCCACACTCTAGAGCTACCCGGTGGACTCCCACAAATGTTGAAGAGATGAAGAAGTTCTTGGGTTTAACTTTTTTGATGGGCTTGCTAAGGAAGCCATCATTGGCTTCATATTGGTCTAGCAGTCCCTTGATGGCAACGTCTATTTTTCCGGCAGTCATGAGTCGTGACAGGTATTTGCTTCTGCTTCGGATGATGCACTTTGTAGATAATGGTTTAGCGTTGCCACGAGATCACCCTGATTGTGACCGTCTTTTTAAGATTAGGCCTGTCCTTGATCACTTTGTTGATCGATTTTCTGAGATTTATGCCCCTGGTAGAGAAATTGCAGTGGATGAGTCTTTGGTGTTGTTCAAGGGCCGCTTGGTTTTTAGGCAATACATTCCTAGTAAGAGGGCACGCTATGGAATAAAGCTGTATATGCTGTGTGACAGTAGGACTGGATATGTCTCTAATTTCAGGGTGTACACCGGTAAGGAATCTAGGTTTAACCTCCCTGGTTGTCCGTCCACTTTTGGAGTGACTGAGAAAATTGTTTGGGAACTTGGAAGAGGATTTTTTAACAAAGGCCACCATTTATATGTAGATAACTTCTACACTGGTGTACGGTTGTTCAGGGAATTGGCCAAAGTTGACACTTTTGCTTGTGGCACAGTCCGCTGTAACCGTAAAGGTTTTCCGAAAGAACTTGTTTGTCAAAAGCTTGTGCGGGGACAGTGCAGTGCGTTGCGTTGCCAGGAGCTTCTTGCTGTGAAGTTTACAGACAGGAGAGATGTCTACATGCTGACTTCCATCCATGATGAAAGCACTGCACCTGTGACTGTTTGGGGTCAGGTCGCTGAAGCGAGCAAACCTGTATGTGTTTTAGACTATAATAGGTACATGGGTGGTGTTGACAGAGTAGATCAGAGGTTGGAACCTTACACTGCTCTTCGTAAGGCTTACATTTGGTACAAGAAGTTGGCTATCCATCTTTTCCACTTGGCAATGTTTAATGCTTTTGTTGTGTTCCAGGATTCTTGCCCTGAGTCAAAGATGACTTTTGTTAAGTTTCAGGAGTCTGTAATAGGCAGCCTTGTTGTAGTGGAACAGGCAAGTGTTCCTAGAGTTGGACTGGTGGAGGATGTTGCTAGATTGAAAGAACGCCACTTTCCAGATCACATTCCTCCCACACCCGCAAAAGATTTTCCCAGTAGGAGATGTAGAGTCTGTTGGCGAAGAGGTTTGCGGAAGGAGTGTCGTATGTACTGCCCCGATTGTCCCTCTCATCCTGCACTGTGTCTCTCTGCTTGTTTTAGAGCGTACCACACGCGAAAACATTTTTGGGAGGATTCTTGAGTGGTAAAGTGAACTGGCTGGTCTGTATTCTTTGGATAATTTGATTCTGTTTCAATGTTGGTGTTAGTGCAATGTATTTAGTTGCTGATTTTCTGTTAGAAGATTTGTATCTATTTGCAATTTGTTTGTGTTTTTATTTTTTTCTAAAAAAATCCAAAATGTGATGGCGGTGTGTGTAGGCTTGCGCTTGGCTGTTGGTGTGTGTGGACTGGCACTTGGTTGGTGGTGTGCGTGGAATGGTGCTTGGCTGACGGTGTGCGTGGACTGGCGGTGTGCATGGACTGGCGGTGTGCGTGGACTGGTGCGTGGCTGGTGGTGTGCGTGGAATGGTGCTTGGCTGGCGGTGTGCGTGGCTGGTGGTGTGCGTGGAATGGTGCTTGGCTGGCGGTGTGCGTGGAATGGTGCTTGGCTGGTGGTGTGCGTGGAATGGTGCTTGGCTGGCGCTGTGCGTGGACTGGTACTTGGCTGGCAGTGTGTGTGGACTGGTGGTGTGTGCGGACTGGTGTTTGGCTGGTGGTGTCCGTGGACTGGAGCTTGGCTGGTGGTGTCCGTGGACTGGAGCTTGTCTGGTGGTGTGTGTGGACTGGAGCTTGGCTGGCGGTGTGCGTGGAATGGTGCTTGTCTGGTGGTGTCCGTGGACTGGAGCTTGGCTGGCGGTGTAGGTGGATTGGCGATTGGCTGCCGGTGTGCCTGGACTGGCGATTGGATGGCGGTGTGCCTGGACTGGCGCTTGGCTAGCGGTGTGCGTGGACTGGTGTTTGGCTAGCGGTGTGTGTCGACCGGTGCTTGGCTGGCTGTGTGTGAGTAGTGACTTTCTGCTGGTCACTACACACACTGCTAGCTGAGTGCCACTCCACGCAATCCTTCTGCCTGTGTAGTTGCTGTGTCTGGATTGTGGGCGTGTGAAAGTGATGGGCCCTTGAATGGCGCTGTGTGCCGGTGTGAGTTTTGTTATGTGATGGGCCCGCGGCTGGCGGTGTGAATGGTTTTGTATGTCTCACACGTATGAAAGGTGTATGAATGGCCTGTAAAGAGGTTGGTGCCTTGTCGTGGCTTTACAGCTCACGAGCTGTGAGTCAATGGTTCAGTTTCTTGCCCTTTCAATTATTACCAGTGCATTTCATTTTTTGTGAAATCACTTGGTAATACAATTTTATCTACTGAACCATCACTCACCCTCGTGCCAAATCCAACCAGTATGTGCGTGTGCTTGCGGGTTAGATGACTGTGCAGTAATATTTGTTTTTTTGAAGCAGGGTGTACCTTGTCCCTTTTTGGTGATTTTTGTACTGTGTTGCTTTTGTACCTGGCGGTGCGAATGGTCTTGTTTGTATCACGTATGAAAGGTGTGTGAATGGCCTGTAAAGCGGTTGGTGCCTTGACGTGGCTTTACAGCTCACGAGCTGCAAGTCATTGGTTTGGTTTTTTGTGAATTTAATTATTGACAGTGCATTTCATATTTGTGAAATCTCTTGTTAATAAAATTTAATACACTGAACCATGACTTGCCCTCGTGCCAAATCCAACCAGTATGTGTGTGTGTTTGAGGAATAGATGGTTGTGCAGGAATCTTTGTTTTTTGTTTCTCTGCCAAGGTACACTTTCCATGTAAGAATAACCCACCAACTGTAGATATTGTCGAAAACCTTTGGGAGTTCATGGTGATGTCTCTCTAGTGATTTGAAAAATATTTTTTATCCCCATTGTCCTGTAAACCTCAAATTGTCTGCCACATTTTCTTTGCAGTATTATTCCTAAATTCTCACGCTGTAGTAACAATAGGTAATCTGGTTATGCAAGGGGGGTTACTTTTGTTTTTTGCCCAGGGCTCGGCGGCCATCTAGGGAAACCTTTCCAACCCACGCATTTCTGAAAAGTAGACACCCGGCGGCTTCCAGGGAGGTATGGCTTGCGTGGATCCCCCAACGTTTCCTTACCCAGAATCCCCTGCAAACCTCAATTTTTGCCCAAAAAATCACTTTTTTCACACATTTTGGGGTGGGAAAGTAGTGGCATCACCGGGCTCACACAAATTTACCACCACCCAGCGTTCCCCCAGGTCTCCCGGTAAAAATGGTGCCTCACTTGTGTGGGAGGCCCAAGTACCCGCGGCAGGCAAGGGCCCCAAAGGTAGTGAGGCCACCTCAAGATGGCCTATCGCCAAACCACCTGGTTTTGCAAGGGGGGTCACTTTGGTTTTTGGCCCGGTGCGCGGCGGCCATCTAGGGAAACCTACCAAACCCAGGCATTTTTGAAAACTAGACACCCGGCGGCTTCCAGGGAGGTATGGCTTGCGTGGATCCCCCAACGTTTCCTTACCCAGAATCCCCTGCAAACCTCAATTTTTGCCCAAAAAATCACTTTTTTCACACATTTTGGGGTGGGAAAGTAGTGGCATCACCGGGCTCACACAAATTTACCACCACCCAGCGTTCCCCCAGGTCTCCCGGTAAAAATGGTGCCTCACTTGTGTGGGAGGCCCAAGTACCCGCGGCAGGCAAGGGCCCCAAAGGTAGTGAGGCCACCTCAAGATGGCCTATCGCCAAACCACCTGGTTTTGCAAGGGGGGTCACTTTGGTTTTTGGCCCGGTGCGCGGCGGCCATCTAGGGAAACCTACCAAACCCAGGCATTTTTGAAAACTAGACACCCGGCGGCTTCCAGGGAGGTATGGCTTGCGTGGATCCCCCAACGTTTCCTTACCCAGAATCCCCTGCAAACCTCAATTTTTGCCCAAAAAATCACTTTTTTCACACATTTTGGGGTGGGAAAGTAGTGGCATCACCGGGCTCACACAAATTTACCACCACCCAGCGTTCCCCCAGGTCTCCCGGTAAAAATGGTGCCTCACTTGTGTGGGAGGCCCAAGTACCCGCGGCAGGCAAGGGCCCCAAAGGTAGTGAGGCCACCTCAAGATGGCCTATCGCCAAACCACCTGGTTTTGCAAGGGGGGTCACTTTGGTTTTTGGCCCGGTGCGCGGCGGCCATCTAGGGAAACCTACCAAACCCAGGCATTTTTGAAAACTAGACACCCGGTGGCTTCCAGGGAGGTATGGCTTGCGTGGATCCCCCAACGTTTCCTTACCCAGAATCCCCTGCAAACCTCAATTTTTGCCCAAAAAATCACTTTTTTCACACATTTTGGGGTGGGAAAGTAGTGGCATCACCGGGCTCACACAAATTTACCACCACCCAGCGTTCCCCCAGGTCTCCCGGTAAAAATGGTGCCTCACTTGTGTGGGAGGCCCAAGTACCCGCGGCAGGCAAGGGCCCCAAAGGTAGTGAGGCCACCTCAAGATGGCCTATCGCCAAACCACCTGGTTTTGCAAGGGGGGTCACTTTGGTTTTTGGCCCGGTGCGCGGCGGCCATCTAGGGAAACCTACCAAACCCAGGCATTTTTGAAAACTAGACACCCGGCGGCTTCCAGGGAGGTATGGCTTGCGTGGATCCCCCAACGTTTCCTTACCCAGAATCCCCTGCAAACCTCAATTTTTGCCCAAAAAATCACTTTTTTCACACATTTTGGGGTGGGAAAGTAGTGGCATCACCGGGCTCACACAAATTTACCACCACCCAGCGTTCCCCCAGGTCTCCCGGTAAAAATGGTGCCTCACTTGTGTGGGAGGCCCAAGTACCCGCGGCAGGCAAGGGCCCCAAAGGTAGTGAGGCCACCTCAAGATGGCCTATCGCCAAACCACCTGGTTTTGCAAGGGGGGTCACTTTGGTTTTTGGCCCGGTGCGCGGCGGCCATCTAGGGAAACCTACCAAACCCAGGCATTTTTGAAAACTAGACACCCGGCGGCTTCCAGGGAGGTATGGCTTGCGTGGATCCCCCAACGTTTCCTTACCCAGAATCCCCTGCAAACCTCAATTTTTGCCCAAAAAATCACTTTTTTCACACATTTTGGGGTGGGAAAGTAGTGGCATCACCGGGCTCACACAAATTTACCACCACCCAGCGTTCCCCCAGGTCTCCCGGTAAAAATGGTGCCTCACTTGTGTGGGAGGCCCAAGTACCCGCGGCAGGCAAGGGCCCCAAAGGTAGTGAGGCCACCTCAAGATGGCCTATCGCCAAACCACCTGGTTTTGCAAGGGGGGTCACTTTGGTTTTTGGCCCGGTGCGCGGCGGCCATCTAGGGAAACCTACCAAACCCAGGCATTTTTGAAAACTAGACACCCGGCGGCTTCCAGGGAGGTATGGCTTGCGTGGATCCCCCAACGTTTCCTTACCCAGAATCCCCTGCAAACCTCAATTTTTGCCCAAAAAATCACTTTTTTCACACATTTTGGGGTGGGAAAGTAGTGGCATCACCGGGCTCACACAAATTTACCACCACCCAGCGTTCCCCCAGGTCTCCCGGTAAAAATGGTGCCTCACTTGTGTGGGAGGCCCAAGTACCCGCGGCAGGCAAGGGCCCCAAAGGTAGTGAGGCCACCTCAAGATGGCCTATCGCCAAACCACCTGGTTTTGCAAGGGGGGTCACTTTGGTTTTTGGCCCGGTGCGCGGCGGCCATCTAGGGAAACCTACCAAACCCAGGCATTTTTGAAAACTAGACACCGGGCGGCTTCCAGGGAGGTATGGCTTGCGTGGATCCCCCAACGTTTCCTTACCCAGAATCCCCTGCAAACCTCAATTTTTGCCCAAAAAATCACTTTTTTCACACATTTTGGGGTGGGAAAGTAGTGGCATCACCGGGCTCACACAAATTTACCACCACCCAGCGTTCCCCCAGGTCTCCCGGTAAAAATGGTGCCTCACTTGTGTGGGAGGCCCAAGTACCCGCGGCAGGCAAGGGCCCCAAAGGTAGTGAGGCCACCTCAAGATGGCCTATCGCCAAACCACCTGGTTTTGCAAGGGGGGTCACTTTGGTTTTTGGCCCGGTGCGCGGCGGCCATCTAGGGAAACCTACCAAACCCAGGCATTTTTGAAAACTAGACACCCGGCGGCTTCCAGGGAGGTATGGCTTGCGTGGATCCCCCAACGTTTCCTTACCCAGAATCCCCTGCAAACCTCAATTTTTGCTCAAAAAATCACTTTTTTCACACATTTTGGGGTGGGAAAGTAGTGGCATCACCGGGCTCACACAAATTTACCACCACCCAGCATTCCCCCAGGTCTCCCGGTAAAAATGGTGCCTCACTTGGGTGGGAGGCCCAAGTACCCGCGGCAGGCAAGGGCCCCAAAGGTAGTGAGGCCACCTCAAGATGGCCTATCGCCAAACCACCTGGTTTTGCAAGGGGGGTCACTTTGGTTTTTGGCCCGGTGCGCGGCGGCCATCTAGGGAAACCTACCAAACCCAGGCATTTTTGAAAACTAGACACCCGGCGGCTTCCAGGGAGGTATGGCTTGCGTGGATCCCCCAACGTTTCCTTACCCAGAATCCCCTGCAAACCTCAATTTTTGCCCAAAAAATCACTTTTTTCACACATTTTGGGGTGGGAAAGTAGTGGCATCACCGGGCTCACACAAATTTACCACCACCCAGCGTTCCCCCAGGTCTCCCAGTAAAAATGGTGCCTCACTTGTGTGGGAGGCCCAAGTACCCGCGGCAGGCAAGGGCCCCAAAGGTAGTGAGGCCACCTCAAGATGGCCTATCGCCAAACCACCTGGTTTTGCAAGGGGGGTAACTTTGGTTTTTGGCCCGGTGCGCGGCGGCCATCTAGGGAAACCTACCAAACCCAGGCATTTTTGAAAACTAGACACCCGGCGGCTTCCAGGGAGGTATGGCTTGCGTGGATCCCCCAACGTTTCCTTACCCAGAATCCCCTGCAAACCTCAATTTTTGCCCAAAAAATCACTTTTTTCACACATTTTGGGGTTGGAAAGTAGTGGCATCGCCGGGCTCACACAAATTTACCACCACCCAGCGTTCCCCCAGGTCTCCCGGTAAAAATGGTGCCTCACTTGTGTGGGAGGCCCAAGTACCCGCGGCAGGCAAGGGCCCCAAAGGTAGTGAGGCCACCTCAAGATGGCCTATCGCCAAACCACCTGGTTTTGCAAGGGGGGTCACTTTGGTTTTTGGCCCGGTGCGCGGCGGCCATCTAGGGAAACCTACCAAACCCAGGCATTTTTGAAAACTAGACACCCGGCGGCTTCCAGGGAGGTATGGCTTGCGTGGATCCCCCAACGTTTCCTTACCCAGAATCCCCTGCAAACCTCACTTTTTGCCCAAAAAATCACTTTTTTCACACATTTTGGGGTGGGAAAGTAGTGGCATCACCGGGCTCACACAAATTTACCACCACCCAGCGTTCCCCCAGGTCTCCCGGTAAAAATGGTGCCTCACTTGTGTGGGAGGCCCAAGTACCCGCGGCAGGCAAGGGCCCCAAACGTAGTGAGGCAACATCAACATTGCCTATCCCAAATGTCGCCTCACTACCTTTGGGGCCCTTGCCTGCCGCGGGTACTTGGGCCTCCCACACAAGTGAGGCACCATTTTTACCAGGAGACCTGGGGGAACGCTGGGTGGTGGTAAATTTGTGTGAGCCCGGTGATGCCACTACTTTCCCACCCCAAAATGTGTGAAAAAAGTGATTTTTTGAGCAAAAATTGAGGTTTGCAGGGGATTCTGGGTAAGGAAACGTTGGGGGATCCACGCAAGCCATACCTCCCTGGAAGCCGCCGGGTGTCTAGTTTTCAAAAATGCCTGGGTTTGGTAGGTTTCCCTAGATGGCCGCCGCGCACCGGGCCAAAAACCAAAGTGACCCCCCTTGCAAAACCAGGTGGTTTGGCGATAGGCCATCTTGAGGTGGCCTCACTACCTTTGGGGCCCTTGCCTGCCGCGGGTACTTGGGCCTCCCACACAAGTGAGGCACCATTTTTACCGGGAGACCTGGGGGAACGCTGGGTGGTGGTAAATTTGTGTGAGCCCGGTGATGCCACTACTTTCCCACCCCAAAATGTGTGAAAAAAGTGATTTTTTGGGCAAAAATTGAGGTTTGCAGGGGATTCTGGGTAAGGAAACGTTGGGGGATCCACGCAAGCCATACCTCCCTGGAAGCCGCCGGGTGTCTAGTTTTCAAAAATGCCTGGGTTTGGTAGGTTTCCCTAGATGGCCGCCGCGCACCGGGCCAAAAACCAAAGTGACCCCCCTTGCAAAACCAGGTGGTTTGGCGATAGGCCATCTTGAGGTGGCCTCACTACCTTTGGGGCCCTTGCCTGCCGCGGGTACTTGGGCCTCCCACACAAGTGAGGCACCATTTTTACCGGGAGACCTGGGGGAACGCTGGGTGGTGGTAAATTTGTGTGAGCCCGGTGATGCCACTACTTTCCCACCCCAAAATGTGATAAAAAAGTGATTTTTTGAGCAAAAATTGAGGTTTGCAGGGGATTCTGGGTAAGGAAACGTTGGGGGATCCACGCAAGCCATACCTCCCTGGAAGCCGCCGGGTGTCTAGTTTTCAAAAATGCCTGGGTTTGGTAGGTTTCCCTAGATGGCCGCCGCGCACCGGGCCAAAAACCAAAGTGACCCCCCTTGCAAAACCAGGTGGTTTGGCGATAGGCCATCTTGAGGTGGCCTCACTACCTTTGGGGCCCTTGCCTGCCGCGGGTACTTGGGCCTCCCACACAAGTGAGGCACCATTTTTACCGGGAGACCTGGGGGAACGCTGGGTGGTGGTAAATTTGTGTGAGCCCGGTGATGCCACTACTTTCCCACCCCAAAATGTGATAAAAAAGTGATTTTTTGAGCAAAAATTGAGGTTTGCAGGGGATTCTGGGTAAGGAAACGTTGGGGGATCCACGCAAGCCATACCTCCCTGGAAGCCGCCGGGTGTCTAGTTTTCAAAAATGCCTGGGTTTGGTAGGTTTCCCTAGATGGCCGCCGCGCACCGGGCCAAAAACCAAAGTGACCCCCCTTGCAAAACCAGGTGGTTTGGCGATAGGCCATCTTGAGGTGGCCTCACTACCTTTGGGGCCCTTGCCTGCCGCGGGTACTTGGGCCTCCCACACAAGTGAGGCACCATTTTTACCGGGAGACCTGGGGGAACGCTGGGTGGTGGTAAATTTGTGTGAGCCCGGTGATGCCACTACTTTCCCACCCCAAAATGTGTGAAAAAAGTGATTTTTTGAGCAAAAATTGAGGTTTGCAGGGGATTCTGGGTAAGGAAACGTTGGGGGATCCACGCAAGCCATACCTCCCTGGAAGCCGCCGGGTGTCTAGTTTTCAAAAATGCCTGGGTTTGGTAGGTTTCCCTAGATGGCCGCCGCGCACCGGGCCAAAAACCAAAGTGACCCCCCTTGCAAAACCAGGTGGTTTGGCGATAGGCCATCTTGAGGTGGCCTCACTACCTTTGGGGCCCTTGCCTGCCGCGGGTACTTGGGCCTCCCACACAAGTGAGGCACCATTTTTACCGGGAGACCTGGGGGAACGCTGGGTGGTGGTAAATTTGTGTGAGCCCGGTGATGCCACTACTTTCCCACCCCAAAATGTGTGAAAAAAGTGATTTTTTGGGCAAAAATTGAGGTTTGCAGGGGATTCTGGGTAAGGAAACGTTGGGGGATCCACGCAAGCCATACCTCCCTGGAAGCCGCCGGGTGTCTAGTTTTCAAAAATGCCTGGGTTTGGTAGGTTTCCCTTGATGGCCGCCGCGCACCGGGCCAAAAACCAAAGTGACCCCCCTTGCAAAACCAGGTGGTTTGGCGATAGGCCATCTTGAGGTGGCCTCACTACCTTTGGGGCCCTTGCCTGCCGCGGGTACTTGGGCCTCCCACACAAGTGAGGCACCATTTTTACCGGGAGACCTGGGGGAACGCTGGGTGGTGGTAAATTTGTGTGAGCCCGGTGATGCCACTACTTTCCCACCCCAAAATGTGTGAAAAAAGTGATTTTTTGAGCAAAAATTGAGGTTTGCAGGGGATTCTGGGTAAGGAAACGTTGGGGGATCCACGCAAGCCATACCTCCCTGGAAGCCGCCGGGTGTCTAGTTTTCAAAAATGCCTGGGTTTGGTAGGTTTCCCTAGATGGCCGCCGTGCACCGGGCCAAAAACCAAAGTGACCCCCCTTGCAAAACCAGGTGGTTTGGCGATAGGCCATCTTGAGGTGGCCTCACTACCTTTGGGGCCCTTGCCTGCCGCGGGTACTTGGGCCTCCCACACAAGTGAGGCACCATTTTTACCGGGAGACCTGGGGGAACGCTGGGTGGTGGTAAATTTGTGTGAGCCCGGTGATGCCACTACTTTCCCACCCCAAAATGTGTGAAAAAAGTGATTTTTTGGGCAAAAATTGAGGTTTGCAGGGGATTCTGGGTAAGGAAACGTTGGGGGATCCACGCAAGCCATACCTCCCTGGAAGCCGCCGGGTGTCTAGTTTTCAAAAATGCCTGGGTTTGGTAGGTTTCCCTAGATGGCCGCCGCGCACCGGGCCAAAAACCAAAGTGACCCCCCTTGCAAAACCAGGTGGTTTGGCGATAGGCCATCTTGAGGTGGCCTCACTACCTTTGGGGCCCTTGCCTGCCGCGGGTACTTGGGCCTCCCACACAAGTGAGGCACCATTTTTACCGGGAGACCTGGGGGAACGCTGGGTGGTGGTAAATTTGTGTGAGCCCGGTGATGCCACTACTTTCCCACCCCAAAATGTGTGAAAAAAGTGATTTTTTGGGCAAAAATTGAGGTTTGCAGGGGATTCTGGGTAAGGAAACGTTGGGGGATCCACGCAAGCCATACCTCCCTGGAAACCGCCGGGTGTCTAGTTTTCAGAAATGTATAGGTTTGCTAGGTTTCCCTAGGTGCCGGCAGGGCTAGGGTACAAAATCTACAGCTAGTCACTTTGCCAAAAAAAGGGTCATTTTTCACTCCAAAACGACGTTGCGTTTTGCGCCGTTTCCTGTCGCGGGCACTAGGCCGACCCGCACAAGTGAGGTACCATTTTTCTCGTAGGACTTTGGGGAACGCGGGGTGGGTGGAAATTTGTGGATCCACGCAGATTACAGAACTTTCCATCACAGAAATGTGGGGAAAATGTGTTTTTTTTGTCAATTTTTTACGTTTGCAAGGGATTCTGGGTAACAGACCATGGTGGGAGGCAGTCAAGTCACCCCATCCTGGATTCCCCTGGGTGTCTAGTTTTCAGAAATGTATAGGTTTGCTAGGTTTCCCTAGGTGCCGGCAGGGCTAGGGTACAAAATCTACAGCTAGTCACTTTGCCAAAAAAAGGGTCATTTTTCACTCCAAAACCATGTTGCGTTTTGCGCCGTTTCCTGTCGCGGGCACTAGGCCGACCCGCACAAGTGAGGTACCATTTTTCTCGTAGGACTTTGGGGAACGCGGGGTGGGTGGAAATTTGTGGATCCACGCAGATTCCAGAACTTTCCATCACAGAAATGTGGGGAAAATGTGGGGTTTTTTTCAATTTTTTACGTTTGCAAGGGATTCTGGGTAACAGACCATGGTGGGAGGCAGTCAAGTCACCCCATCCTGGATTCCCCTGGGTGTCTAGTTTTCAAAAATGTATAGGTTTGCTAGGTTTCCCTAGGTGCCGGCAGGGCTAGGGTACAAAATCTACAGCTAGTCACTTTGCCAAAAAAAGGGTCATTTTTCACTCCAAAACCACGTTGCGTTTTACGCCGTTTCCTGTCGCGGGCACTAGGCCGACCCGCACAAGTGAGGTACCATTTTTCTCGTAGGACTTTGGGGAACGCGGGGTGGGTGGAAATTTGTGGATCCACGCAGATTCCAGAACTTTCCATCACAGAAATGTGGGGAAAATGTGTTTTTTTTGTCAATTTTTTACGTTTGCTAGGGATTCTGGGTAACAGACCATGGTGGGAGGCAGTCAAGTCACCCCATCCTGGATTCCCCTGGGTGTCTAGTTTTCAAAAATGTATAGGTTTGCTAGGTTTCCCTAGGTGCCGGCAGGGCTAGGGTACAAAATCTACAGCTAGTCACTTTGCCAAAAAAAGGGTCATTTTTCACTCCAAAACCACGTTGCGTTTTGCGCCGTTTCCTGTCGTGGGCACTAGGCCGACCCGCACAAGTGAGGTACCATTTTTCTCGTAGGACTTTGGGGAACGCGGGGTGGGTGGAAATTTGTGGATCCACGCAGATTCCAGAACTTTCCATCACAGAAATGTGGGGAAAATGTGGTTTTTTTTTCAATTTTTTACGTTTGCAAGGGATTCTGGGTAACAGACCATGGTGGGAGGCAGTCAAGTCACCCCATCCTGGATTCCCCTGGGTGTCTAGTTTTCAAAAATGTATAGGTTTGCTAGGTTTCCCTAGGTGCCGGCAGGGCTAGGGTACAAAATCTACAGCTAGTCACTTTGCCAAAAAAAGGGTCATTTTTCACTCCAAAACCACGTTGCGTTTTACGCCGTTTCCTGTCGCGGGCACTAGGCCGACCCGCACAAGTGAGGTACCATTTTTCTCGTAGGACTTTGGGGAACGCGGGGTGGGTGGAAATTTGTGGATCCACGCAGATTCCAGAACTTTCCATCACAGAAATGTGGGGAAAATGTGTTTTTTTTGTCAATTTTTTACGTTTGCTAGGGATTCTGGGTAACAGACCATGGTGGGAGGCAGTCAAGTCACCCCATCCTGGATTCCCCTGGGTGTCTAGTTTTCAAAAATGTATAGGTTTGCTAGGTTTCCCTAGGTGCCGGCAGGGCTAGGGTACAAAATCTACAGCTAGTCACTTTGCCAAAAAAAGGGTCATTTTTCACTCCAAAACCACGTTGCGTTTTGCGCCGTTTCCTGTCGCGGGCACTAGGCCGACCCGCACAAGTGAGGTACCATTTTTCTCGTAGGACTTTGGGGAACGCGGGGTGGGTGGAAATTTGTGGATCCACGCAGATTCCAGAACTTTCCATCACAGAAATGTGGGGAAAATGTGTTTTTTTTGTCAATTTTTTACGTTTGCAAGGGATTCTGGGTAACAGACCATGGTGGGAGGCAGTCAAGTCACCCCATCCTGGATTCCCCTGGGTGTCTAGTTTTCAGAAATGTATAGGTTTGCTAGGTTTCCCTAGGTGCCGGCAGGGCTAGGGTACAAAATCTACAGCTAGTCACTTTGCCAAAAAAAGGGTCATTTTTCACTCCAAAACCACGTTGCGTTTTGCGCCGTTTCCTGTCGCGGGCACTAGGCCGACCCGCACAAGTGAGGTACCATTTTTCTCGTAGGACTTTGGGGAACGCGGGGTGGGTGGAAATTTGTGGATCCACGCAGATTCCAGAACTTTCCATCACAGAAATGTGGGGAAAATGTGTTTTTTTTTTCAATTTTTTACGTTTGCAAGGGATTCTGGGTAACAGACCATGGTGGGAGGCAGTCAAGTCACCCCATCCTGGATTCCCCTGGGTGTCTAGTTTTCAAAAATGTATAGGTTTGCTAGGTTTCCCTAGGTGCCGGCAGGGCTAGGGTACAAAATCTACAGCTAGTCACTTTGCCAAAAAAAGGGTCATTTTTCACTCCAAAACCACGTTGCGTTTTGCGCCGTTTCCTGTCGCGGGCACTAGGCCGACCCGCACAAGTGAGGTACCATTTTTCTTGTAGGACTTTGGGGAACGCGGGGTGGGTGGAAATTTGTGGATCCACGCAGATTCCAGAACTTTCCATCACAGAAATGTGGGGAAAATGTGTTTTTTTTGTCAATTTTTTACGTTTGCAAGGGATTCTGGGTAACAGACCATGGTGGGAGGCAGTCAAGTCACCCCATCCTGGATTCCCCTGGGTGTCTAGTTTTCAGAAATGTATAGGTTTGCTAGGTTTCCCTAGGTGCCGGCAGGGCTAGGGTACAAAATCTACAGCTAGTCACTTTGCCAAAAAAAGGGTCATTTTTCACTCCAAAACCACGTTGCGTTTTGCGCCGTTTCCTGTTGCGGGCACTAGGCCGACCCGCACAAGTGAGGTACCATTTTTCTCGTAGGACTTTGGGGAACGCGGGGTGGGTGGAAATTTGTGGATCCACGCAGATTCCAGAACTTTCCATCACAGAAATGTGGGGAAAATGTGGTTTTTTTTTCAATTTTTTACTTTTGCAAGGGATTCTGGGTAACAGACCATGGTGGGAGGCAGTCAAGTCACCCCATCCTGGATTCCCCTGGGTGTCTAGTTTTCAAAAATGTATAGGTTTGCTAGGTTTCCCTAGGTGCCGGCAGGGCTAGGGTACAAAATCTACAGCTAGTCACTTTGCCAAAAAAAGGGTCATTTTTCACTCCAAAACCACGCTGCGTTTTGCGCCGTTTCCTGTCGTGGGCACTAGGCCGACCCGCACAAGTGAGGTACCATTTTTCTCGTAGGACTTTGGGGAACGCGGGGTGGGTGGAAATTTGTGGATCCACGCAGATTCCAGAACTTTCCATCACAGAAATGTGGGGAAAATGTGGGTTTTTTTTCAATTTTTTACGTTTGCAAGGGATTCTGGGTAACAGACCATGGTGGGAGGCAGTCAAGTCACCCCATCCTGGATTCCCCTGGGTGTCTAGTTTTCAGAAATGTATAGGTTTGCTAGGTTTCCCTAGGTGCCGGCAGGGCTAGGGTACAAAATCTACAGCTAGTCACTTTGCCAAAAAAAGGGTCATTTTTCACTCCAAAACCACGTTGCGTTTTGCGCCGTTTCCTGTCGCGGGCACTAGGCCGACCCGCACAAGTGAGGTACCATTTTTCTCGTATGACTTTGGGGAACGCGGGGTGGGTGGAAATTTGTGGATCCACGCAGATTCCAGAACTTTCCATCACAGAAATGTGGGGAAAATGTGGGTTTTTTTTCAATTTTTTACGTTTGCAAGGGATTCTGGGTAACAGACCATGGTGGGAGGCAGTCAAGTCACCCCATCCTGGATTCCCCTGGGTGTCTAGTTTTCAGAAATGTATAGGTTTGCTAGGTTTCCCTAGGTGCCGGCAGGGCTAGGGTACAAAATCTACAGCTAGTCACTTTGCCAAAAAAAGGGTCATTTTTCACTCCAAAACCACGTTGCGTTTTGCGCCGTTTCCTGTCGCGGGCACTAGGCCAACCCGCACAAGTGAGGTACCATTTTTCTCGTAGGACTTTGGGGAACGCGGGGTGGGTGGAAATTTGTGGATCCACGCAGATTCCAGAACTTTCCATCACAGAAATGTGGGGAAAATGTGTTTTTTTTTTCAATTTTTTACGTTTGCAAGGGATTCTGGGTAACAGACCATGGTGGGAGGCAGTCAAGTCACCCCATCCTGGATTCCCCTGGGTGTCTAGTTTTCAAAAATGTATAGGTTTGCTAGGTTTCCCTAGGTGCCGGCAGGGCTAGGGTACAAAATCTACAGCTAGTCACTTTGCCAAAAAAAGGGTCATTTTTCACTCCAAAACCACGTTGCGTTTTGCGCCGTTTCCTGTCGCGGGCACTAGGCCGACCCGCACAAGTGAGGTACCATTTTTCTCGTAGGACTTTGGGGAACGCGGGGTGGGTGGAAATTTGTGGATCCACGCAGATTCCAGAACTTTCCATCACAGAAATGTGGGGAAAATGTGTTTTTTTTGTCAATTTTTTACGTTTGCTAGGGATTCTGGGTAACAGACCATGGTGGGAGGCAGTCAAGTCACCCCATCCTGGATTCCCCTGGGTGTCTAGTTTTCAGAAATGTATAGGTTTGCTAGGTTTCCCTAGGTGCCGGCAGGGCTAGGGTACAAAATCTACAGCTAGTCACTTTGCCAAAAAAAGGGTCATTTTTCACTCCAAAACCACGTTGCGTTTTGCGCCGTTTCCTGTCGCGGGCACTAGGCCGACCCGCACAAGTGAGGTACCATTTTTCTCGTAGGACTTTGGGGAACGCGGGGTGGGTGGAAATTTGTGGATCCACGCAGATTCCAGAACTTTCCATCACAGAAATGTGGGGAAAATGTGGTTTTTTTTTCAATTTTTTACGTTTGCAAGGGATTCTGGGTAACAGACCATGGTGGGAGGCAGTCAAGTCACCCCATCCTGGATTCCCCTGGGTGTCTAGTTTTCAAAAATGTATAGGTTTGCTAGGTTTCCCTAGGTGCCGGCAGGGCTAGGGTTCAAAAACTACAGCTAGACTCTTTGCAAAAAAAGTGTAAATTTTCAGTGTGAAAATGTGGTGTGTTCACCTTAGGTTTTGAGCCACTTCCTGTCGTGGGCACTATGCCTACCCACACAAGTGAGGTACCATTTTTCTCGGGAGACTTAGGGTAGTTCAAATTTGTAAAGCAACTGTTATTACCTGTTGATTTTTGATGCATTTCTCCCTTCCAAATGAAAGACATTGTGTAAAAAAAAAGTCATTTTGAAAAATGACCAATAATTGTCATGCAAATATGAGTATTCCCAATTTCGAAAATGTGCAAATATGCACTGTTTCTGAACTCTGTAATTTGTTCCCATTTCAGAAATACATAGGTGACTTTCATACCGATTTTTCCAAGTATACATTTTCCCACAATAATTGCTATATACCCGGACCAAAAAAAAAAAACATTACAAAATGCTGCTCATTTTTCTACTCTGGGTTCGTTGGGCTCTTGATGAACCTACAAGTCCTATATGTCCCCACAACCAGGAAGGTCTACCGGATGTAACGGTACATTGCTTTCAAAGAGATGTCATAATTCGAAGAAGTTACAGGTAAAAACGTTGACTCAAGAGGCTGCTTTTTTCAACAAATTTTTAATTTCTCCTATATTTGCCTGTAAATTTCTATAAAGAAACCTTGATGGATCTACGCAAATGACCCCTTGCTGAATTCAGAATTTTGTCTACTTTTCAAAAATGTATAGCTTTCCAGGATCCATTATTGTTTTGTTACCCTTTTCTACCGTTAACTGGAAGGAGGTTGAAAGCACAAAAAATAGCAAAAATAGGGTATGTCCCAGAAAAATGCCAAAACTGTGTAAAAAATGTTGGTTTTCTAACAAAAGTCTGTCATTCCCTAAAAGCTGGAGAAATTGTGATTTCAGCCCCACAAACCCTTTTTTGATACCATTTGCAGAGAAAAACCCAGAAGCTTTCATTTGCAGCCCGTTTTTCACATTTTTCACAAAAAAAAAAAAAATTGCTGTATTTTGACTAATTTCTGTGACCCCTCTAGGAGAATCCACAAACCCTGGGTACCTTTAGAATCCCCAAGATGTTGGAAGAAAAGGACGCAAATTTGGCGTGGATACCTAATGTGGTCAAAAAGTTACAGGGGCCTAAGCGCGCACTACCTCAAATAGCCCAAAAAGGGCTTAGCACAGGAGGGGAAAAGGCCTAGCAGCGAAGGGGTTAACAACAGACTAAAATTAGCTAGAGATGATGAAATTATTTATGAGGATGAATATAAATTCATGTACAATGATCAGCTTTGCATACCAGCTCTATACGGTCTCCCAAAAGTCCACAAAAAGCTTATGGATCCCCCAATGCGACCCACTGTATCAAGCATTGATTCCATCACAGAGTCACTGAGTAATGCGGACTGTTTCATTAGACCACTTGTGAAACAACATCCTACATACTTCAAGGATACAAATGACATGATACAAAAAGTAGAAGGAATGAGATTCAACAACAAGCAAGAATAGCTAGTATGTTTAGACATAGAGTCTTTATATACAAACATCCCACAAAGAGACACAGTGGAGATGATAAAGGACTAATTGAGCAATGAAGAGGGTGACTTATCCCCACTCAATGAGTTTATTGTAGAATGTAGATAATCTTGATGAACAATATTTTTCAATTTGATGACAATTTTTATTGCCAGACCAAAGGGACAAGCATGGGAGCGACCTGTGCTCCTAGTCTAGCCTGCCTATATGAGGGCATGTGTGAGAGATGACATATTTACAATGAAATATCCCCCTACTATGAAAATGTTAAAAAATTGGTCAAGATTCATTGACAATGTCTATTTTATTTGGGAAGCGGATAAAGCTAACCTGATTAATTTCATTGAATGGCTCATTTGTGGCACAGTAATATTTTATTAAAATTCAGTGTGTTGGAAAATGTATTTTTAGTTAAGGTTTTATTAGCAAGCATATAGCCCCCACAATTAGGCAGTGCATTTTTTTTATTCCTATTATTTTTGTGGTATATGCCTGCAATAAAAAAATAGACATCAGGAGCTTGCAAAATCCAGACCTACTGATTTTGCTAATAAGTGTTCCTATTGGGACAATCGTACCTCTTTTTGGATACAAACACTCTGTTTGGATAAATCATCTCATTTTTAAAATGTGTTCTTCCTGTTCTGTATTGATCATCACCTTTTTAGTAGTTTGTGCTCATTTCTGTAGATTTAGAAACTTCTCTGTTCTTTGAACAATCTTTTACACCAATCCTAGGACTGACTTTTTGTGCATTGTGTTTCCATGTGTCTCTCATCTGCTTCAGCAATGCCTGTTCTGCGTGGGCAATTCTGCCTGCAATGGGAATAACTCTGCTCTTTATGTGTCCTCTATTTTCAGAAGAACTCTTTCTTCTTTGCTTAATATGAATTCTCGTTGGGCTCTGTCTTCACTTTTGATAGTTTTGCTTATCTTTCAGCCATAGCATTATTCATAGGCAATCATACTTGACTTTGAACTCTGTTTATGAAAGTACTTTTAACAGTCTCTCCTCCCCGTATTTGGTTTGTCTCTCAACTCAATGTTCTCTTCCATGTGCTTCTTTTTCATTTAAACTATTAGTTAATATCTATTCTCTTAGGATATTTGATGTAGGTTCTAATAGCTAATTTTTGTCTCCCAGCTGTATGATGAACTCTTTTCACATTGGTTAACCGAAAGACTCTAGTCATAGGCCACACTAATCACTGCTCTTTTAAAAATGCTGTTCTTTCTTCTGATTCTCTCTGTTCTCTTTGGTCAGTCTTACTTTGCTTTGATGCTACCTCTATGTCATTCTCTTGTCTTTACAAATAATAACCCATCCTTTTTTTCAGAGAACTCTGTTTTCTTCGCAGGCCCTCAGTTTGGGTAATCTATGTTCTCTTGATTTCTACTGAGTTTTAATGATTATTCTCCTCAATATGTGTGAATTATGCACTTTGGGTGATCACTGGTTTCTTTTGATTTTCATTGCTCTTATCATGGTAATAATTGCTCTTTTTGAATGCCAATTGTATCTTTTGGGTGAGCTCTGTTGTGCTTGGGTGATCATTTTTTTGTTTTGGTTGTTTTTCTGTTTAAGTGGTCATTGATCTCTTTGATCATTGCCCGTTTTGGGTTATGATTTTTTTCTTTGGGTGATCTCCATTGCCTTTGGGTTATCATTGTTCTCTTTTTGTGGTCATTGTTCTGTCTTGGTCATCATTTTTTCATTTGGTTGATGGTTGTTCTATTTTGGTGGCCATTGTGCCCTTTGGGTGGGCTCTAGTTTCTCTTGGTGGTGTTTGTTCCTTTTGGGGACCTGTTGTTGACCATTGCTTCTTTCGGTTGGTATTTGATCTCTGTTCTCTTTAGGTGACCATTGCTCCCTTGACTGAAACACACACAACTGAAACACACACAAACAGACATGCACACTCCTCTGGCTTAATGTGAGGCATTTACATAGATGAGCTATCTCTCTAAACCTGCTGGGGTATAAGAAGGGCCTCTATCGACACTAGGTGGTGATCACTCAGGTTGTTTTATTGTAAGATTCATTCTTAGCAGGCTGGGTGATGTGTCAGGGTACCCTGCTGCAAGAAGGGGCTGTGTTGGGTGGTGTGTGAGGGTGCTGCAGTGTGCGAAGGTGCTGGCCTGGGCAAAACCTCAGGATACTGCAGTGCCAGACAGGTAACAGACTAGGTGGTAGCCAGAGGTGCCGCGGCACTAGAGGGGTGCTAGATGGCGAGAGCTCGGGATACTGCAGTGCAAGAGACGTGCCACCCTTGATGGTGGCCATGGCTGCTGCAATACTACAGAGATTCTGCTGTGCTGGATTAGGTGGGACCTCAGAGTACTGAGGCTGTGTAGAGTGGTGTAGGCTTAGGTGAGGGTTTTGGGTGATGCAGTGCCTGAGATGTGCCGACCTGGGTGAGGGTTTGGGGTTCTGCAGGACTAGAGAGGACCCAGAGAAGGTGATGTTTAGGGTTGCTAAAGTGATATAGGGAGGTGCTGGCTTGGGTGAACATTCAGGGTGCTGCAGTGCCAGAGAGGTGCCGCACAAGATGATTTCTAGGAAGGCTGCAGTGCTAGAGAAGTGCTGGCCTGGTTGAGAGTTCAGGATGCAGCAGTGCGAGAGGTGCTAGCCAGGGAGGGCGTTGATCAGGAGTTCTGCAGCGCTAGAGATGTTGAGGGCCCGGTTTTGGGTCTGGTTGCTCCAGCGGTAGAGAGATGGCAGCCGGGCTGAAAGCTAGGGGTGCCATGGAGTCAGACCAGTGCCGCCCCGGGGCGAGGGCTCTGAGTGCTGCAGTGCCAGAGAGAAGCTGGGTGGGTGAGGGCTCGGAGTGCTGCTGAGCCAGAGAGGTACTGGGTGGGTGAGGGTTAGGAGTGCTGCAGAGCTAGAGAGATGCTGGGTGGGTTAGGACTCGGAGTGCTGCAGAGCCAGAGAGGTGCTGCATGGGTGAGGGCTCGGAGTGCTGCAAAGCCAGGGAGGTGCTGGGTGGGTGAGGGGTCGAAGTGCTGCAGAGCCAGAGAGGTGCTGGGTGAGCAAGGGGACAGAGTGCTGCAGCACCAAAGAGGTGCTGGTGGGTGAGGGCTCGGAATGCTGCGGAGCAAAGAGGTGTGCTGGGTGGGTGAGGGCTCAGAGTGCTGCTGAGCCAGAAAGGTGCCAGGATATTTGGAGCAGGAACACTTTGTGTCTTTTTTGAAACAGCGTGCACTGCTAAAAGATTAAGTTACAGTGCCGAATGGGAAGTACAATTTTGCTTCTGATGTAAAAACGATGCCTGTTATTATTGTATGTGTGTTGGTGTGATCTGTGATGCACCTGTTATCAGTCACGGGCGTGTCGGACACCGTGATCTTACCTCTCACTGCACGGAGTTCAGTTCACCCACGTATGTTTCAGGACAATTATCTGCCGGGACGGCCTCTCTCCTGCCCCCCAAAATAATCCTCTGAGCTCTGGCCGAAAACAGGCCCCTCCACTGCAAGTCAGGAAAAATAAGCATATCTGCCTCTGCTGCCCCCCGGGCAGCTCCTCTCCTCACTCAAGCCGGCAGCCAGTGGCAGAGGGGAACGGCGGCCACGAGTCTGAAATCCTGCCTCCCTCCCGCCTCTGCCCACGAACAGCAGCCATCGCAGGGACCCTTCTTCTAAATATAGGCAAATCCCCGCGATACACACTTTCTCTACGCTGCTCTTCAGGATCTCTGCGCTTGCAAGGTCCACCCTCTTCTTCGCAGCAGCAAACTTACCCCAACTCCTGCTGTTGGTGGCAGTTACATTGATTTTTACTTGATGAGAGGCACAAGATGGCTGCCAATACTTCCTGGTTTTAAGTGTTGGCAGCCAATTAGAGCCTAACTTGGGGGGTTAGTCTCCGCCCAGATATCGAAACTTTTTAGTTTTTGAATATCTCAGGAACTACTGAACGGATGTACACCATTTAAAAAAAGGGCTCTTTCTGAACCAAGGGCTACCTTTTTGCCAAATGTGGTGTAATTCCGTTCAGCAGTTCCGGCTGTAGCCGTGTCTAACTTTTCCTATGGAAAATACCATGGGGAAAACATGTTTTGGGACACCCTTTTTTCTCAGCCTCCGCTTGGCGGATCACTCCGAAACTTTCAAGACAGGAGCTGACCGGAGCGGGCCACTAGTTTTGAAAGTTTCGTGAAGATTTGTCATACAACGCCAAAGTTAGAAGCAAATCAAAAAACTGTTTTCCAATGGAAACTAGGTTCTAACTATTACTCCCTACCGGTGCATCTACTATGGGGCGGTGCGTGCCTCTCCGGTAGGACAAGGCCGGTGAAATATTTCAAAAGTATCACTGTAGGTTGCAGGGATTATTGAAAATGCATTCACTCAGGATCTTGAATAAGGATTTATTCAAATGAAAAAGGTGATAGCCATGCCCAACGTGTTTCGGTTCTCTACTCAAACCTTGTTCACGGGATCTTTTTTCAGGTTCAAAACAGGCGTAATTTATTTCTACTGTTTACTGTCATTTTCTGTTTGTTTCTTTCATAGCATGATGGTACATTTTGTTTTTTATATTTCTTTAGTTTTTTTCTATTTTATCTATTTAAAGTGACTCTGTGCATAAGTGCAATTCAATCAAGTACAAAACATGTGCAAAATGTGCTATGATTAAAAAAATATTTTTGGATAAAACACTCCGACAGTCCAGATCTTAAAGGTGTACATACAGTTCTTCATCCTGATTCAATCCCCACAAGGTTAACGTTCTAAATGATACAATGTGTTTGAATCCTTTTTGCCGTAGTAATCTTTCACAGTTTCCACCTCTCTCAGATATGGGTACTTGTTCTATAGCATAGAATTTTAGATCTTCCCATTTGCTATTGTGGACTTTTCCCATATATTTAGCTGTGGCGTTATCCCGATCCTTTTTTTAGTTGCTCTAATATGTTCTAAAATTCGTTT
Source organism: Triturus cristatus (assembly GCF_964204655.1). NCBI lineage: Eukaryota > Metazoa > Chordata > Amphibia > Caudata > Salamandridae > Triturus > Triturus cristatus. The sequence continues at coordinate 165,400,932 of NC_140585.1, forward strand.
TTTGCTCTCAGAGGTTGTGCTGCCCATATATTTCAATTTGCAGGGGCATTCCAAATTCCAAATTTGCTTCTGCACGTTATATGTTGTTTAATTTTCCACTTTATGCCTTTGGTGATTTCCAATTCTTTTTTACTTTCTACTATTTGGAAGGCTTTGCACTTTTTACATGGCCAAATCCTTCTATCTTTGTCCATGACTTAGATTGCTTTGCCTTAAAGAGACTGTGCGTTAATCTATCCCCAATGTTTGATGCTCATCTGTTAGTTATAATTGGATGGTTTCCCATTATTCCTGATAGTGTTGGGTCCAGTTGTAAAATTTCCCAATGTTTCTTAATGATCCTGGTCAATTGGTTTGCTTCCATTGTGTATGTTGTTATTAGCCTAATTTTGGGGGGGATTATCTGTTTCCTTTCTCTGTTTTTGCTTAGAGCTCTGCAGAATCTCTCTTTGTTTTTGTGTTTTTACTCTCTGTAAGCTTTTGTGAAAGACCTTTGTAGGATACTTCCTCTTTTTAAATCTCAACTGAGAATCCTGGCTGTGTTTTTTCAAACTCTCCATCATAGGAACAATTTTTTTGTAATCTGATAAATTCTCCATATGGAATGCTCCATTTTAAGTTGGTCGGATAAAAACTGATTGCATGGAGAATTGCATTGGTAGCAGTTGCTTTTCTATAAAGTGTTGTCTGCAACAAATTTCCCTCTACATAAATTTCAGTATATAAGAATGTTATTTTTCTTGGACTGATCTCATATGTAAATTTTAGGTAGGCCTCACTATTGTTGAGTATATCAAAATATGCGGCAAACTGTTCTTCTGTGCCGTCCCAAATAATAAAAAGTTCATCAATAAACCTCAGCCATAAGATGATTCTATCAACAGACTCATCATTTTCAAATGCCCAGACAATTTTCTGTTTGAACCATCCCATTACCAAATAAGCATAATTTGAAGAAAATTAAAAGTCCATAGCTGTGCCTTTGATTTGTTTAAAACTCTTTGTTAAATGTAAAGATGTTATTATATAGACAGAGAGAGATCATGTCAATTAGCATAGTATTGTGATGTTGATATTGAATGTTTCTTTTGCCCAGAAAAACCTACAAGCATTCATTCCAATTGTATGCTCTATATTGGTATATAATGAGACAAAATCCATCATTTATATTCTGTGTGCCAGGATATCCCCTCTATTTTTTGAAAGAGGTCTGTTGTTTCTCTCAAGTAAGAATTCAGATCTTTTACCAATGGTGCAAGAAAAAAATCTGTAATTTGAAATTGGTTTCAATATAGAGCCATTTGTGGAAACTACCGGTCGTCCCGGTGGATTTTGTTGATTTTTGTGTATTTTTGGCAGGAAATATATGGTGGCCAATATAGGATGTTCAACCACCAAATATTTCCTTTCTTCTTCATAAGTCAATCCTAGATTCAGCCAAACTTGTAGATATTTCTCAAGAGCATTTTCAATATCCTTTGTGGGGTTATTTTTTAGCATCTCATAGCATGTGGAATCTTCCATTTGTCTGTTTGATTCTTGGATGTGATCCTGTTGTTGTAAGTTGGGGGATTAAGTCCCCTTGAATCCTGAGGGGCCCTTGGGTCCAACTAGCCTACCAAGTACCTCCAGTAAGCACCACAGAGCTGCATTGCAGAGACATGTAAAAAAGGGAGTGGCATTGGACCACCTCTCAGCAACGCAGCTCTGTGGTGCTTACTGGAGGTACTAGTTGGGCTAGTTGGCCCCCAGGCACCCTCAGGATTCATGGGGAATTAATCCCCCATCTTAAAACTCGCCAGAAGGTGCATTTGCAAAGTAGTGAACTTAGGGGGCGGAGCCTGTGACATGAGTGTACTTATCCAATCACTCCGCCAAAACCCAAGCACTTATAAATTCACCATGCACTCTCCTTGCAGCACTCTAATCATCAAGTCACTACCCATGCACTCATGCAAGGACCTATGCACTAAATCATGCAGATTGCTTTACCAGTCTATAATCTCTTGAATGTATAAATGAAAGAGAACCACACCAGGTATATATATAAAATATATGTATTTATTTCTAAACACACCTTACTAGTCTCTTTATGAGGCTAGAGGTCAAAGCACATATGTTACACTTCAGATATCACAGTAAATTAGCACAATATACGAAAGGATCTAGGGGCGAACCAAACCATATATTAAGAAAGAGGTATAAGAACCACAACTTGACTAGACACAAGGCCTAGAGAGTGTAGAATCGCTGGGACCCCAAGGAACCACCCAAGGTAGTGACACAGGGGATCCACGGGGGACGTGTGCAGTGTGAGAACACAGCCGCAAGCTCCCGTTAACTTCTATGGGGAAAGTCGCGTTAGAATTTTAATGTTTAAGGACACTTAGGAGTTGACTAGGAACAATCCCTTTTGGACTTAGATGGTTCTATGACCAACACCCATGGGAGCACCGGAGTACTCGTGTTACCTCACCCAGGGAAGCCGGGTGCATAGGTGTCAAATGGTGTCGGGTCGCATCATCGTTTTCAATGGCAGGAGACTGAAAAGTGCTGATGCCAGGAAGAGGAGAAGTGTCCGAAGAGATCCAAGCCTAGATTGAAGATGTGAAGAACCTGAAAGCAAAGGGGACATAGTCTGGGTCACTTGCCAGTGACCAGGGGCATGATAGACGAATGCCCACCGATTTCGGGTGCTTCAGGTGTGAAAAGGGAAAGGTTGACTCTTTAGCCACAAGGACCAGGACCTATCAAGGATGATCAGGAGCCAGATTCGAGCTGTCACACGAAGGATGTCAGGTGCTGCAGTGTCGGTGCCCGGATTGGACACTACAAGCCTTGGCAACAGAACCCTCCAATCATGCCAGCCAAGGGTACGAGACCTGGGCAGGCACCTCTTGGACATCAGGGATTCACTCTTACAAGCGGATCCAGTTTCCTTGGGGTGACTTATATCTAATAAAAAGGATTTTGTAAGCCTGGTAAAAGGTTTATTTTGCCAAGTCGAATTGGTAGTTTACAACTTTACACAGGTTACAATGGCAGGACTGAGACATAATTAAAGTGCTTCTTTAGTGGTTGGCACAATGAGTACTGCAGGCCTACTAGAAGCAGGCCTACTAGAAGTATTTAATTTACCAGCCCTGGGTACATGTAGTACCACTATACCAGGGACTTACTAGTTAATTAATACCAGAATGGTACAAGATTCTGTAATAATCCATAGATGACTCGGGAATCACCTACTTCCTCTTGCTGTGTGTAACTCGCTGTTTGCATGGTAGGCAGAAAACTCCACTAGATAATAATTCTCCCCTTCTATGGAGTTCTCTGCCTGCAAAGGGGTGGATGAAAATAAAGAGACTTATTGGAACAAAATATCAGGTATTGTAAATGGAAGACTAGTGGTACCTGACAAGAATTTGGATTCCTTTAAGAATTCTGGTAACTGAAAAAGACAAATGTGTCTTTTAAGATATGTATAAGTGTTCCATTCTGTATTATGTGACATTCTATGAGCACTATATGTGAAGAGTAACACGTGGATGAATGTTATGTATAGTATTAAGATTGAAGATATGGATGAATAATTAACTGATGTGTCTTTGGATGCATATTCCATTTAGAGCTGCAGGTTTGGCTGTGACATCATACTATTGTAACAGTGGTGAGAATAGTATATGTGAACACTATCATAGCCCATCACTCGTCACTAGCCCCCCAGTGTCCAACCACTGTGATGCAGCTTAGGTGAAATGTAAGATCACTGTTGGTAATGTACCTACAGACCATGACATCTGTTGTGCTCAATCTCAGGAACATGAATGGGGTTGTTGTTCAAGGGCAAAGTCTACAAGTAGTTCCAGTTGAATAACAATGTAATACTCAACAGGCTACAGTGATCTTGCACACTACTTTTGTGGAGTACAGAAGGACTCACCCTGTATGACCATGGCATCTGAAAAAAGACTTGAGGTTGTCAAATTACCACTCAACCATGGCTCATGCGCGTGTATGTGCCCTATATTGTACGTACCTCTGTTGAAGGAATATGGTTGTACATCAAAATGTGGTGTGGTCCTGGATCGAGAGCTACAACCTTCCCCTGTTCTATCTCTTACATGCTGAAATTGCCACCTACAATGTTATGTGCATACCTACTACAATTCTACTACAGCCCAAACAAGTGTAGATCTACTCAAGGCAAGCCTTGGAGTAACTCATTTTCCACAAAATGGCCACTACTGGTATTGTAAGGGAATCTTTGAGAAAACAAAGAGGAGGGGATAACATTATTTCTAGTAATCAGGTAAGCAAATGTTGATTTCCTCAAGGATCTTCCTTAATAAGTGTACATCTTACAGTTATCAACACATAGGGGAACGTAACATTTTTAAAAAAATATTTCTATTTTTGTAAATTGGTTGAGATTTTTCTTGTGTTGTGTTTCCACTTTATTTCTGCTTGAGTTCTGAATATATATTTTACACTCTAAGTAAGAGTTAAGACTGACTGTTTTGTTCCAGGCTACCAATGGATTAGAGTGGTTTATGCTGACAGGGATTGTGATTAATTGAGCTGAGTTTTCACACCAACCCAACTAATGCTCCAATTTCATACAAATGTGTGAATATGTGCATTGAAATCAGATATTTACATATTTATATACATGTTTTAAATGTAACCATATAAACACAGGCACATAATAATAAACATTTCTGCTGGTAATAAAGAGGAACACATAGTAATGAGGTGTTTTTCTTATTCTATACAGCTGCTAATTCAATATTAGATAGGTGAATCAGCAATCCTGACCCTGCCACATCGATAACACAAAACCTTCCCAAACAAGCAAACTAATGAAAAAACAACATTTTTATATTTGAGATGCAATTACCTGGGTCAGAGAGAGAGAATATATCTTGGCTATGTCCAGGGAAGTTGTGATTGTCAAAATGCTGGCTGTATTCCATTCCTGCACATTGAGTCTCTTCAAAAGGTCACTGTATGCATGGCAGGCATCTCACAGACAATCAAATTACATTGTTTTTGCCATGTACAGAGATATATCACCAGATCAGTGCACCAGTATTTCACAATTTCAAAGTCACTGGTGCAAAGGCTACAGGTAGCAATGGAATTGCATTCAATTGTTAACTTATCTTGGGTATTAGGTACCACTGATTACATTCAAGATGCACTTTAGCCACCCTGTGACATGGAACACAATTTTTTCAACAAACACAGCTGGCAAGCTATCAAAACGCAAGTTGTCTGCAACACCAGGAGATGTTTAACTAAGGTCCCAGGCCCAACTCTCCCATGCTGACGCATCACTTTGCTTCTCTCAGATTTTCTGAGAGCTTTCTCTGCATCTCCCTATTTTTTTTTTTTTACTGCTTTATCCTTCCTTTCCCCTTGTTTTTCTGAGTGCTTTTTCTGCTTTCCTGCTGTTTTTAAATGTAGTTCTTCCTTACCCCTGTTTTTCTGAGCACTTTATCCTGCTTTTCCCTTGTTTTGTACCATTTTCTCCTCCCTTTGTCCCCCTTTTTCGGAGTGCTTTCTTCTGCTTTTCCCTTGTTTTTACTGCTTGTTTATTCCTTTCCCGTTTTTCTGAGTGCATTTTACTGCTTTTCCCTTGTTTTTTACTGCTTTCTCCTCCTCCCTATTTTTCTGAGTGTTTTCTCCTGCTTTTCCCTAATTTTTTACAGCTTCTCCTTGTTTTTTCCTAATTTACTGCTACTGTCTGCCCCTTGTTTTCTGACCTCCCTAAAATAGCCCCACCCACCGCCTCTCAGTGACCCTCCCTCCTCCCAGGACCTACTAAATGGAGACCACAGAGCAGCCGCAGGGGTGCCACCAGCACACAAGAGGTGTGCCAAAGACAGGCCTGCTGGGTCTGTCCTTGCCTGGACTGTGCCAAGCTGCAGAAACCCTGGTTCTTACACCCCATGCAGTTACACCACTGCAGAACTCGGAGCCCTGGACCCTGGGTGCATCGACACCAACTGTTGCTGCACATCTCCACTCAACACCAGAGGACCATTCTCCTGCCAGCGCTGCCACTCCACCTGCAACACCGAAGCAACCAACAATGCCAGAGACATCGCAAACACGACTGCGCCCACCATGCTGACTGAGACCACCACGGCTCAAATCCAGTACATTCTATTCAACACAAGATGGCTTGGCAAACACCACAGAGATCTAGGACACGATCTCATCCCTCACCACAGATGCTATCTTCCTAAGAGAAGGCTCTGCACCAGACAGCAGCATCATCACAGCCAAAGGCTACAAGATAACACACCAAGACTAAATTGTCAAACACGTAGGTGAAATTGCTATCATCTACAAGGACACCATCCACTGTACAACCACTTCAGATAACCCAACCCTGATAATGGAGCATCTTAATTTCCAACTTCAAAGAGATGGAAAAAGCACCATCCAAGGCACCCTCGCATACAGACCACTAGGACCATGCCCCAGCTTCTGCAACACCATCCCTGACCTCATTGCACTGATCATCATAGACTTCAAGCACTACATTTTCCTAGAAGACCTTAACTTCCACCTCAATGACCCCAATGACACTGACCTCCTGAAAAGCATGAGCAACATCAGCCTCCACCAACTTGTCACTGACCACACCTACATTGCAGAACACACGATCAACCCCATTGTAATGTCCGGCAACAGAGTCAAGTACAACCACGTCTCACAACTCACCTAGACTGACCACTACATCATCCACTTTACCAGATCAGGATCTCCCAACATTGACACCAAGACCCCCAGCTCCACAAGTAGAAACTGGAAAAAGCTATCAGAAGACTAGGAGCAACACTTTCAACTCCTCTCTCCCAAATGCATCACTCGAGCCAGAACAGGCTGAAAACTACTCTCTGGGGATCACAGAATGTCCAACACAATGGCCCCAGCCAAGCCAGCCAAACCCAAAGTAAAAGCCTGAAGAGCCAGCTGGTTCACTATGGAGCTGAAATCCTCCAATTGCAACTGCCAGCAACTAGAAAGGAAGTGGCATAAATGCAAAAAGACAGAAAACCATACCAGCTTCCAAACAGCACTCAACCAGTAACACCAGAGAAATAAAGAAGAATGCTCTAGCAGATGCATAGAAGCCAGCACAAACCACAGCAAGGAGTTCTTCACCATTGTGAAGGAGTTCACTAACCCCGCAGCCACCAGGAATGACATCACCCCCTCCCAAGAACTGGGTGACACCCTGGAAGATTTCTTCCATTACAAGAACTTAGCCATTTACAAGATATTCAAACACCAAATCCCCAATGCTAACAGCATCAGCCTACTCACGCCCATGGAACCACACCCCGAACACCTGCTTACCCACTTGGACCCTCTCACAACTCAAGCCACAATCTCCATCATGATCTCCTTACACTTGGGAGCACTCATGTCCCCACCACATCCTCAACCTCAGTAGCCTCAGTAGCAAGGTGATTGGCGACGAGCTCAAGAAAGTTCTTAATGCCTCCATCACCATAGTCTCCTTCCCTGAGGACTAGAAACACACTTAGATGAGGCCCCTCCTGATGAAACCATCAGCTGATCCAGCAGATCGGAACAACTACCAGGCCATCTCCCAGTTCCCCTTTCCGGTGAAGGTTCTCGAAAAGGCAATCGACTTCCTGAACCCCTCTCAATCAATGATTCCAAGACAACCACAGCACCGATACAGTCATAATGGATTATCTCATACCCACTGAAGAATCTGTATCCCGCCATTAACCTCGGAACCCAAAAAGATAATCTGCAGCATCCCACAATGATCGTCCTTCAGCCCCACCCTATTCAACACATACATGACCTCTCTGGCCAACACTGTCAGATCACGTGTACTCAACATCATCCCCTATTACAACAACATCCAGCTCATCCTCTAGCTGTCAAAGACCCCTCTACCACAAGAACCATCTTCCACAAATGTATGATGAACGTTGCCAACTGGATGAAGGACAACTGTCTCAAGCTCAACTTGGACAAGATGGAAGTCCATATCTTCGGGAACAAAACCTCAGCATGGAATGGGACTTGGTGGCTCCCTGAACTCATCCCTTTGCCCGCCCTGACAGGCCATGCCCACAACTTCACATCTTGGACAGCAAGTTATCAATGGAGAACCAAGTTAATGCATTCTTGTCTGCATGCTTCCATTCCCTATGCATGCTCCGTATAATCTTCAGGTGACTCCCAATTGGCACCAAAAGAACCAGCACTCATGCCATCATCACCAGCAAGCTAGATTATGATAACACTCTTTATGTATGAATCATCACACGTCCTGAAGAGTTTGCAGACAATACAGAACACAGCGGCAAGACTCATCCTTGACCTCCCCAAATGTACCCACATCACTCAGCACCTCAAGAAGCTACACTGGCTCCCGATCCAGAAGAGATGCCAGTTCATGGCGCTGACTAGCTCTGCACAACAAAGGACCAGCATGAATCAACAAATAAATGACCTCTGCCAACCAACCTGGCCTCTGCAATCTTCCTCCCTTTTCCTCGCAGACACCCCCTAGATCCTTCGATCAAATAGTGGTGGACACCCCTTCTCTAACCCGGCAATCAAAGCCTGAAACGACTTTCCCCTGCTCCTGAGGAATGCCCCATCGCTCCAAGATTTCAGAAAAGGACTCAAGACAAGGCTGTTCAAATTGAAAGACTGCTGCAAGCAGCTAACAACTTTAAAGCTTTGTGTGATTTTCCATGCTTTATAAATCCTGATTAATTGCTGATTGGTTAACTTAGATCTATGCTATCTTCTGTGGGTACACTCATGGCAGTTATATTTTGTGACAATCTGCTCTTGCACGTCAGTTGGATGCTGAGGATTTCTGTGACATGTGACCACTAGTTAAGTTTAACTGACTCACACTGTGACAGATTATATGACTAGGGAATGACTCGTAACTTTACCCATCACAAAAATACACCCAGGACAGTAATTTTACTTGAATGCATGGAAATTGTGCAGCATTCTCAAGATAACCATGCTAACCATTATATTACCAGTCTTTGCTGCAGTTGATGCCAGGTATGCCAGAAATCCAAAACATGATGCCACTGCATGCACAGCACATCCAATAAAGATTGCAGCGGAGAGCAAAGGGCTTGATGCTGCTCTTCTTCATCAAATATGAGCCCTGTAATGCATTTCATAAGGAAGAGAAGACCACCCACCATCGCCTGCCACTGAAAATGTGACTCAACATTTTATTTCTTGAAGTTTAAAATTCAGTTTTCAGTACCTTTTGGCTGCACTGTTTTTTCAATTATGGTAGTGGTAACAACAGCAAAGTATTCTAAGTGAGCAAGTTTATGGTGTGCAGAGGCCGTATTAGATGCACTGGATGTAAGCAGCACATTTTCATACAGGTAATGATCTACATATTGTAATGTTCTCTTAACAATAAGTTGCAACCCAATGCAATTGCTCTCACAGGTGGATTTTTGTGCCCAACATTACATTTTGTTCCTGTATATAAAAACGAACATCATGATGCCACATAGTACTTCTTACATTTTCAAATTTACAAAAACAACTAGCAAAATTACAGTATTATTTTATTTAAAGGACAGTAATGTGGTGGCCCAAACTGGAACCAAAGAGGAAGTGTTCGAAAACTCTTACAATTTTGACTTTAAATCTTGCAACAGATTTCAAGTAAACATTGCCCTTTCCTTGTCTTTCAATATAATAATTTTGGCATTTTCAAGTGTGCACAGCACTTTTGTGTTCACTTACCATTGACATTGACATTGATTTACACAGCTAAAATGCTTTTTTTTTATAATGCGCAGACTCCCTGCAAATTGCCACTGCACCTTTCTCTTGTTGAAAAGCTTTGAGGATGATGGCACGGATTTAAGCTTTGACAGATGGCTGGTCTGGATGTACTGCTATTCATCAAATTTAGAGATGACTGACGTTCCCGCTGTCATCTCTGTACATTGAAAGGAACCATTGTGACATGAGTTTTTTGCTAAAAAATAAAAAAAAAACTAATGACCACCACACCTTTGAGATGTCTCCCAGGTTGTGCTGGTCAATATTGAGTTTTTTTTCGTCCATCACCGCCAGATGTTTCTTGCCTGTTACAGAGAGAAAAAAGACTTTAGAAAATCCACCCTAACCAATTAGTTCGGGCAGTGTAATGTCCTGCCACTGACTACTCCTTCTCTGTCAGTTCATCAGTAGGGGCTCTGTCAACAGACAATTTAAGGTTTGCCTGTCTCCAAGAGTTAAGCGAACAGGGTACTCCATTTGCCAGATGCCAAACAGTAAATCAGGTCGGAGGTTTTTTCCTTGTGGTCACTCTAAGAGGCTTCTGTAAGCAGTTAATTTTGTCAATGGGACGCTGCCTCTGTGGCGGTAATCCTTGGGCTCATTTGAACTGTGGCCTGCAGTTTTTGCGTTGTACACAGTTAGTCAAAGCTCCCCTATTTATCTTTGCTGCCTACATGGCTATTTTGGCTCAAACCTTCATTTTCTTTTTTTGAAAAGTTTTGCTGTTATTGTGAAATATCTGTGGTTTGTAATCTCAACTTCCTTTTACATTTGTAGTAATTTTACAGTTAGTTCGTTTGTATCTTGTGTAATAATAAATAATTGCAACTTTCTAGTTGCATGTACCTTATTATTATTTTCTTTTTGGTTTGGGATTACTAGCTGCAATGGAAGTACGCAGCAACATTTTTTTATTCACATATTGACTAACAGTGCATTTGACATCTAACTGTGGCTTCTGTATGTACATGTGTATGTCCTTTTTAAAAAGCTCAAAGACAACCAAAGGGCAATCACGTGCTTTATTGAAACCACAGCTGTCCCTTTTATGGACCAAGCTCTCTCTCGTCAATGGGGTGAAACAAACAGGAGCTTTACAAGAGGTTCACATATGTGCCTTTATAAACAAAAATAATTATAAAGTCAGATGTACACAGTAAAAAACAGCATCCGAATGAAAACACATTCATAGGTGTTTATGGAAATACAACATACACTTATAAATGTTTTTGTTTACAAATGTAAAAATTGTAAAATTGTTAAAATTGTTTAAATAAAATTCTACCAACATATGTCTTTTTTAAATGTGAACTGTGAAATATTTAACCAAAGATGTATGTAAAACATTCTCCAATGTTTGTTAGGTTGGAGTGGGAGTAGCAAATTAGCAGTCTTCAATGTCCAACAGTTTCCCCAATGTGAATGGAGTGAGAATAGTATGATTTGACCTACTCAAAGTGTAATATTTTGTGATTCTGTGTATAGTAAGTTTTGGGTTTTATATACATTTAAAAAATGTAAATACGTGCCTAAAAGCTTTATTTAAAAAACATGTCATGTTAAACTTCAAAAATATACAAATTAATTCATATTCAATTTGAAATCATTTATTAATTTTAATTACTTTCATAAGACATAATTATCTACATTTTTTATGTAAAAAATATACCTTAATAATTCAAAGTCAAATCTTTATTCGATTTCAAATTTGATAATCATAAAAGCATGTATAGTTAAATACATTCATAAAAGTTTCTTCAAACAGGTGCAAAACCCAGCGAAAAAAAACAAGTATAAAACGAAAGTATTCAATTTTTTTCTAAATTGTGTTTTCTAATAAACTATTTGTATTCATATACCAATTTATCATACAGAGAGAGTGTTTTCCTTTCTGCTTTAGCACCCCAATACAAATTGAGACAATAAAAGCAAATAGAGTCAGCTTCAAGGCAAACTAAAAACTTATCAGCTTTCTGCTGTACTAAAAAATTCTTAGATTGTAGGACTGGGCGCAGGAAGCGTTTCCTAAGAGTACTATGAAATGTACAGAATAAAGTGCAATGATGTTTGGGCAGAGACGCCATCATTATACGCCATTTTTGGAACGTCAGAAACCATTACAAGGTATCCATGCAGCCCAGATTGCATAGGCCCATCAAGAAATGTGATTACTGAAATGTTCTGTCTATCATTGGTTTCTCTCTTTGCTACTCGCTTATTCCTGATAATAGCTTTGATTTCCTTTTCTCCAAATTGTAGAATATTTGTTAGGGTCTTAATTTTAAGATCCACATCAATTTCCTGTATTAACTTGTCAACCAGAGCCAGGCAGGGGATTTTCCTATAATTTTCAAGAGCAGGACAATCATTTAAAACTTCTCAAATTTTGAGCCTGTTTTGCTCCAGCTGTTGTACCAGCCAGTTATCACACTCAAAACAATGATATCCTCCATAAATTTTTAGCTATTTCCCTTGGGGTAATTGTGGAAGGTACAGTGTGTGGTACAACAGGAAGCATAGCCAGGAAAGTGTTTTCCTGGCTTTGTAGCGTGGTATTTCCCCTTACCTCCCAAAAGGTTCCTCCATGAGTAGCTACAGGAATATTTTTGCTTTTATAAACTTGGAGCATTTCTTGAATAGGATTGTTTCTGACTTTTCATGCAAATCTGAACAAGGCCTTGAAAGATCTTGCAAATCTTTAATTTTGCTAATTCTAAATTAGGGCTCCAGGAACTGCACCTTGAAAAAAGTATACCTAAATAGGAAAATGTGTCAACTTCTAGTAGTTTGTGACCCCTAACTGAGTGTGTTGTATTTTTAGGCCCACCACTTCCACACACCATAGTATAAGTCTTGGATAGATTCAATTTTAAATCTTTCCGCTCCAGAAATGCAATTAGTCCATCGACCAGTTTTTCAAAACTGTTAGCGGTTCTGGACGTCAACACCACATCGTCAGGTGCTCCGGGGTAACACGGGACCAATTTCTAGGGGCATCTGCATCTAAAGCTTGAAGCGTTTTATCAACATCATTTACATATTGAGTGAAAGGAGTTGGGGCCATCACGTATCCCTGTCTTAGCCCTCTTCTAACACTAAACCTGGCAGTACATTCTCCCCCCAAACCAAATCTTATGTGTGAGGTAATTGATGAATACATTTGGGATAGGTGGGCCACTAAATCCATTGGAGCACCCATATCATTCAAGCTTTTCAATAAAACGGTGTGGCTCACCAAATCAAAGGTGCTAGAAAGATCAATAAAGCAGAGATGAATACATCCTGGCTGTGCTAATGCATATTTACTGACTGTAAGATGCAAATGTAAACATTGCTCTGTAGTCCCAATGTCTTTCCGAAAGCCATATTGTGCATCAGTTGAGACATCCTTCGCACTCATCCACTCAACAAGTCTAATTTTGGGAATAAACCCCTTGCCCGCTGCATTCAAAAACATTTGTACAGACTTGTGCCCATAATTGAATTAAATCCTTGAACAAATCAATTGGGAACCCACCCAGCCCAGTGCTTTTGAGGCACTAGAGTTTCCAATAGCTACGATAACCTCGTCCACAGAAATATTTTGTAAGGGAGTTACTATCGTGCCAGTTGTATTGCTCTGAGATACTACTGGGCAATCAGTACAGAAGAAAATTCCTTCAAAATGATCTACCCAAGTAAGTGGGGCAACGAGGACTTCTACTTTAGGATCTGCTCCATCAGATAAACTGAGGAAATGTAAAATTTCCCAAAAAAGATTGCTGTCTTTAGTGTGTGCTGCCTGTTCTAAGTCTGCCGGCCTTTGTTCCCTCAGCTACTTTTTGCGTTGAGCTATACCTTGTTTATATTCTGCCCTTATTGACCTGACTTCCTGTCTGTTTCTTGGGACATTTTGTAGAGCCTTTCTTGATTTGTGATGTGCCTGAGTACAGTCTTGATCGAACAATCATTTATTTTGCAATTGCATCATCTAAAAAATAGTACATCAAAATCATATGTATTATTTTATAGCACTATCCAACTAAAACAAGGGACAAAATAAAACCAAACATAAAATTACAATATCAAACAAAACATAAAAGCAATATAAAAAAATTGTGATGTTAATTACTTAACCATTTTGAAAATCACTGTTATAAGTAGGCCTGGACAGAAAATTACGTTCCGATCGCGGAATTTGCGGAATTTGGGTAATTTCACGTTCCGCGGAGAAAGCGGAATTGCCAAAAATTCCGTGGCTCCGCGGAATTTTTTGCTTGTTCGCGCTTTCAAAATGCGTGTTTGCGAGATATTTCCCCCTGAGCACACAAACAGCATTCACCAACAAGAAAAAAGCATCTCGGACGGGCGGAACAAGCAATTCCGCGTGTTCGCGGAACTCTGTGTGCTCGCGGAGATTTTTTACCATTTTGCAGGGCTTTGCGTAGCGCGACTACGCAAATTCAACCCACCTCCAGTTAGAATACTAAACTGTAAAAGGAATCCTAACTTTAGTACTCCTAAATGCCTTCTGTGAATTCCAAAAGTCGTAAAGTTGGAATTTTTCTCAGTTTAGGAGTATTAAAGTTTATAATCCTGACTTTAGTACTCCTAAATGCCTTCTGTGAATACCGAAAGTCGTAGAGTTAGGATTTTGTCTCAGATTACTTTTGTGAATCGGGGCCCAGGTGTCGTGATTCCTGTGAATACCAACACTCGTAAGTTCCTTCTGTGAATACCAGAAGTAGTAAGTTTAGGATTTTAGTTCTGTGAATCAGTCCCTATGTTTCTGAGCAGGAATGTGGTGAAGGGTGAAGCACTGGTTCTCTCAGAGTTCTTAGTGAAATATTATTTAATGTTGAAGAGTTCCTGCTATAGAAATAATATTGGTCCCTATTATAGAACCATTTCCTTTTTTTTAGTTCCTTATTTGGGAAGGTTCACCTTTTATGATTGATAGTTATTGGAACATGCCTGTGGTAAAATTACATGATTGGTTCACTTCCTAGTGCTCCTGTTTTGCATCCTGCCCCACTTCTACAGGTTTCAGTAAGGAGAATACATGTACAAGAGCTGAGTGTAATCATTCACTTCTGGGACACTCAGTGAGACAGCAAACTCTAGATCTAGTATGGCGGCCCGACACGAAGGATCTCATTACTCTCCCTTTCCTTGACTTGCAGTTCCCATATTGCTTTCTTGTGACCCCACCCCCTCAGGTGTATAGCTTGGTCAGTAAGATTGGAGGAGGGTGAGCTTCAGATTTTTGAATGTTGAAATACATTATACAACAAGCAGGGTGCATTACAGGGGCCTAAGTGGCAGTTGCAGCTAACACTAATCATGGGTTGGGGGCAGGGGGTCACACGGAGAGGAGGATGAGGAGGGGGGCTTATATAATAATGATGAAAAAACGTACCTGTTCGCCAGCCGCAGACTCGGTTTTCTTGGGTCCTGTCCTGCTCGGCACCTGCTCCTGCTCTCATGTCTCCGGTAGGAACATGAAGCAGGCAGCCTCCCTCCACTCCCCTAAGCCAATCACAATGCTGCAATGGTAGCCTTGTGATTTGGTGGGGACGCTGCTCAGCCAAGGGCTTCGGGAGGCCATTTTCTCCATGCAGGCTGCATTGCAGCCTGCATGGAGAAAGGACAAAGTACGCATGACTGGTTTGGGTGGACCAAACAGTCATTGCACTATCAGGAGTGTGCACACCACTACTTCCCTGCTCTCAGAGCAGTCCACCCACCTGTCCACCCACAAGCAAACCCTTTTGTTCTGCTTTCTTGCAGTGTTAGAAGCAGAAACATAAAATGGTAGTTATTACCATTTTATGATTCTGCTTCTCGCTCAACAGAAAAGCAGTGGGGCAACACTCCTCAGCCCTAGTGGAGGAGCCGCCCCTAATAAGTGGCAGTGGAAAGGGAGAGGAATGTGATTGGTAGGGTGACTAAGTGAGAGAAAACGCAATATTTTGGAAAATAAGCAACATTTTTGAGGAAAGACGGTGCAAGAGTGAATGTGCGTTTTTGTCTTTGTTTATGTAAAAATTCCTGGTGAACCTTAAAAACATCTTACCATACCCAACTGAATGCACCTGTTCCCAACTATTTATTAGAAAATACATTTATCAGGGGGGTGTAACACCCCAACCATCCCCCTGAAACTACATCCCGCCCACTCCTGTACATCAAGAGTTCAAGAACAATGTTTATACACTCCTCATTTGAAAGAGATTTCTGTGTTGTGGAGTGTGCCGCTTGAGGATGTCACTCAAATGCCCTTGACAGCAAAGGACCAAAGAATCACTTTTTATATGGCCCAAAATAAGACAATGACCACTATGTGCCTGAATGCGAGTCACCCCTGTTTACGTACTGGTCAGAATTATAAATTGGGTGTGAAATACCTCAACCTTTGTTAAATTTTGGCAAGCCAAACCTCCTGAAATTTGTAAAACCATTAGGTAAGTACTGTATCATGCAGATTTTGGTGCGATAAACACAAAATATGCATGATAATCCCCAGAAACTCATACTAGGTGCTATTTATTACACCTGATAAATAGCAAACCCCTTGATATTGATATTTACGAGAGGCCATATTACACAAAGTGCCCGAGGGGCGCAATAGGTGTTTGTGCCTGCTTCGCACGCCTCTGGGGCACTTTTTTTTTTTTTTTGTATTACAGTAGGAGCCGCATACGCTTGTGCTGTCCCTTCTGTAATCCTGATAGCGCCAAGACACATAAAGCGCAAGCGCTATCTTCAGGGGGCGTTCCCTCATTTGCATGGGGGCGTGTATCATGCCAATGAGGCAATTCGTTTGCCTTTGCGCCCACGCCGTATTACAGATGCAGGTGCAGAGGCAAAGAAGGTCTCTTGAGCGCTTGCAGGATCTTAGGTCTGAAATAACTTGTGAATGGCCCTAGGCACCAAAAGGGGCACACTCTTGACTCGATTTCTGCGACCTATTGATCTGATTACAATGAAAGATAGGTTTCCGCTAAGTTGGTCAGTCCATAATTGAATAGCGTGTGAAGTAGACAGGATTAAAACAATGAAGGAAAGAAATATAGTTACAATAGCAGCTATGCCTAGGGCATGATATATTTTAAGGAAGATTAAGTAAGAAATAATATTTGATACCTGTAAGTGCCATCAGGAGGCTGTTACAGTTGATGAGGACTATGATCATAGGACTGTTAGAAACAATAATACCAATGAAAAACTTGTCGCAGCAAGGCAAACCATCTGCACCCTGGTTTATGGATACACTAAAAGAATTGAAAATACAATGCAAAAAATAGAAATGCACTGGAGGAAAGCATACTCAGAGGATAATATGCAATTGAAAAACACACTGAAACTTTATAAAAATCAAATAAAGCTAAGGCAAATTACTCTTTGAAAACTATTACAGAAGCAAAAAACAAGTCGTAGAAAATATTTGGCATAGTAAGGGACCTAGCTAAACCCGGAATGTACAAAGCAAGACATAAAACCCATTCAGTATCGTTGTGCCAATCTGTATGAGTTCTTTAGTAAAAAGATTGAACTCCTTTTCCAAGATATTTTCCAAGATTTTAAAAGCCCCCATAAAGCTACGTGTACTCATAGAAAAGGAGGATTCCAGTGGGACACCAACCAGGGTCTACTAAATTAGGAGAGATTGAAGGGATGGAGGAGGAGGAATTCAGATCACTGGCCATGACAATTTCCTCTGGCTCCCTGCTTGACCCCATTCCCCCACACTTGTGGAAACTAACGGTAGACAAGATGTGGTAAGGACTCCCTTAATACGTCCATG
The DNA here is from genome assembly GCF_964204655.1 of Triturus cristatus. Classification (NCBI taxonomy): domain Eukaryota; kingdom Metazoa; phylum Chordata; class Amphibia; order Caudata; family Salamandridae; genus Triturus; species Triturus cristatus. The sequence goes on from NC_140585.1 coordinate 165,418,555, forward strand.
CATTGTTAAGTTAGCATAACCACGTTAGATGTTAGAAAGCCATCTTGCTGCTTTTGCGCACGACACTGCACGTTTACATGTTATTGATTAAACAAACTGCTGACTCGAGCTTTGCCTCCCATGAAAGCAATCTGTTGTTACCATCCCGAGCTCTGCGCAGCGACCTTGGTCTGTACATGGTGTGACAAAACAGTCTGGGTTGTTAGACAATGCATGTTTTCCACTCCAGGTTGATCGACTCACTATTTAGCCATAACATACAGGCAGCTGCGAATACCTGAAAGCTGGTGCTTTTAATATTGCAGACATCATGTTTAATATTCAGACCGAAGACGAGCCTTCCTGCGAGAAGACTCCTGATGCTCCTGTGATGTGAATTCACTAAGCTGATCTTTGAGGTATGGGGTCCCCTATTCAAGCCTAAGAGACCTTCTATTAGCATAATAATAATATTAGCTTCTTAGTAAAGGGAAGGTGGTAGTATCCACTGTCATTTATAACATGATCACTCCTTTTATATTCTATGGTATTGTAACGATGCTGATGGTTTTAATTATAATCATTTGTCTGCTTGTATTAGCCAAAGTACTGCATCTTAGGACACGTGGTCTATAAAATAAACTCTTTTTATTTTCACCGTGTCTCTGTTTATTCTTGTTGTGGACTGATGTGAGAATAATATACGAACAGGTATTTCCGATTCCCACCATTCCTGAGAGTACACTGAGTAGCTTGTTCTGGGTTGTCTTTTCATTGGGATCGCCGAGCCAAATCTCGGATAACGAATGGGACACTTATGCTAGCCGGATACTGGGTTCTGGGTTCTGAGGTGAGTTTCTGGTACACCACAATTCACTGAGGTCCTGGGGTTCTACGCATAGTTCTGTGTATAAGCAGAATCCCTGCAACAAAGATATTTCAAAGATTGTTAAAAATCTGTAACCGGTCACTGAGGACATGTGAGTCCTTGTTGAACCCTATACTCTTCAACACATTTCTCAGCCCACTGTTGGTCCTGATTTGATCATATGGGTGCTCGTTTGTAAATTATGCTGATGACACACAGGGTCAGAAAGAGAATCAGAGATGATGTCAGAGTATCTGATAAGAAGGCTATATCAGGTACAAACAACAGCTGCAAAACTTGCATTGATCAAATCCCGATATGACTCATCTTCTAGCGTCGTAAGAGAACTGCATTGGCTCCCAGTGACAAAGAGAGGATAATGTTTAAATCTATGGTCGTGGTCTACAAGGCCCTAAGCAGGACAGGCCCACTCTCACTGCAATAACACTTTGGATTCCACAGACCTCACAGAGATTTATGGTCCACGCCTGCTAATTTAGTACGTGTCCCAAAATTCCGCAAAGTAAGATCAGGAGGGAGAACCTTCCAAGTGCGACTGAGGAATGCATTCCAGTCTCCCTCTGTGCCAGTGTGAGTCTTTCTGGTTTTAGGAGAAACCTGAAAATCTGTCTCTTTCTGAAATAACTGGTAAGACATTAACTAGTTTACCCCATGCATATGGATGCAGAAGTAGAGACAATTGTACTGTTTAGAGCAGCAAGGGTTTACAGCGCAAAGATACCTATCAAGGGTTTACATTGCAAAGATACCTGTCAGGTGAACATTTGTGCTTTAACAAATGCCTGTTACTTACTTACAATTACTTGTGGTGGTGATGTGTTCCATCCTGCTTTCATTTTTTGCTGTAATATTGCAATGTAATTTTGTTATGAATTGCTACTTTCAGTTTTAACTCTTCTTGTATGGTGCCCTATTATGGTTTAAATGTGTTGCTATGTAGATTTGTGTTTATTATTGTGCTACATATATATTTTTTTATATATGTCAACAATTCTTGCAACATTTGAGTCATAAGTAGCAAATACATTTAAGGTTCCCATAGCAAGGATCCATTTATCACTGTCAAAGGTGTTAAAATAGCACTTAATTATCTTGCATACATACCCCCAGGACCAGGAACCAGCCTCAGGGATGCCATCACAGAATTAATCTCCCCACTTGCTATCAAATCAGAACACTGTGTCTTCCAAGGAGACATCAACTTTCACATCACTGAACCCACAGACACCAACTCTGTCGACCTCATGGAACGAATGGAGAACATCGACCTCATGCAGCTAGTCCCAGACCCCACACACAGGGCCGCACACATGCTGGACCCCATCTTCACGTTCAACAGCAGAGTCACATACAGCACACCACAGAACTCACCTGGTCTGACCATTTCATTGTGCACTTTACCATCATGGGATACCCTCCCCACCACCACCAACTGCCAAACCGTCCCTTCCCACAGCTGTACCAAGGTCACGTAGCACCAATGGACTGACGCTTTCCGCATCTCCCTGCCCAGCGCATCTATCAACCTCAGGCAGTAGAGAACTTCAACACAACAATCACTGGTACCGCCAACCAAGTAGCCCCACTAAACTAGCCAGAATGCACGGACCCATCAAACAAGCCTGCTGGTACTCCCCAGATTTCAAAGCGGTGAAACACTGTTGCAAACAACTGGTTGGAAAAATGCCGCTCCAGCAGTCAGTCAGTCAGAAAATCTTTATTCGGCTAATAGTTAGCCATACAAGAATGCATCAAGAGACTTATAAAACAAGTTAAAAAGTGAGAAACATACAGTGAATAGTATTTTCCAAAACAATAGCAATGTCAATGTCAAAGTGTCGATATTATAATTGAAATTTTTCACAAATAACATCAAGGGTTAGGGTCAGGGTACAAATAAATTCATAGCCAGTCCCCTTACCCGTAAATAACAGAGCCCGAAATTGATCCTTTTTAAAACAAATAAGATAAAATCATTTTCCAACAATGTCCTGTAAACGGACAGCTGAAGAAATATATCTATAAATCATTAGACAATTAAATTTATCTTTTAAAAGCTGGTGATGATATAATGAGGCACTTCTAATATTCAAAAACTTTAATAGAGAAATAATAAAGGCACGCCGTGGTTTAGTGTAAAGTTCACAAAAGAACATAAAATGTAATGTACACTGTACAGACTTCGAGTCACAGATCTAGTTTGGCATCGCAATAGACTTTATGGGGGTAGGAAACCAAAAAATGCCTAACCTAAATCTTATAAGATAAATCAATTTAGCGTGACTCAAGGAAAAAGAGTGGTAGGGCTCAATACCTGGTGTGCAAAATAGCAAAGAGTGTTCCAAGACACTCTTTTTTGTCTTCTCTAAATTCCCTCTAATTGAGTGTAAACCAGTTCAAAAAACCTTTTTCAATGTTGGTTTTGGTGTGATAGCAATACTACCTGGGTTGTGAAAACAGTTTGCTAGCCCCATGGTCTCTAATTGTTTTTTTATATAACTGAGCCAAGGGTATTTTTGTCATATGGTCCAGTTTAAGACAGTCTAAGATGATTGAGCAATTAAGATCTGGTTCTTCCTTTGCCTAGATTGAATACCACAATAATAGTGGAGCTAACTGTTTTCGAAAGGACAAAGGTATCAGCCCTAGTTCGCTATGACAGACAGTGGCAGCGTGACATTTAGGGACCGTCAACAGGCATCTCATAAAAATATTCTCTACTCTTTGTAGGCCCCCTACATTACCAAAGCCCCATACTCCGGCACCATATAAAGTGGCGGAGCAGGAGCGTGCCTTGTAAATATTAATAATTGCATCAATTAGTTTAGAGCCTATTTTTTCATGAATCTAAAAATCACCTCCAGATTTTGATTAGAACTACTAATCCTTGATTCTACTAATTGATGCCAGATACTTTTTTGGTTGAAAATAATTCCCAGGTATGAAAAAGTAGGAACATATGACAACTTTTCATTTTTTATAAAACATGATTTCAAAAAGGTGGGAGATTTACCCACTACCATAGTATAATATTTCCCTACATTAGTCTTTAATCCGAGGTTGTTCATAAAATCGCTAAACCCAGTCAAAAGCCTGTGCAACCCCACCCCAGTTCTAAACATTAAAACACAGTCATCCGGATAAAGTAATGCCGGTAACAACCTACAGCCTATCATCGGGGCATTCACATTCCCATGTTTGATGTGATTTTCTTAATCATTAATGTACAGGCAGAATTAAAAAGGTGCACGTACGCAGCCCTTCCAAACCCCACGGTTCATTTTTATTGGAGCAGTGAGTTCACCAGCTGCTTCACATCTAACTCTCCCTGTCACATCTTTAGGCATGGCGGCTCGGAAGTGGACTATAGATGGTTCAATGCCCATGTTCAAAATCTTTTCCCACAATCTCCCTCTCTGCACCCAGTCAAAAGCAGACCTGAGATCCATAAAATCAAGGTAAAGAGATCCAGGCTTGGCTACTGTGTACTTGCTTATGACCAGGTGCAGATTGAAACATTGTTCCACTGTTCCCAGACCCCTCCTAAGTAACCCCTGGGCGTAGTTTGCTTTGTGGCTCTACGGGTAGCTACGCAAAGTACACTTTGCACTACGCACGCTAGCTACATGAACTGCGTAGTGCGGTAGGGAAATGCTGTTCGCACTGATTGCACAGTGCCGGATACTGCAAACGGCATCTTGCACAGTGCAAATGGTCATTTTCTGCCGCTCGATTAGATTTGTACTCGGGCGGCAGCTTTCTCAACGCGGACTGGCAGTATCTCATCGCGATTGGTCGCGAGCATACGTGACCACTCGCAATGAGAAACCTGACCTCCCCACATTGAGAATTTCGCCGGGAGGTTTATTTTCCACGCTTGCGATCTGCAACTTGATGTTGCTGATCGTGAACGAGGAAAAAGTCACGCCAGGATGTTGATTTTGCTCGCTCGCGGTCGCCAAATTGACATTGAGGACCGCGAGCATGCAAAAAATGCCCGCTACGCTATGCGTTTTTGCACTTTGCTACTTACAATTCGCGTAGTGGATAGTAGCAGGTGAGTGTGACCCACTTGTGGGACACCCCCGCGCCGCACGGCCACCAGCTGCTGCGTGTGCCCCATTGCCTGCCTTACTGCCTCGCCGCCGGCCTCGCTGCCGCCTTGGTCGCTCCCCATTGGTTTTCGCCATTTGTTTTGCCCTACATTTGTGCTTGTATTTTTTGTGCCGTGTGATCGTTTCTCTTGCTGTTTTCGCCATTGTTTTGCCCTCCATTTGTGCTTGTATTTTTTGTGCCGTGACATCGTTTTCCTTCCTGTTTTTGCCATTTATTTTGCCCTCCATTTGTGCCTGTTTCATTTAATGTAATCTCTGTACCGTGTTTCAGTTTCCTTCCTGTTTGCCCGCCTACCTCGCCGCCCTCCGCTCTCCCTCCCCGCTTCCCGCTTCCCGCCACCGCCATTTGCCCCGCCCCTTTTCTCTCCTGTTCCCTCCCCGCTCCCGCCTCCGAGCTGCTCCGCCCACCCGCGCACTTCGCCTTAAATGGCGACCGTGCGAACGCGCAGCGGTCACGCGCAGCGGTCACGCGCAGCGGGCGCGCCGATTGTGCGCCGAAGGCGCGCCAAAGGTAAGCCCGTCTGCGCCCGTCCGCGACCGGACCGCGCCCAGCGCCAGGACCCCTGGCCCACGAAGACCCCGACCTACCCGCCTGACGTACTCCGCCGCCACCCTCATCGCACTCAACACCGGCCGACTCCCAGAATGCCACCAAGCCACACCACGACGCACCCACGGACCTTTCAGCTGCCACGCCTGCAAATTCACCTGCATCCGGACCTGCCTCGCACCAGCACCCGCCAAGTCAAACACCAGCAGCACCCACCTCAAGTGCATCCTGCTCAACACCCGCTCCGTCCACAGACACGCCATCGAACTCTGGAACCTCCTAGACGCCACAGCCCCTGACGTTGCCTTCCTCACGGAGACCTGGATGAACGCCTCTTCAGCTCCCGACATCGCCATCGCCATCCCAGAGGGCTACAAGATCGTCCGGAGGGACCGCAACGCCAACCAGATGGGAGGAGGCATCGCCATCATCCACAGGAACACCATCCGTCTCACGACCAGCACCGACAACACCCTGACCAGCGCCGAACACCTGCATTTTCAGATCCACACCAACCCGAACACCACCCTCAGAGGCACCCTGATCTACCGACCCCCGGGACCACGCACCCCATTCAGCGAGGACATCGCCGACTTCGTCAGCCCGCATGCCCTCCCCTCCGCTGACTACATCCTCCTGGGAGACCTCAACTTCCATCTGGAGAACAACAACGACCGCAACACCAGCACCCTGCTCGACAACCTCGCCAATCTTGGACTCAAGCAGCTGGTGTCCACCCCCACCCACCTCGCCGGACACACACTCGACGCAGTCTTCTCCTCCAGCACAGACATCAACTTCAGCCACGCCACAGAGCTTCAATGGACGGACCACAGCTGCATCCACTTCACCTTCAAGAGAACGACGACCCACCACCACCAGCAACAGGCCGCCCGCAGAAGCTGGAACAAGATCACAGCAGACCAGCTCGCCACCTCCCTGAGCCAGCACCCTCCTGCCAGCTCAGCGAACCCCAGCCAGGCCGCCGACAACCTCACGAAGTGGATCAGCAACTGCGCGGACGAGCTCGCCCCGCTGAGGACCCCGCCCAGCAGACCCGGCAGCAAGAAAGCCCCGTGGTTCACCGACGAACTCAAGAGCTCCAAGAAGAACTGCCGAGCCCTCGAGAAAGTCTGGAGAAGGGAACCTACACCGGACAACAGGACCACCCTCAAGCGGGCCACTCGGAAGCACCACCAGCTGATCCGCGCCACCAAGAAAACTGCATTCAAGGACCGGCTGGACAACAACGCACACAACAGCAAGGAACTCTTCAACATCGTGAAAGAGCTATCCAACCCCAGCGCAGGAAACAACGACATCACCCCATCGCAAGACCTCTGCAACTCCCTCGCTTCATACTTCCACAACAAGGTCGCGGACATACACAACAGCTTCAACAACCAACCAACGCACACCATGACCGAACAACCACCCCCCACCACCACCCTCCACGCCTGTACCCCGATCAGCACCGAAGACACCATCCGCACGATGAACTCCATCCACTCCGGATCACCAACCGACCCCTGCCCTCACCACGTCTTCAACAAGGCCGACGCTGTCATCGCACCCCACTTGCGAGACATCATCAACACATCATTCGACACCGCCACCTTCCCTGAGAGCTGGAAGCACGCCGAACTCAGCGCTCTACTCAAAAAACCAACAGCAGACCCCACCGAACTCAAGAACTACCGCCCCATCTCGCTCCTCCCGTTTCCAGCCAAAGTCATCGAGAAGACCGTCAACAAGCAGATGGCCGCCTTCCTCGAGACGAATGGATCCCTCGACCCCTCACAGTCCGGCTTCCGAGCCAATCACAGCACCGAGACCGCCCTCATCGCCGCCACCGATGACATCCGAGCCCTGATGGACAACGGAGAAACAGCGGCCCTCATCCTCCTAGACCTCTCCGCGGCATTCGACACTGTCTGCCACCGCACCCTAGTACAGCGCCTCAGCAACATCGGAATCCAGGACAAGGCGCTGGAATGGATCATCTCCTTCCTCGACGGAAGAACTCAGAGAGTCCGCCTACCACCGTACAAGTCAGAGGCCTCCGAAGTCATCTGCGGCGTCCCTCAAGGATCCTCTCTGAGCCCCACCCTCTTCAACGTCTACATGAGCCCCCTCGCGGCCATCGCACGCCAACACAACCTCAGCATAATCTCCTGCGCCGACGACACCCAGCTGATCCTCTCCCTGACCAACGACCACGCCACCGCCAGAGCCAACCTACACGAAGGGATGAAAGAGGTAGCCGAGTGGATGACGACCAGCCGCCTGAAACTGAACTCTGACAAGACGGAGGTCCTCATCCTGGGCTCTTCACCCTCCGCCTGGGACGACTCCTGGTGGCCTCCCGCCCTGGGCACCGCACCCAAACCGACAGACCATGCACGCAACCTGGGCTTCATCCTGGACTCCTCCCTCTCCATGACCAGGCAAGTCAACAACGTCTCCTCGGCGTGCTTCAACATCCTACGCATGCTACGGAAGATCTTCTGGTGGATCCCCACCGAGACCAGGAAGACCGTCACCCAGGCCCTCGTCACCAGCCGACTGGACTACGGCAACGCCCTCTACGCCGGTACCACCGCCAAGCTCCAGAAGAGACTCCAGCGGATCCAGAACGCCTCAGCCAGACTCATCCTCGACATCCCACGAACCAGCCACATCTCCGGACATCTGAGAGACCTTCACTGGCTCCCCGTCAACAAAAGAATCACCTTCCGCCTCCTCACCCACGCACACAAAGCCCTACACGACCAAGGCCCGAGCTACCTCAACAGCCGGATCAACTTCTACGCTCCCAAACGCCACCTCCGATCAGCCAACCACGCCCTCGCCGCCGTCCCCCGCATCCGAAGAGCGACTACAGGAGGAAGGTCCTTCTCCTACCTGGCCGCCAAGACCTGGAACTCCCTCCCGGCCGACCTGCGCCTGACCCAAGACCACCTCTCCTTCAGGAAGAAGCTGAAGACCTGGCTGTTCGAGCAGTAGCGGCACCCCCCCTCCCCCAGCGCCTTGAGACCCTACGGGTATGTAGCGCGCTCTATAAGTGTCACTGATTGATTGATTGACTGATTGATTGATAGCACAAACTACACACGCTCCGCGAGCGTAGCGTAGTACTACGCCCAGGGTTACTTCTGAGCAGTATTGTATATCTGAAAATTTCCCGCTATTGATTGCCCAGGCCTCTAACCGTTCTAAAATATCCCTGCCCATCAATTTACAAGTGCAATCAATTAAGGAGAGGGACCAATACCATTTGGTCAGACCTGTCCCCTTTTTTGAAATTAGGGACTATTATCACAGATCTCCACGAGTCCGAAAGGGACCCTGGATTGCATAACAGCTTAAAATATTTGTCAACAGTGGGAGCCATAGGGAGGGATTAGCTAAAAACAAATCTCCCTGGATGCCGTTGGGGCCAGAGGCCTTATTCTTCACAGTAGTATTTAAGGCCGATTCTACCTCGTCAAGTGTCGGGTGGGCCAGTTCTGATGCCCCAAAGTTTAAACTAAGATGCAGCTCACCATTAGTACTATATAAACCTGAAAAATGTGCTACCCAGAAAACATGCTTAATCGACATCGATAATGCTATTGTGAGAACTATTTAAAAAGTCAAAATTAATGGTCTTCCAAAAGAGTCTGGGATCTTTGCTCTGACAGGCTACATGGAGTTGTTCCCAGGAATCTTCATATGTCTAATTTGCATCTCCCTAACGCCTGTTTATATTCAAATTGTAGCTGTTTTACCTCCAAATTGTCTCGGCGGGTTTTCTTCAGTGATTTGACCAATTTATTTTGAGAATTTGAACACTCACTTTTAAACCACTTGCTTTGCCGCCTAGATCTTGTTTTATGATTACTAGTTAAAGCAACACTTCTGCTCCCAATTATTGCCGCAAAGGATGTTAGCATGGCTGGGGGGTTTATGCTATCTTTCAAACAATCTAGTACTTGAATCATGTTGGTTATCATGATCTGTTATAAAACAGAATCTGGATTTATGGTTGACCACTTCCAAAATAGCCCCTTGTTTTTAATATAAATTATTGAGCATGATTTAGTGGACATAATGGGGTCAGCAACTTGTATCTCTACGTGGAGAGATAGCGCATAGTGATCACTGAAACAGACCTTATGGATGATAAAGCTCACAGATTAAGGTTTAAAAAACTTAGAAAGGACAATAAAGTTAATTAAAGTTCCTTGACCTCTACCTACATATGAAACTAAATCCAAACCATCCAGCTGGGTAAGATCAAGTGTAAGGAAAAGAGAAAATTTTGAAAGTCATGAATTAAAAATGTTCCCACAGGGGTTGGGATAAAAATGACAGCCGCCATCCCTTGCCCCGTCTAATAAGTTACAAGCAGACTGTTTTGATAGGGGGTATAATTTCCATTAAAATACCCCACAAAGGATGATAAAATCCATGTTTATCTCCTGTATGTGTCTGCACAATGAATTTTCAAAATCTTCAGCGATGTCAGTATTCTTAATATTAAAATTATTATGATAAAAGTTCACAAGGATCAAAGTCACCGTTTTTCTAAAAAGAATATTAATAATTTGAAAGTGACGTGAATGAAGCTGAATATTGCCTATCTTGCCTGACAGTGTTGTTGATACCAGCGTTAATAATCCACCCTTAGAATGACTACCTAAGGCTACATTGGCAGGGGTGTGTATAGAAACATAGCCATTAATGTGTACAGGCTCTCTCGTCCAGGTTTCTTATAAGCACGCAATGCTATACCTTTCTATAAAGGTAACCCATTGTTCGGAAGTTAATTTATTGGACAGGCCGGCAATGTTCCAAAAAAGGCTGCCATAGACAGTTGTTCTACCATGGCTACAGGGCACTTCCTCAATAGGGAGGACAACTATTTCCTCTTTATGTTGTGATGTTATAACTGTATTGGATGGCACCAAAGAATGAGCCACCTCGCAAGATGACATTCGGGGCATACAAAACTAACTCTGGTGACTCAGAGGAGGGATAAATAGCTGCAAATGGCAAGACAAACGGTGTTAATTTTCCTAAGGTACCAGTAAAACTTTCAAGTGATCTATGACGCAAATCATGCTTAGGTTGTCCAACGCAGCCAGTCACCGAAGGCTGTTGTCAATCCACATAATCTAGAGAAGAAAAACGATTAGAGGTTGGAATTACAAAATCGTGAATTACATTTTCAGTTAGGAGTGGGGGCCTCTGTCCAATAGGTACATATGGCTTACATAAGTACCCAAGTGGTACTGCCTCAACGGGACCACTAACATTGTTGCTCCAAAACAGTCTATCCCAAAGGCAGTGGACTAGTGACCTATTTTTAAAGTTTACAACAATACAATCCTCCTTGCTCCATTTTAGAATGTGTGCCCACCCATGAGACCCGATCAACATTATTTATTTGAGAAAATAAATCGTCCTTTTTAGGCCAGTCCGCTGCGTTCAATAGTCAATGGACAGTTTTGTTTTGAGCTGATTCAAGTCTTCCTCCTTATTAGATGGCAAAGATGGAACATTCTTGAGAACTATTATGAAGGGAGTTGATTCGGGTGGAAGATGGAGTGTTCTTTCATGATTTTTCCTTGATGTAACATGACGATTGTGTTGACGATTGTCAAGAGGCTTAAGCACTCCAGTCTCTTTTAGCCCAGAAGGAATAATTGGCTGGCCGCTGGCCAATGCGGGAATATTGTTTCTCTGGGGCTAGAGAGAGCGGATAGAGATGTTAGTGTCAGTAACAAGGCAATGTCCTAGGAGCGGGGCCAAAGACGAAGGAGCTGCAAGTGGTGGGTCAGAATAGGAGTTAGGTTCATTTATTGTCCCTGTGTTTAGCCTGGAAAGACTGGAGCCAATCAACATTTTTAGAGATGTATCAATGCTATTCAGGAAGATTAAAAGTGGCTCAAGTAATGACTTCATTACTACTTCGAGAGAACCAATAAGTTGTGTGTGTAGTAACTTGTCCCCTATAACTTAGTTTACTTTCGGACCTGTATCAATTTCCGGGTCTAAAACCCCAGCACTCTTCCTTACTGGAGGTGCCATTGTTTTCTTTTGTGATACCAGTGGCAGTACATCTTTCTTAGGTCTTGCCGATTGCCTTTGATGCCTTTGATTTTTTCAGTGGGGGTGGGCACAAGGGGTCTACAAAACAACCTTGCTGGTTGACACTGGTATTAGTTATGATTGAGGGGGCTTCCAGACCACTTAATGCCGTGACACCAATAATTGAGTCTATTGAGCTCAAATGTCCATTGTCTGTAGGGCACTCCAGGTCCAGTAAAGAGCTATTGTGTAAAGCATGTTTAGTAGCCACAGTCTCTCCTCCACAGACTCAATATAACTAGTGATAGCCCCCATAGCATTAGTCAGAAAACTAGTAATAGTTGTGGTTAACGGATGATCCTTCTTTGTAGGCATGGTAGTTTTAAGTTTTCCCATCCTCTTACCTTTGGTCGTGCGTTAAAGCCCACCTGATTGGCAAAATGCAGTGGCCAAAACCAAGGGTCCTGCCCCAGCCCAGCCTTGACCGGCCGCGGACGGGTGCAGACGGGCCCACCCTTTGCCCGGGCTTTGCTAGGGCGTGGCCCGGGCCCGCCCGCGTGCGTCCCGTGCTGCGGGAGCCCAAGGCTGCTTTTATGCACCATCTGGCACAGAGTAACCGCGTTGGCACCTCCTGGCGCTTAGGGTGCTGGGTAATGTAGTACGCTGTACCTGGTACTCCCAAAAGGCAAAGTTGCAATGTACAAATCAAGGAGTAAAGTGCTGGTGCTTCTACCGCTTCTACCACTACTCACTGGAGGGGCTCCCGCAGAAACAACAGGAATTGAGCCATTTTCAAGTCTGCCCTCAACAACTACTATCACCTACTCAAAACCATGAAAAAGAAGGACCTGACACATCGCATCAATGCCATTGCTAGCCAGACCAGGGAACTCTTCACCATCGTCAGAGAGTTCACCTGCCCATAAGCCAAAGAAAACTTGCTCCACTCCTCACAAGAACTCTGCAATGCTCTTGCAGACCACATTCACAACAAAATAGCCACCATATGCAACCCACCTACCGACCTCCTCAGCATCCCCACTCCTGCAGAGACTTCCATTGGCCACTTGCTCACCACATGGGAACAACTTAGCACAGAGGACACCAAGGCCCTAATGAACTCCATCCACTTGTGAGCACCCAAACCATTGCCCCCATCAACTCTTCAACCACGGAATCAACAAGATCAGCAAACAGCTTACCACCATCCTCAACGCCTCCATCACCACAGCCACCTTCCCCGATTCCTGGAAACACACGGAGGTCCGACCCCTCCTTAAGAAACCCTCCGCAGACCCCAATGACTGACAGAACTATTGGCCCATCTCACTGCTGCCGATTCTGGCCAATGTCCTGGAGAATGCCATCAACAATCAACTCACCGAACTCCCGGTGAGAAACACCCTACAGGTCCTCATTAGTCATCTGGACTATGGCAATGCAGTCTATACAAGCACCACCAATGAATGCTTGAAAAGACTCCAGAGGATCTAGAACGCAGAAGCCAGACTTATCTTCAACCTGCCCAAAAGGACCCATATCACCCAGCACCTGAGACACCTCCACTTGCTCCCCATCCAGAGGAGATGCCATTTCTAGCTTCTGACCCATGCCTACAAAGCACTCCACAACAAAGGACCAGTATACATGAACCACTGCCTGAACTTCTACTGATCACTGAGAACCTCCACTCCACCCACTTTGCCCTCGCACAGACACCACACGTCCACCGCTGCCTCACTGGTGGTCGATCTTTCTCCCACCTCACCACCAAATCCTGGAACGCCATTCGCCTCCTCTTTCAAACAGCTCCCTCATTAGCAGATTTCAGGAAGGGATTCTAGACTTGTCTCCTCACCAAAGACTCGCGGCCCTGCACCTCCATACCTTCACAGGTGATCAGCCACGCTAAATAAGTACAGCCTGCTTGATTGATCTTCAAACAACTATTTGGAATAGCAACTTGTATACTGATATTGCCACTGTACGAAAAATATTTGCTAATTGTCTCTGGAGTAATCATTACAATTTCACATTACATTCCTCTGAATTTAGTCCTGTCTGACAAAGAGAACCTGTCAAACTGAGCATTCTTGTGGTCTCTTCCCTAGCCAGTTTGTTAGGTCAGTGAAGATTCTCTACACTGATGTCCATGCGGAAATAGAAATCAACCCCAGACCTGCTGAGAAAACTGTTATTAGGAAAGGGACAAGATAGACAGGCATGCCCCCTACCCACCACATCTTTTCTTTTATGTTGTTGACGACATACTTGCAATCCAGGTTCACAGAACAAGGTGGATGCTGGGATGAACCAGTGGAGCCATGGATTTGAGTTATTTAGCACAATTGATTTGTAGTTAGTTGTAAGTACTGCAAAGGTGTATCTATTCATGGATTATATACCGAAGTGTTCCAGGTTACTGGATGAATAAGTACCAAACAAAAGCCTTCTGTTTCTGTATACTTGCATTGAACATTCGGCGTTCTCTATAGCATAGAATATGCAGCTTGCATTTAGCATGCAAATGAGAACGTGCAGTTTTTCATTGCTACGTTTAAATATTTGAAATGTGTAACATTGACCTAGGTTGTGTTTGCATTAAAGTGTGGTTCCTTTATCAACAGAAAAAAACAAATATGATCTCTGAATCACTGTTTTAGTAGAACGACTTATGTGACTGAGAATATGTTTCTAGCATGAGGCATATGTACGTCCGCATTTATTAGAAGACAACACACCTTCCACGGTATTGTCAGCGAGGGAAGTCATGAACCTGCAAACGTGCAGCCACCATCGGACAGGAGTGATGCGGATCCCCACGCCCTCTCCCACCTGCCTCCAACGTCATAGGCAACCACACGGCGAAAGGGTGCACGTGAGCGAGGGAAAGGGGACTGGGAAAAAAGACAGAGAGATCGAGTGTTCACTGCTTTAACCGCGGGACACCCGCACCTTCATTGGTCATTGCGCGCCCGTCTTTAGTGGCAACAGAGTGACAACGTACACTGTGTCACGTAGTTATACATTGCAATCGCTGGATTTTTATTCTTCCTCTAGATGAGTGGAGAATCAGTGTCTGCTTTAAAATTGTTTCAATGTATATTTGAGTGTAATATTGCACCCTTCGCCCGTCCCTTGAAAGGGACCCCCACCAGACTTGAGGCTGCCAGTGCTCGCCTTTTTAATCTGCAAAAATCAGCAAAGAGAGCTGATGCTTGGAGCTGTCTCTAACTCCTGGCCTTGGTGAGTCCCCACATACCTCACTCCTGAGTCTCCGTCAATGCTTAGCAGGTGCGCACGCAAGGGCTAGTGAATGCAGGGGCATTTTCTGTTCATTGATTTGTGCAAGCGCACTGCTCAGCACCAAGAGTTACCAGAAAGTTTTAAAATGTTGTCTTACTTTTAGAAAAACCTGTGCTGCCTGGCAGAGGATGGCCAATGACCGAAAGCACTGCTGTGATGAAGAGACATCCGTGGCAAGGCTGTGTGGTTCTCTCAAGCATAAAATTCATTCTGGAAGAGGACCAGGATGCATAGGTTTCATTCTGGGAGAGGACCCTTCCTGTGCAAAAACGACACTTTAATATGGCCTGGTACTACCTATATCCCCTCCTCCCTTGTCAAGACCCACACAATATCAAGAACAAGAGTTACAAAATTACGCAGACAATCATATAATTGACATTGATTACATTTGATAAGTACAGATGTCAGATGGCTATACTTAACATAACTCTAATACAAGTTATTCCTATCCGAATCTAAGCATAACATCATCCATAATCATAATGGCAATTATTTTCTGCGTATCCATGTTTG
Source organism: Triturus cristatus (assembly GCF_964204655.1). Lineage (NCBI taxonomy): Eukaryota > Metazoa > Chordata > Amphibia > Caudata > Salamandridae > Triturus > Triturus cristatus. Next base: position 165,433,985 of record NC_140585.1, read on the forward strand.
AGCCTACGGCAAGGTCAATAACTAGTGTCAGATCCTTATCAATTAAGCCCCACCCTCCCGCCGGAGTGCGCATGCGCAGAGGGCCCATTCACTGTGAGGGTACTTCCCCCCCAGTTACCCCCGTACGCTCTGTATACTCAGCTCAGCATCAGGAGCCTTGCGACGTCTACACTGGCTACCCATTCCTCAAAGGATCCAATTCAAAGCATTATGCCTGACCTTTAAAGCCTTAAAACTGTCCTCCCCCGAGATTCTATCTTATCTGCTAGTTCCATACGTACCTACACGCCAGCTACGCTCTGCTGAGCAATTCTTTGCATCCATTCCCTGTGTGAAGCGCCGCAGAGCGGGGGGGCGGTCATTACGGTTTCTTGCCGCTAAACTTTGGAACTCCCTCCCTGTCCAGATCCGGTGGCTGGACTGCCTGTTGTCATTCCGTAAGGCTATTAAAACCTACCTTTTCCCTATGGTCTATCCCTAGCTTCCTACTGACACTGCCGCAAGCGCCGGGACGCCTCTTCACTGAAGCAGCTGTGCGCTATATAAAACTATTTAACATAACATTTAACATACTATCTCCATCAGGGGTCTTTGCAGTTCTGTGCCCTTTACTGGCGCCATTGTGCACGTGCGCGGTGGCCAACCAGCCTAGGAAAAGCATAACTCAACCCTCCCCCGCACCCATAAAGCCAAAAAGGCTGTAACTGCCCCTGGAGTTCTAGGAGGGACAACTTGTCCCTCCCCCTTGGGCGACCCCATTCAAGAATGGCGCCGCCCCCTTACCTGCCTGACCACGGAATCGCACTAAAAATACGACAATTTTTTACCTTAAAAAGGGGAAAAACAAGTTATTTAAACATAACAAAATAAAATAAAATATATTATGAGTTGCCCTTAGGTGCAGATAGATTGTGAATCAACCTGAACTCGCCCTGCTCTGTTTTGGGGACCACCCCCAAAGGAGAACAAATACAATTGTGCACAGGGATGTGGTCAAACGGGCCCATTATTCTATCCAGGCATAATTCTTCAGCTATCTTAGTTGCCGCCACGTCTGGATTGGCCCTCACTGACAATAGATTTTTGCATTCCGGCGCCCTAACATAATCAAGTGCAGGGATCCTACACCCATATTTGAAACCCTCTTGCAGAGTCCTAGCAGTAGAATGGCAAGGGTATTTGTTTAGCCAAGGGGTCATAGCCGTTATGTCAATGGGTGAGTGTGTAACTTGGTGCACCTTACAATCATTCCTGCTTCCTCTTGACTTTATCCCTTGATTTCTTGAGACACTTGGACTCTGGGTGTGATGGGTTAGCGCAGATAGAGCAGGCATGTTTGAACTTACATGTGTTTGGTGCCCTCGTGCATGCCCTCCTATCAAAATCCCAACAACTCCCCTTCCGCCCTCCCCCACCCCCTGAGTTATTGGCAGGGCCTGTGTTCTGGGCCGGCCGAAAGGGCTGATAAGGATGAAATGCTTGGGCTGTCTGTCCCCTGTTATTGGCCTTCGCTGTACTAAACTGATGGTTGGACTGAGCTGCTCCAAACTGATCCAACCAAGAGATTGTTTCGACCTCGTTCCATGAGAGTGCAGGGTCAGATGACTTAGCTCTCCTGGAGTCTATGTCATACTGCTTCCAACCCCCTCCCCCATATTTGTCATGAGCCATACAAATGCCATCTCTGCTTGTATGTTAGGAAAACGTTCAGCCATTACTGCCATAAATACTGAGAAACCATTGATCCAGTAATTCAAGTTCTCCTCCATCCTGAATCTTAGCAACTCACTTGCCCATTCTCTCAGGAGCATTCAGTCCTTCTGGTTCTTAGCTTCCTCTCTTTCTCTTTCATCAACTAGCAAAGCAAACATGCTAACATAGCTGTCTGACCATATGAGTTCATTTAACTCACATGACACGTGTCTAGCCACGTTCTCCCTCCCGGTACGAACCTCCCCCCACGCCCAGCATTGGCAGTATCACCTGCTTACCTGCTGTGGTCACTCCAGCAGGTTCTGTCAGCTTTTCCTTCACCTGGCCGACCACCGGTACTTCCTTGTTGACGCCCAGTGGTGTAACCACATTGTTTGGGTTGGCAAGAAAAGGAGTATCCAGCCCTGTCCCCAGTGGCCCCCCAGGTGTTGCCACAAACTGGGCAATCAACTTCCTGGATTCCACCTCTGGGTCCTCCTGCATTTCTTTCACCCCTACTACTGGAGACAAAATCCCTGTTCTCCCCAACCAAGGTAAAACTGCCGCTAAATGTGCCACTAAATCTGATGGGACCGGGTTTGCGCCTGCCGGGTTATCTTTTGGGACCCCACCGTCTAGAACCCCTGTGACCTGTGGCTTGCTGCCTCTGGCACCGCTCCCGCAGGTATGACCATTATCGGGGCGCTCAATGGTTCCCCCAGAGGTACCACCTCCCCTGGAATCGCCGGGTCCGGGGCACCCGAAGGAACCCCCCGCAGTAGTCCGACTCCTGATGGGCCAGGCACCTCCCCATCCTCGGGCTGAGATACCGGCGCCGTGGCTTTTGTCTTAGTCACCCCTTATTTGGGCCTAACCCGCTTAGGAAGGGAATCTAATTCCCCTCTGGGCCTGGGGGTACTATGGTGCGCTTGGGCCTTTCCAGCGTCACTTCCTGACCTTCCACCCTCTCCCTGAGATCTGCCAGGTTCTGCCCCAATCTGTCAACCTTCTTCCATCTCCTGTCCATGGTAACCATTTTGCGCATCATTGTCTCCATCATGTACTCCATGCGAGAACGTTTATCACCCCGTTTCATTTTACTTGCCATAGCTGCTTCCGTTTGTGCAAAATGCTTTGATACTTTTACTAACACCGCATAAACAATGCTAGCCCATTTACTTACTTAACTTGCAATGGTACTTAATGCAACAAATCCCCCCCCCTCCGCTGGTCAAGCCAAAATCAAGAAACAAATACAATGAAATGCAATCCAAGAATTGAACACTTAACCTAGGGAGAAAAGTCTACTTTGTGACTATGTTGCGAGCACTTACAAAACCCATGTGCGTGCAGCACTTTCTGCACACAAAGGAAACACAAAGATTTGAAAACGTATCTTAGAGAGGACAGTCTACTCTGTGAATAAGGTGAGGGCGCCTACAATACATTTGCGCACGCTGCTACAATGAATTTTCACAGAATGCCTTTTCGTGTTTAAACCAGGATTTAATCTTTGGGACTGAACACTTAATCCTGAGCGCAGGAGGCTTTTCAACAGAATGCCTTTCTTGTTTAAACCAGGACTTAAACTTTGGGAACAGAACACTTAATCTTGAGAGTAGGAGGCTCAGCCCCTCCTTATTTGGCCACAGTGACCTACTTCAGCCCTACTCAAAACGAACTCGGGACCTTCTGATTACCCAAAACGCTCTGGCCACAAGTTCTAAGCAGCCTAACAATACAATGCCCCCCCGCTACACTGGGGAGTACGCGCTACACTTCTGCTCTTCACCACTACACCGGCGAGTACGTGCTGTGAGCTGCCGGGGCACTCCCTTCGAAGCTTGCACCACGCGCTCTATATAACGTGCGAGTGAGCGCTTACCGCCACCACACATGAGCACCTGGCCTGGGGCGCCGCCCACCAAACCGTCGACTCGCTTCCGATCTTCTTCTCTCACGGGGCCCTGACGCCAGGAGCTCCTTCAGCCAGCCGTGCAGCGTGTCCTCCCAGACCAGCAACGAGATCCTCCTGTGAATTTCACCGACGCCGCTTCACCGAGCCGAACTCCGCAGAATTTCCACAAACTGACACACCAAAAATAAATCGCAGCCTCCTAGCGAGGTTGCACTACAGGCTGGGGAGCGCCGAAGGCAAAGAGGGAGATTCCTCTGCTCCCCAGCCTTTTATGGCTTTTATGGCGTGACACGAAGTGATTCTTTTCACTTCCGGGTCACGACCCCCAGCCTTTGTCCAATGAGGGTGGAGGCACGCCTGTCATGTCACTGCTGTGCGCAACAGGCCCGCCTCCCCGGTCGTCAGGGGTTGGCAGGACCGCCATATTATCGGTGTGTCTGATGCCGGCCCCACCTTTTCTATACTGTCCCCACTATGTATGTTGCTCCACTGCGTGTCGCGAAGAGCCATACTCCATTGGTGTGAATCCCTGTCTACAAATTTTAGTACTTTTAAGTCAAAACCCGGGGGTCGTTGAATGGGAGCATCCATGCAGGCCCCCTTGATGCAAAGTAGCACAAAGTAGTGTAATGCACTACTTTGTTTTGCTTTAGGTAACTTTCGAGATCTAATCAGTATATAACAAACTGTGAATCTGGGACCAAGTTTCTACCCATTTCCAATCACACTTCCAGAGAAGCATCGAAAAGTCCACACAGATTCTGGTCCTTCTATCTGAATTCCCCCCCCCAAAAAAAATAGGCAGACAGCAGGAAGCAGCCAGGTGAGCAATAGGTCATATTGCCCTGTCCCTATCATGTTCCACTGGCGATCTGCCTATTCAAGACTTTTAGCACAAATTGTAGCAGTGACACCTGCCCCAGATCCTTGTAAATAATATTCACCATTTGACGAAGCTTAGGAGCTCTACATCACAAACAGAACTCTTGCTTGAAAATGTAGGCTCAAGAATATGCAACTCACCCCCTGCTCTGAAGGTTTCCACCATTCCTCTCCGGATTGATCTGTTGCTCCTGTTGGCACTGTGGCATAAGGTAAAATGAGGCACCACTACCAGCTTCGCATGCTGCTGCCTGTGCTGTACTTTCTGATGGAGTTATCATAGGTGCTGATAACAGGGGTTTAGGGGTGCGGCATAATAATATTGCTGGGGTACTGGGAGTGTGCAGGGTGTCATTTTTGTTTCTAACACACAACATTTACATATCTGCAAAATGAACTAAAGAATTGTTTTAAAATGTATTAGCAAGTCAGGAAAGCACAAACCAAACTTTTTGAAGTGTGATGGAAACAAACCAAGAACCTTTACTTGATGATGTGCATGAAGTTTGTGGCCCTTTCAATAGAAAAAGCTGCCTGTAATTGACAGCCTGCTGTCACGCCTTGCTTTAGAGATACATTTGCAACAGTGCAAACCAAAATGCATCACGGGATACATAGCACATCTTTAACCCTCTCCTGCTGAATGTGCACGCTTCTTTTGCTGCACATGTTATTTGTGAAACCTTGCCCTTTCACAGTCCTTGTGACTTCAGTGATGTAACATCGGAGGCTGCACTTCCACTCTGAATATTGTTCCAGCACCACTGTGATGACAAGGGAGTCGAAGACTCTGTGGTCAGCCCCATTATAAACAAAGATATATGTTATTTGTCTCTTATCTTACCTCCTGCCCTTTTATTGCACCAGTTGGTGGCAAGCTTCACTTGCAAAGGTGAGAACCCAGCAGGGATCTGTTACATCATTTACAGCGCTGTTGCTTCCGGTACCAACCCTGGAGAGGGATGTACCGGAAATGATCATAGAGTGCCTAATACAGTCTTCCGGAGCATAGGTCTTACTGACTTCATGCTGTCATCTTTCTTCTCATGCAGCGCGCTATGCACCGTTTGTCAGGTGACTGTACTGATGCTCATGACTTATGCAAAGATTTGTGCTATGCACATCTTACTTCCTCCTAGGTCGCCTCCGCTCTTCCTCGCACCTGCCCAGGCGTCTTTGAAAATCAGATGATATATACCTCATCGGAGCAATATCTAATGAATGTCTAGCGCTGGGATTAATAAGTCTCGTAGGAGCTACACAAGTGAGTTGAAAACACTGTGTCCTTCGAGTATTGCAAATTATGACAATTGGCAAAACACACATGCTAACTGCTAACAACCTGTCCGACAGCAATCCAGAGAGGAATGGCTTCATCTCTCAGAGGCAAATTCTGGGAAATGTTGGATTCTTTTATAGGATTCTGTAATGATAATGCACATCTCTGATTTCTTGAAAGCACAGAGGGAGAGGGAATGTTTGCCTGTGAGACTGAGTCTTGCCTTTCTTGGGTATTTGTATTTTTTTTTTATAGAGATTGAATATATACCTGCTTAATGTAGAATGGTTGGAATCTCAGCATAATCTCAAAATAGATCTATTTCTAACCGGATTTGTGCGCATTTTGCCTTTGTGAATGCGCTGTCCACCCCATCAAGGGTCCCAGCTTTCCCCCCTGCAGTGGGGATCCGTGATCTGGACTTTTTTTTCATGTAGGTATGCAGCTGGCCAGGCTTAATGTGACTGAATTTAAGGGCAATCATTTGGAGAGCGAGCATATGTTCAGATCAACCTGGCACTCCATGTCGCTTTACCTTAAGTTTGTATAATTCAATGCCTTCAATTTATCTAAGTTACACTTTTTGAAGGGACTCTGCAAAGTCATTCTCCATTTTCGTTACAAAATTCGGGACACACTGCAAGTGTAAGAAATTGCAGCCATATGTACTACCGTTTTTAACAGTCTCAAACAGAGATTCATGCTGTTTGCGGCAGCCAAAAAGGGTTGTAGCTTGTATAAACCCTATTTTGTGAGTTGGTAACCTGTTAGCAACTCACAAAATAGGGTTTACGAGTCACTATTAGGAAGGGGCGTGCCAAGGGTGTCCCTTCCAAATAGCGAGTCGCAGGTGGATGTACGATTGCTTTATGACCGGAATGCGGTCGCAAAACAATCGCAGTTTACTGCCTATTTCAATTAAGTGGTAAGACAGTCGCAAACTGGACCACTTCCCCTTTCCCCTTTGTTATTGGCAGCGAAAATGTTCCACTGCCTACTCTTAAAAATTGAAACTGAAATATTTAATTTTTGTTTTTGAAACATATTCTGTTTTCCTTTAAGGAAAATGGGCTGCATTAAAACAAAAGGTTACTTTATTTAAAGAGAAAAATACAGACATGGGGGTCTGCTGTCCCCAGCAGGCCACCATTCTTGTGTTATTGCCCATTCCCAATGGGCCGCAAATTGCAACCTGCCTCATGAATATTGATGAGGTAGGTCATTTGCAACCCCATTGGGAATCGCAAAATGAGTCTGAAACACATTTGTACATTTCATTTTGCGACTTGCAAATTGCGTTGCCTTTGCAACTGAGGTCCCTCTCTACCTTTCTGATGCTACTCCTCTGGGTCACATCTAAGCCTCTCAGGACCTCAGGTGCAGCACTAGGAGACCACTAGCAAGGTACAGTTCAGGTTCAGTTGCTACTAGTCAGATGAGCACTCCGTGGATAAGATATTTTGCAGCTTGTGGTGTTCCTGTGGCTAGAAAATAGGTCATCCAATTTAGACATGGTGTCCACTCCTTTGTCCAGGGTACAAGGTGGAGCTGGTTGAGTCCTTAAAGGCCCTTCTCACATCAGAGACAACATGTCCAGTGCTCTTCTCTTCTTCAGCAGGTTCAGAAAGTGGTCTGCAAGGTGTCTTGGGGTGCCACATTTATACCTGGCACCAGCTAATGCATCGGGTGGCTCGTGGCCACTCCCTTGCCAATGGGGCTAAGGTTCTCAAGGGCAATCCTACCAACTTTTTCAGTTGTTCCTGTTTGCCTTACTGCAAACAATGCCACAATGACAATCACTCTCAAAACCCAAGATGCAGTAACCCTTTTGCCCTGGCACAGAGCCTGGGTGCCCACCTAGAGGTGCAGCCAGGGTGATGAGAAGTCCCCTTCTCTCTGTTCACTCTATGATATGTGTGTCTCTGGTTTGCATATTGGAGTTAGTGTGCCCTTGCAATGAAATAAATGGCAACGTTTTTTTCATTTTGTGGACCTTGCTCTACCTTTTTCTAAGTAAGCTTGAATGGGATTTAAATCAGATTTTCCTATCTCTGCTTAGGAAGAACGCTTAAAAGTTATATCCTGCTTGCTTTTTAAAATCTCTTTTAATGGCGAAATCAGATTTTGATGACGTAAGCAGAACAGGAGATTTATAACTATGTATTGCTGAGGCAAAAACAGACTGACATAGAATTCTACCACTGAATTTATGACCCTGTCTTAGAGGATAATGTCCTGACTCTGAGACAAAAAAGGGCCAATGGGTATTAACTGTTGATCACTTAGCAGAGATTAACTCTCTGTGAGTTGACAGAACAACTGGCATAACAATGGCTTCTCCATTAAACTTAGTGCCGGTAGGAACACTTAGGGCCTTATTATGAATTTGGCGGTTCCACACACAGAGATGGTGCAGTGCACTGTCCACTATGGGACCGCCAAACCCGTGGGTGGACATCCTGCTAGATCAGGTGTTTTATTCTGGTCTGACAAGTGGTCCAGCAGCAGTCTGAGAGCAGCGGTCTGTCAGGTTCATTAAGGAGCCTACCAGGCAGACCACCACTCTAAGAGAGTCGCCTTCTCCTTCCTGCACAGATCTCGAGGTGCAGATTTACAGGGGGTACTACATGTGCACCCCTCCATGCACTCCTAGGCACAGAGGCACAAGTCACCTAACCTCCACCCTTTTCATGGTGGTGCAACCCCCATGAAAAGGGTGGAAGTGAGGCAACTCAAAATAGGCTTGGCGGTGCCACTGCAGCACTGCCAGCATATTTTGACCTTGAACTGCTGCTAGACTGCCGCAGGATCCTTGATCCATGGCGGTAGCAGCGGTTCAGTGGCTGTCCGACTGCCAAACTTATAATACTGCAGGCAGTCCCGCAATGTGGCAGGGGTCGAAATGCCACTGTGACTGCTGCGGTCCCATGCACCGCCGTAATCGTAATAAGGCTCTAAGTAGTGTACCATCAAGATCAACAACATCTGTCAAACAATATAGTGATTTTAGGCATATCAGGAGCACAGAGAATATGGGCAGATAATGATGCCCTAGTATACCAAATATCAGTAATACAGTGCAGAGGGTTGTAAATGCTGAGAAAGTGTCTCATGAAACTGTCCTTCATTAATCCATGAATGATTTCTAAACAGTTCAAAATTTGCTCCAAACCTAAAACTGTCACTCAAATATGAGAAATATGAAGTGTCGATACATATCAGCATTGATGAATTTGCTGCCCGCTACATCTGTTCATCATAGTTTTATAGGCAGAAGCAATGTATCATCTCCACACTACAATGCTTTCTGTCTCCACAAGCTGCAGATTGCAGCAATATCAAAGTTCCCTGGCCCATTAGTTAGTACACTAATGCTGAAACTAGTTTCAGAAAGAAAAATTCAAAAATTGATTGATGGAATACTTAAATGAATCTCAGCCACTCGTAATTACTAGGGCAGTCCTTTTTCTTTTGCCCAACTTGCCACCTAAGATTAGACACAGCAATATGAAAATCAGCCTTTCACCTGCTGCAGTAGAAAAAGCCAGCCCTCATTGCCAAGCCAGGCACTCTCTGAATTGGAACACAGGCACCCATGGCCAGTTTCACTGTTGTTTTTGCAGTAGACTCCCTAAGAATAATTTGAATGCCCAAACTGTGCTCACTGTGCCATAGGACTCAAACTATACTTCACTGATGAGACCTAAGAAGGTCAAAACCAGTCTCGGATTGCTTGTGTTCACATCTGGAGGAGACCTGGCCTGCCAGTTTGGACTGGCCTGTTCCTATTGGACCAAGAGCTTGGCTACCCTGACAGGGCTTGCCAGCGCTTAACGAACTGGTAAATCAGTCTAATAGGAGCTAATACAGCCAAGTCCTTAGTTCCTTGCGAAAAGTGGCAAGGTAGGTGCAGCATCTTAAAGAGGCCGGAAGAGTGTTCCATAGTATGGGACCAAGAAAAGAGAAAGAACGCCCCTCCCTTGCGAGCATACCTAACTCTCAGTCCAGTAAACAGGAAGCCATTACTGGATCGCAGGGTACGAGCTGACTAGTACAGCGCCGCGTCAGTTTTTGCAAGTACAGTGGTCCTGAGTTGGAGCGGATCTTATGCACATAACATAGTGCTTTAAAATCAATACGCTTGGTCTCTGGGAGCCAATTAAGTTGCCAGAGAAGCCCCAATGTCAAAGACTTTTTTTGGAAGGTGGAACAGGAGCCTGGCTGTAAGCGTCTTAGGGATGCCTTATCAGCGCCAGGGAATGTGGCACTAGTGATTGCTAATGGCTAAAATCAAATTCAGCATTCCTTCCATCACCTTGATGTCCTTGAATGAATTAATTATAGAGTAAGGATGCTGGCCAATGGTGCTCCATTTTAAAATGTTGTGGTGCACCATCAAGGCTAGAAAAACCAAAACCCGTTTAGCAGAGGCATGATGATCCACTTATTGCATGCACGGGAGAGTTAAGTGGGGCCTTAAACTAGGGGTGGGCGGAATTTGCGGAATTGCGTTACGCAAATCTCCGCGAAACGGTAAAAAACTCCGCGAACACGCAGAAATTCCGCGAACACGCGGAATTGCTTGTTCGCGATGCTTTTTTCCTGTTCGCAATTGCAGTTTGCGTGCTCGAGGAGAAATATCTTGCGAACATGCATTTTGAGAACGCGAACAAGCAAAAATTTCGCGAAATCGCGGAAAGCAGACTTTTGAGCAATTTTGCGCTCTCCGCGGAACGCGAAATTACGCAAATTACGCAAATTCCGCGAGCGGAACGGAATTTGCCGCCCAGGCCTACCTTAAACCCATAAGTCCGAATTGTTTTGCATTTCCAAATTCGCGATGTCCTAATAGCGATTGCAATTCCATAGGAATTGCTATTAGAAGTCGCAAATTTTGTACATTCAAATTTGCATTTCCTAAGTAGCAATTTCTCAGGATTTGATGTTTAGGAAATTCAAAATTGAAGATTCGGACAAAGGAGCCTAAAATATTTAGAAATATTTTTATGGAAATGTTTAAAATGTTATACTTTTTGTAAAGGGATATTTGACGTTTTAGCATTTTTTAAATGTATAAAAATGTAAAAGCTATTTAAATATTTTTATCTTTTACGATTTTTAATTTTGGGATAACAGTTTAATTGCTATTTTATGGTTTAGGAATGGCAGAAAATGTTTTCAAAATTATGTTAAATATAAATACTAATTGAAATATTTGTTTTGTATTTTAATATTAAAATTTGTATATATAGATTTAAAATGTTGGCTAGTTTGTTTTTTAGATCAAATTATATTTGATTTCATAGTAAAATAAGTATGTATGAGTATTGGAGTATTGGTTGTGTATTTAGAATATTTAATTTCTATTACAGTGTTTAAAATGTTTTATATTGTAGTGGATATTGTAAATTTCACCTCTTTTGCCCTTTTCAAATTACACTAGATTCGAGTGGGAATTGTAAATGGCACCCCTTTATGTCCAACACCTTCCCCCAATATGGTTGGATTGGAGTGTGATTAGTCAATGTCACCCCTTTAGTGCCCAATATTTTCCCCAGGTTGGTTTAGATTGGAGTGGAAATAGTAAATTTCACCTATTTAGTGTCCAAAACCTTCCTCAAATTTGTTGAGAATGACATGGAAATAGTAAATGTCACACTTTTAATGTTTATCGCCTTTGTCCCAATATGGTAAATGTAACCCTTTTAGTCTCTAACACCTTCCCCCATTATTGTTGGATTGAAAATAGTAAATGCTATTTAGTGTCCAACACCTTCCCAAATTGGAATAGATTGGAGTAGGCATAGGATATATCACATCTTTAATGTCCAATGCCTGTCCCATAATCGTTTAGATTGGAGGATGAATGATAAATGTAACCAATTTAGAATCTAATTTTTTTTTAATGACATGTTTTAGTGTGATTATTTTTTTAAAAATATATTCTGAAATCTTTTATTTTACTTTTATTTGTATGTAGTCGAAATGCTATTGTTATTGTATTGGTATTGTTGATGATTAGAAATATAAAAAAACAAAAATGTACATGTTTGTAAGCAATAATATATTAATTACATTGTATTTTGTATAACAAAGCCGTCACACATTTGTCTCATTTTGTATGTGTTCAAAGTTTGTTTATCGTATATTTTGACACTTCTATTATACACATTGAATCTAAGAAAAAAAACCTTTTATATCATGGTAATTAAATTAAATATGTATTTTTAGGTTTTTATCAATAAAAGAACATGTAAAATATATTTGCAAAGTATTGTATTGTATGTTGTACAGTTTCAAATTTAATTTTACATTGATTAACAGTTTTTTTAACATTTCTTAAATATTCCATATATATATTTTCAATATCATATTAGCATACTTTTTGTTAGCATGTATCAGATAATTGTATGTATACAAGGTTGCGGTAAGGTGCTGCTGCTCATCGGACCAGGTAAGTTCTTTTTTAAGGATTTATTAAGGGTTTTGAGGTTGGTGGTGGTTTTGGAGGGAGGACAAAAAGGTATTTATAGAGTTGTATGTGGGTTTGTTGTATATTTAGATGTATTCGTTATAGTGTTTTACTAGTTTGTAGTTTGGGTTTTTTACACTATTTCAGTAATGTACTGCTATGTTACATTAAATCATGTTATGTTATTTATATTTTGTTGATTAATTGTTATGTCTATGAATTTATAGGAGTGTTATGTGTTATGCGGGTGGTTTCTCAAATACACTTTTCTGGGTTTTGTCTGCAAATGTTTCATATGGGCATTGGGAGGTTTTTTATAATCCCTAGATTCTTTGGATTGCTTCAAGGGATCTTTATGAGAATCATTATTTTGTGGACTTTTTCAACATTATTTTCCCAATTTTTGGTGGTATACAATTTTTTATTATGTGAATACAGAGAAAGATCTGCAGCTACAGAACATTACATTTTATTTATTGTATTTCTTTGGGGTGGGAAATGTTATTTTATATTGTTTGTCTGCAGCTACAGAACAGTACAGTTTATTTATTGTATTTCTTGGGGGTGGGCAATGTTATTTTATATTGTTTGTATAAACATTATGTGATTGTTATGTGGTATTGTTTGGTTTAAATGTTGCTTTATGTGTTGTAATTAATTTATGTGATGGATTGAGTTCATTTTTCAATTTTCTTCGTTGGTGATGGCTGTATTTAAGGTGCTATTTATTTTACAATATCCTTTTTTCTTTCATTTCTAAGTAATGTACTCCTTTGTTCTCTATGAAGAGTTTGAATTTAATTTGAAGCACTTCATAAATTCTTTTGGTTTGTTTGCTAAGTATAGGGGCAATTTTGCTTACAGATTGGTCCATTCTTAGTTGTTGGTTGCTTTTTTCATTTTGTAATGTGTCAATAAATTTGTACAGTATAGGTAGGGTTCTGCCTAGTGTGGGTTAGAAGGTATTGTGCCAGCCTTCCAGTGCGTTATTTGCTTTAGCTTCCTTTGACTAGGTGCTGTCATAAACATTCTACCATGGCATTTGGAATTTGGGCCAGAGTCTTTGTCCTGAGCGATGCATTCTGCCAACGCATGTGTCTTTCAAATAGTCCATTAGGGGGCTACATTTGTTGTCATTTTGCTGGCAGAAAGGGCTTTCTATTAGTAAATTGTAGTGATTGACTAACTCTATGACAGAGACCTATACTTATTTGTTTTGTTTTTAAAGGCAAATTGGTTGTTTGTAAATATTCTAAACTTACTGTAGATTTTTTGTAGATGTCTTCATATATTTTGAATGAAATGATATTAACAGCTTTGTATGGTTATGTTAAAGTACAGTCATAGAATGGTTTGAATCATGGCTTTCTCAAAGTCTATGATTATTTTTTAGGATTAGTAATTATTTATTAGCGCATATCCCATTGGCTACGCTTTAGTAAATTATGCATAATTGTTAAATGTTCAGGTATGTGTTGGAATCTTCTGCAGGCAGGTGGGGTAATGTTGGATACTTTGTTAGTTCATGCAATTAAACATTTTAAAGTTGATATAGATGGTAGTTGGCCAGTGATGAATTCGGGAAGTTTAGGTAGTATATCTTAAAGGGTTTTGCTAGTGGTTTCCTAGGAGTTAGTGCTCTTATATCCTAAAATGCATCCCTTAGTTCTGTTTCTGTCACATTTGGGGGTAGTTATGCTCTCATGCATGAATTATATCATAATATTTTGTAGTTGCCCTCCCATAGCATGAATTTGAATATTATTTAGCATATTTCCAATTTATATTTTCTGTTGATGCACTTTCTTGGCTGTAGGTGTAGCCCATGTAATTTAGTAAATGCTTTCCTTTCTGAGAAGTGATTTACTTTTTAGTCTCTGTCATTGTATCTGAAGTTAGTGTAATAGTATAACTATATATATTATTTTAAAGTTTGCACATGTGTTATTTGCATTTACAAATATGTAACTACTTCTATTTTGTATACTTTTTATGTTTTGTTTAGATGTCTCACACTGTTTTGCAACTTTTCCGTTAGTGGTGTTCTAGTGTGAAATAGGTGCTTTTTTTTCTGTTGGATGGAAAAAAAATCTTAATTTTCAATATAAAATGTAATTTGCTGTTGGTTTGTAGAAGTTGATGTTGTTAGGTTTAGTTTTGGTCACTATTTGGGTAAGTTTATAGTTTTGAATTAATTTATGTATACCTACTCTTTTATATCTTTTTTTGCTGGTTTGTGATAGTTGCTATTCTCTGCCAGTTTATCACTTTTTTAAGTCGTAATTTTTTTCTTTTAGAAAAACGATGTAAAGAGATAGAAGTTGGAGAGTAATTTTTGAGTGAGTTGGTATTTTATATGTTTAAGTTTCATAACAGTTAAGGGCCTCATTACGATGTTCGTCTAAGTTTCTGCCTCCCCACACCGACTCGGAATCGGGACCCATCGGCTCGCAGTCGGCGGTTCTTCCCAACCAAATACGATGCGACCAAACACTGTTCTATTGGATTCCCATTGACTCCTATGGGAGCCCGTGTTCTGCCCAACAACACAGGCTCTCATGGGGAAATGGAGGATGTGCGGAAAACTCTGCACCCTGTCGCAGGCACCCCATGGTGCCTGCCACACAGTGCAGGGTATTACGGTCCCTTTGGTACCCCCTTAGCCCCCAACCGGAGGCCACATAATGAAGGGAGCCCTGCTAGGGGCCCCAAAAGTCCCTTTCTAACAGGCCAAATCGAAAGGCTGTTGGAAACCAACATCGTAATTGCTCAGCTGGAAACACAGTCGATGCAGGTCTGACCGGCACAGATTCTCCGAGAGCCGGTCGGAACCAATTCGGAAAGACCATGCGGTTTACAAACCGAACTCGGTAGGTCTGATTGTAAACCAATGAGTTGGTCGCAAGGGTTCCGACACAGTCTAGGAGTTTCCGACTGTCAGGAGCGGCTTTCTGCCCAACGTCATAATAAGCCCCTATGTTTTAGTTGAAATATAAGTTTTACGTACTTAGGTCAGTAATTGTTTAAATGTATGTACTGGTGCTGACAGTGAAGCTCCGCTCTGCTACTTCCCTCCTATCTCACAGCCTCTGCCCGGGCACTCTGCATGAGGGACGGAGTTGATTGCAGCGCTCCCTCTCCAATCATTCTACCCTGAGCAACCCACCCTTACTCTCCCAAGATAACCACAAGGTAACCACAAGATAGATGAGGATGAGCCCTAGGAGTCTACGAGGGGAACTTAGGGCTGTGTTTCTCTGCAAGCAGTCAGTAGCAGCACAACTTTTCTTCAAGTTAGCAATTGGCTGAAGTAGGACCGTTTTTCTACATTCTTTCTATACTGTATCTACCACTGCAGCTGGTGCAGATGGCAGACTTTACCGTGCCTGGAAGCGTTTGGCAGCATTGGTTTGTTTGAGCAGAGTTTGAAAGTGCTTGCAAGTACTGTTGCACTACCTTAGGCCTTCACATTTTCTGGATATCGAGGAAGCAAGGTTTCAAGGCACTACAACACTAGTTAGCTGAGATGATGCAATTTTAAGGAGCTATCCTTGCCATGGGACGCTTATATCTCTACTTGCATACCACCCTATGGGACTTCCTGTCACAGGGTGCACTGAGCCCAGATCTTGCCACAGCTGCTTGGGGGAAACTTGGCTATCACACTTAAAGCGCTGCCTGTATCCCTGTAGAGCAGGCGGCTATCCCTGCTGGGGGCCGCTTTTCTTTCTGCCTGCATACCAAGCTGGCTGGACTCTATGTCCCAGGATGCACTGAGCCCACATCTTGGTACAGCTGCTCAGGGGAGGCATGGCCATCGCTCTTATAGAGCTGCTCCCACCCCTGCAGCATGGGATGCTATCCTTACTGGGGGTGCATTTTTCTCCGCCTGCATACCACCCTGGTGGGACTCCCTGTCCCGGGATGCACCGAGCCATCTACCCCCGTCCGCACCTGGCCAAGGCTGGGTTGGGTCACCCCTCTTGGCTGAGGTTTAATAGACTTAAAGGTACTGTGGGCAAACCGGAATACCATAGATATTGGAGGCCTTTACATATATTGTGTATATAATGTATAGTTTTGTTTTGTTCCCCGAGAAATGCGTAGAGGTTGTGCATAAAATGTATTGTTGATACAATGAGGAAAGAAAAGGTAAACACAGTCCCTCTGGCTAATTAAGAATCTACTCGACCCTGTTATTTGAAAGGGGCGGTGGGCGCCATCTCAAAAGAAATAAAGTTGGTAGAACACCGATTGTCATCTTCCTCTCTGCCAATCATCCAGCTTAGCAAGCACCTCTACTTTTTGATTGGGTTTACCTGGTGCTATTGTAGATAATGGTGCCCCTGTGGCTCTTGATTTGCTGTCCTCAAGAGATGTTATAAATCTTGCTGAAGCCACCTTTGTTTCGTCCGTCCAGGAGCTAGCCAACTTAACTAAGGGTAAATCAGTAAAAAAGAAAGCATCGTATGTAAGCACCTAATTAAAGAAACCTCACACCAGACATTTGTCACATTCCCTGCACCGAGATGTTCAGAATTAGGTCTTCAAAACATGGCAACTAGTGATGTTAAGTCCATAATTGCAGATCTTATCTCCAATAAATTGGAGCTAATTTATTCTAGATTGGGGGCAATTAAAGCAAAATTGGATACATTGTCTCCCACTAGTTCACTCTCTAATAGTAAATTTCCTATGTGCAATCATGATATTCCAGCTGTAGGTTCCATGGCTCAACTCAATGTACCCCCAATTCCCCCTGCCTCTTTTCCCCAGGGCAAGGGAGCCTGGGATGGGGTCACTTGACATATACCTGCCCCAGGTAATACGTTGTCACAATCAGGTCAAAATCCTAACAGGGTAACCATATCTATCGCTGTGAGGTACTATTCAGCCAACACGCAGCAGATTTTAACATTGTTACATGTAATTTTTCAAATGTACATACTTGTTGCTTAGGCAATGAATGTAATGATATTGTAACCCACTTTACACACTCAGTATTTGGTGAGGCTCTTCATGAGGTTTTAATGAAATATGGTCTAATTTTTGCCAGTGTTATTGGTAATTCTAATAATGTTTTAGTTCCCACTTTTATAGGGAATCACGCAGGTAGCACAATTGACCATATCTTGCTATCTACTGATTTATCACCCTATTTGATTGGTTACTGGGTTGTTGTATATGTGACCACAGTCCGCTTCGTATTGCCCTGACCCCTATTATCCAGAAACTAAATCAGAAAAAAAGGATAATTTGGAAATAACTGAGAACAAGGGCTTGAAACTCAAATTAAGAATAGTGAATCCAGCTTTATTCATTCAGACCATAGTCACTCACTCTAGGGAAGACAAAGAGACTTATTTAACCGAGGGCTTAGGACCCGAACTGATTCAGGCGCTTTCACAAACATATGTAGATCCATAGCAAATAATCTCAAATCTACTTATGGGAATGTCAAAGGAAGTTCCAGCATGGCATGGACTTTAAAGTCCATGCCATGCTGGAACTGCGGTTGCAAGCACAAACAAGGCACATGTTGTGCCCTCCAGTGTGAATCCACATGGAGTGAGGCTCATGGCCCCCTTTCTTTCCTCACTGTCACTGTTTTCATGGAGGCCTCCATGAATGCAGCATAATACTGCCTCAAGCCCCCCTTGCCATCACAAGTGAACAGCGGTTCCCTGGTAGAGTCGAAGATCTCAGACCACCAATGTCATAATGTGAAGTTCGGAAGATCACCACTGCTGCCCCACCATGACTCAGGTGGTTTGAGGACCGCCAGACTTTGAAATAGGCCCTTAGCCTTTATAGATTTATCAAGCGCATCTAATTTAGTGAACCGTGACAAGTTTTGGGGCATAATGATTGGGATGGGTGTTGAACCGGAACTGGTATTATTGTTATGCAGGCTCCACCAGTATCTCTCAGTAAAGGTGCATTATGATCCATCAGGTAAATGCTCCCCACTTATTGAGTCCAAGCAGAGAGTTAGACATGGTGGTATTTTGGCCCCTTTTCTTTTCCTTATTTATATAAATGATGTAAGTTCTTTTTAAGTTGAGACTGGAAAGGACCTTCCGAAAATGGGGGCAAAGTTGGTGCCCATTTTACTGTATGAGGACAATGCTGTGCTGATCGCCCACACAGCAAACAGCCTCCAATCCCTATTAGATCTTTTCTTCAAATACATGAATGGGCTGGACCTTCAAGTATATTTTTCTAAATCTTTTGTAATGACATGTGGGTGCACAAATACCAGGTCAAAAGCTTATAGCATGGGAGACCATATATCAGTGAAAGAAAAAAATATTTGGGTACCCTTTTTAACAACCTGTTGAGTTGGTCGCCTCTTTTGACGGCAAGACTTCAATCTTTTAATAGAAATTCAGAAGCTATTTTCAGAATTGCCCATAAATTAAAACATAAACCATTAAGTGAAATGTTGGCTGTTTTTTTACAGTAAATATATCTCGGTTGGGAACTACGGTGCTGGTTTTTGGGGCTATTGCAAAGCTGGCCCCCTGGAAATAGCAGCAAATAGCTTTATTAACCACTTCCATGCAGTGGGCGTAATGTTTACATCCTCTGCTGCTGTGCTTCTGTGCCAAGGACGTAACCATTACGTCCTCAGCACAACCATCAGAAATGCCTCTGCTGTAAACAGATCAGTTCATTTCACTTTCACTGCCTACGTGATCCTGGGGCTATCTCAGCCCCCCCAGCATGTAGGCAAACAGGAGATGTATCATTGGAAATGGTACCCTTCCCTAGTGTATACCCTGCATGTGGATCACCACAGGAGGGTGATCTTAAAGAAGGGGTATACCCACTAAGCACCAGGGAGGGGGGAGTGGCCCCTTGGGAAAGGGTTTTTGCTCTCTCCCAACGTTTCTGGCATTATTTAGTCTTTCCGCCCAACCCCAACCTGCTCTCCCCAGGGGGGCAGAAAGCACACAAGACACCAGGGATTTAGTTTTGTTGAAAGTTTAGTGGTGGAGGCTGCCCTAAATGGGCATTATAATGCCCCCACTCCTCCCAAAATTAGCACAGTATTTCTGTCCCTCTGGGGTGCAGATGGGGGTAATATCCCCCAAACTGCCCGTCCGGGCCACAGAAAGCCCACTAGGCACCAGGCCTGATTATTGTAATAAATTGTGGAGTCACCGGGTCTGCACAAATGTCCTACCACCCAGCATTCCCCCAGGTCTCCCGAAAAAAATGGTACCTCATTTGTGTGGTTGGGCCAAGTATCCGCGACTGGGAAGGGCCCCAAAAATACTGTGTGTGATTGTGAATGCTTTGTTGCCGTTACCATGGTGCCCCTGATCCCTTTCTAGGGATTGTTAGTAATCCAAAAGCAATACTTCCATTCCAATAGCACACTGATAAGTGTTCTGCAGGGCTAGCATAATCTGTCTTTCACAATCATCGCTGGTGCATTGCTTCCAGTTCACCTGTGTGATCTGTGGGTGGGAAAGCACACCTTGTAGGGCTACGCCAAAGTTGAAGCTTATGCAACACTATTTGTTAATTGTATTTGTCTATTGTCGGAATGGTTCCATTAAAAGTACCATTCTAATACACACAATTACAAAAGAATATATAAAAGAGTATTGCTACTTTAAATACTTCAAAATGCCTTTCTGGATAAACCCCATGATTGCTAACCTAAACAAATAATGTTCCAGGACTGTCCTTTTGGACATTGGAGGAAAGCGCTGCAGGGTACAAGACAAGAGAGCACATAACTCCTTTGAATTAGTTTGTTTGTTTTTTTAAAACCCTTTTTTAAAAGAAAGTGGTGTAATGAGGCCCCTCTCAAAGAAACCCTGCTGCTGGAGGTTGTGCGCCTACATATCCGGATTGAGGAAGACCTGAGGAAAAGGAGAGTTCATCCCTATCCCAAGTGAGGACCTGGTGCAGGATGACATTTACACGTATCTGAGAACAGTTTTTAGTCCATCAAAGGGGCAATCCCTGGAAACTACACAGGGTTATACCCCCATATATTAAGGCTGTGAAAAGGCCAGTGAACATAGAAAATAGAAGGCAACCATAAAATATATTGCAACAATACTGTACTGCATTCATATGATATGAAATGAACTGTTATTCCTAATCTGAGTGAGGTTCAGGCCCGAATATTTGTCCTGAAGAAGGTGGTCGAGATTTGGCTTAGTCCACTGAAACACGTTGAAGTATTCATGTGCTGAATCTGATTACAAGGGGGTATTCTAGATTAAAAACATTCATTCCATCAGTACCCTTGTTGGTTAAGAAATTACGGATCAGTACCTTTAACAGATGTTATATATAACACTGCTTTTAGGGATCTGCTATTAGACTATTGTTTTCTACCATATGGGCCCGATCCACAGAACTAACTTAAGACAAAATCCTAAACTTACTACCATTTTGGTATTCACAGAAGGCACTTACTCATTTTCGTATTCACAGAAGGCACTTACTCATTTCGGTATTCACAGAAGTTAGGAGTCGTAACTTTAAGACTCCTAAATGCCTTCTGTGAATACTGAAAGTCTTAAAGTTAGGATTTTTCTCAGTTTAGGAGTAGTAAAGTTAGGAGTCCTAACTTTACTACTCCTAAACTGAGAAAAATCCTAACTTTAAGACATTCGGTATTCATAGAAGGCATTTAGGAGTCCTAAAGTTAGGACTCCTAACTTCTGTGAATATCAAAATGTGTAAGTGCCTTCTGTGAATACCAAATGAGTAAGTGCCTTCTGTGGATACCAAAATGGTAGTAAGTTTAGGATTTTGTCTTAAGCTAGTTCTGTGAATCGGGCCCCAATTTTTTGTTTTAACTGATATGGTTTTGTATATGTATTATGAGATTATGATAAAGAAGTTGGGTATCTATA
The DNA here is from genome assembly GCF_964204655.1 of Triturus cristatus. NCBI lineage: Eukaryota > Metazoa > Chordata > Amphibia > Caudata > Salamandridae > Triturus > Triturus cristatus. Next base: position 165,455,113 of record NC_140585.1, read on the forward strand.
CGTGATCTCTATGATATTAAGGATTTATGTACATTTCCCCTCTGGTAGTATGTGCTTAAAACTATAAGACTCTGACTGCACGCAGGAGGGAGGGAATTGAACTGTTGTATGTCACAAGCTATTGATTGTATCCACTGTGTGGCATTCTGATTCCAAGGGGAGTCTTTTATTCTACTGATATGATGACAAAAGCAATGCATATATGCATTAACGTTGTTCGCTTTATCATTGTTTCAAGCACTGATCACCGAGAAACAATTGGCTTGAACAATATCTTTCTCAGAGCTTCTTTCATCTCATTGTTCCTCAGACTGTATATCACCAGGTTCAGAGCAGGAACCAGCACAGCATGAATGACAGCGACCACTTTGATCTTGTCTTCTGATTCTTTTGAATTGGCCATTAATTCCATGATTAGGCAGCTGCCGTAGAAAAGAAAGACACAAGTGAAGTGGGAGATGCAGGTGGAGGTACCTGGTGTCTTCCAGCTGTGGTGCGGATCCTAAGGATTGATTTGATTATGTGGATGTAGGAGACAATGATAACAAGGAGGTAACCTCCCACCATCATGGTGCTTACTACAAAACGAACCAAATCATTTAGGAAAAAGATTGTACATGATAGATTCACAAGCACAGGGTAATCACAAGCAAAGCAATTTATAACATTAGGCCCACAAAAAGATAATTGATATAAACAACCAGCTTGAATCAGAGAGTGCTAAAAGCCTCCTATGTAGGACCCTACAATCAATCGCACACAAAGATGTTTGCTCATATTGACTGTGTATAGCAGTGGTTTGCATATTGCCACATATCAATCGTAGGCCATTACACCCAAGAGAAAGAATTCAGCACCGCCAAAAGAACAAAACACATAGGTTTGGGCTATGCATTCCCAAAAAGGGATTCTCATTTCTCCAGTAAGAAATCCAACCAGCATCTTGGGAGAGATAACAGTGGTCAAGGAAATATCCACAAAGGATAGCTGTGCCAGGAAAATGTACATGGGTGTGTGAAGGTGGGGATAGTACCAAACAATGAACATGATACTGACATTTCCGAGCACCGTGAAAGTGTAGACTGATAGGAACATAAAGAAGAGGAGGGGTTGCAGATGTGGGTCACCCTATCAGGATGAACTCCTTCACAGTGCTTCTGTTTTCAGGCTTCATGGTTATGGACAATGACATCAGTCTATGGAAAAAATCAAATGAGAGATCAAATATATGAACTAATAATGAGTATTGTGTTGTTTGAACACTTGTCCATGTAAACCTTCTTTGAAATCTAGGGTGCATTAGAGAGAGACAGCTTTAGTTCAGTATTTACTGCAGTAAGGTGTCACAGTAAGGTCCATAAAATAGGGTGACTCTCCATAGAAGCAGATAAGGTAGTCAAATATCTCCCTTGAAAAAGCCAGATCATACAACAACATATTAGTTATTCAAATGTCTGATTTTTTATCAGTTTATACTGTAGACGTTGATGGCTCACTTTAAGCCCATTCAATTTTGTCCCAGTTATAATTTAATGGACGATCCCTAAATTTGTCGGATTTGAGAATGGCTGTAATGTGTGGATGTTCCATGAAGATGTCTTAGTGATGAGAGACCTAAAGTCACACTCATAATTGAGAGAAGCTGAAGGTAAGCTGTAAATGAGTGCACAATTCCAAAGAGCAAAGGTACAAGTGGACATTCTTATCCAGGCACCCTAAACATTCATCTATGCCAAAGTTTTCGACCTGTAAAGAAATACAGTTCAGTGACAGTGCCCATTTAAACTCCTGGCAGTGAAATTTGCAGTAACAATTAAGCACTACAGACACAAATAAAAGATAATCAAATCATTTACTTCCACACAGAGCAACAACATCATGCAAAATCAGTAAGGTGGTGTGACTGAATTTCTGCAGCACTATGGGGTATGGCAAAATGCCCACAGAGGAAATAGACTGTTTATTGCCACTAGCAATAAGAGAAACCTAGAAATATCATGTTGACTATTACCCAATGGATGTGGTGCCTAAATGTGCACATCATGGTCACCCACTTCCTATACCTATTCCCCAAGGACTGGCAAATGGACTCTGAGAACTCAAAGGCAATACCACTCAGATCACATACTGTCAAATCATCAATAACTATTCATTATTGTAATATTATTTTACAGTGATGTGCACAATGTGGGAAGAAGGGCTGATTGGTACCAGGTGATGCAGGACTCAATAAGTAGCTGAAGCTCACCACCATGCTTTTGACTCTGGGCTCCATTGCCTAGGCTATAAATTGTATTGACTAACTCCAATCAACCTATAAAATGTAAGCAGGCCACAATACGACTGCAGGAAACACCCTAGTGACATAAAAGGTGAATTTCACATATCGGCTGCTGTGTACATGTGGACCAAAAACATACGTTTCTGGAAAAGAAACACTTATGTCCTATCACTGTCTCCTGACCTGAACCATTGCAGAAGCACCTGCCAAAAGAAAAAATTTGACAAATAAGAAAACCTACTTATAATCAATAACTAAGGGCCTGATTATGATGACGGTGAGACCGCCACCGACAGCCAGTTGGTGGCAGTCTCACCGCCATCATAAACATGTTTTCTGCCCGCCAATTAAGATGGTGGGAGTGGTGGCACTCTGATCCCTACAATGGTGGCAGAGCCTGCCAGGCACCACCGTAGGGATTATGATGTCACTCCCCTCCAGCCGTTTCATGGTGGGTTACCCACTATAAAAAGGCTGGTGGAAAGGGATTCTGGGGGCTAGTAGTGGGCCCCCTTTCCCTCTAGCCCTAAATGTTGGGTTTTGGGGGACACCTATGGTGTCCCCCTACATATTCCTGCACCAGGAAGCATGCACCGCATGGTGCCTGCCACATAGTGCAGGCATATGCACAATGTGCGTTTTTTGGACTGCGGTGTGTGCTGCAGCCAGCAGCACATGCCGCAATACAAAACCACACTTTACAACTGCCTTGAAGGTGGTCACATTGTAATTTGGGGTGCGGGAACGCTGTCAGCTTGTCAGGCAGTCTCATCCCCGATACCAGTGTAATCAGCCCCTAAGTGATCACAATTGTACTTATAAATATTCTCCACCACTGGGTGTTTGTAGTATACATGTGAGAGATTCTAAATATTTTGAATAGTATGCCCCTTAAGCGATTAGCTAAAAATTGCTAGTTTCATTGTGCTGGCAAGTGTGGCTCTTCAATTGTATTTAAAAGTAGGTTTTTCACAGTTTGGCTACAAAAACACTAGACATTTAATTCAAACTTTATTTTTAATATGTATTAAAATACAATATAGTTTTTTTGCTAAATGTATTGTAAAGTGAATTAATTATTTATTTAATTCAGTTCTGATGGGCTCTTCATTCCTGATTATGAATAGCCCTTTGATGAGGAGCAAAATCCTTCTCTGCCCAGGGAAAACAGATTGTTATCTTGGCAAGTGTGTGGAGAGGGAACCTCATGAAAAAATATGCTATCATGTAGCACCAGATGAGGAATTTTCATTTTCTCATGTTCAATCTAAATAGGAACTTTATGAGAAGGTTTTTAAATCAGGAGCACTCTGAGCCAGTTTGCCTCTGCTCTTTTAGAAAAATTCTTCTTCAAGTGAGGTATGGTAGGGGGGAATTCGTATTTCACTAAGGCAACCCCTGAGTTGAGCTAAGTACCTCTAGGCAGAGTGATCCTGCCAGGAACACAAACAGGAATTGCTGACAAAATTGGCAGGTAGTACTGTTGCAATTATTTTGGAATCTGGTTAGATGATTGTAAGAAATTGGGTTAATGGTTGAGGGGAGTGGAAGCCCCCCAAAAGTAAACCACAAAACACTCACTAAATTAACCTGTGCTCAACCTTTCACAGTATAGCAGAAAGCGGCCAGGCTTAAGGCAATATGAAGCACTCAAACAGAAATAAAGTGAAAACACACCACAATAATATACCAAACCAATTTAGAAAAATAGATTAAATGTTTATAAAAATAATGACAGCAGAACAACAAAAAATCCAATCAGTAGAATTGGAGATATTGATATTTAAAGCTTTTAGTAAAAATAGGCCTAAAAGCACAAATTGCCCCTGGTAGTAATCTTGTTGATCCAGACTTGGGCAAGTCACAAGTTCAGGCCAATTGCGATGGAGTGCAACCCGGATACAAGGACCAGGTTTGTCCCACTGATAGACATACCTTATGTTCTTGATGCAAGGCTTTCAATCGCTCGTCATCAGTTCCAATCAGGAGCTGCACAGTGCTGTAATGTCCAATACTGCTTTGAGTTGTGCAGCACTGTGTTGGTTCTAATTAAGAGCTGCGAGGGCTGTATTGCAATGCCCTACATTGAGTTGAGTTGCACTGCGCCACCTACGATGGGACCACCAACCAGGAGCTGTGAGAGACTGCAAAATGAGGTCCTCCATTGAGCTGCACCATGTTGTTTCTGATTTGATGGAACCCACAGCTAGGTGGGAAGTAGTAAACTCTGATACTAGTCAAGGGTCCAGGACCTAGGGGTGCACCTCTTGGGGATCACGATTCACTTCAGGCAGAGGCCAGCAGTAGAGCTCAGGCAAGTCCAATTACAGGTCCAGGAACGATCAGTGTAGCAGGTTAGGTTGTCAGTTGCAGGGAGGCCTCTGAAGTCAGCCAACAGACCATTGGAATCACTGTGGGTAAGCATAGAATATGGCATGCAGGCTCAATCTTCTTTCTCAGACAGCAGCAAGGCAGTCCTTCTTCTGTAACGTTAAGAGGATCACTTCTTCTGAGTGACTCTGGAGATCCAATATCTACACCTGGTGCCAGACCTTGTATGGGGTGAGTTCCTGTCCTCCCCTCACATCTGGTTCTGGAAAGCCGTTCCCAATATTAAGGCACTAAACTGGGGTGGCATAAGAAAGGTGCAGGCCTTTGAAGTGTAAATGGGGCTGGTTGCAGCTCCTCCCCAGTCATCTTGTCAGGATGGCTAATCCTGTTGTCCACACCTAAGCTCCCTTTGTGTTGCTGTCTGGAAGCAATACAAAAACCCCACCAGCAGAGCTGTTCACAGTCATGTGACCCAGGATCCTGGCAGAAGGAAGAAGGCACAAATGGTTGAGACTAAAAAATAATAACTTACCACTACAGATGATTTTAAATTACAATTCATTTGATGCTAATAGCATATCTCAGTCTCCCCAATCCAAAGATACCATGTATTAAATGTAGTAAGGTAACCCAGTGTTAGTCAATGGGAAAGAGAGGCCTTATATCAATGAAAAACAACCATAGGAGTGACTCAAGCATATTAAAAAGGAAGATTTATGCCTTGTAAAATGTTCATTTTGCCAGGTCAACATAGCAGGTTAAAATTGCAAAACATGCTGCAGTAGAAGACTGCAGACATGTTTTAATAGGCTACTTCAGGAGGAGACAGAAGTAGTTCTGCTTGGGATAAGTGCAAAAATATCGAGCACACAAATATTGTGTCAAACATACCATTCATATAAATATAGTTTTTATATACTTTTAAAGGTAAGTAGAAAAATATTGAATAAAAAATATTGTTTACAGTTGACCTTGCCTGGTAGGTCGCCCCCCCCCCCCGCTGCAGCTCCGCCTGCGTTCCTGCTGCCGCTGCTGAAGTCGAGGCCCTCCACCACCCGCAGGCTACCACCTGCGCCTCATCCCTGGTGGCCAGTGGTGGCCTTAGGTTGTATCTGCTCTCTGTTGTGCCTGTATTCTGTCTGCCCGTCTCTCTTCTGTACTCCTCTGCCCTCCCTCTGTACACCCGATCCTCTTCTGTATCCCCCTGCTCCCCGCTCGCCGCTGTGACCTCTTTTACTTCTGTGCCCCACCTGCCCAGTTTTCTCCCTCTGTCCCTCGTCTGCCTCCCACCCCTGCTGCAACCTTTCTGCTCTGTGCCCCCAGACCAACTGTCCGGCTGCTGCTGTGCCCCCCTTTCTGCTTCTGTACTCCTTTTGTCTTGTTTTCCTACCTTGCGACCGCTTCGCTTCACTGCTCCCGTCCCCGCCGCTGCATCCCCGGTGGCCGCGCCCCCTTCATGCCCATTCACTGCCCCTGCCACCCACCTCCCACCTCCCACCTCCCAGCTGCTCCTCCCTCCCCACCTCCCCATATATGGTGGCCGCTGCACGGTGAGGAGAGCGACCCTTGACCTTGCCTGGTAGGTTGCTCCTGAAGTCGCGCCTAAGGCAAGCCAGACTGCACCCGTCCGTGCCTGGACCACGTCCAGCACCAGAACCCCTGGCCCCTGCACCAGCCATGAAGACCGCCTCCGTTATGACGCCCACACCCTCGTCGCTCTCAACCCAGGAAGGACCCACACCTGCTGCAAGGCTGCTCCAAAGCGCACCCACTGTCCCTTCGCCTGCCGGAACTTCAGCTTCTCCTGCCTCGAAGGCTCCGACACACCCGCCACGACGGAACCTAACCAGCTCAGATGCATCCTGATCAACACCCACTCCGCACGCAAACATGCCGTCGAGCTCTGGGACCTACTCGACACCGCATCCCCGGACGTCGCCTTCCTAACCGAGACCTGGATGAACGAAGCCTCCTCTCCAGACATCGCCATAGCCATCCCCGACGGATACAAGATTACCCGCAGAGCCTGCACCAACGGAGCCGGAGGAGGAATTGCCATCGTCCACAAGAACACCATCAGGGTCTCAACAAACACCAATGACACTCTCAGCACCGCCAAACATATGCACTTCCAGATCCACACGGACCCCAAGACCACCCTAAGAGGCACCCTCATCTACAGACTGGCCAGACCCCGACCACAATTCTGCGACTCCATCGCCGACTTCATCAGCACTCACGCGCTGACCTCCACCGACTACATCCTCCTCAGAGACCTGAACTATCATCTGGAGAACAGCAACGACAGCAACTCTTCCACCCTGATCGCCAACCTCAGACTAAAACAGCTCGTCACGACGCCGACCCACATCGCCGGTCACACGCTCAATGCCATCTTCTCCTCAAGCCCCCACGTCGCCTTCAGCCACGCCTCCGAACTCACCTGGACCGACCACCACTGCATCCACTTCACTTTCCGAAAACCCCTCACACACCACCGCATCCTACAGATCCCCAGCCGCTGCTGGGGCAAAGTCACTGAAGAACAACTACAGACAAACCTCGCACTCAACCCACCAACCAACCCCACAAACCCCGACGATGGTGCACGCATCCTCAGACGCTGGATGGACGACTGTGCCAACACCTATGCCCCGCTGAAAAGGCCAACCAACAGAGACACCAGCAAGAGAGCCAGCTGGTTTACCCCAGAACTCCTAGCATCAAAGAGCACCTGTCGGAAATTGGAGAACAAATGGCACAACAAGAAGACGCCGGACAGCCGTGCTGCCCACAACAACGCCATCCACAACCACCACCACCTCATCAGGACCACCAAAAGGACATCCTTCAAAGACTGCCTCGACAACAACGCACACAACAGCAAGGAGCTCTTCAACATCGTGAAGGAACTCTCCAACCCCAGCGCCAATGACATTCCGCCATCGCAAGCCCTGTGCGACTCCCTCGCCACCTTCTTTCACCGCAAAAGCACCGACATCCATGACAGCTTCAACCCCCGGACGACCCCTACAGGCCTCGACACGCCGAACCCACCGCACCCCATAGACCACGACTCCCTGACAACCTGGGCCAAAGTGAGCATTGAGGACACAATCAAGACCATGGGCACAATCCACTCCGGCTCCCCGTCCGACCCTCTTCCACACCACATCTTCAACAAAGCCGGCAGCTCCATCGCACACCACCTGTGCAATGTCATCAACCTCTCCGAGACCACTACCTTCCCTGAGAGCTGGAAGCACCCAGAGATCAACGCCCTATTGAAGAAACCCAAGGCGGATCCGAGCGACCTCAAGAGCTTCCGGCCCATCTCCCTGCTTCCGTTCCCAGCAAAGGTCATCGAGAAGATAGTTAACATCCAGCTCACCCATCACCACGAAGACAACGGCATCCTGGACCCCTACCAATCAGGATTCCGCAGCAACCACAGCACCGAGACCGCCCTCATCGCCGCCACAGACGACATCAGGATCCTGCTAGACAACGGCGAGACAGTGGATCTCATCCTCCTGGACCTCTCTGCCGCCTTCAACACTGTCTGCCACCGCACACTATGCACGTGCCTCCACGACGCAGGGATCCAAGACAAGGCCCTGGACTGGACCACCTCCTTCCTCTCCGGCAGAACTCAGAGAGTCTGCCTCCCCCCGTTCCGGTCCGAAGCTTCCGAGATCCTCTGCGGTGTCCCGCAGGGATCCTCCCTCAGCCCGACGCTGTTCAACGTCTACATGGCACCGCACGCATCGCCCGACAGCACGACCTCAACATAATCTCCTATGCCGACGACACGCAGCTGATCCTATCCCACACCAAGGACCCCCTCACTGTCAAATCCAACCTCCACCAGGGAATGAAGGCTGACGCCGACTGGATGGAGGAAAGCCGACTTAAGCTGAACACAGACAAGACGGAGATCCTCATCCTCGGGCCCAACCCCTCAGCATGGGATGACTACTGGTGGCCCGCATCACTGGGGACACCCCCGGCTCCCACCAACCACGCACGCAACATGGGAGTCATGCTCAACTCGAAACTCACCATGACCAAACAAGTCAACGCTGTCTCGTCTACCTGCTTCAACACCCTCCGCATGCTCTGCAAGATCTACAGATGGATCCCGACAGACAAGAGGAAAACAGTCACCCAGGCCCTAGTCTGCAGCAGACTCGACTACGGAAATGCCCTCTACGCCGGAGCCCCGACCAAGCTCATCAACAGACTGCAAAGAACGCCTCTCCATGCCTGATCCTCGACGTCCCGTGCCGTGACCACATCACCCCCCACCTGAGAAACCTGCACTGGCTCCCCATTGACAGAAGAATCTCCTTCAAGCTCCTGATCCACGCACACAAGGCACTCCACAAAACCGGCCCAGCCTATCTCAACAGTCGACTCTCCTTCTACGTACCCAACAGGAAACTCCGCTCTGCCGACCATGCCCTTGCCACGGTCCCTCGCATCCGTAGAACCACATCCGGAGGCAGGTCCTTCTCCCACAGCGCCGCCAAGACCTGGAACACCCTCCCCCTCAACCTACGAGAAACTGAAGATCTGCTGAACTTCAGGAGACGACTCAAGACCTGGCTTTTTGACCAGTAGCAGCAGCACCCCCCCTCCCTCAGTGCCTTGAAACCCTTGTGGGTAAGTAGTGCGCTTTACAAATTAACTGATTGATTGACACACTAATGTTGTAAAACATATGACAAAAATATTGTTTGTTTGCATAAATACACAGTTTCAAATAGTAAAACTTAAGTATTTTAATACAAAATAAAATTAAGTAATATTTTCATTTAAAACATTTGGGGGGAAAAAGGGATCCTTAAGTAAACATACACACACAGAGTCATGTGTGTAAATTTATATATACATATCCATAGGAAACAACTATTATTACATTATATTCGTTTTTCTGATTTTTTATTTTTTCAAATATAGGTAGCATATATACATATATATATTTAAACATGTTTAGGTATGTATATATTTAAACATATATACATACCTAAATATTTAGAAATTAAAAAAAATAAAAATATTATAAACATATATTCACAAAGAATATTTATTGAAAAAATACAAATGCATACACATACATACATATATACAAATAATTTAAAATAAAAAAGAATAATAATACAGATAATTAAAGAACATTAAAACAATGCTAAAGCATATCAAAATATACACATACTATTTATACTCCAGCCTGTGCAAAAATAAGGAAAGCGTTGGACTATGAAGGGGTAAAATGTGCTATTGCCACTACAGTCTGCTCAACAGTAGGGAAAGTATTTCAGTTCAAGCACATAGCATATTTTAATAACTATATCAATTATCAACAAATATAAAACTACTATTATAAAAATGTAAACTACTAAGGTGCTGATTCCGATCCGTCAAAAAAAATTACCGTCCGACTCGCATCCGTATTTTTTTACGTACGAATCGCAGAAGTCCCGTACAAACGGCGAAGTACGATTCGTCCGTGTAAAATCCATACGAATGACTTCGGGAAAAGTCTACGACACGTCCCCGGACATTTTTACAAACAAATTGTAAAAGTGAAGTCCGAGCGCGCAAGTACTATCCGTACCGGCCGTCCGAAAACACAAGCGCATGGGAAAGGCTCTGTACGGATCGAGCGCCGTACCACTCGTATCCAGGTAAACTTGTGCCCGGGATACGAGTCGTACAGCCCCCCTCCGTCCCACATGTCTGCCCCGTACCCCCCATGTCCGCACTGTACCCCAGCCCCGTACGTGTACGCACCGTACCCCACCACCGTACCCCAGCCCCGTACATGTACGCGCCGTACCCCATCACCATACCCCAGCCCCTAACTTGTACGCAGCGTACCCCACCACCGCCCCCAGCCCCTTACTTGTATGCACCATATCCCGCCACCGTACCCCAGCCACGTACTTGGAGTCACCGTACCCCACCACCATACCCCACCACCATACCCCAGCCCCGTACATGTATGCACCATACCCCACCACCCTACCCCAGCCCCTTACTTGTATGCACCGTACCCCAACATTGTCCCTCAGCCCCATACTTGTACGCACCATACCCCACCACTGTACACCAGCCGCATACTTGGATGCACTGTACCCCACCACCGTACCCCAGCCCCGTACATGTATGCACCGTACCCCACCACCCTATCCCAGCCCCTAACTTGTACGCACCGTACCCCACCACCGTCCCCCAGCCCCTTACTTGTACGCACCGTACCCCGCCACCATACCCCAGCCGCGTACTTGGAGGCACCGTACCCCACCACCGTACCCCACCACCGTACCCCAGCCCCATACGTGTATGCACCATACCCCACCACTGTACCCCAGCCGCATACTTGGATGCACCTTACCCCACCACTGTACCCCACCACCCTACCCCAGCTGCATACTTGGACGCACCGTACCCCACAACCGTACCCCAGCATCCCGTATGTAAGAACCGTACAACAACATTGCATATGTGAGCACTGTACAACAACATGGCGTATGTACGCACGTTACATACGCTAAACCAACTCGTACAGAACCAGGACACTGCAAAACAGCACAAGGAGGGTCAAATCGAATCGCACAACACCACAAAACACATCTACAGTACTAAAAACATCTAATAGACTGACCTGGCACATCCAAACAGGCAAACAGAGGCCCAAACTCACAACCACCTCTTATAACACACCCACCAAAATTTCAAACCCAGCCACACCCATAAATGGACCAATAAAAAGGGCCCACACTCACAAACCATGAGCCTTTGCAACAGACTCACTGCTGACAGACACCACACACAAACAACTACACCCATACACCTTAACCCCTTCAGCGCGGTGCGGATTACCTCGCCGTGCTGAAGGTTCGTTGCGCGGGCGGGGCCATGACGGAGCAGTTCCATCATGTGCACAGCGCGACCGACACGCATGACGGAACCGCTCCGTCACACGCATCGAAGGGGTTAACTATCAAAACATCACACAACCTCCTTCACACATACCCCCTCTACACATTCACACACACACCTACACATTCACACCCACACACCCACAACCATCCACACCCACACCCCACACCATGCCCACAGACAAGAATCCAAAGTTCACAAGGGAGGAGCTGGACATCCTTGTCAACGAGTCATCAGAGTCGAGCCACAGCTCTTTGGAACATTGATCAGACAGACCAGCATAGCTGAAAAATCACGCCTGTGGCAGAGTATCGTCAATTGGGTGAATGCTGTTGCGCCCATCAGAAGGACCAGGAATGAATGCCAAGCCAGGTGGTACGATCTGCGCAGGGCAGTCAAGCACAAAATGAATGAGGACTACGCCCAGAGTAACATCACAGGAGGTGGGCTGCCCCGCAGACCGGTACATTACCATCCCTGGGAGGAGAAGGTGATGGCCCTGCTTCCGCCGGTGGGAGTGCACGGAGTCGAAGGAGTTGCCGAGCCTGGTGAGTACACAAACAACTTACGTAACATGGGGCTAATGGCATCCACACCCCAACTACACCAAATGCACACACCTACCCCCAAGCCCTCACCGGACACAACCACACTCAAAAACAACGCTCATGCCACTAACATGTGTATGCCCTTTTCACAAAGCAAGGCCATGCCATGTCCCAGCCTACACAAACCACAAACCCAAGACTGGATGTCCGGGATGCTGGGCGGGTGGGGATCACTAAACATATTGTACAACTCAGAAACAGACACCATTGCCCTCAGCCCATATGGCCCAGGTACATACCCATGCACCATGCGCAATGCACAGGGACTGGCAAAGTACTGACAAGGTAGCTGACACTTGGCCCTGCTGTAGCCAGGACAAGGCCATCCTGTGACAACTGCAAACACAACCAGCTCAGATATCTAGGACAGGAACACACACTCACTGACATGGCAGCATGCTCCATGGGGGGACAGATACATCACTTGGGAGACCCACTGCCAAATCACACTACACCCACCAGCAGGCACCGTCAATCAATCAACAATCAATCATGGTACTTGTAAGGCGCGCTACTTACCTGTGAGGGTCTCAAGGTGCTGAAGGGCGGGGGAGGTTCCACTACTGCTCGAAGAGCCAGGTCTTGAGGAGTCATCTGAAGGCAAGTAGGTCTTGGGTCAGTCGTAGATGGGTTGGGAGGGTGTTCCAGGTCTTGGCGGCGAGGTAGGAGAAGGATCTCCTGCAGGCGGTCGTACGTTGGATGCAGGGGATAGCAGCGAGGGCCAGGCTGCCAGAGCGGAGCTGGCGGGTGGGGTTGTAGAAGCTGAGTCTGATGTTCAGGTAGGCTTGTCCGGCGTTGTGGAGTGCCTTGTGTGAATGGTTGAGGAGCTTGAAGGTGATCCTCTTGTCGATGTGGAGCCAGTGCAGGTCACTTAGGAGTGGGGTGATGTGGCTGTGGCGGGGGGTGTTGTCGATCAGTCGTGCGGAGGCTTTTTGGAAGCGTTGTATCCGCCGTTGGTGTTTGGATGGGAGTCCTGCGTAGAGTGCATTGCCGTAGTCCAGTCAGCTGCTGACGAGGGTCTGTGTCACTGTTCTACTTGTTTCGGTCGGAATCCACCAGTCGATCCGGCGGAGCGTGCGCAGGGTGTCGTAGCAGGAGGAGGAGACGGCGTTGACATGCTTGGACATGGAGAGGGAGGATGCGTGGATCAATCCTAGGTTGCGTGCATGGTGGGTGGGTGTTGGTGCTGTCCCCAGAGCGATCAGCCACCAGGAGTCATCCCAGGCTGAGGATGTGGGTCCCAGGATGAGGACCTCCGTCTTGTCCGAGTTCGGTTTCAGATGGCCGCTCCGCATCCAGTCGGCGATGGACCTCAGCCCTTGTGGATGTATTTTTTGACTCTGTGAGGGTTCTTGGTGAGGGAGAGGATGAGCTGAGTGTCGTTGGCGTAGGAGATGGTTTTGAGGTGGTGGGGGCGGGCCACTTGTGTGAAGGGGGCCATGTGGATGTTGAACAGTATCGGGCTGAGGGATGATCACTCACCCCTTACACAAGCACACACCCCCGGGGCAGCCAATGGAGTTACCCACTCTCACAATGGACATGTGACACCACAAGATCAAGCCACAGCCAAAGAAGCATCCAAGCCCAAATTTGACATGTCAAACACCGTGGAGAACATTTAAATCAGTCCCCTGCAACATACCCATCCACAAGTGAACATTGATGTGAATGCTAGGCACATACAACTACCTGGAGGAACTGTGGCAAATAGAATATGTGTGAAACATGGATGTCGCATTAAACAGCATTAACATTGTCTCTCTCTCACACACAGGGCAACGTCATGGATCTCCCCCCAACAATGGGGGAGAAGAACCACAGTCCCAGGCTCGGGAGGAACCTGATCCCAGTGGCAGCGACACCTCACAACACTCTGCGGATGACCCCAACCCACCTGGCCCCTCTGGTGTCCAAGCCCCTGCAGCACCTGCTTCAGGTACATCTGTGCCAACCACCATTCCTGTCACATCCCAGGAGACACCAAGGAGCCCTGCCCACACTGAACAACTGAGCCAGTCTGACCTGGAGGGACAAGGTTCGCCAGGCACCCAGGAGGAAGCAGCCAACACCGACACTGCTATCCCTCAGGGGTCCCGTAGACCCGATGTGCCCACAACGGCAGGCCAGGACCGTGTGGGCAGGGGTGGTGGGAGTGGAGGCAGGCGGAGGCGAGAACCTGACCAGCCAGCTGAAGGGACCGGTATATCACACGTCCGCAACATCATGGAGGCATACCGGCGTGACACCAGGGCCATCAGTCAGGTAGTGGCGATCCTCACAGACATTAAGAATCAGCAGACCGAGCAACACGCCAGTCAACAACAACACCAAGGACGGATGGAGGCAAGACTGGCTGAGCTCGTGGCGGTGCAAAGGGACATAAGCCATTCACTCTGTTGTATCGCCGACAACATGGGCAACCCTCCCTGTGACACCAGGCGCAGACCAGCACCAGCCACAGGGAGGGAGGAGGAGGAGGAGGATTCGTCCGACGTTGCGTCCCAAACATCGTCAAGGCCTGCATCTGAGGGTCCCCAGAGGAAGGTGGGTTGTCCACGGAAAAGACCGTGAGAGGCAGCAGACCATCCACATCTCCCAGGTCACCTGGACTGGCACCTTGCCTTCATGCGCAACAGCAGCACATCATTCACTGACATTCTCTGCCACATGGACTTGATGGTCACAGTCTGACCAATGATGACCAACACTGTGGTCTTGACTCTGATGCATTCATATGCCAAGGATAGCATCTCCCCCTGTGAACTTTGGATTCTATGCACCCGTAAGAGCACCTTATGTCATCTACCAAAACACGCACCCCACCGAGAATAAAACAATTTTTTTTATCATGAGATGTTGCTGTCATTTTGCATTAGTCCACAACATACGTGTGTGTTAAGGTCAAACTATGCCTCAGTGTGAAACCAACTTCAGCCATCCATACCCTGGGATCTGAGTCTGGTACAGGACACACATGGGTCACAATGTATCATCCAGTACAGCCTGGGAGCCCAATACTCACCCGTGATGGCCTCAAGCTGCTGAGTGGGGTCTTGAAGTACTGTGCGCACACACCAATCAGGAAGACGATGATGAAGGGCTACAGGTCATGGCTCATGTGGAGGTTCCCGGGGAGTGAGTCCCAGGTATGTTTGGCCAGGTGGGAGACTCATCTCCTTCATGCTGGAGTGTTGTGGATGTGAAGAATGGTGGCCAGGCCAAGTTCGGATGCATTGAGTTGGGCCAACGGGGTCTTGGATGACAGACGTACAAGGTTGGTATTGGGCTCTGGGGTTGTTGACTGCCTCCTGAGCGTGTGTGAGGATTGCGAAGGTCATCCTGCAGCACACAGTGATCCCTTGCAGCTATCTCAGGTGGACGGTGATGTTGATGGGCCGCGGGATGTTGAAGCTGAGTTGTGCAAATGCACCCTGGATGTGGACAATTTTCCCGTGAGTTAGGATGTACTTGCTCCGTAGAGGGCGGGGCAGTAGTTGACACGGCTGGTGTCGTGGACCTGGGGGATGGTCTGTCTTTCCTTGGAGTGGATCTATCAGAGGATCATGTGCATCATGCAGAGGGTGCTGCAGCATGAGGTACAGATGATGATGATTTGCATGGCAAATGTGAGTGACAAATACATGATGCACAACATCTTGTGTGCGTGGCCACTGGGTGCTTGTGTAGGGCCCCTGCGGGTGGGACACAAGGAGTTGAGCCAGCTGTAAGGGGACAATCCTCCGATGCTTACCTCAGTCCTGTACAAGTTCAGCCTCAGGTGGCTGATGGTCAGCCATTCATTCACGGACCTCATGCCTTCTTGAACGTTGGAACTGGCAATGGCTGGGTCTTTGGTGAGGGTGAGGAGCACCTGGGTGTCAATGGCAACATGATGATGAGGTTGTGTGGGCATGTGATGGTGGAGAGGGGGGTCCTGGACACATTGAAGATTGACACGCTGAGAGATGAGCCCTGGGCCATGTGCCAGATGACACCACAATACCACATGCTGAAGGCCTGAGTCCCACTCCCATGGCCTTGCTGGTGTACGGAGCCGGTGTGGAGCAGGAGGGACATGATCTGGTTGGTGTGAAAGGGCCTGGAAGGAGAGGCAGCGCTGTGTAGGCAGTTGGAGTTGCACACTCAGCATGCAAAGGTGTCATGTGTGCGCTTAGGGTATGGCTGAGAGCAGGCGGTTGAGTTTCGGATAGACATTGCTTGGAGGGTGGCTACAACATCAGACTGTAGTGTGATGTGGGTCATGCAAGGACATGAGGGTCATGCAATGTGCACGTTGCATGTGCTGACGGTCCTGCCTTTGGAACCGCGTGTACCCAACAGTGGCACAGACAAGGTCATGACAGCCAAATGAATGGCTGGAGGTAGGCAGGGAGGAGCATCTTTGAGGCATGTGTGTTGCGGAATCCCGCCACTTGGTGGGCCCTTGCTGCAGGGGCCGCAGCAGCAGGCGGCATGTCCTTGAAACTATGCCAAAAGTAGCACACAAAGACAAGGATGTCAGAAAGGACAAATGCAACAGGCGTAAGTAAAGGAAGGAGTGTCTGGTTACCCATGGAACACCCAGAGAAAATGGATGCACAATTACCAAAGATGACTGACACAGGATCAGGAAACAGAAGGCCGAGCCGCGCACAGGAGACACACCCTCAGCAGGCGTTGACGGCCCGTCGTGGGGACCAAATGCCCAAATACATACACAACCATGGACTTCATGCACAATCGAAATTCTGACCCATGAAGACCTGCATGCATGTAGCTAAACTACACATAGACTCATATGCAAAATCTTTGACAACTATGCCAGAGATGCCGCATGCAAAGTGGCAAGAGACCTGCATTGACAGAGATGAGGAAACTTGGAGGGTGAGGAACCCCTTTATTACTCAGGCTCATACTAAGGGAAAAGCATCAATATGAACAGACACACAGGTCATTTGGCTGAACATGTGGGACCTACACTGGACACCCCCTTCAAAACACAGATGTAGTAAATCCAAATGGCCTGGCACACAAGTTAAGGCGATGAGCCAAACACCCCCTTCTGCACACGGAGAGGCTGCAATTCCCCATTGAGCCTGTTATGGGGATGTCCCACACCATTTCCACCCGTAGCATCCCGTAAGTCTCTGAGGGAAGTTATACACACATTGATGCCTTCATTAGAATCCACAAACCATTAGAGATGACTGTCACGAAGGTACACTATCAATTCATGGGAGTCATGCTACATGTCATGTGCCCCATGGTGAGTCGACATGTATGCATGGTAACCCAACATGCACAGGAGCAGTCCCCACTCATTCCAAACACCTAACATCCCCAAAATGCCTTGCTGCAATCCTCACCCAAAATGACTTTTCCACATGTCCGTGCATGGAACGCTGATTCAGCACACGTTGCAATACTCATGAGGAATAGCAGGAGGCCAACGATGACACGACCAGACAACATGCGCAAGAACCTGTGGATGACAGACACACAAGCAGTCAGCTAAAAGATTGTTATCCGCAGACATGGTCATTTACTCTACAGGAATCATGTTGTCACCATGCGATTAGAAAAATTAGGGTCACAGCTAAAATGATTGGCATGATATCATCACTCGAGTGACACATCAGAACACACATCTAAGTCACTTAGCATACAGTCAGCTGGACACGCACATTGCAACACATGCCACACAAGGCTCCAAGCGTGCACACTCAGACCCAGTGACTCACCATTATGAGAAGAAGTTACGTATGAGCTGACTCCGGACATCCTCCTCCTCCTCCTCCACCTCCTCACTTGCCTCGTGACCAAGCCCTTCTTCCACCACGGGTGGATGTTCCTACTCATGCTGCTCCAGGATGAGTGGCACTGCCTTCTCCACTGCCATGTTGTGCAGCATGCAGCACATGAGGAAGATTTTGCAGACCTTCACCGGTGCATATGGGAGGGACCCGCCTGTCTTGTGAAGGCACCGTAATCGGCTCTTCAGGAGGCCAAACGTCCTCTCAATCTTCACCTGGTCTGCCCGTGTGCATCATTGTAACGGTGATCTGCAGCTGATCTTGGGTTGCGTAGAGGTGTCATCAGCCATGGCATGTTGGGATAGCCAGAGTCCCCTACATGGAAATATTATGTAAAAAAGTGGGTCAGGAGATGCCATAAGATACAAAGATACCGCAAAACACAGGACAAACAGAGTATACCCACCAACAAGACATGCTCGTTCGTTGTGCAGCCGCAGCATCATTTCTGGCACCATGCTACCCCTCATGATGTAGGCATTGTGTGCTGACCCTGGAAAACGTGCAAAGACATGGGAAATCAGCATGTTAGCAAGACACACCACAAGGGCATTTATAGAGTGGTAATGTTTACGGTTGCGATAGGCGACCTCCTGTGCCTGTGGTGGTACAAAAGCCACATGTGTCCCATCAATGGACCCAATGACATGGGGCATCACTCCCAGGGCATAGAAATCACCCTTTACACCTGTCAACTCCTCAGGAGTGGGAAAATGGATGAATTCATCCAGGTGCTCCAACATGGCTGCCAAAACATCATGCAGGACATGGCTGAACATCGTCTGGGACATGCCACCAACATCAGCTATGGTGAATTGAAACGTACCTGTGGCAAAAAATGTAGGGCTGCCATCACCTTCATCTTGGGGGTCAGGGCAGTAGGATATCTGTGTCGCGGTTGGAGGTGTGGTGCCAGCCTGTTTGTCAGGTCCTCAATCAACTGTTGGGTGAATCTGTAACGGCATATGCAGTCACGTTCCCTCATGGCACCCAAGTCTGGCATTGGTCCTGGGACAGGCGGTGCCCTGCAGAAATTGGGAATAAATAACGAAGAGTGAGAACATAACAACATCAATGTCAATGAACTGAGCACATGCTCAACTGCTAATACACATCTGCTAAATACAGAGTCTGGTCCGTGCAATACATCCAGGACACGTATGCCTGCCAGGTGATACTCCTACGAAAAGCCAGCTACACCCGTTGGTTGGCAAGTGTGCATTACATGCCCTGAAACGAGCTGTGGGCCAGTGTCAGTGAATAGCCAGAGAAATCACAAGAGTGACATACATCCACATTTCAGCATTTTCAGGATGTCATCTCATACAGACAGCTGACGGCAAGCTAGATGCACAGATCACATGGAATGTCAAATGTACAGATCACACACATTGCGATGCAGGGGTACACGTGAAAACAGAAAACACAGACATTGAGACGACGCAGATATGTCCTCATGTCAAAATATCAAGTTCGATGCATACAGACACATGTTACGTGGAAATCCACATGTGGCATGGTGTGTGTAGATGTGTGCCATGCCCATCTAGACACAGACACATGTTGAATGCAGTAACAGCAGATGCAGTTGAACAGCAAGCTCATGGGAACACATGACACAGACATGACATAGTCACATTGCTGCACGCTGGTCGTTAAATGTCAGTTGTTAGTGTCCCTGTCCCTGGCATCAGGGGACATTTGCGGGTGGTGGTGACTCTGCCATACCAGTGATGCTGTGCTTGACACATTTGTACTACATGCACACATGTGCAAAGTGTGAAGGGGAAGTGTGCCACATAGTGCCCCATCACACATGACATGTGTACACAAGTCATCACACATCAATTGTGCAAATACATGAGGAGACATGTGCAATATCACTGCCTGACACACCTAGGCCCTGCACATGTAGGACAGCAATGACAATGACTTGATGTACATCCTTCTGCGGGTCTGAGACCTCCATTCCTTTTGTGTGCGCATCCTATCAACAGTGTAAGCGTGTGAAACGCACCGTACACACGCTCTGAGGGCGTGTGTATGGTCCGTATCACTAGAGTTGTGTGCCCATAGGAGCACTCGTGGTACGGACCATACACACGTATGTGTACTACCAGTGCCTACACGTACGTGTAGGCACTGGTAGTACACGTATACTACCAGTGCCTACACGTACATGTACTACCAGTGCCTACACGTACATGTCCGCAATGGTAGTACACATACGGGTACGTGTACTCCCAGTGCCTACACGTACGTGTACTCACAGTGCCTACACGTATGTGTACTCCAGTGCCTACACGTACGTGTAGGCACTGGGAGTACACGTACGTGTAGGCACTGGTAGTACACGTACGGGTACGTGTACTACCATTGCGGACACGTACGTGTAGGCACTGGTAGTACACGTACGGGTACGTGTACTACCAGTGCCTACACATACGTGTAGGCACTGGTAGTACATGTACGTGTAGGCACTGGTAGTACACGTACCCGTACGTGTACTACCATTGTGGACACGTACGTGTAGGCACTGGTGGTACACGTACAGGTACGTGTACTACCAGTGCCTACACGTACGTGTAGGCACTGGTAGTACACATACGTGTAGGCACTGGTAGTACACGTACCCGTACATGTACTACCATTGCGGACACGTACGTGTAGGCACTGGTAGTACACGTACGTGTAGGCACTGGTAGTACACGTACCCGTACGTGTACTACCATTGCGGACACGTATGTGTAGGCACTGGTAGTACACGTATGGGTACGTGTACTATCAGTGCCTACACATACGTGTAGGCACTGGTAGTACACGTACGTGTAGGCACTAGTAGTAAACGCACCGTACCTGTGTGTGGATTTGAAAATTACATAGGGGACACATAAGGGACAAGTATTAGGCACTAAATGCATGCTGGTTGTCATGGATACAGAGTTTTCAGTTCAAATTTTCCATCAGGTGGCCTGGAAAAGTCAGTTGGCCACAAAATACAATGTTTCATAGTGGTTGTTGACTTCAAATGATGCTGAATTTTTTAACGATGCAAATGCTGTCACTGGTGTATGTGGAAAGGGATTGGAGCAAACGTAAGATGCGAATGAATCTGACCAATCACTATGACAGATATAAGTTAGCCAGAATCCATGAGAGGGCACTTTCCTGCACAAGTTTCCTGTCGACAACACTGCTGCTGTCTGTGCTTCCTCTGGCACCAAGTCAAGGTCTGTGGAGAGTGCCCAGCCATTCATCCAGGAGGAGAATGAGGCATTGCTGGATGTCATCCTCCCACAGTACCCCAGCCTGTATGGGAGACCAGGGGAGCAGGTGAGTGCTGACTCCACTAGCTTTGACTGTGCACCTTTTTTGTGACTGTCACTTCTGGCATTGTGTCCAGGTGTGACAGACATGCAATCTTGTTTAGAGTGGGTCCCAGGGGGGGGAATGGCTCATGTCTCCCATGCAGAGCATGATGTAGTTCATGTGTGCACTCCTCACTTGCATTGTGCTTACTGTGACATTCACTGCATAGTGCATGACACATTCAGCCTGGCTAATCCTTTGTGGCATTTTTTGTCTATTGTCCTGAGGTGATTTAGTGGTCCCCCTGGTGTGACAGGTGACTGTTCCCACAGATGTGTGTGAGTTGAGTGGAGCTGTGGTGAGAGTGTCCAAGTGATGTGTACGCCCCCTGGACATTGATGTGTGTGAATGTTCCTTGTCATGTTGGTGAGTGTCTATGTGAAGGGCTGCACCACAGCTGCATGGAGGAGGCAACAGCTCTACCCATCTGGTGTGAGAAGTAAGCCGTGCTGTGTGTGTGACTTGCTGAGCTAGCCCCACTCCTGTGACACCCCACAGGCAAGTGGCACATGTGCAGAGTGAGGTTTGTATCCGCTGTTGCCAATGGCATGTGATTGATCTGTGCCTGTGTGTGTCTGTGTACTCTGCTGAGGTTGCGTCACTGGCCTGGGGCATGTAACTGCTTGGAGGTGATGTCCATCAGCCTGGTGTCTCTTGTGATGCATGGTGTGTGCCATGTTCATGGAGTGTGTCACACCCCTCATGCCACCTGTGTACTTTACATGCCATGTAGTGCATTGGGGCTTCCACAGAGGCCAATGTCCATATGACTAAGATGCAATTCCTTGGCAGCATCCTATGCCCTGTTCAAGATTTCAAAGATGTTCAAATGTGTGTCTCTCTGACATAGAGCAGGTGTAGTGATGTTGTCTCACTTTCCCCCAAGTCAACCGGTGCTGTTCTTCCTCTCTTCCCCTCCTTGACATGTGTTCCCTGGTCTGTGTGTAAACACTATTGCACATGGTCATCTAGGCTGGCAGTTAATCCACGTGCACATTGCTTTCTGCATCATGTTTGGGGGTGGTCTGTGACATGTGTTGGTACCTTGCCTGTGCCCTGTCCTGTTCAGTCATTTGGGGGTCCATATTTGTTGGCACTGATGCTGAGTCTCAACATAGGGTTGTGAGGTTTCAAATTAACAGACTTGCATCATGCAGGACCGATGTTGTGGCCTCAGACATGATGTGCATGAGTGGGAGATATGCATAGTGCCGGGACGTTTGCTCATGTTACAGTCAGATCATTCCAGGACCATGGAGCAGTGTGCCCACTACAGTCCTCTGAGACACCCTTGCCTCTGATTCATGTGTGTCATCCAACACTGTGCCCAATCCTCTGTGTGTTCAGCATAGGTTGGCCTCTGTGGCATTGTTCCCTGGCCTCATTTGTATTAATGTAAAGTGTGCTACATGTGTCCACTGGACAGGGTGATCCCATTTGGCTTGTGCATCCTCACACTGGGCAGTGCCTGTGTGTCTATGTACAACTATTTGTTGATGGTTGTTTGTCACAAATATGTGTTGGCAGCCTCACGAGGTGATGTTGAGTACATTTGGGATTTCTTGATGCACATTTGAGTAAACCCAGATTAAGAGGTGTGACTTCTTGATCTGTCTCAATCACATTGTGTCAGGTATGGGGGGTTTGTGCGGGCAAGGTCTACATGTCCAAACCTTATGGCTCCTTGCCAGGTCTGACCTGTGTGTGATAATTGTCTGGACAGAAACTCAACATGCAGTGACCCAGTCATGTTGTGCAGGGTTTAATTTTAGTGCTTTGCTGCATGTGTCAAAAGTTAAAATACATGATCCCTGCTCATCCATTTTTGGCACCAGTGTGTGGTCCAGATGCTACGTAGTTGGTTCTTTGTGTGGTTACATCTGTGTGGACATTCTTGCTTGCCATGAGTGTGTCTCCTCACTGCAGGTGCTCCTTATTCCGACACCATTGCAGGCCCATTATCTTATGCATTGTCCTGTGTTTGGACATGTGTGCCACTCCACATGACAGACAGTGGGTCAGATGTGTTGGCAACTGTGTCATCATGGTACGGATGGCCATGTGACAGGTGGCATGATTCAAGTTGTTAGTCAAGAAGTCTTGTACCCTGGCACTCACTACACTTGTCAACATGTCTTCATGTTTTCAATGCTTGACTTTGATGTTTTGTTGTGTAGGACAATAATGTGCCTGCATGACAGATGTCTCCCACGGAAGTGCACAAGAAACCACCTTCACACTTTCAGGGGACACGCTGGCACATATTAAAGAAAGGCACAGTTCGAATAACACTTTTTTAAAGGTAATATATATCCATGTTCCCACAGTGTGGTGGCATTTGGGTAAGTCCTTGGTTGTTGCTGATACAAACGTACGAGTGTCAAGTCATCCAGACCGCCATGGGGCCATGTATATATACTTACTGAAACCCCATTTCTTTCTAAAAGTGGCTTGTTTGAATAAGGCTGGCAGCTCATACAATGACTGTTGAAATGTAGTTTTGTGTGCGCCTCCTTGTGTGACTTCGTTTATACAGGCACATGTGTGTTCTGTTCACAAAGTGGCACATTCACACATTCTAAACATGTAGATTGTGTGAAGCGTTGTGATACCCAAGGGATCACAATGTATTTTGTTTGGGTTTCCAAAGTACTCACAGGTCTCTGATTGTGGAGACACCTTCAGCATTGCGATCTGTTATTTAGCCTTGGGTGCACCAATACTGTTTCGTTCACAGTAAACAAGAGGTGGCATGCCTTCATAGTATTGCTGTGCTCAACTGTTCCCAGACACTAGCTTCTCAGTATAATTTGCTGTTGTGTCCTAATTTTCCTTCTTTCCAAGTGGCATGGTGGGTCAACCAACTGGGGAGTGCAGGGCCTACATATGTGCTGAGTAATGTAGATGTTACTTGTTAGAAGGCGACCTCAGAGGGGCCCGGAAGGGGCCCTGACTGCCCTGAGACCCACCCTCGAGGTATCGTAGCCGGGCACTGGCGGGAGACTCCTCAGGGGAGGAACCTCGTATCTAGGATCGCACACTCGGCACCACACGACAGAGAGACACCACACGAAGAGTTCTTACGAGCAAATCTTTATCAGATCGAAGTGGTAAGATCTTTATGATCAGCTAGGCAAATATATACAAGCAGAGCGTGGGCTCACAGAGTCTTGGAGGGGGTTTAGGAGGTAGCGGGACAGTCTTTGTGGATAAGAATCAAAATGCAGGAGCGTACCCGGCGCACAGCTCACAATCCTCGAGCTGGGGGATACGCTTGTCGTCGTGGGGTCCGGCGGGACCAAGAGAGTCAGTGGGAGCCGCGAGTCACTCAGCGGGGCTCGGTTACAAGTTCGGTGGTCTGACGATCTTCGAGGAGCCGCGAGTCACTCAGCAGGGCTCAAGCACAAGTTCGGAGGTCTTACGATCTTCAGGGAGCCGCGAGTCACTCAGCAGGGCTCAAGCACAAGTTCGGAGGTCTTACGATCTTCAGGGAGCCGCGAGTCACTCAGCAGGGCTCTAGCACAAGTTCGGAGGTCTTACGATCTTCAGGGAGCCGCGAGTCACTCAGCAGGGCTCAGGTGTTCCAAGGCGAATCTGCCGGACAGTCCCAGAGCACCCCTTGTTATAGGGCGACTCCTCTTTGATGTCCGGAGTCTGTGCAGGCAGGGGTCTTGTCACCTGGGGGTCGCTTGTTGGGGTTTCCTGCCATTGTCTTTTGATCCTTTCAGGGCTGGGTCGGGAGGAGTCCCAGACGCCCAGCAGGCGTGGAGCCAGCCCTCGGGGAGGCCGGCAGGTCGATCGAAACCCACCGTCCCAGGGAAGCGCAGAGGTGTGATAGAAACTGCTCCTCCCTCTCTCATCCCAAGGGGAGCGTGGTGTCCTCCAGCCGGAGTGGCGCCTCTAGGCCCGGGTCGCGCTGGGGCCGGGCGGCCATCTTGATGCATGAAGTGGGCACGCGGGCCCGGTGTGGCCGAAGGGAGGAAGGCCACGGACGGGAAGTCTGGGTTGGGTGCGTGTGAGTTCTGGTGGGAAGGATCGGCTAGGCCGTGGGCTTGGGGGCTGGTGTGATGTGCAGGGGTCATGTCTAGCTATGTTACGAGGGCCGGGTCTAACACGCGTCCCCCCCAGCTGAAAGCCGGAGAGAACTACCCATCTTCTTGGGGGTTCTCTTCGCTGAGGCGGAAGAACCGGGAGAGGCCATCGGCGTTGGTGTGGTCAGTCCCAGGGCGGTGTTCCACGGTGAAATCCATCCCCTGGAGGGAGATTGACCACCGCAGTAGCTTGGGGTTTTCTCCTCGCATCTGCATGAGCCATCGCAAGGGGCGATGGTCGGTTTGGACCTTGAAATGGGTGCCGAACAGGTAAGGGCGTAGTTTCTTAAGGGCCCAGACTACGGCGAATGCCTCTCGCTCGATGGTGCTCCATCTCTGTTCCCTGGGCAATAGTCTTCGGCTGAGGAATGCTACGGGCTGGTCTAGGCCTTGGTCATTTACCTGGGAGAGGACTGCCCCGATGCCATGCTCGGAAGCATGAGTCTGTACCACAAACTCTTTAGAGTAGTCGGGGGCCTGGAGGATGGGGGCAGTACACATGGCCGCTTTCAGGGCCTCGAACGCCTCTTGGCAGGCAGGGGACCATTGCACCTTCTTGGGCTGCTTTTTGGACGTGAGTCCCGTGAGGGGACCAACCAAGCTGCCGTAATTCCGGATGAACCTCCGGTAGTAGCCCGTGAGGCCCAGAAAGGCTCGGACCTCCGTTTGGGTAGTGGGGGGTTCCCAGGCTAGGATGGTGTCGATTTTGGGCTGTAGAGGGGCGACCTGCCCACTTCCAACCTGGTGCCCCAGGTAGGTTACCGAACCTTGCCCAATCTGGCACTTACTGGCTTTCACGGTGAGGCCTGCCTGGCGCAGGGCGGTCAGCACCCTCCGAAGGTGCTGGAGGTGCTCACTCCACTCGGAGCTAAAAACTGCGATATCGTCGAGATACGCGGCACTGAATTTTTCCAGCCCGGCCAGGACTCTGTTTACCAGTCGCTGGAAGGTGGTCGGGGCATTTTTCATCCCGAAGGGCATTACGCGAAAGCGATAGTGCCCATCCGGGGTGTAGAAGGGGGACCGCTCCTTGGCTCCTTCTGTGAGCGCAATTTGCCAGTAGCCGCAGGTGAGATCGAAGGTGCTGAGGAACCGAGCAG
Organism: Triturus cristatus; assembly: GCF_964204655.1. Lineage (NCBI taxonomy): Eukaryota > Metazoa > Chordata > Amphibia > Caudata > Salamandridae > Triturus > Triturus cristatus. The sequence continues at coordinate 165,481,657 of NC_140585.1, forward strand.
CCCCGAGCCGGTCAATGAGCTCGTCGGCTCGGGGAATGGGGTGGGCATCGGCTCGGGTGACTTCATTGAGTCCCCGGTAGTCCACGCAGAAGCGGAGTTCTGGCGCGACCCCGGGGGCAGCTGCTTTCGGGACCAGGACCACGGGGCTGGCCCAGGGGCTGTCGGAGGGTTCGATCACGCCTAGGGTCAACATTTTCGAGACTTCGGCTTGGATGCAGGATCGGACCCGATCAGGGACTCGGTAGGCCCGGTGTCTTACTGGCGGACTGTCCCCGGTATCCACGTCATGGACACACCAGTCGGTGACCCTAGGGACCAGGGAGAAAAGGTCCGAAAACTGCCCTAGGAGCTGGCGGCAATCTTCACGTTGCTGGGGAGTGAGAGACGGGGCGAGGTTCACTCCTTCTACGGAGCCGTCCTTCTCTTTGGTGCACAGGAGATCCGGGAGAGGATCTGACTCCTCCTCGGACCCATCATCCGTGGCCAGTAGGAGGCTCAGCTCCGTTCGCACAAAGTGGGGCTTGAGGCGGTTCACGTGGAGGACCCGGAGGGGGTCCCGGGGGGACTGGACGTCCACCAAGTACGTGACCTGGCTCTTCCGCTCAACCACCTTGAAGGGCCCGGTCCATTTATCCTGGAGGGCGCCGGGTTTCACGGGGGCCATGACCCATACCTGCTGGCCCGGCTGAAACTCGACCAGAGTGGCGTTCTGGTCGTACCAGCGCTTCATCTCCTCCTGACTTGCCTCCAGGTTGGCCTCGGCCATCTCTCGGAACCTTCTAGTCTGGTTCCGGAGGGCCAGGACGTAATGGAACACATCTTGGGGTGGGCTTCGGGGCGCCGCCTCCCAACCTTCCTTGACCAGGCTGAGGGGCCCCCTGACGGGGTGCCCGTAGAGTAACTCAAAGAGGCTGAACCCCAAGGATTTCTGGGGAACTTCGCGGTATGCAAATAGAAGGCAGGGGAGCAGGAGGTCCCACTTACGCCGGAGGGGCTCTTCCAGGCCCGCGATCATCCCCTTCAGAGTCCGGTTAAACCGCTCTACCAGGCCGTTTCCTTGGGGGTGGTACGGGGTGGTGAACTTATTGGACACCCCGCATTGTTGCCATAAGGACTTCATGTATCGTGAGATAAAGTTGGTACCGCGATCACTCACGACCTCGCGGGGGAAACCCATGCGGGAGAAGATTCCCATCAATGCCCGGCCCACCACGGGGGCCGTGACGGTGCGCAGGGGGATGGCCTCAGGGTAACGGGTGGCATGGTCCACCAGGAGGAGGATGAACCGGTGCCCTTGGGAAGTTGGGGGGTCCAGGGGCCCTACAATGTCGATCCCGACCCGCTCAAAAGGGGTACTGACGACAGGGAAGGGTTGGAGGGGAGCCTTGCTCTTCCCTCCACTCTTCCCACTGGCCTGGCACGTGGGACAGGACTTGCAGTGGGCTCCTACATCTGCTTTCATTCTGGGCCAGTAGAAGTGGGTCACGAGGCGACTGTACGTTTTGTCCTGGCCCAAGTGGCCTGCGAGGGGAACATCGTGGGCCAAGCCCAGGAGGAGGTTTCGGAAGCGTAGGGGTACCACCAGCACCCGGCCGGACCCTAGCTCCACCGACTTCTGTTCACTGTACAGAAGGTCATTCTCCCAATACACCCGGTGCGTCCCCGTCTGGTCGCCTGCGGCCTGGGCCTCTGCCTGTTGCCGGGGCCCGACCAGGGAGGGACAGGTAGCCTGTTCTCGGCAGAATTCTTCTCGGGAGGGGCCCCCCTCGTGGCGCCAATGGGCTAATTCGGGCAGGTCGCCTACCTCGGTGACTGGGGTGGAGTCGGAAGGCGGGTGTTCGTCACTGGTGATCGGCTCTGCTGGTGGGGGAATGGGGGGACCCTCGGCTGGGACCATTCTATCTTCAGAGATCGGGGCATCGTCGACTTCCCTCAGGGGGGTCAGTCGAGCCGCCATAGATCGAGTGGTGGCGCACACCCACTCAGGGAGGCCCATCATCCCTAGGTGGGTCTTGCGCTCAACTTGTCCCCAGGGGGAACTTTCCAGGTCCTTCCCCAGGAGACAGTCGACGGGCTGGGAGGTTCTCACTGCAACTTTTAGTTTACCGACCACCCCTCCCCACTCAAAGGGCACCAGGGCTACCTTACATAGGCTTTCTGTGTTGTCCGCTGAGATGACAGGGCAAAAGACATTGGGGAGGACCTGGTCTTCGTGTACTAAGTCACTGAGGACACCGGTGATGCTGGCCCCGGTGTCACGGAGGGCTTCTACTTGGTGGCCATTGATCTTTACGAGCTGCCCATATTTCTTGGTGTTAGAGGGCAGGAGGCTCCCAGGGACCATCTCCCTATCCCCTAGGGATACTAGGGCCATAGCTGCGGGTTCCCACTCCTCGGCCTCCTCAACCTCCTCCCCCAGGGCTACATTGGCTATCTGTCTAGCAGGGGGTGCTGCCGGAGTGGTGCGTGGGGCCATGGGGCATTCAGGGTCGTTGGCGTAATGCCCGGGCTTCTGGCAACGGAAACAAGTGATGGTTACCCGGTGCCCCCGTCTAAGGGGGGGGCCGGATACAGCTGGTGGGGGTGCCGGGAAAGGCGGAGGTTGGGACTTCGGTGGACTAGCTTGGGACTCTCTCTGCCCTCCCTGGTTCCCCCCCCCTCTCTGGCGGGGTGGTCCCTGACTGGCACGGGGGTACTCTCCTACAAGGCCCCGGGAGACCCGGGTGTTGGTCCAGCGATCCGCCTCGACAGCCAGCTTTCTTGGGTCCGTGAGCTTGCTGTCGAGCAGATGCTGGCGTAGTTCCACAAAGCAGTTGGCCGCCAGGTGTTCCCACAACATAAGGTCGGTTAGTTCTTCAATGGTGGATACCTTGCTGCCCTTGATCCACCCATCGAAGGCGCGGCTGAAGAAATTCACATATTCCACCTAGGTGGTACCCGGGATCTTCCTGCAGTCCCGGAACCGCTGGCGGTACATCTCCGGGGTGAGGCCGTACCTTGTGAGGAGGGCCGCTTTCATGTGTTCATAGGATGTTTGCATGGAGGTGGGTAGGTCGAGCAGGGTGTCTCTTCCTTCGCTCAGGAATCGTCCCCATAACCCAGCCCCCCAATCCTTCTGCGGGACCCGATGGGAGGTCATGGCGACCTCGTAGGCCCGGAACCACTGCTGAATGTCATCATTTTTGTAATATTCTTTGACCACATCCTTGGGAATGTGGACCTTCTGCTCCGTCGGCGCGGCCGCCTCCCGGTTCCCCGAGGGCCGCGTTTCTTCGCTTCTCGCTTTCAATTCTATCTCCTTCAGGCTGCGTTCATGTTCCAGTTGAAGTCTCCTTCCCTCGTGTTCTCGTTGGAGTTTCTTCTCTTCTAGTTCTCCTTGTACTCGCAACTGTTCTAGTGCTAGCTTTTTCTCGGCTAATTTCAACTCGCCCTCAATTTTGAGTTTGGCTAATTCGAGCTCGTGATGGCGACTTTTTTCTCTGTCTGCGAGTTCCTCCGGGGATAGGCCCCCGTCTGGTACGAAGCCTCGCACCTGGTTGCTGCTGCGTTCTCCTTGGGAGGGTTCCGCTTCGTCGTGGGGCTCCCCCGCTCCTTCTGGGCGGGAGGCTCCGGAATCCACCCAAGCTTTCAGTGCTTTTTGCATATCTTCTTTGGTGTTGAGACCAGTGGTAGCGATTCTGAGTTCCTTACAGAATTGTATTAGTTCCTTGTGAGTGTACTCTTCCAGCTGTTCCACCTGGAACACGGTACTGGCGTCGTTTTCTATGAGAACCACGGCGTTTCCTTCTGCCATCTTTGTCGGTAGTGCGTCAGCCGTTCACGGTACGATCTCTAGATTATGGGCCCGAATCCCGTCGCTTGCCACCAATGTTAGAAGGCGACCTCAGAGGGGCCCGGAGGGGGCCCTGACTGCCCTGAGACCCACCCTCGAGGTATCGTAGCCGGGCACTGGCGGGAGACTCCTCAGGGGAGGAACCTCGTATCTAGGATCGCACACTCGGCACCACACGACAGAGAGACACCACACGAAGAGTTCTTACGAGCAAATCATTATCAGATCGAAGTAGTAAGATCTTTATGATCAGCTAGGCAAATATATACAAGCAGAGCGTGGGCTCACAGAGTCTTGGAGGGGGTTTAGGAGGTAGCGGGACAGTCTTTGTGGATAAGAATCAAAATGCAGGAGCGTACCCGGCGCACAGCTCACAATCCTCGAGCTGGGGGATACGCTTGTCGTCGTGGGGTCCGGCGGGACCAAGAGAGTCTGTGGGAGCCGCGAGTCACTCAGCGGGGCTCGGTTACAAGTTCGGTGGTCTTACGATCTTCGAGGAGCCGCGAGTCACTCAGCAGGGCTCAAGCACAAGTTCAGAGGTCTTACGATCTTCAGGGAGCCGCGAGTCACTCAGCAGGGCTCAAGCACAAGTTCGGAGGTCTTACGATCTTCAGGGAGCCGCGAGTCACTCAGCAGGGATCTAGCACAAGTTCGGAGGTCTTACGATCTTCAGGGAGCCGCGAGTCACTCAGCAGGGCTCAGGTGTTCCAAGGCGAATCTGCCGGACAGTCCCAGAGCACCCCTTGTTATAGGGCGACTCCTCTTTGATGTCCGGAGTCTGTGCAGGCAGGGGTCTTGTCACCTGGGGGTCGCTTGTTGGGGTTTCCTGCCATTGTCTTTTGATCCTTTCAGGGCTGGGTCGGGAGGAGTCCCAGACGCCCAGCAGGCGTGGAGCCAGCCCTCGGGGAGGCCGGCAGGTCGATCGAAACCCACCGTCCCAGGGAAGCGCAGAGGTGTGATAGAAACTGCTCCTCCCTCTCTCATCCCAAGGGGAGCGTGGTGTCCTCCAGCCGGAGTGGCGCCTCTAGGCCCGGGTCGCGCTGGGGCCGGGCGGCCATCTTGATGCATGAAGTGGGCACGCGGGCCCGGTGTGGCCGAAGGGAGGAAGGCCACGGACGGGAAGTCTGGGTTGGGTGCGTGTGAGTTCTGGTGGGAAGGATCGGCTAGGCCGTGGGCTTGGGGGCTGGTGTGATGTGCAGGTGTCATGTCTAGCTATGTTACGAGGGCCGGGTCTAACATTACTCATGATGCTTTTCCTGATATGCACTGTGACCTATTTTGTTTGGACTCATGTGTCAGATGTATACAGGTGACTGATTATTTTCTGTATCTTCACCTTGCCCACAGCATCATCGGAGGACACCGAGGGAGACACCTGCACGGACCTTGAGGAGGGATCCAGCAACGGTGCCACCACTACTGGGGAGTCTGCGGGAGCAAGTGGCACGGAGGGCGAGGGGAGTCAGGTGTAGGACCTGTCTGGTGGCGACCCCGACTACGACGCTGACGGGTCTGAGGCTGAACTCCTCGAGGGGGCGGAGGCTGCTACAACACCTGGCAGCAGCACAACATCTGTCACCGCCTGCTCCATTCCCATCACCGCCCTCCCAGTTGCTCCGGTCCCTTCTGTCTGTGCAGGGCACCACCATGTCTCCTACATGCCAGACACTGCACCCCCTGCCCCTGTCCCCCCTGCTGCCCTCACTGCAGAGTCTGTGGACATTCAGCGGCAGTTGCAGGTTGGCCAGACATCGATGTTGAATGTCCTCCATGGCCACACCAGACTGCTGACACAGATGGTGTCGTTCATGGGGGGCATGTCAGCAGCGATGTCTGACCAACGGATGTTGCTGAGGTCCATGGACTCTTCACTGACAGCAGCAGTGAGTCTCCTGCAGCGCTTCGTCCCCCCCTACCCCTGCACCATCCACACTTCCCACTCCCATGCCTGTTCCATGCACACCCAGACATTCTCAAGCACGCACCCCACCAGACACAGGCAGCACACAAACACGTAAGGGCAAGCACACACCTCCGGGCATGCACACTCAGGGGGATAAAGGCACACCCACTGGGTCTGGGGCACACAGGCATACACGCAGCCACAGTCTGAGTCCGCATGCCTCTCTACCCAGTCCCTCCAAAGACACTCCCCTTGGCTCCCCTGCCACACAGTCAGACAAGGAGAGCTACTTGACTGTGCTGGGCCTCAGCCCCACTGGCTCACCAGCCCGCAAACGGGCAAGGTGCTCCCCGGTTAGGGGACTTGATCCCCCCTGTCCACCCCCTCCCCCAGTAGCCCTGCACCCCATCCCTCTGAAGCCACCCCTCCTTTGTGCATGTGGTTTCTTCCGGTGCTGGGGATACTCTGGACAACCTGGCAGAAGTGTGCAGCACCAACTCACCTTTGGTGCTGCCCCACCCCCTGTGGTGGAGGCATCCAGCCCTGCACCCACCACACCTACCCTTCCACCTCCTGTCCCTGCGGTGCCTGGTCCTTCCCCACATGATCACCCCCCCAGTCGACGGACAAACCTGAGTGTTCTAATGTGCAGGCAAGCTAGGGGAGACACGTGCCCATGTGTCCCCCAAGGACTTCTATTCTGGACTGGCCATTGGCCTTTGTATATAGTGTTGTTGATACAATTTTTATCTTATGCTGATTAAAGCATTTTATTTTGACTTTGCACACTATTACATTTCAGGTATTGATGTTGGTGCTGATGCTCCAGGAGTTGGGGTTGTGGTAATGTGTTATGTTTCTTGCAAAGGTTCAAGTCTGATGGTCAGGAGGTGGGCCATGGGATCTGCGTGCCATCACAAGGTCTCTGCAAAGGATTTTTGGTTGCGTGTTGTTGGAAGGCGGACCTCGGGGGAGTCGGAGAGACCACCCAGAGGGGCCCCCACACTGCACGAAGTAGCCGAGCGCTGCTGAGAAGCCTCCTAGGAGAGGTCCTTCTCCTATAACGTACTAGCACAGTAACACCACCACACAGGACTCGAGGATGTTTATCAAGACGAGCAGTTCTTTATCAGCATCTAAGAAGTTACGGTTATCGATATGTACAAGGGGGATCAAGGGATCCACAAGAGTCTCAAAGTCTCGGGTAGGGACGGGGTAGCGGGACAGTCTTTAGTAACAGCTTGGTACGAGAGTACCCTGGGCCCAGTTCTTGATCCTCAAGCTGGAGGGACTCCGGGTCTCAGAGTGGTCGAGCCGCGATGGCGTCAGCAGGGCTCTGGCGATCAGTTCGTGGAGTTCGAGCCGCGACCAGGTCAGCAGGGCTCTTAAGGTGTTTCAGTTCAGCTCGAGCCGCGACGACGTCAGCAGGGCTCCGAGGGAGGTTTCAGCGAGGTTGGGCCGCGACCGCGTCAGCAGGGCCCCGATGTTCCGTGAGGTTCCTTGTCTCAATAAGGTGGAGCCGCGACGCAGTCAGCAGGGCTCGTGGTATAGTCTCAAGCAAGAGTTCTTCTCCGTAGGGTCAGCCGCGATTCCATCAGCAGGGCTCTTGACTCCGGGATACAACTACTGTCCCATTGCGGGGTTGCCCCAGATATAGGTCTGGAGCCCTTTGATGTCCGGACCCTTGCGCTTGGGGGGCGGAGAGGCCGGGCTGGGAGAGGCCAGACGCCCAGCGGGAGAGGCGCCAGGCCCGGGGAGGCCGGAGGACGATCGCACCTAGGTGTTGAGGGACGGTGGGGGGTCCCATCGAAACTCTCCTCCTCCGGGAGCGGTGAAGTGGCCATGCGGTGCCCCCTGGCCAGATCTTGGTGCCTCGATGTCGGGGCTTCGCTGGGGCCGAGGCCAGAGGGAGCCGGGCTGCGTGGGCTGGTGCGTGGAGCAAGCATGGGGGGGGCCCCGAAGGGATGAGGGGTCCCTGTGCGGCCTGGAAAAGGGGGACGCTGAGGCGGGTGTAGTGAAACGGGTACAATCCAAAGGGGGCCTCGAAGGGAGGAGGGGTCCCTGGCGGCCTGAAAGGGCGGCCCGTGTAGGCCAGTGCGGGGGACGAGCACAATCCAAGAGGGTTAAGACCACGCCACGAGGCCGGGTCCAACACGTGTGTTATTTGCACAATTGTTGTGCTGACCTGTGTATACATTACCTTTGTTGGTGACGGATCCCTTCAACTATGGCCATGCCTGCTCAGCAATGTCTCTGGCTGCATTGTCTGTGCCATCCTTGCTAGTCGCTGTACTTGTGTATTGAGTATGTTGCCATGCCTTCAGGGAGTAATTCTCCCTTTTCCGCACTCTGCATGTGTGTAATCCCAGTCTAGCACACATATGGTACTTGTTCTGCAGGGTATTTGGGCACCTGACTGACAATTGTGGCCATTGTATCTGTGGGAACTCCACCCTATTCCTTCCATGAGAGACAACATCTTGGTGGCTGTCCCAGCACCTGTACATTCCTATCAGTCCTGGGATGTGTGTGACAGTGTGTGTTCCCTTTGGCTCTCTTAGTTTAGTAGTCATTGACATGACTATACAGTCTTGTGGCATGATCTCTGTGTGTGTATTGTGCTGCATCTGCCAGGGGTGGGTATGCATGTGTCATTTGTCCTCACACCCACATGTGGTGTGTCATGCAGTGGGGGAAAGACATCCATCCTCATGGGAGTGGGACACTGCTGTCAGTGATGTGTTGTTATGGCACTTTCGACATAGTCGCAAATTAGGGATGCGTAAATTCACCCATGGAGTTGTGGTCATCTGATAATGATGTACACACCCCATGTCTCTGTCCACTGCTGGGAGTAATAGGCACCCACCCCTCACATGTCTCTGTCTACTGCTGGGAGTCCTCTGCACCCATCCCCATGTCTCTGTCCACTGCTGGGAGTCCTCTGCACCCACCCCCATGTCTCTGTCCACTGCTGGGCGTGATAGCACCCACCCCCATGTATCTATCCACTGCTGGGAGTCCTCTGCACCCACCCCCATGTCTCTGTCCACTGCTGGGAGTCCTCTGCACCCACCCCTCACATGTCTCTGTCCACTGCTGGGAGTGATAGGCACCCAGCCCTCACATGTCTCTGTCCACTGCTGGGAGTGATAGGCACCCACCCCCATGTCTCTGTCCACTGCTGGGAGTGATAGGCACCCACCCCTCACATGTCTCTGTCCACTGCTGGGAGTCCTCTGCACCCACCCCTCACATGTCTGTGTCCACTGCTGGGAGTGATAGGCACCCACCCCTCACATGTCTCTTTCCACTGCTGGGAGTCCTCTGAATCCACCCCATGTCTCTGTCCACTGCTGGGAGTGATAGGCACCCACCCCCGTGTTTCTGTCCACTGCTGGGAGTGATAGGCACCCACCCCTCACATGTCTCTGTCCACTGCTGGGAGTCCTCTGCACACCCCCCCCCCATGTCTCTGTCCACTGCTGGGAGTCCTCTGCACCCACACCCATGTCTCTGTCCACTGCTGGGAGTCCTCTGCACCCACACCTCACATGTCTCTGTCCACTGCTGGGAGTGATAGGCACCCACCCCTCACATGTCTCTGTCCACTGCTGGGAGTGATAGGCACTGTTGGACCCGGCCTCGTAGAATGGCCCTCCGTGCCCCCGCACCACCGACACCTGGTACCTGCAGCCCAAGCCCACGGCCCAGCCGGACCTCCCCACCAGGACACACGCACCGACCCGGACATCCCCGTCCCTGGCCTCTCTCCTTCCGGCCACCCCGGGCCCGCGTGCCCACTTCATGCACCAAGATGGCCGCCCGGCCCCAGCGCGACCCGGGCCTAGAGGCGCCACTCCGGCTGGAGGACATCACGCTTCCAGGGGATGAGAGAGGGAGGAGCAGTTTCACTCGCACCTCTGAACTCCCCCGGGACGATGGGTTTCGATCGGCCCTCCGGCCTCCCTGAGGGCTGGCTCCATGCCTGCTGGGTGTCTGGGACTCCTCCCGACCCGGCCCTGAAAGGATCAAAAGACAATAACAGGAAATCCCGACAAGCGACCCCCAGGTGACAAGACCCCTGCCTGCACAGCCTCCGGACATCAAAGAGGGGTCGACCTATAACAAGGGGTGCTCCGGGTCTGTCCGGCAGATTCGACGCTGGAACAACGAGAGCCCTGCTGAGTGACTCGCGGCTCCCCGAAACTCGTAAGACCTCCGAACTTGTACCTGAGCCCTGCTGAGTGACTCGCGGCTCCCTGAACCTCGTAAGACCTCCGAACTTGTACCTGAGCCCTGCTGAGTGACTCGCGGCTCCCTGAACCTCGTAAGACCTCCGAACTTGTACCTGAGCCCTGCTGAGTGACTCGCGGCTCCCTGAACCTCGTAAGACCTCCGAACTTGTACCTGAGCCCTGCTGAGTGACTCGCGGCTCCTTGAAACTCGTAAGACCTCCGAACCTGCACCTGAGCCCGCTGAGTGACTCGCGGCTCCAACAGACTCTCACGGTCCCGCCGGACCCCGACTACAACATCGTATCCCCCAGCTCGAGGATTGTGAGCTGTGCGCCGGATACGTCCCTGCTTTGAACCGTTACCAGAGACTGTCCCGCTACCCCCTACCCCTTCCGAGACTCTTGAGCCCGTGCTCACCTTGTACATATTTGCCGTGATAAACTACTTGATAAAGATTGTTTTCTCAGAATACCCGGTGTGGTCACTCTGTGTCGTGTGGTGCCAGAAGTACGATCCTAGATACGAGATTCCTCCCCCTGGGGAGTCTCCCGCCAGTGCCCGGCTACGATCCTTTGAGGGTGGGTCTCAGGGTAGTCCGGACCCCTTCCAGGCTACTCTGAGGTCGCCGTCTAACAGGCACCCACCCCCATGTCTCTCCCCACTGCTGGGAGTGATAGGCACCCACCCCTCACATGTCTCTGTCCACTGCTGGGAGTCCTCTGCACCCACCCCTCACATGTCTCTGTCCACTGCTGGGAGTGATAGACACCCACCCCTCACATGTCTCTGTCCACTGCTGGGAGTCCTCTGCACCCACCCCCATGTCTCTGTCCACTGCTGGGAGTCTGCTGGGAGTCCTCTGTACCCACCCCCATGTCTCTGTCCACTGCTGGGAGTCCTCTTCACCCACCCCATGTCTCTGTCCACTGCTGGGAGTCCTCTGCATCCACCCCCATGTCTCTGTCCACTGCTGGGGGTCCTCTGCACCCACCCTCATGTCTCTGTCCACTGCTGGGAGTGATAGGCACCCACCCCCATGTCTCTGTCCACTGCTGGGAGTGATAGGCACCCACCCCTCACATGTCTCTGTCCACTGCTGGGAGTCCTCTGCACCCACCCCTCACATGTCTGTGTCCACTGCTGGGAGTGATAGGCACCCACCCCTCACATGTCTCTGTCCACTGCTGGGAGTCCTCTGCATCCACCCCCATGTCTCTGTCCACTACTGGGAGTGATAGGCACCCACCCCTCACATGTCTCTGTCCACTGCTGGGAGTCCTCTGCACCCACCCCCATGTCTCTGTCCACTGCTGGGAGTCCTCTGCACCCACCCCCATGTCTCTGTCCACTGATGGGAGTCCTCTGCACCCACACATCACATGTCTCTGTCCACTGCTGGGAGTCCTCTGCACCCACCCCCATGTCTCTGCCCACTGATGGGAGTCCTCTGCACCCACACCTCACATGTCTCTGTCCACTGCTGGGAGTGATAGGCACCCACCCCTCACATGTCTCTGTCCACTGCTGGGAGTGATAGGCACCCACCCCTCACATGTATCTGTCCACTGCTGGGAGTCCTCTGCACCCACCCCCATGTCTCTGTCCACTGCTGGGAGTCCTCTGCACCCACCCCCATGTCTCTGTCCACTGATGGGAGTCCTCTGCACCCACACCTCACATGTCTCTGTCCACTGCTTGGAGTGATAGGCACCCACCCCTCACATGTCTCTGTCCACTGCTGGGAGTGATAGGCACCCACCCCCATGTCTCTGTCCACTGCTGGGAGTGATAGGCACCCACCCCTCACATGTCTCTGTCCACTGCTGGGAGTCCTCTGCACTCACCCCTCACATGTCTCTGTCCACTGCTGGGAGTGATAGGCACCCACCCCTCATATGTCTCTGTCCACTGCTGGGAGTCCTCTGCACCCACCCCCATGTCTCTGTCCACTGCTGGGAGTCCTCTGTACCCATCCCCATGTCTCTGTCCACTGCTGGGAGTCCTCTTCACCCACCCCCATGTCTCTGTCCACTTCTGGGTGTCCTCTGAATCCACCCCCATGTCTCTGTACACTGCTGGGGGTCCTCTGCACCCACCCCCATGTCTCTGTCTACTGCTGGGAGTGATAGGCACCCACCCCTCACATGTCTCTGTCCACTGCTGGGAGTGCCGGGATGACACGTAGGATGGGGTCCATGCCTGTCCGTCACCTACCGGTGCTCCTTCTTTGCGTCGTCCTCAATTTCCCGGGAGTTTTTGGCTGCCGTAAAATATTAGCCGTGCGGAGTGACGTAGGCACGAATCGTACTTGCTGGTCCGTAAAACGCTGCCTGACTCCGTCAGGACATCACGTACGGAATTGTGGGTATTTTTTCGCCGCACCTAGTTTTGTACCATTCGTACGGAAATGGTATTTCTGTACGAATCGTACTTGCTGGTTTGTAAGGTGGATTTCCCGGGTACGAGTCGTATGGAGAATACGCTCCGTACGACTATCTGTACCCGGGTTTTACAGGATCGGAATCTGCCCCTAATTATTTATAAAAAATACAAAAACGTGTTTCGTAATTAATTGATCATTTAGTTAAAATTCCACATTATACTGCAATACAATACAATACAATACAATACATACATACATACAATACATAGCAACACACAATTAAAATATATGTAAAATAAAACAAATAATGCATGTAACATATAAGGTAGTAAAATAAACTAATTGTTAATACATTAATACATATTTGTTAATTAATTATAATTGCATAACTTCTGACCCTATTTCCCTACACACACAACAAAAATATAATAATGAAACAATTTACATAATGCTTAATAAATTAAATATTAAATAAAAAATGTATAATTCATTGAATGTACATTATTACTTTATTACCTTCCCAACATATACACCCAAACAAGACAAAGTGCAGAGGACTCCCAGCAATGGACAAAGACATGTGAGGGTTGGGTGCAGAGTACTTCCAGCAGTGGACAGAGACATGGGGGTGGGTGCAGAGGACTCCCAGCAGTGGATAAAGACATGGGGGTGGGTGTCTATCACTCACAGCTGTGGACAGAGACATGGAGGTGGGTGCCTATCACTCCCAGCAGTGGACAGAGACATGGGGGTGGGTGCCTTTCACTCCCAGCAGTGGACAGAGACATGTGAGGGGTGGGTGCCTATCACTCCCAGCAGTGGACAGAGACATGTGAGGGGTGGGTTCCTATCACTCCCAGCAGTGGACAGAGACATGTGAGGTGTGGGTGCAGAGGACCCCCAGCAGTGGACAGAGACATGAGAGGGGTGGGTGCAGAGGACTCCCAGAAGTGGACAGAGACATGGGGGTGGGTGAAGAGGACTCCCAGCAGTGGACAGAGACATGGGGATGGGTACAGAGGACTCCCAGCAGTGGACAGAGACATGGGAGGGGTGGGATGTTAGAAGGGCGACCTCCGGGGAGTCAGATGGTGTCGGACTGACCACCCCGAGAGGCACCGTTCCGTAAGGAAGCAGCCGAGCGCCGCTGAGAAGCCTCCTGGGCGAGGTCCTTCTCCTAGGATCGTACAGCCAAGTAATCCCCTCCCACCACAAAGGGACACAACCAGGGTATCAATGCTCACAAGTCGTTTATCAGAATTAAGGGTAGGTCTCCGTGGCAATATTTACAGGCGGATCAAGGGATCCAAAAGAGTCTCAGGGTTTGGTTAGGAACGGGGGGTAGCGGGACAGTCTCAGTATCAGCCCGGGACGTCGTCCGCAGGGTTCGAGGGGTCGCTTCGGTGAGGTCGAGCCGCGACGAGGTCAGCAGGGCTCTGGTGGTTGCTTCAGCGAGGTCGAGCCGCGACGAGGTCAGCAGGGCTCCGATGTTCCGTGAGGGTCTTCTTCTCAGCAAGGGGGAGCCGCGACGCAGTCAGCAGGGCTCGAGTTCTCAGTTACAGGCAATGAGTCTCTCTCCGTAGGGTCAGCCGCGATCCGATCAGCAGGGCTCTGGACTCCAGGATACAACTGCCGTCCTGGTTGTGGGCTGCCCCAGATATATGGCTGGAGCCCTTTGATGTCCGGACCCTCGCGCCTGGGGGGCCGGAGGGGCCGGGATGAGAGAGTCTAGACACCCAGCGGGGGGTGGAGCCATCGCCCAGGGAGGCCGGAGGGCGTTCGGGCCCAGGTGTCGGGGTCCGGCGGGAGGCCCCATCGAAACTCCCCTCCTCCGGGATCTGTGGAGTGGCCACTCGACCCCCCTTAGGTCGGGTCTTGGCGCCTTGATGTTGGGGCTTCGCGGGGACTGAGACCCGGGCGGGCCGCGACGCGAAGGCTGGTGAGGGTAGCGGGGTACAAGTTCGAGGGGGCCCCGAAGGGTTGGGGTTGCCCCCATTTGGTCTGGTAGGAGGGTTCGGGACCACGCCACGAGGCCGGGTCCAACAGGTGGGTGCCTATCACTCCCAGCAGTGGACAGAGACATGTGAGGGGTGGGTGCAGAGGACTCCCAGCAGTGGACAGAGACATGTGAGGGGTGGGTGCCTATCACTCCCAGCAGTGGACAGAGACATGTGAGGTGTGGGTGCCTATCACTCCCAGCAGTGGACAGAGACATGTGAGGTGTGGGTGCAGAGGACTCACCTCACTGGACAGAGACATGGGGGTGGGTGCAGAGGACTCCCAGCAGTGGACGGAGACATGGGGGTGGATGCAGAGGACTCCCAGCAGTGGACAGAGACATGGGGGTGGATGCAGAGGACTCCCAGCAGTGGACAGAGACATGTGAGGGGTGGGTGCCTATCACTCCCAGCAGTGGACACAGACATGTGAGGGGTGGGTGCAGAGGACTCCTAGCAGTGGACAGAGACATGTGAGGGGTGGGTGCCTATCACTCCCAGCAGTGGACACAGACATGTGAGGGGTGGGTGCAGAGGACTCCCAGCAGTGGACAGAGACATGTGAGGGGTGGGTGCCTATCACTCCCAGCAGTGGGCAGAGACATGGGGGTGGGTGCCTATCACTCCCAGCAGTGGACAGAGACATGTGAGGGGTGGGTGCCTATCACTCCCAGCAGTGGACAGAGACATGGGGGTGGGTGCCTATCACTCCCAGCAGTGGACAGAGACATGTGAGGGGTGGGTGCCTATCACTCCCAGCAGTGGACAGAGACATGTGAGGGGTGGGTGCAGAGGACTCCCAGCAGTGGACAAAGACATGTGAGGGTTGGGTGCAGAGGACTCCCAGCAGTGGACAGAGACATGGGGGTGGGTGCAGAGGACTCCCAGCAGTGGATAGAGACATGGGGGTGGGTGTCTATCACTCACAGCTGTGGACAGAGACATGGCGGTGGGTGCCTATCACTCCCAGCAGTGGACAGAGACATGTGAGGGGTGGGTGCCTATCACTCCCAGCAGTGGACAGAGACATGTGAGGGGTGGGTGCAGAGGACTCCCTGCAGTGGACAAAGACATGTGAGGGTTGGGTGCAGAGGACTCCCAGCAGTGGACAGAGACATGGGGGTGGGTGCAGAGGACTCCCAGCAGTGGATAGAGACATGGGGGTGGGTGTCTATCACTCACAGCTGTGGACAGAGACATGGCGGTGGGTGCCTATCACTCCCAGCAGTGGACAGAGACATGTGAGGGGTGGGTGTCTATCACTCCCAGCAGTGGACAGAGACATGGGGGTGGGTGCAGAGGACCCCCAGCAGTGGACAGAGACATGGGGGTGGATGCAGAGGACTCCCAGAAGTGGACAGAGACATGGGGGTGGGTGAAGAGGACTCCCAGCAGTGGACAGAGACATGGGGATGGGTACAGAGGACTCCCAGCAGTGGACAGAGACATGGGGGTGGGTTCAGAGGACTCCCAGCAGTGGACAGAGACATGTGAGGAGTGGGTGCCTATCACTCCCAGCAGTGGACAGAGACATGGGGGTGGGTGCCTATCACTCCCAGCAGTGGACAGAGACATGTGAGGGGTGGGTGCCTATCACTCCCAGCAGTGGACAGAGACATGTGAGGTGTGGGTGCAGAGGACTCCAATCAGTGGACAGAGACATGGGGGTGGGTGCAGAGGACTCCCAGCAGTGGACAGAGACATGGAGGTTGGTGCAGAGGACTCCCAGCAGTGGACAGATACATGTGAGGGGTGGGTGCCTATCACTCCCAGCAGTGGACAGAGACATGTGAGGGGTGGGTGCCTATCACTCCCAGCAGTGGACAGAGACATGTGAGGTGTGGGTGCAGAGGACTCCCAGCAGTGGACAGAGACATGTGAGGGGTGGGTGTCTATCACTCCCAGCAGTGGACAGAGACATGTGAGGGGTGGGTGCAGAGGACTCCCAGCAGTGGACAGAGACATGTGAGGGGTGGGTGCAGAGGACTCCCAGCAGTGGATGGAGACATGGGGGTGGGTGTCTATCACTCACAGCTGTGGACAGAGACATGGCGGTGGGTGCCTATAACTCCCAGCAGTGGACAGAGACATGTGAGGGGTGGGTGCCTATCACTCCCAGCAGTGGACAGAGACATGTGAGGGGTGGGTGCAGAGGACTCCCTGCAGTGGACAAAGACATGTGAGGGTTGGGTGCAGAGGACTCCCAGCAGTGGACAGAGACATGGGGGTGGGTGAAGAGGACTCCCAGCAGTGGATAGAGACATGGGGGTGGGTGTCTATCACTCACAGCTGTGGACAGAGACATGGCGGTGGGTGCCTATCACTCCCAGCAGTGGACAGAGACATGGGGGTGGGTGCCTTTCACTCCCAGCAGTGGACAGAGACATGTGAGGGGTGGGTGCAGAGGACTCCCAGCAGTGGACAGAAACATGTGAGGGGTGGGTGCCTATCACTCCCAGCAGTGGACAGAGACATGTGAGGGGTGGGTGCCTATCACTCCCAGCAGTGGACAGAGACATGGGGGTGGGTGCAGAGGACCCCCAGCAGTGGACAGAGACATGGGGGTGGATGCAGAGGACTCCCAGAAGTGGACAGAGACATGGGGGTGGGTGAAGAGGACTCCCAGCAGTGGACAGAGACATGGGGATGGGTACAGAGGACTCCCAGCAGTGGACAGAGACATGGGGGTGGGTTCAGAGGACTCCCAGCAGTGGACAGAGACATGTGAGGAGTGGGTGCCTATCACTCCCAGCAGTGGACAGAGACATGGGGGTGGGTGCCTATCACTCCCAGCAGTGGACAGAGACATGTGAGGGGTGGGTGCCTATCACTCCCAGCAGTGGACAGAGACATGTGAGGTGTGGGTGCAGAGGACTCCAATCAGTGGACAGAGACATGGGGGTGGGTGCAGAGGACTCCCAGCAGTGGACAGAGACATGGAGGTTGGTGCAGAGGACTCCCAGCAGTGGACAGATACATGTGAGGGGTGGGTGCCTATCACTCCCAGCAGTGGACAGAGACATGTGAGGGGTGGGTGCCTATCACTCCCAGCAGTGGACAGAGACACGTGAGGTGTGGGTGCAGAGGACTCCCAGCAGTGGACAGAGACATGTGAGGGGAGGGTGTCTATCACTCCCAGCAGTGGACAGAGACATGTGAGGGGTGGGTGCAGAGGACTCCCAGCAGTGGACAGAGACATGTGAGGGGTGGGTGCAGAGGACTCCCAGCAGTGGATAGAGACATGGGGGTGGGTGTCTATCACTCACAGCTGTGGACAGAGACATGGCGGTGGGTGCCTATCACTCCCAGCAGTGGACAGAGACATGTGAGGGGTGGGTGCCTATCACTCCCAGCAGTGGACAGAGACATGTGAGGGGTGGGTGCAGAGGACTCCCTGCAGTGGACAAAGACATGTGAGGGTTGGGTGCAGAGGACTCCCAGCAGTGGACAGAGACATGGGGGTGGGTGCAGAGGACTCCCAGCAGTGGATAGAGACATGGGGGTGGGTGTCTATCACTCACAGCTGTGGACAGAGACATGGCGGTGGGTGCCTATCACTCCCAGCAGTGGACAGAGACATGGGGGTGGGTGCCTTTCACTCCCAGCAGTGGACAGAGACATGTGAGGGGTGGGTGCAGAGGACTCCCAGCAGTGGACAGAAACATGTGAGGGGTGGGTGCCTATCACTCCCAGCAGTGGACAGAGACATGTGAGGGGTGGGTGCCTATCACTCCCAGCAGTGGACAGAGACATGGGGGTGGGTGCAGAGGACCCCCAGCAGTGGACAGAGACATGGGGGTGGATGCAGAGGACTCCCAGAAGTGGACAGAGACATGGGGGTGGGTGAAGAGGACTCCCAGCAGTGGACAGAGACATGGGGATGGGTACAGAGGACTCCCAGCAGTGGACAGAGACATGGGGGTGGGTGCAGAGTACTCCCAGTAGTGGACAGAGACATGTGAGGAGTGGGTGCCTATCACTCCCAGCAGTGGACAGAGACATGGGGGTGGGTGCCTATCACTCCCAGCAGTGGACAGAGACATGTGAGGGGTGGGTGCATATCACTCCCAGCAGTGGACAGAGACATGTGAGGTGTGGGTGCAGAGGACTCCCATCAGTGGACAGAGACATGGGGGTGGGTGCAGAGGACTCCCAGCAGTGGACAGAGACATGGAGGTTGGTGCTGAGAACTCCCAGCAGTGGACAGATACACGTGAGGGGTGGGTGCCTATCACTCCCAGCAGTGGACAGAGACATGTGAGGGGTGGGTGCCTATCACTCCCAGCAGTGGACAGAGACATGTGAGGTGTGGGTGCAGAGGACTCCCAGCAGTGGACAGAGACATGTGAGGGGTGCGTGTCTATCACTCCCAGCAGTGGACAGAGACATGTGAGGGGTGGGTGCAGAGGACTCCCAGCAGTGGACAGAGACATGTGAGAGGTGGGTGCAGAGGACTCCCTGCAGTGGACAAAGACATATACCCACCAACAAGACATGCTCGTTCGTTGCGCAGCTGCAGCATCATTTCAGGCACCCTGCTACGCCTCATGATGTAGGCATCATGTGCTGGTCCTGGAAAACGACCACAGACATGAGAAATCACCATGTTAGCAAGACACACCACAAAAGCATTAATGGAGTGGTAGAGTTTACGGTTGCGAAAGGCTACCAACTTTGCCTGTGGTGGTACCAAAGCCACATGTGTCCCATCAATAGACCCGATGACATGGGGCATCCCTCCCAGGGCATAGAAGTCACCCTTGACACCTGTCAACTGCTCAGGAGTTGGGAAATGAATAAACTCATCCAGGTGAACCAACATGGCCTCTAAAAAATCATGCAGGACACGGCTGAACATGGTCTGGGACATGCCACCAACATGAGCTATGGTATATTGAAACGTATCCGTGGCAAAGAAATGTAGGGCTGCCATCACCTTCATCATGGGTGTCAGTGCAGTAGGATATCTGTGTAGCGGTTGGAGGTGTGGTGCCAGCCTTGCTGTCAAGTTCACAATCAACCATTGGGTGAAGCGGTAGCAGCGTATACAGTCACGTTCCCTCAGGGCAACCAAGTCTGGCATTGCTCGGGGGAGAGGCGGAGCCCTGCAGTAATTTGGAAGGGACAACGAAGAGTGAGTACAGTACAACAACAATGTCAATGTACTGAGCACATGTTAAACAGCCAATACACATATGCTACATACAGAGTCAGGTCTGTGCAATATATACTGGACACGTATGCCAGGCGGGTGACACTCCTACCAAGAGCCAGCTACAAACGTGGATTCTCAAGCTCAACATGACATGGCATGAAACTAGCTCTGGGCCAGTGTAAGTGAACAGGCAGACGCATTACAGGAGTGAAAGAAATCCACATATGTACAGAAGAAGGATGTTTATCATACAGACAGGTTGCGGAACACTAGAGGCACAGGTCACATGTCCCTGAAAAAAGGACAGACCACACACCTTGCCATGAAGGGGTACATGTCAAGACTGATCACACATACATTGATACTACGCAGATATGTCCTTGTCTCGCAAGTCCATGTTCGATGCATACATACACACGTTACGTCTGATTCCACATGTGTCCTGGTGTGCATAATAGTGTGCCATGCCCATCCACACACATGCATATGTTGGATGCAGCAACTGCAGATGCATTTGACGGAACACCAACAGCAAGCTTATGGGAACACATGACACACACATGACATACTCACATTGTGCAACGCCGGTAGTCACATGTCAGGTGTAATTATCCGTGTATCTGGCATCAGGGGACAGTTGCGGGTGTTGGTGACTGTGCCATGCCAGTGACTCATTGCTCAACAAGTCTGTACTACATGCACACATGTCAAAGGTGTGAAGGGGATGTGTGGCACATAGTGCACCATCACACATGACATGTGTACACAGCTCATCACACATCTATTGGGTTCAAACATGAGGAGATTTGTGCCACATCACAGCCTGACACACCTAGGCCCGAGACATGTCGGACTGCACTGACAATAACTTGATGTCCAGCCTTGGCCAAGTATGACAGCTCAATTCCTTTCTGTGTGCCGCCTGTCACCAGTGTAAGGTGTGAAACGCTCCGTACACACGCTCTGAGGGCGTGTGTAGGGTCCGTATCACTATGGTTGTGTTGCCGTAGGCGTACGCCATAGGGATACGGTCCGTACACGCGTGTGTAGGGTCCGTATCACTATGGTTGTGTTGCCGTAGGCGTACGCCATAGTGATATGGTCCGTACACGTGTGTGTAGGGTCCGTATCACTATGGTTGTGTTGCCGTAGGCATACGCCATAGGGATACGGTCTGTACACGCGTGTGTAGGGTCCGTATCACTATGGTTGTGTTGCCGTAGGCGTACGCCATAGGGATACGGTCCGTACATGCGTGAGTAGTTTATTTTACTACCTTATATGTTACTTGCATTATTTGTTTTATTTTACATATATTTTAATTGTGTGTTGCTATGTATTGTATGTATGTATGTATTGTATTGTATTGTATTGCAGTATAATGTGGAATTTTAACTAAATGATCAATTAATTACGAAACACGTTTTTGTATTTTTTATAAATAATTAGGGGCAGATTCCGATCCTGTAAAACCCGGGTACGGATAGTCGTACGGAGCGTATTCTCCATACGACTCGTACCCGGGAAATCCACTTTACAAACCAGCAAGTACGATTCGTACAGAAATACCATTTCCGTACGAATGGTACAAAACTAGGTGCGGCGAAAAAATACCCACAATTCCGTACGTGACGTCCTGACGGAGTCAGGCAGCGTTTTACGGACCTGCAAGTACGATTCGTGCCTACGTCACTCCGCACGGCTAATATTTTACGGCAGCCAAAAACACCCGGGAAATTGAGGACGACGCAAAGAAGGAGCACCGGTAGGTGACGGACAGGCATGGACCCCATCCTACGTGTCATCCCGGCACTCCCAGCAGTGGACAGATACATGTGAGGGGTGGGTGCCTATAACTCCCAGCAGTAGACAGAGACATGGGGGTGGGTGCAGAGGACCCCCAGCAGTGGACAGAGACATGGGGGTGGATGCAGAGGACACCCAGAAGTGGACAGAGACATGGGGGTGGGTGAAGAGGACTCCCAGCAGTGGACAGAGACATGTGAGGGGTGGGTGCAGAGGACTCCCAGCAGTGGACAGAGACATGTGAGGGGTGGGTGCCTATCACTCCCAGCAGTGGACAGAGACATGGGGGTGGGTGCCTTTCACTCCCAGCAGTGGACAGAGACATTGGAGGGGTGGGTGCCTATCACTCCCAGCAGTGGACAGAGACATGTGAGGTGTGGGTGCAGAGGACTCCCATCACTGGACAGAGACATGGGGGTGGGTGCAGAGGACTCCCAGCAGTGGACGGAGACATGGGGGTGGATGCAGAGGACTCCCAGCAGTGGACAGAGACATGGGGGTGGATGCAGAGGACTCCCAGCAGTGGACAGAGACATGTGAGGGGTGGGTGCCTATCACTCCCAGCAGTGGACACAGACATGTGAGGGGTGGGTGCAGAGGACTCTCAGCAGTGGACAGAGACATGTGAGGGGTGGGTGCCTATAACTCCCAGCAGTGGGCAGAGACATGGGGGTGGGTGCCTATCACTCCCAGCAGTGGACAGAGACATGTGAGGGGTGGGTGCCTATCACTCCCAGCAGTGGACAGAGACATGGGGGTGGGTGCCTATCACTCCCAGCAGTGGACAGAGACATGTGAGGGGTGGGTGCCTATCACTCCAAACAGTGGACAGAGACATGTGAGGGGTGGGTGCAGAGGACTCCCAGCAGTGGACAGAGACATGCGAATGGTGGGTGCAGAGGACTCCCAGCAGTGGACAGAGACATGGGGGTGGGTGCAGAGGACTCCCAGCAGTGGATAGAGACATGGGGGTGGGTGGCTATCACTCACAGCAGTGGACAGAGACATGTGAGTGGTGTGAGCCTATCAGTCCCAGCATTGGACAGAAACATGGGGGTGGGTGCCTATCACTCCCAGCAGTGGACAGAGACATGGGGGTGGATGCAGAGGACTCCCAGCAGTGGACAGAGACATGTGAGGGGTGGGTGCAGAGGACTCCCAGCAGTGGACAGAGACATATGAGGGGTGGGTGCCTATCACTCCCAGCAGTGGACAGAGACATGGGGGTGGGTGCCTATCACTCCCAGCAGTGGACAGAGACATGTGAGGGGTGGGTGCCTATCACTCCCAGCAGTGGACAGAGACATGTGAGGGGTGGGTGCAGAGGACTCCCACCCCTCATATCGTATCCCTATAGCGTACGCCTACGGCAACACAACCATAGTGATACGGACCCTACACATGCGTGTACGGACCGTATCCCTATGGCGTACGCCTACGGCTACACAACCATAGTGATACGGACCCTACACACGCGTGTACGGACCGTATCCCTATGGCGTACGCCTACGGCTACACAACCATAGTGATACGGACCCTACACACGCGTGTACGGACCGTGTCACTGGAGTAGTGGTGCCCTAGGGGCGTGGAACGCACCGTACCTGTGTGTGTATAGTGAAATTACATAGGGGACACATGAGGGACAAGTATAAGGGCCTAAATGCATGCTGGTTGTCATGGAGACCGAGTTTCAAGTTCAAATATTTTCATCAGGTGGCCAGCAAAAGTCGGTTGGAGACAATATACTATGTTGCAATGTGGTTGTTGACTTGACATCATGCTCAATTTTTAAACCATGCAAAGCCCCTCACTGGGGTAGGTTTAAAGGGATTGGAGGAAAAGTAGGATGCAAATGAGATTGACCAATCACTCTGTACTCCTGTAAATGAAACAGGCCAGCAAGGCAAATATAAGGCAGCCAGGTCCCATGAGAGAGCACTTGCCTGCACAACCTTTCATTCCACACCACTGCTGCTGCTCGTGATTCCTCTGGCACCATGTCCAGGTCTGTGGAGAGGGCCCAGCCATTCACCCTGGAGGAGAATGTGGCATTGCTGGATGTGATCCTCCCACAGTACCCCAGCCTGTATGGGAGACCAGGGGAGCAGGTGAGTGCTGACTCCACTAGCTTAGACTGTGCCCCTTTTTTGTGACTGTCATTTCTGGCATTGTGTCCAGATGTAACAGACATGCAATGTTGTTTAGAATACCCACAATTCCGTACGTGACGTCCTGACGGAGTCAGGCAGCATTTTACGGACCTGCAAGTACGATTCGTGCCTACGTCACTCCGCACGGCTAATATTTTACGGCAGCCAAAAACACCCGGGAAATTGAGGACGACGCAAAGAAGGAGCACCGGTAGGTGACGGACAGGCATGGAGCCCATCCTACGTGTCATCCCGGCACTCCCAGCAGTGGACAGATACATGTGAGGGGTGGGTGCCTATAACTCCCAGCAGTAGACAGAGACATGGGGGTGGGTGCAGAGGACCCCCAGCAGTGGACAGAGACATGGGGGTGGATGCAGAGGACACCCAGAAGTGGACAGAGACATGGGGGTGGGTGAAGAGGACTCCCAGCAGTGGACAGAGACATGTGAGGGGTGGGTGCAGAGGACTCCCAGCAGTGGACAGAGACATGTGAGGGGTGGGTGCCTATCACTCCCAGCAGTGGACAGAGACATGGGGGTGGGTGCCTTTCACTCCCAGCAGTGGACAGAGACATTGGAGGGGTGGGTGCCTATCACTCCCAGCAGTGGACAGAGACATGTGAGGTGTGGGTGCAGAGGACTCCCATCACTGGACAGAGACATGGGGGTGGGTGCAGAGGACTCCCAGCAGTGGACGGAGACATGGGGGTGGATGCAGAGGACTCCCAGCAGTGGACAGAGACATGGGGGTGGATGCAGAGGACTCCCAGCAGTGGACAGAGACATGTGAGGGGTGGGTGCCTATCACTCCCAGCAGTGGACACAGACATGTGAGGGGTGGGTGCAGAGGACTCTCAGCAGTGGACAGAGACATGTGAGGGGTGGGTGCCTATAACTCCCAGCAGTGGGCAGAGACATGGGGGTGGGTGCCTATCACTCCCAGCAGTGGACAGAGACATGTGAGGGGTGGGTGCCTATCACTCCCAGCAGTGGACAGAGACATGGGGGTGGGTGCCTATCACTCCCAGCAGTGGACAGAGACATGTGAGGGGTGGGTGCCTATCACTCCAAACAGTGGACAGAGACATGTGAGGGGTGGGTGCAGAGGACTCCCAGCAGTGGACAGAGACATGCGAATGGTGGGTGCAGAGGACTCCCAGCAGTGGACAGAGACATGGGGGTGGGTGCAGAGGACTCCCAGCAGTGGATAGAGACATGGGGGTGGGTGGCTATCACTCACAGCAGTGGACAGAGACATGTGAGTGGTGTGAGCCTATCAGTCCCAGCATTGGACAGAAACATGGGGGTGGGTGCCTATCACTCCCAGCAGTGGACAGAGACATGGGGGTGGATGCAGAGGACTCCCAGCAGTGGACAGAGACATGTGAGGGGTGGGTGCAGAGGACTCCCAGCAGTGGACAGAGACATATGAGGGGTGGGTGCCTATCACTCCCAGCAGTGGACAGAGACATGGGGGTGGGTGCCTATCACTCCCAGCAGTGGACAGAGACATGTGAGGGGTGGGTGCCTATCACTCCCAGCAGTGGACAGAGACATGTGAGGGGTGGGTGCTGAGGACTCCCAGCAGTGGACAAAGACATGTGAGGGTTGGGTGCAGAGGACTCCCAGCAGTGGACAGAGACATGGGGGTGGGTGCAGAGGACTCCCAGCAGTGGATAGAGACATGGGGGTGGGTGTCTATCACTCACAGCTGTGGACAGAGACATGGCGGTGGGTGCCTATCACTCCCAGCAGTGGACAGAGACATGTGAGGGGTGGGTGCCTATCACTCCCAGCAGTGGACAGAGACATGTGAGGGGTGGGTGCAGAGGACTCCCTGCAGTGGACAAAGACATGTGAGGGTTGGGTGCAGAGGACTCCCAGCAGTGAACAGAGACATGGGGGTGGGTGCAGAGGACTCCCAGCAGTGGATAGAGACATGGGGGTGGGTGTCTATCACTCACAGCTGTGGACAGAGACATGGCGGTGGGTGCCTATCACTCCCAGCAGTGGACAGAGACATGGGGGTGGGTGCCTTTCACTCCCAGCAGTGGACAGAGACATGTGAGGGGTGGGTGCAGAGGACTCCCAGCAGTGGAAAGAAACATGTGAGGGGTGGGTGCCTATCACTCCCAGCAGTGGACAGAGACATGTGAGGGGTGGGTGCCTATCACTCCCAGCAGTGGACAGAGACATGGGGGTGGGTGCAGGGGACCCCCAGCAGTGGACAGAGACATGGGGGTGGATGCAGAGGACTCCCAGAGGTGGACAGAGATATGGGGGTGGGTGAAGAGGACTCCCAGCAGTGGACAGAGACATGGGGATGGGTACAGAGGACTCCCAGCAGTGGACAGAGACATGGGGGTGGGTGCCTATCACTCCCAGCAGTGGACAGAGACATGTGAGGGGTGGGTGCCTATCACTCCCAGCAGTGGACAGAGACATGTGAGGTGTGGGTGCAGAGGACTCCCATCAGTGGACAGAGACATGGGGGTGGGTGCAGAGGACTCCTAGCAGTGAACAGAGACATGGAGGTTGGTGCAGAGGACTCCCAGCAGTGGACAGATACATGTGAGGGGTGGGTGCCTATCACTCCCAGCAGTGGACAGAGACATGTGAGGGGTGGGTGCCTATCACTCCCAGCAGTGGACAGAGACATGTGAGGTGTGGGTGCAGAGGACTCCCAGCAGTGGACAGAGACATGTGAGGGGTGGGTGTCTATCACTCCCAGCAGTGGACAGAGACATGTGAGGGGTGGGTGCAGAGGACTCCCAGCAATGGACAGAGACATGTGAGGGGTGGGTGCAGAGGACTCCCAGCAGTGGATAGAGACATGGGGGTGGGTGTCTATCACTCACAGCTGTGGACAGAGACATGGCGGTGGGTGCCTATCACTCCCAGCAGTGGACAGAGACATGTGAGGGGTGGGTGCCTATCACTCCCAGCAGTGGACAGAGACATGTGAGGGGTGGGTGCAGAGGACTCCCTGCAGTGGACAAAGACATGTGAGGGTTGGGTGCAGAGGACTCCCAGCAGTGGACAGAGACATGGGGGTGGATGCAGAGGACTCCCAGCAGTGGATAGAGACATGGGGTGGGTGTCTATCACTCACAGCTGTGGACAGAGACATGGCGGTGGGTGCCTATCACTCCCAGCAGTGGACAGAGACATGGGGGTGGGTGCCTTTCACTCCCAGCAGTGGACAGAGACATGTGAGTGGTGGGTGCAGAGGACTCCCAGCAGTGGACAGAAACATGTGAGGGGTGGGTGCCTATCACTCCCAGCAGTGGACAGAGACATGTGAGTGGTGGGTGCCTATCACTCCCAGCAGTGGACAGAGACATGTGAGGGGTGGGTGCCTATCACTCCCAGCAGTGGACAGAGACATGTGAGGTGTGGGTGCAGAGGACTCCCATCAGTGGACAGAGACATGGGGGTGGGTGCAGAGGACTCCCAGCAGTGGACAGAGACATGGAGGTTGGTGCAGAGGACTCCCAGCAGTGGACAGATACATGTGAGGGGTGGGTGCCTATCACTCCCAGCAGTGGACAGAGACATGTGAGGGGTGGGTGCCTATCACTCCCAGCAGTGGACAGAGACATGTGAGGTGTGGGTGCAGAGGACTCCCAGCAGTGGACAGAGACATGTGAGGGGTGGGTGTCTATCACTCCCAGCAGTGGACAGAGACATGTGAGGAGTGGGTGCAGAGGACTCCCAGCAGTGGACAGAGACATGTGAGGGGTGGGTGCAGAGGACTCCCTGCAGTGGACAAAGAGATATACCCACCAACAAGACATGCTCGTTCGTTGCGCAGCTGCAGCATCATTTCAGGCACCCTGCTACGCCTCATGATGTAGGCATCATGTGCTGATCCTGGAAAACGACCACAGACATGGGAAA
This sequence comes from Triturus cristatus, assembly GCF_964204655.1. Taxonomy (NCBI): domain Eukaryota; kingdom Metazoa; phylum Chordata; class Amphibia; order Caudata; family Salamandridae; genus Triturus; species Triturus cristatus. Next base: position 165,509,026 of record NC_140585.1, read on the forward strand.
TCACCATGTTAGCAAGACACACCACAAAAGCATTAATGGAGTGGTAGTGTTTACGGTTGCAAAAGGCTACCTCCTTTGCCTGTGGTGGTACCAAAGCCACATGTGTCCCATCAATAGTCCCGATGACATGGGGCATCCCTCCCAGGGCATAGAAGTCACCCTTGACACCTGTCAACTGCTCAGGAGTTGGGAAATGAATAAACTCATCCAGGTGAACCAACATGGCCTCTAAAAAATCATGCAGGACACGGCTGAACATGGTCTCTGACATGCCACCAACATGAGCTATGGTATATTGAAACGTACCCGTGGCAAAGAAATGTAGGGCTGCCATCACCTTCATCATGGGTGTCTGTGCAGTAGGATATCTGTGTAGCGGTTGGAGGTGTGGTGCCAGCCTTGCTGTCAAGTTCACAATCAACCATTGGGTGAAGCGGTAGCAGCGTATACAGTCACGCTCCCTCAGGGCAACCAAGTCTGGCATTGGTCGGGGGAGAGGCGGAGCCCTGCAGTAATTTGGAAGGGACAACGAAGAGTGAGTACAGTACAACAACAATGTCAATGTACTGAGCACATGTTAAACAGCCAATACACATATGCTACATACAGAGTCAGGTCTGTGCAATATATACTGGACACGTATGCCAGGCAGGTGACACTCCTACCAAGAGCCAGCTACAAACGTGGATTCTCAAGCTCAACATGACATGGCATGAAACTAGCTCTGGGCCAGTGTAAGTGAACAGGCAGACGCATTACAGGAGTGAAAGACATCCACATATGTACAGAAGAAGGATGTTTATCATACAGACAGGTTGCGGAACACTAAAGGGAAAAGGTCACATGCCCCTGAAAAAAGGACAGACCACACACCTTGCCATGAAGGGGTACATGTCAAGACTGATCACACATACATTGATACTACGCAGATATGTGCTTGTCTCGCAAGTCCATGTTCGATGCATACATACACATGTTACGTCTGATTCCACATGTGTCCTGGTGTGCATAATAGTGTGCCATGCCCATCCACACACATGCACATGTTGGATGCAGCAACTGCAGATGCATTTGACGGAACACCAACAGCAAGCTTATGGGAACACATGACACACACATGACATACTCACATCGTGCAACGCCGGTAGTCACATGTCAGGTGTAATTACCCGTGTATCTGGCATCAGGGGACAGTTGCGTGTGTTGGTGACTGTGCCATGCCAGTGACGCATTGCTCAACAAGTCTGTACTACATGCACACATGTCAAAGGTGTGAAGGGGATGTGTGGCACATAGTGCACCATCACACATGACATGTGTACACAGCTCATCACACATCTATTGGGTTCAAACATGAGGAGATTTGTGCCACATCACAGCCTGACACACCTAGGCCCGAGACATGTAGGACTGCACTGACAATAACTTGATGTCCAGCTTTGGCCAAGTATGACAGCTCAATTCCTTTCTGTGTGCCGCCTGTCACCAGTGTAAGGTGTGAAACGCACCGTACACACGCTCTGAGGGCGTGTGTAGGGTCCGTATCACTATGGTTGTGTTGCCGTAGGCGTACGCCATAGGGATACGGTCTGTACACGCGTGTGTAGGGTCCGTATCACTATGGTTGTGTTGCCGTAGGCGTACGCCATAGGGATACGGTCCGTACACGTGTGTGTAGGGTCCGTATCACTATGGTTGTGTTGCCGTAGGCGTACGCCATAGGGATACGGTCCGTACACGCATGTGTAGGGTCCGTATCAGTATGGTTGTGTTGCCGTAGGCGTACGCCATAGGGATACGGTCCGTACATGCGTGTGTAGGGTCCGTATCACTATGGCGTACGCCTACGGCAACACAACCATAGTGATACGGACCCTACACACGCGTGTATGGACCGTATCCCTATGGCGTACGCCTACGGCTACACAACCATAGTAATACGGACCCTACACATGCGTGCACGAACCGTATCCCTATAGCGTACGCCTACGGCAACACAACCATAGTGATACGGACCCTACACATGCGTGTACGGACCGTATCCCTATGGCGTACGCCTACGGCTACACAACCATAGTGATACGGACCCTACACACGCGTGTACGGACCGTATCCCTATGGCGTACGCCTGTGGCTACACAACCATAGTGATACGGACCCTACACACGCGTGTACGGACCGTGTCACTGGAGTAGTGGTGCCCTAGGGGCGTGGAACGCACCGTACCTGTGTGTGTATAGTGAAATTACATAGGGGACACATGAGGGACAAGTATAAGGGCCTAAATGCATGCTGGTTGTCATGGAGACCGAGTTTCAAGTTCAAATATTTTCATCAGGTGGCCAGCAAAAGTCGGTTGGAGACAATATACTATGTTGCAATGTGGTTGTTGACTTGACATCATGCTCAATTTTTAAACCATGCAAAGCCCCTCACTGGGGTAGGTTTAAAGGGATTGGAGGAAAAGTAGGATGCAAATGAGATTGACCAATCACTCTGTACTCCTGTAAATGAAACAGGCCAGCAAGGCAAATATAAGGCAGCCAGGTCCCATGAGAGAGCACTTGCCTGCACAACCTTTCATTCCACACCACTGCTGCTGCTCGTGATTCCTCTGGCACCATGTCCAGGTCTGTGGAGAGGGCCCAGCCATTCACCCTGGAGGAGAATGTGGCATTGCTGGATGTCATCCTCCCACAGTACCCCAGCCTGTATGGGAGACCAGGGGAGCAGGTGAGTGCTGACTCCACTAGCTTAGACTGTGCCCCTTTTTTGTGACTGTCATTTCTGGCATTGTGTCCAGATGTAACAGACATGCAATGTTGTTTAGAGTGGGTCTCAGGGGGGGGGGAATGCCTCATGTCTCCCATGCAGAGCATGCTGTAGTGCATGTCTGCACTCCTCACTTGCATAGTGCTTACTGTGACAATCACTGCATGGTGCATGCCACATTCAGCCTGGCTAATCCTCTTGGGAATGTTGTTTCTACAGCCCTGATGTGATTCTGTGTTCCCCCCAGTGTGACAGGTGACTGTACCCACAGATGTGTGTGAGTTGAGTGTACCTGTGGTGAGAGTGTCCAAATGATGTGTTCGACCCCTGGACATTGGTGTGTGTGTAAGTCCCCTGTCATGTGGGTGAGTGTCTATGTGGAGTGTTGCAGCCCAGATGCATGAGGGATGCATATACCCTACCCATCTGATGTGAGCAGGGAGCAGTGCTGTGTGTCTGACATGCTGGGCTAGCCCAACACCTGTGACACCCCTCAGTCAAGTGGCACATGTGCAGAGTAAGGTTTGTACCCGCAGTTGCCAATGGCAGGTGATTGTCCTATGCCTGTGTGTGTCTGTGTACTCTGCTGAGGTTTCGTCAGTGGCCTGGGGCATGTGACTGCTGTGAGGTGCTGTACATAATCCTGGTGTAGCTTTTGATGCACAGTGTGAGCCATGATCATTGATTGTGTCGCACCCCTCATTCCACCGGTGTACTTTCAATGCCACGTAGTGCATTTTGCCTTCCCCAGAGGATAATGTCCCTATGACAAAGGTGCAATGAGTCTGCTGCATACTTTGCCCTGTTCAAACAAGCCAAATTGTTCTAATGTGTGTCTCTGTGACATGTAGCATGTATATTTAAGTAGTCTCACTTTGTCATCCTCACAGGTAGGCGCCTATGCCAAGGGGGAGATTTGGAGGCAAGCCGTCATTGTCGTGAGGTTGGTGGAGGGTCGGAAGCGGCGCCTGGCCCAGGTGAGGAAATGCTGGCAGGATATCCGGTGCTGGACCAGGAGGATCACCCGGGTCCTGCTGGAGGACTCACCAGAAGGGAAGAAGAACCGTGGGCGCCGGCGCCTGACCCACATCATGAAGCGTGTGCTGGCGGTGGTCTTCCCTGACTTGGATAGGCGCTTACTGGAGAAGCAGCAGCAGGAAGGGGGTAGGTACATGTGTGTTTGTTGTGTGTCACCAGCGTTTGAAGGTGCGCAGTCACATGGATACACTGCCACGGTTTATATGTGCAGTGCATATCCTGTTCCACAAAGTCAACCTGTGCTGTTCTTCCTCCCTTCCCCTCCTTGACATGTGTTCCCGGGTCTGTGGGTAGTCACTCTTGCACAAGGTTATCTAGGCTGGCAGTTAATCCAAGTGCCCAATGCTTGCAACATCATGTGTGGGGGTGGTGTGTTACATGTGTTGTGAGCTTGCCTGTGCCCTGGCCAGTTCAGTCATTGTGGGGTCCATGTTAGTTGGCACTGCTGCTGAGTCCCGACATAGGAGTGTGTCTTAAAAGTGTACTGCCTTACAGCATGCATGACCAATGTTTTGCCCTCAGACATGATGTGCATGAGTGTGAGATATGAATAGTGCAGGGACGGTCGCTTCTGTTGCAGTCATATCCATACAGGACCATGGAGGAGTGTGGCCACTACAGTCCCCTGGGGCACCTTTTCCTAGGTATCATGTGTGTCAGCCAACAATGTGGACATTCTCTGTGTCTTCAGCATAGGTTGGGCTCTGTGGCATTGTACCCTGGCCTCATTTGTATTTACGTTAAGTGTGCTACATGTGTCCACTTGACAGGGTGACCCCATTTGGCTTGTGCATACTCACAGTGGCCAGTGCCTGTGTGTCTTGGTACAACTATCTGATGATGGTTGTTTGTTAATCATATGTGTGGTCAGGCGCACAAGGGGTAGTTTGTGTACAATCTGGATTTATTGTAGGGCATTTTTTTAATCCCCGAGTACGAGGTGTAAGTACTTCCTCTGTCTCAATCACATTGTCTCAGGTAGGGGGGTGTTTGTGTGGGCAAGGCCTACATGTCCAAACCGTATGTCTCCTTGCCAGGTCTGGGCTGTGTGTGATGATTGTCTGGACATACACTCAACATGCAGTGACCCAGTCATGTTGGGCATGGTTTAATGTATTTGCTAAGCATGCATGTGCCAAAAGTTAACAGACATGGTTCCTGCTCATCCCTTTTTTGGCAACGGTGTGTGGTCCAGATGCTGTGCTCGACTGTCCCCAGACACTAGCTCCTCTGTCTCATTTGATATCAAGTTATTTGCTGTTGTGTCATGCTCTCCATTGTTTCTCAGTGGCATGGTGGGTCAACCCACTGTGTGGTGCAGGGCCTACACATGTGCGTAGTATTGTAGATGTTTCTCATGTTGCTTTTCATGCTATGCACTGTGACCTATGTAGTTTTGACTCATGTGTCATATGTATACAGGTGTCTGATTATTTCCTGTCTCTTCACCTTGCCCACAGGATCGTCAGGGGAAACCGAGGGAGATACTGGCACGGACCTTGAGGAGGGATCCAGCACCGGTGCCACCACTGCTGGCGAGTCTTGCGCAGCGAGTGGCACAGAGGCCAAGGGGAGTGAGGCGGAGGACCTGTCCAGTCCCACCACCAACTATGACGCTGACGGGTCCGAGGCTGAGCTCCCAGAGGGGGCGGAGGCTGCTCCCAGAGCTGAAAGCAGCACTCCATCTCTCGCCGCCCCCTCCATTCCCATCACCGGCCTCCCACTTGCTCGTGTCCCTTCCCTCGTGCTAGGCGACAACATGTCTCCTTCGTGCCAGGCACCGCACCCCCTGCCCCTGTCTCCCCTGCTGCCGTCAATGCCGAGTCTGTGGACATTATGCGGCAGTTGCAGGTTGGTCAGACATCGCTGCTTAATGTCCTCCATGGCCACAGCAGACTGCTAACACAGATGGTGTCGTACATGGAGGCCATGTCAGCAGCGATGTCTGACCAACGGATGTTGCTGAAGTCCATAGACTCGTCACTGACTGCAGCAGTGGATCTCCAGCAGCGCTCCATCCCCCCCCTACCCCTGCACCATCCACACTTCCCACTCCCATGCCTGTCCCACGCACACCCAGACGTCCCCATGCACGCACCCCACCAGACACAGGCAGCACACCACCAGGGAAGGCCAAGCGCACACCTCCTGTCACGCACACACAGGGGGAAGTAGGCACACCCACTGGGTCGGGGGGGGGCAAATAGCAGCCACGCAGCCACAGTAGGAGTCCGCAGTCCTCACGACCCACTTCCTCGAAAACCACTCCCCTTAGCTCCCCTGCCCAACAGTCGGACAAAGAGTCCTTCATGGCCAGTCTGTCCCTCAGCCCCAGTGTGACACCACCCCGCAAGCGGTCGAGGAAGTCCCGAGGCAGGGGAGTTGAGTCCCCCCCTGTCCACACCCTCCCCCAGTAGCGCTGCAACCCATCCCTCCGACCCCCCCTTCCTTGGGGCCTGTGGTTCATTCGGTGCAGGGGAGACGCTGGAAGAGCTTGCAACTGTGTGCAGCACCCTGCTAACCACCACCTTTGGCGCTGCCCCACCCCCGGTGGTGGAGTCGTCCATCCCTGCACCCACAACACCTACCCTTGCCCCTCCTGTTCCTGCGGTGCCTGGTCCTTCCCCCCCCACATGATGCCCCCCCTTCTGTGGATGATATGGAAGAGTGAACAGTGCAGGCAAGCTAGGGAAGACGCGTCCCAAAGTGTCCCCCACCGGGACTTCGCACATGGCCTGGCCTATGGGCCCTGTATATAGTGGACATTTCTTTTGCTATAATTTTTTATGCTGAATAAAGCAATTTGGTTTTCATTTGCACACAAATGCTTTTCTGGTCTTGCTGTTGGTGGTGCTGCTCCATGATTTGGGATGGTGATAATGTGTTAGGTGTCTGGGAAATGTTGTAGTGTGCTGCTCATGGGGTGGACCCTGATATCTGTGTGCCATCACAAGGTATCTGCAAATAATCTTTGGTCATGTAAGCTCTTACTGTATGGTGACATTGTCCCAAGGTGTGTTCCTTCCTCTGTGGACCCTGACATCTGCCCTGCAGGGTGTTTCCCAATTGTTGTGCTGAGCTCTGTCTACATTTCCTGGGTGTGTGACGGATCCCTTCAACTTTGGCCATGCATGCTCAGCAATGTCTCCACCTGCATCATTTGTGGCATCCTTGGTGGTCACTGTACTTGTGTATAGAGTATATTGACATGACTTCATGTGGACATGTTCCCTTTTACGCACTATGCATGTGTGTACTCCCAGCCTCGCACACATGTGTTACGTGTTTTGCAGGGTCTTTGGGCACCTGTCTGACAATTGTGGGCATTGTATCGGTGGGTACTCCACCCTTTTCCTTCCATGGGAGGCAACAACTTGTTGGCTGTCCCAGCACCTGTACATTCCTATCAGTCCTGGAATGTGTGTGACAGTGTGTGTTCCCTTTGGGTCTCTTAGTTTAGTAGGGTGGCACATGAATATACAGTACTAATGCAGAAATACCAAGGTCCAGGGATCCCAATTCTGGAGGAGATTGTCCAATTTTTGTATAACTTATTCCATGTGGAGGATGACTCAAGACACCGGACCTCTATGGTCTCAAAAAAGTACATGCATTCAGTTGTGAGTCAATTCACTCCTTCTCAATTAAGTTTAAAGGTGAAAAAAATCAATATAGGTTGATAGGTCCAAATTATTATTTTATTTGTTCAAATGAAAGACTTCTGTTTCAGATAATCCAATCATCAAGGATTGTGTTGTTCAAATAAGGCGAACAGGCGCATTTGGAGCAGAAAGAAATTTGGACCTATCAACCTATATTGATTTTTTTCACCTTTAAACTTACTTGAGAAGGAGTGAATTGACTCACAACTGAATACATGAATATACAGTCTTGTTGCATGCTCTCAGTGTGTGTATTGTGCTGCCAGCACCAGGGGTGGGTAAGCATGTGTCATTTGTCATCACATCCACATGTGGTGTGTCATGCAGTGGGGGATGGACATCTACCCTCATGGGAGTAGGACACTGCTGTCAGTGATGTGTTGGCATGCCACTCTCAATATAGTCACACTTTGTGTATGCCTTCATGCACCCATGGAGTTTTGCTAATTGTAGGATGGTGTACACACCACCATGTCTCTGTCCACTGCTGGGAGGACTCTGCACCCACCCCTCCTGTGTCTGGGCACTGCTGGGAGTGATAGGCACCCACCCCTCCTATGTCTGGGCACTGATGGGAGGACTCTGCACCCACCCCTCCTCTGTCTGGGCACTGCTGGGAGACTCTGCACCCACCCCTCCTGTGTCTGGGCACTGCTGGGAGGACTCTGCACCCACCCCTCCTGTGTCTGGGCACTGCTGGGAGTGATAGGCACCCACCCCTCCTATGTTTGGGCACTGCTGGGAGGACTCTGCACCAACCCCTCCTATGTCTGGGCACTGCTGGGAGGACTCTGCACCCACCCCTCCTGTGTCTGGGCACTGCTGGGAGGACTCTGCACCCACCCCTCCTATGTCTGGGCACTGCTGGAAGGACTCTGCACCCACCCCTCCTGTGTCTGGTCACTGCTGGGAGGACTCTGCACCCACCCCTACTGTGTCTGGGCACTGCTGGGAGGACTCTGCACCCACCCCTCCTGTGTCTGGGCACTGCTGGGAGGATTCTGCACCCACCCCTCCTGTGTCTGGGCACTGCTGGGAGGACTCTGCACCCACCCCTCCTGTGTCTGGGCACTGCTGGGAGTGATAGGCACCCACCCCTCCTATGTCTGGGCACTGCTGGGAGGACTCTGCACCCACCCCTCATATGTCTGGGCACTGCTGGGGCTGATGGCCACACACCCCTATGTGTCTGTCCACTGGCGTGGTACGACCCGTACCCACGTCCTTAAGGGATGGGTATGGGCCTTACCCCTACGTCACCCCAACAATGGCGGTACGGCCTGTACCCACGTCCCAAAGGCATGGGTACAGGCTGTACCGCCATTGTTGGGGTGCCGTAGGGGTACGGCCCGTACCACGCCCTAAGAGCGTGGGTACGGGTCATACCACGCCCACCCCTACGTCACCCCAGCAATGGCGGTATGGCCCATACCCATGCCTTTGGGACGTGGGTATGGGCCGTACCGCCATTGTTGGGATAGCTTAGGGGTGGGTGTGGTATGACCCGTACCCACGCCTTAAGAGCGTGGGTACGGGTCGTACCACGCCCACCCCTACGTCACCCCAACAATGGTGGAACGGCCCGTACCCACATCCCAAAGGCATGGGTACGGGTCGTACCACGCCCAGCCCTACGTCACCCCAACAATGGCGGTGCGGCCCGTACCCACGTCCCAAAAGAATGGGTACGGGCCGTACCGCCATTGTTGGGGTGACGTAGGGGTGGGCGTGGTACGACCCGTACCCACGCTCTTAAGGCGTGGGTACGGTGCGTACCACAATTGTTGTGTTGCCGGTTTGCGTCCATGTCGACTTTCGTTGTGGCGGACGGAGGCCTTGGTGGAGACGCCCCTGCCACCGAAGTGACCAGGCCCTGGGGGTCAGGTATGTACAGGGCATGTATGATTTTTAACTTGGGTGGGGGTTATGTTTCCTGCCCCTGCCCCCCCCTTTGCCCCTGGGTGTTGTTCTGACCTTCTGCGGCGTCTGCGTCGGTTCCTGTACACCAGGTGGACTGCTATGAGGGCTGGGATGACACGTAGGTTGGGGTCCATGGCTGTCCGTCGCGTACAGGTGCTCCTTCTGCGCGTCGTCCTGATTTCCCGGCAGTTTTTGGCTGCCGTAAAATATAATCCGTGCGGAGTGACGTGGGCACGGATCGTACTTGCTGGTTCGTGAAACAGTGCCTGACTCCGTCCGGACGTCACGTCCGCGGTGTCCTGGGTCCGATTTGTATGTATTTTCTTGCCGGTCGGTGTTTTTTACGATTCGTACGGAAATGGTGTTTCTGTACGAATCGTACTTGCGGGTTTGTAAGGTGTTTTTCCCGGGTACGAGTCGGACGGAGAAAACGCTCCGTCCGACGGTTCGTACCCGGGTTTTACAGGATCGGAATCGGCACCTAAGTAGGGAATCTATCTTTTTGGAAGACATAGCCCTCCCACACCCAAATGAATGTCATGCTTCTTCTATCGGGCTTAGTGCCTCATGGGGCCGGTGCTGCAATGACACACAGGCTCCGTGAGAGTCTCTTTGGCAGAGATCTTTTTGTTCAGCCATGATGATGGGTGCAGGTTTGTGGGGATGGGATAATATTTGTAGTGAAGTGTGTCTTACAGCTACCTAAGGTGTATCGTTAGGTTTTAATCAGTGGTCCCCTTGACAAGGTTAAAACAGATGGGTGTAGTTTATCAAAGGGGTGTTACGAACCATGACAAGTGCACTGTGTGTGATCAAAAGGTCAGCATGTTTCATGTCTGCATGTTCCAGGAAGGACCTGTGGCAGTTCTTCAAGGCCAACTGAATAAAATATCCCTACCCTACAACAGTGTGGGATGTGTGACTTGATTATTAAAAGGTTGTTTGTAATGATCTCTAGGTATTTTCTAAGGTCCTTTGTACCTACATGTAGACTCCCTACTTGGATCTAAATTTCCAACCTGGAAAAGAGGAGAAATAATAGTGGATCACTGTGCATTGAGGTGTAAGGGTGAAAACTGTCCCTTTCGTGTTCGCATACTTGCATTTTAAAAATAACTTTCACGGTACATTTTGTGCCGAGTTACTTACTATTTTAATTCTGTTCCTTATGGCGTCGCCTCCCTCTCGCTGCTAGACCATCAACAGAGAGGGAGGACTTTGCTGGCTGATTGGCACGCCCTGTGACCTGTCAACCGGACGCATTTAAGCGCCTGGATGCTAGCGCGCGGTGACTTAGTGGATCACTGTGCATTGAGGTGTAAGGGTGAAAACTGTCCCTTTCGTGTTCGCATACTTGCATTTTAAAAATAACTTTCACGGCACATTTTGTGCCGAGTTACTTACTATTTTAATTCTGTTCCTTATGGCGTCGCCTCCCTCTCGCTGCTAGACCATCAACAGAGAGGGAGGACTTTGCTGGCTGATTGGCACGCCCTGTGACCTGTCAACCGGACGCATTTAAGCGCCTGGATGCTAGCGCGCAGCACGCGCGCGCAGCGGGCGGGCGCAGGCGCGCCAGAGGCGCGCCAGAGGCAAGCCCATCTGCGCCCGTCCGCGCCCTAGAGCGCCCAGTGACCAGCCATAATGCCTCTGTGCAGCCAAACTGTGGAACTCCCTATGTGTATTCCACCTTAGATTTGTATCGTCTTCGGGGCAACCCTTCACTGTGTGATCCTATGGATATGGCTTACATATCCCATCGTAAGTGTCCACGATGTAATTTTTCGATCAAACCCACAAAAAAAAGATTCCTCCCGTATACTCCGCCTTCCAAAACTCTTAGAGACTCAGCGAATATCACAGTAAAGTTTGTAAGCATGAATTGTCGTTCCCTCTCTAAAAATAAGGCTCATATGTTCGATCTTCTTGTATCGGAGCAGCCGGATGCGGTGTTTCTGACTGAAACATGGCTTCATCCCGGGTCCGGTCCAGATGTGGCCTGTGCCCTCCCTGAGGGTTATGTAATGGTGAGATGTGATAGGAGCTCTGGCAGAGGTGGAGGGATCGCCATAATTTTTAAATCAAATACGGTATGCACCTTGGAAGCTCTTTCCGTTCCCATGTGTGAATCTGCCCTTTTTAAATTAGCAGTCACGTCTCAGTTGACTTTTTCCGGTATATTAATATATCGGCCACCTGACAAATCCACAAGTTGGCTGTCATCTTTGGCAGATCTGGTCGCTCCCTTTGCACTAAAGTCAGCTAATTTTACTATAGTGGGAGACCTAAACTTACATTTGGAAAATACACAGGACAGGTTAATTAGCACTGTCCTGATGGACCTGGAGGCACTGAACATCTTTTTGCATAATCATGACCCTACCCATCAGGCTGGTCACCTCTTGGATCCAATTTTTTCTACTCTTAATTTCGAATGTAAGTCACCCATTCCGTTGGATTGGTCTGACCATTATGCTATCTATCTGCAAATCTTGAGAACCTTGCCAGTCAACGGAGGGGACAATACTAGTTATTACAGAGCATGGTCAAAATTAGACCTTACTGCATTTAATACCACACTATGTGGTACGTGTCCAGACCCTAAACTTCCCCTTTTGCATCTTAATGCCATCGATTTGCACCTGGCCCTGCGTTGTAAACGCAGCTTAGGTCATCACCCACCGGCACCATGGTACAACGACGATCTAAAAATTGCGAAGTCTGAGTGCAAGCACTTGGAGCGTAGGTGGAGAAAAACGTATAGTCCTCAACGAAAACTTACCTACAAAGCTGCACTTGGTCAGTATCATCTAGCATGTAGGAAAGCAAAATCTACATTTGTAACTAATGAAATTAATAAATCTTCCAACCAGCCTCGTGCACTGTTTTCTATGATAAAAAATTTGGCAGGCTCGAAGACCCTTCCACCGCCACCATCTCTTGATGAATCTCGCTGCAACGAGATCGCTGATTTCCTTACTGCCAAAGTAGAAATGATCCACCATTCCCTCTTAGGCTCGCAGCCTCCCTTTCCTTCTATGCAACATGCAACTTTAGCGTCTGCCTTTGTCCCTTCCGGACCCATTCTATCTACATGGCCCTTGCTAGACCAAAAATCCTTACTTGACTGCTTATCCAAAGTTAAGTCCGGTTCCCCCCTTGATCCGGTTCCGGTAAATATCTTGCGTCAGCTCTCTCAAGATTCTTTGTCTATTATTCAGAATCTGTTAAATGCCTCACTCCAAGAAGCAACGGTTCCTGAAGACTGGAAACAGGCGATGGCGGTCCCTCTTCTTAAAAAACCTACAGCTGACCCCAAAATTTTAGCGAACTATCGTCCTATTTCCCGGCTCCCTATGTTCTTTAAAATTCTTGAGAGACATGTCAATTTCCATCTTTCGTCACATATTGAATCCTCAGGATTTCTTCATCACTCTCAATCGGGCTTCCGTTCTCACTTTTCAACTGAGACTACTCTATTGGGAGTGATTGAGAACTTGCGTTTGTTACTTGACCGAGGAGAGACGGCGGCGCTTATCCTCTTGGACTTAAGCGCCACGTTTGATACCGTGTCGCACCCCATTCTTTTGAAGGCACTTAGGTCAGCAGGGGTAGTTGGTTCAGCTTGGTCATGGTTGGCTTCTTTTTTGCAACACCGTTCCTTTCAAATTTCTTCGTCCACTGCCTCTTCATCCATCCGCCCATCTGCATATGGAGTTCCCCAGGGGTCCTCACTCAGCCCTCTGTTATTTAACATCTATGTACGTCCTTTGGCTGATATTGTGGAGGCCTCTGGCTTAGCTCTCTACTCATATGCAGATGATACCCAGATCATTTTTTTCACTCTCAGCTGAAGCGGAAAGCTCTCCCTCCTCGCTTCAGCATGGTCTGGGTAAGGTGGCTGAGTGGATGCAGACGAACCTGCTAAAACTGAACGTTGAAAAAACTGAAGTCTTAATCTTCGGTAAGAATACTCACCTTTGGAGTCCTAGACACTGGCCTCCAATAATGGGCTCTCTTCCCCAGCCTGTGAAGCAGGTGCGGAACCTTGGTTTTATAATGGACCATTAACTCTCTATGCGGCATCAGGTGGTGAGTGTGGCAGCCACTTGTTTCACCATATTGAGGTGGCTACGCAAGATTCTTTGGATGCTCCCTGACAACACCAAGCGTACAGTTGTCCAGGCGTTAATAACATCACGCCTGGACTATGGAAATGTGCTGTACTTAGGGGGTTGCCAGGCGACACTGCGGAAACTTCAGCTGGTTCAAAATTCTGCAGCTCGTCTCTTGTGTAAAATCCCCCGTAGGTCTAGTGTCACCCCTTTTCTTCATGATCTACACTGGCTCCGTATTGACAAGCGCATTGAACACAAGACGCTGTGCATTATGTTCAAGATTAAACATCAGACTGCTCCTGCATACCTGCAATCTCTTGTCCATCCTTATGTCCCTGTCCGCTCGCTTAGATCTGCTTCACAGGGCAATTTTCACATTCCACGTTTTAGGTTGTCTAGAATGGGAGGTCGATCTTTCTCATGTCTCGCTCCTAAGCTGTGGAACTCACTTCCTCTGTCTTTGAAGTTGGATCCTCATTACCTGAACTTTCGTAAGAATTTCAAAACCTGGCTATTTTCCCGCAAATAAACTTCAGCCACAGTGATCCCTTTATTGCCTGGTCATCGGCGGCGCCGGGAGACCCCATTGTGGGTAGCTGCGCGCCTAATAAATTAAGAAATAATAATAAATAATAATAATAATAATAGTGTGGACAGAAGAGTTACATGTATGCAATTATACATGGTGAAGGGCATGAACTACAACATCAACTTTGATTTCGCCAACAATTACTTTTGTAGAAGTGATTATAACAAAGATACATAATGCATTGATTGTTTTTGGTAGATTTGATTACCAGTGTTTATGTTCAAAGTAAAGTGAAGCATTTTCATCATTTTTTGTTCACAAACTTGACAGTTTAAAAATTAAAAGAGTATCTTTTCCGACTATATTCAAAATAATGTGATGATTGATTTTTCAATGTAGACAAGTTATTGATGTGAATTATAACAATTCGAAGCATTTCCCTCAGTTTCTTAAGCTGTGCATCCGGTATTCAGATGCTGTAGCATCTGCGTTTTGAATTGTACCCGAGGTTGGCTGCCTTTTCCGGTTTGCACGCACAAACGTAACAATGTATTAATATTTGTAAAAATTGTAGAAAAATTGTTTTTCATGTTCTCTTTTTCTTTGTGCTCTGACTTACTATAATTAGAATACTTTATTAAGACATATAGGGGCATATCAACAACAACCGGCGATAATTATCTCTAAGCGCACTTAGCGCTAGGATAATTATCGCCGGCTAGCGTGGATTTTTATCACTGAGATAGCGTGCTATTAGCAACGCTTATCTCAATAGCGATAAAAATCCTCACGCTAACAGGCTAACGTGAGATTATCGCTGGAAACCCAGCGATAATCACACATTACCTTGTTGATAGGGACAGGCAAACTTAGCCATGATATCCTCCTTCCATAGGATATCATGGCTAAGTCTGAAAATTAGCAGACGTAAAAAAGCAGCGTTTACCGCGGTTAGCGCTGCTTTTTTTGTCTCTAAAAGGGTTAGCGACATTCTTGATAATAGGAGAAATGTCGCTTAGCGACATTTCTCCTATTATTTTACTCTGGAACGCCCCCTTTGCATCTCATCAGAGGGGAAGCGTAGAGTAAAAGGGTGCTAACATGCGAATTTGCATGGTAGAACCCTGTTGTTGATAGAGCGCTAGTTTTATCTCTGCTTTTTTGGCTTTTAAAGCCAAAAAAGCAGAGATAAAGCCCTTGTTGATATGCCCCATAGATAGTTACTCCTAATCATGTTTCATATACCGGCATTGTGTGAGAAAATGTGCTGGGAGCGCAATTGTACCTCCTTCATGGCTGGCAACACACACATTAAAACAGGCGAGTGACATAATGGTGATAGCAGGTAGCCTTGCTTAAAGACAGAGAAACACATAATGATCCGGCAACCATGCAACTACATAGCATCGTTTTCCAATCTCAGGGTAGGGATTTCTCTTATTCTGCTGGTCTGTTAATAGATGCGCCTTAGATCAAGGCAGAGAATTGTATGTTAACATCGGCTTCAATTGTAAAAAAACAAATAAAGTCAAATTGGTTAAAACAGGCCAACAGAACCAGGAAAGCCCACGGTGTGCTGTCATGGTTTTGATACTCACATAGTTTTAAACTGAGATTAGCACCAGACCTAACCCTCTCTGCCCATGTGGGTGCAGGTAGCTATTTTTTATTAGCCAATTCCCACTATTGTCACTATAAGGACCATAGTAACTGGCAAGTACAGGTTCCAGTGGGTCAGACTATAAAGGATTCAGTGGTGTCAACACCTATCTATCTGTTTGCTTCTCATCTCTATTTTTGAATTCAGGTTTTTTACAGTTGGAGACCAGGCACATTTCCTCTACCCTCAAATGCGTTTCTTTACCCTCGGCCCCCAGGTATTTATGCCTCCTCTCTATTTGTTCTAATTTTCAAATGTCTGTTCATGATTGAAAGGGTATACTGCTGATTCTAAAAAAATATTTCTGGAGGTTTCTGATCTGGTTCCCAGACCTCTTCGAACTATCTTAAACACCTACATTCTTTCCCTCAGATCTTTTACAATCTGAGCAGGTGACTTCACAACCTAAATCTGCCTGGCCAGCTACATCTAATTGCTTGGAAAGTTTTGTGACACATATCTGCTTCTCAGGCTATTTATCAAACTCCATCCTGTCTATCAACAATGCATGGGCCCCATGCACAAAGAAAATGTACATTTGTGGTCATGATGGTCTAGCTGGTGCTTGGAATCAGATCTCTATTCCTTCCAATGTTCTCAACTTTCTTGGCTACAGAGTGTAAGTGTTATGGGACAGTAAACAAAGATGTTCTTCAACATCAAATGGTAAAGGGTAACCATGTAGGAGAGCACCCTCTTTTTTCAAGACTTCTCAAAGGACTTATAATAAGCATACCTCCTTCTTCCAACTATAAAAATGCATGAGATTTGAATTTGGTACTTCTGGGATGATAATCCATTTCTTTCTTTAAAGCACCTTTCTGGAAAATTGACCACATTATTTCAAGAGAATTTCTAATGTCAGAAGTCTGGACATTTACAGTGAATAATTCTCTTTTTAGGAGTTGTTCTCTTCATTTCAATAAGAAACAAAACTTTTTTTTCAATTTAGCATCCATATTTTCCAGAATGTTCAGACCTCTACTCTGGAAGATTATGTCAGACAATGCACATACAGCATGCCACAAGTAAGCTTGACTGTTGCAAGGAGGTTTTGAGAGGGTTCCCCCTCAGCAACTTTTTTAAAAAAGAGTAAATATAGTGTGTCTTAAAACAAATGTTTAATTATAAAACATTTGCCCTTTTATTTGGGTGGAGGGATCAAGACTGGACGTAGGGCTGCACGACTCAATGAATGAATTGTGGATGCTGAGGAGTGAGTAGATGAATTAATTCAAGAATAGATGACAATGAATAAATAGTTTTGCTATGTGGAGCTCATATTATCAGTGCACTTACCAAGGGTGGGTGCTATGCTTTTCATTTTAGCTTTTGCATTAAAAAAAATTTCCTCCCCAACACTGCTATCATCAACCCTTTTGAAACATGCATAGCCAGCATTAATTTAACAATGCTCACATATTTAGTGGTTTAAATAATTAAACACAAATCAGCTTTGATCTGAAACAGAAGAGAGAATGTGATAACCATGTAGTAGTTGAACTTCACAATATGACACCACACAACCTTATATCAATACCAGGTTCCAATCAATAACATTGTGTAATCCGAGGCAATAACTTTTTTTCACAGTGCCTTCTCTGGTTTCATCAAAAAATGAGAGGACCTTGAAAACCATCAGTTCAAATGTGTGCACTCCACAAAAGCAAAATACTATAGTGTTACTCCATCCATAGGCGGAGCAAAATACTATAGGGTACTCCATCCATTTAGGAGTTTCCTCACTGCCACAGTTCTCATGGCAGTGAGCCTGCCATGAACCTTTTAGCAGTGAGGAAACAAAGGGAGCCCTACAGGTCCCCCTGGTGCCTCTGTGCCAGGGGATGTATGCAAGGTGGCATATGGTATGCCCCCTTTTACATAGGAGCCTTAGCACTACACCGACATGGGCCAGCCGCCGCAGGACCCCCTGATCTGGATTCCTATCAGAATCCTGCGAACGGTCACATTATGGCTTTGGTGGTGTGGTGGCAGGACGCTAGCATTGTGGCCTGCTGCCACACCGCCAAAGTCTAAATTAGGCAATGTTATTATTGTGCTTTGAGCAACCATATTATGAGTCTCCAGTCCTGTGATAAAATATAAGGTAAAGTCCCAATTTAAATACGGAAGTGGTGAGTAATATAAAATTGGTGTATATTGATTTGTTTTATTTTTCATTCCTACCCATTTTATTTCTCAATATTCACTTAAATGTTCTTCACATTTCTTAACATTGTTCCTGTCATTTTACCTGCAGTCCCACAATCCACCAGAGGAGGGTTTTCAGGAAAAGGAATATATTTTTCCGGTGTTTCTTCTAATTATGTATTTCTTCTTTGTCATGGCTCCATTTTGTCACATCCTGCAATTTTTTACAGTTAAAAAAAGAGAACTTGTGAATTAATAAGGGGGTAATGTACCTCATACAGATTAACTGAGACCTGTGTTATACCTTCAAGTAATAGCTCTAAGTACTTCCAATCATGGGATTTGTAGTTTTCCTCTTGTCCATCATGCAATGTTAATTTCTTTTGCTGCTGTTGAATATGTAGCCAGAACATACAGTATAATATGTGCCAATCTTGTTAACATTAGAACTTTCCATCAGTGAAATGACTAGGAAACTCAGTATAATTATATGTATATAATACATAGGATTCTGAAATCATTGTATAAACGCCCATTATAATCGAAGACTTTTGACACACCTAGGGCCCTATTACGATGTCAGATGGTTTCCTCCACCCCACATCGTCTCGGTCATGGGACCTAATGACACCCAGTCAGCGGTCCCGACCGACTAATTAGGATGCGACCGAACACTGTTCGGTCGCATTCCTGTACTTTACAATGGGAGCATGTATTTCTGCTGGAATGCATGCTCCCAATGTAAAATAGGAGGTGCAGTTCATTTATGCACCACATCCCATGCACCTCAATATGCCTGCCATGGGGTGCAGGGATGAACAGGGGGGCAACATTGGGGCCCCCTCGGCCTCCAATCGGTGGTTGTTCACCAAAGGGGACCCTGCTGGGTGCCCCCAAAGTCGAGATTTGACAGCCTTTCTGTGTCAGAAAGGCAGGCACACAAAGGCTGCCGAAACCCGACTTCGTAATCACCCGGTGGAAAGAGCGGCCCCTGGGATTACTGGCTGCATTTCAGCTGTCAGACGGGGTCTCCGAGCCCATCAGAAGCCAGTCAGAATGACAGATCCTTTCAGACCGCCTCCATCGTAATGAGGCGGTCGGAAAGGAATACAACCGGCATATTACGATGCAGTAGGAAGGAGCCTTTTCCAAACACATCATAATTGGCCCACTAGTCTCCAATTCTATACAAGAGACATCAGAACTAAACTAAACTGAATAGATATACTAGAGGTCTGACCGTTCAGTGCCTGCTGCCAGACCAAGCAGTCGCAGTGAAAGGCAGGTCAGGTCACAGAGCCACTGTTTATTGCAATTAAAATGAAACATTGCTTTTCTTTCTTCCGTTATTTTTTTCTAGGTTTCAGTGACAAGCAGAAAGAGCATGCTTAATTTTTAATACTCCTTAGATAATTATGAATTTGCAAACATGCTCTCTCTTTCATATGAAGGAGCTATGCACCAATAATTTAAGTGGCTTGTGGGAAAGGTGATAGGGTGACCATCATTATAAACGTAGGAAAAGTGTTGGATTACGGAAGGGTTGAAATTTACTATTCCCAGTCAAGTCAGTGGAACAGTAGGGAGGGTGTTGGATTACGGAGGAGTATCATTTACTATTCCCACTCCAATCATTACAACAGTAGCAAAAGTGTTGGATTGCGGATGGGTAAAATGTACTATTCCCACTGTAGTCAGTGCAACAGTGGGGAAAGTGTTGGATTGCAGAGGGGCTAAATTTACCATTCTCACGAAAGTCTGTGCAATAGTAGGTAAAGTGTTGGATTGCGGAGGGGCAACATTTACTAGTCCCACTCCAGTCAGTGCAAGATTAGGAAAGTGTTGGATTGCAAAGAGGCAACATTTACTACTCCCACTGCACTCTGTGCAAGATTATAAAAAGACTATGGTGCCGATTACGATCCTGTAAAAACCGGGTACGAACCGTCGGACGGAGCATATTCTCCGTCCGACGCGTACCCGGTCGGAACAATATACAAACATGGATGTACGATTCGCACGGAAATACTATTTCCGTACGATTCGTACAAAACACCGACCGACGAAAATATACATACAAATGTGATCCGGGAAAGAGCAGACGTGACGTCGGGACGCACGCAGCCTGCCTTTCACGAACCAGGAAGTACGATTCGTACCAACGTCATCCCGCACGGAGAATATTTTCCGGCAGCCAAAAACTGCCGGGAAATCAGGACGACGCAAACAAGGAGTACCTGCACGTGACGGACAGACATGGACCCGAACCTACGTGTCATCCCGGCCCTCATAGCAGTCGACCTCCTCTACAGGTTCCGACGCAGACGCCGAAGAAGGTCAGAACAACAAAGGGAGGGGGGAAAGGGGGGGGCAGGGGCAGGCCACAAAACCCCCACCCATGTCACACAGCACACATGCCCTGGACATACCTGACCCCCAGGCCCTGGTCACTACGAGGGGGTGGGGGCGTGTCCAGCAAAGCCAGCATCCGCCACAACAGAAGTGGTTGACGACGCGAACCGGTAACACAACAATACAGGTACGTCCCGTACCCACGCCTTAAGAGCGTGGGTACGAGTCGTACCACGCCCACACCTACGTCACCCCAACAATGGCGGGACGGCTCGTACCCACGTGGCAAAGGCCTGTGTACGGCCCGCACAAGCATTCCACAGCGTGGGTACGGATATGTACGGACCGTACCCCCACCCGCGTATGTATGGAGCGTACCCCCACCCCAACCGTGTATGTACGGCCCGTACCCTCACCCCCGTATGTATGGAACGTACCCCCCCCCAACAGTGTACGTACGGACCGTACCCCCACCTGCATATGCATGGAGCGCACCCCCACCCCAACAGTGTACGTACGGACCGTAACACCACCCCCGTATGCATGGAGCGTACCCGCCCTCAACTGTGTACGTACGGACCGTACCCCCACCCGCGTATGCATGGAGGGCACCCCCACCCCAACAGTGTACGTACGGACCGTAACACCACCCCCGTATGCATGGAGCGTACCCCCACCCCAACAGTGTACGTACGGCCCGTACCCTCACCCGCGTATGTATGGAGCGTACCCCCACACCAACCGTGTATGTACGGCCCGTACCCTCACCCGCGTATGTATGGAGCGTACCCCCACCCCAACCGTGTATGTACGGCCCGTACCCTCACCCGCGTATGTATGGAGCATACCCCCCCAACAGTGTACGTACGGACCGTACCCCCACCCCCGTATGCATGGAGCGTACCCCCCCAACAGTGTACGTACGGACCGTACCCCCACCCGCGTATGCATGGAGCGCACCCCCACCCCAACAGTGTACGTACGGACCGTAACACCACCCCCGTATGCATGGAGCGTACCCCCACCCCAACAGTGTACGTACGGCCCGTACCCTCACCCACGTATGTATGGAGCGCACCCCCACACCAACTGTGTATGTACGGCCCGTACCCTCACCCGCGTATTTATGGAGCGTACCCCCACCCCAACCGTGTATGTACGGCCTGTACCCTCACCCACGTATGTATGGAGCGTACCCCCACCCCAACCGTGTATGTACGGACTGTACCCCCACCCGCGTATGCATGGAGCGCACCCCCACCCCAACAGTGTACGTACGGACCGTAACACCACCCCCGTATGCATGGAGCATACCCCCACCCCAACAGTGTACGTACGGCCCGTACCCTCACCAGCGTATGTATGGAGCGTACCCCCACACCAACCGTGTATGTACGGCCCGTACCCTCACCCGCGTATGTATGGAGCGTGCCCCCACCCCAACCGTGTATGTACGGACCGTAACACCACCCCCGTATGTATGGAGCGTACCCCCCACCCCAACAGTGTACGTACGGACCATACCCCCACCCGCGTATGCATGGAGCGTACCCCCACCCCAACAGTGTACGTACGGACCGTACCCCCACCCGCGTATGCATGGAGCGAACCCACACCCGTGTATGTTCTAAGCGTACATATCCTGATATAGGAGGGTTGGGTGCAGAGTCCTCCCAGCAGTTCCCGGACATAAGAGGGGTGTGTGCAGAGTCCTCCCAGCAGTGCCCAGACACAGGAGGGGTGGGTGCCTAACACTCACAGCAGTGCCCGGACATAAGAGGGGTGTGTGCAGAGTCCTCCCAGCAGTGCCCAGACACAGGAGGGGTGGGTGCCTAACACTCACAGCAGTGCCCCTGCAAAGAAAAGGTTGGAGTACCCACAGATCCAATGCCCACAAATGTCAGTCAGGTGCACAAAGATCCTGCAGTACATGTACCACATGTGTGCGAGGCTGGGAGTATACACATGCATAGCACCGAAAAGAAAACATGTCCACATGAAGTCATGTTAACAGTCTACATACACAAGTACAGTGACCACCAAGGACGCCACGAATGATGCAGGTGGAGACATCGCTCAGCATGCATGGCCAAAGTCTAACGAGTCCGTCACACACCCAGCCAATGTAGACACAGCTCAGCACCACATATTGGAATGACCCTGCAGGGAAGATGTCAGGTTACACAGAGGAAGGAACACACCTTGGGGCGATGTCACCATGCAGTAACTGCTTACATGAACAAAGTTATGTAGCCAACAGCTTGTGATGGCACACAGATACCAGGGTCCACCCTATGACCAGCACAAGACGACAATTCCCACACACCCAACACATTATCACCACCCAAAATAATGGAGCATGTCCACCAACAGCAATACCAGATAGACAGTAGTGTACTAAGGAAAAAGAAATTGCTTTATTCAGCATCCAAAAATCTGTTTGTCCCCTGAAAGTTCAAAATGTACAATGCCCATAGGGCAATCCAAAGTTCGAATCCAGGTGGGGGACACAGTGGGACGCGTGTCGCCTAGCTTGCCTGCACAGTCAGAGTCTTTGTCTTCGAGAGGGGGGGGCATCATGTGGGGGGGAAGGACCAGGCACCGCAGGGACATGAGGGCGAAGGGTAGGTGTCGTGGGTGCAGGGACGGAGGACTCCACCACAGGGGGTGGGGCAGCGCCAAAGGCGGAGGTCAGGATGGTGCTGCACACCTTAGCAAGGTCCTCCAGCGACTCCCCTGCACCCGAAGGAACCACAGGCCCCAAGGAGGGGGGGGGGTCGGAGGGATGGGTCGCAGCGCCACTGGAGGAGGGTGTGGACAGGGGGGGACTCAACTCCCCTGCCGGTGTCCTGCCTCCACCGCTTGCGGGGTGGTGCCACACTGGGGCTGATGGACAGACTGGACAGGACTGACCCTGTATCCGACTTTTGGCCAGGAGAGCTGAGGGGAGGGGATTTTGTGGAATGCGGACTCCCACTCTGGCTGCGTGTCTTACGTTTGCCCCCCGACCCAGTGGGTGTGCCTACTTCACCCTGTGTGTGCGTGCCAGGAGATGTGCGTTTGACCTTCCCTGCTGGTGTGGTGCCTGTGTCTGTTGTGGTGGGTGCATGCTGACGTCTGGGTGTACGTGGGACAGGCATGGGAGTGGGAAGTGTGGATGGGTCAGGGGTAGGGGGTTGGACGAAGCGCTGCAGGAGACCCACTGCTGCAGTCAGTGTCGAGTCAATGGACCTCAGCAAGTTGCGTTGGTCAGCCTGCGATGAGAAAATGCCCTCCAAGTATGCCTCCATGTTGATCAGCACTTGGCTGTGGCCATGGAGGACATTAAGCATCGCAGCCTGACCAACCTGCAACTGCCGCTGGATGTCCACAGACTCGGCATTGGCGGCAGCAGTGGAGACAGGGGCAGGGGGTGCGGTGCCTGGCAGGAAGGAGACATGTGGTGACCGGGCACGCTGGGAAGGGACACGAGCAAGTGGGAGGCGGCTGATGGCAATGGAGGGGGCGGGGAGAGATGTTGTGCCGCTGTCAGCTGGTGGTGCAGCCTCCGCCCACTCGGAGAGCTCAGCCTCGGACCCGTCAGCTTCATATTCTGTGGTGGCAGTGGACAGGTCCTCCGCCTCACTCCCCTCCGCCTCAGTTCCACTCGATGTGCCAGCCAAGATGTCACCGCTGGCACTGGCGCTCGGTCTGTGCTGATGTCTCCATCCGTGTCCCCCGATGATGCTGTGGGCAAGGTGAAGAGACAGGAATTAATCATACACCTGTATACATATGTCACATGAGTCCAATCTACATAGGTTACAGTGCATAGCCTGAAAAGAAAGATGAGTAATATCTACAAAACAAGGTACATATGTAGGCCCTGCAACACACAGTTGGTTGACCCACCATGCCACTGAAAAACTATGGAGAGCATGACACAATAGCAAATGACATGAAATGGATTTTGACAGAGTAGCCAGGCTCTGGGGACAATCCAGCACTGCATCTGCACCACGCAGCGTTGCCGAAAATAGAGATGAGCAGGGACCATATCCATGAACTTTAGGCACATGCTGCATAGGTAATACTGAAAACATGCCCACCATGACTGGCTCACTGCACCTTGAGTGTATGTCCAGACAAACATCACACACTGGCCAGACCTAGCAAGGAGATTTCAGGTTTTGACATGTAGGCTTTGCCCGCACCAACCACCCCCTACATGAGACAATTTGTTGAGACACAGGAAGCACTTACATCTGTTAGTCTGGGTGAAATACACATGGGCTGGAAAAATGCAAGATTGGACACAAAATACCCAAGGTGCGCCTGTCCAAATAATCATGTACAAATGGGCATCATCAGATGATTGTAACAAGACACACAGGCACTGGCCACCGTGAGTATGAACAAGGAAAATCAGGTCAGGCTGTACAGTGGACACTTGTACTACATTTTACGTCAATATACATGGTGCCAGGGGACAATGGCACAGAGCACAACCTATGCTGTAGACACTGAGAGTGTCCACATTTTGTGATGACACACATGACACCTAGGAAAATATGCCCCAGGGGACAGTAGTGGCCACACAACTCCATGGTCCTGAATGGGAATGACTGCAACACACGCCACCATCCCTGCACTATGCGTATCGCACACTCATGCACATCATGTAACAGGCAACAACATAGGACATGCGTGCTGTAAGGCATGACACTTGAGAGACTAACTCCCATGTCGGGACTCAGCATCAGTGCCAACTGACATGGAACCCACAAGTACTGAACTGGACAGGGCACAGGCAAGGTCCCAAAACCTGTTACACACCACCCCCACACATGATGCTACAGGCATTGTTCATGTGGATAAACTGCCAGCCTAGATAACCTTGTGAAGGAGTGACTACACACAGACCAGGGAACACATTGCAAGGAGGGGAAGGGAGGCAGGAGAGCACCGCTATACTGTGGGTAACAGGATCTGCACAGCACCTTTAAACCCTGGCAGTGTATCCATGCAACTGCACACTTACAAATGCTGGTGACACACAACAAACACACATGTACCTACCCCCTTCCTGCTGCTGCTTCTCCTGTAAGCGCCTGTCCAAGTCTGGAAAGACCACCGCCAGCACACGCTTGTGGATGTGGGTCAGACGGCGGCGCCCACGGTTCTTATGGGTCTCAGGTGAGTCCCCCAGCAGGACCCGTGCGATCCTCCGCGTCCAGCACCGGATATCCTGCCAGCGTTTTCTCACCTGGGCCAGGTGCCGCTTGCGACCATCCGTCCTCCTCACGGCACTGACGGCGTTCATCCAGATCTGCTTCTTGGCAGAGGTGCCTACCTGTGAGGATGAACAAGTGACACTACATCAATACACCTGGCACATGTCACAGAGACACATATTAGAACAAATTTGCTGGTTACAACAAGGCATAGTATGCATCCAACGCATTGCACCTTTGTCATAGGGACATTATCCTCTGGGGAAGGGCAAAAGCAGTACGTGCCATTGAAAGTACACAGGGGGAATGAGGGCAACGACACAATCAATGATCCAGGCTCACACTGTGCATCACAAGCTACACCAGGATTATGTGCAGCACCTCAAAGCAGTCACATGCCACAGGCCACTGACGCTACCTCAGCAGAGTACACAGACACACACAGGCACAGGACATTCACCTGCCATTGCCAAATGCAGCTACAAACCTCACTCTGCACATGTGCCACTAGACGGGGGGGGCTCACAGGTGTGGGGCTGGCTCTGCACGTCAGACACACAGCACTGCTCCCTGCTCACATCAGATGGGCAGGGTATATCCATCCCTCATGCAGCTTGGGTGCTACACTCCACATATGCACCCACCCACATGACAGGGGACTTACACACACACCGATGTCCAGGGTACAAACACATCATGTTGAAACTCTCAGCACAGGTACACAGAACTAACACACATCTGTGGGTACAGTCACCTGTCACACTGGGCTGACCACATAATCACATGAGGACTGTAGAGGCAACATTCCCAGGAGGATAAGACAGGCAGAATGTGGCATGCACCATGCAGTGATTGTCACAGTAAACACAATGCAAGTGAGGACGGCAGACATGCACTAAAGCATGCTCTGGCTGGGAGACATCAGGCATTCCCCCCCAGTGAATCACCCCTACAGTACAGTGCATGTGTGTCACACCTGGACACAATGCCAGAAGTCACAGTCACAAAAAAGGGACACAGTCTGTGCTAGTGGACTCTGCACTCACCTGATACCCTGGTCGCCCATACAGCAGGGGGTACTGTGGGAGGATCACATCCAGCAATGCCAGGTTCTCCTCCAGGGTGAAAGGCTGGGCCCTCTCCACAGACCTTGACATGGTTCCAGGGAATCACGAGCAGCAGCTGGGTTGTAGAATCCAAAGATGTGCAGGCAAGTGCTCTCTCATGGGACCTGGCTGCCTTATATCTGCCTTGCTGGCCTGTTTCATGCACAGGAGTACAGAGTGATTGGTCACTCACATTTGCATCCTATGTTTCCTCCAATCCCTTTAAACCTAGCACAGTCAGTGGGTTTTTATTGTTTTTTTTCTTGAGCATGATGTCAACTCCACAACCACTTTGCAACAAAGTAGATTCATTCAAACTGACTTTTGCTGTGCACCTGCAGAAACAAAATCATACTTTAAACTTGGTCTCCATGACAACCAGCATGCATGTAGGCCTTTATACTTGTCCCTCATGTGTCCCCTATGTAATTTGGAGATTCACACACAGGTACGGTGCGTTCCGGGGCCCTAGGGCACCCCAAATGCATAGCAACGGCCCGTACAGGTGTGTGTACGGTCCATATCACTATGGGTACGCATACGCGAGCACACCCATAGTGATAGTGAGCGTATAGGCGTGTGTACGGTCCGTATCACTATGGGTGTGCTCGCGTATGTGTACCCATAGTGATACGGACCGTACACACGCGCGTACGCTCACTATCACTATGGGTGTGCTCGCGTATGCGTACCCATAGTGATACGGACCGTACACACGCGCGTACGCTCACTATCACTATGGGTGTGCTCATGTATGCGTACCCATAGTGATACGGACCGTACACACGCCTGTACGCTCACCATCACTATGGGTAGGCCTACGGCAGCACTCCCATAGTGATAGGGAACGTACACATGCCCTCAGAGCGAATGTACGGTGCCTTTCACACATCACAGTGGTGACAGGCAGAACACAGGAAGGAATAGAGCTGACATACTTGTCCATGGATGGACATCAAGGCATTGTCTGGGCAGTACTACATGTGTGGGGCACAGGTGTGAAAGGCTGTGATGTGGCACATTACTCCTGAGTTGAGAAGGCAATTGATGTATGATGAGATGTGTACAGATGTTATGTGTGACGGTGCAATATGTGCCAGACATACCCTTAACTCCTTTGACATGTGTGCATGTCGTACTGCACATTTGGGATGAGCGTCACTGGCATGGCACAGTCAACAACACACGCAAGTGTCCCCTGATGCCCGCTACAGGGGTTACCACACCAGACATGTGACTACCCACGGTGCACGATGTGTCTATGTCATGTATGTGTGGTGTGTTCCCATTAGCTTGATGTTGGTGTTCCCTCAAAAGCATCTGCTGTTGCAGCAACCAACATGTGTCTGTGTGTAGATGGCCATGGCACACTGTTACGCACACCAGGCCACATGTGGTATCGGATGTAAGGTGTGTATGTATGCATGGGACACGGAGTAGCGTAACAAGGAACTGTCTGCATCCTCTCAATGTATGTGTGGTGAGTCATGACTTGTACACCTTAATGGCAAGGTGTGTGGGCTATCCTAGTGTAATGTCATGTGACCTGTGGCTCTAGTGTTCCGCTACCTGTCTCTGCAATCGACATCCTACTTCTGCTGATGTGTTGATGTATGTCACTCCTGTGTTGCGTCTGGCTGTTCACTTACACTGGGACACAGCTAGTCCCATGCCATGGGATGTGGAGGTTCACAATCTCCTTGTGTGCTGGGTCTTGGTAGGAGTGTCACCAGGCAGCCATACGTGTCCAGGGCATGTAGCACATACCTGACTCCCTATGTAGCATATGTGTATTGACAGATTAACATGTGCTCAGTACATATAAATTGTTGTTGTAGTGCACTCACTCTTCCTTGTCACTTCCAAATTACTGCAGAGTGCCGCCTCTTCCCCGACCAATTCCGGACTTGGCTGACATGCGGGAGAATGACTGTATACGCTGCTACCGCTTCCCACAACCGTTGATTGAGGAGTTGACGGCAAGGCTGGCACCACACCTGCAACCGCTGCAC
The DNA here is from genome assembly GCF_964204655.1 of Triturus cristatus. Taxonomy (NCBI): domain Eukaryota; kingdom Metazoa; phylum Chordata; class Amphibia; order Caudata; family Salamandridae; genus Triturus; species Triturus cristatus. The sequence goes on from NC_140585.1 coordinate 165,537,559, forward strand.
AGGTATCCTACGGCACTGACACCCAAGCTGAAGGTAATGGCAGCCCTACATTTCCTTGCCACGGGTACCTTTCAATATACCATAGCTATTGTTGGTGGCATGTCCCAGAGCATGTTCAGCCGTGTGCTGCATCATTTCTTAGAGGCCATGTTGCTTCACCTGGATGAGTTCATCCATTTCCCAACTCCTGAACAGTTGACTGTGGTCAAGCGTGGATTCTATGCCCTTGGAGGGATGCCCCATGTCATTGGGTCCATAGATGGGACACATGTGGCTTTGGTACCACAACAGGCACAGGAGGTAGCGTACAGGAATCGCAAACACTACCACTGCATCAATGCCCTTGTGGTGTGTCTGTCCAACATGGTGATTTCACATGTCTGTGCTCGTTTTCCAGGATCAGCACACGATGCGTACATCATGAGGTGTAGCAGGGTGCCTGAAATGATGACGCAGCTGCACAACGAACGAGCATGTGTTGTTGGTGGGTACACTCTGTCTGTCCTGTATTTTGCGTAGACTTCCAGCACGACCGCTTCTCCTGTCCTACTTATGTACATGTGGTTTCCATGTAGGAGACGCTGGCTATCCCAACATGCCATGGCTGATCACACCTCTCCGCAACCCCAGCACGCCGGCCCAGCTCCGCTACAACACCGCCCATGGCCGGACAAGGCGAGTGATAGAGAGGACATTTGGCCTCCTGAAGAGACGATTCAAATGCCTCCACAAGACCGGCGGCGCCCTCCCATATGCCCCGGTCGAAGGTCTGCAAAATCTTCATGGTCTGCTGCATGCTGCACAACATGGCAGTTGAGAAAGCTGTGCCACTCATCCTGGATCAAGATGATAAGGACCATCCACCCGTCTGCTGGTTGCATTGGTGTGGCACTGCTATTCCTCATGGACACGTCATCGTGTGCTGACTCAGCGTTACACGCACGGACAAGTTTGGAAGTCTCCTTAGGGTAAGGGATGCATCAGGGGTGTATTGGGTGTGGCAGTTGTTTACGATGTGTGCACACTGCCCCTGTCGATGTTTGGTTCCTCTGCAGACATGTCGCATCACCATGGGACCCATTACATGTAGCTGGATACACCTGAATAGATGGTCAGACTTGTTGACAGTCATCTGTGATGGAAAAGTGGATTGTGATGATGGCATCAATGTGTGTAACACTGCCCTCGGACACATATGGTTTGCATTGGCTTGACATGGTGTGGGACTTCCACATCAGAGGATCAATGGTGGATGGCAGCCTCTCCGTGAGCAGCAGGGGGTGTTTAGCTGTTACCCGACACTTGTGTGCCAGTTCCATGGCTATCACGCATTTGTACTGCAGAAGGGGGGTTCCAGTGTTGGACCCACATGTTGCTCCACATGACCTGTGTATGTGTACTCTGAGTTGTCTCTGAATGAATGAATGAATGAATGGAAACTTGTAATCGCGCTACTTAGCCCGAAGGCATCAAGGCGCCTAAACAAAACAGTTCGAAAAAGAGGCAGATCGTATCTAAGCGTAGGCCTTGGCAAAAAGCCAGGTCTTAAGGGCCTTCCTAAAAGCCAGAGCCGAGGGAAGAGATCTTATCTCCAGAGGCAGGGAATTCCACTGCCTGGGAGCAAGAGTTGAGAAAGCTCTACCTCCCCACCTAGCCTTACGTATCCTGGGCACTGAAAGCAGAAGTTTATTTGACGACCGGAGGGTTCTGGGGGGAATGTATGGGACCAGCAAATCCTTCATACCCCCAGACCGATTAGTTGCCAAGGCTCTATAAATCAAAGTCAGGGACTTAAAGGATATCCTGGACTCAATAGGGAGCCAATGTAAGGTCCTTCTTGCTTGATGAGTCTTGGCCCGTTTAGGCAGGTCCAGGACCAGTCTAGCGGCAGCATTCTGCACCATCTGTAGACGGGTCACCAAGCCCTTATTGATGCCCAAATAAAGAGCATTGCAATAATCAAGTCTGGACCCAATCAGTGCCAGGACAGTATGTTTCCTGGCCTGGAAAGACAGATAGTGCCTGATCCTCCTTAAGATGTTTATCAGTCCCCAGCAGGTGGAGATGGTCCTGCTTACCTGTTGATCCATCCTCAAAAGGGGATCGATCAAAACACCAAGATTTTTGGCCAGGGTCGACGGAGTAGGGCACACCCCCATAGAGGGTGGCCACCAATCAGCTGACCAGAAATCCTCCTTTCCCCCGAACACCAGAAACTCTGTCTTATCCCCATTGAATTTCAATGAATTACCCACCATCCATTGAGTGACTGCCTTCAAACAGTTTTTAAAATTGGAGGCAGCCAGGATAGTGGGTTGGGTAAAGGACAGCAGAATCTGTGTGTCGTCAGCATAAGAGATTACCTCCATCCCAAAAGATCTAATAAGCCTGGCCAGTGGGGTAACATAGATGTTAAAAAGGGTCGGACTTAAAGCCGACCCCTGAGGGACCCCACAAAGCACAGGAAGGGATGGAGACAGAAAATCCCCCAGCTTTACCCTCTGTTCCCTCTGGTTGAGAAAGGATGTCAGCAGACTAAGTGCTGTGCCCTTGACCCCGATCTCCCTCAGCCTTGATGTTAATACTGAGGGAGACAGGGTATCAAAAGCAGCCGAGAGATCCAAGAGGATGAGGAGAGTAGTCAGTCCCTTATCAACCCTAGTGCGAATGGTGTCGAGCACGATAGTAAGGGCAGACTCGGTACTGTGTTCTCTCCTAAAGCCGTGCTGCGAGTGGTCCAGCTTATCATGGGCTTCCAGAAAATCAACAAGATGCTTATTTAGATGGATTTCCAGCATCTTGGCAGGAGCTGGAAGCAACGAGATAGGGCGGAAGTTCTTAAGCACACCCGGGTCAAGAGAGGGTTTTTTTAAAAGAGGCTTGACCACCGCTTTCTTCCACTGAAGGGGGAAGGTCCCTTCCTTAATTGCCCCATTCATCACACCCAATAAGGGTGGAAGAAGACAGTCTTTACACTGTTTGAGAAGTTTGAGGGGGCAGGGGTCTAAGGGGGAACCCGACCTAACCTTGGTCAAGAGGCCTTCAAGATCCAGTAGGGAAAGAGAGGGAAAACTAGACAGACTTCCAGAGGGCACCTCCTCAGATAAAGATGGCGGAACACAGTCTAAGGGGATAGATAGAGTCACCCTTTGTTGCTCCAGAGCTGAATAAATATCCACAATCTTGGTGTTGAAAAATTGTGCAATATCATTGCACAGCTGTTGTGAGCTCACCACCGGGTCTGGCATCTTTAGTGAGGTAAGCGTGTCCACGATTTTAAAAAGATCTTTAGGTGAGGAAAGTGAGGCAGTAAGAGAGGTAAAATATTCTTGTTTGGTTTTTATAACCTCCTTCTTATATAACCTCAACATAGTTTTATGTCTGTCCCTCTCACACACATACCCACTGGACCGCCAACGACGCTCCTGTCGCCGTAATCCCTGCCTAAGTAATCTGAGTGGTTCCGAGAACCAAGGGGCGGATGGAGTTCTTCTGGCCGAATAGCACAAGATGGCCGGTGCAAGTTCGTCCAGGGCTATAGTAACCCCGTTCTCCAGCCTTTCCACCGCCGATGTTACCTCCTCCCCCGGGGCGATCAAGAGCCCTGCAAGCTTGGGAGCGAGTAGATTATTGGATAACTTTTTTAAGTTACGTCTTCGTTCAAACTTGGAAGGCATATTACCCCTATTACTGGACAGAGAGGTAGTAAGGACCAGAGGAATTGCATAATGGTCTGACCAAGAAAGGGGGATAGGCAATTCGGTGACCAACCGCATGTCGTTGGAGAAAACCCCATCGAGCGTATGGCCAGCCAAATGTGTGGGGCCTCTGACTAGCTGTGTCAATCCGCACCCCGAGAAAGTATCCAAAAGAGACTGGGTTTCGGGCAGATCAACCTTCTCTAGATGAAAATTTACATCCCCCAGAACGGTGAGATGGTCACAACCGAAGTGTGGTTCTAGGACCTCCAGCATTTGACTACAGAAGTCTACTTTGCTCCCTGGGGGTCTGTAAATCAGGAGGCCCTTAAACGGCACTCCATAAGCCCCATTAATAGAAAATTGGAGAGCCTGAAAGGACTCCTGATGATCATCTAGGGGAATGATGTGAAAGGACAGATGGTCCCTGTGCAGAATACCAATCCCTCCCCCCATCCGGCCCGTTCTATCCATTCTGACTAAAATATAGCCATCTGGAACCGCCTCCACGAGATCAGGACCTGAGGAATCCTTTGCCCAGGTCTCAGTTATGAAAACCCAGTCCGGGGCTCTGGACAACACGAAATCCTTAAAAGCTAGGTTGTTTTTAACCAAGGACCTCGCATTCAAGAGGAAACCCGTGTTAGTCCTAGCCCTAGAGTCGAAATTGGGCCTCAGGGCCTCAGCTGATGGAGATACTCGCAGAACAGGGGAACCAAAACAGGGACAGGATGGGGATATCAAAAATCCCTCAGGAGCATACCTATGATGGCAGGGGAGTGTGGACGGTTTTAATAATGCAAGATCTTGCCTCGTATATACTGACCTCGATTTCATCCGCACACAGTCATCTACTCCTCCACCGTCCAGCCCGTCCTCAGCGCGGACGGGCGCAGACGGGCTGGACTCTGGCGTGACTCCGGCGGGATTACGGCGAACACGCTGCGCGATCACGCTGCGCGTCGGCATGGCGGGAATATATAGGGCTATGCTCGGGAACCACCTGTGAACAGGAGCGCTGGGACGCCGAGATAAACTAGCAGCCTTCCCTATCCAAGATGGCGCCTGTTAAAAGAACACAATTCCGGGCGCCTAACGCGCTGGGGATAGCCCGCTAAGCAGCGGTGAGGGAGCCAATTTATAGTGCAAGAAAGAGGGTAAATAAAAAACAGGGAAAAGCGGCGCAAATTAACAAAAAGAAAATAGAAAACAGGAAATGTTAAAAATGTAGTCTGACACTACCCTTACACACGAGCAGCCTTAGGATGCTTGACCAACCTAGAGGGCCCCTTATAAAGGCTTCCTATGTGATTGCCTGTGCTCGGGAACCACCTGTGAACAGGAGCGCTGGGACGCCGAGATAAACTAGCAGACTTCCCTATCCAAGATGGCGCATGTTAAAAGAACACAATTCCGGGCGCCTAACGCGCTGGGGATAGCCCGCTAAGCAGCGGTGAGGGAGCCAATTTATAGTGGAAGAAAGAGGGTAAATAAAAAACAGGGAAAAGCGGCGCAAATTAACAAAAAGAAAATAGAAAACAGGAAATGTTAAAAATGTAGTCTGACACTACCCTTACACACGAGCAGCCTTAGGATGCTTGACCAACCTAGAGGGCCCCTTATAAAGGCTTCCTATGTGATTGCCTGTGCTCGGGAACCACCTGTGAACAGGAGCGCTGGGACGCCGAGATAAACTAGCAGCCTTCCCTATCCAAGATGGCGCCTGTTAAAAGAACACAATTCCGGGCGCCTAACGCGCTGGGGATAGCCCGCTAAGCAGCGGTGAGGGAGCCAATTTATAGTGCAAGAAAGAGGGTAAATAAAAAACAGGGAAAAGCGGCGCAAATTAACAAAAAGAAAATAGAAAACAGGAAATGTTAAAAATGTAGTCTGACACTACCCTTACACACGAGCAGCCTTCTGCATTCCCGAATACATGACTAATAAAGGTGTCCCTATGCCTCTAAGGTGCCTCTTCTCAGTCAATGCTGGTGTGTTGCCACGGTGCATACGGCATGTCTGGCATGGTTTTCCGTGATAGTGGCTATGTGTCTATGTGTAGAGTAGCAAGATGCAAGCTGTTTGTGTGGGATTGGACTCTGTATTGTGCATGATGTCCATGACTGTGTGGGTATTGTGACATGTGCCATCCCCATGCATCCAACGTTGGCCAGGCCACCATTCCATGCATCCACCTGACTCAAGCTTGCAGGACATGGTTCTGCCACCTGTCTACACATACCTGGGTGCCCCCCAGGACACTCCACATGATCGCTGACCTCTGCGCATGACTGTCGCTGTACTCAATATGTCTGTCGGCACGGTTGTGCGGCCACCCCCTCAGCTGGTTGGGCCCATCACGGGTGTGTATGGTGCTCCATGTCTGTCTTGCCTAATACATTGTGACCCATGTGTGTCCTGTGCCAGACTCAGGCCCCAGGGTATGGATGGTTGAAGTCATATGAGAACTCAGGCATGGTTAGACTTTACAAGACACATGTAAGGTAATAATGCAAAATGTAGGTATCATCTCTTTATCGTGTAACATTTTATTTGTGTTGGGGTACGTGTTGGGGGGGGGGGTATGACAAGAGGGGCTTTCCCGGGGGAGTTGGTGTCCTTGCCATTGGAAATCATCAGAGTCCATGCCACAGTCTTTGTCAACATTGGTCAGACAGTGACCAGCAAGTCCATGTGGCAGAGAATGTCTTTTGCTGATGTGCTGCTGTTGGTCCAGTGGGCCAGGTGCCAGGCCAGGTGTCCTGGGAGATGGTGCTGTTGCGCCGACCCTCACGGTCTTTTCCGTGGACGACCCGCCCTCCTGCGGGAACCCTCAGAAGCAGGCCGTGACGATGTTTGGGATGCTCCGTCGGATGTCTCCTCCTCCTCCTGATCCCTCCCTGTGGGTGGTGATGTTCTTGGCCTGGTGGCACAGGGAGGGTTGCCCATGTTGTCGGCTATCCGACGGAGTGTACGGTGAATTCCTGTGAACACCGTCACGAGCTCAGCCTGTCTGTCCTCCATCCGCCCTTGGTGTCGCAGTAGACAGGCATGTTGCTCCGCATGTTGCTGGGCCTGCTGGGTCTTGATCTCCTCGAGGGTCCCCTTCATCTCGTTGAGGGTGGACACAACCTGGCTCATGCCCGTGGTGTCCTGCCGGTATGTGTCCAGGATGTTTCTGACATGGGAATATACCGGTTCCGCAGCCAACTGGTCAGGCTCGCGCCTCCGCCGTCCTCCACTCCCACCACCCCTGCCCACTTGCACCTGGCCTGCCCTTGTGGGCACATCGGGTCTCCGGGACCCCTGAGGGGTGGCATTAGCGTTGTCACCTGCCTCCTCCTGGGTGCCCGGTACACCGTGTCCCTCCTGGTCAGCCTGGCTGCGTTGTGGTGGTGGGGCAGGGATCCTGGGTGTCTCCTGGGATGTGGCAGGAGTGGGGGTGGTGGTTGGCCCAGTTGTACCTGACGCAGGTGCTGCAGGTGGTTGGACACCAGAGGGGCCAGGTTGGTCAGGGTCGTCCACAGAGTGGTGAGAGTCGTCGCTGCCGGTGGGATCGTCATCCCGCAGAGCCGGGTCCTGTGAGTCTTCCCCCCCAGTGTTGGGGGGTGATCCACGACGTTGACCTGTGTGTGAGAGAGACAATGTTATTTTTGTTCCATGCAACATCCATGTTACATTCGTTTCAAAGTTGGCACATTTCCTCTGGGTATTTGGATATGCCTTGCATTCCACTCACAGTGCACTTGTGCATGGGTATGTCCCTTGGCCACAGCTTTTGAGACTTTACCTATGTGTGACACAGTCTTACTTGCTGCGTCAATTGTGACTGCAGTCAGCAGTGGAGTGAGCAGGTGTGGCGAGCCATGCATTGGCACCTTCCGTGTTGCACTGTACGTGGGCACATGGAGTTGTTCCACACACTTATATAATGCAGGTAGCAGTCGTTGTGCTCGTGCACAGGTTGAGACATGGCCCAGTGTTTTGCCTTGGAGAAGAGAGGGGGATTCAGGCACTGGCCACCCTTGTCTACATGCACGCAGTCCACCTGCTGACGAGCAGACATTCCCACACCACCCAAGGCTGAATTGGTCTCCCTGTGTCACCCTTTCTCACTCCCTCTCTGTCCTCCTCTCCCTCCCTCCCTGTGTCAGCCTCCTCCCTCTGTCCGTCTCCCTGTGTCTCCCTCCCTCTCTCTCCCCCTCTCCCTCCCTCTGTGTGTCACCCTCTGTCACCTCAGCCCAGCTTCCTAGGCACACACTTTTTGCAGATCTTTGAATGGCCCTTGGCTTGTTCATGTGAGTTTGTTTCTGATCTCCAGGCACCCATTGGGTGTAGTGTCTGTGTCTGCGCTGCTGCTGTGGTGGTGTGTGCTGCCACTCTTTCACAGTGTTGGCTGTTCATTAGCTGCTGTCATGTGCAAAAAGTGCCTTCACCCCCATGTCTTAATGCAAGGCGTCTGCCATTTGCTGGCAAGTTTTTCCTGTGTGGGGACACACTGTTTGTCTGGCTGTGACCTAGGCCATATGGGCAGAGGGCATTGTTGTCTGCTTCTGAGTTGCACTATGTGATTTTTGAGGCCCACACACCCGCCATCCGGGTTACCGTGTCTTGTGTTGGTGTTTTCTGTGGCCTGTGACTTGGGATTGTCCAGCTGGGTGCATGGGGCATGGTGGCGCTAGTGGCATGTGCGTGTTTATGGAGTGTGGTTGAGTCATGCGATAGCTTGGGGTGGTTGCGTGCATGATTGTGAGTTTGGTTGTGGATGACGTTCCCCCCATGTGAGGTGAGTTGTTTGTGTACTCACCAGGCTCTCGGAGTCCTTCTACTCCATCCACTGCCACCACCGGCAGTATGGCCATCACCCTCTCCTCACAGGGATGGTATTGTACGCGTCTGCGGGGCGGCCCTCCTCCAGTGATGTTGGCCTGGTTGTGGTCGTTGGTCATTTTGGCTCGGACCCTCCTCCGCAGATCGTACCACCTGGCTTGGCATTCATGCCTGGTCCTTCTGGTGGACGCAACAGCATTCACAGCATCGACAATCGTCTGCCACATGGCTGTTTTTTCGGAAATGCTGGTCTGTCTGACCAATGTTCCAAAGAGGTGTGGCTCGACTCTGAGGATTTCGTCGACAAGGACCTCCAACTCTTGGCTAGTGAACTTTGGATTCTTGTTAGTGGGCATGGTGAGGGGTGTGAGTGTGGATGGTTGTGGGGGGTGTGGGTGTGGATGGTTGTGGGTGTGGTTGTGCAGGTGTGTGTGTGAATGTGATGAGGGGGTGTTTGTGAAGGTGGTTGTGTGAAGGTGTGCAAGTGTAAGGTGTAGTAAAGGTTCAAGTATGGTGCTGTGGGTTGTCTGTGGGGTCTGGCAGCAGTGAGTCTGTTGCAAAGGCTCATGGTTTGTGTCTGTGGGCCCTTTTTATTGGTCCATTGGTGGGTGTGGCTGTGTTTGAACTTTGGGTGGGTGTACATACACTGTTGGGGTTGGGGTACGCTCCATACATACGTGGGTGAGGGTACGGGCCGTACATACACTGTTGGGGTGGGGGTACGCACCATACATACGCGGGTGAGGGTACAGGCCGTACATACACGGTTGGGGTGGGGGTACGCTCCATACATACGCGGGTGAGGGTACGGGCTGTACATACACGGTTGGGGTGGGGGTAGGCTCCATACATACGCGGGTGAGGGTACGGGCCGTACATACACGGTTGGGGTGGGGGTACGCTCCATACATATGCGGGTGAGGGTACGGGCCGTACATGCATGGTTGGGGTGGGGGTATAGTCCGTACATACACTGTTGGGGTGGGGGTACACTCCATACATACGAGGGTGAGGGTACGGGCCGTACATACACGGTTGGGGTGGGGGTACGCTCCATACATACGCGGGTGAGGGTACGGGCCGTACATGCACGGTTGGGGTGGGGGTACGGTCCGTACATACACTGTTGGGGTGGGGGTACGCTCCATACATATGCGGGTGAGGGTACGGGCCGTACATACACAGTTGGGGTGGGGGTACGCTCCATACATACGCGGGTGAGGGTACGGGCCGTACATGCACGGTTGGGGTGGGGGTACGCTCCATACATATGCGGGTGAGGGTACGGGCCGTACATACACGGTTGGGGTGGGGGTACGCTCCATACATACGCGGGTGGAGGTACGGGCCGTACGTACGGGGGTGTACATACACGGGTGGGGGTACGTCTCGTACATACAAGGGTGTACATACACGGGTGTACATACACGGGTGTACATTCACGGGTGGGGGTACGTCTCGTACATACACGGGTGTACATACACGGGTGGGGGTTCGACTCGTACGTACATGGGTGTACATACACGGGTGGGGGTTCGACTCGTACATAGGAGGGCTGGGGGGGTGGTTGGGCGCGTACATACGGGGGCTGGGGGGAGTGTTGGGCGCGTATGCGGGCACATGTCTCCATGGTTGCTATGGGAGTTTGGTGCGGACGGTGCTTTTCCCATCCGGTTGTAACATCGGACGCATGGGATGGATCGTACTTCCGCGGTCGGACTTCACTTTTCACATTTGTACGGTAATTCGTCCGGCACATTTTCCGACCCGAGGACGTGTGGTGAATTATTCCCAATGCGATTCGTATGGACTTTTTCGCATGCGAATCGTAGTTGGCAGTTTGTACGGCACTTGTACGATTCGTACGGTAAAAAGACCGGATACGAGTCGTACGTGGAAATATTTTTGCAGGATCGTAATCGGCACCTTTATATTATATATAATATATATTTAAATATAAAAAGTCTATAAATCATTTTTTTAATATACAAATATTTTTAAATATACAAACTACATATTTATTACAATATTTAATACATAGCAGAAATTAATACAAATATTATTAGAATCAAAAAACCAAACTATGGGGTCGATTAGGTTTGCGCTGGCGGGCGGATTGCGGTGGGGATCCGCCTGCCAATCCCTACCGCCTGCCTATCATTTCCCTCCCGCCACATTACGATGGCGGGGGGGACCCCACCGGACGGAAAGACCTTCCACTGGTATTCTGCCGGTCAGACAGGCGGAAAAAGGCTTCCATATGGACAGATGGCTTCTATCTTGCAGACACCGCCATCCATATCAGGATGGGCAGCAGTGCAGGCTTTCCATGGCGGAGACCCCGCCATGGAAAGCCAGGTGGAGTTTGCTTTCGGGGGCCCGTTGCTAGCCCCCAGGGATTGTGGGGGGTTGGGGATGCACTTGGGGGTACCCATGGTGCCCCCCTCCATTGCAGCACCGCCCATCACAATGCAATATATGCAGGAAGCCACCGCCACCCTGGCATCCTCATTTCCATGGCAGGACCGCCGCACCTATGGTGGTCGGTCCCATTTCCGGGTACGGTGACAAAGTCCGCCCTCCATCGTAATATGCCCCTATATTCTCAAATAAATAACAACCAAAAAAATACAATTTTACCTACAATTAAAAAACACAATTAACACGTAAAGTAATTTATCACATCATTAATAAAAATAATTAACAGTTTTTTAATGTGTTATTACTTAATTAACTTTCTACCCTATTACTCCACAAACTGCACATCACACATATAAAATGTATTTTAAAAATTATAATATTTACATATTTTTCATAATTAATTTTCAAATAAAATAGTAGTAATAATTAACTAATATTAAAATAATTATCTTTAATTGCCTTCCCATACTTTATCCCTAGAAAACAACAACCCGCACCTAATATATGAATTTAAAATATCTTAGCTACATCATTTAAATAATGAATTATTATTTAAACAATTAACAAAAAAATGTAACTAATAATAAATGATTTTCAGTTAATTAACTTCCCACCCTTTGCCCCTACAAATGCACCAACTCGCACCTAATATATAACATAAACAATATCTTTATTACACAATGTACGTAAAAAATTTATAAATTAAACACTTATTATAAATTAACATTATTATACTTAATTTCCTTCACACCCTTTAACCATACAAAAACAACACCACACATCAAAATATTAATGATGTATTACACAATTTACATAATTAGTATCAGTTAAAGTATTATTTATAATAATAAAAAATTATGAATTAATTATAAATAATTTAATTCCCACTATATACCCCTACAAAACCCACAACCCACACCTGAAACATACCTTAAAAAAGATGAATTATACAGTTAATATAAATATTTATCAATTAGATAATTTATATTAATTAAAAATGTAATTATTAATTAATTATAATTTACTTCCCACCTTATACCTCTACAAAACCCACAACCCACACTAGAAACTTAACACTAAATTATACAATTAACATACATAATTATACATTACATAATTAATATTAGTTCAAAATTAATTATTATTTATTAATAATTAATTTACTTCCAACCCTATACCCCTCTAAGCCTCACAGCCTGCTATGGTCCAACAAATAATAAAAAACTATTAATTAAATGTAAAAACTGCAAAAAATTGCAAACTATATTAAACATCATTACAAAAATGTTTTCAAACAATTTATAACATATGCAATTGAAATATATAGTAAAACACATAAAAATAGCTAAAATTCAATAATATTAACAACAATATTTTTAACATAAAAATCAACAACATAGATATTTTTGCAATCAATATTTATACTTTCTATATTTTTAACATCACTATTACTTACCTTAAAATTGATATTCTTGACAAGGATATTTTTGCTGACAATATTTCTGTATGACAATGTTTCCATCTCGATATTTCTGTAGGTTGATATTAAATTTTCGATATTTTGCCCGAATGCCATTTAGTGCACCTTTTTGGGGCCGATTACAATGGCGGTGGCGATCCGCCCGCCAAATTCCACCGCCCGCCTCCCATCCGCCCCCGCAACATTACGATGGCGAGGGGACCCTGGCGGGCGGAAAGACCCACAACTGGGGCCCCCCAAAGACAGATCACCTATGCCTTTCTGTGTCGGAAAGACTGGCACAGAAAGGCAGTGGGAATCTGCCATCATAATCCCTCGGCCGGAAAGAGACGGCCGAGGGATTTCTGCCGGTTTTCCGAATGGCGTACGACTCAGAGTTCATTCGGAAAACTGATTCGGATTTCCTTCCGACTGACCCCATTGAAATGGGTCGGTTGGAAAGGACTTCGACCAGCTGATTACGATGTGGGCTGGAGGGCTCTGGTCGACGGTCGGAGCTGTTCTAGCCTGCAACGTAATCGGGCCCTAAAATTGGGTATACATGTTTTAAAGAAACCAATAAGATAAGTAGGACAATGCCCTGACGTACAAAGTTAGATAAACTGAAAACTACTCCATAAGAATTGTAAATCACTCTTCTATTGGAGTTGTGGAAGCGCATAGAAAAATTCTACTAACAGTTAATCAATGTTAGTCTAAACCATACCTGCTAGATCTGAAACTTCCCAAGGTGGTAGAATGGACTCTTTTACACAGTTCATGATATTTGGTGATCAAACATCCTATCTGCTAAAAGCAAGGTGGGTGAGGCCAGGTCAGCTATCAGAACTTTCACTTGTGATGAAGAGCTATTGTATAGTCTGTGCAATTACTGGTATGGTAGGCAGACAATAGAAACTGTAGTGGATCTTTGTAAAATGTATAATAACATCATAATCAAAAGGCACTCAGTCAATGTGTATATTGTTCTTTGAACTAAACAGGTTTAAATACTGATATTAATACTATAACAAAAAAATTTGGTTATTGTCACTAGAGTAATCACTAAATATGTACATGAAAGTCAGGCCAGTTTCCTTTAGGGATAACAGTTACCATTTTATACTCTTTATATTCCTGTGCAAAGTGATTATTCAAGTGTTCAACAAATTCCTCTAAATGTGGTCCTGCATGACATCTGGAACGTGCTTACACTGTTGATATTATGGTCTCTTTCCACCCAGTTTATTATAAGGTGAGTTAAGATCCTCTATGCTGGTGCTCATGTTCAGCTGGTAATCATTTGCAGCTGTCACCTCTTTTGCTTTATGTTTTTAATAAAACAATTTCCATTCTGATCCACAGTGGGAATTAAAGAGTTGAACGCTTGGGATTAACCATTGGTGCCAAAGATTTGAGTAATTTTCCAAAAATGTTACAGTTAGTTGTCAATACTGGAAAACACAAATGAGAGGACAAGCCGTACCTTAAGCACATGTACCGTGGCGTTCCAGAGATGATATGGACCCACCTCCTCAACGCCTTACCTTTCCTTATAGAGTGTGCTGTTACTGCTAGAAGGATGGGTTAAGCTCAAAGGAGAAGGCTCTTGTCTTGGCCAGGCTCCTTTTTCGTCTTCTGAGTTTTGTTGTTGAACCATGTAAAGAGAGGATAACCTAGTTACTTAAGTCCTGACTTACTTTTGAATTACTCCCTTTCCACACCCTTGAGAGACAGGGTCCTGTGTTACAAGTGTAACTGCGATCAACTGGACAGTTGGGTATGATACTAGAGAGAAGAACTCTGACCCTTGTTTTTTTGTTGTTTTTATAAAAATCTTAAAGGGAAGAACCCTGACCCTTGTTTTTTTCTTGTTTTTAAAAGTTCACCTATTCAGAGATGCTGGACCAAAATCTGTGGAACCCATCTCTAGAGAACTAGAGACAATAATGCACAGGATATTACCATAAAAACTTCCTTTACACTTTGGAGAACTTTTTTCAACTATAAACTTGTGAATATAGAATGCATGAGTCCTCACTTACAATAAACAACGATGTTTGTCTGTTAAATTAAACACCACACCGCTCTTGAGCTTTCACTAACTTACATTGCTGTCTTTGACTCTTTTAAAAAGTAATTCTTCTGTACCTTGTGCTCCCTTCCGACACAGTGATTAGCACTTACTAACTGTTGTTGTTCTTCCTTCCTTTAGGGCGATGACCTTGTGCTGTCGTGTGAGGTGATGGCTAGCAGATCCTGGATACAACAGGCGTGGTCGCGCACAGCAGGTAAGTGGAGATGTCTTGCCTTACAGTTACTACCGCCACATAGCGCCACACAGCAGTAACTACCTGGCTCCTGGGCTCTTGGGTAGAGTCACCTTGAACTCATCAGCATCGTCGCTGGCAGTCTCCCTCGCCGCCTCTCGTTACATCGAGGCCGCTGTAGGGGGGGACTACAGCCCCCAGCATTCAACTGCGGACCCGCCGACTTCCGGCGGAAAGCGTGCCTGGAGGCGCTACTTCAACCGAGGCTCCCCCCGCGTCGCGGGACGCGCGCGGGCGACGCCGGGCTGAGCCCGGGCAGAGGGCCGGCCGTCTGTGGCCGTCAGGGGCCAGAGGAGGCCGGGCCGGGCCACCCCCTTTATATTTTGTGCCAAGACCACTTTCGCAAGGTACTGTGACATTTACATTTGTTGGGACTATTAGTGTTGCTGCTGCAAGTTGTGGATTGAAGTTGGTTGCGCTACATTGTGCACTACATACCCTATCGTCCCAGGAACATTGGTGAATCACAGACTTGTGTTGATATACAATCCTCATTAATTTGTATTCTAAATAAGGGTTGTGTCGTGGTCTATTCTTGTTTATTTTTTAGTGTACGTAATGTTTAAATAATTGAAACCAATTCATAGTAAGTGTTATTTTAACTTCAACGGGCCGTTTTTGTTTGTCATATATTTTATCTATTGTACTCTCAGGCGACATGTCCAAGCCAACTGGGACCCCCCGCCCCACTGTATCGACACTTGATAATTACTTGGTCAAAGTTGTAGACAAGATTAATAAGGAACGGAGATTATCTCTGGGTCTAGTTAGTAACGACAGACCGGAGACAATGAGCCAATCAGTTCCTGCTGAGATGTGCCCTTTTGATGATATCCAAGTCTTGGCCCCTATAGTATCTCCAGTGAGGGAGGTTAATTGTGTTATTGAGCCAACTCAGGTCTCCCCGCTAGAAGCTGATGTCGTAGGGGTATCTGATACTCTTAGATCTTCCAACGATATCGTTGTTATGACCCCCGTGGTCCCTAACATACATAGGGTGTTAAGATCAGGGTCACATCTTAACAGACCGTTTTTTTCTAAAAAAGGGAACCGCAAAAGAAAAAAGAACATTGTTTCTGTCTCCAACACAGACCCCTCTGAACATATTTGTTCTAATAATAAGGTTCATTCTACCCATTTGACATTAGCTCCCGACCAGCTCGAGCTGCTAATTGGTATGATTGACAGTAAGTTAAATATTATTATCATACCTCTTTTAGATAAGCTTGAGGTTTTATCTAGGGAAGTGAGCAGATTAGGTGAACTGGTACAATCCGGTTTAAATTCTAACAATAGCCCCAAATTGCCCGTTGTGGCAAACGGGAATGTAGGCTTGACCGGTAAAAGTATGCAACCCCCCAATAAGCAATTTAGTAGTGGCCAGCCATGTGCGGGCACTAACATTTCCACACAGTCAAAGAGTAGGATTATTCCTGCTACTGAACGACAAGGTTGTGTTGGTAATGTAACACGATCAGTTTTTGGGAGTGAACTTAGTGTTATCCCAGCCATACCTGCCCGTCCTATTGGTACCACTCCAAATGTAGATATACATGCCCCGGGAAGTATGACAAGGACATCTGGAAGGGGGATTCCTAATAATCGAAGCCTTTCGCAACCTAATTTGCCCTCTGATTGCGCTCCATATGTGGCAGTCATGACTAATGTACCACCCATCAGAGAGGATAGGCCCTACCACTCTGTGGAATCACATGATTCCCTTAAGAACAAAACTGTGGCATGGCTTAACCGCGAATGTGGTTTTCCGGTGGCTATGGCGGATCAGATTTTGGCTACTACTAGAACTAACTGGATCGGGATGTCCCCTAAAAACATTCCTGGGGATTGTGTTATTATAAATTTTAGTTCTCCCCACCTTGCCATGACAGCCTTGATTAGAGCCACGTCTCGCCCTAGTATTGACCAGGGGATTACACTCCGCCCCCTTGGCTTCTTCTATAGTCAGCATATAGAACACTTTTCAACGTACCGAGGGGGAGGGAAAATAAGGAGGGAAGGGGTGTCTAGCTTGGTAAACAGTTTCCAGTTAGATACTGCTAACCGTTTTCAAAGCTTGAGTGGGTTGGACCAAAATGATTGACAGGAGGACAGTGTTGTTTTAGGATTAACAGAAGCGCCCATATTAATGGATAAGATGGACGTCGCTGAAGTCTGTTTGGATTTTGAAATAGAGGCGGCTGTGTTACCACCGGTAACCCAGGGGAATCAAGTCCTATTGGATATAGGCCCAACTATTTGTTTGCCTGGGGTGGAAGAGGCAATTCCTGGGTCAAGCATAAATTGTATGACTAAGGGTAAAGAAGGAGATCTAGCAGGCCACCCTGAGTTATCCAAGGATACCCCTATCATCGTTGCTCCCCAACAGGGCGGTAATTGTATTAATTTGGGATCAGGTATCCATGGCTCCCCCGGATGTTATTTTGTAAGTTGGAATATTGCGGGAATTAGATCAAAATCAGATAGTCTGGGGTGGACGAAATTTTTAGATCTTTTCGATGTTATTTGTTTACAGGAAACATGGTGCACCGACTTCAAAGGCTATAGTGGTTTTAATTCATTTCAGTTACCCGCTACTGCCTCCGTATCTGGAATGGCCAATGGGGGTCTACTTGTTTTGATTTCAGTTAAAGCCCCTTTGTCGGTTATTAATTATGTTCAGGTTGGGGCCCACTCCCAGCTTTAATGGCTGCACATAAGACGAGGTAGGAACATTCTCTTAATTAATTTTTACAACAATATTTTTAATGATTTAAGGGACCAGCCGGTTAAGGATCTTTCAAGGGCTCTGGTAGACTTTTTTAAGGAATCCAACGAAGCCTTTGATTTGTTTCTGGCCGGGGATTTTAATATCACGACCTGTCCTTTCTCAGAGGTTAATGTTTGTGGGTTGGTGGACGATCATGAGGATGGGATTCTTCACTTCCAACATAATCATTATGGAGACGCCCTAAATAACCTTCTTGCTACATATAATATGTGTATTATGGCCAATGAGAAAAATTCAAAGGGCGAGACTTGTCCTACCTTTACAAGTCGGGGAACGAATTCAATAATAGATTTCATTTGTATCTCCCCGGGTCTTGAGGCTTGGATTACGGCCCCTAAAGTAATAGACATCCAACTTAGTGACCATAACTGCCTGGTAGTAAAGGTCATGTTATGGGATAAGGATGATGCCAGTACTCCGGGCCGTACTATCACTAATATTGAGGCCGAACGCCCCAATGGTACAAGACTTAGATAGAAGGGGGACAAGGCCGACATTACGTCTGATTTTATCATCCACAGTTGTCTAGAAGATATTATCGCGATCCTAGAAGACAACACTGGTTCGCATGGTTCTATAGAGCATTTTATCAATATCAATGCGGCCATCAACTCCAAACTTACAAGTACACGTAAGCACAAGGAGGATCGACCGCGTGGTTGGTTTAACTCAACTTGTACCCTGGCCTTGAGGGATTTGAAATTCGCCCTATCAACCAAACCTAGAGATAGGGGTCTGGTCGTAGACTTAAGAGCCAGATATAAAGAAACCCTCAAACGCAGGAAATTAGAACTCCAGCAGGAAGCATGGGACAACCTGACTAAGGCGGCTGAACTGAATAATTGTTCCTTGTTCTGGAAAACTGTTAACTCTCCATTCCTTAAAGATGACAAAACTCCGAATCTAACTTCGAATGTCATGCAGGCAGAATGGGTCTTGCATTTCTCAAAATTTTTTCAGTCAGATGGTGCTTCTCATGTTTTGGAGAATAGATGGCCGCATCTTTTATTAAATATTACGGTACCAGAAGTTTTAAAGAGCATTCGGGACAGTAAAGGGGGCAAAGCTCAAGGCCCAGATGGGGTACCAATCGATGTATACAAGTTGGTCCCAGAAATATGGGGGCCTTTGCTTACCAATATTTTTAATTCAGCTGTTAGTAATGAAATGCCCCCGACTTGGGAAGAATCTATTTTAGTTCCAATTTTTAAGAAAGGTAATCGTGGGGAAGCCAAGAACTACCGACCAATTTCCCTGCTGGATTCTTCCGTAAAAGTCATGAGCCGAGTGCTCTTAGTGAGATTGGAGGAATGGGCGGAGGAAAACGGTATTTTAGCTGAGAGTCAGTTTGGTTTTAGGAAAGGTCGTGGCACGATCGAGCAGTGTTTAAATTTAGAGCTGCTCATTGGTAAATATACTTTGGCCAAGACTGGCACGATTTACCTCTGCTTTGCAGATCTAAGTAGTGCCTTTGATCTGGTGGATCACGGCATTCTTTGGGCAAAGTTGTTAGAAATGGGGGCCCCGGATGGTATTGTCTTCTTTTTAGCACGCCTATATACCAAACTGAGAGCATGTGTCCGTTATGGATCACAAGGCGAATGCACTCCCATGTTTAAGATCGGTCGTGGAATACGCCAGGGATGTGTGCTAGCCCCACTGCTTTTTATACTTTTTATTAATGAGATTGATTCCTTTCTGAAATCCTTGTCAGTGGATGCTCCCAAAATTAACAATGAATATGTCCCCGTGCTACTTTACGCGGATGACGCGGTTTTAATCTCACGTACACCATACGGTCTCCAACAGTTGCTGGATGGTTTTATGCAATTTATCAAAAGCAGAAAGTTAGTTTTAAACAAATCTAAAACTTATGTAATGGAATATGGGCGCAGGCAAGGAAAGAAACAGCCCTCCTTTTATATAGAGGGCCAAAAGGTCCAGGATGTGGATAACTTTTCGTATTTGGGGGTTACTTTTTCAAACAAAAATTCTTGGGTAAATGAGCATAAGAATGTATGGTCTAAAATGGCCAGGAGTGCGTATGGAATTTTTACCATGGCAACCAAATTGGGAGATAGGCGGGTAAATGACATGTTGAAAATATTCCAATCACGGTGTGTTTTAATTGCCTTATACGGAGCTGGTATATGGGGCTATGCCCCGGCAGGATCTCTCCAGGTAGAGGAAAATGATTTTTTGAAGAAACTTTTGTGCCTACCAACCTCTGTCTCAAACACCTTAGTGCATAATGAACTAGGCATTGACTACCTTTCCGATTTGATTTTACTTAGACCATTGACCTTATGGCGCTCCATATGGACCAAAGAAGAGACCTCTCTGTGTAGAGCTATTATCTCTGATTGTCTTACTTTGGACCACTACACTAAAATCCCATGGTTAAAGTATGTAACCGATAAATTTCGGGAGATCTATAATATTAATATTACCATGGATCACCACGGGGCAGATATGTTAACCAAATCTGATCTTAAGCGGTGTTTCCTACATCAGGCTTCTACCAAACGACACCATATTAGGCTTAAGCTTTCATCTTATGTCAATTACCATGAAATGAATGAAGTTGTGGGTTATCAACCTTATTTATCTCAAGTTACCTGGAAGGTACACCGGTATGTATTGACCAGGTTTAGAATGGGAGTAGCCCACAACCTGGTTGCCTTCCCGTCTTTGAACCTACCCCCAGTTGGTCCATGTCCATGTGACAACTCTACTCCCCAAAGCACTGTGCACTTTCTTCTGCTTTGTCAGCTGTATAAATACCATCGGATAGCATATTTAAAACCCCTGTTTGTGAAATTTGGGGTCAAATCGTTACGTGACTGTATGTGTTTACTTTTTAATCTGTTTCACCCAGACGTGTGTTTTTATACCGCTACTTTTCTTCTTAAATCCATTAATGTCAGGAAAAGTATGCTCTTTTAACTATTTTAATCAATGTTACACTGTTGATTTCTCTACCTCTGTTGTCTTTAATCATGTTGTTTTTTTTAACTGTGCTTTTATGAACTTATTTTATGTTCGAATAAAGCCTTATGAAATGAAATGAAGTGGAGATGTTTTCTCTCAAGAGTCCTTGAAACAAAGCACATGCTCAATCCTGGGCATGGCCACTAAGATTTACCACATTTTTTAGAGAGTTTGGCACATGACCGGGCTCCCCCTGCAAATAGAAGTGGGGCGCCCTCAGTCTCTTCACAGGCATGACCCAAGGCAAGGAGTACCATGTCTGTTTCACCATTCAGGGGGCGCCCGTGACATCATCTGGGAGCATCAGGGGAGGCACAATATAAGGCATTGTGAGGTGAGGATCGGCTGTTTTTTCCCTCCACTGCGCACCCAGCCAACATACTGCATCAACCATCAACCCACTAACACCTTGAGTAATGAGGAATTGGTAGAATTCCTTGCAGCAGAAAAAGGGGGCTACCCAAACTTTGGGCTGATTTACTGAAATTACACCTTGGATGGATGATGTATTGTGCGGGCACTGGGCAGGCAGGAGGGGGGACTGACCTGCTGGTGGTCCTGGACTTATTTTTCTCTACCCCAAGATGCCTAGAGTTGAAAATGTTGGGGCATTTCGCCCTAGCATATGTCCAACTGTGGGTATTGGCTGTCCCCCTGAGTGATGGTGGGCAAGTTGCCACTAATTTATGCTCTGGATGCCCTTGGATATGGAAAAGGGGCCTGCTTGCACCTTTTGCATTTTGAAGTGTTGCACTGTAATGGGTGGAGAATACTGTTATATCGCTTGCACAATCCTTGAGCCGTTTTGCTGATCTTACGACCTGTGTTTTCATAAGAATAATGTCTTTGGCTGATCTGACATTTTGTAGTCTTATAACAATAATGTATGCTTTACTAGGGCTATCATTACCCACTGATGTGATGCGCCTATATGAATAAAAGGCTATGCCCTTGGTTACACCTTGCTAATTGCATGTGTCTATCTTCGTGAGTTGTTTCACTGGGGGACAGCGAGTTGCACAATGTGATTGGTGCCAGAACAAGATACTTTAAAACAATATCTGCCGCGCACGCCGCTGCTTCCAACACTATCATGACCGGATGTCAGGCAGTGCAAGACGCTGCTGCCTATAACACAGTAACCCAAGTTCCAGCGGCTGGGTGCTGCTGTCCGCAACATACAGTCCATAACCAGTGCTGAGGGGGCTGAGGCTAATATAATGCTCATAACAAGTACAGGGGGCTGAGATTTCTTCCTAAACAATCATCAGTATAACTGTACTTATACTTGGCATGGCAGCATAGTGTGAGGAAGTCATGCTCTATCACCTAACGGGGAATCAGGTGGTGTGTCATGATGTAGAACAGCGGGATCTTCATGTGTGGGCACCGTGGGATCCTGACCAATGGGAACTTCTGGTGTGGTTCCTGGTGTGGTAACTGTGGGATACTGAAACCTAATTATTAACTAATTCTTTCATTTATTTCAAATTACAGGATGAATGAAGGCCAAACACAATCATGATGTTTTCACATATTTTACATTAAAACTCCTCCATCCTGTTAAATAGCATAGAATACATACAGCTTGTATTTAGAAAGCATATGAGAATGTGCAATTGTATATTTTTTGCATTTGAATGTGTTTTAAATGTGCAATGCCGATTTATGTTGTGCTAGCAGTAGTGTGTGTACCTTACATTTAAAAAAAACTGAAGAAAACAGCTGTAAAATCCTAACCACTGTTTTTGCTAATAAGTATGTATACTAGGGATAGGCTCTTAGCATGAGATACACATTTTTTTTGCATATAGTTAAAGAAGAAAATGTTCTACGGTTATTTAATTAAGGGTAGTATTAAACCTGTTAACTTGCAGCCATGGTCCACTCAGAATGATGTCAACCCCCAAACCTTCTCTCACCTGCTTCCAACGTCATAAATAATCACATGACAAAAGGGCACGCATATGTGGCGGAAGGGGTACTTTAAAGAAAGAAAGAGCAAGAGAGAGAGAGAAAGACAGACAGGACATGCCAGTTCAGTTTTAACTCTGGCACATCCTCAGCCTGATTAGCCAGTGTGCACACTTCCTTGGTGGGAACATAGGAACAACAACATCCACTTCTTCTAACTTCCTACACTATAACCTACATTTGTAAACAAACCTTAATTCTTACCAATCCTTCTAGATACCTGGAGTTTGCCTAGCTGAGACATGCCTCACTTACTCAATGTAAAGATAGTTCTAATATGCACTAGTTATGTGGCTAACACTGCAGCAAATATTTTGAAGCTGAAGATTCATTGGTGATTACTAAGGCCATAAACCCATACTTTATACACGTGGTTGAGTTCCATAGGCCCTTATGGAAACACTGTTGTACCATAGCAACTTGCCGAACAAGCGTTGTACTATATTTTCCAGCAGACATAGAGTAAGTGTTGTTCCTGGTGTTGCTCAGATATGAATTTACCTTATAAAAATTAAAAGACAAGACGTGTTTGGCAAAACCGGAACAAGTTGGTTTACTTAAATGCAGCAGGCAGGAGAGTATCAACACAGTAGTGTCTGGAGAAAGTCTCTCATTGTGCAGAAGTTCTGGCCGACCATTTATACCGTTCATGAGGTACAATAAACTAATCTTGCATTCTTGACCTAGTCATGAACAAGTACAAGCATCCGATAAAGGGGACATAGGTGGCTCTCGACCCAGGGGAGAGCCAGTATGTGTCCAGATGTATGGCATGGGGAGTGTGTGATCACTATATATGGTGTGTATGCTGTATTATGATTAGCTGAGTGTTCCTAATTATGTGGCATCTATCTTTATGGTAGTTTAGAAACACATACCCTTGGATAAATGTGCTTTATTGGGACAAATTTCCTCGGACTTGTTAGTGGTGTAATTGCCTATCTGTGGGATCGATCAGGGTTTTCCATGGGTGTGTGTTTTTCCTTCGGTTAAGTGTAACTGCATCTGTGACATGTTGAACAGTAGGATTGGATCACAGGGCCTGTCTGACCACGTATCTCTGGCTAGGGGCTGATAGATGTTGGCTGAACCTGACACCAATGATAAGAATTGGTTATAATGTGGACAATTAACATAGCAGTCATTTATATCATTTTTACCGTCATCCTCAGTGCTGTGCGTATATTTGTCATAGAGTACATCAATATTGTCTTTACTGATATTGAGATTGGTATTTGTGCATAGTTTATGGCATACATTGAGATTGTTTCTAAAAGGATATCAACATTGTTATGCATGCATAGATTATGGCATACCTTGACATTGTATCTACCGGTATCAACATTGTTATGTGAGCAAATTTTATGGAGTGCATCGACATTACATTTATTGGTATCGCCGTGATCAGGCCTGCATTTATCATATTGTATAATGACATTGAATTGACGGATATTAACATTCCCCCCTCTAGTTAAATTTGCAACTACTTCATCCCCTCACATGTCATAACAATTACATTATTCAAGCCTGTGTGTGTTGCTGTAGTGTACTGGGTTTTTACACCAGGAAACCCCCATTTGTAGGAAACAATACAACTGTAGTACACCAACGAAAACTGGAAGTAGTAACATGAATAGTTTGAATACCCATAGGGGGATCTAAGAAAAAATAATATACAAGTGTTCCTGCTCTGGGGCACCTCCCTCCTTCCTCATGTCAGCTTGTAGCAAGAGCAAGAGTTCTATTATTGAAATTATTTCCGGGGCAAAAGTACAACAGTAAGCTCTAATATTGGCACACACCCCACTTTCCATTGCGGTCATCAAGTCCAACACGTACTGAAGTTGCAGCAACATAGGGTGGATGGCTTTCAGTTCTTCCTTGATAACATTGAGGATGAGCTCAGTGTTGGTAATAATTTTTAACATCTCCCACCTGGTTGTTTGTAACCAGTGGGTGTTCCCCTTAGTTTGCATGGGGACGAAGGGTATGGACCTGACCGAGTTTACTTGAGTTTCTGAAATTCTTCTGCAATGTCCTGGTACTGAACCTAGCCAAAATAACCAGCAGTTCTTCTTCTTCGAGCCTGATGCAACAGAGTTGTTTTCTTCTGTAGTAGATTTTGAGACAACTCAGCCAGATCCTCACCAGGGATGACCAGCGTTGAGGTGTGTATGGTAACAAGGTTGCAGAGGCCCGCTATCCAGGGATGAGCTGGCTGTAGGCAAGCTCACCACACTGCCAGTAGAAGTCCATCAACGTGGAGGTGCCCCATTTCAAGTCCGGTATACGCAGTACTAATTCATGGTTCTTGTTATAACCTAGTGGTATGGTTCCTTTGCCTCTAAAACACAAGGAATACAATGTAAGTTTCCATACAATTAGGGTTTGCGCCTTCCTCTACAACCATGTGTACCTATTAATTTCAGTATCCCAGATTTCTTGGTAAGGGGTGTCTATACTGCCATGTGACCCGCTCCCATGAAACTAATTTCCCCTACCATGATCAAGGTGAGTGACCCCACACTGTAATTCTATTTCTGGGGTCCATTTCTCATTAAAAAGGTGGTCTCAAATATGTTAAGAGCCACCCTGGGGCCACAGACATAGGCAGAAGCAGACGTATTTGTGCACTGATGCAGTGGTCTTGCTACCTCCAAGAACCTCTTTTCTACGAAGCCCCGGGACTAAACATTGTCCTCCGCTATAGTGCCCCTTTGGCGCATCCTGTCTACCTTGGCTTGGATGTTGCTCAGTTTGGTAGAAAGATAAAGTGCTGTGGGTTTGGTCTCGTACTGGGTGATGTGTATTATTGTTCTACTGGGTCCTACTCTGTTGGGCTGAATCTTGGCCCTGATCCTTCATAGGTACAAATGGATGAGGGAGTTTGCTTTTTCCGGGCTATCTTTTGGGATAAGTAAAACCTATCTGTGGCTACAGCATGGAGTATCAGCGAACAAATGTAACATGACCTGTCCATGATTTGAGTGTCCACTGCGGTCATATGATGATAACAAGTGTTGTGTAGGAGGTCGCTTTTTAGTGCTTGAGGAATACTAGCGTTTGGTTCAGCATAGATGTAAGGGAGGTGAAAGAGGTCCGTGCACATGGGTTGCAAGAATGTCGACGTAGATTTCATGAGACTAGGTATATTTCTAGCTCTTAAGGGGTGCACCCCGGCTAAACAGAGCATTTACAAGAATACAGAAAAACATATCTTAAAAATCCTTCGTAGGCTGTGGGATGGTTGGATGCTCAGGGGTGTCTTTTATTGGTGCAGTGCAAAAAGAGTATTTTTATTAAAAAGGTTTATGTAAGTCAATTTGTTGTCTGTGTTCTTGAGTGGTTGGCCTTGTTGAAGTCCATTTGGAAGCTTTAATCGAAGGAGCAGCGGATGACGGCAATGTTGGGGCACATGTGGCTCGATCGCAGACCTACAAGTTAAGATTAGCTTGGTAAAAGCACATCGTTGGGCAATTTTTTTTTTAAATTCCTGTATCTACTATTTACAGATAACCTGTATGGCTCCTCTGCGAGCGATATTTTCTATTGGGGTACTGAGAGGAGGTGCTGGCATTTTTAGGGAATGGTGAGTTCAGGCTAATTCAGTGCAAATTATACTATGGTTTCACCCCTCTCCTTATGGTGTGTTCAGTAATTTTCCTCTGGGCTGCTCGGTTCAATGGCATGTTTAACTGGTGTGGGGGTATCATTTTGACCTGCATGGGCTATGTGCAACTGCGAGGGGAAGTGTATGTTCAATTTTTAGGTTGATATTTCCGTTGACACGTGCACATCCGTCAGGTCTCTGTACCTGCCCTGTAATAAGAGTTTGTCTAATGGGGCTAGGTCGGTGGGTTACGCCCTCTTTCCGGAATGTTTGGGGATTTTGGGCTACTTAGGGCTGGAATGTGAAGGTCCCATTCAGTGTTTACCTGTGGTTTGGGCAATGTTGCTTCTAAAACAGCATATCAGAGGTAGTCAGGGGGTCGTTAATGGCCCCCACATAGTCCTGCAGGGGAATGGCTGGAATCCTGTTTGTTTGCTGTCTTCGCCGAGAGTCTGGTGTGACGCTGGGACTCATGTGCTCAGCCCAACGTGGGTAACGCTAATGGACCTGATGGTTTTTTCGCTATTGACTGGGGTAGAGTGGTTGTTTCTTTTAGAAGTTTTGAGGATGACCCTGCCCTTAGCAAGTGAGAAAACTGTCTGCCATCACTGGAACATTTGCCTCATTTTGGAACTATAGCAGGGCCTCCATTTTATGGAAACCCTGCGGTTGGTGAGACTTACATGTCTCGCCCAACGCTGGAATGTTAGACCTGCGTGCCGGTTTTTATGCATCAGTTGGTGGCGGCCATGCTCACTCATGAGACTGCCTTCCCCCATGCGTGTGATCAGCCAACCCTGCCCCAGAGGATCAACAATGAAGGGAGCCCAGTCCCCTGCGAGTACCTGGGTGGTGTATTCTGGCATGACCACCAAATCAACCTGTTACTTTGTGGCCTACAAAGATGCTGTGGATGCAGGTAAGGAAATGTATCTGAACAAGGATATGAGGGGGATACATTCTGTTTGTGGGTGGTCTTGTGATACTGCATGTTTGCATTCTGTGATTGTGTAACGGCGTTGCCTTCCCAAACTGTTACCCGTCCCTGCTGCAGTTGTGGCCCTGCCCTTGCTGGGCTGGGCTCCCTGTCTGTTGTGACTGTTGCCATGTGCTGTGCCAACCATCTGGTCCCTTCTGTCACAGGGAACTGGTTGCCTGATGTCACTGGGGCTGATTGTACAATGGTGTTGCTCAGGGCATGATTTTGTGACTGGGTATTTTGTGGGGCCTGTCCTCGGACTATTACATTCTGCTCATGGTATGCTCTTAGGTGGCAATAGTCAGCTTTGTGTTTTTTTTCGTAAAAATAGTGGCATTCTCTGAGAATTGGGGGCTGCCGGTCTTGTTGCCCTTTGATGCAGACACTCTGTTGGATCCCACTGGGGTTCCATGGCTGAGTCTTCTTCCAGCCAGGCACCATTTGCACCCTTTGCTGTCACTGTTTTCCTTTTAAGTGTGATCTTGCCTGTTCTTCAGTCCCTACAAGGAGTCCACAGAGTGGGGGATGGGGACTGTAGCCTACCATTATAGGCCCCAGGACTTTTCCCATGTGGCAGGTGGGTATAACTCCTTGGGGTGTCACCCTGCCAGTCTGGCATACCAAATTTTAACTAGGGGTCGTTCGTCCTGTTATGGAAATAGATAGCAGGTAGAGGGCCTCTGGTGCAGGAAACACATAACTCCGCATGGGGCCACCTTGTCTGTGTCACTTCCTCCCTCAAGGATGTGGCAGGGTGGTGACAGAGGCCGAACTGGGTAACCCTGGGTCTTTATGTGGACTGGTGGCTACCGCCATTGTCCCTATGCACTTTGGGCCGGCAAGCCGCCTAATCTTAGGGAATTTAATGGGCATGTGTGTGTTGTGGCCCTGAGTCTCCTGCTCCTTGCGCACCTTATATGCTAGTATTTTGGCTGCTTCCACCAAGAGACCAGGGGGCATATGTATCAAACTCCCCTTTAGCGAATCCTAATTTGCGAGATTTTGCGATTCGCAAATGCAGATTCGCTAAACGGGATGTATAAAATAAATCGCTAATCATTTGCGATTACTTAAAAATCGCAAATAATTCGCAGAATCCCGTATTGCGATTTCTTAATAGCAAAATTCGCTAATTAAGAAATCGCAAAAACGGGAATCTGCAAGCCTGGTGCAGGCTGATGACATCACAAACAGGAAACTGTAGTGATTGCCTGCACCTGCTCACCTGAGCCACACCCAGAGGCTGCTTGTGGAGTGTGAGGAGGCATCCCAGGAGAGTGCAACCAGCAATGGATCCCAAACAAAACCAGCAGGGCAAGGATGCAGAAAAAAGAAAGAGAAAACACAAGTTTTCAGAAAAGGAGCAGGAGGTCCTCATTGAGGAGATGGTCTGCAGCCATGAGCTCCTCTTTGGGAAGAAGGCACTCAAAGTCCCAGAGGCCAGGAAGAGGAAAATCAGGCTGGAAATACAGAGCAAGGTGAATGCTGTTGGAGTCACCACACGCACCATCGAGGAGCTGCGCAAGCGGTGGTATGATATGCGCCAGAGGTCCAAGGAGAGGGTGGCAGCCAGACTCAAGGATGCCAATCAGACTGGAGGAGGACCATCCACTGCAGAGCAGCCAACCCCCCATGAGGAGCTCGTGGAGTCTACCCTCCTGCCTGAGAGCATTGGTGGATTGGCTGCAATAGACAGCTCCGACCCCTCATCCAGCAGACAAGGTAAGATGCATGCCAAATCACCCTACACTCCCCCAAATGCGCATAGTAAACTCCCAACATGCCAATCCAGCCCAGGTCTTACAGCACACCCAGCAATGCATCATGGGACTCGTAGTACTGTGTCTGACTGTGTGTCCATGACACCATCACAATTAAATGCAACATATGTGTTTTGGGGATCATTGAATGGAAATGTGTCAGAGGTTAGCCGTCAAAGAATAGTAACTTTATTGAGTGCCACATGCAGACAGTAACACAAACTCATGTAGTCCCCTTTACATCCACAGCACACGGCATGCCACAAGAAGACAGCGCAGAGGGAGAGGAGCCTGCAGACCCTGCGGACTCCAGCGATGACACAGAGCAGCAGCCAATTCAGCGCAGGAAGCGCGCACATGTGCCCCCACTGCCTCCATTTGAGGACGAAGTCCCAGCAACAGGCGATGACACCGACAGGAGATAGGGGAGTCAGGGTGTGACAGACATGCTCCGTCATGACGCACCAACACCAAGGCAAAGGGAACAAGCCACATCCAGGTCAAGGCCCAGGAGCAGCACTGCAACAGAAGGAGAAGGCACGGTGTTCTCCGGCTTGGAACAGTGCATGCTGCAGGAACAGCGCCTGCAAAGCAAGGCAATGCGGTCAATAAATCGCCAGCTAGGCCGCATACATCAGGACAATCGCAACATGGTAGCGGCAATACATGAGCTCTGTGCTACTTTGAGGGACACCCAAGCTGCCAATGACAGGGCTGGACGACGTGCCAATGCACGGCTACACAATTATACAAAGGCAGTCAACCGCCTCTGCACCACCACCAGCGCCCTCACACGCAGAAGCGTAACCATGCAGGTGGACATGGCACATTGCTGCCAGGACATTGCACGAGGGCTAGAGCAGGTAACCACTGCTGTGGAACAGCTGCAGACAGCCAATGCTGGTGGCAGCGCACTAATGGCCTCTGCTGAGAGTGAGGACACATCGAGTTGCAGCAGCATCACTCCAACCTTGCCAGGTGAAAGACGCCGCAGTGGCAGACAGGTAGCAGGCCAAGGGCGCACCATGGGGGCACTCACCCTGGACGGCACCGACGGAGGTGATCATCTGCGGTGACACTGACTGCAACACGGGTGCATTTACCCAAAAAGGCTGTTTGCCCTATTACTTGTGCCTTCTCTGCACTCTGTGTACAACATGTGCTGGGGACAATTACAATTTCTTTCATGTGCAGTGTGATTAAACACTTGACACATCATCAGGCTTTGTAGTCTCATTTCCTCAATACTCACCTAAAAGTAGTTTCGTGTGATCTCAGTCCGTCTCTGGCGTCCAGCAGCTGCCCCAACTCCTGGTGCTGGTCTGGCAGGGGGAGCAGGGCGCTCGTCATCCGATGTGTCTGTATCGGTCACATCAATTGTGGTGCCTTTCCTCATTGCCATGTTATGTAGCATTGCACAGCTTGCCACGATTTTACAGCAGGTCTCAGGGCTGTATTGCAGTGTGCCTCCACTTTTATGCAGGCACCTGAAGCGGCTCTTCAGGATTCCGAAGGTTCGCTCAATGACACAGCGTGTAGATCTGTGTGCCCTGTTGTAGCTCCTCTCACTTGCATTTGCAGGATCCAGGTATGGGGTCAGGATGAAGTCGCGCACTGCATAGGCACTGTCACCTGCATGGAAAAAAACACAATAGGTGAGTCAATGTCCCCCCCCCCCCCTCAAGTGATGTAGTGGATGTATTGATGTGTGCAATGTATTTACCGAGCAGGTACCCCTCCCCAAACTCTCCAGCACTCAGACGTCTGTGTATTCCACTGTGTCGGAAGATGAAAGAGTCATGTGTACTGCCGGGGTATTTGGCTACGATGTCTGTTATGAGATACTTAGCGTTGCACACAATCTGTATGTTGAGGGAATGGTAGTATTTCCGATTCCTGTAGACATATTCAGTTTCTGCTGGGGGTGTGATGGCCACATGGGTCCCATCAATGCAGCCAATCACGTGGGGGAAACGTGCAATCTGGTAGAAGTCCAGTATCATTTGCTGTAATGCCTGTTGGGTGGTGGGGAAGTAAATGTGATGTGAGAGCCTCAGTAGCATTGCATCTAGGAAGGCATGGAAGAAGCGCGAAAGTGCACTCTGTGACACCCCACCAACCTCCGCTATGACCCGTTGAAAACTCCCTGACGCCAGGAGGTGCAGGGAGCACAGGACCTGCACATGTGTGGGATTTGTTTGTGTCCTGCGAGTAGGGTGCTCCAAGTGGGGTTTCAGCTCCTCAATCAGGTCCATTATGGTCTGTGGGTGCAGTCTGTACTTGTCATAGATGT
Organism: Triturus cristatus; assembly: GCF_964204655.1. Taxonomy (NCBI): domain Eukaryota; kingdom Metazoa; phylum Chordata; class Amphibia; order Caudata; family Salamandridae; genus Triturus; species Triturus cristatus. The sequence goes on from NC_140585.1 coordinate 165,568,692, forward strand.
CCTCTTCAGTGTTCTGGAACAGGGTGATGCGCAGCCTGAAGATACGTTCCTGTCTCATTCTCCTGTGAGCAAGGGCCCGAATACGCAGCCTCCTGGCTATCACGTACATTGCAGCCATTGTGGGTGTCTTTGTTGCATTGTGGGCTGTTTTTTGTACCTTGCACCAGTTTACCACCTGCAAGCAATTGGTGTTAATAGCGATTTCTTAAATTGCGATTTTTGCGAATTCGCAATTTGCGACAATTTCATACATGTGTTTGCGATTTCTTAGCTAGCGATTTCTTGTTAGCGATATTCGCAACGCTAAGGAATCGCAAATTAAGTATTCGCTAGGAAATTCGCTGTTTTCTTGTTTCGCAGCCTAAGAAATCGCTAATTTAGCGATTTCTTATTTTTCTGTTTGGAAGTGTGTCATACATATGAAATAGCGAAAAATCAGTTGCAAACGCTGTTTTTTGCGATTCGCAGCGTTTGTGACTAATTTTTCCTTTCATACATATGCCCCTATGTGTTTGACCTACCCACTGCCGAGCTAACCAGCATTCCTCTAAGAGGCTTCCTGTATAATCCAGGGCTCACCCATGAAGGGGGCTAGACAGACTGGGATCATCCTAGCTGGCGTCCATGTGGCATGGAACTGGTTTGCTGGCTTCTGAGCTGGAGGGATTTTCCAGGCGAGGAGCAGGCTATAGTTCCATACTCACTGAATTGGATGGATATTTTTAACTTGGAAATTAGGACCCGTCCTAGTATATTGATTGGGGAGGAAGGTTAATACAGCAATTGTTCCTTTATCCTATTCTCCCCTATTTCCAACTCAATGGGTTCTGTGAGGGGGACCTCTGCCAAAGAAACTGAGACTCCCCGTATTGTGGAAGTAGTTTTTGATATGGGGGCTGATCTTTCCACGCATGACATTGCCACCCCTTTATCTACCAAAAAATGGTGTGGTGCCTCGCTGATCAACTTCGTGACCACTGGGCCTTCCTTAGGGCAGCCCGGGACTGACAGTGAGGTGAGCACATTTTTAATACCTCGATGGTCTCTGGCATGTGTGTATGTAGAAAGCTTAGGTGAGAGATGTGTGACAAACATGACGTTATGAGTTTCCCAATAGAGAGGGTGGCGTGTAACTAATACTGTTTATCTAATACAGTGTTTGACTACAGGACATCACCCTAACACATGAGAGCTGCATGATGCTAGTAGGCATCGACCAGTAGGTGAGAAACACTATGACTCTTCTATATAAAGCAATAATGGCAGAAAAAATCTTTCACTTTAAAAGAAATTGGGTTGTGGAACACACCAGGTTTTGAGGTGACCCATGAAGCACTATAGATCACAGCAATTTAAAAACCCGAATGAATGAGCCTATAACATCACGTTTAGTAATTTGCTTGGGATAATATAGACTGCTGTGGTTGGTGTGGTATACAATGAAATGATCACGGTATTTATACCTAAAGACAGAATTTTAATACAGATCACTGAGTGTGGTGACTAGAATTCAATGAACTGGCATTTCTGATGGACCAAGTAGATTAGTCCAGCAAGCCCTAAATAGTGAGCACGTAGTCAGGTGGTGCACCGATGCTCCAACACTATTATAGCAAATATGAGCACGACATAGGCACAATAGCATTTGAGACTTAGAAATGTACATAGAGTATATATATTTTATTGTCTCTCTAAATTCTCTATAGAAAATCTACTGGAGTTGGAGTACAAATACGTACAGGTGAGTGCATTAGGCCTCACGTTTGGGTTGCATGTAGCACATGCACTTATACACGGCAGGGACCTTAAAGATAAGGAACAGAAATAGATCGCCCTGACGAAGGCCCCCAGACTCGATTGGGCTACTAACATGGGCCGAAACATGTTGGCACGTAGATGAGGGTACATTTGAATGAAATTACGTTCAAAATAACCCCAATATAAAGTTTTTAATGATACCAAGAGTACTCTAGAATAAAGGACTAAGTAGGGGTATACTCGTAGGTATTTTTAATTCAAATCTGGTTCCCTGCTTAACCAGTTACTGATTTATCTAAGCACTCCCATTACATCTTTGGTTGAGTCCGCCCAGAAAGTACCATCTTCTCTGGGTGTGGAGTATTTGCCTATGATGAAGCATGTCACTATTATGTGAGTGAGGCTTTTACTTCAATATCTTTGATATTCCACCTGACAGAGTAGGTATTGGAATAACACTCCATTACATCTGAAGACCGTGTGTGTCTATTTTTCTAACAACAGTTGCTGATTGTGAAAAAAAGTCTCTAGCATGTGTTGCCTGTTTCTCACCCTGGTTTGTGGGCCCCACCTTATGCTTTCGCCATTGCAATCAGACCACAAGGAGCTAGAGCCTATTGGCCATGATGTTGCTAGCTCTGTAGTAGAGTATGTTGTGTGTTGGGGTCACCCTGCAATCGGCCCATAGTCTCAGCAGAGTCACGATCACGGCCTTCTCTTGGCCGATATGTCAGGTCTGAATGTAGGGTCTTGTGTGATCTATGATGTTGGTATCAAATGTAGGCCCCTCAGTGGGGCATGGCTTGCCTGCAGCGGAAGATGGCCACTCTGTGAAGCGACTCGTACAGCCGACTTCTCAAATCCCTTGGATATCTGTCACTAATCCGTCCTGGACCAACAACAGATGGTAGGATGAGGAAACGGAACGCAGCAGCAATCGGATGAGGCCGGGGGTGGAAATAGCAGTGGGAGTAGAGTGGAGCCCATCAACGAAGGCCTACGCGGCCTGGCGAATGCTCGTTCTTGATTACACATGATGGAGGGAGCATGTGGAGGACCGAAGTAAGGTGCAGGGCAGAGCTGGGCGGGTCCCAGAGAGCGCTTCACAGCGGCCAAGGAGAGTGGTGTGACAGGGATCCCAAGGGCTGAACTCCGTCAGCAATGGTAGGGAGTTCTGAGGCATTGCGGCAGGCCTCCACCGTCTAAGAGCGATACAGTGAGAACACAGAGCCAGTGCCAGGCCACAATTGTAGAGGCGCTCAACAGACAATCAGACCGGGCGGTGAGGCAGGGAGGCTCCCCCCGGTCCATGACATAAACTGAAAGCAGCCTAAAGACTACATAATGGAAGGCAGGGGAGACTTAAAGGGGCGATGATTAAGCAAAGTGGATATTCCTTCCCCCCAATTTTTTTAACCCCCTACAGCGCTTGCTGCACAGACGGGCCAAAGTGATATTAAAAGGAGCCCCATAAAAATCAAAAAGGAGTGTACCATTGAGGATCATTGAGGGTGGCAGACTGTTCAGATAGCGATAGGGATAAACTGACAGGACGCAGGGAGCATTAAAGACCCCAGGCTGGCGGCAGCAGTTCCCTCATTTATAGTGCATAATGAAGCACTCCACCCAGAAGTGCCTAACCAAACTCAACAAGTTTGCACACCTGAAAAGTGCAGAAACATGGGGTTCTTACAGGAACGTTCATCCCAGGGGACGGAGGAGAGACCCGGTGAGCCCTCCTGCTCGTTGAATGACCTGATGGCTACCATACAAGTGTTGCAAACTGTGCTGGAAACCAGCCTCAATGCAGTTACAACGGAAGTGTCGTTGATCCGTGCTGGTGTACGCAAGATGGGGTATAGGGTTCAGTAGGTAGAAATCACCAACAAAACCCTGGTTGAAGACACGGCGGCTCTGAAAACGCAAAAGAAGTACAATTGCTTCAAGTTACATTGTAGGCCCGGATTGAAGACCAGGAAGGAAGGTCACAGCAAAAAAATGTTTGATCGGAAGGGCGGGAATCGGACCTGTTCGTAGAAAAAATGATAACGCAGGAACTCCAACCAAAAAGCCTCTCAAAAATGTTCTCTGTAGAGCGAGCCCACCGAGTGCCGGGCGGACCTCCCAGGCCTGGGGCACCACCCCGACCTATTATAGCACATCACTTCAATTACAGAGACCAGGATGTTATCCTACAACACGCCTGCATAGCCCCAGCAGTGCTATTAGAGAATGTTCAGGTCACCCTTTTCCCAGACTTTATATCAAAAACTCAAGCGCTTAGGCGGAACTTCCAGGCTGCAAAAAAGATATTCATGGAAAAAGGAATAAAATACTCCATGCTATTCCCAGCTAGGCTGCGCGTGGAGTCGGAAGGAAGGGAATGCTTTTTTGTCACCCCGGAGGCAGATTGGGAATGTTTGGAGTGATGGAGAACAGTAGAAGGCCCCCGTGCAAAGACGCAGTGAGACAGGTTCAGAAAAATAGTGAAGGAGACAGAGGAACAATGAGAAGGGGACCCGCAAGCAGAAGGGAGAGAGAGTACGGACTGTAACAAGACAGGCGGACACATACGAGGAGCGGCAGGATCAGCAAAGCAAGGCCCTGACACAACTAAAGAAAAAACAGACTAGTGTCCCTCACAGGGACCTTTACAAGTTAATACAGAGTGGCAGAACTGACTATAAGCTCAAGAACAGGCGATTCCAGCTGGTGGTGAGACTCATGGGCTCTGGCTGCAGGATATTTGCACTGGTCCAGGGTGAGATAAAGAGACAGCAAATGAGGGGGGAGGAGGGGTTGTGGGCAAGTCTAAGTCTCTGATGTTAGTTAAACGGGGGTAGACAGGCTCTCTGCTAAGTTGGCGGGCAGGCAATTGGGGCCCGTCGATCAGGGATGCAGGGTGGGGGGGATTTTAACAAGATGGGATGTGAGGATTTAGATTGTTGGCCCGTAAGAGCTCACACAGCTAAACCAACAAGACTGGTGAAGTTCTTTGATGCTCTAGGCCTCCTAGATATTTGGAGGGCCCTGAACCCGCACCCGAGAGAATACACCTTTTACTCTGGGGCACATGGGAGCTGATCACATATCGACTATCTAATCACTTCCACCACACACTTTATGCATTTTACTGATGTTGCTCGTATGGCAAGGGGAATTTCAGACCACTCCCCCATTTGCATGACCTATAAGGTTGGCACCACATGGGATAATGGTGCAATCCCCATTAACCCCTGGTATGTGATAATAACGCTAATAAGAAAGGGAAATATTAAAGCCACTAAACTTTACTTTAAAGAAAAAGTTTCTTCAGTTGACTCAGCCCAGGTACTTTGGGAGACAGTGGTTCAAGGGTAGGCTCTTTCGATGATAGCAGGCTATAAATGGGAACGGAAAGCAAATGTAGCGGAAATAGAACAAGAGATCATAGAGCTGGAACGTCAAATAGTGAATGGTGGCGAGGATAATTTTCAACATAGATTGGCAATTAAACAGTAGGATTACTCCAACTGAGTATCAAAGGAAGCTAGGAACAAACTCATAGCAACGCAACACAGAGTCAACGAAGTGGGAGACAAAACTGGAAAGCTGTTAGCGTGGCTTGACCAAAGCGAGCATGCTAGCCAATAGGTGCCGCAAATAACACTCGATATAGGAGAAGTCCTGTGAGACCCACAGGAGATTGCGGAGGCCTTTGTAGACTATTATTCGAAGGTCTATAAGTTAGGTACAGAGGTAACGACTCAGGAGGCCTTGGAATTCCTAGCAGATATCCCCCTCCTGGTAGTCATGGCAGAGGGTAAACAACTTTTATAGACCAAAATCACAGTAGAACAGGTGATGCAAGTGCTCAGAGCCCTTAACGTGGGCAAGGCCGGGTGTCCAAATGGAATCCCCGTAGAGCTGTATAAATTCACGGCGTCTGAAACAATGCTGCATCTCCTAACTATGTTTAAGGAGAGTAAAACTAAGGGTTCCCTCCCTATGGACCAACGGTTGGGGACGGTGGTTGTGATTCATGAAGCAGGGAAGCCCAAGGAGCAGTGCTCTTTATACCGGCCAATTTCGCTTCTCAATGTAAAAGTGAAGATTTTAGCTAAAGTGTTGACCATGAGGTTGGGCCCACACTTGTCATCCCTGGTAAACTCCGATCAATCGGGCTTCATGCCTGGTCGCACCACTGCGTTAAATCTCAGATGCCTACAGTGGGTTTTAGAACAGGCCCATAGAATCCATGAGTATGCTGCAATCTTTTCTCTTGATGCAAGGATGGCTTTTAACACCATTGAATGGTCATATATGTTTGCGGTCTTGAACCGTATGGGGTTTGGCATGCCGTTTTTGTCCTGTATCAAGCTACTCCATGAGCTTAGGTAGTGGTAAATGGAAGAACCTAGTGATGGTTCACCCTGTGTAGGGGCACAAGACAGGGTTGTCCGTTTTCACCACTAATCTTTGCACTGATGCTAGATCCGGTAGCAATATGGATAAGTGGTGATCCTATAATAAGAGGCCTCCACTGCACAGAAGACTGGGAAGACAGAATATCCTTCTATGTGGACAACATATAGTTATATGTGGCCTCTCCCAGGGCATCGATTGCGAAAATAGTTAACATTTTTACCTCCTTTAGTAGAAACTCAGGATTTACAATTAATTGGACGAAGTCTGTAGTATTTGTCCTTAGTGGACAAATGCCTAACCTCCCAGCAGAATGTACAGTACAGGTCGTGTCAGACAGATTTCGATACCTTGGGATATTTGTAACACAAGATTCCAATTGATTCAATGATGAAAACTTTATGGGCCCTCTGGTAGGACTCCAAAACAATGCCGAACACTGGCGGGCTCTCCCATCGTCGCTATTGGGAAGACCGGCGCTCTTCAAGATGATGGCGCTGCCAAGATTTCTGTATATGCTACAAAATACCCCGTATTGGGTACCGGAGTCTTATTTTAAACTAATAGACGTGGCGGTCAGAACTCTCCTTCACAATGGGAGATCCGCCAGAATTGCACTTGTAAAATTAACCCATGGTTGGTCGGGCGGCCCAATTGGTGAAGGTAAACCAATGGGCACACCAACCGCAGTCAGAACCGGCCTATAAAATGGACTGCTTAAATCTTCAACCGAGGGACTACCTCCAAGCACTATAAACTAATCCTAGGAGTCAGGTCCTGGTGGGCCCAACAGCGCTTACAGTGAAAATATGGCACACAACCACCGCTAAATTGGGGTGGAAAAATAAAATTACCAAAGCAACCCTACTGTGGGACTTGAAACAGCTGGGCACAATGGGATTAAAAACGGGATTTGAAAAGTGGGATTTTATTGGAATCTCAAGGGTGGGAGATTCACACAGCCACACGAATGAAATAATTTCAGCAATTGCAAAAATAAAATCATTTAGAACCCCAAGGAGGGTTTTTGTTACTTGCAAATTATGCACGTCTTGATAACGGTGGGGCCTCAGGGAGATTCCATACCTGAATCCTCGCCATTGGAGTGCTGCCTCCTAGAGGAACACCTCATCCGGAAAGCAATATCCATGACATTTCAGAAAATTATAACTAACAAGCCAGACACGTTGGTGGGCCTGCGAGACCGATGGGGACTAGATATTCCAGATTTGCAGGAGGAAGACTGGCCGGAAGACCTGGCGTCCCCTAGGGAGGTGGCTATTTGGTCCTGGTTCAGATTTATTCAGATGAAATTGTTCCACAGAGCATACATTTCTTGCAGTACACTTAGAAAAATGGGTAGAAAACCAAACACCCTCTATTATAGAGACTGTGGAGAGGAGGGATCATTCTTTCACATCCTATGGGAGTGCTAAAGAATTAAACAATATTGGGAAGTAGTAATTGCTTGTATGACAAAAGTAGCAGGAATGGAATTAACCTTGGCCCCAAAGTGCTGTTTTTTCATATGTATGGGGAGATTCCATCCTGGGACAGGCAGAGAAGACCTGGGTCACTTTAGGACTGATGTTATTAAAACGCAACATTGTTCGTACATGGGGGTCGGGTAAACTGACAACTCAAAGGGAATGGTCACAAGACATGGATAGGTGTATGGTGGCCGAAAAAGCAGTGTATATTAGCAGGGGCTGTCCCAAGAAATGGGGTAAAATTTGGCATAAGTCGAATAAACACGGAGGGTCCCCCTCCACACTACCCCTGGAAGAGACGGCCCGACTCAGCCTCGGCCCCTCCAATAGAGGAGAAATTTAGAGATGAGGAGAAAGATGCTGCTCAGTGGTATAGGGCGCATGTTCAAATTAAAATTGGCCCTGCTGTACAAGACTGTAATGATGAAAAATGCTAAATGTGGTATTGTCTTGTCATTGTTCTGCTTGATGTTAACAATAAAAAGATGTTTTTTAAAAAAAAAGTACCCCCTCAGACCACAGGAATGAGTACAGTTTAGTATGGGTATGCCACTTGCGGCAGTGGTTCTTAAGTTTTTGAGCATGTATGGGGAACCTTGCTTGCATGTGGTCTAGTGGAGTCTCCATGATGGATTAGGGAACTTGTATAAGGATTTTAACTACTTTTGATTGTCTTTAGAATTTTAAATAATTACAAATTCTACTCTGATTGTGGGGAATGATGTGCATGGGATTGTACTGAAAAACAATCTATTGGTAATGAGCTCTATAACAATTGATGCATGAAAAAGGTTTAGCAATTTGACTAAGACAAATGCAATAAAATAATAATAGCATGTAATAAAGTGCAATGGTTAGTTCAGAAAATTACGAGTTGATTTTTAGCAGTGAAATAGCAAATACAGAATTATGATTTGTGGAATAATAGTTATTATTTCATAAATGCAAGACTGACTACAACAACATAACATTTAAACATGAAATACAATTCCACACATGGTATCAGCTCCACAACATCAACAATAATAAATGGAAAATCTAAAAGAAACTAGAAGACAAAAGGTTGACAGAAAAAATTATTATTTTGTCCAAAAATCTTAAACCCCTCCTAGCACCACAGCCCATGAAGAGCAGATACTCTGTGTAATAGAATGAGCTTAGTGATCCCGATAGTATGTCAATATCTGCTTGGTTGACAAAAATAGCAATCATTTGTGCAGAGAAAAAAGGAATTACCTAAAAATGATAGGCCCTCTGTGGCCAGACACAAGCTATATACTATTCACCAAGGTCTGAATTTTTCCCTAATCTCCGAATTACAATTTATATTACACCCAGGGGTTGCGCGTACCGTATGCCAGATGCCCAATGTCCAAGTGAAAAAATCCACCTCCTCACTTCTTTCAGACATTTTCAGTGTTAAGAAACCGACATTCCCAAAGAAAAATCTTTTCTCTAAAAGTAGATCAGGATGGTGACCTAATATAATACACCAAGGGTCTGGTGTGTACCAGTTGTGTCACGCTCAACGGTTTAAGCAAAAAAAGTCAGTGACCCTATATATCACACCAAGGGTCCGTCATGTACCAGTTGTGTCACGCTCAACCTTTTAAGTAAAAAAAACAAAACTGTATCAACCTTCACCTTCTCTAGCTTGCTGACTAGGGAACGAGTAAAATTGATCAACACGCTTATCCTAGTTTGCCGCACGCCATATGCATTGGACAAAGGATCAGATGTAGTCTCTTACCCTTGAGACGGCAGCCTCTGAATGGACCGTCACCCTGCAGATTCAGGAGAAATTTTTATAAATGATGGAGTCCGCTCACCAATCTCATTGCACAGATGTAAATTAGTTTGGGCAGGGGGTCCTTGTCCTTCAGCATCAGTTGGGCTCGATAACCCAATCTCTCCTGGCTGGCTCTCCATGATGATGATCAAATATGAATTTACCTAAATAATGAAAAGACAATAGGTGTTTGGCAAAACAGGAACACGTCGGTTTAATTAAACTCAGCTGCCGGGAGAGTATCTGTAGAGTAGAGTCTGAAGAAAGACTCTCATGGTACAGAAGTTTTGGCGTCACATAGTTATACACTGGGTGGCACAATATTCTCTATTTGACAGCCGCTGGCAGCTTGTGCACTGTCATGTTGAAGGATGGGCTGGATTTCTATAGCCAAGGCTTTCAAGTGAACAATCATAAGTATACTCCATCTGCTTGTGGAACTCTGCGGAATCTCACAGTTGTTTGGAAACTCCATGAAATTCCGCGAAGTGAAACTAAACGAGCTCCGCCCACCCCTATTTACCACACATGCCTGTACAATGAAATGGTAAATATATATCAGGCAAGTGTATGTGTGTGTATAAGTGTGTGTGTGTGCATGTGTCTGGACCCTCTTCAGGACCCATGACCTAGGTACCAGGGTTACCAATTATTAGGAATTTACAAGAGTAACTGAAGTTGTGCCAATCATGATACAGGTTTAGGGAAATAGATCTGACACTGTTACCCTGGTTAGCAGGGGCCCAGTGCACTTACATTTTAAAATCACATTAGACATTAGGCAAAAAGTGGGGGCTAACCATGTAAAAAGAGTAATTTTCCTACACCAACTATGAATGCAGCCCAAAGGTTTGCTTCACTTGTGCATCATAATTATCAATAAGAGGTCCTCCATTCAATGGCTGATGAGAGCAAGGCTGTTCCTTCTGTTCGGGAAAGCTGCTAGCTATAATACCCACGCTGTGTGTCAATGTTTTATTTACATTTTAGCATAAAAGAAAATATTAGAATTCAGGTTAAACAACCCCCATGCACACCAAAAACCATCTGCTGGAATGGTCACCTATTATTCCTGTATCACCCCTCCATGGCTACAATATTGTCCCTGTTCAGTTGGCCACTCAGTTCTAAGTGAATCTTGTATGTCCTCCTCAGTACTCTCTTGAAGGGTTGGCCCATGAAGATATATTTTGAAAGATCTATAGCATTAGAAAGCCTTCTTCTTGCAGTATCAGGGGCCATATTTGGAAAGGTAAGGGTTTTTCTCCATCATATTGTAAATCTCCCTTTTCATGCATTCCGTCGGTGATCCTCTACTGATCTAGATCACGATTAACTAACTTTCAAGATGGATAGGGTCATCAGAAGCACTGAAATCCAAGCATTTTGAAAGTTTACAAATTCTGAACTTGTATATGAAATACGCAAGGAAATAATAATAAGTTATATAATTGAAGGCCAATGGTGTTGCATTTTTCAAATATATATGATTTAGTGAAGGACCAGAAAGACACATTGTGGTGAGCACCCTTTGTGTACTTTGCAGGGCGGCCCTCCAGTTTTCGTTACTCCACTGTCTGGTATTCAGGCTATTTAAAGGAAAGCATATCTCTTCATCAAAACATGTTTATAAAACAGATCATAAATAAAGTGATATGCAATTTATTTTTTGTTCAGTGCTGTCAATCTTATTAGGGGCCTCATTACGAGTTTGGCACTCTGACCACCTGACGACCATGTCTGCGCCCGCCAGTAGACCACAACGCTGGTGGTTTTAAGACCGCCGTATAACAAGTGGTGTGGCAGAGACAGTATTGTGGCAGTGTTGATTACTTTTCCATATGTATCGATGCCTGTGTGTGCATTTCGACTGCATATGTGACAAATGCACACATATGCATGATGCATGTAGAAAAATACCATCTGACCATTTCCGGGGTCCAGCCCATATTGGGAATAGGTATATGGTACGAAAGTTAATGACCTCTAAATTGTTGCGAACAGGGTCGTAATCCTCGGGGTGAAGATCCTGCTGTGAAGAGAGGGCGTGAAGAAAGGGATCCACGTTAGACTCTACCTAGAAGAACAAAAAAGGGGTGAGTACGCACCCCATATCCTTCGTTTCTGCTACCTTGAAGCCGGCAGTCGGACCACCATGGTCAGCTTGTTGAAAAGGAAACCCGTAATACGGACGATGGTGCAGCTCCCCAGTACTCCCTATGGTAGCTACCTTTTCCGGACAATGTGGGCCCAGCGGTCAGCTGGCAGTCTCAGAGGTTCAGCCACTGTCTTCACAAAGGCAATTCACCCAACTTGTAAAATGGCAATTGGACCGCCAAACTCTCCACCGTCAGACCACCATCACCGGTATGACGGTCCATGGACTGCCAAACTTGTAATAAGGACCTAAGAGTTTCCACAATTGTAATAAGATCACATATTTGTTGAGATTTGAAAAAAGAACATTGAAGACTGTTTGTGATGCAATTTTGCTAAGGATCCCAAGGTTTTGCAATCTAATTAACGTTTTTTTGTAATGTCAATTGCATCCAATACACACCCCGTCAACACCTCTCTACCAACCGCCCACTGATCATCCTTAATTAACTTCTTATGATAGAGACATTCTTCCTTCTGTTCTCATCACAGCTTTCTCTCAATCTGTCCTCTAGCAAAATACCTGCATAACACCAACGCCTTGATCCATATTGACTGTTCTCACTGAAAACTGACCAAATGCACATATTCATCAAAAAATACAAGCTTGGCATGAACATTCTCCTTAATAACCACAGCATACCCACTATCTGTCCTCAACAAGTTCCTACAGAGGGCAGCGGGCCTGTAACTCCAGACTATATCTACCTCTTCTGTTTTCTACAGGCAAACCAATTAGGTTTTCCACCCTCTGCAGTGCAGGAATGGTAAAAACTCAAGTTGCCAATGTTTCCCTGACAAACACTAACAGGTGTCCCTCTAATCCTAATCAAGACCTTCTTCATGCCCTTTATGCCAACTTGGCCATGATATTTTCAGACCTCAGTCAGTTTACCTCCTTTCTTGATAATGGACAAAACTAGGACTTGTGGTCTTCCAAGAGTTTGTTACAATTCTTACAATGACTGTTAAACTCTGTATGGAAACTAGTGGGGATAGAATCCTTTCTTACATCGGTTTGCTGATGACAAACAAATCATAAACACTCTCACCCACTCCTGGCAAATTAAAATTGAATAGTACTACATTTCCACCAATGTCTAGTGTTTGGCTGCCATATAAATTCCTTCTTATGTTTAAAAAAACATCAATGTAAGAACTTTGAGATAGTTTGAATTTAGTTCATTTTTTTAACAATAGCAAACTTGTTTCAAAGCACTTCTCTTCTTTATCTTCAGTTGAGACATGGCTCAGCTCACCGACCACCCAGAGTCCCCACACCCTTTGAAGGCTATCACCCACAATGCAGGATAACGCCGCACTTGCCAGTTCAAGTAAAAAACCTTCACCCAGGTACTTCGGGATCAAGTGCAAATCTATTCAGAACCATATACAAGGCAAACCGCATCAATTAACTAAAATTCTTAGCAAAACAACTTTCCTTGACTATTTAAGCCCATTTCTTCCACAGAAAAAATATGATGGAACAGCACATATGAGAAAACAAGAAAATGGGTCTTCACTGTCTAAAGTCCAAGCTCTGGAATGTTCTTCCCATTTATCTCATTCTGACCCACACACTCCCGACATTCAGGAAGGAAGAAAAACTTTGATTTGAAAACATCGTGAAGAGGAATCCTGTAGCGACAAGGCTATGTAAGTTAGAGACTAGATTATAAAATAAAGGGCCATATTTAGAACAAAATGTCAGGGCATGGAGCTGCGCCACATTTGGCAGCGCCGTGCTCCGACATTTTCAAAACGCAGGGATTCACCATATCTACTACAATGTGGCGCAACCCTGTGTTTTCCCTAGTGCAAACATCGCCTGCCTAGCGCCAATGCAGGCACCCTTGCACCATAGTGAAAGGGAGCCTGCATTGCAGGGAATGATTGTTTATGTTCAGGAAGGTGTCCCTTCCTGCACATAAACAATCCATAATGGCTATGTGCCACTTCTATGTATGCTGCATAAAGCAGCATACATAGAAGTAGCAAATCCCTATAATTGATTGATTGTTCATGCGCAGGAAGGGTAACCTTCCGGCACATAAACAATAATAATTTGTGTTTTCTTCTTCCTATGTGTGCTGACGAATGCAAAACACATAGAAAAAGCAACAGCAAGTAGAAATATTTCATTTTTTGGCGTTGCCACAGATTTACACCTCCTGTTAAATCTGGGGCCGTTTAAAAAGCAATGGGTGTTGGAGTGGGACACACACAGCAACAACCATTGCACGCTCCATTCGTGCAGATACCTGCGTGAAAGGGTACTGTATTTACAAAGCAGCTTTGAGCCTCAAAAAGTGGCTTGACTCCAACTTTATTAAATATAAACCAGAGCATTGCGCCACAAGAACGCCATTAAAATTGACTTTCCCATGGTGCAATGCACTTGTAAAAATGCCCCAAAGTGTGTATAGCTTTCTCAGTGACACAATTAATTTGAAGTATTTTAGGAAATTAGAGGCACTTCATTGACACTCAGCAACCCGCAGGTTATCTTCTCCCAGCATCCTAGGTCTTCAGCCAATACAAAATGTCTTTTAGAAAAGCGGCAGGCTTAAAGGTTGGTGCCTTAATAACCCAGAACAGGAAGTCATAGATATCAGTCCAGGAAAGGATGTAAACTGGCTGAGGTTTTGCATCTTTCCTCACCAATGGAAGTTCACTTTGCAGCTTACCAGAATTGACCCTATTAAATGAGGGTATCACAACTTGAAAGCGCTCCCAGATTTTGAGACGTTTATTGGATGGTATTGTTTTTTCCTATTAATAAGAAATATCAGCTCCCATTGAGAAAATGTATAACCTATGTCATGGGAAACCAGCACAGAGTTACAGAGCCTGTTGCATTCCAGTGATTGGACCATTCCCATCACTCCCACTGGCACTGCTAATACATTTACAACTTTGAGTTACGTATCTTGAGCAAGGAGGATGCTACTGTAAGTCGCTACCATAAGAAAGGTGGAAGATTTCAATAAATGTCCTCAATGTGGCATGGAAAGGGCGGGCACATAATTGGCAAACTATATTTTGGTCTGGTGAAAAAACAGCACAAGATGCACCACTCAAAATGTCCACTATAATTTAAATCATTCCATGTCCATGATGTTTCTTTTCAAAGCAATCTTCTTTATTTTTATTTGTCCTAGAGGGATACCGCTAGCCTTGTTTCTTTATGTTTATATTTTGGTCTGGTACTTGCATCGGAATGGAGCGTATCTTTTTCATACTTGAACAAGTCTTATTTTTTCAGAGCTTGTGGTATATCTGCTATGTATGTATTATTTGCAAATAAATTTGCTGTTGTTCCCTGAGATGTACTTTCAGGGTTAAACTGAAGGTTAATATAATCCTTTTTCTATTACCTGAAAGTTAATGTAATCCTTTTCTCAAGAAATCAGAAACAAAAGTCAATATGACACTTAATTCTCTGGTCTAAGGGATTTCGAAGCAATGTGCTTTTATTGTCTTACGTTTCACTCACTTTCATGCAAAATGTTCCTTGACCTCTGTTTCTCGGGTGTGCATGAAAGGAGGGACACCAGCCTAGAAATGTTGATGAACTTTGACAAGGCTTTGATTTTTTACTCGCAGCGAAGACATCAGAAGATTCTAGCAGAAGAATGAGAAACAACCTTACACCGTTGGGACTCAAATGTCTGATATTTTTTATGCTAGTGTTGAAGGTGAAAATGTGAGTGATAATACCAGGGTTCTTTCCAACAATAAATATGTCAAATTTATGCCTTTCAGTTTTTTGAGCCAATTCTTTATTAAGATATTTGTTTTGTGAACATAAGATATCATGGGATATGTTAGAATCCAGGTTCTCTGGTTGGCACAGGTAGGTACTTGTGACAAGCAGGGAACCTTTCCTCTAATCAGGGTCAGGGGTTACACTCCTAAAATAACCCCTGCTCACCCTCTAGGTAGCTTGGTGCGAGCAGCCAATGCTTATCTCAGAGCGTTATAGGTTAAGCATTTGTGAACACATATAGTAACCAAGTGACAACGCTACAGATGGACACCACACAGGTTTTTATATTAAAAATAAGGATTCTTTATATAGAGTTACCACAAGACCATTAAACGACAAAAATACACAATACTGTTACTTTAGATGGTAGAAGTTTGCTTAGTTCTCTTAAGTTCTTAAATGCGACACTTTAAGTCAATGTACCTTAGATGCGACACGCAGGGCAACGAAAGTGTTGCAATGATGCTGATGCGATGAAGTTTTTGGTGCAAAGAAATAAAGACGTGAAGATCTTCCAGATGCGTTACGCTTCTCCGATGTTGCAAGAAGACTCGCCTCGATGCATCGGCTGCAGCAGCGTCACCCTTTTACGCGATGCGACGACAGCGGCCTTGGCAGTGGCACTCTTCTCCGACGTTTGCGAGACGCTTCCGCTCGATGCGATGCTGCAGCGGCGTCACCCCTTTGCGAGATGCAACGGCAACAGCTCCGACGGAGGCACGCTTCTCCTTCTCGAGTCGCGCTTCCAGCTCCTTGCGACACACAGTCCCTCAGAAGGCCCAACAACAGCAGCAGGCACTTCCAAAATACTCTGGGGAGCTGGGGGTGAAGTCCACTGGTCCTGGGACTTCGTTCAGGGGGCAAGCTCAGCACAAGCCCTTGGAGATCTTTTAAGCACAAGTTGAATTAAAGTATTTGTAGTCTTTTCTCCTCTCCTTTCAGCAGCAAGGCAACCACTGCAGGCCAATCCCCCAGGTCAGGGACAGTACTCCTCCTTACAGCTTTCCCAGTTCCTTCTCCTCAGGCAGAGGTTCTTCTTGTCAAGCAGGATCTAATTTCTTGGGAGCATGGTCCCAATACTTATACCCCTAATTCCTCTGTTCCTCAGGGGTAGAGGGGCCTTTGCCCAGTCCAAACCAGTTCTTGAGCACTTTGTTGACATGACTCTGCCTTTCTATTCAGGGTGCAGGGCAGAGACATCAGCCGCTCCACAGGAGGTGGATCCAGCATTGTGGTGGCAGAGCACAGCCCTATTCAGAGTCCAGGTGCACTCCTCCCACCCATCTGGATGTCAATCTCTCTATTCACCACCAGGCTACCTAGCCCTGCCCCTCTGGGTTTCCCCAGCCCTGTCACTCACTCAAACCAGACAGGCAGATACACATCATAGCAGAGGCGGGCTGAAATGGTTAGGCAAGCAAATACCAACTGTCTAAAAGTGGTATTTGCAAACACAGAATATTAAAATAAACTTTACTAAAAGATGTATTTTATTATTCTGAGTTCAGGCATACTAAACTCGATTTTCTACCATGTTCCCTGGGTCTGTTAGGATCATAGGATGTAACAATTCTAACAGCCCATTCTGGCCTATGGAGAACAGGTAGCCTTACAATAGTGAAAAACGAGAATGGCTGTAATTCACTATTAGGACATGCCACACACATCAGGCTTGTCCTACCTTATGCTTACAATGCACCCTGCCCTTGGGCCTACCATGGGGGTGACTAATATGAAGTTAAGGGAAGGTTTAGGGACTGGGAAGTGGGTGCACTTGCTCAGTCAGCATGACAGTACCAGACTGCACGCAGGTTCTGCAATGGCAGACCTTAGACACAACCAGTGCTGCAAGCCCACCAGCAGCATTTGTATTTACAAGCCCTTGGCACTCCTGGTGTACTTTACTGGGGTCTGAGAGTAAATCAAATAAGCTAATCATGGAATCCAACCAACATATACATTTTAAATAGGGAGAGCATATGCACTTTAGCACTGAACAGCAGTGGTAAAGTGCCCAGAGTCATAGAATAGCCAACAACAGGTCAGAAAAAGTACAGGTGGAAGGCGAAAAGTTTAGGGACCATCCGGCCAAAAGGGCCAGGTCCAACACTACCCCCTTCCAGCCAAAATGCAGGGTAGACCAATCACTACCTTGATGGGCTTCCCTGCTGCGGGCAGTAGAACAAGGACCTGGCCAGCAATTGCAGGTGCAGACTCCAGTCCTACGCCAATCTGAACCTATTGGAATCCCTCTATCCATACTCTCAGGGCCCACCAAGCCAATCCATGGGGAACCCTTCTCCTTACCTGTGGACACCACCTGTGCAGCCCGAACCTTAACTGGCTCACAGGTGTGTCCCAACAGACAGACAGCAAAAGGCGACAGTGGCCACTGACAGTAGTCAGGGATGAGACCCAGGTCGTAAGCCTCTCAGGGATCTCAAACCTCTGTGGCACCAGGGAGCAGGGGGCAGTAGCCCCAGGTGCTTGGCACCCTTTGTCCATTCTCCCTCCCCCTCCTGTCAGGTCAGGTATGACATCCTGGCACTGACCCACCAGCCCCAGGCCTGTACCCGGCGGCTCGACCAGTCTGGGGTGGCCTCTCCCACACCTGGTCCTCCTCCTTGGGTCTATGTAACCTTCCACTCGGAGTGGTACCCCCTTCCAGAATTGCCAGGGCACCTGTGGCAGGAGTCCTGCGCAATTCGCCCACCAGTTCAGGGGTTTTATCCTGCAACTGGGCGTCCAGGTCAGGGGGGACACCCTGAACCTGGCCCTCCAACCTAGGGTCTAACCCTTTCAGTTGAGTGGGGGTCAGAGGCGAGGACTCCCTCCCTCTGCACCCCCTTCCAGATGGCTGTACCCTCCCACCTGAAGTGGTACACCAAGAAGACAGATTGGTAGGGACACTGATTACAGATGTCCCTCCCTCCAGGTCAGACAACACCTGAACCGGGCTTCCCAACCCTGGGACCAACCCATTCGGTTGAACGCTCGCCTGGCGCACCAGGACTTCCCGGGGAGCATGCATGCCCCCCTGAGGGCGACACATAACTCCAGTGTCGTGTGACAGTCTGCCTGGCGCAGATCTCCCAACCCCTGTCCATTTGACAGTGTGCGAAGATCCCCCAGGACAGAAGTGGTGTCACCCTGGACATTCACTGGTGACGCAGCCCTTGTGGCTGGTCCCTGACCCACTGGTTTTTCCTCTGGGGACTCTTTCCCCCTCTCACCCCTCAATCTGGACTTCTGCACCCTCCCAACGGGAGCGATACTACCAGACACCAGAACTGAGGGAGACCTGCTTACAGACACTCCCCGTTCACCAGACACTAGGGGATCCCGCACAACGGGCAGCCCCTCAGGACAGACTAGGCTCCCCACCTGGTGTTCCCTTAAAGAACCATCCAAGCTCTGAGACTGAGGTTGGGCACTACCGGGACATAACCCATTCTCACTCCTTCCCCTTAAAGACAGGACGTGAGGCCCTCTCACTACTACAGGACCTAGTTGGGCTGCTCTGAGCCACTTCCACCACACTGGGTTTGAAGGTACCTGAACCACTCATCTTGGGATCACTCCCCAATGCCTTTCCAGACCCATTGGACTCCACCAAAAGATCTGCCTCCAATATGAGCTCCCTGCGGTCAGAGAACTCACTCTCCCACAGGTGTTGGCATAGCTCTGGAAAACAGGGACTTTCAATATGCTCTCCCATAATTGGATCACACAGCCCCCTAGCAGGGTTAACCAAACAATCCTTCACCTCCCCATCCAGTGCCTCGTACACGTACTCCACACCACTCTCCTGAGATTGGCGAGACAGTATCTGACTGTCTCTGTCACTCAACCCACACTCTTCTGGGCGGTCTTCACACTCACACACCAGGATCTCAACTATGGGGGAATCCCTCCCAACACTAGGACTATGAACCCCTGTGCGAGTTTCCCAATTCACCTCAAGAACACTGCGCACCACTGGAGCTACCTCATATCCTTGAACCTCCTGGTGTAAATTAACCCCCTCCTTCAAGTCAGGCGCCACATCTCTGGGTGTGTGTACTACTGTCTCAGCACTAGAAAATTCAATATTGCTGCCACTATCTGAGCTGGATTCCTCTGCCCACTCAGCAAAGCTCAATCTCTGAGCTACACACATTTCTTTTTGCTGGGCTGAGACACTCATTGTCTCAAGCCTCTCGAGCTCTAAGTCAAGCTCCCTAATGATCAACTCATGCTCCCTTTCCATTTTTCTTTCTTCTATTTCCAGCCTTTTCTGTTCCATTGCCTGTTGTCCGTTTAGTTACGCCATCTCTATCTCATGAGCTCTGGTTTCCTTCCTGTCTGCCAACTCCTCTGGAGATAGACTTTTACTAGAAACACTGCTACCGGCAGGGGAAGGGGTTTCCTTCTTCTTGGACCCACTGGCCCATCCAGCTGCTCATCTGCATTATCATCATCAGTGGCATTCCTTGCTTCTACCCAGGCCCTCAGCGCCTTGTAGAACTCTGCCTTGTTTCTACATCCAGTAGTGCAAACATTAAATTTCTTGCAAAAGAATTTCAGCTGTGATAACTTGTAGCTATCCAATTTCTTTTCTTCCCATTCAAATTCAGTATTAACAGAGACTATGGATGCTGCTTTCTCCACCATGGTTAAGCTTGGCAGTGCTCAAAAATAGGCAGTCCCAAAAGAAATCTACCAGCAAGTATTTGTTGCGTTAAGGTCTGCACTCACTAAGTAGTGTTCACCAATTACTGTACATGAGTCACAAATGCAAGTCCAGAATCCTCACCGCTGACCACCAATGTTAGAATCCGGGTTCTCTGGTTGGCACACATAGGTACTTGTGACAAGCAGGGAACCTTTCCTCTAGTCAGGGTAAGGGGTTACACTCCTAAAATAACCCCTGCTCACCCTTAAGGTAGCTTGGCACGAGCAGACAAGGCTTATCTCAGAGCGTTGTAGGTTAAGCATTTGTGAACACATACAGTAACCAAGTGACAACACTACAGATGGACAACACAGGTTTTTATATTAAAAATAAGGATTCTTTACATAGAGTTACCACAAGACCATTAAACGACAAAAATACACAATACTGTTACTTTAGATGGTAGAAGTTTGCTTAGTTCTCTTAAGTACTTAGATGCGACACTTTAAGTCAATGTACCTTAGATGCGACACGCAGGGCAACGAAAGTGTTGCAACGATGCTGATGCGATGAAGTTTTTGGTGCAAAGAAATAAAGACGTGAAGATCTTCCAGATGCGTTACGCTTCTCCGATGTTGCGAGAAGACTCGTCTCGATGCGCCGGCTGCAGCGGCGTCACCCCTTTACGCGATGCGACGACAGCGGCCTCGGCAGCGGCACTCTTCTCCGACGTGTGCGAGACGCTTCTGCTCGATGCGATGCTGCAGCGGGGTCACCCCTTTGCGAGATGCAACGGCAACAGCTCCGACGGCGGCACGCTTCTCCTTCTCGAGTCGCGCTTCCAGCTCCTTGCGACACGCAGTCCCTCAGAAGGCCCAACAACAGCAGCAGGCACTTCCAAAAGACTCTGGGGAGCTGGGGGTGAAGTCCACTGGTCCTGGGACTTCGTTCAGGGGGCAAGCTCAGCACAAGCCCTTGGAGATCTTTTAAGCACAAGTTGAATTAAAGTCTTTGTAGTCTTTTCTCCTCTCCTTTCAGCAGCAAGGCAACCACTGCAGGCCAATCCCCCAGGTCAGGGACAGTACTCCTCCTTACAGCTTTCCCAGTTCCTTCTCCTCAGGCAGAGGTTCTTCTTGTCAAGCAGGATCTAATTTCTTGGGAGCAAGGTCCCAATACTTATACCCCTAATTCCTTTGTTCCTCTGGTGTAGAGGGGCCTTTGCCCAGTCCAAACCAGTTCTTGAGCACTTTGTTGACATGACTCTGCCTTTCTATTCAGGGTGCAGGGCAGAGACATCAGCCGCTCCACAGGAGGTGGAGCCAGCATTGTGGTGGCAGAGCACAGCCCTATTCAGAGTCCAGGTGCACTTCTCCCACCCATCTGGATGTCAATCTCTCTATTCACCACCAGGCTACCTAGCGCTGCCCCTCTGGGTTTCCCCAGCCCTGTCACTCACACAAACCAGACAGGCAGATACACATCATAGCAGAGGCGGGCTGAAATGGTTAGGCAAGCAAATACCAACTTTCTAAAAGTGGTATTTGCAAACACAGAATATTAAAATAAACTTTACTAAAAGATGTATTTTATTATTCTGAGTTCAGGCATACTAAACTCGATTTTCTACCATGTTCCCTGGGTCTGTTAGGATCATAGGATGTAACAATTCTAAGAGCCCATTCTGGCCTATGGAGAACAGGTAGCCTTACAATAGTGAAAAACGAAAATGGCTGTACTTCACTATTAGGACATGCCACACACATCAGGCTTGTCCTACCTTATGCTTACAATGCACCCTGCCCTGGGGCCTACCATAGGGGTGACTAATGTTATGTTATGTTATAGGGTTCTTATAAAGCGCCTATCACCACCGGTCTCTAAGCACTAGACAAAAGACCAAAACATAAAGACGCCTCAACCACCATCAACCTGCTCCAATTAGACCGAAGATGTTACCTTTCCAAACAGATATGTCTTCAATTTTTTCCTGAAGGAGAGTAGGTGAAAGTCTTCCTTCAGACTAGATGGAAGATCATTCCAGAGTTGGGGAACGAGTACAGAGAAAGCACAACCTCCTTTAGTTTTTTAGATTGAATCTGGGTTGAGCCAGATTTGATACGGACCCAGAGCGTAAGGGTCTACCGGGAACATACTTCCTCAGGCGCTGTTTGACATATTCCGGGGCATTGCCAAAGAGCGCCTTGTGGGCCATGCAGAGGCCTTTGAATTGAACCCTAAGCTTCACCGGAAGCCAGTGCAGTTTGCGAAGAAGAATAGTTGCATGCGAGCTTCTAGGAAGAGAGAAGACCAGTCTGGCTGCGTCATTCTGCACAACCTGCAGTTTCCTCATCAACTTCTGTGATAAGCCCAGGTACAAAGCATTACCATAATCTAGCCTCGAGATGACAGTCGCTGAGACGATGGTTTGCAGCGTGGAGGCTGAGAGAATGGTAGTAAGCTTGCGTAACTGCCGCATCACGGCTGTGCAGGAACCCACCACAGCCGACACTTGAGGGCCCATAGTAAGATCCGCATCGATCTTTAGGCCAAGACTCTTCACTACTGTGCCAGGAATAGGAGTTTTGCCGAGTTCTGGGGGCCAGTACAAATCATCCCAAGGGTTGGCTTTGTTTGTTAGTACCAGCACCTCCGTTTTTTCTGCATTAACTTTGAGGAAGTTGTTGGTCATCCAGTTGACCGTGAATCTAAGAAGATTCCTAACTGATTCTTTGGCCTCTGGTGTTTGTCCCAGGCGCACCAGTAACTGCGTGTCGTCTGCGTAGTTAAAGACCTCACAGTTCCTGCGCGTGAGTTCTTCCATCAGGGGTTGCAGATAGATGTTGAACAATAAGGGGGAGAGTGCGGACCCTTGAGGCACCCCCCATGTCACATCCTTAATCCCAGATAGCTGGTCCCCCATCTGAACCCACAGAGTGCGGCCTGATAGAAAGGACTCTAACCACTTGAATGCCTGGCCAGCAATCCCCAGCTTCGCGATACGGTTCAGCAAGATGGTATGGCTGACCGTATCGAAGGCTGCCGATAAGTCGAGCAGAATCAGAGCGCAAGGTTGTTTATCAATCATAGGCATTTATAAAGCGCACTACTCACCCGGAGGGTCTCAAGGCGCTTGGGGGGGGGGGTCCGCTACTGCTCGAACAACCAGGTCTTGAGCTTCTTCCTGAAGGAGAGGTGGTCTTGGGTCAGGCGTAGGTCGGTGGGGAGGGCGTTCCAAGTCTTGGCGGCCAGGTGGGAGAAGGATCTTCCTCCTGTTGTCGCTCTGTGGATGCGGGGGACGGCTGCGAGGGCGTGACTGGTCGAGCGGAGGTGGCGTTTGGGAGCGTAGAAGTTGAGGCGGCTGTTGAGGTAGGTCGGGCCTTGGTTGTGTAGGGCTTTGTGTGCGTGGGTGAGGAGCCGGAAGGTGATTCTTTTGTTGATCGGGAGCCAGTGCAGGTCTCTCAGGTGTCTGGAGATGTGAGTTCGTCTGGGGACGTCGAGGATGAGTCTCGCCGAGGCGTTCTGGATCCGCTGGAGTCTCTTCTGGAGCTTGGCGGTGGTACCGGCGTAGAGGGCGTTGCCGTAGTCCAGTCGACTGGTGACGAGGGCCTGGGTGACCGTTTTCCTGGTCTCGGTGGGGATCCACCGGAAGATCTTACGTAGCATGCGCAGGATGTTGAAACAGGACGAGGAGACGGCGTTGACTTGTCTGGTCATGGAGAGGGAGGAGTCCAGGATGAAGCCCAGGTTGCGTGCGTGGTCTGTCGGTTTGGGTGCGATGCCCAGGGCGGGGGGCCACCAGGAGCCGTCCCAGGCGGAGGGTGAGGAGCCCAGGATGAGGACTTCCGTCTTGTCTGTGTTCAGTTTCAGGCGGCTGGTCGTCATCCACTCGGCCACGTTTTTCATCCCTTCGTGTAGGTTGGCTCTGGCGGTGGCGGGGTCGTTGGTCAGGGAGAGGATCAGCTGGGTGTCATCGGCGTAGGAGATGATGTTCAGGTTGTGTTGGCGTGCGATGGCCGCAAGGGGGCTCATGTAGACATTGAAGAGGGTGGGGCTGAGCGAGGAGCCCTGAGGGACGCCGTGGCTTCTGATCTGAACGGGGGCAGGCGGACTCTCTGTGTCCTTCCGGTGAGGAAGGAGATGATCCATTCCAGTGCCTTCTCCTCGATCCCGACGTTGCTGAGGCGCTGCACTAGGGTGCGGTGGCAGACAGTGTCGAATGCCGCGGAGAGGTCCAGGAGGATGAGGGCCGCTGTTTCTCCGTTGTCCAGCAGGGTTCAGATGTCGTCGGTGGCAGCGATGAGGGCGGTCTCGGTGCTGTGGTTGGCCCGGAAGCCTGACTGGGAAGGGTCGAGGGAACCAGTCGTCTCGAGGAAGGCTGCCAGTTGCTTGTTGATGGTCTTCTCGATGACTTTGGCTGTAAACGGGAGGAGCGAGATGGGGCGGTAGTTCTTGTCTGCTCTGATTCTTAACTCGTCGGTGACCGTGGCCATAACCAGTTCTGTACTGTGTTGTGGCCGGAAGCCCGCCTGCCTGGCATGCAGAAGATGATGTTTCTCCAGGTAACTGGCTACTGCGTTCAGAACATGTTTTTCCAAGATCTTACTTAGAAAAGGCAGTTGAGAAATAGGCCTGTAGTTTTTCAATGCCTTGGGGTCTGTGCCCGCTTTCTTCAGAAGTGGGGAGACCCTGGCTTCCTTCAGAGATGCTGGGAGGTAGCCTGCTTCCACAGATGCATTCAATAAATGCAATAGCTGGGGTTGAATGCCTGGGAGAGCCAGTTTAAAGATTTTCAGAGGGCAGGGATCACTGGAGGAACATGATTTGATGTAACTAACCAGTTCTGTCAGGTGCTCCCCGTCAATCTCCAGGAAGTTAATCAAAGCCCCAGCAGACTGCAGGCTGTCTGAACAAGGTTGCGATGGTAAGCTAACTGAGGGCGTGGTAATATCCATCAGGATATCCCGCACCTTCTGGAGGAAAAATCCTTGAAAGGTGTCACAGTCAGGCTGGCCCAGGCCGCCGCTTTTATCATTCAACTGCGTGAGTTCTCTTAGAATGATAAAGGTTTCCCTTTGTTTATTCGTAGCCTCCCTGATCCGGCCCTCATAAAAGGCGGATTTCCTGGCCAGGATGGCCCATTTGTAGCTGGCTAAGAGAGTTAGGTTAAGGGAAGGTTTAGGGACTGGGAAGTGGGTGCACTTGCCCAGTCAGCATGACAGTACCAGACTGCACGCAGGTTCTGCAATGGCAGACCTTAGACACATTTTACTAGGCTGATTTTGTGGGTGGCACAACCAGTGCTGCAAGCCCACCAGCAACATTTGTATTTACAAGCCCTTGGCACTCCTGGTGCACTTTACTGGGGTCTGACAGTAAACCAAATAAGCCAATCATGGAATCCAACCAACATATACATTTTAAATAGGGAGAGCATATGCACTTTAGCACTGAACAGCAGTGGTAAAGTGCCCAGAATCATAGAATAGCCAACACCAGGTCAGAAAAAGTACAGGTGGAAGGCGAAAAGTTTAGGGACCATCCGGCCAAAAGGGTCAGGTCCAACAGGATATAGAATCAAGGTTTGAATAGCAGACTGCATCGTATGGTATAAAGAGATGTCCATTTAGTCATATCCCCATTGCACATAGCCAAAGTTGGGTGCAGTCAAAGGTTAGGCCGGGTTCCCAACCACTGTTTTGCTCAGTGCCTGATTGTAGACAACCTGTAGGTGCTATTTGTTCTTGACTCATTCAGTGAAGGCCCTGCCATTCAGCTGGATCCTGTGTACAACCCTACTAGACATGGCTAAAGCCTGGGTGCATGGAGTGTGTGCCCCAAATTCAGCCATATTTGTCTGGATGACTTCTATATTATTAGAAATTCCATTAATTCCGGTTCCCTTCTTGATCCAGCTCCTCGGCATTCATAACCAAACGACCCTCCATCATCCATACTATAATGGTTGAGTTATTCAACCTCTACATTATTTCTCTCCAGTTCATCAATTATGGAAATATGTTGTGGTCATCCCATTGCTTTACTCTTCATTTGACATGGTGCCACACAATTAATTAATTACTAGATTACTTGATTGCCTGGTCTGTAAGGATACCCTGGCATGGTTTGCTTCCTTTCTTGAAAACTGTTCCTTTCTGGTTTTTGATAATCCCTTCCCATCTTCCACTCTTTCAGTGTCATATGTTGTTCCCCAGGGTTTCTCTTTGATCCCTACTCCTTTAACATCTATTTATACCCCTTGGCAAACATCATACAATCGTCTGCCTTTACCTTGCTAGGTATTACTGATGATAGTCAGTGTGTCATCTCACCTACACAAGACTCTTGAAACAATTTCTCCCAACTGGGAAAGTTTCTAAAACATTTGATGAAATGGATGGATGTTAATTATGCAACACTAAATAGCGGTAAGACCTCAGATATGGGGTTGGAGAGCCAGCCCGGTTTATGGTCCACAATTTGCCAGGCCCTTTTCCATCTCCAAAACCTATTGTGAAAATTCTGGACTTCTGGATAGATCATAATCTAACCATGGGTGAGCAATTTAAGACTTTGACAGCCTGCTCCTGATGTTACCTAAGTCCCTAGGTTCCTTCCATCTCACTCCCAGAAAACCATGGCCCAGGTCACTATCACCTACCATCTGAACAACGGGATTGTCTTATATCATTGCAATTGCTAGACGCTACTGAGATGTCAGAAAATAATCTAAAGCGCTGCAACCCACCTGCTTATGCTGGCCCCAAGTCATCATTCCATTTCCATCTCATAAACTGTATTGGTTGAAGGTTGATAGCTTGAACTATTTGGAGTATCATCTTAACAAACACAGTTCCACACTACCTTCAGTGTCTGATCCAGTCTTACATTCCCTCTAGGGCTGTTTGGTCCCCTTAATTAAATATAGACTTTGTTACTCCAATTAAAAGAACCAGCTCCTTTAGATAGCTTGAGCCAAAAAATTGAAACAGTCTAATAATTTATCATCGCAGAGTCCTACTGAATAATCTACCACAGTTGGGGCAGAGACCTCTGCATGGTGAAGTATAGGGCAAAATAAAAAAGATTTCTCAAAAATAAATATTGAACATATGTTATTGTTATATATTAATACAAATGTATTAAATATTTTAACTTAGCTTGGAAATTACATTTTATTAATGGAAATTTAGTGCATCAAATTAAAAGTATTTTTTTAAAGTTTAAATTACCACCTAAAAAAAGATATGTTTATAATATCCATGAACAAATATTAAAAGTTGATGTATAGAATTTACATTAATTTAGTTGTATTTTACGTTTATTATTGTCACATTAAGTTTTTATATGCAAAATATGGTATTATTCAATAACAAATATATACTATTTTAAAAAATAAATTACATTTAGATTTTAACTTTTTTTAAAATAATTGGATTTATTTTACAAATAATTCCAATAGGTTTTTATTTTAGCTACCTACCTCTATTAAACTAAGTAGTTGACTTACAATTTTTCTTTTTTTTGTTGTTAGTAGTTTACACAGATTTTGTGAACCACCAAAAAGTGGTAAACTTGCTCAAAAGTATAAGTTATTAAAAAGTGTAAATTACCTTTGTGAATCAGGCCATTAGTTTGTGATTTTAATTTTTTAGTAAGTAGGACCACTGTAGTACTAATAAACTGACCATAAAATTATGTTTGTTAATCAGGCCCTTCAAGCCTGATTCATAAAGGTAACACTACTTTTCTGTATTCATAATGTGTAATTTACGTGTCTTCAAACCCTCATTTGAACAAGTGAAGTGTGAATAGTCAGAATTTAAAAGAGTAAACTTACGACATGTAGCTTACTGGTATACTTTACAACTGGCAGACACAGTGGGGCTTATTTATCAGAGTATTGCACCACAGGAGCATCAAAAAAAGTAAGTCTCTCAATCATATCTATGAGGCAACACAAAGTCACTCTGCATGGCATTCCATGTGTGCTGTGGTGGGTTTTCTCAAGCAGAACCCATTGATTTTGATGCTGCTTCAGGTTTATTTAATCACAAAACCTGGAGCAGTGCCAAAATCTTACTGCTCCCCAGAGCAGGCATAGCAATGAGAAATATTGTCATTTCTTCTAGTTGTTTCCTCGTTCCATTTGTGCTGCATTCTGCAACGCACATAGGAAGAGGAAAACGTCTCTGGGATTTGTTTTTGTGCCGGAAGATGTCCCTTGGTGCAAGGGAACCTAAGTTGGCACTAGACAACACATTGTTCGCCCATCACAAGGGTAAAGAACAGAAATGCACCATATTTCAAGAATACGGTGGATTCCTGCCCTTTCACATTGGCGCACGGCAGCACACCAAGTAAACGTGTGGTGCTGCCCTATGCCAATTCCTCATAAATGAGGCCCTCTGTACTCAGGGCTGAGTCTCCATAATCAGAGTGCAGACTCTGCATGGTTCTGAATAGCAGACTTCGCACATGGAGATTCACACAGGGCAGATTTTCAGCACATGGATAGATTGAGTGTGTGACTAGCAGGTCTACAAATGGCATTTAAAGTGAAATCAGTCAGACACACCTTACATACTGCCCAAAATGTAGGATATGTTTCTTTCCTCTTGAGAATTTGCCTCTTGCATCTTAATGTGCAGATTAGCTTGGGAGACTGACTCAATCAAGGATGCTGCCTGTGCGTCAGTGGAAGAGAATTTTGACTGAGGAGGAGACACCCCTTCTACTACAAACTACAAAAAACTGTGGGCCCGATTCACAAAAGTCATCGGAGACAAAATCCTACCTTTACGACTTTCGGTATTCATAAAAGGCATTTAGTAGTAGTAAAGTTAGGATTCCTAACTTTACTACTACTAAACTGAGACAAAATCCTAACTTTTGAACTTTTGGTATTCACAAAAGACATTTAGTAGCAGTAAAGTTAGGATTCCTAACTTTACTACTACTAAACTGAGAAAAATCCTAACTTTATGACTTTTGGTATTCACAAAAGGCATTTAGTAGTAGTAAAGTTAGGATTACTAATTTTACTACTACTAAATGCCTTTTGTGAATACCGAAAGTTGTAAAGTTAGGACTTTGTCCCAGATTACTTTTGTGAATCGGGCCCTATATGACAGCCTCCGTAATTCCTCAGTGGAGCTCAGTAGGCAGCATATAGTAGGAGGTGACTGATGCAGTCAACACATTGGGGAAGAGCTCCCGGACTGCTGGGGGAATAAGGAAAACATGGAAGGATGGGAGGAGTTGGGTGACAGAGGGTAAAGCTTGCTAGAGTACTTCCTGGAGAACCAATTGGAGCCCATTTGCATATCAACCCCCTCCAACAATGCACCCCCTTTTACTTTATGGACTGCTTCTTCCAGACAACACTATTGTGGTGCTTGATAAGAATTTACCACTCACACCCGACACTCCCCCTGACTTTATTCTTTCTCTGTTTCATGTGTTCATGCATGGACCTTGATTATGTATTGACTATGACTCAATCTTTCCATAACTGAAGGTAAAAGCATTCATCCAGTTCTGTACGTAACTCATACATGCATTGCATGTTAGACACACACACACACACACACATATATATACAGTAGGTAGTTATAGTTAGGACCAAATTTCCATAGGAAGTGCATTTTTTGTTTTGCTTATAACTTTGGCGTCGTTTGATGAATCTTCATGAAAGTTTCCAAACGAATTCGTTGTTCTTATCAGCTCCTATGTTGAAAGTTTGGGGGTGATTCGTCAAGAGGGGGCCGAGAAAAAAAAGGGGGGTCCCAAAACATGTTTTCTCCATGTTAATTTCCATAGGAAACTTTAGACAAGGCTACAGGGCGAAAGGGTGAACTGAATTACACAAATGGGGCAGGGAGAAGGGTCTTGGTCTAGAAAGCACACGTTTGTTTATTTGGTGTAATCCGTTGAGTAGCTTTTGAGAAATATCGAAATTTACAGATATTGATATTGATCTTTGGGAATTTTTTCATCTGATTGGCTGAGGTGTTACGAGCACGAGCTTGCTGCTTATTGGTTGCGAGCACTGTAAGCGGTTGCAACTAGGAAGTGTTGGCCGCCATTTTGTGATTCTGCGAGTAAGGGGAAAAAAGGGCAAAACAAGTAGGAAACAGGAGGGTAGGAGCACTGTAACCTCTGTGGGGTGTTTAGGGTGTGCTATAGAGGGGGTACGAAGTGAGCTACTCATACCTACCGGTCTGAAAGTGCTGGGTACGGAAATTAAGTGAGGTATTGCATAGAGTCTGATGCTGCTAAGATGAGCTGCTGCGGGAGTCGGTGATGAAAGCGTGAGCCTAAACAGTGTTTCTTATGGTGTGAAGTCATGTGCCCTGGCCACTGCTGCACACCTGTGGAAGTAGTGCCAGCATGTGTTTATACCTACTAGGACAAACTACTGACTCTTCCTACTGGTCTGAAAGTCCTGGGGTACGGAAAATGTGTGATGTATTCTCTAGAGTCTCATGGTGCTAAGCTGAGGTGCTGCCCGACTCGGGGATGAAAGCGTGAGTCCAAACTGTGTGTCATATGCTGTGAAGTCATGTGCTCTGGCTGCTGTGCCACATCTGTCAAGTAGTGTCAGCAAGTAGTTATACCTACTCGGAGGAACTTTTGTTTTGAACATTGTAACTTGTGTATGGTGCTTAGGGGGTGTTATACAGGGAGTGCGAAGGTAAATTTGTGCGTATCAAATCAATACGGTATTTGCAAAGCACAAACTACTCACACCTATGGGTCTGAAGGCCCTCGAGGCCGGTGTGGAAATTATGTGCGCTATTAAGTGAGCTATTGCCGAAAGCCACATGGTGCTGAGCTGAGGTGTCCAAAGGTGTCCTTCATAAGCATTTCCAAACCTGCCCCAGTCAATGTGCCTAGGTCATTTCCACTCCAATGCACAATCACCTGTGGGTGTTCAGTTGTGGCTCTTTGCTGTGTTCTCTTTCATGGTGCAGGTAGTCATCCTGCTTAACACCAGCAGAAAGCAGGTGTAAAATCCCTGGTGCTATCTGGCTTATCGCCAGAATTTGTTTTGCATTGCAGTTGGTGTGAAAGTTGTGATGTGATTTTTCTCGTGTGCAGAACAATATACAAACTGGGCGGTGTATATCGTCAAGATCCAGCACCCGACACACTATTCTCAATCAATATAAATACAATGAGATTTCTTAATTGATTTTGTATGTACACTGTAAGTGCAGCCACTACCTCAGTGCAATTCAATACAGGATTTTAGTATGTAGAATAAATCGCAAAGGTGCACCTCGTGTCTTTTTGCACAGGAATGGCTAGTCAGCATTTCATTATCAGCACTTTGATGGAAGTAAAGTTGAGATAAATCAAACACATTATTCAGAAGTTGGTGCAAACTGCAGACATCACCAGTATTCCCGCGATAAGTGCCCCAAAGTTTAACACCATAGTGGACTCCATCAAAAAACAGTAATAAGAACAAAAAAGAGTCACACAGCAGTTAAGAAAACAACCAAAAACGTTATTATTATTTTTTTCAAACTTTATTTCTTTATGAACATATATATATATGAATGATAAACTAATAAACAAAATGTATCAAAAATAATACAAAACAACAAGGCGGAACACTCCAGTGGGGACCATGGATGTCGACGACAGAGCCTGGAAAATAAAGCACAAAATAAAGATGTGTGTAATGTGCATATCAAAGGAGAGAGACACAGAGAAACAGAGAAGGAAAAAAAAGCCAGAGAGAAAAAGAGAGGGAAGGAAAGAAAGGAAGTGAGAAAGGGAGAAGGAAGAGAGAGAGTTAGAGAGAGAGAGAGAGAGAGAGAGAGAGAGAGAGAGAGAGAGAGAGAGAGAGAGAGAGACTGCCACCCCTGCGCATCCATGAGCAAATAGTTACCTGGTGAGATCGGAGTGTGCAGCAGTGGGCACTCCACGTGCCCGTCAAAACTCCGAGCATCCCAGATATGTTGCTGAGTCCTGAGTCATGAATGGCGGAGACCACATCAGCTTCTCCGCGGATCTCACAGATGTCGCTGAGTCTTGAGTCATGAATGGCGGAGACCACATCATCTTCTCCACGGCACAGCAGATCTCACACATGTCACTGAGTCCGGAGTCATCAATGGCAGAGATCACATCAGCTTCTCCGCGGCCTGGCAGATCTCACACCTGTCACTGAGTCCTGAGTCATCAATGGCGGAGACCACATCAGCTTTTGGGGCCACTAAGCCTGTGGAACTCAAGTCCGTGCCATGTGGTGGTAGGCCCCTGATGGCCATATGAGCTTAGGGTAGCACTAACCCTGTGCATGTGAAGTCTGGGCCAAGGGGGTGGTAGGCCCCTGACGCCTATACAGATCAGGGTGGGACTAACCTTTTGCTCAACTTTTCAAAGACTCTTTATGGTTGAGACATGTGGAGCGTCCGCCATCTAGTCAGAACCGGCAATAAAGGATGTGACGTTGTCGATCTATTATATTTGCATGGTCACATGGCCTGTGACGCATGTGCTTGATGCGTGTGGTGTGTGTGCAAACCTGCCCTCAGGGAGTGGCCGTGAGATGTTGAGAACTAGACCACTGACCTGCACACCAACAGCGCGTACGCCTGCGACAGGTAGCTATGTGGGGCCAACGTCGGAACGTAATCGGAGTGGTGTGGCATGGCGTACGACGGAACAGGGCAGGGATAGCTACAATGATGCTGATGGCTCGTAGTGCTGCATCTGTGAGTCGAGCGGACGGGCCGCAGCTGTCCCTCTGCGAGCCTGGGTGTGAAGTGTTCATAACTCAAATTACATAAGTATTGAAAAATCATTTTGTGATTCAGTTCGTTAGCTGGCATTTGTCCGAGGCATTTGTGAAAACATATCGGAGTTCTTTCTGTGATAGATACCCCTTTGACGCTGCCTTTCCCCACATCAGCAGGTAACGCACCATCTTCGCACATTACCACCATACTCCCAACAACCTTCTTGGGCCCGGAGGTGTACCTGTGCGGTTGGACAAAGAAGAAACTTAGTCATGTATAGATTACATATAAAAATATTTATTTAAAGAAAAGAACAACAAATAAGACTGAAGGGAGTCTGGTGCTGTGGTCGCTGTGTCTAGTGACCAGAGCACCGCATCCCTACTGAAGAACCTCAACAACATCGAACTCAAGCAGCTAGTCACTGCACCAACCCACACGTCCGGACACACACTTAACCCTGTTTTCTCCACTAACAGGATCTTTACCACACAGCCACACCACTGAACTCCTCTGGACTGACCACCATTCCATACATCTCGCCTTCGCCATGTCCACTGCACACCAACGCCCTCATCACCCCCCCTTGGAGCTGGAACATGACCACCAAAGAATGTTTCATCGCCTTCCTCAGCACGACCACTCTGCTAACACCAAGAGATTCCAACACCGAAACATGCAACCTTCACCGATGGATATCCAACTGCGCCAGCACTCTGCCACCCCCCCAAGAAGACACCAGGTAAGCAACACTCCAAGACAGCCAGCTGGATCACTCCCACTCTCACACCTGAAGACAACTCGAGAAGAGATGGAGGAACAACATCACCCCGTAAACCCGTGCAACCTTAAAATCTGCTGTCAATGCACACAAACTTCTCTTCAAAATTACAAAGAAAATGACCTTCCAAGACAGATTCGAAGACATCGCACACAACAGCAAAGAATTCTTCACCATCATCAAGGAGTTTTCCAGGCCCAACAGCGAGACCACAGATGTACCACCCTCCCAAGACCTCTGACACAAACTCTCCACCTTCTTCCACCACAAGATCAGGCAGATTTATGACAGTTGGGATACCCAAGTCTATGTTACTACGCCTGCCACCACCACACACAACCACACCACACCCCAACAGATCATGCTAAACTGAACTCCGCTCACCACAGACGACACACCCAAGACTATGAAGAGCATCCACTCAGCAGCCCCATCAGATCCCTGCCCATGCCACTTCTTCCATAGAGCAGCCATCTCCATCAAACCACAGCTTTGCCGCACCATCAACTGCTCCATCGAAACCACCACCGTCCCCAATGACTTGAAGCACACAGAGATCAACCCCCTACTGAGAAACCATCCACTGACACAACAGACCTCAAGAACTTCAGACCCATCTCCCTCCTTCCCTTCCCAGCGAAGGTAATCTAGTAGGCCATCAGAACCCAACTCTCTGAGTACATTGAAGAGAACCACATCCTGGACACCTCCCAATCCGGCTTTTGAAGCAACCACAGCATCGACACCACAGTCCTCACCCGCCAGGATATCCTCTCCCTACTGGACGAAACCACAGCCCTTATCCTACTAGACCTCTCAGCACAGTCTCCGACGCAGCCTAATCATGAGACTCCATGACACCGGCATCTGCGACAAGGCACTGGACTAAAGCCACTACTTCCTGCCCCGCCGAACACAGTGTGTCAGACAACCCCAGGTCCCATAGGAACCTAAGGAGTTCAGCTGCAGAGTGTCCCAGGACTCCTCCCTGAGCCCAACCATCTTCAACATCTACATGGCCCCCCTTGCAGCCATCATCAGAAGCCATGGACTCAACATCGTCTCCTACGCAGCCAACACCCAGCTGATCATCTCCCTCACCAATGAAACAACAGCTGTCAGAGTCAAGTTTGATAACGGAATGAAGGTCGTTGCTACCTGGATGAAAGACTGCTGCCTCAAGCTGAAATCGGACAAGACTGAAGTACTCATCCTGTGATCCACCCCCTCAGACTTCTGGCGGCCTGCCGCACTTGGAACCCCTCCCACCCCTACGGACCACACATGCAACATCGGTATCATACTGGACTCCACGCTCACAATGAACTGCCAAATCAATGCAGTATCCTTATCCTGCTTCCACACGCTCCGCCTGCTTCGAAAGAAATTCAGATGGATCACCACAGAATCCAGAAAGATGGTCACCCACGCACTCATCAACAGCAGACTCGACTACAGCAATGCACTCTAGGCCAGCGTCACCCAGAAACCGCTCAGAAAACTACAGAACATTCAAAACACCTCAGCCCGACGGCTCTTCAACATGCATCTTTACCCACATGACAAAACACATCAGACAACTCAATTGGCTCTTAATCTACAGGAGGCTCACCTTCAAGCTCCTCACACATGCCCACAAGGCTCTCCATGATCCAAGACCAGAACATCTGAACCTCCGCCTCGCTTTCCACATGCATGCCAGGCAACTCTGCTCCACCCAGCTTGCCCTAGCCTCCGTCCCATGGATCCACAAGGCCAGAACTGGAGAAAGATCCTTCTCCTACCTCGCTGCCAAGACCTGGAACACCCTGCTCATCCACGTCAGGCAATCCATGTCTGTTGACCCAATACAGGAAGGATATTAGGACCTGGCTCTTTGACTGAAACCTCTTTCGTCCACGGAGCCTATCTGTCAAAGCAGAGCGTTCATCAGGGCAGGCCACACAGAAGCGATGGGTGTCCCAGTTAATTAAATGGGCTCGATTGCTGTTGTTAGTGTGCTTTGCTAGCAAGGCCTGCGGCGAGGAGTGGAGAGAGACGAAAACACGTCTAACCCGTCCACCATCTTGTCCAAGCCCCTGACTTACAAACTTTATTGAAGCTTTTTCTCCCAGGGTCCCTTGATGCTCTTCAGCAGGCCGGATTCGGTGAGGGTTCACTGGCTTGCTTTTCAGGTAGCTCCCGGTCAAACTCCGGAAGCTTTTCAGCTGGACGAACCAGA
This sequence comes from Triturus cristatus, assembly GCF_964204655.1. Classification (NCBI taxonomy): domain Eukaryota; kingdom Metazoa; phylum Chordata; class Amphibia; order Caudata; family Salamandridae; genus Triturus; species Triturus cristatus. The sequence goes on from NC_140585.1 coordinate 165,604,467, forward strand.
AGGTGAGGCCGGCTCGTGGATGAAGGTGGCTAGCTTGGCTCTCACGTTTGAGTCCGTCCCTTTATGCAGCTTTTTTTCAAAGCTCCTCCAAACCTCGCCAAACTTCTGGAACTTCTTCCTGATTTTCCTCTTGAGGGTCCAAAGTTTCCAAAACACAATACAAGGGTTTGGAATCTTAAAGATGGTCCTTGAAAGGTTGGGACCAAAAGTCCCACAATGCACCTGGATAAAACCCATACAAATCCATTGGAAGCACTCCAGGCAGGGGATTCTTGGTGGTGATGGTCCAGATGAGCTCTGTTAACCTGTTGCTTGCAGGGAGTTTACTCTATATTACTCTTGACGCAAGGTACATCCACAGTGCTGTAGTTCCAGGTAATGCAGCAGGCACAATCAGTAAACATACAGGGCCCGATGGTGCAAATCAAGTTTACAGCTTGGCACACCTTTTTCTCTTAGTTTCATGCAAAAGACCTTAGAAGCTCTCCCCTCTCACATATGTATTCAGTGTTCTTTGGGGTCAAGCAGGAGAGCACTTCTGTCCAAAGATATGCAACGCCTCATCCCAGAGCATGACCACTTCCTCCAAAGTGTAGCACATTCGTATCCCAGAAAGTACTATCCCTTCAAAATCCAGTATGGCTGACATATTAGGAGAGGAGGAAGAACTAGCTAAACCAAACTCTAGTATGGCTCACGTCTATAGCTCACCACTCCCTAACATCTGCAGATTACATCCTTAAGCCTGCCATCTTGCTGGTACAAAGGGGGTTGGGGTAGATGGACTTGGCATTCCCTGCCTGTCCTATTCCTCCTTTGAATCATCATGATTTACGACCCCACCTCCCTGCTCTGGCATTCCTGTGTAGCAGAGCTCTCTCCAACAGACAGCCTCTCCCTGAGTGAGCCACTTATCACTTCATTAAATTAGCCTGGCTAATCTGACCAATGAGGGAAGACCACAGGAAGGCTGAATTTTGTCTTACAGACAAGAAAGTCTTATAACTTCTTTTCTGTATACTTTGGGCTGACTTCAACACCAGCATATTGTTGAATTGATCTTTGGGTGGTATTTTATTTAATTCCTAGCAATATTTATGCATACATAAACTCTTGCCATGTTATCATATGGGGATTGGCATCTACAGTGGGGAAACTGCAATGTTCAACTTATAGTTACAGGACCCCTGCCCATGGGGCACCTAGGGGAGTCCTTAGGGGTCCTAAATATGCAAAAATTGTGTAGATCCTCACTCCACAGTGCTCCTAGAACCAATGTTGTATTTGAGAGGCACTTTACTACAATGGGGAAAGGGAAATGTGCAATGTGTCTATCCCATACATAAAATACATCTTTTATAAGGGCCATTGGTATAATTACATGACCCCATCAGCCCTGGGATACCTAGGGGAGTCCCTGGGTGTACCTAAAATGTCAAAAATATTGTTGTTTATCACTTTTTAAGTGCCCCTGCCACAAAAGTCAAGTTTGGGCACAATTTATATTTAAAAGCAGTGCTGCAACACAGGGCTTCTTTTAAAATTACCTCAGGCTCTCAGCGGTGCACACATGCAAGTGCACCAAAATCTACTGGCTTCTAAATTGTCAATGCCCTATTATATACTAGGGAGTTAAAGGTAATTTATTTTAAACCCCTCAACTTACTATCTCCTAGCAACTTATAGGGTAGATCATGCCAATAATAGGTGTACCCTACACATAGTGTACCCTAATGAATGTGTTCATTTTCACTGTGTTTTGAACATAGCACTGGCCCTGATCCTGGCTAGACAGAGCCCACGGACAGTCAGTGGTAGTTACCACCAGTACTAGTCAACAAAAAGAATTGGGTGTGCACAGGGCACACTGGATAACTTTGCAACACCCCCCCAGGCCAAATCCAGGAAGGAGCCTTGTTAGGGCCTGATTTTTTGCTTTTCCGCCACTCTTTTCATGGCAGGATGATCGTCATGGGAATGGCAACGAAAATGCAACTCGCAATATGCTTGGTGGTACTAGCAGCAGCACTGCCAGCATATTACAGCCAATTGCAGACCGGCGACCCAGTGGGATCCTTGATCCCAGAGGTGCCGGTGGTCTTATGGCGTTCCGATCACCTCAGTCTGAATACTACGGGCTGATCCGCGGTGGTTGGGCTGCAACCACAGTTTTGGCGGTAGCTCGTAATGAGGTACTTAATTTCTTCTGGAAGCTGTTTTTAGTGTGTATGTAATTCTCTATTACAAATGCATTTTAAAAGTAGTAATGTTGTAGTCCTCTTGTATGCACTCTTACACGCCATTGTGAGTGGGCAATCTGAAATGGGATTAAAATGGGTATACTCAAGAAATAAGCTAATACAATTAGCTCAAATGGCAAGACCTGTGCCCTCGTTGCACTTTTACTAGTGGGGAGATGGGCTTCCAGGGTCCAATCGAAAAGGTGTGTGAGTGAGTATTGTTTCTGTAGTACTTAAAATTCAGTCACCTGTGAATTGACCTCAATGTCTATATTCACAAATAAATCAAATATTTGTTATGTCTACATATTCTTCACACAGTGTAAAATAATATTGCCCTGGCACCCAGTCAGCCACTACCCATGTGCAAATTGTACAGATGTGAAATAAAGCTATCGCCAAGAGTGGTATTTACCATGTGAAGAATTTGGGCCAACTTTGTGTTTGCGCTCCTAGCAATTTGGGATAATGCACTAAAGGGCCAATTTACAAGTGGGGTTGCATCACTCTTCCAGCACTCAAGCCCTGATTGGCATATTAATCTCAGTTAAGCAACACAGCTCAAATCACTGTGTTGCCTTACTCTGGCCAGTAAAGGCTTTCCATCAGCTTTTGCATAGGTGTTCCAATGCAACTCTCATGGTTTTTGATGCTATCCCAGATTTACCAGAACTGGAAAACCTGGGAATTTGCTGAAAATATATGCCTTCCCAGGGGAGGCGTAACAAGGGTACATATCTTTATTTTTCTTCAATACTTCCTCTTTCTATGTGTGGTGCATTCTGCAGCACACAGAGAAATAGGAATATGTCTCTCAGGATTGTTTTTGTGCAGAAAGGTGCCCCTTCCTGCACCAAAACAATACTGCATGCAACGGAGTCATCCATGCACCACGGTAAAGATTGCCTACATTGACACTAGGCTGTCAAAAGAGCGCCAGTGCAGGGAAAATGGCAGGAATATGCTGCCCTATGCCAAAGTGAAAGGGCTGGAATGCACTGTATTTATGAAATACAGTGCATTCCTGTCCCTTTCTCCTGTGCTGGCACTGTTTCAGCAGCCTGGTGCCTGTGTTGTCAGCAGGATTGTTTTTGTGCAGCAAGGGGCACCTTCCTGCACAGAAACAATCCTAAGCAGTGTTTTTTCCTCTTTCTATGTATGCAGCAGAATGCATCACACATAGAAATAGGAAAAACGAAGGAGAAATTAAGCTAATTCTCCTCGTTACGCCTCATCGTGGGAGGCGTAAGGTCTTGGTGCGTCCCCAGGCTTACATGCCCTCGTAAATCTAGGGGAGTGTCAAAAAGCATGGATGTTGCATGGGAAAACCCATCATAATTCCAATGGAACACCTCCCAAACACAGAGTAAGGCAAAGCAGCAATTTGAGATGCCTTGCCTTACTCCATGTCTATGAGGCGGTGCAAGGGGCTCGAAATATGCCCCTCTGTTCTAGGGCCTTTTGCCTGCACGATTTGTGACAGGTTTTAATGATTCTGAAAGCACCCTGGAAGGACTAATTTGCACCAAGGAAGTAATCCTTAATCTGAACAAAAATGTAGGAATTAGTTTGAATATTGATTGGCACAAACTTTGGAATGATAGCCTAAATATTTATTAATTCACACACCATAACAGAATGCATAAATACATTATAATGAAAACAATATAATGTATAAAATAACGAGCAAACGTGAATATCAATGACACACACATTAGGGAGTGCAGAGGTGGCATTAGCAGCTTTACACAGGGAATGATTTACAAAGCCAAAATAAATTACTTATGACGCTTTGGTAAACGTGTGACATAAGATATAAGTATAGTTTTCCAGCCATGATTTTCAATGTTATAATCTTGCTTTTTGTTTTATTGTCGCAATTGAAAATGGACAAAGGGCACTTCAAATGCAGGACCTGATGTATCAAAATCAGGTCACAGAGGCACTTTTTGCACACTGACTGTTTTGAGACCATACTTGAGGCTTAAAGAGACAGGAGTCACTTTCTAATCAAAATGCTGGCATTCAGTGAATGGCATTTGGTGAACATTGAGTGGCCCCCAGACAAATGTCTACACCATACAAGGCCAAACACCACTGTTAATAAAACCCCTGAAACACCACACATTTAGGGACTTGTTTGACGGACTTAAACAAGAACCAGCCACCAGAATATGGCCAATGCTGCTCAACGACGAAAGTAATGAGTCCCACCGAGAAGGAAGCTGAAGCCTAGACTTCTACAGATGGGCAAATGGTGCTCAAGGAGAGTTCCCTCCTTGGTGATGAAGAGGCAAGAAGTGAAATCATATCAGATATAATTGCACATTTGTTCTAGTCCTCCTCCTTGATCTGCTCTGCCATGGATGTCTTTAGAGACTATCGACAAAAAGGTGCTTTATGTAACAACATTTGAGCGGTTTGGACTATGGCAATTACAGCATAGAGTTTTCCATTGCTGCATAAATCAAATTAATTATGATATTCCTATGAAAATAGAGAGATTCCCAGGGCAGCTAGGAAAGCTTTCTTTATAATGACTTCACTATTTCCACAGTCAAACATATTTCTGTCGTAGGCCTGTCAGAACATTAGCTTTCTGCAATTATCACGTTATAAATAGTGGCTGCCCATATTATCAAGGCTTTGCGGTGCCCTTGTGCCGCGTAAGGGCATGCAAGGCTGATGCAAAACCTAAAGGAGATCTATCATACCGCGCAAGGCCACCTTGCATGGTCCTGCATGACTTGACATATCTATCAGTAGTAGCACATGGTAGCGCAAATCGATGCCTTGCATTACTCTGCAGCAGGGAGGAGGTGCAGATTTTCCCACACATCCACCACTGCATTCAGACACATTCCCATAATTTACCAGCAGTGGTAGACCTGGGAATGCATCACAATTGTACGCCTCCTCAACAGAGGCGCAACGAGGAGACGCATCTTTTTTTCTCCTAGTTGGTGCAATTTAAAGGCTTTGGGCCCGATTCACAGAACAAACTTAAGACAAAATCCTAAACTTAGTACCATTTTGGTATTCACAGAATGCACTTACTACTTCTGGTATTCACAGAATGAACTTACTATTTTTGCGATTCACAGAATAAACTTACTACAGAATGGATTTACGACTCCTAACTTTACGTCCGCGCTCGGGCCGGAAATTCCGGCCCGGAGGCGGAGCTTCCGGCCCGGAGGTGGAGCTTCCGGCCCAGAGGCGGGGCTTCCGGCCCGGAGGCGGAGCTTCCGGCCCGGAGGCGGAGCTTCCGGCCCGGAGGTGGGGATTCCGGCCAGTGGCGGATCTCAACCACTGGCCGGAATCCCCACCTCCGGGCCGGAATTTATGGCCCGAGTGCGGACGTAAAGTTAGGAGTCGTAAATCCATTCTGTGAATAGCAAAAGTAGTAAGTTTATTCCTAAATGGTACTAAGTTTAGGATTTTGTCTTAAGTTTGTTCTGTGGATCGGGCCCATGGTGTTTTGCTTTCTGCCACTCAATTTTCATTTCTTTCCTCTAACTGCCACTAGTACACAACTATCTTCCTTGACTGGTGAACAAGTACTGCCTCTTTAGCTACTGTTTGACAAGAAGGATCTCTTCTATAGAGTGTGCCCTGCCTCGTGGCGATGGCGTACATTTCTGAATATCTCTGCACATTTCATTTGTCACCTGCTGTGAAACTTTAGGGCAATAAATAGGGGCATTACATTTTCTGTGCAAGTCCAACATTTTTTCCCTGGTATGCCGTCCAGCTGGAATACCACTGTGAGAAATTGGGTTGTTGGCTGACTGGGTTTGAGCCCTGGTCAAGCATCTTTCACAATCCCTGGTAGGGTGAAACACAAAAATACATTAAAAGTATCCTGTGCTTAACCCTGGGTAGTTTGGCACAAAGAACTGTCAGGCTTAACTTAGAGGCAACCTGCAAAGTATTAATGCAGAACACAAACAGCAATAAAATCAAAAGTCAAGTCACAATAAATACCACAATAATTTAGTAAAATAGAGTAAATGTTAATACATTATTTGACAGCAACACAACAAAATTCCTATCAGTAGAACTGGTCTTATGATTTTTTAAAGCGTTCAGTAAAAAATCACCACTAAAAGATCAAACTAGCCACAGAAGACCAGGCCAAAGATGAAAAATATGACTGACTGCGATTGGGCAAATGCAAAAAATGCATTGGGCTATGGTGGTGCTTTACTTTGGGATTAAACTACTCAAGAAAAATGTTCTGACAAGGTAAAGTTCAGCCGAGAAAGGCTGCAGACAGTGTCATAGGAGCGAGTGTAGTTATCGGGGAGCTACAGGTCGAAGTTACAGTGAAGAGATTTCTATATTTGGATGTAGTCACTTTTTTGGAAGTCGAAAATCTTCAGTGGGACAAAGCTGGAGGCTAAAGCTGATGGACAGTATGCTGCTTCGCTGCGGCACTGCTGAACAGGATTTGCTGCTGTGGAGAAGAATGTGGCGGGAGCTGCAGCAAAGTTAGGCTGACCGGTAATTCATCTTGGGCAGACAAATGAGCAGGCTGCTCCCGGTCTTCCCTAGGCTCTCGGAGCAGGTTTTGGCCAAAAATTCCAAGTTTCGAATTGTGGTTATCTGGGAATCTTTACACATTTAACACCACAACCATGGACCCAGAACTGAAGGGGCACCACTTTTGGGTTCAGGACTCACTCACGTTGTGTCCAGGTGTGAGTTCAAGATGATGGTGGCCTCTTTGGCCCGTGAGGCTCTGAACAGGAGGCCAGAAAATTAGCCCTTGGAGTCACTCTGGTAATCCTGGGTTTAGGTGATAAAGCAGGGCTCCAACAGCAGGACAGGCCTCTGAGTGTTCAAGGCAGACTCCAAGCAGCAAAGCAGTCCTTCCAGGTGAACCAAAGCAGTCTTGTGGAGTACACAGTAGGCCACAGCAGCAGGCTCAACTCTAATAACTGTCATCTTCCTTGCAGTAGCAGCTGTTTCTAGATCAGGGGTCTCCAACCAGTAGCTCATGAGATGATGTAGCTCTCCAGCTACTTCTGAGTAGCTCACCTGTGTGCATCCCAGCTTATTACATTAGAGAGCTTTTGCTTGTTTGAATTAATATACATATAACAACCTTGAACTTATACAATAATAATAACATTTGTAGCTCTCAATGCGTTTCATTGAACATAAGTCGCTCTCAGTACAGAAAGGGTTGGAGACCCCTGTTCTAGATGTTTCTCTTTGAAGTGATTTGAATGTCTTGACTCGTCTGCCCTGGCTCCAAGCTGGCTGCAGGAACAATCCAGTGGTGGCAAGCCCATTGTGTGAAGGCAGAGCAAAGTCTTTTCAATTGCAAGTGGAGCTGTGCCCAGCTCTGTCTCTTCAATCCTGTGGCTCTTTTGTTTGTCAGTGTGCCCTGCATCATGGTGAGCATGAAGACCTTTCCAATATGTTCTCCACATTTCATTCATCAGCTGCTGTAACATTTGGTATTCTCCTGATCCCTAGCAAGACTAGTGAGCACCCCGCTTCTTTCCTCATGAGTTCAGCTGCTGAAAGTACAGACTTAGCTCCTCATTATGTGTGACAAGTGATAATCCTGGAATTTTCCCCATTAGAATTATGATTACCCTTTGGAACTATGATTAACAGTGATCATAAACTTTAGGGAACTAACTTATGGGAATTAGATTTACTGTGTCAGTCCCATGTTTCACAGTATTCCACCTAAGAGGGATGTCGCTCACAAACTGTGTTCCCTCTAAACTTATAAGTCTGATGGGCTCAATCCATAGTATTCATGTACAGATACTCAATGAATGCAAGGAGGTGTGCTGACAATAAATAGATAAATATGGCCAAGAGAGTTATTTGAATGCAGGTCACAGTGGCAATGAACCCACTATACACACTACATGAACTGAACTCATCCATTTTCCTTTTTTGATTGCTGCCTCCAGCATGTTAAGTATCTAAGTTCTTCTCTTATTACCACATCACTGACATCCAGCTCATAACATTAATTCTTTACTGATCTCATTATTTTTCTCCCCTAATTGCCCTAATTACATTCTCTTTTCTGCCTCTTGACGATTTTATTCAGTCAATATAACTTTCAACAACCATAGTTCCTTCTGCTATTTTTTACTTCTGTGAACATCTCTTTCTCTGTGCCTTTTCTGATTTTCTATACTTTAAAAGACCCTCCTTTTACTCTACATATATCCCTTTACAGCATTTAATATTTGTTTTTGTTCCAATGCGCTTAATCATGGATGCACGCTTTCTTTTCAGGGCATGATGCTTACTCGCATGCCACCTGTCAGCTCCTGGCCTTGCCAGGTTGTCATCCCCCAAAACCCCTATTTGTCCTTCATCTTCAATCTTTGACCGCACATATGTTTGACCCCAAGAATATTACCTGTGAGTCCTCTTCTTCCCTTGCTATCTTTAGGGAGCAAGCAATGGGACTTTTGGACAATTCCTTCAGAAGATTGGAGGCATCCTTAGAGTTATCCTTAAAACAACTCCCCTCAACCTGGCAGACATCCTTTCATGATGCCACCCTCTCAAACTATTGGGGTTGAGGCATCCTCCAGTACATTATTCATTCTAGTTAATGCAGAGATAGCCACCAGTACTCCCAAAACTGGTTAAAGCTCTGGCACCTCTAAAAAGTCTCCTAAAAGTCTAAACACTTTAATTGTGAACTCTCTGACTTGTCCTATTTACTCCGGATTTACCCTAAAATCCTACTCCCCAATTGTGATTTGATTTGAATAGTGAACTTACACCTGATCCTGTTAAGCGTTGTCACCCGACAAAAACTAAATGAGAGAATTTACATTTCATCAAAGCAGTATGTAATTGTCTAGCACTGCAAATAAGAAGTCTCATTGTAGCTGTAAAATTGACTTGAAAGAATTGTGTCCTTTGAAAATTTCAAATGTTGAAAATTGGAAAAACACGCATGGTAATTGCTGATAACCCACCCAAAAGATATCCAGAGTGGAATTACTTCATCTATCAATGGAAATGTCAGAGAAATGTTATATTATATTATACGATTATGATGATGGTGCCTCTTTCCTATAGATCAAAAGAATTGAAATAGAGATATTGTCTGTCTGTGAGCTCTAACTGAGCTTTATCGACTTTATGTGTTTTTTTATAGATATTGAAAAATATCATAGACACTCCACTAATTAGATCACAAGTGACCATAATAAATATATTTCCTACAGGGTTCCTGCACTGTTTGTACCTGTGATTTTGCGGACAACTCAACAAGCGGTCCCAGATTTTCACCCACAGTGGGGCTCTGTGTTGAGGATACATTATATGTAGGGGGGCAGCTGACCAGGATTAATGTCACTAAATACTAAGGCAATCATCTGGAGTATATGCATATTATTTTAGATCAACTTAGTCCATGTTACTATACCTTTAGCACAACCCTTCCCTAAGTAAGCTTAAATGGGATTGCAATCACAATTTCCTATATCTGCTTAAAAAACTGGTAGACATATGATTCCAACTTTTGCCACACTTGGTTTGTAAAATCCGATTTAATTGTGGAATCAGATTTTGATAACTTAAGTAGAAAAGTAACCTGATAAAGTTGATAGTACTTTAGGCTGCTGAGACAGAAACGGACTTACAAACAATTTTGCCACTGATAATATCCCCAGAGCTGGAATGTGGACCTTTGGCTGCAAGAGTTAATGACCCTTGCTCAGAGGACAATGGGCTGCCTATGGGCCAAAAAAGGGCCACTTAGCAGGAATTGGCTTCTTGGGACGGACAGGAACAACTGGCAGAACAAACGACTCTCCATAAAAGCTAGTGCCAGGAGGAGCACTAAGCCATGAAACACCAAGACCACCAACATCTATTAAGCAGTATAGAAATAGAATTTCAGCATAGTAGAACAAGCATTTGCAATGCAAATAGGTCTCACATGTGTGAGTTAGAGCTATTGACATTGTAAATTGCAATGTTTTCTACCTACACGTTTTTTTTTTGGAGTGAATGTATGTAGTGTGCAAAATCCCTTGGAAAGGTCCTGCCCTTCATGATAAATATATTGAAAAAGACGCAAATTGTGGATTGTGTCAACAATTGCTTGGCACGTACCTCATGGGGGAAGTGTCGCCACACATGCACACCATGGTGCTTCGCTAATGCGAAACTCATTTATAAAAGTAGTGCTTACAGACTAACCAACGCGATCAGGATCGGAGCATCTGAATCCGTATCCCGGCTACTCTTTCATTTTCTAGACTATTTGACTTACTCTCCTGCGTCTTGGTTATTCCCCAAACACTGGGAGGCAATGAAGGGGTCTGGGGGCAGGGGGGCTTCGGGGGTGCATGAAAATGTATTCATTGCCTAGTTGTCAAAGGTCGCCCGGTGTTATTAGTTAAAAGTGTGCAGATTTCATTAAGATTTTAAGAGTACTTTACTCGCATCTATGAGAAAATCGACATTAACTAAACAAACTGCCAGAATGCGTTTTAGTTTCACAGTGTTTTAGACAGTACTGGTTGCTTAGTTTTATTGCATTAATTTTTGTATTTGCTCTTTTACACAGCATCCAAAGTAGGTTACCTAACCCCAAAACCCCGAGATGTTAAATGGCCCATAGAAGGGAGTGTTTGACAGTTGAGCAAATGTGTCCAAATGTAATTTTGGTAGTGCCATGGAATGATCAGCCAATGATGTACTCGATGAGCAGGTATTTAACTACACGTTCAAAACGTACGGTATTGTGGCAGATGTTTGTTTGTACACAACCACCTCTCTGAATGTGTTTATTAATACAGAGCTTCATCTACCAGACAGTGCTCACAGAGTGCCGACTAAAGCACAGAACAAAATGTATTCATTTATCCTGAGTGTGAAGGCACCCGGAAGGCTTAGGTGCCCGCCCGGAGAGGCTAGGTATCCCAGCGCTTCCACAGACTCTGCCGTGCTCCTCTACACCAGCAGGGCACAGCTCAGAATCTGCCGCTTCTGCTAAGACTAGGTGAGTGGGATGAGGATGGGGCATGCAGGAGTTGCCGGCAGATTTCCAGGTTATTGAAAGTGATGAATCAGACGTGAGGCAATGGAGACTGACTTTGTCTGTTTGTCTGCACCAGTCTATTTCTCTACCATCTACCGGCCTCCCTGTCATGTATCCATTAATCTCTCTTTGTTTGAGATGCGCGAGCCAATATATTAATTAACAGGTAGACCCAGCCGGAGCCGAGCCAAGCGTAAACGAGCCAGTGGGCGAGCTGTGAAAATGATCGGCATGTTATTCATACAGTAAACATGATGTAAATGTGCGATAATGTCTCTTCAGAATTCAAAAAAGTGCATTTCTTTAGCGCGTCACCTCAGTACACAAGAGTATAGCACTGAATTGAGAGGAAGTTATTAAAAGTGCTCGTTTTAAGCATGAGTTAAAACACTGCCGCTCCTCCCGCCAGACAAAAATGCCATTTGTGAGCTGAGAGGCGTTAGTTGCCATGCATACCCCGAATGTTGCCTAGTCTTATTATATTTAGAGTAACATAAAAATCTAGTTCATTAAACACGAGAAGTTTTTATACAGATCGCATATTAAACTCGCATGTTTCAAGGTGGCAATAATAAACATGAAAATGGAAGTGCCGGCCAGCAAAACACGAGTGGGGGAGTGGGGAGGGTAAGAAGTCACAGACTGAGGGAGGGGGCGGTGGGATGGGGAGACAGGGAAGAAAATAGTGTTAGGAGTAAAGGGGCCTATAGCCGTGGAAGGATACAAATGATGAATGAGGAGGGACTAACAAGCATCAAACCAATTGGAAGGCAGCATTTAAGAGAAAAGAGAATGGGCAGGGAGTGGGCGGAGCTTCCACGAACCTTCCACACTACAGTATATACTGCATGTCTCACAAAGCGATGGCAGTGCATTCACGCTGCACCTCTAGGCGAGACCTAAAAGAAAATAGCTTCAGGAGTAAAGGGGCCAATAGTCGTGGAAGGATGCAAATCCAATTGGAAGGCAGCATTTAAGACAAAAGCCAATGGGCAGAGAATGGGCGGAGCTTCCACGAAGCTTTCACACTACAGTATATACTGCATGCCTCGTAAAGCATTCACGCTGCAACGCTAGGCGAGACCTAACAAAAAGGGCACAGGCAGGTAATTATTAGGGGTGGGCGGAATTTGCGAAATCCACTTTTGCAAATTATCGCGATAATGTTAAAAATTATCGCAAACACGCGGAAATATCGCGAAGATGCGGAAGTTTTTTTCCCGCATGTTCGCGAGATTTTCTGCATGGTTGCGGCTCGCCAACTTACCCATGCGGTTGCTCGCGGGCGCGGCCGTCTTGTTTTCAGTTGTCTCACGGTGCATGATCGCGAGAAGAAAGACGTGATTGCGCGACGCATGACGTCACTGCGGGCGCGAACTGTCGCGAGAAAGCGCAAATGGCTAAAAACAATACAACATCTCATGGAGAACGCGACCGGATCAAGAAAACTTGTCGGCGAACGCAGGGATTCAGGTAAGGCGATCGCGCACGCGCGAGAATGTATTATTTTACAGCGCGAGCAAGAACCAAATTATCGCAAAGCTGCGGAATGCTGAAATTTTGACATTTTCGCGCTTTCCGCGGAACACGAAAATGTCAAATTATCGCAATTTCCGCAAATGGAACGAAATTTTAGCCCAGGCCTAGTAATTATGCCTAAATATAACAAATATTAGTATTACAATGTAGAGAGAGATTGGTTTGTGAATGGTGAAAATGGTGGGATTTTGGCTCATAGAAGATGCCCTTCTTAAATCCTTGAATGACTTCCAAACAGATCCAAATTTGCTTTAAAACAAAATTGTCACCCAAAGATAGTTTAATTCAAGCATTCCTTCCATTAGCTTGATGTTTTTGCAGGAATGATTTTCGGAGCAGGAGTGCTTTCCAGTGATGCTGTTCTTTACAACTTTGTGATGTACCATCAAGTCTAGAAAACCAAACCCTTTTAGCAGCAGCCTGATGATCCCTTTATTGCCTATATCCAAAGCATCCTATTATCTTTTAAAAAATGAGATACCACAGTGACTTTTACAGCAAATGTTGTTATTTTCCACACATTCCGATTTCAATAGGTTGTTGATGCTGGCAAATCGTCGGAAGCAAGCATTGAAGAACTACCTCATAATAGTACAGAATGAAGAACATGATGCTAATAATTTTATTGCAATTTACAATATGATGGTTACCATCAGAAATTGGCCTGTCCTGTGGTGTGAGGTGCTAGTAACACTACTGTGCTTCGGTTAAGAAGTCACCATCTTTTCGAAATCCTTTTTGAAAGTCTTAGATTGAGCTGCCAATCCGCGTCCTCTTTCCTCACTCCGCGTTTACTTGAGTACGCGGCTCACGCCACAGGACAGTGTGGCTTGGAATTATCGCCACACCTAAAATTTCATTAAAGTGAATTTTGAAGCCTTGAAAAAGTCGCATGTGCACCCAAACGGAGGCGACGAAACACGTGTTGGCTTGGGTACAGTTCACTAACATAAGCTTGAAGAAAGAATAAAAGGGCAAAGAAATAAATTGGATCCATTGTTTTGTTCAAAATACATGTGAATAACATCTGAAAATTTTGTTGCCAATATATCACGTGTGCTGGGGAATTGTCACCAACAGAAACAGGTCAGAAAAAATCCAGAAGGAAGAAAAAATGTTTTGGAATAACCCTGCAAAAATGGGCAGGTCCAACAGTGTGTCATTCTGCAGCACACATAGAATGAGGAATATGCCTCTCAGTATTGTTTTTGTGCTGAAAGGTGCTCTTTCCTTCACAAAAACAATCCTGCATGCAACACAGGCACCCTTGCACCATGGTTTAAGGGTGCCTGCGTTAGTGCTAGGATGCCAAAAGGGTGCCAGCGCATGGTAAATTACAGGAATACGCCATATTGCCCTAAATACGGTGCATTCCTGCACTTTCCCTTTCGAGCAGTTCAGCGCAGCAAGGTTACTTGCTGCTTTCACTGCATGACTTTTTCGTAAAAAGGCCCCATACTTTTTAGGTCGAGCCTAGAGTCAGCGTGCATGCGCTGCTCTGTGAGACGTACTGTACTGGAGTTTGGAATAGAAGCTCCACTCATATTTGTCATTGGCTTCTGTCTCTGTACTTCATAAATGTAGGCTTCAGTAATCGGCTTGTTAGTCCCTCCTTAGTACTGCCTTGTCTTAATTTGTAACCTCCTATGGCTACTGGCCCTTTTAATTTGGTTGTTACATAATAGCAGGTTAAGGGCCTTGTGTGTTTGCTAAGCGTTTAGTTTCACTTGCAAAGTGAACCACTCCCTACCACATTTTGAATATCCGTTTCATGGCCCCTTCCACCGGTCGGCTTTTTGTTGGTTTTTGGGAATGCATGCTTAAGAAGTGTGTTGGTAGGGGTGGAATGGCAAGTGCTGAGCTGATTTGTTTTTTTTTTACTAGAGCTGGGTGCCTACTTATGTATAGCATTCTTGCTAGTATTACTTCTTGTGACCCTGGCCCTGAACCTTTCAGAGCGCTCTGCACCCTGGAGTGGGGTTGGGGGGCAGGTACATCGATGCCAGGAACCTCCTTCCTCTCACCCCTCTCTTCCTCTTTTTTCCTCTCCCTGTTCTCCTCTGGTCTGCTGTGCGGTGTACCTGAGGCTTGCGAACTTCTCGTTCCCTGCGTACTTGGGCATTTCTGTGTACATACCTGCCCCCCCACTACCACATGAAGTTTTTAACTCAAGGCTGCAAAGAGCAGGGATAGCTTGTCTATCTCTGGGCCCCTGAGCCAAACCCGCCCTACCAAGGATGATTGGACAACTGCTGCTGGAATTGAACCCCTTTTCGGTAGAGGGGAAAACACATGGATGTCTGCCTTGTATAAATAAAAATTACTCCCGCTAATCAACGCTCATTTTGCTTCTTGGTGTCAATGCTGTCCGGCTGTTGATACACATGATAAAAGGCCCGCCTGTTGTCAGTATTGTAGTATTTACGTGTACCCTATTAGCCAGTCTCAATGTCTTCTCTCCTCTGTGCCTGTGCTCTGTACGCTGAGTGGCCTGCCTATTTAGACATTGCTGTCCTGAGAGTTATGTCTGTCCCTGGGGCCCTTCATATGCAGTGAAGACTTGTTGGACAGGTCTGGTGTCCTCACTATGCTATGACACTCTGTGTACTGTCCCTAGTCAATGACTGTTGTTGTCCTCACCCAATACCCCCGCGTGTCCTCATGCCCATTAGAGGTAGTGCCTGCTGCCTCAGGGTTTGTTGCTCGAGCTCCTGCATGTTGGTATGTAGAGGATGTGGCTCCATGGCCAGAGGTGCTGACTATGGAGGTGGTGGACCAGGTGTCTTGGAGTGCGATTAACACCTTGAGATATTTTTGGGCAAATGCCTTTAATGTCCGTGTGACTTTACAAATGAGTCGTACCTTGTGTACTGTAACTGGTGGTCATGTAAAGCGCTCCAATACCGTTGGGCCAGGTTCATGCTACACAAAGTTGCAAGAAGAAAAATGTAAAACGGCTATGACAAATTCAATATATTTTGGTTAGGTGAAATCTATTGGATTTGCCTATGCTTTTTTCTTCCGAGGTGAAGCCCAGAAAAGAAAATCTGCACTGAGTGCCTCAGAGTATAAACAATCTGATCCCAAGGGGCAGAACACCAGTCTAGCTCGGCGCAGACATATTTTAACTGTCCTCACGGATGACAGTAGACATAAAACATCTGAAAATAAAAATCAGCAAACCAAAGATTATGGGGGCATATTATCAAGCCAGGCGATAAAATTATCGCCGCTTTAGCGGCGAAAACTGCCGCTAAAACGGCAATAATGGGCTTGATAATATGCTCTATGGAATTCCAATTGAAGCTCAGGTTAGATGTACTTCACATTTAACATGGGCTTCAATTGGAATTCCATAGAGCATATTATCAAGCCCATTATCGCTGTAAAACGGCGATTATTTTATCGCCTGTCTTGATAATATGCCTAGGCTGTTTGATAAGAAAAACTTCTACTGAAACCTTTTTTATTAAATAAATAATGACAAAAGCAACACTAGTTTTCAATTATCCCCTGATGGCTGATCTGCAGCACTAGCTCACATGACAGGGCTGGGCTTTTCTTCACAATGAGGTATTCTTTTTATAGCATCTGTTGATCACTGAGATGCACGTGGGGGGGTACCACATTCCTCTGCTCCCCTTGTCCCCTCAGCCCTGGGAGGAGCAGAGTGCCCCAGGGGGCAAGTCTTCCTGGCGCCTGACAGCAGTGACTGCCATCTGCACAGTAGACCTTGTCTTTATGGGCCCAAGTGACAACTTTCACATCTTCCGGTTCAGTGATTATCATCCTTAACCTCTTCAGTGCCCCGCCCTTTCCCCGCCCTGTCCCGGGCGTTGAATTAGCGGGCGGGGTTCATGACGAGATAGTCTCGTCATGGGCACAGCGCAACCGTGCTCCATGACGAGACTATCTCGTCATGGGCACTGATGGGGTTAAAGAGTTATTCAGGCCATCCGCAGTTAGACTACCCTCTCCTCCCCACTACACTTCCACCAAGTCTGTTGTTGTGCAGTTTTCTCCCATCTCCACCCGTGACATCAGTCTGTTCGAAACAAGAAAGTACAAGCTTTGAAAAGCCAATAGATTTCGCCAATGAGAAATATAGTGGCTTTGTTAATGTTTTTAGGTCAAGCCTGGGCAGCTCATGCACTGCTCTGTGAGCCATGCTGTATTGGAGTATGAAATAGAAGCCCCGTCCACTCTCCACCCATATTTGTCATTGGCTTGTGTCTTTGTCCTTCGTAAATGCTTCTGATTGGTTAATAGGCGTGTTAGTCCCTCTTTAGTTGTCTTCATTCTTAACCTCCCATGAGGGCTGGACCTTTTACTTCGATTGTTGCATGGCGAGTCTTTTTTAGTCTGTAAGCACCATTTTCTTTAAGTAGTTTCTCATACTGCAGGCAGGACATGCTTTCACTTTCTTTCTAAGCATCACGGGACAGTGCTAGAGTTCATGACACATATTGCCAGTCATTTGTGTATTTTAATTGACCTGAGCTATCAGCTGTTCTCATGCATTAGTCACCTATGTCCATGTAACTGAACGTATGGTACACATTTTTTTATTACAAAGCTAGATTCCCAATTTTTCCCATTCCGTTTGTTTTTATTGCTTTGCAGCTTCTGAAATGGCGTGAGAGTGTAAGTGGCTCCTACGTTTGACCCTGGGCATAACAGAGTACTCAAAGTAGAATGAAAAGGCTATAATTATTCCCTTGATCAGTGGGTGGCAAATAATTTAAATAGTAAATGCTATGATAATGCAGTGGCCCACGCGCCTTCAGCAGGGATTCAACTATATATTAGAAAGGAAATATACAAATAACTCTGATGAAACATTACATTATATATAATACAAAAACACAACACTAAAGGTGGGCAATAGTGCAATAGTCTTGCTGTTGATGTAGCGCTTGAAAGGTTGAAAATCGTAGGGGTGCGTTATATTCACTGTTAGTCGGCACCCGCATATAAAAATGTGTACTCAGGTATTTTGTGTGCAATGTATTAAGAATTGTATAACCTATATCGATTTAAATAGAAGTGTTAGCTATGTACAAGCATATTGTGAACGTATCAGAGAAATGCATAGAGTTTAGCTTACTTGAACACAATGTGATGTTAAAAATGTGTAACTTAGAATACGTGCCTGTAGACTGTTTAGTTTAAACATACATGAAAGAAAGACGTAAATGTCAATAGTGTGATTTAGACATGCTTGTGTAACCGAAGTAGTGGCCAGAATTCACATATATCGTTGAGGCGAAAGGCCTGGTATTTTCTTATGTTGGCCGAGGGCAATAGGCCAAAAAGGATTTATTCCAGTAGAGGTTTTAGGCTGTAGTAAATTGCAAAGTTAAAAGATGCGAAGTATGCGAAGTATGTCTGCCCAGGTGCAAGGACAGTTGCTCGTTAGTAGAGAAGCTCTTTGTTCATGAATTGACTTATGTAGTTAAAGCCAGACATGGGAGTGTATTGGAATGTGCCAATTGTAACTCCTAGTGCGGACGCTGTCTGGGACTCAAGGCCAAGCTGATGGACGATGGAACTGGACAGCGCTCTGTGGAAAATTACTGAGGGACGACCCGGCTGAAGAGGAGGCGCAAAGGGCGTGTTCTGAGATTTGGGGTTCTGTATTAGGGAAAGCGCCCCGAGGGTGGAGGCAGAGCAGAGTAGCCCAGAGCAGAGAAAGGCTAGGCGAAGAGCTAGAGGGGGCAACTTAGATCAAGCTCTCTAAGGGAAGACTTCTTAGGAAGTTTCACTCTGACACCTTTTCCCGATTGAGGGTCTCAAGGGATTGCTAAGTAGGGGTGTCATCTAGTACAGAGTAGGGACAGAGATGGTATGGTCCAGTGTCCCTAATATCGACATTGGCTTGGTAGTTTTCTACCTCATGCTTTTAGAAATTGTGCTTTTAGTCATTTTTAGTCGTATGCGGATTCTTCGTAGAGTAGCATTTGTGTTAGTGCCTATGTACTTGTTGTGCCTCGTATTGAGGAGTTTGTATCTTCAAATCTTTATGCTGATAATAAAAGCCAGAGAGCCAAGAGATTAAGTCTCGAGTCTTTGATTATGACAAATTGCGGACAGCATTTTTTGATAATTGTGTTTATTCCCTCCACGCTATTGGGCAAGGAAAAAGTTCCATCCGACCAGAGTGGGTTCTAGTAGATAATTGCAGGATACTAAAATGGGCCGGAGCACTGTGTTTGTACAAAATGTGATGCTACACAATGCATTGATTTTTTCACACAAGTAACCCTTGTGATTTTCCCCAAAAATGTCTACAAAAGAGAAATGCAAAGGGAAATAGACAGAGCTTAGCAAGCATCACATTAAAAGCACCTATGCTCTTTGCTTCGTTTTTGTACTAGTTCATATCTATGTTGCCATGACAGTCTAGTTTTAAGAGTTAAAATACCTCATTCGACCTTCTAATAAGTGTTTCAGTTTTATAAATACATTTGTACATTTTATATCGCTCTACTTTGTCCCTCACAATGTCAAGTTACAAAATGCTCACTATCAGACAATCATAAACATAGGTTTGCGTGATAAAAAATGAAATCGTTTGTTAGAAGAAATTGTTCTTGGTTTACAGCTTGATTATTTAGTCTTTGTATACAGAAGCTACAAAACTAACATTTCAAAGAAGTATTATATTTAATTGCTCTGGTATTCCTCTACAATATCAAGGGGTACTGCTGCACTCCCTGCACTCCCTGCACCTCTCGTTTTAGTGCTAGTGGATGAATAAATAATTCAGTCTAGGTTGTATTTTTATTCTGGGAATCGTAGTCTTGTTTATACTATTATAAGATCACAACCACATGTCCCAGAATGCAAAGCTCAAACCAGGGCCAGATAAGCTACTCCATAAGAAACATGGAAACTTGAAAGCTGGGGGACTGCTCCCATTGCCTGCTGGGGCCCTATTACATATAGGGCGCACTTTTCCTGTTTGCGACTGAGGCACCTTGAAACAGGTGCGCCAGCCTAAACAGAGAAATTGCACCCTAATAAGTATAATGCGCTGCCACCAGGGCAGCCACAAAGCCGCGCTGTGCCAAGGGCAGTGCATTCAGGTAAAAAACAGGGCGGCTTTGAAGCAGCCACTCTGTGTTTCACTGTGCAGGCACCAACCCACATGCACTTTTAAATGGGATTAGTGATCCCCCTGCAGGTGCTTGCAGTGAGTGACTGCACCTGCTTGCAAGGAGATGTCTTGGGGCTCCAAAGGACCCCTTTGCACCTCCAGAGGGCTGCTATCAGGGGACGCACTGACATTTTTAGGTGACCAACTGTAAGTGCGAATTCTGACAACTTCTTTGCCTCTGCGCCTGCATCTATAATATGGCGTGGGGACAGAGGCAAAGGGGTTCCCCTATTTGCATGGTACAACGCCCTCATAAAATGAGAGAACTCCCTCGTGGGAAAGTGCTGGTGCTGTATGTGCGTCAGCATTTTAGTATTACAGATAGGGCTGCACAAGTGTCTTCCGTTTCTGTAATGTCAAATTGCCCCAGGGGCGCGCAAAGCTGGTGCAAACGCCCGTTGCATACCTGGGCACTTCAAGTAATATGGCCCTGGTTTGTTAAGTCTGTCAGTCTACTTGGATGCTGCATTGTGATTTAAATATTTATCCAAATTCATACTTGCATAGCTAGTGTATTAAATCATCATAACATGTCAAAAACATAGGGGGTTATTCACAAAGCCTTTAGGTGGATGGGAAGTAGTATGACAGGAGTGCTCTTTTACAGACTCTACATGCCTTTTTGAATTGTCCCAGAAATCTTCAACTCCATATTAGAAAAAGCACAAAGAGGACACAGTCTATTCTACATGTTAATCGTATAACACTATTCCCTCAATACTGTCATTTTATTCTCATTTTAGATATTTTTCGGTAATTCACAAAAGCATGGACGAGTCTGTAATAGATTGCAACAAAAGCACTGCTTCGATGTACTTCAAAATGCCTTTGTGAATAGACCTCATGATTGTCACTTGCAAACCTAGACAGAACCTGTTGCAGGAGTGTCAATATGATATCAAATGCAATGTATAGATGCATCAATGCTGTTCACTCTATCATTGTTTGCAGCTCCTCATCACCAAGAAGGAATCAGCTTGATCAACATCTTGCCCACAGCTTCTTTCACCTCTTTGTTCCTCAGGCTGTATATCACCGGGTTCAGAGCGGGAACCAGCACAGCATGGATGACAGCGACCACTTTGACCTTGTCTTCTGAATCTTTTGAGTGGGGCATGAACTCCATGATCAAGCAGCTGCCGAAGAATAGAAAGACACAAGTGAAGTGGGAGATGCAGGTGGTGGCGGCCCGATGTCTCCCAGCGGAGGTGCGGATCCTAAGGATGGCTTTGACTATGTGGATGTAGGAGACAATGATAACAAGGAGGGAACCTGCCACCATCATGCCACCAAATATAATCCGTACCAAATCATTTAAGAAAAAGTCTGTACAGGATAGAGGAAGAAGTACAGGCCAATCACAGGCAAAATGATTTATGACATTAGGCCCACAAAAAGATAACCGATATAAGCAAACAGCATGAATCAGAGAGTGCAGAAAGCTTGCTATGTATGACCCTACAATCAACCGTATGCAGAGATGTGTGCTCATGTTGACCGTGTATAGCAGTGGGTTGCATATCGCGACATATCGGTCATAGGCCATTACCGCCAAGAGAAAGAACTCAGCACTGCCTAAGGAACAAAACACGTAAGTTTGTGCGATGCACCCAGAAAAAGAGATTCTCTTTTCCCCGGTAAGAAGCCCAGTCAGCATCTTTGGAGCGAAAACGGTGGTCATCGAAATATCCACAAAGGACAGCTGCGAAAGGAAGATGTACATCGGTGTGTGAAGGCGGGAACTGTGCCAAATGACTAGCAGGATGCTGAAGTTTCCAAGCAGAGTGAAGGCATAGACAGATAGAAACACCAAGAAGAGAAGGATTTGCAGATGTGGGTCACTGGTGAACCCTTTCAGAATGAACTCCATCACCGTGCTTCCATTTCCAGTCTTCATGGCTCTGGACGATAACATTGGTCCATGGAAAAAATTAAAAAAGAGAAGTAACATATGAGCTAAATGTGCTTACTAGATTGTGCATAATCATTCAAATATTCCTTCCATGAAATCTAGAGTGCTTTAGAGTGGCACATGTAGCTCAGCATTTATCATAAGCGTTTTCCATAAAACAAGGCTTGTCTTCATAATGGGGTGATACAGCAATCAAGGGATCCCCTTCATAAAGCTCAGAATACAGACAAATATAATAGTAATTATTTGTATTGTGGCCAGTGTTGGCTTACTTTAAGCCCATTCAGTTGTGCTGCAGTTAGGAAGACATTTATGATCATTCTAACAGCCTTATTGGTAAATAGTCTGAATGGATGAAATGCCAATGAATATGTCCTGTTGATGCGAGACATAAAATCCATATCACACAAAGGCATATTATCAAGAGACATATCGCCGCTCTTTCGGCATATAACACCGAAAAAGCGATTTTTTTTTAACTCACTATTTACAAGGACTCGCTAACAAGATTTAGGGCGAGTTTCCTTGAGTTAGCTGCCTTTTTCTTTCTACGTTGCATGTCAGATATATTTATTGCTAATGACATGCAAAGTAGGCATTCCTCACCTAATCCTCACGGAATCCGTCGCCAACACAACATCGCCCTATTATCTTCTTCTCAATCTTTATTTCGACAAATAGTCATAAAAGTTCATACAGATTAAAAATATAAAAGATCAATAACATTCAAAATAATGAATATAAAATTGGATTTTAAAAATACATCGCCATGACAAACAATAACTACTGAGATTTTAGCAGCGGAAAAAAACCCAGTACCTAACCTTCAGCCTAATCTTAGTAGAAAATATAAGGTACCAGGATAAACCCAAATCAGGACAATTAATGAGTTAGACCAAATACATGAAACTTCATGATAAGGGCACATTACATCTTCTTTTCCTCCACATAGGTGCAAGAAATGATGATACTGGAAATACTATTTGCCTTGATAGGTCTGTTTTAAGCACCCTGTAAGCTGACATACATTGTGTAAACCCCAGGTTCTTGCAAACAGGGACAATCCAATAGTTCCTAGTCTTTTTGTAGGCAGGGCAGAAAAATAGTATATGTAAATCAGTCTCCTGCTCTGCATCACAGCTAGGACAATTTCCAGGGGAAGGCAGTGACCATTTGCTAGTAAATGCTCTTATGGGAAGTGTGCCATATCTCCACTGCAAATAGAGTTTTCTTGTAAAATGAGGTCTAATCTCGCTCAAAGCCTCCTCAAAGTAGTAGAAGTCTTTACCTATTAAGAAAGTTTGTATTAAAATAGAAGATGGAGATTTAGAAATAGATTCTGCTATTTTAGACTCATAGTAAGAATGAATAAGATGCTTTCGAGAAACAGTAAAACAAGCTGTCGCCGGGTCTGAACAGAGATCTGAAAAGCCTAATATGCCTAGTTGCTTCTTCACATAACTAAGCCAAGGATGTTTCCCTGCACTAGGTAAACTCAGAACTTCCATTAATTTTTTTCTGTACACCTGGAGCTCTGGAGTAGTCCAGATCCTCCGCCAAAAGATTAGAGGTTTAAGACCAAGAACTTCATCAATGGGACGCTAACCCAGATCAAGTCTCAGTGGAAGTAGGGGCGTGCTCAAAGGAAGGGCTAACAATTGCCTTAAGAACTTAGATTCTATAGATGGAATCTCTGAACAACATTTAGATCTCCAGAGTTCAGCTCCGTATACTACACGACCACGGGCCTGAAGTTCATATATTTCGAGAGGTGGGCCAATCGGTTTTACACATGATGTGTTAAAAAATTTCAATATCCCCCCAGTTGTTTGAACTAATTTCAACTGGGCCTTAGTTTGGTGTGTAGCCCAGGTCATTCTTTCGTTTAGGGTACGCCCCAAATAGTCGAAGGTATAGACCCTTTCCAAAGTGATCCCACCTATAGAAGGATTTGGGCGCGTCGTGGTTGGAGGATTAAAAATCATAAATTTAGTTTTAAGGGTATTCATTTCTAAGCCCTGCTCCAGACAAAATAGCTCAAAGCCATCCAAAACCCGCTGTAGACCTAAAGGGGATTTAGAAAGCAATAGGGTATCGTCTGCGAACATTATCGCTGGAACCCTATTACCATCGAGTTTGGGGGCATCGCTGTTAATAACCTTATTTAGATATGAGAAGGCTCCATTGACGTAGAGACAGAAAAGGGTAGGAGTCAACGACAAATCTAGATGTTAAGGCCCCAATCTTCCCACACCTAACTTGTGCAAAATTTCCCTTGTGAAGGCGAATTACCATGTTCAGTAAAGGGTCAGGGACACCCAACTTTGATAAAACAGACCACTATTTTGATCTAGGAACCAGATCAAAGGCCGCACGCAAATCCACGAACACAGTGTATAATGAACCACCCTCCAACTTTACAGTCTTCCAGTATAGCATCATAAGGCGGAAAATTTGGTCCACGGTTGAAACATTTTTCTAAACCCTGCCTGATAGGGACTAAGGATGGAGAATTCCTCCATCCAGTCTATAAGACGCTCTAGAATCAATCTTGCAAAAACATTTTGGGGAACGTCTATAAGACTAATAGGCCTATAATTAGCCCGGAGTAAGGGGGAGCCTTTTTTGTAAACTGGAACTATCTCGGCTCCAAGCCAAATTGTGGGGATTGCCATACCCTTCAGGATTGCATTAAATAACGCCGTTAAGTAAGGGGCCCAGACCAGCGGTTCATTTTCAAAAAGGTCGCCAGGGGCTTTTTTACAGCAGGGAGACTAGATAATATATCAGAGACTTCTTGTTCCCCAAAATCATCTCCATATTGAAAAGTAGTAAGTTTGATCAAATTTTCCCCCTCAGCCGGAACGTTAGTGGGAAGATCACTAGCATAGAGGGAAGAAAAGTGATCTTCCCAAACACTAGCAGCGATGTTGGGAACTATCGCTGATATAGTTTCAGATGAACCCGTATTAACAATTTGCCAGAACTTACGGGGATCTTTTTTTTTAAGTGCCTCAGTTAATTTGTCCCAATTATCACTGTCCCACTCTGCTTTAGCATGGGCAATTAATTGTTTATATTCCCAGCGTTTCTGTCTAATTAAGGTCTTATTGTTATTAGACTTAACGGCTTCGAGGAGTTGTGTTTTTGCTTTCCTGCAAGCAGTGTTATATCAAGTTGGTATGGTGCAACTCTAGCTTTCTATAGGCGCTAAAGGATTTAACACATTGGCCAAAATGGTGTTTAACTCCAAATTTAAGTCCTCAAACTTTTTATACGTTTCCGAAGTGGGAGCTTGCAATGGTAGGGAACCTACAGCTTCCAATAGCGGAATTACCTTCCCATAGAGTTCAGGAATTGCGCCGGGGAGGTTAACTAGTTTTTCCCACCTCACCCTACATCTGTTACTGGATAGATGATAATCAGTATCAGAAACCTTCATTCCAATATCCGGGGTAGTACAAATCCCCGGAAGCAGGAACTGAAGGATCAATGGGTTATGGTCGCTATCTTCCCTTGGTTGAACCATAAAATCCAACACCTTATCCTACGAACGAGTCTCGACAAATATATAGTCCAACATAGACTCTTTACCGGGTTTATTAAAAGTACACTTAGCAGGGACATCTGATTTTGTACGACCATTACATGCCCTAATTGAGAATTTTAAAGTTAGGGCCGTGATCTGGACAACCAAGGGCGTCCATGACCTAGGTGGATTTCCCACAACTGGGGGTATTGTCCAATAGTCATCCTCCTCCTGTATATCTTCATCTATCAGACCCGAAGGGGCTCAAAATGACAGTTTAAATCTTCCCCTATTAGGAGGATAGGGCCCTGGGGGATAGTATTTAAAAATATCGAAAGCTAGTCAATGGTGATCGACTCCGCTGTAATGTTCACCGGTCTGGAATAGACATTGATCAAGGTAAGCCGGACATCATTTGGCCAAAGTAAAATCACACACCGCACATCGGGGGATGCCGTGTCCACAACAGTCGCCTTGCAGCCAAGATGAGTACGGACCCAGAAAGTCAAGCCCCCAGATGGTCTACCCCGCCCCCCCCCCACCTAGCTGGGATCGAAAATGAGGCAAAACCACTCCGATAGTGTGCATCACTTGCCCAGGTTTCTTGGAAGAGACATATATCATTCTTGTCTATAAACTGGCCTCATTCGGGGCACATTAGTTTGTTGCCAATGCCAGCTATATTCCAAGATATAATTTTCAACTGTGAAAGGGAAGATAGGACTTCTAAAATTGGGTCCACAATATCTTCGATAGTGTTTTGGTTTGCGACCCGCGAGCCGTTCGCATTAGTCATGGTCAGTTGAGCTAGCGGTAAGTTAACATGGGAAGATCTAGATAATATACTTTTGGCTACACCCAACCCGTCTGACCCCTCCTTAGTCGCTACTGTAGTTCTGGGTTCAATGCGAGAGATTTTTGTCCTATCCCTAGCAGCAACAATCGGCTGGCCCACTGGATTAGAATTAGTAGTTAGTCAATCTATCTCACTCAAACATCTAAACCCATTATAGTCCCTCGGGTACAGAGTGGTAATTAGGGGGTGATGAATATTCATGGGCCTTCTGAAGCGGCTTCTGTGGCCCACCCTCATCCACCCTGATTCCTGGGCCTCAACATAATGGCTACTAAGTGGTGGATAGAAGAAGGCCAGTGGCAGAGTCCGAATCAAGGATTCTTCCTCCATGTGAAGACAGCTTAGAATAAAGGAGACTGCACCAGCATCCCTTAGATTTACAATAACACAATCTCCACTAATACTCTTCTTTGATAGTCCCCCCCATTGGACCCTTCGGACCATCAGAATTTCACCAGAGAATTTTGGAGGAAGAGGTCTATACTTATTTAACCAACTTACTACTTTATTCTTGAGTGACGCAAAAGTTTCTTCTTTTGCTTCAGCGAGTTTGAGAACTTGCGCTAGAACAACAACCAATGGCGCTGCTTCCGGAGGGAGATTTAATATTTGTTCCTTCCCCGGGCTAGAGGCCTCCTGAGTTTCTTGCTCTACGCCCAATTTGGGCTTGTCGACGACCTCACTAAAGGAGGAGGGGACAGGAAGGTTACTCACTATTGCAGCCGCCTGTGAATGCAGAGGGGGATTTGCTGGAGTTGGAACAACTGGTGGGAGGATAAGATTAGGTAACCTCTCAGATAATACAGTGTCAACCCTCCCCTTCCCGTAAATGATGGAATACGTTGGTGTTCGGACCTAGGCTCAATTGCCCTTTCCATGTTTGCCAGCCTAGAATCTATTTGGTCAAGTCTGGCAAGAAGGGGATTCAATAGAGATTTCAAGAGACCCTCAAAATCGTACTTTTGAGGATCAGCCCTTACCCGGGTATTACCGCTGTTGACAATGGTAGGAGAATGATCTACCAGGGCGGTCTGAGTGGAATGAAAGACCGGTAGAGGTGCAGGGTCATTTGCTGCAGAAGAAATCACATTAGAATTAACCCCTCGAGGGGAGTCTAGAAAAGATGTAGCCACAGGTGCCCTTTGTTTTTTACTTCCCTCAGCAAGTGGTCCCCTTTTTCTTTTTGGCACAGCCCCCTCCCTATTGGCTCATAAATGCTTGCGGCTGGGTTTGAGTCCTCCGTCAGGCGTTTGGTTAGACACAGGGAGATGATTTGGGCCATTAAAGGATAAAGGGGGGACAATATTTTCACCAGAAGCACGCGCGGGGACTGAAGGGGTATTTACCTCTAAACGGTCACTAAGCAATACTGGTTTAGGAAGCATATTTTGCCTATCAGGTGTTCTTGCATTGGCTATGTGACCAAGTGACGATTTTTTGGCATTGTCAATGCCTTGCGAGAGCCGCCTATCCAAAATAGTTATCTCATTAGAAATTAGGGAGTTGGCTCTAAGCAAAAAACAATCCAAGGTGCCCGACATTGATACACTAGACGAGAGAGATTTACTTCTAGTCTCCCTAGTCGACATTTTGCATATATGTGAAATAAATAAATAAACCGCAAGGGTAACAAACTCTAGACAGGGGGAACAGTAAACATACGAGCAACCAGATGAAAGAGAAATGGCCCGGTCCGGTCTTAGACGGTCTGTAATGGGCTAGAACGGGCCCGCCCTTGGCCCGGGCTTCGCCCGCGCTGCGTCCCGCGCTGCATGACTACACACACAAGTTTTTATCGCTGTGCGGGAGGGCGGAGTCACAAAGGAAGAGGCAGCAGGTGAGAGATGGAGGGCTGCTGGACCTCACAGTCCTGTGGGCAAACTCCCTCGAAGGCAACAACAGGCTCCCGAACGGCTCCCGCGAAGCGGGGGCCGTGAGGCGTTATGTAGCGTCCTTAGGAAGGAGGCGGAGTCACAAAGGAAGTGGCAGCAGGTGAGAGATGGAGGGCTGCTGGACATCGCAGTCCTGTGGGCAAACTCCCTCGAAGGCAACAACAGGCTCCCGAACGGCTTCCGCGAAGCGGGGGCCGTGAGGCGTTATGTAGCGTCCTTAGGAAGGAGGCGGAGTCACAAAGGAAGAGACAGCAGGTGAGAGATGGAGGGCTGCTGGACCTCGCAGTCCTGTGGGCAAACTCCCTCGAAGGCAACAACAGGCTCCCGAACGGCTCCCGCGAAGCGGGGGCTGTGAGGCGTTATGTAGCGTCCTTAGGAAGGAGGCGGAGTCACAAAGGAAGAGGCAGCAGGTGAGAGATGGAGGGCTGCTGGACCTCGCAGTCCTGTGGGCAAACTCCCTCGAAGGCAACAACAGGCTCCCGATCGGCTCCCGCGAAGCGGTGGCCGTGAGGCGTTATGTAGCGTCCTCAGGAAGGAGGCGGAGTCACAAAGGAAGAGGCAGCAGGTGAGAGATGGAGGGCTGCTGGACCTCGCAGTCCTGTGGGCAAACTCCCTCGAAGGCAACAACAGGCTCCTATTATCAATGACGGGTCAACCAATAAAAAAAGCTGCGGTAACGCTATTATCGCCGGAATTTAACACCTGCTTCAAACTTGACTATGCTATATTTACAATGGGAGGTGTATTGACATATTAAGTCCACACTCCCCTCTCAGCAAGGTTTTCAATAGCGCACTAACATTATCGCTGCTTTTCTCACACAAATGCCGATTTTCACCGTCTATTGCTGGAGTGTACATCGCCATTGTGCAAAGCGTTGCTAATACACCGCTAACACAGTGATGCACTCCAGCGATAGACGGCGATAATGAAAATCGCGGTAAGCGCAATTTGCGATAATTATCGCATGTCCTTGATAAAATGCCCCTAAAGATAAGCTGAAGGTCGGCTGAAAATTAGTGCACAACACTACATGACAAGAGTACAAGTGGAAATTCCCAACAGGAACTGCTGAAAATGTTAGCAGGTTGAAGTTATTCTGGCATCTGGTTAGATGCTGTAACCAATGACTAGCTAGTATATATTATAAAACTGACTTCTGAGGACCAACCCGTTATAACCTGATGAAGACTCAGAAGAAGAAAGTTCTTGCTGGATGTACTTGTGGAGAGGACTGTGGTGTAAGTGATATGG
Organism: Triturus cristatus; assembly: GCF_964204655.1. Classification (NCBI taxonomy): domain Eukaryota; kingdom Metazoa; phylum Chordata; class Amphibia; order Caudata; family Salamandridae; genus Triturus; species Triturus cristatus. The sequence continues at coordinate 165,633,894 of NC_140585.1, forward strand.
AATGAAAGTGCTCTCTACAGTCATTTAGCTGACTTTATGTCAGCATTAAGGAGGGGAAAGCCTTCAGCAGGGCTTTTATTGCCTAGAAGAACCAACTGACCAGTGAGGGGTGACTGAACTGGATCCTGCTGGAGCCCATGTTGGACTGGGACATGGCCCCTAAATGACCCCCTTGAAAGTCTGGTATATGTGGGATTGTGATTCTCAGTCATGGGTCAGCATCATCGTACGTCTTGCTCTACATATTGAAACACCCACCTTGACAGTACGCCCAACCATTGTAAACTAGACAAGTTTTCACCTGTCCCAAACCATATAAAGCTGTTTGTTATAAAAACCTCAACAACAGATGTGGGGATGGAAGTAGAGAGCTGATAATGTATCTAGTCTAGCACAGGAAATTACTACAACTACTTTGAAAAATCAAAGTCTTGCAAGAGCAGGGTTTAGCTCGATGACCTTTCTTGAAATTGAGGTTTCTGGATAAGAGGTTTGTCATCTCACTTCCCTAAAGCAGCTTACCACTGGGTCCCCCCAGCTTCCTGTGAGTACTCCAGCTTCCTGTGAGTACTCCAGTCTTTATCAAATTCCAGGTGCTTCAGTAACTGTCTAATGTCAGACCTACAGATAAGAATAAAAAGCAAAGACAAGAGTGAAGATATAAAGGTAATTAAAGGTTGTGCTCAGATGTCTAGCAGGGATACTTTCCATAGAGAAAGTTTAATGAACCTTGCTCCACATGTGAATGAGCTTGTTTGTTATCTAAAAACACAGGGATACATTTTAAATGTGTTACTTTGAAACTTAAACACTTACACATAAAAGAGGAAAGATAAAGGGATTGCTTGACACACTAATGTGCACGATATTAAAATCTGAATATTTGACTCGAGAATAACCTTCAAAAGTATTCCAGTTATTGATATTATCACCTAAACAGCAGGGCTGAGCAGGATGCTTTGAGATTATCCTTAACTTAATTTTTATTTCATATGACCTTTGCAACCTTCTAATATCTATGTGTAAAATGATACAACAAGAACTGCTTGCATTTTTAATGAATACTGTTTTTTATTTACTATTCCTCATCTCTATTTGGGATTAGCAGGTGTTTGTGTGTGTGAGCGTGTGTGTGTGATTAATGCGGACCAGTGCACTTCCTTACATTAATCTATTTCATAAGTGCAAAGATAGTCCAAATGCCCCCACAAGCGGCACCAGCTGCTACAACCCAGTAAGGAGCATGCCTCAGAGCACATCGACAGTGACTAGCCGAAATCCAGCCTTCTCCCATTGTCCTGCTCCCTGTCGCATCACCCTCTGCTCATCCATTAGAGGAGGGATGGACAAAAAAGCCCGCACAGCTCAGGGATCCACTGATTGGCTCCTCTCTACAAACACCTCCTCAATTGTAAGGGCATTTTGCGATGCAGCGCGCGCAAAGGAATTCGTTTTATTTATTTAAATGTGTACTTACCTCCGTTCATCCATATTCCGGTGTTTATATTCCCCCACCCTGCCCCTCCCCCGCCCCACGGAACTCCCTCCACGGACCGCTACTGCTACATGACATGTCAAATGACGCTATTGATGAAATCCTTTATGAAGTCTCAAAATCCAGGGCACGTCATAGTTAGCTCAGTAAACTGTAACTGGTGAATGTAATCTTTAATATGTTATTTCAACACCTAACTATGACATCACTTTAGCCTTAGCTTTTTCAGTGAATACACACAGATGCAAACCACATATACACGTGTTACCATCCTTGTGGGGAGTATGTGTGGTACCTGCCTTGTGGGGACTAACCATTCCCAATGTTTTTAAAATATACTAGTACCAGAAAAATGTTAAGAAAAGATTCATGATACAGGATCCTGCTTCAAATTTGCATTTAATCGTGCACACAGAACCATCCTTGTGGGGACTTAAAAGTGTGCTACCATCCTTGTGAGAACCTACTCATCTGTGATTGAATGCAGGCAAAGGCACATGACTAAGTGTTTATCTTACTAACAATGTGCACAAATAAAATCATACATTTTTTACATATGAACTACTCCACATGTCCTAATGCGAACACAAAACATGAATTATGCAGAACATATAATATTTTATGATCACAGAAAAGCACTTAAAACTGTATTTCACCAATTGCTTAGTGCTCAAAATCTTTGTAGGTGAGGGAACTAAAGCATGACGAAATTAACAAATGGAATCCAGCAATACGGCCAAGTGGAGCCCAGAGTTTGCATATTTGCTTACATATTTGTCACAGTTGCTATTAGACCACATCTTCTTAGGAATGCATGTAATGCTTAGAGAGGAATTGTGTGGTATGTAATTACTACATTAGGATATTGTGTGATGATTGCACAGAGGTGGTGTGTTATGTTTTGTTATGTTATTTAATTTTATATAGCGCACGAACCACCGGGAGGCATCTCGGCGCTTACCTAGCGAAATGAGGAAGGAGTCCGGACACATTAAATGAGTATATTAAAACAGAAACGTTTTCAGTATTTTCCTAAAAGCAAAGTACGAAGTACATTTTCGCAGAGCACCGGGGAGCTGGTTCCAGTATCAGGGGGCGAGCTACGAAAAAGCTCTCCGCCCCCGCGCGACTTAGACGGATACGGGGAACCTTTAGGAGGGCCAAAGAGTTGGATCCTAGGTTGCAGCCCGAAACCTGCTTTATACATTACTTCTGCAAGTAAAGGGGGCCTTTGCCATTCACGGCATTAAAAGTAAGGCAACAAATCTTAAAGAAGGATCGCTTCTTTATTGGTAGCCAATGCAGCTGTTTCAGAAAAGGAGCCGAGGAAGAGCCTGGGGGACGATTTAAGATCATCCTAGCCATGGTATTTTGGATAACCTGCAATTTGGCAAGTAATGTCTCGCCCACTTCCGCCAACATTGCATTCCCATAATCTAGGTGACTCATCACCATCGCTTGGACCAAAGTTCTCCGATGATCATTTGGCAAATAGAGGAGTATCCTACGTAGGAGGCGAAGGCTGTAGTAGCAGGAACTGATGGTGGCCGCCACTGATCCTTCATAGTTAGTGTTGAATCCAGTTTTAGTCTGAGATTTTTCACAGCTTGGGCTGGGATGGGAGCACTTCCCAGCTGGTCAGGCCACCACTCTTGTGTCCAGATGGTTGACGCTTTGCCCATAAGCATAATCTTGGTCTTCCTGGGATTCAATTGGAGACAGTTCTCTGTCATCCATTTTGAAATTGCAAGCATGCCTGCTGCAAATCGGGTTTTCTCATCCTCCAGATCGGAACCGATTGGAAACATCAGCTGAGTGTCATCAGCATAAGAGATTGTTTCGAATCCAAATGGTTCAACAATGTTTGCTAGGGGGGCCATATAAATATTAAATAATATAGGACTTTGGCAAGAACCCTGTGGGACGCCCTTGTTGAAGCAGGATTTCTGCGAGAGGTAAGGTCCTAGCATGGTCCTTTGTCATCTATCGGACAGGAAGTTTCTCAGCCACTTCAAGGCTGAGCCTCGAATACCACATAGATATAGTCTCTCTCCGCAAGCAAAGTATGAGAGATGGTATCGAATGCCACAGAGAGGTCTAGGAGGATCAAAACTAAAGATCCCCCGCCATCTATTACCTGCCTCAAAGAGTCAGTAACTGCAAGCATGGTCATCTCAGTACTGAAACCTGGCCGAAATCCCGACTGAGAGGGGTCTAAGATTTTATTGAACTCGAGAAATGCACTCAGCTGTCTATTTATAATGGTTTCCAGGTGCTTAGCCAACAAGGGTAACAGAGATATGGGTCGATAGTTGTTAAGCACCTGGGGGTCAGTTGTAGGTTTCTTCAATATGGGTTGAACATCCGCCTCTTTCCAGGCAGTAGGAATAATGCCAGATTGGATCGAGTTATTATAAATCTTGAGAATTTCTGGGGCGCAACTGGGGGATAGAAGCGCCATGGATTTTGGAGGGCATAGATCGCCTGGCAAACCAGATTTTGATGTTGATAATAATTTAGAGACTTCGTCAAGCGTGGTTAATTCGAACTGGTCCAAAGTATTCAGAGATGGAGTTACAAGTGCATCATGTTCGAATAGAGACGCCAATTTATGGGGTTCGCTAGTGGGAAAATTCACATAGATTGACATGATTTTTTGGCTAGAGCATCTCAAAGTTCTTGTGATTCATCCGGAGTTTGTCTGCAGGCTCGGGGTGATACGAAATCTTTAACTATATTAAAGAGGGCTTTGGCGGAATTATTAGCCTGGTCGATTTGGCCCATGATATAGGTACGCCTAGCAGTTTTTATATTCTGATGATAGCCAGCCAGAGCTATTTTATAAGCTTGTCTTTCCAGTGGGTCTTTACTACCTCTCCATCGTCTCTCCAGAGTCTTACATTTTGTTTTATCATTTTTTAGCTAGGGTGTAAACCAAGGTGCAGAATGTCGCCTCTGGGCAGAGCTATATTGGCATTGGGGAAATATGCGATCCAAGGCAATACCTAGATCAGAATTGAAACCCTCCAACATTTTAGATACATCAGGGTCATCAGACCCAGACTCTTGTGGGCGAGGGTGGAAAGCCTCACTGAAGGATTCCAAAGATAGTTTGTTCCAGGGTCTGCATAATACCTTCTGTTTCCGTTCCCTAAATTGGGTAGAAATCAGGGTAGACGGGGGTTGGTAGGTGAACATGACCAAAAAATGGTCAGTCCAATTTAAAGCATATGGGGGATAGCTGCTCAGGTGAACCATGTTAGTAAAAATTAAATCAAGAGCATGGCCTGCACGATGGGTAGAGCCCAGCACCCTTTGAGAGAGACCAATTAAGCTAAGACTGGGTATAAGCTTACTGACTTCTGGATTGTCAAGATCTTTGCCATGAAAATTAAAGTCACCCAGCAAAATAAATTTGCTGGAGGCGAGGACCTGCATGGCAATTTGTTCAATAAGATAGGTGGAGAAATTAGCTCTCGGGCCTGGAGGGCGATAGATTAAGCACCATTCCAGCTATCCGTGGGAGATATAGTGATTTTAAAAATGCCCAGTTCCAATCTGTCGTTACCCAAAGTGGAAATCCATTGCACCTTCAGGTGGTGCTTAAAGGCGATGGCAATGTCACCTCCGGCCTTCACACAGTTACCGAGTCCCTCCACCGGTCAGCACCTAATCGGCTGAAACGGTAAGTGGGTGTGAGTGGGTATGTCAGAAAAGAGCACCAGGATCATGGCAGCAAGTGCACGCTAACAACAGGTATCACACGCTATCATTGCACTTGAAAGAAAGGTTAAAATGGTTAAAAAGATTCCCGGCTTTCTGCCTCAGGAATCGCTAGGGCAGACGCGTCAATTTACCCCCAAGAGGGCGCCCTCCACAGTTACCGAGTCCCTCCACCGGTCAGCACCTAATCAGCTGAAACGGTAAGTGGGTGTGAGTGGGTATGTCAGAAAAGAGCACCCGGATCGTGGCTGCAAGTGCACGCTAACAACAGGTATCACACGCTATCACTGCACTTGAAAGAAAGGTTAAAATGGTTAAAAAGATTAACGGCTTTCCGCCTCAGGAATCGCTAGGGTGTGTGATCACACTAACACCATGGTCTCTACAGAGGCAGTGTCTATAGCCATGACGAAAGTATCCACAGAGTTATAGTTTTAGGATGATTTTATTCAAGTTCCCACAGAAATAGGGTATGTTTATTGGGATGTTCAAGTACCCACAGAGATAGCTTGTGATGATGATTGTATTCAAGTCCCTGTTGAAATAAAGTGTAAAGACAATGCTCTAGGCCCCTGCCCAGAGTTTGAAGATATTGATGTTTAAGTCCAAACAGAGACTGTGTATTATGGGAATTTTGTAATTTCCCCCAGAGATGGTGTGTTAGTATAGTGATGTTCGAGACCCCACAAAGATAGAGTGTGATTATAAAGATTTTCAAGTCCCCACAAGGATGTTGTGTTATAGTGATATTCAAGTCCCCACAATGATAATATTGATTATAGTTATATTAAAGTCCCCACAATGATAGTGTGTGATTATAGTCATGTTCAAGTCTCCACAAATACAGTGTATTATTATAATGATGTTCAAGTCCCCACAAAGATAGTGTGTAATTATAGTGATGTTTAAGTCCCTATTATGATAGTCTTTGATTACACTGATGCTCATATCCCCACAAATATAGTGAGTTATTATAATGACGTTCAAGTCCCCGCAAAGATAGTGTTTGGTTATTGGTATATGCAAGTTCTTAGAAATATGGAATGTGAAGATAATCTAGTTCAAGATCCCTCTGAAATCGTGTAAAAAGACAATGTTCAAGTTTCCACTCAGTTAGTGTGTTATAGTGATGTTCATGATCCCACAGGGATAGTGGGTGAAGATGATTATGATCAAGGCCCACTGAAATAGTGAGTAAAGTTAATATTAAAGTCCCACACACTGTGTGAAGATAATACATTCAAATTCAAATAGAAATCGTATGTGAATATAGGCATTTTCAAGCCTCTACATTGATGGTGTGTGATATTAATAATGTTTACGTTTTCACAGAAATGGTGTGTGAAGGTATTCATATTCAAGTCCCCACAAAGACAGTGTGTTATTATAGTTATGATCTTCAAGTCCCAACAAAGATACTGTTTTATTAGAGTAATGTTCAAGTCCCCATGGAGATAGTGCATGGTTATTGTGATGCTTAAGTCCTCACAAAGTGTGCAAATATAATCTTGTTCAAGGCCCCACTAAAATTGCGTGAAAACCATGTTAAAGGCCAAACAGAGGTAGTATATGATTATAGGAACTTTCAGTTGCCCACAGATATGATGTCTGAAGACAGTCATGTTCAAGTCCCCACAATGATGGCGTGTAACTAAGTGATGTTAAAGTCCTCACAGAGATTGTGTGTGGTTATAGAGATGTGTAAGTCCCCAAAACATAGTGTGTAGGTATATGGATTTTCAAGTCCCCATAGTGATAGTGTTTGAAGGAAACTGAAATAAGATGTAAAGTTAGTTTTGTTCAAGTCAACACCTACATAGTGTTTAAAGACAGTGTTCAAGTACCCACTCAGACAGTGTGTGAAAATAATATTCAAGTCTCCAGACAGCTAGTGTGTCACGATAATGATGTTCAAGTCCAGAGATAATGTCTGATTATAGGCTTGTTCATGTCTCCCCATGTCTGTTAATGTGCGATTATATTAGTGTTTTTCAATTCACCACAGACATACAGTAAGACAATAGGGATGTTCAAGTCCCACAAAAACAGTGTGGGAGGTAACGAGCCATTATCCTGCTGTCTTTACGACCCAGGACCTTACAACACATTTCTTTATCATGCATTTAGGTATTTGTTTTAAATGTCATGATAATTATGTAATGTAAAAAAGGACATTCAAGAGTTATGAGATTTGTAAGGGCTCAGCGTAGAAAGGATCCTAATGGAGGTTTTAGGGTTCAGAGGTGGATAAGGGTACGGGGTAGTTGAGGTTTTCACGTGTTTTTAGGGGCCAGGCATGGGTAAGCGTATCAGTAGTAAGTGTTTTAATGATTTTTAGGGTTTAGGGATGAGTAAGGGAAATAAGGGTTTTGTAGAGTTCATCGATGGTAAGGGTACTGGGTAGTAAGAGATTTTCACAAGGATTGTAGATTTCAGGGATTGGTAAGGGTTAATGAGGGGTTTTTAGTGTTCAGGAATGGCAGAGAGAATGAGCCAGCAGAGGTTATTAGTGTTTAGGAATCCGTATGGGGTAGTAAGGCTTGTAAAATAGTTTTTAGGATTCAGGGATGAGCAATGCTGTGGGGTAGTAGCGGGTTTGAGGATTTTTTTAGGGTTCAGGAATGAATAAGGGTATGAAAGCATAAGTGGTTTTTATGGTTGAGGGATGGGTAAGGTTACAGGTTATAAGTATTTGCAGAGTTTGGGGACTCGTAAGTATATGGGGTAGTATGATGTAGTAAGGATTTTATGTTTTGTTAAGGTTTAGGGATGGGTGTCAGAAATTGAATTTCTGGTTGGCAGAAGTCTGCACCCAGTCAAAGCAGGAACCGCAAGCCTAGTATGGGTAAGTCACAAACACCTGAAAGTAACCATCCTCACCCTCCGGTAGCTTGGTACAAAGAAGTCAGGCTTAACGTAAGAGGCAATGTGTAAAGTATTTGTGCAAAACTTCAAACAGTAAAACAGTGACAACACCACACAAAAAGATACCACACCTAGTTTGATAAATAGTGTTTAATTTATCGAACACAACAAGACCAAAACACCAAATATCCAATAAGTATAACCAAAGTTATGAAGTTTTAAAGAAAAAACTGAAATGTAGTGTTTGAAAGCATAAAGCGCCAACCAGTTTTATCTGGTCATGCTAGATCAGATCAAATCCAAAAGTTCAGGCTACCCACAATGGAGCACGGGTTGGATCCATGTACCAAACTCGGCCCACTGAAACACTGCCTTGGTTTACGGCTGTATTAAGGACGATATGCAAGGAGCAAAGGAGGTGATGCGTCTGCGTTGATCCTTCGGATGTAGGCGATACATCAACTCCAAGCCGCGCAAAGTCAGAGATGCATCGGGAATGGAGACAATGTGTCGTACCTTCAGCGATGCAATGTCCTTGATCCTTGTCGCAGCGGCAATGCTTCGCTGAGGAGGCAGTGTCCTCGATTCTCTGAGCAGCATTGATGCATAGGCATCAATGCAGATGCGCTGGTTCCAAGCAGCGCAATGGAGGCATGCGTGGATTTTGGTAGTTGCAGCACTTTATTCCCACTTCCAAAGGGTCCAGAATGGAATTGGCACCACTTGGCAGGGCAAGACTCTCAGACAGCAGAGTCTCTGTGCTGTAGCAGGTGAGTTGGAAGTCTTTTATATCCCTGTGACTTCAATCAGAAGGCAATCTGGGTAGACCTTGGAACCATTTTGGTTCTGGGTTGGACAGATGCAGGTCCAGTCCTTCTCTCTCCCGGGCAAGTGTCAGCAGGCTGCACAGCAGAGCAAGAGTCCAGCAGAATAGCACTCCAGCAGAGTGGCAGTCTTTTTAGCAGCACATCAGTCCTTCTTCCTGGCAGAGTATCCCCAGGTCCAGAAGTGTACTGAGTTGGTGGTGTCATGCATCCAAAACTTATACTTAGTTGTGCCTTTGAAGTGAAGAGGCTTCAAAGAGAGTCTTTTGAAGTGCACAAAGTCCCTGCCCTTCCTGCCCTGGCTCCAGGCTCACTACAGAGATGTGTGTAGCCCTTTCTATGGAGACAAAACATAGCCTTTTCAGGTGTAAGTGTCAGCTCCTTCCTTCCATTGAGCCCATGATAGCCCATCAGGATGTGGATCGCCCCTCAGTCACACCTAAGCTCCTGTTGTGTGAGGCTGTCTAGAGGGAATGCACAAAGTCCAGCTGTCACCCAACCCAGACATGTATTCAAAGGCAGGCTGAAAGCACCAAATGGTTAAAATAAGAAACTGCCAACTTTCTAAAAGTGGCATTTTCAGAATGACAACTTAAAATCTAAATTCACCATATGTTAGGATATTACATTGCAATTCCAGAGACACCAAACTTTAGGACCCCATTTCTTCCCAATTGGAAATTACACTTTTAGGATGTTATAAGGTAATCCCAGTGTTAACCTATAGGAGAGATAGGCCTTGCAGAAGTAAAAAATGAATTCAAGAGTTTTTCACTACTAGGCCATATAAAACTTAAAAGTAAACCTGGGCGGAGTTCGCAGAGTTCCGCGTAGCGGAACTCAGCAAGTGAAAAACAACTCCACCAAGCTTCGCAGAGTTCTGAGAGCAACGGAGTGGGTTACCTAGGGCAGTTCGCACGATAATAGTGATCAGGCCCCAGCGCATGTGCTCTGATACCTTAAAGTGTATGTGCCATTGGCTAATCCCTGATTGCCATATTTAACTTATAAATAAGTCCATAGTATATGGCGGGCAGTGTACCCAGGGCTAAGTAGTAGAATACAGCGCTTATTGAGCAACCACTGTAGTAACAACGTGAAAACATGGCGCTATGTCTGCCACTGATGCCTAGTCAGGCAGTTTTTAAAATGCCAATGGAAACAGGAGAGGTAAGTCATCGATATATTAGATGACTTGATGTGCAAGATCACTGGTTCAGGTTGATTTTTAAAAATGAACTTCTGGTCAGGCTGTCAACAGATCGTGCTAGACCCAGGATCTTGATACATCACCATCTTTTTAATGCACCTGGGCCTAACCCAATATAAAAGACTAGATTTTGGGATCTCCAGCATAGTGGAGGTCTTTAATGGCACCATCTGAGATAGAAGATACTCAATGTGAGCAATGACATTTTGGTTTATTTTCCAACCTTCAAAAAACATCATATCCACCTCTGGGTGGATATGGACCTGTGCGTGGAGCACTGTGGCCTGCCTCAGCAGGAGGAGAAATGCGAGTCCCTGAAGATCAGCATTAGTTTCTTTGGTTATCAGTTCTCAATGGTCAGAGAGGCCAAGGTGAGAGATATCCATTCAGCTCCATCTCCATCTTCATTTAAGGAGCTTTCTAGGTATGGCCAGTTACTGTGGCTGTTTTATCAAGAATCTCACAAGCCTTATTGCCCCTCTTTATGAACTGACAAAAGCAACAGTTCCTTTCACTTGGGAGGACAAACACAAAATGCCTTTCCAGAACACCAAAAAGTATATGCCAGTGTAAACTAAGTTGGTGCATTTCAATCCTGAAAGACACTCAGAGCTGGAAGCTGACACCACTGCTACAGTGCTAGGTGCTGGACCCAGTCATATATGGGAGCAAAGCCCTCACATCCACCGAACAACATAACAGCTACAGAAGATCTATTTGTTGGTCTAATATAAACCTGGAACTGAGAACCTGGCTGAATATCTGTCACTACATTTGTGACCTGCACCAGGAGAAGAAGAGAGAAGAATACATGCAACTCAAATTTGAGACCCAACTGCTTTGGTGTCCCTCTATGAGATTGTCAATGCCACAGAAGTGGATAAGTGCCTGTAATCGGCTGAAAGGAAACCCCAAAGGCACTTAAACTACATGCAACCAATGAAATAGTTCAAGCACACTAAATATTTTCATCCATCCACACCGTTCAGCATAAGGATGCCTTATCAGCAGACCCCGGCTGGTGATACCCTGGAGACTGCCCTGGAGAGTGCCCTGGAGACTGCCCATGCAGGTTTTTCACAATTGCACACAGCCTCAAGGCATGGTCAAAACAAAAAGCAGAATCAAGAGTATAGTCTGATTTTTCAGGATGGATGACTGATCAAACTTGTGACATGTGCCAGGCAACTAGGAACTTCGAACCTCCAACACGCATTATGGAAGAGATCCCACGGCGTCACAACGTTAGTGTTGACTTTGGAAGCATGACAAATGTTCTAAACTGAAGATTGTGACCACCACTTCTGCCAGTTAAGTGATTCTAAAGTTCAAAAAGATCATAGGCTAATCCATTAGATCTGGACGGACAGCAGTCCCCTGTTCCGTGGGCAAAAAATAGCAGACTATTTAAAACCACTTTATGTAAGGCATCAAAAGATTACAACATGTTGGCCTTCAGGCAATGGCAAGGCCAAAAGGTTTATGTATACTCTGTCAAACGTGCTTTTAATAGCACATGCATTCAACAAGAATCTAGACTACAGTAAGTACTGGCCAAGCACCAAAATTACCTTGCATGTGCTGCCAATAGACAAAATCCCACAAAATCCAAAGTGGCACCCAGAACTGTCACATAGTAAATGTGCACAGCATTGCTGCAAGAAGCAAAATACTAACACCAGCCGGCTTCAATTAGCAAGAGTGAGGTACTTTTAAATAGGAGATTTGGTGTTAACTAGAGATTGGTTCCAGGGGGGTAAATGGTGTCTGTTTGCCAAAATGCCCAACATAGCGCAAGTGACATCATATTAACTTTAACCCCCTGTTGACATCAAAGGAAGGATGCCACATGACGTTTGACAATGATGCCATCACAGCAAGTGACACCACTACAAATACAATATGTGCAAAACTAAAACATTTCAATAAACCTACAAATGGAGATAAAACCTAGGTCAGTTACCACACAAGAGTTATCTTGGGTGCAGCCACCATATGTCATGCAAAGTCTGGTGAGATCTGGTGACCTTTTAGCACATGGGACATATAAACATGCACTCTGCATAAAGCTGTAGCATAGTCACAAGAAAACAGGTTGCTAAAGCAGCAAAATATATTATATATATTGTCTGCCATGTATCTGTGCGCGTTATAAATATATATAACATAATGTATAAGAAAATAAAAAAAGCCTCTACCTTTACTTGCCAAGACAATAACGCGCATTTTACTGGCCTGGATGAAACTCACATGAGCAAACAGATTTAAGAATGAGGTCCATAATATTCCCTGCATAAAAACCATTGTGCAAATGGGGGATGACTGAAGGAGAGGGCCCTGAAAGCTGAATATTGCTTATGTACCTGTTATGTCCTGTATGTTTTTTGACAGCTCATGTACCTCTGGCTACTTTGTTCAAGTATATTTTTTATTTTATTTTATATAAAGTTCTATATAGCATAAACATGACCCTAGATGCTATCAGAGTGCTTTACAAATGGGCAAGAAGGAGAACCAGGTTGAGAAAACAACAACATATTCGAGAACAGTACAAGATGTACTAATTGACCAGGTCAGGGAGGAGACAACCACGAGGACAAGGACAATAGATCAACAGGAGAATAACAAGTGAGCAATAGACCTAAGTACAGATAATGCTCCATATCAAGACCATGTGATTAGAGTTTCTGGGTTGTAGGTCAGGAATTTGTTCATTAGTAAAGCTTTGACTTCTTTTTTAAATGATGCAGTTGAGGGTTTCAGGGGGCTGGGAGTTCCAGATTCTCAGGGCAATTCCCACGAAGGCTTGGTTGTAGGTTTTCTTTATAGAAAATGTCTGTGGTTTCAAAAATAAGGTGCTGGTGCTTCTAGAGTATCTACAGTGACCAGATAACTCCAGCCTATGTGCAAGGTACCTCAGGGTGTTGAAGTGTAGGGCTTTATGGGTCATTCAAGCACCTTTTAACTGTATCAGTGCCTCATCTGGGAGCCAGTTAAGAGATTTCAAATCAGGAGTGATGTGGTTGTTTCTTTTAGATCCTGTGAAGTCAAATTAGGTTTAGGTAGGCAACAGAGGGTTGCACTTCCATAGTCCAAACTGGAAATCACTAGGGCTTGGACAACTGGTTTGAAGTCACTGAGGGGGAGGAAGATCTTAAGATGTTCATTTGGAAGTTCCCTCCTTTGGTGGCTGTACTGACACAGATACTGTTTAGGGTCACATTTCCATTCCAGAAGGCAGTAGGACCATCTGTTTTTGTGCCTATGAATGTTTTGCTAGTCTACATGTTGCACTAAACATCTGTACTACGTAGCCCTAACTGCACACTAACTGTGGTTAGTGAATGCTAATTATTTGTGTTGTACTACATCAGGTGTTGAAACTCTGATCTCTTTCTAGACTCCTAGAGTCCACCTTAATGCTCAGCGATTCCAGGAATACTTAATAGTCAATGTGTGTGTAGTACAGCAATAGCTAAGGCATGAGACGCAAGTCATAAATAATAGTTAATAACAATATACCTTACCAAGCTTCCATTGAATGTCCTGAGAACTGAATAGGAGGCCTTACATGGGTAAACACAGCTGTGACAATGTATCTAAATACTGAACTCCAAATGTAGTACTTGGCACGATACAGCACTGATAGAATACTTCAGCCATGACCTGTAACACTACTGGGAGCTCACAACTCTACAAATTATTTCACCTGTAGTGATAAAATATGGTTCATGAATGAATGTCAACATTTTAAACAATAGAATTATTGCTGCTGGGTAACCCCTCTATTCCCTGGGGCTACCTCCTTTTGCCATCAAGCCTAAGTACTCGCCCCAGCCCAGTGCCAGTTGTAATGAACTTGGGTGTTTTGCTGGACATCAAACTCACTATGAGTCAGCATATTAGCAAGATGGCACCCACCTGCTTTGGCATACTGAAGTAACTAAGAAAGATAATGTAGTGTCTCCCCACGTTTGCTCAGAGATCCATTTTCCAGTTCCTAGTTATTTATAGGCTTGACCACGGAAAGGTCCTATAGTTGAGAGTAGCAAAATACCTACGTAAGCACTTCCAGATCATTCAAAATGCTGCAGACTCACAAGTTTTCTTCTACCGTCAATTTGTTAAAGACTCTTTACTGGCTACCCATTGAGCAGCACGTGTAATTCAAAGCATTGTGCTAAACATTGGTCCTCTCTATATGAGATCACTGGTATCTTGGTTACTCCCTTGCATGCTTGTTAACCTCCAACCAATTGAGACTGCCCGTAAATCCTAGACTCAAAAAATCCCGCCAAGGAGGCCGAGCATTTCTTTACCTTGGGCCAAGACTGTGGAATAATCTGCCTATAACAATAAAAGAATGTGATTCATTCAAGATGTTCAGGAAACTCTCAAAAACCTGGTTGTTTCCATCCTCAAACGCTTCTTAAATTCCACTTTTTGATGACCTCACATTGGAGTGACCGCTTTACCTTATCAGCTCAGCGCTGGAAAACCTTATGTAGATAGCTGTGCACTCTACAAAATATGCATAATAATAATAATAAATTGGGGCAGATGTCCCGGTTCATAAAGCGACCTTGCTACAAATATTAGTCTCTTGGGGCACATTTTGCATGTGCTCCAAAAGGCGATAAGTGTCGCAACTGCAATACAGTGTGAAGAGGGGCGACCTGTGGCATACCATTTCCAGGTTTGCAGATACGTAAGTAAGTAAGTAATAGTTTATTAGCATAGTTAATTAAAACCATTGCAATTCATCCTTAAAAAAATAAATAATAAAAAACACTAATGTGTACACAATACATTATTCATCACTTAATAAAATTACATTCACGTAGTAACTGTATTTTTAATTCCTTTTAAAAGTTCATAAGATTTTATATGTTGATAGAGTTAAAATAGTAAACCTATTGTTCTAAACGTCCTCTGTGTTTTATGGCAAGGGGACAAATTCCAGTATTTACTCTTCTTCCACCTTCCATAATTGATACAATGTAAATAGGGATCTGCTTAATTTAAGAGCCTCTAAGAATATGACGGTAGGTCAATTTTCTGCATCTTTGTTTCTACCACCTTCAAAAACTTCACCAGGCTACAGTTCAACTGCGGGTCACTAGGTGTAAAACAGGCAAGAACTGCCTGTCTTCGTGAGCGTATTCCACGGTGGTTGAAGTGGTATTTCAGTAACCGTTTCCTTTCCTCCAACAGCTTCTCGCAGGAGCACAACAAATGTTCCATGTCTTCAGACGTCTTGCCACATAGGCGACAGAGGGAGCCCCCATTAACCCTCAGCCACTGCGGAAAGTGGCGTGTGCATGGTAACACGCCTAGTATGTATTTGAGGAACTTCAATTTTATATGACGTGAGTAGCCGAGGTCAAGGTAACTCTGGTGGCCTTGTTTGGAGTAGGAGTTTAGGATGATCCACCCATGTGACCTCTTTGCAACACACGCATTATCTTCAATCCATGAAAGATGTTTTATTGTTCTCTTTACTATTCTTTTGATCGTAGTGTGATTGGTAGGGGTATTCCACAGCTCCTGTAACCCTAGATTCACTAGGCTGCTTTTCAAGTATTTGGCAGCTGGCGATGCCGGATACCGTTCTAATTCTGACCATAAGTAGCTGTTTAGGGTTCCTTCATTTGCCTTACGGACTTTATCCCAAGTCATTATATATGCACCTTGTCTTGCCAAAGACTGCTTCTGTCCTCCAAATTCCAGCCTGAGTTGGGCCGGAGAGGTTTGATTTGGCAAGCTGAATATGGTTCTGTATGCTGATGCCACAGTTCTATCTAGGGTCGCCGCATCCCTACCTCTCTGTACTTCGCTCCCATAAGTAATTGTGGGCAGCAGTTTAGCTCTTATAACTTGTGCCAGGGGCAAGAGAGAGGGACTGGTGAGCTTACCGTTTAATTTTTTTAACAAAATAGATATCGCAATGCCTTTTCCTTGAATGCTTGCTTTCTGAATGGGCCACTTGATCTTCTTGAATATCTCTGTAAATTTTAAAGCAACATTTTAAAACAGCGATTCAAAAAAGTAGTAGGGGTGGGGTCTTTCAGTGCCCAGTAACCAGAGACGATCCAATGAAGACCCCACTTATCCTTGCACAAGCCCCTGTTGACATCACCAGTGAACTTTACGTAACATGGTAATGAGATGTGCGCAATGCTCTATTGCAGCAAAGTCCGTGAGGTCACTGGCGACTGTAGCATAAACTTAATCCACTCTCTTTTGTGATCGACACAGGGCATTATTGACCTACGGTCTGCATTATTGCATCCCAAGGCTAAACCATGACCAGCCTTTTTACACCAATGTTCATTTCTAACCTAACTGCATGATTGTCATGTTTGGAAACTATGTATGCACTAAGAGTTTCACTCATTAGGTGTTGTTCATATGTTCAAATGCAAACTTGTACTTTCAATGAGGAGCATACTTACAAAAAAAGTGGTACAACAGAGTGCAGCAAACAAAGTTCTGTGCTGTGTTGCATCACCAAGAGAGAGTAGAACTGCACCATATCTTCAAAGGAATTACACAGTTCTCTTCTCGTTATGCACTGGCACACTGTGGGCTGTTTTATGCCAACACTGCCACCCTTGAGTCATAGTGCCAGGATGTCTGCATTGTTGTAAGGATTGTTTTTGTACAGGAAGAAGAACCTTCCTGTAGAAATGCTATGTTTTGAGGCTATTTCCTCATTCTATGTGTGCGGCATAATGAAGATTATAGACAAGAGGAAAGCAATAAAGATTTTTCTCCTGTTATACCACCCTAAAGTAGACACATGATGTTTACGTAAATCCATGTCTACTAGTGCTAATAGATATGGATTTGTGTTAGAACCAAGGGGTGGTTGCATGGGAATGTCCATGCACCACCCATGCAAAACCTCCCTGACTCAAAGCAAAGCAAAGCAAGGCAGCGCACCGCGCTGCGTAGTTTTACCTTTTTGTGTTTTTAACAAAGCAACACAAATAGCACCTGGTGTTGCTTTGTAAAAGGCAAAAAGAATTTAGTGTGTGGTCTGCGTTAAAAAATGTAATGGATCCCCAATGCTCAACCTTTGTAAATCCGGTCCCATATGTTTTGAGGTCCTTAGATTCTGTCTGGAGGAAATTGCCCCGCATAGTAATAATATACCGCTGCCTGCGCTGTACCTGCTGATGGATTAAGGGGGAGTTGGTGCATCTCTGTTCAGCCATATTACACTGACGATTACAAACAAACACTTATGTTATATGTCTCTTAGCTTACCTTCTGCTTGTCTTATTTTATTGCACCTGTTGAAGGTTTTGCCTCACTTGTGGAGAGGCGAGAACAACCCGCCGGGTGTCTGCTAACGAAGACCTTTTACAATATGTACAAACCCTGGTGTGGGGTGCATAGAAAACAATCATAGAGTGCATAATGCAGACAGTCCTCTGGAGCATAGGAGTTATCTGACATCATGGCTCCATCGCTTTTCTCACTCAGCCGCTAGGCGCTGTGGGTTTGCTGAAGCCCTTTTCAGGTGGTCATGGCTGGTACTTGCAAAGATATGTCTTTCACTTTCTATGTCATGCATATGCCACTTTCTCCCAGGCTTCCTCGCACCTGCCAGGGTGAATTTGGAAATGAGATAATATATACCCCATCGAAGCAATATCTAATGAATGTCTAGCGCTGGGATTCATACGTCTCGAAGGAGCTACACAAATGAGTTAGAAGCTTTATGTCCTTCGAGAATTGAAAATGTTGACAATTGGCAAACACATGTGCTAACTGCTAACAGCCTGTCAGGCAGAAATGCAGAAGGGACTGGCTTCATCACTCAGAGGCGAATTCTGACAAAACGAAGCTGTGTCCATTCTGAGAAATGTTGAATTATTTTTATAGGGTTCTGCAATGAAGGTGTGATCCTTTTCTTTATCAAAAACAAAGAAGGAGAGATAATGTCTGTCTGTATGATTGAGGCTGTTTTTTGTATGTATGCATTTTTATACATATTTACGTACATCTGTCAATAAACAAGCTCCTAAGTAAAGATATACATACCTGAGTAACATAGGATGAGTTGGAATCACAGGTAGTAAGTGGACCTGGACTCTTTAAGATAAGGATGCAACTCGTCAGGCTTAATAGGATTGAATACCTGGGTAATCAGTGGAGTACGTAGATATATGTTGAGATCAACTAGGTAGTCCATAACTCTTTACCTTTCGTTTGTTTCTTTCAGCGCCTACACTTTTGCCTAAGTTGCACTTTTTCAAGGGACTGGGTAAACCCACTCACTACCTGACTACCTGTACCTGTGTCAGCCACAAATCACTGACACATTATTTATTGAATCAAAATATGTATGGAACTCCCGTTTCACACTGTGGATTTGTAAGGGTTGCAACACCCACTCATGAGCCAGAAATATGTTTCTGACTCTTAAAGTGGTTTTTGTACATTCGAAAAGAAACTTCGATGTCAGTAGAAAATACAATACCACTTTTAATCATTTTTAAGAGACAAGGGAGAACCTGAAGGAAGGAAGAGAGGACAGGAAATTAATGACCTAGAAACCCTCCAAAGCTTGTTCCATCAACAGAAAGACTTCTAGGATTCTTCTCTGGAGTGATAGAGCGTGATTTGCTCTTCCACTTGTAGGGGTGCATTATAATTACAGATAGTTTGCATCAACTTTAATCTGTTCTCGTGTTAACATTAGGTTATTAGATTGTGTATTGTAATAACGTGTAAGTGAAGTGTTAGGTATTTTCTTCATGTAAGACAAAGAATTACAGCTGTAATTGTACGTGTTTAGATGAAAACTTAACTGTGTAAAAGTTATCAATAACTAATGAATGTGTTGATATTAATGACCTATATATGTGTGTACTTTAATTCTTGTGTGCTGTTCTTATGTTGGCCGAATCGGGTAGGCCTATCTTTCATTTCTCCCTGTTCGCTCTCATGCTAAAGGTTGCTATTAGAATTCATGTTCTTGTCGAATTTTCCTCTTTTCACGTTTATGATGCAGGTGGAAGAATTTGTCCTTGTTAATAAAAATAATGCCTTTGTTTCAGGAACTAGACTATGGGGCATATTTACAACAACCGGCGATAATTATCGCAAAGCGCACTTAGCGCTAGGATAATTATCGCCGGCTAGCGCAGATTTTTATCACTGAGATAGCGTGCTATTAGCAACACTTATCTCAATAGCGATAAAAATCCTCACGCTAACTGGCTAACGTGAGATTATCGCTGGAAACCCAGCGATAATCTCACGTTACCTTGTTGATATGGACTCACAAATTTAGCCATGATATCCACCCTCCATAGGATATCATGGCTAAGTCAGTCCTGAAGCAGGCGTAAGGAAAGTAGCGATAACAGGTGTTATCGCTACTTTTCCTGACGCTATGCTTCATAGCGTGGGGCTTGATGATAGGAGAAATGTCGCTTAGAGATGCAAAGCTGGGCGTTAGAAATCCCCACGCTAAAGCAAGGTTTCACGCGTTTGCGTGACCTTGCTAATATAGCGATAAAAGTATCGCCGCTTTTCGGCCGAAAACGGCCGCTAAAGCGGCGATAATTTATTATCGCCTCGTTGTAAATATGCCCCAAAGTGAGGAGAGGATGCCTTTGAGCAGCACCATGGATAATGTAGGAGGTGTTCTTTCTCGTCTGGGAAGGCCTGGGAACCAAGGTCATTGAGCAGGAGCCTGGAAGCACTGTTGTTCCATATAAAGTTACCAGGGCCGGACTGGGAACCACAACCGGCCCTGGCAAAGTGCTCGCCCGGCCCCACCTCCTCCCCCTCCTGCCACCGAGCTCTTTGCCAGGGCCTGTCTTCGGCCGCTTTTGTTACAGGGCCGATTTTGCAGATATGCTGCAAAAATGGCCCTGTAACAAAAACGGCCCCCAGGGGCCCAAAACCAGCCCCCACCCGTGCGGCGCACTGGTGGATGGCCCGGTGCCCGCTACAGCCAGTCCGGCCCTGAAAGTTACCTACAAGGAGGCATGGTGAAGAGATGAGGCGGTCTTATGATGTGTTTGGGGGTGTGATTTTTGAATTTCGAATTAGAGTTAGATACAGGGTCCAGGGGCTTCTACTATACCAGGAGAGAGGGGAGCATCTTAGAACGAGCTCTGTAGCTTTATGCTACTCAATCTATTCAACGTGACTGTGCTTCCTAGGAAGACTTCACGTGCTGGCACGTTTCTGGGGACTTGCCTGGGGATAATGGTAAATAGTAGGGATGTCATGCTAGCAGTAGCTGAGGGACAGACTAATGCTTTTTGTTTACGAACCGCCAATGAAGGGTGCTCTTGATGTAGGGGCAATAATTATTTGTGTGCTGATTCTTGAAGTGGTCATTCTGTGCATGTTTCACCGTCTAAATTTCGCTTGTGGATTTGGTTTTGTATTAGTGCCCACGTACCTTTATACTCTTTTCTGAAGGTGTTTGTATGTCCAACCTTTCTTGGTTTTATAATAAATTTACAACATTTGGTACAGGAGTCTGTGTTCCTTTAGCATCATGGGTATGAGTAATGTATAATTAGCTAATGATTTTCTCTCCCCTTACAAGCAGGCAACTAAGAACCATAGATGAGGGGTTCCAGAGTAAGTCTAGAACGTGGAACCCGGCTCCCTCAGTAGCTCCAATGTCCATAAAGCAATCGTTTAGAAACAGGGGGCCTTTGAAAGGAATATACGTGGTCCATTTAGCAAGATCATTGCTTCAGCAAGATTGTAGCACTATTACCTTGCAAAAGATATGTGAACAGCAGGAGAAATTTCACCTGATAATCCCAGATGTCTCACTAAAAACGTGGCTGTTTGCACTCTTCTGGAAATTGTAGATTGTTGCTGACATAGTGCCCCATAGCACGCCTTTTGTGCTCACACTGTGCTGACACGATGACTGCCAGCCTTTCCTTCACTGAAAAGATCCCAGCCCAAATGGTTTTGAGGTAAACAAGACCTCCTGCCCTGCTTACAGATAATGGGCTCAAACGTTATTTTTATTTTGTAATTTGTTATGTCACCATCCAATGCGTACTCGAAATTGTACTAGATGGGCAACATAACTGTTAAGGCAGTACTTCTCTCTAGGGAATCACCATTGAAAGAGCTTTCTAATACAACATTTACAAAGAATACCTTCTTATCTGTTGAAAATTGGTCCAGAGACATCAAAATGTGTAATTGTCTCTCCACAAAAACACAGAAGAAAGTAAAAGGGCTCACACCGAACAAATGTCTGGGTGTCCATGTCTTCATAGTTTTTGTTTGCCAGAGGTAGAGGAGACTCCTTCTGGTAGCCATATCATCACTGACACTAGGTAGTGGCTAGGCAGAAGGTGCCTTTCGGAATGAGCCCCAAATAGGTGGAAAAAATGCCCAGAGCAAAAAACCTCTATACAGCAGTGAGGCTTCTGGGCTCTTCATATGTGCTTGGTAGGAGAGGTAGCAGACAGATGATGTGCAGGCAAACTGTGCAGGAACTACGACAAGAGAAGATGAGTAGAGACGGAAGGCACAAGTGAGAAACTAAAGGAAGGATAACAGGGCCGGAAACAGAACTGACAAAATCCAGAGAAATCCCATGAGAAAGTCAGGAACAAAGAACACCCCCCTTTTTAGGTCGAGGGACCGTCCGGTCTGCCGAAGGCAGAACCGGAAGTCCGGAGATCTTATGATGCTTAGAGTGGCTATTTAGCCCGTCTCTCTTTTTGCCTCTCCTCCATTGGCTGGCTTCCTAAACAGAGGCCAGCCATTGGAGGAGAGAGCCGTCCCTCCAAATAGGCTCCGTCTTTTTCAGATTCGGGGGCGTGTTCCGTGCTGTTCTTTCCACTTTTTAGCCACGCCCTTTTTAGAACAGCAGGAACACGCCCTCGAATCCGAAAAACGCCGCAGCCTTTCTCCGAGGCATTTCTGCTTCACCTCGGAGAAAGGCAGTGGTGTGCTCGTCCTCTCGTTTTTACGGGCCAGCAGTCCACCCTTGCGAGGAAAGAAATAATGTATAGGTTTGAGTGCTCTAGCGTGGGGTTGCTGGTGGAGTCAGAGCTAAGAGCCTCGAAACCCGGATTAGCGCTGCTGCGCTGCAAAGTCTTCTCAGACTAAACCGTAGGGATGAGTTGGGGTTTTAAGCTGTGTCTCTTTGTTAATCACTGGGGTTTTCTGTCAATTTTGGAAGCTTCAAAGCTCGTTTTTGTTCTGCCCTCTTTAATCTTAGCCCCTGGGTGCCAATAGTTTCTAGCGTCACTAGCAGAGGCTTTGAATAGAGGCATTATCGGCTAGAGCGGCCGACTTTGAGGCAACTGGTGATCACATAGAGCACCCTGATATCTGCGGGTCGAGTTCGCGCTTTATAAAAGAGAACAGCAAAAAAAAAAAATACAACAATGTACGTGGCAAGCAACCTACATCACAGGGCAGGGGTTAGGATCGACGCTCAGCAGTTGACTTGGGCAGAGTGTGTGTGTGTAAGCATCTAAGCTTTCAGCTCATATAAAACAGAGTAGCGTTTAAAAGGTACAATATCTTATAAAAATGCTTTAGCGAGCTTTTGTATAAACATTTACAATATGTCAGTCTCTTGGAATTGGATTTGTTCCCAAAATTAGTTTTTAAATAATTATTTTTTCTTGACTGACTCGTTTCTGGATCCCGCTTTATTCCCAAGATGGCTACCTTGTAGACCAACGAATGAAATCTTCAGCTTGTCGTCCGTTGTCTATTCCCACTCGATCTCCGCACTCAAACCACTAGATCGCTATGCTCTTTTGTTTTCATTTCGTGTCACACGAGGCCAGACTAGAACGCTCCCGGGGAAAGGGGGGAGGGAGAGGGAGAGGGCAGTCGGGGAGGAGCGTCACCGCAACCTGTGCTGCTTTTGCTACCTCTTTCGGTGCATTGTGGGGTCACGGCGGGCTCCTCTGGAGGCTCGAGCCTGGTCGCCCCCCTCCTTCCCCAGCAGGTCCATGATGGCGCGGCCGCGGAGGCAACGGCGGAGACGCAGGCGCCTGTGGAAGAAGACACCTGCCCGGGCTCCTTGCCGGATTTCGCGGTGGTCTGCTCATTCCTGGAGTGGTGCGGGACGCTGCTGGAGCTGCCCGAATTTACCTTCCCGCAGCTGGAGCGAGTGTTGCGGGATACCGGCCCAGGTGAGCGGTATTTAGTCTTTCACGTCTTTAGTCCCTGATTTCCCCAACAGCCACTCTAAGATCTGTGTGTGTTAGTAGGCTCTATGTGTGTGTGTGTTTGTGTATGTGTGTATGTGTGTGCCCGTTGCCCACTACGGCCAGTCCGGTCCTGCCTTGGAGGTCGGTTTTGACAGCCCAGGGCCTCTGCTTCTACCGCTGTCTCTTTCCCCAATCCCTGAGGTTAGTTGCAGCAGGCACGGGGAGGCTTAAAGAAAGAGAGGGAGGGACAAGGAACGTACAAAGAAAGTTATCAGACCAAGTGAAGAGCGAGAGAAAGTGAGACAGAATCGATGGATTGAAAGAGGGAGATCCCACGAGTGGGCGACTGGTGCGAGCCTAGGTTGAACTTTTTTGCTATGGCTCCTTTTGGTTCCCCAGTCCGGCCCTGAAGCCATATTTTTTTTTGTTCAGAGTATTATATAGCGCAAACTAGACCCAAAGGTATCGGAGTGCTTTACATGAGCACCAGTTCCATTACAGAGGGACACATTCATTTTTGTTAGGCACAGGAAGATTACGAGATTTGCCCAGAATCACAGGATGTGGAGCGTCCCTGCCGAAACTCGAACCGGTTCCCCAGCTTCGAGGCCGACCGCTCTAGCCGTTAGGCCACATCTTCTCGCCTCATTTACCCATTCTTCTTTAGAGTCACTCAAACGTGTAACCCTCTGTACGCCGTACCACCTCCCACATGTACATTTACACCATGAACCCATTTCAGAACTCTTGGAAAAGAGTAACCTGGATGGAGGCATTCTGGGATGAATATATAGCAAATAGTCCCCAAATATCACCCACTTCCCTGGCAGCTTTGAAATCAGTGTTGCCAGTCCTGAAATTAATTTTCCTGGCTTACGCCCAATTACAAGTGGCCTTGCAGAGTATGGAATGTACGCTGCTAGCAATTATCATTACCGCGGGGAGAGGTATCTTATGATTAATGTAGATTCTTCCTCTTCTGCATTTTGAACTTGAAAATGACGCATAACGAGCAGAACCTGAAATTCTTACAAGGCAGTTTTTGCATATTATGCGAGGCTTCACCAAGGAAAAAAAACTTCGCCCAGGAGATGGAATCTCAATGCTTGAAAGATGGGGAAGAAAGTCAAATGATGGTGGTTGGGATACAACGCTGGGCTGGTTGAGCATCAAGCAATATTTGCTGAGCTCTGTAGGCCGTGCGGTGGTGGAAGCTGGGGAAGGGAGGTGGATAAGGTTGGATTAGAAAGCGTGGTCGGTGGGGGGCAATCTTAAGATGCGCTCACCTTGAAGAACATTGTCTTAAGCTATTTTTAGGTCTAACTTGGAAGTGCAGCTGTTACTGAACTTCATGTGATCAACAGAAAAAGAGTTTTCAGAATTTTTTCTGAGGGAGGGCCTTAGACTGAGCTTATATATTGGTTGATTTGAGAAGTGAATTTGATTGGGTCGGAGTTGTGTGCTTCCACTGAAAAAGCACGCTTGCAGCAAGCCTTATGTTATGTTAATCGCACTTGTAGAGCGCACGGTTACCCTGGGGTGTCCTGGCGCTAAGCAATGGTTGCTAGGGATAAAAGGGTGTGTGCTACTGGGAGAAGAGCCAAGTCTTCAACCCTTTTCTGAAGGAGAAGAGATCCGGGGCGTTTCTGAGACGGAGAGGAAGCTCGTTCCATGCTCAAAACAGCATGATTGAGTTGGTTGGTTATGGTGGCAAGCCATTGATCCGGGCTATGAACGTGATCTGTTTGTTGACAAAAGTTACTATAAAGATCTGATGTATTTATTGTGGAAGTCAATAGGCATTGATGGGTGTATTGTTATTACTCTATATTAACACATGCAGAGCGTTGTACTTTTACATTGAACCTCACAAACTACCATTGTAGGCAAGGGTTTTGGTGTTGGCTACCGCCCTGCTAATTTTATACATTTCAAAT
The DNA here is from genome assembly GCF_964204655.1 of Triturus cristatus. NCBI lineage: Eukaryota > Metazoa > Chordata > Amphibia > Caudata > Salamandridae > Triturus > Triturus cristatus. The sequence continues at coordinate 165,659,129 of NC_140585.1, forward strand.
TCTTGACAATTGCCTAGTAGGGCAGCTTCAATTTTTTTTTGCAGAGTTTTATATAGCGCGAACTTGACCCGAATCCAATCAGGTATCAGAGCGCTTTACATAGCACCAGTTGCATTACATGAGGACACACACTCAGCCACTCTAAGATCTGTGTGTGTGTGTGGTAGGGTGTGTGTGTGTGTGTGTGTATATGTGTGCCTCTGTGTGGGTGTTTTTTTTTGTAAGTGGCTCTATGCGTGGGTGGCCCTGTCTGTGTGTGGGTAACTCTGTGTGTGTGTAGGTGGCTCTGTGTGGGTGGCTCTATTTGTGTGCAGGTGGCTCTATGTGAATAGCTCTGTGTAGGTGGCTCTGTGTGGTTGGCTCTGTGTGTGTGGGTGACTTTGTGTGTGTGGCTCTGTGTGTGGGTGCAAATGCAATTGGTCTTGCATTTGAGAGAGATTAAGCTATTGACATTGTAAATAACAATGCCGTTTATTTAAATGTTTTAAAAACATAAACAAAAATAATGTCATGAGCAATGCCAATAGCTCTAACTTTAACAATGCCGAGACCATTGCATTGTAAATGCTTGTTATAAGTTAGAGGCAGGAAATTATGTAAAGACAAATTGCCTTCCATATTGGTTTAGTTAGAGGTAGGATTTGATGTCAAAACTGATTGCCTTCCACATTAGTTTAGGAAGACTTCTCTATTTGGTAGAAACTTGCCAGCCATTTTGGATAAGGGAGTAAATACCTTCCCTGAGGCCTCTAATAAGGAGCTCTTGGAAGAACGAAAAGAAGTTGGTTGAAGACGCTGCATGCATTTTGGAAAAAGAACCCCCCATTGTGAAGACCGTTGGTAGAGATGACAGCACTGGCAGGTTGGGCTCCAAATGGTTAGTCTGGTTTGGGAGAACGGCATCCCACCAACACTGTAGCAGGGACAGAGGTACAATAACCTGGAATTGCCTCACAACTATACCCACACCTACAATTTCCAGTGGAACTTACAGTAACAGCCAATGGAATTGCAGGAGGATAGGCAACTTCACAACTCATAGTAATGCCTAATGTCAAAACTGGACTAAAAGGATTTCTAATTTCTTTTTGTGTAGTGCAACTGTGCAAGTTTTTGATTCTGTCCACTAAAAGCAATGTTGTGCCCTTTCTGTGATTATGTTGGGGTCTCTTATAGCTTTGGTGAGAAACGATTCGCGATTTGCAATCAACCACAAATAAGGTGACACATCAGCAGCTCCTCCTGACACTCAAAGTCTGAAGAGTGTCTTTTTTGTTTCATGAAACCGCTCAGCACTATCTTGTTTTTTAAAACAATGTCCCAACGTGTTAGTCTGTATTTGTAAAACACACAACTAATGGACCTGACACTGTGGGTGTTTTTTTCCAGTGTATGAGGATCATTAAAAAAAAATGATGTTCAACATCAACAGGCCTCCCTTGCTTTAATTAAGGTTGATGGTCTGATGTACTTACACCAACAGCCCCAGCCCTTGGCCCTCTTTTCTAAGGTTCTTGACAGCAGGGACAGCTGGGGAACTGTCGGTGGTATGTAAGGGTCTGCCGGACTCTAACTCAGGGAATACAGACCAAGGCTTGGTCAGCAGACCTTAAGGTGGTGCGCGACGCATAGAACGCTAGCAAATTGGCCAACCCCAAAGGTGCTTGTTGCGTCAGAATCCTGTGAGACACACAGAGTGCTTTACACTGGATACGTTTCTCGACTGGTAGCCAATGTAATTTAGGCAGAACATGAGATACAGAGCAACATTTTGGGAGTACCACAAGAATGTGTGCTGCTGCATTCTGTATTCTCTGCAGGCGCCTAATACTGGAGTTATTAGCACCATGATAGAGAGAATTACCATAGTCCAGTCTAGACAAAATCGTTGCCTGGACAATGGTTTGGCGCACTTTAGGGGGGAAGAAACACAATAGAGGTTTCAAACCTCGCAGGAGCCCAAAGCAGATCACTGCCACCACTTTCAATTGAGTGTCAAAGGTAAGACCATTATCAATCCACATTCCAAGGTTCTTTACAGCCTCTTTAGGTGCAGGAGCCGGTTCGAGACGATCCGGCCAACACAGCTCGGACCACATGTCCCGATCCTTCCAGAACAGCAGAACCTCTGACTTGCCGGCATTCAACTGCCAGCAGTTAGAAGCCATCCAATCCGCCACTTCTAACAAGTCCTCCTTAAACTTTCCAAGGTTGAGACTACATTTCTTCGAGAAGGCAATCACCAATTGGGTGTCGTCAGCATATGACACCAGTGACAGCCCTCTTCTTTTAGCTACCAACATTTGTGAAATGTTGATGTGGTAATATGAACTTGTGGAACTCTGATTGTGTCTATGTGTTAAGGTTGTGCAACAAGTACTAGTTCAACAACACACAAAGATACATTATAGAAGAGAGCCAGGTAATGCAAATAGAAAGAAGAGAAACAAACACTAGAACATTTCCATCCCTATAAGAAATTGATTGAATATTTGGACGAGGAGCCCGCCCACTTCAAATATTAATCATAACCCGATGTCAGGGTGCACCCTCAAAGACTAGATTATTCTGAGTTCAACTCTCTGGTAATGATGGCATGGCGAGACAGGCTTCAATTAGGACAATGGGCAAACTGTTCGTGCCATACTAAAATAGTAATACATTCAAAACACCAACCAATATACATGTCAAATTGAATTGAGAACATGCAATGTATTTTAATAAATAAAATGACACCAAAATAACAAAAAACAATGAGACAAAGCAGAAAAATGAACTTGTAACGATTTAAAGAAAAAAGCACCAGAAAGTGCAAATCCCCAAAGGTAGTCATTGGTTGTGTTAGACCGGGACCAAGGTGCGATTTAAGGTTGAGTGTGATGGAGAGTGGGTTGAATACACCAACCAGGTTCCATCTGGTCAGAGGTTTTCCCTTCGGATATAATCTCAAAATTGCAAGATAAATCTTTCAATGGGGTAAGACTGTAGCCTGTATCTGAAGAAGTCTTCGTGAAGTCAGATTGGCAGTTTACGCGGTCCCACTGAAGCTGTTGGTGAGAAAACCTCTGAGTGGGAAGTCTTCTCATCACCCAGATACATTTGACTCGTTCACTCAGTCAAGATTTCAACCCACAGACATAGGGCCTCATTTTTGAGGAAGTCATACAGTGCTGCACATCAGATTAACATATCTGATAGATCTTGAGATCACAACTTAGATATGTCTTACCCACTCAACCCACAACTTTATGCATTGGGAGGCATGAACGAAAGCAAATGGCACACCACAGTTCTAAAACTGAATGAAAAGCACTATACAAAATTATATATTTTTGTGTGGAATGAAGCTGCATGTGTACCACAGAACGGTCATTAGGTGGCAAATAACAGCCAGCTGCCCTGGTATGATGGTGATGCTTTTACCACAAGGTCAAGAGCTGACATATTCTGATCCATGTGCTATCCTCCTATTTTCAATATATTTGGGAATGCTTCTGCACCCGGGACACTATTGTCTTCTTTTTCTAAAACTTTGTCTACATTTGGTGTTGGAGTGTACCATTCCGGTTTAAGGCAGTTCTTAACATAGCTGACACAAGCATAAGGACTGAAGAGGGAGCACAGAGGTTCCAAAGAAACAAAGAGAACAGAAACCTGGACAAAAGCATACCAAACAAGACCCCCCATCACCATAATCGCCAATAAATGAGAAACAGGGTCTTTCTAATAATATCGAAACCATTCACTGCATGACCTGGCAATGAGAACCTACAGATTGAAATGGCGGGCTTAAGGCAAGATCTTAAAGCCCTAGCCAATCGTATGGAGAAGGCAACATCTAGGCTTACGAAGGTACAAGACAACCTGAACTTCCTGATGAAATGCTCATACATAATGTCATGAAAGGTTATTAGAAAGATAACTTTGTGACTTGGAAGATAGAAACATGAGGGGCAATTTGAGAAGTTTGTCCCGCCAGGAAACACAGAAAACAGTGAAAAAACATATGTGGCCTTTCTAGATTCCTGGCTCCCGCATGTCCTGGAAAAAACTTTTAAGAGAAGCTTTGAAATAGAAGGACCCCACAGAATTCTAACAAGGTGAAATCTGCTTCATCAACTAATCAAAGAGCATCTTTTATCAACACATTTAATTGATTCTGGACTGCATAAGACGGATATTCCAGGACTATGCCAAGCACACAGTGGATCGTCTGAAGAAATCCTTTGCATTACATACAGATCTTATATCTGCAAACTTCACCCTTTCCTTTGTAGGGCCGGCAAGTATGAAGATCGCTCATGAGGGCCACTCACGCATCTTTGATGAACCCAGAGATTATGATCTATTTTGAAGAACTTGTTGGACTCCAGTATGATTCACTGATCCTTACCACCACTTTATTGTTCTAATATAGATTCCACACTTTGGTTCCATTGCCAATAATTAATTGTTTGAAGGTATCCTTTTTGCCACAAATACTGACGCTTACTCTTGTTTAGATAATTTAGATATGTTACCAGCCATATACAATGATATGATGTATTTGTGTAAACTTATACACACATTGTATCATGCCAGGGTCACTTCCTCCTTGGTAGAGATGTAATATAATGTATTTTTCTTAATCTGTATGCATTCTCGAGGTTCCTGATGGAGTTATTTGTAGGGTATGCACGTTTTACCTTTAATTCTAACTCTAGACAGGATGTCTGATAGTCCCTGATATGATAAATAGCTGCCTCTTTATGAATGGGAATGATGCTTGGCTGCGTGTTCCTTTTGTATTTAGGCATTTCCCTAATGTTCCTATTGCCATTTTGCCGCTTAGGCCCAGAGACTTTCCTTTGGGTCATGCTCGTGTTTAGATGCCTATATGGTCCCTTTTTCTCTTTTTCCAGGTGGTTCCTTAAGGTGTGATGAGGTTGGGGTCTCTAGTTTGGTTATGGGTATGCTTTTTGGAGACTTGTACAAAAATACTAAATGAAATGGTGATATATGTCCCTTCTATAGCTTGTACTCTGTATCACTTTTCTTCTTTGTTCTCTTCTTTTCTCCACTCCCTCATACTTTATAACTTACCGGAATATCTTCCTTTAGTCATACCATGGTGATTTGAAATTACTCATTGACTAATGGCTATTTTATCACATTAAATCATTTCCCTTAACACAAAAGATCTCAATCATCCAATCAAACACAAAAAAGTTCCAAAATCTTGTTGGAAACTAAAGAATGATATTATTCTCCTCCAGGAGACCAGCGCAGGTCCTGTGTGGGCCTGTAGTATGCAGCAAAACTGGATTAGTCCTAGTGCATGCTCACCGCCAATCAAAAATAAGCATAATTTCAAAACTGGCCAGGCGCTCAGCTGACACTTTAGCACATGTTGAACAGGGCAGATGGTTCCTATCTAAAATCACAAAATATGATTTTTTTCTTTCTTTATTGTGGAAATGAATGACCCAATAACAGATGACTCCTCCTTCTGGTCTTCTCTGAATAACTAGCTACATGAGCTTCCCAAGGAAAGTGGAATCATTCTAGCAAGAGATTGTAGTTGTCCATATGAAACAAATCTAGACCAACTCTCAGCATGTCGCTACAGACCTAGTCACTCTCATAGACAGCCACGTATATTATTGTGGAAGAGGTGTGGCGCCGCGGCCAGGGCGATTGACTCTGGAATCTGGGGATCACGGTTCGATCCCCAGCGCCGGCAGCAGATTAGCCCAGCACCATGTGACTCTGGGCAATAGCTTGCGTAATCTTCCCGATGGCCCCCAGCGCCTAGAGACCCTAACGGGTGATTGTTCGCGCTTTACAAATGCGGATTATTATTATTATTATCTGAGGACAATGAACTGATTGATGTCTGCAGACTGCACAAACAGATGGGTAGCGATTTCACCTTTTATTCACACACCCACAACACCCTGTCTAGAACTGACTATTTTTTCATTAGCAAAAATTTAGTCCACTCAGCCACAAATCCCACTATTAAGCCAATCATCATTTCAGTGAATGCATTTATTACACTAACTAGTGGCGTAAGGAAACTTGAGGGGCAAAGTACATGGCTGGGACCCTCCGATGCTCTGGACCCAGTCTGGGGCATTCAGGCCAGAGACATGCCAGTGCCGGAGGGGGGCCCCGGAGCTCAGAGGCCCCTGCACCATATGGGTTATGGGGACTTTTGTTACACCACTGACACTAATCATAAATATATCCATCAAACAGCGTAAATCCTGCTCATGGAGAATGAATGATGACTTTCGGATCAAGATTATAAAGTCCAAATTGTTTACTCTTTATCCAACTGTTTCAAAGAGAATAAAACCATGCGTATAGATAATAAAGCAGTCTGGGATGCTATGAAAGCTATCAGAGGGGAGAGGATTGGCAATATGGCTACTAAAAATACAGGGTTCAATGCAAGCCTGAATCTTTTAGAGAAACAGATCACAAACTTCAAAAGAGTCAGGAAGGGCTCACATTTGGTCTTCCAAAAGAATGTCAAAGATATCATGGAACCTAATAAAGAGGGTGGACTTTTTGAGCTATCTCTTAAGGATGCACAATAATCTATTAATATACCAGCCATTATAGATGGTAATGCTCTGATATAAACAGACCACTGGAAAAATAGTGGCCACCCCTCCTTCCCCCAAATTGAAAAAAAAAACAGTTTGGAGGTGTGTATAGCTTTCCTGGACTCACTCCAGCTTAAACTTGCAGAAAAAGATGTAGAAGTTTTTAACAAAAAATCACACAGGATGAGATTACTAAAGCTATTAACTCTCTTAAAACACAAAGGGGGATATTCTCAAGGATCTATCGCCGAGTTAACGGCACTTTATTGCCCCAATCACAAGCTGGTGTTAACATCCCACAGCACCAATTTACCCACGATAGCAGCCGCAAAAAAACATCGCCACAGATGACCCCCGCAACCATCGCTAATGAGATGCAGAGTAGGTGTTCCTGTGCCAAAAGCCGCAACAACACCACTCCACAACATTCACAACGACCATCCAGAATTGCGATTAGAACACGAAACAGGCGATAAGGCGCGTTAGCAGCAGGCAAATAACACCTGTTCTGACCTGGTGCAAAGTCGGACCACAGCCTGCACCACAAAAAGGAGCACAGCCACAGCCACATCGGAAGGGCAACAGATGCCATGGAGCCACTGTTCATGCATCCCGGACACACAAGAGTGCCACAACACCCACCGCCACCACCCCAGGACCCCAACCCCCACCCAGAACACCTGCCCGGACCACCACAGAGGCAGTACAGACAAAGACAAGGGACCCCAGGAAAGCAACCAGCCTCACAGACCCAACACCTGACAATGTCATTGCCCACTACAGGCTCAAAAAGAAAACCATCCTACGCATCCTGACCAACAATGCCCAACAGGCCATCGGCACTAACACAGCGGACAACCAACATCCCACCCCACACAAAGCTGCTGGCTGTGCTGCACCTGTTGGCCACTGGTACTCCCCAACCAACACCCGCCAGAGTCGGAGGAGTCACACAGCCAGCCACAACCAAGTCCCTCACACCTGTCCTGGACATCACCAACAGCCTGGCACCCCTGTCCCCATACGTCTAAAATAATGCACAGGATCAGCTGGAGACCAAGCCAGGACAGTGCGCCATAGCTGGATGCAAGCACATGTTGGGGGCAATCCACAGCACACATGTCATACCTGTGCCCCCTGGTGACACAGCACACAATCACGACAACAGAAAGCACACATCTCACATCATTGTGCAGGCAACAACCAAACACCGTGGAACCTCCACCAATGTCGCTTCCAAATACCCAGCCAGTGTGCATGATTCCTTCATCCTCCGATAGTCCATCAGAAACCAGCGTTCCCAGGATGGCACCAAGGGAAATGCACAGCCCCTTGGCAAGTTCCAAATTAACACCCCACTCACCTCAACTCCACAACCATGAAACTCACAACTCTGGCAATGCACAAGTCACAAAATCACAACCAACATGGAAAACAACATGCCGACACCCCAGAGACGACAGAACAACTCACAATGGTAACCTGGGCAAGCCCTGAACATGAGCCATCAACGGCATGGCACCTCAGCCACACACTAGCCCAATGTGGGGAGAGGTGGCAACCAGGCATGTGTGACGGATGCAGGAGAACCATGATTGGGAAAGTACACAATGCCAAGAGTGGCAGAGATGTGCTGGACGGACCGCAGTATGCCGAACACACCCATATCCATAGCGACATACACCGCTGGTGCATGGAGTGTAGTGGGCAGTGGACTCAACCATGTCACCCCTGCCAGCGGGTGAGTTCTCAGAAATGTTGCCTGTTACGTCCCCCCGTAAGCATGAGTGGAGTGGGATGGCTCGGCGTATGCCAGGCCAGTGTAGGGGTGTGAATAAAAAGCACATAGCCCTGGGCGTGGTCCGCTTCCAAAAAAAGCCCAACGTCTCTGCCAGGGCGGAGCCTCTCACCATGCCATGAGGCCGAAGCTGTCCTCATGAGTGGAGTTGCCTGCGATCCTCTGTGCCTGCCGTACCCTGGCCCGCTGGACCCCGCACACTTCAGGCCCACCCCTGCGCAGCCAGGCCACACTGATCACCTACGGACACCGGCGTGTGTCAAGGAGGTCCCACCACGTGCCTGCGCAAGCTCCAAGCCTAAGGGCCGCGACCTTGGCAGCCTCTCAGACCATCACAGCCTCCATGACACAGGCCCGCTTTACTCCTTTCTCGTTGACGTATTCTACTGCCGCCTCTGGCCTACACTATTGTCAAGTAGGTCACACATTTGGAACTGAGTCTTGATCATACATTGTCCATGTATGCACAAAAAGGAAGATTCTACTTCACTGTACTCCCTTTGGTCAGGTGGCAGCAACCATGTGCATAGCATCCCAACGACACGGGGCTGTGGGCCCTTGCTGACCGCTGCCCCCGCCTATCCTGTTGTCAAATAGGTCACACACACCTTTGACTTCAGCCTTGGTTTATTTATGGAGGACTTGATGTCATTGTACAGGCCTCATCGCAGACTGCATTCCCTTTCAGCCCCGGTACCACTGTGTCTGTTCCCCAAGACCCATGGACACTTTCTGGTTGGACCATGGTGGCAACTGAGTCCGTGAACTTGGGGTTGTCATCGCCACCATGGCGATGATACTGACTTTGTGGCGAAAACGAGGCCGTGGCATTCCACCACTCCATTTTCTGCTTCCGGACAGTTTCCACCCTCTGCATAATGCCCTGGAAGACACCTTCCATTGTCCCCCGCAACCCTCCACAACACACACCTCAGACATTGATGAGGACCCAATCAGGTCGCATGGCCCATCTGACTGCACCGCAAGTCACTGTCCTGTGGCTGGGTGCCTGTCCCAGCTGCAGTGCATCAGGGGCCACTAACTCTGTGCTGGTCATGTCCGGGACCCCTTCTACTGAGATATTGGATGGCCTCTGAGGCGATGGCCTTAGGGTCATCTACGCCATGTGTCTGTGGCCCTGCGCTGTCCGCTGCCTCTGGCCTCAACTGTGCTCCACCAGGGCTCACACATCAAATTGAGTCCTGATCAGCCCGGACGTTGCATCACTGCCAGAGTCGAAACAGTGGTCCTGACAGATTACAGAGTTGCTCACACCTGTCGTAGATGCCATCATCAGACTGATACCCTGCTCAGAACTCTAGGTACCACTGCAAGCTATCGTCCGTTACTGATTGAGTTTTGTGTTGTTGAGAGGTTGAGCAGCAATGTCACCTCAAGAAGTGTGGGAAACCTGGGACATTGATGAGGAAGATGATGCAGGTCTAACACACCCCACTGCATCTGCATCAGGAATGTCTTGAAGCGACACAATCTGAAAGTTTTTCTTCACATGGGCACGCTCAGCTGTAGTGCCCCTACCTCAGTGCACTGCAACTCACGGACACTTCTGTTTGCATGTTGTGTGTCCGCGGGACTTTCTCCGGCTCCCTCCATGTTGCTCAGCAGTTGACTCTGTTATGCAGGTGTTTTCAATTTCCGTTGCACTGGTATCCACTGTTCAAGTGGTTGCCAGCACCAAGCACTCGGTGCGGGCTGGCTTGCACACACCCCACACATCCAGCACAGGCGTCACTGTACATGTGGCCCTGCCAATATAGGTGCTGGGCGCATGTGCCTGTAGCCAGTACAACATAATATCTGCGTGTGTCCCTGTGGTCTTGTTGTATGCATGAGGGCCCAGGGTCCTATGACATTACATTGTGCTGTGTACATCGGATGTAGACATGTCACCACAGGCAGCGGGTTGGTGCTTGTACATGTAGGTTTGTCATCACCCACTCAATTCGTAAGGGGAGCGGCCTGGGCCGTCGTACGCAGAGCCAACATGGGTGTGTAACTGCTATTTGCGTGCCCCTTGGTGTGGTTCTGTACTGTGAATGTGCATCTGCATGTGTCTCTATGGCAGTGTGGGTCTCCTTTGTGAGGTGTAGGTGGTCCCTGAAGGGTAATAGACACCAAAGTATGTGATCTAGTTCGCCTTCCATGGGTTCGGACCCCACCCACACCTGTTGGGCCACCTCCTTTTGGCGTGCTGACACCTGCCATTGGGGTGCCATGTGTAGGTGGGTGAAGTGTTGTGAGCCAGCTGTGCTTGCGGGTGCTTCCTGCTGAGTGGTCTGTTGCAGGCTCTGTGTTCCTCTAAGTAGCTTGGCTGCCTGGGTCCTGGTGGTGGGTTGCGTGGGATATCCATGTGCTGTTGTAGGGCGTCGGTGTCGAAGGTGTGGTGGTCCTCTCCGGCATCACAGATGTGTTGTCTTCTGTGCTCTGCTGGAGGTGTTCTGTGCCCTTCTGCAATGTGAAGTGGAGATGCATGTTGACATTGTGTTCACATGTATGTTGGCGCATTGTTCATGGTTTACATGCAGACTGTATTGTAATGTACATTGTGACTGTTTGGGAGGTTCTGGATTCTTCTGCGAGACAGTGTACATTTGGACTACATTTCCATTTCACAGTTTCCAGCTCTGTTAGATGTAGTAGGCATGTTTCTGTGCATGTGCTGAGCCAGTTGTGACTTCTGTTCTACAGTGTCGGCTATGCGCATTGTACCACGTTGTCGTCAATGTGGGTGTGCTTTTCTTGCTATGTGTGTGTGCTGCAGTGTGCCAAGGAGATCAGGGACATGAACCTGGGTAATTGTGGGTATGCAGTGTGCTACACCTCGTTGTGCATGTGTGCCATTGTGCCCATCTCACCTGTCCCCCCAGTCCCTGTTCGTTACTCTCCCTGTTGATGTTGTGTCAGGTCCTCTCGAGCTGTGTCCGTACTCCCTACTCCTTGCACCGTCAGCACACTGATGACTGGGGCCTCAGTTTCCTCCAGCTCCTCCTGTGGCGCAGGACTGCCACCTCCTGTTGCCGTTGCTGCCTTCCTGTTGACAGCGGGTTTGTGCCTGGTTTAGGTTGTCACATCATGCCGGCGCCTCTTGGCCTCCTAGATTGGCCTCCTCGATTGGCCTCCTCAGCACTCCGACTGCATTCCAGGTGGTCTGCTTGTGTGTTCTGTCACCTCTGTGACACTGGTCTTATCTTCCTGTGGTGTGCACCCCGTCTTCCTCTCCCTCTTCTTCTTGGCCTTCCTCCACCCCGTTGTTCCTTGCTGGTGGTCTGTGGGGGTTGTGGGGTACAAGTTGGCCTCTGCGCTGGGTCAGGGTGCATCCATGTTGCTACGTGCTTTGGCTTGTTTCTGGTGTGTTGTTTCTATGGTTTTTATGGTGCATTATCCTGCCAGACACGTGGGATTTGCAGGATTGTGGCTGTTTTTCGCAACTTTTTGAACCGCGATTGGTCTCATCGCATATTTTTTTGCGTTAGTGTTTCGCATTTTTGCGGCGTGGCGTTTAATTTTGTGCAGCCATTTGACGCGTTATCTGGTGACTATCGCATGCTACGGTCGCGTTGTGAATACTTGGTTGGCACGCCGTAATTTTCCTGCGATAGGCTGTGATGTCGAGAGGTGTGTTAAGCTACTCTTGCGGTAGTTATCACACGTTCTTGTGAATATACCCCAAAAAGTGTCAAGGAAATGGTGGGTTCTGTGGAAATATGGATTTTTATGGTCGGTTATGTCCCCTATCTTGGACCCCAACGGTTTCATGTATAAATCACAAGTACATGTATGTTCCCTCCAGTTCCAGTTATGAAGACGCAAACACATGTGCGTCCACCGTCAGCATGTCCTCTTTCAGATCCGCCATGAATGGGCCAGATATTCTATTCCTAAGTATGAAAGGCCACCGGCTTTATATGGTTCATTTATCCCATTTTACAGTCCAGGCGAGTAGGCCCTGATTCTGCCATTAAGCCTTTTTCTGCCTTCTGCCTCTGAAAGCTCCAGTCTGAGCCTGCATCTGTGACCATGAACTTTGTCTTACTCCCTGCGCGGCTAACGGTGCCTGACACGGCCTGTCTGCCTGCCAAAAACTGTATTTCACCTTCAAGATTATCTGCTCTGCTCCGCTCCTCATCCGATGCATTCCTGTCTAGTAGTTTAGGTAAACATTCCTCCAGCTACCGTGCAAAGGACCAGGCCTCGCTGCCCTCATGCAAGTAATTCATAGCCCTGTTACCATGGAATATTCCTACCCCCTCGCATCTAGTGTAGACACTTAGACGCTTGTACACGCACTAACAGTCAGTATAGTCAGTATAGAATAAGATTCTATCCTAAGAGACCTCTCTTTGTGGATAACACAGTTCCTTAAACATAGGATATTAGATATGATTTGGGATTAGGTTGACATAACCCCAGACTTCTGTCTCCACATGTAGAGCTAAATGTCAATTCCCCTTCACCCTCTAGTTACACGTCAATCACACGTCATGCTGCTGCGCGCGCATCTCTGCCAAGTATTTTTGCTGACATTGCGAAATTCTTTCATGGAACCACCCATTTATGACATCATATCTAATGACGTTCTTTAGTTACGCCTAGTTACACCCATTTTAGTTACGCATGTATGCTTTTATCTCTGTTTTCAACTGTTACGCCTCCTGCATCTGTTTTCACTGTAGTGCCTTTTCTATAAAAATGATTACTTGTCAATAATGTATTGTTCCTTCCTTCCTGAACTCTCGTGGTGATGGAATAGAAGGCCCATAATTCGAATTATGTTCCTTTGTATAGGAATAAAGCCCGTTCCGAACCTCTAATACCACGGATTCTGCCTCTTATTTTACTGAGCTATTTTTATAGATTTTCCGCATTAAATTAAGTCCCGGTAATTAAATTATTTACCACATAAATGGCGCCCGAACAGGGACACTTTCTCATCTCACGCGCCGGAGGTGCGTTGCAGGCCCGGTCTCCTGCCACAGCTGGACGGACAACAACGCGTACCCACAGGATTTCCTGTATCTCCCTCCTGCCGAGCGGGGGTAACTGAGGCTGCGATTAACACCCAGACGAGGCGGTGAGAAGTGCGAAGTATCCCGACCAGAGCCTAGCTGAGAGAGCAAGATCCGAGGTATACAGAGGCCCAACAGGTTCCGAAGTTCCGCAGTTTCGAGTCAAGTCCAGTCTGGTCCGAGTCCAGTTCAGTTCAGTTCCGAGGCCTTCCGTTCCGAGCTACCCGGTGAGTACCATTGTCGGGGAGGCGTTCTGACGTGCACATAGGTTGTGCCGGTCAAGACGGGTTTGGGTACACAAATCCGGTCTGCACTGTTTCAGCAGTGTATCTGTACTGTTTAGCAGTATATCTAGTATGTCTAGTATATAATTCAGAATTACCTAGTTAGTGTCGAGTATTATGCTTAGTGACTAGTTCCCTAAAATGGCCATCATTGTTGTTCATTAAATATTAAATGTTAAATGTTTTAAATACGTTCTGCATATTGTGGTGTGAATGACTGTTCACTATTGTGTTTTGTTGTATTAACGTGTTCAAAATTAGGTATCAGATCAGTTCTCAATATGCCGCTCTTTTCGAAATTAAGACAGATCAAAACTAGAAAAGGGGTACTCGAAGAAGCTGTTCCCATTCCTCCTAGGGACACTCCAGGGTACTTCATGTATCATAAACATGGCCTAGACGCCATATTATTTCTTGATTTATGGGTAGACTACACCAAGGAATTCCCAGAAAGTCAGAGGTGGCCCGCAGCTGGGACCTGGGATGCAGATTGCATCATGAAAGTAGAGGAAGAATTATGGAAAAAGAAAGCTAGACAATCACAGAAAGATGCCATTGAATTATGGCGTAAAGAATCGTATAGACGTACAGAAAAAGCACGTAGACAGGAAGAGAAGAGTAAGGAGAATTCAGATTAAGTCCGAGAGAATCTATTAATTGAAGAAGGTACCCGAGCAAAAGCAGAATAAGTAGACAGACAAAGAAATGCCCTTATGAATGGTATGTATCCTCTTCTGGCCGAAGGGTTACCTAAGGCTACTCTGGAGATACCCAAAGACTTGCCACCCCCATTGTTTCCAATAAAAGCACATCCCAAAGGGCATCCCAGAACCGCAGAAGATGTTTTCCTTTCCTCTTATTTAGACGACGCAGCTCCCGAGTATGCTAATACTGCACCACATAGACCGCCTGCCGAGGGGGTTCAACGCCAAGACCCTCCGTCTGTACCTCCGCAACAACAAATTCCGACACAAGTTCCGGCAAGCACATCTGTTTCTACAGCTGTACCCACACCTATGGTTGCTATATCACGTTCAACAAATCCTTTTACACCCAGCACCCCAGGCGGTGCTGCAGGAGGTACAACAAACATTTTTTCCACGCCACCCAGAGTAAATAAACTTTCCTTTCAAGAATTAGCTCACCAACGTACGCCCAAACTAGTAACTCCAGACACGCTTAAGGAACTTCTAATAGATTGTAGATATGACCCTGTGCCCGGCAAAAAGGATGAAATGCTGCTGGCCTCATTACGTATCCGACGAGCTGCAATATATTTAGGGAGGCTACCAGGAATGACTGCACATTTAGAAAATATATATCATTTTGTCCAGTCAGGGCGAGATTCTGAAAGTATTAATAGAGCCATGGAGTACCAGAAAGTGGAGATACAGGGAGAACTGTTACGTTTCCTCATAAATTGTGTGGTCAGAAATCAAGACCGACCAGGGGTAAATCCGGAAGAAATGCAAATTCTTACCACATGGAGTCGGAATATATCAGAAGGGAGACATGATAAATGATTAAGTATAATAGCTATGTGCCGAAAGATCCGCAAAGAAGTAGAACGAATACACGAAGAAAGATTAGCAGTAGACCAGCCTGAACAAACCGAAGAGGAGGAAGAAATAGAACTGCCCCCAGGACAGTTGGAAACTATGGCCTATGTAGGTAGAGGAAGATCTTGTAATAATACTAGATGCTTTACTGATCCGATACGTCCAATACGTCCAGAAAATAACAGAAATTTCCAAACCCCTATAATAAATATAAGGTCCCCCGAACATTCGTTCCAAGCCGCTGACAAATTACTCCGAGAACGAAGGGGTTATCATATACTCGATTCTATGGACGAACAAGAATTAGCCAGGTCAGCCGTTCACTGGGTTGACAGTCCCGGAAAATATAGTAATGATACACTAGCACACACGTTTTTGAACCTCAACCCAGATGAACAGCGTTTAGCTGGTATCTACATGATTCAACAACTCCTCGTATTATATAAAAGCCAACACTCCGATCCTGGTCCCTTACCTGATATGTTAACTGAATTACTCACGAATAAATGGAGAGGTTCAGGTACTGAGTTAATTAGAGAAATACTAGAATACAGAAAGCAGTACATTCTTTTCGTATGCCCCGAACATGTCTCACTGCCCATCAAGGAAAGAACGACGTATTATATGGATAGACAGAATCCCTTACGCGAAGTGCACCCAATAAAAGGTGATGACAATCAGTTTAAACGTGTGTTTGTATACACACCCATATCTAAAATGGAACTATTAGAAATGAAGAAAGTGGTACCCAGTCATGACAAAGACCCAGCGGGTTTCCACCGTGAAATTAAAGACATGTTGCTCATGGGAGAGTATACCTATCCCGACATTATGAAAATATTAAAGGTATTAATGCCTGCGGGCATTTATGAAAAACTGAAAGAAAAGGATTGGGAGGTGGGAGACCAAAAGATAGATTGGACAGCATTAGAAAACGAAGAAACAGCTCGAGGTCCAGGTTTAGGGCTTGGGGACAAGACCAAAATACTACCAGGTTTACTAGTACAGGTACTGCCACGTTTATTAACTACGAAAAAGGAAGACTGGGGTGCAATCTCAGCCTGTAAACAAAAGCAAGATGAAGACACTAGTGACTTTTATGCCCGATTCGAAAAATGTTTTGGTATAAATAGTGGAATAAAAGCAAGTAGCGAATCTTATCCACATCTGTTTGTGACAAAATTAGTTGAAAATGCCCTGCCCCAAGTTAAGAATAGAGTATTGAAATTCGAGAGTACCTGGCAAGGTAACACTCCGTCACAAATGTTACAAATGCTACAGTACCATCACAATAGAATTAGAGAGGAACAAGAACATGAACAAAGACGCATGAAAGACACGAAAATGAAAATGCTGGTTTCCCAGACAGTTCCAGCTGACGGTCATAAAAAGGGTATGACACAGTCCAGTGTTTCAGCAGGTTCTGTAAAGGGGACATGCAACTATTGTAAACAGCCAGGTCATTATGTACACGATTGTCCAGTTTTAAAACATAATATCGCCATAGGTAATACAAAAGAAAGACCACGACCACTTAGACAGGATCAGAACCAACAAGGAGCTCCACAGCATGCACAGGCCATGCCAGCTCCGCAACAGTCTATGCCAGCTCCACCACCGCAGCCTATTGCTGCCACACCAACAACGACACGACAGATGTACCAGACCGCACAGTATGACTATCCTGATTATCAACGATATTCATGAAACAGCCTAGAGAGGGAAGTTGGCTTACCCCTTATTGAGGTCCCTGTAGATCAAGAAGGACCTTATGTACACAGTGAATTATTAGGCCAGGATAGAAAATTTTTACTTGATACAGGGGCAAGCCGAACAACAATAAAACGTAGTGAAGTACCAGGGGCACCCCTCTCAGGCTCACAGAATATTTCCCTTGGTTTTTCAGGAAAACCTATCATTAACGAAGTATCACAGCCTCTTCCACTTACGATTGGTCCTTTGACACGAACTACAGATTTATTGCTTACTAAATCATGTCCAGAAAACCTGTTAGGTATAAAAACATTGAAAGCTCTAGGAGCTATAATATGTTGTTCTCCGGAAGGAGTAAGATTGTTTTTACTTGATTTCAAAGGGCACTATGTGTCTCGAGACATGGATCACCGACTGCAGACTTTACCCACACATTTATGGGCACAAGGCCCTACAGATGTTGGTTGCATGAACATTACACCATATCGAGTCACACTAAAGACAGGAGTGGTACTACCACGTATGCGGCAATACAAGTTACCACCAGATGCTGTATTGGCTTTACTGCAAATCATTGATGAGCTTATTACCCAAGGAGTGGTTGTGGAAACCGACTCCAATATATGTAATTCCCCGATAATTCCGATTCTTAAACGAACTGATCCAAAAGCCCCGCCAGTATATCGATTGGTTATTGATCTGCGCGAATTAAATAAATGTATTGTACCACAATACCCCGTAGTTCCAGACATTTCTTCATTACTGACAGCCATTGATTCCGAAGCAACATTCTTTACTGTAATTGATCTCAAGAATGCCTTTTTCAGCGTCCCAATAGATCCGGAAAGCCAATACTTGTTCGGATTTAGTTTAAATGGACGAAGCTTTAAATTCACACGCGCACCTCAAGGATTCACAGAAAGCCCCAGCATCTATAGCCAAGCACTGAAACGAGAACTTGACAGTATCCACATGCCAGTCAACACTGCCCTGCTTCAATATGTCGATGATCTGCTGATCACCGCTAGAAGCGAACCTGAATGTGAAAAGGCTTCACTGACGGTTTTACATTTTTTGGCCGAAAAAGGGCACAAGGTGTCCCCTTCTAAACTGCAATTCTGTGTCCAGCGAGTTGTTTACCTTGGTCACTCGCTGTCCAAGGAGGGAAGGCAGCTTACACCCGACCGCATACAGTTAATTTATAACATGTCAGTACCCAAGACACAAAAGGAGGTGCGGGCTTTTATAGGCCTCACTTCATATTGTAGGCAGTGGATCCCTCAGTATGCATTTCTAGCAAAACCACTCATTCAGTTGACAACACAGGAGGCAGCCACATCGACTGTCCTCCCTTGGACTCAAGAACATACACACGCCTTTGAAAGTTTAAAGAAAGCTTTATGTCAAGCACCTGTCCTAGCAACACCATGTTACAGTAAACAGTTTACACTCTTTGTTACAGAACGCGAAGGTACTGCCTTGTCAGTACTCACACAGGAACAAGCAGGATCACACAAACCATGTGCTTATTTTTCTAGTACATTAGATCCCGTAGCTCAGGCTCTGCCTGCGTGCCTGAAATCAGTGGCAGCGACAGCTTTAGCAATCAGACAAAGCGATGCCATAGTGTTAGGACATCAATTGACAGTACAAGTACCACACGCAGTAGAGGTTCTCTTGAACCGCACGCAAACACAACACTTGACTATAGCGAGACTCACCGGTTACGAACTGACATTGTTTCAGCCACACATAGAAATCAGACGTTGTAGTACATTGAATCCTGCCACACTTTTGCCAGTAAACGGAACAGACCCACTTGCACATGATTGTATTGAAGTTATCACTATCACGACGAAACCCAGACAAGATTTGACAGACGTCCCATTGTCAGACCCAGAGGGGAGAACTCCTAACCTGTTGAGGTGGTCCATTTCCCTACATGGGATGGGCTTCACAGTTGAGCTCAGACCTGGGACTGCCCATGCCAATGCAAATAGACTTTCCAGGTTTTTCCACTGAGCAAATGAGGACTACTAGGGTGTAGGTTAGTTACCTATTACCTTTTCTTTGGAGGGGGCTGTGCGAGAAAGTAATTCTTTCCCCGTGATCACCCAAAGTTTTTGATTGATACCAGTAGTAATTGACTCTGATTGGGCCCTGGGTTCTGCTTACCATAATTATAAGGTATGTGGTAATTAGGTTTAATTACAATTGGTACTGACAGCCTAGCTGTAAGTCTCTTTTACTTACTTCTGTGTTGCCTGCTGTCATTTTAAAGGCAGGCCTGCCTTTCAAGCTTCTTTTGCATAAAACATTTATGCAAATTCTACTTTGGAATCAAAGGTAATTCCAAAATCTCAAACTACTTTACATTTACATATATGTCACCCCTAAGGTCTCTCCTAGGTGCGCCAGGGGTAGGATGCTTTGTGGCTATAGGCATAAACATTATAAGATATGTTTTATGTGCCCAATGGCTCCCTAGGCTAAGATGGGAATGCTTTATTAAAGTTTAACTATTGAAAAAATGAGCAAAAAGGTTTCTTCTAATTATCAAAATGAGAGTTAGAAAAAATCGAACAACTTGCCACTGTTGGTATTATTCTAACTATCACAGAAAAGACGTTATAGAGCACTGTTTTCTGTAAGGCAAGAACCAGCCTTCCTGATGCCCTCTCCTGATTGGTCAGCCTCTGACAAGGTTGAGCCAAGCTATCTTAATGAGGTGTGAAGTGGCCAGACTAGAGACAAAGGATTTCCTGTGGGAGGAATGCTGCAAGCTGCAGAGCACAAGACAGGATGGGGGTGGAGTGACCAAACTGGGAGGGAGAAAGTCAGTTTAGGGCAGCAATGGCTCAACCCCACATCCTACACCCCAGCCAGAAGGTAGCCCCAGCAACTAGATTAGTGAAGGGGTTTGAAGGTAACTGTTAGGGAATCTTAGCCACACCAGTGAGTTGGCTTAGCCAGATCTAACTCTCCCAAATAGAATTACTCTATTTTGGAGTTTGGAAGAATAGTGCTTTCTGGGACAGGAATATGCCACACTTTGGAGAAAGTGATCATACCTGAGGGTGGAACCCTGCATTCCGTTGGTCGGGGTGCCCCCTGATTGACACCAAATATCACTGAATAAATATGGGAGAGCTGCATGGCAACTTAGATACCCTGCCTGTAACAACAAGGAGAAGAAGGGCTGGCCTGCTGGAACCCGAATCTGCACCCAGGTTCACCCTGCTGAAAGCTCTAGAGCTTAAGAATTCCAGGATTTTTCGAGGCCTCGTGCTGAGCCAAGCCACTGTCATCGACTCGAAACCTGGCCTGATGAGGAGCCATGCTCGATGTTGATAGTAAAAGCTCCAGACAAACAGCTAAGTGCGAGGGTAAAAATTTGACCGAGGCTTAGTATATCTGACCAGGGCTCCATTGCCGTCGACCTCAAACTTTGATTTTGTCCTGGTCTAGCGTGACCAGATGTTCCAAGTTGGTGCTTTTAGCTTTTAAGCACTAGAAAGTGTTTATTCTTGAACAATTCATATCTTCGCTTCCCTACATTGTGTTTCTGTCATTTTGTTGTAATTTGTTTTTTTTTATTGTTATAAAATGGTGTTGGATTTTAATTGTGTGTTGTTTCTTACTTATTTAATGCTTTGGTGTTTTAAATGCTTTATACACCTGTCCCCTAAGTTAAGCCTGCCTGCTTGTTTCCAGCTACCAAGGTTTCAGCAAGGGAATAATTCATTGAGCTCTTGACCGGACGTTTTATGGTGGTTGTGGCCTTATTACTATTGGTAAGTCCCTACTTACCACCACTAATAATACACTTTCCAACTACCCAGGTTTACCAGTTCTGGTAAATGTTGCAATATGTCAAAATACATGGCAGTTCCATGGGAACACCCACGTGACGCCCATAGAACATCTCCCCAGTGCAGAGTAATGCATTGCAGCGATTTGTGCTGGATTGCTTTACTCAAGATTTATAAAGCCACTCGGGTGGCCTTAAGTAGCGCAACTGGGATCATAAATATTCCCCTTAATTCCGACAATGACCGATGACATAGACCACAATACAAAGAGTCTTCTGCTGCATCAGAACTGACTTGACCCTGCCATCACAATATATATTACTCCCTCCCAGACAGACACTATGCATGGAATGTGCTGAATCTACACTGATTCCCATTGCATTCATGTCAATCATTCAATCAGCATTTGTATTTGTAGCATTTGTAGAGCGCACCACTGTAACTCCTGGACAATCTGGGTGCTGGAGAGCGAGGTCTTCATCATGCCAGCTTCCCCTGCAACATTTCTTAAGGAGACAGCCGGAACAGGGCAGAAACAAGCAGAAAAGGCAAAACATAGGGCAGAAAAACAAGGGAAAAAAGGCAAAACAGGTAGCTGAAAAACAAATAGAAAAGGCAGAACAGAGCTAGAATTGAGCGGAGGAGACATACACCAAAGGCAGAAGAATGAGCAGAAAAGGGCAAACATAGGCAGAAAAAATGAGTAAAAAAAAAAAAGAGCAGAACAGAGCAAAACAGAGGGCAGAAAAAAAGCAGAAAAGGCAAAATGGATGCCAGAAAAATGAGCAGAAAGCCAAAACAGAAGGTAGAAACATGAGAAGGAAAGGCAAAACAGAGCGAGAAAGGGAAACATAGAGGGCAGAAAAACAAGCAGAAAAGGCAAAGCAAAGGGCAGAGAAAAAAAACAGAAAAGCCACACTAAAGCAGAAGAGGGCAAAACAGAGGGCAGAAGAATGAGCAGAAAAGGCAAAACAGAGCAAGAAATAAGCAGAGGAGGCACAAACCGAGGGCAGCAGGTAGACAGACAGCAGAGGGTAGCATACTGTGGGCAAGCTGTGTTGTGTAGTTTCCACTAGTCAGTTGGAACTGCGTGTTTGTGGACGACATAAACTTAGGATGGCACCAGATTAATTCCGTGCACCCCCGCCGGATATGATATCGTTTGAACCAGCTGGCTTGCAGTGCCAACGTTAGCCCCACTAAACTTAGGCAGGGAGCAAAGTTCTGTCTACCACTAAACATGACAACTCTGTTTCCTCAGGAACCATGGAGACAGACCTAGAATTTCCCGCTCAGTCACTCAAGCTCTCTTTCACTCAGAGAAGTATACATAGAGTACACTAAGGAATATTTTCAATATATATTGAACCGAAGTGATACTTGTATGGAAAATATGTGCTGCAATGATCAATAGACAGAAATAGATGAAAATTATGAGAAGTGTTAAAACAGTAAATAGAATGAAAAGTTCCACCATTTTGTTGAGACAAATTATGCAGGCTTACATATACAATGCTACAACTATCTAGCATACTCCTACAATGGAAGCCCTAACTTTGCATCTCAGTGTCAGTAAGGTCAGTGTTTCTTAGAACTAACCCAAGTGTCATGAATGCAAATGCGTTTCAAAAGTCGATATGACAAAAGGAATGGCAACTTAAGGAAATAACAGTTCATATGTAAAATGGCACTATTTCTTTTCTGGCCTAATTTGGAAACATTTTTTAAAAAAGGGGACCCCTACATAACCAATAGGCTTGCTATACGCGAATGAGGTTCTCATTATGACGGTTCGCTGCTAGACGATACGGAAGCTTTGCTGTGAGGTCTCCATCATCTACCGTTAAGTGACCAACAATCCATCAAGATATTTTTTTTAAATAAAGAAGCCATTATTTTCTTGAGCCAAGTTTATAAAGCTCTTTAAAAAAGAACCCACCTTTCATGCGCCATCTTAATACCGAGATTTAACTTGCAGACAGTGGCAGTTGGTGATAACATCTGTAATCCCAGAACCCTATCCATTTTTTATATGGAAATCAATTGAATAAAAAGAGCTGCTATATTGTGAATCCTTTTTAACATCACGCACACCATAGGACTCTTGATACTCTATAGGTCCATATTGTCCAACAAGCCGCCTAATATTCAAGAGAGTCTTAGCAAAACGGAGTGAAGCATTAAACGTTAATCTGTATTGCAACAGACGGTCCCCTGATGAAGGCAGGTTTGCCAAAACGCGCGTAGTCTCCATCTAGCGCATTGCTCTCATCGACTATACATCGACTGCATTATTAATCTTACCAGAATAGATTGTCATATCAGTTTATGAATTTATTCTGATATTTGTGATTCACTTTTTGAAAATAATTACTGACACTGTATATATATATTTTTTCTACTGTCTGAAAAGAAATGATCTTAATAGATGAATTCAAAATGATACATATTCATATAAAAAAATAGTTGATGAATAACAAATAAAATTATGTGTATAATTTTTAAAATTCAATTTGTGTTTCTGATCTATATGTTTACCATAATTATTGGTTACGTCCATTCATATACCTGGATTTTGTTGGCATATTTTGATAGTAGCTTGCTATCATATTCTTTCCTATTACTAATTTTGAAACATTACAGGTGGGCAGAGAACTGTCTCAGGGAGAGCTGGCATGAGGACCTGCCATACACTTGGGATGGATGGATCTTCAGAAGAGGTTTGCTGCTCTCTGGGCACTAATGCACATTCTACGATCTCAGTCCAAAGCAGATTTTCCTCTTCCTTGTATCTACCAAACCAATGGTGAAATAAATACACTTAATTGATGCAAAATATAATGAGCTGCTATTAGTGATAATCTGTCTGTTATGGTCTTGAGCTGTTAGAAGACAGAATTCTTTCCCTTGAGTATTGAGTGATAACCACTCACAGTCAGCATATTACCCATCAGAGGGAAAATGCTTCATCTCCCATTGGCAGACCTGTTATGTCTTTATTACTTTTAGAATCAAATCTCTTTTTCATTGGCAGAACAGTCATAAAAGCAATTACACAGCATGCCGCCTACAACCCTAGTGGGCTGGCCGCAAATTCTGGCAAGATGTATCATATACAAATAGCACTATATCGATACTTACATTTGGGATGATGGTTACACAGCATGTCTCCTACAACCCGTCAAGGGCCGGCTGCATATTAATGGCTCTCATCAGTGAAGTGATATCCTACACGAAGATCTACTTAAGCAGCCAAGTTAAAGATTTCAGACCAGAAAAAGTGAAGAAAGATAACCTGAAATCAAAGGGAGAGAAACATCAAACCCAACCGCCCAGCCACTCCAGCCCCTTCCAAAGTGAACGAGTTAATGAAAATGTTTTTGCATTCTAGAGAGGTATTATAGGTTTTGGTCTAGCCTAAATCCTGTCAAGAGCCTTGTCCTTTTCTTGGGTGTCCGGTAATAACCTCAGAATGAGCAGCTATTTAGGATATACTAGCTCCTGAAACTCTGAGAAAAGGATAGCGATGAAGGGGGCCCTTGTTTTAGTGTATGCCGAATTACCTGCATAGGTCGCCATCAACAGTCGCTCCATGCCTAGCAATGACCATAGCTGATGAAGCCACTGACGATGGTCTGGAGTTCTATTTGTGCCCCAGCTGGACAGCAAAACTCTATGCGTGTATGCAGGGAATCTGGGGATATTAGGCACAGTATTAGTATTGAAGGCAGGGGCAATGTCATCCAGGATCTTGTACCAGAATCTAGTAAGTTTTGGGCAGTGCCAAAGAAGATAGAGCAACTTACCTGGATTGCCACAGCCCCACCGGCATTGGCCATGACATTGGGCATTCCATTAATGTGTACAAGAGGGGGGTAGTACCAATAGGAAGTGATCTTGTAGCCTGTTTCAGTATGTACTGTAGTGTGTGCCATGTGGTGCATTCTATAGAAGATTGTAATAATCTGTATTGAATTTATCTTGCTGCTTTATCCCTATCTGCTCAGCCAGTGTGAATGTGATGGATGGAATGTTGGTGTGATTGACGTGAATGGAATGTTTGGGTGCCTGGATCCTGGAGGGTGATAGTTCAAGTATGGGCTGAGCAGCAGGCAGACTGCTCCTGGTGGGGCTGCATCACATGAACTCTACATCTTGTAACTGCAACTTAATAAATCTACCTGAAAACACAACAGAAAGATACCACAAAGATATTTTCCCACTCTTATCTGAACGGTTCTGCCTTAGGGCTCTGCACATTTGTGCCGCCATCAGGTGAAGATAGATCTCTGAGATAATCTTCCTATCATCTGCCTTAAGGTGCAGCCACTTCTCAAATGGAGTCATTAGTGTAATAAAGATCAAAACACTGGTGTGACTTCTTTGTAAGAGAGGTTTATTAAATCGACCCCATCCAAAGTAGACCTGAGCCAACTGACACAGGTAGAACCCCACACACTCCATGCTCCACATCGCAACCTGGAACATAGCCACATCACACTTCTTCCTCTTTATATTTTGAAATATAAATACAGAAGAAATAATATGCAGATTATGAAGAACATATGAAATACCTGAAAATAAAGTTACCAAGCTTTCCTCCCAACTAAACAACTAAACTAACTCTTTAAAAAATCTTTGAGATGAGCTGGTGTCTTGCGAGATCTGATGCTTTTGCAAATGAGCACAGCACCTTCCTTATCCAATGAAGATCCATTTGAACTTCCTTCTGCATCAGTAACACCACCCCTTGACTCAACTCAAACAACACGGCTGTGATTCCAAATGCGCCCATCATTTGTTTTCACAGCACATTTGAATAATTTCACCACAGTCTTTACATCTGTGAGCTCAGACCAGCTTAAACAGCCTACTGGCGCTTTGATCTTAACTCTGTCTCCCACTTTAAATTCAACCGACTTTGCCAATTTATGATTGTCCACATAAATCTTTCTTTTCCTTTGCAGAACCAATTCTTTTTTTTCCCACTCACCAATTTTGTTATCCTAAGTCCTTTATCCAAAATCATCCAGACAGGACAGATGAATGTGTTAGCAGATCTTCCTTTAAATAATTCAAAAGGAGTCTTCCCTGTTGATGAGTGAGGTGTGAATCTGTAGGCTGTAATTCTTTTTTGCAATTCATCCCTCCAATTCAAATTGCTGACCCTTGCCAGCTGTATGCTTTCTTTCAAAGTTTTGTTTAACCTTTCTAGTGCACCGTTGTACTCAGGATGATAAAGAGAAGTTTTCTTATTTTTAACTCCACGCTTTGCCAAATATTTCTCCATTTCACAAGAACAAAATTGAGGACCATTGTCCGATAACAAAGATCCTGGAAAACGTTCTCGTTTAAAAATTGCATCAAGAAACTTAATTATGGACTGAGTAGAGATGTCACGCACTGAACTCACTTCAATCCAACGTGAGTATAGATCTAGTAAAACAATCAAATATGGAGTTTGATGTTCACCATGAAGAGGTCCAACAATATCAATGGCTATTTCATCCCAAGGACACATTGGTAATCTCCTGCAAACCATAGGAGATTGTCTGGTCTTAAGAATCTTGTCACTCAAAGAGCAGGGAATACAATCTTGTACCACACGTTCCACCATGAGATCTAGACCAGGCCACCAAAAGTTTTTTACAATGTTGTCCCTCAGACCAACAGGAGGAACTAACCTAGTCCCTCTTGTAAGAATGCCATTATTGTTTGACAATTCATCACATACCAATGACCATGTTTCTCAAGCCTGTACTTTTATCTTTCTCAATCAAATCCATCACCTTCACCATTTCATTATCATTTTTGATTTCATCCTTCCATTCTTGTTCTTTAATGACACCCAAAGTGATTTCACACACTTTTACATTAAACTCATCCACTAGATCATCTTCTCCCTTTTCATCTTCTCCTTCCACACTGTCTACCGAACGAGAGAGACAATCCGCTGAAACATTAGTTGCTCCAGGAATATATTCCATAACAAAATCATATTCTTGTAGTGAAATCACCCATCTCCTGATCCTTGAAGAAATAGCGTGCAGACTCTTCTTCTCAAATATTTCTTTAAGAGGTTTGTACCCCAAACGAACTTCTTAAATGTATTTAAAGGCCAAAAAATGGCAAGCGCCTCTTTCTCAATGACTGAGTAATTAATTTCAGCACCTCTTAGACATCTTGAGGCACAAGTGACCAAACACTCTTGATCATCCCTCTTCTGGATCAGCAATGCACCCAGCCCCTTTTTACTAGCATCTGTTACAATGTATGTCAAATCCCCTGGTATAAAAGCTTGTAAATCCGGGGCACTTTTGAGGTCCATCTTTACCTTCTCAAACTCACTTTTGCATGCATGATCCCACACAAACTCATTTTTCTTGCACAGCAAATTTCTTAGATGGCCAGTTTTATCCGCAATTTTTTTTTACAAATTTACTATAAAATTCAGCCATACCCAGAAATGATGCCAGCTCTTCCTTTGAACAGGGTTCCTTAAGTTTAGCAATAGTATACTCCTTTTTTTGGTTTGACACCACTCCCAGATATATGGTGACCAGGGTAATCTACAGCTGTCACTCCAAATCTACATTTGTCAAAACGTAATGTTAGACCAGCTTTAGTCAGGCTTTCTAGCACCTTCTCCACCCTCCAATCATGTTCTTCAATACACTTTCCAGAAATCAAAAGATCATCCTGATAACACCTGACACCTTTAATTCCCTTCACTACATAACTCATAATTCTTTGAAATACAGAAGCAGCTGAAACTAACCCGAAAGGCATCCTCAAAAATGTAAAAGCACCCATAGGGGTAATGAAAGCGGTTAGATCCTGTGAATTTTTATCTAAGGGAACTTGGTGAAACGCTGAAGCTAAGTCCAGTGTACTAAAATAACAAGCACCATCCAGCGTTGACACCATTTCATCTATATTAGGTAGCGGAAAATTGTCCAACATGACCTCTTTAGTCAGTGCGCGTAAATCCACACATAAGTGAATCTCATTGTTACTTTTCCTCGGTACAACAATGGGAGCCAACCACTCTGTTGCTTCCACAGGCTCAATCACACCTGCACTAAGCAGTCTATCAATTTATTTTTGTACGGACTCTTGTACACTTAGAGGAATCCTCCTTACTTTTGCTGCAACAGGTTTTGCACCAAGTTTCAATTTAATTCTGTGACTGTATCCCTTCAGGCGTCCCAACTCACTCTTGACCAGCTCACCAAACAGCTTAACATACTTGTCTCCATCATTCTCTAAAGATTGTACCTATACAAGTGGATTTCCATTAGGATTTAGAATAATGCCAAGGCATGCTTGATGTGTCCAACTCAATAAGTTATCACCTTTCTCTGCCACGTAAATCTTAGCATCAGTAATTCTTTCTTTGCACTCCACGCAAGACAGAAAGTAACCCAACAATTTAATAGGAGTTCCCCCATAACCAGTTGGTCTTACATCTGTTTTTAATAATTTCACTCTGTTTTTGAAATTACTCTCAAAGACATCTTTAGATATGAATGTAAGATGTGAAAAAGAGTCAAACTTCATTTTTATCTTAACATTTCCTACCTTGACCCATTCTGAAGGATGTTCCAAACCGCACACCTCATTTACCTGATAACTTACTACTTTTACTTCATTTCTAACATCTTTTTTGTTGCGAATGCGACCGTTCTTAGAAAAGTGTCCCTTCTTCCCACAAAAGTTACAAATTACATTTAGAGCAGGACAAAAAGTTGCGTTTGCCTTGTGACCAACCATTCCATAGCGATAACAAGTTCCTTGAAATGACATAACAGGTTTTTTTCTCCTCTACTTTTTTTTTACTTCTTCCTCACTCTTTTTACTATCTGGGTCAGACTTATGTACCGCATGACACACCACCTCTTCTACTTTTTCTACACTAATGGTAGATTTTCCTACTTTGCTCAATTCACTCACACATTTTAACAGGTGTTCAACTCGTTTTGCAATTATCATTACTTCATTTAAAGGAGGTTCATCTTTCAACCAGAGTTCCTCTCTTATTTTATCACTACCACATTTTAACACAAAATGGTCACGTATTCTCTCTTCCACAAGTTCTCCAAATTTACAACTAGAAGCTAATTTTCTGAGAGCAGTCACAAACTCTTTGACCGTTTCATCCTTCCCTTGCTCGCTTAATCCAAAATAATAACGCTCAATAATGGTACTAACTTTTGGCAGAAAATGCAGATCTAGTTGTTTGATACAAACTTTATATTAATTTAACCCTCTTTGACTAGCAGGACTTAATGCAGGCAAATTTTCCAACACCACTTGCCCCTCACCACCTAAGCAATGACGTAAAAGTGCCTGTTTCCTCTCTGCAGTCAAATTTGTTCCACAAACCCTTGCATAGTTTTCAAATATCTTTTTCAACTTTTGCCACTTTACTTGAGGCTCCCCTGGATTTATCATAAAAAAAGGAGGAACAGTTACATTCTGCATATTTGTTTTTTTTAAACTTAACTTAAACTCTAAATTTCGCTATGCAAATATATGGTATTCAATACTTTCCTATTTTCTTACATATGTTTACAACTACACAAAATATATATAATTTCCTTTTAAACAACTTTTAGGTGTGCTTGTCACCGTGGTGGCAAGCTTACGTCCATCAAACTTCTTACTATACGAATTCTCTGTTAATCTTTTGTTTCCAGCTCTCAGATAATAGTTTCTTTTTTTTAAAAAAATATTTCTTTTAAATTCCTCTTTCAAGATGGCCGCCGCTGTCACCACACAAGCAGTTCAAACCTTTTCCAAATGAAATAGAGCTTGTTTTCGTTATTTTCCACTTTCCTGCCTTAAAATGGCCGCTGCCGTCACCACGCACACATTCCGGTCGTTTTCTGATGGAAATTGACCTTGTATCGTCCTTCTTTCTTTGGCAGATAGGGCACAGTACTCACGCTGCAATGGAGACTTCAGCCGTGATGAAACGCACACACGCTCTGCATTCCAACGGCTACTGCCTCACCACAGCTTGCTCCTTCACTGCTCTTCACACTTCCGTTTCTCCTTATTTCTGGACCGGACTTTTCCTACAGCAGACCGCCAGAAAGGTAGATAAAGTTTCACTTGTTGGCACCGCCGCTGCACCTATTTTCGCGATCCTCCTTCTTTTAGTAAAGGGCACTGCTTCCTCCGCGTCTCCCAGTGTTGGGGTCGAACACCTCTTAATATGCACGCGATCGTCGCCAGTGTAATTAAGATCAAAACACTGGTGTGACTTCTTTGTAAGAGAGGTTTATTACATCGACCCCATCCAAAGTAGACCTGAGCCAACTGACACAGGTAGAACCCCACACACTTCACGCTCCACATTGGAACCTGGAACCAAGCCACATCACAATTAGTCTACCTGCTTTAGGCCGTGTGTCCAAGCTAAGCATCCCAGTGTGTCAGTTGTGTATGAGTGAAGTGGTTTATTTCCAGCAAGGCATAGTCCGTTTTGATTTGATCAAATGGTATGAGGCCGTTGTGGTCAAAGAGGCATCCCATGCGCTTACATCCCCCACTGTCCATCACTTGGCAGTGTTTGGGGTCATGCCTGGAGGAAAATCCGGTTTTGAAAATAGGAGTGTCATGGGTGAAGGGAATGTGGTAAGTCCCGTTGCAGTCGCTACTTTGTGCCAGATCTAAAGTGTTGGGCGCGTTACATGGGAGTAATAGAGCCCCGACTCTCTATAAAGCTGAGGCAGCCACACCTCCCTTCAAATCTGTGACCCCGCTACTGTCTGGTTCATGAAGGCCCAATGTTTCTCCATTAGTGGGGGATTCCACTCTGCCACGTAGCGCAACTGCGCGGCTTGGTAGTAACGAGACATGTTGAGTACCGAAAGCCCCCCATCTTGTTTCAAACGCGGTAGGAGCTGTTTCTGCAGCCTAGGTTTTACTTTGCCCGTATAAAATGCTCAATTTCCCTTTGAAGAGTATTAATCATGCCAGATGGTGGGTTAAGGGAAGGGTCTGAAAGATGTACAGGGCTTGGGGAAGAATATTCAATTTTACCGCCGCTATTTTGCCCAGCCACAAGAGTGTAAGTCATTGCTACTGTGTCAGGTCCTTACGAATTAGGGCGAGAAGCTTTGAATTGTTTGTCTCTGTGGTCTTAAGGAGACTTTTGCTTAGGACTAGACCTAGATATGGGAGATCCTCAGTGACCCAGTGAAAGTCAAACTGAGATCACAGTGCATGTTCTGTGTGTGGAATAGTAGTGAGATTTAAGATTTGTGATTCCTGCATGTTTACTCGAAAGCCTGAGGATGCTCCAAACTCCTGGAGTTCAACGACAATAGCCGGGAGAGAGGTCGAAGGTTGGGTGATTGAAAATATGACATTGTCAGCATAGAGGCTGATCAGGTACCAATCCGCACCAAAGGGAATGCCCCTGGCATTAGGATTGTCTCTTAATCTCTATGCCAAAGGCTCCATATAAAGAGCAAAAAGAAGTGGCGAGAGAGGACAGCCTTGGCTCGAGTCCCGCTCTATAGGAAAGCTAGTAGAGCTTACGCCATTCACATGGACCGCTGCCCTTGGGGAGATATATATCCTTGAAATACAATTCCTAAAGCGCTTGCCCATACCGAAGTGCTTGAGAGTTGCAAATAGATAGGTCCAGTGTAAACGCTTTTTCAGCTTCCACCACCAGTAACCAGGCTTCTTCCCGAAATCAGTGTACCTTGTCTATCAGATGGCAAAAGCGTTTAGTGTTGTCCCCACACTAACGGGCGAGGATAAACCCTGCCTAGTCTTCTCTATGAGGCCAGGCATCAGGGGATTGGGACGGTGGGCTAGTACGCAAGCAAACAGTTTTGTGTCAATGTTCAGAAGTGAAATAGGACGATATGAGCTGCACTGCTTTGAGTCTTTCTCGGCCTTAGGCATAACTGAAATTGAGGCTTGGAGCATCGATTCTTCAAGTGTACCCGATTCGGCAAAGGAATTAAACAGGCAGGTGTGTATAGGGACGAGTTCCGAGCAGAAAGTCCTATAGAATGCTGCGCTGAACTCATCCGGTCCCGGAGACTTCAGTGGCTTCAGGCAAACAATCACTGAGATCACTTCTTCAATGCAGATGGGCCTGTCGATTTCTTCATATTCCGCTGGGGGAAGGGGGGATAATGCTGCTGTCTCTAAACATGCCTGTGGGTCTGAAAGACTAGGAGGTTTGCAGGAGTACAATTCAGCATAATAGGCTTTGAATGCATCTGCAATGCTATTCACCTCAGCCGCATGCGCCCCAGAGGCCTTCTGGACAGATTTGACTGCTTGTGCAAATTGCTTACCGCAGAGGCGGTGCATGAGCATGCAACCTCCTTTGTTAGTTCCTACGTAGAATTTATATTTTAGGCATAACATTGCATGTTCAGCTCTATCCAGATTGAGGCATTTAATGTTGTCATCGCTCCCTCTCGGTGGCCCGGTGCGTTTATGAATAGATTCAATTCAAGCACTGAAGTCTCCAGTCCCTTCTGCTTAGCTTTCCTCATCTTATTTTGTGCACTGCTTTTGCAATAAGAGTCCCACGGGCAACCATTTTTAGTGCCTCCCATATCGAAGACAATGCAGTAGAACCAGTGTCAATAAGTGATAAATAATCTTGTATAGTTTTTAAATGCTGCAACCATCGCTGGTGACTATAGCATTGTCTCGTGGAGAGGCCAGAGAGGCACCCATGTGGGGGTGGAAGAAGTACATAAAGTTAACGTTAAATGTGCATGGTCCAAAAGCAAGCGGGGCTCAATGGTGGAATTGAGCACGTGTTCCCATGCAGACGGGGAGGCTAGAAAGTGATCTAATCGGGCATATGTTTTATGGGCCGCGGAGTAAAATGTATAGTCTTGCTCGCTAGGGTGTTGTTTAGTCCTGAGCAGTTCAGCTCAGAGTCCATAACTATGTTCAAGTCCTCTCCCACCAGCAAAGCCACATCTAGGGTATGGAGCACTCTGGCCAGGGTGTCTGTTAGGAAGGGCTCCTGCTGCACGTTTGGGGCATACATTGATGCCACTGTGAGATGGAATGCACCCAACTGCACTCAGATGGCCAGTAGGTGAATTTAATCTTTGCATTAGGACCCAAGACTGTACCAGAGGGATGTTGAGGCCTCCTACATTGAGGCTAATTATCTTAGTCTCTAGGGTCAAAGGGAAGAAAGCATGCTTTGATAGATCCAGCAAGTATCACCATGGTCATGCGTGTGGGGACCATGTCACATAATTAGAGGGAGATCCGCACAATGGCTCGTGTGTGTGGAGGACCTATCAGAATTGGTTCATCGGAAGGGTCACCCCAACAAGACATCATAAACCCCAACAGTGTAACGAAACAAATGAAAATATTATCCTATGAGAAATCGGAATAGTCCATCACAGTAGGAAGGCCAGTACAAATAGGGTCAACCAAGGTGGCAAGAGTCATCTAATAGCATCTAGTCTCAAAGCCCCCAACCCTACCACTCCAAAGGGACCAATCCACCAGTTATTCTGCTCAATACCTCAGGAAGGAGGATCAGCTTCTTCTCCACCAGTGCCAGAGAGAGAGCACAGCACAGGCGATCTCTCCTTGACGATTGTGTCCTGGCTTCTATTTGTTCATCCCTGGCTGCGGAGCCATCCTCGAGGGCCACCACCTGCTCACCAACTGTGTCCACATTTTGGAAATCTTCTCTGAGTTCCATTTGCAAATCCGTCTTCACTGCCTGGAAATCTTCTTGCAGGGAAGTGAACAAATCCTCCAGAAATGTGTGCGTCAATGAACTCTCAGCTCCCTCTTCTCCGTCGGATGTTTTCAGCTCACCTGCAGGCGTCTTTTCACCGAGGGATTCCCCTGTGCCTTTCAGATGTAACTTGCAGACCGAGCGCTCCTTCTTTGCCTTGGCCGACGCCATTCTTGGTCACCTAATGCCCTGTGGGCACTAGGGTGGTACAGAGCGCTCCGGACGGCCTGAAGTCAGATCGGGGTACAAGTGCATACAGGTGTGGGGCTCCCCACAAGCCTTCCCCACACCACAGTCAATCAAGACCTAAGAGTGCTCCCATGAGCCATGTGCGTGCTGGACCACTCCAGAGATCTGTCCTGGTGCTACGCTGGACCAGGAGTCGAAAGATGTAGAGTATTTGTGCTATTGGAGAGGGGTATACTAGGCAGCCAATGCCATTGAACGTATCAGGGGTCACTGTAGCGGGAGATCCCCAGATCCCTGTGGTGTTCTTTAGAGCTCTGTGTAGGCTGGCAGAGGTCCAGCGTTGCCTAGGGACGTCTGGTTATGATAATCCTGGTGAGTTCTCCCAGAACACAGCACCCTTTCTATGAGATTTCCCTATATGTGTGGAGCAGAGGTCTACCAGAGCAGTGGGGCCAGTGGATACTGCCTGCTCTCACCCCATTGTGGTGCTGGAGAAAGCTTTATCCCCAGGCATAAGGTGTTGGTGCTATGCGCTGTTGCCGGTGTAGGTACTCGAGCCTCACCCCCACCGGCTTGATCTTGCTCAGTCAGAAGTCAGTGGGCACCAGGCAGCCCCAATCCAAGGTCTGTGCTAGGGGCGTGGTGGCGGCATGGGGCTCACTGTGCCATCTACACATTGTCCGCTCTCATGCCTGCCACTCGTGCTCCTGGGATCCAGCGAGGCACCGTCCTGCGAGCTCCTCACGACAGGCTGTCCTGCGAGATCTTCACCACATCCAGCAGCACGATGCCTCTGACAATGCCACATCTTCCCTATGAGCAGATGCTGATGTAGCTGCAGGGACCCCGCTCACTATTTCCAGGCCACCTGTTCTCATGTGTCAAATCCAGCAAGGTGGTCTGGCTGCAGCTCCCCCTCCTGGCAGATCCTGGTGTCGATCGCTCGTCTCCGGGGGGGGCTACCTAATGCTTCCGTGGTCCCCAGGGTCAGCACTTGAGTACTGCTGTGGGGAGGATCTCCCAGG
Organism: Triturus cristatus; assembly: GCF_964204655.1. Classification (NCBI taxonomy): domain Eukaryota; kingdom Metazoa; phylum Chordata; class Amphibia; order Caudata; family Salamandridae; genus Triturus; species Triturus cristatus. Next base: position 165,693,886 of record NC_140585.1, read on the forward strand.
GCTGGAATCTCGGTGGATCGGGTTCTGTCTCAATGCTATAGGCCTTGCAGGGATGGAACTAAATTGAAACACGTCCACTCATGCCACCATCATGACCATGCCCCCTCTTTTCCGCTTTTAACGGCAGTGACTTTTCATAGAACCACACCAATTAATTGGTAAATGTATAGAGGGAACTGCAATGTAGAGCCTTCTTGAAAGAATGGGGAGAAGACGAGAGAAGAGAAAAAAGGAAAAAGACAGCTAAATAGGACATTTGGGGCCAGATGTACAGCGAGCAAAATAGCGCCTCGCAAATTGGGAGTCTTTTGTGACTCTCAATTTGTGAGGCACTATTTTGCATGTACAAAAGTGTGTTTAACACTGTTTGGGATTCGCAATGGGGTCGCAAATTGCGAGGCTCATGAATATTAATGAGTCTCTCGCAATTTGTAAGCCCATTGGGAGTGACAGGCCCTCCCAGGGATGCTGGCCTGCTGGGCCCGGCAGACGACCATGTCTGGGATTGGTCTTAAATAAAACAGCTTTTTTTTTCAATGCAGCCCATTTTCCTTGAGGAAAAACGGGATGCATTTTTTAAAAAAAATTAAAGGATTTTTTCATTTCTTTTTAAGGGCCACTGCCTGGCCTTTCAAAATATTTTTGAAGGCAGTCACAAGACGGTGGTAACTTGCAAATGTTTTGTGACCGCAATTGCGGTTGCTAAACTTTTATACATGGCTCTGCGGTCACTATTAGAAAGGGAACGCCCCTTCCTAATAGCGAGTCGCAATAAACTATTTTGCGAGTCGCAATACACTATGTTGCGAGTCGCAAATTAGTTGCGACTCGCAAAATAGTGTAAATACATGGCCCACACTAAAATTGCATGCGCAAACGGGTCGCAAAGATAAAAGCAGAATTTTGTCAGAAAACGAAAATATTTTACACAGTTTTGGCATTTTTCTGGGACATGGCCTATTTTTGCTATTTTTGTGTTTTCAACCTCTTTGCAGTTAATGGTAGAAATGGGTATGAAAGCATAATAGATCCTGGAAAGCTATACATGTTAGAAAAGGAGACACAATTCTAAATTCAGCAAGGGGTCATTTGTGTAGATCCTTTAAGGTTTCTTTATAGAAACTAACCGTTGAATATAGGACAAATTGAAAATTAGTTGAAAAAACAGCCATTTGTGTCAACATTTTCACCAGTAACTTATTTTAATTATGACAGCTGTTTGAAAGCAATATACTGTTACATCTGCTGGACCTCTCTGGTTGTGGGAATATGTAGGACTTGTAGGTTCACCAAGAGCCCGGCGAACCCAGAGCCAATAACTGAGCAGCATCTTGCAATGGTTTTTTATTATGTACCGGGTATATAGCAATTAATTTGGGAAAATATATACATAGAAAAAGTGGTATGAAAGACACCTATGTATTTCTGAAATTGGAACAAAACATAGAGTTTAGAAACAGTAGATAATTACACATTTCGAAATTGTGAGTACCCATACTGGCATGAGAATTATAGGTCATTTTTCAAAATGACTTCTTTTTTACACATTGTCTATCAATTGGAGGGCAGACATGCATCAAAAGTCAATCAGTGATAACAGTTGCTCTACAATTCTGTGTTACTCTAAGTCTCCCGATAAAAATGGTACCTCACTTGTGTGGGTAGGCCTAGTGCCCGCAACAGGAAACGGCTCAGAACGCAAAGTGGACACACTTTATTTTTACAGTGAAAACTGACCCTTTTTTGTAAAGTGCCTAGCTGTAGATTTGGAACCCTAGCTCTTCCAGCACCTTGGGAAACCTAGCAAACCTATACATTTTTTAAAACTAGACACCCAGGGGAATCCAGGATGGGGTGACTTGACTGGCTCTCACCAGGTTCTGTTACCCAGAATTCCTTTTTTGTAAAGTGCCTAGCTGTAGATTTTGAACCCTAGCTCTTCCAGCACCTTGGGAAACCTAGCAAACCTATACATTTTTGAAAACTAGACACCCAGGGGAATCCAGGATGGGGTGACTTGACTGGCTCTCACCAGGTTCTGTTACCCAGAATTCCTTGCAAACCTAAGCATTTGGTAAAAACAACACATTTTCCTCACATTTCTGTGGTGGAAAGTTCTGAAATCTGTGTGGATCCACAAAATTCCCCCAACCCCGCGTTCCCCAAATTCTTCCAAGAAAAATGATACCTCACTTGTGTGGGTACGCCTAGGGCCCGCGACAGGAAACGGCCCAAAACGCAACGTGGACACACCACATTTTCACAGTGAAAACTGACCCTTTTTTAGCAAAGTGCCTGGCTGTGGATTTTGAACCCTAGCTCTGTCGCCACCTAGGGACACCTAGCAAACCCATATATTTTTTAAAATTAGACACCCAGGGGAATCCAGGATGGAGTGACATGACTGGCTCTCACCAGGTTCTGTTACCAAGAATCCCTTGCAAACCTCAAAATGTATTTTAAAAAACACATTTTCCTCACATTTCTGTAGTGGATAGTTCTGAAATCTGCATGGATTCACAAAATTACACCCACCCCACATTCCCCAAAGTCTTTTGAGAAAAATGGTACCTCACTTGTGTGGGTAGGCATAGTGCCCGCGACAGGAAACGGCCCAAAACGCAACGTGGACACACAACATTTTCACAGTGAAAACTGACCCTTTTTTTGCAAAGTGCCTTGCTATAGATTTTGAACCCTAGCTCTGCCGGCATCTAGGAAAACATGGCAAACCTATACATTTTTGAAAACTAGACACCCAGTGCAATCTAGAATGAGGTGACTTGTTTGGCTCTAACCAGGTTCTGTTACCCAGAATCCCTTGCAAACCTCCTGGGGCATATTATCAAGGGCCATTTCGCCGCTTTTTTGGCTTTAAAAACCAAAAAAGCGGCAAAAATTACATCGCCCTATTTACTAGGCGGCGCTAACATGCATTAGCGCATGTTAGCAGCCGGATTCCTAACGCCTCGCATCTCTAATGAGATGCAAAGTAGGCATTCTCAGAGGCAAAGTAGGCGTTTGTATGAAAATAAAACATGGAAGAGTGCGTTACCACAACAGCGCTGTATTTACAAGGCAGCCCTGGACCTGAGGAGCGATATCAAAACTGCCACTAACCGCGGTATTCGCCGGATCCTAACATCTGCTCAAAACTTGACTTAAGCATGTTTAATATGGGAGGTGGATTTTACATGTTAAGTTCACACTCCCATGTTAACAAGCTTTTCACTTGCGCTCATGAATTATCGCTGTATATCCCGCGATATTCGTGCTTATTGCCGTTATAGCTGGATTTCATATCGCCTTTGGGAAACTCGTTGGTAATACCGCGCTGACTTGGCGATGAAATCCAGCGATAGCCGGCGATAGGAGAAACAGCGCTAAGCGCGCTTTGCGAGCATTATCGCAATTTCTTGTTAATATGTCTCAAAATTTGTCAAAAGAAACACATTTTCCTCACACTTCTGTGTTGGAAAGCACCCATCCCGCATTCCCCAAAGTCTTCCGAGAAAAATGGTACCTCACTTGTGTGGGTGGGTCAAGTACCCGCGACAGGCAAGGGCCCAAAATCTATTGCGGCAACTTCAAAATTACCTAACACAAAACAACCTGGTTTTTCAAGGGGGGTCCCATGAGTTTTTTGCCCAGGGCTTGGCGGTCATCTAGGGAAACCTTGGGGGAATGCTGGGTGGCAGGAAATTTGTAGATCCACGTAGATTCCAGAACTTTCCCACACAGAAATGTGAGAAAAAATAGATTTTCTCAACAAAATTTGAGGTTATCTGGGGATTCTGTGTAGGGAAAGTTTGGGGGACCCACGCAAGCCATACCTTGCTGGACTCCCCCGGGTGTCTAGTTTTCAAAAGTGTCTGGGTTTGGTATGTTTTCCTAGGTGGCCGCCGAGCCAAGAGCCAAATATTCATGGGATCCCCTTTGCAAAAACAGGTTGTTTTGTGATAGTTAATTTTGATGTCACCTCAATAGGTTTGGGGCCCCTGCCTGTCGCAGGTACCTGACCCATCCACACGAGTGAGGTACCATTTCTATCGGGAGACCTGTGGAAATGCTGTGTAGAAGGAAATTTGTGGATCCACTCAGATTGCAGAACTTTCCCACACAGAAATTTGAAAAAAAACCCAATTTTTTTCAGCTAAATTTGAGGTTTGCAGGGGATTCTCGGTAGGGAAATGTTTGGGAACCCACGCAAGCCATAAGCTGCTGGACTCCTAGGGTGTCTAGTTTTCAGAAATGCGTGGGTTTGGTAGGTTTTCCTAGATGTCCGCCAAGCCCGGGGCCAATAACTCATGGGACCCCCTCTTGCAAAACCAGGTTGTTTTGTGATAGGTAATTTTGAAGTCGCCTCAATAGGTTTTGGGCCCTTGCCTGTCGCGGGTACTTGACCCACTTTTCTTGGAAGACTTTGGGGAATGCGGGACGGGTGAAATTTTTATGGATCCATGCAGATTCCAGAACTTTCCATCACAGAATTGTCAGGAAAATGTGTTTTATTTTTACAAAGTTTGAGGTTTGGAAGGGATTCTGGGTAACAGAACCTGGTGACTGCCAGACAAGTCACCCCATCCTGGATTCCCCTAGGTGTGTAGTTTTCAGAAATTTATAGGTTTGCTAGGTTATCCTAGGTGCCGGCAGAGCTAAGGTTCAAAATCTACAGCTAGGCACCTTGCAAAAAAAGGGTCGGTTTTCTCTGTGAAAATGCGGTGTGTCCACGTTGCGATTTGGGCCGTTTCCTGGCGCGGGCACTAGACTTACCCACACAAGTGAGGTACCAGTTTTTCTCTGAAGACTTTGGCCAATGTGGGCTATGTAGAATGTTGTGGATATACACAGATTCCAGAACTTTACACCACAAAAATTGGGAGGAAAATGTTTTTTTTTTACAAAGTTTAAGGTTTGCAAGGGATTCGGGGTAACAGAGCCTGGTGAGAGCCAGACAAGTCACCCCATCCTGTATTTCCCTGGGTGTCTAGTTTTCAAAAATGTATAGCTTTGCTGGGTTTCCCTAGTTGCTGGCAGAGCTAGGGTTCAAAATCTACAGCTATGCACTTTGCAAAAAAAGGGTCAGTTTTCACTGAGAAAATGTGGTGAGTCCACGTTGTGTTTTGGGCTGTTTCCTGTCACTGGCACATGTCCTACCCACAGAAGTGAGGTACCATTTTTCTCGGAAGACTTTGGGGAAAGGGGGTTGGGTTGAATTTTGTGGACCCACGCAGATACCAAAACTTTCCATCACATAACTGTGAGGAACATTTGTTTATTTTTAAACTAAGTTTGAGGTTTGCAAGGGATTCTGGGTAACAGAACCTGGTGAGAGGCACACAAGTCACCCCATCCTGGATTCCCCATCGTGTCTAGTTTTAAAAAATATACAGGTTTTCTAGTTTTCCCTATGTGCCGGCTGCGCTAGGGCCCAAAATCCACAGCTATCACATTGCTAAAAATAAGTCTGTGCCTTGTGGGCTTTCTGCCGCCCTGGGAGGGAATCGGGCGGGGGGGTTTGCCCCGATATGGTCCCAAGGGGGTAGAAAGACTTTGGCTTTTTTACTGGGGGGTGGAGACATTGTTATACCCATTCTGGGTGGCCCCACCCCCATGCATAACAAAAGGCAGCGTAATCGCTGGTGCCTAGTGGGCTTTCTGCCCCCTGGGGGGCAGATCAGGGGCCACTGCCCCCATCTACCTCCCCAGGGGGCAGAAAGACTGAAATTTCTCTGGGGGGTATTGAAATGCCCATTTTGGGTAGCCCCTACCCCTACAAAATACAAAGGAAAATTCCTGGTTTCTTGTGGGCTTTCTGCCCCCGGGTGGGCAGAAAGACTGTAAGACTGTAATGGGGGGGCATGGACATGCCCGTTTTGGGCACCCCAAACCCTAATCTCAATTTCCCCAAAACAATCCCTGGCATGTAGTGGACTGTTTGCCCCCCAGGTGGAGCAGAAAGGCTGTAATTCTGGTGAGGGGTGGGGGCATTGGCATTCCAGTTTTGGGCAGCCCCCACCCTCAGTAAAATTGTCCAAAAAAAACCCTGGCATCTAGTGGGTTTTCTGCCCCCCGGGGGGTGGCGGCGCAGAAAGAATGTACTTTTTTGGGGGGCTGTGGGCATTGGTATGCCCATTTTAGGCAGCCCCCGCCCTAATTTCATTCGCCCAAAATAAATCCCTGGCATTTGGTGGCCTTTTTGCCCACCTGGGGGGGGCAGGTTGGGGGCTGCTGCCACAGAAATGCTGTAATTTTGGTGAGGTGGGTTGGGGGCATTGACATGCCCGTTTTGGGCAGCCCCCACCCTAAGTAAATTTTTGGGGGGAAAATTTCTTGCACTAGTGGGCTTTCTGCCCCCCCGGGGGGGCATATTGGGGGATAATGCCCCCATCTGCCCCCTAGGGGGTGCAGAAAGATTGTTGTGCCCAAAACATAATTGGAGGAGCAAAGGCCCTTGCCCTAGGAGCCGCTCCCCTTCCTGGTGCTAGTGGGTGGATTCCTCCTTGGGTATCTCCCTTCTGGGTTGATCCCCAGGCATGGATCCACTAGGGAAGGGTACCATTGGAAAGGGGAGATTCTCCCCTTTCCAACGATACCTCTCCCAAGTGTTTCGGTGCTCGGGGGGCTGAGATAGCCCCGTGAACACTGAAACACTGAAACTGAAACTAAGTTTCAGTTTCATTTCCAATGTAATGACGACAGCGTGCCATGCGCGCAATTGTCATTACATTGGAAACCAGGGAAGGGCCTCGGGAGGTTGGGGATGCTCTTCCCCACCTCCAGAGACCCCCCTGAAAAAATGGAAATCCCTATGCTGTTTCGTGCCCCTGAATTATTCCGTCATGAGCACAGGAGCAACGGTGCTCATGCCGGAACCATTCCGCCATGAGCACCGAAGGGGTTAAATTGCAATTCTGTATTAGCAAATCAGAACCGCATTTACCAAGGATTTCCTATTTGAGAATGGGGAAGACATGCAATTACCACTGATCCTGACCAGGTGGTAATCACTTAAAAACTATAAAAGAGTCTCAAAATTCACCAGCATTTTATACCTTGGTGAAAAGGATGAGTATTCTGGCAGTGAGAGATAATAGGAGGTGGAGACATGAGAGCATATGCAGGATCAGGGTCACCCTATTTAACCTTACAGAAGAGGAGATCATAAACAGGTATAGACTGAGTAGTCAAGCCCACCTTGACATCCCAAGCTACAGGCACCAACACAGTGGAGCAATGTCATACCTTCCCATGTGCAGGTTTTGTGTTGCCTGCTCCTCCTAGCATCAGGAAGCTACCAGTCAGTGATAGCAGCTGCAGGGGGTTGTTATAAAGCACACTATCCAGGTTTCTCCACACATTTCTTGACGTAATGGTGGGAAAGGTAAACCAGCATATATATTTTGCTGGAACACCCCAATCATTGCAGCAGGTAATATTCCAATTCTACTGGGTAGCACTTAGATTGTGTGGATGGGACACATATAGTCCTATGCCCCATGCCACCACAGAACACATCTATTGAAACGGAGCACGCATTCCCTGAACATGCAAATGATGTTTGATGCCTTTTGTGTCATCACTGACCTTGTGGCCAGATATCCAGGAGGCATCCACGACTCCATCAACTTCCGCCACAGTGACATTAACACCCTGTTAGCATAGGGTGAGTTAAGAGATTGCTTCCTGCCAGGTAAGGTGTTCAGAGAAGCAATTAAGACACTGGCCAGCAGTGTATGTGTGATGTGAGGAAATATATTCCACCTCTTGTCCTCAGGTGCCGATGCATTGAGACCCTGAATCCTCACACCTTATCTGTCCTCATGAGCAACAAGTGAGAGACATTAGAACAGTGTACACAGGGCAACACGCTCACTCATTTGTGCGCATTTGGCGTCCTGAAGTCTGCATCATGCTTAAGATAGGTGGAGCACTCCACTACAAGCCACACACATGCTACAAGATCATAACAACCTATGACGTCCTGCACAACATTTCTATAGGAAAGGGATTGCACAATGTCACCATTGAGCGAGACTCTGACAATGAATCTGATGATGACTAGCAACCAGCACAGGGGCAGCAGGATGGAACACATGGGACTAAGGGGGGGGGGGGTGTACTACGTGCTGAGATTGCACACAACTACTTCTAAGGTGAGTGAAGACATGACACAGTAGAAAAGATGCGACACAAAGTGAAAATGATTTCTACACAACTCAGTGGCCACCTTTTATTCAGGCGGCTACCACAAATGGATAAACATAATTCCACATAGTGCAAAAGAAGTGTGAAAATAGGAAAAAGCCAGATAACATAACAAGAAAAAATAAAATTGTGGCCTTTTGTGTGGGTTGTCTTCTCCGCTGTGCTGGTTTAGGTGGCAGATGCAATGTCAGACCCCGATGGATGGTGTGTTCGCCTTGGTGGTTGAGGTTCCTCTGCAGCCAAGATGTGGGTGAGCTGAGCTTTCCATGTGCTGCCAAATGTTTTTATGAGTCACTCTCTCCTTCCTATAGGTGTGTGGAGCCTCTGCCTGTGAGCAATACCCACTTATCAGCTTCTACCTGTCCTCTGACATCATCCACTTGCTCTGAATTATAGCCAGCTTCTTAATTAGCATTTTCTTATTTAAGATATCACAATTTTGCAATTTCTTAAAAGCTGATTTCTTAATAGCGAATGCGACTCCATAGGAATCGCTATTGAGGAATTGGTTCTCTCATACATACTCATTTGCGACTTGCTAATAGCGATTCTTACAAAATTGCTATTTGCGAGTCACTATTTTATTTTATCGTACATCTCGAACAGTGTATTTTGTGCAAATTCATTTAGCTCACTTGGTTGTCACATTTCCCAGTTACCTTTTTGACAGCTCACTTAATTACTTTTTGTCTGTTTTATAGACCTTTCTGTTTATTTTTGATAATATTTGCTTTTATTGAAATATTGCCTCCTTAACATTGAAGTCTTGGCTAGGTCTAGTCTCTCTTAGCCTTTTCTTTCAGATCTCATTGAACCAGGTACATGCTGTGCAAATATGGAGACATACTTTCCAAGGTATGAATATTGCGCTCACTGGTCTCAGATTCTCGATTTTCGATCTCCTACCTGCAGTTGTGTCTGTTTAGGAAACATCGCTGTGGTCCTTGCTATGGTGCTATCATTAGTAAAGCTACAGTTGTGTGTTTTAGCTATTTATTTGGCCAAGTATGCATTTATTTGTCCGTATGTTGTCTAGTCTTGGCTGTTTCCTCTTTGCTTTTGTGTTTGCTTGCACTATATTGTAGTTCCATTCACCTTATTCTCTTCAGATTTTTCTTTATGCTACATTTACGATATACATTCTTATTACTTATTAGCAATCATTGATAAAAGTAATGTGTTATGCCTAGCAATGCTTGTTAGGTGGGTAAACGTTCTGTATGTAGTCATAATGGGCTGATGTCAAGGGGTTCTGTGAGAAGACAGTTGGGATCTTGTCAGCACTGGATGTGTTGTGTGGTGGCTCGTTGAACCTACAATAAAACTTGTTTTTTTTATAACTAGTCTGTGGAAAATCCTATTATTTTAATAGGTTACAACATATTTTTGGCGACGAGCGGGCGAGCCATCGTAAGGGACCTTACACAGTGAACTGTTTTGGATCCGATCCGGTGTACTGACACACGACGAACAGCTGATGGTGAAGGAATCTTTTTGCGCTGTGGTGTTACTAACGAGTCAGAGTTGCCTGCAACAACCACAAGATAATTACGCTGTTGTGAAGTCCCCAACGACACTGTTTCCAAAGTGGGGAGCCGTAACGCTTTGCGGAACACTTGTGTGCAAGTGTGTACTACCTACGAGGCAGCTCCTGTGCAAGTGAGGACCACCGACGTGTCAGCTCCAGTTCCGTTTTTTTTTCTTGAGAAAAGGAAAAGAATACCTGGCTGTGAGGAGTTGATGCAGATCGAAGAGCTGGTGAGCCGTTGGAGTGCCTGAGGTTGTTTCCCGACGAGCGCTGTGGAGGAATGATGACGTACTAGAATCGTACGCAACGTATTGGTGGAAGCTTGGTGGGCAGCAGCCTATCACGGAAGAGAACGTTTCCGCAGCAGCAGCCTATCACGGATGAGAACGTTTCCGCAGCAGCAGCCTATCGCAGATGAGAACGTTTCCGCAGCAACGCAGCAAACACGTCAGTTTCCTGTGAGGAAATCAAAGCGGCGCTGAGTCCGGTTCCTGTTTACTTTGTTTACGACACGCCAAGACTGGATTAGCTGTTGGAGTATCGGCTTGTGACAGTTGACTACTAAACTGATTTAGGAGGCAGTGGATGTCGTGTCTCCAAGAGGTTTGAAGGTCGAATGACACTTCAGTTTCTGTTCATTCATCACGAGTGTATTGTTCCATGCAGTTTTTTTTTATCATTTCATTTCATTTTCTGGACTCCGTTTTTGGTGACTGACAAGTCTACCTGTCATGATTTGTTAAGCTGGATTTGCGGGGGGACAGTGTATCTGGGTTACAGTTTGGTTTGGTGGGTTGGCATTTTTAGCTTTGTGCACCACGTTTGCGGGGAGTAGTTTTGGGTGGTTTGTTCAGTTTATTGTAGCTAGATTTGCAAGAAAGGAAATTTGAGGTTGGCACGATGCAAGCTGTAAATCTGCCTCCCCCGTTCCTAGAAAGTCCGGGAGCGCCACCGATACAGTGGAGACAATGGTTTGACGCCTTTGAGACTTATGTGGGGGCCATTGGAGCTTCGCGCTACAGAGCGGAAAGAAAAAAATTTCTGTTGTTGAATTCATTGGGTTTTGAGGGGAGAGAAGTTTACAAACATCTTTCGGTGTTGGTATTAGCTGAAGGCGAGGTCCTTGATGAATATCAAGAAGCGGTTAAGAAGCTAATTATCAAGTTCGATGTGCAACCAAGTTTGGTTGTGTTACGACACAAGTTCTTTAAAAGAGCGCAAGTTCAAGGTGAAAATGTGGACACCTATCTAAGTGCGCTGAGAAAGTTGTGTGCGGAGTGTGATTTTGGTGAGTACAGGGACCAGTTGGTTAGAGATCAATTCATCGCGCACTGTGCGGATAAACAGATACAGCAAAAATTACTCACTATGGGGATCCCTAGTCTGGAGGAAATTATAAAGGTGGCAAAAAGTTTGGAGTTGGCGCAAAACTCTATCAAGGAGTTGAGTAGTGGGGTGAGCTCAACGGATTCTGTTAATGCTGTTGCAACGACTGGTGCTGTTGGGAACATGATCAGAAAAGATAAAAATCAAGTCAAGGGTCCTTTCAAGAAAACCAATATGTGTTATCGTTGTGGGTATGCTCCGCATGGCAAGGACAATAGATTTTGTCCCGGGAGAAATGCTAAATGTCATAAGTGTGGTAGATTGGGTCATCTTGCTAAGGTGTGTCAGTCTAACTTTCTGAAAAATGAAAAAGTGAATAGTGTTGGCAAAGACGAGAATTTGAGTGAGAATGAGTTAGTCCAAGAGTTTCAGGATATGATTGTGACTGTTGTTGATGAGAGTGTTGTTTCTGGAGATCCTGCAGACTGTGTGGATCCGTATGAGGAAATAAAGGTGGGTGATGTGACTTTGAACTTGTTGGTGGATTCAGGAGCACGTATCACTATGATTACCCATGATTTGTTTAAGAAGTCATGGGGAGACAGACCTTTGTTTCCACCAGATAGAGCGCCAGTCTCCTACGAAGGACGTAAGATAGACCTGGAGGGTTTTATAGAAGATGTGCTGGAGTTTAAGGGGCGCAAGATTCATGGTAAAATCTATGTGGCTGTGCGTGGTCTAAACATTCTAGGGTGGTTTCACCAAGGTTTGTTTGGCATGGTATTGAGACCAGGGACAAGTGAACAGGTGTTGGTTGTGCAAGAGTTCTTGGGTTCTGACAGGTTGGAAAGTGATTTTCCTGGTGTGTTTTCTGATTCTTTGGGTAAAATTAAAGGTTTCAGACACAAAATCAAGATTAAGGATGATGCCATCCCAGTTAAGCACAAGGTGAGGTCAGTACCATTTAGTCTTAGAGCTGACCTCAAAGCAGAGTTGGACAGGCTGGAAAAATCTGGCATAATAGAGCCAATTGAATCTAGCTTATGGCTTAGTCCATTGGTGGTCGCACGTAAACGCAATGGCGAGATTCGTTTATGTGTAGATTTGAGGAGTCTCAACAAAGAAATTTGGGTGGACGCACATCCTCTACCTAAAATCGGGGATTTATTGGAGGAACTGAGAGGAGCTGAATGGTTTTCGAAGATTGATTTAGCGTCGGCTTACCATCAGGTGCTGTTAGATGAGGACTCTCGACATTATACAGCTTTTAATTCACCCTTTGGGTCATTCCAATTCTGTAGAATGCCTTTTGGGCTAGCTTCTGCAGCGTCTGTATTCCAGAGAGTTATGCAATCGGTGTTACAAGAGGTGAAGGGGGTGGTGATCTTTCAGGATGACGTTTTAATCTTCAGTAAGCATATAGATGAACATGACAGGATTCTTAGATCTGTTTTGAGCATTTTTGAAGAAAAAGGGATTGTGGTTAAGAAAAGCAAATGCGAATTCTGGAAGAAGGAGATAGAGTTCTTAGGACACTTGGTCTCTGGTGTGGGTGTGAGTCCGAGGCCTGGGTTGGTAAAGGCTGTAGTGGAGTGTCCTTGTCCCAAGAATAAGGACGAGTTGCGTTCGTTCTTGGGTTTGTGTGAATTCTATTCGCGCTTTATTCCAGGTTATGCCAGTAAAATGAAAGCGCTTTCCAATATGTTGAGATCTAATGTCATGTTTGTGTGGGATGAGTTGTGTCAAGAAACATTCGAGTTTGTCAAGGCTGAAATGACGAATGCGAAGTCTTTAAGGGCATATGACCCGATGATACCCTGCATCATCACGGTGGATGCCAGCAACTATGGTTTGGGTGCAGTTCTTACGCAAGTTGTGGGTAATGAAGAGGTCACCATCAGTTATGCGTCCAGGCTTTTGAGAGACGCTGAGGTCAATTATTCGGTTATCGAGAAGGAATTATTGGCATGCTTTTGGGCGTGTGAGAAGTTTAGAACGTATGTTTGGGGAAGAAAATTCCAGATTCACACTGACCATAAACCGTTGGTTTACATATTAGGGGGTGAGCGAGTAAAGTATGCAACACCCAGAATTGCGCGTTTGACCACGAAGCTGTTACAGTATAATTTTTTCACTAAGCTTATACCGGGAAAACAGAATGTCAGGGCAGATATGTTGTCTAGGCTGCCGCTGAGTGATGATGACCCGTTAGATCTGGAGGAGGACAAAGAGGATTGTTTTATTGCTGTGGTAGATGCAGTGGACAACAAGGCTTGTAGTGAGGTGGAATGGAATGTGGCTGTGAAAGCTGATCAGTGCTTGGAAAGAGTGAAAGAGTTCATTGTTAAGGGATGGCCACGTGAAAGGTGTGTAAGCCAGGAGATTCAACCTTTTTGGAAAATTTCTGATGAGCTGTCTATTGAAGATGGTGTGATTATGAGAGATGGCAGGTGTGTTCCCCCTTCAGGTATTCGTTCTAAGCTCATTGATTGTGCGCATGATGGCCATCTGGGGGCGACCATGACCAAAAGGCGCCTTAGATTGCATTATTGTTGGCCTTCTATGGATAAAGATATTGAAGAAAGTGTGAAGTTGTGTGGTGTGTGTAGTGGTGCGGAAAAGAAATTGAGGGTTGTTACACCTCCTCTACAACCTATTGATTATCCCATGAGACCGTGGTCGAAAGTGGGAATAGATCTAGTTGGTCCCTTCAATTTCCTTCCGTACAATCTTCGTTTTGCCTTCGTGTTAATGGATTTCCATAGCAAATGGCCGGAGGTAAAGTTTTGTGCGGCTCCTACTGCCAATAATGCTATTTTGTTTCTCAAAGAAATTTTCATGAGAGAGGGTTTTCCCGAAGTCATTGTGTCAGACAATGGTGTGCAATTTGTAAGCCAGGACATGGTAAATTTTCTGAAGGAGTCAGGGGTGAAACATTTAAAGAGTTCAGTTGGGCATCCACAGACCAATGGTTTGGTGGAAAGAATGAACAGGGTTGTTGGTGATTGTATCAAATGGGCAAAGCAAAACTGTCTTGATATTGAAGGTGCGGTGAGATCTATGTTGTGGTTCTATCGCACGACACCTCATTCTCTTACCAAAATTGCTCCTTTTGTGTCTTTGAAGGGGAGGATTCCTACTTCTGTGTTATATCCTGCTTGGCTGTTGAGGACTGTGGCCGGCAGGGTGTCCTCTAATGTTGATAAGGATGCTTTGGAGTTGCGTGTGAAGGATGCTCAGAAGAAGATGGCTGACAGATATAATATCAAGAATTCAGTCAAGTTGGTTGAGCTTAATCCTGGTGATCTTGTTCGAATTAAAAGCACAAGGTTTGTCAGCAAGGGTGGAAAGAATTTTGGTGAACCGGTTCGCGTGGAGAGAGTGTGTGGGGGTGCAGTGATGGTTGAAGGAGGTCACTGGTGGAACTTGAGCAAAGTTGTCAAGGTCCAATCCGCTGTTGGTGCTTCTTCTTCATTGAATTCTAATTCTACTGGGGGTAGCAGTGAGTTGTGTATGGGGCCCAGAAGATCCACGCGTGTCAAGCAACTTCCGTGGAAATTGCAGTGATGTTAAAAATGATCTCTGGAATAGATAATTAGTTATGTGTATGATATTAGTTGTGTTTTATTGTATTTTCTTTCGTATCGTGTTGTGTGTATTTTTGTGTTTTGTTTATTTCAAAAAGAGGTAATATGTTATGCCTAGCAATGCTTGTTAGGTGGGTAAACGTTCTGTATGTAGTCATAATGGGCTGATGTCAAGGGGTTCTGTGAGAAGACAGTTGGGATCTTGTCAGCACTGGATGTGTTGTGTGGTGGCTCGTTGAACCTACAATAAAACTTGTTTTTTTTATAACAAGTCTGTGGAAAATTCTATTATTTTAATAGGTTACAACATAATGCTTTAAAAATTGCATGCTTTAACTTTAAAAGCGTTAGCTATCCTGCTAAGAGACATACAATTTATCAGTCTTTCAGTGGTGTTTTATTGGTATTTTCAGTCACTGCAATCCCCTCTTTCCCTAAACAAATCCTTATATCGTGTAAAGAGAGAATTATAATTGGGCACATTCATAGTATTTTGCTAATCCTTTGTATCATAGACAGGAATTAGGAGCTACATTTCTTAGATGTTTTTCTCATTCTATCCTCCCACACTTACACTAACTTTTAGATCACTTCATTTTAAACAGTGATGTATACAGTTCCTTTAAAGAAACATTAACTGTATTTGTTGGACTTGGCTCGCTCTGCAGGGTCATCCCAAACCTTTTGCCTTCACCCCTCTTATTTTTCTGTATTAATTTATGTTGGCCCTAGGAATACGTGCACTTTACTACTGCTAATCAGTGGTAAAGTGCTTGTTCAAACCCTCCCTAAATCAAGGCAAAATTGACTCACACCTCATTGGCATATTCAATTTATTTTTAAGTCCCTAGTCAATTGGTATACCATATACCCAGGGCCTGTAAATTGAATGCTACTAGGTTGCCTGTGTTCTGGTTAAGGGAGGATCTGGCCTCGAAATTCGAGCTGGATTGTTCTCATGAGAGGCAGGGAAAAGGCTGATTTGCACATAGACGGTTCCAAACTGAGGTGGCATGGTGGGCAAAAAAACAATGGTTTAAAATGTGACCCAAGTGATTGCCAGTGGCTGAGATTAAATCAGCCATTTAATCCATCACATTTTTGTTTTTGCATGTGCTGCATTAGTGGGCCTGCAGCTCTTATTGTGCTCCTCACTTAACCCCTTCGGTGCATTGAACGGCCAGGAGCCATCCGACACACTAGTGCTCATGTGCGTCGCACGGCTCCCGGCGGTCGGTGATTTCCTTTATGGAAAAAAACATCTGGAGCTAGGGAAAAGCTGTCCCAGATCCCAAAGGTGTTCCGATCCTTTCTTTGAAATGAGGATCGGCGCGCACGTCGCGCTGTTGTCATTTAGAAGAAACTGAAAGTCAGTTTCCTTTCACAGCCTTGGTGCTCAGGGGTCTTTCTTAGCCCCCTGAGCACCGAGGCAGACGGGAGAGGTATCATTGCAAAGGGGAGAATTTCCCCTTTCCATTGGTACCCCTCCCTAGTGGATCCCTGCTTGGGAATCACCTCAAGAGGGCGACCCCCAATCAGGGATCCACCCACTAGGCACTATGGAAGGAAGAGCGGTAGATAGCACACTAGGCATCACAATTTTTGAGGCATATTTAGGGGTGGGGGTTGCCTGAGATGGGCATGCCAATGCCCCCCACAAATTCTACAGTTTTTCTGCCTTGCCTGGGAGACTGATGGATGCAATAGCCTCAATATGCCCCGGGGGGGCAGAAAGCACACTAGGCACCAGAGATTTTTTCAGGGCATATATAGGGGTGGGGCCTGCCCAAGATGGGCATGCCAATGCCCCCACCCCCAAATTCCACAGTTTCTCTGCCCTCAGGTAAGAATATAGGGGCAATAGCCCCCAATCTGCCCACCCAGGGTCAGAAAGCACACTAGGCACCAAGGATAGTTATTTTATACAAGGGGTTAGGGCTTACCAAAATGGGCATGCCAATGCCCTCAGTCCCAAAAAATTGCCACAGTCTTTTTGCCTCCCCTGGATGCAGATGAGGGCCATAGCCCCTGATCTGCCCTTGAGGGGGCAGAAAGCCCACTAGGCACCAGGGATTATGTTTTTTAATACTTAAGGGTGGGGGCTTCTCAGAATGCCCACACACTCAAAAAAGTCTATCTGCCCCCCGGAAGCCAGATCGGGGCAATAGCCCCTTATCTGTCCCTCTGGGGGTGGGGGGCAGAAAGCCCACTAGGAACCTGGGATATGTTTATAGGCATGCCAGGGAGAAGCCCCAAAGGCATGGGTCGCTTCCCTTTTTTTAGGCACACATTTTGGCTGCTGCAGTGATATTTTTTGTCTCATCTACCCCCAAGCAGGGGCCTTAAAACCACTATAAACCAGGGAGAGTTTGTGTGTGTGTGTGAACTGGAGTTTGGCTGATGGGCTGCGTGTACTTACCTTTGGCTGGCATTGTGCTGGTGGTGTGTGTGGGTTTCTACTTGGCTAATGGTGTGTGTGGACTCACGCTTGATGACAGTGTGTGTGGATTGGCGCTTGCCTGGTGGTGTTTGTAGAGTGACACTTGGCTGGCAGTGTACGTGGACTGGCGCATAGCTGACAGTGTGCATGGATGGTGCTTGGCTGATGGTGTGCAGGGAAGGTGTTTGGCTGGCAGAGTGTGTGGATAGCGCTTAGCTGGTGTTGCGCATCAATAGTTCTTGGCTGACTTTGTGCATGAATGGCTCTAGGCTGGCGGTGTACGTGGATGGCACTTGGCTGGTAGTGTGCATGAATGGTGCTTGGCTGGTGGTGTGCATTGATGGTGCTTGGCTGGCGGTGTGCGTAGATGGCGCTTGGCTGGTGGGGTGCATGGATCGTGGTGTTCATGTTGAGGAAAATAAAAAATTATGAGGCCTATGTGTCCCCATGTGCCCCCCCAACGCTTATGTGCACATACATGTAACCTATGCATTTCCCCTCCATGGCCTGTCTATCATGATGCTTATGCTATAACGTGGCCTGCCATCATCCAGTCTCCCATGAGAGAAACGACAAATCTGTATTGAGGCCTACACGTTTTGCATCATGTTTTCCTGCACCACATGAAAACCCGTGTTTTGTGGCTCAGCCAGACCCGAAAAGAGGTTTCAGACCTCAGAACGCTCTGAAAGCTGCAGCTGCGTATCCTTGGCCTTGCACACTTGGGCCTCAGCCAAAGGGGCCCAGTCCGGGGTGCTGAGACAGTATTGAGCACGGTTATCTGCTTACTCCTACCGAAACCGCATTCCTGCCTGGAAAAGGAGGGATCAACATAACCCATCAGCAAAGGAGAAAGCCTAGCCTTTCTGTCTCTGTTTGTGAGATTGCAAAGCTCACGTCAGTAAAAAGCCCATAGCCCCCATGTAAGGCCTCTGCAGTAAATGAAGTAAATGAAGAAATAGATGCCACATCGGCTCTTGGTGATGGGCAACCTATGTCACAAATCAGTCCCTGCTCCAGACATCAGATATCAGATAAAACAAGATGTGCTGGTCGTCCTGACACTGAAGGCCTCACTCACTGAAGGCCTCACTTCCAGACTTCCCGGTTGCATAGCAACCCTCCCCACATCAGTTACACGTCATGCTCGAGTCGAGCGTAAGTAAGGCAAAGTTCCAGTACAATTCCAGCAGATCACGCAACCCCCTCCAGGTATCCACCCACCTATGACAAATTACCCATTATCATCAAGTGGACGCCCACATGGACGCCCACCTTCACACCTACTTACACGCCCACATGCTCTTATCTCATTCTCTTTTGCTCTTTTGCTTACGTACAATTGAAAAATGTATATATACTGTACTCTGTGAATAATGTTTTGAGAATACTTTGAGACCCTTCCTGATCCCTTGTGGTGATGGTACTATTCTCCCTATGACTCGAGTTATTGGAATAAAGCCCTTTTTGAACCTGATACCACAGACTCAGCCTCTTGCTTTATGCATGATCTTATTGATATTATGAAATTATGAGAGCGTAATATTTTATTTACGACAATGTAGTGATTCTTGTCTGGTGGTATGGCTTGCATGGGTCCCCCAGAATTTTCTTACCCAGAATCCCCCGCAAACCTCCAATTTACTTACAAAGTCACATTTTCCTCACATTTCTGTGTTGGTAAGCTGCAGGATCACCGCGCAAGCAGAAATTTACTGCCACCCAGCTTTCCCCTTGGTCTCTCAACGATACCTCAATTGTTTGGGTGCGTCAGCCTAAAAACGTGTAAACAAACCCCCCTTTTGGTCCCATCTAGGTCCCTCCTCAATCGCTACACATTTTTGGCGCTTTTGACGTTTTTTTGCCATTTGTCGTGCTCTGATCCAACAACTTTCTAAGACAGATATTAGAGGAAAATGTACATTTTTAGCTAAATTTGAGGTTTTCAGTAGATTCTGGAAAGGAAAATGTTGAGGGATCAAAGCAAGTCACACCTCCCTGAACTCACATGGGTGTCTAGTTTTCAGAAATATCTCGGTTTTTTAGGTTCCCTAGATGTCTGCAGGCCCTGGACCAAAAACAAGGGTGTCCACATTTCACAAAGCGTCCTGGTTTATCAAGAGGGTCACCTGTGGTTTTGGTACCAGGCTCAGCGGCCATCTAGGGAGACCTACAAAACCCAGACATTTCTGAGAACTAGACACCTAGGGCAGGCCAGGACGGTACAGCTTGTGTGTATCTCCCAACATTTTCCTACCCAGAATCCCCTGCAAACCTCAAATTTAGCTAATAAAATCACTTTTCTTTACTTTTCTGTGTGGGGAAAGTTGTGGGATCACTGGGCCGCCACAAATTTCCTAATAGCCAGCGTTCCCCAAGGTCTCACGTGTGTAGGCCTAGTGCCTAAGACAGTAAACACCCCAAAATGTACTGTGGCAACTTCAAAATTACCTAACACAAAACGACCTGGTTTTGCAAGGAGGGTCACCTGGGTTTTTGCCCCTGGGCTCGGCGGCTATCTACGGAAACCTACCAAACCCTGGTTTTGCAATGGGGGGCACATGGGTTTATGCCCTTGGGGTCGGCAGCCAGTTAGGGAGACCTACTAAACCAGACATTGTTTTAAACTAGAGAACCGGGGGAGTCCAGGGACGTATGGCTTGCATGGATCCCCCAATGTTTTCCTACCCAGAATCCCCTGCAAACCTCAGATTTATCTGAAACAAATCACATTTTCCTCACATTTCTATAATTGGAAAGTTCTGGAATCTGAGTGCATACACAAAATTCCACCCAACCAGCATTCCCCAAAGTCTCCACATACAATTGGTACCTCCCTTGTGTGGGTGGGCTAAGTGCCCTTGGCAGGGGAGGGACCAAAATATATTGTGGAGACATCAAAATTACCTTTCACAAAACGACCAGGTTTTGCAAAGGGGGTATTTGTTAAATGGAAGCAAATCAGAATGTATCCCTCTTAAAAATACATGTGTGAGAAAGCCATCCTTATTGACCCCCATTCTTTTACTTATACTGGTTCTAACTGACTCTGACTGTGCCCTGGGCCCTGCCGACTAGGTGCAGGGCCAGTTCTCAGATTGAAAGGTATGTGGTAATTAGGTGTGATTACAAGTAGTACTGACAACCTAAGTAAGTAAGTGCCTAGTATATGGCAGGACATGTAGGGTTAGAGGCCCAGCAAATTTAAGGAACTTGAGTCTGCACTTCTGGCTTGCCTGCTGTCACTTTAAAAGTCAGACCTGCAAGTTGCTTTTAAATTGCAATTATTTGCAAATTCAACGTTTTATTTAAAGGTACTTCCATAGTATGAAATGACCGTTTATTTGCATATACGTCACCCCTAAGGTCTACCTTAGGTTTCCAAAGGGTAAGATACCAATGTAAAAATAAGCAGACACTTTTTAATTGATGTTGTATATGCCCTGGTGAGGTAAAAACTGTGAATTTAGGGACATATTTACAATCATCTAGCACCACAGGAACAACACATTTTTTGAATTTCCTGTGGAGACACAGGTTTTGCATTATTTACAAGGCAGTGTTAAGCCAGTTAACATGGCATAACTCTTCCTTGTAAATATAGCCCCCTTTCACTCTATACTTAGTGTGAAATGGGTGGGCATTGGGTGTTGCGGTGGGTGTTCTGCCACATCATCCATTGAGTTTTTTGGTGCCAAAAACTAAGTCTGAACGTGGTGCAACAAAGAGACATGCTTTATTTTGCCTCGTTTTTGCTGTTTCTATGTTTTGTGCATTTTGCAACACACTTAAAAACAGCAAAACAGCATGCATGATTGTGCAGGAAGGAGTCCATTCCAGGACATAAACAATCATTTTTTTAAATGATGAGTTGCAACTACTACGTGTGCAGCACACATAGAAGTTGCAAATCGTCATTTAAGATTGTTTATGTGCAGGAAGGGGCACACTTCTGCACATAAATAATCATTCCCACAGCGCAAGCACCTGAAATTAGTGCCAGAGCAGGGGGTAACACAGGGCTGTATAGATTTGTTGTGAATACAGTGCAGCCCTGCGTGTCACTTTTCTTGTAAATATGCCCCTTTCTTTTTCCCCATTTTAGCTCCAGGAGCTTACATGGGAATACTCTAAAAAAGTATTAATATTGAAAGGAGTGAGCTAAAATAATATTTCAAGGACCTAAAAAGATTGATAATGATAACTTCAACAACTTTCCACTGTTGAATTTATTATAACAAGAACAGAAAAGAAGTTACATAACTTTCTTTTCTGTGAGCCAAATTCCAGCCTTCCAGCAGCCTCACCTGATTGGCTATTCTTGTTAGGCCGTGCCACACTGCTTTGATAAGTGGCCTGCATAGTGACAGAGGTTATCTGGTTGGGGGAAATCTACTGCTGTGGAGAACAGGTCAGGAAGGGAGGTGGGCAACCAAACTCTAGCAGGACAGTACTGCTGCAAGCCAGGACTACCCTCTCTTCTTGTACCCTCCAGCCAGATGGGAGACCCAGAATAAGAATTCGGAGGCAGTTTGGAAGTGGAGTGTTAAGGGAAATGAGCCACACCAAGGAGAAAGATTCTTCATCTTGAATTTTAAAGTAAAGTGCTTTCTGCAACAAGAAAATGGCACACTTTTGAGGGAGTTGTCAAACTTTTGGGAGAGCACATGTACCCCGTTGGTCAGGGTCGCCCCCCGCTCGGTGCCCAGAATACTGGATTTATACGAATGAGCTGCATAGCAACTCCGATCTTCTGCCTGAAACTACAAGAAGATGATTACATGCCCTGCTGGAACCCTGGCCTGCATGAGGACTGCATTCTGAGTGACTGATCTTGCTGCACACCAAGAAACTACAGCCATAAGGACTTTGCCATGCTTCAAAAAGAGAAGGCGTGGACTGAAAGTTACAGGTTAAAGGAGCTCCATCTACATCATCTCCAGCAAGAAGAACCCAGCTTCAGCTGGACTTTAAAGGATTTGGCCAGGTGCATTGTCGAGCATTGGACTTTATTTATGGACACTTTGAACCCCCAAAAGTAACTTCAGGAAGCACCTACTGAAGTATAGAGAGCCTTTGAAAACTTTTGTGAGAAAATTCCATAAGGTGGCCGGCCCAACATCATGAGTAAAGACTTTGAAAACGTTTGTGAATTCTCACACGTTGTATAGCTAAGGCTGCTAAGAAAAATGTTTCATGAGATAGCTCAAATATTTCTAAATCTCTCTAATGTTGACTACATTAAATTTAGACAAGTCATGAATGATCGAATGTGTATAAAATGCCTCATTCTTCAAACAACTCTTCATTCTGCCATAAATGGAAAGAAGAGACCAATATGTCGATTACTGATGATGACCGGTGTCTTATTTGGAAATCTAATCTTGAGGCTTTATACCAGCATCTGTTGGGCAAACTAATTACTTTTTAATGTATGATTTTATATGGGCTTGTCCAAAAAAGTTGAACTGCTTAAATCCTCTGCTTGATGGAAATTTAATTAAGATATCTGCTCATTATCCCTAAATATATTTATTTTAAAACTGTTACTACTTTTTGCAGTCTGGTATGGGATAGAAATTTTGAAATTATTCCTATGAAAGAAGATTTATAATATGCACATACTATTTTCAAACAGAAATGAATGCAAATTATTTGATACTTCAATATCTTTAATATCTTTGCAGGTTAGATCTATTAGTTCTAATGAGAAGTTATCTTTTATTTCAGCTAGCAAGCCACAAAAGGTTTACAGACATAAAAAACGAATAAAAGCAGATTTCATTCATTCTTCCTTTTTCACAGATTAAAACCAATAGATAAAATTGGATTTTGGGTATTCCAATACCAGTTCATATCAGAACTATGTAAAGCTTGGTGTTATATTGAACTAAATTAGACCTCTATGACAAATAACAATCTATAAGAACTAATTAATTCAGACAGTTCGACCGTAAAAAGTTAAAAAGACCCATTACTAATTAAGAGCACTGAATTAACCTACTCATTTTTTTCCTAATGATTCAGTGATCAAAAGTAACAATTATCTAGTGTCTTCTTCATTTGGTTGTAAGCACAATACAGGTAGCAAGATACAGCAACATCTATTTGTTCTCTAGTGTCACTCTTTAATAGCCTTGCAGCTTCCCAATAATGTCTTGCTCCCATATGTTTGTATAATGCTATGAACCACTCCTAATGTAATTTTATATAGGGGGCAGAAAAACAAGACATGCTCCTCCAATTCATCAATATTTAGACAGCTTGGACAGAATTTAGAGTTAGGAGGTGCTCTGTACCATTTTGAAGTGTGAGCTCTCAGAGGATGTCAGCCACATCTAAACTGTAAATATAAACTTTTAGACTGAAAAGGGTGCATTCTATCCATATAGACTTGATATACAATTGGGCTTCAGAAACAAGCCAGTTATGCTACTCTCCTGGTGGTCTCTCCCTGTTTGCTTCAAGATTTCCTCCCAATACAGATACTTCACATTCTGTTTGTCTCCTTTAGCAATCAGCTCTGGTGACGTCCATAGTTCACCCATTCCTAGGGGCAGATTTATGAGCCCCTTGCGCCCCATTTACGCCGCCGTTGCGTCACTTTTGTGACGCAGCGGCGGCGCAAATCCTGCGCCATGCTGCGGGGTATTTACAACGTGACGCATCTGGGAGATGCGTCACGTTGTAAAGCCCTGCGCCAGAAGTAGGCGTACCTGTGCAGTGGGGGGCGTTCCGTCGCAGGAACGCCTCCTAAAAGTGGCTGAGTGAAATCTACAAGATTTCACTCAGTCACTTTTGAGCCCATGCTGCGTCAAAACCCTGCGCCTGCTTGAAGCAGGCGTAAGGATTGACGCAGCATTGTAATGATAGGGCACCCCCGAGCCTTGCTGGAGCTGCGTCGCGCTTGCGACGCAACTCCAGCAATGCGCCGCCTTTCCAACAGGAGATGCGTGACGCATCTGCCCATCCGAGTGCCACGGTGCGCCGCATTGTAAATACGGCGCATCAATGGTGGCGCACGGGTGGGCAGATGCGTCGCAACTCTTCTGGCGCATCTCTGCTGATTAGCAGAGATGCGCCAGACGTCATAAATCTGCCCCCTAGTTTGTATGTTGTTTCTTTTATTACCTTCAGCCAGGGATTACTCAGGTCCTTGTTAAAAGCCAGCAGATCTGTTACAGAATCCCTATATATTACTAGGTCTTGAGCAGACCAGAGTCTGATCGATTTAGCAAAGGTTCAATTAAAATAATTAGATG
The DNA here is from genome assembly GCF_964204655.1 of Triturus cristatus. NCBI lineage: Eukaryota > Metazoa > Chordata > Amphibia > Caudata > Salamandridae > Triturus > Triturus cristatus. The sequence goes on from NC_140585.1 coordinate 165,718,237, forward strand.
TATTGGGTTTACGGCGAGGTTTAATCTCAATGGTGTAATAGGTGAACATGTGGGGAGTTTGAAAAGAGCCCTAATAAACATGTTTTCAATTTTGTTCAGGGTATTTGTTTTAATGTAGCTCCATGGCTCCATAGATCACCGATGTTATTTCTGAGGCTCTATATACAGTGATAACAGGGGACACTACACCCCCTGATGCAGCTCGATATTTTCTTCCCTATTGCAGAGGCTGTCTGGTGTAGGTTGGCTTTGCTTTTTTCCAACTGGGCTCCCCCTAATTGGTTATCAGTGAGTATGACACCCTAATAACTGAAGTGTGAGATTTTTAACCCCCCCCCCCCTCTATTGTCACATTCCCTCTACATGTTCTATGGGGATTTATGGTCATGAATTTCGATTTGGTTGGATTCAGTTCTAAACCCCTTTCCTCACAAAAAGTAACAAAGGCATTCAGTAGTTCTGATTGGAGCTCCATTGGTGTTCTCGAAATTTTAAGGGTGTCATCATGATTATTAAGATCGGTGTAGATGCTAAATTAGGGGCTTCATGTTTATGTTCCCTCAACTTTCTCACTGCTCTGTTGATATATAGGCTAAAAGGTGTTGGGGCAGGAACACACCCTTTTCTCACCCCTTTTTTATTATCAATCCTGTACGTCAATTCACCTGCGCTGTTTCATTCCACCTTTGCATAGGTATTTGCATGGAGGACTTTCAATATTCTTAATAAGTCTGAGAGGATGCCATACCCATTCAGAACTTACCATAGAGTTTCCCTTGAAACCTGGTCAAATGCCGCTCTCAGGCCAATGAAAGCAACATATAGATGGTCACGCCTCAAACTGATATATTTTTGAGTTGTCAACTTGAAGTTGAGGACCTGGTCCATGGAACTAATCTTTGTTCAGAACCCTGCTTGTACGTCTTCTCGAATGTTATTCTGTTCTATCTCTTCGATGAGCTTGAACAGCACCTGCCTACAAAAAATATTTTGTGTGTTGTCCAGCAAACCTATAGGTCTATAGTTGGAGGGGTAGTTTCTTTCACCCTTTTTGTTTATTGGTACAATAACGGCTCTATGCCATGTGAGGGGGAATTGGGTCATCTTTTAGAATGCCATTAGATACTGTATTCCAATACGGGTACCAGATTGCCAGTTGAGACAAGAAGAGATCGCCTGGTATGCCACCCATCCTTGCCCTGTTTCTTTTTTCATTTGTTTTATTGTCCAGTCTGTTTCAGCTAAAGTAAAATGAAGATTGGCAACTCTGGTGGCAGATTCTCTGTTTTCTTTGTGGGTTGTGCTTCTACCATTCCCACGCGCTATGCCCAGAGGGGAACTAGTCAAGTTTTTTTGCTGCTCCCTACCCCTATACAAGCCACTAAAATGGGTGACACATTTTTCAGGTTTTATTACTGGGCCTAAATGATTGGCGCTGGGGGGGGGGGTTAATAGCTATTAATTTCCATGATGTTTTATGATCCCTCATTTGTAGGGCTTCTGCAATTGTCATCTATTGATTCCCTTCTCACCTTGGAAAGTACGATTTTATATTGAACCCTTGCCTTGGTGATTTCGGGTCTTATGCCCTTTTTGATTGCTCTTAGTGAGTTGGATTTTTCTAAGCGACAGGTTTGATTATGCCAGGAGGGGAGTTTTTTTTGGGAACCACCTTTCCTCTGTTCCTTCACAAAACATGGTCTTACTAAATCAAAGAGTTCGCAATGTATGGAAACAAAGTTAACATTACGAACATTTGTGAAATTGACCTTTGAGAGTTTTATTCACAGATTATATAAAAATGTCATTATCTTTAAATTCACCGCAAAAGCTGCCTATTTTACATTTCTTAAATTATTGGTCATAGCTATAGGAATCTTAGTTATGACGGATTCCAGTTTTATGTCTCTGAATGGGGCCACGGAGAAGGTTTCGCTTAATGCCTGGTGGTCACAATCGGGTTTAGGGACTACATTTACATCATATAGATCTGGCCATAAATCATTATCCTCTAGTATGTAGTCAATTCTTGAGGTACTTAAGCCTCTTTTGAAAGTTGGACATGGCGGGCAGGCCATGATCAATAATAGGATCTATGATTTTAGCTCCTACTTTTGATATTTTCTTATGGTCATGAAGAGGAGTCCGGGGTATTTTTACATCTGCCATATGGATGGCTTCTAGAACATTACAACCTACGATTAGTGGAATTTGGGTGTTAAATCCCCCCCTACATTTTTTATAGCTTTCTGGTTAAACTGCCCCATCAAGTCATTTAGAGGGACTGATCTAATATATATATTCAACAGGACTATATAAATTGGTCCTATTGGAGTTGTAATTTTAATTTCAAGGGCAAGTAGATCTCCTTGGAAGGAACAGATATCACTAAGGGGAACAAATCTACACATATCAGAAGTCCTCCTGATGGGTGCCATGCTGGGGAAGGGACTGCGTTTTCACTAAACGTCAGGAAACCAGTTCCAAGTATTGGGTTAATAGCCCATGTTTCCTGAAGAAATATGATGCGATGCATATCAATAAATGTACCCCACTCTGGATCTAGTTATCATTTGGATCATTTTACCACACTTCATGTAACTGGGTTAGTTTTACAAAAAGAGGAATGAATTTAGCTGTTTCGCCACTATCTAACATATATTTAAGGAATCTGACTTGGTAGTCTCCTTTAGAAGGATTTAGGAACAATACACCGTTTTACATTGTAATATTGTTTGGGTCCTGTTATTTTAGAACTTTTGGTGTTTCTGTTCTATATTATAAATTGCATTTATAATTAATTTTATTCTAAGTAATTTTTGTATTTAAACATATCAGTGCAATATTTTGAACTGTGATTCATGAAAAGTACAGTCCATGCAACTATCATATACTAGAGTTTAACTCACTTAGGTATCTTACATGCTGTGGTGGTAATTTATTAATGCATAATAATACATTTCATATATATGATCCATTTTAATAAACTTTGTTTGTTACTTTGATTAATTATACTTTTACTGAATAGACTTTAAACTCCTGATCTTTGCACAGAACTTCTTTCAGAAGTCCCTTAGAGTAAATACTATGCATTTCTTAAACTAAAAATGTAATATATGTATATGTTTGTAAATTCTGCTCCAGTATATTCTTCTTAAGCAGAACAATGCAGAAGCATGTATAAGATTCAAGGAAGATAATGCTTTGTACATAAGGTATTTTCTTACTAAAACAAATGTTAGTAATATTGCATTCTTTCTAGTGTAGTGTGGTTTGAATTGACCCTGTACTAGATGAAATAGCTAAAAATGCTGCTGATTCATATAAAAAAGTTTGATTAAAACTGCTGAGCCATAGCTCATAATCTCTGCCAGGTCTTCTATATCAACATTCATTCAATCAATCAGGTTATAATAAGTATTACTAATCACCCGAAAGGGTATCCAGGCCCTTGCAGGTCCCCGAAGGCTCAATCAAATAGCCAGGTTGTGGTAAATATTTCATTACCGGTACTATTTTTTTATGCGGTAAAGTCTAATAATAATAACTCAGTAAATATAAGAGGCAGAATCCGTGGTATTAGAGGTTCTAAAAGGCTTTATTCCTCTACAAAGGAATTACAATTCGAACTGCAGGCTTCCAATTCCATCACCATGGGGGTTCAGGAAGGAAGGCGATATATTATTGACAGATAATCAGTTTTATAAGAAATGCATTACAGTGAAACAGATGCAGGAGGCGTAACAGTTGATAAGATAGATAAAATATGCATACGTAACTAAAAAAAGGCGGACATATAGGCGTAACTTAGAAAACGTCATTATACATGATGTCACAAGTGGGTGGATCCATAAGAGAATCCTGCAATGTCAGCAGAAATATTTGGCAGAGATGCGCGCGCAGCCGCATGACGTGTGATTGACGTGCAACTAGAGGGTGAAGGGGGCTTGACATTTAGCTCCACATGTGGAGACAGAAGTCTGGGGGGTCATGTCAACCTAATCCCAAATCATATCTAATATCTTATGTTTAAAGAACTGTATTATCCAAAAGGAAAGGTCTCTCGGACAGAATCTATTCTATACTGACTGTTAGTGCGTGTACAAGCGTCTAAGTGTCTACATGAGATGCGAGGGGGCAGGAATCTTCCATGGTAACAGGGGCTATGAATTACTTGCACGAGGACAGCGAGGCCTGGCCCTTAGCACGGTAGCTGGAAGAATGTTTACCTAAACTACTAGACAGGAATGCATCGGATGAGGAGCGGAGCAGATAATCTTGAAGGTGAAATACAGTTTTTGGCAGGCAACAGGCTGGATCAGGCACCGTTAGCCGCGCAGGGAGTAGGACAAAGTTCATGGATACAGATGCAGGCTCGGACTGGAGCTTTCAGAGGCAGAAGGCAGGAAAAGGCTTGATGGCAGAATTCAGGGCCTACTCGCCTGAATCTGTAAAATGTGGAAAGTGAACCACATAAAGTCGGTGGCCTTTCATACTTAGGAATGGAATATCTGACCCATTCATGGCGGATCTGAAAGAGGACATGTTGACGGTGGACGCACATGTATTTGCGTCTTCATAACTGGAACTGAAGGGAACATACATGTACTTATAGCATGCACATGGAGCCGTTGGGGTCTACGATAGGGGACATAACTGATCACAAAATTCATATTTCCTCATTCCCTCCTTGTCCCCTACGGACCCTCAGGAGATATCGATCTTCATCAATCCATCGATCTGTTCATATAGCATCATTTGTTCTTCTTTCTTCTTCCGGGATTTTGAACGAAAACTTGGAGGTGGGATACACGATGTGGCACACAGGCCGCAAATCGCTGGCCCACATTGTAGACATAAGCAGCAACTGAATAGTATGAGGAAGCCAATACCTAGGAAGGATAGGATCCTCCATCCCCAGGCGGACAACACGCCCCAGAACCAACCGGACCAAGTCCAGGTGCCTGGACTCTGGTGTATCTGGCTTATAATCTTATGAAGGCGGGTTATGGCTTTATATACTGACGGCGAATTTTCTGGTATGAAAATGCAGCAACTTGATCCGATGACCCTACAAGCTCCGCCCCTATCGGCCAGGATGACGTCAAGGACAAGACGATTTTGAAGCACAACAATCCGCATAGCAGACTGCTCTTCTGTTAAATTGCCTAAGGCGGAAGTAGTCTCGTTCACTACTGCTTCAAGGGTTCTAGTTAATCTACGTATCAGCTTACTATTAGTGACTGTACCTATATAGGGAAAGAAACCTTTATTGAAATCTGTGTATTGCTCCCATGCCGTTTCAGTGTAATCGACAATCGGGAGATCTCTCTGCTGTCTTTTGTGTACTAAATGGGTATTTCTATGATAATCAGGAGGAGCTAGGAAAACAGGTGGCAGAAGGAATGCTATGTAACAGGTACCATCCCAATCTAGAGGTAGACGTATATATGCGGTCTGGCCACATATGAAGTAGGAATGACGGGAAGCTCTGAATGTAGACTTGCCTTGATCACTGAAATTTATTACAGTGGTGCATTTACTATGGCCCATGTGTATGGAACCATTCTTTTTTACACATAATTCCCCTTTAACTGGGAATACTGACATGGCGGGCAAGATTGGTGTAGCTTCAGATTCAACGTTCAGGATCATGAGGTTAAGTGTAAAATTACCTAATCCATATACTTCATTTTCTAGATCAGTTCCTGTTCTTTTGGGAAGTCCCTCCTTGTTAGGGTAGCAGACTTTAAGCAAAACTAGGTTCAGGTTTCCCCATACCCAGTTGTCTTGATAAACTGCAGAATTTGAATCTAGGGAATTAATCAAACTAAACCATGCTCCACAGGAGCCATTGTGTGTGAACGGATATGGAAAGAGGGGCAAAACTCCCTTATAGTTCTGATAGGGAGGGAGTCGGCCACATATCCAACAATTTGTAGCATTGCTGGTCTGATGGGAATGATGTATCATACTAATGAATGTGTTGTTGCGCAGCGCAAATCTATAGGACAACTCATGCGGAGGTAATTCACTAAAAGAATGTTCAGCAGTAACATTGTAAGCACGTTTAGAAATAGGGTAATACATATGCAGCAATATACTAGAAATGATGATCAGAAGACTTAGAAAAAACAAAATTAATAATGTTACTGTGCAGTGACTACGAAGTGATTTACAATACGCATGCTTTTTAAGTTGCATCTGTCGATTTCTTTCTCTATTCCGGTCTAGAGGATACATGTCAGAGACAAATTCAACCGATTCACCTTGGAGAGGACTTAAACAATCAAATTGTCTGACTTGCTAGACCTTAATTTCAGTTTATAAAGTTTGTGTTTTGTTGGTTCAACCAAGGGGAGCTTTGAGTCTGTCTGTGAGGGCATGCAGGGCTTAGTGTTCACACTGGACGGTAGTCCATAAAATTTCTTGATATGACTCGAGTGCAACCACCCTTTACGTCCCTCGATCTTCACGGCTGTCCTTGTTGTTAGTAGAACGAGTTTAGGCGACTTCCACCTGGGCTCCAGTTGGGTCTTCCGGTCGAAATTCCGTACCAGAACCAAGTCACCTGGAACCACGTCATGGGGCTTCACCTCAGTGTTATCGGAAAAAGCTGCAGCTACCTGTGAACGACAAGATTGTAGTGCAGACATCAAGGAAGCCAGGTAATCTGTCAGCATATTACAGTCAACATCAGTGATTTTGCGAGGTATAGGCGTCCCCCACATATTTGGTGGTCTACCGAAGATCACCTCGTACGGGGATAGCCCTGTTCGAGAATGTGCTACCATTCTCATGTAAAAGAGCGCAACTGGTAAGGCTACTATCCAATCGACACCTTTTTCTCTACATATTTTGGACAATCTAATTTTCAGAGTTTGATTATGGCGTTCCACGAGACCTGCTGCCTCGGGATGTCGGACACAGTGGAATTTCCATTGGTAGCCTAACAAAAGGGAAACGTGTTTCATTAGTTCGGATGAGAATGGCTGGCCGTTATCTGAGTAGACAACACGTGGCAAACCATACCGTGGGAAGAATTCTCGAACTAACTGTTTGGCAGTAGTCGGGGCAGTGTAATCTGAAACCGGGTAGGCTTCTGTCCAATGGGAAAGAGCACAAACAACTACGAGAACATATTTGAATCCTCGACATCGTTCCATCTGGATATAATCCATCTGGAGGGCTTCAAAAGCATGATCGGGAGGTTGAAATCCACCCTGTTCTACGGGGATGCTTTTACCTGGATTAAACTGACAACATATCATACAGGTACGTACTTTCTGTTTGGCTGCTGCTCGCAAGTGTTTGTTGAACCAAATGTGTTGAATGCTGTCTAGCATAGCTTTTTCTCCTAGGTGCGCTGGACTATGTATTGTGTTAATGATGACTTGAACCATGGAGTCAGGAAGAAACCATATAGATTTTTCCTTCGTCATCCATCCTTGATCCGTTTGGATCCCTCCTAATTCAGTCCATTTCTTTATTTCTTCTGGTGTAGCATGTGTCTGTATGTCAATTACATCAAGGGTGGGATCCTTAACTGTCATGCAATGTGTTGGTGTCGGAACTATTGTCTTTGTCGCGTCAGTTGTATGAGTCTGATTCTGAGCAGTCTGTTTAGCTGTTCTGTCAGCTAAGTCGTTACCCTGAGAAATGATATCGGTAACTTTTGTATGGGCTTTGCATTTCATAATCGATATTGCAGTAGGTAAATGAATCGCGTCTAATAGGGCTTGAATGAGGGGTCCGTGTTGGATGTGGGCACCGTGAGAAGTTAAATAACCTGTCATGCCACGCGATTCAGCCCCTACAGGTGGCAAGTATATAAGGGGCAAAGAGCGTATACACGCCGCTTCGCGTTCTTGCATCGAGCCCCATTTCCGTCACAAGTGCTGTTGCCTGACTTCCTGTATTGTTAGTTCAGGTTTCCTGTTTGGTGTCGGGGACGTTCCTCGGCGCTGGTGTTTGTAGCGTGTGGATCCTGTCGTTACTGACAGTGGAAGGTGTCCTCTCTCTTCAGGATATTCACGAGGGTTGCTCCTGGTTGTGGCATCTTCACCCAAGTAAGGTCTGCTGGGTGGTTGGAGGTCCAGGGGTTTCCTGTCTCGCATTTCTTCGTGTTGAGAGGTAGTCTGACATTGACGGAGCGCTTTCTCCATTCCCAGCGCTGCCTAGCGTGGTGTCCTCTGTCTATCGCCTCGCTGATCCATGTGTTATACTTGAATATCATTTAGTATTGTTTTGCCTGTTGTTAAGGTACTCCAAGTTTGGATTAGCTGGAGTCTTTTCCTTTGTCCGGTTTTCACGCCCCCAGTATCCTTTCCTCCCGTCACCTTTATATCCATCCCCTTCATCATCCTGAGCAGCTACCAGGAATCCGGTGGTGATACATTGCGAGGACCATTGAGCAGGGGGGTTAGGTTTCCCGCTCTTCTAACTATCAAGCCAGGTACTAGATCTTCCCAGCCTTACTCAGGTATTAAAGGGATACTCTACTTTCCCAGGAGTATAATCTTGATATACTTATTCCCTGCAGCTGCACCCTAAGGAACTACTATTTAGATCACACCTGTTGGTTCATACATACTTCTACTTAGCAGCAGACGATATACCGGTAGGTGTTGGGGACCTAAAGAAGTAGGGACACAGGGAGGGCGTTACAGAGGTATACCACTAACTACCTTTATATTACAGCTGGGAGATCTACTTGTTTGCCTTGTGGAGATCTCTTACGCTCCTGTTGTTCCTCCTGACGACATCACCTATCAAGACTTACCGGATCCCCCCACCTTTCCTTGTTTTGTTTCCCTGTTTTCCCCGGTGGATTCCTCGCACTCTAGAGTTTGATAGAGTCGGGGAGACACGGGGGACGGCTGTGGACTCATCTTCACGACTCCAGACGCTCCTGCAGAACATCCGCGATCCTTACATAACCTCTCTCTCGCCACAGTACGCCGAAGTCATGGACGACTCCGAATGCATAACGTGAATCTGTGTATATGTTGACTTTCTTATCTTTGGCTTGAGTACAGGCTTGTGTCAGAGCGATGAGCTCTGCTGCTTGAGCTGACAAAGTGTTAATACAATTTGTTTCAATGACTTCAGTGTCTGTTGTGACTGCGTAAGCGGCCACTAACTCTCCTGTACTTGTTCTCATACATGAACCATCTACATACAATGTCAGGTCTGGATCTGATAAAGGGATGTCTGTCAAGTCTTGTCTGGGTTTCGTCGTGATAGTAATGACTTCAATACAATCATGTGCTAATGGATCTGTTCCATTTACTGGCAAAAGTGTGGCAGGATTTAACGTATTACAACGTCTGATTTCTATGTGTGGCTGAAACAATGTCAATTCGTAACCGGTGAGTCTCGCTATAGTCAAGTGTTGTGTTTGTGTGCGGTTCAAGAGAACCTCTACTGCGTGTGGTACTTGTACTGTCAATTGATGTCCTAACACTATGGCATCGCTTTGTCTGATTGCTAAAGCTGTTGCTGCCACTGATTTCAGGCACACAGGAAGAGCCTGAGCTACTGAATCTAATGTACTAGAGAAATAAGCACATGGTTTGTGTGATCCTGCTTGTTCCTGAGTGAGTACTGACAAGGCAGTACCATCGCGTTCTGTAACAAAGAGTGTAAACTTTTTACTGTAACATGGTGTTGCTAAAACAGGTGCTTGGCATAAAGCTTTCTTTAAGCTTTCAAAGGCATGTGTATGTTCTTGAGTCCAAGGGAGGACAGTCGATGTGGCTGCCTCCTGTGTTGTCAACTGGATGAGTGGTTTTGCTAGAAATGCATATTGAGGGATCCACTGCCTACAGTATGAAGTGAGACCTATAAAAGCCCGCACCTCCTTTTGTGTCTTGGGTGGTGACATGTTAGCAATTAACTGGATGCGGTCGGGTGTAAGCTGTCTTCCCTCCTTGGACAGCGAGTGCCCAAGGTAAACAACTCGCTGGACACAGAACTGCAGCTTAGAAGGGGACACCTTGTGCCCCTTGTCGGCCAGAAATTTTAAAACCGTCAGTGACGCTGTTTCACATTCAGGTTCGCTTCGGGCGGTGATCAGCAGATCATCGACATATTGAAGCAAGGCAGTGTTAACTGGCATGTGGATACTGTCAAGTTCTCGTTTCAGTGCTTGGCTATAGATGCTGGGGCTTTCTGTAAATCCTTGAGGTGCGCGTGTGAATTTAAAACTTCGTCCATTTAAACTGAATCCGAACAAATATTGACTTTCCGGATCTATTGGGACGCTAAAGAAAGCATTCTTGAGATCAATTACAGTGAAGAACGTTGCTTCTGAGTCAATAGCTGTTAGTAATGAAGAGATATCTGGGACCACAGGGTATTGTGGTACAATACATTTATTCAATTCGCGCAGATCAATAACTAATCGATATACTGGTGGTGCTTTTGGATCCGTTCTTTTAAGAATCGGAATTATCGGGGAATTGCATACATTGGAGTCGGTTTCGACAACCACTCCTTGTGCAATGAGCTCGTCAATGATTTGCAGCAAAGCCACAACAGCATCTGGTGGTAACTTGTATTGTCGCATTCGTGGTAGTACTACTCCTGTTTTTAGTGTGACACGATATGGTGTAATGTTCATGCAACCAACATCAGTGGGGCCTTGTGCCCATAAATGTGTAGGTAAATTCTGCAGCCGGTGATCCATGTCTCTGGACACGTAGTGACCTTTAAAGTCACGTAAAAATAGTCGTACTCCTTCCGGAGAACAACATATTATAGCTCCTAGAGCTTTCAATGTTTTTATGCCTAACAAGTTTTCTGGACATGATTTAGTAAGCAATAAATCTGTAGTTCGTGTCAATGGACCAACCGTAAGTGGAAGGGGTTGCGTTACTTCATTAATTATAGGTTTTCCTGAGAATCCAAGGGAAATATTTTGTGAGCCTGAGAGGGGTGCCCCTGGAACTTCACTGCGTCGTATAGTTGTTCTGCTTGCCCCTGTATCAAGTAAAAACTTTCTGTCTTCCCCTAATAGTTCACTATGTACATAAGGTCCCTCTTGGTCTACAGGAACCTCAATAAGGGGTAAGCCAACTTCCCTCTCTAGGCTATTTCATGTGTATCGCTGATAATCGGGATAATCTGCTTGTGCATACTGATACATCTGTTGTGTTGTTGCTTGTGTGGCAGCAATAGGCTGCGCTTGTGGTGGTGCTACGGTCTGTTGTGGAGCTGCCTGTTGCGGAGCTAGTTGTTGTGGAGCTGACCTAGGTTGTGCATGCTGAGGGATTAATTGTTGATTCTGATCCTGTCTAGGTGGACGTGGTCTTTCCTGGGTTCTACCTGTGGCAATATTATGTTTCAGGACTGGACAATCGTGTATATAATGACCTTGTTGTTTACAATAGTTGCATGTCCCTTTCGTTGGACCTGTGGAATCACCCTTTTGATGACCATCAGCTGGAACTGACTGAGCAACAAGCATTTTCATTTTAGTATCTTTCATACGTCTTTGTTCGTGTTCTCAATCAATCAAATGATCTTTATTCGGATATATTAGAAACATCCATAAAAGTACATAAAAATTATTTCATATATTCTCATACAAAAGTGCAAAGTCAAAGTGTAAATGTGCAAAGGATACTTCTAAAGCTAACAGGCCAGGTCCAGTTTGTTCACATCAGAAGCTCAATAAATACATCTTTAAAATTTATAAAAAGATCATCCCAATGAATAATTTAAAAAGTTAAAATATATGTTCAACACGTATTGTCGTACACCTAAAGGACAGGAATGCAACATACAAATAATATACAAGCCGTTATACAGAAATCTAAAATAATAGGCATATTTCAAATCGTATTCATTGAGGCACGGGAGCGGACAGCAGTTTGGAGAAAATGACTGACTCTATAAATTACATCCTCATTGCTTAGTGTCCGCAAAGTTCTAAAGGCCTCTTTAAAGTCTGTCAGGGCATTGACTTTAAAATAAGGGATGAGAAAATATTTAGTATATTTTTTATAAAAGCCACAAAACAGTGTTAAATGCATCAAACTTTGCTTGCCACCTTGGTTACAAGGACAGGGTAAGTTTCTTAAGTTATGGGAGTAACCTAGGGGGAAACAAAGTAAATTTACCACGCTCCCGTCCCTAAATCTAAACAACAGGCTCCTATTCCATCTGCCCAATACCTTACACAAATAACCTTGGGGTTTGGTAGATGGCCTAGTACAATGTTCTTGTATGTGTAGGTACCCAAGGATGGCTGGCTTTCTAAATTCAATATTTTCTCTATTTGTTCGATATAAGTCGAATAAGGCCCTTTTCACTATAAGCTTGTGTGATGGGTTTATTGTGTCAGGTGCTGAGAAAAGATGCCCCATTTCTACGCTTTCTAAGCTCGCCTGTACCGCTTTAAGCCAAGGGATGTAATTTACCCGCTCACATTTTAAACAATCTGAGATTATATCGCGGGTCAATGAGGCAGCTTGGTTACGCCAGATTTTTAACCAGAATAGAGCGGGTCTTGATTTTATAAAATCCTCTATGTAGGGGAGGTTCAATTCTCTGTGGCATACGTATGACGGAGCCGAGAAGACTCCCCCCAGTACCTTCCTACAGAACTTATTTTCTTCTACCTGAAGATTGGTGCAGCTCGAGTATCCCCACACCTCGGCGCCGTACGTTCCTGTAGGGACGCACTGGGTTTTATAGATTTGTAGTAAAGATAAGGTGACCTCGGCGTGCCTTGGTTGGCGTAAAGTAATTAAAGAATTAATGGCTTTACCCAGTTTGTTCCTCCCTCTGGCAACATGTGGTTGCCAGGATCCAAAATCAGAAAACAACAGGCCCAAATAAGGGAAAGTGCAAGTGCTGTCTAGGATATTATTCCCTGCCATTATATGTCGAATTTTATGTTTCTTTGGCCCACAGGACATTATATAAGATTTTTTAAAATTTGTACATAAGTCCAGGTCGGCCATAAAAGAAACAAAGCCTGAAATTAAAGTGCGAAGTGCATTAGGTGTACGGCCTATGAGTACCGCATCGTCGGCATAAAGAAGTACGGGTAAAGGATTGCCATTGACGAGCGGGACATCAGTGGTTAGTTTATCTATTGATGAACTTAATTCATTTATATATAAGATAAAAAGTAGGGGAGCCAGGACGCAACCCTGTCTTACACCCCTACCAATTAAAATCTCGTCCGAAACCTCACCATCATTATTGATGCGAACACGGGCCTTTAAATCTCTGTGTAGGTAAGCCAGAAATTGGACCAGAGATTCATCTAAACCATAGCTCAGCAAAGCAGTCCATAGGCGAGATCGGTTGACAAAGTCGAAAGCAGAGCTTAAATCCATAAAACCTAGATAAAGTGGGGATTTTTTTGCTCTAATATATTTATCTAAAACTAGGTTTAGGTTCAAGCACTGCTCAACCGTCCCTACGTTATTTCTAAAGCCTAGCTGGCAAGGGTGTAAGATTTTGTTTTCCTCGGCCCAAGTGCTGATCTTATTAAAAATGACCCTGCCCAAAATCTTCAATGTATTATCAATCAGTGATATTGGGCGATAACAGCCAGGGTCGAGTCTATCGCCTTTTTTAAAAATAGGGACGATTGTACTATTTGACCAGGTATCGGGCAATGAGGTAATGGACAAGTTGTTAAAAACATTACACAGTAATGGGGACCATAGGTCGGGCTCTGATTTTATTAAATCGATGGATACTCCATCAGGCCCAGGCGCCTTATTTCCTGCGCTCTGAGAGATTGCATCCTCCACTTCTGTTATTAAAATGTTTGGAAGCTTAAAAGGTTGGCGGTTTTCAGTGGGAGGAGTCGATGCCATATAAATGTTAGTGAAGTGCTTCACCCATACATCCCCTGATATACTGCAATTTGTGGGGGTAATATTGGAACCAAACGTTTTCAGGTTTTTAACCTCTTTCCAAAACCCAGCAGCATCCTTTGTTGCTGCAGTACGTACGAGTGATTCCCAATGAGTTTTTAATAGCTCTTCAGATCGTCTTCTTAGAGTACGTTTATAACTGATCCTCAGGGACCTCACCAATATTTGGTTGGGTGGATCGACTTTTAGGGCAGCTCTCAAATCTCTGTTTGCTCTAGAACAGGAGTTATCGAACCATCTAGGGTTAATATCAGAGTTGATTTTAACTGGCTTAGATATCTCCTTTTTTATGGTCCTACACAGCTCCGTGAATGCTTCAATGATCGCATGATCTGGGCACTCAAAAGATAAACAGGTGAGTACTAATCTTGGTTCGGATTTGATGACTCGGGCTAACACCCCCTTGTTGTCAATCCCCTTCCAGACCACCCTAAGTTTGTCTGTCGATGCGACTAGGTTTTTTGCCCCTATTTCTATCCGGTTCACCCTCTTAAGGGGGAGTTTCAGAGTGGATAGAATCGGGTGATGGTCACTGTGTACAGACCTAACTACTTTGGCCTCTAATAAAAGGTCCACAAGTGCGGAGGTCACGAATACATAATCAATTGTGGATGCACTCCCATGCCCGACATAAGTGGCCACGGGACATTTATTTTCCATAGTGTTGGCCTTTTCCATAACATTAATTAAGTCCCTTGTGGCCAAATGGTTGGATAATTCTTTGCCTCTTTTGCAAGGAGGGATTTGTCGGTGAATGTGTGCGTTAAAATCTCCTCCTACACATATCCCATCAAGTTTCCCGAATTTTTGTCCCTCTAAGATATCGTCGATAAAATTAAACAACCTAATAAAATTCATATTGGGATGTGTTTTAAAATCATTGTTATAAAAATTTATTAAACATATTCTAACGCTACTGATGTGGAGCAAAGCCTGGAAGTTCCTGTCGTGTGTTGCCAATGGTTCAATTTTAATATCTGCGCCTATTTTAACCCATATGGATAGTCCCCCACTTGGTCTGCCTAACGCAGGAATTGGTGCGGTTTGGTTAAAACAACGGTACCCATCAAAAAACAAAGGAGTGGTGCACCAGGTTTCCTGGAACATCAGGATATCAATTTTAGAGACCCAGTCCACCCAATCCCCATTTGTTACTTTAGTATTTAAACCTGCTATATTCCAGCTCAGGATTGTCAAGTTATTGATAGATGTTACCGAGGGGGAGACATAGCTCCTGTCCTTGACCGCCTTAGAAGCATTAGCAGTCGTTTTAGTTGGATCCAAGGATAGATCCCCTGCTGGGTCAAGTATATTAGATTGATTTCTACCCAGTGGGTCAAAGGAGATAGTTGATGGTCAGTCCAGAGTACCCAAGTCAGACAATGCACTATACCTATTGTGTAAGGGAAGAGGTGATAAAGAAGGGCTAAGTAATCTATGATGCGGTCTATAAAAATAGCCCAATTGCAGAGAAATTATGTCACTCGGAAGGGGGAAGCGCATGTTAGTACTGCCAAGGATATATTTAACTATAGAGGGATTTCTGAAGTTGATGACAATACAGTCCCCTTCTATATTCTTGGGTGATGGCCCAACCCAACTCACCCGTCTAGTGGTTAGAATTTCTCTCATGATGTTGGGGCCTACTCCTTTGTGTTTACATAGCCAGTCTGTGCATTTGTTGTTTAGTTGCATCCATGACTCGCTCTGCCCCTCTCTTAACTGTGGTACGCCTGCCAAAATTATTACATAGGGACAGGCGTCGGGGGGCAGATGAAGGACAGGCCCAGGATGCGTTGTTGGCCTAATAGTAAGTGTATGGCCCTTATCTAATCCAATGGGAGCAGATGCCTTCCTCCCAGTGGATAACAAAGTGGGGGCATCATTTGGCATATTACTAGCCTGACTGGTATGGCGTATTGGTTCTGCCTTCCTCCCTAAAGATGACAAAGTGGAAGCATCATTTGTCGTATTGCTGACCTGACTAATATGTGGTGTTGATTCTGTAGCTTTGTTAACACCTCTGGGTATGGTACTAGGGGTGGTCGTTTTATTAGAAGCATTTTGTCTTTCAATCAGAGTGCCCCTATTTGCAGCTTCTAGATCTTTAATGAAGCGCTCACCCCTTGTTAAGTCAAGACTAATAGCCCCCTTCCTTTTTGCATCTTCGTTTTTGATCATGGTTTCAATACGATCTAGTCTTTTAAAAACATTATTAAACTGTTTGATCATTTGAGATTCTAACTGTTTAAAAATGGTGTCGACAATGGTTTCCATAAAATTAGCATTTGACTTGTTAAGTGTGGAACTTTCACTAACTGGATCAGTCTGTGTACAAATACAGTTTATACCATCTCTGGGGGGGGGTAGTATTCAACGGTCCTTCAGCCAAGTATGCTTGTTCAGTCCTGGCGTTACTACCCTCTATTGTTTTTTGTTTCCCTCTAGTCCACATGCTCTGTGGTGTGGGTTGATCCTTGTTGCATGTGGCTGGTTTTCTTTTGTTAGTTGACTGTTTTATTGGGCCTTTTTTCCTTGTCCCTCCAGTGGGTTTAGTTTTCGAGGGTGCCTGGGGAATAGGGACATATTCAGTAACGTCAAGCTGAGAATCAAGGATGATAGTGTCACCTTCCTCCTCGGGGGTGATAGTAGGTGGATGACACGTGTTGGGCTTGGTAACTATCACAGTTGGAGATAGGGGTAAGGTGTGTTCTGTGCTGGAGTCCCCGGGCTCCGGGTGTGTACGTAACAGCCCCAATGACATCCGTCTCTCGGTACTCGCGATTTCATTTGCGACCATATTAAAGGCATTATCCAGCATGCTTTCTAATGATGAAGGTATGATAGGATGTGCCATTATCGATTTGCCGGTTTGATTTACAGGGCACCTCCCACTGATAGGCATTTTTCGTTTCTCTCACCTGGTGATCCCCGTGAAGGCAGCTTAGATGGGTGGCCCGCCCGACCACTGTTGACCTCTGAAGGCCTCAGAGGGCCCGCCCTTTGCCCGGGCTTAGCCCGGCGCCGACCCGCGCGCGATCCCGCGTCGCGGGGGCTCTCGCTCGCTTTATGCGCCTTCAGCGTGCTCTGCTTGCGTGGGCGGGTTCCTCCCGCAAGGGTTGCTGGGAGCAGTAGTCTCCCTGCGCACAGCGGCCGTGTAGGTGGGAGATACGGCGGCGGCAGGGAGACGCTGTGGTGTGCAGGTGTGGGCGTCCTCCGTTGGTGCAGGGACAGCGTGGCACAGAGAGCAGGTAGGCTGCGTGGCAGGTAGCAGCAGACTGGAACAGTGACCCCCGTGTTCTTGTTCTTCTCTAATTCTATTGTGGTGATATTGTAACATCTGTAACATCTGTGACGGGGTATTACCTTGCCAGGTACTCTCAAATTTCAATACTCTATTCTTAACTTGCGGCAGAGAATTTTCAACTAATTTTGTCACAAACAGATGTGGATATGACTCGCTACTTGCTTTTATGCCACTATTAATACCAAAACATTTTTCAAATCGGGAATAGAAATCACTAGTGTCTTCATCTTGCTTTTGTTTACAGGCTGAGATTGCACCCCAGTCCTCCTTTTTCGTAGTTAATAAACGTGGTAGCACCTGCACTAGTAATCCTGGTAGTGCTGTAGTCTTTTCCCCAAGCCCTGCTCCTGCAGCTCGGGCCTTTTCGTTGTTTTCTAATGCTGTCCAATCTATCTTTTGGTCTCCCACCTCCCATTCCTTTTCTTTGAGTTTCTCGTAAACACCGGCAGGCATTAATACTTTTAATATTTTCATAATGTCGGGGTAGGTATACTCTCCCATGAGTAACATGTCTTTTATCTCACGGTGGAAACCTGCTGGATCTTTGTCATGGCTGGGTACTACTTTCTTCATTTCTAATAATTCAATTTTGGTTATAGGCATGTACTCAAACACACGTGTAAAGTTATTACCTTCACCTCTGATTGGGTGTACTTCGCGTAACGGATTCTGTCTATCTATGTGATACATTTTTCTTCCCATAATGGGAACCGGAACATGTTCTGGGCACACGAAAGCTATATACTGGTTTCGAAATTCTAGAATTTCTTTAATCAAATCAGTACCTGACCCTCTCCATTTATTTGTGAGTAGTTCTGTCAATATGTCAGGTAAGGGTCCAGGATCAGAGTGTTGGCTTTTATATAATATAAGGAGGTGTTGAATCATGTATATACTAGCTAAACGCTGTTCGTCTGGGGCAAGATTCAGAAACGTGTGTGCTAGTGCATCATCACTGTATTTACTGGGACTGTCAGCCCATTGTACTTCTGACCTGGCTAATTCTTGTTCGTCCATGGAATCGAGCATATGGTACCCCCTTCGATCTCGGAGTAATTTATCAGCGGCTTGGAATAGGTGTTCAGGGGATCTTGTATTTAACATAGGGGTTTGAAAATGTCTATTACATTCTGGACGTACCGGACGTATCGGATCATTAAAGCCTCTAGTATTATGATGGGGTCTTCCTCTACCTACATAAGCTATCGTTTCTAATTGTTCTGATTCTTGCTCCTCCTCTTCCTCTGATTCAATTCTGTCTGCTTCTCGTCTTTCTTTATGTATTCGTTCTACTTCCTTGCGGATCTTTCGATACATGGCGATTATACACGCTTGTTTATCATGTTTCTCGTCTGATATGTTCTGACCCCATTTGGCAAGTTTCTGTATGGTATCATGATCTGCCCCAGGCCTGTCTTGGTTCCTAATCACGCAATTTATGAAGAAACGTAGTAGTTGTCTTTGTACATCCACTTTCTGGTATTCCATAGCTTCGTTAATACTCTCTGGACCTCGCCCTGTTTGGACAAAGTGATATATATTGTCTAGGTGTTCAACCATTCCTGGTATCGTCATTAAATACAATGTAGCTCGTCGTATACGTAGTGATGATATTAGTAATCTGTCCTGTTTACCTGGCACTGGATCGTATCTACAATCCACAAGATGTTCTTTAAACATGTCGGATGTCGCTAGTTGGGGTGTACGTTGGAGTGCTAAATCTCTAAGGGTCTGTTTATTTTGCGGCGGTGTGGCAAACATGTCTGTCGTACCTCCTGTAGCACCATCTGAGGTGCTGGGCAAAAAAGGATTCGTTGGACGTAAGATAGAAATTGTAGATGCGGGAAAAACAGTAGAAACGGACGGACCTGTGGGAATGGGCGTAGGAGTTTGTTGTTGCGGGGATACAGACGGATGCTCTTGATGTTGAACACCATCGGCAAGCGGTGTGTGTGGTATGGTATTAGCATACTCGGGAGCTACGTCATCTAAATAGGAGGAAAGGAAAACGTCCTTTGCTGTTTTGGGATGTGTTTTGGGATGTGCTTTTATCGGGAGCAATGGAGGAGTCAAGTCTTTTGGTATTTCCGGGGTAGCCTTAGGTAACCCTTCGGCCAGAAGAGGATACATACCATTCATAAGAGTGTTTCTTTGTCTATCTACTTGTTCTGTTTTTACTCGGGTACCTTCCTCAATTAATAGATTTTCTCGGGCTTTATTTGAATTCTCCCTACCTTTCTCTTCCTGTCTGAGCGCTTTTTCTGTACGTCTATATGATTCTTTACGCCATAATTCAATGGCATCTTTCTGTGACTGTCTGGCTTTCTTTTTCCATAATTCTTCTTCTACTCTCATGATGCAATCGGCATCCCAGGTCCCCGCTGCGGGCCATCTCTGACTTTCTGGCAAATCCTTGGTGTAGTCCACCCATAAATCAAGAAATAATACGGCATCTAGGCCATGTTTATGATACATAAAGTATCCTGGGGTATCCCTAGGTGGAATGGGAACAGCTTCTTCGAGTACCCCTTTTCTAGTTTTGATCTGTCTTAATTTCGAAAAGAGCGGCATTTTTAGATCTGGTTACTTAATCTTAAACACACTTAATACAGTAAACACAATAATGAACAGTCATTCACACCACAATATGTAGAACGTATTTAAAACATTTAACACTTAACATTTAACGGACGATGATAACTAATAGAAAACTAGTTACTGACATAATACTGACACTAGATAATTCTTATTTATATGCAAGACATACTAGATATACTGCTAAACAGTACAGATACACTGCTGAAACAGTGCAGACCGGATTTGTGTACCCAAACCCGTCTTGACCGGCACAGACTATGTGCACGTTAAATGCCTCCCCGGCAATGGTACTCACCGGGTAGCTCGGAACGGAAGGCCTCGGAACTGAACTGAAACTGGACCGGACTGGACTGGACTCGACTAGACTCGGAACTTCGGAACCTGGTGGGCCTCTGTATACCTCGGATCTTGCTCTCTCAGCTAGGCTCTGGTCGGGATACTTCGCACTTCTCACCGCCTCGTCTGGGTGTTGATCGCAGCCTCAGTCACCCCCGCTCGGCCGGAGGGAGATACAGGAAATCCTGCAGGTACGCGTTTTTGTCCGTTCAGCTGTGGCAGGAGACCGGGCCTGCAACGCACCTCCGGCGCGTGAGATGAGAAAGTGTCCCTGTTCGGGCGCCAATTTATGTGGTAAATATTTCATTACCGGTACTATTTTTTTACGCGGTAAAGTCTAATAAGAATAACTCAGTAAATATAAGAGGCAGAATCCGTGGTATTAGAGGTTCTAAAAGGCTTTATTCCTCTACAAAGGAATTACAATTCGAACTGCAGGCTTCCAATTCCATCACCATGGGGGTTCAGGAAGGAAGGCGATACATTATTGACAGATAATCAGTTTTATAAGAAATGCATTACAGTGAAACAGATGCAGGAGGCGTAACAGTTGATAAGATAGATAAAATATGCATACGTAACTAAAAAAAGGCGGACATATAGGCGTAACTTAGAAAACGTCATTATACATGATGTCACAAGTGGGTGGATCCATAAGAGAATCCTGCAATGTCAGCAGAAATATTTGGCAGAGATGCGCGCGCAGCCGCATGACGTGTGATTGACGTGCAACTAGAGGGTGAAGGGGGCTTGACATTTAGCTCCACATGTGGAGACAGAAGTCTGGGGGGTCATGTCAACCTAATCCCAAATCATATCTAATATCTTATGTTTAAAGAACTGTATTATCCAAAAGGAAAGGTCTCTCGGACAGAATCTATTCTATACTGACTGTTAGTGCGTGTACAAGCGTCTAAGTGTCTACATGAGATGCGAGGGGGCAGGAATCTTCCATGGTAACAGGGGCTATGAATTACTTGCACGAGGACAGCGAGGCCTGGCCCTTAGCACGGTAGCTGGAAGAATGTTTACCTAAACTACTAGACAGGAATGCATCGGATGAGGAGCGGAGCAGATAATCTTGAAGGTGAAAAACAGTTTTTGGCAGGCAACAGGCTGGATCAGGCACCGTTAGCCGCGCAGGGAGTAGGACAAAGTTCATGGATACAGATGCAGGCTCGGACTGGAGCTTTCAGAGGCAGAAGGCAGGAAAAGGCTTGATGGCAGAATTCAGGGCCTACTCGCCTGAATCTGTAAAATGTGGAAAGTGAACCACATAAAGTCGGTGGCCTTTCATACTTAGGAATGGAATATCTGACCCATTCATGGCGGATCTGAAAGAGGACATGTTGACGGTGGACGCACATGTATTTGCGTCTTCATAACTGGAACTGGAGGGAACATACATGTACTTATAGCATGCACATGGAGCCGTTGGGGTCTACGATAGGGGACATAACTGATCACAAAATTCATATTTCCTCAAGGTCTATGTGGGGAGGCTGTTCCAGGTGTTTTCTATGTTGTAGGAGAAGGAGCGTCCTCCACTTCCATTTGAGTTTGGGCAAATGAGAGGGAGGCACAGTACACAATATTCTGGGTAAAACAGTCTGATGCTAGTCAGCATTGTTTACACTGGAAAACTGTAAATAAATAGTAATAATAATTGGCATTTTATGTGTTTTTATGTCAAGAATTTGTTTTGTTGGGTCACTTTACTCTTTGTAATAAATTACAGAGTATTTCCTGCAAAGTTCTTGAGTTATTGATGTAATAAAAAAAAATCCAGAGTAAACAAGTTAAAACACAAATGTGACATCTTCATCTAAGAGATATGTGTGCACTACAGAAACCAACACTTTGGGAAACCCACAGTAGTATTAGGTATTTGAGCAAACAAAAGCATCAGCAATTTTTGAGATTCTGAAGATAGAGGCAATGAACTGCTTGGCTGGATGTAAAATCATAAAGAAATGTGCATGGTTGAAACATATTATTGTTAAGAATATGAATACATACACGAAAAACAATGTAGGTATTTCTGCCAAAGATTGAGGAACAAGAACACATCAATTGAAATAGTATTGGTCTTGTTCTACATTGTTAAAATGTTCTATTTGTACTTTAATTGATGTCACCTACTAGCCCCCCACCATGCACATATCACAATATATAGTGCTTTAGTCAAGCAGTTAGAAAGTTATGTAAATTAACAAGGGAAATTGCACTATCAGTAGCACCTATATGTGATTAACTCTAAAGAGGACTATTTTAAGTCTGGAATAGCAGCATCATTAGCAAATAAAACACAACATTTCAATAACATATGTTTTGTATTATCGAAATGTGAATGTAAAACATAGCCAGCATTCTTTCTAGTTTCTCTGGTAGAGAAGACACAGATGATGGGTTATGAAATATGGGCACAAAGTAACCCACAATTGTGCAGAGAAGCTATTTATAAGGTAAGGCAAATTACATAAAACCATTACAACAAGAGAAGACTTATACATTCAGTATTTCTAAACAATTTAGCAAGATTCACCCTCCTTCAGTTTTTGTGCAACTTGGATTAAACATTTTGTAAAACAACTATTCAGAATTGTGTCTATTGGAATAAAACATGCAATGATATCATGTCTGCAAGAATGGATGCCTCATCGGCTCTCAGGGAGGACTCCATTCTCTTAAGAGGCCCGGACAGATCGAGTAGGTGGATGACATTCTCCTCTGCTGCATGACACAATCTGCATACAAATAGTTTTTTGTTCCAGAGCCCAGGCACAGAATGAGCTTTTCCGGGCAGAAGGCCAAAGCGGTGCCTAATAACGGACTCCTTTTTGGAGGACTTTCATGCCAGAGGGCTTCATTCAGAGGGTTAACCAGAGCTGTTTTAATTCTCTTTCACGTTTTGATATACGCCCCTTTTCTGATGATTAGTTTAGGTTTGGTAAACCAAACTCAATTTTAATCTGAGCTGGAGATGCCTCATATGGTCTCACTTCTATAGAATAAACTTGGGACTAGTTTTGCAGCTATTACCTTTAGAAGTGACGTGAAACTTGGGCCATCCAGGGACCTCTGTACAGTTCAAAATGCCAGGGTTAATGCACTGCCCTCTTTGTAACTCTTGCTTGTGTTGACTGAAGCTGCCTGTATCACCGACAGGACGCCAAGATATCTGCAGATTTTCACCAATTTTAGCCAGTGATCTTGTACATACCATTGTTCTTGTTTGTGAACCTTGTTACTCACTACCATGATTTTTTGATTTATTGTCATGTTGTTATTCTCTGAGTAGTTGGATAATTTGTTAATGAGATGTTGTCGGCCAACTTTTATTTGGCTAAGGAGAATCACACCATCTAAGTATAAAAGATTTGAGACGTGTAGCTCCCCTAGCCTTGTGGGGTGGGCATTTCCCTCATGAAGGGCTATGAAATCCGCTAGGAACAGGTTCAATATGTATGGCTCTAATACGCAACCTTGTTTTAGGCCCTGGAAAGTACATATTTTCCTGGATTTTAAGGAGCCATCCCCAACTCTTACTCTTGTCCAGGTGCCTGTTAAAAGCTATTGACTGACTATAACAAGAAATACTGGGAATATGGTATAGCTAGAATGACACACTGTTGAAAAAAATGCATGCCTTTTGTGTTTAAAAAAAAGTAGTAATATGCCAATGAAGACAACTAGATATTGAGAGAAAAAATATCTCATGAATAAGCAGGTTCTGCCAAAATCAAGTCATTTATTTTTCAAGAATCTACACAATCAGTATTAGCATGTTCTAGCCCTGCTCATCACCGGAAACCATTTTGCTTCAACAATATCTTTCTCAGAGCTTCTTTCACCTCATTGTTCCGCAGACTATATATTACTGGATTCAGGGCAGGAATCAATATCGCATGGATGACAGCAACCACTTTGATCTTCTCTTCTGATTCTTTTGAATTGGGCATTACCTCCATGATCAAACAGCTGCCAAAGAAAAGAAAGACACATGTGAAGTGGGAGATGCAGGTGGATGCGGCCCTGCGTCTCCCAACTGTGGTGCTAATCCTAAGGATAGCTTTGACTATTTGGAAGTAGGAAACAACAATAACAAAGAGAGAACCTGCCACTAAGATGCCAGCAAATACAAACCGTAAGAGATCATTTAAAAAAAAGTCTGTGCAGGATAGATTGACGAGTACTGGATAATCACAAGCAAAGTGGTTTATGATGTCAGGTCCACAAAAATATAACCGATAAAGGCAAATTGCATGAATCAGTGAATGAAAAAAACCTCCAATGTATGATCCTATTGCTAATCTTATACAGAGATGTTTGTTCATCTTCACTGTGTATAGCAGTGGATTACTTATCGCCACATAGCGGTCATAGGCCATCACTGCTAAGAGGCAGAATTCAGTACTGGCGCATGCACTGAATAAGTAGGTTTGGGCTATGCATGCAGAGAAAGAGATTCTCCTCTCTCCAAGAAGAAAGCCAGCCAGCATTTTAGGAGAGAGAACAGTAGACAAAGAAATATCCACAAAAGAAAGCTGTGCAAGGAAGAAGTACATGGGAGTGTGAAGGAGGGTGCTGCACCAAACAAGGAGCAGGATGCTGATGTTACCCAGTAGAGTGAAGACATAGACTGACAGGAACAACAGGAAGAGCAGCATCTGCAAGTCCGGCTCATTGGTTAGTCCTAAGAGAATGAATTCAGTCACAAAACTTCCATTCCCAGGATTCATCATCATATATAATAATGTTGCCAATGTCTGCCTGTGAAATAACAAAAGAGAAAGCAGGATTATGAGCGACATTGTTTTCAAAACTTGAGCAAGTATTATTTGCAAACCATAGTGATTTATTTATTATAAAAAAAGCCCTAATCTCAGCATTTGATGTTTGAGTCCATAGGAAACAAGAGGCAAATTGGCAAAAAGATGAGACTTCTGTAATGGTCTTTTAAAAGACTACATTATTCAAGAATACTTTAATGTTTACCAATGCCGCCCTTAAAGGGAGTTCTTGTAGCTAATAGTTTGAGACAGTAGCCTGGGGTCTTATGTTTTGAACTAATAAGGGACTCTACTAACTGATTATCTTCATGATGGGCTGTCTCCTGAATGGGCATAAATTGCTTGAGGTCTGCCTATTTCCAAGAGTTTAAGGGGCATATTTATGGAATAGTGGTGCAGTGTAGTGCAGCAAGTCACCTTTTTGTGCTGCACTGCGTCACAGGTAAAGCGCCAGAATGCACCATATTTAAGGCATACAGTGCTTTCCTGACTTTTTACCCTGCGCTGTCACCATTTTGAAAGCCTAGCAGCAATGAAGGCACCCTTGCACCATGGTGCAGGGGTGCCTGTGTTGCATGAAGGATTGTTTTTTAATGCAGCACACACAGAAAGAGGAAGTAACCAGGAGAAATAAAGATATTTCTCCTTGTTATGCCTCTGTTTTCTTTGGTGCATTCCCAGGTTTACAAGGTCTTGTAAAAATGGGAATGCATCAAAAACGTGAAAGTTGGGCGGCAACACCCATGCAATGCCCATAGAACACCTACCCAGGGAAGATTAACAAAACACAGCAATTTGCACATGTGAAAATTTATGACAGCATTTTCAACTGTAAAGTCACTTTTAATTTATTTCTGCCAGGTTGTGTAGATTTCCACCACCAGGGCAGAGCTCTCCCTATAGAAAGCAATAAGCTATTTAAAAAAAATTAATAATAAAAAATTAAAACTATTTTCCTTAAATCCTATACACTCAAGATTACCACAGTAACAGTGGGAAACACACCTGCACTAATGTTAACTATGCTGCATTCTGTAAAGTAAGCTAAGTATCATTTTATTTGCAATTTACATTTTTTCTGTAATTTTTTGGGTAAAAAGAAGATTTTACAATAAATTACATTACATGTTATTATAGACACACACACACACACATGTGTGGGTGTGTGTATGTGTGTGTGTATATATATATATATTCACTTAAAAAACCATAGGTTTCACACATGTTATAGTTAGCTGGACATTTCACTCATAAAAAACCATTGAAATTCCACCGTTATAGTTAGTTCAGATAACTATAACTCGCGCGCCCGCAATCCACTGCTGATGACGTCACATATTACAGCACTCATGACATGGTCAGTGGCATCACTCATGACATCACTGATGACATCATCCTTGTGATAGAGTGGCGAGTTATAGTTATCTGAACTAACTATAACGGGGGAATTTCAATGGTTTTTTACGAGTGAAATGTCCAGCTAACTATAACATGTGTGAAACCTACGGTTTTTTAAGTGAATTTGCAAGGTTTTTTTAAATGCTAATTCCTAACTATAACGTGTGTGAATCCTATGGTTTTTAAGTGAATTTGTAAGGTTTTTTAAATGCTAAGATATGTATGTTTTATTATATTTTTTATATTTATTTTACACTCGTTTAAAATGTTTTTGTTTTTTTTAAGGTTCTTCACGGTGCGCGCACCCCGCGATTTTTGGAAAAAAAAAAAAATCTTTTTCTCACCCTTCGGGGTCCTTCAAGGACCCCCTGACAATGGCTAGGGGGTCAGGAACGCTCTACCCTGCCCCCTTTTCACGTTCTCCACCTTTCTTTCACACACAACACACAAAATGGCTGCCGACACTTCCTGATTTCGACCGATTCGAACGTTGACTGACATGTAACCACCAATCAGAATTACGTTTGCGCACGTTAAGGTGCGCGCACTGTGCACGCACTGTGCGCGCACGGTGCGCGATTATAGATATTTATGTGCTTTTAACTGCAATTTTCTCAGGAACTACTGAACAGATTGACACCATATATGCAAAAGGCACATGCCTGACCTGAGGACTACCTCTTTGCCAAATTTCAAGTAATTCCTTTCAGCCGTTCGGGCTGTACCTTCGACTAAAGGTCCTATGGGAAAATGCATGGGGAAAACGCGTTTTGGGACCCCCCTTTTTTCTCAGCCCCCACTTCTTTGGTGCATTCCCAGGTTTACAAGGTCTTGTAAAAATGGGAATGCATCAAAAACCGTGAAAGTTGGGCGGCAACACCCATGCAATGCCCATAGAACATCTACCCAGGGAAGATTAACAAAACACAGCAATTTGCACATGTGAAAATTTTGACAGCATTTTCAAATGTAAAGTCACTTTTAATTTATTTCTGCCAGGTTGTGTAGGTTTCCACCACCAGGGCAGAGCTCTCCCTATAGAAAGCAATAAGCTATTTAAAAAAAATTAATAATAAAAAATTAAAACTATTTTCCTTAAATCCTATACACTCAAGATTACCACAGTAACAGTGGGAAACACACCTGCACTAATGTTAACTATGCTGCATTCTGTAAAGTAAGCTAAGTATCATTTTATTTGCAATTTACATTTTTTCTGTAATTTTTTGGGTAAAAAGAAGATTTTACAATAAATTACATTACATGTTATTATAGACACACACACACACACATGTATGTGTGGGTTTGTGTTACTATCCTTGTGGGGACTTGGGTGTGATAACACACTCACGCTGTGGGGACTTGATTGCACTGTGGGGACTTGAACCCAAGTCCCCACAAGGCAATGTCTTCTAAATGACAAAAAATGACTTAAGGAACATCTGTGTCAATTTTGACAACTTTTTAAAAAAGTGTCTTGTGGGGACTTGTGTTTCATCAAGTGTGTTTATATTTTTGCTCAGGTCTGCCCCTGTAGACAGGAGGCGGTACTGCAGCCTTAAACACACTTTGCATTTAAACACACTTTGCTTACTGGAAACACATTCTGGCAGCAGGAAGGAGAGACTCTCAAAGAAAAAGCTGCATACTCCGGTGATTATCCAAATATTTTTCATGCAAATTAACCATTTCTTTATTTATTAAAATAAAATGTTATTTTACATGAAGCTATTGAATTTAGATTTTTTGTGTCTGAAAATTGTTTGTGGTTATATAAACATTGCTAAAAACAATTTTTGCCAGTTTTGAATCCCAGAATACTTACCTATTGCTGTTTGATCCTTATCTGCAATTAAAGAATGATGATGCACTACACTACAATATAATATAAACTGATTTGATAGTATTTAGCAAATAATCTAAAGATTTTATGTTGCTTTGCCTTTTTTTTTTTTACCTATCACTATGCACTATGGAATATGTTCTTTTATAGGATGGCTAGATGAGTGAGGGACTAGTGTTGCATTGCGCTTATGCCCATTGCATAGCCAAGCTTATTTTTAACAGAAAAGTTATGCTTTTATAGAATTAATGAACTTGTTAGAAGATATGTTTAAATACAGCCATAATATGTAATTACATTTAAATCATTTGAATTGCTTAATTTAAAAACTGTTTATAAAGCTTTCCTAATGAAAACAGTTTATTGATATTCCTAAGGGTGGGTGAAAAACAATCATATAAAAATAAGGTGATATTTTTGATTAGTCAGCATTTTGGTTTATTTTATTTTTTATATTTTTGCAATTTTATATAGCGCACACTTGGCCTAAAGGTATTGGAGCACTTTAAATGAGCACCAGATACATTTCAAAAGGACATATTTGTTTCTGTTTTTGGCATGGGAGATTAAATGATAAACTCATCAGATCTTAAAAGAGAGAAGTGCATGTTTGGCTTGATTCTAAAATCTACGAGCCCTTTTGAAAAAAAGTATTGAATTCTCAACAGCGTCTGTAAATACTCCCTGCTTTGTTCGGAAACTCAAGGAAGGACTTCAGGATGCCCGATCAGAGATGCAAATGCACCTCTACACATAACAAAGTGGCCAAAAGCACAGCAAGAGACCCGTGCTCTCTTAAGCCTGACTGGGGGAAGGTCCTGCTTCTAACACACCTTTCTACAGAGAGGCAACACGAAAGGGCTGAGGGTTGCAAACCCAGGCTGTCTCTGCACAGCCACAATCTATGAGCAGTTAAACAATTGCAAGCATTACCCAATGTATGTTTTTAAAGGCCCAGCAAAAGTGAATGTGTACACATTGTTTCATTTGTACTTAAATGACCACAGCTCCGTTGTGAGCTTGTGCAGACTGAAAGTTTTACATGTCTCTCAAATCCCTTTATAAACTGAACGATTGGAGTTACTATTCTGCATTTTTTAAGCTGTTCACATCTTCAGTAGTGTGCACTAGAAATGGGAATATGGAAGGAAAACAATTTAAATGGCTGGGAAAAGGGGGCAAGCAAGGGGAAATCTGAGGAAGGAGAACGTGGGAGGTCTGGAGCATGTGAAGTGAGGAGAGAGGAGGGAGAGAACATGGGAAATCAACAGCACTAGACGAGAGGAGAAAGGAAATGCAAAGATCAGAGGAAGGAAAGGAATGGAAGGGCTAAGGTGGAATATATGAGAAGAGAGAAAATGAATGCAGCTCATATATCTATTGCACCAGTCTGTACACTATTAGAATGAACAGTAATGCTGAATACCACTACACAGTGTATCATTAGGGTTACTTTAGAATTCCACATTACATAGATGCCAATGGATTTTCTGTACCTACCAAGTCTGACTATGCTGTTTACACGAAAGAAATACACACAGGATCAAAAATGGTTTTCATAAGGATGGGTGTAAAAAGTGCAACTAACAAACGCACAATAGTCATTTGGAGATGCACAATGTATGTGCACATTTCCTACCTACAGCCACAAAGTTAAAAATACAAATGTATTCTGACAAAAATCGATAAAACAAAGGGTTATGTTGGAGGATGTGGTTAGGCCTGCAGGAAGTTAGAAGGCTGGTACGAAAACACAATTTGGTGTGGTATGGTATGAGTATTTATATAACAGTTATTACCCTAATGAGGGGCTGACAGGTAGAATGCTACTCAGAATGGTCAAACATTAGAAATGTTGTCATGCGTGAGTATTTACAGATTGCCAGGAATAGGGATTACAGGTTGTCATTCTGTTTGAGACAATCTATCATGCAGTTTTTCTTGTGTCACTTCTTAAATATATAGATGTTAGATTTATATCAAACTGATCTAAAGGTATGTTCAAAACATTAGTAACTCTGTCACACACGCAGAAAATGTTCAATTGCCATGCTTTTGTCACACAGTTGTCATGCCATTTCTGAAACATTTAAATTAGAGATGTAGGTCTCAAATTAAAGAGCCCCCAGATAATTCATATATGAGTGGGATCTTCTTTTTCTAGAAAAATAGGAATTATGAGGTTTATTGTAAATACAGCACCCCTGCAATTTCCCCACATACATTTTGGGTGGTCAAATGTCCTATAAATACTGGGGCACAAATGGCCAGTAAGTACGGAGCCATGTGAATGTTTGGGCAATTAAGACTTGCTTTGTCATTATTCAGCATTTCTTTTTAAATGCCAGTCAACCGGGGAAGGGTTTTTTCCTCTATTATCTATGACACACTATTAACGTCACTGCTACACATTATACTGTAACCAGGGCCACTGGAATTATGTGGCATAAGGGCATCAAATTATGTAGCAAGAAAAGGCATATTATGTAGCATAATGCTGCACGTTTTATGATGGTATTACTTGATTATTTTGTCATTTATGGCCATGTTAACACTGCCTTAGCAAAGGTTTCACCTCATTACTACCACTTTAACCTCAAATACAGTAAAGCCTACTGAAAGATGACCACTTCACCTCTGCAAACTGCCTTCCATTGTGCAGCAACACGTCTGCTTATTTATCAGTTTGAACTAGAATTTCTTTTTTGTTAAAATCTATCTGCAAAATTATGCAGTAAATGATGGATTATGTGGCAAATACAGCAAATCAACAATTGTGTGGAAATCGCTGCAGCCACAGAATCACAGAATTTCGGAGGTGTAAAGTGCAGTACTAATCGTTTGTACTGGATACCTATCAGAGTATGAAGCACAAGGGATTAATGAAGTTTATGAGACTGTTCCAAAACCAGCACCAAGCACTTTATTGCACGGGGCAGCCGGGGACTACATCCCCCATAATCCTTAGTGCCAGGACGCGCCCGCACCATCCCCCACACGCCGGAGGCGCATAATGGCATACTCGGGCTCCCACGGTGGGGGACGCGCGCAGGTGTGCCCGGGCCAAGGGCTGGCCTGTCTGCGCCCATCAGCGCCAGGAAGAGGCATGGCTGGCCCCCCCTCTTTCACCTAACAAGTAAGCGACTAAGGGGCATATTATCAAGGACGGCGTTAAAAATCATCGCCGGTTTAGCGGCAGAAAACTGCAGCTAAAGTGGTGATAATGGGATTGATAATATGCCCTTGAGAATTCCAATAGAAGTCCATGTTCTGGTGTGAACAGTTTGAAAAAAGTTCCAGGATGGATACTTGCAAGAATTAAACTTTATTTAGCGTCTTCTTGTATTAGATGGGTTTTCTTTCTTGTCAAACCTTTACCGAATGTCAGGTTAAAGTTTTTGGTATGGAATTGCATTCAACTGTTTGCTAGCGAACGTTTTTGGTGAATCTGCAGGGATGATGCACCTTTGTGACGTATGCCTCTATCCCTTTAATGTAGCACAGACTGAGCCACATCTTATTACAGACATGCGCTCTAAGGTTGGGCTTACATATTTGTTGTTTTACCTAGGTATCTTAGCAGTGCTGAAGACCATGTGCCACCCACAGGCTAGCCCCTGGGGGTAGTCGTTCAAAGCAACTCAAAGCACTGTTTGTGTTACTTTAATAGTTACTCTCCAGCATAATAAAGGTTTGCACTGGAAAGTAAATACTTTATCAACTCTTTGTGCAATTTTGCAGCAGCACAAAGTGTTACTAAATCTTCCATACAGAGTCACAACACCATTGAAGAAATAGGCTCACTTGGTATCTGTCTACAATGACTCATGAAGGTGGCCTTAGTCTGGAACTATTGCACTCCCTAAAATTGCAGCTCCATCACCTTGATAACCAGCACTTTCTAGGGCTCCCCACTATAAAATACATGCTGCAATTCAATTAAATAGCTAATGTAAAAACTCTATTGCCAAGGCCAACTCTTTCCAACACAATCTGAACAGTATGAAGCTTGAAGCCTTCAGCAATTGCTTCTCGAAGTGATGGAAACCATGCAGAAGTACTTTTGATGACATTTTTTTTTAGCCCACTTTGAATTTTTTGAGCCCACAGACAGAACCACCTTCCAGTAAGCCCTCAACCACTTCCACCAGCACCTGAAGGAGACAAAAAAGAACGCCCTGGAGGACTGCAGCAAATCCAGCCCAAACCACAGCAAAGAACTCTTCAAAATCATCAATCAGCCACCGAAATCATCATCATCACCACTTGCCAGGAACTTTGCAACACCCTGCAAACTTCTTCCATGACAGTATCTCCACCATCTACAAAAACTTCGGACTCCAACCCGCCCCCTCTGACCTCCTCTGCCACCTCGCTCCTACAAATGAGAGCCCTGACCACCTACTCACCTCCTGGGACCAGCTTACCACAGAGAACACCACAGCTTCCACGAACCCCTGACCCACCACATCTTCAATCTTAGGAGCAAGTAAATCAGCAGCAAGCTTACTGCCATTTTCAATGCATCCATCACCTTGGCCACCTTCCCCGAATAATGGAAGCATGCAGAAGTCAAACCCCTTGTCAAGAATCCATCCATTGACCTCACTGAACTCAAGAACTACCATCCCATCTCTCTGCTACCCTTTCCCACCAGAGCCCACGAAAAAAGCCATCAACTGCCAACTTGCAGAACACCTGGAGAACAACAATCTTCGGGACACCTCCCAATGTGGATACCGCACCAACCACAGCACCGAAACCGCCCTGATTGCTGCCTCCAATGACTTCAAAACTCTCCTTGACCAGGGAGAAATGATGGCCCTGATCTTCCTCGACCTCTCTGCAGCATTCAACACTATATTCCACCACACCCTAATCAAAAGCCATCATCCCATCAGAATCCAAGGAGATGCCCTCAAATGGATTGCCTCCTTCCTCACTGGAAAAATCTAGAGAATCTGCCTGCCTCCTTTCACTTTGGAACCCAAGAACATCATCTGTGGCATCTCTTGAGGCTTGTTCCTCATCCCCACACAGCTCAACACTTACATGACCCCTTTGGCCAACATCATCAGAGCTAATGAACTAAACATAATATCCTATGCAGCCGACACCCAGCTCATCCTCTCACTCTCAGAAGGCCTCACCGCCACGAGGGCCAACTTCCGCAGGTGTATGATGAGTGCCACCGACTGGATGAAAAACAGCTGCCAGAAATTCAGCACAGACTAAACAGAAGTGCTGATCTTCAGCAACAGCACCTGCCCATGGAACGACTCCTCATGACCCCCCAAATTAGGACCCTCACCCACTCCGACAGACCATGCTTGCAACCTCGGCATCACCCTGGACAGCAAACTCACCATGAAAAGCCAGATCAATGCAGTTTCATCAGCCTGCTTCCTCACTCTTTTCATGTTTCAGAAAATCTTCAAATGGCTCCCTGTCAATACATGATGAACCGTCACTTAGGCCCTAGTCATCGTCCGCCTTGATTACAGCAACACACTCTATGCAGAAATCACCACTAACCTCCTGAAGAGACTGCAAATCATACAGAACTCAGTGGCCAGACTCATCCTCGACCTCCCCAAACAGACGCACATCACCTCTCACCTCCAGAAACTCCACTGGCTCCATACAGAAGAGAAGTCAATTCAAGATGCTGATCCACACCTACAAAGCCCCACACAGCCAAGGACCAGCATACATCGCCCACTGACTGAATGTACACCAACTCTGCAGACACCTACGCTCCTCCTCCCTCTCCCTAACACACAACCCCTCCATCCACCGAAGCATCAGTGAAGGGTGCACCTTCTCCTACCTTGCCCCTAAATCCTGAAACGACCTCTCCCTTCACCTCCGGACCTCGACCTCTCTCCTAGAATTCCATAAAGCACTTAAGACCTGGCTGTTCAACCAAACCCACCCGAAGCAGCAAGTCCCTTAGCACCCTCACAGATGATAAGCCACGCTTTCTAAATCCTGCTTGATTGAGTGATTAATTGGCAGTGATAACCTAGAGATGTTAGCAGTAACCTTAAACACCTCAGAAAAGTGTGTAGGAAATGGGAGCCACTTTAAAGTATTGACTAATTCACCTCCGTATCAAAAGAGAAAACCTGATTCTGAAAAATATGATTATTCACAAGAAATGGAATACAGTTATAAGGAACTGGAACACTATAGGGGCACTAAAAGAAAATAGGGATTAATCTGAAAAGACATATTTGTGGACTGATCTACTCTATTAAAGGAAGAGATCCCTCAAGCCTTTTGGGTAGGATATATAAATAAACTATTTGGTGTTCATAACAGCATAGCTCCTGTGCTCATTTTTGACTCTTCAGTTCTTATTGCAATTGAGGTGAGAAATTAAAAAGTGAGGGTGACTACGCTAATTTATTAATGGAATGTTTCTATAGCCGTAGGACCAGATGGCCTAATTAAAAATCAATATGAAGCAAGCTCATATTTGGTGCACTATGGTCTTAGTCTCACTTTTTCATGTCCTCTTCGGAGGGCATCCATACACTTCAAGAGTGGAAGGGAGCACTATTGGTGCCTATATGTAAGAGGCTCAATAGGTTAATGCTGCGTATCACAGACTGCTTGTCCTGCTATGTCCACCTGCCAAACTATTCTCCAAGATACTCTATTATGAATTACATACTTGGATAGCCATGAAGAAAATATTATCTAATAAACAGAAGAGCATGTTCACAATGTACAGTGAAGTGGCAATAGCACTCGTCATTATCCAGAGCTTTATAAGGTTTTTCCGTTGCATAGTGTGTTTGTCAACTTTTTTAGTGCTTTTGAGTGTGATGTCCAAAATAATTCTCTACTTGTGACGTGTCCGCAAGAACTAAAAGGTTCCCTACTGGGTCTTAAATTTTACACGATGTGTGACTTCGATATGGTCGCACATAGCCCATGTCCTGAAAGGTGCCAAGGTTTGTTTGCAAATGCAGGACTGCAAGCCTCCGAATGCAATCAGAAAAGTTATGCACTACTAATTCTTTACTCTAAAGAATAAAGCCATGATTTCATAGTCTGCTCTTAATGAGCACAGCGTTTTTGCACTCAACTTCGGTTTTAAGGAGAAGCTTGCGACGATCCAGTGCTGAAAAATTGTAGCACTTAATGGAACGTCTTTAAAGCAAGGTCAGACATTTTGCACATAAAATTCACAATAGGGTACAAGCACATTCTAGACAGTTCCAGGTGTGCATGTTGCAGATAATCTTTCGTAGTAATGCATGAGTACAGTTTGTTTTTTGAATATTAACAGATATGTAGCTTGTCTTGAAATTCCACCGTTATAGTTAGTTCAGATAACTATAACTCGCGCGCCCGCAATCCACTGCTGATGATGTCACATATTATAGCACTCATGACATGGTCAGTGGCATCACTCATGACATCACTGATGACATCATCCTTGTGATAGAGTGGCGGTCGCGCGAGTTATAGTTATCTGAACTAACTATAACGGGGGAATTTCAATGGTTTTTTACGAGTGAAATGTCCAGCTAACTATAACATGTGTGAAACCTATGTTTTTTTAAGTGAATTTTCAAGGTTTTTTAAATGCTAATTCCTAACTATAACGTGTGTGAAACCTATGGTTTTTAAGTGAATTTGTAAGGTTTTTTTAAATGCTAAGTTATGTATGTTTTATTATATTTTTATATATTTATTTTACACTCGTTTAAAATGTTTTTGTTTTTTTAAGGTTTTTCACCGTGCGCGCACCGTGCAGGCACGGTGCGCGCACCCCGCGATTTTTGGAAAAAAAAATAAATCTTTTTCTCACCCTTCGGTGTCCTTCAGGGACCCCCTGACAAAGGCTAGGGGGTCAGGAACGCTCTACCCTGCCCCCTTTTCACGTTCTCCACCTTTCTTTCACACACAACACACAAAATGGCGGCCGACACTTCCTGATTTCGACCGATTCGAACGTTGACTGACATGTAACCACCAATCAGAATTACGCTCGCGCACGTTAAGGTGCGCGCACTGTGCACGCACGGTGCGCGCACGGTGCGCGCTTATAGATATTTATGTGGTTTTAACTGCAATTTTCTCAGGAACTACTGAACAGATTGACACCATATATGCAAAAGGCACATGCCTGACCTGAGGACTACCTCTTTGCCAAATTTCAAGTAATTCCGTTTAGCCGTTCGGGCTGTACCTTCGACTAAAGGTCCTATGGGAAAATGCATGGGAAAACGCGTTTTGGGGCTCCCCTTTTTTCTCTGCCCCCACTTGCCGAATCACTGCGAGACTTTCAGGGTAGGAGCTGAGCAGAGCGCCCCATTAGTTTTGAAAATTTCGCAAGGATTCGTCAACCGGCGCCAAAGTTATTCAAAATAGAATTTTCAGATTTCCTATGGAAACACGGTCCTAACTATAACTATCTACTGGCGACCGCCAGTAGATAATATATATATATATATATATATATATATATATATATATATATATATATATATATATATATTCACAGAAAAAAACATAGGTTTCAGGGGTGTTATAGTTAGCTGGCCATTTCACTCGTACAAAACCATAGAGATTCCTCCGTTATAGTTAGTTCTGCTAACTATA
Source organism: Triturus cristatus (assembly GCF_964204655.1). Classification (NCBI taxonomy): domain Eukaryota; kingdom Metazoa; phylum Chordata; class Amphibia; order Caudata; family Salamandridae; genus Triturus; species Triturus cristatus. The sequence goes on from NC_140585.1 coordinate 165,755,032, forward strand.
ACTCGCGCGCCCGCAATGCACTGCTGATGATGTCACCTATTGCATCATTTATGACATGGTCAGTGACATCACTGATGACATCACTGATGACATCTCAAATGACATCACTGATGACATCACTGATGACATCATCCAATGAATGTGGTTTAGTTTGAAATTTAAATAATTGAATTATGTATTATATTACATAGTTTAGTTACTAATCCATGTATTAAGTGAGACACTTTTAATTACTCACTTAAACAGACAGTCAGACAGCTACTAAATCCTCCATCCAAACACTTATATATCCACTCAATCTTCAATACAGATTGGTATATATATGTAAAATATATTTAAATTACAAACTAAACCACATTCAGTTGATGATGTCATAAGTGATGTCATCAGTGATGTCATTTGAGATGTCATCAGTGATGTCACGGACCATGTCATGAATGATGCAATATATGACATCATCAGCAGTGCATTGCGGGTGCGCGAGTTATAGTTAGCAGAACTAACTATAACAGAGGAATTTCTATGGTTTTGGATGAGTGAAATGGCCAGCTAACTATAACACCCCTGAAACCTATGGTTTTTTCTGTGAATTTCTAAGGTTTGTTAAATGCTAATTTCTAACTATAACGTCTCTGAAACCTACGTTTTTTTCAGTGAATTTCAAAGGTTTTTTAAATGCTAATTTTTATGTGTGATAGTAGTTACACCTGTTTTTTTGTACTGATTTTCTACAGTTTTTTTTACTGATTATTTATAAATTTTGTATTCATTAAAGAACATTATATATTCTTCTGAAAATTGCAAAAAAAAAAAAGGAAATATTGATTAATTTTCTTGTTTTCATTTTTATTTTAATATATTTATATTATTTTCATTAAAAAAAAATCACATTTTTTTCGGAGTCGCGTACTCAAAGCATACACCTCACGGTGGGTGCGCACATTCTAGCCGCCATTTTGGAAAAGTCGTGAAGGATCTGCATACGGTGGGCGACGGCTACGTTTTTTTCAGTTAAATCAAATATATTTAATATTATGTGATGTGCGCGATTGGTATGCGACCAGTCTGCGACTCCTGTTCCCGTGCATTCACGACACATGCGTATTACGGTACAAGATGCTTGCGCAGTTGCGGGTCCCGCGTGACGTCCTATACGTGCTGGGGCGTGTTTGGTCGTGACTCCCGCAAAATAAAAATGATGTTCCAAAATGATATGTATGTGTCTTTAATATACATATTAGGGCAATAGATTATCTAAGATATTCATAAAAATAATATATTTGTACTTATAATAAACTTATATTATTTTTAAATATATTTTCGCGAAGTCGGGTGAGTGCATCGTGAGTGCAGAGAACCAGCTCAGCAGATCTGCTGTAGAGCCAGAGAAACCAGGTCAGTAGAGCCATTGTAGAGCAAAAGAACCAGGTCAGCATAGCTGCTCTAGAGCCTAAGAAGCAGGTCAGCAGAGCTGCTCTAGAACCAGAGACCCAGGTCAGCAGAGCTGCTAAAGAGCCAGAGACCCAGGTCAGCAGAGCTGCTCTAGAGGCCGAGAACCAGGTCAGCAGAGCTGCTGTAGAGCCAGAGAATCCAGGTCAGCAGAGCTTCTTTAGAGCGAGAGAACCAGGTCAGCAGAACTGCTTTAGAGCGAGAGAACCAGGTCAGCAGAGCTGCTCTAGAGCCTGAGAACCAGGTCAGCAGAGCTGCTTTAGAGCCATAGGACAAGGTCAGCAGAGCTGCTCTAGAGGCAGAGAACCAGGTCAGCAGAACTGCTTTAGCGCCAGAGAACCAAGTCAGCAGAGCTGCTCTAGAGCCAGAGAACCAGGTCAGCAGGGCTGCTTTAGAGCCAGAGAACCAGGTCAGCAGAGCTGCTTTAGAGCCAAAGAACCAGGTCAGCAGAGCTGCTTTAGAGCCAAAGAACCAGGTCAGTAGAGCCGCTCTAGAGGCAGAGGACCAGGTCAGCAGAGCTGCTTTAGAGGGAGAGAACTAGGTCAGCAGAGCTGCTTTAGAGCCAGAGAACCAGGTCAGCAGAGCTGCTCTAGAGCCAGGGAAACCAGGTCAACAGAGCTGCTTTAGAGGGAGAGAACCAGGTCAGCAGAGCTGCTTTAGAGCCAGAGAACCAGGTCAGCAGAGCTGCTTTAGAGCCAGAGAACCAGGTCAGCAGAGCTGCTTTAGAGCCAGAGAACCAGGTCAGCAGAGCTGCTTTAGAGCCATAGAACTCGGTCAGCAGAGCTGCTCTAGAGGCAGAGAAACAGGTCAGCAGAGCTGCTCTAGAGCCAGAGAACCAGGTCAGCAGAGCTGCTTTAGAGCCATAGAACCAGGCCAGCAGAGCTGCTTTAGAGTCAGAGAACCAGGTCAGCAGAGCTGCTCTAGAGCCTAAGAACCGGGTCCGCAGAGCTGCTGTAGAGCCAGAGAAACCAGGTCAGTAGAGCTGCTTTAGAGAGAGAGAACCACAGCAGAGCTGCTTTAGAGGGAGAGATCCAGGTCAGCAGAGCTGCTTTAGAGCCAAGGGACCAGGTCAGCAGAGCTGCTCTAGAGCCAGAGAACTAGGTCAGCAAAACTGTTGTAGAGCCAGAGAACCAGGTCAGCAGAGCTGCTCTAGAGCCTAAGAACTAGGCCAGCAGAGCTGCTCTAGAGCCAGAGAACCAGGTCAGCAGAGCTGCTGTAGAGCCAGAGAAACCAGGTCAGCAGAGCTGCTTTAGAGGGAGAGAACTAGGTCAGCAGAGCTGCTTTAGAGCCAGAGAACCAGGTCAGCAGAGCTGCTCTAGAGCCAGGGAAACCAGGTCAACAGAGCTGCTTTAGAGGGAGAGAACCAGGTCAGCAGAGCTGCTTTAGAGCCAGAGAACCAGGTCAGCAGAGCTGCTTTAGAGCCAGAGAACCAGGTCAGCAGAGCTGCTCTAGAGCCAGAGAACCAAGTCAGCAGAGCTGCTTTACAGCCATAGAACCAGGTCAGGAGAGCTGCTTTAGAGCCAGAGAACTAGGTCAGCAGAGCTGCTCTAGAGCCTAAGAACCAGGTCAGCAGATCTGCTCTAGAGACAGAGAACCAGGTTGGCAGAGCTGCTGTTGAGCCAGAGAAACCAGGTCAGTAGAGCTGCTTTAGAGGAAGAGAAACAGGTCAGCAGAGCTGCTCTAGAGCCAGAGAACCATGTCAGCAGAACTGCTTTAGAGCCACTGAACCGGGTCAGCAGAGCTGCTTTAGAGCCAGAGAACCAGGTCAGCAGAGCTGTTGTAGAGCCAGAGAAGCAGATCAGCAATGCTGCTCTGTAGCCTAAGACCTAAGTCAACAGAGCTGCTCTAGAGCCAGAGAACCAGGTCAGCAGACCTGCTGTAGAGCCAGAGTAACCAGGTCAGGAGAGCTGCATTAGAGGGAGAGAACCAGGTCAGCAGAGCTGCTTTAGAGTCAGAGAAACAGGTCAGCAGAGCTGCTCTAGCTGACACTGACTGACTGACACTGACCTTTGACCCACCCTGCGGCCACGCCCCCCGCTGCCCCATTCGCCACCCCGCTCCTGCCTCCCAGCTGCTCCTCCCTCCCACTCCCACTTATATGGAGGCCGGGCAGCGCTGAAGGGAGCGACCTTTGACTCTGCCTGCAGGTAGGTCGCCCCCCCAGCCGCCACACGGTCCTCCTGTGCCCTGCTGCTGCCTGCCAGTTCCCGCCGCTGCCAAGTGAGCCCCCTGCGCCTGCTGGCCTCTCGCTATTGTCGTGCCTCCTGTGACCCGTATATTTCTTCTTCTGTACCCCATTTTTCACCTGCATCGTGCCCCCTGTGACCCATTTTTTTCCTTCTTCTGTATCCCGTTTTTCACCTGCATTGTGCCCCCTGTGACCCGTATTTTTCTTCTTCTGTACCCCGTTTTTCACCTGCATTGTGCCCCCTGTGACCTGTATTTTTCTTCTCTGTACCCCGGTCCCTAGTCCCACGCTCCTGCCCGTGCCCCCCTCCCCGCTCCCCCGGTCCACCTTCCCGCCGCTGCACCCTGCGGCCACGCCCCCCGCTGCCCCATTCGTCACCCCGCCCCCACCTCCCAGCTGCTCCTCCCTCCCACTCCCACTTATATGGAGGCCGCGCAGCGCTGAAGGGAGCGACCTTTGACCCTGCCTGCAGGTAGGTCGCCCCCCCAGCCGCCACACGGTCCTCCTGTGCCCTGCTGCTGCCTGCCAGTTCACGCCGCTGCCAAGTGAGCCCCCTGCGCCTGCTGGCCTCTCGCTATTGTCGTGCCCCCTGTGACCCGTATATTTCTTCTTCTGTATCCCGTTTTTCACCTGCATTGTGCCCCCTGTGACCCGTTTTTTCCTTCCTTTGTACCCCGTTTTTCACCTGCATTTTGCCGCCTGTGACCCGTTTTTTTCATTCTTCTGTACCCCGTTTTTCACCTGCGTTGTGCCCCCTGTGACCCGTTTTTTCCTTCTTCTGTACCCCGTTTTTCACCTGCATTGTGCCCCCTGTGACCCGTATTTTTCTTCTTCTGTACCCCGTTTTACACCTGCATTGTGCCCCCTGTGACCCGTATTTTTCTTCTCTGTACCCCGCTCCCTAGTCCCACGCTCCTGCCCGTGCCCCCTCCCCCGCTCCCCCCGGTCCACCTTCCCGCCGCTGCACCCTGTGGTCACGCCCCCCGCTGCCCCATTCGCCACTCCGCTCCCGCCTCCCAGCTGCTCCTCCCTCCCACTCCCACTTATATGGAGGCCGCGCAGGCAAGCCCGTCTGTGCCCGTCCGCGCCCCGACCGCGCACAGTGCCAGGACCCCTGGCCCCCGCTGGAGCCAACCCACCCGACGGAGATACAGTGCCACCGCCCTCCACGCACTCAACACCGGCCGACAGCCAGCCTGCTTCAGAGCCACTCCGAAACACACCCATGGAGCCTTCACCTGCCACGCCAGCAAGTTCACCTGCCTTCGGACCTGCACCGCGCACGCCAGGACAGGCGCCAACAACAACCACCTCAAGTGCATCCTGCTCAACACTCGCTCCGTCCACAAGCACGCCGTCGAAATTTGGGACCTCCTCGACACAACGCACCGGACGTCACTTTCCTCACGGAAACCTGGATGAACGCCTCCTCAGCCCCCGACATCGCCATAGCCATCCTGGACGGCTATAAGATCACCCGGAGGGACCACATCAACCAAGCCGGAGGCGGCATCGCCATTGTCTACAGAAACAACATCCGCATCACGACCAACACCGACGACACCCTCACTGCCGCCGAACTCCTCCACTTCCAGATACACACCGACCCCAAGACCACCCTCAGAGGTACCCTCATCTACAGACCCCCGGGACCTCGCACACAATTCAGCGAAGCCATCGCAGACTCCATCAGCCCGCTCGCCCTCGCCTCCTCCGACTTCATCCTCCTAGGGGACCTCAACTTCCCCCTGGAGAACAACAAGGACAACAACACCACCACCCTGCTAGACAACCTCGCCAACCTCGGACTCAAGCAACTGGTCAACACCCCCACCCACTACGCCGGCCACACGCTGGACTCCATCTTCTCGTCCAGCAACCACATCTTCTTCAGCCACTCCACTGGACTTCACTGGACTGACCACAGCTGCGTCCACTTCAACTTCAGGAAAACCACAATTCACCACCGCCCACAACAAGCTCCCTGTAGATGCTGGAGCAAGATCACCACCGACCAGCTCACCACCTCCCTGAGCCAAAACCAACCCTCCTACACTACGGACCCCAACGAATCAGCCCTCAACCTCACACAGTGGATCACCAACTGCGCCGATGCCCTCGCACCACTGAAGAACCCTCCCAGCAACTCCGACAGCAAGAAAGCCTCATGGTTCACCAACGATCTCAAAGACTCCAAAAAATCCTGCCGTACTCTCGAGCAAATTTGGCGCAACGACCAGTCATCAGGAAACATGACAGCCCTCAAGACCGCCATCTGCAAACACCACCAGCTGATCCGCACCACCAAAAGATCAGCGTTCAGAGACCGACTGGACAACAACTCCCACAACAGCAAGGAACTCTTCAGCATCGTCAAAGAGCTCTCCAACCCCAGCGCCAGCAACAACGGCATCACGCCATCACAAGACCTCTGCGACTCACTCACCACGATCTTCCACCGCAAGATCGCCGACATCCACGACAGCTTCGACACCCACACCACGTACCCTCCCACCGAGTCTATGCCCCCCACCACCACCCTCTGCACCTGGAACTCCGTCAGCACGGAAGACACCACCCACACGATGAACTCCATCCACTCAGGCTCCCCAGCGGACCCCTGCCCACACCACATCTTCAACAAAGCCGACTCCATCATCGCACCCCAACTCCGGGACATCATCAACAATTCCTTCACATCCGCCACCTTCCCAGAGAGCTGGAAGCATGCGGAGATCAGCACCCTCCTGAAGAAACCCACCGCGGATCCCACAGACCTCAAGAACTTCCGCCCCATCTCGCTCCTCCCCTTCCCAGCTAAAGTCATCAAGAAGACCGTCAACAAACAGCTGACCACCTTCCTCGAGACGAACGACTCCCTCGACCCATCGCAGTCCGGATTTCGAGCGAACCACAGCACCGAGACTGCCCTCATCACAGCCACCGACAATATCAGGACTCTGCTGGACAACGGTGAAACGGCCGTCCTCATCCTCCTCGACCTGTCGGCCGCATTCGACACCGTCTGCCACCGCACCCTGACAACCCGTCTCCACCACACCGGGGTCCAAGAGAAGGCACTGGAATGGCTCACCTACTTCCTCGCCGACAGAACTCAGAGAGTCCTTCTCCCGCCCTTCAACACAGCGCCCACCAAGATCATCTGCGGCGTACCCCAAGGATCCTCGCTCAGCCCGACCCTCTTCAATGTCTAAATGAGGCCCCTCGCAGCCATTGCACGCAAAGGCAACATCAACATTATCTCCTACGATGACGACACCCAACTGATCCTCTCCCTCACCAATGACCCCGCCACCGCCAGAGCCAGCTTCCAGGAAGGAATGAAAGACATCGCAGAATGGATGAAGCTCAGCTGTCTGAAGCTGAACTCAGACAAGACGGAAGTCCTCATCCTCGGACCATCCCCCTCCGCCTGGGTCGACTCCTGGTGGCCCCCCGCCCTGGGAACCGCCCCCAAGCCCACGGACCACGCACGCAACCTGGGGTTCATCCTTGACTCCTCCCTCACTATGACCAAACAAGTCAACGCCGTTACATCTTCCTGCTTCAACACCCTCCGCATGCTCCGTAAGATCTTCCGATGGATCCCCACCAGAACCAGGAAGACGGTCACCCAGGCCCTCGTCACCAGCCGACTGGACTACGGGAACGCCCTCTACGCCGGGACCACCGCCAAACTACAGAAAAAACTCCAGCGCATACAGAACGCATCTGCTCGACTCAACCTGGACATTCCCCGACACAGCCACATCTCGGCCCACCTGAGAGACCTGCACTGGCTCCCCGTCAGCAAGAGGATCACCTTCAGACTCCTCACCCACGCACACAAGGCTCTCCACGACATGGGCCCCGAATACCTCAAAACCCGCCTCACGTTCTAAACACCTAACCGCCAGCTCCGCTCCACCAGCCTCGCCCTCGCCACGGTCCCACGGATTCGCAGAACCACCACCAGAGGAAGATCCTTCTCCTACCTGGCGGCCAAGTCGTGGAACTCCCTCCCCACCCACCTATGAATGACCCAGGACCATCTCTCCTTCAGGAGGCACCTCAAGACCTGGCTTTTCAAGCAGTAGCGGCACCCCCCCCCAGCGCCTTGAGACCCTCGCGGGTGAGTAGCACGCTCTATAAATGTTCTTGATTGATTGATTGACTGACTGACACCAACTGATTGACACTGACTGACACTGATTGACTAAGCAAAAACCAAAGGAAATGATGGACGGAGTGTTGAACATTGCAAGCACTCACCCCCAGTCAACTGATCTGGGTTTAATCCATCACTGTTCTTTAGCCCACTCTGCCACCCCAGTTCAGACATGGCCATATGCAAATCAGTCTGACCCTGTGCCTCATGGGAACAGTTCAGCCCGAACTGCCAAGCCATGTCTTCCCTGGACCGGAAACAAGCTTCCTAGGACCGGTTTCTGGCATTTCAGCCGTCTTCAGCCAGGCTTGCTTGAATCCAGTGGCAAAGTGAGCAAGGGACTCACGTCTGAGCATACCCTGCCAACGTATGGCTGACAAAGCAAAAACCAAAGGAAATGATGGACGGAGTGTTGAACATTGCAAGCACTCCCCCCAGTCAACTGATCTGGGTTTAATCCATCACCGTTCTTTAGCCCCCTCTGCCACCCCAGTTCAGACACGGCCATATGCAAATCAGTCTGACCCTGTGCCTCCGGTCCTAGGAAGCTTGTTTCTGGTCCAGGGAAGACATGGCTTTGCAGTTCGGGCTGGACTGTTCCCATGAGGCACAGGGTCAGACTGATTTGCATATGGCCATGTGGGCTAAAGAACAGTGATGGATTAAACCCAGATCAGTTGACTGGGGGTGAGTGCTTGCAATGTTCAACACTCCGTCCATCATTTCCTTTGGTTTTTGCTTTGGCACTGATTGACTGACACTGACTGACACTGACACTGACTGACACTGATTGACTGAAACTGACTGACTGACAATGACTGACACTGACTTACTGACACTGACTGACTGACGGACACTGATTGACTGACACTGACTGACACTGATTGACTGACACTGACTGACTGACTGACTGACACTGACTGACTACTCTCTACTACTCAATCTCTACTACTCTCTACTACTCACTCTCTACTACTCACTCTCTACTACTCTCTACTACTCACTCTCTACTACTCTCTACAATTCACTCTCTACTATTCACTCTCTAGTACTCACTCTACTACTCTCTACCACTCACTCTCTACTACTCTACTACTAACTCTCTACTACTCTCTCTCTCTACTACTCACTCTCTACTACTCTACTACTCTCTACTACTCACTCTCTACTACTCACTCTCTAGTACTCTACTACTCACTCACAACTACTCTCTACTACTCACTCTCTACTACTCACTCTCTGCTACTCTCTACCACTTTCTCTCTATTGCTCTCTACTATTCACTCTCTACTACTCACTCTTTACTACTCTCTACTGCTCACTCTACTACTCTCTACTGCTCTCTACCACTCACTCTCTACTACTCTACTACTCACTCTCTACTACTCTCTCTCTACTACTCACTCTCTACTACTCACTCTGCTACTCTCTACTACTCACTCTCTACTCCTCCCTCTCTACTACTCGCTCTCTACTATTCACTCTACTACTCACTCTCTACTACTTGCTCTCTACTACTCTACTATTCTCTACTACTCTCTCTACTACTCACTCTCTACTACTCACTCTCAACTACTCTACTACTCTCTCTACTACTCACTCTCTACTATTCTCTACTACTCACTGTACTACTCTCTACTACTCTCTACCATTCACTGTCTACTACTCTATTACTCACTCTCTACTACTCAATCTCTACTACTCTCTCTCTACTACTCACTCTCTACTACTCTCTACTCTTCACTCTCTACTACTCACTCTCTACTACTCTCTACTGCTCACTCTCCACTACTCACACTCTACTACTCGCTCTCAACTACTGTCTACTACTCACTCTACTACTCACTCTCTACCACTCTACTAGTCTCTCTTACTCTCTGTACTTCTCACTCTCTACTACTCACTCTCTACTACTCACTCTACTACTTGCTCTCTACTACTCGCTCTCTACTACTCTCTAGTACTCACTCTACCACTCACTCTCTACTACTCTCTACTTCTCACTCTACTACTCACTCTCTAATACTCACTCTCTACTACTCCACTACTCCACTACTCTCTACTACTCACTCTCTACTACTCTACTACTCACTCTCTACTACTCTCTACTACTCTCTCTCTACTACTCACTCTCTACTACTCTACTACTCTCCACTACTCACTCTCTACTACACACTTTCTAGTACTCTCTACTACTCAATCACTACTACTCTTTGCTACTCACGCTCTACTACTCACTCTACTACTCTGTACCACTCTCTCTCTATTACTCTCTACTATTCACTCTCTACTACTCACTCTCTACTACTCTCTACTACTCACTCTACTACTCTCTACTGCTCTCTACCACTCACTCTCTACTACTCTACTACTCACTCTCAACTACTCTACTACTCTCTATACTACTCACTCTCTACTATTCTCTACTACTCACTGTACTACTCTCTACTACTCTCTACCATTCACTGTCTACTACTCTATTACTCACTCTCTACTACTCCCTCTCTACTACTCACTCTACTACTCTGTACTACTCACTCTCTACTACTCACTCTCAACTACTCTACTACTCTCTACTATTCTCTACTACTCTCTACTATTCTCTACTACTCACTGTACTACTCTCTACCATGCACTTTCTTCTACTCTATTACTCACTCTGTACTACTATCTCTCTACTACTCTCTCTCTACTACTCACTCTCAACTACTCACTCTCTACTACTCTCTACTGCTCACTCTCCACTACTCACTCTCTACTACTCGCTCTCAACTACTGTCTACTACTCACTCTACTACTCACTCTCTACTACTCTACTACTCTCTCTTACTATCTCTACTTCTCACACTCTACTACTCTCTCTACTACTCACTCTCTACTACTCACTCTCTACTACTCACTCTACTACACGCTCTCTACTACTTGCTCTCTACTACTCGCTCTCTACTACTCTCTAGTACTCACTCTACTACTCACTCTCTACTACTCTCTACTACTCACTCTACTACTCACTCTCTAATACTCACTCTCTACTACTCCACTACTCTCTACTTGTTACAGGCCGTCCCGTTGGTCCGTTGTCAGGATCGAACGGCGGCCTTCCTGAAGAATAACTACATCCCCCAGAGGTCTGTGCGGCGCACCTGGGACGTGCCTACGCATTTCCGGCACGTGATGACGTTTCCCGAGGCGCGCGGTGGTGAAGAGGGGAGCAGACGCGCTAGGCTGTGTCGGATATTCCTAACGGTTCCTGAGTTGCAGTAAGGCCAGGCGAGAGGCGGTCACGGTTGGGTAAGGGTGCTGATGCACCGTGAAGTTTGCTCATAGAATTCTAACATTGTTCTGGTACGAGCCTTTGCTTCAGACACGCGATCCTACCAAGCTGTCATTTCATGCTGAGTGCGAGTGTGTTTAAGGGATCTACGGATGTACAGCGTGTATGAGAGCGAGAGAGTGTGCGAATTCGCGCCGTGAGAGAAACGGTTTCTTTCAGTGCATAACGAGCAAGAGAATACGCGCCGTGAGGGAAAAGGCTATATTTCAAAAGAGAAACGATTGTATAACTAAATCCTGCTATACTCTGAGGAATAAGAGTTGTGAGGCGGAAACTAACTATGGTTCATGGTGGAGCACTGAGTGCCGAAGCCGGGGTGCGAACCAGTAACTAAGTGCATTAACATTCCATGGGCGAAGCCGTGTTGAGAAACGGTGGAGGTTAGGGAATCAGAGAGTGCATCAAGAAACTCTTTCATGGATGAAATAATCCTTTTGGTAAAAGTGGCAGGTTCATTGTTGGGAAAATATGGTAACTAACCAATCTGCAGAAAATCCCATGAACCACTGCGCTGTGCAAGACATTCTATTAATTCCTGATTATTTTCTTTTACAGGTACTATAGCTTCCTCCAGGCATTTCACATATATACTGTCTAGAATACGCATAGATATCAGGTATAACCGTGTGCTTTACTTTTTGCAGGTCTCCCTCCCCGCTGTCCCCATCCTTTCCTTCCCTCACTTGATCCGCTCTATCTCTTGTGCTATTATCGTTATCAGAGAGGAAACGATTAAGGGGTGGAACCCTTTTGAGCAACGAACCAATCCTGAAGAGGTCCAAGGATTCCACTCGAAGCTATCGGAGATGACAGAATATCCGACCTTACCTATTGTTACTTCCCGGTTGGTTCGGGGCACAATGGCCACCCTAGAAGACGTAATAGCAGCGTTACAAATAGTCCAAACTGAGGTATCGGCCTCCAGAGCAGAAACAGCAGCTTTACAGGAGCGCGTAGAACGATTGCAGCGTAACCCGTTTGATGCAGTAGGGAGTAGAACTACTGGTGGAGGTGCATGGGGAGGGGGTCCGTCTCCACTGCAACCCACTCCTGTTACAGTCGAGATCCCCACGCCCATTCCCTTAGCCGCCCCAGAAAGATTCCATGGGGATGAAAAAAAGGTACAGGTATTTTTAACGCAAATCATGCTTCATTTCACGTGCCGGCCCAAGATATTTAGCACCAACCAGGCTAGAGTAGCCTTTCTGATCTCCTATTTGGCAGGAGACGCAGCACAATGGGCGGTTCCCTTGGTAAGGAAAGATGACCCCTTTTTATACGATTGGGACGGGTTTCGGGAGGAGTTTGAGCGCGTTTTTGACCAACGAACCCAGTCTTATTCCGTAGATAGGGAATTGTTAGAATTAAGACAAGGGAACCGGGAATTATTGGTATATGTGAATGCGTTTCAGCGATTAGTGGCAGAAACACAGTGGCCCGAGGATAAGCAAGCAGCCATCTTTCACCATGGTCTTAGGGATGAGTTGAAGGACGTAATCGCCCAAATAGACCCTCAACCCCGATCCTGTACCGATCTCATTAACCTCGCTAGACGGTTGGATCATAATCTATCAGAAAGAAGGGGGGACAGAAAGAAATATGACCGTCCTTTTATGAGAAGCGATAAACCACGCGTGTCGGTGGGGGGATCTGGAACAGTAACAGAACCTATGGAAATAGGGTCAGTGAGGGCGGCCCTTACACAGGACGAAAGGGAACAGAGGAGAAAACAAGGCTTATGTATGTATTGTGGGAAGAAAGGGTATTACGTAAAGGACTGTTTGGCAAAACCCAAAGCTAGAGATGGAGGGTTTGCACGGGCTACTTCACAGATAGCACCAAAGGCGGAAAACTAAGAGGCCCAGGGATTGGGGGAGGAAATGCCAAGGGCCAGTATGAAATTCCTTCTGTGATAGGCGAGAAAAACCATTTTTTTGTGAGTCTGCATTTACGTCTCCAAGGAAAAAAGGTAGAAGTACCTGCCCTTTTGGATTCCAGTGCAACAGGCATCTTTATGGATGACGACGTAGTGCAGAAATTAGAAATTCCAAAGGTAGCTAAAGAACATTTAGAAACCGTCCTGACCGTAGACGGTAGGAATCTGGTTTCAGGACCCATAGGATTTAGCACCCCCTCCCTAGAGGTTAGCTGTGGGGAAACACATCTCGAATGGTTAACCTTTAATATCATTAAGACGCCATTGTATGGGGTGATCCTAGGATTACCATGGTTAATGAAACATAACCCTACCATAAATTGGGCAGATCACAGCATAGTCTTTGATTCCCCGTTCTGTGACCACAGCTGTCGTCCGGAACAAAGACCGGTAGAAAGATCAGTGGGAAAGGAGTACATGATAGCCACAGCGGCAGAAAAGGATGTGGTGTTACCTGAAATATACGGAGAATATGTAGATGTCTTTAATGAAAGACAGGCGAACCTACTTCCTCCCCATCGCCCATATGACTGTCAGATAGATCTGGTTCCTGGAGCGGTGGTGCCATGCGGAAGGATATATGCCCTGTCAGAAAATGAAAATGAGCATTTGCGAGACTATCTGGAGGAATACCAAAAGAATGGGTTTATTAGGCCATCCAAATCCCCAGCTGCATCACCCCTTTTTTTCATACCAAAGGCCAATGGAGAGCTACGAACGTGTATTGACTTTCGCGCCTTGAATAAAATAACTACCAAGAATAGCTACCCGCTGCCACTGATATCGGTCCTACTGGACCAGGTAAAGAAGGCCGTAATATACACCAAACTTGATCTCCGAGGGGCTTACCACCTCGTTCGGATGAGACGGGGCGACGAATGGAAAACGGCCTTTCGCACCCGATACGGCTTATTTGAATATCAAGTAATGCCGTTCGGACTTTGCAATGCGCCTGCCGCATTTCAGTACTTTCTGAACGAGGTGTTGCGGGAGTATTTAGACAGGTTCGCAATAGTGTACATGGATGACATTCTAATATACTCAGAAGACGTCAACCAACATAAACAACATGTAGGAAAGGTATTAGAAGCATTGAGAGCCAATGCGCTATACTGTAAACTCAGTAAATGTGAGTTTCACGTGGACCAGGTTGAATTCTTGGGGGTGATGTTGTCAGCACAAGGGCAAACTATGGCAGAAAGAAAGATCAAGGCAGTGCAAAAGTGGCCTACCCCTACAAACGTTAAGGATGTACAATCCTTTCTAGGATTTGCCAACTTTTACAGACGGTTTATCTTACACTTTTCTGATATAGTGGCCCCGATCACTCAGCTACTCCGAAAAAAGATCAAATTCATCTGGACTCCTGAAGCCCAACAGGCATTTGTACAGCTACGAGAGGCATTCACAACGGCCCCCGTTCTGGCACACCCAGATCCTGAAAGGCCATACCTGGTGGAAGCCGATGCCTCCGAAGTGGCCATCGGGGTGGTCTTATCTCAGAGAGATCTCGAGAACGGCCCTTTACATCCCATTGCTTTCATGTCCCGAAAGCTAACCGGATCCAAAATCAATTACACCATAGCGGAAAAAGAGCTGCTCGCCATACGGGACGCCTTCAAAGAATGGCGGCACTACTTAATGGGGGCCAAACATACCACTACAGTGTATTCCGATCATCGGAATTTGCAATATATGACCTCAGCTCGCCTCCTATCCCCCCGACAACTTAGGTGGATGTTATTCTTCGAGGAATTTCGGTTTGTGCTCACCTACAGACCTGGAAATGCGAACAAAAAAGCGGATGCTCTTTCAAGACAAGAAAGCACACCCGAACCTACGGAACCAATAGCACGATCCATCATACAGCCAGAGCAAGCAATCTGTGCGGTGAAATCCGAGCACTTCCTCACAAAGGTAAAAACTGAGATGGAGAGGCCCAGATGGAAAAGATGGTTATCAGACCACCCGGATTGGAAGGTCCGTGAAGGCCTCCCTATGAAGGGGAAAAGGTTATTCATACCTACCCCGAGCTTAAGACAAGAAGCTATGCAATGGTGTCATGCTTCCCCCACGTCGGGGCACAACGGAAGAGAAAAGACACAAGAAAGACTCCAAAGACAATTCTGGTGTCCATCAATGGCCAGGGATGTGCAATCACTGATACAGACATGTCTTGTATGTATGCAAACCAAGCCCGATCGTGGTAAACCCTACGGGCTAATTCGACCACTGCCAACCCCTGATACGCCTTAGGAACACATATCATTGGACTTCATCGTGGGAATGCCGAAAGATCAAGGGTGTACCACAATCATGGTGGTGATCAATAGTTTAACAAAGTTGGGCCAATTTATAGCATGCCCTCGGCTACCCACTGCTGGTCAAGTAGCCCAACTATTGCTCACGCATATAGTACGACTACATGGCCTTCCGAAGACGATAGTCACAGACAGAGGCACCCAATTCACGTCACAGTTCTGGAGGGTGTGGTGTTCCGCATTGCGTATTGATTCAAACATGTCTACTAGCCTCCATCCCCAGACGGATGGACAGATGGAGAGGCTAAACCAAACCCTGAAACAATATATAAGATCTTACGTCCATGGTGCTACCGAAGCTTGGGTTGAGTGGTTATGGCTAGCCGAAATCGCCTACAATAGTGCGCAACATAGCACCACAAAATATGCCCCGTTTTTTGTCACTTACGGCTTTCACCCGCGGTTACTACCCTTCATTCTACCCAGAGAAGCCACCAAGGTACCAGAAGTACAAACAAGGGTAAAACGGATCCAAAGGATTCTCAAAGACACTCAAAGCAACGTTCAGAAAGCAAAAACCGCATACAAAAGACAAGCCGATAAACACCGAAGACCAGAACCATTGTACAAGGAAGGTGAGGTGGTATGGTTATCCACCAAAAACATACGCTTTCGGCGCTACAGTATCTTCAACCCTCACTACATAGGTCCTTTTAAGATCCAGAAAATCATCAACCCGGTAGCAGTAAAACTAGCATTAACTAATCACATGCGTATACATCCGGTTTTCCACGTCTCATTGTTGAAGCCAGCGCACACTCCCGTACCCCGACACCAAAAACCCATCTTGATAGACAACGAACCAGAATATGAAGTACGTGCTGTGATGGACTCCAAGAAGAGAGGGAGGAAGGTGTGGTACTTGATATCCTGGAAAGGATACGGCCCGGAGGAAGACTCCTGGGAACCCGCGGAAGCAGTCCACGCTCCGCGTCTCGTGCGAAGGTTTCATTGTCTGCATCCAGATAAGCCGAAACCCTGACAACGTCCCTCGGGGGAGGGATGTACTGTTACAGGCCGTCCCGTGGGTCCATTATCAGGATCGAACGGCGGCCTTCCTGAAGAATAACTACATCCCCCAGAGGTCTGTGCGGCGCACCTGGGACGTGCCTACGCATTTCCGGCACGTGATGACGTTTCCCGAGGCGCGCGGTGGTGAAGAGGGGAGCAGACACGCTAGGCTGTGTCGGATATTCCTAACGGTTCCTGAGGTGCAGTAAGGCCAGGCGAGAGGCGGTCACGGTTGGGTAAGGATGCTCATGCACCGTGAAGTTTGCTCACAGAATTCTAACATTGTTCTGGTACGAGCCTTTGCTTCAGACACGCGATCCTACCAAGCTGTCATTTCATGCTGAGTGCGAGTGTGTTTAAGGGATCTACGGATGTACAGCGTGTATGAGAGCGAGAGAGTGTGCGAATTCGCGCCGTGAGGGAAACGGGTTCTTTCAGTGCATAACGAGCAAGAGAATATGCGCCGTGAGGGAAAAGGCTATATTTCAAAAGAGAAACGATTGTATAACTAAATCCCGCTATACTCTGAGGAATAAGAGTTGTGAGGCGGAAACGAACTATGGTTCATGGTGGAGCACTGAGTGCCGACGCCGGATGCGAACCGGTAACTAAGTGCATTAACATTCCATGGGCGAAGCCGTGTTGAGAAACGGTGGAGGTTAGGGAATCAGAGAGTGCATCAAGAAACTCTTTCATGGATGTAATAATCCTTTTGGTGAAAGTGGCAGGTTCATTGTTGGGAAAATATGGTAACTAACCAATCTGCAGAAAATCCCATGAACCACTGCGCTGTGCAAGACATTCTATTAATTCCTGGTTATTTTCTTTTACAGGTACTATAGCTTCCTCCAGGCATTTCACATATATACTGTCTAGAATACGCATAGATATCAGGTATAACCGTGTGCTTTACTTTTTGCAGGTCTCCCTCCCCGCTGTCCCCATCCTTTCCTTCCCTCACTTGATCCGCTCTATCTCTTGTGCTATTATAGCTATCAGAGAGGAAACGATCAAGGGGTGGAACCCTTTTGAGCAAAGAACCAATCC
Organism: Triturus cristatus; assembly: GCF_964204655.1. Classification (NCBI taxonomy): domain Eukaryota; kingdom Metazoa; phylum Chordata; class Amphibia; order Caudata; family Salamandridae; genus Triturus; species Triturus cristatus. The sequence goes on from NC_140585.1 coordinate 165,772,486, forward strand.
TGAAGAGGTCCAAGGATTCCACTCGAAGCTATCGGAGCTGACACTACTACTCACTCTCTACTACTCACTCTCTACTACTCAGTCTCTACTACTCTCTACTACTCACTCTCTACTACTCACTCTCTGCTGCTCTCTCTCTACTACTCACTCTACTCCTCACTCTCTACTACTCTACTACTCTCTCTTACTCTCTCTACTACTCTCTCTACTACTCACACTCTACTACTCTCTACTACTCACTATACTACACACTCTCTACTACTTGTTCTCTACTACTCGCTCTCTACTACTCTCTAGTACTCACTCTACTACTCACTCTCTACTACTCTCTACTACTCACTATACTACTCACTCTCTACTACTCTCTACTACTCACACTCTACTACTCCAGTACTCTCTACTACTCACTCTCAACTTCTCACTCTCTACTACTCTACTGCTCCCTACTACTCTCTGTCTACTACTCACTCTCTACTACTCACTCTCTACTACTCTCTACTACTAACTATTTACTACTCACTCTCTACTACTTTCTACTACTCACCCTCTACTACTCTCTCTCTGCTACTCTCTACTACTCACTCTACTACTCACTCTACTACTCATTCTCTAGTACTCACTCTCTTCTACTCTCTGCTACTCACTCTCTACTACTCTCTCTCTATTACTCTCTACTACTCACTCTACTACTCTCTAATACTCTCTCTTTGCTACTCACTCTCTGCTACTCACTCTTTATTACTCACTCTCTACTACTCTCTGTTACTCTCTCTCTACTACTCTGTACTACTCACGCTACTACTCACTCTCTTTTACTCTCTTTTACTCTCTACTACTCACTCTACTACTCACTCTCTACTACTCACTCTCTACTACTCTCTACTACTCACTCCACTACTCACTCTCTTCTACTCTCTACTACTCTCTCTCTGCTACTCTTTACTCTCTACTACTACTCTCTACTACTCACTCTCTACTACTCACTCTCTACTACTCTCTGCTACTCACTCTACTACTCTCTACTACTCTCTACCACTCATTCTCTACTACTCTCCACGACTCTCTCTCTACTATTCCCTCTCTACTACTCACTCTACTACTCTCTACTACTCACTCTCTACTACTCTCTCTCTACTACTCTCTCCACTACTGTCTCTCTACTACTCACTCTCTACTACTCACTCTCTACCACTCACTCTCCACCACTCACTCTCTACTACTCGCTCTCAGCTACTTACTCTCTACTACTCACTCTCTACTACTCTACTAGTCTCTACTACTCTCTCTACTACTCGCTCTCTACTACTCTCTAGTACTCACTCTACTACTCACTCTCTACTACTCTCTACTACTCACTATACTACTCACTCTCTACTACTCTCTACTACTCACACTCTACTACTCCAGTACTCTCTACTATTCACTCTCAACTTCTCACTCTCTACTACTCTACTGCTCCCTACTACTCTCTGTCTACTACTCACTCTCTACTACTCACTCTCTACTACTCTCTACTACTAACTCTTTACTACTCACTCTCTACTACTTTCTACTACTCACCATCTACTACTCTCTCTCTGCTACTCTCTACTACTCACTCTACTACTCACTCTACTACTCATTCTCTAGTACTCACTCTCTTCTACTCTCTGCTACTCACTCTCTACTACTCTCTCTCTATTACTCTCTACTACTCACTCTACTACTCTCTAATACTCTCTCTTTGCTACTCACTCTCTACTACTCACTCTTTATTACTCACTCTCTACTACTCTCTGTTACTCTCTCTCTACTACTCTGTACTACTCACGCTACTACTCACTCTCTTTTACTCTCTTTTACTCTCTACTACTCACTCTACTACTCACTCTCTACTACTCACTCTCTACTACTCTCTACTACTCACTCCACTACTCACTCTCTTCTACTCTCTACTACTCTCTCTCTGCTACTCTTTACTCTCTACTACTACTCTCTACTACTCACTCTCTACTACTCACTCTCTACTACTCTCTGCTACTCACTCTACTACTCTCTACTACTCTCTACCACTCATTCTCTACTACTCTCCACGACTCTCTCGCTACTATTCCCTTTCTACTACTCACTCTACTACTCTCTACTACTCACTCTCTACTACTCTCTCTCTACTACTCTCTCCACTACTGTCTCTCTACTACTCACTCTCTACTACTCACTCTCTACCACTCACTCTCCACCACTCACTCTCTACTACTCGCTCTCTGCTACTTACTCTCTACTACTCACTCTCTACTACTCTACTAGTCTCTACTACTCTCTCTACTACTCACTCTCTACTACTCTACTACTCTCTACTACTCTCTCTACTACTCACTCTCTACTACTCACTCTACTACTCTCTACTACTCACTCTCTACTAGTCACTCTCTAGTACTCACTCTCTACTACTCACAATCTACTACTCGCTCTCTACTACTCTCTACTACTCACTCTACTACTCACTCTCTACTACTTTACTACTCTCTAATACTCTCTCTACTACTTACTCTCTACTACTCTCTCTACTACTTACTCTCTGCTACTCTCTACTACTCACTCTCTACTTCACACTCTCTACTACTTGCTCTCTACTACTCGCTCTCTACTACTCACTCTCTACTACTCCCTTCTATTCACTCTACTACTCACTCTCTACTACTCACTCTTTACTATTCCCTACTACTCTCTCTCCACTACTCACTCTCTACTACTCTCTACTACTCTCTACTACTCATTCTCTACTACTCACTCTACTACTCTCTACAACTCACTCTAATACTCTATCTCTATTACTCTCTACTACTCACTCTACTACTCACTCTCTACTACTCACTCTCTACTACTCTCTACTACTCACACTCTACTATCTCTCTAATACTCTCTATTACTCACTCTCTACTACTCTCTACTACTCTCTACTACTCACTCTCTACTATTCACTCTACTACTCACTCTACAACTCACTCTCTACTACTCACTCTCTACTACTCTCTACTACTCGCTCTCTACTACTCTATAATACTCTCTCTCTGCTACTCACTCTCTACTACTCACTCTCTACTACTCACTCTCTACTACTCACTCTACTATTCTCTACTACTCACTCTCTACTACTCTCTACTACTCTCTACTACTCACTCTCTACTACTCACTCTCTACTACTCACTCTACTACTCTCTACTACTCACTCTCTACTACTCTCTCTCTAGTACTCACTCTCTACTACTCACTCTACTACTCACTCTCTACTACTCTACTACTCTCTAATACTCGCTCTTCTACTCACTCTCTACTACTCTTTCTCTACTACTCACTCTCTACTACTCTACTACTCTCTAATACTCTCTCTACTTCTTACTCTCTACTATTTACTCTCTACTACTCTCTACTACTCACTCTCTACTACACACTCTCTACTACGTGTTCTCTACTACTCGCTCTCTACTACTCACTCTCTACCACTTCCTACTACTCACTCTCTAGTACTCACTCTCTACTACTCTCTACTACTCAATCTCCACTACTCACAATCTACTACTCGCTCTCTACTACTCTCTACTATTCACTCTACTGCTCTACTGCTCACTCTCTACTATTCTACTACTCTCTAATACTCTCTCTACTACTTACTCTCTACTACTCCCTCTACTACTCACTCTCTACTACTCTCTACTACTCACTACTACTCTTTACTACTCACTCTCTACTACTCACTCTCCACTACTCTCCACTACTCACTCTCTACTACCCACTCTCTACTACCCACTCTCTACTACTCACTCTCTACTATTCCCTACTACTCACTTTCTACTGCTAACTCTCTACTACTCACTCTCTACTCTCTCTCTACTACTCACTTTCTACTACTCTCTACTACTCACTCTCTACTACTCACTCTTCTACTCTCTACTACTCACTCTCTACTACTCTCTCTCTATTACTCTCTACTACTCTCTACTACTCACTCAATGACTCACTCTCTACTACTCACTCTCTACTACTCACACTCTACTACTCTCTACTACTCACTCTCTACTACCCACTCTCTAATACTCTCTAATACTCACTCTCTAATACTCTCTCTACTACTTACTCTCTACTACTCTCTCTACTACTCACTCTCTACTACTCTCTACTACTCACTCTCTACTACACACTCTCTACTACTTGTTCTCTACTACTCGCTCTCTACTACTCACTCTCTACTACTACTCCCTACTACTCAATCTACTACTCGCTCTCTACTACTCACTCTCTACTACTCACTCTCTACTCTCTCTCTACTACTCACTCTCTACTACTCTCTACTACTCACTCTCTACTACTCACTCTTCTACTCTCTACTACTCACTCTCTACTACTCTCTCTCTATTACTCTCTACTACTCTCTACTACTCACTCAATGACTAACTCTCTACTACTCACTCTCTACTACTCTCTACTACTCACACTCTGCTACTCTCTACTACTCACTCTCTACTACCCACTCTCTAATACTCTCTAATACTCACTGTCTACTACCCACTCTCTACTACTCTCTACTACTCACTCTACTACTCTCTACTACTCACTCTTTACTACTCTCTCTCTATTACTCTCTACTACTCCCTCAACAACTCACTCTCTACTTCTCACGCTCTACTACTCTCTACTACTCACACTCTACGACTCACACTCTACTACTCACTCTCTACTACTCTCTACTACTCACTACTACTCTTTACTACTCACTCTCTACTACTCACTCTCCACTACTCTCCACTACTCACTCTCTACTACCCACTCTCTACTACCCACTCTCTACTACTCACTCTCTACTATTCCCTACTACTCACTTTCTACTACTCACTCTCTACTACTCACTCTCTACTCTCTCTCTACTACTCACTTTCTACTACTCTCTACTACTCACTCTCTACTACTCACTCTTCTACTCTCTACTACTCACTCTCTACTACTCTCTCTCTATTACTCTCTACTACTCTCTACTACTCACTCAATGACTCACTCTCTACTACTCACTCTCTACTACTCACACTCTACTACTCTCTACTACTCACTCTCTACTACCCACTCTCTAATACTCTCTAATACTCACTCTCTACTACCCACTCTCTACTACTCTCTACTACTCACTCTACTACTCTCTACTACTCACTCTCTACTACTCACTCTCTACTACTCTCTACTACAAACTCTCTACTACTCTTCACTACTCACTCTCTACTACTCACTCTCCACTACTCTCTACTACCCACTCTCTACTACCCACTCTCTACTACCCACTCTCTACTACTCACTCTCTACTTTTCCCTACTACTCACTTTCTACTACTCACTCTCTACTACTCACTCTACTACTCTCTGCTACTCACTCTCTGCTACTCTCTCTACTACTCTCTACTACTGACTCTCTACTCTCTATTACTCATCCTCTACTCTCTACCTCTCTACCTCTCTCTCTACTACTGTCTCCCTCTCTACCTTTACCTCTCTACTCTACACCTCAACCTCTCTACCTCTCTCTACCGCTCTCTACACGCACATACATATGCATATATATACATATGCATTTATCTATATGTATGTGTATATATATATTCACTTAAAAAACCATAGGTTTCACACATGTTATAGTTAGGTGGACATTTCACTCGTAAAAAACCAATGAAATTCCCCCGTTATAGTTAGTTGAGATAAATTTAACTCGCGCGTCCGCAATCCTCTGCTCATGACGTCACATATTACATCACTCATGACATGGTCAGTGGCATCACTCATGACATCCTTGTGATAGAGTGGCTGTCGCGCGAGTTATAGTTATCTCAACTAACTATAACGGGGGAATTTCATTGGTTTTTTACGAGTGAAATGTCCACCTAACTATTACATGTGTGAAACCTATGGTTTTTTAAGTGAATTTGCAAGGTTTTCTAAATGCTAATTCCTAACTATAATGTGTGTGAAACCTATGGTTTTTTCAGTGAATTTGTACGGTTTTTTAAATGCTAAGTTATGTATTTATTAATATATTTTTTATATATTTATTTTACACTAAACTACGTCTTAAAATTTTTTTTAAATTTTTTTTTATGGTTTTTCACCGTGCGCGCACCGTGCGCGCACCCCGCGATTTAAAAAAAAATAATAATTTAAATGTTTTTTTCTGCCTTCGGGGTCCTTCAGGGACACCCTGACAAAGGCTAGGGGGTCAGGAACTCTCTACCCTGCCCCCTTTTCACGTTCGCCACCTTCCTTTTTCACTCTCGCACTCAAAACAAACAAAATGGCGGCCGACACTTCCTGATTTCGACCGATTCGAACGATGACTGACATGTAACTACCAATCAGAATTACGCTCGCGCACGTTAGGGTGCGCGGTTATAGATATTTATGTACTTTAACTGCAATTTTCTCAGGAACTACTGAACAGATTGAATCCATATATGCAAAAGGTACATCCCTGACCTGAGGACTACCTCTTTGCCAAATTTCAAGTAATTCTGTTCAGCCGTTCGGGCTGTACCTTCGACTAAAGGTCCTATGGGAAAATGCATGGGGAAAACACGTTTTGGGACCCCCTTTTTTCTCGGCCCCCGCTTGACGAATCCCCCTGAGACTTTCAGGGTAGGAGTTGAGCGGAGCGCCCCATTAGTTTTGAAAATTTTGCAAAGATTCGTCAACCGGCGCCAAAGTTATTCAAAATTGAATTTTGAGATTTCCTATGGAAACACGGTCCTAACTATAACTATCTACTGGCGACCATCAGGAGATAATATACACATACATATATAAACGTATATATAATCTGCATATCTATATAAATACAAATATAAATGCATGCATACATATCCGTATACATATATGCATGCATATGCATGTTATGTACATGAAAGTTTGAAGAACACTAATAAAAGCAAAGCTAAAAAGCCACCTAATTACAAACAGAATTGCTTTAACTTAAACAAGGGTGAGACCTATTGCATTTTCAATGCTTGTTTACTTTGGTTCCATCAAGAAGGCATTCAGATCTGTCACACATTTGCCATACATTCTGAATGGTAGCACTCTTGTTGCTCATTAGATCACTGTAGTAAAGCTACTACTCACCAGGGAAGTCTGCTGCTGGTATTCAAAGTGCATGTTTTAGTCTGCATGTCAGAATTATTTAATGAAATAGAAGAGGATTTGAGAAGTTAAAATGTGTCCTAATTTTTCTTTCTGCAGCACTTATCATAATTTCTATGGCAAAATGAACCCCCTCATTTTGTTCCTTTGCAAATTAAATGTTTTAAGTGTTACCACTTTATTCCAAGACCCCTGCCTACTCTTAAAATTTGAAATTGAAAAATTACATTTTCTTTTTTAAATCCAGCCCGTTTTCCTTTAAGGAAAATATCTGCAATGAATTAAAGGATATTAATTTATTTAAAACCAATCACAGACCTGGTGGTCTGCTATCCCCATCAGTTCACCATCCCTGTGGTGGCTGCAATTCCTAATGGGCTGCAATCTGCGACCTTCCTCATTAGTATCCATGAGTTAGGTCGATTTGCGAACCACTAGGAATCGCTAATTAAGACTTGGATTTTTTTTACATTGTGAATTAGGAAATCACAATTCCTAATGTACAAAATAAAGATTTTCAAATTAGCGATTTCTAATGGATTTGCAAATATACCTTCCTCATGAATATAAATGAGGTAGGTCGCAATATGTGACCTATTAGGAATCACAACCATCACAGGGATGGTGGCCTGCTGAGGTCAGCAAACCCACATGTCTCTGAATAATAAAGTAAATTAATCAAGCAATCTTTTTTTTTTTTTTGCAACCCGTTTTTCTTAAAGGAAAACAAGATGCATTTTTAAAAAACTTTTGTGTCATTTATTAACAGTAGCCGGTGGTGCGTGGGAGGATCGCCTGCTCTTAAAAAAATATTTGTTTCAACATTCACAGAAGGGAAGAAGTTTCTTGGGCGGGGAAGTCTCCCCTTTTGTGAATAGTTAACACCAACTTTGAGGTGCCGGTAAAAAATTAATGTTAACGACCCTCTTCCTGCTTCAAAATATTCACACAAACCAATGCTATTCTGTATTTATAAAGGACACCCTTAACATGCCCCTTTCAAATGCTGAATCACAAACACAGATTGTGATTTGGTAATGAGTTACCGAATCACATATAGTGATTTGCACGTATTTAAAAGCATTTTTTTGAGGATGGCAAACAGGGTGATTCTGTGAATTGGCCCATTTCAGACTGTAAAAATGATTTGTTCACATGTCCCTAGAATCATGCTAAAAAAATATTGCTGTGTAAGGACTACCAATATGCAGAGGTTAATGACCAAGGCACCAGTGAACACCCACACAAAAATTAGAAGAACACAAAAGTGGATTGGGCTATTTCCTTTTGGACAAAGGGCCACATTTATAGCCATGCAGCGCAGCAAGTAACCTGTATGCGCTGTGCTGCACTGTGTGACATGAAAAGGGCAGGAATGCACCATATTTAATGCAACACATTCCTCCCTTTGTCACTGTGCTGGCACCACTTTGGCTGCCTAGTGCCAACGCACGTACCCTTTCACCATGCTGCAAGGGTGCCTAGGTTTTAAGGAGCATTGTTTTTGTGCAGGAAGGGGCACCTTCCTGCATAAAACCAACACCCTGAGGCTTTATTTTATGCCCCCCCAAATTATATGTACAACTAATAGATTTGTGTTAACTTTATTGTACACACCTAGGGACATATTAACAAGCGGCAGCGATAATTATCACTGGCCACTCTTAGCGACAAAAATGTTATCGCTGGCTATCGCAGCAAATTATCGCCATGCTAGCATTGTATTAACAACGCATAGCGCAATGGCGATAATTTCCCAGCGATATCAATGTTTCCCATGGAACATCGCTGGTTTTCCAGCGATGTTCCATGGAAAACGACGATAACCTTGCTGATACGACCCAGTGGTCGTATCAGCATAATCCACCCCCAACGGTAAGTATAGCTAAGTCTGCATTTTAGCAGACGTTAGTTTTGGAGAAAACAGCTGTTTTCTCCAAATCTAACCTCTGCTAAAATGCGTGGGCAGCCTTGTAAATGTCGCGATGTGTACATCAGCGATATTCACAAGGTTGTACTGCCCAGTGACGCCCACTTTGCATCTCATTAGAGATGCAAAGGGAGGCGTTGGGTAAAAGGGTGCTAACATGCGCTAATGCATGTTAGCACCCTCTTGTAAATAGGGGGATTTTTTTATCTCCGCTTTTTTGGCTTTAAAAGCTAAAAAAGCGGAGATATGGCCCTTTTAAATATCCCCCTTAATTCTTTAGATTAATTAATATGTATATCTTTCACATACACAAATATCCTGAATATAATTCAATTTGTCACTATTTGGACAAACAATTTATTGTTGATCTTCAAAAATGATGGCTTCAAATGACTCCCTTGTCAGCCATTTACTTTACAATATGTGAAGCAACATGTGTTGCTAGTGTTATCACGCTGCTCGGCGCATGTGATGATGCAATGCACATTGTATAAAATGCATGACATACATGTGGTTTTACTATGCACTTCTTTACTATGTTGTTTTCTACCACTCATACTTTGTGCACGCTTTTACATTTGTTTAAATTAAAAATACCATTACCATGCAAACGACTAGCATGCACACTTTCACCACGAATATCACTAATTTGGATTTTAGGTAATATTACTTTAATGTTATTTAAATTTGTAATGTTGATTAGGTATCAAAATTTGAAAAACACAGTAAATGATGGTAAAAATTATGCTTTAAAGGCTGTATTTTACCCGAGTTTCACTCACAGACTAACACCGCCACCTACTAGACTTCGGAGTTTCAAAACAGCAGCATGCAGAGTTAATAATGTAATAGTATTATTTTTAAAACGTTGTGTTTATAAAATTCATTTAAATACATTTTTACCTTTACATTTATTTTGTGAGCCAAAAATGTTTCTAACTAATAATATTTTTATATATTTTACTTTATTGTTATTATGTAAATTGTCAATTGAGTTGGAAAATTGTTAATAAATGATTACTCCTGTATTGAAAATAATGACCCCAAAACCCTAAAAAAAAAACCTACCACCCAATTTCCTTTCCCAGCCTTCAATCCTAAAAGCACCATTGGGAACCAATACCCTTCCCACTCCTAAACCCTAAAAATGCCTTCAATACCCAATACCCTTTCCCACCCCATAATCTTAAAAACACCCTTACCACCATAAACTCCTACAACTGAACTCTAAAAATACCCTTTCCACACTATACATCTACCCACCCCTAAACCCTTAAATGTCTCTGTCTCTTACCACCAGAAAAGCCTCTGCACCAAAGCGAGTGGGTGCTTGTCAGACGTGAGGGTGGAGACACGAACAATGGCAGCACCACAACTTACCAAATGGAAGACAGCACTCTCAGAAGAGCGAAGACAAACTTGTTTAATTGCTTTGCAATATAAGTTGTGCAATTAAACATGTTTTTCTTCACTCTTCCAAACGTAAGGTCTCTTCTAATGGGGAAGTTGTGGACCTAAAAAATATATATCCATTTTTATATTAAAAGTTCAAATACAAATTAAATTAATAACCAGATTATTAACACACCCATTGCCCCTAAACCCTTTACATCCCGTCACAGGAGTCTATATAAATTCACTGGCAAACATACGGGAAAACAACTAAAGGTAAGTGGTTTTAATTATTTATTGATGAGTGAGAGGAGAGTCATATTAGTGTCTGTGCTTCTGTTCAGGAGAGTTAAATTATTGTCAGTGTTTTCGCTCTCCGGGTTCTAAGGCCCATGGAACTGGATGTGTTCCTGAGCTCCGATTGTACTCTTGTCTCAGTGCACAACAAAAGGAAAGTCGTTTGTAATATTTTCTGGAAAAGTCTTCATATTTCCAATTGCCTGGCTAGTGCAGGCTCCTTCAACATCTTCTGAAAGTGGATAATTTATTGGCAGTGTGCGTTCAAATGACTTGCATTGTAATGACTTATGTAGAAACAGTACGTACAATGTAAAAAATGTGTGGTGATTTTAGTCCATTGTAAAGACTTTGTGGTAAAGACTGTTTCCCAATTGTGTAACATCAGTGCTACAACCACCTTGAAGGTGCAGAGAGCAATGTTTCCGTTGCTTCCCATGGGGCATATCAACAAGGGCTTTATCTCTCCTTTTTTGGCTTTAAAAGCCAAAAAAGGAGAGATAAAACTAGCGCCCTATCAACAACAGGGTGCTAACATGCAAATTTGCATGTTAGCACCCTTTTACTCTACGCTTCCCCTTGCATCTCTAATGAGATGCAAAGGGGGCGTTCCAGAGCAAAATAATAGGAGGAATGTCACTAAGCGACATTTCTCCTATTATCAAGAATGTCGCTAACCCTGTTAGAGACAAAAAAAGCAGCGCTAACCACGGTTAACGCTGCTTTTTTACGTCTGGTATTTTTCAGACTTAGCCATGATATCCTATGGAAGGTGGATATCATGGCTAAGTTTGTGAGTCCCTATCAACAAGGTAACGTGAGATTATCGCTGGGTTTCCAGCGATAATCTCACGTTAGCCTGTTAGCGTGAGGATTTTTATCGCTATTGAGATAAGCGTTGCTAATAGCACGCTATCTCAGCGATAAAAATTCACGCTAGCCGGCGATGATTATCCTAGCGCTAAGTGCGCTTAGAGATAATTATCGCCGGTTGTTGTTGATATGCCCCTAAGTTTTTAACAAATCCGTTTGAAGGGTGGGAGGTGTTATCAAAGGCATCAAGAAGTCCACCATCTAACATGCTGACAAAGGGCGCAGAGAGGGTGGAACAGAGGGTGGAACAAAGGCCTGGGGAGAAAGGGAAGGTTAAAGTGTAGAGTGAGTTCTGAAAAAATGCACACACTCCAATGAAGTGATAAAAGCAATACTAAAGAAGCTCCATCACCTCAACAGTGGGATTCTCTACACACCACCAATCAAATACATGGTGAGAAAGCCATGCTCCAGAGGAGGGACAAACACAGTCGAGACAAAGAAGAACAAATTACAAGCATACCAAATTAACAACACAGCCACCTGAAAGGAAAGGACAAAGTAGCAGGCAAAGCATGGAATACAATGTGTTCTGCAACAAACATTAGAAGATGTATGTAGCAGAACCTCAAAAAGAGACCCCTTTGCTGCATTTATGCTTGTGAAATAAAGATGCACTTTACAAACTCACTTTACAAAATTAGGGGAGAGGAGTTGGCCTAATGGCTAGGGCAGTCGACCTCAAATCTGGGGAACTGCGTTCGAGTCTTGGCAAGGACGCGCAACATCCTGTTATTCTGGGCAACTCACTTAATCTCCCCGTGCCTAACCCAAAAAATGAATGTGTCCTCATGTAATGCAATTGGTGCTCATGTAAAGCGTTCTGATACCCGCTACCTTCAGGTCAAGTTCACGCTACATAAATCTCTGTAAAAAAATAAAAATAAAAAAGCTACAAACTCTTCAGTCTGTCTCAGCTGATTGCAAGATAGATGAGCCTGTTCTATGTCTCCTTGCAACCTCTGGTGATTAAAAAAAAACCTCAAAAGATTGGGTTAATGTTCGAGATGTATTCCTGCTGCCCTAGGTTCAGCACCCCAACTGTTGGAAAGTTCAAGTCTAAAGGTGGGAAGGGCGATGGCATTCACACCTGAACTTCACGGCTTCCCATCCCTTATATCATAAGTAAAAGGGGATGACATAGCTGTGTTTACTAACTTAGGGCCTCATTATGATGGCGGTCACATCCTCTCGTAAATGGGACTGCCCGACTGGCTATCGGTGATCCCGCCATAGGTATTAGGATGCGACCAACACCACGGTGGTTGCTATGTCTATATTTTATATCGCGCACTACATGCAGGCACCATGTGGTGCCTGCCACATGGTGCAGGGATATGTAGGGGGCACCAAAGGTGCCCCCAATTCACAAAGCTTAGAGCCAGGTGGGAAGGGGGGGCCCACTATGGGCCCCCAATGTCCCTTCTTGCCAGCCTTTTCATGGTGGGGAAACCAGCATGAAACGGCCAGTGGGGATGGACATCATAATCCCTACAGCGGTGCCTGGCAGGCACTGCCACCACAGTAGGAATTGAAGTTCAGTCCGATCGTCCGATCGTCCGATCGTCCAATCGGCTCCTTGAGCCCGTTGTATCCGCGGCAGTTGTTCTCTCCAACCGTCACCCATCTGCCAACCAGCCTAATGTTACTGGTGGGCATCCTCATTATGATGGTTGTGGGACTGCCGCCGACGGGTTGTCGGTGGTGGTCCCACTGTCATTGTACTCAGGCTCCTAAGTTTTTTTGCATGTACTCTTATGGTGCAAAGTAACACAAATTACCTCCATTTGCTAACTGTTATAAAGACCTGCAAACTTTAGTTAACTAGGACAAGTTGTATGTAACACTGAAGCCACATCTCACATGTAGGCCGGATTTACTAAGTTTTTGCATTTAGGTTGCTTCACTTTTGTGGCATAACCCCAATACAAACCTTTGGCATTTACTAAGCCACGCAAAGCCACAATGCAAACTTTGCATCATTTCACAAATACTACGTATGCAGTTCTTTGTGGTGGGAATGCATTACATGGGTGTAGCATGAGCATTCCCATGCATCCAACCATGTATTTTGACGCAAAACCAGATGTAAGGAGACTTGTAAACCTGAATTTGCTCCAAAATTGTGCACCTAGCTGACACAAAAGCGTAACAAGGCGCAATATCTTTATTTCTCCACATTACCTCCTCTCTCTCTGTGAGCTGCATTCCAAAGGCCAAGTTCCTCTATAAGGTTATGGACCTTTGAGGGATCTTGCATTGTCTTTATCATGTTCGCTAGGGGGTATTTTACTCCATATAATACATGGTCACACCCTCTCCTTTCCCATGAATCACTTAAAACGTTGTTGCATACCTCTTTCTTATGAAAGAGTGAGCATATTTGCAAACCTTAAGAATTACAATGTAACCTCTAATGCTAAATTAAACTCATCAAAAATCTGTTTGTTTTTTGTTGCAAACAGATATTAGAAACAGTTCAATAGATGTCAGTTTTTAGCTTTTCTCTATCCATCTAATGAATGCAAAAAAGAAACATGTATTCTTTACTTGTCATTGTTAGCCAAAAATAGAGCAGAAGACAGAAAAGCAATGTTCTGTTTTTGTTGCTTAAAGCACCTACTTCAATTTTGTTCCATGCCATGACATGGCGTTCAACTCAACTGATGGTTCGGGCAGCAGGTATTGTGATGTCAGATATCAAGTGTAATAGAGTATTATAGTCAAGTTCCCTTCTTTATAATAGGTGACTGGGTGCTTCACAAGTCGCTGATTATAAAGAAATCAGAGACTGCCTTTTATGGGAATACAGAATCCCATGTATTATGAGTTAAATAGCAAATGGGAAGGGTGTGATGACACATTCCTGCCTAACTCATCTCTCAAAAGCTATTCCAAGTGAGAACTTGGACCCTCTTATACAAAACAATTTTGGAGGTCACAAAAGTTGTTTGCAGCTCCAAAGAAGCATTTTGAAATATGCAAGACCCAAATTGTTCTCTGGGAACTTGTTACTGAATCGCACTTTGGTTTTAAGATTCAGTATTTTTTTTAAGAGGTGTGTTTAGGACATTGCTTCCAAATACGGAATCACAGTGGTATGTATAAATATTTTGCTATCAAATTACAGTTACAAACTAATATTTTTTACAGACTACTGAAAAGTAGTAGAAACTATTCGCAACTAGGAAGAACAGCTTGCTGTGATGCTTCATGTGCTTTTCTCTCAAATGGATTTATGGGGAACTGATGTAACACCATGTACATATCTTAATCGCATGAATCACATAAATACAAACAAACAAAATGTATATGTCAATGTATTTATTTAGTTATTCATTTACATTATTTGCTGTTTTTCCTCTATCTTACCTTCCTTCCTTGTTGTTAGATTGCATTCATTGGTGTTGTCTTCTCAGATGTGGAAAACCCTGCCTTGATATCTCCGAATGTATTACAGCATTGCTCGTGACTGCAAAAACACTGCAGTGACCTAATGTAGAGAATGACCAATGACATAGAGTACAATACTGAGAGGGTCTTCTGCAGATCAGATCACAACTGACTTGATTCTGGCATCATAATATATATTACTCCTGCTCAGACAGACACTGCATAGACTGTGCAGTGTCTACGCTGCTGCCCATTGCATGCATGAGGCATGGATTGCTCATTGGAAGAGGTTTGCTGCTCTCTGGTTAAAAATATATACCCTACTCTCCCTAAAGCAGATTTATCTTTCCTTTGCATCTGCTCAAGCCAATTTCAAAATTGGATAATATATACTTCTTTGGTGCATTAATTTAGACTCACTATTAGTAATAATGTGTCCCTTAGGAGCTTGAAAATTGAGGAGACAGAATTCTGTCCTTTGAGTATTGATTGTTATTCATTCACAGTCAGCACATCACCCATCAAAGGGAAGCAGCTTCATATCCCAGTTGCAGAGCTAGTATGTTTTTACTTGTTTTTTCTGCATTCAACTGCAATTTTTTGGTATTTACAAAATAAATAGAGGAACATGGAATGCAATATGGGGCCCAATACAAAGAATATGGAGAAGATGAGGCTAGAAAAAAAGAAAATGGCATATCCAAATAGGGTTAGTGGATCAAACTATATATTGTAATTGCATTCACATAGCATTTACTACCCCTGCTACTCCACAACATTTTAAGGATTAGTGGTTAATTAGTGTAGTGAAATATGAAAGTAATTTGAGCAGTGGATATGTTAGTCAGTAATTTGGATTGAAACGGATACTGGAGGGGCAGATGAGGGAAAAAAGATTTGCATTTATTTACTGCTTGCTTCACCTGACAAGGTGTTGAAGCACTTTTATATGTGCCCTTGCACCTCTCACAACTTGGTGCTTCTTTCCATAACACCTAGACCAAATTCTAGGCAGGCCAGTGATTTATATGTGTGCCCTCCTGTCCCCAAAAACGTAGTGTCACTTTCCATAACACCTATACCACATTCTAGGCCAGTGATGTACCTTCTATTAAGATTGGGGTGAAATTATTTTGCTTTGGTACTGTTGCCCTTGAATATGATCTTATTAATACCCTTTTGTAGGCTACCGTATTCACTTGCTACTGTTATATTTAGTGTGATTTTAGCACACTATTAAGGACACCTAATTTTGTCCATGAGAAGACTCCAATAAGTTGCCCCAGGTTAGAAAAGGTGGTGGATGTGAGCAATATGTTTGCTTACCATATAGAAAGTGTCCTATATGCAAGTTAATTTGGCACCATTTTGTTTGTGTAATTTCATGTCCTGTTGGAGTGCCAATGTCTTCGTTGCTACTTCTGTTCAGCAGCTTTCCTCCCCGTTTTCTTTAGGATTGCTCTGTAGAAGATTTTGTTTCTTTTTCCTAAAATGTTCTTTATTGTGGTCAGCAATGTTTTTTTCCTGGCAATTGATGTCTTGACCTGCAAGAAGATAGCCCAGTAGACCATGATTGTCCATGGCATCTAGACTAGGTATACGAATCGTCTAATCTGTTTGAGCATTTTGGTTCAGATTTCATTTTACAGGCTGTAACAGTTACTGGATTCACAGGTCTCAGATTCTCAATTTTCAAATGCCTACTGGAACTGAACATGCAGACTCATCATCACATTAGCAAATGCAAATTACAATACCAACATTGCCAATGAAGTCATCAACAGAAGCAGAATGCTCTTCAAGACAATTAAACACTACATCAACCCCCTGCCTGGCCCTCATATCCCACACTTCCCAAAAAGGTGCAGTGCATCAACCTATTTTTCAGTAAAAAATTAACAACACCAGCTCGGACATTACAGAAAATGAAGCAGGGCACAATGTATGGTCGGCAGGAGTGGAGAAAGCACCCGGTGAGTAGATAAATGCTAAAATTGAAGATCCACTGGCCTGCTGCTAAACTGCAACAGAGGCTGGAAGCTGTAGTGTAATAAAACATTGAACTGAAACCCTGGAAGAACTGGAAAATGTTCTCTGTGCAGATAACCTAAATAGCAAAGCGAAATCATCCACAGCTACAACTCATGTTATACTCTCAACCTGAGAACCAAAGAACCATCGGACAGGCACAACCATCTAAAAACAAGCATTGGCAATGAAATAGGACTCGCATTTACGCGAGGCCTATTGCATTGCAAATAGAAATGCGTGCGGGCGACAAGGCACGAGGGGGGTGACGGCAAGAAGGCATTGGACTGCAGGAGGGGGGGCACAGGAAGAAAGTAGTCTGTGCTGTGAAGGGGCCAGTTGCCGTGGAAAGCCTCAAATGACTGACAAGGCTGTTATGGGGAGGGACTAATAAGCTTAAAACCAATCAGAAGGCAGCATTTAGAACCAAAGCCTCTGAAGAAGATGGGCCGGAGAGTGGGCAGAGCTTCCACAAAGCTTCCACACTATAGTGTATACTGCATGTCCCACAAAGCGATGGCAGTGCCGTCGCACTGCAACGCTAGGCGAGACCTAAGAAGAAGAAAGTAGGTTGTGCTGTGAAGGGGCCAGTAGCCGTGAAAGGGCACGAATGACTGACATGGCTGTTATGGGGAGGGACTAACAAGCTTAAAACCAATCAATAGGCAGCATTTAGAACCAAAGCCAATGAGGAAGATGGGCCAGAGAGTGGGCGGAGCTTCAACAAAGCTTCCACACAATAGAGTATACTGCATGCCTTGCAAAGCGATGGCAGCGCATTCGCGCTGCAATGCTAGGCGAGACCTAATAAAGAAACTAATTTTGTAAGAAAAAGGTAATACTTCAACTGAAGCAATTTAAAAAACCTATATGGGAAGTAAAATGATTGACCAATGGAAAAAAGTATGCATTATTGCACAAACTGCAAGACAAATAGCGTAGTCAAATTTTACGAAAATGTATAGCTACTTGAAAACTCCACCCCACGCAATGCGAAATAGGCTTTTTCTGGAAGCTTGATATATTTAATACAGGCCAGTATTGACCCACCACTCACAGAATGTGGATAACAATCCACTGGAACCCTTAGGTGCATAATACCATAAAGGATGCTGGGGTTTTTAGTACCTGTTACCACTCCATTTCAATTTCGTCTTTACTGCAAGTATTTGATATCTACCCTACATAAAACGAGGTCAATCAATAAAAATAATCTAGCTATAGATGTATTGCCATCCTAGACGTAGAGGTCGACTACTATGCTTTATTGATATTAGCAGATTTCTGTGACTGGGCAATAATACAATATGCTTTCCTGCTACCAAAGCGGCTATAATGCAAACAGTGGCATGATGGAGAATATCATTGCCCTCTCCTATCTTTTTCATAACACACTAAAGGCAGGCCAATTGTTTCACACCTGTTTTGTAGATTTGTGAAAAGTCTTTGATATGACTTTGTAAAAAATGCACTAGACTTTTATTGAGATAAATATGCAATTATAATACAAAAAAAACCCAAAATATTAATTGAGCATATAATATCCAGGCAAAGCCTCACTAGTAGTCTGAGTCTCAAGAGTCTGAACTCGACTCTGCATTAAAGTCAAAAGTGTTTTTAAAGTCAAAAGTGTTCCAATGTTGCAGCGCAATCTAGCCAGCAAATTCACCCAGTACTAACTGGCCCAAAATCAGTCTTACCTGTGCCATCAGGATCATAGTGAATGGCGTCTCTGAGCACGCCCCCCCCTCCACGGGCCCTAGAGTTGCAGTGGCTGTCTTCAGTAAGTGTTTCACCTGTGGCCTCTGTGGACTGTGATTGGATGCCCTCGAGTTCTTCACACACTGTCATGCAACGGCCGGGGGTTCTTGTTGCCCCTCCAAGCTGGGTAAGTTCTGCTGCTCTTCCCATGGGCCCTGAGATCTGCTGAGGCCCTTCCTTGTGATCTTTCTATGAATCAAAGAACACCAATAAGAATGTACTGGAAACACTGGCTCTACCTTCCTACAGTGTGTACCACCCAGCTTGCAGGAATGCAACAATACACAAATCTCTCCTGGGGTATCCCTCTAACTCCTCTTCTCATGTTTCACCATGCTGCGCTGGCTATCCCAAAATGGAGCAAAGAGTCTTCTATATATTGCACCATTCACAGGCACAGATCCACCCAGCACATGCTTACAGAATGCATGCACTGCACAGCACTACATCCTTCTTGTATTGGACATCTCATCGGCACAAATACACCCAGCATGTGCAATTAACATCAACACACTGCACAGTACTGCTGTGTGTTTATATTATGCACTGTGTTGTATCAATCAGAGGCACACATTCACCCAGCTCATGTACATAATGTGCGTGCAAAACAAACTGCACAGCACTACATCCTGTATGTTTTGTACCACTCAGAGGTACACATACACCTAGTATATAGCAAACACTCACTTTACAGTACAGCAATATCCCTGTTTTGTAATTCTCACAGGCACACCAACACCCAGCACATGTAGACCACATATGCACTGTGCTGCAGTATGCACCAAATCGATGTAGGCCAGGAGTAAGTTAAGCATACAACAGTGGAAATGTAGATGTGTGAGCCTGTACACCTCCCTCTAGTGACATAGGTAAAAGGACCTGTACCTTCTACTCATTACTTTATGGTATTTTGCCACCACCCCACTTGAGCTGCCTAACTCTTGCTGAAGGCAGTAGCCTTGCATCAAAGAATAATAAACCTGGGCCTTGGTTTCTACAAACACCCATAGATTAAGCCGCGTCCCATGCAGGTAAAAGCAGTGGGACTGTGGGGCCGGATGGGGTGGATTTCGACAGACGGCAATGAGGGAAAATTAAGTATTTATTTCATTTTACCTCATTATCTTCCATCGACATCCCCCCACCTGGCCCCACTGCTCTTACATGCACAGGCAGCGGCTGCATAGATTACTCATAGCAATGTTGTTCAAAGCTATGCGCCAAACTTGTCTGTGAAGGAAGACACCTGGGCCCATTTTTACTAATGCTTTGCATCTAGTTTGTGTTACTTTTGTTACACAACCCCAACGCAAAGCGTTTTGCTGGGATTGACTAAAAAATGCAAATCAGGACTTGCTTTGGATAGTTTCACAATGTAATGCAAAAATTGCGTTTTTGCACAGTGTGTGCTCCATGGTTTGCATTCGGGCTTTCCTATGACACCATCAGTGGATTTTGATGAAAGTCCCTATGAACAAGCATTCGTAGACAGGGATTTGTATCAAAGCATTACACCTTCTTGAGGCAGGCAAAACAAGGAGAAATGTTTTCAATTCTCCTCAATTTGCCTACTTTGCATGTTTACGGCATTGTACAGCACACATACAAAAGAGGAACAGCATTAAAAGATAGTTTTTGTACAGAAATTGTCATTTTCCAGTGCAAAAACTATTCCTGTCAAAAGGCACATACCCTTGCACTAGGGTGCAATGGTGTGTGTTCGAATGCATGCAGCTTTAAGGGCGCCACCGCAGTGAGAGAGGAAACAGTGCCATACTTTAGTAGATATGGTGCAGTTTTGCTCTCTCCCTTTCATGCAATGCAGCACAGTAACTTTATTAGATGCACTACATTGCATGATTTGTTTGCATATCTGGGTCATGAACCATGCAGTTCCACTTTATGCACCCATTGGGAAACACTATGGAAAGCAGAACTACTATTACACACAGTATTATCTCCTCCACATTACAACCCAGCCTTGTAGAAACTGACAACTGCTCTCTGAAAAGATACAACAAGATCCAAGAATAGAAACCTGCTGAAAATATAATGATACTGTCAAGAATTCCTGTCATGCGAGGGGAGGAAAACGGTAACCAGCGTAAACGGACTACATCTCCCAGGATGCTTAGCGGTTGAGAGGTTATGTAAACAGGAGAGCTGTTACATAACTCAAGGAAAACACGCCCTTATGTAAACAGGAGAGATGTTACATAACTCAAGGAAAACACGCCCTTATGTAAACAGGAGAGCTGTTACATAACTCAAGGAAAACACGCCCTTATGTAAACAGGAGAGCTGTTACATAACTCAAGGAAAACACGCCCTATAAAGGGAGGAACCGGGAGGTACAACGCTGTCGGATATTGTGTTTACACCGACGTACCTGCTTCGTGAAGAGCAGTGTTCCGGAGTAGTGCTCCAGTAAGGCAAGAACGGAGGTAGGTCGAGTCGTTACTCCCTGGGCCGTGTCTTGCCCCATCGTCACCTGTGAAGGACCCGGAAGCTCTACCGGTCAACCATTGAGCTTCGCTTTTTGACTCGGCGGAGTCAAAGCGCAGTGGCGCTTTTGCTGGTTGGAGTCGTAACTCCCAGCCCGACCAGAGATACAGGGACTGCCAGCTGTAACGCACACCAGGAGGTGTTTGCCGCGTTACAGACTCGGAAGTCCACAGGATCGATCGAGCGGCTGCTCTCGGTTCAGTCTTCTTGCTTTTGATTGGGGTATCGGTGACGCATCACCAGGAGGTGACTCCGCGTCCCGGTGCAGTCTGAGGAAGAGGTTGAGCGGCTGCTCCCTTCAGGTAGAGACCCCGGCTGGGTGTTTCCCTGACTCCTCGATTCTCCCCAACACTCTTCGTGCCCCTCACAGCCTACCGATTGGCATTGTCGGCCATTTCATTTCTGCCCTCTGTTGGCATACGCCGGGATCGGCGTATATGCAGAGGACGGTTAGGACCATCCGTGCTGTGGGCTGGTAACGTACTTAGCCTAGAGGATTCCAGTGACTATAACTTTTGTTTATTCGTTGTATTGTTTTTGCCTTCATTAAAATAACTAACCCTTCACAAGTGGTTGCGTCCTCATTATCGTGTCTGTTAAACGATCCTGAGACGTTCAGGGCGTTACTGATGCACTGTAGCAATAAAATACGAAACAAGGCTTTCCAACATCGGTTTTAGACTCTTCGCTAACTTCTTTTTCTCCATGTGAACTATTAAAATTCTGTGATCTACA
This sequence comes from Triturus cristatus, assembly GCF_964204655.1. NCBI lineage: Eukaryota > Metazoa > Chordata > Amphibia > Caudata > Salamandridae > Triturus > Triturus cristatus. Next base: position 165,794,548 of record NC_140585.1, read on the forward strand.
AAAAACAAAATTGTTGTTTATAACTTTGTAAACATTTATGACTTTGTAAAAAATGCACTAGAATTTTATTGAGATAAATATGCAATTATAATACAAAAAATAATTAATTGAGCATATAATCTCAGGTTTGAGAAACATAATAATTATATAACCATATAAGAACATTCTATAAAAAGATCTAAAGGCATAAAACAAATAAAACAAATATTATTAATAAAGAACAATTCATGGAGGCTTAGGCACTTCTTTTATTCAAAGAATGTGTACTTGTGATTTATGGGCAGACCTATGTAAAAAAGTAATTATGGGTAGCCATAAGAGATCTCTTTTAATATCATGTGTAACTGAATAAACATATGCTCCATCAAGTCTGTGGTTATAACAAACTCCATACCACCACACTTGAAAAGAAACTCGAGATGTATCCTTCCAAGATTTTGTAATTTGTTGAAAAGCAACCGCGAGAAATAAATCTACTATATAAAAATCTTTGGACTGAGATTACCAATGGTCAGAAGTAATATCTAGAAAAATGTAAATACAATGAAATGGGACTTGTGTTTTAAAAATAGTATTTGTCTGTTGCCAAACCCTGAACTAAAATTCATAAATAAGAGGACATTCAAATAACATGTGTTTAAGATCTGCTGTGGGTTGAGAACAAGACCAGCAATTTAAAAGAACAGAAGAATCTATTTTATGTAATGTTACAGGAGTGATCAAAAGTCTGTTATAGATAAAAAAAACTCATTTCAGTTGCTCTAGAAGCTTTCCTTATTTTGTTCCAAATTTTATTCCAAAAACAAGTTGAAAAAGTAGTTTGCAAATCGAGTTCCCAAAGATGTTCTACCTCTGTTTTATCTCTTTCTTCAGGAATAAGTGATATATGCTAATATAATTGGGATGCAGATGGAAATACATCTAATAAATTATAAATATGAGAAGGTGAGGAAGAAAATACATGATCAGGAGAGAATTTGTGATAAGAGGATTGAGTTAGTGACCTCATACGAAACCGGGAAGGAAAAAAGCAACTGTACTACCGAGAAGGGCAGGCAAGTACTGCTTTGACAAAACTGATTAATCCATTTAAAACCCCTAGAGTACCAATCGTTCCCAAAAATGATTTTACTATTTATTTAAATAGAAGGGTTGTACCAAAGTGATGAGTTTAAAAATTGATCCTTAGAAGTTTTATAAGAAATCAAAATAGGGAAAAGAATCTTGCATTTGTTCTTAAAAATCGGAAGAGATAGGGATGAGGGCCTAGAAGTAAAAGTACAAATACTGCATCAGAGTAAAAGGATCCAAAAAGGATTTCTCAAGATCTGTCTATAAGGGAGAGAGAACAGAATCATTGCCTTGTAGTAAAAGAGAGGCTTGTTTAAGGCAAAAGGCTAAGTGATAATTATGGAAGTCTGGAAAGATGACCCCCGCATATGCTTTGGTTTTATAAGTTTATGAAGCGACATCCTGGATTTTTTACTATTCCAAAAGAAATTAGATAAAATGGAATATAACTTTCTTTATTGAGATTAGGGAATATTAACAGGCATATTTGAAAAATAGAATAATATAACACGTACAAGCATCATTTTTATAGTATTGAGACGACCCCACCAAGATAAAAATAAAGGATTCCAATGAGATGTAAGTGCGAGCAGGACTATGAATCTTTAACAGTATCAGAGAACCACAGGCCAAGATATTTAATCTTATCTTGATTCCAATGAGAAGAAGATGAACTGAAATCAGCATAAAAACATAAATTATTTAGGGCAAGAATTTCACACTAATCTGCATTTAATTTATAGCCTGAGATAGACGCAAAGTTATATACTTCAAATAAAAAAACTGGTAAAGATGGCTGTGGATGAGAAATGAAATGCAAAATATCGTCAGCATAAACGGAAAGTTTAAGCTGAGTGTCCCATAAGGAAAACCTGTAATTTGTGGATTAGATTGAATCTTTATTAAAAAGTGTTCCAAAGCAAGTATAAATAATAAAGGAGAGAGTGGACAACTTTGTCGAACGCCACTAGAAAGAGGGAAAAATGGAGATGTAAGGCCATTAACTCAAATAGAGGATTTGGGAGAAGAGTATAACGGAGAAACATAGTTAATACATTTTGGACCAAAACCAAACGCAGGAAAGTGCAGAGAAAAAAAAAGACCAGCTAACTCTGTCCAACGCTTTTTCTGTGTCTAAAGAAACAGCTGCCTAAGAAGAATTATAAGATTTGTATTTACTAATAACACTATTCACGGTCAACTGGATGACTAACAACTTCCTTAAAGTTAATGCAGACAAAACGGAGGTTCTGGTGGTGACCAACATTGCCAATCCCTGGGATGACCTGTATTGGCCCCCAGAACTCGGCAAAACTCCGAGTCCGGGGACAGTAGTGAAGAGTCTTGGCCTAAAGATCGATGCGGCTCTCTCTATGGCCCCCCAAGTGTCGGCAGTGGTAGGTTCCTGTACTGCCGTGATGCGGCAGCTGCGTAAACTTACTGCCATTCTCTCTGCCTCCACGCTGCAGACTGTTGTCTCCGCTACCGTCATCTCGAGGCTAGATTATGGCAACGTTCTGTACCTGGGCCTGTCACAGAAGCTGATGAGGAAATTGCAAGTCGTGCAAAACGACGCTGCCAGATTGGTCTTTTCTCTTCCTAGAAGTGCACATGCATCCACTCTCCTTCGCAAACTGCATTGGCTTCCTGTGAAGCTTAGGGTCCATTTCAAAGGCCTCTGTATGGCCCATAAAGCACTATTTGGCAATGCCCCGGAATATATTAAACAGCGACTAAGGAAGTATGTTCCTGGTAGGTCACTGCGTTCTGGTTCTGTCCCAAATTTGGCTCAACCTAGATTCAATTTAAAAACGAAAGGAGGTAGGGCTTTCTCAGTGCTCATTCCTCAACTTTGGAATGACCTTCCTCCGAGCCTGAAGGAAGAATTCAACCTTCTTTCCTTCAGGAAAAAATTGAAGACATTCTTGTTTGGCACGGTAACATTTTCGGCTTAATTGGGTATTGGCAGATGGTTGGGAGGGGCATGATGTTTGTGGGTCGCCTGTTTAGCGCTTAGAGACCAGTGGTGATAAGAGCTCTATAAGAGCCATATAACATAACATAACATAACATAACTAAAAAATCATCAAATATTGTCCGAAAGATGCTTACCTCCAATAAACCCACATTGTTCTCTCCCAATTAATTGGGCTAATAACTTATCCAAACAAAGAGCTAAAATGTTCGCGAAGATTTTATAGTCTAAGTTAATTAAAGAAATTGGGCGATAAGAGAAAAAGTTGGTGTAATTTGGGCAGGAGAAGTGAAGAAAAATATGAATAAAATTAAATGGTAAAACCATCAGGTCCCGAAGATTTGCCACGTTTAATGAAACAGATAGCATTAGAGATATCGTGAATTTGAATATCCTCTTCCAATTTAGAATAATCAATGTCATGATTTTAAGGAATAGATGATAAATAATGAAGAGGATCCTGGGGGATCAGATTGAGATTCCAGGGTATAAAGGGCATGATAAAACTTTGTATATTCCAAAGTATATCTTAATTTTGTATGTATATTCTAATTCATGGAAGTTTAAATAGAATCAATTTTAGTACATTCTTTTTTTATTTTAAGATAATTGACAAGAAGTTTTCCCACTTTATTCTGACCCCATAATATTTCGCATTGGATTTGAGTAGATAAGAGTTGTCATTTTCTGTAGAAAGTGTATTAAATTGAAATTTAGCAGTCACTAGATCACTTAAAATGTGTTTAGAGTGGGAATTATAAAAAGAGTGTTCTAGATGCTTCATACATGAGTTAAGTACTTTGAATTTATTGGAAGCTGATTTCCGTTTCTGGGAATTAAAATTGATTTTAAAATCTCTGGAAGCAGCCTTGAAAGCATCCCAAACAAAAAGAGGAGACAGATCAGGAGATTCAGTTTCTTTAAAAAATGTGTTAGCATATTTTGTGTAAACTGTAGATCTAACAGAAGAGAATTCTTAAATCTCCACAGTTTAGTTCCCTGAATAGTTGGACGGAGTTCTACATCCAAGGTGACTGGTGCGTGATCAGAAATCAATATGGATCCTATATCAGAATTGATAACATGTTGAACAAGAGCATTATAAATAAACATATAATCTATTTGAGATTGGGAAAAATGACAGGGGAAAAGAAAGTGTACTCTTGAACTGATAGATTGCACAATCTCCATGCATCAACAAGAGATCGTTGTTATATTGTTAATTTAAACTGGGAATGTATTTGTAAAGGTATAAATTTAGTTTTGGCGCCCCTGTCTATAATGGGATCAAAAACAATGTTACAATCACCACCAACAATCAAATAATCATCAGTATAAGTCATCCACTTAGAAAATATTCTCGGCCAAACAGAACTATCCGGATTAGTAGGTTCATAAAGAATAACAATAGTTAAAGGAATTTTATCAATGAATAAGGAAACTGAAACCCATCTGCCTTCACAATCAACATCTTGGGCAAGAGTTTGTATAGTGAGACGCTTATGACATAAAATTGCTACCCCATCACGTTTTCCTGAGCCCGGAGAAGCAAAGACATAACCAACCCATTCTCTTTTAAGTTTAGATACTTCTTTGTCTGAAAAATGTATTTCCTGCAGCAAACCAATATCACCCTGTTGGAATTTTGAGACAAACCCGTTTGCCATTTTATAGGAAAGCCTAAACCTTTAACATTCTATGAGATAAGTCTTAAAGCCATCTATAATAAAATATTACATTCAGAAATATTAAAGCAAGCAATAATAAAAACTATTTTGTGAAAACAATATAAATCTAGTAAAACGTAACCCTGAAAGTGTAGTAACACATCAAAATAGATTGCATATATAGCAAAAATTGAAGTTAGAGAAAGAGAAAGAGAGGAAGGGAGACTAGAAGACAGAGACACAATAATAGATTAGTTGAAAAACATAAGAAGGGTGGGAAATATGAATAAAGAGATATAAGAACCTGATGATAACCTTCCAAAGAGAGAAAATAGAAGGAGAATAAATGAAGAAAATAAGGCAATAAAGGAAGAAAAAGACAAAAACCATACTAATATACAAAAGACGACATACCAGAAAAAGCACACCAAATTGGAGGGTGGTGGAGCCACATAAGGGAAGATCTCGGAATGGATATGGGAGGAAGGAGGTACATTACCAAACGTACGAAGAGTCACATGTATGACTTATGAACAAGGCAGTACCTAATAAAAGAAGGAGAAACAAGTTATACACGTTAACAAAGACAATACATGAAACGCATAACTAGGACTGTATTAAATACTGGCGAGAGTTACTAAAATAAATTAAACAGTGGATCTAGTAATTTCCATATCCTGTAGTCTACAATTGTCCAAAACTCGCTGAAAAATACAAGGATTCTCATAAGAAGTGGTCTTATTCTTATAAGTAACCTTAAACGGGAAGGGATGAATAAGAAAAATCTCGCATTGATATTATGTATCCCTGGCCACATATCCAAAAAATTCTTACTTCTATCTGCTGTTGCCTTAGCATAGTCTTGGAAAAAGAAAAGAGAAGACCCATTCCAGAAGAATCTACCTTTGACCTTGACTGCTTATAAGACTTTCAACAGATCTGTGTATTCTAAAAATACAAAATAACTCCTCTCGATTTACTCAATGAAGACGCAGTCGGGGAAACATGACCTAAGCCATGAGCCCTCTGAATGTTCAGTGGTGGAGTTTCAGGCGGGTCTTTTTTTGTCTCTTTTCCCAGATGAAAGCACTGATGTGCCAGATAGCTTAGATGCAATTTTGGAGGTAGGAAGTAGTATACTTGATGCCGGGACACCTGTTAATACACCTTGCTCTGTATCCACCATGTTGTCTTGGAGAACGTAAAAAGGATTAGGGTCAATCACAGTTGGGGAGGAAGTGGTGACAGAACGATGAGCAGGCTTTGTTCCCCCCATACACAGATAGCACAGAAGCAGCGAGCAGCCAAAACGAGAAGAGAGCCTGACGGGGTGCACAGTAATACGGCTTAAATAATAGTATTCACCTTGTGTTCAAGGAATTTCAGTCACAGGGAAGACAAAGGGGCCTATTAGGATGGCGGGCGGATTCCAGTCCGTGGTGCGGCGATCCCGCTGTGCCAATTAGGATGCAACCACCACCATGGCGGTCACATCCTGTATATTTAACATTGTGGCGGGCGGTGCTGTATTCAGCACCCACCACAATGTTAAAAGGGCATGTTGTGCATTTGCATGCACAACGTGACAGGCACCGCGTGGTGCCTGTCACCTTGTGCATGCAAATATCGGGGGTAACATGGGTACCCCCCAAATGCAGCCACCCACTGCCCCAGCTCCCTGGGGGCCCGCAACCAGCCCCCAAAGGCATTCTCCGCATGCCTTTCCATGGCGGAGTCTCGGCAATGGAAAGGCGTGAGACAGCCATCATCGTAATATGGATGGCGGTGCTTGGAAGGCACCGCCACCATATTGCATGTCTTTTCTGCCCGGTAGGCAATCGGGCGGATTGCCTACTGGCGGAAAACTGCCAGACGGTCTTTACGTCCGCCTGGGTCCCCACCGCCATCGTAATATGCCGATGGGGAAATGTAAGGCAGGCGGACAGAAATGGCAGGCGGATCGCCAGCGCTATGTCGGCGGTGGCGATCCGCCCGCCATCCTAATAGACCCCTAAGTAAGGCAATATCTGAAAGCACCAGGAGGAATCCAGAAATATTATAAAATACCTCTAGACCACTGAGGAGGATAGAACTGAACACTTCAGTGCAAGAAATGCACTCATCCATTAAAACATCCAGGAAAGTAACAACACATTAGTGTCCTATGGTAAAATGGGCATGTTGCTATTTATTTTGAGGAGAAACATCCTTGTTGTAAAAAAAACAAAATGGCTGACACCAGCTCTGAGGAAATCGCTTAGGCTTGAAGAGATGTAAAATTAGGTTTCCCACTTACCGCAAAGGTTGCATTAACTGAGGAAAACTGATGCTGATAGCTTCATCTTTCGATGCATTTCCTTTCCACACCATAAAAGTAGGTCCTTCTGTAGGAGGAGGCTAAAACCTCCCTCGCTGCCTCAGAGCGCACAGACGAGCACCCATTCCCACTGGTGTCCAAGTCACCCCCATACCATATATTTCTTAAGAATGTGAATTTCTAATAATTTTGTTAACATTTGTATTATACTGTTCTACCCACAGTATTGAGCACTCAATAATACACACACGAGGCACAAATTTATTAAATTGTGTGACTACAAAAATTAGCTGAATGTGAATGAAAAATCCAGACTAGAGAGAAATGTCTTTGGAAAGAAAAGCACCTGGAGATTGATGCCCACTCAAACACAGGAAAGAGCTCAATGGGACCAGCTTCTGATAGGTGCATGTGTAAAGATGCAGTAAAAGATGAGTTTCATTGTTGCACGTTTTGGTGTTTATGCTAATGATTATCTATTTTAGGTCTGATTTACAAAGGTAAACTTACAAATCACGCACTTGTAAACTTACTATTAAAAGGCAGACAGTTTTGTGAATTCCAAAACAAACATAGTGTAGTTTTCCTTTGTGTATCAGGCTACAATTAGCTTGTTTATGAGAGCCCTGTGTCACTTTTGCACCACCTAAAGTGGTACATGCGTGACGCAGGGTTCTCCTAAAGATTTATAAAGCCATGCAAAGCCACCCTGCGCGGCTTAGATTGGCCTCATAAATTATAAGTACAGTCAGACTGTGCAAACCCCTTTGTTGCCTTACTGTGTGCCTGGGAGGCTTTCCATGAGCACTGGAGGGATTTTTCATATGCAACACCCCTGAAATTTGACGCTGCTCCAGATTTACAAAGTGATGTAAACCTAGAGCAGCACCAAATCTGTAGCCCTCCTGATGTGTGGAGTACGTTTTTCCCCATTTTTTTCTCCTTTCCATGTGTGCTGCATTATCCAGAAAGTGGAAAACACCTCGTAGGATTGCTTGTGTGCTGGAAATTGCCCTTTCCGGCACAAAAACAATCCTGCTTGCAACAGAGGCAACTTGCACCATTGAGCATGTGTGCCTGCATTGGTGCTAGGCTACCAAAACTGCTCCCACACAGGCAGAAAGGACAGACATTCACTTATATACGTTGCATTCCTGCCCTTATTTGGCGCAGGGCAACAACAAAATGCCATACATGAGGCCCCATGTGTTTATCTGTATATATTACATGTACGGTGCACCCCTTCTCAGTATGCAGGCTGTAAAGATTTTCTGTTGCTTTCGAAACTTTATTGATAGTTTGAGCACAAAAAATGCAAACTGCCTGACCAATAACACAGGCCACCTCAAGCATCTTTTTGTATAAGTGTGGCCATTTTTTTAAACACAGCAATACTCAAGTATCATAAATATTTGTAAAATGTTTCCACGTTGAACACTGTCTTCTATTTTAGCTTTGATTGGGGAAGAAACGGAAGCCTGAGTTAATGCAGGCAAACTCACAGTATTACCAAATCATTCTCTGAGAAGATGGAAGGTGGACGTCAAGAGAGGGTGATTGTTGACGTTAAAGTTTTTTTTTTTTTAAATTCAGAAAGTCATGGCCAGCCCCTGATCTAGTAAGTGCATAGATGACTTCGCCACTTTCAACATAATGATACAACCACCACTGAATCACAAAGCAGCATGATAGTAAAGGAGGATTTTTATATCTAGGATATTTTTAATGGATTTTATTAACTATACAATAAAAAGTACTAAGTCTTGTAGGCTGGTCCACAGTGTTATTGACAAACCAAGAAACTGCAGAAAGAGCTGATCCAACGCATATAATGGCCTAAGGGCTGATAAAAGATGATTTTAGATATTTGTATTTGTTTATAACAAATGCTCAGGCTGATAGCTACATGCAGAAGTGAAAAGTTACAGCAAAGAACAGAACATGGTGAAATCAACATGGTTTTGGTCTCTGTACAAAGCACAAATAAGAAAACCCTGATCAAGAATGTTATTGTTACAGAACAGTACAAAGCAAGTATTAAACAAATTTAAAAACAATAAATTTAAAATACAAGGGAATAGTGGTTTAGAGGAACACCAACCAGCTTCAGTAATGATCTTCTCTCTCAGGATATCAGGCAGATGCAGATTCATGTGTAGTTCCAGGATAACTGCCTTTAGCCAAGCAGTGAATGTTAAAATTAAATGACACTTGGGGTCAGGTTTACTAACTGTTCATACAACCTAAATTTCTGCATTGTGTTGCATGAAAGGGAGAGAGCAGAACAGTGCAATATCTACTAAGAAATAGCACTGTTTTCAACTCTAATTGCAGTGGGGCATTTTAGGCTGTCTTCGCCAATGCACACACGTGTGCGCAATAGTGCAAGGTTGTGTGTGTGGTCTTGCTTTGTAAGGGTGTCCATAACTTTAAAAATACTATAGTTAGACATACCTTAACACTTTCTTACTGTGTATATGTGCTGTACAGTACGGCACACATGCAAAGCTGGAAATGTTAGAAGTAATAACCACTCTCCAAGTTAACAGCAGTTACACAAAGCCTTGAATATTAAAGTTATTAGAAAGGTTTTTGCTTCAAAAGGCACTGGTGATTGCATGGGAACACCTATGTAACCTATGTGACACCTTTGCTACTCCCTCCTGATACAAAGCAGCACATAGCACTACTTTCTGTTACTTTAGGATCCATTTTCCAGTGAAAATAAGGTTTTGCTCTGGAAAATAAATGTCAAATCCACAATGCAAACTCAATGGAAATTGTTGTTAAATCTGCCCCTTGATGTAACCTATTCCTCACACATGATCCCAGTAAGGACGTGAATGAGAACATTGGAAAAGTGGTATTGGACAAAACAAATAATATCCAGAAACTCAAAGGTTGAAAGGATTATCAATGTTTTCTACAATACACAAACCTCAGATACATTTGGACTGGTATGATACAGGAACATTGTGGGAGTGCAGTTTTACAGTGCAACTCCCAAAATATCAGAATTGGGGCTGTCATGCAACAACATGCTCCATGGGTGATGAGACAGAGATAGAGCGAGAGCGAGAGCGAGAGCGAGAGAGTGTATGTGTGTGTGTGTATCTGTGTGTGTGTGTGTGCATATGTGAGTATTGTCAGGGAGTTTGATGCATGGGGAATGGACAAGGTGGGTTGTAGAATGGTAATGCTGGTACTGGCTGTTTCTTTTTATGCAGCTCTCCCTGGGTCTCTGTATATTACGTCAGTCATATGAAACACATCCTTTAGAAGACTTATCAACAAGGCTTGTGTCTCTTTGACAGGACCACAGTGATAACAAGCTTCTGGCATTGAAGAAACAGAAAAAAGTGCCAGAAGTCTGCTTGTGCACTCTTTTAATTTATCTCCAGAGTGTGCTGGGGATTATAAATGTCTTCTAAAGTAAGTAAACTGGAAGGTATAAGACAGCATTAAACACAACCTACAAAGCACACTACTAGACTAGGCCTGGGCAAAAATTTTGTTCCGTTCGCGGAAATTGCGATAATTTGACATTTTCGTGTTCCGCGGAGAGCGCGAAAATGTCAAAAATTCCGGTTTCCGCAGCTTGGCGATAATTTGTTTCCTGCTCGCGCTGTAAAATAATACATTCTCGCACGCGTGCGATCGCCTTACCTGAATCCCTGCGTTCGCCGACAAGTTTTCTTGATCCGGTCGCATTCTCCATGAGATGTTGTATTGTTTTTAGACATTTGCGCTGTCTCGCGACAGTTCGCGCCCGCAGTGACGTCAGGCGTCGCGTGATCACGTCTTTCTTCTCGCGATCATGCACCGCGAGACAACTCAAAACAAGATGGCCACGCCCGCAAGCAACCACATGGGTAAGTTGGCGACCCGCAACCATGCATAAAATCTCGCGAACATGCCGGAAAAAAACTTCTGCATCTTCGCGATATTTCCGCTTGTTTGCGATAATTTTAAACATTTTCGCGATAATTTGCGAAAGTTAATTTCGCAAATTCTGCCCACCCCTATACTAGACCATCTAGCACTCATACCAGCAAATATGTTAATCATTTACATATTCCTAAATAATTTGACATTTTTTGTTGGCTGCTTTCACAGAACATCGCTCTTTTTCTCTTCTTAGGATCAAAGTTATAGTCTATAATCATGGATTTTGTAAACAGAAGTGGTGTAACAGAGTCCATCCTGCTAGGAGTCTCAGATGATCCATACTTCCAAGTACTTCTCTTCAATATGTTCCTATCACTCTATATATTCACCTTTCTGGGCAATTTCAGAATCCTGGTCATTGTTTGGTGCTGGTCTCATCTGCAAACATCATGTACTTCTTTCTCGCTCAGCTCTCTTTCTTGAATATCTCATTCTCTAATATTTTCTCACACAATGTTTTGGCTGATCTCCTTAGTAGGAAGAAAACAATTTGTATATATGGCTGCTTCACTCAAGTGTACTTCTTTGCTACTTATGTCAGCACCAAGATTTTCCTCTTGGCGGTCATGGCCTATGACCAGTATGTGGCAATATGTAGCACATTTCTACATGCAATAATCATGAACAAATGTCTCTGTGTGCCCTTTATTGCCGGATGATAAATAGGTGGCTTTCTGCATGCTCTGATTCATGTGGGATGTTTATTTTTGTTGTCTTTTTGTGGTCCTGATGTCATTAACTATTTTGGTTGAGATTACCCTTTGCTGAGGAAACTATCCTGCACTGACATCTCAATAAATGACTTGGTACACTTTGTATTAAGTAGCTGCAAGCTGCCTCTTTTTTATTGTTGTGTCCTACTCCTACATTGCCACTACAATACTCGGGATCCGCACCACAGCACAAAGACATAGGGCTGTTTCCACCTGCATTTCTCACTTCACCTCAGTCTTTCTCATCTGTGGTAGCTGTTTCTTCACGGAGAAACTCCCCAACTGAAGCTCTTCAGAAAAACAGTAGAAACAGTAGAAAGTCATAGCTGTGATCCCCTCTGTCATACTTTCTGCCCTGAATCCTCTGAGAAACAATGAGGTTAAAGAGGCTCTAAAAAATCTATTATATCAGAAAACTAATTTTTAGTAATGAGTGCTACCATTACATATTATAGAACATAAAACAGTAGGGTTAAAAATGAGGGACGTTTCACATCTAAATTCTGGAAAGATATTTGCAAAACTTTGACAATTTCATAAAAGTTTCCTACATTGAAATTTGTTGAGTGTATCACATGCTAGAAAGCTCTGAAGTACAGAGTTTGACAGCTTGATGCTTTGCCAATCTATACTTGAAGGAAGGAAATGCATGAGTTAATCTCAAGAAGATTCTGGGATTAACCGGCAAAGAAATTCTGGCTCAAATGCATTGTGTCGGGAAAACTGAAGAAACTATCTCAAATATTTTGGCACAAGGGCAACCAATTTGCTTCTTTAATATCACTAACAGAAACTCCACCTGGATGAATACATATTAGAGACTGTAAAACCACAAGCAGTGCCTGTTGCCGTTCAGTATAAAAAATAATCCAATAATGCAAGCACTTGGAGAGCTCATACAATATTGTGAAACTGTTGTAGCCTACAACTTTGTCCTGTTAGAGAAAACTGTACTATCATGCATCTTCTGTAAGAGAACAGTCTATGAAAACCCCACAAAGTTGTCTTCAAGTCTGGATCACCTGTCTGGATCACCTGCAGCAGTCAATATCAGCTCTCCTGGGTTAGTTTCTTCTCACTTTCAGAGTGTTGTTCAGAGAACTACCAATAAGCCAGAAGTTTTAGAACTCCCTTGATATAAATGGTGCCATATACTATTGACACCACACACTGACTGAATACATCTATTATTTTTAGTTTTACATCCAATAAATGTCTTAATTTATGTACTGTGTCTTGTGTTCAATGATACATTATGGTGCTTTAAAACATGTATTGTACATTTTTGCAAATATAATACGTTTTTAAAGTGGGTCCAAGTAAGAAATAGGCCAATGAAAGTGTGCCAATTGGGAGCACATGCGCATCATACAAATTACTAAGATGTCTTCGATTTTAAAAGTTAGATGTCAGGACAGGAACTGTAAGTGATCAAAAGCAAGTATAGAATAGCACATAAAGTGATAGAACATAACGTATTGACATACTCAGATATTGATGAATATTGATGAGTTTAGATACTCATATATTGATGAATATGGACCAAGAGAAAAGGTAACTGCATCGCTATGTCTTATTGATAAGCAGAACGGATTCACTGGTCATAGATATGAATCTCTGCATTCTAAATGATGTGTTTTTCATTTTATTTCATTTCATTTTCATGTGCCAGATGTATGGATTCTTAGTATTTTCAATTATGTTTCAACATGGAATGTTAAGCAACAGAATATTTTGAAATCTTCGAATGGCCAAAACCAGTACAAATGTATACTAAACCATGGTAACATTACACGTTTCTATACATGTACATGTATTTCAATTTATAAGATGGAGGATACTGTTTACTATCACTTCTGTTACACTAGTTTATGTTATACTTTTTCTTAGTATCCATACATTAATTCTAATCTGAGATGGACCACCCACAAATCAACTTTCCATCTGAAGGACATCTTGGAGAGCTTAAAATTAGGAAGAATTCATTTCTGGGTGTGAGAGGAAGGGTTTTGCTATTCTACAGTTGGTTTGGCCTTGATTGCCTGTGTATTACCTTCACTGTCGGGAGGAAGACCACAGAAAATCTATTGGTGAGCATGTGTGTGCCAATTATTTTTAAATGTGATAACGAAAGTGCTATAAAATGTATTCTCAACTGAAGCACTTAAAAAACTGAAATGTGTCTGGTTAGTTAATACTTTCTGTGCATTATAAGCCATAATTTACTCAACATGTTGTTCATCAAGGAATATATTTTCCAAATCTAACTTTAAGCTCTTGTGCAATGCAGGAGCTGAATGCACACCCAGACAGCTTTTGCCAATGCAAAAGATTGATACTTATTCTTATAAATTGATAATTATATACAGGGGAGCCCGTCATTGTCGATAGGGGTTAGTTGGAAACCACAACCCCCAGCCTTTCTTGCGACTCTTACTCCACAAACGTTTTGGTTAGTGCGTCAGGAGGCACTTGAAAAGCAGCTTGGGGCTGCAACAGGATTGGACCTGTGTGGACATGCCCGGGCAAAGCACCCGTCAGAGCCAGGAGGAGGCAGGGCAGGGCCACACTGCTTGGCTGTCATGGAACTTAATCATTTTTACCACTACCTTGAAGAGTCGAGTGTTAACAAGGTACTGTTTTATACTTGAAGAGTCTGCTATTGGCCGATTGTTCCCCATCTAAGCACTTATTTTCACTTTGCCCACTCCTGCTGTTCATATGATTAGAAATTGGCACTTGTGGAGCAACAGAGGAACTTGTAGAGGGAGGATATAAGTACTATAGGGGTACACATTAAGATATTGTGATTCTGTGTGTACTGTGTGTAGTGGGTACATATAGGAAGTGTTGTTTTTTTTCTGCTACTCACCTTCATCTCCCCTTTGTTGTAATAAGTGGTGTCCCCAGAGGGTTTATAAGGCTATGGGCAAAAGGAAGGGCCAGGACAAAGCTCAGGGCGTGCCCCACTTTAAAAAGAGGGGTACTGGTGCAGTCTGTAGACAGGATTGAGTCCCTTTTCACTGAATGCCATGAGATAGCTAGTTCAGAAAATCCCTGCTACTAAATTCTATTAGTTTTGACACCAATCCGGAAGGACTACAGGAACCACCTTCCATCCCTCGTCCCATAAAAAAGTCGGCCATACAAAGTCCTTCCATTTTTAAGAATCCCCAGAAAGAAGAGGGCTAGAAGCATTTCACCAGGCCCTATTACTCAATTAAATTCAACGACATCCACCTGTGTCTCGCAGGATTCCAGTGAGGATGTGTATGTACCCCAAATAGAGTGTCACAACAGATTTGAGATCCTTACCGCGGCGGCTAATAGAGAAATGGTGGGTGGTTGGTTGGCCAAGGTGATGGAAAAAATGTGCTGGTTGGTTTACTGCAGACTTTAAAAACAACTATTGAGTCCCTGAGACACGAGGTAGCCCTTCTGAGGATGGAAGTCAAAGAACTATAAGAGGGAGGGGTAAGATGAACAAGTGCAGTGCCCTTGAGGCCGGCATTGACCTCCCATCTACTGTCATTAAGAGCCCCGCATCTTTATGCCGAGGGTCATCAGGGTTGGAGGGAGGCAGATTTGCCTTTCCAAGCGTAAATACAATCCACTATTCCCCCCCGGACCATTCCAAATCTCCCTATCTGCTCGAAAAATTGCCTTGGAAGCAATGCGTATTCAAATAAGTAGATGGCCCCCCAGTGCATATTCCAGTGAAGGGGGGAGGAGGGGTGACAGTTGAGGGTAAAACCGTTTCACTAGAAGGTTGATCTACTATGTTTGGGTTTGGTGGCTCACTGGGGAAGGGGACAATAATAGATGGAGTTTATTTTTGATCCCAGCCCTAGGATACTAACTCAGTAGTATATATGACAGTGGTACTCAAACTCCCAAAGGATGGTTATAAAGACTGCGACTCTTTCAAAAATGAAGTTACCTACTGGTTCAGGACACCCGGAACTACTACTGAAACATAAGAGACGATATCGAGTATGCTGAACGAGTAACAGTTCTGGAGTCGCCGATGGATGTAATTAAAGTCTTGTACTTTTGTATGGCCATTGTTGATGGCTAAGGAGCCGTAAAATGTACCGACCGACACGGACCCGGAACGGAGACCGACCAACACGGACCGGCACCGTATGACCCGTGCAGTACGATGCAACGCGTGTGATTTACAACCAACACGTACGGAATACAAGCCGTACGACTGAACCATAGGGAAAACATTGATTCGCCTGGAAAACGGACGCGAGTAGCACCGACCAACACGTACCAGGAATGAACCCGATCGACACGTACCCGTGATGTCCGATCCACGCAATACGATGCAATGCGTGTAAACCCAGACCGACTCGCACGGAGCCCAAGCCGCTTGACTGACATGCACAGAAAACAGGGACCTGAAGCAATAGAGACCTCCGTGACCGACGCATATAAAACACAGAAGAAAGTCAGCGTGAAAGACCCGGAGGATCCCGCACGAGCCAACATCAGCGTCCTTCTCGGTCAGAAGAACGTCTCCTTCATGCCTTGAAAACCCAAAGGAAAAAATTCAAAAAAAGGACTAAACAAGCAATGACAAAGCCAATAAATATAAAAAAAAACTTTGAAGAAAGACACACCCACAACTGCACCTATATAAAGGACATCAATCACTACCATGATCCTTTGCAAATAGAAGACAACAGCCAGCAGAAAACACCATCACACAGCAACCAAAGACACACTCACAACTCAACCATCACACAACTTTCACACCATTAGCACCTCACCAAAAGCACCCACACATACAGCTAGCAAGACCAACACTCACCCACCCTCACTTGCACCCTCACACACACATCACTCACCACCACTACCCAAAAACACCATGCCCCAAAAGAAGAATCCAAAGTTCACAGATAGTGAATTAGAAGTGCTGGTAGACTAGATCATCAGAGTAGAGCCACATTTGTTTGGTACATTGGTCCAAAGGACCCCCATGTCACAGAAAGCAAAGATGTGGGCGAGGATTGTGGACAAGGTGAACGCACAAGCACCAACATTGCGCACAAAGGACGATATCCAGAACAGGTGGTATGACGTGCGCAGGAGGATCAAGAAACTCATTGAGAAAGATCATGCCTTGAGTCAGCACACTGGCAGTGGCCCTCCTGCCAAACCAGTATACTTCAGGTCCTGGGAGGAGAAGTTGCGGGACATCCTACCACCAGAGAGCGTCCATGGTCTAGCAGACATACCAGAGCCTGGTGAGTACACAACCAACATACTCAAAATTGTGTGGCAAGGGGACAGTGAAACCATGCACCGTTAGCAAAGCCACAGTAACCAATAGATAATCATCCCAAGATGTGTATGCTAGTCAGACAAACACAATACCTGCCATCTCATAGTGACTTGTAACTATGTCATGACATGTACAAACCTACCAAAAAATAGAGCAAGGCAGTGGCACAAAGTCAAATAAACACTGTCAGACAGTTTGCCACCACAAACACACTACCTCACAGTGCAGCTGACTGATAGGAAGGAATAGTGGGTATGCAGGTGGAGTGAGTCTATCCAAAAGCATGATGGGGTTTGTAGTCACAGATAATGCTCCCCCTCCAAATTGGCCCATCAAGACCTCTCTGAACCATGCCCACATCACAGGGAGTGGAAAATGAATGACAAGATACCTGACACTGGGCCCTGCTGTGGGGAGCACAAGGCCCTGGTAGGGGTTGTGCGCAAATCAGAAGCAGGACACCACTGACTGACATCCTGAAAGACAACTTGCATGCCCTCCAATGGAAGCACGTTTCATGGTGGGATGTCTGCCCAGGTGGGAAGGAGGACTGACAGTTCTGACCATACTTATCAGCATGTGGCGACACACACACCCCTCAACACAAACTCCACACAACTCACCGGGTAGAATGCATTGACTCACACTGTAGTGAAATATCACCCAAAGATACACTGCACTGGGTGCTGCTGTGTGAAGCACAGGGTCTCTCTTTGGACTTGTAGCCAAACAAACCCCAGGACTTCACAGTCAGCCATCTTTCCATTGCTGTCACACTCCCTCACAGGGAAGCTAAGTCAAAAGGAAGGAAGTATGGGAATGCTGGGGAGGTGGGTGTAGCCAAGAGCATGATGGGAGTTGCAGTCACAGACATTCCCCACCCACCGACATGGCCCAGCAAGCTCACACTGAACCATGCTTGCCTCTCAGGGAGTGGGAATGGACTGACAAGGTGTCTGACACTGGGCTCTGTTGTGGGGAGCACAAGGTCATGCTGGGAACTGGGTACCAACAAACACCAGGACTGCACAGTCAGCCATCTTGCCATTGCTGTTACACCCCCTCACAGGGAAGCAGAGTCAAAAGGAAGGAAGTATGGGCATGCTTGGAAGGGGGTGTAGCCAAGAGCATGAGGGGAGTTACAGTCACAGACATTCCCTACCCACCCACATGGCTCAGCTAGCTCACACTGAACCATGCTCGCCACACAGGGAGTGGGAATGGACTGATAATATGTCTGACACTGGGCTGTGTTGTGGGGAGCACAAGGCCATGCTGGAAACTGGGCACCAACAAACACCAGGACTGCACAGACAGCCATCTTGCCATTGCTGTCACACCCCCTCACAGAAAAGCAGAGTCAAAAGGAAGGAAGTATGGGCATGCTGGGAAGGTGGGTGTAGCCAAGAGCATGATGGGAGTTGCAGTCACAGACATTCCCCACCCACCCACATGGCCCAGCAAGCTCACACTGAGCCATGCTTGCCTCTCAGGGAGAGGGAGTGGGAATGGACTGACAAGGTGTCTGACACTGGGCTCTGTTGTGGGGAGCACAAGGTCATGCTGGGAACTGGGTACCAACAAACACCAGGACTGCACAGTCAGCCATCTTGCCATTGCTGTTACACCCCCTCACAGGGAAGCAGAGTCAAAAGGAAGGAAGTATGGGCATGCTTGGAAGGGGGTGTAGCCAAGAGCATGAGGGGAGTTACAGTCACAGACATTCCCCACCCACCCACATGGCTCAGCAAGCTCACACTGAACCATGCTCGCCACACAGGGAGTGGGAATGGACTGATAATATGTCTGACACTGGGCTATGTTGTGGGGAGCACAAGGCCATGCTGGAAACTGGGCACCAACAAACACCAGGACTGCACAGACAGCCATCTTGCCATTGCTGTCACACCCCCTCACAGGGAAGCAGAGTCAAAAGGAAGGAAGTATGGGCATGCTGGGAAGGTGGGTGTAGCCAAGAGCATGATGGGAGTTGCAGTCACAGACATTCACCACCCACCCACATGGCCCAGCAAGCTCACACTGAACCATGCTCGCCTCACAGGGAGTGGGAATGGACTGAAAAGATGTCTGACACTGGGCTCTGTTGCGGGGAGCACAAGGCCATGCTGGGAACTGGGCAACAACAAACACCAGGACTGCACTGACTGACATCCTGAAAGTTAACCTGAACCCACTGCAATGGAGGCACACTTCATGATGGGATAGCTGGCCTGGGGCAGAAGGAGGCCCTGACTTGAAAACAAATAACACCGATGCTGGCCATACACACACCTTCTATGCTAAAACACATTGCACACGTGGTACCAGTCACTCACAAAGATGATGCCCGGGCAAGATGTCTGACACGTGGGCCTGAGAAATTATGTGGCTAAAAATCACACATATGCACTGGCCAAAAAAAACACGGTCACACACAGCCATTGCAACCATATGTTCAAACTCACTCTCTGGGGATACAGTGTCCAGGGGTGCCGCCTGGCCTGGCTGGGGAGGTGTGTCTTGCAGATGACAAGTGTGGAGAGCCATATATAGTACATTGCATACAACACACAGGAACTCACATATACATCATTGACAGGGGACATCTGACAGTGAATGGAATGGACACACCAATATAGCTGACACCATAGCATGGTCTCATTCACACTTGGTGCTGTTGTGAGCTGCATTCAACTCCTACATCGTGCTGCAACATATGCATCCTTCACACAACACACCACTCACTGACATAGACACTGTAGACACAAGGTCTAACCTGGACTGCATTGGAGGCGACATGCTACTCACAGCAGCCAAACTGCAACACACACAGCACCAGCTCTCACTGTCATGAGCATTGAAAAGCCAGAGTGCTACCTTGCCCAATCCATGTCACCATGGAGAATATTCACAAGTCAAATCACATATGCACGTACAAAACTCAGCACCAGACTCATTAACGATGGTGACATCATCACTTGTATGAAATGAGATAGGAACTAGGGACACTGTAAAAAAACACTTTCTCCAAAGAGATCACAGGCATACCAGACTGTGACCATGTCGTACCAATACACCAATGTGACACACAAAGACTAGCAAAATCTGCTACCACACATGCCCTAATCTTAGAACATCTCCTCAGTGGAATTGCACGTATATCCTTGTTAAAGGTCAAATGTGTACAGGGATGACACACCTGTGTCAGCAACGTGATGGCCCTTGAGTAGTAATGGCCATGTACAGCCAAATCTATACATGAGCTGGGCATGCACATACTTCGACATGCACTTTGAAATGTTTCATTTTGGCTGGGCAATGTGCCACAACAATATCAACATCTGTCCATGACAACCTTGGACAAAGCAGTTTACAGGCATGCATCCTGACGTACAGTAGAAAATGTCATGTACATGAATCATTGATGCCTGTAGAAACATAATTTACATTGTGTGTCTCTTCCAACACAGGTGGTGCTGGGGACACAGCACCAAATGAAGAGGAGTCCCTGTCCCAGACTGGTGGACCCTCAACTCTCTGGTGTGGATCTGTCTCTGTCCTCTTCAGATGATGACGAACAACCTGGCACCTCCGGTGTGAGTCATCATGCATCACCAGCAGTACCAACATATGCACCCCCTGTACCCACGCCTCTAGCATCTGGCAACAGACAGGGCAACCCCGCCAACACGGACAGACCAATGCCACAGAACACCGACAGCACAGGGACACGGGACCCCCAGGAAGCTACGGACAACACCACCAGCAACAACACCCAAGGGGGCCCAGTGTCACCTGTGCGTGCCGTCGCAGGTCCTGCCCGTGTGGATAGGGGTGCTGGGAGGGGTGGTAGGCAGAGGGTGCGCCTTGCAGAGGGGTCTGGACTGCATGATGACCCCCAACTGGCATGCATCATATATGCGTACCAGGATAGCACCGGAGGATTCGGCCAGGTAGTGGGGATCCTCAAGGACATTCTACAGGAGGAGTCTGCCCACAATGCCCGCATGGAGGCAAAGTGGGATGCACTTACTGCGGTGCATCGGACATTCTCCAATGCGTCCACCAGATAAGCACAAGCATGTCCACACCTCCCTGTGTGGCCACAACATCTGTTGCCACTCCATCTGCCAGTGCCACAGTGAGGGAGGATGACTCTGGCAGAGAGTCCCCTGCACCGCAGACGCCTGCACCTGAGGATCCCCCCCCCGAAGAAGAAGAGGGGTCGTCCAAAGAAGGACAAGAGAGATGCAGATGTCCCTGCACATCCCCCAGGGCCTCTAAACCTGTTTTAGACAATGTTCTTTGTGCGCAACCCATTCACCTTGTCGTATCTGACACAACTCGCCTACATGACATGGAGGGTTAATGTTGGTCCAATGTAGCAGATGACTGTGGACTTTACTCTGGACATTTCAGCTACCAACACTTCCAACTCTACTGTGAACTTTGGATTCAAAACCCAATGTACAGCACACACCATCCTGTGCACTCTCCTCACACATGTTTGTAAATACATTCACCAGTACACCATACTTGCCTCTGTTGTGATTCCAACTTGCCATGTGTCATGGAGATGTTGATCTGTTAAACAACACAGTGCATGCCAAATATTACAACAATGTGACCACCTTTATGTGAGTCATGGTGATGTGACACATGTGAGGGAGACACACCACTATGGCACCACAACACATACTCACCATGGCCATGTTACTCATCACACACAATGATGTTCACCTGAAATACATTGGTATGCACAGACACCACACCTATCCACAGTCAGTGGCAAGAAGCCTACAGGTGAGGTAAGCAAATGTCGGTCAATGTGGAAGACAGACAACGCACATTACAAAGCGTAGCACAGGTTCATTACACATCAGCAACATGTTTATTCCACAATAGTTGCAAGGTAATTGTACGTTACAGTGGACACACGGTCACAAAGTGTCGTAGAATTGAAGTCCAGGGGTGTGTGGCACATCACTTGATGGGAATTGACAACTTCCACACTGGTGTTGGATTCTGGGTGTTGGGGGTCAGTGTTGACCAAACAACAGGCAAAGTACCCTGGGAAGGACAGACACAAGACACAGTCAAAAGTACAGCAGAACAGGAGAGAAATACAATACACATGCACAAAACATGTCAAAAGAAACCTACACAGAAACAAGTTAACAGTTCGACACTATTGTGGAGTACAGACCACATGAAAGGACACATCACTGCATGTATCCAGTCAAGTGGCACACAGACACACTCAAACAGCAACAGAGCAGCCCCAACACATTTCAGGCTAACTCAATGCATTGACATAACAACCCTGTAAACTCACATTCAGGTGAAGAAGTTGTTGATGAGCTGTGTGCGGACGTCACCCTCATCATCACTGGCATCGTGGCCCAGACCTGGATCCTCCACAGGTGGTGGAGGTAGGTCATCGTCATCCTTGATGAGAGGCAACTTCTTACGCACTGCCATGTTGTGTAGCATGCAGCATACAAGGATAATTTTTGCACACCTTTGCAGGGTCATATGGGAGGGCCCCTCCGGTCTTTTCCAGGCAGCGGAAGCGGCTTTTCATGAGACCAAATGTCCGCTCAATCACCCTCCATGTGCCTCATTGTAGCGCATCTCGGCTGGTGTCACAGGGTTCCTGAGGGGTGTCACCAACCACGGCATGTTGGGGTATCCGGAGTGACTTACATACAAACAATTGAACAATTAGCTGAGTTTTGAAAGAGGGTGGAATACAACATTGCCAAACACACACAATGGTAAACAGTCAGTACACAACGACAAGTTAGGCATGCTGGTCTGGCATCTGTGACATCATCGTTGCAATGCCTAGTCCTCATGATGTAGGCATCGTGCGCAGAACCGGGGAAACGTGCACACACATGTTTGATACACATGTCTGCAAGACATCGCACCAGAGCATTGATGGAGTGGAAATGTTTCCTGTTCCGGTATGCCTGCTCATGTGCCTGTGGTGGTACTAGGGCCACATGTGTAATCAATAGATTTGATGACGTTCGGCATCCTCCCCAGTGTATAAAAAACATCCTTAATTTCAGTGAGTGGACCTGGGCTAGGAAACTTGATGTACAGGTCAAGGAAATGCATCATCCCCTCCAAGACATCGCATAGCAAACGACTGAACATAGTTTGCGACATACCACCAGCAGTAGCCACAGTGTACTGGAAGGTACCAGTAGCAAAGAAGTGCAGGGCTGCCATCACCTTCACCTCTAGGGTCAGTGCTGTAGGGTATGTCCGGCCAGGTAGCAGATGTGGCGCCAACTGCTCCGCCAACTGCACAATCAGTGGCCTGGTGAAGCGGTACCATCGGATGCAGTCGCGTTCCTGCAGGGTTTCAAGGTCTGGGAACGGTCTATGGACAGCTGGTGCCCTGCAGTACAGAGATGAACAAAGGGAGATTGTCGATTCTTCCACCCATGTAGCTATGACCAAGCAAAATATCACATGATACATCATGACAATACACAATGTACTGAGGTGTGTGCTGTTGGGCATGGACATATATTGGGCTGTGTCACAGTACCTATGTACTGCTGTCACTTTACAAACACACACCACAGTGACAAGTGAGGCCTGATGTCTCCCAGGCATCACAGATCTTTGCCATGCAGATACCCAGGGTCCCTGTATTGCCACATGGAGACTGGCATGACATGGCGTATCATGTACACGCCACAAGACAACCGTGAGTCCCACAGGTAGTGGCCACTGTTGTCTCTGCAGGCCCTACATGTACGTCTCGTAGACACACACACAACATCAATGTTGATGCACAAACCACATGGATGTTGAGACTGTCTCCCATTGGGCACATTTGATCAGACACATCTGAGACACAACATGCACACAGACTGTGTGTGTACATCAGAATTGGGGCTATAGGTCTCACTGTGATGTACATACCATCACCCCCAGGACTCAGGGTGTATGTGACATGTCCTAAACGTATCCAACCTGAAACTGTGTCCATGACTCATGCCCATAACTGTTCAGTTGCACATAACAATGGTAATGTGCACAACACACAAAGGATTCTGTCCCCAGGAACATATGCACAGCCTGGGAGTGGCTGCACAAAAGTGCCACACAACAAACCAAATGTTGCCCCCCCCAAACACACAGGGAATGCAGCCTTACATGCCATGGGACACAGTGTGGCACATGCTGTAGTGTGGTAGGTGTGCACCTGAGTCCCTGGCAAGTAAATGTCTGTGGAAGTCGTCAATGAGAACTGACGTGGGTGACTATGCGTACGAATTGCACAGTTCAGGACTGAGCCGTGCGTACGCTTAGCCATTGACTGTAATGAGGACCGACGCGGGGGACTATGCGTACGCATTGCCCAGTTCAGGACCGAGCCGTGCGTACACTTAGCCATTGATTGCAATGAGGACCGGCGCGAGTGACAATGCGTACGCATTGCACAGTTCAGGACTGAGCCGTGCGTACGCTTCGCCATTGACTATAATGAGGACCGACGTGGGTGACTATGCGTACGCATTGCACAGTTCAGGACCGAGCCGTGCGTACGCTTAGCCATTAACTGCAATGAGAACCGATGCAGATGACTATGCGTACGAATTGTATAGTTCAGGACCGAGCCATGCGTACGCTTAGCCATTGACTGCAATGAGGACCGATGCGGGTGACTATGCGTACTGTCATGGAGACGGATGCAGATTCAAAACTTGTACGAGTCGTGCGATGGAAATTCAGTTGGATGCCTACAACAATGTTGCAATTCCTAGGGTTTTATGAAGGTGAAGATTTGAACGATGCGGAAGACGTGTACGAGTCGTACATTTCCATGGATTGGCCAGATTCATAGAATGCAACCGTGTTGGACCTATCATTTGGGACACATGGCCCAGATTCTGCCTCTGCAGCACAGATATAAGGCTGGCTGGCCCCCAGAGAGCTCACTTGCCTGCACTACATGCTACTGGACCACATCCCTGCTACCACTGCTGCTGTCTCTGCATCCTCTGGTGACTGCTATGGCACGTACTCTGGAGAGGGCCCCAGCCTTCACTGAGGAGGAGAACCAGGCCCTGCTGGACGGGCTCCTTCCACAGTACAGCAAGCTGTATGGGAAACCAGGGGAGTAGGTGAGTGTGCACTCCACTGCCTTCCTAATTGTGCAGGTTGTCTGACTAGCAGTACTAGCAGTGTGTACACCAGTGGCAAGCATACTCACTGAGTACTTTCATCCCCCAAAATGTGTAGGTACATGTAATGAACAGGTGTTCTGCAGCTAAAGTGCATTTGTGCAAGCTTAAACTTCCCAGGCATTGTTAACATGTCAGACATGCAGGGCCATGTGTGCACTACCTGTGTAACTAATTTTCCTTTGTGATGGCGACATGTATATTAGGCCTGGGCGAAGCACTACGCTACGCTCGCGTAGTTTGCGAAGTTCGCGCTACTTCGCACTACGCGAACTGCACGTAGCACAGTGCGAACACGCGTAGCGTAGTGTTGCGTAGTGCTGCGGTCATTTTTTGCTTGCTCGCGGTCCTCAACGTCAAGTTGGCGACCGCGAGCAAGCAAAATGACATCCTGGTGAGAATTTTTCCTTGTTCGCGATCGCGAGCATGGAAAATAAACCTCCCGGTGAGATTCCCAACGCGAGGAGGTCAGGTTTCTCATTGCGAGGGGTCGCGTATGCTCGCGACCGCTCGCGATGAGAAACTACCAGTTCGCGTTGAGAAAGCTGCAGCTCGAGTAAAAATCTACTCGAGCAGCAGAAAACTACAGCTCGCACTGTGCAAGATGCCATTTTCAATGATTGCACAGTGCCGGTTGCTTGTCCGCACTGTGCAATCATTGAAAACAACATCTTGCACAGTGCGAACATGTTACTACGCAGTTCGCGAAGTGCTACGCGTAGCTCGCGTAGTGCGAACTTCACTTTGCGTAGCTTCGCGAAGCGCTACTTCGCGAACTACGCTCACCCTTAATGTATATCCAACTGTGTAAAGCACAAATATGGGCCATGTGTGTTAATGGACTTTTAGCTTTGTCATCCTCACAGGTTAATGCCCACCAGAAACAGGAGATATGGCTGACCATCGCCCAGGCAGTTCGATCGGTGGGGGTCTACAAGCCCCGGATCCGCAACTGCCAGAAGAGGTGGCAGGGCCTTTGGGGCTGGACCCGGATGCTCGCAAGGGTCCAGCTGAAGCTGTCGCCTCCTCGTAGGGGGACGGACACCGGACCCTGACACCCCACATGCTCAGGATCCTGGTGGTGGTCTTCCCAGACCTGGATGGGAAGCTGAAGGCCAGACAGCAGCAAGGAGGGGGTAAGTCCATGCCTAATCTGTGTACTATGTCTGACATGCTAATTGCAGTCTTTTGGCCTAGTCACACTCCCACATTGTCTTGTAGTCCAATACTCATGTACCTCAATTGTGTGATGCACCCTCCTCATCTGATCCACAGGTGTGGACCCTACAGTCTGGTGCTTGTGTCACTAGGGCACTGTGCCCCTGCAGTCAGCTATGCTTCAGCTTCCGGACAGCATCTGTTACCGTGACTCTGTTGTGGGTTTCATGGGTGGGTCAATTGTTTACACAATGCCTGAGATCTGACATGTGATCCGTGTGTGCCCTTGATATGTGTTACAATTGCTGGTCTGACTCGCCACATGTGGCTGGGGTATTTCAAACAAACACATGCAGCAGGGGACTTCAATTTGTGTGCCTCAGGAGTATGTATATCAAGTGTGTCACACTTGCTTGGCCACCTGACTACTGTCCAGGGCTAAACACTGTTTCAGGTAGACCTTGGCAGTCATGCCTACTCAAGGGCATTTAGAAACACTCTGTAATCCCACTCCTGTGTATCAACTTACAGGTTGTGCTTAGTGACATGTGCCTTCAGGTGTCTGCCTCTGTGTCATTGTGGTGTGGATTCATTTTCCCTACAACTGGGGTGTTTATGAGTTTGAGGGTCAGCAGGACATCTGAGATGTGACTATGAGAGACAATACCTGTTTGACATATAGGTGTGTGATCACTTGACAGTGCACAATGGTATATGCAACTGTGCACTTCAGGCAGCTGTTTTACATGCACAGCAGACTGTGATGTGCTCATGTACAGGGAGTTGTGTTCACAGAGACTCATATGTCTGTTTTGTATGATGTGGGGTCTTCTGGGTCTGGGATATGTTGTTTGCAGGGGATGGGCAAGTGCACTTGTCAGCTGCAGAGTTTGCTTTACCCATGAGCTATGATTGTGACACTGTGCATACTGTTGTTGTCTGGATGCCCTGCCCCTGTGACAGGAGACAGTGTTGACTGACTTTCCAAGCATGCCAGTGCCATGGCATTTAACTTGCTATGAGTGATCCTGCATTGTGTTCAAATGTGCTCCATGCACCAACATCATAGTGTGTGTTGCTAGCATGCATCACAAGCATGTGAAATCAGACTCTACCCATCCCTTCATCCTGACACCTGTACTGAGTCAGTGGCAAGAGATGTGATGTGTGTATATTGACATACTCCTACATGTTCACTTGTATATCCAACAAATGTGTAGGTGGACTGACAATTGTCTTATTCTAAACAGTGTAAGCACTTTGAGCAGTGTTCAGCTGATGATGCCAGGGCTTGCCTCACTGTGGTGTGTGCGGTCAGTGCAGGTGACTGATGTTGTTCTCTTTTTTCCTAATTCTATCCAGATACATCCACGGCCACAGGAGGGGACAGCTCTACGGACCAGGAGGAGCCACAGAGCCTGACTGGGACAGAAGGCGAGGAGTCAGAGGGACCCAGTGGCAAGGAGGGTGAGTGAAGCCACACAGAGGAGTCCTCGGCAACATCCACCCCAGCTGAGGGCCACAGCAGCTTGGAGGATGACTCCCTTGTGGAGGCGGGTGTAAGCAGCCACTAAACCCCAGCTAGTAAGGCTGTCCCGCCACCGCCCCCACCACCACCATCACTACCCTCCCACCCCAGAGATCCGTGGAGGCTCCGTGTTCAGGAGCATGTCTCGTTTGTGCCAGGCACCGCACCCCCTGCCCCTGTGTCCCCTGCTGCCCTGAGGGAGGAGTCTGTGGACTTGCTTTTACAGATCCATGTAGGGCAGACATCAATGCTGAGTGTCCTCCATGCACACACCAGTCTGTTGACACAACTGGTATCGTTCATGGAGGGCATTTCATCGGGCATGTCTGCCCTACAGAGGACCAATCAGTCCGTGGCCTCCTCCCTGATGGCAGCAGTGTCCCTCCTCCAACAGTCCCGCACCCCTCCTACCCCTGTACCACCCACGATTCCTAGCACCCTACCTGTCCCAAGCACACACACACCAGCACATTCTCACAAACCCACAGACACAAGCAGCACACAAACACCCAATCCAAGGGATAGACGTACACACAAGCAAGCGCAGGAGACTGACACCACACTCACAGGGGATGGTTTGCAGACACACACACAGTCATCCACAACCACTCCGCAGTCCTCCGATTCCTCTCCCTCCCAGCCCCCTTCCCTTGCCTCACCTGCAACCCCATCTCCACAGAAGCTCTTCCTCTGTGACCTTGGCCTCTTCCCCACCGACCCAGCAGATCCAGCTTGCACGGGGAAGAGGAAGTCCCCACACACAGAGGGAAGTGCCGCTCACACCCGGACACCCTCTCCCAGGCGCAGTCAGACTGAGGCCTCCGCCCGCAAGTCCCCCCGGAGCCGGAAGAGCACGACCCCACCCCCGCCCCGCAGCTCCACGACGAAGTCTCCGTCCTCCATCCCCCAGGCCACCACTCCACAGGTTCCTCCGCCACACCCTGCCCCAGGTTCCCCCACCCACAGATACACCATCCCCAAAATGCTGAGGCCCTCCTCCCTACCACTTGCTCTTCCATCCCCACCACCCCTGGTCAGACAGTTTGTGCCACTGATGTGTGGACCGTGTCCCCCCCTGTGTCCTGCCGACCTCACCTGAACCCCATTCTGCTCCCATTGAGTTAGGCACTGCAGTGGAGTCCACAACCACCCCATCTGACCTGCCCACTGCAGTTGTGCCGGCACCCACCCCATCTGACTTGTGCCCCACAGTTGTGACTGCACCCACTACTTCAGTCAGCTCCACTGTATTTGCCAGTGACTCTCCTGCCTCCACCACCCCTTCACTGCTTCCTTCTGCTGCGGTCTGATCCTGTCCCTGCGGTGTCTGGCCTGCCCCCATGTATGCCCCTCCGAGGGGATGTCCCCTGTCCTTACCAGTGCAGGCAAGCAACGTGTGACAGTTGTCACTCAAGTTAACCTTTTGTCATTTGGATATGGACTGGCCATTGGCCTTTGTTTTGAAAGGACTTTGCATTTAAAAAATGCTGAATAAAGCATTTTTCTTTATCCTTGTGAATTTGATTTAGCTGTACATTATGTTGATGATGTTTAGCATGAACTTGCAGTTGTAATGCTGGATTTCCAATGTTGAATACTGAGGTGTTGATGTGAGGTACTCCATTTTGTCCATGAGATATGTATCCTATTCTGGTCGTTATCCATATCATCCTTTGCAGCTAACTGGGTGTGTCATGATTAACAATTTGTGAACATCTCTGTAAACATTTCATTTGCATGGTCACATCTGTGGCTTGCACACATGCACATATGATGTGCTTCCCATTGTCCAATTTGTCTATTTCCCTGACTGTGGGAGCATCTCCACTGGACATGTAAGTGTGGGCATCATTGGTGTAGGAGCAACTGGGTCCTCTGTGCAACTTGCTGGACATATGTATTTAGTATGTGCAGATGACTTAAGGGACACTCCCGTCCACAGGCTGTTGTGACCAGAGCCTATATTGTGTGGTAACTGATGGCTGACTGACCAAGTGTTCTGCTGACATGACTGAGACCTGCTGGGGCTATGTTTGGCACAGCTGAGTTTCTACAGGAGTTGAGTCCCCTCAAGTAAGCGTGTTGTTCTGTGACATTGCCTGGGCCCATGGTGTGTGTTGTGTGAGCATGTGTATGTGTGTCCACATCCCTTTTCATACACAGGGAGTGTTCCCTTGATATGTTCCTGTTGCTGATGCTTGCTGAGTTGTGCTGTGTTCATCCCACAAGTTTGACATGGGCTACCAAATGTTGGGGTGCATGACACACTACTGTTAATTGGTGTTTCATCATTGGGATTTGTCAACTCTGAGTGGTGATGATGTGGTCAGACGCAGATGGGACACAGTCAGGGGTCTCCAAGGCACTTGTTTGTTCGCAATGTCATGTAGTTGTCCTTAGGTGGTACCTTTCAGTGATTGAGACATGTGTATGTGTGTGTGACTGCTCCCACTTGTTCGGTTCAGGGCTGCAATGTTGGCAGGTGTCAGCAATCAGCATGTGTGCCTTGTGGTTCTCCTTGGCTTCTGCATTGTCCTGGGACTGTGGCTGTCCTGGGACTTTGGCAGTTATTCCGAAGGTTACCGGAGCTTTGACGTCATGACCATGTACCGCATTCTGTGCAGTACGTCTGTCATTCACCAGGGTTGTAGACTGTGCACCTTAGCTCCTCCAAACATTACTGTGTTTGTCATGGGTGCATATGCAATGTCACCTGTCCATGTGGGCTTAACAGATGCACATTGGTGCAGTTCAGGGTATGTGGTGTTGAGGGTGGACTGATGTAAATGTTTGCATGGATGGGCCCCTAGCTCCCGTTTGTCCATGGATGACGGGCCATGCTGAGTGATTTGTGTTTGTGTAGGTGTGATGTACGTTTGTGGCACAGGACACATGTCTGGGTTTCACAGTCTGTATGACATCTACCTTTGTCATCACAGTGGACGTATCATGCATGCTTGTGTCACCCTAATGTCTGGTCCCTGGGGCTAGTGCTGTTGCGTGTCAGTCTCTTGCTGTGTTAGTTGCTGTTCATTCCAGCTTGTGTCACATGTGTCTGTTGTGCTCCCTCTCATCTCACAATGCCCGATTGCCCACTAAGGGGGACCCATTGATGGTATACTTTTGTTTGGCACTGTGTCCACATCTGTCTCACTGTGGTCCAGCCACCCTCATGTGTTGTGTAGTTGCCTGGGGATACTGAGACACACACAGAGACACATGTTGTGTCAGATGTGCAGTGTGAGGTTGCCTGTTTGTGTTTGTGCATCTGCACCAGTGCATTGGTATTGCTGTTGTGGGCCATTGTCTGGATGTTGTTTTTGTGATTTACCCTGCTGTCCCTGTGAGTCATTTCACATCATTCTGCACATGCATCCTGGTTGTTAGGTCCCATTGCTGGCATGGAATGGGAGTTTGTGACCTGACACCTACAGTCTACACAGGAGGTTTTGATTTGTGTGTCTATTTTCAAGATGTGTGTATGCTTTGTGATGGTCACTTCTGCTTTTGTGTCATTGTACACTGTATGCATTGTCAGCCCCCATGTGTGGTGCTTGTCTGCACATGGCCGAGAGTATGTTAGGGCTTCACAGCACTGTGGGTATGGGACACAACCACTACTTTGCGCCTAAAGTGTTTCATGTGTTGGGACCAGGAATCATACATGCTGTTTGGCATTTGCAGCTTTGACCATGATGACACTTACCTTTTGGTCACTGTGATGAGGGGGGGTTTGGACCCCATCACCACAATGCTCAACATTTGCTGCAGTTTGGAACCACACACTTAACTCTTGTTCTACCCAGTGAGGGGGTGTTAGTTTTACATTGACACAGTGCTATAGTGATGCTTGCCTTGTGTAGGCCACACTCAGTTTTTGGTCACACATGTGATGGAAGTTACATTGTATGTTCGAAGTCATAATCACTGTTGTGGGCATTTGTCACAGACTACACACTGTTGTCATGATGTTAGCGGGGATGTATTTTGCTTACATACCTAATGTTGGTGTATGATGGATGTGTGGCGCATCACCCATCCTATGGGTGGGGGAGGTAGGGGTGATGGGCAACATAAGCCCTATGAGTGGGGGTGGCAGTAGTGATGGGCAACAGGTCCCCTATGGGTGGGGGTGGCAGTAGTGCTGGGCAACATAAACCCTATGGGTAGGGGTGGCAGGAGTGATGGGCAACATAAGCCCTATGAGTGGGGGTGGCAGTAGTGATGGGCAACAGAAGCCCTCAGTTTCCCAACATGGCCACCACTCGACTTAAGTCTGGAATTAATTGCTACAAAATCATTTACCCTTCTAACCTGACTAAAGCTGCAGCAACACGTTTCAAGCATAACACCATTGAATGTTTCCCTGATTCCCTTTTTGTTCATCAGTTTTACAATGGTTGTTATGGGAGACTCAAAAACAATCTCATTTTTTTCACGCACGACATCCCCTCTTGGTCCACCAGTTTTTACAATTCCCTTAACGTCACATCCTCCTCCTCTATCCCTCATGGGAAACAGCTAAAAAGTTCCCCCTCTGCGTGTTTCAATGGCTCCCTCACTATTTCACTCTATAACAACGGTACGGTCATGATCCAAGCCAAAGACACCTGTCTATCTCTCTTTGACCACCGCTTCCCTTCCCTTCTCCCCTCCCTGCGACCGGGTTATCCCTTGACTCTTCATCTAGCTCCACCCATTACTCCCTATCGCCTCCCCTGACCCCCCCACTCTCCAATAGGCTGCACCCTTGGGAGGCACAGGTCGACACTCTACCCTCCCCTCTGCCCTCCCCTCCCATTCTTCCCCCCTCACAGTATGCCCCCCCTCATCACTTCAGCCTTACCTCTAGCTAACACGCTCCTCGTCCATTCTGCACTGTCCCGGCACTCCATTCTCATGTCCTCCCCCCTATCCCTACCTGCCACCCCCCTCTTTAGACCACCTCTCCTCCAGCCTTCTCCCCTAGTTAACTTTCCTTACGTTCCCCTTATTCCCTCTTCCTCTCTGCTTTTCCTCCCCCTCCTCCCCTCACTATGTACCCCGATTTCTCCACAAATACATTCCATCTCTCTCCTTCCCCACACTCCTCCAGCAATGCTGTGCTACCCCCTTCCCCCCCCTGGAAACCCTTTCCCTCCCTCGGGCCGAGCAGAACCACTTCCTTTCTTCAACTTCCCTATCTCCCAACCCCCCAACTCTGCCAGATACCCGCTCCATCACAGCCATCTCAACTAGCTGCCAGGACCTCTCCAACCCCCTCCCCTCTCTTCCTCCCAAACCTCCTTCATCCCTATGACTCCACACACTCCTCCTCTCTCCTGAGACTGAACTGGCTGTTGCTTCCTGTGCCGCATTCACCGCAAGAGCTGCGAGAGAGCTGCAAGAGCTTGTCGACGCGGCGGGAGCCGAGCCGCGAGGGCTTGTTGACACGGCGGGAGCCAAGCCGAGCCGCGAGACCCGCGAAAGCTGTTGACACAGCAGGGGCCGCAGGAGACTCGTAGGAGACCATCAGGAGGCGGGACGCGGGACGCGGCTGGACTAACGCCGCAGCAGGGGCCGCGAGAGATCTCCCGATCTCCCGAACGCGCCGCGAGTGATTCCGGGCACAGCAGCAGCCGCGAGTGCTACCCTCAAGGCACGGTAGGAGCAGCCAGTGATTTTTATTCCTACTGTGGTGGGCGCTGGAGCCCGGAGCCGGCAGACACAGTCAGTGGCCCCGGGCCTCTTCCTGTCGCCCTGAGTCGTCCTGTGTCTTCCACCTGTGTTTTCGGCCTGTGTAATTGCCTAAAGGAAGACGGGAGATAAGACAGACTGATTAACCAGAGAGTAAGGGGTTGGGCCCCCCTTATCTCCAGCCCCCCGCAGCACCACTGGCCTCCCTAGGGCATACCTGCAACCAGCACTGGGTAGGCAAGAGGAGTGGGAGGTCAGTGGGACGGTAGGGAGAGAGGGTTGCCAGAGGCTAGTAACCTGGACAGCACCATTGGGGTTTAGCCCGGCCCGTCCCGGTCTCCAGCCTGGTCTAGCATGGTCCCTTCTCTCTTGACCCCCTCAAACCCCTTCTGGCCACCCTCCACAGGTACCTAACCTCAACTGAGTCAGCGCACAAAATAGGATAAAGCAGCTGGAACTGCACAAATGCCTTTCCACAACGAGCTGGCTCCATTTTCTAGACACTATCATCTTTCAACCATCCTTCCATCAAGGGACGACCCGGGTCCCCATAGCTGCCTACACCCCTCCGCTGACCCTGATTCTATTCACCCCAGTACCTTAGAACCCAACATGGGCAGCACAGACAAGTAACTAACGGTCAACAAGGAAGCAGCAACCAGCAGCCAAGAGTCAACACATTCAATTATTTAATCATTAATTCTCCTCCTCACTCTTGTGGCCCCCATTGCCCCAGAGCAACATAGGAAAGGGGTGAGTGGGATCGTCATGAGGTCTGGAAGAGTAAGAAAACCTACAACAAGGCCATCACCCAAACGGAAAAGAAAGAACGTCGGCGGATGCAAAGAGATCCCAGAAAACGATAACTTGAGAGAAAACAGCAACAATGACATTAAGGACAATAAAAGAATTAACACAAGTGAAGGGGAGCTCAAAGACAAAAAAACGAGCTCAATTGAACGCCCGATAACCAATAAAGGAACCAGTCCAACTTCGACAATAGAGCAAAACAACGTTACTCAGTCAAATGACACGTTCAATCAGGACAAAGAAAAAATCCGAAAGAACTTATAAAAATACAAGGGCAACCTCCAAGGAAGATTACAAACTACTTTCAGCCAAAAATGCATACGAAATTTTCATTTCTAAAAGTCCCCGGTAAAGCAATTTATTCAAACCTTGACACCATAATTGGTTTACAATCCCCACTACGACCCGCTGACGCAGTCAGCTCCTTGCCCCAAAAATCAAGCACAACAACCGCAGAAATACATAAGCCTTCAAAGGAGTCTACGGTCTCCTTAAGAAGCACAACGGGGGCCGGAGCCCAATGGGTGCAGGCTGACGACACCATAGGAATAACAGAAGGAGACATTAGTCAAAACAACCCACAGAAAAAAACCCAGGGGGCTAGTGCCCGAGAAGGAGAACGTCAGCAAACTGGCCGCAAAATCAGGAAGCTTCCCGGAGCATCAAAGTCCCAATGATTTAAGCGGCCAGCCATCCCTCACCTACACCCCACCATCCTATCAGCACACACAGCTCAAATATGATGACAAGATAGCAACACCACATGTAACAATCAGCCCTCCACATGCGCAACAGACAACACAAGGCGACACTCTAATAATTGACAAACATCAAATGAAAATGGGCCCCGTAAACCTCCCTCCATACTCACCACACGAGGACTCGTGCATTATAGATAGTGAAATGACCTTTCTGGCGTCACAAGAGTGGGAAGACCTAGTGGCATCCTATAATGTCAAATCACCCCTCAACAGCATCACCGAAGAGTGCTCCTATCTCTACACCAAAGGGAGTAGAGGTCCTACTGAAGCTTTTTGGGTAACTTTACTCAACACAATTCAGCTGTCATCAACAGCACTACAGTACCAATCCGACAAATTAGATTTACAGCTGACAGTCCTCCAAACGCTAGCAGAAGCTACCTCTGGGATAGATAGGAAACTCGCGGACCTCAACGGCCTCATAAAAAGAGGACAAGAAGCAGCAAAATTATTCCAAATAGAAAGAACAGACTGCGCCTGCTCCCCAATAGTAGACAAACTATCTACACTACCTACGATGTTGGGGAACCTCCTGGGGGACCTAAAACAAAATATATTAATGCACCCCACAATGGAGAACAAGCCCGGCAGCATAACTTTCTGCGACAATTCATTAGGAACCATCTACGATAACCACATAGCTATCAAGCAAAGGGACTTATCTTTAAAATCTAAAAGTACATTAAAAGCGTCCCCTCCGAACACTCCCACCAAAGAAAGGGCCGGCCTAGAGACACTTACGAATGCGCGATCCCGCCGCAAACAAAAGAGTAAGGGCAGGAACAGAAAGTCGATAGGAGCAGATAGTACCGACGAGAATCAGCTAATGACCATATCTTGGGGAAAGGAGCAAACATGACACACCACAAAGCACACCACGAAGCATATGGATAGTAGAAAAACATCACCGCTAGACAAAAAATCATTAGACATAAAAACTTTAAATGCAGGAGAGACCGCCACACTGACACTCTTTAAATAGAAAATAAGTACACAGACAGACCAGAAGCACCTCGGTCAAGCCAAAAATAATCAACCTAGCAACCTATCAGAACAGGCGACCGAAATGCAAAATTAAAGAGGGACCATCGTAGAAAAACTGCCAGCAGCACAAATACATTCTAGCACGGCGGTCACAGAGCAAGCCCTTGGTGAGCCCTCCCCAATCAACATGGAAATCACAAACATCGCCTTACCTACAAACAGTACTATTCACTGCAAGGAAACTACCATCCAAGGACAAAAGATGAATGCAAGTACACACAGCACGAATAAGCCTGCCATCGAACAGGCTATAGAGGACCCTCATGGAGTCAACATAGAATGCAATGACATAACAAACAAAACCCAGTTTCAACACGGGGTCAAACAAAAAGAGGCATTAACACTCCCCCGAATATCGACCCCCGGAAAAACAGAGACAGACACTATTTTAATAATTCCAGAATTCAAATCCAGAGGAAGAGTGGACACCCTAAACAGGGGTAATATACTAAGGCTTATCCACTCAATCGAACAAATAAAACACATCAACACAACAGACTTGCTTGCAATAGAATTTCTCCCTTCCCCAGACTCACAAGGTCATGAAACGACAAAGACAACATGGAATACTAATGACGCAGCAGATCAAATCCTAGGACAAACGCTCAGATTTTCTCAATGGGGAATAAAGCTAGAAGCAGGAAAAAGACCAGCCTACCCCACCCCACTCCAAGAAGAAAAAAGAACGCTTGCAAATAGTTAAATCAATTTTAAAAGGAGCACGTAGCCATTCCCCAGGACCAAACAGTAACCTCCCACACTTAGATTCCTTTGCAACTCAGCAATCAGACTTAAATAAGGTAACCATACGACGGACAATAATCAAAGAAGACACAAAGTGACAAAGGGTAACAGGCCAGACATTTACGGAAGCGGAAATTCCCAATATTAAAATATGCATCTGGAACATTAACGGTCTTTCTGATAAATTGGAAGACCCAGAAACATCAAATTACTTAAAATCATTTGATTTGATTTTACTCCAAGAAACCTGGAAAGAGAAAGGGATACCCCTGCAAAGATACACAACTCAAACTCACCCAGCAACCAGAGGTTCCTCCTACGGTCACAGTTCAGGAGGCTTGGTGTCATTCGCTTCAATACTAACAATCGGTATAATGGAAGGAATTAATGTAAAAATCACCCCCCCAGGGGCGATACAGGCATTAGCAATAACAATTGAAAAAAATCAGGTGGCTCAACTACTTTACATTATAAACATATACATACACCCCAAGCATAGACAAACAGGGGCAAGAGAATTAGTTAGGGAAATAGCAAGACTTATGGAGGAAAGAGATATGGAGAACATACTTCTAGCAGGCGATTTTAACCTTCACCTCTTCGGAGAGAAATCAGATGATGAAATATCACTGGACATGGACATTGCGTGGGGAATACCAAACCAATCTACAGCCTATCTAAACAAGCAAACAAGATGCTCAAATCAATTACTGAAAGACCTTGAGCAGTTAAACCTGAGAGTACTAAATGGACGATTTTAAGGAGGATACACCACCAGCAACAACATATTTTTCCTCAACCACTTCTTCTCATCTCGACTTCACCCTCGCAACATTGCCACTGTTTGAAATAATAAGTTCATTCAAGGTTGGAGAGAATGGCCAAAGTGACCACCTGCCTTTAGAAGCGATACTGGGTGTCGCCAGTGGTAACGATACGGAAGCAAGGAGAAGTATTGGCACAGAATACACCAGCAATTATAGACGAATACGGTGCAAGACTGACAAAGCAGAAGAATTAACAACTAATGCAAAAATAATCCTCCACCAGATAACAAGCCTGACAAAGAATCCACTAGAGGTTTGGGAAGAATTCGTAACAGCACTCGGGATAACACACGCCACAGAGCAAAAAACCCGAAAAGAGAACATAACATACTCGGTAAGGTAACCACACCAGAGATAAAAAGTCTAAAACTGCAAATAAACCAGATCCTTAGACAGCTCCGCAAACAATCAAACAACGAACCCCTGCAAAAAGAGCTGCGAACCCTAAACACAACTAAAGAAGAAGAAATGGGAAAGGAAAAGGCAATTGAACAAGGAATTCTGGGTAAAAATCGTACACGACTCAAAACAGAAGAACAGTGCTAGATTCTGGAAAACAATCCATAGCCTCCAAAGTATAGGCCACAAAGGAATTAACTCACACATATCAGAACCCAAATGGGCACATCAAATACTGAATCACTTGAATGATAAAAACCCAAAGGGGATCCACTTAGTGGTAGAACCTGGATAATTGAAATGAATTCAAGCACCCACAAAACTGGAAAACACAAAGACGAAGTATATGATGACCACACCACGACAGCGCCCCGCGTAAAACTGCAAATCCGGATCAGCCAGCAACAATAAGCCTCAAACCAACTTTAAACAGAAAGGAAAAAACCCACGCTGTAACAGTGGCCAGGATCAAGTCACAAATTTCAAAAGGGAGATTAGAGGGTGCTCCCGGCCCCAACGGAATCCCACCAATCCCGGCCCCAACAGAATCCCACCAATAATGTACAAACAAGACGTCGATTTTTGGAGCGACACCCTGGCGCCAGTCTTCCAGGAAATCAGGGAAACAGCAATAAGTCCATTATCCTGGAGAGGATCAATAATAAGTCCAATCTACAAACAGGGCGACAGGAGCAACCCAAGCAAATACCGACTTATTGCTCTAATCGACACAGAAGCAAAGTACTACGCTGGACTTATCTTGGAGGAATTAACATCCTGGGAAACCCTCAAGCACATCATCCCAATTAATCAAACCGGATTCTGTAGAGGCCAGGGTACAATAACCAACATCATGGCGCTAACCCTTCTGACAAATGCTGCAAAAACAGCCAAGAGCTCGCTATTCCTATGTTTTATAGACTATAGCGCTGCGTTTGACCACGTAGACCACAGCAAACTCTGCAGAAGCTGGAAAAATGGGGGATTCCCGGGCCACTGCTACAACAGCTGATATTACTACATACCAACACTTGGGTCAAGATCAAATTGGGCTCTGGTATGCACCTCTCAAGGCAAATCAATACCACCAAAGGTTTAAAACAAGGATGCGTCCTAGCCCCTATGTTGTTTAATCTTTTTCTCGCAGATCTCCCAGGAGAATTGGAGAAAACCAAATTGCATGCCCCGCGGCTGGGAGATATCACGCTTTCAAATCTCTTATACGCAGACGATCTGGTCCTTATTAGTCGGTCCCCCATTGGACTTCAGCATCTTCTGGACACCACTAATACATTTTCAACAAACAATGCATTAAAGATTAACCTAAAAAAATCTAAAGTCATGTCAGTAAACTATAACAAAACAAAGAAACACGAATGGTTTCTGGACGGACAGAGACTAGACCGTGTAACCACTTACAAATACCTAGGCGTACTTCTAGAAAGCAGAGGTTCATTCAAATACCAACTAGAGGCTATTCGACGGAAGGGCACAACATTTCACCTCTCAATGAAGCCCTTGAAGGAAGTCCTCCCTGACCGGTCACTGGATCCCCTTTTACAGGTGATTAGAGCACGTTTACAGCCTATGCTCACATACGGCAGCGAATCAATGCAAGGGAAAGACGCCACGGTTCTAGACAAATCTATCAGTCAAACATACAGGGCAATTTTCCATCTGCCTATCTACGTCTCCTCTGCCCAAATTCGACTCGAATTCGGACTCCAGAGACAAACGGAGGAGAGAAGAGGCACCTACATCAAAAGCTGGCAAAAAATCAGAGGCGCCGAGCAAGGATCCTTAAACGCCCATCTTTGGACCGAACTCTCCACCCGAGAGAACTCCCCCGCTAGGAAATATCTAAATGAATCACTGGAGACCCTGGGAT
Organism: Triturus cristatus; assembly: GCF_964204655.1. Taxonomy (NCBI): domain Eukaryota; kingdom Metazoa; phylum Chordata; class Amphibia; order Caudata; family Salamandridae; genus Triturus; species Triturus cristatus. The sequence continues at coordinate 165,834,577 of NC_140585.1, forward strand.
TAATAAATCTCTGGGAGTCATCTACAGACATCAAAAGCTTTAAAAATGTGGTCACAAAAGTAACCAAAATGATATCATCCATAGACGACAAAGAAACTCTGGCCAAGAGGGCCCATGGATGGTCTGTGCTGAAAGACTATAACGCTCTGAAACCGCAGGAATACCTGAAAACGGGCCTTACGCAGGCGACAAAAAATACATTTTTAAACTTGCGCCTAGGCATCTTACCAATACTACCCCACTTGGCACCTTGGAAAAGGGGAACAGAAGACCATCTTTGCCGACTTTGTAGAGCAGGGAAAGAGGACCTTATACACATAATCTGCATCTGCCCAATTTTGACAGACATAAGGCGCTCTTTATTTCGAGCTTCATGGAATCAAAAGGGCATAACAAGTTGCAGACAGGCTGTGATGCTGTGCTTTAATCCCGATGAGACTCAGCTAAACTGCAGACTGACAAAGTACTTTGATACAGTGGCTAGAAGACTCCAGACCTAGCCACACGGCTCATCTAATGAACAGCAAGCAACAGCACCTCAACCCAATAAAGGACAGCGCGTTAAGTCACTTGCCAAGTTACAGCTTCGCCTGGCAAACTAAGGCACCTTGACTTTATAAAATGGTCAATACCTAAAAGCAACTGAGACTTTCATGATCTTATAAGAGAACAAATATTTTATTTTCTTAAACTCACACTACAAATGTAAATAAGGCTTAAACGTATTCTTTTTGAAGTTTTTATATTGTGAATTTTTATTAATTGTACAATAAACTAAACTAAACTAAACTATCCTCCTCTCTCCTTCCGCCCCACCGCCTCGCTCCTCTCCTATCGCCCCCTAATTTTGTCCTTAATTCCTATCCTTCTTGCAACGCCAACAAAGACAACTCTCCTTCCACCCCTGGTGCACCAACTCCTGCTCTCGTCCAACACCTTTCCCCACTTCTGAACCCTATACCCCTACTCCCCTCCCGTTCCCCCACCTCTCCCTGCCTTCCACCGCCAAGTGCACCCCCTCCTGTTTCCATCAAGCCACCCAACATGCCATGCTCTGCCTTACTCTCTCTGGAAAATAAGCTAGGCTCTCTAATCACCTCCATCTCCGAACTTGAAGCTACCATTTTAGTTTTAAGCACCAAGATCTCGACTTTTCCATACACCTCAATTCCTTTGGAAAACACTCACCCTCCCACGAGATGCACCTCGTCCCCGCACCCCATAATAGCTAAGCATAGCCTGTCGTCTGCAAATTCACACAAGCACTCGAACGCCACCCTTCTTCCACTTTCACTTCCCAGTAACCCTGCTATCTACACTATTCCGACCATCTCCTCTGTCAGAACCACTCATCCACCTAAACCCTCCCGAGCATCCTCATATAAGTACAATATCCCCATCTCTCCTCATAGCCCAAGTGCCCGTCACCAAAACAGTCACGACAGAGCTGCGCTGTATGCTCCACAAATGCAGATCTGCAATAAAACACAAACTTGAAATCTCCGATTCCATCAACTTGCACAATATTGACATGCTCTTCCTCACAGAGACCTGGTTCAACGATACCTCTCACTCTATGTTTGATCTCCTTGTACCCACAGGCTATTCTATACTTATAAATGACAGACTTGACAAAGTTGGGGGAGGTGTTGCAGTCATCTTTAGAAACTCCCTTCAACTTAAGGCTCTTCCTAACAGCTCCTTCCACACTTTTGAATGCCTATCTCTTGAGCTTCAATTGCACCACCGCTCACCTCTCAGATTCCATGCTATTTACCACCCGCCTGGTAGCAGCCCTTCGTTTATGGAGGAACTCACGGACTGCATCAGCGACCAATACTCGCAAAGTGACAATCAGATCTTCGTGGGTGACTTTAATGTCCACTGGGGCTCGCCTCAAGAAACCTATGCGAATTTGCTGGTCACCTTCATCTCTGCAAACGATCTTATCCAACACTGCACTGAAACAACACACTCTAAGGGCTCAATCCTGGACCTTGTTATTTCTAAAGCAGGCTTGCTGACCATCGCTACCCCTATTCATGTAGACTGGTCTGACCACCTCCTCATCCCATTCTCTCTTCACCTATCACACTCTATAACTCTCGGCCAGCCTAAGAGGGCTACTTCCTGGTTCCGTGACACTAAAAATATTGACCTCTGTACCCTCTGTGATTCTACTTTGCTATCACTTCCAAGGCTAGACCCGGACCTAGATGTTAACGAACTCACCACCCAATGCCTCACAGTCCTTGCAGTCGAAATCAATAATGTCGCTCCTCTCCAAAGCAAAAAGAAAAGGCCCACTCCCTCAGCACCTTGGTTCAACAAATCCCTCTATGAAGAAAGGAAGTACCTAAGAGTCCTTGAGAAACAATGGAGACAAGCACGCTCCACTGAAAATTTGGCCACGTTTCGTTCAGCAAGATCCAAGTACCACAAGCACATCTTCCTTGGAAAAGCATCGCACTTCAAATCCCTCCTTGACTCAGCCAAAAATAGACCCAAACAACTATTCGACCTCATCAAGAACCCAAACAGCTCTCCCCCAACCTCCAAGTTGGAGGATTCTACTAAGAAAGCAGCGGAATTCGCTATATTCTTTGACAAAAAGGTGAAATCACTTGTAGATCAGGTCATTCATCCTACCCCTATAGAGGAGCGCAAATCCTTAACCATTTGGCAAAACTTTGAACGCATCTCTGATGATGCCCTCCTTAAATGCATCCTCGATACAAAGCCCTCTAACCATTCTCTTGACCCCATCCCTAGTGTCATTGCCATTGACTTCTATACCCATTCTCTTTTCTATTAGACCACACTGGTCAACCTCTCCCTCAGTCAAGGCTCCCTTCCTGTTTTCTTCAAAACTGGGCAGGTCACCCCTCTGCTTAAAAAACCCACCGCTGATGAGAATGACCTCAACAACTACCGCCCCATCACTAACCTACCCTTTCTTGCGAAAATCACAGAAAAATGTGTAGCGAAACAACTCTCTCGTCATATCAAGGACAATGATCTTCTTGACAATTTCCAGTCCGGCTTCATGCAAAACCGCAGCACTGAAACAGCCCTGCTGCTAGTGATTGATGACGCGCTGCGGATACTCGATTTGGGAGAGTCTTGTCTTATAATCCTCCTTGACCTTTCTGCAGCCTTTGACACTGTCAATCACAACACTCTCCTTAACACTCTTCAACAGAGAATGGGCATGGAGGGCACTGTGCTTAAATGGTTTGCCTCCTTCCTCTCTGATAGATCCCAAATGATCAAAATAGCGAACAGTCTTTCATCTCTTTGGCGGTCGGTCAAGGTGTTCCTCAAGGCTCTATACTTGCACCCACATTGTTCAATCTCTATTTAGAACCGTTGGGAAATCTCCTGAGTAAATCCGGGATCCACTATCATCTATATGTGGACGACACTCAAATCTACCTTAAGGGGGCCTCCACTAATGATCTCTCCTTCCTAAGCTCTACTCTCGACTCCATTCAAAACTGGATGTTAACTCATCAACTGATCCTGAATCCCTCCAAAACTGAATTCCTCCTCCTCTCCTTCTCACTTTCTCCTCCCCCAGTGCAATCATCTATGGATCAGATGAATCTACTAAACAATAAACCCATCATTGTCGACAGTGCAAAATCCCTTGGTGTCATACTCGACAAAAAACTCAATCTACTCTCCCACATTGATTGCATTGCAAAGTCTGCTCGATACCAACTGCGCCTTCTTTGGGGGATTTGTTGCTTCTTCCCGGAGCACGACCGTAAAACCCTGGTCCAATCGATGGTTCTCTCCAGATTGGACTACTGCAATTCTCTTCTTACTGGCCTCCCCAAATCCCACCTGTCCCCCCTGAAGTCTGTTCTCCATTCAGCAGCTCGTTTCATATATGGGGCCAAAAGAAGCGACCACATCACACCCATTTTATCCACCCTCCGTTGGCTTCCCATAGAGGCAAGATCTATCTAGAAGACTGCCTGTATCACCCACAAAGCCTTGCACTCCTCCTCCCCTCGCTACCTGGCGAATAAACTGAAACTCTCTGGAGGCTCCAGACCATCACGTAATGCAGAAAATGTATTGCTTGAACCTCCCACTTTCAAGAAGGAAAGATCGATGGCCCAATCCTTTTCAGGCAACGCGGTGAGAATCTGGAACTCACTTCCGCCTCAGCTCCGGACCACCACCTCTTCCCAGGCCTTCAAAACTGACCTCAAAGCTCTCCTCCTCCAAAGACACTTCCAAATTTAATTCACGCCCTCTATTTTCTGAAGGAAGTCCTTCCATTATAGGAAATTCTATTCTCCATGCCCATAGAAGTTCCTTCCCAGTGTGTTTTTGTGTTTTGAGTGTCTGCCATTTAGTGCAGTATTATACCTCTACTTGCACTTTGTACTCTTTTGTAACATGCACACATGTCACCTTTCCTTTTGTAACGGAGCGTTTGCTACCTCTTGTATTTTGTTTGCTTTTGATACATGCACAACGGCCACCACTGCCTCATGTAACATAACTTTTGTTTTAGTGTTTTGAGTGTCTGCCATTTATTGCAATTTTTTACCTCTACGTGTACTTTGTATGCTCTTGTAACCTGCACACGTCACTTTTTCCATTTGTAACGTATCGTTTGCTACCTCTTGTATTTTGCTTGCTCTTGATACTTGCACAATTGTCACTATTGCCTCATGTAACGTAACGTTTGCTTTTGTAACATGCTCACTTGTAATTCTTCTCCTTATGTATCATTACTGTTCCTATTGTGAAGCGCTCTGACACCTTCGGGTAATGTCCACGCTATATAAAACGCATTTAAAAAACTAAATATGGGTGGGGGTGGCAGGAGTGATGGGCAACATAAGCCCTATGAGTGGGGGTGGCAGGAGTGATGGGCAACAGGTCCCCTATGAGTGGGGGTGGCAGGAGTGATGGGCAACATACCCCCTATGAGTGGGGGTGGCAGTAGTGATGGGCAACATAAGCTCTATGGGTGGGGGTGGCAGGAGTGATGGGCAACAGGTCCCCTATGGGTGGGGGTGGCAGGAGTGATGGGCAACATAGCCCTATGGGTGGGGGTGGCAGTAGTGCTGGGCAACTTAAGCACTATGGGTTGGGGTGGGTAACATAAGCCCTATGAATGGGGGTGGCAGGAGTGCTGGGCAACATAGTCCCTATGGGTGGAGGTGACAGGAGTGATGGGCAACAGGGCCCCTATGGGTGAGGGTGGCAGGAGTGATGGGCAACATACCCCCTATGAGTGGGGTGGCAGTAGTGATGGGCAACATAAGCCCTATGGGTGGGGGTGGCAGGAGTGATGGGCAACAGGTCCCCTATGGGTGGGGGTGGCAGGAGTGATGGGCAACATAAGCCCTATGGGTGGGGGTGGCAGGAGTGATGGGCAAAAGGTCCCCTATGAGTGGGGGTGGCAGGAGTGATGGGCAACAGGTCCCCTATGAGTGGGGGTGGCAGGAGTGATGGGCAGCATAAGCCCTATGAGTGGGGGTGGCAGGAGTGCTGGGCAACATAGTCTCTATGGGTGGAGGTGACAGGAGTGATGGGCAACAGGGCCCCTATGGGTGGGGGTGGCAGGAGTGATGGGCAACATACCCCCTATGAGTGGGGTGGCAGTAGTGATGGGCAACATAGTCCCTATGGGTGGGGGTGGCAGGAGTGATGGGCAACAGGTCCCCTATGGGTGGGGGTGGCAGGAGTGATGGGCAACATAAGCCCTATGGGTGGGGGTGGCAGGAGTGATGGGCAAAAGGTCCCCTATGAGTGGGGGTGGCAGGAGTGATGGGCAACAGGTCTCCTATGAGTGGGGTTGGCAGGAGTGATGGGCAGCATTAGCCCTATGAGTGGGTGTGGCAGGAGAGCTGGGCAACATAGTCCCTATGGGTGGGGGTGGCAGGAGTGATGGTCAACAGGTCCCCTATGGGTGGGGGTGGCAGGAGTGATAGGCAACATAAATCCTATGAGTGGGGGTTGCAGGAGTGCTGGGCAACATAGTCCCTGTGGGTGGGGTTGGCAGGAGTGATGGGCAACATAAGCCCTATGAGTGTGGGTGGTAGTGGTGCTGGCCATGCAACCCCTATGATGGCCTGTTGCTAGTGGCCAGGATATGGATCCCCTGTGTGTGTGTGACATTTTGCCAGTACGTGTTGTTTGTTTGTGTGGTGGGTGTCTGACTTACCGTCTGCACCGTCCTCGTCGGTTCCTGATCCGGTCATAGATGTACAGTACTGGTATAACCTGCGCGATGGGATTCATGATGTGTTCGTCTCATACACGCTGCTTGTTGCTCCGTCTCGTACCCATTGCAAGCTGGTCCGTCTCGTAGCCGTGGATTGTGTTCTGGCGCGAATCGTACCTGATATGCTTCTTTTCCGGATGCTGTGACGTGCCGTACGTGGCGACCCGTCCGGCACATTTGATTTGCGCATCGCACTTGTCCAGCCGGAAACTGCTATGGATACTGCTTCCGGGCGACTCGGTTCGGCATTCGGAGGTACGGCTCGGAAGGAGAATGAAGCTTGAATCACAGCCTACATGTCAGTCGGATTATTGTCAGTTATGCTCTTCGTACTTCATCGCCCGGACGGACCGGCTCCGGGTACGAGTCGGTCGCAAGGTAAGGCTATGAACAGCTCTCGGAGAGCTGTCCGACACGACTCGGAATCGGCCCCTATATGTCAATTGATTCTTGCACCACCTCACTGCTAAAACCTCCATTACAATTAGATATAGACCCCGGCAGGAATAGACAAAGAGCTACTAAAGCCACCAGGTCTATAATGAGAAGTGGGCCTCCCACTAAAATAAGTGTAGCACGAGCCCAGGTAAGACTGCAGAGAAGACGATTGCTATCCTTGCAACCATTAGATGAAAATGTAACCCCTCCTGACCAAGAACATATCGGGTCCCCAACGCAAGTACCCATAGAAATGGAGCTGTGTGTAAACGTTAGGGAAAATTGCGATCACCTGACAGTGGACCTAGGAGAAGAGGGGGCCAGCGGTCTCCCCAATATTAAGCAAGGGGAAGTATCTGTTGAGAGTAGTATTAATCACATCCATACCATTGTCCATCCTCAATATCTAAGAGTTCTGGTATGGAATGTGGCAGAGATTACCAAACATTTAGCTGACCCAGACTGGAGTTCTTTTGTGGACTTACACAATGTAATACTCTTCCAAGAAATGTGAAGTCTGCACACCCCCATAGGAGTGGGTTTTCCACATATGGCCTAAATGCCACAAGGAAAGAGAAAGGGAGACCATCAGGAGGCCTGGCGATTTGGGTAAAAAATGCTCTTGGCCTAAAAATAAAGTTGGTCCACGTAGATTCCCCCAATATCTTAGCTATAGATCTGGAATCATCTAGCTACTTGAAAATCAGGATCTGTAATGTTTACAACAAAGTAGTTTGAGGCTTTGAAGACACCAACACAACCAAAATTTTAGATCATGCATTATCTGAATCCATTGATACTGCCCCAGTTCTAGTAGCGGGGTATTTTAATAGTACATTCAAACCGTATGCCCTGACCCCCGAGACCTGACTGAGGAGTGGGACAGTGCATGTCAGGTCCCACAGCTAGATCTCCCCCCACTTATGTGGACAAAGAGAGGTAGCCAGGTGTTGGCCCTTACATTGCAACATGACCTGAGAGCCACTAATGGGAGCATACTTTTAATAGACCTGGCTATGCCAGCTGGAACGATTATTGCCTGGTTGCTCTTAGTCTTTGGCCATTGGTTGATGATATGGCAGTGGGCAATCGTCTAGATAGCTCCCACAACACCCTGATACTTTCCCTAATTAAACAGGGTGACATCACAACCTGAATGCACAATAGGTGAAAGAAGGATCTGGGAGATCTGGCCATTAGGAACAACCTGAGAGCTATTAGATGGGATTGGGTGGAGGTACACCCAGAAGCTCTGGAAATAGTTAAAGATAAAGTACGCCTGGATGTGGAAGAGATGTCAAAAATCCCTAATGATACAATAGTTTAGAAACTGATTACCAGGCATGAAACTCTATTCAATGGGATTAGGCATTTGTTTGCCAAAGCACATAGAGACCAGAAATCGGAGTATATCCGGATGCAGCCTAAGCAAGAACCCCAAGCAGGCTGGTACAATCAGGACTGCAGGAAAACCAAAGCCGACCTAGTTAGGGGAGAGGATGTAGCCTTACGGCTAGAGCGGTCGACCTCAAAGCTGGGAAACCGGGTTTGAGTCTTGGCAACGACGCTCCACATCCTGTGATTCTGGGCAAATCACTTAATCTCTCTGTGCCTAACAAAAAATGAATGTGTCTATCTATAACAAAACGGGTGCTCGTGTAAAGCACTCGGATATCTTCGGGTATAGTTTGTGCTATATAAAACTCCCCCCCAAAATTTAAAAGTATCAGAGGGTGCAAGTTATATTTTGCTTTTGTCGACTCACCCACCGCATTCGATCCTGTACCGAGAGCCAAGTTGTGAAGAGTGGTGGCAGAAATGGGCCTGGCCCATAATCTACTAGAAATCTTAATTCTGTTGCATTCTTCAAATACAGCCCAAATCAATTGGGGGGAAACAATCAACTAACTAAGCAATTCCCAGTTTAATGTGGAGTGAGACAACAGTGCATTTTAATGCCCACGCTATTCTTCCTCTTTATAAATGGGGTGATTGATTATCTGGACAGGGATGGATGTGATGCCCGGAAAGTAGGGGAGAGAAGAGTCCCGGCCCTACTCTTTGTGGAAGTCACCCTATTAGTCTCTAAATCCCCCCTTGGACTGCAATAATTATTAAATTATTTTACTGGGTTCCCGGAGGGATTATGGCCTGGTACTAAATGAGGCTAAAACAAAATATATGATCTTCTCTAAGGAGAACATCAAACCATCCAAAAGGCCCATGTATATAGGAAGGAGCCCCTTAGAGCAAGTTTCTGCATTGGATTATCTGGGTATCCATTTAACCCCTAAGCTAAATTGGGCATCACACATCGAAAAAGCCCAGCATCACTAATCCAGCAAACTGGTCATCTAAGTAAAACTCACAAAAATAAATGTGTCTAGGAAAGTGGCCCCAGCTCTGGAAATCTAATACTAAAATATCAGGAGGGGCTCTTTATGGGGCTCTCTATGGGCCCAAATTGTGGGGCATAGGGAATAAAAATAATCTTATCCATGTAGAAAATTGTTTTAATCACTTTTAAACCTTCCTAGCAGTACTCCCTTGGCTTCTATGTTTTTGGATTTGGGTCAAAAAGTATTAGTTCACAAGCTGGCCTATAAGCAGCTAATGTGTTTTTTGCACCGTCTGTGGTCGGTTAATGAACCCATCCCCCTACAGAGCAGTAGCGACTGATCTCCTGAAGTGACCCCAGGTAGAAAAGCCTTCTTAAGAGACCTGGGATGGAGCAATATTGGTTTACTCCTGAAAGACTGTCCCACATTTCAAAATGTAGGGTCAAGGAGATATACTGGGATACTATTAGAGTGAAGAAGACGCCCAAACCAGTGGGTACATTGGCACAGGATTATATGAGTTTTAAATTCGCCCCATTTTCTGAGGAACCGATCAATGAAATTGTTCCACCCTTGGCAGGTAAACTATTTATGCAATTCCGTTTTAAAACCTCACCGAATAAACTGTTTTGCAAAAAGTGGTGTAGTAAGGCCCCCTCTAATGATCAGTGTACAGCGTGCAAAGCTAGTCCCGAATCTATAGTCCACTTGCATTTTTTTTTGCCCCCACTACAGAATTTTGAGGTGCAAGTGGATTGTTCCAGTGTAAAATGATTGGTCCTGGCTATTATCTCGAGATTTTGAGAATTTTAGCCACTGACGCCCACAGGGTAGTAGTCTTTGGTCTCGCCAGATTCTGGCATGCTTTATGGATCAAACATTTTAAATGTATTATATGAGCATTTTTTTTTACTTTTACAGACCCAACACATCAAATCCTGGCTCACTACTTGAACGATGATTTTTAATCTTGTACTTTTTTAACTATTGTTGCACTACGCACTTTGCAAGATTCTTGTAATCGAAAATAAAGGTATTTGATGATGATGAATTATATACAAGTGCCCATACCTGTATCAATAAAATCTGATGTTTATAGGAAATGAAGAAATAAGAGCAAGGGTACAAAACAACAACATAATGAAACATCTTATCCTCAAGGTCAAAGAGAGTAAATACCGTCAACAGAGCAGCTTTTTGGGGGTTCTTTTTTGGATATCTTACTATATTTTATTTTACATGAAAGTATTATTCAGATGTAAAGTGCAAATATTTGGCCCTTATTATAAATGGCACAATTTCATCAAGTTAACTCCAGGTGAAAATCCACCGCCTGCAATTTCACACTCTCTCTGGGTCTGAGAATTATCTGTTGAGTACAGAAACTCAGGACCTAATAATTCCAGGCCCTGAGACATCATAAAGGCACGCGTGTTTTCACTACTTTGACATATTTCCAGCTGCTTTCTTATTGGTGATAGACACATCATCATCAAGTATTTTCCATTCCTTATTCTCTACATTATCCTCAATTTTTATTTTGTCATAGATGTATGGATGCATGAATGTAATTGGTCGATTTGCAGGTGTGTCCATGGAAGAGGCTTTTGGCATTTAATAATTGATTACTTTTCCAATTGGCCTTTAGTAAAGATTGTAGGTAAACTCTTCTTCTGAATCTATTATTACATTTTTAGATAATGGTTTTTGTGGAAATGGGATTGCTGAAGACATTTTGTTTACATTCAATGGTGGCCAATGTGCCAGTGGTGGTATGCAAGCTTATTTCTCTGAGTGTGTATTTACCACAAGAGAATTGTGGTTTACCACCCTGAAACCATTGGTCTAGTCTAGATTTAGTGGTATGATCATTGAGGGATCGGTTTACACAAATGGCCTAAAACTATGGAAACATAACGAGTTTTCAAACTATAAAACCAGGAACGTAGTTTACGCAATCATCTGACCATGTTCCAAAATGTACATAGGCAAAACCACCCAGGAAGTCAGATAAAGAATATCACAACTTCGCTCCAGAATAAAGAACAAAGTTCTGAGTGCACCCTTAGTGAGACACTTCCAAGAAATGAATCACAATGAGAAGGAGCTCATTCGGACATTCCTCAGTGCCATAAAGCAAAACTTGAGAGGTGGTGATCCTGAAATTTTATTAACCAGAAGAGAAGCGTATTTAATAACTGCGGCTTGTGGCTTGAATGAAATGACAGAGATCAATAGATTATGACAGTCAACCAAAAGGGTCACAATAAGAGACCAGACAACGGACCAATCCGACACTGATTGAAAGCATATCTGTGTCAAAGAAGCTGACCACTGACCACAGTGTACAACGGAGCACTGCAATCTACACTCTGCAGTTCAGAAATGCCTGTAAGATCACAAGAAGATTCCACGCATCCGACACGGAGCAAAATCTGATTAAGAAACTGACTATTGATACCAGCATGCAACGGGTCAAGGCAAACCATTTGCCATGGTTTAGAAATGCCCGAATGATCTACATTACTCACTGCCACTTCTGCGTTCGGTGAATGTCACTGGTCAACTGTGAAGGAAAGGAAAGGAGAAATGACACAGACATGACTAATCCCGTATGGCAAGTATGCAATTCGCTGCAATATGAATGCGAGTGGCTCGTCTTTATAACATTCATGAACACAACCAGGGATGATACATTGTTTCAATTATTTCAGACGTGCTGTTTTTTTAAACAACAGGAGTCACACCGCGGAAAGGATATAAGCTATCCGCATTGAAAGGCAAGTGAAGTTGTGGTTTGAGTGTGTGCAGCTGAACGTTGCAACACTCACAAAGGCATTCAGGAAATATACTTTGTTTTAATGTTACAGATACGCCGGTCTTCGAAAACACTACGTCCAACAACCGAAATATACGGACGAACAATAATTCGCAGGCAACTCTCGCTCGAACTTGGCAATATTAGATCATACCACCGTGTTCAGTGTGAGAATTCTCTTAGAAAAGCAGTATGCTTATGTGCAACACTAAAACAGCTAAATCCCAGATATAATTTTCTTCTAGGTATTGGCTCAAACACAGACAAAATAGTTAAAGTTTTAAACATATTGAACATAACCGTTGCAGACTCCACTTATTATCATCTACGAATAAGGTACAGACCCCAATATTCATGACTTTATAGGGGAGAAAATTGGGATTAGATTAAAATTCTAAAACCATGTTTTATGTCACATTTTTACAGCATTGACCCAGTCCTGGTCCTGAGGAGAACCCAAGAAATTACAACGGGTTCGAAACGCGTTGACCCCGCTTTTTGGGGGAAGATAATCTTTTAACTAATAATCTGAAATTAGGAAATACGGCATAACTGCCTGTTCCTGTAATACCAAAACCCCACTAGCATACAACGGCAGGGTGCATAATTGAAAAATGAGTAATCCGCCAGGTGTCTTGTTCTTATATTGAAGGACTGGTCTTTTTCACAATTGTGTTGGTTTTTTCTTTTTCTTTTCCATTTAAATGTTATTGTTTGAGTATGTTTAATCACTGATGTAAAATGGTTATATGAAAAAAGAGAAAAAAAGTTCCCCTTCGAAAAAAGACGTGATAAATGTTTTTAATTGTTTTTCAAACAGAGAATTGATTGTGAAATAAATCACTAGGGCTTTTATATTGAAAATGTAGTTCCTACAGTTAAATTTAGTTAATAGATGTCAGCACCTAGACACCAAAACTTTCTAACTGCAGCATTTTCAGAATTCTAACTTAAATACAAATGAAGAAGATAGATACAAAAAAGGAAGGTGCACCAGTAAGTCCAAGTCCCAATAGATATCCTTGATATTTCTTTTATTCTTGTAGTTCAAAAAGATAAAACTCAGCCAACGCGTTTCATTCTACACAAGAACTTCTTCAGGGCAAAAAGACAGCTTTATGACCTTCGGCAGTAAAAATGCAATGTAAGTAGTCCCATGTGCAAGAAAGGTTCATAAATACGACACTCCGAATTAAAGAGATGTTCAACATAAGGTGAGTATGGACCGAAACAATGCATCTGAGAATATGTCTATTTGATATTTCATAGTGTCACTCCATGATAAGAATGCAATCAAGGGGGTTCCCGAAATCTTAGAAGTCCCGTAGCACTGGACGCCAACTAAGGGAGCGACAATATACTTAAAATACAACATTAAATTGAAAGAAGATTTTAAATAACAATTCTTTAGATACCAAACTCAACATTCGTACCTGCTTCAAATTGAAATTAGCAAAAAGAACAATTGATAGACAAAATGCTGAACAATGTCATACACTCACCCCAGTACAGCGATCTGGGCCAAAATCCATAGTTTTTTTTCACCTCATACCATTCCAGTTTAGACCCAGCCATATTAAATCAGTCTTGACCCTGTTCCCCATGGGAACAGTCCAGCCCGAACTGCCATGCCAGGTCCTCCCTGGACCGGAAACAAGCATCCTAGGACTGGCCTTGGGGTTTCATCCGTCATCAGCCAGGATAGCTTGAATCCTGTGGCACAGTGAGCCCAGGACCTACGTCTGGGCATACCGGGCAGACTAAGGGTGAGAAAGCAAAAGACACATAATTGATGGACGGAATGCAGAACAAATCAAAACATTCACCCTTGGACTGGAAACAAGCATTCTAGGACCGGTTTAAGGGTATCACCCCTCATCATTTAGGCTAGTTTGACTCCAGTAAAATGAGGAGCCCCGGATCTACGTCTGGGCATACCTGTCCCACTTGGGGTGACAAATGAAAAAAGAACAATTGATGGAAAGAATGCTGAACAATGTCATACATTTACCCCAGTATAGAGATCTGTTTTGAGATATAAGGACACTGCTCATAAATTTAGAGGTGTTTATTGAAGTTAGGCATAACGACCACAGCAGCCAACCTCTGACCACCGACAATTCTTCCCACACATCCTTGTATGACAAGACCTCTTCATCCAGTTTCCAACCCCCCACCACAGGTAGTGTTTTGTATTACCTTCACTAAAATAACATTAGCCGAAATGGCTTCTTTCCATTCCTCTTCACTGATAGCTTGGCATACATCTATAATGTTCTCTACCACCCACTTGTCTTCCACATTACACCCTTCTTTTTTCTCCTCAACCTGTAAATGAGACAAGCAATCCACATTCCCATTTCTTGTTCCAGGCACATGTTTCAAAACAAATGAAAATTCTTACAATTGGTACAACCATTTCGCAATGCGTGGAGTGGTTCTACTCGCTCCTGCCGTGGACAATATATCAATCAAAGGCCTGTGATCAGTGCGTAATTCTAATTTTGTACCCCACACAAAAACACAAAAATGCTGCATACCCCACCAACAGGCTAAAGCTTCCTTTTCCATGGTAGAGTATGTGCTTTCAGCCCCTCTGAGAGTGTGTGATGCAAAAGCTACGACCCTCTTTACCCTCGTGCTCTTGCACCAATATAGCTCCAACACCATAGCCACTGCATCTGTTACTATTATGGTTCTATGTTTGGAATCATAAGGTCTCAAAGCAGTGGCGTTCGCTACAGCTTTCTTTACAGCTAGTTGACACTCTTCCGTCCCCTGAAATACCACACCTTTCTTCATTAGTTCCTGCAAATGATGTACTTTTTCAGAAAAATAATGCACAAATTTGGCGTAGTGCTCGAATCTTAGTTGATCTTTGTTGCGCGGTGGGCTTTTTCCAAGTCGTCCATCAAATCTAATTTAGGCTTGATACCATTGTGTGATATTGGGTGCCCCAGGTATTCAACTTCCTGTTTACAGAACTTACACTTCTGCAGATTGATGGTGAGCCCCGCTTCTTCCAATTGGGCCGGTTTTTCCTGTAAAATACTATCATGCTTATTTTTGTCTTCTCCTCAAATCCAAACATCGTCTTGGAATACTAACAAATTGCACATGTCCTTCAAAATTGTTTGCATTACTCTTTGAAATATGTCAGGTGCTGAAGCAAGACCAAAAGGCATTCAAATAAAGTAGAACACCCCTTCTGGTGTGAAAGATGTTAAGTGTCTTAGGGGCATATGTATCAACATCACCATTTGCGATTCTCAAATAGCGATTTTTAAGGAATCGCTATTTGAGAATTGCAAAACGGGATGTATTTAAAAAATTGCAAACTTTTTGCGATTTCTTAAAATTCCTTAATTGCGATTAGCAAATTGCGAAATCGCAATTAAGGAATACCTGCCCATTCATTCCTATGGGCCAGGAGACCCATAGGAATGTATGGGAAGTAATTCTCAAATTGCGAATCGCAATTTGCTAATCGCAATTTGAGAATAATTTCAAAGGTGCAAGGGTGTCAAGATGACACCCTGATACACCCCTGAAATTAGCATGTGTGGTCATATGGCGCACATACATGCCCTAAGGGCATGTATGTGCGTCACGTGGCACTTTGTAAAATTACAAAACGTGCATTTTTAAAAGAAATCGCAAATTAACACCAACTAGTAGTTGGTGGTAATTTGCGATTTCTTAAGGATTAATCGCAATCCTTTGGTGAGTGTTACATTTCATTTAAGAAATCGCAATTTGCGATTTCTTAAATGCTTACGCAAACTTAAGAAATCGCTAAATTAGCGATTCCTTAAATTTGCGTTGGGAATTTGCCTAATACATCCCGTTTTGCGAATTTTTAATCGCAAACGCTGTATTTTGCGAATCGCAGCGTTTGCGACTAAAAATTCGCTTGATACATATGCCCCCAAATTCTGGTTGTGATCGCACCTAGTGGTAAACTCTAGACAAATCCAACGTAGTAAAACACCTTCCAACAGCCACGCTGGTCAGCATTTCATTTATACGAGGCAAAGGATGTCGATCAACCCAGATACACTCGTTCAAGTCTTTCAAATCCATACATATGCGGATTTTTCCATTTGTTTTTTGTGCTATTATAATCTTTCCTACATAATCTTTGTAACTCATCTTTCAATCTACCTCTTAGAGCCATTGGAACATTGCACACTTTGTGCACCTTGAGTATGACATCCTTCTTAAGAACAATTCAATGTTCAAAATTTTAGAGACATCCTAGTTCGTCTTTGAATAAATTGGGACATTTTTAATCTATTCATAATCATCATGAGGATCAGTTAACAAAACTTGTAAGAGATGGTTGGGATTAAGAACAATGCCTAACTCGTTTTGTTCTTTCCAACCCAATAACTATCTTCCTTCCTCCACCACATATATTTTTCCAGATGCCCTTCACTTTTGTAAATCCACTATAGTATTGAAATATCCCAAAATGGGTAACTCCTTGTCACAATAACCTTGTGGTTCTACATCAGTAGGATTCAATTCTGTGGCTCCTAACCCTTCCCATTTCTGTTTATCAATTAATGTAAAAGAGGACAAGAGTCAGCCCACATATGTACCTTGACATTGTTGATGTTTACAACACATTTGGAGGGACTATATCCATTTGTGGACTGCTTGCATAGTGTGTCAACATTGCTAAAAA
Organism: Triturus cristatus; assembly: GCF_964204655.1. Lineage (NCBI taxonomy): Eukaryota > Metazoa > Chordata > Amphibia > Caudata > Salamandridae > Triturus > Triturus cristatus. Next base: position 165,851,115 of record NC_140585.1, read on the forward strand.
CCAACACTTCTACATCCATTTCATTCCTTCTATGCATTTTGTCTTCTGAATTTCGAAGCCACAGAATTATTTATCATATTTACTGACTTCTATTGTCTTGAGAGCTCATCCGCTTTGCATACTCTCAAGAAATGGCCAACATTTTTTACACTTGTAGCACCTACTCTTGGTAGCGGGACAATGACTAGCTTCAGCAGTGTGCCTTATACTCCCACACCTAAAGCATGACCATTTGTATCCCCCATCTTGCCTCTTGAAACAATTCTTGTTGTTTTACCCTATAACTCATACATATTTCTTAGTATAATTTACTGCATACACTTTGTTCTGGTCACTTTCAATCTTAAACCCTGGTCCAGCTTTTTCCTAACCGAATTGAGATGTATTTTCTATATGTCTAGGTGTTTCAATAGATTTGTCTAATGTGGGTTCCTTAAAATCTAATATTTTTTCTTGAATCTTTAAGTTGTTTGTTCTATTTATGAATTGATATCTAATGATCTCATCCCTGAGTTCCTTGAACCTGCACGTTACTGCCAATCTCCTCAAAGCAGCTACATATTACTCTATTTTTTCACCTTGGATTTGAGCACATGAGAAAAACATGTGTCTCTCTATCTCTATGCTCAATTTTTCCCCATAAATTTCACTGTGAAGTCATAGCACCGAGAACTTCAAAAATAATAAAAGATAAAATAATATCCTAACTTACCTAACGTTTGTCTTTAGTACTGTACTAAACCACAAGTTTGTTAGACAAGTCTAATACAATTATGCAATACACACTAGGTTCACAAGATTACAGAAATTTCAGGCCTGTTATTGCCCACATTCAAAGTTGCAAAATCACAAACTCTAGTCACGAAATCTATGACATGAAGTATGCCTGTCACAGATGCCTCACTGCAGATAATTGTGGGCGTCAATAATTGTGGATGTCAACCTAAATGTCGACTTCCTCTGTCCCTGCTCAACAAAATCCAACGAACAGTGTGCCCATCACCGGTGTTCAGCGCAGGAATATGAGTGCCGACACTACATTAAAGATGGCGGCACGCAAGGAGTCTTCTCGTCTCTCAGCAACCACGTCATCGTGCACACGCAGCATACGTGGCACCGTAGGATCCACACCTCAACAAACGCAGGACAAGAACTTCATGTCGTCACTAAGACACAGGCAACCAGCCATGCACTATACGCTACAAGACTTGTGAAAATTTCCACTCCTCCAACAGGGTTGCCGTGCAACAGAATACAAACGGTGAGTTGTATATAATTGAACTCAAACCGTAACCTCACACTGTCTTTAAAATGTGCTTGCCACCACGGTCTATCACTAGTCAAATCCGTAAATCTCACCTCAGATTTGTGAGAAGAGTTCAATCGTGGCACACAGCAACACACCTGGGGGTCGCAGATGTCCAGCTGTCAATTTCCTTAAACGCTGTCAACACCTTCAGTTCTTCTTTTCTCTAACACAGAATCTTTTTCTTAGAAACGTGCTTATCCTCTTCTGGTGCATCCCACCCTCGTTGCCAATTTTGGGATAACAGGATACTGCTCATAGATTTAGAGGTGTTTATTGAAGTTAGGTACAATGATCGCAGCAGCCAACCTCTCAGATGCACAGCCAAGCTCCTCTCCTGGCTTCCACAGCCTGGATTCCAACAGTAGAACTATGTTGCTAGGAGATGAAGAAGGATACTATCGAAATGAAGACTTAAATGAAAACATAAAAAATCTGGGTTGAAATCCATTGCTTTTTTTGGTCCCCTTGCAATTCCAGTTTAGACCCAGTCATTTGCAAATCAGTCTTGACCTTGTTCCCCATGGGAACAGTCCAGCCCCAACTGCCAGGCCAGGTCCTCCCTGGAATGGAAACAAGCATCCTAGGACCGGTTTCTGGGTATCACCCCCCATGAGCCAGGCTAACCTGACTCCAGTGGCAAGGATAGCACGGGACCCACGTCTGGGCATACCGTCTCACTCTGGGTTCCAAATGCAAAAAGAACAATTGATGGACAGAATGCTGAACAATGTCATACATTCACCCCAGTACTGGGATATTGGCATAAATACATTGTTTTTTTGCTCCCCATACCATACCAGTTTAGACACAGCCATATGCAAATTAGTCATTACCCTGTTCCCCATGGTAACAGTCCAGCCCGAACTGCCAGGCCATGTCCTCCCTGGACTGGAAACAAGCATCCTAGGACCGGTTTCTGGATATCACTCCTCATCAGCCAGGCTAGCTTGACTCCAGTGGCATGCCATTCCAGTTTAGACCAAGTCATATGCAAATCAGTCTTGACCCATTTCCCCATGGGAACAGTCCAGCCTGAACTGCCAGGCCAGGTCCTCCCTGAGCTGGAAACACCAATCCTAGGACCGGTTATCACTTACTAAATGTAATACGTTAACCCAATATTATCCTATGGGAGAGGCAATCTTTACAGTAGTGAAAAATATATGTAGGAGTTTTTCACTACCAGGACATTTAAAACTTAACGGTACATGTCCCACTTTTTTAATACACTGTGTCCTACTTTATGGGTTGCTTAGGGCCCACCTGTGAGGTGATTTATATGTATTAAAAAAGAAGGTTTACACCAAGCAAAAGGTTTTGCCAGATCAAAAAGGCTAGTTTACATTGTACACAAAGACTGCAATTGCAGGTCTGGGGCCTGTTTAAAGAGCTACTTAAGTGGTTGGCACAATAAGTGGTGCAGGCCCACTAGTAGCATTTAATTTACAGGTCATCTGTACATGTAGTACCACTTTCGTGTGACTTACAAATAAATTAAATGTTCCAGTTGGGTGTAAGCCAATTGTCCATGTTTGAAGGAGAGAGCACAAGCCCTTTAGCACTGGTTAGCAGTGGTAAAGTGTGCAAAGTTCTAAGGCCAGCAAAAATGGAGTCAGCAAAAACAGGTAGAAAATCTACTCGGCCAGCAGCGAATCTACTTGAGACGCAACGCTCTAACCCCCGTGATCACCCGCATTAGAGAAAAATGCACGGGGACACCAAATCTTGTTAGTGCTCTTATTTCTGGAGTCCCACTGGAAAAATGTCCACCACTCGGCAATTGGTAGGCTTTGACCAGAACTCCACATTGCAAGATTAACAGGGAATCACCAAATTCTGCCAACTCTGCAGGCATATTAATGAAACATTTTTCCGACCCCTACAACTGAGTCAATCATTGATTGCTCTCTTTGTTTGGGAAGGCCTTTGTTCCCTCTGCTACATATCAGAGTAATTCTCTTGACCCAGCATGAGTATCTGAATATGAACTGAGCCAGGAAAATATTACAATTCTTGATGACTAATAAGATTACACATATGTTATTGGGACTTTCATATTCAAACTTGATGTATATGTTTCACTCCAGTATGACACCTCATTCACCTGCGTAGGTCAAAGTGGAGCAAGACTTCACTTTAATGCAGAGTTCACCTTTGTGTATATTACAGTGAAGAACTACATATTTTCCAGTAAACCCTACTGACCTATAAATAAATGGCAACTAATACTATAAGGCCCACCTCAGGACAGCATCTTACCTGGCTGGGTCCCTTCTATGCCAGACTACCTGTGCACAATGAATGGGCTGTGTATCATAGTAGTCTCACAAGCTCGGCCCACACACGTGGGCACACATATATGCACACTTATTCACCTGTAACCAGCCCAGTGCCCCTTACCTGAGATGTGCCGTTGTGAACACATCTTAAAGAGCAGACACTGACAGGAAGCATGTTTATTCCCATTACTATGCAATTATCTTGAGTGAGATTCCTGTAGTGAGGCTCACCACACTGAAGGTCCAAAACCCAGGTGATCAAAACTGAAAAATTTGAATGGATTACATGGGCGAAATCCATTGGCTACATCAGGATATATGAAATTCATGTGGGATGAGGGTGGGGTTACCTACACTTTTCCACACCATTTCATTCCCATACCAATGAGCTTGTTAAGAGGTTCAACATGACCCTAAGAGGAATGATAAACTGCCTTTATGAGCCATTAAGGGGCAAGAGGGACGTCTTACTACCATGCCTCTTTTTTTTTTAAAGGGAAGTGACACAGAAGGTAGTGGTTTTCAGCCCCTTCAAACTTTGGGAGGCCTTTCAGTCTTCTCAAAGTGGGGTGGGAGAAAGCAGCCAAGAAACCTTCACAAGACTTGGTTGATTACATGCAAGGGGATGATTAAACAGTGATATGGCCAGCAGTCCACTCTGGTAGAGTATCAACCTGACCAATATTGTGAATGAAGGAGCCTCTGGAACCCTGAGCCCTCGAGGACTGGTGAACTGGGTACTATAAGGTGAAAAAAAGAAAAGTGATGTCACCTACTTGATGGACCTGCAGAATTGCAGGAACCCCTTGAAGGTCCTGCATGTTGACAGACTCACACCCAAATTTAAAAAGTCTGAAATTACCATGGAGGTGGTGATTGATGGTGGAGAGGAAAATTATCCATTCCCAGATTCCCTGTGTTGCAAGGAGAAAGATGAGTGTTGGAGCTGGTACTTTCTGGCTGACTGAGGCGGTGGAGTACTTTCTCCTTCTCTCTTATTCTCTTTTTTGTTTAAAACAAAAAACAGCACTCCACCTTGTGTTGGTCTGCACCAGTGTGTTGGTCGTGGCCCTATAATGAAGCAAGCCACTACATAGTGGGTGAGGGCAGTCTTAAGAATCCCCAGGGTTTTCTCTTAAGTTTCTGGTATTCACAAGCACTTGCACTTTTATGTTAACTCCCTATGATGCACACCCAGAGTTTGTATTCATTTGGATAGTATCCGTTCATTAGCTATCCTTCTTATACAGCTGTTATTTATCATTCTCTTCTTGTGAGACTTACTGACTGAGTCTTTGCCCTAACCAGGCAGAACCTACCACTCCTATCAGGATTAAGTGATTACACTCACTGTATAACCTGTACTCACCCTTTGGTAGCTTGGCACTGAGCAGTCAGGCTTATCACTGAGGCAACTGTGTAAGGCATTGGCACAGCACGCTCACACAATACATACAGAGAGCATAACAAAAGAGACTTCAAAATGAGATTGTATTCAACACACATTATTCAGCACAGCATGAACTTGATGTATTTCTGGGCATAAATCACACTTATAAATGTTACTAGCAGTACTAGGCCCAAAAGAATTAAAATCACATCAGTAATATGCACATTTGGGAAAAGTCCTATTTTACCCCAGCAACCTTATGTGGTGCAATAAGTTATCAGAACTGACAACGGTAAGTGTAGTTTCACTTTAATGGTTTCGGCTATAGTGTTTCCCACTGATGAACAAACTCTGCACTCAGTTGGCCCGCTGTTACTCGATGAATTGGTGATACCTTTCCAAGCACAAGACTGAGATTTGTTACAATCTGATGATCTATTTCTATCTGAAACCTAGCTTACTGAAAACTCTGACCCAGATTTCCTTGCCACTATCCCGCCTGGTTACGCAATAGTCAGGTGCGAACGCAAGTCCCACAGGAGAGGTGGGATTGTGATAGTTTTCAAACAAACTGTAAGCTGCACCTTCTCAGAATCTGACATTGCAGATTGTGAAGCTGCTGTCTTTACCCTGACTATCTCCAACAAGTGCACGCTAGCAGGGTTCTTAAGTTATCGCCCACCTGAATTAGCTTTCGAGTTAATTTCTTTGTTAGGAGATATCCTACCTTCTTTCTCACTGCTTTATACTAATCTGTTAGTGATAGGTGACCTCAACTCAAATTTCAAAGATTAATCTTGTTGCCTAGCCTCCATCCTTATTGAGGACCATGAAATTCTTCAGCTTCCGCAACAAACTCAGGGGCATATTCACAAGAAACTATTGCTGAGTCAACAACACTTTATTGCAGCCAAAGTTGTAATAAATCCATCGCCCCATTCACAAGCTGGTGTTAACAGCCCACAGCACCAGTTTACCCGTGATAGCAGCCGCAAAAAACACCGCCACAGAGGACCCGCGCAACTATCGTTAATGAGAAGCAGAGTGGGCGTTCCTGTGCCAAAAGCCGCGACAACATCACACCTCAACATTCTCAACAACCAGTCAGAACTGCGATAAAAACACAAAACAGGTGATAAGACGCTTAAGCACCAGGAAATCTACACCTGCTCTGACCTGGTGTTAAGTGGGACAGCAGCCTGCACCACAAAAGGGAGACCAGCCCAGGGCCACATCGGAAGGGCAACAGATGCCATGGAGCCACCCATCATGTGGCCCGGACACCCAAGAGGGCCACAACACCCACGGCCCCACCCCAGGACTACAACCCACACCCGGAACACCCCCCTGGACCACCACACCAAACGGTGATTGATTAAAACCATGATCTCTTGACTTGGTAAGAGTATTCTGCATCATTCAGAAACTCTGTCCATCACCACCCCCTTTTTCCCAAATCCACCACAGATGCAGCTCAGACAAATACAGCGGACCCTCCAGGAAGCGTACCAGCCGCACCGACCCAACCTCTGACAATGTCACCATCCACCACAGACTGAAAGGGACAACCATCCCACGCATCCCGACCATCATCGCCCAACAGGCCTACGGCACCAACACAGCGGACAACCAACATCCCACTCCACACCAAGCTGTTGGTTTGGCTGCACCTGTTGACCCCTGGCACCCCAAAAACCAACACCCACCAGAGTCGGAGGAGTCCAACTGCCAGCCACATCCAAGTCCCTCACACCTGTCCTGGACATCACCAACACCCTGGTACCCCAGTCCCCATACAGCCAACACAATGCGCAGGTCACACTGGAGACCAAGCAAGGATCATACGCCATAGCAGGATGCATGCATGAGTTGGGGCAATCCACAGCACACATGTCCCACCTGTGCCCCCTAGTGACACAGCACACAATCACTGCAACAGAAAGCATACATCCCACCCCAATGTGCAGGCAACAACAGAGCACCGTGGAACCTCCAACAATGTCGCCTTCAAATACACAGCCAGTGTGCATGATTCCTCCATCCTCCGACAGTCCATCAGCAACCAGCGTTCCCAGGATGGCACCAGGGGAAATGCACAGCCCCTTGGCAAGTTCCAAATGAACACCCCACTCACCTCAACTCCACAACCATGCAAATCACAACTCTGGCAATGCACCAGTCACAAAATCAAGACCAACATGCACAACAACATGCCCACCCACCAGACACGACAGAACAACTCACAATGGTCACCTGGCCAAGCCGTGAACATTAGCCGTCAACGGCATAGCACCTCAGCCACACAACAGCCGAATGTGGGGAGAGGTGGCAAGCAGGCATGTGTGAAGGATGCAGTAGTACCATGATTGGGAAAGTACACAATGCCAGGAGTGACGGAGATATGCTGGACAGACTGCAGTATGCAGCACACACCAATATCGATGGCGACATACACCTCTGGTGTCCAGAGTGTTGTGGACAGTGGACGCAACCATGTCACCACAGCCAGTGGGGGACCTCGCCAAAATCTTGTCTGTTACGCCCCCCCTAAGTGTGACTGGAGTGGGATGGCCCGGCATACGCCACGCCAGCATAGGGGTGTGAATAAGTAGCACGTAGCCCTGGGCATGGTCCTCTTCCAGAAAGACCAACATCTCTGCCAGGGCGGCACCTCTCACCATGCCACGAGGCCGACGCCGTCCCGTGAGCGGAGTTGCCTGCGACGCTGTGCACCTGCCGAACCACAAACCCGTCAGGCCCACCCCTGCGCAGCCAGGCCTCACTGGTCACCTGCCGACACCGGCATGTGTCAAGGAGGACCCACCACGTTTCAGATCAAGCTCCAGGCCTGAGTCCCGCTACTTTGGCAGCCTCCTCAGACCATCACAGCCTTCTCAACATGGGCCGCTTTAGTCCTTTTTCATTGACGTACTCTACTGCCGCCTCAGGCCTACTCCTTGGCCCAGTAGGTCCCATGTGTGAAACTGTGTCCAGAGTCATGAATGGCAGTGACCCCAAATCTGGGCCACCGGCAACAGCACCAGACTCCCTTCGATCAGTGAGGCATAGTTCCATATAGGCATTGCGACACGTTGCGCCACTAACGCTGTTCAACGCCAGTCTGCGACACGTGGTGCCAATAACCCTGTTCAATGCCAGCCTGTGACACGAAGTGCCACTAACCAAGTTCAATGCCAGCCGGTGATACGTGGATGTGGGACCAGGACTACCCTGCGGATCAGTAGGTCCCACATCCAGCACGTAGGCGCAAATCACAAATGGCAGAGCCCACACCAGTGGTCGCATGAAGAGGATTAAGAGGAAGATGCGGCTCAGTCCGGATGAAACCCAGGTCACATACACAGAGGTGTCCTAACACGTGGTGCCACTGAACCTGAACTATGCAGGACGGTGTGGCCATCCAACCTATACCGGCGATACTCGGTGAATACCCGTGCTGACCTCTGCCTCAGGCCTACACAACTGTCAGGTAGGTCACTCATTTGGAACTGAGTCTTAATTACACCATGGCAGTGAACAGCATTTAAGGCATAGGACAAGTCACTATACTCACTTCGATGTAGTGTCAACAAGTCTGTGCATGGCATCACAACGACATGTGTAAGTGGCCCTATGAGGACTACTGCCCTCGGCCTACGCTGAGCACGAGTGGGTCACAGATTTGGAACTGAACATCGGTTATTCAAAAAGCAGATTTCATGTCATCGCACGCACGGAGAGGCGTAAGAGGATGACGCGTTGCATTCCGGAGGGAACAAGATCATCTTTACAGAGGTGATCGAACACTAGCGACAACTGCCCTTGCGTCACTAACTCTGTGCCTTGTCAGCCAACGACACATGGCTATGGGCCACTGCTGACCGCTGCCTCCGGCCTACACTGCGGTCCAGTAGGTCACAGACTCTTCATTTTGCAATAGCTGAGTTCATATCAGCATACCGGCATCATCGCAGAGAGCATCCCCTCTCAGCCCCGGTGCCACTAAGTCTGTTCCCCGACAATCATAGACACTCTCTGGTCAAACTTTGGTGGTGTCTGAGTCTATGGACTAGGGGGCAGTTTTCATCCTCATTTAGCTGATACCTAATTGGTGGTGGCAACGAGGCATTCCACTCCTCCATTTGCTACTTCCGGATAAAATCAAAACTTTCGGCGTCATGCCCTGGAGACACCTTCCACTGTCCCCCGGTACCCTCCGCAACATACACCTCGGACATTGATGGTGACACGCTCAGGTCGCATGGCCCATCTGACTGCACCGCAAGTCACCGTTCCGTGGCTGGGTGCCAGTGCTGGCCGCTGTGCATCCGGGCCCACTAACTCTGTGCTGGTCAGGTCCGGGACCCCTTCTTCTGAGATATTGGATGGCCCCTGAAGCGTTGGACTTGGGGGTCATCAACGCCATTTCTCTGTGTCCCTGTGCTCTCCGCAGCCTCCGGGCCCAACATCGTCCCACCAGGGATCACACACCAAATCGAGTCCTGACTGGCCCGGACGTGGCATCACCACAGGAGGCACACACCACCATCGCAAGGACCACCTCCAACAGCCATCTGCCAAGGGGGGCTTATTCATGAGTCAAAACGGTGGTCCTGACAGACTTACAGAGTTGCTCAGACCTGTCGTGGATGCCATCATCAGCCTGATATCCTGCTCAGCACTCTAGGTGCCAGTGACTCAGTGCACCGCAAGCCATTGTCCGTTACTGATTGAGTTTTGAGCTGTGGAGAGGTTGCGCAGCTATGTCACCTCAAACAGTGTGGGGGCCCTGAGACGTTGATGGGGAAGATGATACAGGTATGACACACCCCACTGCATCGGCATAAGGTGTCTGTCGGAGGGACACAATCCGAGACTTTTTCTTCACATGGGCGTGCTCTTCTCTAATGTCCCATCCCCAGTGCACTGCAACTCATGGACACTTCTGTTTGCATGTCGGCTGTCCTCTGGACTTTCTTCGGCTCCCTCCATGTTGCTCAGCAGTTGACTCTTTTATGCATGTGTTTTCAGTTTCTGTTGCACTGGTGTCTAATGTTCAAGTGGTTGCCAGCACCAGACATTCCGTGCGGAATGTCTTAACCTCACCCCACACATATCCAGCACAGGCGTCACTGTATATGTGGCCCTGCCAATAAAGGGGCCGTGTGCATGTGACTGTAGCCAGTTCAACATGATATCTGCGTATCTTGTTGTATGCATGAGGGCCCTGGGCCTGACGCCATTACATTGTGCTGTGTACATCGGATGCAGACGTGTCACCGCAGGCAGCGGGTTGGAGCTTGGACATGTAGCGTTGTCGTCACCCACTCAATTTGTAAGGGGAGTGGCCAGGGCCGTCGTACGCAGAGCCAACATGGGTGTGTGACTGCAATTTGAGCACCCCTGCCCATGGTTCTCTACTGTGAATGTGCAACTGCATGTGTCTCTATGGCAAGTGGGGTGTTGGTGGCCCCTGATGGGTGATGGACACCTACGTATGTGTCCTGGTTCACATTCCATGGGTTTGGCCCCCACCCACACCTGTTGGGCCACCTCCTTTTGGCGTGCAGGAACATGGCATTGGGGTGCGATGTATGGGTGGGTGAAGTGTCATGAGCCAGCTGTGCTTGCGGGTGCTTCCTGCTGTGTGGGCTGTTGCAGGCTGGGTGTTCTCCTCTGAGTAGCTTGGCTGTCCGGGTCCTGGTGGTGGGTTGCATGGGATATCCATGTGCTGTTGTAAGGCGTCGGTTTCAACGGTGTGGTTGTCCTCTCCGGCATCACTGATGTGTTGTATTCTGTGCTCTGCTGAAGGTGTTGTGTGCCCCTCTGCGATGTGAAGCGGAGGTGCGTATTGACTTTGCATTGACATATATGTTGGTGCATTGTGCAGGTTTGCATGCAGACTGTATAGCAATGTACATTGTGACTGTTTGAGGGGTGCTGGTTCTACTGCGGGACAGGGTACATTTGGTCTACATGACGGATGTGATGTCGTACTCGTACATTTCCATTTCACAGTTTCCGGCTCTGTCAGATGTAGTAGGCATGTTTCTGTGCATGTGTGGAGCCAGTTGTCTCCTCTGTTCTGCAGTGTCGGCTATGCACGTTGTTCCTCGTTGTCGTCAATGTGGGTGTGCTGTTCATGCTATGTGTGTGTGCTGCAGTGTGCCAAGGGGATCGGGCCCATGGACCTGGGTGATTGTGGGTGTGCAGTGTGCTACACCTTGTTGTGCATGTATGCCATTGTGCTCACTCCCCCGTCCCCCCAGTCCCTGTTCGTTGCACTCCTTGTTGATGTTGTGTCAGGTCCTCTTGAGCTGTGTCCGTACTCCCTACTCCTTGGACTGGCTCCACACTGATGACTGTGGCCTGGGTTTCCTTCAACTCCTCCAGTGGCGCTAGACTGCCACCTCCTGTTGCCATTGTTGCCTTCCTGTTGGCAGCGGGTTTGTGCCTGGTTTAGGTAGTCACGTCATGCCGACGCCTCTTGGCCTCCTGTATTGGCCTCCTGGGCACTCCGACTGTAATCCAGGTGGTCTGCTAGTGGGTCAGTTGCTGGTAGTGTTCTGTCACCTCCATGACGCTGGTCTTGTTTTCCTGCGGTCTGCACCCCATCTTCCTCTCCCTCTTCTCCTTGGCCTTCCCCGACCCTGTTGTTCCTTGCGGGTACTCTGTGGGGGTTGTGGGATTCGATCTGGCCCCTGTGCTGTGTCAGGTTGCATTCATGTTGCTACGCGATTTTGTTTTTGGTGTATGTTTTCTGTGGTTTTTATGGTGCATTGTTCCGCCAGACGTGTGGGATTTGCAGGCCTGTGGCGGGTTTTTGCTACTTTTTGTACCGCGGTTGGCCTCATTGCATGTTTTTTTACATTCACGTATCGCATTTAAGCAGCGTGGCTTTGATTTTCACGTGGAGATTTGGCGGGTTATCTGGTGACTATCGCATGCTACCGTCTTGTTGTGAATTCCACGTTGGCATGGGGTTATTTTCCCGCGATAGGCTGCGATATTGAAAGTTGCGTTACACTACTCTTGAGGTAGTTATCACACATTCTTGTGAATAAACCCCTAAGGTTTTCAATTGTAAAATCCCTGTCATCCTTGGACTGTGCATCTGCACAAACTACTTCATCTCTCAAGAGCTGTAATTCGATAAACTGCTTCTTTTCAGCCAAAGGTGGATATTTCCAAGAACTGCTGCTAAATAGCTTTAGCCTTAGTTAGCTGCAGTTTTCTTAACATTGCCTATCACCAAAAACTATCGCCCTTTTAGCAATATACTTACAATTTGTCACTACATGGTGATAGTAACAGCTAGCCGCAGTGAAAACTGCCGCTAACACTAGCGTCAAGGAAATAAAAATGTTGACGTTAGTGAGAGAAAAGTGACAAAAGGCCCATTAGAGCAATAAAAACGTAGTCAGCCCAATGTGACTTTTTTTTGCCTCTTGAGGCAAAGTAGCCTATAAGTCCACCTCCAATGGAAAATAGGAAATAAAACCAATAGAATGCAGAATGGAGCAGCCAGGCCAAGGGTAGCACAGATCAACAACCCCCCAAGCCCCCAACAGCCAGGATGACGGGCCAGAGTCCCAGGGGAAGTGGAAAGAAGATTCAGAGCTACAGTTATGAAACGAGGCGCATCGCTTGGAAAAACCAGTGATACTTCACTTTTTATAGCTCCCTCCTTGCAACACCATGGGAGCCAAAACCAAGGAAGCAGGGACCAATATTATTCACCTTATATGGAATAACCTTAAATGCGTTTTAACATAACCCACTCACGATTGTGATTTTACTGAAGGTTGAAAAAATCAACCTACTTTGACTCAAATACCTTATTTTGTTGAATATAACTGACATTTATGTCGAAACAAACACTTTAGTCACTTCAAGATGGCCGCCATTAACACTGATGGGCCAGTCCTCTTTCGCGCTCTAAACAATACAAATATCGGAAAACAAGCCCAACCAGGTTGATGCGGAAACGCTTGTCCCCTCAGCCGGTAATTTACCAGAGAAATCAGAGGTACATGTACAATATTAACAATGTAAATATGCCATTAATTAATATAAATTTGAGACCCAAATAACACAATACTTAGTTGTCCCATCACTTTTTAGACTTTGAAACGCTACAGTGTGGGCAAATACAAAAGAAATAAACGCTCATTAGACTAAACGGAGCGTATGTTACAAGTTAATGTGATCGACACCGTATTACATCGTATTACGAAGTTGATGTCGGCACGTTTACCCCGTTGGAATATCATTTTCGAGGGAGAACAGAGGTATGTTTAAAAGACCTGCTATATAAACCAGTTTACTTTCTATCATTATTTGGAGAAGTTAATAGTCCAACATTTGACTTTTTTCCTTTCTGTTTAGACTCTGAAGTGCCACCACGTAGTTATATGTGAAAGAAATAAACGATCTCGATATCAAATGGAATAAATATTTAAAAACCAGTACGATAAACATTGCGAATTTAAGGTACATTTTATTTAATATGAATCATTCAGTTAAGTAAGTTATGCACAGTACGCACAAAGTATAATTGTATTTATTTATTTATTTATTTTAATGTTTTATAGAGCGCGAACATGACCCATGAGGGTATCGGAGCGCTTTACATGGTTAACAAACGAAAACAGTAGAAAAACAGCAAAGGTTCAAAAACAAACAAATATAAAGGGGGGAGGGTTGAGGGGAGCAAGGGGGCAAAGGGGACACAGATGTGAGGTTACAGTTCAAGCTAGGGTTGGTGGAAACCCTGGCCCCCCGGGTTCTCGATGGTGTCCGGTTGTAGAGCTGTGGAAGAAGCAGTAGTCTTGGATTCAATCAGCAAGTCATAGTGGCTGAGAAGGGGTCTTAGCTCAGGGATTTGCCCATGAGGAAGGTTTTGGCCTCTTTCTTGAAGCGTGCTAGAGAGGGGATTCTTCTGATATCGAGCGGGAAGGAGCTCCAGATTCTTGGTGCTGCCCCGGAGAATGCCCTATTGTAGGTTCTTTTTTTACGAAAATGGGCGGGTCGGAGAAGGAGATTTTTGGTGGATCGGGAGTTCCTGTTTCCTCCAGATAGCACATGTTTCTGTGTAAAGTATGCAGGGGAGTTTGCGTATAAAGCCTTGTGTGTAATGCATGCCAATTTCAGCTGTATTCTGGCCTCTAGAGGGAGCCAGTTTAGAGCTTTCAGGTGTGGAGAGATGTGGTCGAATTTTCTGGTGCCAATGTGTAGTCTGGCTGGCACGTTGAGACAGGTTTTTAGAGGTGCCAAGGAGAGCTTGGGTAATCCTGTGAGGGTGGGACATCCAAATTCCAGTCTGGAGATGACTAGAGCTTGGACTGCCATTTTGAAATCCGGAATATCGATGAAGAGTTTTAGTTTCCAGAGGTAGTTCAGGTGGAATCTGGCTGCCTTGGCCATTGAATTAATGTGGTCTCGCATGTTCAGGTTGCAGTCTAGAAATATGCCCATTGACTTGGCGGAGTCCACAATGGTCGGTGGGCAATTTAAAGCTGTGATGGCCTTGATCCACACATGTATCTCCGGGTTGATTTTAGAGGGGGAGATCAGGAGAAATGCAGTTTTCTTAGCGTTGAGTTTTAGTTGGTTAGTAGCAAGCCGCTGGACAGTTAGTTTCAGGGTTTCGTTCAGGGCGAGGACCTCCTCGAGTAATGAGATATTGATGTTAATTTGGGTGTCATCCGCTTGCATGTGGTAGGAGATATTGGCGGAGCGAAGAACTTCAGTGAGAGGCTCTAAATAAAGGTTAAATAGAGTAGGGGACAGGGTTGAGCCTTGGGGGACTCCAACCATGACCGGGGTGGGAGCTGATAGGTTGCCGTCAGTGAGGAATCTCTGAGATCGGTTATGGAGGAAGGACCTGAACCATTCAAGGACAACGCCGTCCAAACCCATCCTGTGTTTAAGGCGTTCGAGTAGTTTTCATGATTGACCGTACCGAAGGCGGAAGATAGATCTAAGAGGATTAGGAGGCATTTATCTTTAATAGATACGCCGTATGTAGGTCCTGAATCAAGGTTGTTACAGTGTCACAGATCCTTATGAAATATATGTTCATACCACAGACTCAAGGTACTTTTTGACATTATGTCTACTTTTAGAGTTATGCTAGGTGACTAAAATCAAGTACCATGACAATAGACACAATATTAAAGTACCAGAGTATATATTGATGAAAACGAACAAATTCTTTTCACTATAGAATAACGACTGGGATAGTAATCTTCAGATATACTTAAAATAATAGCTTCCTTCCCAAAAAATATCCCTGGGCAAATAATCAATGTATGAATCTATATTGGTATGAAAATAAGGTATACTAAAGAGATTTGAAACATGACTTCAACTTAATGGATGATTTTACCCTTTTTTTTAAAAAAAAACGATCGAATGAATAATGTATGTATTGTTAATTGAGATGGTCTGATATCTTTACAGTATACCGATTGACATTAAAAATATGAGCGATCTCAATGTGACCAATAGCAAAGAATTAGAAGGAATCACTGCAAATGCCATATTAGTGATTAAAAAGTTCTTTAAGTCAGATTTAAAACTCGGAGTAATGTAGTATGTCTATATGATTTGACTGTGAATGTAATCGCACAGAATAGAGTAAAACATGCCAACCATTGGAATTCTAGCAGCAAAAAAGATGGTGATAAGATGTCAATAAATATACATGATTGTAGATGTCATGTTATGATAAAATGTAATTTTTTTAATGAAGTTTAGACAATTTTTATATATGGGTGTTAAAGTGAATTTGTTTAATGAACTGTATGGTAATTAATGTCTATTCCGTACTTTACTAGGGGTCAACTATTATCAATACATCTTAGTCCTGAAGATGGTCTCATCGACGCAAGCCTAGAGACCGAAACGTCGACATAAACACTTTTCCTTTTCAAATTAATTTTATACTTAGATTGTGAGAAAGTGTTGACAATTGGAATTGTGAAGGTTGAATTATTTAATTGTGGCCTTCTTTTTTCATTGTATGTATTATTTTGAATACCCTTTGTGAAATTTCAAAGATAAAATTTGATTATTTTTACACCTGTTTTTGCTGCTTTTTTATACAAAATATACTGTATGTCTATTGAAGTTAAAATCAAATATAAAAAATTGCTGTTAATCTAATTTTGAGTAACTCATCAGGCCGGTAATTATTATACCCTGCTCACAACAAAGATACTAAATAACTGAATTAAACATTAACCCCTTGTGTGCCCCGCCCTTTCCCCGCCCTGTGCCGGGCGTTGAATTAGCGGGCGGGGTTCATGACGAGATAGTCTCGTCATGGGCACAGCGCAACCGCGCTCCATGACGAGACTATCTCGTCATGGGCACTGAAGGGGTTAAAATAAATCCCATGAAGGCACACATACCTGTTCTCCTAAAAATGACACTAGATCCACTAGAAAGGGGTCAGAGAAATTGCCCTAAAAGTTTCAACTTTTAGGGCAATTTCTCTGACCCCTTTCTTCTCGGAAGTAGCCGAAAAGCATGTCAATGCTCAATTGATGAGCTTCACAGAGACCCACAATTGGCTTTGTGAGACTCAATCTGGATTTCGGGCTCAGTATATTACAGTTTAAGCTTTACTGCTGGCCTCTCACTCTTTTGGATGGTGGCCAAACAGCCAAGTAAATAATGTTTCACCTTAGCACAGCGTTTGGCAGAGTATCCCATGACCTTCTGTTAGAATGGTCATGGAACTACAGTGGCATGGGCACAACTCTGAGGTAGCTTGCTTCCTTCTTCCAAAACCGCACCTTTCAGGTAGTTCATAGTCCTTTCTCGTGTGAAGTGCTATCTCTGCCTCAGGGGGAGCCTCAGGGTTCTGCAGATTGTTCAATCTGTATATGCGCCCCCTAGCAGATGTAATTGAGTGACACAATGCTACCATTGTGCATAGACCGAAGACACACAGCTCATTACTACTCTATCTCAGGATGAGGCAGAGGCTGAAACCCAATTTACTTTCGGAATGGATGAACAAGAGCTGCCTCAAGCTCAATGCCAGTAAAACAGATTTTCTTATTCTTGGAAGCAACCCTCTGTTTGGTCTTTCACCTGGTGGCCAGAAGCATTAGGTCCTACATTAGCCCAAAAGCCAAAAATGAAGAACCTAGGAATATGGTTTGACCCAAATTTAACATTTGACAGTCAAATAGCTTGCTGAGCTGAGAAATACTTCTGCATTCTCAAAACTCTGACAACGATCTTTGGCCTTCTCCCTGTAGCAGCCAGGGAAACAACAGTTCAGGCTCTTGTCCTGTCTAGACTGGACTATTGCAATATACTCTACATTCTCGCTATGCAGGGTAGTTTAAAGAAAGTTTCAGAGAGTATAAAATGCAGCAGCACACTTGTTGTTGAACTTTCTGAGACGGAAGCCATCCTGCTCTACCCATGCCAAACTGCACTGGCTGTCGCTGAGCAAAAAAATATCCTTTAAAGTCATGTGCCTATGCCATAAAATGTTAAATACCAAAGGTCCCCGTTATCTCTTCCCTCTGGTGAGACCTTTTTAGACTCAGGTGGACTGGCACTACACTTCCTGTGGTCCACATCATGAAAAGAACACGAATAGGTGGCTGTTCTTTAAGCTTTTAAGCCCCTAAGATACGGAACACCCTGACCCTTCATCTGAGACAAGAACTCTCAGAAACAACCTTCCAGAAGAATCTCAAACCATGGTTGTTTAGACTGATCTAAAGCTTCATTGCTAGAGAATGTCACACTTGCTGGGCCCATCTGATATGTTTAACTTAGTCTCTTAGCTATACATTTTTTCCCATTTCAGGTAGTGAATTTCTGCTCTCTATTAGGCTCTTGAAGGGCAATCCTAGCGAGGCGACGATCCAGATGGAGTAATCATGCACTTTATAAAAAACAATATTATGATTATAAACTGGTACCACCGTAGTCAATAACACAATTCAATTCCACATATTTCTAGGGTGCACCCCCGATCACACGGCTATCAGGAATTTGTACATACAGGAATTTAAAATATTTTTCACCAGCACCATGGGCCAAAGCCACACGGGTAAAACCAATGTCAAAGACCATTGGAAGACCCTCTCTCGTACAGCCTAGAGTCCTTCTCAGTCATCACCTCTGAGCAAGTTCTGCCCTTGTTAGCGCATACAAACTCGGGCTCCCGTTAGATCTGGCCCCTCCTTTCATAATCGCAGATCTTGCGCCAGCCCTCTCCCATTCGATCATGGAAATCTGTAACATATCAATAGCCATGGCCACGTTTCCTTCTTAGTGGAAGAAGGTGAAAATTAAGCCATTGCTGAAGAAAGCATTAGCCGATCCTTCAGATTCACATAATTATAGACCCATTTTTCTCCTCCCATGCTGCTCTAAAATTATGTAGACTTTGATTAATAAACAGCTCTCATCCTATTTGGAACAAAACAACCTACTTGATCCTTCTCAGTCAGGTTTCCGTGCGGGTTACAGGACTGAGTTTGCACTGACTGAAGTGACAGACACGATAAGGCTGGCACTGGACAAAGGGACTCCTGTGATGTCAGTTCTTCTTGATCTGTCGGCAGCATTTGACACCATCTCTCATAGAATCCTTCTGGACAAATTACGAAAGATTTGTGTCAGAGGAATGGCCTTAAACTGGCTACAAAGCTTTCCGACCGACAGATCGCAATGTGTACAACTGGACACATTTGTGTCACAGACCACGGTAGTGGACAAGGGGGTCCCTCAGGGATCCATTTTAAGCCCCACCTTGTTCAATATCTATGTGTCTTTGCTGGCCACTATTATTAGATCATGTGGGTTTGATACGATCTCGTATGCGGATGATACACAAGTGATAGTCCCCATAGAGTCGGACCCCGCCTTGACCAGAGTAAAGTTTAAGAACTGTATGTTACAAATAGCCACATGGATGAGTAAGAACTTCCTACAGCTAAACTCCAATAAAACGGAGATTTTCCTGTTCGGGAATGCAGAGGAGTTATGGGCCCCTGATTGGTAGCCTGTAGAACTAGGGGAAGCTCCTACACCAAAGAAGTTGACGAAGAACATTGGCATCATAATCGATGACAAACTTTCCATGGAGGAGCGTGTAAAAACTATCTTGGGCACCTGCTTTGGCATGATGCTAATGCTGAGAAAAATCTTCCCTTGGATTCCCCTTTCGGCTAGAAAATCCCTGATACAGGCGTTGCTAGTCAATAGGCTAGACTATGGAAATTCGCTACTGGTAGGTATTAGGGAAGATTTATTGTCTAGGTTGCAAGTTGTCCAAAATACAGCAGCCCGGCTTGCCCTGTACTAACCTGCACAAACCCCGTCATCACTCCTTCTGCGACAACTGCACTGGCTCCCCATCAGGAAAAGAGCAGTCTTTAAGCTCTTGGGCTTAGTGTTTAAAACACTTCAGGGGATGGGCCCTGTCTATCTAAGGAAGAAATTTAAACCTTATATTCCTGTGTGCCAACTGAGATCAAGCAGCCGACAGTTGCTCTGCACCCGGAGAATAAGGAGAGCCAAAATGGGCGGTCATTCATTCTCTCACCTAGCCCCCGCCCACTGGAATTTACTGCCAGATGATATCCAAGCCGGCAACAATCTAGCACAGTTTAAGAACCTTGGCTCTTCTAATCAGCACTTCTCAATATGTTGCCTGCTACACAGGCGCCGAGAGATCCCCTCTGGGATGATTCGCAGCGCTGTACAAATATTAATAATACAAATAATAATAATAAGACAGACAAGTAAAACAGCAGTACTGTGCGATGCAACTATCAGCCAGCTGCTCTCATACAGCACACTCTCCCACACTCACACATCACCGGAACATGGTGCCAAGGATATCTGCAAACCTGTATGAAGCACCCTGGCAAACACACGCATGCAGCACCGAAACATTCCAAATATCAACATTCCAGTTGATAATAGAAATGCAGACCCCTTGACACAATCCCTCCCTACTCTGCCCATGGGTCAAAAGAACTCTCACTCCACACTAGACCAGTTTAAGGCTGGAATCATACTTAGGGGGTGATTACAATGTTGTTCGGAAAAGCTCTGAATGGGCTCCGGTATTGCAGAGTCCGAATTGGAACCCTTGTTTCTGAACAAATCGTACACATTTTCCAATGACCAATTACGATGCCCAGAGACCATTCAGTTCCAAAAGGCATTTAGACAACCAGAGTCTTTGGGAGCTGAATCATACAACTCTTTGGACATGGTTTCTGAACGAGCGATTACGATGACCGATTTGGACAGCTGTTCTGATTCATTCTGCCTGACACAAAACGGCTGTCAGAATCTGTCTTTGGGTGCCCATTTCAGGCCCACCTTCACCTGGAGCCATCCGATTATGGCCAGTGGGGACCCCTTTTCCCAACCATGCACAATGTGGCAGGCACCATGGGGTTCCCGCCACGGGGTGCAAGGTTTTCCCCATCCACCCCTTTTTTCAATGGGAGCCTGTGTTCTCGTTCGGAACACATGCTCT
Source organism: Triturus cristatus (assembly GCF_964204655.1). Lineage (NCBI taxonomy): Eukaryota > Metazoa > Chordata > Amphibia > Caudata > Salamandridae > Triturus > Triturus cristatus. The sequence goes on from NC_140585.1 coordinate 165,871,625, forward strand.
CATTGAAGTCAATGGGAATCTGACTGAATCGTATCCGGAAGCATCCTTATGCATCATAATCAGTCAGTCGTAGTCTCAGAACCCAATTCGTTCAGAACCAATTCCAAAACTGATTCTGTCAGAAGAGTTTCCTAACAAGATCGTAATCTGTCCCTTAATCAGGTGCTTGGGAAGAAAGCTGAAGTCACTCTCAGGGTAACAAGGCAACAGTTGACAAATGGGAGGAGGTTCACCCACTTAATGCTGAGCAGAAATGTTTAGGGGCTCTCCCAGTTGAATCAAGGGGTCCCTCAATTCGCCTTAGCCCAGTTATACAAAGCACCATAGGTTCACACATTCTTGACCTGCTACCTATCGCTCTCGGAAGAGTTCCTCAGCCCAGTGATTAGTTCTCATCACCCAGGCCCATTCCAGGCAATACTACCTGCCAACATTAAGTCATTGGGCTGGATGTGGAGAGGGCAGTTGAGGACAAGACAGAACACTCAGTGAATGGAGTTGCAGCTGTCCCTGCACCCCACGGTAAGTGACACAACATCTGGTGAACATTAATCCGAGTTGCAACAGACAATCTAGTTGCAATTAACCGAGAATCGGGTTCTCCCTACCTCCCTGGAAATGAGGCACAACATCTGGTTTGTGATGCTCTGAGTTGCACCAGACAATCTAGTCACAACTTTACCCACAGTCGGGTTCCCCGCACCTCCTTGGAATGAGGCACAATCTCTGATGGGCAATGAGATGAGACGCACCAGACAATCCCGTTGCAAGCAACTCACAGTCGGGTTCACCATACCTTCCCAGAGTGAGGTACAATGCCTGATGAGGGATGATACGAGTCGCACCAGACAATCCAGTTATGATCAACCCACAGTCGGGTTCTCCATACCACCCTGGAATGAGGCACAATGTCTGATGTGCGATGATACGACAGACAATCCAGTCCCACACACACAATTGCAAATTCAGTAGTACTAGATGAAGTAGAATGAGGCACTACTTCATATTCACCCTTCGACCGAGGGTCACAACTTGTGAATTGGAAACTGCACACAATAAGCATGCAGTCAGTGTGCAGCATGAGAGAGATGCAGCACAGACCATGAAGCAGGCCAAGCTGAGTCCCGCTACCAGTGAATCCGCTCAGGTAGTCAGTCCAGGTCAGCCACTATTCAGGTTGGGTATACCGTGCCCTCCAATGGCAGTCTCCTCATTGTGCAAAACAGATTCTTCTGGCAGGGTCCACCACACAGTCCAGAATCTCTGGTCCCACTTGCTGAAGTATGGCACCAGTAGTTATACTGTTGTGTGCCTTTGGAGTCAGGGTGGTTCAGAGGTTTCTCCTTAGATCCACAGATGTCTCTCCTAAATTTCTGTCCTGTCTGACATGAAGTCTTGGAATGCAGATCTTGATCTTTTGTGGGGCCATGATCTGGCTTCCCAGATGCCGAGTGTCAAAACCTCTCTGCACAAACTTCCCAGCCAATTCCTCAAATGGATGGTCTGTTGTTCCAGTTGCTGGGACATTTTACCTCCCTATTCTTCCTGACCCAGAGCTCACCAACATGCGGACCCATGACATTTATAGAGGAGACAGCATGCCTGTACAAAACAAAATCTACAGGTTGTCAGACAAAGTGAGAGGCAGCATCAAAGATGAGGTGTCTAACATGCTAGACCTCAGGGTGATTAAGCCCTCAACTAATCCCTAGCCAAGCCCAGTGGTCTTGGTACCAAAGGATTCTCCACCCTGAGGCACCCCAAAAGTGTGGTTCTGTGTGGATTACAGGGAACTCAGCTCAGTCAACAAGACTGATGCACACCGAGTACCCTGAGTTGATGAGCTCATTCTGTCAAATTCTTCCGTTCCTTTGATTTGATTGCCCTAATGGAGGATGGTGAGGAGAGGTCATCATTCTCTACCCTAGAGAGGTATTTCCAATTCTGGATGATGTCCTTCTGATTAAAGAATGTCTCTGTCACCTTACGGAGTTTGGCCAACCCTGTCCTGGCTGGGTTGCAGGAATTCTGTGCTGCTTACTTTGACGATACAGCAGTCTTTCTCTCCAGGTGTGAAGGCCACCTGTCTGTTAGGTTTGAAAATCCCAACCCTGCAACTCACTCGTTTCATGTTATATTTGGTTAGCAGTGTGTGGCTAAATGTACGCCATTTGTATTCATGTTGTGCAACCCACTGAGTCATCCCCATAAAGTGCAACGCTTCAGTTAGCGAGTGTGTTCCATTTTATATTTTATTTCGTAATCCCTATTAGACTGCTTAGGCTGTGCCCAAACTATTGCAAGTATTGCTTGTCTCAACACTGTTCTTCATTATTATTTTCTCTCTTGTTCAAGGCTGCTTCCAGGCTCACTAATGAATAGGCCATACTGCCCTCGCATACCTACCCGAGTGTGTAGTTTCTGCTCCCACGTTAGGAGACGCTGAGACCCAGCGCCGTAGCCTTGAATCGCAGATAACATGTAGCCATCTGGCAGTTGGTAGCTCATCCTACTGTGCATCTTTGTTCATGTTCGACCCAGGCCTGTAGTTTTCCATTGTAAGTGTGTGGTTGGAGGCTTCTCTGGAGGAATGATTACTCACTGTAGACTGTTGGGGGGTCAGTCCGTCGGCAGACATCTTGGTCACAAACTGGACACCCCTCATAGAGAGGTCAGAGCTCTGCATGGTGAAGTCTCAGCATGCAGGGACCCTTGGTGTCAGTTGAAGTGCCTCCTCTGCTAATCCCCTGAGATGCTTATTATTTTAAATGAAAAGCATCCTTGTGATGCACATATAGATTAGCAGGGTTATGGATATGCAGATAGCCTTGTCTCCCCATGAATGAAGATAGAATGACATATGTACATTTTGCTAAAAGAGTTTGTACTCAGTGTGTGAGGCATCACGGTAATGTTGTGTGAAGCTAGATGTGTTAAGAAAGTAGTTTTATAGAAACAAATCCAACATTGTCATGCACTCAAATATGTAAAAAAGGTCACAGTAATAATGTTATTGTGCCAAAAAAGAGGACAATGTAAGAAAATAAGCAGCTTTGTTACATGGGCCTAATTCCGGCACATAACAAAGTACTAGACCGACTCCCGGCAAGATTTCTCAATCCAGGCGGTTGTGGCAGGTTGCTACTGCTCACATTGAGAAAGCTGTCACTCACAGTAATAAAGCTGCCGCTCAAGTGAGAATCTACTCAAGTGGCTGAAAGAAGCAGCGCCCTCTTGCACACCATTTGGTGAGGTTTGCACTGATTTTACAGCACAGGACGAGCTCCTGGCACTAGAAGCCAGCACGAGCAGTGTGACGTACCACAACTCCACTGCTTGCGGAACTCGACAGAATCTCACAGTGTTTAGCTCTGTGGAGTGAAACTCCACAACTTCTGCCTTCCCCTACTTAGGGGCCTATTAGGATGGCGGGAGCGGTGCTGGGACTGGCCGCCAGGGATCACTGACATAATATCGAGAAGGAGAATATCGCATTACCAAAATATAGAAGAAAAAATATAGAATGCCAAAATATCGAATGCCTATCTCCAAACAGGTAAGTACTAAAATATCGAATCAAAATATCGTTGTAAAAAATATAGTTAGTCAAAATATCGAATTTTTTAAATGTCTTAAAAGTAATGTAAAATTAATGAAATAATACATATAATTAACTGAAACACACTTAAAAAACTTAAATAACTTTAACATTAATAAATAATTAATGTAAGTAAAAAAAAAAATTAATACATATATTAACGTCATATTAATTACAAATATTCAATATTTTTTGTGTAGGATAGCGGGCGGGTAAAATTTACTATTACCACTCCAGTAAGTGCAATAGTAGGGAAAGCATTGGATAGCGGGAGGGTAAAAATTACTATTTCCACTCCAGACAGTGCAACTGTAGGGAAAGCGTTGTATAGCAGGAGGGTAAAAATTACTATTCCCACTCAAGAGAGTGCAATAATAGGGAAAGCATTGGATAGCGTAGGGGTAAAAATTACTATTCCCATTCCCAAGAGTGCAACAGTAGGGAAAGCATTGGATAGCGGGAGGGTAAAATTTACTATTCCCACTCCAGTGAGTTAAACAGTAGGGAAAGCGTTGGATAGCGTAGGGGTAAAAATTACTATTCCCACTCCAAAGAGTGCAACAGTTGGGAACGCGTTGGATAGCGTAGGGGTAAAAATTACTATTCCCACTCCAGAGAGTGCAACAGTAGGGAAAGCGTTGGATAGCGGGAGGGTAAAATTTACTATTCCCACTCCAGTGAGTGCAACTGTAGGGAAAACGTTGGATATCTTAGGGGTAAAAATTACTATTCCCACTCCAAAGAGCGCAACAGTAGGGAAAACGTTGGATAGCGTAGGGGTAAAAATTATTATTACCACTCCAGTGAGTGCAATAGTAGGGAAAGCGTTGGATAGCGGTGGGGTAAAAATTACTATTCCCACTCCAGTGAGTGCAATAGTAGAGAAAGCGTTGGATAGCGTAAGGGTAAAAATGACTATTCCCACTCCAAAGAGTGCAACAGTAGGGAAAGCGTTGGATAGCGTAGGGGTAAAAATTACTATTCCCACTCCAATGAGTGCAACAGTAGGGAAAGCGTTGGATAGCGTAGGGGTAAGAATTATTATTCCCACTCCAGTGAGTGCAATAGTAGGGAAAGCGTTGGATACCGTAGGGGTAAAAATTACTATTCCCACTCCAGTGAGTGCAATAGTAGGGAAAATAATATTTTAATATTTTATTAAAAATAAATTAATTATTAACACCAAAAAAAAGTATTACATTTAATTACCAATTACACACTATTTAATAATTAATTATTTATAAATACAATTTTTTTAATTAATTGCCTATTAATAATTAATTAACAACCAATTAATTTTCAATACAAAAAATTAAAAAATACAATGAATACCAATTAATAATTAATTAATAATAATTTAATTATCAATATACAAAAATTATTTATATAATTAATTATTTACAATTAACTTACTTCCCACCATATTCCCCTATAAACCCACAACCCGCTACAAATAATGATTTAATACAGTTAACATAATTATCAATTAAACAATTAATACAAATTAATTACCAATTAATACCAATTATTTAACAATTAATAATTAATCATCAACCATTTAATTTTCAATACCAATTAATAATTACCTCATAATAATTACATTACTTCCCACCCTATTCCCCTATAAACCCATAACCCGCTACAGTAGTAAAACGCCAAATTACATTAAAAATAATTAATAATTCCTAAAAATTATTATTTTATGTACTATAATTAAATGACTTCCCACCCTAATCCCGTATAAACCCACAACCCGCTAAGGAATTAAATTACACAAAAATTAAATAACATAAAATTCATTACTTTAAAAATATTCAAACATACATTCCAAAATTAATACATACTTTTAACACATATACTAACACTTAAAACAGTATAAAAAAAATCGATATTTTTAACAACTATATTATGACTGTCGATATTACTTACTTCGATATTATTATATCGATATTTCTTACCTGATTTTCGATATTCTTTACCACTATATTTTGGCAATTCGATATTCTGTCCATTCTATATTAAAAACTCGATATTCTGTCCAGTCGATATTTTTAATTCGATATTATGTCTGTTTACCGGCCGCCAGTGGTGCGGCGGTCCCGCACCGGCAATTAGTGGCATCCCCATTCACAACATTGTGGCAGGGGGTGCTCACAGCACCGCCTGCCAAAATGCTGTGGATGCACCTTGTACAGTTGCATGCACAACGTGGCAGTCACAGCACGGTGCCAGCCACGTTGTGCCTGCAAGTGCGGGGGGAACCATAGGTACCCCCATGTGCATCCCCACCCCCCAACACCCTGCTGGCCCACAACAGGCCCCCCAGTCAGGAACTGCATGCCTTTCCATGGCGGCAACGTCGCCATGGAAAGGCACTTTCCCACCTGCATTGTAATATGGATGGCAGTGTCTTGCAGACACCATCACCATATACTACCCCTTTTCTGCCCGGTTGACTCGTCGACCGGCGGAAAACTGGCGGACGGTCTTTCCGTCCGCCAGGGTCCCCCCCTGGCAGGGAAAATGGGATGTGGGTGGTGGGAAATATCGGGCGGATTTCCAACGCCATGTGGGTGGTTGCGATCCGCCCGACATACTAATAGACCCCGTTGGTGACAAGTGCATGAAAAAAACTATGCCAAGTGGAGCGCGAAGTGAGCAAAACTCTGTGAACTCCGGAGGAGGAGCAGAGTTTACCTTCCACCACATATAAAAGTTATGTCGTAAATGGTGACTTTCTCATTGGTGAAGCACTAATTCTGAGAGGAATCAATTAAGTATGTGGTAAGACTGCTTATTTTAATTTGCCACATCATTGAGTTGGATCTTGTTACCTTGCTTTAGTGTTTCCTACATTTCATCATAAGAGTGTAATAGATGATACAGTTAGTTTGAAGATATGACACATGGATTTGGACAGATCATAACAGATAGAGCCCTAACCTAAATTAACTCTGGACTCATTAAAATGTCGGCGATCATTATGCAAAACTGCATAGCACTAGATATCCTTTGTGTGTTGGTAGGCAGTGTTTGCAAGGTATTGAAGGTGAAAGTGTGCTGCACCTTCATACCAGATTACAGTAGGGTTATTAATGTGTATGTACAGAGCCTTACTAATAAGTCTCCTGAAGCCCAAGAGTTAGAAGACCATGGTGTGTGGTAAATAGTAGGTTCCTGGGTTAGAGAAACAGAGAATGTTTTTTAAAAGGTTGGTATTGAACTGAGCCCTTTCTGCAGGGTCATCCCCAGACTTTTTGCCTTCACGCCTCCATTTTAGCTGAATTAATTTTTGTTGGCTTTAGGTGTTTGTGCTCTTTCCTTGAAACATGGTAACATTGACTTATACCCAATATACATATTTAATTTACTTGTAAGTCCCTAATAACGTGGATCTACATATGTTCAGCCTGTAAAATAAATTCTACACGTGGGCCTGCAGCACTAATTGTGCCACCAAATTAAATAGCCTGGTAAACATGTAGCATCCTCAGGCCTGCCATTTCAGAGCCTACGTGTGCAGTTTAAACTGCCATTTCGAGTTGGCAGAAAAAACATTTTGCCAGGCTTAAACCTTCATTTTACATATGTAGGTCACCCCTAGCGTAGGCCCTGGATAGCCCAGAGGGCTGGGTACAATGCATTTAAAAAGTAAGACCTGTACTTTTAAGTTTTACATGTCCTGGTAGTGAAAAATTCTAATATTCGTTTTTCACTACTGCAAGGCCTCTTTCTCATAGGATAACATCGGAGTTGCCTTATTATATTTTATAAGTGTAATTTCCAAATGAGAAGATATAACCAGTTCATGCTTGGTGTCTCTGGAATCACAATTTGAAATCCTAACGTATGTTGTAGTCGGATTTTAAATTGCAATTTTGAAAATGGCACTTTCAGTAAGTTGGCATTTTCTTGCCTTAGCCATTTGATGCCTGCAACCTGTGTCTGGGTAACATGACTGGGTGAGGGTGACATTTGGGCTTTGTGTATTCCTCCCAGACAGCCACACTTAATAGGGAGTTTAGGTGTGCTTGGATGGGCCATCGCTGGCAAGATAGGAGGGCAGCTGTGGACAACTAAACTTACACTTGAACAGGCTGTGTCCTGTCTGAACATACCCCTTATAGTTAGTCTGGAGCCAGGGCAGGGAAGGCAGGGCATCTGTGTATGTCAAAGGCATGTCTCTAGAAGCTTCTCTCTACTTCAAAGGCACAACTGTGTATAAAGGAAGGACCACAGACACCAACTCTTTACTACACTACCAAACCTGTGGCTACTCTGCCAGGAAGAATGGCTGCTGTGCTGCTACAGGGACTGCCCCATTGCTGCCCTGCTGCTCTGAAGGAATTGCTGTCCTGCTGTGCTGATCTGCTGCCCACTGGCCCGGGGAGGAAGAACTGAACCTGAAACGTAATCTTTCTCCCAGGAAACCACAGTAACTCAAAGGGCAAGCCTGCTGGCCTTCGGATCTGTGCTCTAAGTGACATCAATTCTCCCTAATAGCTCCTGGACCTGTCTTCATCGACTTCCTGAACCCAAGAGGTGCATCTCAGGTCCTGGACTCTTGGTGCGGCTCCCCAAGTTCTTGAAATCAACATTTTGGGCTCTTCACAACAAGTAACTGGCCAGTTTGCCCTGGAACCGCATAACTTGCTCATCTGTTCATTCATCAGCAGTGACAGTCGACGAGGGACCCTCTGCGTGAAGCTTTGGCCCATCCACAGCACCCTGCCACCACTTCTTCCCATGCTGACTGCAGCCTGTGACAATTTCCTTGCTCCTCAAGACCCTCTCCAATGTGAACAGGACTCTTGGCACAAAACTTGAGAAGGTAAAACTTCAGCTGGACTAATCTGGGACTGTATCCAACTCAAGCTTCATCGCGGCTGGCCTGAACTTTTGAATTTGACCTGGTTCAGAGCAAACAGAAAGCCATGGTTGGTGCCTTGTCCGTTGCAGGTGCTATTTTACAGATTATTCTTTAAAAATGTATAACTCCAGTTTGTTCTCCTGATTGAATATTTGCTGTTTTGGTCTTGTTTTATGTTTTTAATTAAGCGCTTTTTTCCAACCTGGTGTGGGACATTGTTGTGTAGTGTTGTCACCGTTTTACTGTTTGAAGTGTTGCACAAATACGTTACACTAATTTAAGCCTGGGGTATGAGCACAGGTTAATTTGGGGTTTGCTTGTGCCTTACCCTGACTGTCAACCAGTAACCCAAATTCTAACAGTTGGTGAGTCTATTGATAATCTGTGAGGGGGAACATTGAGACTTATTTTAACCCCTTTAATAATGATTTATGCAATTGTCTTGTTTCTCTTGTGCTCATTTTCTGGGTTATTGTTTAACAATTATAGGTTTAAGGATGAAAACAATTTTGAGCATGAAAGAGAGAAGAAGAAATTGAAATCGTGTTATAAGGTGTTGGAGGAGTCAACCAGAAAGAAACAGTCAACCAAAAAGAAACAGAAAGTGAACTAAGAATTCCTGATTAGTTTAGCTTTTATCAATCATGTGTTTTTAGTAATTATAGAATAATCACAGGGGGATTTGTGAGAGATTTTTTACAACCGTATATATTTTTGCATTATTAACAACGTGCAGAATGCATTTTTACACTTGATTTTATACACTGGTGAAGTGCTATTTTTTTAGAACAAAGTTTCTATGATGTCTAGAAGTGTGGTTTTATGATATATGTTATATAGGCCACGTTTTAATGTGTTCGCCATCTTGCTTAAAATGGAAGTCATCTCTGTCACTCATCATGCTTTTTCCCCCTGTCGATCCTTTTCTCCTTGCAAACTCTGCCTCTCCTTGCAAACTCTGCTACACGCAATGAAGCTGAATTGTAATAATTGTTTATGTAGTGGGTTAGTAGTGCTAGGATGTTAAGGCAATGTGATGTTTGTATTTCATGTGTTCTGATTTGCTTTCTATAATTTCATATGTGAAAGCAATGCACACTCAATTTTGAGGGTGAGACAGAAAATTTTGAGGGTGAGACAGAAAACTGTCCATTTCTTTTTAGGTCTCGCCTAGCGTCGCAGAGCGAATGCATTGCTTGCTTTACAAGGCATGCATAATGTGGAAGCTCCACCCACTTTCCATTGGCTTGTGTCTTAAATGCTGCATTCCGATAGGTTGTAGGTGTATTAGTCCCTCCTTATGAGAGCAATGTCATCATTTGTGTCCTTCCATGGATACTGCACAGACTACTTTTGTCCTCCGGCCCAGACCAATCTGCATTCTCGCATGCTGCGGAGGAAGCAACCACAAACATAACGTTAAATGGGGAGGTATATAAAGTCTATATTTAAAAAAATTACTTACTAAGGGTGGCCAGCCCATACTAGATATCTGTAAGTACTATGCTAGTGGTAGCTTCCCTTCAACATTACTTACTCCTTCTTCTTAAAAAAAACATCTGGACATGGAAAAATACCAGCATTACAGCAATTTCAGGGCAGGTGCACTACGGGTATGCAAATTAAACAAATTACTGCCCCGCCAGGCTGGTTGTACTGTACTGCTGGCAAAACATGAGGGACTGCAAAACCTACAGAAAGAACTATGAAGGAGGTGAACTTTAGTGTAATTAGAAATTTAAACGTCTGATTCCCTTAAGAGCAATGCTAATTTGGCATACTGGAGAAAGGAAACTAAGAGCACAGTTATGGACAGCTGCTTCCGGTAGGAAACAACTCAGGGAGCTCGTCACTTCCTTCCTCTGATAAGAACCAGCAAGGCAGCAACCTAATCTGCTTAAAAAAGCATGCGAGGTGCTTCTGGTTAAATATCCAAATGTGATGATGGGATATGCAGGGTACGGGGTCACATGCAAGCTATTGTAAATAAGCATTAAAACTGCAATAGGTATTGCATTTGTTGGACTTGGAGTTATTGGCATTATCAATGTCAATGTGTTTTACCCAGCCATGTTGTGGGACCTCTTTCGGCCACATAGGGTATAGCACCCTGCAGCATGGCTCGATAAAAACATTGGTATCGATAATGCCAATAACTCCGACGCTGGGGTTTTCCTGCGTTCACCCCGCATAACATGTGGTTTCACCTTCTCCCTCTGTCTGCAGGAAATGGCAGGACAGTGAGATGCAGGATGAATGACAAGAGGTCGGCTCCTGAGAGGCCCTGACAAAAATAACTGCCTTTGGAGACACTGTTAATAACTGCGTTCCTCTGCACTGTCTTCACAGGCACACTGTATTTTCTTAAATATCAATGCTTACGTAATTTTCGTAAGTAAAATAGTACGTAATTTCCATAACGTTGAGATGTTACATAGCTTCATGCCTGTAGCGAAACCATTGGATTGCTCTGTATTTTAATTGCATTTAAATAGCACAAAAGTACCCCAGGGAGGTGTTAATGTGCTTTACGGCAATTAACAGGATTAGTGGTTAGTACAGTGAAATTATTGGTTATTAAGTTTAGTATTGTGTGTTCAGATAAAACACAATGCATTTTTTTCAATTTCTTTGTGATAAATTAAACTAACTGATCAGGTATTGCAGTCTTTATTAAGTGCACTGGCGGGGTGCTCCGATATTTGAGCAGCTGGCACCAAATACCTACCATTACATTAAGAGTGGGAATGTAATCCTGTAAATCATCGCCTTTCTCTTGCATGAACATTAATGTACTAGGACCTTTAAGGCATGCATTGCTGTTAGTCCCGAGGCAGGTTAGGACTCCCATAATGCAACGGGGAGCATAAAGGTGTGCATCACTCTGTGAATGAGGAGTGTGTGTTGATGTGTACTTCAACATGCTTTCATTCACCACAAGTACGAAGTTGTGTAGGGGCGGATGCATGTGCACAATTATCCTCAGTATACGTTTTGTGCAAGAAATAATTTATTTTGTGAATTTGCACTAGTTTCAAGTGCACGTTCTTTTTCAATTTACACAAGTTTAAATCATGAAAAAAGCTTTCTAAATCACCTTCAAACTTTCTACTACTTTATACATAAGATATTGCTAATTACCTTGAAGATCCTCTACCTTATGAAGTACATTGGCTTACAAAAGCTTCCTAAAGCACAAAGCGAGGTACTACAGCCCCTATATAAAAAAAATCAAGTGTATTGACAGATCACAGTCTCTTTAGTAATATCCAGCCACTAAATAATTTTCAAGATGTATGACAGATTTTGAAATTGACAGAATCTCATGTCAGATGACTAGACAAACAGTGCTTCAACCTAGATTTAGATAAGTGGGTAAATTGCTGACTGCTGACACAGCAGATATGAGTCTTTAATCTTTGTATTGTAGGATTCTGGGTGAACCATTTTTAAGTACATGCCCCTAATGTCATTGTCTTCTAAAACGGGGCACTTTATAATAGGCTGAACAGTAGCGTTAAGTGTCATATTAAACACACATTGCCAAATCTAATGTGTCTCTGCAGTGTTGCCTACTGTCTGTGTCCTGGGCTGACTTTAGCGCTGGTGGCGCCCAGTGCACAATGTTAGTTGGCGCCCCACAATGACCACTTCCACCAGTGATTCCCTCGCTATTGCCCTCAGAGCTCAACAAGCATTTGCAATGCAATAGGTCTCGTATTTGGGACAGTTTGTGCTATTGGCATTGTAAAAGACAATGCTTTTTATTTATTTGTTTTGAAAACCAGCAAGAGGTGCGTAAACACGCACTTTGTACTTATAGTCCTGGCTTACGAGAAGTAAGGCTGTCAGTAAAACAGGCGCAATTACTGCCAGCCTTGCTTCTCGTAAGCAAGGACTATAGGCACAAGGTGCTTGTTAACGCACCGCTTGCATGTTTTCAAAACACATAAATAAAAGGCATTGTCATTTACAATGCCAATAGTTCAAACTTGTGTAAATGCGAGAACGATTGCATTGCAAATGCTTGTTTCATTTTGCTTCTCACTTTGACATAGCACAATGTCTAATATTTGTATATTCTTTATAGCATTCAAGAGCCTCTGGGCATAAAGCTCTTTAACATTTCATTGATCCATAACACAGTTATTGAGGGGGCCCAATCTACTTACTTAATGAATTGTATTTCTGATTTTTTTGTAGTTTTAGGAGGTGCCTTAACACAGGCGAGAAAACAAAAGACACACAATTGATGGACGGAATGCAGAACAAATCAAACCATATACCCCCAGTCAAGAGATATGGGTTAAATCCATCATTCTTTTGCTCACCATGCCACCCCAGTTTAAACCTGGCCATATTCAAATCAGTCTTGACCCTGTACCTGATGAGAACAGTCCAGCCCGAACTGTAAAGCCAGGTCCTCCCTCGACCGGAAACAAGGATCCTAGGAACGGCCTCGCATTTCACCCCTTGTCAGCCAGGATAGCTTGAATCAAGTAGCACACCGAGCCCGGGACCCACGTCTGGGCATACCCGGCACACTAAGGACAAGAAAGTAAAAGACACACAATTAATGGATGGAAAGCAGAACAAATCAAAACATTCACCCCAGTCAAGAGAGCTTGGTTAAATCCATCATTCTTTTGCTCAACATGCCACTCCAGTTCAGACCTGGCCATATGCAAATCAGTCTTGACCCTGTGCCTCATGGGGACAGTCCAGCCCGAACTGCCAAGCCAGGTCCTCCTTGGACCGGAAAGAAGCATCCTAGGACTGGCCTTGGGGTTTCATCCGTCATCAGCCAGGATAGCTTGAATCCTGTGGCACAGTGAGCCCAGGACCCACGTCTGGGCATACCAGGCAGACTAAGGGTGAGAAAGCAAAAGACACATAATTGATGGACGGAATGCAGAACAAATCAAAACATTCACCCCCAGTCAAGAGATCTGGGTTAAATCCATCATTCGTTTGCTCACTATGCCACCCCAGTTCAGACCTGGACATATGTAAATCAGTCTTGACCCTATGCCTCATGGGAACAGTCCAGCCCGAACTGCCAAGCCAGGTCCTCCCTGGACCGAAAACATGCATCCTAGGACTGGCCTTGGGGTTTCATCCGTCATCAGCCAGGGTAGCTTGAATCCTGTGGCACAGTGAGCCCAGGACCCACGTCTGGGCAACACGGGCAGACTAAGGGTGAGAAAGCAAAAGACACATAATTGATGGACGGAATGCAGAACAAATCAAAACATTCACCCCCAGTCAAGAGATCTGGGTTAAATCCATCATTCGTTTGCTCACTATGCCACCCCAGTTCAGACCTGGCCAAATGTAAATCAGTCTTGACCCTGTGCCTCATGGGAACAGTCCAGCCCGAACTGCCAAGCCAGGTCCTCCTTGGACCGGAAACAAGCATCCTAGGACTGGCCTTGGGGTTTCATCCGTCATCAGCCAGGATAGCTTGAATCCTGTGGCACAGTGAGCCCAGGACCCACGTCTGGGCATACCAGGCAGACTAAGGGTGAGAAAGCAAAAGACACATAATTGATGGACGGAATGCAGAACAAATCAAAACATTCACCCCCAGTCAAGAGATCTGGGTTAAATCCATCATTTGTTTGCTCACTATGCCACCCCAGTTCAGACCTGGCCATATGTAAATCAGTCTTGACACTGTGCCTCATGGGAACAGTCCAGCCCGAACTGCCAAGCCAGGTCCTCCCTGGACCGAAAACATGCATCCTAGGACTGGCCTTGGGGTTTCATCCGTCATCAGCCAGGGTAGCTTGAATCCTGTGGCACAGTGAGCCCAGGACCCACGTCTGGGCAACACGGGCAGACTAAGGGTGAGAAAGCAAAAGACACATAATTGATGGACGGAATGCAGAACAAATCAAAAGATTCACCCCCAGTCAAGCGATCTGGGTTAAATCCATCATTCTTTTGATCACTATGCCACCCCAGTTAGACCTGGCCATATACAAATCAGTCTTGACCCTGTGCCTCATGAGAACAGTCCGGCCCGAACTGCCAAGCCAGGTCCTCCCTGGACCGAAAACAAGCATCCTAGGAACAACCTCGGGGTTTCACCCCTCATCAGCCAGGATAGCTTGAATCCAGTGGCACAGCGAGCCCGGGACCCACGTCTGGGCATACCCGGCGCTCTAAGGGCAAGAAAGCAAATGACACACAATTGATGGACAGGGTCACATTGCCTCATTAAACTGAGGTTCAACACCGCCATCGATCCAGTTAATATGGAAAGTCTGATTGACGTGCATTTTGGGGTGTACAAATTTTGGGGTACACTGTTTTGCTCCCACAACGCTCGCCAGCACTCTGCACCATTGGTGCCAAATACAGTTCCCTGCCCCCAGCAGTGGTCCTCTTCCTCTGGCAGTTGCCTCTTCCCCACCGGCATCTCCTGACACGCCACTCCAGGTAAGCCAGGCAGCCAGGCCAGAGCCTCAGCTGCTATCTTGGGTCTCTTGGACTGTGAGTTCCTCTTATTTTGAACTTCAATATCTGGCCAGGGTTGATTAGGGGTTATGTTGGACCATCTGGCATCATGGGGTATGCCCAAACGTAGGTCCCTTGCTTACTTTGCCACTGATTTCAAGGTAGCCTGGCGGATGATGGGTGTTACCCCGATACCGGTCCAAAGATGCTTGTTTCCGGTACAGGGAAGACCTGGCTTGGCAGTTTGGGCTGGATTGTTCCCATGAGGCACAGGGCTAAGACTGATTTGCATATAGCTGGGTCTGAACTGGGGTGGTGAAGTGAGCTAAAGAAAGATGATGGATTCAACCCAGATCTGTGACTGGAGGTGAGTGTCTGAAAAGTGTTAGCACTCCGTCCATCATCTCCTTGTGTTTGCTTTGTTCACCATAGGTTGGTAGGGTATGCCCAGCCGTGGGTCCTTTGCTCACTTTGCCACTGGATTCAAGCAGCCTGGCTGATGAGGGATGCTACCCTGAAACTGATACCAGTATGCTTGTTTACGGTCCAGTGAAGACCTGTCTTGGCTGTTTGGGCGGGACTGTTCCCATGAGGCACAGGGTCAAGACTGAATTGCATATAGCTGGGTCTGATCTGGGGTGGTGAAGTGAGCTAAAGAACAATGATGGATTCAACCCAGATCTGTGACTGGAGGTGAGTGTCTGAAAAGTGTTAGCACTCCGGCCATCATCTCCTTGTGTTTGCTGTATCTTATTTGTTGATGCATGTGAGGAGTGGCCCTGACCTCTTGTCCAGGCCAGCACTCCCCAGCAGCTCAGGCCAGCAGTCGCTCCGGCTCCAGCTCGAAGCGCTCTCCAGCAGGAGTTCATGCCCGCATTGCTCCCCAGGTCACTCTCCCATTTTTCTTGCCTGCCTCTGCCGCTCTGTATTGTGCTTCCTCCCCTTCCTCCCAACTGTTACTTGCCTGGTCCCTGCGTTATTCCTTTTGCCCCACTGGTATTGTGATTGTGCACTTTGTTTTTTGTTTTCCCTGTACTTTTCCTGCCACTGCTCCCCTGCGACCCCGCCCCCCGACAGCCTCTGCCCCTGCCTCCCTACCCTGGTCCCGCCCCCCTCCCCTACTTATTGCTGACCGCTGCAGGGCAGCGCTGGTTTTGCCCTGACCTCTGGTCCAGGCCAGCATTTCCCAGCAGCTCAGGCCAGCAGTCGCTTCCGCTCCGGTTCAAAGTCCTCTACAGCAGGAGTTTGTGCCTGCAGCGCTCCCCAGGTCGCTCTCCCGTTTTTTCTTGCCTGCCTCTGCTGCTCTGGATTGTGCTTACTTCCCTTCCTCCCAACTGTTACTTGCCTGGTCCCTGCGTTATTCCTTTTGCCCCACTGTTATTGTGATTGTGCACTTTGTTTTTTGTTTTCCCTGTACTTTTCCCGCCACTGCCCCCTGCGGCCCCGCCCCCGACAGCCTCCACTCCCACCTCCCTACCCCGCCGAACACGTGCCCTTCCGGATTCACATCGATCCCAACACCACCCTCAGAGGAACCCCCGTGTACAGATCCCCCGGACCCCGGGCACAGTTCATTGACTACATCACAGATGCCGTCAGCCCACACGCCCTGGCCTCCACAGATTACAACCTCCTCGGCGACCTGAACTTCCTCCTCAAGAACACTAACGACAGCAACTCCATCACACTGCTGGACAACCTCGCCAACCTTGGCCTCAAACAGCTCGTCACGACACCCACCCACTCCGCCAGACACACGCTCGACCCCATCTTCTCCGCCAGCAGCCATGTCTCCGTCAGCCACACCACCTCACTCCACTGGACCGACCACCACTGCATCCACTTCTCCTTTATGAAAACCACCGCACACAACCACCAGCAAAGAACCCCCCAGCGCAGCTGGAACGAGGTCACCGAAGACCAGCTAATCACCACCATCGCCCGAGACCCACCAACTGACCACACTGACACCAACACAGCCGCCCGCAACCTCAGGCAATGGATCGATGACTGTGCCAACACTCTCGCCCCAATCAAGAAACCCTCAAACAGACGCACCGACAGAAGAGCCATTTGGTATACCGCCGACCTCCAGGAGTCCAAGCAGACCTGCCGAAGACTAGAGAGGAAATGGTGCCACGAACAAACACCGAACAACCATGCAGCCCTCAAGAACGCCAGCCGCAGACACCACCAATTCATCTAAACGGCCAAAATGACCTTCTTCAAGGAAGGCATCGACAACAACGCACACAACAGAAAAGAACTCTTCACCATCGTGAAGGAGCTCGCCAGCTCCAGCTCCAATGACATCCCGCCATCACAAGACCTCTGCGACTCTCTAGCAACCTTCTTCCACCACAAGATCGCAGACATCAACGAGAGCTTCAACTCCCAGACCTCCCCAACAGCCGCCGTCACCCCAGACGCACCACCCCCCAGTCACACCGGCCGCCTGATCTCCTGAATCCGAGTCAACGACAAAGACATTATCAAGACTGTGAATACCATCCACTCCGGCGCACCATCAGACCCCTGCCCCCATCACATCTTCAACAAAGCGAGCTCCATCATCGCCCCCCAACTCCTTAAGAACTTCAACAGCTCATTCAAGACCGCCACCTTCCCAGAAAGCTGGAAACACGCAGAGATCAATGCCCTACTCAAGAAACCGAAGGCAGACCCAAAGGACCTCAAGAACTTCCGGCCCATCTCCCTGCTCTGGTTCCCAGCGAAAGACCTCAAGAAGATCGTCAACAGACAACTGACCCAATTCCTCGATGAAAACAATACCTTGGACTCATCCCAATCCGGATTCCACAGCAACCACAGCACTGAAACTGCCCTCAGCGCCGCCACCGACGTCAGGGCCCTGCTGGACAATGGTGAAACCATGGCCCTCATCCTCCTGGACCTCTCAGTCGCCTTCGACACCGTCTGCCACCACATCCTCCGCACATGCCTCTACAACGCAGGGATCTGCGACAAAGCCCTGGACTGGATCACCTCCTTCCTCAACAACAGAATCCAAGAGGTCCGCCTCCCTCCATTCCAATCCGAAGCCACCAAGATCACCTGCGGCGTACCCCAAGGATCATCCCTCAGCCCGACCCTTTTGAATGTCTACATGACACCGCTCGCCAACATCGTCCGATCGCACAACCTCAGCTGATCCTATCCCTCACCAAAGACCCCGACACTGCCAAAACCAACTTCCACAAAGGGATGAAGGCTGTTGCTGGATGGATGAACAGCAGTCGGCTGAAACTGAACTCGGACAAGACGGAGGTCCTCATCCTCGGCTCCACCCCCTCCGCCTGGGATGACTCCTGGTGACCGGCCTCCCTGGGAACCACACCGACACCCACCGACCACACACGCAAGCTGGGCTTCATCCTGGACTCTTCTCTGTCAATGACCCAACAAGTCAACGCCGTCTCCTCCTCCTACTTTAACACCCTCTGTATGCTTTGCAAGATCTACAAATGGATCCCCACGGGAACCAGAAGAACGGTCACCCAGGCCCTCGTCACCATCAGGCTGGACTACGGCAACGCCCTCTACGTGGGTGCCACAGCCAAACTCCAGAAGAGACTCCAACACATACAGAACGCCTCCGTACGCCTCATCCTCGACATCCCCCGCCACAGCACTGCCCACCTGAGGGACCTGCACTGGCTCCCCGTCAACCAGAGGATCACCTTCAAGCTCCTCACCCATGCTCACAAAGCACTCCACAACGCCGGACCAGCATACCTCAACAAGCAACTCACCTTCTACACCCCCAACCAAGACATGGATTACCCTCCCCATCCACCTACGACAGACCCAGGACCTGCTTACCTTCAGGAGACTCCTCAAGATCTGGTTGCTCGATCAGTAGCTGCTCCCTTCCCCCCCTGCCCTCAGTGCCTTGAGACCCTCACGGGTGAGTAGCGTGCTTTACAAATATTTGATTGATTGAGTCAGGATTATGAAAATATTAGTTGCTAGCTGAACGGAGCACATGCTGAACATGTCTAGTCTTCCATCTTGCTCTGAAGTGCACCAAGCCTCAAGTATTGCGACCACCTAAGTATGGGTCTCAGAACACATCTCAATCAAAAAACACTGGTTCACAGTAAAAAGAAATAGTGACTGTTCAAATACTGCGCCTCATAAAAAAATATATTCACGACACAGCAAGACTCATCTTCAGCCTTCCCTGATACACCCACATCACACCCCACCTCAGGAAACTCCCCAGGCTCCCGGTACAGAAGAGATGCCAATTCAAGCTGCTGACCCATGCACAAAAGGCTCTACACAATCAAGGACCCGCCTACATTATCCAATGCCTGAACTTCCACCAACCTTTGAGAAGACTACGCTCCCTCTCCCTTTCAGTTGCCCATACTCCCCGCATCTACAGAAGCAGAAGTGGAGGACTCTCCTCCTCCCATATTGCAGCAAAGACCCGGAACAGCCTTCCAACGCAAGTCCGTACCATCACCTCACTTCCGGAAATCCGAATGGCCCTCAAGACCTGGCAGTTCCAATAAGACTCCGGGGCCTGCAAGCGTCTAGATACACTATCAGGTGATTATCTACACTTTCAACATCCTGTTTGATTGATTGATTGACACTACACCGAACTATATTTCAAAACTATTTGTTGAAACAGACCACAAGCCTGAGGTCCAGCTGCTGATGCGTCGTGTAGCTCCGACTGATAGGAATTTCGCCAAAGTTATACCTCCATGCTTTGGAAGCTCTTTCATCACGAATGCTTTACCAAGCAATGGACAAAGCTCTCGCTTTGATAGATTAACTGCTGCCTTTCTGTTGGAAGCTGGGCCTCCACCACCCGAGTAGTGTGGAGGTCTGCCTCCCCCCACTCCATTCTATCTATTTGTATCAACAATCTAATTGAATATCTGCAAATATTCTGAGCACCACCGCATATTTATTCTGAACCGTGTGCAATGTAGCAATCCTCCCCATTACACCTACATTGGATCTGAAATAGTTTGGAAACCTGTTCAAATATTTCCAGTGAAGTGCATTTTTCAGACAGCAGCATCATTATCTTAAGACTTAAGTACATAGATTTGCGAAAGATGTTAAAATTATATAATAAAAATGAACTATGTGCCTTCTCTTGCATTAATACATCTATAGTTGGGCTCAAATAATATGAAATTGAGGGAAATATGTCCACATTTTTCTCCATTCAAAAACGTTGATGCTATTCAGCCTCTGGGAGATGATGACACATTCCCCAGGGTGTCTTAATGAAGTGTTAGCAACTTTCATCACCCAGCACCCAAAGGGCCCGATTCTGACACACTGGGGTGTAAGACCTTAAGAGACAGTACATTGGCAGGTCTCTAGACATACAATAAATTCAGAGCATCGAAGGGGGTATAGTGTAGTGACTCATTCTGTATTTCAGAAGGAGAGGTTTCTAGTTCAGAGCAGAGTTTAGCCCAGCACCCACGAGGCAGCAGGCAAGTTTGCATGAGTTAATAGTTGCAGCATCCAGTCTATTTCCTGTCTAATGTCCCTATAACAATAAATAATATGAAGTTTTACAGCATCTTGAAGACAGAGGACTGCCTACATTCTTTCTGTTCTCTGAGTACCCTCCTGAAACTTACTGCAGTTTTGGAGAAGGTGCCATCATCTCTGTAGCCTGAAGGTCCCACTGTTAGTAATCGTGAAGACTATGCTTCGAGGAGCTATGCAGGCTGGGGGGTTCTCTCTGTCTGCACTGGTGAGGAAAGGCACCAACTGAAGTCACGACTGACAGCAGAGGAAAGGGTGAGATGAAAAAAAAACACACAGTTTCAACATTTCTTTTCAGTGCCTGATCTGTGCCTTTAGAGAACAATAACTCAACTCTCCATGAACTCACCCAGAGGGACCATGACAGGCAGCTGCACTGCAAGCCGTTCTTACATAGGCGACTGGTACATCATGGACTGATCATTATATATGTTCGTTTAATAAGGGAAATGAGTGTGTGTGTGTATATATACATATATATCCTAACGTTTTCGTCAACGCTCTTTTTGTCTGCAGCCGAAGGCTTATAAAACAAGGTAGACCGCTGCTACATTTCTTCTTGTTCAGCTCCACGCGCCGCAGAAAACCTTGGTAAATCTTCACGGAACGTTGTATTTGTCTATTCCAACAATTCCAAAACATTATTACCAACTGACACCGTTTTATAAAATTATTTCAAAATGTTTTTTCTAATTTTAAGAATTGCGAATCACATACAAAGCTTGGTGATTTAAAAAAAAAATGATAAACAGACGGGCAGTGTGGCTGGCTTTTGAAGTGCGAATACAGGATTGGAATTCATCGCCACACTTATGAACTCAGTGAGTAATTTAAACATGAGTGACATCACCCCTATGATATTGCAACCTTATGTATTTGTCATTCCTACTCCAAGGGCAGGAGGAGGACCAGTTCCAGGACTAATTTCGTTGCGTGCACTGCATCGCATTTGGGGATGCAGTGCACGCAACGAAATTCGTTTTATGAATTTATATGGTAACTTACCTGTAAACCTCCG
Source organism: Triturus cristatus (assembly GCF_964204655.1). Taxonomy (NCBI): domain Eukaryota; kingdom Metazoa; phylum Chordata; class Amphibia; order Caudata; family Salamandridae; genus Triturus; species Triturus cristatus. The sequence goes on from NC_140585.1 coordinate 165,893,120, forward strand.
TAATCCATAGTTTACTAACCCCCACCCTGCCCCTCCCCCTCCCCCTCCCCACGTCACCGCACTGCAGTTACTCCTACTACCGACCGCGGCTGACCGATAGAGACCCGTTCCGAGGCTTCCTTTAAAAAACTACTTGGGCTCAGTACCGGAGAGACCCGGCCCACTTAAAGCCCTGGGCCCAACTTCACACTTTTGATTTCAAACTGCGGGCCCCAAATCCGGATATCTGCGGGGATGACTTTGAATTCCATCATCCAGAAGTCCATACAAAAATCGCATACACGTCTGTGTTAAGTAGTAACCACTGAAGCTCCGAGAGATTCTTTAGGGAGTGAGCTATGCAAACAGTTGCAACACTGTACCACTAGAAAGCTCTCAGACTTGAGAAGTGCTTTGATTATACAAAATAAATATTGTCACTCATGAATGGAAAGTAATTATATCTTCCCCTCTGGTGCAATCAGACCTGCCTTTTCCTCTTGCGACCAGCCTAAATTTTCTGACAACTTTAAGCATTTTGTCTGCATTTTCCTCTTACCACGTACAATTCGATGTAATTCGATAATATTATTCTGACACAGGTGACAGTCAACGTACTGTGCTGCACTCAGTCTGCATAACTGACGACCCAGAATAATAAATGAAAATGGCCTAGGGGGCATTCTGCAATTAATATTTATCAGGCAGCTGCCTCAATGGATGGATGTTACACAGCGCCTCTGCCGAGTCCAAAACAGTAACATATAACAAACAAGCATTTGCAATGCAATCGGTCTCGCCTTTGGGACCTTATATGTATTTAGCTATGCAGCACATAAGCCTGGGTGCTGAAACATCTACTGCTCTTTAACATGGAGTGAAAGTAAGCACCAAACTGCGAGACACGCCAGGTATGGGAACACATGGAGAGAAATATTGCCTTTCAGCGGGAAATGGTATAGCCCAAAGCTCTGTTTGTAATGTAAAATCAGGGTCTTCACTGGTCATATCACTGAAAATACAAGATTTGAAAACAAGATTACTGTCTACGTTTGCTCATGGAGGACAATTTCTATGGACTGGAATCACGAGAATGCTGAAGTGATTCTGGTATTTTACTGACCTCTGCTGGTCGTTTTCTATCAAGACAGTGAAATAGAGGCAGTTGAACAAGCATAAAGCAATTCTGGTATTTTACTGACCTCAACTGGTCGTTTTCTATCAAGACAGTGAAATAGAGGCAGTTGAACAAGCATAAAGCAATTCTAGTATTTTACTGATCTCTACGGGTCATTTTCTATCAAGACAGTTAAATAGAGGCAGTTGCACAAGCAGAAAGCAATTCTGGTATTTTACTGACCTCTACTGGTCGTTTTCTATCAAGACAGTTAAATAAAGACTGTAGAACAGAAAAAAGTCCCTAAGCGGAAGCAGACAAGTCCTAGGGATGATCTCCAGAGCCCACACAGTACATACACATGTATGTATATACTAAAGTACATACAAGAGGTTTTGAATGCTTGACCTAAAAAACGATGATCTAAATTATTTACAATTCTCAAGGATGATTCTCCCTGAAAGTATGTTGTCAATAAAATGTATTGTTTCACAGTTTGGCATGTAGTTAAAACTTGGCAATCCTCACACTAATGTGCTATTATTCCTCCAATAGTGTCTTTCTGGTAGCGCTGAGAAGCCTAGGGCCTATGTTCACTTCAGGAAACACGATAAATATGATTATGAAATAGGTGTGTGCAATTTTTGGTTACACTGATATAATCTAGCATGATTCCTGATTTTCACATCATGTGAAGTTTGCAACTTTTTCATTATTTCCATAACAAGATATTTCTTGTGATTTGTGCTTGCTGTAAATCTATTTGAGTAGAAAATGTCTTTCTGAAAGAACTTTTCTCCTTAAATAAGTCTACAGTTGTTATTCTGCTCGACTTTTCAGTGCAAGGTATACATCACAAAAAAGCTATTTTAGATATTGGGGTAATATATTTTGTGTAATACATGTCATTTTGTGAACATCTCTTTATTAAAACACATTTAGTGCATTCCGACAAAAAAAATCTCTGTCATAGTTTGAAGGCAAACTCACTTCTACGCTCGAGCAAACATTTATGATGTATAGGGCCAGATAATAAACATTACTAACAATATATGTATTTATTAGGTCTTAGATAAAAAGAAAAGTGCAGGAAACAACCACTGCTATACCAGTCTCTCGTTAATGACATAGACATTCGATTTGTCATCCTATACAAGAAGTAATACCAACCCCCCCTTCAGCCCTCACTTCCGTCAACCCCACCCCACACACTAAACACTCTTTAAGCAATTGTGGTCTTTCTATTGTCTGCCAAGAAAGCACTTTACTTCGGTGCCAAGACTGGTAGGCCAATCTCTGTTTTCAAGCAATGTATTTATTTTTGTGATGAGTCAATATTTTTTGGGGGGCAAACATAAGCACTCCACCTCTGGAAGACATTTTTGTTTAAAGATTTTATTACTTTTGCACTTTTAATGTGCATTGCATATGTTTGAAAAAACGTAAATACAAAAGTTGCTGGTTTACCAATATCAGAATACCAGAACTATTGGCTTTGCCAATGTTTGTATAGAGGTGGTGGAAATGACACTAACTTCATCAGATTTAATTATGTTTTTATTAATTTTTTATTAATTGTTGTTAACCGTACAGTCAAACTGATTATATATCTGCATTTCCAAATCTATATTCTTTAAGGAAAGCCGGTTAGCTTCAGTACACACTAACATCATTATGTTGTTTTTTCAAACTTGAGCAACTAGTTTGGGGACTTAAGTGTTTGCTGATAAGATCTTTGTGCAGCCTTCAAATAACATAGTGAAATTCTGGCAGAGCCGCCACAGCTGGTTATCCTTCTGGGATCAATATAGTCAGCGCCATTTAGGGCACATTATTGACAAAGCTATATAGGGACACAAACATGACAGCACACCCAATATAAAAATACCTTTTTAAAGTGGGTAGGGTGCATTTATTTAAGTAGGAATACCACATTTATGGGCGGGGGGGGCAAGGACGTAACTTCTATTGGTGCAGTAGGTGCAGTGGCAACAGGACCCACTGTGGCCCTCTAAACCATAAGTATTGCTGAATTTTATACTTCAAGTAGCAGGCAGTGGCCCATTTCCCTTCTTTACACTTGGACCCGTGACACGGTGGCTACGCTACTGGGTGTGGTGTGGGAGGGTCAACAATGTTCAACATGGGCAACTAATACTAGCGCCTTCCATCTTGCTTTTGCCACTTCTCAGCACAAACTAGTAGCCTTCAACGATTTCATAGCCATTCCATAGGATGCCTTGTTGCTAAGTTACTAATTAAAGATTACAGTAAACTGCTATTCAGTTGATTAATGCTACAGTATAGGGTAAGAAAATCACACAGCCATAGCCTCTCCAAAGCACTTGGGCACAAAACATGAAGGGGCTTATTTATGAGCCCCTTGCGCCAGATTTGCGCCGCCGTTGCGTCACATTTAGTGACGCAGTGGTGGCGTAAATAATACGCCATATTTACGAAGTGACGCATCTAGGCAGGTGTGTCACTTCGTAAGCCCCTGCGCAACATTATACCTGCGTCAGGTATAATGTATGCAGGGTGGGCGTACCCCCGCAAGAAAGGGTCGTAGGAGTGGCGCAGCGAAATCTATGAGATTTCTTTGCGCCACTTCGAGGACGCCAATGTGTCACAACCTTACGCCTGCCTCATGGCAGGCGTAAGAGTGACGCAGGCCGTTTCACATGGGGCTTGCCTCATGTGAAAGGAACATTGCTGGAGTTGCGTCGGGCCTCCGACACAACTCCAGCAATGCGCCACTTTTTGCGCTGACAGATACGTCAGTTATACTGACATATCTGTCCTTCCTTACGACATGATGCGTCATATTGTAAATATGACGCATCATTGGTGTTGCAAGGAGAGCGCACTGAGAAGTGGCGCATCGCTGCTTTCACGCAGCGATGTGCCACTTCTCATACATGAGGCCCACGAAAATTGTAGCCTGCTGTGAATGTAGGTGGCTGAGAAGAGTGGGAGTTGTGAATTGAGCAGTGATACATGGCTGGGATAATGGATTCCTCGCCTGCCCTGACACTTGAGCTGAAACTCGAGTCCTTTACCTGACAGGCCCAAAACCATCCCAATTCTATCTCATCTGCACAGGACAGAAAGGCCGCTGACAGCCGGAAGCCGCTGCTTTGTGATGACAGCGAGAAATCTAAGATGAACGCACGTCTTGGCCCTGCAAATGCACAACATTGTGCTTTTCTCAATACCAGCATAATTATCTGTGTTGAAAAAATAAATACATCTGAATATTCCGCCTAATTTGCTGATACTAATGTTGTACTTTCCTGACGACTCCTGACTCGAGGAGGAAAGCGAAAAGATTTGACTTGAATGTAATCCAGAATTTTTTTTTTTTTAACTGGCAATAATGGCCGTGTGGTTTTCAACCTAACCACTCTAGGTTTGTTTATTCTCAAAAACCTCGGAAATGCATATTTGTCCATCAGTGGTCTCGGCTTTGGAGACAGCGGTTTCCCCTCGATATTGACGGCTTTGTCAGATCTTGCCCACATTCACGCCTTTGACATCAAATGTTCTTTTGAGCGTTTGAAATAAACTCACCGCCTTCGTGTGTATTTTAAAGATTGGCTCTGATCGTGCCTTTCAAGAACAAGCATTTGCAATGCAATAGGACTCGCATTTACGTGAGACCTATTGCATTGCATCACAGACAACGGAAGGGGGGGAGCATGGACAATGGGAGTGCGTGCAGAGGTAGGGAGTAAGAAGGGGACGAGAAGGCACGGACAAAGTAGTGCTCACAGTCTAAATAACATGTACCGTACTGTGTAACACTTGAAGCAAAGGGGCCAGTAGCCATGGGAGGGTACAAATGACGACATGGCCATAATAAGTAGGGACCAACATGCCTCATATTCAATCAGAAGGCAGCATTTACAAAAGACAATGACACGAGCCAATGAAAACAAGCATTTGCAATGCAATAGGTCTCAGATTTATCAGAGTTTAAGCTATTGGCATTGTAAATGACAATGCCTTTTTTTTTTAATTAATACATAAATAAAAAGCATTTTCATTTACAATGTCAATAGGCCAAACTCTTGTAAATGCGAGGCCTATTTCCTTTCAATGAAGCGGCCACCATTTTCCCAGGCTGATTGGAAAGTAAAAGCATGCATGGCACATTGAATGTTGCAGGAAAGCATGTCATGCAACGTGTTTACAACGGAGTTTTAATATAAGGAGTGAAATATGTAAAGTTCCTGCCCAAGGGTCATCATGTGTTTTGTGCCAGCGTCGCCTTTGGGACCTTATGAGTGTTTAGCCAGAGCTATTGGCTCTGCGAATGCACAATTGTGGTCCCAGAAAGATTATGTTCCAACAACAAAAAGGCATGTACTAGGAGACTGGCACTGCATTGCATTTTTGTTAGATTTAGTTAATCTAACTCTTTAGTGAATGCAGCATTTTCCCACCAACACCTGTTCCTGTAAAGGCTTTTAGGGCTCTTTCTAAATTTCACTTCCAATTACCCCATGTTTCAGTCATTTTCAAGAAATCATCCAGGTGCTCCTAACACACATCAGAAATCTTGAGAACATTCAGGAAAAGTACTGCAAGCCACATGCTCCCATAGAATTTTGAAATTATGAAAATGTCTCACGTAAGCAATCTGAAACCTTAGCAACTGACGTTCAGGTGTACTAGAAAAAAAATATCCACCCTGCACCTGTTATAATAAGCATAGGAGGCATTGGTTATGGAGCACCGTGCAGCATAAAACACGCTGCAGTGAAGAGTATGAGTCACACAAAGCAAGCACACTGCAGAGTAATTCATTAGGCGCAAAGCTTGCTCCAGTGAGTGCACAGAGCACCGCAGCTAAAAGCATAGGGAATCAGAGAATTCACTGTGAACAGATCACAGGGACAGAAACATTGCAGATAAACACCAATCACAGCACCAACAGAAGTAACGTGTTCCTCAATCTTCTACAAGTAAATCAAATGAATAGAATCTCCTATATTTCACTGCGTAAGACAAACAACTGCAAAATAGAAGTTAGCAGTGTGGCACATGAAAGAGAATGAAGCGTCGTACCTCTATTTTGATTTCCAGAAATGCAATTTGGGAAAATTATTTATGAAAGGATGTGGGATGCTGGGCTATAAGTGGGATAAGATTATGTTCCTCTTTGAAGCCAACTACCTACCATTTCCTAGTGTGTAGTAGAAGCACTAAAGACTTGTTGTCTTTAAGGTTCATACCGTATTTTCTGACTTCAAGAGCATGCTAAAATAACCTTTCACAGCAGTGCTTAATTTGTAAAATATTAAGTGCCAGGGCCCTGACCAGGAGGCCACTGCAGCTTGCACCACCCATAACCCCTGTCATCGCTGCCAAAGCAACTACTAACCATCTCTCTCTTACTTCAGGTGCGACAGTTCCGATTATTCCGGGTCCCCAAAGATAAAGGAATGGCGGAGGAGGCAGATATTAGTCATTTTAATGTATATTTTATCCATAAACAGCCATTGTTCTGCTTATCTCTAAATTAGATGAGCACCGCAGCCATATGGCAGACTGTCCTAAGTGTGGTGTTATCAATTAAGTGCTGGTGCCGAGCACCATAAACCAATTAAGTGCCGGTGCTGAGCACCGGAAACCGCAGGCTCAAATTAAGCACTGCACAGCACCCACAGCACCCGCTTGCTGTTTATTAAGTATTGGAGCCCTCCAAGGTTGTCAAACAAGAAATCAAAGCTGTTCCTTAAGGTTAATGAGACGGACCAAGAGAGTATGCAGGTGGCCGATGTGTGTAGTGTTTAGTCGGATATAGGAGCCCTCATACACCCGTCTTGGTGTCGTGAATCACGCACCCTTTGGGATGTGAAGCGTCATCATCGGGCTGCTCCTGCGTTGGGCCGGCTGGTGCAATGCTCAACGGGCTCTTTTGAGGAGCACCTTTATGGAGATCTTTTATCCGGTCAGCCGATAGGTGATTGAGGGTAGGGGGCTCTATTGTAATGTAGATGAAAGAGTAAGTGAGGACGTTAAAATAGGTAGAGGAGTGCCAACTTAATCAGTTTATTCTGGGGCCTTCTTACCTAATTAAAAACTGTGTGAGGTAGAGTGTGGGTGCCTAGAGTAATGTGCTAGGTGGTCAACACTGCCCTGTTTGAGGCAGTGTTGACCACCTAGCACATTACTCTAGGCACCCACACTCTACCTCACACAGTTTTTAATTAGGTAAGAAGGCCCCAGAATAAACTGATTAAGTTGGCACTCCTCTACCTATTTTAACGTCCTCACTTACTCTTTCATCTACATTACAATAGAGCCCCCTACCCTCAATCACCTATCGGCTGACCGGATAAAAGATCTCCATAAAAGTGCTCCTCAAAAGAGCCCGTTGAGCATTGCACCAGCCGGCCCAACGCAGGAGCAGCCCAATGATGACGCTTCACATCCCAAAGGGTGCGTGATTCACGACACCAAGACGGGTGTATGAGGGCTCCTATATCCGACTAAACACTACACACATCGGCCACCTGCATACTCTCTTGGTCCGTCTCATTAACCTTAAGGAACAGCTTTGATTTCTTGTTTGACATTATTGGGCACATCTAGCTGGACCTTCTTTCAAAAGCCCTTTTTCGCCCCCCCTTTGTTTTGTTGAGCCCTCCAAGGTTCACATGTCATGGATGGGAAGAAGTGTGTCGCAAGAGCTGTAATCCTAGGTCCCTCAGCTGAAGGGGGCAGCAACCGTGACGAAACCTCATTCCCCCATTTCTGCTCAGTGCAACATTTCCTAGAACGTGGCTGCACTTTACAGTTCAGGGGTCAGCAAGTGAGGCTTGTCAGCTTCTCCCAGCTAAGGCTTGATTCAAGACACTTCTGTCCTCCTGCGGCCTGTGTCTGCTTTGAACATTTTTGTTATTGCTGATTTTGCTTTAAAGTTCGGCCCCGAACGTGCTAATCTGGCATGCAGAATTCTGCTATGAAAAGTGGTGCCTCCAGACTTCCTGTACCATAAACACATGTTAAACCCAAACCTGAAGACAGGTTTTAGAATGTAAGCGGGATGGCTGAATAAATAAGGCACCTCTTAAATTTGCAGTAAGCACGTAAATGTAGGCTTGTTTTCCACCAAGTGCCTTCTTGCATAGGATTTGCACTATCTGTCGCACTCCAGAGGTAGAATGCACTCTATTGAGCAGTGTTTCTGCGCCTGCACAAAAGCCTACATTGCTAATTGTTGGTGAGTTATATTGTGAATAAGCTCTTCTAGATGTGAATGGATGTTGTAAGAAACCGACGTGTCAGTCTGTGAAGAACTGAAAATAGTGTAACAATAATGTGACATTATACATTGCGTAGTTTGCCCTTAATCTCATAATATACTGCACAGTTTGGTTTTCTTTCCTTCTCAAATGCCTTTTCTTGTCACATAACTTTGTCAACCTACAGAGAGGTTGGGCCTCCCCTTGGGGCTTCCATTGGCCCAGTGGGCCCGTGTACAGGGCAGGTGATGGCTGAGAAGGCTACATTCTGGTGGAAGCTGTTTCAAGATTCTGTCCAAGCAGCAGCAGCAGCCATCCACAGACTTCTCCCAACCACCAATGCAGGTCACAGTCTCCCGCATAGGAGCAACATGCTATGCTACCTCTAGCACACATGTACTACAGCTGCTCTTGCTTCTTGGGTGCCAATATACACCAATACCTCTAAGATAATCTGTAGCCAGCATTAGAAACTCATTTATCCTCCTTTAACTATCCTGCAACATGCTTTCCTGCAACCGCGTATATTTTTTACGCTGCGCGGCCGCGCTTTAACTTATGTTATGTTTTTTGATTCAAGAATGATGGTCACGCTATTAACGCTGCTCACGCCATAATATATTCTCCTTAAAGCACCTTCATTTAAGACACGCTTTGTGTTATTTTTTCAAGCACAAGGCATGTGTCAGGTTCCAGAATGGCGGCTGCGCATTTCTTTTGTTATGTGCAGCTCGCCCAAATCAATCAACACAGTCAACAATGGAGCCCGCTGCTTGCAGCCCCTCATCCCTGTCTCGACCCGGGCACCACGCTTTAGATATACTTCATGTACGTCGAGGGCAGACTGGGTGGAAAATCTCTGACTCATTCAAAGTCCACTGAGCAGCCACCAAGGCAATGCTAGACTCAGGTATGCACAATGACAGTGCTCTGTGACATGGTTACCTCAGGTACGGTGAAGCGAGTCCCTGAGCTGGTCTGTCCAGGCTGCCCTGTGTGTGCGTTATTTATCTGCGTGCACCTGAGAAGGAGTGGCAGAGCGGCAAACAGGACCCTGGCGGCATGTCTGCACACGTGTGTTCTTCTTTCCCTGTCTCTCCCATGTGTTAGCTTCAGATGTCTGCTCAAGCGCATGAGTGCATGCATGTCTGTGGGAGTAACTGCACCTTCATGCATGTACTCATTAGGACAGCAATCAATGCATATATGGAATATGCCTTTGCTAATGCTCATATGGTATTTGGAGTCGTCCATAAAAGTATGTATGTCGATACAGGTCACTGGTTACTTTGGTCTTAGCTTGTACATTGTCATGTCATCACATGTATTTGAGTTGGTGCTGTTGTGCACAGATGTCGGTGCCTCAGAACGAGTATCTGACAATCTAACTTGCTCTTTGTGCTTGTTAAAGAGGACTCTGAAAACTTACCAGTCTGTGTGTTCCGTCTTGCGCCGGGGGAGCGAGAAAAAATAATGCTTCATGCGCAGGAGCGTCTGTTTAGCGTCTGCTGGATGATGCATGCGCAATCTAGCTGTCTGGACAGGTCAGGCAAAATAAAGTGCGCGACTCAGCCGGCCAATCAGACGAGAAAACAAGCAGTTCTAAATGCAATAGGACTCGTATTACGCGAGCCCTAGTGCATTATAACCAAAAGTGCGTGACTCCAAGACGGCATGATCGGGAGTGGGGGGGTGGGTGGGGTGGCCAAAGAAGTTACAGACTGCGGGAGGGAAGGGGGGGCAGAGAAACGAAAGAGTTTGCAAAGTAAAGGGGCTGATGGCCATGTAAGGATTTAAATGACGACATGGCCATCAGGAGGAGGGACAAACAAGCCAGAAACAAATCAGAATGCAGCATTTCTGATTGAAGCCAATGAAAAACATGGACGGAAAGGTGGCGGAGCTTCCCCCACTATACTGTATACAGCATCACTCGACGAGACAGCGCATGCGCTGCCTAGTCCGAGACCTAAAAATGGGCATAGAGTGGGCGGAACTTCCACGGAGCTTCCACTCCATACTGCATTACCATATGCCTCGCAAAGCGTGCAGCGCATGGGTGCCGCCGCTATAGGCTTGACCTAAAAAGCACGCATCTCCTCACTGGACCATGCAGGTACTCTTTACCATATACACTAGGTGTTCTCCTACATGGTTTTGTGTGGCGACACCAAACAACTCACCACTTTAAATAGTGATGCTGAAATGAAACATTACTAGAACCTTATATTAAATAGAACAATTTCACTGGTTTGAGTCCCATCTGTATCAATGAGAACATGAGGTGGTAAAGTTCAGTAAAAATAAATCATCTTGTGGGCCAAATGGCAAAGTCAAGCATCAGGTGACAGAGCATATCCTTTACTACCCACCCCCACCCGCGAACTAGGAGAACATGTGCTTTGTACCCCCTTGAAGGCACAGGGCGGTAAGAGCGCCACATAAGGATATTAAAACAACCGGAAGGAGTGTCACATCCTTCCCTGCAGAGCAGCCGGGATGGGGACCCTCTGTGATAAGTATTTGTTGCCAAAGGCATTTGTCGTTACTGATCCTGCGGATAACTCCATTAGGTCGGCCCTCACTAGTAAAGTCCCCCTCTCCGCCAGGGCCCTCCTTCACTGTGTTCTCAGTTGTGTGGCCTACTCTGCTGAAGATTATGCAAAGACTATCACTCGCTGCACTTTGTGTATGCTGATGATTTATCTGAAGTACCAGAGTTGAGGAGCTGCACCCTGGACTAAACTTCTTCAAAACTGTGTGTGCGCTCACACTTACAGGCATGCTTGCCTATACAAACCTTCATGAAGCATGCCTGTCACTGGTGCTGTACAGTATGGCACAGCACAGCTTGAGGAAGGATCAGCAAACTCACTAAATGCTCTTTTCACCCTGCTGGCCTTGGAATGCAACCAGAGTGAAAGGCTGAAGGCGACTGCATTCTCCATTCTCCTCATGCACTATGCTGCCCCAGGCGCGGTGCATGAGGCGAGAAAGGGTGCCCATCGTCTCACGTGGCATTGGTCATGTGTATGCTTTCATCTCGCCCAGTGCTGCTTTGAATGCATGGGCCGCCTCAAGGACAGGCTACTCTGCCCAGAACCAATCCAACCTTTGCTCTCATACTTTTATAATTAAGCGGCATGAAAGCAAAGCAAGGATTGGCGCCAGGGTCGTATTGGTAAGGCGGGCATTCGGGCGATTGCCGAGGGTCCTGTATCAAAGATCCAGCTGTGGCTGCTTTCTTGGCAGCCTGGGTGCTGATTTGGGCTGTGTCTGGAGTGTTCAGATGTCACCAGCGACCCAGCAGAGCCCTTAGTGGCCTTTTTGAAGGCAGATGGGCAACCATTACCTCCCTTTTATCAACGGGCAGAGGTGTCACTCCCTTTATCTCGCTGGGCCGGCCAATAAATGTGTGCAAAATAAGCGGTGCCAGGGGGCTTGAACACAAGTGGCCTTACTTGTCTTGCCGAAGCAGTGTTTTGAGGAAAGGCAATATGCAAATGTGGGCCACTTTTTTTAGCGTGCCCGGGCATATTGCTAATCCCAATCCAACCCTGATTGGCGCAGACAGGTGAAGCCAGCGCTGCACTGTAGACCAAGGGGCTGTGCTGGGTTTCCCTGGCATCCTAACAGAGCGCTGGGTCAAAGCCTGAAGTGCAAATGTAGGGTTGGCCAGAGTCAGAGCACTGTCCAACCCGACATGCGTTTTAAGCTTCAGCTGGTGCTACTGTCAGAATTGCCAATCACCTGCATTAGCCATCTCTGTGCACCACTGCCAGGGGGCGGGGCACAGTCCTTGAACAGAACGGGGCTCGGCAGTGAGTCATGCTTAATATTTGCATTATGGGCATGCACAATGCCTCACACTGGGGGCGAGGCTACGCCACAACGCGCCAGAGGAGGAACCACCCCTACGTAAGGCCATATTGCTGTTTAGTCAATATTACCACCCGTAGGCCACTTGAATCCCTGTAACTCTCCGGTTGTACCTCACTGTTGTGATATTTTGAGGCTGCTTCAGAGAGACAGTGTTGGGTGAGTTTCATTTTTTGTACGTTTTACACTTTATGCTAATTCTTTAGCTACTTTGTAGTTATTTATATATATTACGTGCTCTGCACATCTCTGCTTACTGCACACCATGCACCTGTCACTTTTTCTGCCGCTTTCTAAACTCTAATGATTTATGTTAGTAGTTTAATAAATGTCAAACTGCAAAACCATTGGTTGAATGAGGTGGAGGAACATGGCGGCGGGCTGACGCCGGCTGCGGGAGCTCTGTTCCTGACTCGATGATGCCCTGTTGTCGGAGTTTGCCTTGAGGTGCACAATCGTTATGAAGCGGTGAGAATGCAGAGAATCTGAGCCGCAAAAAAAAAAAAAAAAAAAAGCATAAGAAAATTTACCCCACATTTCCTTTTTCTTTCCACTCTCCTTCTCGGCAATTCCTGCCTGCGAGACCCGGGGAAGATCGAAGGGGGAGCGGCTGATGGGCGCAGAGACGCTGACGCCAACGTCGGTAAAGGAGGATGGGCTTGGAGCGGGTCTAGGAGCCGGCGCCCACAGTGGACGAAGAGCAAGGTTCTGGCGCAGAACTCGTATGGTCGTGGCAAGGGTCAATTTTCGACCTCTGCATTGCGCAGCAAGCCGGTTTAGAACGCTGACTACGGACACGAGGTTGGTGCCGGGCGCTTGGGGGAGAGATGTGTATTGCTTAGCTGGTGCCGCGGGTGTCAGCGGTGGTAGCATCTTTGAAATTAGTGGGCCCCGTGGAGGGTCACCCTTAGGGCAGTTCGAGGTTACTGTAAGGTTTGGATGTGAGGGGGCGAGAGTGGCAGAGGGATGGACTTTGAGATAGAGCAGTCCCAAATAACCCTCTCTGAAGAGTGCCCTGCAGAACAGGAAACCCACCAGGGAAGAAAAACAGAAGAGACTGGTCGGAAAGAAGGCAGGGTAGGTAGGAGACAGATATCTCAAGCCCAAGCCCGAACCGCTCCCCCAGTAGCGAGGAATAGATACCTCCTCCGCTCTCAGCCTGAGAAGGAGCAGTTCTTTCCTCCCTCTGGCGAGGTAGCGGGGCCTACCCCCCTAACTCCATGACAGAAAAAGAGAGAGAGGAGAGAGAGAAGTAAGATAGAGGAGGCGAAGAAATCTAAAATCTGCCTAAACACAGCTAAGCCCACTCCCTCACTGAAGTCTTATTTCAAAATAATGGAAAAAATGACTGCCCAAAGATTCCCCTTAATATCACTCCTAACCCTGTCGCCAGTGTAGATAAGGTGGCTAAGGTGGGCAAGCAGGTTCTCCCCCCTCAACCTCTCAGGCTCCGGTTATATTTGACAATAGGTATTCCCCACTGCTCTCTGAGCCAGAAACAGACTTATGTGCAGAGGAACCTGAGTCTACGATAGTGGAAGAGGAGGACTCAATACGTCAGATATCGCTGGAGCATAGCCCAATGCTAGAAGCCGGTTCCATCTCCGATAATTCTCCATCAGTCTCTCGGGAGACTCAAGACAAGGAAAAGGGAACTAACCAGTCCCAGCTCAGCTCGAGTTACTCCTCCAATCTCTACGTGAAGATCTTCTTTCTAAATTACTGCCCAAATTTGAAATCTCGGAGGGCAACCAGAAGGAGATCAATGAGAAGTGCACCAGTTTGGAGAATAAACTAGACGATATATGTTCACGAACAGAGGTCTTGGAAGGGGAAGTTGCTGCCCTTGCCCAAGTCTCCCAGGTCCAATCAAAAGATATATTGGAGCTAAAATTACAGAACAGATCACTTCAAATGGACATGGAAAGATTAGAGATCTATGCTAGGAGGAACAATCTAAAATTCTTAAAAATACCTGAAGGGGCTGAAAATGGAGATGTAAAATCCCTGGTATGTAGATTACTGAGAGAGGGAGTGCTAAAAGACAAACCAGATATAGATATAGAGAGCGAAATACAGCGGGCTCACAGGGACCCGTTTAGAGAGCACCCTGATAGAAAAGCTCCCTGAAAGATATTGGTTAATTTCCATACCTATGCTATAAAGGAGCAGATACTGGGTAGGGCCCTTGTAGATCCTTCTTTGCAGATAGATTCCACTAAATACCTCATACGCTCTGATGTAGGTAGTTACAGCACAAAGGCAGTGGGAGTTGGAGTCTCGAATGGCAGATTTAAGAAGTCAAGGGGCTCAGGTATTAATGAAATTCCCTGCATCATTGAGGGTGGTTTGGAGAAACAGAACATATAATTTTATCTCGCCTCAGGAGGTTGAAACTTTTTTAATCAGTATGAAGGAGACCCAAGGCTAGAATTACATATTGGTTATCTTGTACCTTTTCTGTACCTATTTCATTACTGGCCATTGTTTCTTTAAAAAGAGAAAGAGGAGAAAGTGAGATAAAATTGGGGGTAGTCAGCATGATAGGAAGTCATAGATTAACCATGGATATAGAATACACATAGAACACATAGGGTAGTTAGAGGTTAGGAAAGGGGAAGAGGGGGAAAATAAAGGGGGAAGAAAGGGAGGAAAGGAGAGAGGGAAGGGAAAGAGAGGAGGAAGAAAACGAGAAGAAAAGGAAAAAAAAAAAGTTAAATAAATAAACATAAACAAAAGGGGGTAGTAGGCGGTTCAATTAGTACTACGCTTCATTGTATTCACTTATGACACAGAGGCAAATCCCAAGTCGGGGGGAAGGGCTCCCAAGGGGCAACATGATCGCCAAGGCTTGTAAGGGCATGTTTCTCAAGGGTGCGGTGTGGGTGCAGGGGGGGTGGAGATAATAAAGAAAAAAAATATTCCTCATGTAACCATAAAGGCTGAAAAAAACATGACGCAACTCCTTTGTAGAAAAAAGATCTGGGGCATCTTCGAGCTTCCTATCTCAGAGTATCCTCCTTTATGACAGGTACAGCTAATAAAATAAAAATTGTATGCTGGAATGTCAATGGATTAAGGGAAAGTAGGAAACTCTTTAGAATTTGCGAATTTCTAAATAAATCAAAGGCTGACATCTGTCTCCTCGAAGAAACCCATTTGGAGCCACAAGAATGTAAGAGAGCATTCAGGAATCAAAAGTGGATTCAGGCCCTTCTCTGTTCTGATCAGAGTGGAAACACCAGGGGAGTGGCAATTATAGTCCGGGTAAACAGCAGGATTAGGGTAGAGAAGTTTGAGACCGATGGTTCAGGTAGATGGCTGACTGCATCCTTAGCGTTAGATAGCTCTCGATTTACATGCACAGTTTACTACGGGCCTAATCTAGACTCTCCAGGGGCTTTATTTAGTCTAAAAATGAGTCTCCTGAACTATGAAACACCTATCATTATAGGAGGGGACTTCAACTTGATCTTTAATGAAACTTTGGATCGTACTTCCAGGGCCAAATTTATCCCTCCACGTAAATCACAAATTGAGCTAAAAAATATCATGAAAGATTTTAACTTGCTTGACATCTGGAGGGTGAGAAATGGCAGCAGCAGAGATTATTCTTTCTATAGTCGCAGATATAGACATCATTCTAGAATAGACTTTTTTCTTTTAGACCAAACACTACTTCCTGGGGTGGAAACCGTATCCTATATCCCAGCCATACTTTCGGACCATTCTATAGTGGAATTAAAGATCAAGTTTAAGCAAGGTGATCAATCAAGAAGGTGGACTCTGGATAGATCAATACTCTTAAAAGAGGAAGTGAAAGTGGACCTAGAGGTTGAGGTAGCTGAGTTCTTCAGGATAAATAGTGGTACTGCGACGGATCAAACGGTATGGGAGGCCTTTAAGGCCTGTCTGAGAGGGCATTTAACCACTTTAATGATCAGGAGAAATAAAGCGAGAAGAAGAGAGGAAGAAGACCGCCTCACTAAAATAAAACAGAAAGAACAACAGCTGCAGAAGGCCTCGTTAGATCAGCAGGCTAATCTAGCCACTATACAGAATGAGCTGGATTCCTTGAGAGTCGAATATCAGGCCAATATTGATAAAATAGTCAAAGATAGATGGGATGCAAGTAAACTGCAAAACTTTTCCTACGGGGAGAAATGTGGACGACTACTTGCCTGAAAGGTTAGGTCTGATAGGGCCAGAAATCTGATCAAGGGTTTAACTATGCGTGACACAGGGGCCATTTCCCATGACAATGCCCTGATCTCTGGGGAGGCAAAACGATTCATGCAGGATCTCTATGCAGAAGAGATAGGTCCTCCAATTCAAGGCGCAGAAGAATGGTTAAATCAGCTCGAACTACCACAGCTATCAGAGGCAGATAGAGACTACCTGAGCTCAGAAATACAAGAGGGCGAAGTCCATAACCAGATAAAAAAAATGGCAAAAGGGAAGGCAGCTGGTGCAGATGGACTCCCTGCAGAGATCTACCAAATCGGCCTAGATAAAGTTGCCCCCGTTCTTACGACTTTGTTTAATAAGATACACATGTCAGGCGAGACAACTCCACAAACTTGGTCAGAAGCCACAGTTACCCTGATCCTGAAACCGGATAAGGACCCCGTAACAATCGAGTCTTATAGGCCAATCTCACTGCTGAACACAGACTACAAGATCTTTGCTGGAGTTCTGGCGGCGAGATTGGTAAAAGTTATAAAATCTATAGTACACAGAGACCAGAGAGGCTTTATTCCAGGTAGGCAGTTAAATGAATTAACTTTTCAGGTTATTGCTGCCATAGATGTTGCTATCGATAAAAAATGTCCTTTGACTATTGTAGCCATCGATGCAGCTAAGGCCTTCGACCAAGTCAATTGGATATATCTATGGTTGGCACTGTCTGGTTTTGGAATCCCAGAAAATTTTATAACATCAGTTAGATTACTTTATTCCACTCCTAGGGCAAAAATCCTGATAAATGGTCTCCTTACAGACTGGGTCCATATTTCACATGGAACAAGGCAGGGGTGTTCTCTTTCCCCGCTATTGTTCAATTTATATATTGAACCTTTGGTTT
The DNA here is from genome assembly GCF_964204655.1 of Triturus cristatus. NCBI lineage: Eukaryota > Metazoa > Chordata > Amphibia > Caudata > Salamandridae > Triturus > Triturus cristatus. The sequence goes on from NC_140585.1 coordinate 165,910,431, forward strand.
GCCAGTTAAGATCAGACCCTGTCATTAAATCCTTCAAGATAGCAGATCTTACTTTAAAATTTGCTTTATATGCTGATGATCTCTTAATGTTCACCTCTAATCCAGAAGAAGCTATTCCCAGGTTATTCGATCAGGCAGAGTCTTTTAGGAAAATATCAGGTTACAAGAAAAATAAGGAAAAAACTGAGATCATGCAATGGAATCAGGAGGTGGCAGCTCCTGGGGTAAAATTATGCATGAGGTACCTTGGAATACATTTGGCTCAGGATATCTCAGAGATACCCAAAGTAAACCTAAATAGAGTCTATAAGGATGTGTGTAGCCTTCTGCAACGCTGGTCAGGCCTCCCGTTGAACATCTTTGGGAGAGTGAATTTAATTAAGATGATTATTGTACCTATAATTACTTTCTTACTTAATTCTATTCCACTAATGTTCAGTCCATCTGATATAGCCAAAGTTCAGGGGGAAATTGGTTCTTGTATATGGAATACAAAGACATCGAGAATTTCCTGGAAGAAAATGAGGAGAAATCTGAAAACTGGAGGGTTAGCTTTACCGGACTTATTTATATATTGCCACTCCTTCCATTTCAAAAACTTTAGACTCTTGGCAGATAAGACGGACGCCTCCTCCTTAGGTCTACTGTTCCAGGCACTTCTTCATGGTATCCCCCAAGGGCAGTAATACTTTTTGTTTAAATACGGTGATTGTAAGTACTACAAAAGGGTGAGATTAAAAATTTTAGGCACGGCCCTGAAAAATTGGATGTATATTAGGAAAAGGCTGGGAATTCCCTACTATGCCCCCAAGGCCCCTATATGGGATTCCCCGGGGACACCAGATTGCCTTCAGGATCAGCTTTCACGCCCCCTTAAATTAGCAGGATTAACACATTGGAGCGATTTGCAAAAGGATTCAGCACTTTTAGATTGGAAATCCATTTCTAGTCTGACTGGTGGAACACTTACTAGATTTAAGTATTACCAGCTCTCATGATGGTGGGCTACCATATCATGGGATCCTAATATTTCCAATCCGAAGTTAGATCTAGTAAGTAGAAAGGGCAGATGGAAAAAAGAGCTATCATTTTGGTATTGGGCCTTGATTGAGGTAGAGGGAGTGACAGAATCTGAACTCCAAAGGCTGTGGGGTAATGTTATTGATCCAGACTTTAACAATTTAAAGGAACTGTGGGCGGACTCCTTTACTATGCTCCATACAGTGGTTAAGTCTGCCCCTCTCAAGAGAAATCACCTCTTCACAATGTACAGAGTGTATATATCACCAAAAAAATTAGTAAAAATCTCAAGTCTAGAACACCATTGTCCGAGATGCAAACTGCTGGCCGCCGATGTTCTGCACATGTTTGTAGAATGCCCAATGTTAAAAAATTATTGGTTTAAAATACAAGATTTTTTGGCTGAGGTACTAGATACACAAATAGTGGTTACTACCGGGATGATTTTGTTTGGATTAACTATAGATCTCCATCTTAACGATATTGCGTCCAAATTTATTTTTTATGTTATCATCCTGGCAAGGCGAGAAATATGTAGGGCCTGGAAAAATTAGAATGCCCCTAATTTCTCAGAGTGTCTGAAACATCTCATATACATAAGTGAATCTGATATGGCCTGTGATAGTACAAGCTATGATAGAATCTGGGCGGCCCTTGTGGCATGGCGGAACAGATGAGAGTATTCCAATGATTTCACCTGGGCACTGTTGGTTCTTTGTCTCCAAACCTTTGAAGAGTCATGTAGATTGAACGGAATGGAGTGGAGTAAGAAAACAGTTGCTACTAGACGGATTTTTCCCTCCCATCTCTCCTCAGGTCTAAACAACAGAGTCGGAACATCATGGGAAGAGGAGAGTGGGCGGGATTCTCCATCTAGAATGCTCATATTGGTATATGAGGAATACAAAGACAAAAAAAACAAAAAACTGCAAAACCATTATTGGTTAATTATCTAAGGAGATGGAATGGAAGAGTTTTATATAGCACGAACTAGACTCGAGACATCGGGTATCAGAGCGCTTTACATGAGCACCAGTTTCGTTACACAAGGACACATTCATTTTTGTTTGGCACAGGGAGATTAAGTGATCTGCCAAGAATCACAGGATGTTGAGCGTCGTTGCCAAAACTTGAACCTGGTTCCCCAGCTTCGAGGTCGACCACTCTAGCCAGAAGGCTACATACTCTCACATAGAGTTAAATATGCCTCAGGCACCGATCAATGATGCAGAGAATGAGGAGACCAGGGATTGGTGGATGTCACACCCTCAAATTACACATGCCAGCCCGATTCTCAATTTATGTGTATGTAAAATGGCACTTCTGTAGTTCTACTTAATGCACTCTTCAAAGGGCATCCTGTGAAGAGAAAAAACACAGCCCCCTTATTTCAAGGCCTGTGTCCCTGACAATCACCAACAAGTGGCATTCTAGAATGATTGTTTGTTTGACGTCAGCTGGGGCTTTAGATCTATTGTGACATCATACCCAGGATCAGGCCTGGCTCCAGCAATTATTATTTGGGTGGGCCAAGGGAGGATTCGCGTGGGCCACTGCGGACCCTATTTGACGCTTATATGTCTAGCCAGGCCTGCTTCTGGGCCCTCTTTTATCTCTTTTCAGCCTTACAAGGCCCAGTAAACTGCACTATTTCAAAATCTCTTTCTGAATGTTATCACTCTCAATAAGTGTTTTTTTCAATGTAATGTCTCTTTGATGGGACGAGGTGGTTTCTGAGGTGGGAGTATCAGGCAAGTGACACTACTCGTGTTCCCTCTGTGCGAGCCTTCAGGGAGAATCCCTCTTCATTACTACCTCCACCTGACCCCGGACTCTGCAACGCTCTCCGTTCCAGACTTGATTATCCACTTTTCTACCACCCCTCTCCAGTGCACCTTATCTCACAGCTGACCTTGGGCCCCAGCCCCATATCAGCCACCATCTGGCTCCACTTTCATTATTCCTGGTGAAAAACATTTGTAAAATCATTTTTAAACCTAAAACATCGAATATAGCAGTAAAGTTATTAGCACGTACTTTAAAGTATGTTCCACAGTTACCCTAATGACAAGACTACTCATTAAATAAACAAAACAAACAGAGAGGTCATGACAGGGCCGGCTTTAGCGCTGGTGCAAGAGCCTTTTTTGCTGCCCACCAATAACCTCTTTCTCCATATTACCTTCACTACCACCCTCCAACAGTGTCCTTCATCTCTCCATAGCCTCTCCCACTATTGACCTCCTCCTCGGATTCCCTCACTGCCACCCTCCAACAGCGCCCCTCATCTCCCATAACCCTTCTCCCTTATGACTTCCTCCTCACACGCCCTCACTGCCAAGCTCCACCAATGCGCCTCATCTCTCCGTAGCTCGATCCCCCACCCTATGACCTCCTCCTCGGATTCCCTCACTGCCATCCTCCACCAGTGCCCCTCATCTTTCCGTAGTCCCTCTCTCATATGCATTTCATTTGTTGTATAGCGCTACTCATATCAGTGTAGGGTGTCACAGTACTTTACATCACACACACATTAAACAGAGACAATGAATCATAAAAGTATGTAAATCAGTCTTCAGGGAATGTCACATAAGCCAATGAGGATTACAAAGTGTAGGAATCACGTCATCCATACTGGTGGGCAGTGTATTTTAAGAGGGTTTGGTCTGGAGAAGCACAAACTCAGGATTTGAAGAGTACTCCAGAGGGTGGGCGTTGGCTTTACTGATAAAAATGCATATCTGCCCAAATAAGATCTTTTTAGCAACATTAGAATAATGAAAGACTGGGGAAGTTCTAACTATATCACAAGTAAAAAAAAAGTGAAGTTCTAACCATACCATTTAGGTTTGCATGCAGCTCTTTGATGACAGTTTATTGGTCACTGTCCTGTGTTAGGATTGTAACTTCTGAACTGCAAGTAACACAAGGATCTCTGTGACAAAGGCAGTAACCCACTGAGCTTCCACATAAAAATACAGTTTATCTGCATTTAAAAGCTACCAACAGACAAAGCATTGCTCTCCTGCAGGATTATAAATCACCAGAGTTATCTGGACATCTTTTATTGTTGTTGTGCATCAGTGGCAGAGCTGGCCGTGATAATGATAAAAACTGTTTAAATTAAGCATACACGAAGTATGTGTCCTGCTGAGACTTCTCCGATTTTAAAAATAGGAACAAATAGCCTCACATTCTCTTACCTGCTTGGTTCCTCGTCACAGCCCAATCTGAGAAGCAGCTGCAGGGGCCAGGAAAGGTGAATCAGGATAAACAAGCTGCGCTGAATATAAAAAGAGATGTCCACGCAGCAGGACAGTAGGCAAAGGTTACCCGGTGCCACAGAAAGGATTTGTCCCAATCCGATGCCCCTATTGCACCTGCACGAGTGGGCTGGGGATCAGCCCACCTTTCTAAAAGGAGATGCAGGATTGGAAGTGCCTGTGAGAGAGCCCATGCCCAATCACGCAACTCCTAGAACCAGAAGAAAAACAACGTCCAGAGGAACGTATAAATTAAAGTGGCGATTCTGTATTGGCCTTCAGGTGTCACTGCAGTGGCGTAACAAAGGTTGAGGGGGCCCCCCTGCCACGTACACGGAGGGGCCCCCACTCTGGATCTAATCCGAGCTCTTGAGCCTGAGTATTGTGCTGAGGGGGCCCCCACCCCCCGCACCGTGGGGGCTGCGGGGGCCTGTGTTACGCCCCTGCGTCACTGTGAGGGCCAAGGCCCATGCTTCAGTGGGTCAGGCTCATGTGTGTGTGGGCCCGGCCCACCCGGCCCAAACGCTAGAGCCAAGCCTGCACAGGATGCCCCCTTTTAAATGCCTTTGAGAATTGTCATCAAAATATCTAAAATGGGAATCGTTAAGGAATATTTATATGCAGTACTTTAAATGGGCAAAAATAAGTGCAGGTACTCATCAAAAGGAGGGATAGACTGGTGATGGAGCTTAGGGCGGGCATAAGGGCGGTGCCAAAGGCGGAACAAGGGGCGGGGCTATGTTTTTGACCTTTCAAAGGTTTTTATGCAAGAAATATGCATTCATTTTTCACACTAATAACCATTTATATAGCACTTACTAATACGTGTTTATTACTACCCAAAGTAACCCTTTTTTAGCAACCTTAAGAAGTGAAAAGATTGAGAAAAAAACAGTAAGGTTGTATATATATGCCTTGTTGTTGCATGCAGGTCCTTGCTGCAGGGGCATAATTATCTAAGATATATGCCAAGGATTTTAACTTGTGACCCACAGGGAAGACTAGGATCTATGCAACAAAAACAGTATCCAACTGAGCTATCTACATAAAAACAAAAACAAATCTCTGATCTACATGTTGCATGCTGTGCTTTCCAGCAGGCACAATGACCCTCTAGGCATTAGAATGCACACAGATCTTTCTGACAAGTGCATTAACCACCAGGTTTATCCACTTTATTGCTACTTATGGTGCCCCAATCTTACTTACTTAAGAGAAAGGCACTGGCTTCCTGTTTCATAAGATTAGTAAATGCTTAGCTGCAAAAAAGCGAGTAATTCATCAGACACGCTTTTCATTCTCGGCACTAGTGGGTATTTCTGTCTAAAATGGAAACCAGAGTGGCTTTCCAAGGGACATACTTTGTGTAACTTCAGTAAGCAGCATATGTGGAAGAGGTGTCGCGCATCGGCCAGGGTGCCTGACTACGGACTATGGGGTTCACGGTTCGATCCCTGGCAGCAGGTTAGCCCAGCACCATGTGACTTTGGGCAATAGCTCGCTTAATCTTCCCGAGGGTCCCCAGCGCCAGGACACCACTTCGGAGGTAACTGTGCGCTTTACAAATACTGGTATTTCATTTCATATTCTCTCTCTCACTGCCACTGGATAAGAAATGTTGACACAGAGACACTGGTGAAGTTGCTGCTGGTGGCTCAACATTTCAACATTCCATTATGGGATTGAAAAGGAGTGGTGGACAGAATAAACAGGTTGCACATGTGATTTTAGATAAATAACGGTATCTAACTGGGTTCTCTGAATATACTCTGTGTAATTAAAATATACACCCATATATGTAACAGCACACATGTTGAAAAAACGTCTCTGTTGGATAATTTGAATTGCTTTAAAATCTTTTGTTGACATTACTTTGCAGTATTTATTGCAATCCCATGTATGTTATTTTAGATAATAACATTATCTGCCTCATATACTTACTACAGTAAATGTCAAATGTATTCTTGCATTTTTAAATGTTGATGAAATAAATATTTTTTTTAAAAGCAACAGACATTCACATCTCGTTACAGATGGCACGAGGGTCTGTCTGAATCAAAATATGGCTACTGACATGAAGTCTCAGTCAGGAGATGGGACTGTGCTTGTACCAAAATATATTGTACCAATGACCACCTTGAGGTGCAAAATAGAGGAACGATTTTAGTTGTCCTGCTTTTGCCGTCCGATCACAGTCTGCAATAAATTGCAACCACGAGTGTGAGTTACATGCACTTACCTAGTCATACATTATATATATTGGATTTGATAAAAATACAGCCGTATACTTCCTTGTGGCATGTAAGCCCAGATGGTTTAGCGCTGGCTACAAACATCTCTGTTCAAAGAGCATATCACATTTTTCACAGGGATCAGTGAGTTTGGTACCGAGATCCCATATTATTTACACATGCAAATAGGTAATTTAGTTGTAACACAATAGTTATATACAGTGAAAGCAAGCGCAAACCTTTTGTTCTGTCCAGGCTTCTTGAAAATACCACCACAGGCAAAAGCAACTTGAAAAACATTTTCTATGTGTTTTGTCGATGCATAATATCAAGTATTTGACTTTTACATAGTGCTCAACATCTTGTCTTGTGATAGATGTACTGCGAATCTGTGTAAAAACTTCTAATGGCAGCAGTTTACAAATAGCTCTTCCTGCGACAGAAGCGACATTGTAGCACTGTGTTACCATGAACAATGCCTCTCACACCCTCGCCCATTAGGTTTTACAGCCTCCTGTCTGCGCCCGCTGTGGAAGAACAGAGGATAAACTAACCTCCCTGCAGCCACACCTCTGCTCTGATGGCTGCCATCAGAGCAGAGGTGTGGCATGCAGATCACTGTGCACGCGTGACAAGAGCAGCTGTTCTCTTGTACGAGCCCATCCCAGCCTTCCACTGTGATTAAGAGTAGAAGGTGCTGCCGAGGTGATGGATGACCGGAGCGCCACCTGCTTCAAAGCCAGGCCCTCGTGAGTAGCGGTACTCTCTTTACTCAAGGAAAAGTGCCGGTACTGAATCCGAGGAAATGAAGAGGTGCCGGTACTCAGTGCCGGTGAGTACCGGCCCATTTAAAGCACTGTTTATATGCAAAGATACACGAGAAAGGACTGTGCCCTCTTTGCACTTTTACCAATAAGCAGGTAGACATTTCAGGGCTAACTCACAAGGTCATTGGTCAGTATGTAAGTAGTACTCCTGCAGCACTAATTCACAAACCCACAGATATCTTTGTGGAGCCACCCACGACCCCCCACCCTATGACTAAGGATGCAAGGGACACTCTTTACCCGCTGTCAAAAGAAAATGTAAAGTGAATGTAAAACACAGACAAACTCGAATGAAAGTTAACATTGAGCATAGCCACACATGCAAGACACTCAGCATAGCTACACCCATAACACCTTGGTGCATAGTCACATGTGGCTATATTCACAGCCGAAAATAGACTCTGCTTGGAAGAGAGGAAGGTGGGGCCGGCATCGACCCCGCCGCCATTATGGTGGTCGGCCGTGCCCCCGTCTCTCGCCCGTCCCGGTGCCCCCGCATTGGTCGGGGGCCGTGCCCCGGAGGTGATTGGATCACTTCCGGGTCATGGAAGGCTCCTCCATGCCCAGGAAGTGATCCGATCACTTCCGCGGGTGACCCTTTGCCGGAAACCAGTTCCAGCTGGTGGCTGGGCGATCCTTTAAAACCAGGGTGGGGCACGAAGTGCAGTCTCTTTGCACTCCGCTCCCCACCCGTCGCGTGTGCCCCCTCCCTCGGGAGGATCTCTAACCTTTTTTCTTCGTTTCCCATACAGTGTTGTCGGCTGCGGTCTCGCCGGTCTCCGCAGTGCAATTTGGTTTCCTGGCAGCGACGAGCGTGAGAGAGCACGGAGCAGCGCGTCAGAGATCTCATTTCGGCGGGAGTTATCGAAGGAGGGACTGCCGTTTTTTGCACGCATCGGGAGGGACGCTCGAGGACGAGAGGGCCTGCCGTCACTGAGGGTGCCTGAGGACACGTACAGGACCTGCATCCTGGCGCTGCTAGGAGCCAAGCGGGTTGGAGCCGATTGCTCACCTGCCTTGCTGGGCTAGCCAGTATTGAGGCTCTGGTAGCGTGGGTGCTGTGGCCGGTCGTGTTTTCCTCCAACAACAAGCGGTAAAAGTTGTCAGAGTAGGTGGCCATGCCCCCAACGGTTAAGCACGGTGAACGGCGTCCAGATATCGGGAATGTGTTAGACGCCCTGATGCGAAAGATTGGGGAGATGGATAGCACCATGGCACAGCTGGCGGACAGGCTGGATGCACAGGAGGGGTCTTCGGGGAGGTCACGCAGGGACGCTTTACCCCCTAGAGAAGCTTTCCCGCCCCTGCCTAAAAAGAATAGGGCAAAGAAGGGAACGCAGGTTGTCCCTGGAAGCGGTGAGGGGGGGGCCCTGCTCTGCCTGTAGTGCCCGCGTCCCCTAACCCACCGGCAAGCGCACCTTCACCCGTAGAACCGATAGGGATGCCAGGTCCCGTGGTCCCTGCATTACCTCCAGTGCCCCAGACGCATACTGTTTCGCCACCAGCACCAGTAACTCCTAGCCTCACAGGGGGGGTACCAGTGCCAGGGGTGCCCAATGTGTCGTTAAATGTTCCAATCACACTTGGGGGGGTACCAACACTTCCGGTTGATTTTGTCTCCAGCCTAGCAGCCGTGCTTCCCTGGCTTGGGGGCATGGGGTTGAATTTGAGTGCAGCCGGTGTTGCCAGGGCGGACGCACTGGAAAAGGCAAGGCAGCTAATCGACCAAAGCAAGCTTAAAGAAGTTCCATTGGTCGTGATCCCCAAAGACACTGCAGGACTTTCGCATGGTAAGCCGCAGACATTGCCGTTGTTAGGTGCGGGCGAATCGCGCACATCGTATGAATCTCTGTCCCGCCATTTGTCACAGGAGGTTAAGGAGAGAATTTGGAAGGGGACGTATATTGACATTTTTTCACTATTAATAGATGAGGTTGAGAGGGAAGAGATGAGGAGGAAGAAAGATTATATGCCTGCGCGTGAATGGGCGAATGAAATGCTGAAGTACAGGGTGGAGGAGAACATCAGGCATTGGATGCTGGCGTTCAATATTTACATGGCTGTGATGACGGAGAGTTTCCCGGAGGAGGCGCCCGCAATGTCTTGTTATTTGTCTAGGATCAGCACGGCGCAGGCAACGAAGGGGGGCACGGGGTGGTTGGAATATGACAAAAAATTCAGGCGCATCAGGGCATCCGATCCTACTCTAAAATGGAATCAGGTGGAGGGGATAGCTTGGTTAGATCATTTGGGCGGTCTGACAGCAGAGCCTGCAAGGGATGCGCCAAGGCTGCAGCCCTTTCGGTCATTCCCCTCATCTGCACCAGGTGGGGGGGCTGGGAAGAAGGGATGCTGTTGGGACTTCAATAGGCGCACCTGCGATAGGCCACCAGGGACATGCAGATTTAAACACGCGTGCAGTTTCTGTGGCAACTCAGGGCATGCCGAGGCAAAATGTCTTAAAAAACAGAGGGATAGAGGGGCCAAAAAATTGGATTGAAGGTGTTTTCAGCAAAGCTAGGTCCCCGATTCTTCTGCACGCAATGATGCCCTGGTTAAACAGATACAAATGCACGTCCACGGCAAGGATGCTGGTGGAAGGTTTCAGGGAAGGGTTTAGAATCCCAGTGGCGGATTTTGTGGGTCCCCCCTTTTGCAGGAACCAATTGTCGGTCACGCAGAACACTAGGGTGGCGGCGGTCAACATTGAGAAAGAATGTAGATTGGGCAGAGTGGCGGGGCCATTCGACAAGATTCCTGTGCATAACTTTGTGTGTTCTCCCCTGGGGGTGGTCCCAAAGAAGGAACCAGGAGAATTCAGGCTGATTTATCAGCGCCAAAGGGGCAGTCGGTAAATGACTCCATTGATGAGGGATTCTGCTCTGTACGTTATGCATCTGTTGATCAGGCAATTGAACTCTTGAGGGGTTTGGGCCCAGGGGCGTTGATGGCTAAATCGGACATAGAATCGGCTTTTAGGCTACTGCCCGTTCACCCGAGCGATTTCCACCTACTTGGTTTCCAGTTCGAGGGCAAGTTCTTCGTGGACATGTGCATGCCTATGGGGTGTTCTGTGTCGTGCGCATCTTTTGAAATGTTTAGCACTTTCCTAGAATGGTCTTTCAGACAGGTGACGGGGCATAGGCATGTGCTGCATTACCTTGATGACTTCCTTTTTCTGGGGCCACCAGGGAACACGGTGTGTGGGCAGGCGCTGGAGCAATTTTGTGCACTGATGAAGAGTTTTGGGGTGCCACTAGCACAGGGAAAATCCGTTGGACCAGCTGCGGTCATAGAGTTCCTGGGGATCGAGCGAGACTCAGTCGTGGGGTGCTCACAGCTTCCCAATGACAAAGTGAAAAGGTTTGAAGACTCACTGAGGCAATGTCTAGAAACCAAAAGGGTAACGTTGCATCAGTTGCAGCAAATGGTAGGTCAACTGAATTTTGCATTGCGTATCATACCAATGGCACGCCATTTTTCAAAATCCATTGCGCAAGCAATGTCTGGCCTGAAGCAGGAGCACCACCACACCCGACTGAGCGAAGAGGTCAAGCAGGATATGCGTATTTGGTTGGCATTTCTGCGGGACTTCAATGGCTCTGTCCTGTGGCCCGGCCCAATCACCTCCTGTGCAGAGTTGGGTTTAATGACAGGCTCCGCGGGCAGTGAGGTGTTCGGCGCCATTCTGGGCACGCAGTGGGTGGCGCAGCGTTGGCCGGCATGGTGGATTGACGCTGGACTCACGGCGAACATTGGTTTCCTTGAATTGTTCCCCATCTGGGTGGCATTGTTCGTCTGGCCAGAACAACTTGGAAACAAAGCTGTTGTTTTCTGGTCCGACAACATGTCGGTGGTGGAATGCATAAACAGTCAGTCAGCAAAATGTAAAATGATCCTCCATTTAATCAAGGAGATGGTCTTGAAATGCATGCAGTTAAATCTACAGTTTAGGGCAAAACATGTCCCGGGGGTATTGAATCACGCCGCTGACGCATTGTCTCGTTTCAAGATGCAGGTTTTCAGATCTCATCTCCCGGGAGCAGCATCACACCCAACGCCTTTCCCCGAGCAGCTCTGGCAGATTGGTGCCCCCACTTGGTGGCAGCTAGCCTAGCGCCAGGAACAAGGAAGGCATATGAAGGGGCGTTTGGGGCATACTGCAATTTCTTAAAGGACCAGGGGCATTGGGCGGATTCGGCTAGGGTGTGCGCTTACTTGCAAACCTTGCGCGATGAAGGGTGGGCAGTGGGGTCAGCTAGGAGACACATGGCAGCCATTTCCTTTTTTGCACAAATGAACGGCAGGTGGGACCCTACTCAGACATTCATAGTGCGCAAAGCATTGAAAGGTTGGCAGCGCTTACAGGGGTCCGCACCTGACACTAGATGCCTGATAGGTCTTACTACCTTGGCATCAATTTTAGGTGTGTTAGAGCAGACCTGCACTACCGTGACGGAATGTTTATTGTTCAAGGCAGCTTTCACCTTAGCTTTCTATGGTGCCTTTACGATAGGGGAATTGGTGGCTAAGAATAAACGGGACCTGGGGGGAGGCCTGCAGCTCAATGACATACGCTTGCATAACGATGCCTTGCAGGCTACTATTCGGAGATCCAAGACAGATCAGGAAGGGAGGGGGCAGGTAGTGGTTCTGCGGCGGGCACCGGGGAACCCTTGCTGCCCGGTGTCACGTATGGAAGCGTTTTTGCCATTCAGACCAAGTTACAGGAGGGGCCCACTGTTAATGCACACGGGGGGGACCTGCTGACCAAATTTCAATTTAAACGAGTCTTGGATATGACGGTGGGCAGAGCGGGGCTGGATCCCAGTGATTTTGGAACACATTCCTTCAGAATAGGTGCCGCCACCGAGGCAGTCGCACGGGGCCTTGGGGAAGGGGAGGTACAGAAGATTGGGCGGTGGTCCTCCAACTGTTTCAGGCGCTATGTGCGAGTGCATATGTTATAACATTCCATGACGATGGTACTGATGGCACTATTTTCCCTGTTTTATTGTCAGTTCCCTCGGCCTGTCACGCAGGAAGAGAGACAGCGACACCTCACCAACAAGAAGACGCGACCAAGACAAAAGTCAATTCTCCGGCCGCCAAGTTGGAACGTCATGCGTGTATTTTCGGCCATTCGTATGTCTCTCGTTTAAGTAACTTTTTTATTGCAGGAAATGGGGCAGCGCACGCAAAGCGGTTAGGTTTCAGGGTCTCCTTTTTTGGGCACGGGGGGCTGCGTTTCGACAGGTTCAGGGAACGGATAGGTCACATGCTTGCTTCCTTAGGCACTTCCCCCGACGCTATCATTTTACATCTTGGTGGTAACGACTTGGTGCACCTAAATAGGAGGATCCTGATTGAAACGGTGAGTCAGCATGGCTGGTCAGGCGCTGCCCAGGTGCGGTTATTGTGTGGTCACACATGATACCAAGGCTTCAGTGGCGGGGAGGGGAATCAGTGAGGGCTCTCAATCACTCGGTTCAGAGGATCAATAATAAAATAGACAAGCTGTTCAGGACCCCCAGATTACAAGTTATTGCTCATGAGTGCATAAAGGGGGACGCCTGCTACTTGCGAGATGGGGTGCACCTTTCTCGGTTGGGGAACGAGATATTCCTGGGCAACATTTTAGCTTGGCTGGACCAATTTCAATGGTGAGTATGACCTTGGGTTTTGGGGGGGGCCTGATAGTCGGTCTACTATAAAGGCCTGTGCGGTAAGGTCATCGGTTGGACCGACTAAATTTACTAATCTTTTGGGGCGCCTTATTAAGTGGGGCGCCCAGAGGGGAGGGACATGTGGCTCTCACCAGTCTCCAGGGGCAGTTACAACCGGTTAGTTGGAACGGTGCGGGGCCAAAGGGGGGTTACGCTTTTCATTGGCTGGTTGGCCACCCCGCATGCGGGAGTAAGTAAGCTGCGCTGTCTGCATGGCCCCTTTATGGAGTAAGTCTTGAACGTATGGGGGTTGCCTGGTGGGAAGTACTTCCGGGTCAGCTGGGACCCCTGCGCATGCGCACTCTGGTTAGGGGGCGCGGGACAATTTGGATTAAAGGGGGGGGGCCAGCGTGTTGACCTTGCCGTAGGCCCAAAGGAATACGCAGAAATGTGATCAGCAATATGCTTAGACTAGGATAGGAACATTATGTATTAGAGTTTTGTTAAAGCTAGGAATGAATCAAATGTACCGAATCCTGTCTTGTCATTTCTGCGTAATTGTATATTTGTTTGCAAATATGTGTGTTTTGTTAATAAATACGATCGGGGGTCTATGACCAAACAAAGGTTTAAGTTGATTTCTGTCACAGCAGAGGGGAGGAGGGGGCGGTAGACCGTACCGGACCATAGAGAAAGGTGGGGCCGGCATCGGCCCCGCCGCCATTTTGGTGGTCGGCCGTGCCCCCATCTCTCACCCATCCCGGTGCCCCCGCATTGGTTGGGGTCCGTACCCCGGAGGTGATTGGATCACTTCCGGGTCATGGAAGGCTCCTCCACGCCCCGGAAGTGATCGGATCACTTCCGGGTCGCGGGTGACCCTTTGCCGTAAACGAGTTCCAGCTGGTGGCTGGGCCATCCTTTAAAACCGGGGGGAGCGCGAAGTGCAGTCTCTTTGCACTCCGCTCCCCTCGGTAGCACACCCGTCGCGTGTGCCCCCTCCCTCGGGAGGATCTCTAACCTTTTTTCCCCACCCACCATCCCTGAGATAGATGTTTGTTTTGAAGCAAAGTATGGTTAATGTGTTTTTCCACAGGGTGTCAATTATGAAGATGAGTTGAATGTAGTGAATATAAATGCCTTTTTTTGGTCGTGTTTTAGGCAGTATTTCGAGTCAGGCGGTAAGGTCATCGGTTGGACAGACTAAATTTACTAATCTTTTGGGGCGCCTTATTAAGTGGGGCGCCCAGAGGGGAGGGACATGTGGCTCTCACCAGACTCCAGGGGCAGTTACAACCGGTTGCATGGCCCCTTTATGGAGTAAGTCTTGAACGTATGGGGGTTGCCTGGTGGGAAGTACTTCCGGGTCAGCTGGGCCCCCTGCGCATGCGCACCTTGGTTAGGGGGCGCGGGACAATTTGGATTAAAGGGGGAGGGGCCAGCGTGTTGACCTTGCCGTAGGCCCAAAGGAATACGCAGAAATGTGGTCAGCAATATGCTTAGACTAGGATATGTATTAGAGTTTTGTTAAAGCTAGGAATGAATCAAATGTACCGAATCCTGTCTTGTTATTTCTGCGTAATTGTATATTTGTTTGCAAATATGTGTGTTTTGTTAATAAATAATATCGGGGGTCTACTACCCCCTATTCCAAACAAAGGTTTAAGTTGATTTCTGTCACAGCAGAGGGAAGGAGGGGGCGGTAGGCCGTACCGGACCATATATGTCACACACAAACACACTGTAAAAAGGGCACACAGAAGGCACCCAGAAACCCACGCAAAATGACTGACAGCACATTAATTGAGAAACACAGCCCTGCTTCTAGTTTAAAGCAAAATCCATCTGGACAGCCTCACAGTGAGCCAGATGTGCACATACACAGTACCCCAGCACCGTCTAAAGGCACCGCTTTTAATGCTGCCTTGGAAGGAGGATGACACTCTGGCCATATCACATGAGCATAAAATCACTTACGACTCTGTGGACACTTCACAGCACTAGTGTATCAAATATAGGTCAATCATATACATCCTCGAAACACCACCCGTCCTGAAGACATTCACAGAATTACCCATGTGAAAACATCACTGCGTTTCTCATACAGGTCAGTCAAAATTCCCTAAAGTTTGAGAAGTGTAACGCCCACACATGTGGCACTGCATGCCTGGTGTCAAAGGTCATTTCGAAGTTATTAAGAAGCCAGTGATAAATCGTAAGACCGTACCCTCTGCCTACAAATTGACCCCAAAACATATCGCAGCCTCTTGCACAGGACACGTGAAGAAGCCATCAAAAGGGCAGTCAACTGTATGGCATTGTGATGTTATTGCTCTGGGTGCAGAGATGTCCCAAACACCACTGCGTTCTTTTCCACGTCAGTCTGTGATCTATGGTACGGTACAACAATGCAATTTATCACTCCGGAGGAGAAACGTGAGGTCAAGAGGCAGGTGCACATGGAAACGAACGATTACTGAACGCTATTGGGGTATAGACCAGAAAACACTTCCATTCCTTCTCTTCAGAATACATAATCTTGACCTCAATGAAGAGCAACCACTGATAATTGACTTGTGTCATTTGTTGAATGTGAGACAGACAACAGAGTTCAAATGCACTGTCTCAATCACTGGCCCTTGCGCCAAGTGCGGTAACAACTGCCTCTGGCACTTTAAGCTTCAGGTGGCATAGAAGCGATCTCCTGCCCCTTGCCGCGTGCTAGCGCTGTGATGTCAGTGCATGGCATGAAAATACCACAACACGGCTCTCTTGCCTCTCTGTGTGTAGGAACAATCAACAGGTAACTCAATATTATTATTATTATTTCAGACTGGGTTGCCATCCCTCCCCCTGCTCCAGTGTTGGCTCACAAGAAGCTTTTCATACACATGGTAACTAATCTGAAGCAGAGAATCCTCAGTAAGTAATACTAAAACTATAAAATGTCCACAATGAAATATTAACATTACATTTATTAATAAGTAAAGTCTTTTCTAATAATGTCAATAATGGATGGAATTTAGATAGAAGTTTATAGCAAACATAAGACCATGAAATTGTGTACAGACAGCCAATGCTTGTTGGTACTGGAGTCTCTGTGGTCACTCTTGCTACAGTCACTGGAGTATGTTCATCAGGCAGGTGGGAAGCCTATGGAGAAGCCACCATTACCCCCAGGTCCCTCCTATCCTCGTCCCATTCATGACAAGTGGAGATAATCAACAAGTACTCGAAGAAAACACCCATCTGGTTTCGGGGTCATACCTGCATCGACAAACTCAGGATCAGGTTCTATGAGACCATGAAAGTGACTATGGTAACAAGATGAATTTCTGAGAGTTTTATGGATACTTATAGGAGTTGTTATTGGAAACTGAGAACATGTTTAGCTCAATTTATGCAAAGTTCTTTGAGAAGTAAACTAAAAAGACTCACATGTGGTATACGTAGCCTAATCAAACCCCCCACACCTATTTGAAAAAAAGTACTGATTTTTGCATGAGTTAATCAAACAGATAGAGGCTGTGGGGAATCAATTATGTGGGAGAAATACCACAGTTGTATTAAGACTAAACACTCTTAGCCTCAGACTGGGTTCTGAGAGGTTTACCAATGTGCCACTTGGTAGCTTGGTACAAGCAGCGAGGCTTAGTTCACACCAAATGGTAATGATAACAATGCACTTTAAAAAACACTGAATATAGGCCATAGAAAAGATCAGAGTTTGTTAAAAAGGTAATTGTATAATGTGTAAAATACCACAAAAATGTAGACATTTGGATCATTAATCTGAATACAAAAGCTAAAACACATTATAAACATCAAAGAAATGCACTTTACTTCCAACTAGCACATTACTCAGGCACATACATAGGTAGGCATCATGTATCAAGTGCTCAGCCGTCACTTTTATTGCCCACTACGTACCACGTGATATGGGAAGAAGACAGTGACACCAAATAACAAATAATAACACCCCTCCCTGAAATGGGTCATGGCCACAGTAGCGAGTACCAGTTACATAAGAAGGAGAACGAAGCAGCCTGCATTTACCTTCCTTCTCCGGCTACTTTAATCGCGGCACGCACCATGCAGTTGCGCTGCGCGCACCAAATCCGAAGTTTTAATCATGATGATTGTCACAGGGCTGACGGTGACAACCATCATAATTAAAATTTCTGACTTATTGCCTGCAGCCAGTCATGCCCCCCCCCCCCGATGGTGCACAACTCAAGCCACCTGACCTCGCTCCGCTGCTCACAATCAAATCCCCAATTTACTGAGCAGATTAGAACTGGGTCAGCCGCCCAGCCCGGTTGTGACACCCACCCACTGCCAGTGCCCACATCCCTGACTCACCTGCTGCAGGCGGCAGACAGCCAGGGGGGCTAGAAATATTTAAATTATGGTCGCAACGGTGGTGCCCCTGTCTCTGTCTCAGTCGTCTCTGGCATGCCTCAGCAGTCACGTGCATTTTTAATTGCGCGAGCCCCAATGTGCATGCGGCATGACCCACGCGCCCCACCCTAAGGGTGAACTGAAGAGTGGCGCGTAAACGCAGCGGCGGAGGAGACATCTCGCTGCCGCACCTCCTCCTAATTATTAAATTCACCTGGCTGCAGCGGGTCACGGATGGTGCACAACTTCAGTTGTGATTTTTCACAACAGAGTAGTAGTCTGTCTGAACTCCGCTGGGTCAGACAGACAGTCAGACTAGTCTGTGACTCTCTCTGACTCATGTCACATCACCATAGCTGCCAAGGTTTCAGATTCCTATGTGTGACATTTTCATAATTTCAGTGAATTATGAGTGACATTTCAACGACTATGAGTGACACTTTCTCACGAGCAAAATCAAGCATTGAAGACGAGGGAAACATAAAGTTCAGAAATGACACACATTTGAACAACTGAAAATCTTAAAACTGCAGCACAGCACCAAAAATCATTGCCAGTCTTTGGCCCCTTTCCCTGCCAGCAATCAATCAGGAGAGCATCAGGACTCCAGGGCCTATGTCTGTCCACATGATGTAGGAACCTCAGCCCAACAGGAGGGATGTTTGAGGACCCAACATGAACAAGACAATTTACACACAGGTCCAGGCATCTCAGCTGCCTGTCACACTGTGTCAGTCAGCTGACTCACACAGGGACAGGCTGAGCACCATTTTGCATTATCCTCGCAGGCTAAGGCAGGTTCAATAATCTCTCGTACAACATAGTAAAGCCTGTCAGAAACCTGTTAAAATTTCACCCCCCCCATAGCTCCAGTAGTTTTGAGAAATAAACCGCAAACTTAAGGTGGCCAGAATCTAAATACACGCTCGCCCCAGCCAGGGCCACAGTCGTCAGCCATGCCAGAGGACAATGCAGAACTTCTGAATGAGTCTAACACATCACCACCGGACCGGCAACCTACTAACTGCAGGTGGCTGCCGATCACATGCCTTCGATATGGCGAGTAAAGGAATATATGATGTGCTCAGCTTTTATCACTTTATAAAAACAAAACCGGCCACCTGTCAAAAAAACAGCCTCCTGTCAAAAAAACTGCCCCCACCCCATCCAGCCTACCGGGGGATTGCCCGGTGCCTGGAATTACCAGTCCGGCCCTGCTTAATGGAGAAATTCACAACTCTACAGAGCTGGTTCTTCTGATACAAGCCTATGATTTTCAATCACAGGAGGCTTGTCACAAGTTCAACTTTAGACCCACAGTGCAATCTAGTGTGAACTAGCTCTCTGGATTTCCCTGCAGTATCAATAGTTTCATCTGTTCACTGAAACATGGCACCTTCCAGCAACAGGTGAGAGGTTCTGCAGGTGACTCTTGAGAAAAGTTTGATTGTAATGATTCTTTTCGACTTATCGGCTGCCTTTGATACAGTAGACCATACTGCTCTCGTCCACTGCATAGAGGAAATAGGAGTGAAGGGTACAGCATTGGACTTATTCACCTCTTTCCTTAGAGATAGAACGCAAACAGTATCTCTAT
The DNA here is from genome assembly GCF_964204655.1 of Triturus cristatus. Lineage (NCBI taxonomy): Eukaryota > Metazoa > Chordata > Amphibia > Caudata > Salamandridae > Triturus > Triturus cristatus. Next base: position 165,929,433 of record NC_140585.1, read on the forward strand.
GGAAATTCAATTCTAACCCTCTCAAATCCTTGCCTTGTGGAGTCCCTCAGGGATCATCATTGAGCCCAGCACTCTTTAATGTTTCTGTAGCCAAGCTGGCCCCTCTTAATAAAAGTTTCAACTTGGAGGTAACATCGTATGCCGATGATACACAATTGATAATTGCTGTTGCTAACAATGATACGTTGGGCCTTCTAAGATGCAGACACTATTAAGGTGGTTAGTGGCTGGATGAGTAGACACTGCCTGAAACCTAATTCAGGTAAAACCGAGATTATTGTTTTCTGGAATCCCTCTCCAGCTTGGTCCCTTAATTGGTGGCTGGAAAATATTCCTCTTCCTCCCCTTCCTGTCACTATAGCTAAGAACTTGGGAGTCATTATTGACGACAACCTCAATATGTCTCAACCTCAATATGTATCGGATATAACGTCCTCAGCTCATTATATCTTAAAACTAATCAGGAAAATCCTGCCATTCATCCCTGACAGGCACAGGAAACCCTGAGTACTGCACTAGTCCTATTTAAAATTGGACCATTGCAACAGTCTGTATCTAAACATTCTAGAAAAACACATGAGGTGACTACAGTCGGTTCACAATGCTGCTGCTAGAATGATCCTTAACCTCCATAAGTTGCACTCTATTTCCCAGGAACTTCGTAAACTAAACTTGCTGCTGTGCTAATGCTAACATCTTATCCGTTCCTCAATTTAAAAAGATGCAATGGGGTGACAGAAGCATTATATACAGAATGGCCAAACTTTAAAATAGTCTGACATTGCATATCGGAGCCATCCATGCGTTAATGGCATTTAGGAAGGAGATAAAACTTAGAGATCTATTAGGATGGCGGATGGATTGCCGCCGCCATGCCGGCGGTGGTAACCACCGGGCTGGCCGCGGCCATCCATCCGCGATCGAAACCAGGAAAAAGGCCGGAAAATTAGCATGGCGGTGATGACCGCACTCCACTTTTCCGCTGGTAGCAATCAGCACGCTTGCCTGGCGGGCAGAGCTGGACCGCTAAGATGGAGCCGATGCTAGGCCAGGCTCCGCTGGCATGATTATGATGCCGGCGGTAGCCAGCCTTTCCGTGGCGGTGGAACTGCCATGGAAAGACATGCGGAGAATGTCTCTGGGGGCCCATTGCGGGCCCCCAATGTGTTGGGGGGTGTGGGTGGACTGGGGAGGTACCCATGGTACTCCCTACATATCCCTGTACCAGGTGTCAGGCACTGTGCAGTGCCTGCCACGCAGTGCAAGGATATGCAGGACATACTCATTTCGACATCGCGGCGGTGCTGCTGGCAGCAGCAACCGCCGCAATGTTAAAGGCCGTGATGTTACCGCCGTGGTCGGATTTCGACTGCGGAGCATACTAATTGGATCGGCGGTTATGCCGCGGTCCTGGCGGTCGGTCTATACCTGCTACCATGACGGTCGGAGTGATTTTCCGACCGCCATTCTAATAGACCCCTTAGCTATTTAACCTCTGATACTGCCTCAAGCCTGCCATCTCAGATAGCACCAAGACACCCTCTGGTATACGCGCTTTAGAAAATTCCTTAACATAACATAGCTCTGTTTTCAGGCAAGCGTCATCCTCGTCTTTACCGATGAATACAGGACCCTGATTTTGGAGACACCACATTCACCCAACCCACCTGCAGGCAACCACTCTTCTGATATCTTTTTCCTCTTTATGGTTAAGCGCAAGCTGGCAGCATGCATATTGCTCTTCTTCCAAGCAGTAGAACAACAGATGCCTCCAACCTGTTCCACACCATTCTCCGAGCCATCACAGGTCCGAGCACTAGACAAAGTGACCATTTTTCATTCCTGATTGGATACCCTTGAACAATTTGTGTCGGATATGGAAACATAATACACTGCCTTGCCAGGTTAGGGTAAAGACATAGAGCCTGATTTACATCTTGACAGATGGGTGACCTCCATCACAACCATGATGGATATTCTGTCTGCAGAAATATAAATCCTATAGGATACAATAGGATTATATATTTCATCAGATGGGATATCTATCACCGTTGTGACAGACTAACCCATCCGCTGAGATCTAAATCAGGCCCATAGACATCTTATTGCAAAAAGTCATGGATGTGAAAGACATATTGTGACATGATAACATCTCTATTTTTGATGTTCAGGAGAAGACAGAAGGAAAAGATACTTTTCTTAGAACCTTCCTGGCCAAATTGCTGTCACTACTCTTTACTGAACGGAGCACATATGGTCCGGTCTTGCTCCATGTACCCTAACCAACCTCCTCGCCCGATCATTGCCTGTCTCTCTGATCCTGTTGCTGCTTGCGGACCACCAAATTTGGCAGACTACTCCCCAGATGCCAATGTCAGGCACAAGAAGTTCCCCACCCTTTGTCCCAGACTCATGCACTGGGATCTTAAATAGGGACTGTTGTCCCATCACATATGTGGATCAACTGCAGAGAAAATAACAGGAACGTTCCCAACTCTAATGACCTGAAATCATTCTTGGATGACTTTGAGGCCTACTTAACGCATACGAGAACCCCCTTAGACTTCTCCAAAATCCTACCTATGAACAAGACACACTGAATACATCACCTGTCCCTGGCCCAAAGGTGCTAGGAATTGTACCAAGAACGCCTTAATAATGTGGTGAAGGCTCTAAGTAGAGACAGAGAAAAATCTTGCTCAACCCCTCAAGCTCCTGGAATAGATGAGGCACCTGATCCTTAATGGACTTATTCTTGTACTTTCCACAGCGATATCTACGAGGCGCCCATGGCAAAGGACTGTCTCTCTGTGGGACTCTGACTGTTTACTCCATGGATTGAGCAGATGGCAATCCACAGGAATGTTGGCAATTTGGATCAGAGCCTCTCTGATTTGGGAGGGAGCTGGTTCCTTACTGGTTGACAGATAGCCCCTTGTTGTAATGTTGTACTGTTGTTGTTATTTTGTAATGTTTACATTGGTCTCAGCTCCCTGTGGATGTGCTATGCCTATTTGCAGAATAGCCCCTCGTCTGCTGGTGCCCCATACTGGACTGGAAGCCACTTACAGCCTTCTTGCTGCATTTTTCTCTCTCTTTCTCTCTCTCTCTTTCTCTCTCTCTCTCTCTCTCTCTCTCTCTCCCTCTCCCTCCCTCCATTTCTCCCATATTCTGCCTGCATGTTGTTCCTGGAGTGACAGGCCAGGCCCCAACCTAAGCTTCCCAACATGCAACCCATTTCACATGGACCTTGATTACCCTGACAGATCCCTCTCCATTCGTCACCTTTCCTAATTTGGGGCCAAAAAGGGAGTGAACGCTGATAGGCACAGGTTTTAGCTCAGGACACTACAGAAGTTAATCACCACACTCTTCGTTTTTTTGGCCCGTCTTCTTCTTCCCCCCACAGCATCCATAACAAATCCCTTGCAAAAAGGTTCCTTTTTTCGACCTCAATATTTGCATGAATGCGCACAAGAGTCACCTGCATATCTCACTCTCCGACATACCTACGGGAAGATGCCCATACCCTTCACAATTGGCACACTGAATGTGAACATCATGTCAAACTACTTCAAAACGCAAGAAGTCCTGCACTTCATGACAATTAACTGAGTGGTCATTGCCCTCCTCCAGGAAAAACACCTGACCCCTGAAGAGTACCTGTAAATTAAAAAGGATTGGGTGGGCACCGCAATCAGTAGTACTCACCTGATAGAGACTGATGGTGCACTCTCGCCCTCTGTAAGAAGTGCAGAGTAGCCATTCTCCCCTGGCACAACCTCCCATGAAAAGAGCTCAAGACTTAAATAGACACGAAAGTCTGTTAAATGTTTGCAAAAATATGCTTCCCTGACAGAACGCTGGCTCTTAGCTCCATTTATGCTTCCAATGTCGATTTGACACTTTTTGGCCAACTTCACTTGGATGCTTTTGACCTTTGGCCGCATCCCCCTACTTCTATGGGGTGGCTGGAACCTGCTTACATATATGTTTCTGGAACGTACAGGCGGTCTTGATCCCCACACTAAGGTGCTGATTCCGATCCGGGTCGGAAAGCACTCCGACCGACCTGGATCCGGAGTGTTTTCCGACCGAGTCGGAGTCCTGCAGTCCGACCGAGCGAGTACGATGCGGCCGTATGCCACCGGACTCGGTTCGGTCGGACTTCCATAGAAGTCGATGGGAGCCGGTCGAACGACGCATACATGGGCTCCCATTGATTGAATGGGTACGTCTCTCACAAGGGCTCCCCTTACAGTGGGTACGCGTCGCTGCCATCCGCACTCTACATGCCTGTGTTGGGGGGACCCTTGGGTCTCCCCCTGTGCCCGGGTCGTAGGGCTGCGGGTGACAGGGGGTCCGACACGGACCCCCAAAGTCAACAGGCTGTCCGACGCGTACATCGTACTGGCTCGGTCGTAAATCACATCCATTGCACGCCACGGTTAGCTTCCAACCAAGACGTACGGAGCAGTCTGGACCCGGAAACGACTCGGTCGGAGAATTTTATGTAGCTCGCATCGTACTTGCTCGCTCGTACAACTGTACAAGTCGGGCAGAAAACACGCGTACGGCTCGTATTTTTTCCGGCCGGATCACGTTCGGTGCCCTTCCGACCCGGATCAGAATCGGCCCTAAGCTGGAGAGAGCTGTCCTACTTGATCTTACATCAAACCTTGCTAAGGTGGATGTGTGACATCTGCTGCAGCCTGCAGGTAAGGGATACACTTTCCTTTCCTGCTTGCATGGCACTCAATCTCGTATTGATCACATTTTACTTCTGCACCCACTCTCTTCAGTTTTGAGTTGTGCTTTTGGCAGGCAGCCATTACAGTCCTCCATCTCCAATACACGGCATCCCGATGACACAAAAGGGAGAGCACTGGAGATGTCCAAGGCATGTCTAAAAGCCTTCTTCATCGTATCCATTGAAAAAGAGCAGGTGATGGCGCTAAAAAGATCAGTGCAAAAATCCTTGATGATTGTTTGTCACCCAATTGGAAGTGTGTGTCATAGATGATGGTCCTAGCCATTCAAGATGCAAATGTTGCTCTCCTGACTCACCCCCTGGACATAGTGGACCTGTTTGTGAGGTTCTGCTCGGAACTTGACTGCTCAGAATCACTAGCAGATGACTCCTCTGCTAAGGTGGAGAAGTGTCGCCCCACTGCTTTTCAGCAGTGCAAAAAAGGAAAAATAAAATGATAATAGTATACTGTTATTATTTTTAATTTTCCATGCTGAAGTCTGTTTGAGGTGGAGCTTCACTGTGTCATAGCCAGCAGGGGGAGGAGCGGTTAGTGCACTTAAGTGCTCATGAGGCCGGCCAAACAGTCATGTGTACTTAGCATGTTCTCCACTGGGTTGTATTGCACAGCCTGGGTGGATATCATGCACAGACTCGCAGTCCCTGTCTGAGCGCCGAACCACAGTGCTCAGACCAACCATGACACTTCTGTCATGCTGTCCACTGCTGGAGCTTTCTATCGAGTATGTATTGGATGACAGAGGTATGTGACAAGACTGCCCACTTTCCCCTCTCCTGTTTCTACTGGCACTGGAACCCTTGTCCCTGGGAATCTGCCGCTTGCCGCTTGCGCATGGCAGAACCCTTGAAAGAACCATGGTGAAGGTGCTTCTATATGTGGACAACCTCCTCCTCCTCTCCAGCCTCAAATCCTTGTTGACAGCCGCCATGTCAATCATAGATCGCTTCTCCAATGTATAAGGATACAAAGTTAACTGGGTGAACTGCAAGGCCCTCATCACCACTAATCGTGGATATAAAAGTGGGGGAAGATTCAATGTGGTGTATCAGAGGCTGGAATCTGGACTAACTTTTTACAACATACATTTTGCCTCTGACACCATTGATCACAACATTTGTTTTATCAGCTAGTCTGTTTAATGACTGCGATCTGCAAAGCAATTTTTTCTTTTACTTATCAACTTTTCGGTTCGATGAACACTACTCGTTAGACATACACTTATTATATACAAAAGACAGTGACATATATATTTACATTTATACAGTGACTTCAAAATATATCAAAAATACCATAAAAGCTATCCAATAGATCTATTTTACATAACCATAGTCATTTGTCCGAAACTTTTTGACTTGTGGAACTTGAGCCGATTGGCTCCTATAGTTCTAGCTGTTGTTGCGGTCCTGAGCAGAGTCGGGTACTTGTGGCTATAAATGGTTTAAACAAGAATGCAAGTTGTGGTCTTTCTGTGCATTTGCTTGTGTAGAGGAGCTGATTCTCGCTTTGTCTCCTACAGAGGTGTTCACGATCTCTGCTTGTTAGCCACCCGACTCTGCTCAGGACTGATCTATTGGATAGCTTTTATGGTATTTTTGATATATTTTGAAGTCACTGTATAAATGTAAATATATATGTCACTGTCTTTTGTATATAATACGTGTATGTCTAACGAGTAGTGTTCATCGAACCGAAAAGTTGATAAGTAAAAGAAAAAGTTGCTTTGCAGATCGCAGTCATTAAACAGACTAGCTGATAAAACAAATGTTGTGATCAATGGTGTCAGAGGCAAAATGTATGTTGTAAAAAGCTCATCACCACTAAGGCATGCCTTCGTGGCCAGGACATGAAGTGGGTATCAAAGGGACTCAGGTACCTTGGCATCTGAGTGAACAGTGGCCTTAGACTTAAGGTGAAGGATAATTTCCTACCTCCTTGGCACAGTACAAAGTAGATTTCCTCAAATGGCAGCATCTGTGCAAACTGTGAAGATGACGGCAGCACCTAGGTACAGTTACGTCTTCAGTATGCTGCCCCTGACAATCCCCCATATGCTTATCTTGGGGATAGAGGTGGACATAAGGTCATACCTACATATATGGAGTGGGCACCACCCAAGATTGCAGGCTGCCATTCTTTGAGCCACCACAGAAGCCAGGGGCCTCCACCTGCCTTTTATAATATCCACAGCCTGGCTTTTCAACTCTAACAACTTGCGCACTACCTCCATCACTAAGCAGAGACACCTACGTGAGTGCATGTTAAAGGTCACTTTACTCGCACTTTTCGCCCTTTACTTCAAATTCATCTGTGGCATGAACAGAGGTCCATTAACTACTGGGTCTTGACCAGTGACTCCACAGCATGGTGACAGTTGGGCACAATTTGTCTCTTTGCATCACTGGTGAACTGTTTTACTGGGCCACATGGAGCGCAAAGGGTGTGCTCCACATTGATCAGGGCATGCTTAAACCATTTCTGGTGCTGTGGGGGTTGCCCTTTTCCCGTCAGACTTTTGAAGACACTGTCAGCTGACCCACAGCCTTTGTTCAGTGCTGGGCCCCTCCCAGTGTACTCCTAATCTCACCCATTTCACAAAACCTCTGCTGTGAGGGGTATATAAGGGACTGATCTCTGCACTATACGGAGTCCTAAGAAAGAACATGCACGCGTGCCCTACCCTCAATCAGACCTCCAGTAGGGTTTATGCCCCGCAGAAGAGGACAACTCTCCTTCAGAGCCATGATATATGCCTCCGAGAGTCTTGCCTTAAGTTCCTGTACTTCAAAGTCCTCAAAAGGTGGCACTGGACCCAGCGGATGATCTGCCGGGCACAAACGCTTCCTCCACAGATGCTAGTGGAGATGCTTGGAAGAAGGCTGTGATATATACCATGTACTGTGGAGCAGCCAGCACCTTTAACCTTATGGGGTAGCAGTATGGGCTCACAAGCAACAACTCCACCTACAAACTGAAACCCTTGGCCCACTTGGCCCTACTCCATGACATTGCTGACATTCCTGAGATGGATATACATGCACACCCTTGGGTGGCCATGTCACTTGCGGTGGTGAAGGTTTGCGTACTGCATCAATGACGCCAACCCATGTGTCGTTCACATATGGAATGTACTGTAGAACTACATAAAGTGACCCTTCATGAAAGGCTACATATAGCCTTCCAGACATAATGGTGGACTCTGTCCTACATTGTTCCCTCCCAATCTTCCTACTAATAATCATCTACCACAACCCCTCTTTAATCAGGGATGCTCAGCAGCCTTTCCCAGACTAACACTACTGCAGGACAGACAAGGTAGACTGAGGATGGCTCTATGCCCTAGGTGCTCACTGTAATAGTGTTTAGCAATATTGTTTACTGTACATATAAGTAACAATATTGGTTGCAGTGCTCTGCTCTAACATTAAAAGTTGTGCTTGTCTAGCCCAGTGGGCTATGGATTGGCGGTACGTCCGCATCCCCGCTCAGAGCTACATGTCTTGTATGCATTAATACCTGTGTATAGCTCTGTGTGTGCATTAACTCAACAGGCCTCCTATCCCTTCTTTTCTGCCCTCATTTCCCATCTCCCCTTTGACTAGTATTCTTGTATATTGTGTACGACCAGAAAGCCTACTTTGACTTAATACCACAGAACCATACAGGACTGGAATGCGCGGACAGGAGTCTCCACAGCTCAGAGGCCCTTGTAGGGCAGCTCTTGCTGCTGCCTTCAAATTAGAGCATCTGCAAACTCAGGATATCTCGGTTCCTTCTTTGGCATTGTGGATCAATCTTTGTTTATTACTGTCTAGTCTTAGTGAAATGGAAATAAGTAAAGGTTGCAAAGAAAAATGTAAGTGCACCATTGTTGAAGGTAGCCTGGAATATATTGGTTAAGGGCTCATCAACAATGATTGACTGGTTTCATTTTAAAGTACCCTTCCTGGTCCACATTAATAGTCAAACTGTCTGTATCTAAAAAGGAGTGAAAGCTCCTTTCTCTTGTACATAACCATTCTTGCCAACCAACAATATTGGAGAGATTTGGCTGTAGCTGGTCCTTAAGCTTCTATTTTCAGCATATTCTAATACAACTGCTAGCACCTGTCAGCTGCTCATCCACTTAGATAGAAGGGGTCCCAACACTGCCAGTGGCGTGTTCTTGATCTTGTGGATCTTAAACCCTATGACTGAAGGGCGCAGAATGTCGACAGCAAATTTTTCATTGGACTGTTGGAACAGGACAATTCTTCTGTATGCCCTCATATAATATCCATTCCAAAGCCGGCTTCTTAGAAGGAATTGTTGAGGAGAAGTTGTTGCCATATTGGTAGAATTCCATTCAAACAGCTCAAACATGACATTTCTTTCTGGAATCGAAGCAGGTGTGTGGGAACCATTCTGCATCTAGGGAAAGTGGTGTGGAGTCTGAGGGGGCTCTACAGAATAAGCGCTTCAAGGTAAGAATGCTACAAGAATGTTTTCAAAAGGTTTTCAGTAATAATTGACTCCAAGAGAACAGGCAGAACCCCACTAAGATTACCTGCAAAAGCCTCACTTCAGTAGCTTCCTCTTAGCATCATACCACCCTCTTTTTGGCAGAAATCCATGAGTGCAGTGATGCATTCATACAGTTCATGAGCTCCTCATGGAAGCTTATCTGGCAATAGTTTCAATCCTACACCATCAGTTATCCACAGACAAGTTTTTAATTTCAAAGACAAAGTATGTTATAAGGACCAACCACTAATTTCTACCTAACTGTGCTGACTTGTGGACTAGGCACACAGTCTGTCTTGATCTCTGTCACCCACATGGAAAATACCAATGATCTTGTATTTTCTATGTGGTAGATAGAAATGTGCACTCACTTTACTTAACAGTTGCAAGCAACAAGTGAGGTTATTTCCTAATGTGATGCAACTTGATTTTGTGAAAGATGGAGTTCCAGGAAATGAGATGCAGGAACACAAAGATGCCACAGAATTCACTAGGCTTCTTTACCTTTTTGAGTGACAGCCTTGATGTAGCACACATACTTTTAGGAATAGATGTCTAATACATGTCACTGCACCATCCTTTTCAGAGCTATGATTACATACCTGAAAATGAATGTGTGTCTGAGTGTTGGTGTATGTGTGTGTGTGGATGTGTGTGTGTGAGAGAGCTAAAGAGGTATAGAGGGGATCCAGGCTATGTGGGACAGAGGCCAGAAATACAAATTTGTGGGTGCTTCAATTCAGGGTCACATACAATTGAAGAGTGGTTGCTGAAAGGTAGCAACCACATATATGCAGGAGTTTAAACAAGGGATCACCCTACCAGACAATGTAAAGATTGCTAATATAATACATTTCTGGTGTAAAGTGTGAGAAAGTGCACCTTTTAGCATGCAGGCAGACCTTTCCAAAATAAAGCTTTGAACAGGAGGGAAGCCCTATGTTTAAATATTAAGTCAGTTGCCCCTATGTAGGACTAGTAACCCACAAGGTAGGGTGCCTTTTATTTAAAAGTGAAATCCGCAAGATTTTAGGGGCATATCAGCAACAACCGGCGATAATTATCGCTAAGCGCACTTAGCGCTAGGATAATTATCGCTGGCTAGCGTGGACTTTTATCGCTGAGATAGCATGCTATTAGCAACGCTTATCTCAAAAGCGATACCAATCCTAGCGCTAACTGCCAAACGTGGGATTATCGCTGGAAAGCCAGCGATAATCCCACGAAGTTTGGCGATAGTTTGCTGATAGGGCCTCACATACTTAGCCATTGTTAGAATCCAGGTTCTCTGGTTGGCACAGGTAGGTACTTGTGACAAGCAGGGAACCTTTCCTCTAGTCAGGGTAAGGGGTTACACTCCTAAAACAACCCCTGCTCACCCTCTAGGTAGCTTGGCGCTAGCAGACAAGGCTTATCTCAGAGCGTTATAGGTTAAGCATTTGTGAACACATACAGTAACCAAGTGACAACACTACAGATGGACACCACACAGGTTTTTATATTAAAAATAAGGATTCTTTATATAGAGTTACCACAAGACCATTAAACAACACAAATACACAATACTGTTACTTTAGATGGTAGAAGTTTGCTTAGTTCTCTTAAGTTCTAAAATGCGACACTTTAAGTCAATGTACCTTAGATGCGACACGCAGGGCAACGAAAGTGTTGCAACGATGCTGATGCGATGAAGTTTTTGGTGCACAGAAATAAAGACGTGAAGATCTTCGAGATGCGTTATGCTTCTCCGATGTTGCGAGAAGACTCGACTCGATGCGTCAGCTACAGCGGCGTCACCCCTCTACGCAATGCGACGACAGCGGCCTTGGCAGTGGCACTCTTCTCCGATGTTTGCGAGACGCTTCCACTCGATGCAATGCTGCAGCGGCGTCACACCTTTACGCGATGCGATGACAGCAGCTCCGACGGCGGCACACTTCTCCGTGGATGCGAGGCGCTTTTCTTGATGCGGTGCAATGCGACAACTACGATGGCTGCGATGGCGACACGCTTCCTCCTCGATGCAAGACTCTTCTCTTGATGCGGTGCAATGCGTCAGCTACAATGGCTGCGATGGCGACACGCTTCTTCGGTGTTGAGAGATACTTCCGGAATGATGCGAGACGCTTCCGCTCGATGCGATGCTGCAGCGGCGACACCCTTTGCGAGAGGCGACGACAACAGCTCCGACGGCGGCACGCTTCTCCTTCTCGAGTCGCGCTTCCAGCTCCTTGCGACACGCAGTCCCTCAGAAGGCCCAACAACAGCAGCAGGCACTTCCAAAAGACTCTGGGGAGCTGGCGGTGAAGTCCACTGGTCCTGGGACTTCGTTCAGGGGGCAAGCTCAGCACAAGCCCTTGGAGATCTTTTAAGCACAAGTTGAATTAAAGTCTTTGTAGTCTTTTCTCCTCTCCTTTCAGCAGCAAGGCAACCACTGCAGGCCAATCCCCCAGGTCAGGGACAGTACTCCTCCTTACAGCTTTCCCAGTTCCTTCTCCTCAGGCAGAGGTTCTCCTTGTCAAGCAGGATCTAATTTCTTGGGATCAGGGTCACCTTAGCGCGGGGACACGTCGGTGTACGTAACCATGCGCTTTACAAACTTCCATAATAATAATAATAATACTACTTATACACCTAATTCCTTTGTTCCTCTGGGGTAGAGGGGCCTTTGCCCAGTCCAAACAAGTTCTTGAGCACTTTGTTGGCATGACTCTGCCTTTCTATTCAGGGTGCAGGGCAGAGACATCAGCCGCTCCACAGGAGGTGGAGCCAGCATTGTGGTGGCAGAGCACATCCCTATTCAGAGTCCAGGTGCACTCCTCCCACCCATCCGGATGTCAATCTCTCTATTCACCACCAGGCTACCTAGCCCTGCCCCTCTGGGTTTCCCCAGCCCTGTCACTCACACAAACCAGACAGGCAGATACACATCATAGCAGAGGCGGGCTGAAATGGTTAGGCAAGCAAATACCAACTTTCTAAAAGTGGTATTAGCAAACACAGAATATTAAATTAAACTTTACTAAAAGATGTATTTTATTATTCTGAGTTCAGGCATACTAAACTCGATTTTCTACCATGTTCCCTGGGTCTGTTAGGATCATAGGATGTAACAATTCTAACAGCCAATTCTGGCCTATAGAGAACAGGTAGCCTTACAATAGTGAAAAACGAAAATGGCTGTAATTCACTATTAGGACATGCCACACACATCAGGGCTTGTCCTACAATGCACCCTGCCCTTGGGCCTGCCATAGGGGTGACTAATATGAAGTTAAGGGAAGGTTTAGGGACTGGGAAGTGGGTGCACTTGCCCAGTCAGCATGACAGTACCAGACTGCACGCAGGTTCTGCAATGGCAGACCTTAGACACATTTTACTAGGCCGCTTTTGTGGGTGACACAACCAGTGCTGCAAGCCCACCAGCAGCATTTGTATTTACAAGCCTGGGGCACTCCTGGCACACTTTACTGGGGTCTGACAATAAACCAAATAAGCCAATCATGGAATCCAACCAACATATACATTTTAAATAGGGAGCACTTGCACTGTGGCACTGGTTGGCAGTGGCACAGTGCTCTGAGCAGCCAACACCAGTAAAACACATGAGGCACAGCGACAAAAAGTGGAAGGGAGACTCACGCCAAGGTGCCAGGTCTAACACATGTCCCCTCCAGCTGAAAAGTGGTGAGAACTACCCTACCCCAGGGAGTTCCTCATCACTAAGGCGGAAAAATCTGGACAGACCGTCAGCATTGGCGTGATCTGTACCAGGGCGATGTTCCACCATGAAATCCATACCCTGTAGGGAAATGGACCACCTCAACAGCTTTGGATTCTCACCCCTCATATGCATCAACCATCTGAGGGGCCTGTGGTCTGTCTGAACCCGGAAGTGAGACCCAAACAGGTAGGGTCTTAGCTTCTTCAGCGCCCAGACCACAGCAAATGCCTCACGCTCAATAGCACTCCATCTCTGTTCCCGTGGTAGTAACCTCCTGCTAATAAAGGCTACAGGTTGATCTAGGCCCTCTTCATTAATCTGTGAAAGAACAGCCCCCACACCATGCTCTGAAGCGTCTGTCTGAACGACAAACTCTTTGGAGAAGTTGGGAGCCAAAAGCACGGGCGCCGTGCGCATTGCAGCTTTCAGGGCCTCAAAAGATTTCTGACAGACGTCAGTCCAAATCACATTCCTGGGCTGCTTCCTTGAAGTCAGCGCTGTCAAGGGGGCAACAATGTTGCCATACCCCATGACAAACCTCCTGTAGTACCCGGTGAGACCTAGGAAGGCTCTCACCTCTGTCTGGGTTTTGGGCGACTCCCAATTCAGGATGGTTTCTATCTTGGGTTGAAGGGGTGCCACCTGGCCACTCCCAACTTGGTGCCCCAAGTACACCACTGAACCCTGCCCGATCTGGCACTTACTCGCCTTGATCGTGAGGCCTGCCCTTCGCAGTGCCATCAACACTTCCCAGAGGTGGCGCAGTTGTTCCTCCCACGTGGAGCTGAACACTGCGATGTCATCCAGGTAGGCTGCACTGAACGAATCCAGCCCAACTAACACCTGGTTGACCAACCTCTGGAAGGTGGCAGGGGCATTCTTCATCCCAAAGGGCATAACCCGGAACTGGTAATGCCCATCAGGGGTGGAAAATGCTGACCTCTCTTTGGCCCCATCGGTCAAGGCGATCTGCCAATACCCAGACGTTAAATCAAACGTGCTGAGGTAGTTGGCAGCCCCTAGCCGATCTATGAGCTCATCAGCTCTGGAGATGGGGTGTGCGTCAGTCCTGGTGACCGAATTGAGTCCTCTGTAGTCCACACAGAACCGGAGTTCGGGTGTGGCTCCCGGCGCTGCAGCCTTTAGGACCAAGACCACTGGGCTGGCCCAAGGACTGCTTGAGGACTCAATTACCCCAAGGGCAAACATCTTGGAGACCTCCTCCTTGATGCAGGCCCTTACCCTGTAGGCCTTGTGCCGCACAGGTGTACTATCCCCAGTGTCCACATCATGGACACACCAATCAGTGACACTGGGAATCAGGGAAAACAGGTCAGAGAATTGTCCCAGTAACTGGCGACAATCGTTCTGTTGCTCAGGGGTCAGGGTGGAAGAGAGGATGACACCATCCACTGACCCATCTTGCTTCTTGGCTGACAGGAGGTCAGGAAGAGGCTCGGTCTCCTCCTCCATCCCAGCATCTGCCGCTAAGGGCATGCCCACTTGGGACCTCTCCAATTGGGGTTTGAGGCGGTTGACATGAAGGACCCTCAAGGGGTTCCTTGGATACCGCAAGTTCACCAAAGAGGTGACTGGGCTCTTGCACTCCACAACCTCAAAGCGACCGGTCCACTTATCCTGGAGTGCACAGGGCTCCACAAGGGCCAAGACCCATACCTTCTGTCCAGGCTGAAGCTCTACCAGAGTGGCATTCTGGTCGTACCACCGCTTCATCTCCTCCTGGCTGGCTTCCAGGTTTGCCTCAGCAAGTTCCCTGAACCGCCTAGTCTGGTTCCTGAAGGCCAGCATGTAGCTATATACATTCTGGGGAGCTTTCCTGGGAGATTGCTCCCAGCCTTCCTTGACCAGACTTAGAGGTCCTCTCACTGGGTGTCTGTACAGAAGCTCAAAGGGGCTGAACCCTAGAGACTTCTGTGGCATCTCTCTGTAAGCAAAGAGAAGGCATGGTAAGAGGACGTCCCACTTACGCCTCATGGGTTCCTCAAGACCCATTATCATGCCCTTTAGGGTTCGGTTGAATCTTTCAACCAACCCGTTTCCTTGGGGGTGGTAAGGTGTGGTGAGCTTGTAGGTTACACCACTCTCTTGCCAAAGGGATTTCATATATTTAGATATGAAATGGGTACCTCGGTCAGACACCACCTCTAGAGGGAATCCCACTCGGGAGAAAATTCCCATCAGCGCACGTCCCACCACGGGGGCCGTCACTGTCCTCGGAGGGATGGCTTCCGGGTACCGGGTGGCATGGTCCACCAGGACCAGGTTGAACCTATTGCCCATTGCTGTCCTGGGGTCCAGTGGCCCTACAATGTCAATCCCCACTCGCTGGAATGGGGTACCGACCACAGGGAATGGCTGGAGTGGAGCCTTCTGCTTCCTTCCACTCTTCCCACTTGCCTGGCAAGTCTGGCAGGTCCTGCAGTGAGTGTCTGTTCTACTGCGCATTTGGGGCCAAAAGAAGTGGGTGACAAGCCTTTCAAAGGTCTTGTCCTGCCCCAAATGTCCTGCTAATGGCACATCGTGAGCCAGGCCCAGTAGGAAGGCTCTGAAGCGCTGGGGTACCACCAGCACACGGGGTGACCCAGGCTCAGCAACCTAAGGCTCAGAATACAGGAGGTCGTTCTCCCAGTAAATGAAATGTGTTCCAGACTGATCACCGTTAGCCTCGTCTGCAGCCTGCTGCCGCATACCCACGAGAGAAGGGCATTCTTTCTGCTCCCTGCAGAACTCTTCCCTGGCGGGTCCTCCTTCTTGCTGCCAATGGGTCAGCTCAGGCAGGTCCCCCAGTTCAGATATCTGTTCCCCTGTAGGTTCCAGGGCATCCCCCTCAAGGTCTGCTTCCTCCTGGACCGTGGGAACTTCAGGGGCTGGTTTCCTGCGCCCCCTGCCTCTTCTCCCTAAGGCCAGTTCCTGGGCCTCCCTCTCAGGCTCCAGGTCCTCTTGAGCACCTCAACTGTGGTGACACACGCCCAATCTGGCATATCCAACATCTCCAGGTGAGCACTCCGCTCCACCTTAACCCAAGATGAGCTCTCCAGATCGTTCCCTAACAGACAGTCTACAGGCATGGCGGGGCTCACAGGTACCTGAAGAGTACCAGAGACCCCCCCCCCCCACTCAAAGGGAACCTGAGCCATCGGGCAGTGACTCTTGGTGTTGTTGGCTGCAACAACCGGATAGAATGCTCCTGGGACAACCTGCTCCTGAGACACCAGGTGGCGCTTGACAGCCGTCACCCTGGCTCCTGTGTCTCTGAGAACTTCCACTCTATGGCCATTTATGGTCACCCACTGCCTGTATTTTTTAGTGTTCTCAGGCAGCTGGGTAATGGGGACCACTTCACGGTCTCCTAATGAGACCAGGGACATTTATACTGAACCCCACCCACCTTGGACACCCATCTCTCCACCCAGGGCTACACTATCCGTCTGCCGGGGGGTTGCACCAGGGGGTGCTGGTTTACCAAACTGCCGACACTTGGGATCATTGGCAAAATGACAAAGCTCACCACATCTGTAACAGGTTGGGGGCCCTCTTTGCACAGGGGTACCTGTCGGGGCCCCAGTCGGTTTCTGGGGTGGGGGAGGCTGAGAACCTTTCCCTTGGTTCCCTTGGGGATTACTTTGGGGCCTCCTCTGGAACTCCCTCTGTTTACCCTTGTCCCCCCCTCTCTTCTGCTGGGGACCCTGCCCACCTTTGGCGGAGTCTCCCACGGGACTCTTGTGGACCCTGGTACTGACCCAGCGGTCCGCCTCCTCAGCAAGCTTCCTAGGGTTAGTCAGCCTACTATTAATCAGGTGCTGGCGTAGCTCAGGAAAACAATTACTGGACAAGTGCTCCCATGCCATTAAATCAAGAAGCCCTTGAAAATTATCAACCTTGCTGCCTTCACCCAACCATCCAGTCCTCTGCAAAAAAAAGTCACATACTCCACATACGTACTATTGGGAATCTTAGTGCAACCCCTGAACCTCTGTCTATACATTTCAGGGGTTAACCCATACCTAGCCATTAAAGCTTCCTTCATATGGGGGTAAGAGTTATACACTTCTGAGGGCAAATCTAGCAGTGTGTCCCGCCCTTCACTCAAGAACCGCCCCCACAACCCCCCTCCCCAATCCTTCTCAGGGACCCGGTGGGAGGACATGGCTACTTCGTAGGCTTTGAACCACTGCCCTATGTCATAACTTTAAAAAAATTATTTCACTACATCTTTGGGTATGTACACTCTGGACTCTACCTGCACTGGGGTTGTGCTGCCACCAGAGGGAGTGCTTCCCAAGCCCTGGGCTTTCAACTCCAGCTCCCTCATTTTCATTTCATGCTCCATTTGGCTTTTTTTCTCTTCCATTTCCAGCCTTTTTTGTTCCATTGCCAGTTGTCCATTTAGTTTGGCCATCTCTATTTCATGAGCTCTGGTTTCCTTCCTGTCTGCCAACTCCTCTGGAGATACACTTTTACTAGAAACACTTCTACCTGCAGGGGAAGGGGATCTCCTTCCTCTTGGACCCACTGGCCCATCCAGCTGCTCATCTGCATTCTCATCATCAGTGGCATTCCTTGCTTCTACTCAGGCCCTCAGCGCCTTGTAGAACTCTGCCTTGTTTTTACATCCAGTTGTAGAAACATTACATTTCCTGCAGAAGAATTTCAGCTGCTTTGCAGTGTAGTTATCCAATTTCTCTTCTTCCCATTCAAATTCAGTATTGACAGAGACTATGGAGGCTGCTTTCTCCACCATGGTTAAGCTTGGCAGTGCTCAAAAATAGACAGTCCCAAAAGAAATCTACCATCAAGTATTGGTTGCGTTTAAGGTCTGCACTCACTAAGTAGTGTTCACCAATTACGGTACATGAGTCACAAATGCAAGTCCAGAATCCTCACCGCTGACCACCAATGTTAGAATCCGGGTTCTCTGGTTGGCACAGGTAGGTACTTGTGACAAGCAGGGAACCTTTCCTCTAGTCAGGGTAAGGGGTTCCACTCCTAAAACAACCCCTGCTCACCCTCTAGTAAGAAAGTAAAAGTTTTTTGTTTCTGATTAATTAAAACCATTACAAAGGTTCATGATAAATACACATTTCATCAATTTCTAAATTTGAGAACAGTCTTAAAAAGAGAATAAGAGTTAAAAAGTAAAAGTTTAAGAAATGTTCATGATTCCTTGATTTTCTGCGCACCGTCATCTGTTTTAGGTTGTTTAAACTTAACTAGTTTCAGGAATTTTACCAACAGTCCATTCAGATGTAAAAGTCTTGGGTCGAAGCATGCTATGACTGCTTGTCTCCGTGTTTATATGTTAAGTTCGTTGAAGGTGGTTTTCAGGAGAGCTACTCTTTCCTCTTTTAGCTTTTTGCAGGAGCATATCAGATGTTCCATATCTTCTTTCCCTGAGCCACACAGCCTACATGTGGGCCCACAGTTCTTTCTCAGCCAAGGTTGTAAGTGGGGTAAGATTCCGAGCCTATGTTTTAAAAATGCTTCTTTTGATTTCCTGCAATAACCCAGTCCGAAGTATGCCTGTAACCCGGGCGATTTATAAGAGCTCAGTATCATCCATGCGTGGCGTCTATGAGCAAAGGTAGCTTTATCCTCTGTAAATGAGAGTCGCTTTATGTTCATATTTACAACACGTTTAAATTGTGTGTTCGGAAGGGAAGTTTCCCATAGATCTTTTAGACCTATCTTTGCTAGTGACTCCTCTAGGTAGTTTTTTGCAAGTACAGTGGAGCTGCCGCGCAGGTTTTCCCAAAGCTGGTGATTCAGTGTGTTTTCAGGCGAGTTCTTTATTTTGTACCAGCATTTGATGTATGATCCTCGCCTAGCGAGTAGTTGCTTGGTTAAACCAAATTCTAGCCGGATTTGAGCCTGTGAGGTATATGGTGGTAGGTTTAGGAGGACTCTGTAAGCTTTTGAGATAGTTATATCCAGCAGTTTTGCATCTGTACCTCTTAAGGCTTCACTACCGTAAGTAATTGATGACTCGATTTTTGCTTGGGCGACTCGCAGTAGTGGCAGAAGAGTTGGCCCAGACAGATTGGTTTTAAGTTGTCTGAGAGTTGTTGCAATCAGCATGCCTTTCCTCTTGGAGGCCTCAAGATGTTTTGAAAACTCCATTTGGCTTTTTTTCTCTTCCATTTCCAGCCTTTTTTGTTCCATTGCCGGTTGTCCATTTAGTTTGGCCATCTCTATTTTATGAGCTCTGGTTTCCTTCCTGTCTGCCAACTCCTCTGGAGATAAACTTTTACTAGAAACACTGCTACCTGCAGGGGAAGGGGATCTCCTTCCTCTTGGACCCACTGTCCCATCCAGCTGCTCATCTGCATTCTCATCATCAGTGGCATTCCTTGCTTCTACCCAGGCCCTCAGCTCTGCCTTGTTTTTACATCTAGTTGTAAACATTACATTTCCTGCAGAAGAATTTCAGCTGCTTTGCAGTGTAGTTATTCAATTTCTCTTCTTCTCATTCAAATTCAGTATTGACAGAGACTATGGATGCTGCTTTCTCCACCATGGTTAAGCTTGGCAGTGCTCAAAAATAGACAGTCCCAAAAGAAATCTACCAACAAGTATTGGTTGCGTTTAAGGTCTGCACTCACTAAGTAGTGTTCACCAATTACGGTACATGAGTCACAAATGCAAGTCCAGAATCCTCACCACTGACCACCAATGTTAGAATCCGGGTTCTCTTGTTGGCACAGGTAGGTACTTGTGACAAGCAGGGAACCTTTCCTCTAGTCAGGGTAAGGGGTTACACTCCTAAAACAACCCCTGCTCACCCTCTAGGTAGCTTGGCGCGAGCAGACAAGGCTTATCTCAGAGCGTTATACGTTAAGCATTTGTGAACACATACAGTAACCAAGTGACAACACTACAGATGGACACCACACAGGTTTTTATATTAAAAATAAGGATTCTTTATATAGAGTTACCACAAGACCATTAAACGACAAAAATACACAATACTATTACTTTAGATGGTAGAAGTTTGCTTAGTTCTCTTAAGTTCTTAAATGCAACACTTTAAGTCAATGTACCTTAGATGCGACACGCAGGGCAACAAAAGTGTTGCAACGATGCTGATGCAATGAAGTTTTTGGTGCAAAGAAATAAAGACGTGAAGATCTTCCAGATGCGTTACACTTCTCTGATATTGCGAGAAGACTCGACTCGATGCGTCAGCTACAGCGGTGTCACCCCTTTACGCGATGCGATGACAGCGGCCTTGGCAGCGGCACTCTTCTCCGATGTTTGCGAGACGCTTCCGCTCGATGCGATGCTGCAGCGGCATCACCCCTTTACGCGATGCGACGACAGCAGCTCCGACGGCGGTACGCTTCTCCGTGGATGCGAGGCGCTTTTCTTGATGCGGTTCAATGCGACAACTACGATGGCTGCGATGGCGACACGCTTCCTCCTCGATGCGAGACTCTTCTCTTGATGCGGTGCAATGCGTCAGCTACGATGGCTGCGATGGCGACACGTTTCTTCGGCGTTGAGAGATACTTCCGGAATGATGCGAGACGCTTCCGCTCGATGCGATGCTGCAGAGGCGACACACTTTGCGAGGTGCGACGACAACAGCTCCGACGGCGGCACGCATCTCCTTCTCGAGTCGCGCTTCCAGCTCCTTGCGACACGCAGTTCCTCAGAAGGCCCAACAACAGCAGCAGGCACTTCCAAAAGACTCTGGGGAGCTGGGGGTGAAATCCACTGGTCCTGGGACTTCGTTCAGGGGGCAAGCTCAGCACAAGCCCTTGGAGATCTTTTAAGCACAAGTTGAATTAAAGTCTTTGTAGTCTTTTCTCCTCTCCTTTCAGCAGCAAGGCATCCACTGCAGGCCAATCCTCCAGGTCAGGGACAGTACTCCTCCTTACAGCTTTCCCAGTTCCTTCTCCTCAGGCAGAGGTTCTTCTTGTCAAGCAGGATCTAATTTCTTGGGAGCAGGGTCTCAATACTTATACCCCTAATTCCTTTGTTCCTCTGGGGTAGAGGGGCCTTTGCCCAGTCCAAACCAGTTCTTGAGCACTTTGTTGACATGACTCTGCCTTTCTATTCAGGGTGCAGGGCAGAGACATCAGCCGCTCCACAGGAGGTGGAGCCAGCGTTGTGGTGGCAGAGCACAGCCCTATTCAGAGTCCAGGTGCACTCCTCCCACCCATCTGGATGTCAATCTCTCTATTCACCACCAGGCTACCTAGCCCTGCCCCTCTGAGTTTCCCCAGCCCTGTCACTCACACAAACCAGACAGGCAGATACACATCATAGCAGAGGCGGGCTGAAATGGTTAGGCAAGCAAATACCAACTTTCTAAAAGTGGTATTTGCAAACAGAGACTATTAAAATAAACTTTACTAAAATATGTATTTTATTATTCTGAGTTCAGGCATACTAAACTCGATTTTCTACCATGTTCCCTGTGTCTGTTAGGATCATAGGATGTAACAACTCTAACAGCCCATTCTGGCCTATGGAGAACAGGTAGTCTTACAATAGTGAAAAACAAAAATGGCTGTAATTCACTATTAGGACATGCCACACACATCAGGGCTTGTCCTACCTTATGCTTACAATGCACCCTGCCCTTGGGCCTACCATAGGGGTGACTAATATGAAGTTAAGGGAAGGTTTAGGGACTGGGAAGTGGCTGCACTTGCCCAGTCAGCATGACAGTAACAGACTGCACGCAGGTTCTGCAATGGCAGACCTTAGACACATTTTACTAGGCCGCTTTTGTGGGTGGCACAACCAGTGCTGCAATCCCACCAGCAGCATTTGTATTTACAAGCCCGGGGCACTCCTGGTGCACTTTACTGGGGTCTGACAGTAAACCAAATAAGCCAATCATGGAATCCAACCAACATATACATTTTAAATAGGGAGCACTTGCACTGTGGCACTGGTTGGCAGTGGCACAGTGCTCTGAGCAGCCAACACCAGCAAAACACATGAGGCACAGCGACAAAAAGTGGAAGGGAGACTCACGCCAAGGTGCCAGGTCTAACAGCCATGATATTCACCTTCCATAGGATATCATGGTTAAGTCAGTTTCAAAGCAGGTGTAAGGAAAGCAGCGATAACAGAGGTTATCGCTACTTTTCTTGTCGCTATGCTGCTTTGCATGAGGCTTGATAATAGGGAGGAAAGCCCACTTTGTATCTCATTAGAGATGCAAAGATGCACGTTAGGAATTCAGGCGCTAAGGCAAGGTTTCACGCGATAGCGTAACCTTGCCGATATAGCGATAAAATTATTGCCGCTTTTCGGCCAAGAACGGCCGCAAAAGCGGCGATAATTTTATATCGCCGCCTTGTAGATATGCCCCTTTTTCACTTTTACAGCTGTAGCTATGAAGAGAAAGCTAGAAGATAGCAAAAATTTTCATTTTGTGTATATGATTTGGAAAAATCTACAGAGTAAAATATACTGTAAAATAACTTTTAAAAAGTTATATTTTCCTTGCCTGACACATCGCAAGGCTCATCAGACTTAGCCTGCCTGTAGCTAGCCTGGCAGTACTGCTTTGATGAGTGCTGAAATATGACCCAGCTTGACCCAAGGAAGGCAGTTTAGGACTATTCAAAGAACTTCAATAATTCAATAAATGATAGAGGAAGCCTGGAGAAGAGCCATCTTTTATTCAAAAACACACTTTAGCTCTCTCACTTTGGTTTCGAGGGAGGAGGGTGTTGGCCCCGGAATCAGATTAGAGTGGTTGAGTGGGAGAGAACTGCTCATTACCTTCAAATCATCGCTAGGTATGCTGCAAGCTACCTTCTTGGACAAAACGATTTTAATATGTTGGTTTTTACTGAAAATGGTGCATTGTGGGACAGTTTGCACTTAGGAAAGCAAGATGTGGTGCAAAATTGGGAAAGTTTGACCTTGGGAACCTTATGCTTATTGGTCAAGGAGTGACCACGAGTAATCCACACCAACTGACTAGTGAATTGATCAAAAGTAGCACCTCACCACCTGCTCCTGAGAACACTTTCTGAATCTGTGGCAGACCAGAAGAGGACTGGACCTGCTGTCCGTAACAAGCTGTAAGGGGCATTTTTTCATGGAGTGACCAGTGGACCACTTACAACTGGCACTGGACTGGACCTTGCTGGTGATAGCTGCAGGAGTTTGTCCTGGGCCCTTAAGTGCTGTTTCTGACTTCCTGGAAACTCTAGAAGTGACGGAGAGGAACTGCCCCAGAAAGTCTGAAAAGGTTGGATTTTGAATATATTTGGACTTTCAAGACCTCAGAAGATTCAGTTACCTTACGATGAAGGTGTCTGATTTTAGGAGGACATTTGATATAACTTCAGGCATTGCCCACTGGAAAATTTACAGCTACAACATTAGACTAATTCTGCAGGTAGAAATCTTCCTTGGGCAAAGGTGTGAAGTATCTGACAGACAAGAGGACTTTGGCAACCGTGAAAGTTGCATTTTCACACACTGAGCTTTTTCTGCCAAACCCACCACTGACTTTAGTGGGACCTCATTCACCAGTTTTCTGGGTTCAAATAGGCTTTGTAGGACATCTCCTTCAACCTTGCCCTGTTAAGGGATCTTGAGCTCCATAAAAACAACTAAGTCAGAAGGTAGAAACTTTGACCCACTTCCTGTATCCAACCTCTACAACATAATGGTTGACCTGAATTGCACCAATGCCTCCGTCAAAGTTGAACAGTGATTTCTGACTGTTGTTTTACTTTTTCCTGGTGCTTTTTGCCTTTCAATATTACAAATTAATATTTCTAGGCCCCTGTATTGGATTTTGGTGTGATCTTCCTCGTTAAATGTTTCTCAATTCCTTTAAAAATGAGGCATATTCAACACAATTGCAATTCAATTGAAAATGTGTGCAAAAGTTATTTTCTGCGCCTCTGCATGGGTAATATTTGACAGTCAGGGTACTCCAGGAGCCATGATAGTGCGGTACACAGCTTTCCAAACAGTCCCCGTCAGGAACAATGACCCTGTCTGGCCGCTTGTCCCAAAGTCCCAGAGTCATTGAAGCCATTTCTTTTGTGATGGTGCCACTTACACCACATACAATCATCCATTTATAGAGTAACAGCAGCACCCCTCTTGGGTTGGCCAACAAAGAGAATGATGTTTGAGATTCTGGGTGCTCCACTCAACACTGGCTTCTGGGAGTATGAAATGAGATGGATGTGCTGACAAGGGGGCCTGCTGGGCAATGATGTAGAGCTCAAAGATAGCAATGATTAGAAATGTTTTCCACAATGATTAAACTGGGATTAGAGTTAGACGACATATGTTAGTCCATGCAGTCCATGTAGCAAACTACTTGACCGTTAAGTCCCCCGATAGTAAACGTGTTAATTAATTTCATATTCCAAAATATTTTTGTCACTTTGAATGTTAACTAATAATTCTTAAAATCGTCAATTTGTTCGGATTAAATATTTGCTTTATATATACTTAATGTGATGAATGTTTATATAATGTCATTATTTGTTAAATACTTTAACAGAAAAAACATCTTTTTCCTTTCCCTCAGATCAAAGTTATAGTCCATAGGAATGAATTCAGTAAATGAAAGCAGTGTGACAGAGTTTATCCTGTTAGGACTCTCAAATGATCCAGAACTGCAAGTGATTCTCTTCATTGTGTTCCTATCAGCTTATATTTTCACCTTTCTGGGCAATGTCTGCATCCTGATCATTGTTTGGTACTATTCTTATCTACAAACACCCATGTACTTCTTTCTTGCTCAGCTCTCCTTCTTGGATCTTTCTTTCTCTAATGTTTTCTCACCCAAGATTTTGGCTGATCTCCTTCGAAAGAAGAAAACAATCTCTTTATATGGCTGTTTTACTCAAGTGTACTTCTTTTCTTCCTGTGCTGGTACTGAGTTCTTCCTCTTGGCGGTGATGGCCTATGACCGGTATGTGGCAATATGCAGCCCACTGCTATATACAGTCATCATGAAGAAATGTCTCTGTGTGTGCTTGGCTTCTTCATCATATATAGGTGGTTTTCTACACTCTCTGATTCATGTAGGATTTTTATTTCGTTTAACTTTTTGTGGTCCTGATGTTATAAACCACTTTGGTTGTGATTTCCCTGTGCTCTTGAAGCTGTCCTGCACTGACATCTTAATAAATGACTTGGTGCGCTTTGGATTATCTGCTTTAGTAGTTGGAAGCTCCCTCTTTGCTATTGTTGTTTCCTACTCTCACATTGTTGCTACAATCCTCAGGATCCGCACCACAGCAGGTAGGCGCCGGGCAGCCTCCACCTGCATTTCCCACCTCACCTCAGTCTTCCTCTTCTGTGGCAGTTCTTTTTTCATGGAAATACTTCCCAACTCAAGCTCTTCTGAACAGCAGTATAAAGGAATATCTCTGATCCCTATTGTCATAATTCCTGCCCTGAACCCTCTCATTTACAGCCTGAGAAACAATGAAGTGAAAGAGGCTTTCAGAAAGATATTGTACCAGAAAACAAATTTTCAGTAATGAGTGATACCATGGCCTTTCAAAATAGTATAAAGAATCCAACTGGAGAGTTGAAAATAGGGTGTTTTGTTTCTGTAAATTATAAAAGCTATTAGTGAATCTTCGATAATTTCATAAAATGTATTAAGATTAACCTTGGGCGAGCCCGGAATGACGATTTTATAGATATAGTTCATCTGCATATAGCAGGCGAAAAAGGTCAGAGGTTTTCTTCCTACAATAGGGTAAAAGGCACATTTAAGAACCCAGCATTTCAGGGTACATGTAGTTAATTTCAGTTCAGGGGAGAAAAAAGCGATTACCAGAACTTGGTTAGGGGATGCCTGGCAATAAGGGCCTTAAACACATAGGGCCTTATGTAGGTGGGCTGGCATTTACCACTTCATAAATACCGAATCATACCGATTCGGTATTTATGAAGTGGTAAATGCTATGTAGGTAATTGGTCGGTAAATATTACCGATTCAGAATAATTCGGTAATTACCGAATCGGTATTTACCGATTCGGTAATGGGGGAGCACATGCAAGGGTGGCAGGGTGTCACATTGACACCCTGTTGCACCCCTGATTCGGCCATGTGTGCACATGTGGCACACATACATGCCCTGAGGGCATGTGTGTCTGCCACATTGCACACATCTACGGGCAAAATATTGCATTTACACACATATTCGTCATTTACCACCAACTATTAGTTGGTGGTAAATAACGAATCCCCACACACACCACACAGTCCCCCTACATCTCATTTCTGTATTCGGAATTTACCGATTCGGTAAAATTACCGATTCGGTAATATTACCGATTCGGTAAATTCCGAATACAGAAATTCTCCCCCTACATCTCAAAAGCCAAAATACCGGTCGGTAACGGTATAATTACCGAAAATCGGCCGTTACCGACCGGTATTTGGCGACCTACATGAGGCCCTTAATGTGGCTTAACACTGCCTTGTAAATAAGGCACCCTTTCACTCTATGCTTAGCGTGAAAGGGGTGGACAGTGGGTTATGCGGTGGGCATTCCAATGCAATCCCAATTGATTTTAATGCTGCCCCCTATTTACAAGGGCAGCGTAAATAGGAGGCAGTGCCAAAATTAAGACCAGGGAAAATCTGATTTTATGTTGACGAAAAGGAGAGAAATGCTTCTCCTAATTTTTGCTTTTTCCATGTGTGCTGCCTTTTGCAAAATGCCTTGGATTGTTTATGTGCAGGAAGGTCCCTCTTCCTGCACATAAACAATCTTAAAACAAAATGACATTTTGTGACTTCCATGCATCCTGCATTAAGCAGCACACATAGAAGTAACAAAATAGAAATTAAAGATTGTTCATGTAGATAGAAGGTGACCTTCCTGTACACAAACAATATTTCCCCTGCAAGCAGACACCCTTGCACTATGCTAAGTGTAGTGGCAGCACAGGGGGAATTGCAAGGCTCCGCAATATCCTTGCAAATATGGTGGGGCGTTGCCTGATGCCGATGGAGTGAGCAGCGCTCTGGTTGGCCGACTGCCGTTAAGTGACATCCTGAATGCTGGAACAGGATTAAACCCCTGCAGCGGACACCTACAAGCACATGGAGTGGGAGGAATAGGCTAACAGAGGTGAAAGTGCCCTCCTTAGCGAGAATCGGCACCCAAGAGGAAGGTCAGAGCTGTGACCATGAGGCTCCCCAAGATGGAGGAGCCCACGGAGTGGCATTGAGTCCGACATCTAGAACCAGCTGATGGTGGAGGTGGCAACGACAGAACGCCCGGATCAGGAGGAGTCCCCCCTATCACTGCGAACTGCATACTGGGCCCAGCGGCCTTACAGCAGAGTGCGGAAATGTGGAGAAGTGTCCTGCACGATACCACTGGAGGACCTGTGCGATTGAGGTCAGGCCGCGCTCAGGGAAAGCTCACTCCGCAGCTGAGAGGAGAATCCGTCTGAGACCCTGCGAACCCCCAAAATAGCAGCGCCTGCTGCAAAAGGTGAGTGCTGCCCAGCAAACCAGCCGATGACAGAGAGGGCGTTTGCATGATACTTGGGGTGGTAGTGGGGACCCCCGCCGATGTGAGCCACGCACTGACCCCTGAGGCCATACGAAAGAGTGAGGAGCCACGAGGGAGTGGCATGTGCAGTCCCAGTCGGGGACCGGCGCAACTGTTCTCCGACCGCATTTAGGAAGGCATAACTTAGCAGCCAGGAGGAGAACCGGGGCCAAGTCCACAAGGCTCCCTGGGAGGCTGGTGGAGGGGCAGCGTCGAGGTGCCCAGAACAGGAGGAGCGCCCCCATATACTGCAAGCCACACTCTGTGCCTCACAGACTTACCGCGGCGGAGGGAGGAGAAGCGGAGCAATAATGCTGGGAGAGAGGCCTACCACGACTTCTCCGGCCCTATAGAAGGGCACAACAGGAACCTGGAGCAGGGGATCTGCGGTGCAAATAGTGCAGAGTGGGACACCTCCCCAGCAGAGAGTGCAACGACAAGAGGAGCCAGCCACTGAGCGCCATGAGGCTCGCACAGAGGTGAGAAGAACTGAAATTGGGGCCTGCGAAGAGACTACATTAACAAAGGCCAAGGAAGAAGAAAGAGAGCAACAGGTTCCACCTGGGAAGCTGAACCTAGCTACTGCTAGACAGACAGGTGGCACACGGCAACAAGGCATTAAGAGTGACACCATTAAACTGCCCCTGTCCAGGAGACTTCCACCTGGCAAGCTCCCGCCAGAGGGATAGAAGAGAACCGTGAGACCGGAGCCAGACAAGGCGAGGTATACCTGCGAAAAACTGGGAGAACTGGACTCAGGCCTGGACTGCAACTGTGGAGCCCTGGAGCATAGACCTGACCCGAGGAACACGAGGCTGGCACGGATGTGGGCACGGGATTCCTGGGCCTACATACCCTGAGTGAAGCAGGCACTGACACAACCATCCGAGGGATACCCACAGGTGGAGACGAACCTCCATGGGGCACGTGTCGGAAAGCAACGCCCCATGAACGCAAGGCGCACCAGGGGAGGTACAGACTGGGAAGGAACAATGGGTAAAATATCTCAAAAGAAGGCTCAGTGGAAAAGGCGATGGAGGAGAATGGGAAATCTCAACCACAAGCAGAGCATCCCAGAGATACCACGCTTCAGGACATACTGCAGGCCATCACCTCCTCCAGTGAGCAGCTGGAAGCCAAAATGTACTCACTGGGCTCGGAGCTGGGCATCCTCAGGGAAGACCACAGATGATTAGCGGAGTGAGTGACGATGAACGAAGGTCCGTCTCAGAGACTGAGACATAGTGGCAATGAAGAAACAGTTGCCAATCCTTGAAACACAATTGTGCATGCTAGAATTCCGAGCAGAGGATGTCAACAATAGATCACACAGGAACAACCTCCGCATCGTGGCTCTGCTCTCAAAAGTAGACGGCTGCAGCATGGTGGACTAGCTCGAAAAATGGCTGCGCAAGGAAGTAGCCTTGGAGGGCCAATCAGGCTTCTTCGCCTTGGAGAGAGTGCACCAAGTACCGGCAAAACTACCCATACCAGGACCCCCGCCCCGAATGTTCACAGTGAAACTCCTCTATTACGAAGATAGAGATAACATCCTTGTTCAAGCACGCCACAAATGAGTCATAACAGTGGACAACTCACCAGTGCGAATTTTCCCAGATTTTTCCAGGGACGTGCAGAGGCAAAGGAGCTCCATCCGGGAAGTGAAACAAAGGCTGCACCAGCTGAATTACAAGTACATAATGCAATACCCGGCCTGGCTGTGAGTGACTACAGAGAATGGAACAAAATTCTTCAGAACCCCACAAGATTCCTGTGAGTGGCTGGAGAGATATGACTCATGCTTTGTCCACCCTGTCATATGGTAGGGTAGTTCACCGGCGATCCCATGTTCCCCGGGAGATCTCCCTTGGGTTTCTACAAATGTTAAGTGTGTTGTTGGCAGTATTTGGGGGTTCACTTTCATGACCTGATTGGGGGGTTGGTGTGGGTGGTGGGATGGGTGGGGTTTGTTATTGTTCTTTTTGGAAGCGTACAGACAACAATCTACAGTTTTTGTCACAGGGCCGCAATCTGTTGCAGATACCAAACACACTAACCAGGATGCAACCTCTCTCCGCACACCCCTAGGTATACTATTCACGCGTGATGTACTACTGAGAGTTGCCTCGACAAGTACGCAGCAACTACATTTATCAACACTATCATGTGGCGATGGCGACCTACACGTTTCTAACCTGGAATAATCAGGAATTTAAACAATCACAGGAAGGCACGCCTCACCCAAGCTTACCTCGCTAGACATAATGTGGATATATGTTTCCTCCAAGAAACACACTTAAACACCACTATATCGAACAAACTGAAACATAAACCCTGGGGTGAAATTTACTCCTGTATTTACACAAACTATGCTAGGGGGTTGTTATCTTAATATGCCGGGGGTGGACTGGATACTAACTCAATCCCAGGCAGACCAAGAGGGCCGATATATCCTCTTGAAAGGCACACTGGATGGTACAAAGATAGTTATGGTTGCAATATATAGGCAAAATGTGGACAACCCGGACTTCTTCATGACGTATGGGCTAAAGTGGATACACTAGGCTGTGACACCATTGTGTGGGGAGGGAACTTCAATGCCATTTTATGCTATGCTATGCTATGGATAGATTGGGCTCTGCACGAACCCTGCATCCCCGATCTTGTCATGCACTCAACACTAGTATGTCCCACAATCACCTAGTAGACATTTGGAGGCAGAGAAATCCTGGGAGAAGGGTAGTCACATGTGTCTCGGCGCAGCATAAATCCTGGTCCAGAGTAGACCGCTGGCTGGTGTCGGGTGATGTTGCGACATGGACAGAAGATGCTGCGCATTTGCCAAGAACATTATCTGATCATGCCCCATGTACCCTCAAAGTGAGATTCACTATGTCAATTTGGCGAGAGTTCACAAGGAGATTACTTCCCCATGCCTTGTTATATACAGCATTCCAGGAAGAAATACAGGGGGACATAGTCGAATATTTCTTGTTAAATCAGGGATCCGTATTATCC
Source organism: Triturus cristatus (assembly GCF_964204655.1). Lineage (NCBI taxonomy): Eukaryota > Metazoa > Chordata > Amphibia > Caudata > Salamandridae > Triturus > Triturus cristatus. Next base: position 165,959,987 of record NC_140585.1, read on the forward strand.
CCCTCAATACTTTGGAAGGCCTTAAAGGCCGTTATTAGAGGGAGGAGCATTGAACGACAAGCAGGGGCTCTAAAAGCCATAAGACACACCATACAAAATCTGGAATCTAATATCAGGGATATGAAACTCAGATATTTTGAAACTAATGATCCATCTTACCAAGCACCCATCTGGGGGAGAATTTCAGAGTTTGAAGACGAGGCAAACAGAGAGATTAAGTTTATGGAGAATTACGCCACGGCCAGGCAACATGGGTAAGGCGACCGTCCAGGCAGAACGCTGGCCAATATTCTTAAACCTTCACATAGCTCTCCATACATAACAGAATTACTTGATAGCGAGGATAACCCAATTAAAGGCCCAAGTAGATACATGATCATTTTACAGACTTTTACTCGTCATTATACACCCCTAATACAGCTCACATAGATAGTAAACTCACCACTTATCTAGTGTCACTTGAATTACTCTGGCTCAGCAAAGCTCACAGGGAATGCCTAGACAAACCATTTACCACTGATGATATTGTGCAAGTGATAAACAGTTTCCAAGCCGATAAAGCTCCGGAGCTAGATTGTCTGACGTCCGCTTTCTATAAATTTTATGCTTTGATAATTGCACCTCATATCATGGAAATGTATCAAGAATTGCTGCAAAATGGTTCACTCCCCCACCACTCGGGAAGCAGTAATTCGAAAGCTGCTCAAACTTGGCAAGTCCCCAAATCGGTGTGACTGGTACAGACCCCTCTCACTCATAAATACCGACAACAAAATGTATGCAAAGCTCCTGACAAACAGACTGCAACCCCTCCTTCCGCTCATCGCCAGACCTGATCAATCCGGTTTTATACCGGGGCGTTCAATGTTACACAACCTAAGGACCTTTTTATCGGTACTACCTTATCTTGACCCCTGTTCTCCAGTCTGGCCAGGCTGGGACTAAGCCCTCTCTTCATGAAGCAAATTAGGTAACTCTACTCGCTGCCAACTGCTAGACTGCGTGCAAATGGCTTAATATCGTCCTTAATAGATATTACACATGGCACTAGGCAGGGGTGTCCTTTGTCAACCCTCCTTTTTGCCATAGCAATGGAGCCACTAGCTGCCAAAATCAGACAACACCACAAAACACGAGGTTTGAATTTCTCGGCTAGGGACCTAATCATCTCTCTCTATGCGGATGACATCACATTATATGTAAGGGACCCACAGGAGAACCTAAATCCCGCACTCTGCGAACTCACCAAATTTGGTGGCCTATCAGGCGTACATATAAATTGGGCCACATCTACCTTACACCTGCTTATGCACTCGCTGGTCCCTTTCAAGTCTGACTACCTATCCAGTGGGAGGAGGGCCCGATTCAATACCTGGGGATATGGCTAAGCAGCAGCATACAGGAACTCTGTGACATGAACTACGGGACATGAACAATGGGCAGACAATCACTTGGCTGGAGGGAAAAATTGTTATCTGGTCCTAGCTTCTAATCTCGCTGGTCGGTCGTATTGCAATTACCAAAATGATTGTCTAACCTAAATTAATATATATTTTTGCAAACCTGCTGCTACAACTTACTCCATCCTTCTTGCAAACACTGAGGTCTTTAATGGTGCCCCTGGTATGGGTGGGCAAGCAGCAGCGCATATCGTGGGGAATACTAACGCCCCCACTGGCTCAGGGTGGACTGGGCGCACCAGACCTAGCTTTATATGCATTCTGCGCACAGGCACAGTATCTCCGCCACTGGATATTTCCGACTCCTTTCCAGTCTCATGTGGCCGTTGAATCTGATAGTGTGGCCCCAATACCATTAAATGTGGCTCTATACCAACCCTATAGGTAACAACCGACTACACTAAACACAGCTGAATCACTACGATGGGCCTGGGATAGTCTCTGCAAAAGGGCAGGACGTAAGATTCTATATGCACTATCTATTAAACTTTCTCAAAATCCACAGCTGCCAGCGCTTGGTGATAAAGGGAATATTGCGTGGGCGCATAGACTGGTTTTAGTCACATTCGCAGACTATTATCCTAATGATACCTTTATAACCCCTCGGATTCACTGTTATAGCATAAGAGCCACATGTTGCAAAATACATGACCTATATCCGACCCTACCAGACACACTCCCGGCCCTAGAACTCACACTCTCCAACTCATCCCCCAGTAAGCTAATTACTCAACTATACTATACCATGCAACGCACTACCCCGGTGGTGCAGCCAAAGGCTCTAGAGGGTTGGAACTAACCCTGGGCAGACAACTTCGCTACGCTCGCGTAGTTTGTGCTACTTCGCATTACGCGAATTGCACATAGCACAGTGCAAAAATGCGTAGCGTAGCGTAGTTGGCATTTTTTGCTCGCTCGCGGTCCTCAACGTCAAGTTGGCGACCGCGAGCAAGCAAAATGACATCCCGGCGAGACTTTTTCCTCGTTCGCGGTCAGCAACATCAAGTTGCCAATCGCGAGCGTGGAAAATAAACCTAACAACGAGATTGTCAATGCGGGGAGGTCAGGTTTCTCATTGCGAGTGGTCGTGTATGATCGCAACCGCTCGCAATGAGAAACTACCATTCCGCATTGAGAAAGCTGCCGCTCGAGTAAAAATCTACTTGAGCAGCAGAAAACGACAGCTCGCACTGTGCAAGATGCCGTTTTCAATGATTGCACAGTGTGGACAAGCATCCGGCAATGTGCAATCATCGCGAACAGCGCACTACGCAGTTCGCGTAGTGCTACGCATATCTTGCGTAGTGCGAAGTGCACTTTGCGTAGCTACGCATAGCACTACTACATGAACTATGCCCAGGGTAAGTTGGAACTCCGAACTGGAGGAACCTGTATCAGAGGATCAGTGGCAGTTCTGCTGCAGCCAATTAGAGATGGTTTCACCTAATTACAAACTGCATCTTATACATTTTAAAAATCTACATTGCATTTATGGGACGTCCACCCAACTTAAACGCATGGGACTATGCCCTGAGGCAGACTGTTGGAGATGTAGTGCCCCTCGGACTTCGTTCCTCCACATGGCCTGGAGCTGTCCATTGGTGGCGAAATTTTGGATTAAGGTCTTTCAAAAGATTATGCTGGGAGTCATCATACCCCCCTCACCCAAAGTCAGACTCGTTTGGGAGACCCCAGCTGGAGGGCGCAAGTTGTTGGCCATGCTTTTACTACTGGCGTTTCGCAATACATTGGAGCAAATGACATGCTCCCGCCATTAAGGAGTGGATCTTTGACATCACATTTTGCCAGAAACAGCTGAATATATTTTCGGAAATGCTACCACTGGCATCTTGAGCCAGAGATATATGGGAACCCTTTTTGACTTGGTAATTAGCCACCCCTTTGATGTAAATGTTGTGACAGCACTGATGTTTTATCTACCGAGGCATATAACACTATGATGCAGTGGAGTGTACCCTAAATGTGATTTAAATATGCGATCAAACTGTGTTGCTTCCCTTTGGTTTGTTGTTATGTTTGATTTTATTTAACCAAATGGCTATAATATCATACAAATTGTCACATATACAACTGCTGAAAGTATGTAATTTGTTCAAACGTCAATAAACAAATTTTTTTAAACAAAAAAAGGATGTCTTCCTCATGATTGACTCATGTGACTGGTATACATCTTAGGGAAGCAACTTGTGGATGAGTTTGGAAAGGTACATTTTTTTCTTATGATTCTAGCTCTGGGCAGATTTTGAATCTGTGGCCCTGGAATGTACACTATTCACATAATTAATTTCTTAAGATATTTCTGTGTTGAAATGAGTTTCCAAGTTAGACGCACTGAAGGAAAGGTTTACGTGGCTGATAATGGGAAAACGATTGAAGGGTGGCCACTCCTTGATGGACATACAATTAGTTTCAAGTTTATGTATTTTTGTTTGATTGATTAAAATCTTACAAAAGTTGCTAAAATATCTCCAAGATTAAAAAGTATAAAACAATTAATCATATAAAGTTTTATATCCAGAGATTAAGGGCCATATGTAGGTAGCTAAATACCGGTCGGTAACGGTCGAAATTCGGTAAATATCCCGTTACCGACCGGTATTTAATCAAGTGAGATGTAGGAGGCCTAAAACCAGTTTTCGGTAAATATGAATCGGTAAATACCGATTCATAATTACCAAATTCTAAAATACCGATTCATATTTACCGAATATATATTTTCCGAATCGGTAAATATGAAGTGGTAAAACGGGAAAAGATATGTAGGTAAATTCGGTATTTAAGAAATCAATGAAATTCGGTAATTAAGAGCCGGTAATTAACACAGATTGAAAGCAGGTGGTAAGCATCAACAGTGCATATAAGCAATCCCAAAATGCAACAGCGTGGACAACATGGCCGCTCTGTATGTCATTGCAAGGCGCCTACGTCTACAGGCAGCAGGTCTGAGGATTTGGAGACGGGAGGAACGCATCTACAGACAGCGCATCACACTCTTTCAACAGACTGACGCAGAGATACATGAAAGGTACAGGCTACACCCACAAACCATCATGGACCTGATAAGGGACCTGCACCCACTCCTGGACCAGCCAACAAGAAGGGCGCATGCCATTCCACCACATGTGCAGGTTCTCTGCAGCCTACATCTACTCGCATCTGGCAGTTACCAGGGGGTGATAGCTGCGGTGGGCGGTGTATCCCAGAGTTGCCTGTCCTGTTTCTTCAGGAAGTTCCTGGATGCCATGATGCAGAGAATGCACCACTACATCAGCCTTCCAAACACACAGGCTGAACTGCAGAAAACCAAAACTGACTTTTATCACATGGCACAGTTCCCCCATGTCATTAGCTGTATTGATGGCACACACATTCCAATCTGCCCACCAGCTGCCACTGAGCACATCTACAGGAACAGAAAGTCCACCCACTCCATTAATTTGCAGGTAATCTGCGATGCAGGGAACATCATCACAGACATTGTACCTAAGTATCCTGGGAGCACCCACGACTCCTTCATCTTCCAGAACAGTGGGATCTACACACGACTGCTTGCCGGAGAATTTGTAGAAGGATACCTGCTGGTAAGTAACAGTGACGCTCCATTCTACTTAGTGCTAATCATTGTGTATTGAGGCATGTGACTGATGCTTCTCTCATACTCACCTAGGCGACAGTGCATATGCCGTGCGGTCATTCATCCTCACTCCCTACCTACACCCATCAACCCAGAGTGAGAGACGATATAATGTGGCACACAAATCTACACGCAACGTGGTGGAGCGCACGTTTGGACTATTGAAAAGCAGGTTCCGCTGCCTCCACAAAAGCGGAGGCGCACGCCAGTACACCCCCATCATCTGCTGCAAGATCATTGCCACTTGTGCAATGCTGCACAACCTTGCCACGAAGAGAGGTACAGAGGTGGAACTAACTGATTTTGAGGACAATGATGATGAGTCAGCACAGCCAGAGGCCAATGCAGCTGGAGTGCCAACAGCAACAGATGGGAGAGATAATAATGCGGCACTACGCCACAACAACAACAAATAGCCGTGCAGTCAACATTGCGTAATGACTACTTTCAAGTCCAGGGTTCCTACACCCAATTCTCTTAGGCAATAAGGTTCCGCATTACTGTTTGCGGCCACGCACTACGGTGTGGGATGGCACGGATTGTGCATCCTCACTAGTGGCAGCCCCATGCCGCCTGCTGCTCCTCCGTGTATCTGGGACAGGGGGGGTAATGCTGCTCCTGCTGCTGGTCTCTATGCTTTCCACAGCATCCCCAGCACCAGTTGTGGCCGCCTGGCTTGTCAGCAGCACTTCCAGTGCACTGGTGACCTGCACCATCCCCCTTGTGACGTCATTGCAGCAGTACGTCAGGCCCTCCTGCATGGCCACAGAGCGCCTGCAGAGCAGCGAAGTGGCAGTTGCCAGCCGGTTGAGTGCCCTGGTATGCGTATCTCTCCTCTGCCATTCACGGCGCCGTGCAGCTCTGTCCGCATCATACTTGCTGCACAACAGTGTGACGGACTGGGACATGTCCCGCATGCCCGCAGCCATCTCAGTCATCCCCACCGCCATAGCGCTGATGCCCCTGTCCATGTTGTCAAATGTAGTTTTCAGTCCCCGCATTTGGCGCTGAACTGACATGATTGCCTTTGTTTGTAGGCGCTGTATCTTTAACATGGTGCCCTCGAGCCCCGAGAACACCCCTTGGCTCTCATCGTGTGCTGGTGGACTCTGCACCCGAGACCTGCGGCGACGCCTGGCACCTGTGTGTGCTCCCTCTGAGGTGGAGGGGACAGTGGCATGGCTCCCATCCTGGGGCACAGTGGTTGGCTCCGGCCCCCTGCAGTCGTCAGATGAGGACTCCTGGAAGCAGCATGCCTCCTCGACCTCACCAATGCAGGCGGTGTTGATGCCGGTGACTCCAGCATGAGTGGTGATGCTGGCTGTGGGTGTGAATCTGGCTGTGGTGGTGATGCTGGCTGTGGTGGTGAGCCTGCATGTGGTACTGATCCCTGGGCAGAGCTTGTGCTGGCCTTCCCTGAACTGTCTTGCGGGTGTGCCCTCTCTCCTGTTGCATGTGCAGTCCTGCGCAATGTATCATCTGTGGACAGAAATGCAACATCAGCTCAGTGTACCTGAAGCCCTGCATTGCAAGCATCACAATACATTTCTGTAACACTCTTTCATTGTCCTCTGCCTGCTTTTCGCTAATGTGTGTACCATGCCTTGTTGTTCTGTGCTTTTCAGTACATGGTTGGGGTTTACCTGACTACATCTCCCATAATGCATTGCCAGTACGCACTAACACATGGACTGGAGTGGGATACTCATTTCACAATTGGGGATGTGGGATAGGGGTAGGGGGGGCAACATTGCTGTGCATGCATCTTACCTTGTTGGGTGGCGGCTCTGGCAGAGCTGTCAGCATCCCCAATCCCCACGATACTCTCGGGCTCTATTGTGGACTCCACCAGCTCCTCCAGTTCGGTAACGGCAGGTGCCCTGTTCCTTCCACCTCCTGTCCGGCTGGCCTCCTTCTGCAGTTCCCCCATCTTCCTCTTTGTGACGATCCTCAGGTCGTACCAGCGCTTTTTCAGCACCTCAATGTCCCTGGGGGTCACTCCAATTGCATTGACCTGCGCCTGGATTCCCAGCCATATGTTACGCTTCTCCAACTCAGGCACTTGCAGGGACTGCTTCCCAAACAGATTCTGGTGCTGCTTGACCACCTCCTCCACTAAGACCTGCAGTTCCTTGGGGCTGAATTTCTGCTTTCTCCTCCTTTCCCCTCCATCTCTCTGTGTCTCCTGGCTGGACATTGTGGGTTTGAGCTGCACAATCAGGTACTGGCTCCCTGCCTCTCCTCTGCACTCCCAGCCTCTCCAGAGTCTGATGATTGTGTGCACCTGCCTGGGTGTGGCCACTTCCTGGATGGGTGGGGTTTGGTTGCACAGGATTGGCTGATTCATCCAGGCATGTGTTTTTGAATTTCCGATTCGGAAACTACCGATTCGGTATTTACCGATTCGGTAAATACCACTTCGGTATTTACCGAATCGGTAATTAACACTTCAGTATTTACCGAATCTGTAAATTCCGATTCTTAAATACCGATTGTTACCGATTCAGTAATTGTTACCGAATGTTTACCTATATATAACTTACCGATTCATAAATACCGATTCGGTAAAATTCGGTATTTATGAATCGGTAAAATAAATTTACCTACATATGGCCCTTAATGTATATAATATATTTTAACACAAACCATTAATAAATTCAGATAAAAACCTCCAACATTATTAAATCTTCAGAGTTTAAACATGCTATCAAGGCTTACCTACATGTCCTTACTCCATGGTTGTTGAATAATCTCTTAAGAATGGTTTTTCTTTCGCATTCTAGTTCCGGGCAAAGACACAATAAGTGTATAATGTTCTCTTGTCCAGATTTACATAAACTGCATAGATTATCCTCTTCTGTTTTCTTCCATGGAGGTAAGTGACATAATCCTGGCAAACAACCAAATCGAGCATTGATAAAGATATGTTTGTTTTTCTTTGACCACGATGTTTCAAGATATTCTTGAACCTTTTTTCCCTTAAATCCATTTATAATTGGCCATGCATGCTTTCTTTGTACAAGTATATCTTTATCCTTTATCAGGAAAAAGGTTAGTAGGTTTATTAATTGTTTATTTGAAGCTTTCCTGTGCGATTGTATTATTCCAATTCGGTGTTACACCAAATTCTTCTATCGCTGTATTTAGATAGGGCCAAACATGTAATTTTCTATTGTCTTTTACTTCTTGCCACAACAGCCTAGACATTTCGTTATCTTGATCATTTTTTATTCTGTTCCACACTTTAAGCGCTTGCCCTTTCCTTGCATATAGCTGGTTGTTTAACCCAAATCCCAGCCTCACCTGCGCTTGAGAGGCATTCTTAGGCAGGGAGAATAAAATGTTATATGTTTTTGCAACTGCCCTATTAATGATCTCCGCATCATTCCCATTTAATGCCTCACTACCCTATGTTAAAGTTGGTAATAGTTTTGCAGTGATCACCTTTAAAAAGGGGCGATAAGACAAGTCACATATGGATTTCTGTATTATCCTAAATGCCGCAACCAGGATATTTGCTTTCCTTGTGATATAGTTTTTTTGTGGTAGTAAATTTCCATTGTCGTTAAAAATAACACCAAGATATGTATAGGTTACAACTTGTTCTAATTCATTGTCTTCCAAATACCATTTGTATTTGTATTTAAGTTGCGTGTTTTTTGTAATAACCATTACTTTGGTCTTTGCTTCCTTTATTACCATACCATTTTCCTTTGCATACTTGGAAATACAATCGATTAATCGTTGCAATCCAACTTTGGTTTGACTTAAGAGTATAACATCGTCTGCATACAACAAGTTGGATATTTGCTTATCTGCTAACTTTGGAGGATGTGCATTAACTTTATTCAAAACCATAGAGAGATCAGCTAAAAATAGATTAAAAAGCAGGGGGGCCAAGACACACCCTTGTTTTAATCCACTAGACGTGGGGATTTCTTTTGTTAGTGTTCGTCCATCACCAATCCTTACCCTGATCCAAGTATCAGAGTGCAAAAGCTTAATCATATTTAGCAATGTATCAGAAATCCCCTGTTTTTTAAGGTTTGTCCACAAAAGTTGTCTATCAACACAATCGAAGGCCGATTTGAAATCCACAAAACAAAAATATAATTTTTGTTTAGCTAAAATTGCCTTATCCATTAGTACAGATAATATTAATATATTTGTAGAGGTTCCAAGTCCTTTGATAAAACCTGTTTGATTCGGGGGCAGCACTTGCTTTTCCTTTACCCAATCAGTTAGAATTACTAATAGGATTCCATCGGTATCTTGAAGGGTAATTAGACGGTAGATCTCCGGAGATTGCCAGTTTGCTTTCTTAAAAATAGGAGATATTAATGAACCTCTCCAAGATTTTGGAATTAATCCACTCTGAACCACTTCATTAAAGAAATCAGTTAGGTATACGGACCAAAATTCTGGTTCTTCTTTGTAGAATGCAAACGGGATACCGTTGGGACCGGGTGCCCCATCTTTTTGTTTCTTTATAAACTTTGTAACTTGTGATTTAGTTATGTAGATTTCATAATCACATTCTAAATCAGATTTAACCATCTTTTTCGGTGTGTTATCTTGAATATTAACTTTAGTCTCTGCCTTTAGGTGTTTTATAAGAAATGTAATCCATTCGTCTTCAGTTAGGGGAGATCCTACCGCAGATTTATTAGGTCTAGCTAGACCATTAATCAATCTCCAAAACTCCCTAGAGTTTGTTTGAGTGCTCGCGTGGAAGATTTTTGTCCACAAATCTTGTTGAGCTTTGCTTTTTCATTCCAAATTAATTTCCTCAGATTATAAGTATTTTTTAGTTTTACCAATATATCTGTATTATAAGGAGACTTTGTTAGCTGTTTCCTGAGTCTATTACGGATTTGTCTAATTTTTCTCACCGTATACGGGAGGCTGATGTTGGTTGATGTTGTTTCAGTCTGTGTCAGTTGTTTTTTATATACACATGAAGTGATTTCATGAGACTTCTCTATTTGCTGTGTACAATTTTCCCATTGCTCAATTATAGTCCTCCTGGTTGTATCTTTAAAACACTCTTTGACTAAATGTTGTGTTTTTTCCATTATATCATCCGCATTGTTTGATTTCTATATAAGTTTCCTATAATTGATGGTACATGTCTGACCTTGTGATGTCAAATACTTTTGTGGTTTTGGACAGGACAGTTTTATATTCATTATTTGTTGGCTATGGTCACAATCAGACACTTTATTCAGATGATAAGAAATGACTTTGTTGAAAGTATATAATGAAACCATTGTATAATCGATTCTTGATTTGCAATTTTGTGAATGAAATGTCCAAGCCGGTGGTGTGTCCATTGGAAATCTACCATTCAATATTCTTAGTCCCAATGCTTCCATATCCATCAAAAAGTTTCTCCCCATTCTATTTTGTCTGATATTTATACTAGGTTCTGTTGCTTGTTCAGGGATTGACCATTGATGGTTTTGGGACTGAATAAAGTCGTCCCGTAAGAAGGATAATAACAAGTTCATATTAAAATCACCTGTTACAATATAGTCTGCCAAAGGCTCTTCCAAAATTTGCTTCAGTAAGAAACTATTAAGAGCGGCACACATATCTTTCCTACATGTCTGATTTGGGGGTATATATGTGTTAATTAAAATTAAGGTTTTTGGAATATTACCTTTGCCAGATATATATTGCAACTTTACTGCAAGAAGATTCAAATTATTCGTGACTAGCTGGTCATGATTAACTTTCAGATCAATCAGTATGAATATTGCTAGCCCCCCACATGGACGACCAAATTTGTGTTTTTTAATTGCAGGTTCAAAATATCCTTTATATCGTTGTAACATAAATGGGGCCATTGCCCGTGTTTCCTGCAATAGTATAAAATGATTAGAATTTCATAATGCGTCTCTTTGGGCATCTTTTAGTTTTTTACATATCCCATTTATATTCCATGAACACATCCTTATTATAGAACTGTCCGTAATCTGATTTTTTAATACTGCCTGTGATGTATTCTGTCAATCTACTTTGTTGCCATGTAAAGCTGTCACTATCCATTTTTCATTTATTCCATTTATGTTTTCTACTTTTACTTCTTTAGAGGACCTTTCATCTTCATAGCATGTTTTACCAAGGGGATTTTTTAATATAGAAAAGACAAAATCGTCTTTTTCTGGATTTGTCCTCTTTGTAGGATTATCTTCTTTCAAAAAAGGTGTTGGATAAACCTTTGGAGTGGGTTGACTAATTAGTATTAACCCTGGGCGTAGTTCGCGAAGTAGCACTTCGCGAAGCTACGCAAAGTGCAGTTCGCACTACGCGAGCTACGCGTAGCACTTCGCGAACTGCGTAGTACCTTGTTCGCACTATGCCAGATGTCGTTTTCAATGATTGCACAGTGCGGAAAAGCAACCGGCACTGTGCAATCATTGAAAATAGCATCTTGCACAGTGCGAGCTGTAGTTTTCTGCTGCTCGAGTAGATTTTTACTCGAGCGGCAGCTTTCTCAACGCGAACTGGTAGTTTCTCATCGTGAGCGGTCGCGAGCATACGCGACCACTCGCAATGAGAAACCTGACCTCCTTGCGTTGGGAATCTCGCCGGGAGGTTTATTTTCCATGCTCGCGATCGCCAACTTGATATTGCTGATCGCGAACAAGGAAAAAGTCTCGCCGGGATGTCATTTTGCTTGCTCGCGGTCACCAACTTGACGTTGAGGACCGCGAGCAAGCAAAAAATTACCGCAGCACTACGCAACACTACGCTACGCGTGTTCGCACTGTGCTACGTGCAGTTCGCGTAGTGCAAAGTAGCGAGAACTTCGCAAAGTTGCTTTGCCCAGGCTTAATTAGTATCCCCCAATTTTGAAATATTCCTTGCTCTTGCATGATTAAATACGCTATACAGAAGGTGGCCACTGTTACCAACGTTAGAGGAAATCTACCTTCAGGATTTGGTAGAAAATCTACACATTCAATATCTTCAGTTGTTACTTTTTCTAATGTTGTTATTGATTTCAACAGCCAAAGGATATTTCCTTTATTCAAATTATCATGTTTGCCCCGTGAATCATATAATGGTGTAAAAATAATTTGAGCGGACTTTTTCGACAACCCTGCTTCACTTTTTTTATCCTCAATACTTCGGTGTTCCTCATATGTGATTTGCTTGTTATAGCCACTTTTTACAATTACTAGGTTGTCCCTTGTTTTTTTATACCTCGTATCCTCTACCAATTCTTTTACTTTCAAGGAGTTATTCGTAGTTTTATCAACCTACGAATTGTTTCTATCTCGAATATCTTTTTATCTTTTTGTTGGTTCGTTTTCCAACTTAAGCTTGATGCGGTATTTTGATCTTGCTGAATCCTAGATCTGATCCTCTTTGTATCTGGCTCTTCCACTGTGAGATTGGTGGTTACTTGAATCTGAATGCCCAGCACAGGTGTGCGAATGGGCTAGGGGGATATGTCAGGAGTCTTATTAGGAAACGCCTGTGTGTTTTAGTGACAAGCTGGGCAATAAAAAAGGATCCGAGCAACACGATATCCTATGACAAAATGCTGTTACTGTCAGGAGTTTGAAGTCAATCAATCAGGGATTTGTGAAGTGCACTACTCACCTGGGAGGGTCTCATGACGCTGGGGGGAAGGGGCGTGCAGCTCCATCTCATCCGAAGAGCCAGGTCTTGAGGCTCTTTCTGAATGCTTGCAGAGTGGGGGTTCATCTGATGCTGAGGGGGAGTTTGTTCCAGGTCTTGGCCGCAATGTAGAAGAAGGCTCTTCCTCCTGTTCTGGCTCTGCGGATGCGTGGAATTTCAGCCAGGGCAAGTCGGCAGAGCGGAGGTTTCTCTTGGGTGCGTAGAAGAAGATTCTTTTGTTGAGGTATTGGGGTCCAGTGTTGTGGAGGGATTTGTAGGCGTGAGTGAGCAGCTTGAAGGTCACTCTTTTTTTGATAGGGAACCAGTGGAGTTCTTGCAGGTGCTGGGTGATGTGGTCTTGTCGTGCGATGCCGAGGACGAGTCTGGCTGCAGTGTTCTGGATGGTTTGGAGTTTGAGGAGTAGAGATTTGTTTACCCCGGCATAGAGGGCGTTCCTGTAGTCACGTCTGCTGGTTATGAGTGCATGGGTGACGGCCTTTCTTGATTCGGGGGGATCCATTTGAAGGTCTTGCGGAGGATGCAGAGGGTATTGAAGCACGTGGGAGAAACAGCGTTGATCTGTCGGTTCATGGTGAGGGAGGAGTCGAATATGATGCCAAGTTTGCGGCGTGGTCTGTGGTTGTTGGAGGGTTGCTGAGGGCAGTGGGCCACCAGGTGTTGTCCCATGGGGGTGGGGGGTGGATGCTAGGATGAGGACTTCTTTTTTCTCCAAATTGAGATTCAGACAGCTGCTGCCCATCCAAGATGCAGCATCTTTCATTCCATCCTGAAAGCTGTGTCTGGCAATGTCAGGTTCCTTGGTGAGGAGAGGATGAGCTGGGTGTCATTGGCATAGGATACTGTGCTGACTCCATGAGTAGTGTACTGATAAACCATAAAGAAACTCTGGGAAATTTTGAATGATCCCTTCCAAAAAAGTAATTGAATTAGTGGAATCAAGGGCATGTCCAAAGTCATTTTGCTGTAGAGGCAAGGTGGATTAAGGCTGTGTATTGACCTGCAAAGTTTGAGTAATGTAAAATGTGACTTTCAAGCAGTGCATGATAGGGGTGCACGGTATAGCTAGCTCACTGAAATAGAACTTGTGAATTTCAGTGTCATTTACTTTGTTTTATTCAATAATTCTTGTATAACTTTGTCACTTAGCTATACGGCCATTTGTTTTTTAATTAATTTATGTAAGAAAGTGGATTATTATTTGGGTTCAATTGGAGTCCACCACAAGTAACAATGGCACTATCTGGATAGGTACAGTATATGTTTCAGTAATTTAAACCTGAGCTCAGCTGTAGGAAGCTGGCTCTTTATATATTATACCAAAATAAGGTACACTGTGTAAATAGTCCAGGAAAACCCCAACTGGTTTACAGAGGCAAACACGATAATCTAAGCACTCTCTTTTGTGGTACTGAGGGCAAGCATGTATGCTTATAAGAGGATAGTGCTAAGCATTTGTTGTAATCACATTGGCCATAATTGAGACATACACAGACTCAAGAATAAATCCAAGACCAATTTTGAAAAATAAGTTGAATTTTGATATAAATTGTGATAGTAGGAATTTTGTTATCATGCAAGTACTTTTTTAAATATAGAATTTTGCATGTAAGTAAAATAGTCACTTAAATGTGCCTTTAGGCACGATGTTTCCGGCTATGAGAAAAAGGCATACATTACATACAGATATTTCGGTCAGTTTCTGTGGGTCTCTTTTAGGATATAGTGTCATAGAGGGCCAAGATACAAAGTACCACCAGCAGTTACTCAGTACGTGCTATGGGGAATCTGGGTGAAGAGGTGCTGGTTGAGTTGGTAGCTGTGCCTGCTGTGCCGGTAGAAAGAGGGAGCACCTGGAAACAGGCTGCAGAGGGGGACTTGGGGACCAGTCCGGGAGCTCCCAAAAGGGACTCGGGTCACAAGGATCCTGGGGACATGGGGACACAGCTGGTTCATCAGTTCCAGGGCTGGGCGCTTGGGTGCAGAGTGGAAAGGTTGGCTGGGCTCTGTGTTTCTTAGGGCCTTGCAGTTATCGGTCACCCTGGTTGAGGGTGTAAAATTAGGACAGCTGGGTCACTCTGGAGGTGTGTCTCTGTGGTGCTGATGTCCCTTGATGGCTGCTCAGTCTCGGTGTCATTAGAGTCCGGATTTGGCTCTAATGGTATTTGTTTGCTGTACGGAGTTCAGTTCACCAGGTATTGGTCCTACGCGGCTTTGGTTGTCCTTGGTGCCCTCTCACTTAGAGGGGGACAGATCTGGCCCTCAGAAGCAGAATGTTCTCTTCCTGGGAGGCTGGTGCATCAGGCTGTCAGGGAAGTGGCAACCTGGAAAACCTGTGGACTTCAGAGGAGTAGCTCCTTTACTCTACGGGAGATTACTGGCAATTTGTGAAAAGCTGGCATTCTCCCGGGGTTCTTGGAAGCTGGTCAACTGCAGGATGAGTCAATGGTCAAGATTTTTGACACATGGTGCAGGCAGGCATGGTTTTGTATTTATCAACACTGGCCTAGGGCTCAGAAGGTATTTTTATTGTGAGCTGTGGTTCAAATCCTATTACATTAGGTATATTATACTCCCCGTATCCTTAAATTTGGGGTAGTCACCAACAAAGCTAGCCACCTTCAGTTTAAAAATAAGAGTTTTACTTATGGCAATCCCCCTAATAGACCTCAAGGTGTAAGAACTCACGTAAAGTACACCGGGTATTTTTTCTAATACAGATAATAGAAAAATTATGAAAAAAATGTGAAAGAGACGAGATGGCACCTCACGTGCGCAACACCAATTGAGCCTGCTGATTGGTACTCATCAGCTCTACCCACTCTTATCATCATTGGTTGCCATCACGCTCCAAAAAATAAAGAAGCAAAGTGCCCACAAAAATAAACCAAAACTGTGAAGGTAAGTGGTGAGGAAATCACATACCAAGTGCGACTGAATAGTGAGGATAAAAAAGTTGAAGAGGATGCACCCTCAATAGGTTCAAACTTTATTCTTCCTTCGATGTGCACCCAAATCAAGACTTAAAAAGGTTGCTTAATATGCATACCGTTGTGTTGTGCCAACATGTTTCATCGCAGAATATGTTTGTAGCGATTTCGTCAGGGCAACTCCAGTCGCTTGGCACACGCAGGGGACACTGCTTAAAATTTCATTTGGGGACTGCCAAAAGTAAAAAACACACAACACTCAACTCTTTCCACATCCCATTCTACTTGGATGGATGTATATCTTCAATTTGAATCTGTCAATTACCCTTAATGAGCCATGGCCTCGTTCTAACAGGTCACACACGGGCTCCTAGAGTGAGTCCTCGCGGTGGTTCCGCATTCAGCTGTAATGCGAATCTAAAGAAAAGGAATTTTATGTGTGTTTAAATTCCTCTTCTTCACATACTCTTTTCAATGATGTAAAAACTCACACAGATCCATCAAGTCCATTGTTTACTATTTTGGTAAACCCTCTCCTTTTAGAAGGGACTTAGCTACCTACTCCTCTGCGATAGAAGTTACAGGAGGCAAGGTATATATTAAAAATCAATTTGCTATCACCCATAGTTTACAGTTTACACCCACACGCACACAGCCGGAATAAGGGAAACCCTTCTTATAACTGTGCTGCCTATGAATGTCATCCCGATGTATATACCGAGAACGTTATCAACAGTAAGGTTATGTTAGAAGTGACAAACGGGATTTTATCTATTATTATGATTGCCAACTTGGATTCTATGGTGCTTTCACCTCCATTTTTTCAATAAGTATGGTCACGGTTATGCCCCAGTCAAAGTTTTTACATAAGCATAGTGGTCAGCCTCACATATATATCCCCACTCCTTCTCGATCACACCTCCTTACCACCCAAAGCCTCACGGAGCTCCTTCTCTCCGCCGGTCACAAGTGTATTGAGCCCGTGTCTGTTTATATATAGGGAACGCCTGTATTCTCGCGCGAAACTTGTACGCGCCATCTTGGATTGGGGAGGTTGTATATTTACGTCCACGATCTCACTGCCCCTTCTACCATTGTCTATTCAGAATTTCCTGTGTCCTAGACATCCGTTTGCGCGCAGGACCTCACCAAAGGGCTCAAAGGTGATTCTTGGTGTGCTGATGTGTGTGCACACCTACACTCACGCGCGAAACGTATAGCGCCATCTTGGATAGGGGAGGTTGTACATTGTGTATTAACACTCAAGATGTTGCTATCCCAATACCAGTGTTTATTCAAAATTTCTCCTAGACATCCGTTTTCATAAAAACCCGTTTTCAAAAAGCCTTGGTGGGGGACATCACCAGGAAACAGGTCATAGTTGTAAACAACAGTGGTTGAATCCTACACCACCAGATAGGACTCTGTTGAAGATTATATAAGCGATGTAATAGGTACCAGAAATTGATAAGCTCAGAAGTTTTTTAGAAAACACAGTTTCTCGCTCTCCCATTCAAAGATGGCGCCCATAGTGTTAGTAAACTGGTATAGAGACCGGCAGGGGCGGGTACTGACTACGAATCACTCACGAGTCCTCTGGTGATGTCCCCCACCGAGGCTTTTTGCAAACGGGTTTTTATGAAAACGGATGTCTAGGAGAAATTTTGAATAAACACTGGTATTGGGATAGCAACATCTTGAGTGTTAATATACAATGTACAACCTCCCCTATCCAAGATGGCGCTATAAGTTTTGCGCGTGAGTGTAGGTGTGCACACACATCAGCACACCAAGAATCACCTTTGAGCCCTTTGGTGAGGTCCTGCGCGCAAACGGATGTCTAGGACACAGGTAATTCTGAATAGACAATGGTAGAAGGGGCAGTGAGATCGTCGACGTAAATATACAACCTCCCCAATCCAAGATGGCGCGTACAAGTTTCGCGCGAGAATGCAGGCGTTCCCTATATATAAACAGACACGGGATCAATACACTCGTGACCGGCGGAGAGAAGAAGCTCCGTGAGGCTTTGGGTGGTAAGGAGGTGTGATCGAGAAGGAGTGGGGATATATATGTGAGGCTGACCACTATGCTCATGTAAAAACTTTGACTGGGGCATAACCGTGATCATACTTATTGAAAAAATGGAGGTGAAAGCACCATAGAATCCAAGTTGGCAATCATAATAATAGATAAAATCCCGTTTGTCACTTCTAACATAACCTTACTGTTGATAACGTTCCCGGTATATACATCGGGATGACCGAGACATTCATAGGCAGCACAGTTATAAGAAGGGTTTCCCTTATTCCGGCTGTGTGCATGTGGGTGTAAACTGTAAACTATGGGTGATAGCAAATTGATTTTTAATATATACCTTGCCTCCTGTAACTTCTATCGCAGAGGAGTAGGTAGCTAAGTCCCTTCTAAAAGGAGAGGGTTTACCAAAATAGTAAACAATGGACTTGATGGATCTGTGTGAGTTTTTACATAATTGACAAGAGTATGTGAAGAAGAGGAATTTAAACACACATAAAATTCCTTTTCTTTAGATTCGCATTACAGCTGAATGCGGAACCACCGCGAGGACTCACTCTAGGAGCCCGTGTGTGACCTATTAGAACGAGCTGGTACGCGAGGCCATGGCTCATTAAGGGTAATTGACAGATTCAAATTAAAGATATACATCCATCCAAGTAGAATGGGATGTGGAAAGAGTTGAGTGTTGTGTGTTTTTTACTTTTGGCAGTCCCCAAATGAAATTTTAAGCAGTGTCCCCTGCGTGTGCCAAGCGACTGGAGTTGCCCTGACGAAATCGCTACAAACATATTCTGTGATGAAACATGTTGGCACAACACAACGGTATGCCTATTAAGCAACCTTTTTAAGTCTTGATTTGGGTGCACATCGAAGGAAGAATAAAGTTTGAACCTATTGAGGGTGCATCCTCTTCAACTTTTTTATCCTTACTATTCAGTCGCACTTGGTATGTGATTTCCTCACCACTTACCTTCACAGTTTTGGTTTATTTTTGTGGGCACTTTGCTTCTTTATTTTTTGGAGCGTGATGGCAACCAATGATGATAAGAGTGGGCAGAGCTGATGAGTACCAATCAGCAGGCTCAATTGGTGTTGCACACGTGAGGTGCCATCTCGTCTCTTTCACATTTTTTTCATAATTTTTCTATTATCTGTATTAGAAAAAATACCCGGTGTACTTCACGTGAGTTCTTACACCTTGAGGTCTATTAGGGGGATTGCCATAAGTAAAACTCTTCTTTTTAAACTGAAGGTGGCTAGCTTTGTTGGTGACTACCCCAAATTTAAGGATACGGGGAGTATAATATACCTAATGTAATAGGATTTGAACCACAGCTCACAATAAAAATACCTTCTGAGCCCTAGGCCAGTGTTGATAAATATTGATTGAGAGGAGGGTGGCCTAGGTCTTTCTTTTCCCTCTGTAGCGCCTTATTGTGTATAGGCATGGTTTTGTGCCAAACGTCCACAGCGGATTTCAGTTCTTGCTTTTCTCATGACTTTTCTTTGTCCTCTTCTTCTTGATCTGTCGTATTCAAGTTCCTTGTGTCAGGTGTACCACTTAAATACTCAATTTAAGGGCATTATTGGGAGTGACAGGTTGTAGCCAATGTGCTATGTATGTTTAGGGCGACTACACACTCTATAAGGCCCCTTCCTGTGGGAAGTAGGCATAGCCCTGACCCAGAGAGACTAATTTACCAAATAACTAAAAAGATTGAATTCTAAAATTCGTGTTCACATCAGGTAGCTCACCTTAGGGGTGGAACTTGGCTGAGCGGGAACACGCCCCTGACTAGCAAATGTTCCCACCTCTCCTGGTGCCAAATTGGCCCAGGCAGTGGGTGGCATTTCCCCTGTCTGGGGAAGCCTTAGTTGGCATATCAAAGGCCGTAGAGGCCTTTGAAGTCTCCTGCCTTGATATGCTGATTACTTTAACCATCCTTTTCTAGAGGAGGTGACAACACCTTCACCCAGAGCAGACATTGTTTTTGCTCTCGGAGAGCACAGGATCTCACCGGCGGGGGTCAGAAACCTGTATGTGGTGGCAGTCTGGTCTACACCGTTCAGCCAGAGCACTAGTAGTCAGTAGGTTTTGAGAGTGGCAGCTGTAAGGTGCCGTCTGATGCATGTATTAATAAATCCATCACTGGAACCAGTGTGGATTTACTACTACAAGATGTTTGATACCAAATATCTCTAGTTTTATTGAAGCCATCATGTAGCTGGGAAACTTGTTTTTACCAGTGACCAGCATATGTACTTAAAATGGTTTTGTGTTCACTTGCAATATCAAAGAATCGACTTAGATATCACAGGGGCATATCCGCTAATGCAGATATGTCCTCACATGTTCTATAGTGCACCCGCCCTTAGGGGTGTAAGGCCTGCTGTAGGGGTGGCTTACCTATACTGCATGAAGTGTCTGCAGGCATAGCCCACAGGAGGTGTGCCATGTCTTGTCTTCACATTTCTCTGCAGTATGGCACCCAACTTCCAATGACAGTTTTCACGTTGTTGCTGAGGGGTTCCCTAGGATAGCAAAATACATGCTGCTAGTAAATTGTAAGTAAATGGAGTACCATTTATTAGGGACTTACAGGGGGTGCTAAAGGTATTGCGAATTAGGGGAACAATTATACAGATTTAGGGACAGAGATCTGACACTGAGGACCTGGATAGCAGGAACCCTGTGCACTTCTGTCGAAATTGCATCAGATACCAGGCAGGAGTACACTTTCCTACACTTGGTAGCTATGGCACAGAGGAGACAGGCTTAACTTAAGAAATTGTGTAAAGTGTTTAAAAGTAACAAATTTAGTTAACAAGTCAAAAACACGTCTCAATAAAACTCCCACTCCATTTTATGAAAATAGAAGATAATGTAATGAATAAAATGTTACCAAAATGAAAAACATCCAATTAGGGGAATTGGGGAATTTTCAAGTTTTTAATGAAAATAGCTCAAAACAGTGTTAAGCCTCAACCACAGACATATGGTTCTGCTTGTCAGGGACCATGGGTGATTTAAGGCTGACCGCAATGGAGCACGAGTTGGGTTCAGAAATTAGGTTCAACCCGTTCAGATGTTTTACCTTTGAGCTTAGGGCCTGATTCACAGTTTGGCATAGAGGGTAATCCATTACAAAGACAAAGGCATGCTCTCTTCGCCAAACTGAAGTTTCGTCCACCCTATTTAGAATTGTTTGGAACTTCAATATGTCAGCGGCGCAGACTACTTTCTCTTTGCCACTGACATACACCTCTGATGGCCCAATGGAGCAAGGGCCACTGGAGGTTTGGCTATTTGACCATCTGCCAATTTAGAGTGGGCAGTCAAACGGCCAGTTTTTACTCTCCATCACTGCCAGGTAAACTCCTGTGGTGGGGGTCATTACCTTTTTTATTACCAAAAACAAAATCTCACCTTGGGTTTTTGTACCATCATATTGACTGTACCATCTGTCAAAACTTTAAATACATTGATAGTAACTGCCTGCCAATGTAAGAGAGGTCCACTGGGTCAGCAAATATCTCTAGATTTGGAGGACGGGTACTTTGTCAGGGCTCCATCACCCTGACAGAATATATACCATCTCCCAAACTATGAATCACCCCCATAGTTTCTGAAATTGAACTCAAAAATCCTTAGCAGGGCACAGCAGCAGGCAGTGGCTGAGAAGGGATCCATGAGGCTGGATAGGGGTTGGATGAGATCCCATTGAAGCATGTTGACTTTGGATGGAAAAGCTCTGAGTAGGAGAAATTAAACGTTTGCATCTAAGGAAGAACCCTCGATGGCCAGATATGTTCGGCACCTTCACCCAGTGAAGATATCTGCATTTAGAATTAGTCACATTTTGAAACTCGGATTTCTCCAGCTAGGCAAGGTTGAAAGCCAAACAGTGCTCCATGAGGCCAAATAAGTTTCTGAGCAACGTTCCGATGAAACTGATTTACTGCTGCAGAACTTCTAAGAGCAAAAGCAACCTAAACCTTAGGCCCAGGTGCAAAGCACCTTCATTAGATCAACTTGGCATTTTTGTCATGGCCATCTGGAGGTCTTTGGAGCAAAATCTTTTTCACTCTCCTGGTTTTTCAGGATGTTAGAAGGGTTAATCATTGTCATAACTGAAGGTCCTAGGACCACAGACACAACAGTTGGGGGTCAAGATTATCTCCAGCAGAAGCCACCAGCATGGTCGAGGGCAGGTCCAATTGGAACTGGCCAGCAGGGCTCTTCTAGAAAAGGAGCATCTTGCAACTTTTTGTAGCCCTGTAGCTGGACAGTAGCTCAGTCAACTGACCCATGGAGTCTGCCGCTTTGTCAGAGGTGTAACTGGGATCAGGTCCGCCCTTAAGGTCTACTCAGAGGACTCAACAGAAGGTACAATCATTCTTTCTTCTTTCATAGGTCCAATAATGTGCTAAAGAGAACAGTGGTGCCACATTTATACCTGCCACTAGGCTGTCAGTGATTGTGACTCCTGGCCTCTCCCTGAACAGTAGGGAAATGTTTCCATGGGTAACCTGTTGGAAATGACTATGGGCCATATGTATCAAGCAAAATTGCGATCGCAAACGCCGAAATGTGCCAAATTTCGGCGTTTGCGATCGCAATTTTGCTAAGTGGTATGTATGCAGGCAAATCTGCGTGCAAAATAAGGAATCGCAAAATTTGTGATTCCTTATTTTGCAATTGCATTTAAGGAATCACAAATTTTGCGACTCCTTAAATGCAATTTAAGAAGCACCAAAAAAGTGCAATTTGGCATTAAGGAATCGCAAATTAGTAGTTGGTGGTAATTTGTGATTTCTTTCAAAAATGTATATTTTTACATTTTTCAAAGTGGCATGTGGCGCACACACATGCCCTTAGGGCATGTATGTGCGCCACATGTGCACCCATGTTTATTTCAGGGGTGCAACAGGGTGTCCTTTTGACACCCTGGCACACTTGAAATTGCATTCTCAATTTGCGATTCTCTAATTGAGAATCACAAATTGAGAATGTCTACCCATTCATTCCAATGGGCCTCTAGGCCCATAGGAATGAATGGGGAGGTATTCCTTAATTGCGAATTGCAATTTGCAATTCGCAATTAAGGAATATATAGGATTCGCAAAATGTATTGCAAATCCTACATACATAGCGTTTTGCGATTCTCAAATAGCGATTCCCAGAAATTCGCTATTTTAGAATCGCAAAACCTAACATTGATACATATGGCCCAATCTTTTGTATGATATTTCCCCAGATGTTTGCCTTTTTTACTGTTGGCCATAAGACTCTGCACACTTTACTCTTGCTAACCAGCAGTAAAGTGTTTGTGTTCTCTGTTTGAAACATGGTAAAATTGGCCTACAACTAATTGACACATATAATTTACTTGTAAGTACCAAGTAAAGAGTACTACCTGTTCACAGGGCCGTACATTAAATGCTATTGGTGGTCCTGCAGCACTCATTGTAACACCCACTAAACAAAACTTTTAAAACAAATCTCATGCCTGCCAATGAATCCTGTAGTGCAGTTTTAAAAAGGCATTGTGATCCAACAAAATAAACCTTTTGCCATGCCTAAACCTCCTTTTAAATACTGATAAGTCACCTCTAAGGCAGAGCCTAAATGCCAAGGGGGCAAAGTGAATAGTATTTAAAAAGTAGGGCATGCATATTTAATGTTTTACATATCCTTGAAAAATAATCCTTCAAAATCAGTGTAGGAAGCTGTCTCTGTATATACTATACCAAAAAGAGGTATCGAGTGCACAGAGTCCAAAGAGTCCCCGAAGGTATGGCAGAGGTTAAAGTAGATCATACCTTACTCTCGATTTAGTGGTAGCTGGGCTGAGCAGTTAGGTTTACCAGAGGGTAGTTTTAAGCATTTGTAGCCATTGCTACAGGAGTTAAGGTGAGCATAGGATGGAACAAGGCAGCCCCAAAGCTACACCATCAGTGGCTCAGGGGCGGTCGGGTATAGGTTGCAAATCAGCTTCGGGCAGCCAATGCTTTTCAATGGAGGTCGTCTGTTTCGTAAAGAGGCTGCAGGTTTGGACAAGGAGGCGGGACAAAGGTGACCAATGGCACGGCAGGTAAGTTGAGTAGCTGGGGGAAGCTGGGCACTGTTGGCTGGGCTCCCCAAGGTCAGAGGCGGACGAAGCAGGGGTGCCTTTAGGTGTCCAGATTCCTCAGCTGGGTTTGGTTGTGGTCAGAGCGACCTTTCATACAGAGGGTGCAGGTATCAAGGGGAGGCTAGGAGAGGCCAGTCAACAGTGCAGACGAGGTCAGGCTCACCAGGGAGACTTTCAGGGTAAGTATTTCACTTGGACTCGGGCAGTAGGGCATCAGGTGCAGAGTGGTTCAGTGTTGGTGGTCCACCGAGGTCCAGAGACTGGGGTTGGTTTCCTTTGTTGGACAAATTTGGTGTTCACAGGAGATCAAAGTCTTTTCTTGAAGGCAGGGCAGGACCCTGAGGTTCTTGAAGGCTGATAGCTGCAGGACATGCTGGCATAAACAAAACCTTCACCCGCAAGTTACAGAACGTCCAGAACGCTACTTCAAGACTGGTCCTCAACCTACCATGAACCTGCCACATCTCCCAACACCTGCGCACATTCCACTGGCTCCCCATCGAGGTAGGAATCACTTTTAAGATCCTCACCCACACACAAAAAGCCCTCCACAACACCATACCAGCATACCTCAACAGCCGACTCAACTTCCACGCACTCCGAAGATCAGCCCAGCTCTCTTACGCCGTGGGTCCCTACGCAAGAAAGACCAGATCAGGAGGTCGCTCCTTCTCCTTCCTCGCAGCCAGAGTAGGGAACGCCCTACCGATCCACCTTAGACAGACAACATCAATCCCCACCTTCAAGAGCAACCTCAAAACCTGGCTCTTCGGCAGACCCCCTCCTTGATGGAATGGAACATGCACCTCCCAGCACCTTGAGACCTTACGGGTGAGTAGTCGCACTTAACAAACTCCTGATTGATTTATTGATTTATTGAAACCCAGACATTTGCTGGGGCATGATGTGTTTATGTTACATATCTTTACCTTTTTTAAAATAACAGCATGTTTAACCCTCACTTGGCATAGAAACTGAACTCCAAGGGCTAGATGTACAAAGGTCCTGAAAACCCAAATGCCAAATTGTGATGAGTTTTGAATAATAATTTGGGAATAAATATTCGTTATGTCTCATGCTACTTTCCATATGTGCAATTCAGTAGTATTTGCATTTAACAAGTAACTATTTACAAAATACCCCCTTGGTAAATTATGAATTTATTCACAGATTGAGAAAGTCGCATTTATGTACTATTTGATGACCTCACTATGAGGAAGTGACTTAAGATATGCTCTGTGGAGACCTGTGGCACACCGAGGAATGCAGGGATCATGTCCAAACCAAACAGTGAAGGAATGTTTGCTTTTAATTCCCACTATTTGCCATCATGTCAAGAGAGAAAGCTGGGTAGGATGAAGGGGGGAGGAAGAGGAAGCTGAAATTCAGTGAGAAGGAGTTGGAGGTGCTCACTGAAGAGTGAGTGGTTCACAGAGTTGAGCATGTTGGCAAGAGATCTTTCAAAGTTTCACAGGAAGAAAAATTGGAAGTGGATTCAAGAAAAAATTACCCCTATGAGTGTGACTCAGTGTATCATCAAATGATGGTTTGATGTGTGTTCGTGAACCAAAGAGAAATTGGCTAACTGGCTATTAGAGACATGCAGAACACATGGAAGGCCATAAACCCAGCCACCACTAACACCTCTTGAGGACCTCGTTAAGTCAGTGTTACTGCCAGATTTTCCTTTAGACTCAAGGAGCTAACAACAGCCTAGGAACACCACAACCTGCTGTAAGGGACAGACAAATGTGCAGGAGGCTTATTTAGCTCTGTCTCGGGTTTTCGCAACTAAAATGTTCTGCTTGTTTTACAACTACTGATGGCGCAAAAACATTTGATTTGCTTGGTAGTTTAGGGGCTTTCATGAATGTACTGAAGTCCCTACAAAATAAAAATATACAAGCCTGTAATAACCGTTTGTAGGCATGAATAGAAAAACGTCTTCCATCAAAGAGGGCTTAGATCAGCTCAAAAACACAATTGAGGAGGACCCAAAAATAATTCCTAACAAATGTGATCAGGTAACTGAGTCAGTAACAACATTATGTACAGTTTTACAGCAGGACCATATCAGACTTAGGTGCAGGTGTCTTTAACATATGACACACATAGATGGCTTCCCTTGATCCAGAAACAACAATTGGTGGACAGAATGCAGAAGAATGTCATACATTATTCTGCATTCTGTCAATCCAGAGATCTGGGCCTAAATCTTATTGCTCTACATTCCATTCCAGTCTGAACCCAGCCATATGAAAATCTTGACCCTGCACCCAATGGGAACAGTCCATCCCGAACTGCCAAGCCAGGTCCTCCCTGGACTGGAAACAAGCATCCTAGGACAGTTTTCAGGGTTTCATCCCTCATCAGCCAGGATAGCTTGACTCCAGTGGCATGGAGAGCACGGGGCCCAAGTCTGGGCAAACCCGTCTCACTCGAGGTGACAAATACATAAAGTACAATTGATGGACAGAATGCAGAACAATGCCATACATTCACCCCAGTAGAGAGATCTGGGCCTAAATCCATCGTTTTTTGCTCCCCATGCCATTCCAGTTTGAACCCAGCCATATGCAAATCAGTCTTGATCTTGCATCCAATGGGAACAGTCCAGCCCGAACTGCCAAACCAGGTCCTCCCAGGACTGGAAACAAGTATCCTAGGACCGGTTTCAGGCTTTCAGCCCTCATCAGCCAGGATAGCTTGACTCCAGTGGCATGGAGAGCTCAGGACCCACGTCTGGGCATACCCATCCCACTCAAGGTGAAAAATGCGCAAAAATAAATTGATGGACAAAATGCAAAACAATGTCATACATTCACCCCAGTACAGAGATCTGTGCCTAAATCCTTAGTTTATTTGCTCCCCATGCCAGTCCAGTTTGAACCCAGCCATATGCAAATCAGTCTTGACCCTGCGCCCAATGGGGACAGTCCAGCCAGACCTGCCAAACCAGGTCTTTCCTGGACTGGAAACAAGCATCCTAGCACTGGTTTCGGGGTTTCATCCCTCATCAGCCAGGATAGCTTGACTCCAGAGGCATGGAGAGCACAGGACCCACATTTGGGCATTCGCGTCGCACTCAGGGTAACAAATGCAAAAACAACAATTGATGGACAGAATGCAGAACAATGTCATACATTCACCCCAGTACAGAGGTCTGGGCCTCGATCCATTGTTTGTTTGCTCCCCATGCCATCCCAGTTTTAACCCGCCCATATGCAGATCAGTCTTGACCCTGCGCCCAATGGGAACAGTCCAGCCCGATCTGCCAAGCCAGGTCCTTCCTGGACTGGAAAAAAGCATCCTAGGATTGGTTTTGGGGTTTCACCTCTGATCAGCAAGGATAGCTTGACTCCTTTGGCATAGAGAGTAAGGTATACCTGTCCAACTCAGGGTGATGAGATCTGTAAACCTTCTGTCACATGCTACTGTCACTTTGTCAAGGCTCAGTGTAAACCTGCAGGAAGAGATGGGGCTCTACAGTGGGGACGTTGCAGGTAACCAGTACTCCAGAGAATATACAAACCTCTCAAATAGCAGGTACTGGTGAATTAGGTGGGGATGAAAATGAAGAAGCTTCAACCTTCTGTAGCCTCTGAGTATCGGAAACCATAAGTGTGTATCTCACTCACATGAAAGCTGCATGTAGTAATGTATCTGCAACTACTAATATTATAAGCACTGAAAAGGGAATTGTTTGGAGAGGGAGAAGGAAGCATTAGCAACATTGTTTAAATGTACCTGATTTTGCATGCGCCTTGTACAAATATTCATTTACACCAATATCTAGTTTTATTAAACATTGTTACCTTTTTGAGATAAAACAACCATTTATAGTACGAAAAACCTCAATTAAATGTACATTTTATTTCATTTATTGGCTAAAACTTAACTCAGTTATTTCAACTAACGTTACAAATAATTTGCACTTATTTCCTAACACAGTGCTTTGCCTTCCACAGCTCTAGATGCATTTTGTGGTCGATGAGGAAGCAGATTTTCCTCCTCAGCATCCGAATCTAGTTTGAAAGTGGGGACAGTAGCGGTGCGTCCATTAGGGCATTGGGGCGTAGCCCCCCGCACGCAGCGTCGGCGTCTTTGATCTTAAGTAAACTGAATTAGTTTACTTAAGTTCAAAGAAGCAGAGGGAGAACTGACAATCATGTCAGTCAGCATGATGTCTGACCGCCCACCCCCTTCAGAGTCTGAAGGGGGTGGGCGGTCCGGCGTCATGTTGACTGACATGATTCTCAGACAGACCAGGCAGGGGCAACAGGCAGCAGCACAAGTGCGCATGATTGGGGAAGGTGAGCGAATTTTCGCTCCGTGCCCAGTCATGCGCACTAGTGTCTGCTCTGGCTGGCGCATGCCCATGAGGAGACCGAGGGTTGAGCAAAGGCTCAAACCTCGGTCTCCTAATGGGCAGGCGGGCGAGCAGTAACCGTGCCCTAAGCCAAACATGGCGCTGCTGGATTGGCTGAGAGCCTGAGAGGGGCTGTAGGCGCCAACGGACGGACCCGAGGTGGCGCGGACGTGCTCAGGACCTCAGGTAGGATAAGGATTTTTAAAAATTTATTTTAACACTCCCCCGCCGGCCCCCACCCCCGCACGACATCCCCCCCTCCCCGCGCGACACCCCCCTCCCCCCGCCAGCGAGCCGCGACTGCATCTTTGGTGTCCTTGGGTTGACATATATAATTTGCTCTAGGGAGAGGAGTGTTAATTTCAAATTGCATCAGCATATTTTGTAATAAGTAAGATAATTTATTGGTTTGCAATTCAAAATATGTGGATCAGTTCTATCAAAATCACCGTATAAAAATGTGAATGGTTCTGACGTGGTTATTTGCATATATAAAATAAAGCTATATCAGAATATGTTTGCTTTAAGTCGAAGGTTCCGCTTCGCTTCATTGTAGTGCTTGGTTTGAACTTCTGTGATGGTGAAGTCATGAAGTGATACAGTGCTGCAAATGAAGTGGTGTGGGTCAAAAAATGTTTTAGGTGAGTGTACTAATTCGATTTTGGTAAATAGGATTTCTCTTAAATCCATTAGGTCCCTGGGGTATTGCGTACCAGGAAATACCTGCCTCTGAGGTCATTATTGCTGGTATATACCGTAAAGTAAAGAGAATCGATCTATATGTAAATAGTTTGCTTAGTGGTTTTTTGCCAACTT
This sequence comes from Triturus cristatus, assembly GCF_964204655.1. NCBI lineage: Eukaryota > Metazoa > Chordata > Amphibia > Caudata > Salamandridae > Triturus > Triturus cristatus. Next base: position 165,989,041 of record NC_140585.1, read on the forward strand.
CATCCTGATTTGCCCTGGGTATCTGGCCTTTGTCGCTCACTAAACTTCTCTTGCAGTGAGGTCACTTTGGATGGATCTGCCCACTCGGAATCTGCAATTCTTTATTTAGGTTTCTCCTAATGGATACCAAAGTGCCCTTGTAAGCCTTTGTAAGGAGGTGACTGAAGGGGAAAGTTCGATATTTCTATGTAGCGGCAGAGAGATGTCTTTAATCTTTGTCTGGCTTAAGAGAAAGTGGATATCAGACCAACTTCTTGTGGACGGGCATTTGTGAAAGTTAGAATAGCGCACAGTGCGTCCCTATTTAAAAGAAAGGGGAATAAAAGCAGTTGCCAGTTTCCAAAATGTACCTGAATCATCTAACTGAAGGGCATACCTACAGGCTCATATGAGGGGTGTGAGCAATTTGCAAAATTTGCTTTTGTGTAATTAAACAAAATTTGGGGAAATTGTGTGAATATATTTGCAAAATGCTAATCTGTCACTTATTGCTATATTTTAGCTACATTTCCTCTGCAAATGGCAGCATAATTATGTGACTACATATCGGTGTAATTTCAGTATAACAAGCTTAATGCAAAATTCGCAAAATTGTGCACGTTACGCTGGTATAGTTCAAATCTTTGCCCAGGCTTGGATCATATGCCTATATCAGCTTCAAAATGATGGAGTTATGTAGAAATACCACCTTGCTCAGGCCCATCCCTCCACCCTGCAGGCCCAACTCATTAGCACCCATAGAAACAATCCATAGCAAAGAAGCAATTAGAATTACTGCGCATAGGGATGGTATTTTCATGTGTGCCCTTTAACCACATTGTACACATACTATTAAATCCCATTATATGTTGGTACATATTAGTGTGCACTTGATGCAGACTATTCACTTTTATTGCTCAAGTGTGTCCACCACACCGCCACTTCTACCAATCTGTACGCAGAATATCAACTTAATTAAACTTTTTTTTTTTAACTGATTGTGTCCTTTGATCAAAGCTGGTGCATAGAACATAAGTATCTTTTCTAACTCCAAGCTCTCATATGCAGACTCCAAAATGTTCACATGGTTGATGAGAATCCATTTCACACATCTGTCCTGTTTTATTCACTGCCTTTCAAATGCTATAGTCTGGACTAAGAGTGGACCTATATGAACGCTACAATTAATTTTGAGCTCGTATCTGGGGCCATATGTAGGTACCTAAATACCGGTCGGTAACTTCCGAAAATCGGTAAATATCCCGTTACCGACCGGTATTTAGGCAATTGAGATGTAGGTGGCTGGATTTCAGGATTCAGTAATTTACCGAATCGGAATTTTAAGAAATCGGTAAAATACCGATTCGGTAAAATACCGAATCCTGAAATCCTATGTAGGGGGCACTCAAGTGAGTGCATTTTTGGTTTCTGGATTCGTTATTTACCACCAACTACAAGTTGATGGTAAATAACGAATACCTTTTAAAAAGCAATTTTGTGCTTTTTGAAAAGTGCCATGTGGCAGACATACATGCCCTTAGGGCATGTATGCGCGCCACATGTGCACACATGCACGATTCAGGGGTGCAACAGGGTGTCAATGTGACACCCTGCCACCCATGAATATGCTCCCCCTATTACCGATTCGGTATTTACCGAATCGGTAATAGTGAATGGCTTCCCATTCATTCCTATGGGCCTCCAGGCCCATAGGAATGAATTGGAAGGGATGCATTATTACCGATTCGGTAAATACCGAATCAGTAATACCGAATATTACCGATTCAGTAATAATTACCGAATGTTTACCTACATTCTATTTACCGATTCATAAATACCGAATCGGTAAAATTCGGTATTTATGAATCGGTAAATTAAAATTATCTACATATGGCCCTTAGTTCTTTATTTTAAATGTAAGGTATTTTCGGCCTCTTACCATGCTAACATGCCACCTTTGACCACATAGCTGCACTGCAGATACACTTGAATAAGAGATGAATAAATCTGGATTTATGTGTTTTTACGTGAAAAGGTTAATGTGGGCCAGGCAGTTAATCAGCTAGAATTTCAACCTATGTAACCTACATATTCTTACGGTACTTCTCTGATACCCAGTGGTCCTACTAAATGATCATTAGATATGGTGTTGATTACCCACTGGTTACCTGCTTGATAGTTGCATTTGATCACTGAGACAATCCTTGTTCAGAAGAGCCATCTGTCGGGCCCTTGTGGAAGCTGTGATTAAGGGTGTTTGGATGGTCAAGGCAGTCTTACAGTCAAATAGGCGGGCTTTCAGTAGCACATTAACTGATGGATTGTCATTATGTGGTATATTAGCTAGGCAGCTAGTTGGTACAGACTGAAGAGTAAGCATTCTGTGCAAGAGCTTCTGATGGACGAGCAGTCTGTGGTACAGTAATCGCGGTCAGGTTCTGTTGCACAGTAATTGATGGTCTTTTTGGCTCTGACAGGTATGTTTATGTAGGCAGTGTTGTACATGTTCCTGTACAATATAAACCTATTTTGAGAAAACTGATTTATCATCCTGCTCAAGCACATTTGATCATCATCGTATCTCTTGCCACAAGTTGATGGGTTTTGTTTATTAGATTGTATTTTAAAGCACACTGTTGGCCACCGAGTTTCCATAGAGTTAGAACCAACTTAGAGATAGAGGTGCTACCTCATCCCAACTCTTACATCTGGGCAGTGACTAGGAGGCAAAGGTGATCTTAGCGTAGCGCATCGCTTAGGTATGAAAATAAGGCATCAGTTTAACTGTTAGAAAGAAGTGGCTAGCACCACACGTTGTCAGATGTGTCTCACAAAGTGTATGCTATTAGTAACGTGGGACCATCTTAGGTGATGGAGTGGTAAGGCGGCATCAAAACGGTATGCTCCACATATTAAATGGGTGATACATTCTTGCTCACCTGGAAGTGAAACCCACTTAATTGAGTCAATGGTAATGAAATGCATTCTTGTGTTGTCAGTCATTCCAGTGACCCTTCTTCAGGCACACTGAATAGGCATAAACAGGCCGACAACACACCCAGCATTCTACGCAGCATTCTACTGTTTCTGAAAGACAGACTGTCCCCCACTGAGTCATAACTGTGGTAATACGGACCAGCAGGCGCGGTGCATCCATTGGGGCGTTGGGGAGTTGCCCCCCCGCCCACAGCTCCCTCGGCATCTCTGAACTTAGTTGACTTAAGTTCAGAGATGCCGAGTGAGAACTGACAATGCATGTCAGTCAGCATGACGTCGGACCGTGAGCAGTCCGGTGTCATGTTGACTGACATGCATTGTTAGACCAGGCAGGGACAGGCAGCACTGCAGCACAAGTGCGCATGAGTGGGGACGGTGCGCACATTTTTCGCCCGTGCCCAGTCATGCGCACTTGTGTATTCACTGACTTGCGCATGCCCATTAGGAGCCCCTCGGTCTCCTAATGGCCAGGCAGCCGGCGAAGAGTAAGCTGTGCCCTCAGCCAATCCTGGCGCTGCAGCAGGGCCAGGATTGGCTGAGGGGTTGCCACTCCAGTGCTGTTGAACTCAAGTGGCGCCATTGCCAACGCGGAGCAGAGGCGGTGAGGTAAGTTTTTTTCTTAATTTTATTCTCCCTCGGCCCCCACCGCCGCACGAACACCCCCCCGCGAGATGTTCTCTGTCGTAAGTCACTGCTTGAGTCCATTCCCCTACTTTCTTAAACATGCCTTCCCCACGGCGGAATTTGCCAAGGGACAAGGCTGATGGTTAAGGCTCGGCCTTTGGGGACGGGAGAAACGGGCAGAGAAGGAAAAGAACTCTGTCTTTTCCTTCGTTCCCAAAGAAGACAAGGACAGTGTCCAGTTCTCCCGCTGCTGGCAGCTGGACTCCCTCCTTTGTTCCCCCTCTTCCCTCTCTGTCTCGCTCCTCCTCATGTAGTAAAAACTGGTCCGAGACTACAAGAAACAGGTATTACCTTCTCTTTCCTCCTTTCGTTTATTTGCTTCCTTGTGAAATGGATCCCAAAAAGAAAAACACCTGCTGGAAACGTAGTCTTTTGATGACATTTTTCAATTTCTAAGTGCAGCCTCAGGGTAGAGAGAAATAAAACATTCAAAATATGAAAAATAACTAACTAACTAAAGCAAGGTGGCCATATTGATTTATTCACACCTAAACACGTTAGCGCCACATTACAGTGTTGGCCAGTGAAGCCCTACTTTTCTCGCCTTCTAGCTCTTTGAACAACCATGTTTTCCCTGGGTGGGAAAGCACACTATTCCTGGAGGTACTGAAATTCCTGCTTGTTGGGTGCGTGCATTGGAAAACAAAATGCATACTGCGGCTCTGTATTCACAAACGTGGTCTTTTGAAAGCATTCTGCTTTCGTTTTGTAATGATATAAGCAATGGGCATTAGGTCAGCTCTGTTACTCTCACACGTTCATTTCTGCACCCTCGTTCCCTTATGTCACTGTTTCCTTCTCTTTCTATTCCCCGGTTAACTGACTTTTCTCTCTTGCTCTGGGGTGAAGGCCGATGATGAGAAATACGCCCCGGACCGGACGCTGGACCTTAAAAGAGTGGCAGCGCTAAGCGCCCACCACCTGCAATCACCGGTACATATTAGGCACTATAGTAGAGTCTAGAGATAGTTCATCCGATTCTTCTGTGAGATGTGCTCTGTCGTAACTACTTGTCATTTGCTATGATGGGGGAATGGAGGTGCAGAGACAGAAAAATAGACGAGGGAGGAAAGGATACTGAGATGCAGGGAGGGATAGCAAGCAAGATGGATGTGACAGCAACAAGATAGGAAGAGATAGCAAGATAGGGAGAGGAGAGCATGGGGGTTGCGAGACAATGGAAGGGGCAGCAAGAGACAGTCACCGGGCAGTGTCAGCAGCACCCAGCCAGTGACAGAGGAGGGGAGATGCTGAGATAGCGAAAGAGATAAGGTAGGAAGGGATACTTAGATGATGGGAAAGTGAGAGTGTCACTGGAAGAGAGTGACGTCGAAAGAGCAGCTCGCAGCCACTTACAGGTGAAGGTGGTGAATTCTGGGAGAGAGATAGGTAAAGAGAAAAGTGACAGTTCACAGAGGCACTTTCACAATTGCTTTATTAACCTTCCTGCTTTCTCAAATTTGCTTGAAAATGCACAATTTTCCTTCTCTTTTTTCAAAATTTTCACGGGAAGAGAATCGCAACGAACCCCCCTTATGGTGAATCGGGATCGCTCGCTACGCTCGCTCGCAACGGTGCAGTATGCCAATCATTTTACGCCCACCACTTTCAAATGTCACCAGCCGCCCCTGAGTGGGGAGTCTCTTTCTTGGCGCTAAAACATGTTACATAGCACACGTTGCAGCATATGCCACGGCTATATTACAGTGCACCACCACTCTTGTGAAGGAAGTAAAATCTTCCATTTAAAAGGACACACATCTTCTCTGTAATGGAGCGCGTGAGTTTCTGAGCAGTATTGCACCGGTCCTCCTATCTAGTGCTGAGCTTGAGATACAGAGTTAAAACCCAAGGACGTGAGGCAGAAGGACTAACTCCCATAGCGAAACATTTTTTAATTAGTACTTATGAAAGTTTACCCAGCCTACAAATGTGTTAAAGTAAATCAATGAACTTACCACGCAAATATTGATTACTAAAGTCGCCTCTAGATACACAAGTACCAATCCCATTGTGTCAAAACATGTTGTGTGTGTTGCCTGGAAAACATTCGACAAGATCTGTGATAGCGCAAAATGCACTGCACACAATCTGTATATTTATCAAGGAATAATTTTAAATATTATGAAATAAATACTAATTTGCAGATGGTGGGCATATTGCTTACATGACATCGATCTTCACATACAAGAAAATGTGGGGGGATTGGGCAAAATAGTAAAATAATAGTTTGGTCCGCTGTAAGTCCTGCTGTGTGTTAGAAAAAAAATATTTGTTTATTAAGTCTTCCCAATATAAAATAAGAAAAGTCGATTTGGCACAGAGAACTTGCAACTGCTTTTACTCCCTGGTAATTACTAGAAGCTAACAAGTGGAGGGAGCAGAGTAGTTTAACATGGGTTAATATAACGTATCTTCTATCTTTCTTTCTTTATAGAAGGGGTTTAAATTCAGCTGTTAATTCTAAAATAACCTGACTACTAAGCATATATTTATCAAACATCTTCTCTTTAGTTAATTAAAGAGTCTAATTTTGATCCTAAAACTCCTTTTATGTCTCCCCTTATCCTCTGACAGACCAGCCAGTGTTTGCATTCTTCTCACTGTCATATACAAAGCAGATACTTTTAGTTTGTTCAATCTGTACTAATACATTTCCCTGACTAAACCCAAAGGAATCATTTTTTAAAAATTAAAAGTGTAGTATAGGACATTTGTTTTCAGTCTATTACTAACTGTTCAAAATTGAGGACAACCAGGCAAATGCATCAAACGAAAATCAGCTCGCAAAATTTGCGAATCGCAAAATAAACCTGTTTGCAATCGCAAATAAGTCTAATCCAATGCATGAACCCAAAATCTGCGAAAACACAAAAATCTCAAAAATAAGGAATCACAAATAATTCTGAGACATATTATGCGAATCCTTATTACTGATGTGATCATTAGCAATTCTCAAATAGTGATTCTCAATTAAGGAATCTCAATCATATGCATGAAAATTCCCAAATACCGATGTTACAGAAATTTGCAATTTAGAAAGTGCAATTTAAGAAGGATCACAACCAAGTGGTAACCATGAGTGAAAATACCATACAGCTGAAATTCAACAGAAAACTACTGAAACACACCCAGAATGCCCCTGAACCGTTCACAATGGCAGCGCTTTACCTGATGGCGAGGAGGATGACGCTCCAGGCAGCAGCACACAGAAGGATTAGAATACTGGAACGCATCTTCAGAGTGCGCATCACATTGCTAGGATAAACAGATGAGGAAATATGCGAGAAGTATAGGATTAATGGTGCCATGATCCATGACTTAATAGAAGAATTAGATCCCATATTATGGCGTCAGACTCGTGGGACCAATGCAATACCCACTCATGTGCAGGTCCTATGTTACCTGCACCTATTCGCGCAGTTTTCAAGGGGTAGTAGCTGTAGCTGGAGGGGTGGCACAAAGCGCCCTTTCAGTTTCTTCAAATAATTCCTTCATGCATGATGTCAACGATCAACTACCACATTAGCTTCCCCACAACCAAACATGAACTGAATAAGACCAAACAGGAATTCTATCAGCTAGCCTACTTCCCACGTGTATTAGGTTACACTGACTGTACCCATGTAGCAATATGTTCACTAGCAGGTAATGAATATATATTTAGGAATCGGAAATGCTTTCAATTGCTAAACATAGAGGTAGCCTGAAATGCAAAATATATGATTACTGACATTCTGGCTCGATACCCAGGAAGCGTCCATGATTCCTACATATTTTGCCTGAGTGGCATACACACCCATCTGCTTAGGGGTGAATTCGGAGAGGGACATCTGCTTGATAAACATGTGTTATGATTTCACACAGACAATGTACGTATGCCAATGCATTACCATCACTGATCCTTTGCTTACATACTTCCCTGTAGGTGACAGCGCATCCGCCGTGCGTAACTACATCATGACGCCATACCTCAATCCAACAACCCCCAATGAGCAGAGGTACAATGCTGTGCACATCTCCCCCCAGATCATCATTGAGCGCACCTTTGGCTGTTAAAGAGTCGGCTTCAGATGCCAACACAAGACAGGAGGAGCATTACAGTACAAACCTGACCAATGCTGCAGGATTGTGGCTGCATGTGCCATGTCACACAACATTGCCACAAGGAGAGGCATTCCCATTGAGGTGTCTGACAGCGAGTCCGGCCACGACAACCAGGAAGGGGCACAACAATGTGCAGCACATGGGGCAAGTGCAGCAGAAGGGCGCAGGAGACGTATATAAATCACACAAATGTATTTCCAATGTCAGTAATGATGAGACAATACACAGCTTTTTTGACTGAACTATATTTTCCCAAATTAAATATCTTGTGGTGTTGAAGCCCACATATCAGGTGCACAGTAGCACATGGATAGAATTCTTGAAAAATTACACAAAGACATAAACAATTGACTTGAGAGTCAGTCACTAGTAATGTCTTTGGCAATTGTTACCTCACCATTGTTGAATGTCTCTGGACATGCCAGTCTATCTCTTCGGCCATACACGCCCAGACGCCTTTTGCCTGCTTCATCTCCATCCCTCATGTTGGATACGGAGGGTGTTCTGCTGCGAGTGTTGTGCCTCTTGCAAGTGGTGACAGGCATTGACAAACTACTGAGGCTTGAGGCCTCCTCACTCCCCTCTTACCCGTCACGTTGTTAGCCCCAACAGGGGCAGCATGCATTTGTTCAATGGCATTTGTTACCCGGCCCAGTGCCTCGGCCACATCCCCACTACAATGGGACATGTCAATCTGCATGTTGTCAGACCAACGGGACAGCAGTGCAGTGTTGGTGCACAGGTGATTGCTTGTGTATAGCCATGTAAGAGCTGCATCAGCTGGCGATGGTGTCTCGTCTGTGTCACATGTCCCTCCTTCATCACCCTGGTCAGCTCCTGCGTCTGCCTGTTGCCCTCCACCACATCTGTAGTGAGTTCCCTCACGCAATCAGTCAGTACTGCGATGTTACCTGCCATTTTGCTGATTTGTGCCTGCACTAACCATGTGTTTTTTGCCTGCAGGCGCTGCACCCGGAGCATCTGGGCCTCCAGACGACCCCAGACATCAGTAGATTGTTTCTCCTGCTGTGTGAAGCGTAACCTTGCTCTGCACCTCTGGCTTTGGACTGCGCTATTCCGGACCTGTGGTTGGGGTGTCGGCGTGGGTGTGCCTTGAGCCTGGTTTGTCTCTGGTGTTCTTTGGGACTCATCCTTAGTCTCCATAGTCTGCAGTGGTGGAACTGTTGCCCTGAGTGTAGTGGGCCATTAAAGATAATGGGGTGACCCGCTGTCCCTCCGAACCTGGGTACGTATACAAAATAAGCAAAAATGGTTCTGTCGGGTAGGACAAATGATTTGTACACAGTATTCAATACATAAAGGCATTTAAAAAAACACACCAAGCAAAATCACTTAGATAAGCAGTAAATGGTATTCTTTACTTTTTCATATATTAGATAGGCTGTCGTGTGACATAATACACAAACAACGAAAACTACATAGGGTTCAAGTGTACAGTAAGTGACTTATCATGATGAGTGACGATTGTGCTATACAAAGGTGACATGGATGACATATGAATTCACGGAGGGGAAAAAACATTTTATAGTCAGGTCCAAAGTACAAACATAACCCTCTGACAGGGATTGCGATTTCCTGTTCAATTCAGGGGGATTGTGTGGACTCAATAATGACTCTTATGTCGACGTTTCGACCCTAGGCACGGGAGCATATTCATGGGCATCCCGGGTGGGTCTTCTTCAGGACAAGGGGTGGGGATGACAGCCGCCGATAGTGGATCCTAATGATTCCTAATCCAACTGGAACCTGTAGGTGTCAGCCGACACTTACGACTCACGCTGGTGGGTCATGGTCTAGATGGACAATGATGAAGGGCCACGGTAAGTCGTGGTCTTAATTATTGCAAACTTCACCAGCCAGTTGAAGTTGATTAAAAAGACGGCCGCCGAGGTGATCCAGTTCTTAGAAGAAGAGAGAGATGTCCTCGTCCGTCGAGCTCAAGTCTTTTCTGAAAACGAGGACGCTCTTCATCATTGTCCATCTAGACCACGACCCTCCAGCGTGAGTCATAGGTGTCGGCTGACACCTACAGGCTCCAGTTAGCATTGTTTTATTATTAATTTGCCGGCTCTGAGTCAGCTTATGCATTGATGGGGGAGGAGGAGTTCTTGTGCACTCACTAAGTGCTCATGTTTGTTTGGTAGGCCATCTAAGACTCCATGACCTAGCCGGAGCGTCTTTCCTGCCTGCTCAGGGATTGGCTGGAAGTCTGTACCAGTGGCTGCTGGGACGCAGGAAGAAGCCAGCAGGGGTGATACGATGCATAAGGCGGCCAGCGGTGTCAGGGAGTTAAAAAAATATTATTATTAACCCATTCCAAAGCGCGCTTCCCCCATGCTCTCCCTAGCTGCTCACCACCCTTTGTTAGTGGCAGCCACCACTGGAAATGTGCCAATGAGCAGAATTATGTTGCTTTAGGCTTAGACTATATTTTGCTGACTTTAAGCTCAGTTTTTGTAATCTACAATATTGCCATGCTGTTGCTGTCTTTTACACCCTGGCTTTATAACCTCATTTGAGTTGGTCCTCTTAACTCTCAAACTGCTGGGTGGAGGTGACATGGTTCGGTTTTTCTGCCTTTTACAGGGGGATAGTTTCTGTTTTTTAAAATTATTTCTCCTCCCTTATTTCTCCCATCATTAGAGATTGAACATTGTCTATCCTAATCCTTGGTGAGTATTCTAATGATCCTTCTGGTCCTTGGATGCTTTTTTTTCTTCTTTTGGCTCACTCTTCTCATGGTTCGATTTCCTCACATTTTCTTAATTGCTCGCTGTTCTATCAGCTGTTTACCTCCGGGGAATGAATTGGGTTCTCAGTTTCAATTACAAGGTTTTTTTGTTATTATTAAATCACAACATGACTTTGCACATCGTTCTCTGTTTAATAATCATCTATAGACTGAATAACAGTGAGTATATATTATGAGTTTTGTAATATGAAAACCATAATTAAATCTGTTATCCCCCTTTTTTCCCGCTCTACCACTTCATGCCGTCCTACACTTTCTCTTTTCCATTTCTCTTTGACTTTTCATTCTTTTTGTTTCCTTTATTTTGTACAATTTTGATATGTTCTTTTTGTATCTTGGTTTTCATGTAATCATTACTTACTATGTGAGTTGTTTGGGTGTATGTTTTTTGTATATTATGGCTCATGTGTATATCGTCATCAGCCTTGAGAAAGCCCTTGACGTGCCAGCCAATTTGGGGTGGAACCCTTGTCAGCTGTGTTTCCTTTGACATCAGGCTCTAAATCCTGATGCTCCCAATAAAAACCAACTAAAGATACAGAGAGCTATTTGGGCGTTTATATGTCAAACCCCGTCCGCCCCTGGTGCTGCCTTTTTCTTTCGTACTACTCCTACAAGTATCTAGTGGCATTAGGGGTGTTGCCAACAAACAGGCTTTCCTACTTCTGGAACACTGAATAAAGGGTCCTGTCTGGGTGATGTACCCTCTTAACCTTTACCCCTGCTCTTTGCTAAACAATACATACCCTAATATTGGACATCAAAAAGAGCCTAAAGAACCATCCTGTTTCCTACTCTTGTTGAGACTCCTTATATCATTGGCCTTCTGGAGCTCTCCAATTATTTGAATCAAAATCTAGTCTTGGGCTTGCCATAGAAAAAGTAATAGCTGGGCTTGGAGAGAGGTCCCTTAGATCTTCTAAAAGGGCACACAAGATGCAATTTTCAGCTCTGGATCAATCAGAGATTTTGATTATAGACTGCTTTGTCTCTCTGGGAGCATTACTGACCTAATGGGGAAACATATGCTGTCTCAGAGGCGCATCAAAAGGTTGAGTTTCCAACTTGAACTTCTTCAACTATTGCAATACATGAAATTTCTGAAATGGAGAGACTCAGCTGTGGCCCTACTCTTAATAAATGTATTACATGATCATCAATCATAGTCTGAAACAGGAGCTGGTCCTGAACACACACACATGTTATGCTGCATCAGGGAACCATTGCTGTTCTAGCTAAAGTAAACCGCTGTAATAGGCCCCATTTTAGAGACTGCAACCCACCGTGTAACATCTTGTGGTACCTGGATATAATTCCAGGGGGCCACATGTTGTCACTCCCTTAGAGATTTAGGACAAGTATAAGGCTTGGATAGAGCACCAAATTCCTGAACCATCAAGCTACTCAGTACAGGCAAATTGGATCTTCCCAAACTGGGTCTAATGATTTTGTTGCAATGTCCCTGCTTACAACATCTACTAAAAATGTCAGGTGCATGCTCCGAGAAATTCTCGATAAGTGGTTGCAATAACTCCCATTTCATGCCAAAGGAACCTTTGTTGACAGTGCACTCAACTGCATTAGTCAAAAGTGTTTTAATGCCCTAAATTAGCTTTAAGGTTCAAAATAGGGGCTTTGTAAGATTTGTTTCAGTGGGGTACACAGAGAGGTATTCTATTCATTTAAAAATAAAGGGGCCTAAGCCTGAAGAAATTTCCACATGTCCTCAACATATTTCCTCCTTAACCCCTTCTGTGCCCATGACGAGCTGGACTCGTCATGGGCCGCGGTTGCGCTGTGCCCATGACGAGCCCAGCTCGTCATGAACCCCGCCCGCTAATGCAACGCCCGGCACAGGGAGGGGAAAGGGCGTGGCACACAGGGGGTTAATGTCCAGAACATGTTTCTAATATGGACTACATCTCTGAATCTAGGTCATTAGCTTACATAAAACTGCCTACATCCTTTTCCGTTCTTACTTTTTTCATGGTGGTATACCAGGAAGGAAAGGAGGTGAAAAATGTGATAGATGGTGTATGCTCAGTGCTAGAGCAGGCGGTGCATGCAAAGTAGCTTTCTACTGTTTAGTAGCAGGCATCAGATTAAAAGCCCCCTCACCCTCCGGGGTTTCCCCTAGGTGGCATGCTTCATCATTGGGGTCCTCTCAATCTGCTGCGGATTGAGGCGTGCTGCGACTTGCGGAACTACGTAGGAGCACTACGTTGTGGAAAATGTGTAGTGCAGTGAAAGTGGAGTGGAAAAACTAAAAGTTAAAAATACCTAATTAGCTTTTTGTTTTTCCACTCCACTTTCACTGCACAACACATTTTCCACAACTTAGTGCTCCTACGTTGTTCCGCAAGTCGCAGCACGCCTCAATCCGCAGCAGATTGGTACGACCCCAATGATGAAGCATGCCACCTAGGGGAAACCCTGGTGAGTGAGGGTACTCTAGAAAATCATTTTTATTTCTGGAAAGAGGATTTTCATACATGGTCAGTGAAAACCCCGTTCTTCCCCACGGTTAGATTTTTATTCTGGTATTCCAGATTTTGTGAAACTTCATTCAGTTAGGAGGGTGAACCTAACCTCAACCTCTATCTCCCCCCATCTTTTGATTGCATTATATACAGCACACAGCTGTGGGAGGTCCCACCCCTTGCACTCGTGTTTTTCTGACACCACCCACCACACAAAATTTGTCACGATGGCCGAAGTTACTGGCCTCACTTTCTTGGAAGAGGAAGTGGAGAGAATCTCATCCACTATGACCCCTTTCGCAGAGACACCCAACAGAGATACCAACGAAGCGGCTCAATGTTGGGATGAACTGACAGAACTGAAGAGGAATCAGATGAAAACCATAATTCTATTGGGTCATGATGACCGAATATTTGAGGGTAAATGCGCCACCCCGTGGCTTAATAGTACGCAATGAACCATTCTTCTTTCAACAAGATAAATCATTCAAGAAATACAGGTACCTAATCTCCTGACACTGTACCAGAAATGGTTGGTACTCATCATAAAAACAGCAGCAAGACTATCGCAGGAGATGAAAGAAGACATTCATACACTCGAGGTTCGCCTCAACTTCCAAACAGTCACAGAGTTAAAGAAGAGGCTGGAGGAATTTAATAAAACGATGACAGATTTTGAGGTAACACTTAAAGATACAAAATACCAACAATTCAAAAAGGATTTTAAGAATTTCTCATACGAGAAAGTATGCCCATATACAAGAGAGTATTATCATCTGTCTGGAAGGAGCCCAGGGTAAAACACCGATACAGAGGGATTGGATACCAGCTCAGATAGCTCTGACAATGGCCACGGCCGAAGAAACAACACCAAAAGTCGACATAACCACAGCAGGAGGATGCAGAACAGAGGAGGATAGAGTTTTGGATGGCCTACCTATCAAGGCCCCCCACCTTTTCCTCCAGCACCCTTCTTTTACGGACCACCATATTATCAAAAACAGCCTTATACCTACTGGGAGCCAGCGCAACAACCAGAGCAGTCTGGTCAGTCGTTTCCTTATTTAGGGAGAGGCAAAGGAACCCAGAGAGGAAGAACCAGAAGAGGACAGCAAGTATAATAGTCACACCCCTTGGAAACAATGAGGATGAACACGAGGAGTATGGGCCCACCAAACACCCCAATCACCACCAGCCATCCAGCCTCGTGGTAAATCTGTCTGACACTGCTTTATCCTCAACTCAACTGACAGTCCAGGAAAAAGGATTAGGCTTCATCCCCACACCTAGTTTGGACAAGTTCTGACTCAGCTGCGAGTTGAATGAGTTCATTTGTAAGATCAAACTACGTGTGTCTTTTTAGAACAAACCTATAATGCACACAAACACTGGGGATACAAGCCTACATCGAAAATCTACATTCACCCCTCCATCATCTACCCTACCAGTGGAACTCCTAGTCTTCGAGAAGGCCATACTAAAAGAAGTGGGAGAAATCGATCCCAGGACCATAAGAGTGTTCCACAACACTAGCAAAAACGAGCAAGAAGCCATTCAACAACTGGCAAACGACACCTGAATCACGATCAAACCAGTGGAGAAAGGTGGCGCCATCGTCCTACAAACTACAGAGGCCTACCGCAGAGAATGCATGAGACTTCTGGCAGATGAGAGGAACTACCTACGTATCAGAGAAGACACAACGGAAAGCCTATGGACAGAGATTGCCAGTATGGTGGAAGAAGCAACAGCACATGACTTTATCACGAAAAAAGAAGGGAATTTCTTGGACAACACCCATCTGGTTACCCCGTATTTTTATACTATACCGAAGATCCATAAGTCATTGGAAAACCCACAGGGACGACCTATCGTTTCCGGCATAGGATCCATTTTGGAACCGCTCTCCAAATTCGCAGATGCTTTCCTACGCCCCTTGATACAGGGAACAAGCACTTACCTGAAAGACACTAAGGCAGTACTCTGCCTCCTCCAAGATCTACATTTTGACCCAACAACCAGTATCCTCATTGGATTGGACGTGGAGAGCCTTTATACCAGCCTACCCCACAAAGAAACCCTTGAAGTCATTGAAGAGGTCCTATACAAAAAAGAGTGGACCTATCATACACCAAGGCACTTAGTCCTGGAGTGCTGCAAGTGGGCCCTGATGAAGATTTTCTTCCGTTTTGAGGACATCCTGTTTCGGCAACAGCACGGTACCGGTATGGGCAGCGCCTTTGCCCCTAGTATGGCATGACTATATGTACACCACCTGGAAAAACAGCAACCCACATCACCAAAATATTAAACTTTGGAAAAGATACATCGACGATGTTCTACTAATTTGGGAGGTGACGAATCCGAAGCCAACGAGTTCATTGAGTGGCTTAACCACCAGGACCCTTTCCTCAAGTTTACACATACCATGAGTAGATCACAACTGGCATTGCTGGACCTCAATATCTGTGCTACAGATAGCCTATTGAAAACAACCACACACTTTAAACCCAAGGCAAAAAACTGTCTACTACTCTGTGACAGATTTCATCCCAAACACCTGAAGGAGAACCTCCCTTTTGGACAGTTTCTAAGGCTCAGAAGAAATTGTTCTGAGACTAAGGACTTCAGAGAACAAGCCAAAGACATAGCTGAGAAATTACTCACTAGGAAATACCCAAATAACTTGATATCAAAAGCTAAGAAGAGAGCCACAAACAACCACAGAGAAGTGCTTCTGGAAACACATCAGAAACAAGACAGAGAAAAAGACAGAAGACCAATATGTATCACAACTATCAACATTGCATCAGACTGTGTCTCCAAAATAGTAAAAAAAACATTGGCGTACCCTTAACAGTGGAAAGCCTGACATCCCTAAACCCATGTTCTCACATAGGAAAGGGAGAAACCTGAGGGACATTTTGGTACACACCCACGCTAACCCCCACAAACACAACCATTGCTGAGCATGCTACCAATGGGTCACTACCCCTGCAGTAATTGTAGCGTGTATCATCTTACCTCCACCACAAAGAAAGTGACTTTTAACAACAAGATGATTTGGGAACTACGCAATTCCACTAATTGCAAGACCCCTGGGGTGGTCTACATGATCACATGCAACCTGCAATGTAAGAAACTGGCTCTATATATACTGAACCAAAGTGAGGTACAGTGTGTTTAGAGTCCAAGAGTCCCCAAAGGTAGGCAGAGGTTAAAGTTAGATAGAACCTTATTCTCTAAACTGGAAGCTTGGTCGAGCAGTAAGGCAGTATCAGAGGACAGTGTTAAGCATTTGATGTACCCACTCAGTCAGCAAATGAATTCACACACTCAAGAACTGAACTCTAGGTCAATTGTTGTTGTATAAAACATATACTGATGTTTTATTATTCTAGAACCAAGCAAGCCTGGCACAGGTAAGCATATAAATACTTTGCAGTAATATGATACTTTGTTTGTAATACAGTTAAAAAATGCAGTAGAAATTATACTGGTTTTGGTTTACAGATAATGTAGCAGATTGCAACACTTAGCAGGTATAGTACTTTGAAATTAATGGGCTTCAACAAGTAAATTGCAGGTAAGTAATGTTTACGATACTTTTTCTAGCTCTGTGCTGGATGCCTAGATTCAGCACTGGGGCATTACCTGAAAACAGTTGAGAAAATGCGTTTTGGTTATTATTTCGATTTTTAGGGAATATTTCAAGTTTTCAAAACTCCACACAGTCGTTTTTTTCTAAGAAAATTGTCAATGTTATTCTATGGAAGAAAAGCAGGTTATCAGTTTGCAGGTAAGTCAACAAGTGTGGGAGTTAAGGTTCTAGGGTTAGACTCAGGGGTCCCCCAGGGTCAGTGATGCACTGTGATTGCACCCTCAGTGGCACTAGGGTGGCCGGGTGCAGAGTGTTGAGGCCCAATATTATCCTACGGAGGATAGGGAACTTCCTGTTGGTGGCTGCTGTCTAGCAGGCCACACGGCTATGGGAGCAAAGCTCCTAGGGTTTAGCTCAGGGCAAGTTGGGGACCAAAGTAGCACCAAAGGTGCACCCTCAGCGGCACTAGGGCGCCAGGGGCAGGGGGCTGTTTTGAGGTCAATAGCCCTGTTGTTTCCAATGGAGAACCTCCAGAACAAAGAAACACTGCAGACTCAGGGACAAGGATCTTCTGGTTGCGACCACCACTTCGAGGGGTAAGTTGGGATGTCGTAGGTTGGTTAGGCACCGTTGGTTTGGGCACACAAAGCCTTGGGGCGTCGGGTGCAGGGGTTCCTTGGGACGTCAGATTTTCTTACCCCCTCTGATCGCGGTAGGGGGGGTCCTCTGGATTGAGGCTGCAGGCATCGTCAGGATGATTGAGGCAGGTCAGGGGTCGCCTGATCTCAGGTCGGGATCGCCAGGGGGACCTCCTCGTGGTGTTGGTTCACTCGAGCTTGGGCCGGGGTCGGAAGGTGCAGAGTGTGCTGGATTTGCGGTCTCTGGCTGGCACCAGAAGCTGCAGTTTAAACACTTCCTGTGTTCTCAGGAGATAGAGTCCTGGAAGTGAAGGCAGGCAGGTCCTTCGGGGTTTCTGAGGTTGCTGGCTGCAAGACACGCTAAGATTTAGCAAAAGCAGATTCGAGGGGAGACAGGCCTGTAGGGCTGGGGCCAAGTCAGTGGGCGTAGTCCTCTTGCTAGCTCTGCACGACTCTTCGGTCCTTCTTCTTATCTTCTTTTCTTATGGTTTCTAATCTGAGGAAGCAAGGTTCAGAGGGCCCCCTAAATACTACATTTAGGGGCGTTACAGGTAGGTAAAGGTCAGGGACCAATGGGTCCCTTCCCTGGGGTGGGTACACCCCCTATTCTGCCACTCTCCTGTGGGAGGGAGCAGGAGCATGTCCCTGGTTGGCTGGGTCCCCATCCTCAAGATGGCGGGGACTTGAGGTTGTGCTTCACCTCACCTCCCCCACCTGAGGGGTGGAGTTGGCAGGGGTGGGCACACCTCCCTTCCTCACTTGTTTTTCCCGCCAGTTCTCCCACCCAAAGTGGGGGGTAGAACCAGTGGGACCAGTTGCTGAAAGCAGCAAATCGGCTGGAGAGGCTCACAAAGGCGGCATGTCTTTGAAGCTTCTCCTTCGTGAACCCTGCCCATCCTGGGGGAGGAGCGGTGGCACCTCGTCCCAGGATGTGCATTGTTTCAGGCCCCCAAGAGCAGCAGGCTTTCTACCCAGGGGTCCAGAAACAAGTCTGGTGGTGACAGCCTACGCAGCCACTCAGTCAGGTCACTAGAAGTTGGTCAAATTTCAGGGGGCATCTCTAAGATGCCCTCTGTCGTGCATTTTACATTAAATCCCACACTGGCATCAGTGTGGGTTTAATGTGCTGAGAAGTTTGATACCAAACTTCTCAGTCTTCAGTGTAGCCATCATGGTGCTGTAGAGTTCACAATGACAAACGCCCAGGAATGGTCTTGGGCACTGTAGGGGTACAGGGCTCATGCACCTGTACCCTCACCACTGGCATAGGGCACCCAGCTACAGGAGTGACTGATGTATGCCAGGGCAGTGGTTTGTGGGCATGGCACACAGCGATGTGTGCCACGTCGACTCTTTGTTTTGTTCTGCACCAAGACACGCAGCCTGCAAAGGCAGTGTGTGGCTGTCAGGGTACAGTTTTATAGGGGAGTTGGACCAGACTCCTTGGCCCTGCGTTTCTGGTCGCCTCCTGACGAAATCTTATTGAATTATCCTCACGAGACTTCCGGAATATGCACCCTCCTCTTATTATACTTCTTTGCGCTATCGCTACCCTAGTGGCCCCTTTCTCTACCCCCTCACATCCCCCTAACCCTCATTTCCCTATCATGGTCTCCATTCGAATTAAGTCTGGAGTTAACTACTTCAAAGTCATTTATCCCCCTAATCTGTCCAAAGCAGCAGCAAAGGGAAGCTCAAAAATGACTTCATTTTTTTCACTCATGATATCCCTTCCTGGTCCACCAGCTTCTTCAATTCCTTCAACGTCTCCTCCTCCTCATCTTTCTCACAGAGATAACGGCTACAAATGTCCCCCTCCGCTAGCTTTAATGGTTCTCTCACCATTACACTTTACAATAATGGCACTGTCATGATTCAAGCTACTGGCTCCTGTCTCTTTCTCTTTGACCATCTCTTCCACTCCCTTCGTCCAACCCATACGACTATGATCTCCCTCGATTCTTCTTCTATCTCCTCTCCTTTCTCCCTTTCTCCCCCCTGATACTCCATCAGGCCGCTCTCCCGGGAGGCACAGGCTTACCCTTTGTTTCTCCCTTCTGTTGCTCCCTCCTCTCCCACTCTTGCCCCTTCCCAATATGATCTTCCCCTATCTCATCTGCCTTTCCTCCAGCCTTCACTCCCCCTCCCCACCCTGCATCTTCCCGATACTCCAATGTTATCGCCTCCCCCCTAATCTTGCTAACCCAACCCACCTCCCTCCTATTATTCCACCTTTCTTACAACCTGGTCTACTGATCAACTTTCCTTACCTTCTCCTTCCCTCCGCCTTTCACCTTGTCCCTTTCCGCTCTTCCCCCTCTCCCGTACCCTAAATTCTTCTGTTATACCTCCCATCTCTCTTCAACCTCCCCATCCTCATCCTTTGCTTCCCAACCATGTCTCCCTCCTCAGTAATTCCTTCCTCTTCCCTCCTTCTGACCTTGCAGTCCTGCACTCCTCCCTCAATTACCATCTAGCCCAATGCCCCCCACTCCATCTGTTACCTGTCCCCCTACATTCACGTTTCATAGCCTACGGTACCTGTCCAGCACATCCTCTCTTTTCTCCGGATACATCTGGCCTTCCGTTGACCTCCCTCCCGCCCCACTGTACAGCCCCCTCTCCTCTCTTCTCCCCGTACCTTTGGCCTTCTTTGACAGTTCACTATTTATACCATCTCCTTGGTCAGAACTAATCAGCCTCCTTCTTCCCGGGCAATCTCATTCAAGAACCTTATCCTCATCTCCTTTAACAGCCCTAACACCCCCATCACCAAAACAGTTGCGTCAGAGCTGCACTGTTTTCTCCACAACTGCAGATCTGCAATGAAACACAAACTGGAAATTTCTGACACTAGCACCCTCTTCCTCACTGAGACCTGGTTTAACGACTCCTCTCATACTTTGTTTGATCTTCTAGTACCCACAGACTACTCTATCCTCAGACATGACAGAAAAGACAAAATTGGGGGCAGTGTCGCTATCATCTTCAGAATCTCCCTTCAAATTAAAGCCTTCCCTACCACCTTCTTCCGTACATTTGAATGCCTATCCCAAGAACTTCAAATATATCACGGCTCACCCTTCAGATTCCATGCCATCTAGCACCAGCCCAGTAACTGCTCTTCCTTTTTGGAGGAACTCACTAACTTCATCAGTGACCAATTTTCTCAAAGTGACAGACAGATCTTCCTGGGAGACTTTAATCTCCACTGGGGCTCTTTGGAAGACTCGGCTGCCAACAAGCTTGCCACCTTTCTCTCAGCCAATGATCTTTTCCAACATTGCTCGGAAACTACACATTCCAAGGGCTCAATTCTGGACCTTGTTATATCCAAAGCAGACCTGCTTACTCTTGCTCCCCCCATCGATGTAGACTGGTCTGACCACTTCCTCATTCCCTTCCGTTTTCACCTGTCGCACGTTATAACTCTCTCCCAACCTAAAAGAGCTACTACCTGGTTCCGCAACACTAAAAACATTGATCTTGACACTTTGTGATTCTGCTATGCGCTCACTTCCTAGAATTGACCCTAACATGGATTTCAACGATCTCACCCCCCTTTGCCCCTCAGTCCTTGCAGTCAAAATCGATAATGTCGCTCCAATCCAAACCAAAAGGAAAAGACCCACCCCCTCAGCACCTTGGTTCAATAAAGCTCTCTATGATGAGAGGAAGAACCTTAGAATCTTGGAGAAACATTGGAGAAAATCTCCATCCACCTCCAATCTCTCTCTTTCACGTTCAGCAAGATCCAAATACCACAATCACATCTTGCATGAAAAAGCATCACATTTCAAATCCCTCCTTGACTCAGCCAAAATCAGACCCAAAAAACATTTTGACCTCATCAAAAACCCAAACTTTTCTCCCCTAACCATTAAGCCTGAGGATTCTACAAAGAAAGCAGCAGAATTTGCTATATTCTTTGATGAAAAGGTCAAAGCACTGGTGGATCAGGTGGCCCACCCCACCCCCATTGAGAAGCGGAAATCCTTAGTCACTTGGCAGAACTTTGACGTCATCTCGGAAGATGACCTCCTCAAATGCATCCTTGAAACTAAACCCTCCAACCATGACCCCATCCCTTTGCAATTGATTTCTACACTCATACTCTCTCTTACTGGACCAGGCTAGTTAATCTCTTCCTCAGTCAAGGCTCCCTCCCTGTTGCCCTCAAATCAGGACAGGTTACCCCTCTTCTAAAAAAGCCCTCCGCTGATGCGAACGACCTCAACTACTTCCGCCCTATCACCAACCTCTCTTTTCTTTTGAAAATCACAGAAAAATGTGTTGCGAAACAACTTTCCCTACATATTATGGACAATTATCTCCTTGACCTTTTTCAGTCTGGCTTCATCCAAAATTGTAGCACTGAAACAGCCCTGCTGCAAGTGATTGATGATGCGCGTCATATACTTGACTCTGGGGAATTGTGTTTTCTGATTCTTCTAGACCTCTCTGCAGCCTTTGATACTGTTAATCATAACACCATTCTTAACACTCTTTAACAGAGAATGGGCTTGGATTGCACAGTGCTTAAATGGTTCGCCTCAGTCCTCTCAGACAGATCCCAAATGATCAAGATAGCGAACAGTCTTTTGTCTCCATTGGCTGTAGGTCAGGGCGTCCCTCAAGGCTCCATCCTTGCACCCACTTTGTTTAATCTCTATCTGGAACCATTAGGAACCTCCTAAGTAAATCTGGGATCCATTCCCATCTTTATGCAGATGACACTCAAATCTACCTCAAGGTGTCTTCCGCACACGATCTCTCACTACTCAACTCTACTCTCAACTCTATTCACAACTGGATGTTAGCTCACCAACTCATTCTAAATCCCACCAAAACTGAATTCCTCCTCCTTTCTACCTCTCTCTCCCCTCCGCCTGTTCATTCTTGGATGGATCAGCTGAACTTACTCAACAATAAACCCATCATTGCCGACAGCGCTAAATCCCTAGGTGTCATACTTGACAACAGACTCAACCAATATCCCACATCAACTCTATTGCTTAGAATGCACGTTACCAGTTGCGCCTTCTGTGGGGGATTAGTCGTCTCTTCCCGGAGAAAGACCTAAAAACCTTGGTACAATCGCTGGTCCCTTCTGGACTGGATTATTGCAATTCTCTTCTGATGGGCCAACCCAAATCCCACCTCTCCCCTCTCAAATCCATCCTCCATTCAGCATCTCACTTTATTTCAGGGTCTAAACAAAGTGACCACATCACTCCTATCCTGTCTTCTCTTCAATGGCTTCCCATCGCAGCAAATTCTATTTACAAAACTGCCTGCATCACACACAAAGCGTTGCACACTTCCTCCCCTCATTACCTGGCGAATAAATTGAAATTGTCCAGATGCTCTCGACCTTCTTGCAATGCGGAAAAGCTTCTGCTTGAGCCCCCCTCCTTCAAAAGGAAAAGATCGAAGATGCAATCCTTCTCAGGTAATGCGGTGAGAATCTGGAACTCGCTTCCCCCATTGCTCCGTGCCACCTCCTCTACCCGGATCTTCAAAGCTGACATCAAATCTCTCTTCCAAAGACACTTTCATAACTACTACTTTCATTCTCAGGCCCCTCGCTCATCATTGTAAAATTGTATTTTTTTTTCCTTGTACATTACTCACCCTTGCTTGCTGTGTTGGATATTGTGTTTGTGTACCCTACCTTTTAAGTCACCTGTTTTTCTTTGTAATGTTCTGTTGTGTAACACTTTTCTCTTGTAACGTAACTGGTTCTATTGTACAGCGCTCTTACACCTTCGGGTAATGTCCCCACTAAATAAATAAAAATAAATAAATTATGTAGGTATGACCACTAGAAAGTTGAGCACCAGGATATGCGAGCACCGAAGCAACATCAGGTGCAATAGGATCACCACAAAAATGACATCTTATTTTAAGGAATGCAACATACTCCAAACGATCTGCATTGGGTGGTGTTAGAACACATCAAACACACTGACAATCTAGAACACCGGTTACTAGAGAAAGAACAAAGATGAGTGTGCAAATTACACATGGACACTGAAGGGCTGAATGACAACATTCCATGGGGGCAATTTGTAAAATGATTCTGGTACGCACGATCTACAATTTAGATACAGTGTTCTAGGAACAATACTTTGCTACCAGCATCACTCAGGGGAATGATCAATCCCTGTAAGATACCCACACTGGCACTATATAATACTACTTTTCGTGGTCTCATTGTCACCAACCTGATCACCACCAACAACATCCCACATTAAGACTGTATAAGCTTTGTCTAACACCTGTGTTGCGGTAGTCCACTTGTTTAGAGCCCCCACACCATTACATTATTCTTATTCTTAGACATTCCAAGATGGCCCCCACCATTTTTAGACATTGCCTCCTTCCATATTATCTCCAGTCTAGCCGACCTCTCTTTTCGAGCATTCTGCTTGCAGTCAATAACCAGACACTTGAGTATTTCGCTTTTGGGTTGGTTTCATATCTTCAGTTCCCATTTCATTTATGAAAAATGTCACTCGTAGGTCTCAACAAAAGGCATCTGAGTCACTCGAACAAGATTGCCCCCGGTATTGCCATATGGAGCGGCCATTTTTGAGGTTTACGGTCTAGCTGCCAAGGCAATCATGACTGGCCGGTTCTGGCAGTATTTAATGGACTCCGGGAGACTGACACTGTAAGATGCGGTCTCCAGGGGTGCCATTAGGTTATTTATCAGAGGTGCGCTTTGGCGAAGTAAGTCTTGCTAACCCTTTTTCTCCTTAAGTTCCTTTCCTAGGAACTAATGAGTTTTCAATATCCCATTGTAGATCAATGTGAGACACCGGGAGAAGTCCCCTCCAGTTGATACCTCCCTTATTACCACTCTGTGTCCCCATTATTTCCTTAGGGTGTGACAACAAGCTCCTCTACCCCTGCATATTATGAGGCAAAATTCTAAACTAATGTATGTGTCACTAATATGCTGACAATTAAGTGTCTCTACACAAGTGCTTTTCATTGTGTATTTAACCACTTATTTATTACCATACGATCCAAGTGTGAGTTTTTTACCACGCTGGATGTTCGCACTAATTATTACTTTTAATTATACCCACCCACTATAGAGGAGTACATTGATTAAGTTAAGACGACGCATGTGTCAAGGACCTACCAGCCTGGCTGTGAGGCGGGCACGTATTATTTCTTTCTTTGCTTTATTTCCTCAGATACTACGTGTCAGTTATTACCCATAGGTATTACGTGTATACACAGTAGGTGTGCACCTCATTCATTCCTAATTATAGGTTTGCTTAGAACTGGCACGCACGGGGCTGGTCCTCGTGTGGTCCTGAAGAAGGGCTTTGAGGAGACAGCTCGAAACATGTCAATCAAATACTAGGGACTCTGTACTCATTATAGTTAGACTTTCCCTATTATTAACCCCTGATTTTAGTCATACCAATTAGGGGCAGGAATAAAATATTAGCCCACTAATTAGGTATTTTTAACTTTTTGTTTTTCCACTCCACTTTCACTGCACTACACATTTTCCACAACTTAGTGTTCTTAAGTAGTTCCGCAAGTCGCAGCACGCCTCAATCCGCAATGGATTGAGAGGACCCCAAAGATGAAGTATGCCACCTAGGGGAAACCCTGGTGGGTGAGGGGACTCGAAAAAATATTTTTTCTTTCTGGAAAGAGGATTTTCATACATGTTCAGTGAAAACCCCGTTTTTCCCCATGGTTAGGTTTTTATTCTGGCATTCCAGATTTTGTGAAACTTAATTCAGTTAGGATGGTAAACCTAACCTCAACCTCTATCTCCCCCCATCTTTTGATTGCATTACATTAAAAGCACCAAAGTAAAAGATAGCATGTGAGTTTTCAAAGTCAGCCTCACATAGAGTACACCAATGATGGGAAACCAGACTAGGTCTTTCAATAATGGATGATGAGTGGTTTGGGCTTCTAGAGATCCATGTTACCGGAAGATGGATTGAAATTTAGCTATTTTAAGATCCTTCACTGGTGGCACTGGTCACAGACTATGCTCCATGGGGCACATATGCTCTATGACACTAAATGCTGGCGATACCCGGCTATGGACTGTGATATTGTACATATTCTATGAGAATGCCTGATCCTTTTTCATTACTGGCCCTTGGTGTGGGAACTACTCCAAACCAAACTGGGGATATTGACACCATTGAAAAGCTAACTAACACTACTCCCTGACACCGCAGTGCTGACACCAGTGCTCCACCATTCCAGTTCATCGTTATTGGCAGCTTTATCAGTAACAAAGGTAACATTTCTTTGCCCCTGGAAAACAGGGAAACTGCGTCTCTACCGCACATATCTATCAGACATGCAAACAATGACCTAATTTGAAAAAAAATGTTTATAGAGGCAATGATAAACTGCAGAAATCTGAGGAATTGGGAGGGGGGGCACCTTTTTCCATTTGTAAATACTAATGACTGACTGAGGGGAGATGCGAGGCACAACCTGACGCAACCAGAGGGCATGGCTTGCAGAACGCACATTTTGAGCAGCAAGAGTGGTGTCCAAGGGTTTCAGAGACTCTGGCCAGGTACAGTTTGGCCCAGCAGAGTGAGTTTTGGCACAAGAAGGGCCCCCTTCTACCCTCTGCATCCTTGCCACCCTTTATTGCCCTATAGGGCCCTGTAAGGCCTCAATCACAGTCAGCATCAGCAGTAAACAGACTATCTTCACAGTTTGTGGCCCTTTTGCATGGGCCTGTGGGAAATGGAGTCAAGCCCGCTGAGATCAAGGCCAGCTGAGGCTGACACAGTAGAAGGCAGGGGAGTACACAAACCTCGGAGAACTGGGCTAGGAGGCCCAAGATGGTGAAGTGGGTAAGTGCCTAGGCACAAGGTGACACCCCACAGTCAGCTGAGGTAGTCAACATTAGTTTGGTGCGGTTTGCTTACACGTGTGGAGGGTCTGCCTCCATATTATTTTTGTGGTGCTTCTTGTAGAGAGCCGTCTGGGCTCTACCATGCTTTGTTTCTCCTGCATGCACTCCTCGGGGTGGACTCGTCCCGAGGAGATGAATAAAGGACTGGAGACCGCTCAGGGTCTTCCCGCCGCCACTGGATAATGGAGTGGTGTGTGTTATTTCAAGCGCTGCGCAGGTCTTGACCCTCCAGGCTTCAAGGACTGCAATGTCCCGTGCCACTCCCACACCAGGGGAGGCAGCGACTTACCTCGCGAGCCTGCCGTCGGAGTGCTGGGGGTTTCCTTGCCTTGCCCCCAATGCTGCTCCCCTGCCGCACCCTCACACCCGCACCGAGAAGGGGGGAGGCTGCCACTGCCGCCAGGGGGCTGTACACAGCTGGGAGGAGGGAGCCACTACATGACCAAGCCCTGCTAGGATGCAATGCCCGAAATGTTCCCTGCATTCCATGGCACATGCTCACATGCTCTCAGAAGTCACATGGTGAGTGCGCTCAGGATATCTGCATGCTGCTGCAAATAGCCTGCCCGTTTGAACGAGTGAATCACCAGGGAGTCCCTGAGGCTCACAGGAAAGAAGATCACTGACACCTCCACACAGACACTGAGGCCCAACATTACGGTGGAACATAACTGCCTCCTTCCACTACCAAGACCCTCAGAGTACCAGCAGTTCCAGGGAACGGCCCCATCAGCAGATCATATCCCAAGCTTCAATCAGGCATGGGCCCTCACACTGAGCCTGATCGGAAAATGAGCTAGGGGCTCTCCGACCCTAGACCCAAAGTGCGCACGGTGAGAGAGAGTGTAACCTACCTGTCCCAGTTCACAAGGGGAACAGTGACATTGGAACCTTGCCCATGCACAATAGAACCACAACACCCATGCAATCATGACTGCACCACCTCAAACAGGCGCGGCAGGCCCGCAGGCTGACACAGGAAAACCATGGAGGGGTGTCAATGCCCCACCTCAAGTGCACACGCGGCCCTCTCCCTCCTACCTCCCTTCAGTGAAACCACTGACCCAGCAACGCTGGACCGCACTGGAAGGCATGGATAGGCCACCTGCACCTTTACTTTAGAGGTATGCGGGAAACAGATGGGACAGTGAAAAGGTCGCTGCTCATATACTATGGCAGTGCTGAGATCTATGACCTTTTTGAAACGCTGCCCGACACTGGGGATGACTATGGCTACGAAGCATCTGTCGCCACGCTCAACAGGCATTTTGACCCCCAGCTCAAACCTGTTGTATGCACGGCTGCAGAGGTTAGCGAGCACGTGTACCTTCACCGATCAGAGAGAAGAGAAACGTGCTCAAGTGATCCAAGGGTGCCGCGCGGAAGTCCTGCGGAAGTTGATCCTCCGACAACCCAGAATATCCCTAGACCATATTCTTGTCTTAGCCAGATCTCACGAGCTCTCAGACACTCGGGTGGACAAAATGGAGGCTGCCCTGCACAAAAGCGCTACCACATCCCACTTTCCCAAATTCGCGTCAGTCAAGGAAGAGAGGGTTGAAGCCATCCAACGGTGCCCAAACACCTTCCGCGCCACCTCGAGGCCCCCACTGGGTGGAATGTGCGGCAACTGTGTCACAGAGCACCTACTGGCAAAGGGGAAGACCTGGTCCTGATGTGGAAAGCCTATCCACTTTTTCAAGGTGTGTAGGAGCAGCAGGTCTCGGCAGGTCTATACCAGACCTGGGGGAGCGACGCAACAATTGCATCAGCTGTCACTCAGTGACCCACAAACACAAGAGGATGGCCTGCCACAGGGGCGCCTTTGTCCTGGAGGACGATGATGATGTGTTCGTCATATCGTTTGTCAGCCGGACAGGCAAGCACAGAAGACCTCCACCGATGTTCTCCGTCGGAGTTAAGGGGGTCCACTGTTCAGGCGTTAATCGACATGGGGTGCCCCTAAATGTTATGGAATCAGATAAATATGAGCGTTTGTCTCCACGGCCCCCGCTTGCCCCTACGAAAGCCAGGATATACACGTATGGAGGGACTCAACTACTCCCCCTCAGAGGACAACCCGATTCCACATCATGGAGGGGAAGAGAGGGACCCTCCTTAGCTGCCACACGGCGGAAGACCTGGGCTTTGTTTTCTTTACCAATCAAGTGCATGACTCTCACGCCGAAGCCATCCTGCAAGAGTTCTCGAAACTGTTTGAGGCGCTGGGGAAGCTCCATATCGACACCACAGTCAGACCGACAGCCCTGAGACACAGGAGGGTGCCGTTCCATCTACACCATCAGGTGGAAGCAGAGCTAAAGAAGCTGGAGGGCCTCAACATCATCAAGAAGGTATCTGGCCCAACTCTGTGGGTATCTCGCTGGTCGTTGCACCGAAACCAAAACAACCAGGAGCCATCCAACTATGCGTGGACATGAGACTTCCGAATCAAGCGGACAAGAGAGAACATCATCTCACACCCACCATGGATGACATAGTGGCGGATCTAAATGGCACCATGTGATTTTCAAAACTGGACTTGAATGCTGGGTATGACCAGCTCGAACTAGAGCCGAAGAGTAGATACATCACCACGTTCTCTATTCACGTGGGCCTCCGGAGATATAAGAGACTGAGCTTCAGGGTGTCGTCAGCCATAGAGGTCTTCCAAAACCCTATCAAAGAAGCTTTATCAGGCCTTCAGGGTGTTATCAATCTAAGTAATGACATCCCATTGTTCTCGAATACCCTAGAGGACCACCACACTCACCTCCGAGCCACCCTTCAATGTCTAGAAGACTGCAGCCTAAGTCTCCATAAGGCAAAGTGCTCCTTCTACCAGGAGTCCATATATTTTTTGGGCTACATCTTCACATGGAAAGTTCTGAGAGTGGATTCCAAGAAAGCGATGGCCATACGGTCAGCAAGCAGCCTGAAAATGCCAACAGAAGTCCGCAGCTTCCTCGCAATGGCCACCTACTGTGGCAGATTCATACCGAATATGGCCTCCCTGCCATGACCCCTACATGCCCTCACGTGTAGTGACAGCCCTTGGGAATTAATCCTGGCAACAAACACGACGTTCAACACCATCAAGTCAGCACTAATGGACAAAACAGTAATGACGTACTTTCGACTGGGGTGGTGCACAGAATTGGTCATGGATGCCAGCTTTGTTGGCCTGGGGCGGTCCTCCTCCAGGAACAAAGCCAAGAGACATGGGCACTAGTTGCCTATGGCAGTCGGGCATTATCGGACACTGAAACAAGGTATGCCCAGATAGAAAGAGAGGCACTTGCAATCAAGTGGGCGTGCCAGCATTTTCATTGGTACCTCTACGGAAAAGAGTTCCACGTGGTAACTGACCACAAGCAATTGCTTCCATTATTTGCGGGGACATCGAGACTGGCACCACCCAGGATTGAAAGGTGGGCAGTACAGCTGCAGGTATACAACTTTAAGTTCATATTACGCCCAGGAGCACACAACCCGGCGGACTATCTCTCCAGACATCCAGAGACAACGACCACAAAATGCCCGCCCCCAGATGTAGCATACTCGGAAGCCTTCGTCAAAATCGTCACTCATGAAGCATGTCCCAAAGCAATGACACTGGAAGAAATTGGGCTGGTAACCGCCAAAGATGAAACGCTAGCAAGAGTCCAAAGCACCCCGATGAACAACGGGTGGGCACGCTTCCTGGATGATGCACAGGCGCTCATTACTGAAGACAGCCATGCCCGACAGCAAATGTGGAGGATCCGCAGCAAGCTGAGCGAAGGCGAACATAGTATTGTGCAGAGAGGCCATGTCATTGTCATCCCAAAAGCCCTGCAAGAGCGGATCGTAAGGCATGTTGGGCATCAGGGGATGGCGAAAACCAAGGCACGCCTGTGAAACAAGGTATGGTTCGCAGGTATGGATACCATAGTGGAGGAAAAGATAAGGCATTGTCACTCATGCACAATCACCGGCAGTGACCTTGCACCCGCACCAGACATCACCGAAGAACCAAGTGAAATACCCTGGTCCAAAATTAGCATTCGCTTTGGAAGCTTCCCGGATTGCCGCAACACGCTGGTGTTAGTTGACTCATTTTCAAAGTTCCCGATAGTAGAAGTGATAGCATCTGCGGTGTTCACACATGTGCAAAAGATCCTGGACAAAATCTTTGAGCTTTTGGGCCTACCTGAAGAAATCAGGTCCGACAACAGGCCCCCTTTTCAAGGCAGCGAGTTTCAGGAGTACCTGGAGAAGAAGGCGATTCGACCCAGGAGGATCACTCCACTGTGGCCAAAGGCGAATGGAGAGGTGGAACGTTTCATGAGGACCCTCACCCGGGCACTGCGCATCGCAGTGGAACAAGGAGAAGATGCAGACTCTGTGCTGAACCAGTTTTTTGGATGCTTACAGACAGACACCTCAGAGCACCACCCACTACGCACCATCTCATCTGCTCTTCAAGAGAGCCCTGCTAGAC
This sequence comes from Triturus cristatus, assembly GCF_964204655.1. Lineage (NCBI taxonomy): Eukaryota > Metazoa > Chordata > Amphibia > Caudata > Salamandridae > Triturus > Triturus cristatus. Next base: position 166,019,706 of record NC_140585.1, read on the forward strand.
AGCATCCTGACTGACCTGGCGTGGAAGCCTCCAGAGATAGAGAGTGCAGCCATACAAGCCAGGAGGACAGAGAAGAATCAGAAGGCAAGTGTGGCCAGAGGAGCTTAAACACCATAGGTAAAAGTAGAAGATCGGGTTGTGGTTAAAGACAGACAACCTGACCGGAATGTGGACTGTGGTCCGCGTTCAAGGAACAATATTCTATGCACAAAGAGGACAACAGGTGGTTACCCGGAATGTCGCCTGTTTCAAGAAAGTGCATGGGCAAAATACTAAAGTTGAAGAATTTGACGAGTCAGGCGGGACAGCGAGTCACACCGATGTCAATTCACCAAGTCAAACAGTTTCCCCATAGGAATCCCATGGAGCTAGAGATGGTGTGGCTGACCCCGTCTCCAAGAGGTCCAGCCAAGGCCTCATGCCATCATCAAGTGTTCAGGCTGAAGCAGAGACTAGTTCCAACTCCGGGAGTCAGAGGTATGTTCTCCGGCCGAACCTTCTGCCAAGCCAGAAGTACAAGGACTTTGTGTGCACATCCTCATGAGCGTGCAGACCATAATGGACAGGTGCTAAAGGAAAGGAGAGATATAGAGAGCCGTCCGGGCTCTACCATACTTTGTTTCCCCTGCATGCACTCCTCGGGTGGGCCCAGCCCAAGGAGATAAATAAAGGATGGAAGACTGCTCTGGGTCTTCCCGCCACCACTGTATAACGGAGTGGTGTGTGTTATTTGAAGCACTGCACAAGGCCTTGACCCTACAGGCTGTGTCGTGCTACACTTCTCTGCCTCTCAGACAGCCCCCAGGTCTTTGTACAGCCCTCGGGTGCTGTTCACTCTAAATCAACAGCACATCATTTAGAGCTGTTATAGTCTGTCTAGCACAGTCATGCCCCTTCCGGGTAAGTAATGGCAGTGTATCCTTACCAGGGAAGGTGAGGCAGCGATTACCCCTTATATTTTCTCTATCTTATTGGGCAGCTTCTGAGGAGACTATGAGTAAATTGAACGGCCTTTACACTTTTGCCACCTTACTTCCCTGTCAAATCTTTCCGAACTGGCCTGAAGGAAATGCGGGACCCTGGCAGGTTTGCGCTGAGAACTGGGGGTGCTGTAGCATTAACAGCCACAGCAGTAAGGTAGAGCCCATGTCCTCAAGTAGCGGCCCGTCTAGGATTGGTTGTGGCTTGCAGGCTTTGGTGTGCTGCCTCCCATTTCACTCTTTTTTGGTACCATCTCTACTATCCTATTGCATTACTGTTCTAAGCACCTTTTAGGTGGAATCATGATAGCGAAAAAATGAGATCAGGAAGAATAGATTCCTCGAGACTCTGTCAGAAAACAAAACCCAATGGCTTAAGGAACAGAGCACCGCATTTTGGAATTCTCAAAGTGAATGGAATAATCCTTGCATAATTCCAAAAATTCTCTGAAGAACATTCCATTTCTAGTCCAGTGGCACAGACAACGATGAATGTGAAGTTGTAGTGTTGTGTAGTTCCCATGAATCCATAGGACCTACATGTTTGTTGGACATCATAAACTTTGGGTGAAGTGTCTAGACTGATTCCAAGCAGCCCCCAGGAGATTTTGGCCTAGAGACCGTAAGCCTTCCTAACTTGAACTGGGAACAAATGGTTTCTTGCAACCACTGAACATGATGTCCCTGATCCCTCAGGGATCATGGTAACAGATCAGAACCCTTTTGCTCAGTCCCTCGTGCTCTTTTTTTCTCAGAGAAATATACAGAGAATCCACTATGGGACGTTTTCAATATATTTATTGCATCAACGTTGTTCTTATATAAAATACAAGTGCTGCGATAATCAGTAGATAGAAGCATATGAATGTAAAAACAAGCAAAGGAAGAGTAAATATCAGATATAGTACCAGACAGTGTATATATGCTGGCATATAAAACAAGGTAGTAATCAGGTGTACCACTATTATGCATTCCCTACGCTGTGTGTGTCTAGAGTGTTTGTAGGTGTAGAGCCAAGAATATCCTCATGGGAGGATCCAACCTCATTACCTAGCGGGAGAGAATGAAAGACCCTGTCCTGGTCATGAACTGGACACCACTCACAGAGATTTCAGATCACTGCATGGCGAAGTCTCAGCATGCAGGAGCCCTGGGTTTCTCCTCTGCTGATCCTACAAGATGATTATTATTTATAATAAAACGCATATTGGCGATGTGCACATAGATTAGCAATGTTATGGATACCTAGATAGCCATGTCGCCCCATGGATGAAGAAAGAATGACATTTGTACATTGTGCGTGGTGTTCGAGGCATCATGATAAGGTTATGCGAAGCCAGATGGATAAACAGAAGTTGGTTCGGAGAAACTAATCCAATATAAGAAAATGTGCAGCTAAGTTACATGTGCCTAACCTGGGCACATAACCGTATTTTGAGGAAATTCAGCAATCTGTACTTTTAGAGGATCTGTGTGGGCTTTTACACTACTAAACCAACAACAAAATCAAGTGATCCACTTTAGCAAAGAAAAAAAAGTTCATTCAGGGATTCCTCACTAGTCTCTAATGATACGGAGGTTCAATCAGCTCCACAGGCCTCATAGTTTTCTATTGGGCTAGATTACACCTTACCAGATATTTCACTTTTTAAACCTGATTTTGTGGCAGTAAACAGGAGTATGGAGTCACCATCCCCAACGCCTATGTTGCAGAAATAGTCAATGGATATGTTTTCATGCCCATGTTGCAGAAAAAGTAAATGGATATGTTTTCCAGTGCCCCTAGTTGTACTACTGCTGTTCTGTCAAATATTTCAGTATCTCCTGAATTGTCGCTGAATCACCTATTAATATTTCATCAGACTATGTGTGCTTTTCAAAGTCATTGCAAGGTCCTGAGCATATTTTGACATCTATTATGTCTTTATTGAAGAAATACACATCCTAGATATTGTAATGGTATTTTAATGGTAATACTTAAAGAATTGCCCCAAATATCGGTTGGTGATGGTCATTTGAACATCATCAAAAGTTTTACACCTCGCTCTATAGAGTCTGATGTTCAAGTGGGTCGTCCTAGGCTTAAATTACAAATGAAGGCTTGAAAGTAGACTTAACTCATTTGGAAGCTGTTTTTAAAGAAGAAGATTACTCTGTCCCAGAGGTTGTCAACAGCAGGGCAGAACTTCTAAGTCATGTTCCTGATTTAGGGAATAGTAGTGAAGTTTTCCCAATTTTTACAAAATATAAAAGGGAAAAACTGACCTCTAATGTGCAGGAATCTGTTCTCAATCCTAGTAAAAGAAAGGAAAGTAAAAAGGTGAAAAGGAAATTATAAAGGATAAATAAGCGAGGTTAAGGAAGATTACATTTCCAATGATGGATCTGCAAACTGAGGTACCTACCAACCAACAACATTCTAGGACATTGCCTACAAACTTAATGGGACTAATTTACTACCATTTGCCTTAAAACTGACTGAATCATTATCACTGAATAATAACCCTGTTTATAAGCCTGTGCAAATGGGCCAGAATATATCAGTGTCCTTATATGGTGAGGCCGTATTTTCTACCTTTGTTGTATCTCAGATCAGCAGGCCGGAGGTTGTTCAACAGTGTAGTACGGGAAATATTAGTTAATCACTATGAGGAAGTTGATTGGGTTCTTCAATTGGTGAACATTTTCTGACTCTGATTCAGGATTTTTCTTAAATAGATTACTCATTTTTTCTCTTTCTTTAAAATCAATTCCTCAGTTGGCTAACATATCCTTGAAATACATCTCCCTGGTTGTTCTTCCCAAGCCTGTGCTACTGCAACTTTCTGGCCATTTGTATTGGTCCATTTTTATTCCAGGATTGGAGTAAATGATGTTCTGAACTCACTGGATGAGCTACGTTGAGCAGGCTTTGATATCTAGGATTTATTTACCTATTGGCCTGCATTTACTAGGGGATTGTTTACCTAAGATAAAGCTGTAGAGGAACGCAAGGGGCACAATTTAATAAGCACAACCATGATCTACTGTTAGTGGGTTTGAGCGGCCACAAAGATGCGGGGTCTGATGGGGTTTTTATTGTTAAATCAGAGAAGGGGAGGCAAATCTTTACTAACCATGAAGAACTATCAGAAAAGCATGACAATGATTGGAACTGAGTTGCAGGAACAATTATTTAAAAAAAACGTGATTTCAAGACTCCTATTCTATTGATCCTGATGACGTTGGAGTTAATCTTCTATCCTGAAATGTCACTGGATTGAAAAGGAACTATGAATCTCTTTTGTCTGTTATAGATGATGAAAATGTCATGATTATTGCATTGCAAGACATTTGGGAATTGGAGGACATGGTGTTGAATGATTGTAGAGTTGTTTGTGTTAACACAGTTATGGAACATTTTGGTTGCCCTGCAAGGGGCTTAGATGTCATGATGTACGTAAAATATAAAGTTATTTGGGGCATTTACTAACTTTTTGACAATGACAGTATCTGGTTTGTCACTAAGAAGGATGAAGAGGGGAAAAATGGTTGTCCACATTCAATATTAATTAATACATACATCCCCCATCAAAAAAAAAACAGGAAAAAAAGCTAAAGGAGAAGGCTGTATTAATGGATAAGGTTAAACTGACCTTCCCTTGTGTACCAATCTTATTGATGCATGATTTTAATGCAAAGATTCACTCTAATCCATCAAATGATGGGTTACGATTGGCGAAAGAAAATGCTGCAGGTTTTTCCTTGTTAGCAGAATGATGGGATCGGTAGGCAATTAGATACACTGTTAGACAGCTTGTAAATGACTATTATCAATGACAGAAATGTAGGTGACCAGCCAGCCCAGTTCACTTTTGACAATAGGAGGATGGCTTTACTGATCGACTATGTTATAATCTCTTCTGAAACCTTTGGTACAGTAAATGACCTAGTAATAGGTGATTTAGCAGGTAGTGACCACAAACCACTCCTGCTCTCACTGTATAGTGGTGAATATTTAAGAGAGCATTGGCAGAATAGTCAGCTAATTCACTGTAGGAATGAGCTTAGGTTAGTATGATCGGTGAAACAAAAACATTGAACTATAAATGGTATGGTGGAGCTTTTGAAATCTCATATTAATAACTTGCCTCAGTACTTCATGAAGGACTATGAGAACCTAACTCGCTCTATTAAGGGATGCCCCAATGGTGGGCTCCAATAGTGGTCGGCTAAGGAAAAGTATATAAAGTACTGCTAAGGCAAGGGCAAAGTCTACATCAAATAAGAGCATTACAGATGCTTATAAAGTAAGTGAGGGTAATAGGGAGTGCCTAATTAAACAACATAGAAAGAACTATAGGGAAGAAATACAAAATATAATGGAATAGGAAAAATATAGTGCATTGGCAAAAGCAACAGTTCATAGTGTATTTGGGCTGTCTAAAAAACATATAGGAAGTGCCAGTTACTGGAGACACATGGTTTGGGTTTATATCTGAGCTGTATAAGTTAAAAGAAGAAAATATAGGCTTAATGTGGCGCATGTATTCTGTGCTTCCAAAGAAGGGGTTAGTGGAGAGTTATTTGCTTCCCTCAGTAAGTAGTATTAAGGCTGTTATAAAAGGTTTGAAAAGCTTTAGGGCTCAAGGCCTTGATGGCCATTCACCAGACATAATCAAACGTAATACTAGTTTGTGTTCTCAAGTGCTAGCTCTGGCATTTGGAACGATAATAGGTGGACTTGACCTACCAGAAAACTGGAAAGGAACTATCAGGGTTCTGTTGTTTAAAAAAGGTGGCTCTGCCTTGAATTACAGCATGATAATCTTTTAGAAATTCCCAGGAAGATTTATGCGACACATCTGTTGGATTTACTGGTAAATTGGATAATCAGTGCCAGAGCTTTACCAAGGGTCCAAATGGCTTTCCGTAAAGGGGCAGATCAGTCTAAAAATACATGGCCGATCTACACCCAAGGGTGACACCAACAGCCTAAACATTTAGCCCCTAAAGGCGAGCGATCCCTGCACGAGGGGCCGCTCCCCAAAAACAACAATCTACAAACAAAATATTTCCTGGTGGTCTAGTGGCTTTGGCCCCCCTCGCGGGCAGACCCGTCTAAAAATATATGGCAAATCTACCCCCAAGGGGGGCAGAAATGGGCAAGCATTTACCCCCTTAAGGGAAGCGACCGTTGCTCAAGGGGCTGCTCCCCAAACTAACAATTAGATCACATAAAAAAATCCCTGGTGGCCTAGTGGGCATTTCTGCTGCACAATTGCGGACCCACCTAGAGCTAACCGGTGGACTCTCACAAATTTAGATGAGTTGAAGATGTTCTTGGGTTTACCTTTTTTGATGGGCCTGATAAGGAAGCTGTTGCTGCCTTCATATTGGTCTGCTAGTCCCTTGATGGCAACGGCTATGTTTCCTGCTACCATGAGTCGCAATCAGTATTTGTCTCTCCTTCCGATGCTGCATTTTGTTGATAATATTTTAGCATTGCAATAAGATCACCCTGATTGTGACAGTCTTTTTAAAATGTGGCCGGTCCTTGATCACTTTGTAGATCAAGTTTCAGAGACATATGTTCCAGGAAAAAAACAGCTGTGTGTGAGTCTTTGGTTCTGTTCAAGGGCCAATTTTTATTGGGATACTTTGGGGAATGCTGGGTCAAAGGAATTTTGTGGCTCCCTTCAGATTCCTGAACAGAGAAATGTGAGGAAAATGTTTTTTTAGACAAAGTTTGATTATTGAAATAAAAAACATACAGGCTGAGGGGAACAACTAGGTTTAGGTTCTTTGTAAAAATCAGAGTTTATGTTACGGAGCTCAACAGAGAGCTGGCTCCTAGCTTGTTTAATAGAAGAAAAAAGGGTTTTTGTTGGAGCTCAAAGCAGCCCAAAGCATGTGCAAAACACAAAAGACTCCTGGGCTGAAAGGACACTGAGGTGGCAAACCTGGCAGCCAGATTCTTCATAACTACTGCTGGTGGAGGTAGAGGGAGCGAATTCCACAACAGCAACTCTGACAATAACGCAAATATCTAAATTGTCATTGTTGAACATCTCATTACTGGAGCGCAATCAGTCAAATACCGTTTGAAGATAGGCTTTAAATAAAGCAGATACAGCTTCAGACTCCTGCTCAAAGGAAAGAAGAAGCTGGGTGTCAGCTGCATAGACCACACTCTTAAATCCATGTGATTTTACTAACGGTTGCAACCAAACTGATTGTCCTCTATTCTCCAAGAAAGACTTGATCCAATCAAGGGCCAAGCTCCCAACACCTATGGCAGCAGGGCATTGCAGGAGGATCACATGAGATACAGTATGAAACCTGCCAGAATATCAAGTAAAATCAGCCCTGACCTCACTACTTGATCCAGTGTCAGTTTGATATATTTAGACACTTCTAGTAATGCCATCTCCATGCTATACTTCAGAGGAAAACTTGATTGATTTGGATGAAATAACCTATTAGTTTAAACATAGTATGAGAGCTGCTTATTTATCAGCTTCTCAACAAGTTTGGATGCTGCTATGTACACTGCCTGATGACTCCTGTCCACATCACAACCAGACTCAGTCTTATTTTCCCCCTGCCTGCTTACCTCTTGCCATGAGGAGGGTAGCACAAGCAGCTGAGCATTCAAAAAGTACCAGTGAGGTGGTGGTAGGTCCCGATTGATCTATTGGCTCCTCAAGGGCTACTGAGGTTTTATGGAAGCACTGAAGTGTGGTCTAGGTTCTGTTGGCCAGGGAACAATTGAACACAGAGACGTGTCTGCTACTTAGGTCCTCTTTGCTCACAACTCTGTGTTGTGATGTACTGCGCCTGGCACCATTCTCGTTTGAACCTATTACTAGGTCAGGGAGCCAGGCTATATTTTGTCTTTGGGAGGCTGGTTTCTATGCTTAGTTATCCAGATCCCACCTATAGAGCTGGTTGGTATTCTAGTACAGCAAGGTATTTTCCGTCTCACAGGGCCGGGCAGAGTGAGCCAGTTATATGTATACATAGTGGACGACCCGCCGACTTCAGCTCAGGTCTCACTAGGTAGGAGCCCCCTCTCACTCCCCCCGATAACAATCACAACTTCCTTCCTCTTCGGCGCATCCCTTTGCCACCATATGGTCAGCCGAGCCCAAGCCCAGTTCTCTGGCCTCGCCAATTGGTGCATCCATGCTGATATCACCCTCTAGTCACACCTTAGGGGAGGCCATTGTTTGAGTCAATCGACTCAACTCCTCTTGTGACACTGTGCATCATTAAGAATATGCATTTTGACACTCATTTTCATATGCATTATGTGGTGTAGTACTGTTTCTTTTGAACAAACTTTCCATGATATGTAGAAGTGTGTTTTTATACCTATCTCTGAAGACGAAGGAGTTAATAAGGGTCTTAAATATGCTACATTTCTGAATATAATTGCACAAATTAAGCACAAAATTAATGTCTGGTAATACCCTTACCACTTAGGGAGACAAATGCAAAAACAACAAATGAGGGACAGAATGTTGGGCACTGAGGATGAATGATTGGTTTGTTCAGCATTCCATCCAACATTTGTTTGCACAGCATTTTTCACTCTAATCGGGATGGGTATGCCTAGACATGGATCCCTTGCTCACTGGGCCACTGGATTAAATCTAGCCTGGCTGTAGAGTGGTGATACTCTGAAATCGGTCCCAGGATGCTTCTTTCCTGGCTTGGCAGGGAGGACCTGGCTTGGCAGTTCTGGTTAGACTGTTCCCATGACGAGCAGGGTCAAGACTGATTTGCATATGGATGGGTCCAAAGTGGGGTGGCATGGTGAGAAAACGAACAAACGATTAAAACCTGATCTCTTGACTGGGGGTGAATGTTTGATTTGTTCAGCATTCCGTCCATCATTTGTTTGCGCAGAACTTCTAAGAAGGTGTCATTTTCTTGCCTTAGCCATTTGGTGCCTTCAGCCTGTCTCGAGGTCAAATGACTTGGTGTGGGTGACAGTTGGGCTTTGTGTATTCCTCCTGGAAGGCACACACAATAGGATCTTAGATGTGACTGTGTGCGAAAGTCATCCTTTTTACCCTGATCACCCTCATTTTCTGACTGATAATGGTTGCAACTGACTGACTGTGCCCTGGGCCCTGCCAACTAGGCCCAGGACCAGTGTTCTTAATAAAATGTATATGGTAATTAGGCATAAAAACAATTAGTACTGACAACCTCTCTGTAGGTGTCTAGTATATGGTAGGGCAGGTATGTTTAGAGGCCCTGCAGTTTTAATGAACTTAAGTGTGAGCACCGCTGTGTTGCCTGCTGTCATTTTAAAAGTCAGCCCTCCTTTGCAAGCTGTTTTTAAATTGAAATGATATACACATTTGACTTTTGATTTAAAGGTGCTTCCAAATAATTAAACTACCTTATTATTACATTTAAGTGACCCCTAAGGTCTACCCCAGGTGCTTCCAGGTTAGGGTGCCATGTAAAAATAAGCAGGGAGCTAAAATAATAAGATTGAAAATGATAAATCCAGCAGCTTGTCACGGTTTAATTTTTCATAACTAGTACAGAAAAGAAGCTATAGAACTTTTTGTTTTGTGAGTCAAAATCCAGCTTCCTGGCAGCCTCTGCTGATTGGAAAGTCTTGACAGGCTGAGCCAAACTGCTTTGATAAGGTGATAAGTGGCATGCACAGAAACAGAGGTTGTATTGTGGGGGAGCTCTGCAACTGCAGAGAACAGGCCAAGAAGGGTGCTGGGTAAATAAACTGGTCTTCAAAGAGAGCAGAGCAGTAAAGATGCAAGGCAGGCCTACCCCCTCCACCTGTACCCCTCAGCCAGGTAAGAGCCCCATGAATGGAATTTGCAGGAGGTCTGGAAGGGAAGTGTTAACAGAAATGAGCCACACCAGTAAGTTGGCTTAGCCAGATGCTAACCCCCCAGGGGAAATTTTCTCGATTTTGATTTGAAAGAACAGTGCTTTATGGGACAAGACTATGCCACACTTTGGAGGCAGCTGACATACTTTGGGTGGCACCATTGGTCAAGGGTGCCCCCCACTTGTCGCTCAGATCACTAGATAAATATGGGAGAGCTGTATGGCCACTAAGAACCCCTGCCTGAAACTACAAGAAGAAAAAGGACTGCCCTGCTGGAACCCTGGCCTGCACCAAGAAGACTGTACTCTGATAGAATGCAGCTGCTCCAAACTAAGGAACTAAAGCCCTAAGGACTTTGCCTTGTTTCAAAAAGAGAAGGAGTGGACACCCTGAAAGCAACAGGTTAGAAGACTTCCACCTGCATCATCTTCAGCAAGAAGAACCTAGTTTACTTCCTTCAGCTGGACTTGAAAGGAGTTAAAAAGGTGCATTTTGGGAACTGTAGTCCCAACTTCCGAGGAGCAACTCAGAGCCTCTGGAACCTTGGATTGTGTTGTAGACAGTTTGAACCCTGAAAAGGAACTTCAGGAAGCACCTCCTGATGTTTGGAGAACTTTTGAGAACTTACGTGAAAAAGCTTCATAAGTGGACAGACACGACATGAAGAGTTAATCTGACTATGTCTAATAGTGACCCTGCCTGGATTTCTGATGCCACCCGCTGAAAGCTGCAGAGCTCAAGACTTCCAGGAGTTGACAGGAGGCTGATGGAGAGGTCCACTCGATGTTGATGAAATTTACATTTTGACCAAGGCCTCCTGCTTGGTGTATCCGACTAGGGCTCCATTTCAGTTGGCCTCAAACTTTGACTTTGTCTCGGTCAAGCGCTACCAGATGTCCTAATTTGATGCTATTGTTTTTTAAGCACTAGAAAGTGTTTATTCTTTAAAAATGCATAACTCTGGTTACCTACCTTGGATTTTATGTGTGTTGGTGTCATTTTCACCATACAAATATTTTCTATTGTTATAAATTGGTTATGGGTTTTTATTGTGTGTTACGTCTTACTTATTTACTGTATTGGTGTTTTTAAATGCTTTACTCGCCTATCTCCTAAGTTAATCCTGTCTGCTTGTTGACAGATGCCAAGGGGTGAGCAAGTAAATCATTATTTGAGACCTTGTCTGGGCCTTACATTTTAAAATCAGCCCTGTGTTGCAGCACTGCTTTTAAATGTAAATTGTGCCCAAAGTCGACTTTCATGGTAGGTGCACTTAAAAAGTGATAATCTACAATAGCTTGGCATATTAGTTACCCCACATGTCTCATAGGTCTCCCAGGGGTGGGGGATCTTGTAATTATAAGGGGGGCTCTTATAAAAGTGGTTTTATATGTCCTGAGGATAGAGAAATTACACATTTTACTTTTTCCATTGTAGCAAAGTGTCTCCCAAAATCGAATTTGGTGCAAGGAGCACTGTGGAGTGAGGATCTACAATTTTGCTGCATATCCAGGACCCCTAATGTCTCCCATACGTGTCCCAGGGGTGGGGGTCATAAAACTATAAGCAGGCCCTTATAAAAGATGTATTATATACCATGATGATGGAGAAATTTCACATTTCAATTTCCACATTGTAGATGACTAGCCCCAAAGGATAGCATGCCAAATGTTTTTGATTGTACAACTATTGTTAGGAATTATATACAGAATACCGTTCAAAGACTTAGGAGAATGGGTTTTATAAATCCAACAATATGATATTATAGAATTTCTCCTAAGGTATACAGAAAAGAAGTTAGGACTTTCTTTTTTTGCAAGCCAAAATTCTGCCATTTTGGTGGAGAGAGCTCTGCTACATAGGAATGCCAGGGCAGGGGGGAGGGGTTGTAAAGCATGGAGCCTCAAAGGGGAAATAGGAGATGCCAGGCCCATTTACCCACCATCCCCTCTGACCCAGCCTGATGGCAGGCTTAAGGGAAGAATTTGACAATGGTGGGGGGGGGCTATGGAAATGAGCTATACTGGATGTTGGTTCTTTCTCTTCTGCTGTTATTTCAGCTATACAGAACTTTGGAAGAATAGTGCTTCCTGGGACAAGATTATGCTACACTTTGGAGGAAGTGGTCATGCTCTGCGGTGTTGCCCTGTACCTTATTGGACAGGAGTGTTCTGCTGCTTGATGCCAGAGAACACTGAATACAAATGTGAGCGGTGCAACACCATCAGGACCTGCATTCTGACTGACTGCACCTGCTGCATTATCTGGAACTACAGCCCTTTGGATGCACCATGCTTAAAGAGGAGTAAAGAGTGTACTCCCGGCAAACTACAGGTCAATAGAGCTCACCCAGACTATCACCACCAAAAATCCCCTGTCTGGAGTGCATCCAGTGGATTTGTAAGGATTTTGTCCAGGTGCTTGAGGGAATTGTGGTCCCAACCTTTCAAGGACCATCTTGGAGATTCCAGACGCTTGGATTGTGTTTTGGACACTTTGGACTCCCAAGAGGAACTTCAGAAAGAAGTTCCAGAAGTTTGCAGAAGCATGGACCAACTTTGAAAAACGCTCAATAAGGGGACCGACTCAACCGGCCTCCTTCAACCACAAGCAGGCCTGACCTGCTGGTTAGTCCCACTTAAAAGCTCCGGAGGTCCGACTTCAAGAGTTTGACCGGGAGCTCCCTGAAATGCAAGACGGTGAACCCTCACTGAATCTGGATTGGTGAAAAGCATCGCGGGACACTGGCTGCAAAAGCTCCAGAAAAGTATATGTCAGAAGGTAAAATTCTGACCAAGGCCTACCATGAGGGGTATCTGAGAAGGGCTTCAGTGTGGTTCAGCCTGAAACTTTGACTTTGTCCCGGTCAAGCGTGACCATATGTCCTATAGGTTTCGAAGTGCTATAAAGTGTTTATTTTTTTAAAATGAATATCTCCGGTTCCTTTTCTTGGATGTTTGTCATTTTGATGTCATTTTAAAAATAACATTTTTTCCTATTTTTATAAATTGGTGCTGGATTTTTATTGTCTTTTGTGACTTAATTATTTACTAAATTGGTGTTTTTAAATGATTTACATACCTGTTTCCTAAATTAAGTCTCTCTGCTCACAGCCAAGCTACCCATGGTTGAGCATGGGAGTAATCTACTGAGACCTGCTCTTTCTTTTTTTTCTTCAGAGTTTTATATAGCGTGAACTTGATCCGAAGGTATGGGGTACCAGAGCGGTCTACATGAGCACCAGTTGCATTACACAAGGAGACATTCATTTTTGTGAGGCCCTGAGAGATTAAGTGGTTTGCCCAGAATCACAGTATGTTGAGCGATGCTGATGAGAATCAAACCCGGTTTACCAGATTTGAGGTTGACTGCCCTAGTCATTAGGCCACATCCTCTTCCCAAGTTCTGATCCCTAGACTGTATTAGTGGACTTATTGCCAGTGTGATATGCATATTTACCTCTACTAATAACCTACTTCCCAAAACTGTATTTCTGATGTCATGATTTTTTGGGAGGTGCCCTAACACAGGGACACATTGCCTCATGAAACTTAGGTTCAACACCTTCTCCGATCAAGTAAATTTGGGAAGTCTTGATTGAGGTAAATTGTGGGTTGTGCACATTCAGAGGTACACTACTTTTCTCCCACAATGCTTGCCAGCACCCTGCACCATTATTGTCAAGCGCAGTCCCTTGCCCCTGATGATGGTCTTCTTCCTCTTGCAGCTGCCTCTTCCCCACTGGTAACTCCTGATACGCCACTCAAGGTAAAACAGGAGGCCAGACCTGCAGTCACCCTCTTGTGTCTCTTGTGCAGTGAGTTTCTCATAAGGCAAAATTATAATGTCTGGCCTGGGTTGATTACAGGTTATCTTGGACTATCTGGATAACCCCTTATTGCACAGGGATGCCTCACCGACTATCTTGTTTGTTGATGCATGTGAGGAGTCAAGATTGTGACAGGACTAGTTGCTGGCTGGACCGAGCAAACGCTGTACACATATAGTCAGCCGCATAGCTCTAAAGTGCCACCAAGCCTCAATAATTCCAGTCCCCTATGCACGGGTCACATAAGACATCTCTATCAAACCCAGGGGAGGCTTGTCCTTAGGAGTGCCTTGACGTTGACCCGCTATACAAAGTGCGAGCATGCTGTCATATATGTCAAAGTAGCTATTCATAGTGTCACACTAGATGAATGGTGGAGAAGTGGGCCGCTCCAGGCACAAGGGACAATTGGCAGCCAACCTGCCTGTCACTGTGATGAAGTGTGCATGTCAATCTGGCCATTTCTTTAGCCAAGGACAACCCAACATGCATACTTCAGCTCTCCTAACTAGTGCTGTGTCAGAAAGCCAGGAGGAACCTAGACACAGCCGCTAGGTCTCCTTCTGCTTGCTCTAACCGATCCGGGTTCTGCTGTCATACTGTACACTTATACAAGCAGCATGAAGGTAACATTGGGGCTGGGCTAGATGACAGGCTACATAGGAGTGCGGCAGTAAAAAGTCCTTAGCAGCACTTTTATACTGTGGAGCGGACGCAAGCCCCGGAGGACCACTGCTCTCATAATTTTGCCGAGCATAGCTGGAGCATGGATTTAAATGGGGCAAAGGAAGTGTGCTAAGCCTGGCTCCCACTAACAGAAAATTCTGAGGAATGGGCCCTGGAAAGATAATGTAGTCCGCCTTTCTTGTTGCAGCGCACGCTTACTGGTTTGGAGATGGTTAATATACACATTGACAATTTTATTGACAAAGTCACAACTGAGACTCAAAAGTAAGATTTTTGTTTAAACTCAGCTGCTTTTTGGTGCGTACTAAAATAATACCAGCAATCTGAGCTCTGCAACTCAGTTTATGTGCGCGTAACTAGTTGGATTGTCTTTGTGAGCATTTGTTGGAACAATGCATCAAAAAATAGGGTAAAATTGTTGATGAATATGGTAACTGCGATATGTGAGCCAGCTGTTTGGTTCCTTCCACTGTGGACCAGACACACACACACACAAACACAACAGCCATTTTTTCAAAGCTTAGTGCAGTCGAATTTGTAACGCAGCGTGGTGCAAATGATTGTCCAAGATTTCCATGCAAAATGATTTAATGTAAAATGTTGATGAAAGCTAAGCGCTAAGTGGCGTTACTTCAAAAAGTTCAAGATAATTCATGCAAAGTTGGCTCAGTGTAGTGAAAGCAGCACAAACTCCAGAGGGGTATATTCACAAGAATGTGTGATAACTACCGCAAGACTAGCTTAACGTAACTCTCAACATCGCAGCCCATTGCGGGAAAAGTACACCGTGCCAACCAAGAATTCACAACACGGCGGTAGCATGCGATAGTCACCAGGTAACACGTCAGATGTCAGCATGAAAATCAACCCCACGCCGCAAAAATGCGAAACGCGAACGCAAAATATCATGCGATGAGGCCAATCGCGGAACAAAAATCTGCGAAAACCAGCCACAGGCCTGCAAATCCCACATGTCTGGCGGGAAAATTGCACTATAAAAGAAAGAAAGGAAAAAAACAAAACAATTCAAACTGCGTAGCAACATGGATGCACACGGACCGAGTGCAGAGGACAGGCCGAACACCACAAGCCCCACAGAGGTCCAGCCAGGAACCCAGTGTACGGGGAAGGGCAAGGAGAAGAGGAAGAGGAAGACGGGGTTCAGTCCGCAGGAAGACCAGATCATCGTCACGGAGGTGATAGAACACCATCAACAACTGTTCGGCCCCTCCACTGCTGCACTTGCAACCCAAACTGAAATATGGCAGGCCATCATCACCAACGTCAATGCAGTCGGAGTGTCGAGGAGGTCACTGGAGGAGGTCAAGAGACGCTGGCATGAAGTGCACAGCCAAACCAAGGAGAAGCTCTCGGCCAACAGGGAGGCAGCAAGGGCGACTGGAGGTGGGAGTCCTGCAACACAGGAGGAACAGGATGAGCTGGAGGAAATGGTGGCTACAGTCAGCAGTGTGGAGATGGTGGCAGGATTTGGGGGCCTGGACACAGCTCGATATGACCTGACCCAACAGCAACAGGGTGAGTAACGACCCTGTTACTCACCCTGTGGGGACGGGGGAGATGGGCACAATGGCACACATGCACAATTATGTGTAGCACACTGCACACCCACAATGATCGTGAACACTATTCCTGATAGCCTTGGCACACTGCAGCAGACATAGAAACACCAAGTTGGCCCCTGTCCACAATGTGCACAAAGGCCCCCCCCATATCACCATCACAACCGACCCATGCACATGTGCTGAATCCAACAAATCAGCGGCTCTGTGACCCACACTGATTATGCAAGTAACACTACGTGCCCGATAGCATGGCAGCAGCCAAAAAACATGAAATGGCCCAAGAATCAACATGGAGGTAGCCCAGTGCGGCTCACATCCGTAAAGGAGCAGGTCACACTGAAATGTCCACGTGCACCCACAACCCATGCCGTACAATACACGCAGCAGACGAACAATGTACCAGGCAACAACATCTGTCTGAGAGCACATATGACCCAAGTCAAAAACGAATCAGCCCCCAAAAAGCACACAATTCAAAGGCACCCCGCCTCAAAGGGAGAAGGCTACACGAAATCAGAGCTGCAGGGGGAACTCCCTCACAATTCAGCAAACACACATAGCAATCATAGAACATCAGCAATGACGGCAATGTGATACAAAGTGCAACACCAACACCACAGGACAGGGCTCACAACAGGTTTGGCACAAGCGTAGTAACTGTCCACTCACATCTGGTTTTGCCTGACACTGTGTGATTATAATGCATGTGTACTACCACACATCCATCATGTAGTGAAAAACACATCAAATGGCCAGCTCCACCAACACAGTCACAATGTACATTGACATGCAGTCTGAATGTAAACATCTGCAAATCTTCAACATACATGTGTAACTCTGTTAACCTGCATCTTCCCTTTACATTGCAGAGGGACAAATAACACCTCCTGCAGGGCACACCACACTTCCCATCATTGATGATGAAGAGGACAACCTGCACATATGTCAAGACACCCTCCAATGGATAATGGACAGCCTTCGCACCCCATCCCCAGGAGCAGGTCAGGCCAGCTACCCTGAGGTGAGCCCACCACCTGCACAGACCACACAGCAGGAAACACACACCACCATGGCTGTCTCCCCGGACCACCCGACCAATGCATGGAGTTTAAACATTGTGTATCGGGTTGCCAAGTGGAGTTGGCTGAACAGCTGCGGGTGGGTTTCGAGCTCGTGGCAGCCAACTCGATGCCAACCATGGGTGTCTGAGTCCCATCAGCGAGCACGTACAGTCCCTATTGGACGCCCTCTTTTACGCACCATGCTCCACCACAGACCTTGGCTGACCTCGCTGGGGCCATTAATCGAATACAAGAACTGTCTGGTCAGACAGGCACCAGCGATGACAGCACAGAGTTGGCACAGATGCGGAGGTCAATTGAGACCATGGAGCAGATGCAGGATGGAAGAATGGCTGCCACAGCTGGACACCAACGAGTAGTAGCTGGAAACTTCAATGCCCTGCAGTTCTTCATCTTGCCATTGCTGCCACTGATGGTAATTACTGTGTGAGGAAGGAGGCAGTAGCATCCATCACCGCATTATGGCCTGTCCCTGCCTGGTTGTGCCCTATGCATCATGCCCTGGGACAATACCTCCCAAAGACCACCAGAACACTCTGCAACATTCACCCGGACCCCGACATGGACTGCCATTCCTTCACTGCTGGCCAATTACACAGCAACCCTGCTGCGGACTGCACGCCCCCTCTTCCTAATCACTTTTCAATCCCCAAAGGACTCTGATTGGCCCACCACTGGGCTTCCATGTGATGTGGGCTTGGATGGCCATGTACAGCTCCAGCTCTGTCAATCACCTGAATGTGAATAAAACATTCTAAATCACACAGATGTGTCATGAATATGTTCACTTATGTATGGAAGTATGACTGGATGTAGGGACAATGACTGCACATGAAGGTACACCCCGGTAACTAACATCTATGCGCATGTGTATCCCTGAGACACATGGCCATTTGGATGACTGTGAAGGTGAGTACTAGCTGTGTCCCCATTGCACAGCAACAAAAATCTCACAACCCCCCAATGTAAACATCCATGTGTTGAATAGGGTTGTGTCTAGGAATGATGAAATCGGAAGCAGGCCAGGAGTGGTGTCCTACATCACATGTGATGACAGAACTTTACGTTGCATACCTACTTACACGCATCTGTTGGACACATGATGTTATGATATATGACACTGCTCCACATGGTCAGAAGTTGGACACCATACTCACATTGCTGAAGTCACGTACATGCACATGTTGGCCAGCACCTATCTCAAAACAATGTCTGGCTCACAGAGGTAGAACTTGCAAAAAGGACACACCCCCATTGCACATGCGTCATTCAGTTCTTCCCTGTGTAGGGACGATGCTCATTGTGGCATATGAGTGGACAATCTAATCAACACACCTCACAGTTAGACACCAGTGGAGTGGCATAGACTTTATTGGCATGTGCGTATTAGTACAGACGAGGCCACGGCCACAACAGGCAGGGATATGCTTAAGACACTTACACGCGGTATGGGTACATGTCGAGCTTCACAAAATGTTGGGGCCAAAATGGACAACAACCATCATGGATGGCAACGGTCTCAGACCACCTTGCCTTGCTGGAAGAGTCATGTGTTGTTTGGTGTCTGCCCATTGCCCCGTGTGAGGGGGAACCACTCACTGCCCATGGAATCTGCTGACAGTGATCAGGTGAAAGGGTCCGACAGGTTCACATGTCATGCTACATTGCCATGGGTGTGCTCTCCCCCCACCAGTGTGTCTGAATTGGCAATGTTCCCAAACGACGCTGTGTTGCTTTGACCATGGACCTGCATCACCTTGCATGGGTGTGTGTACACACGCGTAGTTCCACACACATGCATCCAGAGTCCTGACAAAGGCAGACGTGTCCTCTGTTGTGGTGGGATATGTGAGCAATCCCAATGGTTCAACAAGTTTTCAAGACCTGTGCTGTGGGTAACAATCGGATGTGGCTGCAGGAGCGTAGTTACTCGTCCATGAATGCCGGTGCAGCTTCATATGCAATGTGTTCCAATAGTACGCCGTTGTCGTGTTCAAGGAACACCAGGGTGAGCCAATCCATTAACTGGTCCGGGCAGGTGTGCTCAGCGCACACCGTTTCACCAATCCACAACACAGCCCAATAGGCAAGCACTTTGATGTGGTCACTGCACAAGAGGAATTGTGCAATCTCCCATCCACAACTGCCAATACATACGCAGTATGTCAAGGCATCCCATGCACGGCTGTCTCGGTTACACTCCTGTTCGTGATCCAACAGGGGGCACAGACACAAGTCATAGTCCAATTAATCTACGGTTGTGTTGGATAGGAAGCCATCCATGGGACACTTGAATATACATGTTCGGCAGTGTAACCGGGGCTGGACGCAGGTGACGTAGGCAATGCGGAAGCTCAGCTGGTAACTGATCCGCAGCACTGCCAGTGGCAGTGCGCCCAGTAAATGCAGCATACGTGCACGGTACTGTTCCACGTGACAGGGGTTGTGCATGTGCCCAGTAAGGCCTGCCATTCCGTTGGTGCGTCTCATGGAACTGGCACTCTTCTGAACTGTGGCAGTTGTGTGGAGGATATGCCACATCTCTGAGCAATGATTCGAATGGGTGTGCAACGTTGGGGAGAATGGGTTGCTGTTTCCGTGAGTGTCAAGGGCATACCATGCGGGGGTACCTCAGGCAGGGACTTCTTTGTGTGGGGTGTGGATAATTCGGATAGTTCATTTGAGCAGTGCGTGGTGTGGGAGTCGTCCCCATCTGCCATGGCACCTCTCTCAGGGTGTTTCAGTTGCGTTCTGGACTAAGGTCAGAAGTGCAGTTGTCCTCCTGCCTTCTGCATTGGGACAATGGAGCTTTCATCCCTGATATTTGTCTGACTACTACTTGCGTTTTCGGAATGTGATGTGGCTTTGGCGCTGGATTGGGACACGGCCTGCTTGTGCAATCACCCTCCTGCTCTCTTCCTCGCTCTCTCCCTCTCTTTCATGTGTTAGGTGCATAGAACACCTTCTTCTCTTGGATTTTGTCTTCCCGGCTGGATCCTACGGATTGTCCAGTGAGGACCCGCTAGGACTCATCCGAATGGTTGTTTAGGCTTTTGCTTGAATGGTGTTTTGTGTTGGTGATTGCATTGCTGTGTGACTGATTCTCCATTTTCTGGCCACGCATGTGTGTTGATTTTCCTGCTTGTGCGACATCAGGCAAAATATTTGTTTGGGATTTGTGCTGTTGGTGTGCAGTTTTTTGTCCGGGATTGGGGGTGGGCCTGGGGAAGGGTGTTGCAAGCCTGGGTGTGGTGTCGGTGGGTGTTGTGGCCCTCTTGGGTGTCTGTGCTGCATGTTCAGTCGCTCGGGGGCATCTGTTGCTCTTCATGTGTGGCTATGGGCTGTGCTCCCTTGTCTGGTGCAGGTTGTGGGCCTACTTTGCACCAGGTCTGAGCAGGTGTTAATTTCCTGCTGCTAACGTGCCTTATCGCATGTTTTGTGATCTTATCACCGATCTGGCTGGTCGTTGAGAATGTTGCGGAAAGATGTTGTTGCGGCTTTTTGCTCGGGAACGTCTACTCTGCATCTCATTAGCGATAGTTGCTGGGGTCATCTGTGGCAATAAATTTATCACGACTTTGGCCGCGATAAAATGCCATTATGTCGCCGATAGATGCTTGTGAATATGCCCCAGAGTATCCTAAACAAAGCCTTGTCAACTAGTATCACACAAAGTGGCTTAACTTATCTTCGTGTGGTACCCTTACAACAATTGAAAACGAGCAAGCAATGGGCAAAGAGAAAGTGTGTGATTTTCCCACATATAAGTCATGTATATACCAGTTGGCGAGTCCAACGCAGTGGCCTAAATTAGACTTTGCTAGTGATGATGTTTGTTAATTACAGCTTCCATGCCACCAATGCCTACCACTTTCATATGTCGCCAGCTGCCACTGATCAAAACATGATAGAGTTTATGACAATGCAGCTCGCCTGCTGTTTGGCCAAAATGACCACATCATACTGGCCCTTAAATGCACACACTTCCTCACAGAAAAAAGAAACAGTAGCCCAGATTCTCAAAGGTTTAGGGTTAGGGTTAATTAACCTAACGCTAAACCTTTCTGGAGATTAACTCACTAATGTTAATTGGTATTGGCATTGCTTTATAGGGAAAAGTAACGCAAACGAAATTGTGAAAGGCTGCTTTGCAATACTTTGCTTCAAGGAGGCGTTACATAGGTGATACATGGGTGTTCCCATGCAACCACACATGCTATTTGATTTTAAACCCTATCCACAAACATGGGTAGACAGGGTTGTGCTGAAAAAATGAATGCCCCTGGAAAGCAGGTGTTAAAAGGAGAAATGTTTTCATTTCTCCTTTTTTTTACTTTGCTTATGTGCTGCACTGTGCAGCACACCTGTAAGGTAGAATAAGCTTTAGGCTGTGTCTAGTCAAAGTATTTTGTACAAGAATGATACCCTTCCTGTACAAAACCTATGGTAAACTTAGTCACACACCCTAGCAGTACAACGCTAAAGTGTATGCCTGGCATGCGGAAGTTGAATCAGTGCCCGCGCTAGATAGAGGAGGGGAGAGTACCAGATGTCTGTGCATATGGCTCTCTCCTGCTCTCTCGTTGCACTCAATGCAGAGTAGCATATTTGGCTGCTGCACTGAGTTCAAATGCTTCTGTGCATTCATGACACAATTCAAAATCCTGACTAGAGACTGCTAAAATACTTTTCCTGCAAAAAACATGACAGCACATGAACTATCTTTCAGAACTGCTTGCTGAACAGGCCACAAGCCTGAGGTCCACAGCTGATGCCTTGTGTTACCGTGATTGATAGCAATTTTGCCAAAAGTAACCCTGCCTTGTGGAAGCTTTTTCAGCACAAATGTTCTGCCATCATAGGACAAAACTCTCGTTTTGACAGATGAGCTGCTGCCAGTCTGTTGGAGGCTGGGCCCCCACCATCACCACATCTTGGTGGCCTTCCTCCCCCTCAGTCCATTCTATCTATTTGTATGAAACATCTAATTGAATATCTGGAAATATTCTCAGCACCGCCATATATGTATTACTATCTGTGTGTAATGTACCGATCTGCTAACTATTACCCTATATTGGCCCTGAAATTGTTTGCAAAACTGCTAAAATATTTACAATTAAGTGTGTAAATCTTAAGAGTTAAATTTGTGAAAGATGTAAAAACGTTATAATGATAATTAAATGCTTATTTTTCTCTTGCATTAACAAATGTACAGTTGGGCTAAAATATTATGAAATGTAATTTCCCCAGTCAAAACCTTTGATGTTATTCAGCCTCTGAGAGATGATGAAACTTTCCTCTGGGTGTCTTAATGAAATGTCAGCAACTGACATGTGTGGAGGGCCACTGATTGGGAACTTTCATCACCCAGCACCCAAAGGGCCCAATTCTGGCACACTGGAGTGTAAGGCCTTAAGAGACAGTACATTGACAGGTCTATAGACTTACAATAAATATCGCATCGATGGAGACATATTGTAGTAACTCCTACTTGAGAACGTGTTCTCTCTAGCTCAGAGAAGAGTTTAGACCAGCATCCATTAGGCAGTACGAGTCAAGAGCTGCAGCATCAACTCTATTTCCTGACCAAGGTCCTTATAAAATGAATAATTGAAAGTTTAACAGCAGAGTCAGAGTCGGAATCATTTGATATCCGGAGGACTGCCTACATTCTTTCTGCTCTCTCTGTACATTCCTGAAACATTCTGGAGTTTTGGAGAAGGTTTCATCATCTCTGTAGCCAGAAGGTCCCACTGTTAGGAATTGTGAAAGAGTAGATTGTCAGGCTTTGCTTCGAGGAGCTATGCAGGCTGGGGGGTTCGCTCTCTCTGTGCAGAGGAGAAAAAGGTACCAACTGAAGTCACGAATGAGACCGGAGAAAAGGTGAGGCAAAAACACACAGTTTCTACATTTCTTTTCAGTGCCTGATCTATGACTTTAGAGAACAATAACTCAACTCTCCGCACACTCACCCGCAAACTGCAAACCTTTCCCACAAAGGCAACAGGTACACAGCATGGACTGGTCACTGCATGTGTTCGTGTAATAAGAGAAATGAGGTTGTGTCTGTATTTACTACCGTTTTGGGTGGCGCTCTTTTCCTCTGCAGGCACTTTTTTGTAAACAAGGTAAATCGCTGCCGCATTTTTTTGTTGCATTGCTCCACGCGCCTGTAGAAAAATTTTGTAAATCTTCACATAACTTTGTATTTGTGTATTTCAACAACTCCAGCACAAAACTGCCAACTGACACGTTTTATACATTTCTTTCAAAATGTTTTTTATATTTTCAAGAATTCTGAATCACATCTAACTAAGGTTTGGCGATTTTTTTATTTTAAATGTAAAAAACAGACTTGCAAATAAATGGCTTGTTTTTCAAGTGCAAATACAGAATTGGAATTCACAAACCAAGACTGTGCACTCAATGAATAATTTAAACATGAGTGACATTACCCCCACGATGGTGTCAATCCTACTCCAAGGGCAGGAGGAGGACGTGTTCCAGGACATTTGTTTGCAGGTTGTCACAAAATCGACCCATTCCCTGGTTGAGATGATCGGAGATCGACTCATGTCAGAGCAGGAGTTACCCCTTTTGTCCGGGTGGGAGCGAAGAGGAAGGAGAAGGAAACACTGTCCGAGGACGGGCAGGGGATGAGTGTCTGTCACAGGCACAAGAACAACCCTGCCTGCATACATTGAGACGGATGCCTGGTGCATTCAGAAAATTCACATAGGAAGGGTTCGAGATGGAGAAGGGGCATTATGTTATGAGGTTCATTAGAGAGGTTATGAGGTACATTAGAGAGGTTATGGTAATCTCAGACACCAACTGATGTCAGGATCTCACAAGTCCAAGTGCACAGAAGGGCACAGGTACCTCCCACGGCTGCGGCTACATTATTGAGTGGGTCTGAACCACCCTAAAAAATGTTAGAATCCACCAATGTAATGACTTCAACTTATTGACCCCTGTACAGTGGCGAGATTCTTTTAGTGTGTAAGATACCCTTATGGCCCAACTACACAGTTTTATTGGAAACCGCAGGACCCAAATCCTGCTGTAGGAGGGGATGACCTTTCCTTCCATCATTCAGAAGTCGATAAAAAATTGTATATATATCTGTGTGAAAGAAGTAATCACTGAAGTTCCGAGACATTTTTTAGAGTGTGAGCTATTCAAACGGTTGCACGTGTCAAATTATTCAGGTGTTTTTTCCTAATGATAACTGAGCTGTGTTATTTTTCCTCGTTGCATGCTGTCAAGTTTACTGTAAACACAACACTGTACCAGTAGACACCTCTCAGACTTGAGACGTGCTTGGATTTTAAAAAATAAATATTGTCACTCATTAAAGGAAAGACATTTCATCTTTTTCTCTGGTGCAAAGCGATCAGCCTTTTTCTCATGGGACCAGTTTCATCTTTCTGACAACTTTAAGCCTTTTGTCTCCATTTCCCTCGCATTTTTTCCTCTCACCACCCTACAATTCGATGTAATTTGATAAAATTATTATGACACAGGTGACAGTCAACATACTGTGCTCCACTCAATCTGGAGCAATGCCGGACCAGAATAATAAATTAAAATGAACCTAGTGTGCATCCTTAAATTCATAGCTATCAGGCAGCCTCTGGTTGGTTGGATGTTACACAGCACAGCTGCAGTGTGCTAAATGTGAAAAAAAAATTTTAAACACATCTTTTCGCTGCACCCCAGGATATTGTTCCTCTTGCAGAGAGATTTTATGTATCATATAATCCAAGCGTGGGTGTCATAGAAAATTATGCGGTATGTGAGCACCTGAACTGCTAAGGCTTACTTACCATATACAGTAGGTTTCTCATATGTGGTTTTCTGTGGCAGCACCAAACATCTTACAATTTTAAATAGTGATGCAGAAATGAAACATCACTAGTCCCTTATATTAAATAGAACTATTTAGCATTTTTGGGTCCCACCCCAGAACCTGCAGTGGCAAAGTTATGTAAAATATCATCTTGTGGGCTAAATTGCAAAGTCAAGCATCAGGTCACAGAGCACATCCTTTACTGCCCCTCCTTCACCCCCTGTTGGACATGGCCCTTCTTAGGGGAAATTATCCCAAACTTTTAACTTTTTCCTCCTAGTTTTTGCCCCATCTCTACGGCTGAACTTAGGACTCTGGGCACCTTCCTACTGTACTGCATGGGGAAAGTGTGTGTGCCCATCCTGCACACACCAGAAAGGGGTGCGTTCATGGTTGGTTTTGATACAGTATCTTCATCTGCCTGTAAACTGGTACCCCGCAAACCTGGGCCGGGTCGGCACTGGCTAGTAGTGGGACATAGCACTGAATGTGCCACCCACTGGATAGTCTGTCAACCATGTATCAGGCCTGCCATTGCAGGCCTGTAAGACGACATTGGGCCCCCTCTTAGGTTGGCATCACTCGTGCCTCAGTCAATCTCGAGTGGGCCTTTTCAGACCACGAGGACATCCCCCAGGAAAGCCCTGTGGGGTACAGGGGGGTGTTAGGCTGTGGGCAGAGTGGGCACAGATGGATTTTCCCTGTCCAGGAATTGAGGAGCCCACATGTGGGTTTCCCCTATCTTATAGTCTGAGTGCCCACGAAGGACTCATAGAGTGTTGCAGAGGCTATTTTGTGGCCTTCAGGCAAAAGCCACTTCCTCGCCGTCAAGACAGTGTGAAAGTCATCCTATATGTGTTAGAAAGTGGTGCTGACACTGTGTTCTGAGACATGGGCTGGCCTGCTTTCACCTCTGGGGTGATGACTGCATACTTGACTGCATGCCCAGCATGCCATTGCGGGCCTGGGTGTGCCACTGGCCCTTGTGCTGGTTTGAATACATGTCCAGCCTGCTGCTGCGGCGTAGGGGTGCACACTTACATCTATGGGTTTTGACCTCAGTGGGTGCATACCTACCCCTATGATGTTCCAAGACCCAGGTCAGCCCACTGTTGTCGACCTGAGTATGCACACTTGCACCCATGGTGTTAGTGACTACGTGACCGGCCAGCTATTGCAGACCTGCGTGAGCACACTTGCCCTGTAGTTGGTAAACCTGTGTCCAGCTTGCTATTGCAGCCTTGTACAAGCGCACTGGCACCCATGGTACTCGTGGCTTTGTGTCCCTCCTCACCATACATGCTTGGGTGTGCTCACCGATGGCGCTTGGGACTATGTGTTTCCCCTTCTCCTGCAGGCATGTGGGTGAGCTCTCTCACCAATGGCGCTAGGGACTACGTGTCCCACCTGCTCTTGCAAGGCTTATGTTCCCACATTTGCATCAATGATGCTTGTGACTCTGTGTCCAGCCTGCTAATGCAAGCCTGTGCAAGTGCACTTGCACCTCTGTTGCTTGTGATCTTGTGTCCAGCCTGGCTTTGCAGGCCTGTGGGTGTGTACATGCAACCATGATGGTTACACCCATATTGAGTGTGTCATTTCAGACTTCTGTGAGTGCACTAGTACCAGTTTCTTTGTGTCCAGCCTGCTATCAGAGGCCTGTTTGCGCATTAGTGCATGTGTGCTCAGGTGGTGTGGAATACCAGTTTGTTTTCAATACCTATGAGACTTGCTCTTCCCATAGGCTAACATAGGGAAGTACCTGATGTTACTGCATGTTATGCAGCGGAACATCCTCATGATGTTTCCTATCAATGCCTTTGCACTGCCAAACCCTTTCTAATGGTAAAGGTGGTTTAGGTATAACTCACTTAGAAATGTCACTTATGAAATATGGGCATGTCTATGTTGTAAATATCTTTGTGTGCCTTGGGGCCTGGCTCCAGTCAGTACCAGAGGCCAGAGGAGCACATCCACAATTCCCCAAAGGCAGCTATAAACCATGGACATGCACTGGAATAACAGACCTCTGCCATTTGAGGGCTGAGTTGAATAGATTGGTAGTCGAGACGTGACACTTAGACTCTTGGAGCCGGATCATGGCCCCACTAAAGATTAAGATCTGCATTCCACATATGCATGGCAGACAGGCCCAATACTTAGGGGAGACATCTGTGGTTCAAAGGGAGACCCCCTGAACAACCACTAACTTCAAAGTCACACTTCAGTATAACTACTGGGGCCATCCTTCATCAAAGTAAAGGTACGCTTGTAGGTACGTGGGACTGGAGAACCCTGTCTGCGTGGTGCACACTGTCAGAGGAATCTGTCATGCACATGGGGGATAACTGTCCAAATGGAGGCTGGCCTGGGCTGAAGATCTGGTGAAGTGTGGCACTCTGAAGTGTGCTCTCCAAGGGTCTGTCGGTTGGCCTACGGTTCTCCTGGAGATCTGAAGGATGTCAAAGATTTCATGCGAGTGCCCCACACCATCTACCTGTGTCATCTGGAGAGATGTGCCCTCGCTAGTGGCTACATTGCCTGCTTAATCTCCACAGGCAGTGAGGCAGGGGCGCTGGAATAAGAACTGTGTTTGGAGACTGTATAGCCTAGTATAGAGCCCTAGAAACCTTGCCTGCGTCTGAGGTGTGTGGTTCTTTTACTGTGGGGACCCCGACACTCATAAGCAGCTTGTGGGTTCTGTTTTGTTGTACATGCTGCATCTCTCTCGTGCGTCACAGTGACTGCATGCTCATTGTGTGCAGTGTCTGAATCACAGGGTGGGACCCTTGGAGGTGGGGGTGTACCCATAGTAGAGCCTCAGGCTCCCTCATGTGGTTCTGCTGAACTTGCTTGTGTGTGTGACCATACCCAAATAAACGTACACTGTATGTGTGCCTCATTTCCAGGGCGGTATGGAATTTGCAACTCTTTTTTTGTGTGCCTGGAATTGCCTTGTGCAGCCCATATCAATTTGCAATGGTCATTGTGTCTCACTTCCAAGGAGCTACGGAATTTGCAACTCTTTGTGTGGGTATCTGAAGTGTCTGGTGTGACTCATCCAATCTCGCACCAGACCTTGAACCCCTGTTGTTTACGTCCAACTCTTAATTAAAACTTGTTACTTTCTCCACCTGTTCCGGAGAACCAAGACATAGTGGGACAAGGGGCTCTTCCATCCAGAGTTCTAGGATAGTTGGGGTGAAGTGGCGGGCAGAGCGAGGTTTGGGCCATCGGGTCTGCAGAGTGTTATCAATTGACTTGCTGAGTATCAATGCACCGCATTACGGTGTTGAGTTCATATGAGTGTAGGAACATTTCGCACAGACTGGCGGGTGTCGGGGCACTACATAGTGGTGTGGAGCGAGTGTTTGTATGTGGGAGTGACTGCGTGTGCACCGCAAGTGTTTTACAACATTGATGGGTGGTGTGGTTTTATTCGTCGATTTAATACCAAAACCACTCTACGTTAAACACTGGTTTTAGCCGTGAGGCATGTGGTGCTGCTAAAAAGTGGTCTAATCTCCTGAATGTATGTTTCTGATTTTGCTGCGACCTAGGGTGCCCCCTATAATTGTGTGGGATTGAATTATAAGGATTGGTGGTGTGGGCCAGGGGTGTGTAGCATGTTACTCCTCATAAGGGTGCTGTGTTCTGGGTGGTGGAGGGGCCAGTGTGTATATTATTCATATCACAACATGAGTGGACCTAGTATAGCTAGTAGTATTTTCAAGTGTGATTTATGTCCAAAATTATATAATGTTTATGTTGCCTTGATTACATATGTGGGGTAAATACAAACGATTTTTACATATGTCTTGTGTGAAGTTTCTTTTTTTACAGCAGGGGTATTTATCATGAGTGAGTGCTGTGCTGACACTTTACACATTGTCTCTGTTATAAGCCTTAACTGCTCAGTGCCAAGCTACCGAAGGGTGAGCACAGTATATACAGCAAGTGTAATCATCTGCCTTTGACGGGGGTGGTGGATTTTGTCTAGCTAGGGCATCACCTCAGCCAAATAGAACCAATGGCTTCCAACAACCCCTAACTAGGGGAATGTATGCTTTGTGCCCCCCCATATGGCAGAGGGTGGTAAGAGCACCCCATAAGATTAATAAAACAACCCGAAGGAGTGTTACATCTATCCCTGCAGAGCAGCCGGGATTGGGACCCGCTGTGATATATTGGTATTGCTCAAAAGCCGGTGGCATAACTGATCCTGCAGATAATTCCATGAGGCCGGTCCTCTCCAGTAAAGTCCTCATCAGGCCCCTCCTTCACTGCATGTTTTTATTCTGCTGCTTCTTCTCAGTAAGGTAGATGGGTACGTGGCCTATTTTGCTGTAGTTTATGCAAAGAGCCTTAGTTCGTGGGCAGTTGTGAAACCGGGGTCTTGCCTTTAGACCCGAAAGTTTTACTCGCTGCAGTTTGTGTTTGCTGATGACGTATCTGAAGTACCAGAGTTGAGGAGCTGCAGCCTGAACTAAACTTCTTCAAAAATGTGTGTGCGCTCATACTTACAGGGTTGCATGCAAATACAAACATTTAGGAAGAATGCCTGCAACTGGTCCTGTACAGTATGGCAAAGTGCAGTTTCAGAGGAGGGATCAGTGAGCTCACCAAGTGCTATTTATGGCCTGCAAACTTGGATGTGTAACTAGAGTGAAAGGCTGAAGGCAACTGCTTTCTCCACTCTCCTCGTGCACAATGCCACCAGAGATGCTGTGCATGAGGGGAACACGTTGCCCATTGTTCCAAATGTCAAATCACTGTGTCTTTAAAATA
Source organism: Triturus cristatus (assembly GCF_964204655.1). Taxonomy (NCBI): domain Eukaryota; kingdom Metazoa; phylum Chordata; class Amphibia; order Caudata; family Salamandridae; genus Triturus; species Triturus cristatus. The sequence continues at coordinate 166,049,361 of NC_140585.1, forward strand.
AAGCCACACAGTAATTGGCCATTTGTGTGCTTTCATCTTATGCCCATGCTGCCTTAAACGCACTGGCAAATGCAAGGACAGGCTACCTTAACCATAACCAACTCAAGCTTTGCTCCTTTGCTTTCTATAATTAAAGTGGCATGAGATCAAAGCAAGGATTGGTACGGACAGGTGAAGCCAGTGCTCCAATGGAGAACAGGGGGGCTGTGCTGTACTCCCCCTGGCATCCTAACAGAGCACTGGGATAAAGCCTGAAGTATGCATGTAGGTTGGCATCAGTATAAGACCTGTCCAACCCAACATTTGCACTAAACTTCAGCAGATGCTGCCTGCCAGCCTTACCAATCATTTGGATTGGCCATCCCGCTGCACCACTATGTGAGGAGCAAGCAGCCAGGGGGCGAGGGCACAGTCCTTGAACTGAACGAGGCTCAAAAGAGAGTCATGCTTAATTTTTGCATTTGAACTGGCACTAAGCCTTACCCTGGGGCGGGGCTATGCCCCAACGCGATAGCGGAGGACCTGCCCTTGGGTAATCTGTGCATGAAACACCAATTATAATACAGAACATGTTGGCTGATACTGCTACTGATTGATTGAGAAGGTTATGGGCCATACCTATATTTTGGCAGACGGATCATTGTTCCTCCATTATAGTGGAATTGATCTGTCAGGCTGGGCATTAACTGTCCAAGTTATTTAGGGTTTTGCCAGACATAGTGCGCTCTGTCATGATGGAAAAAGGACCTTTGACTGTCCAACAGCGTCTAACATTGTCTGCCATCCAAATGACAAGGAGGGTCCCTTTTAACCAAAGACAGCAATGACAAACTGGGTGTCTGATGCTTGTGTCTTTCAAAACACATACCTGTATAAAATACGCTCATCAACAACAGCTGCAGCTTCCACTGCAAAAGTCTCTCCTCAGAACACACAAACCATTTACCATTCCAACACTTAGCAACATTAGAGCTCTTTGTCAAACATATTGAAACATGTCTGGTAGAAGACAACCCAGATTCTCAGGAAATGATCTAATTGCAAGAGTGGGTGAGGTAAAATGGGTTGAGCTCCAATTGTTTGAAGCACAGATCCAGAGAACATGCAAAAGTCAAAGAAGCAAGATGGGTTCCAAATTTGGGAAAACGTTCATGCTGTCAACAACACCAGGTGCTGATGGGAGAGTGTCTGCAAGTGATGGAAAAGTCTGCAGTGGAAACTCTTTTCCCTCATTTTCGGTGCACAACAATAGGCCTAGGTAGCTGGTGGTGACTTGCCTAGGCCCTTCATCCTCATGCACTGTGCTGGAGCAAGGTTTCGCATAAAAGGAAACTTGCTTGTATGCATTCCTCTCGAATAACCTGTAACACTATAATCAACCTCTCCGTGAGTTTCTTGTGTGGTCAGTTTTTGATTTCCAAGCGAGAAGCTTGCTACACCCCTCCCCGTATTCATGATGAGCTAGTTTACTAGCATCCCACTTTTTTTTAATTGTGGTTTCTAATTAACCAGCAAGCTTATGTTTTGCAGTTGCTAAACTTCTTAAACTATTTGAATTCCCCTGTTCCCTTTCAAGGCTTTCATGTAATCTATATATCTCATTCTCTAACTTTTTGGTCTCCTCTTGTATTTTCTTAGCCTGTGAGCAGGATATAGCTATTAATAAGCCCCTCAAGAAGGCCTTATAAGTATCCCACACTGTTTGGATTAAAGCAGAGTTAAGGTTAATGTCAAAGAACTCTTTAGTTTCAGTTTTTAATTTTTCAATTATAGTACCTTCTAATAATAGTGCTCGATTGATAGTCCACCTCCGCGGTGGTTGAGCATCCTGCATAGCTAGTTTTAAGATAACTGCAGAATGATCTGACATATGTTCAGGAACATGGCTGATTTGAATAGTATTTTTACTTGCTGCAGCACCCACTAAAAATAAATGTCCACATTTCTTATTCTGGAACGTACATTTTCCACCGTTTGTTTTAGACTTATCGGCCATCTCCCTCCAAATATCTGTTAGCCCTACAGCTGACATTAGTTGTCTTAAAGCCATTCTCATTTTTTGTGTGTTAAATGCTACTCTGCGTGAGGTAGAATCTTGACTCGGATCTAGGACCAAATTAAAATCGACCCCTAGTACCATGAAGTCATTGACTTCAGTTAGATGGAGAAGTAAAGTATATAGGGGAGCCGGGTCATCCAAGTTTGGACCATAATAACTTACAAAAGTCGTCTACACCTCACTGATTTTTAATTTAGCAATTGCCCACCTCCCCAGCGGATCAACTATACATTCACCCAGCCTTGCTGACCCATTTTTTTAATTAGAATGGCTACTCCCTTTGATGTACAGGATTGAGTCGTACAAATAGAATGTTCAATACATTTCTGTTGGTTTTAAATACCATAGTCCATTCCTCTTTAAGTAAGTGAGATTCTTGGACAAGGACAATCTTGCATTCTGATAATCTTAGTAGAGCTTGCATGGGTTAGTTTCAGCTCAGCATGTGCGTTAGTGCGTTACTTTAAAGCGGCCATTTTAGAAGCTACTGCGCAGCTGCAAAGTTTTACCCCAAGCGACAGAAAACGTCATACTACGTAGATGTAGTAGACGCATGCGCAGAAGAATTCCTGCATTTTAGCGGCCATTTTAGGACACTCGGATTACTTATTAGTGAAGCACATAGGAAAGCGTCCCCTAGATACAATATGTTGAAGAGCTGGATGGAAATTCTGCATTAGATCTGACATATCCCATATCACTCAAGAAAAGCAGTGGGAGTTGGGGGAAATCAATGCAAGAACTGAAAAATGTGGGTGCCACGGCAAACCTACGTTTCCCCGCTTCACTTAAAGTAATGTGGAATAACAAAATGTTTAACTTCAAAGATCCAGAAGAAGATAATGTCCTGATAAATCAGATAAAGACTTCATCCAAATAAGAGTTGTTGAAATAAAAGCCGGGTCAGAGATAGAGCCTGAAAATTAGAGGAGTTCCTCTAATAGTAGAAAGGGAGGATTCCCCAAGGGGTGGGGGGAGGGTTGGTTACTAGAAATGTAATTAAAAAAAATTGGGAAACACTGGGTGGGGGTGCATGTGGGAGAAAAACATAAAAAATGTCCTCATTCAACAAGGTTAATTTAAAAAAGCTCTGGTCTTTTTTCTTACATTTTTGTAATAATGGTAATCATTTAATACTATATGCCTAAAAAAACAGAGTAAAGGACCTGGAAATCATGTTGTGGAATGTAAATCGATTAGGATTCTCTCTAGAAGAAAAAGGGTATCAGAATATCTAAGATTATCAGAATGCAAGATTGTCCTTGTCCAAGAATCTCACTTACTTAAAGAGGAATGGACTATGGTATTTAAAACCAACAAAAATGTATTGAACATTCTATTTGTACGACTCAATCCTGTACATCAAAGGGAGTAGCCATTCTAATTAAAAAAATGGGTCAGCAAGGCTGGGTGAATGTATAGTTGATCCGCTGGGGAGGTGGGCAATTGCTAAATTAAAAATCAGTGAGGTGTAGACGACTTTTGTAAGTTATTATGGTCCAAACTTGGATGACCCGGCTCCCCTATATACTTTACTTCTCCATCTAACTGAAGTCAATGACTTCATGGTACTAGGGGTCGATTTTAATTTGGTCCTAGATCCGAGTCAAGATTCTACCTCACGCAGAGTAGCATTTAACACACAAAAAATGAGAATGGCTTTAAGACAACTAATGTCAGCTGTAGGGCTAACAGATATTTGGAGGGAGATGGCCGATAAGTCTAAAACAAACGGTGGAAAATATACGTTCCAGAATAAGAAATGTGGACATTTATTTTTAGTGGGTGCTGCAGCAAGTAAAAATACTATTCAAATCAGCCATGTTCCTGAACATATGTCAGATCATTCTGCAGTTATCTTAAAACTAGCTATGCAGGATGCTCAACCACCGCGGAGGTGGACTATCAATCGAGCACTATTATTAGAAGGTACTATAATTGAAAAATTAAAAACTGAAACTAAAGAGTTCTTTGACATTAACCTTAACTCTGCTTTAATCCAAACAGTGTGGGATACTTATAAGGCCTTCTTGAGGGGCTTATTAATAGCTATATCCTGCTCACAGGCTAAGAAAATACAAGAGGAGACCAAAAAGTTAGAGAATGAGATATATAGATTACATGAAAGCCTTGAAAGGGAACAGGGGAATTCAAATAGTTTAAGAAGTTTAGCAACTGCAAAACATAAGCTTGCTGATTAATTAGAAACCACAATTAAAAAAAAGTGGGATGCTAGTAAACTAGCTCATCATGAATACGGGGAGGGGTGTAGCAAGCTTCTCGCTTGGAAAACAAAAACTGACCACACAAGAAACTGGATAAAGGATCTCCGATGTTTAGACACTGGCAATATAATTACAGATGATGCCGAAATCGAGAAAGCCTTTGTCCAGTTTTTCAAAAACTTATATACAGAGGACAAGATAACTTATGAAAATCTCATGGATGAATTTCTATCAGAGGTGGCTCTCCCTTCGATTCAACAAAATGAAAAAGAACAAATAAATTACACTATAGACATAGAAGAAATAACTCAGGCTATTAGATCTTTAAAAAAGGGAAAAGCAGCAGGACCCGACTCTATCCCCAATGAGATTTACAGCATATTAAAAGAGGAATTGGCACCCATCCTTCTGCAATTATTTAATTCTTCCTTTATAGAAGGTCATACCCCCCTGTTTCATGGGAAGAGGCAACCATTACAATTATTTTAAAACCAAATAAAAATCCACGAATCTGCGAGTCCTATAGGCCTATTTCTCTTTTAAACTGCGATCACAAGATCTATACACAGATTATTACCAAACGTTTGGATAAAGTGATGGGCCCGCTAATACACCCAGATCAAAAAGGGTTTATGAAAGGGAGGCAGCTCAGTGAAGTAACACAAGATCTCATTGGAGCTATACACATGGCCCAGACGAATAAGATCCCTTTAGCAGTAATGACATTCGATGCTGCCAAAGCTTTTGATCGGGTGAATTGGTCATTCCTGTTCAAAGTTATACAACGTTTTGATCTGGGTGAAACATGTTTGACAGCAATTAAAGCCATCTATAAAAATCCCTCAGCAAAAAATCTGGTTAATGGGAAACTAACCAGATTCATACAAATTGGAAGAGGGACTAGTCAAGGCTGTCCCCTTTTCCCGTTACTTTTTAATATTTACATCGAACCACTGGCCTATAAATTAAGAGCCTGCCAGAATATTATTCCCTATCGAGGGGAGAAAAAAATCGGGCTGTATGCTGATGACCTTATCATTTTTACTGGTAATTTAGAAATCTGGTCAGAAATAGAGAATTTGGGAAAGGTCTCAGGATACCTTCTTAATCAACAAAAAACAGAATTAATGAAATGGAACACGAATTTTGGGAGTATTTATACAAAAAAAGGAATAAGATAGCTGGGGATCCAGATAGTCCAAAACATCGACAAAATAGCACAAGTAAACACTGAAAAAGTGACAAAGAAAGTAAGCTCTCAATTACAATCTGTCCCTTTCCTTTTTGGGTAAATCTAATTTACCAAAAATGACAATTCTACCAAAATATACGTTTTTGTTTAACACCATCCCTTTAGAGCAGAGGTCTTCAAACTTTTGGATGCCGAGACCCCCCTGTCAACATTTTGAGGCGTAAGGACCCCCTCTTGACAAAAATGTCTAAACCTGTTGACTAAATTGCGTGAGATGAAAATGTATATAAGGTTATGTGATGCCGCGTATTTTGGGATAGCATTGCTTCATTATTTTGATATTTGTTACACACAGTAACGCTGAGGAAAGATTTCACCCAATCAGTACCCATTTATAACCAAAATACAGCAATTATCATCAGAAAGATTTCAAGTCAACGTTTGTGAAGGGCCTTCCACTCTGCAGCAATACGTGCTGCCACATTAGAAGCTCACCTGGCCCTGACCGGAAGAAGCAGGGGTCCCTTAAAACCCTGGCGGTTTTGTGTAGAGTTAAGCCTTTTACCCATGCAGCTTTCCTCTCACCCCCTCCCTTCCATCCCTCTCTCCTCTCCTAACCCCGGATCCCTCTCTCACTTTGCAGGTCATTTTCTTTCACCCCTTTTTACAACTTCTGAACTCTCCCCATTCAACCTCTCACATCACCTTTAATCACCTCTTGCCATTCTGTCCTTTCACTGCCCTCATCTCTAACAGTCTCTCACATTTATCTCATGGCCTCTCTGGCCCTGTCACCTCCCGTGCCCCTCAGCACTTCTCATTCACCTCGTCTCTTCATTCAAATTTTTGTCTATTTGTATCTTACACCTCTCCAGTCCCCCCATTCCTCTTTCACATCTCCCCTTTGTTCTAACAGAAGCCCTCACCTTTGGATCACACTCACTTCTTGCGTGTCCACACTTCTCTTCGGCAATTCACATTTCTCCTCATCCCTGACCTCTTCAATCAAATTCTCTCACTCCCTTGCTGTCCTCTCTCATTTTGGGTGCGGATGCAAGTTCAGAATGGGATGAATGAATGTATGATTACTGATGGGCTTGTTTGAGTGAGTTGCATATTGAGTAGTGAGGGGGACAGGTGAGTGAAGTGTCACATGAGTGCAGGATGAGTAGTGTGCTCGTGTGACTGCAGGTTGAGGTATAGTGTGAGCAGGACAAGTGCATTTTGAGAGCAGAGTGATCACTGTGAGTGCAGGGTGAGCGGGTGAATGGTGCAAGTGCATGGTGATCAGTGTGAGTGCATTGTGATCGCTGTGAGTGCAGGGTGAGCGTGACAATGAAGGGCGAGAATGAGGAATGAGTTGTCTGAATGCAGGGTGCATTCCCAGACCCATGAAGTAACTCAGCATGTTATTGACGGGGCGTAGACTTTAAGATCTAAGTTAAACTATTGCGGCATTAATCGGGGATCGAGGGTGAAGGAAATAAATAATGTGCTGATCCTGCAACAATCTTCCAGTCCTATGGTTAGGGTTGCCAGCAGATTATTTTGGTGGCACAGTCGGTGCAAAAAAAAAACCAGTCACCTAAAGCGGTATTTTCAGCGCTTATCTCTGCATACTTCCCAGGGCCGGCTTTAGTGCTGGTGGTGCCCTGTGCGACCATGTTTGTTGGTGCCCCCCACAATGACCACCCCCACCACGGATTCTCTCACTAGCACCCTTTAACAGTGACCAAGTCTCCATAACCCCACACTCTCAGATGCATTGAATTAGTTATATAGTGCCACTCATACCAGTGTAGTGTGTCCGAGCACTTTGCATCACACACACATTACACAGAGACAATCAATCATAAGTGTGTAAATCAGTGTATAGGAAATGTTACATAAGCCAAAGGACTAAAAGTATAGGAGTCACATGTCATCCATACTGGTAGGCAGTATAGTTCAAGAGTGCTTGGTGTGGAGAAGCACAAACTCAGAGTCGAAAAAGAAACAGCATAGTTGGGAGTTTCCTTTAATAATAAGAATTGATTTCTAGCCAAATTAACCCTTTTTGCAACATTAATCAATGGTCTATTAAGGTATTCTTTGTAGTGTGCATGCTGTTCTAGGATGAAAGTTAATAGCTCACTATTCTCTATTAGGACTTTAAGTTATAAATTGCAAGTAACAAAAGGATGTCTCTTTTGAAAGCAGTAACCTGCTGATCTCTTCACATCATACGCACTCTGTAATCTACTTGGTACACGTTCTTTGCAGCAGGCATATTAACCCTCTGCACTAACATCACCCAAGTCCAAACCTCAACTATACAACATTCTGATCTCTCTCCAGGAAGATAATTAATCACACGAGTTATCTTGACATTTATGTGAGGCCTGGTAATTGCCGGGGAAAGAAACGCTGCAGCAGGTGCTTCAAAAGCACAATAAACTTTCACTCACGGCGCCCCCAGGAAGCCAACTTTGTATTCCTTTCCATGAAATGCATTCTCACACTACGGCAGTGAATGTAAAATCCAAATGTAAGGAATAGGCACAGTGGGGACCCAGGGGGTACTGGAACCAGCAAAAAAACCTAAGCCTCTGTAAGCAGTTTACAAAGGCATGTTAAATGGTCTTTAAAGACCTGTGAAAAAACAAGGGGGTGCCGGAGATAGGAATCCAGACACTGCCCAGCTGAGCCCCCAGCAGCTCAAGTTTCACTGCAGCAGCCCGGGCTGAGACACAGGACGGGGGAAGGGGGGGGGGGGGGGGCTGAAGCCCTTGGGCCTGGGCAGAAGTGTGACTGGGAAGGCGCGACCCCCTTTGCATCACTCCACGGCCCCCCTGGGGGTCGCGCCCCACAGTTTGAAGACCCCTGCTTTAGAGTTTCCAAACATTTGGTTTAAGAAGGTGCAAGGGCTCTTTTCAAGCTTCATATGGGGAAATAAAAGCCCAAGAATAGCTTTAAAAAAACTCAGAAAGAGAAAAGAATATGGAGGAATCGCAACCCCTGCTCTGTATCTGTATATGTGTGCTTTCCAGCTAAAAGACTTCGGCAATTAATGATGGAAAGTTCTATGTTCTCTCCTCTTTATAAAGCTCTAACAACTAATTTTACCCAACAAGCTGGGTGTTTCCTTTTAAAATGTGGTCACCTACATTTTTTTAAAAAGGTAAAATTGAAGATTCTATTATCTGCAGTTAAGCTTTGGTCCCAGGTGAGACACCTTTTAAAAATCCCTTACTACAATGATATCACCCCAATTTGGGATTCTCCAGGGATGCCATTGTGCTTAGAAGATGCCCTAGCAGCCCCTTTGAGGAATTGCGGGATCACTACTTGGGGGCAACTCCTATTTGAGGCGGAACTTATCTCTTGGCCTCATTTATTACCAGGTTTCAAAATTTAAATACTATCAGCTGCTAAGCTGGACAAAATCTTCTGGAAAAGAGCTAAAAGGGAACTTAAACTTGGTACTAAAGATATACTCTCAGCAAACAATAAAAAAAGAAGTGGCAGAGAGGTATTAGTTACTTTTCAAAATGGGGAAGAGGAGCAGGCCTCATTCATGGAGATATGGAGGAAGGACCTGCCGGATGAAGACCTTGAAAATATTGGGCAAGTATCTATGTCTTCTCTATGGTCTGGTATAAATGCTGTACTTTTAAAAAAGAACCACCTTTTTACAGATCACAAGGCCTATTGTCCTAAATGAGGAGAAGACAGAGCAAACCAGGTCCACATGTTCTGGAGTTGCCCGGTAATACATTCTTATTGGAATAATGTGGATAAGACTGTATCAGATATTATGGGCTTGGATATAAACTTGACAACTATGTTGGTAATCTTTGGGCTACCTCCAAGGGAGATTGATTGATGGGTATTAACATTAACAAAAAGCCATAAAGCCATGTTTTTTACGTTGATACTATTAGCTCATAGGGAGCTTTGCATTAAATGGATCTTGCCCTGCCCCCCCCCCCCCCACAGAAGAAGAATGGATTCACTCCATTCAGAGGGTATCCTCTTTAGATCAATCTGGTAAATGTATTAAAAAAACAAAATATTGGGAAATATAGGATAAATGGGTGGAGGCAGGTGCTAGTCATATATAAAGTTTTATGTAACGGGCTTCGTCTCTCTCTCTTTTCTAACTCTGACAGGAGGAATACAAAAATTCCATGGTATTATTTTTTATTTTAGTGTTATTATTATGATTTCTGGGTCCAATTATTAACAATATGCTATAGACAGAGTCCTCAGATGGGATTGTCTCTTTCTTCTGCAAAGAGGAAACACAACAGTCTATCAATAATTCAAGATTAAGGTTGAAGCCTATATGAGTAGTCGAAGGTGCGGTTCTGGAGATACGTGGTATCCCTCTCTCCTTTGGGGGAGTGACCAGGCCAGTTAAAAATCTAACTTTAAATACTTAGAAGGCCAGAGTAACCTTTTCTTGATTCTGGAGCATATTTTGGTTGAATGAGGACTATTAAAAAAAAAGAAAAGCTGCGCAAGCATTGGCTGAGTGAGCGAGCAGAGTAAAAGTTTATTGGTCCGTAGACTAAAAAAAACTTGCTGGTCTTGCAGAATTATTAGAATTAAAGCAAGTGTTTGATTGGTCATCAAAATAGAGATCCAGAGAATAATAATAATAGATAGAAGAGATTACATGTACGATCCAACATTAACAGGGACTAGACCAGATAGAAGACTTGTAGGGTTTGCTTACGAGCAGTGCCTTAATAAGCACAAGCAAGCCATGTACGGAGAAAAGAGAAAAATGACATTTATGCAAAGGTTTAAAAATTATTTCAAACAGGACAAACCCATTAGGAGCAGAGAGGGGATTCCCATTCCTCCTCCAAATACGCCTGCATCATACATTATGGTGGAAAGAGGCTATCATACTTGTGTATGGTTAGAAAATTGGGTAGAATATACAAAGGATGATGGTATATTAGCATTTCCTGAGTACGGAAGTTTTAATGGAAGAATATTGTACAATTTAAGAACACGAATGAATGAATTAGAACCCAGACCTAGATTGACTCAATATGAAGCTTCAGAAGAATGGGAAATGGAAGCATTTGAACGGGACAGACCCCGAAGCAACAGGACTCTAAGCAAATATTACCCCAAATTTTCCAGAGAGACTAGATAGTCAAATGAAACAATGGAGACAGGCCATGGTGGCAGAAGGTTTATATCCTGTATTAACATCAGAAGTGCAGATGGGAGGTAAATGTACAGAGAAGACAAAGCACTTAACCATGATAGATAGCGGAGAAACAGAAGAAGGGTATTTAGAGGACGTATTGATGAAAAGTCCTTATAATGATGGATTCAATAGAATGACCCCTAGTGCCCCGATGATGGGGACACCATTGGTTCCACAGATAGTACATGAGACCACAGAGAGGGTACTTCAAGAAAAGAAAAGCTCAGCTAAACGCAAATCCTGAAGCATTGACCATACCAGTTACAATAGGTCTGGTAGTTCCATCCTATGGAGAAAAATAAAATTGTCCTAAAGTTCCTGTAATGCCTACTCCAAACATAGAACCTAGAAAAGAAAAAGTAATAATAGATGATCAAGCCAGCCACTTCCCAGCCCAAGGGGGCGGCTGCTGCGCAACATTGGTGGCTCTGTGGCTGATATGCTGCTCTGGCTAGACAATTCACTGTCAGTGCCACCAATGCCAACATCCCCAAGGATCTGATTTGTCTGCAGTGTTTCTACTGCAGCTGTAATTTTTTCTAGGCCACGTGCTACGTCGCCACTGTAGTAGCCCATCTCCACTTGTAGGCCAAGTGTGCGCTGGCTTTGTCTATTAGTTGCCTGGTCAGCCTATTGATTGCACTAGTGAGATTGTCCATTTTATGTCTCCTGCTGCTCTCAATGCGCCTCTGATTTTCTCTCTCTGCAGACCACTCCTTGGCCAAGTCTGCCACAGTGCTGGTGAGGACATCCAGTTTGGCTTAAATTCTGGCCTGATTTTGTGCGAGTTTGGTGGTGACCATGCGGAAGCCCTGGGACATTCTGATGTTTCTCTGTCTTTGTATCTGATTGTGCACTCGCTGTATTTGCAGCATTTCCCGGTCCATGGAATCAGACATGGCCTGACTGACTGACCCAGTGATGGACAGACCTTGAGATCGACGCTGGGACTATTGGGTTCACCGTGAGAGAGGCACATGGGTGGATGGAGGACCTGGTGGTGTGATGTCCTGCTGCGCTGCAGAGATGACAATTGTTGTTGACACTGTAGTGGTTGCAGCTACAGTGGATGGGACGTCAGTGGACCTGTCTCCACTCATTTCCCGAACGTCCTGCCCTTCCTCCATGTGCTCTGGCTCGTGGCCCAATTAGTGTCCTCTGCTTCCAATGGTGTGTCTATGTGACAAAAGAGATGACAGTACATAATAAAAGATGTGTTTCACTGTTTCAGTGGTTTTACAATGTTTATCAGCTCAATGAATTCCCTCACTACACTTGTTTTGTCACAGACTACATCTCCCATGATGCAACACTAGTGTTGTTTGTTGTTTGTAAATGGATGTTTGCTTGTGTTTAATTAGTATGCATGCACAGTTCAGGCGTTAGTGGGTATTCACACGTCACATGCACAGTTTTCACTTACCAGGATTTATGGATGGCTGGAATGTATCAAGGCTCCCAAAGCCTGCTACACCTGCCCTCTCCTGGGTGACTTTCACCATTGCTTCAGCTGGTGTTGGGTCTGCCTCCGGTCTGTTTTACTGCCTCCAGCAATGCTGCCATTGCCCTGGAGCGAAGGTCATACCATCTTTTCTTGATTTCATCTATTGAGCGGTGTGCTACTCCCAGGGCTGCATGCTGTGCCAGATCTTCCTCTTCTCGCTGTCACCCAGATGAGGTGAAGCACTGCCAAACAATTAATCATGATGGTTACAGCATTCTTCAGTGATAATGTCCAGCTCTTTACCTTCAAACTTCAGCTTTCGCTGCCTCTGCTTGCTTCCCTTATTGCTCTCCTTGCTGCTCATGTTCTCTCTCTCAGTGGTGTCTCACTGTGCTGCTGCACCTGCACATGTGCTTGGTTATGTTCAGGAGTTAATTTGGGCACCACTTCTTGTTTTGGGGGCCCTTCACCACAAACAGGAAGTGATTTTTTTGTAATACAATGTAGCTATTTGCAAGTGCTTTATTGCTATTTTCACGCACACCCTCAAATAGCGCATGCAAAAACGCTGTTTCTCTGGGTCTTGCAATTTTCAAAACAATTGCGACTTGCTAATAGCGAATGGGCCAAATAGGGTTGCGAGTGAATACCGACTCGCAATCTCATTGACTATGGTGTTAGTAGGTAGCGAATAGTGACTCACTATTAGCGGCTAACTATTTTTTACTAATAGCGAGTCGCTATTTTACCAGGTCATATATCTTGTCCTTGGTTTTTAAGGTATATTATTTTTTGTGTTGCAAACATTCAAGCCAGCCTGGCTGATGAGTGGTGATATTCCCTGAAACTAGTCCAAGGATGCTAGTTTCCGGTCCAGGGAGGACCCGGCTTGACAGTTCGGGCTGGGGTCAATGTATAATTTATTCAGCAATCCACCCATCATTTGTTTGCGAGCCATTTTAAAGGCAACATGGCTTTGCAGAATGTCTTTAAAAGTGAATGCTGTGCAAACTCAACTTTGGTGGTATGGACACTTTAAAACTATGGATCTACCTTATTTGTATGTATTAGGCACCCCTCAGGTCGCCCCTCAGTGTCCCAGTGGTGGGGGGCCTTGTAACTAAAGGCAGGGACCTTATAAAATATGCTTTCTATGCCCTGGTGAGGAAATTGGGCCCATTATATTGTCCCCCATTGTAGATACTTAGCTCAACAGGCTAACATTGCAATATGTTATTTAGGATTAACTATTGCCAGGAAAGGAGTAAATATCATTCAAGGACTTACAAGATTGGTACTGATAAAGTCAACAACTTGCCACTGTTGGATTTATCATAACTAGTACTGAAGAGAAGTTATAGACCTTTCTTTTCTGTAATCCAGAATCCAGCCTTCTAGTGGTCCCAGCCTTAACTGGCTTAGCCTGGCTGCTTTGATTATGTGATGAGTGGGCTGGCTGAAAACAGAGGTTGTCTGATGGAGAGAGCTCTGAAGCTGAGGTAGGATGGGTCCTACCTGGGGGCTGTGTAAATCAAACTGAGCTCAAAGAGAGAGCAGATAAGTAAGGAATGCCAGGAGCACCTATCCCCACATCCTGTGCCCCAGCACGATGGCAGGTTTAGGGCAGAAATTTGCAGAGGTCGGACGGAGACCTAATAGAAATGAGACACACTGTGGGTTGGTTAGCTAGCTCTTACTCCTCTGGAGAGAAATCATCCATGTTGGATTTTGAAAGTGCAGTGCTTTGTGAGACTGGAAGATACCAAACTTTGGAGGAAGTTGTCACTTGTTTGGGTGGCACCCAGTATCTCATTGGAAAGAGGTGCCCCCCCTGCTTGTCGTTCCAAAACACTGAATAAATATGTGAGATCTGCATAGTTTCTTAAATCTGCTGCATAAAACTACAAGGAAAAGAAGGACTGCCCTTCTGGAATACAGATTTTTACCCCTAGGCTTGCACTCTGAATGACTTCCCCTGCTGCACAATCTGGTACTACATCCCTGTGGACTGTGCCTTGCTTCAAGAAGGATTGAGGAGTGGACTCACTGCAAGCTACAGGTTAACAGAGCCCACCTGCATCATCTCCTCCAAGAGACCCTACCCTGGAGTCCGTCCAGTGGACTTTTAAGGCATTGGCCAGCTGCATTGTGAGAATTGTTGTACAGACATCCCAAGGACCATCTGGGAGATTCCAGACCTTTGGATTGGTGATTAGGCACTTTGAACCTGCAAGGAAACTGTCAGAAAGCAACATCTGAACTTTGGAAAAACTTTTGTGAAAAAGCTCCATGAGGTGACCGACCCAACCTCAAGAGTCAAGCCGACTACCTTCAACTGCAACCCGTCCAGGACTGCAGGTTCATCTCACTGAAGGATTCGAAGCCCAAGGCTTGCAGGATCTGACCAGGCCTCACTAAAAGTCAAGCTGCCGAACCCTCTCCAAATCCAGACTGCTGTGGAGGGTCAAGGGACGTCGGTAGAAAAAGCTTCAGAAAAGTTTCAAAGTGGGAAGGTAAAAGTTTGACTGGGGCCTCCTGCTTAGAGTATCCGACCAGGGCTCCATCGCAGTTGCCTCAAACTTAGACTTTGTCTCGGTCTAGCTCAAACAGATGCTCCAGAGTGGTTCTTTAGTTTTTATAGCACTACAAGGTGGTTAATCTTTAAAAAGTCATGTATCTGTTTCCCTAAATTGAATTTTTGTCATTTGGGTGTCTATGTGTTTACAAAAATATGTCCAATCATAATAACTTGGTGTGAGATTTTTATTGGATGTTGTGTCTTACTTATTTGATGTATTGGTGTTAGACTCCTATCTCCTAAGTTAGACCTGAATGCTCATAGTCTGCTACCAAGGGCTGAGCAAGGGGATAACTTACTGTGACCTTTACTGGACACAATACCATGTTAGTTGCATTATTATTAGTGGTAAGTGCATACTTACCCCTACCAATAACAAGCTTTGCTACACTTATGTTATGCTACTTGATTTTGTTTACCTCCGACAGATGAAATAATTTAATATTGTCACTGAGATTCCAACAAGTGAGATACAGGAACACAAAGATATCACATAATTCACTAGGCTACCTTAACGTGTTTGACTGACAGCCTTGATGTGGCATGCATCATTTAGGAATACATGTCCAAAACAGGTCACGGCAGCCTCATTGTCAGGGCTATAATTAAAAATCTGTAAATGATTGTGTGTCTGAGTTTTTGTGTATGTATATGTGTGAATGCGTGTGTGTGAGAGCTGAAGAGCTATAGAGGAATTCCAGGCTATCTGGTATGGAGGTCAGAGATACAAATTTGTGGGTGTTCAATTTAGAGTTTGATAGGTCTGAAGATTGGTTGCTGAAAGTTAGCACCCACATATATGCAGTACCCTAACCTAGGGATCTCCCTATCAGATGATGTCAAGATTGCTAATATAATTCATTTCTGTTGAACAGTGTGATAAAGTGCATATTTTAGTGTGCAGGCCGAGCATTAAAAATTCTTTTGACAGGAGAGAAGCCCTATGTTTAAATATTGTCAGTCACCCCTAAGTTGTCCTTTTAGCCCACGATGTAGGTTGCCTCTTATATATGAAACCTGTAAGATTTTTTTTTTTGTCGTAATTTTTTATTAGGAAATTGAAAAGCAAGTAAATTCATAACAATGTATACTACAACATAGTAAACATAGTAAATCCAAACATAGAATTAATAATGAAAAAAAAAGAGTGTAGACCATAATATGGTAAAAGATCCTGACTCCAAATGATTATAATAATAGAAGAAATTAGCCAAAGTAAACTATGGAACAATCGATTATATTTAAAGTCACTAAATAATTCTAAGTATAAAATATATAATATATAAGATGATATGATGTATATTGGGAATGATGGATAGATAGATAGATAGATAGATAGATAGATAGATAGATAGAGAGATAGATAGATAGATAGATAGATAGATAGATAGATAGATAGATAGATAGATAGATAGATAGATAGATAGATAGATAGATAGATAGATAGATAGATAGATAGATAGATAGATAGATAGATAAATAATTTAGAATATAAGTGAACAAATAAGAAAGCCAACCAAATCATATCCTTACCCGGAAAGGAAAGGGAAGGAAAATAAAGAAAGAAGAAAATACAAGATACAAGAGTCTTGAAGAAAAGAAGCCCATACTTGTGGAAAACTTTCTTCTTTATCCTGTTTTTATATTCCACTCTCACATGATGCTGTTCGAATCATCGCAACCATCCAATTCTCCTTGGAGGGGGGAGTTAGGTGATTGCCATAGTCTTAAAATACAAATTTTGGCTGCAGATAGTGCAGTATGTATAAGTCGGCATTGAGGACGTGTGATATTAGGTAAACTTGTAAGATCATGTAAAAAAATAGTAGATGTAGTAAGGGGGAGTCATAGAGGAATAGTTTCCTTTAGTGTATCTCCCAATTGTGTCCAGAAATATTGTATAGAGCGACATTTACAAAGTATATGGCGAAAGTCACAATTAACTACGGAACACTTAGAGTGTGGTAATAATCCTGCTTGCTGCAATGGTGTCCAGTACCAGTCATGCAAAGTTTTAAAATGACAACATTTCAAGCGTTCTTCACGAGAACCCTTATCTAAGGCTTCCAGTATGTCCGGCCAGACATCTTCATCTATAGTAATATGTAGACGTTCTTGCCATTTCTCACGATGAATGTTAAGTACTGGTTGAGAATATAGATGATTAATTAGGGTAGAATATAATCGTGCCACTACTCCCTTATGCCGACCCAAAACGTGAAGATAATCCAATATTGGTGATGATTTTAATGTCCAAGGCGGAGGACCAAGACATCTCCTCAGGCAGTGCTGTAATTGTAGATGTTGTGGAATCGAGTGTAAAGGAAGGTACATTTCTTCATGAAGAAGATCAAAGGATTTCAGATCACCATTTATTATAATCTGGTCTGATGTCTAAATTCCTCTCAAACTCTAATCAGTCCAGTGAAGTGCATGGCTATTAATTTGAATACTTGTATTCTCCCATATTGGCGCTTTAGAGTGTAAACGATGTGCAACTCCTAAAAGACGATTTGATCGTTGCCATGCTTGATATGTAGCATAAAGCACAGGATATGAAGGAAAAGTCTGAGGCTTCCGAGTGCTGTATAGTAAGTTAAGACAATCATTACAATCAAGGATTAAGTGTTCTGTTGTGACCCATTGTGGAGGATCTGTCACACCAGGTAGTAGGTAAGCCAATTGTGAGAGATGTAAGGCTAAGGAGTAATGTTCTAATGATGGCAAACCTTAACCACCATGGTAGCGACGAGCCACTGATTTGGCAGCATTTAAATGAGGATGCATAGTTCCCCATATAAAGGTCCATATATAGGAATCTATACAACAAAGTGTAGACAAATGTATGACAATCAGGAGGATGCCTAGTACATAAGTAAAGCGAGGTAGAGAAACCATCCTTACCGCTTGTACTCTTCCCCACATGGAGAAACCCAAAAGGGACTGTTCGGCAAAGCCAGTTTCCATTCGAACTATAAGAGGTGAGATGTCGTCTCATATCCATGGTGCGTACCTATCTTTTATTCCTTGCAAGTGTTTTCTTTTTTTTAAAATGTCTTCTCCAGATGGCACAGACGTTAATGTCAACACTGCTGTGGTTTTGCCATTTGTAACGTCTACGTGCTCACGTATCATTAGGCGGGATGTTCCGCACATGCGTAGTAATACTATTTAATGATCAATCTCATAACTACGAGGTTCTGCAGCAATGGAGGTACGCGGAGCCGTTAGAAGGACCCATTTGAAAATATAGGTGAGTAATCAGCCAGGGACCTGGTTAGGAGTAATCACTCTCTATTTTTCAAGTATTAGCGGGTGTGGGGCCGGTTGAGTCTATGTGTGGTGAAGGAACCACGGGAATATATGTTCTTTTCCCATACTCTGGCATAT
Source organism: Triturus cristatus (assembly GCF_964204655.1). NCBI lineage: Eukaryota > Metazoa > Chordata > Amphibia > Caudata > Salamandridae > Triturus > Triturus cristatus. Next base: position 166,067,458 of record NC_140585.1, read on the forward strand.
AGTAATATGTTTCCTGTATGAGATACAGGGAAGTCCAATCGCCGTGTGCAATATACAAATTTGCCTCTAACACGAGGGTAGCTTTGCAAGTTGATCTTTGATCATTGTTTTTTAGCTTGCGTGCCCGCCGGTGACTGCATAGCATGCATCATTGATTCTCGTTAGCTTTTAAATTATAGGCCTCATTTGTATATGATATGTGTCACCACCCATGAGGGTATATATTTACATGCCATTACCATCTTTTTCATCGACTATCTGGTCCTTAGGAATTGTTATTGGAGGCTATCCCAACTGAGTATCTTGGATCACATTGTGTTAATACCTTTCCCTTTGGCTGACAACTTTTCTCATTAAGAGACCAGAAAATATACAGAAGTAGACCCGGCAACACATGCACTCATGTGAGTATGAGAGCATAACGACCGAAACTACTATAGGTCAGCATAGCATAAGGAAATGATTTTTACAATTATATATAATTGTTCTTTAGAATATTCTTGATTATACTTCAGCTATCGTCCTGCACTGACGCTGAAGTTCACACGCACATTTTACTACGTGGTAAGGTTTTATCAATATGTTAGGATTTAGAAGAGACTGACCTCGCAGATGAGTCTATGGTAACATTACACCTGTCATTCTACTCACTATACGAAACAAAGTATACTGAAAGCCATCCATGAAAAAGACTCCGTTGTTCCAAGCTTCATTTCTACTTGCGCAGTATTTTTCGACTTGGAATTCATTACATAGGAAACTTGTAAGTCAAGCCCTGTCTTGCCCTATACTACACAGATAATAAGATGTGGTATTACACTATGGGAGCCTTGGAGGTACAGCATGCGTGTACCTTTAGTCAGCTACACTGATTTCTTCTTTTTTATTTTTTCTGCACAATATATTTTGTTTTCACTATTTTGAACCCTTCAAAGTAAGCATGAGAGGCTCCAAAAAGATATTAAAGCTCACACTAATGGGTGTGAAGTCTACACATCATATCAGCACGATCTTAGTGATGGGGTTCTAGTTTGTTCTCTTCTTTGGTGTTGACACTGCTGTACAACAAATTTGTCTGATCAAGTATATAATTTATACATGCTTTTTAATGTATGGGTTAACAAACACAATTATTCATTGCTCCTTAGGTTCCCCCTGTTCATTTGCCTGTGTGACACTGTACCCAATTTGGACAAGGTCCTGATGAAGGTGGTTCACGTGTAGTGTTAACCCACTGAAACGTGCATCGACTTCGTGTGTTCAGACCTTATTGTTTTTTGTCATCTTTGTGGAAAAGGTCTACAACTTTGTGTTTCCCTTTAAATCTAGATGTGTATGTGTGTCTTGTATAATTGTGAAGGAATGAATGAGTTGGCTAGAATATTGATTATTTAATTGGGGTTCAACAAACTAGCATTTATCTTTGCATGATAAATTGATACATTGTGGATATATTAAAAAAAGAAAAAAAGTTTTTTATCTTTTAAAAAAAATGGCATTTAATGCATCGGTAAAGCAAAGAAGAAGTTAATAAGAATAATAAATACAACTTCAAAAAGCAAAATGTGTTTCTATATGTTATAAATATTTGATGTTTTATATGTATTGATACCCATACTAGATTCAATCATTGCAAGAGAAATATAGGTCATAGGGGTTTTTTCTTGTTTCTTATTTGTTTGTTCAGGTCTCCTCTCACTCCCAGACCTTCTACGCCTTTTAGAGGGGGTCCCTTGCTCTTTGATTGTCTGACACCATCCCCTCCAGACCAGGATTAATAAAAGTTCCTAAATATTTTTATTGGGACGATTTCTAATGAACAGGATATCCATCAATTAAAGCTTTTGTAGTACCTAAAGAGAGTGGAAGGGCTTCACTTGTCTTCCAGTTCACCTCATAACCAGAAAGGGTTAAGAACTTGTCAATAGTCTCAAGTAAGGTTGGTAAAGTGTGAGAGAGATCCTTAAGAGTAAGAAGGATATATATTTGATACTCCTCCCTTTATAGGTATACCCTTGATCTGCGATGATGTCTGGGCTTACATAAGGCTTGCAGAGAAACCAGGATCTACAGGAGCGAAGATGTGTCTCTACTCTCCTCCAAGGTTTAGCCAAATAGTGCACTATTTCTCACTCTAGCAATGACTAAGACCTTATGGGAGAGAAGAGACAAGAAATGGACCATTAGGGACTGAAAGTACACGGGACAGGTATGTGCACAGGAAGCCTCCTCTATACTTTTCTGCCGGCTCTTCATAAATAGAAAATAATAAAGAAGAAAAGAAAATTAACAACCGTTAATTAAATAGTCACAGAAACTATATCTAGATCTAATTTAAATACTAATTAAATCATTAATGGTTTGTGTATGTACCACCACACACTCACATTTTTAGCTGAAACGTGTGACCTTAATGATTTAGGCTGGCTGCAGTAATAATGTATTTACTTCTACATTAAAATAGCAGTCTCTTCTGGTAACCGTCGAGTAATGAGTCTGAGCACTTCACTGCGTTAAAAACAATTATTTATGCATCCGTCTGCCAGTTAAACAAAAATATAGCTGTAAATGTCTAGAAGCCTGTACCACCGATAGGCAGGTGAAAGAACACATGTGACTTCTCAAACTGGATACTTGTATAGTATAGAAGGATCACTAACAAAGACGGAGCGGCAGGCCGCCTTGATCTACAGCGCTCCAAAACGCAGTAAACAGAGAACAGCTGCTCAGGGCTCTGGGGTTTTGTATAAACAAGGAGAGGCAGGAAGTCTCAGCATTCAGCGCGTTCATTTGTGAATAAATAGGATATTTGATTTAGGCAGGCCTGCGCGGTCCATGCTAATGAGCTGAGGCGGGGCTGGAAACCTTTCACGACAGTGCGGTAAAACTCTGCAAGGGAGGTGATTTAAGGGACTCCAGGCAATTCAACTTCGTGAGCTGATTTGATTTTAGAATAAGGTCAAATAAAAAAACACACGTGTGGTTTGCAGTGGTAGCACAAGATTAATCCTTTCCAAGATCAAAGAAACAGTTCCACACACGTCGCTCCTCCAAAGGCTTTTGCAGGGAGGCAGGAAGTTGGAATGACGAAATCCAAGTCAGGGGGCGTGGTCCAACACGTCAAATGAGTGAACCAAGCACTTTGTTAATGGAGAATCCCTCTTTTATCTCCAGCCAGTCACATGATAATAATATTCAGGTTTCGTTTTGTGGCAGCACACAAACATGGTAACCGGATTACTAAAAAGGGTGCATTGTGGGATTTGTGGTTGGAAGTGATTTTACCCAATTTAGAGCGTAGGAAGCTGGTTGTGTAACAGATGAATGGCGAATGAGTGATGCAAGAGGTTTAATCACTAATAAGAACAAAAGAGGGGATAGAGAACAGCCTTGAAGGATATCTCCTTGAATTGGAAAGGGATCAGAACGAAAACCTCCACAATTGACCTGAGCTATGTGGTTATCATATAGTAAACGGACGTTTGGAAATACACTGATCTCCCAGACCAAAACGTTTCATAGTGGCGAAAAGATAAGCCCAGTCAATATGGTCAAACGCTTTCTCTGCATCCAGAGAGAGGGGACCACATATTCTGCCATTTCCCTAGCAGACCATATGGTATGGGCTATTGTTCGGAGATGATTCCTAGAGGAACGGCCTGGCACAAAGCCAACCTGTGAGTGGTGTATAAGGGAAGGAATAACTTTGCGGAGTTGTGACACTAGAATACTTGCCAAGATTTTAACATCTGTATTTATTAGGGAAATAGGGTGATAACTGCACAGGCAAGCAGATCCTTGCCTGGTTTAGGGATAACCGTGATTAATGCTCTATTAGAAACAGGATCAATAGAGGATGTCTGAACAGCCTCATAAAAGGCAGAATGAAGAGTATCAATTGTCTCTTCCCCAGTCCATTTATAGTATTCCGCTGGGAATCCGTCTTCACCTGGGGGTTTGTGATAAAGGGAATTTGGAGATGGCTGTAGCTATTTCTTCCTTAGTAATGTCCCTACCAAGTAGATGTCTAGCCTCCTCTGTAAGACATGTGAGGTCAATATTCTTGAGATATGTGGTTATTTGATTTTCAGTTACAGGATGTTCAGGAGTATAAAGTTCTTTATCAAAGGATGCAAAAGTATTTGCTATTTCTTGTGGTTTATTGAGAATCTCACCGGATACTGTTCGTATTGCAGATATAGCCATGGAAGCTTCACGTTGTTTCAGTTGTGCAGAGAGTAATTGGCCTGCTTTCTCTCCTTTTTCGTAATGTCTACCTTTTAGTTGTTGAAGAGTATATTTCGCTTTGGAGGTATATAGATTATTAGGCACCATTTTAGCTAACTCCAGGTTTTTGTGATTGGCTACAGTAGGACGAGAGGTATATAGATGAGTAAGAGAAATTATTTGAGTCTCAAGTTCAGTATGGCCTAGGGATGATGACTTATTAGCTATGGCTGCATTTTTCATTAATTGTCCGCAAATGGTTGCTTTTGCGACCGCCCAAACAATTCCACAAGAGGTAATGATGATTTGTTATTGGTTAGGTATTCAGGGAGATGAAAATGTAGTTGGATTTTTCCCTGGGGTGAACGATATCTTTGAATGTTCATACGCCATGGCTTTCTACCTGGGGAGGTCAAACCTTTTTCCAAAGCGACAAGAACCGGAGAATGATCAGAAATAGCTGCTTCTAAAATATGGGATTCAGTACTGATTGCAACTACTGGATGGGAAATAAGAAAATAATCTATCCTACATTGTGTTCCTTGACAGAAGAAAGAAATGTATATTCTTGATCTGAGGGATGACAAAAGCGCCAATGATCTACTAAACCATGATCCTTTGTTATATTGCCCAGTAGAGCTCTATCACCAACATTACATCTGTCTAAGGGAACTGTTATGTCTAAGATTGGATCTCGTTCAAGATTCCAGTCACCACCAATGACGTAACTGGATGCTCCAATCTCCACAAGTAGGAGAATCAGGTTGAGAAAATAAGAGTGTTAGCACCTGTTGGGGCATATACTGAGCCAACACAGAGGATATTCTCTCCAATTTTTAACTTAGCAAAGATAAATCTGCCCTCTGGACCAGTCCAGGTTTTGATAGTTGTGATGGGTAGGGATTTTTGCAAAAGGGTGAACACTTCACATTTCCGTGGTTGATTTTTTTCAGATGGGGTTTGTGTTGTCAATTTACAATGGATAACTTTTCCTACCTATTTTCTCTGTAATTTAGATGACTAAAGAGCATGTAGATGAGTCTCATATAGAAGAGCAATATCAGCTCTTTTCTACCTGGACTGCCCTCTGGACCAGTCCAGGTTTTGATAGTTGTGATGGGAAGGGATTTGTGCCTAAGGGTGGACACTCCACATTTCCGTGGTTTATTTTTCTCAGATGGGGGTCGTGTTGTCAATCCACAATTTATAACGTTTCCTACCCTTTCTCTCTGTAATTTAGATGACTCAAGAGCATGTGATGAGTCTCTTGTAGGAGAGCAATATCAGTTCTTTTCTTTTTCAAATAAGAGGGTGCCTTCTTACATTTTATAAAGTGTGTAAGGTCATTAACATTCCACAATATTATGCCTAAAGATGATAGGAAGAAGATGTGGTTGTTGCCATATATGCAGCAGAGGGAATATAGAAGTTATATATTTTCTAAAAATAAAATAAAAACTGATGTCATGTCTAAGAGGTGTTAGGTTATAAAGTTATAAAGGTAATGAATATAAAAAAGGAAATAAAATATAGAAGGCTATAGAATAGGAAAGAATTAAGGAGAAAAGGGAGAAAGATAAAGAGGAAGAATAGATTCCGGGTAAGGAGAGAGGTAAAGGATGAATAATGTTCTAAAAAATTCAAGAAAGATAAGGGATTGTAAAGGAATCCCTAATATATTATGTAAAGAAGTAAATAAGAAAGAGGAATTGCAAATTGCAAGAATCAATTGATAAAAATGGAGAGGAAAAAACAATAGATGTACTTTGTAGGGCTAACACAGCTCTAGGGGGAAAGGGACTGTTTATTGCGGGTCTAAACCTTCAGGCAATTTGCGCTGGAGGAGCCCCATCCAGGGAAAAAGTCAGTGATAACTGATGTATCTATACAATAATATAAACAATATTTGAACAGTAGTGTAAGGTTCAGAATTAGAATTAGAAGAATGGAAGGAAAAGACTTGTTTGTTGAGTATAACGTTTTAGAGGAGATGAGGAGGTCAAATAGGAAATGGGTAAAAATGAATAAGAAGAAAGAGATCAATGTAATATGTGGTTGCCAAATATATGATATGACCAAATATGATCAAATACGTTTTGCATATGATAATAATGGTAGCAAGTAAAATATTAAATATAGATAAATGTCACAATTGAATATAATTATATCTGTATAAATAGAATGTAGAATTAGATAATATTATGGTTGAATATTAAGACAATTGAATAATGAACATGTATAAATAATGTCATATATACTGATTGAATAGAGGTAGAGATAGGAAGAATGTGTAAAAGGAATTGATAGAAAGGAAAAATAATAAGTGATAATATTTATAATTCATTATAGATTCATTTCAAATTCATAACAAGGCAAAAATGCGATTATGTATATATCTAATATCTAATATAATGTATATATATATCTAATATATATAATATAAAGTTTAACACAACCTAACAATGAGGAAATATATAGGCAAACAGGCTATGGAAGAAACTGTGGATATAGAAAGATGTGAATATATCGTATGTAGATTATAGTAAAGCAGATTTTCATAGAATAGCAGTAATAGTAATTAATATAAATTATTTTCTAAATATTTATTACAATGATTAAGTAAAGCCTAAGGGATAACATAGTATAAACAGATAGCATCAAAGTTAAATAGCAAAGAAATTAATTAAACATTAAATGTAAAATAGTCAATTAATCATCAACTAAATGCATATTGAGAGGAAAAATTATGAAGTATATAATGAATAACATTTAAGCAAAAATTCAAATATATTATCATATTCTTAATGTATATAACATGGTATAAATTGTAACAACATAAAGGATGTAACTCATTGGAATTTGTGCATTATAAGGATAGTCAAACTTTATCAAGTATACATGTTAAGAAAGGGAGTAGAGAGGGAGAGAATTTGGAAAAGGGAATAGAGTAAATAAAGTGAAATAGGGACATTATAAAGCAAGTAAAGCATAATAGAGTAAATACATAGTCAGGTACTCACCTAGTTGTTGCTCAGGAGGACCATAAGGTAATTTCCTACTACTACTAAAGCTACTGCTTGAAGGACTTGTGTTCGATCTCCCAGGGTGCGCACATCCCGATCTGGGTGTCTGGGTTCCACCAAAAGACATCTTAGAGATCAATGAAGGAGGTAGAGATTTAGGGTCAGGTATGGGCACAGCACGTTCTGAGGGATAAGGTTCCCTAAGAATTGTCGAAGATCTTCTGGATTAAAGAATTCTTTAGAGATGCCATATTTAGTGATTCATAGGCATGCAGACTTAAAAAGGCTATATTTTATGTCTAATAGACGCAAGCAAGGTCGAAAGGAGAGAAAGGGTTTGCGGCGATATTCGTTTCCATTGAAAAGTATGCTGCCACTCGGATCTCATGACCCTCAAATGTGTATGGATCATGGATACCAGCATCAGTAATTAATTGACAAGCCTGCTTGTGGTGTAGAAAGCAAACAATAAGTGTGCGTGGTAGTATGTTTTCCCCCCCTTTAAGCGGACCGACGTAATGTGCTCTCTGCATCTCCAATAGTGGATCAAAGATGAGACCTGTGGTCTTTGGAAGAGTTGCTTTAAAAAAGGATTTAGCATCTGGACCCTCTATTCTTTCTGGAAAACCAAAGAAGCGTAAATTTTCCCAACAACTTCTATCTTCCAAATCTATACTTTTGCTCCTAAGTAAAAGAAGTTCTTGATCTCGGTCCGGTATGTTGTTAAGATGATTCTCAACAGTGACAACTCATTCAGTAACACCTTCAAAATTTCTTTGGAATCCAGCAATATCTGCGTGTATGGATTTAGTTTCAGTTGTTAGGGCAAATATGGACGTCTCCATGCCCTCTAAGTGTTGTCCTACTGCAGATATTTCCTGGAATATGCGGTCCATAGTAGAGTCTGGTGCATCTGCCATAATAGGATAAGATGATTTTTGAGTTGAGGGAATGATATTCAAAACCTCTGACGTGGAGTCTCCCTGATTTAGAGCTTCAGAATAGAGGGGCTGTTTTATGGATTTACTATTCGTTTTACCAGAAGGCATTGTTTTTATTTTGATTCTTAATCAGGTAAGTAATTCTCTTAATTGAGGCCTTCAACAAACGGAGGAGAGATTGTTAGGTGCTCTAGAGACTTTGGAGAGAATCCAACTGTATTTATATGCTTTTTTAACTTCAGTATAGCTGTCCTTGCTGCCATATATTCATTTTATTGATGGATAGATCGTCTGTGAGGGTAGTTCTTGATGAAGCTACTAATGGTCTGTAATATTTAATGGCCTTAAACCTGATCTGATCTGATTAAAGCAAGGGATATGTGGAGGGCATTACACAGTGATTATTATTATTAATGCCTCTAAGCTGAAGTAGCACACTTCCTTCGCTTGACTGAATTAAACAGAAGGAAAGGTGAGTGTTATTCTGAAACTGCCCGTCCTCACCTGGTTATAAACATGAATTGACAATAATGAAGTATAAAAATAGCCTCAGATGCGTCTATTCTATAATATCAGTGCGGGAATCCAAAACGAACGTTGTAGCTTATTGAGGGAAACACATACGAGTCAAACTTTCCTACTGCCACAGTGCAATACTTCCCTCAAAGCCATGTATGAACAGTGCATAACGCCTGAGGAGAAGCACTGGCGGTAACTTTAGAAGTCACCACGGCAAAGCAGCATATCCCCCTTATTTGAGTGAACCAAACATAACAGAAGAGAAATCTTCCCAATATAAACAACGTTTTCGTTTGATTACAATCACGAATTGGCATGCACAATGTCAGCGCGGAACTCTGAAATAAACGCTGCAGTTTGTCGAGGGACTCACACACGTCTCAGACGTTCCCGACGCTACAGCGCAATGCCCACCTCAAAGGCCATGTGAATCCAGTGTGCACCGTCTGAGGAAAGACATGGGCGGCAGTAACAGAAGTCGTTAAACTGTAACAGCTTTTTCTCCTCACCTCGCTGAACTATGCAGAGAAGAAGAGAAGTGTCCTGGAGCTGAGCATTCCTCCAAAAAGTTACCGTCTCCACCTAGCAATCGACACGGAGCAGCTGCAAACAGCACAAAGTTTCCTCAGGTGATCCTAGTGCACAGCAACAGCGTGCATCGCACGAAGGCAGCGTGAGACCAGACGGCTCTGCCTGAACGACACCGCAGCACTCCGCGTAACTCCAGACATATCCTTGTTTTTTTTGCCCAGGGTCCACTACATAATTTTATGGTCAGCACATCGGCATCCTCAGCCATTCAGTCGCTTCTTCATTAGACATTTACCACCCTTCGTGTTCCAGAGAGCTCCTCGCCGCCGTCCAGGGCTCCCCTCAGCGTGGAGTTCTGGGATTAAGCGGCCATCTTGCTCTGTGGCCAGACCACGCCCCGACCTGTGAGATTTTAATGTTTGCATGTTCCTACAGTGAATAGTCTCCAAAAGTTATTTTAACTGTTAGAGCTGTAGCTATGAAGTGAAAGCTAAAGTACAGTTAAAGTGCTAATTTAGTTTTTTTCGATTTGGATGAAGTTTACGGAGAAAAAATATATTGGAAAAATAACAATCAAAAAGGTATACTGCCCCTGCAGGCTAATTAGAATTGGCCTGCCTGTAGCTAGCCTTGCCAAACATGCTTTACGATTATTCAAAGAACTTCAATAACTTAAAATAATAAATGATAGGGGAAGCCTGGAGAAGAGCAGTCTTTTACCTGAAAACACACTTTAGCCTTCTCACTTTAGTTTAAGAGGAGGAGGGAGGTGGCCCTAGAACAGAATTAGAGTGGTTAAGTAGGAGGGAACTGCTCATTACTTTAAACACATCCCTGGGCATGCTGCAAGCAAACCTATATAGGCAAAAAAAAATTGTCATGTTAGATTTTATTGGAAATAGTGCATTCTGGAAGGTTTGCAGTGAGGAAGGCAGGATTTGGTGCAAAATTGGGAATGTTTGACCTGGAAAACCTTATGCCATTGGTCAAAGCGTGTCCAGGGGTCATCCACCCCAACTGACTAGTAAATTGAACAAAAATAGCACCTCACCACTTTCTCCTGAGAACACTGTCTGGATCTGTGGCGGACCTGCTGTCTGTAACTAGTAAGGAGACCTGAAGGGCTGAACCTGCTCCCACTTGTAAAGTAAAAGTTGCACTTCAAGGGTCAGATGGCCTATCTCTTTTGTGTCTGAAGGGACACAAAAAGTTGTAAGGGACATATTTTCCTGCAGTGACCACTGGACCAGTTACAACTGAAACTGGACTGGACCTTGCCAGTGGCCTCTGCAGGAGTTTGTACTGGCCTCCTAAGTGCTGTTCCTGATTTCCTGGAAAATTTAGAAGTGGCAGAGAGGAACTGCCCCAGGAAGTCTGAAAAGTTGGTATTTAGAACATTTTTGGACTTCCGAGCCCTCAAGAGCTTCTAAAGGACACTGGATATAGCTTCAGGCATGGCCCACTGGAATATTTGCAGCTACAAAATTTGACTAATTCTGAAGGTATGAACCTTACCCACTCAAAAGTGTGAAGTATCTTCCAGAGAAGAGGACTTTAGCAGCTGTGAAAGTTGAATTTTCCTGCGCTGAGCTTTTTCCCCCAAACCCACTGGCTTTAGTAGAACCTCATCTACCTTTTTTCTGAGTTTGAAGGGACTTTGTGGGATAACTCCTTTAATCTTGCACTGCTAGAGGATTTTCACCTTCATAAAAATGACTCTGGGGCATATTAACAAGGGCCAGCGATAATTATCGCTGGCTCCACATAGCGGAAGAAATATTATCGCCGGCTATCGCTGAAAATTATCGCCATGATAACACTATATTAACAATACATAGCGCTATGGCGATAATATTTCAGTGATAGCGGTGTTTAACATGGAACATCGCTGGTTTTCCAGCAATGTTCCATGGAAAACAGCGATAACATCGCTGATACGACCCTGTGTTTTATCACCACCCCCTTTTGTACCGCTTTGTTCGCCATAAGTTGGCAGGTTATGCTCAGACGTGAGTCCCTTGCTCACTTTGCCACTGGATACAAGCAAGCCTGGCTGACGACGACTGAAATGCCAGAAACCGGTCCTAGGAAGCTTGTTTCCGGTCGAGGGAAGGCATGGCTTGGCAGTTCGGGCTGGACTGTTCCCATGGGGCACAGGGTCAGACTGATTTGCATATGGCCATGTCTGAACTGGGGTGGCAGAGTGGGCTAAAGAACGGTGATGGATCAAACCCGGATCTGTTGACTGGGTGTGAGTGTTTGAATGGTTCTGATGCTCCGTCCATCACCACCCCCTTTTGTACCGCTTTGTTCGCCATAAGTTGGCAGGGTATGCTCAGACGTGAGTCCCTTGCTCACTTTGCCACTGGATTCAAGCAAGCCTGGCTGAAGACGGCTGAAATGCCAGAAACCGGTCCTAGGAAGCTTGTTTCCGGTCCAGGGAAGGCATGGCTTGGCAGTTCGGGCTGGACTGTTCCCATGGGGCACAAGGTCAGACTGATTTGCATATGGCCATGTCTGAACTGGGGTGGCAGAGTGGGCTAAAGAACGGTGATGGATCAAACCCGGATCTGTTGACTGGGTGTGAGTGTTTGATTGGTTCTGATGCTCCGTCCATCACCACCCCCTTTTGTACCGCCTGTGGTCGTATCAGCATAATCCACCTACCATTATTAGTATGCCTTAGTCTGGAATTTATCAGACGTCAAATTCCAGCGTTAAGGCCGAGGTAGAGTAATTTTTTTTATCGCTGCACCTCCTTGTTAATATCGCGAAGCTGCCTTCGCGATATTTTCATGTGTTGTTTTCACAGTCACGCCTTCTTTGCATCTCATTAGCGATGCAAGGTGAGGCTGTGAAAAAGCGGGCTCTACATCAAAGAAACACGCACTACCGTGTCCTTGATGATATTGCGATATAATTATCGCTGCTTATCGCCCAAAAACGAATGCTAAAGCTGCAATAATTATACTGCCTGCCCTTGCTAATATGCCCCTAAGTCAGAAGGTAGAAACTTTGACTTGTTTGGTGTATCTGACTTCTGCTACATCATGGTAGGACTGAATTTCACCTATGCCCCAGTTGTTTTATTTTTTCTTCGTTATAAGTCCCCCTTATTGGATTTTGGTGTGATCTTTCTCATTAAATGTTTCTTAAGTCCTTTAAATAGGGCATTTTCAACAAAAATGCAATTTTGATGAAAATGTGCACATAAGTCCTATTCTCTACCACTGCATGGGTAACCTTTGACAGGGACAACTTAGGTTTAGGCAAAGAGCAAGAAATGCCAATCAGGGTACTCCAGGAGCCATAATAGTGAGGTACACAGCTTTCCCAGCAATCCCTATCTGTCGCGTTGATCTTGTTTGGCCACTTGTCCCAAAGTGCCAGAGTCACTGAAGCCATTCTAGTCATGATGGTGCCATTTGCACCACAGAAAATCAGCCGTCAATTTGCAACAGCAGCATCTTATGCCATCTCCCTGCTTGGATTTGCAAATAAAGTGATTGGTGTTTGAGATTATGGGTGCCACATCTCCCCTCTATACTGAGGCTCCTGATAGTCTGGAATGCCATGGATGTAGTGACAGGAGAGGGCCTACAGGAATATGATTTGGAACTCAAGGTTAGCAAGGATTACAAATGTCTTCGACAATTAATAGAGTTAGCTGAGATATGTCAGTCAATGTAGTGCACTACTAGACCATTGAGTGCCTAAACAGAAAACGTGTTAATTAATTACATATTCCGATAATAATTCTTAAAATCTCCAAATTGTTGGAATTACATATTTGATTTAAATATACTTAATGTGATGAATATTTATATAATGTCACTATTTTTTAAATACTTTAAAAAAATATCTTTTTCCTTTTCTTCAGATCGAAGTTGTTGTCCATAGTCCTGAATTCAGTAAATGGAAGCAGTGTGACAGAGTTCATCCTGTTAGGACTCTCAGATGATCCAGGCCTGCAAATGGGGCTCTTCATTTTGTTCCTATTACTCTATATCTTTACATTTCTGGGCAATTTCATCATTGTGGTCATTGTTTTGTGCAGCTCTCATCTACAAACACCCATGTACTTCTTTCTTGCTCAGCTCTCCGTCTTGGATTTTTCTTTCTCTAATGTTTTCTCACCCAAGATTTTGGCTGACCTCCTTCGTAAGAAGAAAACAATCTCATTATATGGCTGCTTTACTCAAGTGTACTTCGCTGCTTCTTGTGCCAGTACCGAGTTCTTCCTCTTGGCAGTGATGGCGTACGACCGGTATGTGGCAATATGTAGCCCTCTGCTATATACAGTCATGATGAGGAAAAGTCTCTGTGTGTGCTTGGCTTCTGCATCATATATAGGTGGCTTTCTATACTCTCTAATTCATGTAGGATGTTTATTTCGTTTATCTTTTTGTGGTCCTGATGTCATAAACCACTTTGGTTGCGATTACCCTGTGCTCCTGAAGCTGTCCTGCACTGACATCCTAATAAATGACTTGGTACGCTTTGGATTATCTGCTTTAGTAGTTGGAAGCTCCCTTTTTGTTATTGTTGTGTCCTACTCCCATATTGTTGCTACAATTCTCAGGATCCGCACCACAGCAGGAAGGCACCGGGCTGCATCCACCTGCATCTCACACTTCACTTCAGTCTTTCTCTTCTTTGGCAGCTGTTTCTTCATGGAGATGCTCCCCAATTCAAGCTCTTCAGAACAGCAGTATAAAGGAATATCTCTGATCCCTACTCTCATAATTCCTGCCCTGAACCCTCTGATTTACAGCCTGAGAAACAATGAAGTGAAAAAGGCTTTGAGAAAGATATTGTACCAGAAAACAAATTTTCAGTAGTGAGTGCTACTATGGCCTTTGAAAATAATATAAAAAATACAACTTTAGAGCTGAAAATGTGAGACTTTGCTTCTGTAAATTTTGAAAAGTTATTAGTAAATATTTCACAATTTTACAAATATCTACAAACTCAGACCCACTAGAATGTTGTAAAAAGCACAATAAAGAACCCAGTTTTTCGGGGTCCATGTACTTAATTCCAGGTCATGGAAGGATACTTATGTCTGTCAGAATTTGTTATGGGGATGCCCATAAGAACCTGATATCCCCACACCAAATTTCGGCAATCTCATAATAAGAGCCTTTATATATGCTTGTTGATTCATCATTTCTTTCTGTTAGTCACGTTATTTGTATTTATAATAAACTCACAGTTGTCCTAAAATGGCCCTTTTCCCGCTGTAATTCAATAGGGATGTTACTTACCATATCATGTAAATACTGTTACCAGGAGTTGTAAATACCTCTTAGACCAAGTTGTGACTCAGGTAATAAGGCATAACCAGCAGAATAATGGCTTACTCTACCAAATTGCGCAGGATTGCCTTTTTCTGGCCATTATCTTCAGATACATTTCAGCTGGTGTGACCTGTCAAAGTTTGCCACAGAAAAAGTGTTTGGGTGCAGCGTTTACATCAGAACTCCCAAAACATTAGAAATTAGGCATTTTGGTCATATTGTGGAAGCATGGTCCAAAAGTAAGGAGAGTGTGTGTGTGTGTGTGTGTGTGTGTGTGTCTTGGGCTTGGAGCAAACGTATAACTCTGAGTCCCCCTCCTGTGTGTTTTTCGTCAACCTCTGAGTCTTCTTGATACACACCTCATGACGCTTACCTTCCTTCTGTCCTTCTCCTTGACTCTAAACTATAGTTTCTGATTTACAATCTGCAGGCCTTCTAGTATCCTGCAGGAACGAAAGGTGAAAGATGAGCTCAACACTCCTGCTTACCTACTGGACCAGTCCTGGCAGGTACCCAAGAGTAGACATTCCCTGTGAGAATGCAGATGCACCACATACTTTTCTTTTTCTTTTATATTTGGAGAACTGAGTGGGTGGGTTCACTCCCCAACTTATAAGAGAAAAAATGTAGATATCTGATAACTTGGATCTTGGGGCAGAAGGACTGTTTGTAATGCATTTATCTGTACTTTGTCAT
The DNA here is from genome assembly GCF_964204655.1 of Triturus cristatus. NCBI lineage: Eukaryota > Metazoa > Chordata > Amphibia > Caudata > Salamandridae > Triturus > Triturus cristatus. The sequence goes on from NC_140585.1 coordinate 166,082,695, forward strand.
ACTCATCCTTTGTTTCCTTTCACAGCAGATTGATGGCGAATGATGTGCTGCTCATTGCCCAGTTGAATGTTGTCCTTGTACAGTGTTTGTCTTTGTCAAACCTATCCCCAAATCCACTTTCGAATCCATTCATCAAACTTCTAACCCTCTTGAAATGTAATGAAATGAAAAGGTATTTGTTGATGCTGAAAATAAGGAATCCTGCCAGCCAAAAATGATCGTCCTATACAAGTTGTTGGAAAAGTCAGATTTTTAGCTTCTTCATGAAAATAGGAAGCTCTGAGATGGCACACAGTTCTTGAGAGAGTTTATTCCAGGCTTTCAAACCAAGAAAGGAGAAAGATCTTCCTCCAATTCTGCGCTGGCGAATTTAAGGAATGCTGACTAATTGGCTATGTGTTGACCGTAGAACCCTTGGAGAGGCAGACACACATCCTCTTACTCCTCAGGTATACAGCTCCCTTCTCATGAAGAGCTTAATGGGCTAGGACCAGTTTCCTCTTTTTGAGGGGGAGCCAGTGGAGTGCTCTCAAATGTGGGGTCATATGAGTTCTTGGAGCAAGATTAAGGATTATTCTTGCTGTTGCATTCTGGACCACTTGTAAGCAACTTAGAAGGTATTCTAGAAGGTCCAAATACAGAGCATTTCCATAGTCAAGACTGGAAGTGATCAGGGCCTAGACCACTCTTTTCCTAGTTTCAACAGTTAGGAAATGTAAGACTTTTTTTAAAGAGCTTAGTAGCCCAAAACAAGAACCCACCAGAGCCTGAATTTGGGGTTGAAAGGACAAGGCACTTTCAATTTTGATTCCCAAGTTTTTACGGAGCTCTGTTGTGTACCTGGGGGAGGAATGTCCTGAGACCACAAAGTCCTCCAAACCTCAGGTGAGGTGACACCAAAAAACACAATCTCTGTTTTGTAGGGGTTGTGTTTAATTGGTTAGTGGACAGCCAGTTGAACTCATTGATGAGGCAGGACTTAACAGCTCCCCCATCGAATTATGCCCCTTTTTCACAAGAGATAAGCAACTGAGTTTGCTCCACTTATGAGTACTTTCGCACCTGAGCCGCAGCCAAAGCAGCTAGAGGAGTAAGGTAGGCATTGAATAAGGTGGAGCTCAATGCCGAACCTTGAGGTACTCCCACAGCCACTTCACAATTTGGAGAGGAACATGGGGGAATCCACATGTCTTGACTTCTGTTATTCAGAAAGAAAGTCAGCCACTTCAGGGCCAAACCTCGTATCCCAATAGACTGCAGGCAAGCCAGCAATCTTTCATGGAGGAATGCATCAAAGGCCACCAATGGAGCCTACATCATCAGGACGGTCTTGCCATTGACTATCTAGGGTACTTTTGATGTTGTCAACTACTTGTAGCAAAGCTGTTTCTGTGCTACAGTTAGCTCTGAAAACTGACTGTCTAGGATGCAGAAGATTGTTACTTTCAAGGAATACAGAGATATAGAAGTTAACATGCTTTTTGAATACTCTTGAAAATGCCGGAAGAAGGAAATTCGTCCTGTAATTAGCTTGAACTTTAGGGTTAGCTATAGGCTTTTTGGGTAAGGGTAGAACTTTGGCATCTTCCCCCGGACTGTGTGATTTATTGAGGTGTGACTTAAATTACACCATCAATGGATCACACAATGGTGGGGCATTTGTGGTGAAAGCAACACCAACTTACAGCAGTATCTTCTAAGCATAGCCCACACTGGCCCCATTTACCCACCTGTGCATGAAAGTGATCCATATTTTAGATTTAGAATGAAGAACATCTGTCGTCAAATGCAGCATTCTGGTCTTGTGTTGTGTAACCGTAAATGCCCAAACTAAGCTTGTCCACTCCAGGCTCTGTTTATAAGCCTGTGCAGATGGGCCAGAATATATCAGTGCCTTATATGGTGAGGCCGTACATCCTATGGCTGTTGGAGCTGAGATCCTCATCTTTAGGTCAGAGGTTGATCAAAGGTGGAGTAAGGGAAACTTAGTTAACTAGTATGAGGAAGTTGATTGGGCGCTTCAATTGGTGGACATTTTTCAGACTCTGATTCAGAATGTTTCTTAAATAGATCACGCATTTCATCTCTTTTTAAATCAATTCCTCAGTTGATGCTTCTTGGTCATTTGTATTGGTCTATCTTTATTCCAGGATGGAAGCAGATAAAGTTCTGAACTCACTGGATGAGCTACGTAATGCAGGCTTTTACGTGTCCAGGGATGGCTAACGCAACACATACTGTTCTTTTTACACATCGTGGCATAGGCGTACCCGCCGTCGCCACTACATTTCCCACAGTCCTTTGGGGCAACTTGCTGGTGTGACGAGCAGTGTGCGACCTACTTTTGCACAATTTATTACGGCTCCCTTGAGCCAACGGGCTGACGAGCCTTGAATCTGCACCTGCGCGCCATGAGAGGTACTTGACCTGTTTTTAATTACATTTTGGCAGTCCACACGGCACCCCCTTACACTGACCTGCTCCCTGCTGACGAGAGGCAACTACCTCGAAACACGTGTCCAGGGATGGCTAACGCAACACATACTGTTCTTTTTACACATCGTGGCATAGGCGTACCCGCCGTCGCCACTACATTTCCCACAGTCCTTTGGGGCAACTTGCTGGTGTGACGAGCAGTGTGCGACCTACTTTTGCACAGGCTTTTAGATCTATGATTCATTTACCAATGGCCTGCATTTACTAGGGGTTGCCAACCTATGATAAAGTTGTGGAGGAACGAAAGGGGGCACAATTTAATCAGCACAACCATGATCCCCTGCTAGTGGGTTTGAGGGGCCGCAGGGCTGCTGGATCTGATAGGATTTTCATTATTGAATCAGGGAAGGTGAGTCAAATCTGGCTACACTGATCGACTATGTTACAATCTCTTCTGAAAAGTTTGGTACAGTAAAGGACCTTGCAATAGAGGATTTAGCAGGTAGTGACCACAAACCACTCCTTCTGTCACTGTATAGTGATGCATATTTAAGAGAGCATTGGCAGAATAGTCAGATAATTCACTGTAGAAATGAGTGTAGGCATGGTCAGCAAAACTAAAATATCTAACTATAACTCAGCTCACGCACTGCATCATTAGAGGCTGCCAGTATGCGCTAGAAGTTATTTACTTCCAGTGCGTCGGAGTAAGAGGTAAGTTTACCTTCTGGGGGGTGTTTGGGAGTGCCCAGAGGCATCGGGGAAAAGGTAAGAGCTTTCTTTTCCCTCGATGTCTCTTTGCACTGCATTCCTGCTGCTCGATTGTGCGTGGGGCCGCAATCATGGAACAGGAATGCACACTAGGCCACTAGGGATGTTTTTATGTGATCTAATTTTTGCTTTGGGAAGCACTCATTGATGAGGGAAATGTTGCAATTTCTGCCTTCCATGAGTCAGAATAGGCATGTATTTTTCAGGTGATCTGCCCCCAAGAGGGAGAGAAGCCACTAGCCCACCAGGGAACTGTTGATTTTGGGGAGCAGCCCCTTGGTCAAGGTTTGCCTCCCTTTATAAAGGGCATTTATTTTGGCCATTTCTGCCACCCCTTGGGGGCAGATCAGCCATATTTTTAGGCCCATAAGCCACTTGTCCCCAAGGAAATAATTATTTGGTGATTTTGGGGAGAGGTCCTGTGAGCAATGGTCACTCTAATAAATAAGGGAAATGTATTTTGGCCGTTTCCGCCTCCCTTGGGGTCAGATCAACCATATGTTTAGGCCAATCTGCAGATGGAGGGGTAAAAGCCACTAGCCACCAGGGATGCATTTATTTGGGTATGTTGGGGTGCGGCCCCTTGGGGAAGGGTGGTTCCCCTTTATTGGGGCATGTGTTCTGGCCATTTGTGCCCCCCTTGGGGGTAGATTGGCCATCATTTTAGACCATTTGCCCCCAAGTGGGCAAAGGGCCTAAAAACCTTTCTGTGTGTTTGTGATCAGGAGTACAGCTGATATTGTGCATGTACTTCCTGTGTGTGGGCTAGCGCTTGGCTGAGGGTGAGAGTGGACTGGCACTTGGCTGGCAGTGTGCTTGAAATGACACTTGATTGGCAGTGTGGGTGGACTGGCGCTTAGTTGGCAGTGTGGTGCCTAGCTAGCACTGAGCGTGGTCTGGCGTTTACCTGACTATGGGGCCGATTCCGATAGCCGGTCGGACAGCTGTCTGTAGCCGAACCGTGCGACCAACACGTACCCAGAGCCGGTCCGTCCTGTAGAGTAAGTACGATGCGCATAACTGCCAAAAACACGACCAACACGTAGGCTGTGAATCAAGCCCCATTCTCCATCAGACCCGTACCTCCTAACGATGAACCGAGTCTCCCGGAAGCAGTATCCATAGCAGTTTCCGGCATGACAAGTACGATGCGTACCTCCTACGCGCCGGATGGGTCATCACGTATGGCACGTCGCAGCATCCGGAAAACAAGCATATCAGCTACGATTCGCGCCACAAATCAATACACAGCTACAAGACGGACCAGCTTTCAGCGGGTACGAGACGGAGCAACAAGCAGCGTGTACGACACAAACACATCAGGAATCCCATCGCGCAGGTCATACTATACTCTACATCTATGACCAGATCAGGAACCGACGCCGACGGCGCAGGCGGTAAGTCAGACACCTACCACATAAACAAATGACACATACCTGCAAAATGGCACACACACACAGGGGATCCACATCCTGGCCACTAACAACAGGCCACCATAGGGGTTGCATGGCCAGCATCACTAACACCCCCACTCATAGGGCTCATGTTGCCCATCACCCCTGCCACCCCCAGCCATAGGGCTTATGTTGCCCATCACCCCTGCCACCCCCACTCACAGGGGGCCTGTTGCCCATCACCACTGCCACCCCCACTCACAGGGGACCTGTTGCCCATAACCCCTGCCACCCCCACCCATAGGGCTTATGTTGCCCATCACCACTGCCACCCCCACTCACAGGGGACCTGTTGCCCATCACCCCTGCCACCCCCACTCACAGGGGACCTGTTTCCCATCACCCCTGCCACCCCCAGCCATAGGGCTTATGTTGCCCATCACTACTGGCACCCCCACTCACAGGGGACCTGTTGGCCATCACCCCTGCCACCCCCACTCATAGGGCTACTGTTGCCCATCACCCCTGCCACCCCCACTCACAGGGAACCTGTTGCCCATCACCCCTGCCACCCCCAGCCACAGGGCTTATGTTGCCCATCACTACAGCCACCCCCAGCCATAGGGCTTATGTTGCCCATCACTACAGCCACCCCCACCCATAGGGGACCTGTTGCCCATCACACCTGCCACCCCCACTCACAGGGGACCTGTTGCCCATCACCCCTGCCACCCCCAGCCACAGGGCTTATGTTGCCCATCACTACTGACACCCCCACTCACAGGGGACCTGTTGGCCATCACCCCTGCCACCCCCACCCATAGGGCTAATGTTACCCATCACCCTTGCCACCCCCACTCACAGGGGACCTGTTGCCCATCACCCCTGCCACCCCCACCCATAGGGCTTATGTTGCCCATCACTACAGCCACCCCCAGCCATAGGGCGTATGTTGCCCATCACTACAGCCACCCCCAGCCATAGGGATTATGTTGCCCATCACCACTGCCACCCCCACCCCCACTCACAGGGGACCTGTTGGCCATCACCACTGCCACCCCCACTCACAGAGGACCTGTTGCCCATCACCCCTGCCACCCCCAGCCATAGGGCTTATGTTGCCCATCACTACTGACACCCCCACTCACAGGGGACCTGTTGGCCATCACCCCTGCCACCACCACCCATAGGGCTAATGTTGCCCATCACCCCTGCCACCCCCACTCACAGGGGACCTGTTGCCCATCACCCCTGCCACCCCCAGCCATAGGGCTTATGTTGCCCATCACTACAGCCACCACCAGCCATAGGGCTTATGTTGCCCATCACTACAGCCACCCCCAGCCATAGGGCATATGTTGTCCATCACTACAGCCACCTCCACCCATAGGGGACTTGTTGCCCATCAGCCCTGCCACCCCCACTCACAGGGGACCCGTTGCCCATCACCCCTGCCACCCCCAGCCATAGGGCTTATGTTGCCCATCACTACAGCCACCCCCACCAATAGGGGACCTGTTGCCCATCACCCCTGCCAACCCCACCCATAGGATGGGTGATGTGCAACACATCCAGCATACTCCAACATCAGTTATGTCTGCAAAATACATCCCCCCTAACATCATGTCAACAGTGTGTAGTATGTGACAAATGCCCACAACAGTGATGATGGCTACAAGCATACAATGTCAGTAACAGCACATGTGTGACCAACACATGAGTGTGACATACACAAGTCAAGCAACACCATAGCACTGTGGCAATGTAAACAGAGCACCCCCTCACTGTGTAGAACAGAAGTTAAGTGGGGGCTCCCAAAATGCAGCAGATGTTGAGCATTGTGGTGTTGGGGACTAAACCCCCCTCATCACAGTGACCAAAAGGTAAGTGTCATCATGGTAAAAGCTGCAAATGCCAAACAGCATGTATGATCCCTGCTCCCAACACATTAAACACTTCTGGGGCAAACTAGTGGTTGTATCCCATACACACAGAGATGTGGTGAGGCTAACAGTGCTGTGAAAACATAACACACTCTCGGCCATGTGCAGACAAGCACCACACATGGGGGCTGACAATGCATACAGCGTACAATGCCACAACAGCATAAGTGACCATCAAAAAGCATGCACACATCTCGAAAATAGACACACCAATCAAAACAACAAGTGTAGACTGTAGGTCTGAGATCCCAATCTCACATTCCATGCCAGCAATGGCACCCAACAACCAGGATGAATGTGCAAAATGATGTGAAATGACTCACAGGGACAGCATGCAAAATCACAGAAACAGCATCCAGACAAAGGCCCACAACAGCAATACCAATGCACTGGTGCAGATGCACAAACACAAACAGGCAAACTTACACTGCACATCTGACACAACATGTGTGTGTGTGTGTCACAGTATCCCCAGGCAACTATACAACACTTGAGGGGGGCTGAACCACAGTGACACAGATGTGGACACAGTGCCATACAAAAGTAAACCATCATTGGGAGTGGGACACCCTTAGTGGGCAATCAGGTATTGGCAGATGAGAGGGAGCACAACAGACACATGTGACACAAGCTGGAATGAACACCAACTAACATAGCAAGAGACTGACACAGAACACCACTACCCCAGGGATCAGACATTGCGGTGACACAAGCATGCATGACACCTCCACTGTAATGCTAAAGGCAGATGTCGTTCAAACTGGGAAACCCATACATGTGTCCTTGGCCACAAACGTGCATCACACATACACAAACACAAATCACTCACCATGGCCCCTCATCAATGGACAAACGGGAACTAGGGGACCACCCATGCAAACATTTACATAAGTCCACCCTCAACACCACACACCCTGAACTGCAACAATGTGTTTCTGTGAAGCCCACATGGACAGGTGACATTGCACATGCACCCATGACAAACACAGGAATGTTGGGAGGAACTAAGGTGCACAGGCACATCACACAAGGACAGTTCACAACCCTGGGGAATGACAGACATACTGTACAGTATGTGGTACATGGCCATGACCTCAAATCTCACGTAACCTTCAGAATCCCTGCCACAGTCCCAGGACAATGCAGATGCCAAGGAGAACCACAAGGCACACATGCTGACACCTGCCAGCATCGCAGCCATGAACCCAAGTGGGAGCAGTCACACACACATACAAATGTCTCAATCACTGAAAACTACCACCTGGGGACAACTACATGGTTTAGCAAATAAACAGGTGCCTTGAGGAACCCTGACTGTGTCCCATCTGTGTCTGACAACATCATCACCACTCAGAACTGACAAATCCCAATGATGATACACAAATTAACAGTAGTGTGTCATGCACCCACACATCTGGTAGCCCATTGGAAAAGTAGTGGGATGAACCCAGTACCACTCAGCAAGCATCAACAACAGATACATATTAAGGGAACACTGTCTGTGTATGAATAGGGATGTGGACACACACACATGCGCATACAACACACACCATGGGCCCAGGCCATGTCACTGGACAACACACTTACTTGAGGGGACACAACTCCTGTGGAAGCCCAGCTGTGCCAAACATATTCAGCGCAAGTCCCACTCATGTCTGCAGAACACTTGGTCAGTCAGCCATCAGTTACCACACAATGAAGGCTCTGGTCACAACAGCCTGGGTACGTGAGTCTCCCCTAAGTCATCTGCACATACCCAAAACATATGTCTAGCAAGTTGCACAGAGGCTCCAGTTGCTCCTATTACAATGATGCCCACACCTGTAGGTCCTTTGTTGATGAGCACAAAGTATGTGGAAGTGACAAATTGGACAATGGGAAGCACATCATATGTGCAGGGGTGCAAGCCACAGATGTGACCATGCAAATGCAATGCTCACAGAGAGATGTCCACAAATAGTTGATCCTGACACACCCAGGTAGCTGCAAAGGATGACATGGATACCCACCAGAATAGGATACATATCTCATGGACCACACGGAGTACCTCACAGCAACACATCAGAATTCAACATTGTAAACAAAGGTGCAAGGGCATGTTAAACATCATCAACATAATGTACAGCAAAATCTAGTTCACAGGGAGAAAGAAAAAAGCTTTATTCAGCATTTTAAAAGTTAAACGTCTGTGCAAACAAAAGGCCAATAGCCAGTCCATGTCCAAATGCCAAGGAGTGAAGTAGAGTCATCCCCTCTGAGGGGCATACATGGGGGCAGGCCAGGCACTGAAGGGACAGGATCAGGGCGCAGCAGAAGGAGGCAGTGAAGAGGTGGTGGATGCAGGCGAGACACTTGCAACTGCAGTGGAGCTGACTGAAGTGGTGGGTGCTGTCATAACTGTGGGGCACAAGTCAGATGGGGTGGGTGCCCGCACATTTCCAGTGGGCAGGTCAGATGGAGTGGATTGGCTCACCACTGCAGTGCCCAAGTCAGACGGGGTGGTCGTGGACTCCAAAGCAGGGAGCGGAATGGGGGACAGGTGAGGTTGGCAGGGCGGGGGGGGGGGGACACGGTCCCCACATCAGTGGCACTAACTGTCTGACCAGGTGTGGATGAGCAAGTGCTGGGGTGATGGCCTTAGCATATTGGGTATGGTGTATCTGTGTGTGGGGGAACCTGGGGCAGGGAGTGGCGGGGGAACCTCTGGAGTGGTGGCCTGGGGGATGGAGGACGGAGACTTTGCCTTGGAGCTGCGTGTTGGTAGGGGGGTCTTGCTCTTCTGGTGCTGGGGGACTTGCGGGTGGGGGTCTCTGTCTGACTTCGCCTGGGGGAGGGTGTCCGGGTGTGAGGGGCACTCCCTTCTGCATGTGGGGACTTCCTCTTCCCCTTGTAATCAGTATCTGCAGGGTCAGTGGGGAAGAGGCCAAGGTCACAGAGGAAGAGCTTCTGGGGGGATGGGGTTGCAGGTGAGGCAAGGGAAGGGGGTTGGGAGGGAGAGGTCTCGGAGGACTGCGGAGTGGTTGTGGATGACTGTGTGTGTGTCTGCAAACCAGCCCCTGTGACTGTGGAATCAGTCCCCTGCCCTTGCTTGTGTGCATGTCTAGACCTTGGTTTGGGGGTTTCTGTGCTTGGGACAGGTAGGGTGCTAGGAATTGTGGGTGGTGCAGGGGTAGGAAGGGTGCGGGACTGTTGGAGGAGGGACACTGCTGCCGTCAGGGAGGAGGCCACGGACTGATTAGTCCTCTGTAGGGCAGACATGCCCGAGGAAATGCCCTCCATGAATAACACCAGTTGTGTCAACAGACCTGTGTGTGCATGGAGGACCTTCAGCATCGACGTCTGCCCTACATGGATCTGTCTAAGTAAGTCCACAGACTCCTCACTCAGGGCAGCAGGGGACACAGGGGCAGGGGATGCGGTGCCTGGCACAAAGGAGACATGCTCACAAACACGGGAGCCCACAGGGACCTCTGGGATGGGAGCTGATGGGAGAGGGGTGGTGGTGGTGGTGGCGGGGGCGGGGAAAGCCTCACTAGCTGGGGTTTGGTGGCGGCTGACAGCCGCCTCCACAAGGGAGTCATCCTCAGAGCTGCTGTGGCCTTCAGCTGGGGGGATGGTGCTGACGACTCCTCTGTGTGGCACCACTCGCCCTCCGTGCCACTGGGTTCACCCTACTCCTCTACTTCTGTCCCTGTAAGGCTCTGTGGCTCCTCCTCGTCCTGGTCTGTGGAGCTGTCCCCTCCTGTGGCCGTGAATGCATCTGGATAGGAATAGTAAGTAAGAGAACAACATCATCACCTGCACGATTGCACACACCACAGTGAGTACATCACATCACAGGGCAAGCCCTGGCATCATCAGCTGAACACAGCTCAAAGTGCCAACACTGTTTAGGATAAGACAATTGTCATTCTCAACATCAACCATGGCACACATATCCCTCCTTGACTTTCACACATATGTCCGTAGCATGTTGGATGCTAACACCCCAATGTGCCAACATGCACCACCCACACATTAGTTGTACATGCAAGTGAACATGTAGGAGTATGTCACTATACACACAGCACATCTCTTGCTACTGACTCAGTACAGGTGTCCGGATGAAAGGATGGGCAGAGACTCATTTCACATGCTTGGGATGCATGCCAGCAGCACACACTATGATGTACTCATGTCCTGATGGGCAATGCCACAATGTGGTACATGGTGCACACTTGAACACAATGCAGGCTCATAGCAAGTTAAATGCCATGGCACTGGGATGCCCTGAAAGTCAGTCAACACTGTCTCCTGTTACAGGGGCAGGGCATCCAGACAACAACAATATGCACTGACTCACAATCCTAGCTCAGGGGTAAAGCTAACTCTTCAGATGACCGGCGCACTTGCCCATCCCATGCAAACAACATATCCAGGACCCAGAAGACCCCACCTCATGCAAATCATACATATGAGTCTCAGCAAACAGTAATCCCTGTACATTAACACATCACAGTCTGCCATGCATGTAACCCAGCTGCATGAAGGACACAGCTGCAGACACCATTGTGCGCTGTCAGATGATCACACACCTATATGTCACACAGGTCTTGTCTCTCACAGTAACATCGCTGATGTCATGCTGACCCTCTGAATGATGGACACCCCAGTTGTACGTAGCAACAAGCCACACCCCAATGACACAGAGGCAGACCCTGAGGGCACATGTCACTAAGCACAACCTGCAATTTCATGCACAGGAGTGGGATTACAGAGTGTTTCTAAATGCCCTTGAGGGGGCATGAGTGGCCAGGACTAAGTGAAACAGTGTTTGGCCCTGTACAGTAGTCAGGTGGCTAAGCAAGTGTGACATACTTGATATACATACTCATGAGGCCCAAAAATTGGAGTCCCCTGCTGCATGGGTTTGTTTGGAATACCCCAGCCACATGTTGTGAGTCAGACCAGCAATTGGTACACATCTCAAGGGCACACACAGATCACATGTCAGATCTCAGGCATTGTATAAACAATTGACCCACCCATGAAACACACAACAGATTCACAGGAACTGATGCTGACCGGTACCTGAAGCATAGCTGACTGCAGGGACACAGTGCCCTAGTGACACAAGCAATAGACTTTAGGGGCAACACCTGTGGAACACATGAGGAGGGTGCATCACACAAATGAGGGACCTGAGTTTGGGACTACAAGACCTACATAATGTGGAAGTGTGACCAGGACAAAAGACTGCTATTTGCATATCAGACATAGTACACAGATCAGACATGGACTCACCCCCTTCCTGCTGCTGTCTGGCCTTCAGCTGCCTATCCAGGTCCGGTAAGACCACCGCTAGGATACGGAGCATGTGGGGAGTCAGGGTCCGGTGTCCGCCCCTCCTGGGTGGAGGTGACAGCTTCAGCTGGACTCTAGCTATCCTCCGGGTCCAGCCTCGAAGGTCCTGCCACCTCTTCTGGCAGTTGCGGATCCGGCGCTTGTAGACCCTCACCGAGCGAACAGCCCAGGCGATGGTCAGCCAGATCTCCTGCTTCTGGTGGGCATCAACCTCTGAGGAGGACAAAGTGAAAGCTAGATTAACACACATGCCCCTGATTTGTGCAGCACACATTTGGATATACATGTCATCATCACAAAGGGAATTAAATTACACAGGTAGTGCAACCATAGCGATTGAAAAATCACATGCATGTCTGACATGTTAACAATGTCTAGATAGTTTAAGCTTGCAATAATGCACTTTAGCAGCTGGAAAACTATTCATTCATTTATTCTTTATTTCGGTCACACGGACCATAAAAGGGTTACAACATAAAACAACTCATGAAGATAAAATACATTTGTAATTTACAATCAATTGACCAGAATATAAAACAATCATTCGTTTGATGATGACTTAATGCATTGATTACGGCTGTGCCACATTGATGTTAAGAATTTTGCAACTGCAAATACAATTGGGGCCGACAAATCTCTTTTCAGAATCCTATAAGCAGGAAGATAGCGCCTGAAACCCAGATTTTTAAGTATTGCAACGAGCCAGTAGTTTCTTGCTCTTCTGTATGCTGGACAGAAGAATATTATGTGCAAGTCACACTCCCTCGCGTAGGCGCAGGCTGGGCATTGTAGTGAAGTCTCAAAATTTGTCCAGCGAGCAGTGTGCACTTTGAGAGGAAGGGTGCCATACCGCCATTGCATAAAAAGCTTCCTAGTAAGTGGGGGCCAATGTTATCATATACAAGCTCCTGGAGATATGAGTCTTTTGTCCCCAAGAATTTACCCGTTAGGGACCTCTCCTCAGTGTTATTAATGTGAGTGCACAAATGATATTCATAGTAGGATTTTGATAGGGACTGTCGTGAAGTTCTAGGGCAGGTATTTTCTGGATCAGACCATAGATTCTGTCTGCCTATTGCCTCACATGTTAGTTTAATATGTCTGAGCCAAGGGAACCGTGCAGGATTACATAGTCTCATGATTTCCTGAAGCTCAGATCTGTAATTAGACAATTCTGGTACCTACCATAGTTTCCGCCAGTACAATAGGGGTTTAAGGCCCAATTCTTCTGTGATTGGTCTAAGGCCTAAATCCAATCTCAGTGGTAAAAGTGGGGTACTAGGCGGAAGGCCCGTTAGTTGCCTGATAAAATTATTCTCAGTGACCTGCATGGTCTGGGTGGCAGAATGCCCCCAAAGTTCAGCTCCATAGGTCACTGCCCCTTTTGCCTGCATTCTATAGATTTGTAAACGAGGGGAAAACGGCTGGTAAGACAATCCACGGGACATCCTTGCCAATCCTCCTGTCATTTGAGTTAATTTAGGTCTCGCCCTGGTGCGATGCGAATCCCAGGTCATAGACTCATTTAATGTTATCCCTAAGTACTCAAATGTAAAGACCCTCTCCAGCCTAGAGGGCCCAAGAGTATGATTTGCGCGTGTGTTCGGGGGGGGTTGAAGATCATGTACTTGGTTTTAGAAGCATTGATCTCCAACCCCCGAATCGCACAGAAATTTGCGAATCCGTCGAGGATCCGTTGGATGCCCATAGGGGACTTGGAGAGCAACAGGGTATCATCTGCAAAAAAAATAGCAGGTACCCCCATGCCTCCAAGCCTAGGAGCATCAATATTTTCCAGTGCATTCAAATGGCTGATCACCCCGTTGACAAAATGGCAGAAAAGAGTCGGTGCCAGCACACAACCCTGTCTAACCCCCGTGTCAACGGGGAAACGATCAGTAAGGGTGCCCCCCCTTCCAAACCTCACCCGTGCGAAATTACCCAGGTGCAATCTTCTTAAAATACCTAATATATCATTTGGGACACCAAGATCGTCCAGGACGACAATTTATCCCTGGACACTAAATCAAACGCGGCACGTAAATCAACAAAAATCGTATATAGAGTGCCGCCCTCTATTAAAACGGTCTTCCAGTGAATGCAATTTAAACGAAAAATCTGGTCAATGGTAGAGACTTTTCTTCTAAAACCAGCCTGGTATGTGCTCATAATGTTCGATTCCTCGATCCAGTCTTGTAGGTGATTGAGAATGAGTCTGCCAAATAGTTTTTGGGAGACATCAATAAGACTGATTGGTCTGTAATTGGCTGGGAGCAGAGGCGAACCCTTTTTAAAAATTGGGACAATCTCTGCGCCCAGCCAAGTGTCGGGCAGCTCCATGCCCTTTAGAATAGAATTAAATAAAAGCAAAAAATAGGGTGCCCAGACTTCGGGTTCCTGTTTCAATAGGTCTCCCGCCAGGCCATCCAAACCCGGTGCCTTTCCTGACGCCAGACCCATGATAGCTATTTTGACTTCTTTGAATGAAAAAGAGAGAGACAAAGCCGATGGTATGTCTGTTTCTACCTGGACAGGATCCGCTCCAGTCCCCTCAGGTGACATATATAGGGACTGAAAATGGTCCTGCCAGGTCTTGGCTGAGATGTTAGGTTCAACTGCAGAGACCAACTCCTCGGAACCTGTGTTTACACAACGCCAGAATTTTCGTGAGTCTCTGCATGCCAAGAATTTCGTTAGTTTCTCCCATTTTTCATGTTCCCATTCAAGTTTTGCATTCTTGATTAAGGATTTGTATGCCAGTCTTCGTTCGCTAATTTCTATCCGGCCTTGTCCTGTCTTAATTGTAGAGAGAAGATCGCTTTTAGCCTTCCTACATGCAGAATTATACCAGGAGGGACCGGGAGTGAACCCACAGGCCTTTTTGGATTTACTGGTTAAAATTCCTGATATAGATGTGATAAGATCTGCATGCAGCTGGCCCAACTTAGTAAATAATCCCAGCATGTTAGATTGGGTGTTTAGGACTTGGGCCTTCTCTAGCATGGGGGTAAGTAGGGTGTATAGCTTAGGTAACAGCCCTTGTTTGGCTACTAAGTTCTCCCATTTTATTCTGCGTCTATTATTTGAGAGAGATAGCGCCACAACAGGAGGCTCCCTATTCTTTTCCCTAGGTTCCAGACCGGAGCAGTGTAGCTCAAGCTCCAAAGCATGATGGTCACTATCTTCTCTTGGCAGTATGCGAAAATCACTTAATTGTGACCACAGGGCCAGTGGGACCAGAATGTAATCAAGACTTGATGTTTTGCCCTCTCTGTGGAAGGTGCATTTTGGAGGAATATCTGATGCTAGCCTTCCATTACAGGCCCTGAGTCCGTGTTTAAGAGTAAGAGATGTGATTTGCACCGCCAGAGGAGACCACACTCTTGGGGCCGGTAGCTGGGAGGGTGGTATAGACCAGGCAAGATCCTCCTCCTTGGTCAAACCATCCAATGGACCCATGAGTGGCTCGAAATGACAGTTCAGATCTCCACCTATTATATAAGGGGTGCCCTCAGGAATTGTATTAAGGGCAAGATCGAGCTCATCGATAGTACAAGATTCTTTCGAGATACTAACTGGCCTCGAATAGACATTTATTACCAAGAGGCGATGCGAACCTGGCCACTCCAGTAATACAGCCAAAATATCCTCTGAATTTACTAGCAAAGGGGCAGCCCTACAACCTAATTCTGTGGCTATCCAGATTGCAAGACCACCAGAAGGGCGGCCTTTGCCACTCCATTTAGCATTCTTAGAGAAAACGGCGAAGCCAGTGCGGGTAAGATCTTCCCTCATCCAGGTTTCTTGGAACAGACATATATTCTTGTTCTCTATTAGCAGACCGTTCATCCTGTGCTAGGCTCCCCAATACTGCACCATTACATTGAATGGGAGCCACCACACAGGATTCCAGGTCTGTTTGTGTCTGCTGGGGTCCATTGTTCTGTATAGAAGTATCTAACTGTACATCATATGATGAGGGCCTTTTACGATCCAAAGCCTCACCAAGGCTTTGCCTACCCAGTCAGTCCACCCTATCTAGGTGACTGAACCTGTTATATGTGGGAAAATAATTATCCTCCATTATTCTAGGGTTAGAGTAAATTTTATTTACATTGGGTCTCCACCTCCGATCCCTACTGCTAGTAGGCATGAGTTCCCAACCCCCTCCCTCCCCCTCGTGCCCCACCAAGGGGTAGAAAAAAGACAGGGGGAGAGTTTGAATGGGCGACCCGTGCATATTCCGAGGCCAGCTACAGATGTACTTGACAGTTGCAGGGTCCCTGAAGTTGATCACAACACAGTCACCCTGGATAGACTTCCTAGTGGTGCCTACAGGGGACTCTTCTTACCATAAGGACCTCGCTATGTGTGCCCTCGGGCAGGGGAATGTTGATGGACAGCCAATGAATAATCTTGTTTTTTAGTGCACCCACTGGTTCTCTGGCTGGGGGGATTAATTCAGGAATACCTGCCAGAATCATCACATAAGGGATGGCCTGGGGTGGAAGATTAATTATCTTGTGCTGAGGATCCATCATTGGCGCCTCTGCAGGAGGTGCGACCGAGGCTTCTTGGCGAGTTATGTTTACACAAGTTGGATTAGGTAATGGTGGATTCTCTAATGCACTTACAGGGGATTCTTGTATTAAAATGGGCTGAGGTGGAAATGGGCCTTTTTTTGGGGGGGGCTCAGATGTATTCTCCCTCTCCTTGCTAGTCTTGGCACTAGATACCTCCTTCCCCTCCGCTGTGCATAGAAGACCCGTGTGGATTTTCAATAAAAGTGATTCTATCTTGGAGATGCAATCATTCAAGGGATTAAGAATTTCCCTTAGGAGGACTCGAATGTCCAAGAGAGAGGGTGGCTCATTCCCTGCTGGACAATTAAGACTGGGGGATAGCTCAGACGTAGTTAGAGCGGGTGATAACCTGTTTTTCCCGTATTGGCTCGGTGTCTTAGTTTTGGAAGTCTTGTGAATCAACTCATTCTTAGGATTGCGTTTGAGAGTATTCACCTTGCGTCCTCCAATTGAGCCAACTTTTTTTGTAATTTTCCTTTTGGGAATTGCTCCTTCCCTCGTCCTCTGTGATGAGTCTAAATTAGAAATGGGGCACTCGGTAATTGTATCACCAATAGGGAGGGTTTGAGTAGCATTCGAGGGAAGTGATGGTGGTCTGGTACAAGGGAGAGGTAAAATGCTTAGTAGTATCTCGCAATCAGTAGTATTTGGAGTAGGACTGCACAGGTCGGCTAATTCAGGAGTAACATTTGACCCCCTAGAATCTACCATTTTAGGAGCACCAGTTTGTTCAGGCGTGGTAGCAAGTGCAAGGGGACCCAGTGAAGATCTTCTAACCCAATCAATCTCTTGGGATATTCGCCTTTCAAGAATGGATATTTCATCAATTATTAATGAGCCGGCTTTGGCAAAATAAGTGTCAAGAGTACCTTTAGCCGCTCCTACAGCCCGGGAGGATCTGCTTCTAGTTTCTCTGGCCGACATTCTCGTATAAGTCTTCCGATAGTAAGTGCTGGAATTTGTGATTCAATGAGGCCTTGGCCGTGCCTCGGCCGTCCTCGAACGGCCTCAAACGGCCCGCTCTTTGCCCGGTCTTCGCCCCGCTCTTCGTTCCGCTGGCGCGAATGTTGTTGCGATATACGTAAGCCAAAATAGCTAAGGGGAGTGGCTGGGAAGAGGACCCAGCTGCGCCGATGGTGCTCCAGGCGCTAGGGAAGCTGGTCCTCGCAGTCCCGCCCTCCTCAGTATGCAGGTCCCAAACAGGTGTGGAGCGAAGCAAACAGGAATCAAAGCACACAAGAGCCAAAAGTCAGCAGCAATTTATGACAACGAGCGGCTCCCGCGAAGCGGGGTCCGCGAGTCGCTGCTCTGGTCAAGGGGAGTGGCTGGGAAGAGGACCCAGCTGCGCCGATGGTGCTCCGGGCGCTAGGGAAGCTGGTCCTCGCAGTCCCGCCCTCCTCAGTATGCAGGTCCCAAACAGGCGTGGAGCGAAGCAAACAGGAATCAAAGCACACAAGAGCCAAAAGTCAGCAGCAATTTATGACAACGAGCGGCTCCCGCGAAGCAGGGGCCGCGAGTCGCTGTGCTGGTCAAGGGGTGTGGCTGGGAAGAGGACCCAGCTGCGCCGATGGTGCTCCGGGCGCTAGGGAAGCTGGTCCTCGCAGTCCCGCCCTCCTCAGTATGCAGGTCCCAAACAGGCGTGGAGCGAAGCAAACAGGAATCACAGCACCTGGCCACGGATCGATTGGGCCGTTAGAACGCCAATTCCAGCTGGTGGCCTATTCATTATATGTACCTACACACTTTGGGGGATGAAAGTAGTCAGTGAGAATGCTTGCCACTGGTGTACACACTGCTAGTACTGCTAGTCAGACAACATGCATAATTAGGAAGGCAGTGGACTCCACACTCATCTGCTCCCCTGGTTTCCCATAGAGCTTTCTGTACTCTGGAAAGAGCCCATTTAGCAGGGCCTGGTTCTCCTCCTCAGTGAAGGCTAGGGCCCTCTCCAGAGTACGCGCCATAGCAGGAGCCAGAGGATGCAGAGACAGCAGCAGCGGTAGCAGGGATGTGGTTCAGTAGCATGTAGTGCAGGCAAGTGAGCTCCCTGGGGGCCAGCCAGCCTTATATCTGTGCTGCAGAGGCAGAATCTGTGCCATGTGTCCCAAGTGAAAGGTCCAACACGGTTGCATTCTATGAATCTGGCAAATCCATTTAAAAGTATGACTCGTACACGCCTTCCGCATCGTTCAAATCTTCACCTTCATGGAACACTTGAAATTGCAACATTGTTGTAGGCATCCAACTGAATTTCCAGTGCACAACTCGTACTAGTTTTTTGAATCCGCATCCGTCTCCATGACAGTCCTGAGCCAATGGGTGCGCCCGGCTGGTTCAACTGACTGTACAAAGCGTACTTTGAATATACACATGCACCCGACTCCATACGATTCAATCGCCAATGCGTACTCCTGTCTCGGACCATGCCTGTCCGACGCGTATGCATGATAGTCACCCACGTTGGACCTCATTGCATTCAATGACAAAGCGTACGCACGGCTCGGACATGACCCGTGCAATGCGTACGCATTGTCACCCGTGTCAGACCTCATTAGTGTGACTATTATACGGATGCAACACACATATACTGGCCAGAGACACCTGTGCACACCTACCACACTACAGCATTGGCCACACAGTGTCCCATGGCATGTAAGGCTGCATTCCCTGGGTGTTTGGGGGACCACAGCTGTTTTTTTGGCTGGCACTTTGTTCAGCCACTCCGAGGCTGTGCACGTATACATGGGGGCAGAATCCTTTGTGTGTTGTGCACATTACCACTGTGATGTGCAATAGGACAGTAATGAGCATGAGTCACGGCCACAGTGTCAGGTTGGATATGTTTAGGATAGGTCACATACACCCTGAGTCCTGGGGGTGATGGCATGTACGTCACAGTGAGACCTGTAGCCTCAATACTGATGTGCACCCACAGTCTGTCTGCATGTTGTGTCTCAGATGTGTCTGATCAAATGTTCCCAATGGGTGACAGTCTCCACATCCATGTGGTATATGCATCAACCTTGATGGGGTGTGTGTCTAAGAGTCGTACATGTAGGGCCGGCAAGAACAACAGTGGCCACTACCTGTGGGACTTACGCTTGCCTTGTGGTGTGTACGTGCTGCGGCATGTCCATTGCTGTGTTGATGTGGCAATACAGGGAGCCTGGGTTTCTGCATGGCAAACATCTGTGATGCCTGAGAGACATGAGGCCTCAATTGTCACTGTGGTGTGTTTTTAGAACGTTGCAGCAGCACATAGGTTGGGTGACACAGCCAGATGATTGGCCATTGCACTACATGGGACTCATGTGGACATGTGGAATTGAGATGTGAGTTGGTGGTCTTGTAGGTGACATATGTGTCCATGCCCAACAGCACACACCTCAGTACATTGTGTAATATCATGAACTAGCATGTGATAGTGATCGTGGTCATGGCCACATGGGTGGATGAACTGATAATCTTCCTTTGTGCATCTCTGTACTGCAGGGCACCAGCTGTCCATCGTCCGTCCCAGACCTTGCAACCATGCAGGAACGCGACTGCATCAGATGGTACCGCTTAACCAGGCAACTGATTGTGGAGTTGGCGGAGCAGTTGGCGCCACATCTGCTACCTGGCCGGACATATCCTACAGCACTGACCCCAGAGGTGAAGGTGATGGCAGCCCTGCACTTCTTTGCCACTGGTACCTTCCAGTACACTGTGGCTACTGCTGGTGGTATGTCGCAAATGATGTTTAGTCAGGTGCTACGCGATGTCGTGGAGGGGATGTTGGAATTCCTCGACCTATATATCAAGTTCCTGAGCCCAGCTGAACTCCCTGAAATAAAGGATGCCTTTTATACACTGGAGAGCATGCCAAACTTCATCGGATCTATTGATGAGACACATGTTGCCCTGATGCCACCACAGGCACATGAGCAGGCATACCGGAACAGGAAGCACTACCATTCGATCAATGCTCTGGTGGTCTGTCTTGCTGACATGTCGATCACACATGTGTTTGCACGGTTCCTTGGTTTGGCGCACAATGCCTACATTATGAGGAGTAGTCGCATTGCAAAGCTGATGTCACAGATGTCAGCTCAGCAAGCCAGGCTTGTCGGTGTGTACTGACTGTTTATCATTGTGTGTGTTTGTCAATGTTGTATTCCGCACTCTGACAAAATTCAGCTACTTGTTCATTTTTGTGTGTGTAAGTGACTCTGGATACCCCAACATGCCGTGGTTGCTGACATCCCTCAGGAACCCTGTGACACCAGCCAAGCTGCGCTACAATGAGGCACATGGTCGGAGCAGGAGGGTGATTGAGCGGACATTCGGCCTCCAGAAAAGCTGCTTTCGCTGCCTGGACAAGACCGGAGGGGCCCTCCCATATGAGCCTGCAAAGGTGGGCAAAATAATCCTTGTCTGCTGCATGCTACACAACATGGCGGTGCGGAAGAAGGTGTCTCTCAACCAGGATGACGATGACGATGCCCAACGTCCGGCAATTGTGGAGGATCCCGGCCTGGGCCAAGATGCCATTGATGATGAAGATGATGGTGACGTCTGCTCCCAGCTCATCAACAACATCTTCACCTGAATGTGAATTTCCAGGGTTGTTATGTGAATGTATGGAGGTAGCCTGGAATGTGGTGTGCCAGCTCTGTTGCTGTCTGAATGTGTCTGTGTGCCACTTGACTGGATGCGTGCTGTGATGTGTCCAATCAGGTGGTGTGTACTCCACAATAGGGTGGTACTGCTAAGTAGTGTTTGTGTAGGTGTCTTTCAACATGTTTTGTGCATGTATATTGCATTTCTCTCCTGTTCTACTGTGCTTTTGACTGTATCTTGTCTGTCCTTCCCAGGGTACTTTGCCTGTTGTGTGGTCAACACTGACCCCCAACACCCCGAAAGCCAACACCAGCGTGGCAGTTGACAATTCCCATCAACTGATGTACCACCCATCCCTGGACTTCCATTCTCCAACACATTGGGAACGTGTGTCCACTTGTTGCGTAGAATTACTGTGCAACTAGTGTGGAATAAACGTGTTGCTGATCTGTAATGAACCTGTGCTATGCTTTGTTATGTGCATTGTCTGACTTCCCACATCTGAGTGACATCTGCTTACCTCACCTGTGGACTTGTTACCACTGACTGGGCATGGTGTTGTGTCTGTGCATGCCAATGTGTTTCAGGTCAACATCATTGTGTGTGATGAGTAACATGGCCATGGTGAGTATGTTTTTTGTTGCCATAGTGGTGTGTCTCCCTCACATGTGTCACTTCCCCATGACTCAACTTATATTGGTCACATTGTTGCTGTATTTGGCATGCCCTGTGTTGTGTAGCAGATCGACATCTCCCTGAACATGACAAGTTGGAATCACAACAGCGGCAAGTATGGTGTACTGTTGAGTTTATTTACAAACATGTGTAAGGGAAGTGCACAGTATGGTGGGTGCTGTACCGTGGTTTGGGAATCCAAAGTTCTCATTGGAATTGGAAGTGCTGGTAGATGAAATCTCCAGAGTAAAGTCCACAATCATCTGATACATTGGCCCAACATGAACCCTCCATGTCATTTGGGCGAGTTGTGTTCGATTGGACAAGGTGAACGGGTTGTGCACAAAGAACATTGTCCAGAACAGGTTTAGAGGCCCTGGGGGATGTGCTGGGACATCTGCCTCTAGCATGTCCTTCTTCGGATGACCCATCTTCTTTCGGGGGGGGGATCCTCATGTGCAGGCCTCTGCGGTGCAGGGGACTCTCCGCCAGAGTCCTCCTCCCTCCCTGTGGCGCTGGCAGATGGTGTTGCGACAGATGTTGTGGGCACACAGGGGGGTGTGGATAGGTTGGTATTGATCTGGCGGAGGCATTGTAGTATGTCCCGATGCACCGCAGTGATGTCATCCCACTTGGCCTCCATGCGGGCATGGTGGGCGACCTGCTCGTGTTGCATGTCCTTGAGGATCCCCACTTCCTGGCCAAATCCCCCGGTGCAATCCTGGTACGCATCTAAGATGCGTGCCAGGTGGGGGTCATCATGCAGTCCAGACCCCTCTGTAAGGCGTGCCATGTGCCTCCCACCCCTCCCAGCACCCCTCTCCACACGGGCAGGACCAGCGGCGCGACGCACAGGTGGCACTGGGACCCCTTGGGTGGTGTTGCTGGTGGTGTTGGCTGTAGCCAGGTTGGTCGTCGTCATCCGAAGAGGGCAGTGAGAGAGTCAGACCAGAGAGCTCAGTGTCCACCAGAGTCTGGGACTGGGTATCCTCATCATTTGGTGCTGGGTGCCCAGCACTACCTGTGTTTGGAAGAGACACACAATGTGATTCATGTTTCTGCATGCATCGTTGGTTCACAAACATTACATTTTCTACTTTTCAAACAGATGCCTGCTTGTACACTGCTTTTTCCCAGCTTGTCACAGACAGAGTTTGATATTGTTGTTGGCCATTCCCGAGCATGGCCTTGTGCTCCCCACAACAGAGCCCAGTGTCAGACATCTTGTCAGTCCCTTCCCACTCCCTGTGAGGCGAGTATGGTTCAGTTTGATCTTGCTGGGCCATGTGGGTGGGTGTAGGCTGTCTGTGACTGCGAGTCCCATCATACTCTTGGCTACACCCCCCTTCCCAGCATGCTCATACTTCCTCCCTCTTGACTCTGCTTCCCTGTGAGGGGGTGTGACAAAAATGGCAAGATGGCTGACTGTGAAGTCCTGAGGTTTGTTGTTGGCTATTTCCTAGTATGGCCTTGTGCTCCCCACAACAGAGTCCAGTGTCAGACATCTTGTCAGTCCTTTCCCACTCCCTGTGAGGCGAGTATGGTTCAGTTTGATCTTGCTGGGCCATGTGGGTGGGTGTAGGTTGTCTGTGACTGCGAGTCCCATCATACTCTTGGCTACACCCCCCTTCCCAGCATGCCCATACTTCCTCCCTCTTGACTCTGCTTCCCTGTGAGGGGCTGTGACAGCAATGGCAAGACGGCTCACTGTGAAGTCCTGAGGTTTGTTGTTGGCCATTTCCCAGCATGGCCTTGTGCTCCCCACAACAGAGCCCAGAGTCAGACATCTTGTCAGTCCTTTCCCACTCCCTGTGAGGCGAGGATGGTTCAGTTTGATCTTGCTGGGCCATGTGGGTGGGTGTAGGTTGTCTGTGACTGCGAGACCCATCATACTCTTGGCTACACCCCCCTTCCCAACATGCCCATACTTTCTCCCTCTTGACTCTGCTTCCCTGTGAGGGGGTGTGACAGCAATGGCAAGATGGCTGACTGTGAAGTCCTGAGGTTTGTTGTTGGCCATTTCCCAGCATGGCCTTGTGCTCCCCACAACAGAGCCCTACGGCTCGGTCGTACGGCTTGTATTCCGTACGTGTCAGTTGTAATTCACACGCGTTGCATCGTACTGCACAGGTCGTACGGCGCTGGTCCGTGTCGGTCGGTATTCGGTCCGGGTCCGTGTTGGTCGGTTCGTTTTTCGGCCGGAATCGGAATCGGCCCCTATGTGTGTGGCCAGCATTTGAATGGTGATAGGAAGACTTCATAATGTTTTATAATGATAACTGTTTCATTTATTGTCATCATTTGTGATTGTAGTGTTTTATTTTTGCTTTTTGTTCTAGTGCAAAGCTTTTGTTTTTCTTTGGTGCAACATGTGTTTGTGGTTTCGGCACTGATAGATCGGCTGTTTGTTTAGTAGCAAGAGTTTGGTAAGAAAAAAATTTTGTACTGTGAACTATCTACTGTGCACGGATGCATTCTTTGGAAATGCTGTAATAACAGCAGCATATTAACTTCTGTTTGATTGTGTGTGCAATTCTCCTTGTATGTGTGTACATTGTATATTGCTTTGTCTTGTATGTCATTTTCTTTTGTTTTTCCTTTCTAGTGGGATATCATCTGGCAGGGTAGCTGCTGGTGAGTCTAGCTGTCTCTGGCAAGTAAGTGGCATTGTTTATATTATAGAGGTCTTTGTGTGCTTTGTATTGATTGAGAATGACTCTGCCACAGAGGAGGAAGGCAGGATTCTGGCAGTAAATTTTCTGTCCGAGAGGAATCATCTGATAATGAAGCCACTCTCAGTGTGGAGGAGGTGCCTCTTTTAGACAAGGACACTGATGTGACGATAGTGCAGCAAGAGAGATCTGTATTGCAGCCTGGGGCTGTATGGCTTCACATTTGAATAGCTGAACTCTGGGTTGCCCCAAACATGGTGCAGATGACATTTCCTGCCTGTATTGGTGTTGTAGTGTGTAGAGTGAATACTGAACATTTTTTGCCTATACATTTTTTCCAGTTCTTTATGGATGATGTATTTTTGGATGAGATTGAGTTCAAGAAGTTCTTAGGTTTAACTTTTTTGATGGTCCTGATAAGGAAGCTGTTGCTGTCTTCATATTGGTACACTTGTCCCTTGATGGCACTGGCTATTTTTCTTGCAGTTGTTTG
Organism: Triturus cristatus; assembly: GCF_964204655.1. Lineage (NCBI taxonomy): Eukaryota > Metazoa > Chordata > Amphibia > Caudata > Salamandridae > Triturus > Triturus cristatus. The sequence goes on from NC_140585.1 coordinate 166,107,607, forward strand.
TGGACGATGTATTTTTGGATGAGATTGTTGACCAGGCCAATTTGAATGTGGAACAGTATTTGAGGGACAACAGTACCAAACTTTTAACGCCTGTCGCGGGACCTCCACAGACCGGGAGAGAGAGAACTCGATCAGAATGCGAATTTCGGCGGAAATTTGACAATTAGAAACCTTTGTGTGTATACTATGGCACGACATTTAATTGTAAATCACAGTTTGGCTCAAATTTGACTGAGAAAACATAGAGACGAGAGGTAACGAAAGGAGGCCTACCACACATGGGCGTGGACCTCGAGTTCAGCGGAGGTGCCTGGAGCAAAGCGGCAGTCCGTTGGAGGAAAACACAGGCCGCCTCCCTACTGGTCGGGTTCGGGGGAGAGGAGGCAGCGTCAGCAACGGACATGCGGAGACGACAAGGGAGAGAGGTGAAAGACGCTGGAATGGCAGTGAGGCGGAGGATCAGGTTCTAGGCCAGCAGGTATCGGGACAGAGTTGCTGTGGGCACAAGTGGAGTCGGGTGAGGAGCAGAGGACCTGCAGATCCGGGATAGTCCAGAAGCGGATGGATGAGCTCCTACATTTAGAGGTATTAGCGGCGCCGGGTAGAGCAGGTGGAGAAAGTCTATCACCTGATAGGGCTACTGGGAGAGGTGAATGCCTGAAGAGGGAGGTTCATGAACAGCAGGGAGAGGCGTATAGTACATACTTAGCCCTAGCCTCAGCCTCAATTTTAGCCGGGGGAAACAATAAACCTGGAGGAGACCAGCTGGCAGAAAGAGTCCCTAGAGTGGGAGGACAAACCAGACAAGATACGCAGACTACAAAAAGTAAAAGTAGGTATCTTCTGCGTTCTACCCCGGAGTCGACTGAAGGAGGAGGAGGACATGGGAGCAGAGCCAAAGGAAAGGGGGAAAGTGGGGGAGTCTTGTCTCCGGCTTCGGTTTCGGCTCCAGGCCCGGTCTCTCCAAAGAAAAAAGGATTAAAATCTGGAGGAAAGTTTAAAAGTTGTGGCCCTAAGGTAGCAGGTAATTTATCAAAACCTCTCCCATCTTTAAGCTCCTATTTTAAGATAATGGAGCAGATAGTGGCACCATCTGGAGAGGGGGTTGGAAAGTAATATCTACTGCCCCAATATCAGTGAAAAATTGATTTTCTGTCTTAGAAAACCCAGATAAGGAGGTACAAGGGAAAATTTGGACAGAGAGGAGTGATGAAGTAGTGGGTGGAGAGACAGAGATAGAGATGGGTTGTCCTGATATGACATCATCTATTACTTATGGGGTGTCCCCCCCTTGCTGAAAGACCTATCATAAGAAATGAAAATGCAAGAGACTCTGAGAATCAGCAAGTTATAGCTATAGGTGCGGACCCAGCTTTGGGTGGAGAGATAGGTGCTGGTATAGAGACTGTCTTAGAATCAAGTACAGGCATTGGAAGGATGGCTGAAGGAGTTGTAGGAGAGTTGGAGAGCCAGATAGAAAAGATGTTTGGGAGTTTAAGACAAGATATTCTGACAAAATTTGAGATCTTAGAAACAAATCAGAGAGGAATTCAGGACAAATGCGAGACTCTAGAAGGTAAAATCGATGGTATAGCACAGCGGACGGGCATATTGGAAAGTGAAGTCAGGGCTCTGTCTGAGGTCGTGACTGGAAATTCAAAGGAATTGGAAAAATTAAAAAAACAGAATAGAGCATTGGAGGAAGACATGGAGAGGCTGGAGATGCAGAGTAGACGCAATAATTGAAGACTTCTTCGAGAAGGGTCTGAGAAGGAAGATATTAAAGCTTTTATATGTAAACTACTAAGAAAGGGGGTCCTGAGAGACAGACCGGACATAGAATTGGAGATGGAGATTCAGAGAGTCGAAAGGGACCCGTTTAGATTGAATCCAGCCAGGAAAGTGCCGAGAAGAATCCTGATTAATTTCCAAACATACGCGGTGAAGGAATTAGTGCTGGGAAGAGCCTTGAAAGAGGGTGTCTTAAAATATGAAGGATTCAGCTACCAAATAAAGTCAGACCTCGGCAAGAGAACAGAACAGAGGCAGTGGGAGCTGGGAACCCGAATGAGTGAGCTCCGGAGTAAGGGTGCCCAGGTGCAGATGAGGTTCCCTGAATTGCTGAAAGTAATGTGGCGTAACAAGATGTATAACTTCCAAAACCCAGAAGAAGTGGATGTTTTTCTGGCTCAGATGGAGTGATGAGGAACTTGGAGATAGTATAGCGATGCAGTGATAAAGTAGACGGAAGCAAAAGCAATGGTTTTCATATATTATTGTATAAAGTTTGTATATAGAAGGCGTTTTTCTCTTTTTCATTTGTATATGTAGAATTCTCTCTCTTTGGGAATTGGGGGATCACAAAGGGCGATTTGCAGCACCCAGGGAGTAAAAAGGGGGTTTCCCGGGAGAGGTGGGGCACAGGGTGAGGGGAGCATAGAGAGAAAAAGAAAAAAAATGTCTTCAGGATGCTGAACTCTAAAGAGAAAACGAAGAATAATAAGCAAGATAGAAGGCATATGCCGAGGGAGTTGGCAAGTTGTGGGGAAGTAGAAAGAGTAGAGTATGGATAATACCAAAAAAATACATTTTCTAACATGGAACGTAAATTGCCTAAGGGGTAGAAGAAAGGTATGTAGGGTGTTAGAATTTTTAAAGGAAAGTGATGCACAAATTATTTTTTTACAAGAGACACACCTAGAGAGAGAGGAGTGTAGGCAGTGTTCTGGTAAAGTATGTTGGGTCCAAAAGGTGTTGTGTTCAGACCAAAGGGGAAGCTCAAGAGGTGTGGCTATTATTATAAGGAGTGACTCTGGAATCAGAGTGGTGAAGTATGAGACCTATACTACGGGGGGATGGTTGTTAGTAAAAAGTATAGACATCACTCCGGTATTGATTTTTTTCTTGTAGACCACGCTTTATATGCGGATATAGAAACAGTATCGCATATTCCAGCAATCCTATCAGATCATTCTGCAGTGGTAATGTCTGTAAATCTTCATCAAAAGCAGGGGCTAAGAAGGTGGACATTAGACAGGACCATATTATTAGATGAAATAGTGATTAGAGAGCTGGGAAAAACAACAGAGGAATATTTTATACTAATGTAGGATCCGCAAGTGAGCAACTGGTCTGGAATGCCTTTAAGGCTTATTTACGGGGTATTTTGAAGTCTATAACAGGGAGGGGGGAGAAAAATAGCAAAACAGGAGGAGGAGAGTAAAATAAGGGAGATTGCGATGAAAGAGAGAGACCTACAGATGGCATCTTTAGATATTGCGAGCAATATATCTATCTTTACTAAAGATTTAGAAAATTTGCAGGCCAAATTTCAAGCTCATTTGGCCAAAAAATTATTGGATAGATGGAAGGCTAGCAAGCTCCCACATTTTGCTTACAGAGAAAAGTGTAGCGCCTTGTTAGCATGGAAGGTGAAAACAGATAGAGCCAGAAACATAATACAATGCCTAAAATGTAGAGATACAGGGGAGGAGCTATGTGTAAATGAGGAAATAGGCCAGAAGGCTTGTGAGTTCATGAGCGAATTGTATAACGAGACACTACTTCCAGACCCAGAGAAGATTGAGGACTGGTTAAGACAGACTAGGCTCCCACAGTTGGACGAAGAGCAGAGGAGAGAGTTGGAAAAAGAGATAACAGAAGAAAAGGTCAGGATTCAGTGTAGAAAGATGGCTAGGGGAAAAGCAGCCGGACCAGATGGTCTTCCGGTGGAAGCATACCTCTGGATATTAGACTTTGCAATATCTGCCTTAACCTCTTTGGGTAACAGGATGTACCGTGAGGGAGAAAGTACCCCCATCTCCTGGTCAGAAGCAACTATCACGTTAATTTTAAAACCCAATAAAGATCCGTTAAAGGTTGATTCTTATAGACCTATATCCCTTGTAAATGCCGATTATAAGATATATTCAGGAATTATAGCATCAAGAGTAGCTAAGGTGATAAAAGGGGTTGTGTATTCAGATCAGAGGGGTTTTATTCCTGGGAGGCAACTTAATGAGCTAACCTTCCAGATGATAGGAGAAGTGGATATGGCAGAACTAAGTAAAATCCCCTTAACTGTAGTGGCAGTGAATGCTGCCAAACCATTCGATCAAGTGAACTGGCAGTATCGCTGGGAGGTTTTAATCCACTTTAATTTTCCAAGAAATATGGTGGAGGCAGTAAAAAAATTGTATCAGAATCCCAGAGCCAAAGTGTTGATAAATGGAGAGTTAACAGATTGGTTCAGTATAACTAGAGGAACAAGGCAAGGATGTCCCCTGTCTCCGCTCTTATTCAATTTATATATAGAGGCTTTCGCTAATTTAATCAGGGCAGATGCTGCAATTCTTCCTTTTAACTTTAATGGTTTGAAGAAAAACTGGGGTTATACGCAGATGATTTGATTAAATACACAGTTAATCCCCAGGAGGCGATACCCATTTTAATGAGAAGGGCTAAGGAGTTTGGCTTAAATTCGGGCTACAAGGTCAACATAGATAAAACAGAGATTATGCAATGGAATCAGAACACTAATATCCAAGGAGTCAGACCTCAAATGCGATACCTGAGGGTGTTAATTACACAGAAGATAGTGGATATCCCGAAGGTGAATTGGAAGAAAGTGAGTCAGGAGATATCGAGTTTATTGTCAAAATGGGCGAATCTCTCATTAAGTATCTATGGCAGAGTAAATCTTATAAAGATGGTTATATTGCCGAAAGCTACCTTTCTTTTTAATTCTATCCCTCTAACTTTCAGGAAGGAGGATATAGCGAAGATACAGGGAAAAATTGGGAGCTTCATATGGGCGTCAAAGGGCCCACGGATAGCATGGAGGAAGTTGAGGAAGAAACTAGGGGCAGGGGGGCTGACACTACCGGATCTGTTTGTATATTGTTATGCCTTTCATTTTAAAAATTTCCGGATCCTAGCAAATAAGCCTGATAGCTCATCTTTGGTCTGATTATTTTCAGCAATGCTTGGGGATGTCAGTGAAGGCCAGCACTATTTCTTGTTTAAGTATGTAGACCTGAAGTTTTTTTTAAAAGGTCAGATTGAAGGTATTAAGCACTGCATCAAGAGTTTGGATGTATGTCCGGAAACAACTGAGACTTTCCTACTATTCTATATGGGTGCCGATTTGGGAATCTCCAGGCACCCCCGAATGTCAGAAAGATCAACTGAGCCAGCCTTTAAAAGCAGGGGGTATATTCTATTGGGCAGATCTTATGAAGGATAGCAGATTAATGAGCTGGGAAACACTAAGTAACTTGACCGGGGAAACTGACAAGGTTTAAATATTATCATTTAGGCTCCTGGTAGGCAACTCAAGAATGGAAGCACGAGGAGGAAGACATAAAGTTAGATCAGCTCACAAGAACATATTATTGGAAGAAAGAAATTACCTTTTGGTACTGGTCCTTCGTAGAAGCAGAGGAAACTTTCGACACCGATATTATAAATCTATGGGGTAAAGAATTTAGGGAGGAGGAAGTCAAGACTTTGTGGACTGATTCGTTTGAGATGCTAAACCTGCCTCATTAAAGCGTAATCATTTATTTACTGTCCACAGAGTCTATTGGTCTCCGTGGAAGTTGTCGAAGGTCACAGGTAATCAGTACTACTGCCCAAGATGTAAGCACAAAGAAGCAGATGATTTACATATGTTTCTGGATTGTCCAAAAATAACACACTATTGTTTGGACGTATGCAATTTTCTGGGAGAGGTTCGTGGAAAACAGATGAAGGTAAGCCCACATCTAATATTCGTTGGGCTCCTGCAAGAAGAAGAGATGGAGAAGGAGGTGGGTTTGATGATTACCTTTTATGTGGTAATGTTGGCAAGATGCGAAATATGTATGAAGTGGAAATCTGAAAATCCACCGAGTTTTGCTGAGTGCTTAAAGAGTATTATATTAACAAGCAAATCAGACATGGCCTGTGATATAGGAGGTAGAGATAAGATCTGGACTTTATTGCTGGATTGGAGAGAAGGACATGCGGGTCCAATGATTAAGCCAAAAAAGTGCTGGCGGCTCTAGTGTCTCCATAAATCTACATCAGGGGCGCTCAGACAGAAGTGGAGATGGGACCAGTAACAGCATCCCTCTTAAGGAGTACTCCTTTTCCTCTCTGATGGCCGTTACACCCAAGATAGAGAGGCAGGAAGCAAGACTCAATATGAGAGTTTGCAAAATGAGGACAAAAAAATGAATTTAAAAAAACAGTGCCAAACTTAAGCCCCACTCTAGAGCTACCCAGTAGACTCCCACAAATCTGGATGATCTGAAGAAGTTCTTGGGTTTACATTTTTTGATGGGTCTGATAAGGAAGCTGTTGCGGTCTTCAAATTGGTATACTAGTCCCTTGATGACAATGGCTCTATTTCTTGCAGTTGCTTATGGACAATGTATTTTTGGATGAGATTGTTGACCAGGCCAATTTGAACAGTATTTGAAGGACAACAGTACCAAACTTAAACCCCACTCTAGAGCTACCCGGTAGACTCCCACGAATCTGGATGATCTGAAGAAGTTCTTGGGTTTTCATTTTTTGTTGGGTCTGATAAGGAAGCTGTTGCGGTCTTCAAATTGGTATACTAGTCCCTTGATGACAATGGCTCTATTTCTTGCAGTTGCTTATGGACAATGCATTTTTGGATGAGATTGTTGACCAGGCCAATTTGAACAGTATTTGAAGGACAACAGTACCAAACTTAAACCCCACTCTAGAGCTACCCGGTAGACTCCCACAAATCTGGATGATCTGAAGAAGTTCTTGGCTTTAACTTTTTTGATGGGTCTGATAAGGAAGCTGTTGCTGTCTTCAAATTGGTATACTAGCTTCCTTGATGGCAACAGCTATATTTCCTGCAACGATGAGTCACAATCGGTATTTTCTTCCTCTTTGGATGCTGTATTTTTTTTATAATGCTTTAGCGTTGCCACAAGATCACCCGGATTGTGATTGTGACTGTCTTTTTAAGGTTCAACCTGTTCTTGATGACTTAGTAGATCAATTTTCAGAGATCTATATTCCATGGAAAGAAATAGCTGTGGATGAGTCTTGGTTCTGTTCAAGGGCTGATTGTTTTTAGGCAGTACATTCCTAACAAGAGAGCAGGCTATGGAATTAAGAGGTATATACTGTCTGAGTAGTATTGGATATGTCTATAATTTCAGGGTGTACTCGGGTAGCGATTACAGTATTAACCCCTCCCCCCCGGTTGTCTGTATACTTTTGGAGTTAGTGAGAAAATTGTGTGGGAACTTGGTAGAAGACTTTTTAACAAAAGTCACCATTTATACATAGATAACTTCTACACTGGTGTGCAATTGTTCAGGGGACAGTGCAGTGCCTTGTGTAGTGATGAGCTTCTAGCTATGAAATTTTCTGACAGGAGGAATGTCTACATGCTGACTACCATCCATAATGAAAGTACTTCACCTGTGACTGTTTGGGGTCAGGTTGGTGAAGTGTGCAAACCTGTGTGCATTTTATCCTACAATAAGCATATGGGTGGGGTAGATCAGGTAGATCAGACGTTGGAACCTTTCACTGCTGTTCGTAAGGCTTATTTATTTATTTATTTATTTTAGAGTTTTATAGAGCGCGATTCAGACCTGTGAGGGTATCAGAGCGCTTTACAGGATTGACAAGTGGTAAAAACAGTCTTAGGAAGGGTGTATACAATTGGGGTAGGAACAGGAATATGCATTGTACAAGGAAGAAATAATAAGGCAGTAGCATATCCTGGATACAGTTGGGATGAAAACAGGTAGATACATTATATGAGCGGTCAGCTGTCTCAATTGCCGGATGGGATGACCAGAAGTGCCAGGTAGGTGTCATCCGGAAGAGCCATGGGTAATGCTGTAATAGAAAGAGAAACAAATCATTACGGTGATTGAAATGCAGGCGTTAAGCGAGGAATTTGCCCATAAGGAAAATGTTGGCCTCCTTTGTAAAATGTGCCAAAGAAGGAAGTCTTCTGATGGTGGGCGGGAGTGAGTTCCATTTTCTTGGGGTGGCCCCAGGAAAGGCCCGATTGTACGTTTTTTTTTCCGCAAGCATGCTGGTTGGAGCAAAAGGTCTCTGGCTGATTGTGAATTTCTGGCTCCTCCGGATATCATGAGTTTCTGGGTGAGAAACGCTGGAGATTTGGAGTATAGAGCCTTGTGAGTGATGCAAACCAGCTTCAGTTGGATTTTGGCCTCGAGAGGAAGCCAGTTTAGAGCTTTGAGGTGAGGAGAGATACGGTCGAATTTCTTAGAACCTGTTAGGAGTCTGGCGGCGGCGTTGAGGCAAGCTTTCAATGGGGCCAAAGAGTTCTTGGGTAGACCTGTGAGGGTAGAACACCCATATTCTAGTCTGGAGATGACTAGTGCCTTGGTTGCCATTTTTAGGTCGGGGTGTCGAGGAAAGGTTTCAGGTGTCTTATGTAGCTCAGGTGAAATCTGGCAGTTTTGGCCATGAAATTGGTATGTCCACGCATATTCAGGTTGCAGTCTAGGGTTATTCCCAGTGATTAAGCAGAGTCAACAATGGTAGGAGGGCAGTTTAACACTCTAATAGCCTTGATCCATTCCTGAATGTCAGAGTTGGTTTTGGGTTGGGAGATAAGGAGAAATTCAGTTTTTTTTTTAGTTAATTTGAGCTGGTTAGAGGTGAGCCAATGCACCATCAGCTTTAATGCCTCATTCAGGGAGTAAATGTCCTCAGGGGAAGCTATTTTAATGTAGATCTGCGTGTTGTCCGCATACATGTGATAGGTGATGTTGGCAGAATGTAGCATATCTGTGAGCGGTTCAAGGCAAAGATTGAAGAGGGTAGGGGACAAGGTTGATCCTTGGGGGACTCCAACCGTGATCGGAGAGGGAGCGGATAAGTTACCTTTGATTAGGATTCTCTGCGAACAATTCTGGAGGAAGGACCTAAACCATTCAAGAACGGTGCCATCCAATCTCATTTGGAGTTTGAGGCGATCAAGGAGCGTTTCGTGGTTGACCTTATCGAACATCGAGGATAGGTCTAGGAGGATTTGGAGACAGGTTCTGCCTTGGTCAAGGGCAAGGAGGGCATCATCCACGATGTTGAGGAGGGTGGTTTCAGTGCTGTGTCCAGGACTGAATCCGGATTGAAAGTCATCAAGTAGGTGGAAGTTGGTAATGTGTTGGCTCAACTGCTGTTGCACACATTTCTCCAGAACTTTTGCTAGGAGTGGAATGTTCGAGATAGGTCTATAGTTGTCAGGAGAAGCAGGATCCAGCATAGGTTTTTTAAAGATGGGGACAACTTGTCCGGCTTTGAGAGAGTCAGGTATTGATCACTGTAGTAGGGATACATTGATTATTGCATTCCAAGAAGGGATGAGCGCCTGAGATACAGCGGCTAGGCAGTTAGAAGGGAGAGGATCATTCTAAAGATTGTTCGGGTTCAAGGAAGAGAGAATTTTCGAGACCGAGTGTTCGTCATAGACTTTAAAGTTGGACCAGTGCGCTAGGTTTTTGGGTGAGGTGTGGTGGGGCAGTGCAGAGAGAAGAGGTAGTGCAGGTGTAGTTTGGGAATGCGTTGCGGAATTGAGTTTGTTTCCTAGGGCAGTGGTTTTGTCACAGAAGAAGGAGGAGAATTTCTTGCATGATATTAGAGATTTAGGGTTTTCTTTGGTGGTTTTAGCCAGTTTGTTAGCTTGATGTTTGACCAGGTCGAATACTTGGTATAAGAAGTTGGCTATCCATTTATTCCATTTAGCAACCTTCTATGCTTTTGTTGTATTCAAGGATTGTTCTCCAGAGTCAAAGATGACATTTGTCCAGTTTCAAAAGAAACAATTGATGGACAGGATGCTGGGCAATGCAAACATTCACACCAGCCACAAGGATCTTGGTTGAATCCTTCATTCTTTTGATCACCACACCATCCCAGTTTGGACCCATCCATATGCAAATCAATCCTGACCCTGTTCCCTGTGGGAACAGTCCAGCCCGAACAGCCAAGCCAGGTCCTCCCTAGACCAGAAACAAGCATCCTGGGACCGGTTTCAGGGCATCACCCTTCATCAACCAGGCTAGCTTGAATTCAGTGGTGTAATAAGCACGGGACCTATAACTGGGCATACCCTTCCCAGTTAGGGCGACATATGCAAAAGAAACAATTGCTGGACGAAATGCTGGACAATGCAATCATTCACCCCCAGTCACAAGGGTCTGGGTTTAATCCATCATTCTTTTGCTCACCACACCACCCCAGTTTAGACCCAGCCATATGCAAATCAGTCTTGTCTGTTCCTTGTGGGAACATTTCAGCCCAAACTGCCAAGCCAGGTCCTCCCTGGACTGGAAACAAGCATACTGGGACCGGTTTCAGGGCATATTTTCCGTTTCAGCAGTCTGTAATAGGCAGCTTTGTTGTAGTGGAACAAGCAAGAGTTCCTAGGATTATAGTGGTGGAGGATGTGGATAGATTGGATGATCGCCACTTTCCTGATCACATTCCGCCCACAGTCAAAAAAGATTTTACCAGTAAGATATGTAGAGATATTTTCAAAGAGGTGTGAGGAAGGAGATTTGTATGAGCAGGCCTTGATTGTCCTTCTAATCCTGAGCTGTGTGTGCCCACATGTTTTAAATTGTACCATGTGCAACTGTGAGCGTAAAAGTACACTGACTGATCTATATTGTTTTAGAGTTTTTGTCCAGATTTCACATTTGGCATCAGTTTGATGTATTTAGTTAGAGCTGTTATGTTTGTAGTTATAGTTTTGTATCTACTTCCACTTGGTTTGTGTTTTCTTGTCAAAAAATTGTGATGTTGGTTGCGTGGACTGGTGCTTGGCTGGCGGTGTGCGTGGACAGGTGCTTGGCTTGTGGTGTGCGTGGACTGACGCATGGCTGGCAGTTTGCGTGGACTGGCAGTTCGCTAGTGATGTGTAAGTAGTGACAAGTGCACATAGAAACAGCAAATTGCCATGAATGATTGTTTATGTGCAGGAAGCTCCATTCCTGCACATAAACAATCATTAAAACAATGACGATTTGCAACTTCTATATGTGCTTCACAATACAGCACACATAGAAGTTTCAAATCGCCATTCTGGATTGTTTATGTGAAACCTTCCTGCATATAAACAATCATTCCTCCCAATGCAGGCACCCTTCTACTATGGTGCAAGGGTGCCTGTGTTGAAGCTAGGCAGCTTCATTTAGCACCAGCGAAGGTAGAAATGCAGGGGTGCATCGTAATATTATAATCATGGTACATCCCTGCATTTCTAAAGTGAAGGAGCACAGCGTTAGCTATTTTGGACAAGCCCGTGCTCCTCCACTTTATTGTAAATATGCTCCTTGGTGCCTTGATGCTGCTTTACAGCTCATGAGCTGTGAGCCTTTGTCACAGGATTTTCAATTATTAACAGTGCATTTCATTTTTGTGAACTCTCTTGTTAATAAAATGTTACGTTCTGAACCTTCACTCACCCTTGTGCCAAATACAACCAGTATGTCTGTGTACACGAGGAATAGATGCTTGTGAAGTAATATCTGTCTTTTCTCTCTTTTTCTGTCAGGGTGAGCATTGTCTCTAAATTGTCTGTTGATATGAGTGTTATAATGTGCTGGGCTGGCGTGTGAATAGTCTTGTGTGTGTCATATATTAAAGTTGTGTGAATGGCCTGTAAGGATGTTGGTGCCTTAACCCATCTTTACCTTTTTACAAGAAAGGAGGTTTACCCGTTTTAACCCTCTGGCACCTGGGTAAATACACAACATATGAAAAATATATAGTGCCTTGGGATGAATATAAACTTGATTACGTGAAGAAATAGTTTAGTTATCTCTTCCAAAAGTACTTCATTTTAATAGAAAAAATCTATATATATTTTGTATAATCAATCCAGAATCCAATGTGCCCCAACCACCAAAAAATACATAGACTAATGTATGTCCAAAAAATATTTATATGGTATTTATAGTACGTTTCTCCTCACATTCTTTCAATACACATATACATCTTTATCTCTTAATCACAATCTGCAATTGTCTATCTCTTCATAACAATATGCAATTGTCTCTTTGCCCTACTAATCAATAAGGATGTTTACAATGATTTAAATCACATTCCTTGAATGAAAATCACTCTTTTAAAGAAACACGATGAATTGTTTTTTCACAAATACTTATTGAGTGTTCTTTTATCTGTTTCGTCACAGTTAAATTTCATCTGAGTGTCTCCAAAATAAATGTCGACGCGTTTCAGCCTCTATAATTTTAGGCCTCTTCAGGACTAGGGCAGTCAATTGCGCATTTTTTCAATTCCACCTCAAACTCGGTCTGTCCACTGCAATGTGGTTCACGAAGTAAGTAAAGTGAACTACTATCTATCCCAAAGTTCTTGCATTAATGAGGGACGGCTAACACATATTAGCGCTTAGTTCAAGAGAAAGTATCTGTAGTTGCTTCTCCTCGAGTCTGTTTCTTTCAAAAACGTTTTCCTGCTCAATCTTGTTTGAAAATGAACGTCTCTAGGACCCGGCCAATTTCGAATCACGCCGTCAGGACAAACTGATATAGCAGCTAAATACGGTCCTCGTATTTTTCTCAATAGGATCCGTGGGCTCCGATCGAATACACACTGCTCGCCCATCTTTACAGCTCACAAGCTGTGAGCCATTGGTTCATTTTTATGATCTTTCAATTAACAGTGTATTTAACTTTTGTGAAATCTTTTGGTAATAAAATATACATTTTGAACCTTTCACTCACCTTTGTGCCAAATCCAACCAGTATGTGTGTACATGAGGAACAGACTGGATGGGCAGTAGTATTTGACTTTTCCGTCTTTCTCTGCCACGGTGTACATTGTCTCTCGGAAAAATCTACCAACTCTAGATATTTTTCTAAACAAAACACCCAGGGAGATACAGGATGAGGTGCCTCTCCTTGACCTCAACAAGATTTCTTACCCACAATACCCTGCAAACCTCATGATGTGACTAGTGTCATACATTGTTCTTGCATCTGTAGTGGAGACGGAGTTCCATGTACACACATTGCTATGTCAGCATAAGCGCCTTAGATGTAAAACGCCATCTTGCTACTTTTGCTGCTTTTGCACACGACACTGCAGGTAGCTGTTATTACAAGAAAAACAGCTTTCTTGCTTTTTTTTCACATGAGAACAGTCTGTTGTTCACATCCCTAGACGTGCACCATGACCTTAGTCCTTAGTCTGAACACTGTGTGCAGAAGACGTCAAGGTCAAATAGCAATGTATGCTTTTGAATTCAGGTTGATCGGCCCACGCTCTAGCCATAACACGCATACAGCTGCAAATATCTGAAACTCGGGTGCCTTTAATATTGCATTTGCATGCATGATTCAGACACTTGGAGAAAAACTCTTCCAGACACAGAGCAGAGCTGATCCAGTGATGTGATTCACCTAAACTGATATTTACGGTATGGGATTACCCATTCAAGGACTAGAGACCTTCTATTAGTTTCATAAAACTAGCTTACTAACGAAGGGAGGGTGGCTTTATTCCACTATCATTTGTAATATGATTTCTCTGCTCATTTTCTATGGTATTGTAACAATGCTGATGGTTTTGTTTTTAATCATTTGTCTTCTTATGTTAGCCAAAGTACTGCACCTTAGGGCACGTAGTTAAAAATACAATTTTTAAACTTTACCGTGACTCTAATTACTCTTGTTGTGGACTGATATGACGATAATAACGAAAAGGTGTTTCTGATTCCCACCATTCCTGAGAGTACTCTAAGTCGCTTTTTCTGGGTTATCTAATCATTGATAGCTTCAAGATGATATGGAGAATGAATGAGACACTGATGCTAGTCGGATAGGGGTTCTGGGTACTGAGGTAAGTTTTTGGTACACCACAATTCACTGAGGTCCTGGTTTTCTGCGCATAGTTCTGTGCATAAGCAGAATCCCTGCAACATGGGGCACCTAACATTTGGTCTTATGATTGAGACGCCTTAGTAGTGCTTATATTAGTCCACAATACCCTCACTCTTGTTTCCAGATAGCGGGAGTGAGTGTTTTAACCTACCTAAATAGTTAATATATAGGTTCTCTCAAGCTTGACAATTAAAAAGGTTTTCATTTTATACCGTTTTTGTGCTACTGTTCATATAGATTGATTTTCTTCCCTGTGTCCTTATGGCTGAAGTCGCTATTGCAGAGCACAGTTGCGCACCTCTTCGGCGTCATTTGACGCAGTTCGGGGTGCCTGACAATGAGACGTCTATTATCTTTGTAGTGAGTGCCGACGCATCGCATCCCTATGAGCTATTTTACTCTTGGGTTCCCTTGCCGGAGGTGAATGCGGACGATGGTATGTTTCACTCATACTCTCCTACGGCAGTCCAGGTAAATTACACGCCATATACGATGCAGGAAATTCCAATTTCCGCTTGGCAGCATCGTATTTGGTTCAATGGCGCCCTCCCCCACACGGTTACACCGGTTCGTTTGGGTCCCTTGTCCATTCCAGGGGCGACTTGGCCAGAATTGGCCAGGTTTACACCACATCCATGTTATTTGCAAGCCACGGTGGATGAATTATGTCAACTCCATACCGCCCTGATTACTGTACATCGGGCTTTAGTGCAATACGTTTCAGGCAATGTCCAGGTAGGAGCACCTATGGTTGCAGGGCAACCAGCTGGCCCAGCCGGGATTACTATTAGTCCCGTCATGGTTAATTCGGTAATGGGCAAGCACCCCCAAAATAAGTACGATATGCCTTATTGGCTTGCTGAGAAATTTGACCAGCTGGAAGCAGTTTTTCCGAATTCTACTCCTGTGGAAAAACACAGGATTCCCACCATTAGTTTGCAAAAAGACTTGGTCCCAGAGGTAGCTGATTGTGATAACTGGGGTAAAGTGTTTGCAGCAGTCTACTCGAAGTGCTTCGGCACCCCGTCTATGGATGTACTGCCCTCCGTGATCAAACATGTTCAGGATCAACACGGTCCGGAGGCGGCGGTCGAGTTAGGAATGAGGCTTGTCGGCGTGTTCGACGTAGTTGTCACGCTCATCCTTGCTAATGTCAAGGAGATGCAGTTAACTTTCAAGTGTCAAATGCGCTGCGCCTCGTCGACGACGTCGATAATCAACGGCAGTTACCAAAGATTATTGCGGAGGCGTATAAAACCATTGGCCGCAATAGTTTAGGTGTTAAGCCTTTTGTTCAGACAACAACTACGCAACCGCAAACTAAGACAGGGACGTCTTCTAAGGACAAACGTCCAGCTTTTCCTAAACAAAATTGGAAAGCTAAAAAACAGGGGAAGCAGCAACAGAAACAGGGGTCTTGTCCCACCTCGCCGGTTCAAGCGACTACTGAACGCACATATGGTTTGCACGATCACACTAGGATCAGGTCTCCTGATAGATTTCAGGTTCCTGAACAACGTTCTCCTCGTTCTTCACAGGAAACATTGGTCTCACAGTCCGGTGGAGGAGAACGTAGCAAAGGTCGAGATGCCCAACAAGGACGTAAGCAGCCCCGCCAGACTGACGGTAGAGGCAAGCAGGGCAAGTTTGCACGTCAACGACCTCCGTTTCAGAAGAAGAAAGTTGCTGCACTAACAGCGAGGTATGCCACAGATAGTGAGAACGCAGCTTCGGAATCTGACATGGGCACTAACGCTGCTCGACAGCGCGGTGGAGGTTACAGTAGTGTGGCAAGCACTGCATCCATATCTGAAGGCGACATCAACTGATACTTTTATTACTGTAGAAACTGCTGATACTAGAGTGGCTCCCCCTGACCGACTATATGACATAGTCCTTTTAATAGAAGGTGACATACAACATACCATAAAAGGGAGTTTTGGGGAAAATCTGACCTCTACATATGACATTCTGCTAGCAGAGGCAGACTGGGCCCCAGCTTTCGTTTTGGCCGCTCGTAGAGGGGAGGAGGTAATCCTCCCATCTTTCGCGCACACTGTGCCCAAGGATCAGGCTCAGAACTTTGAGGATGAGTGGGCTCAGGTACTTGCTCAGGCGTTGTACCGTTCTCCGGTTGGGTGGGACAAGTTGTCGCCTAGCCATGAGATTCCATTACGGTCTATGCCCCAGCCGCAACCCCAATATCCCATGCGCCGCGAAGCTAAATCTCACGTTGCAGAAATCCTTGGACTATTAGACTAACAAGGTTTTATTGAAACATGTGTGTCACCCATGAATAATCCTTTATTCACTGTAACTAAACCTGATGGGTTGTACCGCCTATTTTTGGATTACCGGCATTTGAACTCTCATTGTGGGACCTGTGCCGTGCGAAATACCCACACTTCTGCCCTTGTTGATAGTCTTGTGAGAAAAAGGTTTAAGACCACACTTGACATCTCCAATGACTTTTATAGCCACAATCTGTCCTCAATTAGTAGTCAATGGACAGCCTTTACTTCCGGCGGCAAACAATACCAGTTTAAAAGATTAGCCATGGGCTACAAAAACAGTACGGGCGTCTTTGCCGCTCGTATTGTCTCTCTGTTACAGAGCATTGAACCTGAATCGTACTCGTATGTTGATGATATCTATCTCACAGATGACGAATTATGGCTGCATCTGTGTCGCATTGACCACATCATTGTCATGTTTGCGGACTTCAGTTACAAATTCAACTTTGCTAAGTCCCACATTGCAGAGTATACAGTGTTATTTTTGGGCTATGAACTCAACAATGAAGGTCGAGAATTAGTCCCTCACTTCCTGGAGAAGTGCGCTTGTTTGCGTGCTCCGACGACACTGAAAAAACTATGGGGCATATTATCAAGAAACGGCGTTAAATTTATCACCGCTTTAGAGGCAGAAAACTGCCGCTAAAGCGGCGATAATGGGCTTGATAATATGCCCTGGAGAATTCCCATAGAAACCCATGTTCTAGTGTCAACATGGGCTTCTATTGGAATTCTCTGCGTCATATTATCAAGCCCATTATCGCCGCTTTACCGGCAGTTTTCTGCCGCTAAAGCGGCGATAATTTTAACGTCCTGCTTGATAATATGCCCCTACAATCTATTCTGGGTTTTTTACATTTTGGGCGTACTTACATTCCCGATTATGCCCAACTTATCAAGCCGCTATATGCCTTGGTACAACCTACTTTTTCCAAATCGAGCTGGCTGCCAGAAAATTCAGCTATCTTGCAATCTTTGCAGGGTGATCTTCTTGCTTTGAAATACTTACTGACGCGTGATAACCACACTAACCTGGTAATAAGAATTGTGCCTGGTGCAGTGGGTTTCACGTATTTAACCCTTCAATGTGGGCGACGCTATCCCCATTGCTTACAAATCACACTTGTACACTTCGGCTGAAATGCGCTTTTCCACTGTCGAGAAAGTTTTGACTGCAGTGCAGATGGCGATTCTGAAGGAGAGAGCACTGTCACAGGTGGAAACGCATGTTGGTTGTCACACCGTATCCTGACCTAGAGGCGGTAATGAATGCCAGTGTACCTAATTCCAAAGCTTTGCATCCATGTTGGATACAATGGGCTACTTCTTTGACATCGCCGGATGTCACTTACATCTTTGATGCCTCATTGCAGACTCAGGAGTAATTGCACTATGAATTTATTCATCCAGCTCCTCTGTCCTTGCGCCCGCTTGAGGATTACCATTGTGTCATTTACACTGACGGTTCGGCGCAACCGGCGACGGAATATAAGCATGCTTATTCAGCGGCCTGCGCAATAGTGGCTGGTACTTTCGTGAATGGTGAATTCAAATCTGATGTCATGCACACGCAGTCATTGGGTAATTGTAACGCCCAGTTGTCAGAGCTTCATGCTCTGGTGCTTGCACTGGAGTTTGCTGATCCTCGAGTTACTACTTTTATAGTGAGTGACTCTTTTTACTGTGTTCAGTTTTTCAATGACAATTTATTCTTTTGGTCTCAAAATGAGTATTGTGATTCCAAAGGTAGCACAATCAAGCATAATATGCTTTGGGTTTGAGTCACAGAACTTAAACAGCATCTGCCTCTCATGAATGTAATTCATACTCTTGGGCACCAGCGAGTAGGTGTCCACGCTGTCGGAAACAGCTTAGCTGACGAAGCAGCGAAAACAGCAGTGGCTACATATCTAGTAGCAGCAGTTACAAGATCCAAAAGTAAGATTGATAATGACATCTTGGCAGCTATTGCTGCAACAGAGAAGGGAAGTAATTACCCTAGGGGTTTCCCTTCTAAATACTCTTATAATTTAAGTCCTGATAAAGTTCCCTACGTGACAATTAACGATGTTGGTGACAGATTGATTCCCAACGCGGACTGCAGACTTTCCTTGATAACAGCGGCTCACGAAGGTATGGCTTCTGCACATGCCGGCGTTTCAGCAACTGTTACTCTGTTACAACAACGTCACTGGTGGCGAGGATTGTATAAACAGACTCGAGCTTATGTTCTTAATTGTGACATCTGCCAGCAGATTAAGCTTTCGACTGCTGCACGCCCACCACAAATACAGTTGTACATATCTAATAAACAACTTGGATGTGTTTATTAAGATCACTGCGGTCCTTTCTCCTCTGATACTGCATATAAGTACATCTTAGTTGCAGTGAATTCGTGCACACGTTTTCTTTGGGTCTGGTCACAACGGAGTGCTGATGCTTGAACTGTCATCAGGGATTTGCGTGTCTTTGTGGGAATTTTCACATGTGGTACCCTTCATTCTGACCAAGGTCCTGCATTCACCTCTAAGGCGTACAAAGAAGCCATGAGATCTTTGGGGGTCCAAGTCAAATTTTCGTCTCCATACCGGCCTGAGGGCAATAGTGTTGTGGAGCGAATGAACCGTGACTTAAAGCAATCCCTGACAGCTAGGGTTGCAGGTACTGGCAGGAACTGGTTGGCCTTTTTGTATAGCGTTCAACGTGCACTTAATAATCTCCCTTGAAGGTCTCTGGGTGGGCGAACCCCATACGAAATGCTCTTTGGCTTAAAGATGTTTGTCCCGGACCTTGATGGTCTAGACATGGCGGGGTCAGCCGCACCCTTTGACGTAGATGACCACTGTGCTGTATTGCAGAATCTACAAGAGACCAGAGACAGTCTTGCAAAGGAACATTTGTCCTCCACAACTGATGCTGCGCTTCAGATTCCGGTAGTCGGCTGGCTACCACGAGTTGGTGACCTGGTCCGTGAGAAGGTGGAGAACAAGAAGGAGTTCAGCCCCTCTCATCATGCTCCAGTTCCAGTGCTTGGTGTGCAGGGTACAAGAACAGTCATTTTACCTCCACTTCCTGGTCGCAAGGATAACAGGTACATCTCGACTGACAATGTCAAACTACAGCGAATGGCCGGTTCTTCTTAGTATGACTCCAGCGGTCTCTTGTCCAGCAATGCTAAGAAATTCTGTTATGACTCCGGCAACTACCATCAGGCCAGACATTGCCATTGAGATGCATACAGTTACTAATCCTTTATTGCCTCCACCAGCTGGTGGTCCTATTGAAGATACTGAGTATACTTATCCCACAGATGTGTCGTTACCTGGTTTACAGTCAAGTGCAGTTGACCAGTATCGTTTTACATTTGACACTAACTCTATGACTTCCAATGGTCCATTCGAAAATTTCTATTTTTGCTGCTTGGTTTAAAAGACATTTTTAATTCCCCCTTGGAATTACATTTGGCTGGTGCTCATAAGTATTTTTTTGTTTATGTCCATTGGATTTGTGGTGGTTTTTTTCATCTAGTAAATGGACACTATCTCACCGAAAGAACTGCAATTAGATTAATTGATGGAACTTTGGTCCCCCACTCCTCATCGCACATCATGAAAAGGGACCAGACTTTTGTGAATATTACTGCCTGGCCTGTGTTGGATGGGATTGTATGGGATGCTGTTAAATTTTCAAATTCATGGTCCAACAGAGGTGATTAATGTCCACAATGTACTTCGTGTTTCTATGGGGGATGTTGTTAAACAAAACATCCGCTCTGATGATTGGAATGTCCAAGCCGTAGAGGCTCTTTTTTCTGATTTGAAATATTATGCTGCTTTTGATGCTGAAGATTTGTATTTAGACACAGCTAATTATGGGGAGTTGTTTTGCTACCAACATTATTGCAATCATTTCCTGCATAAAGCAAATACATTTAGAAATGTTGTTAATTATACGCAATTGGAACATTGCCCGGCACCCATTGAAGGCAGCTCCAAAACTCTGGTGAACAAATTTACATATTTTACTGATTTCAATGTATCTGAACCTGAAGCCTTTTATTTTAAGTGGCAGCTGAGACAGCTTCCAAAGTTAGACTGACCCACACTAAATTATTGTATTCCAAGTCCTTTATGGATGAATTGGCTATTGGGGGCTATGCACTGTGGAAATTATACCATTGATCTTAAATCCATTTGGGGTTCTAAAGCATGGCAGATACAAGGTATAGAAGCTCTGCATCGTGTTTGCCTTATCCCAAACCACAGGTTGTTTTTTAATTCTACCATTTTTCAAACAACCTTCTTTGGATTGGCTACTTCTAAAAAGATTAATTCCCCCTTTATTCCTGATCTGGGCGCTTATCCAAAATGGAATAATCACACAGATCTGTTCCTTGATGCGTTGCAGTCATATATTACTAATACATCCTTCAACATTTCCAACTTAGATCCTGAAGGATGGTTGATATGGCAGAAGAGCTCTGATTCCTCTCAACATTGTTTTCTGGGTCTATACCCTGGCTATACACAGGTCAGAGTGGACCCCCGATTTGAATCTTCCCATTCTGGTACTACCTATCCTGTAGGGAAGTTATGTCAGAACTGGCTGCAGCATTCCACCTTGGCATCTGTTAAACTTCATTTATCAAAATTACATGACAAAGTAGATTTGAATGATTTTGTTAAAGGTCCTATGGGTGGCAGGTCCAAGAGATTGGTGTTTGCTATTTATAACGAAGTATGGAAATTATCTCAAATTGAAGCTGCTTCCAGATTAAGAGCTATTGATCAAGCAAATTTGGAAAAAGTGCTAGCTGTCATCGATAATAGCATTAACACCCTTTCTTCCAGAATTTACACATTAGATAATATTGTTTCATCCGTTCCCTGGGACTACATGAATACATCGTCTTTATTCCTGCCGTTTAATCTGACTGCAAAACAACAGATCATGTCCATGAAAGATGCAACATACTCATTTTCTGCATATTGAAAAGTTGGAACCTTTACCTTTCTCTGTGGCCGAATCGAACTCAGCTGTGTGGCTTATCCACAGATTAATCACCTTGCCTTTTCCATTGTTTAAGTTCAGTTCATATATGAAACATTATGCCCTAGGCAGATATGAACCATTGGGTACTGCTTTCCTACATGAAGTTAGATCACTCCCATTTACATACAGGTGCATGAGAGAGGGTAAAGATGTTTATTTAAAAGGAGAGGAATGCATTTCCACACCTGATCACTCAGTAGTCTGTAGGCACATCCAATTGCATTGCGCCTGTAACATTCAGGCACCTAATTTGGCTTGCATTCTGAAGGGAAATCCTGTCCCAGCTATTACACCCACATTTACATTGTTATCTAACGGTAGCTACTTGCTTTTAAATAATGAGGCATGCTGCGGAATGCTAGTGGGAATTCTGTACATTGTAACTGTCTTACAACGCGTAGTCTGCTGTAAAAAATGTCTTTTCCCACCCCCGCACGGGAGACTGGATGTATCCATCTGGCCTTCCATCCCAACCTTGAAAGCAGAGTTCAACAAGATGAGCAGAAAAAGGGCTCTATTGTCTCAAAAAGAAGTCGCACTGACTTCCTCCCGTGAAACATTCGTCCTTGACGTGGCAAACACCCGCACCGAGGTGCATGTGCTTTTAAATACTGATCTCCCCCTTCATTTCGGTGCTCTGATTCATACTATATTCAATGCCTCGTCAACAACTGGCTTAGTGCATTTTTTCAAAATTGTGGGCTCCGGCCTTGTGACCTCCTTCCAAACAATATTTGGTGTGATACCAGCGTTTTTCATTCTATTTTTTCCAGCGTCTTCGGCAGGCTTTCGTTGATTCTCGCCCTGACTGCTGGTGTGCTCCTGTTGGTCTGCTTGCTGCGCAATGTCTGCACGATATGTATCACACGACAGCCTGCCCTGGCTGCTTCAACTGCATAACCGGATGCTAGAATACTATGGAACATTACTACTGGCCACTTTAAGCTTAGCCTATGGATTATCCTTCCGGTTCTCCTACTTTACTTGCATGCAACCTGTTTTCCATTGCCTAGATTGTCCATTCGAATTGGCTCTGGATTTGTGCCTGTCGAACTCGGCGTCTCCTCCCCCAGATTATGATCGACTAATGAGTCCCTTAGTGGCTCATGAGTTGGACTGTTCTGGCATCGGGATTATGGCATGTGGAGCTGCACATGGAGTCCTAGGGAATTGGGATATATATGCAGCAGCTAATGACTTCTTGGCGAGAACTTATCTTGAAGAACACGCAAGTTGTCCTCTGATTGTGCTAGAGGCTCCAGTTATTGAAGAACATGTATGTTCATTTACTTTGCTTGACTGGATGGCAGAATCTTTTACAGGACATTATAATGACTTCCTCTTGGAGGCAGTTGCTACTTATTGTGCCTACACGTTAATGGATTAAATTGGAAGTTCCGCGAGTCCGAACACAAGTTTTTTTAATTTTGTCTTTTTACTCCACTCAGTCCTCTGCGAGATGTTTTAATTCTTGCTTTTTTGAACACGTTTTCGTACTGTCACTACCAATTATATGGATTGGCAATGCAAGACCTTGGTTCTGTCTCAATCGAACTTGAACTCTGCGTTCCTACTTTGCTTCCCTATTTTGTTCGTGGTCAGATCAAGGGAGGGTGTAGTGGAGACGGAGTTCCATGTACACACATGCTATGTTAGCATAAGCGCCTTAGATGTAAAACGCCATCTTGCCACTTTTGCTGCTTTTTCAAACGACACTGCAGGTAGCTGTTAGTACAAGAAAAACTGCTTGCTTGCTTTTTCTTCACATGAGAATGGTCTGTTGTTCACATCCCTAGATGTGCACCGTGACCTTAGTCTGAAGACTGTCTGCAGAAGCCGTCAAGGTCAAATAACAATGTATGCTTTTGAATTCAGGTTGATCGGCCCACGCTCAAGCCATAACATGCACACAGCTGCAAATATCTGAAACTCGGGTGCCTTTAATATTGCATTTGCATGCATGATTCAGACACTTGGAGAAAACCTCTTCCAGACACAGAGCAGAGATGATCCTGTGATGTGATTCACCTAAGCTGATATTCACGGTATAGGGTTCCCCATTCAAGCCAAGAGACCTTCTATTAGTTTCATAAAACTAGCTTACTAGCGAAGGGATGGTGGCTTTATTCCACTATCATTTGTAATATGATTTTTCCCTTCATTTTCTATGGTATTGTAACAATGCTGATGGTTTTGTTTTTAATCATTTGTCTGCTTATGTTAGCCAAAGTACTGCACCTTATGGCACGTAGTTAAAAATAAACATTTTAAACTTTACCGTGACTCTAATTACTCTTGTTGTGGACTGATATGAGAATAATAATGAAAAGGTGTTTCTGATTCCCACCATTCCTGAGAGTACTCTAAGTCGCTTGTTCTGGGTTGTCTAATCATTGGTAGCTTCAAGATGATAAGGAGAACGAACGAGACACTGATGCTAGTCGCATAGGGGTTCTGGGTACTGAGGTGAGTTTTTGGTACACCACAATTCACTGAGGTCCTGGTTTCCAGCACATAGTTCTGTGCATGAGCAGAATCTCTGCAACACATCACTATGCCATATTCTTCCAGATTCAGAAAGAAACCACAAATTTCCTGCCACCCATTGTTCCCCCAGCTATCCTGAAATAAATGCTACCTCACTTGTGTATGTGGGCCAAGTGACTGTAGCAGGAAAGGGCCCAAATTATATTGTTGAGACATCAAAATTATTTATCAAACAACCTGTTTTTGCAAGGTGGTCACTTGTGTCCCGGGCTTGGGAGCCATCTAGACAAATCTACCAAACCGAGGGGCATATTTACAAGCCTCTTGCGCCATTGTTTCATCATTTTTAACATGGGAAAAGTGATGTAGGGTGGCACAACGGGCTTGTAAATAAGCCCCCAGACTTTTCTGAAAACTAGACACCCTGGAGACTCCAGGAAGTGTGGCTTGTGTGGATCCCACAACGTTTTCCTACCTAGAATTCCCTGCAAACATCAAATTTAGCTCAGAAAAAACAATTTTCCTCACATTTCTGTGTGGGAAAGTTGTGGGATAACCGGGTGGGCACAAATTTCTTTCTGGCCAGTGTTTCACCAGGTCTCCTGATAAAAATGTTACCTCACTTGTATGTGTGGGCCAAGTGCCCATGACATGGAAGTGCCGAAAACGTATTGTGGAAACATCAAAATGATCTATCACAAAACAACCTGTTTGTGCAAGGGAACATCTAAGTTTTTGGTCCCGGGCTCAGAGACCATCGAGGCGATCCTATCAAACCCAGACATTTCTGGGATGTGTGGCTTGTATGCCTCCCCTAATGTTTTCTTAACCATAATTCCCTGCTAACCTCAAATTTAGCTAAAAAAAAAAATCGCGTTTCTCACATTTCTATATGAGATCACTACAAGGCAAATTTTCCTGCCACCCACAATTTCCTGTGGTCTCCTGATGAAAATGATACCTTACTTGTGTGGTTGCCCAAAGCAGAGTCAGCCTAAAAACGTGTTAAAAAATCGCACTTATTAACTCGCTCTCATATCCCCTCAATCTCTACAAATGTTTGTCCTTCCCTGTCACAGGCACTTTGTCCACCCACACAAGTGAGGTATCATTTTACACAGGAGATCGATGGAAATGCTGGGTGGTAGGAAAATTGTGCAGACCTGGTGATCCCACACAGAAATGTGAGGAAAATGTGATTTTTTAGCTAAATTTGAGGTTTGAAGGTGATTTTGTGTAAGAAAACTTTGGGTGATCCATGCAAGCCACACCTCCCTTGACTCTCCCAGGTGCCTAGTTTTCAGAAATATCTGGATTTGGTAGGTTTCCTACATAGTCGCTGAAACAGGGATCAAACTCACAGGTGACCCCCTTGCAAATCCAGGTGGTATTATAATAGATACGTTTTAATTCTCTACAAAATGTTTTGGGGCCTTCCTGTCACAGGCATTTGAACCATCCACACTAGTTCCACTCTAGTAAGGTAGAATGTTTATCAGGAGACCTGGGTGAACACGTGGATGTTGGGAATTTGTGCCAGCCCGGTGATCCAATATCTTTCTCTCACAATTTTTTTTTATTTTGTTTGCTAAATTTGAGGTTTGCAGGGGATTCTGGGTAAACATTGTTAGGGGATCCGCGAAGGTCACACCTCTCGGGACTCCCCTGGGTGTATTGTTTTCAGAACTGTTTGAGTTTGGTAGTTTTCCTATGTGGCCACTGAGCCCGGGACCAAAAATGCAGATTACTCCCTTGCAAAACCTGATAGTTTAGTGATAGAAATGTTGATGTTCCCACGTGCTGTTTTGGTCCGTTTCCTGTTGCGGGCACTAGGCCTAACCACACAAGTGAGGTATCATTTTTATTGAGAGACTTAGGGGAATGCTGGGTGGACTGAAGTTTGTGGGTCCTTGCAGATTCTAGAACTTTCCATCACAGAAATGTGAGGAAATATGTTGTATTAGTCAAAGTTTGAGGTTTTCAAGGGATTCAGGGTAAAACATGTGGTGGGAGCCATGCAGGTCAGCTCATTCAGGATTTCACTGGGTGTCTAGTATTGAAAAATGTACAGGTTTGCTAGGTTTCCATAGGTACCGGCTGAGCTACAGGATAGGCACATTTCGAAAAAAAAGGTCCAGTTTTAAAATGAAAAATGTTATGTGCCCACGTTGCGTTTTGGGCTGTTTCCTGTCACGGCACTAGGCCTAACCACACAAGTGAGGTGCCATTTTAATTGTTAGACTTGGGGAAATGCTGTGTGAGTAGCAGTTCGGGGCTCCCCACAGAATTCAGATCTTTCCATCATATAAATATGAGGAAATTTAATTTTTTAGACAAATTTTGAGGTTTGCAAAGGATTCGGGGTAAATACAACTAGGAGAGAGCCACACATGTCAGCCCATCCTGTGTTAACCTAGTTGTCCAGCTTAAAAATATTTACAGGTTTGCTAGGTTTCCTTAAACGCCGGCTCAGCTAGGGCCCAAAATCCACAGCTAGGCACATAATAAAAGGAGCAGTTTTCAGTTGACAAATATGATGTATTCCATAGCGTTTTGGGCCATTTGCCGTCCCGGCCTCTAGGCCTATCCACACATGTGGTGTACCATTTTTATCAGGAGACTTACATAAATCCTGGGTGGATGGAAGTTTGTGACTTCCCATAGATTTCAGAACGTTCTATCACATAAATCCGAGGAAAATTTGTTTTTTAGACAACGTTTAGGTTTGCAGTGGATTCTGGGTAACAGAAGCTGGCAAGAGCCACACAAGTCACCCCATTCTGGATTTCCCTGGGTGTCTAGTTATCAAAAATGTACATGTTTGCTAGGTTTCTCTAGATTCCGGCTGAGCTAGGGCCCTATATCCACAGCAAGGCACATTGCAAAAAAGGTGCTGTTTTGAGTGGAAAAATGCGGTGTGTCCTTGTTGCGTTTTGGGTGGTTCCCTGTTTCCTGTTGTGGGCTCTAGGCCTACCCACACAAGCAAGGTACAATTTATATCGGGAGACTTGGGGGAATGCTGAGTGGGTGGAAGTTTGTGGCTCCCTACAGATTCCAGAACTTTTCATCACATAAATATGAGGAAAATGTGTTTTTTAGAAAATAAGTTTGAGGTTTGCAAGGGATTCTGGCTTATAAAATGCTGAGAAAGCCATGCAAATAAGCCCATCCCAGATTCCCCTAGGTGTCTGTTTTTCAAAAATGTACAGGTTTACTGGTTTCCCTAAATGCTGGCTGAGCTAGGGCCCGAAATCCACAGCTAGACAATTTGAAAAAAAGCACAGTTTTCAGTGCAAAATTTGATGTGTCCACGTTGCATTTTGGCATGTTTCCTATTATGGTCACTAGGCCTACCCACACAAATGAGGTATCATTTTTATTGGGAGGCTAGTGGGAATGCTGGGTGGCAGTAAGTTTGTGGCTACCCCAGATTCCTGACCTTTCCATCATAGAAACATGAGGAAAATGTGTTTTTAGAAAAATGTTTGCAAAGGATTCTGGGTAACAGAACCTGATGAGAGTCACACAAGTCACCCCGTAATGGAGTCCCCGGGCTGTCTAGTTTTTAAAAATGTACAGGCTTGCTAGGAGTCCTTGGGTCCTGACTTAGATAGGGCCCAAAATCCGCAGCTTGGAACATTGCAAAAAGGGTCAATTTTCAGCTGAAAAATGTGATCTGTCCATGTTGCGTTTTGGGCCATTTCCTGTCACTGGCAGTAGACCTACCCTTTATTGGGAGACTTAGGGATACGCTGAATAAAAGAGCACTTGTTATTGCCAATTGTCTTTCTCTGCATTTGTGCCTTCCAGATGTAAGACAGTGTGTAAATAAGAAGTCATTTTCATTTTTAAAAATACGCTCTAACTCACATGCTAGTATGAGTCCCCACAAATTCAGAGATGTGCAAATAACCACTGCTTCTAAAATCCATATCTTGTACTCATTTCAGAAATGCATAGGTTTCCTTTATACCCATTTTTCAATCTTTGGAATTTACCAAATAAATTGCTGTATACCTGATACACAATAAAAAATCTTGGAACTGTGCAGCAGTTCTTGACTCTGAGTACCACGGGTTCTTGTGGTACCTACAAGCCCTATATAGCTTCATAACCAGAAGGGTCCAGCAGATGTAACGGTGTATTGCTTATGAACATTTGCCATTGATAGAATAGTTGACAGGTGAAAACGTAGGCACAAATGACAATTCTTTTTCAACTCAAATTCAATATTCTTTATATCAACTGTTAATTTCTACAGAAAAACCTTGACTGATCTACACAAATGATCACTTGATAATTTCAGAAGTGTGTCTACATTTTAAAAATGTATAGCGTTTTGGGATCCACTGTTAGTCTTACACCCATTTCTACCACTAACTGAAACAAACTTGAAAGCACAAACATAGCAACAATGGGTTGTGTCATAGTAAATTGCTAAAACTGTGTTGAAAACTGTGGTTTTCTAAAAATATCTGCCTGCTCCTGAAAGCTGTGAAGATGGTGATTTTAGCACAACAAGCTCTTTGTTGACACTATTTGAAGTGGAAAAAACATACACTTTCTTCTGTAGCACTTTTTTCCCCCCCAAAAAACTAAATTGTGCAGTATTTTAGCTACATTCTCTGTCCCCTCCAGGGAAATCTACAAACCCTTGGTACCTTTAGAATCCTCAGGTTGTTGGAAAAACTAGATGCAAATTTGGCCCTGAATACAATATGAGTGCAGGCGCCATTTCTAGGAGGTATATTTCGCCCGTAACAATCATTAAAATAGAAAGTCTCCACTGTGTAATAAATTGAATTAAAACGGAATGCCGTGTATGTACACCGACCGCTCTCAGATGAATAAGTACGATGATCAATATTTTACGAAAGTTAGGTGACGGGCTGTTCATAACCTCACTCCTCCGTCGATCTGGAACCTCTGGGTGGCCACCATATTTACAATGTCTGACCCCTCCTCGAAATTAATACTAATCTGTACAATTGGCGAAATTGAAAAGGGGAAAACAAAGACTCCCATCATGTTTAGAGAGTGTAATCCATCCCAAAATTAATCAAAATACACGCACACATCTGAGACCCTAAAAGCAAAGAGGCAGAGATGACGCTGGGATGTGTGGTGTTGGGCCTCAGGCCCACATGGTGGCAGTGACGGACACCGGAGGTTAGGGTACTGGATAGCTGGCCCAGGGCACGTGCGCCCTGCCCCTTTTATTGACAGGGTCACCTGACTGGTGACGCCTGTGGTGGGTGGGTGGGTGTCTAGTGTGGGTTACATCAGCAGTGGAACTCTAGAATGTATCCAGCCGGATACTACAGGATGGAGCAGCTGTGGCTGAGGGGCGGGTGCAGACACTGCGGGCAAACGCCACAAAGAGTGTGAATCCATTCACCAATCAAACACCAAAGAAGCATTGAAAATGCAATAGGACTCATATTTACGAGAGACCTATTGCATTTTCAACAGAAGTGCGGGTGTGAAAAAAGGCATGGACGGGAGGGGGTGGGGTGTGTGGAGATGTTCCAAGAAGTTACAGACTATGGGAGGGAACGGGGAGAGGCAGGGCAACAAAACTGTTTTGGAAGTAAAGGGGGCCTCGGAAGGAGGAAAATGACGACATGGCCGTCAGGCGGGAGTTCCCGAAAACCAATTAAAATGCAGCATTTACAATAGTGGCCAATCAAAAAGATAGTCGTAAAGTGGGCAGAGCTTCCCCTGCTATACTGAATACAGCATATCTCGATGAGACAGCGCATGCGCTGCCGAGCTGAGACCTAAAAATACATATAAAAAATGTAAACATGTAGGAAATATGAGGCTGTTTCTTTTGAATGAAAGAATTTGACGAGGTATTGTAAGTTTAACAAGTCGCATTATTTCTTCAAATAGAACATTAACTGGAGTTAATAGAGCCCAGCTTTAGCAAAATAAAATATTTACTTTTCAAGGAAACAGACGGTTTCCCGTTGCATGATAATATGGGTCTGAAGAGTCTGGCAGGGGCAAGGTAGGAGAGGCAAAATGCTGGGGTGGTGGGAGGGTAGTGGAGATAAAAATCTGAAAGGAAAGGAGGAAGGTCGCTAGAACAGAGAAGAAGTATGGGATGAAGCAGTGATGGAATGAAAAGTGTGAGGTGAAATCGGCGCAAGGAGAGAGATTGCAGAAAGACGGCAGGAAGAGGAGAAAGGCAGAGTTCGAAAAGACTGACAAACAAAGTTGGAAGGAGGCAGAAAAAGGGTAACTATCGAAAGCAGAAGGAGACACTAGCAATGAGGGACTGGGAAAGGTACCAGCAAAACAAAAAAAAAGGCCCTTATTCTCGAGC
The DNA here is from genome assembly GCF_964204655.1 of Triturus cristatus. Taxonomy (NCBI): domain Eukaryota; kingdom Metazoa; phylum Chordata; class Amphibia; order Caudata; family Salamandridae; genus Triturus; species Triturus cristatus. Next base: position 166,137,693 of record NC_140585.1, read on the forward strand.
CAGGTGCTTTCAGCTGTGCTCCCCTGCCACTGATGCAGTAGAACTCGTCTAAATGTACTTTTGGTTGCAGAGCTCAGGTCCTTGTCCTCTTTCAGCAGATCTTTAATAAACTTGTTGGCGGGGCTTTAAGTGGGCCGGGTCTCAGCGGGTCTGAGCACCGGCAGTTTTTTTAAGAGGGCCTCAAAACGGGTCTCTACAAGGCTCTGTTTTGTTCCCTGGCACAGGCGGTCAGTTTTTTTTCCGTTCTGCAGTGACAGCAGGCACATCGATGGCTGCATGGTGAGCGTTGTAGAGGAAGGGAAATCCTTTAAAGAGAGAGTCATTTTCTCTCTGGATTTCCCTTCTCTTTTTGAAACTCAGGAGCAGCAACATTGTCGTGGTGTCAAGGGGCTATAAGTGGAAGTTTTTTCAATATTATGTACAAGCCAAAATTGCTGCTTATCTATCTTATGCAACTAGCAACCATTGACAAAGCCAATAGTCCTGACCTGTAGGTATGATGTGACTTGTTGTATCATATATCTGGACGCAATGACAGAAACAACAAAATACAAGTTGGGCGACGCACTGTGCTAAACACAGACATTTAGCTTACATGTTTTTAAGCCACACCCTTAATTACATTGACCACGCCCCTTTGAGAGACCCTCCAGGTTTTTTATCCTACTTAAAGCGCTGCTTGTTGGCTTTTTCCAGCTCCACCTCATGAACTTGTATCCATTCCAGCAACCAGGGACTGTCAAGGTAGCAGTCGCTGAACTCCTGCGGTTGCAATCCCATGATTAAAAAAAGTTTAATATCTCTGATTGAGTCCGCCGAGAGAGATGTCGGCCCTGCTCCTGAGGTATGCTCCACAGCAGTACACTCTGTGAGGGGGTGTGGAGGGCAGATGATACCTCTGTAGGTGAAGGGACAAGGGAGGGATAGCAGCACACCCTTAGCACTGGGATAGCTGCAGCAATGGTATCCTGTCACTCCTGAGCAAATGCTGGTCCTGCTTAACTAGATCACCATAGGATCTTGCTCCATCATGCATTATGGCTACTCTGGCCCAACAGTTCAATCACGCACTTATGTAACCACTCTTTGAGTCTTCCAACCAAATAGAATGCAGCCCTGATCACATCGATTCTCAAGAAAGTTATGGCGGCTCACAAACATTTGGTCAATTACAGATCTATATCACTGCTCTGCTTTCTTGGAAAGATCATATAGAGCCTAGCCACCAAAAACGTGTATCTTTTTTGAAAACCCATTCCCTGCTGGACCACTCCCAGTCAGGTTTCTCGGCATCTTATAGCATGGAAACAGCCTTGGTGGAGGCTACTGATACAATCAGACTTGCCTTGGACATGAGAAACTCAGCCATGCTGGTTCTCCTGGATCTATTGGTGGCGTTCGACACCATCTCTCATGTAACCCTAATCCAGAGATTGCAGAAGATTGGTGTAGGAGACAAAGCACTGGGATGTCTGAAAAACTTTCTGTTTGATCGGACACATGTGGTACCCCTCGATCTCTTCAACTCCAGAATCATGGTCTTAGATAAGGGAGTTACGCAGGGATCCATTTTAAGCCCCACTCTTTTCAATATATATGTGGCCTCTTTGCCAAAGTTATTATGTCATTTCATATACAGATGACACACAACTTGTCATCAATATTGGGCCCAACCCTGAGTCTACTAAACATAATTCCAGGGACTGCATGATATGGTAAAGCACATGCCTTCTAGTCAAACAATTGGTGGCCGACTGAATTTTGCTTGATTCCATCCCCCAAAAAAGTTTTCAAAAATCTGGGTGTACTAATAGATGACAACCTCTCCATGAAAGAGCATGTAAAATCAACCACTGCAATATGTTTTGGGCTGATGCGTATGCTCAGAAACGTCTTTCAATGGATACCTTATCAGACCAGAAAAACACTCACCCAGGTACTTATAGTGAGTCACCTGGACTAGGGGAACGCACTAATGCTCACAATGAATGAAGGCCTCTATTTCAAACCCTAAGTTGTTCATTACAAGGCTGCCTGCCTGGTCGGCAATCTTCTGCTCCGTTCTCCATTTAAACCTACGCCACTATCCCTCCATTGGCTTCTCATAAAAATAGCGTGCTCTTTTTAAACTTCTTGTGGAAAATAGGCCTCAGCTAGGCCTACCAGTGCAAGGGGTTCACCCTTCTCTGCACAGAGTCCTCAAACTATTAGAAAGAAGTTGGCACAGAAACTGGAATAGAAAATACAGAGTTTAATAAACCTCATGAGGTGGAACCACATTAACCCAGCACCCTGTGGTGCTGAATGAAGGTAGCACACAGAGTAGAAGAACCATGGGTCTTTTATACCCACACAGGGGCTCAGAAAAAGGGCGGTACAAGCATACATGAGAAGAGTTACATACATAGATGGTCATACAGAAATGCACAGTCGACAGTAAAGGAGGAGCTAGCAGTTGCTGACTCTGGTAGAAACAACCTGATAGTTACAGACTAAAAACAGATGCATGGACAGTTAGATATTCCTGCGCATGTGCAGGGTAGCAGAGTCTAAGTATAACCAGTCCTTTAAACAGAGCACAAGGGTAAACAAAATGGCTGCCAGAAATACAAAATGGATTCCACAAAATGTACAAGATAGCCTCTAAATACCAGATGGATTCTGCTAACGCTAATTTAGTCGCAGCCAATTTACGACAGACGACCCTTTTAGCGTTAGCTGAAGACATCTCCGATAATCCAGTAGGAAAATGAAAAATATGCAAATTAATTTTTAATTATTTTTTTTTTTTTCATAAATATTCTAATTCATTGCTAGGTGGGCATTTCTCATTCTAAATATTGTTAAGCGGGTATGTATGAGGTATAAACAGAAGTACAAAGGGAACAGAGAATTGGGTCATACAGATAGCAGGAGAGAGTAATTACTATTATCAGAAACAGAATTATTAGCTTTCTAGTCCTAAGCAAATCCTAGAACCATCCAGTAAAAACATTTTCAAGGCTCCTATGCATTTCAGTTACCATCAATTTTAACTTCAAAAATATTTACGCTAGACTTTTCCAGTGTTTCCTTTATGAGGGCTAGATTATCTATCATTATACCCAATACAAATATTAAAGCAGTCAGACATATTATTTACAAAAATGATCCTGGATCCAGAGGACCAGGAGGACTACACAGAACCATGAGAATTAGGACGAAGAGCTGCAAAGGGTTGCTCCTCCTCAAAAATGGGACGATCAATGGGGAACATTTTCAACAAAAAGAAAAAGAAGTCCTTGGGAAATTAAAGCCGCTGTACAACCAACCAGAGGGGAGTCTTCTCCCTGTGTCCGTTTGAGCCTCACAGGCAGGCTCTTGTTGTTCCCACGGTGGAGCTGCACAACTCGCAACTCAGGAATCATGGCCTAGTTCCAAGGGAAAAGTTTCTTCTTTCAGGATAGGGCAATCACCCACCAGGGCAAATGCGCTCAGCGATCCTGTCCAGTGTCTCAGGCAGTGCACCAGTTTTCTTCATTTCAATCTAACAGGCACCAGAGACACAGCACCTGTACCCTGAACTCCAGTCCTTCCCTAACTCCTGTATTGCTCTGCTGGCACATTGATCTTTCGTTGGGGCCATATCTCTTGGCCAACAAAGGTGAAAACTTTACAGCCACTTTAGGACCAGGATTCAGAGGCCTGATGCTAGGATCTCTGAAGCAACCCTTGTTTCAAAGGGGGTTACCTCAAGCAAAAACTTTCTCGCCTTCCTGGTCGGTCTGTGACTCTCGGCTGGGCATCAAAAGCTTGATCCACGATTTCTCCTTTCTGATTTGTGACCCCGTCTTTCGCCCAAGATAGTAGCAGGGGTACATTCATCCCAGTGCTTCCGGCCTTCTACCTTCACTGAGGTCCTGGTTGCCAGCAATGCCTGTGCTGGTTACCTTCACTTTGACTTCAAGCTGGACTGGTGTTGACTCCTCAAGCTAGATCTGATGTCCACGCCCCTCTGGCAATGGTTGTAAAGCAGCAAATATCTATTGGTGGACAGAACAAAAGGTCTTTAGACAAGGCACAGAAATAATCTATCAACAGAGAGGATAGTCTCAGAATACTTCCTAGTCTAGGGACGCCCCATATATTAACAAGGCACCCTAGAACCACTTTCATATATGTGAGAGTAAATAAAACAACAGCCTAAACCTATTGACAAGTATAAAAGGAACTCTTTAGTGAACTGACAAGAGTAATATGTCACCCAATCCCAAGCAGTCAAGGAAGTCTGTGTTAATTTCTAAAGACCCTCAAGAAAAAGGAAATGTTATACTCATAAACTTTGCATTACTTGTACAGGACTGCAGACACTTCTAAAATGATTGTTCTTAATAAAAGCACCTACATTGTATACTCAGGACCATGCTCTCATGTTCTAGGAGCAACAGGAAAATCTAACACTGCGAATTAATCTGGCCAACTCGGGCATGACCCATGAGAAGGGCCACCTGCTTGATCCCATACTTTCCAACTTGGACCATCTTATTCCATCTCCGGCTCTTGCCCTGCCTTGGACAGACCACTTTTTGGTGTCCGCGACATGGCAATTCGATAGCCCTACTGCGGTGGTCTCAAGGGTTCACACCCTGGAGAGAGCCTGGTCGAGGCTCCCAGTTGACACCTGGGTCGCACACCTGGAGGCCACGCAGCCCCCTCTGGGAGCTAACCCAATAGTTGCTGATGCGAATCTTCATACCTGGCTCGTGGATTCTTTGGACACTCTCCTACCCAAAAAGAAACAACTTACGAGGGGGAAGAGAGTGGGCTCTGCACCTTGGTATTCGCCAGAACTGAGAACCCTGAGGAAGGGATGCAAGAGGCTAGAGCGGTCCTGGAGGAGAGACTGGAGTGAGGCGAGTCGTAAAGAATATCGTGCGGCCCTGAGCAGGTATAAATCCGCTATTCGGGTGGCAAAATCAGGATTCTTTGAAGAGCGTATAGGCTCGGCGGCCAACTCTTCTAAAGAGTCATTCAGGGTTATTAAGGAGCTACTGAATGCCCCCGATCCTCAGGTTTTCCACGAGGACCCTCGCAAAAAATGTATAGAACTGGCCTCGTTTTTTAAAAGCAAAATTGACAATATATTGGCTTCCCTTCCCCGGCCAGGTGAGGTCTCTTCCTTGGTGGATAATTCCACCTCCCAACTTAAGTTGCAATCGGTGGAGCTGGCCTCCCTTGGTCCGGTCACTAAGGAGGAAGTTTTGGCGGTTCTGGGGTCTATGAAGAGCGGCTCCCCGAAAGACCCAGTACCTATTAAATATCTCAAACAGGTGTCATCTACAATCGGTGGCCCTGTGACGGACCTGATAAACTTGTCTCTCGTCCAGGGGGTAGTTCCCCCCAGTTGGAAAGGGGCGGTGGTTAAGGCCCTTTTGAAAAAACCTAACCTTGATCCCGCCGATCTCGCTAACTTTCGGCCCATCTCCTTGCTGCCGGGTATCAGTAAGGTGGCTGAGAAGCTGGTGAACAGCCGCCTTTCGGACTTCTTGGAAACCAATTCCCTTCTGGGCGACTCCCAAACGGGTTTTCGCCCCGGTCAGGGGACTGACACCGCCCTGCTGGCGGTCGTGGAGAATGCGAGGAGCATGCTGGATTCGGGAGGTTCAGTGGCAGTGATCCTCCTGGACCTCAGCGCTGCTTTTGACACCGTGGACCATCAGGTGCTTCTCCAACGGCTGTCGGGGGTGGGGATCACGGGTCTGGCCCTCAAATGGTTCGCTTCCTTCTTGGAAGGTCGCTCATTTGAGGTATGGGAAGGCCAGGAAAAATCATCTTCATCCCCTCTCCAGTGTGGTATGCCACAGGGCTCTTCATTGAGCCCTACCTTATTTAACGTTTACATGGCCCCCCTGGAGAGTGTGGTACTGCCGCTGGGTATTAAAATCATCAGTTATGCTGATGATACTCAGCTGGTGGTAGGCCTTTCCCAGTCGGCGCACCATCCCGACCGGCTGCACACGTGTCTACACGTGGATGTGCAGCTCAGCCCTAAAGTTAAATGGCTCCAAGACGGAATTGATGCTGCTGGGGAACTCTTCTCCATCTCTGTCCCCCAGCAGCTGGCCAGACTGTCTGGGACCGGTACCCCCCCCCAAGCTGGAGATCAAGAGCCTGGGGGTATGGCTGGAGCAGGACCTATCTTTTAAAACCCATGCCAAAAAGACGGCTGGCGTGTGCTTTGGCCTGCTCCGCTCAGCCCAGAAGATTCTGCCTCTGCTCCCAGTGGCCACTCGTAGGCTTCTCATCCAGGGACTTATCATCTCGCGGCTGGATTTCAGCAATGCGCTTTTCCTGGGTGCTCCCGAATCTACCCTGAATAAACTACAGCAAGTGCAGAACGCGGCTGCTAGGCTTCTGACGGGTCTCCCTAGGCGTCAATCTGCTTGCCCGGCGTTGAGGGCACTGCACTGGCTCCCGGTGAGGGACAGGGTGAAATTCAAGTCACTTTGCATCGCCCACAAAGTTCTGCATGGGGTAGGTCCACCTATTTTGGAGGAGATGGTCCAGCCTTACAAGGCCCCTCGTTCTCTCCGCTCTGACCATCAACATCTCCTTCAGGTTGGCAGGGTGAAAAAGGCAAGAACCGGTGGCAGAAGGTTTTCAATAAATGTGGCCTCTTTGTGGAATTCATTGCCCCTACAACTGCGCTCGGAAGCTAGTCTTCTTCGGTTTCGTAAACTTTTAAAAACTTTTCTGTTTCTCGTATAATCCCTGCATTCTTGTAGTAGTGTTATGTGCCGGTAAGCGCTGGGATGCCTATTGGTAACCAGGCGCTATATAAAACTCAGAATAATAATAATAATAATAATAATTTAACAAGGATTCCTATTACATAAAGAACTAAAACACTTCAACATAATGGGTACACGTTCTCCTGCATTCTACGTTTTCATAATCCAAACTATGCAACATCAGTTCTAGTAAGGACTGTCAGTTTATTTACACAGACTAGCTAATAAAAACTAGCAATGCCCTTGCAAAACTGTATATAGCATGAGAATAACAAACAATAGTGGTGTTATCACCTGAGAATTTTCAAACAAAACCTACCCACAGCTAGTTCCCCTTAAAGATCAAATAAGGAAGCAGCAATCTAGACTACTCATCCTCTCATCATAATTCCATCAGAGAGGATGGGTAGTAACATAGCAACATATATTTATTCATTTTATTAATGCCAATAATGTTTAAAACAGTATTACTGAATAGCCAATTTAAATGTCTCATGAGAAATTAAGAAAAAGAGATAGAACACATAAATTTGCCTACCCTTAATTTGTAGAGGAGCTAGCCTCCTCTCCCCAGTTTTGACAGTAAGAAACCTGTACCAGGTTTCATTCTGTCAACACTATCAACCCCAATTTGTAGCAAATGGGCATAAACAAACTCTGAGGAGCTAAAGAGCACATTTCAGCTAGCCATAGAACATATTCCTTTAGCAAATGTACTAGTGCAACATGAGGCCGCATGAATTCAAACTAAATCCCATTGCTTCCTGAATTCAGCCCTAAAAGCATTTGTACTATATATATATGGCAGATCCATTGTCTTTTAAAGAGAGGTCACATATATTATGTTCATTGAGTGCACACAAAAACTTGCTTTTGCCAAAAAAAGGTAAGCAAAAACCTCTTTCTTCCCCTGCCATTTCGTCTTTCAAATGTCGAAATGTCAAAGCTTATGTGAAGCCGAGCCCTGCCAGGCTTCTAAATGTATGAGTTCGGCCTTTAACCTATGCAGCTGTTCCATCTTGTATGCAAGGTTGTCATGCGGTGCTCCCAAGTCAAAGTGACCCTAGAGACCGAAGGCAGAACAGCAAAACCCACTCTAATTGTGTGTCTACCAGCAATTTCAGAGGTAAGCTTAATAACTTCTGCCAGTTTTTGTACATAGGTATATTTAGAATCAGTGTGCTGAGTGCTTGAGCAATATAGATGTCAGCTATGAAGTCTATACTTACATATGTGCATTTACTGGAGCCTAAGGCAGTTTAAAAGCTGCTCTGACTGGAGAAATCTCTTTTAAATAATGAAGTTCACTCAATTTCGACTTTGATGTGTAGGGCACTAAAAAATGAATATCCTACAAAGTTTTTGCATAATAGTCATCCCCAGAATGTCCTCTACATATCCCAGAGATGCGGCATCAGAAATGTATAATGTATACCTCCATAAAAATAAGTTTTTGTAGCCTGGATAAAGTGACATTTTCACATGTAATTGACCCCCTGTTGCTGTATAGCACGGCTTAAATTCAATTTGGATGCTAGGAGGTCACAGCATCATGATTCAGGCATTATGAATAGTAAAAAAACGAATGTAATGCACCTATGTTAGATAACATTTTTAATATAATCATTTTAAGTCTGCGCCACTTTTATTATGTAACATCAAAAACCACCCTTATCCTTATTTAAAAAGGCATTAACAAAAGAAATCCCTACTGTCAATCTGTCCTCTGTTTATCAAAAATAATGAAACTATATTTCTAACTTTTAAAACAGCAGTCTGAGATGCAGGATGTTTACTCCGAGTTTTTTTTTAAAGGTTAGTAACTCAGCTGTTTTCTGTGGCCGGAGTCAGAAAATAGAAATAGTCTTGCTGACACAGCTGTTTGACACGTAAAGGCGTCGAATTCACACGCCTTTCAAGTCAACCTTTCAAGCCAACACAACTCTGTCGTTCTGTATAAAGTGGATGCCTTTGAATACCCTATACAAAAGAATGAATGCTGTGACATTTTGTATCTAAATGTAATCTATTGTAAAACACACAATTTCGTTTTTTTTTTTTAGGCCTTTTATCCCCATATAAAGAATATAAAAAAGGAAACCTGATTTCCTTTAAGGGATCAAAGGCATACTTATACACTTCCAAAGAAACAGAACAGGATTTAGCTAGTGCGATATTTTAGAAAAATTCAGGTCACATTTTTGCAGGGGCTACAAATCATAATGGTTCCATAATATCCAATCTGGAAACATATGACCGACGGCTGCCTGTCTATAAGAGAAGGGCAGTACACATATTTTAGTCTTGCATAACCTTTTTTGTTTCATTCATCTCCAATACCAATTAGACATACACTGATAACGTGTTGTCTGCTATTTTGACAGCATGATAATGATAATATCATGTCTGTGGAATTTAGTAATTTTGAACAAGTACCAGCCAACTGCTACGCAAAGATAGGCGTCGTCACGACCATCTCCTTACCTCACAGGAGAACTTATACTAGTATTAAAATAGAATTGTCAATACGACAAAAACAAAACATATATAAAATAAAAATACATATGCCAAGCCATCAGTATACCAAGCACAGAAAGCATAGACAAATTACAATAACATATATAAATGAGCAGTGATGCGCAATTACTGAACCTACAGCTCAGAGTCGAATATTCTGGCCTGCTTAATTTGTCAAGCTTAAAATCAATAACTGATTTCCTTGCCTTACTCACCCCCATCTGACAGTAGGTCATCTTTATGATGACCAGCTGTCAGCTGAACTGACTGTGTCGCTTCTGACACACAGATCATCTTAATTGTAACTTTCTAAAGGTAAGATTACTTATCTAATTTCCCATATTAGCTTTGCGCCACAATTTCCACTGAGAAAATTAATTCTCAATTAGAAAATCGTTTTTATATAGGCATATAGCCCTTAAAATTTCAAGCAAGAGCATAATTTTACTTTTTGTCTAGGATTAATGCAACAGTTTAAAAAAAAATAAAAACAGTTTTCTATGGAAAGTCTAACTAGTCTTGCACAAAATAGGGCCAAGGAAAGCTCCTTGAGTTTCGTTCCTCAGCTGCCCTGTCTTATCAGAGAAGCTAAAAATAGCCCCTCAGCGCAGAACCGGGCCACAGCGAGTGCTCCTGGCCCCCACCTCTCTCCAAGGCTCTCCTGCTGCAAGCATTACACATTTTCATGTCAGAGACGCTTTCTAAGCAGTGATTTCACCTCCTGGTTCAGTTGCTCCTATTTCTAGCCCCCACCTTACAGGCTGCAATGTCAAAATCTGCCTCGCACAGCCCTGAAACTGTCAAAGACAAAAAGCCTTCCTAATTTCATCTAAAATGCAATAATTTGCCCTATGGAAAAATTTATTTTGATATACAATTTCTTTTCAGGGGTCATAAGTTTATTTTCAATTCTCAGATTAGCAGGTTCAGCTTAAATTAGAATCTACAACCCTGTGGACCCAGCACATTGGCTCACTGAACCACCAAGAACACAAAGCTGCATAGGAACAATTTGCAAATTCGAAATACCCACAATTTTTTCAAGCTTTTAACCGGTCCCTAATTACTCTTCATTAATACTTTTGTACATTAAGGGTGTCATCAAATCACAGGGGTTGCTCTTTCTCTAGCTACACCCCTCTCAATTTCCTTTTGCGACTTATTGATGGTGATGAGACCAAATTAAATTTACTCCTTAACAATTTCACTTCTCAGAATTCTTTCACATATTCACAGTCATTCAATCACACGCTTTTTCCAGTGCTAGCAACATCCAAAACACAATTTACCACACCATAACATTTAAACACACATTTAACCCACAGATCAACACTTAAGACAGAAACAAAAGACAGCCCACAGACTGTACTTAAACCAAACCGTTTGTAAATACTAGTTGCAAGTCATATTCACTAGATTTGGCTGGCAGAACACCAGAAAAAACGCTCTGCATCTCATCACTTATGAATGTTACTAAGTGCACAGACCAGGATCCTTTTATGTACATTTTTAGTTCCTCGGGGTACTAGTCACCAAAGAATAAATAATTTTATATACCTAAACCTAGTTAAGTATCCCCTCTAGGGGAGCCGGCTAATTATATACAAAAGAAATGGTACATCCAAGAAAGCAACACATTCATTCATTCACGTACTTTTTCTCCCACATTCGTACACAATCAAACATTTCTTGCCTAGTCTTTTGCTTAAACATACATTGTTCCACATACCCAATTTTCCGAAAATCAAATGACCCATACATAGGCCAACGCAGCTCAGGATCCTTGCAAGTGTATTTATTCCATAATGCGCTGTACATTATAGAAGAAAGACCATACTTAATATACATATCCCTATTAGGCGTCCCCGCCGGGGGGGGGGTGCGGTTGTGCTTCATCAAGTCTCAAGGAACCATTCCAAAAGCAACACATCCTTTGAAGTGTGCTAAAGACAGGCATGCCAAAAATAGTGCAGAATATGCAATATTATAATCAAAGTAGCACTTAAGGTACCTTTAGTACGATGTGCCGTTCAAATCAATTCAGTTAGAGACAATTCTCCTCATTACCTGCCTATGTGAATTGCAAGTCACATATGTCAAAATAAACCAAGTTGGCCAACACAAATATACAATCTCAAAGCCACAGTAAGCGTTACTAAACTACCTTACCAATCACAGGCATCAAAACCAACAGCAAGCGCCACAAAAGGACACTTACCAATCACTTGGTGTCCAGATTCATCCTGCCATGTTCTAAAATCGACCAAATGGTCACTGCACGGTGAATCAACAGAAGAGATCTCAGTCGAGGACCGGCGCCATCTGGATGGTCAGATCAGAAAGAAAGGAAAAGCCGCCGTGGATGCCAAGACTCGGGTCTTATTGGGCAGTGATCACGTCCAGAACGAGATTCCAATCCTTCGTCGCGACCAATCCTTTGGGCATCCGAGTCACCGATGAGTCCCACGTTGAGGCGCCAATTGTGGAAAATAGGCCTCAGCTAGGCCTACCAGTGCAAGGGGTTCGCCCTTCTCTGCACAGATTCCTCAGACTATTAGAAAGAAGTTGGCACAGAAACTGGAATAGAAAATACAGAGTTTAATAAACCTCATGAGGTGGAACCACTTTCACCCAGCACCCTGTGGTGCTGAATGAAGGTAGCACACAGAGTAGAAGAACCATGGGTCTTTTATACCCACACAGGGGCTCAGAAAAAGGACGGTACAAGCATACATGAGAAGAGTTACATACATAGATGGTCATACAGAAATGCACAGTCGACAGTAAAGGAGGAGCTAGCAGTTGCTGACTCTGGTAGAAACAACCTGATAGTTACAGACTAAAAACAGATGCATGGACAGTTAGATATTCCTGCGCATGTGCAGGGTAGCAGAGTCTAAGTATAACCAGTCCTTTAAACAGAGCACAAGGGTAAACAAAATGGCTGCCAGAAATACAAAATGGATTCCACAAAATGTACAAGATAGCCTCTAAATACCAGATGGATTCTGCTAATTCCAATTTACGACATTCTCTGTCTGGTTTTTAAATTCTTGCATTAAAATTGCCCATGATACTTGAAATATAAACTGCAGCCATACATTACAGCCCACCATCTCAGATCTAGCGAGTTATTGTTGTCATGACCGAGAGGAATTCGTTCTGTGAGGCATGGAGTTTGCTCCATTTCTTTCCTGGCCCCTCAAAATTGGAATCATTTACCCCTGCAGCTATGTTCTTGCTCAGACTTATTTTCATTTAAAAAATCTTTAAAGTGATGGCATTTAACCTCTGTTATTTCAAACTGTGACTTGTGTAGGCTGCACAAGTGCCGAAAGATCAACTTGGGGTTGATTTGGACGCTCCAGAAATGAAATTAATATTACAGTGGCGCCTAATACCACAAAAGATTTTCCACCTTGAGTTTTCAATCAAAAGGTTGGACTGTTTGTTTATTATACCAGGGTGTAATAGAGAATTGCACCTTGTCAATGAAACCAGACAATTCATACCGTCTAGTATTAGATTACAGACATTTAAACACATCCAAACCAACAATTGCTCATAGTTTCGTACTGATGAATAACATTGTACGGAAAAAATACAAAACAATGCTAGATACCTTGAATGGATTTTTCCACCAAAATATAGCACCTTAAAGCAGATATTTGACAAACTTCAGCACTCTTGGTTCTCAAAATCTGTTCGGTCATTTGCCCTGGGAGTATAAGAACAGTCTTGGGTTGTTTTCAGCCCAGGTTATAGAATTTGTACAAACCTTTGAGGACCAGGCATCGTCCTATGTTAATGACAGTTATTTGACATATAATGACCTTTCTATTCAATTGACAAGAGTAGATCTCATAGTTCTGGGATTTGCCTACATGGGCTACAAATGTAATTTAAAAAAATTGATAATTGCATACATAAGTCACCTCTTTCTGACATAAAAGCTGCTAAGTGAAGGAAACAGCCTTCAGACGCACTTCTTAGAGAAGTACGACCTTTCACTACCACCAAACACATTGACGAAACTTCAATCCATATTGGGATTCCTAAATGTTGGCAGAATATACATTCCAGATTACGCAGAAAAACTTAAACCATTATAAAACTTCATTCAGCCAGACTTTTCAAGCACACATTGGGCAACTGAACACACAGCTTGTACGCTCAGTACAAGCTGACATTCTAGCTTCAAAACACTTACAAACACATGTAAACACCACAAACCTGGTGATCCATATCATTGCGGGTGCATCAGGGAATACCTATGTTACATTCCATGAAGATGGCACTGTACCAATTACAAATCAATTGAACTCATAAACAAATGCTGAGATGCATTTTGCACTGAGAGAAAAGATCCTGACAGTGGTACAGACTGCTGACAGACTAATGTGGTGAGAGAAAGAGCAATGGTACACGATAAAAGAATGATTGACATGACTCCAGTGCCAGATGAAGAGGCTGTCAGAAAAGCCAGATTTCCCAATGAAAAAGCCTTACAACTGAAATTGATACGATGGGCCAACTCTCCCAAGGCAACAGATGTAGACTATACATTTGACTCTGCACTACAAACACAAGCATACATACAATACAAAATCAAATATCCTCTTCCTAATGAAGTCATTCATCTTGATCTGTATGATTACATCATCTATACTGATGGTTCTGCACAGCCTGCAGTAGCGACAAATATTCCACAGCATGCGCTGCCATGAATGGACGAATTCAGGATGGCGAATTCCACCCTGAGAAAACCTACACGCAGTCCCTTGATGACTGCACAGCGAAGCTGGTAGAACTTAGAGCTCCAATTCCAGCACTTGAGAATATGAATTCTGAATTTCCCACACTGATAGTGTGCAATTAGGATTATTTTGCCCAGTCTTACGAAACGTATCTACAGTATTGGAGCCAGAATGTATTCAGAGATTCCAAAGGTTACACCATAAAGCACTATGCACTTTGGGGGCAAGTGGCTAAGCTGAAAGAATGCTTGCCACGGACTCATGTGATTCACACCTTGAGTCATCAGCGTGTGGGAATACACGTTTCAGGGAATTCCATGGCTGATGAAGCCACAAAAGCAACAGTGCAAACTGCTGCTGTTGCTGCAATTACTTGTTTCAGTACAAGAATAGATAGAAACACCATGATGGATGTCAATAATGCACATGAATATACCCTTTTGCCAAAGGGCTTTCCAACTAAGTACTACCGGTTAAGTGTGCTAAATATAGCATTTGCTCACATTCTTGGAGTGGGGGGTAGATTAATATCAAATTCAAATCACAGGTTATAGTTAACCCTAGCAGCATATGAGGACTTAGCATCCACACACACAGGGGTGGTGGCTTCAATTTTACTATTGCAGCAGCACCAGGTCTTTACAAACAGACAAGGAACTTTGTCCTTAAATGTGAGATCTGCCAACAGATAAAGGGTTCCACGATGGTGCGACCACCTCAGACTCCTCTTTTGATCTCAGACAAACCTCTTGCTTGTATTTATCTGAACCACAGTGTCCCCTTACAATCAGATGGGGCTTACAAATACATCTTGGCTGCAGTGGATTCCTGCTCTCGATTCATATGGGTTTGGACACAGTGATTGGCCAACTCCCTAAACGTTATCAAAGATTGCGAGACTTCATCGGGACGTACACTGTTGGAACATTCCATTCAGACTAGGGGCTGCTGTTCACCTGTAAGGCTTACAAATATGCCATGGGAAGATTGGGTGTGACTGTGCAGTAGTCCTCCCCTGATCATCACAAGTGAAATTCTGCAGTGGAGAGGGAGAACCAGGACTTAAAGCAGTCTTCTTCAGCTAGGGTATTAGGAGCAGGTTGCAGTTGGAATCATCTCCGATATGGAGTCTAAAGAGCACTAAACAATCTGGAAAATCCCTGGGAGGACAGACTGCATAACAGATTGTGTTCAGGGTTAAGATGTGGGTACGTGATCAATGAATGTTTGGCTTTTTTACAGGAACTAAACAGTTTCTGGGACTCACAGAGCAATGTCCAAGTAAAACGTACCACCACTGGAAAAGTGAAGGAAGCACCAGCAACCGCAACCTCTGGCTGGATACCCAAGATTGGTGAACTGGTCAGGGAGGAGATTGTGGTCAAGAAAGAATTTGCCCATTTTACAGAGTGCCTGCACCTGTCCTGGCTGTTGAAGGTACCAACACTGTACTTTTACCGCCACTTGCTGGTTGCAAAAACAAGAGATTTGAATCAGTAGATCTCTTCAAACCGCAATATGATGTTGGTTCTACACAGTAGGCCATGAGGGATCCTAAGTAGCTACCTGTGTCCTCTCACTACTATACAGGATGTCCCATTGGACAGTTTGATCAATGATGAAGCTTCTGCTTCCCTCCAGGGGGTAGCAAATAATGAAATATCCATTCTACCTGCTACATCACCAACAACTATACAAACTACTTGTACGGAAACACAGATTTCCATTCGTAAACATGACACGGATGGTGTCTATGTCAATGTACCACAATCCGAGTCAACTCCAAGTTCTACACAGCCTCCAGAGCTTGCACAAAAATAGATTGAGAAGTCTACGGCTACTTGATTGACTTTGGTGACTTCTCTTCCGATTCATCAGAGCCACTACCACCTCCAGTTCCACCTCCCTGAAGTAGATTGTGTGTGTTTTACTTTTGGATGAAGAAGACATAGTTTGTACGGCCAAGGCTCATCTGTGGATTAAAATTTCATTACTTTCCCCTCTTTGAATGGATTGGTTTTGTAATATCTTTTTCTTGCTTCTAAATGGACACTATCTCTAAGAATGTTCTGCTGTACAGTGTAGGAGAGTAGGATCTGCTTCTTATGTTTACCCCCACATTTTGCTGCTGTAACACTGTTTTTCGACTTTAGTCTGGCTGGGGCCCTGCTATCCAGGACCCCAGCCTAGCTGCTTCCTCTCTAAATGGATTCATAGTACCTTAGATACACAACAGATTGGATTCTGAGGTGCCCTTATAAGTCCCTAGTATATGGTATACTATGTACCCAGGGTATAGGTACCCCAGAGGCCTACCAGGGGCTGAAGCATGTGTTATGCCACCATTGGGAAGCTCTCTAAAAGTATACCACAGTTCGGCTACTGCAGCCTGGGTTAGGTGGTGCATCCATCCCTTACTGAGATATAGGTTCACTATATCTCACCTATCACTGCACATATAAATCTATCAGTCACCTCTATGGCAGGACTTATCAATCCTGAAGGCAGTGTGCTTGGTTTTGTGTGAGAGGGTGCCCATGCATGAGCAGAGCACCTCTGCAGCCTTCAGAATCTCTTCTCCGGGTTGTCTGTGATGAAGTCTGACCATATACTCTTAAGTGCATTATAACCAAACGGTAAATGCTAACTTTGGACTGGCTGCACAAAAACATGTTGTGTTTGGTGTCAAACACCTTGGAATCATACCCCCACACCAGTAACTGGTGTGGGGGTATGATCCCCCCTTCTAGAGGGAGAGACATGACAGCACCAGTATACCCAGTACCAGCTTAAAAGAGCCCTGACATTACAAAATGGATGCTGCAGTCACAAACACAAGTCTGGCCTCATGCTGCTGTCACCGGGAGGTGTTACCAACTCCCAGACAGGCCTTAGTGGATTAGGGCTGGGTGGGAGCACTCCAGGAGTGCTTTGAAGTCTTGCACTGGGGGCACATTTGGTATCCCTGTGCATAGTCCAGCCAAACCGGTTGCAGGCGCAAAACTGGACAAAGGAAATGGGTGTAGCCACCCCTCTTTCCAAACCTTCCCATAGATGGGCCCCCTGAGTTAGTCCAACCCCTTCCTTGGGTATAAAGAAGGAACCTCTGTAACTAGAACTTTGGATATTCCTGGATGAAACTGAATCCTGGACCTTCTATGATCTGTTCAACGCCAGATGACTGAAGAATCTCCCTTGGGGTAAAGGAGTTACTCCCCTGCTTGGGAGGCACCAACGACGCATCTGTCCAGTCTGCATCTCTGAACCTCCCGCCGGACGCCGAAGACTTTGCAACACCAGAGGGAAAGTTCCAGACTTCCCAGAGGCCGAACCGAGTCCCCAGTAAAGTTGAGACCCGTAGCCCTCATGGGTACCGTGGAACCAGAACCTCTAGACACCGTTGCTAGTGCAATAGCTTCTCGACATCCCTTGAGGCTGTGCCTAGGGTTACTTGTAGCCCAGACCCCGAGCAGTGAATGCACTGAAGATTGCTGGCCTGCCCACTCCGAGTGACCCCTGGGCCGCTATTTTGTGATTCCTCCCAAGGTCCCTTCGGGATCCCTTGTCTGTCGACTTGTGGGTCCCTGAGAAGGGTAACTTTACTTTTTTGGGGCTTCCCTCATTGCTCCATACGTGCCCTGACTCTTCATCGCTTGGGGAGTCCCCCAGAGCTTGCTGGTCCGCACCAAAGCATCTTCCTCCTTTCTGCGTAGGTTGCTGTTGCCAAGGCGTGTTGTGTCCAATCCGGGCACCGACACTGCAGCACTCAACATGCTTCATGGGACAGCTCGAATGCAGCTCCTGGTCATCCTCGACACCTCCTGGTCCTCGTGGCTGAAGAGTCAAGCTTCACCTCTTTCACCTGAAACACCCGCCATTGGTGGGCATTCGTCTATCATGCCCCTGGTCACTGGCAAGTGACCAAGACTCTGTCCCCTCTGCTTTCAGGTTCTTCCCATCTCCGATCCAGGCCTGGATCTCTTCAGACACTTCTCATCTTCCCGGCAGCAGTACTTCTTTGCCAGTGGCCATTGAAAACGACGACGTTACCCGACACCATCTGACACCATTGCACCCGGCTTCCCTGGGTGAGGTAACTAGAGTACTCCGGGGCTCCCGTGGGTGTTGACCCTAGAACTGTCCAAGTCCAGGAGGGTTTGGTCCTAGTACATTTCTAAGTGTCCCTTAACTTTAAAAATCTAACTGCGACTTTCCCCATAGAAGCTAACGGGAGATTGCGGCTGTGTTCTCACACTGCATACAGCCCCCATGGGACCCAGCAATTCTACAGGCTCTAGGCCTTGTGTCTAGTAAAGTTGTGGTTCTTATACCACTTTCTTAGTATATGGTTTAGTCCGCCCCTAGGGCCTAATGTGTATTGTGCTATTTTACTGTAATATTTGAAGTGTAACTTATGTGCTTTTTCCTCTAGCCTCATAAAGAAACTAGAGGGGTGTGTTTAGGAATTAATACATATATTTTTATATATATACCTGGTGTGGTCTCCTTTCATTTAGGCACTCAAGAAATTATAGACTGGTAAAACAAGCTCCTTTACATTCCTTCAAGTCTTAGCCTGAAGGCTGTTCTCCATAGCTAACACTAGGATAGTTTTCAATAAAGGTTGTCTTTAACCTATCATCAATAAGGGGTTGTTTGGACTGGTGCAAGGTGCCCACTATAACTAGTGGACAGCCTATACCAGGCCAACTTCTCACATACAATTGGTGAACTTCGTTTCAAAATGTAATTCTTCATCACACTATGTGCGAAGAGACCTTTCCCTGTCGAACATCTCTGCTGTCGCAGTACCAATGGAATTGAATGGGATAGGGTATTGTGTGATATATTTAGACCAACTGAACTTCTGCCAATAACATATGTATTTTTCATTTCTTGCTTCTCTGATCATTGGGACATTGATAACAGTGCATGGAATGCTAGAAGAACTAGAGTATTCCACTGCTTTCAGTTCTGAGGATATGTTTTAACGAACAACTAATTATGATGAAATGTTCTGTTTTTAAAATGTTGGTGATTATTTTCTGCATAAAGTGACCTCTCCACATGCTGTGTTTAATTACATGCATTGGGAACACTGCAGTACAGTTTGCACAGATGTTAGCATATTTATTCGGTCATAGTACAACAGACAGGTCATACTAGATACTAATATAGGCTCACATCAACATCAGCAAAGAAAACTATGCTTACTGAAACATGGCTGATATACTCCAATTCTTTTATTTTCCAGATGTCTACATCAGGGTTTGACTTTTCGAGGGACACTGTTAATTTAAAATCACTTTTGCGATCATTAGATTGGCAAGTTTAGGGAAACAAGGCACTATTTAGATTGTGCCAGATACCACAACAACACAGAAAACAGTTCTGCAAACATCATGTCTTGGCCTGGCTAAGATAAAAGATTTGAATAACCAAACATTCCCACATTTTCACATTTCGCAAACTGGCAATGGTTCATAAATTACATGGAGGAAACATTAGACACCATGCTTCGCAACGGTTCATAATATTATTCAGGGATTAGTTGAGGGGGATGGTAATTTTTGCCATTAAGTACTAACAGATGTCATGCACATTTTACGAATGACACAAAAGGGTTTAAGATCTACAGGCCCGACCCATGCTATGGGCAGACACAATGCTTGGGGTGGTAGCAACTTACAGTATTGGGAAGTTGTGCCTTGATTGACTAAAAACCTCAAAATTGTACCAGGTGAAACAACACTTGTTCCTTCTTTCTAATGACATGACACTACAGGACTTTGTATTATGTCCTTGAAAACCACGTCAAAAGAGCTTCTTATATGCAATATATAATGAAGTTTTGAAAGTCTCCCAGCAGGAGGCTGCTAAGAGACAGTGCAAAATTGACAGGTAAAATTTAGAAAGGCTCTTGCAGTAGTAGACAATGACATGACTACCTTGTCCACTAGGATATACTCTTTGGGTAGCATCTTATTGTCTGCAATAGACATTATACAACACAATATTTCCACTTTACAACATGAGCAGTCACAGCTTAGGTCAATTATGACACTGAGCTGGACTTTTCAGACACTTCATAACAGACACATAGCATTGCAGCACCTTAATGCCACAAACTTGTTTTTACCTTACAACTTAACAAAACAACAGACCATCATGGCTTGAAAGGATGTGACATACACTATGTTGCACATAGAGCAGTTGGAGAAACTACCATTCACTACTGCAGAATTACCTTCTGCGGATTGGATAATGCACTGGGTAATTTCTTTGCCAATCTTGACATTCCACTTCCAATACTGTTTCCAATACCATCAAGCAGGCAGATATGAATTGCTAAGAGAAGTATGTGTGCAAGAGTCATGGATCTTACCGTTTAGATATCGCTGTAGAAATGGCGAGACTGAAGTCTTTCTTAGCTTGTTAGACTATGAGAATACTTCAGGACATTTCTTGGTGCCCAGGGAAGTTTCATTTTATGGCCCATGTAATGTGTCAATGGCAAATGTGTCCCGCTGTCCAAAGGGCCCTCCAGCTGCTCCTAAATGCAGTTACTTGATGTTGAATGATCAGAGCTGCTACAGCATGAAACCGGGCATTGCCTTTCTGGTGATGGCTTCTGCGGTTGTGACTTGTTGCACACCAGTACTGTTTCCACCTGCCGGCACAGTAAGGGAGGTCACACTCACACTTTGGCTTTTGATAAAGCTTTCGACTGGGCACTTAGATGCTTTCAGCAGACTCAAAGCCTTACTGTTCCAGAAGGACGTGACCTTAACATCTACAAAGGAGACAGGTGAACTTCAAGTTGCAAGGTCCTCTTCTGACATGCAGTAGCTATTTCACACTAATTTCCCACTATATTTTAGAGAACTTGTTCAAAGCATTTGTAACACGTCTATTACTGTGGGAGTGGCACACTTTTTTAAAGAAAATTCACTCTGGCTTTGTTAGTACCATCCAAACAGTTTTCAGAGTTATTCCATCATTCATACACTTCGTACTGAGAAACATTTTTGGAGGTCTTCTACTGGTCCTGTTTCAGATTGTCGGGACTATGCTTTTATTTTTGTCTGCTCCATAATTGATGTCCCATTAAGAGGTGAAATGGAATTAGCACTTTCAAATGTGCTCCTCTGCCGAGAACACATGATACAGTGTTCTGGTCCATCCTTGCTTCAGGAACTAAATGAACTCTGGCTACACTGCTAGCAGTCCGTATTCTGCTGTCTTCTGTGCACTTTCGAGTGGGCCCTGAACATATGCCAAGGAATGTAACTGGTTTGGTTTCTAGACATTGATCTACTGGTGAACAGCTAATGGCTCACGTCTACTGTTGGCCCTTGCACTTGCCATTGCTTCTGAACACATTTGATGAGTCCTCCTGTGATGCTTCTGCTCTTACTGATCTGGATCTTGGCTCGGGTTCTGCGAATCCTGCACTGGATGTTGCTCCTTAGCCGGCTGCTGAGGAGGCTGAATGGGAGCATGTTTGCTCCATGGATCTGATTCAATGGATGCCTCAGGAAACATTGTTCACAGTTGCTGGGAACAGTAATGTTTTATCTACTTTTCAGAACACATTAACAATATCTCATTTTCGAGATAATAAAAAGTTTCCACTCTGGAGCAACTTCTGACTCCTGCCTGCATTGCATTTTCCACAGAGCCACCATCGCACCCGATCCATGCTGAACCATCAACTTCTCCCTCGAGACCACTACCTTCCTCGACATCTGGAAACATGCCGAGATCACCCCCCTCCTGAAAAACCCCGCCGCTGACCAAACGGACCTCAAGAACTTCAGGCCCATCCCCCTGCTCCCCTTTTCCTCCAAAGTAATCGTAAAGCCATCATTGCCCAGCTCGCCGACTCAATCAAAACCAATTATATCCTGGACATCCCCAATCAGGTTTCTAAAGCAATCATAGCACCAAGACTGCCCTCCTCGCCACCACAGACAATATTCGCTCCGTCCTCGGCCGGGGCAAAACTGCGGCCCTTGTCCTACTGTAACTCTCAGTGGCCTTCGACACCGTCTCCCGCCAAACCCTAGCCACAACACTCCATGATGCTGCTATCCGAGACAAGGCCCTCAATTGGATATGGTCCTTCCTTACCGGCAGAACACAATGGGTTAGACTCCCACCATACCTGTCGAAATCGACAAGATCAGCTGCTAAGTAGCCCAGGGCTCCTACCTCAGAACCACCCTCTTCAATGTCTACATGGACCTCCTTCATCCATCGTCAGGAACCACGAGCTCAAAATCATCTTCTACGCCGACGACCCACAGCTGATCCTCTCCCTCACGGAAAAACCCACTGTCGCCAGGAACAACTTTCATGAAAGAGTGAAAGCTGTCGCCACCTGAATGGACAGCTGCCTGAAGCTCAACTTGGACAAGACTCTTCAGCCTGCTTCAACACACTCAGCCTGCTTTAACAGACCTTCAAACGGATTACCACTGAATCAATGCAGATACCCACCCATGCCCTCACCAGCAGCAGACTCGACTATGGCAATGCACTCTACACCAGCGTCATCCAGAATCTTCCCTGAAGACTCCAGAATGCCCAGAACGCTGCAGCATGATTAAACCCCAGATGCCCCGTCGCAGCCAAATCACTCAACACCTCTCTGACCTCCACTGGCACCCAGTCGACAGAAGAATAACCTTCAAACTCCTCACCCACCTATAGAAAGCCCTTCACAATGCCAGACCCACATACCTGAATCACTGCCTCACATTCCACGTACCCAACAGACACCTCCGCTCTGTCCAGCTTCCCCTGGCTACAGTCCTACAAATCAACAAGACCAGAACCAAAGACAAGGACCAGACAAGACATGGAACTTGCCCGTTCACCTCAGGTAATCACCCTCGCTGAAGCAGTCCAAGAAGGACCTGAAGACATGGCTCTCCAGATGATCTCAGCACATAGTCTGATTTGCTGCCTCCCCACAGCACCTTGGGACCCTCACTGGTGAGTACCTGCGCTTTACAAACCTTCATAGATTGATTGATTGATTGAATGACTGATTGATTGAGTTGTGGGACCATTTTTATAATTCTGATTTCTTTTTAATGCAAACGTGCTTTTTAAATTGCTTTAATTTTGCTTTTATAATTCGAACACTTTTTAATGGCTTTCAATATACCTGTTGCAATTTAAGAAGCATGATGCTTTTTAGATTTTATTAGGGTTCTTCTTATAGTAACTGACAGGTATATTTCAGCGTTTTGTCTAGGAATAGTTTTTTTTTATCATGTCAAAGGATTGCATGCCACGTGGTCAGGATAGGCCTAGTATGAAGCATGGTTTTTTGCATGCTTACGTTTCTTGGGTTGCAGGATGACTTTTACATATATTTACATGTGTAAAAATGCAGGATTACATTCTCTAAAACGCCATTGATTCCATTTCTACCTCGTGGTAACATTATCATAACACCTTGAATATTTACTACAAGGGATGAAGTTCACTGTTCAAATGTCATCATTGTTGTTGTTCAATGCTATCCAACTAGAACATACAATAGTTGCTTGAGAGGCATTGCGGCATGGCCACATGGTTGCTGTTATTATATATGCAGTACGACTTCCTTGTTTAGGGAGAGGAGCACTCAGCTGACACTGCAAGGTTACGACATGTCGGGAATTCCAGTACAGCTGATTCCTGTTTACTGACACAAGGCTCTGTCCAGCTCTACACCAAGACAGACAGACTGATGGCACTTGCCCACAGATAATGGAGAGTTAGTCCACCTGAGCATGGATTTGGCGGATCCTCCATCCTAGGCAGAATTAAGTTAGGGAGCAGGCAGTAGGTAGGAATACACTATACCCAGTAATTATATGCCTGCATATATTCACTGGCTTAGCACAATGGTTGAAATGTTAATCTTTTTCTTTAATCTTGCAATGCTAATTACTTTAATCTGTTTCAATCTGCTTATTATCACAGCACATATATTTTATACAAGAATCATAATGCTTCAATAAATATGGAAACGCCTTGTTGAGTATTCCTTGTGTAATTCTTTGGGTATGCATGCAAGTTCAAACAAAATGGTTCTAGATCTGTTACGGAATTTTCCTTGGGGATCAAGGTTGTCATGCTCTAATGTTGCACACACATTTGCTACCCTGTAAGGTTAGGGGTTCAGAAGGTACACTGTGAGCTAGCAGGAATATAGGCTAACATATCTTGAGGGTGTGTACAAAATCAGTCTGGCACAATCAAGTTGATTATGTTGTCCAACAAATGCACAGTTTTACTGAAGGAGGTACAAGCCGTACAACAGTAGGAAGTAGTCTTACTAGAGATGGTATTTATCAAAGTCTACTATTTATGCTAAGTGGCTTTGAAAGCGTTCTGAGTAGGGTTAAGGTTCATCCACATACCCTATTATGCACACCCACCATCTAAGAGAGAGGTATGAAAGGAGAGTGTAGTTCCTCCACACACTCTACTACCTACACCCATCGTTATAGAGAGAGGAAACAGCAGAGAGGCCAGTCCCTTTACACACCCTACTACACATACCAGTCATCTGATAGAGTGGTCTGAAAGAAGAGGCTAGTCCCTCCCCACAACCTACTAAGCACACCCATCATCAGAGAGAATGGTATAAAAGGATAGCACAGTACTTCTCCACACCCTACTATGCACACCTGTTATCTGAGAGAGAGGTGTGAGTGGAGAGGATAGTCTCTCCCTACACTCTAATAATCACACATGTCATCTGAGAGAGAAATCCCAAAGGAGAGGCCAGTCCCTATAGACACCCTATTATGCATGCCTGCCATTCAAGAGAGAGGTTTGTAAAAAGAGGGCAGTCGCTCCTTACACCCTGGTATGCTCACTCATTATGCAAGAGAGGTCTGTCATTGGAGAGGTAGTCCCTTCCATATACTTTTATTTCCCTACAATAATGCAAGCTTCAGAGAGTGAAGCTTGCTGCGTGAAGCTGGTTTGCGCTTGGGAGCGTCTCACAGGACCTGCATGGAAAATTACTGGCATGCCAAGAGGTGTTTTATAATTCTGTGAATGTCTTGCGAGATTGTATGGGAAGAAGTAGAAAAAAAACAACTTGAACCAATAGCTAACATTCATATGGCATGGTTGAAGAAATGCTGTAAAGTAATTAGCTGCAGAACCTGAGAGAGCTCATATTTTCCTTTGTTCTTTGGAGGGGTAGTATGTCTCTTTGAGATGTGGTCAGCAGATGTGACTTAATTTAGAATTGAAAGAGACTGGTGTCCTCAGCTGCATTTAAGAAAAAGCTCCATGTTCAGGTATTTAATAGTAGTCTTTATGAAATCTGTTGAAACGTGTTAATAAGTGCACTACGTTTAGTAAAGTTATTCTACACAAGGTTTAGTGAGAGAAAACTCTTTGTAGAGGTGTAGATTTCTCAATATAGTTTTTGAAAGGTGACATTAGAATGTAGAGAGATATCAGCAAGTATTGCAGATTGTGTTAAAAATGAAGTGTTCAAACTGTAGGTACTTGTAAATTAAAGGAAAAAGTGTTTTTCAAACTATAAAAAAAAATGTGGAATTTGTTATTACAAGCACTAGTTTTTTATGAAGCTCACGGTACATATACTTTAGCTCTATGAGGGGTTTGAGTGGTGATATTACTAGTTTTGGGGTGAAACATCATGCTCAGTATTAGCAAAGGTGTCTCAAGAGGAATGTCTTACTTTATTAACTTTTATGAAATCTGGTTTGATGGCATATTATAATTTATTTGGGAAAATAAAATGCACTTGGTCAGGGTGTGGAATTTTTCAGGAGAAAGGAATAATGGTACACTAGATTTAGCAATGTGATTGTGGGTGAAAGATGTAGAAAAGTTTACAGAATATAGTGAAGAATGACTGTTGTCATTAATTGACTACTACGTAAGATTTAATAATTTGGCTACTTTCTATATTTGGAGCAGACAAATTGAAAACAGAATATGTGAACAAGGAAACTATTTTGAAAAAGCAGTAAATAATAACTCTGTGGAAAGTGAGGAAAACAACTATTAATTGTAGAAGAATAATGCTTGTATTGCATAGAGGGACATTTCTGATCTTGCACAAGCTTGTCCTACATAGATCTATTGTCTGTTAGGAAATAATTATTTCCTTACATAAGCAGCAATTAAGAGCCTTATTAAGACAAGCAGGATTATTGTGCTGTTTAGTAATATGTACCTGATCAGGCACAGTGTGTTCAGGTTGAAATGATATGGAAGCACATGAAGACTTCTCCAGTTTAGCAGCACAAGCTAACTTTGCACCAGCTATGTTTTGTGAATTCGTTTGAAAAAACTATACAGTAACCTTTGACAATGTTTGGAGATGAAGAGCTCTGCTGATACTATTTTGCTAACTAGCCTGCTACACAGGAAATTTAGAAATTAAAGATTATTTGGCAGGATACGGTCGATGAAAGAGGGGAAGCAAAGAAGGTCTACCCGAATCAAAATGAAGTAGACAAATGAAGGGAAAAGGTTAGAGTTGTTGGTGGTTGGTTATCAGAGCTGCATGAAAACATTATAAATTATTGAAGTTGTTTGTTTTGTTTGTTTTATCATAGTTGATATAGTTTGTTTATGTAGTTGGTATAGTTTATTAATGTCATTAAATCATTTTTTACTGTCATAAATATTTGTCAGTTATTACTAACATGTTTGATTAATGGTTGTTACAGATTTTACTATTATTATAGCACTGTAATGTTGACTTAAACTGGCAGTTTAATCTTCAGAGACTGCAGAAGCGCTCCTGCATCTATATATATCTCTATGGTACTATTAAAATCTTTCATGCTGCAGAGACTTGTTAATGGAGAAGGCAATTATTTGAGCATGCAAAAGTTGTCATGCAAACGTGAGGTCTCACTAGAGAGATCTTTTCTTGTCCACGCTGTAAAATAAAGATCTCTGATACAAGAGAGAGGTTTTACCACAGAGGCCACTGCAACCTCACACGCTACTATAAATGTTATCAGCTGGTGGCGATGTGAAAGTAGGGAGGGCAGTTCTTTTGCACATCAGCGAATAAGTCTGTTTCTGTGCACCCCCAACTATGCTTCCTTGTCCCTAAAGACATCTGAGGGAGAGGGGAGTATGCCCCCACATTCAACTTTCCACACCAAACAACCAAGATACAGTTCTTAGCAGAGAGGATACTCAAATTCCAATACCCTACTATCCACAGCCTACATTGCACATATGTTACTCTGGGGAGATATGCCAGCTGACAGGGTAGTGTGTATTCACATCATAGTCACTCTAGTTGTTTTGCAAGACAGATTTCTCAGCATAGAGGTAATTTCATCCCCACAGCTTACTTGTATATATGTCATGCTGGAGAGAGCTATGACCAGAGAGGTAAGCTAGTTTGTATAGCCTAATTAGCACACCAATCATTCAAGATATAGGTCACAGGACAGGAGCCAGTCTCTCCACATGCTGTACTAAGTAGACTTAACATGCAAGAGAAATGTGTCAGCAAAAAGGACACTGCCTCCCCACAAACTATGTGTCAGATAGGGAAGAAGCCTGAGCAGAAAGATAAATTTTACTCAAACCCTGGTACAGACACCTCTCACGGGGTGTGGCCAAGCAGGCTTTGATGGTAGACGTGCTAGGCTAGAGCTCTGCCAGTAGGCACGAATCTCGCCTGTCACAGTGCGCTCATATATGCCCAAAATTAGTTTTACGGCTGTCGGAACCCCCGGTGAGATTGCCGCTGGGCTCAGCACAGTTGTAAAACCGGGCAGCCCAGAGAAAAGCGAGCCTGGAGTCGTGATGGCCTAAGGATCACAGTTGGGCCGGCGTGTATCAGCCTTCAGTTTTGTGGAGACCAACCTTCCCCCCCAGATTACTGCTCCACGGGGACTGTGAGGTAAGCAGCGGGCGGGGGTGGATTGTTTGCCCCACGGCGGCCACTCGTTGGAGACCACCAAAAGTACAATCTCTCCCCCTATGCTGGCGGATTGCAGGAGCAACGAAAGGGACACACAGAGTGGAGCGTTGAGCGGTCCTGCAATGCTGGGGGTCTATGGCGGCTTCTTCCACTCCCTCGCAGGACTGGAGTCACCCGGGAGGGGCAAGGCGGTGAATAAGAGTGGCACGCCTGATTTAAACATGGTGGCCATGGTGCAGAGCTGGCGCTCCAGGGGCTGCTGAGTGTTCCCCGCAGAGCCTCCAAGTCAGCATTCAGCATGCGTGTGGCCCACCAACATGAGTAGCGGGAGACAAAGGTGTAAGTGACAGGAACTGCTGCCGGGTGGATGCCATGATACCCCCGCAAGACATTACACAAAGCAGCTTAAAGGGGGCATCACATCAAGGCATGGGTGGGGCACTGTGAGAACCGCACATCCTGCAAGGGAAACCTCCGCAGCATGGGGCTAGTACCAAGAGAGGCTCCCAGCACGCGCAGTGCCAGCCAAGTCAGGAAATCAATTGGTGTCCTCCGCGCGGCAGTTGCAATCCTGGGACCGGAATGCGCTTCAAGGGGGGCGTGAGGAGCAAGCGCAAGAGGTAAAACATGGCTGCGCGACATATCGGCCAGCGTGGGAAGCTGAGGTGAGCACAGCCGTTCTTCTCCCCATCTCATCGGCGCAACCAACATCAGCACAGGTGCACAGACATCCACCTATGAGAAGAGGAACACTGAAGCGGGTGTGGTCCACGCTAATTCCTAGGTGGATCCTAGGAACTCTGTTGTTGGCCGCCCTGGGACCTTGGGGATGTGACAAGATGTGGCATTGAAATGACACACCAGCTGTGAAGTGGACTTGCCGCAGTGAGTGTAACGGGAGGGGACGCAGCGCAGCGAGGGTGCACACCATGCTGTCCAACTAACGTGCATCGCCTGCTCTCCCACCCCGGCAGAGAGGAGATACGACCCCTCAGTTGGACACAACAACAGCCCGTTAACATGGCCATGGGCCGGGACAGGCACAGCGCCGCCCACGACAATGCAAGACCCCACCCCAAATGCCAGGCCGCTGCCAAAAGAAGCCATGACCCAGCAAGACTTGACTCTTTCTGAAAAAATAGACAAAGTGCTGGCAGCCATTGAACGCTCAAGGGGTTCGATGGAGGAGAGACTTGGGACTATCACCACAGACATCTCCCTGCTCAGGGATGACTATAGCAAGCTTGCGGAAAAAGTGTCAGATGGGGAGAAATTAATTACTTCCATGCTGCCCTCAATCAAAACCCACCAGGAGTCACTACAGGCCCTACTCGGGCGGATGACAACCAAGTAAGAGCACATTGATGACCTTGAAGGTCGCTCGAGTAGGTGCAACATCCACGTCTTTGTACTCCTGCAGGGAAAACAAGGGACAGATCCTGTGGCGTATATGGAGTCCTGGACCAAGTCCTTTAAGCCTGCCACAGACCAGACCCCCTTTTTCTCCATTGAAAGGGTCCACATAGTTCCAGCAAGCAGACCCTTCCCCCCTGGGACCCCTGTGCCCGATGTTGGCGAAGTTCCTACTCTACAGGGATCAAGATGCGTGTTCACGGCCCCATCCAAGTCGAAAACAAGCAAACAATGCTCTTTCCGAACTACTTCCGAGCGGTGTAGCATCAAAGACCCACCTTTCTGGATGTCAAGTGCCACCTGCGTTTGGAGGGAATGTAATACTCCTTACCATTCCCAGCCCGGCTCAAAATCATGCACCAGGGGTCTGCCATGTTCTTCAAGGATGCGGAGGAGGCCCGAGACTGGGCCGATCATCACTGCCAGAGGACCCCCAGAGTGAGCCACAAGACCAACAGGCGTCCGAGCACCGAATTTGGCAACAGGC
Organism: Triturus cristatus; assembly: GCF_964204655.1. Lineage (NCBI taxonomy): Eukaryota > Metazoa > Chordata > Amphibia > Caudata > Salamandridae > Triturus > Triturus cristatus. The sequence continues at coordinate 166,167,582 of NC_140585.1, forward strand.
GCTGCCCGAAATCACTAAGCAGCAGCGTCACCACTGGCTCAAGCGTCCAGTCCCTGGGATCCCTGGATCTGGTGGAAATCATAGTTGAGTGTCAAAAGGCCCTACAGGCGGCTGCGGAACTCCATCCGTCTTTGCCGGCCTCGGGCCTAGAAAGAGGTCTGCACAGCTTCACGTCAGAAGAGGAGGAGGGCAGTGAAGGGACGTTTTCCAGAGTGGACTCAATAACCCCACCGCTAGTCACACCACTGACTGCCAATTCACTGATATGACTAGCAACCAGCAGTACCAGTGCTTAAGGCAACTTGGTAAGCAACTCTATAAAGCAGGATGAGGCACAGGTACACAGAGCAGCACAGATTGCTCTTACGTATTTTTCACTAGACCACTGAGCACGTAATGATCCTGCAAATGCCCCAGAGAGCGCTCCCTGGCAGCTGCGCGACATCACCCCTCCAGTTTTTAGCGGTTCTCTTCGAGCATGAGCAGGAGTTTGGACGTATTACCATTTTCGATAAGTCCCCAGTATTGGGACTGTTCCCCATACCAGTTGTCTCCCTTTGCAAAGTTGTTTCCCCTGACACTGTATACACGCGCGCGTGCATGGACGAGGTGCTACACTCATTCTAAGACTGTACGATTAGGCTAAGTGTTCTGCGAAATGGCGAGGCACCCGTGTATCCAACCTCCCTCCAAACCCCTCAGGTCACAGCATGGGGCATAAAGGGCTTGTCACCATCCTCACTCTGAACGTGCGCGGAATGCACTCGGCGCAGAAGCGGTATGCAGTATGCAGTTTATGCTTACATAAAGAGGCAAAATGCCCAGATGGTGCAGCTGCAAGAAGCCCACCTAGTAGGGAAAGAGCTAGACAAATTGCGCAAACGCTGGCGAGGGACATTCTGCGACACAACATTCTCGGCCTACACACATGGGCCACTCATTTGGATTCGTCTGGGGGTCACATTTCAAGAGCTTTCTAGAGAAATTGACATGGAGGAATACTATGCACACCTACACGGGCTGTTGGATGGTCAACAGATACTGCTAGGCAGCGTTTATGCACCCAACATAGACCAGGGTACACTTTGGGACACACTCTCATGCCCCTTAAGTGCACACACCCAGGTCCCATGGATATTAGGAGGGGACTACAACTGCGTACAAAATACCTTCCTTGCAGATCCTACCCACTGCACCCGGCATCCCCCATAACAGCACAAGCAAAATGATTTGCTTCCTGGGCAGCACATTGGGCTCTGACGTACGCATGGCGCTCAAAATACCCGGACCACCGACTCCATCCCACACGATCTCAGGGTGTCGTACTTTAATCTCTGTGACCGCGTAGGGGACAGGGCCCTACCCCTGTCTATCCTGGTATTGGCGAACCGCAAATGATTAATGCGGTATGTACAAGTGCTTTATATATCGTTCTAGCTATGAATGCACTGTGTACACGTTATTCTGCTTCACTACGCGGGCTCCATTTTGAGAGCGGTGGCCATCTTGTCATTGCCCTCACATAGGCTATAATGGAGCAAATACGGGCCTTGCAGTACATGTGCTTTCCCGTGACTTCTCTGTGACCTGGGCAGCTGGCTCTGCTGCCCCAGGTCAAACTGGTCTCACGAGCTCCCCTTCCTCCGTCCACCTGTGATTAGCATCAGGGCTTGACCCGTCATAAAACCCTTTCATTCTACACGAGCCTCCGGCTAATCTCTTTCACACCTGACTGTTCCTGCTTTATGACCTGTTTCCCAAAACAGGAGCTGCCCGTGTTTTATTGGGGCCTATTGATATCAAATGTGGGATCTGAACCTTACTGTGTAAATCATTGTGGGCTGGCCGAACTGGAATGTGGGATGGTCATCATGACTCTGCCTTTTCTTTGTAATGTACACTTGTATACTGCCGTATCATAAAACCTAGGAATGTATGCTTGAGGCAGGGAAAAGTGTATTTAAGATGAAGTCCGTTTCTATGATTTCCAGCAGTCTCCTGAGAACATACACGCTGTTGTACTTCTAGGATACCTGTAATTGGTCTGCAGCCAATAAACGATCTTTGACTTCACCCAGAAGACTCTGTGTTTCTGTAGGTCTGGAACAGGGTGAACCCAGAAGTCATAGGGTGTGTGCCCCTGCACCGCTGGGTCTCAAATACCCAGTACTTCAGTTTGGCGCCCAACATTGGGCGATTTCAGCAGTACCAGTCCAAGCCAGAGGTTCGTGAGGAGCTTCGTGTGGAAATTCCGGAGGAAGGCCGCCACTTCATCGACCCCTGCATGTCGACGTGGTCCGAAAGTCTTTTCTGCGAGGTTCTCCGCATCCCGACGGCTACGAAGGACTGCTGCCCTGATTAATCGACCTGTTTTGGACCCTTGACGAGTTTTGAGAGAGCGAAACAATCGAGAGAGTCTTCTGGTGACGCCATCGATCAGCAATATTCAGTTAAGTATAAGTGGAGCGTCTCCCATTTGTTTTGGTATCCCTCAGGATCGTTTGATTTGGTAATTTGGAGTTTGCAAACGCCAAAGCCAGAGGACTCGTGTATTCACGAGACTATCGTTATTGATAATCCTTTGACGTTTGGATCTAGACTAGTGAGCAAAGATGCCTGGTTCTAGAATATTTGGTAGAATATTTTGTTTGAGTTGTGGAAAAGATTTCCAGCTGGAGGAATCATGCCCGGTCCCTCCGGTTGGAACTCCAACTTATGAGCTCTATGTAAAGCATGGCGTAGGCCCTATTGCATATAACGAGGTGTGGATCCACTACACCAGGAAAGATGGTGTTTTAAAATGGCCCCAAAATGGTAGTTTCGATACCGATATTTTAGATAATTTGGAAATTAAATTGTTCAAAAAGAAAGCCCGGCCGGCGATGTTTGACTCTTTCCGCTTATGGCGAAAGGAAGCCAAACAGAAGGAAATTAAGCTAGCGAAAAAGAATAAAAGGGAGAGAGGTATGACAGTAATGCAAGCAGCTGTACAATTTAAAGATAATGAGGAGGAGCAGATGAATGAGCAATTGCACAGGCAGCGTAAGTTAGGGATCGACAAATGTTACCCAGCCTTACCACACTCTAAGCAGAATGAGTTAGAAGAAAAGGAGAAAGATCCCCTGATGTCGCATTCGTTTAGTTCACCACCCCCGTATGCTCAAAATGCCACGGCACCTCCCCAGCTTGTGAATATGCCACCTCCAGTTAATATACAGCAAGCCTTGCCGCTACCGCCAGCTGCTGCGCAGCCGGCTCTTGTCCATATAGTGCAGCCCTCTCAAGGACCACCAGTTGTGTTCCCGACTGCCCCCGCGCTTCCTGCGACTTTGCCTAATTCAGCAGCTGCCTCCCCTGACACTCTTTCTTGCACCACTCCAGTACCTGTTTCCGCATCCTCTTTTCTCCCCTCTGTTTATCCCCCTGTTTTCACCTCAACTTCTCCTTCAGCGCGACAGCGCTTAGCTAATGTGGTTACTACATTAATGTCTCCTCTCTTTGAGTCATCTGGTGCGACTCCTGGTTTACAGCGTAAGCAACTGCGTAGTCAATTGCCTAACCCTGATGAGAAAAAGGTAATAGATAGCATGGCGCGTAGATGGATTGTTTTCCCTTCACTATATGATGTGGAATCAGTTGTCAACGTTTTCCATCAGTGGGATGCCCCAAAACAGAGATATGTGTTTGAGAAAATGTGCGAAATTCTCTGTGAAGAATTGGAGGATAGTGGTAAAGACCCGAGCCCGCAGGAGTTGTGTAGAGTGAGGTTTGACTTTGGAACTGGTATAATTGTGGATCGCGGGGTAGATAAAGCAGTTGCGGTTGTATTGTCCTTCAGGAATGATGATTGTCAACAGTCATTGTTTGAACCTGATGTTTCTGTGGGAAAGAGGGTAAAAAGCACGCCAATATCCGATGCGTGAGGTTCCCCCAGTTTGGAGACCCGCTGATGCAAATGCTAATCCACCTGTCGTAGCACATTTCCAGCGTATTTGGGTACATGTTCCATGGAAAAGATCTGAGGTGTTAGCACTTAAGCAGTTATTGCCTGATCCCCGTAAAAACCCTACTGGTTATTATAAGGAGTTGTCACAGACTGCAGAATCTTGTGTAATGAATCTGGCTGATGTAGATATGCTGTTTGGGAATGTGGTTCCACAGCCTTTGTGGGGATCCATACGTAATACGGATCATGCTGCAGAACTAGGAGACACATGGGCTAACATCATCGCTGCTGATGCTAGACAAACTGGTGGTGCGAAACCTGAGCCTTTAGTAGCAGAACTGCCTGGTAGAATCATCACGTATATGAAGACAATAATGCCCGCGATGCGCGTAAATTGGGATAAGTTATCTGCATGCAAGCAGAAGAAAGATGAGACAGTGTCAGACTTCTTTACTAGGTTTGAAGAAACGTTTGTTGACCACAGTGGGCAAGATATGAGTACTGAGGGTGGCCAACAGTTATTTGTGGATAAGTTTGTGCAGAATCTACTTCCTGACCTGTGTAAAAAGTTAAAAGATTCAGAAAGTTCTTGGGCTGTTTCCTCTTCAGCGCAAATACTGGCTACTGCACAGTATTATGAGAACAGAGATAAAGATGAAAAGGATAGAACAGAAAAGAAAACGAAGGAACTAAAGACGAAGGTCCTTTTGCAGCAGGCCTATCCGCCAAGTGGAGGTCAGAATAATTATAGGCAACCCCAAGGTGTCTATCACCAACCCCAACACTTTCAGAACAATCAGCAAATGAATGGGTATTATCAACCACGTGTCCCTGTAGGTCCCAACCAATGTTCATACTGCAAAGAGGAAGGTCATTTTAAATATAGTTGCCCTAAATTAATGCAGCGGAACGGTAATGCGTATGGCGCAAGAGGTAGGGGTGGTCAGCAAGCTCCTAGAGGCAGAGGGCGTGGAAATGCTCCCCAGAACGCGCGTCCTCTGCCGCCTCAAAATACCATCAATAGTTTTGACCAGGAAGCTAACGCGACTAGTAATACGGCTCAGTATTATAATAATGATTATTATGCAGAGGACGGTGATCCAGAAAGTAATGATTACTAGGATAGTCGTAGACAGAGAGAGGGAGTTGTTTCAGTGCCAGTGGATCAGAGTGGACCGTATGTTGAGGTGACTACAGCAAATGTAACGGAGCCCTTTCTGCTAGACACTGGTGCTGCAAAGAGTTCAATCATGCATTCAAAACTCCCTGGCGCACCTTTGTCTGGCGACATAAATGTTTCAGTAGGTTTTTCTGGCGCCCCGGTTAGGAACCCGATTTCTAGTCCCATGTCACTTTCTATTGGGCCTTGCGAGCTGAAAGCACCCCTGATTCTGACGACAGGTTGTGGTGAGAATTTGCTAGGATTAGATTTGTTGAAAAGGTTGCATGCTACACTGTATTGTTCACCGTCAGGAGTACAACTTACATTAGGCAGGAAAGTGATTTCCCCGATGTACTTGTCTAAAAATGCAATGCCACCTGAATTGTCATCCCTTCCGGATGCCCTTTGGGCTACTGGTCCCAATGATGTGGGCCTCCTGGAGATACCGCCATACGTGGTAACTTTAAAGGCTAATGTCAGACTGCCACGTGTTCCCCAGTATAAGATCTCTAATGAAGGTCAGAAAGCATTGTTAGACATTGTCAGCGACTTGATTAATAAGGGCGTGATTGAAGAAACAAGAGGCAACGTTTGCAATAGTCCGATTTTACCTGTCTTAAAACGAACGGACCCTTCACAGCCACCTGTTTACAGATTTGTGATTGATCTTAGAGAGGTTAATAAGATTGTTGTGCCACAGTTTCCGGTTGTCCCTGAAATAACTGCCTTGTTAACGATGATTCAAGCCTCTGCTGCATGGTTTTCAGTGATTGATTTAAAGAATGCTTTCTTTAGCATCCCAATTGCAAAGGAGAGCAGAGATATTTTTGGCTTTAGTCTGGGAGGCCGAAGCTTCCGCTTCAAACGCGCTCCCCAGGGCTACTGTGAGAGTCCATCCATATACAGTCAAGCTTTGAAAGCGCAGCTTGATGCACTTGTTTTACCTAGTGGCGCTATTCTGATTCAATACGTGGACGATTTACTAATCGCCGTGGATACTGAAAACATCTGTAAAGAAGCCACATTGTCATTGTTGCGCCATTTATCTGCTTTCCATCACAAAGTGTCTCTCTCTAAGCTGCAATATTGTCGACAAGAAGTGACCTACTTAGGTCATCTCTTATCGAAGGAGGGAAGGAAACTGACCCCAGAAAGAATTCAAGCCATTGCACAGTTGAGTGTGCCAAGAACACAGAGAGAAGTACGTGCTTTCTTGGGCATTACCTCATACTGTAGGCACTGGATCCCAAATTTTTCCTTGTTGGCAAAACCTTTGTTAGCCTTAACATGCAAAGACACACCGAATCCTATCCTATGGTCTGAAGAGTGCCAGAAAATTTTTGTGGAATTGCGCAATGCATTGTGCTCAGCTCCTGTGTACAGCAAACCTTTTACGTTGTATGTTCACGAGAAAGATGGATGTGCGTTGTCAGTGTTAACACAGCCCTTTGGCGACAGACCGCGCCCATGCGCATATTTTTCATCAACCTTGGACCCTGTAGCAAGGGCATTGCCAAGCTGTCTGAGAGCGACAGCTGCTGCAGCGATGTCTATCCGACAATCTGCTGGTTTGGTAATGGACAACACATTGATCGTTATGGTTCCACATGCTGTAGACACATTATTAAATAGGACCAAGACACAACACTTGACTAGTGCGCGATTATCAGGCTATGAGCTTACACTGTTAGCAAATCACATACACATAAAGAGATGCAGTACGCTGAATCCAGCTACGTTATTGCCAATTCCAACAGACTCAGATGAGATTGAGCAACATGACTGCCTGTTCAGAACAGAAGAAGAGACGAAAGGGAGAGTAGATCTAAAAGATACTCCCCTGACTGAGTGTGATGGCACTTTATGGGTGGATGGTTCGTGTTTCAAGCTCCCTAATGGTGACACGACTGCTGCATATGCTATCACGACTTTACACACGGTCATGGAAACTGCACGAGTGCCACATAATTCGGCCCAAGCAGCAGAATTAATCGCCCTCACGAGAGCGTGCGTGTTGTCTGAAGGAATGAGAGGGAATATTTACACAGATAGCCAGTACGCCTTTGGCGTGGCTCATAGTTTTGGGCGACTGTGGAAAGAGCGTGGGTTTCTGACGTCGCATGGAGCTAAAATTCAGAATGGCAAGTTGGTGAATGATCTCCTTGAGTCACTGACCCTACCGTTGCAAGTTGCGATCATGAAATGCAGTGCGCACAGGAAAATCACAGATGATGTTGGACGTGGGAATGCGTTTGCTGATGAGACCGCGAAAGAAACAGCACAGAATGTGAAGACTAGAATGTATGTTGCAGGCCCCGCAAGATGGGTTGATGATGTTGGAATGTGTGAAAACACGATAGAGAGTGTGAAGTCGCTTCAAGATGAAGCTACAGAGAAAGAGCTAAGCAAGTGGAGAGAAAGTATGGGTAAGTTGGATGAGAATGGTTGTTGGATTGATCTGACAGAACATAGGCGATGGTTGTTACCTGATGCATATGTGCTCCCAGTGGTTACTATGGCACATGGAATGGCACATATCAGTACGAAAGGAATTTGTAAGTTGTTGGCTCCAGTATGGCAGAATGCTGGAATTCCCAAGTGTGCAGAGAATGTGGTCAAGAATTGCATGGTATGCTTGAGATACAACCCTGGTAGGGGAACCCCAACTCCAGCTGGTCACTTTGCACCCCCATCATGTCCATTCGAAGTCTTGCAGCTGGACTTTATTCACATGGAAAGATGCAACAACCTGAAATATGTACTGGTGGTTGTTTGTGCTTTCTCAAAATGGATAGAGGCCTATCCTCTGAAAGATAACACTGCCCTATCCACAGCCAAAGCCCTTGTGAAAGAATTTTTCCCCAGGTTTGGAATGCCAAGAATGGTGTGGTGTGATAATGGAAGTGAGTTCGTGGGTAAAGTGATGAAGAATGTATGTGAAGGTTTAGGCATAAAGCAAAAGTTCCACGCTGCAAATCACCCCCAATCAGCTGGATTAGTAGAGCGCTACAACGGCGCTCTAAAACTAAAACTGGCCAAAATCCAGGCGAGCACCGGTCTTAAATGGCCTGATGCTCTGCCTTTAGCACTCCTGTCCACCAGAATGACCATACACTCACGAGTGGGACTTAGTCCTTACGAAGTGGTTTTTGGCCGCCCGGCCAACGTATGGGGTGTACCGAGGCCTACGAAATTTAGTGAGATTGAGCATCCAGTACTACTCGATTACCTGTATGATTTGACTGTTAAACTACGTGTTTTACATCAACAGGTGCATGATACTCTTCCCCAAGCTTCTGAAACTCCTGGACACCCTATCGACCCTGGCACATGGGTGCTGATTAGAAATTTCCAGCGCAAGAGCAACGACGAGCCTCGCTGGATCGGCCCTCACCTTGTGCTTTTATCAACGAGATCAGCGGTGCGAGTAAAAGGGAAGAAGCACTGGATCCATGGCACCCACTGTAAAGTAGTCCCCTTGCCTTTGCCATATGACCGGTGGGTCCAGGAGGGTATCGCCGACTCTGAGACAGACATTGTACCTCGTTTTGTACCATTCAGTAACGCACGTATAAGAGGCACAGTTTCAGACCAAGAGAGTGACACCATCAAATCGACTGGACACCACTGAGCCTGAACTTTTGTTCCAAGACCAAACAGCACTTGGCCGTCTCCGCTATAATTTGAGACCAAGGCTCATGGACAAATAAAGATTTCTTTACTATTCCCTTTTTGACATTTTTGGCTCTCCCATCTGAAGGACTTTCTTGATTTTTGTTTTTCGAACCACCATCCGGGTTCAGCCGCAGGGTCGCGGTGCCAAGACTTTGGGGTACAGGCTGAAGACGTTAGGTCAACGGTTCTGGTTGGTCCAGGGCGTTTCCCTGGACTGACAGGCGTACTCCTTAGCAGAAGAATCTCATCCGCCGCGAGCGGCCCGATTAGAGGATGGAGTTTTTTAAGATGGAGAGACCCGTTGAGGACATAAACTCTAAAGCAAAGATGTGAAGAATTGTAAAAAGTAAATGTTTTGTATTTCTGAGCCTATTTACGCTGTGTAGTATAGTAATGTTTATCGTAGGATTTGTGTTTTTCTCCTCTCAAAAGCCCATTGCACCCACTGTACAGCCTATACCTCTTTCTACTGCCTCCTCACACTCTTTTCACCCTCTGCCTGAACATGAACAAACCAGACGATCAGAATTTGTAAATAACTCGTTTATTCAGCTTTTGCACCAGCACCAACTAGTAATGAACACAACCAATTGCTGGGTGTGTGGGTTAATGCCACATACCATTAACAAGGGTATCCCCTATTTGGTGCTGCCCTTTAGTTACAATGGATCGTCATGGGCATTCCAGACCATGTTTCTCTATGCTCTAGATACGTACTCCCCTCGCCAACCGCGTTCCATCAGACCTATCACCAATAATAAGGCTTTGATGAAAGGAGTTGCCGATATGAGTAGAGATATTGATGCATATACTCATCCATTCCCAAAGAAGAATTGAGACCTTATGTAGGATGGAACGCGACGGGGTATAGTATTAGTTTGGGTGAAAGACAGCGCAAAATCTCATCTCCAATCTGGGTCGTACCCCACATAGGTCGGTTCTGCTTACAGGGTAATGGTCAGAATCCTAGAGCTCAACTGGGAAGAAGTGACTGTACTGAAACGTACACCTTCCCGTCACAGTTTTCCCCTGCGTTTTTAGCTGCCAAGGGCACATATTTCATCTGCAATGACCGAGCATATACATGGTTGCCCCCTGATTTCTTGGGCACATGTTATATTGCGAACTTGCTACCGCCTACATTTACTGCTGCCTCTGATTATCACAAGACCAGAGTTGTGAGAGGTGTGATTAGTAAGGAGGATACTGCCGGTCAGGAAGCAGGAGACTTCTTTTTGGGCTTCCTGCCGTTTTGGGGACCTATGGTGAATAGTAGGAACCTGAGACAACTGACACGTGTGGTTGAATCCACTGTAAATGTAACGGCTGGTGCCCTTGGTAATCTGACCGCTGAGCTCCAAGCGGATCGTCTTATGACTTTGCAGAACCGCATGGTTCTAGACGTTATTCTTGCAGACCGCGGTGGGGTATGTAAGGTTATCCAATCTAGTTGCTGCATTTTCATACCAGATAACGCTCCAACAGTCTATCAAGCCATCTCCAAACTCCATAAAATATCAGAATCCATACACGTGGATAAGGGAGACTGGTCACTGGTGGGGTGGTTCTGGGAATTGATATCTGCCTGGGGTTGGAAAGTTCTGATGGTCGTTGGAATGATCTTAGCCATTCTTTTCCTGTTCTGTCTGTGCATACAGTGTGCTCCTGCGATGTGTGGCCTCTGTGCTACCTTATGTGTAAGGAAACCTGTATCGAGGGATGAACTAAGTAATAGGATGATGCTACAGCAACATCTCCATGACTTTGTGAACATTGACCTGGACTCGGATTAAGATGAGTATAGTGATTGCCTATGTAAGGGCAAAAGGAGGGTCTGTCGTACTTTAATCTCTGTGACCGCGTAGGGGACAGGGCCCTACCCCTGTCTATCCTGGTATTGGCGAACCGCAAATTATTAATGCGGTATGTACAAGTGCTTTATATATCGTTCTAGCTATGAATGCACTGTGTACACGTTATTCTGCTTCACTCCGCGGGTTCCATTTTGAGAGCGGTGGCCATCTTGTCATTGCCCTCACATAGGCTATAATGGAGCAAATACGGTCCTTGCAGTACATGTGCTTTCCCGTGACTTCTCTGTGACCTGGGCAGCATGTTCTGCTGCCCCAGGTCATACTGGTCTCACGAGCTCCCCTTCCTCCGTCCACCTGTGATTAGCATCAGGGCTTGACCCGTCATAAAACCCTTTCATTCTACACGAGCCTCCGGCTAATCTCTTTCACACCTGACTGTTCCTGCTTTATGACCTGTTTCCCAAAACAGGAGCTGCCCGTGTTTTATTGGGGCCTATTGATATCAAATGTGGGATCTGAACCTTACTGTGTAAATCATTGTGGGCTGGCCGAACTGGAATGTGGGATGGTCATCATGACTCTGCCTTTTCTTTGTAATGTACACTTGTATACTGCCGTATCATAAAACCTAGGAATGTATGCTTGAGGCAGGGAAAAGTGTATTTAAGATGAAGTCCGTTTCTATGATTTCCAGCAGTCTCCTGAGAACATACACGCTGTTGTACTTCTAGGATACCTGTAATTGGTCTGCAGCCAATAAACGATCTTTGACTTCACCCAGAAGACTCTGTGTTTCTGTAGGTCTGGAACAGGGTGAACCCAGAAGTCATAGGGTGTGTGCCCCTGCACCGCTGGGTCTCAAATACCCAGTACTTCAAGGGTCCGCCTAGACTGCTACCTTTGCTCCCCTCCCATTCTGCCTAAGGTACAGATAGCTGAATACTTGGTCAGGGTCCTGTCTGACCATGAGGCGCACATGATTACCTTATTTTGGCAACCGCCCAGGCCCCCAGTCCCCACTTGGCACCTACCCAAGGACTGCCTAGAGGACGCGGTATTTCGGCAGACGCAAGTGGCACATATACAAGATTATACGAGATTACTTCAGCGAGAATGTGCATACAGTGTCCACCCGTGCAATTCAGTGGAATGCGTTCAAAGTGGTGATCAGAGGCACTTGCATGAAGCACATCTCATGGGTGCGTAAGACTCTAGAACACAGTATAGTGGAGAAGGAACACGCACTTGCCACATTAACACAGGCTGCGGACAGAGGTGAGGCCACTCTGACCCAGGTGGCGGAAGCTAAAACAACATATGCCAAGGAGCTGGCAGACCTTCGCAGGTTCAACTTTAGAGCGCACGCCACGAAGATGCACAAGGAAGTTAACAGAGCAGGTGTGCTACTGGCCTGGCTAGTGAAGCAAGACACTACCCTCCCACCGATCACCGCGCTTCATAACGCAGCTGGTGCCCTGGTTAACTCACAGGCATCCATCCCAGCAGTCTTCCAGCAATACTACAGACAACTATACTCCGCCTCCTGCCGTAGTGGACCCAGAAGCACTTTCCCATTTTTTAAGCACACTTCCCCTGCCCGTGTACCGCGAGCAACCCAACGTGAACTGGATGCAGCAATTAACACGTCGGACGTTTAGCAGGCATTGCAAGCGCTAGCTACCTGCAAGACGCCCGGCCTGGACAGCCTCCTGCTGAAATTTTTCTGCACCTTCTCTACCCAATTGGTGCCGCAACTGGTGAAGATTTACCAGTCGGCGTTAGACGAGGGTGACCTACCACACTCTATGTGCGAATCGGTAATAGTCTCATTCCCCAAACCGGATAGGATCCCCAGTTGGTAGGATCCTATTGACCTATAGCCCTGCTGCCAGCAGACTACAAGATATTTGGGAAGATGCTGGCAGAGAGATACTCCACAATCCACCCCACTCTGGTACACTCGGATTACTGTGGGTTTGTGCCAGGTAGAAACACCTTCTTCAATATTAGACGCATCCTCCATGTCCAGGGCAGGTCTCGCGCTAGCTTCCCACTCTCAGTGTGCCTGGTGCTGGACCTGGAGAAGGCCTTTGATACCCTGAGTTGCTCATATCTCCTTTAGGTCCTGCGGCGAATGGGAGTAGGACCATGCCTTATTGCTTACACTAAGCTAATATACATTAGGCCGTCATCAAGAGTAAAATTGGGGCACTATATGTCCTCATTATTCCCCATTCTCCGGGGCACAAGGCAGAGGTGACTGTTCTCCCCCTTGCTTTTTGCGATGGCGATGTAGCCACTTGCGATCTGCCTCCGCAGGGAGGGGGAGGCATGGGTCATACCGATCGCGGGTACTGTCCACGCTGTGTTGTTATACGCCGGCAATGTCCTTAACTATATCCGGTACATCACATCCCACCTCGCCCCCATACTAGACACCCTGAGTGACTTTGAGAAGGTGGCAGGATCGAGAGTCAACTGGGCCAAGGCCACAGTATACCCACTCTCTGGCGACCTCCCACCCCAAACGCTGTTAGCGGGTGGGCAACACATTTCTTGGAGTGCCCAAGCAGTCAGATACTTAGGTATAAGACAACACCACACGCCACATGACATGTACAAGGGTAACTACCAAGGGGTCCTGGCTGGGGTTCGCGCCACAGTGAACTTCTGGAAAAATCTCCCACTAGCCCCAGTAGGGAAGATTTCAGTGGCCAACATGATACTGGTCCCACGTCTACTGTACTATTTCACCAGTCTCCCAGTGGTCCACCACCACTCCTTATTCCACGAGCTGGACACCCTCCTGATTTCCTTCATCTAGGGAACGGGCCACAGACAGATAGCCCATGCTACATTGCAGTTGCCTATGGATCATGGAGGACTGGGTGCTCCCTCATTTGAGGCGTACTTTCTGGCATCTCAGTTGCAATGGGTGTCGCACTGGATGGCAGGCCGTTCATTGACGGAAACACAGACTATGGCGGGACCAGTTACCACCCCAGTCATACATCGCATGCTGCTACCAGGTGCCATGCCTATACAAGATTGCCCACTCCAGATAGCAGTAGCACGAGCATGCCTGAAAGGCAACCCTCAACCCGTTTTTACTCTCCTATACAGCCACTGGTGGGCTTCCCCAGATGCCAAACTCATTACACAGAATGCGCTCTGCAAATCTGGATCGAGCATGGAATCACAGAAGGGGGCGCCTTGTATACCAATGGGCAACTGTAGGCTTTTGCCTACCTAGCTGCCGACACTGGCCTTCCAAACGGGCAACTCCTTATGCATAGGCAACTGCTGACAGAAGGTCCCAGAATGTGGCGCAAAATCGATCCGGAGCCGCTCACACACCCAGTACTACATCCGACCCGGCAGATGGGCCCAGGCAGTCACTTAGTGACGTAGCTGTACAAAGTGGTGCGAATGCTCGGTGCGATCACTTTAACTCCACTATGAGACAAATGGGAAACAGAGTTACAAAGGCCCCTCCATGATAAAGAATGGGAACACGCCCTTGAGTTCCTGAAAAAGGTGTCTTGCAACTATCGTTTTAAAAACATACAATACCACATGCTTCATCGTGCATATCTGATACATGAAATGCTTCAATGTTATTACCACATCACGTACTTCACCTGCCCTCGGTGTCCAGAGCCCTGTGCTTCTTTCCTAACAATGTTCTGGGCTTGCCCGGCACTTCAGGCATTCTGGACCACGATACACACCACACTGCTCGAGGTGACAGGGATCAATGATCTCAACACATGGGAGGCCTGTGCTTTGGGCATAGCCAGGCCCTGTGAACATTAAAAGGTGGAGTGGCATTTTGCCTCCCTCGGTATCCTCTAAGCGAAGAGGTGCATAGCCATGCACTGGAGGGAGCTGGGTGGGCCATCGATTGGGGCGTGGCAGGGGCGATCAGCATGTGGAGGGCCTTGGAGGAGGAGGCACTTAGATTGGAAGAGATGCAGGGCACCCGCAAACACCACATTTCCATGCATTGGGCCACATTACTTCATGCCTTCAAACAGGTGGCAACAGATGAGCCACCTACGAAGGTCCTCACACCCCCTGCAGAGGAAGCACGCTGAGAGGGCACACAGCATATTCCCCCAGAAAATAGAGGCTCAGAGAGGAGCGACCCCCAGCCCGCACACGGAAAGCAGACAGTGCCCCCTACGTAGCCAAAAGCATCCCACTCTATGTGCCACAAAGCCTAGCAACTACTGCAGTCTCTTTGACCCACTAGCCCTCACTAGCGTGCGCATACTTCTGCACAGTGAGTCCCAGTTCACACTACCAATTTTGAAGAGTTATGTTTTATACTAAAGGATACACAATAGGTGAGGACACCCTACACCAACACAGTAGGTCAACACAAGAGCAACAGCACGCCTTACAGGAAACAGCACAAGATCACACGGGCGGCATATGCGTGCAGCCCCTAGGCACAGTGTAGATTATTGTGACAAGTCTAAAACCCAATGTAATTACACCCGAGAGGATTCAGTCCTGTAGTGCTGTATGGAATACCTGTGTTGATGTTATTAAAATACATTGAGCTTGTATATCAATGAAATGCCAATAAAAAGATTTTACAAAATAAAAATATATACAAAGAACCTCTCACTCTGGTAAGATGTGTTAGCGGACAAGTCACTGTTGGTCTAGGGATAGCTGTAAGCAGAGAGGACATTCCTTGCTAATAGCGTACTGCATATCCATGTTGTTCTTGAGATAGGTGTTCAAAGAGAGGAGAATGTTTCCCTACACTACTGTATATGTCTGTCATCCTAGGGAGAGTCAAAAACATTCATGCATCCTGATCTATATAGTTATTTTCCTTGGGAGAGATCTCAGTGAGGATGCCATTACTTGCTTTACTTTATATGGAATACAAAAACCTTACACGTGGGGTGTGCACCTTCCACATCCTACTATGCATACTTTTGAGCATGGGAAAAGATGTGAGTGGAGAGGCAGTGTCTCTTAACACCCTACTCTCCACACTGGTTACCTTCATGCAAGGTCTCACTGGAGTGGCCAGTGTCTTACCATAGTCTGTAATATGTGGTTGTTAGACTGTGGAGTGATGTCAGTGAGATCCCAGTGCCTTCTTACACCCTACTGGACACTGTTGTTATGCTGTAAAAAAAGGTCTCATTTAAGAGTCTATTTTCTCCCCCAGCCTACTAATGGGGACTATAAGGCATATGACCTGTAATAAAGGACAGTGTAAATTCATAATCTAAAAAGTAGTGTACAATCTTGTGAGACTCTCCTGGGATCTTAAAAAAAGTAGTGATTTAACTTTTTCTAATAATAGTGAATGGACTTAAAGTAAATAAATTAGTATCAATGTGTGATTTGTACCAATGTTCATCTCATGCAGGTAAAGCAAGTCGGGGCTTTGCATACATTTAAGTAATTTATTTTCCTCCACAATAATATAATGACCTGTATGACATTAAACTAAACACACTGTTACTATTCTGGTGAATATAATTTATACATACTATATCAGTATATAGTCAGTGCAAATGCAAACTCCATTATAAAGAGTACGATCTTGTAAGAGGCTCGGGAGAGCAAACCCGGAAGCACAACCCCTCAGGCTGCATATGAGGGATTGCCTCCCTAGCTCTTGTGAGAGCTTTGGAAAAGGAAAAATAGGAACATTCAGTACAAACACATAGATCATGACACCATAGGGTAGCTCTGAAAAGAGACATTTTTATTAACAGTTTTCAACAACTATGAAAAAAAAATTGTCTTTTCAAACATTTTTTATATTTTTCAGTATTTACATTTTTATTTGTAGGGTTCGACAAAAATGCAACTTTAAGTGCTAAACAACCACCTACAGCATCACTGTAAAAACATAAAGGAAATAACTGTAAAAAAATAAATACTGCCTAGGGGGCACTTCTGTTCTTGAACAAGCTTCTCATGGGCAGACCTGCTTGCCTTCGGTGAAAAACTGATCTGCTTACACAAGAAGCAAAATAGCGCTTTATAAAAAAAAAGCAGGGTTATTTTCTACTTATGCTCTTAGAACCTGCGTAGGCACAGTATCTCTTGGAGCCAATTATGTTGAAGCCCCTGTAGAGTAGTCTAGCCCTACAGCATGATACAACTCTGCCTGTGCAAGCCTTAGTGGATTCACTGACCTCAGGTGTCTTCACATCCCTGTGGTACTCATGCTATATTGTCTATTTTTACTCCCCCGTCTGACCTCTTGGTTTTAAAGTTTACTGTTAAAGTACTTTGCAGAAACTTTCTTGGCACCTTGCCTAATTTCAAAGAATTGCAACACCAAGGATTCTTTGGGTGGCTGAGATGGCTGACCTAGTGCAGAAGCCCCTGACTGTTCATCTGAATCTGATGAAGGCATCTTTGTGAAGAGAGGCAAACAGGAAAGTAGAGCAAGTCAAACATATCTACTGTCACCAAAATCCAATAGTGAAATAAAACGAAACAATGGAATATTCTTCTTTGAAATAAAGACATCCATATGAACCAATCACAGTCCTTCCTGAGGGTGTGGTTCCTCTTCAGCACCCCTTGGTGGATACCGACTTCTGTCTAGCAAGATTGTAAAAATATTATGGAACAATGCATAAACAACTTTTCAAAGCTAATCAACATTTCTAATGTCTTAATTTGTTTGGAATTGCAAGAGACCACTGTTATTAACTTAATTCTACATGCATGAGCTCGCTGGTAGATTGCGAGAGTCAAACAGGAAGTACAGCCTAATCGTAGTCTATGCAGGGGATTGTGTGTTCCATTCTCATGAGCTTCTCAAGCTTCTCGAAAGATCATAAAAATATTATTGCTTTATATAGTCAATGGAGCAAATCATAATACATTTTACCAATATAATCAATTTCTTTAATCTGTTACTTTGTTCAGTATTAAAGGAAAACATTGCTCTTAACTAAATCCCAAATGTACGAGCTCGTCATGAGAGCTGACCAGTAACTACATCCCCCTTGGAGTACACGCAGTAGATTGTGTGTTTGATCCCCCCACCAAGAGTCTTGAGACAGTCACCCCCTTTAAAGAAAAACATTTAAAAAATTAATATTGCCACTATATTTTAATGACTCACTTTTTACAGATTAACAATCATTAACAACTGAACAAATGAAAAAGGACTCAACTCAGTAGATTAAAACACAGATTTAACTCTAGTGAGTAATCACACATTTAAAGAATATACATATATGATAAAACATAATACTGTACAATATTCTAAAAATGGATTATTCTCTTTCTGAATTTTAATGAAAACTTTAATGTAAACCAAATACAAAGACTATAAAAAGTATGCTTTTGCAATATTAATGAACTTGCTGGGAAAATATCTCAATAGTTGAGTCAAAAGAACTGAGGAGAATAGACAATCTCAACACAAATATTGGTGTATTCCTATTTTAAGCTCAAACATCATTTTTTAGAAATAGTTTGCAAAGTGTGCACCATTTCCTGTTAAGTTACAATATGAAATACAATAAGAAATGTTATTTTTAGTGCAAAGACAAAGGGGGCTAAGAATACCCCTGCCCGATCCAGTGGGCTGCACCTCAATATTGATTTTATTAACTTTTACTATTGCAATTAGATTTGGGTAAAGGACAGCCAGTCAGCTACAGAAGGCAGGGCCAAAACCAAACATTCAGAGCTTTTAAGAAGAGAAGACCAATGTATGGCATCAAACGCCTTCTTGGCATTTAAGAAGAGTATAATGTGTGGGTCCACACATGAGCCGATAAAGGACTTCAAGTTGTGTGCTCCTCTTTAGTTGAATCTGGTGAAGCACTCACACATGAATCCGGATTGGTTTCTATGAACCAAAGAGCCCACCAAGCACATCAGTCTCAAGATCAGGATAGTCGCTAATTTGTTTGATTTCTATATTTAACAGCAAATTGGTCGATATGAAGAGCATGTATCTCTGGGATTCCCGGCTTCATATATCACTGTAAAAGTAGCATACTTAGAGATTAGGGGACAGGGTCCCTTTGTCATTTGCATCCTTATACATATTTATTAAGTGATGACTAAGTAGGGAGGAGAACCTCTTATATAGTACCACTAGTATGCCGTTCTGGCCCGGTGTTTTCCCAGGCTTCATATTTCCAATAGCCTCAGAAACTCTATTATGATGTCCCTCTCTAGATCATTTATATTCTTCCAATGAATTCTATTATTTATGCTTCATGTTGCTATATAGATCTGTTCATCTCCTTCCAGGTCTTTTGACTCCTAGAATGATACAAAATTGTGGGCAAACGAGCCAGCTATATCTGCATCCATGTTGCAGATGTCCCCACCCGATCCGTTATCTGCCCTACCCATCTGGCCTCCTCCTCCTTTTTGCTAAACCAAGGCAGCGGACAGTCAGTTTTGTCTCCCACTTCATATAATTTGGGTTATGATGCCAAAAGTCAACTCTTGACAGAGTACTTCCACCTGTCTTTGTATGTCTGGGGATAGTGTGGAGAGTAGGCTCCAAGAGTTTTGTTCCTAGCACTGCTATCTCAGCTTATCCACGTTTCTTTTTTCCTCAGAAATGATCATTTGTGCCTTGTCTCTCAGAAATATTTTGTAAGCCTCCCAAACCACTCCTGGGTAGTCAACCAAACCCTAATGTTCCTTAAAATGCATTTTGGTACCTATACTGAGTTCTGATAAGAACTTCTGGTCTTTTAACATCCACACGTTTAGTTTCCGGCCAACCGTTCTGTGTCTATTGAACCCACCCATAGCTAAGAGCAAAGGTGAATGATACGATATTACTTTAATTGAAAATTTCACCTTTCTATGTGTGGAGTTTTCTCTGTGGGTACAAAGATATCATCCAATTTGAAGAACCTCTTGTAGGAACCTGAAAGTATGAATATTGCCTATCATTATGGTTCTTCAGTCTCCAGATATCAAAAAGGCTCATTGCCTGAATGAACTGTGATAAAGGTATTTTGTCTGTTGTGGTTATCTTGTGTGTGCCCATCCAATCTTTTTCAGGTACTTCAACATCATTAAAATCTCCACCAATTACATGGAGCAGCACATCAGCCTGGTTGGGGCATAGACAATCATTAGTATAATTTTGTGGTATGCCCAAAATCCATGTATGCCTACAAAGCAATTGTAAAAATATAACAAACTTTTATTCACATTATGAGGTTTTCTTGAAGCCGGATGAAGTTTGGCTTATGCTTACATATATCTTAAGCAACCCTTTCCTAATTTTGCTGGTCAGGCCATTAACATTCCTGGACGGTGTTGTGCAGGTTATTTGTGTTCATTGGGTGTCATCATGGTGGGTCAGATGTGACATCCTCACCGAAGTGAACCTCTATTTTTTTGGGTTCTCCAATTTGCTGGCTGAGAACTTTACTCATATTTTGTAACACCTGACATAAGCTCAACTGCGCTTTGTGTCCTCCTCTCCCTACTTCTCCCAGCTCCCCACCCAAATATATTAATAGATTGAATCCTCCACCTACCGGTGGTGTGCAAAAGGGGGCAGAGAGATCAGAGGGGTAAGGCAGAAGAAGGGTGACAGATTGGAGGAAGGAGGAGAAAGAAGGAGGAGTTCTGATTCTAGAGGGGAGAAAATTAGGGAGAAAAGGAAGAAGAAAGAAGAAGAGGGTGGTGGACATTTCGTAGTCTGCCTCACCCAGCCAATTATTTCATTGTCCCCCTTAGTGCATCATCAGATATGCTGGTCACATCAGGTCAGTTTGCCCCAGTGTATGGTCATGCGTTGGCAATGAGTGGGCCCTATAGTTTAAGTCAACCAAAGTTTAGACTGTGACCCTCATCTATTGATATCATAGATATAATGAATCTCTTGCCCTATTTAATGCTCCCCTTCCCCATCAAAGTCATCGAGAAGGCCATCAACCGCCAGTTCACTGAACACCTGGAGAGAAACAACCTGCTGGATGCCTCCCAATTGAGGTTCTGCACCAAACACAGCACTGAGACTGTGCTGATCACTGCCACCATTTATTGCCAGATCAATACAGTCTCCTCTGCCTGCTTCCATACTCTCTACATGCTCAGAAAGATCTCCAGATGGCTCCCCAGCACCACCAGAAAGACCATCACTCAAGCCCTTGTAACCAGTCGGCGGTACTACGGAAGTGCGCTTTATGCTGGAATCACCACCAACTCTGCAGAGAATCCAGACAATACAAAGTGCAGCTACCTGGCCAGAATCATACTCAACATACCCACTCATCCCCTCATCACCCCACCTCAGGAATGTCCAATGGCTACCCATCCAGAAAAGATGGCAATTCAAGTTACTGACACATGTCAACACATGTCAACAAGGCTCTCCATGACCAGAGACCAGCATTCATCAACCACTGTCTGAGCTTCCACCGACCTTCCAGACACCTGTGCTCTGCATCCCTAACCCTTGGGCACTCCCTCCACGCATCCACCGAAGCTACAGTGGCGGATGATGCTTCTCCTACCTCATCGCCAAGTCTAGGAAAAATGTCCCTGCACACCTCCAAACATATCCCTTACTCCCGGAATTCAGAAAGGGACTCAAGACCTGACGTTTTGTCTGAGCTCAGTGAACACAGCGCTTGGATACTGTTGCAGGTGATTAGCTGCACTCAACAAATCTGGACTGATTAATTGATTATCATTCCGCCAACGCACTTTTCTCGGGTTCGCCTTGTTCTGCATTGCTTACATTTCCCCTCTATTTTTCTGTGCCAAAAATGTGTGGTTCAAAGATCTTGTCCCCTCCCATCTACCCATCAATCTTGCTCTTTGCCCACGAGGGCTCATTTCCATCTTTGGTCTCACAGCTGGAGCTACGGATTTATCTCTGTCGCATCTCTCTAGAGTTGAAGTGAATCTACTCACCAAGTCAAAGCTTCTGAACTGCAAGAGTCTGGATTCTCTTAGGATCATGTCTTTGTTCAGAAATAAAAAAATTAAAAAGTTGCACTGGTGCTCCAGGGTGTCCACTTTGCTGCCAACACCCTATTTGCCCTTTCAATGACAATGCAATTTAAGAATTTTGCAGCACTTATTTTTTATGTCAGCCATGGCAATAAAAATCCTGTCATGCCTCTGCACTCTTTGTCTTCTGAGAAACCAATGATTCAGAGATTGTTGTAACACAATACGTTTTCCAAATCCTCGACTAAGTGCCTCATTTATATGTTGGAAATATATATAATCCGTATCAACAGCAACAGAGTATACATACCGCCAACATGAAGGTCCATCTGATTTAAATGAGGGCAAACCTTAAGTTTGGTTATGGCAGTGACTATTCCATCACTGCCGCAGCCAACTTCTCTGATGGACTGACTGAGTAAGGGCCGTCAGAGAATTGGCTATATGTCCCCCTGACCAATCAGAATGGGCAGGAGACATGTAGCCACGTGTTTACTGTCCCTCACTGCCAGGTATACCCTGGGAGTGAGGGACAGTAAAAACCAAACAATGACTGTTTACCATGGAAAATGACTCCCACAGGGAAGCATAACTTTTTTTTTCCAAAAAGAAATTCTGTTCCTGGATTTAAAAAAACAAAACAAAAGAATAGCATTTGGTGTAGTGTTGCATCATGCCGATGCTGCCTTGCACCAAATAGTGGATTGCCTTGATAGGAAACGCCATGACTTTACACATTGCTTTTGGGATACGTCTGCCTGCTCATGCCAAGCTACCCATGGGGTGAGCAGGGGTGATCTAAAGTGTGTATCCCCCCTTACCCTGACTAGAAGCAAGGGTCCTTATTTGGACAAACGGATATATCTCTGCCAACTAGAGACCCCCATTTCAAACAGGGAGTATGTTGTCTCTTTCTATTGGGACATTTGTAAGAAAGACATTACACATAAGTTGAAGGAGTGGAATAATATTAAAAGAGATTTGTAAAAAAAAAATATATATATATATATATATATATATGTGTATATATATATATATATATATATATATATATATATATATATATATATATATATATATATATATATATATATATATATATATATATATATATATATATATATATATATATATCGTTCCACAAGTAGCCCCTAGAGCAAGGATGCACTGGAACAGCAGCTTGCTTGTGAAAGCCTTTATTTCAACAAAAACTGCAACCTGCATTCCAATTAAAGTTCCAGCCTGATGCATTTCAGAGCTCCTTGCTCCTTTCTCAAAGGCTCAACACTGCGTTTCACAAGCTAACACACCTTTGAATGATTAGTTACCCGTCTCTCAGGTTGTTGCAGAGGGCGGGTAACTAATCATTCAAAGGTGTGTCAGCTTGTGAAACTCTGTGTTGAGCCTTTGAGAAAGGAGCAAGGAGCTCTGAAATGCATCAGGCTGGAACTTTAATTGGAATGCAGGTTGCAGTTTTTGTTGAAATAAAGGCTTTCACAAGGAAGCTGCTGTTCGAGTGCATCCTTGCTCTAGGGGCAACTTGTGGAACGATGTTTATCACGGCAGCCCAGCCGTGGAGGATTGCACCACCCTGACATTAATGGGGCCACAAGGTTGGAATCATGCCAGAACCTAAAAGTGGAACAGCAGCATTTTAAATTGAAAAATGAACTTGCACTCTGAGGCCCATTGGAGGGCTGAAAATCTGCAACAACCTGAGAGACACAGCACCCATTTGGGCAGGTATTTTTTGGCACACACTACAGATCCCAGAAGGCAATGCTCATTAGAGGGCGGGTAACTAATCATTCAAAGGTGTGTCAGCTTGTGAAACTCTGTGTTGAGCCTTTGAGAAAGGAGCAAGGAGCTCAGAAATGCATCAGGCTGGAACTTTAATTGGAATGCAGGTTGCAGTTTTTGTTGAAATAAAGGCTTTCACAAGCAAGCTGCTGTTCGAGTGCATCCTTGCTCTAGGGGCAACTTGTGGAACGATGTTTATCACGGCAGCCCAGCCGTGGAGGATTGCACCACCCTGACATTAAGGGGGCCACGAGGTTGGAATCATGCCAGAACCTAAAAGTGGAACAGCAGCATTTTAAATTGAAAAATGAACTTGCACTCTGAGGCCCATTGGAGGGCTCCAAATCTGCAACAACCTGAGAGAGACAGCACCCATTTGGGCAGGTATTTTTTGGCACACACTACAGATCCCAGAAGGCAATGCTCATTAGAGGGCGGGTAACTAATCATTCAAAGGTGTGTCAGCTTGTGAAACTCTGTGTTGAGCCTTTGAGAAAGGAGCAAGGAGCTCTGAAATGCATCAGGCTGGAACTTTAATTGGAATGCAGGTTGCAGTTTTTGTTGAAATAAAGGCTTTCACAAGCAAGCTGCTGTTCGAGTGCATCCTTGCTCTAGGGGCAACTTGTGGAACGATGTTTATCACGGCAGCCCAGCCGTGGAGGATTGCACCACCCTGACATTAAGGGGGCCACGAGGTTGGAATCATGCCAGAACCTAAAAGTGGAACAGCAGCATTTTAAATTGAAAAACGAACTTGCACTCTGAGGCCCATTGGAGGGCTGAAAATCTGCAACAACCTGAGAGACACAGCACCCATTTGGGCAGGTATTTTTTGGCACACACTACAGATCCCAGAAGGCAATGCTCATTAGAGGGCGGGTAACTAATCATTCAAAGGTGTGTCAGCTTGTGAAACTCAGTGTTGAGCCTTTGAGATAGGAGCAAGGAGCTCTGAAATGCATCAGGCTGGAACTTTAATTGGAATGCAGGTTGCAGTTTTTGTTGAAATAAAGGCTTTCACAAGCAAGCTGCTGTTCGAGTGCATCCTTGCTCTAGGGGCAACTTGTGGAACGATATATATATATATCCGCAAGACGACTCGTGCATGTTATCTGTTTCCACGAACAAGGAGTCACGAAGCCAAACTTTTTGGCTGAAACTGTTTATTTCAATAATCCATATGACGCGTTTCGGGCATACAAAGTGCCCTTGATCACATGCGGAAACGCAGTCCGCTCCGGTTTTTATATCTTATTAGTGAACTACACCGGTGATGAACATAAACAACATACTTGCATTCACAATGCTTGTTGAGTCAGCAATGGTGATTTTTTACCATTGATATTGTCATAAGGGCTCTTTTTATCACTGTTACTGGTCTAAGTGAACATAGTTGAATATATATATGCACATGGTGTGGAATGTTACCACAATAATTATAATACACAATTGTATCTAATATGCATGAGTGCAATAGTCTGTATTTCTTATAGTTAACATATTTTAAACCTGTTATTAAAAAGTCATGGTTAATTTAAAACCAAAAAGCTATAAATATATATAAATACAAATAAATATATATAAATACATTTGTACACAGATTTATCAATACATAATTTATATGTATTGATTGTGGCATATGTTAAAGCATGTGCCTATATCTTATTGCATAAATGCTTGAAAACTTGTAGACTATAACTTAGTGCAAAAAATTCCTATGGTTGATTGATTCTTCTACTAGTGAATTCCACTTTGATAGACGTAAGAAGCATGAATGTCCCATTTCATTTTCTACTCTGACTTACCAGACTCTATAGGTATGATTGAATGTTGTAATTAAAGTGCTTAGTGCTACCTTAATTTATTAGAAAGTGCTGGTGCATGAGTGCATAAAGTTCAGGTGCTTGACTGTGAACATAAAAGAAAAATAAGGGGAATAGCAGCTAGTGGAGAACTGTAAAAACATTATTACATCATGTTTTTACGTCGATAACATTGAATATTGTGGTATTCATATTGTATCTTGACCTGGAGGAAGCTGCCTATGCTGTATGATGATCAATATATGAGCGATTAAGCTATTTTTGTACAGGCATATGTTTAGGAACATCACAGAGGACCAATTTACCAATTTACCAAATTATAAAAAATTGTGAAGGTCTTCTGTGTTATTGAGACCATTCAGATGTTTACTGTCTAGTTCATTAATGAACCGTGATTCAGATTGTCGTAACAAACGTTCTCTGTTGCCACCTCTACGTGGTTTAAGTATTGAGCTGATAACGAAGTAGATTAGGCAACATACAGCCTCATGCATCAAGCCAAAATCCAGTCGGTAAAATACCGATTCGCTAATAGCTCCCGGTATTGAGTTAAAAATACCCAATCCCAATGCATCAACCCAAAAGCAAAAATCGCTATTTAAGGAATCCTTAAATAGCGATTCCTTAAATAGCGATAGCATTTAAGGAATCCCAAATTGAGATTCCTTAATTTAAGGAATCTCAATTTGGGATTCCTTAAATGCAATGCATGGAAGTTAAAAAATTAGCGAATTCGCTAATAGGGGGAGCAAATTACCATGAAGATGAACTGCATGGTAATTTGCTAAAAGTTTGAAAAATGCACTTTTGTGCATTTTTCAAAGTTTCATGTTGCGCACACGCATGCCCTTAGAGCATGTGTGTCTGTAACATATGTGCACATATCAATTTCAGGGGTGCAATAGGGTGTCATTTTGACACCCTTGCACCCTTGAAATTGCATGAGCAATTTGCGAGAACCTACTGGTACTCGCTATTTGCTCATGCAATCTCCAATTCATTCCTATGGGCCTGGAGGCCCGTAGGAATGATTGGGATGGCATTCCTTAATTGCTACTCGCAATTTGCTAGTAGCAATTAAGGAAAGTTAAGGAATCGCTATTTGAATAGCGATTCCTACATGCATAGCCTTTTGCTATTCCTTATTAGCGATTCCTTATTTTTCGCTAATAAGGAATCGCAAATGGCATTGTTGATGCATGTGCCCCTAAGATTGTTATTGTGAAATTGTTTAAAAGGCCTGGCAACAGGGTAAGCATTGTCATTGTTAACAGTTGCCCGGATATGCTGCAATATCCTGACATACACCTGCAGTTTTGTGATGCCCACATATCTAAGCCCACATGTGCATGCCAGGACATATACAGCAAACTCGGTTTTGCAATTGTAGTTGCCTGTAATCAGCTTGGGCTTGACATCGAATGGGGTAACATAACTAGTTGTGTTAATCCCAAACTTGCAGGCTCTGCAATTCGAACATTTAAAGAAACCCTGTTGTAGTTGCAACCACATTTTATTGTGGCTGATCTCTGGACTATTTCTGACCAGCTGTGTTCTCATAGATTTACCTTTCCTAAATGTGATTGTAGGGTTATCCGACAAGTAAGGTTCCAATACCGCATTGGTGAGGATTATGGGCCAATTGCGCTTGAGAATAGATTTGATTTTTCTCTCTTGCTGATTATAGGTAATAATCAGTCTAGGCTCAGAATCGTCATATTTTGTTGTTTGGACATTGTCACATATAGGTTCGAGGACTCCTTCTCTGTTTCTCAATTTAACTTTAGCCTGTGCTTCTTGGAGGACAGTTTCATCATAGCCTCTTTCTCTAAATCTTATGATGGCTTCATTTGTGCACTTCTCTAAGTCTTCATCTTGGCTACAGATTCTCTTAATGCGGAGTAACTCTCCAAATGGAATACTTCTTATTAAGTGTTTGGGGTGCTTACTAGAGGCATGTAGAGTAGAATTACCTGCCGTTGCTTTTCTATGTAATGTCGTAGCCATCTGCTCATTTTTAATGATGACTTCAACATCTAGGAATTCAATTTTTTCCGTGTCAATGCTAGATGTAAATTTAAGATTGACCTTGTTGTCATTGATGGTATCAATAAATATTTGTGCATTGTTTACATTTCCTTGCCACACCACAAACACATCATCAATATATCTGTACCAAAACTTAACATGATGATTGTATATTTTCGCGTGGGTCCCCCTAAGGACCTGCTCCTCCCACCAGCCTACCATCAAACAGGCATAGCTGGGAGAGAAGCAGGATCCCATAGCCACACCGCGCAGCTGTTTGTACACATCTGTACCAAAAAGAAAGAAGTTGTTGTTGAGGCACCAATCTATACATTCTAACAGCATATTATTGTGTTTATAGGATTCAATAGGTCTTAAATCTAGAAAATGTTTGATAGCTTGAAGTCCTATCTCATGTTCTATGCATGTATACAGGGATTCAATATCTAATGTCATAAGAATCATATCTTTTTCCCATTTGATATTCTTAATTTTACTCAGGAAGTCTCCCGTATCTCTCACGTAAGTACGTAAATTCTTGACGAGTTCCTGTAAAAAGAAATCAATGTATTGAGATACGTGTTCGCTCATACTGTTGATGGCTGATATTATTGGACGCCCTGGAGTTGGTACAGTTTTTTTATGTATTTTGGGAATAAAGTAGATTAATTGAATCACTGGATGTGCTACTCGCAAAAAATTAAATTCCTCCAGTGAGATCATCCCTTCTCTTTTGAACTGGTATAACTTTTTGTCTAAAGAGTCTTTTGCTTTATTGTACTCTTTCCAGTTCGTTTTTGCATAGCAGGTTTCGTCTTGTAGTTGTCGTTTCTCTTCATCAATGTATTGAATCTGGGGCCAAATGATAATGTTGCCTCCTTTGTCGCTCTTGGTGATTACCACTTTGTGGTTTCTCCGCAGTTTATTGATCAATTCTTGATATTTTACCTCGTTATAGTTCTTTATACGCTTTTTCTTATTCAATTGGAGATTGAGATTTTTCATCTCTTCCGTCACTGTTTCATGGAAAATGTCTATAGCATCTTTTGGCATATTGGGTATGAAAGTTGATTTTGGTTTAAAAGGGCTGCTCCCAGCCCCTTGTTGTTGAACGTCCATACTTAAAAGCTGTTGCTGTGTATATATATATATATATATATTACCTACTGGCGGTCGCCAGTAGGTAGTTATATTTAGGACCTATTTTCCGTAGGAAATCCGCAACATTCTATTCCCAATAACTTTGGCGCCGGTTGTTGAATCTTTGCGAAATTTTCAAACCTTTTGGCCAGGTCTGGTCCGCTCCTATCCTGAAAGTCTCAGGATGATTCATGTAGCGGGGGCCAAGAAAAAAGGGGGGTCCCAAAACATATTTTCCCCATACAATTTCCCATAGGACCTTTAGCCGCAGCAACAGCCCAAACTGCTGAACGGAATTACACCAAATTTGGCAGAAAGGTAGTCCTGAGATCAGACTCGTGCCTTTTGCTTAAATGGTGTAAATCCATTCAGTAGTTTCTGAGAAAATCAAAAGTAAAATCACATATATATCTGGGCGGAGCCTAACCATACATCTCATGGTGAGATCTGATTGGCTGTCAGCACTTCATCCAAGAAATGTTGGCAGCCATCTTGGGACCAATATACATGATAGCACCTCATTAAAAAGCATTGCAGTTAATAGAAAGGTTTAAGACTTTAGTTACATTATAAATAGTTTGGTGATGGTACCATACTCATTTTAGGAATTGTGGTATGTTCTGAGGTGATTTTACCATGTGAAAAAGCCTTCTGCTGGGATATCATGAATCATGTTTGAGAGAAAACTATTTTCTCATGCTTTTCCCAAAGAGGTTTGGAAGGTGATCCGTAAGCTAAACTGAGAGCATATTTTCTGTAAATTCACATTATCTTTCTCAGTCATGTGAGAATGAAGTCTGACATTCTCAGTAAAACATGTACATCCAACAAGGGCAGAGACTGTCAGTTGATTCCTTTCTGTTCTACTGCAACTTCCCAAAGTGTTCCAAAGAACAACTAGAGCGCTAACAGTCCTACTTATGATAAAAGTATGGCACACCTGAAGCCATCTTGATTGGAATAAAGTGGTAACTCTTAAAACATTTAATTTAAAAAGGAACAAAATGAGGAGGTTCATTTTGCCATAGAAAGTATGATTAGTGCTGCAGAATGAAAAATTAGGGCACATTTTGAGTGACTTCTCAAATCCTCTTCTATTTCATTAAAAGATTCTGACATGCAGACTGAAAAATGCACTTTCAATACCAGCAGCACACCTCCCTGGTGAGCAGTACCTTTACTACAGTGATCTAATGAGCAACTAGAGTGCTAACATTCTGAATTTATGGCAAATGTGTGACACATCTGAATGCCTTCTTGATTGAATCAAATTAAAAAACTGAAAGTATTCCTACTGAGGAGACTGTAGTAAATGAGGAAATTAGGAAACTTCATAACAAATAAGTCTCCCAAGATGGCCACCAGGGACAAAAGAGCCCAAATGTAGCACAAATATCACCCAGATGTAGCCCAAGTATAGCCCAATGACAGAATGTCCAGGAGTGTTCTAAAGAACAACTAGAGCGCTAACAGTCTTACTTATGACACAAGTATGGCACACCTGAAGCCATCTTGATTGGAATAAAGTGGAAATACTTAAAACATTTAATTTGCAAAGGAACAAAATGAAGGGGTTCATTTTGCTATAGAAATTATGATTAGTGCTACAGAAAGAAAAATTAGGGGACATTTTGACTTCTCAAATCCTCTTCTATTTCATTAAAAATTTCTGACATGCAGACTGAAACATGCACTTTGAATACCAGCAGCAGACTTCCCTGGTGAGCAGTAGCTTTACTACAGTGATCTAATGATCAACTAGAGTGCTACCATTCAGAATTGATTGCAAATGTGTGACACATCTGAATGCCTTCTTGATGGAACCAATGTAAACAAGCAAGTACTAGAGAGTGAGTAGTGGAGAGTGAGTAGTAGAGAGTAGTAGAGAGTGAGTAGTAGAGAGTGAGTAGTAGAGAGTAGTAGAGTGAGTAGTAGAGAGAGAGTAGTGGAGAGTAGTAGAGAGTGAGTAGTAGAGTAGTAGAGAGTGAGTAGTAGAGTAGTAGAGAGTGAGTGTTAGAGAGTAGTAGAGAGTAGTAGAGTGAGTAGTAGAGAGTAGTAGACGGTGAGTAGTAGAGAGTGAACAGTAGAGTAGTAGAGAGTGAGTGTTAGAGAGTAATAGATCGTAGTAAAGAGTGAGTAGTAGAGAGTAGTAGTAGAGAGTATTAGTAGAGAGTAGCAGAGAGTAGTAGAGAGTGAGTAGTAAATGAGTAGTAGAGAGTTGAAGCGAGTGAGTAGTAGAGAGTGAGTAGTTTAATTTAAAAGGAACACAATGAGGGGGTTCATTTTGAAATAGAAATTATGATTAGTGCTGAAACAGAAAAATTAGGGCATATTTTGAGTGACTTCTCAAATCCTCTTCGATTTCATTAAAAAATTCTGACATGCAGACTGAAACATGCACGTTCAATACCAGCAGCAGACTTCCCTGGTGAGCAGTAGTTTTACTACAGAGATCTAATAAGCAACTAGAGTGCTAATATTCCGAATTTATGGCAAATGTGTGACACATCTAAATGCCTTCTTGATGGAATCATGGTAAAAAACCTGAAAGTATTTCCTACTGATGAGACTGTAGTAAATGAGGAAATTAGGAAACTTCATAACAAATAAGTCTCCCACGATGGCCACCAGAGACAAAAGAGCCCAAATGTAGCACAAATATCACCCAGATGTAGCCCAAGTATAGCCCAATGACAGAATGTCCCAGAGTGTTCTAAAGAACAACTAGAGCGCTAACAGTCTTTCTTATGACAAAAGTATGGCACACCTGAAGCCATCTTGATTTGAATAAAGTGGTAACACTTAAAACATTTAATTTGCAAAGGAACAACATGAGGGGGTTCATTTTGTCATAAAAATTATGATTAGTGCTGCAGAAAGAAAAATTAGGGCACATTTTGACTTCTCAAATCCTCTTCTATTTCATTAAAAAATTCTGACATGCTGACTGAAACATGCACTTTGAATCCCAGCAGCAAACTTCCCTGGTGAGCAGTAGATTTACTACAGTGATCTAATGAGCAACTAGAGTGCTACCATTCAGAATTTATGACAAATGTGTGACATATCTGAATGCCTTCTTGATGGAACCAAAGTAAACAAGCATTGAAAATGCAATAGGTCTCACCCTCGTTTAAGTTAAAGCAATTCTGTTTGTAATTAGGTGGCTTTTTTAGCTTTGCTTGCATTAGTGTTTTCCAAACTTTCATGTACATAACATGCTTATGTATGCATATATGTATATGTATATGCATGCATGCATTTATAATTGTATTTATATAGATCTGCAGATTATATATATGTTTATATATGTATGTATATATATATTCACTGAAAAAACCATAGGTTTCACACACGTTATAGTTAGGAATTAGCATTTAAAAAAACGTGCAAATTCACTGAAAAAACCATAGGTTTCACACATGTTATAGTTAGCTGGACATTTCACTCGTACAAAACTATTGAAATTCCCCCGTTATAGTTAGTTCAGCTAACTATAACTCGCGCGCCCGCAATCCACTGCTGATGATGTCACATATTACATCACTCATGACATGGTCAGTGACATCACTCATGACATCACTGATGACATCTCAAATGACATCACTGATGACATCACTGATGACATCATCCAGTGAATATGTGTCTTTCTGAAAAATAATTTTTTTTATATATGTATATCTAAAGGTTAATGGAAGAATAAATGGGTAAATAAGTGTCTAAATGGATGTTTTTTTTGTAAAATTTATTGTATAACTGACTTATTAACAGTATCTTAGTGAATACAAGTATTAGTGAGTAATGTTTAAATATTTAAATATCTGCATCAGTGTCTCACTTTGTGTATAAGTGGCTACATGGGTTAGTGAGTAGCTACATGAATGTGTATATGGGTTATTAGTTCCTTTTTAGAGTTTCAGTATGACTGTCTGTATGGTTCAGTGGGGGATATTACTTAGCGTATAGATGCATGAATGAGTGACTCTCTGTTTGTATGTGTTTTGAAGACAGTATGTGAGCAGGACAGTATGGGTGGATGAGTGTGTGTATGGGTGAGTAAGAGAGGGAATGACTGTCTCAATAGTGTCTTTATGAGTAAGTCCATATGTTTTAAACTAGTATATGTGAGTATTGATGTATATAAGTGAGGATATATGAGAGTGAGAGATTGGAAGAGTTCCTGTATAAATAAGTATATGTTTCTATAAGTGATTGTTTAAGAGAGTAAATATGTGTACGTTTCTGTAGAAGTAAGTGTAGTGGTGTGTGTATAGCTGTATTTGCAAGTAAATGGATGTGTATTTGCATGTGTGAGTATGTGTGTGAGTAACTCTATGTATGAGTGTAGGTGTGTAATAGGATGTATAGGTGTATGAGTACATATGATGACTGAGTACATGTATGAGTGACTATATAGAAGTGTTGATGAATGAGTGGATGAATATGTAGATTTTGGAATTACTGAATAGGTTGTTCTAACTGGTATTGGTATCTCTATAGTTTTCAAAACTTTGGTTTGTATTTTTCAATGTGTGTATCAAAGTTTATATTAGGAAAAGAGAAGGTCTGCCACTCTTACACAAGGATGATGTCATCAGTGATGTCATCAGTGATGTCATTTGAGATGTCATCAGTGATGTCATGAGTGATGTCACTGACCATGTCATGAGTGATGTAATATGTGACGTCATCAGCAGTGGATTGCGGGCGCGCAAGTTATAGTTAGCTGAACTAACAATAACGGGGGAATTTCAATGGTTTTGTACGAGTGAAATGTCCAGCTAACTGTAACATGTGTGAAACCTATGGTTTTTTCAGTGAATTTGCAAAGTTTTTTAAATGCTAATTCCTAACTATAACATGTGTGAAACCTATGGTTTTTTCAGTGTGCGCATGCGTACGTGCTCCGTGCGCGCATGCGCGCGTGCTCCGTGGGCGCGTACGTCGTGCGTGCTCCATGCGTGTGTGCTCCGTACCCACCTGCGCGCGTGCTCCGTGTGCTCCATACGCGCATGCGCGCGTGCTCCATGCGCGCATGCGCGCGTGCTCCATGCGCACATGCGCACATGCGTCATGCGCGCACGGCAAGTCATGTGATTACGAAACAACACTTTTCATTGGTTCATAGTACTTTCAGTTCCAGAAGCTTCCAACACCACACCCATTCCCTCACTATTTCTTCTGATTCCCTGGGAGAAGGAGCTGAACAGCTTTTCCAGTACACCAGTACTTGAGAATGGCAGAGCAGCAGTCATCTTCTGGGAGTGAGGAGGAGACCTTTGTGCCAGCAAGGCAGAGGAAACAAAAGTACT
The DNA here is from genome assembly GCF_964204655.1 of Triturus cristatus. NCBI lineage: Eukaryota > Metazoa > Chordata > Amphibia > Caudata > Salamandridae > Triturus > Triturus cristatus. The sequence continues at coordinate 166,201,226 of NC_140585.1, forward strand.
CTTTTATTTGGAAATGTTTTACTTTTCCAGAGGGGCAGAAGAAGGTGAATGCTCCTAAAGTCACCTGCACTGTTTGTGGAGTGGTCTTATCTAGAGAAGACCCTAAAAAAAATACTCCTTTAGTATTTACTCTATGATAAGACACTTTAAAACAGTGCATCCTGTGGCGTATGCCCGGGAGTGTACTTGAGCTACAAGAGACAACCCTCCAGCAGCTCAGCCGAGCACATCTTGTGTGGCTGCAGCTTCACCTGCTTCTCGACTTCTGGATATGCACCCTCTGTTCCAGAGGGTTCATATACGGTGCAATGTGTGCAATGCTGTTCTCTGTTATGGTGAGACCAGCATTAACCTAATAGAGAACAAGATACAGCAGCACACATGCCCCCCATAATTTTTGTCATTTTTTTTTTTTGTTCTTCTGTTACTCAATTTATACAACGGCTCTTTTTAGAGCCACCTAACATCTAAACACTTACACTTGATTTTTAATTCCATTTCTTTTGCGAATTTTTTGCCGCCATGCGCGTGCGCGCAACCCGTGATTTTTTGAAAAAAAATAACATGTTTTTTTCACCCTTCGGGATCCTTCAGGGACCCCCTGACAAAGGCTAGGGGGTCAGGAACTCTCTACCCTGCCCCCTTTTCACGTTCTCCACCTTTCTTTTAAATGTAAACACACATTTCTATTGGTTGCAAATTTCAACCCTTTCCAAATGATTCCTACCCCCAACATGACTTCTGCCTGCTAGCATAGCAACAGATCATGGAACACTGGTGTGAGCAGAGAGGTCAGAAGTTCAGCACACAATGTTTCTAATCCAAAGAGCAAGATTGCTTGACTTTTCAAACCTAACAGCAAATCCAAAGTAATGTTCTGTGGGAACACATTTTTGTGAACCAATACAAAACATGCTTTTAAAAATGTAAACATACAGCCTAGTTTTTAGTGTTGAATGGTCTGAAACAGCCAATGAGTTATTTTTATTTTAAAAAAAGTATGTAAGCCTCCATTTTACAACTATTAATAATTTTTCCAGACAAAGGTTCAGAATATCCAATTTCTCAGTAAGAAAGGACAATTAATGAGCCAAAAGAAATTTTTACATGTATAACAATGCACACATTGAAATACAGAGCAAAATGAAAATTAGAATAAAAAGACCCTAATGAAATTACATAATTTATTCAGTGTAAAATATCACCAAGGCTCAGTATAATAAGCTGGTACATATAACATATTACAATCATATATACAACCAGACAAGTGGCAGACAAGGAGAAAAAACATAAAAGGCAGAGTCTCAACACTTTACAAGAAAACTCCGACAAACAAGACAATGTGTCCTCCAATAATTGCGGCCACAGTAGCGTCGACGGCGTTTCGATCTTTGGCGTTAATCCATGGTCATCCTCAGGACATAAAGTTTTAACTGAGCATCCCAAATGAACAATCTAAAAATTACAAAAATAACGTAATTGCACTCAATTTCATTAAAAAGGGTCAATAAATTGTTTTTTAGAAAGTGTGCTTTCCCAAAAACAAATCTTAAAAAGGTAAGAGTAAAAGGAAAGAAACCTTCTACCGTCCCCAGTGAATGATCATAAATGACCAGTGCATAGCAGCGAAAAGATGAATCAATGTGCCGCTAGTATAGACGAGTTGTGAAAAATTAATTAGAAGAGCTGTGTATATTAGATTCCAGCACCATGATAGTGTACAACTTCCAAAATAACTTACATGTACAACAAATGGATTCAATGTTGCTCTAAATTCAATTCGGCAACTGGCCACCAAGAGCAAGTCTTATGGGGCCCAAAAATGAAAAGATCCACTTCAAATTATGCCCACATTGAAAGGCTAAACCGCAAGAAGATTTTGAATGATATTAATAATATGCGCATTTCATTTTCAAAGAGACTTCCATGTATAGTGCCTTAGATTTCCTGCATGTCATGAAGCGAGTCATATATAACATAATAAATAAATGATAAGAAAAACCCGTAAAGAGATTAATGAGTAGTTGACCAAACTCAAAGTAAATGAATTGGCAACGCTTAACAGAGTTGGCATGGCACATCGCAAATTGCTTTCTAATAAATAGCCTCCTTACACCGTATCACCGGTATCAAATCTTTAAGGAAAACTCATACACGGCACAGCAGATAAGCCACAGCGTCATGTCAAAACAATTAAAGTGAGAAAAAGTTGGATTAATGTTCTCTTTTTACATCCCTCGTTAGAAACGATACAGGGGGAGATTTCATACACATCGCAGCAGAAAAGCCACAGCGCCATGTCAAAAACAATTAAAGTAAGAAAAAGTTGAGTGTGTTTTCTCTTTTTACATCCCTCTTTAAAAAATAACAAATATATCCACTAATCTTTTACAAAGGACTACTGCCGCGTACAAACTTACGTGGCAGAAGGGTCAGATGGCGGAGGATGGAAAAGCTAAAAGTATCACAAAATTCAGTCACATTATTTCAGGGCTGCTTACCAGAATGGACACGCAACGCGGCAAATTAATTACCGACCGTTTCACCGTTTCACCGGCGTCCTCTCTTAAGAAGTGTCTTAGAGAAATAAACGAAGGACTTCATATGAGGCGCAAGAAGCCGGGCGCCATCTTAGATCGGGTAAAGAAATTACAACGAGAAAAACGAAAATAAATTACGAAGTGAGTGTTAATCCCACAACCATAGAAAGGGGAAAGGAAAAATAAATTCTTTAATTAGATAGTAATGTAAAAAGGTATTGAACAACATTTAAAGCATTGTTATATAACAATACATGGTAAGCTGACAGTGGATTGTTTTGAATAATTCACGACATCACAGAAAGATCGTTAAAAATGTTGTATTCAGATCACAGTTTACATTATTTAGCTGATTAGGATAACGTTAATCAATAGACTTGAATATTAACCACGCGATATCATATATCATTGATTTCGTAGAAACCAATATATATAAAATGGCAATTAACATGAATAGTCAAGAAGTCACTACCTAAGACATCATGTCACTGAGGATCATTACTAACCAAAAGTAAGAGAGTAGCATTCCTCCATGGTATTCAAACCCTGATTTATACTGTTACAGCGAAAAATCCAACGGCATTCGCTCTTATTCAAAATATTAGTGATGCTACCTCCTCTCAGTGGGGTATGCACCACTTCAACCACTTGCCAGCGAATGTCTGTAGGTGCATGGTTGTATTCAAGAAAATGTGCCACCAAAGGCGCATTCTCAGTTTTGCATCGAATCCGACTTTTGTGTTGGCCCAGACGTATCTTTATTTTCTGGGTTGTTTGACCAATATAAATGAGGTCGCACGGACACCAAACAGCATATATCACATTTCGAGTGTTGCAATTCGAATGTTCACGCAAATCATGACAAATATTTGCATGAATAAATTGCTTCGTGTTCAGGCTAGAGTCACACATGAGGCAACCGCCACATTTATAGTGTCCCACAATTTTATCAAAATCCCACATCGATGTTAAACTAGGGGTTTCTTCTGACGGCAAAGCTGCTCTAACCAAGTGTTCACGCAAATTCTTACCTCTTCTAAATTAAAAAAGAGGGTCTTCATTAGTAATACCTGTTGATTTCACTAGAGGCCAATGTTTACGAACAATAGCCGAAATATGGTTACTTTGAGTGCCGAAAGTAGTGACACATGGAATGTGGTTCATTGGTTTGCGAGTTTTAGGTGTTAACAAAAACTCACGGGGGTTATACCACGCTCTCTTCATAGATCTCTTCACCAGTTTGCGTGGATACCCACTATCTTTCTTTTCATATTGCCATTCTACTGAAAGACACCTTCTGAGTGCATCCAGGTCTCCTCCTCACTCCCTGAAGTAGACTGCTGTTCTGCCATTTTCAACTAAAATTGATACCTGTTCAGCTCCTTGTCCCAGGAAATAAGAAGAAATAGTGAGGGGAGTGGCAAGGCATTTATAGAGGAGACGGTGTACATTTCACAGATGAAGGGAACAGAGTCTTCCTCTTGAACTTTAGACTCTGCATCGGTACTTACTTGTAGGTACCAAAAAACACTCAATGAACACAACGGCTCTTTTTAGAGCCAACCAACATCCAAACACTCAAAATTGATTTTTAATTCTATTTTTTTTACGATTTTTTTTGCGCCAGGGAAGATGCGTCACGCAAGTTTGCCCCTGCGCCACCGCAGATGTGCCGCATTTACAATGCGGTGCATCGTGGCGCAAGGACAAGCAGATGCATGATGCATCTGCCGGCAAGGGCGGCGCATTGCTGGAGTTGCGTAGCAAGCGCGACGCAGCTCCAGCAAGGCTCGGGGGTGCCCTATCGTTACAATGCTGCGTCAATCCTTACGCCTGCTTCAAGCAGGCGCAGGGTTTTGACGCAGCATGGGCCTAAAAGTGACTGAGTGAAATCTTATAGATTTCACTCAGCCACTTTTAGGAGGCGTTCCTGCAACGGAACGCCTCCCTCTGCACAGGAACAGCTACTGCTGGCGCAGGGCTTTACAACGTGACGCATCTCCCTAGATGCGTCACGTTGTAAATCTGCTGCAGCATGGCGCTGGCTTTGCGCTGCCGCTGTGTCACAAAAATGACGCAACGGCGGCGACAAAAGTGACGCACAGGGCTTATAAATCTGCCCCCTAATATACTGTGTTGTAATTTTATTGAATGAGTGTGTAGTGTATACATGAATGATTGAAATGATTGAAATGACTGAGTGAAGAGGAGGAAAGGACTAACAGAATGAGTAAGAAAAGGAAGGTATGATCGGTCATGAAAGGGAAGTGAAAGACTGACTGCAACAAAAGGACTAAAGGTAGAGGATACAGGTAAGAAGAGTGATTGAGTAATGGAATGGCAGTGAGTAATGGAGAGTGAGGGAGGGGGGAGTGAGAAAAGGGGCGTAAGGGACGGAGATAGGAAAAGGGAGTAACAGATGAAGCGGATGAAGTACAGCAGGGTAAAGGGATTGAAAATAAGAGAAGTGGAGTGATGGTGAGATAACAGGTGTGAGGATTAGAAAAGGGGGTAAGAGAAAGTGAGAGATGGGGAGTGAGGGGATGGAGGGATTTAAGAAACTGGAGTGAGAGAAAGGGAATCAGGATTTCAATGAGCAAAGCAGAGTGAGGGAGAGTGAAGGAAAGAATGCGAAAAGGTGAAGGGGTGTGAGATACAGACAAGAGGAAGTGAAGTAGGAGAATAGGAGTGACTATGAGTAAAGGATAGTGACAGTTAGGGAAGGTGAGGGAAGGAGAATGACGGAGAAGGTAAAAAAATTAACATAAATGGAAAATGAGTGATGGAGAGAGGAGGAGTGGTAGAAACAGAGGGGCAGATTTATAACAAACTAACGCAGCACAGTGCAGCAAGTAATTTTGCTGCGCCGTGCTGCGTTAGTTTCGAAGCAGAGAGATGCAACATATTTAAAAGAATATGTCGCATCACTATGCTTCCCCTACGCTGGCGCACAAACTGCAGCCATGCGCTGGTGCAGGCTCCCTTGCACCATGGTGCAAGGATGCCTGCGTGGTGGGGAGATTGTTCTTGTGCAGGAAGGGACACCTTCCTGCACAAAAACAATCACAAGAGGATTTTTCCTGTTTCAATGCGTGCTGCACACACTGAAAGAGGGAAAAACGAGGAGAAATAAAAACATTTCTCCTCGTTGAGCCTCGCTACGCCACCTCTACGGTGGCGTAGCATTCACACTCATCTCCAGAGTTAAGATTTCTCGTAAATCTGGAGATGTGTCTAGTTCTATGGGTGTTGCGTGGGAACACCCACAACAAAACCCATGGAATGCCCCTTCAACGCACAGTGCTGCGTGTGAAGTGGCTGTATTTACGAGGAGAGGAAAAGTCATACAGGGTGGGTTTTCCTGTCCTTGTAAATATGGAGGAGCCCCCTGCGCCACCAGTACGTCATGAAAAGTAACGTAGTGGTGGCGCAGGGGGCTTGTAAATCTGACCCAGAGATGTTAAGGAAATTAAGGGTAAGACAGACAAAGGGAGAGAGACAGAGAGCAAGTAACTAAGAAGGAGTAAGGCAGTTAGAATGACTGAGACATATGGAGACAGGGAGAAAAACATGGTTGAAAAAATAGTGATGGAGGCAGTAAACCTAGGGGAGTAGTAGAGAAGGAGTGAGGGAGTTACAAATGAGCAGTAAAGGAAGAAGAGAGAGGGAAGGGGAATGAGAAAAGCAGAGTGAAGGGAAGTGAAGAAAAGGGAGCATGAAAGTGAAGGGGTGAGAAATACAGATATTTTAAACTTACCTGACCAACAAAATAACTTAATTAGAAATAAATGGTTTTTTTTAATTGCAAGAACAATGGATTCAATTTCCTAAATTTTCTTTCTAGATCTGAAAAAAAAGAAAAAAGTAGTAATTTTCAACAATACATTTTAGAAAACAGTACACACATTTTCATATTTAACAAAGTAATTGTTTGCCCTTTTTTTGCTGTTTTCAGAATTTATTGAATTTCACTGAAAATAGGGATATCAATTGTATTCATCACTTAACAGCGGTCAAAAAAATAAACAATCTGAAAGATTGTTTAAAAAAGCCCTGAATGTATCCTCAGTAAAACATACCTTGATAGAAATGTAACATATATATTAAAAATATCTTCTAAGAACAATAACTATTTGCAATAAATAACGTCTGTAAATCTTGTTGCTTAAGCACATACACCAAAATAATATCTGTCAAAGAAGTCCACAATAGAAACGTTTACCTTTCCATAAGGCCAAACGGTAATTTTTAAATCCTTTTTAAGTGAAATATCCAATGTTAATCATATAAAATAATGGTTTCTTCAGATGCTGCAATTTGTATCTAAAATTTTGGTTTTAGAAAAATTAAGTAACAATTTGGTAATTCTGCAGGCAAACGTTGCTTGAAAATCAATTGAGAATCATTACACAGTGTCCAGCCTTTTTCACATTTTAGATAAACTGTGTAATGACCAGAAGTTATAGAAGGTCCATGATGGAAAATTATTGCAACAAAAGTCTTTCCTGATATTGATAATTGATTTCCTACAAACTCCTTTATTAAACTGTCCAATTTTGTTCCATCAGCTCTACAACGTTGTATCATTAAAATTATATACTGTCCATATTTCTTTAAAAATAACATTGACAACATTTCTGATTTACATTGAGAACATTCCATGTTGTGATCTACATCTTTAACTAATTTACAAAAAGTCACTGATTTACTCTCTGGTAATGTTAAATGTATGAACCTTTCAGAATCAACATTAGTGCTGCATGTGTTCATACAGTTTTCACAACAATGTTCCCATTTATAAGAGAGACCAAACATATTTTCTATTTCTACCCCTTCATCTTCCAGTACCATAAGCATATACATTAAGAATTCCTGTGCATCTTGCTGGACATTTTGTGTAAACTGTGTACATCCAGAACATACATCTAAAAGATTTCTAACATCAGAAGCACTTTCTATTTTAGTTTTATCATTACTCAGCTTCTCATAAAGGAAAATCAGCAGAGAACAAAATCTTTTTTCATGATTTAGTATTATCTGCTCTTGCAAACTTTCAAGATAAAATACAACATTCAGCACTACATTAGCGTAGCAGTTGACACCAGAGCTATTTTCAAAATGACAACCAACAACCTCTTCAACATTGTCCTTTTTCTTTTTGCTTGCAATCACATCACTCTCTTTTTGTTTTCTCTTCTGTACATCCTCATTACAGATATTCTCAATTCTCCTTTTTCCGACTAACAACACGTTTTTCAAACACAGGATTCTGACCTAAATGAGGCGCATAGATTCTTCTTAATCTATTATACTCCTTTACACAATTTGCATCAGCACTAACTTTTGAATCATCAAAGTCTATCATGAATAAACCAGATCATTTTTTCACTCGTGACAAAGCAACATATGCCATACCTTCTTTAAACACACTAGATCCAATGTTTACAAAAGCACTATCTACAAATAATCCTTGAGATTTGTGAATAGTTACAGCATATGCTAGAGAAAACGGAAACTGCTTCCTACGTACATATAAGTCTTTCACAAGCAAACAACGAACTGAACAACGACTAATGTCTTTAACCTCTTCAATCTGATCAAATTTTATTTTTAAAATTTCAATTCCATCTTTTTTCTGGTAATTAACAAAACCCACAACTTTACCCATAGCTCCATTCACTAAACCTTTTTCTACATTCAAATTACGTCTTAAAATTACTCGACAGTTCATACATACATAAAGATTCTTTTCTAAACCAGCTGTTTTCGATATGTTTTTCTCTAGAGAATCCAATTTAGTTTTCAATTTGCCTGTCGATATAATAGTTATTCCTTCATGCTGTATTTTATCCACAGCTTCCATTTTTATAATCTCTTCATTTTCCAATTTCAAAAGTTCTTCATTGAATATAGAGCATTCATGTAGTGTTGGCATTAAGCAGATTACAGTATTTATTTCTGCAATTTTATTGTATATTTTCCCCGGAACTATTTGTTCTGTTGGAAACAAATTACATAGCAATCGACTCCGTAAAGCTTTTCTGCCATGTTCTGTGAGTAGTCCAATTCTGATATCTTTGAGAATACTTGCATAATCATCATCATTTGCTTGCCGCATATTGGTAATGAGTTCTTTGTACTCAAAGTATGACCAAATATTCACATTACCTATACTTCCTAACGACTTTTTCATGTCTTCATGTGTAAGAGTATTAAAGACTGGTTGTCCTTTAACTGGAGTGAGCTGCAGTAGATCCCCAAAAACTATAACATGTTTTCCTCCAAATAACACGTCATAGTCTGTCTTAAGAATTTGCTGCATTCTTAAATGCACAAAGGCAAGCATTAAGTATGATACCATGCTTACCTCATCAATAATGAGAACCTTCATTTTCTTCAACACTCTTCAAACTTCAAAACATGCTTCTCCTGTTAGCTTGTGGTATTCTATTTTGTTCTCATGCTCTACTGGTAACATTAGCAAACAATGTAAAGTAATTCCTTTTATGTTATATGCTGCTAACCCAGTTGGAGCAGTAACAACACAAGACAAAGTTGAATCAGTTTTTTTCTGTAGGTAGCTTCTAATTACTTTAATTAAGAATCTTTTTTCCAGTTCCAGCTTGTCCACTCACATACATTCTGATTGGTTCAAATGATGTGCATGAGCACTCTTTATTTTCATGTAGTAATCCATGATCAATTTGTTTTGTGACTTCTTCATAAATTTGTTGTTGTTCATCATTCAGTTGTTGTTCCAAATTTGGTAAGTTTATTAAATCTTCCTGAGCTTGATTCATAGCTGTTTCCACTTCAGTCATGGCTAATGCAGCTTCATTTTCTATGATTGGTTGTCCCAGAGGATGTTGACTGAGCGTACCAGAACTTTGACTGTCTTGAGAACTGTCTCTAGCTACTTCAGCTGCAATTGTAGCTTCTTGTTCAATTTCTTCATTTAACATTTGTACATAATTTGTGAAAGTACTGCATTCTATGCTATCTTTGCATGCATTAAAGGAATCTTCATAGCTCTGAAAATCTCCAAGTAATTCATCCTCTGAACGCCATGGTTTAAACAGCTGTAAAAGTGCTAAGTAGAAAAATTCCTTTTTGTCAGTAGTGTCGCAACTCAGCTTCCTGTGATTCACCAAACATCCTTCCTCACCAATGACTTTATATTTTCCATTGTTGATGTCTTCTGTGGCATTCCGTTTAAAAATGTAGTTCTGCAGCACTTCATAGAGACACATTTTCTCAAGATGATGACTTCTGTTAGGGTAATATATGTCCAACATGTTTGATTTCAAAATGTCTGTACTTTCTGATTCGTTCTCTGCTAAACATTCAATTTCTCGAATAGATTTCAGTACCCGATTTCGCATTCCTGCAAGGCCTAAACTTACCCAAATTATTCTTCTGGATTTGGAGTACAGACTTGCAGATGATAACCTATCTGAGCATTCATATGACCCAATTTCTCGATGCGATAACATCTTTAAACTGAAACTGTATAGCTTTTTACTGACAGTCTTCTCGTGAGAAATCTCTTCCCACATTTCTTTCAATTCCGTTTTCTCAGATTTAGTGATGTAAGATGTGACATACCGAGCAACAGCAATAGAATTGTCAGCTCCATACTGAATATCCATGTTAGCATTCCACATGGATAAAATGACTGGGTTGTAGTCATTTATATATTTTGATTCTTCTGTTCTTCTTAGGTTGTAGGTATTTTTCGGAGATTTTCTTGTAATGGTATGTCGCACAGCTGACTTAAAACTGTTTACTCTTCCTTTTGAACGAACAGGTCGTGGAAATCCAAATCGACATTTTGTGTTGAAATTATCTTTACTCTTGTACTTTCGTCGACAGTATTTTCCACACCGATGACTTTGGAAATGTAAAACTTGCTCTTTTAAGTTTTTTCTTCTGTGCTTTTAGGTATAGCACATGTTGCATATTCTTCAATGAAAGATAAAACTGCATCATCAGAATCTGTTCCAAATTTTGGGGCATCCTTGATCCACAACAGCATATGAATATGAGGAGCACCTCTTGCTTGGTACTCTTTTCTCCAAAAGAAATCCACAACTTCTCCAAGAGGTGGATTTTTTTATTGCAGATGAAGGACATCATAGCCTCAAATCTATGACTGAAATATCTGCAAACATTAACCTGATCCAATGAGCACAATTCTCCTGCTGTCTTGTATTGGATGTTTTCAATATTTGAATTTGCCTCTCGAAGAAAATCCAGTAAATCATCCCAAGCGTACTCAGCACAGCTTAGGGTAAGGAACCATGTAGGAGTTCCTAAATTCAGTAACATACATTTCAATTCTCCATGGCGTCGGTACCAATATTCATTAGTCCCACGCTGACAAGCCATCAGATTAATCAATTGATATTCCAAATGATCATCTCGTTGTTGCACTTTGTTCATAAAATCCTTTGCAGACACATTATGTAGATGTACTCCAGTTTTTAAAATGTGATTTACTGCATAAGATATGCAGACAAGTCACTTTCAAATAAAAGATGGAACAAATAAGAAATACTTTGACGAAATCTTGGATCTTCTGCATATAATCTTGTAGTCCGATACTCAGAAGCAGGAATCTGTACTGGACGTTCATCATATCGTCCACCTTTTCCTGTAGGAAACAGCTGGGGAAAACAACGAGCTTCCAAGCTCTCCTCCCATACACTCACGGGAGTTCCTTTTGCTTTTTTTTATCTGAAACAGATCAATAGTGTTTCCCATAACTTCTTTAGAATGAAGAGGATGTATGCTGAAATGTTCATAAATTTCTTCTTCTTTTGACTTATCCACTTTTTCAATTTGCCCAGTTGGTATTCCTGTGTCTGCTAGTAAGACTTCTTCATCTTCATCCATATAAATTGGTTCATACCATTTAATATTTCTTTTCAAATATAAATTTGCTCTCTGTACTTTTCATACATCTACTAGCTCCTGCCAAATTTTCTTATTCTTTGTAGGTACACCATTAACCAGAATAACTAATGGTTCAGTTTCCAACCTATCTGCATCAATTGTTTCAATATTTTTTTCAAATCTAATGGCAAATAGACAACTCTTCCTTTTAAACCTCTTTGTAAATCTGAAGGAGGTAATTTACCTGTTTTGGGCTCCATACAAACTATAGTCTGAAACGGATGGACACATTGAATGAGTATAGACTCATACATATTTAAATCACAAAGTTCTGCAGGAATATCAACTAATTCTAAATTATTATGTACAGCTCTAGCTTGCATTTTATTTTCTTCTAACTTGTTATAACAGTATTTACAAATACGCTGATCTTCACCCAAATCAAAACAATTTTCCAGAAATAAATATGTAGCAAAATCCTTCCACTCATAATTATTTTCTTTTTCACTTATTTTATAGAGATTAACATTCCTTGTTTGAGTTTTATAATGGCTTCTCCAGCAAGAAATACAAGTAATATTTGGACTTTCATTAGAGATGATAGTAAATTTTGTCATTTGATCTTCAAAATTTTTACTAACAGTGAGTTCTACATTCTCTTCCACATTTTCCTCAATAACTGTGTTAATTCCTGCACTTTCTTGTTCTGGACCAACGTAACAAAACTGAATATCATCAGCAACCTTCTCTACATCTGATACAGATCCACGGAACAGAGCAGTATTCAACTCATTTAACTTTAGTGCTGGACTTTTTGCAAAATACAATCTTCTCACAAACTTTCTCATTTCAGTATGATGTACTGCCAGCATCCTAAAATGGTGAAAAACACTTTGACAAACTTTCCTGGAAAGACAAAACAGAGAATGTCCTTGCAAACCAGTATTCTTTCTCACTGTGCATAGATCTAGTCTTTGAATCATCTTAATCTTCTGTTTAACACTTTTTTTTACTATATTCTCTAAGAAAGTCACGTAATTTATCAATGGATTCTTGTCGTACAGTACAAATACTACTACAATTCCAAGTGTACACTGGGGCTTTAGGACGTTTCCCCATAACCTCATCAGCTAACACTTCTTCCTCACTTCTTGGAACCATTTTCTCCTTTTCCATTACACAACCATCTTTAACTTCATAAGCTCGACCACTGGTGTCAACTGCATGCAGCAAACTAATACTTTGAAGATAACTCTCTGCATTAAAAAATGGTTCAGTACTTGAACTATGCTTCCATTCTCCTAAGAACACTTTACAAATGTTATTTTTTTTCACTACTCTTTTCCTTTTGCTTTTAGACTTCATTACATTGACCAATTTATCTAATGTACGGATCCTGTTCAAAATTAAAATGAATAGTTTTCTTTTTAAGTCCAAAGCCTTTGCAACAATTGATTCACTATGTTTCTTTTTCTTATAAAATTTAGCTTTCTTCCTATATTTTTCACATCCTTTAGCAAATTGAACATCACTCTTATCTGAAACATTTTTCTACGAATGTTTTGAAATTCTGTTTTTATTTTTAAGTCATTCTTTCTTACTTCTGATTGTACATTAGCATTTAGTATTTTCTTTATATTGTCTTGTTCTTTTCTACTTGAAACACTATGTGCAGTGGATATATTTTTTACATTTTTTCTATGTTTGAGGATATTTAAAAAAAAATCCTTAGTCTGCTTACCAGAAGACTTTTTCTTTTTCCCAACATGAGGTTCTTCAACTAATTTTTGTTGTCCAGTTGTCTTTAAATATAGATGTTTTTGCTGTTCTTTTCTCTTTCTTGATTTTATAGGCATGTTTAATTTATTTCACTGTTCTTCAGCAATACCTGAAAGAAACTTAAAAAAAAATACCTTTATGTAATTTAAATATATTACTATACATTTTTTGAGCTTTTCAAATCCTATCATATGAGCTGTCCCTTTCCTATGAGTGCAAGTCTTACACAATAAGGGCTTATTTGACACTGACCTCAGCAAGCGAGAGGTTCGTGTGGATCGCGAGGGTCCTGTCCTGCAGCGCCCGGTGGGGCCGTGTCCTGTGGTCCTGTGGTCTATCTCGCCGCCGTAACTGCATTGGACTACAATACCCAGAGTCCTAAGCGGGGCACTTCCGCCCGACATCGCGCCCGGAGGCATAGAAATACCGAGAGGCTTCCCCCGCGTCGCGGGACGCGCGCGGGCGGCGCCGGGCTGAGCCCGGGCAGAGGGCGGGCCGTCTGTTGCCGTCCGGGGCCGGAGGAGGCCGGGCTGGGACACCCCCCTTGGATCTTGACGCGTGGTCGACGGAGCACTGTCTAACACTGCATAACGGACTTTAGTGTAACACATGCGTGCTAGCGGAGTGAGGGGGCATCATATTTGCACATCATGAGTAGACGCAAGGGAGTTGTAGGGACACTGGACGCTTTTATGATCAGGGCTGAGAGCGTATTGACCCATGAAATTGAGCTAACTGAGCGGCGCCTATCCTTAGACCTTATGACGGCTCAGCGACGCTCATCTCTTGAAGCCGTGTCACAGGGTGATATCACATGTCACCGCCTCTCCGTGTCACCAACCCTGCCACCAATGCCTGCGACTCCCACTCACCAACTATCTCTATTAGTCACCCCAGCTACACCCCCTGAGTCTCATCCTAGTGGCCAAAAAACCCGCACTAGATCCAACACTTCTAAATTAATTGGAGCGACTAAATCTAGTGGTCCACCGGCCAAACGGAAAAGGGGCACTAATAACAAACCGAATACCGTCCATCGCCCCGCCAATTGTAATAAATTGGCATTACAACCAATTGTTGTATCTAATACTGAGTCGGTGGGTACCCAAACTGACGAGCCCACTCCTACCTCTACTCCTACTTCTCATAGTAAGGATGATATCTTGTCAGCCCTGGAGTCGGGTTTAAAAGCCATTGTTAGCCACTCTAAGGCTTTATTTGACGCACATTTTGCCCCTTTAAATGAGAGACTCTTACGCATGGAACAATTGTTGACCCGGGAGCCAGCCCCTGTTTCATCGGTTGCCGATTGCACTCCCCTACCTACCGCGACGCACTTACCGGGGGGCCCCGACAACCTAGGTATTGGGACAGCCAATGTTAACAACAGTACTCAGCCCCTGCACTTACACAATGGCCCATCACAACATCTCCCGGCGATTGTTCCGCCTATCCCACCAGACATTGATGCCAGACCACGGCCCATTGCACCACCTATACTGAAGACTTTGCCCAGCACCGTGACTTTGAACCTCCCTCCCGCATCATACCCTTATGTCATAATTTTAGCCGGAGTCCCCTGTTTGTCTGACACGAAGAAGGAATCATGGGTGGACCTTCGTAACAAATGTGTGGACTGGTTAGGGAAACATAAGGGCTTTGAACCGGCCAGATTGCATGATATTATAATGGTGCGGAGAGTGGGATGGGTGGGCAATTCGGCCAAAAATATCAATGGGGATTGCATTGTCATAAATTTTTCCAGACCTCATATTGTTCAGTCTCTAATGCGCTCCCCTGAGTTATTGCCAGGGCTTACGACGAATATATGCATGTTTTCCCTTGGCCACTTTTATAAACCTAACTCCAATAATTGTATGACTATATCTACGGCCCTCCCTCTGGCCAATCGTTTCTTGGCTCTGTCTGATTTAGATGTCCCTGATTGACAACCAAGATCGAGTAATGAATCTTCTCCCCTGTCGCTGATTGAGGACCTTATTCCGCTGTTAGCCCCCGTAACTGTCCCCCCTGATGATCATGCCAAGTCACCGGGGTGTACAGTACTAAGGACTGGCACTTCAAATTTTCTAAATATTATAAGTTGGAATATAGCAGGCCTCAAGCAAAGGCTTTTAGACCCTGGGTGGGTCAACTTTATCCAGAGTCAGGATATAGTTATGTTACAGGAAACGTGGGCTACTGAGAACTTACATGTTAATGGGTTTCAGTGCTATAATATTCTTGCCACTAAATCTAGGATGGGCCGCCCCTCGGGAGGTTTATCCATTTGGATCAACATCTCTGTTGGAGGCTCTTCCAGGGTCTTGCAGACGAATAATCAGAATTTCCAGGCTATTTTATTTAAACAGAAAGCTAGTCTTTTTCTGATCAATTTTTATAATAATGATTTTAGTTTATCATCTAATTTACATTTTAAGAACCTTTTCAATTTTATTACCACTTTGGAGTCTAGGGCTGATTTTAACGATACTTCTGGCCTTGTACTGGGTGGTGATTTTAACGCTAAACTAATCGATCATTGCCCAATTAACAAGGACTGTAATTTGGGCTCGGGGTGTCAAAGGGGTGCGGAACTAACTACCTTTTTGAGCACACATAATTTGGAGAACGCTATGGACCGTTTCCCGACTGTCCCACTAGTGCCCACATTTAGAGGTAGAGATTGTTCCTCAACAATTGATTACATTTTTATTTCCCCTGGGCTGGCAGATTGCATTAGTAAGGCTATGGTCATCCCAATGTCCCAAGGGGATCATAATCCTATTAAGATCAGCCTGAAGATCATCCATCGACCAGTTTACAATAAGGAATGTGGTGCTAGGGACCTCTCCACTGGCTCAAACAATTTCAGATTAAAATGGAGGGGCATTAATGTCATGACAACTGTTCAGACTCTGGTTAAAGATAACCTCCCGCTTTTTTTCTCATGTTTGTCTGACTTAAGTCCTAACCCTGGGGCAGTAGACGATTTTGTTAAGATCTGCTCAGTTCTTCGAGCACAGCTTACTATCCCACTGCGCGCCACTACAGAAGACCAGGGATGGTTTGACCATGAGTGTTCCTTGGCAAACCGTGAATTGCGACTAGTTTTATCTGCTAGCCCGAGGAACCTGTCTGACGTAAAAAACGCCAGGATTCGCTACAAACTGGCCATAAGCAAAAGGAAGGAGGAGATCCTCGAGGAACGTTGGGAGGTGCTAGCGCAAACAGCCGCCCGGGGAAGGGGGGATATCTTTTGGGGTGCGGTGAAAGACCTGCGTTGTTCGGGCCAGCTTGCGACTCCAATGGATTGCACCATCCCTGGAGCCGCATGGGTGGACCACTTTTCTAAGATCTACGCGGCCCCACCCTCAGGGGCGGCAACCCCAATATTTAACAGTCCCCTACGGGTCGATATATTATTATCTGAGGTGGAAGAGGCCATCGCACAGAGTGCGGGGAATAAAGCCCCTGGCCCAGATGGCCTCCCAATCGATATCATTAAGGCTCACCCTGACTTATGGGCCCCACTTCTGCTGAATGTTTTTAAGAATTTAACTTTTACTTCTCCACCACCATCAACTTGGTCATCCAGTATAATAGTGCCTATCTTTAAGAAGGGCGACCGCTCCCAACCGGCATGTTACAGGCCTATCTCCCTTATTGATAACACTTTAAAGATTTTAGGGAGAGTATTGTACAATAAAATTTTATTATGGGCCGAGGATAACCAAATTTTAGAGAGCTGCCAGTTGGGTTTCCGCAACAAAGTCGGTACCGCGGAGCAGTGTCTTAACCTGAACCTCATTTTGGGCAAATACACCGTAGCACGTAATTGCCCAATCTATCTGGCCTTTATGGACCTATCCACTGCCTTTGACCTTGTCAATAGGTCGTTATTATGGAAGGCTTTACTGGATTACGGTCTGGATGAATCCTTGGTACATTTCCTGGCCTATTTGCACAGAGACTTGAAGGCCTGTGTTAGGATTGGTATTGGGGGCGAGGTCTCTGAGCTAGTTACAGTTAATAGAGGGGTTAGACAGGGCTGCGTCCTTGCCCCCCTCTTATTTATAATATATATTAACGGCCTTCACAAACACCTGGTTTCTTTAACTACCGATGTCCCGTCAATAAAAGGGAATTATCTCCCCGCTCTGCTCTACGCAGATGATGCGGTCCTTATGGGGCGCACCCCAAACGCTTTACGCATCTTAGTGAATGGCTTTGTTGCACATATGGATTCCCTAGATTTGAAGACTAATTTCAAGAAGTCTTTTGTAATGTCTTGTGGCCCGAAGAGGCGTCACATTGGCAGTATAGTTGTGGGGGCTGAAAGATTGGGCGCTACTAGCAGTTTCCCGTACTTGGGTGTGGTCTTTGCTGCGAACAACTCCTGGCATGGGCACATAGCCCACGCCAGGAGTAAGTTCTCAAAGTCCATTAACTGTATTTTGAGTCTCCCCCGTCCAAAATTAACCGGGGCATTGCCTGCTATTCTAAAAATATACAAAACCCAATGCGTCCCGGTTGCTACCTACGGTGCTGAAGTTTGGGGAACCGCTAGATGTTCCGATTTAATTATTGAGGAACACAGATTTTGTAGGAAACTTCTATGTGCTCCTATCACTTCCCCACATTTTATATGTCATAGGGAATTGGGGTTGCATTTTATAGGGGATTTTATTCGTGCACGCCCAGCCCTTTTTTGGTTGGCGATTTGGAAAAACCCTGCCGCCATTTTGACTAGGGATATCATCGAGGATTGTCTACGCTGCGACAGGGGCCTGGCTATCCCCTGGTTATCAGGGGTGTCTAGCGTATTCCGCAGCGTGAATCTTGAAAACATCTTCCTAGAACCAACTACCACTGTGCTCCCCACCAAATGCGAACTTAAAAAAGCACTTTATATGTTATTTGACGCCGAAAGGGTAGCTAGGGAGTCTCTGAAACCCAGTGTCCGTGGATACCTAGCCCATAATCTTACAATTTATCCGACACCTAGTTATTTAACTCTTCCGTTGAGCCATTGGGAGCGTGGCCTTATATTTCGCCTTAGGGCAGACACCATTAAATATGCACTTAGCTTTCCTTTATGGAATTTTAATGACCAATGTGCTGAGCCATGCCCTTGTGACTCTCAGAGTAGGCAAACAATTTTACATTTTTTATTTTTTTGTAAATTTTATATGAAGTATATTAAATGGTTTTTATCCCCGTATTTTAAAAAATTAAAACCCCTTAGCCTGGAACTTGCATTTTCAATGATTTTGTCCCTGGATGACGATGAACTTGTCTTTCGCGTGAGCTCTTTTCTAAAAACTGTGGTTCGTGCCCGGCTAACAATGTCCTAAAGTAATATGGTTTACCCCTTATGTGCAAAACAGCATTTTATTGTCTAATTGTATGATTTTATAAATGTTATGTTTTTTTTTTTTTCTGTACTTTTATGGATTGTAATGATCCGAATAAAGTTTTCATTGATTGATTGATTGATAAGAGCTACACAAATTAAATCTCTGACAACAATTCCTATGTGCAGACAGACTCATGGTGTGATTTTAGGCAGAACACGATATTTGATTGGCAATTTCAAAGCACATTTACTACTTTGGTACAGTAAGTGATAATTTCTGTAACACCCTGACACATTTTCCTAAGAGTTTAGAGGGGCAGAAAAGAGCACATGTCCTAACATCTACTTGAGACCATGAGCATGCGGAACCTGGGTGAGTGATTAGACTAGAGCAAAGGAAATGAGCCTTGGTGACGTTGAATGTGTTAGCGTTACACACTGCTATATGAAATACCACACAGTGCTGAATAGTAAGCATGGGAGTGCAGGAGAAGCAGCTGCCTGTGTGCTAAGAGTGTGTTTCTGGAGACTGTGTATTGTCAGGTGCAAGAGATATCTGCATTGACGCTTGCACAACTGCATGAAGACTGCCGAGATGTATGTAAGAGTACATGTGTGGCAAGGGTTAATTGGAGTTTTGAACATGTAGGAACTACCTCACCCATTGCAGGAGTGGAAGGAAAATCCACCATGTTGATTTCAAATGTGTTAGCATTTGCCTTTCATCTGTGAGATAGTGATTTGTGCTGTATGCTAACCATCACAGTTCAAGAAAACAAGCTGCCCCTTTCCTACGAGTGCAAGTCTTACAGAACAAGAGCAACACAAATTAAATCTCTGACAACAATTCCTGTGTGCAGACAGACTCATGGTGTGATTTTAGGCATAAAACGATATTTGATTGGCAATTTCAAAACACATTTACTACTGTGGTAGAGCAAGTGATAATTACTGTAACAGCCTGACACATTTTCCGTATAGTTTAGAGAGGCAGAAAAGAGCACATGTCCTAACAGCTACTTGAGACCATGAGCATGTGGAACCTGGGTGAGTGATTAGACTAGAGCAAAGGAAATGAGCCTTGGTGACGTTGAATGTGTTAGTGTTACACACTGCTATCTGAAATACCACACAGTGCTGAATAGTTAGCATGGGAGTGCAGGAGAAGCAGCTGCCTGTGTGCTAAAAGTGTGTTTCTGGAGACTGTGTATTGTCAGGTGCAAGAGAGATCTGCATTGATGCTTGCACAACTTCATGAAGACTGCAGAGATATATGTAAGAGTACATGTGTGGTACGGGTTAATTGGGGTTTTGAACATGTAGGAACTACCTCACCCATTCCAGGAGTGGAAGGAAAATCTACAATGTTGTTTTCAAAGGTGTTAGCATTTGCCTTTCATCTTTGAGATAGTGATTTATACTGAATGCTAAACATCACAGTTCAAAAAACAAGCTGCCCCTTTCCTACGAGTGCAAGTCTTACAGAACAACAGCAACACAAATTAAATCTCTGACAACAATTCCTGTGTGCAGACAGACTCATGGTTTGATTGGAGGCATAAAACGATATTTGATTGGCAATTTCAAAACACATTTACTACTGTGGTAGAGCAAGTGATAAGTAGTGTAACAGCCTGACACATTTTCCTTATAGTTTAGAGAGGCAGAAAAGAGCACATGTCCTAACAGCTACTTGAGAACATGAGCATGTGGAACCAGGGTGAGTGATTAGACTAGAGCAAAGGAAATGAGCCTTGGTGACGTTGAATGTGTTAGCGTTACACACTGCTATCTGAAATACCACACAGTGCTGAATAGTTAGCATGGGAGTGCAGGAGAAGCAGCTGCCTGTGTGCTAAGAGTGTGTTTCTGGAGACTGTGTATTGTCAGGTGCAAGAGAGATCCGCATTGACGCTTGCACAACTGCATGAAGACTGCAGAGATGTAAATAAGAGTACATGTGTGGTAAGGATTAATTGGAGTTTTGAACATGTAGGAACTACCTCACCCATTGCAGGAGTGGAAGGAAAATATACCATGTTGATTTCAAATGTGTTAGCATATGCCTCTCATTTGTGAGATATTGAATTGTGCTGAATGCTAAATATCATAGTTCAAGAAAGCAAGCTGCCCCTTTCCTGCGAGTGCAAGTCTTACAGAACAACAGCAACCCGAATTATATCTCTGACAACAATTCCTGTGTGCAGACAGACTCATGGTGTGATTCTAGGCATAAAACGATATTTGATTAGCAATTTCAAAACACATTTACTACTATGGTAGAGCAAGTGATAAGTAGTGTAACAGCCTGACACATTTTCCTTATAGTTTAGAGAGGCAGAAAAGAGCACATGTCCTAACAGCTACTTGAGACCATGAGCATGTGGAACCTGGGTGAGTGACTAGACTGGAGCAAAGGAAATGAGCCTTGGTGACGTTGAATGTGTTAGCGTTACACACTGCTATCTGAAATACCACACAGTGCTGAATAGTAAGCATGAGAGTGCAGGAGAAGCAGCTGCCTGTGTGCTAAGTGTGTGTTTCTGGAGACTGTGTATTGTCAGGTGCAAGAGAGATCTGCATTGATGCTTGCACAACTGCATGAAGACTGCAGAGATGTATGTAAGAGTACATGTGTGGTAAGGGTTAATTGGAGTTTTGAACATGTAGGATTACCTCACCTATTGCAGGAGTGGAAGGAAAATCTACCATGTTGATTTCAAATGTGTTAGCATTTGCCTTTCATTTGTGAGATAGTGATTTGTGCTGAATGCTCACCATCACAGTTCAAGAAAACAAGCTGCCCCTTTCCTACGAGTGCAAGTCTTACAGAACAACAGCAACACAAATTAAATCTCTGACAACAATTCCTGTGTGCAGACAGACTCATGGTGTGATTCTAGGCATAACACGATATTTGATTGGCAATTTCAAAACACATTTACTACTGTGGTAGAGCAAGTGATAAGTAGTGTAACAGCCTGACACATTTTCCTTATAGTTTAAAGAGGCAGAAAAGAGCACATGTCCTAACAGCTTCTTGAGACCATGAGCATGTGGAACCAGGGTGAGTGATTAGACTACAGCAAAGGAAATGAGCCTTGGTGACGTTGAATGTGTTAGCGTTACACACTGCTATCTGAAATACCACACAGTGCTGAATAGTAAGCATGGCAGTGCAAGAGAAGCAGCTGCCTGTGTGCTAAGAGTGTGTTTCTGGAGACTGTGTATTGTCAGGTGCAAGAGATATCTGCATTGACGCTTGCACAACTGCATGAAGACTGCAGAGATGTATGTAAGAGTACATGTGTGGTAAGGGTTAATTGGAGTATTGAACATGTAGGAACTACCTCGCCCATTGCAGGAGTGGAAGGAAAATCTACCATATTGATTTCAAATGTGTTAGCATTTGCCTTTCATCTGTGAGATAGTGATTTGTGCTGAATGCTAACCATCACAGTTCAAGAAAACAAGCTGCCCCTTTCCTACGAGTGCAAGTCTTACAGAACAACAGCAACACAAATTAAATCTCTGACAACAATTCCTGTGTGCAGACAGACTCATGGTGTGATTGTAGGCATAAAACGATATTTGATTGGCAATTTCAAAACACATTTACTACTGTGGTAGAGCAAGTGATAATTACTGTAACAGCCTGACACATTTTCCTTATAGTTTAGAGAGGCACAAAAGAGCACATGTCCTAACAGCTACTTGAGACCATGAGCATGTGGAACCTGGGTGAGTGATT
Organism: Triturus cristatus; assembly: GCF_964204655.1. Lineage (NCBI taxonomy): Eukaryota > Metazoa > Chordata > Amphibia > Caudata > Salamandridae > Triturus > Triturus cristatus. The sequence goes on from NC_140585.1 coordinate 166,223,550, forward strand.
AGACTAGAGCAAAGGAAATGAGCCTTGATGACGTTGAATGTGTTAGCATTACACATTGCTATCTGAAATACCACACAGTGCTGAATAGTTAGCATGGGAGTGCAGGAGAAGCAGCAGCCTGTGTGCTAAAAGTGTGTTTCTGGAGACTGTGTATTGTCAAGTGCAAGAGAGATCTGCATGGACGCTTGCACAACTGCATGAAGACTGCAGAGATGTATGTAAGAGTACATGTGTGGAAAGGGTTAATTGGAGTTTTGAACATGTAGGAACTACCTCACCCATTGCAGGAGTGGAAGGAAAATCTACCATGTTGATTTCAAATGTGTTAGCATTTGCCTCTCATTTGTGAGATATTGATTTGTGCTGAATCCTAACCATCACAGTTCAAAAAAACAAGCTGGCCCTTTCCTGCGACTGCAAGTCTTACAGAACAACAGCAACACAAATTAAATCTCTGACAACAATTCCTGTGTGCACACAGACTCATAATGTGATTCTAGGCACAAAACAGTATTCCTCGGTGATACCAGTACACCTTAACTGATAGTGAAGACATACTCCATAATATCTTACAAGTTCAAGGCAGTTAAATATCTTCCAAAACATAAAATGTAAAACACAACTTGAAAAAAAGAAACAAATTTCTACTATTTATATCAAAATGCACCATATACATCCCCTCTCAAAGTCACAACTCACCTTTAAAAGTAGTTAGTTGAGAAAGAAATGTGGCACTCACACAGCAGATTATCAGAGCCAGAATCTCTGAGCTGTACTCCTCTCACCAGAACCAGTAAATGGCAAACTTTCCCTCTTTTTTTTCACACATATACATGTTAACTTCAAATCACATTGCTTCCCACATTTTTTCAAATGGAAACACACATTTCTATTGGTTGCAAATTTCAACCCTTTCCAAATGATTCCTACCCCCAACATGACTTCTACCTGCTAGCATAGCAACAGGTCATGGAACACTGGTGTGAGCAGAGAGGTCAGACGTTCAGCACACAATGTTTCTAATCCAAAGAGCAAGAGTGCTTGACTTTTCAAACCTAACAGCAAATCCAAACTAATGTTCTGTGGGAACACATTTTTCTAAACCAATAAAAAACATGCTTTTAAAAATGTAAACATACAGCCTAGTTTTTAGTGTAGAATGGTCTGAAACAGCCAATGAGTTCTTTTTATTAAAAAAAAGTATGTAAGCCTCCATTTTACAACTATCTTTCTTTTCATATTGCCATTCTACTGAAAGACACCTTCTGAGTGCATCCAGATCTCCTTGAAAGATGTTCACAGTGTGGATTGTAGGTCATAGCTATGTCTTCTGGAGTGAAAAGTATGCAGAAAAAAGAGGTATTGTGAAAGACCTTGCTTTGCCAAATGTAGACATTAAATGGATTGGTCAGAGAGGGTTAAAGTGGCACCAATTAATGCCTTTGGTGAAATCCTTTCTACATCTCCCACAGCCTAGCCTTATAATTGTGCACTGTGGTGGAAATGACCGAGGCACTTTAACTGGGGTAGGTCTGGAAATGCTTGTTAAGGACACCTTTGTGCAATTGATGTCACTTTTTCCACAAACTACCTTTGTATAGTCTAATATATGCCAAATGGAAAAGTGGAACTGGTCCAACCAATATTGTCCGCAGATTGACAAAGCAAGAAAGCACGTCAATAAGTCTGTTTCTACTTTCCTCAGAGACTATGGTATGGGTTCTATATACCACAACAACTTGCGTTACAACATGCAAGGCATTTATATAGGAGACGGTGTACATTTCACTGATGAAGGGAACAGAGACTTCCTCTTGAACTTTAGACTCAGCATCGGTACTTACTTGTAGGTACAAAAAATCACTCAATGAACACAACAGCTCTTTTTAGAGCCAAAAAACATCTAAACACTTACACTTGATTTTTAAATCAATTTTCTTTACAATTTTTTTTCCGCCGTGTGCGCACTGTGCGCGAACCGTGCGCGCACGCCCCGCGATTTTTTGAAAAAAAAATAAAATGTTTTTTTCACCCTTCGGGATCCTTCAGGGACCCCCTGACAAAGGCTAGGGGGTCAGGAACTCTCTACCCTGCCCCCTTTTCATATTCTCCACCTTTCTTTTTCACTGTCACATACAAAATGGCGTCCCACACGTCCTGATTTTGACCGATTCGAATGTTGACTGACATCTAACCACCAATCAGAATTACGCTTGCGCACGGCACGGTGCGCGCACGGTGCGCGCATATAGATATTTATGTACTTTTAACTGCAATTTTCTCAAGAACTACTGAACAGATTGACACCATATATGCAAAAGGCACATGCCTGACCTGAGAACTACCTCTTTGCCAAATTTCAAGTAATTCTGTTCAGCCGTTCGGGCTGTACCTTCGACTAAAGGTCCTATGGGAAAATGCATGGGGAAAACGCGTTTTGGGACCCCCTTTTTTCTCAGCCCCCGCTTGACGAATCACCCCGAGACTTTCAGGGCAGGAGCTGAGCGAAGCGCCCCATTAGTTTTGAAAATTTTGCGAGGATTCGTCAACCGGCGCCAAAGATATTCAAAATAGAATTTTCAGATTTCCTTTGGAAACTTGGTCCTAACTATAACTATCTACTGGCGACCGCCAGTAGATAATTCACTGAAAAAACAATAGGTTTCAGAGACCTTATAGTTAGAAATTAGCATTTAAGAAACCTTAGAAATTCACAGAAAAAACCATAGGTTTCAGGGGTGTTATAGTTAGCTGGCCATCAGTGATGTCATCTGTGATGTCACTGACCATGTCATGAATGATGCAATATATAACAACATCAGCAGTGCATTGCGGGCGTGTGAGTTATAGTTAGCAGAACTAACTATAACAGAGGAATTTCTATGGTTTTGTGCGAGTGAAATGGCCAGCTAACCATAACACCCCTGAAACCTATGTTTTTTTTCTGTGAATTTCTAAGGTTTCTTAAATGCTAATTTCTAACTATTACGTCTCTAAAACTTATTGTTTTTTCAGTGAATTTCAAAACTTTTTTAAATGATAATTTCTAACTATAACGTCTCTGAAACCTATGTATTTTTCAGTGAATTTCAAAGGTTTTTTAAATGCTAATTTTTAAGTGTGATAGTAGTTATACCTATTTTTTTGTACTGATTTTGTACTGTTTATTTATAAATATTGTATTCATTAACCCCTTCGACGCTCATGACGGAACGGTTCCGTCATGAGCGTCGGTTGAGCTGTGCTCATGACGGAACCGTTCCGTCATGACCACGCCCGCGCAAGCAACGGTCAGCACCGCGGGGGAATCCGCCCCGCGTGGAAGGGGTTAAATAACATTATATATTATTCTGAAAATTGAAAATTGCACAACATTTTTTTTCATTCAAACTAAAATATAGATTAATTTTCTTCTTTTCTTTTTTTATTTTAATATATTTATATTATTTTCTTTAAAAAAAAAAAAAAAAAAAATTCGGAGTCGCGCACTCAAAGTGTACTCATCACGGTGGGTGGGTGTATTCTAGCCGCCATTTTAGAGAACTCGTGAAGGATCCGCGTACAGTGTGCGACGGCTGCGTGTTTTTCAGTTACATCATATACATTTAATATATCGTGGTGTGAGCGATTGGTATGCAACCAGTCGGCGACTCCTGCTTCCGCGGATTCGTGACTCATGCACATTAAGGTACGAGATGCTTGCGTGGTTGCGGGTCCCGCGTGACGTCATATACGTGCTGGGGCACGCTGTGTGCGCTACTCCCGCAAAAAAAAATTATTTTCCAAAATGATATGTATGTGTCTTTAATATACATATTAGGGCAAGAGATCATTCATTAAAATAATATAATTGTACTTATAATAAACTTATATTATTTTTAAATATATTTTCGCGAACTCGGGTGCGTGCATCGTGAGTGCAGAGAACCAGGCCAGCAGAGCTGCTGTAGAGCCAGAGAAACCAGGTCAGCAGAGCTGTTGTAGAGCCAGAGAACCACGTCAGCAGGGCTGCTCTAGAGCCTAAGAAGCAGGTCAGCAGAGCTGCTCTAGACCCAGAGACCCAGGTCAGCAGAGCTGCTTTAGAGCCATCGAACCAGGTCAGCAGAGCTGCTCTAGACCCAGAGACCCAGGTCAGCAGAGCTGCTCTAGAGCCAGAGACCCAGGTCAGCAGAGCTGCTCTAGAGGCTGAGAACCAGGTCAGCAGAACTGCTGTAGAGCCAGAGAAACTAGGTCAGCAGAGCTGCTTTAGAGGGAGAGAACCAGGTCAGCAGAACTGCTTTAGAGCCATAGAACCAGGTCAGGAGAGCTGCTCTAGAGCCAGACAACAAGGTCAGCAGAGCTGCTTTAGAGGCAGAGAACCAGGTCAGCAGAACTGCTTTAGAGCCATAGAACCAGGCCAGCAGAGTTGCTTTAGAGCCAGAGAACCAGGTCAGCAGAGCTGCTCTAGAGGCAGAGAACCAGTTCAGCAGAACTGCTTTAGAGCCAGAGAACCAGGCCAGCAGGTGGCTTTAGAGCCAGAGAACCAGGTCAGCAGAGCTGCTCTAGAGGCAGAGAACCAGCTCAGCAGAGCTGCTTTAGAGGGAGAGAACCATGTCAGCAGAGCTGCTTTAGAGTCAGCGAACCAGGTAGCAGAGCTGTACTAGAGCCAGAGACCCAGGTCAGCAGAGCTGCTCTAGAGGCCGAGAACCAGGTCAGCAGAGCTGCTGTAGAGCCAGAGAAACCAGGTCAGCAGAGCTGCTTTAGAAGGCGAGAACCAGGTCTGCAGAACTGCTTTAGAGCCAGAGAAGCAGATCAGCAGAGCTGCTCTAGAGCCAGAGAACCAGGTCAGCAGAGCTGCTTTAGAGCCATAGAACCAGGTCAGCAGAGCTGGTCTAGAGGCAGAGAACCAGGTCAGCTGAACTGCTTTAGAGCCATAGAACCAGGCCAGCAGAGCTGCTTTAGAGCCAGAGAAACAGGTCAGCAGAGCTGCTGTAGAGCCAGAGAAACCAGGTCAGCAGAGCTGCTTTAGAATCAGAGAACCAGGTCAGCAGAACTGCTCCAGAGGCAGAGAACCAGGTCAGCAGAGCTGCTTTAGAGGGAGAGAACCACGTCAGCAGAGCTGATTTAGAATCAGAGAACCAGGTCAGCAGAGCTGCTCTAAAGCCAGAGAAATCAGGGGGCATATTATCAAGCACGGCGTTAATATTATCGCTGCTTTGGCAGCAGAAAATTGCCGCTACAGCGGCGATAATGGGCTTGATAATATGCCGCAGAGAATTCCAATAGAAGCCCATGTTGACACCAGAACATGGTCTTCTATTGGAATTCTCAAGGGCATATTATCAAGCCCATTAACAGCTCTTTAGCGGCAGTTTTCTGCAGCTAAAGCGGCGATAATTTTAACGCCGTTTCTTGATAATATGCCCCCAGGTCAGCAGAGCTGCTTTAGAGGGAGAGAACCAGGTCAGCAGAGCTGCTTTAGAGCCAGAGAACCAGGTCAGCAGAGCTGCTTTAGAGCCATAGAACCAGGTCAACAGAGCTGTTCTAGAGCCAGAGAACCAGGTTAGCAGAGCTGCTCTAGAGCCTAAGAAGCAGGTCAGCAGAGCTGCTCTAGACCCAGAGACCCAGGTCAGCAGAGCTGCTCTAGAGCCAGAGACCCAGGTCAGCCGAGCTGCTCTAGAGGCCGAGAACCAGGTCAGCAGAACTGCTTTAGAGCCATAGAACAAGGTCAGGAGAACTGCTTTAGAGCCATAGAACCAGGTCAGGAGAGCTGCTCTAGAGCCAGATAACCAGGCCAGCAGAACATCTGCTTTAGAGCTATAGAACCAGGTCAGCAGAGCTGCTCTAGAGGCAGAGAACCAGGTCAGCAGAACTGCTTTAGAGCCATACAACCAGGCCAGCAGAGCTGCTTTAGAGCCAGAGAACCAGGTCAGCAGAGCTGCTCTAGAGGCAGAGAACCAGGTCAGCCGAGCTGCTTTAGAGGGAGAGAACCAGGTCAGCAGAGCTGCTTTAGAGGGAGAGAACCAGGTCAGCAGAGCTGCACTAGAGCCAGAGACCCAGGTCAGCAGAGCTGCTCTAGAGGCTGAGAACCAGGTCAGCAGAGCTGCTGTAGAGCCAGAGAAACCAGGTCAGCAGAGCTGCTTTAGAGGCAGAGAACCAGGTCAGCAGAACTGCTCTAGAGGCAGAGAACCAGGTCAGCAGAGCTGCTTTAGAGGGAGAGAACCAGGTCAGCAGAGCTGCTTTAGAGTCAGAGAACCAGGTCAGCAGAGCTGCTCTAGAGCCATAGAACCAGGTCAGCAGAGCTGCTCTAGAGGCAGTGAACCAGGTCAGCTGAACTGCTTTAGAGCCATAGAACCAGGACAGCAGAGCTGCTTTAGAGCCAGAGAACCAGGTCAGCAGAGCTGCTCTAGAGGCAGAGATGCAGGTCAGCAGAGCTGCTTTAGAGGGAGATAACCAGGTCAGCAGAGCTGCTTTAGAGTCAGCGAACCTTGTCAGCAGCGCTGCACTAGAGCCAGAGACCCAGGTCAGCAGAGCTGCTCTAGAGGCTTAGAACCAGGTCATCAGAACTGCTGTAGAGCCAGAGAAACTAGGTCAGCAGAGCTGCTTTAGAGGGAGAGAACCAGGTCAGCAGAACTGATTTAGAGCCATAGAACCAGGTCAGGAGAGCTGCTCTAGAGCCAGACAACAAGGTCAGCTGAGCTGCTCTAAAGGCAGAGAACCAGGTCAGCAGAGCTGCTTTAGAGGGAGAGAACCATGTCAGCAGAGCTGCTTTAGAGTCAGCGAACCAGGTAGCAGAGCTGTACTAGAGCCAGAGACCCAGGTCAGCAGAGCTGCTCTAGAGGCCGAGAACCAGGTCAGCAGAGCTGCTGTAGAGCCAGAGAAACCAGGTCAGCAGAGCTGCTGTAGAAGGCGAGAACCAGGTCAGCAGAACTGCTTTAGAGCCAGAGAAGCAGATCAGCAGAGCTGCTCTAGAGCCAGAGAACCAGGTCAGCAGAGCTGCTTTAGAGCCATAGAACCAGGTCAGCAGAGCTGCTCTAATGGCAGAGAACCAGGTCAGCAGAACTGCTTTACAGCCATAGAACCAGGTCAGGAGAGCTGCTCTAGAGCCAGAGAACCAGGTCAGCAGAGCTGCTTTAGAGCCATAGAACCAGGTCAGCAGAGCTGCTCTAGAGGCAGAGAACCAGGTCAGCTGAACTGCTTTAAAGCCATAGAACCAGGCCAGCAGAGCTGCTTTAGAGCCAGAAAAACAAGCCAGCAGAGCTGCTTTAAAGCCAGAGAAACAGGTCAGCAGAGCTGCTTTAGAATCAGAGAACAAGGTCAGCAGAATTGCTCTAGAGGCAGAGAACCAGGTCAGCAGAGCTGCTTTAGAGGGAGAGAACCACGTCAGCAGAGCTGATTTAGAATCAGAGAACCAGGTCAGCAGAGCTGCTCTAAAGCCAGAGAAACCAGGGGGCATATTATCAAGCACGGCGTTAATATTATCGCTGCTTTGGCGGCAGAAAATTGCCGCTACAGCGGCGATAATGGGCTTGATAATATGCAGCAGAGAATTCCAATAGAAGCCCATGTTGACACCACAACATGGTCTTCTATTGGAATTCTCAAGGGCATATTATCAAGCCCATTAACAGCTCTTTAGCAGCAGTTTTCTGCAGCTAAAGCGACGATAATTTTAACGCCGTTTCTTGATAATATGCCCCCAGGTCAGCAGAGCTGCTTTAGAGGGAGAGAACCAGGTCAGCGAAGCTGCTTTAGAGCCAGAGAACCAGGTCAGCAGAGCTGCTTTAGAGCCATAGAACCGGGTCAACAGAGCTGTTCTAGAGCCAGAGAACCAGGTTAGCAGAGCTGCTCTAGAGCCTCAGAAGCAGGTCAGCAGAGCTGCTCTAGACCCAGAGACCCAGGTCAGCAGAGCTGCTCTAGAGCCAGAGACCCAGGTCAGCCGAGCTGCTCTAGAGGCCGAGAACCAGGTCAGCAGAACTGCTTTAGAGCCATAGAACCAGGGCAGCAGAACTGCTTTAGAGACATAGAACCAGGTCAGGAGAGCTGCTCTAGAGCCAGAGAACCAGGCCAGCAGAACAGCTGCTTTAGAGCCATAGAACCAGGTCAGCAGAGCTGCTCTAGAGGCAGAGAACCAGGTCAGCAGAACTGCTTTAGAGCCTTACAACCAGGCCAGCAGAGCTGCTTTAGAGCCAGAGAACCAGGTCAGCAGAGCTGCTCTAGAGGCAGAGAACCAGGTCAGCCGAGCTGCTTTAGAGGGAGAGAACCAGGTCAGCAGAGCTGCTTTAGAGGGAGAGAACCAGGTCAGCAGAGCTGCACTAGAGCCAGAGACCCAGGTCTGCAGAGCTGCTCTGGAGGCCGAGAACCAGGTCAGCAGAGCTGCTGTAGAGCCAGAGAAACCAGGTAAGCAGAGCTGCTTTAGAGGCAGAGAACCAGGTCAGCAGAACTGCTCTTGAGGCAGAGAACCAGGTCAGCAGAGCTGCTTTAGAGGGAGAGAACCAGGTCAGCAGACCTGCTTTAGAGTCAGAGAACCAGGTCAGCAGAGCTACTCTAGAGCCATAGAACCAGGTCAGCAGAGCTGCTCTAGAGGCAGTGAACCAGGTCAGCTGAACTGCTTTAGAGCCATAGAACCAGGCCAGTAGAGCTGCTTTAGAGCCAGAGAACCAGGTCAGCAGAGCTGCTCTAGAGGCAGAGATCCAGGTCAGCAGAGCTGCTTTAGAGGGAGAGAACCAGGTCAGCAGAGCTGCTTTAGACGGAGAGAACCAGGTCAGCAGAGCTGCTTTAGAGTCAGAGAACCATGTCAGCAGAGCTGCTCTAGAGCCATAGAACCAGGTCAGCAGAGCTGCTCTAGAGGCAGTGAACCAGGTCAGCTGATCTGCTTTAGAGCCATAGAACCAGGCCAGTAGAGATGCTTTAGAGCCAGAGAACCAGGTCAGCAGAGCTGCTCTAGAGGCAGAGATCCAGGTCAGCAGAGCTGCTTTAGAGGGAGAGAACCAGGTCAGAAGAGCTGCTTTAGAGTCAGCGAATCAGGTCAGCAGCGCTGCACTAGAGCCAGAGACCCAGGTCAGCAGAGATGCTCTGGAGGCCGAGAACCAGGTCAGCAGAGCTGCTGTAGAGCCAGAGAAACCAGGTCAGCAGAGCTGCTTTAGAGGCAGAGAACCAGGTCAGCAGAACTGCTCTAGCGGCAGAGAACCAGGTCAGCAGAGCTGCTTTAGAGGGAGAGAACCAGGTCAGCAGAGCTGCTTTAGAGTCAGAGAACCAGGTCAGCAGAGCTGCTCTAGAGCCAGAGAAACCAGGGGGCATATTATCAAGCACGGCGTTAAAATTATCGACGCTTTGGCGGCAGAAAATTGCCGCTAAAACGGCGATACTGGGCTTGATAATATGACGCAGAGAATTCCATTAGAAGCCCATGTTGACACCAGAACATGGTCTTCTATTGGAATTCTCAAGGGCATATTATCAAGCCCATAATCGGCGCTTTAGCGGCAGTTTCCTGCCACTAAAGCGGCGATAATTTTAACGCCGTTTCTTGATAATATGCCCCCAGGTCAGCAGAGCTGCGTTAGAGGGAGAGAACCAGGTCAACAGAGCTGTTCTAGAGGCAGAGAACCAGGTCAGCAGAGCTGCTTTAGAGGGAGAGAACCAGGTCAGCAGAGCTGCTTTAGAGTTAGAGAACCAGGTCAGCAGAGCTTCTATAGAGCCAGAGAAACCAAGTCAGCAGAGCTGATTTAGAGGGAAAGAACCAGGTCAGCAGAACTGCTTTAGAACCAGAGAACCAGGTCAGCAGAGCTGCTCTTGAGGCAGCGAACCACGTCAGTAGAGTGGATTTAGAGGAAGAGAACCAGGTCAGCAGAGCTGCTCTAGAGCCAGAGAACCAGGTCAGCAGAGCTGCTTTTAGAGCCATTGAACCAGGTCAGCAGAGCTGCTTTGAAGCCAGTGAACCAGGTCAGCAGAGCTGCTCTAGAGCCAGAGAACCAGGTCATCAGAGCTGCTTTAGAGCCATAGAACCAGGTCAGCAGAGCTGCTTTAGAGCCAGACAAACAGGTCAGCAGAGCTGCTCTAGAGCCTAGGAACTGGGTCAACAGAGCTGCTCTAGAGTTAGAGAACCAGGTCAGAAGAGCTGCTGTAGAGCCAGAGAAACCAGGTCAATAGAGCTGCTTTATAGCGAGAGAACCAGGTCAGCAGAGCTGCTTTAGCGGAAGAGAACCAGGTCAGCAGAGCTGCTTTAGAGCCAAGGGACCAGGTCAGCAGAGCTGCTCTAGAGCCAGAGATCCAGGTCAGCAGAACTGCTTTAGAGCCATATACCTGGGTCAGCAGAGCTGCTTATGAGCCAGAGAACCCGGTCCACAGAGCAGTTGTAGAGCCAGAGAACCAGGTCAGCAGAGCTGCTCTAGTGCCTAAGAACGAGATCAGGAGAGCTGCTCTAGAGCCAGAGAACCAGGTCAGCAGAGTTGCTTTAGAGGGAGAGAACCAGGTCAGCAGAGCTGCTTTAGAGCCAGAGAACCAGGCCAGCAGAGCTGCTTTAGAGCCAGAGAACCAGGTCAGCAGAGCTGCTTTAGAGCCAGAGAACCAGGCCAACAGAGCTGCTCTAGAGCCAGAGAACCAAGTCAGCAGAGCTGCTTTAGAGCCATAGAACCAGGTCAGCAGAGCTGCTTTAGAGCCAGAGAACCAGGTCAGCAGAGCTGCTCTAGAGCCTAAGAACCAGGTCAGCAGTGCTGCTCTAGAGCCAGAGAACCAGGTCAGCAGAGCTGCTGTAGAGCCAGAGAAACCAGTTCAGTAGAGCTGCTTTAGCGGGAGAGAACCAGGTCAGCAGAGCTAATCTAGAGGGAGAGAACCAGGTCAGCAGAGCTGCTCTGGAGCCAGAGAACCATGTCAGCAGAACTGCTTTAGAGCCATAGACCTGGGTCAGCAGAGCTGCTTTAGAGCCAGAGAACCAGGTCAGCAGAGCTGTTGTAGAGCCAGAGAACCAGATCAGCAGAGCTGCTCTGTAGACTAAGAACTAGGTCAGCAGAGCTGCTCTAGAGCCAAAGAACCAGGTCAGCAGACCTGCTGTAGAGCCAGAGAAACCAGGACAGGAGAGCTGCTTTAGAGGGAGAGAACCAGGTCAGCAGAGCTGCTTTAGAGCCAGAGAACCAGGTCAGCAGAGCTGCTCTAGTTGACACTGACTAACTGACACTGACTGACTGACACTGACTGATTGACACTGACAGACACTGATTGACTGACACTGACTGACACTGATTGACTGACACTGACTGGCTGACTGACACTGATTCACTGACACTGACTGGCACTGATTCACTGACACTGACTGACTGACACTGACACTGACTGACTGACCCTGACTGACCCTGACTGACACTGACTGAGACTGACTGACACTGACTGACTACTCTCTACTACTCTACTACTCACTCTCTACTACTCTCTACTACTCTCTCTCTACTACTCACTCTCTACTACACACTCTCTACTACTCTCTACTACTCACTCTCTACTACTCACTCTCTACTACTCTCTACTATTCACTCTCTACTACTCACTCTCTACTACTCACTCTACTATTCTCTACTACTCTCTACCATTCACTCTCTACTACTCTACTACTCACTCTCTACTACTCTCTCTCTACTACCCACTCTATACTACTCTACTACTCACTCTCTACTACTCTCCACTACTCACTCTCTACTACTCTCTACTACTCACTCTCTACTACTCACTCTCTACTACTCTCTACAACTACTCTCTAATATTCACTCTCTACTACTCACTCTCTACTTCTCGCTACTACTCTCTCTCTACTACTCTCTCTCTACTGCTCACTCTCTACTACTTACTCTCTACTACTCTCTACTACTCACTCTCTACTACTCACTCTCTACTACTCTTTACTACTCACTCTCTACTACTCTCTCTCTACTACTCGCTCTCTACTACTCTCTACTATTCACTCTCTACTACTCACTCTCTACTACTCTCTACTGCTCACTCTTCACTACTCACTCTCTACTACTCGCTCTCAACTACTCTCTACTACTCACTCTCTACTACTCTACTACTCTCTCTTATTCTCTCTACTTCTCACTCTCTACCACTCTCTCTACTACTCACTCTCTACTACACACTCTCTACTACTCGCTCTCTACTACTCTCTAGTACTCACTCTACTACTCACTCTCTGCTACTCTCTACTACTCACTCTACTACTCACTCTCTACTACTCACTCTCTACTACTCCACTACTCTCTACTACTCACTCTCTACTACTCACTCTCTACTACTCACTGTCTACTACTCTACTACTCTCTCTCCACTACTCACTCTCTACTACTCACTCTCTACTACTCTCTACTACTCACTCTCTACTACTCACTCTCTACTACTCTCTACTACTCACTCTCTACTACTCTCTACTACTCACTCTACTACTCTCTACTACTCTCTACCACTCACTCTCTACTACTCTACTACTCACTCTCTACTGCTCTCTACTAATCTCTCTCTACTACTCACTCTCTTCTACTCACTCTACTACTCTCTACTACTTACTCTACTACTCACTCTCTACCATCTCTAATACTCTCCACTACTCACTCTCTACTAGTCACTCTCTACTACTCTCTACTACTCTCTCTACTTCTCACTCTCTACTACTCTCGCTACTACTACTCTCTCTACTACTACTCACTCTCTACTACACACTCTCTACTACTTGCTCTCTACTACTCGCTCTCTTCTACTCTCTACTACTCACTAAACTACTAACTCTCTACTACTCCCTACTCACTCTACTACTCACTCTCTACTACTCTCTACTACTCTCTCTCTACTACTCACTCTCTTCTACTCACTCTACTACTCTCTACTACTCACTCTCCACTACTCACTCTCTACCACTCTCTAATACTCTCCACTACTCACTCTCTACTACTCACTCTCTACTACTCTCTACTACTCACTCTACTACTCACTCTCTACTACTCTACTACTCTCTACTACTCTCTCTACTACTCACTCTCTACTACTCTCTCTACTACTACTCTCTCTACTACTACTCACTCTCTACTACACACTCTCTACTGCTTGCTCTCTACTACTCGCTCTCTTCTACTCTCTACTACTCACTCTACTACTCACTCTCTACTACTCCCTACTCACTCTACTACTCACTCTCTACTACTCTCTACTACTCACTCTCTACTACTCCACTACTCTCTACTACTCACTCCCTACAGCTCACTCTCTACTACTCTACTACTCCCTACTATTCTCTCTCTACTACTCACTCTCTACTACTCTCTACTACTCACTCTCTACTACTCTCTACTACTCACTCTACTACTCACTCTCTACTACTCACTCTCTACTACTCTCTACTACTCACTCTCTACTACTCTGTCTTTTACTCTCTACTGCTCACTCTACTACGCACTCTCTACTACTCTCTACTACTCTCTCTCTCTGCTACCCACTCTCTACTACTCACCCTCTACTACTCTCTACTACTCACTCTCTACTACTCACTCTCTACTACTCTCTACTGCTCACTCTCTACTACTCTATACTACTCACTCTACTATTCACTCTATACTACTCTCTACTACTCACTCTCTATTACCCACTCTCTACTACTCACTATCTACTACTCACTCTCTACTACTCTCTACTACTCACTCTCTGCTACTCTCTCTACTACTCTCTACTGCTCTCTACTACTCTCTACTACTCACTCTCTACTCTCTACTCTCTATTACTCATCCTCTACTCTCTTCCTCTCTCTACTGCTCTTTACCGCTCTACCTCTACTTCTCTACCTCTACCTCTACCTTTCTACCTCAACACCTCTACCTCTCTACCTCTCTCTACACGCACACATATGCACATATATATACATATGCATTTATATATATATGTGTATATATATAATACACATACATATATAAACATATATATAATCTGCATATCTCTATAAATACAAATATAAACACATGCATACATATACATATACATATATGCATGCATATGCATGTTATGCACATGAAAGTTTGAAAAATACTAATAAAAGCAAAGCTAAAAAGCCACCTAATTACAAACAGAATTGCTTTAACTTAAACGAGGGCGAGACCTATTGCATTTTCAATGCTTGTTTACTTTGGTTCCATCAAGAAGGCATTCAGATGTGTCACACATTTGCCATAAATTCTGAATGGTAGCACTCTAGTTGCTCATTAGATCACTGTAGTAAAGCTACTGCTCACCAGGGAAGTCTGCTGCTGGTATTCAAAGTGCATGTTTCTGTCTGCATGTCAGAATTTTTTAATGAAATAGAAGAGGATTTGAGAAGTCAAAATGTGCCCTAATCTTTCTTTCTGCAACACTAATCATAATTTCTATGGCAAAATGAACCCCCTAATTGTGTTCCTTTGCAAATTGAATGTTTTAAGTGTTACCACTTTATTCCAATCAAGAGGGCTTCAGGTGTGGAATACTTTTGTCATAAGTAAGACTGTTAGCGCTATAGTTGTTCTTTAGAACACTCTGGTACATTCTGTCATTGGGCTATACTTGGGCTACATCTGGGTGATATTTGTGCTACATTTGGGCTCTTTTGTCTCTGATGGCCATCTTGGGAGACTTATTTGTTATGAATTTTCCTAATTTCCTCATTTACTACAGTCTCCTCAGTAGGAATACTTTCAGTTTTTTACTGTGATTACACCAAGAAGTCATTCAGATGTGTCACACATTTGCCATAAATTCAGAATGTTAGCACTCTAGTTGCTCATTAGATCACTGCAGTACAGCTACTGCTCACCAGGGAAGTCTGCTGCTGGTATTGAAAGTGAATGTTTCTGTCTGCATGTCCGAATTTTTTAATGAAATAGAAGAGGATTTGAGAAGTCACTCAAAATGTGCCCTAATTTTTCTTTCTGCAGCACTAATAATACTTTTGATGGCAAAATGAACCTCCTCATTTTGTTCCTTTTAAAATTAAATGTTTTAAGAGTTACCACTTTATTCTAATCAAGCTGGCTTCAGGTGTGCCATACGTTTGTCATAAGTAGGAGTGTTAGTGCTCTAGTTGTTCTTTGGAACACTCTGGGAAGCTGCAGTAGAACACAAAGGAATCAACTAACAGTCTCTGCCCTTGTTGGATGTACATGTTTTACTGAGAATGTCAGACTTCATTCTCACATGACTGAGAAAGATAATGTGAATTTACAGAAAATATGCTCTCAGCTTAGCTTATAAATCACCTTCCAAACCTCTGTGAGAAAATTGTTTTCTCTTAAACATGATTCATGATATCCAAGCAGAAGGCTTCTTCACATGGTAAAATCACGTTAGAACATACCACAATTCCTTAAATGAGTATGGTACCATCAACAAATGATTTATAATGTAACTAAAGTCTTAAAACATTCTATTAACTGCAATGCTTTTTAATGTGGTGCTATCATGTATATTGGTCCCAAGGTGGCTGCCAACACTTCTTGGAAGAAGTGCTGACAGCCAATCAGATCTCACGATGAGATGTGTGCTTAGGCTCCGCCCAGATATATATGTGATTTTACTTTTGATTTTCTCAGGAACTACTGAACGGATTTAAACCATTTAAGCAAAAGGCATGACTCTGAACCAAGGTCTACCTTTCTGTCAAATTTGGTGTAATTCCGTTCGGCAGTTCAGGCTGTAGCTGCGACTAAAGGTCCCTATGGAAAATTGCATGGGGAAAACATGTTTTGGGACGCCCCTTTTTTCTCTGCCCCCGCTTGACGAATCAACCCGAGACTTTCGGAAAAGGAGCGAACCGGAGCGTGCCAGAGGTTTTAAAAATTTTGCGAAGATTTATCAACCGGTGCCAAAGTTATTCTAAATAGAATGCTGAGGATTTCCTATGGATAATAGGTCCTAACTATAACTACCTACTGGCGACCGCCAGTAGGTAATATACACATACATATATATAAATGCATATGCATATATATGAATATATGTGCATATGTGTGCGTTTAGAGAGAGGTAGAGAGAGGTAGAGAGGTAGAGCTGTAGAGGTAGAGGTGTAGAGGTAGAGGTAGAGACATAGAGGTTGAGGTGTAGAGGTAGAGAGGTAGAGGTAGAGGTAGAGAGGTAGAGGTAGAAAGTAGTAGAGAGAGAGGTAGAGAGAGGTAGAGAGTAGAGTGAGTAATAGAGAGTAGAGAGTGAGTAGTAGAGAGTAGTAGAGAGTAGTAGAGAGAGTAGTAGAGAGTGAGTAGTAGAGAGTAGTAGAGTGAGTAGTAGAGAGTGAGTAGTAGAGAGTATTAGAGAGTGAGTATTAGCGAGTGAGTAGTAGAGAGTAGTAGATAGTAATAGAGAGTGAGTAGTAGAGTGTAGTAGAGAGTGAGTAGTAAAGAGTGCGTAGTGGAGAGTAGTAGAGAGTGAGTAGTAGAGAGTAGTAGAGAGTGAGTAGCAGAGAGAGAGTATTAGAGAGTAGTAGAGAGTGAGTAGTAGAGTGAGTAGTAGAGAGTGAGTAGTAGAGAGTAGTAGAGAGTGAGTAGTAGAGAGTGAGTAGCAGAGAGTAGTAGAGTGAGTAGTAGAGTTTGTAGTAGAGTGAGTAGTAGAGAGTGAGTAGTAGAGAGTAGTAGAGAGTAGTAGAGAGTGAGTAGTAGAGAGTAGTAGAGAGTGAGTAGTAGAGAGTAGCAGAGAGAGAGTAGTAGAGAGTGAGTAGTAGAGAGTAGTAGAGAGTGAGCAGTAGATAGTGAGTAGTAGAGAGAGAGTAGTAGAGAGTGAGTAGTAGAGAGTAGTGGAGTAGTAGAGAGTGAGTAATAGAGAGCAGTAGAGTGTGAGTAGTAGAGAGTAGTAGAGAGTGAGTAGTAGAGTGAGTACTAGAGAGCAGTAGAGAGCGAGTAGTAGAGAGCAAGTAGTAGAGAGTGAGTAGTAGAGAGAGTAGTAGAGAGTGAGAAGTAGAGAGAGTAAGGGAGAGTAGTAGAGTAGTAGAGAGTGAGTAGTAGAGTGAGTAGTAGAGAGTAGTTGAGATCGAGTAGTAGAGAGTGAGTAGTGGAGAGTGAGCAGTAGAGAGTAGTAGAGAGTGAGTAGTAGAGAGTGAGTAGTAGAGAGTGAGTAGCAGAGAGTAGTATAGAGTGAGTAGTAGAGAGGGAGTAATAGAGAGAGAGTAGTAGAGAGAGAGTAGTAGAGAGAGAGAGTAGTACAGAGTAGTAGAGTGAGTAGTAGAGAGTGAGTAGTAGAGTGTGAGCAGTAGAGAGAGTAGTAGAGTGTGAGTAGTAGAGTGGTAGAGAGTGAGTGGTAGAGAGTATTAGAGAGTAGTAGAGTGAGTAGTACAGAATAGTAGCAAGTGAGTAGAGAGTGAGTAGTAGAGAGCGAATAGTAGAGAGTGAGTAGTAGAGAGTGAGTAGTAAAGTGAATAGTAGAGAGTGAGAAGTAGAGAGAGAGTAGTAGAGAGTGAGTAGTAGAGAGTAGTAGAGTGAGTACTAGAGAGTGAGTAGTAGAGAGAGAGTTGTAGAGAGAGTGTAGTAGAGAGTAGTAGAGAGTGAGTAGTAGAGAGTAGTCAATCAGTGTCAGTCAGTGTCAGTAAATCAGTGTCCGTCAGTCAGTCAGTGTCAGTCAATCAGTGTCAGTCAGTGTCAGTCAGTCAGTCAGTGTCAGTCAGTCAGTGTCAGTCAGTCTGTGTCAGCTAGAGCAGCTCTGCTGACCTGGTTCTCTCCCTCTAAAGCAGTTCTGCTGACCTGGTTCTCTCGCTCTAAAGCAGCTCTGCTGACCTGGTTCTCTGGCTCTAGAGCAGCTCTGCTGACCCGGTTCTTAGTCTCTAGAGCAGCTCTGCTGACCTGGTTCTCTGGCTCTAAAGCAGCTCTGCTGGCCCGGTTCAATGGCTCTAGAGCAGCTCTGCTGACCTGGTTCTCTTCCTCTAAATCAGCTCTACTGACCTGGTTCTATGCCTCTAGAGCATGGGGAGCTGCTAAGATGCAGCTCCCCATGTGGAAAAGCAATTTGTTTCGAATTTTGAAAGAGAGAGCAGGTTTTCCTGCTCTCTCTTTCAAAATTTAAACCAAGTTTGCTATGGCGCGGATACCGCCCTGCCATAGCAAACTACAGTGTCCCGGGGTGGGCACCCCAGGACACTGCAGGACCCTGGGTGGTGGCTTTCCCCAGCGCCATGACAAGGCTCCAGGAGGGGGGCTGCACGGCCCCCTCCCACAATCTACAAAGACCCAGGAGGTGGTGGTCCCCGGGGCGTGTGGGGGGGCCGTGAACCCCCCATCAATTTTTTCTTAAAGCCCAGAGGATGGCGGTCCCTGGAGCTTGGGTGGGCCTTTGAGCCCCCACCCATATATTAATAAGCCCCGGGGGTGGCGGTCTCCGGGGCTGGGAGGGCTGTGAGCCCCCCATCATATTTATAAAAAGCCCCAGGGGGTGGCGGTCCCTGGGGCTTGGGGGCCTTTAAGCCCCCCCCCATCCATTACTTTTCGAAGCCCCGCGCTTTTTTTTTTTTTTTTATCGGCAGGATCTCCGCACCCTGCGTGGATTTTGCAGATTAAAAAAAAAATAATAATAATGTTTTGGGCCATGGGGGTCCTTGTGGGACCCCCTAAGCAGGCCTAGAGGTTCAGGGTGTTTTTACCCTGCCCCCTTTTTGAGTTTTTCGCAGTTTTTTTCTGCTTTCTTGTGCCTCGGTTCTACCAAGGCACAAGGTGGCTGCCAACACTTCCTGGTTTGGAGTGTTGACAGCTAATTAGCATACAGTTTGTCATCGGGAGGGTGCGTGGATCCTGCGCGGTCATAGATATATATATGATTTTACTTTTGATTTTCTCAGCAACTACTGAACGGATTTACACCATTTAACTAGAAGTCACGACTCAAGGGCTACCTTTTTGCCAACTTTGGTGTAATTCCGTTCAGCAGTTCGGACTGTAACTGCGACTAAAGGTTCCTGTGGAAAACACGTTTTGGGACCCCCATTTTTTCTCAGCCCCCACTTGACGAATCACCCCAAGGCTTTAAGGATATTAGCGGACCGGAGCGACCCACCAGTTTTGAAAATTTCGCTAAGATTCGTCAACCGGCGCCACAGTTATTGGGAATAGAATGTTGCGAATTTCCTATGGAATATAGGTCCTAACTATAACTACCTACTGGTGACCGCAAGTAGGTAATATATATATATATATATATATATATATATATATTCACTGAAAAAACCATGGGTTTCACACACGTTATAGTTAGGAATTAGCATTTAAAAAACCTTAGAAATTCAATGAAAAAACCAAAGGTTTCACACATGTTATAGTTAGCTGGACATTTCACTCGTAAAAAACCAATGAAATTCCCCCGTTATAGTTAGTTCAGCTAACTATAACTCGCGCGCCCGCAATGCACTACTGATGACGTCACATATTACATGACTGATTAAGTGTATCTTTTTGAATACATGGCTTAGTGAGTAATGTTTAAATGTGTAAATACCTGTATCAGTCTCTCACTTTGTATATAAGTGGCTGCATGGGTTGGTGAGTAGCTACATGAGTGTCTATATAGGTTAATAGTTGTTTTTTTGAGTATCAGTATGAGTGTCTGAGTGTCTTCATGGTGCGGTGGGGGGTATTACGTAGTGCATAGATGCATGAATGAGTGACTCACTGTTTGTATGTGTTGAAGACAGCATGTGTGCAGGACTGTATGGGTGGATGAGTGTGTGCATGGGTGTGTTAGTGAGTGAATGACTGTCTCAATAGTGTCTTCATAAGTAACTACATATGTTTTAAACTAGTATATGTGACTATTGTTGTTTATAAGTGAGTATATGTGAGAGTGAGAGATTGGAAGAGTTCCTGTATGAATAAGTATGTGTTTCTATAAGTGATTGTTAAAAAGACTAAGTATGTGTAAGTTTCTGTAAAAGTAAGTGTGCTGGTGTGTGTATAACTGTATATGCAAGTACATGGATGTTTGATTCTTTATTAGCATGAGTGACTATGTGTGTGAGTAACTCTATGGATGAGTGGGATTGTGTTACAGGATGTTTAGGTGTATGAGTACATATGATGTGTGAGTACATGTATGAGTGACTGTATAGGATTGTTGGTGGATGAGTGGATGTGTATGTGGATCTTAGAATTACTGAATAGGTTGTTGTAACTGTTATTGGTATGTCCATTGTTTTGAACATTTTAGTGTCTATTTTTGAATGTTTGTATCAAAGGTTATATTAGGGTGAGAGGAGGTCTACCACTCTGTCACAAGGATAATGTCATCAGTGATGTCATTTGAGATGTCATCAGTGATGTCATGAGTGATGTCACTGACCATGTCATGAGTGATGTAATATGTGACGTCATCAGTAGTGCATTGCGGGCGCGCGAGTTATAGTTAGCTGAACTAACTATAACAGGGGAATTTCATTGGTTTTTTACGAGTGAAATGTCCAGCTAACTATAACATGTGTGAAACCTTTGGTTTTTTCATTGAATTTCTAAGGTTTTTTAAATGCTAATTCCTAACTATAACGTGTGTGAAACCCATGGTTTTTTCAGTGAATTTCAAAGGTTTTTTAAATGCTAATTCCTAACTATAACTTGTGTGAAACCCATGGTTTTTTCAGTGAATTTGCAAGGTTTTTTAAATGCTAATTTTTTTTTTTTTTTCTTCTATTTTTTTTTACATATTTTTATTTTAATTTTCTATCCTTTTTTAAAGACTATGGTTAAATTTTTAAAATTCTATAATATGTTTTTTTCAATATATTTTATAAAATAAACAGGTAAAATTTATTAGCAATACATTTTTTAAATTTTTTTTTTAGTACGCGTACCGTAAGCTTACGGTAAGCGTACGGTTTACGCAATGTCCGTAATTTATCTACGCTGTTTGCGTATAGTTACGCAATTTGCGTAGCCGCGCGTACTCCGCGTGGGTCGCGTACGCGTGTACGCTACACGTGCACGTTACGCGGAAGTGTCGGGGAGTGACTGTTATGCGCATGCGCGCAAGCGCGTGTCTTTTTTACGTGCATGCGTACTTTTGCCGTAAGCGTACGGTAGGTCATGTGATCATGAAACACAACTTTTGATTGGTTGAAACTACTTTCAGTTCTAGAACTCTCCTACACCCATTCCCCTCATTTCTGCTTGTGATCCCTTAGGAGAAGGAGCTGGGTTGTCTTTGTGATACGATGGCAGAACAGCAGAGCTCTTCTGAGAGTGAGGCTAGCAGCACTACCTTGAGGCAGAGAGCGAGGAAACAAAAGACCTCTTCCGTATGGGATTATTTTACTTTTCCAGAAGGCCAGCAAAAGGTAAATGCACCCTTAGTGACTTGCAAGCTGTGTAAGCGTGTACTTTCAAGAGGTAATCCTGACAGGAAGTATTCCTTTGGGAATCACACCATGGTGAGACACCTTAAGGATGTACACAGAAGGACACATGCTCGACTTACTGAAGGTAACCCTTCAGTAAATCAACCAAGCACATCCACAGCAGCTCAGCCTGGACCATCATCTGCAGAGCCGGGTCCTTCTTCTGCAGGTCAGGTGAGCCCTTCATCTGTGGGAGGAGCATCTCCTTTTTCTGGTCCTCTGGAAATTAACCCTCGGTTTGCGAGGGTTGAAGTACGGTGCGCCCATTGTCACGATCTAATTACTTATAGGGAGACCAGTGTTTCCCTAGTGAACAGTAAAATAGATCAGCACACTTGTCGTACCGTCTAATATTCCCAATCTTTCTTTCCTCTGTCCCTGCATGAACACAACGGCTCTTTTAAGAGCCAACCTTACCTTTCATCTATTTTTTATATAATTTTTTTTAAACTTTTTTTTTTTTTTTACCGTACGCGTACGGTACGCGTAATTTTTTTTTTTTTTTTTAAAAACACTAAAAATCAATTATCACATTACAAGGTCCTTGAGAGACAACAATTAAAAACTGCAAATGTGATTGTAGAGAAGTGGAAAAAAGGGACCATGACATTATTGACTTACCATACCCACTCAAAAAAAGATTTATTCATTTAATTTATTTTTAATTGCTTTTAAAATGGTTATAGTTTTCAAAAATTTTCTATCTCAATCTGAAAAAAAAGAAAAAAGTATTAATATTTAATAAAACATTTAATAATACAGTACACATATTTACATATTTTTCAAAAAATATTTTTGCCTTTTTTTTGCTGTTTTCAGAAAATATTGCATTTCACTATAAATTGTGAAAGCAATTGCATTCATCATTTAACAGCAGGCAAAAAAAAATTAACAATCTCAAAGATTGTTTTTAAAAAAGCCCAGAATCTCTTTTTTCATAAACATAACTTTAAAGAAATGCATAATATTCTAAAAAAATATCATCTAATATCTATACTTATTTCTTTAAAATACCATCTGATATTTTTGTTTCAGAAGTATAATCACAATAATATATGTCAAATAACTCCACAATACATCTGGTTCCATTTCCTTTAGGCCAAAGAGTAATTTTAAAATTATTTTTTTGTTTAATTTCCAATGGTAATCCAATAAAAAACAAAAGTTTAAATTGTACAGATGTCACCGTTTCTCTGTAACATTTTGGTTTCCGAAAGATTAATTAATAATTAAATAAGTCCACAATAGAATTGTTTACTTTTCCGCATGGCCAAATAGTAATTTTAAAAATCTTTTTTGAAAAAATTTCCAATGGCAATCCAATAACATTCCAAAATTTAAATTGTGCAGATGTTACCGATTTTTTCTAAATTTTTGGTTTTCCAAAGTTTCCTTAAAAAATGGAAAAATTCCACATTACAATTGGTTACCTTTCCATTAGGCCAAATGATAATTTGTTAAATCTTTTTATTTGTAAATTCCAAATCGTAATCCAATAAAATGGTAAAATTGTTTTCTCCAGATGTTGTCAAATCTCTCTAAAATTTAGGTTTCAGGAAGATTAGATAGGAATTTGCTAAATCAAAAGGCAAACGTTGCTTAAAAATCAATTGGGATTCATTACACAGTGTCCAGCCTTTTTCACATTTAAGATAAACTGTGTAATGACCAGAAGTTATAGTAGGTCCATCATGGAAAATTATTGCAACTGTTACAAAAGTTTTTCCTGAAATTGATAATTGCTGTCCTGTAAATTTCTTTTTTAAAGTATCCAATTTTGAACCATCAGCTCTACATCGTTGCATCATTAAAATTACATACTGTCTGTATTCCTTTAAAATTAATGTTGAAAACATGTCAGATTTACACTCACTGCATTGCATGCTATGATTAGCATCTTTAACTAATTTAGCAAAAGTGACTGTTTTACTCTCTGGCAATGTTAAATAAATAAACCTTTCAGAATCAACATTAGAGCCACATATATTATAACAGTTTTCACAACTATGTTCCCATTTATAAGAGAGACCAAATAAATTTTCAATGTTAACCCCTTCTTCTTCCAGTACCTGAAGAAAATAAATCAAGAATTCCTGTGCGTCTTGCTGTACATTTTGAGAAAACTGTGTTCGTCCTGAACATACATCTAAAACTTTTCTAATTTCAGTAGCACTTTCTATTTGAGTTTTATCATTATCAGCTTTTCAAAAAGGAGACTCAGCACAGTACAGAATCTTTTTCCCTGATTTACTATTATCTGCTCTTGCAAACTTTCCAGATAAAATGCAACATTCAGCACTACATTAGCATAGCAGTTGACACCAGAGCTATTTTCAAAATAACATCCTACAACCTGTTCTTCATTTTCCTTATTCTTTTTGCTTGCAATTACATCACTCCTCTTTTTTTTCCTCCTCTCTACATCTTCATTACAGATATTCTCATTTCTCCTTTTACGAGAAACTACACGTTTCTCCAACACAGGATACTGACCTAAATGAGGAGCATAGCTTCTTCTTAATCTATTATACTCCTTTACACAGTTTGTATCAGCACTAACTTTTGAATCATCAAAGTCTATCATGAATAAACCTGATAATGTTTTCACTCGTGACAAAGCAACATATGCCATACCTTCTTTGAACACAGTTGAACCAATGTTCACAAATGCACAATCTACAGTCAATCCTTGAGACTTGTGAATAGTTACAGCATATGCTAGAGAAAACGGAAACTGCTTCCTACGTACATATAAGACTTTCACAAGCATGAAACGAACTGTACAACGACAAATATCTTTAACTTCTTCTATCTGATCAAATTTTATTTTTAAACATTCAATTCCATCTCTTTTCTGATAATTAATAAAACCCACAACTCTTCTCATAGCTCCATTAACTAAACCTTTTTCAACATCCAAATTTCTCCTTAAAAATACTCTACAGTTTATGCAAACATATAGATTTTTTTCTAATCCAGCTGTTTTGGAAATCTTCTTCTCTAGTGAATCCAATTTATTTTTCAGTGTGCCTGTTAATGTGACAGTAATTCTTCCATCCTCAATTTTGTCCACTGCTTCCAATTTCCTGATATCTTCCTTTTCCAATTTCAAAAGCTCCTCATTGAATATTGAGCATTCACGTAGAGTTGGCATTAAGCAGATGACACTTTTGTTTTCTGCAATGTTCTTGTATATCTTCTCTGCAACTATTTCTTCCTTTGGAAATAAATTATGTAGCAGCCGAGTCTGTAATGCTTTTTTGCCAGCTTCTGTGAGTAGTCCAATCCTGATATCTTTCAGAATACTTCCATATTCTTCATCGTTTGCTTGCCTCATATTAGTTGTAAGTTCCTTGTACTCAAAGAAGGACCAAATATTTGTATTACCGATGCTTCCCAATGACTTCTTCGTGTCTTCATGTGTCACAGTATTAAACACTGGTTGTCCTTTAACTGGAGTAAGTTGCAAAATATCTCCAAAAACTATGACGTGTTTTCCTCCAAATAACACGTCATAGTCTGACTTCAGAATTTGCTGCATTCTTAAATGCGCAAAGGCAAGCATTAAGTTCGATACCATGCTCACCTCATCAATAATGAGAACTTGCATCTTCTTCAATACTCTTGAAACTTCCAAGCATGCTTCTCCAGTTAGCTTGTTGTATTGTATTTTGTTCTCATGCTCCACTGGTAACATTAGCAAACGATGTAAAGTGATTCCTTTTATGTTATATGCTGCTAACCCAGTTGGAGCAGTAACCACACAAGACAAAGTAGAATCCGTTTTTTGCTGTAGGTAGCTTCTGATGACTTTTAAAAGGAAACTTTTTCCAGTTCCAGCTTGTCCGCTTACATACATCCTGATTGGATGAAATGATGTGCATGAGCACTCTTTTTTTTCATGTAGAAATCCGTGATCAATTTTGTTTCTGATCTCTTCATAAATTTGTTGCTGCTCTTGATTCAGTTGTCTTTCCAAATTTTGTAAGTCTATAAATTCTTCTTGAGCTTGATTCATAGCTGTTTCCACTTCATTCATGGCTATTGATGCTTCATTTTCAACGATTGGTTGTCCTAGGGGATCTTGACTGAGTGTTCCTGAACTTTGGCTGTCCTGAGAACTGTCTCTAGCTATTTCTGCTGCAATTGTAGTTTCCTGTTCAATTTCTTCATTTAACATTTGCAGATAAGTTGTGAATGTTCTGCATTGTATGCTGTCTTTGCAAGCATTAAATGAATCTTCATAGCTTTGAAATTCTCCCAGTAGTTCATCCTCTGTACGCCATGGTTTAAACAGCTGTAAAAGAGCCAAGTAGTAAAATTACTTTTTGTCAGTAGTGTCGCAACTCAGCTTCCGGTGATTTATCAAACTTCCTTTTGTTTGCTTCACCAAACATCCTTCCTCACCAATGACTTTATATTTTCCATTGTAGATGTCTTCTGCGGCTTTCCGTGAATAAATGTAGTTCTGCAGCACTTCATAGAGACACATGTTCTCCAGATGATGACTTCTCTTTGGGTAATATGTATCCAACATGTTTGATTTCAAAATATCTGTACTTTCTGGGTCATTCTCGGCCAAATATTCAATTTCTCCAACAGATTTCAGTACCCGATTTCTCATTGCTGCAAGGCCTAAACTTGCCCAAATTATTCTTCTTGATTTCGAGTAGAGACTTGCAGAAGATAACCTATCTGAACATTCGTAGGATCCAATTTCTCGATGCGATAACATCTTCAAACTGAAACTGTACAGCTTCTTACTGACAGTTTTCTCGTGAGAAATCTCTTCCCACATTTCCTTCAATTCTGTTTTTTCTGATTTCGTAATGTAAGACGTTACATATCGAGCAACAGCAATGGAATTGTCAGCTACATACTGTATATCCATGTTAGCGTTCCACATGGATAAAATCACTGGGTTGTAGTCATTTATATTTTTTGATTCTTCTTTTCTTTTAAGGTTGTAGGTATTCTTAGGTGATTTTCTTGTGATAGTATGTCTCACAGCTGACATAAAACTGTTAACTCTTCCATTTGAAAGAACAGGTCTAGGAAATCCAAATCGACATTTAGTGTAGTATTTATCTTTGCTCTTGTATTTCCGTCGACAGTATTTTCCACACCGATGACTTTGGAAACGTAAAACTTGCTCCTTTAACTTTTTCTCTTCTGTGCTTTCTGGTATAGCACATGTTGCATATTCTTCAGTGTAAGATAACACTGCTTCATCAGTATCTGTTCCAAACTTTGGGGCATCCTTGATCCACAACAGCATATGAATATGAGGAGCACCTCTTGCCTGGTACTCTTTTCTCCAAAAGAAATCCACTACTTCTCCTAGAGGTGGATTTTTTTTATTGCAGATGAAGGACATCATAGCCTCAAATCTATGATTGAAATATCTGCAAACATTAACCGGATCCAATGAGCACAGTTCTCCTGCTGTCTTGTATTCGATGTTTTTAATGTTTGAATTTGCCTCTCGTAGAAAATCCAGTAAATCATCCCAAGTGTACTCGGCACAGCTTAGGGTAAGGAACCATGTTGGAGTTCCTAAATTCCGTAACATGCATTTTAATTCACCATGGCGTTGGTACCAATATTCATTTGTCCCACGCTGACAAGCCATCAGATTGATCAGTTGTGTTTCCAAATGATCATCTCGGTGCTGCACTTTCTCCATAAAATCCTTAGCAGACACATTTTGTAAATGTACTCCACTTTTTAAAATGTGATTTACTGCATAAGAGAGTGCAGACAAGTCGCTTTCAAATAAAAGATGGAACAAATAAGGAATACTTTGTCGAAATCTGGGATCTTCAGCATATAGTCTTGTAGTCCGATACTCAGAAGCTGGAATCTGTTCCGGACGTTCATCGTATCGTCCTCCTTTTCCTTTAGGAAACAGCTGGGGAAAACATCGAGCTTCCAAGCTCTCCTCCCATACACTCACGGGAGTTCCTTTTGCTTTCTTCATCTGAAATAGATCAATATTGTCTCCCATAACTTCTTTTGAATGAAGAGGATGTATGCTAAAATGTTCATAAATTTCTTCTTCCTTTGACTTGTCCACTTTTTCAATTTGTCCAGTTGGTGTTTCTGTGTCTTCTTGTAAATCTTCTTCTTCTTCTTCTTCTCCTATATAAATTGATTCATACCATTTGTTATTCCTTTTCAAATACAAATTTGCTCTTTGTACTTTCCGTTCATCTACCAGCTCCTGCCAAATCTTCTTATTCTTTGTAGGTACACCATTAACCAGAATAATTAATGGTTCAGTTTCCAAAGTATCCGCATCAATAGTTTCCATATTTTTTTTCAAATCCAAGGGCAAATACACCACTCTACCTTTTAAACCTCTCAGTAAATCTGAAGGAGGTAATTTACCAGTTTTGGGCTCCATAAGTACTATGGTCTGGAACGGATGAACACATTGAATGAGTATAGACTCATATGTATTTAATTCAGAAAGTTCAGCAGGAATAGCATCCAATTCTAAATTATTATGTACAGCTCTGGTCGGCATTCTATTTTCCTCTAACTTGTTGTAACAGTATTTACAAATACGCTGAACTTCACCCAATTCAAAACAATTTTTAAGAAATATATAGGTGGCAAAATCCTTCCACTTATAATTATCTTCATTTTCACTCTTTCTGTACAGATCAACATACCTGGTTTGTTTTCTATAATGAGTTCTGCGGCAACAAATACAAGTAATATTTGGTCTTTCATTAGAGATTATTGCAAATTTTGTTATGTGATCATTAAATGTCTTACTTACAGAGGGTTCTACATTTTCTTCCACTTCTTCCTCATTTACTGTGTCCTTCTCTGCACTGTTTTGTTCAGGACCAAAGTAACAAAACTGAATTTCATCAACAACCTTCTCTACATCTGATACCGTTCCACGGAACAGAGCCCTATTCAATTCATCTAACTTTATTGCTGGACTTTTAGCAAAATACAACCGTCTCACAAACTTTCTCATTTCAGTATGATGAACAGCCAGCATCCTAAAATGATGGAAAACACTATTACTCACTTTTCTAGATAGACAAGCCAGAGAATGACCCTGCAAACCAGTATTCTCTCTCACTCTGCAATGCATGGATCTAGACTTTGAAGCACCTTAATCTTCTGTTTCACACTTTTTTTGCTATATTCTCTTAGAAACTCACGAAATTTATCAATAGATTCCTGACGCACAGTGCAAATACTACTACAATTCCAAGTGTACACTGGGGCTTTAGGACGTCTCCCCATAGCCTCATCCGCCATCACTTGTACCTCATCTCTTGGAACCATTATCTCCTTCTCCATTATGCAACCATTTTTCACTTCATAAGCACGACCTCTGGTGTCAACTGCATGCAGCAAACTATTACTTTGAAAATAACTCTCTTCATTAAAAAAAGGTTCACTACTTGAACTATGCATCCATTTTCCTAAAAACACTTTACAAAAGTTTGTTCTGTTCACTACTCTTTTCCTTTTGCTATGTGATTTCAGTACATTAACCATTTTGTCTAATGTACGCATCCTATTCAAAATTAAAATGAATAGTTTCCTTTTTAATTCTAATGCCTTTGCTGCAATGGCTTCACATCCTTTATCAAATTGGACATAACTCTCCTCTGAAACATTTTTCTACGTATCTCTTTAAACACTGTTTTTCTGTTTAAGTTTATCTTTTTAGTTGCAGAAGGTATATTTGCATTAACTAAATTCTCAATTTTTTCCTGTCCTTTTCGATTGAAATCATTCTTTCCAGTACAGACATTTTGTACATTTTTACTTTTTTTGAATATGTTCCTTAGAAAATCTTTTGTTTGCTTACCAGAAGATTTTTTCTTTTTCCCAACATGAGCATCTCCAACTAACTTAGGTCCTCCAGTTGTCTTCAAATATAGGTTTTTTTTCTGCTCTTTTTTTACTCTGGATTTTGTAGGCATCTTAAATTTTGTTCACTGCTCTTCAGCAATACCTGAAAAAAACTAAAAAAAAAATCCTTTATTTTATTTAAATATATTACTACATTTGTTTTCACATTAGTCACAAAACGAAATTTCTTTGCCAATTTGAAAGCACACTTACTGCTCTTTTTTTTGGCAAGTGATAAACACTTTTACAGACTGACACATTATGAATCCACTTTTCAGATTTGTTACAAAGCACATGTCCAAACTGCTTTTTCAGACCAGCATCATTTGTAACCTGGGTGTCTGCCTACACTCCAGCAAGGGCAACCAGCCTTAGTGATGCTGAATGTATTTGCATTACTGACTGAAACCTCAAACCCCACTCGCTTGTGAATACTGTGCATGATTCCACATGGTAAGCAGCTACCTGTGTGCTAAGAGTCAGCTTCTGCACCAAAAAAAGGCTCCCCCTTTCCATCTAATGCAACTGTGAAATCACCAGAGCAATACGCAATAAATCTCTGCCTGTAATTCCTATTTGGACACAGAGTCATGTTTTCACATTAGTCACAAAACCAAATTTCTTTGCCAATTTGAAAGCACACTTACTGCTCTTTTTTTTGGCAAGTAATAAACACTTTTACAGACTGACACATTATGAATCCACTTTTCAGATTTTTTACAAAGCACATGTCCAAACTGCTTTTTCAGACCAGCATCATTTGTAACCTGGGTGTCTGCCTACACTCCAGCAAGGGCAACCAGCCTTAGTGATGCTGAATGTATTTGCATTACTGACTGAAACCTCAAACCCCACTCGCTTGTGAATACTGTGCATGATTCCACATGGTAAGCAGCTACCTGTGTGCTAAGAGTCAGCTTCTGCACCAAAAAAAGGCTCCCCCTTTCCTTCTAATGCAACTGTGAAATCGCCAGAGCAATACGCAATAAATCTCTGCCTGTAATTCCTATTTGCACACAGAGTCATGTGTTCACATTAGTCACAAAACGAAATTTCTTTGCCAATTTGAAAGCACACTTACTGCTCTTTTTTTTGGCAAGTAATAAACACTTTTACAGACTGACACATTATGAATCCACTTTTCAGATTTTTTACAAAGCACATATCCAAACTGCTTTTTCAGACCAGCATCATTTGTAACCTGGGTGTCTGCCTACACTCCAGCAAGGGCAACCAGCCTTAGTGATGCTAAATGTATTTGCATTACTGACTGAAACCTCAAACCCCACTCGCTTGTGAATACTGTGCATGATTCCACATGGTAAGCAGCTACCTGTGTGCTAAGAGTCAGCTTCTGCACCAAAAAAAGGCTCCCCCTTTCCATCTAATGCAACTGTGAAATCACCAGAGCAATACGCAATAAATCTCTGCCTGTAATTCCTATTTGCACACAGAGTCATGTTTTCACATTAGTCACAAAACGAAATTTCTTTGCCAATTTGAAAGCACACTTACTGCTCTTTTTTTTGGCAAGTGATAAACACTTTTACAGACTGACACATTATGAATCCACTTTTCAGATTTTTTACAAAGCACATGTCCAAACTGCTTTTTCAGA
Organism: Triturus cristatus; assembly: GCF_964204655.1. Lineage (NCBI taxonomy): Eukaryota > Metazoa > Chordata > Amphibia > Caudata > Salamandridae > Triturus > Triturus cristatus. The sequence goes on from NC_140585.1 coordinate 166,254,389, forward strand.
CCAGCATCATTTGTAACCTGGGTGTCTGCCTACACTCCAGCAAGGGCAACCAGCCTTAGTGATGCTGAATGTATTTGCATTACTGACTGAAACCTCAAACCCCACTCGCTTGTGAATACTGTGCATGATTCCACATGGTAAGCAGCTACCTGTGTGCTAAGAGTCAGCTTCTGCACCAAAAAAAGGCTCCCCCTTTCCATCTAATGCAACTGTGAAATCACCAGAGCAATACGCAATAAATCTCTGCCTGTAATTCCTATTTGCACACAGAGTCATGTTTTCACATTAGTCACAAAACGAAATTTCTTTGCCAATTTGAAAGCACACTTACTGCTCTTTTTTTTGGCAAGTAATAAACACTTTTACAGACTGACACATTATGAATCCACTTTTCAGATTTTTTACAAAGCACATATCCAAACTGCTTTTTCAGACCAGCATCATTTGTAACCTGGGTGTCTGCCTACACTCCAGCAAGGGCAACCAGCCTTAGTGATGCTAAATGTATTTGCATTACTGACTGAAACCTCAAACCCCACTCGCTTGTGAATACTGTGCATGATTCCACATGGTAAGCAGCTACCTGTGTGCTAAGAGTCAGCTTCTGCACCAAAAAAAGGCTCCCCCTTTCCATCTAATGCAACTGTGAAATCACCAGAGCAATACGCAATAAATCTCTGCCTGTAATTCCTATTTGCACACAGAGTCATGTTTTCACATTAGTCACAAAACGAAATTTCTTTGCCAATTTGAAAGCACACTTACTGCTCTTTTTTTTGGCAAGTGATAAACACTTTTACAGACTGACACATTATGAATCCACTTTTCAGATTTTTTACAAAGCACATGTCCAAACTGCTTTTTCAGACCAGCATCATTTGTAACCTGGGTGTCTGCCTACACTCCAGCAAGGGCAACCAGCCTTAGTGATGCTGAATGTATTTGCATTACTGACTGAAACCTCAAACCCCACTCGCTTGTGAATACTGTGCATGATTCCACATGGTAAGCAGCTACCTGTGTGCTAAGAGTCAGCTTCTGCACCAAAAAAAGGCTCCCCCTTTCCATCTAATGCAACTGTGAAATCACCAGAGCAATACGCAATAAATCTCTGCCTGTAATTCCTATTTGCACACAGAGTCATGTTTTCACATTAGTCACAAAACGAAATTTCTTTGCCAATTTGAAAGCACACTTACTGCTCTTTTTTTTGGCAAGTGATAAACACTTTTACAGACTGACACATTATGAATCCACTTTTCAGATTTTTTACAAAGCACATGTCCAAACTGCTTTTTCAGACCAGCATCATTTGTAACCTGGGTGTCTGCCTACACTCCAGCAAGGGCAACCAGCCTTAGTGATGCTGAATGTATTTGCATTACTGACTGAAACCTCAAACCCCACTCGCTTGTGAATACTGTGCATGATTCCACATGGTAAGCAGCTACCTGTGTGCTAAGAGTCAGCTTCTGCACCAAAAAAAGGCTCCCCCTTTCCATCTAATGCAACTGTGAAATCACCAGAGCAATACGCAATAAATCTCTGCCTGTAATTCCTATTTGGACACAGAGTCATGTTTTCACATTAGTCACAAAACCAAATTTCTTTGCCAATTTGAAAGCACACTTACTGCTCTTTTTTTGGCAAGTAATAAACACTTTTACAGACTGACACATTATGAATCCACTTTTCAGATTTTTTACAAAGCACATGTCCAAACTGCTTTTTCAGACCAGCATCATTTGTAACCTGGGTGTCTGCCTACACTCCAGCAAGGGCAACCAGCCTTAGTGATGCTGAATGTATTTGCATTACTGACTGAAACCTCAAACCCCACTCGCTTGTGAATACTGTGCATGATTCCACATGGTAAGCAGCTACCTGTGTGCTAAGAGTCAGCTTCTGCACCAAAAAAAGGCTCCGCCTTTCCTTCTAATGCAACTGTGAAATCGCCAGAGCAATACGCAATAAATCTCTGCCTGTAATTCCTATTTGCACACAGAGTCATGTGTTCACATTAGTCACAAAACGAAATTTCTTTGCCAATTTGAAAGCACACTTACTGCTCTTTTTTTTGGCAAGTAATAAACACTTTTACAGACTGACACATTATGAATCCACTTTTCAGATTTTTTACAAAGCACATATCCAAACTGCTTTTTCAGACCAGCATCATTTGTAACCTGGGTGTCTGCCTACACTCCAGCAAGGGCAACCAGCCTTAGTGATGCTAAATGTATTTGCATTACTGACTGAAACCTCAAACCCCACTCGCTTGTGAATACTGTGCATGATTCCACATGGTAAGCAGCTACCTGTGTGCTAAGAGTCAGCTTCTGCACCAAAAAAAGGCTCCCCCTTTCCATCTAATGCAACTGTGAAATCACCAGAGCAATACGCAATAAATCTCTGCCTGTAATTCCTATTTGCACACAGAGTCATGTTTTCACATTAGTCACAAAACGAAATTTCTTTGCCAATTTGAAAGCACACTTACTGCTCTTTTTTTTGGCAAGTGATAAACACTTTTACAGACTGACACATTATGAATCCACTTTTCAGATTTTTTACAAAGCACATGTCCAAACTGCTTTTTCAGACCAGCATCATTTGTAACCTGGGTGTCTGCCTACACTCCAGCAAGGGCAACCAGCCTTAGTGATGCTGAATGTATTTGCATTACTGACTGAAACCTCAAACCCCACTCGCTTGTGAATACTGTGCATGATTCCACATGGTAAGCAGCTACCTGTGTGCTAAGAGTCAGCTTCTGCACCAAAAAAAGGCTCCCCCTTTCCATCTAATGCAACTGTGAAATCACCAGAGCAATACGCAATAAATCTCTGCCTGTAATTCCTATTTGCACACAGAGTCATGTTTTCACATTAGTCACAAAACGAAATTTCTTTGCCAATTTGAAAGCACACTTACTGCTCTTTTTTTTGGCAAGTGATAAACACTTTTACAGACTGACACATTATGAATCCACTTTTCAGATTTTTTACAAAGCACATGTCCAAACTGCTTTTTCAGACCAGCATCATTTGTAACCTGGGTGTCTGCCTACACTCCAGCAAGGGCAACCAGCCTTAGTGATGCTGAATGTATTTGCATTACTGACTGAAACCTCAAACCCCACTCGCTTGTGAATACTGTGCATGATTCCACATGGTAAGCAGCTACCTGTGTGCTAAGAGTCAGCTTCTGCACCAAAAAAAGGCTCCCCCTTTCCATCTAATGCAACTGTGAAATCACCAGAGCAATACGCAATAAATCTCTGCCTGTAATTCCTATTTGCACACAGAGTCATGTTTTCACATTAGTCACAAAACGAAATTTCTTTGCCAATTTGAAAGCACACTTACTGCTCTTTTTTTTGGCAAGTAATAAACACTTTTACAGACTGACACATTATGAATCCACTTTTCAGATTTTTTACAAAGCACATGTCCAAACTGCTTTTTCAGACCAGCATCATTTGTAACCTGGGTGTCTGCCTACACTCCAGCAAGGGCAACCAGCCTTAGTGATGCTGAATGTATTTGCATTACTGACTGAAACCTCAAACCCCACTCGCTTGTGAATACTGTGCATGATTCCACATGGTAAGCAGCTACCTGTGTGCTAAGAGTCAGCTTCTGCACCAAAAAAAGGCTCCCCCTTTCCTTCTAATGCAACTGTGAAATCACCAGAGCAATACGCAATAAATCTCTGCCTGTAATTCCTATTTGCACACAGAGTCATGTTTTCACATTAGTCACAAAACGAAATTTCTTTGCCAATTTGAAAGCACACTTACTGCTCTTTTTTTTGGCAAGTAATAAACACTTTTACAGACTGACACATTATGAATCCACTTTTCAGATTTTTTACAAAGCACATGTCCAAACTGCTTTTTCAGACCAGCATCATTTGTAACCTGGGTGTCTGCCTACACTCCAGCAAGGGCAACCAGCCTTAGTGATGCTGAATGTATTTGCATTACTGACTGAAACCTCAAACCCCACTCGCTTGTGAATACTGTGCATGATTCCACATGGTAAGCAGCTACCTGTGTGCTAAGAGTCTGCTTCTGCACCAAAAAATGTCTCCCCCTTTCCATCTAATGCAACTGTGAAATCACCAGAGCAATACGCAATAAATCTCTGCCTGTAATTCCTATTTGCACACAGAGTCATGTTTTCACATTAGTCACAAAACGAAATTTCTTTGCCAATTTGAAAGCACACTTACTGCTCTTTTTTTTGGCAAGTAATAAACACTTTTACAGACTGACACATTATGAATCCACTTTTCAGATTTTTTACAAAGCACATGTCCAAACTGCTTTTTCAGACCAGCATCATTTGTAACCTGGGTGTCTGCCTACACTCCAGCAAGGGCAACCAGCCTTAGTGATGCTGAATGTATTTGCATTACTGAGTCCAACCTCAAACCCTTAAACTATTCTTTTATTATACCAGTACACCTTAATTTATTGTGAAAACATAGTCCATATTATTTTACATGTTCCTCACATTTAAATTTCTCCCAAAACAGAAAATAATAAACACAACTTCAACAAAAAGAATTGCATTTCTATTATTCATTTCTTAATTTACCATATACATCCCCTCTCAGACTCTAAACTCACCTTTAAAATTAGTTAGTTGTGAAAGAAGTGTGGCACTCAAACAGCAGATTATCAGAGCCAGGATCTCTGTTCTCTACACCTCTCTCCTCTCAGCAGAACCAGACAATGGCAAACTTTCCCTCTCTTTTTCCACACATATACATGTTAGTTTCAAATCTCAGTGCTTGCCCCTTTTTTTCAAATGTAATCACACATTTCTATTGGTTGAAAACCAACCCTTTTCCAAAAGTACCCTTCCCCCAACTTGACTTCTGCCTAGTACCCTTCCCCCAACTTGACTTCTGCCTGCTACCATAGCAACAGCTCATGGAACACTGCTGTGTGGAGTCAGGTCAGAAGTTCGCCAAACAATGTTTCAATTCCACAGAGCAAGAGTGCTTGACTTTTCAAACCTAACAGCAAATCCATAGTACTGTTCTTTGGTAACACATTTTTCTGTACCAATACAAAACATGCTTCTATTAATTTACACATACAGCCTAGTTTTAATTCTAGAATGGTATGAAACAGCCAATCAGTTCTTTTTTTTTTGAAAAAAATATGTATGCCTCCATTTCCAAACTGTCTTTCTTTTCATATTGCCATTCTACTGAAAGACACCTCCTGAGTGCATCCAGTTCTCCTTTGAAGATGTTCACAGTGTGGATTGTAGGGCACAGCTATGTCTTCTGGAGTGAAAAGTATGCAGAGAAAACAGATATGGTGAGAGACCTTGCTTTGCCAAATGTAGACATTAAATGGATTGGTCAGAGAGGGTTAAAGTGGCACCAATTGATGCCATTGGTGAAATCCTTCATGCACATCCAACACCCTGACCTCATAATAGTGCACTGTGGTGGCAATGACCTAGGCACTTTGACTGGGGTAGGTCTGGAAATGCTTATGAAGGAGACCTTTGCACAACTGTTTTCACTTTCCCTAAAACTGCCTTTGTGTTTTCTAACATATGCCAAAGGCAAAAATGGAACTGGTCCAATCATTTCTGTCCGCAGATTGACAAAGCAAGAAAGCACGTCAACAAATCTGTTTCTGCTTTCCTCCGTGACTATGGTATGGGTTCCATTTACCACAACAACTTGCGTTATGACATGCAAGACATTTATAGAGGAGATGGTGTACACTTCAATGATGAAGGGAACAGAGTCTTCCTCTTGAACCTTAGACTCTGCATCGGTACTTACTTGTAGGTACCACAAAAAAATCACTTCATAAACACAACGGCTCTTTTTAGAGCCCCCTAATATCTAAACACTTAAATCTGATTTTCATTTCTTTTTTTTTTTTTTTTTTTACCGTTCGCTTACCGTACGCGTACCCCGTGATTTTTTTTAAAATCAATAAATGTTTTCTTTGTACTTTTCTGTCCTTCTTTGACCCCCTTACAAATGTTAGGGGGTCTGTAACTCTCCTCCTTGCCCCCTTTTCTTGTTATCACTCTTTTTTTTCTGAGTGAAACACACAAAATGGCGGCCGCTGCTTCCTGGTTTCGACCAATTTGAATGTTTACTAAGATCTAAGAGCCAATCAGAATCGCGCTCGCGCACGCCACCGTACGCGTACGGTAAGCGTACCGTAAGCGCACCGTAAGCTGGCTCAGATATATATATTGATTTAAAGGCTATTTTCTCAGAATCTACTGAACAGATTTACACCAAACCTACAAAAGGCACTTCCTTGACCTGAGGACTACCTCTCTGCCAAATTTCTAGTAATTCTGTTCAGCCGTTCGGGCTGTAGCCCTGTCTAAAGGTCCTATGGAAAAATGCATGGGAAAAACGCGTTTTGGGACCCCCCTTTTATCTCAGCCCCCGCTTGACGAATCCCCCCGAGACTTTCAGGGAAGGAGCGGAGCGTAGCGCCCCACCTATTTTGAAAAATTTGCGAGGATTCGTCGACCGGCGCAAAAGTTATTCAAAATAGAATGTTGCGGATTTCCTATGGAAACGTGGTCCTAACTATAACTACCTACTGGCGACCGCCAGTAGGTAATATATATATATATATATTATCTACTGGCGGTCGCCAGTAGATAGTTATAGTTAGGACCGAGTTTCCATAGGAAATCTGAAAATTCTATTTTGAATAACTTTGGCGCCGGTTGACGAATCCTCGCGAAATTTTCAAAACTAATGGGGCGCTCCGCTCAGCTCCAACCCTGAAAGTCTCGTGGTGATTCGTCAAGTGGGGGGCCGAGAAAAAAGGGGGGTCCCAAAACGCGTTTTCCCCATGCATTTTCCCATAGGACCTTTAGTCGAAGGTACAGCCCGAACGGCTGAACAGAATTACTTGAAATTCGGCAAAGAGGTAGTCTTCAGGTCAGGGAAGTACCTTATGCATATATGAAGTCAATCTGTTCAGTAGTTCCTGAGAAAATTGCAGTTAAAAGTACATACATATCTATATGCGCGCACAGTGCGCGCACCGTGCGCGCACGTGCCGTGCGCAAGCGTAATTTTGATTGGTGGTTAGATGTCAGTAAACATTCGAATCGGTCGAAATCAGGAAGTGTCGGACGCCATTTTGTGTGTCGCACTGAAAGAGAAAGGTGGAGAACGTGGAAAGGGGGCAGGGTAGAGAGTTCCTGACCCCCTAGCCTTTGTCAGGGGGTCCCTGAAGGACCCCTAAGGGTGAAAAAAACATTTTATTTTTTTTCAAAAAATCTCGGGGTGCGCGCACGGTGAAAAACCCTTAAACAAAAAAAAGACATTTTAAACTGTTTAAGGGGGCAGGGTAGAGAGTGCCTGACCCCCTAGCCTTTGTCAGGGGGTCCCTGAAGGACCCCGAAGGGTGAAAAAAACATTTTATTTTTTTTCAAAAAATCACGGGGTGCGCGCACTGTGCACGTGGGGTGCGCGTGCTGGAGCAGGTATAATTTTGTACCCACTCCATTTTTGCATGTTCTTATTAAAATGATTAGTAACTAATTGTAATGATTAATCGTTTGCTGTGTTTTTGTATTAACCAACCCTATTAACAGAAAGAATACACGTGGGAAATGCAAATTGCATGGCTAGACTAATAAATGAACTAAGTCTGTACGCATATTAATATGATAAACGTTGCTTATGTGATGTTATTGTGATTTGCGCTTAAATAAACAAGCATTAACGGCTTTGGATGTCGCAAATGGCTAGATAAATGCACACACATATGGGTATTAGCAAGGGAATAACACTGTTTTAATTATTTCCATGTATTATTGACGTTTTTGTGTTTCTTTGCTTAAGTTGTCCATTATGGCCTGCCATAAAATGGCTGCCGACTGAAGCCTAGACTAAAGTACCTTACGTCACCGTTTGAAACAATGGAGAAAGGCATCAGAACTGACTACGACTGTGTCCCCTGTGTGACCTATCAGACCATGTCCATGAAGACACCTCTGGGAAAGTTGACAGTGACCCTGAATGGGAAGAAATGTTGCAACTTAAAAATACGACCTGATGAACTTGCCATGTCCCCATGGATAAGATACATTTTTCCCTGAGAGACATCCGTAAATGTTGCGAATTAGCCATGGACTTCTAATTTCTATTTCAGCACTTGAAACTTATAATACGTGTGAAAATTAATGGATGATTCCTAATGTACCAAGATGCCATATTTTCAACCAATGAAAAGTCTTGAAAGTTATGTTTGTAACATTTGGAATGTAAAATTTTAGTATAAATATTGGTAGACTAGAGAGGAAAAGTAGTCGTCTTTGGTTTGTCTTTGAGTCGTCTTTTTGACCCGATGATTAGTATCCTGAGGTTATGCTGACGGAGAGGACGGTGACTCTACATGACAAAAGTTGGACTTAACCATTTGCAGAGGACCAATTTCTGACTTAGAAGACAACATTAGCCAGAATAGGTAAATATGACAAAAGATGATATTGCCGTATTGAGATTTAACTTGCATTTTGAATTAGATAAAATTTATTAATTACATTAAGGTGTCGGGTTGTTATTTCATTGAAATGTATTATTATTGAATGATTATTAGAGTATTAAGGTTTCACTAAACTCAAATCAACTAAATGATTCGATCGACCCGTTAAAAGGCAGTCTTGTTCAAAACCGATTTCCCTTTGTAGGCGTGGATAGATTGATAGAATGAATGTTGGTGTTATGGGCCCCACCAGCGTATGATGTGTGTGTGTGCGTGTGACTGAGGAATCATTCTGTGCGCGGAAATAGAAGGGAATTGAAGAGCCAAATCTGCAACAGTTTATTGGTAGCAGTATGATGGATTTTATTGTTTTGGTTTAGTGATTAGTTGATTTTGGGCCGTACCAGTTTTCTTGTAGCAAGATGATGGGTTTTATTGTTTAGTTTGGTGATTAATTGATCCTGCGCCGTACCAGTTTTGAAATAGAGATGAGATGTATTGTATTGGTTCAATGATTTTGCTTGTATATAGCTTATTAATTATCGATCGGTATTGATATGTGTACTAACATTATATGTTGAAGTCGTGTTGAGTTCTATGTCGTTTGTACAGCTTCTGGGACGTAGGAAGTCGGTGACAGTTCAGTAGTAGGGCAGAGGCAAGCGCTGCTCTCGGGAGAGCGGAATTGTTGGCCCTGTATGCACACAGGGGAAAACGTGTAACAATTGAAGTTGCGCGTCGCATTGTCTGGGTTCGATTCGGTAGCATCGCCGTGTGTTGCCATTAGAGATATATTTTTGGTGTGAGAGAAGTGTGTATGATAGCGAAGGTTACCTGTGAAGTTCTGGTCTTAGGTACCAGGGATCCTATTGGCATTCTGATAACGCTTATCACTAGAAAAGTAATAGGTACTCTCTGAGCTTGTTAGAAGGACAGGGCAGAGGTAAGTGCTGCTTTGTTAACGTATGTCATAATTCTGTAGTAGGACAGACTGTTTGCTGTTCTCGGTAAAGGGAGGATTCTGTGTGAATGGGCTACATTTTCTGGTGTGAAAGTGCGTGAATAAAAAAGTCATTCCGGTTAATTGCGAAACTCTGGTTTTATTTCTTAGGAGCATTACGTCTCCAACCATGTGTCTTAATTCTGGAGAAACAGTTAATTGATGCTTGATAGAAGGGTGAAGTAGAAGGATGTGCTACTTTATCAACGGAAGTAATGATTCCGTAGTAGGGCAGAGGTAAGCGCTGCTCTCGGGAAAGGCGGAATTCTTGTGAGAAAGGTCTATTGATATTCTTTGGTTAGCGAAGGGGACAATGGACAGTGGGGCACACGTCAGGACTGCCCCTGTTCTCCAATATTATTCGCTCTTTATATAAATCCCCTAATTTTGAAATTACTAGAGAATACCCGAATTATACCTATAGTGGTTAATGATTATAATACTAAAGTATTAGCATATGCCGACGACATCGCTGTATTAACATCGAACCCTTCTGAGGCTATGTCTGAAATAGAGACAATTACACAAAGATTTGGACTTCATTCTGGATATTCATTAAATAAAGAAAAAACAATTATACTCTGCACAGACAATATCATTTGTAATGATCGTAGGAAATGCGATAACGCCACATACCTTGGTGTTCGCATAAGCCCTGATATTATGCAAATCCCGAGACTCAACTATGAACCCTTATTAAATATTATAAAAAAAGATCTAGATCGGGTTGATAGCTTACAGCTATCCATCATCGGCAGAGGTAATTTTCTAAAAATGAATATCCTTCCTAGGGTCCTTTACTTATTTAGAGCTATTCCTTTAATACCTGAGGAGAAGGCTCTTAAAATATTAGACTCTGTTATGTCTAATTTATGTGGCAACAGGGTAAAATTAGAAGATCATTGAAGCTTCTCTCGCTCCCTCAGAGGTGGGCGGAATTTGCGAAAGCGACTTTCGCAAATTATCGCGAAAGTGTTTAAAATCTCCGCAAACACGCGGAAATATCGCGAAGATGCGGAAGTTTTTTTCCCGCCCGTTCGCGGTATTTTCTGCGTGTTCGTGGCTCGCCAACTTACCCATGCGGTTGCTTGCGGGCGCGGCCATCTTGTTTTCACTCTTCTCGCGGTGCATGATCGCGAGAAGAAAGACGTGATTGCGCGACGCATGACGTCACTGCGGACGCAAACTGTCGCGAGACAGCGCAAATGGCTAAAACAATACAATATCTCATGGAGAACGCGACCGGATCGGGAAAACTTGTCGGCGAACGCGGGGATTCAGGTAAGGCGATCGCGCGGGCGCGAGAATGTATTATTTTACAGCGCGAGCAAGAACCAAATTATCGCAAAGCTGCGGAATGCGGAAATTTTGACATTTCCGCGCTCTCCGCGGAACGCGGACATGCCAAATTATCGCAAATTCCGCGAACGGAACGGAAATTTTGCCCAGGCCTACTCAGAACAGAGGAGGACTAGCAGTTCCAAATATCTTGTTTTACCTTTGGGCCTCATTTCTCCAACAGATGGCTCCGCTTCTTAAAGCTAATCCCAAACAAGAGATTCTTGAAGTTGAATCTCTCCCTTCTATTTATGAGCTATCCCTTGGTCCAAACATCAAAGGTTTCTTTTTGAGACAACTGGAGAGAAGTTATTATAAAAAGGTTAAATTTAAAGTCGTATCTAGCGCATGGCAAATATGGTTTAAATTAACAAAATACATGCATATTTAAAAAATTAATAGATACTCTCCTTTATGGCATTCTAATTTATTACCCGAACTTGCCTATGACGTTATTTCAAAGCAATGGCAAACCATCGGTATTTTTACTATAGGCGACTTTTTGGGCGTGAATCCAGTTTCTACATTTGCATATCTACAAAAGAGATTTCATTTTTCAAACGGACAATATCTAAAATTTCTGCAGATTCAATCTATTATTAAATACAATGCTCCCAATATTGACTTAGGGAGAATTGAAATTATCGATATTATTGGTAAAAATACAACTAGAATAGGTATCATTTATGGCTTATTGCTGGATAAGCTGGAAGATGATATTGAGCACACCGAAATAGTTTGGGCAGAGAAACTTGATAACCCAAATGTAGATATCGATATGAGTCTTTATCTATCATCATGTTTCCTTATGTCTGCTAGACTAAAAGCACAGACATATAAAACTATATTTAACCTTTATTTTACCCCGGCAAAATTATTTACCTGGGGCAAAAGAGAGAATGAGCATTGTCCAGGATGTCAGAAAGGACCCGCTACATTAATACACATGTTTAGTGAATGTGATCAACTAACTCTTATTAAAAAAATGATCTGTGAATTTTGGAATGAAGTGTTTGGCCATAAGGTACCTGTCTCCCCCACGCGATATCTGTTAGGCACTGATAATACACTTAACTTAAGTAGGGATGAAGAGGCCATACTCTTTATCGGAATGGCGGTCCTTCGGATTATATTAGCAGCTCGGTGGAAAGACCCAGATCCGCCATGTTTTCAAGTATGGTTAGCCCGCTTTCTTGGTGTTTGTAACCAGGAAAGCACTTTCTACTCTACCAGAGGGTTAAAATCGGCTATGCGTGGCAAGGTAATTTGGCAACCAATTATTAATTGGAGAAAAGGGGTTCGTCTAGATTGAGATTAAATCATGTTTTTTTTTTTTCTTTTTCTTTTTCTTTTCCTTTTCCTACTAATTCCTATTTGGACTTATTTTTTTTATTATTATAATGAGAACGCATTATATATGAAAATGCCTGTATTATTCTTGAAACTGTTGGTATTCAGTATTGTATTGTATGTTTTTGCATATTATCTTTGTATTTTGGAGATCTGTCTCTTCTGGTTCTGAAATAAAAAATAAAAAAAATAAAAAATAAAAAGGGATTGGACAGTGGGTCAGAACAGCAGAAGCGTCCGGATTGGTGCGTTAGTGTGAGTCGCGCTGGGATTTGAGGACTGTGAAGTGACGTAGACGCTCTGGATTGGTGTGTTAGTGAGAGTCGCGCTGTAATTGGACAAGAGATCGTACAGTTGTAGACAGCACTAGGGATTTACGGAAGACAGGAAAATGTTTTACCACGCTGTAGAAAAGAAGAAGTCATTATTCAGTAGGATTAAGGGTTGGTTTGTGAAAGACAAAGAGATTGTGACAAGAGAAGGACAGTTACTTCCTCCGACGAGAACCCCCGCATCCTTCATGGCTGCGAAATATGGATACCATACTTGCATTTGGTTAGACAATTGGGTGAAATACACTAGGGATGACGGAGTTTTAGCTTTCCCAGAACATGGTTCATTTAATCTGGCCATTTTAAGGAATTTACGTGAAAAGATGATGAGTCTGGAGCCTCGGCCCAGACCCACACAGTTCGAGGCGTTGACTGAGTGGGAAGATGAGATGCATGAGCGAGAGAAACAGAGAAGTGGTGGTAGATACAGGTATATGTTTGGACGACAGTATGATCGTGAAACTCATCATGATCGAATGAGAAGGTGGCGAGATGCAAGCATGACTGAAGGACTGTTTCCCGTAAGAACCATAGGGGAGACTGAAGGAAGAAAATGTGTTGAGAAGAGAAATAATGTAGAAACTAGGAGATACGGAACAAATGAGTCTGAGGACAACGTCCTAGATGACATGTTTTATAAAAGTCCACCTCCGTACAGACAGGAGCCAGAAGAATTAGCTCAAGGTACTCCCATGAGAGATATCCTGTGAATTATCAAAACAGAAGTCATGACCCCAGAGGTAAAAGAAAGTAATCCCATTAGGGAAAGAGAGAAAGAAATGGAAAACAAGGCTGATAGTGAACATTCAATGGAATTAGCAAAAACAACATTGGAATTGACAGAGAAAATCAGGGAATTGACCAAAAATCTAGAAGCAGTTACAGTCCCTGTAATGATAGGTCCCGTTGTGCCCATTTTTGAGAAACAGAAAGAAAGCGAACATGGCCTAAAAGTTCCATATGTGAGCAATAGACAGGTTGTTCAGCCAGAACAAACCCTAATGAGAGCAAGAGAGAACCCGTGGAGGCATACAATACGCGAAGGTGAGCTGAATGTCTCAACTAACCCGTTCTTGAGTCCTGATTGCATAGAAAGGAACAGAGTGACCGGAGGATCAATACTAGAACCACAGAGAGTGACGGAACAAGTGAGTGTAGAAAGATCCACAGGAATAACTACAGATGAATTGAGCGAATGGTTGAAGGGCTTACAGGAAAAAGAAAGAGGATCCCAAACAATTGATGTGGCAAAATTACGCATGGTATTAGAAGAATTAATAGTAGGGACAATCCCCACAGAAAAGCTGAAAAATTACCAGGATGAGGAGCTGTTGTTCCTCTGCAAGAGTGTCACTTGGAGAGCAAAGAACCTACATGATAGGCTAGAAGAAATAGGGAGTGAAATGGGAATTGACATGGATAAGGTAAAAGCTTTACAAAAGCCTTACCGAGTGGATTTCACTGAAAAAGACATTGAGAACATGAATACCACAGGACGAATAGGGCAGATTAAGGACATTATCACTCTATTGAGGAAATGGGGAGATGTGGATAAATGGAAAAGTAGGTGGTATAGAAAACGAGATGATGCCTCAGACAGAGTTTTTCCAGCGTACCCTATGAGAGAAAAAGAGACGGTAGCGACAGAATTTCCCATGAGAGAGATTCCAGGAGGGGGATATGTGCATGTTCCATGGACCAGACAGGACATTTTGTCATTTACAAATGACTTCCCTCGATTGCGAGAAAAGCCCGTTGAGTGGTACGGACAAGTAGACAGATTTGTAAAGCTGTCAAAAGTACTATGGATTGACCTGAATAGCCTATTTGATATAATAGTGCCAGCAGACTTATGGACAGAATGCAAGATAGTCATAGAGTGGCCAACAAAAGAATACCCCAGAGACCCCAAAACAGGAGCACCAGACCCCGAGGTAATGAAGAAATACGAGCAGGTTATGGTATTTTTGAAAAACAAGGTACCTCCCAAAGAAACAGACTGGGTAAAAATAGACCGGACACATCAGGAAGTGAAAGAATCAGTCCATGCCTATTACGAAAGACTAATACTGGCTTTCAAGCAGTTTAGTGGAGACGAGAATATTGGTGAAAAGGACTTGAGTCATTTTGTATACAGATTTTCATATGGTTTGCGTCCTGAGATTAGTGAGATGATCAGGCTGCATACGGTAGACTGGCAGAGTAAAAAGATCGATGAGATCCTGAGACATGCTAAATACTTTAGTGATGAGATTGAGGCAAAGCAACGAAAGCTGAAGGAAAAGGCAATGTGGGCACAAGTAAAAGTTGCAGAAAGACAGGAAGCTCAGTTAGTCGAACAAGCAAATAACCCAGGAAATAAACCGAGATTTGGTCCAGGAAAGGGGAAAGGTAACATAGAAGAAGCTAAAAAGAAGTTTCCATGCCACAATTGCGGTAGGTTAGGGCATTGGAATTCCGAGTGTAAAAATCCTCCGTGTGCTAATAATGAAAATCCTTCATTGAATCCACAGGTGCAGAGTGAGGTGGGTGGTCAACAGCAGCAACAGCAGAAGGCTGTTAATCCACAGAATCAGGTGCCGAAACCGCCTTTACCACAGAGCAGAAACTCCCAGAACTATAGCAAGGACTCGGGATTCTACAATGAAGAACAGGTAAACAAACCGCAGCGCGGAAGCGCTATTTCACAATATTGGCAACGAAATGATGAGAGTGATTCAGAGGAAAATTTCTGATGGTGCCGAAGGGAGGAAGAAGAGTGCGTGCTTGGCGCAACTCTAGAAATAGACCAGACAGGACCATTTGTAGATGGGAAGGTTAATGATGAAAACATTACTTTTCTAGTCGACACTGGAGCTACCCGATCAACTGTCAGGTCAGCTGATGTAAAGAATCTTCCTCTCTCGGATGAAACAATCCAAGTAGTTGGTGTGTCTAACACACAACTTAGAACGTACCTTACAGAACCGGTACAGGTCAAGATAGGGAAATTTTCAGACATGCATCGATTTGTGGTGTGTGACACCAGTCCTGTGAATTTGTTAGGTAGGGATTTGTTGTGCAACATGAATTGCACCATTTTCTGTACACCAGATGGAATAGCTTTTGAGACACCAGATGAAGATGTCCTGTATAAAATGACTATAGCTAACAGAGAGTGTGATGTTGCTGAAACATATGCTGTGTTCAATGCTGATGAATTGCCCCCAGAGTTAAAACAGACAGCGAAGGCAGCAGTCTGGGATTTTACTGGAGACGATGTAGGCCTCATGAGAAATGTAGACCCAGTGAAAATTTCAGTAAAGGAAGGAGCAGTTTTTCCGAACATTCCACAATATAGATTGACCCCTGAAATAATTGAAGGAGTAACACCCTTAATTGAGAAAATGATCCAGCAGGGAGTGATGAGGGAAATATTGAGCAGTCCATGTAATTCACCCATAATGGGACTGAAGAAACCTAATGGAAAGTTCAGAATAGTGCAGGATTTGAGAAAAATTTGTAAAATTGTTGTGTCATGCTGTCCCATTGTACCGAATCCATCAGTAATTTTATATCAGATTCCCCATGATGCAGAATTGTACACAGTAATTGATTTGTGTCATGCTTTCTTTTCAATCCCGTTGCATCATGACAGCCAGCCGATCTTTGCATTTTGGTTTGGAGAGCGTATTTTAGCATGGTGCCGAATCCCTCAGGGGTATACAGAGAGCCCCTCAATATTTAATCAGTTGTTGAAGAAATCTCTGGAAAGTCTAGCAATGCCTGAAAATTCAGTTTTGGTCCAGTATATTGATGACCTACTTGTGGCATCAAAGACATGTGAAGCCTGTGAAACAGACACGATAGCTTTGTTGAATCATTTGGCAGATGGAGGACTAAAAGTATCTCCAGCAAAATTGCAATTTTGCAAGAAAGAAGTACAATACCTAGGACATAATATTGAGAAAGGGCTAAGAAAAGTGACAATCGACAGAATCAGAATCATCAGAGGAATGAGAGCCCCGATGACACAAAGAGAAGTGAGAATGTTCCTAGGAATGGTTGGCTATTGTCGTCAGTGGATAGGTAATTTTTCCCTGATTGCCAAGCCATTGACAAAAAGTGAGGTAAAAGACCCCCTTGAATTAAACAAAGAAGAATTAGCAGCATTTAGAGAATTAAAGAACAGGCTTTGTGAAGCACCTGCCCTAGGTATGCCAGACTATGAAAAGGAATTCGAGTTGTACTGCAGTGAGAGAAACGGATGTGCACTCTCAGTGTTGATTCAAAAACATGGAAGACTGAGGAGACCAGTTGCGTACTTCTCATCAATGCTGGACCCAGTAGCTGTGGGTTTGCCAGGATGTCTGAAAGCAGTAGCTGCTACATGTCGAAGCCTGGAGCAAAGTGAGGTGATTGTAATGAGATATCCCTTAAGAGTGTTTGTACCTCATGATGTGGCGATCCTTTTAACAAGGAGCCGAACACAGTTCATGTCACATAGTCGACTGACTAAGTATGAGAAAGTCATTCTGGGTGCATCGAATGTGATTCTTGAGAGATGTGTGAATGTGAATCCAGCCACACTGTTTCCGGATGCTGAAAGAGTGGAGGTAAGAGATGATGTTGATCATGATTGCCTGGATGTACTTGACTTTTGCACAAAACCCAGACCAGACATAAAGGATTTGCCATTGCCAGAAAGTGATTTTGTGATGTTTGTGGATGGATATTGTTTGAGAACGGATGAGGGATTGTTGAGTGCTGCATATGCAGTATGCACAGTTTCAGCAGTTATAGAAGCATCACCCTTGAAAGGAGTTAAATCCGCTCAAGTAGCAGAAATAGTGGCATTAACAAAGGCATGCAAAATCGGGAGGAATGTGAGAGTGACTGTGATGACTGACAGACAGTATGGCTTCGGAGTTGTCCACGACTTTAGCCAACTTTGGCTACAGAGAGGTTTCCTGACCTGAAGTGGAACTCCTATAAAGAATGCAGAAGTGGTTGGAAAATTGCTTGAGGCGATACAGCTGCCTAAAGAGTTGGCAGTCGTAAAATGTGCTGCTCATGGTCAAGGTAGTGATTACATCACTACAGGGAACCGATTTGCAAATGACATGGCTCAGTATTGTGCCCGAAATCAGTATTCAATTAATCGGTCCAAGGAAAAGGAAATGTCTTCTTGCTCTTCAATGTTTACTAACGTTGTAGGGACATGGGAAGAAGTGAGACAGTTGTAGGATGAGGCAGGAGATGAGGAAATGAAGCAATGGGTAAAAGCAGGTTGTGCCCCAAGGGACCAGTAATGCCTGATAGCATGTTGTCAACCATGGCACGAATGCATCATGGCCAGGGACACATAGGGAGAGATGCCATGATAAGAGCTTTTAAGCAGACCTGGTACAATGCAAAATTCAGGTTGATAGCAGAAAGTCTCTGTCAAAGATGCCTGATATGTCAGCAATTTAATCCTGGAAAGAAAACAGTTGTGAGCCTAGGTACAATAGGCCAAGAGGGAGGACCCTTCACCAGAATGCAGGTAGATTTCATGGAAATGCCCCAAGTCAACAGATTGAGGTATGTCTTGGTGATAGTCTGTTTGTTCTCCAGGTGGGTGGAAGCATTCCCAACAAGAAGAAATGATGGGTTAACAGTTGCCAAGCTACTGTTAAGGGAATTCATCCCAAGATTCGGGTTCCCAGTGACCATTGAATCAGACAGAGGAGGACACTTTTATAATGAAATCATGGGTTTGATCTGTGAAGCTTTGAGTGTACAACAAAAACTACATTGTGCCTACCGACCAGAGGCTTCTGGTGTGGTTGAACAAATGAATGGTACCATCAACAACAGAATTGGGAAAATGTGTTTAGCCACAGGTATGAAATGGCCTGATGTCTTGCCTCTAGTCCTGATGACCATTAGGTCTACTCCAGACAGAACCACAGGTTTGAGTAGACATTAAATTATCATGGGACGAGCCATGAGACACGCATTTGTACCAGTCAACATGTTGATGACTATAACTGATGACATGGTCTTGGATTACTGTAAAGGCCTGGCTGACGCAGTTCATTCTGTGTTTCATCAGGTTGGAGCGGATGCCACCACACTTGAAAGAAAACCAGCCCATGATCTAAGCCCAGGGGACTGGGTGAGAGTGAAGGTTCACAGAAGAAGAAATTGCTTGGTTCCAAGGTGGGGAAGGCCAAGACAAGTTATCCTGACCACAACAACTGCTGTAAAGTGTGTTGGATTGAACAATTGGATACATGCAAGTCACACCTTAAGAGTTCCAAATCCAGGTGACAGCACTGGAAAAGAGTACTTTGATGATTCAGAATCGAGTGCTGATTCAGACGACGAGAATTCAAAGACAAAAGAAAATCCTGAAAGGGGGGAGAAAGCGCCAAGTCCAGTGCAAAATCCACAAGGAGGAGTCCTGAGGAAAACACTGCAGATTACAGAGACAGGTTCAGATTCTGAGAACAATCAAGAAATTCCAACTACCAGTAACGAACACAAAAAGCAGAAAAGAAAAGAAAAGAACACTCCAACAGAAGAGGCATTTACCCCAGATACGAGAGTGGGAGAAGTTCCACCTGAAATAATCCTTGAAGGAGAAGAAGGGACAGAAATAGAGAGGGACAGATTTCTGTGGAAAACCCCCGAGGAGGTGTAGGGTCTACACACACTGAGTTAGGTGAAGGGACAAGTAGACAGCAGGAAGATTGCGTGTCGGAGACCCGAGGAGGGACAGAAGTAGGGCAAACACAAGAGGTGGAAAAGGAAGCTGTTGGAGAAGAAGAGTCAACTGAAACAGGATCTGAAGGAAGTGATAATGAGATAAATGAAGGTCGGGTTCTGAGAAAGAGAACTTGGATCAAGGAGAAACCGAGTAAAGAAGGCAAACCTAAAAGAAATGCAAAAGGAGACCTTTGGCCAAATAAGGTAAAAAGGCTGAGACATCGTCTGACACGAGTTAATCCTTCAAAAGCTGAACGAGTGAACGAAGTGTCAAGTCAGAAAGAAGGAGAGACAGAGATATCTGAAGAGAACAAAAGAGCAAGAAAACCAAACCAGAAGTATAAGTCGCCAGAATGGACGTATGTGGCACTGCCTGAACCAGGAGAAGAGGCAGATAGTCAAGGAAATCCAGAGGAGATTTTGCTGAAAGTGGTTGAAGAAGAAGAAACAGAGGGAATCCTGAGAGTTATCTTGTCCGATATTGGAGAAGAAGCGGATATTCAGGACTTTCTGTGCTTTGATGACGAAAAGGAAGTGAAAAATGATGAGTTGCCAAACTGAATAAATCCGAAGAAGGCCTTTGAGAAAGAAAATATAGAGACTGAAATTAGAAAATTGAAGGATTGGTATAACCTATTAGGTACCTAGTGCCTTAAGGTGAAAAGCCAAGTAGTGGAGTAGAAGAGGCTAAGTCAAAAGACACGGTCAATTTAACAAGATGGCTAACATAGAGGATAACAAAAGTAGATGTACCTTCATGAGAAGATGGTGCAAGATTTGCTGTTGTTGTACAGGATTATTAATGCTTCTGTGGAGCGTCCTTGCTCTACTGATCTCTTTCAAAGTAACAATAGATACATTAGAAGGACATACTGAGAATATGACTAACATAGATAGGGAAGAGTTCTCAAAAGGTAGTTCCGACTAGAACAAGCAATGTACATATACACAAGGATAGGTCTATAACTGATTTTTCTAGCAATGTGTTTTCAAAATTACTGTATGAATATGTAGAGACAATGGACATAAGGGATTGCTACATTTGCATGCAATTACCTGCATCTGTTTCAGAAGGAGTGACTTATCATCACCTTCCAGCTACGTATGGGATTTCATGTAGTGTACTAATTAGTATCTTTTATCAAGTAGGGAAACTAGATTATAATTTGTCAAATGTAGATAACATTCTTGGGCAATTACCTATGAACAATAAACTGAATCCTGCTAAAGAAGCTAACGTTTTAGGTGAAATTTTCATAGAAACTAAAGAATTAACATTAGAATCCATTTTTAGAAAAAATCTAACTTGCAGTTTGAAGAAAGAAGAGAAAACATTTTTAGACATGGTTGAGGAAAGAAGATTAAAAATGCACAGAAAAGCAGAAGGAAGTAAAATGTGTCAAACTGTGTGGGATATTGATAAAGAAAAGGAGTTGAAGAATGAAGCCAGTCCAACTATGGCTATAGATACACCACAGAAGGGCACATTATGTATTATGAGAAAGAGATCCCAATATGATTATTATTTCATAGGGACTAGTGAGTGCCATGATACATATTTTATTGCAACCGGATGGGGATTTAGAGGTGGAAATGATCCAGTCTTTCCTGGATTATACTACATTTGTGGGAACAAGGCTTATTATCGATTGCCAGCCCATTGGTATGGCACGTGTTATGTTGGCCTGGTCTTTCCAAAAATCTTTCACATGGATAGAGTAGAAAACACTGGACAAAATAACCTACTAATGCGTAGTAGACGAGAAACTTGGGTAGAAATTGTAGGCGATATTTTTCGAGCTTTGATACCAGCAGTGGGAATATCTTTGAATGCAAATAATATTCGAAAATTGTCAACAGTAGTGGATCGCTTGTCAACAAGCACCGCTGGAGGATTCTTATTGGTAAACACTGAAATGGTTGCCATGCGTGCCATGGTAATGCAAAATCGACTTGCCCTTGATATCTTATTGGCAAAAGAGGGTGGAGTCTGTGGAATGCTGAAAGTTCAACATTGTTGCACATACATTTCTGATGAAAGCAAAGATCTAAAAGTCTATATCAAAGATATTACTGAATTGCATGATGAAATAGTACCACTGGAAGCTGAAAGTATCTGGACTAAAATTAGTAATAAAATGGCTGCTATTAAGAATTTCTTAGCAAAATTAGGTAGTACCATCATTGGTAAAATATTGTTTCCATTAACGTGTGTAATTTTTATATTATTAATGTGTAGACTAGGATGTATGTGTTGTAGATATAGAAGAAATAAAAAGAGATTTAAACGAGAAATTTTCAAAAAGAAAGAAAAGAAACAAGAAAGAGATTTGGAAGAAATAGAATTAGAGGAGTGGAAGGAGAGTATGTATGACAAAATAAAACGAGAAGAAGGGGAAACCAGAATATGAAAGCTGAGCAAGAAAACATTTGATTTTTAAAAAAGGGGAAAATAAATTTGTGGGTTTTGATTTTTGTGGTGATAAAATCACCAAAGGGGGGATTGCTGGAGCAGGTATAATTTTGTACCCACTCCATTTTTGCATGTTCTTATTAAAATGATTAGTAACTAATCGTAATGATTAATCGTTTGCTGTGTTTTTGTATTAACCAACCCTATTAACAGAAAGAATACACGTGGGAAATGCAAATTGCATGGCTAGAATAATAAATGAACTAAGTCTGTACGCATATTAATATGATAAACATTGCTTATGCGATGTTATTGTGATTTGCGCTTAAATAAACAAGCATTAACGGCTTTGGATGTCGCAAATGGCTAGATAAATGCACACACATATGGGTATTAGCAAGGGAATAACACTGTTTTAATTATTTCCATGTATTAATGACATTTTTGTGTTTCTTTGCTTAAGTTGTCCATTATGG
This sequence comes from Triturus cristatus, assembly GCF_964204655.1. Classification (NCBI taxonomy): domain Eukaryota; kingdom Metazoa; phylum Chordata; class Amphibia; order Caudata; family Salamandridae; genus Triturus; species Triturus cristatus. Next base: position 166,276,536 of record NC_140585.1, read on the forward strand.
CCTGCCATAAAATGGCTGCCGACTGAAGCCTAGACTAAAGTACCTTACGTCACCGTTTGAAACAATGGAGAAAGGCATCAGAACTGACTACGACCGTGTCCCCTGTGTGACCTATCAGACCATGTCCATGAAGACACCTCTGGGAAAGTTGACAGTGCCCCTGAACGTGAAGAAATGTTGCAACTTAAAAATACGACCCGATGAACATGCCATGTCCCCATGGATAAGATACATTTTTCCCTGAGAAACATCCGTAAATGTTGCGAATTAGCCATGGACTTCTAATTTCTATTTCAGCACTTGAAACTTATAATACGTGTGAAAATTAATGGATGTTTCCTAATGTATCAAGATGCCATATTTTCAACCAATGAAAAGTCTTGAAAGTTATGTTTGTAACATTTGGAATGTAAAATTTTAGTATAAATATTGGTAGACTAGAGAGGAAAAGTAGTCGTCTTTGGGTTGTCTTTGAGTCGTCTTTTTGACCCGATGATTAGTATCCTGAGGTTATGCTGACGGAGAGGACGGTGACTCTACATGACAAAAGTTGGACTTAGCCATTTGCAGAGGACCAATTTCTGTTTTAGAAGACGACATTAGCCAGAAAAGGTAAATATGACAAAAGATGATATTGCCGTATTGAGATTTACCTTGCATTTTGAATCAGATAAAATGTATTAATTACATTAAGGTGTCGGGTTGTTATTTCATTGAAATGTATTATTATTGAATGATTATTAGAGTATTAAGGTTTCACTAAACTCAAATCAACTAAATGATTCGATCGACCCGTTAAAATGCAGACTGTTTCAAAACCGATTTCCCTTTGAAGGCGCGGATAGATTGATAGAATGAATGTTGGTTTTATGGGCCCCACCAGCGTATGATGTGTGTGTGTGCGTGTGACTGAGGAATCATTCTGTCCGCAGAAATAGAAGGGAATTGAAGAGACAAATCTGCAACACGCGCACCGTGCGCGCATGGTACGCGCACGGTGAAAAAAAATCTTTAAAAAAATAGAAATAAAAAACAAGTTTAAGTGTTTAGATGTTAGGTGGCTCGAAAAAGAGCCGTTGTGCTCATTGAGTGTTTTTTGGTACCTACAAGTAAGTACCAATGCAGAGTCTAAAGTTCAAGAGGAAGACTCTGTTCCCTTCATCATTGAAATGTACACCGTCTCCTCTATAAATGCCTTGCATGTTGTAACGCAAGTTGTTGTGGTATATAGAACCCATACCATAGTCTCTGAGGAAAGCAGAAACAGAGTTATTGACATGCTTTCTTGCTTTGTCAATCTGCGGACAATGTTGGTTGGACCAGTTCCACTTTTGCCTTTGGCATATATTAGAATATACAAAGGTAGTTTGTGGAAAAAGTGACATCAATTGCACAAAGGTGTCCTTAACAAGCATTTCCAGACCTATCCCAGTTAAAGTGCCTAGGTCATTACCACCACAGTGCACAATTATAAGGTTAGGCTGTGGGAGATGTAGAAAGGATTTCACCAAAGGCATTAATTGGTGCCACTTTAACCCTCTCTGACCAATTCATTTAATGTCTACATTTGGCAAAGCAAGGTCTTTCACAATACCTCTTTTTTCAGCATACTTTTCACTCCAGAAGACATAGCTATGACCCACAATCCACACTGTGAACATCTTCCAAGGAGATCTGGATGCACTCAGAAGGTGTCTTTCAGTAGAATGGCAATATGAAAAGAAAGATAGTTGCAAAATGGAGGCTTACATACTTTATTTTTAATAAAAAGAACTCATTGGCTGTTTCAGACCATTCTACACTAAAAACTAGGCTGTATGTTTACATTTTTAAAAGCATGCTTTTTATTGGTTCAGAAAAATGTGTTCCCACAGAACATTAGTTTGCTCTTTGGATTAGAAACATTGTGTGCTGAACTTCTGACCTCTCTGCTCACACCAGTGTTCCATGACCTGTTGCTATGCTAGCAGGTCGAAGTCATGTTGGGGGTAGGAATCATTTGGAAAGGTTTGAAATTTGCAACCAATAGAAATGTGTGTTTCCATTTGAAAAAATGTGGGAAGCAATGTGATTTGAAGTGAACATGTATATGTGTGAAAAAAGAGAGGGAAACTTTGCCATTTACTGGTTCTGGTGAGAGGAGTACAGCTCAGAGATTCTGGCTCTGATAATCTGCTGTGTGAGTGCCACATTTCTTTCTCAACTAACTACTTTTAAAGGTGAGTTGTGACTTTGAGAGGGGATGTATGTGGTGCATTTTGATATAAATAATAGAAATTTGTTTCTTCTTTTAAAGTTGTGTTTTACATTTTATGTTTTGGAAGATATTTAACTGCCTTGAACTTGTAAGATATTATGGAGTATGTCTTCACCATAAGTTAAGGTGTACTGGTATCACCCAGTAATACTGTTTTGTGCCTAGAATGATATCATGAGTCTTAGTGCACACAAGAATTGTTGTCAGAGATTTGATTTGTGTTGCTCTTGTTCTGTAAGACTTGCAGTCGTAGGAAAAGGGCAGCTTGTTTTCTTGAACTGTGATGGTTAGCATTCAGCAGAAATCACTATCTCAGAAATGAGTGGCAAATACTAACACATTTGAAATCAACATGGTAGATTTTCCTTCCACTCCTGCAATGGGTGAGGTAATTCCTACATGTTCAAAACTCCAATTAACCCTTACCATACATGTACTCTTACATACATCTCTGCAGTCTTCATGCAGTTGTGCAAGTGTCCATGCAGATCTCTCTTGCACCTGACAATACACAGTCTCCAGAAACACACTCTTAGCACACAGGCAGCTGCTTCTCCTATACTCCCATGCTTATTATTCAGCACTGTGTGGTATTTTAGATAGCAATGCTTAACGCTAACACATTCAACGTCACCAAGGCTCATTTCCTTTGCTCTAGTCTAATCACTCACCCAGGTAACACATGCTCATGGTCTCAAGTAGCTGTTAGGACATGTGCTCTTTTCTGCCTGTCTAAACTATAAGAAAAATGTGTCAGGCTGTTACAGTAATTATCACTTACTGTACCACAGTAGTAAATGTGCTTTGAAATTGCCAATCAAATATCGTTTTCTGCCTAGAATCACACCATGAGTCTGTGTGCACAAAGGAATTGTTGTCAGAGATTTAATTCGTGTTGCTCTTGTTCTGTAAGACTTGCACTCGTAGGAAAGGGGCAGCTTGTTTTCTTGAACTGTGATGGTGAGCATTCAGTAGAAATCACTAAGATATTTAACTGCCTTGAACTTGTAAGATATTATGGAGTATGTCTTCACCATAAGTTAAGGTGTACTGGTATCACCCAGTAATACTGTTTTGTGCCTAGAATGATATCATGAGTCTTAGTGCACACAAGAATTGTTGTCAGAGATTTGATTTGTGTTGCTCTTGTTCTGTAAGACTTGCAGTCGTAGGAAAGTGGCAGCTTGTTTTTTTGAACTGTGATGGTTAGCATTCAGCAGAAATCACTATCTCACAAATGAGAGACAAATGCTAACACATTTGAAATCAACATGGTAGATTTTCCTTCCACTCCTGCAATGGGTGAGGTAATTCCTACATGTTCAAAACTCCAATTAACCCTTACCACACATGTACTCTTACATAAATCTCTGCAGTCTTCATGCAATTGTGCAAGTGTCCATGCAGATCTCTCTTGCACCTGACAATACACAGTCTCCAGAAACACACTCTTAGCACACAGGCAGCTGCTTCTCCTATACTCCCATGCTTACTATTCAGCACTGTGTGGTATTTCAGATAGCAGTGTGTAACGCTAACACATTCAATGTCACCAAGGCTCATTTCTTTTGCTCTAGACTAATCACTCACCCAGGTAACACATGCTCATGGTCTCAAGTAGCTGTTAGGACATGTGCTCTTTTCTGCCTCTCTAAACTATAAGGAAAATGTGTCAGGCTTTTACAGTAATTATCACTTACTGTACCACAGTAGTAAATGTGTTTTGAAATTGACAATCAAATATCGTTTTCTGCCTAGAATCACACCATGAGTCTGTGTGCACACAGGAATTGATGTCAGAGATTTAATTTGTATTGCTGTTGTTCTGTAAGACTTGCAGTCGTAGGAAAGGGACAGCTCATATGATAGGATTTGAAAAGCTCATAAAACATATAGTAATATATTTAAATTACATAAAGGTATTTTTTTTTAGTTTTTTTCGGGTATTGCTGAACAACACTGAAATAAATTAAAGATGCCTATAAAATCAAGAAAGAGAAAAGAATAGCAACAACATCTATATTTGAATACAACTGGACAACAAAAATTAGTTGAAGAACCCTCATGTTGGAAAAAAGAAAAAGTCTTCTGGTAAGCAGACTAAAGATTTTTTTTTAAATATCCTCAAACAAAGAAAAAATGTAAAAAATATATCCACTGCAAATAGTGTTTCAAGTCGAAAACAACAAGACAATCGACAGAAAATACTAAATGCTAATGTACAATCAGAAGTAAGAAAGAATGACTTAAAAAGAAAAATAGATTTTAAAAACATCCGTAGAAAAATGTTTCAGAGAAGAGTGATGTTCAATTTGCTAAAGGATGTGAAAAAAAATAAGAAGAAAGCCAAATTTTATAAGAAAAAGAAACATATTGAATCAATTGTTGCAAAGGCTTTGGAATTAAAAAGAAAACTATTCATTTTAATTTTGAACAGGATTCGTACATTAGATAAATTAGTCAATGTAATGAAGTCAAAAAGCAAAAGGAAAAGAGTAGTGAAAAAAAATAACTTTTGTAAAGTGTTCTCAGGAGAATGGAAGCATAGTTCAAGTACTGAACCATTTTTTAATGAAGAGAGTTATCTTAAAATAATAGTTTGCTGCATGCAGTTGACACCAATCATCGAGCTTATGAAGTTAAAGATGGTTGTGTAATGGAAAAGGAGAAAATGGTTCCAAGAAATGAGGAAGAAGTGTTAGCTGACGAGGTTATGGGGAGACGTCCTAAAGCCCCAGTGTACACTTGGAATTGTAGTAGTATTTGCACTGTACGACAGGAATCTATTGATAAATTACGTGACTTTCTAAGAGAATATAGTAAAAAAAAGTGTTAAACAGAAGATTAAGATCCTTCAAAAACTAGATCTATGCAGAGTGAGAAAGAATACTGGTTTGCAAGGACATTCTCTGGCTTGTCTTTCTAGGAAAGTTTATCAAAGTGTTTTTCACCATTTTAGGATGCTGGCAGTACATCATACTGAAATGAGAAAGTTTGTGAGAAGATTGTATTTTGCTAAAAGTCCAGCACTAAAGTTAAATGAGTTGAATAATGCTCTGTTCCGTGGATCTGTATCAGATGTAGAGAAGGTTACTGATGAAATTCAGTTTTGTTACTTCGGTCCAGAACAAGAAAGTGCAGGAATTGACACAGTTATTGAGGAAAATGTGGAAGAGAATGTGGAACTCACTGTTAGTAAAAATTTTCAGGATCAAATGACAAAATTTACTATCACCTCTAATGAAAGACCAAATATTACTTGTATTTGTTGCCGGAGAAGCCATTATAAAACTCAAACAAGGAATGTTGATCTCTATAAAAAAAGTGAAAAAGAAAATAATTATGAGTGGAAGGATTTTGCTACATATTTATTTCTGGAAAATTGTTTTGATTTGGGCGAAGATCAGCGTATTTGTAAATACTGTTATAACAAGTTAGAAGAAAATAAAATGCCAGCTAGAGCTGTACATAATAATATAGAATTGGTTGATATTCCTACAGAACTTTCTGATTTAAATACGTATGAGTCTATACTCATTCAATGTGTCCATCTGTTTCAGACTATAGTTCGTATGGAGCCCAAAACAGGTAAATTACCTCCTTCAGATTTACAAAGAGGTTTAAAAGGAAGAGTTGTCTATTTGCCATTAGATTTGAAAAAAAATATTGAAACAATTGATGCAGATAGTTTGGAAAATGAACCATTAGTTATTCTGGTTAATCATGTACCTACAAAGAATAAGAAAATTTGGCAGGAGCTGGTTGATGTACGAAAAGTACAAAGAGCAAATTTATATTTGAAAAGAAATATTAAATGGTATGAATCAATTTATATGGATGAAGATGAAGAAGTTTTACGAGCAGACACAGGAATACCAACTGGGTAAATTGAAAAAGTGGATAAGTCAAAAGAAGAAGAAATTTATGAACATTTCAGCATACATCCTCTTCATTCTAAAGAAGTTATGGGAAACACTATTGATTTGTTTCAGATGAAAAAAGCAAAAGGTACTCCCGTGAGTGTATTGGAGGAGAGCTTGGAAGCTCGTTGTTTTCCCCAGCTGTTTCCTACAGGAAAAGGTGGACGATATGATGAACGTCCAGTACAGATTCCTGCTTCTGAGTATCGGACTACAAGATTATATGCAGAAGATCCAAGATTTCGTCAAAGTATTCCTTATTTGTTCCATCTTTTATATGAAAGTGACTTGTCTGCACTATCTTATGCAGTAAATCACATTTTAAAAACTGGAGTGCATCTACATAATGTGTCTGCAAAGGATTTTATGAACAAAGTGCAACAGTGAGATGATCATTTGGAATCTCAATTGATTAATCTGATGGCTTGTCAGCGTGGGACTAATGAATATTGGTACCGACGCCATGGAGAATTGAAATGTATGTTACAGAATTTAGGAACTCCTACATGGTTCCTTACCCTAAGATGTGCTGAGTACGCTTGGGATGATTTACTGGATTTTCTTCGAGAGGCAAATTCAAATATTGAAAACATCCAATACAAGACAGCAGGAGAATTGTGCTCATTGGATTCGGTTAATGCTTGCAGATATTTCAATCATAGATTTTTTTTTTTTTAAACTTTATTTTTCTTTTTAAAACAACAATACTTGTATAGTACCTCAGAGTGAGACAGATCACCGGCTATATCGTGTGAGTATCCGGTCCAGCCCCGCTCAGTGCCGCACAGGAGTAGCCTCGCCGTCCTCTCCTCACCCCTCCCCCTCAGAAATTAGCAGGAAATACAACTCTCCACTTGTTCCCTCCGACTCACTCTGCGACAATTGCCCCTCCACCGCTAATCCTTCCATACACAGAACTCGCCACGCCAGAAGGTCCTCCTGCAATTTTTCGTCCCTCCTAGAACACCGCATATGCGTTTCTTCCGCCAGCGTCCATTCCCTCACATCCCTTAGCCACCTATCAAGCTCCGGGGCCTTCCGTCCCATCCAGGTAATCGCGACCCTACGCCTCGCCAAAACTAGCATTAACTGCAGCAATTTATAGGGTAGTTTCCGTTTCCTTGGCTTGGGAACCAGGGCTAACAGGCAGTGTAGGGGTGTCCGTTGGATTCGGAGGCCAGTGGCGGCCGCGATGCGGCCTACCACTCCTACCCAAAACCTCTCTACCAGCGGGCAGTCCCAGGCCAAGTGTAAAAATCCCGCCCCTGCAGCGCCGCACCGAGGGCAGTCGTCCCTCCTGCCCGTTCCAAATCTACTCAGCGCCGTCGGAGTAAGGTAGGTGCGGTGCATAAAGTTAAAATGGGTGAGCTTGAACCGCGCGTTACAGGACACTCGTCTCGTCAAAGCTCCGATTCGCATTCGTTGCCCTTGCTCCAATGGCTCTCCCAAGTCCGCTTCCCAGGCCGCCCACGCCGGAGGCTCCGGAGGAGCCGAATCGCGTTTCATTGCTGCATATAACAATGCAATTAATCTGCGGCCCCGGACACACGTCAGTAGTACATGAAGGGTCTGAGTCATCGGGGGCATCTTCGGGCACTGCGGCCAGACCGAACGTACCACCGCACGCAGTCCTTGATAATGGAGGTATTGTCCCCCACTAAGGCCATAAAATTCCTCCGCTTGCTCGAATGACAGGAAGGTCTCCGAGGGGTACAGGTCTGCCAGCACTTCACAACCCCCCTCTTTCCAGTCCCGGTAGGACACCTGGCGTTCTAATTCCACCATGGGGGCCAGTATCCAAATTGGTAACTCCCTATGGAAGGGTGCCGCACCCAAGACCCGTTCGACAAACCGATGCCATATCTGTGCCGTATGAGTCACCACGTAGGGCAACGCAGCATCCGCTCCCGACCCCCGCATCAAAGCCAATTGAAGTTCCTTCGCCGTGGCCCTTCCTGCCAGTAATCGCATCTCCCACACATCCGTGTCTGCAAACCATCTGGCTGCTGGGAGGAGCTGTGCAGCATAATAATATAAATCGAAGCGTGGGGCTTCCAATCCCCCCTCCTCAAAGGCTCGCACGACCGTCCTGAGGGCCACCCTACTGTGTTCCCCCGCCCAAAGCAGGGAGGTCAGCAGCGAATTGAGGGCCCGGAAAACCCTAGGAGGGAGAGGGCACAGTGTATTCTGAAGGACGTACAAAGTCCGTGGCAGCATTACCATCTTGGCTACCGCCAAGCGTCCCATTAGGGAAAGCGGCAGGGCGTTCCAAAATGTCACAGACTGCCGAAGCGAAGCAATTACCCGATCTATATTTCGTGCTAGCGCCAATTCCTCCGTGGCGGCCACTTGAATACCCAAATATTCGTTCCCAGCGCAACCCAAGCTCTGGCAGGTCCTCGTAGGGCACTGCATCAAAGCCCGAAAGCGGGAATATAAGAGATTTACTGCGGTTAATTCTCAGGCCCGAGCGCCTCCCCAAAACGGTCCAGGTGGTGCAGCAAGACTGGAAGTGCCTCTGTCGGTGCCCTCAAATAAAACAAGGCATCATCTGCATAGAGCGATATCACATTACGCGTATCCCCCCCCTGGATTCCCCATTGCTCCATTTCCGCCCGGATCGTGACAGCGTATGGCTCAATCGCCAGCGCGAAAAGTAGGGGTGAGAGGGGGCATCCCTGTCGCGTGCCCCGTCCCAGCCGCCACTCCTCCGACCTCGCGGCACCCAGGCGCACACTTGCCCGCGGAGCCCTGTATAAGATCTGTATCCACTGGCGAAAGTTGGGCCCAAGGCCCACCCTCCGAAGGACCTCCTGTAAGTACGCCCAATCCACGGTGTCAAACGCCTTGGCTAGATCAATAGAGACCAATACCGTCCGTTCTTCCCGACTTCTCACTTCATGCTGAATGTGGTTCAGACGTCTGAGATTCATTGCCGTATTCCTCCCCGGGATAAACCCACATTGGTCCTGGTGCACTAAATGCCCCATGTGGGGAGCCAGCCAGGAGGCCAACAATTTTGTTAGGATTTTGACGTCCGTATTCAACATGGTGATCGGGCGATAGGACGACGGGTCATATTTATCACCCCCTGGTTTGAGGATCATACAAATTTCTCCTTGGGCCATGGTCCGTGGGAGGTCACCCCTCTCCAACGTCTCATTAAATACTTGCAACAGAAGCGGGGCCAGCTCATCCGTGAACTCGTGGTAAAATTCTGACGGAAAACCATCACTGCCGTGCGATTTAGCTCACGACAAGCTGGCCAGCGCTCCTCGATTCTCCGCCAATGACAAGTCCTCCTCCAATCCTTCCCGATCCGAATCCGCCAGGGTCGGCATACTCAGCCCTAGTAGATATGGCAAGTATTGGGCCTCCGAGATATCTGGGGCCGCCTCGTACACCTGCCGCAAATGAGTTTGGAGTACCCCCAGTATCTCCTGCTCCGAGTATACCACGCGTCCGGTGGAATCCCGCAGGGCCATAATACGCTTGGGAGCCTGCTCTCTCCTAAGGATCCATGCCAGCAGCTGTCCCGATTTATCCCCCTCTCTATGGAGGCGCTGCCTATATTGGCCCAGAGTGAATTTGTCCAACCTATCTAAGGTGTCCTGCACCCGTGCCCGAGCCTCCCGTTCCTCCTGCTGTTGCGCTGCATCGGGGTCCCCACCCTCTGGATCTGTCGGAGGAACTCCTCCTCCGTTTGTAGATCCCGGAGAAGCAGTTTACGGACACCGTAGGTGAGCCCCATACATGCGCCCCTCACGACTGCTTTCAGGGCTTCCCACTTTGTGTCCATTGCCAGGTCTCTCGCTCCCCAATTGAGGGCCACATAGTCCCCTATGGCTGCCGCCACACTCGCTCTCCCCACCTGATCCCGGAGGAGGTCTGCCGGAAGCCTCCACGTATGAAGACGGACCACCGGGGGTCCCCACTGGACCACGCATGCCACTGGCGAGTGATCCGATAAAAAACGCGCCAGGTGTGTAACCTCCACTGACATACCCCGCCTCTCATCCGCCACCAAAACCCGATCCAGCCGACTATAGGTGTTGTGCGTGGGGGAATAGCAGGTGAACACCTTCTGTGTGGGGTTCTTTTGGCGCCAAACATCCACCACCCCTATGTTTTCCATCACTTTTTGGATTTGGTCGGTCATACGTGGTTTTGTCCCCACCCGAGGGGGCGCCCTATCCAGCACTGGATCCAGGACACAATTGAAATCCCCACACCAGAGTATCGGGGTCCCCAAATCATAAGTCAAGACGTCCTGCAAGGCCCTAAAAAATGCTGGGTCATCTATATTGGGCGCATATGAATTAAAAATGACCATTTCTCTGCCATCCAATTGCGCCCGGAGGAGCAGGTATCGGCTGTCAATGTCCGCCTCCATATATTGGATGGCGAACGGCACCCCCGGTGCCACCCAAATCAGGACCCCCCTGGCGTATGTAGAAAAGGACGCATGAAATAGCTGCCCCCTCCATTTTTTCCCCAACTTCTGCGCCCCTTCATCCACTAAATGGGTCTCCTGTAGGCACGCTATCGACACTTTGTGCCGTCGAAGGAAGGAAAGGACCCTGTATCTCTTTGTGCATGTGCCGAGCCCCCTCACATTCCAGCTCAAAAACTTATATCCCATGATCTCTTAATCACTCCACCACACCACGGCCAACCTGTCCCGACGTGGCCCCACTCCGGTACTTGACCTGCAATACAACTGATGCCATCAACTTTCCCTATCAACATCCCCCCCAACGATGCCCCCCTCCCCCCACCCACGAGCACTATGCCAGCAACAACCAAACATGCCCATATGCCCTTACCCTGCTGGTGCCAGGACGTGCACAGCCACCCCATTCACACACCCAAACTATTCCCCCGCACTCGAACTACCACTCCCCCCCGCCCCGACCCCTGTTCTGACCCCGTCACCAACCATGCATACCAGGCGCAACCTGACCGAATCTCCCCTATGCACCCAGTCCCCCCCATCTCCCTCCCTCCCCATTTCTCAAATTCCACATAAACGGCAAATCCCTCTCGGGTCCATGTCTCAGCCCCACACCCCCAATTGCAGGCACCTCAACCACAGCTGGTGCCCTATCCCCTCCCAGACACTCCAAGCCTGGACAACATGTCACTTCAAGAGGGCTCCCCCCGGCCAGGAGTCCCAACCCCCACAGTTTCCGGGATCGCCAAGGTTGCGGCCAAGACCTCTCCCTCCGAGGCCATCAGCGTGTCCGGGACTAAAATGTCTTCGGGGCCCGCCGGGCGCCCTGTTGAAGGCTCCGGCCCCTCCTCTGCACCCGCCTGTCCCAACTGCAAAGCCCCGTCAGCTCCTACTGTAACTCTGCTACCCTCCTGGCTCGCCGCCGGCCCGATGAATACCTGCGCCTGTTGGGACGTTTCCGCGGTGGCCGCATTCCCCACTCCCCACGGGGGCCTCTCCCCACGGGACATCTTCTCCCCGGGCCTCCAACCAGTCCCAAACCGCTCCCGGGCTCTCGAAGAAATGAGCCTTTCCCTGACACAGTACCTTCAGTTGGGCGGGATAGAGCAGCATGTATTGCAGGTTCATCATCTGTAGTTTCTGTTTAACCCCCAGGAATGACTTTCGTTGCTCCTGTACCTGCTGTGTATAGTCCGGGTAAATGGAGACCCTGCTGTTCTCATACGTAAGATTCGCCGCCTCCCTCGCCGCCTTTAGTATACAGTCCCTGTCACGGTAATTAAGGATTTTGGCGATGATGGCCCGTGGAGGGGCCCCCGGTCTTGGCGTTGGCACCAGTGCCCTGTGCGCCCTCTCTATCACAAAAACCTCTGACAGCCCCCTCGGGCACAGACTCGTACGAATCCAGTGTTCTAGGAACCGCTCAGCGTTCCCTTCCTCCGCCCGTTCCGGTACACCAAGTTCCCTGATGTTACTGCGGCGCGCCCTCCCTTCCGCATCTTCCGCCCTCCGTTCCAGGGCACCTGTCGTAGCCCTGAGTTGCGCGACTGTCTGTTTGAGGGTCATCACCTCTCCCTGTAGTTGCTCAATGTTCCCTTATGCATTGGCCACTTTGTCCGCCACTTTCCGGAGGTCTGTCCTCAGCAAATTCACATCTATTGAGACCGTTTCTATCTGTCGCTCCAGCGCTGAGTGGGATCCCTGTATTGCTTTTAGCAACTCCGCTCGGGAGGGCTCCCCAGGGTCGTCCTCCGCTCCGCTTAGGCCCATCTGCCGTGTGAGCCGCTGGGATGGCTGTCTCTGTGTGGTATATTGCGTGATCGTATTCGGTTGCGTGGAGCGAGACATCTTGCCTTTCGTCATCCCCGACGCCTCCTGTAGCGCCAAAGGCCGTTGGGAGGCCGCGCAGGGGTCCGCGGTCGGCACTCTCTCCCCTTCCCCGACCGTCTAAAGTGCTCAGGCGAGGTCTGATGGCCTATGTCCCCGGGGCGAGGCAGCTCAGAACCCGGGAGTCACGGCCCGTCGCCTCTGCGGTGGTAACTAGGTGGCAGGCTAAGTATCCGGTGCAGGCCCCCCTACGGCACCACGCTGCGTGCTCTGCCGCCCACTGCCAGGCCCCACTCCCCCCCGCAGCGGCCAAGTCTCTCACCCCCGAGGCGCCAATGCCCTCCCAGCCGGTCCGGGCGCCGCCGGCCGTCCCCACTGGGCCTCTCCATTCTGGGGCTGACGTAGGAGTATTCAGTGTGTTTCGGGGAGAGCACGGCTCAGGGGAACCTCCAGCATCCCCACAGCGAGGCCATCCCCAGTCTCCCTCGCAGCTCTGTACCGCAGGACCCCCCGGCGTCACTGGTCCAGGACTCCTAGCTCTCGCCTCCAAGTACAGGGGCCATGTTCCCCCACGCAGCGATGGGGCCGTCCTCACCTCTGCTCCGTCCGGGCCTGTCAGCCCCTCCACGCCGTCCCCAGCCATCGACACAGGCTCCTGTCCACGGGTCTCCCCTCCAACCTCCTCACCAGGCTGCCGTACCCGCTATGGTTGTGGGCCGGATCCGCCACTCCAGCCGCCTCGCCTCGCCTCACTCCACCACGTCCTCAGGCCTGCCGGAGGCCCCCTGTGCTCCCGTCTCGGTCTCCCTCAGCTTCTCGAGGGTGAGCCGTCTGCCGGCCACGGCGTCTGTACCAAAGGATCTCCGCCGTGTTGTATGGTCTCGCCTTCCCCGGGTGCCAGGGGTAGGCCCCAGACCACGGCCTCACGTCGTCCCGTATCCGTGCTGGGGAGTGCAGGGTCTGTTCTCCGGCGTCTCCACCAGTTACTGCCACAGGCTCCTGTCCGCGAGGCCCCCTTCCGCTCCCCTCACCATGATGTCGTACTCGTCAGGAAGGTAGGCCAGGTCCGACTTGCCAGCTGCCTCGCAACACTCCGACTCGGCCGCTGGTTAACCGGGGGTCCCCGGTGCGCCCATCCCAGCCTCCCGTGATGGCTCGAGGATAGACTGTCTTCCGGTCCAGGCGGCGGCCTCCCCGCCTCAGGATCTCTGCCTTGTTTCGTGCTCCGGCCTTCTCCAGAGTCCGGGAGTAGGCCCCAGACCCCGGCCTCACGTAATCCCGTATCCGGTCTTGCGAATGCAGGGCTGTACCGTGGCGTCTCCGCTAAGTTCCCGCTCCACTGTGCACCGGGGCTATCCCAGACCTTAGGGGGTTGATGCGCCCTCCAACCTTCAGCTCAGGGGCCCTGACAGGATCTCTGTTTCGGGATTTTGGGGTCAAGGTATCGGGAGCCGGTGGAGCTCACGTCCTGTCGGCCATGCTGCTTGGCCACACCCCCCCTTCAATCATAGATTTGAGGCTATGATGTCCTTCATCTGCAATAAAAAAAATCCACCTCTTGGAGAAGTTGTGGATTTCTTTTGGAGAAAAGAGTACCAAGCAAGAGGTGCTCCTCATATTCATATGCTGTTGTGGATCAAGGATGCCCCAAAATTTGGAACAGATTCTGATGATGCAGTTTTATCTTTCGTTGAAGAATATGCAACATGTGCTATACCTAAAAGCACAGAAGAAAAAAACTTAAAAGAGCAAGTTTTACGTTTCCAAAGTCATCGGTGTGGAAAATACTGTCGACGAAAGTACAAGAGTAAAGATAAATTCTACACAAAATGTCGATTTGGATTTCCACGACCTGTTCTTTCAAAAGGAAGAGTAAACAGTTTTATGTCAGCTGTGCGACATACTATTACAAGAAAATCGCCGAAAAATACCTACAACCTAAGAAGAAAAGAAGAGTCAAAATATATAAATGACTACAACCCAGTCATTTTATCCATGTGGAATGCTAACATGGATATTCAATATGTAGCTGACAATTCTATTGCTGTTGCTCAGTATGTCACATCTTACATCACTAAAGCTGAGAAAACGGAATTGAAAGAAATGTGGGAAGAGATTTCTCACGAGAAGACTGTCAGTAAAAAGCTATACAGTTTCAGTTTAAAGATGTTATCGCATCGAGAAATTGGGTCATACGAATGCTCAGATAGGTTATCATCTGCAAGTCTGTACTCCAAATCCAGAAGAATAATTTGGGTAAGTTTAGGCCTTGCAGGAATGCGAAATCGGGTACTGAAATATATTCGAGAAATTGAATATTTAGCAGAGAACGTATCTGAAAGTACAGACATTTCAAGAACAAACATGTTGGACACATATTACCCAAACAGAAGTCATCATCTTGAGAACATGTGTCTCTATGAAGTGCTGCAGAACTACATTTTTAAACGGAATGCCACAGAAGACATCAACAATGGAAAATATAAAGTCATTGGTGAGGAAGGATGTTTGGTGAAACAAACAAAAGGAAGTTTGATTAATCACAGGAAGCTGAGTTGCGACACTACTGACAAAAAGGATGAATTACTTGGAGATTTTCAAAGCTATGAAGATTCCTTTAACCCATTGAGTGCCCATGACGAGATGGTCTCGTCATGGGCCGCGGTTGCGCTGTGCCCATGACGAGACTATCTCGTCATGAGCCCCGCCTGCTAATGAAACGCCCAGCACAGGGCGTGGAAAGGGCGGTGCACTCAAGGGGTTAATGCATGCAAAGATAGCATAGAATGCAGTACTTTCACAACTTATCTACAAATGTTAAATGAAGAAATTGAGCAAGAAGCAACAATTGCAGCTGAAGTAGCTAGAGACAGTTCTCAAGACAGTCAAAGTTCTGGGACGCTCAGTCAAGATCTTCTAGGACAACCAATCGTAGAAAATGAAGCTGCAATAGCCATGACTGAAGTGGAAACAGCTATGAATCAAGCTCAGGAAGATTTAATAAACTTACCAAATTTGGAACAACAACTGAATGACGAACAACAACAAATTTATGAGGAAGTCACAAAACAAATTGATCTTGGATTACTACATGAAAATAAAGAGTGCTCATGCACATCATTTGAACCAATCAGAATGTATGTGAGTGGACAAGCTGGAACTGGAAAAAGTTTCTTAATTAAAGTAATTAGAAGCTACCTACAGAAAAAAACCGATTCAACTTTGTCTTGTGTTGTTACTGCTCCAACTGGGTTAGCAGCATATAACATAAAAGGAATTACCTTACATCTTTTGCTAATGTTACCAGTAGAGCATGAGAACAAAATACAATACCACAAGCTAACAGGAGAAGCATGTTTTGAAGTTTCAAGAGTGTTGAAGAAGATGAAGGTTCTCATTATTAATGAGCTAAGCATGGTATCAAACTTAATGCTTGCCTTTGTGCAATTAAGAATGCAGAAATTCTAAAGACAGACGATGACGTGTTATTTGGAGGAAAAATGTTATAGTTTTTGGGGATCTACTGCAGCTCACTCCAGTTAAAGGACAACCAGTATTTCATACTCTTACACATGAAGACACGAAAAAGTCATTAGGAAGTATAGGTAATGTGAACATTTGGACATACTTTGAGTACAAAGAACTCATTACCAATATGCGGCAAGCAAATGATGATGATTATGCAAGTATTCTCAAAGATATCAGAATTGGTGTACTCACAGAACATGGCAGAAAAGCTTTACAGAGTCGATTGCTATGTAATTTGTTTCCAACAGAACAAATAGTTCCAGAGAAAGTATACAAGAAAATTGCAGAAACAAATACTGTAATCTGCTTAATGCCAACACTACATGAATGCTCTTTATTCAATCAAGAACTTTTGAAATTGGAAAATGAAGTGATTATAAAACTGGAAGCTGTGGATAAAATACAGAATGAAGGAATAACTATTATATTGACAAGCAAATTGACAACTAAATTGGATTCTCTAGAGAAAAACATATCGAAAACAGCTGGTTTAGAAAAGAATCTTTATGTATGTATGAACTGTCGAGTAATTTTAAGACGTAATGTGGATGTAGAAAAAGGTTTAGTGAATGGAGCTATGGGTAAAGTTGTGGGTTTTGTTAATTACCAGAAAAAAGATGGAATTTAATTTTTAAAAATAAAATTTGATCAGATTGAAGAGGTTAAAGACATTAGTCGTTGTTCAGTTCGTTTTTTGCTTGTGAAAGACTTATATGTACGTAGGAAGCAGTTTCCGTTTTCTCTAGCATATGCTGTAACTATTCACAAATCTCAAGGATTAACTGTAGATAGTGCTTTTGTAAACATTGAATCTAGTGTGTTTACAGAAGGTATGGCATATGTTGCTTTGTCACGAGTGAAAAAAATATCTGGTTTATTCATGTTAGACTTTGATGACTCAAAAGTTAGTGCTGATGCAAACTGTGTAAAGGAGTATAATAGATTAGGAAGAAGCTATGCTCCTCATTTAGGTCAGTATCCTGTGTTTGAAAAACGTGTTGTTTGTCGGAAAAGGAAAATTGAGAATATCTGTAATGAGGATGTACAGAAGAGTAAACAAATAGAGAGTGATGTGATTGCAAGCAAAAAGAAAAAGGACAATGTTGAAGAGGTTGTTGGTTGTCATTTTGAAAATAGCTCTGGTGTCAACTGCTATGCTAATGTAGTGCTGAATGTTGTATTTTATCTTGAAAGTTTGAAAGAGCGGATAATACTAAATCATGAAAAAAGATTCTGTTCTCTGCTGAGTTTCCTTTATGAGAAGCTGAGTAATGATAAAACTAAAATAGAAAGTGCTTCTGATGTTACAAATCTTTTAGATGTATGTTCTGGATGTACACAGTTTACACAAAATGTCCAGCAAGATGCACAGGAATTCTTAATGTATATGCTTATGGTACTAGAAGTTGAAGGGGGAGAAATAGAAAATATATTTGGTCTCTCTTTTAAATGGGAACATTGTTGTGAAAATTGTTTGAACACATGCAGCACTAATGTTGATTCTGAAAGGTTCATACATTTAACATTACCAGAGAGTAAATCAGTGACTTTTAGTAAATTAGTTAAAGATGCAAATCACAACATGGAATGTTCTCAATGTAAATCAGAAATGTTATCAACGTTATTTTTAAAGAAATATGGACAGTATGTAATTTTAATGATACAACGTTGTAGAGCTGATGGAAGAAAATTGGACACTTTAATAAAGAAGTTTGTAGGAAATCAATTATCAATATCAGGAAAAACTTTTGTTGCAGTTGCAATAATTTTTCATGATGGACCTTCTTTAACTTCTGGTCATTACACAGGTTATCTAAAATGTGAAAAAGGCTGAACACTGTGTAATGATTCTCAATTGATTTTCAAGCAACGTTTGCCTGCAGAATTACCAAATTGTTACTTAATTTTTCTAAAACCAAAGTTTTAGATACAAATTCCAGCATCTGAAGAAACCAATATTTCAATTTTATAGGATTAACATTGGATATTTCACTTAAAAAGGATTTTAAAATTACCATTTGGCCTCATGGAAAGGTAAATGTTTCAATTGTGGACTTCTTTGACAGATATTAATTTGGTGTATGTGCTTAAGCAACACGATTTACAGACGTTATTTATTGCAAATAGTTATTGTTCTTAGAAGATATTTTTAATATATATGTTACATTTCTATCAAGGTATGTTTTACTAAGGATACATTCAGGGCTTTTTTAAACGATCTTTCAGATTGTTTATTTTTTTGCCCGCTGTTAAGTGATGAATACAATTGATATCACTATTTTCAGTGAAATTCAATATATTCTGAAAACAGCAAAAAAAGGGCAAAAAATGACTGTAAAATATGAAAATATATGTACTGCTTTCTAAAATGTAATGTTGAATATTAATACTTTTTTTCTTTTTTTTCAGATCTAGAAAGAAAATTTAGGAAATTGAATCCATTTTTCTTGCAATTAAAAAAAAACATTTATTTCTAATTAAGTTATTTTGTTGGTCAGGTAAGTTTACAATATCTGTATTTCTCACCCCTTCACTTTCATGCTCCCTTTTCTTCACTTCTCCTCACTCTGCTTTTCTCATTCCTCTTCCATCTCTCTTCTTGCTTTACTGCTCTTTCGTAACTCCCTCACTCCTTCTCTACTACTCCCCTAGGTTTATTGCCTCCATTACTATTTTTTCAACCATGTTTCTCTCCCTGTCTCCATATGTCTCAGTCATTCCAACTTCCTTACTCCTTCTCAGTTCCTTGCTCTCTGTCTCTGTTTCTGTCTCTCTCCCTTTGTCTGTCTTACCCTTAATTTCCTTAACATCTCTGGGGCAGATTTACAAGCCCCCTGCGCCACCACTACGTTACTTTTCATGATGTACTGGTGGCGCAGGGGGCTCCTCCATATTTACAAGGAGAGGAAGAGCCACCCTGCGCGACCTTTCCTCTCCTTGTAAATACAGCCACTTCACACGTAGCAATGTGCGTTGAAGGGGCATTCCATGGGTGTTGTTGTGGGTGTTCCCACGCAACACCCATAGAACTAGACACATCTCCAGATTTACGAGAAATCGTAACTCTGGAGTTACGTGTGAATGCTACGTCACCCTAGAGGTGGCGTAGCGAGGCACAACGAGGAGAAATGTTTTCATTTCTACTCGTTCTTTCCTCTTTCAGTGCATGCTGCATTCTACAGCACGCATTAGAAGAGGAAAAAGCCTCTTGTGATTGTTTTTGTGCAGGAAGGTGTCCCTTCCTGCACAAGAACAATCTCCCCACCACGCAGGCATCCTTGCACCATGGTGCAAGGGAGCATGCGCCGGCGCATGGCTGCAGTTTGTGCGCCAGCGCAGGGGAAGCTTAGAGATGCGACACATTCTTGTAAATATGTTGCATCTCTGTGCTTCGAAACTAACGCAGCACGGCGCAGCAAAATTACTTGGTGCACCGTGCTGCGTTAGTTTGTTATAAATCTGCCCCTCTGTTTCTACCACTCCTCCTCTCTCCATCACTCATTTTCCGCCTATGTTAAGTTTTTAACCTTCTCCGTCATTCTCCTTCCCTCACCTTCCCTAACTGTCACTATCCTTTACTCATAGTCACTCCTATTCTCCTACTTCACTTCCTCCTGTCTGTATCTCACTCCCCTTCACCTTTTTGCATTCTTTCCTTCAATCTCCCTCACTCTGCTTTGCTCATTGAAATCCTGACTCCCTTTCTATCACTCCAGTTTCCTAAATCCCTCCATCCCCTCACTCTCCATCTCTCAGTTTCCCTTACCCCCTTTTCTAATCCTCATACCCATAAAAAAATTAGAATTAAAAAATCAAATTTAAGTGTTTAGATGTTGGTTGGCTCTAAAAAGAGCCGTTGTGTTTAAGTGTTTAGATGTTGATAGGCTCTAAAGCGAGCCAATATGTTAATTGAGTGTTTTTTGGTACCTATAAGTAAGTACCGATGCAGAGTCTAAAGTTCAAGAGGAAGACTCTGTTCCCTTCATCTGTGAAATGTACACCATCTCCTCTATAAATGCCTTGCCACTCCCCTCACTATTTCTTCCTATTTCCTGGGACTAGGAGCTGAACAGGTATGAATTTTACTTGAAAATGGCAGAACAGCAGTCTACTTCAGGGAGTGAGGAGGAGACCTGGATGCACTCAGAAGCATTGATTCATAGTAGTTTTTCTTCCAGAATCTTCTGTTCCCTTCATCTGTGAAATGTACACCGTCTCCTCTATAAATGCCTTGCCACTCCCCCTCACTATTTCTTCCCTTTTCCTGGGACAAGGAGCTGAACAGGTATCAATTTTAGTTAAAAATGGCAGAACAGCAGTCTACTTCAGGGAGTGAGGAGGAGATCTGGATGCACTCAGAAGCATTGGCTGTTTCAGAGCATTCAACACTAAAAACTAGACTGTATGTTTTAAAAGCATGTTTTGTATTGGTTCAGAAAAATGTGTTCCCACAGAACATTACTTTGGATTTGCTGTTAGGTTTGAAAAGTCAAGCAATCTTGCTCTTTGGATTAGAAACATTGGGGCAGATTTACAAGCCCCTTGCGCGACTTTTGCATCACTTTTTCCATGTTAAAAGTGACGCCAAAGTGGCACAAGGGGCTTGTAAATCTGCCCCATTGTGTGCTGAAGTTCTGACCTCTCTGCTCACACCAGTGTTCCATGATCTGTTGCTATGCTAGCAGGCAGAAGTCATGTTGGGGGTACGAATCATTTGGAAAGGGTTGAAATTTGCAACCAATATAAATGTGTGTTTCCATTTAAAAGAAAGGTGGAGAACGTGAAAAGGGGGCAGGGTAGAGAGTTCCTGACCCCCTAGCCTTTGTCAGGGGGTCCCTGAAGGACCCCGAAGGGCGAAAAAAACATTTTTTTTTTTAAAAATCACGGGGTGCGCGCATGGCAGAAAAAAATCATTAAAAAAATAGAATTAAAAATCAAGTGTAAGTGTTTAGATATTATGTGGCTCTAAAAAGAGGTGTGGTGTTAATGGAGGAACAGAGGAACAAAAAAACAAAAAAATGAAAAAAAAAAAAATACCGTGGAGCATGTGTGCTGCTGTATCTTCCTCTCTATCAGGTTAATGCTGGTGTCACCGTAAGAGAGAAGAGCATTGCACAGATTGCACCGTATATGCACCGTCTGAAATAGAGGGTGCATATCCAGAGGATCAGAAGCAGGTTAAGCTGCGGCCGCAGATGAAGTGCTCAGCTGAGCTGCTGATGATGTGCTCGGCTGAGGTGCTACGGATGTGCTTGGCTGAGCTGCTGGAGGGTTGTCTCTAGCAGCTCGAGCAAATGCCACAGGATGTACTCCTTTAACGTGCCTGATCATAGAGAAAATACTAAAAGAGTATTTCTTTTTAGGATCTCCTCTTGATGAGATCACTCCACAAATAGTGCAGCTGACTTTTGGAGCATTCACCTTCTTCTGCCCCTCAGGAAAAGTGAAAAATTGCCATATAAAAGAGTCTTTCTGTTTCCTCTGTTTCTGTGGCACAAGGGTCTCCTGCTCACACCCAGAAGATGTCTGCTGCTCTGCCATTCTGAAGTACTAGAGTAATAGAAAAGCTGCTCAGCTCCTTCTCCCACGGAATCAGAAGAAATGATGAGGGGAGTGGGTGTGGTGTTGAAGATTCTGGAGCTGAAACTACTATGAACCAATGAAAAGTGTTGTTTCGTGATCACATGACTTGCCGTGCGCGCACCGTGTGCGCGCGCATGCGCGTACGGAGCACGCGCACACGGAGCACGCTCGACGTATGCATGCGCACGTGGAGCACGTACGCATGCGCGCACGGAGCACGTACGCATGCGCACACCGTGGGCGCACGGTTGGCCAAAAAAAAAAAGCTTTTTATTTTGACGGTGCGCACACGGTGCGTGCACGGCCAAAAACCCTTAAAAAAAAATTCAGTGTTTATAAGTTTATAGAAGATATTAACTATGCTGTTCAACTTTATCCAAATTCAACAAAAAAAAGAGCTGAGCCATTCCATATAACAGGATACAGTCAATCTATAACTATATACATAGGTAGCTTATTGTAAAATAAATATATAAAAAATATAATAATACATTCATAAATTAGCATTTAAAAAACCTTGGAAATTCACTGAAAAAACCATAGGTTTCACACACGTTATAGTTAGGAATTAGCATTTAAAAAACCTTGCAAATTCACTGAAAAAACCATAGGTTTCACACATGTTATAGTTAGCTGGACATTTCACTCGTACAAAACCATTGAAATTCCCCCGTTATAGTTAGTTCAGCTAACTATAACTCGCGCGCCTGCAATCCACTGCTGATTACGTCACATATTACAATTTTATTTTTGTGTAAAAAGTACTTTTTTTTGCACTTGTGGGTCCTTTTGAGATCCTGTGACAAGGCCAAGGGCGTTAGGCAGTGTCTTCCGTTACTTGTTTTCACATTCTTAACTTTTCTCTTTGGCTATCTTCTGCCGCGGGTGATGTCACTGACCATGTCATGAGTGATGTAATATGTGACGTCATCAGCAGTGGATTGCGGACGCGCGAGTTATAGTTAGCTGAACTAACTATAATGGGGGAATTTCAATGGTTTTGTACGAGTGAAATGTCCAGCTAACTATAACATGTGTGAAACCTATGTTTTTTTCAGTGAATTTGCAAGGTTTTTTAAATGCTAACTCCTAACTATAACGTGTGTGAAACCTATGGTTTTTTCAGTGAATATATATATATATATATATATATATATATATATATATATATATTATCTACTGGCAGTCGCCAGTAGATAGTTATAGTTAGGATCGTGTTTCCATAGGAAATCCGCAACATTCTATTTGGAATAACTTTGGCGCCGATTGACGAATCCTCGCGAAATTTTCAAAATAGGTGGGGCGCTCCGCTCCGCTCCTTCCCTGAAAGTCTCGGGGGGATTCGTCAAGCGGGGGCTGAGAAAAAGGGGGGTCCCAAAACGCATTTTCCCCATGCATTTTTCCATAGGACCTTTAGTCCAAGCTACAGCCCGAACGGCTGAACAGAATTACTTGAAATTTGGCAGAGAAGTAGTCCTCAGGTCAGGGATGTGCCTTTTGCAGGTCTGGTGTAAATCTGTTCAGTATTTTCTGAGAAAATAGCATTTAAATCAATATATATATCTATAGGCGCGCACCGTCCGCGTACGGTAAAATGTACCGTACGCGCACGCTGCCGTGCGCGAGCGCGATTCTGATTGGTTGTTAGATCTTAGTAAACATTCGAATCGGTCGAAACTAGGAAGTGTCGGCCGCCATTTTGTCTCTCGCAGTCCGAGGGGGTGAAAAACAAAGGTGGAGAACGTGAAAAGGGGGCAGGGTGGACAGTCCCTAACCCCCTAGCCTTTGTCAGGGGGTCCCAGAAGGACCCCCAAGGGCCAAAATTTCTTTTAATTTTTTTAAGAAAAATCGCGGAGGCGCGTACGGTAGAAACGGAAAAATTCCGCGAACTGCGTAACGTGGGCGCGCGGTGCGCTTCGCGCACCGTGCGCGTACGGTACGCGCACGGTGAAAACCTTAAAAAAATAAATACATAACTTAGCATTTAAAAAACCGTACAAATTCACTGAAAAAAACATAGGTTTCACACATGTTATAGTTAGCTGGACATTTCACTCGTAAAAAAACATTGAAATTCCCCCGTTATAGTTAGTGCAGGCAACTATAACTCACGCGACCGCAATCCTCTGCTGATGACGTCAGATATTACATCACTGATAACATATGTGTCTTTCTGAAAAAAAAATATTTGTAATATATGTATAGCTAAAGATTAATGGAAGAAGACATGGGTAAATAGGTGTCTAAATACAGTGATGTAATATCTGACGTCATCAGCAGAGGATTGCGGTCGCGTGAGTTATAGTTGCCTGCACTAACTATAACGGGGGAATTTCAATGGTTTTTCACGAGTGAAATGTCCAGCTAACTATAACATGTGTGAAACCTATGGTTTTTTAAGTGAATGTGCAAGGTTTTTTAAATGCTAATTCCTAACTATAACGTGTGTGAAACCTACGGTTTTTTCAGTGAATATAGATATATTTTTTTTTTCGACTGCTATATTTAGCGGTTCACCAGTCCCACGATGTTGGTGCTGGTTCAGCGGCTACAGCGACCGCAATATTTACGAAGGATAGCTTCAAGCACCCTTCCACTGAAGGTGATAAAGCAGAAGAACGGCAGACCAGGAGAATCTACAAAATGTTATTGTACACAAAAAGCAAGACGACGCATTTCGGCGATAAGCCTTTTTCGAGTGAATAACATTGGCAAATTCCCTTAGAAATAAGCACCAGTGTTTTCAAAACAACGAAAAACATAGAAGACATACTACACTTGTATATGGAGCTTCGTCATTGCAATTGGCAAGAAGACTAAGTTTCGATAATAAATTCAATTCATTTCACCAGTCTCCAATATTTGCTTATACAAACATAAAATGAATGAATCAATCTTTTCATATAAGTAACACTGAATTGTACTTTTTAAATTAAACAAAATGCATTTTGTCCGTGCCTCAGTGTGTCCGATAAAGTTATTTCATTTTGACAAAAACGCTCCATTTATATACATTTTTCATGTTTTTAGGCATAAATGCTAGGAATAAGCAACAATAATTAAATATCCGTAATTAAATTTGCGTTTTGAATCAGACAATAGATGATTATTCGCAATAATTATTTTTTTTGCACTTGTGGGTCCTTTTGAGATCCTGTGACAAGGCCAAGGGCGTTAGGCAGTGTCTTCCGTTACTTGTTTTCACATTCTTAACTTTTCTCTTTGGCTATCTTCTGCCGCGGGTGATGTCACTGACCATGTCATGAGTGATGTAATATGTGACGTCATCAGCAGTGGATTGCGGACGCGCGAGTTATAGTTAGCTGAACTAACTATAATGGGGGAATTTCAATGGTTTTGTACGAGTGAAATGTCCAGCTAACTATAACATGTGTGAAACCTATGTTTTTTTCAGTGAATTTGCAAGGTTTTTTAAATGCTAACTCCTAACTATAACGTGTGTGAAACCTATGGTTTTTTCAGTGAATATATATATATATATATATATATATATATATATATATATATATATATATATATATATATATATATATATATATATATATTATCTACTGGCGGTCGCCAGTAGATAGTTATAGTTAGGATCGTGTTTCCATAGGAAATCCGCAACATTCTATTTGGAATAACTTTGGCGCCGATCGACGAATCCTCGCGAAATTTTTCAAATAGGTGGGGCGCTCCGCTCCGCTCCTTCCCTGAAAGTCTCGGGGGGATTCGTCAAGCGGGGGCTGAGAAAAAGGGGGGTCCCAAAACGCATTTTCACCATGCATTTTTCCATAGGACCTTTAGTCCAAGCTACAGCCCGAACGGCTGAACAGAATTACTTGAAATTTGGCAGAGAAGTAGTCCTCAGGTCAGGGATGTGCCTTTTGCAGGTCTGGTGTAAATCTGTTCAGTATTTTCTGAGAAAATAGCATTTAAATCAATATATATATCTATAGGCGCGCACCGTCCGCGTACGGTAAAATGTACCATACGCGCACGCTGCCGTGCGCGAGCGCGATTCTGATTGGTTGTTAGATCTTAGTAAACATTCAAATCGGTCGAAACTAGGAAGTGTCGGCCGCCATTTTGTCTCTCGCAGTCCGAGGGGGTGAAAAACAAAGGTGGAGAACGTGAAAAGGGGGCAGGGTGGACAGTTCCTAACCCCCTAGCCTTTGTCAGGGGGTCCCAGAAGGACCCCCAAGGGCCAAAATTTCTTTTAATTTTTTTAAGAAAAATCGCGGAGGCGCGTACGGTAGAAACGGAAAAATTCCGCGAACTGCGTAACGTGGGCGCGCGGTGCGCTTCGCGCACCGTGCGCGTACGGTACGCGCACGGTGAAAAACCTTAAAAAAATAAATAAATAAATACATAACTTAGCATTTAAAAAACCGTACAAATTCACTGAAAAAAACATAGGTTTCACACATGTTATAGTTAGCTGGACATTTCACTCGTAAAAAAACATTGAAATTCCCCCGTTATAGTTGGTGCAGGCAACTATAACTCACGCGACCGCAATCCTCTGCTGATGACGTCAGATATTACATCACTGATAACATATGTGTCTTTCTGAAAAAAAAATATTTGTAATATATGTATAGCTAAAGATTAATGGAAGAAGACATGGGTAAATAGGTGTCTAAATACAGTGATGTAATATCTGACGTCATCAGCAGACGATTGCGGTCGCGTGAGTTATAGTTGCCTGCACTAACTATAACGGGGGAATTTCAATGGTTTTTCACGAGTGAAATGTCCAGCTAACTATAACATGTGTGAAACCTATGGTTTTTTAAGTGAATGTGCAAGGTTTTTTAAATGCTAATTCCTAACTATAACGTGTGTGAAACCTACGGTTTTTTCAGTGAATATAGATATATTTTTTTTTTCGACTGCTATATTTAGCGGTTCACCAGTCCCACGATGTTGGTGCTGGTTCAGCGGCTACAGCGACTGCAATATTTACGAAGGATAGCTTCAAGCACCCTTCCACTGAAGGTGATAAAGCAGAAGAATGGCAGACCAGGAGAATCTACAAAATGTTATTGTACACAAAAAGCAAGACGACGCATTTCGGCGATAAGCCTTTTTCGAGTGAATAACATTGGCAAATTCCCTTAGAAATAAGCACCAGTGTTTTCAAAACAACGAAAAACATAGAAGACATACTACAATTGGATTGCGAGCAGCCCGGTGGCAGTGGGCTTGCTCGTGGGAGCTGAGGGCTGCGACTGAGCTTCTAAGTGCTTTTAGCGCGTTGTCACGCCGATTGAAAGCGGCGACACGCACTCGTTTCTAAATTGCTTGATTCTGTTGAATAACCTGTACTGAAATTCAACAGGTACCTTTTAACTCTCACCCTGCTTTTTCAGGGGCCCAGCGAGGCTGGCTGGCAGCTGATTCCACCTCAGGCGCCTAGCGGTAGTGGCCGCCATCTTGGATCGGGCTGGTTCGCCCGACCCCACCCACGCCACTCCCCCCACGCTGCTCCTCTATTTAGGAGTGCTTCACAGTCTCCCCAGCGATTGCGAGCAGCCCGGTGGCAGTGGGCTTGCTCGTGGGAGCTGAGGGCTGCGACTGAGCTTCTAAGTGCTTTTAGCGCGTTGTCACGCCGATTGAAAGCGGCGACACGCACTCGTTTCTAAATTGCTTGATTCTGTTGAATAACCTGTACTGAAATTCAACAGGTACCTTTTAACTCTCACCCTGCTTTTTCAGGGGCCCAGCGAGGCTGGCTGGCAGCTGATTCCACCTCAGGCGCCTAGCGGTAGTGGCCGCCATCTTGGATCGGGCTGGTTCGCCCGACCCCACCCACGCCACTCCCCCCACGCTGCTCCTCTATTTAGGAGTGCTTCACAGTCTCCCCAGCGATTGCGAGCAGCCCGGTGGCAGTGGGCTTGCTCGTGGGAGCTGAGGGCTGCGACTGAGCTTCTAAGTGCTTTTAGCGCGTTGTCACGCCGATTGAAAGCGGCGACACGCACTCGTTTCTAAATTGCTTGATTCTGTTGAATAACCTGTACTGAAATTCAACAGGTACCTTTTAACTCTCACCCTGCTTTTTCAGGGGCCCAGCGAGGCTGGCTGGCAGCTGATTCCACCTCAGGCGCCTAGCGGTAGTGGCCGCCATCCTGGATCGGGCTGGTTCGCCCGACCCCACCCACGCCACTCCCCCCACGCTGCTCCTCTATTTAGGAGTGCTTCACAGTCTCCCCAGCGATTGCGAGCAGCCCGGTGGCAGTGGGCTTGCTCGTGGGAGCTGAGGGCTGCGACTGAGCTTCTAAGTGCTTTTAGCGCGTTGTCACGCCGATTGAAAGCGGCGACACGCACTCGTTTCTAAATTGCTTGATTCTGTTGAATAACCTGTACTGAAATTCAACAGGTACCTTTTAACTCTCACCCTGCTTTTTCAGGGGCCCAGCGAGGCTGGCTGGCAGCTGATTCCACCTCAGGCGCCTAGCGGTAGTGGCCGCCATCTTGGATCGGGCTGGTTCGCCCGACCCCACCCACGCCACTCCCCCCACGCTGCTCCTCTATTTAGGAGTGCTTCACAGTCTCCCCAGCGATTGCGAGCAGCCCGGTGGCAGTGGGCTTGCTCGTGGGAGCTGAGGGCTGCGACTGAGCTTCTAAGTGCTTTTAGCGCGTTGTCACGCCGATTGAAAGCGGCGACACGCACTCGTTTCTAAATTGCTTGATTCTGTTGAATAACCTGTACTGAAATTCAACAGGTACCTTTTAACTCTCACCCTGCTTTTTCAGGGGCCCAGCGAGGCTGGCTGGCAGCTGATTCCACCTCAGGCGCCTAGCGGTAGTGGCCGCCATCTTGGATCGGGCTGGTTCGCCCGACCCCACCCACGCCACTCCCCCCACGCTGCTCCTCTATCTAAACGTCCCCCATGTGTCAGCGCAGCGGACGAGCGCAGCGGGCGCGCCGTAGGCTCGCCGGAGTCAAGCCAGAGTCCTGCCCGTCTGCGCCCGTCCGCGGCAGGCCGGGGCAGGGGGCTCTCCCTTATGCCCTCCCGCTGTCATACACTTCCTCTGAGCTTCTTTCTCACTGGATCCCTGGCACCATTAGTCCGACTGTGTCTAACTCACTACAACATTTAAATCTCCTTACGAGCCCCCCCGCTGCCCCCCCCGCCATTATTCAAAGTTGTCTTCCTCGGCCTCGGGCCGCTGCGCCTACTCATCCCATCTTGCCTGTTCCCCACACACCGTCCTATAATACCACTGCCACGCTCCTCAATACCAGATCTGTCGTTAGCCATCAGCATGAGCTACACGATTTTCTTGACAGCCACAACCCGGACCTCTTGTTCTTAACAGAGACCTGGCTTAAGGCAGACTCCCTCCCCAACGTCCTAGCCGCACTCCCCCCCTCTTACTCCATCATTCGTGCGGATCGCCCGGAGGGCAGGAGAGGCGGTGGAGTAGCCCTGATAACACATAATGACTCCCACTTTCAAGTACTCCCCTCTTCTCCTATCCCTGAGGTAGACTGCCTAATAATTCGTGCTAGCTCTTACTCTACCCCCCTTACTGCTGTTCTCATCTATCGACCCCCTCACACAACTTCCAATTTTGTTTCCTGCCTTCAAGACATCCTCGCCACACTGGCTATTAACAACTCCTCAGTGTTGGTGTTGGGTGACTTCAATTTTTGGCCCAACGATCCCGCCGAAACTCCCCTTTCCAAAGAATTCACCAGCCTCATGACCAGTCTTAACTTTTGTCCCCTCGTTCACAGCCCCACCCATGTTCATGGCCACTCGCTCGACCAGGTTTGGACCCTAAATATCCCCACCACCTCTCCTGTCATCTCCCCCTGTTCTTGGTCGGACCATTTTTCAATCTCCTTCTCCCTCGCGTTAGCCCCAGTGCCTAAACCTCTTCTCCCAAAGAACACCTGGGCTAGAAAATGGGGTAGGGCAGACATGCCATCTTTTTGCTCATCCCTGGCCAATTCCTGCCCTGACCTCTCGGGCCTCGCCGCCCCGGACCAGCTGATTACCATCGATGGCTGGCTGACCCGGGCAGGCGACGATTTTGCTCCCCTGAGACGGATCACTGTGAAGCGTGCCCATGCTGCCAATCGCTGGTTTACCCCCGATCTCAAGGAGAAGAAATTAGCCGCACGCAGAGCAGAGCGCGCATGGAGAAGAGAATATAGTCCCGCCAAAAAAACCATCTACCTCTCTGTGCTCAAAGTATACAAACAAAGCATACTTGATGCCAAGACCCTGTTTTACTCAAACAGGATACTAGCAGCTGAATCTCAATCTAAAGAGATTTTTGCCACAGTACATGAGCTTGCCTCATCTAATAGAGCCACGGCCTCGATCCCCCCTTCTCAACCGCTTTGCGACTCCCTCAACGACTTCTTCGTTGATAAGGTCGCAACGATCAAGGCTAATATCTCCCCCCCTTCCCTCACCTTCATTAATCCCTCCCCCCCTGCCATCACTTCCAAACTCACTTCCTTCCCCCCTCTGACCACAGCTACACTTTCTTCCCTGCTCCAAAAGGTAAAGTCAGGTTCCCCCCTAGACTTTGCCCCTGCTCGTATCTTGCGAGAAGTCTTCCTACACTGCCCTACCCCTCCCCTTACACTTTTAAATGACTCACTCAAATCTGGAGTGGTCCCCACTGCCCATAAATTTGCGGCAGTCATTCCCATTCTAAAAAAATCCGGTGCCGACCCTTCATCCCCTTCCAATTACCGTCCCATTTCCCTATTACCCTACCTGGCCAAGGTCTTGGAGACCCATGTAACCAGCACTCTGAGCACCTATGTGGAAGCCAACCACTGCCTCTCCCCCCGGCAGGCGGGCTTTCGCCCCCTCCACTCGACGGAGAAGGTAGTGATCTCAGTGATGGACAGCCTACGCGAGGGCATTGATACCAACGTCTCTCAGGCCCTCATTCTTTTAGACCTATCCGCCGCATTTGACACGGTGGACCACTCCATCCTCCTCACCCGTGTCAAGGCGGCGGGTATAGAGGGCCTGGCCCTCACCTGGCTTAAGTCCTTCCTGAGTGACAGGGCTCAGGCAGTCCATCTTGCTGGTTTCATCGCTACCTCTCGTAAGGTTGCATGTGGAGTTCCCCAAGGCTCTTCCCTCTCCCCTCTTTTGTTTAATTTATACATTTACCCCCTCATTTTTATGTTACAGCAGCTCGAGGTCACGGTGTTCAATTACGCCGATGACCTCCAGCTAATTTTTGACCTTTCCCACTCCTCTTCCTCTGCTTCAAATGTCCAATCCGTCATGCTGTTCATCCAGGACTGGATGAACTGCAACCACCTCAAACTCAACCCGGACAAGACGGAATTAGTCTTGACCAGAGGTGGTTGCAGTCCCTGGTCCCCCTCTCACTGGCCCTCCTCACTTGGTGTTCCCCCGCTCCCAGTTCCTAAGGTCAAGACCCTTGGTATCCTCTTGGATCCCTCACTTTCTGTTCACTCTCAGGTCAATTCAGTTGTTTCCTCCTGTTTCTTTTCCCTTCGAATCATCAGGAAGATTTCTCGTTTTTTTTCTTTACCCGCCCTAAAAATTATAGTGATGGCCATGGTGCTTTCGCGCCTCGATTATGGGAACATCATTTACAATGGCGCTCCAGCCTACGCCATTCGCCGTTTGCAGCTAGTGCAGAATCAGGCTGCCCGCCTGATTCACGGCCTGCCTAAATACCATAGAGCTACTCCCCTATTGCAGGCCTTGCACTGGCTGCCGGTGAAAGAGCGTGCTCTGTTCAAGCTTGGCTGCACCACTTTCCAGGCTAAAACAGGCACTGCCCCGGAATTTATCTGTTCTGCCATCACCCCCTACATACCTGGACGAGAGCTTAGGTCTACTCATCAGGCTTTGTTAACCATCCCCCGCTTCAGCAAGAAAAAGACTGGCGGTACGAAATTCGCAGTGCTTGCTCCTGCATTTTGGAACTCCCTCCCCCCGGAACTCCGTATGTCATCTTCCTACATTGAGTTCCGGAAGGGTCTTAAAACTTTTCTTTTTCCCCGAGCCTACAATGCTTAAATTCCCCTCTGCTCCTGCCTGCTTCTCACAATCTAACAGCGCCAAGAAACCGCATGGTAAAAGTGCGCTATAGAAATGTTTTTAAATTCAAATTAAATTCAAATTCACTTGTATATGGAGCTTCGTCATTGCAATCGGCAAGAAGACTAAGTTTCGATAATAAATTCAATTCATTTCACCAGTCTCCAATATTTGCTTATACAAACATAAAATGAATGAATCAATCTTTTCATATAAGTAACACTGAATTGTACTTTTTAAATTAAACAAAATGCATTTTGTCCGTGCCTCAGTGTGTCCGATAAAGTTATTTCATTTTGACAAAAACGCTCCATTTATATACATTTTTCATGTTTTTAGGCATAAATGCTAGGAATAAGCAACAATAATTAAATATCCGTAATTAAATTTGCGTTTTGAATCAGACAATAGATGATTATTCGCAATAATTATTTTTTTTGCACTTGTGGGTCCTTTTGAGATTCTGTGACAAGGCCAAGGGCGTTAGGCAGTGTCTTCCGTTACTTGTTTTCACATTCTTAACTTTTCTCTTTGGCTATCTTCTGCCGCGGGTGATGTCACTGACCATGTCATGAGTGATGTAATATGTGACGTCATCAGCAGTGGATTGCGGACGCGCGAGTTATAGTTAGCTGAACTAACTATAATGGG
Source organism: Triturus cristatus (assembly GCF_964204655.1). Lineage (NCBI taxonomy): Eukaryota > Metazoa > Chordata > Amphibia > Caudata > Salamandridae > Triturus > Triturus cristatus. The sequence goes on from NC_140585.1 coordinate 166,308,816, forward strand.
GGAATTTCAATGGTTTTGTACGAGTGAAATGTCCAGCTAACTATAACATGTGTGAAACCTGTGTTTTTTTCAGTGAATTTGCAAGGTTTTTTAAATGCTAACTCCTAACTATAACGTGTGTGAAACCTATGGTTTTTTCAGTGAATATATATATATATATATATATATATATATTACCTACTGGCGGTCGCCAGTAGGTAGTTATAGTTAGGACCCTGTTTCCATAGGAAATCCGCAACATTCTATTTGGAATAACTTTGGCGCCGGTCGACGAATCCTCGCGAACTTTTCAAAATAGGTGGGGCGCTACGCTCCGCTCCTACCCTGAAAGTCTCGGGGGGATTCGTCAAGCAGGGGCCGAGAAAAAAGGGGGGTCCCAAAACGCATTTTCCCCATGCATTTTTCCATAGGACCTTTAGACACAGCTACAGCCCGAACGGCTGAACAGAATTACTTGAAATTTGGCAGAGAGGTAGCCATAAGGTCAAGGAAGTGCCTTTTGCAGGTCTGGTGTAAATCTGTTCAGTATTTCCTGAGAAAATAGCATTTAAAAGCATATATATATGTGGGCGGAGCCTAACCACACATCTCATCCTGAGATCTGATTGGCTGTCAGCACTTCATCCAAGAAGTGTTGGCAGCCATCTTGGGACCAATATACATGATAGCACCTCATTAAAAAGCATTGCAGTTAATAGAAGGTTTTAAGACTTTAGTTACATTATAAATCATTTGTTGATGGTACCATACTCATTTTAGGAATTGTGGTATGTTCTAAGGTGATTTCACCATGTGAAAAAGCCTTCTGCTGGGATATCATGATTGAGAGAAAAATATTTTCTCATGCTTTTACCACAGAGGTTTGGAAGGTGATCTATAGGCTAAACTGAGAGCTTATTTTCTGTAAATTCACATTATCTTTCTCAGTCATGTGAGAATGAAGTCTGACATTCTCAGTAAAACATGTACATCCAACAAGGGCAGAGACTGTCAGTTGATTCCTTTGTGTTCTACTGCAGCTTCCCAGAGTGTTCCAAAGAACTACTAGAGCGCTAACAGTCCTACTTATGATAAACGTATGGCACACCTGAAGCCATCTTGCTTGGATTAAAGTGGTAACTCCTAAACCATTTAATTTAAAAAGGAACAAAATGAGGGGGTTCATTTTTCCATAAAAAGTATGAATAGTGCTGCAGAAAGAAAAATTAGGGCACATTTTGAGTGACTTCTCAAATCCTCTTCTATTTCATTAAAAAAATTCTGACATGCAGACTGAAACATGCACTTTCAATACCAGCAGCAGTTTTCCCTGGTGAGCAGTAGCTTTACTACAGTGATCTAATGAGCAAAAAGAGTGCTAACATTCTGAATTTATGGCAAATGTGTGACACATCTGAATGCCTTCTTGATGGAATCAAAGTAAAAAACTGAAAGTATTTCCTACTGAGGAGACTGCAGTAAATGAGGAAATTAGGAAACTTCATAACAAATAAGTCTCCCAAGATGGCCACCAGAGACAAAAGAGCCCAAATGTAGCCCAAATATCACCCAGATGTAGCCCAAGTATAGCCCAATGACAGAATGTCCCAGAATGTTCTTAAAAACAACTAGAGCGCTTACTGTCTTCATTATGACAAAAGTATGGCACACCTGAAGCCATCTTGATTGGAATAAACTGGTAACACTTAAAACATTTAATTTAAAAAGGAACACAATGAGGAGGTTCATTTTGCCATAGAAATTATGATTAATGCTGAAGAAAGAAAATGAGGGCACATTTTGAGTGACTTCTCAAATCCTCTTCTATTTCATTAAAAAATTCTGACATGCAGACTGAAACATGCACTTTTAATACCAGGAGCAGACTTCCATGGTGCAGTAGTTTTACTACAGTGATCTAATGAGCAACTAGAGTGCTAACATTCAGAATTTATGGCAAATGTGTGACATATCTGAATACCTTCATGATGGAATCAAAGTAAAAAACTGAAAGCATTTCCTACTGAGGAGACTGCAGTACATGAGGAAATTAGGAAACTTCATAACAAATAAATCTCCCAAGATGGCCACCGGAGACAAAAGAGCCCAAATGTAGCCCAAAATCACCCAGATGTAGCCCAAATATAGCCCAATGACAGAAGTGTGCAAAACACTTATTATTTTGTGTTTTTGCAGTGTTATATAGTGCAGACTTGTCAGGTATTGGAGTGCTTTACATGAGCATTGGTTACATCACACAAGAACAAATTCATTTTGGTTGTAGACATGGGGAGACTAAGTGATTTGACCGGAATCACAGAATGTCGAGCTGAAGCAGAAACTTCAACCTGGTTCCCCAGTTGCAAAGTCTGCAGTTCTGGAAGTAACACCACATCCTCTCCCCTAAGTGCAACATTTAATCAAGTGGTCAACTGGATAAAAAAACATAAAGATAACAAATAATTTAAAAGTGCTTTGTCGCTATTTGAAAACTCAGAAAATATGTCCTTATTTTAGTCTTTTAGAGCACTAACCATAATTTTGATGCCAATAAGACCCTCTCATATATGTAATTTCTAAAGGAAATGCTCTAGGTATTACAGTTTTGTTTACATCAAGATGATGTCAGGCGTTCCACACTTTTGTAATAAATATAGAATGTTAGCAATCTAGTTGTTCATTAGGATACTGTTGAGAGGCAGAGGCCAGGGGCACGGACTCTGAAAATTGAAGGCAGGTAGGAGGGTGCAAAGGCAACAATTTAACCACACTGAGCAGGCAGGAAGGGCCGTGGAAGCACAACAGACTATGGAGGGCAGTGGAAAGGGGGGCAGGGGCAACAAACCAACAATACAGGACTTGCAAGAGAGGCTGTTGGAGGGAAGATCTATTACGGGTCAAGGAAGCTAGGGGCGGTCCCCAGATCCCCGGGAGCCACCACAGAACTGAGCAGGAGAGTGAGTCAGGGACAAAAGGGGCACCTTAATTTGAGCCGGGGTGCCTAGGAACGCTTGCTCCAAAAATGAAGAAAACAGACATATGAGACATGGAATTGGAGGCAGAATACAATGGCAGTTTAATGAGAAGATGCAACTTCAAAGAAACCGCAGAATAGAGACATAAAGTACAAAATACAGAATCCAGATAATCATACAGCTGTCATAATATTCTCTGTATCTCAATTAATGTACTGACAGAGAGAGAGAGAAAACACATCTATAAATGCATCATGAGAAACAAGTTACACCAAGGAAAATGTTACCTAGGAACACTCACGTTTACTCTTAGAGCAAGCATTCCTGCAATTACAATACAAAATCTTTTAAATGCAAAAGTAAAGAGAACAATGGTTAAACATAACATGACATTTCATATAGGTAAAATAGAATAAGATACTTCAAGCAAAGCAGAGCAAGACATTTTAAGCAAAGGAAGACAAGAGCTCCCAGCTCTTGGGGAAAACCTGCACTGCCTGTTAACCTACATACAGACGGCGAGGTAGTCCGTCGATATCTGTGGGTGCTCCCTTTTTATATCATTTTGTGAGCTCCTTTGCACGCTACATCTACCTACGTATGCTACCCAAAAGCTTTGTCTGCAGATTTTACCAGACATTTCGTCATTTACCCACTTAATGCTGACAATGGACTGGGTGAAAAGGTCAGTCTCTCAGGCCAATCGCTTATCGTAAGTTCCATAGAGCAAGCAGAAAATAATGGGTATTGTACGGGAATTCAATATATTCATGTATAAAATCTCCTCAGTTCTCCTAACTTGACGCTCTGCGGTTGCCTCTTCCTTAAAAGCGGGAAACCTGCCCAGGAAGCAAGTACCAGTCCAGGATGCAGCCTACTGTATGTCGACAGCTTCAGGGGGATGTTGAACTTTGATACCGAGCACGGAGCACTCGGGTAGGGTGGGGGCTACTAGTTTGGATAAGAAGGCCTCGCAGACCTGCCTTCAGACTGCTATACACTAAAATTGCAGAGCTATGGTCAATTTAACAAAGAGGCCTACATATTGAACAGAAGGGCCTACACAGGGGTTTTATGCTGGCTGAGTGGTAAGGATGTCTCAGGATAATTATATAGCAACACAGGACCCGCTGGTCAATTTAATACGGCCTACAAATGCAGCTGGCAGGGCAAGGACAAGGGTCTCATACTTCAGGTGTGGACAGAACGGGCCAGGGGCCCCCTGTGATACAAAATCTACCCTCCTTCAAGGCTGTGGCAATGTAATAGACCATTGTGGGCAGAAGGAAGAGGCAATGGTAGTACAACCATACATGCCAACAGACCCGATTCAGCTAGGAAACGTCCAATAGTTTTAAGCTCAAATGGGCTTTATTTGATCTGTCTCCTGTCTACAATATCCTCTTTTTCAATGTAACTCAAAGAGGAAAATCAATACCCCAGTTTTTTTCAAAATCTCCCTCTTACCAAGTTCAAAATGTTCGCAAGTATGGTACATTGGATCATGGAAGGAAATGGGATAGGGACATGGACTTGGATAACAGAGGACAGGAGGGACATGGAGAGGTGCACCAAACTGACCCTGCAGGGCAGGCATCAGGGTTTGCAGCAGCACAATACACCACACAGGGCATGCAGGACGGGAGTGCAGCACAACAATCCATAGAAAGCAAGAGGGAGGGGACAGGACCATGCACATGGACAACAGAGAACAGAGGGGCAAGAGGCAATGGTAGCTAGCTGACCATAATGGACAGACAGGAGAGAAAGCTGCAGCATAACAGACCATAAAGGGCAGGAGGGACGGATCAGGGGCATTACAATGGAACAGACAAGCCAGGAGGGAGGGAGTAGGGCTGGGGGCAAGGGGGCAGGGCAGGAGCAGCAAGATAGCCATGGAGGTCAGGCAGGATGGGAACTAGAAGCAAGACACACCATGAAGAGCAACAGTGAGACTGTGATGGCATACACACAGACCATGGAGGGAAGGTGGGAGGGGGTCAGGGGCAGCTAACTGACCACACAGGGAAGGTGGGAGGGGCCATGGCAGCACAGAAGACCATGCATGGCAAGTGGGAGGGTTAGTGGCAGCACAATGGCTATGATGGGCAAGAAGGAGGGTGGAGGGGCATGCACAAAGGACGATGGAGGATAGAAGGGAGGGTCAGGACCTGTGCACAGACAAGAAAGTTCAGGGGAAGGGACCTCACAACAGACCACACGGGGAAGGCAGGAGGAGCAGTTGCAGCACAACAGACCAGGGAGGGCAGAAGGGTGTGGCAGTACAATGGACCATGTAGGACAGGAGGAAGAGGATAGGGGCATGGCATGTGGACAGGCAGGGTGGAGGTGGCAGGGACAGGTTACAGTCATCTGACAATGCTAGGCAGGTGGGAGGGGAGTGGCAGCTCAACAGAACACTCAGAGTAGATAGGAGTGGCAGGTCCATGGGACATGGTGGGCAAAAAGGATGGAGCAGAGGCATGCACAAAGACATCGGAGGGCAGGGGGAAGGAGAATAGGGGCAGCAAGCTAAGCACAGAGTTTAAGCAGGAGGTCAATGATGGGGCATAGAATTGGGCAATGGAGGGCAGGAGGAGTGGACTGGTACATCATACTAAATTGAGGGCAGTGGCAGCACATCAGACCATGCATGGCAGGAGGGAGGAGGCTAGTCCATGGATTCACACAACAGAGGATAGGGAGGAAGGGGATGGGGCAGCAAGCTAACTGTTCAGAGAAGGCGGGTAATAGGAACTTTATTGTTTTTAAAACATTGTGTCTGTGCGAACTACTTAAAATATGAACAAGTATGCAGCATAATCTCACTTTTATTCAGGAAGAAGAGGACGTTTGTGACTGTGACTCCGGGCTCACTTGGCAGAAACACCCCCTGACCCTCCACCCCCTATCGCAAAATGTAATGCCCGTGAAAAGGGTAGGTGAACACAGTGTTATATAGAACATAGTCCTGAGAGCACGATTGAAAATGAAAACTAGATATAGTGTATGGTATAAACTATGCACCAAAAAGTGTGATATAAGATGAACCGGGCGTGAAATATAATATGCAATACATTGTGCGCAATGACAGATTCATTGGAGAGCGCGAGATAGCACAGGCACTAGCGCGTGCTATGCGATATGCGCCTTGGAGTGTAATATGCACAGGGCAGTGTTGTGTAACCTAACTAGTCTCTAAAGTTGTAATATAAAATATGTGCTGGGGAGTGTAACGTTGCATATGCACTGTGACAAAGATATGGATCCCAGATTATAATATGTATGGCATAGCACTGTGCGTTATAACATAGGCATCGAGAAAGGCACGTTAGATGGGGCAATATAACCCGTGCGAAGACAAGTGTGGCATGACATATTCACGGGGTGGTGTTACAGTGCACATGGGCTAGAGAGTGTCATAGCATATGCACTAGCTAGTGGAATACAACACAGAGGTGTGTGGCACTCGGCAGGCAATGGTGGGTGTAACACAGCATTGGGCTCTGTCAGGAGCACGCCGTGAATCTCAAGTGATGTTCGTCCCCTTTCCAGAGAGTAAAATAAAAAGTATTACACATCCGGCAGTGGATGTGTGTTTTATTAACCGTGAGGGGGGTTTCTTGCAGAGTTTTGGTCGAATTTTTGTCGAATCCCCTTTGAATGGCTTGGTGTGCATGTGTATTAAATGTGCCCGTCAATAGCTACCCATGTTTGTATAAATAAACGACAAGGGTGTCTACCAGGATTAGGCACGGTAGGGCATCAGACATGTCAGAGCTTCACTAGTGGTGTAAATACATTCCACGTGGATTCATTGCATGCATAGTCGCCTTTTAATGAATATCACGCAAATCGTCATGGTGATAGGTGCGTACGGTTTGTCCAGCATGTCCTAGGTGTGTCTATAAATATATATTTTTTAAAAATAATAAAAAACAGTGGCCGGCCCTGGGGATTGGGGTCAAAAAAATATAATTAGGAGACTGGCCCTGGGGGATGGGGTCATCAGGGCCAATAAATTAGAATAAGAAGGGGAACCAAACAGCCCCCCTTCTTAAAAAACTAAAATAAATAAAAGACTGGCATCGTGCCGGAGGCCATGCCCCCTCCGTGCAGCACTCTGCAAACGCGCCCCCAACAGGCATCTCCAGTATGCGCCAGGGAGCTGCGCTGCAGCCAGGTGTTCTGAGGCCAAGCCCCTTTTTACACCTCTCTGCCACGCAGCTCTGTGGCCCTTACTGGAGGTACCTAGTGGTCTAGTTTGACTCTAGGGACCCTTAGGATTCAAGGGGACTTAATCTCTCAACTTAGAACAGCCACAGGGCGCGTTTACACAGTGGTGAAGGGAGGGGACGGGGCCTGAGGTGACGTGTGCAAACACGCACTATGGCACGTTTTAAATTGGGGATATAATTTCCCTTCAATACTGAGGGCCCCTGGGGGCTAACTAGCCCACCAAGTGCTTCCAGTAAGCGCCACTGAGCTGCATTGCAGAGAGGTGGTCCAGGCCGTGCCACTTTTTACACCTCTCTGCAACGCAGCTCTGTGGCACTTACTGGAGGTACCTAGTGGGCTAGTTGGACCCTAGGGACCCTCAGGATTCAAATGAACTTAATCTCCCAACTAAAAATGGACACAGGGCGTGTTTACACAGTGGTGAATGGAGGGGACGGGGCCTGAGTTAACGTGTGCAAAAACGCCCTGTGGCCTGTTTTAAGAGGTAGTTTTAATCCCCATGCCCTATTATATACTAGGGGCTTACAGAGGAGGTCATGCTAATCACAGGGGGACCCCAACGCATAATGTTCCCTAGTGTATGTAGGTGTTTTCACTGTATTCTAAGTGTCTTTTAACATAGCACTGGCTCTAGGACTGGTTAGTCAGACTCAGTTACCACCAGTATCCGTCTGAAAAAGTTGAGGGTACAGGATGATTTTGCAACAAGGCTTCTTTCTGCTCTTCTTTTTGTTCTTTCTGCACGTTATCCTTCTTCCTGCACTTATCTTCGTATTTGAGGACTTCTGTTGCTTCTTTCTGCACTTCTTTTGTTTCTTTCTGTGCATTTTTTCTTCTTTCTTCACATGTCCTATCTCTGTAGGCATAGTTAGAAATTAGCATTTAAAAAACCTTTGAAATTCACAGAAAAAACCATAGGTTTCAGGCACGTTATAGTTAGGAATTAGCATTTAAAAAACCTCAGAAATTCACTGAAAAAACCATAGGTTTCAGGGGTGTTATAGTTAGCTGGACTTTTCACTTGTACAAAACCATTGAAATTCCCCCGTTATAGTTAGTTCAGCTAACTATAACTCGCGCGCCCGCAATGCACTGCTGATGACGTCACATATTACATCACTCATGACATGGTCAGTGACATCACTCATGACATCACTGATGACATCTCAAATGACATCACTGATGACATCACTGATGACATCATCCTTGTGATAGAGTGGCAGACCTCCTCTCACCCTAATATAACCTTTGATACACACATTCAAAAATAGAGACTAAAATTTTCAAAACAATGGACATACCAATACCAGTTACAACAACCTCTTCAGTAATTCTAAGATCCACATACACATCCACTCATTCACCAACAGTCCTATACAGTCACTCATACATGTACTCACTCATCATATGTACTCATACACCTATACATCCTGTTACACAATGCCACTCATCCATAGAGTTACTCACACACATAGTCACTCATGCTAATAAAGAATCAAACATCCATTTACTTGCATATACAGTTATACACACACCACCACACTTACTTCTACAGAAACTTACACATACTTAGTCTTTTAAACAATCACTTATAGAAACACATACTTATTCATACAGGAACTCTTTCAATCGCTCACTCTCACATATACTCACTTATATACAACAATAGTCACATATACTAGTTTAAAACATATGTAGTTACTCATAAAGACACTATTGAGACAGTCATTCACTCACTAACCCACCCATACACACACTCATCCACCCATACAGTCCTGCACACATGCTGTGTTCAACACATACAAACAGTGAGTCACTCATTCATGCACCTATGCACTACGTAATACCCCCCACCGAACCATGCAGACACTCAGACTGATACTCAAAAAACCAACTAATAACCTATATAGACACCCATGTAGCTACTCACCAACCCATGCAGCCACTTATACACAAAGTGAGAGACTGATACAGATTTTTACATATTTAAACATTACTCACTAAGCCATGTATTCACTATGATACACTTAATCAGTCAGTTACACAATCAATTTTTCAAAAACAAATCATCCATTTAGACACTTATATACCCATTTATTATTCCATCGACCTTGAGATATACATATATAAAACATATTTAATTTTCAGAAAAACACACATTCACTGGATGATGTCATCAGTGATGTCATCAGTGATGTCATTTGAGATGTCATCAGTGATGTCATGAGTGATGTCACTGACCATGTCATGAGTGATGTAATATGTGACGTCATCAGCAGTGCATTGCGGGCGCGCGAGTTATAGTTAGCTGAACTAACTATAACGGGGGAATTTCAATGGTTTTGTACATGTGAAAAGTCCAGCTAACTATAACACCCCTGAAACCTATGGTTTTTTCAGTGAATTTCTGAGGTTTTTTAAATGCTAATTCCTAACTATAACGTGCCTGAAACCTATGGTTTTTTCTGTGAATATATATATATATATATATATATATATACATATATATTATCTACTGGCGGTCGCCAGTAGATAGTTATAGTTAGGATCGTGTTTCCATAGGAAATCCGCAACATTCTATTTGGAATAACTTTGGCGCCGATCGACGAATCCTCGCGAAATTTTCCAAATAGGTGGGGCGCTCCGCTCCGCTCCTTCCCTGAAAGTCTCGGGGGGATTCGTCAAGCGGGGGCTGAGAAAAAGGGGGGTCCCAAAACGCATTTTCACCATGCATTTTTCCATAGGACCTTTAGTCCAAGCTACAGCCCGAACGGCTGAACAGAATTACTTGAAATTTGGCAGAGAAGTAGTCCTCAGGTCAGGGATGTGCCTTTTGCAGGTCTGGTGTAAATCTGTTCAGTATTTTCTGAGAAAATAGCATTTAAATCAATATATATATCTATAGGCGCGCAACGTCCGCGTACGGTAAAATGTACCATACGCGCACGCTGCCGTGCGCGAGCGCGATTCTGATTGGTTGTTAGATCTTAGTAAACATTCGAATCGGTCGAAACTAGGAAGTGTCGGCCGCCATTTTGTCTCTCGCAGTCCGAGGGGGTGAAAAACAAAGGTGGAGAACGTGAAAAGGGGGCAGGGTGGACAGTTCCTAACCCCCTAGCCTTTGTCAGGGGGTCCCAGAAGGACCCCCAAGGGCCAAAATTTCTTTTAATTTTTTTAAGAAAAATCACGGAGGCGCGTACGGTAGAAACGGAAAAATTCCGCGAACTGCGTAACGTGGGCGCGCGGTGCGCTTCGCGCACCGTGCGCGTACGGTACGCGCACGGTGAAAACCTTAAAAAAATAAATACATAACTTAGCATTTAAAAAACCGTACAAATTCACTGAAAAAAACATAGGTTTCACACATGTTATAGTTAGCTGGACATTTCACTCGTAAAAAAACATTGAAATTCCCCCGTTATAGTTAGTGCAGGCAACTATAACTCACGCGACCGCAATCCTCTGCTGATGACGTCAGATATTACATCACTGATAACATATGTGTCTTTCTGAAAAAAAAATATTTGTAATATATGTATAGCTAAAGATTAATGGAAGAAGACATGGGTAAATAGGTGTCTAAATACAGTGATGTAATATCTGACGTCATCAGCAGAGGATTGCGGTCGCATGAGTTATAGTTGCCTGCACTAACTATAACGGGGGAATTTCAATGGTTTTTCACGAGTGAAATGTCCAGCTAACTATAACATGTGTGAAACCTATGGTTTTTTAAGTGAATGTGCAAGGTTTTTTAAATGCTAATTCCTAACTATAATGTGTGTGAAACCTACGGTTTTTTCAGTGAATATAGATATATTTTTTTTTTCGACTGCTATATTTAGCGGTTCACCAGTCCCACGATGTTGGTGCTGGTTCAGCGGCTACAGCGACTGCAATATTTACGAAGGATAGCTTCAAGCACCCTTCCACTGAAGGTGATAAAGCAGAAGAATGGCAGACCAGGAGAATCTACAAAATGTTATTGTACACAAAAAGCAAGACGACGCATTTCGGCGATAAGCCTTTTTCGAGTGAATAACATTGGCAAATTCCCTTAGAAATAAGCACCAGTGTTTTCAAAACAACGAAAAACATAGAAGACATACTACACTTGTATATGGAGCTTCGTCATTGCAATCGGCAAGAAGACTAAGTTTCGATAATAAATTCAATTCATTTCACCAGTCTCCAATATTTGCTTATACAAACATAAAATGAATGAATCAATCTTTTCATATAAGTAACACTGAATTGTACTTTTTAAATTAAACAAAATGCATTTTGTCCGTGCCTCAGTGTGTCCGATAAAGTTATTTCATTTTGACAAAAACGCTCCATTTATATACATTTTTCATGTTTTTAGGCATAAATGCTAGGAATAAGCAACAATAATTAAATATCCGTAATTAAATTTGCGTTTTGAATCAGACAATAGATGATTATTCGCAATAATTATTTCCAAAATACCATGTATGCGAATATTACTCTGTCAGTATTGATTCTACTTTCAATTAAACCACCATAGGTCACCCATCCTTAGAATTCAAAACGCAACACATGACAATCATTATTATCAAGACAATCTTTTGTGGGTAATGTACCCTTGCTTGTCTAATGCTAGTTGCTCAGACCCCTGCAGAAGTAGTAGTAACGTAATGGGTAATGTACCCTGTCGCTACAAACCATGTGGACAGAGATATCTACAGTATTATCAAATATATTTCTTATCTATCTACTGGTCCCGTTGGATGTCCTAAGGGATAGCCACTACAAAATTATTGTGCCTAAAGTGTGATGTGTGATATCCTGGACTGTAAAAGTGCTGGTAGTGCTCATAAATGGAACTGGACAGGCTATCTGATTGACATTAGAACTAATGACACGCGTCATGACGGACTGGCTGGGCAACTGAATAAAGCACTTTAAATTGGCACAAAACTTGGGTCCGCTCTTCGTCTCTTGTGTCTTGGGAAGGCATCGACAGTGGCGATTTACGTTCATATATATATATATATATATATATATATATATTTATTTATTGCCAAGCACTCTTCCAATCCGCGCTTATCCTTTCAGCCACGGCAAAAAGAGCACGGACCACAGTATTCTTCAAATACCGATCAATTTATTTTCAAGTCGGTTCACATCAACAAAACGGCAGCCATTACGCGTTTCATCCCTACAAGGGGACTTGATCACATGACGCTGAACTACCAATCGTATCTTGTTTTTAAAGGGGTTGGGTACTGTTTTTTTATTTTATATTTTATTTTATTTTTTTAAATGTTTTAACAAACTTTTTTCCAACTTTATTTTCTTTTTTTCACTTGAAATCTTTTTTTGTATTTCGGATGTTTAACACGGATAGATTGGATCATAAATATTGGAAACAAAGTGCTACATTTTCTTTGCATATTGCTAAGTTTAAGTACGGCCAGTAAATAAAACGATTCAATAATCAAAGTCGTTATGGAGAAATAAATTAGCTGCACACAAAATTTCGCTATCTGTTGGCTGCTAATGAGAGTTACTGTGTCCGTATAAATACAAGATACTGACCCTAACACAAAGAATAGTCTTTTCTCAATCAGTTATTACATTCATAAATGATTATAAATTGTGGGCAGGATTTGGATAAACAGAATATGATACATAGGTAAATCGCTAAATACAGATATAGTATAATAAATACATATATTAAAATAGATACATATGTGTAAAAAGATATAAATATATTCATATATATATAAACATATTTGTATAAAACTTCTATAAATATAACCATAAAACAGTCATAAATACATAAGTACACATGTTGTAAAATCCAACTAAGTGGTACTATATTGACACATCCTTTGATTACTAACTGTGGAACCTCATAATTTTCATTAGAGAATAACAGGATAAATACCTTCTTGAATAATTAGCACTAAATTACTATTGTATACTCATCTTGTTTGTGTCTATGTTATCAATATCTATATTCTGTTTGATACTTGTCCATTAATTGTTGGATTACTCACTGTTCTGTTACTTGTTAGAACCTGAATTCTCTCTACAGTCTCCTCAAACTTGGCCCACTTAAAAATATTGATCCAATAAAATTCTTTTTTTTTATTTTTATAAAAAGACGTGTTGGTGTAAAGAACCTAAAAAAACCTCACAACAAAATATATACATATCTATATGTATATATGTGCAAATAGTGCTAAACTTAAAAGGGTAAATACATTTAAAAAAAAAATTGACAGTAAAGGAAGAGAGAATATATATGTATATATAAGGAAACCGACATATTTGATTATGGCCATTATGTTATTATTGCGACGACAATCATAAGTGTTATTATTCTAGATGTTTCAGTTAGTCCAAATGTTTGACTGTTTCTGTTTTTGCTGAACGTCATAGCTAAAATCAGGTCATCAGTAGGAAAAAAAAAATATATATATAGATAGAGTTGGCACCATCACGTACTTACTAACCATTATAGACTGGCATGAAGCTCCTCCGAGCTATTCAATCCGTTAGGGTGCTTACTGTCCAAGTTTAAGATGTAATACATTTTCAAAATCCTAAGAGATTTTTGCCGGTCTCCACCTCTTTTGTTCTTGGGGACTGAGTCAATGAGGAAGTAACTGAGATCTTTGGGGGTACCCTCATGTTTCTCCTGGAAATGGCGCGCTACTGGATATGACTGGTCATGGTTCTTAATGGCACGTATGTGTTGGAATATTCTTTTATGCCCTGGTAAGATGGTGCTACCAATATATCTTAATTTACACGGGCACTCCAACACATATACCACATGATCCGTCTTGCAGTTTAGAACTTTGGTAATTACATTATTAGGTCCACCAAACGGTGTAGAATAATTAGTTGTGGAGACCCCATGTTGGCAGGCTTCGCACACCTTGCATTTAAAAAATCCCTGTCTTTGTGCCAGCCAAGATCCCTTGGCTGCTACACCACAAGGGTCATTATCTACCAACACGTCCCTCATTGATACACCTCTTCTATATGTTAAAGATGGGCGTTTGGGGACCATTTTTCCTATTACAGGGTCCTGTCTGATAAGGTACCAATTTTTGTTAATGATTTTCCTTACTGCTCCCTCCAAACGGTTATCTTCAAAAATGAATCTGAAATTATTGGAAACTTCGTCTGGGGTGCTGTATTTTGGTGTTGGATCTATCAGTCACCCTCTATCAACTTGATTACATTTGATTAAAGCTTTTTGTAAACATTTGTGGCTGTAACCTCGTTCCTTATATCTACCAATGCATTCCTGATGTGCTATCTTTAAGGTTTCGCCATTACTGCAAATACGCTTAATTTGCAGAAGCTCACCATAAGGAATGCTTTGTATGAGGTGATTCGGATGGGCACTGCTGGCATGAAGAATTGAATTCCCCGCAGTTGGTTTCCTATGTAGTTTAGTTTCAACTTTACCATAATCTATGTACACCTCTACATCTAGGAAAATTACCATTGTGCTACTAATGCTGGCAGTGAAATTAAGGTTAAAATCATTGATGTTGAGCAAATCGATGAAATCTCTTGCCTCCTTTTTCGTACCTTTCCATACCAGAAACAGGTCGTCAATGAATCTTCACCAACATTTTATATTGTTTTCAAATGTTTCATTGTATTTGTTCATGAGTACAAGCTCCTCCCACCAGCCCATGTGTAAACACGCATAGCTGGGAGAGAAGCTTGCACCCATTGCCACTCCACGCAGTTGCTGATACAACACATCCTGAAACATAAATATATTGTTGGTTAGACACAGTTCAACCATGCTCATTAACATTTTGTTATGTTCAGCATAGGCGAGTCCTCTTCTTGCCAGGTAATATTTCAAGGCACGTAGTCCGTCACTGTGTTTCATTGATGTATACAGCGAGGTTACATCTAAAGCGATTAAAAGATAATCCGCATGCCATTCGAGATTTTTTATTTTGGTTAGAAAGTCACCTGTGTCCTTAATGTATGAGGCCAATTTCTGAACATAATCTTGTAAGAAAAAGTCCACATATTTGGAAGTTTTTTCAAATGTACTGTTACGTGCTGAAATGATCGGCCTCCCTGGCGGATTTATTTTGTCCTTAAGAATTTTAGGTATAAAGTATAATATCGGGATTAAAGGATTTTGGGTCCACAAATATTTGTACTCGTCCGTTGTTAGTAGGCCCATCTCTCGCCAGGCCATTACTTTGACTCGGTATGTTGCATTTACTGTATTCCACGTCATTTTGTTACTCATCCCGTAACATAGTTTGTCATCCAGGTGGCTCATTGCTTCCTTTAGGTAGTTTTCTCTTTTCAGTAAGACTACGTTGCCGCCTTTGTCCGCATTGCGGACAACTATTTCTTTGGTGTTTTTAATTTTTGTCATTAATTGATGATATTGAAGCTCTTTGGTATTTTTCCTGGCCCTCGTTGATTTGTGTGTCGATTTATTGAGATTTTTTAGATCCACAATCACTTGCACTTGGAAACTGTCAATTGAGTCTTTATTAGATAAAAGGATAGAATGTAGATGGCAGTTTGAAGGGAGTCTGACATATCATCCCCGGCTCTGTGTTTGCCTGTTGTGAGCCTATTGTAGTGATTTCACTGGCTAGGTCACTCTCTTGTTGTAATTGATAAAGAGTGCCAACTAATTCCTGTGAGTCCTGTGTAGTGTTTGTCTCCTTCAACCGCCATTGTGTTGATGCTGGTATGACCGTTGCTGCCACATTTAAAGATTTTTTAGATTGCGCATGGAATTTTTTTGAGTTTAAGTTTCCTAACACTCTTGTAGACAACTAGAAATCTGCTACTTTTCAGAGACAGGTCATGATTATAGAATTAGTTTATTAGGGTGGCAACAAATCCATGGCATTCTTCTGAGGTGTTAAGTCCATGATTAATCGAATTGACTCATTCTATCCATCTGCATTTCATCCTTTGTAAGATCTGTCCCATGTCACATCCTTTTTCTGGAATGGCAGCCATGTCAATGACCTGCCACTGTTGATCCTCCGCAGTGTGTTGTTTTTTCATTGTAAGGAGCAACCAAAGAAGCATTCAAGACTGTACATCTTATTCAGCTTCGGTGTTGGTGATGGCATGTCTTAATGGGTTGTGATGTTTGCCCAATATTTAGTAATCTGCACGGACACCATTTTGAATTTGCATCATTATTGACATAAACAATATTGCTTTTTATTCAATGGGTTCTGTGATTATTGCCATTGTGCTTAACCATTATCAAATATTCCATTTATTGTCGAAAGGAACCATTGTTCTTCGAGGTCATATTAAAAGCAGCCCTGTGTTGCAGCACTGCTTTTATTGTAAATTTTGTCCAAACTTGATTTTGGTTGTAGGGGCACTTGAAAAGTGAGTTGCTACAATATTTTGGCATATTAGGTACCCCCAGGGTCTCCACTGAATGTCCCCGGGGTGGGGAGTAATGTACTTATAAGGAGGACCCTTGTAAAAGAGTTTTTATATGCCCTGGGGATAGAGACCATGCACATTTCACCTCCCTCATTGTAGGAAAGTGCCTCCTCAAATCAGATTTGGTGGTAGGAGCACTATGTATTGAGGATCTGCACGTTTGCTGTATATTTAGGACCCATAAAGTCTCCTGTGGTGTCCTAGGGGTGGGTGGTCATGTAACTACAAGCAGTTTGAGGAAGTGAAAAGTGGCTCACCCCAGGAGAGCCTATCTGGTTGAGAATGCTCTACTACACAGAAATGCCAGAGCATGTGGGAGGGGTTTTAAAGCATGGAGCTTAAAAGGGGGAATAGGACAGAGAGAGAATGCCAGGCCCATTTACATAGCCAAATGGCAGGCTTAAGGCAGGAATTTGAAGTGGGAGGAGAGCTATACTGGAGGTTGGTTTAACTAGTTCTTGCTCCTCTGCTGAGATTTCAGCTATACTGAATTTTGGAGGAAAAGTGCTTTCTGGGAGAAGATTATGACACACTTTGGAGGAAGTGGTAAAGCTCTGGGGTGTTGCCCTGCACCTCACTGGACAGGAGTGGTCCACTGCTTGATGCCAGAGAATACTTAATAAATATTTGAGAGGTGCAGAGCCTGTCTGATCTGCTGCTCGAATCTAAGAGAAGAAGAAGACTTGCCAAGCTGGAAACCTGTTTTGCACCATCAGGCCCTGCATTTTGACTGCCTGCACCTGCTGCATTATCAAGAACTACAGCTCTTTGGATGTACCTTGTTTGAAGAGGAATACAGAGTGGACTCCCTGCAAGCTGCAGGTTAAAAGAGCCCACCTGAACCATTACCACCAATATATACACTGCCTGGAGTGGATCCAGCGGATTTGTAAGGGTTTTGTCCAAGGGGATTGTGGGAATTGTGGTCCCAATCATTCAAGGACCATCTTGGAGACTGCAGACCCTCTGATTGTATTTTTGACACTTTGGACACTCTGGAAGACCTTCAGGATGAAGTTCAAGAAGTTTGAAGCAGTCCAAAACAATTTTGGAAAAAAGCTCATTAAGGGGACCGTCTCACCCGCCAGAGACAAGTCAGCCACCTTTAAATGCGAGCCGGCTTGACCTGCTGGTTCTTCCCTCTGAAAAGCTCAGGAGGTCCGACTTTCGGGGTTTGACTGGGTGCTCTCTGAAAAGCAAGCTGGCAAATCCTCACTGAATCCAGATTGGTGAAGAGCATCGAGGGACCCCAGCGGAAAAAGCTCCAGACAAGTTTATAGGTTCGAAAGTAAAATTCTGACCGAGGCCTACAGTGAGGTGTATCAGAGCAGGGCTTTATCGCGGTTCAGCCGCAAACTTTGACTTTGTCCTGGTCAAGCATGACCAGATGTCCTAAAGTGACACTTTAGGTTTCAAAGTACTATAAAGTGGTTAAAGGCATATCTCTGGTTCCCTACATTGGATGTTTGTTGTTTTGATGTCATTTTAAAGATAGAAATATTTACAATTTTTTAGTAATTGGTGTTGAATTGTTATTGCTAGTTGTGTCTTAATTATTTACTGAATTGGTATTTTTAAATGCTTGACATACCTGTCTCCTAAGTTAAGCCTGCTTACTCGCAGCCAAGCTACGCAGGGTTGAGCATGGGACTAATTTATTGAGACCTGTACTGATCCCAAGACTATATTATTGGCCTTATTGCCAGTGGTAGATGCATATATACCACTACTAATAACCCACTTTCCAACATTGTACTTCTGATATTCTGATGTTTGGAAGGTGCCTTAACATGGGAGCACATTGCCTCATGAAAAAGGTTCAACACCTCCTCCGATCCAGTAAATGTGGGAAGTCTGATTGAGGTAAATTGTGGGTTGTAAAATTTAGAGGTATACTATTCTGTTCCAACAATGCTCTCCAGCACTCTGCTGCATTATTGTCAAGCACAGTCCCTTACCCCTGATGGTGGTCCTCTTCCTTTTGCATCTGCCTCTTCCTCACTAGTAATCCCTGACATACCAAGTAAGCCAGGCAGCCAGGCCACAGCTGCAAACACCATATTGGGTCTCTTGTGCTGTGAGTTCCTCGTAAGGCAAACCTTCAATATCTGGCCTGGGTTGATTACGGGTTATAATGGACCATCTGGACAACTCCTTATTGCATAGGGATGCCGCACTGGTCATCTTGTTTGTTGATGCATGTGAGGCGTCAGGATTGTGACAGGATTAGTTGCTGGCTGAACGGAGCCAACACTGTACAAGTCTTGTCTGCTATCTTGCTCTGAAGTCCCACCAAGCCTCAATTAATGCAGCCACCTATGCACAGGTCTCAGAATACATCTCTTTCAAAACCAGGGGCGGCTTGACCTTAGGAGCATCAGGGCATGGACCCACTATGCACAGTGCGAGCAAGCTGTCACATATGTGAAATTAGTTAATTATAGTGTTGTCTTGAAAATGTACTTGGGTCACACTAGCTGAATGGTGGAGAAGTGGGTTTATCCAGGCATGACGATTGGAAGCCAACCTGCCTACCACTGTGATGAAGTGTGCATGTCAGTCTGGCCATTTCTTTAGCCAAGGCCAACCCGACATGCATACTTCAGCTCTCCCAAGTGTTAGTGAGCCAGGAGGAAACTAGACACAGCCTCCATGTCTGTGAGTGAGCTCTGCATCTGCTTTCTCTAACCAATCTGGCTGTTCCTGTCATAATGTTCACTTATACAAACAGCATGAAAGAAACATTAGGATTGGGCTTGATGACTGGCTACATAGGAGTGTGCCCGTGAAAAGTCCTTGGCAATGCACTTTTGTACTGTGGAGCAGACGGACAGAATCCCTGCTGGACCACTGCTCTCGTAATTTTGCCAGGCATAGCTGGAGCATGGATTAAAATGGGGCAAAGGAAGTGTGCTAAGCCTGGCTCCCGCTCTGAACTAACAGAAAATTGTCAGGAATGGGACCTGAAAAGATAATGTAGTCCGCCTTTCTTGTTCTAGCCCAACCTTGCTGGTTTGGAGATGGTTCATATACGAAACACGTGTCGGCTGGTTGCGTTTCTCAAAGGAATAAAAGAACATCCATTACCATTGAAGAAATCTGTACATCTTGCTTTTTCTACTGTAGTATTTACTGGTTTTAATTTGTATGTGTGCACAGGATAACCCTGTACTGTTTTGTTGTAGGGTCCTCCCTACACACATCAAGGGGTTACAAGGGTTTCCCCTTCCTGTTCAGAACCATATTCACTCGTTCACCCAAACACCCTATACGCATACTTGCTGAGTGCCATCACTTCCTACACACTAAAACCCATTCACAAATTTGCTTAAAGCTATAAGGTGTGTCTACCCTTCCTGTACAAAACCTATGGTAAACGTAGTCACACACCCCTAGCAGTACGATGCTAAGGTGTGTGCCTGGCACATAGCAGCTGAAATCAGTGTTGGCGCTGGAGGGAGGAGTGAAGAGTGCCATATGTCTGTAAATATGGCCCTCTCCTGCTCTCTCGCTGTCAGGCAACGCAGCATTTTTGCCTGCTGCGCTGCATTCAAATGATGCGCTTCGTTCATGACACCTTTCAAAATCTGGGCCAGTGACTGTTGGTGACGCTACTTTTGCTCCTTACCTTCCCTACTAAGTTCAAGGCAGATGGTCTTTTATTGCCTGCTAAAAAGTGTGGATGGGAGTGAAACAATTCAAGATTATACTTTCAATTAGGCATACTTTAAAGGACCACAGACTCTGAGTTCCAGTTTCGTGGATTTATTATAAGGCCAAGAACAACTGAATATAAACACACCTCAATATCAGAGTATATAGGTACATAAAAATCAATACAGAGGCGAGTCTACGTATATATTTCATTCGGCATAAAAGGCATAATATGATGAACTCCAAAATCAAAATACAACAAAGAATAGAAGCTGAGTCCAATTCTCTTTTCTTTTGAGGGAAAAACAAAAATATATTTCCCTACTCTGCCCTAAATGAGAGTCCTACCTATTTCTCCAATGTCTTATCCCAAAGGTGTCAGCACGTGTTGATGTCCTAAGAAGTACTCACGAAAAATGGGTCTGATAGCTTAAAGCTATGGAGCTCGCTCTAAGATGCTCCTTCCCCTCCGAAATAAGCAGAAGTCTCTCGAATCTGTCCCTGCGCATTATACAAAAAGACAATGTTCAACCCACAATACGTCATATTAATTGGCACCATCCTTCAGTAAGTTTCCACAGAAGCCTTTAATTAATTTGCCTCTTCTTCCAGTGGCCTTGGTTCCCAGATAGGCCAGATACGAAAGGCGTCCTCCCTTCTCGCCTTTCAGACTTCTTCAAAGACATTCCAAGTATTTCTTTAAATCTAAGAATAACAAGGTTGAATTCCTGCACCTACAGTAGGATGAGAACATACCGTCTTCGAGCACAAAAAGGATTCATTTAATTACAATTCTTGAGCAACCAAGGAGAAACAAAACTCAAAACAACCTACAGTTTGGGCCTACAATTCAGTCAACTTAAACTAAATTTGAATTACACGAGTATAAATTCATCCTGCACATTACACATACAGGATCCATATGTTTCTTTAATACATACAAAGGCCTATTTAAATATGCACCCTACATTTTGAAGCTAATTCAACTAAAAAAAATGCATCTTCATAATCATGAAACACTGCAAACGATAAAAATACATGTGAGTGCGTTTAAACCATGAGTATAGCACACCCATACAATTTAGAGTGCTATAAGCAATCCATCAATGTTAAAATACTTTGCCTGCGAAAAAAATATTCACTGCTTGCTGAACAGACCACACACCTCAGGTCCACCAGCTGATGCCTTGTGTTACACCGACTGATAGCAATTTTGCCAAAAGTAACCCTGCTGTGTTATGGAAGCTTTCTCATCACAAATGTTATACCAACCCAGGACAAAACTCTAGATTTGACAGATAAGCTGCTGCCAGTCTGTTGGAGGCTGGGCCCCCACCATCACCACTGCTTGGTGGCTTTCTTCCCCTCAGTTTATTCTATTTGTATGAAAAATCAGATTGAAAGTCTGCAAATGTTCTCAGCACCAATATATATTTATTCCTATCCATGTGTAATGTTCCGATCCTCTAACTATTACCCTATATTGGCCCTCAAATAGTTTGCAAAACTGCTAAAATATTTACAATTAAGTGTATTTTACACAACAGAAGCATCACAATCTTAAGACTTAACACATACATTTGTGAAAGATGTAAAATTATATAATGATAATTTACTACCTTTTTTTCTCTTGCATTACTAAATGTACAGTTGGGCTCGATAATATGAAATTAAAGGAAATATGTCCACATTTTTCCTGAGTCAAAACCTTTGATGTTATTTTGCCTCTGGGAGATGATGCAACTTTCCTCTGGGTGTCTTAATGAAATGTCAGCAACTGACATGTGTGGAGGGCCACTGATTGGGTACTTTCAGCACCCAAAGGGCCCAATTCTGGCACACTGGAGTGTAAGGCCTTAAGAGATAGTACATTGACAGGTCTCTAGACATACAATAAATATCACATCGATGGATATATATTGTAGTAACTCCTACTTGAGAACGTGTTCTTTCTAGCTCAGAGATGAGTTTAGCCCAGCATCCACTGGCATCAGGCAGTACGAGTTAAGAGTTGCAGCATCAAGTCCATTTCCGGTGTAAGGTCCTTATAAAATGAATAATTGAAAGTTTTACAGCATCTTCGAGTCAGAATCGTTTGATATCCGGAGGACTGTCTACATTATTTCTGTTCTCTGTCTACAGTCATGAAACATACCGCAGTTTTGGAGAAGGTGCCATCATCTCTGTAGCCTGAAGGTCCCACTGTTAGTAATCGTGAAAGAGTAGATTTCCAGGCTTTGCTTCGAGGAGCTATGCAGGCTGTGGGGGGTTCGCTCTCTCTGGACTGGTGAGGAAAGGTACCAACTGAAGTCACGAATGAGAACAGAGGAAAGGTGAGGCAAAAACACACAGTTTCAACATTTATTTTCAGTGCCTGATCTGTGCCTTTAGAGAACAATAACTCAACTGCCCATGAACTCACCGTGAGAGAACATGACAGACAGCTGCACTGCAAGCCTTTCCTACATAGGCGACAGGTGCATCTTGGACTGATCATTATATATGTTCGTGTAATAAGAGAAATGGGATTGTGTGTGTAATTGTGTGTGTATATATATCACGGTTTTGGGTGGCGCTCTTTTGCTCTGCAGTCACTTTATTTTTAAAAAAACAAGGCAAATCGCTGCTGCATTTTTTTGTTACATTGCTCCACGCACCTGCAGAAAAGTTTAGTAAATCTTCACGCAACTTTGAATTTATGTATTTCGATAATTCCAACACACTATTACCAACTGTCATGTTTAATAGATGGTTTTCAATTTTTTTTTATCATTTCAAGAATTCTGAATCACATACAAGCTTTGGCGATTTTTTTTTTAAATATGAAAAACAGATGTGCATTTGGCTTGTTTTTCAAATGCAAATACAGAATTGGAATTTACACACCAATATTTTGCACTCAATGAGTAATTTAACCATGAGTGACATCACCCCCACGATGGTGCAACCTTATGCATGTGTCAATCCTACTCCAAGGCCAGGAGGAGAAGGACACGTTCCAGGACATGTGTTTGCGGGTACTCACTGAGGGGCATATTATCAAGCCAGGCGATAAAATAATCGCCGCTTTAGTGGCAGAAAACTGCCGCTAGAACGGCGATAATGGGCTTGATAATATGCATTATGGAATTCCAATTGAAGCCCATGTTAGACGTCCTTCACATCTAACATGGGCTTCAATTGGAATTCCATAGAGCATATTATCAAGCCCATTATCGCCGTTTTAGCGGCAGTTTTCTGCCGCTAAAGCGACGATAATTTTATCCCCTTGCTTGATAATATGCCCCAAAATTATTTCCGACCCATTCCCTAGTTGAGATGATCAGAGATCGACTCCTGTCGGAGCAGGAGTTAATCTTTCATTAGGGTGGGAGCAAAGAGGAGCGAGAAGGAAACACTGTACAGTTCGGGGACGGGCAGGGGGTAGTGATTCAGTAAAAGGCACCATTTTGGGACCAAACCTACCTGCATTCATTGAGACGGATGCCTGGTGCATTCGGAAGATTTCACATAGAAAGGGTTCGAGATTGAGAAGGGACAGAGATGTTATTTTATGAGGTTCATTAGAGATGTTATTTTATGAGGTTCATTAGAGAGGTTATGTTATGCTGTTCATTAGAGAGGTTATGGTGATCCCAGAAAACAGCTGATGTCAGGATCTCACAACTCCAAGAGTAAAGAAGGGCATGGATACCTTCCACGCCTAGTGAATTATTGGGTGGGTCTGAACCACCCTAAAAATGTTAGAATTCACTAATTTAATGTCTTTAACTTATTGACCTTGACAGGTGCTGCTGGTGACATTTCAAAGTAGTTGGCCATAAAAAGTAGAGCCGAGTTTTACCTGAGAGTGAATGAAGCCATGAAGCCCTTTTGACACAAGGAGGGTTCGAAGTGGGGCGGCTGTTTAACCCACTGAGCTAATGTGCCCTTTACCTATTGCCATTAAAGAAAGAACTAATGCACAGCACCTTTTAATATTTAAGATACCCTTATGGCCCAACTTCACAGTCTTGATTGGAGCCTGCAGGACCCAAATCCTGATATCTGAGGGGACGGCTTTTCCTTCCATCATCCACGAGCCGATAAAACAAATCGCATTTAGGTCTGTGTGAAAGAAGTAATCACTGAAGCTCTGAAACATATTTTAAAGTGTGAGCTAAGCAAACGGTTGCACGTGTCAAATTATTCAGGTGTTTTTTCCTAATAACAGGTGAGCTGTGTTCTTTTTCCTCGTGCATAGTCACGTTTACTATAAACAAAACACTGTACCAGTAGACACCTCTCAGACTTGAGAAGTGTTTGGATATCACAAAATATGTATTGCTACTCATTAAAGGAAAGCCATTTCATCTTTTTCTCTGGTGCAACGCGATCAGCCTTTTTCACTTGGGACCAGTCTCATCTTTCTGACAACTTTAGCCTTTTGTCCCCATTTCCCTCGCATTTCTTTCCTCTCACCACCAAACAATTCGATGTAATTTGATAATATTATTATGACACAGGTGGCAGTCAACATGCTGTGCTCCGCTCAGTCTGGAGCAATGCCGGACCAGAATAATAAATTAAAATGAACCTAGTGTGCATCCTTAAATTCATAGTTATCACTATCAGGCAGCCTCTTCAATGGATGGATGTTCCACAGCGCAGCTGCAGTGTCCTAAATGTAATTTTTTTTTTTTTTTTAAACGCATCTTCTAGATGCACCCCAGGATATTGTTCCTCTTGCAGAGATATTTTATATATCATATAATCCAAGCGTGGATGTTGTGGAAAATTATGCGGTTTGTGTGAGCAGCTGAACTCCTGGCGCTTACTTACCATATACAGTAGGGGCCCGATTCACAGAACTAACTTAACACAAAATCCTAAACTTACTACCGTTTTGGTATTCACAGAAGGCACTTACTCATTTCGGTATTCACAGAAGTTAGGACTCCTAACTTTAGGACTCCCAAACTGAGAAAAATCCTAACTTTAAGACTTTCGGTATTCACAGAAGGCATTTAGGAGTCCTAAAGTTAGGACTCCTAACTTCTGTGAATACCCGAAATGAGTAAGTGCATTCTGTGAATACCAAAATGGTAGTAAGTTTAGGATTTTGTCTTAAGTTAGTTCTGTGAATCGGGCCCTTCGTGTTTCATATGTGGTTTTCTGTGGCGGCACCAAACAACTTTTAAATAGTGATGAGGAAATGAAACTTCACTAGCCCCTTATATGAAACAGCACTATTTCATATTTTTGGGTCCCACCTGCATCTATCAGAACCTGCAGTGGCAAAGTTATGTAAAAGATCATCTTGTGGGATAAATCGCAAAGTCAAGCATCAGGTGACAGAGCACAAACTTTACTCCTCCTCCTTCACCCCTCTGTTGGACATGGACCTTCTTAGGGAAAATGATTCCCAAACTTTTATCTTTTTCCTCCTAGTTGTTTTCCTCATTCTACGCCTGACCTTAGGACTCTGGGGACCTTCTTGCTGTACTGCATGGGGAAGGTGTGTGTGCCCATCCAGCACACACCAGGAAGGGGTGTGTACATGGTTTGTTTTGGTACCGTATCTACATGTGCCTGTAAACAGGTACCCCGCATACCTGGGGTGGGTACAACTCTGGCTAGTAGTGGAACATAGCACTGAGTGTGCCACCCACTGGATAGTCTGTCAACCATGTACTGGGCCTGCCATTGCAGGCCTGTAAGAAGCCATTGGGTCCCCTCTTAGGTTGGCATCACTCACGCCTCAGTCAATCTTGAGTGGGCCTTTTCAGACCACAAGGACATCCGCCAGGAAAGCCCTGTGGGGTGCAGGGGGTGTTGGGCTGAAGGCAGAGCGGGCACAGATAGATGTTCCCCGTCCAGGAAGTGAGGAGCCCACATGTGGGTTTTTTCCCCTATCTTGGAGTCATTGGGCCCGATTCACAGAACTAACTTAAGACAAAATCCTAAACTTACTACTTTTGGTATTCACAGAAGTTAGGATTTTGTCTTAAGTTTGTCTTAAGACAAACTTAAGACAGACTTAAGACAGACTAAGACAAAATCCTAACTTCTGTGAATACCAAAAGTAGTAAGTTTAGGATTTTGTCTTAAGTTAGTTCTGTGAATCGGCCCCTTAGTCCCCACAAGGGACTCATAGAGTGTTGCAGAGGCTATTGTGTGGCGTTCAGGACCGAGCCACTTCCTCACCATTAAGACACTGTAAAAGTGCAAGTGTCATCCTACATGTGTTAGGAAGTGGCGCAGACCTGTGTGGACACGCTTTCACCTTTGGGGTGATGACTGTATACTTAACTGCATGCCCAGCCTGCCATTGTGTGCCTGGGTGTGCCACTGGCCCTTGTGATGGTTTGTATACATGTCCACCCTGCCGCTGTGGGTGTAGGGGTGCATACTTACATCTATGGTATTTGACCTCGGTGTGTGCATACCTAACCCTATGACGTTCCAAGTCCTGGGTTAGCCCTCTGTTCCTGACCTGAGCATGAGCACTTGCATCCAGGGTGTTAGTGACTATGTGTCCCTCCTCCCATCGCAGACCTGTGTGCGCACACTTGCCCTGCTGTGGCCTGTTTCCAGCTTGCTATTGCAGGCTTGTACAAGTGCATTGGCACCCATGATGCTCGGGGCAATGTGTCCCTCCTGACCATACAGGCTTGGGTGTGCACACCGATGGCGCTAGGGACAATGTGTTCCCTCCTCCTCCTGCAGGCATGTGGGTGTGCTCTCTCACCGATGGCGCTAGGGACTACGTGTCTCACCTGCTTTTGCAAGGCTTATGTTCATGCGTTTGTACCAATGATACTCGGGACTCTGTGTCCAGCCTGCTAATGCAAGCCTGTGTGAGTGCACTTGCACTTATGGTGATTGTAATCCTGTGTCCAGCCTGGTTTTGCAGGCCTGTGGGTGTGTTATGCCCATATTGAGTCTTTCATTGTAGGATTCTATGAATCCACTGGCACTGCTTGTGCCAGTTTCTTTGTGTCCAGCCTGCTATCAGAGACCTGTTTGCACATTAGTGCATTTGCGCTCAGGTAGTGTGGAATGCCTAAGTCTGTTTTCACTACCTATGAGACTTGCTCTTCCCATAGGCTAACATAGGGAAGTACTATACTTTACTTCAGGCTACAACAATGGATTGCAGATGAACATCCTCGGGGCATATTATCAAGACAGGCAATAAAATTATCGCCGCATTAGCGGCAGAAAACTGCCGCTAAAACGGCGATAATGGGCTTGGTAATATGCATTATGGAATTCCAATTGAAGCTCAGGTTAGATGTCCTTCACATCTAACATGGGTTTCAATTGGAATTCCATAGAGCATATTATCAAGCCCATTATCGCTGTTTCAGCAGCAGTTTTCTGCCGCTAAAGCGGCAATAATTGTATCGCCTGTCTAGATAATATGCCCCCTCATTTACAAAGGTAAGATGGTTTAGGAATAACTCGCTTAGAAATGCCACTTATGGAATATGGGCATGTCTATGTTGTAAAACTCTTTGTGTGCCTTGGGGCCTGGCTCCAGTCAATACCAGAGGCCAGGGGAGCACATCTACAATTCCCCAAAGGCAGCTATAAACCCTGGGCATGCCCTGGAATAACAGACTTCTGACATTTGAGGGCTGAGTGAAATATATTGGTAGTGGAGAAGTGACACTTAGACTCTTGGAGCCGGATCATGGCCCCACTAAAGATTAAGATCTGCATTCCACGTACGCATGGCTGACAGGCCTAAAACGTAGGGGAGACACCTGTGGTTCAAAGGGAAACCCTCTGAACCACCCCTTACTTCAAAGTCACACTACAGTAAAACTGCTGGGGCCATTCTACATCAAAGTAGAGGTACACTTGTAGGGACGTGGGACTGGAGAACCCGGACTGTGTGATGCACACTGTCAGAGGAATCTGTCATGCACATGGAGGATAACTGTCTGAATGGAGGCTGGCCTGGGCTGAAGATCTGGTGAAGTGTGGCGCCCTGAACTGTGCTCTCCAAGGGTCTGTCAACGGGCCTCCTGTTCTCCTGGAGATCTGAGGGATGTCAAAGATTTTATGCGAGTGCCACACACCATCTACCTGTGTCATCTGGATAGCTGTGCCCTCGCTAGGGGCTACATTCTTTTCTTAATCTCAAGAGGCATCTAGGCACAGGTGCTGGACTACGAACTGTGTCTGGAGACCGGATTGCCTAGTATGGAGCCCCAGAAACCTTGCCTGCGTCCAAGATGTGTGATGCCTGTACTATGGGGACCCCAACACTCATAAGCATCTTGTGGGGTCCATTTTGTTGTACGTGCTGCATCTCTCTCATGTGTCACAGTGACTGCACACTCATTGTGCGCTGTGTCTGATTTACAGGGTGCAACACTTGGAGGTGGGGTTGTACCCATAGTAGTGCCTCAGGCTACCTCATGTGGTTCTGCTGAACTTGTGCATGTGTGTGTGAGCATAACTCAAATCAACATGCACAGCATGTGTGCCTTATTTCCAGGGCGGTATTGAATTTGCGACTCTTTGTTTAGTGTGACTGGAATTGCCTGGTGCAGCCCATATCAATGTGCAATGGTCATTGTGTATCATTTCCAGGGAGGGACGGAATTTTTAACTCTTTGTGTGTGTACCTGAAGTGTCTGGTGCGACTCATCTAATTTTGCACCAGACCGTGTACCCAGACTGCCTGGGTATGCCTGGGTATGACACTGCTCAACGTTAACCTGACGGGGCGCCTACTGCATCTGAGATGCTCCGATGTGTTAATTCCCCATTCATCGTTGCTTCCTTCCCGACGCTCATCTCGGGGAACCAACTGGCCTCTCCTCACCTGGCCCCTTCCAAAGACATTGTGGTGCTCCATAGTAGTGAGAGAGATTTACTGGGCTGGAAGAATTCTTCAAGATACTGCTTGACGACTTTGTGTTTTGAGACCTGTGGGAGATTTTCTTAGTGGCAGCCAAAACCCCTGTTGTTTACATCTAAGTCTTTAATTAAAAGTTGTTACTTTCTCCACCTGTTTGTGAGAACCCAGACTTAGTGGGACCTGGGGATTTTCCATCCAGAATATAAAGAGAAGCAATTTTACCATGCAGGACAAAAACACACTTAGGCTCCTCAGAATAATTCGGGGGAGCTATAGTTATTATGGATAAAGCATTTTACAAACAGCGAGTCATTGAACATGTAGCAGACTCTGCAACGTATCTTCTCATGTGTCAGGATCCGACAGGGAAGCTAATTAAGACATTGGAGATCATCCTAGAGAATGAATTGAAGATGGGATGGATATCATCCACTACTAAGTCTTACCTGATGATGAAGAATCCTAGAAGACCCCGGTTGTATATGCTCCCGAACATTCATAAGGATCTCTAGAACCCACCGGTTAGACCGATAGTGACAGGATGCGGAACTATTTTTGAACCTCTGGGTCAATATCTAGACAATATTTTACAATTGTTCGTACAAAAAAGGATTTGATTTTTTACTCAAATTAGACTCAGTTAAACTGAACACAAGATCATATTATGTACTATCGATGTAAAATCATTGTATACATCTATTTTTCATTCAGGAGGTATGGAAGCTGTGGAGTGGGCACTTCTGCGTCAATCTGATGTAAGGGCTGATAAAGTTTTTTTACTGGAACTTCTAAATTTTTGCCTGAATCACAGTTATTTTCAATGGGAAGATAATTTTTATCTCCAGTTAACACGTACGCCAATACTTTTATGGCAAAATTCGAGGAGGATTAAGTATATAGTGTCTAGAATGGATGGAACATCTCTTAATGTACTGCAGATACATCAACATCCTTTTCATCGTTTGGACCAGCAATCAAGTGACGTTGGAATGGAAAATCTCTCAACTAAATACATATGACGCTCATATACAATTCACCCACAATATGAGTGAAACATATATAGGGTTTCTCAATGTTTTGTTTAAGCAAGCAGACATGCTTTTGAACTCTATAGAAGTAATTTAGGTGGAGATTATGGAATTGCATCATGGCGACGATTTTAAGCTTTCATAGCAGTCCGTCTTTGATATCAGGTAGTAATGGGTGGTGACTTCTGGCTGTATCGGTGGTTTAAAGACCACGGCGAGTAACGGGTTCATGGAGGATGTAGCGGAGAGGCAGTGGTATCGAACTATATCCAGCGGACTAGCAAGGGTAGCCTTTGGGATTTTATTAAGGTGAGATGGTGGTGCAGATCTGGCCCTTCTATTTCCGCGGACAGAATGATTTCCCAGTCACACGCACACACACACATCATACGCTGGTGGGGCCCATAACACCAACATTCATTCTATCAGTCTATCCACGCCTACAAAGGGAAACTGGTTCCGAACCAGACTGCCTTTTTAACAGGTCGATCGAATCATTTAGTTGATTTAAGTTTAGTGAAACCTTTACACTCTGACAATAATTCAATAATAACACATTTCAATGAAATAACAACCCGACACCTTAATGCAATTAATAATGTTTATCTAAATTTTCAAAATGCAAGTTAAATCTTAATAATGCAATATCATCTTTTGTCATATTTACCTATTCTGGCTAAATGTCGTCTTCTAAGTCAGAAATTGGTCCTCTGCAAAACGGCTAAGTCCAAATTAGTCATGTAGAGTCACCGTCCTCTCCGTCAGCATAACCTCAGGATCTCGATAGTCACTCGCATAAGCCTCTTCTGTAGTCGGGAAAAGAAAAGCTCTCTAGCCCTCTCTAGTCTACCTTTATTTATACTAAAATTTACATTCCAAATGTTACAAACATAACTTTCAAAACATTTGATTGGTTGGAAATATGGCATCTTGGTGCATTAGGAAACATTTGCTAATTTTCACATGTATTATAAGTTTCAAGTGCGAAAATAGAAATTAGAAGTCCATGATCAGTTGGCAACATTTACGGATGTTTCCCAGGGGGAAAATGTAACTTGTCCATGGGGACATGGCGAGTTCATCGGGTCGTATTCTAAACTTGAAACATTTCCTTCACGTTCAGGGGCACTGGCAATTTGCCCAGAGTAGTCTTCATGGGCATGGTCCGACAGGTCACACAAAGGACACAATTGAAGTCAGTTCAGCGCCTTTCTCCATTGTTTCAAATGGTGACGTAAGGTACTTTAGTTTAGGCTTCAGTCGGCAGCCATGTTTTGGCAGGCCAAAATAGTCAACTTAAGCAAAGAAACACAAAACAGGTAATCAATACATCGTAATAATTAAAACAGTGTTATTCCCTTGCTAATACCCCTATGTGTGTGCATTTATCTAGCCATTTGCGACATTCAAAGCTGTTAATACTTGTTTATTTAAGCGTAAAATCACAATAACATCACATAAGCAACGTTTATCATATTAATATGCATACAGACTTAATTCACTTATTATTCTAGCCATGCAATTTGCATTTCCCACGTGTATTCTTCCTGTTAATAAGGTTGGTTAATTAAAAACACAGCAAACGATTAACCATTACGATTAGTTACCAGTCATTTTAATAAGAACATGCGAAAATGGAGTAGGTATCTAAAATTAAAATATTATACCTGCTCCAGCAATGGCACCATGGGGATGGAAGGGTAAATACCAGCATGACCCGTGTAACTATTGAGCATAACAAGGTCAACTTATGATCATCTTACAGAGCCGGAGGACGTTTAAAGGTTTCTTCCAGGTGCAGCGTGCTTTGGGTCATGAACCAGCATGAATAGGTACGATAATTCAGTCTAACGTGGTCCAGCTATGATCGCTCTACAGAATCAGAGGACGTTTAAAGATCATTTTATTCATTGTTTGGGCAGCGGTTCGAGAGTATTGTTTGCCACCAGAGGTTAGTGTCATTTGGGAGCGAATTAGCTCAGGCCATCAGGTAATGTGGGTCAGCACGTCATGCTCATGTTTATTTGTGTATTTTTTTAACAGCAGCCTCGATTGGAAGAGTTAGCCTAGTGGGTATCCCGTACCATCCGAGTTTTGTTAAGCAAGTCACGTTTGAGGTTCAAATTGGATTATGGTCACATTTTCCTTCCAATTTAATCTTAACACTAAGGGCACCATGACTAGAGGTTTTCTTAATCCTTTACCTATCGCTATTCATTTGTCTTCTTTCTGTTGTTACTTGTTGGTCTTCTGTGTTTGGGAGAATATCAGTCTGACACACAGGAATGAAGATGTGTTGATGCTGTGGAAACCGCATACAACTGAAAACAGTTTCCTACGCACTATATAGGTTTGACTACAGGACATGTTTCTTTGTTATTTTCGGGTTTGTGCCCCCATTGGGCATGCAAGAACAATTTAAAAATTGGATATGTTCATCACCATTTGAATGATAAATGTGTGTTTGTATAACAGAATAAATATGATGTTACTGTCAATGTACCATTTCTTTCATATGTATTATGATTTTGAGTTGTACAAATATTTATGATGTTTATCACCTTGAGAAATTAAGAAAAACAAATGAATGATTGTTTGAACACATTGCAGTTGCATTGTGCTACAGTGCACAGTGGTCCAGTCGAGTGACTTGATGTAAGGTGGTTCATAGAGAAAGGCATGTCTCGGTAGCATGCACACCACTGCGGCACGCTGAGATAGTTGGATTAACTGTGTTATTTTATGAGAGACTCAGGAGTGCTTCACTCTCCCTCTATAGATCTTCCATCCAGTTATAGGATAGTTGGGGTGAACTGACGGACAGAGGGAGGTTTGGGCCACGGGGTCTGCAGAGTGTTATCAATTGACCTGCTGAGTATCAGTGCACTGTATTAGGGTGTTGAGGGCATATGAGTGTAGGAACATTTCGTACGGACTGGCTGGTATCAGGGGCACCGCATAGTGGTGTGGAGCGAGTGTGTGTATGCAGAAGTGACTGTGTGTGCACCGAAAGTGTTTCACAACATTGACGGGTTGTGTGGTTTTATTTATCGATTTAATACCAAAAACACTCTACATTATACACTGTTTTTAGCCATGTAAACGGGGTGCTGGTAAACAGTGATCTAATGTTCTAATGTCCTGAATGTATATGTTTCTGATTTTTCTTCGACCTAGGGTGCCACCCATAACTGTGTGGGATTGTATTATAAGGATTGTAAGGGTGCTGTGTACTCTGTGGGGAGGGGCTTACTTTATGTGGGGGAGGGGCTTAGTTTACTCAACAGAGACTACACTTTTGGGAGTCACAGAAACATTATGTCAGCATCTGGATAAAGGGGAAACTGTGGCACTCATTCTATGAGACCTGAGTGCCGCCTTTGACACGGTGTCTCATCTAACCCTTTTACAGGCACTCCAGTCCCTGGGGATTGTTGGCTCAGCCCTAGATTGGATTAAAAGCTTCCTCACTGGAAGGACTTTTCAAGTTTTCTCCCCTTCGGCTAGCTCTAAGACCTATGCATCTCCATATGGAGTACCACAGGGCTCGATCCTCAGCCCTTTGTTATTCAATCTCAATGTCAATCCTTTAGCCACCATTGCGGAAGAAGTTGGGTTGTCTATTTTCTTTTATGCTGATGACACCCAGCTTCTTTTTTCTTTATCTTCTAATGAAACCTCCACAGTTTCATCCCTACAGGTAGGGCTGCATAAAATAGCCGGTTGGATGCACACTGACTGGCTAAAGTTAAATGGTGGAAAGACGGAGGTCTTGATCATGGGGAAAGATAAAGATCTCTGGGGCCCTCACCATTGGCCACCAGAAATGGGTGAACTTCCCCAACCAGTGCAAACTGCATGCAATCTGGGCATTGTGATTGATGATCAGCTGTCCACGAGACAGCAAGTAGCTAAGACCGTATCTATTTGCTTTACCATTCTTAAATGGCTCTGTAGGATACTTTGGATGTTGCCTGGGTCCACTCAAAGAACTGTGATCCAAGCCTTAATTATGTTGAGGCTGGACTATGGCAACATCCTATATTTAGGAGCCAATAGGGAGGTAGTAGGCAAATTGCAAATGGTCCAGAAATCTGTGGCTAGTTTACTCGGTCATGTATCCAAAACATCCTGCATCACAGGTACTCTCCGTGACCTCCACTGGCTCAGGATTGAGAACCGGACTAAATTCAAGATCAAACTAGGCACAGAACCCCACTATCTATGCTCTTTAGCCCATGTCTGCTCCGATCCTCATCTCAAGCCAAATTCTTAGTCCCCAGATTTAAACTATCACGTATGGGTGGACGGTCCTTTTCCTATCTGGCTCCAGTGTTGTGGAATTCACTACCTTCATCACTTCGTCATGAAGTCAGCCATAAGTTTTTCCGCAAAGACCTTAAGACCTGGCTATTTAATTAAAAAATGCTGTCCTCTCCATTGCGATTTGTTCTAGGGCTCCCGGAAACCTCCGGGTAGCTGTGCGCCTTACAAATTTAATTTAATAATAATAATAATAATTGTAAGGGTGCTGTGAACTGTGTGGGGAGGGGCTTAGTTTATGTGGGGGAGGGGCTTAGTTTAGGAATTCTCCCTAGTGTGTATATTATTCACATTATCACAACATGAGTGAACCTAGTATGGCTAGTAAGATTTTCAAGTGTGATTTATGCCCAAAACTATATGGTGTTTATGTTGCATTGATTATATATGTGTAGTGAATACAAACGATTTTTACATATGTCTTGTGTGAAGTCTCTTTTGTACCACGGGGGTATTTATCATGAGTGAGTGCTGTGCTGATGCTTTATGCATTGCTTCAGTTATAAGCCTGAACTGCTCAGTGCCAAGCTACCGAAGGGTGGGCACAGTTTATACAGCAAGTGTAATCATCTGCCCTTGACGGGGGTGGTGGATTCTGTATAGCTAGGGCATCACCTCGGCCAAATAGAACCGATGGCCTCCAACACCCCCTAACTAGGAGAATGTATGCTTTGTGCCCCCTCCCCCCCATTATGGCGCAGTGTGGTAAGAGCACCCCATGAGGATAATAAAACAACCCGAAGAAGTGTTACATCTATCCCTGCAGAACTGCCGGGATTGGGACCCGCTGTGATATATATTTATTGCCCAAAGGCAGTTGGCGTAACTGATCCTGCAGATAATTCCATGAGGCCAGTCCTCTCCAGTAAAGTCCCCATCACACCCCTCCTTCACTGCATGTTTTAATTCTGTGGCTTCTTCTCAGTAAGGTAGATGGGTGTGTGACCTCTTTTGCTGTAGTTTATTCAAAGAGCCTTTGTACGCAGGCAGTTGTGAAACAGGGGTCTTGCCTTTAACCCCTTGTGTGCCCCGCCCTTTCCCCGCCCTGTGCCGGGCGTTGAATTAGCGGGCGGGGTTCATGACGAGATAGTCTCGTCATGGGCACAGCGCAACCGCGGCCCATGACGAGACCATCTCGTCATGGTCACTCAAGGGGTTAAACCAGAAACTTTTATTCGCTGCAGTTTGTGTTTGCTGATGACGTATCTGAAGTACCAGAGTTGAGGAGCTGCAGCCTTAACTAAACTTCTTCAAAAATGTGTGTGTGCTCACACTTACAGGGTCGCCTGCAAATACAAACATTTAGGAAGAATGCCTGCAACTTGTCCTGTACAGTATGGCAAAGTGCAGTTTCAGAGGAGGGATCAGTGAACTCACCAAGTGCTATCTATGGCCTGCAAACTTAGATGTGTAACGAGAGTGAAAGGCTGAAGGCAACTGCTTTCTCCACTCTCCATGTGCACAATGCCGTCACAGGTGCTGTGCATGAGGGGAAAACGCGTGCCCATCGTGCCAAGTGACCAGTCATTGTGTCTTTAAAATAAAGCCACACAGTAATTGGCCATTTGTGTGCTTTCATCTAATGCCCACGCTCCCTTAAACGCCCTGGCAAATGCAACCATAACCAACCCAAGCTTTGTTACTATGCTTTTTATAATTAAAGCGGCATGTGAGCAAAGCAAGGATTGGTGCGCACAGGTGAAGCCAGTGCTCCAAAGGAGACCAGGGGGGCTGTGCTGTGCTACCCCTGTCATCCTAATGAATACAAAGCCTGAAGGGTGCATGTCGGGTTGGCCTCAGTATGAGACCTGTCTACCCCACAATATGCGCTAAACTTCAGCTGATGCTGCCTGCCAGCATTACCAATCATTTGGATTGGCCATTCCGCTGCACCACTATGTACGGAGCAAGCAGCCAGGGGGCGGGGGCACAGTCCTTGAACTGGACGAGGCTCGAAAGTGAGTCATACCTAATTTTTCCATTTTAACGGGCACCAAGCCTTACCTTGGGGCGGGGCTACGCCCCAACGCCCTAGAGGAGGACCTACCCTTGGTTAGTCTGTGCATGAACCACCAATTATAATACAAAACATGTTGGCTGATACTGCAACTTATTGATTGAGAAGGCTATGTGCCATTCCTATATTTTGTCAGATGAATCGTTCTTCCTCCATTTTGTTGGAATGGACCTGTCAGGCTGGGCATTAACTGTACAAGTTATTTAGGGTTTTGCCTGACATAGTGCAATCTGACATGATGGAAAAATGACCTTTGGCTGTCGTTTAACATTGTCTGCCATCCAAATGACAAGGAGGGTCCCTTTTTACCAAAGACAGCAATGACATTCTGGGTGTCTGCTGGTGGGCACATCCATCAACATTGGCGCCTGTGTCTTTCAACACCTACCTGCTTAAACTACGATCATCAAAAAGACCTGTAGCTTCTACTGCAAAAGTCTCTCCTTAAACCCACACAAACCATTTACCATTCCAACACTTTGCAACATTAGAGCTCTTTGGCAAAAATATTCAAACATGGCTGTTAGAAGACAACCCAGATTCGCAGAAAATGATCTGATTGTAAGAGTGGGTGAGGTAAAATGGTTTGAGCCCCACTTGTTTGAAGCACAGATCCAGAGAACATGCACCAGTCAAAGAAGCAAAATGGACTCCAAAATCTGGGATAAGATGCATGCTGTCTACAACACTAGGTTCTGATAGGAGAGTGTCTGCAAGCGATGGAACAATCCGCAGGGGAACTCTTTTCCCTCATTTCCAGTGCACATTAAGAGGCCTAGGTAGCTGGTGGTGGCTTGCCCAGGCCCCTCATCCTCATGCCCTGAGAGAAACAAGTGTTCCATACTCCACACTGAAGGCATTTTGGGAATTCCATTCAAAGTGGAGAATGGTAAATACAAATTCTAGTACTCTCTTGCTAACAAATTATTCTTCTCTGCACTCTCCACAATTTCCTAACAGAGACCTCTGAATAAATGCAATCTATTAACACAAGTATGCTATTCAATGTAATTCAGAAATCACTACATTTCGTATGCAATAACAAATCTGCCATTTCTCCACTTTGTCACACCATTTTCCACAACACAGCTCATGCCAGAAACCCATTCATACAGGTTAAACATCACAATTTGCCACAAATCGCACTACCCCTATGTATCAGCAACATCTTCCAATTTGCTCATCCCATTGTAGGGTCCAGAAAGTCTTATCATATTCAAGTAGCACATACTAACTGTCAGTCACAAATATGCCATATCAAAAATACCCAGTGGTACTGACCTAAGTCGTACAGCTGTTTCACTCAACTGTTGCACACCATACCTCTGGGAACAACAGACCATAAGCCGAAGGAAAATCTTGGCTTGATGATGCCCAGACATCGGGTGAGAGCTTGTAGCCAAAAACATTTCACAGATACTATGTAAGAAATTGTGGAGTATTGATGCTTCTGAACTGGGTATCAAGCCTGATTGAAGTCAACTTATACTGCAAATGGGGTTGGATTGATTCACAGGGAATCAGCAACCCTTTATGTTGTTGCCTCACACCTCCCTATTAGCTATTTGATATTGCTTCTAATTTGTGTTAAGGTGTTTATTATGATTAGGAGTGGGCATAACTGGCATAGTTCTCTCTAATGTAATTACTCATAATTACTACAATATTATTGGTAATTGTGCACAATTGCGTGAGAAGCCTAATCCAGCATTTAGCGCTATTTTCTTAGTGCTAACTGAACACTGGCGTCTAAAATGGGACAGAGGATGCATTTTCCATTGAGAAAACAACACTAAATGCTACAGGGCAATGACGGAAGTAGTTAGCAGCCGCTCGCTGTCTCTTAGTTCATTGTTTCTTTACTCCTGTGGTCGGATTTTGTGCCACAAATTGCTCTTAATTACTCAACCTAGTGTAATCAAAGAATTTTGGGTAATTTTGCATAACAAGAGTAATGCATAATTACAGAAACTACTCCTATTACTCCGGCGTAATTCACATTTCATACGGGCCTAATAGTGATTTTACTGAAATAGAATCATTGGAATTAACATTTTTTTAATGCACTCTGGGCACTACATTATGATCTGAGTATTCTGTATGCCCACACTAACCCCCCTGAAAAGCCCATGATTACTCACCATCACCACCACTGCCAAGTGCTGGATAGGTTAATCATGGCACAGTTTTTATAAGACATAGTAGGATGGACCCAGATACTAGCCTGCCATGTTGACCCCCCAACCAGTATATCACAAGCTGCAAAATATATGTAAGGTTAACAATCAACCAACAAAAGCTTCTTAAAAAAGAAAGAAAAATTATATAATCTTTGAAATGGATGTGCCTAAAAATTGTTTCCATGTACTCATATGTGGAACAAATATATTGTGCGCTGTAACTAAATTACACCACTTTCAGGCATTTAAAAGCAATCAGAGACGAAAGATGGTATATGCCAAGGGTGTAATACAACATGGTGAAGGTGTGATGCCCACATGCCCAGGGAACTTGCTGAACTGCGTTGCATGAAGGGGCAAGAGCAGAAATGCACCATATCTACTAAGATGTGGCACACTTCTGCTCCCTCATTGTTCTGGTGCACTGTGTGCAGCCTAGCGTCAATGCAGGCACCGTAGAATCATGCTGAAAGGGTGCCTGTATTACAGGTTGGTTTGCATTTTGCAGGAAGGGACTTGTAATGCTAAATTTGGGAACACTTTTTTTTTTTCTTTTTTTTTTTTTCCAAAACCTTTATTAACACGTTGCAACAACCATACATCTTCGTGCCTACAACCTCTCGGGCCGGCTACCGTACATCATTCCCCCTGCCATCAGCCTTAAAATACACAGCCATGTCTCCGACACCCCGGAGGTTCGGCGGCGAGGGGTTGCAACATATTCCACTTATCAATTCAGCTCTGTGCTTATCAATCTCATGGTCATAATGACACACTTCAAGTCCATTCACATTTCCACATGGTGTAGTACCGGTAGAGTCAGTCTGAAGGATAAAAGCCTAACATTCTCATGCTAATCAGAAAGGCACAGCTTCCCACATCAATGTCCGATACACAGCCGTGACCCCCTTATCGCCCGGGCACACATGACCTTCTGCGGTCTCTCACTGCTATAGCTCCCACCCCAGCCTCCTCAGGAACAATCCGTAGTAAGGGGCCAACCTCTAGTAAATCCCTCTACGACCACCACAACCCAGCCAATACCTCACACACCCGCAAACCATGTGTTGCAGCCCGCACTACTATAGCTATATAAGGTCACTTCCTCCCTCCCACACCCAGAGAGCTTCCATACTGGGCAATACAGCCAACCATCTCCGCATCAGTGCTCGTGCTATCGTAGCTGCAACGTCTCCCGTTAGAAACCCAGCTCCAGCGTGTCAGCAGTTATTCTCCAGCCAGGCATAGCATCCCATCCGGTCCCAAGCACTCCATTCCAGACCTCATGTAGCAGCTGCAAGGTCAGCACCGCCTGCTTCCAGAGTTTCGTCCCCCCTGAAGTGGCCGCAGCCGCTAAATACGCTCTGAATGGATCCCATATGTCCTTGGCTCTACTACTCACTGGCTGTGTCTCCGCGTATATTATATTCTGTTCCTGACAGTATAATAAATCAGCCACCCAGTCCTTAAATTTCGGTGCACAGCCCCTCCCCCACCTGCATGCCACCCTCCTTTTCGCCATCAAAATTGCGATATCTCCAAATTTCCGGTGTATCTTGGGTATGCCCATAGTATGGCCCAACAACATCATAAGCGGATCACACTCAATCGTGTCCCCTATCATAACCGTCAGCGCCTGGTGAACCTGCTTCCAGTACTCAGACACTGCCGGACATAGCCATGCTAAGTGTAAGAACCCAGCCCCTTCCGAGTGACAACGTTCACACCTGTCATTAACTGCCAGACGACACCGCAACTTCCTCGCAGGTGTGCAATACATACATTGCAGAAATTTATAGTGAATAATTCACAATCTGCAGCTAGCCGAAATCTGTGAGGTTAACCCGCAACAATACGCCCACTGCGCTTCCGTTATTTCTCTCCCTAGATCCTCACTCCGAATGCTCCGGTACAAGTGCGAAACTAGATGCCTGCCATCCTCAGACGTAAGTAAAACTTGTAGAGGCATTACCACTGCAGGTTCCTCTGGGAAATGCGGTATGACAGCCCTCAGTCCCTGCCTCAACCTGATATAATAAAAGACATCTAGCGGTGTGTGCTGAACCCCTTGAAACCATTGGTCTTTCGTTTTGAACTGACCATTCAGGAATAGATCTCCCCAGCAGCGGACCCCTAGCCCAGCGCACATCCCCTGGAACCCCTTTTCCTGCAACAAGGATAGCCCCGGGTGGTAAGCCAACGGCAGTGTTGGTGCATATAAAAACGGGAGTGCGACTCTGCGGAGGATCCGCTGCCAAGCGTCCACCGTGCATGGCACCGTTGCGGCCGGAGTTTCGAGCACACTTATCGGACCCTGAATAATGCCTCTCAGTGGCAGCGGTCGAACTATCCAGTCTTCCACAGCCAGCTGCGGCATATATGGCGTGGGCGCAAACCAGTGGTACGCAAACTGGGCCTGAGCACTAAGGAAGTACACTAAAAAATCAGGGACATCAAATCCCCCTTCACCATAGGGCTGGGTAATAATTGACCATGCCAATCGAGGCTGCTTCCCAGCCCAGAACAATCTTATTAACTCCGTGCGAAGTGTATGGAAAAAAAAGGCACCCGGATAGTATGGGATATTTTGGAACAAGTATAAAAACCGGGGCAACACCACCATTTTAATAAGTGAGGCCCTTCCAGCCATGGTGAAAGGCAAAGAAATCCATCGCGTCACATCTTCAGTTAGCTTAGCAATGGCAGTGCCATAATTTAAGCGCACTGTCTCCTCCTTAAGCTTCGATATCTGGATCCCTAAGTAACGCAAGTCCGAGTCACACCATTCGAGTGGATAATCCAATGAAAAGCGGTTCACCGCAGGAGTCAGGGGAAAAAACTGCGACTTCTTTCAATTAATTTGTACTCCAGACATCCGACCAAATACCAAAAATTCTCGGAGCAATGGATTGAGATTCGTCACTGGATCTACCACATATAGCGTCAAATCATCCGCATACAATGAAACGTCT
The DNA here is from genome assembly GCF_964204655.1 of Triturus cristatus. NCBI lineage: Eukaryota > Metazoa > Chordata > Amphibia > Caudata > Salamandridae > Triturus > Triturus cristatus. The sequence continues at coordinate 166,350,487 of NC_140585.1, forward strand.
ATCTGACGTTGAACACACTTAAAAGCACTGTGCTTATGCAGTTGTCAAATGCGGCACGCCAATGGCTCGATCGCGATAGCAAATAATAACGGGGATAACGGACAACCCTGTCTGGTGCCTCTGGTCAAGGAAATTTAGCCCAACATTTCACCATTAATTAACACTCTCGCCCTCGGGTCAGTATACAGCAACCGTATCCAGGCAACAAATATTTTTGGAAACCCCATTCTGTATAAAATAGCAAATAGTTAATTCCACTCAACCGAATCGAATGCTTTGGTAGCATCTAGAAATACATCCGCAACTGGCAGTTCCGGCGCTATTGTATTTATCAGTGAAAAAAGGGTACGCAAATTGTGGGCCGTAGATCTCCCAGGGATAAACCCGGACTGGTCCGGGAGGGCTATTTTAGTCATTAATAACGATAGCCTATTGGCCAGCACCTTCGCTAAGACTTTAGCGTCGCAGTTGATCAAAGAGAGCGGCCTATACGCATCGCAGTCAGTGGGGTCCTTGCCCGGCTTCAGCAACGAGGTGATCAGCACCTCCCGCATGGACCCCGGCAACACTCCCACTTCCAGAGAATCCTCATAAACCTCCTTCAGGACTGGGGCCATGATATCAATATAGCACTTATAAAATTCCGCCGGCAACCCATCCAGGCCCGTCGCTTTACCGTTGCTAAGAGACATAATCGCTTCCCGGATTTCATCCAATTCAAACGGTGCTCCAAGAAACTGCCTATGGTCATCACTCAGCCAGCACAATGCCACATCATCCAAAAAATCCCCAAATACCACCTCGCCAGCGCTGCGTGCCGTATAAAGCTCTTCATAGTGGCAGTGAAATGCTCTAAAATACCTTTGGTGTCCCGATGTGTAACCCCTTCCGGCGTGTATACCTCCAATATGTGTGTTGTGTAACGCGGTTGCCGAGTAACTTCCGCCAGTGCGCGCCCTGGCCTCTCCCCCTCACAAAATCTGCGAGTCTGCCAATATTTGCCTCGGAAGCGAGCCTCCCTATCCGCTTCCCTTTCATACTGCGTAAGCTTTTCTCTGAATTCTGTATGGAGGGGGCCCATCGGCTCCCGGTTCATCCTGGTCTCCAGCCCTTTAAGTTCCTCTTCCAATTTTGCAAGCGTCCTTCGTATGTCTTTCAGGACCCCAAAGCTCTTTGCAATATAGTAGCCCCTGATTGTCACGTTAAATGCCTCCCAGATGGTTTCCACGCTGGCTACCGAGCCTTTATTGCGGGGGAAAAAACTCTGCGATTTCCTCCCCCAGCTCTGTTTGAAACAAGGGGTCCAGGAGGGCCATGGGTTGCATGTGCCAACACATGCCAGCTCCCCCGCATCCCGGGATTGCTACCTGAACCAGAACCGGGCAATGATCTGAATATGTCCGCGGCAGATGCACAACCCTACCCAAATCCACCGCTATGCCCCGGGACAGAAAACAGTAATCCAGTCTAGCCCATGTGTTAGCAAACGTTGTAAAGTGCGTACCCTCACGCAGCCCAGCATGTACATACCTCCAACTATCTATCAATCTCCCTTCCTCCACTATACCCGCTAAAGCATCTTGCGCTCTTTTGTTGTAGTGATGACCGCCCTCCGATCTGTCCAGTCCCGGGGCCAGCGCCACATTAAAATCGCCACCCCCTAAAATATGCATTGAGCCAATGTTAAGTATCTGCCCCCATAGCTGTGTGAAAAAGGTCGGCGAGTCCACATTAGGACCATAGCAGTTGATTATCGTGATCGTGTCAGTACCGAGCCTGCCCCATAACACCACAAATCTGCCGTCTGTATCCACGCGCTCACCCAACTTCACAAAAGGCACCGTCTTCTTAATCAAAATCGCCACCCCTCTAGCATACCCGGAATAGGACATAAGCTGTGCACCACCGCCCATTTGCCAGCCAGAGTATAATGTGATCTGGGACTAAGGTGTGTTTCTTGCAATAATGCGATTTGTACCTGGTGCTGCTCTAAATAGGCAATCACCTTTCTGCATTTTCTAGCATCATTTAATCCACGGACATTCCATGACAATACCGTGACCCTCTCCCTCCTTGCCTTCTCGGTCATCTCTCAGCCAATACACACCCCCCTGTCAACGATTTGGCGCCCCGCATCACCAACTGTCAATGTATCCGTGCAATCAACAGCGCCGGCCACAACATCCACAGTATCAAACCCTCATGATTAAGCAACTCAGCCTTCCAGTAACCTTCCATCCTTATTTCTCTCCATGAACGCAACTCCCCTCTCAGGCCCCTACCCCCCTCCCCCAACCCCAAACTCCAAACACCCCACTCCGAATTATCTCCCCACCACCCTCCCCCCTCCCACTGAAGCAAACCCCAACCTGCCAGCCATGTCCCCTCCCCGTCCCTCCCACAAGTGCCCCCCAAACAAGGGCTAACCCGCTCTCCATACCACCCCATAAACTCTCGGGTATTTCCCTTCGGGAAACATGTCTAGGTGGCACCACTAATTCCCCCTCATCTACTCCAGCCTCACCACAGACCGGTGGTCTGACTCGATGACCCAGAGGGGGTGTCCGGCGGTATAGTCATTGGCAACCGTAGAATACTAATCTAAACCCCATGCAGTCTGCAACCTATGCAAAAGAAACATTTACTTTATCTTCGGACCCCTTACCAATTCTTCAAAACTCTCAGTAAAACTCTCAACAATCCCGCCCAAGTCGTCCGTCTCTTCAAGCCGAAAGAGACATGCAAGATATCCAGTCCAGTGCAATGTCTGTATTAATCAATTCCCCCAGCATAGCGCTCCTGCAGAGTACTTACTTGCCCCAGGAAGCCAGTGCACAATTAATGTCTACCCCACTCACTGTTCACCATCCATCCGCTCCTCGGGCAGCAGTGCCTGTTCAGCGTCCTCCTCCGCACCAGGCTTGTGAGTTCGCTTGTATTGCTTGAGGAAGTCCTCCACCTGCTGAGGAGTCGTGAAAAATCTCTGCCTGCCCTGGTAGGTGACCCGCAACCGGGCCGGATAGAGCAACGCATAGTCCAGTTGCAATTGTCGCAGCTTGGCCTTCACTGCTAAGAATTTCCTGCGTTCCTCTTGGACTATCGGAGTGAAATCCGGAAACAGCGTAAAGGAGTTTCCGTCATATGATAGGGACCGCGTGCCTCGTGCCGCCCTCAGGGCCGCGTCCCGGTCGCGATAGTTCAATAGCCGGGCAATGATGGGTCTGGGGGGCGCTCCCGGTTTTGGTCTAGGGCCCAGAGCACGGTGTGCTCTTTCCACGATAAAGTGGGGAGAAAACACATCCGAACCAATCGCCGTTAGCAACATCTTTTCCACATCCTCCTCCATTTTGCCCACATTGGTCGTCTCCGGAATACCTATTATGCGAACATTATTGCGCCTGCTTCTCACCTCCAAATCCTCGTTCTTGGATCCTATAATACGCAACAAATTGTCCATTCTGGAGAGCTGCGAGGTGTGCTGCGAAACTGTGTGCTCTGTATCCGATATCCGTTGTTCCGCTCCCTTCAGGCGTTCCTCGTGCGCATCCAATTTATGCACCACCGCATCCATTCGCGACGATATTCTATCCACTTTGTCAGCGATCGTTGCAAAACCTTGGCGCATCTCTCGCAGAACCTCCTGCAGGTTCGCCGTCGCCACCGAGGAGTCCCCTGCAGCTCCACTCGTGCTCTCCAGCCCTGGCGACCCCTCCACATGTTTAGTCCCCTTCTTGCCAGATTTGAACGTTAGCTTAGGCTGTCTCGTGTCCGTCTTGCCCATCTTGATCAGCTTTCAGGGCCCTACTGCGCACCGTTGGCTTGAACGCTCTGCAATCCCCAATGTAATAGAGTCTAGTACGCCACACTCAGCAGGTGATTATACTGGGGAGAAGAGGGTATTCCGCCACCACGATGCGTCCCCACCTTCAGGCCCCAGTTCCCCCACGCTGCCAGCAGCCACTCCGAGTGAAGCGCCTTCACTAAATTAGCTACAGTGCTTCCAAGCCTCTCCAACAGTGCCTCGCAGCTCCAATGCCCAACACCTTCAGGCCAATGCCCAGGACACAGGGAAGGGCTGTAAGGCCGTCTCCCAACGATCCTCAGCCCACCTCAAGCGGCAAGCGGCGTATGGGGTCCAGCGGCGCAATCCGGGACCGAGGCAATATGCTTTCTTCCAGCAGTGCTCCTCACTTCACCCTAGCAGCTCCACGGGCAGCAATGTGGGCCTCAGCTACCCCCTCGAGCTCCATCTGGGTCCCGCAGGCCTTCGGCGCCCACGTTGCTGCGGTATCTCGGGGCAGTGCGTCAATAAACTCCGTGGTTACTGCGCCCCGCGCCCTGTCCGGCCGTTACAGGGGTGGAGGGGGGCTACAGCGCCATACCCCCGCTCTCCCGGCCAGTGCACACGCTTCCTCCCCGCAGCCTGCAGGGCCCACCAGCTCCCGGTCAGGCGAGGTCTCTTCCGCCGTAACGCCTGGTAGCCCGGCCACACCAAAGCCCCCGAGGGGGGGGGATAGTTTCGTCCCTCGCACTGCCCGCTATACCTCCGCTCTGGGGGTCCCGCGCCATCCGCTACTCTCGTGCCGGTCCTCGGGGTCAGTCGGCCGTCCTTCGTTTTCCGGAGGCCCACGGCCGTTACTGCAGCCCCAGCCTCGCGTAGAATACGCCCCCAGCGAGCCGCCTCATGTCCTCCATACACTCAGGCCGGCAGAACTCCCGGGACCCGTAGCTGCTCCGGCGTCGCGCCTCCAATGCTTAAACTTGGACAGCCAGCACCGGACCCCAATAGCCACCGCCGCATGTAATTTCAGCACCCAGGGTCGCCAAATAAGGATATTAGGGCGGATAATTGCCGCCGGACTGCGGGTGCCCTACACGAAGGCGACCATTCGCTAGTGCGCCACCTAGCGTTCCCAAATTTGGGAACACTTACACAAATTATTCAAGAACTCATTTTAATTGGAACTTCTAATACAAATGCATGGTTATTTTAGATTTTTAAACTGCTTGTAAGGAAAAGACACTTTTAGAAAGTTGTCTTTTTCTGCCTAAAACCAAAAGGCTTTTCTGTCAGTGTTCAACTGTCACCAACATACTGATGGCTCCCCTGTGGTGAGATATGCATTACGCCTCTGCATTCGTCAAAGGGTCCTGGGTGTGGGGAGGGAGTTTTCCTCATTAACAGGATGGCCTGGGGGGGGGGGGCTCTCAATAGAAGACGAAGCTTACACGTAGGCCTGCCTCCCTTTTGTCTTTCTAGTTAGGCTACAAGCTGTTCAGAACTGTTTTAGAGCAGGGGTCGCTAACAGTGTGATTGCAAGCTACTATTAACTTGCAAGCCGCCACATGATAACTCCCACATGATAATTGCCTGTCAGCATGTTCGAGAATATAAAACTGCCCATCTGCTAAGGCAGCTATTTAAAACACTTTGACCATTTCTGTGAGGGCTCTAAAGCTGGCAGTGCAGGATGATGCAGCCTACCATATTCGGAAAAATTCTATCTTTACTTCTTTTTCTTATTTCTTTCTTGCTTCTCCTCTCCTTCCTTCTTTTTCTTTTTTCCTTGCTATCATGTCTTTTGCTCTTTTCTTGATTTCTTTTTCTCCCCTATTTCTTGCGCACCTTGTTCTTTCTCCTTCTTTCTTCCTATCTTATTACACAACTCCTTTCTTTACCTACTCCTTTCTTTTTCCACTCATTCTTTGTTGGGCATTATCAGTTTCTTTCTTTTTTCTTTGTATGTTTATTCTGCTCTTGCTGTGTAGCTCTTCTCTTTTTTTTTCATTTCTACCTCTACTCTTATCATTTTCCTTCTTTGTTTCTTTTTGTATTTCTTCTCTTTCGTTCTTTCATTCTCTTCTTTTTTCTATGCTTCTTTTTTTCTGTCTTTATTTTTTCTTCTTTGACTTTGTTTCTCTCAATAATTATTTCCTTTGTTTTTGCCTTCTTTATTTACTCCCTGTTCTGCCTTTCTCCTCGCTTTATTTATTTTTCCATCCTTTCCTCTTTTTTACTTCCACACTTTCTTCTCTACGTCTTTTTTCGTCTTAGCTCTATTTTTATCAACTTCTTTCCTTCTCTGCTGTATTCCTCTTTTCTTCTTGCCCTCCTTTCTTGCAGTCTTACCTTCTCTATTTTTTTCTCTATATTTCTCTTTTTTGTGTATTTAATTATTGTACTTTATATTTGTTCTTCTATTTTATTCCTTCACTGCTGCCCTTTTCTCCATGTCTCTCCTTTCTGTTTCCCTATTTTCTTTTTTCTACTCTATTTTTCCTTCATTTTTGTGTGCATTTTTTTTTCATTCTGTTCTCATTCTCTTTTTCTTCACTCTCTGTTGGGCGGTTCCCTTTTTCTTTCTTCTTAATTTGTCTTTCTTCATTTCTGTCTTTTGTTTCTTTCTCTTTTTCTGCTTTCTTCTGTTCTGTTGCTTTCCCTGTCTTTCTCTGATTCTTTATTTTATATTTTCCATTCTTTCACTCTTGCCTTTTTCTCTCTTTCTGTCATTCGCAGTCTCTATTCTCTTCTTTTCTCTTTCTGTCATTTTTCTCTCACATTCTCTGTCTCTCTGTTTCTCCCTCTTTCTCTATATTTCTAAATTTTTCTGTCTCAAGAACAAAGGACAAAATGGATACACAGGGACCAAAATTTTAAACCTTTTGTGTTCCAGATCCAGAACCATTAATGCAGTATGCTCTATGTAGTAGGAGTAGGTATCCTAAGGGCATTGTTTTAGTCATTTGGCCTTTGAGTACGTTTATAAAATCCGTTAATAGGCAGTAGATCACAATGGTCTTGAATGATCAGAAGCAACTCTCACTACACAAAGGGTTAGAGACCTCTGGTTTAGAGAGTGTACAAAGGATTATCCCCAACCCACAGCTGGCACCTGTGAAGAATCAGAAGAAGAACTGCCATGCTGTCGGAATCCTGATGCAAGACTGGAATGTCTTGCTTTGTTCCCAGGACCCAGAAGTGACTACAAAGGTCAGTTGGCTGAATTCCCATTTAAGCTACAGGGAAAGAAAAAAAGATTCATGAGGCCTTTTCAGGCTTTTAGCTCACCAGTTCCAACTGGACCTCATTTGGTCCCCTCTTGCTGCCTCTGTGGGAGTGAGCTCTTACCCCTAAATACTGTTACCAAGGTCTGGAACCCTTGGTTGTGGTCAAAGTGTACTCCTCCCTGCCTTACTGTAAGCTGCACTGAACTTGATGCTAAGCATCAAGTCAGACTGTCATACTCCGGTCTGCATGTGCTGTTTGTTCCCCATTTTTACCACTGTTTTCTTTTTGGGCAGGTGCAATGTATTCTGCTGGGAACTTTTCTCCGTTTTCTAGTTGCAATTAACTTTAGTTTCAGTGCACTGTTTTTTGATCTGTTTTATTAAGCGCATAGGCTTGGCTTGGAATTTCTGTTTAAACAAATGTGATGCTGATTAATTTAAAAGCCTCTGTATCCTGCTGACCTTGAGGTTATCTGATAAACATGCCTGCTGTTTATTTGTTCAACTGCTCTGCCATCTCATTAAAGGCCTCTGCCCCAGTTTCCTGCTGAAGACAGCCTTCTAATTGACAGACAATGCTTAGCAATCTTCAAGAAGGCTCCAGAATAACAAGCTCATGACAGTCTTTCAATATAACTTGCAGCTTGGCCTCATCAGTCTGTCTTGAGAGAGGAGTGTCTCCCATCAGTCCTGTGCTTGTGTTCCGAGCCCCACTGCCTACAACAAAAAAAACCTTGACATTTTGGCTTGTAAGCTGGGGGCCAGCAACCCCTCTTAAAACTCCATCCCTTCAAAACTGCTACCAACAATCATAACCCCTTGAACCTGGTTGATCATCCAATGCCCCTGTGCCCCCATCGCCTTGATTACGACCATCTTTTCACAGTTTAACACTCCAGCTATTCCGGCCATTTACATGGACCTCACGTTAGTGCAGTAATCTGGTGCTTTGAGTTTTGGTGTGCCCTTTCTCTTCAAGGACACTCTAGCAATAAGAGTTTGAATAACAAAGCCTAAGGATAAAGGAAAAGAACTAGTGGTGTGAAGTAACAAAAGCACTAATCATAGATAAATATTTCTGAATCAGCAGAGCAGAGGCTAAAACATATGTGCTCAGGATTCAGTGCAGGGATTAGTCCTCAAGAGCCCTTTCAAATGGACTCAACTCACACTTCTGCAGGCTGAGAAACAGAACAGATATTGCTACCGCCCGGTGAGAGCATTTAAAATACAGCTGCTCCCTCCGCACATAAGTCTTGCCACTCCTGCACTATGCGAATAGCTGGAGAGGGCCAGGGGGACCCTGGGGCTCGACCCCCGCAGTCAATAATGTAGTGCTTGGTGGGTGAATCTGGGCACCCACCTATAATTTAGAGAGGCCCCAGGGAATAAGGCTCTTGGGGCCACGATAGGCTCAGGAAGGGGGGCTACGCAGCCCCCCTCTCCTTTTCAATGAAATTCAGCGCTGCAGAACGGGGTCCATGCTGTCCAATATGGCTCAGGGAGGGGGACTGCGCAGCTCTCCTTCTCTTTTTTATTGAAATTCACCCTGGGGAATTGGGTTCCCAGGACCTATTAAGGCTCAGGGAGAGGGATGTGTGCCCCCTGCCCATAAAATATAAATGTTTTGGCTCTGGGGTCCTAGATACCACTATGGGCTTGGGGGTGGTGTGGACCCCTACCCTTACATATATGGCTTGGCGCTGGGGGATGGGATCTCCAGGGCCGCATTGGTTAAGGGATGAGGGCCATACATCATTCGCCTTAAAGGCCCAAGGGATGAGGTGCCTGCAGCCCCAAGGCTGTGGGTGGTTGGCCACAGGGTTGGCCACAGGGACTGCCTGCAGCCACTTTCACAATCACGCACTCACACTTCCAGTTACTTATATACTGCAACACTCACATATACTGCCTTTTACATATGCAGTTACTCACACTTATACCAATGAGACATCCATTCACTCCTTAACACAGCCATACGCACACTCACTCACCCATACAGTTGCTCACAGACACACTCATGAGCCAATACACCTAAGGATTCACCCACTCATACATACATGCAGGGAGTTACATACCCACTCAACCATCCACGCAGACACTGAGGCACCCATACAGGTACTCAGCCAACTAATTAATAACCCATATAAACACTCATGTACCTACTCATCACTTCATGCAGCCACTTACACACCAACTGACAGACTGATACATACATTCACACTTATCAGTCACTCATCCATAGATTTACTAAGACGCATTTAATCACTCACTTACACAGTCACTCACACACCCACTAAATCATCCATACAGCCACTCATTCTTCAATACACCTTCGCATATATATATAAATATGTGATCCAGGTGACTGTGTCCACCGAAACACGTAGTCCAGCGTTCATCTCTGCAGAATAAACACTGTTTCCAGTTTCCTGCTGCCTGTGCCTGCTTTGATACTCTACTGGCGGTTAGAACCTAGTTTCCATAGGAAAAGCATTTTTTGATTTGCGTATAACTTTGGCGTCGTTTGACAAATCATTACGAAATTTTCCAGAAAGTTCCTCTTTTTAGGTCAGCTCCTATCCTAAAAGTTTGGGGTTGATTTGTGAAAGGGGGGCTGAGAAAAAAGGGGGGTGCCAAAGCGTGTTTTCTCCATTCAATTTCCATAGGAAACTTTAGACAAAGCTACAGGTCAATCTGCTGAACGGAATTATGCCAAATTTGGCAGGAAGAAAGGTCTTGGTCCAGAAAGCATGCTTTTGTTTAAATGGTGTAAATACGTTCAGTAGTTTCAGAGAAATATCACAATTTAGAGATATCGTTATTTGAGAATTCTGCCATCTGAGGCATTACGAACACACGCATGCATCTCATTGGGCTGCTAACTGTTGAAACTAGGAAGTGTTGGCAGCCATATTGTGATTGAGTTGAAAGGCGAAGGCGGAAAAAAGAAAATATTTGTATAAGAGGGTATAGTAGGAACACTGTGGTCTTAGTTTAAGCAGCCTGTACGGTGCAGAGGCAGGGACTTTGGATGCTGCGTAGGCAGTGGAAATTAAGTCCGCCGAACAACGGTGTGCGGTACTGCGGCAAGGTTGGGTAGGCTCTGGAAATCCCACCGGGAAAACAATGCACTGTATTGCGTCAAGCAGTGTGTAGGGTACACACACAGGTAGTGTGAATGTGTGGTATTGCAGAAATGTTCAGTAGGCTGTGTAACAGTGCACACACAGGTAGTGTGAATGTGCGGTATTGCGGCAAAAGTAGGCTATGTAAATCATATCGGAAAAATAACAATGCGCCGTATTGCACCTTTCCTATATAATATAATGCGCAGTAATGTTTACTTATAATGCGATGTTCACTTTTATACGGACAGTGTCACTTTCTTAGATGAAATTTAATATTATGTGCCCAGAACAAAATTAACATTTAATTGGCTGAGGTGTTCCAACAACAAGCTTAATGTTCATTGGCTGCGAATCATTGAAAGTAGAAGTGTTGCCAGCCATTTCCTCCCCATTCGCGGAGTAGCAGGGACATCTGATCGGCTGACGTGTTCCAAGCAGGACCTTCCCAAGCTTCATGTTAATTGGCTGCAAACCATTGAAAGTAGAAGTGTTGCCAGCCATTTCCTCTTCTTCCGCGAAGTAGCAGGGACATCTGATTGACTGACATGTTCCAAGCAGGACCTTCCCAAGCTTAATGTTTATTGGCTGTAAATCATTGAAAGTAGAAGTGTTGCCAGTCATTCAATACCCCTCCGATGCAGCATCGGGGACATCTGATTGGGTAACGTGTTCCAAGCAGGGCCTTCCCAAGCTTAATGTTCATTAGCTGTAAACCATTGAAAGTAGTAGCGGGGAGGGTAGGAACACTATTAAATCGATATAACCAAGTGTGTTGCGGTCTTCTTTTTATTGAGTTAGCAGTTGGGATACTTCCCAGGAGCACTATTTACTTATAATGTGGTGTTTACTTTTCTGACGGGGAGCTGTGGTTGCGCAGCAAAAATGTCAGTCTAGGTTTGAAACTGTTTTTATTAAGCAATTACAAATATACTTCCTTCGGAAACTGAAGCTGTATATATCAAAGGGGTGATAAATAAAAACGCAATTCATAAAATACCCTTCAGCTTGGCCACACCCTCCCTTTTTTTCTGCTATAGTTTGTAGAAGTGTTGCCCATATTCTTGATAATATAAGAGGGCATGAGTTACTTTTAGATAAAGTAGAAAAGAAGTGCTACAAGAAACACTCTCGCACTACGGTTGCGCAGCAAAATTTTCACTCTAGGTTTCGAACAGTTTTGATTAAACAATTACAAATATACTTCCTTCGGGAACTGAAGCTGTATATATCAAAGAGGTGACAAACACAAACGCAATTCATAAAATATCCCTTAAGCGTGGCCATACCCTCCCTTTTTTTCTGCTATAGTTTGTAAAAGTGTTGCCCATATTCTTGATAATATAAGAGGGCATAAGTTACTTTTAGATAAAGTAGAAAAGAAGTGCTACAAGAAACACTCCCGCACTTCATCATCTGAGGTCAGTAGAACAATAAGAAGTAAAAACAGTTAAACACAAATGACTTTATATTACATACAAATGTACGCTTTATCATTTAAAAAAAAATTCTGTTCTGTAGAATTCAGGAAAGTTCTGTCGTAGTGCTTAGAGGCCGCTCACTGCTCCGCTAACAAATCACGTACTCTTTTAAGAATATTCAGGTAAGTAGTATAATAATATACACTACTGGTCCTATATATTCTATAGGGAGGCGGTGAATAGGAATCGCAACAGAAAAAAAAAGAAATACCACAAAAATCCAGAAATGTAGGGTTTATGAAAGGTATTCACTAAGAAAGTATGCAAACTATCTTTTTTTAAACTGTAATTTCGAAAAATATTCTTACTGTAAAATTATCGGATCAAGTAAGTTATAAAGGTCAGTAAGGTGTATTTCAGATGGTTTAATCCTGGTGGTGACAAATCTCCACTTCCTCTTGTGTAGAAATATGACACTCTATTACAATATACAGAGTGTCACTGTTGTTACACAAAAAGGAAAAGGAGCATAAACTCATGGATACAAAAGAAGATCAATAACAAAATAGTTTTCAGGGATGAATATGTTCCGAGCTTCTTTTCTCCTGGACTTCGAAATCTTTCATCTTCGTGCCGATGGGTCAGAAACTCCTCTGAGATCACAATGACTGTTCATATTATAATACACATATTCACAGTATATGATCTCAAGGGGGTAACAGACTGAGACCAAGATGCTGCTGACCTGACATATAAATCTTTATTCTTGGCTACGACGGGCCATAAACTCCTCTAAGTTCATAATGACTGTGAATATTATAATATACATATTCACAGTATATGATCCCAAAGGGGGAAACAGAAGAAGACACAGAAGCTGCTGACGTTACATATAAATTTGTAGTCTTCGCGCCGACGGGTCACCAACACCTCTGGCGTCAAGTTTATTGTCAATATTATAATATACAAAGTCACACTATCTGAGCTCAAAGGAGCCAGAAAAGGAGCAATATTTGCTGTATTCTGTCTGTTTCTTAAAACAAGCTACTGACGTTAGATATGAATGGCAAAAACAATCAATAACACTATTTTCTAAATACAAGTGTTTAAATACTGACAAATAGCTACTTATTATAAATACCTACTATGCACAAATTCAAACAACTTACAACTCTGTATTATGTTTTGTGGACGCAAAAGAAGAATCCGACTCTAGAAAAGAGCACCTGCATCACTGAATGGACATAAGTAAATAACTCGCTAAAACGAAACTAATCAATCAACGGGTGTGGTTTATATACTTTTTGGTTATTGAGTAGTCTATGGAAGGAAGATGCAGCGACATTTTTGACAAATTTGGTGTAATTCCGTTCAGCAGTTCGGGCTGTAAGTTTGTCTAAAGTTTCCTAGGGAAAATAAAATGGGGAAAACTCGTTTTGGGACCCGTTGTTTTCTTGACACCTGCTTAATGAATCATCCCGAAACTTTTAAGACAGGAGCTTACCTGAGCACCTCACTAGTTTTGAAAATTTCACAAAGATTCGTCAAGCGGTGCCACAGTTATTGGGAAAACAAAAAACGCTTTTCCTATGGAAACTAGGTCCTAACTATAAGTACCTACTGGCGACTGCCAGCAGGTAATATATATATATAGATATAGATATAGATAACATTCTTAGAGTTTTTAGAAACACTCAGTCACTGGATGACATCATCAGTGATGTCATTTGAGATGTCCCTAGTGATGTCATCCGTGATTTCACTGACCATGTCATGAGTGATGTAATATGTGCTATCCTCAGCAGGGCATTGAGGGTGTGTGAGTTATAGTTAGCTCAGCTAACTATAACTGCTGTATTTCTCAGGTATTGTACGAGTGAAATGTCAGCCTAACTATAACTTCCCTGAAACCTGTACTTTTTTCAGTAAATATCTAAGGTTTTTTAAATGGTAATTTCTAACTACAACGTCCCTGAAACCTGTGTTTTTCTGTGAACTTCTAAAGTTTTTTAAAATGCTAATTCCTAACTATAACGTCCCTGAAACCTGTGTTTTTTCTGTGAATTTCTAAGGTTTTTTAAATGCTAATTTCTAACTATAACATCCCTGTGTTTTTCTGTGAACTTCTAAAGTTTTTTAAATGCTAATTTCTAAATATACATCCGTGAAACCTGTTTTTTTCTGTGAATTGCGAAGTTTTTTTAAATGCTAATTCCTAACTATAATGTCCCTGAAACCTGTGTTTTTTTAGTGAATTACTAAGGTTTTTTAAATGCTAACTTCTAGCTATACCTACATAGGTAAGACATGTGCAGAAAGAGGAAGAAAGGCACAGAAGGAACCAAGAGAAGTGCAGAAAGAGGTAAGAGAAGTGCAGAAAGAAGCAAGAGAGGTTCAGAAAGAAGCAAGAGAGGTACAGAAAGAGGTAAGTGAAGTACAGAAAGAGGTAAGAGAAGTGCAGAAAGAGGCAAGAGATGTGCAGGAAGAGGCAAGAAAGGTGCAGAAAGAAGCAAGAGAGGTGCAGAAAGAAGCAAGAGAAGTGCAGAAAGAAAAGAATGAGGTACAGTAAGAGACAAGTGAGGTACAGAAAGAGGCAAGAGAGGTGCAGAAAGAATCAAGAGAGGTGAAGAAAGAGGCAAGAGAGGTAGAGAGGTGCAGAAAGAAGCAAGAGAGGTACAGACAGAGGCAAGAGAAGTGAAGAAAGAAGCAAGAGAGGTGTTGAAAGAGCCAAGAGTGATACAGAAAGAAGAGAGTGAGGTGCAGCAAAAGGAAGAAAGGCACAGAAAAAGGAAGAAAGGTACAGAAAGAAGCAAGCAAATTACAGAAAGAAGCAAGAGATGTGCAGAAAGTAGCAAGAGGGGTGCAGAAAGAAGCAAGAGAGGTGTTGAAAGAGCCAAGAGTGATACAGAAAGAAGAGAGTGAGGTACAGCAAAAGGAAAAAAGGCACAGAAAAAGGAAGAAAGGTACAGAAAGAATCAAGTAAATTACAGAAAGAAGCAAGAGATGTGCAGAAAGTAACAAGAGGGGTGCAGAAAGAAGCAAGAGAGGTACAGAAAGAAGAGCGTGAGGTACAGAAAGAGGCAAGTGAAGTACAGAAATAAATGAGAGAGGTGCAAAAAGAAGGAAGAGAAGTGCAAAAACACACATGAGAAGTACAGAAAGAGGCAACAGAGGTGCAGAAGGAGCCAGGGCAAGTGCAGAGAGAAGCAAGAGAGAGGCAGAAAGAAGCAAGGGAACTGCAGAAAGAGAATGAAAGGGTAGAAAGAGGAATAACGGTACAGAAAGAAGCAAGAGACGTGTAGAAAGGAGCAAGAGAGGTGCAGAAAGAAGCAAGAGGGGTACAGAAAAAAGAGAGTGGGGTACAGAAATAGGCAACTGAGGTACAGAAAAAGGAAAGCCAGATGCAGAAAGAAGCAAGAGAGGTACAGAAAGAGGAAGAAAGGTACAGAAAAAGACAAAACAAGTACAGGAGGAGGCAAGGGAGCTAGAGAAAGAGGTAAGAGAGGTACAGAAAGTGGCACAAGAGGTATAGAAATTGGCCAGAGAGGTGTAGAAAGAGACAATAGAGATGTAGAAAGGGGTGAGAAAGGTACATGAACAGGAAGAAAGGTGAAGAAAGAGGCAAGATAGGTGCAGAAAGAGGCAAGTGAAGTGCAAAAAGAGCCAAGAGAGGTGCAGAAAGAAGAATGAGTTTCAGACAGAGGAAGAAAGGTGCAGAAAGAGGAAGAAAGGTACAAAAAGAAGCAAAAACAGTACAGAAAGAAGTAAGAGACGTGCAGAAAGTAACACGTGGGGTGGAGAAAGAAGCAAGAGAGGTGTAGAAAGAAGAGAGTGAGGTACAGAAAGAGGAAAGTGAGGTGCAGAAAGAAGTGAGAGAGGTGAAAAAAGAAGGAAGAGAGGTGCAAAAAGATACATGAGAAGTACAGAAAGAGGCAACAGAGGTGCAGAGAGAGGAAGGAGAAGTGCAGGAAAAAGCAAGAGAGATGCAAAAAGAAGATGAAAGGGTCAGAAAGAGGAATAAAGCCACAGAAAGATGCAAGAGAAGTGAAGAAAGGAGCAAAAGAAGAGCAGAAATAAGCAAGAGAGGTGCAGAAAGAGTAAGAAAGGTACAGAAAGAGGAAGAAAGGTACAAAAAGAAGCAACAGAAGTGCAATGAAGTGACAACAGATGTACAGAAAGAAGCAAGAGAGGTGCAGAAAGAAGAGAGTGAGGTGCAGAAATAGGCAACTGAGGTGCAGAAAGAGGAAAGAGAGGTGCAGAAAGAAGCAAGGGATATGCAGAAAGAAGCAAGAGAGGTGCAGAAAGAGAAAGAAAGGTACAGAGAAAGAAAGGTACAGAAAGAAGCAAGAGAGGTGCAGAAAGAGGCAAGAGAGGTGCAGAAATAGGAAGAAAGGGGCAGAAAAAGAACAAACAGGTATAGGAGGAGGCAAGAGAGGTACAGAAAGAGGTAAGAGAGGTACAGAAAGTAGCAAGAGAGTTGTAGAAAGAGACAAACGAGGTATAGAAAGAGGCAAGAGAGGTACATAGACAGGAAGAAAGGCAACAAAAGAGGCAAGTGAGGTGTAGAAAGATGCAAGTGAAGTGCAAAAATAGGCAAGAGAGATTCAGAAAGAACCAAAAGAGGTGCAGAAAGAAGAATGAGTTGCAGACAGAGGAAGAAAGGTGCAGAAAGAGGAAGAAAGGTGCAAAAAGAAGCAAGAAAAGTACAGAAAGAAGCAAGAGACGTGCAGAAAGTAACAAGTGGGGTGAAGAAAGAAGCAAGAGAGGTGTAGAAAGAAGAGCGTGAGGTACAGAAAGAGGAAAGTGAGGTTCAGAAAGAAGTGAGAGAGGTGCAAAAAGAAGGAAGAGAGGTGCAGAAAGACACATGAGAAGTGCAGAAAGAGGCAACAGATATGCAGAGAGAGGGAGGAGAAGTACAGGAAGAAGCAAGAGAGATGCAGAATAAAGCAAGAGTACTGCAGAAAGAAGCAAGAGAACTGCAGAAAGAGGATGAAAGGGTCAGAAAGAGGAATAAAGCTGCAGAAAGAAGCAAGAGAAGTGAAGAAAGGAGCAAGAGAAGAGCAGAAAGAAGCAAGAGAGGTGCAGAAAGAGTAAGAAAGGTGCTGAAAGAGGAGGAAAGGTGCTGAAAGAGGAAGAAATGTACAGAAAGAGGAAGAAAGGTACAGAAAAAAGCAACAGAAGTGCAATGAAGTGGCAAGAGATGTACAGAAAGAAGCAAGAGAGGTGCAGAAAGAAGAGAGTGAGGTGCAGAAATAGGCAACTGAGGTGCAGAAAGAGGAAAGAGAGGTGCAGAAAGAAGCAAGAGATATGCAGAAAGAAGCAAGAGAGGTGCAGAAAGAGAAAGAAATGTACAGAAAGAAGCAAGAGAGGTGTAGAAAGAGGCAAGAGAGGTGCAGAAATAGGAAGAAAGGTGCAGAAAAAGAACAAACAGGTGTAGGAGGAGGCAAGAGAGGTACAAAAAGAGGTAAGAGAGGTACAGAAAGTGGCAAGAGAGGTGTAGAAAGAGGCAAACGAGATATAGAAAGAGGCAAGAGAGGTACATAAACAGGAAGAAAGGTGAAGAAAGAGGCAAGAGAGGTACAGAAAGAGGTAAGAAAAGTACAAAAAGAGGCAAGAGAGGTGCAGAAAGAGCCAAGAGAGATGCAGAAAGAAGAGAGTGAGGTACAGACAGAGGAAGAAAGTCACGGAAAGAGGAAGAAAGGTACAGAAAGAAGCACAAAAAGTACAGAAAGAAGCAAGAGAGGAGCAGAAAGAAAAGAGTGATGTGCATAAAGAGACAAGTGAGGTGCAGAAAGTGGCAAGAGAGGTGCAGAAAGAGGCATGACAGGTACATAAGCAAGCAAGAGAAGTACAGAAAGAGGCAAGAGAAGTGCAGAAAGAAGCAGGAGAGGTGCAGTAAGAGGCACGAGAGGTATAGAAAGAGCCAAGAGTGGTGCAGAAAGAAGAGAGTGAGGTGCCGTTCGTGGAAAGAGTTTTAGCGTGTACTTTTTAACTGCTGATTTTTAAATACCACGGAGTGCTGCCATTGGAGGTGTCGCCCAAATTGCCACTGGTGACTGTTGTTAGAGGGAAAGAGGCAAACAAGGGACTGCGAGGACCAGCAGCCCCGAGATTGGAACCAGCTGTGTCCTCTTCCCATACTCCCGCCCTCTCTCCCTGACGCTATAAGACTGCTCACGGCCCCTGCTTCGCGGGTGCCGTTCGTGGAAGGAGTTTTAGCGTGTACTTTTTAACTGCTGATTTTTAAATACCACGGAGTGCTGCCATTGGAGGTGTCGCCCAAATTGCCACTGGTGACTGTTGTTAGAGGGAAAGAGGCAAACAAGGGACTGCGAGGACCAGCAGCCCCGAGATTGGAACCAGCTGTGTCCTCATCCCATACTCCCGCCCTCTCGCCCTGACGCTATAAGACTGCTCACGGCCCCCGCTTCGCGGGAGCCGTTCGTGGAAGGAGTTTTAGCGTGTACTTTTTAACTGCTGATTTTTAAATACCACGGAGTGCTGCCATTGGAGGTGTCGCCCAAATTGCCACTGGTGACTGTTGTTAGAGGGAAAGAGGCAAACAAGGGACTGCGAGGACCAGCAGCCCCGAGATTGGAACCAGCTGTGTCCTCTTCCCATACTCCCGCCCTCTCGCCCTGACGCTATAAGACTGCTCACGGCCCCCGCTTCACGGGAGCCGTTCGTGGAAGGAGTTTTAGCGTGTACTTTTTAACTGCTGATTTTTTAAATACCACGGAGTGCTGCCATTGGAGGTGTCGCCCAAATTGCCACTGGTGACTGTTGTTAGAGGGAAAGAGGCAAACAAGGGACTGCGAGGACCAGCAGCCCCGAGATTGGAACCAGCTGTGTCCTCTTCCCATACTCCCGCCCTCTCGCCCTGATGCTATAAGACTGCTCATGGCCCCCGCTTCGCGGGTGCCGTTCGTGGAAGGAGTTTTAGCGTGTTCTATAAAGTACAACAGAGGGACCCTGAGTAAATAGATAAGCAAGGAAGGGCTCAGGGAAAGTAACAATTGAAAAACAAAACTTCCTACACTATATCACTTAAGTATAAGGCAATATGTCCATATAATTAAATGATACCCACAGCAAACGGTATATAAAACTGTATTATTTCATTTATTAATTATTTTTATCATTTTTTTTATATATAAATCATTTTTTTTGGAACAATTTTTGTGTTATAGTATATACATAGTGTGGTTTACATCAAACTGTAGAAGCACAATTTGTAATTAATTGTACAACCATTGTGCAAATAGCAAAACATCAATACCACATATAGACACACAATAAAAGACAATAAATCCACAACAATCAACAGTTAAAAATCATTGGTTGTAAATTATGACCATAGGACCAACGCCTACGCGCGTTTCGGAGCTCAAATAGGATCTAAACTGGCTCCTTCTTCAGGGCGTGTAACTGTGGTCTTTCAGAAGAGGAAAAAAGGCTTCAAGAACTAGTTTGATGTCCAGTACTCCTATATGTCAGTTAAACAGAAATCTTTTTTACAGCCGTAGATCTGTGGGTACAAAAAATCACAATGTACTTTTTAACTGCTGATTTTTAAATACCACGGAGTGCTGCCATTGGAGGTGTCGCCCAAATTGCCACTGGTGACTGTTGTTAGAGGGAAAGAGGCAAACAAGGGACTGCGAGGACCAGCAGCCCCGAGATTGGAACCAGCTGTGTCCTCTTCCCATACTCCCGCACTCTTGCCCTGACGCTATAAGACTGCTCACGGCCCCCGCTTCGCGGGACGTGCGCGGGCGCGCGACAGGGCGAAGCCCGGGCGAAGCCCGGGCCAAGGGCGGGCCCGTCTGAGCCCATCCGAGATCGTCTGAGAACGGAACGGGACCCTTCTCTAACACTTGTTGCTCAAGGGTTACAAACGGTCTACTGTGGGTAAGGTTTAGTCTCCTCTCTGTAACTGAGATTGCCGTCAGTGTATTTTGATTGTTAGTCTATCGCAACCAATGGATAAACATGCCAAAAGGGATGGTCCCACTATGCAATTGTCTGGGGGAGCTCTAATGGGAACTCTAGATAATTTTTTAGTGCGAGTGCAATCAGTGCTCGCTAAAGATATAGAACTAACTGAAAAAAGACTCTCACTAGACACCCTTTGTGACAAGAGGTCCTCTCTGGGAAGTATGGCCAATATAAGGTCACCATCACGTCGACAGTCAGTTATATCGGATTCATTGGGTTCAACATCGCCCCTGGTGGAGGAGCGTAATGAAGATATAATGATATGCTCTCCAACATTGATTGAAACTTCGAGTGAAATTGCTGATATCTTGAGTATTAGCAAAGCGGCCCCAAACCCGAAGCCTTTGTTAAGCATAAAGACCCGCTCTGCAAGTAACACAAAAACGGGCTCTGCTCACCAACAACTAGTTACAACTCTGGCAAAAAAACGTAGGGGAAATCAACGGACAGTCGTTGGGAAAAAAGTTAAGCCCGACCTTGTTTCTACTTTAAGGAAGGACACTGCACCCTGCCCAAAATCTATAATTACTGAAGTGAGGGCAAATCCATTATTGCCCTTGGGGAACAAGACTATGGAAGACACAGATTCATTGTTTTGGAACAAATTGGAAAGTACCTTAAAGAACTTATGTGAACCGATCTATGAAAGGTTGGGCTCCATAGAAAGTAGAAACTTGTATGTATGGAACTTTCACTTGCCTCGGCCCAACCACAGGGGCACAGACAGGGTCCTGGTTCTCAAAAGGAGTGTTCTAGTGTGACAGGCTAATGCTCTGAGATTTAGGGCCTCATGTAGGTAGCTAAATACCGGTCGGTAACGGCCGAAATTCGGTAAATATCCCGTTACCGCCCGGTATTTAGCTATTTGGGATGTAGGAGGCATAATTCAGGATTCGGTAAATTACCGAATCGGTAAATTACCGAATCGGTAAATACCGAATCGATAAATACCGAATCCTGAATGTAGGGAGCACTCTCAAGAGTGCAAATTAGAATTATGAATTCGTTATTGACCACCAAATACAGGTTGGTGATAAATAACGAATACCTTGCAAAACGCAATATTTTGCAGATGTATGAGTGCCATGTGGCAGACATACATGCCCTCAGGGCATGTATGTGCGCCACATGTTCACACATGCAAGAATCAGGGGTGCAACAGGGTGTCAATGTGACACCCTGCCACCCTTGTATATGCTCCCCCCATTACCGAATCGGTATTTACCGAATCGGTAATGGTAATGGTGACTGCCTTCCCCTTGATTCCTATGGGCCTCCAGGCACATAGGAATCAATGGGAAGGTATGACCCATTACCGAATCGGTAAATACCGATTCATATTTACCGATTTTTTCCGATTCGGTAAAATTTATCGAATGATTACCTACATCACATTTACCAATTCATAAATACCGAATCGGTAAAATTCGGTATTTATGAGTCGGTAAATGTGATGCTACCTACATATGGCCCTAAATCTCCCACTGTCGAACTAGCATGTGGTATTGTGAATAATAATCCCCCTATCCCCCAGGAGATTCAAGCCATCCCAGTTGTTGACAACCTACCAAGAGTTGATCATCCCCCATTACGTGAAGTGCCATATAGCTCCGGGGATGATAGAGTTAGAATTGACAAGCAGCCTATACCTACACAGCCCCTAGTACAGGCTTCGGCAGATTTAATTGATATACATCTCCCTCCCGAAGCAGCCCCTTACGTGGTGGTCTTGACAGGGGTTCCACCCCTGGCGAATGGAACAAGGGAATTATATAGGGACTTAAAGAATAAATGAATATTCTGGCTTAATGCCAAACGACCATTGCCGGCCCATATGTGCGCCGAAATCCTGTTTGCCAGAAGAGTTAATTGGGTAGGCAGGAGACCTAAGTCTATAAAGGGGGATTGCATCATTATTAATTTCAGGGACAGACACTGTGTGAAATATATTTGTTCTTGGCCCCAAGATGACCCTTCATCTCTAATAAGCACTATGCCACTGTCCTATTTTTACACTCCCATGTCTCTGCCCCCAGGAGGGCTATCACGTGGGGGATTTTTAATAAATGGACGCACTTTTAAGGACATCAGGTCCATTAATAGATTTGATGTGTTATCTGGGCTAGCGGACTGCGACTGACAGAATGTTAGAAGTGGTTATTTTAACCACGAAAAGTTATATGCAGTCCCAGGGACAGAGGAGGTTTCAAAGCAAGGAGTGCTGCTTTTAATGGACAGTAATAGTGGTGCCAATGGGTTTCCTGCTCCAACACACACTATTAGGGTGGGGGAATGGGGTCCACAGACAGTGCCTCATAGAGAAATGCTAAGTAAAGAGGTTCATTTATCTTATCCGCATGGTGTCGCTATTCCCTCGATACTAAACATTGAGAGCGTTGAAGGGACAAACAACGTTGTAGGTCACATATCATTTTTATCCTGGAATGTGGCGGGTGTGGGATCTAAATTATCATCATCCCTTTGGTCAGACTTTATCAGTGAGCACGATATCTGTCTCTTTCAGGAGACATGGTCAACAGAGCCTGTGTTCATGCTGGGCTATTTGAATTTTTATGTTCCAGCTGAGAAAAGGCCCAAAGGCCGGTCTGTGGGAGGCTTGGTCATTTGGATCAAACAGAGTCTTGAATGCAATATCCAACCTATCCCAACTTTGAATAACGACATCTTGGGGATTAGGTTGAATTTCCCGCTAAATTTTAAAATTGATATATATAATGTGTATGCTAGGGGCCTACCAGGTGGGAAAAAATCGAAGGTGGTATTAGCATTAGACACCCTTGTTGAAACTAGATCTATTGACGTGCTTCCACTGATTGCGGGTGATCGCAAGATTTGCTCTTAACTGAGGAGGAGGACCTCCGATGGGGGGTTCCACAGCTCGAGATAAAGACAGTTAATAAATGGCCTGAGGCGGCCCTGTTTTTGAAAGGGTTTTGCCTGGGTAACCAATTAAGGGCAGCTAACGGCAGAACCATATCAGATAAGATGCGCAGTAAAACTTATGATAATGGCACCAGGGCAAGTAATATAGATTACCTTTTGGTCCACCTGAGGATGTGGCATACTCTAGTGGACATGGTGGTCAAGCCTAGAATTGAAAGTGACCACAACCCACTAGTTGCTACTTTTAATCTGGGTTTGGGAGATAGAACGGATCGAGTTTCCGAAATGGCAGGACAAGCAGCTGCTTTATCAAATGATGAGCGCCACCTTAAGTGGTATAAAGTTGCTGAGCATCCTAGTATATTAGATAGCATTGAGTCTAATGTTGAAGAAGCGTTGATTTCAATGATGGCAGGTGGTACTACAAGTCAAGTTTTTAGTTTTGACTGAGAAAATACATGAAAACTTATTTGTTAAACTCAAATCTTACTTTTGTAGACCTTTCTCAGCAAAACAAGTTCTTAGAAGTAAACAGGAGGAATGGTTTAACGCCTCCTGTAAACAAGCCCGTGGAGATCTGGGCGTCGCTCTCAAATCAAAAGAACCAAGTATGATTAAAATAGCCCGTAATACTTACAGAAGGGCTCAATGGAAAGCAAAAAAAGAATGGGAAGTGAGCGAGTGGCAAGAGCTCAAGGCAGCATGTATTGATAAAAACCAGAAAAAGTTCTGGGATATTTTTAAATGGAAGAGGGGTGAGATTATTGACAGTCTGCACAATCACGTTCCTCAAAGCTCCTGGGTCGAATTTTTCAAGCCACAATACGCAAAAGGCGTCGAGGAAGTAAGCACGTTCTGCCAGGGGAAGGTGTTTAATAACAACCCTGTCTTTAGTCCTGAGGAGGTTGATAGGGCCTTGGATACGGTAACACAAGGACGCGCACCCGGTATGGATTGTATTCCTGCTGACGTATTCCTGCACGACAGGCAAAGATGGCGTTCATATATTACCTACTTAGCTAACGCTATAGCCCATGGAATGGCTATCCCACAATCTTGGAAAGGTGCCGAAATCGTCCCGATATATAAAAAAGGGGACAAATCGCTGGCTAGCAACTACAGACCCATTAGTCTGATTGACGCTATGCAAAAAATCATGGGCCGGCTGGTCTTGGGCAAAATCCAGACCTGGATGGAGGCTAGTAATGTCCTGAGTCCTCTCCAGGCTGGGTTTCGTCCTAAAACCAGCACTATAGACCAGGTCTTTAGGTTTATAGTCCTATACTGGAGGACAGTGGTCCTAGAAAAAGGGGTTTTGTACGCAGTGTTTGTTGACCTGCCGGCAGCCTTCGATCTAGTCCCACGTGAAAGGCTGTGGCGAGTACTGGAGGAGCTGGGGATGGCGCCGGAGTTGCTGGCATTGGTGGTCCGCTTGCATGAGGACAACTTTGCCCGGGTCCGGTGGGGACGGCAGGGAGAGGTTACGGAGTCTTTCCCCGTAGAGCGAGGAGTTCGGCAGGGTTGTGTTTTGGCACCGACCCTGTTTTCGCTCTTCGTGAACGGGGTGGCCGAGTTCCTCTCCCGAGTCCCCTCGGATGCTCCGGCTATGGCTGGTACTCGCGTCCCAGTCCTCATGTTCGCGGACGACACACTGCTGATTTCCAAAACTCCGAGTGGCCTGCAGCTTACCCTCCGGCGCTTCGAAGAATTTTGCCTGCTATGTGGCCTGGAAATAAACGTTGCCAAGACTAAGTTTATGGTCCTTAATGGTCCTAAACCGTGCAGGTCTTACAAACCTTATAAAGGAGTAATCCTTATGAATGGCTTTCCCTTGGAGCAGGTTGACGCATTCACTTATCTGGGAGTTACGTTACAAAAGAACATGTGTTGGAAAAGTCAAATAGATTTGTCTATATTGAAGTTCCAACAACAGACAGGCTTCCTTTTAAAAAGATTTAAAACCTCGCAGACACAACCAATTGGCCCACTTCTCGAGATCTACTCGATGAAGATTCGTAGCTCGTCTCTAGATGGGGCCGAGTTATGGGGGTATGGGAATAACCCAAAACACTTGAATGTAATGGAGAGCGAGTTTATCCGGAAAATCGTCGGGGTGCCACAAAGTACTCCTTTGTTACCACTTTTTTTGGGACCTTGGTCTGAAAACTCTATTAGATACAGCCAATCTGCGTCCTCTGTTGTACTGGCGTAGGGTGTGGACAACCCAGGAGCTCAAGCATTATGCTTTGGGCCTAAAGGAAATCATGGAAAAAGATTCCTTTCACAAAATTGACTGGTTGAGGTCTATAAAAATGTTACTACACAAACTGGGATGGGGAAATCTGTGGGATGATCCCGTAAATGCGATCTTTCCGTCAAAAGAAACTGTGAAGGCAAAATACTGGGAAATGATCGGGTTGGAATCATCTGTGAAGGGGTGTACATCCCACCTAACAGCTAGATTCTTAGAATTTAAGGCCTATCCCAGACAGGAATTGTATTGGGGCTTGATCGAAGTACCAATTGATCGCAAGCTCTACTTTCAGTTTAGGATAGGTACCCTCCCAATCCGCATATTTACATCTAAGTGGGCCAAAGGGTCTCAGGACAAATGCCCAAATTGCGGGGATATGACTGAAACTCTGAGCCATTTTGTGTTTTTTTGTCCCCTTTATGTCCTCCCACGGAAAAAATGGGTATTACCTGTTTGTCGGCTAATAGGAATCCGAAGGTATGAGGAAGCTTTAAGAATTTTATGTTCAGATCCGAGCCCGAAAATTGCTATAGCAATGGCAAAATACATAAAGTGGGCTTGGATAATACGATCCAGACAGACTATTGCTAAAGAGTCCATTGAATAGGCTCCCTAATTCATTTGTCTATGTAACCAATTATGTGTAGCATATTCCTAGTCAAGGATATTTTGTTGCCAAGACTGTTTATAGCAGACGAGGATTAAATATTGCTGAACAACTATGAAATAGTTTTACTCTTTTGTATTTTATTTATTAAATATGGTGAACATTATTGCTTTAGGCGCAAGTACAAATTTATATTGATTATCATGTCTTGTTTTAATTTGTACTGATGTAAAATGGTAATGTTTGTTACTTTTATGACTTAAATGTTGAAATAAAGTTTTTGAATTGAGTGAGGTGCAGCAAAATAAAGAAAGGTACAGAAAGAGGAAGAAAAGTACAGAAAGAAGCAAGAAAATTACAGAAAGAAGCAAGAGAGGTGCAAAAGTAACAAGTGAGGTGCAGAAAGAAGTAAGAGAGGTACAAATTAAGAAAGAGAGGTGCAAAAAGACACATGAGAAGTGCAGAAAGAGGCAACAGAGGTACAGAAAGAGGCAGGAGAATTGCAGAAAGAAGCAAGATAGATGCAGAATGAGGCAAGAGAACACAGAAAGAGGATGAAAGGGGCGAAAGAGGACTAAAGGTACAGAAAGAAGCAAGAGAAGTTCAGAAAGGAACAAGGGAAGTGCAGACAGAAGCAAGAGAGGTTCAGAAAGAGTAAGAAAGGTGATGAAAGAGGAAGAAATGTGCAGAAAGAGGAAGAAAGGCGCAGAAAGAGGAAGAAAGTTGTAAAAACAGAACTGCAATGAAGATGCAAGAAATGTACAGAAAGAGCCAAGAGAGGTGCAGAAAGAAGAGATGAGGTGCAGAAATAGGCAACTGAGGTACAGAAAGAGGAAAGACAGGTGCAGAACGAAGCAAGAGAGGGCCAGTAAAGAAAAAGCAAGAGACGTACAGAAAGAGGCAAGATAGGTGCAGAAAGAGGAAGAAAGGTGCAGAAAAAGACAAAACAGGTGCAGGAGGAGGCAAGAGAGGTACATAAATCGGTAAGAGAGGTACAGAATTTTGCAAGAGAGGTGCAGAAAGAGGCAAGAGAGGCACCGAAAGAAACAATAGAGGTATAGAAAGAGGTAAGAAAGGTACATGAATAGGAAGCAAGGTAAAGAAAGAAGCAAGAGAGGTACAGAAAGAGGCAAGAGGAGTGCAAAAAGAATCAAGAGACATACAGAAAATAATAAGAGAGGTGCAGAAAGAAGCAAGAGAGGTGCAGAAAGAAGAGAGTGAGGTGCAGAAAGAGGCAGTGAGGTACAGAAAGAAGTAAGAGAGGTGAAAAAATAAGAAAGAGAGGTGCAAAAAGACACATGGGAAGTGCAGAAAGAGGCAACAGAGGTGCAGAAAGAGGCAGGAGAAGTGCAGAAAGAAGCAAGAGGGGTGCAGACTGAGACAAGAGTACTCCAGAAAGAAGCAAGAGAATTACAGAAAGAGGATGAAAGGGGCAGAAAGAGGAATACAGGCATTGAAATAAGCAATAGAAGTGCTGAAAGGAGCTAGAGAGGTGCAGAAAGAGCACGAAAGGTGCAGAAAGAGGAAGAAACATCCAGAAAGAAGCAACAGAACAGCAATGAAGAAGCAAGAGAGGTACAGAAAGAAGCAAGATAGGTTCAGAAAGAAGAGAGTGAGGTGCAGAAATAGGCAAATGAGGTGCAGAAAGAAGCAGTGGAGGTGCGTAAAGAAGTAAGAGAGGTGCAGAAAGGGGAAGAAAGGTGCATAAAGAAGCACAAGAGAGTGCAGAAAGAAGATGAAAGGTTTAGAAAAAGACAAAACAGTTACAGGCGGAGGTAAGAGAGGTACAGAAAGAGGAAGGAGAGGAGCAGAAAGAGGCAAGAGAGGTGCAGGAAGAGGCAAGAGAGGTACAGAAAGAGGAAAGAGAAGTGCAGAAAGAAGCAAGACAGAAGCAGAAAGAGGAAATAGAGTCATAGAAAGAGACAAGAGAGGAACAGAAAGAAGCAAGAGAGATGCAGAAAGAGGCAGAAGGAATACACAAAGAAGCAAAAGATCTGCAGAAAGAGGAAGAACAGTGTAGACAGAGGAATAAAGGCACAGAAAGAAGCAAGTGAAGTGCAGAAAGAAGCAAGAGAGGTGCAGAAAGAGTAAGAAAGGTGCAGAAAGAGGCAAGAAAGGTGCATAAAGAGGAAAAGAGGTACAGAAAGGGGCAAGAGAGGTACAGAAAGATAGAGGATAAGTACAGAAAGAAGCAAGAGAGGTGCAGAAA
Source organism: Triturus cristatus (assembly GCF_964204655.1). Taxonomy (NCBI): domain Eukaryota; kingdom Metazoa; phylum Chordata; class Amphibia; order Caudata; family Salamandridae; genus Triturus; species Triturus cristatus. Next base: position 166,378,016 of record NC_140585.1, read on the forward strand.
GAGGCAAGAGACATGCAGAAAGAGGCAAGAGAGATGCAGAAAGAAGCAAGAGAGATACAGAAAGATGCAAGAGAGGTGCAGAAAGAAGAGGAAAGGTGGAGAAAGAGGAAGAATGGTACTGAAAGGTGCAGAAAGAGGAAGAAAGTCGCAGAAAGAGTAAGAAAGGTGTTTTAAATGCTTCACACTTCTGTCTCCTAAGTTATACCTGATTTCTCGTTGTCAGCTACCAACAGTTGAGCAAGGGGCTAATTTACTGAGACATTTACTAGACACTATACCGTGTTAGTGGCCTTATTATTAGTGGTATGTGCATACTTACCCATAATCTGCTTTCCAACACTTCTGTTATGCTACTTGCTTTTTTTTTTACCTCTGACAGATAACATAATTTAATATTGCCACTGGTATTCCAACCAGTGAGATGCAGGAACACAAAGATTTCACAAAATTCACTAGGCTACCTTAACTTGTCTGACTGATAGCCTTGATGTAGTATGCATCCTTTTAGGAATACATGTCCAATACATGTCACGGCATAATCATTTTCAGAGCTATGATTCAAATCTGTAAATGATTGTTAGTGTATGGATGTGTGTGGATGATTGTGTGTGTGAAAGCTGGATAGTTATACAGGAATTCCAGGCTATATGGTACAGAGGTTAGAGATACAAATTTGTGGGTGCTTCAATTCAGGGTCACATACAATTGAAGAATTGTTGCTGAAAGTTAGCACCCACATGTATGCAGTAGCATAACCTAGGGATCTCCCTATCTGATGATGTAAAGATTGCTAATGCAATACAATTCTGTTGCAAAATTTGATAAAGTACATATTTTAGTGTGCAGACAGACCTTTAAAAAACAAAGGGGCATATTATCAAGAGAGGCGATAAAATTATCAATGCTTTAGTAGCAGAAAATTGCTGCTAAAACAGCGATAATGGGCTTGATAATATGCTCTATGAAATACCAATTGAGGCTCAGGTTAGCTGTCCTTCACATCTAACATGGGCTTCAATTGGAATTCCATAGAGCATATTATCAAGCCCATTATCGCCGTTTTAGCAGCAGTTTTCTGCCGCTAAAGCGGCGATAATGTTATCTCCTGTCTTGATAATATGCCCCAAAATCTTTTGAGAGGAGGGAAGCCTTATGTTTAAATATTAAGTCAGTCACCACTAAGTCATCCTTTTAGCCCACAAGATAGGGTGCCTTTTAGATAAAAGTGAAACCTGTAAGATTTGAATGTTTGCATGTCCCTACAATGAATAGTATCCAAAAGTTATTTTAACTGTTAAAGCTGTAGCTATGAAGAGAAAGCTGAAGTAGTTAAAGTGCTAATTTTGTATATTTGATTTGGAAACATCTATGGAGGAAATATATATTCAATAAATCAATCAATCAATGAATTTGTAAAGCGCGCTACTCACCCGTAGGGTCTCAGGGTGCTGGGGGGAAGGGGATCCGCTACTGCTCGAAGAGCCAGGTCTTGAGCTGTTTCCTGAAGGAGAGATGGTTCTGGGTCAGTCGTAGGTGGGTGGGGAGGGAGTTCCATGTCTTGGCTTTAGAATTATTCAAAGAAGTTAAATAACTTACAATATTAAAAATAGGGGAAACCTGGAGAAAAGCAGTTTTTTATCCAAAAACACTCTTTAGCCCTCTCACTTCAGTTTCAGAGGAGGAGGGAGGTGGCCCTAGAACCGGATTAGAGTGGTTGAGTTGGAGCAAATTGCTCATTACCTTAAACAAATCCCTAAGTATGCTGCAGTGAGAAAAGCAGGATTTGGTTCAAAATTGGGAAAGTTTGAATTTGATAACTGTAGGAGAGTAGCATTGACTGCATAGTTGCCCCCAACTTTTTGCGGATGTTTTGACTGTTTTCTGCCTCTAGCCAGCCTGTGGCCCTGCTATCCAGGACCCCAGCCTACCTGCTTCCTCTCTAAACCGATGTGAGTACCCTAGGTACATACCAATTGGATACTGAGGACACCCTATGAGGTCCTTGTAAATGGTACCCTAGGTACCCAGGGCATGGGTCCCTCAGAGGCCTGTCTGATAGGGGGGCACAATCTTATGCAGGTTCCTATTTGTCAGGAGCTTTTTCTCTAACTCTAGTGGTATTATTACTGCCACCAGGGGTCCCTGGACCCCACTTTCTTGAAGCTTTCTGAAGCTCCAGGGACTCCCTGTCTAATGCTAGCTGTTCTCTACTGAGCTGAAGCTTGGCTTGCTCAAACTGGATCAGTCTGCATTTCCTCTCTTGGGAGGATTCTCTTCTCTGAGAAGAGGCAGAGGTCCTTTTGGATCTCTCAGAATGGGTAGACCCCACTGAGGGAGATCTGTTCCTTCTGTTTGGATCCACCACTCTCCCATTAGGGATGGAGGGAGTGCCCCTTGGGCCATCACCTCCATGTTGTGAGTGGTCTGGTTCATCCAGGTCAAGTTCATTTTCCTCTTCCTGGTCCTCATCAGAGTCCACCACTTGGGTGTCCTCTTCTGTGGGATGCCCACCGAACCTGTCTACCCCCTCAGACAGGAGAGTCTGCTTGAAGTCTGCAATGAGCAGGATTTCCCTGAGACGTTGAGTGTTGGCATATTTGGTTGTCTTCAGTTGTCTAGTAGTGCACATCTCCCTAAGCTCAGCAAAGGTGAATGTGTCATACTTGTCGACTGGGACCCTCTGTGGTCCTTCCAGGGCCTTATGGGCTCCTGAACCTAAATACATTTCTAGTGTAGTGGATTGTTGCATCTACCTACACTAGGTGTGGCCTACTGAACCCTTTCTTGAGTTGTAGTCAAGGTGTGCTAAGCCCTCTACACACAACTCCTACGTTCAGTAGAACTTATTGTATTCTAAGCTAAATTTATATGTACCTTTAGTACCAAAGTGGCTTTCACTTTAGAAATTCAATTTGTTATCTGGTAAAACAATGGCAAGCTTGAATCCAACCGCTGCACACCAATGTGAGAAGTTGGCCTGGCATATGCTGTCCACTAGTTATAGAGGACAACCTTTAAAGAAAGCTATCCTATTGGTAGCTGTGGAGAGCAGCCTTCAGGCTAAGTCTTGAAGGAGAGTTAAGCTTATTGTTTTACCATAGATAACCTCTTGAATGACCAAATGAAAGAGTAGTCCACACAGGTATATATTCAAAATATATGTATTTATTCTAAGAATAATCCCACTAGTCTCTTTATGAGGCTTGAGGTAAAGAAACAATTCAAACAAGCATTGATAGTTACAATAAATATCACTGGAATCATAGGGCCCAGGGGGGGACCAAACCATATATTTAAAAAGTGGTATAAGAACCACAACAATTCTACAGACAGTGCCTAGGACACTTAGGGTCGCTGGCCCCTTACGAAACCACCCAAGGTAGTGAGGGACGGGACCCACGGGAGACACGTGCAGTGGTATAAGCTACTGTCGTTGTTACAGGTGCACTGTCCCATGCACGTCTCCTTCCCTGTCCACCTTGATTTGAACACATATCAGCAGAAACAGAGTAAATGGTAATATAACACTGGTATCTTGTAGAAGGCATCCTGTTAATGTATGGATTTCTTCCATTTCAAATCATGGAATACCATCCTGTTCATATATGTGTTTACTGTAAATTATGTTCATGTATTATGTCATGTTCTTAAACTGTGGCTCTATCATGCCATAAGTAATAGAATAATGTGTAGTTATTCTGTGCAAACCTTGGGCCTGAAAGACAGTTGGGCCACACCAAGGACCACACCCAGTAATCCCTGCGCCTGAAAGACAGTTGGGCCACACCCGGGACCACACCCAGCACCTGCTTAGGAGCCTATTTAAACCACTCCTCTTCACTCTTCACTATTCAGTGCTTGGCCTCGTTGCTTCAACACACTTACCTGGCTGTAGTCTGGGTAAGGTGGTGCTTGCGCCCCTTACAGGGATATAGGTACCCTGTATCCCACTCAATGCAACACATATATCCTCATAGGTCACCCCTAAGGCAGGCCTTGCTAATCCTACAAGGCAGGGTGCTGAGATATGTGTGAGGGGGAACCCCTACCTGAGTAGGGCCCCTCTGCAACCTTCGTAAAACTAGTGCGAGGTTGTTTGTAGTGCAGCCATACCATATACTCTTGACCGCATTATAAGTAATCGCGATAGCGTGATAACTTGAGAGTGGCTGCACAGAACCATGTCGTATTTGGTGTCAAACAAGTAGGAATCATACCCCCAATCCAGCCATGGGAGTGAGGGCATGATTCCCCCCTGCTAGAGGGGCGATATGGGAAAAGCGGCAGAATTTAGACACCAATTTAAAAGTGCACACGTAGTACAAAATGGATGCTACCCGCCACCCACACGACTCTGGCTACCTGTTGCTGGGCAGAACTCCAGACACGGCAGCTGGACAATAGGGATCTTGTTGCAGGGAGGTGCTCCCACCTCCCCAGACAGACTATGTGGATTGGAACTGGGTGGGTGCACCATAGGATGTCTTTCAAACTTGCACGTAGGCTTCTCCAGTGCCTACTTCTGCATACACCGCCTCAAACCGGTTCAGGGGCATCTTGTATCCTGCCCAGGCGGGAAAACACACAAAGGGGAGAGGGTGTAGCCACCCTTTCCTGCCTGAACTCTCATTGGTGGGCTCTGATTTAGACACTCCCCTAATCCTTGGATAAAGGTGGGTGCAGGGTCCCCAGAGCCTCAGATTAATCTTGGACTTCACAGACTTGAACCTTTGACTTGCTGCCGCACAGCTGAATGAAGAAATCTCCCTTGGGGTAAAGGAGTTACCCCCCTGCTTGGCAGGCACCTGAAACACTGCAAGTGACCTGGTTGGAACTTCGCTGCTCCTACGGACATCGACAACTCATACCTACCTTGAGGTGGGTTTCCAAGCATCCCAGAGGCCAGTGAGTGTGCACAGCAAAGCTCAGCCCCGTGGGCGCCGAGATCCCCAATACCCCAGGACACCGGTCACCTCTTGCACAGCACACGAACCCGACAAGGGGGGGAAGTTGTGATTTGGTCCATTTTTGAGCCAACCTCTCAGCATCATCTGTGCCAAAGATCGACGCCCTAGCCTGCTCCGGCGACCCGTGGGCGCATCTTTACGCACGCCAAATTGCTGCCTCCCGCGGTCCCTTGTCTCTCGACTGGTGGGCCCTAGCGGAGGTCAATCTTTACTTCCAAGAGTTCCTCTGGTTGCTCCAGGCCTGCTCTTCAGTCTCCTTGCTGGAGACCTCGCTCAGACCTTGTGGGTCTACACCAGTAGCTGCTATGTGATTCTTGCATGGGTTGCGGTTGCCAAGGCCTAGTGGATCCAATCTAGGCCTGGGCGGTAAATTCCGTTCCGCTCGCGGAATTTGCGGAATTTGCGTAATTTCGCGTTCCGCGGAGAACGCGAAATTGCTCAGAAGTGTGCTTTCCGCGATTTCGCGAAATTTTTGCTTGTTCGCGTTCTCAAAATGCGTGTTCGCGAGATATTTCTCCCCGAGCACGCAAACAGCAATTGTGAACAGGAAAAAAGCCTCGCGAACAAGCAATTCCGCGTGTTCGCGGAATTTCTGCGTGTTCGCGGAGATTTTTTACCGTTTCGCGGAGATTTGCGTAACGCAATTCCGCAAATTCCGCCCACCCCTAATCCAATCCAGACACTAACACTGCGGCGACCCTCATCCTCCGTGGCACAGTCACCATCTAGAAGCTGGCCTTCCTTGAAGCCTCCTGGAGCCCGTGGCTGCTGATCCAAGCTACCCATCTTCCACCTGGAAGCACCGGACATTGAAGGGCTCTTTCTGCTGAGCCCCCTGGTCACTGTGCCATGACCCAGACTCTGTCCCCTCTGCTTTCAGGTCCTTCTCTTCAAGATCTACATCTTCAATCTTCACGACATCGACGACGCTTCTTGCTAGCAGCAGTTCTTCACGTTTTTCCATTGAAAATCAGCCCGCGACCTGACATCGAAAATGACCTATGCACCCGGCTTCCCTCGGGCAGGTAACAGTGGTACCTCGGTAGTCTTGTGGGTGTGGGCCCTTCAAAAGCTTAACTCTAAACTCTTGAACTTGAACTCCTGCTAGAAGTATTTTAAATCTTGTAAATTTCAACCGCGACATTCTCAATAGGCTTTAATAGAGATCCTGACAGTAGCTTATACCACTGCACGCGTCTCCCGTGGGTCCCCTTCCTCACTTCCTTGGGTGGTTTCGTAAGGGGCCAGCGACCCTAAGTGCCCCAGGCACTGTCTGTAGAATTGTTGTGGTTCTTATACCACTTTTTTAATATATGGTTTGGTCCCCCCCCCCGGGCCCTATGATTCCAGTGCTATTTATTGTAACTATCAATGCTTGTTTGAATGGTATCTTTACCTCCAGCCTCATAAAGAGACTAGTGGGATTATTCTTAGAATAAATACATATATTTTGAATATATACCTGTGTGGACTACGCTTTCATTTGGTCATTCAATAGGTTATCTATGGTAAAACAATAAGCTTAACACTCCTTCAAGACTTAGCCTGAAGGCTGCTCTCCACAGCTACCACTAGGATAGCTTTCTTTAAAGGTTGTCTTTTAACCTATCACCTTAAGATCCGAATTGGACTGGTGCAAGGTGTCCTCTATAACTAGTGGACAGCATATGCCAGGCCAACTTCTCACAATAACCTTATGCTCATTGGTCAAGGAGTATTCAGGAGTCATCCACAACAACTGACTAGTAAATTGAACAAAAATAGCACCTCACTGCCTTCTCCTGAGAACACTGCCTGGTTCTGTGGTGGACCTGCTGTCTGTAACCTGTAAGGAGAACTGAAGGGCTGGACCTGCTCCCACTTGTATGCCGGACTAACAGAGGCACTCCAAGGGTCAGATGGCTGATCTCCTGTGTGGTTGAAGGGACATAACATGCTGTAAGGATTTTTTTTCCTTTTGTGACCAGTGAACCAGTTACAACTAAACTGGACTGGACCTTGCTGGTGGCCTCTGCAGGAGATTGTCCTGGCCCCCTAAGTGCTGTTTCTGATTTCCTGGAAATATTTGAAGTGACAGAGAGGAACTGCCCCAGGAAATCTGAAAAGTTGGGATTTAAAAAAAGTTTTGGACTCCCGAGACCTCTTGAGCTTTAGAGATACCTTGCATCAAAGGTGTCTGATTTCAGAAGGACATTGGATATAGCTTCAGGCCTGGCCTGCTGGAAGATTTGCAGCTACAAAATTAGACTAATTCTGAAGGTAGGAATCTTTACCCGGCAAAGGTTGTCAAAACCACAGGAACTCATCCGGATCTGGCCGATGCTCAAAGGGGTCCACCCCTAGACATCCCCAACTCCAACACCTGTGTTACAGAGTATTGAGGCGATCGAGTAAGGGAAAGGAATTAGGGTGGGAACAGCCAGGAAAGGGAAACCTGTAATCAAGAAACACATTGATTAATACCTGTCTATGATAATGGCTACTCTCAAAAGGTCTCACTAGAGGGGAACAAGTACCTGTAACACAAGCTCCACCAGCCTCTGTGTTCCTGTTAGACCTCACTATCTCGGGTACGATTTGTCTCGCACAGGAGGAGGATTCACCTATAACACAAAGCACACAGATTATTCCACATCCACCACTCATGCAAGTCTTATCTAATTTCTCCCATTACTCATACATACCCTGGTTGTTTCAATGCCTTTCAATAATCATAATCTAGCCAAAACCAATTGCACTATTAGCCTGAACTTGTGAAATCCGAATCCAATATAATTAGCAAAGGTTCCGGTGTAATCTCCTTCAAAAATTAAATAAATGGCATCTGAATACCACTTACACGTAGCACAGTTAAATGCCACAAGCAGTCACACTGCTAAGGACGGGAGCGTGTTAAAAGTCACCACAACGCTCACCCGTCTAAACGATCTGTTGCTTTAGGAACCCTTGAAGGTACGGCACAGTCTTACTGGGAATAGCAGTCTTCAGAAGCATCCACACCTCTCACAACATAACGCCTCCAATGGTGCTCGGAATTCAGGCACTGCAAACTCCGGTACAGAGAGGGACCGAGAGTCCGCTAAGAAACAAAGAACGGCTTGCAAAGTTCAAAACGGCAGCCTAGGAGGAGAGAGAAGATTTGCCCCTTGCTTCAGGACAAACGGGTTCCCCCCCACGTCTACAGAATTACGCACGCTATGTGATACGCGCTACCTCTTCAAATACCATGTGACTCCTCCCATCATGGCATTCTGGGACATGTAGTCCTGTGTGATTGAAACAGGAACAAAAGATGGTCCGTAGAGCAGGCGTGCAATGTCACACCCTGACAAGGGTGGGAAGTATCTTCCAGACAAAAGAACTTTGGCAGCCGCGAAAGTTACATTTTCTGAGACTGAGCTTTTCCCACCCAACCCACTGGCTTTAGTGGGACCTCATCTACCCATTTTGTGAGTTTGAAGGGGCTTTGTGGGATACCGCCGTCAAATAAGTGAGAAGGTAAAAACTTTGACCTGTTTCTTGTAGCCGACCTCTGCTACATCATGGTAGGCCTGAATTGTACCTATGCCCCAGTCAAAGGTGAACAGTGATTTCTCGCTGTTTTATTTTTTCTTGGTGCTTTTTGCCTTTCAAAATTCCAAATTCATATCTCCAGTCCCCCTTATTAGATTTTGGTGTGATCTTTCTTATTAAATGTTTCTTAATTCCTTTAAAAATGGGCATTTTCATCAAAAAGTCCTATTCTGTAACTTTGCCTGGGCAATCTTTGACAAGGACAAGTTAGGTTTAGGCAAACAGCAAGACATACCAAGCAGGGTACTCCAGGAGCCATAATAGTGAGGTCAGTTATCCCAGCAGTCCCTATCTGTCGCATTGGTCTTGTTTGGCCACTTGTCCCAAAGTGCCAAGGTCAGTGAAGCCATTTTATTCATGATAGGGCCATTTGCATCACAGAAAATCAGCCATCAAATGGCCACAGCAGCACCTCATGCCGTCTCTTTGCTTGGATTTGCAAACAAAGAGATAGACATTTGAGATTATGGGTGCCACATCTCCCCTCTACATGTGGCTCCTGAGAGTCTGGAATGCCATGGATGTGGTGACAGGAGACGGCATGCGGGGCTAGGATTTGGAATTTAAAGTTAGCAAGGATTATAAATGCCTTTGACAATGAATAAAGTTAAAAGACATATATCAGTCAATGTAACAGACTACTAGACCATTAAGTGCCTCAACAGCAAAGTGTTAATTAATTACATCTTATGATTCAATTTTGTCACCTTGCATATTAACTAATAATTTCTAAAATCTACAATTTGTTGGAATTAGATATATGTTTTATACATACTTAATGTGATGAATGTTTATAAAATGTCATTATTTGTTAAATACCACAACTTAAAAAAAGATCTTTTTCCTTTCCTTCAGATCGAAGTTGTTGTCCATAGTCCTGAATTCAGTAAATGGAAGCAGTGTGACAGAGTTCATTCTGTTAGGACTCTCAGATGATCCAAGCCTGCAAGTGATTCTCTTCATTTTGTTCCTATTACTCTATATCTTCACCTTTCTGGGTAATTTCATCACCGTGGTCATTGTTTTGTGCAGCTCTAATCTACAAACACCCATGTACTTCTTTCTTGGTCAGCTATCCTTCTTGGATCTTTCTTTCTCTAATGTTTTCTCACCCAAGATTTTGGCTGACCTCGTTAGTAAGAAGAAAACAATCTCTTTATATGGCTGCTTTACTCAAGTGTACTTCTTTGCTTCTTGTGCCAGTACGGAGTTCTTCCTCTTGGCGGTGATGGCCTACGACCGGTATGTGGCAATATGTAGCCCTCTGCTATATACAGTCATCATGAGGAAAAGTATCTGTGTGCGCTTGGCTTCTGCATCATATATAGGTGGCTTTCTACACTCTCTGATTCATGTAGGATGTTTGTTTCGTTTATCTTTTTGTGGTCCTGATGTCATTAACCACTTTGGCTGCGATTACCCTGTGCTCCTGAAGCTGTCCTGCACTGACATCTTAATAAATGACTTGGTACGCTTTGGATTATCTGCTTTAGTAGTTGCAAGCTCCCTCTTTGTTATTGTTGTGTCCTACTCCCACATTGTTGCTACAATCCTCAGGATCCGCACCACAGCAGGTAGGCGCCGGGCAGCCTCCACCTGCATCTCACACTTCACTTCTGTCTTTCTCTTCTGTGGCAGCTGTTTTTTCATGGAGATGCTCCCCAATTCAAGCTCTTCAGAACAGCAGTATAAAGGAATTGCACTGATCCCTACTCTCATAATTCCTGCCCTGAACCCTCTGATTTACAGTCTGAGAAACAATGAAGTGAAAGAGGCTTTGAGAAAGATATTGTACCAGAAAACAGATTTTCATTAATGAGTGCTACTGTGGCCTTTCAAAATAGTGTAAAGAATACAAATGGAGAGCTGAAAATGTATGACTTCATCACCGTGGTCATTGTTTTGTGCAGCTCTAATCTACAAACACCCATATACTTCTTTCTTGCTCAGCTCTCCTTCTTGGATCTTTCTTTCTCTAATGTTTTCTCACCCACGATTTAGGCTGACCTCGTTAATAATAAGAAAACAATCTCGTTATATGGCTGCTTTACTCAAGTGTACTTCTTTGCTTCTTGTGCCAGTACCGAGTTCTTCCTCTTGGCGGTGATGGCCTGCGACCGGTATGTGGCAATATGTAGCCCTCTGCTATATACAGTCATGATGAGGAAAAGTCTCTACGTCCGCTTGGCTTCTGCATCATATATAGGTGGCTTTCTATACTCTCTGATTCATGTAGGATGTTTGTTTCGTTTATCTTTTTGTGGTCCTGATGTAATAAACCACTTTGGTTGTGATTACCCTGTTCTCCTGAAGCTGTCCTGCACTGACATATTAATAAGTGACTTGGTACGCTTTGGATTATCTGCTTTAGTAGTTGCAAGCTCCCTCTTTGTTATTGTTGTGTCCTACTCCCACATTGTTGCTACAATCCTCAGAATCCGCACCACAGCAGGGAGGCGCTGGGCTGCCTCAACCTGCATCTCACACTTCACTTCTGTCTTTCTCTTCTTTGGCAGCTGTTTTTTCATGGAGATGCTCCCCAATTCAAGCTCTTCAGAACAGCAGTATAAAGGAATAGCTCTGATCCCTTTACAGTTTGAGAAAAAATGAAGTGAAAGATTCTTTGAGAAAGATATTGTACCAGATAACAGATTTTCAGTAATGAGTGCTACTGTGGCCTTTCAAAATAGTGTAAAGAAAACAACTGGAGAGCTGAAAATGTAATTTCGAAAAGTAATTAGTGAATCTTTGACAATTTCATAAAATTCACAAACTCAGACCCGGTAGAATGGGGTAAAACACACATTTAAATACCCAGTATTTGAGGGTCTAGGTACTTAATTCCAGTTCATGGAAGGACACCAGTGACTCCCAGAAATTGGTTTGGGGATGCCTGTCAGAACCTGATATCCTCTTGCAATCTCATAATAAGAGCCTTCATTTGTGCCTGTTCATACATCATCTCTTTCTGTTAGTTACTTTATTTGTATTTATAATAAACTCATAGCTGTCCTAAAAATTCCCATTTTTTTGCTGTGATTCAATAGGGATGTTATTTACCATCTCATATATATACTGTTACCAGGAGTGGTAAATACCTCTTAGTCCAAGCTTTGACTTAGGTAAAAAAAGGCATAACAAGCAAAATAATGGTTTACTCTACCAAATTGTGCAAGATTGCCTTTTTCTGTCCATTATCTTCAGATACATTTCAGCAGGTGTGACCTGTCCGGATTTGCCACAGTAAAAGTGGTGGGATGCAGCGTTTACATCAGAACTCCCAAAATATTAGAAATGAGGCATTGTGGTCCTAGTGTGCAGCATAGTCCATAAGTGTGGAGAGAGAGAGAGAGAGACAGTGAGTGTGTGGTTGTGTGTGTGTGTGTGTGTGTGTGTGTGTGGGTGTGGATGTGGGTATGGTTGTGGGTGTGGTTGTGGGTGTGGTTGTGGGTGCAGGTGTGTGTGTGGATGTGTGGTTGTGTGTGTTGTGTGTGTGGTTGGGTGTGTGCGGTTGGGTGTGGTTGTGTGTGTGTGTGTGGTTGTGTGTATGGCTGTGTGTGTGTGGTTGTGTGTGTAGTTGTGTGTGTAGTTGTGTGTGTGGTTGTGTGTGTGGTTGTGTGTGGGAGCAGTTCTGGTTGTGGGTGAGTGTGTGGATGTGTGGTTGTATGTGGTTGTGTGTGGTAGTGTGTGTGTGGTTGTGGTTGTGTGTGTGGTTGTGGTTGTGTGTGTGGTTGTGGTTGTGTGTGTGTGTGGTTGTGTGTGTGGTTGTATGTGTGGTTGTGTGGGTGGTTGTGTGTGTGGTTGTGTGTGTGTGGTTGTGTGTGTGTAGTTGTGTGTGGTTGTGGTTGTATGTGTGGTTGTATGTGGGGTTGTCTGTGCGGTTGTGTGGGTGGTTGTGTGTGGGGTTGTGTGTGTGGTTGTGTGTATGTGGTTGTGTGTGTATGTGGTTGTGTGTGTATGTGGTTGTGCGTGTGGTTGTGCGTGTGGTTGTGCGTGTGGTTGTATGTGTGGTTGTGTGTATGGTTGTGTGCTTGGTTGTGTGTGTGTGGTTGAGTGTGTGGTTGAGTGTGTGGTTTTGTGTGTGGTTGTGTGTGTGATTGTGGTTGTGCGTGTGTGGTTGTGTGTGTGTGTGTGGTTGTGTGTGTGATTGTGTGTGTGTGGTTGTAGTTGTGTGTGGGTGGTTGTGTGTGTGATTGTGGTTGTGTGTGGTTGTGTGTGTGTGGTTGTGTGTGTGGTTGTGTGTGGTTGTGTGTGGTTGTGTGTGTGTGGTTGTGTGCATGTGGTTGTGTGTGTGTGGTTGTATGCATCTGGTTGTGTGTGTGTGGTTGTGTGAGTGTGGTTGTGTGTGTGGTTGTGTATGTGGTTGTGTGGGTGGTTGTGTGTGTGGTTGTGTGCATGGTTGTGTGTGTGTGGTTGTGTGTGTGTGGTTGTGTGTGTGTGGTTGTGTGTGTGATTGTGTGTGTGTGTGTGTGTGTGTGCGTGTGTGGGTGGGTGTGTGTGTGTGTGTTGGAAGTATGGCAAAAGAGACACTCTGAGTCCCCCTTCCTGTTTTTTGCTCTGTCTCTGAGTCTTCATGATGCACTCCTATGGTATTCTGCTCTTCTTCATGTTTAGTCTTTCTTTTGTATTCTGTGCCCTGCTGCTCAGCCATTGTATGAGTGATTTCATGGAATGTTCCTGTGTGTCTGATTGAGTGAAATGTTTTTAGTGTATGTGGACTGAGCAGCTGGGATGCTGTTTCCGGTGGGGCTTCTTCTACGGCCATTGCTACAACTACTTTATTTACTACTATTCCTGTAACCTAAGATACCTACTTTAATCTAAAGAATAAACTACCTTTTGGATTCACTATCATCTCTGCCTACCCTCCTTCTTATATTATTACACTGGTGAAAAGAACCTACAGTGCAGGAAAGGTCACTTCTGAAACTTAAGAGAGTGAAGATTGCTGAAACAAGGGAGAGAAGCCTGCTAAGAAGAAATATGCCTGGAAGACACACTGGTGTCTGTTTCCATCTGACATCCTCAGCCCAGGGCACTTTCTTCATACAGGGAATTGAGAAGCCATTTCTGCAAGTGCAGTGTACTTCCTACTCATCTTCGTCACAAGTGAGTGTTGGACTATTAAGATCTTCGACCTGTGTGCTGTCTGCTGTCCTAGAGCGACCCCTGCTCATTTGTGCACATGTGGATGTACTAATCTGTTTTTGAAATGTATTCATGAACCTTTGAGCTGTGAGTACTTTTGGCACATCTCTGAGCACTATGGGGTGCAGTGGAGTGCATGTTCTTGAGTGTGTTGAAAAGGCAGCGAGGTATGGGAACTCATATAACATTTCATTGGTCACATTGTGTCCCTGGTGAGAGCGTCGGTAGCGTTGCAGGGCGACTTTGGTGAAATTAAATTACTGCTGTTGATATTCTCTATCATGAGAGCGAGAGAGCATCACGAGTGAGGAAGTTCATGTTATAATGAACATCATGTTCCTCCATTTGAATCTACACAACTCGTGCACGAGCTTCGCACCCGGAGCCTTCAGAAGCAGTGTAGGATTTGGACTGATCGGTTGGTTCTTGTGTTCTTGGTGTGCAGCTGTTACATGTGAAGCATTTCTGACGCAAGTGCATTTGCATATAGACCTTTATGTACATGTGCTATACCTACACACTGTGCATGACGTCATTTGTGGAGGTCAGATTGCTTACAACTACTTCCACTTCCTTTGAGGACCATTTTGCCGGATTTGGATGATTTAAGCTGTCGTGTTTACGGAGTAATACGTTTCTATGTCTGATTCGCACTCAATATTTGGAATTTATTTTTCATTATGGCGTACTGGCATGGATTATTCTGGCTTCTAATCTTAAATACACACAGCGCAGGACAGCAGGAATCTCAACACCATTGTGAGATCGTGGAACATTTTCATTTGTACTCCAGGATTATGCACTTACTGTTGTTTGATAACCTTTTTTATTCCCAACAGGTGGCTACTCGGGTACAAAGTTTGTGTACCAGTGTCATTGTCACCTATTTTATTGACTTGCCTGATTGATTGCATTGATCATTTCTTTCTACTTTTGAAAGTAGCAATATTTTGATGGTGAGGCATGCAAAATGTAACCAATACTATTTTGCCAATCTGAATTTTAAATGTGCATTTAAGTATGTTTGCTGTTAGTTTTGCTGCCTACCTGTAACTGTTTTTACCATTCTTGATCTGTTCCTGCATTTATTTGAAAGCATTCCCGTCATGGTGATAGCCTGCATGTTTTGGCTTGGCTGTCATTTTACTTATTTTCCTGCTTGCTTATTTTGGGCAAGTTTTTTTCCTATGCTGATTTATGTCATTATGTTTTGGCCTTACTGTATTACTAGGTGCTCTGTGTGAAATGAATGAACGTGTTTAGTTCTGTACCGTCCACAAATGTTGCTTGAAGGCAAACTTTACGTACTTGCAAGAGTACTGGATGTTGCCTGGTCTTCTGATTCACTCATGATGTTGGAAGATTTTGACCCTTATTTAATTACATGTTATGGTGGTGAGCATGATCTTGAACTCAAACCGATTTTGTTCAGGCTTATTGAGACTTCAATCTTTACTTGGATTGCCTATGGTGCTGTTGCTGGTGTTCAGGTTGATTTCCCAAATATTACTTACTTACTGTGTTGATGGTGTTGGTTTGTGTTGTTGCTGTTGTTTCTAAACTGTGGTTGGTGAGGTGAATTGAAACTCCAAACCTTTCTTGAACTTACTGATAGTGAGCAGGTTGATTAGCTCAAATAACTTGTATGGGGCATCTATGACCGCCAACCTTATATACATTCTGTTTTATGAGCATTTTTGTTGAGCTCAAACCTTTTCTGATGGGGACAATGTGCCTTGCATGTATTTTCAGATGGTGGGATTTTTCTCTGTTGTGTCCAAAACGTTTCTAATTGGTGGTGGGCTTTACTTTACTTGAATGCTCAAACCATATTGAGGGGGCATTTTGGCCCCTGAATGTTAAAGTGAGTTTTGACATGCAGTTTTTTGCGTAATTCTTTCATGGTGATGGGTCACTTTCGTGGGCTCAAACCTATTTGCAGGGTTATGTTCCTACCTCTTTGCATGTACTTGTGATGAGCATTTGCGCCCAAAATTATTATTAGTTTACTTTTTACTGAGTGAATCTTTGGCACTGTGGTTCTGGACCACTCTTTACCTGGGCATATGGGTGTGTGTGTGTTGTTGTGTGTTCTTTCTTATACCATTCTTTACCAGGTCTTTATGTTGCTTCTTTTGGGGCACATTTATTTTTCATTTTATGAAGAGGAGAGTGCGTGTTGCATTTGTGGTATTTCGTTCTGTATTTCCTCTCTCTTTACTTAGTTATTTTTATTTCCATCTTATATGCTCCATTGTTTGTTATTTTCTCCATAAGGGAGGGAGGTTTGTGGTATCCTGCTCTTCTTGATGTTTAGTCCTTCCTTAGTATTCTGTGCCCTGCTGCTCAGCCTTTGTGTGAGTGATGTCATAGAATGTTCCTGTGTGTCTGGTTAAGTGAAAAGTCAGTTGGTGTATATGGGCTTAGCAGCTGGGATGTTGCTCCCGGTGGGGCTTCTGCAATGGCTACCGCTACAACTACCATATTTACTACTATTCCTGTAACCTAAGAGGCCTACTTTAATCTCAAGAATAAACTACCATTTGAATTCACCATCATCTCTGCCAACCCTCTTTCTTACGTTATGACAACACCTCATGAAGGTTTCCTTCCTTCTGTCCTTCTCCTTGACTATAAAATACAGTCTCTGGATTACAATCCCCAGGCCTTCTAGTCTCCTGCAAGAACGAAAGGCAAAAGCTGAGCTCAACACTCTTGCTTACCTACCAGACCAGTCCAGACAGGTACACACGAATTGACATTAACGGTAAGATTGCAGATGCACCACATAATTTTGCAATACAGTATCATTTTTCATTTACAATCATATTTGGAGAACTGCATGGGTGGGTTCACTCCACAACCTAGAGGACAAAACAATTAGATATCTGGTAACTTGGATCTTGGGGCAGAAGGACTGTTTGTAATGCATTTATCTGTACTTTGTCATACCCATTCCTTTGTTTCCTTTCACAGCAGATTGATGATGAAAGATGTGCTGCTCATTGCCCAGATGAATGTTGTCCTTGTGTAGTTTTTGTCTTTGTCAAACATTTCCCCAAATCCCCTTTCCTATCTATTCATCAAACCCCTAACCCTCTTGAAATTAAATGAAAAGGCATTTATAGAGCGGACGGATACTCCAAAGAGTGTCCCGCGCTGAAAATAAGGAATCCAGCAAGCCAAAAACGATCGTCCTATTCAATTTGTTTGAAAAGCCATATGGTTAGCTACTTCCAGAAAATAGGAAGCTCTGAGATGGCGCGTAGTTCCTGAGGGAGTTTGCTCCAGGCCTACATCCCAAGAAAGGAGAAAAATCTTCCTCCGATTCTGGCCCAGTGAATTTTAGGAATGCTGGCTAAATGGCTGTGTGTTGACCATAGAACGCTGGGAAGGGCATTCACACATATCCTCCTTCTCAGGTATAAATCTCTCTTCTAATGAAGGGCTTCTTGGGCCAGGACCAGTGTCTTATAAACAATCCTTTTTTTGATGGGGAGCCCGGAGAGCACCCCCAAATGTGGGGCCATATGAGTTCTTGGAGCAAGGTTAAGGATTATTCTGGCTGGTGTATTCTGGACCACCAGTAAGCAACTTAGAAGGTATTGTGGAAGGCAAAAATACAGAGCATTTCCGTAGTCAAGCCTGGAAGTTATCAGGGCCAAGACCACTTTTTTCCTAGTTTCAAAGGATAGGAAAGGAAATACTTTTTTCAAAGAACGTAGTAGCCCAATACAAGAACCCACCAGAGCCTGGATTTGGGGTTGAAAAGACAAGACACTGTCAATTTTCATTTCCAAGTTTTTACTGAGCTCCATTGCGTACTTTGGAGAGGAATGTCTTGAGGCCACAAAGTCTTCCAAACCTCTGGCGAGGTGACACCAAAAAACACAATCTCTGTTTTGTCGGGGTTGCATTTTAATTGGTTAGAGGACAGCCAGTTGAACTCATTGGTGAGGCAGGACTTAACAACTCTTACATTGAATTCTGCCCCTTTTTCACAAGTGAAAAGCAACTAAATATCATCCGTGAATGATTTTAATTTTGCCCCTGAGCCGCAGCCGAAACAGCTAGAGGAGTAAGGTAGGCATTGAATAAGGTAGGGCTCAATGCAAAACCTTGAGGTACTCCCACAGCCAACTCACAAATTGTAGATGAACACAGGGGAATCCACACTTCTTGACTTCTGTTGCTCAGAAAGGAAGTCAGACACTTATGGGCCAGACCTCTAATTCCAATAGAATACAATCTTTCATGGAGGACTGCATCAAAGGCCACTGAAAGAACCAACATAATCAAGACAGCTTTGCCCCTAACTATCTAGGGTGCTTTTGATGTCATCAACTACTTCTAGCAAAGCTGTTTCTGTGTTACAGTTTGCTCTGAAACCTGACTGACTAGGATGCAGGAAATTATTACTTTCAAGGAATACCGAGATATGGAAGCTAGCATGCTTTTCGCATACTTTTGAAATGCTGGAAGAAGGAAAATCTGCCTGTAATTAGCTTCATCTTTAGGGTCGGCTATAGGCATTTTAAGTAAGGGTAGAACTTTGGCATCTTGCCCCGGACTGTGTGATTTATTGATGTGTGATTTGAATTAAACCATCAATGGATCACACACTTGGTGGGACGGATGTGGTGAAAGCCACGCAAACTTACTGCAGTATCTTCTAAGCAATAGCCCACACTGGCCCCATTTACCCACCCGTGCATGAATGTGATCCATATTTTAGATTTAGAATGAACATCAGTCGTTAGAGTAATCATTTAGGCCTTGTGTTGTGTAACTGTAATTGTCTAAACTAAGCTTGTCCACTCCAGACTTTGAGTCTATGTTTCACAACTTGAGGATTTTGTGAATACTAGTAGCTCCTGTTAGCAAAAAATGACTAGTATTGCTATTTCTTGTATTTTATTACAATTAGGAATTCGTGTGGTGCCATCATGTAGTAGTCTGGAGTCAATTCTTTATAAAGCTTTGATATAATATAACCCACTAACTCAGTCTTTTTATTTCCATTTAGTTTCCTACGATGGATCATCAATCATTCAGATTAATCATACAGTTGGAGCTCACCTCGGTGGAACTGGAAGTGGGGTCACACTTGTGAAGTCGTGATGCCTTCCCTGGTTTTGCTTCATCTATATTCAGGTAAGGCAACTATGAAGTGAAGTGAACTAATTGACTTGGTAAGTAAGTAGCTAACTGCTACTATCCTTTATCAAGGTTGGTGTAGACAATATAGTTCCTGGGAGCATTCCCACTATTGGTCAAAATAGCTAGAGAAGCATATCTCTATAAATAGGCACTACACTCTCTCTTATAAATACATAAACAGGCTGTGTAAAAGCTGAAGGTAGCAGTGCAAAGTAAAAGTTATCTTCAGGCATAAACTGCAATGAAATAAAATAGTTACCCCCTTTATTTTTTTACAATGAAACCCACCCTCTCCATCCGTACAACATGCCCACCCCTCTCCCCAAGCAAACAGACCCATGCCCCAATTGTTGTATTCTGGTCTTCTCTTTCTCCCTGCTGCTCAGCCTGTGTGTGTGATGTCATCGGAATGTTCGTGGATGCATGGTTTGAAGTGTGGTCAGTTTGAGTGAGATGGGCTGAGCAGCTGGATGCTGCTCCCGGTGGGGCCTTCTTTACCATCCTACTTACAATGAATAAACCTACTTAACTATACTTATGGCTCCTGGATTACATCACCTGTTAGAGCACTTTCCTCAATGTAACAGTGGTGACGATTGGAAGCAAAGAACCACGCAAAAAGCCTAAGGAATTGAAGAAACTGAAGGAACTGATGAAACTGATGTAACTGATGTAACTGAAGCAAGCTGAGCCTGGAGACTAAACTAATCCACGCCTTGGATGCCCCACCTGTGTCTTTTATAACAGACAGCTCACAGCGGTATGTTTAGGCGTTGGAAGTTGTGTGGCTCAATTTAATGGTAACCTGTGTTTTTGGAAATACTGTGGGAAGAGCGCAGCTGTGAAATTTCTTTCTTCAACTGTCTGTGGAAACCGTTGATAGTTCTTTACCAACTCCATATTCGTGAGCAAGGGTTTGATGATGGATATTTTCAATTTAAAAAAAAAAGGGTTTTGTGGATGTTTGACAGAGTGTGCCTTGAAGCCTGAAACTTGCAAACATCGGACTGTTTGGCTGCGTGCTACTGCAGCGTTTCTGGGTGCCAAAATACTCTGTGAAGAGGTTGTCTTTGTCACGGGCACATGTTAAACATGAGAAGCCTGTGTGTGTGATGTCATCGGAATGTTTGTGGATGCATGGTTTGAAGTGTGGTCAGTTTGAGTGAGATGGGCTGAGCAGCTGGATGCTGCTCCCAGTGGGGCCTTCTTTACCATCCTACTTACAATGAATTAACCTACTTAACTACACCTATGGCTCCTGGATTACATCACGTACAAGAGTACTTTCCTCAATGTAACACCAATGTCCCAAAATGTGAAATGTCCAAAGAAAGTCAAATCCGGTCCCAACTCCCTCCTCATCCTCTCCACCTTTCCAGAGCTGGTCCAGGCACTGCTCAATTGTGGTAAGCCGGTTCTCAATGGAATCCAGCTGCTGCAGGATGGTGTTGTCAATGTGGGAGGGGGTGGCAGCAGTTGATAGAAGCTGACGGTTGCAACTGTGGTGGGATGGCCGGAAGGCTGGAGACCCAGGGGGACCGGCTGCACTGGGGCCCGGATTAGAGGAAATGCTTTGCTCCTCCTCCTTTCCCAAGGCTACCAGACACAGGTATTCTTGCTGGCTACGCTCCAGCCTCTGCCGCCGTAGATGGGCCGATATCTCCTGACTGTTGGTTGGTAAGGCTGGAGCAGCAGGAGTAGCTAAAAAAAAATAAACCAAAAAGACAAATTGTAATTAATGCTCTGTGCAAACAACTTACTGGGTGGCACAGTATCAGTACATTGATGGTACCCTAGGGCATGGTAGGATAGAGGGATTAGACAGGTAAGGTAATGCTTTTTTGTTATAGACTAGATGGGCCATAACACTGATCATCGATTCCTCATCTTTGGCTTATTCACTGTACAAGTCAAAAGGGAAAAATCTGAATAGGTGTAAAATAAATTTGTAATGGGAAACCAGTAAATATATTCTGGAATCACTTCACTTCACATGGTTATAAAATATGTCGCACATGGCAACAATTGATTTTCCAATTACCAGGCTGGGACAGAACTTAGGAAAAAATAAAGGAGTGAAGTACTAAGAGATGGATGAGTGGTTGAAGGGAAACAATACACCTGTGTGTTTGGTTTGCAATGCAATGAAAACATTGTAAATGCTGAATAAACTGAAGCAGATGCACATTGCACAGCCAACAACGCAGTCACAAATTGACTTATACAGCACTTAAGTCATAGATGGCAAAAATGCCATGGACAGGTGATCAATGATGGGTGGGATACATCTGGATCACTTAATAAATACAGCGAGTCAAGGGAGTCAAGGGAGTAGGACAACAAATTAAAAAAATACCCCCTACTTTGAACCATTGTTTTGATAACCCTAAAAAAACTAAGTAAGGAAAGTAGGTGAGCAGCATGCTCCTCCTGAGAAGAGCTGCCTTGCTTATTCATCCAAACAATCCAAGTATGTATCCATCTTTTCATTCTAATTCACCCATAGCCACCATGATTAAGCTTTGCTTTCTCTCATCCAGTCTTTCACCAAAATTCCCAATCCATTATGTATCAATGCAATATCCACCCTTTTTTCAAACTATCCCTTTACCCATCCATCCCTTTACTCACCCACACACCCTTTCACCCACCAACCCTTCCATTAATGTACCATTTCCTTTCTTTTAACCTTCCACTCTTTTATGTTTCTCTCAAGCCATCTATGTTTATTATGTGAGCTTTTGGTGCGTTGCAGATAGAAGAGGCCATAATAATAACATAACCACCGCTGCAGCTGGTAAACCTGTTGGGGAGTTTACGGCCAAGTGTTTATGACGCCCTGGTACTAGCTAATGAGTATAGTAATTGCAAGAAATTATGTGAACCGCATGTTCGTGTGCGATTTGGAATGCAAGAATGCACTTATCATTCCCAAAGAAACGAGAATATAACGTCGGCAAACTCCACCCACAAGCAGTACCCTGTGTAGCATGGCGGAATTTTTTGCGACTCTGTAGACTTCTGCGTAGCACAACTCCATGAACTCCGCCCAGGCATAGTAATCACTCACAGGTCTCAAATCTCAAGGGAGTCACACAGTCTTTCGACCAGCTCTCGAACTGTCTCGGAAGCATACACAAGGAGATGATGGACGGAACGCAGGAACTTGTGTTTGCTTTGTTCGCCCTAAGTTGGCAGGGTATGCCCAGACGTGAGTCCCTTGATCACTTTGCCACTGGATTCAAGCTAGCCAGGCTGATGAGGAGTGTTACCCCGAAACCGGTCCCAGGATGCTTGTTTCTGGTTCACGGAAGACCTGGTTTGGCAGTTCAGGTTGGACTGTTCCCATGAGGCACAGGGTCAAGACTCATTTGCATATAGCTGGTTCTTTACTGAAGTGGCGAAGTGAGCTAAAGAATGATGATGGATTCAATCCAGATCTGTGACTAGGGGTGAGTGTCTGAAAAGTTTCAGCGCTCCATCCATCATCTCCTTGTGTTTGCTTATTAGCATTACTCCATCCCAGTCAATCTCTCTTGCTACTACCTGGCGCCACAATATATTTGGGAGTGATTAGGGGAGGAGAGGGCAGTTGTCCTGCCAAGATAAGGATCAGGAAGAGAGCAATGATGAATGGGGAATAATGCGGGGGAGCCTCTCAGATGCAGTAGGCACTCTGCTGGGTACCCATTTATCAGGATTGTATCCAGGCTGTCCGGGTACAAGGTCTAGTTCGCATTGAAATGAGTCACACCAGGCACGCCAGGTCTAACACAAAAAACAGTTGCAAATTCCATACCTCCCTGGAAATGAGGCAAAATGACTGGTGCACGTTGATATGGTTGCACCAGGCAATTCCGGTCACACAAAATGAAGCGTTACAAATTCTGTATCCCTGGGGTTGCACCAGACCAGTCCGGTCACACACACAATCGCAAGTTCAGCAGAGCCACATGAGGTAGAAGGAGACACTACTACGGGTACACTCTGACCTCCAAGGGCTGCATCCTTTGAATTGGACACGCAAGTAACGAGCATGCAGTCATCATGCCACATGACAGAGATGCGGCATGAATGACGAAATGGGCCATGCGAGGTCCTGCAACTGGTGAATTTGCTCACCACCAACAAGACAGGAACAATGAACAATAAACCTTAAATGCAGTAAAGGTTCTGGGGCTCTGCACTAGACAATCCTGTCTCCAGGCACAGTTCTTAGTCCAGCGCCCACACCTTACTTGCCATTGGGATTCAGCAGATGAAGTAGGCACTTGCGAGGGCATCGCTCTCCAGAGGACACAGGCAGATGATGTAGGTCCCTTGTAGGAGATCTTTGCTATCCTGGAAACCTCTGAGACAACAAGAGTCTCGCCAACAACCCTGGGAGCGCACACTTTAGAGAGCCACATTTCTGCAGATCTTCAGCCCAGGCCAGCCTCTATTTGGACAGTTATCTTCCATGTGCACAACAGATTCCTCTGACAGTGTGTGCCAAACATTCTGGATTCTGTGTTCCCACATCCCTACAAGCATATGTCTACTTTGCTGAATTAAGGCACCATTAGTAATACTGAAGTGTGACTTTGAAGTTGGGGGTGGGTCAGGGGTCTCCCATTGAACTATACATGTCTCCCCTAAATGTCAGGCCTGTCTTCCATTAGATCATGGAATGCGGATCATAATCTTTAGTGGGGCCATTATCCAGCCCCTAGAGGCTAAGTGTCACAACCCTACCAATCTATTCCACTCAGCACTCAAATGGTAGTGGTATTTTGTTCCAAGGCGGGGTCATGGTTTATAGCTATCTATGGGGAATATGCAGATGTGATCCCTGGCCTCCGGTATTGACTGGAGCCCAGCCACAAGGCACACAAAGAGTTTTAGAACATAGAAATTCCCATATTCTGTATGTGGTATTTTTAAGCTAGTAATGTCTAAACCACCTTTGATAGGAAACATCTTGAGGCTGCTCCAATGCAATCCACTGTTGCAGTCCAAAGTAACATCAAATACTTACCCATGTTAGCCTATGGTAAGAGCAAGTCTCATAGACAGTGAAAACAAACGTGGATATTCCACAATACCTGAGCGCCGGACGCACACAGACCTATGATAGCAGTCTGGACACATAGAACCTGGCAACATTGGTGACAGTGTGATCACAGAATCCTGCAATGGCAGACTGGATATGTGTTTAACCATTCTGGGTGCATGTGAGAACCCACAGGTGTGCAATGGCAGGCTGCAGACAAAGTCAAGAACACCACAGTGGCAAGTGTGAGCACACAAGCCTGCAACGGTAGGTGGGCACTTAGCCCTGAGCACCCCAGGTGCTGTTGTGCATGTACAAGCCTATAATAGTAGGCTGGACACAGGGTTACCCACTCCAGAAGCAAGTGTGCTCACACAGGCCTGTGATGGCAGGATGGACACATAGTTACTAACAGCACAGGTGCAAGCCCGCACAATTAGGCCGGCAACGGTAGACCTGACCCGGATCTTGGATCATCATAGTTGCAGGTATGTGTACATAGGTCTGCGATGGCAGGCAAGACACATAGGCCAACTGGCATAAGTGTAAGTGCACACCCATAAACCTGGGCTCACAATCAACATCCAGAGGTGCAAACATGCCCACACAGGTCTGTGACGGCAAACCAGACAACATCTCAGAACATTATTTTGGTGCCACTTCCCAATACGGGTAGGAAGGTGCTCACACTTCCGCAATGTCTTTATTGTGATGAACTGACCTAGGCCCCTAGGGCCACACAAGAACATTGGCAGCATCCCAGGAGTACCCCATGGGGAGTCAGACTCCAAGGCAGGGGCAAACCCACCTCGGGGCTCCTTGCTACCTAGACAGCAGACATCCATCTGTCCCCGCCCTGCTTTCAGTCTACCACCCGCACCCTTCATGGCTACCCTGGGGGGTTGTCCTCATGGTATGAGAAGACCCACTTGGGATTTACTCGGACATGAGTGATGCCAACCTAAGCAGGGTGCAATAGCGACCCAAGGCCTGCGATGGTAGGCCCAATACATAGTTGACAGGCTACGCAGTGGGTGGCATACTCATTACTGCATCCAACTACTAGCCAGTGCTATTCCCGCCAAGAGTTTGTGGGGTACCTGTTTATGAGGCAGTCGTAGGTTTAGTACTGAAACCAACCACATATTAAGAATAGTTATAAGGTGCCGAAAGTCCTCAGGTCATGTCAAGAGATGCTTCAAAAACAAGGAGAAAAAAGGCTAAAGGTTTTAGGTAAATTTCCTCTAGGAAGGGTCTTGACCAACATTCATTTTAACCGTAGTAGGGTTAGCTGTTTCATTGCAAAGCATTGGGATGTAATATATTTGACTTTTTTAAATATGTGTTACAAAGCCAATTTGCATTTATAGAAACAAAGATTTGTAATAGATATTTTACAAAAGGTACTTTTGAAAAGTTATGCCGTACCTACCTTAATCCTCTAGAAGCCCAATGGTATGAGGTTACAACTGTCACCCGGGAGCTCCTTAAGTTGAAATAAAGGCTCTAGGTTTTCTGTTCCTCTGACTGGGTGACTATCTGGACAGTGTCCAGGAACTTAATTAACTTCAAACAGGCATATCCTGTCATGGGTAGATGTAGCTGCCACTTGGGCCTTCTCCCTGTTTTGTCCCTTTATTGAGCAAGGCACCAATCCCAGTGGGAGAGGAGCCGCTCCCAGAACTTGCTTTTAATGGCCGCATATAAAGTATTTCTCATTTCCCTTGCTACATTTCTAGGGTGAGCACAGGGGAAAAAAGGTTGTGTCAGAGAATAATCCCTGAGTATTTTCAAAAAGTATCTGAAACAAATTCAATTTCTAGTCCAGTGGCACAGACCAAGAAGAATGCGAAGTTGTAGGTTGAGGAAATTTAGCAGTCTGTGCTTGTAGAGGATCTGTGTGGGCTTATTATCCCAAACCAGCATAAAAATCAAGGGGCAGATTTACAAGCCCCTTGCGCCTCTTGGCGCCGCCATTGCGTCACCTATTTGACGCAATGGCGGCGCAAACAATGCGCCCTATTTACAACGTGATGCATCTAGGGAGGTGCGTCACGTTGTAAAGCCCAGCGTCACATTATACCCACCTCAGGTATAATGTATGCAGGGGGGCGTTCCCGCGCAGGAAAGCCTCGTAAAAGTGACACAGTGAAATCTACAAGATTTCACTGCGTCACTTTTAGGACGCCACTGCGTCAAAACCTTACGCCTGCTTGAAGCAGGCGTAAGCAGTGACGCACTGTAGTGGGAATAGGCCACAAAGTGCATTGCTGGAGTTGCATCGTGCTTGCGACACGACTCCAGCAATGCGTGACTTTTGCCCCAACAGATGCGTCAGAATTCCTGACGCATCTGTCAATCCATCCGCCATGGTGCGCCGTATTGTAAACACACAATACAAGCAACAATGATCCTCAAATGGATAGAATGATGTACAGATAAATATAGTTCGGAATCAATACTATATTCTGGAAGTCCAGCCGGACAACCAATTTAATTATTCAAATTGAAAAAACATATACAATTTACAATACGTGTGGGACACAGTCCTGTGTCTAGAATAAACATTGACATTAACATCCTAGAACCCCTAGGTCAATACATTGACCACTTTATTAAGGACTTCGTACCACTCACCCAATGTTATATCAGAGACAGTATGGCTATGATAAACCTCATTGAACATCACCCCTTTGATCCTTCCTCCGATATTATTTGTACCATGGATGTAGAATCACTCTACACTAACATTCCCCAAATCCCAGCACTTCTCGTGATCCAAGAGATCTTGGACTCCAGACCACGCCCCCACCCTGTCCCCACACTTTTCATTATTCAGCTACTCGAACTCTGCCTGACCCGTAACTTCTTTACCTTTGATAATGAATACTACCAGCAAGTCAAAGGTACGTCGATGGGCGCAGTTTTTGCACCGAATCTAGCGATCCTCTATATGGACCATCTAGAAATGATGACCATCCTTGATTCCACCAACCCATTCCTTCCAGGCATAACTATATGGCGTCGTTACATAGATGACATTTTCCTGATATGGCATCAAGATGAGGATACACTTTCCCAATTCAATCATTGGCTCAATAATAATTGTTCTGGCCTCAACTTCACCAACACTTATGATAGATCGCAAATCCCATTTCTTGATCTAACCATATATCATTCTGACGGCGAATTGTTGACCAAACTATACAGAAAAAGCACGGAGAGAAATACATTACTCAGATACGAAAGTCACCACCCCCGTGCACTCAGAGATTCTCTGCCATACTCCCAATTTCTCCGCATTAGACGGAACTGTTTTTCCAAAGATGATTATTTTTCTGAAGCTCTCATTCTCACCAACAAACTGAGAGCCCGTGGTTACCCCAAAAGACTGGTATTGTCCAAGGGAAATCCTGCTATCACCAAAGGACAAAACCAATGCAAACCGCTTAGTTTGCGTGACCACATTTTCCCCAGCGTCTAACCAAATACGCAAATCCATCCTACAACACTGGCCAGTAGTCAATGCAGGTAATCTCTCAATAGAGCGACCCATTTTTGCATTCCGTAAGAACCGGAACCTAAAGGATCATCTGGTAAGAGCCGCTTTACCTTCCCCCAGCCCATTGGTCACCCTTGATGCACACTGAGGGTTAGGCCCCCTCATTGGACATGCCAAATGTGGCAACTGTAATGTGTGTAGCACTACTATGGAAGGTAAAGACTTTTTTTTTTTTTTGTAATTTTTTTATTAGAAACCGTTGGTACACAATAAAATACAGACAAGGGCCTACAACCACCAGGGCCGGCCGCTATAGAGCCCGGGGGCCCGCAGTGCAACGCCATACATTCAAATGAACCAGAGGCAAAGCTCCCGGCAGTTCGTGAGCACATGTAATAGGCCGTGGCCATAGGCCAGGAGCAATCGGAAAAAACAGTTTCATTTTTTATTAAATATAAAACACACTCAAGGCAATGAGAGTCCGAAATAGCAGTGTGCCCTTCCCAGGACGGGGAACAACGTACAGTATTTAAAGCAGTTCTTGTCTGGAAGCGGTAGAGGGGGGCAACGGGAGAACAAAGCATGGAACACACCTCACACCATCCCGCAGAATGCGCGGCTAGGGGGACAAAGCAATATCGACCTCCAATGGCAGAGGCGGGGTGCAGATACGTCCACGATATAAATTCCATGGACCCCATACCTTAGTCCATTTCCCTGGCTTGCCTCTCGCCACATACACCGTCTTTTCCCTAAACATACACCAGTCCATATTCTCCTTCCATACCTCGATCGTGGGCGGCCTCGGGGAGCCCCATAGCTGTGCAATGTTACGCTTAGCCACCCTGTACCCCAAGGTCACCCACTGCGTCTGTGCCGCGTTACAATCATTCGGTTCCCAGACATTTAACAAACACCTCCTAGCCTCTGGCAACAGAGCAACGTGCGTGACCTCCTCCATTACGGTGTGGATACCGTTCCACAATCGCACAACCTCCGAACATTCCCATAAGATATGAAGAAAGGTACCCGGCAGGCCACATCCACGCTTACACAGTCCATCCATCGAGTAACCCATACGCAGCAAACCGGGCCCCGTGACATACACTCTATGAAGGATCTTCAGCTGTACGAATCGTAAGCGGGCCGGGATCGCCACCTCTTTCAGGGAGGCCACCGCCGATACCCAGTCCTCATCGTCCAGTTCCAAGCCATCACCCGTCCATGCCTCCCGCAGACGGAGCAGCAAGTCCGCGCGATCATTAATGAGTTTCTTATAAATCAGAGAAATAGTGCTGTCGGGCACGTAGCCATCCAACACTCTATCCTCTAGTGGGGAATACTCGGGGATAGCAGCAGCGTCCGGAAAAACCGAACACAGCGCATGGTAGACTTGAGCATACCGGAAGTACTCTCTATCGTTTAGTTTATATTCAGTTTTAAGCATTTCAAACGTTTTGAAAGACCCCTTCGCCCAAAGTTCACCCACCTTACATATACCAATCATATCCCATTTCTCAAAGCCTTTCGATCTCCACAAACAGCCCAACCGCCTAGAGGCATACAACGGCGTCGCCCGAGTCAAGCGATACCTCCACCCCATCGCAGCATTCGCCACGTGCCACACACGTACCGCAACCTGCGTGGGTCCTGTCAACCGCGTGTCCGGGGTCACCGAGTACAGCGCCCTATTATAGTCCCCACCCGGGAGCAGAAATTTATCCATCTCGAAGGCCGGATTCAAGGCAGGACCGTATATCCCGTGGTTCACCGCCGCCAACTGAGACGCCCAATAGTATTGTTTAATATCGGGGAGGGCGACCCCCCCATCGTACCAAGGGAGCGTCAACTTGGCGAGAGCAATCCGCGGCCGCCCGTCCCAAAACAGTTGGCGCTGAAGACCCTCCACCTCCCGGATATAACGGGCTGGCACGACGTCTAGAGTATTTTGCAAAGCGTACAAGAAGCGAGGTAGTGACATCATTTTAAACAATGCCGCCCGTCCGAGCGGCGAAAGCGGAAGTCGTCGCCACCTCGCGACGTCGGCCTTCAATCGCTGAAGGGGAGGGAGAAGGTTTCGCTCATAGCGGACCGCGGAATCCAGTGAGATAAAGATTCCCAAGTATTTGAACCCCAGGGTAGCAATCTGGATAGGGCAATCCCATGGCAGGAGGGCGGCCTCGCCCGAGAGGACGTAAACACACGACTTGGCCCAGTTGATGACCAGGCCGGAGTTGCGACCAAAGGAATTCAGTATGTCCACCAATACAATTAGCGACTGTCGGGGAGAGGTGAGATACAGAAGGATGTCATCCGCGTAGAGGGAGACACGGTCTTCAAACTCCGGCGTCCATCTAATGCCTCGCAACGACGGCTCCCAACGCAACCAGGCGGCGAGAGGCTCCAGAGAAAGTGCAAAGAGAAGGGCTGATAACGGACATCCCTGCCGCGTACCTCTCCCCAGTGCGAAGGGAGCCGACACCCTACCATTCACCACCACCTGAGCCAGTGGGTCAGCATAAAGTAATTTTACCCAACCAATAAACTCAGGGCCGAACCCAAGTTTCGCCAATACGGCCCAAGTATATGGGCACTCCAAAGTGTCGAACGCCATAGTAGCATCTAAAGATGCCAAGATGGCCGGCTCACGTGTAAATTCCGCTCTAGCCAGCACGCCGTGCAACCGCCTCAAATTTAGAGCGGTATTCCGATGGGGTATAAAACCGGACTGGTCCTGATGAATCAAGTCGCCCACGACCCGAACCAGTCGATTACCCAATACCTTAGCCAGAATTTTGGGTTCTGCGTTCAACAGCGAAATGGGCCTATAGGAGGCGCAGCGGTCTCGCGGCTTCCCCTCTTTGTGTATCACAACTATGTTGGCGAGGCGTTGGTCAGGGGGGAGGAAGCCCGCCGCACGTGCCGCGAAAAACATGTCCCGAAGATACGGCGCTATCTTATCGGGACGCAACTTATATAGTTCGATGGGAAGACCATTAGGACCCACAGCTTTACCCGATGCGATCGAGCGAGTGGCCAGAGCGATCTCATCTGACGACAACTTCGCCTCCATCAATACTGCATCAGCCTCCGATAGGGTTGGCAATGCAATGTCTCTAAGCAACAGATGAGAATCCTCCTCCGAACGCACAGAAACCGGAGAATATACCCCGCGGAAATGAGCCGCGAAGCAGTCAACGATGTCCACCGGGTCAGTCACACGCAATCCATCCATTCTCTCCACAACGGGCACCACCCTGCTCGCTCTCTCCTTCTTATCCAACCAAGCAATCAACTTTCCGGCCTTATCCCCCACATCATACAGTCGTCCCTGCTGCTCTCTACTCATCCCTTTAGCGGCTTCCGTGACTAGCGCTCTATAATCTGATTGTTTGAGGCTGAGAACATGCAACTTCTCATCAGTAACTCCCCGCTCCAAGTCCTCCTCCTTTTCAGCTATTTCAGTTTCCAAGCGAACCACCTCTGCTCTCTCGCACCTCTTAGCATGGGAGATAAGGGACAAGGCCTGCCCCCTGATCACCACTTTATAAGCCTCCCATAGGGAGACGGCCGACGACACCGACCCCACATTATCATTGAAGTAGTGATCAGTGGACTTGACCAGTTCCGCGCGGATCTTAGGGTTACGTAGATACCAGGGGCTAATGGGTGCCACTCTCCCCTCTGCCCCAGGGACAACCCTCAGTTGCAGCCATATAGGGGAATGGTCAGAAATACCTCGGGCTAAATGACGCACCTCCCCAATCATCCCAGCTTGGATCGCCGTCATAAGCATGTAATCAAGTCTCGAGAGACTCCCATGGGCCCCCGAGTGAAAGGTATATTGCGCCTGTCCTGGGTGCATCAATCTCCAGCAATCTACAAGTCCCAAAGTATCCAAAAAGCCACCCAACCAGGCCTGAGCCCTAGAGAGATCCCTGGGGGGGTGACGGTCCTCCAACCCGGAGACAACGGCATTAAAGTCACCCCCCAACACCAGAACCCCCCCAGGGAGTCCCAGGACCAAACGCCCCAAATCAGCAAATGTTGCCGCCTGTAACCCCGGAGGCACATACACAGCCACGGGCAAAATAGTCCTACCCTCCCATCTCCCCACCAGTGCCACATAGCGCCCCTTATCATCGTGAAGCACCTCGTCCACTTCCAATGGGAGAGAGGCCCTAACCAAAATGCCCACTCCCCTAGAGCCAGAAGTGAAACCAGAGTGAGCGGCAAGGCGATAGCCCATCATATTTAGGGCATGGAAGGAGTTCCCAATCAAATGTGTCTCCTGCAGGAAAACAATGTCGGGCGAAATCCGCTTCAAAAACTGCAACACCACCCCGCGCTTGATCCTGTCCCCCAGTCCATTCACATTCCACGAAAGGATTCTTAATCCCCTACCCCCCATCCCACTCCCGTGCAGGATACCCACATCCCGGGAAGCACAACCCGGATAAGTCAGCAGAGAACTTCACATTGCCTTGCGAAACAAACAAACAATCCCCAACAACCCCCCTCCCCCACAATCCCCAAACCACAACTCCCCCCTCCCTGCACCCCTGCTTGAGCCCAAACAGCCCCCCCAACTCGCAGTGTGCCTGTCGCCCTAACATATACCACAAAAAGAACCCCAGAAGGAGGAAAGGACCCCAATAAGCTCCCCACAACCCCCAGGCATTTGGAGGGCATATTGTGCCAAACTAGGGTCCAGTTGAGCCAAGGTACAAAACGTCACCAGTCCAGTCCATCACCAGGAACCAAGTTCAAGTCCTGCTCCACCAAGTCCCGTCCGCTCTCCGCCATCCGACTGTCTCGATCCTGTCCCCGAGGCAGGGCATCCAACCAGTCTCCAACCGCCTCCGGCCGGTCGAAAAAGTGGGAACGACCCTGGAACTCAACCCGCAGCCTCGCCGGGAATAACATCGCATATTTCAGCTCCATGTCCCTCAAGCGCCGTTTGACACCCAAAAATCCCAGCCGTTGTTTCTGGACCGCTTGCGTGAAGTCCGGGTAAAAGCTGACATTGGAGTTCTCAAACTTCAGCGGCCCGGCCACCCTCGACGCCTGAAGGATAGCATCCCTATCCCGAAAGTTAAAGAGTCGGGCGATTATAGGCCGCGGGGGAGCACCCACCTTGGGCGCACCACCCGGAATCCTGTGGGCCCGCTCCACCGCAAAGAACTTGCTCAGTCCCTTGGGCGCGAGACGATTGGTCATCAGATCCTCCACAAAAAGATCCGCAGCAGATTCCTCCAATCTTTCCGGCACTCCAATGATACGAACATTGTTCCGTCTAGCCCTGCTTTCGGAGCCCTCAAGTCGACGGTCCGTCAGGTCACTGGCTAGCCGCAACCTACGGACCTCCGTCTGCAGGGCGGCCACGTCCACAGTCAGGCTCGACGCCGCTTGACTCAAGGAGTCGACCCGCTCGTTAGTTTTGGACAGGTCTACCCTGACCAAATTCACATCGATCAGGACCGCGTCCAGTTTATGAGCCAGGGTATCAAACTGCTGACCCACAGCGGTCTTCATCTCCTCAATGGCGCCCATGACGTCCAGCAGGGTCAACTCCGACGACGGGCCTGAGACCTCCTTAGACCTTTCAGGCGATTTATGCGAGCCACCAGGGGATCCCTTTGCCTGCGCATATCGATCCATGTTATTGATCTGGGTATAGGCACCCCTCCGGGTTGACTTGGGTTTCAACTTGTCTCCGTCTAGTCTCGCCGCCATCGTCCGGAGGCCACCAAGGCTGGCACCCGCCCGCACCAGGAAAAAGGGACCAGGTAGCTAATTCAGTTGAACACAGCCGTCGCCGACAGTCAGCCCATATATAGTCCGAGTGTCAGGCCAGACACTTCGCCGTCCGCGCCCCTCTGGAACACCAAAGTCTCTCAGCCGATATCAGAGAACAAGCTTGAAAACGAAAGTGAAAGTGCGGGGTCCGTGGCAGATCAAGCCCAGCCAACCGCTGTTGTTCACTTCGTACCCGGGCACTTCACCAGCTTGAGATCGGGACCAAGGCAAGAGCAGGCCGCAAACTTCGGAGTGCAACCAGTCCGGGTCCCGGCGTCCGATCTGAATTTGGAAAACGGGTGGCACCTCAGCGCAAGTTCATCTGCAAAAGCCCGTCAAATAAACCAGGATTAAGTCAGGATAGACGTGGGAGGTTGCGGAGGCCCTCGAGAGCCGTAAGCCTACGCGGCCATCTTGGTTGTGCGCTAGGCTCCTCCGGTAAAGACGTTTTATTTAATAATGTGTCTATCACTCTGAATTCCTTCTCGAACTGTAATACTTGCAATGTTATTTATCTTATTTCTTGTCCATGCAACAAAATTTATATTGGACAGACAACGCAAAAGGTGAAATTACGTATTGGCCAACACAGAAGCAGAGTGCGTTGCAAAACCCCAAATGCCCCCCTTGTTGAACATTTTACCGAAATGGGGCACAAAGATGTTGACATTAAGTGGACAGTTCTGAAATGCATCAAACAGCCGCCAAGAGGTGGAGACATTGCCAAAATCTTGAATAAAGAAGAACTTAGAATGATCATCCGCACTGACAGCATCAGGAAAGGCCTGAATCGGAGTGAGGATTGGACTAACCTCCTCTGACATCATGTTCTCTCACCCTAATGTTACATCTTGCTTGTTTTCACAGCGACTGTCAAGGAACAGCTGGTTTCCTTGTTGCTTTCCTTATTGAATGTCACATGGTCATCTGGCTTCCCCTATGTATACATTGCGTGCACCTGTGTATCTCTCTCCCTGGGTCTACCTCCTCTTGACCATGACACTGAGCTACAATTTCCCACAACAGCTCTCTTTATAAGTAATTTTCCGATTGCTCGTGTTCCAAATACTTGCTGTATTTTATTTTATTCAACCTTTTACAACTGTGATGCAACTAGTTTCTTTTCAAAGTAATATATGAAGTTTTTGGTCTGTCTACAACTGTCTTAAAGAACTTCCGCTATCTTTTCTTTCTTTCTATTATTCTACTCCAAGATGGCGCCGCTTTTCACCCGCTCTAGTTCTAACACACCTTCCGGTATTTATTGTTTTCCGGCGCGCGCAACGCGATCACTCGGTTCACTGTAACCCGCAGGAGCAGGCTGGATCACGGTAAGCGTCTAATCTCACCACCTTCCCCTCCCTCTCGTGTCCGGGGCACCAGCTAGTTAGTCGTACTGGCATTAACCTCCCTTCATTCAGGTAATTATTATCCCAGTTTTGCCTACATACTCACAACACTCCCTTCCTAGTAATGCACCTTCTCCGTTTTTTTCAGTGGTCGCTCACCGACAGGAATCACTTCGCGTGACTTCGACCTGGTTTTATTACTAAATCTGCCCGGCTCAGACTCTCGAGCCTCCGCAGCTGCCCCCGTCATTGTACGGTTCCCGTTCTCCAACGAGTACAGGTCAGACCCTTCCCTCTGTGGATTCACCACCCACCAATTGACCTTTTTCACTTCCACATTCAGTTTAGTCCTTCAACACCCACTTGTCGTCCGGTCCACCATCAGTTTCTGATTTCGCATGCTCTCGTAGCACACGGCTCCCTTCCGCTTCCACCTCGTAATTTTCCACCACCATAGACCATACCTCGTTATTATACCACCCATTTAGACCCTTCCTTAAAGCCACTTGCGCTTATATGGCATGTCCACAATCGGACTCTTCACTACTTCTTACCGCTGGTTGCCTACACATTTGCGCATTTTCCATATGCATGGCCTTGATACCCCGAACCATTCTCTATTCACATTCGCGTTGTACCACCTCGCATATCACGTTCAACCCGTGTTCCGTATTATTTCACGCATGCCCACAAAGTCGCATGCACTTGTGGAAACATACTTGCTTTTTTGATTCCACCACTAGCGGCTAGCCAAATCTTCCTTATTATATATTTCCCTCTCTATTTTCTCTACATCTACTGCTTTTTGTTTCCCCACAGGCAATTTCGTTCACAATCAGGCATGTACACATCTAAGTCCTGATGATGATCCTGTTATTCTTGTAAAAGGATCGAAACGTCGTCGACACCTTTAAATAGCATGCACGTTATCCCATTGTGTTAAAAAAGTGCATTCGCTGTTTTGAAAAAGCTTTTCACACTGAATAATCTAAAAAAGCTCAATTTTTTGTCTTGCCTGAAATGCCTTGTTTGTTTTGTTAATGTCAATGTTTATTCTGGACACAGGACTGTGTCCCACACGTATTGTAAATTGTATATGTTTTTCAATTTGAATAATTAAATCGGTTGTCCGGCTGGACTTCCAGAATATAGTATCGATTCCGAACTATATTTATCTGTACATCATTCTATCCATTTGAGGATCATTGTTGCTTGTATTGTACGATTACCCAAGGTCCTCAATTACCTTTTTGGGTTCCCTTGTTCTATAAAAATGTATTGTAAACACGGCGCATCTATGGTGGCACAAGCATTTTTTAGGGTGGCGCAAGGAAAGTGGCGCATCTCTATAGATGCCTCACTTTCTTGTAAATCTGCCCCCAAGTGTCCCACTCTAGCAAAGAAAAAATAAGTTCATTCAGGGATTGCTCAAAAGTCTTTAGTGACAAGGAAGTTCAATCAGCTCCACATGCCTCATAGTGTTCTGTCATGCTGAATTACACCTTACCTGATATTTCACATTGTAAACCTGATTTTGTGGAACTAAACAGGGGTATGGAGTCAGCATCTGAAATGCCTAAGTTGCAGAAAAATTCAATGGATATGTTTTCTAGTACCCCTAGTTATACTACTTCTGTTCTGTCAAATATTTTGGTGTCTCGCGACTTGTTGCTGAATCCACCTATATATATATATATATATGTCATCAAACTATGTAAGTTTTACAAAATCATTACAAAGCCTTGAACATATTTTGTTATCTATTATGTCCTAGATAGTTTAATGATAATACTTAAAGAATTACCCCTAAAATCAGATGGGGATGGTAATTTGAACAGTGTAAAAGGTTGTGCACCTAGTTCTATAGAGTCTGGTGTTCAAGTGGGTCATCCTAGGCATAATATGCAAAGGAAGGATAGAAGACGTAACCTGCCAGTAGACTTAACTAATTTCAAAGATGTTTTTAAAGAAGATGATCCCTCTGTCCCCAGGGTTGTTAACAACAGGGCACAAATTTCTAGTCATGTTTTAGGGAAAAGTTCTTAAGTTTTTTCAAGTTTTTAAAAATGTAAAAGGGAAAAACCGGCTTCTAATGTGCAGGAAGCTGTTCTTAAGCCTAGAAAAAGAAAGGAAAGAAGAAATGTAAAAAGGAAATTATGGAGGATAAATAAGAGAGGTATAAGAAACAATTTAGGGGCAGATTTACAAGAAAGTGATGCATCTGTAGTGATGCTTCACTTTCCCTGCACCACCCTGAGAAACCCTTGCGCCACCATGGATGTCCCCTATTTACAATATGGCGCAAGGATTGGCAGATGTGTCAGAAAGTCACTCATTGCTGGAGTCATGTTGCAAGTATGATGCAATAGAAGCAATGCATGGGGAGGCCTATCCTCATTGTGCTGCATCACTCCTTATTCCTGCTTCATGCAGGCATAAGATTTTGATGCAGTGGCATCCTAGAAGTAAAGTAAGTACAGTGGACAACCCAATATACCCTTGAGGGCTCAGGCAAATATGAATGAACAGGTAGAAGGGTGCCTCCAAGGGATTTATTTGACGATTAGTTTGTATAGTTTCAATTATTATTTGAAGGTAGGTTAGTTATATACCTACAATTGTATTAATTATCACTTTTTATATTCTTAAATCAACTTAGTTTATCAGAGTCAAAGTTAAATCAAGTGCGAATGAATCATCACATATTGAACTCAATGCAATAATCAGAAGGAGGAGATAAAGTCGGGTGTATATATAAAAATTGAATTTATATTCAAAGTTCAAAAGGGTACTTCAAATGACAACAATTAGTAATACAGTGAAAGGATATGTTTCAATTATTGATGCCTTCACTTTCAAATTGATCAAACACTTTTTCACAATGGTATAACTTTCTCTGGAAAACAGTGTGAGAGTCAACGTTTCGGTCTTTAGATTTTCTTTAACAAGACCATCTTCAGGACAATTTTATTTACAAGGTTGACCCCTAAAAATAGAAAAAATTATCTTAATGAATACAAAAATCCACACCCTAAATAGTAATACTTTTCCTCCAAAAAGTATATATCATTTTGCTATTTATATTTCTCATAATCAATCTCGAAAATTACTCTGGATTATTAAACATTTTCATTGAAAAGAACATTTTCTACAGAAACAAACTGAGATTCATCATCTAAAAAAGCCATACAATATAATAAAAGACATCCACATAATGTTCTTTAGCCATTAAGCTCATTTGTCAATTGTACCTTTTCCTATAATTGCTGTCACACATTTAATGTATGTTTATCTTTATTAGCACTAATGATCGCTTAGGTTATTTCTTTTTATCCTGAGGTAATCATAAGGACAGAATTTCTTAGAGGTTAACAATAAAAGCTTTCAATATATTTCGGACATCGGGACATATATACTTTAATGTCTTGATTCTATCCCAATCTAATGAGTCAGATTTTTTCGTTCGTACAAAAATATTGTAATATTTGTCTGAAATAAGAACATAGAAACACAATCGTGTCATTGTGTGCAAAAACCAGAAGGACTAGTCAACTTTGATCGTTCGCAACTCCATTGATAGAGAGGAGAATAATCCCTTATTTGATCAAATCTTTACACAAACTGATGCGAGTTGTAAGGAAACAACTTGATATATGTTTACACTTCTTCTTATGTTGTGAACCTCAGTGATATGGTCACACAATTTAAATTCTAAAAAGGATATAAGTCTTGTCCTTTTAATCCATCATATAGACGAACTTCTTGAGATATTGAAAGACTCAAGTGTTTGTCATACATCGTTTCATTCAATAAAAACATACCTCAAAATACTGTTGGTTCTTTTATCGAAGGTAGATATCAAGGGGCGTGAAGTCGCAAATGCGTGACTGCCCCGATATATCGCAGTTAATAAGGTTCAAGCGATTATATAGATGCCCACGT
The DNA here is from genome assembly GCF_964204655.1 of Triturus cristatus. Taxonomy (NCBI): domain Eukaryota; kingdom Metazoa; phylum Chordata; class Amphibia; order Caudata; family Salamandridae; genus Triturus; species Triturus cristatus. The sequence goes on from NC_140585.1 coordinate 166,416,488, forward strand.
TTCAATCTAAAGGTTGTGAAGGTACCAACGAATTAATCTAAAACGAAGGTACGTTACAAGCGGTTATGAAGTGGAGTCTATGACTTCTCTCTAACTTCTCACCTTACACTAAATTTTATGTATCCTTCATTTTAGATTAATTCGTTGGTACCTTCACAACCTTTTGAATCTCAAACGGTGCTGGTAAATAAACGCGAAAGTTGGCTCGCAACACTGACGTGCATGCGTGATCTAAAAAACAGCCTTCAGGTATGCCCCAAGTGGTTCACTGGTTAAGTTTAAGACGTTTTTACTCCTAACCCGACACCTAATTCGATACATTTCTTGATTTTAGATTGAAACGTGGGCATCTATATAATCGCTTGAACCTTATTGCAAACCTGTGTGCATTTTATCCTATATATCCTAGATAGGGTAGATCAGAGGTTAAAACCTTTCACTGCTGGCTATAGCTGAAAATGATCGCCATGATAACTCTATATTAACAATACATAGCGCCATGGCGATAATATTTCAGCAATAGCGGTGTTTACAATGGAACATCGCTGGTTTTCCAGCGATGTTCCATGGAAAACAGCGATAACATTGCTGATACGACCCTGTGGTCGTATCAGCATAATTCACCTCCCATTATTAGTATGCCTTAGTCTGGAATTTAACAGACGTTAAATTCCAGTGTTAAGGCCGAGGTAGTGCGATTTTTTTTATCGCTGCACCTCCTTGTTAATATCGCGAAGCTGCCGTCGCGATATTTTCATGTGTTGTTTTCACAGCCACGCTTTCTTTGCATCTCATTAGCGATGCGAGGCGAGGCTTTGAAAAAACGGGCTCTACATCAAAGAAACACACGCTAGCGTGTCCTTGATGATATTGCGATATAATTATCGCCGCTTATCGCCCGAACACCGACGCTAAAGTAGCGATAATTATATCGCCAGCCCTTGCTAATATGCCCCTAAAAGCGTATGAGTCACATGTCATCCATACTGGTAGGCAGTATAGTTTAAGAGTGCTTGGTGTGGAGAAGCACAGACTCAGAGTGGAAAAAGAAACAGCATAGTTGGGAGTTTTCATTAATAATAAGAATCGATTTCTAGCCAAATTAACCCTTTTTGCAACATTAATCAATGTTCTAATAATGTATACTTTGCAGTGTGTATGCAGTTCTAGGATGAAAGTTAATAGCTCACTATTCTATATTAGGAATTTGTTGTAAATTTCAAATAACAAAAAAGATGTCTCTTTTGAAAGCAGTAACCTGCTGATCTGTGTACATCATGCGCACTCTGTAATCTACTTGGTACACGTTCTTTGCAGCAGGCATATTAACCCTCTGCAATAACTTCACCGAAGTCAAAACCTCAACTATACAAAATGTTCATCTCTCTCCAGGAAGATAATTAATCACACAAGTTATCTTGACATTTATATGAGGCCTGGTAATTGCCGGGGGAAGAATCGCTGCAGCAGGTGCTTCAAAAGTATAATAAACTTTCAAACACGGCGCCCCCAGGAAGCCAGCACCTGGTGTGGTGGCACCGGTCGCACCGCCCTAAAGCCCGCCCTGATTGCAGTGGTGGAGAATGTGGCTAGATTGAACGGTCGCCACTTTCCTGATCACATTTCTCCTACGGTAAAAAAAAGTTTTCATAATAAGAGATGTAAAGTTTGTTTCCGAAGAGGTGTGCATAAGGAGATTTGTATGCGCTGCCCTGAATGTCCTTCGAATCTGGGGCTGTGTGTGCTCACATCATGTTTTAAATTTTAGCACATGCAACAAAGTTTTTGGGTGCAACCGTGAGCGTAAAAGTAAACTGACTGGTCTATATCATTTGATATTTTTTGTCCAGATTTCACAGTTGGCATTAGAGTGATGTATTTAGTTAGAGTTGTTTTGTTTGTAGATATGGCTTTGTATCTACTTCCACTTGGTTTGGGTTTTCGTGTTAAAAAACTTGTGATGGGGTGTGCATGGACTGGTTCATGGCTGGCAGTATACGTAGACTGGTGCTTGGCTTTTGGTGTGTGTGGACTGACTCTTGGCTTGTGATGTGTGAGTAGTGAAAAGCACACATAGAAATGGCAAATTGCCATGAATGATTGTTTATGTGCAGGTAGGTTCCTTCCTGCACATAAGCAATCATTAAAACAATGACGTCTTGCAACTTCTATCTGTGCTGCACAATACAGAACACATAGAAGTTTCAAATCACCATTGATTTGACTGATTGATTAATGTGCAGGTAGGGAAATCTAACTGCACATGAACAACCATTCCCCCCAATGTAGGCACCCTTCCACCATCATGCAAGGGTGCCGGCATTGAAACTAGGTAGCTTATCCCTTCGATGCTCATGACGGAGCGGTTCCGTCATGAGCATCGGCTGAGCTGTGTTCATGACGGAACCGCTCCGTCATGAGCACAACCCCTGGGGGAAGCGCTGGCGCTCCCCCCCGGGGCATCGATCATGCCCCCACAGAGGGGGATGGCAGCGGAACCCCCGAGCCCCCCCCCACGCTTCCTGATGACGTCAGCGCGCACAGCGCGCGCCGGCGTCATCAGGAAGCGTTGGACGCGCTGGAATTCATTTCTTCCAGCGCGTACCAACGGGGAGGGTGAGTGTTTTCTTCCGGGTTTGCGGGGGGGCCGAATTCCAGTGCCTTGAGGCATCGGGGGAGAGGAAAGAGTATTTCCTCTCCCCTGATGTCTCAATGCTGGGCATTCCTGTCCCACGATCGCGCACAGCGTCGCGATCGTGGAGCAGGGATGCCCCACTAGACGCCAGGGATTTGTATTTCGGCATTTGGGAAGCGACCCCTTAGGCAAGGGTCGCTTCCCTGGGGGATTTTTTTTGCTCAGACTTTTCTGCCCCCCCCGGGGGCAGATCGGTCCACTTTCGGTCCATTCTGCCCCCAGGGGGGGCAGAAAAGCCCACTAGCCACCAGGGATTTAGTTATTGTTGTATGGGAAGCGACCCCTTGGGCAAGGGTTGCTTCCCTGGGGGATATTTTTTGCTCAGACTTTTCTGCCCCCCCTGCGGGCAGATCGGTCCACTTTCGGTCCGTTTCTGCCCCCAGGGGGGGCAGAAAAGCCCACTAGCCACCAGGGATTTATTTATTGTTGTATGGGAAGCGACCCCTTGGGCAAGGGTCGCTTCCCTGGGGGATATTTTTTGCTCAGACTTTTCTGCCCCCCCTGGGGGCAGATTGGTCCACTTTCGGTCCGTTTCTGGCCCGGGGGGGAGGACAGAAATGCCCACTAGACACCAGGGAAGTAGTGTAAATAAAAATGGAAGTGACCCCTTTTGCAAGTGTGACTTCCAGGGGGCAATTTTTATAATATGTAATTGGCCCACCCGCCCCGGGACAGAGTAGCCTTTTTTTTCCTGCTGTTTTCTGCCCCACCTGGCACATAACCCGATTGACCATTTGGGTAGTTACATAGCATGTTGTAATGTTTATTGTTATATTTTTTGTGAATTGCAATAGAAATGTGTTTTTTTTACTTTTTTGTTCTAGGTGAAGGCTTTTGCTCTTTTCAGTTTGCCGTGTTGTTACTGGTGGTTCTGCTGTTTGTGTAGTTTGGTAAGAGACTCTTTTTTGTACAATGTAAATGTGTTTGATTTCTCTGCATGAATTTTTTTTGCAAATGGTGTGATAATAGCAGTATGTTTGTTTTTTGAGTGTCAAAAACTTTTTGCATTGGTGCTCGATGTGTATTTTGTTGTCTTGTGAGTAATTTGTTTTTTTTTCTTCTCTCTAGTTTGATATCGTTGGTTTTTGCTGTGTCACTGCAGAGTTGGTTTCTGGTGAGTGCAGCTGTCTCTTGTAATTGGATTGTATAGTTTTTGAGTACATTGATCTTTGTGATAAAGGTACACATTTCTTTACTTACTTGGTTTGCACATTGTTGGTTGTTGTTGACTTGTTTGTGCAGTCTTCTATCTTAGTAAGTATAATGGCTAGCCGCATGATTACTGCTCAGCAGGTTGTTGGTTTGCTGTTTGAGTCTTCCTCTGACCATGGTTCAGAGACTGACTCTGCATCTGAGGGAGAGGAGGCAGGGGACGATTCTGGCAGTGAGTTGTCTCTCCGTATGGAGTCATCGGATGATGAAGATACTCTTAGTGCGGATGAAGTGCCTGTGTTAGAGGAGGAGACTGATGTGCCGATAGTGCGGCAAGAGGCATCTGGGCTGCAGCCTGGGACTGCAAGGCTTCCCGTTGGTGTAGTGCGGCAAGAGGCTTCTGGGCTGCAGTCTGCGGCTGCAAGGCTTCCCGTTGGTGTAGTGCGGCAAGAGGCATTTGGGCTGCAGGCTGGGGCTGCAAGGCTTCCCGTTGAAAGTGATGACCTCTGGGTTGCCCCTGGCATGGTGCAGCCGGCATTGCCAGAGTTTACTGGTGTTCCAGGGTCTAGAGTGAATACTGAAAACTTTTTGCCGGTAAATTTTTTTCAGTTGTTTATGGACGATGTGTTTTTGGCAGAGATTGTTGAGCAGACTAATTTGTATGCCGAACAGTTTTTGAGGGACAACAGTGCCAGTCTTAAGCCACACTCTAGAGCTACCCGGTGGACTCCCACAAATGTTGAAGAGATGAAGAAGTTCTTGGGTTTAACTTTTTTGATGGGCTTGCTAAGGAAAACCGTAAAGGTTTCCCGAAAGAACTTGTTTGTCAAAAGCTTGTGTGGGGACAGTGCAGTGCGTTGCCAGGAGCTTCTTGCTGTGAAGTTTACAGACAGGAGAGATGTCTACATGCTGACTACCATCCATGATGAAAGCACTGCACCTGTGACTGTTTGGGGTCAGGTCGCTGAAGCGCGCAAACCTGTGTGCATTTTAGACTATAATAGGCACATGGGTGGTGTTGACAGAGTAGATCAGAGGTTGGAACCTTACACTGCTCTTCGTAAAGCTTACATTTGGTACAAGAAGTTGGCTATCCATCTTTTCCACTTGGCAATGTTTAATGCTTTTGTTGTGTTCCAGGATTCTTGCCCTGAGTCAAAGATGACTTTTGCTAAGTGTCAGGAGTGTGTAATAGGCAGCCTTGTTGTAGTGGAACAGGCAAGTGTTCCTAGAGTTGGAGTGGTGGAGGATGTTGCTAGATTGAAAGAACGCCACTTTCCAGATCACATTCCTCCCACACCCGCAAAAGATTTTCCCAGTAGGAGATGTAGAGTCTGTTGGCGAAGAGGTTTGCGGAAGGAGAGTCATATGTACTGCCCCGACTGTCCCTCTCATCCTGCACTGTGTCTCCCTGCTTGTTTCAGAGCGTACCACACGCGAAAGAATTTTTGGGAGCATTCATGAGTGGTAAAGTGAACTGCCTGGTCTGTATTCTTTGGAAAATTTGATTCTGTTTCAAGGTTGGTGTTAGTGCAATGTATTTAGTTGCTGATTTTCTGTTAGAAGATTTGTATCTATTTGCAATTTGTTTGTGTTTTTATTTTTTTCTAAAAAAAATCCTAAATGTGATGGCGGTGTGTGTAGGTTTGCGCTTGGCTGTTGGTGTGTTTGGACTGGCACTTGGTTGGTGGTGTGCGTGGAATGGTGCTTGGCTGGCGGTGTGCGTGGACTGGCGGTATGCATGGACTGGCGGTGTGCGTGGACTGGTGCATGGCTGGTGGTGTGCGTGGACTGGAGCTTGGTTGGCGGTGTGCGTGGAATGGTGCTTGGCTGGCGGTGTGCGTGGACTGGTACTTGGCTGGCGGTGTGCGTGGACTGGTGGTTTGTGCGAACTGGTGTTTGGCTGGTGGTGTCCGTGGACTGGATGCTTGGCTGGTGGTGTGCGTGGACTGGAGCTTGGCTGGCGGTGTGCATGGAATGGTGCTTGGCTGGCGGTGTGTGTGGACTGGTACTTGGCTGGCGGTGTGCGTGGACTGGTGGTGTGTGCGGACTGGTGCTTGGCTGGTTGTGTCCGTGGACTGGAGCTTGGATGGCGGTGTAGGTGGATTGGCGATTGGCTGCCGGTGTGCCTGGACTGGCGATTGGCTGCCGGTGTGCCTGGACTGGCGATTGGCTGGCGGTGTGCCTGGACTGGCGCTTGGCTAGCGGTGTGCATGGACTGGCGCTTGACTAGCGGTGTGTGTGGACTGGTGCTCGGCTGGCTGTGTGTGAGTAGTGACTTTCTGCTGGTCACTACACACACTGCTAGCTGAGTGCCACTCCACGCAATCCATCAGCCTGTGTAGTTACTGTGTCTGGATTGTGGGCGTGTGAAAGTGATGGGCCCTTGAATGGCGCTGTGTGCTGGTGTGAGTTTTGTTATGTGATGGGCCCGCGGCTGGCGGTGTGAATGGTTTTGTATGACACGTATGAAAGGTGTATGAATGGCCTGTAAAGAGGTCGGTGCCTTGTCGTGGCTTTACAGCTCACGAGCTGTGAGTCAATGGTTCAGTTTCTCGCCCTTTCAATTATTGCCAGTGCATTTCATTTCTGTGAAATCACTTGCTAATACAATTGTATCTACTGAACCATCACTCACCCTCGTGCCAAATCCAACCAGTATGTGTGTGTGCTTGCGGATTAGATGGCTGTGCAGTAATATTTGTCTTTCTGAAGCAGGGTGTACCTTGTCCCTTTTTGGTGAATTATGAAATGTGTTGCTTTTGTGCCTGGTGGTGCGAATGGTCTTGTTTGTATCACGTATGAAAGGTGTGTGAATGGCCTGTAAAGTGGTTGGTGCCTTGACGTGGCTTTCCAGCTCACGAGCTGCGAGTCATTGGTTTGGTTTTTTGTGAATTTAATTGACAGTGCATTTCATTTTTGTGAAATCTCTTGTTAATAAAATTTAATACACTGAACCATGACTCGCCCTCGTGCCAAATCCAACCAGTATGTGTGTGTGTTTGAGGAATAGATGGTTGTGCAGAAATTTTTGTCTTTAGTTTCTCTGCCAAGGTACACTTTCCATGCAAGAATAACCCACCAACTGTAGATATTGTCGAAAACCCATGGGAGTTCATGGTGATGTCTCTCTTGTGAATTGAAAAAGATTTTTTATCCCCAATGTCCTGTAAACCTCAAAATGTGTGCCACATTTTCTTTGCAATATTATTCCAAAATTCTCACGCTGTAGTAACAATAGTTAATCTGGTTTTGCAAGGGGGGTCCCTTTGGTTTTTGGCCCGGTGCTCGGCGGCCATCTAGGGAAACCTACCAAACCCACACATTTATGAAAACTAGACACCCGGAGGCTTCCAGGGAGGTATGGCTTGCGTGGATCCCCCAACGTTTCCTTACCCAGAATCCCCTGCAAACCTCAATTTTTGCTGCAAAAATTACTTTTTTCACACATTTTGGGGTGGGAAAGCTGTGGCATCACCGGGCTCACACAAATTTACCACCACCCAGCGTTCCCCCAGGTCTCCCGGTAAAAATGGTGCCTCACTTGTGTGGGAGGCTCAAGTACACGCAGCAGGCAAGGGCCCAAAACGTAGTGAGGCGACATCAAAATGGCCTATCGCAAAACCACCTGGTTTTGCAAGGGGGGTCACTTTGGTTTTTGACCCGGTGCTCGGCGGCCATCTAGGGAAACCTACCAAACCCACGCCTTTCTGAAAACTAGACACCCGGCGGCTTCCAGGGAGGTATGGCTTGCGGGGAACCCCCAACGTTTCCTTACCCAGAATCCCCTGCAAACCTCAATTTTTATTGAAAAAATCACTTTTTTCACACATTTTGGGGTGGGAAAGTTGTGGCATCAACGGGCTCACACAAATTTACCACCACCCAGCGTTCCCCCAGGTCTCCCGGTAAAAATGGTGCCTCACTTGAGTGGGAGGCCCAAGTACCCGCGGCAGGCAAGGGCCCAAAACGTAGTGAGGCGACATCAAAATGGCCTATCGCAAAACCACCTGGTTTTGCAAGGGGGGTCACTTTGGTTTTTGACCCGGTGCTCGGCGGCCATCTAGGGAAACCTACCAAACCCACGCATTTCTGAAAACTAGACACCCGGCGGCTTCCAGGGAGGTATGGCTTGCGTGGATCCCCCAAAGTTTCCTTACCCAGAATCCCATGCAAACCTCAATTTTTGCTGAAAAAATCACTTTTTTCACACATTTTGGGGTGGGAAAGTTGTGGCATCACCGGACTCACACAAATTTACCACCACCCAGCGTCCCCCCAGGTCTCCCGGTAAAAATGGTGCCTCACTTGTGTGGGAGGGCCAAGTACCCGCGGCAGGCAAGGGCCCAAAACGTAGTGAGGCGACATCAAAATGGCCTATCGCAAAACCACTTGGTTTTGCAAGGGGGGTCACTTTGGTTTTTGACCCGGTGCTCGGCGGCCATCTAAGGAAACCTACCAAACCCATGCATTTCTGAAAACTAGACACCCGGCGGCTTCCAGGGAGGTATGGCTTGTGTGCATCTCCCAACGTTTCCTTACCCAGAATCCCCTGCAAACCTCTATTTTTTCTGAAAAAATCACTTTTTTCACACATTTTGGGGTGGGAAAGTTGTGGCATCAATGGGCTCACACAAATTTACCACCACCCAGCATTCCCCCAGGTCTCCCGGTAAAAATGGTGCCTCACTTGTGTGGGAGGCCCAAGTACCCGCGGCAGGCAAGGGCCCCAAACGTAGTGAGGCGACATTTGGGATAGGCAATGTTGATGTCACCTCACTACGTTTTGGGCCCTAGACTGCCGCGGGTACTTGGGCCTCCCACACAAGTGAGGCACCATTTTTACCGGGAGACCTGGGGGAACGCTGGGTGGTGGTAAATTTGTGTGAGCTCGGTGATGCCACAACTTTCCCACCCCAAAATGTGTGAAAAAGTGAATTTTTCAGCAAAAATTGAGGTTTGCAGGGGATTCTGGGCAAGGAAACTTTGGGGGATCCACGCAAGCCATAGCTCCCTAGAAGCCGCCGGGTGTCTAGTTTTCAGAAATGCATGGGTTTGGTAGGTTTCCCTAGATGGCCGCCGAGCACCGGGTCAAAAACTAAAGTGACCCCCCTTGCAAAACCAGGTGGTTTTGCGATTGGCCATTTTGATGTCGCCTCACTACGTTTTGGGCCCTTGCCTGCCGCGGGTACTTGGCCCTCCCACACAAGTGAGGCACCATTTTTACCGGGAGACTTGGGGAATCTTGGGTGGTGTTAAATTTGTGTGAGCCCGGTGATGCCACAACTTTCCCACCCCAAAATGTGTGAAAAAAGTGATTTTTTCAGCAAAAATTGAGGTTTGCAGGGGATTCTGTGTAAGGAAACGTTGGGGGATCCACACAAGCCATACCTCCCTGGAAGCCGCCGGGTGTCTAGTTTTCAGAAATGCATGGGTTTGGTAGGTTTCCCTAGATGGCCGCCGAGCACCGGGTCAAAAACCAAAGTGACCCCCCTTGCAAAACCAGGTGGTTTTGCGATAGGCCATTTTGATGTCGCCTCACTACGTTTTGGGCCCTTGCCTGCCGCGGGTACTTGGGCCTCCCACACAAGTGAGGCACCATTTTTACCGGGAGACCTAGGGGAACGCTGGGTGGTGGTAAATTTGTGTGAGCCCGGTGATGCCACAACTTTCCCACCGCAAAATGTGTGAAAAAAGTGATTTTTTCAGCAAATATTGAGGTTTGCAGGGGATTCTGGGTAAGGAAACGTTGGGGGATCCACGCAAGCCATACCTCCCTGGAAGCCGCTGGGTGTCTAGTTTTCAGAAATGCATGGATTTGGTAGGTTTCCCTAGATGGCCGCCGTGCACCGGGTCAAAAACCAAAGTAACCCCCTTGCAAAACCAGGTGGTTTTGCGATAGGCCATTTTGATGTCGCCTCACTACGTTTTGGGCCCTTGCCTGCCGCGGGTACTTTGGCCTCCCACACAAGTGAGGCACCATTTTTACCGGGAGACCTGGGGGAATGCTGGGTGGTGGTAAATTTGTGTGAGCCCGGTGATGCCACAACTTTCCCACCCCAAAATGTGTGAACAAAGTGATTTTTTCAGCAAAAATTGAGGTTTGCAGGGGATTCTGGGTAAGGAAACGTTGGGGGATCCACGCAAGCCATACCTCCCTGGAAGCCGCCGGGTGTCTAGTTTTCAGAAATGTGTGGGTTTGGTAGGTTTCCCTAGATGGTCGCCGAGCACCGGGTCAAAAACCAAAGTGACCTCCCTTGCAAAACCAGGTGGTTTTGCGATAGGCCATTTTGATGTCGCCTCACTACGTTTTGGGCCCTAGCCTGCCGCGGGTACTTGGGCCTCCCACACAAGTGAGGCACCATTTTTACCGGGAGACCTGTGGGAACCCTGGGTGGTGGTAAATTTGTGTGAGCCCGGTGATGCCACAACTGTCCCACCCCAAAATGTGTGAAAAAAGTGATTTTTTCAGCAAAAATTGAGGTTTGCAGGGGATTCTGGGTAAGGAAACGTTGGGGGATCCACGCAAGCCATACCTCCCTGGAAGCCGCCGGGTGTCTAGTTTTCAGAAATGCGTGGGTTTGGTAGGTTTCCCTAGATGGCCGCCGAGCACCGGGTCAAAAACCAAAGTGACCCCCCTTGCAAAACCAGGTGGTTTTGCGATAGGCCATTTTGATGTCGCCTCACTACGTTTTGGGCCCTTGCCTGCCGCGGGTACTTGGCCCTCCCACACAAGTGAGGCGCCATTTTTACCGGGAGACTTGGGGAATGCTGGGTGGTGTTAAATTTGTGTGAGCCCGGTGATGCCACAACTTTCCCACCCCAAAATGTGTGAAAAAAGTGATTTTTTCAACAAAAATTGAGGTTTGCAGGGGATTCTGTGTAAGGAAACGTTGGGGGATCCACACAAGCCATACCTCCCTGGAAGCCGCCGGGTGTCTAGTTTTCAGAAATGCATGGGTTTGGTAGGTTTCCCTAGATGGCCGCCGAGCACCGGGTCAAAAACCAAAGTGACCCCCCTTGCAAAACCAGGTGGTTTTGCGATAGGCCATTTTGATGTCGCCTCACTACGTTTTGGGCCCTTGCCTGCCGCGGGTACTTGGGCCTCCCACACAAGTGAGGCACCATTTTTACCGGGAGACCTGGGGGAACGCTGGGTGGTGGTAAATTTGTGTGAGCCCGGTGATGCCACAACTTTCCCACCCCAAAATGTGTGAACAAAGTGATTTTTTCAGCAAAAATTGAGGTTTGCAGGGGAATCTGGGTAAGGAAACGTTGGGGGATCCACGCAAGCCATACCTCTCTGGAAGCCGCCGGGTGTCTAGTTTTCAGAAATGTGTGGGTTTGGTAGGTTTCCCTAGATGGTCGCCGAGCACCGGGTCAAAAACCAAAGTGACCCCCCTTGCAAAACCAGGTGGTTTTGCGATAGGCCATTTTGATGTCGCCTCACTACGTTTTGGGCCCTAGCCTGCCGCGGGTACTTGGGCCTCCCACACAAGTGAGGCACCATTTTTACCGGGAGACCTGGGGGAACGCTGGGTGGTGGTTAATTTGTGTGAGCCCGGTGATGCCACAACTTTCCCACCCCAAAATGTGTGAAAAAAGTGATTTTTTCAGCACAAATTGAGGTTTGCAGGGGATTCTGTGTAAGGAAACGTTGGGGGATCCACACAAGCCATACCTCCCTGGAAGCCGCCGGGTGTCTAGTTTTCAGAAATGCATGGGTTTGGTAGGTTTCCCTAGATGGCCGCCGAGCACCGGGTCAAAAACCAAAGTGACCCCCCTTGCAAAACCAGGTGGTTTTGCGATAGGCCATTTTGATGTCGCCTCACTACGTTTTGGGCCCTTGCCTGCCGCGGGTACTTGGGCCTCCCACACAAGTGAGGCACCATTTTTACCGGGAGACCTGGGGGAACGCTGGGTGGTGGTAAATTTGTGTGAGCCCGGTGATGCCACAACTTTCCCACCCCAAAATGTGTGAACAAAGTGATTTTTTCAGCAAAAATTGAGGTTTGCAGGGGAATCTGGGTAAGGAAACGTTGGGGGATCCACGCAAGCCATACCTCCCTGGAAGCCGCCGGGTGTCTAGTTTTCAGAAATGTGTGGGTTTGGTAGGTTTCCCTAGATGGTCGCCGAGCACCGGGTCAAAAACCAAAGTGACCCCCCTTGCAAAACCAGGTGGTTTTGCGATAGGCCATTTTGATGTCGCCTCACTACGTTTTGGGCCCTAGCCTGCCGCGGGTACTTGGGCCTCCCACACAAGTGAGGCACCATTTTTACCGGGAGACCTGGGGGAACGCTGGGTGGTGGTTAATTTGTGTGAGCCCGGTGATGCCACAACTTTCCCACCCCAAAATGTGTGAAAAAAGTGATTTTTTCAGCAAAAATTGAGGTTTGCAGGGGATTCTGGGTAAGGAAACGTTGGGGGATCCACGCAAGCCATACCTCCCTGGAAGCCGCCGGGTGTCTAGTTTTCAGAAATGCATGGGTTTGGTAGGTTTCCCTAGATGGCCGCCGAGCACCGGGTCAAAAACCAAAGTGACCCCCCTTGCAAAACCAGGTGGTTTTGCGATTGGCCATTTTGATGTCGCCTCACTACGTTTTGGGCCCTTGCCTGCCGCGGGTACTTGGCCCTCCCACACAAGTGAGGCACCATTTTTACAGGGAGACCTGGGGGAACGCTGGGTGGTGTTAAATTTGTGTGAACCCGGTGATGCCACAACTTTCCCACCCCAAAATGTGTGAAAAAAGTGATTTTTTCAGCAAAAATTGAGGTTTGCAGGGGATTCTGTGTAAGGAAACGTTGGGGGATCCACGCAAGCCATACCTCCCTGGAAGCCGCCGGGTGTCTAGTTTTCAGAAATGCATGGGTTTGGTGGGTTTCCCTAGATGGCCGCCGAGCACCGGGTCAAAAACCAAAGTGACCCCCCTTGCAAAACCAGGTGGTTTTGCGATAGGCCATTTTGATGTCGCCTCACTACGTTTTGGGCCCTTGCCTGCCGCGGGTACTTGGGCCTCCCACACAAGTGAGGCACCATTTTTACCGGGAGACCTGGGGGAACGCTGGGTGGTGGTAAATTTGTGTGAGCCCGGTGATGCCACAACTTCCCCACCCCAAAATGTGTGAAAAAAGTGATTTTTTCAGCAAATATTGAGGTTTGCAGGGGATTCTGGGTAAGGAAACGTTGGGGGATCCACACAAGCCATACCTCCCTGGAAGCCGCCGGGTGTCTAGTTTTCAGAAATGCGTGGATTTGGTAGGTTTCCCCAGATGGCCGCCGAGCACCGGGTCAAAAACCAAAGTGACCCCCCTTGCAAAACCAGGTGGTTTTGCGATAGGCCATTTTGATGTCGCCTCACTACGTTTTGGGCCCTTGCCTGCCGCGGGTACTTTGGCCTCCCACACAAGTGAGGCACCATTTTTACCAGGAGACCTGGGGGAACGCTGGGTGGTGGTAAATTTGTGTGAGCCCGGTGATGCCACAACTTTTCCACCCCAAAATGTGTGAAAAAAGTGATTTTTTCAGCAAAAATTGAGGTTTGCAGGGGATTCTGGGTAAGGAAACGTTGGGGGATCCACGCAAGCCATACCTCCCTGGAAGCTGCCGGGTGTCTAGTTTTCAGAAATGCATGGGTTTGGTAGGTTTCCCTAGATGGCCACCGAGCACCGGGTCAAAAACCAAAGTGACCCCCTTTGCAAAACAACGTGGTTTTGCGATAGGCCATTTTGATGTCGCCTCACTACGTTTTGGGCCCTTGCCTGCCGCGGGTACTTGGCCCTCCCACACAAGTGAGGCACCATTTTTACCGGGAGACCTGGGGGAATGCTGGGTGGTGGTAAATTTGTGTGAGCCCGGTGATGCCACAACTTTTCCACCCCAAAATGTGTGAAAAAATGATTTTTTCTGCAAAAATTGAGGTTTGCAGGGGATTCTGGGTAAGGAAACGTTGGGGGATCCACGAAGCCATACCTCCCTGGAAGCCGCCAGGTGTCTAGTTTTCAGAAATGCTTGGGTTTGGTAGGTTTTCCTACATGGCCGATCAGCACCGGGTCAAAATCCAAAGTGACCCCCCTTGCAAAACCAGGTGGTTTTGCGATAGGCCATTTTGATGTCGCCTCACTTCGTTTTGGGCCCTTGCCTGCCGCGGGTACTTGGGCCTCCCACACAAGTGAGGCACCATTTTTACCGAGAGACCTGGGGGAACGCTGGGTGGTGGTAAATTTGTGTGAGCCTCGTGATGCCACAACTTTCCCACCCCAAAATGTGTGAAAAAAGTGATTTTTTCAATAAAAATTGAGGTTTGCAGGGGTTCTGGGTAAGGAAACGTTGGGGGATCAACGCAAGCCATACCTCCCTGGAAGCCGCCGGGTGTCTAATTTTCAGAAATGTGTGGGTTTGGTAGGTTTCCCTATGTGCTGGCAGAACTAGGGTTCAAAAACTACAGCTAGTCACTTTGCCAAAAAAGGGTCATTTTTCACTGCAAAATTGAGGTGTGACCACGTTGCGTTTTGCGCCGTTTCCTGTCGCGGGCACTAGGCCGACCCGCACAAGTGAGGTACCATTTTTCCCGTAGGACTTTGGGGAATGCGGGGTGGGTGGAAATTTGTGGATCTACGTAGACTCCAGAACTTTCCATCCCAGAAATGTGGGGAAAATGTGTTTTTTTTGTCATTTTTTTACGTTTGCAAGGGATTCTGGGTAACAGACCATGGTGGGAGGCAGTCAAGTCACCCCATCCTGGATTCCCCTGGGTGTCTAGTTTTAAAAAATGTATAGGTTTGCTAGGTTTCCCTAGGTGCCGGCAGGGCTAGGGTTCAAAAACTACAGCTAGTCACTTTGCCAAAAAAGGGTCATTTTTCACTGCAAAATTGAGGTGTGACCACGTTGCGTTTTGCGCCGTTTCCTGTCGCGGGCACGAGGCCGACCTGCACAAGTGAGGTACCATTTTTCTCGTAGGACTTTGGGGAATGCGGGGTGGGTGGAAATTTGTGGATCCACGCAGATTCCAGAACTTTACATCCCAGAAATGTGGGGAAAATGTGTTTATTTTGTCATTTTTTTACGTTTGCAAGGGATTCTGGGTAACAGACCATGGTGGGAGGCAGTCAAGTCACCCCATCCTGTATTCCCCTGGGTGTCTAGTTTTCAAAAATGTATAGGTTTGCTAGGTTTCCCTAGGTGCCGGCAGGGCTAGGGTTCAAATACTACAGCTAGTCACTTTGCCAAAAATGGGTCATTTTTCACTGCAAAATTGAGGTGTGACCACGTTGTGTTTTGCGCCGTTTCCTGTCGCGGGCACTAGGCTGACCCGCACAAGTGAGGTACCATTTTTCTCGTAGGACTTTGGGGAACGCGGGGTGGGAGGAAATTTGTGGATCCACGCAGATTCCAGAACTTTCCATCCCAGAAATGTGGGGAAAATGTGTTTTCTTTTTGTCATTTTTTTACCTTTGCAAGGGATTCTGGGTAACAGACCATGGTGGGAGGCAGTCAAGTCACCCCATCCTGGATTCCCCTGAGTGTCTAGTTTTGAAAAATGTATAGGTTTGCTAGGTTTCCCTAGGTGCCGGCAGGGCTAGGGTTCAAAAACTACAGCTAGTCACTTTGCCAAAAAAGGGTCATTTTTCTCTGCAAAATTGAGGTGTGACCACGTTGCGTTTTGCGCGGTTTCCTGTCGCGGGCACTATGCCGACTCGCACAAGTGAGGTACCATTTTTCTCGGAGGACTTTGGGGAACGCGGGGTGGGTGGAAATTTGTGGATCCACGCAGATTCCAGCACTTTCCATCCCAGAAATGTGGGGAAAATGTGTTTTTTTTGTCATATTTTCACGTTTGCAAGGGATTCTGGGTAACAGACCATGGTGGGAGGCCGTCAAGTCACCCCATCCAGTATTCCCCTGGGTGTCTAGTTTTGAAAAATGTATAGGTTTGCTTGGTTTCCCTAGGTGCCGGCAGGGCTAGGGTTCAAAAACTACAGCTAGTCACTTTGCCAAAAAAGGGTCATTTTTCACTGCAAAATTGAGGTGTGACCACGTTGCGTTTTGCGCCATTTCCTGTCGCGGGCACTAGGCCGACCCGCACAAGTGAGGTACCATTTTTCTCGTAGGACTTTGGGGAACGCGGGGAGGGTGGAAATTTGTGGATCCACGCAGATTCCAGAACTTTCCATCCCAGAAATGTGGGGAAAATGTGTTTTTTTTGTCATATTTTTACGTTTGCAAGGGATTCTGGGTAACAGATCATGGTGGGAGGCAGTCAAGTCACCCCATCCTGGATTCCCCTGGGTGTCTAGTTTTCAAAAATGTATAGGTTTGCTAGGTTTCCCTAGGTGCCGGTAGGACTAGGGTTCAAAAACTAAAGCTAGTCACTTTGCCAAAAAAGGGTCATTTTTCACTGCAAAATTGAGGTGTGGCCACGTTGCGTTTTGCGCCGTTTCCTGTCGCGGGCACTAGGCCGACCCGCACAAGTGAGGTACCATTTTTCTCGTAGGACTTTGGGGAATGCGGGGTGGGTGGAAATTTGTGGATCCACGCAGATTCCAGAACTTTACATCCCAGAAATGTGGGGAAAATGTGTTTATTTTGTCATTTTTTTACGTTTGCAAGGGATTCTGGGTAACAGACCATGGTGGGAGGCAGTCAAGTCACCCCATCCTGGATTCTCCTGGGTGTCTAGTTTTCAAAAATGTATAGGTTTGCTAGGTTTCCCTAGGTGCCGGCAGGGCTAGGGTTCAAATACTACAGCTAGTCACTTTGCCAAAAATGGGTCATTTTTCACTGCAAAATTGAGGTGTGACCACGTTGCGTTTTGCGCCGTTTCCTGTCGCGGGCACTAGGCTGACCCGCACAAGTGAGGTACCATTTTTCTCGTAGGACGTTGGGGAACGCGGGGTGGGTGGAAATTTGTGGATCCACGCAGATTCCAGAACTTTCCATCCCAGAAATGTGGGGAAAATGTGTTTTCTTATTGTCATTTTTTTATGTTTGCAAGGGATTCTGGGTAACAGACCATGGTGGGAGGCAGTCAAGTCACCCCATCCTGGATTCCCCTGAGTGTCTAGTTTTGAAAAATGTAAAGGTTTGCTAGGTTTCCCTAGGTGCCGGCAGGGCTAGGGTTCAAAAACTACAGCTAGTCACTTTGCCAAAAAAGGGTCATTTTTCACTGCAAAATTGAGGTGTGACCACGTTGCGTTTTGCGCCGTTTCCTGTCGCGGGCACTAGGCCGACCCGCACAAGTGAGGTACCATTTTTCTCGTAGGACTTTGGGGAACGCGGGGTGGGTGGAAATTTGTGGATCCACGCAGATTCCAGAACTTTCCATCCCAGAAATGTGGTGAAAATGTGTTTTTTTGTCATTTTTTTACGTTTGCAAGGGACTCTGGGTAACATACCATGGTGGGAGGCAGTCAAGTCACCCCATCCTGGATTCCCCTGGGTGTCTAGTTTTAAAAAATGTATAGGTTTGCTAGGTTTCCCTAGGTGCCGGCAGGGCTAGGGTTCAAAAACTACAGCTAGTCACTTTGCCAAAAAAGGGTCATTTTTCACTGCAAAATTGAGGTGTGACCACGTTGCGTTTTGCGCCGTTTCCTCTCGCGGGCACTAAGCCGACCCGCACAAGTGAGGTACCATTTTTCTCGTAGGAATTTGGGGAACGCGGGGTGGGTGGAAATTTGTGGATCCACGCAGACTCCAGAACTTTCCATACAAGAAATATGGGGAAAATGTGTTTTTTTTGTCATTTTTTTACGTTTGCAAGGGATTCTGGGTAACAGACCATGGTGGGAGGCAGTCAAGTCACCCCATCCTGGATTCCCCTGGGTGTCTAGTTTTCAAACATTTATAGGTTTGCTAGGTTTCCCTAGGTGCCGGCAGGGCTAGGGTTCAAAAACTACAGCTAGTCACTTTGCCAAAAAAGGGTCATTTTTCTCTGCAAAATTGAGGTGTGACCACGTTGCATTTTGCGCGGTTTCCTGTCGCGGGCACTATGCCGACCCGCACAAGTGAGGTACCATTTTTCTCTGAGGACTTTGGGGAACGCGGGGTGGGTGGAAATTTGTGGATCCACGCAGATTCCAGCACTTTCTATCCCAGAAATGTGGGGAAAATGTGTTTTTTTTGTCATATTTTCACGTTTGCAAGGGATTCTGGGTAACAGACCATGGTGGGAGGCAGTCAAGTCACCCCATCCAGTATTCCCCTGGGTGTCTAGTTTTCAAAAATGTATAGGTTTGCTAGGTTTCCCTAGGTGCCGGCAGGGCTAGGGTTCAAAAACTACAGCTAGTCACTTTGCCAAAAAAGGGTCATTTTTCACTGCAAAATTGAGGTGTGACCACGTTGCGTTTTGCGCCGTTTCCTGTCGCGGGTACTAGGCCGACCCGCACAAGTGAGGTACCATTTTTCTCGTAGGACTTTGGGGAACGCGGGGTGGGTGGAAATTTGTGGATCCACGCAGATTCCAGAACTTTCCATCCCAGAAATGTGGGGAAAATGTGTTTTTTTTGTCATTTTTTTTCATTTGCAAGGGATTCTGGGTAACAGACCATGGTGGGAGGCAGTCAAGTCACCCCATCCTGGATTCCCCTGGGTGTCTAGTTTACAAAAATGTATAGGTTAGCTAGGTTTCCCTAGGTGCCGGCAGGGCTAGGGTTCAAAAACTACAGCTAGACTCTTTGCAAAAAAAGTGTAAATTTTCAGTGTGAAAATGTGGTGCGTTCCCCTTAGGTTTTGAGCCACTTCCTGTCGTGGGCACTATGCCTACCCACACAAGTGAGGTACCATTTTTATCGGGAGACTTAGGGTAGTTCAGATTTGTAAAGCAAATGTTATTACCTATTGATTTGTGATGCATTTCTCCCTTCCAAATGAAAGATATAGTGTAAAAAAAAAGTCATTTTGAAAAATGACCAATAATTGTCATGCAAGTATGAGTATTCCCAATTTCGAAAATGTGCAAATATGCACTGTTTCTAAACTCTGTAATTTGTTCCCATTTCAGAAATACATAGGTGTGTTTCATACCGATTTTTCCATGTATACATTTTCCCACAATAATTGCTATATACCCGGAACAAAAAAAAAAACATTACAAAATGCTGCTCAATTTTTTACTATGGGTTCGTTGGGCTCTTGGTGAACCTACAAGTCCTATATATCCCCAAAACCAGGAAGGTCCACCGGATGTAACGGTACATTGCTTTCAAAGAGATGTCATAATTCGAAGAAGTTACAGGTGAAAACGTTGACTCAAAAGGCTGCTTTTTTCAACAAATGTTTAATTTTTCATATATTTACCTGTAAGTTTCTATAAAGAAACCTTGATGGATCTACACAAATGACCCCTTGCTGAATTCAGAATTTTGTCTACTTTTCAAACATGTATAGCTTTCCAGGATCCATTATTGCTTTTCTTCCCATTTCTACCATTATCTGGAAGGAGGTTCAAAGCACAAAAAATAGCAAAAATAGGGTTTGTCCTAGAAAAATGTCAAAACTGTCTAAAAAATGTTGGATTTCTGACAAAAAACTGTCATTCCCTAAAAGCTGGAGAAATTGTGATTTCCGCAACACAAACCCTTTTTTTATATCATTTGCAGAGAAAAACCCAGGCGCTTTCATTTGCAGCCACTTTTCCCCATTTTTCACAAAAAAACCAAACTTTTGCTGTATTTTGGCTAATTTCTGGGAACCCTCTAGGAGACTCCACAAACCCTGGGTACCTTTAGAATCCCCATGATGTTGGAAGAAAAGTACGCAAATTTGGCGTGGATACCTAATGTGGTCAAAAAGTTACAGGGGCCTAAGCGCGCACTACCCCAAATAGCTCAAAAAAGGCTTAGCACAGGAGGGGAAAAGGCCTAGCAGCGAAGGGGTTAATTTAGCACCAGTGCAGGTAGAAATGTAGGGGTACACTGTATTATTGTGAATAGGGTGCATCCCTGCATTTCTAAAGTGACGGAATGAGCTATTTTGGAGCTTGCCCGTGTTCCTCCACTCCATTGTAAATATGCCCCTTGGTGCCTTGATGCGGCTTTACAACTCATGCGCTGTGAGTCATTGGCCCATGTTTTTCACCTTTCAATTATTAACATTGCATTTCATTTTTGTGAACTCTCTTGTTAATAAAATGTTATGTTCTGAACCTTCACGTACCCTTGTGCCAGCAAGTATGTGTGTGTACTCGAGGAATTGATGGTTGTGAAGTAATATTTGTCTTTTCTGTCTTTCTCTGTCAGGTTGTAGACTGTCTCTAAATTGTCTGATGATATGAGTGGCATAATGTGCTGGTGTGGCATTGTGAATGGTCTTGTGTGTGTCATATATTAAAGTTGTGTGAATGGCCTGTAAGGCAGTTGGTGCCTTAACTCGGCTTTACAGCTCACGAGCTGTGAGTTATTAGTTCATTTTTCTGATCTTTCAATTATTAACAGTGTATTTAATTTTTGTGAAATCTCTTGGTGATAAAAAATTGAGGTGTGACCACGTTGCGTTTTGCGCCGTTTCCTGTCGCGGGCACGAGGCCGACCTGCACAAGTGAGGTACCATTTTTCTCGTAGGACTTTGGGGAATGCGGGGTGGGTGGAAATTTGTGGATCCACGCAGATTCCAGAACTTTACATCCCAGAAATGTGGGGAAAATGTGTTTATTTTGTCATTTTTTTACGTTTGCAAGGGATTCTGGGTAACAGACCATGGTGGGAGGCAGTCAAGTCACCCCATCCTGTATTCCCCTGGGTGTCTAGTTTTCAAAAATGTATAGGTTTGCTAGGTTTCCCTAGGTGCCGGCAGGGCTAGGGTTCAAATACTACAGCTAGTCACTTTGCCAAAAATGGGTCATTTTTCACTGCAAAATTGAGGTGTGACCACGTTGTGTTTTGCGCCGTTTCCTGTCGCGGGCACTAGGCTGACCCGCACAAGTGAGGTACCATTTTTCTCGTAGGACTTTGGGGAACGCGGGGTGGGAGGAAATTTGTGGATCCACGTAGATTCCAGAACTTTCCATCCCAGAAATGTGGGGAAAATGTGTTTTCTTTTTGTCATTTTTTTACCTTTGCAAGGGATTCTGGGTAACAGACCATGGTGGGAGGCAGTCAAGTCACCCCATCCTGGATTCCCCTGAGTGTCTAGTTTTGAAAAATGTATAGGTTTGCTAGGTTTCCCTAGGTGCCGGCAGGGCTAGGGTTCAAAAACTACAGCTAGTCACTTTGCCAAAAAAGGGTCATTTTTCTCTGCAAAATTGAGGTGTGACCACGTTGCGTTTTGCGCGGTTTCCTGTCGCGGGCACTATGCCGACTCGCACAAGTGAGGTACCATTTTTCTCGGAGGACTTTGGGGAACGCGGGGTGGGTGGAAATTTGTGGATCCACGCAGATTCCAGCACTTTCCATCCCAGAAATGTGGGGAAAATGTGTTTTTTTTGTCATATTTTCACGTTTGCAAGGGATTCTGGGTAACAGACCATGGTGGGAGGCCGTCAAGTCACCCCATCCAGTATTCCCCTGGGTGTCTAGTTTTCAAAAATGTATAGGTTTGCTTGGTTTCCCTAGGTGCCGGCAGGGCTAGGGTTCAAAAACTACAGCTAGTCACTTTGCCAAAAAAGGGTCATTTTTCACTGCAAAATTGAGGTGTGACCACGTTGCGTTTTGCGCCATTTCCTGTCGCGGGCACTAGGCCGACCCGCACAAGTGAGGTACCATTTTTCTCGTAGGACTTTGGGGAACGCGGGGAGGGTGGAAATTTGTGGATCCACGCAGATTCCAGAACTTTCCATCCCAGAAATGTGGGGAAAATGTGTTTTTTTTGTCATATTTTTACGTTTGCAAGGGATTCTGGGTAACAGATCATGGTGGGAGGCAGTCAAGTCACCCCATCCTGGATTCCCCTGGGTGTCTAGTTTTCAAAAATGTATAGGTTTGCTAGGTTTCCCTAGGTGCCGGTAGGACTAGGGTTCAAAAACTAAAGCTAGTCACTTTGCCAAAAAAGGGTCATTTTTCACTGCAAAATTGAGGTGTGGCCACGTTGCGTTTTGCGCCGTTTCCTGTCGCGGGCACTAGGCCGACCCGCACAAGTGAGGTACCATTTTTCTCGTAGGACTTTGGGGAATGCGGGGTGGGTGGAAATTTGTGGATCCACGCAGATTCCAGAACTTTACATCCCAGAAATGTGGGGAAAATGTGTTTATTTTGTCATTTTTTTACGTTTGCAAGGGATTCTGGGTAACAGACCATGGTGGGAGGCAGTCAAGTCACCCCATCCTGGATTCTCCTGGGTGTCTAGTTTTCAAAAATGTATAGGTTTGCTAGGTTTCCCTAGGTGCCGGCAGGGCTAGGGTTCAAATACTACAGCTAGTCACTTTGCCAAAAATGGGTCATTTTTCACTGCAAAATTGAGGTGTGACCACGTTGCGTTTTGCGCCGTTTCCTGTCGCGGGCACTAGGCTGACCCGCACAAGTGAGGTACCATTTTTCTCGTAGGACGTTGGGGAACGCGGGGTGGGTGGAAATTTGTGGATCCACGCAGATTCCAGAACTTTCCATCCCAGAAATGTGGGGAAAATGTGTTTTCTTATTGTCATTTTTTTATGTTTGCAAGGGATTCTGGGTAACAGACCATGGTGGGAGGCAGTCAAGTCACCCCATCCTGGATTCCCCTGAGTGTCTAGTTTTGAAAAATGTAAAGGTTTGCTAGGTTTCCCTAGGTGCCGGCAGGGCTAGGGTTCAAAAACTACAGCTAGTCACTTTGCCAAAAAAGGGTCATTTTTCACTGCAAAATTGAGGTGTGACCACGTTGCGTTTTGCGCCGTTTCCTGTCGCGGGCACTAGGCCGACCCGCACAAGTGAGGTACCATTTTTCTCGTAGGACTTTGGGGAACGCGGGGTGGGTGGAAATTTGTGGATCCACGCAGATTCCAGAACTTTCCATCCCAGAAATGTGGTGAAAATGTGTTTTTTTGTCATTTTTTTACGTTTGCAAGGGACTCTGGGTAACATACCATGGTGGGAGGCAGTCAAGTCACCCCATCCTGGATTCCCCTGGGTGTCTAGTTTTAAAAAATGTATAGGTTTGCTAGGTTTCCCTAGGTGCCGGCAGGGCTAGGGTTCAAAAACTACAGCTAGTCACTTTGCCAAAAAAGGGTCATTTTTCACTGCAAAATTGAGGTGTGACCACGTTGCGTTTTGCGCCGTTTCCTCTCGCGGGCACTAAGCCGACCCGCACAAGTGAGGTACCATTTTTCTCGTAGGAATTTGGGGAACGCGGGGTGGGTGGAAATTTGTGGATCCACGCAGACTCCAGAACTTTCCATACAAGAAATATGGGGAAAATGTGTTTTTTTTGTCATTTTTTTACGTTTGCAAGGGATTCTGGGTAACAGACCATGGTGGGAGGCAGTCAAGTCACCCCATCCTGGATTCCCCTGGGTGTCTAGTTTTCAAACATTTATAGGTTTGCTAGGTTTCCCTAGGTGCCGGCAGGGCTAGGGTTCAAAAACTACAGCTAGTCACTTTGCCAAAAAAGGGTCATTTTTCTCTGCAAAATTGAGGTGTGACCACGTTGCATTTTGCGCGGTTTCCTGTCGCGGGCACTATGCCGACCCGCACAAGTGAGGTACCATTTTTCTCTGAGGACTTTGGGGAACGCGGGGTGGGTGGAAATTTGTGGATCCACGCAGATTCCAGCACTTTCTATCCCAGAAATGTGGGGAAAATGTGTTTTTTTTGTCATATTTTCACGTTTGCAAGGGATTCTGGGTAACAGACCATGGTGGGAGGCAGTCAAGTCACCCCATCCAGTATTCCCCTGGGTGTCTAGTTTTCAAAAATGTATAGGTTTGCTAGGTTTCCCTAGGTGCCGGCAGGGCTAGGGTTCAAAAACTACAGCTAGTCACTTTGCCAAAAAAGGGTCATTTTTCACTGCAAAATTGAGGTGTGACCACGTTGCGTTTTGCGCCGTTTCCTGTCGCGGGTACTAGGCCGACCCGCACAAGTGAGGTACCATTTTTCTCGTAGGACTTTGGGGAACGCGGGGTGGGTGGAAATTTGTGGATCCACGCAGATTCCAGAACTTTCCATCCCAGAAATGTGGGGAAAATGTGTTTTTTTTGTCATTTTTTTTCATTTGCAAGGGATTCTGGGTAACAGACCATGGTGGGAGGCAGTCAAGTCACCCCATCCTGGATTCCCCTGGGTGTCTAGTTTACAAAAATGTATAGGTTAGCTAGGTTTCCCTAGGTGCCGGCAGGGCTAGGGTTCAAAAACTACAGCTAGACTCTTTGCAAAAAAAGTGTAAATTTTCAGTGTGAAAATGTGGTGCGTTCCCCTTAGGTTTTGAGCCACTTCCTGTCGTGGGCACTATGCCTACCCACACAAGTGAGGTACCATTTTTATCGGGAGACTTAGGGTAGTTCAGATTTGTAAAGCAAATGTTATTACCTATTGATTTGTGATGCATTTCTCCCTTCCAAATGAAAGATATAGTGTAAAAAAAAAGTCATTTTGAAAAATGACCAATAATTGTCATGCAAGTATGAGTATTCCCAATTTCGAAAATGTGCAAATATGCACTGTTTCTAAACTCTGTAATTTGTTCCCATTTCAGAAATACATAGGTGTGTTTCATACCGATTTTTCCATGTATACATTTTCCCACAATAATTGCTATATACCCGGAACAAAAAAAAAAACATTACAAAATGCTGCTCAATTTTTTACTATGGGTTCGTTGGGCTCTTGGTGAACCTACAAGTCCTATATATCCCCAAAACCAGGAAGGTCCACCGGATGTAACGGTACATTGCTTTCAAAGAGATGTCATAATTCGAAGAAGTTACAGGTGAAAACGTTGACTCAAAAGGCTGCTTTTTTCAACAAATGTTTAATTTTTCATATATTTACCTGTAAGTTTCTATAAAGAAACCTTGATGGATCTACACAAATGACCCCTTGCTGAATTCAGAATTTTGTCTACTTTTCAAACATGTATAGCTTTCCAGGATCCATTATTGCTTTTCTTCCCATTTCTACCATTATCTGGAAGGAGGTTCAAAGCACAAAAAATAGCAAAAATAGGGTTTGTCCTAGAAAAATGTCAAAACTGTCTAAAAAATGTTGGATTTCTGACAAAAAACTGTCATTCCCTAAAAGCTGGAGAAATTGTGATTTCCGCAACACAAACCCTTTTTTTATATCATTTGCAGAGAAAAACCCAGGCGCTTTCATTTGCAGCCACTTTTCCCCATTTTTCACAAAAAAACCAAACTTTTGCTGTATTTTGGCTAATTTCTGGGAACCCTCTAGGAGACTCCACAAACCCTGGGTACCTTTAGAATCCCCATGATGTTGGAAGAAAAGTACGCAAATTTGGCGTGGATACCTAATGTGGTCAAAAAGTTACAGGGGCCTAAGCGCGCACTACCCCAAATAGCTCAAAAAAGGCTTAGCACAGGAGGGGAAAAGGCCTAGCAGCGAAGGGGTTAATTTAGCACCAGTGCAGGTAGAAATGTAGGGGTACACTGTATTATTGTGAATAGGGTGCATCCCTGCATTTCTAAAGTGACGGAATGAGCTATTTTGGAGCTTGCCCGTGTTCCTCCACTCCATTGTAAATATGCCCCTTGGTGCCTTGATGCGGCTTTACAACTCATGCGCTGTGAGTCATTGGCCCATGTTTTTCACCTTTCAATTATTAACATTGCATTTCATTTTTGTGAACTCTCTTGTTAATAAAATGTTATGTTCTGAACCTTCACGTACCCTTGTGCCAGCAAGTATGTGTGTGTACTCGAGGAATTGATGGTTGTGAAGTAATATTTGTCTTTTCTGTCTTTCTCTGTCAGGTTGTAGACTGTCTCTAAATTGTCTGATGATATGAGTGGCATAATGTGCTGGTGTGGCATTGTGAATGGTCTTGTGTGTGTCATATATTAAAGTTGTGTGAATGGCCTGTAAGGCAGTTGGTGCCTTAACTCGGCTTTACAGCTCACGAGCTGTGAGTTATTAGTTCATTTTTCTGATCTTTCAATTATTAACAGTGTATTTAATTTTTGTGAAATCTCTTGGTGATAAAAAATACATTTTGAACCTTTCACTCACCCTCATGCCAAATCCAACCAGTATGTGTGTGTATGTGGAATAGATGGATGGGCAGTAATATTTGTCTTTTCTGTCTTTCTCTACCACAGTATACATTGTCTCTGCAAAAAATCTACCAACTCTAGATATTTTTGTAAACTAAACACCCAGGGAAATACACAGTGTGGTGCCTCTTCTTGATCCCAACAAATATTCTTACGCACAATACCCTGCAAACCTCAAGATGTGACTATTGTCATACATTGTCCTTGCATTACTGTGCCGTATTCTTCCAGATTCGGAAAGAAACCACACATTTCCTACCAACCAGTGTTCCCCCAGCTATCCCAATATAAATGCTACCTCACTTGTGTGTGTGGACCAAGTGCCTGTAGCAGGAATGGGCCCAAATTTTACTGTTGAGACATCAAAATTATTTATCAAACAACCTGTTTCTGCAAGGTGGTCAGTTGGTTCGCTGGCTTGGCGGCCATTTAGAGAAATTTACCAAACCCAGATATTTCTGAAAACTAGACACCTGGGGGACTCTAGGAAAGTGTGACTTGTGTGGATCCCCCAACTTTTGTTTTCTTACCTAGAATTCCCGCAAGCATCAAATTTAGGTAAGCAAAATCAAATTTTCTTCACATTTCTGTGTGGGAAAGTTGTGGGATCATCAGGCCGGCTCAAATTTCCATCCACCTAGTGTTTCCCAAGGTCTCCTGATAAAAATGCTACCTCACTTGTATGGGTGGGCCAAGTGCCCATGACAGGGAAATGCCCAAAAAGTATTGTGGCAACATCAAAATGATCTATAACAAAACAAAATTGGCAAGGGGGCATCTGTTTTTTTGGTTTTTGGTCCCCAACTAGGGGATCCTATCAAACCCAGACATTTCTGAAAACTAGACACCTGGGCAGGTCCATGGATGTGTGGCTTGTATGGCTCCCCTATTGTATTCTGAACCATAATTCCCTGCTAACCTCAAATTTAGATACAAAAATGAAAATGTTCTCACATTTCTGTGTGAGATCACTGAACTGGCATACATTTCCTGCCACCTAGATTTTGCCTTGATCTCCTGAAAATGATACCTTACTTGTGCAGGTGCCCAAAGCAGAGTCAGCATAAAAACGTATAAAAACAATTGTGCTTATAAACAAGCTTTCATATCCCCTCAATCTCTACACATTTTTGGCCTTCCCTGTCACAGGCACTTGGTCTACCCACACAAGTGAGGTACCATTTTACATAGGAAAATGAAGGGAATGCTGGGTGGTGGGAAATTTGTTCAGGCTTGGTGATCCCACACAGAAATGTGAGGAAAATGTGATTGTTTTAGTTACATTTGAGGTATGTAGGGGATTCTCTCTAAGAAAACTCTGGGGGATTCACGCAAGCAACATCTGCCTTGACTTCCCTGGGTGCCTAATTTTCAGATATTTCTGGGTTTGGTAGGTTTCCTGAATAGTTGTCAAAACCAGGACCACAAACACAATCAATCATTCAATCAGGATTTTATAAAGCACGCTACTCACCCGTGAGGGTCTCAAGGCGCTGGGGGGCGGGGGGGTTGCAGCTCCGAATCAGTTGAAGAGCTAGGTCTTGAGGCTCTTCCTGAAGGTGTGCAGATTAGGGAAGAGTCTGATGTTGACTGTGAGCCCGTTCCAGGTCTTTGATGCGACGTAGGAGAAGGCTCTTCCGCCTGCTCTGGTTCTGTGGATGCGTGGGGTCTCTGCCAGTGCGAGGTCGGCAGAGTGGAGGTTCCTTTTGGGTACTTGGAAGGAGACTCTCTCGTTGAGGTATTTGGGTCCGATGTTGTGGAGGGATTTGTAGGCATGGGTGAGTAGCTTGAATGTTACTCTCTTCTCGACGGGGAGCCAGTGGAATTCTCGTAGGTGCTGGGTCATGTGCTCGTGTTGTGGAGTTCCGAGGACGAGTCTGGCTGCGGTGTTCTGGATGGTTTGGAGCTTGGGTTCTTTTAATTCCGGCATAGAAGGCATTGCCGTAGTCCAGTCTGCCGATTATGAGTGCGTGGGTGATGGTCTTTCTGCATTTAGGGGAATCCATTTGAAGGTCTTGCGGAGGATGTGGAGGGAGTTAAAACAGGTGGAAGTGACGGCATTGATCTGGCGGGTCATGGTGAGGGAGGAGTTTTGAGACGTGGTCTGATGGAGTGGGTGGGTTTTGAGGGCAGAAGGCCACCAGGTGTTGTCCGAGGCAGTGGAGGAGGGTCCAAGGACGAGGACCTCTGTCTTCTCTGAGTTGAGCTTCAGGCAGCTGTTGTTCATCCTGGAAGC
Organism: Triturus cristatus; assembly: GCF_964204655.1. NCBI lineage: Eukaryota > Metazoa > Chordata > Amphibia > Caudata > Salamandridae > Triturus > Triturus cristatus. Next base: position 166,444,702 of record NC_140585.1, read on the forward strand.
AGAGTCTGGTGTCTTTGGGATTCTTCGTGAGGGAGAGGATGAGCTGGGTGTCTTCGGCAAAGGATACTATGCTTAGCCCATGCTGTGTGACTATGGCAGCGAGGGGGGCCATATAGATGTTGAAGAGCGTGGGGCTGAGCGAGGCTCCTTGGGGTAATCCACAGTTGATCTCTGTGGATTCGGAGAGGAAGGGTGGGAGTCTGATCCTTTGGGTTCTTCCAGAGAGAAAGAAGCAGATCCAGTTGAGGGCGGTTCCTCGTATACCGGCGTCGTAGAGTCTGGCTGCCAGAGTGCAGTGTGAGACGGTGTCGAAGGCTGCAGAGAGGTCTGGAAGTATGAGGGCGCAGTGTGGCCCTGGTTGAGTAACATGCAGATGTCATCAGCAGTGAGAAGGGCAATCTCGGTGCTGTGGCTGCTGCGAAATGCAGACTGGGAGGAGTTGAGGCTGGTGTTCTCTTCGATGAAGGTGGTCAGCTGGGTGTTGACGAATCTCGGTGACTTTGGCTGTGAAGGGAAGGAGAGAGATGGGCTGGTAGTTTTTCAGGTTCGTCGTGTCGGCCCAGGGTTTCTTGAGGAGAGGCTTGGCTTCTGCCTGCTTCCAGTCGTCAGTGAAGATTCCAGATTCGAAGAAGGCATTAATGGTCCGGCCTAGTTTGGGTGCTACGGCGGCGGCTGCTCTGTGGTAGATGTGCGGGGGCAGTGGTCCGTGGGGGCACCAGAGTGGGTGTTCTTCATGGTCGTACCGGTGTCTTCAGGGGTAGCAGGTTTCCAGGTGGGGATGGTGGGCTGGTTGTTGGTGGTGGAGAGGTGGGTGGTGTTTGAGCACTGAAGTTGTCGTAGAGGGCCTTGATTTTTAGGTGGAAGTAGGAGCTGAGCTTGTTGCAGAGGTCCTGGGATGGTGTGACGTCTGTGGCTTTGCTGGGGGGTTGGTGAACTGCTGTATGATGCTGAAGAGGTCGTTTGCATTTCTGGCATTGGTGTGGATTTTGTTCTTGGTGGTTGGCGTTCCAGTAGGTATTTTAGTCTTCGGTGCTTTTCCTGTTCCTTCAGAGTTTCTGGAGGCGTCTGCAGGTGTGCCTGGCTTCTTGGAGGTCGGTGGTGAACCAGGTGGCCTTCAGGGGGCATTGTTTGATGGAGTGGTGGAGGGGTGTGAGCTTGTCTGCACTGCTGGAGATCCAGCGGTGTAGTTCTTTGGCTGCGGAGTTGGAGGTCGTCATGGCAGATGGGGGGTCATGGAGGAGGGTGGTGTTGAGATGTTCCTCTGTGATCTTACTCCGGTTTCTCCATGGCAGGCGTGGGGCAGGTTTGGGTGCAGTGGTGGTGTTAAAGCTGAAGTGTATGCAGTGGTGGTCTGTACAGAGGGGCTGCGTGGTAAGGCTGAAGTGGATGTTTGTCCCTCCTGCACAGATGGGGTCGAGGTGGTGTCTGGCGTTGTGGGTGGAGGTGGTGATGAACTGCTTCAGTCTGAGATAGGTGAGGTTGTCAAGGAGGGTGGTGAAGTTGGTATAGCTGCAGTTGTCGAGGTGGAAGTTCAGGTCTCCGATGAGAATGTAGTCCTTGGATGCGATGGCTTGGGGTGCGACGAGGTTGGCAATGGTAGTGGCAGAAGAGGTGCGAGGCCCAGGGGTTTGTGGACAGCATGGTTCTGGGGCTGGTCTGGAAGTGGAGGTGCTCTGCATTGAAGAGGGGGTAGCTCGTGCTGGAGGTGGAGAGTTGGAAGGAGCTCTGGTGTGTAATGGCGAGTCATCGTCCTGGGCGGTGGGGTCGGTCCTTTCTTTGGATCTTGTATTCATCGGGGATGGCGGTGGCGATGTTGGGGGCAGAGGTGGCATTGGTCCATGTTTCCGTGAAGAAGGTGACGTCTGGCGAGAGGGTGTTGAGCAAGTTCCAGATCTCCATGGCGTGTCTGTGTAGGGAGCGCACGTTGAGGAGGATGCACATCAGGGCTTCGATGGTGCGGCCGCCTGATGTGGGTTCAGTGGTCATGGGGGGGGCTGTTGATGGATTGTCGGCAGTGTCGCAGGAGAACTGGCCATGGGTGGTGTTCGGCATCGCTCTCTGGCAGTTGTTGTTTCTTCCAGGGTTGAGGGCGGAGTGGGCGGTAGAGTTGTAGCGGTGGGGGTCATAGATCCGGGGTTCCTGGCGCTAGCCATGGTCAGGTCGCAGCAGCCGCCGTTAAGTAGGGGCGGGGGAGGGAAGCGCAGCTGGGAGGGGGGAAGTGGTAACTGGCATGGGGTTAGGGGCCACGAGGGCCTCGGCAGCAGGAAGGGCACAAAGACAGAAAACAGCTAAGTAAACAGAGAGGACACAGGTACAATTACTGGCACAATAAAAGACAGAGAGGAGTCAGAAAACAGGCACAAGAGAGACAGAAATGCCGAAAATGGCACAAAGACATACATGGGCACAAGAGAGACAGGAAAACCGAAAATGGCACAAATACAGACACGGGTACAAGAGAGACAGAAAAAACGAAAATGGCACAAAGACAGACAAGGGCACAAGAGAGACAGAAAAACAGAAAGGTGGCACAAAGACCGACACAGACAACAGCTGCCAGCAGAAGAGCAAGGCTCTCCCACTGGACCACCAGGGATGAGGGGCAGGCAGGAGCCTGTGGGTGGAGGAGGGCCTCAAACACCTACCTGAGCAAGCAGTGCACAGTCCCTGCAGGTGGCCTCCTTGTTGACCGCCTTGCAAATCCAGGTAGTATTGCAATAGATAATTTTTATTTCTCCACAAAATGTTTTGGGCCTTTCCTGGACCACCCATACTAGTGAGGTAGAATGTTTATCAGGAGACCTGGGGGAATGCTTGGTGGTAGGAAATTTGTGCCAGCCTGGTTATCCAACAACTTTCTCACACTGAAATATGATTTTGTTTGCTAAATTTGAGGTTTGCAGGGGATACTGGGTAAATAAATGTTAGGGTATACATGCAAGTCACACCTCTCAGGACTCCCCTGGGTGTATTGTTTTCAGAACGGTTTGGGTTTGGTAGTTTTCCTATATGGCCACCGAGCCCAGGACCAAAAACACAGGTTGTTTTGTGATAGAGATTTTGATTTCTCCACGTGCCATTTTGGTCCGCTGCCTGTCGCAGCCACTTGCCCTACCCACACAAGTGAGGCATCATTTTCATTGAGAGACTTAGGGGAATGCTGGGTGGATAGAAGTTTGTGCGTCCTCGCAGATTCCATATATTTCCATCACAGAAATGTGAGGAACATATGTTTTATTAGTCAAAATTTGAGGTTTGCAAAGGATTCTGGGTAAAACACGTGGTGGGATCCATGCAAGTCAGCTCATTCAGGATTTCACTGGGTGTCTAGTTTTAAAAAATGTACAGGTTTTCTAGGTTTCCCTAGGTACTACAGCTAGGCACATTGTAGAAAAAGGGTAACTTTTCAAAGGAAAAATGTTATGTGTCCATGTTGCATTTTGGGCTGTTTCTTGTCGCGGGCACCAGGCCTACCCAGGTAACATTTTAATTGTTAGACTTGGTGAAATGCTGTGTGGGTAGAAGTTTGCGGCTCCCCACAGAATTCAGACCTTTCCATCACATAAATGTGAGGTAAATGTGTTTTTGACAAATTCTGCGGTTTCCAAAGTATTCTGGGTAAATAAAACTAGGAGAGAGCCACACATGTCAGACCTATCTGGATTTCCCTAGTTGTCTAGTTTAAAAAAATGTACAGGATTGCTAGGTTTCCCTAAATGCCAGCTGAGCTAGGGCCCAAAATCCACAGCTAGGCACAATGCAAAACAAGCAGTTTTCAGTGGACAAATATGATGTGTCCCATACCATTTTGGGCCATTTACTGTCACAGCCACTAGGCCTACCCACACATGTGAGACACCATTTTTATTGGGAGACTTAGATAAATTATGGGTAGATGGAAATTTGCAACTTCCCATAGATTACAGAATGTTCCATCACAGAAATTTGAGGAAAATGGGTGTTTTTTAGACAACGTTTGAGGTTTGGAGTGGATTCTGGGTAACAGAAGATGGTGAGAGCCACACAAGTTACCACATACTGGATTGTCCTGGGTGTCTAATTATCGAAAATGTACAGGGCCCAATATTCATAGCTAGGCACATTGCAAAAAAGTATGTTTTGAGTGAAAACATTTGATGTGTCCTTGTTGGGTTTTGGGCGGTTCCTGTCACAGGCTCTAGGCCTTCCCACACAAGTGAAGTACCATGTTTATCTGGAGACTTGATAAATGCTGGGTGGGTGGAAGCTTGTGGCTCCCTACAGATTCCAGAACTTCCCATCACATAAATATGAGATAAATGTGTTTTTTAGACAAAGTTTGAGGTTCGCAAGGTATTCTGGATCAAAAAACGCTGAGAAAGCCATGCAAATCAGCCCATCCTGAATTCCCCTGGCTGTCTCGTTAAAAAAAATGTACAGGTTTGCTAGGTTTTCCTGGGTTCCGACTGAGCTAGGGCCTAAAATCTTGATATAGGAACATTGCAGTGGAAAAATGTGATCTGTCCATGTTACATTTTGGGCCATTTCCTGCCATGGGCACTAGGCTTATCCACACCAGAGATTTACCATGTTTATTGCGAGACTGAGGAAAACACAGAATTGTAGAATATTTGTTATTGCAAATTGTCTTTCTCTGCATTTGTGCCTTCCAAATGTAAGACAGTGTGTGACTAAGAAGTCATTTTTGAAAATACCCTCTAAGTCACATGCTAGTATGAGTACCCACAAATTCAGAGCTGTGCAAATAGCCACTGCTTCTAAACTCTATATCTTGTTCTCATTTCAGAAATTCATAGGTTGACTTTATACCTATTTTTCACCATTTAGATTTTACCAAATATATTGCTGTATAGCTGATACACAATGAAAAATCTTTGTACTGTGCAGCTCAGTTATTGGCTCTGGGTACCTTGGGTTCTTATGGTACCTACAAGCCCTATATATCTTCATAACCAGAAGGGTCCAGCAGATGTAATGGTGTATTGCTTTTGAAAATATGCCATAGGTAGAATAATTTACAGGTCATAACGTAGGCATACATGAGAGGTTTATTTTTTTAAATCAAATGTTATATTCTTTTATTTCTACAGAAAAACCTTGATGGATCTAAACAAATGACCCATTGCTAATTTTCCAATTTTGTCTACCTTTCAAAAATGTATAGCTTTTTGAGGATCCACTGTTAGTTTTATACCCATTTCAACCAACTAACCGAAAGGAGGTTGAAAGCACAAACAATAGCAACTATGGGCTACGTCCTGGTAAATTGCTAAATCTGTGTTTGAAAAATTTGGTTTTCTGAAAAAGACTGCCTGTTCCTGAAAGCTGGGACGATGGTGATGTTAGCGCGACAAGCTCTTTGTTAATAACATTTGCAGGGGAAAGACATACAGTTTCTTCTGCAGCACTTTCCCTCCCAAAAAACAAATTTTTGCTGTATTTTTAGCTACTGAATGCAAAAGAGACAACCTTGCCCACCTTTTGGAGTCAGACTATGGGGGGCATATCCAGCCATATATCCCTGGTGAGAGCGTCGGTAGCGTTGCAGGGTGACTTTGGTGAAATTAAATTACTGCTGTTGATATTCTCTATCATGAGAGCGAGAGAGCATCACGAGTGAGGAAGTTCATGTTATAATGAACATCGTGTTCCTCCATTTGAATCTACACAACTCGTGCACGAGCTTCGCACCCGGAGCCTTCAGAAGCAGTGTAGGATTTGGACTGCTCGGTTGGTTCTTGTGTTCTTGGTGTGCAGCTGTTACATGTGAAGCATTTCTGACGCAAGTGCATTTGCATATAGACCTTTATGTACATGTGCTATACCTACACACTGTACATGACGTCATTTGTGGAGGTCAGATTGCTTACAACTACTTCCACTTCCTTTGTGGACCATTTTGCCGGATTTGGATGATTTAAGCTGTCGTGTTTACGGAGTACTACGTTTCTATGTCTGATTCGCACTCAATATTTGGAATTTATTTTTCATTATGGCGTACTGGCATGGATTATTCTGGCTTCTAATCTTAAATACACACAGCGCAGGACAGCAGGAATCTCAACACCATTGTGAGATCGTGGAACATTTTCATTTGTACTCCAGGATTATGCACTTACTGTTGTTTGATAACCTTTTTTATTCCCAACAGGTGGCTACTCGGGTACAAAGTTTGTGTACCAGTGTCATTGTCACCTATTTTATTGACTTGCCTGATTGATTGCATTGATCATTTCTTTCTACTTTTGAAAGTAGCAATATTTTGATGGTGAGGCATGCAAAATGTAACCAATACTATTTTGCCAATCTGAATTTTAAATGTGCATTTAAGTATGTTTGCTGTTAGTTTTGCTGCCTACCTGTAACTGTTTTTACCATTCTTGATCTGTTCCTGCATTTATTTGAAAGCATTCCCGTCATGGTGATAGCCTGCATGTTTTGGCTTGGCTGTCATTTTACTTATTTTCCTGCTTGCTTATTTTGGGCAAGTTTTTTTCCTATGCTGATTTATGTCATTATGTTTTGGCCTTACTGTATTACTAGGTGCTCTGTGTGAAATGAATGAACGTGTTTAGTTCTGTACCGTCCACAAATGTTGCTTGAAGGCAAACTTTACGTACTTGCAAGAGTACTGGATGTTGCCTGGTCTTCTGATTCACTCATGATGTTGGAAGATTTTGACCCTTATTTAATTACATGTTATGGTGGTGAGCATGATCTTGAACTCAAACCGATTTTGTTCAGGCTTATTGCGACTTCAATCTTTACTTGGATTGCCTATGGTGCTGTTGCTGGTGTTCAGGTTGATTTCCCAAATATTACTAACTTACTGTGTTGATGGTGTTGGTTTGTGTTGTTGCTGTTGTTTCTAAACTGTGGTTGGTGAGGTGAATTGAAACTCCAAACCTTTCTTGAACTTACTGATAGTGAGCAGGTTGATTAGCTCAAATAACTTGTATGGGGCATCTATGACCGCCAACCTTATATACATTCTGTTTTATGAGCATTTTTGTTGAGCTCAAACCTTTTCTGATGGGGACAATGTGCCTTGTATGTATTTTCAGATGGTGGGATTTTTCTCTGTTGTGTCCAAAACGTTTCTAATTGGTGGTGGGCTTTACTTTACTTGAATGCTCAAACCAGATTGAGGGGGCATTTTGGCCCCTGAATGTTAAAGTGAGTTTTGACATGCAGTTTTTTGCGTAATTCTTTCATGGTGATGGGTCACTTTTGTGGGCTCAAACCTATTTGCAGGGTTATGTTCCTACCTCTTTGCATGTACTTGTGATGAGCATTTGCGCCCAAAATTATTATTAGTTTACTTTTTACTGAGTGAATCTTTGGCACTGTGGTTCTGGACCACTCTTTACCTGGGCATATGGGTGTGTGTGTGTTGTTGTGTGTTCTTTCTTATACCATTCTTTACCAGGTCTTTATGTTGCTTCTTTTGGGGCACATTTATTTTTCATTTTATGAAGAGGAGAGTGCGTGTTGCATTTGTGGTATTTCGTTCTGTATTTCCTCTCTCTTTACTTAGTTATTTTTATTTCCATCTTATATGCTCCATTGTTTGTTATTTTCTCCATAAGGGAGGGAGGTTTGTGGTATCCTGCTCTTCTTGATGTTTAGTCCTTCCTTAGTATTCTGTGCCCTGCTGCTCAGCCTTTGTGTGAGTGATGTCATAGAATGTTCCTGTGTGTCTGGTTAAGTGAAAAGTCAGTTGGTGTATATGGGCTTAGCAGCTGGGATGTTGCTCCCGGTGGGGCTTCTGCAATGGCTACCGCTACAACTACCATATTTACTACTATTCCTGTAACCTAAGAGGCCTACTTTAATCTCAAGAATAAACTACCATTTGAATTCACCATCATCTCTGCCTACCCTCTTTCTTACGTTATGACAACACCTCATGAAGGTTTCCTTCCTTCTGTCCTTCTCCTTGACTATAAAATACAGTCTCTGGATTACAATCCGCAGGCCTTCTAGTCTCCTGCAAGAACGAAAGGCAAAAGCTGAGCTCAACACTCTTGCTTACCTACCAGACCAGTCCAGACAGGTACACACGAATTGACATTAACGGTAAGATTGCAGATGCACCACATAATTTTGCAATACAGTATCATTTTTCATTTACAATCATATTTGGAGAACTGCATGGGTGGGTTCACTCCACAACCTAGAGGACAAAACAATTAGATATCTGGTAACTTGGATCTTGGGGCAGAAGGACTGTTTGTAATGCATTTATCTGTACTTTGTCATACCCATTCCTTTGTTTCCTTTCACAGCAGATTGATGATGAAAGATGTGCTGCTCATTGCCCAGATTAATGTTGTCCTTGTGTAGTTTTTGTCTTTGTCAAACATTTCCCCAAATCCCCTTTCTCATCTATTCATCAAACCCCTAACCCTCTTGAAATTAAATGAAAAGGCATTTATAGAGCACACGGATACTCCAAAGAGTGTCCCATGCTGAAAATAAGGAATCCTGCCAGCCTAAAACGATCGCCCTATTCAATTTGTTTTTAAAAGCCAGATGGTTAGCTACTTCCAAAAAATAGGAAGCTCTGAGATGGCGCGTAGTTCCTGAGGGAGTTTGCTCCAGGCCTACATACTAAGAAAGGAGAAAAATCTTCCTCCGATTCTGGCCCAGTGAATTTTAGGAATGCTGGCTAAATGGCTGTGTGTTGACCATAGAACGCTGGGAAGGGCATTCACACATATCCTCCTTCTCAGGTATAAATCTCTCTTCTAATGAAGGGCTTCTTGGGCCAGGACCAGTGTCTTATAAACAATCCTTTTTTTGATGGGGAGCCCGGAGAGCACCCCCAAATGTGGGGCCATATGAGTTCTTGGAGCAAGGTTTAGGATTATTCTGGCTGGTGCATTCTGGACCACCAGTAAGCAACTTAGAAGGTATTGTGGAAGGCAAAAATACAGAGCATTTCCGTAGTCAAGCCTGGAAGTTATCAGGGCCAAGACCACTTTTTTCCTAGTTTCAAAGGATAGGAAAGGAAATACTTTTTTCAAAGAACGTAGTAGCCCAATACAAGAACCCACCAGAGCCTGGATTTGGGGTTGAAAAGACAAGACACTGTCAATTTTGATTTCCAAGTTTTTACTGAGCTCCATTGCGTACTTTGGAGAGGAATGTCTTGAGGCCACAAAGTCTTCCAAACCTCAGGCGAGGTGACACCAAAAAACACAATCTCTGTTTTGTCGGGGTTGCATTTTAATTGGTTAGTGGACAGCCAGTTGAACTCATTGGTGAGGCAGGACTTAACAACTCTTACATTGAATTCTGCCCCTTTTTCACAAGTGAAAAGCAACTAAATATCATCCGTGAATGATATTAATTTTGCCCCTGAGCCGCAGCCGAAACAGCTAGAGGAGTAAGGTAGGCATTGAATAAGGTAGGGCTCAATGCAAAACCTTGAGGTACTCCCACAGCCAACTCACAAATTGTAGATGAACACAGGGGAATCCACACTTCTTGACTTCTGTTGCTCAGAAAGTAAGTCAGACACTTATGGGCCAGACCTCTTATTCCAATAGAATACAATCTTTCATGGAAGACTGCATCAAAGGCCACTGAAAGAGCCAACATAATCAAGACAGCTTTGCCCCTAACTATCTAGGGTGCTTTTGATGTCATCAACTACTTCTAGCAAAGCTGTTTCTGTGTTACAGTTAGCTCTGAAACCTGACTGACTAGGATGCAGGAAATTATTACTTTCAAGGAATACCAAGATATGGAAGCTAGCATGCTTTTCGCATACTTTTGAAATGCTGGAAGAAGGAAAATCTGCCTGTAATTATCTTGATCTTTAGGGTCGGCTATAGGCATTTTAAGTAAGGGTAGAACTTTGGCATCTTGCCCCGGACTGTGTGATTTATTGATGTGTGATTTGAATTAAACCATCAATGGATCACACACTTGGTGGGACGGATGTGGTGAAAGCCACGCAAACTTACGGCAGTATCTCCTAAGCAATAGCCTACACTAGCCCCATTTACCCACCCATGCATGAATGTGATCCTTATTTTAGATTTAGAATGAACATCAGTCGTTAGAGTAATCATTTAGAACTTGTGTTGTGTAACTGTAATTGTCTAAACTAAGCTTGTCCACTCCAGACTTTGAGTCTATGTTTCACAACTTGAGGATTTTGTGAATACTAGTAGCTCCTGTTAGCAAAAAATGACTAGTGTTGCTATTTTTTGTATTTTATTACAATTAGGAATTCCTGTTGTGTCATCATGTAGTAGTCTGGAGTCAATTCTTTATAAAGCTTTGATATAATATAACCCACTAACTCAGTCTTTTTATTTCCATTTAGTTTCCTACGATGGATCATCAATCATTCAGATTAATCATATAGTTGGAGCTCACCTCGGTGGAACTGGAAGTGGGATCACACTTGTGAAGTTGTGATGCCTTCCCTGGTTTTGCTTCATCTATATTCAGGTAAGGCAACTATGAAGTGAAGTGAACTAATTGACTTGGTAAGTAAGTAGCTAACTGCTGCTATCCTTTATCAAGGTTGGTGTAGACAATATAGTTCCTGGGAGCATTCCCACTATTGGTCAAAATAGCTAGAGAAGCATATCTCTATAAATAGGCACTACACTCTCTCTTATAAATACATAAACAGGCTGTGTAAAAGCTGAAGGTAGCAGTGCAAAGTAAAAGTTATCTTCAGGCATAAACTGCAATGAAATAAAATAGTTACCCCCTTTATTTTTTTACAATGAAACCCACCCTCTCCATCCGTACAACATGCCCACCCCTCTCCCCAAGCAAACAGACCCATGCCCCAATGTCCCAAAATGTGAAATGTCCAAAGAAAGTCAAATCCGGTCCCAACTCCCTCCTCATCCTCTCCACCTTTCCAGAGCTGGTCCAGGCACTGCTCAATTGTGGTAAGCCGGTTCTCAATGGAATCCAGCTGCTGCAGGATGGTGTTGTCAATGTGGGAAGGGGTGGCAGCAGTTGATAAAAGCTGGCGGTTGCAACTGTGATGGGATGGCCAGAAGGCTGGAGACCCAGGGGGACCGGCTACACTGGGGCCCGGATTAGAGGAAATGCTTTGCTCCTCCTCCTTTCCCAAGGCTACCAGACACAGGTATTCTTGCTGGCTACGCTCCATCCTCTGCCGCCGTAGATGGGCCGATATCTCCTGACTGTTGGTTGGTCAGGCTGGAGCAGCAGGAGTAGCTAAAAAATAAATAAACCAAAAAGACAAATTGTATGTAATGCTCTGTGCAAACAACTTACTGGGTGGCACAGTATCAGTACATTGATGGTCCCCTAGGGCAGGGTAGGATAGAGGGATTAGACAGGTAAGGTAATGCTTTTTTGTTATAGACTAGAGGGGCCATAACACTGATCATCGATTCCTCATCTTTGGCTTATTCACTGTACAAGTCAAAAGGAAAAAATCTGAATAGGTGTAAAATAAATTTGTAATGGGAAACCAGTAAATATATTCTGGAATCACTTCACTTCACATGGTTATAAAATATGTGGCACATGGCAACAATGTATTTTCCAATTACCAGGCTGGGACAGAACTTAGGAAAAAATAAAGGAGTGAAGTACTAAGAGATGACTGAGTGGTTGAAGGGAAACAATACACCTGTGTGTTTGGTTTGCAATGCAATGAAATCATTGTAAATGCTGAATAAACTGAAGCAGATGCACATTGCACAGCCAACACCGCAGTCACAAATTAACTTATACAGCACTTAAGTCATAGATGGCAAAAATGCCATGGACAGGTGATCAATGATGGGTGGGATACATCTGGATGACTTAACAAATACAGCGAGTCAAGGGAGTCAAGGGAGTAGGACAAAAATAAAAATACCCCCTACTTTGAACCATTGTTTTGATAACCCTAAAAAAACAAAGTAAGGAAAGTAGGTGAGCAGCATGCTCCTCCTGAGAAGAGCTGCCTTGCTTATTCATCCAAACAATCCAAATATTTATCCATCTTTTCATTCTAATTCACCCATAGCCACCATGATTAAGCTTTGCTTTCTCTCATCCAGTCTTTCACCAAAATTCCCAATCCATTATCCATCAATGCAATATCCACCCTTTTTTCAAACCATCCTTTTACCCATCCATCCCTTTACTCACCCACACGCCCTTTCACCCACCAACCCTTACATTAATGTACCATTTCCTTTCTTTTAACCTTCCACTCTTTTATGTTTCTCTCAAGCCATCTATGTTCATTATGTGAGCTTTTGGTGCGTTGCAGATAGAAGAGGCCATAATAATAACTCAACCACTGCTGCAGCTGGTAAACCTGGTGGTGAGTTTACGGCCACGTGTTGATGACGCCCTGGTACTAGCTAATGAGTATAGTAATTGCAAGAAATTATGTGAACCGCATGGTGCTGTTTGTGTGTGATTTGGAATGCAAGAATGCACTCATCATTCCCAAAGAAACGAGAATATAACGTCGGCAAACTCCACCCACAAGCAGAACCCTGTGTAGCATGGTGGAATTGTTTGTGATTCTGTAAACTTCTGCGTAGCACAACTCCATGAACTCCGCCCAGGCATAGAAATCCCTCACAGGTCTCAAATCTCAAGGGAGTCACACAGTCTTTCGACCAGCTCTCGAACTGTCTCGGAAGCATACACAAGGAGATGATGGACGGAACGCAGGAACTTGTGTTTGCTTTGTTCGCCCTAAGTTGGCAGGGTATGCCCAGACGTGAGTCCCTTGCTCACTTTGCCACTGGATTCAAGCTAGCAAGGCTGATGAGGGGTGTTACCCCGAAACCAGTTCAAGGATGCTTGTTTCTGGTTCACGGAAGACCTGGCTTGGCAGTTCAGGCTGGACTGTTCCCATGAGGCACAGGGTCAAGACTCATTTGCATATAGCTGGTTCTTTACTGAGGTGGCGAAGTGAGCTAAAGCACGATGATGGATTCAATCCAGATCTGTGACTAGGGGTGAGTGTCTGAAAAGTTTCAGCGCTCCATCCATCATCTCCTTGTGTTTGCTTATTAGCATTACTCCAGCCCAGTCAATCTCTCTTGCTACTACCTGGCGCCACAATATATTTGGGAGTGATTAGGGGAGGAGAGGGCAGTTGTCCTGCTGAGATAAGGATCAGGAAGGGAGCAATGATGAATGGGGAATAATGCGGGGGAGCCTCTCAGATGCAGTAGGCACTCTGCTGGGAACACATTGATCAAGGTTGTACCCAGGCTGTCCGGGTACAAGGTCTAGTTAGCATTGAAATGAGTCACACCAGGCACGCCAGGTCTAGCACAAAAAGAGTTGCAAATTCCATACCTCACACAAAATGAAGCGCTACAAATTCTGTATCCCTGGGGTTGCACCAGACCAGTCCGGTCACACACACAATCGCAAGTTCAGCAGAGCCACATGAGGTAGAAGGAGACACTACTACGGGTACACACCGACCTCCAAGGGCTGCACCCTTTGAATTGGACACGTAAGTAACGAGCATGCAGTCATCATGCCGCATGACAGAGATGCGGCATGAATGACAAAATGGGCCATGCGAGGTCCTGCAACTGGTGAATTTGCTCACCACCAACAAGACAGGAACAATGAACAATAAACCTTAAATGCAGAAAAGGTTCTGGGGCTCTGCACTAGACAATCCTGTCTCCAGGCACAGTTCTTAGTCCAACGCCCACACCTTACTTGATATTGGGATTCAGCAGATGAAGTAGGCACTTGCGAGGGCACCGCTCTCCAGAGGACACAGGCAGATGATGTAGGTCCCTTGTAGGAGATCTTTGCTATCCTTGAAACCTCTGAGACAACAAGAGGCTTGCCAACAACCCTGGGAGCGAGCTGGTGTGTACTGACATCGAGCCTGCATACCGTGAGGGGAACGGTTGCCTATGGAGTGTGTTTCTGCTCTTTCTGCCACGCCGTTTTAGCACTTCCCAAGCCGTGAGGGGAACGGCTCCAGGTCATCCAGGACTACGACACCCAGAGGTCTGTGCGCAGTCAGCTCACCTGTTACAGCTGAGGGGAGGAGGCCCTTAAAAGATCGTAGCGCCTCCCGCAGCGCGGGACGCGCGCTGAAGCGAGCTGGTGTGTACTGACATCGAGCCTGCATACCGTGAGGGGAACGGTTGCCTATGGAGTGTGTTTCTGCTCTTTCTGCCATGCCGTTTTAGCACTTCCCAAGCCGTGAGGAGAACGGCTCCAGGTCATCCAGGACTACGACACCCAGAGGGCTGCGCGCAGTCAGCTCACCTGTTACAGCTGAGGGGAGGAGGCCCTTAAAAGATCGTAGCGCCTCCCGCAGCGCGGGACGCGTGCGGGCAGCGCCCGGGCGAAGCCCGGGCCAAGGGCGGGCCCGTCATCGCCAGGAGGAGGCAGGGCTGGGCCACCCCTCGTAGATCTTCTTCCCAACGCCTAAGGTACTGTGGCAAAGTTGAAACTGTGATCATTATTGCTACGTGGTGCTTTGAGGATAGTGTGCTACTGGAGCATTTTACCCCCTGAGGTCATATACCTGTTCTATTTCTTATGCTAAGTACATTTTGTCATCAATCGCTGGACTTTGCACCATCATATTGGGACGTTATCGGGATATAATTTCTCATGCAAAGTTATGAGAATCTGTGTTTTGTAGATTTTTTTTCAATATATGTTTTCTTTTTGCTAGCATAGTTTTATTTTAAGGTAGTAATTTGGCCCCTTGTACTGTTTTTCAGGTTGGGCAATGGCAGGGAAGGGCAAACGCACGGGGGGTGGCGGGACAGTTACTGGCACTATGGACCAGTTTATAACACGCGCTGTTTCCGTTCTAGAGCACGAAATCGCCATAACTGAGCGACGGCTCTCTACTGATCCAACACTGTTAAGACGCTCATCTATTGGGCCTCTTGCATTTGCTAGATCCCCTTCAAGATTAGTTGGGCCTGTGGTGGGTAGCCCCTCCCAGGTAGAGGACCTTGAGATTCGTCCCTCTCTGAATCAAAGTAATACCAGGATTCTAGAGTCCCCTGCTGAGGATGTTTTGGCAGTTGAAAATTTTTCAAGATCCGATGATACACCCCCCCAGACACGGGCTAGTAAGAAATCCAAAGGTATGCCTAACCCCAAAAGAAAAAGAGCTGATGATATTCAAGGAGGGAGGCAGCCGAAACTCTCCAGAAAGCCTACCAATTCAAATACTGGTACTTGTACGCTATTAGAGGGGGATTGTGATACTAATGGTGTGGGTAAAAAGATCACTCTTGACCGGTCGCAATCGGATGAGCTTATCACCAAGATTGAACAGGTGGTACGCTCGTTACTACTTCCCCTGGTTGAGAGGGTCAAAGCGATCAATATAAAAGTCGAGTCTTTGGAGCAGACGATGCTTGATAATTTCTGCTCCTTAAAAAATGTTATCAAACTCGTAACAAGTGAGAGAGTTAATTCTAATTTTTCCAACATTCCTGTGGCTGTACCTACAACAAATATTATAGTTACCCCTGTTGTTGGCCCTGTGATCACCCCTAGAGACAGGTCAGAGACTGACCCACCTATTGCTTTGGACAGCACTAACCATATTTTGCCATGTATAAGCTCCATCAAAAGTAATAACAGGGGCAATGACACTGAAGTAAAGAACTCTAATGGGACAAACAGGGGCTCGAAGGTAGGACCCAGCAGTATTGTTCGTACAGATCCTGCGAAACCTGTAAACGTTCACCTTCATCTTCCACCAGCCTCTTTTCCTTATGTAGCAGTGTTAACTGGAGTTCCAGAACTAAAGGATGGCAAGTCTGAATCCTACCCAGAACTTAAAAATAAAGTGACCTTCTGGCTAAATAAAAATAGACCTATGCACTCTGGATTGGATGGGAAGATCTTATTTGCCAGAAGGGTTGGTTGGGTTGGAACAAGGCCTAAAGATGTGGAGGGAGACGTCATTGTTGTAAACTTCCAAGATAGACGTATAGTGTGCCTTATCTGTGATGATATCTTATCCGGGGGACAGTTGGGGATAGGGGTGCGTGATCTTGTATATTTTTACAATGTACCCTCCCATAGCGCTGAAAGTGTTTTCCATCATTGGGGAGTGCCTAGAGAGCTCCCAGAGCCCATTATTTCCCATTCTGATCATTACAATCCTAATTTTAATCGCATTTTGGGTTGTTTTAATTGACCAGAATCTCATACCCAAAGGGAAGCTACGGCAGTGAGTGCTTCCACTGTGAATAATAGGATTGAAGTTGAATTCTCTTTTTCCGGGATAACAAATCTTTCTAGTCAATCCCCTTTGCAAACTCATCTAGGGCACTCAAACCATCTTGACAGTAGCCCCAATAATATCTGTCAGTCTAATCTGTCGGGAATAGGGCTGGGCTCAATGATCTCGTGGAATGTTGCTGGCCTTAAGTCAAAAATGGATTCCCCTGAGTGGGTCCAATTTATGGGTAATTTTGATGTTTGCCTCCTTCAGGAGACTTGGTCCTGCGAGCCGCAGTTTCTTCAAGGCTTTCTGAATTTCCACGTTCCTGCATCTAAGGGACCCAAAGGGCGTCCGATGGGTGGGCTAACAATATGGGCTCGACAAGCATTATTCTTGGTGGTCAATGAAATCAACACAGGCTCCCCTGACATTCAATTGGTCAGACTATCCGCGGGCCCATTGGGTGACGTGGACATCTATAATTTGTACTCGTGGGGGACTAATGGGATGAAGTCCAGGACTCTGGTTGCACTGGATTCCCTTATCACACACCACTCAAGTGAGAGGGGAGTGCTTGCTGCAGGGGATCTGAATGTAACTTTTGAACCGCTCTTAAGTTCAGATTCCTGCTGGGGACTTGACCCAGAAGAAGAACAATTATGGGGTATCCCCGGCCTAGATATGGACCCAATAAAACGCTGGTCTGAGGCAGCTGTGCAGGTTAACGCCCTCTGTTATGAAAGAGGCCTGAGGGCTTTGAATGGAAGAACCCCTGGTGATAAGGAAGGGGCCTACACCTTTGACAATGGCCGATACAAGAGCAGAATTGATTATGTACTCTGCAGCATGAGGTTATGGCAATTTGTAAAAGACATGGTTGTAGCTTCCAGACCAGAAAGTGACCATAACCCTTTATGTGTAACGCATCGCTGGTGGAAAAGTAGCAATGAAGAACCAACAGTGGCGTCATCTACTCCACCTGAGGTTTTTCCCTCTAACGACATGCGTAGGCTTAAGTGGAGTTTGGTTAGGTCTAACGAAAAGGCAATTGATAGCATTAATATATTGCTGTCTGAAGTCATTGTGGAGCTTGAAAGATGTAGGCTCTCCGACCAAGGTGTAATGGCAGCAACTGGCCACCATGAAACGTTCTTTCAGGAACTACGCCAGTTTTTTCTTAAACCAACTAGGAGAGGTAGTCGACCACCCCCTAAACGCTTACGGTGGTATGACGCTGATTGCAAAAGTGCCAGAACTAATCTAATTACAGCCCTCTCCAGTGGCAGTATTGATTACGTGAGGGAAGCTCGCCAAGTATATAAGAAATGCATAGCTATAGCCAAAAAGAATTGGGACGAGCAATATTGGATAGACTTGAAAGATGCTAGTGATCCCAGGGACTCACGATTATTTTGGAACATCATCAAGTGGGGCAGGGGAGGGTCACCAGATAGACCAACAAATCATGTCTCACAAGATGACTGGGTAAACTACTTTAGGCCCCACTATGCATGTGACCCCCAGTCAAACCCCACAGGGAAAATATCCCTTGTTTTCTTCTCTAGTGGCCCTTTTTGCACTAAAGATACTCTATTGGCCCTGGGATCCGTAGCAGCTGGGCGCGCTCCAGGTCTCGATGGGATACCATCTGATCTTTTCCTTGGTAACAAAAAACCCTGGAGCGAATACATTACCCTTTTGGCAAATGCAATTGCTGTTGGTGCGCCAGTTCCTAAATCCTGGGGGGGGGCTGTCATAATTCCTGTGTTTAAAAAGGGTGACAGAACCCTCCCTGGAAACTACAGACCAATCAGTTTAATTGACACAATCCAGAAGGTTATCGGGAGGATGTTATTGAACCAGGTGTTAGCGTGGGCTGACGATAATATGATCCTCTCCCACCTTCAAGCTGGTTTTCGTAAGTCAACCAGCACACTGGATCAGGTCTTTAGATTTGTGCAACTCCACTGGAAAGTGGTTACTTTGGGGAAAGGCAGTCTCTACGTAGCATTTGTGGATCTGCGAGCTGCCTTTGACCTTGTCCCCCGTCATCGGCTATGGGCTGTGCTCAATAAATTAGGACTCCCGGTAGAAATTTTGACAATGATAAGGAGGCTCCATGAGTCTAATTTTGCAAGGATCCAGTGGGGTGGAGCAGGTGAAGTCACTCCAGAGTTTCCGGTCGAGCGGGGTGTGAGGCAAGGCTGCACCATGGCTCCAACCCTTTTTTCCTTGTATATTAATGGGATTGCCCAAGCTATGCTCAACGCCACTATTGATGCCCCAAAACATGCTGGAGTTACTACTCCGATATTAATGTTTGCGGATGATACGTTAATCGTATCAAAAACTCCAAACGGCTTGCAGAGAGCATTAAAAGTCTTTGAGGAGTTTTGTCTTGGCCATGGTTTGGAGGTAAACGTGGCCAAGACTAAACTCATGGCCTTTAATCCGCATCCAAATCGTAGAGAGAGTAAGTTTTTTCTGGATGGGCAACAAATAGAAATGGTTTCCAACTTTGTTTACTTGGGTATACACATAACTAGTACCAGCAAGTGGGACAAGCACATTGAGGTCGCTGCCCTGAAGCTTAGACAAATCTCGGGAACCCTGATGAAAGAACACAAGAAGTCTTTTACCAAGCCCGTTAAACCTGTACTCCAAGTTTACGAGGCAAAGGCACTGGGTTCAGCTTTGTACGGGGCAGAATTCTGGGGGTTTAGTCGGTTGGCTCCCCTAACAACAGCAGAAAATTATTTTCTCCGTAGCATAACAAGCCTCCCGCAGAGTTCACCTATGGTCCCTGTAAGGTACGAGCTTGGCAGGAATGCCGTTGCAGATATCGCCAGATTACGTCCAATTTTATACTGGCGAAGGCTTTGGACTACTCCCGAGCTCTCTTTGTACGCCAAAGGGATTATTGATGTCATAGAACTAGATGTCTTTCATAAAATTGAATGGCTGAGGCAGCTTCGTCAGACCTTAACAGCCATGGGCATGGCGGGACTATGGAGTGAACCAACAACTGCGCAGTTCCCTCCAAAGAAAGTTATGAAAGCTATTTATTGGGAGTGGGTTAACCACCAGGTGTGGAATCGTGTAAATCCTAATGGGATGGCTGGTCGTTATCTGGACCTGATCACAAAGCCTAGAGACAGGAAGCTGTATTTTCAGCTGCGAGCAGGTTCTCTTCCAATTAAGTCTCTTACAGGCAGATGGTCTAGTGCAAATGAAGAGATCTGTCCAGCTTGTGGGGTGCATGTTGAATCTATCGCCCATTTACTGTTTGTCTGTCCAGCACTTGCTGTTCCTAGGCGAGTGTGGTTGTCACCATTGTGTAGGAACCTGGGTACCACGAGCAGTGCCATTGCCTTAAGAATTTTATGCACCAGCACTTCCCCAACCATTTCTATCCCATTAGCAAAATTTCTGGGTTGGGTGTGGAACCTAAGGGCGAAAGCCTCTAGTAAATCACAGATAATTCCCTCTCAAGCTACCCACATCGCTGTCGCCTAGTGTCAAATTCTGTAAAATGTTTTTACAATGCTGTAGCCCAGGGTTTTTTTTAATTATACATTGTTAAACTTGCTGTTAGTCCGACTAGTTTAATGCTTTTTTAGAATCCATTTTAACTTATTTATTGATGAACTTAACAATTTTAATGTGTTTTTATATGTAATGTTTTGATTTATGTTTGTGTCTTTCATGATTTTGTTAAATCGAATAAAGACTAATGGTAATGGTAATGAGAGCCACACTTCTGCAGATCTTCAGCCCAGGCCAGCCTCTATTTGGACAGTTATCTTCCATGTGCACAACAGATTCATCTGACAGTGTGTGCCACACATTCTGGGTTCTGTGTTCCCACATCCCTACAAGCATATGTCTACTTTGCTGAAGTAAGGCACCAGTAGTAATACTGAAGTGTGACTTTGAATTTGGGGGGGGGTCAGGGGTCTCCCATTGAACTATACATGTCTCCCCTAAATGTCAGGCCTGTCTTCCATTAGATCATGGAATGCGGATCATAATCTTTAGTGGGGCCATTATCCAGTCCCTAGAGGCTAAGTGTCACAAACCTACCAATCTATTCCACTCAACCCTCAAATGGTAGTGGTATTTTGTTCCAAGGCGGGATCATGGTTTATAGCTGTCTATGGGGAATATGCAGATGTGATCCCTGGCCTCCGGTATTGACTGGAGCCCAGCCACAAGGCACACAAAGAGATTTAGAACATAGAAATTCCCATATTCTGTATGTGGTATTTTTAAGCTAGTAATGTCTAAACCACCTTTGATAGGAAACATCTTGAGGCTGCTCCAATGCAATCCACTGTTGCAGTCCAAAGTAACATCAAATACTTACCCATGTTAGCCTATGGGAAGAGCAAGTCTCATAGATAGTGAAAACAAACGTGGATATTCCATAATACCTGGGCGCCCGTACGCACACAGACCTATGATAGCAGTCTGGACACATAGAAGCTGGCAACATTGGTGACAGTGTGATCACAGAATCCTGCAATGGCAGACTGGGTATGTGTTTAACCATTCTGGGTGCATGTGAGCACCCACAGGCGTTCAATGGCAGGCTGCACACAAAGTCAAGGACACCACAGTGGCAAGTGTGAACACACAAGCCTGCAACGGTAGGTGGGCACTTAGCCCTGAACATCCCAGGTGCTCTTGTGCATGCACAAGCCTGTAATAGTAGGCTGGACACAGGGTTACCCACTCCAGCGGCAAGTGTGCTCACACAGGCCTGTGATGGCAGGTTGGACACATGGGGCCCGATTCACAGAACTAACTTAAGACAAAATCCTAAACTTACTACTTTTGGTATTCACAGAAGTTAGGATTTTGTCTTAAGTTTGTCTTAAGACAAACTTAAGACAGACTTAAGACAGACTTAAGACAGACTTAAGACAAACTTAAGACAGACTTAAGACAAACTTAAAACAGACTTAAGACAGACTTAAGACAGACTTAAGTTAGGATTTTGTCTTAAGTTTGTCTTAAGTCAAAATCCTAACTTCTGTGAATACCAAAAGTAGTAAGTTTAGGATTTTGTCTTAAGTTAGTTCTGTGAATCGGCCCCATTGTTACTAACACCACAGGTGCAAGCGCGCACATTCAGGCCAGCAACGGTAGACCTAACCCGGGTCTTGGATCATCATAGTTGCAGGTATGTGTACATAGGTCTGCGATGGCAGGCAAGACACGTAGGCCAACTGGCATAATTGTAAGTGTACACCCATAAACCTGGGCACACAGCCAACACCCAGAGGTGCAAACATGCCCACACAGGTCTGTGACGGCAAAGCAGCCAACATCTCAGAACATTATTTTGGTGCCACTTCCCAATACGGGTAGGAAGGTGCTCACACTTTCGCAATGTCTTTATTGTGATGAACTGACCTAGGCCCCTAGGGCCACACAAGAGCATTGGCAGCATCCCAGGAGTACCCCATGTGGAGTCAGACTCCAAGGCAGGGTCAAACCCACCTTGGGGCTCCTTGCTACCTAGACAGCGGACATCCATCTGTCCCCGCCCTGCTTTCAGTCTACCACCCCGCACCCTTCATGGCTTCCCTGGGGGGTTGTCCTCATGGTATGAGAAGACCCATTTGGGATTTACTCAGACATGAGTGATGCCAACCTAAGCAGGGTGCAATAGCGACCCACGGCCTGTGATGGTAGGCCCAATACATATTTGACAGGCTACGCAGTGGGTGGCATACTCATTACTGCGTCCGACTACTAGCCAGTGCTATACCCGCCAAGAGTTTGTGGGGTACCTGTTTATGAGGCACTCGTAGGTTTAGTACTGAAACCAACCACATATTAAGAATAGTTATAAGGTGCCGAAAGCCCTCAGGTCATGTGAAGAGATGCTTCAAAAACTAGGAGAAAAAGGCTAAAGGTTTTAGGGCAATTTCCTCTAGGAAGGGCCTTGACCAACATTCATTTTAACCGTAGTAGGATTAGCTGTTCCATTGCAAAGCATTGGGATGTAATATATTTGACTTTTTAAAATATTTATTACAAAGCCAATTTGCATTTAAAGAAACGAAGATTTGTAATAGATATTTTACAAAAGGTACTTTTGAAAAGTTATACTGTACCTACCTTAATCCTCTAGAAGCCTAATGGTATGAGCTTACAACTGTCACCCAGGAGCTCCCTAAGCTGAAATAAAGGCTCTAGGTTTTCTGTTCCTCTGACTGGGTGACTATCTGGACAGTGTCCAGGAACTTAATTAACTTCAAACAGGCATATCCTGTCATGGGTAGATGTAGCTACCACTTGGGCCTTCCCCCTGTTTTGTCCCTTTATTGAGCAAGGCACCAATCCCAGTGGGAGAGGAGCCGCTCCCAGAACTTGTTTTTAATGGCCGCAAATAAAGTATTTCTCATTTTCCTGGCTACATTTCTAGGGGGAGCACAGGAGAAAAAAGGTTGTGTCAGAGAATAATCCCTGAGTATTTCCAAAAAGTATCTGAAACAAATTCAATTTCTAGTCCAGTGGCACAGACCAAGAAGAATGCGATGTTGTAGGTTGAGGACATTTAGCAGTCTGTGCTTGGAGAGGATCTGTGTGT
Organism: Triturus cristatus; assembly: GCF_964204655.1. NCBI lineage: Eukaryota > Metazoa > Chordata > Amphibia > Caudata > Salamandridae > Triturus > Triturus cristatus. The sequence continues at coordinate 166,467,495 of NC_140585.1, forward strand.
GCTTAATATCCCAAACCAGCATAAAATTCGAGGGGCAGATTTACAAGCTCCTTGCGCCTCTTTGAGCCGCCATTGCATCACCTTTTTTGACGCAATGGCGGCGCAAACAATGAGCCCTATTTACAATGTGATGCATTTAGGGAGGTGCGTCACGTTGTAAAGCCCTGCGTCACATTATACCTGCATCAGGTATAATGTATGCAGGGGGGCGTTCCCGCGCAGGAAAGCCTCGTAAAAGTGACGCAGTGAAATCTACAAGATTTCACTGCGTCACTTTTAGGACGCCACTGCCACAAAACCTTACGCCTGCTTGAAGCAGACGTAAGCAGTGATGCAGTGTAGTGGGAATAGGCCACAAAGTGCATTGCTGGAGTTGCGTCCTGCTTGCGACACGACTCCAGCAATGCGTGACTTTTGCCCCAACAGATGCGTCAGAATTCCTGAAGCATCTGTCAATCCATCCGCCATGGTGAACCGTATTGTAAATACGGCGCGTCTATGGTGGCACAAGCATTTTTTAGGGTGGCACAAGGAAAGTGACGCATCTCTATAGATGTGTCACTTTCTTGTAAATCTGCCCCCAAGTGTCCCACTCTAGCAAACAAAAAATAAGTTCAGGGATTGCTCAAAAGTCTGTTATGACAGGAAGTTCAATCAGCTCCACATGCCTCATAGTGTTCTGTCATGCTGGATTACACCTTGCCTGATATTTCACATTGTAAACCTGATTTTGTGGAACTAAACAGGGGTATGGAGTCAGCATCTGAAATGACTAAGTTGCAGAAAAATTAAATGGATATGTTTTCTAGTACCCCTAGTTATACTACTTCTGTTCTGTCAAATATTTTGGGTTCTCGCAACTTGTTGCTGAATCCACCCATTAATATGTCATCAGACTATGTAAGTTTTACAAAATCATTACAAAGCCTTGCACATATTTTGTTATCTATTATGTCCTAGATAGTTTAATGATAATACTTAATGAATTACCCCTAAAATCAGCTGGTGATGGTAATTTGAACAGCGTAAAAGGTTGTGCACCTAGTTCTATAGAGTCTGGTGTTCAAGTGGGTCACCCTAGGCATAATATGCAAAGGAAGGATAGAAGACGTAACCTGCCAGTAGACTTAACTAATTTCAAAGCTGTTTTTAAAGAAGAAGATCACTCTGTCCCCAGGGTTGTTAACAATAGGGCACAAATTTCTAGTCATGTTTTAGGGAAAAGTTGTTGAGTTTCCTCAAGTTTTTAAAAATGTAAAAGGGAAAAACCGGCTTCTAATGTGCAGGAAGCTGTTCTTAAGCCTAGAATAAGAAAGGAAAGAAGAAATGTAAAAAGGAAGTTATGGAGGATAAATAAAAGAGGTATAAGAAACAATTTAGGGGCAGATTTACAAGAAAGTGATGCATTTGTAGCGATGCTTCACTTTCCCTGCACCACTCTGAGAAACCCTTGCGCCACCATGGCTGTCCCCTATTTACAATGTGGTGCAAGGATTTGCAGATGTATCAGAAATTCTGACGCATCTGTTTGCGCAAAAGTCATTAATTGCTGGAGTTGTGTTGCAAGTACGATGCAATAGAAGCAATGCATGGGGAGGCCTATCCTCATTGTGCTGCATCACTCCTTATTCCTGCTTCATGCAGGCATAAGATTTTGATGCAGTGGCATCCTAGAAGGGGCGCAGTGAAATCTTGTAGATTACACTGCATCACTTCAACGAGGCATATAGATTGCAGCCTGAGGCTATATGGCATGAAATTTGAAAAGCTGAACTCTGGGTTGCCCAAACATGGTGCAAATGACATTCCCTGCCTTTAGTGGTGTTGCAGGTGTAGAGTGAATACTGAAAACTTTTTGCCTATACATTTTTTTCAGTTAATTATGGATGATGTATTTTTGGATGAGATTGATGACCAGACTAATTTGTATGCTGAGCAGTATTTGAGGGACAATAGTGCCAGACTTAAGCCCCACTCTAGAGCTACCTGGTAGGCTCCTACAAATCTGGATGAGTTGAAGAAGTTCTTGGGTTTAACTTTTTTGATGGGCATGATAAGGAAGCTGTTGCTGTCTTCATATTGGTATATTAGTCCCTTGATGGCAATGGCTATATTTCCTGCAGTTGTTTATGGACAATGTATTTTTGGATCAGATTGTTGACCAGGCTAATTTATAAGTAGAAAAGTATTTGAGGGACAACAGTGCCAAACTTAATCCTCACTCTAGAGCTACCCTGAATGTCCTTCGAATCTGGGGCTGTGTGTGCTCACACGTTTTAAATTTTAGCACATGCAACAAAGTTTTTGGGTGCAACCGTGAGCGTAAAAGTAAACTGACTGGTCTATATCATTTTATATTTTTTGTCCAGATTTCACAGTTGGCATTAGTGTGATGTATTTAGCTAGAGTTGTTTTGTTTGTAGATATAGCTTTGTATCTACTTCCACTTGGTTTGGGTTTTTTTGTTAAAAAGTTGTGATGGGGTGTGCATGGACTGGTGCTTGGCTGGCAGTATACGTAGACTGGTGCTTGGCTTTTGGTGTGCGTGGACTGACTCTTGGCTGGCGGTGTGCATGGACTGGCAGTTGGCTTGTGATGTGTGAGTAGTGACAAGCACACATAGAAACGGCAAATTGCCATGAATTATTGTTTATGTGCAGGTAGGTTCCTTCCTGCACATAAGCAATCATTAAAACAATGACGTCTTGCAACTTCTATCTGTGCTGCACAATACAGAACACATAGAAGTTTCAAATCGCCATTGATTTGACTGATTGATTAATGTGCAGGTAGGAAGCCTAACTGAACCAACGTCACCCATGCGTCAGGGTGCAAAAAGTCACCCGTGCATAATAAAAAGAAAGTGAAAAAACATAGAGGAGAAGAAAAAGAAGAATTCCTAGGTGAAGAGGGCCCACACATGCGATGGAAGACCACTTATTTGTCCTATGATGCCCTCACACACCCTTTTTCAAGAGGTGTCATGCTTCATCATCGGGCGTTTGCTCCTCGTAGGGCCGGCGCTGCAATTCCCTACGGGTCCCCCGAAGGGTCTCTTTGTCAGAGATCTTTTTGAGGACTGCCGGATGATGCAGGCAGGTGTGTGGGGTGTGGGTCCAATGAGGGTAGAAAGTGCGTGCCAAGTGAAAAAAAAAAAAGGGTTAATAAAGGGTAGATATGCAGTGAAAATTTAAGTTGTATACCCTTAGCAGACAAAACTGCTGAATAAAATCTTGCCCTGGAGGCACATTATGCCCCGGGGGTCAAGGGTCATCGGTCAACATGTTTCGCGCCTGCGTTGCCATAGAGGTCGTTGGCGCTTCTTCACGGCCAGAGTGGTAAAATATAAAGTGCACGTGAAACAAAGTGGATTAAAATACCCTCTAAAACAATCAGGGCAAGGCAGTAACCTGTATACCCAAGGTGCGGCTACAGCTGCATGATGGAAACAGCTCCTGATAGCTACCTAGCACCATCAATGAGATACCTCCACTGGCAGGAGCAATGGACGCCCGCACGTTACAGGGCTTTAAATTTATGACTCTTATTTCTTCATCTGTGACATCTCACTCTTCTTGAAAAAGTGTCTCATTTGGGTTCAACAACCCTTTGTAGTAATTTTCTATTACATCACGCTGAATAACTGTTCTCTGGTGCTCTGATCCACTATAATCGACCACGTGGTACAATAAAAGACAGAGAGGAGTCAGAAAACAGGCACAAGAGAGACAGAAATGCCGAAAATGGCACAAAAGACAGACATGGGCACAAGAGAGACATGAAAACCGAAAATGGCACAAATACAGACACGGGTACAAAAGAGACAGAAAAAACAAAAATGGCACAAAGACAGACAAGGGCACAAGAGAGACAGAAAAATAGAAAGGTGGCACAAAGACCGACACAGACAACAGCTGCCAGCAGAAGAGCAAGGCTCTCCCACTGGACCACCAGGGATGAGGGGCAGGCAGAAGTCTGCGGGTGGAGGAGGGCCTCAAACACCTACCTGAGCAAGCAGAGCACAGTCCCTGCAGGTGGCCTCCTTGGTGACCGCCTTGCAAATCCAGGTAGTATTGCAATAGATAATTTTTATTTCTCCACAAAATGTTTTGGGCCTTTCTTGAACCACCCATACTAGTGAGGTAGAATGTTTATCGGGAGACCTGGGGGAATGCTTGGTGGTAGGAAATTTGTGCCAGCCCGATTATCCAACAACTTTCTCACACTGAAATATGATTTTGTTTGCTAAATTTGAGGTTTGCAGGGGATACTGGGTAAATAAATGTTAGGGGATACATGCAAGTCACACCTCTCGGGACTCCCCTGGGTGTATTGTTTTCAGAACGGTTTGGGTTTGGTAGTTTTCCTATATGGCCACCGAGCCCAGGACCAAAAACACAGGTTACTCCCTTGAAAAACCAGGTTGTTTTGTGAGAGAGATTTTGATGTCTCCACGTGCCATTTTGGTCCGCTTCCTGTCGCGCCCACTTGCCCTACCCACACAAGTGAGGCATCATTTTTATTGAGAGACTTAGGGGAATGCTGGGTGGACAGAAGTTTGTGCGTTCTCGCAGATTTCATATCTTTCCATCACAGAAATGTGAGGAAAATATGTTTTATAAGTCAGCTCATTCAGGATTTCACTGGGTGTCTAGTTTTTAAAAATGTACAGGTTTTCTAGGTTTTCCTAGGTACTATACAGCTAGGCACATTGTAGAAAAAGGGTAACTTTTATGTTATGTGTCCATGTTGCATTTTGGGCTGTTTCTTGTCCCGGGCACCAGGCCTACCCAAACATGTGATTTAACATTTTAAAATGAAATGCTGTGTGGGTAGAAGTTTGCGGCTCCCCACAGAATTCAGACCTTTCCATCACATAAATGTGAGGTAAATGTGTTTTTTGACAAATTCTGACGTTTCCAAAGGATTCTGGGTAAATAAAACTAGGAGAGAGCCCCACATGCCTAAGGCAAGCCCGTCTGCGCCCGTCCTAGCTCGGTCTGGGCTTAGGGCATGTCCCCCTGGCTCTATTACCATAGTCTCAATCAGGTTCTCTAGAGAGGCTCTCCTTCGGTTAGATCCTAATAGAGGTAACATGTGTTGCCCTAGGATACGCCCTGAGACACTTTTAAAAGGAGCTCCTGCTCCTTGTGCAAGGTGCGCTGATAAATTTCCGTTTTTTTCTTTAGAAGACGCGAATAGAAGCAAACCTAAGGTTAAAGATAAGAATGTTACGTTACCTATTAAAGCATTGCTTCTTAATGCCAGGTCGCTTATCAAACATAGTGATGAATGTGCATTACTAATTGAGCTACATTGTATTAAAGTGGCTTTTATCACGGAATCTTGGTCAGATGAAGTGTCTGGCCCTGACCTCATTAAAGCGCTGCCACGGGGCTATTTATGCTACACGCTAGATAGACTGGGCAGGAAAGGGGGAGGACTGGCAATAATCTATCACAATTCCTTACAACCCTCATTCTGTCCAGTACTAAACCAGGCATGTGAAGCTTTGGCAGTGGACGTTAGCATCTCTCCTCACGACACCTTCCACGCTATTCTTCTATATCGCCCTCCCGGAACAAGGGGTGCGTTTCTAGAGTCAGCGGGATTGCTCCTTGAAGAAGGATTATGTGTTAACTCTTTTACTATTTTAGGAGATTTTAACTTTTATTTGGAGGATGAGCAAGATGCAGATAATGTCAAGCTTCAGGAAATTTTGGTGGGGGGGATCTTATTCAATTAGTCTCAGTCCCCACACATAAGGCTGGCCACACCCTGGACGGTATCTTTTCCAACAATCCTCATATTAAGATCAGCACGGTACTACCTATTTCTTGGTCTGACCATGCAGCCATATTTTTCGAGATTCCCACTACAGGGCCCCCTAAGCCAACCAGTGTATCTCTACCCAAAGTCAACATTAGGGCTTGGAAAAATATTAACAGCGAGAATTTCGAAAACCATTTGAAGTCTACTTTGAAGGTCTGGCCTCTTTCCGCTGACAAGGCCGCTGCGGTGTACACAGATTGGCTAGCCTCGGCTTGCAATAAGGTGGTTCCTATCAAAGTTTGTACCTCTAGGAGAACAACACCTTCTGCTCCTTGGTACAACGAGAGTCTTAAACACAAAAAAATTGAATGTAAACACCTTGAACGTCTGTGGAGAAAAGACTACACTCCATCCTCTAAAAAAATGTACAGAGACTGCCTTCACAGCTACAAAAAACTGCTTTCGGAAGCTAAAAAGCTGTTTTATGGGGAACAGATTAATGATGCAAAATCTTCTACGAAAGAATTATTTAGTACAGTCCTAAAACTTACAACTCCAGTTTTGGCCAAGTCTAACGGCAACCCCGAATTTTGCGAACTCCTGGCCTCTGCATTTCAAGAAAAAGTGGGCTCTATCTTTTCTTCTTTTAGTAACTCACAGGCAGAAGACTCAATTAAAGATACCGGGGACTATCCCGCAGGCACGAAGATACTGCCACTGATGAATCAATTTGAGAATATGAGTGTTGAAGATACTATAAAACATTTGCAGGCTATCAAATCCGGCTCTCCCTTAGATCCCTGTCCTGCACATATAGCCAAACTTGTATCCAACACCCTTGGAGCTGCTCTTAACCCTGTTTTTAATAATATATTTAAGTGTGCCCTTTTACCTAAAATTTGGAAAAAAACTATCCTCCCCCTTCTCAAGAAGGCAAACTTGGATCCTAAACTGCTGAATAATTACAGGCCCATCTCTTGATTCCCATTACCAGCCAAGCTAATTGAAAGAGAGATGAACAGCCAGCTGAGTGCGTTCATTAAAAACAATGAACTCCTTGATTCCACTCAGTTTGGATTCCGCACGGAACACAGCATGGAGCTTGCGCTAATCAAGTCCACGGAAGAGATTAGAGAAACATTAGATCATGGCGGTTCGGCTATTTTAATCATGTTGGACCTGTCGGCGGTCTTCGACACGGTACACCAAGGATGTGTTGCTGGACCGATTAAATAGGAAAGGGGTCACTGATAAAGCACTTGCTCTTTTAAAATCCATTCTTTTAGACAGACACCAAACTGTAGACGTTGGCACAGATTGCTCTAAGTCTTTCTCCCTGCCCTGCGGGGTCCCTCAGGGCTCGGCGCTTAGTCCTAAGCTTTTTAATATATATGTCTCTCCTCTGGCAGCTCTCATCCGTTCTTTTGGCTTCCAACTTACCTCTTATGCTGACGACACCCAAATAGTGATGTCCATTCAAAAAGGCAAAGAGGATGAGGCCGGTAGGGACTGTTATAATTGTATGCAATCCATTGCCTGTTGGATGACAGCAAACTGCTTGAAGCTCAATGCTGGGAAAACTGAGGTGATTATTTTTGGTAAACCCTCAAATCTTTGGTCACCCAGCTGGTGGCCTCAATCTTTGAGCTTACTCCCAGTTCCTACTGAAAAGGCAAAAAATCTGGGAGTTGTGATCGACTCCAGACTGTCTTTTGGTGACCAAATACGTAAGGTGGTATCATCCTGCTTTTTTATACTCAGGATTATGAGGAAAATTAAACATTTCCTTTCAGATGACTGCCTCAGAACAGTAGTAACGGCACTTGTCATGTCCCGCCTAGACTACTGCAATGCTTTATACATTAATATTCATAAAAGGCAACTCAGCGGATTACAGACGGTACAAAATGCTGCTGCCAGACTTCTTCTGGGCATCCCTAAGTTTGTATCTATAAGAAAGGGACTAAGGGACCTTCATCAGACGGATTGAATTCAAGGCCCTTTGCATTGTTTTTAAAACACTGGAAGGATGTGGGCCAGAATTTATGAGAAAACATATACATTGGTATACCCCTTCTAGGGTACTTCGCTCAACCACAGCAAGACAGGTACAAGCTCAACGAGTTAAAACAGCCAGTTGGGGGGGCAGAAGTTTCTTCCACTGTGCTGCTAAGCTTTGGAACAATCTCCCCTTTCAGCCAAGAGAGGCCTCCGGCCTCCTTGAGTTTAGGAGGGGTCTCAAAACCTGGCTTTTCTCCTAACAGCTCCCTTTATTCACGATTTCACCCTCCCAACCAGTAGGCAATGGATCTCAGTGCCAGGACACCTAACGGTAACAGTGCGCTTTACAAATCCAATTAACATAACATAACATAATATAAGATAACATGTCAGACCTTTCTGGATTTCCCTAGTTGTCTAGTTTAAAAAAATGTACAGGATTGCTAGGTTTCCCTAAATGCCAGCTGAGCTAGGGCCCAAAATCCACAGCTAGGCACGTTACATAACAAGCAGTTTTCAGTGGACAAATATGATGTGTCCCATACCATTTTGGGCCATTTACTGTCACAGCCACATGTGAGGTACCATTTTTATTGGGAGACTTAGATAAATTATGGGTAGATGGAAATTTGCAACTTCCCATAGATTTCAGAACGTTCCATCACAGAAATTTTAGGAAAATTGGTGTTTTTTAGACAACGTTTGAGGTTTGGAGTGGATTCTGGGTAACAGAAGCTGGAGAGAGCCACACAAGTCACCACATCCTGGATTGTCCTGGGTGTCTAGTTATCGAAAATGTACAGGTTTTCTATGTTTTTCTAGATTCTGTCTGAGCTAGGGCCCAATATCCACAGCTAGGCACATTGCAAAAAAGTCTGTTTTGAGTGAAAAAATTTGATGTGTCCTTGTTGGGTTTTGGGCGGTTCCTGTCACAGGCTCTAGGCCTACCCACACAAGTGAAGTACCATGTTTATCTGGAGACTTGGAAAATGCTGGGTGGTTGAAAGCTTGTGGCTCCCTTCAGATTCCAGAACTTCCCATCACATAAATATGAGATAAATGTGTTTTTTAGACAAAGTTTGAGGTTCGCAAGGTATTCTGGATCAAAAAACGCTGAGAAAGCCATGCAAATCAGCCCATCCTGAATTCCCCTGGCTGTCTCGTTTTAAAAAATGTACAGGTTTGCTAGGTTTTCCTGGGTTCCGACTGAGCTAGGGCCTAAAATACGGATATAGGAACATTGCAGTGGAAAAATGTGATCTGTCCATGTTACATTTTGGGCCATTTCCTGCCATGGGCACAAGGCCTACCCACACAAGAGATTTACCATGTTTATTGAGAGACTGAGGAAAAAACAGAATTGTAGAATATTTGTTATTGCAAATTGTCTTTCTCTGCATTTGTGCCTTCCAAATGTAAGACAGTGTGTGACTAAGAATTCATTTTTAAAAATACCCTCTAAGTCACATGCTAGTATGAGTACCCACAAATTCAGAGATGTGCAAATAGCCACTGCTTCTAAACTCTATATCTTGTTCTCATTTCAGAAATTCATAGGTTGACTTTATACCTATTTTTCACCATTTAGATTTTACCAAATATATTGCTGTATAGCTGATACACAATGAAAAATCTTTGTACTGTGCAGCTCAGTTATTGGCTCTGGGTACCTTGGGTTCTTATGGTACCTACAAGCCCTATATATCTTCATAACCAGAAGGGTCCAGCAGATGTAATGGTATATTGCTTTTGAAAATATGCCATAGGTAGACTACTTTACAGGTCATAACGTAGGCATCCATGAGAGGTTTATTTTTTTAAATCAAATGTTATATTCTTTTATTTCTACAGAAAAACCTTGATGGATCTAAACAACTGACCCATTGCTAATTTTCCAATTTTGTCTACCTTTCAAAAATGTATAGCTTTTTGAGGATCCACTGTTAGTTTTATACCCATTTCTACCAACTAACCGAAAGGAGGTTGAAAGCACAAACAATAGCAACTATGGGCTACGTCCTGGTAAATTGCTAAGACTGTGTTGAAAAATGTGGTTTTCTGAAAAAGACTGCCTGTTCCTGAAAGCTGGGACGATGGTGATGTTAGCGCGACAAGCTCTTTGTTAATAACATTTGCAGGGGAAAGACATACAGTTTCTTCTGCAGCACTTTCCCTCCCAAAAAGCGATTTTTTGCTGTATTTTAGCTACTGGATGCAAATTTGGCCCTGAATGCCTTATGTGGACAAAAGGTTATGGGGACTAAGTGTGAAATACCCCAAATAGCCAAAAAAAAGCTCAGCATGGGGGTTGCGGGGGAGGGAGACATGATGCAAAAATTATAAAGTCATTACTGTATAGTTGTGAGGTTATGTCAGTAATGAACATCCAGCAGGTGCAGGGTATTGATCGAATATGTAGAAAAAATGGTTTAGCTTGCCTAGAGTCTCTGTGAACAGTGCCCTGTGAACAGAGCTGGGACTAACTAAAATAATATTTAAATACAAGCAGAGGATGCTTAATTATTTGGTCTGTCCTTTAAAGTCGATCCAGGGTTTCCTGAGACAAATAATAAAATATTACCTACAGTAGAAGTATTCCAACCAATGGATTGTTGACCTCCAAGTAATAAAGGTCTCTCTGGATATTCCAACAGGGTTTGATCTGCAAAATAAGTCCGTATCACAGCAGAAACACATATTAATAAGCCTGACAAAAGAGAGCTCCAGGAAGAGACAACCTTGCCCACCTTTTGGAGTCAGACTATGGGGGCATATCCAGCCATATTTGCATGATATAAAAAGCAGTTATATCTTGAAGTGAGCTTTAAAGGACCGGCTGAGGCAGGTACCTGCCTTTTTAAAAGTTGAAGTCGATCAAACTGGGTGGGGCAGACCATGGTATTTGTCCCTTCTGTCAATATGCTCCATTGTCTCTTCTGCATGTAATTAAATTTTGCATGTGTTTTGATAAATTATGAAGAAGTCTGCTATTTCTTTTTTAGAATTGTACAGGTCGTACGCCAAGGATGCCCCTTGTTCCCTTTTCTTTTCAATTTGGCCTTAGAACCCTTACTCTCAAGAATAACTCAATCACAGGTTTTGTCTCGGATCCTCAACAAATTAAGCTGACAGCATATGCTGACGATATTTTAGTTTTTCTCTCCAAACCACAATCTTCACTTACAGCTTTCATGGGAGAGGTGGAGGCCTATGGATTGGTATCTGGCTATAAAATGAATAGAGGAAAATGTGAGATACTACCCTTAACCAAATACACCTTTAAGGATGATTTTAAGATTTCCAACTTTACTTGGAGCCCTAAATATATCAAATATCTTGGTATCTTGTTCTCTCCCTCTATAAAGACATCTATCTCTTTAAACATCGACAAATGTTCTGCCAAACTTAAATCTTTGGTCGCAAGATGGCATCCCCTTCATCTTTCTTGGTGGGGTTGTCTGGACACAATCAAAATGATGTTGACTCCGATAGTTTTGTATATCCTTTCTAACATTCCACTTTCCATTTTATCTAAATTCTTTCAAAAGATTAATTCTTTTTTTACTTCTTTGTTATGAAATGCTATAAAACCAAGATTGGCGTTACAGAAATGAACAAGACCAAAATCTGAAGGCGGTGTCAATTTCCCCCATTTCTCTAATTATCATAAAGCCTTTCAGTTACGACAACTATCGAATTGGATCACTAATCAATCTGAAGATAAACCTCTCTGGGTGGATCTTGAAACCTCATTTTTAGCTCCCTTCTCATTTCAGGAATATCTCTCCTTTACTCGCAAACCACAAAAGCTCTCTACTCCCATAATTAAGCAATCGTGTAAACTACTATCCACTGCTTCCCACTTAGTAGTACATAATTTAGACACTTTTCTCAATTACACAATTTGGCACAATAAACAAATCCTTCTTAATAGGAAACCTATACTTTGGAAGGCTTGGAGAAATAAAGGTCTACTCTGGGTTCACCAATTTTTAGATCAGGGCGCACCCATTCAATTTACGCAATTACAAGTTACCACCTATTGATTTGTTAATAGCTGTAGCTTTTCAGCAAATATAAAAAAACTGGAAAGATTCCTCTAAATTGTCCTATTTAGCTTGGTGGTATGCTATATGTCACAATCATCACCTGGATACAGCACTCGTTCATCCTGTCTCTCTTGCTACTAAACATTCTCACCTTTGGGGCCCACTCACACAATTTCTAGATGATACCGTGAAGAAAACTTCTTTACCTGCTCCCTCACAACAAGAAGTTACCAAGCCTCCTTGACCTCCTATTGTTTATTTATAATTTTGTTTAATTTATCATTTTCTATAATATATATTTACCTATTTGTATCTAATTGTGTATTTTTGACATGTACTGTTATTTACGATTTCTGTGAACCTTTGCTTGTATTCATATCATCTTCTATATTATCGTTTTACTATTTTAATGGATATTATATATCATTATTGTTCTTTATTACACCTTCATGTATTTATGTATTAACAAATAATTGCATATATGAAGTATTGTTTTATGATCATATTCATCTTTTCAATAAACCTTTTCTTGAACTTAAAGAAGAATTGTACAGGTCACCCATATTTGTGATTTAATGACATCAATTTTAAAGTGTAATAATATGACATTTTGTTTTGCCATGGGGAAATTCTTGGCTGTAGTCCCTGAACAGGTAATTGATTTGAGTGGCTCATGGCTATAGATATATACCTGTGGAATGTGGAGGTTTAATCTACCTATTTATTAGTTGTGGTTTTCACGAAATTGATTTTAATTACTAGTGTTATAGAATATTATAGGAATTGAATACGAACTGGATGTTCCCTCACTGTATTCACCCTCTATAATCTTATTTTGTCCATGCTTTAAAAAAAATAAGTTGAGGTCTGCTATGCCATTAAGAGTGATTTGGAATGTTTATGTGCATAACAAGGGCATGGACATCAATTCACCAAAATAGCAGGGGTAGCAGAAGTGACATCAAACACCTTATGATCTTATTAGCATTTCAGGTAATCTCATCAATTGACCATTGGCATGCTGTGTTATACATGCACACTCTTACCCACAATCAAACACACATTATCATTTTAAAAGTATTCTTTTACTCTACCTGAGCGGCCAGCAAATGATTCACTTCCATCTCCATGTGCTCCTTTTTTATTCCACTTATGGCGAATACTGGTGTATTGGTCATTATTAGTATACGATATAATGAGCAGAAAACAAGAAGAAGAGCCCCCAATGCCTAGAAGGACAAACCTCCTAAAGAAGCCAAGAGCAGACCCCCAAACAACTGAGCAACTTCCGACCCATCCCCCTACTGCCCTATCCAGTCAAAGTGATTGAGAAGGCCATCAACAAGACACTAACATGCCACCTTGAGCTCCACTAGCTGCTATACAACCAACAACATTCAAACCATCCTTGACAAAGGAGAAAAAGCAACACTGTCTCCTACAATAACCTTATCAGAAAAGTTAAAAAAATTGGCATATAAGGATCATCACTCTAATTGGTCTGCTCCTTCCAAATGGGAAGAACCTTATAAGCAGAGTCCTACATGGTTTCTCCATCAGCCACACCTACTTTAACATATAAATGACACCACTCGCCAACATCATCCACTCACAGGACATCACCGTAATCTCCTATGTCGATGACACCCCAGACATTCATCCTCTCCCTGAAGGACAAGACAACCAACACCAGAACCTACTTAAACAAATGCATGACCATAGTAGCAGACTGAATGCCCCCAAGAAATCTAGAGATCATCCTAGATGAAAAGCTCAACATGACAGCACAAATAAATGTAGTGAGCTTCATCTACTTTCACAAACTACATGTGCTGTGAAAATGGCTGCCCCAGAACACCAGACAGACCGCTAGACAAGCACTCATCACCAGCAGGCCTGACACTACAACAACTTTATAACAAAACAGACACAATCTACTACGTACAGAGGTATCTTTATCTATTGTGTAAAGACAGGATTGGGGAGGTATCAAAACTACCCTCTCCACAACCACCCCCAATTATTTAAATTCATGGGGTGGATTCCCGATTTACCGATGTCTGTACTATTTGTTTAAAAAAACAGCAATTATTGCACGAACCCTCAGCTTGTAACCACTGTTGTCAATTGGGAAAAATATTTCAAATCTGTAACAACCCACACCGTGGTAGTTAGTGAAAAAATGTGCAGAGCAAGGTAGCACCTCACATGCGCAACACCATAGCGGGTTGACACTGGTTAGATCATCACCAGTACTGCCACGTTTCTCATCATAGGTTGCCACCTTGTTCAAAGAAAAAATGAATAACCGTACCAACAAAATTCATGAGAAAGCAAAAGGTGAAAAAAAGGGGTAAAAATTACACACCAAAGTCCTGGTTTAAAATTGATAGAGAGCCATGACTACCACAATTTTATTCTCTGCTCATGGATCAATTCAAAGGTAAAAAGTGCTGTAATTCAACACACACGAAGCCAAAACGCCGACATGTTTCATTGCCTTACTTGTACGGCAAATTCTTCAGGGCAACAGGACTTCATTCACCATATCAGCATATTTCATGCTGGATTATTTGTGACTACAAAATATAAAAAAGCAAAAAAAAAACAGCAGAGGGTTCCTGCAATTACTCACTGAGTGATAGGGCACAATCACACTCACTCTGTCGTCTTCTACTTAGATGTATAGGAAGCATGAGTTTGTCATTACCCGTTGTCAGCCATGGTGTCTCATACCGGCTCGACAGCGTATTGAAAGGGACTGTGATTCTGTGTTTCACAAGCCCTTTTTGTGCTTCTGGGCATTCTGCAAGGCAATTTCAAACATATCCTATGTCAGAAATCAATGTCTCACCCAATTCAATCCATCACATATAGATTCAACAGTGTTTGTGTGATTGTCGTATTTACCCCATAACTTCATTATGGCTTGTACTTAAACTTGCTTCACTGAATTGTACTCATCATTTGCACACACACAGTATCGTAAAGCGGAGTTTCACATCCAACTAAAATCGGAAACTCACACCTACATACCCCTTAATGTCGAACTCACAGGGTAGCTGGGGAAAGTGTCTAAATCCATCCTCACCCCTCACTCATACATCTCACCGTATTAAAATGGCATCCCGAGCTTCGTCTCAGCCGCTCCGGGCACTTCAAACCAACCCTCTGATAAACCCGTCACCTGCCACGTGACTTCTATCAGTTGCATTCCAAATCACGTGCCAAGTCACGTAAATGAAAGCGCCATTTTAAAGTGGGCAAGACTCCGGCTTCCTTATTTATACAGGTGTTCATATATCTCTCGTTTACACGTCTCAAATCCACAAGGGACACCGTGTTACTGTGTGTCTAAACTACGCAGTGTTTAAAACCTGATGCGAAAAAGGGAAATGTGTTCATAAAGCTTAACAGTGATGGACATTTTTTTCACTTTTCGACTCCCCACCACGCTTCTACAATATTCATGTAATCTCCACTAACGTTAATGGGGACCTGGTAACTTCCTATCTATTCTATTAAACATAACCTATTTCAAGGATGTTAAATATCGACAGGGTTTTTGTTTCTATCCATCAACTACTCCCCCTTATCTCAATATCCACATCAGTGGTGTTCACTTTACACACAGAATACACGCAATTCTCTGAAATTATTTAGTCATGGTCTTTTTCATGGTTTTTGAGATTCAAATCGATACGGGGACTCCCAAAGCCAGAGTTCATGGGACACAGACCCCTATTCTTCGCTTTAGACTCAGCGTCACTCGGCACAAACAGCCTTGTTTTACAGTACATCCAAGAGGCATGTTGACACAAGGGACATGCTAGAGAGCCTAATCATCATAAGGAGATTTTATTCCATTCTATCCCATCATTTAACCCAATTTTGTCAGCCTTTTCAGAAAAAATCCAACGAGCCTCCCTATTGATTAACAATCTCTCAATATTTGAAGCATCACCCTTAACTTTTTCTAGAACAGTCCAAGTTAGTGATCTAGAATCATGTTTCTCAGTGACGCAATGTTGCACAAATTTAGTGGTCAGTTTCCCCATTCTGACGGTACTGTGGTGCTCTTGAATTCTTATCTTAACCTTCCTTGAGGTCAGGCCTATATAATGTAGACCACACCCACACGTGATACGATAAATCACGTTCATTGTGTTACAATTGGTAAATTGGGTTAGATACCATGTTCTACCATCCAATAAGACCACTCTATCACTTTTGGAAGTCAGGCCACATACAGAACACGAGCCACATGGATAATGACCCGCCGGGAGGCTAGATGTACTTTTATCAATTCCCACTCGGGAGTGCACCAGTCTATCCTTTAGGTTGCCTGCTCTTTTGAACGCAAACCTGGGGGAGGGCATCTTGAACTCAGCTGTGGACAACAGTCCCCAATTCTTTCGCATGAGCTGTCTAAGTTTGTTCGCTAATGGATCAAAAGTCATGACAACAGGGAGGCAGTCACTTTTTGGTTTTAAAGTCGTCTCCAAAAGAGCGCTACGGGGTGTATTTAATGCTCTTTTTCTCGCATTTTTAACTACCTTCCTGGGATATTGTCTTTGAATAAGTCTGTCACAAAGGTCCTCTGACTGTTGCATGAAGTCCGCAGTGGAGGAACAGTTCCTCCTATAACGCAGGAACTGTCCCACCGGTAGATTATCTTTAAGGGCCCGCAGATGAAAAGAATCAAACAATAATAACGAGTTCCTATCAGTTGTCTTTTGATGTACCTTTGTTACCAATTGCCCCTGTTCCGCCCGAATATCAAGATCCAGGTAGGTTGCAACATGGCGGTTGTAGGTCCAAGTGAACCTCAAGCTTTGATCTAATGTATTTAGTCTGTTCAAGAAGACCACCAGATCCTCCTCAGTGCCTTCCCAAATGCATAACACATCATCGATGTATCGCCTCCAGAGGAAAATATTCCTCTGGAAGGGATTACCAGGATGATAGATATGATGTTCTTCGAACTGGCCTACATAAATGCAGGCCAGACTCGGCGCAAAGGTTGCGCCCATTGAGGTACCAGATACCTGCAGAAACAAGTCATTTTTGTAGCTGAAGTAATTCCTGGTCAATTCAATTTTGATACATTGCATGACGAAAGACTGTGGTGTATCGTAAAACCACTCCTGTTCCTCCAGGGCGCGAGCTGCTGCTACCAGCGTCGCGTCCTGGGGGATACAGGTGTAAAGTGACTCAATGTCGATCGTCACGAGAAATTGAGACTGTGTGTCAAAGTTCACATTTTCCAATACATTTAAAATGTCTCTAGTATCCTGCACAAAGGACGCTTGTTTGATGACTGATTCTCTTAAGAAAAAGTCTGAAAACTACGAAAGGGGTTCAAGAACAGATTGTATTCCCGATACTATCGGGCGGCCAGGGGGTGGCCTGGCAGCCTTGTGAATCTTTGGAAGTATATAGAACACCGGTGTCCTGGATTTAGTATTCACAAGGAACTCAGCCTCCTTCGCAGTAATCCACTTCTTTTCTTTTGCTGAAGACACCATTGACCCAATGAGCCCCAAAAGTTCGCTACGCGGGTCACGTGTAAGTGGATAGTAATTCTCACGATTATTCAAGAGCCTAAGAACCTCAGCCTCATAGTCCCTGGTGTTCATTAGGACTATCGCACCCCCCTTATCTGCAGATTTTATCGTAATAAGGGGGTTGTCCTGGAGGCTTTTGACCGCTATCCAGTCCCTTTTACTCATGTTGTTAAAGGTATGTTTCTCATTCTTCCTCTCAAGGGCATCAATTTCCTGAAGGATTTTATTTTCAAACACCAGAACCTCTGGGCCCAAGCTTGCTGAGGCTGACACTGCAACACTCTTGATGCCAAAATCTCTAAACAACTCCTACACAAACTACAGACCATCCAGAATGCCATAGAAAGACTCATAACTTACCACGCTGCACCCACATCATGCCACACCTCAAAAAGATTCACTGGCTCCCTATTCACAAATGTAGTCAATTCAAACTTCTTATGCACGCATACAAAGCACTGCACAGCACAGGACCAGAATATCTGAACAGCCCCATACACTTCGAAATGCCCACCAAACACCTACACTCTTTTTTTTTTTTTTTTTTTTTTAAACATTTATAAAGCGCGACTGACACCTTGCAGGTTTCCTGGCGCTGGTGAATACTCTTAACTGAGGGGAATAGATAGCGAGGAGCGGGAAGAAGGGGCCGTTTCTAGGGGAATAACCACGTCTTGATGCGTTTCCTGAAAGGGAGGAGCTGTGAGATTTGACGGATATCAGGAGGCAGACTGTTCCACAGCTTAGCCGCTGCGACTCTGAAAGATCTGCCCCCCGTCCTGACTTTGTTATATTTAGGAACAATCACCAGACGGGCTGAGGCTGAGCGAAGAGCTCTGGAAGGGGTATACCATGTAAACATGGCCTGTAGAGGTTTAGGTCCAGCTCCATGGAGCGCTTTAAAAACAAGGCAGAGGGACTTGAAGGCCACGCGTTGTTTAAGCGGAAGCCAGTGTAATTCAGCTAGGGCCGCTGAGGCTGAAGATCTCCTAGTCCAACCCAGAACTAATTTGGCTGCGGCCGACTGAACTCTTTGAAGTCGGTCAAGCAGGGCAACTGGGGATTCAAGTAGCAGCGCGTTGCAATAGTCCAGGCGACTGAGGATGGTGCACCTGACTATCTGCTCCCGAGCTTGTACGGGTAGCAATGGCATAACTTTGCGCAGGGAGCGCAGGAGAGCTGTGCACATTCCCACCGTTTTAGCAACTTGGGTTTCAGTGTTCAATTTATCATTCAGTGTGGCCCCAAGGTTGCGAACCGATGTAACTGGCCGAGGTTTATCTACTGTTTCCGGGGGCCAAAAGTCGCTGGGGAATTGCCGAGGAATGCGACTACCTGCACAATACAAAACCTCCGTTTTGGAGGAATTAAATTGCAGCGAGTTATTGTGAAGCCACCCAGCCGTCTCTCTTAAGCAGTCGTGAAAGGCTGCAAGGGGGGTAGAGTCTTCTCCCTCCCAAGAGAGGATGAGCTGGGTGTCATCCGCATAGTTGATTGTTTTTAACCTGTATGCCTTTATCAACGTGATCAAAGGTCTAAGGTACACGTTAAAGAGAATGGGGCTGATGGAGGAGCCCTGGGGCACCCCATGAGGGACAGAAGAGAATGTAGATTGATAAGGGGGGAGAGACACCGCCTGTCTCCTGTCCCGTAGGAAGGAGTGGAACCAAAGTAGGGCAGTGCCGTCTACCCCAGCCGTCCGTAGTCGCTCCAACAGGACCCCATGGTTGACCGTATCAAAAGCGGCAGACAGGTCCAACAGGATCAAGGCTACTGCCTGGCCCCTGTCTGCCCGCAGACGAAGGTCCTCCAGAGCTGTCAAGACAGCTGTTTCAGTCCCGTGAGCAGGACGAAAGCCAAACTGAAAATCGTCCAGAATCTGATTTTTCTCCAGGTGAATGGAGAGACAGGTGCTAACCCAGCGTTCTACAATTTTTGGTGGGAAAGGCAGAAGGGATATAGGCCGGTAATTGGACAAACAGTCAGGGTTCAAGGAAGGTTTTTTTAACAGTGGGGTGATGAGGGCCTCCTTCCAGGAAGATGGCACAAGCCCACAGTGTAAGGATTGATTGCAGATCCTGCAGAGGGTGACAAAGAGGTCAGAACCAAAACTCTTCCAGACTTTCGGAGGCACCGGGTCAAGAGGGGATCCGGAGGTGATCCCAAGTGCCAGCCTTTCAAATTCCGGTTCTGGGATGGGGGGAAACTCCCGCAGCTTTTCCATGAGAGGAGAATCAGAGTGCACCAAAACAGGGTCACTAGTACATGCTCTAGGTGTAATGAGACCACCTAGGGGAGGGGAGGAGTTCAGATTAAGAATAATAGTGTCGATTTTGTTTTTAAAAAATAGCGCAAGGTTATCGCAGAGGGCTTGAGTAGGAAGGGTAGATGTTATGGCACAATCAGGGTGGGTAAGGTTTTTGAGAATCTGAAAAATGCTTTTAGAGCTGTTGGGGGCATTGCTGATCGTAGTGCAGAAATAGTTGGCTTTGCTCTGATTAATGGCAATTTTATAAGCTTGGAGATGGTTTTTCCAAATTGCTTTATTCGAATCGGAGTAGCCTTGTCTCCATTTCCTCTCTGATTGTCTGCAGGCTAGTTTAAGGGATTTCAGAGAGTCGTTAAACCAGGGGGCAGGAGCTCTGCTTTTTGCTTTGCCTTTCTTCTGGGGGGCAAGAGAGTCTACGGTGGAGGTGATTGCTAGACAGAAGGATTTGAAGTTGTTCTCAACCGAGTTGGTGGGGGAGAAACTGTTTTCAACCCTGAATACAGTGCCCGCCGCTCTTAATTTGTCAAGGGCTTTCCAATCTCTATACAGAAAATCTAAAGTAGTGCTACGTGGGGGCCTTTTAGCTTTATCACATGAAATGTGAAATTTAATAAGTGCGTGGTCTGTCCAACACATGGGCAGGATGTCACCCAGGTGTACCAACTGGGAAGAGGCAAAAATTAAATCCAGTTGGTGCCCGGCAGTGTGGGTGGGTTTGTTAACCAATTGTGAGAGGCCGACTCCATCGCAGGAAAGCACTAAGTTGTGCAGTGCGTTATCCAGGCTGCCGTTGGACCAGAGATTAAAGTCTCCTAAAATGATTAGTTTGTGGTGAGAAGTGGCCAGATTAGTGAGAGTAGTGATTAGCGATTGTTGCTGCTGGGCGTTGAAAACCCCAGGGGGGCGGTAGCAGATAATAGCTGTCACGGTGTCTCCATGGTGACAGTTAATCGAAACGCCAAGGAGTTCCGTTCCGGCAACCGGGTCTATGTCAAGGATGGCAATTGACCAGGATGCTTGGAAGATGACCCCCACTCCCCCGCCACGGCCCTTTGGCCTGGGGAGATGCAGTACTTTAAAATCTTGAGGGCACGCGAGACCGAGGTCGACGTTGCAATCTGCATGCGTCCAGGTCTCAGTGAGAAATAGCGCGTCCAGATGATGGGCGTCAATGAGCAGTTGGATTTCATTGGCATGTTTTGGTAATGACCTGACATTGAGAAGGCCGCAAGTTAGAAGGCCCTGACTGGTGAACTCGTGCAGGGGGAAGGCAGTATCAAGAAATGATAACTGACCCTTATGTGCAAAGTCTCTCAGACGGAGAAGGGACTCACGCGCCAGGTGTGGGAGGGAGGCGGCGGCTGGCGGAGGGATCAGGGCAGGGAAAGTTGCCCCAGTTGCGTCCGAGGCGCGGACGAGCGCAGACGAGCTTGCCTTAAGCGCGCCTTCGGCGCGCAATCGTCGCGCCCGCTGCGCTCGTCCGCTGCGCTTCCGGCTGGTACTCATGTTTTATAGAGTGGAGTAGGCAGTGGGAGGGGGGGGCGTGGCCACCAAGGTGGGCGTGTCCCTCACGCAGGGAAAGGCGGCAAGACTCGGGTCAGGGCAGAGACAGCAAGCAATCTGCTTCCCTGCGCCGACCAGGTAAAGACCGGAGAATTGTGCAAATTAGCTTAATTAAAAAATACAGAGAACAAATAACACAATATCAGTCACAGTATGTTTAAAAAGAGGAGCTCCCGGCTAGTTCGCCTCAGGAGTGTTCACACGTGAGTGGGAGCGGCGCTTGCAGTCAGCGCATAGTTATAACATCCTGGGAGGGGGGGGCGTGGCCACCCGAGGTGGGCGTGTCCCTCACGCAGGGAATGGCGGCAAGACTCGGGTCAGGGCAGAGACAGCAAGCAATCTGCTTCCCTGCGCCGACCAGGTAAAGACCGGAGAATTGTGCAAATTAGCTAAATTAAAAAATACAGAGAACAAATAACACAATATCAGTCACAGTATGTTTAAAAAGAGGAGCTCCCGGCTAGTTCGCCTCAGGAGTGTTCACACTGTCATTCACAAAAGGCCACTCATTCACCTACATCAAACCCAAAACATGGAAGGACCTCCCTCAAAACATCAGAGCGTTCTCCTCATTTCTTGTTTCCTGCAAGAGCCTGAAGACCTGGCTGTTCAATGACCCTAAGGGGACCAGATAGCTACACACCTGACAAAGTGCCTGGATACCCTCATGGGTGAGTGGTGCGCTATACTAATCGACATGACATAAAATAACATAACAAACTTTTTCTCAGTAACATTATTTCTTCTATGCCTCATAACTAGGGCCACCACTCTGCCTGAGTTATGTATGAATGTTGGTTTGTGTGAGTGAGTGAGTGAGTGAGTGAGTGAGTGAGTGAGTGAGTGAGTGAGCGAGTGCATGAGTAAATGGAGTACTTCTTATGTGCATATTGTGGTTTTAGCTAACAGTTGTTAACTTTTCCAGATACCTGTTCTATCTTTCTACACCTGCAAGTACTTTTTTGCGCTCTCTTCCCAGGAGTACTGGGGTTAAATGAAGTTACAGTGGGGTAGAAAGTAAGCATTTGTGTGTCTTTATACCATACTCAACATATTTCAGCAGGGTAGTTAGTGATATGCAAGCATATGATAAAACACCATATGTTGCTAATCTTTCGAAGATACATAGGAAAGGCCAAACACTGCATAGGATCTTGCCCACACCTGGTCATAGGATGAGCTCTGTGCTCATCACATATATTCTATGTTTGGCTCAGGCAGATTTGCTGCCCCACCAGAGCCACAGAGTGGTAGAAGACTTTTCAATAAAGAATCCTAAATGTATAGTGGGTATGATGCCTATTGTGGTGCTACTTCATTACATACAGAGTTCAATGGTCACACCCCAGGAGCCCATAAAGGTTCTGCAAATGTGTGGAAACGGAACCATGAAAAGAAACACTTTTTGCTACTTGGGCTGTAAGGGTTGTCCCCTGGTTGTTATTTTACCAGCTTAGCCTATAATTGTACGTTTAGGCCAGTAACAATATTAGGTAAGCACAGAAATCAACCAACACATAAAGAAATCAGTTCAAAGGAATGTTGCGGACTGTCTAAATCATTTTATTTCATTTCAGAATCATTGTCCGAGAGTACAGAGAGATAACTGACTTATAAAAGAATCCTGATCATTAATTCTTTTTCATCAACCACCGTTTGGCTGTTCCAAAACAACAAAACATTTACTGGCAACCCTATGTGCAGCCAAGCACAGTTATTGCATGATCTCTTCTGTGCAAAACAGAACCAAAAGGCCAGTGGAAGGGGCGGCCAGGGGTAGACAGGGTCACACTTGCAACTCCAGGTGACCCCTAAATGGCATCCTTGAACAAGGGCATGACTTCTGGAGTTGACAGTCTTGCTTTTCAGCCAAATACTTCAGAGCCACTACATTCGCAGATTCCATTTTTTCAGTGGAAGGTCTCTGTTAATGCAGAGGCTGTTTTGCTAGGACTGTCCTAAAGTGGCTGTGCAATGATATCCATATAGATATGGAGAATGCCCAGATTTAGGAACATACTATTTACCGTGCCTAAAATTATAGGAGTAATCGTTATGATTATTATGGTTATTATTACCATGATTATTAGTATGATGTTGATTGTTAATATTATGATTATTATTGTTATTATTATTATTATTCTTTTTTTTTGGCCTCATACGCCATTAGATGTTCCCAGAGCCATAATTGTTTAAACTCCGTGGCTGCTCTTTCGATTGATTGGCACCAGCAAGAGGGCTCTGATCTGCACGGATGCACTTTACGCAGGACCTCTCGCCTTCAGCCTGTTCAATTCTTCTATCTGATCAGCCCCTTGAACCGACTTAAGTGGTATTGTAAGTCTGTGAAAAGGCATCATAATGATTGGACAGATGGATCTCAAATATTACAGGCTGTCAAGCCATCTCATACATGGCAACCAAAACTCTTTTTTCCTCTTCCGGGTGGCTCTATTAAATTTCAGAGTATACTTATTCGAGGCAAAAAAGGTCGGAGGATTGCTCTTGATCCAGCTTTTACAAATTTCTCTCCTGACGAGGAGGAATAAATAAAGAGATAGCTTGCTTGTATCTAGGAATATACCAAA
This sequence comes from Triturus cristatus, assembly GCF_964204655.1. Classification (NCBI taxonomy): domain Eukaryota; kingdom Metazoa; phylum Chordata; class Amphibia; order Caudata; family Salamandridae; genus Triturus; species Triturus cristatus. The sequence goes on from NC_140585.1 coordinate 166,491,304, forward strand.
AAATACCAAAATTGTGCTCACCTGGATTTTGAAACCAAACATAGCTTCCATACCTTCAATAACAGCTCCCCAGAACAGTTGTAGATTTGGGCATCTGCTTTTTCCTGCTGACATATCGGGCAGCAGAGGATAGATCCCTTCACAAATTTAGAAAGTCTTAGAGGAGACCAATATGCCCTACGGAGAGAGAAGAGATGATTTCTCTTTAAATTGGCAGTGTATACTGTGGAGTATAGTAAATCATAAGATGCTTGCCAGATATCTTCTCTACTGGAGCCAGGCAAGCACTCTCCTCACAGCTGTGTTGGTAGGATGAAGTCGCCATCAGCGAGGTCGGTCAAGATCCAATACAGATTGGCCGTCTCCTTTTTGTTCCGGTTCCTCGTATTCATAGCCGTCTCTAATTTGTTTGAGGCACCCACATCTATTCCGATTGCCTGAGTCCAGATTTTTATTTGTAGGTATTTGAATTTTGATAGGCCAGTTTCTGTCAACTTGCTAATTTCTTCCCATGATAGTAGGGAGCCCTCAGGGATGAGTTGGGCCCAGCACTATATCCCGGCCAGTTTTAACGGGGTTGCCAACAGATCTTTAGTCCACTCTGGAGAGCCTAGGGAGACCCAAATAGGCGCCATAGCACTATAGGAAAGGCCAAACACTGCATAGGATCTTGCCCACACCTGGTCATAGGATGTGCTCAGTGCTCATCACATATATTCTATGTTCGGATCAGGCAGATTTGCTACCCCAGCATAACCCCTGAGTGGCAGAAGATTTTTTTATAAAGAATCCAAAATGTATAGTGGGTATGATGCCTATTGTGGTGCTACTTCATTACATACGGAGTTCAATGGTCACACCCCAGGAGCCCAAAAAGGATTTGCAAATGTGTGGAAACCGAACCACGAAAAGAAACACTTTTTGCTACTTGGGCTGTAAGGTTTGTCCCCTAGTGTTTTTTTTACCAGCTTACCCTATAATTGTACGTTTAGGCCAGTAACAATATTGGGTAAAGCACAGAAATCGACACACACATAAAGAAATCAGTTCAAAGGAATGTTGTGGACTGTCTAAATCATTTCATTTCAGAATCATTGTCCGAGAGAACAGAGAGATAACTGACTGATAAAAGAATCCTGATCATTAATTATTTTCCATCAACCCCCGTTTGGCTGTTCCAAACCTACAACACATTTCCTGGCAACCCTATGTGCAGCCAGGCACAGTTACTGCATGATCTCTTCAGTGCAAAACAGAACCAAACGGCCAGTGGATGGGGCTGCCAGGGGTAGACAGGGTCACACTTGCAACCTCTGGTGACCCCTAAATGGCATCCTTGAACAAGGGCATGACTCTTGGAGTTGACAGTCTTGCTTTTCAGCCAAATACTTCAGAGCCACTACATTCGCAGATTCCATTTTGTCAGTGGAAGGTCTCTGTTAATGCAGAGGCTGTTTTGCCAGGACTGTCCTAAAGTGGCTGTGCAAGGATTTCCATATAGATATGGAGAATGCCCAGATTTAGGAACATACTATTTTCAGTACCTAAAATTATAGGAGTAATTGTTATGATTATTATGGTTATTATTACCATGATTATTAGTATGATTTTGATTTTTATTATTATGATTATTATTGTTATTATTATTATTATGAGAAATTGGTTTACTGGTTGACTGGGGTGTGAGCCCTGGTCAAGCAGACACCACAATCCTTGTCATGGTAAGGCACAAGTAACACCTCAAATTAACTGGTCCTCAACCCCCAGTTAACTTGGCACAGAGCAGTCAGACTTAACTTAGAGGCAATGTTTAAAAAATTTTTGCAACACTTCAAAAGGTAATACAGTAAAACACCACACAAAAAGGATCCCACACCAAGTTAGAAAAATAGAGCAAAATGTAATAAATAACAGAAGACCAAAACAACAAAAATCAAATCAGTATAACTGAGGTTATGATTTTTTAAAGATTCCAGAGAAAATAGCACCGAAAAGCACAAAGTGCCTACTCAGGATATATGGTCACACTTGACCGGGTAACACTTTTAGGTCAACCGCAATGCAATGCAGGTTGGATGCATTCACCAGGTTCGGCACGCTGTAGTTCACCCTCTCAAGTCCATGCCAAGAGTCTAGTACACTCTAGAGAGGGCCACTTAGAGCAGGGAGAGCATCACAGGAGGCTGTTGACATGGTGCGAAGAGCCTGTCGGCATTGCAGGCGGGAGATGCTGGAGCTTTGCATTGGCGTTCTCTACCAGCAGTCGATGCTGGAGCGTGAAGAGTCAGGCTAATGGAGCTTTGCGCTGAATCACGCTGCAAGTGGTGAGGTCTCGGTGCGAATGGACCAATTCACAGTTGCAAAGGACTCCAAAGCCTAAGCCACACTAAGGGTCCATGACCTCAGGGGTACGTCTTGTGAGTTAGGAACTCAATGCAACTGGGTTTAGGGGCTGGTGAAGGATGTTCAGGAGCTTTTTATGTCCCATAAGCTCTAATCATTTGGCCAGCAGACTAGTCCTTGGAGTCACTCTGGTACACTAGGATTAAGATGAAGTTGCAGGTCCAGTTCTTCCTCCCCAGGACAGAGGGCAGCAGGTCAGCAGTTTCTTCAGAGCACCCGTCCAGCAAAGGGGTAGGCCTTTGAGTAGTTCTTCTTCCTGGCAGACTATCCACAGATCCGGAAATTTACCCAATTGTGCCTTTGAAATTATGAGAAACTTCTGCAGGCATGCCTTTAAAGTGCATAGGTGCCCTACCTTCCTGTCCCTGGCTCCAGACTAAACATGGGGGGTATGCAGCCCTTTGTGTGGAGACAGGACACAGCCTATTCAAGTGTAAGTGAAAGTGGGCTCAGGTCTTCCATAGCATCCTGCAAGTGATGGCCCATCCTGTCACACCTTATCTCCCCATTGTGTGTGGCTGTCTAGGAGGAAAACATATAGCCCAACTGTTAGCTACATCCAGTCATGTGACCCAGAGACATAATGTAGGCACCAAATGGCTAAGGTAATAAAACTTTCTAAAAGTGTCATTTTCAGAATTGCAATTAAAAACTCATATAATTATGGATTTTAAATATCAATTACAGAGCACCAAACAGGATCCATTCACCTAATCCCATTTGACATTACGCTTATAAAATGTAATACGGTAACCTCAATGTTATCATATAGGAGAAGTAGGCCTCATAGTAGTGAAAAACGAATTTAAGAGTGTATCACTACCAAGACATATAAAACTTAAAAGTATAGGTCCTAAGTTTTAAATACATTGTACCCTGCCCTCATTTGCTTTGCCCCAGGAAGCCACCCACTGGAGCAAAGCAGTTTCCCTGCCCACTCAAATGAGTTTTCAATATAAATGAGTAAATGAGTTTTCAATATACTCTATCAGTAGGAATGCATTTTGTAATTCGTGTTTATGAGAGGAAGTGGTTAAGAGATAAGTACGGTGATGAGTAAATAGCTAATTCTTGTTTTCAAAAAACATTACTATCTCGAGAGACTCTTGCAGGATCATAAAAAGTAGTGAGGAGTAGGTGATGTTTGAATAGAAGTTGCTATGCACACTTGTTACTGTAGTGTCACATGGTCAGGATAGGCCTTGTAAGAAGCATCGCAATTTGCATGCTCATGTTTCTTGGGTTCCCGTCCCTTTCACACACAATGACCTTTGACATACATTTGCATGCATGACAATGCTTGATAACATTCTTAGAATCAGCATTGCTTACATTTCTACTTTGTGGATACATTATCATGACACCTTGAACATCTTGTACAATAGATAAAGGTTACTGCACAAAATGGCATTAACAATTGTAGCCTGAAGGCTCTGCGACATGGCCACATGCATGTTATTATTATATATACAGAATTACTTCTTTGTTTAGGGAGAGGAGCACTCAGCTGACGACACTGCCAGGTCACTACATGCAGGAATTCCAGTTCAATGATTCCCATTTACCGACACAAGCGGTGTCCAACTTTGCACCAAGACGAACAGCCTTATGGAATTTGCCCACAGACGATGGGGAGTTAGGTCACCCGGGCAGGGATGTGGCAGTTCACCCACAATAGGAAGAACAAGTTTAGGGAGCGCTAGTTAGCAGTACACTATACCGAGTACCTAAATCCCTGGTTGGAACCCACAATGGTTCAGTAAATATTGAAATGCTTTGCTGAGTATTTCTTGTGTATCTGTGTGGGTATGCAGGGGAGTCCAAACAAAATGGTTCTAGATCTGTTACCATAATTTCCTTTTGGGATCAGGGTTGTCATGGTCTAAGTTCGCAAACACATTTGTTTGTCACCGTATCTGCCATTATGTTGCCTAACATTAAAGGGGAAGCAGCACCATTGGCTGTACACCAGTGACCCAATAATTTGGCTGTGGGACAGCCGGTGCGAGAATTACCCAAAATTATCGCAGAAACACACGCAATAGTAGAGATAATTTGGGAGCCAGATCTAGTAAACCTCAAATTAAGAGTAATTCTGAAAAGGATAATTCAAAGCAAGCACCTTAATCTTCCAAGAAGAAGTGGGAAAATAAGAACCAATAAGAAAAGACTAGGTCACAGGGTGGATCTCCTCATTAGGACACCACTGAAAAACACCCTAATCTGCATAACCGTAATAGTATTTAAATGCCTGACAGATATCAGTATACTGATGCACATTCATCTCGTTCCTTTCAGGAGACATCCAAGAAACAATTGGAGCGAGGTGAACGATCAGAGCGCAGATCAGAGGAGTACGTGAAATTGAAGATGGATTCACAACGCTGTTATGACTACATAATAAACAAGCATTTGCAATGCAATTGATCTCGCATTACTGAAAGAATGATCTATTGGTGTTGCATTTTCATTTGCAAAGCTAATAAGCTAAACGTTTAGTAATGCGAGACCTACTGCATTGCAAATGTGCATTGGGCGAGAAAGGGAGAGAAGGAAGTTGGGCGGCCGCAACGATGAAAAGAAAGGCGTAGCTGCAATTGTTAAATTTGAAGGAAAAATAGATTTATGCAATCGCCCAGAAAAATAAAGGCGCAGCTGCTAAACTCTATTTTTTCAATATTGTATGTTTTTCTTAAACAGCGCAGCACGCAACCTGTACTGCGCTGATTACTAAAACCATATATTATATTGAAAAAATTGAGTTTGGTGAGCCACGCCAAAGAAAAGAAAGGAACCGGCCAGCCAAACTAAATTTTTTATATATTGTAACTTATTCGTAAGCAGCACAGCATGCCCACACCGTGTGAACCATGGCAATTACTAAAAGCATATAATATTGAAAAAATTGTGTTTACCTGCAACTTTGTCTTTGCGGGAGGCTCTGGTCCCGGTGTCCTGGAAGCAGGCTAAAATCCTTCCTCTCCTCAAGAAGCTGTCCCTGGACCCTTTGACTCCCGGAAACTACAGTCCTATCTCACTTTTGCCGAGTCTGGCTAAGGTTTGTGAAAAGGTGGTCACGAATCAACTTACCGAGTACGTTGAAGCCTCAGGTTTGCTCCACCCGGCTCAATCTGGCTTCTGAGCCTCGTATAGCATGGAATCGGCCTTACTGGAGGAGTCGGAGGTGATCCGTGAGTGTCTGCATGCCGGCGGGAGGGCAGCTCTGGTTATGCTGTACCTCTCGGCGGCATTCGATACGGTGCCCCACACCTTGCTTCTTGAGCGTCTTTCGGAGATTGGTGTTTACGGGTCAGTCTGGGGTTGGATCAGGTCCTTCTTGGAGGGTCACTGGCTTCCACCTTGTGTCTCTGCTCCCCAACCAGTGGCCATGGGTATCCCGCAGGGGTCATCCCTTAGTCCCCTTCTTTTTAACATCTACGTCACCCCGTTGGTTTATCTAGCAGAGGCATTATGGGCTAAGGTGATGTCCTATGCTGATGATACCCAGCTTCTGTTCTCTTGTGGACGAGACGATGATTTAGTTCTCTCTGCCCAACACTGTTTGTCTTCTGTCTTCCACTGGCTTGAGCAGGCACAGCTTAAGTGCAATGAGGAAAAATCTGAGATCCTCTTGTACAGCACATTTCCTGCCAACTTCAGGGAGAAGCTGTGGGCCCCAGGTTTCCCCTTTCCCAGTCCTAAGGGAGACTCTGCCAAAAATCTGGGGGTTTGGTTCAGTGAGAACTTGACCTTTTCATCTCAGGTCAAGAAGCTGGCCGGTACCTGTTTTAGCATGCTGAAAACTCTGAGGAAGTTTCTCCCTCTGCTTCCAAAATCGGCAAAGGAAACTGTTATCCGCGCCCTGATTCTCTCCTGGTTAGATTACGCTAATGCTATGTATGCTGGCATCCCAGGTTACCTCTTGAACAAATTGCAGGTGATACAAAACTCGGCTGCCAGACTCCTGCTGGGTCTTTCCAGCAGGTGTAGTGTTCGTTCTCATTTGCGATCTCTGCACTGGCTCCCGGTGGAGGCCTGAATAAAATATAAAATTCTGTTGATTGCCCACAAAGCTCTCCATGGTCTGGGACCCATCTACTTGCAGAAGAGGTTTGCTTTCTACATTTCGGCGAGACAGCGGCATTCTTGGTGGGAGCTTTTGTGCCCGGATAGCGGCGCTGGCATGGAATGCACTGCTATTGGCTTTGCGCAGCATCAAATATTCTGTGATTTTTAAGAAAAAGCTGAAAACCTTTCTCTTCTAGCTCTGCCTTTTGAATCAGACTCCTTTTCAGATTCATGCCGGGACATTCCTTGGAGTATCTGTGCGCGCTACAAGTTTATATAACATAACATAACATAACAGCAGCTAGGATAAAGTCATGAAAATAGTGCTCACAGATTGTAATAAAGCATACTGAGTAACAACACGTAACAGGGGCAGTCCTCATGAGAGGTTACAAAAGTATAAAAGGCAGTACTAAGGAGGAACTACTAAGCCTATTCACAAATTAAAAGCCAGCATTTACAAAAGATAGTAGGAGGAGCTAATTGAAAAAATGGGTGAAAAATGGACAGAGCTTCAAATCCATACCTGAATACAGCATGTCTTGAAGAGACAGCACAAGGACTACCTAGGTGAGACCTAGAAACCACAGCGAACACCCTTTGTCCAGGAGTATGAACACACATTACGTGTGGTGTAAGGTGTAGTGGCATTAAGTGCACTGGCATAGAGTAGATTGTTTCAGAGTAGAGTGCGGTGGCTAAGGTGAAGTGGTGCAGGGTACAGTGCTATAGAGTAGTGATGTAGAGTGCAGTGTTGCAGAGTCGAGTGGCCTGGACTGTAGTGGTGTAGAGTGCAAAGAGAGCAGTCGTGCATAGTAGAGTGGGGTAGAGTGCACTGGCATAGAGTAGAGTGGTGTAGAGTAGAGTGCCTTGTCATAGTGCAGCAGTACACAGTAGATTAGAGTGGCGTACAGTCGGGCAGAGCAAAGTAAAATAGAGTGCAATGGTGTAGAGTGTCATGTAGTACCGCAGCGTACAGTGGCAGAGAGTGCAATGTGGCAGAGTAGAGTGTTGTAAAGTGCAGAGGGGTGAAGTGGGGTGGAGTGCATTGGTGTAGAGTGCAGTGACATACAGTGGTGCAGAGTAAAGTGACGTACAGTGGCACAGACTAGAGGGGCAGAGAGTGCAGTGCCCGAGATATATAGTGTTGTAAAGTGCAGTGGTGTAGTGTGCAACCTACCCCACTGCACACCACTGTACATCGGTGCAGAGTGAAGTGACATAGAGTGCAATGGTGTAGAGTAGAGTGGCGTAGAGTGCAGTGGCATAGAGTATAGTGTTGTACAGTGAAGTGAAGTGGCGCAAAGTAGCTGTATATAAATATGACTTTGCATCACATTCTGGCAGTCAGAGAATCTCCAGTAACTCATCCAAGCATCAAACATCTTTAAAAGGTGTAGCTTAATCGTATGACAATGTGTTTGCCAATGTATTCCCAGGCAGATTATAACATGCGGGGCTGAGTGAACATTGGCTACTTAATGCAGATTTATGATTGGTCAGTTGCCAAACCAATACAATAACTGCAAAAAATTAAGCCCTCAGTTAGGACAGTTGTTCCACTTCATATTCCATGATGCAAGATACCAGCTGGAGATAGAAGACCTCAGCTTTTGGAAGTAGAAGATATTTTACAAATATAACTTCTAGTTTTACATATTGGATATTTTAAAATGCTCTTCACACGAAGTGCATTCCTAGAATGAAGACGGCACACAAAGTAACTTTCCAAGTAGACATTTGGTTTGGGAAAGTGGGTATTCGTGTGCTTTTCCCTTTTGTAGGCAAACTGTTATTTAACACAACAGCGCTGATACAGAATGAAACAGATTGCTCCTTCTAATGCTAAGTAAAATAAACAAATACAATATTTAATATCCTACTTGTAGACAAGTATAGCGTATGAGAGTCATCTGAAACCATATAGCACATTGTAGTGCGTGTTTGCCTCTGCAGAAGAACTCCTCACTCAGTGTTGGGGGTAAAATGTGCTCCTTGTGGTGTGGAATCCATTTGTGCAAGGCTGTGGTGGAGGGGGCAGGATCTCGTTGCTCTTCGCCAACAAACATATTGGCTTAGAGAACAGTCAACAAGTATTTTGTTTATGTTAATTTATTCAGTTGCCTGCCAGTTGTCATGTTTCTCTTTTTTTTTAAGTTTGAGTTTATTGAAGAAAAGAGAGGGGGGTACAATCATCATGATGAGCATATGTAAAGATTAAGCAATTCAATAAAAACTGTCATTAAAAACAAAAATAACAAGCATGCAGACTGTATGAACAGAAATTATTATAAAAATGAAAATACTGTGAAATATTTTTGTAATGAACCGTAACAAAGAGGCAATAGAGAAGCAAGACAATCATGGTGGCTTACGCACCTCAACTGTGTCAGGGTCTAGAGAGGTAAGGGTTGGAGCAAACGAGGAGAGATAGGATACCAGAGGGAGCCAAAGCATGTCGCGCTTGATTGCTAGGGAGATGGGAGAGACATAATTAGTATCCAAACGATGATGGAAGTAAACGGCGTTCCACCACAAGTTGTAGGAGACATTGGCAGCCTGCTTCCAGTTAGAAGTAATGGTGTGGAGAGCTACAGCAATTAGGAGGTCAAGTAATAAATAATGGGAAGGAGATTGTGAAAGGGACGGTGATAGGGAGCCCAGAAAAATTTGTGTAGGAGAAAAGGGGATTTGGAATCGAAATATCTTTTGTATGTGCGTCCAAACTAAACACCAGAATTTGGAAATGGGAGGACATTCGAACAACATGTGTTTGAGATCAGCAATGGGACAGGAACAGGACCAACAAGTAGGGGACGAGTCAGATGAAAAGCGGGACAAAACATGTGGAGTGCATAAAGTTCTGTTATAAATAAAATATAAGGTTTGGGTAGTGTTAGCAGCTCTAGAAGTCTTATGAAGCTTGGCCCATAACTTGTCCCAAAAAGGTATTGGTCAGTCTTGAGAAAGATCCAATTCCCATGCAGTCTTGATTTTAGATTTTAGTCTGCTGGTGGAATAACAAAAGGAGTTATAAATAGCGGAGGCTGAGGGAGACTCCTCCAGAAGTAAAGAAGTGGCTTTGCACTCTAGAGGAATGTCGGTAGATAATGCTAAAGAGCGAAGATATGAGACCAGGACTGGTAGAAGAGCATTATATTGCGAACGAGCAGAAGAGGGCAGTGAAAAAGAGGATTGGAGTTCTTGGAAAGAAAGGGGGGTGTTTTGAGATATTAGTTGAGAAATCCAACACAATCCTCGAGAGTACCATGACTTCCAAAATATGGTACGATTACGAATTTTGATGAGAGAGTTGTGCCAAATCGGTTGTTCATGAATGGAAAGTAGGGAAGGATAAGATGATGATAAGTAAGGGAAGAGAAGAGTACGAGAGTGAGAAATAACAGGTGTTCGGAGGCGAATTAAAGAAGACGTGAAGGATAAAAACTCGCGAAAGGTAAAGGGAGATAGAAAGAAAGCTTCCATACTTAACCAAAGGGGAGGGTAGAGTGGTAGATCAGAAGAGAACCAGCGAGATGACTGTTTCAGGGAAAAAGCTCGATGATACTCTCTGAAATCTGGAAAACGAACACCAGAATGAGCCTTGTCCTTGCGTAACGAGCTCAAAGCTATCCGAGATCGCTTACCATTCCATAAGAATTTCAGTAACAGGGAGTCAAACCGCCTGAAAAGGGAAGCTGGAATGTGCACTGGGAGCATGGAAATGGTATAGAGAAGAAGAGGAGATAGCATCATTTTTATAGAATTGAGCCGCTCCCACCAGGATAGAAAGAGTGGATGCCAGCGTTGAATAGCCGTATCCATTTTCTTGAAAACATAATCAAAATTGAGTTTAAGCGTATCTGACAGGAGAGGAGCAAACCAAACCCCAAGATATTTGATCTTAGACGGCTGCCATGAGAAACCAGTTTGGGAAAAAAGATGCTTTTGACAAGAGGGGTTTAAAGGTAAAATCTTGCACTTATCAGCATTTAGACGATAACCAGAGACCAAGGAAAAGGAAGACACCTGATTAAGAAAAGAGGGAATAGAGGAAGCAGGATCAGAGCAATAAAAAAGAATATCGTCAGCATAAACCGAAAGTTTGACCTGACGCGAGCCAAATTTAAAACCAGAAATACTATTGTCCAAACGAATTTTAGTAAGGAAGGGTTCCAGGGCTAGAACAAAAAGTAAGGGAGAGAGAGGACAGCCTTGTCGGACTCCTCTGCGCAACGAAAAATAATCCGAGGTCATCCCATTAACAAAAATGGAAGCTTGAGAATGAGAGTAAAGTAAAGAAATAATAGAGATGAATTTGGGAGAAAAACGTATCCAGCGCAGGGCTTGAAACATAAAGTTCCACCCGATCCTATCAAAGGCCTTCTCTGCGTCTAAAGAAATAGCCGCAAAGGGATGTGACAGAGAGGAAGCCTTACTAAGTATATTGAGAAAAACACGAGAGTTGTCAGATGAGAGACGACCTTTGACAAAACCTGATTGTTCAGGGCCAATAAGATCGGGTAGAAGTGGATCCATGCGTAGTGCTAAAATTTTGGCCTGAATTTTGTAATCCGTATTAACCAGGGAAATTGGTCTGTAGTTTTTGCATAATGAATGATCTTTATCTTCTTTGGGAATTAAACAGATTAAAGCCTGTTGGAAGGAGCCACTGGAAAAGCCCGCAGCAAGAAAAGATTGGAATAATAGTAATAGTTTGGGAAGAAGTAAAGAGGAGAAATGGCTGTAGAATTCAATAGTGAATCCATCAGGGCCTGGAGATTTACCGTGGCGTAATTTAGACAGCGTGGGAAATTTCAGAAAGGGAAATGTCTTGGTCTAAGGCAGCGAAGTCGACGTGAGAAGCCGGGGGAGAAGGAAGTGAGTGGAAATATGAGAGAAGATCCGCGGTCTCCGGAATGTGTTCAGGGGTATAAAGCTTGTCATAGAATTTAACAAACTCAGAGAGAATGTCTTTATCTTTAAAGCATGAATTCCCAGTGGAAGACTTGATGGATTCGCTCCTTCCTTATCTTCAAGTAGTTAGCCAAAAGCTTCCCCATTTTGTTCTTACCCCTATAGTACCTGGAGTTACATTTCAGCAAAAGATTTGAAGCAGCATCAGTTGTAGACCTATTGAAAGTGATATTCGCATCAATAAGTTTTTTAAGGGAGATCTCAGAACCGGAGGCGTGATAATCAAGCTCTAATGTCTTAATATTAGCCAGAATTCATTTGGACTTGGCTTCTTGAAGCTTCTTTCGCCGGGCCACAAAATTGATAATAAAACCCCTAGAGGCTGCCTTAAAAGAGTCCCAAACCGTGACAAATGAGGAGTCCGGGGTATGATTAAAAAGGAAAAATTCAGTGGCAAAGGCATTAAATTCGGAACAAAAGGTAGGTTCCAAAAGTAAGGCATTGTTGAAACGCCATCTGCCAGAGTGAGGGGAGAAAGGAAGTAAGTCAAGGTCCACATAAATCGGAGCATGATCTGAAATTAGGATGGAACCAATGTCAGCGCGTATAGCGTGCTGGGAAAGCGATTTGCTTAGAAACTGTGGGAGAGCAAAAATCATGGCCCACCCAACAACGCTTGGGCTTTAGAGCCTCCGTGTCAGAAAGATGGGTCTCCTGAAGGAAAGCAACATCCGACCCAAGTCTCGCTAAGTGTGATAAAACCCTTTGCCTCTTAATAGGGTTATTTAAACCTTTAACATTCCAAGAAGTAATACGGAATGGAACAACAAAAAGAAGCATCTAATAACAACATGCTTATTATTATGGAAAAAATAGCTTAACAGAACTGAAGAAACTGTAATGAACTGAATAAGGAGAAAGGGCAAGAGGAGAGAAAGCAAAGAGAAAGGGAAGGAAGAGAAAAAACAAAGGGAAACAATGTGAATACAGTATTGAGTCCAGAAAAAGAAAGTAATAGAAAAAAGGACAAGAATAAAAACCAACAAGAGGACAGTACATTTTCGAAACGAACGACTGAAAAACATACTTACGGAACGAAAGACTCAAAAGCGAGGATGGGGCGATGACGCCGGGAGACAGCGACAACAACATCCAAAACGAACAAAACAGACCTCAAATATCACGGCTCCGAAAACGCAGTATATAAAAGGTAGCATGGCACATCAGGGTAGAGGGATGGGAGAAGGTATCTGTAGAAACAAAAGAGATATAACAACTGAGGGGAAGACAGTTAAACTACAAAGGGGAAATATGAGAATAAAATGGCCGATGAAAGGAGAAAGAATGAGGGAATCATAACATCAGCGACACTTGCAATACGACAAAATCATGACACAACGAGGCCAAAGAAAAAATAGCAGAACTAGTCAGCCAGGTCTGGATACATCCATAACATCTGGGCCGTGTCTCTGGAGAAACGCCTGTGAGGCCGCAGGATCTTCATACGTGGTTGTTTTGTCTTTATATGTGACCTTGAAGAGACAAGGATGTAGTAGTCCATATCTAGCATTCAGGTATCTTAATTGAGGTCGCATGTCCAAAAACTTCTTCCTTCGATCTGCAGTGGCCTTGGAGACATCTTGTGAGAAATAAAGGCGATGACCTTCCCACATAATTTGCTTTTTGAGCTTGGCAGCTGAAAGGACCTGTAGGAGGTCAGTGAATTGCAGAAACAACATAATGACACCTCTAGGCTTACTGGCGACCTTTAGACCAAGGCGGTGAGCCCTTTGGATGTTGACAGAAGTCAAAGCCGGAGGATCTAAGATCTTGGCAATGAAAGATTGGAAGAAGACGGTTGGGTTCGATCCCTCTGTAAGTTCCGGAAGGCCGTATAGGCGTAGGATGTTTCTACGGTTTCTATTTTCCAAGTCCTCTGTCTGGCGTTTGAGTAGAAGTATCTCCGCCTCCATTGATGGAATATGTGAGCAAGAGGAGTGCAAGGAATCCGTGGAAGATTCTAAGTTCTGAACGCGTGACTCCAGAGATGACCATTTTTCCTGCATGGCCTGCATATTCTTAGTGGTAGCCTCCATAAAAGGTTTGAACGCACGCAATTCTTCCAAGATGAGCTCCATGGAAGCGGACGCAGAGGTATTCTCCGGGGATGGTGGACCCTTCTTCAGACGTTTAGAAGAAACTAAAGAGGACGGCAATGTTTCTTTATTGCGTGTTTTTGGAATGGCTCCCCGTACTGGATCCGTTTTCGGCGTTGCGGCATCTACCATGTCTCGGGGAGAAGAATCTGAATCCGAGTCCGCAGGTAGTTGAGAAGGAGTAGCCGGTTTAAGTTCTGGATTTTCCCCATGCAGACTTCCGCAAAATCGACGTAGTCTGTACTGGTGTGCAGCAAACGAAGACTCCTGGAGGTGCGCGAAGTGTCAGTAGGGCGACCCTTTTTTGGGAATCTACATATCAGAAACCTGTGAAAGCAAGCACATCGTGCCCTTCCTGGGAGCCTCACCCTGGCGCCGTCTACTCTTTGAGCCTCGAACAGGTCTCCCCTGGATCACAATAGCGAAACGTCACAGGTACATGAGCATGTATCAACCTCTACAGGGTCTAGTCACACTGCAATGTCAGGTCCTCAAAAAATCGCTGACAATCGGGAAGCTCACACCATACGCCAAGAGAAAACTCTGCAGGCTATTCACATCAACTGTGTAGGTTAACTGAGAATGTGATGTTGTCTCCTCTCTCCATTTGTGATAATCCACTGAACAGATATTCAGACCTTTTGGGATAAATAAGCAGACCTAAACTTGAGGAAGTCCGTGCAGTTACTTGCATCAAACACCAAAACTTATGTAGAAGAGGGGTGGCCCTCGGAGTATAAAGACGCTCTACATAGACGAGGAGCAGCCTGTTGAAAGAGAGTACTGAAGTGAGTAGTTTGCCGAGGTACTGCTCTCTTTGGTGTATCCTCTGAAGTATAGGGCTAATATATGTGGTAATAGTCTGTTGTTGTAGTTCGCCCTTGGCAATAAAACAACATTTGTTCCGTCGTAAGAAAAAGGCAGTAATTCCACAATAATCACATCACTCCATTGTTTCTTAAATTGCTGACATTTCCTTGTGGGGCAAGTTGGCAGTAGATGGTACTATTGACACATGAAGGAAAAAGGAAGCGCAAATAAAAAGTTTCTGAAGATCATTAAAGCTATTGCAAAGTACCAGAAAACACGTTGTGTGAATGGAATATCCTCATCCTTGTGAGTAAAACATATATCTCTCAAAAAGAAGCCAGGGAGAGACAGGAAATGAAATATTCACTGTGGCATGCAAGTAATATGAGGAAAAGTCCGTTGGAGCCAAGCGCGGTAAAATCCTCACAGAAGTGTTATTTAAAATGGCGGCCGTCACTATGACGGAGCCGCTCCTGTTATGAATAGGGGAAGCTTCGCTTACATAACAGAGTCGGCGTTCAGGAGCAATTCATTGTGCGGAGTTCCCGTTCTGATGAAAGCAGCGCGTTCCTGAGGGCTCGTACAGGTGGTCAGCTTCGCGGCAAAACCAACATTCTCTCCCGCGTCTTGGGAGCGTTAGGGAATTCCCGCCATCTTCGCCGGGCGTAAGCCACGCCCCCGTCATGTTTCTCTTTGAAATTACAAATCCACACAAATATCAATCGAGTTGTTTTTATTTAAATATGTCGCATTTAATCAAGTAAAGAGAAATAACGTATTTTCTGCACCATTCGCCCCATAGCTTTACACCTGGAGGGAGGACTGGAGTGTGACCCCTTTAAAATGAAAATAAATTGCAGTGATAACACTTCTGCACATTTATTTTGAAAAGAATATCTCCCACAATGCCGTGCCGGGTGTGGGTCTCTTTTCTGCCTCTCCTGTGCTGCTGGATGTTAATGGCTGGTGAGAAAACAAGGCAAAGCCAGTCCCTCTTCCCAGAAGTACATTTTAAACAAGTGTTAAAGGTGAAACTTAACTTATATATAAAATCCTATATGGCGAGTAAAGAATGCTGATAGAGAGGCAAGGCCGGACTGGCTGTAGTGGGCATCAGGCATTTTCTCTGGAGGCTGGAAGGGTGGCGGACGTTTTTTCAGCAGTGGGGGGCAGTTTTGTTACTGGCGGCCAGTTTTGCAGCGATGATGCAATATTGACCCCCAGTAAGAAATGCAGCAGTGCTTCACACTTACACCCCCACCCCAACCCCGGGGCTGGTCCTCCAAAACTGGCAGGGCTGCTTTGGGTTTCTGGCCCTGGAGAGAGGATCCTCCAATGGCTGCACAGCGTGAAGGGGTGGGTACTCGAGTCAAGCGACCTAAGAGAGGTCTCCCAGGGCATGGCTGATATTCTGAAAATGCTACTGTGGGAAACAGATAGGTTAGGAAAGACAACAAAAGGAAATTGCAGCGCATAAGAAAAATGATGGAACAAAATTACGGTGCTCAATAGTAGCACAGAGTGTCATCAACTGACAAACTCACTACGACGATCCATCCATGCGCTATAAGTGGCTCCACCATCTTCCAATCAATGGGTCTCACATTTGTTATTTTTAGAGTTATTGCGGATGTAATAATATTTTTTTGTATTTGTGTGTTTATTGTGTAGTGGTTGCATGCATGGCTATTTGCTATGCCAGTGCTCCACTCACCTCTGAACTGTGTGCCTGAGCCTGATAACTGTGATCCGGCCTCCTGCTCTGATCTAAGAGGCAGGCATGTGGTTATTTTAATCATAGATGGTTGGTTTAATTCCATGCACCGATAACATGTGCTCCCACAGAAAACCACTTGATGGCCATTTTGCATTTCCTTAGGTTTAAAAAACAAGAAACACACCTCGCTGCTTTTGGGTGTAATAAGACGCTTTTAGCAATGAGAAGATATCTTTAAGGTGCTTTTTTTGTCAGATATTCAGAAAGAAACATGCTGATATAAATGTTTGATTCCAGTTGGTATTAGACTAACAAGAGTTGTATTCATCTATGTACACAGGGCACAAGTCCTAAACAAGGCATGCCAACAAAACAACAACATGGAGCACTTACAAGCCCCATGCAGCTGGGAGCAGCAAGGTGGGAGGGAATCAAGCTGTGTAATGGCTGCAATGCCCAAACAGGAGGATGAAGGAGGGGCCTTCACACTCTGTACAGTGTGATGTCCAAACAGAGTTCCCTGAGTAAAGTCTCTGGAAACAAGCATTTGCAATGCAATCTGTCTCGCCTTTGGGACCTTATATGTATTTACCTATGCAGCACATTATTGTGGGTACAGCAACATTTACTGTTCTAATGTGCACAAAGCAGGGACAGGGTGCAGTACCACAGGCTGTCCCTAGATGTCCCTTGATGAAGTGGTAGGTTTCGGAGTTGAGAAATCCATAACTGAAACACATCTGGCCAAAGCAAGGAAATTAAGAACCAGCATTTCTAAGGTCAATACCCTGCCAAAGGCCACAAAAGTGTTTTTGTGCAGACACAGACTGCCTTGTAGGCCGCTTCAAAGGGTTTAGTGGGAAGGGGCTGGCTGATAGCCAAGGAAGATAGGAGGAAGAAGGGAACACAGAATTATTGCATAGTCCTTTCTTGTGCATAGCCTGCAATGAGGCTGTTTCATAGCACTACGTGCAAGAAGGGGAGATAAGGAAGATAGAACTTGAAGCTAGATGGTGGGTTTAGAGATACATTTTCTCTCCTATTTTCTTATTATTGTCCAAATAATAAGGATACATTAAAAACCTATGGTTTCTCATAAGACCAATTTAATAAAATCATAAATGGGAGCTCTAAGAATATCAAAACTATTACCATGTGTAATAGTGATGAGGATAAGTGGAAACATCTATGGAAGTTGAGAAAAAGGTGATTTGGACAGAGCTCCATGCTGATTTTTTAATTGAATATTGTAAAAAAAGGAATTATTATGCTACAAGTAGAAAATGAATCTAGTTTTTTTATTAAAAATGGAACATTCACAGAAAATTGGACATTGATTGCATATAGGTGCAGTCGCAACTGGATGTTACTTATATTTGAAACATCCCATGAAGTTCTTATTGTAGAAAAATGAGAGACATAGAATATAGAGACACAATTAAAAGAAAATACCTCATTAGAAGATGCCAAAAGAAAATTAGAGGAGATACATGAAGATTTGAATGGATATCAGGAATAACTTAATAACAAAACTAATGCATTCAGAAAAGATGTTAGTAAATATAATATTGAATTTGTATATTCATATTTACATAAGGACTACTATGATAAACCTGAGGTAGAATATAGCAATAGAAACAATTGGCAACAAAATGGGAGAAATTACACTAAAAAATGGGTAACATTTCCCGATACATCATATATAAGCTCAAACTCAGAAACTGATCTGGTTCAAGATTCACGATCAGAAAGAGATAGAGAACAAATTCCTCAACCAAGTAGGGAAAGCGTAACTTGTAAACGTCATGTTTACGATCCAACCCAGGTAGTCAGGAAACCTTTGGGATGGATACTTGATTTTATCAGTCTATATTTCCAAGTAAGTTACTTGGAAATATTTTTCAAGCATTTGATTAAAGAAAAAATTAAGATAAAATCATAGGCAGTCAATTAAAAAAAATGTTTTATATTTTATACAGATTCTAACCCACCTATTATCAATTCATTGGTTAGAAATCGTTCAAAGTCTTTGTACAGAACACTGATCATTGGACAAAAGAGGGTTGACATATACTTTTTCATTCTGTTTTCTTCCTAATCAATTATGTCTTTAGGCGCTTTCATGATATGTTCATATTATTGGTGTCTCTATCTTGGAAGGGTCATCCTTTTAGGAGCTCATATACGTTTTTAGATAGATACGATGGACTCTATGCAAATCAGTAGTATTGGCCCCTTGGGTTTTCCTTTGACTTTTTCAAAACCAGGTGGGATCTTCAAAGTCGTTTTTACATGTTTTTAAATGTTTCAATGAAATGTGTAAACAATTAACATTTGAATGTTTTGATATGTAATGTTTTAACAAGAGAAGCCTTTGATATACTAAATTGATCATTCCTTTGTTTTGTAATGATGATTATTTATGTTTTGTGTATTGTCCTGAAGAAGCTGATGAATAATTTATCTTTCACTGGAACGCAGCATCAAAAGTTTTCTACTGGTTTTTCTACTGACAGTTCTCAAGCAGTTTTAAAAAAAATTTTTTAACGTAGGTGTGATATTGATTCATGAGGTTTATTTGCAGTGATGTATATGATTATGTGTAAGAGTGATATCCTGTAAGCACTTTAGAAAATGTATTTTCATGATATGCATTCTATGTTTGTACATAATAATGATTTTTAACTACTGTTGAAAAATAAAACATTCAAACTTACATTTACATACTTACATCTCCATTTGATCGTTGACTTTTTAATTGAGAGTATTTTGAAATATTTCAATTTAATGTTAATTTTTATGTTTCTATTTAATGTATTGTTAAATGATTGTTTATCTTTGGGAACCCATATCCTAATAACAACTGGTTGGCCACCTATACTGCCATCTTGTAAAACAAATTACCTTGATTGGTTAAAATTTAAGGTGGGAAGGAATATGTTTTTGTTCTCCATACATACATCCTATCCTTTTCTTTGAATTAGGGTAACTCCCTTGTGTGTTTGTGTATGTACAGAGAAGGACAAGGGGTGCATAGCTGCCAAGTTTACAAATTCTATGTGCGATATGCCACTCCAGCCCAGCTTTTTCATTGAATTCTGGGACATGTAGTCTTCTTTTAAAATAAAATAAACAGGACTACATGACACCTGGGCAAAAGACAGGCTGAGCTCTGATGTTCTTTAACTCATCCTGTGAAATGATGCACCATGTTTCGTGTAGAGTATCCACCTTGCAATGGCAGGGAATATGAAAGTGGCTGCCTGCTCCTCTCCCTGCATAACTTCTCGGAAGAGCAAGATTCAGGGATTCAAGAGAAAGTGCATCCAAAGGTGTTGGCAGGCAGGCAACTCTATGTCACACCTTTGCCAAGAAGGACCTGTGTGGGTGTCTGGTTATGGCACAAAGTGGCATATCAACGTTTCCATGGCTCTCGGCAAAGCAAGGAAAAATGGCCCTCATCCTCAGTTTGAAATAAAACAACCTGTAATTTATATACAGTGGCCCCTCAGTCAGCAGGCCCCCGGCGGCATTGCATGTGCTGCACTATTCATAGCTACGCCCCTAATGGCAGAGCAGTAGCCATTTATATTGATATATTTATACAGAAACATAAGAATCCTGAAAAAAAACGCTGGCAGGTACTCCGGACATAATGGTTCTGGTTCTGAAAATAACTGCTTTAGCTATACAGAACATGGGGCATATTATCAAGCACGGAGATAATGGGCTTGATAATATGCCACAGAGAATTCACATAGAAGCCCACGTTGACACCAGAACATGGGCTTCTATGGGAATTCTCTGCGGCATACTATCAAGCCCATTATCATCGTTTGAGCGGCAGTTTTCTGCCGCTAAAGCGGCAATAATTTTAACGCCGTTTCTTGATAATATGCCCCTTCGTTAGCTTGCTCCACATTATATCCTCATCTCCTGATTTTATCAAACAATCCACTTATACATGCACAATTACTGAAAAACGTAATAGTTGGCAACAGCGTTGGCGTAATCTTTATGACATGATAACAAACAATGGGGCATATTATCAAGCACGGCGTTAAAATTATCGCCGCTTTAGCGTCAGAAAACTGCAGCTAAAGCGGCGATAATGGGCTTGATAATATGCCCTTGTGAATTCCAATAGAAGCCCGTGCTGACACCAGAACATGGGCTTCTATGGGAATTCTCAAGCGGCGATAATTTTAACGCCGTTTCTTGATAATATGCCCCGTTGTTGCTACAACACATTCTTAACTATCATCAAGGAATAAGCTTATCTCACACAGAGGGTTTCAGAGGCCACAATATCTCTATATAAACACAGTTAAAGTGTGGACAGAAATAATGAAAAGGGTCGTCACAGTTCAGATATGATTTACCAGTATTATAAAAAAAAATACATATAAATTATGTAAACATGTAGGAAATATGAGGCTGTTTCTTTTGAATGAACGAATTTGACGAGGTATTGTAAGTTTAACAAGTCGCATTATTCCTTCGAATAGAACATTAACTGGAGTTAATAGAGCCCAGCTTTAGCAAAATAAAATGTTTACTTTTCAAGGAAACAGACGGTTTCCCGTTGCATGATAATATGGGTCTGAAGAGCCTGGCAGGGGCAAGGTAGGAGAGGCAAAATGCTGGGGTGGTGGGAGGTTAGTGGAGATAAAAATACGAAAGGAAAAGAGGCAGATCTCTAGAACAGAGAAGAAGTATGGGATGAAGCAGTGAAAGAATAAGAAGTGTGAGGTGAGATCAGCACAAGGAGAGAGATTGCAGAAAGACGGCAGGACAAGGGAGACAGAGTACCAAAAGACTGACAAACAAAGTTGGAAGGAGGCAGAAAAAGGTTAAGTATCGAAAGCAGAAGGAGACACTAGCAATGAGGGACGGGGAAAGGCACCAGCAAAAAAACAGAACCAAGCGCCTTATTCTCGAGCCAGGCGCTTTCAGCTGTGCTCCCCTGCCACTGATGCAGCAGAACTTGTCTAAATGTACCTTTGGTTACAGAGGTCAGGTTCTTGTCCTCTTTCGACAGATGTTAATAAACTTGTTGGTTTTCTTCAGCTCCACCTCGTGAGCTCGTATCCTTTCCGGCAACCAGGGACTGTCCAGGTAGCAGTCGCTGAACTCCTGTGGTTGTAATCCCACGATTAAAAAAAGTTTAGGGCCATATTATCAAAGAACGGCGATAACATTATCGCCGCTTTAGCGGCAGGAAACTGCCGCTAAAGCGGCGATAAGGGGCTTGATAATATGCCCTTGAGAATTTGTGGTCCAGAACCTGGGCTTCTATTGGAATTCTCTAGTGCATATTATTTTCTGATTTTCTGATGCTAAAGCGTCGATAATGTTATCGCCATTTTTGATAATATGGCCCTTATTATCTCTGATTGAGTCACCAAGAGAGATGTCGGCCCTGCTCTTGAGGTATGCTCCGCAGCAGTACCCTCTGGGAGGGGCCATAGATGGCAGATGATACCTGTTGGTGAAGGGACAAGGGAGAGATAGCAGCACACCCTTAGCACTGGGATAGCAGCAGCGATGGCATCGGAGCAGCCTCAGTGGCCGGCCTCCACCACAATCCCAAAACAGTAAAGTCAACTGAGTCATGCAGATTCCTGGGCTTCCCACAAGTGGTGTGTGGAGCTGTGAAAAAAAAAAAGCAACGATCTCGGAGGGGTGGTTGGGCGGGCAAACACTGCACAGGGAGATGCAATATAAATGAAACAACAGTGTCTAATGAGTGGTGTGCACGCGTACAGGTGCACTGAAAATGAAAATATAAATGAAACAACAGCGTACAATGAGTGGTGTGTGCACTTGTGAACATTTTTTTAAAAGCAGGTTCTTGGAACAGTGGTGGGGCGGGCAAACATGGCAGAAAGCATGCATGGCGCGTTGAATGTAGTAAAGCACGTCGTGCCTGCAAGTAAGAGAAACTCAATAAAGAAAATAGTGCTTACAGACTAAATAAAGCATCCCATGTAACAACCTAAGTAAAAGGACCAGTCGCCATGGGAGGTTACAAATGAAGACAAGGCAGTACTAAGGAGGGACTAACAAGCCAATTTACGAATCAGAAGCTAGCATTTACTAAGGACAATGACACAAGCCCAAGACAAATATGGGCAGAGAGTGGGCGGGGCTTCTATTCCATACTCTAGCAGAACAAGTCTTTCAGAGCAGCACATGCACGCTGCCAGGCTCGACCTAAAAGCAGCCTGCAGAAAAGCTTGAGCTAAAGTGGATGACCTCAACATCCTCTGGGATAAACTTGTCTATAAATCAGCATAAAAATAAGTTGAAATAAAGACTTCTATAGTGGATAGGATCAATAATGCTTTAAGCTCAACAAAAGAACTTTACAAGATCCTGAAAGAATTCACACCATCCCTGTTATATATTTCTGCACTATTCCAGCATCTCAGGCTCTCTGTGATGAACTCACAGACTACTTTGAACAAAAAATGTAGACGACTTATCAATCCTTTCCAATAGATAGGGAACCGGTAGGGCAATTTCCATCTAAACCCTCTGCCATTTTCCTTTTGGTGACTCCTAAAACCTTTAATCCTGTCTCTCCCGAGCAAATGCTGGTCCTGTTTAACTAGATCACCATAGGATCCTGCTCCGTCATACATTATGGCTACTCTAGCCCTAACAGTTCTTGCCCCAATCACTGAGTGTTACCACTCTTGGAGTCTGGAAGCTCTTCTAACCAAATAGAAAGCAGCCCTGGTCAGACTGATTCTCAAAAAACTTATGGCGGATCACAGACATTTGGTCAATTACAGATTTATATCACTGCTCCCCTTTATTGGAAAGATCATATAGACCATGGCCAAGCGAAAAACTTGTATCTTTTTTGGAAGCCCATTCACTGCTGGACCCCTCCCAGTCATGTTTCCGGGCATCTTATAGCATGGAAACAGTCTTGGTGGAGGCTACTGATACAATCAGACTTGCCTTGGACATGAGAAGCTCAGCCATGCTGGTTGTCCTGGATCTATCGGTAGCGTTCAACACCATCTCTCATGTAACCCTAATGCAGAGATTGCAGGAGATTGGTGTAGGAGGCAAAGCACTGGGATGTCTGAAAAACGTTCAGTTGGATCGGACACATATGGTACTGCTCGGTCTCTTGAACTCCAGAATCATGGTCTTCGATAAGGTAGTTCCACAGGGATCCATTTTAAGCCCTTCTGTTTTCAATATTTATATGGCCCCTTTGGCCAAAGTTATTATGTCATTTCATATGCAGATGACACACAACTTGCCATCGATATGGGGCCCAACCCTGAGTCTACTAAACATAATTTCAGGACTGCATGATAAAATAAACAGAAATTCTGTTGTTTGAGAAGGCACATACCTTCTTGTCAAACAATTGGTGGCCGACTGAATTGTGTTTGATTCCATCCCCCCAAAAAGTTTTCAAAAACCTGGGTGCACTAATAGATGACAACCTCTCCATGAAAGAGCATGTAAATCAACCACTGGAATATGTTTTGTTCTGATGCGTATGCTCAGAAACGTCTTTCAATGAATACCTTATCAGACCAGTAAAACACTCACCCAGGCAGTCATAGTGAGTCAACTGGACTACGAGACCACACTAATGGTCACAATGAATGAAGGCCTCTTTTTCAAACTCCAAGTTGTTCATTATATGGCTGCCTGCCTGGTCGACAATTTTAAGCTCCATTCTCCATCTGAACCTACGCCACTATCCCTCCATTGGCTTCCCATAAAAATAGCGTGCTCTTTTTGAACTTCTCTGTCTGGTTTTTAAATCCTTGCAATAAAATTGCCCATGCTACTTGAAAAACAAGCTGCAGCCATACATTACAGCCCATCATCTCAGATCTAGCGAGTTACTGTTGTTATGTCCAAGAGGAATTCGTACTGCGAGGCATGGGGTTCGCTTCATTTCTTTCCTGGCCCCTCAACATTGAAATCAGTTACCTTTGCAGCTACATTCTTGCTCAGACTTATTTTTATTTTAAAAATCTTTTAAAAGATGGCATTTATCCTCTGTTATTTCAAACTGTGACCTGTGTAGGCTGCACAAGTGGCGAAAGATCCACTTGGGGTTGATTTGCGCACTCTATAAATTCAATTAACAACATTGGTGCTTAATACAATAAAAGATTTTCCACCTTGAGTTTTCAATCTAAAGGTTGGACTCTTTAGCAAATTTTTACTTAAAGATCTCAAAGCTCTCAAGGTCTTATTATGGCTAAATGTGGCTGTGAGGTATTTATGGCCTACACTAGATGCTACTCCAATTGGAGGGGAATGTACTGAGATACATTAATCTTCTCTTTCGGCTATGATATTCTCCTGGTCAAATAGGATTGGTCTGCTGGATTTTTGGTGCATTGTCCAAACAGGGAAACAGTACTTTTACCTGCCTTCTCTGATCTCGTTCCAGAATCAGTTAAATATTCCTATGCCCAGAAGTTGACATTAGTGCTTGCTCCTGCACTTTACCACACTCATGTTGGGTGGGATGATGAATCACCTCATCATGAGATCCCATTAAATCAACTGCTCAAACCCAGAGATAGTACCCAATAAATCATGAAGCTAAAAACTAGTTAGGGAAATCCTAGAACAACTTGAATACCAGGGCGTAAAAGAGAATTGCACCTCATCAATGAAACTAGACAAATCATACTGTCTAGTATTAGATTACATACATTTAAACACATCCACACCAACATTTGCACTACAAAATGCTCATTGTGCCGCATTGATGAATAACATTTTCAGGAAAAGATACAAAACAATGCTAGATATCTTGAATGGATTTTTCTGCCAAAATATAGCACCTTAAAGCAGATATTTGACAAACTTCAGCCCTTTGCCCTAGGGGTATAAAAATAGTCCTGGGTTGTTTTCAGCCCAGGTTACAGAATTTTTACAAACTTTTGATGACCAGGCATTGTCCTATGTTGATGATATTTACTTGATGGATGATGACCTTTCTACACGCTTGACAAGAGTAGATCTCATAGATCTGGGATTTACCTTTGTGGGCTACAAATGTAATTAAAAAAAAATTGCATAGACCAGTCAGCTCATTCTGGGATACAAGCTGCCAGGTGAAGGAAACAGCCTTCAGACACACTTCTTAGAGAAGTGTGCCCTTTTACTACCACACTTTCACATTGAAGAAACTTTTGTCCATATTGAGATTCCTACATTTTGGCAGAATATTTTTAATTTATTTAGTTATTTTTTTATTTTGTGTTTTGTAGAGCATGAACTTGACCCGTTAGGGTATCAGAGCGCTTTACAGGAATCAAGGAAATGTACAAAATGCTTGGAAACAAAGGACTATACAGTTGATTAGGAGATGGCGGGGTGCTGGATACATGGGGGATGGAAGGAACATGTATGTACAGTTTACATTTACAAATACTCACAATAGGACCCCCGTGCCAGGTACATGAGGGATAGTAAGTACGATTTGCATTTACAAATACTCCAGACAAGACCCCAGGTTTCTTGTTGGGGTGAGTAGTTACTTCGAGGGGCGGCAATGGTCGGAGGTAGATTAAGGTATCAGTGGTGGTATACATTCTATATTACGCAGAACAACTTAAACCATTATACAACTTCATTCAGCCAGACTTTTCAAGCACATATTGGGCAACTGAACACACAGCTTGTACGTTCAGTACAAGATGACATTCTAGCTTCAAAGCACTTATAAACATGTGTAAACACCACAAACCTGGTGATCCATATCATTGTGGGTGTATCAGGGAATACCTATGTTACATTTAATGAAGGTGACACTGTACCAATTACATACCAATTGCACTCCTAAACGAATGCTGAGATGCATTTTGCTTACAGAATAATGTGGTGAGAGAAAGAGCAATGGTACATGATAAAAGAATAATTGACATGACTACAGTGCCAGACGAAGAGGCTATCTTAAAAGCCAGCTTTCCAAATGAAAAATATTACAACTGAGATCGATACAATGGGCCAACTCTCTCACCGCAACAGATGTAGACTATACATTTGTCTCGGCACTACAAACACAAGCATACCTGCAATACGAAAACAAAGATCCTCTTCCAAATGAAGTCATTCCTCTTGATCTGTATGATTACATTATCTATACTGATGGTTCTACACAGCCTGCCGTAGGGACAAATACTCAACATCATGCGCTGCCATGAATGGATGAATGCAGGATTGGGAATTCCACCCTGAGAAAACCTACACGCAGTCCCTTGATCACTGCACAGCGAAACTGGTAGAACTTAGATATCTTATTCCGGCACTTCAGAATATGAATCATGAATTCCCACACTGATAGTGTGCAATTAGTATTATTGTGTCCAGTCTTACAACAAGTATCTACAGAATTGGAGGCAGATTGTATTCGGAGATTTCAAAGGTTTCACCATAAAGCACTATGCACTGTGGGGGCAAGTGGCTACGCTGAAAGAATGCTTGCCACGGACTCATGTGATTCACACCTTGAGTTATCTGCGTGTGGGGAAACACGATTAAGGGAATCCCATGGCTGATGAAGCGGCAAAAGCAACAGGGCAAACTGCTGTTGTTGCTGCAATTACTTGTTTCAGTATGAGAAAAGAGAGAAACATCATGATGGATGTCAATAATGCACATGAAGACACCCATTTGTTAAAGGGCTTTCCAACTAAGTACTACCAGTTAAGTGTGCTAAATATAGCATTTGCTTGCATTCTTGGAGTGGGGGCGTAGATTAATATCAAATTCAAATCTCAGGTTAGGGTTAATCCTAGCAGCATATGAGGGTTTAGCATCCACACACACAGGGGTGGAGGCTATAATTTTACTATTGCAGCAGCACCAGGTCTTTACAAACAGACTAGAGACTTTGTCCTTAAATGTGACATCTACCCGCAGATAAAGGGTTCCATGATGGTGAGACCACCGCAGACTCCTCTTTTGATCTCTGACAAACCTCTCACTTGAACCACTGTGGCCCCTTACAATCAGATGGGGCTTACAAATGGTTGTATGTCGTTACAACGCACACTTTTACAACGCATGCACTTACAACACATTTTTTACAACGCAACATCCACTACAATGCATTCCATTACAACGCAGGACACTACAACGCATTTTCAAAAACTACCTTTACAACGCATTCCATTATATCGCATACTACCTTTACAACGCATACCATTACAACGCATAATATTACATTGCATTTAAGGTAAGTATTGGATAGTATAGGGGTAAAAATTACTATTCTTACTCCAGGGGGTGCAACAGTAGGGTAAGTGTTGGATAGTATAGGGGTAAAAATTACTATTCTAACTCCAGGGGGTGCAACAGTAGGGTAAGTGTTGGATAGTATAGGGGTAAAAATTACTATTCTAACTCCAGGGGGTGCAACAGTAGGGTAAGTGTTGGATAGTATAGGGGTAAAAATTACAATTCTAACTCCAGGGGGTGCAACAGTAGGGCAAGTGTTGGATAGTATAGGGGTAAAAATTACTATTCTAACTCCAGGGGGTGCAACAGTAGAGTAAGTGTTGGATAGTATAGGGGTAAAAATTACTATTCTAACTCCAGGGGGTGCAACAGTAGGGCAAGTGTTGGATAGTATAGGGGTAAAAATTACTATTCTAACTCCAGGGGGTGCAACAGTAGGGCAAGTGTTGGATAGTATAGGGGTAAAAATTACTATTCTAACTCCAGGGGGTGCAACAGTAGGGCAAGTGTTGGATAGTATTGGGGTAAAAATTACTATTCTAACTCCAGGGGGTGCAACAGTAGGGTAAGTGTTGGATAGTGTAGGGGTTTTAATGTAATATTATGCGTTGTAATGGTATGCGTTGTAAAGGTAGCATGCGATGTAATGGAATGCGTTGTAAAGGTAGTTTTTAAAAATGCGTTGTAGTGTCCTGCATTGTAATGGAATGCGTTGTAGTGGATGTTGCGTTGTAAAAAATGCGTTGTAAGTGTAGTGCGTTGTAAAAGTTGCGTTGTAAAGGTTGTATACCCTTACAAATACATCTTGGTTGCAGTGGATTCATGCTCTTGATTCCTATGGGTTTGGCCACTACAATCGGCCGACATCCTAACCGTTATCAAAGACTTTCAAGATTTCATCGGGACATATATGCAGTTGGCACATTCCATTCAGACTAGGGGCTTCCATTCACCTGTAAGGCTTACAAATACGCCATGGTAAAACTGGGTGTGACTGTGCAGTACTCTTCCCCCGATCATCACAAGTGAAATTGGGTAGTGAAGTGGAAGAACCAGGACTTAAAGCAGTCTTCTTCAGCTAGGGTATTAGGAGCAGGTTGCAGTTAGACTCATCTCCGATCTGGAGTCCAAAGAGCACTAAACAATTTGGAAAATCCCTGGGTGGACAGACTCCATAAAAGATTCTGTTTGGGGTTAATATGTGGCTACGTGACCTTCACAGTCCCAGCATATGTCAGCAGAAACACACTTTAACATCAATGAATGTTTGCCTTTTTTACAGGTACTGAACAGTTTCTGGGACTCACAGTGAAATGTCAAAATAAAACATACAGACACACTGGAAAAGTGAAGGAAGCACCAGCAACCTCTGGCTGGATCCTCAAGATTGGTGAATTGGTCAGGGAGAAGATTGTGGTCAAACAAGAATTTGCCCATCTTACAGAGTGCCCACACCTGTCCCGGCTGTTGAAGATACCAACATTGTACTTTTACCGCCCCTTGCAAGTTGCTAAAACAAGAGATTTAAATCAATAGATCTCTTCAAACCGCATTATGATGTTGGTTCTACTCAGTAGGTCATGAGGGATCCTAAGTAGCTACCTGTGTCCTCCCACTACTATTCAGGATGTCCCATTGGACGGTTTGATCAATGATTAAGCTTCGGCTTCCCTCCTGCGGTTAGCAAATAATGAAATATCCATTCTACCTGCTACATTAACAACAACTTTTACAAACTACTTGTACAGAAACACAGATTTCTATTTGTAAACATGACACGGATGGTGTCTATGGCAATGTACCACAATTTGAGTCAACTCCAAGTTCTACACAGCCTCCAGAGCTGGCACAAAAATAGATTGAGCATCCTACGGCTACTTGATTGACTCTGTTGACTTCTCGTCCGATTCATCAGAGCCACTACCACCTCCAGTTCCACCTCTCCGAGGTGGATTGTGCGTGTTTTACTTTTGGATGAAGAAGACAAACTTTGTTCGGCCAAGGCTAAATCTGTGGATTACAATTTCATTACTTTTGCCCTTCCTGTGGATTGGTTTTGTGACATCTTTTTCTTGCTTCTAAATGGACACTATCTCCCAGAATTTTCTGCTGTACAATTGGTGAACTTGGTTTCAAAACGTCACTCTTCATCACACTAAGTGCGAAGAGACCTTTCCCTGTTTAACATCTCTGCTGTCGCAGTAACCAATGGAATTGTATGGGATAGGGTATTGTGTGATATATTTAGACCAACTGAACTTCTGCAAATAATATGTGTATTTTGCATTTCTTACATCTCTGATCATTGGGACATTGATACAGTGCATGAAATGCTAGAAGAGCTAGAGTATTCCACTGTTTTCAGTTCTGAGGATATGTTTGAAGGAACAACTAATTATGATGAAATGTTCTGTCTTCAACATTTTGGTAATTATTTTCTGCATAAAGTGAGCTCTCTGCGTGCTGTGTTTAATTACATGCATTGGGAACACTGTCCTACAGTACCACAGGGTAGCTCACTAATGTTTGCAAAGACATTTGCATATTGTTTTGGTCATAGTACAACAGACAGGTCATACTATGTACTATTATAGGCTCACACCAACATCAGCAAAGAAAACTATGCTTACTGATATATGACTGATATATTCAACATCTTTTCTTTTCCAGCTGTCTACACCAGGAGGGACACTATTAATTTCCTTGAAAAAGCAGTTCTGCAAATATCATGTCTTGACCTGGCTAAGATAAAAGATTTGAATAACCAAACATTCCTTCATTTGCACGTTTTGCAAACTGGCTATGGTTCATAAATTACTTGAAGGAAACATTAGACACCATGCTTCGCAACGGTTCATACAATTCATCAGGGATTAGTTAAGGGGGTGGTTGTTGTGGTCATTAAGTACTAACAGGTGTCATGCACATTTTACGGATGAAACCACGGGGTTTAAGATCTGCAGGCTATGCACAAACACAATGCTTGAGGTGGTAACAACTTACAGTATTGGGAAGTTGTGGCTTGATTGACTAAAAACCTCAAGATTATACCAGGTGAAACAACACTTCCCTTCTTTCTGATGACTATGGGACTTTGTATTATGTCGTTGAAAACAACGTCAATATATAATCAAGTTTTGAAAGTCTCGCAGCAGGAGGCTGCTGAGAGACTGTGCAAAATTGACAGGTAAAATTTAGAAAGGCTGATGCAGTAGTAGATAATGACATGACTACCTTATCCACTAGGATATACTCTTTAGGTCGCATTTTATATTCGGCAATAGACATTATACAACACAATATGTCCACTTTACAACATGGGCAGTCACAGCTTAGGGCAATTATGACACTGAGCTGGACTTTTCAGACACTTCATACCGGACGTGTACCATGGCAGCACCTTAATGCCACAAACTTTTATTTACATTACAACTTAACAAAACAACAGACCATCATGGCTAGAAAGGATGTGACATACACTATTTTACACATAGAGAAGTTGGAGAAACTACAATTCACAACTGCAGAATTACCTTCTACAGATTGGATAATCCACTGAGTAATTTCTTTGCCAATCTTGACACTCAACTTCCAATACTGTTTCCAATACCATCAAGCAGGCAGTTATGAAGCGCTAGAAGAAGGATGTGTGCAAGAGCCATGGATCGTATCGTTTAGATATCGCTGTAGAAATGGTGAGACTGAAGTCTTTCCTAGCTGGTTAGAATCCAAGAATACTTTAGAACATTTCTTGGTACACAGGGAAGTTTCATTTCATGGCCCAAGTAATGCATCAATGGCAAATTTGTCCCTCTGTCCGAAGGGTTCTCTAGCTGCTGTGATTCGTCCAGACTTCAGATTGCTCTTGAATGGAGTTATTTGATGCTGAATGATAAGAGCTTCTATGGCATGAAACCGGGCATTGCCTATCTGGTTATGGCTTCTGCGGTCGTGACTTGTTGCACACCAGTACTGTTTCCACCTGCCAGCACAGTAAGGGAGGACACACTCACACTTTGGCTTTTGATAAAGCTTTCACCTGGGCACTTTGATGCTTTCAGCGGACTGAAAGCCTTACTGTTCCAGACGGACGTGACGTTAACATCTACAAATGAGACATTTGATCTTCAAGTTGCAAGGTCCTCTTCTGACATACAGTAGCTATTTCCAACTAATTTCCCACTATATTCTAAGAAACTTGTGCACCGCATTTGTAACACGTCTAATACTGTGAGAGTGGCACACTTTATTAAGAAAATAGGCTCTGGCTTTGTTAGTACCATCCCACCAGTATTCAGAGTTATTTCATCATTCATACACTCCGTACTGGGAATCATTTTTGGAGGTCTTCTGCTGGTCCTGTTTCTGATTGTTGGGACTGTGCTTTTATTTTGTCTACTCCATAATCGATGTCCCATTAGGGGGAAAATGGAATTAGCACTTCCACATGTGCTCCTCTGCCGAGAACACATGATACAGTGTTCTGGTCCACCCTTGCTTCAGGAACTAAATGAACACTGGTTCATTTAGGCCTGTGTAGCTACACTGCTAGCAGTCTGTGTTCCGCTGTTTTCTGTGCACTTTCGAGTGGGCCCTGAACATATGCCAAGGAACGTAACTGCTTTGGTTTTTAGATATTGATCTACTGGTGAACTAGCTATTGGCTCACATCTACTCTTGGCCTTTCTGCTTCCCATTGCTTCTGAGCACATTTTATGAGCCCTCCTGTGATGCTTCAGCTCTTACTGATCTGGATCTTGGCTCGGATTCTGCTAATCTTGCACTGAATGTTCCTCATTAGCCGGCTGCTGAGGAGGCTGAATGGGAACACGTTTTCTCATTGGATCTGATTCAATGGATGCCTCGGAAAACTTTGTCCACAGTTGCTGGGAACAGCAATGTTTTGTCTATCTTTCGAAACACATTAACAATATGTCATGTTTGAGATCATGAAAAGCATCCACTTCGGACCCCTGCCTGCATCGCATCTTCCACAGAGCCGCCATCGCACCCGATCTATGCTGAACCATCAACTGCTCCCTCGAGACCACTACCTTCCCCGAAATCTGGAAACATGCCGAGATCAACCCCCTCCTGAAGAACCCCTCTACGGACCAAACGGACCTCAAGAACTTCAGGCCCATCCCCCTGCTCCCCTTACCAGCCAAAGTAATCGAAAAGCCATCAACGCCCAGCTCGCCGACTTTATCAAAACTAACCATGTCCTGTACATCACCCAGTCTGGATTCTAAAGCAATCATAGCACTGAGACTGCCATCCTTGCCGCCACAGACAATATCCGTTCCTTCCTCGACCAGGGCAAAACTGTGGCCCTTGTCCTACTGGACCTCTCGGTGGCCTTCGACACTGTATCTCGCCAAACCCTAGCCACAACACTCCATTACACTGGTATCCGAGACAAGGCCATCAACTGGAAATGCTCCTTCCTCACCGGCATAACATACCTCTCGAAACCCAAAGAGATCAGCTGTGGATTACCCCAGGGCTCCTCCCTCAGAACCACCCTTTTCAATGTCTACATGGACCTCCTTCATCCATTGTCAGGAACCACGTGCTCAAAATCTTCTCCTATGTCGACGAAACCCAGCTGATCCTCTCCCTCATCAAAAAAAACACTGTTGCCAGGAATAACTTTCACAAAGGAATAAAAGCCGTCGCCACCTTTATGGACATTTGCCTGAAGCTCAACTCAGACAAGACTCCTCAGCCTGCTTTAACACACTCAGCCTGCTTCAACAGACCTTCAGATGGCTCACCACCGAATCCAGGCAGATAGTCACCCATGCCCTCATCAGCAGCAGACTCGACTAAGGCAACGCAATCTACACCAGCGTCACCAAGAAACCTCCCTGAAGACTCCAGAATGTCCAGAACACCGCAACATGACTAATACTCAACATCCCCTGTTGCAGCGACATCACTCAACACTTCTGTGACCTCCACTGGCACCCAGTCGACACAAGAATAACCTTCAAACTCCTCACCCACGCATACAAGGCCCTTAACAGTCCCAGAACCACATACCTGAATCACTGCCTCAAATTCCATGTACCCAACAGATACCTCCGCTCCACCCAGCTTTCCCTGGCTACAGTCCCTAAACTCCTCAAGACCAGAACCGAAGGAATGTCCTTCTCCTACTTCACGCCCAAGACATGGATCACCATTCCAATCCACCTCAGGTGGTCACCCTCGTTGACGCAGTTCAGGAAGGACCTGAAGACCTGGCTCTGCTGATGAACTCAGCACATAGTCTGATTTGCTGCCCCCCCACATCACCTTGAGACCCCCACGGGTGAGTAGCCACGCTTTGCAAACCTTGATTGATTGATTGAGTTGTGGGAGCATTTTTTATTATTCAGATTTTTTTAAAATGCAAAATTGCTTTTTAAATTGCTTTAATTTTGCTTTTATAAATCAAACACTTTTTAATGGCTTTCTATACGTCTGTTGCTATTAAAGAAGCATGATGCTTTTTACATGTTAGAGGGTTTTTTTGTGGTAACTGACCCGTATATTTCAGCGTTTTGTCTAGGAATAGTTTTTTTTTAGTTACGTCCAAGGAGTGGCTGCAACATGGTCAGGATAGGCCTAGTAAGAAGCACTGCTTTTTGCATGCTTACGTTTCTTGGGTTGCACGATGACTTTTACACATATTTACATGTGTAAAAATGCAGGATTACAGGGCATATTATCAAGCACGGCGTTAAAGTTATCGTCACTTTAGCGGCAGAAAACTGCAGCTAAAGTGGCGATAATGGGCTTGATAATATGCTGCAGAGAATTCCAATAGAAGCCCATGTTGACACCAGAACATTGGCTTCTATGAGAATTCTCAAGCGGCGATAATTTAAACGCCGTTTCTTGATAATATGCCCCTACATTCTCTAAAATACCATTGCTTAAATTTCTACATCGTGGTAACATTATCACAACACCTTGAACATTTAGTGCAAGGGATAAAGTTCACTGTCCAAATGTCATCATTGTTGTTGTCCAATGCTATCCAACTAGAATATACAATTGTTGCCTGACAGGGGTTGCGGAATAGCCACATGGTTGCTGTTATTATATATGCATTCCTTGCTTAGGGAGAGGAGCACTCAGCTGACACTGCAAGGTTACTTCATGTCGGAATTCCAGCTCAGCTGATTCCTGTTTATTGACACAAGGGTTGTCCAGCTCTACACCAAGACTGACAGCCTGATGGCACTTGCCCACAGATAATGGGAAGTTAGTCCACCCGAGCATGGATTTGGCAGATCCCCCTTCCTAGGAAGAACTAAGTTAGGGAGCGCTAGATAGCAATACACTATACCCAGTACTTATATGCCTGTATATTTTCACTGGCTTAGCACAATGGTGGACATGTTAATCTTTTTCTTTAATCTTGCAATGCTAATTACTCTAATCTGTTTCATTCTGCTCATTATCACAGCACACATAATTTATACAAGAATCATAATCCTTCAATAAATATGGAAACACCTCGTTGAGTATTTCTTGTGTAATTCTTTGGGTATGCATGCGAGTCCAAACAAAATGGTTCTAGATCTGTTACTAAACTTTCCTTGGGGATCAAGGTTGTCATGCTCTAAGGTTGCATACACATTTGCTACCCTGTAAGGTTAGGGGTGCTGAAGGTACACTGTGAGCTAGCTGGACTATAGGCCAACATATCTTGAGGGTGTGTACAGAATCAGTCTGGCACAATTATGTCGTTTATGTTGTCCAATAAATGCACAGTTTTACTGAAGGAGCTACAAGCCGTACAACAGTAGGAAGTAGTCGTACTAGAGATGGTGTTTATCAAAGTCTACTATTTATGCTAAGTGGCTTTGAAAGAGTTGTGAGTAGAGTTAAGGTTCATCCACAAACCCTATTATGCACACCCACCATCTAAGAGAGAGGTATGAAAGAAGAGGGTGGTTCCTCCCCACATCCTACTACCCACACCCATCGTTATAGAGAGAGGTATCAGCAAAGAGGCCAGTCCCTTGACACACTCAACTACACATACCGGTCATCTGAGAGAGTGGTCTGAGAGAGGAGGCTAGTCCCTCCCCACAACCTACTACGCACACCCATCATCTGAGAGACTGGTCTAAAAGGAGAGCCCAGTACTTCCCCACACCCTACTACGCACATGTGTCATCTGAGAGAGAGGTGTGAGTGGAGAGGCTAGTCTCTCCCTACACCCTAATAAGCACACCTGTCATCTGAGAGAGAAGTCCCAAAGGAGAGGCCAGTCCAAATACACAACCTGTTAGGCATGCCTGCCATTCGAGAGAGAGGTTTGTGAAAAGAGGGCAGTCCCTCCTTACACCCTGGTATGCTCACTCATTATGCAAGCAAGAGAGGTCTGTCATTGGAGAGGTATTCCCTTCTATATACATTTATTTACCTACAATAGTGCCAGCTTCAGGGAGTGAAGCTTGCTGCGTTAGGCTTGTTCGCTCTTGGGAGCGTCTCACAGGACCTGCATGGAAAATTACTGGCCTTCCACGAGGTGTTTTATAATCCTGTGAACATCTTGCAAGATTGTATGGGAAGAAGTAGAAAAAAAACAAGGTGAGACAATAGCTAACATTCATATGCCATTGTCGAAGAAATGCTGTAAAGTGATTAGCTACAGAGCTGGAGTGAGCTCAGATTGTCCTTTGTTGTTTGGAAGGGTAGTACGTCTCATTGAGTTGTGCTCCGCAGATGGGACTTAATTTGGAACTAAAAGAGACTGGTGTCCTCAGCTGCATTTAAGAAAAAGCTCCAACTTCAGGTATTTAATCACATTCTTCATGAAGTTTGTTGAAAAGTGGTAGTAAGTGCAATGAAATCTGGTTTGATAGCATGTTATAATTTGTTTGGGAAAATAAAATACCCTTGGTGAGAGTGTGGATTTTTTTCAGGAGAAAGGAATAATGGTACACTAGATATAACAATGTAATTGTGGGTGGAAGATGTAGAACAGTTTACAGAATATAGTGAAGAATGACAGTTATTAATTGACTACTATGTAAGATTGAATATTTTGGTTGCTTTCTATATTTGGAGCAGACAAATTGAAAACAGAATCTGTGAACAAGGAAACTAGTTTGAAAAAGCAGTAAATAATAACTCTGCGGAAAGAGAGGAAAACATCTATTAATTGTAGAAGAATAATGCTTGTATTGCATAGAGGGACATTTCTGATCTTGCACAAGCTTGTCCTACATAGATCTACTTGTCTGTGAGGAAATAATTATCTCCTTATATAAGCAGCAAAAAAGGAGCCTTATTAAGACAAGCAGGATTAATATGCTGTTTAGTAATACGTACCTGATCAGGCACAGTGTGTTCAGGTTGAAATGATGTGGAAACACCTAAAGACTTCTCCAGTTTAGAAGCACAAGCTAACTGCACAAGCTCTGTTTTGTGAACTTGTGGGCAAAAATTGTACAGTAACCCTTGCCAATGTTGGGAGATGAAGAGCTTTGCTTGGCCTATTGTGCTAACTAGCCTGCTACACAAGAAATTTTGAAATTATATATTATTTGGCAGGATACGGTGGATGAAAGAGGGGAACGATAGAAGGTGTACCCAAATCAAAATCCAGTAGAAAAATGAAGGGAAAAGGTTAGAGTTGTTGGTGGTTGGTTATCAGAGTTGCATGAAAACATTATACATTATTGAATGTTTTTTATATTTGTTTAATCATAGTTTATATAATTTGTTTATGTAGTTGTTGTAGTTGTTAATGTTATTAAATAATTTTTTTCTGTCATAAATATTTTTAAGTTATTACTAATTTGTATGATTAATGGTTGTTACAGATTTGACTATTATTATTGCACTGTTGACTGCAGAAGAGTTCCTCCATCTATATGTATCTCTATGGTACTATTAAAATCGTTCATGCTGCAGAGACTTGTTAATGGAGAAGGCAATTATTTGCGCATGCGAAAGTTGTCATGTAAACGTGAGGTCTCAGTAGAGAGATTTTTTCTTGTCCACACTGTAGAATAAAGATCTCTCATACAAGAGAGAGGTTTTAGCACAGAGGCCGCTGCAACCTCACACTCTACTATGAATGTTATCAGCTGGTGCGGATGTGAAACTGCAGAGGGCAGTTATTTTGCACATCAGCAAAAAAGTGTGTTTCTGTGCCTCCCTACTATGCTTCATTTTCCCCAAAGACATCTGAGGGAGAGGTGAGTATGCCCCCACATTCAACTATCCACACCAAACAACCAAGATACAGTTCTCAGCAGAGAGGATACTAAAATTCCACAGCCTACTTTGCACATATGTCACTCTGGGGAGATATGCCAGCTCACAGAGTAGTGTGTATACACATCATAGTCACTATAGTTGTTTTGCAAGACAGACTTCTCAGCATATTGGTAATTTCATTCCCACACCATACTTGTATATCGGTCATGCTGGGGAGAGCTATGACCAGAGAGGTAATCTAGTTTTCATAGCCTAATTAGCACACCCATCATTCAAGATACAGGTCACAGGACAGGAGGCAGTCTCTCCTCCTGCTGTACTAAGTAGACTTATCATGCAAGAGAGATGTGACAGCAAAAAGGACACTGCATCCCCACAGACTATGTGTCAGCTAGGGAAGAAGTCTGAGCAGAAAGATACATTTTTCTCAAACCCTGCTACAGACACCTCTCACTCTGGTAAGATGTGTTAGTGGACAAGTCAATCCCTTCCCAGACACCACTGCCTATCACTGTTGGTCTAGGGATAAGTGTAAGCAGAGAGGCCACTCCTTGCCAATAGCGTACTGCACATCCATGTTGTTCTGGAGATAGATGTTCGTGGAGAGGAGAATGTTTCCCAAAACTAATGTATGTGTCTGTCGTCCTAGGGAGAGTTGTAACTGGACAGTCAAATAAATTACCGCATCCTGATCTATATAATTATTTTCCTGGGGCGAGATCTCAGTGAAGATGCCAGCACTTTTTTTGACTTAATATGGAATACAAAAGTCTTACACATGAGGTGTGCACCTTCCACATCCTACTATGCATACTATTGAGCATGGGAAAATGTGTGAGTGGGGAGGCAGTGTCCCTTAAGACCCTACTCTCGACACTGGTTAACCTCATGCAAGGTCTCACTGGAGAGGCCAGTCTCTTACCATAGTCTGCACTATGTAATTGTTAGACTGTGGAGTGATATCAGTGAGATCCCAATGTCTTCTTACACCCTACTGTGCACTGTTGTTTTGCTGTGAAAAGGCCTCATTTGAGAGTCTAGTTTCTCCCCCAGCCAACTAGTGGGGACTATAAGGCATATGACCTGTAATAAAGGACAGCGTAAATTTGTAATCTAAAGAGTAGTTTACAATCTTGTGAGACTCTCCTGGGATCTTTAAAAAAGTAGTGATTTAACTTTTTCTAATAATAATGAATGGACGTAAAGTAAATAAATGAGTATCAATGTTTGCTTTGTACCAATGTTCATCTCATGCAGATAAAGCAAGTGAGGCATTTGCATAAACCTAAGTGATTTATATTTTTCCACAATGATATAATGAACTGCATGGCATTAAACTAAACACACTGTTACTATTCTGGTGGATATAATTTATGCATACTGCATCAGGATATATTCAATGTAAATGCAAACTCCATTATAAAGAGTACGATCTCGTAAGAGTCTCGGGAGACCAAACCAGGAAGCACAGCCCCCTCAGGCTGCATATGAGAGATTGCCTCCCTAGCTCTCGTGAGAGTTTTGGAGATAGAAAAATAGGAAAACATAGTACAAACAACATAGATCATGACACTATAGGGTAGCTCTGAAAAGAGATGTTTTTACTAACAGTTTTCAACAACTATGAAAAACAATTTTTCTTTTCAAACATATTTTTGGGTATTTAATTTTTTTTATAGGGTACTACAAAAAATGCAACTTCAAGTGCTAAAAAACCTCCAACAGCATCACTGTAAAAACATAAAGGAAAAAACTGTAAAAACAAAATACTGCCTTCTTGGCATCTAAGAAGATTATAATGTGGGTGTCCATACATGAGCCGATAACAGCCTTCAAGTTGTTTACACCTGTTCAGTTGAATCTGGTGAAGCACTCACACATGAAGCTGGATTGGTTTCTATGAACCAAAGAGCCCACCAAACAAATCTGTCTCAAGATCAGGATGGTCGTTAATATGTTTTATTTCTATATTTAACAGCAAATTGGTCAATATGAAGCACATGTATCTCTGGGTTTACAGGCTTTATATATCCCTGTAATAGTAGCATACTTAGAGATTAGGGGACAGGGTCCCTTTGTCATTTGTTTCCTTATATTTAGTAAGTGAGGACTAAGTAGGGATGAGAGCCTCTTATATAGTACCACTAGTATGCCGTTCTGGCCCGGTGCTTTCTCGGGCTTCATATTTCCAATAGCCTTGGAAACTCTATTGTGATGTCCCTCCCTAGATCATTTATATTCTTCCAATGAATTCTATTATGTATTCTTAATGTTGGTATAGAGATCTGTTCATCTCCTTCCATGTTGGGCCAACAGGCCAGCTATATTTGCATCCATGTTGCAGATGTCCCCACCGGATACATTCTCCCCTACCCATCTGGCCTCCTCCTTCTTTTTGCTAAATCGAGGTAGCAGACAGCCAGTTTTGTCTCCCACGTCATATAAGTTGGGTTATGTTGCCAAGAGTCAACTCTTGACAGA
Organism: Triturus cristatus; assembly: GCF_964204655.1. Classification (NCBI taxonomy): domain Eukaryota; kingdom Metazoa; phylum Chordata; class Amphibia; order Caudata; family Salamandridae; genus Triturus; species Triturus cristatus. Next base: position 166,531,327 of record NC_140585.1, read on the forward strand.
GTATTTCCACCTGCCTCTGTATGTCTGGGGATGGTGTGGAGAGTAGGGTGTGCTCATGCTCCAAGAGTTTTGTTTCTAGTACTGCTATATCAGCTTATTTATGTTTCTTTTTTCCCCAGAAATGATAATTTGTGCTTTGCATCTCAGAACTGTGTTGTAAGTCTCCCAAACCACTCCTGGGTAGTCATCCAACCCCTAATTTTCCTTTAAATGCATTTTGGTACCTATACTGAGTTCTGATAAGAACTTCTGGTCTTTTAATATCCACATGTTCAGTTTCCGGCCAACCTTCTATGTCTACTGAACCCGCAAAGAGCAAAGCTGAATGATAAGATATTCCTTTAATCAGAAATGTCACCTTTCTATGTGTGGCGTTTCCCCTGTGAGTACAAAGGTATCATCCAATTTGAAGAACCTCTTGTAGGAGCCTGAAAAGTATGAATATTGCCTATCATTAGGGCTCTTCAGTCTCCAGGTATCAAGAAAGTTCATTACCTGAGTGAACTGTGATAAAGGTGTTTTGTCTATTGTGGTTATCTTGTGTGTGCGCCCATCCAATATTTTTCAGGTACTTCAACATCATTAAAACCTCCACCAATTACATGGAGCAGAACATCAGCCTGTTGAGGCATAGACAATCATTAGCATAATTGTGCGGTAACCCCAAAATCCATGTATGCCTATAAAGCAATTGTAAAAATAAAACAACATTCTGTTCCAATTATGAGGGTCTCTTGAAGCCGGATTAAGTTTGGCTTATGCTTTCGTGTATCTTGTGCAACCCTTTCCTAATTTTGCTGGTCAGGCCATTTACATTCCCAGACAGTGTTTTGCAGGTAATGTTGTGTTCATTGGGTGTCATCATGGTGGGTCAGATGTGACATCCTTACCCAAGTGAACCTCTATTTTTCGGGTATCTCCAGTATGCTGGCTGAACTTTATTCATATTTCGTAACACCTGACCTAAGCTCAACTCCCCTTTGTGTCCCCCTTTCCCTACTTCTCGAATCTCCCCACCCAAATATTTTAACAGCTTGTATCCTCCACCTACTGGTGGTGTGCTCAGGGGGGCAGAGAGATCAGAGTGGAATGTATAAGAGGGTTGACAGATTGGGGGAAGGAGGAGAAAAAAAGGAGGAGTTCTGGTTTTAGAGGAGAGAAAATTAGGGGGAAAAAGGAAAAGAAAGAAGAAAAGGGTGGTGGACATGTTGTACTCTGCCTCGTCCAGCTAATCATTTAATTGTCCCCCTCACTGCATCATCAGAAATGCTGGTCACATCAGGTCAGTTTGCCCCAGTGTATGGTCATTTGTTGTCGATGGGTGGGCCTTATTGTTTGAGCCAACCGAAGATTAGTCCGTGACCCTTGTCCATAGATATCATAGATATGATGAATCTCTTGCCCTATCTCGATGCTCCCCTTTCCCATCAAAGTCATCGAGAAGGCCATCAACCGCCAGTTCAACGAACACCTGGAGAGAAACAAGCTTCTGGATGCCTCCCAATCGAGGTTCTGCACTAAACACAGAAATTAGACTGTGCTGATCATTGCCACTAACTACATTAGAACCCTCTTTGACCAAGAGGAAACAGCAGCCCGGATCCTCCTCGACCTCTCAGTGGCATTCAATACCATATCCCGCCACACCCTCATCAAGAGACTCCACCATGCCAGTACAGAGGGAGATGCCCTTAAATGGGTTGCATCCTTCCTCTCAGGATGTACCTGGAGAATCGGCCTACCACCCTTCACCTCGGAAATTAAGAGCCTCATCTGTGGCATCCCTCAAGGTACATTCCCCATCCCCACCCTGTTCCACACCTAAATGACCACCCTAACCAACATCATCAGAACCCACAGCCTCAACATCATGTCCTACGCAGACGACATGCAGCTCATCCTCTCGCTTTCGGAACAACCCTCCACCATCAGGACCAACCTCCACAACTGCATTAAGAGTGTTGCTGACTGGATTTAGACCAATTGTCTGAACCTCAGCATGGACAAGACAGAAGTGCCAATTTTTGGAAACAATATCTCCTCTTGAAACGACATGTGGTGGCCTACCAAACTCGGACCTGCAATGACAGACCTCGCATGCAACTTCGGCATCATTCTGGAGAGCAAACTCACCATTTAATTTAATGCCAAATCAACACAGTCACCTCTGCCTGCTTCCACACTCTTTACATGCTCAGAAAGATCTTCAGATGGCTCCACATCAGCACCAGAAATACCATCACTCAAGCCCTTGTGACCAGACGGTTGTACTACGGAAGTGCGCTGTACGCTGGAATCACCACCCAACTCTAAGGAGACTCCAGACAATACAAAGTGCATCTGCCAGACCAAAATCATCCTCAACCTCCCCACACATACCCTCATCACCCCACCATGGGAATGTCCAATGGCTACCCATCCAGAAAAGATGCCAATTCAAGATACTGACACACGTCAACAAAGCTTTTCATGTCCCGAGACGAGCATACATCAACCACTGTCTGAGCTTCCACCAACCTTTAAGACATCCGTGCTCTGCCTCCCTAACCCTGGGGCACTCACTCCATGTATCCACCGAAGCTACTGTGGAGGATGATCCTTCTCCTACCTCATCGCAAAGTCTAGGATTGATGCTCCTGCATACCTCTGAACAGCACCCTTACTCCCGGATTTCAGAAAGGGACTCAAGACCTGGCATTTTGTCTGAGCTCAGTGAGAACAGAGCTCTTGGATACCCTCGCACATGATTAGCTACGCTCAACAAAACTGGACTGATTGATTGATTGATATCATTCCGCCAACGCACTATTCTCAGAATCGCCTTGTTCTGCATTGCTTACATTTCCACTCTATTTTTCTGTGCCAAAGATGTGTGGTTCAGAGATCTTCTACCCTCCCATCTACCCTTGAAACTTACTCTTTGCCCATGAGGGTTCACTTGCATCTTTGAAATTACAACTGGAGCTATGGATTCATCTCTGTCGCATCTCTCTGGAGTTGAAGTGAATCTACTAGCCAAGTCCAAGCGTCTGGACTGCAAGAGTCTGGATTCTCTTAGGATCCTGTCTCTGCTCTGAAATTAAAAAAAAAACAAGTTGCACTGGTGCTCCAGGGTATCCTCTTTGCTGATGGCACCCTATTTGCCCTTTCAATGACAAAGCAATTTAAGAATTTTGCAGCACTTATTTTTTATGTCATCCATATCGATAAAAACCCTGTCATGCCTCTACACTATAGGTGCCGATTACGATCCGTTAAAAACCGGGTACGAACCGTCGGACGGAGCATATTCTCCGTCCGACGCGTACCCGGTCGTAACAAAATACAAACATGTAAGTACGATTCACACGGAAACAACAGTTCCATACGAATCGTAAAAAACCCCGACCGACGAAAATTTACATACAAATGTGATCCGGGAAAGCGCTCATAGCAGTCGACCTCCTCTACAGGTTACGACGCAGACGCCGCAGAAGGTCAGAACAACAAAGGGAGGGGGGAAATGGGGGGGGGGGGGGCGGGAGCATGGGCAGGCCACAAAACCCCCACCCAAGTCACACAGCACACATGCCCTGGACATACCTGACCCCCAGGCCCTGGTCACTATGAGGGGGTGGGGGCGTGTCCAGCAAAGCCAGCGGACGCCACAACAGAAGTGGTTGACGACGCGAACCGGTAACACAACAATACAGGTACGTCCCGTACCCACGCCTAAAGAGCGTGGGTACAAATCGTACCACGCCCACACCTACGTCACCCCAACAATGGTGGGACGGCTCGTACCCACGTGGCAAAGGCCTGGGTATGGCCCGCACAAGCATTCCACAGCATGGGTACGGATATGTACGGACCGTACCCCCACCCGCGTATGCATGGAGCGTACCCCCCACCCCAACAGTGTCAGTACGACTCGTACCCTCACCCGCGTATGTATGGAGCGTACCCCCCATGCCAACAGTGTACGTACGGACCGTACCCCCACCCCGTATGCATGGAGCGTACCCCCACCCCAACCGTGTATGTACGACCGTACCCTCACCCGCGTATGCATGGAGCGTACCTCCACCCCAACCGTGTATGTACGACTCATACCCTCACCCGCGTATGCATGGAGCGTACCCCCCACCCCAACCGTGTATGTACGATCCGTACCCTCACCCGCGTATGCATGGAGCATACTCCCCACCCCAACGTGTATGTACGTCCCATACCCTCACCCGCGTATGCATGGAGCGTACCCCCCACCCCAACCGTGTATGTATGACCTGTACCCTCACCCGCGTATGCATGGAGCGTACCCCCCACCCCAACTGTGTATGTACGACCCGTACCCTCACCCGCGTATGCATGGAGCGTACCCCCCACCCCAACCGTGTATGTACGACCCGTACCCTCACCCGCGTATGCGTGGAGCGTACCCCCCACCCCAACCGTGTATGTATGACCCGTACCCTCACCCGCGTATGCATGGAGCGTACCTCCACCCCAACCGTGTATGTACGACTCGTACCCTCATCCGCTTATGTATGGATCGAACACACACCCGTGTATGTCCTAGGCGTACATATCCTGAAATGGGAGGGGTGGGTGCCTATCACTCCCAGCAGTGCCCAGACACAGGAGGGGTGGGTGCAGAGTCCTCCCAGCAGTGCCCAGACATGAGAGGGGTGGGTGCAGAGTCCTCCCAGCAGTGCCCAGACACAGGAGGGGTGTGTGCAGAGTCCTCCCAGCAGTGCCCAGACACAGGAGGGGTGGGGGCAGAGTCCTCCCAGCAGTGCCCAGACGCAGGAGGGGTGGGTGCCTATCACTCCCAGCAGTGCCCAGACACAGGAGGGGTGGGTGCAGAGTCCTCCCAGCAGTGCCCAGACACAGGAGGGGTGGGTGCAGAGTCCTACCAGCAGTGCCCAGACACAGGAGGGGTGGGTGCAGAGTCCTCCCAGCAGTGCCCAGACATGAGAGGGGTGGGTGCAGAGTCCTCCCAGCAGTGCCCAGACACAGGAGGGGTGGGTGCAGAGTCCTCCCAGCAGTGCCCAGACATAAGAGGGGTGGGTGCAGAGTCCTCCCAGCAGTGCCCAGACGCAGGAGGGGTGGGTGCCTATCACTCCCAGCAGTGCCCAGACACAGGAGGGGTGTGTGCAGAGTCCTCCCAGCAGTGCCCAGACACAGGAGGGGTGTGTGCAGAGTCCTCCCAGCAGTGCCCAGACACAGGAGGGGTGGTTGCAGAGTCCTCAGGAGGGGTGGGTGCAGAGTCCTACCAGCAGTGCCCAGACACAGGAGGGGTGGGTGCAGAGTCCTCCCAGCAGTGCCCAGACACAGGAGGGGTGGGTGCAGAGTCCTACCAGCAGTGCCCAGACACAGGAGGGGTGGGTGCAGAGTCCTACCAGCAGTGCCCAGACATGAAAGGGGTGGGTGCAGAGTCCTCCCAGCAGTGCCCAGACACAGGAGGGGTGGGTGCAGAGTCCTCCCAGCAGTGCCCAGACATGAGAGGGGTGGGTGCAGAGTCCTCCCAGCAGTGCCCAGACATGAGAGGGGTGGGTGCAGAGTCCTCCCAGCAGTGCCCAGACACAGGAGGGGTGGGTGCAGAGTCCTCCCAGCAGTGCCCAGACATGAGAGGGGTGAGTGCAGAGTCCTCCCAGCAGTGCCCAGACGCAGGAGGGGTGGGTGCCTATCACTCCCAGCAGTGCCCAGACACAGGAGGGGTGTGTGCAGAGTCCTCCCAGCAGTGCCCAGACACAGGAGGGGTGGGTGCAGAGTCCATCCAGCAGTGCCCAGTCACAGGAGGGGTGGGTACAGAGTCCTACCAGCAGTGCCCAGACACAGGAGGGGTGGGTGCAGAGTCCTCCCAGCAGTGCCCAGACATGAGGGGGGTGGGTGCAGAGTCCTCCCAGCAGTGCCCAGACACAGGAGGGGAGGGTGCAGAGTCCTTCCAGCAGTGCCCAGACATGAGAGGGGTGGGTGCAGAGTCCTCCCAGCCGTGCCCAGACGCAGGAGGGGTGGGTGCCTATCACTCCCAGCAGTGCCCAGACACAGGAGGGGTGTGTGCAGAGTCCTCCCAGCAGTGCCCAGACACAGGAGGGGTGGGTGCAGAGTCCTCCCAGCAGTGCTCAGACACAGGCAGTGTGGGTGCAGAGTCCTACCAGCAGTGCCCAGACACAGGAGGGGTGGGTGCAGAGTCCTCCCAGCAGTGCCCAGACACAGGAGGGGTGGGTGCAGAGTTCTACCAGCAGTGCCCAGACACAGGAGGGGTGGGTGCAGAGTCCTCCCAGCAGTGCCCAGACATGAGAGGGGTGGGTGCAGAGTCCTACCAGCAGTGCCCAGACACAGGAGGGGTGGGTGCAGAGTCCTCCCAGCAGTGCCCAGACATGAGAGGGGTGGGTGCAGAGTCCTCCCAGCAGTGCCCAGACGCAGGAGGGGTGGGTGCCTATCACTCCCAGCAGTGCCCAGATACAGGAGGGGTGTGTGCAGAGTCCTCCCAGCAGTGCCCAGACACAGGAGGGGTGGGTGCCTACCACTCCCAGCAGTGCCCAGACACAGGAGGGGGCTGTGCAGAGTCCTCCCAGCAGTGCCCAGACACAGGAGGGGTGGGTGCAGAGTCCTACCAGCAGTGCCCAGACACAGGAGGGGTGGGTGCAGAGTCCTCCCAGCAGTGCCCAGACTTGAGAGGGGTGGGTGCAGAGTCCTCCCAGCAGTGCCCAGACACAGGAGGGGTGGGTGCAGAGTCCTCCCAGCAGTGCCCAGACACAGGAGGGGTGGGTGCAGAGTCCTCCCAGCAGTGCCCAGACACAGGAGGGGTGGGTGCAGAGTCCTCCCAGCAGTGCGCAGACATGAGAGGGGTGGGTGCAGAGTCCTCCCAGCAGTGCCCAGACACAGGAGGGGTGGGTGCCTACCACTCCCAGCAGTGCCCAGACGCAGGAGGGGTGGGTGCCTATCACTCCCAGCAGTGCCCAAACACAGGAGGGGTGTGTGCAGAGTCCTCCCAGCAGTGCCCAGACACGGGAGGGGTGGGTGCAGAGTCCTCCCAGCAGTGCCCAGACATGAGAGGGGTGGGTGCAGAGTCCTCCCAGCAGTGCCCAGACATGAGAGGGGTGGGTGCAGAGTCCTCCCAGCAGTGTCCAGACACAGGAGGGGAGGGTGCAGAGTCCTCCCAGCAGTGCCCAGACATGAGAGGGGTGGGTGCAGAGTCCTCCCAGCCATGCCCAGACGCAGGAGGGGTGGTTGCCTATCACTCCCAGCAGTGCCCAGACACAGGAGGGGTGTGTGCAGAGTCCTCCCAGCAGTGCCCAGACACAGGAGGGGTGGGTGCAGAGTCCTCCCAGCAGTGCCCAGACACAGGCAGTGTGGGTGCAGAGTCCTACCAGCAGTGCCCAGACACAGGAGGGGTGGGTGCAGAGTCCTCCCAGCAGTGCCCAGACACAGGAGGGGTGGGTGCAGAGTTCTACCAGCAGTGCCCAGACACAGGAGGGGTGGGTGCAGAGTCCTCCCAGCAGTGCCCAGACATGAGAGGGGTGGGTGCAGAGTCCAACCAGCAGTGCCCAGACACAGGAGGGGTGGGTGCAGAGTCCTCCCAGCAGTGCCCAGACATGAGAGGGGTGGGTGCAGAGTCCTCCCAGCAGTGCCCAGACGCAGGAGGGGTGGGTGCCTATCACTCCCAGCAGTGCCCAGATACAGGAGGGGTGTGTGCAGAGTCCTCTCAGCAGTGCCCAGACACAGGAGGGGTGGGTGCCTACCACTCCCAGCAGTGCCCAGACACAGGAGGGGGCTGTGCAGAGTCCTCCCAGCAGTGCCCAGACACAGGAGGGGTGGGTGCAGAGTCCTACCAGCAGTGCCCAGACACAGGAGGGGTGGGTGCAGAGTCCTCCCAGCAGTGCCCAGACTTGAGAGGGGTGGGTGCAGAGTCCTCCCAGCAGTGCCCAGACACAGGAGGGGTGGGTGCAGAGTCCTCCCAGCAGTGCCCAGACACAGGAGGGGTGGGTGCAGAGTCCTCCCAGCAGTGCCCAGACACAGGAGGGGTGGGTGCAGAGTCCTCCCAGCAGTGCGCAGACATGAGAGGGGTGGGTGCAGAGTCCTCCCAGCAGTGCCCAGACACAGGAGGGGTGGGTGCCTACCACTCCCAGCAGTGCCCAGACGCAGGAGGGGTGGGTGCCTATCACTCCCAGCAGTGCCCAAACACAGGAGGGGTGTGTGCAGAGTCCTCCCAGCAGTGCCCAGACACGGGAGGGGTGGGTGCAGAGTCCTCCCAGCAGTGCCCAGACATGAGAGGGGTGGGTGCAGAGTCCTCCCAGCAGTGCCCAGACATGAGAGGGGTGGGTGCAGAGTCCTCCCAGCAGTGTCCAGACACAGGAGGGGTGGGTGCCTAACACTCACAGCAGTGCCCCTGGAAATAAAAGGGTGGAGTACCCACAGATCCAATGCCCACAAATGTCAGTCAGGTGCACAAAGACCCTGCAGGGAAGATGTCAGGTTACACAGAGGAATGAACACACCTTGGTACGATGTCACCATGCAGTAACTGCTCACATGAACAAAGTGGTGTAGCCAACAGCTTGTGATGGCACACAGATACCAGGATCCACCCTATGACCAGCACAAGACTACAATTCCCACACAACCAACACATAATCACCACCCAAAATAATGGGGCCGGTCCACCAACAGCAATACCAGACAGACAGTAGTGTACGAAGGAAAAAAAAATTGCTTTAATCAGCATCCATAAATGTTTTGGTCCCTTGAAAGTTCAAAAAGTACAATGCCCGTAGGGCAATCCACAGTTCACATCCAGGTGCTGTACACAGTGGGACGCGTGTCCCCTAGCTTGCCTGCACAGTCAGACTCCATCGTCTTCCAGAGGGGTGAGGGCATCATGTGGGGGGGAAGGACCAGGCACCGCAGGGACATGAGGGCGAAGGGTAGGCGTTGTGGGTGCAGGGATGGAGGACTCCACTACAGGGGGTGGGGCAGGGCCAAAGGCGGAGGCCAGGATGGCGCTGCACACCTTAGCAAGGTCCTCCAGTGACTCCCCTGCACCCGAAGGAACCACAGGCCCCACCGGGGGGGGTCAGAGGGATGGGTCGCAGCACCACTGGGGGAGGGTGTGGACAGGGGGGGACTCAACTCCCCTGCCGGTGTCCTGCCTCCACCGCTTGCGGGGTGGTGCCACACTGGGGCTGATGGACAGACTGGGCAGGACTGACCCTGTATCCGACTCTTGGCCAGGAGAGCTGAGGGGAGGGGATTTGGAGGGAGTGGATTGTGTGGAATGCGGACTCCCACTCTGGCTGCGTGTCTTACATTTGCCCCCGACCCAGTGGGTGTGCCTACTTCACCCTGTGTGTGCGTGCCAGGAGGTGTGCGTTTGACCTTCCCTGCTGGTGTGGTGCCTGTGTCTATTATGGAGGGTGCATGCAGACGTCTGGGTGTAGGTGGGACAGGCATGGGAGTGGGAAGTGTGGATGGGGAAGGGGCAGGGGGTTGGACGAAGCACTGCAGGAGACCCACTGCTGCAGTCAGTGTCGAGTCAATCGACCTCAGCAAGTTGCGTTGGTCAGCCTGCGATGAGTAAATGCCCTCCAAGTATACCTCCATGTTGGTCAGCACTTGGCTGTGGCCATGGAGGACATTAAGGATCGCAGCCTGACCAACCTGCAACTGCTGCTGGATGTCCACAGACTCGGCATTGGCGGCAGCAGTGGAGACAGGGGCAGGGGGTGCGGTGCCTGGCAGGAAGGAGACATGCGGTGACCGGGCACGCTGGGAAGGGACACGAGCAAGTGGGAGGCAGCTGATGGCAATGGAGGGGGCGGGGATAGATGTTGTGCCGCTGTCAGCTGCTGGTGCAGCCTCCGCCCACTCGGAGAGATCATCCTCGGACCCGTCAGCTTCATATTCTGTCGTGCCTCACTCTCCTCCACCTCAGTTCCACTCAACGTGCCAGCCACGATGTCACCGCTGGCACTGGTGCTCAGTCCCTCCGCTCCGTCTGTGCTCATGTCTCCCTCCATGTCCCCCGACGATGCTGTGGGCAAGGTGAAGAGACAGCAATTAATCATACACCTGTATACATATGTCACATGAGTCCAATCTACATAGGTTACAGTGCATAGCCTGAAAAGAAAGATCAGTAACATCTACAAAACAAGGTACAGATGTAGGGCATGCAACACACAGTTGGTTGACCCACCATGCCACTGAAAAACTATGGAGAGCATGACACAATAGCAAATGACATGAAATGTACTTTGACAGAGGAGCCAGGCCCTGGGGACAATCCAGCACTGCATCTGCACCACACAGCGTTTGCGAATATAGGGATGAGCAGGGACCAAATCCATGAACTTGAGGCACATGCTGCATAGGTAATACAGAAAACATGCCCACCATGACTGGCTCACTGCACCTTGAGTGTATGTGCAGACAAACATCACACACTGGCCAGACCTAGCAAGGAGATATCAGGTTTTGACATGTAGGCTTTGCCCGCACCAACCACCCCCTACATGAGACAATTTGTTGAGACACAGGAAGCACTTACATCTCTTAGTCTGGGTGAAATACACATGGGCTGGATAAATGCAAGATTGGACACAAAATACCCAAGGTGCGCCTGTCCAAATAATCATGTACAAATGGGCATCATCAGATGATTGTGACAAGACACACAGGCACTGGCCACCGTGAGTATGAACAAGGAAAATCAGGTCAGGCTGTACAGTGGACACTTGTACTACATTTTACGTCAATATACATTGGGCCAGGGTACAATGGCACAGAGCACAACCTATGCTGTAGACACAGAGATTGTCGACATGTTTGGATTACACACATGATACCTAGGAAAATATGCCCCAGGGGACAGTAGTGGCCACACAACTCCATGCTCCTGAATGGGAATGACTGCAACACACGCTACCATCCCTGCACTATGCGTATCGCACACTCATGCACACCATGTCACAGGCCACCACATAGGACATGCGTGCTGTAAGGCCTGACACTTGAGAGACTAACTCCCATGTCTGGACTCAGCATCAGTGCCAACTGACAAGGAACCCACAAGTACTGAACTGGACATGGCACAGGCAAGGTCCCAAAACCAGTCACACACCACCCCCACACATGATGCTACAGGCATAGTACACGTGGAGAAAGTGCCAGCCTATATAACCTTGTGAAGGAGTGACTACACACAGACCAGGGAACACATTGCAAGGAGGGGAAGGGAGGCAGGAGAGCACCGCCATACTGTGGGTAACAGGATCTGCACAGCACCTTTAAACCCTGGCAGTGTATCCATGCAACTGTGCACTTACAAATGCTGGTGACACACAACAAACACACATGTACCTACCCCCTTCCTGCTGCTGCTTCTCCTGTAAGCGCCTGTCCAAGTCTGGAAATACCACCACCAGCACACGCTTGTGGATGTGGGTCAGACGGCGGCGCCCGCGGTTCTTATGGGTCTCAGGTGAGTCCCCCAGCAGGACCCGTGCGATCCTCCGCGTCCAGCACCGGATATCCTGCCAGCGTTTCCTCACCTGGGCCAGGCGCCGCTTGCGACCCTCCGTCTTCCGCACGGCACTGACGGCGGTCAGCCAGATCTGCTTCTTGGCAGAGGCGCCTACCTGTGAGGATGAACAAGTGACACTACAACAATACACCTGCCACATGTCACAGAGACACATATAAGAACAAATTAGCTGGTTACAACAAGGCATGTTATGCAGCCAACGCATTGCACCTTTGTCATAGGGACATTCTCCTCTGGGGAAGGGCAAAAGCAGTACGTGCCATTGAAAGTACACAGGTGGAATGAGGGCAACGACACAATCAATGATCCAGGCTCACACTGTGCATCACACCCACCCCTCCTGCATCTGGGCACTGCTGTGAGGACTCTGCACCCACCCCTCTCATGTCTGGGCACTGCTGTGAGGACTCTGCACCCACCCCTCTCATGTCTGGGCACTGCTGGTAGGACTCTGCACCCACCCCTCTCATGTCTGGGCACTGCTGTGAGGACTCTGCACCCACCCCGCTAATGTCTGGGCACTGCTGTGAGGACTCTGCAGCCACCCCTCTCATGTCTGGGCACTGCTGTGAGGACTCTGCACACACCCCTCCTGCGTCTGGGCGGCACCTCAAAGCAGTCACATGCCACAGGCCACTGACGCTACCTCAGCAGAGTACACAGACACACACAGGCACAGGACATTCACCTGCCATTGCCAAATGCAGCAACATACCTCACACTGCACATGTGCCACTAGACGGGGGGGGGGCTCACAGGTGTGGGGCTGGCTCTGCATGTCCGACACACAGCACTGCTCCCTGCTCACATCAGATGGGCAGGGTATATCCATCCCTCATGCAGCCCGGGTGCTACACTCCACATATGCACTCACCCACATGACAGGGGACTTACACACACACACCAATGTCCAGGGGACAAACACATCATTTGGACACTCTCCGCACATGTACACTAAACAGACACACATCTGTGGGTACTGTCACCTGTCACACTGGGGGGACCACAGATTCACATGAGGACTGTAGTAACAACATTCCCAGGAGGATTAGACAGGCAGAATGTGTAATGCCACATGCAGTGATTGTCACAGTACACACAATGCAAGTGAGGAGAGCAGACATGCACCACAGCATGCTCTGGCTGGGAGACATCAGGCATTCCCCCCCCTGGGACCCCCCCACAGTACATAGCATGTGTGTCACACCTGGACACAATGCCAGAAGTCACAGTCACATAAAAGGGACACAGTCTGTGCTAGTAGCCTCTGCACTCACCTGATACCCTGGTCGCCCATACAGCAGGGGGTACTGTGGGAGGATCACATCCAGCAATGCCAGGTTCTCCTCCAGGGTGAAAGGCTGGGACCTCTCCACAGACCTTGCCATGGTTCCAGGGAATCAGGAGCAGCAGCTGGGTCCTAGAATCTAAATATGTGCAGGCAAGTGCTCCCTCATGGAACCTGGCAGCCTTATATCTGCCTTGCTGGCCTGTTTCATGCATAGGAGTACAGAGTGATTGGTCACTCATATTTGCATCCTATGTTTCCTCCAATCCCTTCAAACCTAGCACAGTCATTGGTTTTTCATATTTTTTTCTTCAGCATGATGTCAACTACAGAACCACATTGCAACAAAGTACATTCATTCAAACTGACTTCTGCTGTGCACCTTCCTGAAAAAATTTAAACTTTTAAATTGGTCTCCATGACAACCAGCATGCATGTAGGCCTTTATACTTGTCCCTCATGTGTCCCCTATGTAATATGGAGTTTCACACACAGGTACAGTGCGTACCGGTGCCCTAGGGCACCCCAAATGCATAGCAACGGCCCGTACAGGCGTGTGTACGGTCCGTATCACTATGGGTACGCATACGCGAGCACACCCATAGTGATAGTGAGCGTTCACGCGTATCTGCGGTCCGTATCACTTTGGGTACGCATACGCGAGCACACCCATCGTGATAGTGAGCGTACATATGCGCGAACGCTCACTATCACTATGGGTGTGCTCGCGTATGTGTACCCATAGTGATACGACCGTACATACGCGCGAACGCTCACTATCACTATGGGTGTGCTCGCGTATGCGTACCCAAAGTGATACGGACCGTACATACACGCGGACGCTCACTATCACTATGGGTGTGCTCGTGTATGCGTACCCAAAGTGATACGGACCCTACATACGCGCGGACGCTCACTATCACTATGGGTGTGCTCGCGTATGCGTACCCATAGTGATACGACCGTACATACGCGTGAACGCTCACTATCACTATGGGTGTGCTCGCGTATGCGTACCCAAAGTGATACGGACCGTACATACGCGCGGACGCTCACTATCACTATGGGTGTGCTCGCGTATGCGTACCCAAAGTGATACGGACCGTACATACGCGCGGACGCTCACTATCACTATGGGTGTGAATGTAAATGTAAATGTCAAGGTACTTATAGAGCGCACTGTCACCAGACAGCCACCTTGCGGTGTCGCCTTTGCGGTTTCCTGGCGCTGATACTCATACCGCTGTGGGACCCCTCCTGGCTTTCCCTGTGAAGTGTCCACTCCTGGGCACCCCCAGGGTGAAGCCAGGCATCCTTAGCGCTGTTGGGGCCAGTGTGGAGGCTAAGCAAGCTATTGCCCAGAGTTGCAGCGTGGGGCCCGTGATTAGAATAGGCACCGAGGCGAGAATAGACAGGTCCGAGGAAATTGAGCCCGAGCCCCGCTGAGGCGGGAATCGAACCCTGGTCCCTGGCCAGAACTCTGCTTCAGGGTCTGCCGCTCTAACCATTGAGCCACACTCCTCCATTCGCTCGCGTATGCGTACCCATAGTGATACGACCGTACATACGCGCGAACGCTCACTATCACTATGGGTGTGCTCGCGTATGCGTACCCAAAGTGATACGGACCGTACATACGCGCGGACGCTCACTATCACTATGGGTGTGCTCGCGTATGCGTACCCAAAGTGATACTACCGTACATACGCGCGAACGCTCACTATCACTATGGGTGTGCTCGCGTATGCGTACCCAAAGTGATACGGACCGTACATACGCGCGGACGCTCACTATCACTATGGGTGTGCTAGCGTATGCGTACCCAAAGTGATACGGACCGTACATACGCGCGGACGCTCACTATCACTATGGGTGTGCTCGCGTATGCGTACCCATAGTGATACGACCGTACATACGCGCGAACGCTCACTATCACTATGGGTAGGCCTACGGCAGCACTCCCATGGTGATAGTGCACGTACACAAGCCCTCAGTGCGAATGTACGGTGCCTTACACACATAACAGTGGTGACAGGCAGCACACAGAAGGTAATGGAGCTGACATACTTGTCCATGGATGGACATCAAGGCATTGTCTGGCCAGTGCTACATGTGTGGGGCACAGGTGTGAAAGGCTGTGAGGAGCCACATTACTCCTGAGTCTTGAAGGCAATAGATGTATGATGAGAAGTGTAAAGATGTCATGTGTGACGGTGCTATATGTGCCAGACATGGCCTTCACTCCTTTAACATATGTGCATGTCGTACAGCACACTTGAGATGGCCGTCCCTGGCATGGCACAGTCAGCAACACACGCAAGTGTCCCCTGAGGCCCGCTACAGGGGTTACCACACCAGACATGTGACTACACACGGTGCACGATGTGACTATGTCATGTATGTGTGGTGTGAAGGGACACGAGCAAGTGGGAGGCAGCTGATGGCAATGGAGGGGGCGGGGATAGATGTTGTGCCGCTGTCAGCTGCTGGTGCAGCCTCCGCCCACTCGGAGAGATCATCCTCGGACCCGTCAGCTTCATATTCTGTCGTGCCAGTGGACAGGTCCTCGGCCTCACTCTCCTCCACCTCAGTTCCACTCAACGTGCCAGCCACGATGTCACCGCTGGCACTGGTGCTCAGTCCCTCCGCTCCGTCTGTGCTCATGTCTCCCTCCATGTCCCCCGACGATGCTGTGGGCAAGGTGAAGAGACAGCAATTAATCATACACCTGTATACATATGTCACATGAGTCCAATCTACATAGGTTACAGTGCATAGCCTGAAAAGAAAGATCAGTAACATCTACAAAACAAGGTACAGATGTAGGGCATGCAACACACAGTTGGTTGACCCACCATGCCACTGAAAAACTATGGAGAGCATGACACAATAGCAAATGACATGAAATGTACTTTGACAGAGGAGCCAGGCCCTGGGGACAATCCAGCACTGCATCTGCACCACACAGCGTTTGCGAATATAGGGATGAGCAGGGACCAAATCCATGAACTTGAGGCACATGCTGCATAGGTAATACAGAAAACATGCCCACCATGACTGGCTCACTGCACCTTGAGTGTATGTGCAGACAAACATCACACACTGGCCAGACCTAGCAAGGAGATATCAGGTTTTGACATGTAGGCTTTGCCCGCACCAACCACCCCCTACATGAGACAATTTGTTGAGACACAGGAAGCACTTACATCTCTTAGTCTGGGTGAAATACACATGGGCTGGATAAATGCAAGATTGGACACAAAATACCCAAGGTGCGCCTGTCCAAATAATCATGTACAAATGGGCATCATCAGATGATTGTGACAAGACACACAGGCACTGGCCACCGTGAGTATGAACAAGGAAAATCAGGTCAGGCTGTACAGTGGACACTTGTACTACATTTTACGTCAATATACATTGGGCCAGGGTACAATGGCACAGAGCACAACCTATGCTGTAGACACAGAGATTGTCGACATGTTTGGATTACACACATGATACCTAGGAAAATATGCCCCAGGGGACAGTAGTGGCCACACAACTCCATGCTCCTGAATGGGAATGACTGCAACACACGCTACCATCCCTGCACTATGCGTATCGCACACTCATGCACACCATGTCACAGGCCACCACATAGGACATGCGTGCTGTAAGGCCTGACACTTGAGAGACTAACTCCCATGTCTGGACTCAGCATCAGTGCCAACTGACAAGGAACCCACAAGTACTGAACTGGACATGGCACAGGCAAGGTCCCAAAACCAGTCACACACCACCCCCACACATGATGCTACAGGCATAGTACACGTGGAGAAAGTGCCAGCCTATATAACCTTGTGAAGGAGTGACTACACACAGACCAGGGAACACATTGCAAGGAGGGGAAGGGAGGCAGGAGAGCACCGCCATACTGTGGGTAACAGGATCTGCACAGCACCTTTAAACCCTGGCAGTGTATCCATGCAACTGTGCACTTACAAATGCTGGTGACACACAACAAACACACATGTACCTACCCCCTTCCTGCTGCTGCTTCTCCTGTAAGCGCCTGTCCAAGTCTGGAAATACCACCACCAGCACACGCTTGTGGATGTGGGTCAGACGGCGGCGCCCGCGGTTCTTATGGGTCTCAGGTGAGTCCCCCAGCAGGACCCGTGCGATCCTCCGCGTCCAGCACCGGATATCCTGCCAGCGTTTCCTCACCTGGGCCAGGCGCCGCTTGCGACCCTCCGTCTTCCGCACGGCACTGACGGCGGTCAGCCAGATCTGCTTCTTGGCAGAGGCGCCTACCTGTGAGGATGAACAAGTGACACTACAACAATACACCTGCCACATGTCACAGAGACACATATAAGAACAAATTAGCTGGTTACAACAAGGCATGTTATGCAGCCAACGCATTGCACCTTTGTCATAGGGACATTCTCCTCTGGGGAAGGGCAAAAGCAGTACGTGCCATTGAAAGTACACAGGTGGAATGAGGGCAACGACACAATCAATGATCCAGGCTCACACTGTGCATCACACCCACCCCTCCTGCATCTGGGCACTGCTGTGAGGACTCTGCACCCACCCCTCTCATGTCTGGGCACTGCTGTGAGGACTCTGCACCCACCCCTCTCATGTCTGGGCACTGCTGGTAGGACTCTGCACCCACCCCTCTCATGTCTGGGCACTGCTGTGAGGACTCTGCACCCACCCCGCTAATGTCTGGGCACTGCTGTGAGGACTCTGCAGCCACCCCTCTCATGTCTGGGCACTGCTGTGAGGACTCTGCACACACCCCTCCTGCGTCTGGGCGGCACCTCAAAGCAGTCACATGCCACAGGCCACTGACGCTACCTCAGCAGAGTACACAGACACACACAGGCACAGGACATTCACCTGCCATTGCCAAATGCAGCAACATACCTCACACTGCACATGTGCCACTAGACGGGGGGGGGCTCACAGGTGTGGGGCTGGCTCTGCATGTCAGACACACAGCACTGCTCCCTGCTCACATCAGATGGGCAGGGTATATCCATCCCTCATGCAGCCCGGGTGCTACACTCCACATATGCACTCACCCACATGACAGGGGACTTACACACACACACCAATGTCCAGGGGACAAACACATCATTTGGACACTCTCCGCACATGTACACTAAACAGACACACATCTGTGGGTACTGTCACCTGTCACACTGGGGGGACCACAGATTCACATGAGGACTGTAGTAACAACATTCCCAGGAGGATTAGACAGGCAGAATGTGTAATGCCACATGCAGTGATTGTCACAGTACACACAATGCAAGTGAGGAGAGCAGACATGCACCACAGCATGCTCTGGCTGGGAGACATCAGGCATTCCCCCCCCTGGGACCCCCCCACAGTACATAGCATGTGTGTCACACCTGGACACAATGCCAGAAGTCACAGTCACATAAAAGGGACACAGTCTGTGCTAGTAGCCTCTGCACTCACCTGATACCCTGGTCGCCCATACAGCAGGGGGTACTGTGGGAGGATCACATCCAGCAATGCCAGGTTCTCCTCCAGGGTGAAAGGCTGGGACCTCTCCACAGACCTTGCCATGGTTCCAGGGAATCAGGAGCAGCAGCTGGGTCCTAGAATCTAAATATGTGCAGGCAAGTGCTCCCTCATGGAACCTGGCAGCCTTATATCTGCCTTGCTGGCCTGTTTCATGCATAGGAGTACAGAGTGATTGGTCACTCATATTTGCATCCTATGTTTCCTCCAATCCCTTCAAACCTAGCACAGTCATTGGTTTTTCATATTTTTTTCTTCAGCATGATGTCAACTACAGAACCACATTGCAACAAAGTACATTCATTCAAACTGACTTCTGCTGTGCACCTTCCTGAAAAAATTTAAACTTTTAAATTGGTCTCCATGACAACCAGCATGCATGTAGGCCTTTATACTTGTCCCTCATGTGTCCCCTATGTAATATGGAGTTTCACACACAGGTACAGTGCGTACCGGTGCCCTAGGGCACCCCAAATGCATAGCAACGGCCCGTACAGGCGTGTGTACGGTCCGTATCACTATGGGTACGCATACGCGAGCACACCCATAGTGATAGTGAGCGTTCACGCGTATCTGCGGTCCGTATCACTTTGGGTACGCATACGCGAGCACACCCATCGTGATAGTGAGCGTACATATGCGCGAACGCTCACTATCACTATGGGTGTGCTCGCGTATGTGTACCCATAGTGATACGACCGTACATACGCGCGAACGCTCACTATCACTATGGGTGTGCTCGCGTATGCGTACCCAAAGTGATACGGACCGTACATACACGCGGACGCTCACTATCACTATGGGTGTGCTCGTGTATGCGTACCCAAAGTGATACGGACCCTACATACGCGCGGACGCTCACTATCACTATGGGTGTGCTCGCGTATGCGTACCCATAGTGATACGACCGTACATACGCGTGAACGCTCACTATCACTATGGGTGTGCTCGCGTATGCGTACCCAAAGTGATACGGACCGTACATACGCGCGGACGCTCACTATCACTATGGGTGTGCTCGCGTATGCGTACCCAAAGTGATACGGACCGTACATACGCGCGGACGCTCACTATCACTATGGGTGTGAATGTAAATGTAAATGTCAAGGTACTTATAGAGCGCACTGTCACCAGACAGCCACCTTGCGGTGTCGCCTTTGCGGTTTCCTGGCGCTGATACTCATACCGCTGTGGGACCCCTCCTGGCTTTCCCTGTGAATTGTCCACTCCTGGGCACCCCCAGGGTGAAGCCAGGCATCCTTAGCGCTGTTGGGGCCAGTGTGGAGGCTAAGCAAGCTATTGCCCAGAGTTGCAGCGTGGGGCCCGTGATTAGAATAGGCACCGAGGCGAGAATAGACAGGTCCGAGGAAATTGAGCCCGAGCCCCGCTGAGGCGGGAATCGAACCCTGGTCCCTGGCCAGAACTCTGCTTCAGGGTCTGCCGCTCTAACCATTGAGCCACACTCCTCCATTCGCTCGCGTATGCGTACCCATAGTGATACGACCGTACATACGCGCGAACGCTCACTATCACTATGGGTGTGCTCGCGTATGCGTACCCAAAGTGATACGGACCGTACATACGCGCGGACGCTCACTATCACTATGGGTGTGCTCGCGTATGCGTACCCAAAGTGATACTACCGTACATACGCGCGAACGCTCACTATCACTATGGGTGTGCTCGCGTATGCGTACCCAAAGTGATACGGACCGTACATACGCGCGGACGCTCACTATCACTATGGGTGTGCTAGCGTATGCGTACCCAAAGTGATACGGACCGTACATACGCGCGGACGCTCACTATCACTATGGGTGTGCTCGCGTATGCGTACCCATAGTGATACGACCGTACATACGCGCGAACGCTCACTATCACTATGGGTAGGCCTACGGCAGCACTCCCATGGTGATAGTGCACGTACACAAGCCCTCAGTGCGAATGTACGGTGCCTTACACACATAACAGTGGTGACAGGCAGCACACAGAAGGTAATGGAGCTGACATACTTGTCCATGGATGGACATCAAGGCATTGTCTGGCCAGTGCTACATGTGTGGGGCACAGGTGTGAAAGGCTGTGAGGAGCCACATTACTCCTGAGTCTTGAAGGCAATAGATGTATGATGAGAAGTGTAAAGATGTCATGTGTGACGGTGCTATATGTGCCAGACATGGCCTTCACTCCTTTAACATATGTGCATGTCGTACAGCACACTTGAGATGGCCGTCCCTGGCATGGCACAGTCAGCAACACACGCAAGTGTCCCCTGAGGCCCGCTACAGGGGTTACCACACCAGACATGTGACTACACACGGTGCACGATGTGACTATGTCATGTATGTGTGGTGTGTTCACATTAGCTTGATGTTGGTGTTCCCACAAAAGCATCTCCTGCTGGTGCAACCAACATGTGTCTGGGTGTAGATGGAGATGGCACACTGTTACGCACACCAGGCCACATGTGTTATCGGATGTTAGGTGTGTATGTATGCATGGGACACGGAGTAGCGTAACAATGACCTGTCTGCATCTTCTCAATGTATGTGTGGTCAGTGATGACATGTACACCTTCATGGCAAGGTGTGTGGGCTGTCCTAGTGTAATGTCATGTGACCTGTGGCTCTGGTGTTCCACTACCTGTCTCTGCAATCAACATCCTACTTCTGCTGATATGTTGATGTATGTCACTCCTGTATTGCGTCTGGCTGTTCACTTACACTGGGACGCAGCTAGTCACATGCCATGGGATGTGGAGGTTCACAATCTCCGTGTGTAGCTGGTTCTTGGTAGGAGTGTCACCTGGCAGCCATACATGTCCGGGGCATGTAGCACATACCTGACTCCCTATGTACCATATGTGTATTGACAGATTGACATGTGCTCAGTACATACAAATTGTTGTTGTAGTGCACTCACTCTTCCTTGTCACTTCCAAATTACTGCAGGGCGCCGCCTCTTCCCCGACCTATTCCGGACTTGGCTGACTTGCGGGAGAATGACTGTATACGCTGCTACCGCTTCCCCCAACCGTTGATTGAGGAGTTGACGGCAAGGCTGGCACCACACCTGCAACCGCTGCACAGGTATCCTACGGCAGTGACACCCAAGCTGAAGGTAATGGCAGCCCTACATTTCTTTGCCACGGGTACCTTCCAAAATACCATTGCCCATGTTGGTGGCATGTCCCAGAGCATGTTCAGCCGTGTGCTACATGATTTTTTAGAGGCCATGTTGCTTCACCTGGATGAGTTCATCCATTTCCCAACTCCTGAAATGTTGACTGGTGTCAAGCGTGGCTTCTATGCCCTGGGAGGGATGCCCCATGTCATTGGGTCCATAGATGGGACACATGTGGCTTTGGTACCACCACAGGCACAGGAGGTAGCGTACAGGAATCGCAAGCACTACCACTCCATCAATGCCCTTGTGGTGTGTCTGTCCAACATGGTGATTTCACATGTCTGTGCTCGTTTTCCATGATCAGCACACGATGCCTACATCATGAGGCGTAGCAGGGTGCCTGAAATGATGATGCAGCTGCGCAACGAACGAGCATGTGTTGTTGGTGGGTACACTCTTGCTGTCCTGTATTTTGCGTAGCCTTCCAGCCCGACCGCTTCCCCTGTCCTACTAATGTCCATGTTGTTTCCATGTAGGGGACGCTGGCTATCCCAACATGCCATGGCTGATCACACCTCTCCGCAACCCCATCACGCCGGCCCAGCTCCGCTACAACACCGCCCATGGCCGGACAAGGCGAGTGATAGAGAGGACATTTGGCCTCCTGAAGAGCAGATTCAGATGCCTCCACAAGACCGGCGGCGCCCTCCCGTATGCCCCGGTGAAGGTCTGCAAAATCTTCATGGTCTGCTGCATGCTGCACAACATGGCAGTTGAGAAAGCTGTGCCACTCATCCTGGATCAAGATGATCAGGACCATCCACCCGTGGAGGACGAAGGGCTTGGCAATGGGGCTAGTGATGTGGAGAATGCGGTTCCGCAAGAGGACATCCGGAGTAGGCTCATACGCCACTTCTTTGCTTAGTGGTGAGCACCAGTGTCTGAGTTTGCACACATTGGTCCCCGTGTGGCATGTGTTGCGATGTGTGTGTCCATCTGCATGTATGGCACGTGAGTCAGAGGTGTGTGTGGATGTGTCACTCGAGTGATGGTGCCAGTGATGTGTGTATTTCCCCAGTCATAATTGTGACCTAGCATGTTGTCATCCTTACATGTGTCGAGTACATGCACATGCAGGTGGCTGTGCTTTTTTGTGTCTGACTTCTTGTGTGTCTCTCTTCCCCAGGTACTTGCGCATGCCGTCTGCTGCTTGCATTGTTGTGGCACTGCTATTCCTCATGGACACGTCATCGTGTGCTGACTTAGCGTTACAAACACGGACAAGTTTGGAAGTCTCCTTAGGGTAAGGGATGCATCAGGGGTGTATTGGGTGTGGCAGTTGTTCACGATGTGTGCACAATGCCCCTGTCGATGTTTGGTTCCTCTGCAGACATGTTGCATCACCATGGGACACATTACATGTAGCTGGTTACACATGAACAGATGGTCAGACTTGTTGACAGTCAACTGTAATGGGATAGTGGATTGTGATGATGGCATCAATGTGTGTAACAATGCCCTCGGACACATACGGTTTGCATTGGCTTGACACGGTGTGGGACTTCCACATCAGAGGATCAATGGTGTATGGCAGCCTCTCTGTGAGCAGCAGGGGGTGTGGAGCTGTTACCCGGCACTTGTGTGCACGTTCCATGGATATCACGCATTTGTGGGGCAGAAGGGGGGTGCCATTGTTGGACCCACATGTTCATCCACATGACCTGTGTATGTGTACTCCGAGTTGCCTCTGCATTCCGGAATACATGACTAATAAAGGTGTCCCTATGCCTCCAAGGTGCCTCTTCTCAGTCAATGCTGGTGTGTTGCCATGGTGCATATGACATGTCTGGCATGGTTTTCAGTCATAGTGGCTATGTGTCTATGTGTAGAGTAGCAAGTTGCAAGCTGTTTGTGTGGGATTGGATTCTGTATTGTGCATGATGTCCATGACTGTGTGGGTATTGTGACATGTGCCATCCCCATGCATCCAACGTTGGCCAGGCCACCATTCTCTGCATCCACAAGACTCAAGCTTGCAGGACATGGTCCTGCCACCTGTCTACACTTACCTGGGTGCCCCCCAGGACACTCCACATGATCCCTGACCTCTGTGCATGACTGTTGCTGTACTCAATTAGTCTGTTGGCACGGTAGTGCGGCCACCCCCTCAGCTGGTTGGGCCCATCACAGGTGTGTATGGTGCTCCATGTCTGTCTTGCCTAATACATTGTGACCCATGTGTGTCCTGTGCCGGACTCAGGCCCCAGGGTGTGGATGGTTGAAGTCATTTGAGAACTCAGGCATGCTTAGACTTTACAAGACACATATAAGGTAATAATGCAAGACGTAGGCATCATCTCTTAAGCGTGTTAGTTTTTATTTGTGTTGGGGTAGGTGTGGGGGGGTATGACAAGAGGGGCTTTCCGGGTGTGTGGAATCCAAAGTTCACTGGGGGAGTTGGTGTCCTTGCCATTGAAAATCCTCAGGGTACATGCCACAGTCTTTGGCCACATTGGTCAGACAGTGACCAGCAAGTCCATGTGGCAGAGAATGTCATTTGCTGCTGTTGCTCCAGTGGGCCAGGTGCCAGGCTAGGTGTCCTGGGAGATGGTGCTGTTGCTCCGACCCTCACGGTCTTTTCCGTGGACGACCCGCCCTCCTGTGGGAACCCTCAGAAGCAGGCCGTGACGATGCTTGGGAAGCTCCGTCGGATGTATCCTCCTCCTTCTGATCCCTGCCTGTGGGTGGTGATGTTCTTCGCCTGGTGGCACAGGGAGGGTTGCCCATGTTGTCGGCTATCCGACGGAGTGAACGGTCAATTCCCGTGAACAGCGTCACGAGCTCAGCCTGTCTGTCCTCCATCGGCCCTTGGTGTCGCAGTAGACAGGCATGTTGCTCCGCATGTTGCTGGGCCTGCTGGGTCTTGATCTCCTCGAGGGTCCCCTTCATCTCATTGAGGGTGGACACAACCTGGCTCATGCCTGTGGTGTCCTGCCGGTATGTGTCCATGATGCCTCTGACATGGGCATATACCGGTTCCGCAGCCAACTGGTCAGGCTCGCGCCTCCGCCGTCCTCCACTCCCACCACCCCTGCCCACTTGCACCTGGCCTGCCCTTGTGGGCACATCGGGTCTCCGGGACCCCTGAGGGGTGGCATTGGCGTTGTCGCCTGCCTCCTCCTGGGTGCCCGGTACACCGTGTCCCTCCTGGTCAGACTGGCTGCGTTGTGGTGGTGGGGCAGGGATCCTGGGTGTCTCCTGGGATGTGGCAGGAGTGGGGGTGGTGGTTGGCCCAGTTGTACCTGACGTAGGTGCTGCAGGTGGTTGGACACCAGAGGGGCCAGGTTGGTCGGGGTCGTCCACAGAGTGGTGAGAGTCGTCGCTGCCGGTGGGGTCGTCATCCCGCAGAGCCGGGTCCTGTGAGTCTTCCCCCCAGTGTTAGGGGGTGATCCACCACGTTGACCTGTGTGTGTGAGAGACAATGTTATTATTGTTCCATGCAACATCCATGTTTCATTAGTTTCAAAGTTTGCACATTTCCTCTGGGTATTTGGATATGTCTTGCATTCCACTCACAGTGCACTTGTACATGAGTATGTCCCTTGTCCACAGCTTTTGAGGCTTTACCTATGTGTGACACAGTCTTACTTGCTGCGTCAATTGTGACTGCAGTCAGCAGTGGAGTGGGCAGGTGTGGCAAGCCATGCATTGGCGCCTTCCGTGTTGCACTCTACGTGGGCACGTGGAGTTGTTCCACACACTTATGTAATGCAGGTAGCTGTCGTTGTGCTCGTGCACAGGTTGAGACATGGCCCAGTGTTTTGCCATGGAGAAGAGAGGGGGATTCATGCACTGGCCACCCTTGTCTACATGCACGCAGTCCACCTGCTGACGAGCAGACATTCCCACACCACCCAAGGCTGGATTGTTCTCCCTGTGTATCCCTTTCTCACTCCCTCTCTGTCCCCCTCTCCCTCCCTCCCTGTGTCAGCCTCCTCCCTCTGTCCGTCGCCCTGTGTCTTCCTCTATCTCTCTCCCCCTCTCCCTCCCTCTGTGTGTCACCCTCTGTCACCTCGGCCCAGCTTCCTAGGCATACACTTTTTGCAGATCTTTGAATGGCCCTTGGCCTGTTCATGTGAGTGTGTTTGTGATCTCCAGGCACCCATTGGGTGTATTGTCTGTGTCTGCGCTGCTGCTGTGGTGGTGTGTGCTGCCACTCTTTCACAGTGTTGGCTGTTCATTGGCTGGTGTCATGTGCAAAAAGGTGCCTTCAAGCCCATGTCTTCATGCTAGGCGTGCACCATTTGCAGGCAAGTCTTTCCTGTGTGGGGACACACTGTTTGTCTGGGTGTGACCTAGGCCATATGGGCAGAGGGCATTGTTGTCTGTTTCTGAGTTGCACTATGTTATTTTTGAGGCCCGCACTCCCACCATCTGGGTTCCCGTCTCTTGTGTTGGTGTTTTCTGTGGCCTGTGACTTGGGATTATCCAGCTGGGTGCATGTGGCATGGTGGCGCTAGTGGCATGTATTTGGAAAAGGACAAGGGGTCCCCTGCAAAAAGGATAAGCCTTAGCAGGGAAGTACAATGTATATAAAGAGTGACGGTTGCACCAGGCTAAGTGCAAAGATAAAATTACACAAAACGTGGCAACTTCAGAGATACAAAAAAAATTCAATACAATGATGTAACTTAAACCATTAGAGATTTATATTATTATTTTAATATTTCATTTTTATTTTTGTAGTTTCATAACCAACTTGATATTCATGATGGATATTCAATTCACTTGCAAAGACTACATATATAAGACATTCATTTTGATACAAACAACAAATACATAAAACAGTCAAGTATTAGCAATTGGATATATTGCTAAAATGTGCAAGAGTGATTCCGTTGATTGATAATTCACTCAATGACATAAGATCAATCAATGAATATACAATTTTATAACAAGATAAAAACACTGAACAAGTTCACAGAAATATGAAATGACGCGTTTCGGCAAAGCCTTCTTCAGATTATTCTGTGTCAGTGATTGCTATAGTATAATTAGTTGTCAATTCAATTCGCAGCTCTTAATTGATCAAGAAGCCATCTGGCAGTCAGAATTAATCCGATGATACTATATTGAGACAGCCCTTGATGGCCATTATACGAAAAAATAGGATGGCCCCTACTCTTATCCTCTAAAAATTATGCCCAATGTGTCGGTAGTAAATATTCAAAAGTTTGATAGTGGCATGTGCATGTTTCTGGGGTGTGGTTGAGTCATGCGATAGCTTTGGGGAGGTTGCGTGCATGATTGTGAGTTGGGTTGTGGATGACGTTCCCTCCATGTGAGGTGAGTTGTTTGTGTACTCACCAGGCTCTCGGAGTCCTTCTACTCTGTCGACTGCCACCACCGGCAGTATGGCCATCACCCTCTCCTCCCAGGGCTGGTATTGTACGCATCTGCGGGGCGGCCCTCCTCCAGTGATGTTGGCCTGGTTGTGGTCATCGGTCATTTTGGCTCGGACCCTCCTCCGCAGATCGTACCACCTGGCTTGGCATTCATGCCTGGTCCTTCTGGTGGCCGCAACAGCATTCACAGCATCGACGATCCTCCGCCACATGGCTTTTTTGTCGGAGATGCTGGTCTGTCTGACCAATGTTCCAAAGAGGTGTGGCTCGACTCTGAGGATTTCATCGACAAGGACCTCCAACTCTCGGCTAGTGAACTTTGGATTCTTGTTAGTGGGCATGGTGAGGGGTGTGGGTGTGGATGGTTGTGGGGGGTGTGGGTGTAGATGGATGTGGGTGTGTGGGTGTGATTGTGTGTGTGTGTGTGTGAATGTGATGAGGGGGTGTTTGTGAAGGTGTTTGTGTGAAGGTGTGCACGCGTAAGGTGTATTAAAGGTTCACGTCTGGTGCTGTAGGTTGTCTGTGGGGTCTGGCAGCATTGAGTCTGTTGCAAAGGCTCATGGTTTGTGTCTGTGGGCCCTTTTTATTGGCCCATTGGTGGGTGTGGCTGTGTTTGAACTTTGGGTGGGTGTGTTATAAGGAGTGGTTGTGCTTTGGGACTCTGTTTGGGATTTTGGCAGTTGCAGGTCAGTGAATGTGTTGTATTTGTGCTTGTTGGACATGTTTTGTGGCTTTGTGCCATTCGAATAGTGTATTCTTGTGTTGTTGTGCTTTGTCCTGGTTGTGTACGTGCGTTTTTTGCGTGCGTAGGGTGTGTACTCTGGCTATTTTGTTGTACAGTGCTGTCCTTGTGTTTGGCTTGGTACGACTCGTACATGCGCGATGTTGTGCGAAGGTGCTGGTGTTGGGGCCTGGGGTGCGCTCAGTACTTAGAATGTTGGGGTGGGGGTACGCTCCATACATACGCGGGTGAGTGTAGGAGTCATACCGACACGGTTGGGGTGGGGGTATGCTCCATTCGTCCGCGGGTGAGGGTACGGGTCGTACATATACGGTTGGGGTGGGGGTACGGGTCGTACATACACGGTTGGGGTGGGGGTATGGGTCGTACATACACGGTTGGGGTGGGGGTACGCTCCATTAGTACGCGGGTGAGGGTATGGCTCGTACATACACGGTTGGGGTGGGGGTACGGGTCGTACTTACACGGTTGGGGTGAGGGTAGGAGTCGTACAGACACGGTTGAGGTGGGGGTACCTCCATTCGTATGCGGGTGAGGGTACGGCTCGTACATACACGGTTGGGGTGGGGGTACTATTCGTACATACACGGTTGGGGTGGGGGTACGCTCCATACGTACACGGGTGTGGGTACGGCCCGTACATACAAGGTTGGGGTGGGGGTACGCTCCATTCGTACGCGGGTGAGGGTACGGCTCGTACATACACGGTTGGGGTGAGGGTACGGCTCGTACATACACGGTTGGGGTGGGGGTACAGCTCGTACATACATGGTTGGGGTGGGGGTACGGGTCATAC
Source organism: Triturus cristatus (assembly GCF_964204655.1). NCBI lineage: Eukaryota > Metazoa > Chordata > Amphibia > Caudata > Salamandridae > Triturus > Triturus cristatus. The sequence goes on from NC_140585.1 coordinate 166,559,755, forward strand.
ATACACGGTTGGGGTGGGGGTACGCTCCATACGTACGCGGGTGTGGGTACGGCCCGTACATACAAGGTTGGGGTGGGGGTACGCTCCATTCATACGCGGGTGAGGGTAGGAGTCGTACAGACACGGTTGGGGTGGGGGTACGCTCCATTCGTACGCGGGTGAGGGTACGGGTGCTACATATACAGTTGGGGTGGGGGTACGGGTCGTACATACACGGTTGGGGTGGGGGTATGGGTCGTACATACACGGTTGGGGTGGGGGTACGCTCCATACATACGCAGGTGCGAGTACGGGCCGTACGTACGGTGGTGTACATACACGGGTGGGGGTTCGACTCATACATACGGGGCCTGGGGGTGGTGTTGGGCGCGTATGCGGGCACATGTCTCCATGGTTGCTATGGGAGTTTGGTGCGGACGGTGTTTTTTCCATACGGTTGTAACATCGGACGGTGTTTTTTCCATACGGTTGTAACCTCGGACGCACGGGATGGATCGTACTTGCGCGGTCGGACTTCACTTTTCACATTCGTACGGTAAATCGTCCGAGGATGTGTCGGACACATTTTCCGACCCGAGGACGTGTGGGGAAATATTCCCAATGCGATTCGTATGGACTTTTTCCCATGCGAATCGTACTTGGCAGTTTGTACGGCACTTGTATGATTTGTACGGTAAAAAGACCGGATACGAGTCGTACGGGGATTTTTTTTACCGGATCGTGATCGGCACCTCTTTGTCTCCTGAGAAACCAATACATCAGAGATTGTTGCAACACAATACATTTTTCACATCCTCGACTAAGTGCCTCATTTATATGTTGGCACTATATATAATCCGTATCAACAGCAACAGAGTATACATACCGCCAACATGAAGGTCCATCTGATTTAAATGAGGGCAAACCTTTAGTTTGGTTATGGCAGTGACTACTCTATCACTGCCGTAGCCAACTTCTCTGATGGACTGACTGAGTATGGGCCAGCAGAGAATTGGCTATATGTCCCCCTGACCAATCAGAATGGGCAGGAGACAGGTAGCCATGTGTTTACTGTCCCTCACTGCCAGGTAAACCCTGGCAGTGAGGGACAGTAAAAAACAAATAATGATTGCTCTACAATGGAAAATGACTCCCATGGCGAGGGAAGCATTACTTTTTTTTTTTCAAAAAGAAAATTCTGTTCCTGGATATAGAAAAAAAAATAGAATACCATTTGGTGTAGTGTTGCATAATGCAGATGCTGCCTTGCACCGAACAGTGGATTGCATTGAAAGGAAACGCTGTGACTTTGCACATTGCCATTGGGATAAGTCTGTCTGCTCATACCAAGCTACCCAGGGAGTGAGAAGGGGTGATCTATAATGTATATCCCCCCTTACCCTGACTAGAAGCAAGGGTTCTTACTTGGACAAAGGTACCTATCTCTGCCAACTAGAGACCCTCATTTCTAACAGGGAGTATGATGTCTCATTCTATTGGGACATTTGTAAGAAAGACATTATAAATAAATTGAAGAAGTGAAATAATAATAAAAGAGCTTTGTAAAATAAAAATATATAATAGAATTTCAATTGTAAATATAAAGAGGGTGCATACAATTATATCCCCTTATTATATCATAGAATTCACAACTAGAAATGTGCTACTTTTCAGAGACAGGTCATGATTATAGAATTAGTTCATTAGAGTGGCAACAACGCCATGGCATTCTTCTGAGGTGTTAAGTCCATGATAAGTGGAGATAGCTGTACTGCATAGAAATGCCAGAGCATGGTGGAGGGGTTGTAAAGCATGGAGCTTAAACGGGGGAATAGGACAGAGAGGGAATGCCAGGCCCATTTACATAGCCAGATGGCAGGCTTGAGGCAGGAATTTTAGGTGGTAGGGGGAGGTGAGCTATACTGACGGTTGGTTTAACTAGTTCTTGCTCCCCTGCTGAGATTTCAGCTATAGTGAATTTGGGAGGAAAAGTGCTTTCTGGGAGAAGATTATTACACACTTTAGAGGAAGTGGTCATCCTCTGGGGTGTTGCCCTGCACCTCTTTGGACATGAGTGGGCCTCTGCTTGATGCCAGAGAACACTCACTAAATATTTGAGAGGTGCAAAGCCTGTCAGATCTGCTGCTTTCATCTAAGAGAAGGAGAAGGATTGCCAAGCTGGAAACTTGACTTGCACCATCAGGCCCTGCATTCTGACTGACTGCACCTGCTGCATTATCTAGAACTACAGCCCTTTGGATGTACCTTGCTTGAAGAGGAATAAAGAGTGGACTCCCTGCAAGCTGAAGGTTAACAGAGCCCACCTGGACCATTACCACCAACACATCCCCTGCCTGGAGTGAATCCAGTGGATTTTTAAGGGTTTTGTCCAGGTGAATTGTGGGAACTGTGGTTCCAATCATTCAAGGACCATCTTTGAGACTCCAGACCCTCTGCTTGTGTTCTTGACACTTTGGACACTCAGGAGGACATTCAGGATGAAGTTTCAGAAGTTTGGAGCAGTCTGAAACAATTTTGGAAAAAAAGCTCTATAAGGGGACCGACTCAACCACCAGAGACAAGTCAGCCTACTTCAACTGCGAGCTGGCCTGACCTGCTGGTTCTTCCCTCTGAAAAGCTCCGGAGGTCCGACTTCCGAAGTTTGACCGGGAGCTCTCTGAAAAGCAAGCCAGCGAACCCTCACCAAATCCAGATTGGTTAAGAGCATTGAGGGACCCCAGTGGAAAAGGCTCCAGACAAGTTTATAAGTCCAAAAGTAAAATTCTGACTGAGGCCTACTGTGAGAGGTACCAGAGCAGGGCTTCATCGCGGTTGAGCCTGAAACTTTGACTTTGTCTTTGTCAAGCGTGACCAAAGTGGCACTTTAGGTTTCAAAGTGCTATAAAGTGGTTATTGTTAAAAAATGCATATCTTTGCTTCCCTACATTGGATGTTAGTTGTTTTGATGTCATTTTAAAGATAAAAAATGTACTATTTTTTAGTAATTGGTGTTGGATTTTTATTGTCAGTTGTGTCTTAATTATTTACTGAATTTAGATTTTTAAATGCTTTACATATCTGTCTCCTATGTTAAGCCTGCCTACTCACAGCCAAGCTCCGCAGGGTTGAGCATGAGACTAATTTACTGAGACCTGTACTGAGCCCTAGACTGTATTAGTGGCCTCATTGCCAGTGGTAGTTGCATATATACCACTATTAATAATCCACTTTCCAAAATTGTACTTCTGATGTTCGGATGTTTGGGAGGTGCCTTAACATGGGGGCACATTGCTTCATGAAACTGAGGTTCAATAATTCCTCCAATCCAGTAAATGTGGGAAGTCTGATTGAGGTAAATTGTGGGGTGTACAAATTTAGAGGTACACTCTTTTGCTCCCAGAATCCTCACCAGCACTCTGCACCATTATTGTCAAGCTCAGTCCCTTACCCCTGATGGTGGTCCTCTTCCTTTTACAACTGACTCTTCCTCACTGGTAACCCCAAGTAAGCCAGGCGGCCAAGCCAGAGCTGCAGTCACCATCTAGGGTCTCTTGAGCTGTGAGTTCCTCCTAAGGCAAAACTTCAATATCTGGCCAGGGTTGTTTACGGGTTATAATGCCATCTGAACAACTCCTTATCGCACAGGGATGCCGCACAGGCCATCTTGTTTGTTGATGCATGTGAGGAGTCAGGATTGTGACAGGATTAGTTGCTGGCTGAACGGAGCAAACACTGTCCACGTCTTGTCCGCTATCTTGCCCTGAAGTCCCACCAAGCCTCAATTATTGCAGCCACCTATGCACAGGTCTCAGAATACATCTCTTTCAGAACCAGGGGCAGCTTGTCCTAAGAAGCATCTAGGCATTGACCCGCTATGCAAAGTGCGAGCAAGCTGTCACATATGTGAAATTAGTTATGTATAGCGTTGTCTTGAAAATGTACTCGGGTCACACTGGCTGAATGGTGGAGAAGTGGGTTTCTCTGGGCATGACAATAGTCAGCAAACCTGCCTACCACTGTGATGAAGTATGCATGTCAGTCTGGCCATTTCTTTAGCCAAGGCCAACCCGACATGCATACTTCAGCTCTCCTAACTAGTGCTGTGTCAGTGAGCCAGGAGGAACCTAGACACAGCCTTCAGGTCTCCGTGTGAGCGCTGCATCTGCTTTCTCTAACCAATCCTAGTGCTCCTGTCATACTGTTCACCTATACAAACAACATGAAAGAAACATTGGGACTGGGCTAGATGACAGGCTACATAGGAGTGCAATTGTGAAAAGTCCTTGGCAATGCACTTTTGTACCATGGAGCAGACAGAAACAACCCCTGCTGGACCGCTGTTCTCATAATTTTGCCAGGCATAGCTGGAGCATGGATTAAAATGGGGCAAAGGAAGTGTGCTAATCCTGGCTCCCGCTTTGAACTTACAGAAAATTGAAAGGAATGGGGCCTGAAAAGATAATGTAGTCTGCCTTTCTTGTTCTAGCCCAACCTTGCTGGTTTGGAGATGGTTAATATACACATTGACATTGTACCTCACATTCCTAGTGCTCAAGCTTTTATTGCCAAGTGTCGCAACTGAGACTCAAGACTAAAATTTTTGTTTAACTCCTTCCCTGCTCATGACGGAACCACTCCGTCATGAGCCATGGGCGCCGTGTGCTCATGACGGAGTGGTTCCGTCATGCTGCGGCCGTTGGCGGCCGCTCCGCCCACGCGGCACTGATTCCCCGCCTGTGCGGGCGAACAATGCAAGTGGGCGGAGTCGTGACGGAACCACTTCGTCATGAGCACAGCTCGCCCGTGACTCATGACGGCATTGTTCCGTCACGAGCATGGCGGCGCTGCACTGCCCCCAAACCCCCCCAGCGCCGCGGCGGAATTCGTGCCGCGGCGAAGGGGTTAAACTCAGCTGCTTTTTGGTGCGTACTAAAATAATAATCAAAGTGGGGTAGCTGTTTCGAAAGGAAAGAAGATAAATCAACCTATTATGGTTGGGAAAATGTGCATCTCTCAGTAAAGTTGGATATTTAGAATGGGTGGGGAATTTCTCCTTTTGAATATAGTGCCCTCACACACCCTTGCGAGTGTCATGCTTCATCATCGGGCGTTGCTCCTCATGAGGGTGGCACTGCAGTCCCTCACGGGCCCCGCAAGAGGGCTCTTTGGCGGAGATCTTTTTAGGAGACGCCAGCGTTGTTCTTGTCTGAAGAGTGTGTTTTTGGTCCAGCCAGGATTGGATTCAAGGATAGTCCACCTCAGACTGTCTGCGCTGTGATCCATTTCCAGGAAATGACTCAGTAGTTTAGTGTGTGTCTTGCGACAGCGTATGGTGCTCCTGTGTTCTTCTATTTTTAATTTGATAGGTTGTGTGTTCATCCCTACATAATTTTTGTTGCAGGGACATGTGATCAATTACACGCAGTTTCTTGTATTGCAGTTGTTATGTCTCCTTTGTTGCCGTGGTCTGGCCAGACCTAGGTCAATGTTTTTAGACACTGATGTGAAGGGACATACAGAGCAACTGCCGCATGGATAGTGACCCTCAATCGGGGGTAGCGCCCACAGCATTGTTTGCCCCTTCGGTGTAGTTTTGGGGCGTGTGTGCTGTACTGTACTGCTACAAACCCTCTCCCCCTTCCAGCCTCCAGGGGAGACACGGTTAGTCCAGCCTGTACCCCATAAATACGTCTGCGCTATACTTACTGCATAGAAATACATATAATCGGCAGGGGGGAATATCTCAGCCGGATTAATATAGCCCTCTGTGTGACTGCACTTACTGCTGATGACGGCAGCTGTGATAACCTGCACACCACAGGAAATGCCTTGTAGGGTAACTGAGTGGGTCATGCACGTGGTGCAAAGCTCAGCAGTCGCCTGCTGACCACAGGCTCAAACAATGTGAGATAGACAAATTGGTTAGTTGTTTACACTTGAAGAAATAATTACCAATGTTATCAATCATGGCTAATGTCTCCCTACCTTAAGGCAACATGCTCGCCACTAATTTGCATGAAAACATTTCCCTGAAAATACATAAAATAAGAAAACAAGCTTACACGAATTGATCAAATTATGTCTCAAATGAATTGATTTGTAGAAAAACGAATCATTCTTAAAAACAAACAAATTGTGAAAAATGGAACGATGGCGAAACAACCCAATTTTCACAGAAAGACACTGCTTCAGTTCAGTTTTATCTGTATTCGCTGAACACAGTTTTACGCTTTTGTGAAAATTATAAAAAGCATTTTGCCCAATCCTAATCTCAACATCCTAGATATAAAAATTCCCCACCCCCACAACAAACCATGCGAATCTCCTGTTAACGGAGGGCTGAACAGCATTCCTCATTCTTTCACCTTTCGCCAACCCCCCCCTCCCTACCTACTTGCCTCTCATTTTTCTTTTCCATTAAAGGGAAAATTATGAGATTTTGGGGAGAAGAAAGTGGTGACATAATGTATGCAGCACACACTACAAGATAAACTGCCTCGTGGCGCTACACAATCAGCAGAAGGAGCAGTGGGGATTTAAGGAAACACGTTGCCTGCAAAAACAAGCATTGGCAATGCCAGCATGTGGAGTTCTCTCTGTACATTCCTGACACATTCTACAGTTTTGGAGAAGGTGCCATCATCACTGTAGCCAGAAGGTCCCACTGTTAGTAATCGTGAAAGAGTAGATTTCCAGGCTTTGCTTCGAGGAGCTATGCAGGCTGTGGGGGGTTCGCTCTCTCTGGACTGGTGAGGAAAGGTACCAACTGAAGTCACGAATGAGAACAGAGGAAAGGTGAGGCAAAAACACACAGTTTCAACATTTCTTTTCAGTGCCTGATCTGTGCCTTTAGAGAACAATAACTCAACTCTCCATGAACTCACCGTGAGAGAACATGACAGACAGCTGCACTGCAAGACCTACTTACATAGGCGACAGGTACATCATGGTCTTGTCATTATATATGTTTGTGTATGTATATGCTAACGTTATCGTGGACGCTCTTTTGCTCTGTAGTCACTTTTTTGTAAACAAGGTGAATCGCTGCTGCTTAGAGATGTTATGTTATGAGGTTCATTAGAGATGTTATCTTATGAGGTTCATTCGAGATATTATGTTATGAGGTTCATTAGAGATTTTATGAGGTTCATTAGAGATGTTATGATGTTCATTAGAGATGCCATGAGGTTCATTAGAGATGTTATGAGGTTCATTAGAGAGGTTATGGTATGAGGTTCAAGAGAGATGTTATGAGGTTCATTAGAGATGTTATGAGGTTCATTAGAGAGGGTATGGTATGAGGTTCATTAGAGATGTCATGAGATTCATTAGAGAGGTTATGGTATGAGGTTCATTAGAGATGTTATGAGGTTCATTAGAGATATTATGAGGTTCATTAGAGAGGTTATGAGGTTCATTAGAGAGGTTATGGTAATCTCAGCAAACAACTGATGTCAGGATCTCACAAGTCCATGAGTGAAGATGGGCACAGGTACCTTCCACGTCTAGTGAATTATTGGGTGAGTCGGATCTGAACCACCCAAAATGTTTTAGAATTTACCAATGTATGGAATTCAACTGATTGACCTTGAAACAGTGGCGGTTGGTGACATTTCAAAGTAGTGCAGCATAAAAGGTAGGGCAGAGTTTTACCTATAGAGTGAATGAAGCCAGGAAGCCCTTTTGGCACGAGGAGGGTTCGAGGTGGGGCGGCTGTTTAAGCGACTGAGCTAGTATACCCTTTTCGAATTGCCATTAAAAGAAACGTCACTGTTTTGATTGCAAAACGCGGGCCCCAAATCCAGATATCTGCGTGGCTGACTTTGCCTTCCATCATTCAGAACTCAATAAAAATAAGAAAAATCGCAAACGGGTCTTTGTTAAGTAGTAACCACTGAAGCTTCAAGACATTTTTTGGAGCATGGGATATGCAGTGTCAAATTATTCAGCTCGTTTTTTTCCTAATACTAACAGAGATGTGTTCTTTTTCCTCATGCCACACTGTCAAGTTTACTATGAACACAGCACTGTACCAGCAGACACCTCTCAGACTTCAGAAGTGCTTTGATTTCACAACATAAATAGTGTCGCTCATTAAAGGAAAGCCATTTCATCTTTTTCTCTGGTGTAAAGCGATCAGCCTTTTTCTCATGTGACCAGTCTCATCTTTCTGACAACTTTAAGCCTTTTGTCTGCATTACCCTTGCATTCTTTTCCTCTCGCCACAGTACAATTCGATGTCATTTGATAATGTTATTATGACTCAACTGACAGTCAAAATACTATGATGCACTCAGTCTTAATCACTGACGAGCCAGAATAATTAATAAAAATGTCCTAGTGTGCATCCTGCAATTAATAATTATCAGGCAGCCGCTTCAATGGATGGATGTTACACGGCGCCGCTTCTAAGTCCTAAATGTAAATAAATAATAAAAAGACTCATCTCCTCGCTGGACCCCAGGATATTGTTCCTCTTAAAGATAGATTTTTATACAGCATATAATAATTAGAACTATTTCATATTTGTGGGTCCCACCCGCATCTATCAGAACCTGCAGCAGCAACGTTATGTAAAAGAATAATCTCGTGCGAAATGGCAGTCAAGCATCAGGTGACAGAACACCTTCTTAGGTTATATTATCCCAAAATATTTAGCTTTTTGCTCCTAGTTTTTGCCGCACCTCTATGCCTGACCTTAGCATTTTGGGCACCTTCCTGCTGTACTGTGGGGGAAGCTGTGTGTGCCTGTCCTGCACACACCAGGAAGGGGTGCGTACGGGGCGGGTACAGCACTGGCTAGTATTGGGACGTAGCAATGAGTGTGCCACCTACTGAATAGTCTATCAAACATGCATTGGGCCTGCCATCGCAGGCCTGCAGGGTGCCAGCGGGCCCCCACTTAGGTTGGCATCACGTGCGCATCAGCAAATCCCGAGTGTGCCTTCCTATACCTTGAGTACACCCCCAGGTAAAGCCCTGTGGGGTGCCAGAGGGGTGTTAGGCTGAAGGCAGAGTGGGCACAGATAGATGTCCCCTGTCCAGGAAGTGAGGAGCCCACATGTGGGATTTCCCCAATACTGCAGTCTGACTTCCCACGAGGGACTCATGACTTGTTGCAGAGGCTAGCTATTGTGTGGCCTTCAGCCCTGTGCCATTTTCTCACCGCCAAGACAGTGTGACAGTGTGACAGTGTCAGTGTCTTTCTACATGCGTTAGGAAGTAGCCAACACGGTGTTCTGAGACATGGGCTGGTCTGCCTTCGCAGACCTGTGTGGGCACACTTGCACCTCTGGAGTGTTGACTGCATGCTTGACTGTGTGCCCAGCCTGCCATTGCGGGCTTGGGTGTGCCACTGGCCCTTGTACTGGTTTGAATACATGACCAGCCTGCCGCTGCAGGCTTAGGGGTGTGCACTCACATCTATGATATTTGGCCTTGTTGTCTGGCTTGCCATCGCAGGCCGGTGTGCGCATACCTATCCCTATGATGTTCCAAGTCCCAGGTCAGCCCACCATTGCCAGTCTGAGTATGCACACTTGCACCCATGGTGGTAATGAGTATGTGTCCGGCCTGCCATCACAGAGCTGTGTGAGCATACTTGCCTCTATCTGATAATCCATTGTCCAGATTGCTATTGCAGGCTTGTACATGTGTGGGTCATGTACTGCCTGGACCCCGACACTAATTAGCATCTTGTTGGTAGCGAGTTGATTCACCGGTTGCGGCATCCTGTGAGGTCTATTGCTTGTGCGTGCCTCATCTATCCCGTGTGTCACAGCAACTGCATGCTCAATGTGTGTGGTGTCCTATTCACAGGGTGTGGCCCTTGGAGTTGGGTGTGTGCACATAGAAGTCCCTCAGTCTTCCTCACGTGGTTCTGCTGAACTTGCACATGTGTGTGTGACCGGACTGCTCTGGTGTAACCCAAATGAATGTGCACTGGATGTTGTGCCTCATTTCCAGGGTGGTGTAGAATGTGCCACACTTCGTCTTGTGTGACCGGAGTTGCCTTGTGCAACCCATATCAATGTGCACCGGTCATTGTTTCTCATTTCCAGGGAAGTAACAGAATTTGCAACTCTGCCTATGGTGCGACTCATCCCATCTCTCACCAGACCTTTTAACCCAACGGCATGCCTACTGCATCTGAGAGGCTCCAGTGGGTTGATTCCCCATTCATCGCTGTTTCCTTCCTGACCCCCCTCTCAGTGGACCAACTGGCCTCTCTTCACCTGGCCCCTACCAACGAGATACTGGCGCCTGGTAGTAGTGAGAGAGATTGACTGGGCTGGAGGAACGCTTCCGAGACAATTTGTCAGCCTGTCAAGAGACTGCGTGACTCCTTTGTGTTTCTAGACCTGTGGTGATTTCCTGAGTGGCAACCAAAACCCCTGTTGTTTAAGCCTACTCTCAATTAAAGCATGTTACTTTCTCCACCTGTTCCGGAGAATCCAGACTTAGTGAGGCCTGTGGATCTTCCATCCTGGGTCGTTGGATAGTTGGGGTGAACTGACGGATAAAGGGAGGTTTAGGCCATGGGGTCTGCAGAGTGTTATCAATTGATCTGCTGAGTATCAGTGCACTGCATTAGGGTGCATAGTGCATATGAGTATAGGAACGTTCCATAGGAATGGCTGGTATCTGTGGCACTGCATAGCAGTGTGGAGCGAGTGTGCGTGTGCACCACCAGTGTTTCACAACATTGACGGGTGATGTGGTTTTATTTGTTGATTTGATACAAGAAGCACATTTGACAATGGAATTAGCCACGTGGCCCGTAGTGCTGCTTAAAAGTGGTCCAATCTCCTGAATGTGCATGTTTCTGAATTTGATGCGTTCTAGGGGGCCCCTTTAACTGCGTGAGATTGAATTATAAGGATTGTTGTGGTGGGCCTGGAGTGTATAGCCTGTTATACCTCATAAGGGTGAGGTGTACTGTGTGGGGGAGCGGCTTAGTTTAGACTTAGTCCCCAGTGTGCATATTCTTCATATTATCACACCATGAGTGGGCCTAGTACGGCTAGTAATATTTCCAAGTGTGATTTTGCCCAAAAGTACATGATGTTTATGTTGCATTGAATATATATGTGTGGTGAACACAAGCAATTTTTACATATGTCTTGTGTGAAGTCTATTTTTTACCGTGGGGGTAATAATTGTGAGTGAGCGCTGTGCTGATGCATTACACAATGTCTCAGTTATAAGCCTGAACTTTTCAGTGCCAAGCTACCAAAGGGTGAGCACAGGTTATACAGAAAGTATAATCACCTTCCCTTGACAGGTAAGTGGATTCTACCTGACGAGGGCTTCGTCTCAGCGAACCAGAACCCACGGCTTACATCACCCCCTAACAGGAGAATGTGTGCTTTGTGCCCCCCACAATGGCACAGGGTGGGAAGGGTGTCCCATGAGGATAATAAAACAACCCGAAGGAGTGTTACATCTAACCCTGCAGAGCAGCTGGGATTGGGACCCGCTGTGATATATTGGTATTGCTCAAAAGCCGGTGGCATAACTGATCCTGCAGATAATTCCATGAGGCCGTTCCTCTCCAGTAAAGTCCTCATCAGGCCCCTCCTTCACTGCATGTTTTTATTCTGCTGCTTCTGGGTAGAATGGGTGTGTGGCCTCTTTTGCTGTAGTTTGTTCAAAGAGCCTTAGTTCGAGGGCAGTTGTGAAACCGGGGTCTTGCCTTTAGACCAAAAATTTGTACTCGCTGCAGTTTGTGTTTGCTGATGACGTATCTGAAGTACCAGAGTTGAGGAGCTGCAGCCTGGACGAAATTTCTTCAAAAATGTGTGTGCGCTCATACTTACAGGGTTGCATGCAAATACAAACATTTATAAAGCATGCCTGTAACTGGTCCTGTACAGTATGGCAAAGTGCGGTTTCAGAGGAGGGATCAGTGAACCCACCAAGTGCTCTTTTTGGCCTGTTCACTTAGAGGTGTAACTAGAGTGAAAGGCTGAAGGCAACTGCTTTCTCCACTCTCCATGTGCACAATGCCGTCACAGGTGCTGTGCATGAGGGGAAATAGAGTGCCCATCGTGCACATGACCAATCACTCTGCTTTTAAAATAAAGCCACACAAAGATTGGGCATGTGTGTCCTTTCTTCTCACCCCCACACTGCCTTTAATGCATGGGCCAATGCAAGGACAGGCTACCCTGCCCATAACCAACCTAAGCTTTGCTCCTATACTTTTTATAATTAAAGAGGCATGAGCGCAAAGCAAGGATTGGTGTGGACAGGCGAAGCCAGTGCTCCAATAGAGACCAGGGGGCTGTGCTGCGTTCCCCCCGGCATCCTAACAGAGTGCTGGGTCAAAGCCTTAAGTGTGCATGTCGGGTTGGTCTCAGTCAGAGAGTTGTCCAACCCGCCATTGCATTAAGTGTCAGCTGATACTGCCTGCCAGCATTGCCAAATGATTTGGATTGGCCATCCCACTGCACCACTATTTAAATAAAGAGCAAGCAGCCAGTGGGCAGGGCACAGTCCTTAAACTGGACGGGGCTCGAGAGTGAGTCATGATTCATTTTTGCATTTGCACTGGCACAACAGCTCACACTTTGGGGGGCTACGCCCCAACGCACTTGAGGATGAACCGCCCTTTGGGTAATCTGTGCATGAAACACCAATTATAATAATACAATACATGTTGGCTGATAATTCTTCTGATTGATTGAGAAGGCTGTGGGCCATACCTAGATTATGGCAGATGAATCGTTGTTCCTCCTGTATGGTGGAACTGATCTGTCAGTCTGGGAGTTAACTGCCCGCGTTATTTAGGGTTTTGCCTGACATAGTGCGCTCTGTCATGATGGAAAAAGGACCTTCGGCTGTCCATCAGTCTTTTAACATTGTCTGCTATGTAAGTGAAAGAGATTGTACCTTTTTACCAAAGACAGCAATGACAAACTGGGTGTCTGATGGTGGACACGTCAATCAACCTTGGCGCCTGTGTCTTTCAACACATACCTGCTTAAAATACGCTCATCAACAACAGCTATAGCTTCTACTGCAAAAGTCTCTCCACAAACCACACAAATCATTTACCATTCCAACACTTAGCAACATTAGAGCTCTTTGGCAACAAAATTCAAACATGGCTGGTAGAAGACAACCCAGATTCTCAGAAAGAGCTAATTGTAAGAGAGGGTGAGGTAATATGGGTTCAGCCCCACATGTTTGAAGCACAGATCCAGAGAACATGCATGAGGCAAAAAGGCAAAATGGGGTCCAGAATCTTGGATAAGGTGCATAGTGTCAACAATGCCAGGTGCTGATAGGAGGGTGTCTGCAAGCAGTGGAATGATCTGCAGTGGAAACTCTTTTCCCTCATTTCTATTGCACAAAAGAGCCCTAAGTAGCTCGTGGTGGGTTGCCCAGGCCTCTCATACACATGCCCTAGGAGAAGCAGGTGTTCCATGCAACATGTAAATAGAAATTCTAGTACTCTCTCACTAACAAATTTTTCCTCTGTACTCTGACACCACAATTTCCTAAAAGAGATCTCTGCACAAATACAACCTAGTATGCTATTCAATATTCACAAATCAATACATGTACTATGTAATAAAAATCTGCCATTTCCCCACATTGTCATACCATTTTCCACAACAGAATTCAAGCTAGAAACCCATTCATACAGGTTAAGCATCACGATTTGCCACACATCACACTATCCCCTATGTATCAACAACATCTACCAAATTGCTCATCCCATTGTAAGGACCAGCAAGTCTTATCATATTCAAGTAGCACATACTAACTGTCAGTCACTACTATGCCATATCTAAAATACCCAGTTGTAGAGCTATTCCACTGAACTATTGCACATCAAACCTCTGGAAACAACAGACCGTAAGGTGGAAGGAACATCTTGGCCTGATGATGGCCAGAGATTGGGTGAGAGCCTTTAGCCAAGAAAGTGTCACAGATACTATATAACAACTGTGGAGTAGATATGCCGCTGCATTATATATCAAGCCTAACTTCAAAACTACAAATGGGGTTGGATTGATTCACAGGGAATCAGCAACCCAGTGTGTTGTTGCCTCACACCTCCCTATTAGCTATCTGATATTGCTTCTAGTTTGTGTAAAGGTGTTTTATATGATTTGGAGTAGGCATAACTGGCATAATTCTCTCTAGTGTGATTACTCATAATTACTACAATATTCCTTGTAATTATGCGTAATTGCATGAGAAGCCTTATCCAGCTTTTAGTGCTATTTTCCTAGTGCTAACTGAACCCTTGCATCACAAATATGACAGAGGACTCATTTTGCACTGAGAAAATAGCACTGAATGCGAAAGGACAATAACAGCAGTAGCTATCAGCCACTCGCTGCCTCCTAGTTCATTGTTCCTGTACTCCTGTGGTAGAATTTTTGCCACAAATTACTTTCAATCATTCAAGCTGGTGTATTCACATAATATTTGTAATTTTGCCTCACAAGAGTATTAAAAATTCACCCACGCCTAATGTTGATATAAAATATTTGTTATTACGGAAGTTGGCAGTATATTATGATCTGAGTATTCTACATGCCCAAACCAACCTCCCTGAGAAGCCCATGATTGCTCACCATCCCCACCACTGCCAGTCAAGTGCTGGATGGGTTGATCATGGCACAGTTTTGCTAGGACATAGTAGGAGGGACCGAGATACAAGCCTGTCATGTGTACCCCCCAAACCAGATCTCACAAGCTGTGATCTATATGAAAGGTTAACAATCAACCAATAAAACCTTCTTAAAAAAGAAAGAAAAGTTATATAATATTTGAATTGGATGTGCCTAAAAATTGTCTCCATGTACATGTGGCGTTTATCTGAGGAATAGTTGATCCGACATACAGCAGTACAAGATGCACCCCTAGATCAGCATGTAGAATATAAATTAAAATAAACACAGACAAATGTCATATCACATAGACAGCTTAATACATGAATTCATGGAGTTACGCTCAAAAGTTATGCCCGACTATCACAAAATTGATGTTAAATACACATCCAATCTGAATCCATTAACAAGGTGATTTCTTTATTGTCATGAATAAGTACATCGTGCATTGTCCCTCAGATAGGACATAATTACACAATTTTCAAGCACAGAACCAATAGAAGAAAAATGATGCATGCCACGGGTGAGGTACATCATCGCGGAGTGTGTAATGTCCAAATGCCCCGTGATTGGGACAGTGGGAACATTCCAGAACAGGACAACAACATAGTTTGCTAAATATATTGTCTAAACAGGGACAGAACTTGGTCCTATCATGTATATGATATGCTAAGAATGGTTGTTGCTGGGCTAGTGAGCCAATACATGTTGCATGTAGTGTCCTTGAGCAAGCCTTGCATTACAAGCAGTTCTGGTCAACAGGGTGTAGCAGGCTAGATTAGTTCAAACAAGATCATTTTACTTCTGCACATAATATTCAGGCCTTGTCATCATTTATTTATTGATCTACTTATAATGCGCATGGTTACACCACTGGTGTGTCCCGTGCTAGAAGGAGACTCTCAGTTAGGTAGTAAAGAGAAACAAACTCAGATCTAGAGGCATGTGACAGTAGTTCTAGTGGATCTACTCAGGTTTTATAGTGGGGCAAAAGCCATGTCCTTAGATTTTTGCGGAAGGTGGTTTCACAGGGTTCAGCTCTTATGTCCGCAGGCAATGAATTCTAGTGCTTAGCTGCCAGGTATCTTAAAGAGCCCATCCTTGCTTTCTGTATCCTCGGTACAGTTACCAATGCCCTGCCATTGGATCTAAGGTTACGGCTTGGTGTTATCAGTGATTGGAGATACCGGGGACATTTTTTTTTACATTATTCAGTGGCAGTAGCACATTGCCTTAAACAGTATTCTATTCTATTCTCCATAGCCAGTGCAGGCTTGCCAGATCTTTTGTTGTGGATGCTCTTTTTGGGAGAATCATCACTAGGTGGGCTGCCGCATTTTGTATCGATTGCAGTTTCTTCAGCCAGATATAAGATAATGCCATAGTCCATCTGGGAGGTGACTAAGGCATGTACTATTGTTTTCCTTGCATTGACAGGTAATAGATCAAGGATTTTCAAGGATTTTCCTCAGAACTTTAAGAGTCCCGAGGCACTTCCCCGTCACTTTCGGGATTTGACTGTCAAATGTCAATTTGGAGTCGAACCAAAGTTGACCTAGCGTCTCAGGCCACCAAGCAAATGTCCAAATGAATGTGGCCTTTCCCACGATCATTACCTCTGTTTTGTTTCCATTGAGCTTCAAGCAATGGTTGGACATCCAGGCTGCTACCTCCTTCAGACATTGGGAACATTGATGGGCTGTCCGTTCCAGATTTTGAGACAGTGTGAAGATTATATGCATATCGTCAGCATATGATACAATTGTCATTTTATGACCTTCCACTGTCTCTGCAAGCAGTCCCACATATAAATTTAATAACCTGGGGCTCAAGATTGAGCCCTGTGGGACTCCCTGTGACAGGGGAATACTCTTTGAAGTATGAGAGTGTTGTGCAACTAGGAAACACGTGAAGAGAGAAAGGATGTCATTTAGCGCAGCGCCAAGACCCTCACTCCGCAAGTCTCTAATCTTTGGAGAAGTAGGCCATGGGAGACGGTGTCAAAAGCCGCACTTAGATTCAACAGGATCAGTGCAGCCGTCTGTTCTTCATCCACGTATTGTCTCAGTGTTTTGGCCGCCAGGAGCAGCGCCGATTCAGTTGAATGTGCGGCTCTGAAACCGGGTTGCGAAGGTAAAATTGGTCCTTCTTGTTAATATGATTGGTTAACTGTTTATTCGTTACTTTCCCTGCAATATTTGCAAAGAAGGGTAGTAACGAGATGGGGCGTAGATTTTCTAACACAGAGTGATCTATTTTTGGCTTTTTTTAATGGGCGTACTATTGCTTGCTTCCATTTATGTGGAACTTCTCCCAGTTGGAAGGAGCGTGCAATTAACTCGGAGATAAATGGCATAATGATGTTTCCTCCCTGCATTAGGATCTCTGGGTGTGCTGGTCTAGTGGGGATCCGGATTTAATTCCACTAGCTAGGTTCTTCAGCTCTTCTAGCTCAGGCACCTTGATTTCATCCATGGCTTCTCCCTTAAATGCTGTATCGCGCTGGCAAGATGTGTTTCTGCCCTGACGTGCTACCTCTGGGAAGGCATCATATATTTTTGCCACTTTTCCTGCAAAGAAATCGGCTATTTGATTGCAGGACTCCTCCGAGTAGGTTATTGGGTTGGTTAGTTATTCAGTTGACTGGAGGGATTTCAGTATGCAGAACATTTCCTTGGAAGAGTTACTGGCCCTTTCAATCTTCCTTGTATAGAAGTCACAGCGTGTTTGCTCAATAAGTGTGTGGTATTTTTTTAGTTCTCTTTTATACTCCTCCTTTATTTTGTTACAATAATCCTATCGCCACCTGCTCTCCAACTGTTTACACTCTTTTTTGGCATTTATTAATAGTTCATTAAACCATGGTGCCGATGCCTTAGACCTCTTAGTGTTCATTGTGGTCCACTGTGCTACTTCATCCAGTGCATCTGTTATCCATGCTTCAATTTGCCCATTTGCTATATTTAAGTCCTTATCAATTTTAGGATCATTTTTCAGTAGTGCCGGTGAGAATGTATTAGGGTCAAATCTGCTCCATTTCCTGTGAGTGAATATCTGCTTGGGCCTTTCAGTCGAGGGACCATGGGAGGGAATGGAGAAGGGGACTAAGTAGTGGTCTGACCAAGGGACTGGCCATGATGTCCCCTCTTGACCCGCATGGTGCATTGGAGCAGTCACCTTTTGCACTAGGTTAAAGATCATGAGGTCTTTACATACAGATTGTGCTTCCATGTTCTCCACCTCATCAAAATGTATGTTAAGGTCGCCTGGGATGAGGAAAATATTGTGACGTAGAGCTGGTTGAACCACTTTTTCACCCAGGCTTGCCACAAATTGAGTTGCTGGGCCAGCTGACCAGTAAATCAGAAATCCCGCTATGGTGTTATTATCAGCTGCTGAGATAGTGAAAAAAAGAGCTTTGCACTTCTCTAGATTGGCTTATTTTATGCAGCATTTCATAGATAATTTAAAAATTATCACAATTCCGCCACCTCTTTGTCCTACCCAATCTTGTCTCACTATTCCGTAGCCCTTTGGAACCGCATCCAGGATATCTGGGGTAGAACTCTCGT
Source organism: Triturus cristatus (assembly GCF_964204655.1). NCBI lineage: Eukaryota > Metazoa > Chordata > Amphibia > Caudata > Salamandridae > Triturus > Triturus cristatus. The sequence continues at coordinate 166,577,936 of NC_140585.1, forward strand.
TAAAGCATGTTTCTATGAGAAACATGGCGTTGGGCATTTTCTCCCTCAATATTTCAGAGATCTCATATTTATGTTTTATTTAAGACCGGCAGTTCAATAGGAGGAAAAGCAGTTTTGACACCGGCTGTTTTTTATCTTTTATCGCTGTAAAATCCTTATTACAATTCCCACATATCAGCAACTCAGTATCTACAATAATGTTGTGCCTACAGGCCTTCCGAGTAGGCGGTGACAAATTAAATAGCCTGTCTGCTGTGTATTTGATTCTCTGTTTGAACCTCCAAACAGCAGGGGATCTGGCACCTGGACCGGGCCGGGCACAGACGGGTGCAGACAAAGCTTGCCTTTGGCGTGCCTTTGGTGCGCAGGTGGCGTGCCGGCTGCGCGTGTCTGCTGCAGCTTGCTCCTAAAATAGGCAGATCACCACAAAGGCTAGTCCGCCAACTTCCAACCCCAGAAGTGAGTGCTGAGGCTAGATCCCACTCTCTGCTCAAACAGCACAAGCAGCCACGGTGGACCAGGGCATGGACCAATGGACCGAAAATTAACGACTTTGAGCCAACATTAAAAAGGTATGTAAAAACTGTCCCACGCTGAATTATTCAAAATAAAACTGCTAAGAGTCAGTGCTTCAGTGTTTTAAAATAAATTACACCAGCTAAAATCAGGAGTCAGTGCAGCTGAGAAGTCGTATCTTAGGAGTTTGTGCAAATACGCAAAATATTGATTCAAACTTTAAAAGTGTCACCATAGAGCTAGCGTCTACCTGTGATTCTCTAATGGAGTTACTGCTCACTAATGCTCATTGAATATCACAAAACGTGACCCACGTATCTTGAAAAAACCAGGGTCTATAAGTGTTGTACAAAGGCCCTTATACACTCTAACCCATGAGTAGACTGTATGAGAGCTTTTGTACAACACCTATAGACCTTGGCTTTTTCAAGATACGTAATTCATTCTCCTTTGATTATAAACTATTAAGCATGAAAGCAGAATTAATCACTGCTTCTTCCTCCCTTCTCTTCATTTTTTGGATACCACAAAACATGACCAAGACAAGATGGATTCTACATAAAAATAAATGATGCTTCCACAAGCAGATGTAAAAAGTACAAAAGACCACTGCCAACGTGCTCCTATAATTCTCATCTAGTATAAATGCAACCACAGGTGCCATATCAATATGTGTTAACAAAAAAACATCAAAAAATTACACTTATGATAAACTCAAACAGCTTATTATCAGGGTAAAAGCTGTTAGAACTGTTAGATGTAAACTCTGTTTGAGTTACTCTTGAATAGTCAATCCAAAAATGTTGAACGTTTAGTAAGATTATTGAGGTGGACACTTAAAGGGAAATTTACAAAGGTAACTTATACCCATGAGTATCTGCACATGTAAATATATGCTTGAGTTAATTTACAACTTTTGGTTATTCACCATTTACATGTGTAAAGTTACGCAAAGTAGTAGACTTACATGTCTCGACCACCTGAAGCAGGAGATGGAGCCAAATTTACGAGTACAAGTTACCACAGCCAGAAAGGAGCAATAGTAAATCCAGGAAAAAAACATGTCAACCACTGATACTGCAACATCCACTCAAAGATAATAGAGTCAGGGAGATATTTGTTAAATTTAAAAAATGTATTTCAACAGAGGTTTCCACACAGAAAAAGATTGGAGAGGTCTAGACCTTTGCATGTAGGATTGTTAATAGCATGTGTAGTATATTAGTTGTAAAATTGTGGTACTACTAAAGTATTGTAAAATGCAGTTTGTGAATATCCCCCTTAGACTTTAAATGTAGCTCAGAACACATTTGGTTAACATAATATGCTCAAATAACAAGTCCTTTTGACTCTCCGTCCTTTTACAAAGAATACAAGTGATATTGAATGGGAGAACATTAAGTCACAGCACTTCACTCTGATCAAAAAGGCACTCAAATATCTCAGGTATATTGCAAATTTTAATAGCATATTATAAGTATCATTGCAAATTGATTTATGTTTTTTCAGGTTGGTACACCGAAGTCATGGTCATATGCCTCTACATTTTTAATCTCTATGCCTGAGGATACAAGTTCCCACATCCTCATTGGGAGGAGCACTCCTGCCAACAAGGACATTCTTGAGGACCATCCTGGTCACATCAGCAGGCACTCATACTAGAGCACTACAGACCATTGCTCCATCAGAGCCCCCACAAGGTCCCTGTGGCCCCACACTTCCAACTGGAGCCACCTCTGTCCTGGCCCCGTAACAACCACAGCGATAACCTGTTGTGCAGCCAGGATGCACAACAAGAATGGCTGCACAGCCAAGACCATATGAAGGTTGGAAAGGGCTGAAGCAGGACCTGCTACTGGGAGAGAGCCTCAGGGTGCTATCACCAGTGAAAGCACCTTGAGTAGAGGCCTAATGGGTGCAGCACAGAGGAAGAAGATCAGCTGGGCCAGATTATTTTACTACTAAGGGCCCAGAATAACATCTTGCAGTTATTCTGGGTTGGTTAAGGTTGGCTTCAAAACTGTCGGGGTCCCTCAGAGGCCTCTCAGGATCGGTTCGTTGCTCAATGGGGTCCACCTATTGACAACCTCAATTCCGAATTGCCGTGAAGGCACAGAAGATTAAGGGGGGCAATCGGGGGAAGGAAAGGAAGGGAACAGCCGGGAGGGAGACCTGTGAAAAGAAAAGCTTTGTTAAGACACACTGTGCTGGAACACCATTACATCTCATCCCACACTTGCTTCAATTATAACTAAACAGGTCTACCTGTAAAGTAAAAGAACCAGTTCTGGCAGCTACAAGAAGAAGGACGATTGGGCAGTCATCAAGACCTTCTCTTGGCTACTTTGTTTGTTTTCTACAGTATGGCAGAAACATGTAATACTCAGATGTGGCAACTGTGGACAAACGAACACAGAGATTTAAACAGTGTATAACAATCCGCCTATACCAGAAACACTGTAAATTAATGTGTACTTTACCCACCAAAAAGGGTGTGGGTGTGTACCTCACAAGGGAGGAAGGTTTATGCTTTACCTCAGCGACCTCTCTTAATTACCCTGCTAGAAGACAAACACACACTTATAACACATGTAATTTCCTTGAAAAGGTTGAATCAGCCATGATGCAATATAACACTTTTGAACACAAAGCAACCAGTCTTGGTGCAGTTTTTACGTAGACTGGACAAATAATATACCACCAGGGGATACCAGTTAAAGCAGCTGAGTTCTCCCGCAATAATAATAAGCCAAAACGGGTGTGCTCCGATGCCACCTCGTTATTTGTTTTGAAACTGTTTATAATCCAAGGGCAACGCTAGCAGCCACTTGCGTGGGAATGCTTTGAAAAGGAAAAAGACTCTTGGCGGTGTCACTGACACCCTTACCCCACCCGGGATATCTGGCAGCCTGTTTTCCTTCGGTTGCGTCTCTCGGAATAATCTGCGGGGTCCTTCTCTCCGGCTCCGGCTTACGTAGCCGGCCGGAATTCAACGCCGCGTCACTTCCTATGCGTGCGCGTCGCTTTTCGCACTGGTGGCCGGGAATCGCAGTCTGGGTGCTCTGGTTGTCCAGAACTCCCGCATTTGACGGAGACGGACGACGGTCCTCTCAGAAGCCCTATTTTGCCTTCTGACCAGCGGAGTGTGCAGCAGTCGGGGTTTCATACGCAACAAAAACTCTGATTACAGCAGTGTCTGAATTATCTGCCACTTTCTGTTGCCAATCACCATCTGCTGCCTGCTCTGTTTTTTTCATCCCTAGCTGGCAACTCCACAGAATTCAGAATAATGGTTTTGAGGAAGCCATCTGTCGTCTCCCCTGTTCTTTACACATAGGCTCTTCAGCGGCCCTTACAAGTGCATTTTATTTCACCCGTTGTGGAACACTTCAATGGACCTACCACCAAGAGACTCGAAAAGTGATGTACTTACATGAAAGTCTGGACTATTGTTTTTATCCACCTGATGACCATACATTTCAAATCCACTCATGGGACATTACCAGGCAAAGGCCCCTATCAATTATTGGCCGATTGTAATTTTCTTATTCAACTTCATAGTTATTTTATTATCTGAGAGGATTTAAACTGTTGCCTATTTGAAAAATATATATATTGTATTCTGAGTTAAAATAATGATTGTAAGCACCACCTTTTTGTTCAACCCATACATACTTTACATTAAATGTAATACATTTGTAAATCATGTAGTCTAAACAGACCATAACCATTTCATGTCCACAAGGATGAATAATCAAACTAACCTCTTTATTTAAAATAACAGAAATTTTTATTGGCCATAAAAAATTCTTGAAAATGTTGAGGGAAATGTCAACAATGTCTACATACACTTGTCTAAATGCAGACCTTGCAGAGAAGGCACAACTTAAGGATTGATCTAATGCAAGCTTTGTAAGCAATCCACTTATTATGAAGAATATAAGCAGGTGGTACATGCCAGTGACAATTGACCCTGTAAATACATTAGGAGACAGAATGGTAGTCTTCACCAATGTGCCATCTACTTATTTCCCTCTGTGGGCTGCAGTAGGGGGTCTCTGTGCACTGCAGCCAAGGGTATGTGTGTCAAAAATGACCAGGGATGCAATATTTCCCTGGGGTTCCAGTTTAGGCCAAACAGGTATATGCTCATGGTTTTCTTTATAAGCATTCATTATGTTAAACAGGTTTATAAACCTCCATTTTGTGTTACAACTTCTGGGAGGCAGATTTTCTCTGGCATTTACACTGCACACATTTTCCTACAGTTACAACTGGCATGTATGTGACCATTGCTCTCTGTGGTCTTTAGAGAGGCCAAAGACAGGAGGTGCATGTAGTGTGAATACCTTCAGTACCCACTGATAACCACTGTGCGAAACTGGCACTGTATTCTGTCTCAACTCCAGAGCTCTCAATCACATCTCATCATAATCATACAAAGATAGTTGCTATTCAACAAGACACCTGGATGCGACTGAGGTCACACTATGCACTGTATAAGAGTTATATAGTGCATTATAAACTATACATTCACTACATTTTGCAAATGTTATTTTTTCAGGTAATGCACAATGAAATAATACAAGGAGCATATGTGCATTTCAGTCTATTTTGTTTGAAATGTGCTGGTAATGGAGTGAAAGAAGACATGCACCACCTATGCAAACCACATCAATGTAAATAAAACTTATTTTAGGTAGAAGTGAAGCCTGCATGGACCAAGAAGAGTTAGGCGATGGGTTCACTCCTGCTTAGGTTGAAATTAGACACCTATACTGTTCTGTGCAAGGTCCTGAGGAAATTCACTTTCCTGCAAACAAATGCTATCCCCCGTCAATGCTAGATTTAATGAATGGCTCGGGTTTATGCGTATTCTTGACAAGACTAGTATGCAGAGCTTTAATAGCCAGTAGCTAAGCAATGTAAATGGCCTCTTTGACTACTGTTGGGATAGTAAAATGCCGCGAAATACATGATTTAATGGACCCCGATGCCAGTGTACCTGCTGCAACAATGGTAGCTACAACCCTAGTAATAGAATCAGCTCAAGCACAGTACACAGCGACGGCCCGTGTAGGGCGTTTTACCGGGGCGGTGACGTGGCGCAGAGGAGGGGCAGGGTGGGGGGTTGCAAAATGCGGCATACGGACAATTTCAGGGAAGTTACAGACACAATTAATAAAACGAATTTTGTTGCGGGTGCTGCATCGCGCAGCATCAGCGTATGCGGCCACGCACTACAGTGCGGGATGCCAGTGAGTGACTGTCCTCCCTGGCTGTGAAACCAGTGGCAGCCCCATGCCGTCTGCTGTTCCTCCGGGTGTCTGTTACAAAGGGGGTAATGCTGCTCCGACTGGTCGTGTCCTCGCTGTCCCCAACATCCACAGCACCAGTAGTGGCAGACTGGCTCGTAAGCAGCACCTCAAGAGCAGTGGTCACCTTTACCAGCCCCCTAGAAACATCAGTGCTGCAGTGCGCCAGCCCCTCCTGCATGGCCACGGAGCACCTGCAGAGCAGAGAAGTGGCAGTTTCTAGGCGGTTCAATGCCCTTGTATGGTGCTCCATTTTCTGCCTCTCCCTTTGACGTGTTGCTCTGTCCTCATCCATTTTACTGCACAGCAGCATCGCAGACTGGGACATGTCCCGCATGCCCGCAGCCATCTCCTTCATGCCCTCAGCCATTGAGCTAATGCCCCTGTCAATGTTGCTAATTTTTTCATTGAGGCACTTCATTTGTCGCTGTACTGACTGGATTGCTTTGCCTTGTAGGCGCTGCACCTTCACCATGGTTGCCTCCAGCCCTCCGAAGACACCATGGCTCTCACCCTGTGGAGGTGGACTGCTCACACGAGCCCTGCCGCGGCATCTGGCACTTGTGTGTGCTCCCTCAGAGGTTGACAGCAACCAGCATTGCTACCATTCAGTGGCACAGTGGATGTTTCCTCCCCCCTCGAGTCTTCTGAGGAGGACTCGGACACATGCAGTCTGGCAACAGCACGCCTCATAGGTCTAACCACTGCAGGTGGTGTTGATGCTGGTGAGGCTGGCTGTGGTGGTGAGCCTGGCTGTGGTGGTGAGGCTGGCTGTGGTGGTGAGGCTGGCTGTGGTGCTGTTGTGTGCCCTGCACTCGTGGTGACCTTCTCAGTGATGTCCTTCCGGGGTGCCCTCTCTCCCTTCTCCTGAGCAGTAGTACGCGATGTCTCGCCTGTGGACAGAAATTTAACATTAGCTCAGTGTACCTGCAGCCCTGCATTGCTAACATCATAATACATTTCTGCTACACTATCTCATTGTCCTCTGCCTGATTATCGCTGATGTGTGTCTCATGCCTTGTTGTTTAGTGCGATTCCTGTCATGATAGGGGTTTCACTGACTACATCTCCCATAATGCATTGCTGGTCTGCACAAAAACCTGCACTGGAGTGGGATTCACATAGCCCAATTGGGGATTTGGGATAGGGGAAGGGGGGGGCACAATGCTGCGCATGCTTCTTACCTTGTTTGGGAGCAGCTCTGGCAGAGCTGTCTGCATCCCCAATCCCAACAACACTTTCAGGCTCTATCGTGGACTCCACAAGCTGCTCAAGTTCAGTCTGGGCAGGTGCCCTGTTCCTTCCTCCTCCTGTCTGGCTGGCCTGTTTTTTCAGATCAGCCATCTTCCTCTTGGTGATGATCCAGATGCCATACCACCGCTTCTTGAGCACATCAATGTCCCGGGGGGTCACTCCTATGGCATTTACCTGCGACTGGATTCCAAGCCAGATCCTTCTTTTTTCAGATTCTGCCACTTGCAGAGACTGTTTTTCAAAAAGCTTAGTGTGCTGCCTCACTACCTCCTCCACAAGTACCTGCAGTTCCTTCTGACTGCATTTCAGTTTCCTCTTCCTTTCCCCTCCATCTCTTTCTGTGTCCTGGCTGGCCATTGTGCAAGATTTGTTGTCAAAGTTCAGGCACTGGCTCTGTTGCTCTCCTCTGCACTCCCAGCCTCTCCAGAGGGTTCTGATTGTGTGCACCTGCCTGGGTGTGGCCACTTCCTGGTTGGGTGGGGTGGGGGTTGCACAGGATTGGCTGATTCCTCAATTGCTGTTTATTTGAAATACCGATTCGGTAAATACCGATTCGGTATTTACCGATTCAGAAACACCGGTCGGTATTGTGGAATCGGTTAAAATTTACCGATTTTTACAGATTCGGTAAAATTTACTGAATATTTAGGCACAGAGGAAATACCGATTTCTAAATACCGATTCGGTAAAATTCGGTAATTAGGAATCGGTATTTCCAGGTTACCTACATATGGCCCATAATGTGGAAACGAGAGGTTACAGAGTGAATGAATCAGAAGATGATGTTCTCTATGACATGTTTTATAAAAATCCACCACCGTATCGATCAGAACCTGAAACATTAACACCAAGTGCCCCAATGAGAGAAACATTACGAAGTATTAAGACAGAACAAATGTCGCTTGAATTAGAGAAGAGTAATTCCCTTAGAGAAGTAGAAAGGAAATCTGAAAATAAAACAAATAGTGAAAATTCAGCAGAATTGGCCAAAACCACATTAGAATTGACAGAGAAAATAAGGGAATTGACTAAAAATTTAGAAGCCGTAACAGTTCCAGTAACAATAGGTCCAGTAATGCCCATTTTCGAAAGACAAAAAGATAGCGAACATTGTTTAACAGTTCCTTATACAAGCAGTAGACAGGTTGAACAGCCACAATTGAGCCAAAATGAGAATCCATGGAGACAGACGATGAGTATGAACGAACCAAGTGTTTCAAACAATCCATTTATAAATCAGTATTCCCCTGAAAGGAGTAGAATGACAGTAGAATCAGTATTAGAACCACAAAAATTTCCCGAACAAGGTAATGTAGGGAAATCAGTTGGACCTTCTGTGGAAGAATTAAGTGAATGGTTAAACAGCTTACAGAGAGAAGGCAGAGAACCACAATCAATTGATGTAGCCAAGTTACGGATGGTATTAGAAGAATTAATAGTAGGGACTATTCCAATAGAGAAATTGAGAAATTATCAGGATGAGGAATTGCTATTCTTGTGCAAAAGTGTGATATGGAGAGCGAAAAACTTAAATGAGAGGTTAGAAGAAGTGGCAAGTGAGATGGGTATAGATATTGACAAGGTAAAAGCCTTACAGAAACCCTATTGAGTAGATTTCACCGAAAAAGATATTGAAAACATGAATACCACAGGACGAATAGGTCAAATTAAGGACATAATCATTTTATTAAGAAAATGGGGAGATGTGGATAAATTGAAAAGTAGATGTGTATCTCATTAGGGTTGAAAGGCAGTTCCTCTCATATCAGCGTTTGGATAAATAATCTCCTCCCAGGAAAATTACAGATCGATAGTGAGTGAATGTTGGTGTTATGGGCCCCACCAGCGAATGTATTGAATGTGTGAGTATATGAGATCTTCGGTCAGTGCCAGAGGGAGAGATTTTGCATTCCACGCTGGAGCATGAACACTTCACAGCAGATATTGCACTTTCGGGTTTCACAAGTGTGCACCCTACAGGGAACTCTGGCCTTCACCAACACATCTTGTGCACTCATGTTCTCCACAGAAAATATGCTCAGGCGCAGGCTTAAAGTACCCATATTTCCACAGATAGGGTACAGCTGATAACATCAAGTCTGAGTTTTATCCTTTGAAGTACACACCTCATGTATCAGGTTCTTTTGATGAAGCTCATGTACATTGAAATTACTTCATGACTGAGAAGTTTGCCACACACCGAAATAACACCACTGCAAACACCACATGTGTCAGGTCTCTTTGATGAAGCTCATGTACATTGACGTCACTCCATGACTGAGCAAAATTATGCATCAAACCAAAATAACACCATTGCACAAATAGTCAGGCAACTTGCACTGCAGATCTCTCCAACAACAACATCTGTGCAACAGTCCATATTACCCACAAGTGATTTGCTAGTGCCCCAGAGGATGACAAGATGACATGAGTTATGAAGGATTAAGGAGACAGAATCATGGGCACTAGCGTAGCATTGTTTTCAAATTTGTTGATTGTGCTAACATTTTTACAAGGCATTCTAAACTGCTGACCTAATGAACTTGCTATAATATGTGGTCATGATGTTATTTAAAAAAAAAAATAGGGGGCTAAATTCAAACACACTAACGATCTCAATAGTACATTTAAAGCAAGAAGGTGGCTCACACTACTTCTGGAGGGCAGGTCAAGGAGAAGCCTGGCTGCCGCATTCTGGACCACTTGAAGCTTTTTCAGCAGGTAGCCAGGAATGCCCAAATAGAGATCATTGGTGTAGTCCAGCCGGGATAGAATGAGGGTGCGGATGACTTTCACAGCCCTAGGCAGAAGGGGGAGAAACTTCCTTAGAGTTTTAAGAAGTCCAAAGCAAGTGCCGGCAAGCTTCTTGACCTGAGTGTAGAAGTAAAGGTTCTCCTCAAACCACAACCCAAATTCTTAACGGGCTTCCCAATTGAGGTAGGCAGGGGGGACTCTGGTGGTCAGAGAGTGTCCCTAAACTTAGATGGAAATTTTCCGAAGAGGAGAATCTCTCTTCGTTGCATTTGAGCTGCGCGGAGGCATGCCATTTAAAAATGGAGGACAAACAGTGCTTCGCAGAAGAGAATGAGTCCGTATTTTTCTCCCATGTAAGGAGAAGCTGGGGATCATCAGCATAGGCGATAATCTTTGCCCCCAGTTCTTTTGCCAAGTAATCCAATAGTGTAACTTAAACGTTAAAAAGGAGAGGGCTAAGAGAGGACCCCTGGGGGACCCCTGTGGCCACTGTCTGGGGAGCGGAAGAGGATGGCAGAAGTCAGGCCTGCTGGACCCATCCATCCAGGAAGGACCTAATCCAGCCCCAAGCAGTGCCAGAGACCCCTATCTCAGTAAGTTGCGTGAGAAGCCGTGAGTGTAGGACCGTGTCAAACGAAGCCGACAGGTCGAGTAAAATCAATGTTGCCCTACCGCTGGCGTCCAACACTGACGATTGGCTTCCGAGACCTCTACCAAGGCTGATTTGGTACTGTGGGAGGCCCTAAACCCTGATTGAGCCGGGTGCAGGAGGCCTGCGCTTTTAACAAACTCGGTGAGTTGTTTAGTCACCACCTACTCACAGACCTTAGCTAAACTGGGCAAGAGAGAGATGGAGCGGTAATTCCCTGGGCTAAGAGGGTCTTAGAAGGCTTTTTTATTAGGGGAAGAATCTTGGCCTGCTTCCAGACCTCCAGAATGCGAGCTTTCTGCAGGGACAAATTAATGATGCCGTTAACTTCAGCATTGATAGTCTTAGCATCCGCTGCCAACAGTCTGGCTGAGCAAGGTTCCAAGGGAGAGCCTGACTTTAGGTCCTTTAAGATTTTTAGAGAGTCAGAGAGGTCCACGTGACTGAAAGCCTGAAAGGAGTGAGTAGAGTAGGCCGTTGATGTCACCGACAAGACCCCTAAGGCACTCTCGCAAGAGGAAATGATGCCTGTATGGTACAGATCTTATCTCTGAAAAAACAGGAAAGATTGTCGCACCAGAAGTCTGTGGATGGAGACTTATTAGATTGGGTGGTAGGCGACGTAAAGTTCTGGACATTATTGTTAGCAGAGTCAATACGTGCTGAAGAGAAGCAGCTTTTGGCCTGGACTATGGCCTCATAGTAGTTTTTTTGTTGATGCCTCAGTTGCAGCTTAGCCGCTGGACAAAAGTCGCTGCAGTGCCACCTCCACTCAAGTACTTTACATTCATGTTTGAGCACTTTCAGTTCTGGGGTGAACCAGAGTTTAGAGGGAGACTCCCTAGAAAACATGGGAGGAAATGATGGCGCTAACGTATCCACAGCATTAGTCAACCAGTCTGTAAATCCAGCAAGGCCGCCCTCAAGATCACCCAGGAGGGCAGGCATAGAGGCAACCAAGGTCTGATTGAACGCAAGCGGATCAATTTTGCTGAATGCTGGTTTACGGTGGCTACGAGCAGGGGGGGTCAGCATTGATGATTGTCCATGAAAAAAAGGTTAAAAGGTGGTCCGCCCAGGGAACCGGACATGGATCTTGGGGAAATTGGTGCATATAGGATCCAGAATGTGTCCCGCTTGGTGGGTGGGACTGCTTATCCACTGGGAGAGTTGGGCAAGGTGAAGAATGTCCAAAACGTCAGATGATTCCCTGGCCTCTACCAGGTCAAGATGAATATTAAGGTCTCCTAAGACAATATAGTTGGAGAATCGGAGAGCCAGATGGACAACAGCATCACCAAATGACTGAAGAAAGGTCCCAGCGGGGCCAGGAGGCCTATAAATCAGGGTAAAATGGGCAGAGAAGTGGATACTGAAGTCAAGTGCTTCACAGTCCCCCCATGAAGTGACATTGCCCCTACGAAAGTCCCACCTGTTTTTATAGATAATAGCCACTCTGCCCCCCTTTCATCAGGGCAATCCGCTCTAGAGATCTTATAACCCTCAGGCGTAGCCAGGGTGACAATGGGATCAGACGTGAAATCTTGCCATGTCTCTGTAATGAACAGGAGGTCCACAGGTCTATCAACAAGGAGGTCAAAAAAGTCCACGTAGTGCTTCCTGAGGGAGCGGGCATTGATCAAGGTGGGCAAAATGGGGGAGGCCCTCATAGGCCTCTTAAGTGAGGTGGTAATAGGACCAGAGTTGAACTACCCTGCAACCAGCTTAAAGCCACATGTCCCACATGTGAGTTCTTTACATGTAAATAAATCACAAATTGATGGGTCAAGGGGAGTGGACGAAGACTCAGCAGAAAATCATTGGTATAGCGCAATCTGCCTAACGTCCAGGGGGCCCGGCAAGCAGCGTGGCTTGCCTTAGGCGCCCCATGTAGCGCGCATTTTTATGGTCCCGACAGCCATGTAAGCGCCCACTGCCCCAAGATGGTGTACAGGGGAACCAGGAAGTAAACGCCCACCCAACTGCATTAAATTCAGTCACAGTTGTGCAAGGCAAATAGAACAAATGCTCGTTTATTTTTAAAAAAGTAAAACAAATACTCGTTTTCTTTTAAGCATAAAACCAATACTCGTATTTAAACAAAAAAAAATCAGGTGGCAAAGATGTGCAAAATAGCGAAAAAATAGGAGGAACAATAGCGTGAAGCAGCAAACCCCTCAAAACCGACCCACCTTATTGTGAAGTATGCCCCATCAAGACAATGATGTTTTTTTAAGGTAGACAAAGCATGGTGGATGCCTGATGGAGCCATCATGGATGATGGGCTAGTTAATGAATTGTGTACATACCTTTGCCAGCAGCCGCAGTTCCTCATTGGTTAAACAGGTTAGTGGTGGTCGCAATTCGTCATCCACCGAGTAAGCGTCTGTCATGCTGATTTACACATTTCCTAGCCCTTGAGGTCACTTACCTCCTATCCACCATCTGCAGAAAACATCCTCAACTGTTGCTGTTATATATATTCTGCAGGCACCCATCATGTCAGAGGGTGCTGGCCTACTCATTCACACCAGAGAAATTGGAAATCCTGGAGGATGGGGCCCTGACTAATTACAGCCAGCTCTTTGGAGCAGCAGAGAAACAGCCACGTTACGTAAATTAAATAGGTTAAAATATTATATATTATTACTCGATTTTATATTTTATATGTTGTGGAACATGACTCATCTCCTGTAGTAAAAGTTCCATTTACCCTCTGGTCTTGAATTTGGATTTTGCACACAGGATGATCCCCCTCAAATGTAGTGTAATACCATGAATACTGGTTATTAGTCTTATCAAGGAAAAGATCTGAAGGGCCAGTCTGATGAGCATGCACCAATAGGGGGTCTACTGGTGCTGCAGCATTCACTGCAGAAAACAATGAAAGGTCCTTCATTGATTGACCTTCCTCATCACTTCAAACCAACTGGAAGGCCCTTCCAGCAAAAAAGGCAGGTGCAGCAGTCACTGATCCCTCGTGAAGCAGCATATTTTTGATACACAACTTGCAACAAATATTGCATTACTGCTGTTTCCAGCACTAGAGAAATACAATAACAAGTAAACATCCCAACACCCCCCCCCCCCCAAGGCGAGGCAACTCTCCATTATGCAAGGTGTGCTATAACATTATACGTCCTTTAGGCGCTGGAGGAGGATGGGAGGATGTTAAATTGTCCGTGTCTGCACAGTTCCATGATGACTCAGGGGTAGCCCCTGGAGGACAGCACATGAAACACACCCTCATAGCAGTAAGTTCCAAGGGGCAGATCAACAAGGGCTGGCGATATATAATTATCGCCGCTTTAGCACCCGTTCTTGGGCAAAAAGCGGCGATAATTATATCACATTATTTACAAGGACATGCTAGCGCGTGTTTCCGCGATTCAGCTCCCGTTTTGTTCACGCCTCGGTTTGCATCTCTAATGAGATGCGAAGTAGGCGTTCCCTGCAAAGACAAATGGGAAATAGTCGCTAACTGTCCTTCTCCATATTTACAGTACGGCCAGGACACCCATAGCGATATTAAAAACAGCGCTAACCGCTGTTGTCGCCGGTTTTGTACGTCTGCTTTTTTTATGACTACCAGATCTTTGACATGGGAAGTGGATTCGGTGGCTGAATCCACATCTCCCTATCATCAAGAATCTCCCTAACGCCGCGGGAATATCGCTGGATTTCCAGCGATATTCCTGCATAACTCCACTTTTGATGGATTATTTATCGCCCTGGAGAAACGCATTGTTGATAACACGTTATCCAGGCGATGAATTCCAGTGAAAGGCGGCGATAAATATTAAAGCGCTAAACGCGCTTTGCGATATTTATCGCCGTCAGTTGCTGATATGCCCCCAAAATCTTAAGTTACACTCTTGAGAACCTATAGCTGTTGACCAATCACAGCCATCTCATCCCACAGTGTTCTCGGTCCTTCCTGATCCCAAACCCGCTAGGTGTTGCTGATAGAGGCCCCAAACGCTCTTAGGTCGACACTGAGGTTGAAGGAGCTCATTGTATGCATCAGATTGTATGCTGCAATATAGCATATCCGAGTTCCAATCTTTAATGATCAGGGTAGCCCTTTTGCCCACACATTGCAATCCTACATTTAGCTAATAGCAACCCTATAGCAAACAGTTGCCAGCAATTGGGCTGGATGTTCATGTCGTATCCCAATAGCGTAGCCAGAGGGTTAAGTGTGAGGCTATGCCCAGTTATCTCACTAAGAGTCATAAACACTTTCTCCCAGAATAACAAGATCTTGGACCAGGAACATGCTATGTGGTAAAGCCCAGCATCTGGCTCCGTGCCTCTCTCGCACTTGGCTGTATCTTCCAACCCATACCGCGCCAGCCTATTGGGGGTATAGTAGACTCTATTGATGGTTTTAAAATGGATCAGATGGTGCCTGCCATTCAGGGATACCCTTTTAGTGACCTCACAGCAGTATATCCAGCATTTATTGTCAATTATCATGTCCAGGTCTCTTTGCCATTCCACCCTTGCTTTATTTAACTGCAAATTGCTAGGTTCTTCGGCCGTTGAGTATAGCACTGTAATGAGTTTCACTGGTGAATTAGCTTTAATAACGTGAGAGAGCACCGGGAACTCTGCAGGCTCCTGCAGGTCATCTCCCAGCTGCTGCCATCATGTATGTCTGACCCTAAGAAACTAAACTCTGTCCAGTGACGAATGTCCCTGCATGCCTGTAGCGCAGTCCTCCCAGCTACGTAAAGACCCATCATGATAGAAGTCTCCCAACGTGTTGAAGCCCATGTGCTTCATCGATCGTAGGACAGCCTGGTCCCCAAGTGTCGGGAGGTAGACGCACCAGTCAAGGTGCATGAGCGGAAAGTACATGAGTGCGCCCGACTGTGATTCCAGTAACCAGCCCCTGGTGTGCACTGTGGAGTTTAGAGAGTGTGCAACCCCATGCCGTTAAATCGGGGGTTAGAAAGGAATAGTGACGGGGGCCGCAGCATTCCTCTCAAGAAACAGGTGTGGCTAGTCATGATGTCCATCTAGCCATTGATATGCATTGGAGGCCTGAGCTGCCCTGTAATAGAGTTCTAAGTCTGGGGCCCGAGACCCCCTGCAGCGTACAGGAGGGTCAAAATATCCCACCGGACCCTAGGCTGATTCCCTGCCCATGCCAGTCTAATCATCAATCTACGTAGGGTCTCAAATACAGAGCGTTGAAGTAATATCAGGATTTTCAGGAAGAAGAAGAGAAACCGAGGTAGTACCACCATCTTCTTTGAGATGTGGCCCATTAGGGAAAGGGGTAATTTGATCCACCTACTGATGTCCTCCTCTAGTTTGGAGATGGCCCTCCCATAATTTTCTTCTATCACCACTGCAGGGCCCGTATGAATCTGGATGCTAAAATAGCAGACTGAGTCTAAAGTCCACTGCAGGAGATAGTTCATTTCAACTGTGGCCATCACTGGGGTTAGTTGGAAACACCAGCGATTTGGTCCAGTTAATTCGAAGTCCAGACAAACCCCCGAATGGAACCACCTCAGCCAGAATTGGGTTGATGTTGCGTTCTGGGTCACGTACATACAACAGAGTGTTGTGTCCATAGGCAGAGATTACAAAGTGATATCACAAGAAGCCCAGTTCCCTGTGCCCATTGTATTCCAGCGCAGGCGAGTGTTTCAGCAACTAAGGCATAGAGTAGTGGAGATAGGGGGCAACCCTGTTGGGTCCCTCTAGTAATGTCTATTGGAGCAGTAACCTCCCTGGCAAGTCTGAACTGAGCGGTAGGCTGCGCGTAAAGGGTAATTACTAATTGAAGGAAGATGTCCCCAACCCCAATTCATTGCAGGATGCCCTTCATGAAGGCCCATTCTACAGAATCCAACACGTTTTCAGAGTCTAGAAAAATCGCTGCTGCTTTAACCCTGGGGTTGAGCCTCTGAATTGTACCAAAAATAGTACGTAAGTTCAAGGTGAGACTGCGCCCTGGAACAAAATCCGCCTGTTGCCGACGTACCACCAGAGGCAGCAGTGGGCTAATCCATTAGCCAATATTTTGCAGTAAATCTTTATGTCGACATTGATTAGGGATAGAGGCCCGTACGAGAAACAAGCCTCCTGTGTCTTCCCAGGGTTCAATAACATACTTATCAATGCTTCTCTCATAGTGGGGAGGGCATGATTCCTACTTGGGCCATGCGTTTGTACAAGGTCATGAGTTATGGGACCAGCTGATCCTGGAATGTTTTACAAAATAAGACTTTGAGCCCATCCATGCCAGGGGTACTGCTTGCACACATTGATTTGATTGCTGCCTGAATCTTGCCTGGACTGAGAGGGGACATAAGGTATTCGCTATGTGTGTTCAACAACCTGGTCATATGAATATGCACCAGGAAATAGTCAATGCCTGGGGGAGTCTGGGAAGTGTATAACTGTGTGTAGTACCTATGAAATCTGCCCGCTATATCTCGACTACCACGTAGAAGCTGTCCCTGCTCGTTGAGTATTTGTGAGATAATGTTGACTTCTTGTTTAGGGTGCAACTGCATCACTCGGGTGGCTTCTGGCCGCTCTCCCTCTTCGTAAACCCTGGCCATGGCATACTAGCCCATGTGCTTAACCTCCCTGTCTGCTGTGTCATGAAAATCCTCAAGAACTGCCTTAATGTCACCGAGTAACTTAACGTCACCTGTCCTCTGGAACGCTCGCTCAAGAGCTAGGATGCCTTTTTCCAATTTGGATAATTTGTCCCTCAGTGATATTAACAATTCCGAGTGGTTGGCAATTACCAGACCACAGATGTAAACCTTGAAGTCCTCCCAGATGGTAGCAAAATTATCGACCAACCCCATGTTTTTTCCAAAATACAACTCAATGTCTGCCGAGATTTCTAGCAGAAAAACTGGATCCATAAGGGAGTATGGAGGAAATCTCCAGAGAAATTCTGGAATCTGTCTAACAGGGCACTTTAGGTCGAGTTATATTGGGGAGTGATCAGAGAGCGTGTGTGAATGTAGTGGGCTTCCTTTGAGTAGACTGGCCAGGCATTTGGACCTCAGCCAGTAGTCTATCCTCGTGTGGGTACATTTCACCCGGGGGACCGTAGCCAGAAATTGCTCAGATGAGCGTAGCTGGCGTGCAGGAACATAGGGGACCAACAAATTAGATAAAATCTCAGGGGACGAAAGTTTTCGTATTTTTAAGGTCAGACAAAGTGCCTTGAATTCGATCCTCCTAGCAACGGGTAGCCAGTGAAGGCACCGCAAAGCACCCAGCGTAGAGCAGGTTCTTGGGAGCCTGAGCAGGACTCGAGCGGCTGCATTCTGGACTCGCTGAAGGCAATTCACTTCTGCCTTATTGGCGCCTAACATCAGTGAGTTAGCATCGTCCAGTCTGGACAAAATAATCGCCTGTACTATCAACTGGCGTGTGGCTGGGTCAAAGGAACCCAATATGGGCCTCAGACCGCGTAGGAGTCCAAAGCAGGTACCAGAGATCTTTTTGGTATTCTCCTGGAACCCAAGAGTGGAGTCGATCCAGATCCCTAGGTTCTTTACCACCGGCTTAGGGGTGGGGGCACTGCCCAAGGACACCGGCCACCACTGCGTACTCCAGAGCCCCTTGTCGTTCCCCACCAACAGCACTTCTGACTTCTTGGCGTTAAGTTGAAGGCAGTTGGTGGTCATCCAGCGTGCCACTGCCTCTAGCCCATTCCGGAACTGCGTGGTGCCCCGAGAATGGTCATCAGAGAGGGCCACCACCAGCTGCCTGTCATCAGCATACGAAACCATGGTCAGGCCATGGTCCCGCGCCACTCCCGCCAGGGGTTGGACGTAGAGTTTAAACAGAACAAGGCTTAGTGCTGAGCCCTGGGGAAACCCCTGCTTGATGGAATGGGCGAGAGAGAGGAAGTGGGGGCAGAGACCTGGAAAGCTCTGTCAGACAGAAAGGAACGGAAACAGTGCCAGACCGACCACCCCCGCCTCCTCTAGGCGATACAGGAGGATCTGATGGGAGACCGTGTCAAATGCGGCGCTGAGATCTAGCAGTATCAGAGCCGCAATTTGTCCCTCATCGAGAATGGTCCGCATATGTTCACTCACCGCTAAAAGCGCGGTCTCGGTAATGTGACCGGGACAGAAACCATTCTGGGAGTGGTCTAAGGTACCGCTGTTTTTCAAAAAGCCCAAAAGGACGTTATTGGTGAGGGCCTCAGCAATTTTAGCGACCCAAGGCAAAAGAGATATAGGTCAAAAATGTTCCGGCTTAGTAGGGTCCAGTGAGCGTTGTTTCAGCAAGTGGACCACCCTTGCTTGCTTCCATGGCGAAGGCATCACCGCCGTGGTGAAAGAGGAATTGATCATCTGACATAAGGGCGTGAGAAGTATCGGTAAGCAGTCTCTCAATTGGGCAGGCCTCAGGCAATCCAGAAGGGAACCTGATTTGACCTTCGTGCTCAATGTAAGAAGCCCGTCCTGGGAGATAGGGGGTATTGCTGCCAAGGTAGCAGTGGGAGGAGAAGCTAATGGAGCCACGAGGTCCATGGGGCATATGGGGAAGGATTTATAGATGGCTTCTACCTTCTGAACAAAGAAGGTGGCCAGATCCTTGCATTGCTGCCCAGACGTGATCGTCGAAGTGGGGGGATCTTTCCTGTTTTTAAAGTTGTTGAGTTTTTTAAAAAGGCTTTTCACAGGGTTTTTGCTGGACTTAATCTCGTTAGTGAGGTAGGCCGCTCGTGCCAGATGTATGGCCTTGTGGTATCATTTAATCTCCTCCTGGTACAACTGTCAGGCAGTAAGTTAACCAATAGGAACTAAAGGCCTACCCCACAACCAGGACCCATAGCGACAAGTATTACTATCGCTCAGCTTCATTCAAACACAGTGGTGGTACCTGAATCTGAATGTGCAGGCCGATAACTGAGAGGCCTCACTTACAGTGCTGCAAGCCATTCGCTATGCACCCACCAGTCTCAAGGTCCTACCCTGACTGCGGCAGGGCCAAGATCCACAGACCTCCCTCACAGGCTGTGTGCCACAACTTGAGAGTTCGCATCATCTTCACTGCCCAACCCAGGGGTCTTTTTGGAGCCATTATTTCTTCAGCATTTGATGAACTGCATCACCTGTGAAGGGTCTGTGAAAATGTGTGTCTTGTTCTGCATTCCGTCCATCAATTGTGTGTCTTTTGCTTTCTCGCCCTAAGTGCGCCAGGTATGCTCAGACGTGAGTCCTGGTCTCATTGTGCCACTGGAATCAAGCTATCCTGGCTGAAGAGGGGTGAAACCCCGAAACCGGTACTAGGATGCTTGTTTCCGGTCCAGGGAGGACCTGGCTTGGCAGTTCGGGCTGGACTGTTCCCATGAGGCACGGGGTCAAGACTGATTTGCATATAGCCAGGTCTAAACTGGGGTGGCATGGTGAGCAAAAGAATGATGGATTTAACCCAGATCTCTTGACTGGGGGTGAATGTTTTGATTTGTTCTGTATTCCGTCCATCAATTGTCTGTCTTTTGCTTGCCTTCTACTGCAGCACAAAGTTTGGCCGAGTACAGCATGTTGTAGTCTAGTTTTAGTTTGCATAATTTCCTCTTGGCTAGTGCAAATAGCATGGGCATGAAATCAGGGTACAGAGACACCACAGCTCCCTCGTAGTGCAGCTCCTGTAGTTCTCCGAACTTCCAAACAGCACCTTTGCCGTCATTGTAATTGAGTAGCCTTGCTATTTCTGGATGCAGCGGCATGCCCGGGACTGGCTTAGGGGCCAACGAGCTGTGTCCTCTTTCAACCATGAACATTGGCGAGAAGATGTCCAACCCCAGCAGCGCGGTAAGTAGGTGCTCCACAAACATCTCCATGTTAGGAATCTTCGTGGATTCTGCAATCCCTACAATTCTAAGGTTATTTCACCCGCAGCGCACCTCCAAATCTTCAGCCCTGGCTTTCACCATTTCTGGTTGTTTTTCCATGCCTGCCTGAGATCGGGAGGTCGATCGTGCAACATCCTCCCATGCCCAACACTACCTTTTCAACATTGTCAAGCCGCTCTGCATGTTTGTCCAATCTGTCATACATCCTGTCCATGTGAAAGGACAGGGCATCAATCTTACCGTTTAGACTGTGTTGCATTTTGGCGAGAATTTGCTTAATGTCAGGGTCTGGGGAGGCATCCCCGAAATCAAAGCCACCTTCTGATGGAGTTTTGTCTTGCTTATGCTGCCTTTGTGACTTTCGCGGCTCAAACAGCAGGTTTGACTGCAACTTCCCCGACTTCCCCATTCCACTGGGTCGACGCTAATCTTCTCAGGCGTCTTTGAACAGGAGTCTTTGAACTGGTCCCTAATTCTGAGTCTCCCAGCCCAGGCAGGTAGTGCAGGTCACTATGTTCCTCAAATGTGCACTCTGTCTACTTCTGCCCTAGACCACCCAGGCCTCCCACTCCGCACTGGGCACTAGGATGTCATCTGTTTGGCTCGCTGAGAAGCATCGCCCGCAGGGGCAAACTAAGCAGTCAGAACAGCCTCCGCATTAGCACCAATTCACAGGGGGCGCGCAGCCGGTAATGTCTTCTCCAAGCGTGCCCAGAAGTCTCTTCAATGGCGGGACACCGCTAGCCCGCGCTGGGCTGCGTGTTCTCCGGATGCTCCGCTAATTTCTCCTTTTACCGGAACGAGTCCATGTCAGCAGTGCCAGAGTGCACCACCACAGCAGTCCTGGGAGTAGGAGGCCCCTCATCTTCGGACGCCCATAGAGTCCGTTCTCGCTAGTTCAGCTGGGGTATATGCTGCATCCGGCCCCAGCACTTTATCCTGGCAGAAGTCGGCACTGCAAGGCTTCCGCGGCCTCACACCGGCAAGTCAGCTTTGGTCCCACTTCCAGGATTACGGCAATGTCGGTGAGGGCATTAATGCAGGATTGTTAAGGATAGTTAGCAGGTTAAGACGGAGCCACACTAAGCCGCGGCCATCTTGGAGCCAGGCAAGCTCCGGCCCCCCCATATGTGATAGCAAAAACGTATACAAATATTTTTATGAATGCAAGGCTTGGTCTGAGACTGTACCCCTTGCAGAGAACATTTCTGTCACTAAATTACACAATATTAATGTAATATTTTGTATAATGGGTCAGAAATTCAGCTTGACAGATTGGATAGCCCTTCACAAACATGGTGGATCTCCCATAAACCATTTAACAAATGCAATATTCTATGGCATTTATAATATGGCAGACAAGAATTATGCCACATCTATGACACTCTAAATATATCAAACTCTATATGTGTTCCACAGTGTTTTTGTGTTCTAAAGAAATCTGTATACATTATCAAGGTTAGCTTGAACTTAAACCTTTTAGAGTATTACCATTTATTGAAAGAATTTAGGACATCTTAGTTGTGTGCACATTTTAATACTTTAGTTTATATTGTGTATCTAATGTGTGCATATGTTTACTTTCAGCATGCCTTCGGATCAAGAGAAGGAGAAACTGGCCACAATCAGCAGGTGGGCACTAAGAATAATAACATTGAGCAATTGACAAGGACTCAATGACACTTAAGGTGAGGGTGATAGCCAAGAAGCAACATCTCCATCAGACTCTGAGGCCCACAACTATGGTGAGCCTCTCTTGAAGGTCGCAAAAACATCTGAGACAAAATCTGTTCATTATTGTCGCCACCACAAATAGCACCAGCATCACTCTCAATCCTGTCGTTCCCTTCCGGAGACCAAGCTATCACCCAGTCCAAAAAAAGTCTGCGGTCTCCTTCAGCCCAGAAACATTTCTCCTTGCTTCCACCCCTTCTGCACTAAAGTCAGAGGAGGCACCTGCAAAAATGATTGCCCCAGTTCCAGCATCTGCCCAATTTCAACCACCAATCCCACTGTCACCTGCAGACCCAGTTCCTCCACCTTCATTCATTAACCCACCTACTCCAAGACCTCACCATGCCCAAAGTATTTTCCATACCCCAAGACCTTTCTCCCCCACAACACCCAGGCCTTGACACTAAAACATTCAAAGCCAGAACCCGTCAAAAATAGTTGCTCAGATTACTTTCTCCACAACGAGGTTAGAGAGAACCAAGCAAAGGAACCTATTTGGAATGGAAGGCAAGCACAAAGGCTGGAGCCTACTAAAAACTTTGGATCCTAGATCTCCCAACCCCAACTATGGCCCAACCTTTATTAGTTCTCATTTTTGAACATTTCTATTTCTTTTTTAATCTGTTTCTCAGAGGATGAAGATTTGGGATTACATGTTTTAAATTTTATTTGATGTGTTTTTTGTTGATGGGAAATATTATATTTATTTCATATATATTTCTAATGTTAACCATTTTTGTCGATTTCCAGGTCTTCTGAATTTCTAGGTGATGCATTGTGGGATATGCAGTTCTTCCATTTACAATGTATGTTGATAGTACTGAGAATGATGGTGTGAGGGTATAGTGTGAGTGTCATGAAAGTGGGGGTATGTATGGCTATATTTTACCTTGTTACCAGGGTTGGGGAATCTCATAAATTAAATGCCATAAATTAAGTCTGCATATACCGAGGCAGCCTTTATTAGTGCACTGTCTGATATGCTGGTGTGTATTCTGAGCACCATATTATGTGCAATATTGAAACTATAACATCGCAGTGAATGGTTTTTGGGAATGTATCATTGGGATGCGTTTTTTTTTTTCTTATGATTGTATATTATGAAATAAGTACACAACAGGATCAAGGGCAGTCTCAGATTTTTTTTCTAAATCAAATCACTTCTTTTTGGAGTTATTGTATTTCTACATATATTGTAGTAAACAGATTTCAAGCAGGTTAGTTATAATGTATTTGAATTATATGTATGGCAGCCAGTATAATTTTTTTTTAAAGGTTCAGTTCCTTACATATTTGATGTGGGGGTTGTGAAATTGTGTTACATACGTATGTTATATGAGTACGTTGTGTGAGGATGTGAACTACTAATGAGGCAGGGGAAATTGTTGTCACATATGCTTTGGTGTATATCAAGTTGATTTTAGTGACATTGGTGGTTTACATACAACATTTCAAAAAGTTTTAAAGTTGCATATACCTTCTATTTTGTTGTGCATTGTGTTTTTGTTCCACCGCCACTACCAGATACAATCCCAGGGCTTCTGATAGCAAGGACATGTGGATCGGTGGGGGTTGTGGATGGGGTTTGGCAAATTATTTTTCAGCACTCCTCTGTAGGGGTGGGGCAGGATGGACTGCCCCCAGAGCATGTGGGTGAATGGTGGGCAGTCTCTAAGTGCGCATGATGGTTTGACGGGCCATCTTGGGTCGGCCATGACGTGGCATGTTCTCGACCGGGTGCTATCACTAGCTTTGCAGGCATTTCTTTAGGCAGCAATTCAAAATAAGCCTGTATTCAGCTCTGTAGATATTTCTATATCTGTATTGTAGGAATGCTAGAATACACAGTGCAGTGAGATCTTTTCACCTTAATCCATTGCTCACAGTTATCTTCTTAGAATGGTGGCAATCCTCATAGAATGAAATATAGGGAAACATAATAAAGTTTATTAAAAACATATGATAAATAATTAAATATAAAATGTAGGTGTATAATATTCTAAAATATGTATTACTAACATATAGCTAATGAAATACAATAACAATGACATTCTCACCTACAATAACATTTTAATTTTCTTTTTTATTTTATTTCTAATGTGTATTTCATTGCTTTTTTAGTTTAATTTCATTTTATTTTCAAACTAGATTCATTGTTATATTCCAAAATCAGTGTTTAATAAATATATTCTATAACATTATGAAAATATATTTATATATTTTAATTGTATTTCTATCTAACATTAATACCTATAAGGTGTTTTATTTTAAGTCCCTATTTCTATTATCCTCTATAGGTGTGTAGGTGTGTAGGTGTGTAGGTGTGAGTGGTCATGTTTGGTGCTTTGCTAATTCCAAGGCTGAGCAAGAGTTATTTTCCTACTATTGTATCACCTTTAGGGCTGTAGTAACTATAGAATCAAAGTTTGTGAACAGCAATGTGCTTACTCTTTTGTGGGTGGGTGTTTGTGGCACCCTGTGCCTCCCCAAGCCCTTTCTTACTTTTCCCTAAACTCCGACTTGTAGTAGGCAATCCTCATTTTCCCTTCACTCACTCCATCCCTCCCACATTTATTATTAAGACCCCAATAAAGAGTTGTACAGTACTGGGACAGATTTACTGCAGAGTGAATGGTCACACAAATATACTGTTACAGTGTTATAAATCCACCCAGCACCTTGCAAGAACAAGTTAAACCCACCAGAATGGGGAATTGCCATGTGGGCCCAATTTCTCAGTCATAAAATAACACAGAATTCCTAATTCCATGGTGGTTTAAGCTATACATTTACCACATGCATTGAATCAGCAATAAAAGTATATTGTGTTCTCTGTGTAATTTAAATGATAAGGGAGGCAGTTAGGGAGTAGAGGGAAGTGGAAAAAAAGTTCTAATGAGGGAAGCATTGTATGCGTGCTCCTGTTAACAAAATGGGAATGAAACTTGGCTGCTGCTGAGTGGAAAAATCTAATAAATAGGCAGAACAAACTTATCCTGGTTAATTTAATTCTGCTTGACTCATAATGAAGCTCTAAGCAGTAAACTTACATGTTTTGACGTCTCCCCATTGAAAAGATAGGAGAGGCTGAAAATTCTACCTATTCATTTGTGAACTGAATTTTGCTGCAAATATGAAGAACTACAGCAGAACTACTTTCTATACTACAAAATATAGTTTGTGAATCAGATCCAAAAAGTTGAATTACAAACGAGGCATTTCACAATTAAGATTAAAGTTGATATACATTTAAATAGAGCACTTATCTGGAGGCTTGATTAGGAGGCCTTAAGCCATTGTATTGGAATGCAACCAGATGATCAGCTGGAAAAATTGTGGGAAGTATAACAAAAAATATGCTCTCATTTCAACAAGTGACAAGAGTCAGAAAATGGTTAGAAATAGTGCAGCTGGAAATTGTGTGCATAAAGTAAGTAAACGCATAGTAGAATCAGTGCTGAAAAAACATTGAGACATTTAAGCTCAGATTTATTAATCTTTCACAGAACACAGCATGGGAACTTGCTGAGCTGCGTTGTGTGACAGGACAAGAGCAGAAATGCATCATATCTACTAAGATATTGCACAATTCTGCTCCCTCGTTGCACTTGTGCTCTCTAGGCAGCCTAGCACAAACGCAGGCACCGTAGCATCATGCTGCAAGGGTAAATGCATTACAGTTTGGATTATTTTCGTGCAGGAAGGGACAAAAGCAATCCTGAAAGCCATTTTCCTCTTTGTATGTAAGTTGCAGGATTTTCCTGATGGTGATGGGTACTGAAGAACGGCTCACCCATAGGTTGATAGCGAGCTACCAGTAACTTGCAAGCTGCCACTAAGTAGCTGCCACATGATAGTTGTCTGTCAGCAGCCTTGGGGAAAATACAACCGCCCACCTGATAAGGCACCTATATAAAGCACAGTGACCATTTCTATTAGGGCTCTAAAGCTGGCAGTGCAGGATGATGCAGCCTAATTCTGTTCTGAAAAAGTTATATCTTTAGTTCTTTCTCTTATTTCTTTCTTGTCTCTCCTTCCTTCTTTTTCTTTTTTCATTGCTATTGTGTCTTTTGCTCCTTTCTTGATTTCTTTTCTCTGCTATTTCTTGTTTTTCCTATTTCTTTCTCCTTCTTTCTCCCTATCATTTCACACAACTTCATTCTTTCCTTATTCCTTTATTTGTTCCCTCATTCTTTGCTGTGTATTATCCGTTTCTGTCTTTCTTTCTTATTCTTGTGTTTATTCTACTCTTTCTGTATAGCTCTACTCTGTTCTTTTTTAATGTCTACCTCTACTTTTATCCCTTTCCTCTATTTTTCCCTTCTTTGTTTCTTTTCTATTTTTTTATTTTCTTCTCCTCTTTCATTCTCTTCTTTGTTATGCTTCTTTCTTTTTCCCTCTATTTTGTATTCTTTTACTTTTTTCTCTCAATAATTATATCCTTAATTTTTGCCTCCTTTATTTTCTCCCCTTTCTGCCTTTCTCCTCTCTCCATTTATTTTTCTTTCCCTCTCTCTCGATTTCACACTTTCCTCTCTACTTCCTTTCTTCGGTCTTAGCTCTGTCTTTCTCAGCTTCTTTGTCTCTCTGCTGTATTCTCTTCTTTTCTTCTCTCTCTCCTTTCTTTCAGTCGTATCTTCTTTCTCTGTCTATATATTTCCTCTTCTTTTATTCTTTCTCTATCTTTCTCTTTTTTGTGTATTGAATTATTGTAGTTCACCTTTCTTTTCCTACTTTATTTCTTCACTAATGTCCTTTTCTCCATGTCTCTCCTTTCTGTCTCCTTATTTCTCTTATTCTTCTGTGCCTTCCTTTTCATTCTTTTCTTATTCTTTTTTTCCTTCAGTTTTTTTCTTCTCTCTTCCTCTGTTGGGCTGTTTCCTGTCTATTTTTTCCTTAATTTCTCTTTCATCCAATGTCGCCTTTGTATCTTTTCTTTCTTTTTCTGTTTTATATTTGTTCCTATTTGTTTCTGCTTTCTTTTGTTCAGTTTCTTTCCCTGACTTTCCCTGATTCTTTGTTTTATATTATTCATTCTTTCTCTCTTGCCTTTTTTCTCTCATTCTGTCATTCTTGCCTTTCTCAATTTCTCTCATGTTCTCTGTCTCTCCCTATTTTTCTATATTTCTCCCTTTTATTGCCTCAAGAGCAAGGGACAAAACTGATGCACATGGACCACAACTGTTAACTTTTTGTGATGCAGATCCAGTACCATTATTGTGGTATGATCATTGTACAAAGGTGACATTGTAGCAGGACTAGGTACTTTAAAGGTGGTGTTTAAGATATTTGGCCTTTGTGTACATTTATCGAATCCCTGTTTAGGCAGTAGCTCCCAATGATTTTGAATGATCAGAAGTAACTCTCACAGTAAGAAATGTTTAGAGAGGGGACAAATGATTGCCCCCGACCACAGGCTGGCACATGTGAAGAATCAGAAGAAGGACTGCCATGCTGTCTGAATCATGAAGCAAGACTAGAATGTCCCACAAGTGACTACAATGGTCAGCTGTCTGAATTTGACTTCAAGCTACAAAGAAACATCACGATTTTCTAGGCCTTTTTAGGCTTTTAGCTGACCAGTTCAAACTGAGCCTCAACTGGTCCCCTCTGCCTGCCACTGTGGAGGTGAGTTCTGACCACAAAGGAACCACCAAGGCATGCCTTGCGGCCAGGACATGAAATGGGTATCGAACGGACTTGGAAACTTTGACATCGGAGTGAACAGTGGCCTTTGAAGGATGGTGGAGGAACATTTCCTCCCCTCTTTGGGCACAGTCTAAATTGTATTATATGACGTCCTACAGCCTGGACATTCACCTCTCCCAACTGGCATAGTACCCGCATCACTGAGCAGAGACACATGGGTGCAGATTGAACAACTTCTTTCTCGCTCTTTTTTGCTTTCTCTTGCGTGCTATTTGCCACCTTTTCAACCCTATCCTTGCTGCCACGTATGTGGCATAGGTGACAGCCTATAAAATACTGGGTCTTGACCATAGACTCCACAGCATGGCATTGATGTTGCACAATGTGTCTCTTTGCATCACCGTCAAATTGTTTCACTGGGCCCCATGGAATGCAAAGGTTGTGCTACACATCAATCAGGGCATGCTTAACTATTTCCAGTTCTAAGGGGAGGAGTTTGCCCTTCTCCCGTAAGACTTCTAAAGACACTGCCAGCTGACCCACAGCCTTAGTTCGGTGCTGGGCCCAATCCTGGTAGAATTCCTAGTTTCACCCATCCTACAATACATCCGTCTGTGGGGTGTTTAAAAAGGACTGGTCTCTAGGCTATATGGAGTCCTCATAAAATACATGCACTCAGACCTGCACTACATGACAGGCATCCCTTAGTAGGGAATATGCCCTGGAGAACCAGACAAAGCCACTTTAGAGCCATGATAGAGTCCTCTGAGAGCCTTGCCTTAAATTCCTGTACTTCATAGGTTGTACTGGACCCAGCGGATGCTCTGCCTGGCACAACTGCTTTCCCCACAGATGCTGCTGGAGATGCTTGGAAGAAGCCAGTGACATATACCATGTCCTGTGGGCCTGCCAGGAACTTCAACCTTACTTGGTAGCATTATGGTCACACATTCAATGACCCCACCCACAAATACTCTAAGCCAGTGACCAACTTGGCCCTACTCTATGACATTGCTGACGTTCTTGAGATCGATATACATACACACTGTTTTGGTGGCCACATCACTGGCAGTGGGGAAGATTTGCATACTGCATCACTGACGCCAACACATGTGTGGTACACATACAGAATGGACTGTAGAACTACATAAAGTGGCCCTACACAAAAGGTGTACGTATAGGCTTCCAGACACAATGGTGGACTCTGGCATAAGTCACTTCCTCCCAATCTTACTACTAAAAATCATCTAGTACTACCCTCCTTTGACCATGGAAGCCCATAAGCCTGTCCTATACTAACACTACTTCAGGACAAGCAAGGTGGACTGAGGAGGGATCTATGCCCTACGCACCTACTTGTATGGTGTTTAGGAATATTGTTTACAGTTCATATCAGAAACAATATTGACTGCAGTGCTCCGCTCTAACAGTAACCGTTGTGCTTGCCTAGCCGGGTGGGCTATGGATTCCAGGGACTTCTGCAACCACACTCAATGCTTCATGTTTTGTATGCCTTAATACCTGTGTATAGCTCTGTGTGAGCATTAGCCCAACAGGCCTACTATCCCTTCTCGCCTACACTCCCTTCTCTCCTCCCCTACAACCCCTCCTTTTCTCCTCCTTCCCCTAATTCTCTTGATTGTTGTGTATGACCAGAAAGCCTGCTTCGACTCAATACCAAAGACCCATACAGTACTGGAATGCGTGGATAGGAGTCTCGACAGCTTAGATGCCCTTGTGGGCCAACTCTTGCTGCTGCCTTCAAATTTAAGACTCTGCCAGCCCGTACCGCAGGATATCTCTGTTTCTATTTTGATATTGTGGATCGATGTTTGTTGATTATTGTCTAACTTTAGTGAAATGTATATAAATAAAGGTTGCAAAAATATAGAAGTGCACCATTGCTGAAGGTAGCCTTGAATATATTGGTTAAGGGCTCATTAACGATGTCTGGTTTCCCTTTAAAATACTCTTCCTGGTTCACATTATTAGTCAATAAACCCCCATTTTGTGCACAATGATACTGGTAGTAACTGACTCTGATTGTACCCTGGGCTCCTCCAACCAACTCCATGCCTGGTGCTAGGGTACACTAAAAATTGGCAATGACAGACCCTATAAGTCTCTAGTAGACAATAGAGCCAGGGGGTTCAATTTACCTATAAGTCCCTAGTATATAATAGGACATGGAGGTTTAGAGGCCCAGTAGATTTCCTGCACATGCATGTGTGTGCTACTGTGTGCATACTTTCCTTGTAAAGGCCTTACTGCCTTGCAGCCTGTCTTTAAAAGTAAATTCTCAAAACTGGTATTAATAGACTCTATCGGTTTCTAGTATATAATAGGACTGTGTGATTGAAACTACCTATAAGTTCCTTGTATATAATAGGACATGAAAGTTTAGAGGCCCATCAGATTTCCTAGATGTGTGCACTGCCGAGTGCCTGCTATCATTTTAAAGGCGCTGCAGAAACAACAGATAGATGGGATGCTGAATGAGTCATTCTCCTCTTTCAAGAGATCTGGGTTAAATCCGCTGTTCTTTTGTTCATTACTCCACCATATGCAAATAAGACTTGACCCTGTTCCTCATGGAAACAGTCCATCCGAACTGCTAAGCCGGGTCATCCCTGGACTTGAAATAAGCATCCTGATACTGCTTTCAGGGTATATCACCACTCATCAGCCAGGCTTGCTTGCATCCGGTGGCACAGTGAGCAAGGGACCCACATCTGGGCATATCCATTCCACTTAAGGTGAAATGTGCTGTAGCAAAAAATGATGGATGGAATGCTGAAGTAATCAAATACTCTCCCCCAGTCAAGAGATCTGGGTGAAATCCATCATTCTTTTGCTCACTACAATTATCCAGTTTGGACCCAGCCATATGCAAATCAGTCTTGGCACTGCTCCTCATGGGAGCAGTGCAGCCCATACTGCCAGGCCAGCTCCCCTCTGCTTGTTGTGCAACAAGATTCAAGCTAGCCCGGCTGATGAGGGGTAATATAATATACCCCAAAACCGAACCCAGGATGCTTGTTCCCGGTCCAGGGAGGACCCGGCTTGGCAGTTCGGGCTGGGGTAAATGTATGAATTATTCAGCATTCCGTCCATGAATTGTTTGCGAGTCATTTTAAATGCAGCATGGCTTGCACAATGGCTTTAATTGTAAATTTTGTGCAAACTCGACTTTGGTGGTATGGGCACTTCACTTTAAAAGTGATAATCTACCTTATTTCTACACCCCTCATGTCTCCCCTAGGTGTCCAAGGTGGGGTGGCATGTAACTATAAGCAGGGACCTTACAAAAGATGTTTTATATGCGCTGGTGAGGAAAACCGGCCCGTTTCATTTTTCCGTATTGTAGATACTTAGCTCCACAGGCTAACATTGCAATATTTTATTTATATATAACTATTGCTAGGAAAGGAGTAAATATCATTTATCGGAACTAATACAGAAGAGAAGTTATAGACCTTTCTCTTCTGTAAGACAAAATACAGCCTTCACGCGGTCTCAACCTAATCCGGCTTAGCCAGGCTGCTTTGATTAGGTGATAAGTGGTCTGGTTGAATAAGAGGTTATCTGAAGGAGAGAGCTCTGAAACTAAGGAAGATGGGTCCCGCCAGGGGGCTGGGTAAATCAAACTGAGCTCATAGAGAAAGCAGATCAGAAAGGAATGCCAGGCATACCTATCCCCAAATCCTGTGCCCCAGCCAGGTGGAATGTTTAGGAGGGAGGAGGGTTAGGGGGAAGGAGACCTAATGGAAATGAGACACACTATGGGTTCATTAGTTAGCTCTTACTCCTCTGGAGAGAAATCATCCATGTTTGATTTTCGAAGTGCAGTGCTTTGTGAGACAAGAAAATATCACACTTTGGAGAAAGTAGTCATAGCTTTTGATGGCACCCAGCATCTCATTGGACAGAGGTGCCCTCCCGCCTGTCGCCGTAGAACACTCAATAAATATGTGATAGATGCATAGTATCTCAGATCTGCTGCCTGAAAGTACAAAGAAACGAAGGATTGCCTAACTGGAATCCAGATTTTAACTCAAAGGCTTGCACTCTGAACAACTGTGCCTGCTACACAATCTGGTACTACAGCCCTGTGGACTGCTCCTTGCTTCAAGAAGGTTTGAGGAGTGGACTCCTTGCAAGCTGCAGGTTAACAGAGCATCCTCCCCACCAACAGTCCTCATCCCTGAGTGCATTCAGTGGAATTTTAAGGATTTGGTCAGAGGCATTTTGAGGATTTTAATAAAGACATCCCAAGGACCATCTAGGAGATTCTATTCCTTTGGATTGGTGATTGGACACTTTGAACCTGCAAAGGAGACTGTCAAGAAGCACCACCTTAACTTTCGAGAACTTTGGAGAAACTTTTGTGAAAAAGCTCCATGAGCTGACCGACCTGACCTCGAGACTACCTTCAGCTGCGACCCGGACAGTATATCAGGTTGATCTCATGGAAAGATTTGAAGCTCCAGACTCCCAGGATTTGACCAGGGCCTCACCAAAAGTCATGCCGTGAACCCTCTTCGAATCCTGACTGCTGTGGAGGGTCGAGGGACGTCTGAAGAAAAAGCTCCAGAAACGTTTCTAAGTGGGAAGGTAACAATGAGACCAGTGCCTACCACTTAGGCTGTCTACCCAGGGCTCCATCGTGGTTGGCCTCCAACTTAGTTTTTTCCCGGTCAAGGGCAAACAGATGCCCCAGAGTGGTGCTTTAGGTTTTATAGCACTATAAAGTGGTTAATCTTTATAAATTCATATCACTGGTTCTCCACATTGGATTTTGGTTATTTTGGTGTCTATTTGTTCATACAAATATTTCCTATTATTATAAATTGGTGTGGGATTTTTATTGGGTGTTGTGTCTTACTAATATGATGTATTGGTGTTTTTAAATGCTTTACACTCCTGTCTCCTAAGTTAGGCCTGATTGCCCGTTGTCATCTACCAAGTGTTGAACAAAGGGCTAATTTACTGAGACCTTTACTGTACACTATATTGTGTTAGTGGCCTACTTACCACTCTCAATAATCCACTTTCCAACACTTATGTTCTGCTACTTGAGTTTTCTTACCTCTGATGGATGAAATACTTTAATATTGCCACTTGTAATACAATCAGTGAGATGCACGGAACACAAAGTGTCACACAATTCACTAGGCTATCTTAACTGGTTTGACTGACAGCCTTGATGTAGCATGCACCTTTTTAGAAATTCATGTCTAATACAGTTCACAGCACCATCATTTTCAGAGCTATGATTACAATCTGTAAATGATTATGTGTCTGAGTTTTAGTGTATGTACGTGTATGGATGTGTGTGTGCGTGAGTGCTGAAGAGGTATAGATGAATGCAAGGCTATTTGGAACAGAGGTCAGAGATACACATTTGTGAGTGCTTCAATTCAGGGTCACATAGCTTTGCTGATTGGTTGCTGAAAGGTAGCACCCACATATATGCAGTAGCCTAAGATAGGACTCACCCTATCAGATGATGTCAAGATTGCTAATATAATATATTTCTGTTGAACAGTGTGATAAAGTGCACTTCTTAGTGTGCAGGCAGATCTTTTGACAGGAGGGAAGCCCCATGATTAAATATTAAGTCAGTCACCCCTGAGTTGTCCTTTTAGCCCACAAGGTAGGGTGTTTTGTATATAAAAGTGAAACCTGTAAATGTGTAATGCTTGCATGTTCCTACAGTGAATAGTCTATTTGATTTGGAAAAATCTACAGAGAAAAAATATACCAGAAAAATAACATGCAGAAAGGGATACCTTCCTTGCCTGATGCCCCTGCAGACTAGGTAGCCTTGACCTGCTTGTAGATAGCCTTCCAGTACTGGATTAATGAGAGCTGAAATGGCTAAGGATTATTCAAAGAACTTAAATAACCTAAAATAATGAATGATAGGGGACGCTTGGAGAAGAAAGTCTTTTATCTAAAAACACACTTTAGCCCTCTCACTTTAGTTTCAGAAGGGGAGGGAGGTGGCCCTAGACTCGGATTAGAGTGGTTGAGTGGAAGCTAACTGCTCAATACCTTAAACACATCCCTAGGTATGCTGCAACCTACCTCTATGGGTAAAACGATGTTGTCATGTTAGATTTTATTGGAAATGGTGGACTCTGGGAGATTTTGCAGTGAGGAAAGAAGGATTTGGTGCAACATTGGGTAAGATTGACCTTGGGAACCTTTTGCTCATTGGTCAAGGATTGTCCAGAAGTCATCCACACCAACTGACTAGTAAATTAAACAAAAGTAGCACTTCAGCACCTTCTTCTGAGAACAATATCTGGATCTGTGGCGGACCTGCTGCCTGTAACCTGTAAGGAGACCTGAAGGGCTGAACCTGGTCCCACTTGTATCCAGGACTAAAAAGTGGACTCGGAGGTCAGATGGCCGATCTCCTGTGTGACTGAAGGGACATCCCAAGCTGTAACCTTGCTGGTGGTCTCTGCAGGAGTTTGTCCTGCCAACCTAAGCACTGTTCCCTTTAGAAGTGGAAGAAAGGAACTGCCCTAGGAACTCTGAAAATGTAGGATTTAGAACATTTTGGACTTCTGAGACATCAGGAGCTTTCAGAGATACCTCCCATCAGAAGGACATTGGATATAACTTCAGGCCTTGCCAGCTAGAAGATTTGCAGCTACAAAATTAGAATAATTCTGAAGGAAGGAATCTTCTCCAGGCAAAGGTGTGACATATCTGTCAGATGAGAGGACTTTGGCAGCCACGAAAGTTTAATTTTGGCACGCTGAACTTTTTCAGCCAAACAGACCGGCTTTAGTGGGACCTCATTTATCCATTTTCTGGGTTCAAGGGGACTTTATAGGAAACCTCCTTCAACCTTGCCCTCATAGAGCATTTTGACATTAAAAAAAACGGACTAAATCAGAAGGTAGAAACTTTGACCTGTTTGGTGTATCCGACCCCTGCTACATCATAGTAAGCCTGAATTGCACCTATGACCCAGTCAAATGTGAACAGGGATTTCTGGCTGTTGTTTTTTTTTGTGGAGCTTTTAGCCTTTCAACATTCCAAATTCATAACTCTAGTACACCTTTTTGGATTTTGGTGTGATCATTCTCATTAAATGTTTCCTAATTCCTTTAAAAAAAGAGCAATTTGTTGAAAATGTGGACATAAGTCCTATTCTCTACCTCTGCGTGGGTAAACTTTGACAGGGACACGCAAAGAGCAAGAAATGCCAGTCAGGGTACTCCATGAGCCGTAATAGTGAGGTACACAGCTTCCCCAGCAGTCCCTATCTGTCGGATTGATCTTGTTTGGCCACTTGTCTCAAAGTGCCAGAGTCACTGAAGCGATTTTATTCATGATGGTGCTATTTGCACTACAGAAAATCAGCCATCAATTGGCAATAGAAGCACCTCATGCCAGCCCCCTGCTTGGATTTGCAAACAAAGAGATTGATGTTTGAGATTATGGGTGCCACATCTCCCCTCTACACTGTGGCTCCTAGGAGTCTGGAATACCATGGATGCAGTGAAAGGGGAGGACATGCGAGACTATGATTTGGAACTCAAAGTTAGCAAGGATTATAAATGTTTTAGACAGTGAAGACATATGTCAGTCAATGTAGCAAACTACTAGACCATTAAGTGCCTCAACAGCAAACGTGTTAATTAATTGCATATTCTGATATAGTTGTGTCACCTCGCATGTTAACTAATAATTTGTAAAAACTCCAATTTGTTGGAATTAAATATTTGTTTATGTAATGAATGTTTATATAATGTCATTATTTGTTTAATACTTTAACTTAAAAAAATATATTTTTCCTTTCCTTCAGATTGAAGTTGTTGTCCATTGTCATGAATTCAGTAAATGGAAGCAGTGTGACAGAGTTCATCCTGTTAGGACTCTCAGATGATCCAGGCCTGCAAGTGATTCTCTTCATTATGTTCCTGTTACTCTATATCTTCACCTTTTTGGGAAATTTCATCATCGTGGTCACTGTTTTGTGCAACTCTCATCTACAAACACCCATGTACTTCTTTCTTGCTCAGCTCTCCTTCTTGGATATTTCTTTCTCTAATGTTTTCTCACCCAAGATTGTGGCTGATCTCCTTAGTAAGAAGAGAACAATCTCTTTATATGGCTGCTTTACTCAAGTGTACTTCTTTTCTTCCTGTGCTGGTACCGAGTTCTTACTCTTGGCGGTGATGGCCTATGACCGGTATGTGGCAATATGTAGCCCTCTGCTATATACAGTCATCATGATCAAAAGTCTCTGTGTGCTTGGCTTCTGCATCATATATAGGTGGCTTTCTGCACTCTCTAATTCATGTAGGATGTTTATTTCGTTTATCTTTTTGTGGTCCTGATGTCATAAACCACTTTGGTTGCGATTACCCTGTGCTCCTGAAGCTGTCCTGCACTGACATCTTAATAAATGACTTGGTACGCTTTGGATTATCTGCTTTAGTAGTTGCAAGCTCCCTCCTTGTTATCATTTTGTCCTACACTCTCATTGTTGCTACAATCCTCAATATCCGCACCACTGCAGGAAGGCACCGGGCTGCCTCCACCTGCATCTCACACTTCACCTCAGTCTTTCTCTTCTTTGGCAGCTGTTTCTTCATGGAGATGCTCCCCAATTCAAGCTCTTCAGAACAGCAGTATAAAGGAATAGCTCTGATCCCTACTCTCATAATTCCTGCCCTGAACCCTCTCATTTACAGTCTGAGGAACAATGAAGTGAAAGAGGCTTTCAGAAAGATATTGCACCAGATAACTCATTGTCATGAGTGCTACCATGGCCTTTCAAAATAGTATAAAGAATCCAACTGGAGAGCTGAAAATGTGGGACTTTGCTTCTGGAAATTTTGAAAAGTTACTAGTGAATCTTTGACTATTTCATACAATTCACAAACTCAGACCAAGTAATTCTCGTCCCGGAGTCACCAGCCTATCTGTCTACTGGTCCAGGGCAGTAGCCATCATCACAACCCAGCGTCTGTA
Organism: Triturus cristatus; assembly: GCF_964204655.1. Classification (NCBI taxonomy): domain Eukaryota; kingdom Metazoa; phylum Chordata; class Amphibia; order Caudata; family Salamandridae; genus Triturus; species Triturus cristatus. Next base: position 166,614,666 of record NC_140585.1, read on the forward strand.
CAACTCCTGCAGCAGTTTAGGGAGCAGACAATGCTTCCCTTGAACAGGCACAAACCCACTCTGAACTCACAGAAAAACAGGAACTCCCACCACTGCCAGTCGCTTTCCAGATATTGTCCATCTGCACACAGCAGGTAAACAATGTCAGCAGCTTTCTCCTTAGAATGGGGTAAAATGCAAATGTAAGAACATAGGGGCATATTATCAAGGACGGCGTTAAAAATGATGGCCGGTTTAGCGGCAGAAAACTGCTGCTAAAGCGGCGATAATGGGCTTGATAATGTGCCCCTGTGAATTCCAATAGAAGTCCATGTTCTGGTGTGAACATGAGCTTCTATTGGAATTCTCCAGGATATATTATCAAGCCCATTATCGCCGTTGTAGCTGCAGTTTTCTGCCGCTGAACCGGCGATAATTTTAACACCGTCCTTGATAATATGCCCCACAGTTTTTCAGGGTCGATCCACTTAATTCCAGTTCAGGGAAGAACACTTGTGATTGACAGAATTTGGATTGGGGATGTCTGTCAGAACCTGATATCGCCACACCAAATTCTGGCAATCTCATAAAACGAGCCTTAATTTTTGCCTGTTCATTCATCAGCTGTTTGTGTTAGTTACTTTATTAGTATTTATATTAAACTCATAGCTGTCCTAAACATGCCTCTTTTCTTGCTGTGGTTCAATGGGGATGTTATAAACCACACCATGTAAATACTGTTACCAGGAGTGTAATGACCTCTTTTTCCCTGTTTTGTCTGGGGTAATAAGGCATAACCAGCAGAATAATGGTTTACTCTACCAAATTGTGCTAGTTTGCCTTTTTCTGCCCATTATCTCCATGTATATTTCAGCAGGTGTGATCTGTCAAAGTTTGGCACAGTACAATTTTTTTGGGGCAGTGTGTACATCAGAACTCACAAAACATTAGAATTGGGGCATTGGGATCATAGTGTGGCAGCATGGTCCTTAAAAGAGAGAGAGAGAGTGTGTGTGCATGGATGTGTGTGTGTGTGTGTGTGATAAATGTTATGGAGTTCTATCGGTACATGGGAAATGGAATGTGGAAACAGAATACTGGGTGATTTCAGTTGGTGCTGGCTCTTGCTCCATAGTCAACTCTTCCTTTTTGGTCCTTAGATCACTTCTGACTTATGGAATAAGTCCTTGGAAGACTTACAGAGGTGCCCTCTTCTTCTTTGACATGCACACACTGGTCATGAGCAGGTGGCATGAGGGGAGTGCCGTCTTTGGAAGCTGCTTATGCACTGTTTTAATGTATGTATGCACACTGTGTCCTGGGGAAAGTTTAAAAGTATGATGGAGAAGTCTTTGAGCCAGTTTGGACCACTTGTTGTGGCAGTGTGTAGAGGCCATTTGTGGGTAAGGCCTTGGATCTGTTGGATCATTACAACATCTGGGCATTTGTATGTTTATTCCTGCTTTTATTGCCTGTCGAAAACCCAGGACATCATTACATGTTGCCACGTTATGTAAAGGCACTGAAGGCCATTTTGGGAATTCAGGCAATTCATCTCAACTTTTCACAAAGGAGCCTTGTCTGACCTACAGCTGACATGCACACCTGCACTATTACTTACTTTATTTTTTTCAACTTTATTTTTCCCATTTCGATAATACAATACATTGCACATGTGCTACTCACTGCATACATCACCATACATATGCCTTCTGGAGAGCACTACAAAGAACAGCAAAATACGTATACTTTAATCCTTAAACATTGACCATCCGGTGTATCACTGACAGCCAGGCACCTTTTTATGTAAACCTGCAAACTTTGGAACTCCCCCTCCTGCACCCACCGAAAGTCGAGAAAATACACCACCCTCCAATAAAATATGATGTAAGTAACAGTAAATATATTCAACTTCTTCACCCTCCATGGTGCACCCTAACCATCTCAGTAGGGACAATGCCATCTAACTGTTGCGAAGGTGGTGTTCAATTTGTCCAAACAGGCCTCGAAAGGCCCACATATATCTTTTGGGCGAGATGCTAGTGGCTGGGTGTCTGCATACAGGTCACTGTTCGTGTTACAATAGGCCAAACTCTGGAGCCATGCTTTTAATGTAGGCAAAGCTTTACAGCCCCATGTAATAGCTATCTCTCTCTTTGCAAGCAAGAAAGCCATGGCGGTGTAATAACGAACACTTTGCGCCTCATTTATGAAAAGTGACGCATCACTGCGTGAAAACAGTGATGCGCCACTTTTCACTGCGCCCTCCCTGCGACTCCAGTGATGCGTCATATTTACAGTATGACGCATCATGTCGCAAGGAGTCACAGATACGTCAGTATTTCTGACGTATCTGTAGGCGCAAAAGTGACGCATCGCTGGAGTGTGTCACAAAAGTGACGCAACTCCAGCAATGTGTCCTTTCACATGGGGCAAGCCCCATGTGAAAGGGCCTGCGTCAGTCTTATGCCTGCTGTGAGGCAGGCGCAAGAAATTGACGCATTTGCACACTAGAAGTGGCGCAGTGAAATCTCGTAGATTTCACTGCGTCACTTCTACGACCCTTTTTTGCGTCAAAACGCCCCCCTTGCATACATTATACCTGGCGCAGGTATAATGTGGCGCAGGGGTTTACAAAGTGACGCATCTACCTAGATGCGTCACTTTGTAAATATGGCGCAACATGGCGCATGTTTTATGCCACTGGTGCGTCACAAAAAGTGACGCACCGGCGGCGCAAAAGTGACGCAGGGGCTCATAAATGAGCCCTTTTGTTGGGAAGTCTAACACACATCCCAGGAGAGCAGAGCCAGGGGTAGGTGCTACCTCCATCTCTATCCTTTTAGTAAGTTCTTTGCAAACGGAACGCCGATAGGCCCCAATGGAAACACAGTTCCAGACAAGATGTGCAAAATCAGCAGGAGTGTGGTCTATCCGGGTCAATGCTGTGTATTCTTTCTGGAGACATGTAAACTCTCAATAGGGATTTAGAATGCAGTAACCTGTGCCGACTGTGTGAGGATATTTTTTCGATTTCAGCACAACAAAATTCCCACATCCGTCTCCCAAGCCTCCCGAATCTTAGCATCTTTTTTGGGGACAATAGCCATACACGCTCGGTACATTCTAGAGACTAACCATTCACCGCCAGGTGCGGTGATCACAGTGGTCAATGGGAGGAAGCCAGCTGGCTCAAGGGGGAACTAAGCAATGGTAGCTTTGAGCGCCGGTTCAAAATAAAGTGGTCCATGAACGTGGCCTTGCTGAATCTATCCTCCTCCGACCCTGAGAAAACATGGCCACCAGTAAAAAGGTCCCCAATCTTACTTATCGAGAAATTAGTAACCGTGCGTTGCATGACCTTTTCCTGCATGAGGATCCATGGGTTATTTAGTATTGGAATATCCGGCGAGTAAAATGGAGTCGCAACAGTAAGCTTCCACCCTGCCCAGCTGCTGGTTTATACAGTATGAATGTCACAGGAGTCTCTGGGGAACCCCTTAGGCAATATTGTGAGTAGAGTCTCAGGTAAAACTAGATCTGCCTCGGGCCTAGTATAAGGAATTCGAGCATCTGGATGATGCCAAGCATGTGCAAAAGCTGCACTGTGCTACTAAATAATACATTTGTAGGTTAGGCACCCCAAATCCCCCTCCCTCATAAGACAGCGTCATGGCGTCCCAACTGACCCTGGGCTTCTTACTGCCCCATGTTAGTCAGATCAAGTGAGAGCGGAGTGTAAAGAAGAAACTATTGAGAAGTGTAATATTGTTAAAAAGATACAAAAATCTAATTTTAATCAATGCCACTCGACCGCCAAGGGAGAGGAAGAGGCGCAGCCATCTATCAACTTGTAACTCAAGGTTATGTGTTGCGGGATCATAGTTCAATCCGACAATATGATCAGTGTCCATGTGAATATGGATGCCTAAATATCGTGTCAAGTCAACAGCACCAATCCAGCGGGAACTTGCAATCCCATTTTTTGGTGCATGTAGTGATTGGAAATATGACAAATTTGCTTCAATTGATCCCCAGACCGGAATACCCTCCAAAGCAGATAATTTCCCTGATAAGAGGTTACAGATTTTCTTCAGGAGAGCGCACATAGAAGATAATATCATCTGCGTACAAAGTAGAGGGTCTATTCTAAACTGAAGTCCTCTATGTAAATGGCACTCTTTAAAGGGTCTAACCAGGGGGTCCATTGCTAATGTGAACAGCAACGGGGTGAGCTGACACCTTTGCATGGTGCCCCGAAAAAGGCAAAAGGCCCGCGATATTGTACCACTCAGCCTGAGTTGGGCTGTGGGTCCCCGAAATAATAATCCGGTGAGGGTGATAAATCCCTTTGCCGAAAAGAACGGCCACTGAAGTGAATCGAATGCTTTTTCCGTGTCGAGTAATATTGCCGCTGCCGGCACCCCCGGTGATATTCTGTCTAAGACTGCGAGTAGAGTCCTCAAGTTGAGGGCTGTCGATCTATGAGGGATAAAGCCCGATTGGGCAGGGTAGATTATCCGGTCCAACACCAGGCCCAAACACATTGCTATCATTTTCGCAAGGATTTTATAATCAAGGTTCTGTAGTGAAAGGGGTCTATACGAACCACAAGAGATCGGGTCTTTTCCAGGTTTAGTGAATAGTATGATTACTGCTTCCCGCAATGTAGGGGGTAACTCACCACACTCCAAGGCCTCGTCATAGACCTCCAACCAGCGTGGGCCTAACAAATCTTTATATGCCTTAAATAAATCCCCCATAAAGCTGTCTAGTCCAGGTGCCATGGAGATATTCATGGCGTCTAATGCACTGGAAATCTCCTCCGCCGAAAAAGGTTCAGCGAGGAACTCTTGCATGAATTTTTTGAGCCTGAACAAGTCATTCGCTGACAAATATCCTTCTTGGTCGGAGCTGTTACAATCCCCACGAAATGTGTACAGATTGGTGTAGTATGACAGAAATTCGTCACGGATGACCAAGGTGCTCGTGAGAACTTGGCCTGTCAAAGAGCGAATCTAATTAATGTATGCCCGACCTGATGGGTGCCTCAAGAAACAGGCCAACATCCGCCCCAGCCTGTCACCCTCTCCTTAGATGCAGGCGACACCATATTTGGTTGAAAAGAGAGTTTCCTAGTCTGCAGCCTCCCTGAATTCAGTCATTAAGGCCAATCGTGTGTTATACATGGTTGTATAGGGTCGCACCAGCTGTTCGCTGTCTAATGCATCCAACCTCTGTTCAACGCTGGTATCATGGCTCTAAGATCTTTCAGAGTCCCCGCATGATTAGATAAATACAGATGCCACACATGTAGGCCTTGAAGGCCTCCCATAGTGTAGCTCAACTGGTAATGAACCCTGTGTATTTCAAAGTAATCTACAATAGCCTCTTTAAGCTCAGTATGAAAGAGATTATCCAGCAAGGCGCATCTAGGGACTCTCCACTGCCTCTCGTCACCCTCAGGCTTAGGAATGCAGAGGTCCAAGACCACCGGAGAGTGATCTGAATGCGTTCTGGGAAGGAGTTTAATCGCTTTAAACCAGGTAACTAAATTAGGGGTGACCAGCCAGTAGTCTAGTCTGGTCCAGGTGTCATAGTGGGCTGCATAATGAGAGTAGGCGGGCCTGTTCGGGTGTCAGTGTCGCCAAACATCAATCAGCATGTGGCTTAGTGTCAGGGGATCTCAAGGAGCAATCTAGTGATGGATCCATTAACAAGTTAAAATCTCGCCCATACAAATAAACTTGGCGTCTAATTACAAAATGCGAAAGTTTACATCATGAAAATACTCTGGGTAATCGGTCTTAGGAGCTTATACATTTACCAACGCAATGCGATGACCCATTAGCAGCCCCGTCACCATTGTATAGCGCCCTTCTTTATCATTATGTACTGTGTGCAACTGAAATGGTATACGTTTATTTATTAAAATTGCGGTGCCTCTTCCGTATGTGCTGTACCCTGAGAAATACCTAGGCGTAATATTATCAGCCTTGGGGAGGTGGGTTTCTAGCAGAAACGCAATGTCGATTCCGTGCCGCTGCAAACAGTGTAAGACACCCCTCCCTTTCTTTGCATTGTTCAGCCCTCTGACATTCCAGGTGACAAGCGAGAGGTTGGAGAAAGTGGACAAGTTATCCAAAACGGGCATTTGTACTATAAAACAGTGAATATTGATGTGTAATGTCATTGTTATTGCACGTTGCAAGGTGAGTTAACCATATCAACAATGTGTGGAACCATCTACTGAGCAAAACCCCTCCCCACTCCCCCACCCATCCCTGCTCAACCCTATGCAGGGAACAACCTCAATGAGTATACAATTACATGCCCCATGCAAAACAGTCAACGTTGAATATACTTGAAAAACGAAACACACCATAAACCTCTTACACTCTTAACGTGCTAAACACACAGCGGGTGGCAACGCCACTCCGGATACCCCATTTTTATGCATATCGAACTAGCCCAACGTGCGCCCAGAGGCATAAATGAAAAAGCCATAATTATATGACAGTTTCAACTGAGACAAAGGCCAATGCATGTTTATCACTAAGATGAAAAAAGTTCCGCAGTGGCAGCGGAGCCACTGTGCGAAAGAGAGGTTCTAGCTGCATCTTTGCTTTTCTGGCTACCGCTACCCTTGTAGCCTCTGCAGAATTCCTGAACTGCCGATGGGGATTCAAAGATCCGGGATCTGCCCTTGATGTCTACACAAAGTCGTGCTGGGTATGACATCCCATATCTTAGTCCCAGATTACATGATGTGACCTTAACACCATCATACTTGCGCCTTGCCTCTTGTACCATTGTTGTAAAGTCAGGGTACAAGGACAGCTTTGATCCTTGCCAATTAATAGTCCCCTTCTCTCTTGCAAGGCGTAATGCAGTGTCCCTGTCACGAAAATTTAGGAGGTGCGCAATGATAGGCCTGGGTGAACAACCAGGATTAGGACAAGTACCTAATGAATGATGAGCGCACCCGACAATGAAACCGAAGGTGAAGGCGTCCCTGCCAAATATGTCGGCCAGCAGAGATTCCACAAATTGGTCAATGCGACCGAAGTTGGAAGATTCGGGCACACCCAGTATGCGGAGGTTATTGCGCGCCTCCAAATCCTCATTCTTTATTGCCACTTATTTCAGGAGTTTTTCAACTCGATCCAAACGTCGGACCGATTGAGCAAATCCCTCCTCCAAGTCCGACACCCTCCCTTCAACTGCGTCTAGACGCCTGTCATGCATGTCCAGTTTAGCACCCAGGCAGTTCAATCGCTTGTCTAAGGTGTCAAAATGGCTGTCTAGGGCCTTGAAACCCGTTCTCAATTCCTGTAGGAGAGAACTCGAGTCTGCTGGCAAAGCCACTACAGGACCTGCGTCGGAGGGACCCTCGGCCATATCTGCGTCTGTTTCAGGGCCTCTCTCAGTATCTTTGCAGAACGGTAGGAGTTGCTGTTTGGGGTCGTTACGACCCATGCCTTCTAGCCCACATCAACTGGAAAGCTACTATTGTGTTGTAAATTGGGATGTTACCAATGTGGGGACTGTGAAGGCAGAAACAGAGGAAATCTGTGTCATCAGTCTCCGGGCACCATGCATATAATCACCCAGGCACGTCTCCAGACCAGCCCAAGCAATACCCCAAACAGCAAACCATGTCTCTATTTACTCGCACTGTGCTTTTCTATATGGCCTGGTATTCAGCACTAGTAAGCATGATGATCCACGTGCCGCTGTATCCTAGTTGAAGGTAGAGGGACCCAAGTCCACCATGCACCCCATGCATTCAGAGTAGGGCAGTACAGATGTGAGGCCTGGGTTGCGGGCACAGCTCTCTCCGCGTGCATGCTCCACAGGATCGGTCCTGCTATCCACCACGGCGCTATGGCGAAGGTCCTCAGTGGGTGAGTGACCCCCACCTGTGGCCCGCTCGACCGGCCGACTGGCCGTGTCCCAGGCTCACCCACGGCCCCTGTCGCCACGGGGCCTCCGGGACTCAGAAGCGGCCAAGTCTCTGAGGTAGCAGCAGAGTGCCCCCTAGTAATGGGTGCTGCAGCTATTGGCGGGGGGATCGGGATGACATCCCTCTCACCTGGCCAGTTGCTTGCACAGGGGAGCGCGTCTCTGCGGCTGCTGTGAGGGGCGGAGAACGCCGCTCGGTGGTCGTGACTTGCTCGGTTGTTGTTGGGTCTCTATTCACGGCCTAGCTTTTGCTCCGCATCAGGCTCCGCCCAGTCAGTCTTCGCGGTTGAAAACTGGACGGTGGTTGCGTTTCTGCTGGTACATCTTTGGGACTCCGGAACACTGATCTTTTGTTCCGTGCAGCGGTCGCTTCTGGAGCCACACTCAGGGAGCCATTGGGTCGGATCTCAGCAGTTTATAGGGGTGATGCGGCAGAGCTTTAGTGCCGCGCAGCCATGTTGGTCGGCAGCCTGGCCATGCCCACGCACTATTACTTAATTGTGGAAATGGTGACAGGCAGACCTTTTTCCTCACCTGGCACATGTAAAATATCAGTGCTACCCGAAGACATCAATGATAGGCACAACATTGTGCATTCCAGCCAGTTGTTGTTTTAATGACAGGCAAACTTTCAACGCTTTCTGTACTGTACAGTTCATTGTATTATTTGTGTTTGGCTCACCTGTTTTTACTACTTTAGTATGTATTTTATCTGTTGTTTCATCTGTGGCAAGCACATGTCTTTCCATTCAATTTCCATTCCTTGTTCTTAAAATATTGCATCAGGAATTTGTAGTTATTTAGGCTATATACTTTGGATTTTGTGACCGAGAGGACCAATATACATCTTCATGCACCTTGATGATTCAATATATTATTTACTGTGTGTTCCAGTATTGTAACTGTCTGTCATCATCATTTGTTGTCAATCTGTCAGGCCTACTCACTCCACCACCTTTCCTTCATGGGCCAGGTAATCCACCCATGAACTGGGAGTGGTGTTGACATGTATTTGTGGGCTAATTTGAGGTTCTGAAGGGGAACAATGCAGGCCTCAGAGAAAATTGTCATTTTTAAAATATTGCGTTTGAAAAGGAGGACCATTTCGGACATTGAAGCAAAAGTAGAGCAAAGTAAAACTGTTATAGAATGAGGGGGATCAAGTAGAGGGAGAAAAGTCCAGTTGTTGAACGCAAATATGGTTGTTACTGTATTTTGACAAAGTGGTAAAGGGGAAAGGTTTTCCAAAAGGGATTGTTTAGTTCAGGGACATCTTAAGGATTTTGGGGGCCCTGGGCCAAACATATTTTGGGGGCCCCTGTTCAGAACAGCTTTGAATTTATGATCCAATTTGAGCCCCTGTTTAACCACACAGTTTCCACTTCCTCAGCGGCGTTAGCGATCCTGTTTGCATCATAGGCACTAGCCTATATATTCTCGATCTAAATGGACGCGTGCAGCTGACAGCGGTAGGAATTAGTGTTTCCTGCCCTGCTCGTAGTTTTTTTTATACTTTTTAAAATGTATATGTGTGGCTGAATTACTCTGTGCTTTTTAACAATTTCTCCTACCTACGAGCACTTGCACTTTACTTGATACTGCTTGCCTACACCTCCTCACCTGCTTCGATTCACATCTCGCTTTTCCTCCAGTCCTGGTCCACCACGGCTGATACGCCGATTGTGCGGAGGGCTGTGGCTACTATAAGGCTCCTCACTTCCACCCACGTAGTTTCCACTTCCTCAGCTGCGCTAGCGATCCAGTTTGCATCATAGGCATTAGTCTATATATTCCTGATACAAAAGGATGCGCGCGGTGGGCGCGCCGCCGGCGCGTCGAAGGCGCACCAAAGGCAAGCCCGTCTGCGCCCGGAGGCTTCTGGCGCCAGCCATGCAGCCCAGTTCCCCTCCGGTGAGTTTCTTCCCCTATATTACAATATGGAAACACTGCTTAGCCTTAGGCGGCTACCATTATGTCAGTGTACAGCGGCTGATCCAAGCTTGGAGGTAGACTTTCGATGCAATAAGTGCAACTGGTCTCTCCTCCATCCCAGGAAACCCACACCCAAGATCCTCTCATGCAACAATAAGTGTAAAAACAAGAAAACAAAGGACTTAAAGGCCACCCTTTTAAATTGTCGCTCTATGCAAAAGCATGAACCACACATTTATGGTCTACTTTTAGACGAACATCCTGATCTTTTATTTCTCACTGAGACCTGGCTGTCTGAAGCCTCCAACCCTACTATCACCTCGGCCATCCCTACGGGTTGTAAAATCCTCAGGAGGGACCGACCGAGTGGGAAGAGGGCGGTGTCGCCATAATTTACAATCAATTACTAGACTGCTCTCCCATCCCAATGGAAAACATTGAGGGCGCAGAGTCCTTAGACTTCGACTGTACCTTCTTCCCCCATCATAGCACTGCCTTAATCTGGGAGATTTCAATATACATATGGACAATGGAAAAACCCTCAACCAATTTCCTTGTTGGAGACGCTGCAGGCCTGCAACACGTTTCCATCTATTTCTTCGGCCACCCATGAGAAGGGCCATACCCTAGCCAAATCTTTCACAACTTTGACATATCAGTAAACCTACCTCTTCCCATTATCTGGTCTCACCCCCTCCTAATAAAATTTGTCATTCCCAACTCTGCTACAGCCCCTCGGGCTAACGCAGGGAAGAGGGTCCCTAATTACAGGACGTTCCATAAAATATCCATCCCGATGTTAGCAGATGCCCTCGGTCGTTCCTCACTGGAGCTGTCTGGCTGCCCCGACTCGGATGCCCTCTCAATAGATTCATGGCTCCGAACTAACATTGATGCACCTGTACCGGTTGTTTCCTGTTCCTTAAGGAGTTCACCCCCACCAGCTCCATGGTTTAACGATTCCCTCAGATCTAGCAAAAGAAATTGTAGAAAAATGGAACGTAAATGGTGTAAATCCTATCTACCTGTGGACAGGAAGGTGTATAAAGACAACTTAAAAGCTCATTAGATTCTCGTGAAGGCAGCCAAGAAAAACTTCTTTCAAACCAAGATAGAAAATGCCCAAAATAAGAGTAAGGTAATCTTTAGCATAGTTAAATCCTTTTACGCCCCGAAAGCTGGCACAAAGGAAGGGCCATGCAAGCAAGAATGGTCTAAGCAAATAGCTCAATTCTTCCACAAAAGATCCCCGTGATCGAACAAGCCTTCACTAACATCTCAGAGGAAGAACTGACCTTCTACCTTAGTTCTAATAGCAAATTTCACCTCTTGGATACTCCATCTTTACTAGCTTTCCCTGAGTTTCAGCTTGAAGAGTCACTGACCTTTCTCCAAAGCATTAAGTCTGGCTCTCCTACCAACCCATGTCCAGCGAATATCCTGAACCTATTAGCTTACACCATAAACCCCACTGTAAACCAGCTCTTTAATGCTTCCCTCTCCTCAGGCAACATGCCGAAATTATGGAAGAATGCTAAGATCCTTCCCCTGATAAAAAAGACTAACGCCAAACCGACGGACCCTGCCAACTACAGGCCAATCTCCCTTCTTCCGGCCCTCTCCAAAGTATTAGAGAAGCATGTAAACAAGGCCCTCCAAAAACACATTTTATTTTTATTTATTTACACTTCTAAAGCGCGCAGCTACCCACAGTGGGTTTCCCGGCGCTCAGGGACAGACTGAAGAAGAAAAAATAGAAAACTGATTTTACTGGGCTACAAATTACTGCTGGAAGAGCCAAGTTTTAAGAGATTGGTTTCTGTCTTTAGGGTCAAAGGAAGAGCATTCCAAAATTTAGGACCTAAATAGGCAAAAGAATGGCCTCCCATTTTTTGAAGATGGGAAGCTCCTTCATGTGTCCCATTCCGGTTTTAGGGCTGACTACAGTACGGAGTCCGCTCTGCTGGAATTGACTCAATAATATCTCAAGGGTAAGCTGGACCAGGGAGGCAAGGCTGTTCAGATACTGTTCGATCTGTCGGCGGCCTTCAATTGAGAGGCTCCTGGAGAGACTTGCTAACATCCAGGAGCCATAACATGGATGTCATACTTCTTGGTAAATGGATCTCAGGACATCTGGCTCCCCCTTTCTCATCCCCGGTTCCAGCCATGAATGTAGGTGTCCCTCAGGGCTCCATTCTTAGTCCTACCCTTTTTAATCTATATCGATCCCCCCTTGCATTTCTAGTAGAGGAAGAGGGCGCCAAAATTGTTTCCTATGCTGATGACACTCAGCTGATTTTTACGTGTGAAAAAGGAACCGACTTTGACGGGGCAATGATTAGGTCTTGCCTCACAAAAGTTTTTAACTGGCTTAAGATCAATCAGCTGAAGTGCAATCCTGACAAAAGTGAAGTTGTTTTCTTTGGTGATCCAGAAACTTCTGACTGAAGCTCTTGGAGGCCAAAAGATCTGCCATCCCCACCCGCGGAAACGGAGAAAGTCAAAAACTTAGGAATTGTCATAGAAAAGACAATCTCCATTCGCTTTCAAATCCAAAATCTAACTGGCGCTTTGTTTGGCATACTCCGGATGCTAAAAATATTCCTGCCACTGTTGCTGCTTGAGAGCAGAAAGATCGTGATGCAGGCTCTGGTGACATCAAAGCTTGACTATGTCAACAGCTTGTACCTTGGTCTTCCCAAATCCCTTATTCAGCACCTAAAAGTGGTACAAAACACAGCGGCCAGGGCCATCCTGAGACCTAAACCCAGATCTAGTATGACCCCTATTCTCAAGTCTCTACACTGGCTCCACATAAAAGAACGTATCGACTTCAAAGCGAGGACCATCTTCTTTAAAGCTTTCCACGGCTTAGGAGCTGTCTACCTAAATAGGCGCGTTAATCGCTATACAACAGCTAGACCCCTAAGATGCCAACCTAGCCCTCGTGCCTAAAAAATGCTGTGCCGCACTGGAGGCAGATCCCTCGGCTTTCTAGGTGCAAAATTGTGGAATATAGCCTCCCTGAGTCTCTGAGACTATCCACAGACCTACTCTCTTTCAGGAAGAACTTAAAAACCTAGATTTTACTAACTGATGGGTCTTTTACGCACGTTTTCCTCCCGCTGTCACGCGCCAGGACACTCTAGTCTGAATAGTTGCGCACTTTATTAAATACACTATTTCATTTCATTAGTTCCCTGACAGTGCAAAGGAACACTCGTTCAAATTCTAAGGGCCTTATTTATGAGGCCTTGCTTCACTTTTATGCCGCAAGTGCGTCACTTTTTGTGACGCACCGGCAGCGTAAAAAAGTGCCATGTTGCTCTATATTTGCAAAGTGACGCATCTAGGCAGATGCATCACTTTGAAACTCCTGCACCACATTATACCTGCACCAGGTATAATGTATGCAGGGTGGGTGTTGCTCCTCAAAAAGCCTTGTAGAAGTGGCGCATTGAAATCTATGAGAACTCAGTGCGCCACTTCTAGGACGCCATTGCCTCAATATCTTACACCTGCCTCACAGCAGGCGTAAGACTGATGCAGGTCCTTTCACATGGGGCTTTCCCCATGTGAAAGGACACATTGCTGGAGTTGCGTCTATTATCAGACACACCCCAGCAATGCATAACTTTTGCGCCTACAGATACGTCAGAAATACTGACATATCTGTAACATGATGCGACATGATGCGTCATACAGTAAATATGACGCATTGATCATGTCGCAAGGAGGGTGCACTAAGAAGTGACGCGTCCCTGTTTTCACACAGTTATGCATCACTTCTCATAAATGTGTTTACATCTAATATTCAGGGATAGATATGTGTGTTTTCAATATTGTAACACAGCAGCAGCTCACCAATATTACTGCAAATAATCTCTGTGACGCCCTCCCATTTCTTATATGTTAGGCCTTGTTTTGATCTAAAATAAACGTTTTCTATGTATATTGCATGAAACATAAACACAACATTTCTCTGCAAAATGGCTATACTAGACTCACAAATAAGGTACATAAAAAATAAATTAAAGGAAAACAGTATTTAAAACAATCTGTTTAAGAAATATTCAAGGTCATTAGGGCAAAACTCTGGAGAATGGAGCTGACTCTGTCAGGGGGCCCCCTGAAAGGCTGGGGCCCTGGGCCAGAGCCCACTTTGCCCATGCATTAAAACGTCTCTGGTTTAGTTTGATGTTAAGGATGTCTCTCTCGTGATTGACTCATGTGCCTGGTACACCGTCTTAGGGAAGCCTCTCATGGATGAGTTAGGGACAGAACAATGTTTTATTCTTATGATTCTAAGTCTTTTCAGGGATTGTTTAGTGACCCTGGAAGGCACACTATCCACATTAGAGGTAAGCTTTATGTGAATGATACGCAGAAAACGATTGGAAGGTGGCCCCTTCAGGATGAGATGGACATACAATTAGATCCTAAATCTGATCCCCCAGTGTATCTGGCCTTCCCACAGTGAGGTTGGTGGATACTTGAATATGAATTTCCAGCACAGGTGTGCGAATGGCATGGGGTAATATGTCAGAAGTCTTATTAAAAAAATACCCACATGTTTGAGTGAGAAGCTGGGCAAGTATAAACTATTCAAGCAAAACATCAATCAATCTCAAAATGCTGTTCCTGTCAGGAGTTAGAAAAGCACTGATGAATTATAGAGAATCTCAGAGTAATTTTGAATGATCTATGCAAAAAAAGTAATTGAATTAATGTAATCGTCTGAGTGGGTAACTCCAATGGTGGTTAAGGCTGTGTCTCGACCTGCGAAGTTTGAGTGATGTAATATGTGAGTTCGTAGGCAGTGATGACAGGGGCGCCTGATATAGGTACATCAATGAACTGGAACTGATGAATTTTATCTATTTGCTTAATGAATATCTGTGAATAAAATTGATTATTAGTTGGGTTTGAATGGAACCCACCACAAGTAGTAATGTCACTATCCGTATAGGTCTAGTATATATTTCAGTAATTTAAACCTGAGCTCAACCCTTGGTCGCTATGGCACAGACGAGACAGGCTTAAGAAAATGTGTAAAGCATTTAAAAAGTAGCAAAACAGTTAAAAAGTCAAAAATACAAAATAATATAATCCCACTCCAATTTATGAAAATAGAAAATAATGTAATGAATCAAATGCCACCAAAATTTCAAACACGATATAAGGGAAACCAGAGATTTTAAAAGTTTTAAATAAAGATAGCTCCAAAAGTGGTAAGCATCTACCGTGGATTCTGCTTGTCAGGGATCGAAGGCTGACAGCAATGAAGTGTGGGTTGGGTACATAAATGAGGTTGAACCCCATCGGAAGATTTTCCTTTGGGCTTAGGGCCTGATTTTGAGTTTGAGAGGGTAATCCGTCACAAAGATGAAGGTGTACCAACTCTGAAGTTCTGCCTGCCTCATTTAGATCTGAGCAGAACTTCAGTATGTCAAAGAGGAAATCTACTTTGTCTCTGCCTCTGACATACACCTCTAACAGCCCGATGGAGTGAAGGTCAATGGAGGTTTGGCAATTTAAACACCCGTCAATTTAAAGAGAGCTGTCAAATGTCCAGTTTTCACTCTCTGTCACTGTTAGGTAAACTCCTGAGGCTGTTGAGTCATTATCTTTTTTTATTTTCAAAAATAGGATCCTGCTATGGGATGTTGTCCTGCATGTAACAAAAAAATGTAAAAGTTTGATGAACTGTACCATCATGTTGACCGTACCACCTGTCAAACTTTAGATACATTGATAGGAACTGCCTGACAATGTAAGAGATATCCACTGGGGCAGTGGACATCACTATATTGTCCAAGGTACCAGTAGGATCAGGTCCAGCCCTTAACCACATTTACAGCTGCCACTAGCCTATTGGTGGGTATTCCCCTAGACGTTTGTCTTCTTTTGCTGAACCCGATGATGGTGGCAATTCGACTCTACACAATTTACTACTGCTAACCAGTAGTAAAGTGCTTATGATCTCTCTTTCAACATAGTAAAATTTGCCTACACCTAATTGCCACATTTAATTTACTTGTAGGTATATAGTAAATGGTGCCACAAGTACCCAGAGCCTGTGAATGTAATGCTACTAGTGGGTCTGCAGCACTCTTTGTGCTACCTATTAAAGTAGTACTTATTAGAGCAGTTGTATAGTAATACCATAGCCTAATGACATCATTTAAATTAATTTTACTGTGATCTTAATGAAATATCAGTTTTTACATTTTCAACATTTTTAAATGTACTTTTGTTTAGTCTTTTTGTTTACGAATAAAGATATCACTGATTGATTGAAGTACCCCTTTAACCCCTTCGCTGCGGCGCGAATTCCGCCGCAGCGCTGGGGGGGGTTTGGGGGCAGTGCGGTGGCGCTGTGCTCATGACGGAACCACGCCGTCATGAGTCACAGGCGAGCTGTGCTCATGACGGCGTGATTCCGTCACGACTCCGCCCACTGCGCTAATCGTCCGCGCAGGCGGGGAATTAGCGTCACGTGGGAGGAGCGGCCGCCAACGGCCGCACCATGACGGAACCACGCTGTCATGAGCACACGCCGCCCGTGGCTCATGACAGCGTGGTTCCGTCAAGAGCGCACAAGGGGTTAATACATATTTCACGCCTGCCACTGCATCCTGCAGTGCAGTTATAAACTGCCATTTCTATCTGGCAAAATAAACTATGACTCATTGTTAATAGTAATTTAAAATCCAACTTAGGGCCCGATTCCAATCTCATTCAGAAAGCATACCGACCAACTCGGTTCCGGAATGCTTTCCCTACGACTTAAATTGGGGGAGTTCAACCGAATGAGTATGATGCATCTGTATACATCCGGATGTGATTCGGTCGGACTCCCATTTACTTATATGGGAGAAAGGGGTGGCTGGGGAAAATCGTGCACCCTGTGGTGGACCCCAATGGAGCCTGCCACACCGTGCATGGTCCGAAACATAGGACCCATGAGTACCCCCACATGCCCGATTCGGAGGGTCACAGGTGAAGGGGGGCATATTACAGGCCCCCAAAGACCGATTCCAGCAGCTGTTTTGTTCTGGGCAAACCGAATCAGAAAGGTTGTCCGAATCTGTCATCGTACTCACTCATTCGTCCATAGAGCTGTACAAATTGGCTACAGAAAGGCTCAACTTCTCTGAATGCCTTTCAGAACCGATTTGGTCTTCCCTAATGGGTTCCAGGCATTGTACTTGGTCGTTCGGAACTGGGAACGAGTCGGTCATAAACAAGGGCTCTGGATCGAATTCGGAAAACCTAAATCCCATTTGGAACCCTTCCGACCAAGATCGGAATCGACCCCTTAATGGTAAAGTTGTATTTTTTATAACTATTTTATGAAATGACCCTTTTAGAAAGTTTTCGTTTCCTTGCCTTAGCAAAATAGGTATTTCTGCCAGTGTCCAGTTTCACCTGAATGCTGATGGCTCTCCTGTGGAGAAATGTGGATTGCTACTAGACAACGAACAAAGGGCTTGGTATGCAGAGGGTTTTTCTTCTTTGAGCAGGATGGCTTGGGGTCTGTACTCAGACCCTTTCTTAGCTTCAATGATGCCTACACTGTCACAGGCAGATGTAGCTCACAGCTAGGCCTGCCAATTTGACATGCTAACTATCCTGGCCCCAAACTGGGTGGAAGGGAAAGTGGGCCCAGAACTTTAGAGTGACTACAAGGGAGGGTTTGCCCAATTTCAGCACCCCACCTTTGGATAGGTCAAGGGTAAGGGAGTGGACATAGGTTTCCTCACCCACAGGCCTACCCCTCCCAAAGGAGATCTAGATCAACAAATCACATTTCAAAACCTTCACTTATATTAAAGTGCCATACAGGAATATCACTATATATGAACACCCTAAATATTGGAAAGAAAGCATTTATACCTTGAACATGAGTGGTTGTCAGCGTCATTACTTCATTAAAACATTCGAAAGAAAGGGTCTGTTAGAAATGGGGTAATCTAGTTGGCAGTGCTATGCACCCTGTCCAAGTAAGGACCCTTCCTTCCAGGCAAGGTAATGGAGTTACACACCCAAGATAACCCTTGCTCACTCCTTTGGTAGCTTAGCACGAGCAGAGAGGCAAAGTGTAAATCATTTCTACAAAGTGCACACAGTAACACAGTGAAAAACTACAAATGAACACCACACCAATTAAAAAAAAAAACAATCTTTATCTAAACAAACAAGACCAAAACAATAAAGCAGCAGAAAAGGAGAGAAGCATCGGAAATATAAGCGATGCATCGATTCTTGAATCCCAAAAGAATGATGGCTTCAGTTCTGCTGCACGCAGTAGAAGTGTTGCATCGATTATCGATTCCTTACTGTGAGGAGAAGTGATGCGTCGATTTCCAGAAGTGGCTCGTTACTGCAGGGTGATGCGGTGGAAACTTGGCACACAGGTGCAATGTGTTAGAAAATCCAGGTGCTTCAGGTACATGCAGTGGCGAGACAGGTGCTGCATCGATTTCCACAGCTGCAGACAGGTGATGTGTCGATTTCTTCAGCCCCACAACAAGTCCTGATTCGAAGTTGGGCATCAGAGCTCTAAATCAGGCTGCGATGGGTCCTCGGGTCATGACCAGGAACTACGTTGATTTTTCAGCTACACTGCGGCCATGCAAAGGTTTTGCAACTGCATGGCATGCTTGTGGTGGGAAAAACATCGCTGGAAGGGTGATCCCTTGCTTTTCAAGACTTGAAGCTGCCAAAAAAACACCAAGGGCCCAGAACTGGAGTTGGCACCACTTGGCAGGTCTGAACTCACAGCAGAGGAGTTCAGGGGACTGCAGATGATGTCTTTGATGACCCGGTGACTTCTAACAGGAGTCAGGCACTCACAAGCCCTTGGAGAACTTTGGAACAGCAGGTTTCAGAATGCAAAGACCAGTTCTTTTACTGCCCACAGACAGAAGCAGGTACTGCAGGCCAACCCAGAAAAGGGGTAGTGCTTCTAACAGCTCTTCAGCTCATCATCTTCCCAGAGTCCTCAATCCAGAAGTGTTCTACAAAATTGGGGTTACAGGTCCAATACTTATACTCTTTTTGCCCTTTGAAGTAGGCATACTTCAAATTAAAGTCTTTGTTGTCCACAAGATCCTACCTTGCCCTGATCTGGCTTCAGACGCACCACAGTGAGGTGGGGACAGCATTGTGAGAGGCAAAGCCCTTTTCAGCAGCCAGTGGCAACACCTCGTACCACTCTAACTCTAAGGCATACTCCCTTTGTGTGACTGTCTAGAGTGAATGGACAAACAGCCCTGTCAGTCTAAACAAGACGTTGATTCCACAGGCAGGCAGAGACACAGAATGGTAAAGCAAGAAAATGCCTCCTTTCTCAAAGTGTAATTTTTAAAACAAAGATCAAAAAATCAACATCCCTAAATTATCTATTTTTAAATTGGGACCCCAAACGCCAAATGTCTATTTCTTCCCAATTGTTATGCTTGTAAGATGTTACAAGGTAGCCCCAGTGATGGCCTATCGGAGACAGAGTCCTGGCAATAGTATTTCACTATCAGGACATGTAAAACACACCGGTACATGGCACACCTTTCACATACACTGCACCCTACCCATGCGGCTACCTTGGACAGTTTAACCTCTTGAGTGCCCATGACGAGCTGGACTCGTCATGGGCCGCGGTTGCGCTGTGCCCATGACGAGTCCAGCTCGTCATAAACCCCGCCCGCTAATGAAACGCCCGGCACAGGGCGGGGAAAGGGCGGGGCACTCAAGGGGTTAAAACTGTACTGGCAGACATTGCAGTCCCATGCATGAGACATGGTTACAAAGCTACTCATGTGAGTGGCACAATAAATGCTCCAGGCCCGCTAGTAGCATTTGATTTGTAGGCCCTGGGCACACACAGTACATTTTCCTAGGGACTTATTAGTAAATCAAATAGGCCAATCATGGATAACCAATCATAATTATACTTTACACAGGAGCACTTGCACTTTAGCACTGGTCAGCAGTGGCAAAGGTCCTGGAGTACAAAAAATAAAAAAACAAAGTCCAGCACACAGTCAGAAATATAGAACGTAGAGGCAAAAAGACAGAGGAACCACCCCACGAATGCCAGGTCTAATAGGGTCTATGCATGTCTGGGTGATTAGTGAACTAAGCATAACTTTTAGTATGAATAATGCAATTCAAATGGAACATTTATAATCACAACAATTGTAATTACATCCGCTCACCCCTAGAGGGTAGTTGCACTATTAATAACATTCAGCATACAATGCTGCACTTTAAACATAGCTTCTAAAGGCATCACATTTAAAATTGCACAAATGTTCATTTACCACATTTAACCCCTAGAGGTTGTCTGCCAACATGAAAAATCATATTGAACATTTTCAGGCCATGAGGACTACAATCATAGTCTTTCTCCCTAGAGACCACAGCACATCCAGCTGATGAGCAAAAGCTCCAGCCTGGGCTGTGCTTGAGCATCCTTGAAAACCCTTGAGGGGATATTTTGGAAAGTGGGGTTTTCTGTTTGGCCGAGGTGATGCCCTAGCCAGACAGAATCTACAGCTCCCGTCAAGGGCAGGTGATTGCACTCGCTGTACAAGCTGTGCTCACCCTTGGGTGGCTTGGCACTGAGTAGTCAGGCTCATCACAGAGGCAATGTGTAAAGCATTGGCACAGCACTCACTTGCAATAAATACACTGCACGGTACAAAAAAGAAGTATGTAGACATTATTTGTCATCAACACACATATATATATTCAGTGCAATATAAACACCATGTAGTTTTGGACATAAATCACAATTGTAAATATTACTATCAGTACTAGGCCCCCATGTTGTGATAATATCAAGAACATACACACTGGGCACACTTCCTAAACTAACCTCCCACACAGTACACAGCACCCCTACACGGTGCAATATGCTACACACCCCAGGCCTACCCCAAATATACTTATTATACGATCCCACACAGTTATAGAGGGCACCCTTGGTCACAATGAAATCAGAAACATGTATATTCAGGAGATTAGACCATTGTTTAGCAGCACCATGGGCCGGGGCCACACGGGTAAAACCAGTATCAAATGGAAAGTGATTTTGGATATGACAACAAAGTAGAAAACCACACCTCCAGCCAATGTTGTGAATCACCAGTGGTACAGACACTGTCACTTCCACACACACTCACTCTGCACCACTACGCAGTGCCACTATACCAGCCAGTCCGTACGGAATGTTCTTCCACTCAGCAACCTAATGCGGTGCACTGATACTCAGCAGGCGAATTGATAGAGCTCTGCCTACCCCTTGGCCCGATCCTCCCTCCACCCGCCAATTCACCCTGTCTGTTCTATGACCCTGGATGGAAGATCCCCAGGTCCAACTTAGTCTGGGTTCACAGGAACAGATGCAGAAAGTAACAAGTTTAATTGAGAGTTAGACCTAAATAACAGGGGTCTGGCTGCCACTCAAGAAGTCCCCCAGAGGTCTCAAACGACAATGGAGTTCACCTTGGTGTGACCTGTGTCCGAAGCATTCCTTTAGCCCAGTCAATCTCTTGCACTACTACCTAGTGCCACAATGTCTTTGGGAGGGGTCAGGTAAGGAGATGCCAGTTGGTCCACTGAGATGATGGTCAGCAAGAGAGCAACAATAAATGGAAATAAGCAGGAGAGGCTCATGGATGCCGAAGGCACGTTGATCGGGGCCGTACCCAGGCAGTCCAGGCACAAGGTCTGCGTCTTGTTGGTGTGATTCACACCAGATACTTCAGGTCACATTCACGAAGAATGGAAAATCCTGTACCTGCCTGGAAATGAGACACATTGTCTGCTGAATGTTGATTTGGGTTACACCAGACCAGTCAGGTCTCACACACACACAGGCACTAGTTAGGCAGAGCCACATGAGGTAGAATGAGGCACTACTAAAGATATAGCCCCATGTTCAAGTGTTGCACCCTGTGAATTGGACACCGCACGCAATGAACATGCAGTTGCTGTGACGTACAAGATAGATGCTTCATAAAGAAAGAAACAGGCCATGCAGGGTCCTGCATCCGGTGAATACTCTCACCACCAATTGCCAAGGAAAGGAGAAGGTACAAATACTTTCCACATTGCCTTTGGGATAATCCTGTCTGCTCATGCCAAGCTACCAAAGGGGTGAGCAGCGGGTTTCTAAAGTGTGTATCCCCCTTACCCTGACTAGAAGCAATGGTCCCTATTTGGACAAAGGTACCTACCTGTGCCAACTAGAGACCCCCATTTCGAAAAGATCCCCATGGTGTATAATGGAGTGTCACTGTAGAAAAGACAGTAAAGCACAGTGACGTTCTCTATCTCTGTACACCATCATTATAAGGCTCATTCCAGGTCAATACCCAACCCTGCAGAGTCCCCTCTGTGCCGAGCTACCTGTGTACAGTTCCTAGTCTGCACACTACAGGAGTCTCTCATGTGCAATCAGCCAAGTGCCTCTCACCATTGCTGTGTAGCAGTGGCCTTGTCTTAATAGGCAGACATGGGCGATAAACATGTACATTCGATTTTATCATAAGTTTACATTGGGTGAGGCACAGGTTATGTGGCTCCCCCACAGTAAAAGGTCAAAAACCCAGTGATCAAAAAGCAAAAAGTCTGATTGGATGAAATGGGCAGAACCACCTTTTCACTAACCCTGGGCGTAGTTTGCGTAGTAGCGCTACACGTAGCTACACAAAGTGCACTTTGCACTACGCGTAGCTACGCGAACTGCGGAGTGCACTGTGCAAAATGCTGTTTGCACTGATTGCACAGTGCTGGATGCATGTTGGCACTGTGCAATCATTGCATACCGCATCTTGCACAGTGCAAGCGGTCGTTTTCTGCAGCTCGAGTAGATTTGTACTCGAGCGGCAGCTTTCTCAACGCGGACTGGTAGGTTCTCATCGCGAGCTTTCGAGAGCATACGCGACCACTCGCAATGAGAACCCTGACCTCCCCGCATTGAGAATCTTG
Organism: Triturus cristatus; assembly: GCF_964204655.1. Lineage (NCBI taxonomy): Eukaryota > Metazoa > Chordata > Amphibia > Caudata > Salamandridae > Triturus > Triturus cristatus. Next base: position 166,637,544 of record NC_140585.1, read on the forward strand.
CCGGGAGGTTTATTTTCCACGCTCGTGATCGGCAACTTGATGTTGCTGATCGCAAACGAGGAAAAAGTCTCGCCGGGATGTTATCTTGCTTGCTCGCGGTCGCCAACTTGACGTTGAGGACCGCGAGCCAGCAAAAAATGCCCGCTAAGCTACGCTACGCGTTTTTGCACTGTGCTGCGTGCAATTCGCGTAGCGCGTATTTGTGCAAACTACGTGAGCGTAGCGTAGTTCTACGCCCAGGGTTAATTTTCACAGACAGTAATAAGGTAACCTTAATAGTTATCACAAATTTGATTTACCATTAAATTGGATTTATAATAACTATTAGGTAAGGCCTTGAATTACATTTCTAGCTGTTAGAAATATGGGACAGACAGTCTTCCTACATTGAAAATAGCTGTTGGGGCTTTTTCCATGTAATGACATGGTTAACACAAAACTTTTACCTGTTCTTTTAAATACCATGCAACCTGCCTTACAAGGAGTAAAGCCTGCTTAGGGGTAACTTCTTAATATTTAAAAGGAAGGTTTAGGCCTGTCTAAGGGGGTTATTTTTTAACAGGTTAAATTTGCATATTAAAAATTCACTGCCAGTGGACAATGGTAGGCCTGTGATCATGTTTGCACTATCACAGTAGTCGGTGGCTCCATGGGTTCTGAGGTCTACTAGTAACATTTAGGTTACACCATGCTAGGATTTATAGGCAAGTTCAATATTCCAGTAAGGACTTTAACCTATATGATCATGTTGTAGGGGAAAGAGCACATACATGGGGCCCACAATGCACAGAGGCAAAGAACCAGCAGCATCAGTCCACAAAACATGGGAGTGATCATGCAAAAAGAGCTATTTTCCCACTCACTACATATATGAGCATAGCAGAGAGATAGCTAGATAGATAGAGAAACAGCTAGACAGCCAGGCAGACGGCCAGGCAGACAGACAGGCAGACAGCCAGCCGGACAGGCAGATTGATAGACAGGTAGATAGATAGATAGATAGATAGATAGATAGATAGATAGATAGATAGATAGATAGATAGATAGATAGATAGATAGATAGATAGATAGATAGATAGATAGATAGATAGATAGATAGATAGATAGATAGATAGATAGATAGATAATAGATAGATAGATAGATAGATAGATAGATAGATAGATAGATAGATAGATAGATAGATAGATAGATAGATAGATAGATAGATAGATAGATAGATAGATAGATAGATAGATAGATAGATAGGTAGGTGAGTCAAAAGAAACTCAGACAATAGGATATTACTTTTCAGTCCCTGATTAGCTGTGCTTGGAGGACATAGTCCTGCTCTCCGTGTATTCACCAATGTGGAACCTGACAGGCAGCCACACTGCGAGCCTTTCTCACAGAGGCAACAGGAAGAGAATGAGCAGCCACACTAATCATGTGTGTTCATTTAATGGAAATGGAGTACTTTGCAATTCACTACTTCAAGAATCCCAACCTATCCTATTGCAAAATTGCCGACTCAACTTTTTGTTTATGTTTGTTTCTTTTAAATATTTTTTCCTTTAAGGAGTTTAAAGCACAAATGAAGTCGTGGCTTGCTTTATAAATCGTAAAATACTTTGGGTTTTTGCATAACTGAGTGAGAAGCCAGGGCAGCACGTGTCATCACAAACCCATGCTTTTGGGAACCGCTCGAGACGTAGGAATTAGCGTAGCCACGTCCCCATGTCGCTGTCTATGCTAGGATAGTATAAGTGACTGTCCTCTTCTTTAGGGCGCCTTGGATGCGTCCAATACCTCTAAACATCTCAGATTTATGGCATGTTTTGCAGACAGCAGAGCAGACAGCAGAGCTCGGAAATCCAGGACAGGGTTTGCCTCTTTGCGTTCCCGAGCTCGGCTGTCAGAGAAAATGCATTAACTAAGATATTTCGGCTTCATGAATGCATTACGGTCCCTTCTGTGCTGTCGCAGCACAGATAACAGCATCGCGATATGGCGATCGTTTCTGACAATGAGCTCAACATGTGCTCATCTCGTGACAGGTGCCTTTGTGACTCGCTGAAGCACCTTCGGGCTCGGGGGCCCGGGGAGGGCTCCTTGCACCCCACTATACTTTGAGACTGCTCTCTGTGCCTGGATGCAGTGATCCATTCAGCAGAGAACTTAGGATGTGGCCCATGCTCGGAAATGCAGTCGGGGGAGTGATCTCGGAGGGAGTGTATGAGATCATACATACATGTGTTCCATGTATGTACATGCTAAAAGGGCTTCTGCTGTCACTGCTTGATGGAATTATCACACAGGGTGCTGGGCTGAAGGTAGCTGAAGCTTTCAGAAATACACGCGGAGAGCATTACATCCGCACTCGTGAGAAACCTAAAATGCCTTATAGTGCTCCCCCCCCCCCCCCAAACTGAGCCACATATGAAGCCAAACACAACAGCCAAGCACCAGCCAAAGCAATGACATGCTAGTACTTAAAGCCCTGTCGCAGAGGTGTGAACTTCTGAAGTAATAGGAAGAACATAAGAGAACAGTAAAAACACAGCTCAGTAACAGAATAGACTTCTCCCCAAACACACATGCGCAGTCTGAAGCGATAGAATGCACGAGAGGATGAAGAGCTCACACGGTGTACATCCATTTAAAGCACAAGGATGGAAGACGAGCCAGAGTGTATGTTTGCAGGGGAATCTCCTAATGCACAGAACAAAGCAGCACAGCAACCAAAGTGCAAAGCTGTGTTCGAAGAGAGCAAGGAAGGTCCAGGTCTACTAAGACATGGCAGTGTTGCTGTCTCTCCCAACACTGTGCTCTTTCGCACTGCCTAGCGCCATGCAAACACCATAGCCATAGTGCACCGTATAGTGAACAGTCTATGCGCATAGTCTAGCATAGCCTTGTCCTGGCTTTGTACAAAGTAACATTCTTAAACATACTTTAAACCATTTGACACATTGTGTGCTGTGCGGTGCTGCGCACATTCAAGATCTGAAAAGGTAAGAGAAATAAAACATTTCATCTTGTTACCATCTGTCCAGAGGATACATTATTGGTTTTTTTTCAGAGAACCCCTGACTGCCATTGTTAGCAGTTAGGACTTTGCATCAAAACCATGGATAATAGCATAGGAGAACTGTGTACCATCATCCATGGTATGCCCCATTGACACAAAGGAAAGTCATGGGGCGCAAAACACTATTGGGGATGTGTACGAGGAAACGGAGGAGAGAGGCGTTAGCCTTCCTGGCTTAAAACTTCTCTCCTCCATTTCTGAAATGCTGGGCTGTACCATATTTACAAGAATGTGGTGCAGCCTTGCATTTCCCCCTGCGAAGGTGCTAGGTTAAGCAACTTAGCGCCAACCCATGCACCGTTTGCACCAGAGTGCAAGGGTGTCTGCGTGCAGGGTAGGATTGTGTACGAAGGTGTCTCTTCCTGCACATAGACAATCCTGGAAATGCCATTCTTTCACTTTCTTGCGTGCTGCTTTATGCAGCACAAATGAAAGTGACAAAATGCCATTTTTTAAAAAGTTTGTTTATGTACAGGAAGGGACACCTTCCTGTGCATAAACAAACAATGGCATTTTGCTTTTTCCATATGTCCTGCACAAGGCAGCACACATGGGAAAAGCAAAAATGAGGAGAAATAATGCATTTCTCCTTGTTTCGCCATCTTAAGAACAGTTTTTACCTGGTCTTAATTTTGGAGCTGCCTCCTATGTACGCCACCCTTGTATATAGGGGGCAGCGTCAAATACAATGGGTGTTGCAGTGGAACGCCCACCACAACACCCGCTGCCCACCCCTTTCAAGTTAACCATAGCATGAATGGGGGCCTTATGTACAAGGCAGCGTTAAGCCACATTAAGTGGCTTAACGCTGCCTTGTAAATAAGGCGTAGCCCCTATCGCTATCACAAGGTCACTATAGATGGTGTTTTGGTGGGGATAGGGGCTTGTACATATGGCCCTATTTGGGTTTTTTTAGGGTTACTTTCCAGTGCAAAAAAATTATTGTGATGGAAAATAAATACCTCAACTTTATTCAACTTTGCGTCGCTTTTTGTGACTTTGCACGGACACACTGTGCTGACAGATCTACCTTGTTACTGACAAATGTTGATGCAAAGTTGTAAAGCAGCCATTTATTTACCGACAAGTGACCAGCCATAGTGCTGGAGATCACACCATCTGACAGGGATTCTGACCTATAAAAACTTGTTCTAAAATACATAGGGGCCACTTGCATAGGACACCTATCGCCATCAACAGGGCAATCAACACCCTGAAACTATGATTGTAAAACAGCAACACTCTGGGTGCAGGGAAACTTCTATACGCACCTTCTGAGGTGGCTAAATTGACTGCCATATCAGAGTAATAGCAACATCTTTTATTTGCAGAGCTCAGAAATCCATGTATATATACTGTGTTTTTACTCGAATATAATAAAAACTTTGATAATTAATATAAAGGTTCTTATTCATAAACTTTCACTAGGAGTAGGTTTGACTTGTGAATGAAGTATCCCTAGGTACTTTAGTACCAACACGAGTATGACAGACTTACTTCTGGCTTTACCTTGATATTCAGCAGTAAACCAGTAGTAAAACAAGAGTAAGGCAGAGCTAACTCCTTGAGAATCTGACTCACTTTCTGGTTTTACCTGAGTGTACAATGGACAACAAAATAAATTACATGTCATGTCAAAAATATCTGTTATCCTACTGTAGTTGGTAAAAGAAAATGCCCCAAAGTCCTAAAAAAATCCCCAAATTCACCTTCTTCTTATTCTGACCCATGCTAAACTCATCATCACCTATACCATTCCAGTCTCCAAACTACAGAAAGTCTCGTTTAGAACCTGGCTGGTGTACCACGAGACCAACAGTGACTATGGCCTCCACGCTCCCACTCAAGGACAGTTCCCCAGATTTAGGGAACTCTGTTAGTGCTTTTGTTGCAGCCATTGTCGCGGTGGCTCCATCAAAGACACTGATAATTTGCCAGGAAGAAGCAATGCTTGATTTGCCTGCTAGGATACTTATTTGTGTTTTCTAAAAACAAATTCTCAAAGCAGGATTTTTTCTTCCCCGACTCGCAGGGAGTTTCCACTCTTCAAGGAGTGGCCACTGTACTTTTTCCCAAAACCAGTTTGTCTTGGAAGGCTAACAGTCCAGGGATGAGATCAAAGTGATGCAAGGCTTGTGCAAGCTCAGGGCCATATTTATGATGGGGGTTATGTCGCTTTTGCACCACACTATGTGGTGAATGCACAAATCAACCCCAAAGTGGGATTTATCAAGCCACGCAAGGCAACTTTGCGTGGCCCTGAGTAGCTTAATAAATCACGAGAAACACAATGCAGTGCAAACCGATAAGTTGTATTTTTCTGCCCCAGGAAGACGTTCCATGGGCATTGTGCAGCTCCCATGGATTTTGACGCATTTCCAGATTTACCAGTGCTGGTCGACCTAGAAATGCACCAAAATGCTATGTCTTCCCAAGTGAGGTGTAACGAGTGGAAATATCTTCCTTTCTGTTCGTTGCATCCTCTTTCTATGTGTGGTGAATTCTGCAGCACACCTTGAAAGAAGAATATAGCTCAGGGATTGTTTTGTGCAGTAAGGTTCTCCTTCCTGCATAAAAACAATTCAGCATGAAACACAGGCACCCTTGCACCATAGAACAAGGGTGCCTGTGTTGGTGCTAGTCAGTCCATTGTCTGGCAGTGCTGGGGAAAGGACAGGACTGCACCACATTTTAATAAATATGTTGCTTTTCTCACCCTGATGATAGACATAAAATAAATACAACTATACTCCTTTGCCTTATAGAGGTACATGATGATTCAACTCACTACACTATAGATTTTCAGAGGGGTCGCTTTCTGATGGCAGTATGGGGCGTGGGTGGGGGCAGGAGTTTAAGATAACATTTTCTTTTCTTTTTTCAAGTTTAATGCTTGTCTGATGTATACACAAGTGCCCAGGATGTTGCCTGGAATATATACCTTTCTGTGCTGTACTGCATTACAGGGAAAGGGCAGTAATGCGCCATAGTCAACAGAATATGGAGCACTCCTGCCTGTTCGCCAAATCTGGTGCACAATGGACTGTCTAGTGCCTGCATTGCATGCAGGATTGTTTTTGTGCTGGAAGGGGAACCTTCCTGCACAAAAACAATCTCCTGAGGCACAGTCCTCTTTCTATGTGTGCTGTAGAAGGCAGTATGGACAATAACCTGGCACTGCACCCTTCAAGGTATTGTCACACCTTAAATCAACAGAATTAGAGCATTAAATATGTGTTGTAGAAGGTGATGTTACTGCTGCAAATATCTGTGGGTTCCCAAGAAGTTACTTGTCACCAATATTTAAGTTGCATATACAGAAGAGGAAACAGGAAACAGGTGAGTAGTTTCATAACTACTCATTCACAAGTTGCCTGTTATTGACCATACAGCTAGTCGATTGAGCAGCAACTAACCTCCAAGCTCACCAAACAGAAATCTGGAACCCAATGACATATCTAGGATTCCCAGCAACAGGAGCAGAGAAGCAATTTCAGACATCTCATGTACAATATAATGTTTTTCCTTTTTTTTTTAAACAAAATGTTTTTTATTTCATTTATTATACACAACCAATTCCAGCAGTTCTCATGCTACAATTTGTAATTTAGTATAGTATTTACTGTTCACCATTGTCAAATGAAATAAATCAATTATTTAAACTAGGGATGTCAGTCTAATAGTAATGAACAAATGTTCCCTTTAGCCTAATCTGAAGTGCTTGAGGTCCAAGTGAAGATGGAGATGGATGTACTTGGTACATTTTGTAGAGCTATTGTAATATGGACCCAATGACACCAATTGCAAGCCACAGGGCTGAATATTCCCTATCTGCCCTGTGGCTCCCATAACAGGTTGTGACAGTTACACTTGTGTTCTATGTGGATTTTCTTACTTTTCATAGAGAAGTATTATTGTTAACAAAAGTTACGCTTGGAATTTTTAAATTTGCAACATAGGACTCTTTAAGTTTGTCTTAAGCGTGGGATTTTAAATTGCAAGGTCAGACTCTTATAGTTTGTTTTATAGTTGGAATTAGATATCTAAGTGAGTTAGTGGCATTTAGGGCTTCATTAGAATGGCGAACAGACTTCTGTCTGTCCGCCATCGGTTCGGATTTGGGACCGGCCGCTTATGAGGCAGCCTCCCCACAATCCGGATTACGATGCAACCACCACTATGGCGGTCGCACTTGCCATACTTTACATTGCGGCTAGTTCTGCTGGCTACAGCAATAGCCGCAATGTAAATAAGGCACTGGTTACATTTCCCTGCAATACGTGGCAGGCACCATGCGGTGGCTGCCACATGTTGCATGGAAATGTAGCGCCCCATCCCCCAAAAGACCCTGCGCGGGCTGAAGGGGGGAGCCGCTAGGGGCCCCCAAGGTCCCTTACCCCAACTTGTTCATGGTGGGTTATCTGCCGCGAACAGGCGGGCGGAAAGGGATATCATAATCCCAACAGGCACTGCCGCCATGCTGGGCAATGAGACAGCTCCAACAGGCAGTTGGAAAATGACCACCTGTAGGAACGGTGGTGGTTGGACTTTCCAACCGCCACGTATCCGCCGCCATAGTAATCTGGCGGGTGGAAAAACGCAGTGGGACGGCGGAGGGCCCGCTACCGACAGGCTGTCAGTGGCGGGCCTTCCACCATCGTAATCAGGCCCTTAATTCTTAAATATGTTGATGTATTTATGTAATTTTCACATTTATTTAAGGTTTTGAGTGCTTCAAAAGTGTATCTGTTCCTTTAGGTCGTTTTCATGTTGGTATTTATTTCTCAAATGTACTGGGAATCACATACTCGGGGTGCTAAGCCAAATACATTGTACAAGTAAGAACGAGTGAGAACGGTGGAGAACAAATTTAGATCGAAAGTAATACCCTTGTGTGTGAAAAAGAACACATGAAGGATGTGTGCTTTATGATTGAGTATTAGAGCACTACTGATAATGGAAACAAAACGCAAAGCAATGCCCTTCAGGGCTCCAAGGTTCGAGCACGGCTGTTCGATTTGCTCTGCTACCCCGCTAACAAAGAAGCTAACGAGGAAGACGCGGACCAGGTCAACCCCGCCTGCCCCGCCCTACGGGTCAAGGAATGCCAGTCGGCCCTGCCCACAGGCTCCTTCTCTCACCTGGGCAGAACAGGCTGCCTCTCGGCTCAAGCGGCTCTTGCTGCTCTCCTCCTGGTCCTGCTCTGTACTGATTGCGAGCTCCAAATGGCAGTGGAAATTTCGAAAGATGACAGAGCTAAGAAAACAAAGGGCTAGAATAAAACACTTCCCTCAACAAATCGTTGAGCTGCCTACCCAATGTATAATACACAAAGAAAAAATCCCCGGGGTGGTTCTGGGAGAAGAGTATAGGATGGGGGAAACTAACAATGAAAATAAAGGGGACAGAAAACTAGTAACAGATTTGGAAGTAGCTCATACCCCACAACCTGATTAACTTAATGCAATTAATTCAGACCACCATTCCAATTGCTCACAGGTCTCTCCAACCAAAGGGATTGATAAGGTACAAACTCCTACTGCCTAGTTCTTCCAAAACATGCTCAGCAACAGTCATTCTAAAGAAGAAGCAGATTCCACTCTGGGCCACTGGGCAAAGAGTGTGTCCATAAATACACCAAAGGTATTTATCAGTTTGGGGCCAGAACACAATCTTACAGGCAATAGGGCGATCACTAATTCGCATTGAAATTTTAACTTATATAGTCTACATCTCTCGTTGGGCACAGGATGGAACCTACACATTTTCAAAAAACACTCACCTATAGACACTCCAAGAAGAAGTTGGTTCAGCTTTGGCTATTTGTCAAGAAACATGCCCACGATCCCACCAAAGGTAATTACCAGCTTGCGGCCAAAAAACAATCTTGTAGGGGTGACCACAAACTTGCCTTGGAATTTAGAAACTATGTTGACTACATCTCTTATCGGGCATAGGATGAAATCTGCAAATTCCCATGAAGCAGCTTCTACACCATTGCATCCAAATTGTATACCCTAGGGATCTTTTGACACTCTACATAGGAGTAATGTGCTGAAATGTATTCACTCTACCAAATTGCTTGGGTAGGCTATATCTAAGGACATTGTCTCGATAGTTTCTTGACCTTTGCCCTGGACAATGCAACAAATCCACTAAAGTCACTTGAGGCTCCGTTGAGTTGGCTCAGAAAGTACTAAAAGAGGTGGATCAAAAGCTGAAGGATTACAATCACCCTCTTAAGAAGCACAGGATACCCTTGCCTACTGGAAGCTATGAGAATAGAAGGGGCACCACTGGTCAGAGCAAGGAAAGCCTACTCAATCCTGAGAAATGCATTGAGCAAATCTCCAGTGTCTCCACAGCATGTTACCAAAGAGCTTACCATGAGGCCAGGCTCCCCTCCTAGGGTCTAAACAAACTGGGGCTGGCTTTCGCGGACTCTGAACATGACCAGGATATCACAATGACAAAATGCTCACACAGGCCTCCAGACAGCTAAAACATTCATTATGTGATCCTGGAACATCAACAGCTTGGCTAGTAAAATGTGCGTTCTAGAGAATCTTCAATATCTTTGTTCCTTTCGAGTACTGCTACTTCAAGAGTATTGGGTGCAGGTCACAGTCCCTCTGGACGGCTTCCTCAATTTTTTTTATTCCTGCAATTAAAGCTCATAAGCATGGGCATTGAATAGGGGGACTTGCAACGTATATATAAATAAGTAGTGCCATCGATGGAGAAGAAGTCGGAGTTGGTGATGATGGCCTGCAAGTGGGGGTCATTGCCCTCAAAACTCCTGAAAGTTTTAGCCAAAAAATCACAGTAGTGAATGTATAAATCCATCCAAGCAAATCTAGGCTGGAGCTAGCTCCTAAACTGACCAATCTGATTATGAGTTTAAAATGAGGGAGCACAGATATTGAACTCATTGTCTCAGGAGATTTCATTTTGGATTTAGGGGCACACCATGCTCAAATGAGATTTTAGAAGCACAGGATATACATTGGGTGAAACCTCCGTAAGAAAAAACACACTGGCACAAAATAGACAAGAGAGGTCAGTGGCTGCTTTGCAACTTAGAGCACCTTCGTCTACAAGTCTTAATTAGTCGCCTAACACACAACAAACCACCAGGTCTCTCATTTAATTCCAAAACAGGGGCATTGTTGATTGAGTACACTCTATTTAGTTTCCTGTTGCTGCAGTTTTTGACTACGGTGAGAGACCAGAAAGTGATCATTTTCCCCAGGAGATAACCTGACAGATAATATTAGAGAACATATCTCAGTAGATCAGGGAATCTCATACTACACAATCTACCACAACACATTAAGTGTAGAGCTGCCTCTCTAAAAATGTTATATTCCCGAGTTGGGCCCATGTAGAGAGGCAGCTTATTCCCTACTTTGTCCTAGAAAATAACATTTCAGCGGTGACCTCTTGCACACATTTGCATGCACGACAACGTCGGACTAGTTTCTCTGAAACCACTTTGTTTATACATCCAGCTCCCTACAACATTATCACGATGCCCCGAACATCATGTACTAGGCCTCTCTATGCACTAGGTGCAAAGGTCGTCCTATCTACTTTCACAGGCGACAGCACTATCTACATATTTATAACATCACTAATCTAGCATGCACATCGCAAAGACTGCTTTATATTATAAATAATAGGCATCCCGATTGATTGGTAGAGGAGGCACTTCTGCGGACACCAAAGGTCCCTGGATGCTGAGAAATCACCATCCACTGGTCTGACATTCCGTGAGGGTGTACAACTCGAGACCAAGATGGGGTCCCTCACTCTATCCGTACAGGTAATGGGGTTGGATCATCCCTTGGGGGGAATCTTGGATCTTCACCTACATACACTCTAGGTACACTTAGAGTGGGGTCCGCATCGTAGGAGTACGTTAGATTATGATATTGCAAATATGCCTGCATTTATTCATTGCTACAGCACCATGCTAGAAATGTATTTACTCTTTACTTTTTTGGTTCTAGTAATCTCCTTCATCTGCTTAAGTCTCCTAATGATTGCAGCACACTTATTTTATGCATAAAATATATATATAAATTCTGGCGGATGGTGAATCAATTAAACAGCCCTGTCCCTAGAGTAGCAATTTCAAGCATCACATTTAATTTTAGGAGCCCAGTCAAGCCAAACACACCCGATGGAATAGCACTAACCAAGTTTTATGTAGCAGTTTATCTGACCCCAAGAACTTTGAGCTTGTAAGTAGCAAAAGTGCCATCCAGAGGCAAATCTCCAAGGGATACCATGAAGGGCCCTGTGTCTGACCGGGATCCCTCTAGCAATCCAAAAGGAAGAGACGTCTTACTGGGCAGACTAACTATCTCCGTTATTTAATTTTATTATAGGACAGAACAGTGTTCCCTCCTCATGCCGTGGCTCAAATATTTCTCCAATATTTAAAGGAGGCGATAAGGAAAAACTCAGAGAATTATCATTTGGTGGCCCTCATAGATAATAATGCAAAAAACTTTGCAGGAACACTGCTGGAAGAATTACAGCATTGGTTGGTGGTGAACACCATTATTGCTCTAATTCAAACAGGTTTCACCAAACAAAAATGGGACAACAATCAATGTCATGGCTCTCTCCCTGTTGAACAATCTAGCTATGACAAACAACTACCCTGTCTATCTTTGTCTCATAGATTTTAAATTAGCATTTGACAGGGTTGATCGGGTGACACTTTGGAGTAACCTAGCCAATTGGAACATCTCGGTTAAGGGTCCTACAACTACTGCATACTGATACATTGGTCCTAATGAAGCTAGAGAATAGGTCCCAGCTGTGCAGGGCTATTCCACCAATGCTAGAGTTACAGCGGGGTTGTGTGCGGGCCCCAACCCTTTTTAATCTGGTCCTAGCTGGCATTCCACTACCTTTAAGCACAAGCAACTCTCATACACCCATACTGGGTGGACTTCAGCTCTGAAGCCTTATCTATGTTGACAATTTAGTGCTAGTCAGCAGGACCAAGGTAGGCTTGCAACGACTTTTAGATGTAACATTGGTACATTTACAGATCAACGGCCTGACTATTAAAGTGGAGCAAATCCAGACCTGAACACTTCAAAGCAAAAGTCTGAAGATGCATACTTGGTTCCTGGCTAGGGAAAAACTAGAGACTGTAACTGGCGTAAGTAGCTTGGCTTAATGTTTAAAACTAATAGAAGGCACACGGAGCAATTAGAGGAGATCGAAAGGAAAGGAAATGCTCTAGAAGGGGCCAAGGGTCAATATATAAAAAGTTGAAAGGCAAAACGCTTACTCCCATTTTGCAAGTTGCTCAAGCAAAGATCCTCCCCACACTCACTTATGGAAGTGTGGCCCTGAGGGGCAGAGACAGCACCACTTTGTAAAACGTAATACTTACGATCGATAGCTCCATTTTCCAACTGCCGGCTTATACATCACCGGCTCAAATCAGACTGGAGCTTGGCTTACCGAAACAAGCCCTGGCATGGAAACGGAATATGTGAACGGATGTCATGGCCCAAAGGTTGCTCTGGAGGGTTCCCTTGGGCATCGCCTTGGATAGATATACAAGGCAGGAACTGTCTTCTGCAAGAGTCTTTTTGTATCTGGCCCTCAACATCCTGAGTCTTTCTGCTGCTTCGGCTTCACCACTAAGGTGCTTAGAACTCAACAAACTGACAAAATCGAGAAAAAACAAGTGTTTCTCAATTTTAGAGGACAGAGCCAGTCTGACTAAACGTTGCCATGCTTAGATGACTCTCCGGGGTCACCCCAAGCTTAAACCGCAAAGCAACTTGGGAGAATTTTGTAGTAATCACATTAAGGAAAAGTTCCTGAAATTCAGGCTCTGGGTATTGCCTGTCCTAAAACGCTACCCATCATGGAAACAGAAAGTAGGCCAGGGAATGTATCTGCTGTGTGGCCAAGGACTTAAAGCCACTCTCCACATTCCCTGTCTGTGCAAATCTGTTCTGGTCACTTGTCATGCACTTCTTTGCACAAGAAACTGAAGGTAAGATGCGTAAGGTCCTGTACAGAAGAGGTGCTGCCTGTTTTGATTCATATAAACCCACACTGAATTGCACAATGGTGAAATTTCCCCAGAGGTTTAAAAAAAAGAGTTTTCGCCAAGGAACATAAAGAACATAAAGAAGCAGAGAAAGGTATGCCATTCCCCAATGGTCAACCCTTAATTCTAAGGAGGGATAATGGCTGTAAGTGCCCCATTGCTATACCAGTCATGGTATAACCCTTTACCATCCAGAAGATATGCTCTTAACAGCTGGGAGACAAACCAAAGGTGCTGCCAGAGCATAAGCACTTCATTAGGTTTGGTATTAATACAGTATTAGCAGCAATTCCCCAGTCACTAGGTGGTAAGCAATTGGGAGGTAAGTTAAACCTTGCTGATAGAGTGCCCTCACTTTATTTGGAGAATATGAGTGCCTTACGGAGCGGCAATTGGCAGCAGGGTGCACATATGATCCATTACTGGGAGAATTATAAGAATTGTTTTGAGGGTCAGACTGAAAGGGTTGTAAAAGCACTTAAGGCACTAGCACTTTATTTTCAGTTGTTTGGACACAGGGCATCTCTATGCACCACTGGTCGTAGCAGAATCAGGTTTGCCGAACAGAAATATTAGCTAACTACTTTTGAGAGCACAAGCACAATAGTCGCTCATTGCATATGCAGTTTATTTACTAGTTGTGAGGTATAGACCTGAGGTAAGCAGTTCAAGCACTCGCATGTTATCAATTATTACTTACATTCTCCGCAGCCCGGTGCTCTAGTTTTCAGGGCGGCCAAAAGATTATAGGGTTCTAGGGATAGCTGGCCATGCACCGAAGGTCTTACTCTCTCTTGATTTATGTACACTACTGCAGTGGTTTTAATGTACACATGTTTTAATTTGATTCATGAAAGGAACAAATTGTAATGTATTTTATAGAAGGAATGAACCAAAATGTATTTTATGTGCTGAAGTTTGTATGCAATTGTTGTAATTGATCGAGCAATGAAAACGTACTTACCTACCGAGCACCACTGGAGAAGAGCTTGAGCGCAGAAGGATAAGGTCATTAGATAAATATTCTAAATCCTAATCTAAGTGGGGTCGGTAGACAGGCTTTGAAAGGTAACCTTTTCATGGCAAGTTTACAAACTGTGGTTTCAGCTGCTAAAACCAGCATTCTGAGAAAAGATTATATATTTTGTTAGCAGTAGTACATTTAGTTAAGAAATTCAGCTCTAAAATTGGTAGTTTGTGAGATAAACAATTGTCAGTGATGGACTTGCAAAGAGAAACTAGAAGGTCATGGAACCCTCAGCCCTCGGTGGCACTTGATTGCATCGGATGCATGATATGGTAATATATATATTTGCTGTAGTTAGAGATCAGGAACCTGATTTACTAATACTTGATGTAAGGCAGAGCAGCAACCAGCTATGCTGCTCTGTCATGTGTTATAGTGAGAAGGAAATAGCTGTCATATCTGTTAAGATATGACAATTTTTTTTTAATCTCCGACAGTGCTGGTGCGCTTTCGACTGTAATGCGTCAACGTACTCACCTTTCCGCCAGAGTGCAAGGTTGTCTGCATTCTCTAAAGTATAGGTTTTGTACTGAAAGTGAACCCTCCAGGACCAAAATTATCCTTCAAGACTTCCCATTTGGTATGTGTGTAGTACAAAGCTGCACATATGTATAGTTGAAAATTATTTGTAAAATAAGGAGAATTGAGGTGCAGTGTTTTGGCCCAAATGTCCCAAATGTCTGTCTACAAATGTTAATTTATAGGTATCTGTTTCAAAAGCATTGAGTGGTTGCCCATGTATCACCAATAGTATGCCCACTTGATGGAAAGTAGCTCATAGCACAACCGTGTGTTACTTTGATGAAATTACCAACGCAAATCATGGTTTCCATTAAATAAGAAATCCCACCCCAAGTATTTGTGTGACAAACCCAGCACAAAGTGATACACAATCTGGGCCCAGGTGTAGAGTACATATGGTGAATACTGACATGCAGGCTTCATAAAAGTGAATAACTTTTAATAGTTGACGATATATAGAATTATAGATGGGAACAGTGAATTATGAGAATGTTTTTCACTGAGGGATTTTGAGTGAAAACAAATAGACAAGAGTAAAGCTTGAGTTGTCTATGATGTCACTCAGAACCCTGATTTGAAAAAATACCCATAATTCACTTATCTTTAATTTATTTGTTACGTATGGTCCCGCAAAATCATCTGCCCTGCTTTCAACTACTACGCTGTGGTAGAAGAGTAATGGGGATCCTTAAATAACATGGTCTGTCCTTAACTACCACCCTCAACCAACCACACCAACTTCCCCCATGCTTCCACCATGCTTTTGTATGCTAAATCCTATCTACTAACATGAGCAGACAGGGTTGAGCTGGAAAGCAGGTGTTAACAGGAGAAATTCTTTAATTTCTCCTCTTTTTGACTTTGCTTATTACTACACTCTATAAAGTTGGAAAAGCTTTAAGGTGTGTCTAGTCAAAGTATTTTATACCCGAAGGAAACTCTTTCTGTACAAAATCTATGGTGAACTCAGTCACACACCCTAGCACTATGGCGCTAAGCTGGCGCAAAGCAGCTTAAATCAGCACCGGTGCCAGGGAGAGGGCAGGAGAGTGCCAGATGTCTGTGAATATCTCACTCTCCTCCTCTCTCGCTGCCGTGCAACGCAGTGCAGCATTTTTGCATTCAAACGCTACACCGTGTTCGTGACACCATTCAAAATCGGGGCTAGCGACTGTTAAAATACTTTGCCTGCTAGAAAAGTATCCACATGACAGTACACTGAACTATCTTTCAGAACTGCTTGCTGAACAGGCCACAAGCCTGAGCTCCACCAACTGATGCCTTGTGTTACTGTGATTGATAGCAATTTTGACAAAAGTAACCCTGCCGTGTTAAGGAAGCTTTTTCATCACAAATGTTCTGCCAACTTAGGACAAAACTCTCGTTTTGACAGATAAGCTGCTGCCCGTATGTTGGAAGGCTGGGCCCCCACCACATCAGCATAGATTGGTGGCCTTCCTGTCCCCCAGTCCATTCTATCTATTTGTATGAAAAATCTAATTGTAATCTTCCTGGCCAAATGGGTTTGGGAATGGTTTCTAACTGACTCGTATCAGGAGAGTTCGAACAACCAAGTACCATGCATCCGGATGCTTCCAGATACAATTCGGTTGGACTCCCATTGACTTGAATTGGAGCCTATGTTCCAACCGAATGCATAGGCTCCCATTGAAGAAAGGGGTGGCTGGGGAAAAATCGGGCATTCTGTGGTGGGCACTGCCTGGTGCCTGCCACACTGTGCATGGCTGGTAAGGGGGTACCCATGGGTACCCCCACGATTCCGATTGTGAAGGCTCTGGGTGCAAGGGGGCCGACTATGGGCCCCCAAAGTCTGATTCCAACTGCCGGTTCGAATAAGGATGGCACAGTTCGTAAAGTTTGTCCGAATCCAGCATTGTATTTGGTCGGTACGAAACGTGCACTGTAAAGACGTTCGATTCTGCTCCGTACGGATCGGTCACTCCGAATGCTGTCGGGTTCGTATTGGGATATTCCCAATGCCTAACTCACATTGTACTCTGTTGGTAGGAACCCTTTTGGAGTCGGTCGGCAACACACGTTCCTGATCCGATTTGGACGGAGCAAATGCCATTAAGAGGCCTTCCTAACTGCATCTTAATCGGTTCCTAAGTGTATTTTTCACAATTTCAGCACCACCACCGTAAGACTCGAGCACATACATTTGTAAAAGATGTAAAATTATATAATGATAGTTAACTACCTTTTTTTCTCTTGCATTAATAAATGTACAATCGGGCTAAAATAATATGAAATTGAAGGAAACATTTTTCCCCAGTCAAAAAGTTTGATGTTATTCTGCCTGTGGGAGATGATGGCATTTTCCTCTGAGTGTTCTAATGAATTGTTAGCAGCTGGCATGTGTGGAGTGCCACTGATTGAGATCTTTCATCACCCAGCACCCAAAGGGCACAATTCTGGCACACTGGAGTGTAAGGCATTACGAGATATTACATTGACAGCTCTATAGACACACAATAAATATCGCATCGATGGAGACATATTATAGTAACTCGTATTTGAGAAGGAGTTTTTTCTAGCTCAGAGTCGAGTTTAGCCCAGCATCCATAGGCAACAGGCAAAGTTGTGCGAGTGAAGATTTTTAGCATCCTGCCTCTTTCCTGTCTAATTAAGGTCCTTAAAAAAGAATAATTGAAATTTTTACAGCATCTTTTAGTCGGAATCATTTGATATCTAGAGGACTGTCTACCTTCTTTCTGTTCTCTGTGTACCTTCCTGAAACATACCGCAGTTTTGGAGAAGGTGCCATCATCTCTGTAGCCTGAAGGTCCCACTGTTAGTAATTGTGAAAGAGTAGATTTCCAGGCTTTGCTTCGAGGAGCTATGCAGGCTGGGGGGTTCGCTCTCTCTGTGCAGAGGAGAAAAAGGTACCAACTGAAGTCACGAATGAGACCGGAGAAAAGGTGAGGTGAAAACACACACTTTCTACATTTCTTTTCAGTGCCTGATCTGTGACTTTAGAGAACAATAACTCAACTGTCCATGAACTCACCGTGAGAGAACATGACAGACAGCTGCACTGCAAGCCGTTCCTACATAGGCGACAGGTACATCATGGACTGATCATTATATATGTTTGTGTATGTATATGCTAACGTTATCGTGGACGCTCTTTTGCTCTGCAGTCACTTTTCTATAAACATGGTAAAATGCTGCTATATTTTTCTGTTACTTTGCTCCACGCGCCTGTAGAAAAGTTTAGTAAATCTTCACATAACTTTGTTTTTGTGTATTTCAACAATTCCAGCACAATACTACCGGCTGACACGTTTTATACATGTCTTTCAAAATCTTTTTAGAATTTCAATAATTCTGAATCACATAAGGATTGGCGATTTTTCTTTTTAAATGTCTAAAACAGACGTGCAAATGGCTTGTTTTTCAAGTGCGCATACAGGTTTGGAATCCACACGCCAAGTTTGAGTAAAGTAAACATGCGTAATATCACCCCCACAATGGTGTAACCTTATGCATGTGCCAATCCAACACCAAGGGCAGGAGGAGGACCCGTTCCTGGACACGTGCTTGCGGGTAGTCAAAGAATTGATTCTGACCCATTCCCTGGCTGAGAGGATCCATGTCAGAGCAGGAGCAAATCTTTGTCGGGTGGGAGCGAAGAGGAGCGAGAAGGAAAAACTGTACAATTCAGGGGCTGGCAGTGGTTGGGGATTCAGTCACAGGCACAAGAACAAAGCTGCCTGCATAAATTGAGACGGTGCTGTCTGGTGCATTCAGAAGATTCACATAGAAAGGGTTCGATATGGAGAAGGGAGAGAGGTTTATTAAAGATGTTATGAGGTTTATTAGAGATGTTATGAGGTTCATTCACAATTTTACGTGGTGAGGTCCATTAGAGATGTTATGAAGTTCATTAGAGATGTTATGAGGTTCACTAGAGATGTTACGTTATGAGGTTCATTAGAGAGGTTATGTTATGAGGTACATTAGAGAGGTTATGACGTTCATTACAGATGTTTATGAGGTTAATTAGAGAGGTTATGGTAATCTCAGAAAACAACTGATGGCAGGATATCACAAGTCCAAGAGTAAAGAAGGGCATGGATACCTTCCACGTCTAGTGCTACATTATTGGATGGGTCTGAACCACCCTAAAAATTTTAGAATTCACCGATGTAATGGCTTCAACTTATTGACCTTGAAACAGTGGTGGTTAGTGGCATTTCAAAGTAGTGGGGTGCAAAAGGTAGGGTAGAGTTGTACCAAGAGAGTGAATAGAGCCAGGAATCCCTTTTGACATAAGAAGGGTTCGAGGTGGGGTGGCTGTTTATCCTACTTAGCTAATGTGCCCTTTTCCTATTGCCATTGAAAGAAAGAACAAGAATAGCACCTTTTAGTATTTAAGATAACTTTATGGCCCAGCTTCGCACTTTTGATTTCAAACTGTGGGTCCCTAATCAACATATCTGCAGGGATGACTTTGTTTTCCACCATTCAGAAGTTGATAAAAGAAATTGCATGCACGTCTGTGTTAAGTAGCAATCACTGAAGCTCGTAGACATTTTTTGGAGCATGGGCCATGCAAACGGTTGCAGTGTCAAATTTTTTTGGGTGGGTTTCCTCCTAATAATAACTGAGGTGTGTACTTTTTCCTGGTAGTATACTGTCAAGTTTACTATGAACACGACACTGTACCAGTAGAAACCTCTCAGACTTGAGAAGTGTTTTGATTTTACAAATAAATATAGTCACTCATTAAAGGAAAGCCATTTCATCTTTTTCTCTGGAGCAGAGCGATCAGCCTTTTTAGGTTGAGCTCCGATTGACCTGTTATTATCACTTCTGTGGGGTTTGGCAAACCCACCCTTTGCCATTGGTTCTTTCTCGTGGCATTCAGAAATGCTGGCTTTCTATTGGTCCATTCCACTCAATTGTCTCGCCTTTGGCTGCTTGTTTCAGCCGAGGTGATTTCACTTAGTGATTGCTTTTGTTGGCCATCCCACCTTTCTCTTCACACAGAGTGTGATGGACCCACCCACCCCTCTCCCGCCCCTTAGAACACTGCTTGCCTGACCCCGTTACAACACTGGAGCCCGCCCCCACCACCACCTCTTGCTCCGAGGTCGCTCGCTGATTGCAGTTCCAAATTTAAGCATGTTTGTATACACTGTGCACCATTCACGCTTGTGACGCAATGCTTGGAAGTACCGGGACAGCTGCATTTGTTCTTAAATTGGATTAGAGTGCTTTCATTTTTAAGCATGCGATGAACCCACCCACCCCCCTTTCCGCCCTCTAGAACACATCTTGCCTGACCCCCTCACAACACTGAAGCCCACCCCATCACCACCTCTCGCTCCGAGGTCGCTGTTCGTTTTTAGGTCTCGCCTAGCGTTGCAGCACGAAAGTGCTGCCATCGCTTTGCGAGGCATGCAGTATACACTATAGTGTGGAAGCTTCGTGGAAGCTCCGCCCACTCTCCAGCCCATGTTCTTCATTGGCTTAGGTTACAAATGCTGCCTTCTGATTTGCTTTAAAAGCTTGTTAGTCCCGCCCCATGACAGCCATGTCAGTCATTTGTATCCTTCCATGGCTACTGGCCCCTTCACTGCACATACTACTTTCTTCCAATCCCTCCTTAACCCTCCTCCCACATCTTCTCGCCCGCCACCCTTGTGCCTCTGTTGTTGCTGTCTCTGTGGGTAATTATGTGTCCCTTAGGACGTCGCTGGTTCCGTCATACAGCCTGGCTTACACGCCTATCAACTCTCCAGGAGCACCGAGAGCGCTGCTTGCATCACCCGCGCCGGTCCGTGACCAAAGTGAAGTACTAAGGGCCGGTATTTTATCACCACCGGCCCCAAATCTCCGGGACTGCTGCGTGTTCACTTTTTAATCACCGCCGCTACTCGGGCTGCCTGCCTGAGGCCGGGTCCGTGACTCGAGAGGAGCCACGTTGGAGTGAGAACCGCAGGTTGGCAATGCTTGTTTAAAAAGTGCGCCTCATTTGGGCTCATGGAGAAGCGGGAGCCCACCCCGCATTTGCGAGCAATGAGAGGCGGGAGCCCACCATGCATATCGTGAAGATCTGCCGAGATCACTGCGTCGAGAAATACGAGGGCAGAGCATACAGGCCAGCAGAGGAAGTTCCCGTGTGCCAGTTGTATGCTGTTTTTGTTGGACTTAGTGATATTAATACAGCGCAAAAGGTTTAAGCCCCTGCCAATGCCCCCCCGTTGGGTGGTTGTCAGTGCGTGATCCTCCTCCGTCAGCAGCAGACAAGCAGCCAACGCCCATCCCTGAGGTCAGGTGACGCGGCAGGCAGAGCTGCTCGGGCGGTTGCGTGCCTCTGTTTACATCCCGGCCTCGTTCGCTCTCTATTGTATTTTCTACTGTTGCTACTGCAGCGTTTGCTGTGTATCAACGGGACTAGACTTCTGCTCTGCTCGGTTCCACACACAGGGAAGACGCGCTGCGGAGCCTAAACCAGCTTTTATGGCGTAGACCCCTCCTTCGGTGCCAACCTGGGCCAGAGCTCCGACCTAATCCCTTCTCCCTTCACCCCTCTGACGCCCTGAGCGGCCTCCAGTGCTGTCTCGGAGATAGCTGGGTCTCGGAAACAAACAGGGTGGCCAGAGAGCAGAGCAGTCTCTTCCGAGCTCTCTGCGAGACAAGGTGGCAGCAATTGTGTAGTATGTGTCCCCTGCGCAGACTGCTTGACAGGAGACATAATCCTCTATGGAGTGTGGAGGCATGACGCCCGAATGACAGCCCAGCCTTCACCTCTGTCGAAACACTCCAGTCAGACACACACACAGGCTGACAGGCAGTCACCACACACATTATGTCTCAGAAGCACGCACACCAACAACACACAGACTGGCACACCGCCAATGAGACACTCAGACTAGCGTGCATACACACACAGGCAGACACACAACAGCCTCAGCCAGTCAAACTCACAAAGAATGGCACACACATTCAAGCACACAGGAATATAACCACAGACACACTTACACACCATAGACAGTTATGGAGATATGCGCATGCACACAGGAACGCAAACCAAGCATACTTACAGACACACACCAGCACTCACAGGCGCACATATACGCACTATCAGTCAGACACTTCACAGACACACGTATAAACACGGTCAGACACTAAGAGGAAACCACAGGCACATGCGCGCAGAGGTAGTCAAACAGTAGCGCATACATGCATGCACAGCAGCAAGCAAACATGCACACATTCAGCAGGACCTCCACAGTCACACTTACACCTCTCACCCCGCTCACACACCCACTTGCGCGCACACAATGTGGACCTCAAAGTGGTGGGAACAATAATCTTTGTTGGGCACAAAATATGAACTGCACCTCTTGCAATTTGGTGCCACGTTTTTAAACAAAAACCACAGTTGCCACTAGCATCTGCCAGGGTGCTGCAAACGTCCCTGAGCTGCTTTCAGTTCTGCCACAACCACGTCACTGCGAACGCGTGGTGCAGGCTGCAGCCAAACTCCATACACACCATTGCACAGTCAAAGGCAGAGAATCAGAGCGGAGTTAACACCTCATCTCAGGTTACAGGGGCACAGGCATTGTTATAGAGGCAAGGTTATACTTAATAGATTTAGAGATGGGTAGATACACGGGTAAATGGCTGAGAGAGTAAACAGACAAATGGACAAAGGAGAAGACAGACAAACTCCAAAGGATGGACAGATAGATGGTGTAAGTCAGTCAAGAAGGCTGGGTAGACAGATTGACTAACGAATGGGACATACAGGTATAGAGACAGTGTAAACAGAGAAACTGTTCTGTGAATGGCAGCCATTAAAACATTTAGCCCACTGTCCTGTACCACTCCAGTAATATATTGCAATAAGTGAATGAATGGATACCTTGTTTGTGTATTGGCAACACTTGAAAGAGTCCGAATTGTCTGAGCAGCAATTTGCACAGCATAGCGTGGGACATAATTGTTGCTAAGATTGGAGGATATTTTATTATTTCAGTTTTTTACTAAAGCACAAACACTATCTTGCAGGACGTCACAGTGCTTTACATAGTCTGAGAGACTGACATTTGATTCAAGATGTACATGTAGTGTGGCATTACTAGAGATCGATAAAGTGATACGAATTTCTTCTCAGGGACATTATTGAGACGGTAGGAAGTCATTCAAAAGAAACTAAGTGAACATTACAGTTTGGGGTGCTAGTGAATATGAATACGACTTAATATACTGAGCTCCAACTTTAGGGTTTTCAGAGTTTTCCGAACCCTTTCAGCGCCTGGTTCGCACTCTCAGCCCGGGCAGACGTTGTGTGTGCTACCACTTAGAGAGCTTTCTATAATTGTTAAAAACCACTAAAATCCCCATAAGGGTTGCCTGCTTTTACACAGTTGCACCTTTCTATTGAAGGACACAGTCATTTCAGTTTGCTAATTCTGTCCTGCACTTCCCACACGTTCGATTGTTCCTTAGTTTCTTTACCATGTGCACAGAGATTGGTCCATAGACATTTTCTTCAAATCATGTATTTTAAGTAATATGACCACAGAAGGCCCAGATTCTATCTTAAAAACGCTACTTTGGACTATACCATTCCCTGCTGAAAGGCAATATTTCTCTCCATGTGTTCCCATACCTGGCGTGTCACGCAGCGTGGTGCTTACTCTCCCTCCATGCTAAAGAACAGTAGATATTTCAGTGGCCAGGCTAATGTGCTGCATAGCCAAATACATATAAGGTCCTAAAGGCGAGACCGATGCATTGCAAATGCTTGTTTAAGCTCCTTTGTGCTAAAAGTAAAAACACCACTTTTTGTGCTGCTTTTACCAATTTATTTTATACTGTTAAATAAATAATGTACTTGCTGCATTTTGTAGGCGTCAGCATGAGTATTGGCGTGCTGTTACAAAATGACATAGTTGGCTGCATACATTTTTTTTTGTTTTTTAATCAAAAATGTAAGTAATGCTGCTCAGCTACGGTGCCCAACCAAAAGCCCGAAGTCCACAAGGGCCGCAGAAGAACATTGTAACCAACCACAGCGAGAATCGAGCCATATTTAGCGTAGCATGTTCTTGGTGCAACTGAGGTTTATTTTAGAATGAATATCTGTATGGTGTGTGTCACTGTGAGCAGCACTTGAAGGGCTGAGGATGTAGCGAACAACAATGAAAAGGCTACGAACATCTGGTGTAACCAAACTTAGAAGGTGGATCTGTGACAAAAAGCACATTAATGTACACATGTCTCCCATCCAAATAATCTCGTCTCCTATGGTCGACTGCACAGCACTACATGCTTCTGAAAATATGTCTGTTCGGAAATATATGTTCTTTAAACTGCTCTATTTTTACTGCTGCTGTAACTTTTAATGTTTCACTTTTGTAAGCAGTTGACTTTGTTGAAATGATTTCACCAGAGAGAGCCTGTATCTCTGTGCTTTCCAGCCATTCATCAACTCTGTTTTAAAATGGGCGCATCAGACCACCTTCCTAACACTGCATAGTAACTGGGTTATGTATATAGCGCAGGCCTGAGCTGGATCGACTCAGGGCGCTTCGATGCTGGAAGTAGTGCTTGAGCAACATGCTCAGGAAAGGTGAGTTTTGAAGTTTTTCTTGAAGGTGAGGTCCGGGTTTAGTTGACTCTCCATGGAGTTGGTCCTTAGACTGAGAAGTGTCTGCTTCCTTCCAAGCTGCACTTGTGTTTTGCAGCAGGTTCCATACAATGAGTGCTAGCTCTGTTTTCCCTTGCTTATTTATGATGGTATCTTACTGTCTTCCCATGGAAGTGGAGTGAGGCAGAAAGTCTAGAGCACGACTGAGTGGGCAGGAGCCGGTAAAGGTGGATTCCCACAGCTTCCTTCCCCCTACTGTTTGTTTATGTTATGCCACAGTGTTTTATAAAGCACGGCGTACACAGCCAGAGCAGTCACCTCCTTTGAGCTGGAGCACACCTCTCGAAAGGATTAAGGGGCAGATTTATGTTGCACTTGCGCCACTTTTGCGCCGCCGTTGCGTCACTTTTGTGACGCAGCAGCGGCGCAAATCCTGCGCCATGGTGCGGGGTATTTACAACGTGACGCATCTGGGAGATGCGTCACGTTTTAAAGCCCTGCGCCACATGTAGGCGTTCCAGGGCAGGTGGGGGCGTTCCGGCGCAGGAACGCCTCCTAAAAGTGGCTGAGTGAAATCTACAAGATTTCACTCAGTCACTTTTAGGCCCATGCTTCGTCAAAACCCTGCGCCTGCTTGAAGCAGGCGTAAGGATTGACGCAGCATTGTACAGATAGGGCCCCCAGAACATTGCTGGAGCTGCGTCGCGCTTGCGACGCAACTCCAGCAATGCGCCACTTTTACTTGACGCATCTGTGCCGTTTTTGCCCCATGGTGCGCCGCATTATAAATGCGGCGCATCCATGGTGGCGCAGCTGTGGCGCTTAATAATTGGCGCATCCCTGCTGATATGCAGGGATGCGCCAGTTAACATAAATCTGCCCCCCAAAGTGTAATATGTATGTACAGGTGCACGTGGACCCTAGCTAGCTGGGATAAGCCTTTCAGCTTGATTGAATACCGCTCGATTGCGTTTGTGGTGCGGTTTTCACATGTGCAGCTGCACACACTGTGCGGTTTAGTCGGTTTTATCATTACTGCAGCCGGGGCAGTGCGCCGGGCCGGGGCCCAGAGGCCTGAAGGGACCCACTGAACCCTCATTCTTGCTGAATTGTATTGTTCATGCAGCAGCGGGGGGGGGGGCATTTTCCTCATGCACTATGGCCCAGGACACAATGGCAAAGCTACTGGGTTTATCACCATTACATCTTTATCGAACCACATTCCATGACTAAGAAACCTTCCTTGCACTAGTTCCTTCTCACCTATATTCACTGACCGCACATCTTGCCCCTCCCCTTTCAAATAACCTCCTGACCCACTGGTCCACCCTGACCTCTAATTCTTACAATCCACTCACCTGCTCCCACATTTCAGAACTCCTCGGCTAATATACCCACCAGGCCCATTATGCAACCCCTCCTTGTCTTTCATTTTCAATCTGGTCCGTCGGCTGCGCGTCCGCCTCTGGTGCAGGAAACCAGGGTTCGACCCTCGAGGTCGCGTCCACATCCTGTGATTCTGGGCAAATCACTTAATCTCCCCGTGCCTGAATGCGTAATGTAAATACGGTGCTATGTAAAGCGCTCCAATACCTTCGGGTCGAGTTCGCGCTATATAAATATGCACAAAAAAAAAAAACACCTGGCCACCCGCATCTAATGCCGTATTTCTTTCACATTTTATTTCTTTCTTCTGCTTCCTATACAAGTTCATTCCAAGTTGTCAGAGGGTGTCTTCCAGAAACGCAATGCCACTACACGTGCCTCCCACAAAATCCGGCCCAAGCCAGCATGCCACAAACTCATTAAAAGACATGATAATTTACAATGCCAATAGCTTAAACTTTAAGCCGTTTGTCTGCATTGCCTTGCATTTTTTTTCCTCACACCATCGTACATTTGGATGTCATTTGATAATGTTATTATGACACAGGTGACTGTCAACAAACTGTGCTGCACTCAGTCTGGACCAATGCCGAGCCAAAATAATAAATAAAAATTTCGTAGTGTGCACCCTGCAATTAATAATGATCAGGCAGCCGCTTCTAGGCAAGATCCTCGAGAGCCATATTACCTCCTGCCTGTCGACATACATCGAGGACAACCATCTTTTGGCTTCCCACCAAGCTGGCTTCCGCCTGGTTCACTCAACCGAAACGGTGGTCCTCTCTGTCCTGGACGAGCTTAAAAGCAAGGCGGATTCCAACTGCCCCCATGCCTTGGTGCTTCTTGATTTGTCCGCTGCCTTTGACACAGTCGACCATTCCATCCTCCTCGACCGTATCAGGGCAGCGGGCATCCAGGGCACCGCTTTCTCTTGGCTCGCGTCATTCCTCCAAGGTCGGTCGCAGGCTGTTCAGTTCTCTTGTTTCTCTGCCCCGTCTCGTACGGTGTCCTCTGGGGTTCCCCAGGGTTCCTCCCTTTCCTCTCTTCTTTTTAACCTTTATATTTATCCTCTCATTGTTTCTTTGCTCAATATGGAGGTCTCCGTTTATAATTACGCTGACGACCTTCAGTTAATATTTGATCTCTCCTCTTCCACCAATTCCCTTCTTAAATTCCAAACCACACTTGTTTTTATCTCTGATTGGATGAGTTTAAACCACCTCAAGCTCAATCCGGATAAAACGGAGTTGATCCTGACTGGAGGGCCTTCCAGCCCCTGGTCTTCTGCCTTCTGGCCTCCCAGTCTTGGCTCCCCCCCGGCCCCCTCTGACTCAGTTAGAACCCTCGGCATTAAAATCAGCCAGGACATCTCCATGCGCCCTCAGATCAGCTCCGTTGTCTCTTCTTGTTTTCTATCTCTCCGGATTATCCGTAAGATCTCCCGTTTTCTTTCCCTTGATGCCCTTAAAATTATCATTTTAGCCATGGTTCTTTCCCGTCTGGACTACGGCAACTGCCTGTATGTCGGCGTCCCTGCCTACGAGCTGTGGCGTCTCCAGACCATTCAGAATCAGGCTGCTCGCCTTATCCACCGGCTCCCTAAATTTCACCACACCTCTCCACTTCTTAAATCCCTCCACTGGCTTCCTATCCTGTATCGCACCCTTTTTAAAATGGGATTCATAGTCTTCATGGCCCGCGCCCGTACAGCCCCTCTCTTCATTAACTCGATGGTCACTCACTACCTCCCCAGACGCAATCTCCGTTCCTCCAGCCAGACTCTTCTCACTGTTCCCCGCTTCCGTAAGTCTAGAGCAGGTGGCACTAGGTTTTCCACACTCGCCCCTC
This sequence comes from Triturus cristatus, assembly GCF_964204655.1. Classification (NCBI taxonomy): domain Eukaryota; kingdom Metazoa; phylum Chordata; class Amphibia; order Caudata; family Salamandridae; genus Triturus; species Triturus cristatus. The sequence continues at coordinate 166,665,119 of NC_140585.1, forward strand.
GCTTCTGGAACAGTCTTCCATATTCCATCAGATCCATTACCACCTACCTACATTTCCGGAAGGCGCTCAAGACTCACTTGTTCAACCTAGCGTTTCCCTCTCACTGATCACCCATGCCATTCTTTCTGCCTCTTTGTGGTACTTTGAAATTTGGAACCGCGTAGGAGGCAGGGCCCTACCCCTGTCTATCCAGGTATTAGCGAACTGCAAATGGCCAATACGGTATGTACAAGTACTTTGCATAACATTTCATTGATAAATATACTATGTATACGATGTTATGCATTGGCTCCGCGGGTCCCATCTTGGAGCGGTGGCCATCTTATAGTTGCCCTCACATAGGCTACACTTTAAGAACAAATACAGGCCTCTAGAACACATGCGCCTTCCTTTGACTTCTCTGTGACCTGTGCAAACTGACTCCACTGCCCGAGGTCAGCCCTGTCCGTCCGGTTCCTTTTACTGTGGCCAAATGGGATTAGCATCAGGGCCCGAGGCATCATAAATTCCTTCTTCCCACACGAACCCTGACTAATCTCTTTCACATCTGACTCTTCCTGCTTTATGGCCTGTTTTGCAAACAGGAGCTGCCCGTGTTTATTGGGGCCTGCTGATATCTGATGAGGGATCTGAGCCTCGCTGGGTAAATAATTGCGGGCTGGCTGAACTGAAATGTGAGATTGTAATCATGACTCTGCTTGTTCTTTGAAGTAAAATATGTGAATGACCAACTACAAGAGAAGGGCATTGTTGCCCAGAGCGTAATATTCTGTATAAAAGAGAAGACTGTTTTTTGTTCTGCAGACTGCCTCATTCAGTTGCTAAGGCTTCTGTGCGACGTAGTCTCACTCATTTGAGTTTAATAAAGATGTCTTTTCATATTTCAGCTTCTTTGCCAAGTTCTTTGTTATATTACCATGAGAGTGGAACTTTTCAAATACCACAACAGGAAGTACTCGAAGTCATAGGGTGCTACCCCTGGCACCTCTGGGGTCTCAAACATCAGAGTACTTCATCTTGTAATCTCTTAGCGCCAGGAAACCACTTGGTCACAGTGCGCTCTACAAATACTTTCAAACTTCAACTTCAATGGATGGATTTTACACAGCGCAGCTGCCGAGTCCTAAATGTAAATAAATAATTTTTAAAAACGCATAACCTCACTGGACCCCAGGATATTGTTCCTCTTGCACAGCGATCCTGTATAGACTGCAAGCCAAGTGTGGGTGTTGTAGAAAATGATGAGGGATGGAGGCAGCCAAACCTGCAGGTGCTTACTTACCTTATAGAGTAGGTTTCTTATATGTGGTTAAATGTGGTGGCACCAAACAACTTTTTTAAATAGTGATGCTGAAATGAAAAATCACCAGTCTCTTTTGTTAAACAGAACAATTTAATATTTTTGGGTCCCACCCGCATCTATCAGAGTCTGCAGCAGCAAAGTTATGTAAAATTTTTTAAACCCACTGCGGGTTGCACCACTGCTTATAGTCCGTAAATGTGATAATTGAGAGAATGTCCATTCAATATTAAATATGATTCCAAAGTTTCTTTTTATTCTTTCTTGGATTTTCACAATTCTTTGGCAGCCAACGCGTTTCGTTCTTACACTAAGAACTTCGTCAGGGCTGTAAAAACATACAAAATACAAATATAATACAAAGTGTAACCAATCCATTAATACATTGTACAGATCAATTTAATCAACCAGAGACAGAAGATGCCTACAAAACTGATTGTTAACATGATATTCACCTTAAATGTCCAGAGATTATACATTGCACCCAAATTGCTAGCATCAAATTAATGATCCCAGTTATATTTATGTATACATTTTGAGGCAAATCAGTTAAAATTCCACAATGGATATATGGACCTCAAGAGTCTGGAGCGCCTCTTAATTTTTAGAAAGCCCACTTTAGTATTTGATTAAACTGCAAACAATAGTGTCTTTTAGTCATGAGCACAAAACCATCAACAATCATGGACCAAAACCTTTCAGAGATAGGTTTTTTATATACTGCTATAGGAACCCCTCATATACGTGCCATTGTAACCTGAATGTTAAGAATTACCTACCAAATCTTATTGGCAGCATTTGTTTTTGAAGTCAAGTGACAATGTTTGATGATATTTATCTCTTCGATTTCTTAGGATGGCAGTTTGTCCGTTATTTCGCTGTCCTGTTCATCGCATTCTCTAACAAGAGATAATAATAATACTATCTTGCAAAAACTTGTAACAAATTTAAAAAATGTTATAGTGTGCTAAGCTCTTGATGCTGGGCATTATACCTTACCTAGGTCAGATCATTGTTGGTCCCATTAAGCTCTCGCCATGATCCAATTATAGGCTAGTGTGCCTGTAATATAGTATCATCATGTATGTCACTCTCTACATTTTATTATTACAATATAAATATTTCTAAAGTCAATGATGTACATAGTCGTATTCAAACCACCCAATGAGATTTCAATTTACTAGTGCCCACCAACAGTTATCTGTGTACATATTGCTTGTTCCCCGAATACTCAGCACACTTAATTCCATTGCACATTAGACTTCTAAAATCAATCTAAAAGAAATATCATACATTATCAACCTCTAAACACACACCACATTTTTTTAACGTAACAGAACAAAAGCCTTATCTCAATTGCGTGAGGGCCCTCATTATACACCTATCTGCTTCCGTATTAAGCGAAACCCAGGTGTACTCGCTCAACCTACCCACATCACCACGACTTCGCTAAACCTTATCACGATTCGTAAAAGGGGGCCATCATTGTGCAGCATACGGCTTTCTCATTCAAGCGTTGCCTGAGTGTGTTAATTCCACCTCCCCGCATATCCGTGACCCCACTGAAAACTTCTCTCCATCATGAGAGAAACCTAAACGTGCAACATACGGCTTTGCATTTAATAACAGTACCCCAAAATACTAACTTGGCTTCTCTGTATATCCATGGCCTCGCTTACCTCCAATCTGGTACGTTACGGTAACCGGTAACAATCTCGCCCCTATGACTCGAAAAGAGTCGCGCGGGCGTTCTTGCGTCTTAAATACACAGGGTCACGTCAGTCACACGACCATACGTATCCAAATAGTTTGCTAGGGACAATCTTCAAATTACTGATTGCGTTCGTAAGTATACGTACCTATTTTGAATCATGGAACTTTATGAATAAGTTTAACAATCAATTCACATGTTGACAACAGATATTAATATAAGCACCATTATTTCCTATGTGTGTAAAATCGTATACTAAAACGACTTCCATTACTAAATAGCGCATGTATTTACGAAAAAACCTATCTTTTAATATTGAAAAAGTCCCCATACGTAAAGCGAAACCCGAAACCATTTATTGTATTGAAGCTCAAATTTAGGCACTAAAATACCAATATGCCTTGCAATGACAAAACCGTATGTTATGCGTATATGTAATAATTGCGTTTTTTTCTCGTGATACAATTCAAGGGCCATTAGTATAAACCAAAATAAAAGTACAAATCACCATATATCTACAATCAAAGAAGAATATTCTGAAACGAGATACCAACTTGTAACATTCACCATTTCTAAGATGGATCAATACGGCTAGTGCAACATTTCTGACCACAGAAAAGGAGTTCTTAGCTCTAGATGTCCTAGTATACCTCATCCAAAATTACCAGGCCAAAATTGAAATCCAAATCCCCATGTGTAATCAAAAAGGATATTCTAAATCAAGATAATAATTTATAACATTCGCCATAGTCTAAGATGTTAAAGATGGTTTAATGGCATAACTTCTCGTTTTATTATTGAACCCCTACATTCATTAGCCATTCCTGACCCCTTCTTTCATAGAGTCCCATTGCCAATTCAACTAGTGTAACATTTCAGTCCAAAAAATGAGGAGTTCTTAGTTCTAGATGTCCTGATATACCTCATCCAAGAAATTCCCCAAATATAACCTCAGAAAAGGGATTTTTTACCAGCGGTTGTAGAAAAGAGTCCACATATTCTGACAAACGTTCCGTGGGGGAATCTATACCTGCAATAATCGGTCTACCCGGTGGAAAGTTGCCACCCTTGTGTACTTTAGGAAGAATATATATACAAGGAAAATTGGGTTTGTCCACCATTAAGTACCTACTCTCCTCCACTGTTAATAATCCCCTCTCCTTCCAGTCTCCCAGTTTGGCATTGCTGAAAAAAGTGAGATCAGAGATGGGATTAGATGGAATTTTTTCATAGCAAAGACTATCTGAAAGTTGTCTTGTGATTTCTCCCATATAGTCTGTCTTTCTCATGATTACCACATTTCCACCTTTATCAGCTTCACGTATGACCAGATCATCGTTATTAATCAAAGCTTGGAGGGCTAGCTGTTCCTCCCATGTAAGGTTGTAGGGGCCCTTGTCCCTACGTGGACTCTCATTCAACAATTTATGTAGGGAAACCTGAAATTTGGTTTCATGGTATAGATCATGTCCCAATGAGACCTAGAGGAGGTGACAGAGAATTGGCCCTTAGACCTAATGAGGCGGGATGGATTTGTAGATTACAGAGTACTAGTAAGGGACACAATAGTGATGATGAATTACACTATTTTCTTGAGTAATAATCTCTTTTCTATCCGCTAAAAGTAAAAAAAATTTAGTCCATCTAGAGAAAGAGAATGGACATTTGTACAGGTTCCAATTTTGGGGTTGAGGTAACTCCCCTTTTCTGAGGTTATATTTGGGGAATTTCTTGGATGAGGTATATCAGGACATCTAGAACTAAGAACTCCTCATTTTTTGGACTGAAATGTTACACTAGTTGAATTGGCAATGAGACTCTATGAAAGAAGGGGTCAGGAATGGCTAATGAATTTAGGGGTTCAATAATAAAACGAGAAGTTATGCCATTAAACCATCTTTAACATCTAAGACTATGGCGAATGTTATAAATTATTATCTTGATTTAGAATATCCTTTTTGATTACACATGGGGATTTGGATTTCAATTTTGGCCTGGTAATTTTGGATGAGGTATACTAGGACATCTAGAGCTAAGAACTCCTTTTCTGTGGTCAGAAATATTGCACTAGCCGTATTGATCCATCTTAGAAACAGTGAATGTTACAAGTTGGTATCTCGATTTAGAATATTTTTCTTTGATTATAGATATATGGTGATTTGGACTTTTATTTTGGTTTATACTAATGGCCCTTGAATTGTATCACGAGAACAAAACGCAATTATTACATATGCGCATAACATACGGTTTTGTCATTGCAAGGCATATTGGTATTTTAGTGCCTAAATTTGAGCTTCAATACAATAAATGGTTTCGGGTTTTGCTTTACGTATGGGGACTTCTTCAATATTAAAAGATAGGTTTTTTCGTAAATACACGCGCTATTTAGTTATGCAAGTTTTTTTAGTATACAATTGTATACACATAGGAAATAATGGTGTTTATATTTATATTTGTTTTCAACATGTGAATTGATTGTTAAATTTATGCATAAAGTACTATGATTCAAAATAGGTACGTATACTTACGAACGTAACTAGAAATTTGAATGATTGTCCCTAGTAAACTTTTTGGATATGTATGGTCATGTGATTATATATGCGCATAACATACGGTTTTGTTATTGTAAGGCATATTGGTATTTTAGTGCCTAAATTTGGGCTTCAACACAATAAATGGTTTCGGGTTTTGCTTTACGTATGGGAACTTTTTCAATATTAAAAGATAGGTTTTTTCGAAAATACATGCGATATTTAGTAATGGAAGTCGTTTTAGTATACGATTTTACACACATAGGAAATAATGGTGCTTATAATATTATCTGTTGTCAACATGTGAATTGATTGTTAAACTTATGCATAAAGTACCATGATTCAAAATAGGTACGTATACTTACGAACGCAATCAGTAATTTGAAGATTGTCCCTAGCAAACTGTTTGGATACGTATGGTCATGTGACTGACGTGACCCTGGGTATTTAAGACGCAAGAACGCCCGCGCGACTCTTTTCGAGTCATAGGAGCGTGATTTTTACCGGTTACCGTAACGTACCAGATTGGAGGTAAGCGAGGCCATGGATATACAGAGAAGCCAAGTTAGTATTTTGGGGTACTGTTATTAAATGCAAAGCCGTATGTTGCACGTTTAGGTTCCTCTCATGATGGAGAGAAGTTTTCAGTGGGGTCACGGATATGCGGGGAGGTGGAATTAACACACTCAGGCGACGCTTAAATATGAAAGCCGTATGCTGCACAATGATGGCCCCCTTTTACGAATCGTAATAAGGTTTAGCGAGGTCGTGGTGATGTGGGTAGGTTGAGCGAGTACACCTGGGTTTCGCTTAATACGGAAGCAGATAGGTGTATAATGAGGGCCCTCACGCAATTGAGATAAGGCTTTTGTTCTGTTACGTTAAAAAAATGTGGTGTCTGTTTAGAGGTTGATAATGTATGATATTTCTTTTAGATTGATTTTAGAAGTCCAATGTGCAATGGAATTAAGTGTGCTGAGTATTCGGGGAACAAGCAATATGTACGCAGATAACTGTTGGTGGGCACTAGTAAATTGAAATCTCATTGGGTGGTTTGAATACGACTAGGTACATCATTGACTTTAGAAATATTTATATTGTAATAATAAAATGTAGAGAGTGACATACATGATGATACTTTATTACAGGCACACTAGCCTATAATTGGATCATGGCGAGAGCTTAATGGGACCAACAATGATCTGACCTAGGTAAGGTATAATGCCCAGCATCAAGAGCTTAGCACACTGAAACATTGTTTAAATTTGTTACAAGTTTTTGCAAGATAGTATTATTATTATCTCTTGTTAGAGAATGCGATGAACAGGACAGCGAAATAACGGACAAACTGCCATCCTAATAAATCAAAGAGATAAATATCATCAAACATTGTCACTTGACTTCAAAAACAAATGCTGCCAATACGATTTGGTAGGTAACTCTTAACATTCAGGTTACAATGGCACGTATATGAGGGGTTCCTATAGCAGTATATAAAAAACCTATCTCTGAAAGGTTTTGGTCCATGATTGTTGAGGGTTTTGTGCTCGTGACTAAAAGACACTATTGTTTGCTGTTTAATCAAATACTAAAGTGGGCTTTCTGAAAATTAAGAGGCGCTCCAGACTCTTGAGGTCCATATATCCATTGTGGAATTTTAACTGATTTGCCTCAAAATGTATACATAAATATGACTGGGATCATTAATATGATGCTAGCAATTTGGGTGCAATGTATAATCTCTGGACATTTGAGGTTAATATCATGTTAACAATCAGTTTTTTAGGCATCTTCTGTCTCTGGTTAATTAAATTGATCAGTACAATGTATTAATGGATTGGTTACACTTTGTATTATATTTGTATTTTGTATGTTTTTACAGCCCTGACGAAGTTCTTAGTGTAAGAACGAAACGCGTTGGCTGCCAAAGAATAGGGAAAATCCAAGAAAGAATAAAAAGAAACTTTGGAATCATATTTAATATTGAATGGACATTTTCTCAATTATCACATTTACGGACTATAAGCAGTGGTGCAACCCGTTGTGGGTTTAATGTTTTGGGTCTAGTTGGATCACCTCCGGAAAACGGCGAGGGTAGTGGAGTTGCACACAATATCAGCTAAACAGCTTTTCTATTTGATCTATAATATAGGAGGGTCGGCAAAGGATTTGTCGTGAGAGGTGCAACCTGAATCCTTATTGTTCAGTAATTGAGCCGTTTTCTTTTGGTGTTAAGTTATGTAAAAAAAAATAATCTTGTGGCCAAATGGCAAAGTCAAGCATCAGGTGACAGAACACCTCCTTTACTCCCCCCCACTTAACCCCTAACTAGGAGAGTGAATGAAGCAAGGAAGCCCTTTTGGCATACGAAGGGTGGGGCGGCTGTTTAACCTACTGTGCTAGTATACCATTTTCCTATTGCCATTAAAAGAAAGAACTAATGCACAGCACCTTTTAGTATTTAAGATAACCTTATGGCCAAACTACACAGTGTTAATTGTAAACTGGGGGCGCCAAATTTGATATCTACGGGGATGACTTTGTCTGCCATCACCCAGAAGGTGATACAAAATAATTGTATACAATTCTGTGTTAAGAAGTGTTCACTGAATGTCTGTTAGACTTGGCATCGTTGGTGTGGTTCCCCTGAATTTTTGCCTCTACCGCCTGTATTTTTGATGCTGTGCTGGATTTAAGTTTTGCTGGCTTAGATGATTTGGGCACTTTGCCACTGCTTATCAGTGTCAAAGTGCAAGCGATTCCTCAATAAATTATTACAATTGGTTCACCCTTATTGGCATATTTGATTTACTGGTAAGTCCCTAGTAAAGTGCACTGAGTGTGCCAGGACCTGTACATCAAATTATCCGAGCAGGGAGGCATCACTGATTTTGTCACTCGCATGACAAGCCCTGAAAAAGGTATCTCAGACCTGCCACTGCTGTGTCTGTGTGCAGTTATTAATTGCCATGTCGACCTGGCAAATGCACCCACTAGCCAGGCCCTAACCTTCAGTTTTCTTACATGTAAGGCACCCCTATGGTAGGCTCTACGTACCCCCCTGGGTAGGGTGCAGTGTATGTGACAGGTAGGACATGTACTGGTGTGTGTGACATGTCCTGATAGTGAAACACTGCCTATTTTGTATTTCACTGTTGAAAGGTTATCCGCCTCATAAGATAGATTTGAGAGATACTTTGCAACATCTTACAAGTATAACTTCCCTTTGGGACAAGATAGAGAAATAAAGTTTAGGCTCTCTGAACTCAGAATTTAATAACACGTCTTTTAGTGAAGATGGTTTTTAAATTGTGTGTTTGAAAATGCTACTTTTAGAAAGTAGGCATTTTCTTGTTTAACCATTCTGTGTGCTTCTGTCTGTTTTTGGATTGACTGTCTGGTTTTGGAGTGGCAGGGGCTGGGGATGTGCATTCACTGTAGACAGGCACTGGGGGGATTGAGGTGTGCCTGGCCCTTCCTGGATGACTCAGACCTGCGCTGAATGGAGCTTGGATGCATTTAGATTAGAGGGAGGAGTTTTACTTGCACCTGAAAATGGCCTATCTCCCTTGCACAATGCTGCCTCAACCTCTTGTGGTCATACTGTACCAGCGAGGACAGAACTGGTTTGGACTGGTCTCAGAGACCCTTGCACAAAGAGAAACAAGCATTGGCATAGCCAATAGGTCTCGCTTGTGGGACCTTCAAAGTATTTAGTTATGCAGCACAATATCCTTGGTGCAACCACATCAACTACTGTGTGGCTAAACACTTATAAGGTCCCAAAGGTGAGACCTATTGGCCATGCCAATGCTTGGTGTGGTTGTGTGTGGTCGTGTGTGTGTGTGGTTGTGTGTGTGGTTGTGGTTGTGTATGTGCGTGGTTGTGTGTGTGGTTGTGGTTGTGTGCGTGGTTTTGTGTGTGTGGTTGTGGTTGTGTGTGTGGTTGTGGTTGTGTGTGTTTGTGGGTGTGGTTGTGTGTGGTTGTGTGTGTGTGGTTGTGGTTGTGTGTGTGGTTGTGTGTGTGGTTGTGTGTGTGTGGTTGTGTGTGGTTGTGTGTGTGGTTGTGCGTGGTTGTGTGTGGGCTTGTGTGTGTGTGGTTCTGTGTGTGGTTGTGGTTGTGTGGTTGTGTGTGTGTGTGTGTGGTTGTGTGTGTGGCTGTGGTTGTGTGTGTGGTTGTGTGTGGGGTTGTGTGTGGGGTTGTGTGTGTGCTTGTTTGTGTGTGCTTGTGTGTGTGGTTGTGTGTGTGGTTGTGTGGTTGAGTGTGGTTGTGTGTGTGTGTGTACGGTTGTGTGTGTGAGTGGTTGTGTGTGTGGTTGTGGGTGGGGTTTTGTGGTTGTACATGTGGTTGTGTGTGTGGTTGTGGTTGTGTGTGTGGTTGTGTGTGGCGTTGTGTGTGGTTGTGTGTGTGGTTGTGTGTGTGGTTGTGGGTGTGGTTGTGGGTGTGTGTGTGTGGTTGTGTGTATGTGTGTGGTTCTGTGTGTGTGGTTGTGTGTGTGTGGTTGTATGTGTGGTTGTGTGTGTGGTTGTGTGTGTGTGGTTGTAGTTGTGTGTGTGTGGTTATGTGCGTGACAGTAATACTAAAAGCATCTGAAAGTAAAGGAACACAAACATCGAGTTTGTGGAAAGAGAAAGCACGTTGTAAGTCAAACGGGCGCAGCAAAGCATTAACACAACAACAAAACAAACAAGATCATTTAGCGAAGACTGAGTACTGATAATGGATACACAAAGCCCATCATCTTAAGAGTTCAATTGCAGCCAATGTGCACTCAAACCTGCCCCCTCCTTGTGAGTTGCACCCCATATTTCATGAGTTGTAACTGCTGCACCCACCATAGCGCTTTGAAATCTAAAGCGCTACATAGGTCTAATCGATTAACCAGTCGCCAACATGCTGTGCTTTTAAAGAAAATGTGCCAAAAGTTTCCAGCTTCCTTATCATGTCCTCATGAAAGCGCCAACAAAATGACTCCCTGAATGGTGCAGCGGACATGAAGCAGCCGCTGCGATCAGAAATAAACACTGTGAACGTTGTCCATTTTCCCAGTAACATTTGCTTATTGTTCTTTAAGTCACAAAACAGTAATACTACTAAAAACATCTCAAAATAAATGAACACAAACATCGTGTTTGTGGAAAGAGAAAGCACATTGTAAGTCAAACGGGCGCAGCAAAGCATTAACACAACATGTTCATTGATGTTTGATGTTCTTTGAACGAGAACATCAAAGGGGCGCCGCGAAAGTGATCGCCGGCGAAAGTGAAAGTGATCGCGGGTGCTTAATGAGCATGACGAGGTAGCATTTTTTGAACCCTCACAAAAAGTCTCGCTGGTGCAGCGCATGCGCAGAGTCAGGCGAGACCTAAAAAGACAAAATGGGGATCTTAAACACAAGAACTTCTGGACTCAAGAGGAACCTGTGCCAATGAGAAGGGCTGAAGAGCCGTGAGGAGGCATACTGCCCCTTTGCTGTGTGCTGTGTGGGGTTGGCCTGCAGTTGCTGTTTCTGCCCAGAAAAGAACAACGACTGAAACGTTGTTGTAAACATGCTTGAAGAAGAATCACTAAGGGCCTGGGTGTGCTGACCTCCTGTTTTGAAGTCTAAGGGCCACAAATTCTTCACTCCCAGCTCCTCTGAACTCTGCTGCTGAGAGTTCTGACGTACCTGGAAGTGCCTGTAACAGTTCTGGGCATCTGGAGGTTGTTCCTGCTGTTGGTAGCAGGAATAAACATAAAGAACTGAGAAAATTGACGCTTCACCCTTCTTGTAGCTGTTTTTCCATACAAAGCACCGCTGTGCAAGACGAATCTCCATGCACGCCACGCCGCTGCAGAGATGATGCAGAGCCTGTGACGGCTTCAGGAACTGATGCATCATTGGATCGCGGCTGAAGAAATCGATGCTGTGCCACTTGCTGCATCAAACGGCAATGCATTCCAGATTTCCACGCATCGCACCTGTGCGGCAAGTTTTACCGATGCTCCACCCATGGACCAGAACTGTCTTAGAGTCGAGGCATCACTACCCCCTACAGTCCGGATTGGACACATCACTTCTCCTGTGTGCAGCAGAACTGTTGCATCGCCTCCCCAAGGACTCAGGAACTGATGCATCTCTTTGTTTCTCGAGGCTTCCCTTCTCTGCAGCTGTTTGGCTTTGTGAATTTTGACACCTTTACAGGTATTTTGTGTAGAATCACACATCTATGGACCCAGTTGCTTGAAACCTTTCAAAAATCATAATCTTATTACATGTATGTTGGATTTTTGTCATTTTGGTCTTGTTGAGTTTAGATAAAGCTACTTTGGGGCATATTTACAAGACCCTGTCGCCACCACAATGTCATTTTTCAGGACGCTGTGGTGGTGATAGGGGCTCCGCCTTATTTACAAGGCAGCATCAAGCCACTTAACATGGCTTAAAGGTGCCTTGTAAATAAGCCCCCTCTTTCACGCTATACTTAGCATGAAAGCAGAGGGCAATGGGTGTTGCTGTTCGACTGCAACACCCACTGATTTTGACGCTGCCCATATTTACAAGGGCACAGTAAATATAGGGCACCACCAAAATTAAGACCAGGGAAAAACCTGTTCTTAACAGGACACAACGTGGAGAAATGTTTAATTTCTCCTAGTTTTTGCTATTTACTTGCATGCTGCGTTGTGCAGCACACATGGAAACAGCAAAATGCCAATGATTGTTTATGTGCAGGAAGGTGTCCCTTCCTGCACATAAACAATCATTTAAAAAAAAGAAGTTTCGCAACTTCTATATGTGCTGCTTTGAACAGCACACATAAAAGTTACAAAACACCATTTAAATATTGTTAATGTGCAGGAATGGACTGCTTCCTGCACATAAACAATCTTCCACTGCACCCCAGGCACCCTTCCACTATGGTGCAAGGGTGCCTACGTTGGCGCTAGGCAGATAGGCAGCAACATTTGAAGCCAGAGCAGAGGGAAATGCAGGGCTGCACCATATTCTTGTAAATATGACTTAAAGACATGCTTTGCCACTTAACTTGTAAATATGCCCCTTTATTTTTCTAAACTGGTGTGGTGTCCATTTGTGGTGCTATCACTGTATTACTGTGTGTTTTGAGTACAAATACTTTATACATTGTCTTTGGGATAAGCCTGTATACTCGTGCCTAGCTACCTAAGGCGTGAGCAGGGCTTATCTAAAGTGTGTATCCCCCTTATCCTGAATAGAAGCAAGGGTCCCTATTTGGACAAAGGTACCTACCTCTGCTAACTAGAGACTCCCATTTCTAACAAGCTCTGAGACATTTTTTAGTGTGAGCTATGCAAACAATTGCAAGTGCCAAATTAGTCAGAGGTGGTGGTGTACCCATAGTAGTGCCTCAGTCTACCTCATGTGGTTTTGCTGAACTTGTATGTGTGTGTGTGAATGGACTGCTCTGATGTAAGCCAAATCAACATGCACTGGGTGTTGTGCCTCATTTCCAGGGCGGTATGAAATTTGCGACTCTTTGTTTTGTGTGACCAGAATTGCCTGGTGCAAACCATATCAATGTGCACCGGTCATTGTGTCTCATTTCCAGCGAGGTAACTTAATTTGCAACTCTTCGTATGTGTACCTGAAGTGACTGGTGTGACTCATTCAATCTTTCACCAGACCATGTACCCAGACTACCTGGTTATGACTCTGCTCAACGTGAGCCCGACGGGGCGCCTACTGCATCTGAGATGCTCCTGTGCGTTAATTCCACATTCATCGTTGCTTCCTTCCTGATCCCCCTCTTGGTGGACCAACTGGCCTCTTCTCACCTGGCCCCTCCCAAAGATATTATGGCACCCGGAAGTAGCATGGGAGATTGACTGGGTTGGAGGAACACTTCTGAGACCGTTCAGCAGCGGGTCAAGAGACCGCGTGACTCCTTTGTGTTTCGAGACCTGTGGGTGATTTCCTGAGTGGCGGCCAAAACCCCTGTTGTTTACGTCTAAATCTTAATTAAAACTTGTTACTTTTTCCACTTGTTCTGGGGAACCCAGAATTAGTAGGACCTATGGATCTTCCATCCGGGGCCTTAGGATAGTTGGGGATAACTGACGGGCAGAGGGAGGTTGTGCCAAGGGGTCCGCACAGTGTTATCAATTGATCTGCTGACTATCAGTGCACTGCATTAGGGTGCTGAGTGCATATGAGTTTAGGAACTTTACATAACCGACTGGCTGGTATTAGTGGCACTGCATATCAGTGTGGAGTGAGTGTGTGCATGCTGGAGTGACCATGTGTTCACCACTAGTGTTTCAGAACATTCATGTCGGTGTGGTTTTATTCAATGATATCATACAAAAAGCACTTTACATTTGACAGTGGTTTTAGCTGTGTGCCCTGCGGGTCTACTAAAAGTGGTTTACTCTCCTGAATGTACATGTTTCTGATTTTTATGCGACCTAGGGTGGCCCCTATAACTGTGTGAGATTGAATTATAAGGATTATTGTGGTGGGCCTGGGGTGTATAGCCTGCTGCACCTCATAAGGGTGCTGTGTACTGTGTGAGGGAAGGGCTTTGTTTAGATATTTTCCTCAGTGTGCATATTCTACATATTCTCACACCATGAGTGGTCCTAGCAGGGCTAGTAACATTTCCAAGTGTGATTTATGCCCAAAAGTAGATGAAGTTTATGTTGCCTAATATTATATATGTGTGGTGAATACAAGCGATTTTTACATATGTCTTATGTAAAGCATCTGTTGTACCGCAGGGGTATTAATCGTGAGTCAGTGAATGCTGTGCTGATGCTTTACACATTGTCTCTGATATAAGCCTGAACTGTTCAGTGCCAAGCCACCCAAGGGCGAGCACAAGTCATACAGAAAGTGTAATCACCTGCCCTTGATGGGGTGATGGATTCTACCTGGCTAGGCCATCGTCTCAGCCAACTAGAACCCACAACTTCCAACACCCCCTAACAAGGTCAACTTGCTTGTGACCCCCCCACTAAGGTGCAGGATGGTAAGATTGCTCTATGAGGATAATAAAACAACCTGAAGGATTGTTACATCTATCCCTGCAGAACAGCCGGGATGGGGACCCGCTGTGACATATATTTATTGTCCAAAGGCAGTTGGCGTACCTGATACTACAGATAATTCCAGTAGGCTCGCCCTCATCAGTAAAGTCCCCAATGGACCCCTTCTTCACTACATGTTTTCATTCTGCAGCTTCTTCTTAGTAAATTAAATGGCTATGTGGCCTATTCTGCCGTACCATATTCTGTCAAATAACATGTCATATTGACTCTCCGTCCTTTTACAAAGAATACAAGTGATATTGAATGGGAGGACAACAAGTCACAACACTTCACTCTGCTCAATAAGGCACTCAAGCTATCTCAGTTATATTGCAATGTTTAATAGCATACCATAAGTATTATTGCAAATTGATTTATGTTTTTCAGGTTGGCACACAGAAGTCACCACCATATGCCTCTCCATTTATATTCTCTATGTCCCACGTCCTCATTGGGAGGAGCACTCCTGCCCACAAGGACGTTCATGAGGACCCTCCTGACCCATCACCAGGCACTCATACTAGAGCACTGTAGACCATTCCTCCATCCGAACCTCCAAAAGATCCCGTGGCCCCACACCTCCAACTGGAGCCGTCTCTGTCCTGGCCCCATAACAACCACAGAGATAACCTGTTGTGGAGCTAGGGCACACTACAGGTATGGCCACATAGCCAAGGCCATATGAAGGTTGGAAAGGACTGAGGCAGTACCTGCTACTGGGAAAAAGCCTCAGGGTGCTTTCCCCAGTGCAGCACACAGCAAGAGGATCAGCTGGGCCAGACTATTTTACTACTAAGGGTCCAGAGTGACATCTTGTAGTTATTCTGGGTTGGTGAAGGTTGGCTTCAAAACACTGATTTCAGCAGTGTCTGAATTATCTGCCACTTTCTGTGGTCAATCACCATCTGCTGCCTGTTCTGTTTTTTTCATCCACAGCTGGCAACACCACAGAAAGCAGAATAATGCTTTTGAGGAAGCCATCTGTCATCACCCCTGCACCTCACACATAGACTCTTCAGTGGCCCTTAGGAGTGCATTTTATTTCACTCATTGTGAAGCACTTCAATGCACCTACCACCAAGAGACTTAAAAAGTGATGTACTTACATGAATTTCTGGACTATTGTCTTTATTCACCTGATGACCATATATTTCAAATCCACTCATGGGACATTGCCAGGAAAAGGCCCCTATCAATTTTTGGCAGATTGTAATTTTCTTATTCAACTTCATAGTTAGTTTATTATCTGAGAGGATTTAAACTGTTGCCTAATTAAAAAATATATATATATTCTATTCCAAATTAAAATAATGTTTGTAAGCACCACCTTTTTGTTAAATCCTAAATACTTTATGTCAAAGTAAATACATTCGTAAATCATGTGGTCTAAACAGACAATAAATATTTCATGGCCACAAAGATGAATAAACAAACTAACATCTTTATTGAAATCGACAGCAATTCTTATTGCCCATAAAAATAGCAGTGAAAATGTAGGTTGAAATGTAAATAACGTGTACAGACACTCATCTAAATACGGACCGCACAGAGAAGACACAACTTTAGGATGGTTCAAATGCAAGTTTTGTAAGCAATCCAGTTATTATGAAGATTGTAAGCCGGTGGTACATATCAGTGACAACTGACCCTGTAAATACAATAGGAGACCACATATTAGTCTTCATCAATTTGCCATCTTATTTTTCCCTCTGTGGGCTGCAGTAGGGGGTCTCTGTGCACTGCAGCCAAGGGTATGTGTGTCAAAGAATGACTAGGGATGCAATATTTCCCTGGGGTTCCAGATTAGGCTAAACAGGTATATGCTCATGGTTTCTTTATAAGAATTCATTACGCTAAACAGATTTATAAACCTCCATTTTGTGGTACACCTTCTCAGATGCAGATTTTCCCCAGCATTTATACTGAACACGTTTTCCTATGGTTAGAATTTGCTTAACTGTGACCATTGCTCTCTGTGGTCTGTAGAGAGGCCAAAGACAGGTGTTGGAAACGGCCCTTTTTTCAGGGTTATCCCCAAACTTTTTGCTTCTTCCTCCTTTATTTTTTCTGACCCGTGGTTGTTGGCAATAGGACCCTGGGCACTTTACCACTGCTAATCAGTGCTAAAGTGCATATGCTCTCTGTATAAATTGTTATATTGATTGGTTATCCATGATTGGTATATTTGTTTCACCTGTTAGCCCCTAGTAAAGTGCACTGGGTGTGCCAGGGCTGGTGATTCAAATGCTACTAGTGGGCTGCAGCACTGATTGTGCCACCCACAGGAGTAGCGCTAAAATGATGTCTTAGACCTGCTTGCAGTACCTATGTGCAGTCCAGGACTGCCATGTCGACCTGGCCAGTGCACCCACTGACCAGGCCTTATCCTTCCCTTTCTGTACATGTAAGGCATCCCTATGGTGGCCCTAGGTACCCCCCTGGGCTGGGTGCAGTGTATCTGAAAGGTAGGGCATGTACTGAGGTGTGTAACATGCCCTGGTAGTGAATTACAGCCATTTTCGTTTTTCACTGCTGAGAGGCTATCTTGCCCATAGGATAGAATGGGGAAGGCTGTTTACATGCCTATCTTCCCAAAAGGGCAAGATAGAAAATCCAAGTTTGGTATCTCTGTGTTCAGAATTTAATTATACATCTTTTTAGCAAGATGGTTTTTAAATTCACTGTGTGAGAATAGCACTTTTTAGAAAGTAGCTATTCTCCTGTTTAACCTTCCTGTGTGCCTGTGTGCTGGTTGGCTGAAGGGTGTCATGTGATGGGCCAGGTGGCTCCAGGAGCCTGGATGAGTCAGCAGCAGGGTGAATAGGGAGATCTGCTTTAGATGGGTGGGAGGAGTAGTCCCTGGGTTTGAATAGGGCTGTCCCTGCCAAACACAAAGCTGGCTCCACCCCCTGCTGGCCAGGCTGAGGACTCTGCCTCTGCTGGCACAAAGAAGGCTCCACCTCCTGCTGAGCGTCTAACGACCCTGCCCCTCACTCTGAAAGGAACCAGGTGCTCCAGAGCAGAGCACACCCAGGAACCGGTTTGAGCAGGGGAATCCCCCCACTGGAACAAAGAGAGACAAAGACTTGGAGGGGTATAAGAAGAGGACCCCAGACACCTAAAATTTTAGATCACTTTGGAACTAGGAAGGAACCTCTGCCAAGGAGAACGCTGGAAGAAACTGAAGAGGAGAAGACTGCCTGCTTGCTGTTTTGCTTTGCTGCCAAGGAGAGGGGAAGGACTTTGCTGTGTCCCCTTCTTTTGATTCTGATCTCCAAGGGCCTGAGAAGAGCTGGCTCCCTGTTAAGAAGTCAAAGGAACAAAAGGACTTCACCACCAGCTCCCCTGGAACTCTGTTGAGAGAGTTCTGACCTGCCTTGGAGTGCTTGCCCAGTCTTTGGGCCTCAGGAGGTCGTTTTGCTGTGTTTGGGAGCTGGGAAGCAGAAGCGTGAACAAGAGTGACTGGTACCCAACGCATCATCCGATTGCGTGTCGCAAGACGAGAGTGCGAGGAAAATTTCATCGCGGCACCATCGCAACACGCAGGGTCCCCGCATCGCCGAGTGCGTCGAGCATCATCCCGGTGCGAGAAGATTCCTGACGCTGCGAGGGTCGTCGCAGAACCAGTTTGCGGGCCGCACCACTGCCGGTGCGTGAAAAGTCTCCAGTCGCTGCGTGCGTCGACGCAGAGTCCCGTTCCGTGGCGCATCGAGAGTTGCGGCGCCGGAAGGCAACGCTGCACCACGCATCGCACCACATCGAAGAGTGTCGCATCGAACCTGTGCGTGAAGCTTCCCCCTAAGAAACCTACGCAACGAAGGCCAAAGTCATCGCATCCTCCCCTTACAGATCGGAGCCGGCGCATCCACCTCTGCTGCGTGAAGCAGGGCTGCTGCAAAGCCTCCCCAGGATCTCAGGAGTATCGCATCACCTTTGCAAGCTTCCTTGTTATAGCTTTTGGGATCCTTATCGCAACTACAGGTACTGTTGGGCACGAAAGTGTCGCATTTTGTGCGTTGAGAGTCGCATTGTGCAGGACACTGACTTTTACATCCTGGAGTACTTTCTGCAAACTCTGAACTACCTTTAAAGTAACCTTTTTGAATTATATGTTGGTTTGTCTGTAGTATTTGGTCTTGTGAAGTTTTTAGTAAAGATACATTATTTTTCTAAAACTGGTGTGGAGTAAATCTGATGTGTTTTCACTGTGTTACTGTGAGTGTTGGTACACATACTTTACACATTGCCTTTGATAGCCTAGACTGCTCAGGCCAAGCTACCTAGAGGGTGAGCAGGGGTTATCTTAACAGTGTATCCCCCTTCCCCTGACTAGAAGCAAGGGTCCCTACTTGGACAGTGGCACCTACCCTGCCAACTAGAGACCCCCAGATCTAACAACAGGAGATGCATGTAGTGTGAATACCTTCAGTACCCACTGATAACCACTGTGTGAAACTGGCACTGCATTCTGTCTCAACTCCAGAGCTCTCCATCACATCCCATCATAATCATACAAAGACAGTTGCTATTCAATAAAACAAAACTAAACCTACACAACATTTTAAAAAACTTGTTTTCCAGGTAATGCACAATGAAATAATACATGGAGCATCCATACATTTCAGTCTAATTTGTTTTAAATGTGCTGGTAATGGAGTGAAAGAAGACATGCGGCACCTATGCAAAAAAAACATAAAGAGCAAAAAATGCATAGTCCTGTGTTATAAAGGAATAAATGTGAATAGAGCTACTAAACCAACTTCTTTGGTGATCCTCAGTAAACAGATGCACATACATGCTGCTGTTAGATAGCTCATTAGGTTGATGCACCCAATGCAGAGCTTTCATGTCACTGGCTTGAAGACTGATTGCCTTGATATCCCCTTTGAAATGTAACACAGCTTTGATCCTTCTATTAGTAAGAGTGTTCTCTCACAAACCTGGACAATCTTGAACAGAATGTGGACAAGAGGATCATTGATACAGGGCTGGGATGTTTTGAACACTTTTGATGTAAGAATGTGTGGTGGACATTTCCAAAACACACTGATTTATTATCGTATGTAGTGCACAGTAATTTAAACATCATACACAATAAAATCCATTACTACTGCTATATTTATAAAAGCACATTTATTTGTAAATGAAACAAATCGAATAACTTATTTTAGGTAGAACCAAGAAGAGTTAGGCGATGGTTTCACTGCTGCTCGGGGTGAATTTAGACACCTATATATAATGTTCTGTGCGAGTTCCAGAGGAAATTCACTTTCCTGCCAAAAAATGCAACCCCCTGTCAATGCTAGATGTAATACATAGCTCGGGGCTATGCATATTCATGGTAAGACCAGAATGCAGAGCTGTAATAGCCAGTAGCTTAGCAATGAAAATGGTCTCTTTGACAACAGTTTTGACAGAAAAATGCAGCAATTTACATGATTCAATGGGCCCCGGTGCCAGCGCACCTGCTGCACCGATGGTAGCTACACCCTGTGTAATAGACGCATCTCAAGCAAAGTACTTGAAAACAGCAACCTGGTGCTCTTAAAAGAAAATGCTGCAATTAATGCTGTTCAGAATCATTGCTAACATTGGCGCAGCAGGTGCAGTGAAACCAGGGTTCAGTGAAACCTGCGCCCAGGATATTGCTGTATTTCACAGTTCACACAGGGGCCAAGGAACCCGTTTTCTTCCTCGCACCAGCACCCATTCCAAACTGGCCACACGACTGGCGCTGAGTTTCACACTGAATTCTTCAGCCCTTCTTAGATAATGGAAGCAACAGAACTACCAATAATGCTAACAATCTGAGGAGCATCAGCTGTCTGCTCATAAATACAAGCAATGCCAGAGCAGCAACTTTAAACTTTATCAGCAAGCCTTAGGCTGCAAGAACTTACCCCTAGTCAAACAGATACATGTGTGCTTGTATTTTGAGCACAAACAGAGGTAATGAAAGCTAAACATTAGCAGGAAGCCATGCCTCATGCGGGTTAGATGAATGCATTAATGGGAGACAACGCCGCTGCCTCGATGCCCCTCTAGCCACTCCCCCTCTCTCTGAAACTAATGCAGCAAGTGGCATGTGCGGGAGCCTCCTGCTATGCAACTAATTATGTGCACTCGTGTTCTCCACAGACAATATGCCTAGGCGCAGGCTTAAGGTACCCATATTTCCACGGATAGGGTACAGCTGATAACATCAAGTCTGAGTTTTATGCTTTGAAGCACACACCTCGAGTCAGGTACTTGTGATGAAACTCATGTACATTGACATTACTTCATTTTTGAGAAGTGTGCCACACCCCAAAATAACACCACTGCACACACCTCATGTGTCAGGTCCCACTAATGAAGCTCATGTACATTGACTTCACTCCATGACTGGGCGAAATTGTGCATCAAACCAACTTAACACCATTGCCCCCATGGTCAGGTAACTTGCACTGCAGATCTCTCCAACAACAACATCTGTGCAACAGTCCAGATTATCCACCAGTGACTTGCTAGTGCCCCAGAGGATGACAGGATGACATGAGTTATGAAGGATTAAGGAGACAGAATCATGTGCACTAGCATTGCATTGTTTTCAAATTTGTTGATTGTGCTAACATTTTTACAAGGTGTTCTAAACTGCTGACCGATGGAACCGGTCAAAATATATGGTCATGATGTAAATTGCTTTAAAAAAATAGGGGTCGAAATTCAAACATATCAGTGATCTCAATTGTACATTTAAAAAACAAACCACATTCTGAAAGTCAATTTTCTTGAGGATTTGCCAATATTCCTGACCATTAAATGACCTTAATCTTCATTACTGCCATCTTACTGACACATGTCAGTATCATCACCCTAGGGTTCCCACTGGTAGTCCTCATCAGGAATTAATGGAAATGTTTTCCTACGGCCAACGTTATGAAGCATACATTAGAGCACCACAATTTTGTTGACCTTGCCAAGAGAGTAGAAGAGGGCACCTCCGTCGTTATACATGCACCTGACCTGGGCCTAAAATAAACCTAGTCCACAGGACCCTTTGTTGACACAAGGGCTTTGTTTGAGTGGACTTCCCAATAGTTTTTGGGTTCCTCAGAAGTGTCAATAGCCAGGTGCAACTCAGACACCCTGAGTGCCCTGAAAAACATATTCACAAAAAAACACATTAGGGAACTGATGTTTACCAGACAACATTATAAAAGTTAAAATAGCATAACATAATGGCTGGAAACTACCAACATGCCAGGCCCTCCTCAGTGTGACACATGCCTTATGTTGTGGTAAGTAGCTGTTGCATACTACCAGTGTGTCATTGTTGGTGTCTGAAAATCTAGCACAGACACTGTTGATGTAGAAATTCACAATACAAACAACCTGCACATTTTCCTTACTATTGTGGTAGACTTCATCCCAGTCATGAGGTGGCACAAGTGCAATGTGGAGGCACCTGCCACAGGCAGTATGCCTCCCAATCCATAGAACTTGGCCTTTATATTGTTCAGTGTAGCATTATCAGGAGAAATTGTATGAGCTCACGCTTGCGTCTGAGCATAACATCTAGGACCTGTTGAGGACAGCTGATTAGTTTGTCTGGGTTATTCAATGTAAGTCATTCACTGTATTCTGGAATGAACGGGTTGCACAGAAATGTAACAGATATTATGTGTGATTGCAGCCACAATTCTGATGTCCTGCAAATGATCTGATTGAAATTGCTGTTTCATTGCTTCCATGGTGTATTGCTGCACTTAATGATGTGTCTTTCCTCCACGTTCCTTAGATATGGGGGTGGTCCATACCCACAACCTGTTCACTGATGTATTTTCTCGATCTTACCTGTGGTAGGTGACGGACATCTCTGCAAAATATAGGTTAAATGTGTAAGTAATGTAGGTATTTACATGTTAGCTTGACACATTAGTTTAATTAACTAAACAAAACTTATGAATGCAGGCACATATAACTGTGAATACTGTATCTGATGCTACTCTCTCACACACACACACAAATATAATATGCAACAGACTCAATTATATATTTATCAATAAGTAACAATTAAACTATACACACTCAAATACTTTTTTAATGTAATTGCTAACATACATTATTAAATTAATATTTATTTTATGTTAAATGTGTTTAGTACAAAATAAGAATGCATGTATTTCCATTTATTAAAAATATATATTTCTCTAGTTTAAAGTAAATTTAATCACATGGTGGCTAGTCTAAATATGTTCACTATAATAGGGTTATTCTAGTTGTTATTGCCAAAAGCAACATAACAGATGACAGATGATTCCTTCAAAGATCTAGCACACACACACCTTATTGTGAGGTATGCCCTATCAAGGCAATGATGTTTTATTTAAGGAAGACAAAGCATGGTGGATGCCTGATGTAGCCATCATGGATGATGGGCTAGTAAATGAATGGTGTACATACCTTGGCAAGCAGCTGCTGTCCCTTATTGGTTAAACAGGTTAGTGATCGTCAGAATCCATCGGAATCCGTCATCCACTGTGTAAGCGTCTGTTGACAGAAATTCTGTCATGCTGACCTACACGTTTCCTAGCCCTTGAGGTCACTTACTCCCATCCATCATCTGCAGACGAGTCCTCAATTGTTCCTGTTAAATATATTCTTTAGGCACCTATCATGGCAGAGTGTGCTGGCCTCCACACTCACACCAGAGAAGTTGGAAATCCTGGTGGATGGGGCCCTGACTAATTACAGCCAGCTCTTTGTAACAGCAAAGAAACAGCCAGGTTATGTAAATTAAATATGTTAAATGTTAATATATTATTACTCGATTTTATATTTTATAATTTGTGGAACATGATGCATCTCCTGTAGTAAAAGTTCCATTTACCCTCTGGTCTTGAATTTGGATTTTGCACACAGGATGATCCCCCTCAAATGTAGTGTAATACCATGAATACTGGTTATTAGTCTTATCAAGGAAAAGATCTGGAGGGCCAGTCTGATGAGCATGCACCAATAGGGGGTCTACTGGTGCTGCAGCATTCACTGCAGAAAACAATGAAAGGTCCTTCATTGATTGACCTTCCTCATCACTTCAAACCAACTGGAAGGACCTTCCAGCAAAAAAGGCAGGTGCAGCAGTCACTGATCCCTCGTGAAGCAGCATATTTTTGAAGTGGCCTACTTGACTTGGATGGGCAGTTGATGGCCACAAAGTAGTCACAAGGGTGTGAGTTTCAGCACCTTGAGAAACAGTGATGTTTCTTATGTCCCTTCTTTATAGTTTAATGGAATGCAATACTACATTACACAAATAGTCAATACAAACCATAAAGTGTGATCACAAACACTTTTACAAATATTCTTATGAATGCATGGCTTGTTCTTGGACTGTACCCATTGCAGGGAACATTTCTGTCACTAAATTATAAAATATTAATGTAACATTTTGTATATTGGGTGGAAAATTAACTTTGACAGATTAGATAGCCCTTCACAAACATGGTGGATCTTCCATCCACCGTATTACAAGTGCATTATCCTATGGCACTTGTAATATGGCAGACAGGAATTATGCCACATCTATGACACTCTAAATATGCCAAACTCTAATTATGGTCCACAGTGTTTGTGTGTTCTAAAGAAATCTGTATCATTTTCAATGTTAGCTTGACTTTAAACCTGTGACTATACATAAGATGTAATGTTAAATTAAGTACCACTTTCCAGAGTATTAACATTGATTGAAAGGATTTAGGACAACTTAGTTATGTGAACATATTAATACTTTACTTAATATTGTGTAGCTAATGTGTGCATATGCCTACTTTCAGCTTGCCCCCGGATCAAACAAAGGAGACACTGGCCACAATCAGCAGGTGGACACTATGAATCATAAGGTTGAGCAGTTGACAATGACTCAATGGCATGTAGGGTGAGGGTGATAGCCAAGAAGCAACATCTCCCTCAGACTCTGAGGCCCCCTACTATGGTGAGCCTCTCTTGAAGGTGGCAGAAACATCTGTGACAACAAAATCTGCTCATGTGGTCACCACCACAAATAGCACCAGCATCACTCCAGATCCTGTCCTCTCCTTCCTTAGACAAATCAGTCAACCAGTCCAAAAAGAGACTGAGGTTTCCTTCAGCCCAGACACATTTCTCCCTGCTTCAATCCCTTCAGCACTGATGTCAGAGGAGGCACCTGCAAAAATTACTGGCCCATTTCCAGCACCTGACCAAATTCAACCACCAACCCCACTTCCACCTGCAGACCCAGTTCCTCCACCTCTATGCATTATCTCACCTACTCCAAGACCTCTATATGCCCAAAGTATTCCCCATGCCCCAAGACCTTTATCCCCACAACACCCAGGCCCTGTCACTAAAATATATAAAACAAGAACCCGTAAAAAATTGTTGCTCAGATTACTTTCTCCACTGCGAGGATGGAGAGCTCCAAGCAAAGGAACCTAATTAGAATGGAAGGCAAGCGCAGAGGCTGAAGTCTACTAAAAACCTCGGATCTTAGATCCCCCAACCCCAGCTATTGCCCAGCCTTTATTAGTTCTCACTTTTGAACATTTGTATTTCTTTTCTAATCTGTTTCACAGAGGATGTAGATTTGGGATGTCATTTTTAAATTGTCTTTGAGGTGCTTTTTGTTGATGGGAAAAATTATATTTCTTTCATATATATTTCTAATGTTAACCATATTTGTCAATCTCCAGGTCTATAGATTTTCTATGTGATGCATTGTGGGATATGCAGTACTTCAATTTAAAATGTATGTTTATAGTACTGAGAATGATGGTGTGAGGGGATGGTGTGAGTGGCATGAAAGTGGGGGTATTTATGGCTATATTTTACATTGTTACTAGGGTTGAGCAACCTCATAAAAATAAATGTCATAAATGAAGTCTGCATATACCTAGGCAGACTTTATTAGTGCAATGTCTGCTATGCTGATGTGTATTCTGAGCGTCGTTATATGCGCAATATTGAAAACCATAACATAGCAGTGAATGGCAATGTCTCTTTGGGGTTACGTGTTTTTTGTTATGATTATATATTATGATGTAAGTACATGACAGGATCAAGGGCAGTCTCAGATGTTTTTTTGTATGAAATCACTTCTTGTTTTTCTACATATACTTCAGTAAATGGATAAAAGCAGGTTAGTTATAATGTATTTGCATTATATGTATGGCAGCCCGTATACATTTAAAAAAAAAAAGGTTCAGTTTCTTAGATATTTGAGATGGGGGTTGTGAAATTGTGTTACATGAATAATTTATATGAGTGAGTTGTGTGAGGATGTGAAGTACTAATGAGGCAGGGGAAATTGTTGTCACAGATGCATTTGTGTATATAAAGTTGATTTTAGTGACATTGGTGGGTTACATACTAATTTTCCAAAAGTATAAAAAGTTACACATACCTTCTATTTTGTTGTGCATTGTGCATTTCTTCCACCACCACTACCAGATACAATCCCAGGGCTTCTAATATCAAGGACATGTGAATCGGTGGGGGTGGTGGATAGGGTTTGGCAAATTATGCTTGTTTTCCTCCAACAATTAGGATGAACCACAGTTCCATCAAGGTAAACTATTGTATAAATACAGTGGATTGTGGATTGATCTTCCATCAGTGCATACACCATATCGAGGATATAACCCCTATCAACAGAATAAGGAAAATATGGTGGATGCAGCAAATAGATGACAAACCTTTGTCAACCAAACCACCAAACTCTAAAAGTACGGATAGTTCTCCATGTCGGTGGACTGCTGAATAGCCATTTTTGTATGCCCCTCACCTCTGCCAAACTCTAGATTAAGCGCTACAAGACAATTACAGAGACTATATCAACAAGATGAGTTGCTGAGAGATTTATGGATACTTATAAAAGTTGTCAGAACCTCAGAACATTTATATCGCAATGAATGCAAATTTCTTTGGGAAGTAAACTCAAAAGACTCACTCGTGTTGTACTCACCCTAATCAAAAGACCCACGCCTATTCTAAAACCACTAATAGAAGGTTGTTTGTGTGGGTCAATCAAATAGCTAAAGGTGTAGGTAATCAATTATGTCAGAGTAATGCCACAGTTGTATAAAGACTAAACAATCTGAGCCTCAATTGAAAACTGGTTATTGTGAGGAGGACTACTAAGCTGCTGTTTGGTAGCTTGGTTCAAGCAGCAAGGCTTTATTCACACCAAATGGTTATGTCAAAAAAATATCTAAATATATATATATATATATATATATATTACCTACTGGCGGTCGCCAGTAGGTAGATATAGTTAGGACCCTGTTTCCATAGGAAATCCGCAACATTCTATTTGGAATAACTTTGGCGCCGGTCGACGAATCCTCGCAAAATTTTCAAAATAGGTGGGGCGCTACGCTCCGCTCCTACCCTGAAAGTCTCGGGGGGATTCGTCAAGCAGGGGCCGAGAAAAAAGGGGGGTCCCAAAACGCGTTTTCCCCATGCATTTTTCCATAGGACCTTTAGACACAGCTACAGCCCGAACGGCTGAACAGAATTACTTGAAATTTGGCAGAGAGGTAGCCATAAGGTCAAGGAAGTGCCTTTTGCAGGTCTGGTGTAAATCTGTTCAGTATTTCCTGAGAAAATAGCATTTAAAAGCATATATATATGTGGGCGGAGCCTAACCACACATCTCATCCTGAGATCTGATTGGCTGTCGGCACTTCATCCAAGAAGTGTTGGCAGCCATCTTGGGACCAATATACATGATAGCACCTCATTAAAAAGCATTGCAGTTAATAGAAGGTTTTAAGACTTTAGTTACATTATAAATCATTTGTTGATGGTACCATACTCATTTTAGGAATTGTGGTATGTTCTAAGGTGATTTCACCATGTGAAAAAGCCTTCTGCTGGGATATCATGATTGAGAGAAAAATATTTTCTCATGCTTTTACCACAGAGGTTTGGAAGGTGATCTATAGGCTAAACTGAGAGCTTATTTTCTGTAAATTCACATTATCTTTCTCAGTCATGTGAGAATGAAGTCTGACATTCTCAGTAAAACATGTACATCCAACAAGGGCAGAGACTGTCAGTTGATTCCTTTGTGTTCTACTGCAGCTTCCCAGAGTGTTCCAAAGAACTACTAGAGCGCTAACAGTCCTACTTATGATAAACGTATGGCACACCTTAAGCCATCTTGCTTGGATTAAAGTGGTAACTCTTAAAACATTTAATTTAAAAAGGAACAAAATGAGGGGGTTCATTTTTCCATAAAAAGTATGATTAGTGCTGCAGAAAGAAAAATTAGGGCACATTTTGAGTGACTTCTCAAATCCTCTTCTATTTCATTAAAAAATTCTGACATGCAGACTGAAACATGCACTTTCAATACCAGCAGCAGTTTTCCCTGGTGAGCAGTAGCTTTACTACAGTGATCTAATGAGCAAAAAGAGTGCTAACATTCTGAATTTATGGCAAATGTGTGACACATCTGAATGCCTTCTTGATGGAATCAAAGTAAAAAACTGAAAGTATTTCCTACTGAGGAGACTGCAGTAAATGAGGAAATTAGGAAACTTCATAACAAATAAGTCTCCCAAGATGGCCACCAGAGACAAAAGAGCCCAAATGTAGCCCAAATATCACCCAGATGTAGCCCAAGTATAGCCCAATGACAGAATGTCCCAGAATGTTCTTAAAAACAACTAGAGCGCTTACTGTCTTCATTATGACAAAAGTAAGGCACACCTGAAGCCATCTTGATTGGAATAAACTGGTAACACTTAAAACATTTCATTTAAAAAGGAACACAATGAGGAGGTTCATTTTGCCATAGAAATTATGATTAATGCTGAAGAAAGAAAATGAGGGCACATTTTGAGTGACTTCTCAAATCCTCTTCTATTTCATTAAAAAATTCTGACATGCAGACTGAAACATGCACTTTTAATACCAGGAGCAGACTTCCATGGTGCAGTAGTTTTACTACAGTGATCTAATGAGCAACTAGAGTGCTAACATTCAGAATTTATGGCAAATGTGTGACATATCTGAATACCTTCATGATGGAATCAAAGTAAAAAACTGAAAGCATTTCCTACTGAGGAGACTGCAGTACATGAGGAAATTAGGAAACTTCATAACAAATAAATCTCCCAAGATGGCCACCGGAGACAAAAGAGCCCAAATGTAGCCCAAAATCACCCAGATGTAGCCCAAATATAGCCCAATGACAGAAGTGTGCAAAACACTTATTATTTTGTGTTTTTGCAGTGTTATATAGTGCAGACTTGTCAGGTATTGGAGTGCTTTACATGAGCATTGGTTACATCACACAAGAACAAATTCATTTTGGTTGTAGACATGGGGAGACAAGGTGATTTGACCAGAATCACAGAATGTCGAGCTGAAGCAGAAACTTCAACCTGGTTCCCCAGTTGCAAAGTCTGCAGTTCTGGAAGTAACACCACATCCTCTCCCCTAAGTGCAACATTTAATCAAGTGGTCAACTGGATAAAAAAACATAAAGATAACAAATAATTTAAAAGTGCTTTGTCGCTATTTGAAAACTCAGAAAATATGTCCTTATTTTAGTCTTTTAGAGCACTAACCATAATTTTGATGCCAATAAGACCCTCTCATATATGTAATTTCTAAAGGAAATGCTCTAGGTATTACAGTTTTGATTACATCAAGATGATGTCAGGCGTTCCACACTTTTGTAATAAATATAGAATGTTAGCAATCTAGTTGTTCATTAGGATACTGTTGAGAGGCAGAGGCCAGGGGCACGGACTCTGAAAATTGAAGGCAGGTAGGAGGGTGCAAAGGCAACAATTTAACCACACTGAGCAGGCAGGAAGGGCCGTGGAAGCACAACAGACTATGGAGGGCAGTGGAAAGGGGGGCAGGGGCAACAAACCAACAATACAGGACTTGCAAGAGAGGCTGTTGGAGGGAAGATCTATTACGGGTCAAGGAAGCTAGGGGCGGTCCCCAGATCCCCGGGAGCCACCACAGAACTGAGCAGGAGAGTGAGTCAGGGACAAACGGGGCACCTTAATTTGAGCCGGGGTGCCTAGGAACGCTTGCTCCAAAAATGAAGAAAACAGACATATGAGACATGGAATTGGAGGCAGAATACAATGGCAGTTTAATGAGAAGATGCAACTTCAAAGAAACCGCAGAATAGAGACATAAAGTACAAAATACAGAATCCAGATAATCATACAGCTGTCATAATATTCTCTGTATCTCAATTAATGTACTGACAGAGAGAGAGAGAAAACACATCTATAAATGCATCATGAGAAACAAGTTACACCAAGGAAAATGTTACCTAGGAACACTCACGTTTACTCTTAGAGCAAGCATTCCTGCAATTACAATACAAAATCTTTTAAATGCAAAAGTAAAGAGAACAATGGTTAAACATAACATGACATTTCATATAGGTAAAATAGAATAAGATACTTCAAGCAAAGCAGAGCAAGACATTTTAAGCAAAGGAAGACAAGAGCTCCCAGCTCTTGGGGAAAACCTGCACTGCCTGTTAACCTACATACAGACGGCGAGGTAGTCCGTCGATATCTGTGGGTGCTCCCTTTTTATATCATTTTGTGGGCTCCTTTGCACGCTACATCTACCTACGTATGCTACCCAAAAGCTTCGTCTGCAGATTTTACCAGACATTTCGTCATTTACCCACTTAATGCTGACAATGGACTGGGTGAAAAGGTCAGTCTCTCAGGCCAATCGCTTATCGTAAGTTCCATAGAGCAAGCAGAAAATAATGGGTATTGTACGGGAATTCAATATATTCATGTATAAAATCTCCTCAGTTCTCCTAACTTGACGCTCTGCGGTTGCCACTTCCTTAAAAGCGGGAAACCTGCCCAGGAAGCAAGTACCAGTCCAGGATGCAGCCTACTGTATGTCGACAGCTTCAGGGGGATGTTGAACTTTGATACCGAGCACGGAGCACTCGGGTAGGGTGGGGGCTACTAGTTTGGATCAGAAGGCCTCGCAGACCTGCCTTCAGACTGCTATACACTAAAATTGCAGAGCTATGGTCAATTTAACAAAGAGGCCTACATATTGAACAGAAGGGCCTACACAGGGGTTTTATGCTGGCTGAGTGGTAAGGATGTCTCAGGATAATTATATAGCAACACAGGACCCGCTGGTCAATTTAATACGGCCTACAAATGCAGCTGGCAGGGCAAGGACAAGGGTCTCATACTTCAGGTGTGGACAGAACGGGCGAGGGGCCCCCTGTGATACAAAATCTACCCTCCTTCAAGGCTGTGGCAATGTAATAGACCATTGTGGGCAGAAGGAAGAGGCAATGGTAGTACAACCATACATGCCAACAGACCCGATTCAGCCAGGAAACGTCCAATGTTTTTAAGCTCAAATGGGCTTTATTTGATCTGTCTCCTGTCTACAATATCCTCTTTTTCAATGTAACTCAAAGGGGAAAATCAATACCCCAGTTTTTTTTCAAAATCTCCCTCTTACCAAGTTCAAAATGTTCGCAAGTATGGTACATTGGATCATGGAAGGAAATGGGATAGGGACATGGACTTGGATAACAGAGGACAGGAGGGACATGGAGAGGTGCACCAAACTGACCCTGCAGGGCAGGCATCAGGGTTTGCAGCAGCACAATACACCACACAGGGCATGCAGGACGGGAGTGCAGCACAACAATCCATAGAAAGCAAGAGGGAGGGGACAGGACCATGCACATGGACAACAGAGAACAGAGGGGCAAGAGGCAATGGTAGCTAGCTGACCATAATGGACAGACAGGAGAGAAAGCTGCAGCATAACAGACCATAAAGGGCAGGAGGGACGGATCAGGGGAATTACAATGGAACAGACAAGCCAGGAGGGAGGGAGTAGGGCTGGGGGCAAGGGGACAGGGCAGGAGCAGCAAGATAGCCATGGAGGTCAGGCAGGATGGGCACTAGAAGCAAGACACACCATGAAGAGCAACAGTGAGACTGTGATGGCATACACACAGACCATGGAGGGAAGGTGGGAGGGGGTCAGGGGCAGCTAACTGACCACACAGGGAAGGTGGGAGGGTCCATGGCAGCACAGAAGACCATGCATGGCAAGTGGGAGGGTTAGTGGCAGCACAATGGCTATGATGGGCAAGAAGGAGGGTGGAGGGGCATGCACAAAGGACGATGGAGGATAGAAGGGAGGGTCAGGACCTGTGCGCAGACAAGAAAGTTCAGGGGAAGGGACCTCACAACAGACCACACGGGGCAGGCAGGAGGAGCAGTTGCAGCACAACAGACCAGGGAGGGCAGAAGGGTGTGGCAGTACAATGGACCATGTAGGACAGGAGGAAGAGGATAGGGGCATGGCATGTGGACAGGCAGGGTGGAGGTGGCAGGGACAGGTTACAGTCATCTGACAATGCTAGGCAGGTGGGAGGGGAGTGGCAGCTCAACAGAACACTCAGAGTAGATAGGAGTGGCAGGTCCATGGGACATGGTGGGCAAAAAGGATGGAGCAGGGGCATGCACAAAGACATCGGAGGGCAGGGGGAAGGAGAATAGGGGCAGCAAGCTAAGCACAGAGTTTAAGCAGGAGGTCAATGATGGGGCATAGAATTGGGCAATGGAGGGCAGGAGGAGTGGACTGGTACATCATACTAAATTGAGGGCAGTGGCAGCACATCAGACCATGCATGGCAGGAGGGAGGAGGCTAGTCCATGGATTCACACAACAGAGGATAGGGAGGAAGGGGATGGGGCAGCAAGCTAACTGTTCAGAGAAGGCGGGTATTAGGAACTTTATTGTTTTTAAAACATTGTGTCTGTGCGAACTACTTAAAATATGAACAAGTATGCAGCATAATCTCACTTTTATTCAGGAAGAAGAGGACGTTTGTGACTGTGACTCCGGGCTCACTTGGCAGAAACACCCCCTGACCCTCCACCCCCTATCGCAAAATGTAATGCCCGTGAAAAGGGTAGGTGAACACAGTGTTATATAGAACATAGTCCTGAGAGCACGATTGAAAATGAAAACTAGATATAGTGTATGGTATAAACTATGCACCAAAAAGTGTGATATAAGATGAACCGGGCGTGAAATATAATATGCAATACATTGTGCGCAATGACAGATTCATGGGAGAGCGCGAGATAGCACAGGCACTAGCGCGTGCTATGCGATATGCGCCTTGGAGTGTAATATGCACAGGGCAGTGTTGTGTAACCTAACTAGTCTCTAAAGTTGTAATATAAAATATGTGCTGGGGAGTGTAACGTTGCATATGCACTGTGACAAAGATATGGATCCCAGATTGTAATATGTATGGCATAGCACTGTGCGTTTTAACATAGGCATCGAGAAAGGCACGTTAGATGGGGCAATATAACCCGTGCGAAGACAAGTGTGGCATGACATATTCACGGGGTGGTGTTACAGTGCACATGGGCTAGAGAGTGTCATAGCATATGCACTAGCTAGTGGAATACAACACAGAGGTGTGTGGCACTCGGCAGGCAATGGTGGGTGTAACACAGCATTGGGCTCTGTCAGGAGCACGCTGTGACTCTCAAGTGATGTTCGTCCCCTTTCCAGAGAGTAAAATAAAAAGTATTACACATCCGGCAGTGGATGTGTGTTTTATTAACCGTGAGGGGGGTTTCTTGCATAGTTTTGGTCGAATTTTTGTCGAATCCCCTTTGAATGGCTTGGTGTGCATGTGTATTAAATGTGCCCGTCAATAGCTACCCATGTTTGTATAAATAAACGACAAGGGTGTCTACCAGGATTAGGCACGGTAGGGCATCAGACATGTCAGAGCTTCACTAGTGGTGTAAATACATTCCACGTGGATTCATTGCATGCATAGTCGCCTTTTAATGAATATCACGCAAATCGTCATGGTGATAGGTACGTACGGTTTGTCCAGCATGTCCTAGGTGTGTCTATAAATATATATTTTTTTAAAATAATAAAAAACAGTGGCCGGCCCTGGGGATTGGAGTCAAAAAAATATAATTAGGAGACTGGCCCTGGGGGATGGGGTCATCAGGGCCAATAAATTAGAATAAGAAGGGGAACCAAACAGCCCCCCGTCTTAAAAAACTAAAATAAATAAAAGACTGGCATCGTGCCGGAGGCCATGCCCCCTCCGTGCAGCACTCTGCAAACGCGCCCCCAACAGGCATCTCCAGTATGCGCCAGGGAGCTGCGCTGCAGCCAGGTGTTCTGAGGCCAAGCCCCTTTTTACACCTCTCTGCAACGCAGCTCTGTGGCGCTTACTGGAGGTACCTAGTGGTCTAGTTTGACCCTAGGGACCCTTAGGATTCAGGGGGACTTAATCTCTCAACTTAGAACAGCCACAGGGCGCGTTTACACAGTGGTGAAGGGAGGGGACGGGGCCTGAGGTGACGTGTGCAAACACGCACTATGGCACGTTTTAAATTGGGGATATAATTTCCCTTCAATACTGAGGGCCCCTGGGGGCTAACTAGCCCACCAAGTGCTTCCAGTAAGCGCCACTGAGCTGCATTGCAGAGAGGTGGTCCAGGCCGTGCCACTTTTTACACCTCTCTGCAACGCAGCTCTGTGGCACTTACTGGAGGTACCTAGTGGGCTAGTTGGACCCTAGGGACCCTCAGGATTCAAATGAACTTAATCTCCCAACTAAAAATGGACACAGGGCGTGTTTACACAGTGGTGAAGGGAGGGGACGAGGCCTGAGTTAACGTGTGCAAAAACGCCCTGTGGCCTGTTTTAAGAGGTAGTTTTAATCCCCATGCCCTATTATACACTAGGGGCTTACAGAGGAGGTCATGCTAATCACAGGGGGACCCCAACGCATAATGTTCCCTAGTGTATGTAGGTGTTTTCACTGTATTCTAAGTGTCTTTTAACATAGCACTGGCTCTAGGACTGGTTAGTCAGACTCAGTTACCACCAGTATCCGTCTGAAAAAGTTGAGGGTACAGGATGATTTTGCAACAAGGCTTCTTTCTGCTCTTCTTTTTGTTCTTTCTGCACGTTATCCTTCTTCCTGCACTTATCTTCGTATTTGAGGACTTCTGTTGCTTCTTTCTGCACTTCTTTTGTTTCTTTCTGTGCATTTTTTCTTCTTTCTTCACATGTCCTATCTCTGTAGGCATAGTTAGAAATTAGCATTTAAAAAACCTTTGAAATTCACAGAAAAAACCATAGGTTTCAGGCACGTTATAGTTAAGAATTAGCATTTAAAAAACCTCAGAAATTCACTGAAAAAACCATAGGTTTCAGGGGTGTTATAGTTAGCTGGACTTTTCACTTGTACAAAACCATTGAAATTCCCCCGTTATAGTTAGTTCAGCTAACTATAACTCGCGCGCCCGCAATGCACTGCTGATGACGTCACATATTACATCACTCATGACATGGTCAGTGACATCACTCATGACATCACTGATGACATCTCAAATGACATCACTGATGATATCACTGATGACATCATCCTTGTGATAGAGCGGCAGACCTCCTCTTCCCCTAATATAACCTTTGATACACACATTCAAAAATAGAAATTAAAATTTTAAAAACAATGGACATACCAATACCAGTTAAAACAACCTATACAGTAATTCTAAGATCCACATACACATCCACTCATTCACCAACAGTCCTATACAGTCACTCATACATGTACTCACTCATCATATGTACTCATACACCTATACATCCTGTTACACAATGCCACTCATCCATAGAGGTACTCACACACATAGTCACTCATGCTAATAAAGAATCAAACATACATTTACTTGCATATACAGTTATACACACACCACCACACTTACTTCTACGGAAACTTACACATACTTAGTCTTTTAAACAATCACTTATAGAAACACATACTTATTCATATAGGAACTCTTTCAATCTCTCACTGTCACATATACTCGCTTATATACACCAATAGTCACATATACTAGTTTAAAACATATGTAGTTACTCATAAAGACACTATTGAGACAGTCATTCACTCACTAACACACCCATACACTCACTCATCCACCCATAGAGTCCTGCACACATGCTGTCTTCAACACATACAAAGAGTGAGTCATTCATTCATGCACCTATGCACTACGTAATACCCCCACCGAACCATGCAGACACTCAGACTGATACTCATAAAACCAACTAATAACCTATATAAACACCCATGTAGCTACTCACCAACCCATGCAGCCACTTATACACAAAGTGAGAGACTGATACAGATATTTACATATTTAAACATTACTCACTAAGCCATGTATTCACTATGAAACACTTAATCAGTCAGTTACACAATCAATTTTTCAAAAACAAATCATCCATTTAGACACTTATATACCCATTTATTCTTCCATCGACCTTGAGATATACATATATAAAACATATTTAATTTTCAGAAACACACACATTCACTGGATGATGTCATCAGTGATGTCATCAGTGATGTCATTTGAGATGTCATCAGTGATGTCATGAGTGATGTCACTGACCATGTCATGAGTGATGTAATATGTGACGTCATCAGCAGTGCATTGCGGGCGCGCGAGTTATAGTTAGCTGAACTAACTATAACAGGGGAATTTCAATGGTTTTGTACAAGTGAAAAGTCCAGCTAACTATAACACCCCTGAAACTTATGGTTTTTTCAGTGAATTTCTGAGGTTTTTTAAATGCTAATTCCTAACTATGACGTGCCTGAAACCTATGGTTTTTTCTGTGAATTTCAAAGGTTTTTTAAATGCTAATTTCTAACTATGCCTACAGAGATAGGACATGTGAAGAAAGAAGAAAAAATGCACAGAAAGAAACAAAAGAAGTGCAGAAAGAAGCAACAGAAGTCCTCAAATACGAAGATAAGTGCAGGAAGAAGGATAACGTGCAGAAAGAACAAAAAGAAGAGCAGAAAGAAGCCTTGTTGCAAAATCATCCTGTACCCTCAACTTTTTCAGACGGATACTGGTGGTAACTGAGTCTGACTAACCAGTCCTAGAGCCAGTGCTATGTTAAAAGACACTTAGAATACAGTCACTTCGTTTTCCTTCGACTCACGGATTCTAACTCAGGATCGCCCTGTTAAGATGCAGCTGTTCAGTAGTACACCCAGAAGATTAAGTATATTACATTCAAGGGGATCTGCCTCTCCAAATTTGTCCTCAAATTCTCTCCCTTTAAATAATAACCCAGAGACAAAAATGCTGATGTCTGAACCCTTAATCTGCCTGGAAAGAATCTTTTCTTCTATTTTAGCCTTAATGGGGAAATCAGTAAGTAACTCTGATTATATCTTGGATCACCTCACAGAATGGTTGGTGGAGAAGAATGTCCTCCCCATAGAACAGGCATGCTTTAGAATGGGTGGTGGAGAAGAAGGTCCTCCCATAGAACAGGCATGCTTTAGGAAAAATCACTCTACCCTGGATAACATCTCCATGTTAAAAATAATTGAGGAGAAATGCACGATTCTTCATAGGTCAAATGTTTATACAGCCTTTATAGATTTTTCAACAGCATTTGATAAGGTAGATCGGCCACTATTATGGAGAAAATTACACAAAATGCAAGTGTCTTCTCCTCTGCTATCTTTAATTATTGCAATACATTCTCAAACATGGAGCCAGGTATTAATGGGAGGAAATCAAGGCTTATCTTTGGTAATACCTATAGAAAATGGTCTGAAAAAAGGTTGTTTATTAGCATGCCTGCTATTTTCCCTATCTATAGCAGATTTACCGGAATGTTTTTCTCATTTAGAGCGAGATTGTAGCTGTCAGCAAAAAGGCAACAAGATGTATTGTATATCTCTGTAGAACAGTCGCCCCTGCAGTACAGAAACAGAAATTCACCCCTAAAAGGTCAGAGCAGGGAAAATCACTGCAGTGAAGCATAGGTAACTGCTCTTTTGCAAGCCTCTTGTATGCTGATGACATAGCAGTGATGGGAGTAACCCCTATTGGGTTGAATAAGATGCTAAGATCATTACAGCAACTCACAGTGGCACACTTCTTGAAGATCAATGTTTCGAAAAGCAACATTTTTATTACGAAATGTAACAGAAGTAGAAATTGTTGTAATTTTAAGTGGAAAATTTGTCATGAAAATATGGAGGTGGTAGATTCATTTTTCTATTTAGGGAAATTAATAGCAGGCAACACAAATAATAAACTTCATATTGAACACAGCTCTTGTAAAGTGGCGTCTCACGTAAATGACTTACGTATGTTTTATAGTGCAATGGGTCGAAGGCATTTTCTACATCTGCTCACTGTTTTTAAAGCAAAAATCCCTCCAACTTTGCTTTATGCTATTGAATCAATTCCTGTAAAGGACTGGAGTTTTTTTAGTAGGATTGAAGGCCAGATTCTATGTAAATTATGTAATTGTAACACTCTAGTCCAAATAGCTGCTATAAGATTAGAATTTGGCTTGATAAGCTCCTATATCCAAGGTTTATCCAGGATTCTGTGTTTGGGATATCAGTTAAAAAAATAGTGAGTCATCCCATCAAGAGGTTTCATGTGCCAATAAATTTTTGCTGGTATAGTAGGTAAATATTCCCTCTCTCGTGATTTACCCTAGCACTAAAAGTGTTCTGTGTGCAAGAAGAATCAGTGATCGCTCTCTCGCTTTCAGAATTTAAATGCTTTTGAAAAAATACTAGTGGTAAGATCAGCTATAATAGAGATATTACATTTTGTAATTCTAAAGAGAGATTAAAATTTATAACCAGGTTGAATTGACCGAGAATATCTCAGGAACCTACATCATGGAACACGACGATGGCTTTCCCTTTGTAGCATGAACCTTTTACCTTTAAATGACCTAACAGCAAACTGATCTCATTGCACAAAAAATGGAAAAATCTGTAATTTCTGTGAAACGAGCATTCAGAACCTGGATCATGTCTTGTTTGTATGCCCAGCAAAAGACACAGAATTGATGGACGGAATGCAGAACAAATCAAAACATTCACCCTCAGTCAAGAGATCTGGGTTAAATCCATCATTCTTTTGCTCACCATGCCACCCCAGTTTAGACCTGACCATATGCAAATCAGTCTTGACCCTGTGCCTCATGGGAACAGTCCAGCCCGAACTGCCAAGCCAGGTCCTCCCTGGACTGGAAACAAGCCTCCTAGGACCGGTTTTGGGGTTTCACCCCTCTTCAACCAGGATAGCTTGATTCCAGTGGCACAGTGTGCCCAGGACCCACGTCTGAGCATACCTGGCGCACTTAGGGCGAGAAAGCAAAAGACACAAAATTGATGGACGGAATGCAGAACAAATCAAAACATTCTCCCCCAGCAAGAGGCCTGGGTTAAATCCATCAGAAACGATGAATTTAGGCCCAGATCTCTGTACTGGGGTGAATGTATGACATTGTTCTTCATTCTGTCCATTAACTGTTGTTTTTGCATTTGTTTGTATGCCCAGCATTGGTTTGGAGGAGTCGTCGTTAGCTCCGTCCGATGTTTTTACAAAACTGTATTAAAAATGTAATTTCTGCCCTAGATTTCCTCTTTTGCCCGAAGAACGAAGCAGTCTGCGTAAAACTATTGAATTCTTTTATAGAGTTTATGAATATATTCTAACTTTTCACTTACTCTTTTAATCGAGCTCTCCTTTGAGACACTTGGCTCTCTTGTTAATTGTGTTGTTAATTCCTGAGCCGTGGTGTCTTTTGAAGGTTTTTTAATACTCCTTTTCCCATTTTGGGTTGTATTTTGCACATCTATTGGCTGCTATTCAACTGTTATTTGCACAACCGGGTATGTTTTACTCCCAAACAGTCTCTGTTACTTTTCATCTTGACCCTCTAAAGAAGCTGTTACTATACATTGCTGTATAATGTTTTAGAAATTTGCATATGTAGTTGATGCTATTTAATGTTTTTTTTGCACAAAATTAGAGTCCATTTAGTTTTTAGGTTCTATTGTTAAAGGAAAATGTATTGGTATGCATGTTATGTATCTACTGATGTGCTATGTAAGGGAAAATCTAATACCAGCTATGAAGGATTTTGATATTTATCAATCAACTGAAAAATGAATAAACCTTATGTTTAATTATATTTTACTATGTAATAATCATATGTCATATCTCATTGGAGATCCAAATCTTTAATAAATATTGAATTAAATTAGAGGTCAAACCTCTTCAGTAAAGCAAGGAATTTAGCTGTCGGTAAAAAGGCAACAAGATGTATTGTATACCTCTGTAGAACAGTCGCCCCTGCAGTACAGAAACAGCAATTCACCCCTAAAAGGTCAGAGCAGGGAAAATCACTGCAGTGAAGCTGCCAGAGTTGAGTTATTTGAAGTGGTAGGCTTGAAATATTGTTCCAGTTCTCCAGAGATGAAAATGCTCCAAGTGCCAAGTTCTAGAAAAATGCCAGCTTAATAGAGAAATTTACAACTTTACAGGACTGGTTCTTCTGATCCAAGCCTACAATTATTTTTAATTACTGGAGGCTTATCACAAGTCTTGCTTTAGCCCCACAGCACTATCTGGTGTTACATGGTCCTCTGGTTGTTTCTGTAGTATAAATAGCTTCCTCTGTTCACTGAAGTTCGGCACACTCCTAGAACGCAGAAGAAATGTTTGATTGTAATTTATCTGCACACTCCAGGCACCTAATTCCTCTGGTACAGTCCCTTCTGAACTACCCAGCTACCTAGGCCATTGTGCACAGGGACATGCAGAGGTGGCTACACCCCTAAGGTGGAGGAGCATTGCCCCACAGGAAAAATAAAATGATATTACCAGCATGATATTAT
The DNA here is from genome assembly GCF_964204655.1 of Triturus cristatus. NCBI lineage: Eukaryota > Metazoa > Chordata > Amphibia > Caudata > Salamandridae > Triturus > Triturus cristatus. Next base: position 166,705,513 of record NC_140585.1, read on the forward strand.
CTTTCTAGTTTTCAATACTCTGTAGGGGTGGGGTGGGCTGGACTAGCAACAGAGAAAGGGGAGGGATAGTGGGCACCTCTAAGTGCACATGGCGGTTTGGCCGGCCATGTTTGGCTGGCCAAACCAAATGCTCACTCGGCATGTTCTCCACCGGGCTTTGTTGCACAGCCTGGGTGGAGAATATGCCCAGCCCTCCCGAGCCCAATCTAAGTGCTGAACCATAGCGCTCAGACCAATTACGATGCTGCTATCAGCAGCTTTGTGATTGGCTACTGGAGTCGGAAGCCTGGGTGCTTCCTGTTCCTGCATCGACGGAAGAAGAATACATTTTTTCTTTGTTTTTTTACCCCCTTGCCCTTCCTCACCACTACTGCCCCTTAGCAGCCGCTACTGGAAAACATGCAGACTTCACTGACTTAATTTAACATATTATACCTATGGGTATTCAGCAGGCTGGTGTCACTAGCTTTGCAGACATTTAGTTGTCTAGTAATTCAAAAGAATCCTGGATTCAGCTCTGTAGATATTTCTCTATCTGTGTTGTAGGAATGCTCCAATAAACTGTGCAGTGAGATCTGTTCACCTTTATCCATTGCTCAAAGTTATCTTCTTAGAATGGTGGCAATCCCCATATGGCGAAATATAGGGACACTTATTAAAGTTTATTATTCTTTAAGAACATATGATAAATATTTCAATATAAAACTTAAGTGTATAACATTTTAACATATTTATTATTAACATATAGCTAATGAAATACAATACCAATAACATTCTCATCTACAATAACATTTTTATTTTATTTTTTATTTTATTTCTAATGTGTATTTTGTTTCTCTAATAGTTTAGTTTTAATTTATTTATAAATTATGTCTATTATTATATTCTAAAATCATTATGAAAATATATGTATATATTTTATTTTAATTTTTATCTAACATTAATACCTTTAGGGTGTTATTTTAAGTCCCTGTTTCTATTATCCTCTATAGGTGTGTGTTGCATTACCAGTGAGTGGTCATGTTTAGTGCTTTGCTAATTCCAAGGCTGAGCTAGAGTTGAAGTACTACGGTTTTGTAACTGTTAGGGCTGTAGTAGCTATAGAATTAAAGTTTGCAATTAGGAAGATGTTTACTTTTTTGTGGGTGGGTGTTTGTAGTACCCTGTACCTCCCCAAGCCCTTTCTTACTTTTCCGTAAACTTCAACTTGTAGTAGACATTCCTAATTTTCCCTTCACTCCCTCCACTCCTCCCACATTTATTATTAATGCCCCAATTATACATTGCGCAGTACTAGGGCAGAATTACTGCAGAGTAAATGGTCTCAAAACTTTGCAAGAACAAGTTAAACCCATTAAATGGGGAATTACCATGTGGGCCCAATTTCTAAGTCATAAAATCACACAGAATCCAAATTCCATGGTGGCTTAAGTCATACATTTACCACTTGCTTTGAATCAGCAATAAAAGTATATTGTAGGTTCTGTGTAGGTTAAATGATAAGGGAGGCAAGTAGGGAGTAGAGGAGGGAAGTGGAAACATTTTTCTAATGAGGAAAGCATTGTATGCGTGCTCCTCCTAAAAACAAATGGGAATGAAACTTGGCTGCTGCTGAGTGGAAACATCGAATAAATAGGCAGTACAAACTTATCCTGGTTAATTTAATTCTGCTTGACTCATAATGAAGCTCTAAGCAGCAAACTTACATGTTTTGACATCTCCCCATTGAAAAGATAGGAGAGGCTGAAAATTCTACCTATAAATTTGTGAACTGTATTTTGCAGTAAATATGAAGTACAACAGCAGAACTACTTTCAATACTACAAAATATAGTTTGTGAATCAGATCCAAAAAGTTGAATTACAAACGAGGCATTTGACAATTAAGATTAAAGTTGATATAGTTATTTGATATTTATTAGTTTATATAGCGCCCGAATCACCTAGTCGGGTATATCTCCGCCCTGGGGCAGCGTGCTTCAGCCAGACGAACACACCTCAGAAAAGATAGGCTTTTAGTAACTTCCTGAACTGTTTGAGGTTCTGGCATTTGCGTAGTTGGCAGGAAGTTCGTTCCAGAGAGTAGGGGCGAGGTAAATAAATGCCCTGCCACCCATGGGGACTTTTTTAATTCTCGGGGTGCAGAGACGTAGTTTAGATCCTGACCGAGGAAGCCTATAGGGTGTGTACCTTACCAATTGGCCCAGCCCATTGAGAGTTTTGAAAACGGTGCAGCAGATTTTAAATGTCACTCATTTCCTCACAGGGAGCCAGTGGAGTTTGTTTAGAAGTGGTATAGAGGCCCTTCTGGGAGGGGCATTTGCTACTAGTAGGGCCGCAGTGTTCTGGACTACTTGCAATTTGTCCAAGGAAGCCTTGTTGGCCGAAGCCAACAATGCATTGCAAATATACATTTAAATAGAACACTTATCTGGAGGCTTGATTAATAGACCTTAAGCCATTGTATTGGAATGCAACCAGATGACCAGCCGGAAAAATGTTAGGAAGTATGGCAAAAAGATGGTTCTCATTTCAACAAGTGAAAATGGTTAGAAATAGTGCTGCTGGGCATTGTGTGCATCAAGTAATCGCATAGTAGAATCAGTGCTTGAAAGTACATTGAGACATTTAGGCTCAGATTTATTAATCATTCACACAACGCAGCATGGGAAAAGTGCAGGTGCATGAACCCTGTACCCCTACAATGCCCAAGTCCATTCTTGGGCATTTTAAGTAAAATGCTGCCATTAAGAGTATACGGTGCTGGGAGTTTGACATTACGAACTCCAAAGCACCATAATGGCTACACTGAAGACTGGGAAGTTTGGTATCAAACTTCTCAGCACATTAAACCCACACTGATGTCAGTGTGGGATTTAATGTAAAATGCACGACAGAGGGCATCACAGAGATGCCCCTTGAAAGTTGACCAACTTCTAGTGTCCCGACCGAGTGGCTGCTTAGGCTGCCACAAACAGACATGTTTCTGGACCCCTGGGTCAAGAGCCTGCTGCTCCCGGGGGCCTGAAACAATGCACATCCTGGGACGAGGTGCCAAGCCTCCTCCCCAGGATGGGCAGGGTTCACGAAGGGGAAGCTTCAAAGGCATGCCGCCTTTGTGAGCCTCCCCAGACCATTTGCTGCTTTCAGCAACTGGTCCCCACTGGTTCTACCCCCCACTTTGGGCCGGAGAACCGGTGGTAAAAACAAGTGAGGGAAAGAGGTGTGCCCACCTCTGCCAACTCCACCACTCAGGTGGGGGATGCGAGGTGAAGCACAACTCCGAGTCCCCACTTCTTGAGGATGGGGGGACCCAACCAACCAGGGACAGGCTCCTGACCCCTCCCACTGGAGGGTGGCACGATAGGGGGTGTTCCCACCCCAGGGAAGGGACCCATTGGTCCCTGCCTTTACCTACCTGTAACGCCCTTAAATCTAGTATTTAGGAGGCACCCTGAACCTTGCTTCCTCAGATACAGAAATGACAAGAAGAAAAGAAGAAGAAGGACCGGACAGCTGTGCAGCCAGCTAATAAGAGGAAGACGCCCACTGACTTGGCCCTAGCCCTACAGGCCTGTCTCCTCTCGAACCTGCTCATGCGAAATCCAGATGTGTCCTGCAGCCAGCAACCTAAAAAGCTCTTGGATTGCCCATCTTGGGCAGCCCTCACCACTACATCAATAAAAAAATCCCTGATTTCTAATGGGATTTCTGGCCCCCCCAGGGGCTTACTGCCCCCATCTGCCCCTTGGGGGCAGAAAGACTGACATTTCTCTGGGTGGGTGGGGGAATGCCCTTTTAGGGCAGCCCCCACCCCAACGTCAATTAAAAAACTGGTTTCTAGTGGGCTTTCTGCCCCCCTGTGGGGCAGATTGGGGGCTACAAGTCCCTATCTGCCCTCTGAGGGCAGAAAGTCTGACAATTCTCTGGGAGGGTGGGGGAATTGCCATGCCCTTTTTGGGAAGCCCCCACCCCAACATCAATAAAAAGAAAATCCCTTGTTTCTAGTGTTGTAGTGGGCTTTCTACCCACGGGGTTCAGAAAAACTGACATTCCTCTGGGGGGGCAATGACATGCCCTTTTTGGGCATCCCACACCCCAACATCAATAAAAAAAAAACCTGGTTTCTAGTGGGCTTTCTGCCCCCACAGGGGGCAGATTGGGGGCTCCTGCCCCATCTACCCCCCAGGGGGCAGAAAGACTGACATTTTTCTGGAGGGGTGGGGTGGGGGCATTGCCTTGCCCTTTTTGAGCAGCCCCCACCCCAACATCAATAAAAAAAAAGAATCCCTGGTTTTTAGTGGGCTTTCTGCCCTCCGGGGGGGCAGATTGGGGGCTACTGCCCTATCTGCCCCCCCAGGAGGGACTGAAAGACTGATGTGCCCAAACAAATATGGGGGTAGCAAAGGCCCTTCCCTGGTGCTAGTGGGTGGATCCCTACTTGGGGATCGCCCTCCTGGGAAGGTCTCCAAGCAGGGATCTACTAGGGAAGGATACCATTGGAAAGGGGAGATTATCCCCTTTCCAACGATACCCCTCCCATCTTTTTCAGTGCTTGGGGGGCTGAGATAGCCCCATGAGCACTGAAACAATGAAACTGAAACTAAGTTTCAGTTTCATTTTCATTGCAATGATGTCAGCGCGCCATTGCAATGAAAATGCAAATTGGGCTCGGGAGGTTGGGGAAGCTTTTCGCAAACCTCCCAAGGCCAATAAAAAAGAGGGAACTCCCTCTGCTGTCTGCAGCAGGGGGATTTAGTGCCCCTGTTCTCATAACAGAATGGTTCCGTCATTTGCACAGGAGCACTGGTGATCATGACGGAACCATTCCGCCATGAGCACTGAAGGGGTTAACATGCTAATTTTGTATATGTGATTTGGACAAAGCTACAGAGAAAAAATATTTTGGAAAAATAGCATGCAAAAAAGGTATATTTTCCATGCCAGATGTCCATGCTGGCTAATTAGCCTTGGCCTGCCTTTAGCTAGCCTTGTAGCACTGCTTTGAGGAGTGCTGAAATACTGCTCTCAGAGCAACAACAATGACTTAAGGATGATTCAAAGAACTTCAATAACTTAAAATATTAAGCGATAGGGGGTGCCTGGAGAAGAGCAGTCTTTTATCTTTCAGAAGAAGAGTGAGGTTGCCCTAGAAGTGGATTAGAGTGGTTGAGTGGGAGGGAACTGCTCATTACCTTAAACACATACCTAAGTATGCTGCAAGCTACCTCTATGAGCAAAAAGATGTTGTAATGTTAAATGTTATTGGAAATTGTGCACACTGGGAGAGTTTGAAGTGAGGAAAGGATGATTTGATGCAAAATTGGGAAATTTTGACCTTGGAAAACTTATGCTCATTGGTCAAGGATTGTCCAGGAGTCATCCACACTAACTGACTAGTAAATTGAGACAAAGTCGCACCTCACCACCTTCTCCTGAGAGCACTGTCTGGAACTGTGGCGGACCTGCTGTCTGTAAACTGTAAGGAGACCTGCAGGGCTGAATCTGCTCCCATTTGTAGCCAGGACTAATAAGTGGACTCCAAGGGTCAGTTGGCCGATCTCCTGTATGGCTGCAGGGACATACCAAGTTGTAAGGGGCATGTTTTCCTGGAGTGACGAGTTACAACCGGAACTGGACAGGACCTTGCTGGTGGACACTGCAGGAGCTTTTCTTGGCCCCTAAGTCTTGTTACTGATGTTCTGGAAACTTTAGAAGTGGCAAAGAGGAACTGCCACAGAGAGTCTGACAATTGGGATTTAGAAAATGGTTGGACTTCCAAGACCGCAGGAGCTTCAGAGTCACCTTGTGTCAAAGGTGTCTGATTTCAGAAATACATTGGACATTTCATCAGTCCTGTCCTGCTGGACGATTTGCAGCTACAAAATTAGACTAATTCTGCAGGTAGGAATCTTCACCAGGCAAAGGTGTGAAATATCTGCCACAAGAGAGGACATTGGCAGCTGAGAAACTTGAATTTTGCCATGCTGAGCTTTTCCTGCCAAACCCACTGACTTAGTAGAATCTCATCCACTGGTAAACCAGATTCAAAGGGAATTTGTAGGATACCTACCTCAACCTTGCCCTGCTACTGGATTTTGACCTCCATAAAAATGACTAAGTCAGAAGGTAGAAACTTAGACCCACTTGGTGTATCCGACCACCGCTACATCATGGTCAGCCTGAATTGTACCTATGTCCCAGTCAAAAGTGAACAGTGCTTTCTGTCTGTTGTTTTACTTAATCTTGGTGCTGATTGCCTTTCAACATTACTAATTCATAGCGCGACTCCCTCTTATTGGATTTTGTTGTGATCTTTCTTATTAAATGTTTCTGACTTCCTTTTAAAATAGGGCAAATTTGTTGAAAATGTGTGCAAAAGCCCTATTTTGCACCTCTGCACGGGAAGTCATTGACAGGGACAACTTAGATTTAGGCAAAGAGCAAGAAATACCACTCAGAGTACTCCAGAAACCATAATAGATAGGTACTCAGCTTTCCCAACAGTCCCTGTCTGGCACATTTTCCTTGATTGGCCGCTTGTTCCAAAGTTCCAGAGTCACAGAAACCATTTCATTCATGATGGTGCCATTTGCACCACAGACAATCATCCATCTATTGGCAACAGCAGCACCTCATGCCACCTTCCTGCTTGGCTTTGCAAACAAAGATAATGATGTTTCATATTGTAGGTGCCACAGCTTTGCCCTACACTGTGGCTCCTGAAAGCCTGGAGTGACATGGACATGGGAAGACCATAATGCTCTGTGTGCCTCCATGCTTTTACTGATCAAGGAACGTATATGTAATAGTGACTTAGTTTCCATCACACAACCCTCTTCAGAGGATTTAAGACTAGTCTTGTGCCTGAAAAAGTACATAGAATCAGTAGCAGTTCTACTTAAGTCACTTCTAGGCGTATTTCTTAATTGCCTAGAGGAGAATGGACAAGAGTCAATGGATCCACATTACAATACGTTAATACGCATTCATAATCAGGGAGCCTATACTCAAGCCAATCCACACATCCAACATGGACCCTAGGTGGTTTGATGGGGCCTGCTCTAAGGCAAATCGAAAGTTGAGGAAACCCTAAATGCAAGGCTCAGTGTAAGGAGTGAGCTTTCCAGTGAGTATAAAACTGCGCTCTCACGTAGAACGAGGGAACTATATACGCGTGACTTGGAGCTGCTGGAATACACAGCCCAGGGGAAGGACAGTAAATCCTTTTGGGATTTAGTCAAACCAGATTAGATCTAGAAATTCCCCTACTAATCCTCTTCTGCAAAACAATATCTTAGGCTCAGACTGGGTCACTCACTTTGTCTCTATCTATTTTATTGAGCCAGATCCGAGTCTGCTAACCATCCTACATAATAGATTACTAAACTTCCCACCCCTTTTAATATCATTGCAAGAAGTGGAATTGGCCATTCAACACAGCAAGGGTGGGAAATCACCAGACCCAGATAGGGTACCTATGGATTTGTTGAAAACCATGCCTGAAATTTGGGGTCCCCTTGTTACCAACACATTTAATTCTAGATTAACATTAAAATTCCTCCTCCCTGGACTACCACAACGGTTGTGCCAATATTCAAAAAGGATGTCCGTATGTCCCCTAAGAGCTATTGTCTTATCTCATCAACAGCATGATTAAAATTATTGGTAGAATCATTTATAACAGTTTGGCTAAATGGGTAGTGGATAAGGACACTCTCTCCCCTTTTCAATTTGATTTCCATCCAAACTTAGGCACCAATGAACAGTGTTTGAACAATTGACAATTTCTATGTACACCAACGTCAGATGCTCTCCCATTTGCCTTGCTTTCATGGATCTGTCCACAGCCTTTGATTCAGTGAACAGAACCAAGTTATAGTAATGTTGCTGGAACTAGGAGTGCACCCTCCACTGGCAAGCTTTCTGTAATCATTAAACACAGATCTTTCAACTGGAGTGTGTTTAAATTCTTATGGCGAGCTTTCTTCCGATTTCCCTTTGAAGAGCAAAGTGCAACAGGGGTGTATATTGGCTTCCCTACCATTGATTCTATATATAAATGGATTAACAGCTCAATTAACTACTTTCCATTCAGATATACCTAAAATAGCAGGCACTCTTAATCCTGCATAACTTTACGCCGATGACACGGTATTGCTAGCCCTTACTCTGAATGCACCAGGTGGACCGATTTAATTCTTTTATGCAAAATCTGAATTGAAAAACCAGCTCCACCAAATCGCACATTATGACCGGTGGACCAGATAAATTAAGGCCTAACAAAATCTGTTTCAACAGGCAAGAATTAATCATTGTTGATAATTTCTGTTATCAGGTTTAACCTTTAGCTGATCAGGGTCTTGGAATCCCCACCTTGCTCAGGCTAGTCTCAAATTTAGTAGAATTGCAGGGACAGTCCGCAAACTTATTAGATAAGACTTTAGAGGGTTTGTTTTACCACCATTGCAGGTGTATAATTCGCAGTGTATTAGTGCAGCCACTTATGGTGCAGGAATCTGGGGTTTTAACAAATGTTGCTCCTTAAAGGCTGAGAAAATTCATTTCCTCCGGCAGTTGTTTAGTTTACCACTGACCACCTCTAGTCTCATTACTCAATCTGAGTTAAACCAGGGTTTTATATTGGATAAGGTATGCTTCCTGCAACTCTCTATATGGGTTAGCATCTAGACAAACTCAGCAGCAAAGCTATGTAGAGATATTATACTCAATTGTCCAGCACTGGACGAGGCCTACTCTAATCCATGGCTAAGTTATATACGGAACACTCTAGGAATCCTGGGTTTATCCTCTTGGTTTATCAAACCTTACAGTGATTGAAAAACTGCTAAGACAAAGGTGAAAGCATAATTCATGGAACATTGCCCAGATAGAAGAATGAAAAATGAGTTAGCAAAACCCTCAGTTTTGAATTACTGCAGATCCTTATTAACAGGTGAATCTTCTATGTATTTATCTTTAGATCTTACAAGATGGGAGCAATCACTCCTCTTCTGCTTTAGGGCGGGATCAATTTATTGGTCCCTATTTTTTTTAAACTCTTAAGACCTAGAGGGAAACATGGTATCCACTTGCACCTGTGACAATCAATTTGCACAATCACTTCTGCATTTCCGTTTTTTGTAAATTGCACAGCCCTTTCTGAATCCCTTGTTTTGCAAGTTAGGATTTGGACGGTGTAAAGTAGCTTTGCTCCACTTTCAATTTTTAAGTACACCTGAAATTTCCTACCTTGTCTGCACCTTTTTGAAAGCAGAAACTTGGGCTATAAAAACTATGATAGGCTAACTCCCTGAACTATATGCATGTAGATGTCAAACAACAGAAGGGGGACTTCAGGGCTTTTTTTTTTATAGAGGTCCAGCATACATGCCCAGGCATATTATAAGAAAGAGGGTATGCAGTTACTCAGGTAGGTCAAAGGAGGGAGAAGGAGATATGTCAGGATGTCACAAAGGGGAGTGGTTGTCCTGAGAACATCGGAAGGAGGGAAATTTCCCCTTTTGGAACTAGGGCCCTCACACACCCAGCCAGCTAGGTGTCATGCTTCGTCATATGGGCCTGCTCCGCATCGGGTCAGTGCTGCAATACCCGACGGGCACCTATAAAGGGGCTCTTTGGCAGATATCTATTGTTCCTTGCCGTTTGGTGCAGTGGGGGTAAGGGGCCTAAAAAGTGTAGATGTAGTGAGAAGTGATTAAAACAGGTTGGGTAGTCCAAAAACACTTTTATTCAAATTGGTTCTCCACCTGACTAAAAGGGGGGATGAGTGGCAACTATCTGAAGTATTGGTTCAGGGTAGCTGCGCTCTACACTTCTTGGGTCAACATGTTTCATGCCAAATGGTCAGGAGGATCAGTGGCAATTCATCAGGATCTAGTGGATAAACTATCTACACACCATGGAAGGTGGGTAACCTACCTACCACATAGCGCTGCGAGTAAGGTACCCACTGTGTAGGAGAGTAGGACCTGCTTCACATGGGTAGCCCCACTTTTTGCTGGTGTTTCACTTTTTTTCGACCTTAGTCTGGCTGTAGCCCTGCTAATCAGGACCACAGCCTAGCTGCTTCCTCTCTAAAATGGTTTGCATGTACATTAGGTACATATCTTATTGGATTCTGGAGTGCCTTATAAGCCCCTAGTATATGGTATACTACGTACCTAGGGCATAGGTACCTCAGAGGCCTACCAGGGGCTGAAACATGTATTATGCCACCCCTGGGAAGCACTCCAAAATGACACCACAGGTCTGCTACTGCAGCCTGGGTAAGGGTGTGCTTGCATCCCTTACAGTAGTATAGGCTACCTATATCCACATATATATACAGACACATATAAACCTATAAGTCACTCTTATGGCAGGCCTTGACAATCCTGAAATCAGAGTGCTTGGTTTTGTGTGAGAGGGTGCCCAAGCATGAGCTGAACCCCTCTGCAGCTTTCGGAAATCCTTCCTTATAGCTGTTCTGTGATACAACCATACCATATACTCTTAAGTGCATTATAACCTCGCGGTAAATGCTAGCCTTGGAATGGCTGCATCAAAACATGTTGTGTTTGGTGACGAACATCTTGGAATACTACCTCCCTGCCAGTTCTGGCGGCGGAGGTAGCATTCCACCCTTCTAGAGGGAGAGACATGTTCACACTGGTCAAACCCGGTAGGACTTTCCTGAGCCCTGGCATCACAAAATGGATGCCTCTGCCACAGACACGGGTCTGGCCTCCTGCCGCTGACCGAAACTCCGGCAGGGGAGGCCTGGACAATTGGTTTCCTGTGTAAGGGAGGTGTAACCACCTCCCCAGACAGGCAGATGTGTATTGGGGCTGGGAGGGAGCACTCTCTGGTGCTTTGAAGTCCTGCACTGGGGGCACACTTGGTGTCCCTGTGCATAGTCCAGTTCAAAATGGTTGCAGGGGCTACCTGCCCCTGCTCTGACGTGAAACTGTACAAAGGAAATGGGTGTAACCACCCCTCTTTCCAAGCCCACCCATAGGTGGGGCCTTAGCGTTAGTCCATCCCCTAAACTTACTATAAGTATAGGAATCCAGTCCCTAGGACTTTATATTAGCCTGAACGAAACTCTGCAACACAAATCCTGGACCTTCGACTTTCTATCCTGACTAGAAGACTGAAGAAATCTCCCTTGGGGTCAAGGAGTGACTCCCCCGCTTGGCAGGCACCAAAGAAGCAAAGGACCGGTCTACAATTCTGAAGCTCCCGCCGGATGCTGAAGTCTCTGCATCCCCAGACGTGGATTTCCAGACTTCCCCAAGGCTACCCTGACTCCACAGCAAAGCTGAGGCCCGTGGCTATCGTGGGTGACGTGGAACTGTGACCCCTGGGCACCGTGTACTTTTGCAGCAACACTATCTTCTGGGACTTCCTCGAAGTTGTGCTTTGGGCTCTGAGTATCCTCAGCCTTGAGCACTTCATGCACCGAAGATTGCTGGCCTCCACTCCATGAGTGACCCGTGGGCCAGTTTCAAGTGCGACTGCTCGAGGCTCCTTCGCGATCACTAGCCCGTTGGCTTGCAGGTCTCCACGAAGGCAACTCCTCTTCTTCTTCTTGGGCTTTCCTGGTTGCTGCAGATGTGCCCTGACTTAACCTTGCTGGGTGAGTCCCTCAGACCTTGCTGGTCTACACCGCAGTCCTTTCTCTGAATTCCAGTGACTTGCCATTGCCAAGACTTGTTGGGTCCATTCTGGTTGCCGACTCCACAGCCCTCGATAGACTTCTTGGGACAGCTCGAATCTGGCCCGTGGACTTCGTCAATGCCTCCTGGACATCGTGGCTGAAGAGTCAAGACACCCATCAACTCACCTGAAGCACCCGACATCAGTGGGCATTGGTCCATCCTGCCCTCGGTCACTGGCTAGTGACCCAGACTCTGTCCCCTTTGCTTTCAGGTTCCTTCCATCCTAGATCCAGGCTTGGACCTCTTCGGACACTTCTCCTCTTCACGGCAGCAGCAGTTCTTTGCAGGCTTCCATTGCAATCGACGACGCGACCCGACACCAAAAGACACCTATGCAGCCGGCTTCCCTGGGTGAGGTAACTCGAGTACTTCAGTGCTCCCGTGTTTGCTAGCCCTAGAACTTCTTAAGTCCAAAAGGGTTTGGTCCTGACTCGATTCTAAGTGTCCCTAATCTTTAAATTTCCAACCGCGACATTGCCCATAGAAGCTAACAGGAACCCGCGGTTGTGTTCACACACTGCATACAGTCCCCATGGGTCCCCTGTGTCACTACCTTGGGTGGTTCCTTGGGGTCCCAGCGATTCTACAGGCTGTAGACCTTGTGTCTAGTCCAGTCGTAGTTCTTATACCACTTTTTTGGTATATGGTTTGGTACGCACCTAGGGCCCAAACGTGTATTTGTGCTATTACTGTTGATTACTGACTTGTAACTTAAGTACTTCGAACTCTAGCCTCATAAAGAGACTAGGGGGGTGTGTTTAATCCTAAATAAATATATTTTAAATATATACCTGGTGTGGTTGTCCTTTCATTTGATCATTCAAGAGATTATAGACTGGTAAAACAAGCTGCTTTACATTCTTCAAGACTTAGCCTGAAGGCTGCTCTCCATAGCTACCACTAGGATTGCTTTCAATAAAGGTTGTCTTTAACGTATACCACTAAGGGGTTGTTTGGACTGATACAGGGTGCCCACTAGAACTAGTGGACAGCATATATCAGGACAACTTCTCACAACAGCATCAAAGGAAGACCTAAAGGTAATTAAAGTATCCCCTCAACAGTGTCCGGTGGATTAATTCGACACATAAAGTATTGTGTCCATGGCACCCCAAGAATTGAGCCGGGAAACCTACCCCTCACATCCGGCATACTTTTTCCCCATGAGTGGATTGCGATTTTTTGTGTTAGCACCTTTCTCTTTTTGCTTATTCATTTAAATTAACATAGTCCTGGCTCGTACTAAGCCTGCCTTTGATAGGTGAAGTTAGGCTAAGATACTTCTTTTAATTCTTGTGTTAGCAGGAGCACATAGCAGACCCTATTTGAGGTTTTTATTCTCCTTCTTTTTCCTTTACTCTCTTTACACCTCGTCCAACTGTGATATGAGTGTATTGATGCCTTAAATCTTGATGGCAGTTCAAACTTCTTGTTCTTTTATCAACTTGGTTATACGATGAAATGTGGAGTAGCAAAGCACATTCATGCATTTACATTTTTAATTGTTTTTAATCTAATGTAAAAGTGTTTTTAAACTTTCAAGAGATCATGGATATGTATTAAATTTTATGTACTTTTATGGTCTATTTCTAATTAGACTGAATACAAATTTTGGATTTGAATTGAATTGACATAGATATGGTGACAGGGAGGGCATGCAGGACTATGATCTGGAACTCAAAGGTAGTAAGGATTATACATGTTTTCCACAATGATTAAACCGGGAATGGAGTTGGATGACTTACGTTAGTCTATGTAGTCCATGTAGCAAACTACTAGGCCGTTAAGAGCCCCAACAGCAAACTTGTTAATTAATTACATATTCGTAAATAATTTGGTCATCTTGAATGTTAACTAATCGTTCTTAAATTCTCCAGTTTGTTGGGATTATCTATTTGCTTTATATGTGCTTAATGTGATGAATGTTTATATAATGTCATTATTTATTCAATATATATTTTCCTTCCCCTCAGATCGAGGTCATTGTCCAGAGTCATGAATTCAGTAAATGGAAGCAGTGTGAGAGAGTTCATCCTGTTAGGACTCACAGATGATCCAGACCAGCAAGTGATTCTCTTCATTTTCTTCCTATTGCTCTATATCTTCACCTTTATGGGCAATGTCATCATCGTGGTCACTGTTTTGTGCAGCTCTCATCTCCAAACACCCATGTACTTCTTTCTTGCTCAGCTCTCCTTCTTGGACCTTTCTTTCTCTAATGTTTTCTCACCCAAGATTTTGGCTGATCTCCTTAGTAAAAAGAAAACAATCTCGTTATATGGCTGCTTCACTCAGGTGTACTTCTTTGCTTCTTGTGCCAGTACGGAGTTCTTCCTCTTGGCGGCGATGGCCTACGACCGGTATGTGGCAATATGTAGCCCTCTGCTATATACAGTCATCATGAGGAAAAGTCTCTATGTCAGCTTGGCTTCTTCATCATTTATCGGTGGCTTTCTGCACTCTCTAATTCATGTAGGATGTTTATTTCGTTTATCTTTTTGTGGTCCTGATGTCATAAACCACTTTGGTTGTGATTACCCTGTGCTCCTGAAGCTGTCCTGCACTGACATCTTAATAAATGACTTGGTACGCTTTAGATTATCTGCTTTAGTAGTTGCAAGCTCCCTCCTTGTTATCATTTTCTCCTACACCCATATTGTTGCTACAATCCTCAGGATCCGCAACACAGTAGGAAGGCACCGGGCTGCATCCACCTGCATCTCACACTTCACTTCAGTCTTTCTCTTCTTTGGCAGCTCTTTTTTCATGGAGATTCTCCCCAATTCAAGCTCTTCAGAACAGCAGTATAAAGGAATAGCTCTGATCCCTACTCTCATAATTCCTGCCCTGAACCCTATGATTTACAGTCTGAGGAACAATGAAGTGAAAGAGGCTTTGAGAAAGATATTGTACCAGATAACACATTTTCTGTAATGACTTTCAAAATAGTATAAAGAGTACAACTCGAGAGCTGAAAATGCGGGACTTTGCTTCTGTACTTTTTGAAAAGTTATTAGTGAACCTTTGCCAATTTCATAAAGCTCACAAACTCAATCCCAGTAATTCTCGTCCTGGAGTCATCAGCCTATCTGTCTACTGCTATAGGGATAGGTACAAGGGCAGTAGCCAGCATCGGAACCCAGCACCTGCACAACCACTAAAAACAGTTTAGGGAGCAGACAATACTCCCTTTGAATGGCCACAAACCTAATCCGACAGAAAAACAGTGACTCGAAAACCACCAATTGTTTTCCAGATATAGTCCATCTGCACAGCAGGTGAAACATGTCAGCAGCTTTCTCCTTAGATTGGGGTAAAACGCTCATCAATAAACTAGTGTTTTAGGGCCCAGGTACTCAATTCCAGTTCAGGGAAGAACACTTGTGTTTGCCAGAAGTTGGTTTGGGGATGCCTGTTAGAACCTAATATTCCCACATCAACTTCTGACAATCTCATAATATGAGCCTTAATTTTTGCCTCTTCATTCATCATCACTTTTAACTAGTCACTTTATTTCTATTTATATTAAACTCATAGCTGTCCTAAAAATGCCCCTTTTCTCGCTGTAATTCAATATGGATATTATTTACCATATCATGAAGAAACTGTTACCAGCAGTGGTAAATCCGTCTTATTCCAAGTTTGTCTGGGGTAATAAGGCATAAATAGCAGAATATTGATTTAGTCCAGCAAATGGTGCAAGTTTGCCTTTTTCTGATCATTCTCTTCAGATACATTGCAGGTGTGACCTGTCAAAGTATGCTGCAGTAAAACTGTTGGGCTGCACCATGTACATCAGAACTCCCAAAACATTAGAATTGAAACATTTGGGACATTGGTATGGCAGCATGGTTCATAAGTGAGGAGTGTGTGTGTGTGTGTATGCGTGTGTGCATATGTGTGATCTGTGTGGTGTGTGTGTGGGTTTGTGTTACTCCCGTTGTGGAGACTTGATTGCACCGTTGGGACCTGAACCCAGGTCCCCACAAGGCAATGCCTTCTAAATGATAAAAAAAATGACTTCAGGCACATCTGTGTCAATTTTTACACTTTTTTTAAAATTGCCTTGTGGGGACCTGTCTTTCATTCAGTGTGTTTATAATTTTTCCCAGCTCTGCCCCTGTAGACAGGAGGCATTACTGCAGTCTTAAACACATTTTGCTCACCAGAAACACACTTGCAGCAGAAAGGACAGACATTTCAAAGTAAATGCTGCATAGCACTATTCTTATCCAAATATTTTTCATTTCAATTAAGCTTTTCTCTATTTATTCAAATAAAACTTTCTTGACATTGAGCTATTGAATTTTGGGGTCTAAAAATTGTTAGTGGTTTTATAACAATGCTAAAAGCAATTTGGGTCAGTTTTAAATCTCAGAGTACTTCACATTGCCATTTTATCCTTATTTGCAATTAGACAATTATACTAGAGTAGAGTGGCCTAGAGTTGAGTAGAGTGGTGAACAGTTCAGATGAGTGGTGTAGAGTGGCATTCAGTAGATGGATGTAGAGTGGGGTGGCACAGAGAGGCATAGAGTGGAGGGGTATAGAGTGCAGGAGCGTATAGTAGAGTGGAGTAAAGTGTTGTAGAGTGGAGGTGTAGAGTGTAGTAGAGTGTTGTAGAGAGGAGTGCTGTGGAGTGTAATAGAATGGAGCAACATAGAATGGGGTGGCATAGCATAGAGTGTAGTAAAGTGTCAAAGTGGAGTAGTATAGAGTGGTGTAGAGTGGCATATAGTGGTGCAGAGTGCAGCTTTGTAAAGTGGAGAGGTGTACAGTGTCATAGAGTGGAGTGGAGTGTCACCAAGTGAAGTGTCACTGAGTGAAGTGTCACCAAGTGGTGTGTCACAGAGTGGAGTGTTGTAAAGTGGAGTGGTATAGAGTAGTGTGGAATAGTGTGGAGTGTTGTGGAGTGGAATGGCGTAGGGTGGAGTGTCATACAGTATACTTTCATAGGGTGGAGTAGAGTGTCACAGAGTAGAGTGAAGTGTCATAGAGTGCAGTAGAGAGTATAGTGGCATAGAGTTTTCTAGCGTGGCAAACAGCTGAGTAGAAAGACGAATAGGTGACATACAGTAGAGTGGAGTTGAGTGGCGTGGTGCATAGTTTTGTAGACTGGAGGGGCGTCAAGTGGGGAGGTGTAGAGTAGAGGGGCATAGAATAGAGTGCAACAAAGTGTTCTATAGAGTAGAGTCATAGAGTGAAGTAGAGTGTTGTAGAGTGGAGTGGGATACAGTGGAATGGGATAGAGTGAAGTGGGATCGAGTGGAGTGGAATAGAGTGAAGTGAGATAGAGTGGAGTGGGATAAGGTAGAGTGGGATGGAGTGAAGTTTTTTGCAAATGACAATTTTAATTATTAACATTGAAACTTGAAAATCACGTTTATGGGTTGGTTAGTAGATTGGTATGAAATGAGCACATTGCACTATTAAATAATAGACATTTACTATTTTTGGGATTCTTATTGACCGTACGGTGATAACAAAAGTAAAGACTCTTTTGTGCAAAGTAACTTCAGTGATTTCCTGGCTAGTACCCTCCTTGCATTACACTAAACATTGCTTTCGGCTCTCAGCTCTTCACCTTTCCAAATGCTGAAGATGCAGCCCCTAATGTGTTTTCCCGGCTGGGGGAAGGGAGAGGTGTTCCTGTAGCGCTGGCCTCACCCGTTGACTTTGACCTCCGCTTCCAGCCGCGGAGATAAAAACAAAGGCGTGATTTGTGTGCGCTCACCCCTCTTCAGGTGGGTGGCTTGGACACCTTGGTGCTGCTAATCCAGTGCTCCCTTCGCTCCTGTTCTGAGAACGCCGGAGGTTGTCCTTTCTAAACTTTGCAGACAGCTTTTTGCAGGGACTTTCTTTTTACTGTGCTCAAAATGCAAAGTTCTCGTCTTTGTTATAACGGTGATTAGGGTTCAGAACAAATGTGACTAGCCTTCAATGCATTTTCATTTCATTTAGTTTGTTTGAAGCAGTAAATCCAAAGGCCATTTTTCTTTGTTTTCAGAAGGGACAATACTTTGCTGTCGCTTTAATTGTGCAGTTCAGACTTAGGAGCAGCGATACAAATGTATATGTATTTACCTTGTATAGTTTGTGCCTCTTAAAAACGATTTTGTTTAATATACAGAGAGAGGCATGAAGGTTTTGCCCTCTATATAGCATTCCAGACACTGATGTGCCCATGACAGGGTTCTTTTGCAGTAAGCAACCCATAATGCCAAATCTGAGGTACCTTAAAAAAGAACACCGTTTCATCTCCGAAGAGGGTATGGTTGTCGAAATAATTAAATACCAGTTCACCTTGTAAGGCGTAGAATCATTTTAAAAGCCTTGAAAATGTGTATAGTATTTTACGAGACCTCTGTAAGGGGCATATTAACAAGGCGACGATCTGAAATTATCGCCGCTTTTACGTCCGTTTTCGGGCGAAAAGCGGCGATAATTTCATCGCCTTATCAGCAAGGACACGCTATCGCGTGTCTTGCTGACTTAGCGCCCGTTTGCAGCACGCCTCCGATTGCATCGCTAATGAGATGCAAAGGAGGCGTGCCTGACGAGACTCCCTTGGGAAAATATCGCGAAGGCAGCTTCGCGATATTAACAAGGGAGGTTAGCGATTTTTTTAATCGCGTTAAGTATGCCTTAACGCAGGAATTTAATGTCTGTTAAATTCCTGACTAAGGCATACTTAACATGGGGGGTGGATTTTGTGGCTAAGACCACAGGCCCTATCATCTAGGATATCGCCGTTTTCCACCACGGAAAACGGCGATATCCCAACTATCTCTGGAATTTTTATCGCCTCGGCGATGGGCGTTGTTAATAACGCGCAAACCGGGCGATAAATTCCAGAGATAGCCGGCGATAAATATGCAAGCGCTAAGCGCGCTTTGCGATATTTATCGCCGGCCCTTGTTAATATGCCCCTAAGTGTCTGCGTCGTGGGACAGCAGCAGTGCATAATTGATGCCTGAGAAAGCACTTAAATAAAAGGAACCATGCACATCGAAATATGTACAGGGGCAGAACACCCATTGGGCTGAAAGGGCTGCAGCCCCCAGCAGCTGCTGTAAGAGGGGCTAACTGGACTGCAGCAGATGGACCAAAGCTCACTCTCATCCTGCTTGAAGTCAGAGAGTTATTTATAATCTTCCTGGCCTCCGTTTAGTTCATTTTTTTTCTTCATTGCTTCTAGTGCTTTCACTTTCTTAATGATAGTTATCTGGGTTACATAAGGTGTCTTGGCGTCTTGGTTTAAAATAGCAGAGACCACAAATCTCAAATAAACAGCAAGTTTAGCCATCCAAGAACTGACCTGTGTATCATGCCTTGCATGCTCCCCTACAAACAAAAGCAGAAAAGGGAAGCTACTATCGGTATGAAATTATGGCAAAGCGAGCGATGATAATATTCTGGCAAGAGGTTTGCTTTCCAAAGACAAAGAAAAGTGCCTGTCACATTAGAAAAACAATGTATGTGTTTTTAAGTAAGACAAGGAGAATCATAACTTGCAGCACTATTTTGACTTGAACTGTACAAAACATATTTTACATTCTGGTATTGGGTTGTATATAGTACACATAGCATGATGTTACAAACGGGTGAGGAGTGGCCACAATTGCATTTTTTTCAAAATGCAAGTAATTTTTGCATATAGGTGGCCCTTATCCTGAATAAATATTGAACGAGAGGGCATGCCTTGTGTACAAGAGCTCCGCGAGAAAAACAGGAGGAGGTCGGTTTGAAGAAAAATGTACCTCTACTGTGGTTTTGCTCTCCCTGAAAGTGATTTTATGCTCAGACTATTGTCCTGTGGGCACAAATTAAAAACAAAATTGCACTCATGAAATGCCAAGAAAATTAGCAACATTTGCTAAAACACAGAATTTGTGCATTTCATAGGAGGTGGTCTATGTGACACAAAGTTTGCCAATTTCTAATTTGGGTATATGGTCCATTAATGACTTTTGCAGAAATCTGTGTCTACCATATACGTCACAATTATTCATTTCAGCCGGGAATTCACAGCCTATCATCCTTCTTAAATTTATAAAATGTGTATCAATGGATTTATGGCAGAAATCTGCTGAAGCAAGTGCTACATAAAGCACAAATCACTATAAATGTGCAATAAAGAAACATGTGTGTTTGGACGTTGAGGTTGTAATAGGCACAAAGTACAAGACACAACAATCATTGGCAAAGCGAATAGGTCTGGCGTTGGCCACCAGCCTTTTAACTTTGTAAATGCTTGTTTTGTTTTGTCACTTTTTTGTGAAACATTTTGTTGGGGTAACTACTAGACAATCATCAATATCTATTACCAAAATTGGTTAACAGCTAATCTCTTTGGGTCTCAAAACCACACATCGCCATAGCAATTCCTAGAACTGCATGGAACAACTGTGAAAGAGCACACTGCCGATGCACACAGTAAAGTTAGCCAATGGCTAATGTGGGCTGACATACTTTATCTCTCAATATACAACACCGAGCACATGTTTGCACCACCACTCACAACACCACTTCGAAACCAAAAAGCACAATCTACACCTTCTATTCTTGGCAAGACTGTTCTACTTCGTGACAGCTCTCACTGAAAACCAACAAGATTATAAGAAAGAAGAGTAGCAGGCATATGCAGAACAGTCTCATATATCCAGGCTAGGGTAATATAACACACTAAAGTCAATTAAAATGATGGTAGTGGAAGGTCATCATAGGGTGCCAAACCACAAGAGTGCCTCTTTCACTACATCCCCATGACCTTTGACTGTCATCACCTACGTATATCAAAAACTAGACTTCTTAACTGAAAGGCTCAACTATGTTTGAAAAACATGTGATAATCACATCAAAGCATGTCTTAACTGAAAAACACAACTATGATTGAAGCACTGCATTTCTTAACTGAAACACACAACTATGATTGAAGCACTGCATTTCTTAACTGAAAAACACAGCTACGTTTCAAGAAATGCATTTCTTAACTGAAAGCACAAATATAAAACTATGAAATCATAAAAGCATGTAATAATCATTTCAAAGCATGTAAAAATAGCTCATGCATATCTGGATACTCTGCAAGAATAAATGTTTGATGGCTGCACAAAATAAATGATGCAAATAGAATCAAGCATATGAACTCAGTAATGCTCCTAATGTCTCAAATGGCTAATACTGGAACTTCCACTATTGAAGTAGCCAAACTTATATATTTTGCGCCAAAAAATAAAAGCAACTCTTTAACTCAAAAAACTTTTTCTCCAAATGCAGAACATTTTTGTTGTTCTTTTTCTTTTAAACAAACAGTCCTTCTGTGTGAAAGATGGACAGCCTTCTCGCATCCGAAACAATTACTGTGTACATTATACTTCGTGTCTACTAAATCAGTTTATCGGTCTTGGAGGTCTGTCTGGCTCATTCAGCCACAGGATGTCAGCTTCCACTGTCCGGTGATCACAACAGGTTTGGGGGGGTCCCACCCAATACGGGGGTAGCATATACCGACATCAGGCACACCAACACACCGCAGTAGGATGACCTGGAAAAGAAACAAGCATTACTCTTCTCGCAAAACATTTTTTTTTCAAAAAGAGCACGTTTTCCTGTCCCTGTTTTAAGTCTAAAGGCACAATATTATCAATCCTGTCTGCACTGCTCACTGCTGACTCTGGGGAATTGTCTGAGAATTCTACCCACGCTTTAGCCTCTGAATTCTTGGCATTGGAGTGAAACTCTCTTTTTCCCTGAACAATAAGAAGGGCTGGGGCAGTCTCTTCCCTGACTATTTCTCCACTCACTGCTGGATACGTGCTCCCTTTGTCAATTGGCTGAAGCCCAAGATAATCTAGCTGCTCTGTCTGCCCTGGTAATTTTCCTTTCTTCAACCTTCTGTGGGACTGGTCTGGCTTGTGCATTCTGACACAAAAGAATCACAGTTCTGAGTAAATCCAGGGGGATATGCATCCCTTCATTTTCTGCCCACCTGTTTGTATCGTCCTTATCTCCAAGGTGCTCGTATTTAGTCATGAAATCATGTGTTACCACCTCTGTCTCTAAGATTTTAGCCTTTTCATCTGTGAGGGAATTAAATGTTCTGTCATGCACAGTAGCTGTTCTTTACAGTACAATCTGCGACTTCACTGGGGAATCCTGTGTCTCAAACACCACCACTGGACTTTCTATTGGGACCAACACAAACTGTTCATGCAAAACTGAAGTCTCTGTCTGTATATGCCATTTAATAACATTTGCTTCATCCCATTGACAAATCGCATTGCGTCTAGTTATCATCCGCCCAGTGTCTTTCAATGCGCAAAAGCACAAAAGCATCTGTATTTGTCTAACATTAAGAAGTGTTAAAATCCATAACTTTAAAAGCGTACTTTTCTTTCCCTGTTCTTCACAGTACCTAAAAATAGCACACTGCTCCTGAACTGACACACATGATACACTGTCTCCTTTCTAAATTGACCATGCTTTTAAAACATCTTTTTTCAAGATAGCGTTTTTCCATGTAGGGCATAATTCATCATTCACTGCCATGTCTGAATTATACTTGCAACCAGCGATCGCTAACAGACTGGCCTGTCTTAGTCCCTGCACATTCCTTTCTGGCTGAGCAACATCCTCAAAAGACTTGATTAAGACCATCTGTGAAGCCTACAGATTAACTGGCACATTCTCTAAGTTCACATTTTTCACATATGACTCATCATAGCTGGTCAAAACAAATGGCTTCAGAGCTTGGTACATGTTTAATTGTTTTTTCAAAGACTTGTTTTCAAACGGAACATCAGCCAACTCCCACTTCAGCTCATAAGATTCCTTTTCTAAATGTTCAAATTTGTGATACATGCTAAATAATTCATTCAAAATGACACCACTGTTTCTGTCTGAAATGCCAAATTGTTTTCCCTCTTTGAGAGAGACAAGCTCCTTCTGAAATAACTCAGTTGGCATCTGGGACTCTGTAAGCATTTTAGAGAGCATTTGTCCCTTTTAATCTTTTTTCAAATCCCGTGAAAGTGACGCCAAGATGTAATGAATGTGACTTCTCACCAATAAGCCACACCCAAACCCTGCACTCCCACTTTGGAGGCAAATATACCACTGCACCTTTAAATAATACACTTTGAGCAGCACTCCCTAAAGACGAGAAAAAGATGCAGCACTCCCTTTAGGCGAGGCAAGAAAATGAATCCAGGTGCATTTAAAATAACACACACAAGTTTATTAATGCAACATTTTAGAATGGTAGGCCAAATATATCAGTAAATGCAGATTCCCAAATGTCAAGTGACTAAAATGTAAACCTAGAGTAAAATGCAGTATATACAAATGGCAAAGACTAGAAAATATATACAAAATGGTTAGGAACACCTCGAAGATTCCCAGCTTAAATACCATTACTAAACGTGAGGCGAAGCTTCTACAAAACCTCGCCCCCTTCTCATTAAAAAAGACTGAGCTGGCTGTACCAGTCTGTGTCAAGGCCAAGACAGAGACTGGCCAAGCTCCCGTATTTTGACTCTGAGGCAGAGTTGTACATTCCACAGATAATATCCAGTTCACTCTGGTCAGTGAAGAGCGAAAAACAAGTGAGGAGCAGAAACATGCCCTCCCGACTTCGCAGCTACTTGCAAGCACAGAAAATGGCATCAGTTGAGAAAATGGAGTCAGTAAAAATGATGACATGAGGCCATGTCAAAGCAAATAGAAAGACCTTTATAATTCTCACCAATGTACAAAACAATGCTCATTTCTGCACAACTGCTTATAGCATCACATACTTTATCTCTCAATATACAACACGGAGCACATGTGTGCACCACTGCGCACAATACTGCACTTCGAAACCAAAAAGCACATTCCACACCTTCTATTCTTGGCAAGACTGTTCTACTCTGTGAGAGCTCCCACTGAAAGACAACAAGATTACAAGAAAGAAGAGAAGCAGGCATATGCAGGACCATCTCATATATCCAGGCTAGGGTAAATTAACACACTAAAGTCAATTATAATGATGGCAGTCAGAGGTCATCATAGGGTGCCAAACCACAAGAGCACCTCTTTCACTACTCTTGAACATCCCAATAATCATACATCATCTCTGTGGTGACTTGAACATCACTATAATAACACACCATCTCTGTGGGGACTTGAATACATTTATCTTTACACACTATTGCTGTGTGGGCATGGCCATGATAATCTCCACACACTATGACAGAGGAGACGTGAACAGCACTGTAATCACAGATTATGAGGAGGCTTGAACATGGCTATAATCACACACTATATCTGTAATGTCCTGTCTTCAAAAACTGTCTCTGTAGGTTTTAAACATTATCTTCACACACTACCTTTGGGGGGACATGAAGATGCCTACCTTCACACACCATCACTGTGAGGTCTTGAACATACCAATAGCCAAACATTAGCCCAGCACCCACAAACTATCTCTGTGGGGACCTAAACATCTCAGTAACCACATACTATCTCTTTGGGGTCTTAAACATCCCAATAACTTCATGCTAAATCTGTGAGGACTTGAGCATCACTATAATCACACAGTATATTGTCGGGACTTCAACAAGATTACTTTCATACATCATTTATGTTAGGACTTGAACATTCTTTTAAACATAAACTATCTTCATGGTACTTGAACATCATTATCTTCACATGCTACCTCTTTGAGGGACTCTCATCATGGTTTTAGACAGTGTCTCTGAAGAGTCTCTGATATTTATAGGATCACGTATGACCTCTGTGTGCATCATCACACAACATACCCATGCAAACATTAACTTTACATGTAATTGCTATTGAGATATGTTTTTTCAGCTACTTTGAAATGAATGAAAATAATCACACTAAGTTCTACTAGACAACATTGATGATTCCATCATTTAATTTATCCAACATCTTAATCCCTTATCTCTAGACCGGGGTGAAATTTTCATTAAACAGAGTAGTCAGAGAAATTGCAGTAAGTTCACATTCCTCTGCCCGTTTGGTTATTCTTGAATAATTTGGCACAGATATCCTGCCCTAGAGGCAATGGAACAACAAATATAGCAAGCATGAGTGGCTGCGGACTGCTGTTGGTCGGGCTCTGTTACATTTGGAAGTATTTTCTTAGTTATTGTCTTAGCACACAATGCATCCTCAGGTCCATTTTGTGCATTTTGTGCTCTGAAAATAGTGCTAAATGCTGGTATATGCTTCTTGCGTAATTCAGCAAAATGGTGCGTAATTTTGCTGTAATTTAATATAATGACGCTACAGAAAATAATGCAAGTTACTCCCACTCCTACTTATCTCTTAAGACTTTGACCACTAAGCAAAGAGATACATTCAGGTTTCAATTCCCTTCTCTAATCCTGATATCTGTTAATTTCTGGCATTGTATTCATAAAATGAATCTATTGTGTACCCATTGAATACATGAAGCCTTTGAAGCAACCACAGCACCGAGTCCACCCTACTCGCAGCCACTGACGACATCCGCACCCTCCTCGACCAAGGCCACACCGCAGCCCTGATTCTACTCAGCCTGTCAGCAGTTTTCGACACCATCTCCCACCACACACTCGCAGCCAGACTACACAACGCCGGCATACAAGACACCACCCTCGACTGGATCAGATCATTCCTCATTGGCAGGAAGCAAAGGATCAGACTGCCACACTTTCTCTCTGAACCCACGGAAATCAACTGAAGAGTGCCACAGGGATCATCACTCAGCCTAACCCTTTTCAACATCTACATGGCTCCCCTCGCCGCCATCCTCCGACAGCACGGCCTCAGCATAGTCTCCTATGCCGACAACACCCAACTCATCCTCTCCTCTCATAGGTGTGGAACAACACCTAGTGGCCCACCACCCTCAGCAGCCTCCAGACCCCCACAGACCACACCAAAAACCTTGGCATCGTCCTCGACTCCTCCCACTGTCACCTCCAGCTGCATCAACACCCTCCGCATCCACCGTAAGACCTTCAAAAGTATCCCCCCTGAGGCAAGGAAAACAGTCACCCACACACTCATTACAGCAGGCTGGACTACGGAAATGCTCTCTTAGCCGGAATCAACAAATCTCTACTCCACAAGCTCCAGACAATACAGAACACTGCCGCCAGACTCTTCATCGGGGTCCCTCAACATGAACACATCAGCCAACAGTTACGCAAGTTCTACTGGTTCCCCATCGAGAAAAGAGTCACCCGAAGGATACTGACCTACACCTACAAATGCCTACACAACACCGGACCACAATACCTCAATGACAGAATCACCCTTCGCATGCCTTAATGAAACCTCTGCTCCACCAACCTCCTCCTCGCCAAACGCCTGTGCATCGCAGAACCAGAGCAGGGAGAAGATCCTTCTACATTTTGGCCAAGACCTGGAACGAGCTCCCCACTGACATCTGATGTGCTCCCTCCCTGAACACCTTCAGGAAGGCTCTGGAGACCTGGCTCTTCGACTGAAACAGAGCTGCTGACCCCCCCCCCCAGCGCCTTGAGACCCTCATGGGTGAGTAGTGCGCTTATAAACCCCCTGATTGTTTGATTGATTGATTGAATGTTGTTTTATTCAATATCAAAAAATAATTATACAGCAAGTCCCCACATTGATGGTAACACATGTTCAAGTCCCCACAAAGATGGTTCTGTGCGCGTGATTAAATAATAACATATTTGCAAATTTGAAGCAGGATCCTGTAGTGTGAATTTGTTCTTAACATTTTTCTATTATTGGTATAGTTTTAAAACATTGGGAAAGGCTTGTCCCCACAAGGCAGGTATTGGCACATAGTCCCCACAAGGACGGAAAAGTGTGTATGTGTGTATGTGTGTATGTGGGTTTGTGTTACTATCCTTGTGGGGACTTGGGTGTGATAACACACTCACGCTGTGGGGACTTGATTGCACTGTGGGGACCTGAACCCAAGTCCCCACAAGGCAATGTCTTCTAAATGATAAAAAATGACTTCAGGAACATCTGTGTCAATTTTTACAACTTTTAAAAAAATTGCCTTGTGGGGACCTGTGTTTGGTAAAGTGTGTTTAAATTTCTGCTCAGCTCTGCCCCTGTAGACAGGAGGCGGTACTGCAGTCTTAAACACACTTTGCATTTAAACACACTTTGCTCACTAGAAACACATGCTAGCAGCAGAAAGCACATACACATCAAAGGAAAAGCTGCATACCCTCATGTTAAAAATATTTGTAATGCAAATTAACCTTTGTTCTATCTCTTAAAGAAAATCTTTATTTACATGAAGCCGTTGAATTTAGACCATTTGTTTCTGAAAATTATCTGTGGTTTTATAAACTTTGCTAAAATCAATTTGGGTCAGTTTCAAATCCCAGAATACTTCAGTATTGCAGTTTTATTATTATCTGCAATCAAAGAATGATGGTGCACTATGCCACACTACAATATAAAGGGATTTGATTATTTTTTGCAAATACCCTATAGGCATCAATGTCTATTGTTCCATTTTGATGCTTGTATTAGGAATTCAGGGGCAGATGTATCAACATTGTATTTTGCGAGTCCTTAATAGCGAATTATACCGATTCGCTATTAAGGACTCGCAAAATGCAATGTATGTAGGTTTTGCAATTAAAATTGCAATTCCTACGCATTCCTTAATTGCGACTCGCAAATTGTGAGTCGCAAATAAGGAATGGCTTCCCATTCATTTTTATGGGCCAAGAGGCCCATGGAAATTAATTGGAATTGCTTGCGCAATTTGTGTGTACCCAATAGGTACTCGCAAATTGCGCATGCAATGTCAAGAGTGCAAGGGTGCCAAAAGGACACCCTGTTGCACCCCTGAAATACGCATGTGTGCACATGTGGTGCACACACATGCCCTAAGGGCATGTATGTGCACAACAAGACACTTAGGAAAATGCAAAAAAGTGCATTCTTCTAGGAAATCTCGATTCCTTAAGGCCAGATTGCAAATTTTGGGTGCTTCCAAAATTGCATTTAAGGAATCGCAAATTGCAATTCCTAAAATGCATTCGCAAAATAGGTACTCGCAAAAATTGCGCCATATGTTGTGCCATATTTATAAGGTGACGCATCTAGGCAGGTGCGTCACCTTGTAAAGCCCTGCGCCACATTATACCTGCATCAGGTATAATGTATGCATGGTGGACGTTCAAGCTTAAAAATAGGTCATAGAAGAATCGCAGGGAAATCTATGAAATTTCACTGCGACACTTCTAGGGCTCCACTGCATCAAA
Source organism: Triturus cristatus (assembly GCF_964204655.1). Lineage (NCBI taxonomy): Eukaryota > Metazoa > Chordata > Amphibia > Caudata > Salamandridae > Triturus > Triturus cristatus. Next base: position 166,733,512 of record NC_140585.1, read on the forward strand.
ACGTTATAACTACCTCATGGCAGGGATAAGGGTGACGCAGTGCAATTGGAATGGGACTACCCTATGCATTGCTGGAGTTGCATCATGTTTGTGACACAACTCCGGCAATGCGTCACTTTTGCGTCTACAGATACGTCAGGAACACTTCCTTGCGACATGGAGCATCGTACAGTAAATACAGTGCATCCATGATGTCGCAAGGAGGGCACAGTGAAAACTGTTGCATCACTGGTTTCACGCAGCGATGCAACTGTTTTCATAAATGAGGCCCCCAGTGTTTGTGTTGCTTTGCCTTCGGTTACATATTAATATGCACTATGGAATACATTCTTTTAGATGATGGCTAGAGTGAGTGACTATCATTGCATTATGCTAAGTGTTAGAAATGGGAACTCTGGTTGGCTAAGGCTTGCGCCAAAGCCAGGCAGAGACCACCATTCTAATCAGGGCAAGGGAGTTACACACCAAAGATAACCCCTGCTCACACGCATGGTAGCTTGGCACGAGCAGTCAGGCTTATCCCGGAGGCAATGTGTAAAGCGTTAGCGCACGCACACAGCAACAGCATACCAGGCACACCACAAAAGGAACTCCACACAAGGTTATATCAAAAATAGCCTTTGTATTCTCATAACACATTAGAATAGTAATCACATAATATACATTGTGCCACCTGGCACTAGGTAATATCTACAAGGTATAATGTACACCTGAGAGGGCCAACTGGACCACTGTCAGAACCATCACAAAGTGAACTTAGTAAAAGTAGGACATCACATAAACGTAGAACACAGCCATAAATCACTGGCAGACACTACACTCAGCATCATCCTGTAACGTGAACCATATTATGAACAGTATCACATTTAGGAGTGAATTACATTCTACGCCAGCCTCACCAGCATAAATACTTTACACAATCATCTCATAAGTCTAAACACATTAGACCCTAACCTCCTAAGCATAACTCACATTAGGGGTAAAATTCACAGTAGGAAATAGCATAAACCATAGCATGCAGGTAACCTCATACATAAACCACAGTTAGAGGCATAAAACAGGGTGCATAAATCATAGTTAGGGCTTCCGGTTTAATGGTATATACATTTTGTTGACATTTCCGTCTGTATTTAACCATATTTAGTTTTTTGCGGAATTTATCTGTATGTATCCGTATTTTTGGGGGGTTTTGTGGAAAACTGAAACTGTAATGAGCATATTTCCACATTTATTTAACTGGTAAATATGCTGTCATGATTGAATGCCTACTAGGTTTCAATGCTGTAACACACGCAGAAAATAAATCAATGCACTTATAAGAAAAAATGCAAATTTCAGGATCAACCTTTTGCTTATCTACTGCTGTTAAAGCCTCTTTACTAAAATTCCTTTCTTTTTTAGTCCCCTTACCTATCAATCCACACAGCTATTGGCCTGGCAGTCACGGCAGACAGTATTTAGAATTACTCAAACACAAACCAATGTCCATTTTTATCCACATTTAAAAATAAATAGACAAGAAAATAAATGTTTTCTGTTTGTATTTATCTGTAAAAATCAGTAAAAACGGAAAACAGGGATCATAGTACATGAATCACATTTACTAGCACCACATAAATCACATTAGGGCCTGGCGCCCTACAAACCTCACAGTCCCCCTGGCCAACTGGCCTTCTCAAAGGGGCTCAAATGCCCTATGTCCCAAGTGTCAGGGCGCGCTGCCAATGCAACAATATCCAAAAGAGCGTAATTGCGCTGGGGCAGAGGAGTGCATCTCACTCCTATCTCATTCACAATAATGCCCCCAAAGAACTGTGGCCTTAACATAGCAGCTGGCCCTAATTGCTGCACAGCTGTGAATATCAAATGAGGCCTGCGAGTTATAGTTATCTGAACTAACTATAACGGTGGAATTTCATTGGTTTTTTACGAGTGAAATGTCCACCTAACTATAACATGTGTGAAACCTATGGTTTTTTAATTGAATATATATATATATATATATATATATATATATATATATATATATATATATATATATATATATATATATATATATATATATATATATATATATAAAAAAAATCAAGAGTTACTGAAGTAGGTGCAGAGACACCGGCTCCAAGTTCATCCTAATTAGTGAGTATTTTTTTAAAGCCCAAACAGGGTAGGTGGGTAGGAACCTACATTCCTACGTTGCATTAAGGCCCAATGGTGCCCTTGCTACTGCTTTGGTACCCACACTTATTACTGTTGGGTCTTGGCTCTTCAGCTGAGGTGTGAAGTTCTGCTATAAGACAGCCCACCTCCTTTTGGTGTCCACATCCTTCCTGAGTATTTTAAACATAGTTTGTCTTCTTAGACTTCATCAGTTGAACTACAACATTGTGAAGTAGCATAGGTTTTGCTCAACCACTTGCCTTATAAGTAGGGCTCCCGGTTTTATGGTGTTTTTTTTTTAACATTTCTGTCTGTATTTATCCTTATTTATTTTTTGACCACTTTATTGGTATTTATCCATATTTATTTTATGTTTCGAGAATACATGGAGTAGTAAAATGTTTATTTCCACCTTTATTTAGCAGATAAACATTCACTCATACTTTGATGCCTGTTGCGCTTCAGCAAATTAAGCCCCCACATATAACATAACACTACACCGACAGGTAAATATTAGCATTATACACAAATATATGTTAACATATGCCTGTATCTAAGGGAATCACATGGTTTCCATCTGTTTAGCGAGGACAACATGGAGTGTCAAAAGAACCACAATTTTCTGTACTTTTCCACTTTTAAAAATAAATACAGACAGATAATAGATGGTTTTGTGTCTGTAAAAATTGAAAACTGGAAGCCTTACTTATAAGTGAGATCGTTTTCAAGCTGGAAGTGTGGAAAGAATGTGTTATGCCATAGCTGAAGACTTGGAAATTAGAACTCAATCCTTGATGTTGAATCAACATCCTGTGATCCGAGACAACTCACTTAATCTCCTTGGGCCTCAAAAAATTAATGAGATCTAACTGGTGCTCATGTACATTGTTCCAATATGGAGCGACACAAGCACAGCAAAGATGGGAATGAGGCATTCGCAGAAGTACTTGAGAAGTGGCCTCTGTTGCTTCACCATGAGAACTTTTGTGTAGTTCAGTTCTACTAATGCTAGATCAGCTACTGGCCAGGATGAAATAGTCTACTGCTCGGGTCTCTAGGTCTGTTAAGAAGTAGCTGCAGCCTCTCACACATCGGTTCTACACCTACTAATAGGATGGACTGCCTGTTTTTTCGTATGTATAAATATATATATATCTTTTTTATTCTATATAATAAAGAAAGCAGTGAGTTCTGTTGGAAACATTCAATCTGCTAAGAGTATAAGGTGAAAATGAAGAACTAATTGTCTCCTGCCCCACAGTTTTTGTCTATACCACACGGGATGAAAGTAAATACTACAACTGTAATAGGGCAATGTTTACTTTGGAGTGTAAATAAAAAGTCTGACTGGACTTGCCCCTGCCGATTCCCATGCCCGCCTCCCAACTGTGCCTCCTTCCCCCCCCCCTATATAATGGCGGCCGAGCTGCTGGCACGCCGAAGGTGCACCAAAGTCAAGCCCGTCTGCGCCCGTCCGCGACCTGACCACGACCAGCACCAGGAACCCTGGATCACGACCATCCACCGCTACGACTCAACCACTCTCCTCGCACTTAACCCCAGAAGGAGCAACAACTGCCAGATTTCCACACTGAGCACTACCCACGGACAGTTCTCCTTCCACCACTGCCGCCGAACCTTCACCACCGTCTGCACCCCCACAGCCACGGCCACGGCCACGGCCATGGCCACCGCCCCCGTCCCAAACGCCAACATCTCCGAAGAACTGAAGTGCATCCTCCTCAACATGCGCTCCCTACACAGACATGCGTAGAGATCTGGGACCTCCTTGACACCCTCTCAACAGATGTTGCCTTCTTCACAGAAACATGGAGCAACACCTCCTCCACCCCCGATATCGCCACCGGCATCCTTGACACATAAAAGATACAGAGGTAGGACCGCCTCATCCGCTCAGGAGGAGGACTCGCCATCATACACAATAGCTCCCTCCAACTCTCCACCTCCACTACAAATTACATTTTCTCCACCACCGAACACCTCCATTTCCAGATCCAGACCAGCCCTAGAACCACGCTTCATGGCACCCTCGCCTACAGACCCCCAGGACCTCAAGGCACATTCTCCACTACCATCGCAGACCTCATCACGTCCCACACCATCGCCTCCATGGATTACATACTCATCGGAGACCTGAGCTTCCACCTCGACAACCCCAGTGACCCCAAATCCACCAACCTCCCGGACAACCTCGCCAACATAGGACTGAGACAGCTCATCACCACGCCCACCCACAAAAGGAAGGACATAACCTCAACCCCTTCTTTGCAGGAGGCAACAACATCCACTTCAGCCACATCACACAACCCCCATGGACGGACCACCACTGTGCATACTTCCATGTCGACATACGCAAGCCACCTAAACCTGCTACGTGCCCTCCGCGAAGGAACTGGAGCAAAATCACGGACTTCACCCTCAACCGCAACACCCCCACCACCTCCACTGACGCCAACCTCGCAGCCAAAGAACTCCACTGATAGATCTCCAACTGTGCAGAAAAGCTTGCACCCCTGTGCAACTCCGACAGAAAGCATCCCATAAAGGCCATCTGGTTTACCACCGACCTCCAAGAATCAAGATGCACCTGCAGACGTCTCGTAAGAACTGGAGGAACAGCAAAACGTCATGATCGCACCACCTACAAGGACACCATGACAGAATATCACCAATGCATCAGATCCACCAAAAGGGCCTTCATCCAGAGCAAGATCCTCGCCAGCTCCAGCAACTCCAAGGAACTCCTCAGCTTCATCCAGGAATTAACCAAGCCCCCCAGTGAAACCACGGACATCACCCCCTAAAAGGACCTCTGCAACAAGCTCGGATCCTACATACATCTGAAAATCAAGGGCCTCTGCGACCATTTCAATGACCAGAGACCTGACTCCAAAACAACATGCCTCGCCAGAAACACCAGCCAGCCCACCATCTCCTCCTGGACCCTAGTCACCACCAAAGACACCACCTCAACCATGAGAAGCGTACACTCAGGAGCCCCCATGAACATCTTCCACCGAGCTGCAATCACCATCGCGCCAGAACTATAACACACCATCAACGCCACGTTCAAGACCGGTATCTTTCTTCCCCGATGACTGGAAACATGTAGAACTCAGACCCCTGCTCAAGAAGCCCTCAGCAGATCCACGAACCTCAAGAACTACTGACCCATCCCCATTCTCCCTTTTGTGGCCAAAGTCATAGAGAAGACCGTTAACGCCCAGCTAACAAAATCCATCAAAGAAAACTCCATCCTCGACCCCTTCCAATCTAGATTCCGCAGCAACCACAGCACTGAGACCGCCCTACTTGCCGCCAAAGATGAAATCCTTACCCTCCTCGGTCAAGGACACACAGCAGCCCTGATCCAACTCGACCTCTCGCCAGCATTCGAGACAGTCTCCCACCGCACACTCACCGTCAGACTCCATTCACCGGCATGCATGGAACTGCCCTTGACTGGATCCGCTCCTTCCTCAATGGCAGAACCCAACGAGTCACACTGCCACCCATTCCCTCTGAACCCACAGAAATGACCTACGGTCTACACCAAGGATCGTCGCTCAGTCCCACACTCTTCAACATCTACATGGCCCCCCTCGCCACCATCGTCAGACAGCACGGACTCAGCATTGTATCCTATGCCAGCGACACTCAGCTCATCCTCTCCCTCACCAAGGACCCCATTACCACCAGACTCCGCTTCCAGGAAGGTATGAAGGACGTCGCATCCTGGATGAGCAGCAGCTGCCTGAAACTCAACTCGGAGAAGACAGAGGTCCTTGTCCTCGGACCCTCCTTCTCTGCATGCGACAACACCTGGTCGCCCACCATCCTCGGCAGCCCTCCAACCCACATGGACCAAGCCCAAAACCTCAGCATCGTTCTCGACTCCTCCCTCTCCATGGCCCAACAGGTCAACGCCGTCACTGCCAGCTTTTTCAACACCCTCTCCATCCTCCGGAAGACCTTCAAATGGATCCCCAATAAATCAGGAAAGACCGTCACCCACGCACTCATAACCAACAGGCTGGACGTCCAGTATGTGTCCAGTATTTGTAAAGCACGAACAATTACCCGAAGGTGTCAAGGTGCTGGGGGCCGTTGGGAAGATTAAGCGAGCTATTGCCCAGAGTCACATGGTACTGGGCTGATCTGCCGCTGGCACCGGGGATCGAACCGTGAGCCCCGGGTTCTGGAGTCAGTCGCCCTGCCGCTGCGCAACACCTCTTCTACAGAAACGCCCTCTACTCCGGGATCAACAAGTCCCTGCTTTCAAACTCCAAACCATACAGAACACTGCAGCCAGACTGGTCCTCTGCATCCCTCAACACGAACACATCACCCAACACCTGCGGAACCTCCACTGGCTCCTCGTTGAGCAGAGAGTCACTTTTAAGATACTCACCCATGCCTACAAATGCCTCCACAACACCGGACCCCAATACCTCAACGAGAGATTCTCCTTCTACGTACCCAATAGAAACCTCCGATCTGCCAACCTCACCCTCGTTGAAACCCGTGCATCCCCAGAGACAGAACTGGTGGAAGAGCCTTCTCCCACATCGCAGCCAAGACCTGGGACAAGCTCAACATCAGACGCGCCCCCTCACTGAACCTTTTCAGGAGGGCACTCAAGACCTGGCTCTTCGACTGAGCGGAATTGCCCCCCAGCACCTTAAGACCCTCACGGGTGAGTAGCGAGCTTATAATTCCCCTGATTGATTGATTAGGGTCAGGCTTGAAATCTGTTTTGACGGTATTTGGAGACTGCCACGGACCACGAAGTGGTCTGTTAAGCCTTGGTAACCCCATGTCTCCAGTCCTTCCTCCTGATTTATTTGGAGAGAAATTGCTCTGTGTGTGCCTAGTCCATCCTGCCAGGCCTAGTTCTAGGTTGATATTGAGGATAGCTGCCTTTTGATTGGCTTCTCTACTTGGGCAGCTGCTCTAGGTTCACCTTTCCTTCTTTTACATAGCCTTTTGTATTCTCTCTTGGTCATCCACCAACTTGGCTTTTATACAATAAGGCTCTGAATTTCTGCAAAGAGTACAAAATGAAGCGACAGTGGCATCATAGCGCTTTCTTACATTATTTGCAGCCATGCAGCATGGCTGAAACTCATTCTCCTAGCCAATATGTCTCAGAGGTGAGACATATTGGCTTTGTCAATGCTTGTTTTTATTTGCAGCCAATTTTTATCAGCTTCCAATAGGAAGTAACACGCTCAAACAGGTTTTGACATTCACTTTGCACATAATATTAGTGCTTGCTCCTTAAGTAGAAGAAATATAAACCACCCAATAAAACCTGGGGGTACTTTCCAGTGCTAACGGATGAGCCATCGAATTTTAAACTAATCAGTGCTATTGCTTAAACGTCAATATTTACGTATGCCGTCATTTTTTCAGTGGTGCATAGGTCAGAATGTTCCAGGAGGCTGTTTTGTCATCCCTCAGATTTGAAGCAAATCGTTAAATTATATTCTTTAATCATGATTCGATGTTTAACTATGAAAAACGTTTAGGTACAAGGAAAATGCAAAAACAATTAAAATATTTCTTAGACTTGTGTACTTCAGAACTGCTTCTTGGCATTTGTGGAACATATTCTGAAAATAATATTTGGTTTAACCAGTAGTGTTTAGTTTGTATTTCTTTTACAAATGATAATTACAAAAAGAAACGGTTTAATAAAAAATAATAAACTTAAGGTGAAAAAGGACCTCCAGATGAATTAGTGGCATCGGATATTGTAAATCATTTTATGCATTGCTTTATAGGTTAGAATGAATCGCACACCTTACACTATTAAATAACAGGCCTTATCTAGTTCTTGCATTCTGACTGCTGCACAAGCATCAAAGTAAGGCTTTTATTTAAAAGTAACTCAACTCGTTCGTTTTCAAATTCCCAGCTTGCATTACAGCTCTTTGCCTTTCCAAATGTTGAAATTGCAGCCCAAGCATGTTTCTAGGGGCTGGCTGGGGGAAGGGAGCGGTGTTCCTTCAGTGCAGGCCTCCACCTTTGACTTTGACCTGTGTTTCCTGCCGTAGAAACGCGCAACAAAAGCCGTGATTTGCATTCGTTAACACCTCTTCAGGTAGGAGCCCTGGTAACCATTGTGTTGTTAATCCAGTGCTGTCTGCGCTGCTGCTCAGAGATGGGTGGAGGCCTTCATTCCAAAATTTGAGAGCAACTTCTTTGCAGGGTCTTGTCTTTATGCAAAGTCTGATTTCCTGTGCTTGTTGTAATGGTGATGAGGGAAACATAAGAAATGCGAGCAGCCGCAATGCATTTTCTTTTATTTTCTGTACATTTACTAGAAAGAGGAGGTGGAAAAGACTTTCTTTCTCTTATTCTGAAGGAGAAATATATAACAAGTAAAATGCCAGTTGCATCTTTAACTGTGCAGTAAGACCTAACCACAACAATAACTCTTAAAAATCTAGTTTGCTTAGTACAGGGCAAGGTGCATGCAGACTGGGCCCTATTTACGACCCCTCAGCACAGTCAAATTTGAGCTACTTCAAAAAGACCACTATTTTACTGCTGTGATAGAGGGACATGTTTTCATGCACTATTAAAATGATTTGTGAAGAATGTGATTGTCGCATTGATGAAACACTGGTTAACCTTTTAAGTAAGAGATTCATTTGAAAAGATCTGGAAAAAATGGTTGGTATTTGGTAAACTCTTTAAATGGTACAGTAGTGATTCAATGCCTCAAAAGCACATATTGGGAAAGAAGCAAGTTGAAATATAGGTATTTTTTCAAATTATATAGCACAAATGAATACTAAAGGCTAATTTGCACTTAAAGGATTCCATGTTAAACGAAGGTTGCATTTCCCTGGTAGAGTGGTACAATAGGTTAATGCGCTTCCCTGAGACCTGCCGTTAGAGCTTTTCATGCCTCTGAGGTCAATGGTGCACGTGTTAATTCATAGTGTAATGATTGCACTTATCACATGACTTGCTAGGTTTATTATGTGCTGTATGTAAATAAATACCTATATTAAATATTATCATTAAAACGCCCTTCGCTCTGGGGGAAGAGTGGATAATCAATTTTCTGAAAGGTAAGTGGCCATAAAGGTGCATTTATATCTCACACGTACTTTTTGACAATACACACAAGGCTCCGTCGAGCGGTGCCAACTTTTCTTTGTTGCAGTTTATATATATGGTACAATTATGGACCAACCAAATAGCTTTGGAGTTTATATATTGAAAAGGTTTTCTCTAACTTATCGCACACACATCGAACAGGTAAACCATTGCAGCAGTGATGGGAGAGTCACTCAGTTATGCAACAGGTAAAATACGGGCAATAGTAGTACCAACTTCCTTTCACACATAGAGCACGTACAGCAGGGACATAAGTAGTGAAAGCTTGAATGTACACAGAATAGATACCAGAACTAGGACATTCTTCCTCCAGCAGAAAGAGTACAAACTTCCCTAATACACACAAATAAGGCAGAGAGCAAGCAGCAGCCCTGTAAGCATCCCACACCCATACACACAGCAATTACATCATGCTAAGCAGAAGTGCAAGCTTTCCTAACCCACATTCAGGTTAAGCACAAACAGCAGCAGTGCACATTTTCATCAGAAAAAAACGTGCAACACGTGTTGCAGCAGTTCAAGCTTATTCACTACACAATAGAAGCACATTGGAGATGTAAGGCGGTGCTTCCCAAACATTTAAGAACCATAACCCAATTTTCAGAATGACAAATTTTCGCGACAGACCAAACATTAATGGATATGAGGCCAGGTCATTTTTTTTATGTAACTAAAGCATGGCTTGCCCCATGTGAAAGGAAGATTGCTGGAGTTGCGTCACGCTTCCCACACAACTAAATGGATTAAGTCCATTTGTCAGCAATTGGGCACACTGAACTTTCGGGAGGCTCTGCGTATTTTAAAATCGGCCACAAGAGCTGTTTTTAGGTCTCGCCTGTCCAACGCAGCGCGAAAGCGCTGTCAACAGCGAGATCTATTGTTGCTGACTTGCCTCGGACGTGGGACAGGAGATGGGCACGCGCGGGGCGATTGGCGCCTGTGTACGCGCACGTGAACACGCACGTCCACACACGCGATGTGCACATCTCCTGTCCCCCTTCCGACCACATGCCATCCACGTTGGAGCGGCCCGCTGCAAGACGGGGCCGCTCAGAATGCGAAAAGGACACTGTGCCTCGATCAGGCACCAACAATAGCCCACACGGAGCCCACCCAGCCCTTCTTCACTCACCAGGCTGCTCTATTCTGGCGGGGGGTCCTCCTCGTGGCGACAGCACTTCTCTTGCGGGGCTTCCCTGCACTCCTGGGAGCCCCACGCTGCAGTGGGCAGCCTCAGTCGCCCGCACTCTTCACCCGGGCCCCGGGGCTTTTCTCCACTCCGGCCGCCACCGCGGGGCTCTCCCTTCAGCATGGGAGCCCCGCGTTAGCACTGCACACCGGTTTCTCTTCCTGCCGGAGCAGGCCACGCCCCCCGTCCCGGGCAAGGGCACCTGACTTCCGGTTTTGCCAAACAGGGCCGCGGCGGTGATTACTTCTCGGCGGCAAGAGGGGTAGGCTCCCTCGAGAGTTAAAATAAATGTAGAAGCGGGCTGGGCACCCGCTCAAAAGATTTTGTCTTGTGTAATGCTCTTGAGCACCTTTGAGTTGCTTGGTACAGTTAATTTGCATTGTCTTCTCACAACATAACAAGGGGGAAAGTGGCCTGTGGTTTCTGCAGCTAGCCTAGGTGGGAGGCAATGCGTTGCTTTGCACACATTGTGCAGTTGCTTCTTGTCACTTGATTTCCTAGAGGCATCAGTGAAAGGTTGGCATCCGTGGCTATTCAGAAATTATTTTCTTCATTTGATGATGGGGTCTCTAATTTCTTGGTGCTTATGGTTGTAGGTTGGAAGTTTCCCCGCTGCCCACAGGTTAAAATCTCATTTTTGACAATGAGTTTTTTTTTTACAAAGTTTTAAAAACAACACAGAAATAAAAGGCATTGTCATTTACAATGCCAATAGTTCAACCTCTCGTAAATGCGAGACCTCTTGCATTGCAAATGCTTGTTCTGCATTTTTCCGAGAAGTCACATCACCCAGGAACCCTGACTAGGGAGTGGCATGACCATGATGCAAGCCTGGAAGTCCCAAATCTCAAAATGTTATCATTTTGCCTCCTAACCAACTGCAATGGTACACATAGACCCCCTATCATTGAATTGATATTAACTATGCCACCTACCTGTGGAAGATCCCCAAGAACCCTGACCATAAAAGTGACACCACCCGTTCAACCACACCAGGCTGCAATGCGCAAGAAGTGATGGAGCAATTCAGCACCAACATCTGGTTTCCAAAGGTCCTAAACTACCCTTGCCCTTTAACTCCATTCACCATGCAATGTGCAGAAAGTAGAGTAGCAGATCACCACCAACATCAGAGCCCCAAAAGTCCCAAATTGCCACTGCCCTTTAACCCTATCCCACCATGCAATGCGCAGGAAGTGGTGGAGCTGGTGAAACTCAAACTAACCCTGCTTTATAAACCCAACTCACAGTACCACGTGTAGAAAGTGAAAGCACTGCTTCAAACTACCCTAGCGTGCAATGCTTGGGAAGTAGGATGTTCACAAACGCCTGGATGCTCTGATGCTAAAAGGACCTCTGCTAAGTAACCCAATCCAAAGTGCAATGATGTTGCCTCTTCAACCTATCCCACCATGCAATTCACAGGAAGTGATGTGACTGGTGACCACAAACTTTATATGCCCCTGTGGCCCTATCTAATCCTTTACCCCCAGAACAATGGCCCCTTTAACGAAAGTCACCTCACAGTGTGCAGTATGTGATGAAGCTGATGAAAACCAACACCCGCAAGGACCTAATTACCAGTGACCTTGACCCCTTCCCATATATATATATATATATATATATATATATATATATATATATATATATATATATATATATATATATATATATGTAGAGAGAGAGAGAGCAAGAGAGAGAAAGACAGAAAGATAAATAGATAAATAAAGAGAGAGAGAGAGAGAGAGAGAGAGAGAGAGAGAGAGATCTTAAGGCTCTAACATCTTCACAGTTGTTTAAAAAAATCGTCTGAAATTCACCTACAAAATACAGTTGAAAGGCAGCCATGGTTACGAATAGATATGAAAAAAACACTGAAATTGACTGATCGAGGATAGGGTCAGAATCCATACATTGTAGAGCAGGGATGCCAACCGTAACTCAGGCACCAAATGCAGTTTCCATGGCCTCACCCTTGGTGAAACTGATGCAATTACAAATGCTGTAAATCTTCTTTACAGATGAAATGACACATCGCATTACCCTTCCAACCCTCAAAGAGACATCCACGGACACCTTATAATCCATTCCTTTGTGTCTTGTTGTTTAATTACATTTTGCTTTTGGGTGTTATTTATTTAATGCCCAAACACACGTACATTTCTGGGCATCCAACAAATCCAACCAGACTCTTTCCCACTCAGGATGGGTCGGGAATAGATCACCCCAACACTGGGGAGGGGGGTGGGCTGTAGTGGAAGCTTTCTCAAGGGGAAGTATGTTTGTAGAAGCAGGCAAACGTTATGGGTGCAGATTTAGATGACTTTTTTGTCCTTTTGTCAATTCCTCTGTAGGCACCCGTAGGCAAGGCAAGGAGGGCTTTCCAGTATGCTAACTTGACACAAAAGACCAAAATTGTTCAAGCTTTTGGGAACTGACAAGTGAGATCTAGTCGGAGGACTCTGCTTCTCTTGAATATTCCCTACTGTTTCCCACTTTGGAAAAGTCTGGAGACCTTTTAAATCCTGTTTCAGGGTGGGAAAGAAAAAGGGGCTTTAAAAAACAAGCATTGGCATAGCCAATAGGTCTCGCCTTTGGGACCTTATAAGTGTTTAGCAATGCAACAGTTGATGTTGTTGCACCAAGTATATTGTGCTGGATAACTAAATACTTATAAGGTCCCAAAAGCGAGACCTATTGGCTATGCCAATGCTTGTTGTTGCACAGTTGCTAAGTTCCTAGGACACAAGTCGGGTATCAGGACAGAGGCAGGGATGCTCAACCAGAATATCCTTTAGTGAGGCATTCTTTTTATATGTTATATTGGGCCTGTCAGATAGCAAGTGCCCAATTGTGTAGTCTGTTTGCAGAATCCCCCAGTTTTAATGGACTAGATTCCTGCTCTTGGGTGAATCTGCTGAAAAGGCAAGAATTAGGCTTACTGTTGTCTAGATAATGAAATTTCCCATTCGGGGCGTGATTGTTTAAAATGGGTCAAATACAAGGTTGAACACAAAAAAATGGTGTATGGGACAATATAAAGTGTATTAACCGGATACAGTACTGGGCGCATTTGGGCTATATTTCTCCTTAGTGAAAATATATGTAGGAAGGAATTTACAAAGTGTTACACCCAGTTAATATCAGAAAAGACAAAAACGAAATATTACATGATGATTATACATAGTATTGAGTGTAAATATACCAACTCGTACTGATGTTTTAATTTATTTTGGTTCACTTGTAAATAAGTTTAATCTACACCACAGACACTCCAAGATGGCCGCAATTTAATTTGCATGTACTGTTAAATCTTTGGTCCTTCTATTATTTTGATTGTTCTGACAGCTAGCGTAATTCAATGAAATCAAATGTTGTTAAAAGGCCCAATGTGGCGAGTAACTACTGACACAGAAGAAAGCCAGGTGGCTGAAACGTGTTTGTCAGTTTTTCTTTTTCCGAGGTTGATGGAAAAATAAATCTTTGAAAATATAAAGGAGCCCGAGTGCGCAGCGTTGTTCTTTGAACTGTTGGTACCATATATGTGTGTATATATATATATATATATATATATTCACTTAAAAAGCCATAGGTTTCACACATGTTATAGTTAGCTGGACATTTCACTCGTAAAAAACCATTGAAATTCCCCTGTTATAGTTAGTTCAGATAACTATAACTCGCGCTATGGTTTTTTAAGTGAATTTGCAAGGTTTTTTAAATGCTAATTCCTAACTATAATGTGTGTGAAACCTATGGTTTTTAAAGTGAATTTGTACGGCTTTTTAAATGCTCAGTTATGTATGTTTTATTATATTTTTTATATTTTTTTATTTAAAGATTTTTCACCATGCGCACACGGTGCGCGCACCCCGCGATTTTTTGAAAAAAAAATAATTTTTTTTTTTAACCCTTCGGGGTCCTTCAGGGACCCCCTGACAAAGGCTAGGGGGTCAGGAACTCTCTACCCTGCCCCCTTTTCACGTTCGCCACCTTCCTTTTTCACTCTCGCACTGAAAACAAACAAAATGGCGGCCGACACTTCCTGATTTCGACCGATTCGAAAGTTGACTGACATGAAACCACCAATCAGAATTACGCTCGTGCACGTTAGGGTGCTCGCACGGTGCGCGCACGGTGCGCGGCTATAGATATGTATGTGCTTTTAACTGCAATTTTCTCAGGAACTACTGAAAAGATTGACTCCATATATGCAAAAGGCACATCCCTGAGATGAGGACTACCTCTTTGCCAAATTTCAAACCATTCTGTTCAGCCGTTCGGGCTGTACCTTGGACTAAAGGTCCCTATGGAAAATTGCATGGGGAAAATGCGTTTTGGGACCCCCCTTTTTTCTCAGCCCCCGCTTGACAAATCCCCCCGAGACTTTCAGGGTAGGAGCGGAGTGGAGCGCCCCACCTATTTTGAAAATTTCGCGAGGATTCGTCATCCGGCACCAAAGTTACTCCAAATAGAATGTTGCGGATTTCCTATGGAAACACGGTCCTAACTATCACTATCTACTGGCGACCGCCAGTAGATAATATATATATATATATATATGTGTATATATATATATATATATATATATATATATATATATATATATATATATATATATATATATATATATATATATATATATATATATATGAGATGAACGTGACTATGAATCATAGCGCATTTTAACATTTGCAAGAAAGTTAGATTCTCCAATGAAACAACTTAATTTGGGGAGAACATCCGCCCATGATTCATCAATAGAGACCTCAGAATCGGAAGTAGAGGTATCAGAGGTAGAACCCTCAACAAGGATGCGGGAAAAGAAAATGCGGCAACCTATTTTCATGAATACCAGTTGATCAGACAAACCTGACAACACCCACCCCAACGTACCCACTTCCCGGAAAAGTAAAGAAGGAAAACAAGAAGGGGAATGAAGGAAAGGGGAGTTTCCCCAAACCAATGAGTGACACATAGCAAGCTCAGGGAAAATGGAAGTAGAAGGTACAAATCAAACAGTGATGAACATGTCAAGCAGAAAATTAACATCGAATGCTAGTGCTCGAGTTTCAATTATACAAAAATCAGGATTGACCTGTATAAGTATATAAGGAAACTAAAAATGATGAAAATACACCTGTTACACTGCATAAAAGACAAAATACATAAAGATACCAAGGAAGAAATCACAGATTAGTTAACAGGGCAAGATTTGGAGGCACTCATGACCTTGGGGGAATTGGAAGATCTCTCAAATACAGGACAAGGAAATAGAGGGACATAGAGACTTGGCAGAATTCTTGGAAAATTTAGGAATTGCTCAAAAAAGTGGCGTAAGTAATTTGAAAGCTAAATCCAGCTTCATTCCACAGACTCCTCACAATGTCATCGATATGTTCCAAGAAATAGTAATTGAGGAACTGAAAAAACTACAATCGGAAGATCCGAATCTAATGCGGAACAACATCACTCCAGGCCAATGGAAAGCCATTTTGGATCTTAAGAATGATGAGGCTCCAATAATCAAACCCTCAGACAAGGTTGGAAATGTGGTACTATTAAACGAGGAACAGTATCAAAAGGAGGCTCACAGACAACTGTCCATGGAAGAATGTTATAGATCCATCACCAGAACAACATATGAGGACAGGGTACGGAATTTCTACAAATTGCTGATGAAATGGAAGAAAAGGGGAATTTTGGGAGACTAAGATTTCAACTTTATGTACTGTGAATATCTTGAACTACCCACTTTTTATCGTCTTCCAAAGTGTAGAAAAATAAATTGGAACCCCCCAGGGCATCCTATCGTATCCTCTAGAAACAGCCTCGTGGAGAACACTTCGATTGGGAGACATTGTTTACAACTAATGCAATACAACGCATTCCATTACACTGGGGTCATTATAACAACTGCGTTGTTACATCGCAAACCATTACATCGCAAGCCAGGTACCTTGCAGGGGGGCCCCCATCAATTATCGTTACGCCACTGGTACTGTCACCAGTAGTTTTAGCAGGGTGCAACCAATGCTACCACTCCAGGCAAGGAATCGCCTTGGTCCCTTATTGAAGGAAGACAGCATGCACTTCACTGTATCTCTCACCTATATTCGGGTTTGGGGGAGCGGTTGGTGTTGGAGCTCCAAATATTGAGCTAGGTTTCTGGAACCCAGGGCTTTAGGGAAGGTAGTGCTGGGACTCCATACGTTCTAGAGAAGATGCTGTGGGGCGCCTGATCGTTAGAGAGGAGGCCATAGTGAAATTGGTCTCAAGCAGGGGTGGGCTGGCGGCGGCGCTGGTAAACTCCGCTACACGGGAAGCAGAGTTTTTTTACCGAACTTCATGCTCCAAGCGGAGTGAGAAATCTTTGCAAGCTCCGCCAGCAGAGCAGAGTTCACCTTCCACCCCTAGTGTAGAGTGGAGGGTTGCAGAGTGGAGGAGCGTTGAGTGGAACAGAGTGTCATAGAGTGGCATGTAGTGGCATAGAGTGGAGGGTTGTTGAGCAGAGGAGCCTAGAGTGGAGGGGTGTAGAGCGGAGTGGCGTAGAGTGGAGCAGAGTGGTGTGGAGTGGCATAGAGTGTCGGAGGGTGGCATAGAGTGTCATAGAATGGAGTGTTGTAGCGTGAAGTAGAGTGACACAGTGGATTACAGTGGAGTGACAGAGTGGAGCAGAAAGGCCTAGAGTTAAATGGCAGAGTGGTGTAGAGTGGTGTAGTGTAGAGTGGGGTAGAGTTGAATGGATTGTCATAGAGTGGAGTGACATGGAAGGGCGCAGAGGAGTGTCGTAAAGTGTTTCAGAGTGGAGTAAAGTATTGCGGAGTGGAATAAAGTGTTGCAGAGTGGAGTAAAGTGTTGCAGAGTGGAGTAAAGTGTTGCAGAGTGGAGTAAAGTGTTGCAGAGTGGAGTGTAGTGTTGCAGAGTGGAGTAAAGTGTTACAGAGTGGAGTAAAGTGTTGCAGAGTGGAGTAAAGTGTTGCAGAGTGGAGTAAAGTGTTGCAGAGTGGAGTAAAGTGTTGCAGAGTGGAGTAAAGTGTTCTAGAGTGGAGTAGTGTGCAGTGGAGTAGAGCGGAGTGGAGTGGCATAGCATAGAATGGAGTAAAATGTCATAGATATGAGTGGCATAGCATGGAGTGTTGCTGTGTGTAATAAAGTGTTCAGGAGTGGAGTGGCATAGAGTGCCATGCAGTAGCATAGTGTTGTAAAGTGGAGTATCATACTGTGGCATAGAGTGGAGTGTTGAAGAGTGGAGTGCCGTGGAGTGTGCCTAGAGTGCCGTGGAGTGTTGCGTCGTGTCGTGGAGTGTCACGTCATGTCGCAGAGTGGAGTGGAGTGGAGTGTCACGTCGTTTCGCGGAGTGGAGTGGAGTGTCGCGGAGTGGAGTGTCAAGGAGTGGATTAAAGTAACATATAGTATAGTACAGTGGAGTGGCATAAAGTGTTGTAGAGTGGCATAGAATGGAGTGTCTTAGAGTCTTAGAGTAGAGTGTCATAGAATGGATTTCATAGAGTGGCATACAGTGTCATATAGTGGGGTGGTGTAGTCTAGAGTGAAGTAAATTGCCAGAGTGGAGTGGCAGCTGAGTGCTGGGCCACCCTGCACATCAAGAAAAACATCCTGTCCCTGTGTCATGTGAATGGGGTGCAGTGCTCCCCTGACAAGGGTAATAATCTCTGGCTGTCATTGAAACAATGGGTATACTTGACTCAAAAATTATACCTTGGTGAATGTTTTAGAACAAAGTAAATGTTCTTTAGAATACTTTAACACCCTAATTATGAGTGGCCCAATAAATTTCTGTATGAGCAGTAACTGTTGCTACAGCAACTACTGGAATGATGGGATTTATGGAAAACAGTACACCCCAACAAATTTAGCCACAATACCGACGTCAGGCCACTAAGACCTTGATTATGAGTCAAGTGGAGAGAAATTTCAGTATGGAATTCTACTCCACCTGTTCATGAGTGGGCCACAATTACTACATCGAACCTGATTTTAGTGAGTGGTAATTCCACAAGAAGAAAACCACTCAAGGCTTTGGCTGCAGAAGCTACATCCCCCGATTATTTTTCATGCAGTGCCAGTACTAAATGCTCACCCATCAAAGCTTGTCTCAACCTCCCTCTACTCTCTACACCCTCCTTGCTCCACCCTCACCCCATACAGAAGCCCCTGCATATATGTACCTCCTATTCAGAGCAGGTGGTAAATGTATGCAATAAACCCTCCAGAAATAGGATTTCCATCTGGGTTTGCAATGATACATTTGGTTCCACATGGTATTTCCCATTCCATGGATTCCAACTAGTAAATTGTGCATTACTGGGGTGGTGTTACATGTGGATTTAATACCCCACCATTACTGTGTAACGAGTGCTTCCTTTGTAAAAGAGTAAGTGCTAGTGTCCAGAGCTCTGCTCATGAACCTGCAAATGTAGCAATTAAATGTCTTTGCACAAATACCAAGGCTATGTGTTCTTAAATTTACCTCATGTCTGTTTAATCCAATACTAGAAACTCTCTTGTCATGGTTTATTTGTCTTTCTCTGCCTCCGTCTTTCTGCTATGTGTCTTTTTTCCCCCTCTTGCTATGAATTAATGTCGGATGCGGAAAGAATAAATGCCAGCCCCTAAAAATGAGTACCGGTGACTCCCACTGGCAACCATCAGCTCAAATGAAGCACTGTGTGTAACTCATAATCAGGCCCTAAAATGAGATTATCACGTTGTGCATCACAGACACCAATGCTTGGAACAATAAGGTCCTACCATATGATATGCCCCCCACCCCATGCTGATGGGCAGAAGCTTATACCTTCCTCTAACTCTCATAATTCAACAACCACCATCAACATCTATTGCAATGGCATGATAATGTCTTAATAATAAAATCTTTAAAAGCATCAAAACACCCTCAAGTGACCTTTCCATAACTAGGCTCTCAAGCCCACCTGCTCACAACCATGTGATGGATTATCCTACCACCCTGCTACTGTGCCTCCACTTCATGTTCCTCCTTCTCTTTACTCCCCTGAGGACTAAGTATCATCACCTTTCCCATTTAATGCCTTACTGTGTGTTTTTATTTATGCTCTATAGAGCAGTTAAGACTACCTGTGACCTCCATTAACATATCTATCTTTCAGTCATCACCAATATCTGGTTCAGTTACTCCTCCGCCCCAGATATGGCAAACTTCCTTCCCCGTAAAGACAAAATCCTGATGAAAAACAAAGACAATGGAAGATGTGGCTGCATATCATAGATCCATTTGTGACTTGTCTAGGAGCTCCTATTCCACCATGTGATTCATGTGCTTGTCTGCCCCTACCATGGTGTTTCCATTCCCCTTGTTGCTTTCCACACCTCTGTATTGCTCTGTCTTGTCATGTGCTTCCCCGTGCTTTTGTGCTCGCCCCATGCTGGTTTGTCTGCACTTGTGCTCTTCTGCCCCTCCTGTGTTGTCCATGTTGCTTTCGCATGACCAGCATCCCCCGTTTTGCTTCCCAGTCCACTCTCATCCCTGTTTTGGTTTGGCGCCCCTCCCTGGCATCTTTCTTTTTAGTTACTGATCTGACTTTGAATACTAACCATAACTAATTTTAAAAGCCTGCGCCATTTTGTAGGCATGCATGTGTGATGCACGTGACTACAAAATGATGAACAGGTGCACGTCAAGAGGTTGTGTTGAAACTTTAGGCATGCTGCACAGCATCAAGGACGATGTGCATGCAGCATGGATGAAATCCAACAGGTCCCAAAGGATGGACCAATTAGATTTGCCAGTGCTTGTTTTTTATTTACGCAAAAACAACAATTGATGGACAGAATGCAGAACAATGTCATACATTCACCCCAGTACAGAGATCTGGGCCTAAATCCATCGTTTTTTTGCTCACCATGCCATTCCAGTTTGAACCCAGCCATATGCACATCAGTCTTGACCCTGTGCCCCATGGGAACAGTCCAGCCCGAACTGTCAAGCCAGGTCCTCTCTGGACTGGAAACAAGCATCCTAGGACCGGTTTCGGGCTTTCAGCCCTCGTCAGCCAGGATAGCCTGATTCCAGTGGCATGGAGAGCAAGGGACTCACGTCTGAGCATACCCTTCCCACTCGGGGTAACAAATGCAAAAACAACAATTGATGGACAGAATGCAGAACAATGTCATACATTCACCCCAGTACAGAGATCTGGGCCTAAATCCATCGTTTTTTTGCTCACCATGCCATTCCAGTTTGAACCCAGCCATATGCACATCAGTCTTGACCCTGTGCCCCATGGGAACAGTCCAGCCCGAACTGTCAAGCCAGGTCCTCTCTGGACTGGAAACAAGCATCCTAGGACCGGTTTCGGGCTTTCAGCCCTCGTCAGCCAGGATAGCCTGATTCCAGTGGCATGGAGAGCAAGGGACTCACGTCTGAGCATACCCTTCCCACTCGGGGTAACAAATGCAAAAACAACAATTGATGGACAGAATGCAGAACAATGTCATACATTCACCCCAGTACAGAGATCTGGGCCTAAATCCATCGTTTTTTTGCTCACCATGCCATTCCAGTTTGAACCCAGCCATATGCACATCAGTCTTGACCCTGTGCCCCATGGGAACAGTCCAGCCCGAACTGTCAAGCCAGGTCCTCTCTGGACTGGAAACAAGCATCCTAGGACCGGTTTCGGGCTTTCAGCCCTCGTCAGCCAGGATAGCCTGATTCCAGTGGCATGGAGAGCAAGGGACTCACGTCTGAGCATACCCTTCCCACTCGGGGTAACAAATGCAAAAACAACAATTGATGGACAGAATGCAGAACAATGTCATACATTCACCCCAGTACAGAGATCTGGGCCTAAATCCATCGTTTTTTTGCTCACCATGCCATTCCAGTTTGAACCCAGCCATATGCACATCAGTCTTGACCCTGTGCCCCATGGGAACAGTCCAGCCCGAACTGTCAAGCCAGGTCCTCTCTGGACTGGAAACAAGCATCCTAGGACCGGTTTCGGGCTTTCAGCCCTCGTCAGCCAGGATAGCCTGATTCCAGTGGCATGGAGAGCAAGGGACTCACGTCTGAGCATACCCTTCCCACTCGGGGTAACAAATGCAAAAACAACAATTGATGGACAGAATGCAGAACAATGTCATACATTCACCCCAGTACAGAGATCTGGGCCTAAATCCATCGTTTTTTTGCTCACCATGCCATTCCAGTTTGAACCCAGCCATATGCACATCAGTCTTGACCCTGTGCCCCATGGGAACAGTCCAGCCCGAACTGTCAAGCCAGGTCCTCTCTGGACTGGAAACAAGCATCCTAGGACCGGTTTCGGGCTTTCAGCCCTCGTCAGCCAGGATAGCCTGATTCCAGTGGCATGGAGAGCAAGGGACTCACGTCTGAGCATACCCTTCCCACTCGGGGTAACAAATGCAAAAACAACAATTGATGGACAGAATGCAGAACAATGTCATACATTCACCCCAGTACAGAGATCTGGGCCTAAATCCATCGTTGTTTTGCTCACCATGCCATTCCAGTTTGAACCCAGCCATATGCACATCAGTCTTGACCCTGTGCCCCATGGGAACAGTCCAGCCCGAACTGTCAAGCCAGGTCCTCTCTGGACTGGAAACAAGCATCCTAGGACCGGTTTCTGGCTTTCAGCCCTCGTCAGCCAGGATAGCCTGATTCTAGTGGCATGGAGAGCAAGGGACTCACGTCTGAGCATACCCTTCCCACTCGGGGTAACAAATGCAAAAACAACAATTGATGGACAGAATGCAGAACAATGTCATACATTCACCCCAGTACAGAGATCTGGGCCTAAATCCATCGTTTTTTTGCTCACCATGCCATTCCAGTTTGAACCCAGCCATATGCACATCAGTCTTGACCCTGTGCCCCATGGGAACAGTCCAGCCCGAACTGTCAAGCCAGGTCCTCTCTGGACTGGAAACAAGCATCCTAGGACCGGTTTCGGGCTTTCAGCCCTCGTCAGCCAGGATAGCCTGATTCCAGTGGCATGGAGAGCAAGGGACTCACGTCTGAGCATACCCTTCCCACTCGGGGTAACAAATGCAAAAACAACAATTGATGGACAGAATGCAGAACAATGTCATACATTCACCCCAGTACAGAGATCTGGGCCTAAATCCATCGTTTTTTTGCTCACCATGCCATTCCAGTTTGAACCCAGCCATATGCACATCAGTCTTGACCCTGTGCCCCATGGGAACAGTCCAGCCCGAACTGTCAAGCCAGGTCCTCTCTGGACTGGAAACAAGCATCCTAGGACCGGTTTCGGGCTTTCAGCCCTCGTCAGCCAGGATAGCCTGATTCCAGTGGCATGGAGAGCAAGGGACTCACGTCTGAGCATACCCTTCCCACTCGGGGTAACAAATGCAAAAACAACAATTGATGGACAGAATGCAGAACAATGTCATACATTCACCCCAGTACAGAGATCTGGGCCTAAATCCATCGTTTTTTTGCTCACCATGCCATTCCAGTTTGAACCCAGCCATATGCACATCAGTCTTGACCCTGTGCCCCATGGGAACAGTCCAGCCCGAACTGTCAAGCCAGGTCCTCTCTGGACTGGAAACAAGCATCCTAGGACCGGTTTCGGGCTTTCAGCCCTCGTCAGCCAGGATAGCCTGATTCCAGTGGCATGGAGAGCAAGGGACTCACGTCTGAGCATACCCTTCCCACTCGGGGTAACAAATGCAAAAACAACAATTGATGGACAGAATGCAGAACAATGTCATACATTCACCCCAGTACAGAGATCTGGGCCTAAATCCATCGTTTTTTTGCTCACCATGCCATTCCAGTTTGAACCCAGCCATATGCACATCAGTCTTGACCCTGTGCCCCATGGGAACAGTCCAGCCCGAACTGTCAAGCCAGGTCCTCTCTGGACTGGAAACAAGCATCCTAGGACCGGTTTCGGGCTTTCAGCCCTCGTCAGCCAGGATAGCCTGATTCCAGTGGCATGGAGAGCAAGGGACTCACGTCTGAGCATACCCTTCCCACTCGGGGTAACAAATGCAAAAACAACAATTGATGGACAGAATGCAGAACAATGTCATACATTCACCCCAGTACAGAGATCTGGGCCTAAATCCATCGTTTTTTTGCTCACCATGCCATTCCAGTTTGAACCCAGCCATATGCACATCAGTCTTGACCCTGTGCCCCATGGGAACAGTCCAGCCCGAACTGTCAAGCCAGGTCCTCTCTGGACTGGAAACAAGCATCCTAGGACCGGTTTCGGGCTTTCAGCCCTCGTCAGCCAGGATAGCCTGATTCCAGTGGCATGGAGAGCAAGGGACTCACGTCTGAGCATACCCTTCCCCCTTGACTGGGGGAGAATGTCTGCATTGTCAGCATTCCGTCCATCATTTGTTTGTTGTAACGCTTTTCACCCTAAGTGGGATGGGTATTCCCAGACGTGGGACCCGTGCTCACTACGCCACTGGAGTCAAGCTATCCTGGCTGATGACGGCTGATAGCCAGAAACCGGTCCTAGGATGCTTGATTCCGGTCCAGGGAAGACATGGCTTGGCAGTTCGGGCTGGACTGTTCCCATGAGGCACAGGGTCAAGACTGATTTGCATATGGCCATGTCTGAACTGGGGTGGCGTAGTGGGCAAAAGAACGATGGATTTAACCCAGATCTCTTGACTGGGGGAGAATGTCTGCATTGTCAGCATTCCGTCCATCATTTGTTTGTTGTAACGCTTTTCACCCTAAGTGGGATGGGTATTCCCAGACGTGGGACCCGTGCTCACTACGCCACTGGAGTCAAGCTATCCTGGCTGATGACGGCTGATAGCCAGAAACCGGTCCTAGGATGCTTGATTCCGGTCCAGGGAAGACATGGCTTGGCAGTTCGGGCTGGACTGTTCCCATGAGGCACAGGGTCAAGACTGATTTGCATATGGCCATGTCTGAACTGGGGTGGCGTAGTGGGCAAAAGAACGATGGATTTAACCCAGATCTCTTGACTGGGGGAGAATGTCTGCATTGTCAGCATTCCGTCCATCATTTGTTTGTTGTAACGCTTTTCACCCTAAGTGGGATGGGTATTCCCAGACGTGGGACCCGTGCTCACTACGCCACTGGAGTCAAGCTATCCTGGCTGATGACGGCTGATAGCCAGAAACCGGTCCTAGGATGCTTGATTCCGGTCCAGGGAAGACATGGCTTGGCAGTTCGGGCTGGACTGTTCCCATGAGGCACAGGGTCAAGACTGATTTGCATATGGCCATGTCTGAACTGGGGTGGCGTAGTGGGCAAAAGAACGATGGATTTAACCCAGATCTCTTGACTGGGGGAGAATGTCTGCATTGTCAGCATTCCGTCCATCATTTGTTTGTTGTAACGCTTTTCACCCTAAGTGGGATGGGTATTCCCAGACGTGGGACCCGTGCTCACTACGCCACTGGAGTCAAGCTATCCTGGCTGATGACGGCTGATAGCCAGAAACCGGTCCTAGGATGCTTGATTCCGGTCCAGGGAAGACATGGCTTGGCAGTTCGGGCTGGACTGTTCCCATGAGGCACAGGGTCAAGACTGATTTGCATATGGCCATGTCTGAACTGGGGTGGCGTAGTGGGCAAAAGAACGATGGATTTAACCCAGATCTCTTGACTGGGGGAGAATGTCTGCATTGTCAGCATTCCGTCCATCATTTGTTTGTTGTAACGCTTTTCACCCTAAGTGGGATGGGTATTCCCAGACGTGGGACCCGTGCTCACTACGCCACTGGAGTCAAGCTATCCTGGCTGATGACGGCTGATAGCCAGAAACCGGTCCTAGGATGCTTGATTCCGGTCCAGGGAAGACATGGCTTGGCAGTTCGGGCTGGACTGTTCCCATGAGGCACAGGGTCAAGACTGATTTGCATATGGCCATGTCTGAACTGGGGTGGCGTAGTGGGCAAAAGAACGGTGGATTTAACCCAGATCTCTTGACTGGGGGAGAATGTCTGCATTGTCAGCATTCCGTCCATCATTTGTTTGTTGTAATGTTTTTTATTTACAGCTGATTCATGTTTCTTTGCAATTAAATAGGTAATAATATACACAAACAGCACTAAAATGCACTATGCACATGATATTAGTAATTGTTCATGAATTAGCAGAAACAGAAACAACACAGTAAAACCTGATTGTAGTTTTCAGTGCTAATGGAGAAATGAGCAACATTTTTACTTATCAATTCTAGTGCTAAAACGGAACAAATATGCGTATGAGGTCACTTTGCATCGGACAAAATGTCCCAGAAATAGGTTTCATTAATCTTTATTCTTCCTTATCACACCATTTGATGCAGCCTGCTAAATGACATACTTTAAATCGAATAAGCACTTTTAAAATTATCTCTTAGTTTGTACTTCAGTCTTTCCTCTGGACATTTGTGGCCTACATTCTGGTAACTATATTTGGTTTAATAAGTTATGGGGTTGTTCTTTGTTTTGTTTTTTACCAATGACAATTAATAACATTGAAATTGGAAATCACGTTTATGCGTTGGTTTGTAGGTTGGTATGTAACACATTACAGTATTAAATATTAGGCATTTACTATTTTTTGAAGTCTCATTGGTGTACGATGACAAAAAAAAATAAAGACTTTTTGTGCAAAGTAACTTCAGTGATTTCCTTGCTAGCACCCTGCTTGTATAACACTAAACATTGCTTTCGGCTCAGCTCTTCGCCTTTCCAAATGATGTTGCAGCCTCTAATGTGTTTCTTTCCGGCTGGAGGAAGGTGTTCCTGTAGTGCTGGCCTCGCCCTTTGACTTTGACCTCCGCTCCCAGCCACGGAGGTGAAATACAAAGGGGTCATTTACATTTGTTAACACTTCGTCAGGTGGGTGGCTTAGAAACCTTTGTGCTGCTAATCCAGTGCTCTCTTCCCTCCTGTTCTGAGAACGCTGCAGGTTGTCCTGTCTAAACTTTGCAGGCAGCTTTTTGCAGGGCGTTTCTTTTTACTGTGATCAAAATGCAAAGTTCCCGTTTTTGTTTTAATGGTGATGAGGGAACAGAAGTAATGTGACGAGCCCTCAATGCATTTTTATTTCATTTTGTTGGTTAGAAGAAGTAAATCCAAAGGCCCGTTTTTCTTTGTTTTTAGAGGGAAGAATAATGTGTTGTCTCTTTAATTGTGCAATATAGACTTAGGAGCAGCAATAAAAATGTGTATGTATTTATCTTGTGCCTCTTAAAAAACTACAATGTTTAATATGCAGAGGCATGAAGGCTTTTCTCTCTCCATAGCATTCCAGCCCCTGATGCGCTGATGAGATGCTTCTTTTGCACTAAGCAACCCATACTGCCAAATCTGAGGTACTTTAAAAAAAGAACACCATTTCATTGTCGAAGAGGAACATGCTAGTATGACTGTCGACATAATTAAATACCAGTTCACCTTGTGAGTCATAGAAGAATTTTAAAAGCTTTGAAAACGTGTAAGGTATTTTATGAGACCTATGTAAGCGTCTGCATCATGGGGCAGCAGTGCATGATTGATGCAATCAATTGAAAGGAACCAGGCATATGCACAGGGGCGCAACACTCATTGGGCTGAAAGGGCTCCAGCCCCCGTCAGCTGCCGTAAGAGGGGCCAACGGCACTGCAGCAGACGGACCAGAGGCCACTCTCATCCTGCCTGAAGCCAGAGAGCCATTTCTAATTTTACTAGCCTCCGTTTATTTAATTGTATTTGTTCATTGCTTCACATGCTTTTACTTTCTTAATAATAAACAGCCATGTGGGCGACATAATGTGTCCTGGCATCTTGGTTAAAAATAGAAGAGACCACAAACGTAGAACAAACAGCAGGTGTAGCCATCCAGGGTCTGACCAGTGTTTCGTGCCTTGCAGAAAAGGGAAGCTACCAACGGTATGGCATGACATGAAATGGCAAAGCGAGCGATGATGATATTCTGGAAAAAAATCTAAATAGTAGTCTGTATGTGTTTTTTAGTAATGCAAGGAGAAGGAGAATTGGACTTGAGGGCATGCCTTGTGTACAAGAGCCCCACCAGAAACCAGTAGGAGGTTGGTATGAAGAAAAATGTACCTCTACTGTGGTTTTGCTCTCCCTGTAAGACATTTTATGCTCAGACTAGTGTCCTGTGGGCACAAATTAAAAACAAATTTGCACTCATGAAATGCCAAGAAATTTTGCAAAATTTGCTAAAATACAACATTTGTGAATTTCATAAGAGTTGGTCTAAGTAACACTATGGGGCATATCAACAACAACCGGCGATAATTATCGCTGAGCGCACTTAGCGCTCGGATAATTATCGCCGGCTAGCGCTGATTTTTATCGCTGACATAGCGTGCTATCAGCAACGCTTATCTCATCGGCGATAAAAATCCTAACGCTAACTGGCTAACGTGAGATTATCGCTGGAAACCCAGCGATAATCTCACGTTAGCTAGTTGATAGGGACTCACAAACTTAGCCATGATATCCACCTTCCATAGGATATCATGGCTAAGTCAGTCCTGAAGCAGGCGTAAGGAAAGTAGCGATAACAGGGGTTATCGCTACTTTTCCTGACGCTATGCTTCATAGCGTAAGGCTTGCTGATAGGAGAAATGTCGCTTAGCGACATTTCTCCTGTCATGCCAGGTCAAGAACGCCCACTTTGCATCTCATTAGAGATGCAAAGCTGGGCGTTACGAATCCTGACGCTAAAGCAAGGTTTCACGCATTAGCGTGACCTTGCTGATGAGGCGATAAAATTATCGCCGCTTTTCGGCCGAAAACGGCCACAAAAGCGGCGATAATTTTGTATCGCCTGCTTGTTGATATGCCCCAAAGTTTGGCAAGTTCTAATATGGGTATATGGTCCACTAGTGACTTTTGCAGATATCTGTGTCTACCCTATACGGCACAATTATTGATATTAGCAGGGGATTCACAGCCTATCCTGTTTCTTAAATTTATGAAACATGTATCAATGAAAGGATGGCAGAAATCTGCTAAAGCAAGTCCTACATAAAGCACAAATCACCATAATTGCGCAATAAAGAAATATGTCTTTAACATTGAAATTGTAACCGGAATAAAGTACAAGACCTAACCATTGGCAAAGCGAATATGTCTGGCGTTGGCCACCAGCCTTTTGACTTTGTAAATGCTCGTTTTGTTTTGTCACTTTTTTTGCGAAACATTTTGTTGGGGTAAGTGCTGGAGAATCATCAATATATATATTAACAAAATTGGTTAACAGCTAATCTTTTTGGGTCTCAAAACCACAAATCACCATAGTAATTCCTGGCACTGAATGGAACAACTGTGATAGAGCACAATGCCGATGCACACAGTGAAGTTAGCCAATGGCTAAAGTGGGCTCACCCATTGTTCATGCTCTATGCCATGGGTACTCACAAACATTTTCCTGGGGGCTACAAAGTTTGGTCTTTGGTGTGACCTGCACTGATGTCAGCAGGGGGTGTAAAGTCAGCACATTGGAAGCAAAGAATGTATATGTAATGGCTAAACTCAACTGCGTAAGGTGAAACCAGAAAACATGGGATGAATCCCAGCTTCTCCACGTGACCAAATTGTGTGACCCTAGGCAAATGTTTAATTCAATTAACCACATTTTCTTCATTATCACATATAAGAGTAAGTCAAAATACACAACTTCAGGATGCATGTAAATGTATATGTACTTATATAGCACGCAAATCACCCCTAGGGGTATCTCAGCACTCTACTCATACCACTGTAGGAACCCATCCTGGCTTTCCCTGTGAAGCGTCCAATCCTGGGCACCCCCATGGTGAAGCCAGGTATCCCAGCGCGGTTTGGGCCGTTGTGGAGATTAAGCAAGCTATTGCCCAGAGTTGCAGCGTGGGACCCATGACTAGAATAGGCACTGAGGCGAGAATATCAGGTCAGAGGAATTTATAGCCCGAGACCGTGCCGCGGCGGGAATCAAACCCTGGTCCCGGACCAGTGCTCTGCATCGAGGTCTGCCGCTCTAACCATTGAGCCACACTTCTCCATGCATACTGTTCGAAACCATTTCTTATGCTTGGATCTAATCACTAATGGCATTGTTGTCAGGATGGGAGGGGGGGAAGCATGAACATTTCTAAATTCATGTTTGAACACCATTGCTTTAAGAAAAATACTTCTGAATGCACTGCTATAATTTTATTTACTAAATTGAAATGGTTCTACAGGTCAATGGAATACACTTTTTGTATTTTGAAAAGACTATTGTATTTTTACACGTTTGCTGTTGTTAAAAATGAAGGTGTTCCTAAAGTTAAGGGCCTGGTTACTCCCTTTCCCTAACTGCTATTAAACTTTAAATAAGTGCTTGTATATTTAAAAAAGTTCATGTTAGTGCCGAGTCAAGTAAACAGCAGCTCAGTGCTGCTGCTTCCCACGGGGCCACATGTAAAGGTCAGGAGGGCTGCATGCAGCCGCCGGGCCGTACTATGAGTATCACTGCTCTATGCTATAGTGAGCAGAAGAAATGAGAATGAAACAGACCAATGGATGAAGAGAGATGTCTGAAAGCCCCTACAAGTAAGTATTTCATGTGTACATTTTAGTAAAATCAAAAGGTGTTGGCTAAAGCTGGACCTAAAAAAAAAGCAAAATGTTTCATAAGAATTGAAATATAGCCTATAAAGTGCATAAAGAAAAATGTGCATGGTAAAGTCGTTCTTTTCTGGTGTACTGCTGAACATTGAAAATTAGGGATTCGAAGAGCACTGCTATAAGGTATATTCAAATGACTAGCCTAGAAAATGGAGGCGATTGAACGAAAAGAGGTACAGGACACTGGGAAGAAAGAAAAAAACAGGAAGAGAGATAGGAGGGTGACAGAAGAAAGAGTTAAATATACATAGAAATGATATATAGAGGTAGAGAAAGATGAAAAAGGAATGAGGAAAGTGATGGGATGTGAAGAAATAAGGCGAAAGAGAGAAAGAAACCAGAGAAGGACGCATACAGAAAAGAGCGCACAAGGAGAGATAACAGAATATGTTGGAGAGAGGAGTGAACAAGGGGTAAGAACAGAAAGGCAAGAAACAAAATTGTAAGTGAAAGAAAGCGGGGCTACAGGAACAATGAGATAGAAATTTGGAGGACATAAGGGGGAAAAAAGAAGAGAAAAAGTCAGAGAAGGAAGGTGCACAGAAAAGAAAAAAATATTGAGCTACAGGTAAGAATGTTGGGTAGAATGAGAAGAATGATGTCTACAGCAGCCTAGAGGTTTAGGTTTAGGGGATTTATAAAGTGCATGGCTGCCCAAGGGCTTCCCAGGGCTGCAGAGAGGAGGCAAGGAGGTATGGAGGAACCCTCATGGGAAGAGTCAGGTCTTGAGTCTTTTCCTGAAACTACATTCGTCCTTTGAAAGTCTTAATTCAGTGGTCTTTGAGTTCCAGAGTTTTGGGACCAAGTGATAAAAAGATCTTCCTCCCCATCTATATCTCTCCTTATACTTAGTGTGTTCATGAGGAAGTCAGATGAGTACCTGAGGGATATGTTAGGGACACATGGGGAGAAGAGGGACTTTAACAGGGCTGGGCCCGTGCCATGTATAACTTTATGGGCTAGGCAAAGGGTTTCAATCTGACCCTGGATTGAATAAGTAGCCAGTGGAGCTTTTTCAGTGAGGATCTCTCTGACTCCTGCTTAGGTATCTTTAGGAGCATCCTGGCTGTAGCGTTTTGGACAACTTGTAGCCTGTTGACTACGTATTTGGGTGCCCCTAGATACAGGGAGTTACTGTAGTCCTATCGTGAGACCACTAATGCCTGGATCACCATTCTCCGGGCCTGTTCTGGGCTGAGGTCTAAAATCTTACGGATAATGTGAGAAGTTGACCTGGCATATGCTGTCCACTAGTATAGTGGGCACCTTGTATCAGTCCAAACAACCCTTATTGATGATAAGTTAAAGACGAGGTAATGATGAGGCATAGAATTGGGCGACGGAAGGCAGGAAGAGTGGGCAGGGACATCAAGCTTGATGGAGAGCAGTGGCAGCACATCAGACCATGCAGGGCAGGAGCGAGGGGGCTCGTGCATAGACTCAGACAAAAGAGGATAGGGAGGAGGGTGATGGGGCAGGATGGGCAGTGGCAGAACAATAGCCACAAATGGCTGTAATGAGGGAGCAGGGGCATGGACTTGGACAATGGATGGCAAGGAGGGGGGTGAGCAGAAGCAACAAGCTTGGCTAGGGGCAACACAATGCCATGCCAGACCCTGTGTTTAACCCCCCACTATGCATTGTGATGGGCATCTTACTTAACGGTAAAAAAACCTAGAAATTCACTGAAAAAAACAAAGGCTACAGGGTCATTCTACTTGGGAAACAGAATTAAAAAACCCTTAGAAATTCACTGAAAAAGCCAAAGGTTACAGGAACGTTATAGTTAGGATCAGACTTCACTCGTACAAAACCAGTGAAAATCAGCAGTTATAATTAGCTGACCTAAATATAATTTATGCCCCCACAATGCACTGCTTATGACCTCACTTATTAGATCACTTATGACATGGTCAGTGACATTACTCATGACACCACTGATGACAACTTAAATGACATTACTGTTGACATCATCTAGGGTCAATTCCGATCCTGTATTTTTTTTTTCCGTACGACTCGTATCTGTAATTATTTCCATACGAATCGTACAAGTCCCGTCCGACCCGTGAAGTACGATTCATACGGGAAAAATACATACGGATCAGCCCGATCCGTACGAATCGGATCGGGAAAAGTTGTACAAGACGGACCCGGACACTTTTCAGTACGAATCCTAAAAATACAGTCAGACCGTACACGTACGATCCGGACCGGCTTTCCGATTTGCGATTCGTATGGAAAACGTCCCGTACACGGGGAATGACTTTACCCTCTACGAAGCGAACTTTGTACGACTCGTATCCCGGGAAAAGTTGTTCCCGGGGTGCGAGTCGTACAGGGGTACGAGTAGTACAGGAGTACGAGTAGTACAGGGGTATGAGTCGTACAGGCCCCCCCATGCATATGTACGCACCTTACAACAACATCGCGTATGTACGCACCCTACATACGCAATATTGGGGTACGCACCATACATACACAATGCATGGGGGTGTATGCCTGTACGACTCGTACCCCTGTAGTACTACTCGTACCCCTGTACCACTCTTACCCCTGTACCACTCTTACCCCTGTACCACTCGTACCCATGTATGACTCGTACCCCTGTACTACTCGTACACCTGTACGACTCGCACCCCTGGGATTGTGTTGGAGTACGACTCGTACCGCGGAGAACGTTGCGTACCGGGGCTCTGTTTGTAGGACTCTCCTTTTACGGCTGTTTTTGGCTCCGGTAAGAAAAGAGCCGTACGGAGTGCCATAGGGACGAATCGTACTTGCTGGGCCGGAAACCGCTGCTTAAATACGTCCGGACGTCGCGTACAGGCTGTTCCGGATCAGAATCGTTGTTTTTTTTTACCGTACGGTCTTTTGTACGATTCATTCGGAAAGAGGCTTTCTGTACGAATCGTACTTCCTAGGTTGTAAGGAAAGTTTACCGGGTACGAGTCGTATGGAGAAAACGCTCCGTACAACGATTCGTACAGCCTTTTCCCAGGATTGGAATCGGCCCCCTAGTGATTGTTAGTGTTTTCTTAAAGTTTATGAGCTTTAAACATAAATACAAAAAAACAACAAAAGTACCACATATGCCCAGATATACAAATTTAGTTTCCTATATCGCAGTAACTACTGAACGATTTACACAAATAATAACAGGCGTGATCTCCAGAACAGAATCCAATTTTCTTCCAATTTTTGTATAATTCCTTCCAGCGGTTGGGATACAGGAGTTTCTAAAGACTTTGGATAATTACCATGGAAATACACTTTTTTTGACCTTAGCCTTTTTCTATGCCCCCAAAACTTACCATGCACAGCTAGAATCATCAGCACACTTTTTTGGGAACATTTTGCGAAGATTCGTCAACCGGCGCAAAAGAAATAGGCAAGTCAAAAAACACTAAGAATTCCGTTGCCACCAATAATCCATACCTACCCTAACTCCTAAAAATTCCCATGCCAATCGAAAAACAATACCCACCCTAAACCCTAAAAATTCACTTGCCACCGAAAAACCCATACCCATACTAAACCCTAAAAACTCCTTTTCCACCCAAACCCAAAACAAATCCCTTACCACCCAAATCCCATACCCACCCTAAACTTAAAGAAATCCCTTGCCACCCAAAAACCGATACCCGCGCTAAACACTAAAAATTCACATGCCACCCAAAAACCCATACCACCCTAAACCCTAAAACATACCTTATCACCCAAAAACCCATGACCACCAAAATCATAAAAAAATCTCAATTTCCATCCAAAAAAACACACGCAACCTAAACCCGAAAAATACCGTACCACTCAAAAACACACAGCGACCGTAAACCCAGAAAATTCCATTATCATCTAAAACCGATACCATAACCATAACATTTTCCTTGCCCCAAAAAATCAACACCCACCCTTAACCTTAAAAATTCCCTTGCCATCCAAAAGCCCATACCCGCCCTAAACCATAAAAATTCCCATGCTAATCAAAAACCCATACCCACCCTAAACCCTAAAAATTCACTT
Source organism: Triturus cristatus (assembly GCF_964204655.1). Classification (NCBI taxonomy): domain Eukaryota; kingdom Metazoa; phylum Chordata; class Amphibia; order Caudata; family Salamandridae; genus Triturus; species Triturus cristatus. Next base: position 166,767,678 of record NC_140585.1, read on the forward strand.
GGCACCAAAAAACCCATACCCACGCTAAACCCTAAAAACTCCTTTTCCACCCTAACCTCAAACAAATCCCTAACTACCCAAATCCCATACCCATCCTAAACTTAAAGAAATCCCTTGCCACCCAAACACCGATACCCAGGCTAAACACAAAAAATTCACATGCCACCCAAAAACCCATAACCAACAAAAACCTGAAAAACTAAATTTCCCCCCAAAAAACGGCAAACGACCAAAATATAGAATCCAAAATATAGACAGGACAGAATATCGACTCTAAAATATAGATAGGACAGAATATCGAAATTGGGGTATAAAATATCGATTTCCATAATATCGAATTTAAAAATATAGATTTCCATAATATCGATTTTTTTTTTTGATTTTTAGGGTTATGTATGTTAGTATATGTGGTAAAATTCTGTATTATTTTTGTAATGTATGTTTAATTTTTTTAAAGTAATGAATGTTATGTAATTTAATTTTTGCATAATTTAATTCCGTAGCGGGTTGTAGGTTTATAGGGGAATAGGCTGGGAAGTAATTTAATTATGGTAAATTAAATATTAATTGTTATTTATATGTTTTGATAATTAATTGATTGATAATTAATTATTAATTGGTAAATAATTATTATTCATTGTTAATTAATTTTTATTAATTGGTAATTAATTTTTATTAATTGATTAATTGATAATTATGTTAATTGTATTTTTTATTATTAGGAGCGGGTTGTGGATTTATAGGGGAATTGGGTGGGAAGTAATTTAATTGTGATAAAGGAAATATCCATTTTTATTTGTGTATTGATAATTAATTATTAATTGGTAATTAATTTGTATTCATTGGTAATTAATTTTTATTAATTGGTAATTATTTTTAATTAACTTTTTATTGGTATTGGTAATTAATTTAATCTTATTTTAATATTAAATCATTACTTTCCCTACTGTTGCACTCTCAGGAGTGGGAATAGTATTTTTTACCCTCCCGCTATCCAACGCTTTCCCTACTGTTGCACTCACTGGAGTGGGAATAGTAATTTTTACCATCCCGCTATCCAACGCTTTCCCTACTGTTGCACTCACTGGAGTGGGAATAGTAATTTTTACCCTGCCGCTATCCAACGCTTTCCATATTGTTGCACTCTTTGGAGTGGGAATAGTAATTTTTCCCTTCCCGCTATCCAACGCTTTCCCTACTGTTGCACTCTCTGGAGTGGGAATAGTAATTTTTACCCTCCCGCTATCCAACGCTTTCCCTACTGTTGCACTCTTTGGAGTGGGAATAGTAATTTTTACCCCTACGCTATCCCATGTTTTCCATACTGTTGCACTCACTGGAGTGTGAATAGTAATTTTTACCCCTACGCTATCCAACGCTTTCCCTACTGTTGCACTCACTGGAGTGGGAATAGTAATTTTTCCCTTCCCGCTATCCAATGCTTTCCCTACTGTTGCACTCTCTGGAGTGGGAATATTAAGTTTTTACCCCTACGCTATCCAACGCTTTCCCTACTGTTGTACTCACTGGAGTGGGAATAGTAATTTTTCCCTTCCCGCTATCCAAACGCTTTCCCTACTGTTGCACTCTCTGGAGTGGGAATAGTAATTTTTACCCCTACGCTATCCAACGCTTTCCCTACTGTTGCACTCACTGGAGTGGGAATAGTAATTTTTACCCCTACGCTATCCAACGCTTTCCCTAATGTTGCACTCACTGGAGTGGGAATAAAAATTTTTCCCTTCCCGTTATCCAATGCTTTTCCTACTGTTGCACTCACCGGAGTGGAAATAGTAATTTTTACGCTCTCATTATCCAACAAAATCTCTACTTTTTTGTACATTACATTTATTATTTTTACATTTTAAGCTTTTTTTATATTATATTAAGTATGTTTTATTTTGGCTGCGTTCTGGGGAGAGGTAGTCGCAACTTTGACTGTCATGGTGGCAGTGGAGGTCGCTTGTGATATGAAGGTGTGCCTACTGGGGTATGTTCTTACTCTACCAACCGGTGTTAGGAAGCTTGTAGCAATGTCTTTGCAGCTGGCTAAACGCAGGGTTGCGCTCCATTGGGATGGACGGCCGGCCCCAAGACTAGCGCAATGGTTGCTTGACCTCACCTATTGTCGTGACCAACTTAACTGCTATGCAGAGGAGCTTCCAAGGGCCTCCAGGCCACGGGATGTGTGGGGTCCATTTACGGCGTACCTGCTTACTTGTACTACTACCTGATGCATTTCATTGTGTAAATACTGTTGATATTGTGACATATGCTGCCTTTCTGCTCTAATATCGTAAACTGTATATGACCTACCGTCCTTGCATATTGTTCTCTATGTGACATGGACTGTATTCACTCTGAATGGCTGTGACATGTTCTCTTTCCTTTGTTTGAAAATGCATAAATAAAGATTTAATAAAAAAAAAGTATGTTTTATTTAATTGTTTTTAATATTTAATTACCTTTATATTATTGTTAATACATTTAAAAAATTCGATATTTTAGCTAACTATATTTTAACATTCTATATTTTGGAATCGATATTTTAAGTACTTACCTGTTTGTAGATAGGGATTCTATATTCTGTACTTCTATATTTTGGAGTCAATATTTTGGGCATTCTATTTTATGTCCATAGATATTTAGTCACCGAACCCAAAAAACCACACCCAACCTAAACCCGAAAAATACCTTACGACTCAAAAACACACAGTGACCGTAAACCCTGAACATTCTATCATCATCTAAAACCGATACTTACTAAAGCCATAACATTTTCATTGCCCCAAAAAATCAACACCCACCCTTAACCTTAAAAATTCCCTTGCCACCCAAAAACCCATACCCGCCCTAAACCATAAAAATTCCCATGCTAATCAAAAAACCATACATACCCTAAAAATTCCCTTGCCACCCTAAACCCTAACAAATCCCTTGCCACCCGAAGACCCATACCCACACAAAACCCTAAAAATTCCCTTTCCACTCGAAGAACGATACCCATGCTAAACCCTACAAATTCCTTGCCACCTTAAAACACATAAATTCCCTTTTACCGAAAAACCCATACCCACCAGAACCTTAAAAAATCCTTTGCCACCCAAAAACCCATACCCACCCTAACCCCATAAAAACTCACCGGCCACCCAACAACCTATACCCAACCTAAACCCGAAAAAATACCTTACCATCCAAAACCACGCACCCACCCGAATCCCTAAAAATTCCCATATCACCCAAAAATCCATACCCATCCAAAACCATAAAATTTCCCTTGCCCCCCAAAAATCCGCACCCACCATAAACCTTAAAAATTCCCTTCCCATCCAAAAACCCACACCCGTCCTTATCCCTAAAAAAGCCCTTACCACCCAAAAACCAATACCCACCATAAACTCTAAAAATTCACTTGCCACCCAAAAACACATACCGACCCTAACCCATCCCTTACCACCCAAATACCCACCGCCACTTAAACTCTAAATATTCCATTGCCACACAAAAACCCATACCCACCCTAAACCCTAAGAAATCCCTTACCACATAAAAACCCAGACCCACTCTAAACCCTAAAAAATCCAAAGCCACCCAAAAACACATATACACCCTAAACCCTAAACATCCTTTGCCACCCAAAAACCAATACAATGCTAAACCCTAACAAATCCCTCACCACCCAAATACCCATACCCACCCTAAATTCAAAAAAATCCATTCCCATCCAAAAACCCATTCCCACCCCACCCAAAATACCATACCCACCCTAAACCCCAAAAAATCCTTTGCCACCCATAAACACATACAAATGCTAAAACCTAAAAAAAATGACTACCCAAATACCAATACTCGCCCCAAACCCTAAAGGTTCCATTGCCACCCAAAATACATAGCCACCCTAAACGTAAAAAATCGCCTTCCACCCAAAAACCCATATGCACCCTAAAACCTAAAAATCCCATATCACCTAAAAACCCATACCTAACTTAAAACCTAAAAAATCCCTTGCCACCCATAAACCTATCCGCACCTTAAACCCTACAAAACACCTTGCTACCAAACATCCTACACCCACCCTAAAAGCTAAAATTTCCCTTTCCACCCATAAAACCCATATACTCCCTAAACCCTAAAACATCCCTCACCACTCAAAAACATACACCCACCCTAACCCTTAAAAATCCACTTACCACTGAAAAACTTATACCCACCCTCAACTGTAAAAAAAAACCTTGCCACGCAAAAACCCATACTCCCATAAACCCTAAATAATCCCCTGCCACCAAAAACACATACAAACACTAAACCCTAAAAGATTCATCACCACCCAAAAACCCATACCCACCCTAAACACTAAAGGTTCTCTTGCCACCCAAAACCATTGCCTACATTAAACCCTAAAAATCCCTTTCCACCCAAATACCCATATCCACTCTAAATCTAAAAAAAATCAGTAGTCATCCAAAAGCCCATACCCATCCAAATCCATAAGACTTCCCTTGCCACCAAAAGACACATACCCACCCTAAACCCTAAAAAATCCCTTGCTAGTCAAAAACCCATAACCACCAAAACCCTAAAATTTCTCTTGCCACCCAAAAACCCACACAAATGCTAAACCTTAAAAAATCACTTGCCACCCAAAAACCCATACAAATGCTAAACCTTAATAAAATCATCATCGCCCAAAAAGCCATATCCAACCTAAACCTTAAAGGTTCCCGTACCATCCAAAACCCATACCCATTCTAAACCCGTAAAAGTTCCTTATCACACAAAACCATACCCACCCTAAACCATAAAATTTGCCTAGCCCCACAAAAACCTACACCCACCCAAAACCTTAAAAATTCCCTTGCCACCCAAAAACCCATACCAACCGTAAATCCTACAAAATCCTTTGCCAACAAAAATGCCACACCAAAATTAAATGATAAAAAGGCCCTTGCCACCCATAAAACCCATACCCACCCTAAACCCTAAAAAATCCCTAAGCACACAAAAACCTACACCCACCCGAAACCCTAAAAACTCACTTGCCACACAAAAATCAAACCCACCCAAAACCCTAAACAAAAGCTCTTATTACCCAAAAACCTATACCCACCACCCTAAACCCTCTAAATCAATTTCCACCAAAATACCCATACCCACCCTAAATCTAAAAAATTCAGTTGCCACCCAAAAACCCATACCCACACAAAACCCTAAATAAAATACCTTACCACCCAAAAATCCATACCCACCCTAAACCCTAAAAATTCTCTTGGCACCCAAAAACCCATACACACCCTAAAACCTCAAAATTCCCTTGCCACCCATACCCACCATAAATTCTAAGAATTCATTTATAGCTTAAAAACCCATACCCACCCTAAAACATAAAAAATCCCCATCACACAAAAACTCATACCCACCCTGAACACTAAAAAATCCCTTGACACCCAAAAACCCATACCCACCCTAAACTCTAAAAATTCCCATGCCACCAAAAACCCATACCCACCCTTAACCCTAAAAAAGCCCTTTTCACCTAAAAATCTATACATACCCTAAACCCTTAAACATACCTTACTACCAAAAACCCATACCCACCCTAAACCCTAGAAATTCCCTTGCCACCAAAAAATCCATACCCACCCTAAGACAAACCTCACAACCCAAAAACCTATAACCACCGTACACCCTAAAAATTCCTTCTCACTGAAAAACCCATACCCAACCTAAACCATACAATTTCCCTTGCCCCCCAAAAACCCACACTCACTCTAAACCTTAAAAATTATTCTGCCACCCAAAAATCCATACCCGCCCTAAAGCCTAAAAATCCCCTTGCCACCCAAAAACCCATACCCACCCTAAACCTTAGAATGTCCCTTGCCACCCAAAAACTCATACACACCCTAAAACCTAAACAAGCATTTACAATGCAATGGTCTCGGCATTGTTAAAGTTAGAGCTATTGGCATTGCTCATGACATTATTTTTGTTTGTTTTTGTTTTTAAAACCTTGCCTGGGATTCTGTGTTATGGAGTGGAATTATGTGGAATGGTATTTTGTGTTGTGTAGTGGTATGGTGGAGTTTAACTACGTAGTGTGTTGTTGAATTTGATAGGATTATGTGGTATTCTGTGGCGTGGATTGGATGTATGTGGTGTGTTGTATATGTGTTGTTGAGTTGAATTATGAGGTGTGTTGTCGAATTGTGTGGTGTAGAATGGTAGTGTGTGGAACGGAATGGTGTTGCGTGGAACTGTGTGGTGCTGAATGAAATCATGCTGATAGGAGTTATGTGGCATGATGGCTCGGTTGGAAGGAATGCAAGAGAGAGGCGACAGAGAGAAGGAAAAGCTGGTAAGGATGAGAGTGCATAACATGGGAAAAAGACAGAATGAAGGGGAGAGGAGAAAAAGGAAGCAGGAAAAGTGGATAGAGCGGCAAGTGAGAGAAAGGCTAGAGGATGGAAGAGCGAGGAGGGCAGAAAAGGGAATGAAAGGAGGAAAAGGTACAACAAGAGGAGTGCGAGAAAGGAGAAGGAAGAGAAAGAAAGGAGAAGAGTGGTAAGAGTAGAGGAGGAGGGAGGCAGACTCAGAACGGGGAGAGCTGAACCGGCTGCAGTCAGTGCAGTCGATGCTGGTCCGCACATGAGCCTCACTGAACTCTTGATGTAATCCCTACATGTTCATGTTAAGCTAGAGCTTTTGAACTGTGGTGTTCAATCCGGGGCTTTCGGATTTTCTTCCACCGGGTGGTATGCAAGGGTGCAGCTCCGGTGGCCTTTGTCTCAGTTACCTGAAGCTGCACTCTCCGAAGGAGCGCTCCTTCACCCTGTACCAAGCTATGTATGTATAAGTAAGATCCTTAAACAAACATGTAACGTAGTGGGAGATGTAGCGGACAGGTGCAACAAGCAATGCAGCGAGGAGCGACCATAATGATGAAAAATGAAGCGCGGCGGCCGGGAACAAAGTAGTGTACGTGTGATATCCAGCCGGCATCCTTCATTTACACAGTCCGAATCGCACCGTAAAACTCACATTTGTTGCAAAAACTGTAGCCCGGGTATACGCCAAGCCACCAAATACTGCTCTGTGACCCAGAAAAAAATATGACAGTCGGCTCTGATGTGAGAGCATGCGCTGTAAAAATGTGAGGTGTCAAAAGCATTGCTGTTCTTGAATGAATGGTTGCACAATATTACCACACTCCTAATCCCTGCTCTGGATTCGTGCTATTTTATTTGGCACAAAACATAGCCATTTACTATATACACACTTTCCGTGATAAAACAATGCTAGGAAAATTATTGGGGTAAGGGGCACGGTCACTTTTTGGAATGTTATAGCGTGCACAGATATGGAAATGGCACATGGTTGTGAATTGACGTATATAAACTCCTAGTGTCACAATATTGTGTTTGCGGAAGGTAATGCCCACACTAGTCTTTTCAGGCGTGTGCTGTACAAACCGCACTATCACCGGCTTGTGATCGATCAGAAATCAAAGCTCAGTTTCCACTGTGCACAGCAGAGTCTAATAACACTGTGGTGCTTGCCATTTTAAACATGGCATGAGCAACAGAGGACGCAGGCAGTATGCAGACAATATTAAGGAAACTCGTCTTTCTCAATGAGGATTTTCCCAAAAACGATACTCAGTCTAAATGAACATCGAAATCAGCTAGCCGGAGATGGCTTCAGTTGCGGAAAGGAGAGCGGCGCGGGCTGAAGCTCTGTAGCTGGCTGAGTGCAGACGTGAAAGCCTCCTCTACGTTTATAAATGAGACATTTTTAAGGACTATTTGGTGTTTCTGTACAGCCTTGTAACGTTTACATGCACTGTCATCGCATTTTGGGCATCCAGCAACAATGTTGCTGGGGAGTGCATTTTTATAGCCTCTTGGGTGAATATTCTTCTGCATCTATTGCCACCAGGTAATTCTCAAAGGATTTAAACCATAGTTTCCAGGGCTCCTTCGGCTTTCCTGGTCTTAAGAGAAACTGCTCAAGCTGACATATTTGCTGAGAAGCCATTATCACTTTTAAAAATTGAGTTTTAAACAAGATAATTGTGTCAGACGATGTAGTAAAGCAGAAAATCTTAATTTTGTCTTGTTTCTAGTAAAACTAAGGTTGTAGCCATGTAGAAACGATCAAAAACGACTTACTTTTGTTCAATTGCGAGTTCCTGCTGAGCTGTCCTCATTTTTCATCGTGGCACCATGTAAAATACCAACAAACCTGTGGCCAATCACGCTGTGCCTTTTAAATCTATGAAGAATAATTCACACGCTTGTGGCCAATGAGGGTGCGCGTATGAAAAATGTTGCTTTTTCGTTTTTTAACCAATCACAGAAGTCCGCTTCCGTGTTAGGAGGGTTTGTGTCCGAGTGAAAGAAAGACACAAACACTGATTGTTTGTTACTTCGCCAATCCGGAAAACTCCTCTATTAATATTTTGAAGGGAGAGTTCCTTAGCGAGATGAAGAGCATGAAGGTCGGGCAGCTGGTAGGAAGCACAAATCGTTGTGGTGTTGATTGTTTTCCTTAAAATAACTCGTCGCCAAATGTAAAGTAGATATCCTTAAAATGAATCAGGAAATAATTCCAAAGTAGACTGAAGAAGATAAGTCTTGAAGCTTTATTGAAGAGGCAATCAACACATCACTGGAGTGCGTCCTCCCTATCTGAAGTACGAACGGCAACTGTCCACTGACACCGTTCATACTTCAGAATGGAGGTTGGACGCACGGGAATGCATCTTCGAGAGATGCCTATTTAAATAACATCAGATAGCATGCGCGTGTAACCACACCACGCGCATGCAAGTACAAACCACGAGCTCTAAAAGCAACACAAGCTCATTACACATGTAAACACCTATGGAGTATATTACACTCATCCACACCGGTTGTTAAAATTGCTTTTGTGCGCCCAGATCCGCCGCTGCTGCGCATCTTCCACCTCACCCACAGTAGAAGCCACGGATCTGACCCAAAGCACAAGGTACTCTGCCCACCCACCCAGAAAGGCATGCACGTTTGGCTCACCTCGGCCACCCTTCTGCTCAGCTCTCGCCCGCATTCCTGTTCCGGGGGCAGGAGGCGGGAGACCCCCTGTTCGGCTCCGGCACAAGCTCATGGTGGATGTAAGAGCATGCTGGTCCGCGCAGCCGGGTGGAGGCTAAAGCCTGCGGGAGAACACAGCCCAACTCCTTCTCCTCCGCGCACCGCTCACACACTCCTCTGGAATCGGTTCACATGCCGCTGCGGGCGGAGACACAAGGTTTCAGCATCTGCAGTGCCCGTGCGCGCTCCCAGCCCTGCCCTGGCTGCCACTCTCAGCACAGCAGCCCGACGGCCATGATGGTTTGGGGGCACATACTGACAGGGCGACACCAGTAGCCATGATGGGAAAGGTATCGATCGCAGGCTTCATTATAAGGGTGGTAGTAGCCATGAGGCGTTGGGCAGATGTGAATACTTCAATAACTAAGGAGTACAGCGTCTTCCGATAATAATAAAAAATAAAAGCGTCGTGAACCGATGAGGTTTAGCTCATTCCGGCCATAAACTTTTGAGCGATAATTCTACTCTACAAGTTTTCATTTGAAAGGTGTATCGTTTAGCAGATGGGGTTTGCACAAATGCTAAGAGTCAACTTTTAAGTTTGAGAGTGGCGCAGGCAGTGGGTAGTTGGTTTAATGCTAATAATGGGCAGGTCAGGAATGGATAGGAAACTACGGACCTGGAGCCCACCGTTTTGTGTGTCTGTGGCAAATGGTGATACTGTGTGTGGGGATGGGTAAAAGGGAGAAATAGTAGCTAGAGTATATTGTCTTACTGTGTATGCAGTGCTTTCAGACATAATGCCCCAAATAATTTCAAAAGAAACAAGCACACCACTGCCTTTCTCCGAGGTGAAGCAGAAATGCCTCGGAGAAAGGCAGCAGCGTTTTCGGATTCGGGGGCGTGTTTTCGGATTCGGGGGCGTGTTTAAACACGCCCAGAGAAAGAATCGAAAAAAACACGCCCCCGAATCACAAAAAGACGGGGCTTGTTTGGAGCGACAAACCTCTTCCACCCGGGTTCAAGCCCCTCTTCTCCAAGTCATTAAATCTCGCGAGCGAGACTGCGCAAGCGCAGCCTTCGCTAGCTGAGACCTAAAAAAGCCCATCTCACCTAAAAACCCATACCCAGCCTAAAACCTAAAAAATCCATTACCACCCAAAATCCCATACCCACCCTAAACCCTTAAAATTCCTGTGCCGCCCAAAAACCCATACCCACCCTAAACCCTAAGACAAACCTCACAACCCAAAAACCCATAACCACTGTAAACCCTAAAAATTCCTTCTCACTGAAAAACCCATACCCAACCTAAACCATACAATTTCCCTTGCCCCCCAAAACCCACTCTCACTCTAAACCTTAAATGATTTTGCCACCCAAAAATCCATACCCGCCCTAAACCCTAAAAATCCCCTTGCCACCCAAAAACCAATACCCACCCTAAACCTTAGAAAGTCCCTTGCCACCCAAAAACCCATACGCACCCTAAAACCTAAAAAAAGCCCATCTCCCCTAAAAACCCATTCCGAGCCTAAAACCTAAAAAATCCCTTACCACCCCAAATCCCATACCCACCCTAAACCCAAAAAAACCTTATCATCTAAAAACCTATACTCACTCTAAACCCTAAAAAATACCTTACCACCGTAAACCCATACCTACCCTACACCTCAGAGATTCCATTGCCACCCAAAAACCCATACCCACCCTAAGTCATAACATTTCCCTTGCCCCCCAAAAACCCACACCCACCCTAAAACATAAAAATTCTCTTGCCATCCAATAACCCATCCACACTGTAAAGCATAGAAAACTCCTTCCCGCCAAAAATTCCACACCCATCCTAAATGATAAAAATACCCTTGCCACCCAATGAACCCAAACCCTAAAAAATTCCTTACCACTCAAAAACCCACACAAACACAAAACCCTAAAAGATTAATAACCACCCAAAAAACCCATACCCTCTGTAAACCCTAAAGGTTCCCTTGCCACCCAAAACCTATGCCCACCTTAAACTTTAAGAAATCCCTTACCACCCAAATACCCATACACACCCTAAACCCTAAAAAATCCATTACCACCCAAAACCCTATAGCCACCTAAAAACCCATACTCACCCAAATCACTGAGAATTCCCTTGCCACCCAAAAACCCATACCCACCCTAAACACAAAAAAATCCCTTACGACTCAAAAACCCATACCCACCCGAAACCCTATAAAATTCTCGTGCCATACAAATGCTAAACCCTAATAAAATCATTATTGCCCAAAAACCCATACCCATCTTTAATCCTAAAGGCTCCCTGGCCACCCAAAACCACACTAAAACCTATAAAGTTCTCTATCACCCAAAAACCCATACCCACCCTAAACTCTAAAAATTCACTTGCCAGCCAAAAACCCATATTCAACCTAAGACATAATTTACCACCCAAAAATCCATACCCACCCTAAACCATAAAATTGCCCTTGCCCGACAAAAACCCACACCCATCCAAAACCTTAGAAATTCCATTGCCACCCAAAACCCCATACCCACCGTAATTCCTACAAAATCACTTGCCGTCAAAAATCCCATACCCATCTTAAAAGATAAAAAATCCCTTTCCGCCCATAAAACCCATACCCACCCTAAACCCTAAAAAAAAAACTTACCACACAAAATCTTACACCCACCCTAAACCCTAAACCCTAAACCCTAAAAATTCACTTGTCACCCAAAATTCATACCCATCCTAAATCCTAAGAAAAGCTCTTAACACCCAAAAGCCTATACCCACCCTAAATCTAAAAAGTTCAGTTGTCACCCAAAAACCCATACCCACCCTAAACCCTGAAAAACACCTTGCCACCCAAAACCCCATACCCACCGTAAATCCTACAAAATCCCTTACCATCAAACATCCCATACCCATCTTAAAAGATAAAAATTCCCTTTCTGTCCATAAAACCCACAACCAACGTAAACCCTAAAAAATCTGTTACCCCTCAAAGACCTACACCCATCCTATACCCTAAAAATTCAACTGCCACCCAAAAATGAATACCCACCCTAAACCCTAAACTATCCCTAACCATTCAAAAACCCATACTCACCATAAACCCTAAAAATTTCCCTTGCCACTCTAAAACCTATACCCACCCTAAACAATTCCTTGCCACCCAAAACCCCATACAAACACTAAGCCCCAAAAGATTAATTACCACCCATAAACCAATACCTACCCTAAACCCTAAAGGTTCCCTTACCACCCAAAACCCATACCCACCCTAAAACCTAAGGCAAATCTCACAGCCCAAAAAACCATACCCACCCTAAACCATAAAATTTCCCTTGCCCCAAAACACCCACAACGACGCTAAAACTTAAAAATTCTCTTGTCACCCAATAAACCATACACACTATAAACCATACAAAATTCCTTCCCGCCAAAAAACCCACACCCATTCTAAACAATAAAAATACCCTTGCCACCCAAATAACCCATACCCATCCTAAACCCTAAAAAATCCCTTACTACTCAAAAGCCCACACAAACACTAAAACCTAAAAGATGGATTACCACCCAAAAACCCATACCTACAATAAACCCTAAAGTATCCCTTGCCACCCAAAAACTATGCCCACCGAAACCCTAAATAAAAAATCCCTTACCACCCAAATACCCATACCCCAAAACCCTAAAAATTCTCTTGCCACCCAAAAACCCATACAAATGCTAAAACCTAATACAATCATTAACACCCAAAAACCCATACCCAACCTACACCCCAAAGGTTCTATTTTCACCCAAAATCCCATACCCACCCAAAACCATAAAATTTTCCTAGCCCCACAAAAGCCCACACCCACCCAAAACCTTACAAATTCCCTTGCCACCCAAAAACCCATACTTACCGCAAATCCTACAAAATCCCTTGCCGCTAAAAATCCCACACCCATATTAAATAATAAAAATTCCCTTGCAACCCATAAAACCCATACCCACCCTACACCCTAAAAAAACCCTTACCACACAAAAAACTACACCCACCCTAAAAATTCACTTACCACCCCAAAATCATACCCATCGTAAATCCTAAAAGAGCTCTTACCACCCAAAAGCCTATACCTACCCTAAACCCTAAAACAAATCCATTTCCACCCAAATACCCCTACCCACCCTAAATCGAAAAAGTTCAATTGTCACCCAAAAACCCATACCCGCCCTAGATCCTGAAAAATATCTTGCCACCCAAAAATCCATACCCACCCTGAACCCTAAAAATTCCCTTGCCACCCAAAAACCCATACTCACCCTAAACACTGAAAATTCCCTTGCCTCCCAAAAACCCATACCCACCCTGAAACCTAAAAAAGCACTTATCACCTAAAAACCTATACTCACCCTCAACCCTAAAAAATACCTTGCCAACCAAAAACCCAAACCCACCCTAAACCCTAGAAATTCCCTTGCCACCCCAAACCGTACAAACCCTAAACCCTAAAAAAAGCCGCACCACTTAAAAAAAACCATAAACACCCTAAAACCTCAAATTCCTTACCACCCAAAAAACATACCCACCCTAAACCCTGTAAATTCCCTTGCCACCCAAAAACCCATACCCACCCTAAACCCTAAAAAGCTCCTATCACCTAAACCCTATATTCACACTAAACCCTAAAAAATACCTTACCACCAAAAACCCATACCCAACCTAAACCCTACAAATTCCCTTGCCATCTAAAAACCCATACCCACCCTAAACCCTGGAATTCACGTTGCCACCCAAAAACCCATACGCACCCTAAACCCTAAAAATGCCCTTGCCACCCAAAAAACTCATACCCACCCTAAACCCTAAAAAATCCTTTACAACTCAAAAAACCAATACCACCCTAAACCCTAAAAAATCCCTTACAACTCAAAACCTATACCCACCCTAAACCCTAAAATATCCCTTATCATTCAAATACCCATGCTATGTCTATAACCACACACTATCTCTGTGGGGACCTGGGCATGTCTATAATCAGACACTATCTCTGTGGGGACCTCGACATCTCTATAATCACACACTATCTCTGTGGGGACCTGGGCATGTCTACAATCACACACATTCTCTTTGGCGACCCTGGTAATACTATAATCACACCCCATCTCTGTGGGGACTTGGGCATGTCTGTAATTACACTCAAGCACTGTTTTGGCTTGAGCATCATCAGCTTTGCATTCTCTGTATAGGGCTTTATGAATACTGAAAAGTAGTAAAGTTAGACTTTTGGTCTAAGTTTAAATTTGTGAAACTGAAAAGTAGAAAAGTTAGATTTTTGTCTCTAAGTTTACCTTTGTGAATCGGGCCCTATTTTAATGAAGACTTAAACACAATCATCTTCATGCACTATCTCTGTGGGTACTTAAACATTGCTGTAATAACACAGTATCTTTGTGGGGGCTTGAAAAAAACGATAATAAAACACTATCTTTGTGGGGACTTGAACATCACTATAAAAACATACCATCTCTGTGGGGACTTGAGCATTCCTGTAATTAAACGCAAGCTCTGTTTCGACTTGAAGCACCAGGGGATGCCATGAGGCACAGGGTCAAGACTGATTTGCATATAGCTGGGTCTGAACTGGGTTGGCAAAGTGAGCTAAAGAATTATGATGGATTCAACCCAGATCTGTGACTGGGGTGAGGGTTTGAAATGTTTCAGCGCTCTGTCCATCATCTCCTTGTGTTTTCTTTTTTCGCCCTAACTTGGCAGGTATGCCCAGATGTGGACCCCATGCTCACTTTGCCACTGGATTCAAGCTAGCTTGGCTGATGAGGGGGTGTTACCCCGAAACCGGTCCCGGAATGCATGTTTCCGGTCCAGGGAAGACCTGGCTTGACAGTTCGGGCTGGACTGTCCCATGAGGCACAGGGTCAAGACTGATTTGCATATAGCTGGGTCTGAACTGGGTTGGCGCAGTGAGCTATAGAACAACAATGGATTCAACCCAGATCTGTGACTGGGGGTGAGTGACTGGTGACTGAAAGGTTTCAGCACTCTGTCCATCATCTCCTTGTGTTTGTGTCAACTTGAACATTATCAGCTTCACATTCTCTGTATGGGACTTTGTGAATATTAAAAAGTAGTAAAGTTAGACTTTTGGTCTGAATTTACCTTTGTGAATACTGAAAAGCAGTCAAGTTAAACTTTTTGCCTAAGTTTACCTTTGTGAATTGGGCCTTCTTTTAATGAGGACTTAAACACAATCACCTTCATACACTATCTCTGTGGGGACTTAAACATCGCTATAATAACACACTCTATTTGTGGGGACTTGAACTACACTGTAATAACACACTATCTTTGTGGGGACTTGAACATCACTATAATAACACACCATCCCTGTGGGGGCTTGTACATTGCTATGATAACACACTATCTCTGTGGGGACTTAAACATCGCTATAATAACATGCCATCTCTGTGGGGACTTGAGCATTCCTATAATTACACACAACCTCTGTGTGGACTTGTACATCATTACCTTCACACTCTTTATAATGGGATTTAAGCTTTGAATGTGCACACTATTTCTATGGAGACTTAAACACAATGATCTTCACCCACTATCTCTGTGGGGACTTGAACATCTATTTTGGTAAAAATGTAAGCAGCTAATCAAGCTCTGGGTTCCAATTGACC
Organism: Triturus cristatus; assembly: GCF_964204655.1. NCBI lineage: Eukaryota > Metazoa > Chordata > Amphibia > Caudata > Salamandridae > Triturus > Triturus cristatus. The sequence continues at coordinate 166,783,434 of NC_140585.1, forward strand.
ATATTCCTTGGTTCTATTTGTTAATTTCTTTGTGTGTTAGTTCCCTCATCTCCTGAGATTTTAAGCACTAATACATAGGTTAAATACAGCTTTAAGTGTCATTCTTTAAGCATGATATGGTATTTTCTGGCACATTAACATAATCTGTGTTAAATGTATACCTCTAGTGTATATGCAGCAATTCCTATATGAATAGATTAAAAAATTGTTTGTGTATATTGTTTATAAAATAAACATTTAGCCATGTGCCTTCGACTATTCAATCACAAATAGTGTTACAGACTAGGTCCCCACAAGGATGGTAGCACGTGTTCAAGTCCCCACAAGGATGGTGTTGTGCGCATGATTAAATAACAATATATTTGCAAATTTGAAGCAGGATCCTGTATCAGTAATTTTTTCTTAACATTTTTCTGTTATTAGTGTGTTATATAAACATTGGGAAAGGTTAGTCCCCACAAGGCAGGTATTCACACATAGTCCCCACAAGGATGGTAACACGTGTATATGTGTGTTTGTGTGTGTGGGGTGAATGTCATGTAGTTCTGTTGGTACATTAGACATGAAATGTGAGTATTAGAATATTGGGTGATTTCAGTTGGTGCTGGCTCTTGCTTCATAGTCAACTCTTCCTTTTTGCTCCTTAGATCACTTCTGTCTTATGGAATAAATCCTTGGGAGACTTACAGAGATGCACCCTTCTCCTTTGACATTCACACAATGGCCACGAGTAGGTAGCATGAGAGGAGCGCAATGCAAGGCCTGAAAGCTCTGTTGAAAATAAGATCGTAATACCAAGTCGAGTTGCTATGATATTTATTCCAGTATATGTAACGGAAGGCATCAACAGACTCCGTTCATCAAGAACCCCAGCTCAAGTCTCCACCTTCTCCCACCAACATTCCACATGACATCCCCATGTTCTAGAATACATTACAACAAGATTACAACACATCCCCCCTACTTAGAGAAAAACATAACAAACAATATACAAAGAACATTTCCCTAAATGAATTATAAGGAAAAGAAAATAAAATTAAAAGAACAAAAACATGACATTCACAACTGCCATAATAGCGTGATAGAATGAATCTATCTTCCAAAAAGAAACACTTAGAACCACAATCATTGTAACTCATAGTCACAGAATTTCCTTGGCATGTGTTTCTCTCTAGAAGGGCGCACACCAAACGGCATTGCACTTCCACCCACTGGAACCCCACTACAAGATTCCGCATCTTTAACACAAACACCCCCTCCTACATCATCTCTGCATGTATTGCCATGATACTTCACCAATCTAGACATGCTCCACATAGCACCAGAATCAACTTTTACTACATTTTTCCTGACTGTCACAATGGTAAAGGGGCCAAGGAAAGAAGACTCTCCCTTCAAACAATGCCTGGGATTCTTCACTAACACCCTGTCCCCAACATTCCACTTTTTACATTTAACTCTCATTCTCTGATCATAATCAGCTTTATACTTGTGCTGATAGTCTAGGACTTTACTACGACAGTCCTCCCTACTCACCACAGGCCCAGAAGACACAGGCAACCAAAAAGGATTAAGTTTCGATGTGGCTTTCCTGCCCCTCAATACTTCAAACGGCGAAACCTGTGTGACCGCATTAGGTGTAGTACGATGCGCCCACCACATGTCCCTCAATACCCCACTGAACGAAACCTTCAAAGACAATGCCCTTTGAGCACAGTCCTTCACCATCCTGTTCATCCTCTCAGACAATCCATTAGCCTGTGGAGCATATAAAGCTGTCTTCTGATGCACAATACCATGATTCCTGAGAAACTCCACCATCTCATGGGACACAAATTGCACCCCATTGTCTGTGACAAGAAATTCAGGAAACCCTTCCAATGAAAATACATCTTTCAAAAATTCAATAACCACCTTCGCGGTCACAGAACACACACACTTGGTAACCACCCACTCAGAAGTGTAATCTACCAGCAAAATAACAAAACGTTCATAAGATGGTAATAATTCAAAAGGGCCCACAATGTCCAAACCCAACTTTGACCAAGCCACATCCGGAACCAAAACAGGAGACAAAGGAGCTTTGTTAACAACATGCGACTTATCACTAACGGCACAGGAAACACAATCTCTCACCACCTCCTCAACCATGCGATCCATCCCCGGCCACCAGTATCGCTCCCTCACTCTAGCCTTCGTAAGACTCCGTCCCAGATGGCCTTCATGGCCCGTGTTAACAATTTTCACTCTAAATTCAACTGGAGGAATCACCCTCTCACCTCTCATGAGATTACCCCCAGTAAAAGACAAATCATCTCTAACCTGCCAATAAGCTCTCATCTCTGAATCCAAGACTTTATAATCAGGCCAACCCTGAGTCACCCAACCCTTTAAAGACTCCAAAGTTTTGTCCTTTTTGACCCCTTCAATCCAAGATTCCAAAGACAACGATGGTTCAACCACCCAACACACTACATCACTTTCACAACTTCCACTCACTACATTGACAGGCAATCTAGAAAGGCAATCCGCCGTCTTGTTGCTGGAACCCGGTATATATTGTACAACAAAATTGTATTCTTGCAACCCCTCACTCCATCGTTTTATCCTAGGAGTAATATGTTCACTATGCCTACACGAAAAGATCTGCACCAATGGACGATGGTCCGTTCTCACCAAAAACGGTATCCCCCACAAATAAAACCTGAAGTGCTGAACAGCCCAGAACACACTTAAAGCTTCCCTCTCTATGCATGAATAATTAACCTCCGCATCTCTAAGAGCTCTCGAGGCAAAAGCCACCGTCCTCTGCTCACCATTAACCACTTGGGATAAAACAGCTCCCAACCCCTTAAGACTAGCATCCGTGGTCAAGATTGTTTTATTGTTAACGTCAAAATGACCGAGAGTGGGCATCTTCCCAATCTCCCCTTTGACAATCTCAAAAGCTTCCTGACACTTCTCCGACCACGCAAAGACTGACCCCTTTTTCAACAGAACTCTGATTGGTTCTGTCACACTTGCAAACCCTTTGACAAATTTGGAGTAAAATTCAGCAAGCCCCAAAAACGATCTCACTTGCTCTTTATCTTTTGGCACAGGAGCTTCAACCACACTCCGTGCAAGTTCAAGCTTGGGCTGAATACCCTCCCCCGAAATCAAATGACCAAGATACGTGACAGTGTGAACACCAATACGACACTTCTCTTTCTTCACAGTTAACCCCTTTTCCTTAAGCCTCTCCAAAACTTCCATCAGAGTCCTATTATGTCCTTCAACATCCTTACCATAAATCAAAATATCGTCCTGAAAGAACAAAATATTTTTCACCTCATCAAGCACTTTCTTCATAATTCTTTGGAAACACGCTGCGGCAGACGCCAGCCCAAATGGCATTCTTAAAAACCGATAAGCTCCCAGTGGTGTCACAAACGAGGTGAGATGTCTCGAGTCCTTATGCAAGGGAATCTGGTGGTATGCGGAGGACAGATCCAGTACACTAAAAATGCATGCTCCCTTAAGCATACTCAACGACTCAGAAATATTAGGCAAAGGTTGCCTATCCACCCAGATCCATTCGTTCAGGCTTCTCAGGTCCACACACATCCTGACCCCAGCACCACCATCCTTCGAGGCCAAAACAATGGGCGCCAACCACACTGAAGCTTCAATTTCCTCTATAACACCTAGACTCAACAACCTATCAAGTTCAGTCTTGAGAGGTCCCATCATCATGTTGGGTACCCTCCTCACCTTATGAACACAAGGTATTGCTCTGTCTTTAAGAATGATTTGATGTTCAAACCCTCTAAGACAACCCAGCTTATCAGTGAATACCTCTGGAAACCTTTTAAAACATTCATTACTGAGCTCACTTCCGAATCCACCCCCATTCTTATCATCCACCAACATGACTTGGTCTTTGGGATCCTGAGCATTGGGATTAAGCATAATCCCCAAGTCCCTTTGATGTCTCCATCCCAACAAGTTATCGCCCCGTTCAGCTACATACACTTTCCCCACCGTAACACGTTCTTTGAATTTGATACAAGCTTCGATATAACCCAAAACAATGATTTTGGCACCCCCATAGCTGACAGGATTAATATCCGGGGGAAGAAGCGTGACGTTGTCCAGACCAACCACTTCATCCCATTGTTTGTTTCCAATCATTGTGAAAGGTGATCCCGAATCAGCAAGTACCAAGAATTCATAACAGTCCACTAAGATTTTGCATTCCGGCATGGAAAGCTTCCCAGCATCCACACCACCACTCTTTTCATCAATATTCAAAACTATAGTACGCACAACCTCAGTTTTCTTCTCCCCTACCCTGGAAGACTTGCATACACGAGCATAGTGACCCTTGACCCCACATTTCATGCAAATGGAGTCCTTCGCATAACAATGAGGATAGTTGGAAAAGTGATTAGTGCTACCACATCTATAACACTTAATCTTGGGCATCTCTCTATTACCCTTTTCACCATCCCCCTTAGTGACCTGAGAACTTGAACGATCATCACTGTCTTGTTTCGAAGAAAAATTCTTTAGAGTTCCACCAGCAGTCTTCGTATCTTTGTGCAAAGTCTTATTCTTCTCAGAAGATTTAACCTTAGATACATTTTCAAAATCTAACGAACCTTCTTCCTCCATTAATGCATGAACATCACTCGTATTCATCTTCTTCCCTTCACCCCTAACATTCATCTCTTTTACCCAAGAAGAAGTATTTTCCATGCCCTCAACTATTGAAACAGCCTCCACCAAAGTTGGATTTTTTGACAATAATTTCTCTTGTACACGTGTGCTGTTCGTGCATCTCACAAGCTGGTCCCTAACTAAAGAATCAGAAAGGTCACCAAACTCGCAAGTTCTGGCTAAGGTTTTGAGAGAAGCTACATAACTCTTGACACGTTCATTACTGCCTTGAGTCCTAGTAAAGAATTTATGTCTTTCAAGGACTACATTTATACGTGGACCAAAATACCCTTCCAGCATCCCCATGGACATTTCATACACATCACTAGCTTCACCCTCCGCTGATCCTACTGGAATGAGATCAATACTATCATAGATATTACGCCCCTCAACTCCTAAATTATGTAACAATATAGCCTGTTTTCTGACTGTTGAAAACTTTTCCCCACCTATTGCAACAATATATGAGTCAAATAAATTCCTCCACCTCTTCCAGGGTAAAATAGGATCTCCTTTTTCAGATAGAAATGCTGGTGGTTGAGACATACTGGTTGGAGTAGCCATTATCAACTGAATGTAAATTAAACAATTACGGATTATTTTACAAGTCTTATGTAAAATAATAAACTAACACAAGAAAAGTAGTCACCGCTGTCCAGAAGTCTAAAGCTGAACCAACCTAGAAAAAAAAATAATAAACTAACACAAGAAAAGTAGTCACCGCTGTCCAGAATGTTGCACTCCAAATATGAGTTGTAACCAAACTCACAGTCAAATCCACTGTTTTCCGCTAGTCACAGTACTCTATTTCCGTTGTTAAGCATTCCGATTTCCATATTTCATGCTTCGCCCTCAATGTCAGCTTCAACTTCAGCTTCCGTATCAATAAAGACAGAGAAAAAAAAATGGCTGACACGCTGACACGTAAAGCGTACAGCGTTATGCGTGATGCGTGTCTTTGCGCGATGACTGTGGACGCGTAGAAGCAAAGAAGAATGGCGTGACGAACGATCAGCTTCAGCGCTCGCGAATGAACTTGAGCACACAGTCGCGAGCCACAGAATGTTCCAGTGCTTTCAAAAATGGCAATACTTACAACGGAAAGTGTAAGTTTACCGTCATCTATTCGTAAGTCCACATTTACTTGAAGAAACGCAATATGTTGAAAGTAGCACTCTCCAAAGTCTTAGGTTCAGAATATCTGTGAATTCCTCGAAGTCAAAGTCTCTTCAGGGCCGAAACCGCCTGTCGTGGGTTGATGTAAGTCCTCAGGGGAATTGATGCCTCCACTCACTTGTCCCCAATCAAGTTTGAAAGTCGCTCGTCGCCAGTGTTGAAAATAAGATCGTAATACCAAGTCGAGTTGCTATGATATTTATTCCAGTATATGTAACGGAAGGCATCAACAGACTCCGTTCATCAAGAACCCCAGCTCAAGTCTCCACCTTCTCCCACCAACATTCCACATGACATCCCCATGTTCTAGAATACATTACAACAAGATTACAACAAGCTCCTTATTCATAGTTTTAATGTATTTACAGTGCGTGCTGAGGACAGTTTAAAAGTATGTTGGAGAAGGTCTTTGAGCCAGTTGGGACCACTTGTGATGGCATTGTGTAGAGGTCATTTGTCGGGAAGGTCTTGAATATATTGGGTCATTGCAACATCCTTGCATTTGAATGTTTATTCCTGTTGTTATTGCCTGTCGAAAATACAGGACGTCATTGCATGTTGCCACTCTATCTAAAGACACTGAAGGCCATTTTGGGAAGTCAAGCAATGCATCCCAGCTTTGCACAAAGGAGCCTTTTCTGAACTGCAGCTGACATGCACACTTACACTATTACTTTGTGGAAATAGTGACAGGCACACTCTTTTCCTCACCTGTCTCTTATAAAATGCCAGTGCGTTTGTAATATATCAATGATAGGCACAACATTGTGCATTCCAGTCAGTTACAGTTTTAATGACATGCACACCTTCAACGCTTTCTATACCGTGCAGCCTTTTGTATTATTTGTGATAGGCACATCCGTGTTCTACTCCTATGGTATGTGTTTTGCCTGTTGTCTCATCTGTGGCAAGCACACGTCTTTATATTCAATTTCCATTATTTATTCTCTACATTATTGCATCAGGAATTTGTATTTACTCATCTTAAATACTATGGATTTTGTGACTGTGATGACCAATATGCATCTTCATGCTACTTGATGATTCAATAAATGATTTACTGTGTGTTACAGTATTGTAACTGTCTGTCATCATCATTTGTTGTCATTATGTCAGGCCTAGTCACACCACCACCTTTCCTTCATGGGCCAGGTAATCCACCCATGGACTGGGAGTAGTATTAAAATGTATTTTTGGTCTGTGTTGAGGTTCTGGAGGGGAACAATGCAAGCCTCAGAGAAAATTGTCATTTTTTAAATATTGAGTGTGAAAAGGAGGACCATTTCGGACATGTCAGCAAAAGTATAGGAAAGTAAAATGTATGCGGAATGGGAGGGTAAAGGAGAGGGAGTAAAGTCCATTTGTTGAACGTTAATATGGTTGTCACTGTTTTTGACAAAGTGGTCAAGGGGAAAGGTTTTCCAGTGGGATTGTTTAGGCTGATGGTAAGGATATCTCCTCATGATTGACTCGTGCCTAGTACACCGTCTTAGGGAAGCCTCCCATGGATGAGTTGGGGAAGGAACCATGTTTTCTTCATATGATTCTAAGTCTTTCCAGGGATTGTTTAGTGACCCTGGAAGGAACACTATTCACAAAAGTGATTTGTTAGGTTATTTCTGTACTGAAATGAGATTCAAAGATAGGGGCATTAGAGGTATGATTTATGTGTCTGATAAAGTAGAAACGTTTGGAAAGTGGCCACTTGAGAAGGAAATACAATTAGATCCTAAATCTGATCCCCCAGTCAATCTGGCCTTCCTACAGTGAAATTGGTGGGTACTTGAATCTGATTTCCCAGCACAGGTGTGCGACTAGGCATGAGAAATATGTCAGGAGTCTTATTAAGAAATGCCCATGTTTTAGTGACAAGCTGAGTGAGTATAGAGGATTCAAGCGCCACATCATCATATCACAAAATGCTGCTCCTGTCAGGAGTTAGAAATGTACTGATGAATTATAGAGAATCTCAGGGGAATTTCGAAGGATCTATGTAAAAACACAATAATTGAATTAGTGGAATTATCTGTGTAGGTAAGGTGGTTAGGGCTGTGTCTCAACCTGAAAAGTTTGAGTGATGGAATATGTGAGTTCATAAGCAGTGATGACAGGGGCGCATGGTACAGCTACATCACTGAATAAGGACTAATGAATTGATTTGTAAAACACCACTTAAACATCTATTTATTTAATTAATATCTGTGAATAAAATGGATTATTGGTTAGGATTGAATGAAGCCCACCACAAGTAATAATTTCACTAGCTGAATAGGTCCAGTATATGTTTCAGGAATTTAAACCTGAGCTCAATCCTTGTGCATAGTATTTAGATGTACCAAAACCGTTAAAAAGTTAAAATACAAGCTAATAAAATTCCCACTCCAATTTAAGAAAATAATTTATTAAATAAAATGTCACTAAAATGTAAAGCACATAATAAGGGGAATCGTAGATTTTTAACATTTTAAATAAAAATAGCTCCAAAAAGTGGTAATCATCAACCGTGGAAATCTGGTTCTGCTTGTCTGGAATCTAACCGATACCAAAGGGGATGAAGGACGGAGCATTTGAGCAAATCAAACACTCACCCCAGTCAACTGATCTGGGTTTAATCCATCATCGTTCTTTCGCACACTCCACCACCACAGTTCAGACATGGCCATATGCAAATCAGTCTGACCCTGTGCCTCATGGGAACAGTCCAGCCCAAACTGCCAAGCAATGTCTTCCCTGGACCAGAAACAAGCATCCTGGGACCGGTTTCGGGCTCATAATAGGGGTGGGCGGAATTTGCGAAATCCACTTTCGCAAATTATCGCGAAAATGTTTAAAATTATCGCAAACAAGCGGAAATATCGCGAAGATGCGGAAGTTTTTTCCCGCATGTTCGCGAGATTTTCGGCATGGTTGCAGGTCGCCAACTTACCTATGTGGTTGCTCGCGGGCACGGCCATCTTGTTTTGAGTTGTCTCGCAGTGCATGATCGCGAGAAGAAAGACGTGATCGGGCGACGCATGACGTCACTGCGGACGCGAACTGTCGCGAGACAGCGCAAATGGCTAAAAACAATACAACAGCTCATGGAGAACGCGACCGGATCAAGAAAACTTGTCGGTGAACGCAGGGATTCAGGTAAGGCGATCGCGCGTGCGGGCGAGATTGTATTATTTTACAGCGCGAGCAAGAAACAAATTATCGCCAAGCTGCGGAAACCGGAAATTTTGACATTTATGCGTTGTCCGCGGAACGCGAAAATGTCAAATTATCGCAATTTCCGTGAACGGAACGAAATTTTCGCCCAGGCCTAGTTCATAACCCTCATCAGGCAAGCTATCTTGAATCCAGTGGCAAAGTGAGCAAGGGACCCACGTCTGGGCATACCCTGCCAACTTAGGGCGAACAAAGCGATACCAAAGGGGATGATGGATGGAGCGTTTGAGAAAATCAAACACTCACCCCCCAGTCAACTGATCTGGGTTTAATCCATCATCATTCTTTAGCTCACTCCACCACCCCAGTTCAGACATGGCCATATGCAAATCAGTCTAACCCTGTGCCTTATGGGAACAGTCCAGCCCGAACTGCCAAGCCATGTCTTCCCTGGACCGGAAACAAGCATCCTGGGACCGGTTTCGGGTTCATAACCCTCCTCAGCCAGGCTATCTTGAATCCAGTGGCAAAGTGAGCAAGGGACCCACGTCTGGGCATACCCTGCCAACTTAGGGCGAACAAAGCGATACCAAAGCGGATGATGGACGGAGCGTTTGAGCAAATCAAACACTCACCCCCAGTCAACTGATCTGGATTTAATCCATCATCATTCTTAAGTTCACTCCACCACCCTAGTTCAGACATGGCACAGGGTCAAGACTGATTTGCATATGGCTGGGTTCAAACTGGAATGGCATGGTGAGCAAAAAAACGATAGATGTAGGCCCAGATCTCTGTACTGGGGTGAATGTATGACATTTTTCTGCATTCTGTCCATCAATAGTTCTTTTTGCATTTGTCTGGAATCTAAGGCTGACCACAATGGGGCGTGGGTTGGGTACAGAAATGAGGTTCAAACTGGTTGGAAGATTTATCTTTAGGCTTAGGGCCTGATCTTGAGTTTGCCGGAGAGGGTAATCTATCACAAAGATGATGGTGTACCCTCTCTGCACAACTGAGGTTCTGCTTGCCTCATTTAGAAGTGAGCGGAACTTCATTATGTCGGAGGCAAAATCTACTTTGTCTCTGCCTCCGACATACACCTCTAACAACCCGATAGAGTGAAGGCAAATGGAGGTTTGGCAGTTTGACCACCTGTTGATTTAAAGTGGGCGCCCAAATGGCAGTTTTGACTCTGTCACTGTTAGATAAACTCCTGAGGCTCATTAGCTTTTTTATTTTAAAAAACAAAATCCTGCTTTGAGATTTAGTCCTTGAAAATGTAAAACAAAAATAAAGTTTGACAGAGGGTACCATCATATTGACGGTACCATCTGTCAAACTTTAGGTACATTGAGAGGAACTGCCTGCCAATGTAAGAGATACCCAGCAGCATCAAGTCCAGCACTTAAGGTCTCTTTACAGGTCTCAACAAAAGGTACAGTTCTTCTTTTGTCTTTCAAAGGCCCAGTAGTGTTCTAAAGAGAACAGTGGTGCCACATTTATGGTGCCTTTACCCGATGAAGATTTCTGCATTCAGACTTAATCACATTTTCGAAGCGCCAATTTCTCCAGCAGGGCAAGGTTGCAAACTGTAGCCAAACAGTGCTCCATGAGGCCAAATACCTTTCTCCGCGAAATTCCTCTCAAACTGATTTACTGCCATAGAAATGCTCAGAATGCGAGCAACCTGAAACCTTTGGCCGTGGTGCAACGCACCTTGATCAGATTGACTTGGCAGGTATGTTCGGGTCATCTAGAGGTCTTTGCAGCAGAAACGTTTTTCAGTACCTGTTTTTTCTGGATGTTAGGAGGGTTACACTTTGACAGAGCCAGGTGTCCCAGGACCTCATGCACAGCAGCTGGGGGGTCAAGATTCTTTTCAGCAGAAGCCAGAAACAATATCCAAGGCAGGTCCAGTTGGAACTGGTCATTAGGGCTAAAGTAAGCCAAGTGACCCTTGGAATCCACATATTTGTCCTAGGTACCAGTAGGATCAGGTCCAGCCCTTATGGTCTCCTCATAAGGCTCAACAGAAGGTACAGTCCTTATTTTTTCTTCCATGGGTTCAATTGTAGTCTAAAGAGTACAGTGGCACCACATTTACTGCTGCCACTAGCCTATCGGTGGGTATTCCCCCAGATTGTTGCCTTCTTTTGCTGAACCCGATGATGTTGGCCAGAAGACTCTGCACGCTTTACTCATGCTAACCAGTAGTAAAGTGCTTATGCTCTCTCTCTCAAACATGGTAAAATTCCCCTACACCTAATTGGCACATTTAATTTACTTGTAACTATATCATAAATGGTTCTGCAAGTACACAGGGCCTAAACATTAAATGCTACTAGTGGGCCTGCAGCACTCATTGTGCCACCTACTAAAGTAGCCTTTTAAAACCTATTTCACGCCTGTCACTGCATCCTGTAGTGCACTTTTACACTGTCATTTCTATCCGTAAAATAAACTATGACTCAGTTTTAATAGTAATTTAAAATCCAGCTAAATGGTAAAGTTGTATTTTATGTAAGGACACTCTTAGAAAGTTGTCATTTTCCTGTCTTAGTCAAATCGACCTTTTTACCAGTGTCACCTGACTGCCGATAGCTCTTCTGTGGTGAAATGTGGATCGCTCCCAGACCATGGACAAAGGGCTTGGGTATGAAGAGCTGTTTTCTTCCTTGAGCAGGATGGCTTGGGGGCTGAACCCAGTCCCTTCCTTAGCTTCAAATGACGCCTACAGTGTCACTGGCAGATGCACCTCACACCTAGGCCTGCCTCCCATTTGCCATGCTAGCCATCCTGGCCTGGCCCCAAATCAAGTGAAAGGGAAATCTGCCCCAGAACTTTTGAGGGACCACAAGGAAGGGTTTGCCCAATTCCATGACCAACCCTTTTGGGAGGTGCAGGGTTGGGGAGTGGACAGAAGTTTCCGCACCCATAAGCTTGCCCCCTCCAAAGGAGATTTAGATCAACAAATCACATTTCACAACCTTCACTTGTATTAAAGTGCCATAAAGAAATATTATTATGAATGAACACACTAAATATTGGCAATAAAGCATGTATACCTTGAACATGAGTGGTTGTCAGCGTCATTACTTCATCAAAACTGACTGTCAGAATCATAATGCTACAGACTTGTGAAGCGCTCTGATACCCAATTTGGGCCATGCTTGCACTATACAAAACACTGAATAAATAAATGAAATAAATAGCTGCCTTTGGGAATGAGAAGATGTGCTCCCCTAGCCTCCGATGTCAATTGGAGTTAGACGTCAAGGCACACAAAAGTATTGGAACATAGAAAAGCCCTTATTCTATAAGGGGCATTCCTAGGTGAAATATGTCTAAACCACAAATCCATTGATAAGAAACATCATCACGCTTCTCCACTGCACCCCCACCATACGAGCCAGTTTTGGGGCATTATTCTTCATGCCCATATCGATTGGGGGGGAACTAGACAAAGGTGCCCCCTTTTCACACTAATATTTTCTCTGGCCATAGAACCTTTGTCTATAGCTCTACGCCAACTGGCAGATTAATGATGTATACAATTGGGGGGATGAGACACACGTCGTTTTGCTATATGCAGATGATATCTTGTTTTTCTCAGGGACTTACGGATGATTCCTTCGATCATACCCAACACACTAAAATTATTTGCTGTGTCAGGACTGAGAGTGAATTGGGGGAAATCATGTTTATTTCCCTACACTCCTGGCACAAATGCCCCTCGATTGTCAGTGTACGGTGCATTGGTGACCTGGTAACTGGCTATGTTTCGATATTTAGGCATTCGTATTTACCACACGGACCAAGATCTTTTAGAAGACAACCTATCCAGAGCAATTGCAGCATTGAGACCCCAGGAAGACTTCTGGAAAACGCTTAACTTCTCTGTTGTCGGTAAGGAGGCGCTCATTAAAATGGTGGTGCAGCCCCGACTGTTATATTGTTTTTCAAACCTTCCACTATATCTACCACCCTCATGTTTTTTGTCCATTGGAAGGGATGGTGAGGGACCTTACATGGAGCAATACTCGCTTTAGGGGTGCACTTAATAAACTATACTTACCCCAGACACAGGGTGGATTAGCCTTGCCCAATTTGGACCCTTATTTTTTGGCGTCCCAAGCACAATGGGTGGCGAGGTGGCTGGGGTAGCTTCATCTTGAGGATACGGAGGAAGGCGAACCTCCGTACACAAAAGATAAGCTTCTTTTTATATTTCATCAGTGCACTAGATTAAGTGCATCTCTTCCTCTTCCGTAGAGCTCTAAATCTCACCAGGATGCGACACCCTCTGCACCCGTGATACCGATTTTGGGAATGCTGCAAGGCAGAGGTAGAATCAGAACAAAAGAAGTTGTAGTCTGGCGGGACACACATTGGGTGACTTGTGTATGGAGGGTGAGTTGAAGACATTCCTCTCTTTAACAGAAGAGGAGGGTGTCCCACCTGGGCAGTTCCTAAACCACGCGTCCTGGATAGCTACATTGAGAAGCTACTGGGGTGATGTCTTGCAGGAGCCCCCGACTCATCTTCTGATGCAGTATATTCATGTACTGGGTACCGGGCGACATCTCATAAAATGGTTTGCGGAATCTATCCAATTGTACACTTTCACTGACCTGACACCTCTGCATAACAAATGGGAGGCAGACCTGGAACGTCCATACACATCCAGAAAATAGGGTATGTTGCTGGAAAGCCCTGAGCAGATTCTTAGAAATGTAAGATTTAGGTTGATTCAATTCTATATAGTCCATAGGGCCTATCTATCCCCTGATAAAATCAACAGGTTCTTTAATAGGGTGGATGTTTGTTGCCCGTGTTGCAAACTGATAGATGCTGATCTTTTACATATGTTATGGTCTTGCCCCAGACTAATGAACTACAGGGTTGGGGTGATTCAAATACCAAACACAAGCACAGATAGAACACTGCCGAATACATGAGTGGATTGCATTACAGGAATATTTCCCAGAGATATGAAACACAAGTCCTCCTCCCATTTTTAGGTCTCGCCTACGCAGCGCGCATGCGCTGCTTAGGAAAAAGACCTTAAGTAATCGGCACAGCTTTGCCGGCAAAAACGTGCACACGTTGCATTGCTTCCAATGGCAACGCGTGCATGTCTGGCGATTCACTTACGGGAGCGAGCTTTTTTGCCATGTGTTATCAAATATCTCTCCTGGCGCTGCTTGCTCCCGCAAGAGAAACAGTTTCACTTTTGCTGGCACTTTAATTTGAGCGCAAGGCGCGCGCGCTTGTTTTATTTTCTTTTAGCGCGTGCACACAACTCCCGGGCTTGTTTTTATAGTGCCTTCTTCTACTTTGCCACAATTTTTAAGAATCCCACTGGTGTCGCAACTCATGCTCTAGGTCGACTTCCTAAACATTCACGCCTCTGTGGTAAGGACTTCCTGTGTATCGAATAGAACGGCGGAATGCAGGATTCTGTCTCACATGTTCATTATGGTTGATAGCACGCAACCCATGCTGCCAATCGTTGTGATAAAGCGCCTCCCAATCCCCAAGCTTCCGTCGCACGTGGCAAGTGAGCCTCTGAGGCCGGCCTCTGCCTTCCACTCCTCCGGTGGGCTTGTACGACATCCAACTTTTTTTGTGCGACTTCCCGCTCATCGCCAGCGCACTCACTCAAGCGCCTCTGACAAGCAGGACACCAGGCCAATCCGCGTCCATATTGCGCACCTCGTTAGTATAGCGTACAATGTTGGTGCCCTTTTCATCGGTTTACAGTGCTGTTAGTTTATTACAAAGAATCTATACCTTGCTGCCTCTTTCGCTGAGTCCCCTGCAAAAAGCTTTCCTACAAATTCAGTTCTCTTTCAGCGCACAGCGAAGATCGCTTTTATTGTGCTGGTTACTAGGATTCACGTTTAACATGCCCATAAATCCATGATTAGATCGCTTGCAACACCGACATATCTTCTTTGTCAACATGAGCGACAGCACATGTTTCTTCAAAGCCGCGAGGGTAGCGTAGCAACTATCTGGAGCAAGGATGCAAATACAGGTCACGCGTTCGTTAAAATGCAACCTTTGAAAGAGAAGTCATGGCGCCCTTCTCCAACTAATCAAAGATGGTGTGCTTATATACAAATATTGCGAAGCTCCTGGGTGGGTTTGGGGTGGGGAATGTTAAATTGTGTGCTGGCAGCATCAGTACGGGGTTTGTTGGCATTTTTGCCTGTGCCCTCTCCCGCTCTCCACAGCTAAAGGTCTATATGCTGCTACCAGGGGCTCCATGACACTCTTCTGTTGGAGCAGTAAGGGAGCTGCATTACCTCCCCTCACGAACATAACGTCCCTGTGACTGTGTGACATCTGGGGCATGTTTGTTCTTTAGAGCTTTTGGGCTCCCATAGTGAAACTGGGTGGCATTATGCAGGTCATCTTAAAGCTTTGCATCTTTTAAAGCTACTGTGATACCTTAGTGTGCAGCAAGATCTCCAGAATGAATAGTTCATATAATGTAGTAAAACAATTCACACTTCACCAACAGGTAATGCACTTGCGGCAGAGTAATTGTAATTGCCTTTATATAGCGACCAAGCGCTTTTCTTATCTCATTTATAGAAAGGAAAGAAGTAAATAATATTTAGATATCTACCTTCAAGACACCTGAATTTCTAGCGTTTGTTTTGAACGCAAATCTGGGACTACAAAAAAATTCAGGCTCACTATTGTAATGAGTCAAGTTAGTATCATATTACCAAGAACAGTTGCACAAATTAAAGGCATTGTACCTTACAACATGGAAATGGTAAATCATATGGCAAAAGTCTTGCACAGCGTTGTGACTGCAATGGGAAGTGAGGTACTACTACTGAGAGCAGTGTGCTACTGTAGTATTCCAAGTTTTCTCTTGAGTCGCATTCTCGGGCCAGGACTGCAGTCCATGCAAAATGACCACTTATTAACAGTTCTTAAAATATTTGGGTAATCTTTAATTTTCCCCCCAAATATTCCTGGACTGCAGTTGGAATAGTAAATAAGCCTCCTGAGCTATTTTGGGGATAGTTGTGCTTTTCACATATATTCTAGGCCTGGAGTATATTTGTCAATTTGACCTTGCAGTGCCCACTGGTACCTGTCCGGATGTCAGTTATGCAATAGGAAATGCACCTCTAGTCACGCTCAGGATGCTAGGCACTCCTAAATATTGTAAGATGAAGTCTAAATATGTTGTAACTAGATGCAGGGTTTTCATTGTGAAGTATATATTTTATGCTATTAAACCTTCCAAAAATGCACCATTGATAAGAGCGCATATCTTTATATTATTTATCTAATAACTGACAACAGCATGTTTTACAACCTAGGGGTCGATTCCGATCCTGGAAAAAGGCTGTACGAATCGTTGTACGGAGCGTTTTCTCCGTACGACTCGTACCCGGTAACCTTTTCTTACAACCCAGGAAGTATGATTCGTACAGAAAGCCGTTTTCCCTATGAACCGTACAAAAGACCATACGGGTAAAAAAAAAAACACGATTCTGATCCGGAACAGCTTGTACGTGACGTCCGGCAGTATTTAAGCAGCGGTTTCCAGCCCAGCAAGTACGATTCGTCCCTACGTCACTCCGTGGGCTCTTTTTTTACGGGAGCCAAACACAGCCGGAAAAGCAGAGTCCTACGTGAACCGCTACGCAAAGGAGCCCTGGTATGTGACGTACATGCCATGAACCCCATCGTACGTGTCATCACACGCACACGCCGCAGAAGGTGAGAACAACACTCAGGGGCCAGGGTGGGGGTGAGGGGCAGGAAACATACCCAAAACCCAAATCCAAACCTATAATATGGAGCCCATACATTACCACCAGGGTCTGGTCACTTGGGGGGGCGTGTCCAGCAACCCCTGCGTACCGCAACAACGGAAGTGGACGTGTACGCTGCATTTCACACGTACCCCTACGGCACCAGTACAATAGTGATACGGACCGTACACACGCAATAAATGTGTGGCTACAGTGCATTTCACACGCACCCCTCTGGCACCAGTACAATAGTGATACGGACCGTACACACGCAATGAATGCGTGGCTATGGTGCGTTTCACACGTACACCTACGGCACCAGTACAATAGTGATCCGGACCGTACACACGCAATGAATGCAGGGCTACGGTGCGTTACACACATACCACTATGGCACCAGTACAATAGTGATACGGACCGTACACACGCAATGAATGCGTGGGTACGGTGCGTTTCACACATACCCCTACGGCACCAGTAGAATAGTGATACGGACCATACACACGCAATGAATGCGTGGGTACGGTGCCTTTCACACGTACCCCTACGGCACCAGTACAATAGTGATAGGACCGTACACACGCAATAAATGCGTGGGTATGGTGTGTTTCACACGTACCCCTACGGCACCAGTACATTTGGGATACAGACCGTACACACGCAATGAATGCATGGATACGGTGCATTTCACACGTACCCCTACGGCACCAGTACAATAGTGATAGGACCGTACACACGCAATGAATGCGTGGGTACGGTGCATTTCACACGTACCCCTATGGCACCAGTACATTTGGGATATGAGGTGTACACACGCCACGAATGTGGGGTTACGGTCTGGCCCTGCATGTTACCTTCATATTGGTGTGTGTGTAGGTCCAGGCCAGCAGTGTACTGCTCCAAGGGGGTGGGTGGGTGGTTGCAGAGGATTCCCAGCAGTGGCCAGCCATATGAGGGTGGCTTCAGATCAATACCAGCAGTGTCCAGACATGTAGGGGTGGCTGTAGAGGACTCCCAGCAGTGGTCAGGAACATAGGAGTGGCCGTAGATGAATACCCGCAGTGTCCAGCCATATGGGGGTGTGTGCAGATGAATACCAGCAGTGTCCAGACATATGGGGGTGGGTGCACAGGACTCCCAGCAGTGGACAGAGACATGGGGGTGGGTGCATATGACTACAAGCAGTGGCCTGCAATATGAGGGGTGGGTGCACAGGACTCCCAGCAGTGGACAGAGACATGGGGGTGGGTGCATATGACTACCAGCAGTGGCCTGCAATATGAGGGGTGTGTGCAGATGAATACCAGCAGTGTCCAGACATATGGGGGTGGGTGCACTGGACTCCCAGCAGTGGACAGAGACATGGGGGTGGGTGCATATGACTACCAGCAGTGGCCAGCAATATGAGGGGTGTGTGCAGATGAATACCAGCAGTGTCCAGACATATGGGGGTGGGTGCACAGGACTCCCAGCAGTGGACAGAGACATGGGAGTGGGTGCATATGACTACCAGCAGTGGCCTGCAATATGAGGGGTGGGTGCACAGGACTCCCAGCAGTGGACAGGGACATGGGGGTGGGTGCAGAGGACTCTCAGCAGGTGACAGAGATATGGGGGGTGTACATCATTATCAGATGACCAAACCTGCATGGTGGTATGGACGCATCCCTAACTTAGGACTATGATGATAGTGCAATAACAACACATCACTGTCCCACTCCCAGGAGGATGGATGTCTTTCACCCACTGCATGACACACCACATGTGGGTGTGAGGACAAATAACTCATGCATACCCACCCATGGCGGATGCAGCACAATACACACCCTGATATCATGCCACAAGACTGTATAGTCATGTAACTGCCTACAAAACTAAGATAGCCAAAGGGAACACACACTGTCACGCACATCCCAGGACTGATAGGAATGTCCAGGTGCTGGTCCAGCCACCAAGATGTTGTCTCTCATGGAAGGAATAGGGTGGAATTCCCCTAGATACAATGCCCACAATTGTGAGTCAGGTGCCCAAATACCCTGCATAACAAGTTCCATTTGTGTGGTAGGCCGTGATTAAACACATGCATAGTGCTGAAAAGGGTGAATTTGTCCCTGAAAGCATTTCGACAGACTCAAAACACAAGTACAGTGACTAGAAAGGATGGCACAGACGATTCAGCAGGAGACATCGGTGAGCAGGCATGGCCATTGTTGAAGGGATCCGTCACCAACAAAGTAAATGTTGACACAGGTCAGCACAACAATTGTGCAACTGTTTGCAGGGAAGATGTCAGGTGCCACAGAGGAAGGAACACTCCTTGGGACAATGTCTCAAAACAAAATGAACACACACTACCAATGATTCTTTGCAGAGACATTGTGATGGCACACAGATACCATGGTCCACCTCACGACCATCATACAAAAACATTTATCAGAACCCTAACACATTACCAGAACACCAACTCCAGGAGCCTCATCACCAAGATCAAGTACCTGAAATGCAATAGTGTTGAAAGTAAAACTAAAGGCTTTATTCAGCACAATGTTTTTTCTCCAAAAAATAGACTATTTACACAGGCCAATGGCCAGTCCATATGTAAAGTCCAAGGGGGGACGTAGGGGACCGCATCTACCCCTAGCTTGTCTGCACAAATGAACCTACAGGTTTGTCGGACGGGGGTGGGGCATCATCTGTGGCAGTACCAGGCACCGCAGGGACAGGAGGGGGAAGGGTAGATGTGGTGGGTGCAGGGGTGGACGTCTCCGCCACAGGGGGTGGGACAGCACCGAAGGTGGAGGCAAGCTCGGCGCTGCACACCGCTGCTAGTGCGTCCAGCCGAACCCCTGCACCTGAGGATTCCCCAGGGTCAAGGGAGGGTGTGGTGGGCGAGGGATGGGGTGCTGCGCTCCTGGGGGAGGGGGTTGACATGGTGGGGGACTCAACTCCTGTGCCCGGGGACTTCCTAGCCCGCTTCTGGGGTGGTGGCACAGCAGGGGCGAGGTCCAGCTCACCCACAAAGAGCTGCTTGGCTGAGCGTTTGGCAGGGGAGCCAAGGGGAGTGGTTTTGAAGGGACAGGGTTGTGAGGACTGCGGACTGCGACTGTGGCTGCGTGTATGTCGTCTGTCCCCAGACCCTGTGTGTGTGCCTACATCCCCCTGAGTGTGCGTGCCAGAAGGTGTGTGCTTCGCCTTACTTGGGGGTGTGCTGCCTGTGTCTGGTGGGGTGCGTGCTCGTGACTGTCTGGGTATGCGTTGGACAGGTATGGGAGAGGGAAGTGTGGATGGGTCCAGGGTAGGGGGTGGGATGGAGCGCTGTAGGAGAGTAACTGCTGCCATCAGGGAAGAGTCCATGGACCGCAGAATTTTGCGTTGGTCACATATCGTTGCTGACACGCCCTCTATTAACAACACCATCTGTGTGAGCAGTTTAGTGTGGCCATGGAGGTCATTCAGCACCGATGCCTGCCCAACCTGCAACTGCCGCAGTATGTCCACAGACACTTCACTGAGGGCAGCAGGGGTGACAGGTTCAGGGGGTGCGGTGCCTGGGCCGAAGGAGACATGGTGGGCCTCTGCACGGACAGAAGGGACGGGAGCAACTGGGAGGGCGGAGATGGTAACGGAGGATGAGGTGACAGATGTGGGGATGCTGCCAGGTTGTGTAGCAGCCTCCGCCTCCTCGAGGAAGTCATCGTCAGACCCGTCAGCATCGTAGGTGGTATCACCTCCAGACAGGTCCTCGGACTGACTCCCCTCGCCCTCCGTGCCACTGTCTCCCTCGGACTCACCAGCAATGGTGGCACTGTCGCTGGGTCCCTCCTCCAGGTCCGTGCAGGTGTCTCCTGCAGTTTCAGATGATGATGCTGTGGGCAAGGAGAAGAAACAGAAATGCATCAGTCACCTGTATACATCTGACACATGAGCACAAAAACAATAGGTCACAGTGCATATCAGGTAATGCATCATGAGTAACAGCTAGATTACTCCGCACATATGGAAGCCCTGTACTGCCCAGTTGGTAGACCCACAATGCCACTTGGACACAAGAAAAAAAAGAACACACCAGGCCACAACTTGAATGAGAAAGACACTGAGAAGCTAGTGTCTGTGAACAGGTGAGCACAGCAATACAATGAAGTCATGCCACCTCTTGTTTACCCTGAAAGACCAGTAGTGGTGCACCCAAGGTAAATTAACACACCTCACTACTCAAGGTGTCACCACACTCAGAGACCTGTAAGTACTTTGGAACACAAAATGAAAAAATTTTGTTACCTTGGGACTCATAATACTTTACACAATCGACATGTATAGAATGTGGCAATTCGCCATTTCGTGAAAAAAACACTCATGTGCCTGCATGAAAGATGTCTCCCAAGGAAGTGCACACAAAACTACATTTACACTGTCATTGAAGAAGCTGGCACCTTTTTCAAAGAAGCCACTTTTAGAAATAAATGGTGTTGCAGAAAGTACATATACATGGCCCCACGGAGGTCTTGATGTCTTGAAACTCGTGAGTTTGTATCACCAACAACAAAGGAGTTTTACAAAATCAAGACCACTGTGGGAACATGTATATGGAGAATCTGCAACACCATTTAATTCTAACAGTGGCTTCTTTGAAAAGGTGCCAGCGTGTTACATGAAAGTGGAAATGTCGTTTGGTGTGCACTTCCTTGGGAGACATCTTTCATGCAGGCACATTAGTGTTCTTAACACAAATCATCAAATTACCACATTTAAAACATGAAGAACTGTTGACAAGTGCTGTGAGTGCCAAGGTACAATCATTTTTGACTAACAACTTGAATTATGTCAGTTGTCACATGGCCATCCATTACCTGATGACACAGTTGGCTACACATATGACCCACTGCCTGTCATGCAGAGTGGCACACATGTCCAAACCCAGGACAATGCATAAGCTAATGGGCCTGCAATTGTGTTCTAAAAAAGGATAGCTGTACTGTGGAGACACCCTCATGGCAAGCCAGAATGTCCACACAGATGTCAGCACACAAAGACCAAACTGCGTTGCATCTGAACCACGCACATGTGCCAAAAATGTCTGAGCAGTAATCATGTTTTTTAAAAATTACAGGCTGCAAAGCACGATTATTAAGCACTGCCCACCATCACAGGGGCACTGCACGGTGATTCTTTGTACAGCCAATTCTCACACACAGGTCAGACCTGGCAAAGAGAAATCAGGGGTGCCCATGTAGGCCTCTCCCGCACAACCCCCCCATACCTGAGTCAATGTGATTGAAACAGATCAAGAAGTGACACCTTTTAATCGGGTTTCAAAAACTGTGTAGCAACAATTGATAAATTGACACAAAATCACCTCGTGGGGCTGGCAACACATATTTGTGACAAACAACCATCAACAGATTGTTGTGAATAGCCACACAGGCACTGCCCAGTGTGAGCATGCACAAGCCAAATGGTGTATCCCTGTCCAGTGGACACATGTAGCACACATTGGAAAAATACAAACTAGGCCATGGAACAATGCCACAGAGGCAGACCTATGCTGAACCCACTGAGAATGTGCACAGTGTTGGATGCCACACATGATTAGGAGCCCAGGGTGTCTCAGGGGATTGTAATGGGCACACTGCTCTTTGTTCCTGAAATGAGATGACTGTACCATGAGCAACTGTCATGGCACTATGCATATCTCCCACTCATGCACATCATGTCTGAGGCCACAACATTGGTCATGCATGGTGCAAGGGTGTTCAGTTGAAACCTCACACTCCTATGTTGAGACTCATCATCAGTGCCAACAAATATGGACCCCCAACATAGTGAACAGGTCATGGCACAGGCAAGGTACCAACACATGTCACAGACCACCCTCCCACATGATGCGGAAAGCAATGTGCACTTTGATTTTCTGGCACCCTAGATGACCATGTGCAAATGTGATCACATACAGACCAGGGGACACATGTCAAGGAGGGAAAGGGATGAAAAAGAGCACCAGGTTACATTGGGGAACAGAAAATGCACTGCACATATAAACTCTGGGACTGTATCCAGGCTACAGAGCACTTCCAAAAGCTGGTGACACATAACACAACAAACAGCCATCTACCTACCCCCTCCTTGCTGCAGTCTCTCCTGGAACTGCCTGTCGAGGTCAGGGAAGACCACTGCCAAGACACGGGTCATGTGGGGGGTCAGGCGTCGGCGCCCGCCATGGTGGCAAGGAGGGTTGATGCCCAGCTGGACCCGGGCGATCCGCCGGGTCCAGCACCGGATATCCTGCCACCGTTTTCTGACCTCTACGCTCTCCCGCCGATCTCACTGCCCTGACGATGTCCTGCCAGATCAACATCTTCTCGTAGGCAGTTACCTGTCAGGATGACAAAGTGAGACAACATCACTACACCTGCTCCATGTCCCAGAGACACACATTTGAACATCTTTGATATGTTGAACAGGGCATAGGATGCTGACAGGAATTGCATCATTCTCAATGAGACATTGGCCTGTGTGCAAGCCCCAATGCACTACATGGCATTGAAAGTCAACAGGTGGCATAAGGGGTGCGACACACTCACTGATCATGGCACACACTGTGCAGCACATGCAACAGCAGACTGATGGACAGCACGTGCCAAGCAGTCACATGTCCCACTCCACTGACGCACCCTCAGCAGACTAGACAGACACACCCAGGCACAGATCACTCGCCTGTCAGTGACAACAGCGGATACAAGCCTCACTCTGCACATGTACCACTTGCCTGTGGGGTGTCACAGGTGTCGTGCTAGCTCTGCAAGTCAGACACATAGCACAGCTTACTTGTCACATCAGATGGGTAGAGCTGTTGCCTCCTCCATGCAGCTGTGGTACAACACTTCACATAGACACTCACCCACATGACAAGGAACATTCACACACATCAATGTGCATGAGGTCGTACACATCATTTGGACACTCTCACCACAGGTCCACTCAACTCATACACATCTGTGGGTACAGTCACCTGTCACACTGGGGGGACCACTGAATCACCTCAGGACAATAGGAAAAGAAGCCACCAAGGATTTGCCAGGCTGAATGTGTCATGCACTATGCAGTGAATGTCACAGTAAGCACAATGCAAGTGAGGAGTGCACACAGGAACTACGTCATGCTCTGCATGAGAGAAATAAGCATGTTCCCCCCCCCCCCCGGGACCCACTCTAAACAACATTGCATGTCTGTCACACCTGGACACAATGCCAGAAGTGACAGTCACACAACTGGTGCACAAAGGTAGTGTTTTACACCGCTTATGGCAACATTACAACAGTTATACGATTCAAAGCTACACCATGGGTACGATGCGTACACACGCAATAAATGCAGGTGTACGCTTCGTTTCACATAGCATGTCTGTCCCACCTGGACACAATATTGACAGTCAAACGAAAGGTGCATAGGCAAAGGTAGTGGAGTCAGCACTCACCTGCTCCCCTGGTCTCCCATACAGCTTGGGGTACTGTGGGAGGAGGCAGTCCAGCAACGCCTCATTCTCCTCTAGGGTGAATGGCTAGGCCCTCTCCACAGTACGTGACATGGTCCAGAGGAAGCAGATTCAGCAGCAGTGTGGTCAACTCAAAAGTTGTGCAGGCAAGTGCCCTCTCATGGGTTCTGGCTGCCTTATATCTGTCTTGCTGAGGGGCATTAATTTAGAGGATTACATAGTGATTGGTCAGACTCATTCGCATCGTACGTTTACTCCAATCTCTTTAAACATACACCAATGACACGCATTCGCATCGTTCAAATTTAGAGCATCATGTCAAGCCAACAACCACTTTGCAACATTGTATTTTTTGGCCAACTGACTGTTCCAGGACACCTGATGGACACATTGCAACTGAAAACTCTGTATCCATGACAACCAGCATGCATTTTGGGCCTAATACTTGTCCCCTATGTGTCCCCGATGTAATTTTGAAATCCACACACATGTACGATGTGTTTCCCACGTATCCCTACGGCACCAGTACAATAGTGATACGGACCGTACACACGCAATGAATGCGTGGGTACGGTGCCTTTCACATGTACCCCTACTGCACCAGTACAATAGTGATACGGACCGTACACACGCAATGAATGCGTGGCTACGGTGCGTTTCACACGTATCCCTATGGCACCAGTACAATAGTGATACGGACTGTACACACGCAATGAATGTGCGGGTACGGTGCCTTTCACACGTACCCCCACGGCACCAGTACAATAGTAATACGGACCGTACACACGCAATGAATGCGTGAGTACGGTGCGTTTTACACGTACCCCTACGGCACCAGTAGAATAGTGATACGGACCGTACACACACCAGGAATGGAGGTCTACGAGTCGCAAAAGGATGTCCATCAAGTACTTGTTATTGCATACTTTCATGGGCAGGCCCTAGGTGTGTCAGGCAGTGATATTGCACAGGTCATCTCATCTAGTTGCACAATTGATGTGTGATGACCTGTGTACACATGTCATGTGTGATGGGGCACTATGTGGCACACATCACCTTGCCACTTGCCACATGTGTGTCTGTAGTCCAACTGTGTCATGCACAGCAGCAGTGGGATGGCACAGTCATCACCACCCACACCTGTCTCCTGATGCCAGGGACAGGGACACTCAATCAACTGACATGTCACGATCAGTGTGCCCCTATGTGACTATGTCAGGTGTGTGTCATAAGTCCCCATAAGCTTGCTGGTAGTGTTCCGTACACTACATCTGCTGTTGGTGCATCCAACATGGGTCTGTGTGGAGATGGGCATGACACACATCTACGCACACCATAGTTACCTGATGTTTAGTAGCAGTTTAGCATGTGCTATGTTCATTGACATTGATGTTGGCAGACTCTCAATCATCATTATTCCAAACAGTGTCCTGCAGGGCACCGCCTGTCCCAAGACCAATTCCAGACTTGGCTGCCATGAGGGAACTTGCCTGCATCCGACGTTACAGATTCACTCAACAGTTGATTGAGGACTTGACTAACAACACCTCCAACCGCAACACAGGTATCCTACTGCGCTGACCCCCAAGATGAAGGTGATAGCAGCCCTAAATTTTTTTGCCACAGGTACGTTTCAATTGGACCATAGCTGATGTTGGTGGGATATCACAGACAATGTTCAGCCGTTTCCTGCGTGATATTTTGGCAGCCATGTTGGAGCACCTAGATGAGTTCATCAAATTTCCTACACCTGGGGAGTTGACAGATGTCAAAGGTGATTTATATGCCCCGGGAGGGATGCCCCATGTCATTGGGTCCATTGATGGGACACATGTGGCTTTGGTACCACCACAGGCACAGGAGCAAGCCTATTGCAGGCGAAAACATTATCACTCAATAAATGCCCTGGGGAACAACCTTTACAACGAAACTTTGACAACGCGTGCAGTTACATCGCGGATTTTACAACGAACGCGATGTAACCACACAATGCCATTACAACGCAAGTCTTTATATCGACTTGCGCTAGATGGCGTGCTAACATTACAAATAGTGTAGTTTACTATCCCAACACCTTCCCTACTGTTAAGTGGACTGGAGTTGGAATAGTAAATCACGCTTTTTTAATGTTAGCACGCCATCTAGCGCAAGTCGATGTAAAGACTTGCGTTGTAATGGCATCGCGTGGTTACATCGGTTCGTTGTAAAAACCGCGATGTAACTGCACGCGTTGTAAACACACGCGTTGTTACGTCATTCATCCAAATGCCCTTGTAGTGTGTCTTGCTAACATGCTGATTTCCCATGTCTGTGCACGTTTTCCAGGATCAGCACACAATGCCTACATCATGAGGCGTAGCAGGGTGCCACAAATGATGCTGCAGCTGCATAACGAACTAGCATGTCTTGTTGGTGGGTATACTCCATTTGTCCTGTGTGTTGCGGTATCTTTGGCTCTTACGGCATCTCCTGAGACACTTATTTACATGATGTTTCCATGTAGGGGACTCTGGATATCCCAACATGCCATGGCTACTGACACCTCTCCGCAACCCAAGAACAGCTGCAGATCACCGGTACAACAATGCACACGGGCAGACCAGATGAGTGATTGAGAGGACATTTGGCCTCCTGAAGAGCCAGTACCCGGTGCCTGGACAAGACAGGCGGGTCCCTCCCATATGCCCCGGAGAAGGTCTGCAAAATCTTGATCATGTGCTGCATGCTGCACAACAAGGCAGTTGAGAAGGCAGTGCCACTCATCCTGGATCCGGATGAGCAGGAACATCCACCCGTGGAGGATCAAGGGCTTGGTCACGAGGCAAGTGATGAGGAGGAGGTGGAGGATGATATCCGGAGTCAGCTCATACGCAACTTCTCATAATGGTGAGTCACTGGGTATGAGTGTGCAAGCTTGTAGCATTGAGTGGCATGTGTTGCAATGTGTGTGTCCAGCTGACTGAATGCAAAGTGACTTTGATGTGTGTTCTGATGTGTCACTCGAGTGATGATGTCATGCCACACAGTTTTGTTAATAGGCTCTCTTTGAAATTTGCATGTGTCCAACATTGTTCATGTTTCGTAACTGGCCATGTGTGCGGCGAGAATTTTTTTAGGATGACTTCTTGTGTGTCTGTCATTCCCAGGTTTTTGCGCCTGTTGTCTGCTCGTGTCATCTTTGTCCTCCTGCTTTTCCTCATGAGGATTGCAACGTGTGCTGAATCAGCATTCCATGCACGGACATGTGGAAATGTCAGTTTGGGTAAGGATTGCAGCAAGGCTTTTTGGTGGTGGTACGGGTTGGGAATGTGTGGGGACTGCTTCTGTGCATGTTGTGGTACCATGCATACATGTCTTCTCACCATGGAGCATATAACATGTAGCATCACTCCCATGTCATGATAGCCACCCTTCTTGACAGTCATCTGTAGTGGACTGTGGAGTCTGATGAAGGCATCAATGTGTGAAAACCTTGCCTCTGAAACATTGCGGATGCTATGGGTGGACATAGTGGGGGACATCACAACAACAGGCTCTATGGGGAATTGCAGCCTCTCCGTGTGCAGCAGGATGTGTTTGTCTCATCCCCTTAACTTGTGTGCCAGTTCATTGGGATGTACAACATCCGTGTTGTGAAGGGGGGGTCCAGCGTATGTCCCACATGTTATGTCAACTGACCTGTGAGTCTGTTCCTATGGATGCATTTCCCTTTGTGTGAGTTTGTGTTATAAAAGTGTTCACCACAATCCAAAGTGCCTCATCTCTGTCACTGCAGATCTCTTGCCAGTTTGCATGCGTCATCTATGGCATAATTGTCAAAGATTGAGCATTTGAGCGTATGTGTACTTCGGCAACATGCATAAAGTTCTTCATGGCTAATAACCTCTATTGTGCATGAAGAACCTGGTTGTGTATGTATTTGTGCAGGTTGCTCCCCACAACGGGATGTCATCACCTGCTGACGGTGTGTCTCCTGTGCGCAGCTCGGCATTTTGTTGCCTGATCCTGTGGCCGTCATTTTTGGTGATTGTTCATCCATTTTCTCGGAGTGACCCATGAGTAACCTGACACTCCTTCCTTTATATACACCTGTTGCACTGTGCCTTTCTGACCTCCTTGTCTTTGTGTGCTACTTTTTGCCTAGTTTCTCACCCCTTCCGCCTGCTGATGCCTCCCCTGCGGCACCGCCCCACTGAGTGCCCTGATTCTGCAACCCACACGCCTCCAAGATGCTCCTCCCTTCCTCCCTCTACCCATTCTTAATGCAGGCAGCAGCTTGTCTGTGCCACTGTTGCGCTAACGCCGTGCCAAAGGCAGGACCGTCAGCGCCTGCAACGTGCACAGTGCACAACCCTCTGGTCCTTGCATGACCCACGTCACACAACAGGCTCATGCTGCAGCCACCCTCTAAGCAATGTCCACCAGACAATCAACCACCTGCTATTAGGCAACCCCTAAGCACACACACGACACCTTCCATGCTGAGTGTGCAACTCCAACTGCCTACACAGCGCTGCCCCACCTACCAGACCCTGTCAGAACAACCACGTCATGTGCCTCTTACTCCACACCCACTCCGTCCACCAGCATGCCATTGGACTCTGTTACCTCCTCAACACAACAGTCCCACACAGCACCTCCATGAGAGTAACCTGGATAAAAGCATTTTCAGCACACAACTTCTTCAGTGCCATCTCAGACGGATACAAGATCACCCGCAGGGACGGCTCCAACAATCCCGGAGGATGAATTGCTATTTATTCACAAGTACACTCTCAGAGTCACAAATCCGGTTTCGCACCAACCCCCTGGCAACCCTCAGAGTAACACTCATCTGCAGCTCTCCAGGCCTACATCCACAATTCCGCTAAGCCATCAACACGTACATCTGCACACACGCCCTAACCTCCACTGGCCGTAACTTCTGGCTGCAGTAGAACCACACCACCACCCATCATTGGTCCATCAACATTTGCATCCACGTCTCCGACAATCAACACACTGCCCCACACCCCGCTACCGATCCCCCAAAGATTCTTGATGTGAGTCACCACAAACAAGCTGTGTGGGACACTCGAACTAACACCACCGCCACACCCTGCAACCTCACACACTGGATCAGCAACTGATCCAACAATCTTGTCACGTTGACGGACTTTCCTGTGCAGCCCAACAACAGTTAAGCCACCTGGGACAAGGCAGACCTACTGGACTCATACAGATCTAGCCGGACTCTTGTGCAAACCTTGAAACAGAAAGAACCATCAGTTACCTTACAGCCCTGGAAAACGCCACACACAGCTATCACCATATCATCTGCAAGGACAAGTGGAGACCCTTCAGATAGGGCCGAGGCACCAACACACACGACATCAAGGAGCTCATCAGAATTGTGAGTGAACTGACAGCAGCTCTCCATCCAAAAGACACCCCACCCTTGCAAGGCAGGGCAAATCCCTTGCAACTTTCTACCACTGCAAGCTCATGGACATACACGACAGCCTTGGCACACAGAGGCAGACAGCACTATTATCTGCGGGACAAACCCCCCTCAGGTTCTGTACTTCCGTCAGCAGCAAAGACACCACCTGGCTCATGTACACCATCCACTCTGGCTCTCCATCAGGCCCCTTCCCACACAACATCTCAACCACATCATTCCCCATCCTTGAAGCCCACGTCCAGCACGTCATGATGTCTCCTTTGAGTTTGCCACATTCCATGGGAGCTGGAGGCATGCAGAGACCCAGGCCCTTCTTAAACAACGGACGGCAGTACCGCAGGATCTCCTGGAACATCACCCTGCTTCCCTACCCAGCAAATGTCATCAAGAAGACACTCAACGAGCAACTGACAAACTTCCTCCATGCAAACAGCTCCAGGCAACCGGCACCAGACCATCTTCCACAGTAATCACACTACTGCAACCGTCATCATTGCCACCACCAACGACAACTTTGCCCTGCTCAACAATGGTGAGACCACCCCCCTTGACCTCTCAACGGCATTCTACACCATGTGCTACCACACTGTCAGCTCACACATTTCCAACACTGGTATCCAGAGGAGGGCCCAGGATTAAATCACCAAGTAGCTCACCAGCAAGGCCCAGGGAGTCGGCCTCCACCCTTCAGCATGTAGTACAACTGGGTAATCTGGCCATGCCCCAGGGCTCATCTCTCAGCGTGACGATCTTCAATGTCTCCATGACCCCCCTCTCCACCATCACATGCACACACGACCTCATCATCATCTCGTATGCCATTGACACCCAGCTGCTCCTCACCCTCACCAAAGACCCAGACATTGCCAGATCCAATGTTCAAGAAGGCATGAGGTCTGTTGACGAATGGCTGAACATCAGCCACCTGAGGCTGGACTTGGACAGGACTGAGGTCATCATCTGAGGATTGTCCCCTTATGGCTGGGTCAACTCCTTGTGTCCCACCGGCCTGGGAACCACACCAGCACCCAGTGGCCACGCACGCAAGCTGGTGTTTATCATGGACTCCTCGCTCACAATTACCATGCAACTCAACACCATCTGTACCTCATGCTGCAACACCCTCCGCATGCTGCAAATGATCCACAGATAGATCCACTCCAAGGCAAGACAGACCGTCCCACAGGTCCACGACACCAGCTGGGTCAACTACAGCACCGCCCTCCACGGAGGAACAACAGCCAAACTACAGGAGAACTTATCCACATCCAGGGTGCATCCGCACACCTCATCTTCAACATCCCCCGCCCAGCCACATCCACCGTCCATCTGAGATAGCTACAATGGCTCACTGTCTGCTGCAGGATCACCTTCAGACTCCTCACCCACACTCAGGAGGCAGTCCACAACCCCAGACCTAAAACCGGCCTTGGACGTCTGTCATCCAACACCCCGTTGGCCCAACTCTGTGCATCCAACCGTACCCTGACCACCATTCATCACATCCACAGAACAACTGCATGCAGGAGATAGTTCTCCCACCTCGCCAAACAGACCTGGGACTTCCTCCCCGGCAACCTCCACATGACCCAAGACCTCTATGCCTTCATGATACTCTTCAAAATTGGTCTGTCCGAGCAGTATTGCAAGCCCCACCTCAGCAGCTTAAGGCCATCACGGGTGAGTATTGGGCTCCATGTCTGTATTTGATGATACATTGTGGCCCATGTGTGTCCTCGACCAGACTCAGATCCCAGTGTATGGATGGCTGGAGTTAGTTCCACACTCAGGCATTCTTTGACTTATCACCACACATATGACTGCAACATCAAATTTAAATTGTTTTTTTCTTTATAGGTCTGGGGCGTGATTTTTGGAAAAATAGAAGGTGCAATACAGGGACCATAGAATCCAAAGTTACCAGGGGGAGATGGGATCCTTGGAATTTGAAAGCAGCAGAGTCCAGACCACAGTGTTTGGCATCATTGGTCAGACTGTGACCAGCAAGTCCATGTGGCAGAGAATGTCAGTCAATGAGGTGATGCTGCTGCACAGGAAGGCCAGGTGCCAGGCCAGGTGACCTGGGAGATGTGGATGGCCCGCTGCCTCTCAAGGTCTTTTCCGTGGACGACCAACCTTCCTCGGGGCACCCTCAGATGCAGGCCTTGACGATGCTTGGGTTGCTCCGTCGGACAAATCCTCCTCCTCCTCCTCCTCCTCCCTCCCTGTGGCTGGTGGTGGTCTTCACCTGGTGGCACAGGGAGGGTTGCCCATGTTGTCGGCGATCCGACGGAGTGAATGGCTTATGTCCCTTTGCACCGCCAGGAGCTCAGCCAGTCTTGCCTCCATCCGTCCTTGGTGTTCTTGTTGACTGGTGTGTTGCTCGGCCTGCTGGTTCTTCGTCTCTGTGATGGTCCCCTTTATCTCTGTGAGGGTCCCCACTACCTGGCTGATCTCCCTGGTGTCACGCCGGTATGCCTCCATGATGTTTTAAATGTGTGACATATCGGTCCCTTCAGCTTGCTGGTCAGGTTCTCGCATCCGACTGCCTCCACTCCAACCACCCTTGCCCACACTAGCCTGGCCTCCCATTGTGGGCACATCGGGTCTACGGGACCCCTGAGGGATGGCAGTGGTGGTGTTGTCTGCCTCCTCCTGGTTGCCCGGCGAACCTTGTCCCTCCTGGTCAGACTGGCTCAGTTGTTCACTGCGGGCAGGGCTCCTCAGTGTCTCCTGGGATGTGGCAGGAATGGGGGTGGTGGTTGGCACAGATGTTCCTGAACCAGGTGCTGCAGGGGCTTGGACATCAGACGGTCCAGGTCGGTCGGGGTCATCCACGGAGTTTTGAGAGGCGTTGCTGCCGGTGGGATCAGGTTCCTCCCAAGCCTGGGACTGTGATTCTTCACCCCCATTGTTGGGGGAGATTCCTCACGTTGCCCTGTGTGTGAGAGACAGACAATGTTAATGCTGTTTCATGCAACATCCATGTTTCATGCACATTCTAGTTGGCACTGTTCCTCCAGGTAGTTGTATGTGCCTAGCATTCTCCTCAATGTTCACTTGTGGAAGGGTATGTTGCGGGGGACAGGTTGATGTGTGCTCCTGAGTCTTTGACTTGTTGATTTTTGGCTTGGATGCTTCTTCGGCTATGTATTGGTCTTGTTGTGTTACATGTCCATTGTGACAGTGTATAAATCCATTGCCTGTCCCGGGGGTGTCTGCTTGTGTAAGGGGTGTATGTGACAGGGCCTGCTGGTGGGTGTAGTTTGATTTGGCACTGGGGCTCCCAGGTGATGTAGCTGTCCCCCCATGGAGCATGCTGCCATGACAGTGAGTGTGAGTTTCCATGTTTTGTGCACTGTAGACGTGTTTTGTGGTGTTGTGCGAGTCGAATAGACCCTCCTTGTGCTGTTTTATAGTGTCCGTAGTTCAGTACGACTCGTTTTGTTGTATTAGCTTCTGTTTTTTTGTGTGTCCGACTAGTCATACGCGATGTTCTCCGCGGTACGAGTCATACCCCAACTTTTTCCAAGGGGTACGAGTCGCACAGGCATACACGCCCATGCATTGTGTATGTACAGTGCGTACCCCCAACATTGAGTATGTACGGTTCGTACCCCCAACATTGCGTATGTACAGTGCGTACCCCCAACAGTACGTGTGTACGGTGCATACCCCCAACATTACGTATGTACGGTGCATACATACGCAATGTTGTTGTAAGGTGCGTACATATACATATGTCATTCCGAGTGTACGGGATGTTTTCCGTACGATTCATAAATCGGAAAGCCGGTCCGGATCGTAATTGTACGGTCGGACAGTATTTTTATGATTCGTACGGAAAAGTGTCCGGGTGCATCTCGTACAACTTTTCACAATCACATTCATACGGATCGGGCCGATCCGTATGTATTTTTCCCGTACGAATCGTACTTGGGTCGGACGGAACTTGTACGATTCGTACGGAAAAAAATACGGATACGAGTCATACGGGAAAAAAAAAATACAGGATCGGAATCGACCCCTTAGTTGTTGCGTAAATAGATATCTGAAAGTTTGAAGGACAGAAGGAGACTAGCTCACTTTTGCACCACACAGATTAAGGGTTGGTGATGTTCAGACAGCTTCTGAACAAGAAGCTTGGGTTGGGTTTCTTGCCTAATACTCGTTAGGTCCCTGTGACACACACGTTTTGGATATGCTGTGTGAATTTACCTTTTTGCTAGAGAACCTTTGCTTTACTGTCATTTTTGGACAGGCATCTTCTCTTGCTTTTTCGAGTACTCTTGGAGGGAGTGATGCAACGTGTTGATAAAGTAATTTCTGGCGTGATTCGTGTTAGCATGGCCTCAATATTGCCTTTGGTCTCCTTGGTACTAAAGTGGTATTTTTCCAACACATTACAGCATTGGTTTAGGCTTTTCATTTATTGATTCAGTCCAGCTCTGGTCTCCAGCTACGCATGCTACAGACACTAAAAAGCTTGTTGCCATCACATGTTCCTCAGTGCGACCACTAGTAAACCTGGCAAGTGGATCTTGCTAAGAAAGGTTGCACCTCCAATTGTGGTGCTTCGAAGAACAAAATGGCAACCCAACTCATACTTACCATCCTTTGTCTATACTCAAGATTCTGCTGACATGCTTGCCATGCATTGATCAGGGACTCAGTTCCCTACTACTTGGCAAGCAAACTGGGAGTTCACAATCCTTAAATGGCAAATGCTCTCTGGCTTCAGTCATCATTGTTAGGACTTCGAAATGTTACCTTGCCCATGAACAGAACTTCTCATGCCAGCTGAGACATTGCGATTGTGGATGTTATTCCCCAAACACAGTCTTCCTGATGTTCCTGTTTCTTCTCCAGTTGCTTCTGTTTTGGCTTTGCCTTCCCTAACATGATTCTTAAAACAGTGTTTTGTATAATTTATTCACTCATTTATTTGACAAGATGGAGATGTCAAAGAGAAAAAGTGAAAATCACAATGCTTCACCCATAACTACCACCACCCAGGCGGTAAGTCTATAGCCACACCAATCCTATCAGAACAAGCATTGGCATAGCCAATAGGTCTCGCCTTTGGGACCTAATAAATATTTAGTTATGCAGCACAATATCCTTACTGCAACAACATTAACTGTTGCATGCTAAACACTTATAAGTTCCCAAAGGTGAGACCTATTGGCTATGCCAATGCTTGTTTAGATTTGGGACTAGGTGGCCAAATGGCTAGTCACACGGCGTTGAAAAACAACTGACCACCCCTTCGCTTACAGTCTGGATTCATTCAATGCTAAATTGGGCCAAAGCTAAGGCGGCCACATTGTTGGGAGAGGACTTCGTAAGTATCCCATTTAAGTAGCCTGGGAAGTGATGCTGGTGGCGCTGCCCCCGATGACCTTTCAACTATTCCTGACACCAACTAATCCAGCCCACACTCGAGATGTAGAATGCACAGTTAACAATGTATTCTAAATGGCGTATGAAGCATAACATCCACGGTTCAGTATGCTGAAATGTGACACTGAGGTTGATATCATTGGAGTTGTGTGAATGGCACTATGGTGATAGATATGGCTTGCCCTCCCCCACCCCCATCCCCCCTCGTCCCTTCCTGTTGTCTCCCATGTTTAGATGTTTGTAGTTTTTTATTATGGACCTGGTAGTTTGAAATAGCCACATCTCCACATCAGAGCCGTGAGGAGACATTGAAAATATGCAGCTAGAACATCTCGGACGTGATCTATGCATTTGCATTGTGCTTGGATATTGACTCAGTAGCAGGCCTCAAATGTTGTTATTATAATTAACACATTTTAAATTATACTGGCATGTTGGAAGGGTATGGTTGAGTTAAGCTATTATCCATCTGTGCAATGATATAATCCAATGTATAATTTTGTAATTTGTTTTGTCAACTGGTACTGACTGCTATTATATATGTCTGTATCATATTTTGCATATATGAAACAAAAAAACAAAAAAATTACACTGCTCAACTGCAATCCACTGTGGCAATCTGACATAATGTCAAATACTTCCACATGTTAGCCTGTGGGAAGAGCAAGTTGTGAGAAGTTAGCCTGGTATATGCTGTCCACTAATTATAGTGGGCACCCTGTACAGTCCAAACAACCCCTTATTGGCTATAGGTTAAAGACAACCTTTATTGAAAGCTATCCTAGTAGTAGCTATGGAGAG
The DNA here is from genome assembly GCF_964204655.1 of Triturus cristatus. Classification (NCBI taxonomy): domain Eukaryota; kingdom Metazoa; phylum Chordata; class Amphibia; order Caudata; family Salamandridae; genus Triturus; species Triturus cristatus. The sequence continues at coordinate 166,819,387 of NC_140585.1, forward strand.
CAGCCTTCAGCCTAAGTCTTGAAGGAATGTAAAGCAGCTTGATTTACCAGTCTATAATTTCTTGAGGGCCTAAATGAAAGATATCCACACCAGGTATATATATAAAATATATGTATTTATTACTAAACACACCCTCCTAGCCTCATTATGAGACTAGAGGTCAAAATACATAAGTTACACTTCAAATATTACAGTATAGTAGCACAAATACACGTCAGGCCCTAGGGGCGAGCCAAACCATATACTAAAATAGTGGTATAAGAACAACGACTTAACTAGACACAAGGCCTAGATCATGTAGAATTGCTGGGACCCCAAAGAACCTCCCAAGGAAGTGACACAGGGGACCCACGGGGGCCGTGTGCAGTGTGTGAACACAGCCGCGAGCTCCCGTTAGCTTCAATGGGGAAAGTCGCGGTTAGATTTTTAAAGATTAGGGACACTTAGATTTGAGTCAGGACCAAACCCTTTTGGACTTAGGAAGTTCTAGGGCCAACACCCACAGGAAACCCAGAATACTCATGTTACCTCACCCAGGGAAGCCGGGTGCATAGGTGTCTTTTGGTGTCGGGTAGCGTCGTCAATTTCAATGGGAGCTGGCGAAGATTGCTGCTGCTGGGAAGTTGCGAAGTGTCCAAAGAGATCCAAGCCTGGATCGAAGATGAGAAGAACCTGAAAGCAGAGGGGAAAGAGTCTGGGTCACTAGCCAGTGACCAGGAAGGCGATAGGCAGATACCACAGATGTCGGGTGTTTTCAGGTAAAGAAGGTGAAGCTTGACTCTTCAGCCACGAGGACCAGGAGGTGTCGAGGACAACCAGGAGCTGGATTCGAGCTCTCCCATAATGGATGTCAAGTGCTGCAACATCGGTGTCCGGATTGGACACAACAAGCCTTGGCAACAGCAACCCATGCAGAAATGAGAAAGATGCTTCGGTGCCGACCAGCAAGGTCTGGGGAACTCACCACTTGGTAGGTAGTCGGGGCTCGTCTGGAGCAACCAGGAAAACCCAAGGAAATTCAAAGTTACCCCCTGAGGGACCCACCAGTCGACTTGCCAGGGATTGTGAAGGGACCTTGAGACAAAACACAAAATGGCAGCACACGGGTCACTTGGGGTGACTAGGCCAACAACCTCTGGTGGATTCTGTGCTCGAGGTGGGGGCTGCAAGTCAGCCCAAGCACGACTTCAGGAGACATCGAGAAGTCAATGCACTTGCAAAAGTGCACGTGACCAGGAGTTCTGGTTTCACGCTACCCACGAGGGCTGCGGGTCTCAGCTTTGCTGGGGACTCGGGTTGGCCTGTGAGATGTTTGGAAATCCTCTTCCTGGGCTGCAAATACTTTTGAGTCCGGTGGGAGTTTTGGAAATGCAGACTGGCAAATTGCTTTGTTGGTGCCTGCCAAGCAGGGGAGTCACTCCTTGACCCTAAGGGAGATTTCTTCAGTCCTCTAGTCTTGAGTATAGTGTCGAAGTTCCAGGATTCAGCTTCAGAGTTTCCTCCAGGGATATCTAAATTTCTGGTTACAGAGGTTCCTTACTTATACCTAAGGAAGCGGTTGGACTAGCTCTGGGGACCCACCTATGGGAGGGTGTGGAAAGAGGGGTGGCTACACCCATTTCCTTTGTCCAGTTTCGTGCCAGAGCAGGGGCTGGAAGCCCTGAACCGGTTTGAGCTGGACTATGCACAGGGACACCAAATGTGCCTCCAGTGCAGGACTTCAAAGCACTCAGAGAGTGCTCCCACCCAGCCCCAATACACATAAGCCAGTCTGGCAGGTGGTTACACCTCCTTGTGACAGGAAACCTATTGTCCAGGCCTCCCCTGCCGGAGTTTTGGTCAGCAGCAGGAGGCCAGACCCGTGTCTGTGGCTGCAGCATCCATTTTGTGATGCCAGGGCTCTATTAAGTTTCTACCGTGTATACCAGTGCTGCCATGTCTCTCCCTCTAGAAGGGTGAGATCATACTCACACACCAGTTACTGGTGTTGGGGTATGATTCCAAGGTGTTTGATACCAAACATGACATGTTTCCATGCAGCCAGTCCAAAGTTAGCATTTACCGTTGGGTTATAATGCACTTAAGAGTATATGGTCAGGCTGCACTACAAACAGCATCAGAGAAGGGACTCTGAACACTGCAGAGGGGCTCTGCTCATGCAGGGGCACCCTCTCACATAAGAACCAAGCACTCTTCCTTCAGGATTGACAAGGCCTGCCATAGGAGTGACTTATAGTTTTATATGTGTGTATATGTATAGTGATACAGGTAACCTATATCACAGTAAGGGGTGCATGCACCACCTTACCCAGGCTGCAGTAGCAGACCTGTGGTGTCATCTTGGGTGGCTGGGATGGCATAATACATGCTTCAGCCCCTGGTAGGCCTCTGGGGTACCTATGCCCTGGGTACATAGTACACCATATACTAGGGACTTATAAGGGCACTCCAGATCCAATCTGCAATGTACCTAAAGTACATGCAATCAATTTAGAGAGGAAGCAGCTAGGCTGGGGCCCTGAATAGCAGGGTCCAAGCCAGACTAAAGTCGAAAAACAGTGAAACACCAGCAAAAAGTGGGGGTAAACATGTGAAGCAGATCCTACTCTCCTACACAAGTCTCATAGGTAGAGAAAACACACTTGGAATTCCACACTACCTGATCGCATGTGCGCTAATGCACACACAGGTCTGTGATAGCAGGCTGGGCACATAGACCGTGGCAATACCGATGACAGTGCACTCACAGAAGCCTGCAATTGCAGACTGGATACAGGTTTAACCAATGTGGGTGCAAGTGCACATTCACAGGCTTGCAGGGGCAGGTGGGAAACACAGCTCTGGGCCCCATAGGTGCAGGTGCGCTCACATAAGCCTGCAATGGCAAACTGGACGCAACTTTAGAACACCGTACAAGATAACAAGATGCGCACACTTTCACACTGCATTTACAGTGCGCAAGGACTTAAAGCTCTGAGGCCACACAGGGAAATCAGCAAAATCCAGCAGAAAAGGCAAAAAAGTTAAGGGAAATGCTATTTGCTGAGTATCAGTTCTGACAGTTATCCATTCAGAGTCCCACCCAGTTTAGGGTGGAGACTCTGTGATTCTTTTGGAGGGGAGGCTGTGCTGCTCCTGCAACTTCCCCCACACTATAAGAAACATTTGATGGTGACCCCATTCTCCTAGGGCCACCACACACAAATATGAGTGGTTTTACTTTTAGTTAAAAGATGAGGCGCTCTCCCGCTGTGCTGGGGAGAGCCCTGTCAGTTTTTCTCTTTGTGTTTTTCCTCATTTTAAAACAGACTTGTGCCGCACTACATATTCTCGGGTTGCCTGGTCCCACCCAGGCAACCCACTTGCAACCTCTCTTGTCGAAGGGCAGCTTGGGGAACCCACCCCAGGCTGCGCTCACCTGCTCCCTGTCCTTCCACAAGAGCCTGCAGCTTCCTTCTGGTCAGCCTGCTCCTGCAGTGTGGCTGGCCTTCCTGCTCCCTCCAGTCATGGGCACAGGGAAGGGGCTCCATGTCGGTGGAGTGCTGCAGCACTCCTCCCCTCCTTTGATGTTCCTTAGGACCCAGGGATAAGGTCCTGGGCCCCCTTCATGGACTCGTGGGGAAGGCTGCCCCAGCAAAACCTCAAAGGACCTGGGTTCCTCCCTTTACTTAGTGGACTTGGCCAGCCCTCTTTCTGGCACAGAATGACAGCTGGCTGATTGATGCAGAGTAGTCCACCTCACCCTTTCCTCCTCAGGAGCTGACCAGATTGAGGTTAATTGCTCCCTTTGGGTTGTATGACATTTTCCCCCATGCGTTTACAATGCATGCCTTTACAACGCGTTCAGTACACGACCGCGCTATTACCACGTGTTCCATTATAATGCAAGCCATTACAACGACTTGCTTTAAGGAAGCGCTGGAGTTTGGAATAGCTTATTTTACCATTCCAACTCCAGTCTGTGAAACAGTAGGGCAGGTGTTAGATTTAAAATCCAGCACCTAAAGTAAGTCAATCTAATGACTTGTGTTGTAATGGAACGCGTGGTAACAAAGCGGTAGTTGTGCTGACCACATTGTAAAGGCACTGCGTTGTTCTGAACGCGTTGTAAACGCTGTTTCCCTCCGTTGGTGGAGGGAGGCCTTTGTTCCTGCCACTGGAGAGAAAAGTAATTCATCAAACACTGCAGCAGTGTGACAAAAGTCGTGGGCTCTGATCCTGAGCTGAGCCAGTGGAAGATGACATTCCTGGATGACCCATAAGCGGTACAGATATGATTTTCGACTTTACAGAATTGTTATTTTCAGACAGGTTACACTATACATTGGATGACCCTTGTATCTTTGGACCTAGGGGAAGTGGACCTGCACTCTAAAGCTGCTTTCCCCATAGTTTATAATGGAGTGTCACTGCAGAGCTGACAGTGAAGCACAATGACTTTCTCTATCTTTACACTCCAACATCATAAGGCCTATCCCAGGTCAATACCCAACCCTGCAAACTCCCCTCTGCACCAGGCTACCTGTGCGTAGTTCCTAGGCTGCACGCAACCGGAGTCTCCCATGTGCAACCAGCCAAGAACCTCTTATCATTACTACGTAGCAGCGGCTTTATCTTAAAAGACAGACCCTGGCGATAAGCAGTCCATTTTAGCATGAGTTTGCAGTGGTTGAGTCACAGATTACCATTAAATTGGATTTAAAACAACTATTAAGTAAGACCTTGAATTATATTTCTAGCTTTAAGAAATATGGGACAGCTTTTGCAGCTATTTCTGTGTAAGGACATAGTTAACACAAAACATGTGCGTGCTCTGCTTTTAAATACCATGCAACCTGCCTTACATGGAGTAAGGCCTGCTTAGGGGTAACTTCTTAATATTTAAAAGGAAAGTTTAGGCCTATCTAAGGGGGTTATTTTTGATCAGGTTAAATTTGCATATTAAAAATGCACTGCCAGTGGACAATGGTAGGCCTGTGATCATGTTTGCACTATCACAGTAGTCAGTGGCTCAATGGGTGCTGAGGTCCACTAGTGACATTTAGGTTACGGGCCTGGATACTCTTTATACCATGCTAGGACCTATAAGCAAGTTTAACATTCTAGTGAGGAGTATAATCAATGTCATCATGTTGTAGGGGAAAGGGCACATGCATGGGGCCTCTTTAAAAGAGTGGCAATGCACAGAGGCAAATAACCAGCAAGATCAGTCCACAAAACATGGGAGTGATCATGCAAAAATAGCTTTTTTACCACTATATATATGAGCATAGCAGATAGATAGATAGATAGATAGATAGATAGATAGATAGATAGATAGATAGATAGATAGATAGATAGATAGATAGATAGATAGATAGATAGATAGATAGATAGATAGATAGATAGATAGATAGATAGATAGATAGATAGATAGATAGAGAGATAGATAGATAAAAAGATAGAGAGACAGACAGACAGACAGACAGACATGCAGGCAGACAGACAGACAGACAGACATGTAACAAGATTTCACGTTACAACAGAAGAATTATTTATTAACTATGATCTCATATTAATAAATAAGAAGTTGAACTTCATTAATATGAAATTATAGGAAATACCTTCAGTGAGATCAAGGCAACTTTCTTCTTTTGCCAGATGCCGTGTGAGGCTGTTTCATTACCCAATGCCCAAAGGGCACAGTTCTGCAATCTCACAGTGGGAGGCCCTAGGAGACACGACATTGACAGGGCCAAAGTAATTCGTTAAATATCACGCTGATGTGCTATAAAGGGAAGCATTCTGCAATGTTTTTGAGCAGATGCCAGGAGTGGGCTCTGGTTAAGAGAGGATGGTGCACAGAAGCACCTGGAGATCATCATTTGAATAAGTTGGGAGCTCTGGTACCTGTACATGTTCTATGTAGTGTGTGTATAATAGGATTAAGGCTTTACAGTATCTTATAGTCAGTACTATCAGATATCCAGAGGACATAATATATTCTATCTCTGCATGTGTCAATTACTGTAGAAATAGGCCATTTTATGCCCAGGTGTCTCCATCATTGTAGCCAGAAAGTTATGTTACTAATAGTGAGTGGGGAGATATCCTGGCCGTGGGTAGAAAAGATATCCTGGATGGGGGGAGAGATATCCTGGCCAAGGTTCAATGAGATATCCTGTCTGGGGGTCTAGAAGATAACATGGCTGGATCTCCAGAAGATATCCCAAGTAATGGCTCAGGAGGTATTCTGGCCAGGGTTTGAGGAGACATCCTCTTCAAGGGTTAAGGGGAGAACTGGACGGGAGGTTAGAAGCTTGCCTGGCTGGCATCAGCTGGAGATCAAGGAGCCATCCTGTCTTGAAGGTCAAGGACATATCCTATCTGGTAGTGGAGGACCTATCATGCTTGGTGGAGGAGCAGTTATCTTGGCTGGGGTCAAAGAGCTTCCCTGACTGTGTTTCTCATCTCTGCAGAGACAAGGAGAAGACACTGCTTGAAACTACTTACAACAAGGGACAGACGGTGAGTCAGAAGAAACTCAGACAATAGTATTTTTCTTTTCAGTCCTTGATTAGCTGTGCTTGGAGGACATAGGCCTGCTCTCCGTGTATTCATCAATGTGGAACCTGACAGGCAGCCACACTGCAAGCCTTTCTTACAGAGGCAACAGGAAGAGAATAGGCAGCAACACTTATCCTGTTTGTTCATTTATTGGGAAATGGAGTACTTTGCAATTCACTACTTCAAAAATTCCAAACTATTGCAAAATTGCCCACTCAATGTTTTTTTTATGTTTGTTTCTGTTAAATATTTTTCCCTTTAAGGAGTTTAAAGCACAAATGAAGTTGTGTCATATTTTATAAATCATAAAATAGATTGGGTTTTTGCATAACAGAGTGACAAGCCAGGACAGCACGTCATAACAAGTCCGAGCTTTTAGAAACAGCTCCAGAAGTAGGAATTAGCGTAAATGTGTAAACTCGAAAAGAAAGAGGACTGTCCTCTAGGGCCACGCCACCAAGCCGTTTTCTGTGCTACGATGGTAACAAAAAGTGTCTGTGCGTCTTTTTTCGACGTCTTGGATGCGTATAATACCTCTAAACACAGGGGCGTAGCTAGAGCTTGTGGCGCCCGGGGCTATCCCTCAGATTGCCGCCCCTGGGGGGGGGAGGGGGGAATAAGGCGAGGAGGGTGCTGGGGAAAGGACCGAGAGACACGTAGTATCGCCGCTAATAGTTACCTTGATCATGCAAGTTACATGCACATACATGACACGATCCAAGGCTACACAGTTGAATACACTGGTGACTGGCAGTACAAAGGAGAACACACAGACTGCCACCCTGCAGGATTTCAGGAAGGGCCTAAAACCATGGTTATTCGATTAAAGTCATCATCAGCAGCACCGCCCCCACCCTCCAGCACCTAGATACCCTTACAGGTGATAAGTGGCGCTATGCAAATCCTGTTTGTTTGATTGATTGAGACCCGATTTCCACACATCGTTTTTGCGCTATATTAGTTTTATCTGTAAAACTGTATGTCTTTGCAAGTTAAGTGACCCCTTCAGTGGAGATTGTGCTGACTGTACCTTGGGGCACATGGCCTCTGTTTATAACTTCCCTAAGCTCACTCCTTGTACTTGCCAGCCCTTATCACTGACCTACTCCTGCCCAGCAGCTTCAGCTGACACCACGTGCCGGTGGATTTGAGGGTGGACTCTCATCCAACCCTCTAGCTTACTATTTTTCTCCTTTTTGTGCATACTGTGGAAAGTTTAACATGTTGCTTTGTACAAATTGTTACCGATTTGATTATTCAAAACTCCAACCGAATAAATTTCTGTGACTTGGTATTTCCTGTATCAGGTCATTTAAATCTGCCATCATGCCCTGGGAAGCTGCAGCAAAAGAACGACTGTGCTGCGAATTACATTGCGAAAAACTCCACTCTTTGCTAATAGTGGGAAACTGCAAACAATGTTAAAGAATCTGTGGGGAAGGAGGTAGTACATGCTTTGCAATACAAGGAAGAAAATGCCCTGATGTGTGACTCAAACTAGACACGGGACACCATGAGATGTCTAACAGCATAGGGTTTCCACGGTGCCAACCTGCACTCTAAACACTTCCTGGCAGGTCTCCCCTCTTCTAATGTTTTCCTTTCCCCTTCTATCCTTGTCATCTTTTTGCGAACTGTAAGCTCTTTCTTGCGCTACACCACCCCCATTCCAGTTTTTCCTGGCTCTTTTTATCTCCTTCATTCTCTTCTGTGCCGCTTTCACTGTACTGTAATACCTTTGGACCTGGGCGAAATTTAAATTATGCTGGCAAAATCTATATCATTTTGGAAATTTCGCCTTAACCTTGCTATGTAAAATTTCCAAACTTGGACCATGTCGTGTAATCGTCATAAAATTATAGCAGAGGGGTACAGGAACAATGCGAACAACCACAACATGAGCAGCTATAGTTTGCAGTAATCAGTTTTTTTTGCACTTTTTTAAAATGCAAAATACGTTGTTGCATCAAAAATTGAGGCTAGGATGCAAATATTGCACTAAATGATGGCTTTGCATTTCACGAAATGATACATAATTTTCTGGAATGTTCCTGATATTTTGCGATTTACACGAGCAAATTAGATAAATTTTGCACACCCCTAAAATAGTTTCCTTTCACCTCCTTTTCTTTATGTTTCCTTGTTCTTAGTTCGTCTCTTCCCTTTGCTACTCCGAGCTCTAATCTCCTGTCCATGCATGCAGGGAAGGATGGGACAGACCTACCGTTTCTGAACTCCCAGAATTTACTACTGTTTCGTTTATCTTTTTCTCATTCGTTCCTCCCCTCCTCCAACGCTGTTTACTGCCTCTCCCTCTCCTTGGTTTCCTTTCCCCTCTCTCTTTCGTTTCTCCTGGTACACTGTGCCTCTAGTTTCCTTTCTCAGTCTCTCCTGCATCGCGCTGCGCCCCCTCCCTGTCTACCTGCCCCCAATCTGCGGAAAATCCCCGATCCCTGCATCTCTGATTGGACACACAGAGTGAGTACAGAGGGTACGTAGTGCATTCACATTCAGAACACACAGGCCCTATCTGTACTTTATTAACTGTATCTTCCTGTACATATAAAATCCCAATAAATATTTTCTGACATTAAAGAGAACACACAGGCTCTTCTTAAGAATATAACGTAAGCAGTAGAAGGTGTTTACTTCTGCAGAAGGGACAACAGTGGTCCTCAAATTTGATAAGGGCATCTTATTTCTTTGTCGCTCTAGAAACATATATCATAATAGTGTCCAACATATAGGAAGGCTTCTAGGAGTGATAAAGTGACACTTTTTATGCAATTACAGTTAAAGCTCCCTGTTTTCCATTTTTACTGATTTTTACAGGTAAATACAGACAGAAAACTTTTATTTTCTTGTCTGTATTTATTTCTAAATGTGGACAAAAACGGAAATTTTGTTGCTTTTTGAGTAATTCTAAATACTGTCTCCCATGACTGCCAGGCCAATAGCTGTGTGGATTGATAGGTAAGGGAGCTAAAAAAGAAAGGAATTCTAGTAAAGAAGCTTTAACAGCAGTAGATAAGTGCAAGGTTGACACTGACATTTGCATAGTTTCATTAAAGTGCATTGATTTATCTTCTGTGGGTGTTTACAGCATTGAAACCTGGAAGGCATTCAAGCATTAGTGCATATATACTGGTTAAATAAATATGGAAATATACTAATTTCAGCTTCATTTTTCAATAAAACCCACAATAAATATGGATAAATACAGATAAAATTTGCAAAAAATAAATATGGATAAATACAGGCGGAAATGTCCAAAAAATAAATACCATAAATCCGGGAGCCCTAATTACAGTACACTACAAACTCCCATTCTCATTGCTTCGGTCCTCTCACACTCTTCGTGAGCTACCCCCTCCTGCACATAATAGCACAGCCAATGCCCCCCCACCGCTCTCTCACCATTACATCTGCACTTCCGTGCCCTTCCCCGAAAGTCTAGCAGTAATAGGTCCATAGAAGATTCTGTTGCTACCTGAGTCAATGCAAACTCATACCTGCCAACTCACACGGTGCCACCGCGTATGACACGATTTCCTACACGCGCGCTGACATCATGCAAGGCTGGCACAGTCTCACTTACTTGGAGGCAGCCCCCATCACTAACTGTACCCAGGACTGTACCCAGATGAAAGACTCACGAGCTGAACATGCGGGACCCTGCACCACAACAGCTGAAACAAACGCGACTATTATTAAAAGAAAAAAATGTGTCCTACCTTACAACGCGAACCAACTGAAAACTTTGGGAAAGGGAGGCCCCTGCACTTCGAGGAAATACAAGCCGAAAGTGTGTGGCAACTCTATGCTACATCACCCTGCTGCCGTGGCTGCCCTGAAGGTGTCGAGGTCAGGGAGGGAGGGAGGACAATCCAGCTCCTGGGGGGAAGGTCCATTAGCAGGAAATTGACAAAAAAAACACATAACGGTGCCTGCCTCACGCTGAGTACGATGAGTGCAACATTGTCGGAGTCTGTTCACGTGACCTGATAGACTGGCGCCAGCGTTCGGGTCCCACTCTAGCAGAGGGCGCCAATTTGATACTAAATGCCCAGCTGTGATCCTCGGCGTATAGTGTCCGAGGCGGCCGCCAAAAGATGTCAGTGGCATAATAGGGAGTGGGTGTTCAGAAGAGCAAAGTGGGAGTTTTAAAAAAATTAATCGGGAGAATGGGGCCTTGAATCAGGTTACTGTCACGTGTGGGCTTTGGAAGTGTGCTGCTGCAGGATCGGGCATTTGAAACGAAAATGCACGTTTTTCTCTTACCTTTCAAAAGCATGGAGCGTAATGGCAGGCAGAGAGAGGGTGATACAAGTGTTGTGTGCACTCACTGGTTTGACAGGTTGCTGGCTAAATCTGGAACCCACGAAGGAGACGCCGATCCCGGCCGGCCGCGGCAGATTCCTTCGTTGACAGGATGTCCCGTCAGCCATGTGAGGAAAGCAGTAAAATGACACTTCCTAAGCCAGGTGGGTCCCAACCACGATCCCAGCGCCCTCCGGACGCACAGGCCAGGACCGCGGCCTCTCTGCGGTCACTACAGGGCTCAGGAGCGCAGTGCCCTAAGAAGGGCGCCCTACAGAGGCGAGGTGAAATAGGCCACCGTCGACTGGGTGGGTTCTTAAAAATAACACCAATAATTGGAGATAAAGTGGGCCCTTAAAACGCTGGGCCTGGTACCACTGTACCTACTGCACTATTGAGAGCTGGGTACCCGAGGGTTGAGAGCTTATCAGGGGCTTTCAACGCCACCACCCCTTACAGGCCCCAGACCCTTTAAATAAGAGCCTTAAACTACGGGAGCTGACGTGGGCCCCTGTAGCATGGAGGAGCCCCACTCGTGACGTGTCCGCCTATAGCATGGCAGAGCCCCTCTCGTGACGTGGGCCCCTATAGCATGGTAAAATGTGACGTGGGCCCCTGTAGCATGGCAAAGCCCCACTAGTGACGTGGGTCACTATAGCATGGCAAAGCCCCCGCTCGTGACGCGAGCCCCCATAGCAAAGCTCCACTCTTGACGCGGGCTCCTATAGCAAAGCCCCAATCGTGGCGTGGGCCACTATAGCATGGCAAATCTCAAGTCGTGCCCTAGGCTCATATATCATGGCAAAGTCCCCACTCATGTCGCTGGCCCCTATAGCAAAGCCCCACTCGTGACGTGGGCCCCTATTGCAAAACCCCACTCGTGACGCAATGCCCCTACAGCAAAGCCCCACTCGCGGCGTGGGCCCCTATACACTCGTGACGGGGGCCCCAATAGCATGGCAAATCCCTACCCGTGACGTGGGGCCCCAAAGCATGGCAAAGCCCCACTCGTGACGCGGGTCCCAATAGCAAAGCAAAGCCCCGCTCGTGCTTGTGGGGCGACCTGAAGTGACCTTGCTGCTATTCCTGTGGTTAAACGCAGGTGGCGAGAATGCCAAGGACCTTTGCCACACAATGAATTTTGCCCATTTCGTAAGGGGGTGGGAGGCAGGCCCGGCTCTAGGAATTTTTATTTGGGTGGGCCAAGGGTGCAGTGGCAGTGCAAACACCACCGCCCCCACCCCCCTGTGTGTCAGCCCGGGATTACTCGCTGAGACAGCTTCCTGTGAACACACACAGCCGCCCCCAGTACTTCACAGGCCTTTAAAAGACCATTCGCTGGTTAATGAGGCTTTGTTGGTTTTTCACCCCTTCGAGAGCCCCTGCATCGCCACTCTGACTATTGCTGGAAGAATTAGCACTTTACTCGATACAAGCTCTGTCAGCTGAAACCCCGAGGAATCTTGCTTGCAGGAATCGGGAGGCGGGAGACTAGCCTTAACATCGGTAGTCTCCCGCCTGAATCGGGAGGGTGTCTGTTCTTGATCTGGTGACGTCTGGCCTGGGCCCGGGGCCGTAGTCTGATTGATTGGTGGCCCGTTGCGGAGGCCTTTATAATTTATTTGTGGACTCGACTCGGGACACTGACTGACTACTGTAAAGTGTCAGACAGTGAGTGTCCCCACTCCTCAAATAAATTATAAAGGCCGCCGCGACGGGCCACCAGTGACCGCCGCCGCCCCAGAAATAGTGCCGCCTGGGGCGGTCCGCCCCCCCCCCCCCCCCCCCCCCTAGCTACGCCACTGTCTAAACATCTCAGAGTTAACGCATGTTTTGCAGACAGCAGAGCTCGGAAATCCAGGACAGGGTTTGCCTCTTTGCGTTCCCGAGCTCGGCTGTCAGAGAAAATGCATTAACTAAGAAATGTCGTCTTAATGAATGCATTAAGGTCCCTTCTGTGCTGTCGCAGCACAGATAACAGCATCGCGAAATGGCGATCGTTCCTGACAATGAGCTCAACATGTTCCCTTATCGTGACAGGTGCCTTTGTGACTCGCTAAACCACCTTCGGGCTCGGGGCCCGGGGAGTGCTCCTTGCATCTCTCTATATAATTTGAGACAGCTCACTGTGCCTGGATGCAGTGAACGATTCAGTAGAGTCAAGTCAAGTCAAAACAAGCTTTATTCAGTGCAAAATATACCACCATAAAAGCATTCTAATAAAAAGACAACCATCACAATTTAAAAAAGAAAAAGAAAATATACAGTCAAATTTGAGACAGCAAAAGTTCATACTCAATAAATACATCAAGGTACAGTACACGTTTACATGATATATAGTGGAAATAAGCAAAATGACCTATGTCTTTTGTATACAAAAAGTGCTAGTGCATATCCCGGTATAGGGTACAATACAGAATAATCAGAATGGCCTGTATCATATAGGTACAGAGAGTGCCTTGTGCCATCATATGTCCCAATAAACCATACATAAGGTGACTACATAATCTATAAGAAATAAATACAATTAGTGCAAGGTATTAATAAATATCCCGGTATAATGCACGGGACATGATGGACAAAGGAACCTGCATCATGTAGAAACGTAAAGTGCATTGTGCTATTGTAAATCCTAATGGGCAATACATGAAATAACTCCATACACTCTTCTGACTTATCATGTAACAGTGGTTCTAGATATGAGTAAATCTTTCTTCTTCTTGTTGCCATTAGTATTAAATTTAAAAAGATAATAGTTTAAAAATTAATTTATTCGTTAAAAATAATTTAAAAAAAAAATGCATTCTGCATCTGTGCGTACGGAACGCGGCAATTATAGAAGAGAAGAGAAATTGGTTGTGAATTTAAAATTTATTAGATAAGTTGTTCGGTCTAGGAGCGTTATATCACAAAATAGTGGAGCAGGACGTCCTAGTAATTCTAATTTGGCAATAAGACAGTTTCACTTCACAGAGCTTTCTTTTAGTTTTTTGTGACGCTTGTTCCATGCACAGCCTAAGAACTTGGCCACCCCACAAACCAGCGATGGGGTGCCATCTGTTCTTAAGATTCGAAGAGCGACTAGATGTCTTATTGTCCCAAGGTTTCTTCAGACTGGTTTTAACCATCTGGCCCTTGCCAATTTGTATGCAGGGCAAGCAAAAAGGAAATGGGCAATACTTTCCTCCGGGGCAGGGCAGCATGGGCATGAGTGTAGAGGAGGTTTTGATGGATTCCATTTAGCTGTGAACGGGTTTAGAGGTAAGGAGCCTAACCTAAATTGAATATACAAAGTTCTACCTCTTGGTACTTGGATGAAATCCATATATGGTTCGAGGCAGCTATATTGTTTATGTAAAACGTACTCCTCAGTTAGTTTTCCCAGATGGAGGGTTCTTAACTCCTGTTCTGCTACCCACTTCCAGTAAAGCAGTTTGAGCTCCGCTTTTGGGGGAGGGATCTGGCTAGCCCATGCCCCGGACAGCCCTAGATCAGTTAGTAATTTCTTGAGGTTCACCAGCCATTTAACTTTGTTGCCTATGTCCAATGTCAATACCTCTGAAAGTGCAGCTGCATACCCAGAGAGCTCCTGTGTCCGCCGAAGGCGTGCCCAAAAAAACAAGGGACGGGACCTGGCGATTCAGTAGAGAACCTAGGATGTTGGTCCATGCTCTGAAATGCTGTAGCATGAGTGATTTTGGAAGGAGTGTATGAGATCATACATGTTTTCCATGTATGTACATGCTAAAGGGCTTCTGCTGTCACTGCTTGATGTAATTATCACACAGGGTGCTGGGCTGATGGTAACTGATGCTTTCAGAAATACACGCGGAGAGCATTACGTCAGCACTCATGAGAAACCTAAAAATGCCTCATTGTGCCCCCCAAACTGAGCCACATATGAAGCCGAACACAACAGACAAGACCCAGCCAAAGCAATGCCATGCTAGTACTTAAAGTCCTGTCGTAGAGGCGTGAACTTCTGAAGTACTAGGAAGAACACAAGCGAACAGTAAAAACACAGCTCAGTAACAGAATGCACTGCTCCCCAAACACACATGCGCAGTCTGAAGCGATAGAATGCACGAGAGGATGAAGAGCCCACACGGTGTACATCCATTAAAAGCACAAGGATGGAAGAGGAAACAGAGTGTATGTTTGCAGGGGAATCTCCTAATGCACAGAACAAAGCAGCACAGAAACCAAAGTGCAAAGCTGTGTTCGAAGAGATCAAGGAAGGTCCAGGTCTACTAAGACATGGCAGTGTTGCTGTCTTTCCCAACACTGTGCTCTTTCACACTGCCTAGAGCCATGCAAACACCATAGCCATAGTGCACAGTATAGTGAACAGTCCATGCGCATAGTCTAGCATAGCCTTGTACAAAGTAACATTCTTAAACATATTTTAAACCATTTGACACAGTGTGTGCTGTGCGGTGCTGCGCACATGCAAATCTGTGAAGAGGTAAGAGGTATTTGAGTTATTTTAGGGCCACCTTCCAGTGCAAAAAAAGTATTGTGATGAAAAATAAATACTTCAATATTGTGTAACTTTGCATCACTTTTTCGACTTTGCAAGGGCATACAGTGTTGATAAATCTACCCCCTACTGACAAATGTTGATGCAAAGTGGTAAAGCAGCCATTTATTTACAGACAAGTGACCAGTTATAAAACTAGAGACCAAACCTCCTAACAAGGATCCCCAACCTACAAAAACTTGCTCTAAAATAAGTTGTATCCACTTGCATAGGACCCTTGTCACCATCAACAGGGCAATCAACACCCTGATACGGTGATTGTAAATCAGCAGCCCTGTAGGTGCAGGGACACTTCCATGTGCACCGCTCTGCCATCTGTAATGGTGCACCCAGCCTAACACGTGACCCCATAAACTGACTTCTTCCTTCTAGTAAGTGTTGTGTTCTTTGCCTCTTGATCTTAAATCCAGGCAAGAGAGACTCTAACTTGGCTCTTTCCGAGGTGAGTAAATTGTCTGCCAGATCTGAGTAATAGCAACGTCTTTTATATGCAGAGCTCAGAAATCCATGGATATATACTGTGGGCCTCATTTATGAAAAGTGACGCATCACTGCGTGAAAACAGTGATGCGCCACTTTTCACTGCGACTCCAGTGATGCGTCATATTTACAGTATGACGCATCATGTCGCAAGGAGTCACAGATACGTCAGTATTTCTGACGTATCTGTAGGCGCAAAAGTGACGCATCGCTGGAGTGTGTCACAAAAGTGACGCAACTCCAGCAATGTGTCCTTTCACATGGGGCAAGCCCCATGTGAAAGGGCCTGCGTCAGTCTTACGCCTGCTGTGAGGCAGGCGCAAGAAATTGACGCATTTGCACACTAGAAGTGGCGCAGTGAAATCTCGTAGATTTCACTGCGTCACTTCTACGACCCTTTGTTGCGTCAAAACGCCCCCCTTGCATACATTATACCTGGCGCAGGTATAATGTGGCGCAGGGGTTTACAAAGTGACGCATCTACCTAGATGCGTCACTTTGTAAATATGGCGCAACATGGCGCATGTTTTCTGCCACTGTTGCGTCACAAAAAGTGACGCACCGGCGGCGCTAAAGTGACGCAGGGGCTCATAAATGAGCCCCTGTGTTTTTACTCGAATATAATAAAAACGTTGATAATTAATATAAAGGTCCTTATTCATAAAACGTGAGTAGGAGTAGGTGTGACTTATGATTGAAGTATTCCTAGGTACCTAAGTAACAACACGAGTATCACAGACTTGCTTCTGACGTCATCTTGCTATTCAGCAGCAAACCAGTCAGAACTGAGAGCTGAGTCTTTGGGAATCTGACTTATTTTCTGTCTTAATCTGATTGTACAATAAACAACAAAATCAATTACATGTCATGTCAATAATATCAGTTATGTCATTGGTAAAAGGAAAAATATGTTTAAAAAAAATGTAAAAAAGGAAATGACCCATAGTCCTAACAACTTCCCTAATTTAATCTTCTTGCAATTCTGACACACTCTAAACTCATCATAACATGTACTCATTACATTCTCCATACTCCAGAAAGCCTCGTTTGGAGCCTGGCTGGTGGACCGCAAGGTCAACAGAGGATATGGCTTCCACGCTCCCTCTCAAGGACTGTTCCTCAGATTCAGGGAGCTCTGCCAGTGCTTCTGTTGCAGCCATTGTCGTGGTGGCTCCATCAAAGTCACCGATAGTTTGTCAAGAAGACGCAACGTGTGATAGGTCTGGTGGGATACTTATTTGTGTTTTCTCAAAACAAAATGTCAAAGCAGGAATTTCTCTTCACTGACTCGTAGATGTTTTCACTCTTCAAGGAGTGGCCAATGTGCTTTTTACCAACACCAGTTTGCCTTGGAAGGCTGACAGTCCAGGGATGAGATCAAAGTCACGCAAGGCTTGTGCAAGCTCAGGGCCATCTTTATGAAGGGGGTTATGTCGCTTTTGCACCACAAAACTTGGTGTTTGAGTGATGCAGCCCCCAAGTGGGATTTATCAGGCCGCGCAAGGCTACTTTACGTGGCCCTGAGTGGCTTAATAATTCAGGAGTAACGCAATGCAGCACACATTGCTGCGTTGCTTTACGCTGCCACTGGAAGGCGATCCACGGGCATTGTGCAATTCACATGGATTTTGAAGCATTCCCAGATTTAGCAGTGCTGGTAGACCTAAGAATGTGCCAAAATGTTATGCCTTCCCAAGTGAGGTGTAACAAGGGGAAATATCTTCCTTTCTCCTCGTAACTTCCTCTTTCTATGTGTGGTGAATTCTGCAGTACACAAAGATAGAGGAATATACCTCGGGGGATTGCTTTTGTGCAGGAAGGTGCTCCTTCCTACATAAAAACAATCTAGCATGCAACAAAGGCACCCTTGCACCATGGTACACAGGTGCTTGCTTTGGCGTGTGCCAGTACTGGGGACATGACAGGAATGTGCCATATTGCAATAACTGCGATGCATTCCTCGCCCTGATGATAGGTATACAAGAAATACAACAACCCACCTTTGTCTTTTAGAGGTACATGTTGATTCCACTCATTACACTGTCGTTTTTCAGAGCTGTGGCTTTTCGATCGCAGAACAGGGCATGAGTGGGGGCAGGGGTTTCAGATAAAATTTTCTGTTGGTGTAATTTTCTTAGTTTATGCTTCTCTGATGAATACCCAAGTGCCCATTATGTTGCCTGGAAAATATACCTTGCCGCGCTGCACTGCATTACAGGGAAAGGGCAGTAATGTACCGTATTAAACACAATATGGATCATTCCACCCTTTTCCCCAAATCTGGGACACAATGGGCTGCCTAGTGCCTGCATTGCATGAAATATTGTTGTTGTGCAGGAATGGGCACCTTCCTGCACAAAAACAATCTCCTGAGGCATATTCCTACCACAGCACACATAGAAAGTGGAAGTAACAAGTATAAAGGTAGATACTTCTGATTACACCTCCTCTTGGAAGGTATTGCATTTTGGTGCATTTCCAGGTCTACCAATATTGGTAAATCAGGGGCTGGGTCGAAATCCATGGTAGGTACTTGGTAAAAGCCCCCTCAACGACCACGGAACATTTACCTGGGGCAAAGTAATGCAGCGCTGCATTGCTTTACTCCTGATTCACCAAGCCACTCAGGGCCATGCACAGTAGCCTTGCGTGGCTTGTGAAATCACATTTTACAGTTTGCGTCCTGCATGCACCACGTTGAGTGGTGCAAACATGATGCAAACTAAATAAAAATGCCCCTAAATACTCCTAGATTCTAGCCCTGGATTCAGTGAATTTAAATGAGCAGCGATGCCATGTCTCCATTATAGACCCAGGTGCCCAGTATAGCAACAATAGTATAAGGCACTTTAATATTCTATTGTTCATGGGAAGAATCTCATACCCCTGGGAGTATGCAGGTGCTTTGATATCCGGCCACTGAATGCCAATACCATAACATTTCAGAATTTCAACTACCACGCTCCTTACAACTCCATGCTGATCTCTGTTTGGACAACAGAAATCTATGGTGTGCAGGAAGGTATCTTCTGGGGGAGAACGGGCTACTACATGTTTTGGTTGGAACACGTCTGGGACCTGGTAGTCAGACTTTGCCTTCATCTGTGTCGGGTTTCACTAGGCAACAGCAGCACTGGAGTCATAGAGGTGTGTGCCATTTTTTGAAGATTTTGTTTAGAACCACCCCTCCACGTTTCCAGCACCGATAGAGTGCCATGTTTGTGTCCTGCGGGCTCTGTAATGACCTGATTAAGAGAAACGTGTCACACTATGAGACCAGGCTTTCTGCATTTTAAGCACTGTGAATTGTTTTCACTGATTTATTTGGTCACAAGCTGATGCACACAGTCTCAACATATATGTGCTCTGATAGTAAGGTAAGAACAGCATTTCTCTCTCTAGCAGCTCCCTTGTGGTATGAAAAGAACGTGAGTGAAGAGTGTATTATGAAAACAAGACACATTTATTTGACCTTTCGAGTAAGCTTTTAGAGGAACCAGGGAGTCTGCAAAGGGCTCTTAATAGAGCTGTTTGTGGGTTGGTGTTAGAGTGCCCGCGGCAAGATGGCTGCACTTTAGTGCAGCTCTGCCGGTTGAGGGTGATCATTCATCCATTATCCGCTGAATGGTTTGCCATCAATGGCCGCAACTTAGTGGATTCGCAACATGAGAGTGGCAAGCCTACCTTTCGACTGCTGATATCTGCATAAGAAGACGCTGGGAGCAGAGATGCAGTTCTGAAGTGTGTCTATGTCTATGCAGAAGCATACAAAAGTGGAGTGCGCCCCCCACTCTCCGTGAGGCCCTCATAGTAAAGTTACTGAAGCCAGATCATGGCCCAGTGCGATGCGAGTCTGAAAGGCCGCTGTCACATATAAATATTGATGGCAACATTTTGGCAAAAATAATAGCCACTAGACTCCAACATTTTACCCCAAATCTGGTCCTACCTGATCAATCTGGATTCGTGCACAAGAGATCTACGGCTCATAGTTTAAGAACGCTGTTCACTGTGTTGCATCAATTAAACCCTGAGTTGAGGGCAGTGGTGTTGCTGTCAGCTAAGGCTTTCGACTCCATACAGTGGGGATATATGTTGACCGCTTTACGCTGCATGGGGCAGCCGCTGTTCTTTCTGAGATGGGAGCATTTGCTATACTCCAATCCAACAGCGAGGATATGTATTAACTCTATCAATATTTGCAGGGGTACAAGACAGGGACGCCCACATTCCCCTATGTTGTTCTCCCTGGTGCTGGAGCCCCTGTCATGTAAAATCAGGCAGGGACACGCGCGGGCCACATTGAGGGTCAGGCAGCGTTCTCCTGCTATTTCCCTGTATGCTGATGATATGTTGTTGCATGTGAGGGAGCCTGAATTGAATCTGGAGCCATTGATACGGGAATATGTGTGGGTTGAGTGGTATTCTGGCCTCTGTATCAACATGGACAAGTCTACAATATTCCCCCTCACACAGTGCAAACCTCTTACGAGCTTGAGTTTCCATTGACCTGGACATCAGAACCCATCAGGTATTTAGGCACCTGCATGCATAGAGACCCTGAGGTTGTGGTCAGCATGAATTATGGGTGAGCGGTAGTAAATTGCAAGGTGGACGCGCCTTCAGTTGTCTTTGGCAGACCACATCGCAGTAATGAAAATGGCAATTCTACTACCTACATTTTTATTTCTATTTGTGAATATACCCAAAGCCTTAGACAACGCAATTTTTAAATCCATCAACACATGCCTGTTAACATTAGCATGGGCTGGCAAGCAGCCACATTGCATCTGGAATACTCTAACACAGCCGTTTGAGCATGGTGAATTTGGTGCGCTGGACTATTATTTACGTGCACAAGCACAATTTGCACACTATTGGCACTTCCCACAGCGTTATTTACCACACCTAGCAGTGGAAGCAGGCGATGCTTATCCTACTCCACAAGCAGCCATGGTATTACACACTAGATTTAAGATTCCTCGACTGGAGATTAATACAGGATCCGGTACCTCCATAGGCTGGAGAGTGTTGAGCGTCAGCGCGGGTATAGAATATATAAATGCGCCGGCAATGCCACTGATCGCACACACTAGTAAAAATTACTAAACTGCCAACAAAAAAAAAATAGATGTTTGTGTTTCCAAGCTATGCCTATTTATCAAGCGAATCGTGACCTACACTTCTCACTTGTGTACAGTGTTCGAGGGAGAGAGTTCAATGGCATCCTCCTCAAACCTTTTTGCTTCATACACAGCATAGAGGTCTTTTTTCCACACCTCTTGCAAGTTGCACATTTGGAAAAGCGCCCAGAGCAAAGTTGTCCCTCATTACCACAATGATAACAAATACAATAATGTTCTTTGACATCTTGACTCTTCCCGACTTTATTGTCCTCTTAGCACGCAGCACGCTACCATTATCATTGGCAATATCCACAACTTCCTTCATGGATTCTTTCATTTCACTTTTGTCCTCAATCTTTTAATTTCTCATCTCACACACCCACACATTGGAGATCTCCAGGCCCCCAATAATATCCAAGGCCTCCTTTAGATCAAGATTCCTGGTTAGAAAATTCTCCTGCCCCAATTGGCTATTGAAGTACCTCACAAGCGGATCCCTACATAAAGAGTCAGCAAGAGTATCAAAGTCACACGTGTGTGCCAGTGTTTAAGTAAGCTACAAAGCATCCAATTATTTGTATTCTTTCCTTGAACTATCATAAAACCTCTTTAATCTGTGAACAATAATCTCTTTCAAGAATTAAACATCCTTTCATACAGGTGAGAGGGTCCATCTTCAGCGTTTCGAATCAGAATCTTAGCTAGGCTCTCATAAATGTTTCTGTCTTTGAAGCCTAAACTAAGCAGCAGAAAAGCCTATTTCCTCACAGCCAAAAATATTTCTCCTTTAATGTCAAGTAGATATGAAACCCACAGATGTTTTCAAAAGTTCCAAGGTAAAATAGGATCACCTTTATCTGAAAGGAATTGTGGAGGTGGTGATGTTGATTGAACATGAAATACCTTGAAAAAAACAAGAGACAAGAATAGTTCATTTAATTAAATAGTTGGGCTGGTGAGAAAAGTCACAAGCATAGGGTCTGAGGACTGTCCCTACATACAATCGATCTGACATGGGCTGTTATACAATTCATTGAATGCCATACAACAGTTCCAGTGATCCTTTTTTTATAAGGAATGTGAATCGCTGTGTTTGGAGCCATAAATCAATTAATTTGATGAGGAATCCAGGTGGACCCAACCTTACGTGGACATAATGCGGCCAGTTGGAAATGTGCCCAGATGTCCGTCATAGGGAGTGCGTGATGACTGCGTGTACTGTGTGCCTGGTCCTGATTGGCTATATGTTCCTAACTTCATGTGGCATCTCATATTATGGTGTTGTGAGTATGTGCATACCCTTTCGGCCATGTGTGCTTTATTGGGGCCAACCTCCCTGTATCGTTATGGTGTTGCGGCACCTATCTGTGGGATTGATCAGGGGTTTCTTGTTCGCGAGTTAGGCTGCGGGCTACATGCCAACCATCCTGTGACCTGTCAATCAGTGACCTCAGGCCTGGATCTCAGCACCTGCCTGACTGCATATTTCTGAGTCTGGGTTTATGTAGAGTACAGAGACATGCTGATAGCAGTCATAGTTCAATGCTATACAAGACTGATTGTGACCTATTACTCTCCAGGAGAAATGTTCCACAATTCCAGTGAGCATAATTTTCTCTCTAATACTTGAACTTTGTGTCTGAGACATATTCCACTACTCCTTGATATGATATATATAAGATAGCGAAATGCAGAATTTCATCTTTCTGATCATCACTGCAGCAAAAAGCAGATATACGTGAACAAATACAACAGATACAAAATACCTCATGAAAAACTGCTGATTCTTTGAGTAACCAGGTTGCTGTGTCTTGGTGTAGCTAGCAAACTCTTAAATTGGGAGTCAGCGCATACAGAAGTGACACACATGAAAATGCAATCTTGGCGCCGATACCATTAACAAAATCATATCATGCCCATGACGTAAAGGTCTGAGAAGAGGAACAAACTTCAAATGTCTCCCATGCATCACAAATGAGTTGTGTAACAACCCAGCCATATGTGTTCACAGCTAGAATCATTCACCCAAATCAAAATGGCCACCATCTAATGCGAATGTGTGATGTAAACATGCAAATGCATGCGTTTCCACGTCAGTGTAATGTAACCACAGCAAAGCCCTAACTACTGCTGTTGTCACGGGCAGGAACAATTGCCCATCGGATACCCCAACTGGTACTGTCAATACTGCTATGCACACACTCACCTTAGCCAAGGCACATTCACTTGACACTGCAGCCTTAATGGTATTGTCACACCTTAAATGATCAGCATTACATTGGTGATGTAGAAGTTGATGATATTGCTGCGATTATCTGTAGGTTTCCAAGAAGTTGCTCATCGCCGACATTTAAGTTGCATATGCAGAAGAGTAAACAGCAACCAGATAAGTAGTGTCTTAACTACTCATTCACAAGTTGCACGTTAATGATCACCAACTGTGCAGCTTGATGATCGAGCAGCAACTAACCTCCAAGCTCATCAATCATGAATGAAATGTCTAGGATTCTCAGCCACAGGTGCAGAACAGCAATTCTAGACGAATATGACACATTATTTTGCATGCCAATACTTCGCATGCCATTACTACGCGGTTATTGCTTAGCAATAACTGTTACTACGCAAGGTTTTAGTTCGCATACCATTACGTTGAAAGTGTTAATGTATACGAAGTAAAAACTTGCCTAGTAATAAAAATGGTATGCGGAATAACGTGTCATATTAAAAAAAGACATTTAACCCCTTTTTTACATTACACTACCCTACAATACTGAAACAACACTACACTACCCTAAACCCTAAATCACTACCCTCTGCAGGAACATACTCATTTCCCCACTCCAGTCCCTACACTCATTCACTACCCATCACAACCCCCAACACTACATTAATTAATAAAACAGTAACCTACACTACACTAACACCACAACACTACCCTAAACCCTAAAACACTACCCCCAGCACGACCCCGTCCTGTGTCCTAGTTCTGTCCCTTCTCCCAAACACTACCCTGCAGGACCCCCGACACTACCCTAAACCCTACAACAGTACCCTACACTACACAAACACTACACAAACACTACAACACTACCCTAGACCCTAAAACACTACCCTAAGCACGACCCTGTCCCTACTCCCAGTCCTGCACCTACACGCAGACACTTCCCTACACGACCCCCTGACACTACCCTAAAACCTAAAACACTACCCTACACTACACAAACACTACTACACTACCCCAAACCCCAAGCACAACCCTGCCCATCCCCAATCCGCTCCCTACACTTAAACACTAACTTGCACAACCCCCCTGACACTACCCTACACTACACAAACACAACACTACACTAATCCCTAAAATACTAACCCCTGCATGACCCTCTCCCATCCCTCACTCTTGTACCTACACACAAACACTACCCTACACGACCCACAACACTACCCTTAAACTAAAAACACTACTCCTCAAACACAAACCCTACAAAATTAAACAGTCCCTCTAATCTCCCTCCTCGGTGGGTGCCCGGAGACCCTCTTTCGATGCTGTTGTCACCTGTCCTCCTTCCACCACGCCATCTTTCTGGACTCCTCCTCACTGCAATTCGTCATTGCTGCCTCCTCGATTCCCTTCATCCATACAGTTGTAACAGCGCATGCGAAGTAATAACACGCGTAGTAAAGGCTACGCGTTATTACAGCGCATGCATTGTAACGCATGTGTAGTAATGGTAAGCGGTGTAATGACCGCATACAAAAGGATGTTTACCATTCCAGACATCTCATGGACAGTAACAGGTTTTTCTGTGTTTTTTTAAGTCTTTATTTATCATCGCAGGTAGAAAGGAACAATAAATAAATAGATATCATTTTTTCCGAATAATTTCATCATTATGATAAAACCTTAATAGTTAAGATAAATCAAAATTGACATTCTCCAAAGCTTAAAATTCCAATTTCAATTTCTAAATACAATCCTCTCGCTAAATTGTGCTACCGAGCGAATCGCAGTTATCTCTCATAACCAAGCGCATTCCCTGCTCTTTACCCCAAAGTTTATGAACTTTTATTATGTCACCTATTATTTAAGAGTACAGTCTTTCCTTATGTTTATCTTGAGTCATTTTATGTTGCCATTGGCTAAAAACAGGCGCGTCAAATATTTTCAATTTATGTAGGATCAGGGATTTGGCCACTAAAGATGCAATAAACATGAACTGTATTTTGATGAATTATTAGGTTGAAGTTAATAATTCCTAACAAAGTGACTAGCAGATCAGGAGCTAGGGGTGTCAACAATCTTCTGCTTAGCCACCTGACTCCAGAATTCTGATAAAATCAGAAAAGTAAAACAAGCATGCATCCAGTCGCCTATTTGGTAACTACAACTACAGTACAGCCCTGAAGCTGATGAAAACCTTTTTTTTTAAACAAGATGGCATATAATAGAGCATATAATAGAGCTGCCACATGCAGAACAATGCCATGTGTCTCAAATTAGCCCCTCTCGTTGCTTTTGTATTCTTTATATGCTTTCCGTAAAGGTGCTTCTATTCTGCATCCTGCGGAGGCCTGGATCGTTTGAAGGGTATTCAGAATTATCTATCTATAACGTTCTTGCTGGAGTATTTGGTACCAATTCCCTACCCACATTGTCGCACTCACATTGAATGCTTGGCTACTTGCTGTTGCTAGGGTACCATTTGGCAGTTGTGAATTATGCTCAAAGTTACATAGCTATATAAAGGAAAAAACAACAAGGGGGCACTTCTGGTCTAACCAATTTTAATTGATCTCATCTCTTCACAACCCCCACTGTCAACAGATCTGTAAGCTGATAGACCCCATTCTTTTCCCAATTGCTTTTATTCCATATACCCAACTGAAGACCTAGTGCTTCACAATGCCTTATCTGGATGTCGGGGTGAAGTGGGGTAAACCGATATTGTAACCTCCAAGATCTCCAAACAGAAGTCTAGAACCCAATTACGTGTCTAGGATTCCTACCCAAAGGTGCAGAACAGCAATTCCAGACATCTCATGGACAATAACAGGCTTTTCCTTTTTTTAAAAAAAATGTTTTTTTATTTCATTTTTTAAACACAACCAATTTCTATGGCATTAAGCAAGTACATATAGAAGAAAAGTTTTGTCCCCAGCAGTTCTCATACTACAATCTGTAATTTAGTATACTATTTACTATTCCCTATTGTCAAATGGACAAAATCAATAATTTAAACTAGGGATGTCAGTCGAATCTTCTCTGTAGAAAGTAGTTGCACTATGGCTAGTTATTAACACATGTTCTCTTTAGCCTTCATCATAGTCTAAGGTGTTTGAGGTCCAAGTGCAGATGGGGATGGATGTACCTGGTACATTTTGTAGACCCATAGTAAGAAGGACCCCATGACATCACCTGTAGGCTCTCAACCCTATAATTAGGGCTGGTTAGCCTCTAGCCGCCCTGTGGCTCACTGAACAGGGTGTGGCAGTTACATGTGTGCTTTATGTGGATTTTCTTTACTCTTCTTAAGGAAGTATTATTGGCAACAAACATTAAACTTGGGGTTTTAAATTGCAAGGTAAGACTCTTACAGTTTGTCTTAAGCTTGGGGTTTTAAATTGCAAGGTAAGACTTTTACAGGTTGTCTTTAAGTTTGGATGAGAGAAGTGAGTTAGTCGCATTTTATTCTTAAATTAGATTGATGTGTTTGTGCAATTTTCACTTTTATAAAGGTTTAGAGTGCTTCCAGGGTGTATCTTTTCCTGTAGGTTGTTTTCATGTTGGTATTTAGTTCTCTATTGTACTTGAAATTGAATACCCAGGGTGCTTAGCCAAACACACTGCACATGTAAGAGTGAGAGAGGAAGGTGGAGAATGCATTGAGAGCTGAAGTAGTACACATGATAATGGAAACTAATGCCACATAATGCCCATCAGGAGTTGGAGCTCCTCAATTTGCTCCACTGCCCTGCTAACAAGGAAGCTAACAAGGAAGCTAACAAGGAACCTCGCCTGCCCCTCTCCGCGGCTTAAGGATGTTCAATCGACCCTGACCACAGGCTCGTTCTCTTCCCTGGGCCGTAGAGGCGGCCACTCGGCTCACACTGCTCTTGCGGCTCTCGCTCCTGCTCTGTACTGATTGCGAGCTCCAGATGGCAGTGGGTTTTTCTAAAGATAACAGAGCCAAGAAAAAAGGGCCAGGATAAAATAATTCTTGCCACAAATCATCCAGCTGCTTACCCAATCTTCAATACACAAAGAAGGAATCCCGGGAGTGGTTCTCGAATAAGAGTATAGGATGGGAGAAACTAATAATGAAAATAAAGGCGTCAGAGAAGTAGTAACAGATTTGGAAGTAGCTCATACGCAACACCCTGTCTTACTTAATGCAAATGATTCAAACCACTATTCCAATTTCTCCTAGCCAAAGGAATTGATAGGGTGCAACACCCTCCTGTCCAGATCTACAAAACATTCTCAGCTACAGTCATTCTAAGGAAGAAGCAGGCTCCACTCCAGGCAATTGGGCAAAGAGTGTACACACTAATTACCAAAGGTATTTATCAGATTGGGGCCAAAAAGCAATTTTACAGGTGAAAGGGTGATCACTAACTCACTTTTAAATTTAGAACTTATATACACTACATCTCTCATTGGGCACAGGATGGAACCTATACATTTTCAGAAATTGCTCACCTGCGGTCACCCCAAAGAAGTAGTTGGCTCAGCTTTGGGCCGTTCGGCAAAAAGCATGCCTACGAATCCACCAAAGTTACTTACCACCTTGGGACTAGAAAACAATGTTATAGGCGAAGGGCTGACCAAAAACGTGCCTGGAAATTTAGAACCTATGTTGACTACATCTCTTACCAGGCATAATATGAAATCTACAAATGCCCATGTAGCAGATTGTACACAATTGTATCCGGATTATATATCCAAGGGACCTTTTGACATTCTAAATAGTAGTAATGTGCTGAAGATTATTCACTCTATCAATTCACTTGGGTAGGCTACATCTAAGTAAGTTGTCTTGATAGTTTCTTCACCCTTGTCCTGGATAGTGCAACAAATCCACTAGGGCTCTGTTAATTGGGCTCAGAAGGTACTAAAAGAGGCAGATATTTTTTAAAGCTGGGGGATTACAATCACCCCCCAAAGAACCACAGGATACCCTTGCCTACTGGAGGCTATGCAAATGGAATGGGGCACAACTGGTCTGAGTTAGGAAAACCTACTTAGTCCTCAGAAATGCATTGAGCAAATCTCCGGGGTCTCCACTGAATCTTACCAAAGAGCTTACCATGAAGCCAGGCTCCAAGCTTAGGGTCAAAATAAACTGGGGATGGCTTTGGGGGGCTTTGAACACAACCAGGATATCACAATGGCAAAATGTTCCCAAGGCCTCCTGACAGGTGGAACATTCAGAACCATCAACAGCTTGGCTAGTAAAATCTGCAGTCCTTAGAATCTTCAATATCTGTGTTCCTATCAAGTAGTGCTACTTCAAGATACTTGGACACAAGTCTCAGTCCCTCTGGGTGGCTTCCTCAATTTTTTTATTCCCCCAACTTAAGCTCTCAAGCATGGGCATTGTGATGGGGAGCTTGCAACATACATACATATCAACAAGCAGTGCAATTGATGGAGAAGAAGTCGGAAGTGGTGATGATGGCCTGCAAGTAGGCCTCAAAACTCCTGAAGGTTTTAGCAAGAGAATTACAGTAGTGAATATATATATCCATCCAAGCAGAGAATCTAGGATGTAGCTAGCTCCTAAATTGACCATTCTGATTATGAGATTGTTAGATTTGCCTTCTTTTTTGCATGTTTCCCCTGAGTTTTTGCTTTCTGACCTCCCGGTTTTGACTGTTTTTGCTGGCTTAGTGTTTCTGTGCACTTTTCTCACTGCTGATCAGTGGTAAAGAGCAAGTGCTCCTGTGGTAAAATGTGTTATGGATTGGTGTTTCCATGATTGGCCTATTTGATTTATGTGTCAGTCCCTAGAAAAGTGCACGGAGTGTGCCAGGGCCTGTAAATCAAATGCTGTTAGTGAGCTGCAGCAATATATTGTGCCACCCACATGAACAGCCCATAAATGGAACTCTGGCCTGCCATTGCTGAGCCTGTGTGCAGTCTGGTACTGCCATGTCTACCTGTTCCCATAGGACAGAATGGGGACTGGCCATGGGAAATAGGTAGAAAAATAAAGTTTAGTATGCCTGAACTCAGAATCTAAAGATGCATCTTTTTTTTTGTTTAAATCTGTTTTTATTGATTTAAAATGTTCCATCTTGTTGAAAGGCAAAATGCATCGTATAAAGTCGACCATACATTGAACCATTTAGCAATAGCAAATAAACATGCCGGTGGACTAGAAATAGAACAAACGTACATGTCGATGACAGTATTGGTCTAGTTACAAGCTGAACCTCGACAGGATAAACATCATCATACATTAGTGACATGGTTCCATTAGTATGGTGTACAGAGTCTTCTCAGATTCTTCAGGATACATATGTGCACAGATGTTAAAGATAAAGACACAAAAAAGGGCAAAACTCAAAACCAATAACCAAGAACATCAGCACAGTCCGATTTTTGGATGTGCATTCCTCACCATGTCCCCCCCACTTCCCCACCCACTCCTGTCATCCCATCCCGTGGCCACCACCAACCCCAAGTCGAGAAAGCGAGAGGAAACTTTTGTGGCCGGTGTTCTGTGAAAGTGTAAACAGGCCATTCAAAGGGTATGGTGCGGCCCGTGCATGTGCGTAGCGCATCTCCAACAGCCCACCAATAGGGGTATAGCTTGTGGCAGCTCCACAGCATGTGTACTAACCCAGCTCCCAACTCCACGCAGCGAGGACATACCGTGGCTGTGCGGTGAAAGTACCTGTTGATCTTTTCGGGTGTAAGGTATGATCTGTGGAGTATAAACAGGTGTATTTGGCAGAACCTTATATTTCTGGGTATGCGTGTTGGGCTCTGTAGCATCATACCCCATTCCCTATCCTCCAGTGGCCGTGCCAGGTCTATTTCCCATTTGCGGCATAGTGGTTCCAAAGGTATCGCTGGCTGTGTACGTAGGGATGCCGCAAACCATCGAATCTGCCTCGCCCCATAACATAGAGTTACTTGTATGGTGAGCTGTTGGCTTGGCTCCTCCTTCATTTCCCCCCATCTAGTGGTCAGTGTCCTGATCAGTGAGCGGTGTCTTAGGAATTGCCCCGGTGGCAGCCCCATCTCTTCAACCAGGGATTCATATGACATGAGAGTGCCGTCCCAATACAAGTCTTCCAGGGTCTGTATGTCTGCTTTGTGCCACTCCGCAAGTTCAGAAGGTGTAAGCACCCCAGGCCCGCTGGGTGAACCCTCTAGTGGTATGGCCAGAGCGTAGGGGACCAGAGTTCTAGTAAGGTATAGACTGCGGCGGTAGCATTTATAAGCCACCACCATGAAGAGCGGTGTCGGCGCTGGGGCTATAGCGGCTGGATGAAAGAGTTTGGTAATATCGTCTAGAGAGAGGGGAGGTGTTGCAGTCACGGTATCGTCATGGCCTCTGTCAGCTAACCAGCGGGCTATCTACTGTAATTGGGCTGCCAAATAGTAATGCTGGAAGCAAGGCCTCCCTGATCAGTGGGAAAGTACAACTTAGCCAACGCTACCCTGTGACGTGCGTTGCCCCAGAGGAAGTCCCTAAGTAGTTTAGTGGGTGGTGAAGAAGGCTGCCGGGATATATATTGGCAGGTTGGTGAAATAGTACAGGAGACGGGGAAGGATCACCATCTTGGATAATGCTACCCTGCCAGTGACTGTTAGTGGGAGCATTTTCCAAAAGTGTATTTGGGATTTGATTGCTGTCACGGCCCGGCCCAGGTTACCCTCGAAAAGGTCCTCCGGCTGTCGATATATCTGGACTCCTAGATAGCGGAAAGTATCCACTTTCCACTGTACCCTTACACCATCTAGGATGTAGCCTGGGTCCTAAGTGTCCCCCCTGAATGCATAAAGGCAGGACTTGTTGGCATTTACTCTGAGTCCCGAGAGAGTGGCAAGTCGCGGGAGGGGTGAAAGCGGGCACCCCTGCCTTGTGCTCCTGTGAATTGGTATGGCATCAGAGATGTATGGCCCCATCCTCACCCTAACTGTGGGATTCTTATATAGTAGGTCAACCATCTGGAGAAACCCCAGGCCCAGCCCATATCGCAACAGCACTGCCGCGAGGTAGCCCCCAATCCAGACAGTCGAAGGCTTTTTTGAAATCCAGCACAAGGCATCCCACCCTGGGCCACTTCTGTACGCTATCCGACGCCACTATAAAAAACCTCCGCAAATTCAGCAATGTACTACACTTGGGCACAAAGCTTTTCTGGTCGCTGTGGACTAGCTCAGGTACCACTGGTGCCAGGAGCTCCGCCAACACCTTGGCGAATATTTTATAGCCCACGTTAAGAAAAGCCAGGGGCCGGTATGAACCCAAGTTTTCGTGGTCCCTGTTTGTTTTGAGAAGGGACACCAGGTAGGCCTCCCACATGGATGGGGGTAGCGTGCGCTCGTCCAAGGCTGTAGAGTAAAGGGCATACAGCTGCGGCGCCAGATACTCCCGGTAGGCCTTATAATATTCAGCCGGTAGGCCATCCGGTCCCGGCATTTTCCCAGATGCCATGGAGCCAATCGCCTCCCCGATTTCCTCCAAAGTGAGGGAACCATCTAGCACCTCTTGGTGGTCCTCGGGGACCGTAGGCAGGTGGATAGTCTCTAAGAATCTGTCCAGATCGGGACCAGAGCGACGCCCTTTGGATCGGTACAGTTGTGCGTAATGGTTGGACAGACCGTGTGTATCTCTCGCTGCATATATACCAGGACCCCCTCACGTGTGCGTATGGCCCCAATTGGGGTGTGGTTGCTCTCCTGTTTGAGCAGCCAGGCTAACAAGCGGCCCGCTCTGTCGGCTTTAGCATGGGTACGAGCCATGTGGGCTGTATAGTTGTGGCACCTCAGACGTTCCATGAGTTCCATATGGTGTGCCCAAAGGTTCACCAGACCGAGTGCTGGCCTACGCCCTCGCCCTCTCGTTCATATTGGACTAATTGTGATTCAAAGCGAGTAAGCAACGTTAGTTGTTTGCGTATCCTCCACGTGGCACCGAGGCAGTGACCCCTGACAGCAGTTTTTTGGGCCTCCCATTCCACCAAAGTGTTACTCGCCATCCCCTCGTTAAGTTCGAAATAGTCCAGAATAGCCGCCCCCAGAGATGCACAGAATTCCGGGTCCTCCACTGCAGCTGATTGGCGTCGCCAGGTAGGGACAGGAGGACGATCGGGTTCCCAAGTCAGCCGTAACCTCATAAGATTGTGGTCAGAGTGTGTCCGCCCCAAGTATTCCGCGACCTCAAGCAACGGGGTTAGTGCCCACCACCCTGTCCAAAAGCACATGCAGGTCATGCACTGCAGAGTAATAAGAATAGATATGATCATTAGGGTGTAAGCCACGCCACAGATCTAATAATGCCCAATGTGATAGCCAGTCTGTGAGCGCCTGCGCATTTGATACAGCTGTTGTTTTTCCGAGGGGTGGGAAGGACCTGGCCATGTGTATGTCTAGCACCAAATTAAAAACCCCACCTAACAACCAGGGGAGCCCTGCTTAGGGGGCCAGCTTTGTGGACAACTGCGCTAGATTTGAGGATTTGTCAGTGTTCGGAGCGTAGATGGAGCCTAGCAGGATTTGTTGACCATTAAGTGTCCCCCGTGCCAGAGTGTATCTGCCTACAGGGTCTATCACTGTATCCGTGAAGATGAATGGGGTACCCGCTCTCACCCAGATTAATGTGCCCCTCGCGTGCGTCGAATATGATGTGCCATACAATTGACCCCTCTAACGCTTGCGCAGTCTGTCTAATTCAGCTGCGTCATATGTGTTTCCTGCAGGAGGGCAATTGCAGCGGAGTGTTTTTGGAGATATGCGAATATAGAGTAGCGATGCGCAGGTGTGTACATGCCACGTATGTTCCACGTGATTATGTCAGTTTGTGCCATCCCGGATGAGTCGATTCAGCAGGGACACCACGGTCAGGCCGCGCTCGGGGGTATGGAGGGCAGGGACAGGTATAGACATGTCGGTATGCTGCAAAAAAAGCAACTGTTAAACTAAGAACATTGTAACATCTGGGGCGGACATTTCGCGATGCCCGTCCAAACCTCTGTAACTGTGAAGTAGCGTGAACTAGGCCAGTGTGGTGCCTATTGGTGTGTGCACACTAGCGGCATTGTACTATGGCCGTCCCCCTTGTTCCTGCATGTGTGATGTGCCATCCGTATAAACACCTCTGTCGCTTTGAGGGTCCAGCAGTGCGTGGGCTGAGCTGGTGAGCCGGGTGAGTAGGGTGAGTGTGCCTCCCCCGCCTTCTCTCACCCTCCCCCCTTTGGGGTGATATTCAGATCATGGCTAGTAGCGGGTATGTTGTTGCTGTACTGCCTCTGTGTGAACTGGACATTCCAGTTAGTTCAGTAGCCCACCTCTCCACCCAGCAGCAGCCAAGACATATATGCTAACAAACAGTGTTCTACTTGCATGAGCTGTCCATGCCAGAGTCCATCGCGAGAGTGTCAATTCAGATAATGACATCCGCAGTTTGCGGGGTTACCAGTGGTAAGCCGAGGTCCTCAGATACTTCCGTTGATGGCGCTGAGAAGCCACTGGGCACCAATGTGGGAGTCCGGTCTTTCTTGAGAGTGTGGGGATCCGAGGGTGGTCACTGCTTCTAGGGCATCCAGTCTTTCCCTTTGTATGTTCTCTGGGCTTGGGCCGATTATCCCAGGTTGGACATTCCTCATTGTCCCCCATCGCCGTCGCCGCCGGATTCTCCTGCCCGCCGTAGTCTCGCTTTCTGAGCCCGAAGGCCTCACGCCCGACCATAGCCCAGACTCCTCAAGCCAGTCCCACGCCTCCTCGGGTGAGTCAAAGAAGCGGGTCCCCTCCTTCGTGACCACTCGCAGTCAAGCTGGGAACAATGAGTAAGGCAGTTCTAGGACTCGGAGCTGACATTTCACCTCTGTGTAATTGCTCCTACGCCTCTGCACCCGAGCAGTACAGTCTGGGAAGAGCATAACTTGGTTGCCGCTCAATTTGAGGTTGTCCATCTTGCGTGTCTCTCGTAGTACCACATCTCTGTCCCTGTAGTTGAGCAACTTGAAAATGAACAGTCGTGGTCTGGTCCCTGGTTGAGGTTTCTGAGCCGGGATGCGATGGGCTCTTTCAACCACAAACTGCATTGACAATGTTCCCTGAGGCAGGAGATCGCGCAGCCAACGGTCCGTGAATTGCTCCGGGTTTCTTCCTTCTTTGCCTTCCGGCAGGCCCACCACAAGGACGTTGTTGCGGCGGGAACGCCCCTCTGCATCATCTGCTCTGTCTTCCAGGTCGTGGACGCGATCTATCAGGTCTTGTAGCGCAGCAGTATGACTTTGAGTGACAGGCTGAAGCTCCTTTAATGTTTGGCCTTGCGTGGTGACTTTTTCTGCCAGCTTACGGTGGTCTGCATGGAGGAGGGTGAAGTCTGAGGTGACCTTATCTATCCTGGTTTCCAAAGAGGTCCTGGTGTGTTCCAGCGCGTCTCCTATCCGTTCTACTGCTGCAAGTGCTGAGTCCATTTTGGCTGCTAGGGCCATGGTCGCAGGTTCTGCCACCCCTCCAGTATTCATGATCATGGAGTCCAAGGTGCTCGCGCTTAGTGGCCCCTGCTGCATCTTGGCTCTCATCCGGCCCATTACAAGCTGCTCCACCATGGGTATTCGCAGTTGGACACCAGTAGGTGTGGTGTACCGGCAGTGATGTTACTGTCAGATGGTTCCTCTCCCGCGCGAACTGCACGTGGGTTATAGCCCGGCGGGGCAGTTTGTGGCAGCCTCTCCACTCCCCGTTGTCTGCGTCTAGGACACGGGTATCGACCTGTGGGGTCTGCGCACTGACTCGTCCTCGAGTTGTCCAGCAATGGCAAAGCTTCAGACTCCGGGAGTGCAGTACGTCTTAGTGTGGGGCTGTCAGTCTGCGCAATTACAAGACGGTGCAGGCGATGTTGAGGTCCCCAGGGGTGGTTGCCTGGGTGGGTGTTTACTTCTTCAGTGGCAGGGTCCCAGGTGCGTGGAAGTGGGGGCCGGTAGCTTCTGCGCACATCCAGCGCGTCCACCGCACTCTCTGATTATACTCTACAATGATCATCACAATGACGGTAGCGACCGCTGGTCAATGCCCTCTTGGTCGCGGTGAACTCGTGGGGGCTACCGCCCGCGCCACCCTGCTTTGTCGTATGGGGCGCGGCGCTGGGGTGTTTCACAAGCAGCAGCTGGGAAGTTCTTGGCTTCTGTGAGTGGTGCGGTTGCCTGCCTGCACCAGGTTAGTGTCGGTGGGGGCCCTTCAGATCACGCACCGTGGACGTGGCTTCCCTCCTCACCCCCTCAGTGCCCTGGCGCTATTTGCTTGTGTGCAGCGGCCTACCCCAGCAGCAAGCCACTCCAGGCGCCTCCTCAAGCCTTCTATATCCGCTTCGCCAGTGCTCCGCAGATCCGCTGCACCTAGTCCGCACACTCCCCGCAATCGCGGCATAGCTTCAGGGGCCCCAACTCACTGGGAACTGCACTTCCAAGCCTCAGGGAGGTGTCCGGTACTCGGTGCTGTGTCTCCCCTCGGGTGCCTTGTTGAAGCACCGAGTTCCACTGTCTTCGCGCACGCAGGCAGGCGTAGCCCCAGCCTGTCGCTGACACCGAAGGATCCCTGGTTCCTGGGCGGTACCGCCGCTGTAGGTACTGTCTCAACAGGTGGGGGGGCCGCAGTCCGGGGTCCCCACGGGCACAGTGTCTCCACCAACAGGTCTCACCCAGCATTGGCATGAGAGTTTGTTTTGCTCTCCGCTGCCTTAGCTGCCTCTGCACAGCATGGGGAAACGCACCTCGGGGGGTGGGTCCACGGTCTCCACACCTCTGCGATTGGGCCTCCTGGAAGGGGGGCAGCCCAGTTCTGTGCACACCGCTGACTGCGGCATATCCCTCGCTCAGCCCGCCTGGGTCGGGTCTGGGTTGGAGCCTGCCACCACCGCTGGATCCCTTGCCTAAAAGCTGGCGGCCATCTTGTGGCTTGGAATGTCTGCGCGCCGGCTCGCAACAGGCAGGGCCGTGCTGTCTTCACCTGCACAGTCTCGGTGTCGGTGGGTCAAAGAACTCGGGACAAGGCTCGCCGGGTCCATGAAATCTTCCGCTGCCAGGTCTCAGCCAGCAGTAACGTGGATGGCAGATTTACAGGAGAAATTACCGGATTTAGGGAATTAACGGCTCGAGCGTTACAGACTCACGTCCACCATGTTGGCTGGCTAGCCACGCCCCTCTAAAGATGCATCTTTTAGTGAAGGTGATTTTTACATTCTGTGTTTGAAATACCTTGCTCAGCCTTCCAGCAGGGCTCTGCTGGGTTTTGGATGACAGGGGCTGGGGAGCAGCAGTGGCTCCAGATAGTCTAGGTGGGTCAGGAAAGGGCTGTATAGACCTGGCCTGCATCTAGAGTAGGGGGAGCAGTGCTTAATTTGTAAAATATGAAGTCCAGGTGCTCCTTATGTTTTAGGAGGCCACACCCACTTCTCCTGGCACCACCCACTTCAACTATTGGCTCCACCCACCCCCTCAACTGGCATAGGTGAAAGCCACATGTAATACCCAATCTGAATTCCTACCATGATAATATGATGGTTGACTTGATACGTGTTGGTTTTCAAGCTCCTTGAAAAGTATATCTTAATAAAATCAAGGCAAAACCGCAAAAGAGACTGGATGTCATGACTTTTGGAACCGAATATAATGAACTTTTTTTTAACCATTAAAGGCCTGACTCCATACTGATTCTGATATCACTATTTACTTCTGTTGTATTTTGCGTCTCCCCAGGCTTGACACTAAACTGCCCCGGACCAGTCTGTTACTAAAAGACTGTAGGATATATGACATTATACAGCTCAGAGATACAAGAGCACTATGAAGGCATCTATCACAGAAAGAATATATTTGACTCTGCTAGAGGCACAATATGCAACTCCCAGGCATATGCACAACCAGCAACTGATTTATGCACATCATTCAGTCCTGTAATATGCTCAATATTGCAATTGTATTTATATAGGGCTTCTACCCCTGACGAGGCATCAAAGCACTTTTTGGTTAGTAGCATGCTACTCCGGAACCCAAAAAGGATTAGTGGTTGGTTAATATACGGACATTTATGCTAATTTGAACGATGGACATGTGAGCTTGTTAATTTCATTGAATGGGGTAATTGAGGGATAGAAGAGGGAAGCGTCTAGAAAGTTTTATTTAGGAGATCATAGTAGTAAAATGAGGTGAGAGATGGGTTGAGGGAGGGAAGAATGTAGAAAGGGTTATTAGGGAGTTCATAGTAGTAAAATGAGGGTTGGGATGAGTAAAAGGAGAGATGGCAGAGAGATTAGTCTCTAGAATGGGATTTACTCTCACAAGTGCATTGTGAATGGGCATAAACCGAACATTTCGTACCCCAATTGGCACCACTTAGCCCTTAAAATAATGTTCCCAACATACAACTGTGCCTTTTGCTCCCTAACATGAAGGTAATACACAATGAAGTAGCTGTCAATCCCCAACTAGCACAGAATCCAATTGACAACAGACTATAAAGAGGTCTATGTTTGACAGGGTGCTTAGAAGAAGGGACAATGGACCAAAATCATTTGAATGTTAATACCATCCTGTTTTTTCTTGTATAGTAAACTCAACATTTGAAGGCAAATAAACACAACTGTACAAAATGCACTACACTCAATATTACAAATGCACAGGACACTTGAAACAGCCAAACACACTCAGCTGGATTTGAGAACATTTTTTGCGTTCTGTCATTTTAAAACTTAAAATGTTTAATGAATCAATACATTTTGTAACACTCAAACCGTAACCTTGCAACTGAAAAACGAAGGAAAATCACACTAAGCCTACATATTAGTATTTGTCATTTTTATTTTTTTTAAATCGAATTGAAAAAACACATGAATGTGTCTTACACTTAACAAAATTGATGAAACCCACAGCACCTGTGGCAAAAGTGCATTCTGGCCGCGTTGTCCAAAATAGAACGTAAAAATGCTGTGTCAAAGTAGAGTCTAAAACGTCTTTGTGGCCAATTCAGCTTACAAGTATTGGAAGGCGAGGGAGGAATGCTGCAGCACCTTAAGTGCCATTAGTAAAATAAAATACAGCCTTTTGTATTCATGACTATTCCAACTATTACGATTTGTATAAAGTAAATGAAAAAAGTGCTGCAAGTTGTCTGGATTTAAGTTGTTTTATTTTCTTCGAACTTAAAACCACTATTCCGTAATATCTCCCCACACAAGGTTATAATGATCTCTGCAATCAGGGTTGTGTGAAGGGGGAGGGTGGCCTTTCTAGGGGGGGCCTAGGGCATGTCATTGCTGACTCGAGGTAAAACACAGGCAGCGGACGTGCCGTCCCTCACACGTACACATAGCTACAGGAGAAAATAGTTCAACTCAACTGATGCGGTTTCTTTAAAATCAAGCAAGCAGCAATTGCCATGTAGCAGTCTCCAGCACTCTGCAGTTATGCAGGTCGCAGATAAAGGCTAGTTTAAAGCAACCTGGTAAGTGACAGGTCCGATGCACGGAATGGGGGAAGTGAAAACCCCCCATGACTCACCTCGGCCTGGAGTTGCAGCTTGCTGCGCGACAGAATGAATTCATTTTCGCTATAGGAAACCCAGTGGAGGGAAAACGTGTTTGATAATAAATAAAGAATGATTATTGCCAATAGGGAGATGCAGAAGGCTTATGTGACAGGTAACGGACATGAAGAGTCCAGCCTTCTTCCGCTCCTCAAGGGGCTCTCTAACGTGCTTTGAGGGAGGGGGAAGGGCAATCCATGTTAAGCACTGAAATAAAGACGGCTCTTGGACAGACCGTTTGCTTTTTTTTTTAATTAGTGAAAGCTTAAAAGTTGAAATTAGGTTGCCAGCCAGCCAGGAGAACATGCGTTGACAAATGGGTCAGAGTGAGAGGCTGAGCAGTACACACTAC
Organism: Triturus cristatus; assembly: GCF_964204655.1. Classification (NCBI taxonomy): domain Eukaryota; kingdom Metazoa; phylum Chordata; class Amphibia; order Caudata; family Salamandridae; genus Triturus; species Triturus cristatus. The sequence goes on from NC_140585.1 coordinate 166,858,512, forward strand.
GTGAGAATAGTAAAGCTGTCTCACTTTGTTCATGCAGTTTTTGAGAAATTACGTTTACACCACCACTGCCTCCTGAAAAGAATTTATAGCCCCGGCCCTGACAATAAAGTGCCGGTGCTGAGCACCGGAAAGCACCGGCACAAATTAAGCACTGAGGGGGAGGAGATTTCCTTTCACCTGAATGGGCCTGGTCTGCCTCTGGCAATGCCGTCTCCACCTCCTGCCAGGAAGCCACACCAGAGAGGGCAGAACTGATTCTGGCTGGGCACAGACACTCTCTGCTTGACAAAGGATTTTGGGCTATAAAAAGTGGGGCCCAAACCCCTGAACTTTACAAATCTTTTGGACCAATAAGACTGCCAAGAAGAAGAGCTGGAGAAGCTGTGAGGAGGAACTACCACTTTGCTGAGTGCTTTGCTGTGTTGGCCTACCCTGGCTGCTTCTGTCTTGGGCAGAGAAAGGACTGGACTGAACTTTCTACAACTTCTTTCTTTGAGCATCTCCAAGGGCTTGAGGTACAGCTTTCCCCCTGTCCAAGAAGTCTCGGAATAGCAAAGACTTCAAGTTCTTCTACCCTCAGCACTGGGGACTGTGTGTTTTGTGCTGCAACAGAAGAAAAAGCAACCCGATGCTGTCTATGACGTCACTACGATGCCACTGCCGACTCCGTGTCCGTGCTTGCACCAGGGATCAAGGGCACTGCTCATAAAGTTACACGACATACCGCTCTCATCCCGTACCCTTTGCCTAGCGATGCAGGTGCCATCAACTCCAGTTCTTCAGCTGACCACAGCGCTTCACCAATGACGACGCCGCTGCTTGCACCGTGACCTGTCAGCACCGTGACGAGCACCGCATCACTTTGTACCGCGACCATGGTCTCACCGGCGATGCCATCTGAAGCCGCCACTGAGCTGCTGCTCACACCGCGACCTGAGGGCATCGCATGCTGCACCACTGCACTTTGCACTGCAGCACCCAATGCCTGCCGACGCCAGCGCTCCTGACTTCAACTGAGGAGTTCGATCTGCAACGCGTGTGAATTCAAGGGCCCGACGACTCCTTCACCGACCTCCGGAACCGACGCCTGCGGACGCCGTGCTTTTGGAAGCTCAACGAGAGGTCGCCAATGCCCTGCATGTCTAAAGGTGCTGTTTTGCGGGTCTCCCCGACACCGTAGCTGGCCCGTGATGCCGCGGTCAGCCAGAACTGTTTTGATTTGTTTGTTCACGATGCCGTGATAGCCCCAGAGGGAGCTATCGACTTCAAGGAACTGTTTTTCAAGGTTATTTTGATAACTGAAGATACTGTATTGTGGATTTGTATCATTTTTGGTCTTGTCTTAAGTATATAAAAATATTGAATATTTTTCTAAACTGGTGTGGTGTCCTTGATGGAGCGCTAAAACCCAGGCAACGGGAAAACAACCCATACCAGTATCTTCCCTGCGTCACAGACCCAACATCACAATAACTCATTCACACATGCAGTCATTGGTGGGGCCCAGAACACCAACACTCACACATTACTTCCACACTGGTCTGCACGCACAGGAGGGATGAGTGATTCAAGAGCCGGACATGTAAGGGGAATACCTTATAACCTATAGGGAAGGAAAAATCATTTAGAAAATATACATTAACGCCCTTTCACCTACAGATCCCTAATCCTAAACATCAAGGCACTCCTCCCACTTCGGTCAATGGCCCAAATTAGTTGGATTGGTTGATGGTGATTTAGAACCAGCTAAAACACATTTCAAGATTTAGATCTTACCTTTCCCCTCGGCTGCTCCCTTTGGCTGCCCACCTGGTTCTGTTGCTCTCTCGCCATCCTGCTGTTCCTGTGGCTGGGCTCACCTCCGCCCCCCCCTGCCAGTAATGTGAATGAACGAGGGACCGGCAGGGCTTTGCTCCGCCAGCCCGTTCAACTACATTACCCAGGATCCCCTGGGCCAGGACGTCAGGACGCCAGCTCATCACGCGCCAGGAGGCGCATAAACGCCAGCCTGGTGCGGAGCCTCTTGTTCCCCTCGGCTGCTCCCTTTGGCTGCCCACCTGGTTCTGTTGCTCTCTCGCCATCCTGCTGTTCCTGCGGCTGGGCTCACCTCCGCCCCCTGCCAGTAACGTGAACGAACGAGGGACCGGCCGGACTTGGCTCCGCCGGCCAGTTCAACTACATTACCCAGGATCCCCTGGGCCAGGACGTCAGGACGACAGCTCATCACGCATCAGGTGGCGCATAAACGCCAGCCTGGTCCCTCGCCTCGCGAGTTCACGCGCGGGACGCGCCGGGAGAAGCCCGGGACAAGGGCGGGGCCGTTTGTGGCCGTTCGAGGCCGAAGGAGGCCGGGCTGGGCCTATCCTCTAAGCCATATCTGGTTTAAAATCAACAACCACTAACACTATTGAAAGTATGCTCGAAAAAGCTGTCAGCATGGTCTCATCAGAGATCGAACTGACCGAGAGGAGACTTTCTATGGGCTATTCGGCTCCCGTATCGCATTTGCCCGGAGGATTTGAGCAGGACAATTTAACTGCCCCTCTCCCATTATCACCCAATGTGCTAATCAAAACGCCTAGCAATCGAGAAATGTTGTCCGGGGACCCTGAGATTGACAAGGACGATGCGGTAACTTCCGATCGCCAGCTACGGCCTCAAGCTAATGTTAGCATTGGAAATTTGGCCCCGGCAACTAAAGTAGTGGGGGAAAAAAGGAAGAGAGGCACGTCAAAACCTACTGGCAGCAGGAGGAAACAACCCCCCCGCTCAAAAACCCAACCCACACCCTTGAGTTTATGGAAACGAGGACCTACCGTTGTGACTGTGAGCCCCACTGAGCAAACAAACAACAGTATTGCAGAACTGACCGCATTAGAAGCAGCAGCTAATTCTACTCATACTCAGACTGAGCACACGATTACTTATGGCACCTGTGAAAGGCTGGGAGACAACCTAATTGACACTATAATGGACTCTGTCTACGAACGCTTAAAAAATCTGTTAGATAAACAACTTAATGCTCTTTTTAAACGCCTGGACAGATTGGAAAATCTGGTTAAGAAACAGGATACTAACAAAAAAGTTGTCACTATTGCTGATAAAGTCAGGGGGACCAGCACTTAAAATCATTGGAGACAACTAATCAGGTCATATCAAAGGAGAGCAGTGTTCGTATGCTCCCCACTGTTAACACTGCATGCGATAAGTGTGGTAACTCTAAGAGTAGTCTCTTTCCCGAATTTACTACCAGTATAATGCCCCCGTCAAATGCAGCACCTGGCAGCGGGATTAACAGTAATACATTATCCCGAAACCTAGCATCAGCCACCTCTGTGACGTCGGTCCCGGTACCCGCAAGTATGGCAATGTGGCTCCATATGTCACTCCTTTTACCGAAAAACAGGCTGAGAATCCAGTGGAAGATGTCCTTTACTTACCCCCTGAAGCCTGCCCTTATGTCGTAATTTTAGCCGGCGCCCCCCTCTGAAAAAAGACTAATCAGAGTCTTGGGAACAATTTAAGAGTAAAAGTATCGACTGGTTATCTAAGTATAAAGGCCTAGGGATGGTGAACGCCAATGACATTTTAATGGTGCGACGTGTAGGATGGGTAGGGCGCTCAGAGAAGAACATTATAGGCGACTGTATAGTCGTGAATTTTAGACGCCCCTCTTTGGTGAAATGGTTATTAAGAGCACAAACCCTTCATAATTTTGCCCCAACCCTCATACATTTACTACCCCTGGGCTTTTTTTATAAACCTCCCCCAGGCACACGCAACTTCACCATCCCGACATATACCACACAGAACCGGTTCACCGTTCTTTTTAGTCTGGACAGCCAGGACTGACTACTGAGGCAACCATCGTATACTGTCTCAGACCTAGTGGTGTAACAAACCAAGGAGAGGGGCCCGTACCACAAAAGGGGTAGGGCACCAGTAGACAAAAGTCAAAGAAATAATTCCCCTTTTGGAGCAGCAAAGTTCATCAACACATTCACAACTTTATACAGTCAATCACCAGAACAAGGCACCAGAAATCATCCCCAAAGTAAGCAAAATGTAGAAAATTCAATGTATTTTTATTAATAAAACTGATTAATCATATGGAGTCACACAAAAATTCATAGTGTGCACAGTAAAACAGTTAAAAAATCTTAAAAAGATACACAATATGCTACATGTACATAAACAACAATACACATACAATAATACATAACAAAAGGGAGACTAGGTAAGAGAAACTTTTTGTTCTTTTAACACCAGGAGTGAGGAGACATATGATCCTGATCCGCTATTTTCCTAGTTGATTATGTCAACATTTGAGTAATTCAGAAACTAGGAGTCATAACAATCTATACTCTCCCTCCTATAGTTGCGTCGACGCGTTTCGGTGGGAATCTGAGGATAAACAACCACCTTCTTCAGGACGATTTATAATTTTCTCCCATACAGTCAAGAAACAATATTAAAAACACAAGATATTCAAACACCGGCTACTGAAGGGATCTAAACTTCCTCCTCATGCCTTATCCCGACTATTCAGTGGGGTCATATATCGATCCGTAGGCCCAACAGTCTGATATCGTCTTTAATGATGGAAATCTTTAGATGCAGATATGGGACTAGATGGATAATTAGTCTTTTCGGGATTAAATACAGCGAAAACGTCTTGTTCGTTTGGATAAAGACGTGAAGAGTGGGAGATACTTTTCTTCCCTCACCAAGTGAAACACGATGGTTAAAATCATATGACCTTTATTAAGCGCATTCGCGTCCTACAGTTTCTCCGGGTCCCTGCAACATGACCTAGTGGTACCATTAACAGTATGCCCAGTTGTTGTTGAACCTAGATCCCCCGATTCTAACCTAAATGTGTTAAGTTGGAACATCGCAGGGTTAAGATCTAAACTGAATTCCAGAGAGTGGGTTGACCTAGTCAGTAAATATGACATTTTGATGTTCCAGGAGACATGGTGTACATATGATTTGTTTCTTGAAGGATTCGTATGTCATAATAGCATTGTACCAAGCCCCAAAACAGGTCGCCCATGTGGGGGGTTATCAACATGGATAAAGGTCTCAGCTGGTTGTAGTACAAAACCCTTGGTGACAAATAATGAAAACTTTCAAGCCACGGTCTATTCACAGGGGGCTACAATTTGTTTAATACATTGTTATAACAATGATTTTACATCACTACCAAATAGGAATTTTTCTAATTTGTTCGAATTTATTGACAAATTAGAAGATGAGCATAGGTACGGTAAATTGGATGGAATTTGTCTTGGCGGGGATTTTAATGTAAGATTGTATAGCGGTGTTGATAACACAACCATTACCCCGGCTAGAGGTAACCAATGCAAAAGAGGGGAGGAACTCCGCAACTATACATCTTCCCGAATTCTAATTAATGTAATGGAAAAGGCAGGAGTTGACTCAATCAAGGGTCCACTGCCTACCTATAGAGGACGTGGCTGTTCATCTATTATTGATTCTGTTTTTATATCATCCTCATTGGTAAACTTTTTAGCAAAGGCTGAGGTTTTATGTACCAGCCAAGGTGACCACAACCCAATTTTAACAACAATCAGACTCCTTCCCAAATCTACTACCCAAAGGAAAATAGGGGTTAAACACTTGGAGGCATCAACCGATAAACTCAGGGTAATTTGGAAGGGCATAGACAACAAAGCACTATTTGCACGTATGATAAATTCTTATCCTTCAATGGTAGAGACTTGCCTATTAAGCAGCACCACGAGCGCAGAGATTATCGAAGCCTTCAGTGGCTTCTGCGCTGGCGTAAACCCTTAATTTCAAGACCCGCCACCAACTTTAGCCAGAATCCTAGATGGTTTGATGGCATATGCTCACAGGCTAACAGAGACCTGCGTGAAGCCTTAGCGGACACACCCAGGGACATAACCCGAGTTAGATCTCTGAGAGCTTGCCATAAGAAAGCAACTAAAATTCGCTCAGAAGAGATATTAAGAGACCGCTGGGATAACCTCGCTAGAGCTGCCTCACTTAAGGATGTAACTGGATTCTGGAAAGAAGTTAAAGCCATGAGGTCTATGGGCTTAAATATCACTCCTATAAGCTGCAATATATCCAGAGAATCATGGGAGGAGCATTTTGCTAGAATTTACACGGCTCCCACAAAGATCTCTAATAGCCGTTCCAGCTCCTCGGTTCTAAATGTTGTCATAAGCGTAACCGAAGTTGAGGATGCCATAAAACAAAGCATAGGGAATAAAGCGCCCGGCCCGGATGGGCTACCAATTGATCTTATAAAATACGAACCAGATTTTTGGGCACCCCTTTTATGCAATGTTTTTAATAATTTGACTAATATGGCTATCCCGAGTACATGGTCGAGTAGCATTATTGTGCCCATTTTAAAAAAAGGCGACCGATCCAATCCCAGCTGTTACCGCCCAATTTCCCTAATAGACAACACCCTGAAGATCTTGGGTAGAGTCGTGTTCAACAAGATCAGGACTTGGGCTGAAGATAAACAAATTTTAAATCGTTGCCAGCTGGGTTTCAGAAGCAATGTTGGAACCGTCGAACAGTGTTTGAATTTAAATCTTATCCTGGGCAAATATACGATTGCTCAAAAAGTTCCACTTTACCTGGGTTTTATGGACTTAACCTCTGCCTTTGATTTCGTTAACAGATTACGTCTATGGGAGATTCTTTTAAACTATGGGTTGGACGGGGTTTTGGTCCATTTTTTGGCACATTTGCACAGGGATTTGAAGGAACGGGTGAGGATAAGTAATGGTGCAGAGGTTTCTGGTGACATTGCCATCGGTAGAGGGGTTAGACAAGGTTGTGTTCTAGCCCCTCTACTTATTATTCTTTATATAAATGAATTACATAACTCTCTGTCCAAGCTGTCCAATGATGTACCGAAAATTAATGGCAAACTACTCCCCGTGCTTTTATACGCTGATGACGCGGCACTCATGGGCCGCACCCCTAATGCACTTCGCACTTTAGTCACAGGGTTTGTGTCTTTTATGGCCGAACTGGACCTTTGCACTAATTTTAAAAAATCCTATATTATGACGTGTGGGCCGAAAAAACACAGCATTAATTTTATATCGTCGGGTAACGAATCATTAACACGCACAAGCACTTTTCCTTATTTGGGATTAGTTTTTTCAGAATCAGGTTCATGGCAGGCCCACGCAGCCCACAGCAGAAATACATTTTTTAAAGCAGTCAACTCCATAATTAGACTCCGGCAGCCAAAAGAAGCAGAGGTGGTGTCATCCCTAATTCAGATATACAAATCGCAATGTGTACCAACGGCCACCTATGGTGCTGAAGTTTGGGGGTATTCAAATTGCAGCGGGATCCAAATTGAGGAGAATAGATTTTGTAGAAAAATTCTCGGGGCTCAAATCTCATCTCCAACTTATATATGCCATAAAGAACTGAACTTACATTATGTGCAGGATTTTATTAGGTCTCGCCCAGCTATATTCTGGCTAAAAATATGGCAGAACCCCGCTGCGACTTTAACAAGAGAGATAATATCAGACTGCCTTAAATATGACAAGGGTGGCAGCATACCTTGGCTTGCTGCAGTTAAAAATAGTTTATCCAGTGTGAAGTTGGAGCACATTTTCTTATGCCCACTAGCACTGGAAGGCGCAAGCGTAAAATCCCTTAGGGAGATGCTGTATGATTTCTACCATAAAGAACGACAGTACATCGAGCATCATAAACTATCGATTGCTAAGTACATGCCCCTTCTGGAGGCACCGAGGACCCAACATCACATGCCACAGAAGTATCTTAGGAAGAACATGGGAAGATGGAAAAGAAGTTTACTCTTCCGCCTTAGGGACGGTAGCATAAAACATTCACTCTGCTTTCCGATAGGATTTAACAGCAACCTTGAGCAGTTGTGCTGCCCATGCGGCATTGGTAGTAAACAAACACTGCTGCATTTCTTACTCTTTTGTAAATTCTACGCCAGATATACAAAATTGTATCTAATTCCCTATTTTAAAGCACGGGCCATTTCTGATTTTAAATCAGCATACTCTGAAATGTTATGGTTAGGAAACGATGATCTGATCTTTCGGGTAAGCACGTTCCTACAAGCTGCGGTACGCTCACGTGCTTCTATGAACAAACGTTAATGTCTTATAAACCTTGTAATATTTTTGTCTGACTTTTGCACGTCATTGCACTTTACCTGCAACATATTGCTGAATTTGCACATTGGTCTAAAAATGTTTATAACGTGTTAATAATGCTGCTACATTTCACAGCCCGTCTAACCTTTTTATCTTGTTTTTATAAAATTGTAATTTTGAATTTGTATTTGATGATATGGCATATTCATAAGTTTTAAAAAATTGTACTGTACTGTTGTTGGTAGTGATGCATTGTGCTTTTATGGATATTTTTATCCGAATAAAGATTACTTATCTATCTATCTATCTATCTTATCTTTCCTAATAAACCACCAACTCGTTTCTTGTTAATCAATATCTGCTTATCTAAATTTAGAATTTTCATGATGGGTTAAATTCGCATTAGAAAAGCTTATATCAAATCAAATCAAATCAAAATCAGCTTTATTCGGTGCAATAAATCTCACCATAAAAGCATTATAAAAACATTCCTACATTTACATTGTCATTTCAAGTTCATACAAATACAGGAATTTTAAAATGCATTTATAAGATGTTTAAAATCCATGAAGCAGTCATTAAACATGCTTAGAGGGCTAGAGACAATAAAGCATTATAAGCTAATCAGGGAACATTACATCCAGTCTTGGGGGGTAAAGTGTTGGTGTATAAAAGTGCATAGTGATTCCTAAAGTGCAAAGTGTCACATCTTAACAAGAGTACATAATTAAAAACAGTACTAAGAGTCAAATTCAAATTTAAATTCGAGTCAAACCTTTATTCAATGTCTAAAAATACCATAAAGGTGCAAAAAGAAAGACAAAAGTACCCACATTCAATTCAGTGCATTTACGGATTAAAACATTTTCATTAAATACCTTCAGCCCTTTTTAATCCAAACTGCCCTCTAGTGTTTCTTAATCTAAATGCAACCTTTAAAAAATGTGTTATACATGCAAGGGTCAGTGGGTCCTCAGCCCTTTGTAAATATAATAAGGCAACCTTAACTTGTCTAAACTTGCCGTTTTTTAATATTCTTACTAGGAAGCAACGCCTAGGGGAAGAATAAAAAGGGCATAATAAAACAAAGTGAAGGGTATCCTGCGGAGATTTATTATCGCAGCCGCAGGTACCCTTCTGCTCAACTGTGGCTGTAAAACCAGAAGGGTCCGCCAATAGATGGTATAAGGTTGAGCCTAAAACGAGTAAACAGACACCTATTTTGTGCATTATGCATAAGAGTAAGGTATGGTTCCATGCCATCTACTGTTTTTACCATATTGTAGGCACAGACTGTGGGCTTCCTACCTTCAATGTAGGCTCTGCGCTCAACAGCCTTTGCCAGGAGCAAACTCTTAATTCTATTCTTGTCTTGGGGAATAATTGTAGTAGGGTTGGTGAAGAGATCCATGCATCCTATTCCCTCCAGGGTGGTTTTACATATTTGAGCCACGGGATACACATCCCCTTATCCCTACTGATGCAGTCTCTGATAATTTGCCTACTTAGATCTGCATCAGTATTGGACCAGATCCTAAGCCAAGCCATAATGGGTCTGGCCTTGATCAGGTCCTCGATGTGTGTCCTCCCTAATTCAGCATGAATAATGTGGGCCGAAGAACTTTGAGGGGTTTTGAGTATCTTTCTCAAGAATTTATTTTCCTCGGTCTGTATTTGCCGAGTCCCGACAAAGCCCCAAATTTCTGCTCCATACATTACTTTGGAGCAGCAAATAGAGCCATACAGGTGCATAACCTGTTCTGGTGACCACTAACCCAGCCTTCGTCCATAGTTCATTATCGCCCCTGATGACGAGACCAGTTTTGTGCTCCGTTCTTCAATTAAAAATTTTAAATTTAAAAGCCCATCAAATAAAAGTCCCAGGTAAGAAAAGGTTTTCACTTGTTCTAATGTGTGTGTGCCTATTCTATAAGTAAATTTTTTACAGGGTTTAGTTCCTGCTAGCAAGACATAAGATTTGGATAAATTGGCTGACAGGTCTAGTGTATCCATAAAATCGACAAAACCGTCTATTAGACACTGCAAACCTTTCGGATTTCCTACTAGGGTCTTTGGATAAAAATAACTTAAATCATGAGTGGATATACCTCCCTCATAGCCCTCAGAATACCAATCTCTGATATGATTTGTCGCCCTGAAATCCCTGAAATTGATAATAATAATGTCCCCATGTACATCCTTTGGTCTTCGTCCCACCCAGCCTAACCTTCTAACGTATACAATTTCACCATCTATATTGGGGGGTAGTGGCCTATTCACTCTTAGCCAGTGCATAACCTTATTCTTAAGATTCTGATGACCTTTATAGTTCTCCGTTGATAACTCTGGTACCCCAGTGAGTACAATGACATAAGGTTCTGCCTCCGGTGGAAGATCTATATGCTGAGGGAAACCTTTTGAGTTTTTATCCATATGGGGTCTCCCCCCAATTTTACTATGTTCATGACTTTGTTTATTTGGAGGCCCACTGTCTCTTACTTCCCTGGGGACTTTATTCATAATCTGTGTAGCCAAGATGTTTTCATTGGAAGGGGGTGACGGCTTAGTCCTAATTACAAGATTAGTTGGTTTCAACACTGACACGACACCAGGCCAGGAGGGTTCGGGGTGCGCCTTTTAACTGATAGTTCCCTCAATAAGTTTGTGTTGACCGTACCAATATCTTGAATAGACCCCAATTGCTCCGCCATTCTCTTTACCCTTTCAACAAGAGGTAATAATAAAGACTTAACCAGTTGCTCTATGTTTCTCATTAGGTCCTTGAAGGAACCTGGGGTCACCAGGCCCTAAAGGCGGTAGCGTGGCGCGAGCCGGTCGGGCAACCAGAGGGCTATGTGTTAAGCAACCATACACCACACGCTTCTCATGGACTAGAGTCACACACAATAAGGGACGCCACACCGTTTAAATTATGCAAATACTTCAAGTTTATCCAAGTATAGCTGGTCAGTTGCAGTTCAGGAAGTAACAAGGTAATACATGAATCACAATACCATCGTTCAGTACCTGCGACACTCTTGGTGATATCTATGCAGTGCCTAACCTCGATTCTGGCGCTGTGCGCGCTTATGTAAAGTCTTTCCCTGAACAGGCCGTCTAACACAGCGTACTACTTGTAAGGGGGAACATTGGGTTCACTAACATGGCGCCTGTCGAACTGAGCGCTCCTCGTGACCACTGGCCCCTAGTACTGAGAAGCAAGGCATATAAAACACAGCGCTACACGCAATCAGTTGCATGTGGAAACGTTGGCGTAAAACAGTTATCACAACGCGTTACTCATAATCAGTTGCATATCATTACCTTCGAGCAGAGCATATAACACAATGCGCTACTCGCATTCCTGGGCATGTAACTACGGTCGAGCAGAGCATATAACACAATGCGCTACTTGCATTCCTGGGCATGTAATTACGTCCGAGCAGAGCATATAACACAATGCGCTACTCGCATTCCTGGGCATGTAATTACGTTCGAGCAGAGCATATAACACAGTGCGCTACTCGCATCCCTTGGCATGTAATCTACTTCGAGCAGAGCATGTAACACAGTGCGCTACTCGCATTCCTTGTCATGTAATCTACTTCGAGCAGAGCATATAACACAGTGCGCTACTCGCATTCCTTGTCTCTCCGGCTGGGGAAGCAGGGTCGGTGGCGTGAAGCGCCACACAAGGGTAATGTCAGTCAGTTCTTTGGGCGGCTTCCAGCGGGGAGGATGACCGGACTTGCGGAGCGGGTCCCTATGCTCCGGTGCAGTTCACAGAGCACCGCGCTCAGTATTACCGAAGGGGGAACACGGACAGGATCCCTCGGCGGGGTATCTCCGGCGCGCAGGCAGGGGAGGGGACTCCCACGGAGGGGACAACCCGGGCCAAGTGCGGTGTGGTTTCCAGACCAGCAGGGGGCGCACCAGGGGGGATCTCGGCCTCCGGGCTTACCTCCGTCTCGGCGTCAGCAGGCGTCCGTCCTCACGGCGTTGGGGGAACTCGGCCCCGACCTTGCGCACCTCCTCACACGGCTGCGACGGCAGCGACGGGGCCCCGGGCTTCTCCTGGGCCTCGCGACACAGCAGGGCACTCCTCCAGGGCCTCACGACACAGCAGGGCACTTCTCCAGGCCTCCAGGCCGCGGCAGTGAGTGCGCTGGCTTCGTCGTCGCAGGGGGGGGCTCAAATTAAGGATGGGGATATGGTGCTCAGCGGAGCACGCTGCCGGTGGTCCCAGACCAGGGCCGGGAGCGCGGGGGTCACAGTGCTAGTACCTGGTCGATCCCCGGTGACTTGGCAATCGGCTTAGCATTTAGTTTGATAGGTCAGCTTGGACACGCAATCTCAGCTCTGGCATTCAAGGCTTGCAGCTCGCTCTTGTCATGCCGTCTCAGTTCTTAAAGTTAGGTTTCAGTTCTCAGTTGACAGATGAAGTCTTTTGGCGCAGATGTATCTGGCGCCCTTAAGGGGTTCTGTTACAGGGGTAGGGATGGAGAGGGCGACTAGGTCCTTCCTAGTCAGGTTGGCAGAGAGTCTCTGGGTCCTCCTACTACTGGGCAAGATCAGTGGGATTCACAGGGCACCTCACTCACTTAAGAGGCAGTACCTAAATCCTGTCACTCTCAGAGGCATAAGTCCCTGGCTAGGCCCTACCGCCTACACTCCTGGTGGATTCTTCCAGCTCTGCTTCACCCCAATGGCCAACTCACCACAAAAGTTTCCCTCCCACTCTTAAGTAGCCCTAGGTCAGGTGACCTCTAGCCAAGGCGGAAAAAGTAAAACCCCACCTCCCTTCTAGAAGGTTCCAGCATCTTCCAGGAACTTCCCCACTCTACCTATGGGACAAAAAGGCGGGCTGGTGTCGCAACATTGTTGTGGGTCCCAGCCAGCTCCTGGCAGCTAGGGTGCTACTATGAAAAACGACCACCCTGCAGTAGCAGGGGTCTGTGGCAGCCATCTTGGGAGAAGTAAGCACCTGCACCTTAACACTGCAAAAACGAAAAAAATGAGGGAAAAAGGGCCAAGTCCAACAGTCCTGATGGAAGTGTATTGTCAGATTATCTAAATCAGACTTACATTCTGCTGAGTCTTTAATTATCATGGGACTCGTGGCAGCTTTTGAGGTTTTAGCTCGACTTCCTTTATGCTTATTTACACCACACTTTCTTTTTATTGGGAGGCCTGGCCCTGGTCCTTGTGTTTTTGCTGTGCTATTCTTCTTAATAATAGACTTACTCGCTATCGCTGGTGGCTGCTCCTCAATAGAGGTTTCAGTTTGTGATCCTATGCTGAGATCTATAGTAATAGGATCCCTAGTTCTTACTTGCGAATCTGTTAGGTCTTGTAACTGTAGGGGAATACCTGTGTCACTTATTTGTTCTATGCCTGTACCGTGATGGGATGGGGTAGTTGCTAGCTGGATGGCCCCCAAAGAGGAGCGTTTCTTCTGTAATTCAGAAGATAGGCGCCGCTCAGTGAGTACGATTTCACGTTCTAACATTGAAGCTGCCCTTGTAATAAACTGATCTAAGGTCCATCTGACAGACCCCCCCCGCCAAAGATTTCTTGCTCATACTAGGCCTAGTGTTCATTGTTCACAATATAACTGCAACAAAATAAACAGGTAACCATATAGCTTTCTATTGACGTCTCCAGTATAAAGTAGTAGTGTGATATTACTTAAGTGTCCGGGATAATAATTAAAGACCAAAGAAAGTGACACAGCCTAACCTCCTTCAACCTCTGGCGGCCCTCAGGCAGACTCGATTTTTATCCTGCGTGTCCCGCACCGCAAGAGCAGCAAGAGCAGCGAGGTCCTAAGGTAGCCAATTAGCACAGGTAAGGGAATGTCACAAAGGATCCTGGGACTTAAAGTCTCGTAGAATTTGGCGACGTCGGCACTACACAGTGAGCGAAGCGGCTCCAAGTGACAACGGGCCGCAAAGCAGAGTCAAACGAACAAAACACACATCCACAGTCACAACAGTACTTACAATTGAGTACTCCTGCTGCGGATGTTAGAGAGCTTGCCCAGCCCGGCCCCCTCCGGCCCCTGACGGGCAAGGAGGGGCCCACCCTTGGCCCGGTCTTCGCCCGCACGCGTCCCGCGCTGCGGGAGGCGCTCTCGGCTTTTCAGGGCTTCCGCCGCCCTCAGATGACGTCCGGCGCACTCCTGGCGCTAAGCCCCCTGGGATTGTTAGTCTGGATTGGACTCGGGTTGTAATGCCGTTCCCCTCACGGCTCGGAATGCGGCAGATGCTGAGCCCAGGCAGGCGGTGGATGATAGGCAGCCGTTCCCCTCACAGCAAATGGAAAAAGGAAAGGTAGCACGTCCCGTGCTGCAGGAGGCGCTCTTGGCTTTTCAGGGCTTCCGCCGCCCTCAGATGACGTCAGGCGCACTCCTGGCGCTAAGCCCCTGGGATTGTTAGTCCGGATGGACTCGGGTTGTAATGCCGTTTCCCTCACGGCTCGGAATGCGGCAGATGCTGAGCCCAGGCAGGCGGTGGATGATAGGCAGCCGTTCCCCTCACGGCAAATGGAAAAAGGTAAGGTAGCGAGTTTATATCAAATTTCATGTAAATTGCAGAACATCATATTTACCTATTCTGGCTATTCAGAGTCTTCTAATTCATTGGCTCAAATTTGCAGTCAGTCGTCCGAAAGCTAACCAAAGTTCAAAGTTCTTTGCTCAGCACGCTACAGGCCCAAAAGATCGGCAAAGGACCAGAGACGTGCCAGCATCTGTCATTGTCCGTAGATCTAAGGAATGTTCGCAGTCATCAAATAATCGGGCAGCATCCGGATCCTTTAGGATTCAGGAAAACGCAGCAGTCACCCTAAGTAGCATCGAAAGTAGCGTCATTGATGAAGTGACCCTCTCTATTCTACCATGCATTTTTATAATAAAATTGAAGCAAAGATGATACATTTTATATTTTAGCACAGTCGTGATTGGCTGGTTGAGATCGTCTGATGTAAGTTTTTGGGATCTTAATACAGTTCGAGGGGTGAGGTCATGGGTTCGTTTAAAAGTCTGTCTGTTCCGGGTTATTGTAAGGTCGATTGTTTTCTGTCTTGGCCATCTTCCCACTGTGTCCTTGTTCGGGTACATGGGGAACAAAGGTTGTGATGAGGTTTAGGAGACGTCTCGAACCTGCGCAGCTCACTCCGTGCCTCGTGGGACAGTGGCCACATCGTTGTGTAGCGTCAGCGGCCATCTTTGATTTAGGCCCAAACGCCAACTTAAGCGAAACAAACACAAAAGAGTAATTAATACATAGAAATAATAAATCTAATGTTAACCCCTAACTAATCCCTCTATGTGCTTGTATTTATCTAGCGTATAGCACCATTTAAAGCAATTATATTCACCCTTTTGGTCCTCTTCTCGGGCAACATTACAAGACATTACAAAAACAACATATATCATGCAGTATACTAATTACTACATATACTACTTGTTAGTATGTGTACGCATTTTAGTCATAAAGGTTATTTAGCCATGCAAAATGCAAATCCCACGTGTAATTCGAATATTAATTATGTTGATTAATAAACATGCAAACTCATTTAATAATATTATAGTTAATGGATTATTTAATTAATAATTTTCATGAAGAATTGGGGAGGTATACAAAATGTTGTACTACCCGCTCCATCATCCTTTTGTAGTGCTTACACTGCATTACTGTTGGTTGTGTGCAAATGCTTTACACACTGCCTCTAAGATAAGCCTGACTGTTCATTTCAATTTGGAAATATGGGCACCCTCCCCCCCACCTCAAAGGTGATTTTAGAGGCACAAGATACACATTGGGTGATACTTCAGCTAGAAAATATACACTGGCACAAAATAGACAAGAGAGGTCAACTGCTGCTTTGCAACTTAGACCACCTTGGTCAACAAGTCTTAAACATTCTCTTAACACCCGACAAACCACCAAGTTTCTCATTTCATCCCAGAACAGGGGCACCCTTGATTGATTACAATCTATTGAGCCTCCATCCCAGAACAGGGGCACCCTTGATTGATTACAATCTATTGAGCCTCCCGTCCCTGCAGTTTGCCACCCCTTTTGGCTATGCTGAGAGACCAGAAAGTGATCATTTTCCCCAGGAGATAGCCTTGACAGTTGATAGTGGAGAACATATCTCGGTAGATCAGGGAATCGTATGCTACACAATCAACCACAACATCATTAAGTGCACAGCTGCCTCTCTACAACACTTGTCCATGGTGCCAAGCAAACATTGATAGCCACTCAGGTTGAAGTATAACTGCCCCTGATTAACTGGCAAAGTTTCACTACATCTCTCTGGAATCAATTAGCCAAACCAATCCAGACTCAAAGGAAGAACATAGACCATAAGTGCCCCCTTCATTATGCCTGGGAAACCAATTGCTCGATGAAGGCAAGCAAAAAGGAAATAAATCAACTTTGAATGGCCCTAAGGAGGGCACCTATGGGCCCACAGTTACATAAAAAGCTCAGGAACACTAAGAAGGTGTTATGAAAATCAGAATGGGAGCTCCTAAGGGAGCGTATAGACTTCTTCTGGGCAAAAATGCTGCACGGCATAAGGAAAAATAGTCCAGCTAAATTTTGGCAGATGGTGAATCAAATAAACAGGCCTCCCCACTTATTTTGTACAATTACTTTAATTTTGAGAGTCATGTCAATCCATCCATGCCTTGATGGAATATCAATGACCCCATTTTACACAGCGGTTTCTCTGACTCCAACAACTCTGCGGTTGTAATAAGTACACGTGCCGCCCAGAGGCAACTCTCCAAGAGATGCAGAGAAGGGGCCCTGTGTCTGAGTGGGATCCCTCATGCAATCTAAAAGGATGATCCTTCTTACTGGGCTAACCCCGTTTTTTTATCTTTATTATAGGACAGAACAGTGTTTTCTCCTCATGGTGTGGCTCAATCAATCATTTCACCAATATTTAAAGTAGGAAATCTCATTTGGTGGCCCTCCTAGATAATGATGTAAATAAATTTGCAGGCACACTGTTGGAAGAATTACAGCATTGTATGGCATGAACACCATTATTCCTCTAAATTAAACTGGCTTCACCAAACACAAAAGGACAATAATCAATAGCATGACTCTCTTCTTGTTGAAAAATCTAGAAATGACAAACGTCTACCTTGTCTATCTATGTTTCATAGATTTTAAATCAGCATTTGACAGGGTTGACTGGGTGAAGCTTTGGAAGAAACAAACCGTTTGGAACCCCTTGGATGGCTTCTTAAGGGCCCTACAACTGCTACATACTGATACATTGGTCTGCATTAAACTAGGGTATGGCTCCTCTCTGCCCAGGGCTATTCTAAGAAAGCGAGATTTAAAGCAAGGTTGTGTGCTGGCCTCAACCCTTTTTAATCTGTTCCTAGCTGACCTTCCACTACCTTTAAGCACCATCAACTGCCATGTACCTAAACTTAGTGGACCTCAGCTCTCAAAACTTCTCTATGCAGGCAATTTAGTGCTAGTCAGTAGGTAGGACTAAGGTAGGCTTGCAAAGACTTTTAGATTTAAGATTGGCATATTTTAAGATCAATGGCCTGACTATTAATATGAAAAAAACCAAGACCTGAACAATTCAAAGCAATGGTCTGAAGAAACGTACTTGATTCCTGGTTAGGGACAAAATAGAGACTGTGAATGTCTGTAAGTAGCGTGGGGTACTATTTAACACTAATTGAAGGATCACAGACCAATTTGAGGGGATCAAAAGCAAAGGAAATACTCTGGTAATTGCCCTACCGCCAATATATAAAATGTTGAAAGGCTCCCATTTTGCAAGTTGCTCAAGCAAAGGTCCTCCCCACACTGACTTATGGAAGTAAGGCACGGAGGGGTAGGGACTGCACCTCTTTGTATAAAGTAATACTGATATTATATAGATCCAGCTCATACATCACTGGCTCAAATCAGACTGGAGCTTGGCTTACCAAAGCAATCCTACCACGAAAAGCAGAATATGTGACCTGCTCTCATGCTCTAAAACTTACTCTGGAGGGATCTCAAGGGCATGTGAAATCACAAAGGTATCCTTTGGACAACACTATGCAACCTACCATGTATATTACCTAACCAGAGTCTCCACCTTTATCACTCAATCACATTCATTGCATTGAGAATAGGAGAATATATCTGTATACCCAAGGCTACTGTTAATGTACAAGACTAATAACAAACGATAAAAAATATTTTATTCATCATACGACACACAATCACGGAAGCAGATCTACACAATTGAGAACAATTTGTCATGAAATATAAAAAGCAGAACAAATTACATAAATTCATTCAGAGAACACAATAAAAAATATCAAGCAACATGAATATAAAATCCATGCGAGAGTACAAATAATAGACTGAAGACTTTGTCTTCAACTGATCACATCCGTAAGACTAGTTCCTCAGTAGCTGAGACTGGGTGCTATGCTTTATGGGCGCTCAAAAGTCTCAGTGATAATTTCAGATTGTGTTCCTAACAATTCAGGCGTTGACGCATTTCGATGGGAAAATTATAATACCATCTTTATCAAGACCAACGTTATATAACTCTCTAAAGCTGATAAAAACAAGAACATTTAAAATCACCTCATTTATAATAGAGGTTTGAGGGGATACGTGTATATCTTGAGCACCAGATTATTAATATGTCTGGGCTTCAGGGGCAAACACCTCCTGTTATCAACATAGCAGGTCCGTAGATCTACCATAGGATGTATCTTTCTCAGATCTCCAAGCACCCCAAAGCGAAGAAATAGAATCTGGGGCTAAATAGTGTGGAAATCCTGTCGATAGTAGAAGCTATGCTCCTCACGTTCATGGCACCAAAATTCTTCTGTGTAGAATATCCTCAAGTGTAGCCTTTAGTTAATAGATTATTATTTCTATAATTCTGTATTCCTTTTATGATAGAAGATGTGAGGATCAAAATGCTTCTTACAGCGATCCTATGGTAATAAGGATTTGCTGGCGGGCGGCAGCCTCACGACCTCCGTTACGGTGACTTTCAGAAAATGCAAGGATCTCAAGGGCATCACCTTTGCTCAACTTAACAAACTGACAAAATCCAGCACACAAGTGTCTCTCAATCTTAGAGGACAAAGCCAGTCTGACTAAACATAGTCATGTGTGCATGACTCTCTTGGGTCACATCAAGCTAAGCCTGCAAATGCACTTAGGAGAACTTTGCAGTAATCAAATCAAGGAAAGGTTCCTGAAATACAAGCTGTGGGTATTGTCTATCCTAAAACACTAGCCACCATGGAAACACTAAAGGACAAGGAATTTGTTGGCTGTGTGCCAAGGACTTATAGACACTCTCTACGTTCTATGTCTGTGCAAATCTGTTTGGGTTGATCGGCGTGCACTTTTGCACAGGAAACTGAAGGAAAGATGCGTATGGTCCTGTTTTGATCCATCTAACCCAAGACTGATTTCGGTTCGGTCGGACTCCCATAGAAGTCAATGGGAGCCAGTCGTACGACGCCTACATGGGCTCCCATTGACTGAATTTGTACGTCTCGCACAAGGGCGCCCCCTACAGTGGGTATGCGTCGGTGCCATCCGCACCGTACATGCCTGTGTTGGGGAGACCCTTGGGTTTCCCCCTGTGTCCGAGTCGTAAGGCTGCGGGTGACAGGCGGTCCGACGCAGACCCCCAAAGGCAACTTCCCAGACGTTTGGCGAGCCGGAAACTTCAGCTTGCACCGGCTGTCCGACGCGTGCATCACACTGGCTCAGTCGTAAATTGCATCCATTGCACGGCACAGTTCACTTATGGACGAGACGTACGGAGCGGTTCTGACCCGGAAATGACTCAGTCGGTGAATTTCACGTTGCTCGCATCGTACTTGCTCGCTCGTACAGCTGTACGGGTCGTGCAGAAAACACGCATATGGCTTGTACTTTTTGCGGCCGGATCGCCTTCGGTGCCCTTCCTAGCGAGATCGAAATCGGCCACAAAGTGTTACAAAATCTGGGCCCAGATGTAGAGTGAGTGCATATGGTGAATACTGATGTGCAGGATTGAAAAAAGTGAATAGCTTTGAATAGTTGATGATATATAGATTTATAGATGGGAACAGTGAATACGGGGATGTTTTTCACAGAGAGTTTTTGAGGGACATCAAATAGACAAGAATGAAGCTCAAGCTGTCTACGATGTCACTCAGAACCCCTATTTAAAAAAATAACCGTAATTCACTTTTACATATGTATAATCTTTTTGTTATGTATAGTCCCCCAAAATCATTTGCTCCTGCTTTAACATACTACTCTGTCGCAGAAGAGTAATGGGGAGTCTTAAATAGCATGGTCTGTCCTCCCTGTTTCGAATGTAAAAAGAAACATCTTAACTAAAACCCTTAACCAACCTCAGCAACTTCCCTGCCTTTGTTCCCCATCCTGTGCTTTCTGTTTTCAAAGCGGACAGAGGTGCACTGACTTAGAGAGCCCTGTCAACATTGCCTGGAAGTCCTTTATGACGCTACAACAGTGAGTAAACAGTTTGACATCAACAGTTGCTACGTTATAGCAGTGAGCTGTCAGTTTGAGAAACTGATATAAACAATGGTGTCTTTCTACCAGAGCTATACATAACAATATAATGGATGATAGGGTGGGAAATTGCAGTCAGAACATCTGACTAGAAATTTTTATTCCTGCCTGAAGAACCCAGGAAAAATGCATTCAAATTAATAGAGTGTCTCCAAGACAGTTTTAACCTAACAAGACATTTAAAAAAAATTTATCCAGTTTTAACATATGAGACGTTCATAAGAAATGTTGTATGTTCTACCCCTATGGATGGCATCACAGGAAGTGTAGAAGCAGCAGCCCTATGATGAAACATGTCACTAACAGTGGGTGATGGCATTTCTTTCCTAACAGGAGAAACTTCTCAGAAGGTTGTTTTGACTTCCTTTCATCAACATCTTTGTGTATTGAAAAGTGAATAGCTGTCAGAGATAATTGACAGTTTGGCAGTTTTTTTTTGGTCTGTCATTATTAACTGTTGGATAGCAGCAAGGAGTCCATTTGAGTAGGCCGCTCGAGGATTTGGACCTGGCTGCTGAACTCTGGGGCTTCTCTCCTATACCGGCCATTGCGTTTTGAAGGACGCCACGCTGTCTGCTGCTTTCTGCCAAAGGGGAGAGTTTGTCATCGGATAATCACGCACTCGGGACTGCGAGGACCAGGGTGCTGTGCGCGCTGCACATCAGCTGCACCTGGCCCTCTTCCCGACTCCTCCCCCGCAGACCTTATCACGACTCGCGGCCCCCGCTTCGCGGGAGCCGCTCGAGGATTTGGACCTGGCTGCTGAACTCTGGGGCTTCTCTCCTATACCGGCCATTGCGTTTTGAAGGACGCCACGCTGTCTGCTGCTTTCTGCCAAAGGGGAGAGTTTGTCATCGGATAATCACGCACTCGGGACTGCGAGGACCAGGGTGCTGTGCGCGCTGCACATCAGCTGCACCTGGCCCTCTTCCCTACTCCTCCCCTATTTCCGCCTTCTTCTTCTTCATTACTATACTACCGCCCACACGCGTTAGCGGGACGCGTGCGGGACGAGAGCCGGGGCGAAGACCGGGCAAAGAGCGGGCCGTTTGAGGCCGTTCGAGACTGGAGACGCTGGGCTGGGCTACCCCCCGTGCACGTTTCTAATTTAATTGACAGAGGTAATCATGATGAAAACTGCGGGAGGAATGCCTAGGACCAAGAGTACTGTTGCTGGCACTACTATGGCAGGAACTTTAGACAATTTCATCGTAAGAGCTACTAATTTATTAGAACGTGAAATTGATCTTACAGAGCGTCGTCTCTCGTTGGATCCTCTTAACGCTAAACGTTCCTCCTTAGGGAAAATTGCTCTAGTTGTTACACCTGTGGTTAATAATACAAATTCTATTTCAACTAATTGTACGATTAGTGAGGGGGAAAGTACTGACTCTTCTATGGACTTAACCTCGGAAAGGAAAAGGGACAAAGGCACTAGAAGCACTAATAGGTCTGAATCTATTTCTGCTGATGTTGTAACTAATCAACCAGAAGGTGTACTTACTCTAGCTCAACACACGCAACTTCTGAGGTTATCTCATCCTCCCCTGCCCCAATCTTAGGGGCTAAGCCAAAACAGAAGGCTGCCCCACGTGGGAAAAAGGGGAATCAGCCAAGATCGACTAAATCAAAAAGTGCCAAACTTCCACCTAATCATATTCTGGGAGTTGCTGACCTACCCTTGACCGAAGCTACTTCTGATCTACCTAGGCAACTAGATGATGGTTTTTATCTAAAAATAAGGGAAGTCTTTGAATATTCAACCCGTCCGATTTTGGATAGACTCACTAAGATAGAGGAGCGTCTTAAGAAATTAGAACAAACTGCTCTAACAAATCTCGAACTTAATCAATTGATGAAAACAGATTTATATAGAGAGTATTGTAAACATCCTCCTCTTGTTAACACTGTAAGCAATCCTAAAGAGAAAATCTCCTCCCCCCGGTCAGGAACATCTCGGGGCAAAGGTGAGGCTACTGCTTGTACTGAAAACATCACAAATACTAGCGGTTCTCAAAACCCACACACAGGAGTCATGTCCCCGCAGAAATCCTCTAATGTCAATGCAAAAGCTGACTATGTTATGGCACAGAATATAAATGCAAAGGTGTACAGAACTGATTTCTCCCATGGTAACGTTTATAAATTACCTACCATAGATCTTCCACCAGAATCTGCACCATATGTAGTTGTATTGACGGGGGTACCTAGTCTTGAAGAAAAAATTACTGAGTCATACCATGAGCTAAAGAACAAAACAATGCATTGGCTCAATACCAACCGACCACTCCCTCCCTGTACCCATGCTAAGATCTTGTTTGTCCGGAGAGTTAGCTGGGTGGGCAGAAGTAATAAAGACTCATCGGGGGACTGTATTGTTGTTAATTTCAACGACATACAGGCTGTAAAATACATCCTACAGGCACGACCTTCTCTGCATCACACCAACATTACCCCATTACCCCTCGCTTATTTTTACCCTTATCAAGCAAATAATGACATGTGGATCAAGGTAGGGAGAGGCAATTTTAATATTAACCGTGTAAGAGGTGGGCCTGTCCCAACAGAACAGGGCTGGTTGGAGTCCTTCCCAAGAATAAATAGGTATAGCTGCCTAGATATGGTCGACTGACTACCCCTAAAACCCCATGTATCTGACTTTGTAGGGGAGGTTGCAAATGATGACGTTTTACTACCACTGTCTGATCAATGGCCCGTACAATTGTTAGACTCCCCTAGGGACAATCTTGAAATTACCACTATAAATACCGTGGGCGAAGAGATACTAATCAATTCCACTCGGCCTAACAGAGGAACATCTGAAAGGGCCGTCCCCCGTGAAACTACTACTGCTCCTTCTTTGCCAGAGGGTGATACAGGTTCTGTTCTTACATTCTTGTCTTGGAACATTGCAGGCCTGTCTTCTAGGCTAAGAGATATAAATTGTACTTCTTTCCTAAAAAAGTATTCGATCATCTGCCTTCAGGAATGCTGGACAGTAGATCCCATTCATATGAATGGTTATCGCACTTATCATACGCCAGCAATACACACTCTAAGAGGGAGAAACAAAGGGGGCTTATGCACCTATGTTTCAAATTGTTTAATGGAAACAAAGATATCCTTTCTTCCAGTTTCTGCTTTTTATCAAGTCTTGCACATAACGTTTGGGGGTAAACAACACATAAACTTGATAAACTTCTATAATAACATCCCAAAAGACTTACGGGCCTCGACCTTAAAAGAACTACACGAGACCCTAAACGATATAGATGAAAATGAACCCTCAGATATCTGTGTGATTTGGCTTGCCGATTTTAACTACTCTTTATGTCCATTTAGTGATCAAAATATATGTGATTTGGGGGAGAGGGAAGGCCTTCCTTCAGCACAATTTTCTCATACCTTTCTGGGAAACCAATTAAATGATATATTTTTTTCCCTGGACTTAGGTTTCGCAAATGAACTTTGCTCACCACCAATTCCGTTTAATTCTACTTTTATAGGAAGGGGCTGTAATTCAGTCATTGACTTCCTCCTAGTATCTAAACGATACTCTCACCACATTTGTGCGTTTGAACTATGCGAGGTAGCAATGAGTGACCACTTACCACTTAGTATGTCCTTTGCTATTCCGATGGGTAAAAGCGCTACTGACTCTACGGTCCAGAACCTAAATAATTATAGACTAGAACTTGCCAGGAAGAACGGTTATACTTTAAAATGGGACAAAGTGGAACCAGTGACCTTCCTTGGAAATTTAATTCGCTCCAAGGAAGTGGAATTTAATATCTGCCTCACTGAGAATGTAGAACTTCCCAAAGCGATCGATGCATTCCTTAGTATTACTGAGGAAATTGGAAAGTTACTTACAAAACCTTCGCATTCTGGGGCCAATAGAAGTAAGAGATGGTTTGATAGAGAGTGTAGCAAGACCCATGCCCTTCTAATGACCCAACTTAAGCGAGTTCCCAGGGAAATGGTTGAAGTTAGATCTGCCAGATTTGCCTACCAACAGGCAGTCAAAAAAAGAAAAAAACAAATTATACAGGATGCTTGGCACACCCTCTGGGAAGCCTGCCACTCCAAAAATAATACTGCTTTCTGGAAAGCTGTAAATGCTCCTTTCTTCACTGATAACAAATCAGCCTCCATTGAAATAGCCATCACAGAAGAGACTTGGGTGACCTATTTCTGGGAGCTCTATCAAGAAGACCCTGAGGTAGTCATAGAAGGGGGGCTAAATTTAAGTTCTCAGGATGTACTGCCCTATCCAATTAATGTCGACTTTTCTTTAGAAGAAGTCTCGAAAGCCATTGACAAGAGCCCAGCGGGAAAGGCACCGGGACCGGATGGAATACCCGTGGACATATTTAAGGCTAATAATAAGTTATGGGCTCCTCTTTTAACCAACGTTCTTAACAGCTTTACAAAAGTGGGCTTTCCACAGACTTGGCAGGAAGCCATCGTGGTGCCCATTTTCAAGAAAGAAGATCGCAACACACCTAAGTGTTATAGACCGATCTCCTTACTTGATTCATTCATGAAGATCGCGGGGAGAGTTATACTCAGTAAATTGCAAACTTGGGCAGATGAAAGAGGTATTCTCTTCCAGTTCCTATATGGTTTTAGGGAAGGTTTGGGAACAATTGAGCAAGGTCTGAACCTAGCATTATTAGTAGCCAAATACGTCGAGGCCAAAAATGAGAACTTATTTCTCACATTCGTGGACTTAAGTTCGGCTTTTGGCTGTATTAACCACAACAAACTATGGCTAATTATGCAGGACATGGGAGTGGACCCAAACCTTTTACTATTCATCAGAGAATTATATCGAGATGCAGGTGCCAGGGTCCGTTTTGGGGATAAGGGGGACTGCACTTCCAAATTCCCCATAGGAAAGGGAGTGAGACAAGGCTGTATTTTAGCCCCTTTTTTGTTTAATTTATATATTAACTCAGCTGCATCTCACCTTCTGGAAGACAAGCAGGACTATCCTAAAATCGGCAACTCCTATATCCCCATTCTTTTATACGCAGACGATGCTGTAATTATGGCTCGGACTCAAATTGGCCTCCAAAGATCGATTAGTAATTTTTCAGAATATATGGGTAATAGGGGCCTAAAGATTAACATAAGCAAAACTTTTACTATGTGCTGCATAAAAAAGAAGAACCTCTACTGCAACTCCTTTTTGTCCAACACAAAACTTATGACTGTTAACACCTTTTCCTACTTGGGTATTAACTTCGACAAAAAGGGCACTTGGATAGCAGCATGGGAATCACGAAAATTAGCACTTTTACGAGCTATAGGGGCCGTCAAACATTTTTCAAATAAGGTAGGAGGCCGCCCAGTACCAGTGCTGTTAGATATTTATAGATCTAAATGTGTATCTACAGCACTGTACGGTGCAGGAATCTGGGGGATTGTGAATACCTCGAGCATTCAGACTTGCCAGAACGCCTTCCTTCGCTTTCTACTGGCAGTGCCCAGGACTACCTCTTCTTATGTCTGTCACCAAGAGTTGGGTGTACTATATATTTCGGACCTTATTAAGTTGGAGCCCATTCTGTTGTGGCACAAAGTCTGGTCTGGAATCGAGACAGGCTTGAACAGGGATATAATCAAGGACTGTTTAAGTCTTGATGGGGCCTCAAAAAGTTCCTGGTTTAATTATCTTAAAACTT
Source organism: Triturus cristatus (assembly GCF_964204655.1). NCBI lineage: Eukaryota > Metazoa > Chordata > Amphibia > Caudata > Salamandridae > Triturus > Triturus cristatus. The sequence goes on from NC_140585.1 coordinate 166,884,960, forward strand.
TTTTTATCGAGATGGGCCATCCGGAATTCTTTGACTCCCCAGAAAATATAGCGGACTTGTCAAGAAAGAATCTCAAGAAATCCTGCCTGCACTTTCTAACAGAGAAACGCTGGCATACAGAGAAATGTAAGAGCTCCGTTATGGCTAATCAATTACTTATCCAAAATCAAGGCATACAGCCATACTTGAAACTAGTCCCCAGCTGTTACTCTCGAATGCTTTTGACCCGTTTTAGGATAAATGTCTTTTTTAGATTAGTTACCCATCCCGAGATGAATTGTTGGTCAAAGGATCGTATTCCTTGCCCCTGTGATCAGGTCTCTGCCCAATCATCCCTCCATTGCATCCTTTTCTGTAAATATTACTCAGCACCAAGGAAAAGTTTGCTTCGACCCGTCTTAAAAAAATTAGGGCTGAGGCAATGCAGAGTGGCATTGGTCAAACTGCAAATGTTAGATGATGAATTTCTTATTTCCTCTGTGTCATTGTTTCTTAAAACCATTTTAAGATTTAGGATCTCCATGAATTAGATTATCTTTTAATGGTACGAATTTTGTCTTTTTAAAATTTATTGTCTTTTTGTCAAGAATGTATTATTATATATGTATGCTTTTATGGTTTTGTTTTTAAAATCGAATAAAGCTGTTTCTGAATCTGAATCTGAATCTGAGTAGGTAACTGGTCCATGAAGCAGTGATTGATGATGCATGCAGTGTGTGGCCTGTGATGGAGTAATGAGATTGCTGAAATGGCAGCCAAATGTCAACCGGGTACCACAGTTTGTGGGTGACTTTGGCTTTATATATCACAAAGCAATTGAGTAAATTGTTTATAAAAACACAACTAATTCCAGTGGCATTAAGCAAAGTCAGAGTGGTCAAATTGGGTTGATTGGAAGATTCACCAGGACTTCAAAAATATATCACTGGTGAAACCAGAATTGGGGAAGGCTTTGATAAAAGTCAGTGGAGGGAGCATGACTAGCAGGCCCTCTGAAGTGTACGATTTTGCCATGTTTCCCAATACTGGAGGCCCTTCTGATGCTGTTGCTTGATAAATGATCCCACAGTGAGGTTCTCTTTTCGAATGACTCCAAGTTCGAATTTTTTAGTTCCCAGACAGTGGGTTCATATGGTATCCCTTCTAGGGTTTCATCAGTCATGGTTAATAATTCCATCTTCTTCTTCTAACACCTGCTCTGTCATGGCTGTATTTCAAAATGGAGAACACCTGCCTGGTGGCCTCAGCTTGCCAGTTCTCCATTTTAGTTAATTTTCAAATTGAGGAAACACATTGTACTCAAATATCTTGAAGAAGTCTGAATGAATACATCCAAAATTAGTGGAACTTGAAAATGGCACAAGAGACTAGATAATAAGAAAAATGGGTGGGTGTTGTTGTGAGGCAGGAGTAAGTGGTAAAGCGAAGGTTGGCAGTACCAGAGAATACGTAGGAGTAGAGATGCCAGGGTATGGGTGTTTGCATGACAGAATATTGAACACAACAGCATCTGATTTCCGAAGTATTGTCCTAAGAATATTGTGTGCATATGCTTTATATGTAAACTGCAAAAATATCGTGTTACATTTTTTGTAGAATAGAATATCACTGAAAAGTAATCATATTGTTTTTTAATAAATATCAAACTATAAATAATGTATTTAAAATATTACATTAGTAAATAATAATATGAATTAAAATAAATAATTGTTATACATAACAATGACTATATAGATCTTCTTAATATAAACACAACAATTAAACCATTTTTAAAATACGTTCTATGTAACATGTTAACCATAATGTGAAAATAAAAGTGAATAATCATATATAACCAAAAATGATATGTAATCTAACTGTAATATTATAATTAACATATACAAGCAGCTTTAATGAATACTTTGAACGGAGTATATGAATACGAATAAGTACATATTTTAAATGTATAATATAAAACGATATTTAAACTATTAAAAACAATTTTGTTACTAAGTAACTAAAAATGTCAATTAAAAAATTTATGTTGACCAGAACAAATATAACAAATTGCTAAATAAACACAATTAATATGAAAATATATTTTAAAAAAACATAAAAATAATATAGCAATTAAAAAACATTAAACTATAATAATACAAATAAACAACAGTACAAATGTAATGTCACTTCTATTCAAACAAAAAAAGGAAAAGTGTTATACCTTACACAGACTATTTCTGCTCCTACATAACTAAAACCAGGAAAAGAATTAGACTTAATAGAGGTTAGATTTACCATTCTCACTCCAATCTAAGCAACTGAAGGAAAAGGTGTTGGACTTCAGAGGGGTTTCATTTACTATTCCCACTCAAATCTCAGCAATAGTAGGGAGAGTGTTGGTCTTCAAAGATGTGACATCACCTATTCCAGCACCAAACTAGCCAACAGTAGGGAAATTGTTTGGGTGTCAGAGGTGTTAGGTTCACTTTCCCATTCGAATACAAGCAACACTGCGAAACATGTTGGACTTCAGAAGGGTTTCTTTTATTGTTCTTACTACAATCTAATTGACAGATGGGAAAATGTTAGATTTTGGAGAGGACTTATTTACTATTTCCTCTCCAATTTAACCAACTGTATGGAATGTGCTGGACTTCCAAGGAGTTAGATTTAACATAACCACCACTGTTGAAGCAATAGAAGGGAAAGTATTGCATTTTGGAGGAGTTAGATTTACTATTCTCGCTCCTATTTAAGCAACAGATGGGAAGGTGTTACTATTCTTATTCCAATCTAAGGAACAGTGGCAAAAGTGTTTAAAATTGGAGAGCTAAGAATTACTATTCATACTCCAATTTATGAAGCAGTACATATGATGTTCGACTTTGGAGGAGTGAAATTTACTATTCTCACTCATAATCATTTTGTAAAAAACATTAAAATATCCAAAAACATAACATTCTTATAGCATTTTTATAAACTAAATACTTTAAAAAAACGAAAGATTCTAATAACAATACAAGCTAACTATTAATACTGTCAATACTAAATCATGCCTGCAGGACTGCACTCTATGATCCCAGGGTCATACTGTCACATTTTTCAAGATTAGGTAATTATTAGTTTGAATATCTGCTCATTTTAAATCAATTCATAGAAAATTATTTTTTTTCTCTTGTCTACATCAATATTATCCCTAGCTATGAATCTGGTAAACAGAAGCACCGTAACCGAGTTTGTCCTGCGAGGATTCTCTGATGATCCAGATCTTCAAGTATTTTTATTCATTTTGTTCCTGTGCATCTATATCTTCACGTTGATGGGAAATGTCTGCATCTTGGTCATTGTTTGGTGCAGCTCTCATCTGCAAACACCCATGTACCTCTTTCTCACTCAGCTTTCCTTTTTGGACGTTTCTTTTTCTTCTGTTTTCTCACCCAAGATATTAGCTGATATTCTTAGTAAGAATAAAACAATTTCTTTTTTTGGCTGCATTACTCAAGTTTTCTTCTTTGGTGCTTGTGCCAGCACAGAGTTCTTCCTCTTGGCAGTAATGGCCTACGACCGTTATGAGGCAATATGTAACCCATTGCTATACACGGTCATCATAAGCAAACCCTTATGTATGCACATGGTTGCTGGCTCATATATAGGGGGATTTTTGCACTCTCTGATTCATGTAGGCTGCTTATTTCGGCTATCATTTTGTGGGCCTAATGTTATGAACCACTTTGCTTGTGATTACCCCATGCTCTTAAAGCTATCCTGCACAGACATCTTAATAAATGAATTAGTACGCTTTGTATTACCTGGTTTTGTAATTGCATGCTCGCTCTTTGTTATCTTTGTCTCCTACTTCCACATTATTGCTACAATCCTCAGGATCCGCACCACAGAAGGAAGACGCCGGGCTGCTTCCACCTGCATCTCACACTTCATCTGTGTCTTTCTATTCTGTGGCAGCTCTTTCTTCCTGGAGATACTACCCAACTCAAGCTCTTCAGAACAGCAGTACAAAGTGATAGCTGTGATCCCCAGTGTGGTGATTCCTGCTCTGAATCCTCTGATTTACAGCTTGAGAAACAATGAGGTGAAGGAAGCTCTAAGAAAGATATTGTCACAGATAACTGGCAGATAAATACTATTGTAGACCTTAAAAATATTATAGAACATAAAACTCACCTTTCAAGCAAGTGACTTCACATTAGAATATTTCATTGACATTTTATGGATAACCTTGAAAAATATTTTTGGGGGGATAATTCAGAAATGTTTTGTTGCAGCAAAGTGCAAATACAGTTTTTGAAAGTTTTGTAAGACATTTGACCATCTGCATGATTATTTCAACAGCACAGTTTTCTGCCAAATGGTGGATGTTGAATAGGTGTAACTGGAGAAACAGAACGTAAATGTCCTTGTTCCTTGAACAACATATTCCAGTTTTGCTGAATGCACATACCTCTACTTAATGCACATGTTCTGATTTGAGATTTACATGAGTTTTCCTTATTGTCAATAATGTTTAAAACAATGGTGGAACATCTATCCAATCACTGCTTGTGAGCAAGTAAAAGGGAAGTATATTGCTTAATGAGATTAGGTATGAATAAGCCCAAAATCTTTTGGTAATCACTGTAGTGTACCAAACTAAAACAAAACATTGACACATTCAATAGGTTTTGGCTGTAATTAAAGTGCATGACAAATGTGTGTTGCAGTTGTTTGGATAATTGCATGGCTGAATGACAAAGTGAGTCAGTGGGTTGGAGTCATGGCATAGACGGCTGGAACAGAATATATAAGAAGAAAAATTAAGCAGTAAGTGCAATTGGAAAGCAGTTCCCTGGAAGTAATATATTTATATTTATAGTATTATAGTGTGCTATTTACAGTAGGATTATCACTTAGAGGATGGAGTGCAATCTGTAATTATTCCATTGTGCCCAATAGGCCGTCTTGAAAGAATCAGATTTCTTCTGTCTATCTAAGTGGGAGCTTGTTATTTCTGTGAGCCAGGCATTCTGAGCTATAGATGGGCTAGTGTACAACATTTCTCATCTGCATTGCATTGGTCCCATTCAAGTGGTATCAGTAAGCTTTGGTTCCAGACTGCAAAAGCAATATAAATTCTGTATTGCCTTCCATGTCATATAGGGTTTTGCAAAGTCTGCAATTGATTATGAGGTGTCCTGATGATGGAGCTGATACAAATAAAACTGGCCATGAGAGAGAGGTTAAGTTATGGGAAATAACCAGGTTTTTATCACTTTGAAAAGGGAAGAAGCTGTCTCTGATAGAAAGGAAGAGATATTCATCATTTTGCAGGCATTATGCTGACAACACATCCAGTGTCTCTTGTCTTTAAAAAATCTAGGAATAGCCAACAGCTTGGGGATCAAGACCTTAGAATTCCAGAGATTTTAGGGTTCATTCAAACTGATATATATATTGGAGAAATCTCAGTCCACATGACTTTGACTTTTAAAATACTTTATTTAGACAATGAAGTCCAATAAAGTGGCAAGTATAAGAAACAATTAATTGATCAAGCATAAATAGATTAAAATTAAATTTGTGCAAATAAGCAACAACTCAGGGGTCGATTCCGATCCTGTATTTTTTTTTCCCGTACGACTCGTATCCGTAATTGTTTCCGTACGAATCGTACAAGTCCCGTCCGACCCGTGAAGTATGATTCGTACGGGAAAAATAGATATGGATCGGCGCGATCCGTACGAATCGGATCGGGAAAAGTTTTACGAGACAGACCCGGACACTTTTCCTTACGAATCATAAAAATACAGTCCGACCGTACAAGTACGATCCGGACCGGCTTTCCGATTTACGAATCGTACGGAAAATGTCTCGTACATGGGGAATGACTTTACCCGCTACGAAGCGAACTTTGTACGACTCGTATCCTGGGAAAAGTTGTTACCGGGGTGCAAGTCATACAGGGGTACGAGTCGTACAGGCACCCCCCATGTATATGTACACACCTTACAACAACATCACGTATGTACGCACCGTACTTACGCAATGTTGGGGTACGCACCGTACATACGCAATGTTGGCGTACGCACCGTACATACGCAATGTTGGTGTACGCACTGTACATACGCAATGTTGGGGTACTCACCGTACATATGCAATGTTGGGGTACGCACCGTACATACGCAATGTTGGTGTACGCACCGTACATACACAATGTTGGGGTATGCACCGTACATACGCAATGTTGGGGTACGCACCGTACGTACACAACGCATGGGGGTGTATGCCTGTACGACTCGTACGCCTGTATGAGTCGCACCCCTGGGAACGTGTCGGAGTATGACTCGTACCGCGGAGAACGTCGCGTATGACCGAGTCGGACACACAAAAAAACAGAAGCAAATACACGAAACGAGTTGTACTGAACCACGGACACTGTAAAACAGCACAAGGAGGGTCTATTCGACTCGCACAACACCACAACACACGTCTACAGTGCACAAAACATGGAAATGACTGACCTGGCCACGTCCAAACAGGCAAACAGAGGGCAAACTCACAACCACCCCTTATAACACACCCACCAAAAATTAAAACTGAGGCCCACCCACAAATGGACCAATAAAAAGGGCCCACACACACAAACCATGAGCCTTTGCAACAGACTCACTGCAGCTAGGGAGCACACACCAACAACTGCACCCATCCACCTTTTATTATTATTATTATTATTATTATTAAATTAAATTTATAAGGCGCACAGCTACCTGGAGGTGTCCCGGCGCACGGACGGTATGCAGATAGAACAGAAGAGACAATTTACTGGCTGAAGAACCAGGTCTTCAGAGTCTTACGGAAGCTTTTATGGCAGATTTCGTGGCGGAGTGGGGCAGGTAGTGAATTCCATAGCACAGGGGCCAGGTACGTGAAAGAGCGTCCACCCATGCGGGAGAGCTTAAACCTGGGAACTGTGAAGTTGCCTTTGGAAGCGGAGCAAAGATGGCGGGGTGGGAGGTAAGGCTGGGCTAGGGAGCAAAGGTAATGTGGTGCTGTGCCCAGCTTGATCTTGTGCATGTAACACAAGGCCTTGAATTGAGTACGTTGCTCAATCCAGAGCCAATGAAGATCACGCAGTGTGCCTGAAATGGAGGATGTTTTAGGTACCTGGCAGGGTAGCGGAGCTGTGGAATTCTGTACTACCTGCAGCTTGCGTATTAATTCCTTATTGGCTCCTAGATAGAGGATGTTGCCGTAATCAAGTCTAGATGTGATTAGGGCCTGGATGACAGTTTTTTGGGTAGATTCAGGCAGCATCCATAATATCTTGCGGAGCCATTTGAGAATGGTGAAGCATGTGGACGTGATCTTGGCTACTTGCTGCCTCATGGTCAGCTGATCGTTAATCACTATGCCCAAATTGCGAGCGGTTTGTAATGGTTTAGGGAGTACACCCATTTCAGGTGGCCAATGGCGTGGGCCCCAAAGATTTTTATCTTTCCCCATGATCAGAACTTCCATCTTGCCACCGTTTAGCTTTAAAAAGTTAGTGTGCATCCAGTTGGCGATTTTAAGCAACCCTAGCTGTAGGGATGAGATGCTGGATTTGTCATTGGCGGATAAAGAAAAAAGAAGCTGGGTGTCATCAGCATAAGAGAAAATTGACAGCCCAGCCTCTTCCGCGATGGTAGCTAAGGGGCTGACGTAAAGATTAAAGAGCATGGGACTGAGTATCGATCCTTGAGGCACTCCGCAGGGAAGAGCGTAGATTTTTGAGCAAGCCAAAGGGGAGAAGACCTGAAAAGTCCTGTCGGTGAGAACATTTTTGATCCACTCTAATGCTGATCCAGCAATTCCCAGAGATTGGAGTGTTTTAAGGAGGGTGGGATGGGATACCGTATCAAAGGCGGCACTCAGATCAAGAAGAATGAGTGCCACAGTTTCCCCTTTATCCAGGAGCTTGCGTATTGTTTCAGTGACTCCTAGGAGAGTGGACTCTGTGGAGTAGCCGGCTCTGAAGCCTGATTGGGACTTGTGCAAGATGTTATTGGATTCCACAAACTGGGTGAGCTGTTGATTCATGTGTTTTTCCAGAACTTTTGAGAGAGCAGGGAGGAGGGAGATTGGGCGGAAGTTGGAGGGCTCCGCGGGATACGCAATTGGTTTCTTCAAGAGAGGAAGGACCATTGCGTGCTTCCATACTGCCGGAAGAATGGCTTCCCTCAGTGAGGCATTAAGTAGCTCCATAATGATTTCTAATGATAGGGGGTTGAGTTTTTGACACAACCTCCTTCACACATACCCCCTCTTCACATTCCAACCCATACCTTCACATTCAGACCCACACACCCACAACCATCCACACCCTCACCCCACACCATGCCCACAGACAAGAATCCAAAGTTCACAAGGGAGGAGCTGGTGATCCTTGTCAATGAAGTAATCAGAGTCGAGCCACAGCTGTTTGGAACATTGGTCAGACAGACCAGCATAGCCGAAAAATCATGCCTGTGGCAGAGGATCGTCGATAGGGTGAATGCTGTTGCACCCATCAGAAGGACCAGGACTGAATGACAAGCCAGGTGGTACAATCTGCGGAGGTCAGTCAAGCGAAAAATGAATGACGACTACGTCCAGAGCAACATCACTGGAGGTGGTGGGCCCCGCAGACCAATACATTTACATCCCTGGGAGGAGAAGGTGATGGCCCTGCTTCCGCCGGTGGGAGTACATGGACTTCAAGGACTTCCAGAGCCTGGTGAGTACACAAACAATTTATGTAACATGGGGGTAATGGAATCCACACCCCAACTACACAAAATGCACGGAACTACCCCCAAGCCCTCACCGGCCAGAACCACAGTCAAAAACAACGCTGATGCCACTAACATGTGTATGCCCCATTGAGAAAGCAAGGCCATGCTATGTCCCATGCTACACAAAGCACTAACCCAAGAATGGATGTCCGGTATGCTGGGAGGATAGGTGTCACAAAACGCATTGTTGAACTCCAAATCAGACACAATTGCCCTCATCCCATATGGCCCAGGTACATACCCATGCACCATACACAATGCACAGGGATTGGGAAAGTACTGACAAGATAGCTGACACTTGGCCCTGGTGTAGGCAGCACAAGGCCCTCCTGTGACCAGTGCAAACACAAACACCAAGACAACAAGGTCAGATATCTAGGACAGGAACTCACACTCACTGTCATGGCAGCATGCTCCATGGGGGGACAGCTATATCACCTGGGAGCACCAGTGCCAAATCACACTACACCCACCAGCAGGCCCTGTCACACACACCCCTTACACAAGCAGACACCCCCGGGACAGGCAATGGATTTACCCACTGTCACAATGGACATGTAACACAACAAGACCAATACATAGCCGAAGTAGCATCCAAGCCAAAAATCTACATGTCAAAGACTCAGGAGAACATATCAATCTGTCCCCCGCAACATACCCATCCACAAGTGAACATTGAGGAGAATGCTAGGCACATACAACTACCTGGAGGAACAGTGCCAACTTCAATGTGTATGATCATGGATGTTGCATGAAACAGCATTAACATTGTCTGTCTCTCACACACAGGGCAACGTGATGAATCTCCCCCCAACAATGGGGGTGAAGAATCACAGTCCCAGGCTTGGGAGGAACCTGATCCCACCGGCAGCGACGCCTCTCAACACTCCGCGGATTACCCCGACCGACCTTTACCCTCTGGTGTCCAAGTCCCTGCAGCACCTGGTTCAGGAACCTCTGTGCCAACCACCACCCCCATTCCTACCACATCCCAGGAGACACCAAGGAGCCGTGCCCGCAGTGAACAACTGATCCAGTCTGACCAGGAGGGACAAGGTGCGCCGGGCACCCAGGAAGAGGAAGACAACACCGCCTCTGCCATCCCTCAGGGGTCCCGTAGACCCAATGTGCCCACAACGGCAGCCTTGGCTCATGTGGGCAGGAGTGGTGGGAGTGTAGGCAGGCGGAGGCGAGAACCTGACCTGCCAGCTGAAGGGACCGGTATGTCACACATAGACAACATCATGGACGCATACCGGCGTGACACCAAGGAGTTCAGCCAGGTAGTGGGGGCCCTCACAGAGATAAAGGGGACCATCACAGAGATGAAGAACCAGCAGGCCGAGCAACACGCCAGTCAACAAGAACACCAAGGACGGATGGAGGCAAGACTGGTTGAGCTCCTGGCGGTGCAAAGGGACATAAGCCATTCACTCCGTCGGATCACCGACAACATGGGCAACCCTCCCTGTGCCACCAGGTGAAGACCACCACCAGCCACAGGGAAGGAGGAGGAGGAGGATTCGTCCGACGGAGCGTCCCAAGCATCGTCAAGGCCTGCATCTGAGGGTCCCCCGAGGAAGGTGGGTCGTCCACAGAAAAGACCGTGAGAGGCAGCGGCCCATCCACATCTCCCAGGTCACCTGGCCTGGCACCTGGCCTTCATGTGCAACAGCATCACCTCATTGACTGACATCATCTGCCACATGGACTTGCTGGTTACAGTCTGACCAATGATGCTTTGGTCTGGACTCTGTTGACTTCAAATGCCTAGGATCCCATCTCCCTCTGTGAACTTTGGATTCTATGGTCCCTGTATTGCACCTTTTTCTTTGCACAAATCAAGCCCCAGACCTATAATACAAAAAAGAATAATTGAAATTTTATGTTGCAGTCATTTAGCATGAGTCCACAACATACGTGTGGGGATATGTCAAAGTATGCCTGAGTGTGGAACTAACTCCAGCCATCCTTACACTGGGATCTGAGTCCGGTCGAGGACACACATGGGTCACAATGTATCATCAAATACAGACATGGAGCCCAATACTCACCCGTGATGGCCTCAAGCTGCTGAGGGGGGCTTGCAATACTGCTCGGACAGACCAATTTGGAAGAGTATCATGAAGGCGTAGAGGTCATGGGTCATGTGGAGGTGCCCGGGGAGGGAGTCTCAGGTCTGTTTGGCGAGGTGGGAGAACTATCTGGATGTGATGAATGCTGGCCAGGGCAAGGTAGGCTGCACGGAGTTTGGCCAACGGGGTGTTGGATGACGGAAGTCCAAGGTCGGTTTTGGGTCTGGGGTTGTGGACTGCCTCCTGAGGGTGGTTGAGGAGTCTGAAGGTGATCCTGCAGCAGACAGTGAGCCATTGTAGCTATCTCAGGTGGACGGCGATGTGGCTGGGGCGGGGGATGTTGAAGATGAGGTGTGCGGATGCACCCTGGATGTGGACAAGTTCCCCTGCAGTTTTGCTGTTGTTCCTCCGTAGAGGGCGGTGCTGTAGTTGACCCGGCTGGTGTTGTGGACCTGGGGGACGGTCTGTCTTGCCTTGGAGTGGATCTACCTGTGGATCAGTTGCAGCATGCGGAGGGTGTTGCAGCATGAGGTACACATGGTGTTGAGTTGCATGGTAATTGTGAGCGATGAGTCCATGATGAACACCAGCTTGCGTGCGTGGCCACTGGGTGCTGGTGCGGTGCCCAGGCCGGTGGGACACAAGGAGGTGACCCAGCTGTAAGGGGACAATCCTCAGATGATGACCTCAGTCCTGTCCAAGTCCAGCCTCAGGTAGCTGATGTTCAGCCATTCGTCAAGGGATCTCATGCCTTCTTGAAGGTAGGATCTGGCAATGGCTGGGTCTTTGGTGAGGGTGAGGAGCAGCTGGGTGTCAATGGCATACAAGATGATGATGAGGTCGTGTGCACATGTGATGGTGGAGAGGGGTGTCATGGAGACATTGAAGATCGTCACGCTGAGAGATGAGTCCTGGGGCATGGGCCAGATGACCCCAGTGTGCTACATGCTGAAGGGTGGAGGCCGACTCCCTGAGCCTTGCTGGTGAGCTACTTGTTGATTTAATCCTGGGCCCTCCTCTGGATACCAATGTTGGAGATGTGTGAGCTGACAGTGTGGTAGCACATGGTGTAGAATGCCGTTGAGAGGTCAAGTGGGGTGGTCTCACCATTGTTGAGCAGGGCAAAGTTGTCGTTGGTGGTGGCAATGATGAAGGTTGCAGTGGTGTGATTACTGTGGAAGATGGTCTGGTGCCGGTTGCCTGGAGCTGTTTGCGTGGAGGAAAGTTTGTCAGTTTCTCATTGAGTGTCTTCCTGATGACATTTGCTGGATAGGGAAGCAGGGTGATGTTCCAGGAGATCCTGCGGTACTACCGTACGTTGTTTAAGAAGGGCCTGGGTCTGGGTCTCTGCATGCCTCCAGCTCCCATGGAATGTGGCAAACTCAAAGGAGACATTCATGACGCACTGGACGTGGACTTCAAGGATGGCGAATGATGTGGTTGAGATGTTGTGTGGGAAGGGGCCAGAGTGGATGGTGCACATGAGCCAGGTGGTGTATTTGCTGCTGACGGGAGTCCAGAAACTGAGGGGGGTTTGTCCCGCGGATAATAGTGCTGTATGCCTCTGTGTGCCAAGGCTGTCGTTTATGTCCATGAGCTTGCAGTGGTAGAACGTTGCAAGGGATTTGATCTACCTTGCAAGGGTGGGGAGTCTTTTGGATGGAGATCTGCTGTCAGTTCACTCACAATGCTGATGAGCTCCTTGATGTCGTGTGTTTTGGTGCCTCGGCTCTATCTGAAGGATATCCACTTGTCCTTGCTGATGATATAGTGATGGCTGTGTGTGGCGTTTTCCAGGGCTGTAAGGTAACTGATGGTTCTTTGTGTTGCAAGGTTTGCACAAGAGTCCGGCTAGATCTGCATGAGTCCAGTAGGTCTGCCTTGTCCCAGGTGGCTTAACTGTTGTTGTGCTTCACAGGAAAGTCTGTCAATGTGGCTAGATTGTTGGATCAGTTGCTGATCCAGTGTGTGAGGTTGCAGGGTGTGGTGGTGGTGTTGGTTCGAGTGTCCCACACAGCTTGTCTGTGGTGACTTACATCAAGCATCTTTGGGGGATCGGTAGCGGGGTGTGGGGCAGTGTGTTGCTTGTCGGAGACATGGATGCAAATGTTGATGGACCAATGATGGATGGTGGTGTGGTTCTCCTCCAGCAAGAAGATACTGGCCCCCAGCCACATGTAGCCTGTGGAGGTGAGGGCGTGTGTGCAGATGTACGTGTTGATGGCTTAGCGGAATTGTGAATGTAGGACTGGAGATCTGTAGATGAGTGTTACTCTGAGGCTTGCCAGGTGGTTGGTGCAAAACCGGATTTGTGACTCTGAGGGTGTACTTGTGAATAAATTGCAATTCATCCACCGGGGTTGTTGGTGCCGTCCCTGCGGGTGATCTTGTATCCGTCAGACATGGCAATGAAGAAGTTGTGTGCTGAGGATGCTTTTATCCAGGTTACTGTCATGAAGGTGATGTGTGGGGCTGTTGTGTTTAGGAGGTAACAGAGTCCAATGGCGTGCTGGTAGACGGAGCGGGTGTGTAGTAGGAGGCACATGACCTGGTTGTTCTGACAGGGTCTGGTAGGCGGGGCAGCGCTGTGTAGGCAGTTGGAGTTGCACACTCACCATGCAAAGGTGTCGTGTGTGCGCTTAGGGGTTGCCTGATAGCAGGCGGTTGATTGTCTGGAGGACATTGCTTGGAGGGTGGCTACAGCATGAGCCTGTTGTGTGATGTGGGTCATGCAAGGACCAGAGGGTCGTGCACTGTGCACGTTGCAGGCGCAGACGGTCCTGCCTTTGGCACGGCGTTGGCGCAACAGTGGCACAGACAAGCTGCTGGCTGTATTAAGAATGGGTGGAGGGGGGAAGGGAGGAGCATTTTGCTGGCGTGTGGGTTGCAGAATCAGGGCACTCGGTGGGGCGGTGTCGCAGGTGAGGCAGCAGCAGGCGGAAGGGGTGAGAAACTAGGCAAAAAGTAGCACACAAAGACAAGGAGGTCAGAAAGGTACAGTGCAACAGGTGTATGTAAAGGAAGGAGTGTCAGGTTACTCATGGGTCACTCCGAGAAAATGTATGAACAATCACCAAAAATGACGGCCACAGGATCAGGCAACAAAATGCGGAGCTGCGCACAGGAGACACACCGTCAGCAGGCGTTGACGTCCCGTTGTGGGGAGCAACCTGCACAAATACTTACACAACAAGGTACTTCATGCACAATAGAGATTATTAGCCATGAAGAACTGCATGCATGTTGCCGAAGTACACATACACTCATATGCTCAATCTTTGACAATTATGCCATAGATGATGCATGAAAAATGGCAAGAGATCTGCAGTGACAGAGATGAGGCACTTTGGATTGTGGTGAACACCTTTATTACACAAACTCACACAAAGGGAAATGCATCCATATGAACAGACTCACAGGTCAGTTGACATAATATGTGGGACATACGCTGGACCCCCCCTTCACAACACGGATGTTGTAAATCCCAATGAACTGGCACACAAGTTAAGGGGATGAGCCAAACACATCCTGCTGCACACAGAGAGGCTGCAATTCCCCATAGAGCCTGTTGTTGTGATGTCCCACACTATGTCCACCCGTAGCATGCGCAATGTTTCAGAGGCAAGGTTTTTACACATTGATGCCTTCATCAGACACCACACTCCACTACAGATGACTGTCAAGAAGGGTGACTATCATGTCATGGGAGTGATACTACATGTTATATGCTCCATGGTGAGAAGACATGTATGCATGGTACCACAACATGCACAGAAGCAGTTGCCACACATTTCCAACCCGTACCACCACCAAAAAGCCTTGCTGCAATCCTTACCCAAACTGACATTTCCACATGTCCGTGCATGGAACGCTGATTCAGCACACGTTGCAATCCTCATGAGGAATAGCAGGAGGACATAGATGACACGAGCAGACAACAGGCGCAAAAACCTGGGAATGACAGACACACAAGAAGTCACCTAAAACAATTCTCGCCGCACACATGGTCATTTACGAAACATGAACAATGTTGGACACATGCAAATTTCAAAGATAGTCTCTCCGCAAAACTGTGTGGCATGACATCATCACTCGAGTGACACATCGGAACACACATCAAAGTCACTTTGAATTCAGTCAGCTGGACACACACATTGCAACACATGTCACTCAATGCTACAAGCTTGCACACTCATACCCAGTGGCTCACCATTATGAGAAGAAGCTGCGTATGAGCTGACTCCGGGTATTATCCTCCTCCTCCTCATCACTTGCCTCGTGACCAAGCCCTTGATCCTCCACGGGTGGATGTTCCTGCTCATCCGGATCCAGGATGAGTTGCACTGCCTTCTCAACTGCCATGTTGTGCAGCATGCAGCACACGATGAAGATTTTGCAGACCTTCTCCGGTGTGTATGGGAGGGACCCACCTGTTTTGTCAAGGCACCGGAATCGGCTCTTCAGGAGGCCAAACGTCCTCTCAATCACTCGCCTGGTCTGCCTGTGTGCATTGTTGTACCGGTGATCTGCAGCTGTTCTTGTGTTGCGGAGAGGTGTCAGTAGCCATGGCATGTTGGGATATCCAGAGTCCCCTACATGGAAACATCATGTAAATAAGTCGGTCAGGAGATGCCGTAAGAGCCAAATATACCGCAACACACAGGACAAACAGAGTATACCCACCAACAAGACATGCTCGTTCGTTGTGCAGCCGCAGCATCATTTGTGGCACCCTGCTACGCCTCATGATGTAGGCATCATGTGCTGATCCTGGAAAACGTGCACATGGAAAATCACCATGTTAGCAAGACACACCACAAGGGCATTTATTGAGTGGTAATGTTTTCGGTTGCGATAGGCTTGCTCCTGTGCCTGTGGTGGTACCAAAGCCACATGTGTCCCATCAATGGACCCAATGACATGGGGCATCCTTCCCAGGGCACTCCTCAGGAGTAGGAAATTTGATGAATTCATCAAGGTGCTCCAACATGGCTGCCACAACATCACGCAGGACATGGCTGAACATTGTCTGTGACATCCCACCAACATCAGCTATGGTCAATTGAAACGTACCTGTGGCCAAAAAAATGTAGGGCTGCCATCACCTTAATCTTGGGGGTCAGCGCAGTAGGATACCTGTGTCGCGGTTGGAGGTGTAGTGCCAGCTTGTTAGTCAAGTCCTCAATCAACTGTCGAGTGAATCTGTAACATCGGATGCAGGGACGTTCCCTCATGGCAGCCAAGTCTGGCATTGGTCTTGGAACAGGCGGTGCCCTGCAGGACATTGTTTGGAATAATGAAGATTGAGAGTCTGCCAACATCAATGTCAATAAACATAGCACATGCTAAACTGCTACTAAACATCAGGTAACTATGGAGTCTGGTGTGTTCAATACATCCAGGACACATATGCCAGCTTGCTGGCACTCCTACGAAAACCCAGATACACCTGTTGATTGTCAAGTCTACATGACATGTCCTGAAAAGAGCTGGGGGCCAGTCTAGTGAACAGCCAGAGATATCACCAGAGTGACACACATCCACATAGCTGCATTGGAAGGATATCATCTCATCCAGACAGCTGATTGCAAGGCACATGAACAGGTCAAATGGAATGTCAAATGTACATATCAGACACATTGCGATGAAGGGGTGCACGTGAAAACAAAAAAACACAGCCATTGAGATGACGCAGACATGTATGCCTGGGAAAATATGATGTCCGATGCACACAGACCCTACAGCCGTGGAAATCCACATGTGACATGGTGTGCGTAGATGTGTGCCATGCCCATCTTCACACAAACCCATGTTGGATGCACCATCAGCAGATGCAGTTGACGGAACACTAACAGCAAGCTCATGGGAACACATGACACACACCTGACATAGTCACATAGGGGCACGCTGATCGTGGCATGTCAGTTGATAGAGTGTCCCTGTCACTGGCATCAGGAGACAGGTGCGGGTGTTGATGACTGTGCCATCCCACTGCTGCTGTGCATGACACAGTTGGACTACAAACACATGTGGCAAGTGTCAAGGTGATATGTGCCACATAGTGGCCCATCACACATGACATGTGTCCACAGGTCACCACACATCAATTGTGCAACTAGATGAGATGACCTGTGCAATATCACTGGCTGCCACACCTAGGGCCTGCACATGAAAGTATGCAATGACAAGTACTTGATGGACATCCTTGTGCGACTTGTAGCCGTCCATTCCTGGCGTGTGTACGCTTCATATCACCATTGTAAGCGTGTGAAACGCACCGTACCCCCGCATTCATTGCGTGTGTACACATCGTATCACTATTGTACTGGTGCCGTACCTGTACGTGTGAAACACACCGTACCCCCGCATTCATTGCATGTGTACGCTTCGTATCACTATTGTACTGGTGCCGTACGGGTACGTGTGAAACGCACCGTACCCCCTCATTCATTGCGTGTGTATGCATCGTATCACTATTGTACTGGTGCCGTACCGGTACGTGTGAAACGCACCGTACCCCCGTATTCATTGCGTGTGTATGCATCGTATCACTATTGTACTGGTGCCGTATGGGTACGTGTGAAACGCACCGTAATCCCCGCATTCATTGCGTGTGTACGCATCGTATCACTATTGTACTGGTGCCGTACCAGTACGTGTGAAACACACCGTACCCCCGCATTCATTGCGTGTGCATGCATCGTATCACTATTGTACTGGTGCCGTACGGGTACGTGTGAATCGCACCGTACCCCTGCATTCATTGCGTGTGTACGCATCGTATCACTATTGTACTGGTGCCGTACCTGTACATGTGAAACACACCGTACCCCCGAATTCATTGCGTGTGTACGCATCGTATCACTATTGTACTGGTGCCGTACGGGTACGTGTGAAACGCACTGTACACCCGCATTCATTGCGTGTGTACGCATCGTATCACTATTGTACTGGTGCCGTACGGGTACGTGTGAAACGCACCGTACCCCCGCATTCATTGCATGTGTACGCATCGTATCCCTATTGTACTGGTGCCGTACGGGTACGTGTGAAACACACCGTACCATTCATTGCGTGTGTACGCGTATCATTATTGTACTGGTGCCGTACCTGTACATGTGAAACACACGTACCCCCGCATTCATTGCGTGTGTATGCACCGTATCACTATTGTGCTGGTGCCGTACGGGTACGTGTGAAATGCACTGTACCCCCGCTTTCATTGCGTGTGTACGCATTGTATCACTATTGTACTAGTGCCATATGGGTACGTGTGAAACGCACCGTACCCCGCATTCATTGCGTGTGTACGCATCGTATCACTATTGTACTGGTGCCATACGGGTACCTGTGAAAAGCACCGTACCCCTGCATTCATTGCGTGTGTACGCCTCGTATCACTATTGTACTGGTGCCGTACAGGTATGTGTGCAACGTACTGAACACGTCCACTTCTGTTGTTGCGGTATGCAGGGGTTGCTGGACACGGCCCCCCAAGTGACCAGACCCTGGTGGTAATGTATGGGCTCCATATTATAGGTTTGGCTTTGGGTATGGGGTATGTTTCCTACCCCTCACCCCCACCCTGGTCCCTGGGTGTTGTTCTCACCTTCTGCGGCATGTGCGTCGGTTTCGGTGCACCAGGTCATAGGCTAAGAGGACCGGGATGACACGTACGATGGGGTTCATGGCGTGTACGTCGCGTACCGGGGCTCCTTTTGTAGGACTCTGCTTTTACGGCTGTTTTTGGCTCCCGTAAGAAAAGAGCCGTATGGAGTGCCGTAGGGACGAATCGTACTTGCTGGGCCAGAAACCGCTGCTTAAATACGTCCGGACGTCGCATACAGGTGGTTCCGGATCCGAATCGTAGTTTTTTTTTACCCGTACGGTCTTTTGTACAATTCGTACGGAAAGAGGCTTTCTGTGCGAATCGTACTTCCTAGGTTGTAAGGAAAGTTTACCGGGTACGAGTCGTATGGAGAAAGCGCTCCGTACAACGATTCGTACAGCCTTTTTCCAGGATTGGAATCGGCCCCTCATTGTGCAAACAGTCAATTTATTTAGAGCATAAAACAGATGAACTCATAACATATTGCCTTTAAAATGCAACAAGCTAGTGCTGTAGAATTATAACAGTGAGGTTATGGAAAGTACTGCAAACAAGCTTTAGACCTCACTGCATATGTACAAACTGGTAGTTTTTGATAGGAAGACAGGATTTGTATGTCCTGATTTAGGCTAGTCTATTTGCATTTTAAGCAAACATTTACAAAAATGTAGAACTTTTGAGATAAAGGTTGATGGCATTTCATTAGAGTTGATACATCTGCATGGTTAACATATAAGTAAACCCAAGGCTTGTTGCTAAAGTGAGAAGATTATCATGTACCAGATGCTATAAATATTGAAATGCTAAGTGTACACTACAGATACTGTGAAGATTGTCACAAGCTGACTCTCGCCGAAGAATTTCTAATTTGGGAGAATAGGTTATGGTGCGGTCAAATTCAATCATAAACGGTGTTAACTTTTTACCTAGCAGCCTCCCTTTTATTCCCGAAAATGGTTTGAGTTTTACAGGCAACAGCTATGCAAGGGCAGAGGATGTAATCTAAACAGTATCTATTCAGCTCTCTAGAGGTCACAGAGCTCAATTGCATTTGCTACTGATCCTACTCAGAGGACACAGGGTTAAACGTCACGCAATAAGCAATCTTTAGCAGTTATGTCCCTTTAAGTTATATTGATGCTATTAAATTTTATAGCTTGGTGATCTCCTGTGATATCCCAATAAAGGCAACGATCCTCTGTTTACTGCATAACCGCATTATTCATATCCTGACCTTTTATACTGAGGCAGAAGCTCTAAGGAGGTTTGCAGCAGTAACTGAGTTCCTAAGTGTTTTGTCTGCTCTGCCCAAGAATTTTTTGAGACTAGCAATTGCTTGAGGATGAGCTTCATTCAAAAGACAGTTAACGTCCATCTGTATTGTCTGTGTCCCTTGTTTAATCAGAAAATAGAGAAGCATTCTTTTGCGCCCAGCAAATAAGACGGGGTGTATACAGGGCATATCAGTTAGTGATTCCTGGAACAAGCTGCGTAAGCGGCACATATTGGTTTTCGGTTGGCAAACCCAAGGGGCAGAAGATATAATGATGAAAAGTAGCCTATCTATAGTTGGCACCTTCCTGCACAAAAGCAATGCACTGAGGCTTTTCCCTCTTTTTATGTGCGCTACAGAATGCAGCACATGTAGAAAGAGGACAAATGAGGAAGATATTTCTCCTTGTTATGCATCCCCTGGAAAGGCGTAGCATTTTGACACATTCTCTGGTCTACCACTCATGGTAAATCTGAGAATATGTCAAATCCATGGGTAGATTTGTGGTAACATCCAGGCTCGACCCATGGAATAGGTCCCTGGGGCAGAGTAACACAGGGCAGTGAATTGCGCTGCCTTGCATTACTCTAGACATACCAAGCCACACAGGGCCACACAAGGAGGCCGTGCATGTCTTGATAAATCTAATTCTAGGTTTTGCATCACCCCTGTTAATTAGTATTACCATGACTCTTTTGCAATATGCACCCGACAATAGATGGTACATGTTCGAGTCACCTTACCACTAGTAATAAAATAGTATCCACTAGCAAATACCCTGAAGTTGGAACAGTTGGGGATATGGAAATATGCTGTTTTGATGGCATTCATATCGGAGCACTTTCCCAGTCTTACATTATTGGATACCTGTGCATTTTACTAGACATATCTACATAGATACTGAGATTTAAATTCCTGACTGTGTGGAGAGCGAATTTAAACCCTATAAGGCCAGCATTAGAGAGCTGCGGGTACCCTGATGATAACCCCCCACTTACCTCAAATCAAATAAAGGGGTGTCCTGATTTAGGTGGAAATAAATAAGTAATCCCACCGAAAAGTGCATTGACCTGGTTGTACCCTTCCCAAATCATAACACTACAACAGAGAGTTCTTAGATATATTGTCACTGTTCAAACCAGCAGTGTATGTGATTGGTTGGGCAGTTCATGTATGAGATGAGCGTATGATAGTGGTTTGGTATGTATGAGGTGAGAATGGTCATGTGTGATAAATTATAGGGGTAGATTCTAATAATAGATACATGTTTTCTCATTGTTGTTTTTGTCAATTTGTTTAGTGTAGATTGTTTCTAATAATAGATACATATTTTCTCATTGTTGTTTTTGTCAATTTGTTTTATCTGTATTACTTAATGTGTCACCATGAGGAAATATTGTTTGATAGCATGTTTATTATACATGTGATTTCATAATATGTTTTAAATTATGTAATTTTGTACTATTAAATGAAAGAAGAAATTACCTTTGCAAAAGCATATTAATATTTTTTTTATAATTAAATATGCACATGTTTATGATTTAATATTGTTAGTATTGGTTAGCCCATGGATTCTTAGTTTGTCTTCATAGAAGAAATACAGGTCATGTAGGAGTCTTTCTAGTTATTCATTGTTTTAACCCCTTTCTCCCAGACCTTAAAGCATTCCTAGGAGGTACCCGTTTCTCGTTAGTGTATTCTCCCACCAGGCACATGATCACATGCTTCATTTTCCTCAAAATAAATTATTTCAGTAATATAAACTGGCTATCCCATCTCTCTATTTAGAGAGAATGGGGTTTGATTTAATGACATCAAGCAATGGAGAAGCTCCAAGTGCACCCAGAGCAAGGTGATCATCTCATAACAGTCCTTCTGGGGAGTCTTAATTCATCTTCATTTTGTAAGAAGGCCTCAACTGAAAAAATAGGTGAAATTCAGGTGTACAAGTCTGTTAACAATTAAATGCTCAAATCCAGTTATGGAAAACATTTATAGCCTGATTACGAGTCTGGAGGTCATCAGACTTCCAGATTTGTGGTGGGCAGTGGTGGCAACATTGAGACCCTGGTGATCGTGCCGCACTGGGACTGTCAACTCTGCCAGGGAACCGCTGTTCCCTGGTGATGGTGCGGAGGTCTTGAGGTAGTAATATGCTTGGCAGGACTGCCACGGTCCTGCCAAGCACATTACTACTCTCCTTGCAGCCACTTATTACATGGAGGTCTTTCCTCCATGAAAACAGTGGTGGTGAGGAAAGAAAGGGGGCCCTACAGGGCCCCTTTGTGCCTCATGTGATGCATACAGGGGAGCCGAACATTTCCCCCCCTGTGTACATGCACCCCTAGTTCCAACACGGCATGGACATCACAGTCCATGCTGTGCTGGAACTTCCTTTGACGTTCCAATGGTGGTGCCTATTTTATAGGCACCGGAATGGGAACGCCAAAGAAACCACCTGCCAGTGACTAAATAAATCATAATATGGTGGATGGTTCTCACACAGGTTTGGAGGTGCGGTGACAGGGCAGTCCCACAGCTACACAGCCAAACTGTTAATCGGCCCTCAATGTTAAAGTTTATGCATGTAGGAATCATTGAAGGTGCACCATATAACAAGTTGTCTAGTTTCTCAATATTTAAATTTTGTGCTTTCACATTTGCTACAATAAAACTGATTTCTGCAAATATTTTATTGCATTCATTCTACCCTACAAAAGAAAGCCTCTAAAAATAAAAGAGTGGATTTCTGTGTGTGCACCTGTGGTGAAAAATCACTAGAATTCACATAATGCCTCTGGCAGGTGGATTTCATGCACGATGAGTGAGATGCATGGGACATAACTTGTCCGTTCTTTCCTCTTAAGCTTGCAATTTGGTCTATACCTGTGCTTGCCTGAGGATCAAGAACAATCTACCAGACTATATTTGCAGTCCTTTCCAAAATGTAACAATACACAAACCAGCTCTAGTAGGATCACTGACTGAGTATGCAAACCATTAGTGTAGGGCACACATCACAATTGGCCAGTCACTGGTACTATAAGACACTCTGACAGAAATCAGTGGAGGCAGTGACCAACACTAACACCATCCAGGGAAAAAATAAAAAAAAGGAAAAAATACATTTTATGTCAGAAAATAATTTGCATTTCTTTAAATTCTTATTTTTTATTCCACTAAAGAAATGTATGTAAACACAGGAGCATATGAGTACATGTAGCTAGATTTAATGGCATTGATATAACAACAATGCATCATTCAGATTCAACACACCTGTTAAAGCTATGGTCTAGGGAAGTCATCACTCGAGTCTCCACAACACCTACCAACAGGTGAAACATATTATAACCTCAATCAATGACACACAGTCTGCTCACATGAGACGGCAAGTCAAAACTAAAACCATTTGTACCATGTCGATAAAATGTCTTTGCTGACTTGCCACTAATTCTTAGTAACTATTATTTGAGAAGGAGAGGGATTATATATAGTTAGAGAATGAACATCAGTGGGCTGTCTAGGCAAGCAGTGAGTGTTAGATACCACTTCTCATCTCAGTTGATCATTGACATGGTTGTAGACTTACCTACACCTACAGATAGCTTCCAGACCATCTGTGTTCATGTTAAAATACTGGCAGCATTCCATTTCCTGTCAACTGGATCTTTCTGGAGCATCAATGGGGTTGTGGGAGGAGTCCAACAGACACGCCAATCATGATGCTCCGAACAGGCTTGAGATGCATCACCTGCAGGGTCCATTAGTTTGTCAGGGTCCAGCAATGTTAAATGTGTATAGAGATAGGTTATGGTGATTTTCCACCAATCCTGTGAAGTCAGGTAAGTGAAGCCAATAAGGAGAGTGTACTACCGTGATCGTTTCTAGAGATAACAAGACACAACTTCATCTAGTCATTGCAATTTACCACTTTTAGAGATGTCCACCAGTAGGAGTACAAGAGGCATACCTGGGCTCAAAAGAAGTGTGATAGTATTAAGAGAAACATGCATTGGTTAAACATATGGCACATCAAGACATTTGTGAAGCAGCTGAATTGGTAAGGATATATGCATGCATGTGCGGACCGACTATTACAAAAATGGGGCAGTATTAGAAAACCCTCTGCAATTTCGGTAGCACAGGATTTGGCATAATTAAAAGATAAGGAAATCAATCTTATGAAAAGTATGAAAAAGACTGGAAACTAATCCGAAGTCCTAAGAAAGGTAGCAGTAAGTGAAAATGTAGAGCGGTGAAACACACACAAAATTTGTGGGGCGCTAGTAGTAGGCAAACTGAAAACAGCGGGAACCCAACTAAACAGCAAGCCTAGAGGCAAAGAATGCCCCTCAGGAGTGCTTGTTAGGCAACTGTTGAGACTGCTCCCGATTGGATATTTGCCTGAAGATTTGTGGTAAATAATTTAATTACCGGTACTTAATTTGATGCGGAAAATCTATAATAATAGCTCAGTAAAATAAGAGGCAGAATCCGTGGTATTAGAGGTTCGGAACGGGCTTTATTCCAAAATCAATTCGAATTGAGGACTCCATATTCCGTCACCACGAAGGTTCAGGAAGTGAAGGACAATACTTTATTGACAGATAATCATATTTATAGAAGAGGCATTATAGTGAAACAGATGCAGGAGGCGTAACAGTTGATAACAGAGATAAAAACATACATGCGTAACTAAAATGGGTGTAACTAGGCGTAACTAAAGAACGTCATTAGGTATGATGTCACAAATGGGTGGTTCCATGAAAGAATTTCGCAATGTCAGCAAAAATACTTGGCAGAGATGCGCGCGCAGCAGCATGACGTGTGATTGACGTGTAACTAGAGGGTGAAGGGGACTTGACATTTAGCTCTACATGTGGAGACAGAAGTCTGGGGTTATGTCAACCTAATCCCGAATCATATCTAACATCCTATGTTTAAAGAACTATGTTATCCAAAAGGAGAGGTCTCTTATGATAGAATCTTATTCTATACTGACTATACTGACTGTTAGTGCGTGTACAAGCGTCTAAGTGTCTACATGAGATGCAAGGGCAGAAATCTTCCATAGTAACAGGGCTATGAATTACTTGCATAAAGACAGAGAAGCCGGGCCCTTTTACACGGTAGCTAGAGGAATGTTTACTTAAACTGCTAGACAGGAATGCATTGGATGAGGAGCGGAGCAGAGCAGATAATCTTGAAGGTGAAATACAGTTTTTGGCAGGCAGATAGGCCGACAGGCCGAGTCAGGCACCGTTAGCCGCGCAGGGAGTAGGACAAAGTTCATGGATACAGATGCGAGCTCAGACTGGAGCTTTCAGAGGCAGAAGGCAGGAAAAGGCTTAATGGCAGAATCAGGGCCTACTCGCCTGGACTGTAAAATGGGATAAATGAACCATATAAAGCCGGTGGCCTTTCATACTTAGGAATAGAATATCCGGCCCATTCATGGCGGATCTGAAAGAGGACATGTTGACGGTGGACGCACATGTGTTTGCGTCTTCATAACTGGAACTGGAGGGAACATACATGTACTTGTGATTTATACATGAAACCGTTGGGGTCCAAGATAGGGGACATAACTGATCATAAAAATCCATATTTCCACATTCCCTCCTTGTCCCCTACTTGCCCTTAAGAGATATCAATCTTCATCAATCCGTTGATCTGTTCATATAACATCATTTGTTCTTCTTTCTTCTTCCGGAATCTCGAACGAAAACTTAGATGTGGGATACACGAGGTGGCACACAGACCACAAATCGCTGGCCCACATTGTAGACATAAGCAGCAACGGAATAGTATGAGAAAGCCAATACCTAGGAAGGAGAGCATTCTCCATCCCCAGGCTGACAACACGCCCCAGAACCAACCGGACCAAGTCCAGGTGCCTGGATTCTGGTGTATCTGGCTTACAATCTTATGAAGGCGGGTTATGGCTTTATATACAGACGGCGAATTTTCTGGTATGAAAATGCAACAACTTGATCCGATGACCCTACAAGCTCCGCCCCTATCGGCCAGGATGACGTCAAGGACAAGACAATTTTGAAGCACAACAATCCGCATAGCAGACTGCTCTTCTGTTAAATTGCCTAAGGCGGAAATAGTTTCGTTCACTACTGCTTCAAGGGTTCTGGTTAATCTACGTATCAGCTTACTATTAGTGACTGTACCTATATAAGGAAAGAAACCTTTATTGAAATCTGTGTATTTTTCCCATGCTGTTTCAGTGTAATCAACGATTGGGAGATCTCTCTGCTGTCTATTGTGTACTAAATGAGTATTTCTATGATAATCAGGAGGAGCTAGGAAAACAGGTGGCAGAAGGAATGCTATGTAACAGGTACCATCCCAGTCTAGAGGTAGACGTATATATGCGGTCTGGCCACATATGAAGTAGGAATGACGAGAAGCTCTAAATGTAGACTTGCCTTGATCACTGAATTCTATTACAGTGGTGCATCTACTATGGCCCATATGTATGGAACCATTCTTTCTTACACATAATTCACCTTTAACTGGAAATACTGACATAGCAGGCAAAATTGGTGCAGCTTCGTATTCAATATTCAGGATCATGAGATTAAGCGTGAAATTACCTAATCCATATACTTCATTTTCTAGATCAGTTCCTGTTCTTTTGGGAAGTCCCTCCTTGTTAGGGTAGCAGACTTTAAGCAAAACTAAGTTCAGGTTTCCCCATACCCAGTTGTCTTGATAAACTGCGGAATTCGAATCTAGGGATTTAATTAAACTAAACCATGCTCCACAGGAGCCATTGTGTGTGAACGGATATGGAAAGAGAGGCAGAATTCCCTTATAGTTCTGATAGGGAGGGAGTCGGCCACATATCCAACAATTTGTAGCATTGCTAGCCAAATGGGAATGATGTAACATACTAATAAAAGTGTTATTGCGCAGCGCAAATCTATAGGACAACTCATGCGGGGGTAATTCACTAAAAGAATGTTCAACAGTAACATTGTAAACATGTTTAGAAATAGGATAATATATGTGCAACAATATACTTGCAGTGATTATTAAAAGACTTAAGAAAAACAAAATTAATAACGTCACTGTGCAATGACTACGCAGTGATTTACAGTACGCATGTTGTTTCAACTGCATCCTTCCGTTTCTTTCTCTATTCAGGTCTAGGGGATACATGTCAGAGACAAATTCGACCGATTCACCTTGGAGAGGACTTAAACAATCAAATTGTCTGACTTGTTAGACCGTAGTTTTAGTTTATATAGTTCCTTATCACTCCGTTCAACCAAAGGAAGCTTTGAGTCAATCGGTGAAGACACGCGAGGTGTATCGTTTACATCAAACGGTAGTCCATGAAATTTCTTGATGTGACTTGAATGTATCCAACCTTTGCGACCTTCGATCTTCACGGCTGTCCTCGTGGTGAGCAGTACAAGTTGAGGCGATTTCCACCTAGGATCCAGCTGAGTCTTCCGGTCAAAATTCCTCACTAACACCAGGTCCCCGGGAACTACGTCATGGGGTTTCACCTCGGTGTTGTCGGGAAAGGCTGCAGCTACCTGTGAACGACAAGATTGTAGTGCAGACATCAAGGAAGCCAAGTAATCTGTCAGCATATTACAGTCAACATCAGTTATTTTGCGTGGTATAGGCGTCCCCCACATATTTGGTGGTCTACCGAAGATCACCTCATAAGGGGATAGCCCTGTTCGAGAATGTGCTACCATTCTCATGTAAAAGAGTGCAACTGGTAAGGCTACTACCCAGTCGACACCTTTCTCTCTACATATTTTGGACAATCTAATTTTCAGAGTTTGATTATGTCGTTCCACGAGACCTGCTGCCTCGGGGTGTCGGACACAGTGAAATCTCCATTGGTAGCCTAACAAAAGTGAAACGTGTTTCATTAGTTCGGATGAGAACGGCTGGCCGTTATCTGAGTAGACAACACGTGGTAAACCGTACCGTGGGAAGAATTCTCGAACTAACTGTTTGGCAGTAGTCGGGGCAGTGTAATCTGAAACCGGGTATGCCTCTGTCCAACGGGAAAGAGCACAGACAACTACGAGAACATATTTGAATCCTCGACATCGTTCCATCTGGATATAATCCATCTGGAGGACTTCAAAAGGGTGATCAGGAGGCTGAAATCCACCCTGTTCTACGGGAATGCTTTTACCTGGGTTAAACTGACAACAGATCATACAGGTACGAACTTTTTGTTTAGCTGCTGCTCGTAAATTTTTGTTGAACCAAATGTGTTGAATGCTGTCTAGCATAGCTTTTTCTCCTAGTTGGGCCGGACTATGTATTGTATTAATGATAAATTGAACCATAGAATCAGGAAGGAACCACACAGATTTTTCCTTCGTCATCCATCCTTGATCCGTTTGGATCCCTCCTAATTCAGTCCATTTCTTTATTTCATCTGGTGTAGCATGTGTCTGTATGTCAATTACGTCAAGAGCGGGATCCTTAACCATCATGCAATGTGTTGGTGTCGGAACTATTGTCTTTGTCATGTCAGATGTGTGAGTTTGAGCAGTCTGTTTAGCTGTTCTGTCAGCTAGATCATTGCCTTGGGAAATGATATCAGTAACTTTCGTATGAGCTTTACATTTCATAATTGATATTGCAGCGGGTAGATGTATTGCATCTAATAAGGCATGAATGAGGGGTCCGTGCTGAATGTGGGCACCGTGAGAAGTTAAATAACCTCTCTCTCGCCACAGCACGCCGAAGTCATGTACAACTCCGAATGCATAACGTGAATCAGTGTATATGTTGACTTTCTTATTTGTGGCTTGAATACAGGCTTGTGTCAGAGCGATGAGCTCTGCTGCTTGAGCTGACAAGGTATTTATGCAATTTGTTTCAATGACTTCAGTGTCTGTTGTGACTGCATACGCGGCCACTAGCTCTCCTGTACTTGTTCTCATACATGAACCATCGACATACAATGTCAGGTCTGGGTCTGACAATGGGACGTCTGTCAAGTCTTGTCTGGGTTTCGTCGTGATAGTAATAACTTCATTACAATCATGTGCTAGTGGGTCTGTTCCGTCTACTGGTAACAGTGTAGCAGGATTTAACGTACTACAACGTCTGATTTCTATGTGTGGCTGAAACAATGTTAATTCGTAACCGGTGAGTCTTGCTATAGTCAAGTGTTGTGTTTGCGTTCGGTTCAAGAGAACCTCTACTGCGTGTGGTACTTGTACTGTCAATGGATGTCCTAACACTATGGCATCGCTTTGTCTGATTGCTAAAGCTGTCGCTGCCACTGATTTCAGGCACGCAGGCAGAGCCTGAGCTACGGGATCTAATGTACTAGAAAAATAAGCACATGGTTTGTGTGATCCTGCTTGTTCCTGTGTGAGTACTGACAAGGCAGTACCTTCGCGTTCTGTAACAAAGAGTGTAAACTGTTTATTGTAACATGGTGTTGCTAAAACAGGTGCTTGACATAAAGCTTTCTTTAGGCTTTCAAAAGCTTGTGTATGTTCCTGAGTCCAAGGGAGGACAGTCGATGTGGCTGCCTCCTGTGTTGTCAACTGAATGAGTGGTTTTGCTAGAAATGCATACTGAGGGATCCACTGCCTACAATATGAAGTGAGGCCTATAAAAGCCCGCACCTCCTTTTGTGTCTTGGGTATTGGCATGTTAGCAATTAACTGGATGCGATCGGGTGTAAGCTGCCTTCCCTCCTTGGACAGCGAGTGACCAAGGTAAACAACTCGCTGAACACAGAATTGCAGCTTAGAAGGGGACACCTTGTGCCCCTTTTCGGCCAAAAATTGTAAAACCGTCAGTGAGGCTTTTTCACATTCAGGTTCGCTTCTAGCGGTGATCAGCAGATCGTCGACATATTGAAGCAGGGCAGTGTTGACTGGCATGTGTATACTGTCAAGTTCTCGTTTCAGTGCTTGGCTATAGATGCTGGGGCTTTCTGTGAATCCTTGAGGTGCGCGTGTGAATTTAAAGCTTCGTCCATTTAAACTAAATCCGAACAAGTATTGGCTTTCCGGATCTATTGGGACGCTGAAAAAGGCATTCTTGAGATCAATTACAGTAAAGAATGTTGCTTCGGAATCAATGGCTGTCAGTAATGAAGAAATGTCTGGGACTACGGGGTATTGTGGTACAATACATTTATTTAATTCGCGCAGATCAATAACCAATCGATATACTGGCGGGGCTTTTGGATCAGTTCGTTTAAGAATCGGAATTATCGGGGAATTACATACATTGGAGTCAGTTTCCACAACCACTCCTTGGGTAATAAGCTCGTCAATGATTTGCAGTAAAGCCACTACAGCATCTGGGGGTAACTTGTATTGTCGCATTCGTGGTAGTACCACTCCTGTCTTTAGTGTGACTCGATATGGTGTAATGTTCATGCAACCAACATCTGTAGGGCCTTGTGCCCATAAATGTGCGGGTAAACTCTGCAGTCGGTGATCCATGTCTCGGGACACGTAGTGCCCTTTGAAATCACGTAAAAACAATCTTACTCCTTCCGGAGAACAACATATTATAGCTCCTAGAGCTTTCAATGTTTTTATACCTAACAGGTTTTCTGGACATGATTTAGTAAGCAATAAATCTGTAGTTCGTGTCAAAGGACCAATCGTAAGGGGAAGAGGCTGTGATACTTCGTTAATGATAGGTTTTCCTGAAAAACCAAGGGAAAAATTCTGTGAGCCTGAGAGGGGTGCCCCTGGAACTTCACTATGTTTTATTGTTGTTCGGCTTGCCCCTGTATCAAGTAAAAATTTTCTGTCTTGGCCTAATAATTCACTGTGTACATAAGGTCCTTCTTGATCTACAGGGACCTCAATAAGGGGTAAGCCAACTTCCCTCTCTAGGCTGTTTCATGAGTATCGTTGATAATCAGGATAGTCATACTGTGCGGTCTGGTACATCTGTTGTGTCGTTGTCTGTGTGGCAGCAATAGGCTGCGGTGGTGGAACTGGCATAGACTGTTGCGGAGCTGGCATGGACTGTGCATGCTGCGGGGCTCCTTGTTTGTTCTGATCCTGTCTAAGTGGCCGTGGTCTTTCTTTTGTATTACCTATGGCGATATTATGTTTTAAAACTGGACAATCGTGTACATAATGACCTGGCTGTTTACAATAGTTGCATGTCCCTTTTACAGGACCTGGTGAAACACTGGACTGTGTCATACCCTTTTTATGACTGTCAGCTGGAACTGTCTGGGAAACTAGCATTTTCATTTTCGTGTCTTTCATGCGTCTTTGTTCATGTTCTTGTTCCTCTCTAATTCTATTGTGATGGTACTGTAACATTTGTAACATTTGTGACGGAGTGTTACCTTGCCAGGTACTCTCGAATTTCAATACTCTATTCTTAACTTGGGGCAAGGAATTTTCAACTAATTTTGTCACAAACAGATGTGGATACGATTCGCTACTTGCTTTTATTCCACTATTTATACCAAAACATTTTTCGAATCGGGCATAGAAATCACTAGTGTCTTCATCTTGCTTTTGTTTACAGGCTGAGATTGCACCCCAGTCTTCCTTTTTCGTAGTTAATAAACGTGGCAGTACCTGTACTAATAAACCTGGTAGTATTTTGGTCTTTTCCCCAAGCCCTAAACCTGGACCTCGAGCTGTTTCTTCGTTTTCTAATGCTGTCCAATCTATCTTTTGGTCTCCCACCTCCCAATCCTTTTCCTTGAGTTTTTCGTAAATGCCCGCAGGCATTAATACCTTTAACATTTTCATAATGTCGGGATAGGTATACTCTCCCATGAGCAACATGTCTTTAATTTCACGGTGGAAACCCGCTGGGTCTTTGTCATGACTGGGTACCACTTTCTTCATTTCTAATAGTTCCATTTTGGATATGGGTGTGTATACAAACACACGTTTAAACTGATTGTCATCACCTTTTATCGGGTGCACTTCGCGTAAGGGATTCTGTCTATCCATATAATACGTCGTTCTTTCCTTGATGGGCAGTGAAACATGTTCGGGGCATACAAAAAGAATGTACTGCTTTCTGGATTCTAGTATTTCTCTAATTAACTCAGTACCTGAACCTCTCCATTTATTCGTGAGTAATTCAGTCAATATATCAGGTAAGGGACCAGGATCGGAGTGTTGGCTTTTATATAATATAAGGAGTTGTTGAATCATATAGATACCAGCTAAACGCTGTTCATCTGGGGTGAGGTTCAAAAACGTGTGCGCTAATGTATCATCACTATATTTTCCGGGACTGTCAACCCAGTGAACGGCTGACCTGGCTAATTCTTGTTCGTCCATAGAATCGAGTATATGATAACCCCTTCGTTCTCGGAGTAATTTGTCAGCGGCTTGGAACGCATGTTCGGGGGACCTTATATTTATTATAGGTGTTTGGAAATTTCTGTTATTATCTGGACGTATCGGACGTATCGGATCAGTAAAGCATCTAGTATTATTGCAAGATCTTCCTCTACCTACATAGGCCATTGTTTCTAACTGTCCTGTGGGCAGTTCTAATTCTTCCTCCTCTTCGGTTTGTTCAGGCTGGTCTACTGCTAATCTTTCTTCGTGTATTCGTTCTACTTCTTTGCGGATTTTTCGGCACATAGCTATTATACTTAATCGTTTATCATGTCTCCCTTCTGATATATTCCGACTCCATGTGGTAAGAATTTGCATTTCTTCCGGATTTACTCCTGGTCGGTCTTGATTTCTGATCACACAATTTATGAGGAAACGTAACAGTTCCCCCTGTATTTCCACTTTCTGGTACTCCATGGCTCTATTAATACTCTCAGAATCTCGCCCTGACTGGACAAAATGATATATATTTTCTAAATGTGTAGTCATTCCTGGTAGCCTCCCTAAATATATTGCAGCTCGTCGGATACGTAATGATGCCAGCAGCATTTCGTCCTCTTTGCCGGGCACAGGATCATATCTACAATCTATTAGAAGTTCCTTAAGCATGTCGGGAGTTACTAGTTTGGGCGTACGTTGGTGGGCTAATTCTTGAAAGGAAAGTTTATTTACTCTGGGTGGCGTGGAAAAAATGTTTGTTGTACCTCCTGTAGCACCGCCTGGGGTGTTGGATGTGAAAGGATTCGTTGATCGTGATATAGCAACCATAGGTGTGGGTACAGCTGTAGAAACAGATGTGCTTGCCGGAACTTGTATCGGAGTTTGTTGTTGCGGAGGTACAGACGGAGGAGGGTCTTGGCGTTGAACCCCCTCGGCAGGCGGTCTATGTGGCGCGGTATTAGCATACTCAGGAGCTGCGTCGTCTAAATAAGAAGAAAGGAAAACATCTTCTGCGGTTCTGGGATGCCCTTTGGGATGTGCTTTTATCGGAAACAATGGGGGTGGCAGGTCTTTTGGTATCTCCGGAGTAGCCTTAGGTAACCCTTCGGCCAGAAGAGGATACATACCATTCATAAGGGCATTTCTTTGTCTGTCTACTTGTTCTGATTTTACTCGAGTACCTTCTTCAATTAATAGATTTTCTCGGATTTTATTTGAATTCTCCTTACTTTTCTCTTCCTGTCTGAGTGCTTTTTCTGTACGTCTATATGATTCTTTACGCCATAATTCAATGGCATCTTTCTGTGATTGTCTAGCTTTCTTTTTCCATAATTCTTCCTCTACTTTCATGATGCAATCTGCATCCCAGGTCCCAGCTGCGGGCCACCTCTGACTTTCTGGTAATTCCTTGGTGTAGTCTGCCCATAAATCAAGAAATAATATGGCGTCTAGGCCATGTTTATGATACATGAAGTACCCTGGAGTGTCCCTAGGAGGAATGGGAACAGCTTCTTCGAGTACCCCTTTTCTAGTTTTGATCTGTCTTAATTTCGAAAAGAGCGGCATATTGAGAACTGATCTGATACCTAATTCTGAACACGTTTAATACAACAAAACACAATAATGAACAGTCATTCACACCACAATATGCAGAACGTATTTAAAACATTTTAACATTTAACATTTAATGAACAACAATGATGGCCATTTAGGGAACTAGTCACTAAGCATAATACTCGGCACTAACTAGGTAATTCTGAATTATATACTAGACATACTTGATATACTGCTGAACAGTACAGATACACTGCTGAAACAGTGCAGACCGGATTTGTGTACCCAAACCCGTCTTGACCGGCACAACCTATGTGCACGTCAGAACGCCTCCCCGACAATGGTACTCACCGGGTAGCTCGGAACGGAAGGCCTCGGAACTGAACTGAACTGGACTCGGACCGGACTGGACTCGACTCGAAACTTCGGAACTTCGGAACCTGGTGGGCCTCTGTATACCTCGGATCTTGCTCTCTCAGCTAGGCTCTGGTCGGGATACTTCGCACTTCTCACCGCCTCGTCTGGGTGTTGATCGCAGCCTCAGTTACCCCCGCTCGGCAGGAGGGAGATACAGGAAATCCTGTGGGTACGCGTTGTTGTCCGTCCAGCTGTGTCAGGAGACCGGGCCTGCAACGCACCTCCGGCACGTGAGATGAGAAAGTGTCCCTATTCGGGCGCCATATATGTGGTAAATAATTTAATTACCGGTACTTAATTTGATGCGGAAAATCTATAATAATAGCTCAGTAAAATAAGAGGCAGAATCCGTGGTATTAGAGGTTCGGAACGGGCTTTATTCCAAAATCAATTCGAATTGAGGACTCCATATTCCGTCACCACGAAGGTTCAGGAAGTGAAGGACAATACTTTATTGACAGATAATCATATTTATAGAAGAGGCATTATAGTGAAACAGATGCAGGAGGCGTAACAGTTGATAACAGAGATAAAAACATACATGCGTAACTAAAATGGGTGTAACTAGGCGTAACTAAAGAACGTCATTAGGTATGATGTCACAAATGGGTGGTTCCATGAAAGAATTTCGCAATGTCAGCAAAAATACTTGGCAGAGATGCGCGCGCAGCAGCATGACGTGTGATTGACGTGTAACTAGAGGGTGAAGGGGACTTGACATTTAGCTCTACATGTGGAGACAGAAGTCTGGGGTTATGTCAACCTAATCCCGAATCATATCTAACATCCTATGTTTAAAGAACTATGTTATCCAAAAGGAGAGGTCTCTTATGATAGAATCTTATTCTATACTGACTATACTGACTGTTAGTGCGTGTACAAGCGTCTAAGTGTCTACATGAGATGCAAGGGCAGAAATCTTCCATAGTAACAGGGCTATGAATTACTTGCATAAAGACAGAGAAGCCGGGCCCTTTTACACGGTAGCTAGAGGAATGTTTACTTAAACTGCTAGACAGGAATGCATTGGATGAGGAGCGGAGCAGAGAAGATAATCTTGAAGGTGAAATACAGTTTTTGGCAGGCAGATAGGCCGACAGGCCGAGTCAGGCACCGTTAGCCGCGCAGGGAGTAGGACAAAGTTCATGGATACAGATGCGAGCTCAGACTGGAGCTTTCAGAGGCAGAAGGCAGGAAAAGGCTTAATGGCAGAATCAGGGCCTACTCGCCTGGACTGTAAAATGGGATAAATGAACCATATAAAGCCGGTGGCCTTTCATACTTAGGAATAGAATATCCGGCCCATTCATGGCGGATCTGAAAGAGGACATGTTGACGGTGGACGCACATGTGTTTGCGTCTTCATAACTGGAACTGGAGGGAACATACATGTACTTGTGATTTATACATGAAACCGTTGGGGTCCAAGATAGGGGACATAACTGATCATAAAAATCCATATTTCCACAGATTCTCTAGAAATCTTCACCTCTCCGCTCCAGTTTCAATTTGCCAGTGGGTTAAATTCTCCACCATATCACAGACTGAACTCTATGTATGTTGCTAGTTTGTTACCTTCTCATAAGTGAGGAATGAATAGCAGTTCTTCCTCTTTTCTTGTTCAAGTGTTGTACCCTCGCCAAGCGGGGAAGATGAGTCATTTGCTGCTGATATTTAGAGCTGTTTTGGGGTTTGGAAAATAAGTAATTTGCATGTGAGTCATCTAGCAATGTAAGAGACTCAGAAGTCTGAAATACTGCCATTTGGAAGATGTTCAGAAAGATGTGGGGGTTGTAAGTAGGCCACAATGTGCAGATAGCATGATTCTGACAACGGCTATCAGTAGGGTGTATCTGAGGTTTTGGTCTCAGTCACAAAACTTTTTTGTGATCAAAACACACATGTACAAAGTCACCACCCATTCTTTACAATTTTGATCTAAATAATCCAGTGGATTTCACAAACCTGTCTGACTACAGTTACATGCCTATTCTATATTTTGAGAGTTTGACAATAATTTGGGTATCACTGGGGGAGGATTGCAGCCAAAGGATCTTATTAGAGATTTAAATCTTCATCATTTCCAATCTTTGCAGAGGTGATCCCTATCACATGCACCATGCCTTTTCCAGGTGCATATTAGCACATGTGATGCATTGCCAACATCAGGGTTTTCTGTGTCTACCTGTGAAAATGCACTTCATCCATTTCCTTTCCATCTTATGTGTTCCATTAAAGCAGAAAAATGATGCTGAAGCTGTGTGTGAAAAAGTTAAGCTGGTACTTGAACATAAATTAAACCATAAGAGCAAACCTGGTGATTCTCATCCTAGAAATTGAACTGAGGTACATTTTTAAGGTCATCATAACTCGAGCACTACAGCTCAAATTCTTCTCTTGCACTGTGTCAATTCATGTTATGAATTAGTATACGGACATCTAAATGCTGTTTGTTCTCAGTGTGAGGCATGTATACGTACATTTAGCTACACTAAGGGATTTTATGAAACAGCTAAGGCCTCAATTTTGAACTGTTATGAATATTGTGACTGCATAAGTACAGTTTATTTCTTATATTTCACAAAGTGGAGAAGCTGTAGGAATGAAAGCAATACAACAATCAGCACCCCTTGTTTTTGGGACCCACACCGGGTGTCATATCCTAAACCCATGGAGCCACACACATAGCATACATCACTGTGAAGACAACATACAGGTGTTTCTAAAACACTCCTTTAGATTATTCATGTTCAATATTGGAAATGTTATTAAAAATACAGATATGCTCTTGCAGGACATGATAAGGAGCCTTACCAAAGACACTCCACTCAAACCAGTTCACACACCTTTGTATTATATTAAGAGGTCCATTATTATTGCATCACCCTTGGGCCACACAAGGTAACGTAAAGGAAACACAACACCTAGATGAGATTTACAAGCCACTCAAGGCCACCTTTTGTGGAACTGCATAGTTTGGTAAATATGCAGTATCACATGACAGCACAAGTCACTGTGTTGTATTTCTCTGCCCTGGGGATGCATTCCATGCGTCCCCAAACATCCACCCATTGATTCTGAAGCCTTCCCGGATTTACAAATATTCCCCAGAAGAGGTGTAAGATGGAGAAATATCTTTATTTTTCTGTGCTTTTCCCCTTTGCTATGTATGCTGCATTCTGAAGCACACATATAAAGAGGAAAAAGCCTCAAAGAATTGAAACATTCCTGTCTAATTTGTTGTTTGTATACGCCGCTGTTTCTTTGGTCAATCTTTGAAGTCCGATTTCTGTATGACTCAGCAGCACAATGTCATCAGCGTATGATAGATGGGATATCGTTAGTGAACCTGACCTTGGAGCATGTGAGTTAATTAGATCCAGGTGGGTAGTCAAATCTGCCATAAATAGGTTAAACAGATGTGGAGCTAGCAGACACCCTTGTTTGAGACCCCTTGCGGTTGGCATGTTCCTTGATAGTTTGGTCCCGTCCCCTACCTTGATTTGAATCCATGTTTCTGTATATAATGATTCAATTGCCCTTAACATTTTTTCTTGTATACCCCAAAGTCTTAATTTAGCCAATAGGCGTGGTCGATCCACCCAATCAAAAGCAGCTTTCAGATCTATAAAGCAGAGTTGTAGTTTTTTCTTTAGGCGTTTGCTTTTTTCTGCAATTAATGCTACTGTTATCATATTAATTGCGGTACCATACCCTTTCAGGAATCCTGTTTGCTGGGGTGGAATCAGGTTCTTAGAGTTTGACCACTTTAATAGATCTTCCAATATTATTGATGCATAATATTTTGCTTCTGAGTCAATAAGGGCTATTAATCTATAATTAGATGGTTTTGTTTTGTATCCACCCTTATAAATAGGGTTTATTATAGATCTCCTCCAACCATCTGGAATCATACCTGTATTTTCCACCTCTTTAAATAGTTGCATTATCGGATTGGCCCAATATTTTGGGTCCAATTTAAATATGGCCTGTGGGATGCCAATTGGTCCTCAGGCACTGTTACTTCTTCCTGATTTAATAACATTTTCGATTCTAGTGAGCGTTCATGTATTATCTAAAGTGGGTACGAGCTCATGATATGGCAATATTTTAATACCGGTTGCTAATCCAGGTTCAATAGCTTTCTCAATTTTGTTATTTTTATTTACTTTCAGCTGTTCTTTGTTGATAAAAAGTTTTTTCAGATACACCACCCAATCTTGTTTTGTAACTTTTGATGATACTGTTACTTTATAAGTCTTGTTTAAACCGTTTATTGTCTTCCAAAATGCTTTGGCATTTGATTGATTGAAATTGTAGGCCAACTTTGCCCAGAACTCATCCGTTGTTTTTCGTTTTTCTTGCCAAACATGTTTCTTAAATTCCTTCTTAAGTTGTTTTAACTTACCCCATGCGTCCAGTTGGTTACCTCATTTTTTTACCTTCCTTATTTCTCTTCTCAGTTCTTATTTTAGCTCTTTAATTTTCTTTAATTATGGATGAATATAGATTTTGGTCTGTCTCGATGTTGAATTTGATTTCTGGTTCGTTACTTCAATCACAAATTTGATCCAGGCATTTAATGTGGTAGAAGATAACACTATACCATCCTTGTTAGACGGCGACCTCAGAGGAGCCCGGAAAGGGGTCCTGACTACCCTGAGACCCACCCTCGAAGTATCGTAGCCGGGTACTGGCGGAAGATTCCTCAGGGGGAGGAACCTCGTATCTAGGATCGTACCCCTAGCACCACACGACACAGAGACACCACACCGTGCGTTCTTAGGAATCAATCTTTATCAATCAGATAAGCACTGCAAAAATGTAGAAGGAGAGCGTGAGCTCACTGAGTCTTGGAGGGGGTTTAGGAGGTAGCGGGACAGTCTTGGTGGATAAGAATCAAATGCAGGAGCGTACCCGGCGCACAGCTCACAATCCTCGAGCTGGGGGATACGCTTGTCGTCGTGGGGTCCGGCAGGACCAAGAGAGTCTGTGGGAGCCGCGAGTCACTCAGCGGGGTTCGGTTGCAAGTTCGGTGGTCTTACGATCTTCGAGGAGCCGCGAGTCACTCAGCAGGGCTCAAGCACAAGTTCGGAGGTCTTACGATCTTCAGGGAGCCGCGAGTCACTCAGCAGGGCTCAAGCACAAGTTCGGAGGTCTTACGATCTTCAGGGAGCCGCGAGTCACTCAGCAGGGCTCTAGCACAAGTTCGGAGGTCTTACGATCTTCAGGGAGCCGCGAGTCACTCAGCAGGGCTCAGGTGTTCCAAGGCGAATCTGCCGGACAGTCCCCGAGCACCCCCTGTTATAGGGCGACTCCTCTTTGATGTCCGGAGTCTGTGCAGGCAGGGGTCTTGTCACCTGGGGGTCGCTTGTGGGGGTTTCCTGCCATTGTCTTTTGATCCTTTCAGGGCCGGGTCGGGAGGAGTCCCAGACACCCAGCAGGCGTGGAGCCAGCCCTCAGGGAGGCCGGAGGGCCGATCGAAACCCATCGTCCCAGGGGAGTTCAGAGGTGCGACAGAAACTGCTCCTCCCTCTCTCATCCCCTGGAAGTGGGATGTCCTCCAGCCGGAGTGGCGCCTCTAGGCCAGGGTCGCGCTGGGGCCGGGCAGCCATCTTGGTGCATGAAGTGGGCACGCGGGCCCGGGGTGGCCGAAAGGAGAGAGGCCATGGATGAGGATGTCCGGGTCGGGTGCGTGTGTCTCGGTGGGAAGGGCCGGCTAGGCCGTGTGCTTGGGGCTGCAGGTACCAGGGTAGGTGGTGCGGGGACAAGTAGAGCCATGCTACGAGGCCGGGTCCAACACGCGTCCCCCCAGCTGAAAGCCGGAGAGAACTGCCCATCATCTTGGGGGGTTCTCTTCGCTGAGGCGGAAGAACCGGGAGAGGCCGTCAGCGTTGGCGTGGTCCGTACCAGGGCGATGCTCTACGGTGAAATCCATCCCCTGGAGGGAGATTGACCCCCGCAGTAGCTTAGGGTTTTCTCCTCGCATCTGCATGAGCCATCGCAAGGGCCGATGGTCAGTTTGGACTTTGAAATGGGTGCCGAACAGGTAGGGGCGTAGCTTCTTGAGTGCCCAGACCACGGCAAAGGCTTCGCGCTCAATGGTGCTCCATCTCTGTTCTCTGGGCAACAGCCGCCGGCTGAGGAAGGCGATGGGCTGGTCTAGGCCTTGGTCATTCACCTGGGACAGGACGGCCCCATTGCCATGCTCGGAGGCATCGGTTTGTACTGCAAACTCCTTGGAGTAGTCGGGAGCCTGGAGGACGGGGGCAGTGCACATGGCCTTCTTTAGGGCATCGAACGCCTCCTGGCAGGCAGTGGTCCACTGCACCTTCTTTGGCTGTTTTTTGGACGTGAGTTCGGTGAGGGGGCCGACCAGGCTGCCATACCCCCGGATGAATCTTCGGTAGTAGCCAGTGAGGCCCAGAAAGGCTCGGACCTCCGTTTGGGTGGTGGGTGGTTCCCAGGCTAAGATGGCGTTGATCTTCGGCTGTAGAGGGGCGACCTGGCCGCTCCCGACCTGGTGCCCCAGGTAGACTACTGATCCTTGCCCAATCTGGCACTTGCTGGCTTTTACTGTGAGGCCTGCCTGGCGCAGGGCGGTTAGCACCCTCCGGAGGTGCTGGAGGTGCTCACTCCATTCGGAACTGAAAACGGCGATGTCGTCTAGATAGGCCTCGCTGAACTGTTCTAGCCCGGCCGGGACTCTATTCACCAGTCGCTGGAAGGTGGCCGGGGCATTTTTCATTCCGAAGGGCATTACGCGGAAGCGGTAGTGCCCATCTGGGGTGGAGAAGGCGGACCGCTCCTTGGCTCCCTCGGTGAGCGCAATCTGCCAGTATCCGCAGGTGAGGTCGAATGTGCTGAGGAACCGGGCTGCCCCGAGCCGGTCGATAAGCTCGTCGGCCCGTGGAATGGGGTGGGCATCGGCTCGAGTGACGTCATTGAGCCCCCGGTAGTCCACGCAGAATCGGAGCTCGGGGGCGACACCGGGGGCCGCGGCCTTCGGGACGAGGACCACGGGGCTGGCCCAGGGACTGTCAGATGGCTCGATCACCCCCAGGGTCAGCATCTTCGAGACTTCCGCTTGAATGCAGGACCGGACCCGGTCAGGGACTCGGTAGGCTCGGTGTCTCACCGGCGGGCTGTCCCCGGTGTCCACGTCATGGACACACCAGTCGGTGACTCGGGGGATCAGGGAGAAGAGGTCGGAAAATTCTCCTAGGAGCTGGCGGCAGTCCCCTTGTTGCTGGGCAGTGAGGGCTGGGGAGAGGCTCACTCCTTCCACGGAGCCATCCTGCTCCTTGACACACAGGAGGTCCGGGAGGGGATCGGACTCATCTTCGGCCCCGTCATCGGTGGCCAGCAGGAGG
Source organism: Triturus cristatus (assembly GCF_964204655.1). Taxonomy (NCBI): domain Eukaryota; kingdom Metazoa; phylum Chordata; class Amphibia; order Caudata; family Salamandridae; genus Triturus; species Triturus cristatus. The sequence goes on from NC_140585.1 coordinate 166,926,343, forward strand.
CTCAGTTCTGTCCGCACGAAGTGAGGCTTGAGGCGGTTCACGTGAAGGACCCGAAGGGGATCCCGAGGCGACTGGACGTCCACCAAGTATGTGACTTGACTCTTCCGCTCAATCACTTTGTAGGGCCCGGTCCACCTGTCCTGGAGGGCGCCAGGCTTCACGGGGGCCATGACCCATACCTGCTGGCCCGGCTGGAACTCGACCAGAGTGGCATTCTGGTCGTACCAGCGCTTCATCTCTTCTTGGCTTGCCTCCAGGTTGGCCTCGGCCAGTTCTCGGAACTTCCTGGTCTGGTTCCGGAGGGTCAGAACGTATTGGAACACATCTCGTGGGGTGGTCTGGGGTGCCGCCTCCCACCCTTCCTTGACCAAACTGAGGGGACCTCCGACGGGGTGTCCATAGAGTAATTCAAACGGGCTGAACCCGAGGGACTTCTGGGGGACCTCCCGGTAAGCGAACAAGAGGCAGAGGAGCAGGACGTCCCACTTACGCCGGAGGGGCTCTTCTAGGCCGGTGATCATCCCTTTCAGAGTCCTGTTAAATCTCTCTACTAGGCCGTTCCCTTGGGGATGGTACGGGGTGGTGAACTTATAGGACACTCCACATTGTTGCCACAGGGACGTCATGTATTTCGAGATAAAATTAGTTCCGCGATCGCTCACGACCTTGCGGGGAAACCCCACCCGGGAAAAGATCCCCATCAGGGCCCGGCCCACCACGGGGGCCGTGACGGTGCGTAGGGGGATAGCCTCAGGGTATCGGGTGGCGTGATCCTCTAGGACCAGGATAAAACGGTGACCTTGGGAGGTGGGGGGATCCAGGGGCCCCACGATGTCGATCCCGACTCGTTCGAATGGGGTACTGACGACCGGGAAGGGTTGGAGGGGAGCCTTGCGCTTCCCCCCACTCTTCCCACTAGCTTGGCACGTGGGACAGGACTTGCAGTGGGCTTCTACAGCTGCTCTCATTCTAGGCCAGTAAAAGTGGGTCACGAGACGGCTGTAGGTCTTATCTTGACCCAGGTGGCCGGCGAGGGGGACGTCGTGGGCTAAGCCCAGGAGGAAGTCTCGGAAGCGTAGAGGTACTACCAGCACCCGGCCGGATCCCAGCTCCACCGACTTCTGTTCACTGTACAAAATGTTATTCTCCCAATAAACTCGGTGCGTTCCGGTTTGGTCGCCTGCGGCTTGGCCCTCGGCCTGGTGCCGCAGTCCGACCAGGGAAGGACAGGTGGCTTGCTCCCGGCAAAATTCCTCCCGGGTGGGCCCGCCCTCGTGGCGCCATTGGGCCAACTCGGGTAGATCGCCTAACTCGGGGACCGGGGCGGTGTCGGATGGTGAGGGTTCGTCGCTGGCGACTGACCCTTCCGATGGGGGGACGGGAGGACCCTCGGTGGGGACTATTCTGACTTCTTCGGTCGGGGCGTCTTCGACTTCTCCCAGGGGGGTGAGTCGTGCGGACATAGATCGGGTGGTGGCGCACACCCACTCGGGGAGTCCCATCATCCCTAGGTGGGCCTTGCGCTCGACGTGCTTCCAGGGAGAACTCTCCAGGTCGTTCCCTAAAAGGCAGTCGACCGGCTGGGAGTTTCTTACGGCAACCCTCAGTTTACCTATCACCCCTCCCCACTCAAACGGCACCAGGGCCACCTGACACATACTCTCTCTATTATCTGTGGAAATTACCGGGCAGAAGACGTTGGGGAGGATCTGTTCCTCGGGGACTAAGTGCCTGAGGACACCGGTGATGCTGGCCCCGGTGTCCCGCAGGGCCTCTATTTGGTGGCCATTGATCTTGACGAGCTGCCCGTATTTCTTCGTGTTGGAGGGCAGGAGGCTACCAGGGACCATCTCTCTATCTCCCAGGGATACTAGGGCCATAGCTGCGGGTTCCCACTCCCCTGTTTCCTCAACCTCCTCCCCCAGGGCTACGTTGGCTATCTGCAGGGGGGACTTGGGTGGCCATGGGGCACTCTGGGTCGTTGGCGTAGTGCCCGGGCCTCTGGCAACGGAAACAAGTGATGGTTACCCGGTGCCCCCGTCTCCCGGGGGGTCCAGATACTGGTGGGGGGGGGCGCTGGGAAAGGTGGAGGTTGGGTCTTTGGGGGGCTAGGCTGGGACTCTCTCTGCCCTCCCTGGTTCCCCCCTCCTCTCTGGAGGGGTGGTCCCTGACTGGCTCGGGGGTATTCTCCTACCAGGCCCCGGGGGACCCGGGTGTTGGTCCAGCGGTCTGCTTCCACAGCCAGCTTCCTGGGATCGGTGAGTTTGTTGTCGAGCAGATGCTGGCGTAGTTCCACAAAGCAGTTCGCCGCCAGGTGTTCCCACAACATGAGGTCGGTGAGTTCCTCAATGGTGGTGACCTTGCTGCCCTTGATCCACCCATCGAAGGCCCGACTGAAAAAGTTTACATACTCCACCCAGGTGGTGCCCGGGATTTTCCTGCAGTCCCGGAATCGCTGACGGTACATCTCGGGGGTGAGGCCATATCTTGTGAGTAGAGCCTCTTTCATGTGGCTGTAGGAGGTCTGCAGGGAGATGGGTAGGTCGAGCAGGGTGTCTCTCCCTTCGCTCAGAAATCGTCCCCACAACCCTGCCCCCCAGTCCTTCTGCGGGACCCGATGGGAGGTCATGGCGACCTCGTAGGCCCTGAACCATTGTTGAATGTCATCGTTTTTATAATATTCCTTGACCACATCCTTGGGGATGTGGACCTTCTGCTCCGCTGGGGAGGCCGCCTCTCAGTTTCCCGGGGGCCTCCCTTCCTCGTTTCTGGCCTTGAGCTCGAGTTCCTTCAAGCTGCGTTCGTGCTCTAGTTGGAGCTTCCTTCCTTCGTGCTCCCCTTGGAGCTTCTTCTCTTCCAGTTCGCCTTGTACGCGCATTTGCTCTACTGCTAGCTTTTTTTCCGCTAACTTCAATTCGCCCTCGATTTTGAGTTTGGCTAACTCGAGTTCGTGATTGCGACTTCTCTCTCTGTCCGCGAGTTCTTCCGGGGATAGGCCCCCGTCTGGTACGATGCCTCGCACCTGATTGCTGCTGCTTTCGCCTTGGGGGGGTTCGGCTTCGTCGGGGCGCTCCCCCGTGCCTTCTGGGCGGGAGGCCCCGGCATCCACCCAGGCTTTCAGTGCTTTCTGCAAATCTTCTTTGGTGTTGAGACCGGTGGTAGCGATTTTAAGTTCTTTGCAGAATTGCTTTAGTTCTTTATGCGTGTATTCTTCTATTTGTTCCACCTGGAACACCCTGTTGGCGTTGGTTTCTGCGGGGCTCATGGCGCTTCCTTCTGCCATCTTTTGTCGGTAGTGCGTCCGTCGTTCACGGTACGATCTCTAGGTTATGGGCCCGAATCCCGTCGCTTGCCACCAATGTTAGACGGCGACCTCAGAGGAGCCCGGAAAGGGGTCCTGACTACCCTGAGACCCACCCTCGAAGTATCGTAGCCGGGTACTGGCGGAAGATTCCTCAGGGGGAGGAACCTCGTATCTAGGATCGTACCCCTAGCACCACACGACACAGAGACACCACACCGTGCGTTCTTAGGAATCAATCTTTATCAATCAGATAAGCACTGCAAAAATGTAGAAGGAGAGCGTGAGCTCACTGAGTCTTGGAGGGGGTTTAGGAGGTAGCGGGACAGTCTTGGTGGATAAGAATCAAATGCAGGAGCGTACCCGGCGCACAGCTCACAATCCTCGAGCTGGGGGATACGCTTGTCGTCGTGGGGTCCGGCAGGACCAAGAGAGTCTGTGGGAGCCGCGAGTCACTCAGCGGGGTTCGGTTGCAAGTTTGGTGGTCTTATGATCTTCGAGGAACCGCGAGTCACTCAGCAGGGCTCAAGCACAAGTTCGGAGGTCTTACGATCTTCAGGGAGCCGCGAGTCACTCAGCAGGGCTCAAGCACAAGTTCGGAGGTCTTACGATCTTCAGGGAGCCGCGAGTCACTCAGCAGGGCTCTAGCACAAGTTCGGAGGTCTTACGATCTTCAGGGAGCCGCGAGTCACTCAGCAGGGCTCAGGTGTTCCAAGGCGAATCTGCCGGACAGTCCCCGAGCACCCCCTGTTATAGGGCGACTCCTCTTTGAAGTCCGGAGTCTGTGCAGGCAGGGGTCTTGTCACCTGGGGGTCGCTTGTGGGGGTTTCCTGCCATTGTCTTTTGATCCTTTCAGGGCCGGGTCGGGAGGAGTCCCAGACACCCAGCAGGCGGGGAGCCAGCCCTCAGGGAGGCCGGAGGGCCGATCGAAACCCATCGTCCCAGGGGAGTTCAGAGGTGCGACAGAAACTGCCCTCCCTCTCTCATCCCCTGGAAGCGGGATGTCCTCCAGCTGGAGTGGCGCCTCTAGGCCAGGGTCGCGCTGGGGCCGGGCAGCCATCTTGGTGCATGAAGTGGGCACGCGGGCCCGGGGTGGCCGAAAGGAGAGAGGCCATGGATGAGGATGTCCGGGTCGGGTGCGTGTGTCTCGGTGGGAAGGGCCGGCTAGGCCGTGTGCTTGGGGCTGCAGGTACCAGGGTAGGTGGTGCGGGGACAAGTAGAGCCATGCTACGAGGCCGGGTCCAACAATCCTCCAATATTGTTTTGGCTTTGCCTGCAAGTTCCGGAAGGCGATTAGATGATCAATTCACTCGTTTGTGGGTAGTTACTGTTCTTCCCTTGTTGATTGTTGGAACAGACTGGTATCTGTCCAGATGTATGTTTATTGCTATTTGCTGAATTGAATGATCGCTATCCTTTGTGCACTTAATTTTAAACGTGCTTAATTGCTGGATTAGTGGCAAGGAAAGAATAGTATAGTCAATGACAGACCCCGAAGTCGGTCCATAATATGTTAAACTTGGTGGATTATCATCCGGCGTTTTCCCGTTAATTACTCTAAAACCTAAATGTTCTAGAGTGGTGACCAATTCCTTACCTCCTGTATTAGGTTTCTTCCAGGGATGGGCCGTTTGATGGTTAACCGACCAAATTTCATTTTCTACTGTTAACTGGTCATCTTCGTCCGGTGTAAAAATAAGATGGGTATTGAAATCTCCTGTTATAACTATTTCCCAATTCGGAGTATTGTATCTTACTTCGGATATTACGTGTATTAACTTTTTGAGTGTTATTGATTTATCTTGGGCATTTGGATGAGCGTATATGTTGAAGAAAATTAAAGAGGTTATCCAGTGATTGCTGCCAAAGTTGAGTCTAATAATTTGTATATTATTTGTAGTTGTCGACATTTGTTCTGATTCTACCTTAATGTATTGGGCTGGGGAAGCATTGCAGGGCAAATTAAATACCTGTTTGTATGTTTTGATTTGTAATCTGTCTAACATTTTGGAATCCCTACCATGCCTCACCATTCTTGCATAGGTTAGAGAGGAAGAAATTTTGCTTTAATAACAGAGAGAAATGGTTGGTAGGAGGGACCGTTTAGTTTTTTTGCGAGCATGCTGAATGCGTGTATTAAAGCATTGTTCTTCCTAACCATATACTGCTGGTGGGCATGAAAGTTAAAATTTTTATCAAAATTGAAACCCAAGTACTTATAGGTACTGACTTCTTCTATATTTACATTATCCAGCTTGATCTTTGAAGAGGCACAGCAATTGTTCCCAATACATAACGCAGGATAGTGCAAGGGTGCTGCCGGTAGGCAGCCAGTTGTGCCCCTTCCTGTCCTCACCTCTTCACACAACGCATCACAGCAAGGTGTCTTGCTGCATTGCGTAGTGTGAAATGTTAATTAATATTCCCCTGTTAGTGTTTTTTTATGGCCTGTCATAGTCGAAATCAAATGTTCTAAAATTATAATTCAACAATAGAAAATAGTATGAGAATGAACAAACTGTATACTGCAAATTTCTCTAGTACAGTAATCCAATCTCGCTAATTGGACATTTGTTGCTGCCTGGTTGCCGAGCCATGTAATATCTTTCCACATATGTGCTGCAGATCTGATGATCTTCAATGTAGAGTCACTTTGGGTAGCATCTCTACTAGCATCTGATCCTTTGCACTCCTCATTAGTTGAAATTGAAGTATGTTAATCTGTTCTGTACCTTATAATATCGCAATGGATCTGGTGAGGTCACTTACCTCTATAAACGCTGTCTTCACAAATAATGAGTAACAACATTTACAGGACAGAGGGCTTTCCTTGGAAGGATCACAATTGTTAGCCTGTGTGGCAATCAAGGCAGGTAGTATGGAATACCTAGGCCTAGCTGCAACAGAAAGGAAGAGAAAAGAGGCTGCTAGCCGTAGTAATAGCAAGAGGTGGGAAGTTTCACTTCCAAACTGTCTTTCGGAATAATTAGTGTGAAAGCCATGTAGCAATATGCACACAAAGTTTATTACTCTACAACTTTCCACAAAAGCACAGCAAGGTCTTCTTCAGTAGATATTGTTTTAATACTTAATGTGTATATTAAGAACAGTCTGAACACTAATGTCCAACACTGCAAGCCCTACCATGCATGCCTTAACCATGCATTTGCCTTAACCATGTGTGTGCGTGGTTAAGGCAATGCGCAGTAGGGCTTGCAGATGGATGGAAGCAGGAAGCAGGGGGAGATGCACGGTGAGGGGGGTGAGGCAGGGAGGTGGATCAGGGTACTTTTGTGGGCTGAGGGGTCAGGTTGTTTTGTGGGCTTGTGGTGAGTCGGGAATGTTTTGTGGGCTGGGGGTGGGTTGGGAATGTTTTGCGGGCTGGGAGTAGGTTGGGATTGTTTTGGGTTCTTGGGGTAGGTCGGGCTTATTTCAAGTGGAGCTTGGGGGTTGGTCGGGGTACTTTTTTGGGCTGGTGAGTCGGGGGTTGTTATGTGTGCTGGGGTGGGTTGAGAATATTTTGTGGGCTGGGGTGGGTAGGGGGTAGCTTTGTGGGCTAGGGGTAGGTTTGGGGCAGTCTACCTTCGGATGGACAGAAGTGGGAAGCAGGGAAAGATTAGCGGTGAGGTAAGTGGGGATGGGGGTGGGTTGGGGTACGTTTGTGGGATGGGGGTTTGGTGTTGTTTTGTGGGCTGAGGGTGGGTCGGGGTTATTTTAAGTGGGGCTGAGGGTGGGTTGGGGGTAGTTTTGCGGGATGGGGTGGGTCAAGGGTAGTATGGTGGGCTGGGGGTGAGTCAGGGTAGTTTTGCAGGCTGGGTCATGGGTAGTTTTGTGGGCTTGGGGTTTGTCTGTGGTAGTTTTGTGGGCTGGGAGGTTGGTCGGAGATAGTTTTGTGGGCTGGGGGGTCAGGGTAGTTTTCTGGGCTGGGGTTGGGTTGAGGGTAGTCTTCAGGGCTGGGGGTTTGAGGCTAGACTTCAGGGCTGGGAGTTGAAGGTAGTTTTCAGGGCTGGGGGATTGGGGCTAGTTTTCAGGGTTGGAATGGGGCAAGTTTTCATGGCTGGGGGGTCAGGGGTAGTTTTCAGGGCTGGGGGCTGGAGTAGTTGTTAGGGATAGGGAGTGTCGGGGTAGTTTTTTTAAATTAGGGGTTAGGGTATTAGGTGTAATGGGGGGAAATGGGTAGTTGACGTAGTTTTTTGGGCTTTGGGGAGGGCGGGCAGTTCTTAGGGCTGGGTCAGGGCTGGCCAGGGTCACTTTAGGGGACAAGATTAAGGGACAGGGTTTTAGGCATTAGGGCAGGGGGAAGGCACAGTGTGGGAATTTGGATGGGGAAGGGGTATTAGTAACTCAGGGTGGAAGGGGGCAGGGTAGATTGTATGCCCAAATCCCCCCCCCCCGCCCCACCAGAGCAAGGAAACGTACCTCGCTCCTCCTGGACGCCTGGAAGCAAAGGGCTTCCAGCATGGTCAGGGTTTTCTGATGTCATGGGATTGCCTGCGGGGGTTGGGGTGGCAGCGGAAACTCTTCTGCTGCCATCCCTCTTTGTGGGGGCTAAATTGGCTGCCCATGGGGGAGCTCCAGCACTTCCCCCATGGGCGGGTGCCATGACGGAGCGGTTCCGTCTTGAGCACACGCCCACCGTTGCTCACGATGGAACCGCTCCGTCATGAGCATGGAAAGGATTCATGTAAGGGTACACGACCAATCCCAAATGTGACAGAAATAGAAGTAAGGGAGGTAAAATAGGATTTAGGAGAGGCAAGCACTAGTTCCCAGGAACACACCCAAAAGTCCTAAAGGATATACTCCCTAAAGTCCACAAACAAATCACAAGCCAACTATCAACTAAAACCACTTTAAAACATTTAATTACACAAACTATCAAAGCTAAAAGCAATAGTCCTTCTGCCCCTAGAAGATACTAAGATATAGAAACACCAGAACACTTAAAAATGCCACATAATGAGGAACATTTACTTTTATATTACACCTTAATCAATGATAAACAAAGCCAAATATTCTATACAGTCAAAAACGTACTAAAACTATGCCATTGTCAAACCTAAATGATGGACTTGCTACACACTCTTAAATACCACATTAATCATAAAACAACTTACTACTACCCACAAAAAACAAATGTGTGCTTTGAACAAGCCATGATTCAAACCATCGTAAAAGTCTACCCTAAAGCATATAGAGACACCTCCAATATTTTTTACTAAGTGCAGAATATGCTGCAAACAGTCACTTTGCCTTTAAAACAAAAGATAAGAAAAAAACGATAGCACTAGCCTAAGTTCCTGTCACAGAGTTAGCTAACAACTATAATATACTAATAGGCAGCCCTTTCTACTAACAAAATGAGACAAACTAAGCCCCCAATGTATTATTTCAAAGACACTTGAGTTGGCAGAACTAATCGCTCTGGACACAGATGCAAACCCATGTTCCAAATACCATGATGGAATGTCTATGAGAGTACCTTGGCACAGGAAGCCAAAACAAACAAAACAGAGTAAGGATGACACAATGCCTTTCAATACACACTAGGGAGAACCCAACATACACTCTATAAATTTATAGCAGTATTGTAAAAAGAGCAAACCTATCAACAATTACAGTTGGGGTAATCTGTAACCCAAATTGCACCTAAACTAGCCAAACAAACCAAAAGAAAGTATGACATGCTACAATTTAAAGTAAAACTCTTCATAAGCAATAAAGGAGCAGATTACTTACAAAAGCACATTATGAATAAAAATATAACCTACAAAATTCCCAAAACAGATTGGATAAATTTAAACAACATGAAAAATCATTCTTATATAACTAAAAAATTTGATATTTTATCACATCAGTCAACACATTAAATAAAACTCCAATCTTAAATAAGACTGATACAATCAAATCATATATAAATTATTTACATTAGAAATGAAAGCCCCACCAACCAAACAGCTTATTTCAAGTGGAGCTTGGGGGTTGGTCGGGGTACTTTTTTGGGTTGGTGGGTCGGGGGTTGTTATGTGTGCTGGGGTGGGTTGAGAATATTTTGTGGGCTGGGGTGGGTAGGGGGTAGCTTTGTGGGCTAGGGGTAGGTTGGGGGCAGTCTACCTTCGGACGGACAGAAGTGGGAAGCAGGGAAAGATTAGCGGTGAGGTAAGTGGGGATGGGGGTGGGTTGGGGTACGTTTGTGGGATGGGGGTTTGGAGTTGTTTTGTGGGATGAGGGTGGGTTGGGGTTATTTTAAGTGGGGCTGAGGGTGGGTTGGGGGTAGTTTTGCGGGATGGGGTGGGTCAGGGGTAGTTTGGTGGGCTGGGGGTGAGTCAGGGTAGTTTTGCAGGCTGGGTCATGGGTAGTTTTGTGGGCTTGGGGTTTGTCTGTGGTAGTTTTGTGGGCTGGGAGGTTGGTCGGAGATAGTTTTGTGGGCTGGGGGGTCAGGGTAGTTTTCTGGGCTGGGGTTGGGTTGAGGGTAGTCTTCAGGGCTGGGGGTTTGAGGCTAGACTTCAGGGCTGGGAGTTGAAGGTAGTTTTCAGGGCTGGGGGATTGGGGCTAGTTTTCAGGGTTGGAATGGGGCAAGTTTTCATGGCTGGGGGGTCAGGGGTAGTTTTCAGGGCTGGGGGCTGGAGTAGTTGTTAGGGATAGGGAGTGTCGGGGTAGTTTTTTTAAATTAGGGGTTAGGGTATTAGGTGTAATGGGGGAAATGGGTAGTTGACGTAGTTTTTTGGGCTTTGGGGAGGGCGGGCAGTTCTTAGGGCTGGGTCAGGGCTGGCCAGGGTCACTTTAGGGGACAGGATTAAGGGACAGGGTTTTAGGCATTAGGGCAGGGGGAAGGCACAGTGTGGGAATTTGGATGGGGAAGGGGTATTAGTAACTCAGGGTGGAAGGGGGCAGGGTAGATTGTATGCCCAAATCCCCCCCGCCCCACCAGAGCAAGGAAACGTACCTCGCTCCTCCTGGACGCCTGGAAGCAAAGGGCTTCCAGCATGGTCAGGGTTTTCTGATGTCATGGGATTGCCTGGGGGGGTTGGGGTGGCAGCGGAAACTCTTCTGCTGCCATCCCTCTTTGTGGGGGCTAAATTGGCTGCCCATGAAGGAGCTCCAGCACTTCCCCCATGGGCGGGTGCCATGACGGAGCGGTTCCGTCTTGAGCACACGCCCACCGTTGCTCACGATGGAACCGCTCCGTCATGAGCATGGAAAGGATTCATGTAAGGGTACACGACCAATCCCAAATGTGACAGAAATAGAAGTAAGGGAGGTAAAACAGGATTTAGGAGAGGCAAGCACTAGTTCCCAGGAACACACCCAAAAGTCCTAAAGGATATACTCCCTAAAGTCCACAAACAAATCACAAGCCAACTATCAACTAAAACCACTTTAAAACATTTAATTACACAAACTATCAAAGCTAAAAGCAATAGTCCTTCTGCCCCTAGAAGATACTAAGATATAGAAACACCAGAACACTTAAAAATGCCACATAATGAGGAACATTTACTTTTATATGACACCTTAATCAATGATAAACAAAGCCAAATATTCGATACAGTCAAAAACGTACTAAAACTATGCCATTGTCAAACCTAAATGATGGACTTGCTACACACTCTTAAATACCACATTAATCATAAAACAACTTACTACTACCCACAAAAAACAAATGTGTGCTTTGAACAAGCCATGATTCAAACCATCGTAAAAGTCTACCCTAAAGCATATAGAGACACCTCCAATATTTTTTACTAAGTGCAGAATATGCTGCAAACAGTCACTTTGCCTTTAAAACAAAAGATAAGAAAAAAACGATAGCACTAGCCTAAGTTCCTGTCACAGAGTTAGCTAACAACTATAATATACTAATAGGCAGCCCTTTCTACTAACAAAATGAGACAAACTAAGCCCCCAATGTATTATTTCAAAGACACTTGAGTTGGCAGAACTAATCGCTCTGGACACAGATACAAACCCATGTTCCAAATACCATGATGGAATGTCTATGAGAGTACCTTGGCACAGGAAGCCAAAACAAACAAAACAGAGTAAGGATGACACAATGCCTTTCAATACACACTAGGGAGAACCCAACATACACTCTATAAATTTATAGCAGTATTGTAAAAAGAGCAAACCTATCAACAATTACAGTTGGGGTAATCTGTAACCCAAATTGCACCTAAACTAGCCAAACAAACCAAAAGAAAGTATGACATGCCACAATTTAAAGTAAAACTCTTCATAAGCAATAATGGAGCAGATTACTTACAAAAGCGCATTATGAATAAAAATATAACCTACAAAATTCCCAAAACAGATTGGATAAATTTAAACAACATGAAAAATCATTCTTATATAAATAAAAAAATTGATATTTTATCACATCAGTCAACACATTAAATAAAACTCCAATCTTAAATAAGACTGATACAATCAAATCATATATAAATTATTTACATTAGAAATGAAATCCCCACCAACCAAACAGCTCAAAGAACAAACTAATCTGTCACATAAAATAAATACAACACAAACTACACATTTACAAATCACAATCATATCATAATTACACAAACAATAAAATATAAAGTTTCTCACCCAAATAAAATAAAATAAACATGGCTTACTGTTCTGTAGCTGGAGATCCTTCTCTCTATCAAGTAACTTGAAATGAATAATACACCAAAAATGGGACAAATACAGTGCAAAAAGCCCCTCAAAATATGCAAACATAAAAACAATGCAATAGGCATACTTTGAAAAAATCCAAATTATCTAGGAGCCATAAAAAAGTGAAAAGGTGTCTCTCTAAAAAAAGGGAAAGCTCCTGGATACCCCCAAAAACAGAAAATCGAAAGCTGTAAATCCCGGTGCCCATATGACACATTCATAGACAAAAACCTGCAAAGTAAAATAGAAAACTAACTGGCAAAAAATATTGCATTTCCAAAAAATTCATATACATCTCACTAAATCATCCTGTTCTATTCCCATGTTAGGCCCATGTAGCGACGCTGCTTATTTCATACATTGTCCTCACAAATAAAATTTTCAGCTATGACCTTTTGCACATATATGCATGCACGGCAATGTTGGATTAGTTTCTCTGAAACTAAACTTGTTCTCATATCTAGCTTTGCACAACAAGAGCACAATGACCTGATCATCATGTACAAGGTCTTGTGTTGCACTATGTACAAAAGTCATCACTATCTTCATTCATGGGGCAACAGGGTTATCTACATATTCATTACATCGATAATCTATACACAACCCAAGGCTGATTTTCATTTTTAAAAATAAGCATCCTGATAGATTAGCAGAGGAGGAACTTCCACAGATACCGAGGTTCTAACATCCTGAGAAATCACAATGCAGCGGTCTGACATCTTGTGAGGGGTGTCATGTTCATGACCAAGGCGGGGTCTTTCACTATATCCCATCAAGTAACGGGGTTCGATCATCCCTTGGGAGGTTTTTTGGCTCTGCACCTACACACACTATTGATCAATCAATCAATCAATCAATCAATCAATCAATCAATCAATCAATCATTTGTAGAGCGTACTACTCACCCGTGAGGATCTCAAGGTGCTGGGGTGATGGGGGGGGGCTGCTGCTCGAACAGTCAGGTCTTGAGAAGTCTCCTGAAGGTCAACAGGTCCTCGGTCTGTCGCAGGCAGATGGGGAGGGTGTTCCAAGTCTTGGCGGCGAGGTGGGAGAAGAATCTGCCGCTGGCGCTTGCTCGTCGGATGCGGGGGATGTCTGCTAGGGCGAGGTCAGCAGAGAAAAGCTGGCGGTTTGGGGTGTACAAGGTGAGTCGTTCATTGAGGTACGCTGGTCCGGTGTTGTGGAATGCTTTGTGAGCGTGGGTGAGGAGCTTGAACGTGATCCTCTTGTTGACGGGGAGGGTTCGCATAGTAGGAGTACGCTCGGTTACTGCCTTGTTTTATATGCCTGCATATACACATCGTTTTAGCACCATGGTAGAACTATATCTACTATTTTCGCTTTTGGTGTTTGTAATCACATTTATCTGCTTCTGTCTACTAATCATTGCAGCACATGCATTTTATGCAAGAATAAAGTTAGTTCAATAAATATTGCTTAAAATGTCCCACTGTGTATTCTCCGTATATTTCTCTGAGAATAATTGAGTATGAGGACTGAGCGAAAAGTTCTGTACTGTTTCCACTATGCCTGAGCAGTCAGGGTTGTCATGTTTAGTAGTTTCTGGAAAACAATTAGCTCTCTGATAGGTTAGGGGGGCCAACTGTGAGCTAGCTGGTCTATAGGCCAACATATCCTGCAGGGTGTCCGGAATCAGTCGTGGCACCAAGCCCCTGGTTTATGTTGTCCAAACCACACGCAGATCCTACGGATTAGTAGAAAATACATGACAATCCTAAAATAAGTAACATGACACAATATAACATAACATAATGATACTTTGAAACACTGTACGAAAAACAAAAATGACACACTAGCACTTGCTCAAACCTGATCAAAGAGTGTGGTCTGTGCACAACAGATATATCTGATGCTCAGCTCAGGAAGATTTGCGGCCCCAGCACATACTTTGATTGGCCAAAGAATATCTATGAAGAATCCGACATGTATAGTGGATAGTATGCCTTCTGTGGTGCCTCCTGTACTAATTTATAACATAGTAGGTTTGATGGTCACAGTCCAGCAGCCCGAAAGGGATCTGTAAATGTGTGGACATAGGACTATAAAATACTGAAAAGAAGCAGTGTTTTGCTAATTGTGCAGAAAAGGATGCCACTTAGCTGTTGTTTTACCAGCCGAGCCTGTATTATTAAGTTGAGGCCGGTAAAAACATTGAGAGAGGCAGTGAAATCCAGCTTTCTTTTACTTTAAAAAACTAAAGCAGCAACTCATAAAGAAATCAGATCACATGTATTTTGATGACTTTCTAAATCATTTCAGAATAATTGTTTTAGAAAACAGAGTGAGAACTGATGTAATAAACACTTTTACCTGAAATCTTTTTCACGAACCAGTGTTTAGCTGTTTCAAAAGAGGAAAACGTAAATACCCAGAATTCTCTGCTTGAAAAGGTAGCAACTCTATGTTCAGCCAAGTACTGTTATTGCATGATCTCTTCTCTGCAAGACAGAACCAAACCTCTGGACCCTAATCCCAAGTGAAATGTGTCAGGAGTCGCAAGGCTGTCCCCAGAGTTTCCAGAGGAAGACAGGGGTCATGCCTGCAACAACTGGTGACTCCTAAATGACGTCCTTGAACTTTTGGAGTTGATGGTCTTACTTTTGAGGCAAAATCTTTGGAGCCACTTCATTCTGAGATACCATTCTGTCAGAGGAAGGTGTGTGTTAATGTAGAGGCTGTTTTGCCAGGAATGTCTTGAAGCGGCTGCACAATGATGTTCATACATCCCCCCTCCCATAAAAACAAAGTAAACAGCCATATAGCCAACACTCCGAGGGTACCTGCCCACCAAAATGCGAGAGCGTACCAGCAGCCCCTTTGTCGACTCCCGCTAAATTACCAAATGGAAAACTGCACATTAGATTTACCACTGGCAGCAACTCCCTATATAATTGTCTTGGCCAATGTCCCAGTTCTTTCAAATCAAATAAAAGAACCCTGGGATGCCGTGAGAAATAAAGCGCTGTTCTGGCTTGGTACAAAAACAGGTCTAACAGAGGCTTTATTTGCAGGGTTTAAAATGGTTAGAAGGATTAGGTGGATTGGCAAAGACCACAAAACGTTTCCTGGTGCTTGTGTAGTACAACAAGCAATCCAAGAAGACCCAAGATCTATATGATACCAAAAATACATAAACATCCTACAGACCCACCATTTCGTCCTATCGTCTCAGGATGCAGTTCCATCTTTGATCCTTTAGGTAGATTTTTGGATCATTTTTTTCAAATTTTTGTACAAGGATGGTGTACATGCACCAAAGACACCACTGATTTCTTACGTAAATTGGAAACTATAGCGCCTTTTTTTAAAGAGAATTGGATACTTTGTACAATTAACGTGACCTCACTCTATACCTCCATAGCCCACACAGAAGGAATAGAAGCAACTGAATGGGCACTTTTGAAAATGGATTTACCAGAACACTTCAGTGTATTTTTACTCAAGCTCCTATTCTTTTGTCTCCACAACAGTTATTTTTTGTGGCAAGATAGTTTCTTTGGGCAACTCACTGGAACATCCATGGGTTTTTCTGGTGCCCCAACATATGCCAATATTTTCATGGCTAAATTCGAAAATGATCACATCCTCACAGATGAGAATTGGAAGAAAGGCTTAGTACAATACAGTCGGTACATAGATGACATATTTTTAATATGGTCACAATCGCTCACTCAAATGGAGGATCTGATTCATGAATTAAATACCAGAAATTCCAGAATTAAATTCACACACACTATTAGCAGCAATCAGGTACATTTTCGGGATGTTTTAATAATAAATAATTTGAAGAAACATAAATTGATCACAGAAATCTTCATGAAACCAGCTGACAGAAACAGCACTTTACAATTCACAAGATTTAATCCCAAAGGTCTTATTTCCAACTTGCCATATTCTCAATTTCTAAGAATTAAACGAAAATGTTCAGAACCGGAAACAACTGCTATGAAAATTCAACTTTTCAAACAACGATTTGAAGACAGAGGATATCCTTCTCTAACAATTGATACATGTATTGCAAAGTTACAAGATAAGGATCGAGAATCGTTACTCCACAGTCAAACGAAAATTAAAAAGAATAAACCCACTTTTGTATCAAAATACTCTACTTGCTCTAACCAAATCAAGAAAATTATCCAACATATGTGGGAATTTCTACAAAACGAGCCTGATTTCAATTAAATTTTCAACGATAAACCAACATTTTCTTATACGCGGGGAAGAAATTTACAAGAATTAATTAACACACTGACAAGATCATTGACCGTACAGCATCCAAAGGGTACTATCAGATGCAATAATTGAACACAATGCCACATTATAATCACCAGCAACCAACTGACACATCCTGTAACTGGTCAAAATATTAAATTAAGACACACATCAGATTGCAATACAACAAATATAATTTACTGTTTAAAATGTCCATGCGGCAAAGCGTACATAGGTAAAACGGCATGTCTATTCAAAGTTTGTTTATCAGAACATAAAAGTACCATACGTACAGGCAATAAGACCTCTAGAGTAGCCATACAATGGGCAGAGGTTAAACACAACATAACACAACTCAGAGCTCAGATAGTGGAAACAGTTCTTAAACACAAAGGTGTTGATAATAACAAGAGATTGTTGCAAAGGGAAATATTTTGGATTGATTTTCTACAGACTTTGTCCCCAAAGGGTCTCAATGATAAAATGGAAATGTCATGTTATCTGTAACAAAGCTATTCCAAGAATCACATTATGAAAGTTATAGATGTTATTTCAATTCTTATTTTCAACTTTTTTCTCTTGGGTCCTCTTTTCTGACTAACATGTCATTTCAATTTCATTATTACTGCACATTCACCCGGTTTACATCTCTATTTTTCATTCACTTTCATAAGTTTCCCGTTTTGAATGAGGCATCCGATTATTCTTTCCTTCATTTTTCCTTTTTACATCTGACATCAATATTCTTTATCGTGAGTTGCAGTTTCGGCCATACTTATGCAACACTTTGACCGCCGTGTTAATCTAATAGCACGCGTCACTCATCTCCGCATCAATCCCATTTATTCAGGTAGTTTATCATGGGATAATTTCTGTTATTACGTTATTATTTTCTTTTGCCCTTTTTTTTTTTTTGTAACTCATGCAACACACTGCGTCTCCGTTCGGGAATACTTTGCCCATAATTCTCAGCAGGAAGTGTGCGCGACCACATTCATTCCATCAGTTCTCTTTCTATTTGTTTTGAACGCCGACGGACATGTTTTCACCGCTTGTTTCATTCACAGAATTCCACCCCTGAAGAAGGGACCATCGAGTCCCGAAATGCATTGGGCTTTCTATGAGGGGCTTTCTTTGAACCACAAGGCTTCTCAAGAATCTTGTATAGAGTGAAATATTTTTTGTGATTGTTCATTTCAAATTATGATACAATTCTTTTTGGAATTCATTTGGAATGTACAAAATGTAGTCATGCAATGAAAATTTAAATGCTTAAATGCTTGAGCACTAATTATGTTGATTTGATTAAACTTCAATTGATGTTAATTTGAGAAATGGTTTAATACCCAATATACTGAATGATAATTTTTATTTTGATGGCATAAGTGTTGTATCACAAAGTATCAGTTCAAAGTAGTTTTTGAACTTTTGTTCTCCAGGAACAGTGCACACTACATTCAGGTTCTTTCCTGTATTCTACACTGTTTAAACATACGTGTGTCGTCAACACACTAAGGTAGTGCAGCACCCTTAGATTAGTTATTTTACAAGAATAATATCAAACAATAATAGAGTGCACCTCCATCTTTCAATACAAGTTATCGCTTGTGTAGTATTGACATTTAGATCCCCACAAGTAATACATATGATTCTCTCCAGAGCTGGTAATCAAAAAATACTGCCCACAGACATCAACATCTTGCCCCTGGGGTACTGCTACCAGCCACACAGCGTAATTCAAACAAGAATACAGAATAGGGGCCCCCTCCCCTAATATTTACAAATGCCTACTATGCCTGTGAAGAGAAGGTCCAGGGAGGATCTAGAGGCATTCCTATTTCAGTTTGAGTTACCCAGCTGGAAGACAACACTACCAGTTGAGTCTGTGAATTCCCTAAAAGTGAGGGAGAAACAGAAAAAGATAGCTGGCTTCTGGCTCATGAGCAGAGTCTGAGAGAAATTGATGAAGAGCTGAGAGAGATTGATGAGGCTCAGAGGGCCTTAGCCCAAGGAGAAGAAATTTGGGCAGCTGAGAAAGTGAGCTTTACTCAGTTGGAGGTGGAGTCCTGCTCAGATGGTGACAGCAAAATGGAGATATCTAGTGCTGAGGGAGCAGTAAATACACCCGGAGATGTGGCGTCCAACTTGAAGGAGGGGGTTAACATACACCAGGAGGTTCAAGGACATGAGGTAGCTCCAGTTGTGCGCAGTGTCAATAGGAGAATGGGGAAACTGACGATGGGGTTCATGGTCCTAGTGGTGGGCGGGACACTCTACTGACTCTAGATGAGAGGTGCAGGGAAAGGGGTTCCCCCAAAGTTGAAGTCCTGGTATGTGAGTGTGAAGACCGCCCAGAAGAGTGTGGGTTGAGTGACAGAGACAGTCAGATGCTGTCTTGCCAATTTCAGGAGAGTGGTGTGGAGTATGTGTGGAAGGCCCTGGATGGAGAGGTGAAGTGTGCAGTCTCCGCTTCCCCGGTCCAACGCCGGCTTCGTGCCGTTTGATTGGAGGGAACCGGACACACCTTTTCTCACAGCCAATCATCCACAAGACCCTGCACTTCCGGTTACGTGACCGGAACCAAGCCCCTCCCGCGCCCGGCCAGCTATTTTAATTCATGCTGGGCCGGACGCGCAGTGGAATACGAAGGGGAAAGTGGCTGCGAGAATTACATCGTAGCGCCGTAAGGATTTTCCCAGATTGTCGCTTTTAACTGGGGGCTCTGTCCTATTTTTACTGCCATCGTGCTTTTAAAGTCTGAATCAGTTTTAAATCATTTTCTGGACCATTTAGGGAGGTGCACTACTGCAGAGTGGGGGGTGATTGTCTTAACTGCTCAGAAAAGTGTTTGTGATCGGACTCACCTGTCTGTTCTTAGTGTGCAGTCTCCGCTTCCCCGGTCCAACGCCGGCTTCGTGCCGTTTGATTGGAGAAAAGCGGACACACCTTTTCTCACGGCCAATCATCCACAAGACCCTGCACTTCCGGTTACGTGACCGGAACCAAGCCCCTCCCGCGCCCGGCCAGCTATTTTAATTCATGCTGGGCCGGACGCGCGCTAAAGGCAAGACCGTCTGCGCCCGTCCGCGCCAAGGACGTGCCTAGGGCAGGGAATGCTGACCAAACACTGCCAAAGTGGAAATACAGTCCCGAGGAATTAAGGTCACTTAACTACAAGAGACTCTGCAAATGTCAAGTTGCCCCAGAAAAATTATGGGGAGCTTGCTCATGCTATAAGTGCAGATATGCGTTTCTCTCTTGCCCCGCCACAGTGATAAATAAGATAAGCCTAACCACCTTAATTCGCAAAGCCAAGTTGCAAGGAGGACTAATTAATGCAAGATCACTCAGTAAACATTGTCAAGATATTAGGGACCTAATACTTGATATGCAACTCGATTTTTTATTCATTACGGAATCATGGTTAAAAGAGTGGTGCAATCCGGACATAGCCACTGCACTCCCACCTAACTATAATATTGATAGGAAGGACAGATCAGATGGCAGAGGGGGTGGCCTGGCCATCATCATTCGTGATTCACTTTCTTGCTCCACTCTGGATCTAGACTCCTTTAAAGGCGCGGAAAGCCTAGGCTTCTGTATTTCCCTTGATGCCTCATTATCATTTTCAGGAGTCCTAATCTACCAACCACCAGGGCCAAGTGCCACTTTCATAGACTCGCTAGGAGACTCCTTAAGCCAGCCACTTCTTAAATACGCCAATTTCACAATGCTTGGTGATTTCAATCTCCATTTGGAATCTAAAGGCTCCCCAGCAACGGACAACTTCCTTCAAATTATAGAACTCCTCACTCTAAAACAACTGGTTGATCACCCCACCCACCCGGCTGGCAATACCCTAGATGGGATCTGTTCCAACTTTACTGCACTTATGGTAAACCCGCCCATCCTGCTAATCTGGACAAACCATAGTATGATTCCACTCACCATCGAGTATTCGCTAATAGGGCGCCAAGATTTCCCTTCCCCCAACTCTAATCCCAGACGGCAATGGACCAAATTTATGAATAATCCTAAGCTTATACCCCACGCACAGGCATGCAGACCAGTTATTACAGGTAATCCGGACCTAGACTCACGCGGTCTCCATACCTGGCTCTCAACCATATGCAATGACCTAGCGCCTCTAGAGAATCATGACAAAAAGAAAAAGATGAAACCTAAATCTCAGAAGGCACCCTGGTTTACTCCTGAGTTAGCAATAAAACAGCATCAATGTAAGCAACAAGAACGTAAATGGAGGAAGTCCTATAACACCAACGATAGATTAGCCTACAAAGCAAACAGAATACTTTATCATGACCACATCAAAATCGGAAAAAAAGTCTACTACTCTAAGGCTATAATGGAATCAAAACTTGACCAAAAATCCATTTTTAAAATTATAACATCCTTCACCAATCCAAAAGGATTACAGAAAGAGCTTCCCCCTCACAAACCCTGTGCAACGACATCTCCAACTACTTTGAAGACAAGATTCTCAAAATTAAAAAGAACTTCCCCTCTACCCCTACTAACAAAGAGGCTAGAGACTCAAACCCAGGTCAGACCATCTTTGGTATTACGACCTTTAAACCGGTATCTTTGGAATCAACCTTCAAGGCCATAATGACCTGTAAATCAGGATCTCCATTAGATGCCTGCCCCCCCCATGATCCTACACAAACTTATTGACACAATCAACCCGGTCATAAATCAAATTGTCAACTCCTCATTAAGTACAGGCATTGTTCCAGACGATTGGAAACTTGCCCTGGTTAAACCCCTTAAAAAAAAGGAAAATGTGGACTCCTCTGTCCTCTCCAACCTACGGCCCATTTCACTGCTCCCGGCTCTGTGCACAAAGAACTCTCAAGGTTCATCGAATCTAATCTAACACTCTCCATCCTCAACAATCTGGCTTCCGTCCTAGACACTCAACGGAGTCTGCCCTCCTAGAGGTCACGGAGGCGCTTAAAACCATTGTAGACAAGGGAAAGAAAGCAGTCCTGATCCTACTGGATCTATCCGCCGCGTTCGATACTATCTCCCATGACATCCTTCTCACGAGACTCAAACGCGACGGCATTACAGGTACCGCTCTTGCGTGGATTCAATCTTTCTTAACCAACCGTAGACAAACTGTCTCCCTAGGCCCCTTTCTCTCAACGGAGAAAAACATAACAACAGGTGTCCCTCAGGGCTCCTCCTTAAGCCCTCTGTTGTTTAACATTTATATGGCCCCTCTTATCTTCCTTACAAACTCCTTCGGAATCAAAGTAACATCCTATGCTGACGACACCCAAATGATCGTCTCCCTGGACAAGAATAATACAGATGCCGAAGTGAACTTCAAAATGTGTTTCTCACATGTTATACAATGGATGAGGAACAATCATTTACAATGTAACACCGACAAAACGGAAATTCTACCCATTGGAACTAATGTTACCTTCATCCCGGATAGTTGGTGCCCTGAAGGTACAACCCCCCCCCCCCAGACATGGTTAAAGTATCGAGAAATCTAGGGGTCAAATTCAACTCTCCCTCACGCATCAACCACAGCAGGAACCTGCTTCAGCTTAATGAGATCACTTAAGAAGTTTTTTGATCTCATTCCATTGGCAGCGAAGAAATCAGTAGCAGTTGCCCTGATTCGCTCGCGCTTGGATTACTGCAATAGCCTTTTAGCAGGTACCAATAAATCTACAATAAAAAAATTGCAAGTGGTCCAAAATGCGGCAGCTAGTCTTGTTTTGAGGCTCCCACGCAGAGCATCTGCCTCTACTGCGCTCAAAACCCTGCATTGGCTTCCAATCCACAAGAGAATCCTCTTTAAGATTCTCTTGATTACCCATAAAGCCATGTGCAGGTCAGGACCCAAGTACCTTTCAGCACGCTTCTCCCCTTACACCACCATCAGGACTCTCAGATCTTCCTCAGCCAATCTCCTAAAACCACCAAATTTCAAACTTACCACAAAGGGAGGCAAAACTGTTGCTTACCTGGGGTCCAAAGCATCGAATGCACTTCCAATCAGCCTAACACTTCAGGAATCTGAATCTCTCTTCAGGAAGGCATTAAAAACTTGGATATATAATATCCCAGATGGCCACTGCTTTGCGTTAATCTAACTTCATCCAACACAAAATTCCTTTCCTTCCTTACTTCGATTCCTTAGCGCCAGGAGGCTCCTTGTGGAGTGACAGTTTGAGCTTTATAAATGCATATTTACATTACATTACATTACATTACATTACAAGGATAGTTTCGTTAACCCTTGTAGGAGTTGTGTGATCCAATTGTGGGAGACCATATTGTAAGTCCCTGTTTTCCAGAGCTATGCCAACACCTGTTGGAGAGTGAGTTCTCTGACCCCAGGGAGCTCCCTTTGAAGGCAGACCTTTTGGTGGATTCCAGAGGGTCTGGAGAGGCATTGGGGAGTGACCCTCAGAGGAGTGGCTCAGGTATCTTCCAGCCCAGAGTGGGGGAAGAGGTGCAGAGTAGCCCAGATTGGTCCCAGTGTAGTGGGAGGGGTGTAGGGACTCACGTTCTGTCTCAGTGGAGAAGGAGTGAGTGTGGGGCTGCGTGTCCCAAGGTGCCCGAAACTCAGTCTAAGAGCCTGGATGGTTCTTTAAGGGAACACCAAGTGGGGAGCCTAGTCTGTCCTGAGGGGCTGCCCGTTGTGCGGGATCCCCTAGTGTCTGGTGAACTGGGAGTGTCTGTAAGCAGGCCTCCATCAGTTCTGGTGTCTGGCAGTGCCACTCCTAAGAGGAGGGTGTAGAAGTCCAGATTGAGGGATGAGAGGGGGAAAGAGTCCTCAGTGGAGGAACCAGTGGGTCAGGGGCCAGCCAGATGGGATGAGTCACCAGTGAATGACCATGGTGACACTACTTCTGTCCTGGGGGATCTTCACGCACTGTCAGATGGACAGGGGTCAGGAGATCTGCGCCAGGCAGACTGTCACACGACACATTAGTTGTGTGTCACCCTCAGGGGGGCATATGTGCTCCCAAGGAAGTCCTGGTGTGCTGGGCAAGTGTTCAACCACTGGGTACAGACCCTGGGTTAGAGAGCCAGGTTCAGGTGTGGTCTGACCTGGAGGAAGGTGCAACTCTAATCAGTGTCCTGACAGATGTAGCTTCTAGGGGTACCACTCCAGTTGGGAGGGTGCAGTACTCTGGAAGGGGGTGCAGAGGGAGGGAGTCCTCGCCCCAGACCCTGGTTCAACTGGAGGGTTTAGACCCTAGGTTGGCGTGCCAGGTTCAGAGTGTCCCCCCTGACCAGTTGCAGAATAGAACCCCTGAACTGGTGGGAGAATTGTGCAGTACACCTGCTACAGGCAGCCTGACAATTCTGGAAGGGGGTACCGCTCCAGGTGGGAGGGTACAGAGCCCCAAGGAGGAGGACCGGGTGTGGGAGAGCCCACCCCAGTCCGCTGTCCAGCCGCCGAGTACAGGCCCGGGGCTAGTAGGTCAGCATCAGGATGTCATACCTGAACTGACAGGAGGGAGAGTGGACAAAGGGTGCCAAGCACCTGGGGCTACTGCACCCTGCTCTCTGACGCCACAGAGGTTTGAGAGCCCTGAAAGGCATATGGCCTGGGTCTCATCACTGACTACTGTCAGTGGCCACTGTGGCTTGCTGTCTATCTGTTGGGACACACCTGTGAGCAAGTTAAGGTTAGGTGCTGCACTAGATGGTGTCCACAGGTGAGGAGAAGGGTTCCCCATGGATTAGCTTGGTGGGCCCTGAGAGTGTGGACAGAGAGATTCTAATAGGTTCAGATTGGCGTGGAACTGGAGTATGCCCCTGCAGTTGCGGGCCAGGTATAGGTTCTATCTCCCAAAACTGGGAAGCCCATCAAGGTAGTAAATTGGTCTACCCTGCATTTTGGCTGGAAGGGGGTTTGTGCTGGACTTGGCCCTTTTTGCAGGGTAATCCCTGAACTTTTTGCCTTCCTCCAGTATTTTTTCGGACCTGTTGTTGGCTGTTTTATGACTCTGGGCACTTTACCACTGCTGACCAGTGCTAAAGTGCATATGCTCTCCCTATGTAAATTGATGTATGGATTAGTGATTCCATGATTGGCTGATTTGGTTTACTTGTCAGGCTCTAGTACAGTGCACCAGGAGTGCCCAGGGCTGGTAATCCAAATGCTGCTGGTGGGCTTGCAGCACTGGATGTGCCACCCACAGAAGCAGCCTGTAAAAGTGTGTCTAAGGCTTGCCATTTCAGAGCCTGTGTGCAGTCTGGTACTGCCATGCTGACTGGGCAAGTGCACCCACTTGCCAGTCCCTAAACCTTCCCTTTTCTTCATATCAGACACCGCTATGGTAGGCCCAAGGGCAGGATGCATTGTAAGTATAAAGTAGGACATGCCCTGGTGTGTGTGGCATGTCTTGATAGTGAATTACAGCCATTTTTGTTTTTCATTATTGCAAGGCGAACTGTTCCCCATAGGCCAGAATGGGCAGTTTGATTATTACATCTTGTAATCCTAACTGACTCAGGGAGCATGGTAGAAATTCTAGTTTAGTATGCCTGAACTCAGAATGATAAAATACATCTTTTAGTGAAGTTGGTTTTAACATTCTGTGTTTGAAAACACCACTTTTAGAAAGTAGGTATTTTCTTGTCTAACCATCCAATCATGCCTCTGCTAGGCTGTGTATTCCTTGTATGGAGTTTGAGTGACAGGGGCTGGGGGATTCCAGGAGACAGGGTGAGTTAGCACAGGACTGAATAGAGAGTTCTGCATCTAGATGGGTGGGATGAGTTGCACCTGGGACCTGAATAGGGCTGTGCCTTCCCTCCACAATGCTGGCTCCACCGCCTGTGGTGCGTCTGATGTCTCTGCCCTGTACTCTGAAAGGAAAGAAGGAGTCTTGTCAAAAAAGTGGTCCAGGACTGACCAGAACTGGTTTGGACTAGGCAAAGGCCTCTCTGCCTTCAGAGAACAAATAGAAACTGGGTATAAATATTGGGACCCAAACCCAAGGGGCCCGATTCACAGAACTAACTTAAGACAAAATCCTAAACTTACTACCATTTTCGTATTCACAGAAGACACTTACTCATTTTGGTATTCACAGAAGACACTTACTCATTTCGGTATTCACAGACGTTAGTAGTCCTAACTTTAGGACTCCTAAATGCCTTCTGTGAATACCGAAAGTCTTAAAATTAGGATTTTTCTCAGTTTAGGAGTCCCAAAGTTAGGACTTCTAACTTTACTACCACTAAATTGAGAAAAATCCTAATTTTAAGACTTTCGGTATTCACAGAAGGCATTTGGGAGTCCTAAAGTTAGGAGTCCTAACTATACTACTACTAAACTGAGAAAAATCCTAATTTTAAGGCTTTCGGTATTCACAGAAGACATTTAGGAGTCCTAAAGTTAGGAGTTCTAACTGTACTACTACTAAATTGAGAAAAATCCTAATTTTAAGACTGTCGGTACTCAAAGAAGGCATTTAGGAGTCCTAAAGTTAGGAGTCCTAACTTTACTACTACTAAATTGAGAAAAATCCTAATTTTAAGATTTTCGGTACTCAAAGAAGGCATTTAGGAGTCCTAAAGTTAGGAGTCCTAACTATACTACTACTAAACTGAGAAAAATCCTAACTTTAAGACTTGCGGTATTCACAGAAGGCATTTAGGAGTCCTAAAGTTAGGACTCCTAACTTCTGTGAATACCGAAATGAGTAAGTGCCTTTTGTGAATACCAAAATGGTAGTAAGTTTAGGATTTTGTCTTAAGTTAGTTCTGTGAATCGGGCCCCAGAACTTTAGATTACTTTGGGAAACAAGAAGAAACCTTTGCTGAGGAGTGGAACCAGAAGAAACTGAGGAGAGACTATCCCTAAGCTGAAGTGCTGCTTGGGGGATTGCCTGCAGTGGTTGCCTGACTGCCAAAGAAAGGAGAAAGGACTTTGTGTGCACTTTTATTCAACTTGTGAAGGATCTCCAAGGGCTTGGAAAAGAGCTTGCCTCCTGCTGAAGTCTCAGGGCCAACAGACTTCACCCACCAGCTCCCCAAGAGTTCTTTTGAAGTGCCTGCAGTTGTCCTGGACTTTTTGAGGACTTGCGTGTCGCAAGGAGCTGGAAGCGCGACTCAAGAACAGAAAGCATGTTGTCGAACTGCTGCTCCACAACACGAAGCGCCTCGCATCGCCAGAGAAGAGGATCGACGTCGCATCAGACGCCGCCGCATCACTGGGAAGTGTGTCACAGAAGAATCTTTGAGTCATCGCAGGTCCACCGAAGCGCCTCGCATCGCTGGAGAAGAGGATCGACATTGCATGAGATGCCGCAGCATCTCTGGGAAGCGTGTCGCAGGGCCTGTCGCGGCTCATTACCAGAGAAGAGGACCGACGTCGCATCAGGCGCTGCTGCATCTCCGGAAAGTGTGTCACAGGGCTTGTCGTGGCTCATCGCCAGAGAAAAGGATCGACATCGCATCAGATGCCGCCACATCTTTGGGAAGCGTGTCGCAGGGCCTGTCGCGGCTCATCGCCAGAGAAGAGGACCGCCGTCGCATCAGGCATCGCTGCATCTCCTGGAAGCGTGTCGCAGGGCCTGTCGCATATCATCGCCGGAGAAAAGGATCGACGTCAAATCAGATGCCGCCGCTTCACTGGGAAGAGTTTCGCATGGCCTATCGCGGCTTGCTTTGTTATGGAAGCAACTCGCATTGCCAGAGGAGAGGATCGACGTCGCATCAGGCTCCGCCGCATCACCGGGAAGCGTGTCGCATCAAGAAGAAAGTGCCATCTTTCTTTCTTTGCACCGGATCTTCAACGCATCACCGTCCTTGCAACTCTTTCGTTGCCCTGCTTGTCGCATCTTACGGTACATTGAACTCTGAGTGTCGCATTTATCATCCTAAGAGAACTAAGCTAAATTCTACCATTTTAAAGTAACAGTATTGTGGATTTGTGTCGGTTGTGGTCTTGTGATATGTCTATATAAAGAATACTTATTTTTATATGAAACTGGTGTGGTGGCCATCTGTAGTGTTGTCACTTGATTACTGTATGTGTTCAGAAATGCTTTACACACTGCCTCTGAGATAAGCCTGTCTGCTTGTGCCAAGCTACCAAAGGGGTGAGCAGGGGTTATTTTAGGAGTGTTCCCCCTTACCGTGACTAGATGCAAGGGTCCCTATTTGTCAAAGGTACCTACCTCTGCCAGACCCCCAAATCTAACAGGTGCCGACAAATCCCATTTTTCACATTTAGCTTTTGGGGACTATTTAAATGCAATCATTTTTCTATTTGATCTCGGTTTTGCAAATGAACTGTGCTATCCTATAGTCCCATCCAGCTCTACTTTTGATGGCAGAGGGTTTGGTTCTATTACTTATTTTATTATGATCCCAAACCGACACTCAAGTAGTCTGACAAAATTTGTGAAACACACTGTTGTAATGAGTGATAATTTTCTCCTAAGTATTACTTCTCAACTTCCAAACAATGTGTTAAATAAATGGGTATTTCAGAACATCAAGTGCAAGACATTGCGCTCAGTAGAAGTAATGGATATTCATTGTGCTGGTCTAAGGTGGAGCCTATCGAGTTAATAAATACGATGTTAATCAAATGTAAATTGGGTTTTTCAGTTTGCCTAGAGGAATTTGCCCGCCACGCGGAGGTGTTGAATTCCTTTGATTCAATCTCCCTTGAGATCAAGAAGTTTTATTCTGGAAATGAATACGTGTAACACAAGGAAGCAGGGATGGTTCGACTCAAAATGCACCCAATCCCATACAGCATTGAAAAGGGCCCTGCACAAACCAGAGAAAAATCAGGTGAAATTAGCTTGGCTAGAAGGGAATATAGACGTGCGTTGAAAGAATTAAAGGATGCATTGAGGGCAGAAACCTTGCATGCTTTGCATGAAGCTTCTCAGCTAAGGGATAATACAGATTTTTGGAAGGCTGTTAACGCACCTTTCTTAGCCCCTAGAGACTCACCATCAATCAAGTTATCTACTAGCGAGGAACAGTGGGTGGATCACTTTCCCACACTATATAATGACGAAGAACATGTAATATTACAGGCTGCATTGAGTCCCCTCCTGGAGCCAGAACCATCAAGTTTCTTCCCATTTGACATCCACTTTAATCTAGATGAAGTGAACTGTGCTATAATTGCTAGTGCTAGAGGTAAGGCCCCCGGCTTGGGCAGAGTGCCCGTTGATTTGTATAAATCTAATATTTCTCTTTGGGGCCCATTATTACCTTTGGTGTTGAGAGCATGTTGTCACCATGGCTTTATTCCATTATGGTCTGAATCTGTTTTGTTCCAATTTTTAAAAAGTGGGCCCGTAATATTCCTACATGCTATCGACCAATTTCTTCATTAGACACTTTCCTCAAAGTGACGGGCCTATTAAATAGACTGCAGTCATGGGCAGAAGATGCTGGGGTTATTACAGAGATACAGTATGGCTTCCGCCAGGTCCTAGGCACATTTGAACAGGGTCTAAACCTAAATCTATTGTTAGGCAAATACACACGAGCACAGACATATAGTAGGAGGAAATGTCCCACTTCGTAATCGCTTTGATCCATTAACGGGAATAGAATATACAGATTGACCCACCCTAAATTTAGGGAGGGAGGTGACTCAAAGGTAAATGGCTATGATCCCCCAAATGTTGAGACATGTAGACACTGAGGGATCTGATCCTAACACTCAGTGTAGGAAGGCTTCAGATCAACTATTGCCCAAAGATAACAACAGGGAGGTTGAGGACAGATGTGTAGTTTCAGCTAACACTCTAAGTAACACCGGTAAGGATTTAAATGAACACACTACACTATTTACACAAAGGGTAAATGCAGGAAAATTGACTAAGCCAAATACCAGCAGAACGTGTAGAATATTAACTTGGAACATCGCAGGGTTATCGGCCAAATTAAGAGACCCACAATGGATAACCTGTATCGATGAATACACAATAATTTGCCTCCAGGAAGCATGGGCAACTGAGGAGATTAATATAAATGGTTTTCAAACTTTTGCTACCCCTGCGAGTATTAGTAAACACGGTCGCAACACAGGAGGTCTATGTATATATGTCTCCAACATGGCAGTGGTCCCCAACGTGAAGTTTATAGATGGCAGCGAATTTTACCAGATCTTGACAGTAAATCTAGGTGGGCAAAAGGACGTAACCTTAATAAACTTTTATAACAACATCCCCAAAACAAATGTCCTCACTAAATTATGTAAATCTTTGAAAACCCTTGAGGGAAAAATGTTGGAGGACATGTTCAACGTCTGGGTCGGAGATTTTAATAGTCCTTTGTGTCAATTCAGTGATCAGGGCATATGTGGCCTGGGTAAGGATAATGAAGATACACCCTCACACTTTTCGCATACAAGCCTAGGTGAACTGTTAAATGACATAATCTTTCAATTTGACCTGGGCTATGCTAATGAATTGTGCTCACCTCCCATGTCGTTCCAACAAACCTTTAATGGGAGGGGATGTAACTCTATTATTGATTTAGCCCTGATTTCTAAGAGATACTCTTCCAATGTACTCACTTGTAAGACTCTTGATATCTTAATGAGTGACCATTACCCAATAGGCCTAGATCTCGCTATAAGAGGGCTGGCGAGTAGAACCGATAGGAATTTATTATATAACTCTGACATCCATCTCACCAGCACAAATGGGTATACTCTAAATTGGGCAAAAGTGGATCCTGTGGTATTCCTCCAACGTCTGATTAATAACACCGCAGAGGAAATAGAGATATGTCTCTCACAGGATAGGGATGACAAAGACATTTTTAATGCCTTCCTTAAGATATCAGCTGAGTCCCGGAAACTATTAATGCGAGAAAATGACACGGCCAGCAATCCACACAGGGCTGGCTTGATCAAGAATGCACGAAGGCCCATACCCATTTAAAAAACGCCCTGCATAACGAACCGAGGTGTAAGGAAAGAATAAGGCAGGCTAGAACCTCGTATCAATTAGCATTAAAAAATCGCAGGGCGCAACTAAAAAGGGGAGCATGGGAGGCTCTACACGAGGCCTGTATAAAGAAAGATAACACTGGGTTTTGGAGAGCTGTTAATGCCCCTTTTTTTAATAATAACAGAGAGACTGACACTATAGATATGTCTATAAGTGGAGACAAGTGGGTAGAATATTTTTCAGGTCTCTATAACGATGAGACCGCAGATGATAATATATCAGTCACATTAGTGTCAGGGCCAGAACATTTAACTGAGCATGGACCATTCCCCATAGAGATTGATATTTCCCTTGAGGAGGTAACTAGAGCTATAAATGAGAGTGCCTCAAGGAAAGCTCCAGGGCCGGATGGCATACCGGTGGATGCCTATAAATCTAATATAGGGCTATAGGCCCCACTTTTAACGAATGTATTAATCAGTTGTAACCGCCACAGGCTGATTCCCACATGGGATGATGCTATTATGATACCCATATTTAAAAAGGGGAACTGAAATGAATCTAGTTGTTACCGCCCGATTTCCTTATTGGATGCTTTTATGAAAATAACAGGAAGGGTCATTTTAAATAAGCTCCAGACATGGGCGGAAGAGATAGGAGTTTTATCAACCTTTCAATATGGCTTTCGCTCAGGCTTAGGCACCATTGAACAGGGACTTAATCTGGCACTGATCATAGATAAATATACTAAAGCAAAGCAGGGTAAACTTTTTCTTACGTTTGTGGAACTAAGCTCCGCTTTTGATTGTGTCAAACATGACAAATTGTTGAACATTCTTAAAGATTCAAAGGTCGATCCATCACTGTTGATGTTTATAAAAGAATAATATAGGGGGGCAGGTGCGAAGGTACGTTATGGGAAGAAGGGGGAATGCTCAGCAAAGTTTCCCATAAAAAGAAGGGTGAGGCAGGGTGAATTCTTGCCCCCCTGCTTTTCTCTCTCTATATAAATAGTTTAGGACAGCACTTGAGCGAGCAACAATATAATTATCCAACTATTAGGGATACCCCCATCCCCATTTTATTATACACGGATGACGTTGTTATAATGTCGCGGATTCAGCTGGGGTTACAAAGGTCTGTCTCTAAATTTGCTGCTTATATGACAGACAGGGGTCTAAAGGTAAACATCTCTACGACGTTCACAATGAGTTGCGGGACCAAAACAAGAAAAACATGTGACATCTTCATTGATAACAAGAAAGTTGAAAGCCCAGATAGATTTTCTTAATTAGGACTAGCTTTTGACAGAAAGGGATCCTGAAAAGCGGCCATGAATGCTAGGAAGCTGACCCTCTCGAGAGCATTAGGAGCAGTTACCGACTTCTCAAAGAAACTAGGTGGAAGACCCGTCCCAGAGTTGCTGGCCATCTATAAGTCCAAATGTATTTCAACAGGGACATATGGGGCTGGCATATGGGGACTTGAATGTATAGATCAAGTTCAATGTTGCGAAAATACCTTTATTTGCTATCTGCTCGCAGTTCCCAGTTCTACAGACACTTTTAGCTGCCACAGGGAACTTGGTCTTTCATACATTTCTGATAATATAAAGATCAAACCCCTTCTTTTAAGGCACAAGGTATGGACATTTATGGAGACAGGTTTTAACAGAGATGTAATCATGGATTGCCTCAAGCTGGATAGGGTGGCGAATATGCCATGGATTAGCTATATTAAAAGTATGGCTCATGACACAGGCCGCCCGGAATATTTTGATAACCCTAGTAGTCTGGAAAAGGTATCCAGAAAAGCTCTAAATGCACTCTGCCTGAACCATCTAGAGAGCAAACGCTGGCTCGTCAAAAGAGAAAAGAAATCGGTCATGGAAAATCATTTGATGACCGCATGTATACGCCTACAACCCTATCTGGCTTTAGTACAGAGCAGCTTTTCTCGTATGCTCCTGGCTCGTTTTCGTTGAGGGTATTTTTTTTAGAGTGGTCACATTTCCCGTAAGAAATGATTGGACAAAATACTCTCCAACTTGTCCATGTGATGATATTTCCATATTAACAACTATGCACTGCACTTTATTCTGTAAATATTATGTAATCCCGAGGAAAAAGTTTTTAATGCCAATTCTTAGAAGATGGGACCTAAGACAATGTATAACCGCCTTTTTGGGATTACAAATGCTGGAAAATGATTACACTATTATGGCCATTTCCTCTTTCTTAAAGGCTGTTATCAGATTCAGGAACACTATGTGACTCCATTGTGTAAAATAGTAAACTTGCACCTTTTTGTGTATATATATGGATTTTAGTTTGTTCCCTTTTTAAATTACGCTTTTTAAACTGTGAACATATGGATTGCACTGCTTATCTCTCCTGTATTGTGTAACATAAATTTGGAAAAAATGACTCCTTCCATTTTAACTGTTTTTTAACATTGTGCATTTATGATTTTTAATGAATTGAAAATCGAATAAAGCTTATTTGATTTGATTCACACGAGCTATGCAGGGGAAGTTATTTATGGCATTCGTGGACCTCAGTTCTGCGTTCCATTGTGTTAGACACAATAAACTGTGGACTATTCTTGAGGAAATGGGAGTAGAAATATCACTTATAAATTTTATGAAGCAGCTGTATCATGGTGCTAAATTCCCAATAAGAAAGGGGGTGGGACAATATTGTGTTATTGCCCCCTTTCTTTTTACTCTATATATTAATGGCTTAGGCCAAATTTTGATTAATAAATGCAAAGATCTTCTACTCATCGATAAACGCCCAATCCCAGCGTTATTATACACAGGCGGCACTGTCCTAATGTCACGCACTCAAATTGGGCATCAAAGAGTAATGACCAGCTGTGCCACATATATGCAAAATTTGGGTTTGCAAGTGAACATTTCAAAAACATTTATAATGAAATGTGGATCGAATAGTACTAAATGTTGCAATATTTTTTTAATAATACCAAGGTTGAGTATACCAACAGATTTCCATACCTTGGTATTCTTTTTAACTATAGAGGAACATGGACACATGCAGTTTTAGCTATGAAAATGTTATTTTCCAAAGCCACCGCTGCCCTAGCCCACTTTGCCAAGAAACTGAGCAGAAGGACGGTTGCGGAACTAATACAAATTTGCAAAGCAAAGTGTATTAGCCCCACAATTGATTGAGAATGCCTTTTTCAGATACTTATTGGCAGTCCCCAATAGCACGGCTACCTATATCTGCCATGCAGAGCTTCGGATACTGTATATCTCTGACCTAATTAAAATTGAGCAAATTCTATATGGCATACAATTTGGGTTGCAACACATACTAGCCTCAATCGGTATACTATAACTGCCTGCCTATAGCTTCACAGGGGGCCATGTTTTCCCTGGCTAAATTACATCAGAATATTTCACCAATCTGGAAAGTATCATACTAACCCCGAGAAAAAACTGAAGGCTGAATGCTTAATGCATCTAGAGTCAATTAGACTCTCAAATGAAATTATTAAGCCCACTGTTATGTAAAACCAACTGTTAATGTCATGTCATGGCATCCAACCATGTCTTACGTATGTAACCGGGGGCTATGACTGCTGCTAACTCGTTTCAGTCTGGGAATTTTTCATAGACTTACTAGATTCCCTGTCATGAATTGCTGGTCCAATACCTTTGCCTGGTGCCAGTCATTCTGGGGTTGATCTGGATCTGGAAATTAAGGTGTTCCATGGGGGACAAGAAGTCGTTTGTGCTGGGTTTTAGTGAGTCTACATGGCCCCTCTTGTAGCAATCGTCAGAAAATACGGACTCAGCATAGTATCCTACACAATGACACCCAGCTCATCCTCTCCCTCACCAAGGAACCCAACATCAACAGACACAGCTTCCAGGAAGGAATGAAGGACGTCACATTCTGGATGAGCAGCAGCCATCTGAAGCTCAACTCAGAGAAGACAGAAGTCCTCATCCCTGGAGCCACCCCTCCCACGTGGGACAAACCCTGGTGGCAACGTGCCCTCAGCAACCCTCCCACACCTACGGACCATACCCACAACTTTGGCATCATACTTGACTCCTCCCTCACCATGAACCAACAGATCAACGCTTTATCTTCCACATGCTTAAACCCTCCGCATACTCTGCAAGACCTTCAAGTGGATCCCCCTCAAAGCCAGAACGACCATCACCCACGCACTCATAACAAGAAGATCGGACTATGTGAACACCCTTTACAGCAGAATTAACAAATATCTACTCCATAACGAGACCACATCATCCAGCACCTACAAGACCTCCAATTGCTCCCAGTCGAAAAGAAAGCTCACTCATGCCTACAAATCCCTCCACACCATCGGAAGAAACCTCTGCTCCACCGACCTCACCCTGGCCAAAATCCCTTGCATCTGGAGAGCCAGAACAGGAGGAAGAGCCTTCTCCTACATTGCGGCCAAGACCTGGAACAATCTACCCCTCAGCATAAGATGGACCCCCACACTGTAAGCATTCAGGAAGAGCCTCAAGACCTGGCTCTTTGGATGACTTGGAGCTACCCATTATTCCCCCCCCCCCAGCATCTTGAGACCATCACAGGTGAGTAGTGGGCTTCACAAATCCCTGATTGGTTGATTGATTGATGGATTGATTGGGCCTTAATTTAAACTGCAGGTTTGAAGCATTTCTGGATATTATCTCTACACCATTAGCTAAGAAATTGTACGTTCAACTTCCCTTTGGTATACTCCCTGTGCTGATTTTCTGACAACAATGGAAGAGTGTAGCAAGCCTGGACATTGTATGCCTGAGCATGATGAGTGCAGATGAGACTTTTCTACATGATCTTTTTTTTGCCTGGGTTACGTCCTTAACAGAAAGAGGTGGATCATACCAATTTGCAGACAACTTGGGGCAAGACAGTGATACACAACTCTTAGGCTGCTGCAAGCTGAAACAATAGAGGCAATTGTGTGCACAATGGCCAAGTATTTACATAGCAATTGGGATATACGAGCAAACAATGAGTCCCCACAGCTACGCCTTAAGCCTAATAAATAAAAGCCTATAGCTTTAAATTGGTGCAATCATCTGGTAGTACTTATACATACTAGCAGATTAAGATCATGCATGGGCGGTTGTACATACACCAAATTGGGATTGTGCTGCATGAAACTGATGAAGGGCTCTGCTAGATTTTCCTAAGATTTGAATATGTTGTCTTGCACACTTTCTTTCTTATAATCGCATATAGATGCAACTACTACCGAGTTGGTGCTATGGACAATAATGGTGCAGCAACTTTGAATTAGACCTAAATTCCATGAAAATCAAGTTTGCCGATATACCATAGTATTTTCTCAGCATTGTGTAAATACATATTTTAGATGTTTTACTAAAGCTTGCCTTTGCTTGTGTTATGCACCAAAATATTGATGAAATGTTAGTTTTTAATTCTGTTTTCATATTTTTAACTTGACTGCAAACATATTGAGCAATCATTTTTTAACCTTTTCATGTGTCATGTTTGTTTCTATGAAACTATTAATGCTTTTATGGTGCATTTCCAAAATAAAGCAATTTTAAAGTAAAGGTTGCTGTGGATGATTATTCCGAGGTACCTGGTGTGGATTCTGTGTGTTGATTTACATTCGGCCAGCCATGAGTTGGTGGTATGATCTTGCCGATGTTGATGCTCTTGCCAGTGTTGAGCTTGAGACAGTTTGCTTTCATCCAGTTAACATTGGGCATGCTGGCGGTGAACTTGATTTTATTTAGTCTGCATAGAAGAGGATGATGAAGTGGTGTGCGTGGATGATGTTGATCAGAGGGATCACGTATGCATTGAAGAGGGTAGGGCTGAGCAATGAACCTTGAAGCCCGCCACAGATGAGTTTGTGGGCTTCCAATGAGTAAGATCCCAAGCTGACTGATTGCAATCTATCCATTTGGAAGAATCAGATCCAGTGAAAGCCGGTCCTTGGATGCCAATCTTGTGCAGCCACCTAATGAGAAGGGGATGTGAGACTATGTCAAATGCATCAGAGAGATACTGGAGAATGAGTGCTGCTGTGTCTCATCGTTCAAGGGTCATGGAGATGTTGTATCTGGCCGTGATGAGTGTTGTTTCTGTCCAGTCTGTGTGGTATTGAGGAGCTGTTGGTTGATGAGGTGGCTGTTGAGGCAGGGATTGATTGCTTTCTCTAAGACCTTTGCTGGATATGGTAGGAGGGAGGTGAGTCTGTAATTGGAAAGTGTATATGGGTCAGAGGATGGTTTAGTCAGCAGAGGCATGATGGTGGCATGTTTCCAGGTGTCTGAGAATTAGACTGAGCCAATGAATGTGTTGAGAATGGGTGTTAGAGATTTAATGATCTGTAGAAGTCGTTTGGTGAAGGTGTGGTGATGGCAAGGGTCAGATGCGCCCCTAAGTGGATGATCTTCATGGTAGCAGTGATTTCGACAGTAGTGACAGCAGGACACATGGTCAGGGTTAGTTTATTGGCCGTGATGGGAAGTTGAGTAGCGACGGTAAAGGGGCCTGGTTGACGGTCACAGTTGCTATATATTGAAGTGAGTTTGTGTTACAGAAAATGTCTGAGGGCTTGATGCAAGGTTTTGTGAGGAGGTTATCTTGCTGCAGGAGGAAGAAGACCGGTGAAATCTTTGAAGATCACACACATTTCCTTGCTGCTGTTAGTGCTGGAATTGATGCAACATGTAAGAGCTGTGCGAATGGAGTTCCGTATCTGCTGGTGGTAGCTTCTAAGGACTGATTTGAAAATGTCTTTATCTGCAGTGTCTTAACTTATTCTCCATTTGTCCTTTAGTTTCTTGCAGTGGTGTTTCATCAGCCTGAGTTGCTCTGTGTACCAGCTGGCCTATGGTCTGGCTTTTAACTTTGGGTTGCGCTTGAAGGGAATTAAGGTGTTGGCACATTCAGTCATCCAGCTGTTGAGGTTTTTGATGGCTTTCAGAAAGCCGCTGGTGTGCTTGGACACGTGCTCAAAGAGAGTTGAAGCCCACTTCTCTTCCAAGATGCTTTTCCAGCTGCGGGTGGGCGATTTCTATAGTGGCAGTCTGTGATGGTTCGGGATGAGTATATTGAAACTGACGAGGTTGTGGTCTGTCCAGGTCATAGTTGCAGGACTTTTTACTGTGATGTTGTTGATTCAAAAGAAAATCAGGGCCAATAGGTGCCCAGTCTAGGGTGGGTTCAATAACATGCTGGGTGTGTCCAAGGTTTCCTAGGTTTTCTAGACTGGTCGTAGAGTTTGGGTCAGTGTGATCTTCTTGATAAAAGTTAAGGTCTCTAAGGAGGATGAAGATGCTGACTTTGATAATGAAGTGTGCGATGAAGTCCATGATGTCACTGGTGAAATTGGTGTAAGTTGGTGGTTGTCTGTAGATGACGGATCTCTCGTGTACTTACTATAAATCTATATAGGATCTGCGCGTTTAGACAACATAAACTGTGGGATCGGTGTCCAGACTGATTCCAGACACCCCTACCAGATATATTCACCTGTATACCAGCTAGGCTCACTTTGCCACTTTGCCACTGTAAACTCCTCTTACCAAGGAGAGAATAGTTCTTGGCAACTATCGAACATGACAACCTGGCCCATCATGGATCATGGAAACAGTACAGTACTTTTCGCTCAGTCACTCGTGCTCACTTTATCTCAGAGAGAGATACGTAGAATAAACAGTAGGGACGTTTTCAAGAAGCATTTATTGAACTAGCGTCATTCTAGTGTAAAGTAGGTGTGCTGAAACAACCATCAGACAGAAACAGATATTCATGATTATAAGCACCAATAGGGTAACTGGATGGTAGACTCCTACCATGGTACTAAAACAATGAATACAGGAAGGTATACTTATTTATTTATTTGGTGTTTTATAGAGCACAAACATGACCCTTCAGGGTATCAGAGCGCTTTACAGCGATAGCATGTTGTATACAAGATTGAAATAGACAATAACATAGGTAGGGATAGATGGAAGTGAATACCCTTGGGGAATAACATGATATTCAATATTCAGAGCGACATGAGAGCACAATGCAGAGATATCCAGCTTTACATTTGTGAGAATAACAAGTCATTACAAAAACAAAAAACAACAAAAACATTCAAGAAATGAGCAGAAAACATAAAGCTATGCCACTGTGCGGTGTGTGCAATGAATGACATTTATGAGAGGAATTTGCCCATTGGGAAGGTTTTAGCTTCCTTTTTCAATATAGACAGAGAGGGTATTCTTCTGATGTTAGGCGGCAGACAGTTCCAGATTCTTGGTGCGGCCCCAGAGAAGGTTCGATTGTATGTTTATTCCTTTCGGAAGTGAGGTGGTTGGAGCACAATGTCTCTGGCGGACCAGAAGTTTGTGGCTCCTCGTCCAGAAACCAGGATTATCTGGGCAAGATAAGCAGGTGAATTCGATGCCTGATGCAAGCTACTCAGAGTTGGATTCTGGCTTCAAGAGGAAGCCAGTTTAGCTCCTTCCGGTGCGGTGAGATGTGGTCAAAATATTTGGAGCCTGTTAAGATACTAGCAGGGCAAGCTTTTAGGGGCCCATAGAGATCTTGGGTAGGCCAGAAAGGGTTGAACATCTGTATTCAATTCTCGAGATATCTAATGCCTGAACTGCCATTTTTAGGTCCTAAGCATCAAGGAATGGTAACAGTTTCGTATAGTAGCTCAGGTGAAACCTGGCATTTTTGGCCATCGAGTTGATGTGGTCTTGCATTTTCAGGTTGCTAGGTCCAACAGAATTAAGTGACATGATTTGCCTTGGTCGAGGGCTTAAAGTGCGTCAGCTACAATTTGGAGAATTGTAGTTTCAGTGCTGTGACCAGGCCTGAAACCAGATTGGTATTCGTCAAGCAAGTTGAGGGGAGTGGGTCATTAAAGTGGTTATTCGGTTTGATGGAGAATAGAATTTTGGAGATGGAATGGTCGTCATATAACTAGAAAGTTGACCAGTGCGCTTGTTTTTTGGGTGTTGCAAGGAGAGGATGAGTAGAGAGATGAGTCCCGGGGAAGAAGAGGTCGGATGTTGTTGGCGTAATTAAGCTTGTTATCTAATGAGTTAATTTTGGCCTTATAGAAGGAGGAGAACTCCTCACAGGTTATTAGGGATTTTGTAGCTTCTAAGGAGGTTTTAGCCAGTTTGTTTGATTAATGTTTGACCATTTCAAAGAGCCTACAAGGTCTGTTCTTAGCCTTTACCAATTACGAGCTAAAGAACTCTTTTTTTGCTTTGAGGATGTTCTTGTTGTATTCATTTCTGGTCTTTCGGAGATGTTTAAGTTGGGAGTCAGAGGGGTTCTGTCTCCAATGTCTTTCTGTTAGCCGAAGAATTTTCCTTTCATTGTTGAGGGATCTGTTGAACCATTGATTTTTGCATTTGATTTGAGATATATTTAGATTTAACGGGGCAAAAGCGTAAATTATATCAGACATGGTTGAGTTGTAGTGTTCTGTAAGATCATTGACCTTTGATAACTTTGGGAGAGGGGAGGTCATTCTCACAACGTGCCACCAACTTCTCGAGGTGTAGGCTTTTTGTATCTCTAAGCCATAGTTTCGGTTTCACTGGCCTTTTCTTGTGGACACCAGGAATTAGGAAGGTAATAGCATGGTGGTCTGACCGTCGAATGGATCTTTAGAGTTAAACCTGACCACCGTTGCCTTAGAAATGATCCAATCCAGCGTGGAGCCTTTCGTAGGAGTTGGTAGTGTGCAGGCATGAGTAAGTGATTGGTCAGCAAGGAAGTCTTTGAGGGCGTTGATCTGAGGGTCATTCCAGTGAAAATTAAAGTCTCTGAGGAAAATGACATTGGAGTGCGGGGAGACCTTTAATGATTTCCATGAGGTGGTCGATGAATGTGTCATTCTTACCTGGGGGTGTGGTAGAAGATGTGCAGTTTGCACAACTGGGTAGAGTTGTTGCATATGGAGAGTGCAAGATATTCGCAGGAGTCAGTGGATTCGGAGTGAAGTTCAGTAACGGAGAGGTCAGAGCACTAGATGCAAGCAATACCTTCCCCTTTTTAATTTGCCTTTCAAGCATTAGGATGTTGTAATTCAGAGGGACCAATAAATATAGGTAAGGTGAGGATGATTTGTTGAGCCATGATTCGGTTAGGATTGCTGCATCAGTTTTTTGGCTCAGGATGAGTGCGGCAATGTCGTAGGCATGCTTTGCTGCTGATCGGCAGTTAAGTAGGAGGCCAGAGAGTGGAAGGTCTGGCTTGTGTTGTGAGATTGGGAGGCTAAGGGTAATCACTCTTAGTTGCGGCTGTTTGCTCCATTGCTATGGAGAACCCGTAATGGTGGCTGCGCCAGTCACGGACCGAATGTCAGTGAAAGCAGCCACCATTACGGGTTACCTTCCCCTGGACTTCCCTATAACAGTACACGTAGGAGACATGTTCTTGCTTTCCCTGTCTACAGAGCTTGCTATCACGCCCTGCCAGCAACCACCATGCTTTCGCCATCTAGTTCCCATTCACAGGGCTAGCAGGGTCTGAGACCCGTCTCTCCAGCCTTCACTCACGGCCAGCAACATCTCAAATTGACACCCTCTAGTTCCAGCACATAGGGCTAGCAGGAGCTGAGACCCTGTTCTCCTCGTTTCCTTCCCGCTCCATCGATCCAGAACTTTTCAGTCTGTGTAGGTACATTCATCCTTGGACAGGACATTGTTCCTCTCCCAGCAACTTCTCTGGCATTTTAATTCACTAGTCCTGATTATGATCCCATAATTGCTGTTGGGGATCGAAACATTGTCGACAACCACATCTTAACTCTAACTGTTATTTATGATTTATGAGGAGTACAAGATGTTCTTTTCAGTGTGACTATTGTTATTTCTTACTCACTAAAAAGTCACTTTTAAATTACATGCCTGAGGTAAGGACTCCTTGTTCTTTTTGATGGCATGATGTAAATGTATCCAAACATTTTTCTCAAAAGTAAAAAAAGAAAAGTGGAATAAATCACACAAGCGTGTGGATAAGCAACATTGGCTCATTATTTGTTTAATTGTTTAACGGATTATGCAACTAGATATCTTTTTGTCTATAATGTATCAGTGGTTCTATCTAGTGTGCGCATGGACCCAAGTCTTCCATAGGTTTTAGTCCAGTTGCATTCAGGCATGAGCCTGCCATACTGGTGAGAGAGAGAAATCTAGGGATAGCCTGGTGCACACATTTTAGCAGACTGTAGGAGTGGTTCAAGTGTTAGTTCAGACAGATTCCTGATCCTGAGCACATTTAGAGATGGCTGTTGAATTGCAGGGGTGTCAGGAAATAGAAGATCATAAAATAGATTCTGAGCACAGGAAGCTGTGGCCAGTACCTGTTTAAGGTGCTGGCAGATCATGAGGAGGGGCAGGGGATCAGTCAAGGACGGACATTTTGGTATCAAGAAAGCAAACAATATAGATGGACCAGATGGGTGGCCAATTTAAGAGGGAGATAGAAGTAGCAGAGAGACATGGAGTCACAGACCAAATTCAGCACGTCAGCGGCTTCAGACGGAGGACTCACCAGGGAGAAAGCCAGGCCTGTGACAGAGAACGCCAGGAGGGGCCCGCTCGATCGTCCAGGCTAGCAGCAAGGGCACAATGGTAAGGGAGCAAGGCCTTACTCCAGGGCTGTGGGAAGAAAGGAGCCGGCCTCACTTCAAGGGTGAGGGTGCTGAGATCTGCCCCAGGGAAGCAGACGGAAGCCACAGAAGAAACATGCCAAAGGAGGTCCCCCTGCTGCATTGGTTGGACATTGCAGAAGCCAGCGGCGGGCAGCAGGCAATGGTAAAAGACAGCCTCGCTCCGGGGCTGCAGGATTCACTGCATCAGCCAGCAACGGGGAGCAGGTGAGGGGGAAAGGCTACCTTGCTCTTGCTCTGCCCGGGGCTGCAGGAATCAGGGCCATCCTCAAGGCAGGTGACCAGGCAGGGGCGAAAGGCAGGAACTCACCATGACGGCGAGCCCAGTACCCGGGCATCAGGGCCTAAAGACGCCCCTGAACTGAGCTACGATGGGGAGAGACGACCACGCTTAGGGGCTGCAGGATTCACCTGAGCAGCCAGCTGACAATAATAATGCATACTCCTATGATGCAACCCTAACTGGATGTACCTACGTGTACCTAGCGTGCATGTAGGTGTAGAGCCAAGAATCCCCCTAGGCTGAAGCCAACCCCATTACCTGAATTAAGAGACAGTGCCTACTGCCTACTGAAATCCATCTGTGACCCAATTAAGCTTAGATGCCACACAGATGGGGTCAACAGGTGAGGAGAAGGGTCCCCCATGTGTCAGCGTAGTGGCTTTGGAGAGTGTAGACAGAGGGACCCCACTAAGTCCTTGCAAGGACCTCTACAGAAGAGGGCCATTGTTCATGGTCTATCACCTAAGCAGGGAAGCCCATCAAGGTAGTATCCATTTGGCTTCTGGCTGGAAGATGCTTGTGTTGGACTTGACCCTCTCTGTGGGGTCACACCCAAACTTTGGCAGTCACCCCTCCTATTTTACTGAATTCATTTTTGTGGGCCTTACAAATCTGTGCACTTTACTATCGCTAGGCAATTCTAAAGTGCTTGTGCTCACTCCCTAAAACATGGTCAAAGTGGATTACACCTGATTGGCATACTTAATTTACTTAAAAGTCCATAGTAAAGTGGTATATCACATACACAAGGCCTGTAAAGCAGATGCAAGGTAGTTCTGGCTGGACTGTTCCCACTCAAGACTGAGTTGCAAATGTCTGGGCTCAAACTGGAATGTTATCTCACAAAAAGGTCAATATGGAGAATTATAAACCACACACGGTACTACTCCTATATCAAATCTCACAAAAAGTACCGTAATGGAAAAATATTAAAGAAGAATTTCAAAGTGTACAGAAATTATACCTATAAAAAGTTTTAAGTTTAAAGACGAGAACCCTCACTCACCATGATGGTGACATGCTTCATCATTGGGTCCCCTCTTACACGCAGTGTCCGCAAGGTACTCTGTGTGGGCTACAACTCTCCCTCTTAAAACTTTTTATAGGTATAAATTCTGTACACTTTGAAATTCTTCTTTAATATTTTTCCATTACGGTACTTTATGTGAGATCTCAAACTGGAATGGCAAGGGGAGCAAAAAAACAATGGATGTAGGCCCGGATCTCTGTACTGAGGTGAATGTATGCATTGTTCTGCATTTTGTCTATCAGTTGTTATTTTTGCAATTGTCACCCCGAGTAGGACAGGTAATTTGGGGGTTAGCCTCGGAGGGCTGCAAATTTAACTTTAAAAAATCAAAAATAGCCCACCTCAATGTCCTATTTTTGGAATATGAGCTTTCAAGTGAAGGGAAAAGTCTGACAGCTAACTTTTTAGAAAAGTGTGCGCTGCTCCAACCTCCTAAATCTTTGAAGAATTTACAATCCATATTGGGATTTTTAAATTTTGGCAGAACATACATTTTAGATTATGCAGATAAAGTA
Source organism: Triturus cristatus (assembly GCF_964204655.1). Classification (NCBI taxonomy): domain Eukaryota; kingdom Metazoa; phylum Chordata; class Amphibia; order Caudata; family Salamandridae; genus Triturus; species Triturus cristatus. Next base: position 166,969,991 of record NC_140585.1, read on the forward strand.
AAATCTTTCTACGACTTAATAAGATCTGATTTTTCAGTTAGGCATTGGGCACAGGAAAACAGATATCCTTTATTCCCCACAAACCGACATGATAGCATCAAAACACTTGCAGACATGCGTAAATGATCCGTGTTTTAGCGGGTCAATCGGGGCACACTTACCTACCCTTTAATGATAGAGAAACTTTGCCAATGGCATACAAATCACACTTGTACACTAACGCTAAAATGCACTTTGCTTCTATAGAAAAAATACTGACAGCAGTGCAGACCGCTGTAGTAAGCGAAAGAGCACTGGCTCAGGGGAACCGAGGCTACTATGAAGGTAAGCATTCATCATGCTAAAGCCTTACGTTCAAGATAGATACAATGGGCTATTCTCCTACTGCAACGGATGTAGAATACAGATATGACCTTAGTCTAAAAACACAAGCATTGCTGCAATATGAACAAGAATATCCTCTACCGAATGAAATAAAGCCTCTAGATCAGTATGAATACATTATTTACACTGACGGATATGCTCAGCCAGCTATAGTAAGTAAACAGCAATACAACGCCACATGTGCAATTGTAAGGGGTCGAATGCAGGATGGCAAGTTTCATCCTAGCAGTACGAAGACACAGTCTCTGGGAGACTGCAAGGCACAGCCAGCAGTACTAAAAGCCTTAGTACTGGCACTAATAAATACGGATCGAGAATTCCCCACACTGAGTGTGTTTGATTCTTTTTATTTTGGCATACAATGAATATCTTCACTACTGGTGTCAAAATGGGTTTAAAGTCTCAAAAGGTGGCACAATTAAGCATAAAATGCTATGGGAAGAGGTAGCTGAGATGAAAAACAAACTACCAAGAACTCACGTGATACACATGCTGAGTCATCAACGTGATGGCTTTCACGTTGAAGGGAATTCATTGGCTGATGAAGCCACGAAGGGGGCAGTACAAACTGCTGCCGTAGCTGCAATCACTCGTTCAAAAACGAAAATAGACGGACAGATAATATTAGCTGTCATTGCTTCATGCAAAAACAGCATAGCCTTACCAAAATGCTTTCCACTCAAGTACTCCTACAAGTTAGATGCAAATAACATTCTGTATATTCAAGCAGGGATTAATGTGACAGTTTCATTGTTGAAATAGCGCTATTGGTGGCCAGAATTAACTAAACAAACAAAGAATTTGTCCTAAATTGCGACATCTACCAGCAGATGATAGGTTCCACTGTGGTGCGTCCAGTGCAGACACCTTTACTAATATCAGACAGACCACCCGCTTGTGTCTATTTGGACCACTGCAGCCCCCTACAATCGGATGGGGCTTACAAGTATATCTTGGTGGCAGTGGATTTATGCTCTAGATTCTGATGGGTATGGCCTCAGCACTTGACTGATGCTCAAACTGATATAAAAGATTTGCAAGTCTTTATGGGGACAGTCGCAGTTGACACTTTACATTCTGACCGTGGCCCCTCATTTAGCTCTAGGGCAGGGGTACTCATAGTATGGCCCGCGGGCCGCCAGCGGCCCGGCAAGCCTTTCTTGGCGGCCCGCGGACCTTGCAGACATCGTACTGGTATTTGTTTAACAGTGTCAGCAAATACAGAGTCTGTGGGGCCCGGGGATTCAAGTGATAGTCAGAGTGGAGCTGCTGGGGCGCTAAGAGGTGAAATGCAACAAAGCCTGCAAATGGTCTCTTAAAGACCTGTGAAGTACTCGGGTGGGGCTGTGTGTGTGCCCTGGAAGGGAAGCTGCCTCAGCTGCCAGGGGCATAACGCAGCCCCCATGGTGCGGGGGCCCCCACGCTCCAGGGGCCCCCTCACTCTAAGCGAGGGAGACGGCTGCGCCTGGAAGCAATCCTCTTCAGCCTCCCCAAGTCCCCATAAATTAAGCTGTGCGCGCACACGCCACGGTGACGGCATCTAAGCCTCCGAGTCTTCCCTCTCATTCTGTCTCGCTCCTTAATGAAAACCGAGACTTCAAGAAACGGATATTACCCTCTCTTTCCTCCTTTCGTTTATTTGCTCCCCTGTGAAATGGATCCGAAAAAGAATAACATTTTTGCTGGAAACGTTGTCTTTCTCTGACACAAGTGCAGCCTCCGGGTGGAGAGAAATAAAACATTCCAAATGTGAAAAATAAATAACTAATTAAAGCAAGACCGAGTGGTTGCAAGATGTCCAGATTGATTTATTTACACCTAAACACATTAGTGCCACTTTACAGTGTTTGCCAGTGAAGTGATACTTTTGTTTACTCCTCTCTCTTTGAACAACATAGTTTTCCCTGTGTGGGAAAGTGCACCTTGCCTGGAGGTACTGAAATACCTTCTTGACGGGTGAATTGGAAAACAAAATGTGTACAGCGACTGTGTGTTTACGAATGTGGTCTTTTTATACCATACTGCCTATGTTTTGAAAGAATATAAGCAATGGTCACTGAAACGGGTCCCTTCCGGGCCCTGTAGTCATGGCCTTACCTTTTCATGCAAAAGCACTCACTAATTTCAGAATAATGAGTGTAAAAGGAAAAAGGTAACCATGACTGAGAGGGAGGGAGACGGGGAGAGGGAGGGTGATGGACAGGGGGGGAGAGGGGGAGGGAGGGAGGGAGACGGAGAGGGAGGGAGACGGAGAGAGAGAGAGAGGGGGAGAGAGGGAGAGAGAGAGGGAGGGAGACAGGGAGGGAGGGAGACAGAGCGGGGAGACAGAGAGGGGGGAGACAGAGAGGGGGAAACAGAGAGGGGGAGACAGAGAGGGGGGAGACAGAAAGGGCGGGAGACAGAAAGGGGGGGAGACAGAGAGGGAGGGAGACAGAGAGGGAGGGAGACAGAGGAGGAGGGAGACGGAGAGAGACGGAGAGGGAGAGAGACGGATAGAAGGAGAGAGGGAGGGAGACGGATAAGGGAGGGAGGGAGACGGAGGAGGGAGGGAGACGGAGGAGGGAGGGAGACGGAGGGAGAGGGAGGGAGAGGGAGGGAGACGGAGGGAGGGAGGGAGAGGAAGAGGGAGGGAGATAGAGAGAGGGAGAGAGAGAGATATGTGTATGCCGGGTCCGGTGGCTCAGTGGACGAAGGCGTCCGCTGCAGGGACCTGTTTTCCACCTCATGGTCACAGTTTTTTTTTGTTGCTCTAGCCCCGCCCCCTCCCCCAATGACCCCACCCCCAAGATGGGGCCCTCGGCCACAAACCACACTGTAAATTGGGCCCCCAAGAGAAAGTTTGTGAGTACCCCTGCTCTAGGGCTTACAAGGAAGCCATCAGAGTTTTGGGTTTAGCATTGTGGTACTCCTCTCCATACCATCCCATGGTAAATTCAGTTGTGGAGAGGAAAAACCGGGACTTAAAGCAATCTTTAACAGCAAGAGTATTAGGTTCTGGTGGTAGTTGGGTCTATCACTTATACAGGGTACAACGAACCCTTAATAACATGCCAAGAAGTTCCCTATGCGGTGTCACTCCTTACAACGTCCTATTTGGGACGAGAATGTGGGTACCTGACCTCGATTGTGAAAGCACAGTGGCGGATGAAAAACTATTTGACATCAATACACTTTTGACTATTTTACAGGATCTGAATGAATCCCGGGCGGAAAGCAGCCATCACATCGCATGCGTTACAATGCATGTAATCATAACACGGTCATTACTATGACAGCGATGTTACATCGCAGCACCATTACAACGCAAGTTGTTCCAAAGGATTGGTGTAGGGGCCATTCTAAAATAAGGAATAGTAAAATATACTGTTCCAACACCTTCCATACTGTTGCACATACTGGAGTTGGAATAGTAAATGATACTATTCCTAAGCCCAACGCGCCCCCTATAGCAAGACGTTGGAAAAACTTACGTTGTAATGGTACTGCGATGTAACAACCCGGTCATTGTAACGATCAATGTGATGGCTGTTTCCCGCCCGGGATTCATTCAGATTCTGTAAAACAGCCAAACGCTGTAAAGGTCTATATTCATCCCGGGCACTACTAAGCAACATGCAAGTAAAATGCGCCGCCACTGGGGAAGTCAAATCAGTCCCATTAAGACCTGTCTGGATCTTAAAAGTCGGGAATCTGGTCAGAGAAAAGATCGAGCACAAAAAAGAATTTGGGCCTTCATACAGAAAGCCTGTACCTGTCCTGGCTTTTGAAGGAACAAGATCAGTACTTCATCCACCTCTTTCCGGAAAAAACTGAAAAGAGATTTGTCTCTATTGATCTGATTAAACCACACTATGTGGCCGATACTGAATAGTAGGCCTTGTGGGCTCCTGGGTAGCCGATGCTCTCCTCTCGCTACCATACAGTAAGTTCAGACAGAAAGACTCATAACATTTGAAGAGTCACCAATACAAAATGCTTTGTTACTACAGTGAATATGTCTTTTCTAAACCAATGTCATTCAGTGAGGTCACTTTTGCTCTTATTCTATCGTACTCAATTGGGTATGAATGTATATGTCTGTGTATGAATGTTATAGTGAATATAAGAGTTCATGTGGTGATTCAAAGAAATTATATTAAACGGGTTCATCTCAGAAGGTCATTTCATGCAAATGTCCAACCAGCATAATTCCCACACAGAAATAATTGTCTTATTGAGCACCGTAAGTCACCATAATCAGATTTGAATTGTTTTTTTTCATGTCTGTGAATGGATATAGAAAGACAACTAGTTAATATCCTATTAAATCTAAGTGCAACTGTGTAAACATACACAGAATAAAAATAGAAAAAGAAACCAGCAACATCTCGTCCTTTTTAGGTTGAGCATTCGAGACCTCTTGTATATACTTTAGTACCTATAGGTCATGAACTTTGGAATACTCCTCAGTTCTTCCCATTCATATATTTCAACAAGCTTTATAAATATTGCATTTGAAGAAACTCTGACTATTTCTCGTGTTCTCATTTCCTCTACTAGGGGATATCGCATTCAACTTATTGTAACTTATTACAAGTGAATTATAGATTTACACATTTACTGACTTGGTAATGTAGTGGTAGTCGATGCAGTGCATGCAATAATGTTTTCATGCTATAGATCTCTTATAATGATACCCATAGCTAGGGACCTTCATTTGTTTTAGTCTCCATTAAACACTCTTCTTTTTGTTAATTTAATGATAATATAAATATTTTGTGGCTGAGAAGATTACCCAGCAGCATTTGTATTGAATTGAGAACATGCAGCCTGAAATGATAGATTATCTAGCCTAACCTTTCTGTTTAGAAGGGGCATTAGATGCTAGTGATAGAGATAACAAGAATCCTGTCATTGGACTATTCAATTGCACATTTAGGCAGCAGACATTTTGATAAGATGGTTATTGTACATTACCCCCCAGCTTACCTTAAGTGCGTGGTAAAGGCATCTGTTTTAAAAACATACACATTGTAAAAACACGCATGCTTAAAAATGCGTGGTAAAATCACAAGGTGTTAAAAACCTCTTTGTAAAGGCTGCTTCCTATCAATTTTGAAATGAGTAGGATATTGTACATGGTCCATGGGATAAAAGAGGGAATCAATATGCAAGTAATGTGTGGAATATATATATCCCTTGAACTATTATGTCTCTGAAAAGTAACATGCAATTAGGAGCACACCTTTATGCAGAAAAGCATGGCAGCTAATCCTAGTCATAGCTTGGAAGTAGATGGCTTTACCCACTTATCCAACATTTGCTATGTACAGGAAACAAGAATACTGTGCAAGGAAGCATAATTACAAATGCAGTACTGATGGCATGATGTAGAAGGTAATTATTACAAGTGCCAACAGGATTTTGTGATCATCTTGGGGAGGTTGTAACAGTTCTCATCACTGGTAGGATGTCTGGCACAATATCTTTCTTAGAGCTTCTTTCACCTCCTTGTTCCTCAGGCTGTATATCAGGGGGTTTAGAGCAGGAACTACCACAGTGGGGATGACAGATACCATTTTGTATTGTTCTTCTGAAGAGCCTGAGTTGGGTGTCATCTCCATGAAGAAAGCAGTGCCGTAGAAGAGAAAGACACAGGTCAAGTGGGAGATGCATGTGGATGCAGCACGATGTCTCCTTGCTGTGGTTGTGATCCGCAGGATGGCAGTGACAATATAGGAATAAGAGACAATAATAACAGGGAGGGAACCTACCACCACAAATGCAGCCAATACAAAGCGCAGTGAATCATTAATTGAGATATCGTTGCAGGAAAGCCTCAGAAGCACAGGGTAGTCACAAGCATAGTGGTTCATGACATTAGGGCCACAAAAATGTAACCGATATAAGCAACCTGCATGAATCAAAGAGTACAAAAACCCGCCTGCATATGACCCTGCAACCAAGCTTAAACATAAATGTTGACTCATGATCAATGTGTAGAGCAGTGGGCTACATATTGCTACATAGCGGTCAAACGCCATCACTGCCAGCAGGAAGAATTCAGTACCACCTATTCCGGCAAAGAAGAAAAGTTGTGCTACGCAACCATAAAAAGAGATTATTTTGTTTTTGTCAGTGAGGTCAGCCAGCATCTTGGGGGCAAAAACAGATGCAAAAGTAATATCCAAGAAAGAAAGCTGGGTGAGAAAGAAATACATGGGTGTGTGAAGATTAGCGCTGCACCAAACAATGAGTAACATGCTGCCATTCCCCAACAGTGTGAAGGTGTAAATTAACAGGAATAGAAGGAAAAATATCACTTGCAGTTCTGGATAGTTGGTGAATCCTAACAAGATAAACTCAGTCACAGTGCTTTGGTTTCCTGCTTTCATGGCTGTGGATGGTAAAAATAAACTGAGGAGGAGAAACACAGGGAACAGATTCATGAGCTGGGCAAACACAGGTGTTTTAGAATATCAACTTACAATCAGCTCAATCAAAATAAAATGTAATATGAAATGGATCCTCTATGGAACAAGAATGGGTGGCCAGAAGTTAAGGGCCCACATGTGAATTTACTAGAATACTCAGAAACCATTGGTAGTATTGCCTGAAGAAGGTACATAAGGCTTACAATGTTGAGCTATGGTCTTTTGTTTCAACATTAAATTCAAAAGGCTAGATAATCCCTTACAGACACCCACACACACATACATGTACACAAATGCATAATTAAACACCCATATGTCTTTGTGGGGAATCATACACAATCATATCCTCTCAGTTTCCCCGTGACGTACTTTAAAGGAGATGTGGTAGATAGACTGTGTATAGCAGACGCGCACACACCCACACACAGACACACAGAACCATCTATTCCGTGGTTGAATGTGACCTTGCTTAAATGTATAAGACAAATACGCCTTACAACCTAGAATATAAAAATGCTCAGATTGTCGCAAAAAATACAGTTAAAAAGAGAGAGTGTATTTTGGTCAGGGGAAATAAATAAAACAGTGTTGCCTCGTATATTGGAGGTGACTGTGGTGCTATTCCTTACACTGCTGGGTATCCTATTCAATTTAGGGGGGTAAGACAAGTATGGACATTGGTGAGTCTCGGTACACTTCTGGCAAAGAGAGACATTGCCCGTAAGTAGAATGGCGAACGACTTGGCATGGCAGGTGGCTATGGGCTGGTGCACGAAATTAGAAGAAGATGTTTATTGTGCCTGAGGCTGCCCACATAAACACCCAAAATATGAGGATACAGGCGAGGTTAGTATGGGCTGGTTACTGCCCAATGAGATGTCTGATAAGTCTGTAGATATTATGGCCCAGATTTGTGAAGCATTTGTGTTGCCATTGCATCATGCAAGGTGGTGCGAGGCAGATGCAGGACTTCAGTGAGATTTACTTAGCAGGTAATGCCAAATTCCATGTCTCTGCCTGCCCCAGTAAATCCACAGTAACACAAGGCAGGGAAAGTCACTGCCATGCGTTACTCTGTGCTGTGAAGGCGTTCCATGGTTGGAGTGTAGCTGCTCCCATGCATTCACCCTTGATTTTTGCCTCATTTCCAGATTTACTACGACTAGTTAACCTGGGATTGTGTCAAAATGATACACCTTTCCAACAGAGGCATACTGAGTGAATACCTTCATTTCTTCTGTTTGTTCCCTCTTTATACTTTAGCTGCATTCTGCAGCACGCATAAAAAGAGAAAAAATGCCTCTGAGGATTGTTTTTGTGCAGAAAGGCGTAACTTCCTCCACAAAAACAATCCTGCCTGTAATGCAGTCACCTTTGTACCTTTGCACCATAGCACAAGGGTGCATGTATTGGCACTGGGCTGCATTGTGACCACCAGCACAGAGCGAGAGCATGAATGCATTATGTATTAGTAAAAATGGTGCATTCCTGCTCTCTCCATTTAGAGAAGCGCAGCACACTGTCTTGTTGTGTTGCGTTATGCCAAATGATAGTAATTCTCATACACGCACAAGGGCTTCCAGAGTCAGATGATCGCAGTTGGGTCAGTCATAGCAAGGACATCACTATAACTGTATTCAGGTTGGTACCCGATGCTTGCCATGGATGAGACAGGAAATGGTTGAGAGACGACTGCCCTTGTATAACAAGTCTCATTAGGCCTGTCTTACATTACAAGAGTGTCTTCACGCCTCCATGTAGGGGCAATGTGTGGTGCAAACTGCAGTGGCCTCCTGACGAGAGCCCTGGCACTTATTTTCTTTTAGAAATTAGCACTGGAAGTTTCGCATACAAAGAGTCATCTACATTTTATAATCTGTTCTTCCTAAAGACTATTGCCTGTCCGTTTGCATATTCAAGCAGTAGTCAAATTATGTGTTAACAATTGGATTAAGATATTTCACTTTGTTTAAACATTTCCCCTCAAAACAAGAGCTGCACTGGTGATTCAAACAGCTGCCTTAATAGGAGGTACACAATAGATTGGAGAATAGACACAAAAAGAGTCATTGTCGAATACTGGAGTAAAATTCATCAGATGTGAACAAAAGGGGTAAACCGACCCCTGGGCATGGGGCTGTACTTAGAGTTTGGAAGGCTAAATACTTTTTCGCGAGTGTGGAGGATGTCGGGTCCACAGTATATCAAGTGCCATAGGTTCTAGTTTATTTACAAAGTGGCGAACAGGACTTCAGGCACGTTTGTGATGGAGTGTTCTGCCTTCCATACTCTAAATAAGGTCCCAAGATCCTAAAGTGGTGATTCTTGTCATGAAGGGACGATGGGAGGGTCCTAGAAATGCCCAAGCCGTCATAGCTGCAGGTTTTCTGGTGGCAAAGAGAGACATTGTGCATCTCTGGAGAAGGGAATCTACAACAGGAGAGTGGCTGATGGGCATGGATAATTGTGCAAAAGCAGAAGAAACTTTACATTAAGCTACAGGTAATGTTACAAAATCTAAGAAGACCTGGGAGCTCTGCTGGGAGTATTTCTAAATGATACAGTCTGTGCTATGGTTATAGAGCTTATTAAGTGAAAAATCTGTAAACCCTGTTGATTATAGCTGACATGTGATGTTTAACTTTGGAACTGATTGTATTGTACCCTAAATGCTGATTAATGTACACTGGTAATATTTTAAAAACAATAACATATTTAATTAAACAAAGTCCTAGGAATGCAAAATGTGCAGATGGATTATCCTGAAACCCCAGATATTAGCACCACAGCATACCACATAATATTATGTTTAAAGCAAAGATGTTCAAGCAACATCTTATTCCCAAGATGATCTTCTCAGTTCTTATGTTCTGTGATCATTAATCATGGAATTAGCCATGTTAAAGCTGAAGAACAAGCTAGATCTGGCCCTTTAAAATCAACATAGGCATACTTTTATTATCAGGCTCTCCTCCACCCTCAATGCTTCTCCACTGACATCCCATGAAAGCTATTCCTCGACACAGATGGGTTCAGGATCACAACCATCTAAGCTTTTGTTGGGACAAACATTTCTGGCAGCAATTTGATATCATATAATCATATTGATCCTTTTGACTGCAATATGACCAACTGGGGTTTCTTTAAATAGAAACTATTGACTCCAAAAATAAACTTTTAATGGTGACTCAGCTAGTTCTGGTAAAACAAAATCAATATTTCACTTCATATACAAAAAACTAACACTAGACAAAGTTCAAAGTTTCAGCAGCCACTACAAAAACCTCAGCAATCAAACCTATAGACCCTTCCATCCCAGCTGCAACACATTTCACCATCACTAATAAATAATACACTACTCTATCCCATACCACTAATTAATCCACACATCACTAACACAACCCAATTTCACACCATACTTAACTATATCCCATCCAGGCATACACATCCTGCTCTTATTACTCCTAGCAGACCCCCTTTAGTCCCAAACAAACCTATACTCAGCCGCCCATCTTTTCTCCCACCAACACCCTCCTCTTCTTCCTTCCACAATAAGACAAACGCACAACATTTACACTCTACTGGACCACAAATATTACCTCTTTCAGCAATCAAATCTAACACAAACACTCTTAACTCTAGTTTATCCCCTCTTAAATACAATTGCACTCCAATCACAAACACATCACCACCCCATTTACCTTACAACTTCCACTCACCAACAATAATTTACATACAAATCATTCTCAGGAAACAAATACTTCAGCACCTCCTTTCACTACTCCTCAAAAGCAAAACATAACACACACACCAGCACAACAAAATTTCTCACATGCAACACCTCATAATACTTTCCGTCACAAACTACAAACATACACCCACCTTCCATACTACAAACACCATGAACAAATATCAATGTCAAGCTTTCTCTCTTCCTCTACACCTAACACATATAGAGCAACACAACAACTATCTTATAACTGCCTCTCATCTGCTAGAAAATGGCAAACCTTACTATATGACCTATATGACCCAAATGCCTCACCTAACTCATACAACTTCCACCCTAAACAGACACAAACAAAATAGGCAACATGCCACTCCTAACAACTTCACTTCTCCATGTCTACTGCACAACAAGGTTACACTATAAAAACAACACAGCTCACCAACTCACTCTCCACCACCTACACACGCAGCCCCATCAAAATGCCGTATTAGCCTGCTGGATAAAGAACACAATACAGAAAAGCTGCATGATTGCTATCCTAATACAGCTAATACCAATACTAAGGACGTAACTGCTACAAGCCCACAAAATACTGCTTGCTGTTCTACAAAACAAAGTCACACTATTGCCAAAGCACATTCTCTAAACTGTCTACTAATAAATGCCCAATTGTTCAATATAACCGATCATCACATCTAGAACCTTCTCACTGTCACAAAACCTGACATGCCCTTTATAACTGAATCATGATTGGGAGATGATATGGCTCCAGTCTTGCATGAAGCTGTTCCTCTAGGCCATAAAACAATCACGCAAAATCGTATAGGCAAAAAGAAGGTTGCCTAGCTGTTGTTTTCCGGCAAACAATACATACCGCTAAAGCTGACAACATCTCCATACAAGGTTGTGAGGCCCTTTTCACCAGATGTAATCCTACCAATGCAAAATGTGCAGACACACTCCTAGACATGGTTTCAAATCTGATAACACTACACTCAATCATCACTTGGCTAGATGCACTGAACCTACATCAGATCGACCACAAAGCCACACAAAGTGCTAGACACATCCTAGATGTCATTTTTGCAAATACAGAACTAGTTGCTCCAGTCACATGGTCAAATCACCATTTGTTTGCTTTCCAACATAAAACAACACAAAGCGATGCACCTAAACCACCTTACGTGAATCCACCTCCCAGCCGTGGAACAATGTCAATTTGCAATACTTAGAAACACAACTAACTTCCTGTACAGATCTAGACACAATGCGTTCTGTTAAAAACCATATGAGTGGCTACAGGAAGCTTTTGATATCCTGATACCACTAAAAACGACACAACAGAACAAAAGAAAACAGGCACCTTGGAGAAATACAGAGATAAAAGAGATAAAATAACAAATTAGAAAGCTGCAATGTGCCTGGTCCAAAACAAACACCAATCAAGACAAACTTTGCCTACAAGTCGGTATCAAAAAAGCTAAGAAAAGGTACTGTTCAGAGAGAATTCAAAATGCTAAGGGGCAGATTTACAATAAGTGGTGCATTCCTGCATATATATGTGCGTCACGGCTCCGCCACCATGGATGCGCCGCATTTACAATGCGGCGCACCATGGGGCAAAAATGGACAGATGCGTGACGCATCTGCTGCCGTAAAGGCGGCATATTGCTGGAGTTGCGTCGCAAGCGCGACGCAGCTCCAGCAAGGCTCGGGGATGCCCTATCTTTAAAATGCTGCATCAATCCTTACGCCTGCTTCAATCAGGCACAGGGTTTTGACGCAGTATGGCCTTAAAAGTGGCTGAGTGAAATCTTGTAGATTTCACTCAGCCGCTTTTAGGAGGCGTTCCTGCGCTGGAACGCCCCCCGCCGCGCCGGAACGCCTACGTTTGGCGCAGGGCTTTACAACGTGACGCATCTTCCAGATGCATCACGTTGTAAGTACCCCGCACCATGACGCTGGCTTTGTGCTGCCGCTGCGTCACAAAAGTGATGCAACTGCAGCGTAAAAGAGGCGCAAGGGGCTTGTAAATCTGCCCCTCATTGTGCAAATAAAGAATATCATCAAATCGTTACTGAAGTTCGTAAACCAAATTGCCTTGAAGGAGCTCATCCTATTACTCAATATTTCACAGACAAACTGACAAATCATTACATGGCCAAAGCAGACATGTTGGGCTCATATTTAAAACAAAGTCAAAGCACCAGCACCGACCCTTTTCCAAAACAAGAATCCAAGAATACTCTAACCCAGACTCTCTATTCCTTCCAACAAATTTTAGATAATGAAATTTTTTGACCTGGTCAAAGCAAGAAGGGGTGCCAGCGGCCCTTCTGACCCATGTCCGCTACAAACTTTCAAGACATAACTTCTAACAACCTCTGCTGCTTAACCAGTAAGATGAATCATCAACAATTCCTTAACTACAGGAATATTTCCAGAAACCCTGAAAAAGTCATACATATGCCCATTACTGATGAAAACAAACCTGGACCCGCTGAACCCCAACAACTACAGACTGATAACAAATGGACCTTTCCTGGACAAACTGTTAGAAACAGCAGCAGCATTCACCCAGATGTCACAATTCATTGAAGATAATGCCATACTTTCAGACTTACAAACATGATTCCATCTAGGAAGAGGCACAGAATCTGCCCTCATTGCCATCTGGGATGACCTTAAGAACACAGTTGATGGGTAGGGGTTGCTGTGTTACATATCTTGGACCTCTTATAAAGAGACTCTAAGAAGCCGTCATAGATGGAACTGCTCTAGACTGGATCGTATCCTACCTTCACGACAGAACTAATGTCATCAGTACTCCCCCTTTCTCGTGCAAACCATACCTCACAAAAGCAGGAGTCCCTCAAGACTCTATCCTCTCACCCATGCTTTTCAACATCTACATGAAGTTATTACCTGGGACTGATCAATCAATTTCACCTCACGTGTCATAACTATGAAGATAACTTGCATATACTACTATAACTGGAATGCCCCAAAGACATTGGAAACTCACCAATTTTCAGTTGTCTCAGAGCCGTGGATTAATGGATGATGTGGAGCCATCTCAAATTGAATGCTTCCCAAATGTAAATACTCATGTGAGGCGGTTGGAAAAATTATGACCCACTCATCGCCTGGCATGATGATCCTGAAACACCACCTAAAGTATCAAAGAAAGTAAGAAACCTCAGAATGACCCTGAACTCCAAGCTATCAATGAATACCCAAGTGGAGAAACTAGCAGGCTCACGCTTTGTCACTATAAAAAACTGCTGCAAATCTTCCCCCATCTGGGATTTCCACACAAGGTCCAGGCTACCATCTCCTTTTTCTTTTGTCCAAACTCTATTGCACCAATAGGCACTACCACAGATCACTTTTAACAATTATGAAAATACTTAAAGGGATTCAGAACTCAGCTGCCAGACTACTCAAACATATAAAGCCACAAGCCCACATCTCGCCTTCCTTAAAAGCCCTGCATGTGTTACCAGTTGCCAGAAGATCCACATTCAAGCCGCCATTATTACCCAATACATGGAACGGGACTGCTGTTCATGAGGAATAAAATCACAAAATGCATTCAACAAAGGAACCTACGTTCTAGAGCAGCACCTCAAAACCCAACAGACAAGAAAACAACCATGGGTGGCATATCCTTCTCTGTTCAAGCAGCCAAACTATGAAACTCCTTACCCCCAATGTAAGATCCACGCATAACCACCTTATCTTCAGAAAACTAGTCATAAATTGGCTCTTGCCCACATAACCACCATATGCAAACATAAATAAACAGCATATCCCCTTTCATATAAGCATTTATTTGAACTATAGATATGCACCTACATTTGTGTATTGCTTTTTATAAACGTGTATAATAATTATGTTTTACAAATACAGATATTCATTAGTTCTGCTAAACAAATGTACATATTACTTATAGTTACATTATTTTATGTTTTTAACATGCAAATAAGTGACTGCATAAATAAGTAAATCTTTTATCATAACTATTCACTATTGAATTACAAAAAAGTACAACAACATTTGAAAGCTGGAGTTTATTAAATGCATCTTTAACCTACATATAGTACCTTCCTTATGCATATATATACCTTCCATGTACTTATGTATATGTATATTATTACTTTCTTCTAATTCAGCATATCAAATGCACTACCCTAATTCTCAGCCTATACCGTTCTCAATATATCATCTACCTCAACTCTCTGACTCATCTCAAACCTCGTTCTTCTACTCTTTCCAATGCACTACCCTATTTCTCACCCTATACCTCTATCAATATATACTCTACCTCCACTCTTTGATTCATCCCAAACCCCATGCCACAATGATCCCCAAAATAACCCTTTCTAGACTCTTCCATCCTCTACCCCTCCTTGCATCATCTCATAACTCTTTAACTATTCAGATATCTCAAAAATACCTTTCTAAACACTTCCCTCTGACTCTTCTTCTCCACATCCCCTTTACTCATCCCTATATTTATGCCAAACCCCGTCCTACTGCTATGAACTCTAAGAAACCCTTCCCTCTTCTATCCCTCCTTCCATCTTCTATCTCTCTACTATTCTTTTTCAAACCAAATAACAGTTTAACATGTCCATCACCCACTATATTTTCATATTTTCCAATACTTGCTCCCCTCCAGCTCCCCTTTACTCACCCCAAACCTCCCCCTTTGGCTATAAACTCCCAAAATAAAAAAACGTTCTAGACCCCTCCCTCTTTTATCCCTCCACTATTCCTTTTCAATCCAAATAACACACTAACATGTCCACCACTCAAATTAATTTCATATTTCCCTATACTAATTCCCAATAATCCTGTTTGGGTTCTGGAGTAGCGTGCTGCTACACCTCATATGGAGTAGTAAGCGCTATATAAATGCAAACATTTTTCCCTCTTCTATCCCTCTATTATCCTTCTCAATCCAGATAACAAACTAACATATCCACCGCTCAAATTACTTTCATATTTCACTATACTAATTCACCACTAATCTTTCATGGGTTCCGGAGTAGCGTGCTGCTCACCAAAAGAACACTTCAACACCTCATCAGGGTTAGCAAGCACTTTATAAATGCAAACGATTTATCCTCTTCTATCCCCCCACTATCCTTCCCAATCCAAATAACTGACTAAAATATCCACCACTCAAATTACTTTCATATTTCACTATATCAATACACCACTAATACTTTATGGGTTCTGAAGAAATGTGCTACTCACCGGAAAAGTGTTTCGACGCCTCGTCGGCTGTAGTAAGCTCTATATAAATGCAATTACAATACAATACAATATAAAGCCAGACATTTATTTTAGATCCCATGGCTAAATTAGGTGGAGTCCTCCTTCCCCTTAACAATCGGCTCAGACATTTTCACTTTCGGGTTTATTTTGGATAATCATTTCAGTTCAAGAGGGCCGTTGTTGGAAACAATATTATTTGTTTACACTTTTAATGTAGGAGTAACATATGTTCCAGCTGTTACAGCAACCCTTCAAGAACTATAATCATACAGAGATAGGACAAAGATAATAAGGGAATTTCAAAAAGCAAGAGAGTGGCAGAAAGTAGTGTTCTGTCCAAACTTCAATTCACTTCAAAGAGACTTTATTCGATTGCTTTTTGAGACAATCATAAAAGTACATATAAACTATTCATTCTTTAAAACTATAAAATATTATAAACTATGCATAATTACGTTAAAATTCGACATACAAAACAATCATAATAGTCTCCATGATTACAAAATTTCGCTTTTCGCTTTGTAAATCTGTATAAGTTCCCGCGGTGGTCTTCTCCCTAGTTTCCTTGCAAAGTTTGCGAGGGACATCTATGATCTAGCCATTCTAAGTTTTTTTGTCGTGATGGCTCGTGTCCAGGAACCATTACCATTAAACAATATTCCTAGGTATGCAAAGCTTGTAGTATGCTCTAATTTCTGGTCATCCAGGAATATGTCCCTACGTATGTGACTCCCAGGCCCACATCTCATAATGTAAGTCTTAGAGATATTCACCTTAAGATCCAGTTGACCCATAAACTTAATAAACTATTTAAAACCCGTTGTAGACCTAATTGCATGCGGGACATTAAAACTGCATCATCTGCATGAAAAAGTGCAGGAATCGGGCGTGGAGCTATTTGTGGTAAGTCGTGATTGTCCTTAATTAATGCTTCACATAAACCATTAATATAAAGATTAAAAAGGAAGGGGCCAGGACACAACCTTGCCTGACCCCCTTCCTAATGGGAAATGGGGCCGTGCATTCTCCACCTGGGCCAAAACATACTCGCACCTTGGCATCACAGTATAGGCGTCTGAGGAAGAGGATTATTTGTGCATCTACCCCTAGCTGTTCTAGGATAGCCCACAAGTCCTCATCTCTCACAGAATCAAAGGCAGCGGTAAGATCGACAAATGCCAAGAACAATCTACCTTTTTTCACTCTAGTTCAGTGTTGAATTTAAAGAGGTCTATGGGGACCGCATCTGGGCCCGGGGCCTTCCCCCCTGAGCTCGTATAAAGCCCACGGGTTACCTCCTACAGTGTAAACCTAAGCTCAGAATACATGGTTTCAGGATTAATTACAATTTCCCTATGAATACTCTCGGAGGTGGTAACAATATTTCCATCAATATTGTACACCCTCGAGAAGTAATCAATCCACTGTTTCTTAACTATAGCAACCTCTACAGACGGCCCCTCACTAGAGTTCAAAAAGGGTGTTTTTGTCACCCTCCAAAAAGCCGCACTATCACCCCTTAAGGATGCTTCGTGGAGGGATTCCCAGGCCTCATTTCTCACAGTGGCTTTTCGTTCTCTGAGGGCCACTCTATATTCCCCTCTTACCCTCATATTTTCGACATTTTTGGGTACCTTGTGTAGTTCCCTTTTCAGGTTGGAGTAGGCCCGAGAACACTTTGAATCAAACCAGCCACGAAGGTCATTTTTGTTTTTCATTGAGACAAATAGTGAATCCCTTACTGCCTCAGATATTAACTTAAAGGACGAAAGAATGCCAGCTGGAGTTACTGTCTAATCCAAACACGTGTCGATGGCTGAGCTACACTAGCCTATCACTTTTCTAGTGATAGCAACTGGGTCCACTTTTGACCAACGCAGGTTATAGACATTTATCTTGTTAATAGTGATGTCTGACAAAATCTGGACTGTTACATCTTGCCTGTGCAATTTATTAGATGGTGTTAAAACTGAGAAACACAAAGGGTAATGGTCGCTCAGAGAATTATCATCCACATGAAATGAATTCAGTCTATGAGCATATTCAATATAAGAATGTAATCTATAGTAGTGAGACAACCCCCACCGTAAAAGTATGGGGCATAGGGGCAGGTTTGTTGATTTATTCATTAGCAAAACCCAGATTCATGCTAAAAATAAAATTATTATACAAATCTCCCAATGGGGAATGACGGAAATGGGTATTGCCAAAACAAATCCTCTGGCACAATGCCACAAGTTGCACAGTTAGTCACCTACCATGACAAACATCATGTCTCTATAATTTTTCCTATGTACAGACTGCATTTTGTTATGTAGTTGCATTAAGACATCTCTCACTAAGGCCAGAGGTATGTTGTTGTAAAAATGTATCAGTAGTATGCAATAGTTACCGTCAACATGGATTAGCATTAGTTGATAATAAGGTTCTCCGGTAGGAAGCTAGGAAGCTCTACCTTTTTCATTTCCAGCCTATTTGATATGTACATACCAAGGTCCTTTTTTGCTCTACCGCTAAGCCCTTCAATAGCTGGAGTATGGAATGTCTTAAAACCATTAATATGAATTGGCTCCTTAGCCCACGTTTCTTGCAAGCATAGAATATTAAATGTTGTTATGAATTCCCCAAAAAGGGGATTCGACTGTTTAGACAACAGACCAGCAATATTCCAGGATACCATTTCGCAACATACTTTCTCTACAATAACATGTTGGGATGGTGCATCTAATGGTGTATCTAATAAACTCACTAATCCACAATCTCTACTGATTGGAAGCCGTTCTGTCATGGCAGTACTTCTATGTCCCGAGCCTCCATAGTATAAAGGGTTTGTTGGACTTGGGCCGCAAAACTTGTTGTCTTTGTAAATCTCGTCAATACAACAGTCCACACTTAAAATCTATTGGTATTTCACTTTTCTGTTATAACAATTATTTACTGTTTAGTGGTGAATAATGTGGTGTTATGCATTTGTCATTTTTGTAGTGTACAGTCTGCTATTAGAATGGCCTCATACATGGCACTCACCTGATTTTCTATGCCAGGATCTCTCATGTAATGCTCCAACAAGAGGACTGTATTCCACAAACCTCAGCCACATTTCACCCCAAGACAACAGGTGCCCCTTCTATGTTTAGGTCCTTGACACTGCTCAGCTGAAGCTCTTACCGGCGTCCTTCTTCAACCAATAATAACCACCTTTGGGCTCCTTGACCTGTACACTATAGAAATCTCACATTTTGCCATCCTCCAGGGCATCCTATCCTGAAACATACTCTTCAAGTGAACTAGGTCTGCACGCTGTGCATGATAATTCATATGGACACTTAAATATAAGGAAAATATTAATAGATCTGAAATGCAAATAAAAAGTGAAATGCTGTTAAATTTAAAAAGAGAAAAGGCAGCAAGAGTCTATCTGGCACCTCACCTAACTGCTGGCCTTCTCTGGGAATAGTAGAGGTCAAGAGAGTGGAATGAAATGACTATCCAACGTTTGCCATTTCATCTTCCAAAATGTTGTCATCTATAAAGGTGCTGGCAAGCTCTTACTGCCACTGCCTGTACAACCACTTTTCTTTGTGTAATGGGAGGCTGAGCTATCATTTGGCGACGTAGAGAGCTGACATGGCACTTTCATGCAGAACACCTGTGCGTCTTTCTGTGAGCTTTTCTTCTGGCAGGTTGTGAAGGTAATGTTGGATTCTGTCTTTTCTTTCTGTTCAAAAAATGAAAAAAGAAACAGATTCAAGAATTATATGTGAGCATTAGTACTTTAGCGGGCTCCACTTTCAGTGATATTGTTGTCTACTGGAACGACAGCTACATAAAGATATTTTCAAATAAACATTGTGTATCTCATTGAACCGATATATAATTCAAGTGCAATGACCTGGGGGACTTCAGATCTCCAAGGAACATCAAAACTGAACTACGAGGAATGTGGTACCGCACATGCCAGATTTCCAGACAAGTTCCAGGGACAAGTACATGTTTTATCCCCCATAGGGAGGCTCTGAACGAAATGAGCTCCGTTGTATTTGACACTCCTGAAATCAAAATTCCACCTCTTCATCATTTGTTTCAATTTATTTCAATCCTGAAGATGAGATGAAGGTTGTATTTGGTAGCTGCTATTTACCTGGCAGCTATTTCCACGCTCACTGGCTAAATAGTAGAAAATATTTACTATTAGTGTGGTGCAATTGAAACTAGTAGAGAAACTTCACTATTTACCTAGTTGCTGGCAAAAAAAAGAGATTCTGTGCTGTTTGGCCAACAGCTGTGCAAATAATAGAAAATCATCACCATTTTACCCGACAGCTGTCTAAGATTTTTAGAGATTCTACACCTTTTGGCCGGTGTAAATAGCTGAAAATCTTCACCATTTACCCAGCCTCTGGCTAAACAGTAGAGATTCTGAACTGTTCGGCTGGTGGCCGTGCAAATAGCAGAAAAACGTTTCTATTTACCCAGCATACTGGTTAAATAGTAGAAAATATATGCCGGAGGGGATGGTGGAGTCCCCACTGAAGGGCTTTTCAAGTGTAATAAATTCAGTAACTCTTATTGCTCATCCTCTAAACCCTAACAGGAAGCAAAAACAGAAGCAGAAGTCGGTGAGGTCGGCTGCCTTGGTGACTAAGGGACTTTATCACAAATGACTTTGAGCAAGGAGCCCAACAACCAAGATGACCGAGGAGTTGGATAGTGATACTGACAGTGCAGTAATAATGCAGATGGATAACAGAGCATGGGTCCAAACAGAAGAACAAGAAGAAACCACAATGGAGATCACCCTTCCTGCTTGGTCATTGGTAACTCAGGTCCCAAATGCAAACTGTCCTATTGGTGAGGGTGAGATGGGAAGGCAACATCTTGTAGGACTGTGATGATGCACCTCAGAGTGGTTCCCAGAGTGGGGGTGGGACTCCTATTGTGGATAGGTATGCAAACCTTATTAATCACTCAATCTGCAATGTATCTGAGGTTATCCAAAATGATGTTCCTACTGGAAGGGCAAACCTTGCTGGGACTGCCCTTCCCGTTACTGGCAGTGCCCAAATGGGGCCAGGAGTGTTGGAGCTACCAAGCTTATTTAGTTTGTTGGAGGGGTATCAAATGTGGCAGGGAGGTTCCATGGGGACTCCCAAGACAATCATCATCAGCAATATCTGTGAGGGAAGGTATGGTTGGTTTTGTTTGAATAAACCATCTTGGATACCCACCACTGAACCCGAGGAGTCAGGTGGTGGATTGAGAAGGGAAGACCTAGGATATAATTATGAATTTATTGATGAGACCAGTTCTCAGGGAAACACGTCTGAGTTTGCCCAAGGCCTGTCATTGCAAACTTTTCCATCTCTTATGCAAATAAGAGACGTTCCTGAAGCCTGCGTGAAGGGTCACGTGTCTCTATAGCTGGCAGCTGATCTGTGCATGTTCTTAATGCACTGCAGGAACCGAGCTGCTGCTCGTTTTTAATATTGCCTCGTTTGTGTCATTTATTTTAAATTCCTCATTTATTATACCCTGCTTTTAACTAGCGCTTATTGCACCTGGCCCTTACTTGCATTTAAATTGGGACACCCACCGCTGTTTGGCGGGTCCGCTTCCCGGCGCAGGTCCGTTTTCAGCGCCATCTTGGATGGGGATGGCTCAACACTAACGCTGATTGGCTGGTATCGCGCTCTAGTCGCCAGGAGGACGCTAGGCGGATACTTAAGAGAATCATGCAGACGCGCTGCGGATACGCGCTGCGGGGACGCCAGACTGACGCCGGAGTTACGCCAGAGTTCAGCCCGTCTGCGCCCGTCCGCGTTGAGGACGCGCTGCAGGACGGGCTGGACCCTGGGCCCTCCGACGTTCATCCTTCCCCTCCATTAGAGATTCTGTATGGTACTCTTCTTTCTTTGAGACCTCGTGCACTTTGTTGCCATCACCGGCTTAGACCTGAAGTCCTGAGCCGGGCCCGTTTATGTCCCTCTTGCAATAGCTTTTTTACTCGTCCTACTCAATCCGGTACTCGTGCTACCCCTCTTCAGTCTACCAGCCACATCTGTCAACCCAAACAGGGTTTTTTGGTCAATGCTCGTTCCCTGATTAAACATGGGATCGAATTTCATGATTTCGTCAGTTTGAGGAATCCAGACTGGGTCTTTGTCACTGAAACTTGGGCTTCTGAGTCCGCTGGTCATGATTTGCTTTTGGCTATACCTGAAGGATACACCTTTCTAAGATTAGACAGAGAACGTTGTAGAGGAGGTGGAATAGCCATTCTTTTTAAATCTACTCTCTCCTGCATAATAAAACCTGTATCAGTTTCTACAGATCCTTTTGAAGCGCTTTATTTTTGTATTACGCACACTCCGGTGAGCTCTTTTTCTGGCATATTACTCTATAGACCCCCTGGGTCTAGAGTCAACTTCTGCCCAGAACTTTTTAGAATTTTAGAACCCTATTTTGGTAGGCCTTACTTTACCATTTTGGGCGACATCAATTTCCATTTAGAGGACTCTATATCAAAAGACACCTCCTCTCTGATTAATTCCTTGGAGGCATGTGATTTTGTCCAACTCGTTCTTCATCCGACCCACCAGGCGGGGCACACCCTTGACGGGATCTTCACCAACGATTCCAGACTAGAAGTCGGTTTGCCGGTACCAATTACATGGTCTGACCATTTAGCAGTCCCGCTGTCCCTAGACATTTCCTGTCCTGATGTCACGGCTGACACCGGTAAAAAACAATCTAAAAGGAGCTTCAAAAATTTTACTAAGGAGACACTTGCACCTTTTATCCGCAACATCAGTATTTCAACTAAACAGAAGGTTGATGACTCGGCTCAAGATTTAACTGATGCCATTATTAAAGCTGCTGATGAGCTAGCCCCCCCTTCCTTTAAATCTGCAGCTAGACTGAAGCCATCCGCCCCTTGGTTCTCTGCCGATCTGCGGTTGCTCAGACAAAAATGTAGACAGAAGGAACGTGGCTGGCGTAAATCTTGGGATTTAAAAGATAGAGAAGGCTATAAGAGTCTACTACGGGAGTATAGAAAGCGAATCATTAAGGAAAAACAGGACTATTTTTCTAACTTAACCTGTTCGTTAACATCCTCCAGAGAGCTTTTTAAAATTGTAGACTCCCTTTGCTCCCTTCAGGTTCCTGATCCAGTAGTTGCTTCCCAGGAGCTATGTGACGATATATCGAACTTTTTTTATACAAAGATAGACGATATTTACACAGCCCTAAAGACGCAGAGGAACTCACTCAGTTTGGAGGATTCCGTGCAAATCACACGATTGGAGGCCTGGAATGTAGATTCCCCTCAGTCCCTTGAACACTTCCCGGCTCTTACGCTAGAAGATCTCAACAGCCTGTTGGATAAAACTAAATCTTCATCTCCCCTTGACCCACTGCCCCTCAAGGTGCTTAAAAACTGCAGAGAAATCATTCTTCCTCCGATGCTTGAGGTAATGAATGGAGCCTTGGAACAGGGCATTTTTCCATCACTTTGGAAGAGAGCCATCGTAAAGCCGCTTTTGAAAAAGACCACCTTGGACCCTGGAGTGCTGAAAAATTTTAGACCCATCTCTCTGCTGCCAGCCCCTGCTAAGATGTTGGAGACCCACTTGAACTTCCATCTTTCGAACTTCCTCGACGCCTCTGGCTTCTTGGATGGGTCCCAACACGGCTTTAGAAAGCTACATAGCACGGAGTCTGCATTGACAAAAGTCATGGATAACATCCGCAGAAAAGTAGATTTGGGTCTTACCTCCGTACTGGTGCTGCTTGATCTTTCAGCAGCTTTCGACACCCTGTCTCCCCTGACTTTAACATCCAGGTTAAGGGAGGCAGGGGTAGTCGGACCAGCGCTCAGTCTCATGAGCTCCTTCTTACAACATCGAGAGCAACGTGTCATGCTAGGTGAATACCTCTCCCCTGTCAAGTCGTTGCAATGTGGGGTGCCACAGGGGTCGGCATTGAGCCCGACCCTGTTTAACATCTATGTGGCCCCCCTTGCAAGACTTGTAAGATCTCAGGGGATGGAGGTAGTGTCGTATGCGGACGACACGCAGATTATGGTATCCCTGACCCACTCTGTCAGTAAAACTGCCTCTAACTTTAGGGCCTGCATGCAACTTGTTGCAGATTGGATGGTCTCCAACTCCCTAAAGTTGAACGGGGACAAGACAGAGGTCCTGGTCTTTGGCAAGGACCAGGACATATGGTCAGATGACTGGTGGCCCCCCTCTTTAGACAGCTGCCCTATACCTACCAAATCTGCTAGAAACCTAGGTGTCATCTTTGACACCCAGCTCTCCATGGAGCTACAGGTGAATAGAACGGTGGCGACCTGTTGGGGTGTCATCAAGACCCTAAAAAGGATTGTGAATTATTTGTCCCCTCAGGCGCGGAAACAGGTGGTGATTGCCCTTGTTGGCTCAAGGCTCGATTACTGTAACTCTGTGTACGCCGGGGCCAACAAGGGCTTGCTCCAGCGTCTACAGGTCATACAGAACGCTGCAGCGCGGTTTGCCCTCGCTTTGCCCTGGTTGTCATCAATGACCTTAGCGAGGAAGAACCTCCATTGGCTCCCCATTCCGTCAAGGATCACTTTCAAACTTCTTTGCCTTACATTTAAGGCTCTAACTGCAGGCTCGGCTGATGCTCTTGGTTCATTACTTACCAGATATGTTCCGAGTAGATATTTACGTTCCAGCGAGCAACACCAACTGGTAATCCCCAGAGCCAAGAAGGTTAGATGGGGGTCCAAAGCTTTTTCCATATTGGCACCTCTAATGTGGAATTCACTCCCCCTTGAAATCAAACGACTTCCTTCCCTTGACCTCTTTAGGAAGTCCTTGAAAACTTGGCTCTTTATTAAGGCATACCAGTAGGTTCTGTTTCTGTCTGCTATCAGCTCTATATTTTGGTTTAGGCGCCTTGACGCCCACTGGGCATAGTTGCGCATTATAAATAATATTTCATTCATTCAATAACGTTCATGGGGGATGCTAAAGACCTTAGTATTGAATAACGCCCAAAATGTTAAGTCGATTCAGTTCCTTGAAAACAAAGCAGAACTCTGAAGAATGGGATTAAGGAGCCTACCATGGGAGTGGTTTCAAAGTGGTGTACCCCACAGACAGGAGAATTATTTAAGCCCCGAGAGGTTATGCTATTTACACCTCTTGTTGTTGGTAGGTCCTTCATCTCAGAGTACCCCTATCAATTTCTGAAAAGAGCAAGTATCTTTGGGAAGAGGACGGTCCTGTCAACATTTAGTATCAACTTGTCATTTAGACTGGGGGTGAAAGTAGGGAGTGTTAAACATGGCAGTAGGCCTTTTAGGCAAAATCTTAAGCTATCTTCCAAAACAGCGCATTCTGTAAAGGTTAAACAGCTAGCTCCCATGGAGAGACCTTCTAAGACAGGAGCAAGAAGGCTGAGCAAGCCTCTAAAGGGAAGGATAAAAGCAGAAGGAGAAGAAAAGAAAAGAATAAAATAGGGGGGGAAGTAGTACAGAGAGACCCCCCTTAAATCTATGTCTTGCAATAATACATCTGACAAGAGAGAAGCCAAGGATGTTTTAAAGAGGGCCCAATCAGTTTAGGTAAGGGATGATTCCAGATTTAGGACTCAGATGCAGTTATTCTTTACACCCCAATCCAAAAGAAAGTTGCAGCTTTATTATAGCCGTCCTCCAAACCAAACTAGGCTTTTAAGTATTTTTGTAAATATAAAAGGATTAAATAACATTTGATCAAAGGACTTATTAGTGGTGGGCTTTAAGTCTGTAGCAGGTGTGAAGCTAATGTGTGCACTGTTTGTGAAGGCCTTAGTTGAAGTCTCAGCACCTGCTTTGATAGCCAATTGCATCTACGTACATGATGGTGCTGGGATAGAGTGGGAGAGTGCCAACCAATAGCAGGGGATAGGTGATTGCCCCCAGAAGGTTCAATTTTTAGTTGAACTGAATTGGTTAAAGTACAATCAGGTAATTTCAACTATGTCCTTGGGTATAGGTCAGAGAGAACATGCTGGTAGGAGTTGGTGGGAATGGAATGGGTTACAAGAAAGAATAGAAACCACTACATTTTAAAAGGACAAAGCCCCAACTAGGGGGAATCAAGACTTTTCCCACCATCTTGATGTTACTAGACAGCACCACAATTTTGGAGGAATATGGCCCCAGCTCTGAGCGATATAGTTCTGGAAGAGCAGCGAACCCCTTTCCCAAAAGTTGTGCAGAGTCATCATACTTCTTCTTGGAGTGATAGAGGATCTCATGACATCAGCTGGTAGGAGGCAGGGCATCTACTACCAGCACATGTCTTGGCATAGAACATTCATGGGTTTAAATCTTTCATCAAAGTGGGAAATTATAGTAAAATGCTGAGTAATCGCCCTGTATTGTTCCTTCAGGACACCTGGTTGATAGAGTGCACAGTAGTTGAGGGTTTTGTTCCTATAGGTCGAAAAACCAAGGCTTCGACCAGAGGAAGAGCTGTAGGTAGACTGTTAATCTTGGTATCAGTTTGCTGTTGGTGAAAAGTAACATAGTTGCAAACCACTTGTGCATGGGTATTTGCATGCTAAATTGACTTGTTTGACAATGTTGCAGAGTTTAAACAAATGGCCTGATTAAACACGTATGTTCCGCCAGCTTGCTCTGTACCTAGAAGTGAACAGTTGAATTTGGTCGCTGAGGTATTAAAATTGTTATTGGATCATCCTGATGCTCTCTTTATTGTAAGGGAGGATTTAATGAAGAATCACTGTTTAAAATAATTAATGTTTCCTTAAAGGATTGGCTGGCAGCACTAAATATCACTGACTACTAGTGGAATTCTGCCAGCAGAACATAGTCAATTATTATTGGATGATGCAATGATGATATACCTGCACCCAGATCCTTTAAATATGGTAACAGTTGTATGTGTATTGACTATGTGTTTGTGCCAATACACCAGTTTTACAGGGTTAAAGCTTTTAGAGTTCTTGAAGTAGGGCCTAGTGATCACAATGTAGTTAGTCTGGAGCTGAAAGTTCCCTTTCTGTCTTGACTCCTGCGGTAGATTACCACCGGAGAGTTTGGGGCTTGATCACAAAAGACTCACTTCAGGCTTTCTATTTAATTGAACTTGAGCTTCTAGATGTGGAAGTAGGAGATTATGGTATTAATTGATAAGGCAGATTGATCAAGCAACTATTAGCCCATTTTAAATTGGTAAAGATTGGACCAAAGTTAGTTTGAGGCTGTAGCTAAAAGGGAAATGGATGGTTTGACAACAATTGTATGGAAAGAAGAAGAACCTTGAACAAGTCAAGTGTTGTTGATGCTTTAATACTAATAAAAATATTTCAAGTTTAAGAGAAGCGATGTAGACGTCGAAAATAGAATATTTCGTAACTTATGTCCCTCCAAAAAAAGGGCATTTTATTAATCGATTTGGGAACTAATGCTAGCAACTATTGTAGGGAAGAATAGTAAACATTTTTGTAGGCTGGTAAATTTGGCTACTTTTATTTCAGCATCCACGTTGAGGTACAGATAACTGAGCATGATTGGTACAATTTTATCTATTCCCTCTATAGTGGTGGAAACTCTAAAATGTTTCGGTGACCCAAGTTACATCCCTAGCTGATATAGAGGTTATCGCATACTCCCATTCAGCAGTAGTGCTTCCTGAAGTCATCTGTAATAAGTAATCCTCCAGGACTGGTAGCCCAAATGGTCTTCTGTGTGCTATTTTTAAGAAGGATCCCAGTAAGTGGGGCCTAACCCTTAATGGGTTTTTCAAGTGGGTAACATCTAAGTGAATCCATCAGATTCATGGAATAAAGCCATAGTAAGTGAAGCCTTTTCATAAAAAAGGCAAAACTGATCAACCAGCTAACTATTGTTTGATATCTTTGTTGGGTATGGCTCCTAAGATATTTGTACCGATCATATTAAGGCACCTAGCTGCCTGGCCTTTGACACCAGATGGATCCCCTGTAGATCAGGGAGGATTTAGGCCAAAATACTCAACAACGGATCACTGTTTCACTCTGTGGGGGACCGCAAGGATGTCAATTAAGTTGGTAGTTGGCGATGTTTCACAGGGTGGACAGAGGCATGCTATGGCATAAGCTCTGACAGTGAAATGTATCTGTGACCCCGTTGGGACTCTTATAAAACTACACAGTAATAACTGGGTACAGGTTGGTATCGACGTGGCAGCTAGCCTCTCAAGAACAATTCCAGTAAAAAATGGGCTACGCCAGGGATACGTCTTAACATGCCTGCTGTTCAGTTTATTCAGTGTGGACCTCCCTCAGGTACGAAGTGCTACACATACTTTTTCACCGAAGATTGGGGGCAGACATAAGAGTTGTCATATGTGTGGGGATGATCTGGGGGTGTTGGATCGTATGCCCATTGGACTTCAATGCAAATTAAATGCATTAAGCTCTTTTGTCTAGTCAACAAATTGATGATCAATATTGAGAAGACAAAAACTTCTCAGAAAAGGAAAAGGAAATGTCCTTGATTCGTAGGCAATATGCTGCTGCAGCAGATCCGGGATTGTATATACATGGGGATGATCTTTTCAGATGATCCAAGATGGTATAAACATCTGGCCACTCGGAGGTTTACATTGATGACTGAAGTAAGGGCTTTGAAGTGGTA
Organism: Triturus cristatus; assembly: GCF_964204655.1. Classification (NCBI taxonomy): domain Eukaryota; kingdom Metazoa; phylum Chordata; class Amphibia; order Caudata; family Salamandridae; genus Triturus; species Triturus cristatus. The sequence continues at coordinate 166,998,483 of NC_140585.1, forward strand.
TGACTTCAAATATGGTCGTTGTACCTTTGAGCCACTAAGTAAAGTCATACTGGATAACATAAGTTCTCAGGCTTTGTATGGATCGGAGGTGCTGTCAATGGATAGACAGGTTGCATGGGAGTTGTTAGAGGTAATATATTGAAATCTGTGCTTGACCTACCAAAAAATGCAATGATTCGAGCCATAAGACAGGAGTTCAAATCTGTAGCCTAGAGTGCTCTGGCAGACGCAAGGGCCCTGCAATACTATTTTTGAATTGACAATAGATCGCCCTATGATACATTTTCTCTGCAACTCCTTCCTGAGGTACTGGCAACCTTCTCTGGTAAGAGGAACCTGGTGAATATCATTATAGATTGCTTAGGTGCCCCACATATGCACCTTGAAGGGGGTAAAATAAAACAAATTAATCAAATACACAGCACTGTCTAGCTTGTGTCTTTTTTACTCTGAGGCTCTGACCTCTTCATGTATTTATATAGAATACCAGACAGGACTTGGCAAAATGAATTTTTGCACCTGAGAGTGGAAATTCATCCAGGATGGTGGATGTTAGGTTTGAAAGTGCAGATAGTTGAGAACCAAGGTCAGTGTCCATGCAAGTGGGGCAAAACGTATTCAGTGAGCCACCTATTGGTCAATTGTGTAATTTTTCTTGTGGAAAGGAGGAAGATCCTGCAACTCATATTAAAAGAAATATGGGATATGGTTGAGAAAAATCGTTTAAACTTGGTTTGTGGGCCAATTGTTCTTACCTGAATACAATATATATCCTTATGAAGGTGAATAGCTGTATATTCGTCTAAGATATCCTTTGTAAAAGGTATTTTAAATATGTATTGTTCCCTTGCCTTTTTATGCCATGTTGGTCTTGCACAAAGCACTTTGGTATTTACCTATGCAATTGCAACATTTTTTTATTTTACAGAAGGCTCAAAATGATGCACTTATTACATTTGATATGTATGGTATGAATGGATTATTGCAGCCCCCCCACAAGATGCACTTTTTTTAGAAGGTATTTTATACACTGACTTATATATTTATGTTTAGGTTAGTATTATGTGTCGGTGTATTGATGTGTTTTAGTTTAGTTACTGGAGATTTTTGTATATTTCAAAAATTACTGTATCAATGAATTTGGACATTATGTCACATTTCTGTAAGAATGTATTGCTTGGAATTAAAGATTTCGACTTGACTAATCTAAAGAAATCTCCAATGCATGAAAAGGGTTCTGTACATAATGATAAGAATTTTTGTGGTCACCTCAAGTTTTAACATCCAGAGAGGGACCCGGCAGGGTTGCCCGATTTCTCCACTCCTGTTCAATATTTATATTGAACCACTAGCTCAAGCCATCAGATTAGACAATGACATCTATCCCTTTAAATCTCAACTCTACAGCTGCAAATTATCTCTGTATGCTGACGATCTGACAGTATACACAAACAATCCCGGAGTGGCTCTTTCCCGTTTAGAGTTAATTATGGAGGAATTTGGGGCTCTGTCAGGTTATTTGGTAAATAAATCCAAGACGGAGGTGATGGGCTGGAATGTTGAGCAATGGGGAGGAGCCGATTCTTTAGAACTAAGATACTTGGGTATCTATATAGTTAAAGATCTGGCACGAGTCCCCCTCGTAAATTTTACCAGAGTAATCAAGGAAATTGATCGCCTTTTCTCTAGATGGAGGAACCTCCCTGTTACCATATACGGGAAAGTTAATCTGGTGAAGATGATCATTCTCCCTAAGCTCTCCTACGTCTTCTCTGCTATCCCTCTCTCTTTTCCCCAAAATTTAATAAGTAAAATTCAGAGTAAGATTGGGAGTTTCATCTGGGGAGAAAAGGGTACCAGACTGTCTTGGAAAAAACTGAGGCGTAGACTTGCTAAGGGGGGTTTGGCACTCCCGGATATAAGCTGGTACGCAGCAGCTTTTCAGTTTAAAGCTATCCGTACACTACTGATGAGACCTGAAGATTCGGCCTGGGGGAGACTGCTGGGCAAAATGGCAAGAGCGGAAGGAGGGGGAGGAAGTGAAGAGGCCTTTTTGCATAAGTTTGGCGCTCCTAAGTACTTCAAAAAAGTTCACCTAAAGGTCTTAAGGGCAGCCCTAGTTCTTTGGCATAAAGTTAGAACCACATGGGGGAGAGGGTATTATTCACACTATGCTCCCATTTGGGATTCCACCGGGATACCTCATTGTCTAAAGGACGGGCTGGCTTTACCCATGAAGAGGGCTGGAATCAAAATCTGGTCGGAATTGGCAGACTCAGAGGGGATTCTCCCCTGGGAGGTTTTGAGGTCCAGGATTGGCACCGGGTTCTCTAGGTTTAAATTTCTACAGCTGGCTTCGTGGTTTGAGGCAGAGAAAGAGCAAGCAAGAGGAAATTGTGAGATAGAAAGGTTATGTCACTCCGCCCTGGTTATAAAAAAAGAGGTATCGGTGTGGTTCAATCTAGCCCTAGAAGCTGTAGACCCGATGACCCCCCCATCGATTAAAATATGGGAGCAGTCCCCCCTTGAGCCAACAATAGAAGCACTGTTTGAGCCTTCATTGAAGCTGCTGTACAAATACATTAAACCGGCGGCTTTAAAAAAGAACCACTTCTTTATCATCAATAGGCTTTACTACACCCCAGCAAGAATTTCGAAATTTGCCTCAGCGCCAACCCCGAAATGTCAAAGGTGTAAGCTTCCTCTAGCTAATGACCTCCACATTTTTTTCGAGTGCCCAGAAATAAAGACCTTCTGGAAGGAAATCGGAGACATCCTCAAAGATGTGTTTAAATCTAACATCAAGGTTAATATGTCACTGATTTTCTTTGGAGATGATGGCTTATTTTGCATAAAGGCGTTACAACAGCAAAGAGGACTATTGTTATACTTGGTTTTGCTTGCACGAAGAGAAATATGTAGGAGATGGAAGGATCCCCAACCACCTAATAGAGAAGACTGGCTTAAGGTCTCCTTTGCTATGGCCCATCTGGAATATGATGGAGTAGAGGAAAAATTTACCAATCTCTGGCATCCTTTCATGAGCTGGGGTCACAACTTACGACTAAATACTTTGTTCCAATGATTACACCAGATACTCATACTAAACAAGGGACTGGTCGACCAATGGAAACATATGTGGTGAGCCGGGTGCCTTCTTCCCCACAGACCGTTTATTGGTAAGATGAGGACAAAAAAAAAAAAAAGATTTTTTGTGGTCACTTACTTATGGATCTAAAGGTCCCAAATGTTTGAATGTCTCCAAGTTATTTTGACAGACATGGCACAGAATGCCATTCAACTACACCATGGGCAAAGACCTAAAGACTTGGGAGACCCTGTCTGGAGCTATCTCATGCTCCTACTCCTTTACATAAACCTGCAGATATGAATAATGATAAAGATGATTAGAACCTTTGCAAGACTAGTTAAAGCTGTTTACTCTTGTAAAGCTATATACTCACAAGGGCCAGATATAGGATTGTCCAAAAGCTCCATGTTATGAGAACACCAAATTTGCAGCAAAATGCTGCATTCTGGAATTATTCATTCTGGTTCAGTATGAATGAATGAATGAATGAATGAATGAATGAATGAATACATTTTATTGCTGGTTACTTAAAACCATAACATAAAACCTTAGCATAAAACAGAATTATAAAAATATCAACGTTTTAAAAGAAGGCAATGATTAAAATCCGTGGACGTCAAGCAGACTTGCATTTGACTGCGTCTCTATGTGGTGGAGCCGTCAGCAGAGATCGAGTCTGTTTGATAAATTTACCAAACGAGGCCATATGTTTTACTGTGTTCAATGTGTACAGTTGGTGAATCGCCTCCTTGGCTGTACGTGTGCCCAGTTGTAATAGAATTGGCCGTAGATAGAGACTGCGAGCTGCACGCAAGGCCGGGCAACAAAATAAAAGATGGGCCAGAGACTCGTGTTTGTAGTCGCAGAGCCGGCAGCCCTTGGTTTCCTGTGGTCTCGGTTTGGTGTTGTATATTTCTTGAAGAGGCAGAGGGTGTAATCTGGATGCTAAGATCCTAGATAAGGCTGGTCTGCCCACGGCCTGCGTAAGGTGATGTTTAGGATTGAACCCTTTTTGTGGCAGGGTTTGGCTTTCGTGCAGGCCTTTTTTATTCAACTTGTCCAGGTCTAGAGCGCGTGAGTGGGTGCGTACTTGTTTTTTAAGTGTGCATTTGATGGCGGAGTGCTTGATGATCTTGGGGTTCCAGTTCTCCAAGGCTAGTTTAAGCTGGACTGCTCCGGCTGCAAGGGCAGTTGACCATGGATTCCCAGGTTCACAGAAAATATGTTTTAATACCGCCTTCATAGATTTCTCTTGGGCCACTGTAGTAAGAAAGTAATATTTGCACAGAAAGGCCATCTCTTCCAGCATTTGTTGATTCAAAGAGAATTCTAGGCGCACTAGTGTGTTTCGGGTGCCCGCAGGTAGATGAAACAGCCTTTTGTGGGCACTGCAATGTATTTTTTCTAGTTCTTTCGTTAGTTTTCCAGGGAATGCTATTTGAGCGTAAGTGAGGGCGGGCATTAGTTTTGCCCGTAAAACTCTTCGGATGGCCATCGTGGTTGGGCTGTGCAAAGTGGCTTGTAATTTGCAGAGGGCGTAAGTAATACATTTCCCTTTCATTTGAATTTTGTGCAGTTGAGCGCTCGGGCGCCCTGATTCAGTGAGCTAGACGCCCAGGTAATTGTATTTTTGTGCGCTTTCCAGTGTCAGCTGGCCGAGGCTCCATCTTGCTAATTTCTTTTTCGGGTGATGGCCGAAGATGACAACTTTAGATTTGGATTGGTTGGCCACCAGCTTGTGGGCCACGTTGTAGATTGCCAGAGCCGATAGTGCTTTTTGTAGACCTATTTTGGTGTGGTCTAGAAGAACCAGGTCATCGGCATATTGAATAAGCTGTATCTTAGTGTCCCCGATCCTCGGCGTGGCCAATGCTGCTCCTATCAAGGCTTGGCCCATGTCAGCGGTGTACAGATTGAACAGAAGCGGTGCTAGTACGCACCCTTGCTTTAAACCCCGATCTGTTTTTATTTTCTCTGTTGCTGAGGTATTGGAGAGTTTAATTCTGACCCACGTTTTAGGATATAATGATTGTATTGCTTTCAGCAGTGCGGGGTTGATGTTCCAAAGTACCAGCTTCTTCCAAAGGATTGTTCGATCTACACCATCGAACGCTGCTGAGTAATCAATAAAGCAGGCGAAGAGAGGGAGACCTTTGCGGATAACTGCTTGATGGACCAGATAAGAAAGGGCTATTATGTTATCAATCGTCAATGCCCCAGATCTGAACCCTGTTTGAAAGAATGGTAAGAGACCTTCAGAGCTTGCCCAGTGGGTTAACTCTACCAAGATGGAGCTAGCGTAGGCCTTGCCCTCGATGTCCAGGAGAGCAATCATGCGATAGTTGTTCGGATTGGATTTTGGACCTTTCTTGTGAATCGGATGAAGGAGCGACCCTCTCCAGGAGTCTGGCACATCCCCCAGGAGCCAGCATTCTGCATAGAGGAGCGTCAAAGTCTTGGACCAGAATTCTATGTTTGCCCTAAACAGGGAGCCGGGCAGGCCGTTAGAACCCGGGGCTCCGTTGTGTCTGATTGATTTTAAGATTCTGGTGACTAAAGCTGTCTCAGGGTTAACTTTGAATTTGGCGGAAGAGTCTGATTCGCCAATCCCAGCGTAGTCGTCAATTAGGTGGGGAGTATGTTGGTCGTCTTGGTATAATGTCTCTACGTGACTGACCCAGGAACGTGCATCAAGTGAGTTTTCTCTGTGGTTGTGACCTTGGGCGAGGGTGTTTAAATAGCTCCAAAACTCTTGAGTTTTACAAGGTTTTAACAGTTCAAAAATCCGCAGCCATTGGGCATCTGAGTGATCGCGCTTTGCAGCCCACACCGTTTTTGAGTGACGTTTTGCGGCTGTTACTAATCGCGTTTTGTCTTGGGCAGAGCCGGTTTTTCTATGTGTTCTACGTAAGGCATTTAGTTTTCGGGCGCTTTCTTTGATAGCCGAGTTGGTTCCTGGTTTGTGGGGTACATACATTCGGACACAACCTGCTGAGTTGTCGCGGAGCACAAAGGCTAGATCCGGGGCTAGTCTGTCCCATTTTTTTATAACACCCCCTGGGGTGGGACTTAATGGCCAGCCTTCCCATGCTTGTTTCCAGACCTCGAACTTGGTGGCAGACACAGGCCCCCATTTGATTCTTCTCGGAAAGTTATACAGTTCTTCGCCAGTTGTCAGGGGCGTTTACTGTCTTCAACTAACACGGGAGCAGAATGATGCTAATTTCCCAATGCCCCCATCGGAACGTTTCCGCGAGAATAGGTATAACTCTCTACGGGCAAGTGTCGACGGGGGAAAGGGGAATTGGACAGAGAAGAGACAGCCCTGGATATCTTCGTCGTTGTAGAGAAACGATTCTGCAACAATTAGCATTTGTTCACTAAACAATTCCTTAAGCATTAACTTACTGTATATGAGATAATGAATTAGCTTGTCTTACCAGGAAGTATTCAGGGCCAAACCTCTCTTCTATTTCTCAGTTGCTTGAGTGTGTAACAACTGACTTGCTCTGGCTCTTGCTAACCCTTTCTTCTGCTTCTTTTCTTACTGGAGTGAAGGTGGTGTCGGGTCTTGGAAATAGAATTAAACAGTTGAGTAACGTGAATCTTCTCTGTCGAGTATAACTACACTGCTGTTGTGAAACTGTTAACTTACTTCATCTTCTAGCCGTGAGCATGTTGTACTTTTTCGTTGAGCTACAGCCTTAGGAACAGATAACTGTAAGCTAGGTGTAAATAGACTTCCTAGTTTTGATAACCTTTTTATCTATGATGTCTGAGGTACTTTCCGCTGCTTTGGTACTATGGTAGATTTACTCGGAAACTCTAAGACTAAAGCACTATCTGTCTTGTCCCAATGGAATTAAACAAGAACAGTGCGAGGTGGGATTCGCGTTGTTCAGGTTTAAACTATGAATACTCTAAGAGAGTCTTAATGAATACTCTGAGAGAGTCTATTCCTTCTGCGGAATAATCTTAGAATTGTCACCGGACTCCGAACTACTCATTGTCTCTCATGACTAGAATTCGGACTTCCTACTTGTCAGGAATTAGGTTCTACATACTATTCAAGTTACAACGAGATACACTAACCTGAGTATGTAAGGTGACCGTCGAATGATAGCACAACGAAATTCTTCGACGCAACCTACCCTAACTTCCACGACGGTGAGGTACGTGTTGCTTCGATAATTTCTCTGGTGAAGTGCGCTCGAGAACGTTGGCAGGCGCGCCTCACCTGCTGCGTTAGAATTCAGTAAAGACTAGAACGCCGACCCATGAATGCGTCAGCGGCCATATTGGAAATCCAGCGGCGCCGACAAATACGCCAACTGAGAGCCCCATGAATTCCATCACTCGGTTTAACCGAGGAGATGGTATTCACAGTGGTGGGTTCCGAATTACGCGGAGGAAACCTCCCGTGAACCCTGACAGTACCCCCTCTCAACGGGGTTTCCTCCAAGCGAGGTTTATTAGGATACTTGGCATGAAAGGCCTGGATCAAATGTGGCGCATGGACATCCGAGCTTTTCTCCCAGGATCGCTCTTCAGGTCCAAAACCTTTCCAATCAATGAGATAAAAAAGGTGATTGCGACTCCATTTTGAGTCCAAAATTCTCTTTACTTCATATTCAGGGTCTCCCTCAACAATAATGGGAGCAGGGGGAGATGTTTGACGTAAAGTGGATTGCACCTTTTTTAGTAGGGAAACATGAAAAACCGGGTGAATTTTAGTAGTAGCTGGCAATGTCAAACGATAGGTGACAGAATTTATGATTTTTTCAATAGGAAAAGGACCCATAAAACGTGGTTGGAATTTACGGGTGCCCTTAAGGCGTAAATTCTTCGTAGACAACCAAACAAGGTCTCCTACATTAAGCATGGGTGTAGGTCGTCTTTTCCGATCAGCACCACGTTTATAAGATGCCTTAGCAGCAGTCAAATTTTGTGTAGCCGATTGGTGGATGTTGACTAGGCGTTGGGCAAAATCCTGAACTACAGGGACTTCGATGTTAGACAAATGAATATGTGCATTAGGATGCCTGCCAGAAGTTATGAAAAAGGGGGAGTACCCAGTGGAAACATTTTGAGCATTATTGTGAGCAAATTCAGCAGACCACAAGTAATCAGGCCAATCTGCTTCCTCATCAAGCAAATAAAGCCGTAGGTATTGTTCTAACTCTTGGTTTGTGCGTTCAGTTTGTCCATCCGTTTCTGGATGGAAACTAGTGGAATAGCGGTGGTCGATACCTAACCCTTTTATGTAAGCTTTCCAAAATCGAGATAGGAATTGGGACCCCCTGTCAGTGATTAACACCTTAGGAATGCCATGAAGGGGAATGACATGTTGGTTAAAGAACTGTGATAACTGTAGTGATGTTGGTGTGCCTTTAATAGGTACAAAATGTGTCATTTTACTAAAAGTGTCCACACAGACTAGGATAGTGTCAAAACCATGAGAGGATGGGAGATCGACAATTAAGTCTAAAGATACTGTGTGCCAGGGATATGGGGGAGTTGGTAAAGGTTGTAAAAGGCCTTTTGGTGCTTGCCTGTCCGATTTTCCCCGAGTGCAAATCTCACATCCCAAAACATATTGTCGAATGTCACTTGTCATGCGTGGCCACCAGAAATTTCGTTTAACTAATTCATCTGTCTTTTGGACACCTTTATGACCTGCTAGAGGGTGATCGTGACATTCACGTAAGGCTTTAGTTTGAAGGTCTGTGGTGGGTAGGAATAATGCTTGTCCGTGATAGGGTAATCCATTCTGGACAGTTCGTAAAGGGTCTTCAGCGGCCCAGTCGTGGATAAGAGCAGTGGTCATGTGTTCTCGAATTTGATCTTCAAAAGGTTCCAAGGAAATGGTTCCAATGATTCTGTCAGCCGGAATTATTTGCTGATTTTCGACCTTGATACTCTGATGGTCAGTATCCAATCTGGACAAGGCGTCCGCCTTCCCATTTTGGGAACCAGGCCTGTATGTGATGACGAAGTCGAATTCCGCAAAATAGAGGGACCATCGAAGCTGGCGTGGTGTAAGAGTTCTTGCAGAACGTAAAAACTTCAGATTTCTGTGGTCAGTGAATATCGTCACCGTATGCTTAGCACCCATGAGGTAATGCCTCCATTCTTTAAAAGCATCCTTAATGGCTAAAAGCTCCTTCTCTGTGATGGTGTAGTTGCATTCCGCTGGGCTGAGTTTACGAGAACGATACGCCACAGGGTGCAGCTGGCCGGTGTTTTTGTGCCTTTGAGATAAAATGCCTCCTATAGCAAAGTCGGAGGCGTCAGTCTCTAGATAAAATGGCTCTGTGGGGTCAGCATGTAGAAGAATAGGTGCCGAGGTAAAACTTTTCTTTAATAAGGTGAATGCTTGCTCAGCTTCCTCTGACCAATTAAAAGGAACTTCTTTTCTCAATAATCTGGTTAAAGGTAGAATCTTTTGAGAAAAACCATGGATAAATCTTCTATAGAAGTTAGCAAAGCCTATGAAACTCTGGACTTCCTTGATGGTGGTTGGAGATTGCCAGTCCGCAACTGCCTTTACCTTGTGTTCATCCATGGTGATTCCAGAAGGTGACAACACGAATCCCAGGAACTCTACTGTGGTGGTGTTGAACAGACATTTTTCTAGCTTCACATATAAGGAATTTTCTCTGAGACGTTGTAAAACAGCTCGGACCTGTCCGTGATGTTCCTCTGCAGACTTAGAATAAATCAGGATGTCATCTATTTATACTATCACACATAGATCAATGAAGTCCTTCAGAACATCGTTTATGAAGTACTGAAATGCCGCTGGCGCATTGCATAGGCCGTACGGCATCACCTGATATTCGTAAAGACCGTATTTAGTCCTGAAGGCTGTCTTCCATTCGTCACCTTCTCGCACTCGGATTAGGTGATAGGCTCCCCGAAGATCAAGACGGGTGTAAATCTTGGCTTCTTTAACTTGGTCAATCAACACAGAGATCAGAGGCAAAGGATAACGATTCTTTGTTGTTATTCTATTGATTGCTCGAAAGTCTATACAAGTTCGAAGGTCCCCTCCTTTCTTGGGCACAAAGAAGAGAGGGGAGGATACTGGTGACTGGGAAGGTCTAATGAAACCGTTATCCAGATTTTTCGTTAAATATTCCTTTAGATGAAGATTCTCCTTTTCAGTGAGGGCGTAAACTCGGCTGCATGGTAAATTCGCCCCCGGTTCCAGGTCTATCTTGCAGTCATAAGACCGATGTGGAGGTAATCTTTCTGCTTCAGCTTCATCAAAAACATCCTTGAAATCCTGAAGGTTTTTACGAATTTCAGTAGTTTGAATTACGCATACTGTCTGTCCATTGTCACAAAGTTGCGCAGCCACGCTTTTTTCAGCTAGTGTGTCTGGTTCAGAGAAACAATGTTGGGCACAATATTTAGAATCTAAGGCTATAGTTCTGGCCTCCCAATCAATTGACGGATTGTGTTCTGTGAGCCATGGAATTCCTAAAATGAATTGAAATTGAGGAGCATCTATTAAATCAAACTGCATTAGTTCTTGATGACCCTCCTTGGTAATTATCTGTACAGATTCAGTGTGGCTGGTTATTGGTCCTGAAGTTAAGTCTGACCCATCAACTGCCTTAACCTTTTCGCTCTTCTCCTTTTTGATTGCCAGTAAACCTATCTGAACTGCAAATTTTTGATCGCAAAAATTACCAGTTGCCCCGGAGTCTATCATGATTGCGATTTCCTGCAAGATCACTGTTTGAAATTTCAAAGTAACAGCTAAGGTCAGGTGAGGTGTGGAGACTTGCTGGGTGTTCGCCAGTTGATGAAACACTGGAGTTGTGTCTTTACTTGCATCCACCAGTCCAACTCCGCCTACTGGTGGTGCTGAGAGTTTTCCTTCTCCTTGTTTTGTAACTTAGGTCTCTTCAGACAGGCCTTAACAAAGTGACCACTTCCTCCACAGTACATACAAAGCTTGTTCTGACGTCTTTTTTCTTTTTCTTCCTGCGACAATGGGCCTCTAATGGCACCTATCTGCATAGGTTCCTCTCGAGTGGTTTGCTCAACAGTTCGTGTTGATTCTGACTTGATTCGATCAAACCGAGGGACACTTGATCTAAAATCCCTTCTTCTTTCTCCCTTTCTTTCATTTAGGCGATAATCAATCTCTAACACCAGGTCTATTAAGGCTGAGATTTCAGAGGGTCGATTTGGAACCTGAGACAGGGCATCTTTTAGTTCATCTTTCAATCCCCTGTAAAACACTGCTGCTCTTTTACTCATTGGCCAATTCGTCTCCACTACCAACTTATTAAATTGAGCCAAATAAGCTACCAACTCTCTATTACCCTGACGAAGCTCTAGCAATTCATTATCCGTGGCCTGTGAAGCTTTCCTCCTATCGAATATACGAAGAAAGTCTTTCTTAAAATCTTCAAGATTGTAAAGGATTGGATCATCTTGTGTTACTAAGGGCATCGACCAGGAGGCAGCATCCCCACTAAGATAAGATAAAATGAACGCTACCCGAGATTGAGCATCAGGGAAAATCGCAGGACGGCACATAAAATGTAGGGAGCATTGAGTCAGAAAAATCTGGGCCTTTTGGGTGTCTCCATTAAATCGCCCCGGAGGAGCAAGGGGAATTACTGGGGACAAGGAGTGCACCACCTGAGTGGTACCCAAGGGTACAGAGCTTGAACTTATGTTTTGTCCTAGAGTTTCAAAGGCTGTGGATTTTACATTTGTTCCAGAAATGGTCTCCCTTCCCTTGATAACCAGTATCTCCTGTCTTAAGATTTGATTCTCCTCTCTAACTGCTCCTAGATCCCTTTGTATATTTCAAAGTATTTCACTCAAATCTTTTAGATCTAACCCTTCCGCCATTCTGCTCAGGTGTTGATGACAACGTGGGCACTTCACTCTGTCAGGGGCGTTTACTGTCTTCAACTAACACGGGAGCAGAATGATGCTAATTTCCCAATGCCCCCATCGAAACGTTTCCGCGAGAATAGGTATAACTCTCTACGGGCAAGTGTCGACAGGGGAAAGGGGAATTGGACAGAGAAGAGACAGCCCTGGATATCTTCGTCGTTGTAGAGAAACGATTCTGCAACAATTAGCATTTGTTCACTAAACAATTCCTTAAGCATTAACTTACTGTATATGAGATAATAAATTAGCTTGTCTTACCAGGAAGTATTCAGGGCCAAACCTCTCTTCTATTTCTCAGTTGCTTGAGTGTGTAACAACTGACTTGCTCTGGCTCTTGCTAACCCTTTCTTCTGCTTCTTTTCTTACTGGAGTGAAGGTGGTGTCGGGTCTTGGAAATAGAATTAAACAGTTGAGTAACGTGAATCTTCTCTGTCGAGTATAACTACACTGCTGTTGTGAAACTGTTAACTTACTTCATCTTCTAGCCGTGAGCATGTTGTACTTTTTCGTTGAGCTACAGCCTTAGGAACAGATAACTGTAAGCTAGGTGTAAATAGACTTCCTAGTTTTGATAACCTTTTTATCTATGATGTCTGAGGTACTTTCCGCTGCTTTGGTACTATGGTAGATTTACTCGGAAACTCTAAGACTAAAGCACTATCTGTCTTGTCCCAATGGAATTAAACAAGAACAGTGCGAGGTGGGATTCGCGTTGTTCAGGTTTAAACTATGAATACTCTAAGAGAGTCTTAATGAATACTCTGAGAGAGTCTATTCCTTCTGCGGAATAAACTTAGAATTGTCACCGGACTCCGAACTACTCATTGTCTCTCATGACTAGAATTCGGACTTCCTACTTGTCAGGAATTAGGTGCTACATACTATTCAAGTTACAACGAGATACACTAACCTGAGTATGTAAGGTGAACGTCGAATGATAGCACGACGAAATTCTTCGACGCGACCTACCCTAACTTCCACGACGGTGAGGTACGTGTTGCTTCGATAATTTCTCTGGTGAAGTGCGCTCGAGAACGTTGGCAGGCGCGCCTCACCTGCTGCGTTAGAATTCAGTAAAGACTAGAACGCCGACCCATGAATGCGTCAGCGGCCATATTGGAAATCCAGCGGCGCCAACAAATACGCCAACTGAGAGCCCCATGAATTCCATCACTCGGTTTAACCGAGGAGATGGTATTCACAGTGGTGGGTTCCGAATTACGCGGAGGAAACCTCCCGTGAACCCTGACACCAGTAGAGGTCCCGAGGCAATTCGTCCTAGGGCAGATTTCCAGTGTGAGGTTCAAAGTAATTGTTAGGGCGGCGTGGTCGCTTTCATTGCGTGGGTGAACTATGTAGTTTGACAGTAAAGGTTGTAGATTTTCACTTAAAATGATATAGTCAATCGTTGTGTGGTTGTTGAAAGTAGGGGCTACGGCAGCCATTGGATGACTTTTTAAGTGGACCACATGGGCAGTAGCCAAGTTATATGATTTAATTAAAGCGTTGAAAGCGTTTGTTGCCCCGGAGGGGTGGCTTTGGGTGGCCCCTATGTTGTGAGTGTTAAAGTCCCCAAGGATAATGGAGTCCAGTAGGGGGTATTGCAAAAGTAAGGCTTCTAACTGGCTTATCAGCAGTGACCTAGAGTCCGTGGCCCCCTGCCCATGGGGGTTATGGTAGACACTGATTAAGAGGATGGGAAGTGGGCCATTGGTTGAATGAAGCTCTTTCAGAATATCCGCCAAGAACAGGTGGGAGGTAAAAGGTGTTTCAGTGAATTCAATATGCAGCGAGTGCTTGATGTAAATCGTAATCCCTCCTGAGGGTATTCCGAATATATTGGCTTTTATAGCTGGTTTGCAGAATTTGGCGTACCCCCTTAAGGATATGGGTTTAACTGCCCAAGTTTCTTGGGTACAGATTATGTCGGCGCCTTCTAAGAAGTCCACTGCCGCTTGGTTCTGAACTAATTTGGTTATCCCTGCAACATTCCAGGACATGATGTTTAAGCTGCTAATGGCCGGTGGTCGCGTGGGGTGCTTTTTGGGCAACTGTTAGGTGCTGGGGTTTAGAGCGTGCGGCAGCCAGGACCAATCTTTGCTGAGGTTTCCCATTACGCAGCAATAGCGTTTGCCCTGTCCCAAGTTAGTTGTGATTTTAATTGGGGTTTCATTGGCGGGGCTGGGGATCGTCCCCCCTTTGGATCCAAGAAGGACGGAGACTACTTCCGGTGCTGGTTCCCGCGCAGCGCTTGTGCCCTCCTGCCGCCCTGTGTTCCCCTCTGAAGAAGCCAGACGAGTCTCCATGCCGCAGGTTTTCAATATCGATGGATATTTTTCTAAAGGTTGAGTCTTTATTTTGGGCCGGAATTGGGCTAGTAAAGGTTAGCTCAGTGGGTTTGTTGATCTCATTGGGGCCTCGGGGTAGAAAAGAGACTCTCTCGATGTCTGTTGTTTTTATCTTTTCCAGGCCAGGGATATTTGCGCAGAGTTTCAGAAGATTGCTGCGATTGAGGGTGTCATAATTGCCTTGTGAGACGTACTCTGGGTATAGCAAAATTTTCCGTTCTTGTTGTTTTATATGGGTCTGAATCTGGGTCCCAGTTGCCGGGGTTGGGGCAGTGGCCAGTGTGGAAGAGGTAATTAGGCGGGCGACCGTGCCCTCGGTGGCTCGTCCCCAATGGGGCGTGACTGTTGTTGACCCAGCGGTAAGCCCTGGCTTTGACCTAGATGGCACTGGGCTTATGACCGTGAAAGTAGCCAGATCGGTTTTAATTTGCGTCTCTTGTGGTAGTCTGTTCTTACTCATGATTAGTTGATTTCTGAGCGAAGGGTTTTTCAGCTCTGCTAAGCGATCTCTAGAGGAGCCCTGTGTTGCTTCATTCGCCTGGATAGTATGTAACACTGTTGAGATCTGTTGAGCACCCAGACCCGAAGGGATGCCTAGCAGGGGGCGAGAGAGGCCGCTGGGCCCAGGATGGGGTCAAAGGTAGTCATGCCAGGAGCGTCGTGACATGCTGAGTTTGTTACTATTATGTTAGTTGCGGTTTGCGACGTGGCCCCCTGGTGCTCGTTAGAATGTTCATGCAGCTCTGAACTGGCGGGCAGTAGCCATTGTCAGATTGAACCATTCGAAACGGACTTGTGTTTGCACTGTTTGTTGAGTTTTTTTAGTCTTTTTTAATTTTTTCGAGAGAGATGTTGAGTAACTGGGCTTGCCAATTTTTCAATATTGTGATCGTCGTTGTTTTTATCTCGAGTGAGATTTGGAGAGCGGGTGGTCTCGTCAGGTTTGGCGCTGGACTCCCAGCTGAGTCTGTTGTCTACTTCAGCTGGATTGGCTGGGTCAGGTTTGCCGGGGTGAGCGTCTGTGATATTAAATGGCCCGTCTGTTTTTTGGAGAACGAGTTCGTTATTCTGTGGTCTTCGGACTTCGTCTTTGAGATCGACAATTAGCGTGCTCATTATGTCTGGGAGTTTTTCTAACTTGAGCAATATGGGGCTGCAGCCACAGCTCACTGGTTTGATCGTGTTAGAGGTATTTGTCTGTGCTCTATGTATTAAAGAGTTCAGGTTGTCCAGTGTGGTATCTATTCCAGAGATCAAACCAGCCACTGCTTGTAATATGGTTATTTGGGTATCGAGTTTGTCGGCGTGCATTATGGCTGCATTTGCCATAGAAATTAGAGCCTCATTAATTAGTGTTAAGTGATTTGCAATTGTAGGTGACTGCTCCTCCTTGCATGTGTCTCTGCTCCCAAAACAAGGGGGCTGGAAGTCGTTAACTTGGGCCAGACTGCCGGGCGCTGAAAGGATAGTGGCCAGGGGATGTACAATACCAGAAGTTGTGGCTTTCATAGCAGCGTTGATCTCGTTACCCCCGTCTGTAACCTGACATGTAAGAGAGCAGCTTGGATTTATATCGTTGACAATTGGGGGACTCATTTTGGTGGACTCCGTTAGAGTTGACCCTTGAAGAATGGTTATTTCGGGGGACAGTGGGGTAATCGGCCGACTAGATGGAGCTAAGCACAGGGATGTTTCTAGAACTGTAGCTTTAACGGTGTTGCTAGGTGCTTCCATAAGGGTCGTGTCCGCTCTAGGATAGTTGGCTGTGTACGCTGTTGGGGCCATAAGGCAGGTAAAATCTCTTATGACTCTGTATCCTGTGAGCTCAAATGTGGTCTTTTGGGACTTTGGGCCGAGCCCGCTGTCCAAGGGATTGTCTGGGGTGGAGGCCTTTGCTTGACATGGTTTTATCGGTGTCGCCATATCAAATGTGAAGGCGCCGTCTTGAGAAGCTTCCTCGTGGCCTGAACCTTGGATAGAGTTTGTTCTACTGGTGGGGTAAAGTAGCTTTCCTTTTTGCATCCTTGCTGATTTGCGAGGGCGAGGCTTCTCAGTGCGCTGGACCAGGGTCGAATTTCTAGTCCTCATGTTAAATATTGGATATTGGATGTTCAATGGCCGGGGGGGAGTGTAGTAAAGTCTGTAACTCCCAAAGCTTCTTTAGTTCTTAACCTTCCTTCCTCCCTCGCTCCCGTACTCCTTTACGTAACTAGATGTCAAACCACAGTGCCGCACGTCGGTGGGCTTACCTCGGGCGTTCGTGGCGGCCTCCGTTTCCAAGGAAGAAGGAAGCGGTGGTAATAGCAGTAGTCGGGGTGTAGATAGTCGAGCTATCGTCGTACTGGTCGGAGGAAAACCTCCTCAAGGCTGCCAGCCAAAGGAAGCAGCCTGCGGATGTCGGGGGGGGGGCGTCTGCCCACCCAGGCCTTCACAGCCCTCCTGGGCCTCCCTTTGGTATCGATGAATTCTATCGTGCCTTGAAGCCTGGAACCCTGTTTGCTGCTTACTGCTTATTGCTTGCAGTTCGCTGTAAGAATTGCAGGGTCAGGAATCAGGAGGCTGCACTGACGATGACGATGGCGTGGTGTGCGGCAGACGTAGCACTCACTGTGCCGATCATGTGCCTCGTGCTGTGCGATCCCCCACACTCCCGAGCCTACTCCCACACCTGCAACCTGCTGCTAGGTGTGTGGAGGGAGGGAGGGGGGAGCCGGCCGAAGGAAGGCGCCGGGGCTGGTTTTTCCAGCGCACTCCGAAGTCCGGGAGAGCGGTGGCTCAGCGGACCAGCGGTCCTGCAGCCCAACGGGGAGCCGACGACACCAATGGCACACCAGCACAGGCTTTCACTTTAGCTTTAGCTTTGGCTTTTAGCGGTCTTGGTCTTGGTCTTGCCGCAAATGCTCAGTGGCGGCAGCGGCGGCAGCAGCAATGGTGGCAACAGCGGCAACAGCAGCTGCAGCGGCCGCAGCGATGGACGCGGCTCGGAGCACGGGCAGCAGGAAACCGGATGAAGGGTGTTGCCCAGAAACCTGGTTCAGTACAATTAAACAAATCAGACTAATACACCGGAAAACAATGATTTTAAAAGCAAAAATGAGAAATGGAAATGTTGAATCTGAGTATCGTAGAGGCATCTAACATTTAGGGAGATTTTATCAAAATAAAAACATTTTCCATAGGGCCTCCTATGAAGTGATGAACACAGCATAACTGAGAGCTGAGAGACATCATTCAAATCTCCTGCCAGAAGTAGTAAAACTATGGGCCTGATTTAAAGTTTCAAAAATGGGTATTAATGTTGTCAGGATGGTTGAGTACAATACATCCTAAGAGACCTCTGCAAATTTAGAGTTGTCTTCTGACTCTGTGGACAACTCTCCGACTTGACAGGAACTGCTGTCATAATGGTTCCTGTCAAGTAATGAAATGTTTGAAGTAGAGGTGGGTGGTAAACTCTTCTCTGCCTGTAGAATTTGTGAAGTTTTGCCCACTCCTTGTGTGGTGTTGGCGAGTTGCGTGCGGGAAAATTAAATGCTGGGAAGAGCCCTGGCATGATTTCTCATTGAGGGTGGTCACGACAGGTCTCTTCCACTGTAGTTGAGAAAGCTGCCACTAGAGAAGAAGATCTACTTGAGGGGCAAGAAGAAGTAGCCTCGTCTGGTGCGTCATTTGGTGCCATTTGCACAGATTTTACAGTGCGGGACTAGATCCCGGTGCTATAAATCAGTACGAGAAGCACGATGCACAGAAATTCTGCAGCTCACGGAACTCCTAGAATCTCATGGAATTCTTACATAACTCTGGGGAATTCTGTGGAGTGAAACTATGTGAGGTATGCTCATACCTAGTTTGACAGTCAGTCATAATGACTAGATAGCAAACTTGTAAACAAAATTGTTTTACAAAAGCAAACTCCGAAAGCATGTATAACAAAAAAACAAATGGTCCCACATGCTTGGAGTTTTCTCCCAGGGTAAGAGGCTCATTATTTTTTTCCTGTCCATATAGTCAGGTTTTAAACTAAATAGGGGACTTGCAGGACAGTCAGAGGAAGCATTTGGTTAAGTACTCATAACCAAAGGAATGCCACTATAATTAATTTAACTATAAAGTCATTTGAATATGAATGAAGATTTACATTAAATTCAAGAAAGACATTTAGACATCAAAGACACAGAAAGAAAGAAGATTTTTATTCATTGACTTTATTTCAAATACTGTAAGAAATAAGACACTGAATAAATAGGGACATTTTGTTCCCTCCATTCTTGTGACCTGCTGATCTATCACTTTGCAGTTCTACTTTAATACTCATTTTCCAGGCAGGGAATGTCCACTATTGAAGTTTCAGAACTGATTCAGGCAGTTTCCTATTCTGAGTATTTTCTGACTGTTGCTCTGGCACAGCCTTTGTGCTAGGTGATGGTTCTCACAGCAGTCCCAAGCGGAAACATCCAAAACAAGGACACAACGAAGCATAAGATCTCACAACTGGCTGTTATCAGCCTTTGTGACTATACATCGGACACAAGCAAAAGGGCAACACTGCTTAGAAACGTTTACACCTTTAACAAGAGAAAATCTGACCTACACCTTACACCTATTACCTATCCTGTATCATCAATCAGGAAGAACTAATCAGCAGCCCTTTGCTAAAATGCAACTAACAGAATTTTTTAGGGTAACAATTTCTCCATTCTTCCTCACTTCAGTTCCGGGTTTCCACCCTCTATCAACAGAGATGCAGTCAATACCCTCCAACTGTCTAGGGAAGCTATTTCTTCTCACCATCACATCATGCAAAATGCAGCTCATTTGTCAATGCACTAAGGGGCATATTCACAAGGAGCTATTGCCGCATTAACGGCACTTTATCGCAGCCAAAGTCGTGATAAATTTACCTCCCCATTCACAAGCTGGTGCTAACAGCCCGCAGCACCAGTAAATCCACGATAGCAGCCACAAAAAACATCGGAACAGACGACCCGCGCAACTATCGCTAATGAGATGCAGAGTAGGCGTTCCCGTGCCAAAAGCCGCAACAACATCACACCTCAACATTCTTAACGACCAGCCAGATCTGCGATAAAAACACTAAACAGGCGATAAGGCATGTTAGCAACAGCAAATCTACACCTGCTCTGACCTGGTGTAAAGTTGGATGGCAGCGTGCACCACAAAAGGGAGCACAGCCCAGGGCCACATCGGAAGGGCAACAGATGCCATGGAGCCACCCATCCTGTGGCCTGGACACCCAAGAGGGCCACAACACCCACCGACACCACCCCAGGACCACAACCCACACCCAGAACGCCCCCTCCCGGACCACCACAGATGCAGCGCGGACAAAGACATCGGACCCCCAGGAAGCGTACCAGCTGCACAGACCCAACCTCTGACAATGTCACTGTCCACCACAGGCTGAAAGGGACAACCATCTCAAGCATCCCAACCATCATCACCTAACAGGCCTACGGCACCAACACAGCAGACAACCAACATCGCACCAAGCTGCTGGCTTGGCTGCACCTGTTGGCCCCTGGCACCACCCAACCAACATCCACCAGAGTCAGAGAAGTCTCACAGCCAGCCACTTCCAAGTCCCCCACGCCTGTCCTGGACATCACCATCACCCTGGTACCCCAGTCCTCATACATCCAACACAATGCGCAGGTCACGCTGTAGACCAAGCAAGGACCATACGCCATAGCAGGATGCACACACGTGTTGGGAGTAACCCACAGCACACATGTCCTACCAGTGCCCCCTGGTGACACAGCACACAATCACCGCAACAGAAAGCACACGTCCCACCCCAATGTGCAGGCAACAACAGAACACAGTGGAACCTCCAACAATGTTGCCTTCAAATACACAGCCAGTGTGCATGATTCCTTCATCCTCCGAACGTCCATCATCAACCAACGTACCCAGGATAGCAACAAGGGAAATGCACAGCCCCTTGGCAAGTTCCAAATGAACACCCCACTCACCTCACCTCCACAACCATGCAAATCACAACTCTGGCAATGCACACGTCACAAAATCACAACCAACATGCACAACAACATGCCCACCCATCAAACACAACAGAACAAGTCACAATGGTTACCTGACCAAGCCGTGAACATGAGCCATCAACGACATGGCACCTCAGCCACACAAAAGCCGAATGTGGGAAGAGGTGGCAAACAGGCATGTGTGAAGGATGCAGTAGTATCATGAATGGGAAAGTACACAATGCCAAGAGTGGTGAAAATGTGCTAGACAGACTGCAGTATGCAGCACACACCCATATCCATGGCGGCTTACACCTCTGGTTTATGGAGTGTAGTGGACAGTGGATGCAACAATGTCACCACAATAAGTGGGGGACCTCGTGGAAATCTTTCCTGTTATGCCCCCCATAAGCGTGACCAGAGTGGGATGGCCCAGCGCACGCCACGCCAGCGTAGGGGTGTGAATAAGAAGCACGTAGCCCTGGACATGGTCCTCTTCCGGAAAGCCCAACATCTCTGCCAGGGCAGCGCCTCTCACCCCGCCACAAGGTCTACGCCGTCCTCTTGAGCGGAGTTGGCTGCTACGCTGTGTGCCTGCCGGGCCCCGGCACGCTGGACCACTAACCCGTCAGGAGCATCCCTGCGCAGCCAGGCCTCCCTGATCACCTGCCGACACCGGCGTGGGGCAAGGAGGGCCCACCACGTTCCGGTGCAAGCTCCAGGCCTGAGTCCCGCCACCCTGGCAGCTTCCTCAGACCATCATGGCATCCACGACACAGGCCAGCTTTACTCCTTTTTTGTTGACGTGCTCTACTGCAGCCTCAGGCCTACTCTTTGGCCCTGTAGGTCCAATATGTGAAACTGTGTCCTGAGTCATGAATGGCAGTGACCCCAAATCCGGGCCAGCGGCAACAGCACCAGGCCCCACCCAATCTGTGAGGCATAGTTCTATATGGGCTTCTTGGGACACTTGGTGCCACTAACCCTGTTCAACGCCAGCTAGCAACACGTGGTGCTACTAACCCTGTTCAACACCAGGTGGCGACACGTGGTGCCACTAACCCTGTTCAACGCCAGCCGGCGATACGTGGCTGAAGGTCCAGGACTACCCTGCGGACCAGTTGGTCCCACATCCAGCACCTAGGCACAAATCACGAATGGCAGAGTCCTCACCAGTGGTCGCACGGAGAGGAGTAAGAGGAAGATGCGGCTCAGTCCAGACGAAACCCGGGTCACATACACAGAGATGTCCGAACCTGAATTACGCAGGCCGGTGGGGCCATCCAACCTATGCCGGCAACACTCGGTGAATGGGCTGTGCTGACTGCTGCCTCAGGCATACACCAGTGTCAGGTAGGTCACACATATGGAACTGAGTCTTGATTACACCATGGCAGTGAACACCATTTAAGGCAGAGGACAAGTCACTATACCCCCTTCGATGTGGTGCCCACAAGTCTGTGCATGTCATCACAACCACATGTGTCTGTGTGTCTACGCAGACTACTGCCCATGGCCTATTCTGAACACGAGTGGGTCACATACTTGTAACTGAACATCAGTTATTAAAAAGGCAGAATACATGTCATCGCACGCATGGAGAGGTGTAAGAGGATGACACGTTGCAGTCCAGAGGGAACAGGATCATCGTTCCAGAGGTGATCGAACACTACCGACAACTGCCCTTGTGTCACTAACACTGTTCCTCGCCAGCCAACGAAACGTGGCTGTGGGCCACTGCTGACCGCTGCCTCCGGCCCACACTGTGGTCCATTAGCTCACAGTCTTGAATTGGCAATGGTGGAGTTCAGGTCAGTGTACCGGCATCATCGCCGACTGCATCCCCGCTCAGCACCTGTGCCACTAAGTCTGTTCCCCAACATTAATGGACATTCCTTGGTCGTACATTGGTGGTGTTTGAGTCTATGGACTAGGGGCTAGTTTTCAACCTCATATAGCTGATACCGAATTGTAGGTGAAAACGAGGGTTGCGATTTCAACTCCCCCATTTGCTGCTTACAGGTAACATCAAACCTCTGCATCATGCCCTAGAGGACACCTTCCACTGTCCCTGCAACCCTCCGCAACATACAACTCGGACATTGATGGGGACCCGCCCAGGTCGCATGGCCAATCTGACTGCATCGCAAGTCAAAGTCCCGTGGCTAGGTGCCTGTGCTGGCCGCAGTGCATCTGGGGCCACTAACTCTGCGCTGCTCAGGTCTGGGACCCCTTCTTCTGATATATTGGATGACCTCTGTGACGGTGGTCTTGGGGTCATCAATGCCATGTGTCTGTGGCCCTGCACTGTCCACAGCCTCTGGCCTCAAATGTGGGCCACCAGGGCCCACACATAGATTCGGGTCCTGAGCAGCTCGGACGTCGCATCAAGGCAGGAATGCAGACTGGAGGTGGTAGTCAAGCTACACACACGGAACCATTACTGGGTATTGCGCTGTGGACTGCGGACGCAACTGTCACCTCAGGCAGTGTGGGAGACCTGGGATATTGATGAGGAAGTTGATGCAGGTGTAACACACCCCACTGCATCTGCATTAGGACTAACCGGAAGGGACGCAATCTTAGCAATTTCTTCACATGAGCGTGCTCATCTTTAGTGCCCCTACCGTAGTGCACTGCAACACACGGAACCTCCTGACTAAATATTGGGTGACCTCTGTCCTTACTCTGGCTCCCTCCATGTTGCTGTGCAGTTGACTCTGTTATGCATGTGTTTTCTGTTTCCGTTGCACTGGTGTCCAATGTTCAAGTTGTTGCCAGCAGCAAGCATTCCGTGCAGACTGGCTTACACTCACCCCACACACTTCCAGCACAGGTGTCACAGTATATGTGGCCCTGCCAATAAAGGGGCCAGGCGCACGTGCCCGTAGTCAGTTTGACATGATATGTACGTGTGTCCCTGTGGTCATGTTGTATGCATGAGGGCCCTGGGCCCTAGGACATTACAGTGTGATGTGTACATCGGATGTAGACATCCGATGTACCTGCAGGCAGCGGGTTGGAGCTTGGAGATTTAGCTTTGTCGTCACCCACTCAATTCGTAAGAGGAGTGGCCAGGCCCATTGTACGCCATGCCAATGTGGGTGTGTGACTTGTTTTTAAGCATCCCTGGGCGTGGTTCTGTACTGTGAATGTGCATCTGCATATTTCTCTATGGCAGTGTGGGTCTCCTTTGTGGGCAGTGGGTGGTCCCTGAGGGTTATAGACACCAATGTATTTGTTCTAGCTTGCCTTCCATGGGTTCGGCACCTAGCCCCACCTGTTGGGCCACCTCCGTTTGGCATGATGACACATGGCATTGGGGTGCCATGTGTGGGTGGGTGAAGTGTCATGAGCCGGCTGTGCTTGCGGGTGCTTCCTGCTATGTGGTCTGTTGCAGGGCTATGTCCTCCTGAGTAGTTTTCCTGCCGTGGTCCTGGTGGTGGGTTGCATGGGATATTCATGGACTGTTCTAGGGCGTCAGTGTCGATGGTGCGGTGGTCCTCTCCAGCATCACAGATATCTTGTCTTCTGTGCTGCGCTGAAGAAGTTGTGTGCCCCTCTGGAATGTGAAGGGGAGATGCATGTTGACATTGTGTTGACATGTATGTTGGTGCATTGTTGCGGTTTACATGCAGACCGTTTGCAATGTACATTGTGACTGTTTGTGAGGTGCAGGATTCTTCTGCGAGAAAGTGTAGAATTGGGACTACATGACAGATGTGAGGTCGTGCGCGTACATTTCTATTTCACGGTTTCTCGCTCTGTCAGATGTGGTAGGCATGTTTCTGTGCATGTGCGGAGCCAGTTGTGTCCTCTTTTTTGCAGTGTCGGCTATGCGGCTTCCTGTTGGCAGCGGGTTTGTACCTGGTTTAGGTTGTCACATCATGCCGGCACCTCTTGGCCTCCTCCGTTGGCCTCCTCGACACTCCGGCTGCATTCACGGTAGTCTGCTTGTGGGTCAGTTTCTGGTAGTGTTCTGTCACCTCCATGACGCTGGTTTGGTTTTCCTGCAGTCTGCACCCTGTCTTCCACTCCTTTTTCTCCTTGGCATTCCCCGAGCCCGTTGTTCCCTCCTGGTGGTCTGTGGGGGTTGTGGGGTTCCCGTTGCCTCTGCGCTGGGTCAGGGTGCATCCATGTTGCTCCGTGCTTAGGCTTGTTTCTGGTGTGTTGTTTCTGTGGTATTTTATGGTGCATTTTTCCGCAAACGCTTGGGATTTGCAGGCCTATGGCTGGTTTTCGCTACTTTTTGTGCTGCGATTGGCCTCATCGCATGATTTTTCGCGTTTCGCACTTTTGCTGCGTGATGTTGATTTTCACCCTGACATTTGATGCGTTATCTGGTGTCTATAGCATGCTACTGCCTTGTTGTGAGTTCTACGTTGACACAGGGTAATTTTCCCACGATGGACTGCGATAATGAAAGTTGCGTTACGCTACTCTTGCGGTAGTTATCACAAGTTCTTGTGAATGTACCCCTAAGACTTTCATCACACAAGGAGTCTTACTACTATGCACTAAGGATCAAATTTACTAAGGGCTTGTGATGCCCTTGCGTCAAGCGGACTGCTCAATGCCACACAAGGCCTTAAAGGGGTTTTACTAAGTCGCTTGCGTGGCTCTGAGTGTCTTAATAAATCTGGAGTAACGCAAAACAGCACAACTCGATGTTGTGCTGCACCCTTTGGTCAGAGGGTGCCCCATGGGTGAACATGGACATTTTCATGCATCAACCTATGGATTTTGATGCATTCCCAGATTTACTAAGGTGAGTAGACCTGGTATTGCATCAAAGTGTGCAAGGAATGCGCAGACATGGGTCCTTGGCTCACCGTGCTATTGGATTTATACTGGCATGGCTGATGAGGGGTGATACCCCGAAACCAGTCCCAGGATGCTAGTTTGTGGTCCAGGGAGGACCTGGCTTGGCAGCTCGGAGGAGCAGGTTTAAGACTGATTTGCATATGGCTGGGTCTAAATTGGGGTGGCATGCTGAGCAAAAGAATTATGGATGTAACCCAGCTCTCTTGACAGGGCATGAATATTTGATTTGTTCTGCATTCCAGCCATCAATTGCGTGTCTTTTACTTCCTCGCCCTGATATGTCCAGACGTGGGTCCCGTGCTCATTGTGCCACTGGATTCAAGCTAGCCTGGATTATGAGGGGTGATACACTAAAACATATCCCAGGTTGCTAGGTTCTGGTGCAGGGAGTACTTTGCTTGGCAGTTCAGGCCGGACTGTTCCCATGAAGACCAGGGTCAAATCTGATTTGCATATGGCTGGGTCTAAACTGGGGTGGCATGTTTCCCAAAATAATTATGGATTTAACCCAGATCTCCTGACTGGGTGGTGAATGTTTGATTTGTTCCGCATTCCGTCTATCAATTGTGTGTCTTTTACTTCTAAAGTGAGGGCAGATGAGAAGAAATATCTGTATTGCGCCTTGTTACTTTCTCTTTCTATGTGTGCTGTATATAAAGAAGAAAATGTCTCAAGGGATTGCTTTTGTGCAGGAAGGTACCCTTCCCTGCATAAAAACATTCTTACTTGTAATGCAGGCACCCTTGCACTATGGCGCAAGGTATCTTTGTTGGAGCTAGCCAGCACACAGGGCTCCAGCGCAAAGAGAGAGCAGAAATAAATGATATCTTATTAGATGTGACTCATTTCTGCTCTCTCCCTGTCACACAATGCAGTGCAGCAAGCTGTCTTTCTTTTTGTGACTTCTTAGTAAATCTGTCCTTTCTACATACCCATTTCACATACACAAACATAGAATGTCAGGGCAAAGATGTGGCAGTTACAGACAATCTCTCTTAAATGGCCATCTGAGATGATCCATCTAAAACCTCCATCACCCACATGTTTGCACATTTGTTCCTTCTTATGATCTTGAGCGTCCCTTTGCTGACTGCTATATCCCTTTGACCCCTATGTAAGCCATTAACTATTTTACCCAACTTCAGCCTTCTACGTTTCTCAAACCCTTTCTGCCATCCTTCTAAGACACACACTAATTTTCACTACATCCATGTTTAAACTCATCTGTCAAGTTTCACTCCCTATGCTGTCAGACCCTCCCACAATATTGTGGCCACATCAGATTGTGTCTTCTAATCTTAGAGGTCTGTGTGTATCAGTTCTGGCTTTTTATTTGATTTGCATGCTCTGATTATTTGCAACAAATTGTCAGTTCTCTATGTGGGCTGAACGGGTGGAGGTTTCTAGGGGTTGGCAGTATCAGAAGCCTGAATATCCTAATACAGCACAGACTTGTATAGGAGTCCTTCTAATCCCAGTCTTCTTTCTTTACTTCCAGGACATTCTCTGTCTTTATGTCTTTATGCATTGGTCATCCTCCTAGTCCTCTTTCAATTCCTCATTTTCTAGGTGTTTTGGTTATCCTCATCCTGGCCTTGGTCCAACAAGTTCCAGTCACACTGGTGTTAGTTTCCTGAATCTGCCGACCCGGTTGTAGTCCTTCCAGACCCTGACCTTCCTGGCCCTGCGCCTGGCTCATTCTTGCATTAGCCCTTCCAAGGTCTCCTGATGCTGGTACTACTGATCTTCATCCTGACCCTTATGGCCTGCTGGTTATCCTAGGTCTAACACTCCAAGTCGTCTTGGTTTGGCTCATCCTGATTCTCCTTGCCCATGTCCTTGTGGTCTACCTGGTACTGCCTCCACTGTTCATGATCCTCCTAACTAATTGCTCTTTTTCTGGGCCTGGTCATTTTGGTCCTGGTCTGGTCCAATTAGTCCTCATGGCAAGATGGTGGAACTCTTTGTCCTGTTGACTGTGCTGCCACTTATCATAACTTTGGTCTGTTTCTGTTTATTGATCATTGCAGCACATATGTTCTATACAAGAATCACTTTGGTTCAATAAATATTGAAAACATCCCTTTGTGTATTCTTTGTATATTTCTCTGAGCAAAAGGGAGCAGGAGTGTCTGAGATAAAAACTATAGATCTGTTACCATGGTTCCTGAGGGAATGTTGTATAGTTCCTATAAATCTATATAGGATCTGCGCGTTTAGACAACATAGACTAACCCCATAAGTGAACTTACATCTCAAGTAAACCTGAAACTCAGAGAGTGGAAAGATATCTGTCTCTTAAGTGATTCAGAATATAGGTTCCTGAAAGTAGGTCAACCCAGATTTCCATGCATATTTGTGCTGCCCAAAGTACACAAGAAAGCACCATTTCCACCAGGAGGACCAATTATTTCGGGGATGTGCTCACACGAAAAAATGTCAGAGTTTTTAGATATGAAGCTACCAAAGTATATGGTCAATCTACCGTCCTATATAAGAGATAGCAAGGACGTTTTGCTGAAATTTTAAGATTTATCATGGTCTGACGACTTATCCTTTGTTACATGGGATGTAGTTAGCCTATACACCTGCATTAAAAATAGGTTCGGGCTGATGGCAGCACGTTTGTACTTAGACAGAGAAGGAGCAGCCTGTATGAGCACAATCTCATGATACTTGAGATTATGGAATTATTTCTGACCAAAAATTATTTCCTGCATAATGGACAATGGTACCATCAAGTCTGCAGAACAGCCATTGGCACCAGGTTTGCTCCCTCATACGCCTGCCTCTTTATGGGGTGGTATGAGAGGGAGCATGCCTGGGGCAGAGGTGCCTCCTCCTGCACACACCACATTATGTTCTGGGGAAGGTACATAGACGATATTATCTGCCTTTGGTCATGGTCGAGGGAAAGCCTCCATGAATATTGGAGGTATCTAAACGACAACCCATACAATGTGCAACTGAGCATGAACTGCCACAAGGAGGGGATTGATTTTTTTGGATCCTCACTTCTATGTAAAGGATGGAACGGTCCAGAGCACTCTGTACCGTAAAGAGTCAGCGTGCAACGGAGTGCTACATGCTACCAGCGCACATGCACGCTCAGGGGAGATGGTATGGGTCAGGAGAAACTGCTCTGAACCCGCATCCTTCAAGGCGAATATTGCTGATGCAGGCTTTTGGTTCCTCAAGAGGGGCTATAATGTGTGGGGTATTGAAAAAGCTGAGTCACGTGTGCAGCAACTGAACAGGGACACTAATCTTGAAATAGGTACCAAGAAAAGAACTGCATATGAAGAGAAACTTAGGTTAATCCCCAAATACACAACACACTGTGATAAGATCTTTCAAATTCTAAAGAAAAACTGACATATTCTGTTAGGGGTACCTAACCTGAAAAAGGTGTTAACCAAGAACCCATTAATTACCTACAGGAAAGGGCAGACCCTAAAAGACAAATTGTGTCAAAGCTATGTAACAACACCTAGGCCCACTGGGACATGGTTATCCACAAAACCAAGTGGTTTTTTCACCTGTGAATCATGCAACATATGCATATTTGGAAAGAATAAAACAAGAGATGTTGCATTTAACAGCCCAAATCTGTATGAAATCAAAGAATTCATAAATTGCAATACTACATTTGTGATTTATGTGCTGGGCTGGACCTGCGGGATGATCTCTGTGGGTAGCATAACATGAAGCCTCAGGTTGAGGATCCAAGAGCATCGTAGAGCCATAATAGCGAGAGAGATACGAGGTACCTTATAGCAGACCATTACAAAGAATCCACACTTCTGGCTCTACGTTCTGGTTTCATTAGATTAGGCATATGTTGACCAATAGGAGGGGTGGAGACAGGGAGCTCACCCTGAGGCAAAAAGAGGACAAATGGATTTGTAGATTGAGTGCCATAAGCTGTAGCCATAATACTGATAATTAATTTCATTATTTTTTAAATTAAGTATAGGCACAGCGGTCTGATCTGTGTGGTTGACATGTGTACCGTATGTATTAAAACTGGATGTTTGAGTAACAACATGAACAGTGAAACATCTCTAGGATATAGATTATGCTATAGCAATTATTGCCTTTTTTTCGTTCTTTTATAATTTTTTTTTTTTTCTTTTTGTCTGCTGTGCTACCTCAGTAATCTTCTCTTCACACTGACTTTTTCCATGCCATTTGGAGCGTTCAAATCCACATTTCTTATCTATCCTTTTCATTTCTGAGTATCTTTTAATGAGCGTTGTAATACCATGCAATGATTGAGTTATCTGTGTGTTAGAATATGATCTACATTGTGAGACATGATTTATTGTCATCTGCCATATTCTGATTTATACCATCAGTTTAATTTATTACTTACAGGCAGTTATAAGCAACTGGCAGCGAAAATCCCACGCGAGTCATTTAAGCAGCAAGTGACATGCCGCTCCTGTGTTTTTAGGTCGAGCATTCAAGACCTATTGTAATTTCTTATGTTGGCTTAAAGCCATCCCCTAGCTTTTGATTTGTTTGTTTCAGTGTCCCTCAAAAATCCTTGCTTGCCAGTGGTCAGTCCTGCCTCTTTGTCCCTCCTTTCTCTCTTCCGTTCCTCCCATGCAGTAGGGACTTAATACTGTCTCATCACACTACAGTTCTTCGTCTATTCTCTGGAGGACTACTTTATTTCTTTGTTTCCGGCTCTGTTTCTGTTTGCCTGTGTGTAGTTTCGGCACCATAGCTGATTACATTTAAATATAGTTTTCCTCCCTCCCACCTTGTCCTAATTCCACAGTTTTATTGGGGATACTTTTTTTGCCATGCCTCCCTCTTCGTGGTTATTTTTTTTAGGCTTTTAAGAAATGTTTACTTTCAACCGTCATTCTTTCTAGTAGGATGTTAGTTTGGGTTTGGGCTTTGTCTTACAGAGGATTCAACTTGTTTTTTGGTAGAAGAGCAGAACAAGCCTCGGCAGTGCGAAAAGCTGGCAGTGAATGTCTGACTTTTTGGCTTTTGCCAATGCTTGTTTTTCACTTACTGGTGCACATTTGACAACATGCCTCTCAAATACATTTTACAATCGTCTTTTAAAAAAAATTACATTAGTAAATATTAAGTGATTTGATGTTGAGCCGATGCAGAGGCTCGAACAATCCCCAGGTCCTGAGTCTGTAGTGCAGATGGCTGAGCCAGATCCCCTCCCTCTGGGGACAACGGCACAATATTATATATATTTGCTTATTTTTGAAGTCGAAGGCTTAAGGAAAAGCATAGCACCATGGACACTTTTTGTTCTACTTTTGAAGCTGAAAGGAACAAATATTAATTTAACTTCGAACTATGCTGGATATTTCTGCAATTCAGAGTATGCCTGCCATCATTGAAGGTGGGGGAAATGTAAACAGCTGCTCATTCCCTATCCCACACGCCCCGTGTTGCTTGGCCTAATAAAATGGTAATATGTACACAATGAGCTGCGGTGGTGGTTGAGCAAACACATTTCAAGAAGCAGGCTCGCGGAACACTCATGGAGTGTAGGCCCACAATCTTCGGTGCAAAAGGTGCTCGGTGCTTGGGCTACATGTAACCCAAAGCACGACTTCAAGAGACGTCAAGAAGTAAATGCACTTGCAAATGTGCACAGTGACCAGGAGTTCTGGGTCCAAGTTACTCACGAGGGCTGAGGGTCTCAGCTTTGCCGGGAACTTGGGTCGACCTCTAAGAAGTCTGGAAATCCTCTTCCTGGGCTGCAGATACTTCGGAGTCTGTCTGGAGCTTCGGAGATGCAGACCGGCAATCGCTTCGTTGGTGCCTGCCAAGCAGGGGAGTCACCCCTTGACCCAAGGGAGATTTCTTCCGTCCACTAATCTTGAGTAGAGCGTCGAAGTTCCAGGATTCAGTTGCAGAGTTTTGTCCAGGAATTTCTAAAGTCCTGTTGCCAGGGGTTCCTTACTTATACCTAAGAAAGGGGTTGGACTAACTCAGGGGACCCATATATAGGAGGGTTTGGAAAGAGGGGTGGCTACACCCATTTCCTTTGCCCAGTTTTACGCCAGAGCTGGGGCTGGTAGCCCCTGAACCGGTTTGAGCTGGAATATGCACAGGGACACTAAATGTGCCCCAGTGCAGGACTTCAAAGCACTCTCAGAGTGCTCCCACCCAGCCCCAATACACATCAGCCTGTCTGGGAGGTGGTCACATCTCCCTGTGACAGGAAAACTATTGTCCAGGACTCCCCTGCTGGTGTTTTGGTCAGCAGCTTGAGGCCAGACCCGTGTCTGTGGCTGCAGCATCTATTTTGTGTTGCCAGGGCACTTTTAAGTTGGTACCAGGTATACCGGTGATGTCATGTCTCTCCCTCTAGAAGGGTGGGAGCATACCCCCACTCCAGTTACTGGTGTGGGGGTATGAGTCCAAGGTGATTGACACCAAACACGACATGTTTCCGTGCAGCCAGTCCAAAGTTGGCATTTACCGTTTGGTTATAATGCACTTAAGAGTACATGGTCAGGCTGCACTACAGACAATCTAGGATGATGGATTCCGAGGGCTGCAGAGGGGCTTATCTCATGCCTGGGCACCCTCTCACGTATAATCAAGCACTCTGACTTCAGGATTGATAAGGCCTGCCATAGGGGTGACTGATAGGTTTCTATGTGCAGTGGTAGGTGAGATATAGTGAACCTATATCTCTGTAAGGGGTGCATGCACCACCTTACCCATGCTGCATTAGCAGACTGGTGGTGTCATTTTGGAGGGTTTTCCAGGGGTGGCATAATACATGCTTCAGCCCCTGGTAGGCCTCTGGGGTACATATGCCCTGGGTACATAATATACCATATACTAGGGACTTATAAGGGTAACTCAGAATCCAATCTGTTATGTACCTAGGGTACATGGAATCAATTTAGAGAGGAAGCAGCTAGGCTGGGGTCTTGAATAGTAGGGCCCCAGGCAGACTAAAGTCGAAAAACAGTGTTACAGCAGCAAAAAGTGGGGGTAACCATGTGAAGCAGATCCTACTCTCCTACATACCTTACCTATTAGTGATTTGTTATTAGATTGATCTTGGTGGTCTAACTCAAGCAGTATATTGAAAGCAAGGCTCACCTTGCAAAAAGTGATTATTTTCCATGTACATTTCACATTACTATTTACCTAGAAGAGTTTGTAGAAAGATTATAAAGTTAGTAAATCCCTTGAGGAGCCCACAGATTTAGATGCATTCCGATGAATGTAACCCATCATACATTTTCTAAGCATCATCACAATTGCACTTCCACTAGTATATTTGATCTTAATACAGTGATTCTATTCTGTTAGTACCAAGTAATACATCCTTAAAGATGGCGGCTGCAGGTCTGCCTATTTTGGGTTCTGCCATTAACGAGTTAGACATCCTTAAAGATGGCGGCCGTAGTTCCGGTCGATTGGTGATCCAGCGTGATTTGGAGCCATGTCGCGCTAACAGGTGTAGCCAATCAAGGTGGCTGCATTGGGTTTAAATGTCCGAGAATGGCGCGATGCGGGAGATCTCTTCCAAGCATCAAGAAGGAAGGTTTTGAATCGCTTATCAAGGTATCTTGCGCTGCAGGTGGTTTGAAATATCTATGATCCACATTTGGAGTGATGTGTGGCTGCGGGTGGTCTTACTTAGGTGCGAACAACTTTTTTGCATTATCTTAAAACAAGACAAGGGAAGTAGGAGATATGGGGACTCTATCGGTCCTCATGTGATCTGCACAAGCGGGACTGATATCACAATTATAGGAGTCTGTTTAACTTTCAAGAGTAATTAATGAGGTACTTGGGACAGGCACTTGGGGCGCTAACATAGACTGGGTATAGACAGTGAAGACTGGCTAGTTTTACATGTCCTTGGGGCAATGCAGGTGAATACATATGTACCCTAAGCGCATGACCAACCTGGGATACGCAGGTTACAAGATATACCGGATTTAGACATTGAGGACCTGTTAGTATATCATGTCTTTGGGGCAATACCGGTGAATATATAAGTACTCTGGGGCATGTGATTGACCTGGGATATGCAAGAGACAATCCATACCGGAAATAGACAGTGAGGACCGGATAGCTGCTGTTTTTTTAAGGGATTTTCAACCTCCTCCCCAACTATCGCAAATATAGAAAACTGTTTAACTTTCAAGTGTAATGAATGAGGTACTTGGGAAAGGCACTCGTGGCACGAACATAGACCGGGTATAGATAGTGAAGACTGGCTAGTTTTACGTTTCTTTGCGGCAATGCAGGTGAATATTTAAGTACCCTGGGGCACATGACTAACTTGGGCTACGCGAGCTACAGGATATACTGGATCTAGACAGTGAGGACCGGTTAGTATAAAATGTCTTTGGGACCATACAGATAAATATATAAGTATTCTGGGGTGCATGATTGACCTGGGCTATGCAGGTGACAATCTCTACCAGATTTTGAGCCCGATTCACAAAAGTAATCTGAGGCAAAATCCTAACTTTACGACTTTCAGTATTCACAAAAGGCATTTAGAAGTAGTAAAGTTAATATTTTATCTTAAGTTTCTCTTAAGGTTTGGTCTTAAGACAAAATCCTAACTTAAGTTTGACTTAAGTTAGGATTTTGTCTTAAGACCAAAATCCTATCTTTACTACTCCTAAATGCCTTTTGTGAACACCGAAAGTAGTAAATGTTAGGATTTTGTCTCAGATTTCTTTTGTGAATTGGGCCCATATACAGTGAAGACTGGTTAGGTGCTGTTTGTTTTAAGCAATTTTCACCCTCTTCCCAAACCTAGAGATGATAATTATCTCCATCATATAGGTGGTAAACCTTAATACTTGGAGCACCCCTCCTCCACAAGGATCACATCACTCTGTAACTACAACCCAACGGCTTATTTGCAAACTACCACACAAGGTGAAGTCTATGTATTTTAGGGAGCTTCCCCTTTTTACTAGTCTTTAAGGTTAACCCTCACATCAGTTTAAGTGTCTTTCAATTAAAAGGTGTGTTTCAAGAGATTTACACACTCCTAACAATTTAAGAGACTATTCTTGCATCCCTCACCTAGGTGGCAAACTTTGGATATTTGGAGCACCAATCCGCTACAAGGAATATCTTATCTCCAATCCAGGATGGTACGGCACATTTGCATTCTGCCAGATAAAGGTGAGGACTGGGCTACTTGGGGATGTTCATCTTTCACTTTTTATCCTGTCTCAAACATCCTATCTTTGACAGCGTTATTATTCTCATTCTAACACATTCCCCTGAATTCACACTATGACAAAATCGTTCTGGATGTTTCTCTAGGTGTGTTACAAACACTAGTGTTGTCATTTAATTATTCTCTTCCATCGGATTCATGCACAAGGATTAATAGGTTATCACTTTTTCCGACAAAACACATTCCTTAAATTAGCGCTGTATTCTTTTTATTTCCCCTTCTCTTCCCTCCCTTATTCTCTCTTGGCAAACCTGGAATAGAATATGGATTTCTAATTTCTATGAATAGTTAATTATAATGGCCATGTACCAATTGAACATAAGATGTTATTGATTACTCTCTCTTTTCAAATTTTCCGTGAGGCCTCCATCTTTTCCTCTTTATTTCACTTTTCTAGATTCAGAGAAGTAGTCTCCAATATATGATATATTAAGCATACATAGAATTGTAATCGTGTATAATGTCTTTGTGTATTTGGTTTCTATATGTGATTTATGTTTGATTTTCATTTTACCATGTCATGTGTAAAGTTGTATTGATTTTATGTATTTTTAGTTATGTTAAAGTTGATGTTGTACAAGTAAGAGTCATGTCTGTCAGTAATCCATTTTGTCTTATATGTGCTGTATGTTATTCGTTACAGCCCTGGCGAAGTTTCAAGAGTTTGTGTTGTTGAGGAACAAATTGCGTTGGCTGTATCGATGTCAAAATAAAGGCAGAATTAAGGAAATCACAACGGACTAAATGTGCTTTTTTCGGTGCACCTCCTTTCATGAAATTTTCATTGTAAATAGCATATAAGAAGCGTTTCTGACGTGGTTTCTGGGGACCTAACAAAAAATCCCTGAGATCCATGTCTTCCGAGAGTAAGGACAAGTGTTGTTTCACCTGGGACAGTGTTGAGGTTTTTTGCCACTCTAGGCATAAATTCCCAACACTGTAAGATGTCACCACCCCAAGTGTTCCGTTTGTACATAGCGCTGGTCTATGGATACTAAACCCTTCAGTGGTACCCTAGAATATTGACTGACACCTATTTATGTTGATAGGCCAAACCAGCCATCTGGGGTCTGATGAATTGTATGCACCATTACATAGAATGTCATCTACTGTCTATTCACTATGTTGGGTATAGTTTTCCCTCAAAGTGTGTAGAGAGGGAATCCAAAGTATATATAAGTCCTTTATCTTGGCTAAACCAAGACAGGAGCTCTGTTGCACTGTGTTGTTCAGGAATATAATTTCCTGTGGTATGAGGCTTGCTCTAATTAAGTCCTCAGTTCCCTGAACTTGCCAATCTTTAGTCCCCCAGACAGATTTTGTCCCTCCAAAAGTCAAAACTCTGTAAAGACAGCTGGGACATAAAGGAAGCAGAGTATATCTGTTTCGTGTTGGTAAACATATTGTTCTTTGCAGGTGTAGGTGCAGCCTTATAATAATAAGAGGTCGGGTCTGAAGTGTTAAACCCAGAAAAATAAGCAAACATCTGTGCAAATGTTTGTGAACTACTTTTTGGTGGTTTTGGGCAATGCTCCCATTGATAGTAAGTGAAAACATTATGTGGGATCCTTGCTATATACAAAACGTGATGACCATATTGTTGATAACAATACATGGTGTCAAAATCAGATGCATCATCATATAAATCATTACTGGAAAATGCAGCAGATTGTTCTAAATCAGACAGCATATTATTTACAGTTCCAAGGTCCCAGTCATAAGAGAAAGTACTGGCAGTGATGATATCATTCAAATACATTTGAAACAGGTGTGGTATTTTCAAAAGTTTAATTGGACCATATACATCATATGAAACCCTATCCCAAACTATTCCTCCTGGAATTAGAACTGCTGTGATGTTTACCAAGGACAGGTCTCTTTGTTCATGATGTGATGATGCATGTGGTTTCAGGCTCAAGTTCACATTTTGTACTGCGGAGAGTTCTGGGAGATAATGTCCTTTCAGCGAGGAAAAAGACAGTCACAATACCTATTCAAAGGACTCAGAAAAGTACACAGATTGCAATCCAGAGCAGGGTGTAAAAAATAAGGGGCATATTATCAAGACAGACGATAAAATAATCGCGGCTTTAGCGGCAGAAAACTGCCGCTAAAATGGCGATAATGGGCTTGATAATATGCTCTATGGAATTCCAATTGAAGCCCATGTTAGACGTCCTTCACATTTAACGTGAGCTTCAATTGGAATTCCATAGAGCATATTATCAATCCCATTATTGCTGTTTCCG
This sequence comes from Triturus cristatus, assembly GCF_964204655.1. Lineage (NCBI taxonomy): Eukaryota > Metazoa > Chordata > Amphibia > Caudata > Salamandridae > Triturus > Triturus cristatus. The sequence continues at coordinate 167,035,136 of NC_140585.1, forward strand.
CTAAAGCAGCGATAATTTTATCGCCTGGCTTGATAATATGCCCCTAAGTCTTTTTCATCCAAAGGTAGAAGTCACGTATTTTTTGTTTCTGGGACACTGGAGCTGCCTTCACTTGGATCCAGAGAGAAAGTATCAAAATCGATGAAGTAGCCAGACGCAGTTCAATATATCTTTGGGAGCTCAGCAGTTTTGTAGAACTGGCTGATGACTCGTTTCGAGACATATTCACATAGATGTCGGTATTAGGGCAAATTGAGATCTGTGTTTCATTTGTATTTTGTTGCTGTTCAATTTCAACAAACACAAGTTCCATTACATTGTTGACAACTCCTTTACTACGCAGAGTAGAATCTTCAAAGGTTATTAATCGTTCTGCCTGAACTTCCTGTATGGTAGCGAGAGGAGATTGGCAGCTACCCAGGAGCATACGCGGCCTACTATTCAGTATTGGCCACATAGTGTGGTTTGATCATATTGATAGAGATGAATCTCTTTTCTTTCTTGCCGGCAAGAGGCAGAAGAAGTACTGTTCTTGTTCCTTCGACAGCCAGGACATGTACAGGCGCTCTGTAGGATTGCACACACTCTTTTTTTGTCCACAATCTTTTCTCTTGGCTGGTCCCCAATTTTGTGGATCCAGGCAGTCTTCGCCGGAACAGCTTTCACTTCCCCCGTGGCAGTGCTTTTTACTTGGACGTTGCTGTGCAAATTCCTTAACTTCCTTTATGACAGCCAAAAGATAATTGATGTCAAATGCCTTTTCATCTGCCACTGTGCTGCCACAATCGAGGTCGTGTACCCACATTCTAGTCCCAAACACAACTTCATATGGAGCACCGCCTCCAAGGGAATTTCTTGACATGTTATTAAGTGCCCTCTGAACCCCATAGACCTAACTGCCACCCAAACCTAATACCCTCACTGTTACAGGTTGCTTTAATCCCGGTTTTTCCTCTCCACAATCAAATTTCCCTCAGGATGATACAGCGAGGAGTACCACAAGACCACACCCAAACTTCCCATAGCTTCTTTGAGAGCTAAACACAGGGCCATGGTCAGTGTGTAATGTGGTGATTGCGTGTGTCCCTATAAAGACTCGCAAATCCTTTATAACAGTTAGAGCGTCAGCCGAGCACTGGGGCCAAACCCATAGGAATCTAGACCATAAATCCACTGCCACCAAGTAGAATTTGTAAACCACATCTGTTTGTAAGAGGTTGTAGTGGTCCAAATAGACACATGCAAGAGGTCTGTCTCATATCAGTGACGGTGTCTGAGGTGGACGTGCTTCTGTGGAACCCTTTATCTGCTGATGGATGTCGTACTTAAGGATAAAGCCTTGGTCTCTTTGGTGAGATCTGGCCACCATTAACTTTGTTTCAATAGAGAAACTTTTGCAGTAATACCTGTGTGTGCTAAGCCCAGACCCTTGTGTGCAGCTAGAAGTAAACCTATTCTGCGATCCATATTTGGTATTACACTTATCACCTACTCCTGGAATTTGAGCACACGGGATGTTTTACTAACTTGTAGGAGTACTTAAGTGGAAAACCTTGTGGCAAGGCTGAGCTGTTACACGTAGCATTCACAGCTATCATTATCTGTCCGTCTATCCTCATGCTAGAATGAGTGATTGCAGAAATGAGACTATTCATTCGCAAATTGAAGCAGCAGGCATTTTGACAACATGGTTATTGTACATTAGTCACAAAAGGTTGTACGACAGAACAACGCAAGGAAATAGGTCACAAGTCTAAATCACGCATTTATTAGCACTTATTATTTTTACGTTTATTTTTGTATTAATGGATGCCATTACTACCCATTGTTTATTCATTTAAAATGCATTTGTGGGGGAAGACGCTCCAAACTCCCCACCTTTCCTTAAATGCATAGTAAAGGCATCTGTTGTAAAAACATACATGTTGTAAAACCATCGGTGCTTAAAAATGTGTGGTAAAGTCACAACGTGTTACAAATCTTGTTGTAAAGGGTATTTCCCATTAACAAATATGAAAGTAGAACATTAAAATTATTAGGACATTTTACATGGTACATGGGATAAAAGAGTATGTGCTGTCATTTGATCACACACAAGAGAATCAATATGCAAGTAATGTAAAAACTATATAGCCCTTAAATTCTTTCATTATTTCTCTGAAAAGTAACATGCAAATAGGAGCACGCCATTATGCAGAAAAGCATGGCAGCTAATCCTAGTCATAGCTTGGAAGTAGATGGTTTTACCCACTTATCCAACATATACTATCCATCTACAGGAAAAAAGACTACTGTACAAGGAAGAATAATTACAAATGTAGTGCAAGTACTTATGGCATGATGTAGCAGGGAATTATTACAAGTGCCAACAGTATTTTGTTATCATCTTGGGGAGGTTGTAACAGTTCTCATCACTGGCAGGATGTGTGGCACAATATCTTTCTTAGAGCTTCTTTCACCTCCTTGTTCCTCAGGCTGTATATCAGGGGGTTTAGAGCAGGAACTACCACAGTGGGGATGACAAATACCATTTTGTATTGTTCTTCTGAAGAGCCTGAGTTGGGTGTCATCTCCATGAAGAAAGCAGTGCCATAGAAGAGAAAGACACAGGTAAAGTGGGAGATGCATGTGGATGCAGCACGATGTCTCTTTGCAGTGGTTGTGATCCGCAGGATGGCAGTGACAATATAGGAATAAGAGACAATAATAACAAGGAGTGAACCTACCACCATAAATGTACCAAATACAAAGCGTAGTGAATCATTAATTGAGATATCGTTGCAGGAAAGCCTCAGAAGCACAGGGTAGTCACAAGCAAAGTGATTCATGACATTAGGACCACAAAAATGTAACCGATATAAGCTACTTGCATGAATCAAAGAGTGCAAAAAGCCACCTACATATGATCCTGCAACCAAGCTTACACATAGATGTTGACTCATGGTCAGTGTGTAGAGCAGTGGGCTACATATTGCTACATAGCGGTCAAATGCCATCACTGCCAGAAGGAAGAATTCAGTACTAGCTAATGCAGCAAAGAAGAAGATTTGTGCTACGCAGCCATAAAAAGAGATTATTTTGCTTCTGTCAATGATGTCAGCCAGCATCTTGGGGGCAAAAACAGATGCAAATGTAATATCCAAGAATGAAAGCTGGGTGAGAAAGAAGTACATAGGTGTGTGAAGATTAGCGCTGCACCAAACAATGAGTAACATGCTGCCATTCCCCAACAGTGTGAAGGTGTAAATTAACAGGAACAGAAGGAAAAATATCACTTGCAGTTCTGGATAGTTGGTGAATCCTAACAAGATAAACTCAGTCACAGTGCTTTGGTTTCCTCCTTTCATGGCTGTGGATGGTAAAAACTAACTGAGGAGGAGAAACACAGGAAACAGATTCATGAGCTGGGCAAACACAGGTGTTTTAGAATATCAACTTACAATCAGCTGAATCAAAATAAAATGTAATATGAAATGGATCCTCTCTGGAGCAAGGATGGGTGGGGAGAAGTTAAGGGTCCACATGTGAATTTACTAGACTACTCAGAAACCATTGGTAATATTGCCTAAAGAAGGTACATAAGGCTTACAATGTTGAGCTATGGTCATTTGTATCAACATTAAATTCAAAAGGCTAGATCATACCTTACGGACACCCACACCCACACACACATACATGTAAACAAATGCACAATGAAACACCCATATGTCTTTGTGGGGAATGATACACAATCATATCCTCTCAGTTTCCCCGTGACGTACTTTGAAGGAGATGTGGTAGATAGACTATGTATAGCAGACGCGCACACACCAGCACACAGACACACAGACCATCTATTCCGTGGTTGGATTTGACCTTGCTTAAATATATAAGACAAATACGCCTTACAACCTAGAATATAAAATTGCTCACATTGTTGCAAAAAATACCGTTAAAAAGAGAGAGTGTATTTTGGTCAGGGGAAACAATTAAAAAAGTGTTGCCTCATATATTGGAGGTGACTGTGGTGCTATTCCTTGCACTGCTGGGTATCCTATACAATTGTTGGGGGAGGGTAAGACAAGTATGGACGTTGGTGGGTCTCGGTACACTTCTGGCAAAGAGAGACATTGCCCGTAAGTAGAATGGCGAACAACTGCTGTAGCTCTTGGCGTGTCAGGTGGCTATGGGCTGGTGCACGAAATTAGAAGAACATATTTATTGTGTCTGAGGCTGCCCATGTAAACACCCAAAATATGAGGATACAGGAGGGGTTAGTATGGGCTGGTTACTGCCCAATGAGATGTCCAATAAGTCGGTAGATATTATGGCCCAGATTTGTAAAGCATTTGTGTTGCCATTGCATCATGCAAGGTGGTGCGAGGCAGCTACAGGAATTCAGTGAGATTTACGTTGCAGGTAATGCCAAATTCCATGGCTCTGCATGCCTCAGTAAATCCACAGTAACACAAGGCAGGGAAGTCACTGCCATGCGTTACTCTGTGCTTTGAGGGTGTTCCATGGTTGGAGTGTAGATGTTTCCACGCATTCACCCTTGATTTTTGCCTCATTTCCAGATTTACTACGACTAGTTAACCTGGGATTGTGTCAAAATGATACACCTTTCCAACAGAGGCATACTGAGGCTAAATACCTTCATTTCTTCTGTTTGTTCCCTCTTTATACTTGAGCTGCATTCTGCAGCAAGCATAAAAAGAGAAAAATGCCTCTGAGGATTGTTTTTGTGCAGGAAGGCGTGACGCCCTCCACAAACACAATCCTGCCTGTGATGCAGTCTCCTTTGCACTTTTGCACCATAGCACAAGGGTGCATGTATTGGCACTAGGCTGCATTGTGACCACCAGCACAGACAGAGAGCATGAATGCACTATGTATTAGTAAAAATGGTGCATTGCTGCTCTCTCCATTTAGAGAAGCGCAGCACGTTGTCTTGTTGTGTTGCGTTGTGATGTTTGTACTCTTGCACAGCTAAATACAATTGGGGAGCTGGTAAGACAATTTCATTCTGTCATAGTGCTGCAAAACTTACATAAAAATACAGTATATCAAGTGCCATAGGTTCTAGTGTATTTGTAAAGTGGTGAACAGGACTTCAGCCACGTTTGTGATGGAGTGTTCTGCCTTCCATACTCTAAATGAGGCCCCAAGATCCTAAAGTGGTGATTCTTGTCATGGGAGGGTCCTAGAAATGCCAAAGCCGTCATAGCTGCAGGTTTTCTGGTGGCAAAGAGAGACATTGTGCATCTCTGGAGAAGGGAATCTTCAACAGGAGAGTGACCAATGGGCACGGATAATTGTGCAAAAGCAGAAGAACCGTCACATTAAGCTACAGGTAATTTTACAAAATCTAAGAAGTTCTGGGTGCTCTGGTGGGAATATTTCCAAATGATACAGTCTGTATATGGTTATAGAGCTCATTAAGTGAAAAATCTGTAAACCCTGTTGATTATAGCTGACATGTGATGTTGAACTTTGGAACTGATTGTATTGTACCCTAAATGCTGATTATCGCACACTGGTAATATTTTAAAAACAATAAAATATTTAATTAAACAAAGTCCTAGGAATGCAAAATGTGCAGATGGATTATCTTAAAACCCCAGATATTAGCACCACAGCATACCACATAATATTATGCACGAATATAATGTTTAAAGCAAAGATGCTCAAGCAACATCTTATTCCCAAATGATCTTCTCAGTTCCTATGTTCTGTGATCATTAATCATGCGATTAGCCATGTTAAACTGTATAGCCCTTTTGTTCAGCTGAAGAACAAGCTAGATCTGGCCTATAAAATCAACATAGGCATACTTTCATTATCTCTCCTCCACCCTCAATGCTTCTCCACTGACATCCCATGAAAGCTATTCCTCGACACAGATGGGTTCAGGATCACAACCATCTAAGCTTTTGTTGGAACAAACATTTCTGGCAGCAATTTGATATCATATAAGCCTATTGATCCTTTTGGCTGCAATTTGACCAACTGGGGTTTTCTTTAAATAGAAACTATTGACACCAAAAATACACTTTTAATGGTAACTCAGCTAGTTCTGGTAAAACAAAATCAATATTTCACTTCATATACAAAAAACTAACACTAGACAAAGTTCAAAGTTTCAGCAGCCACTACAAAAAACCCAGAAATCAAACCTATAGACCCTTCCATCCCAGCTACCACACATTTCAACATCACTAATAAACAATACACCACTCTATTCTATACCACTAATTAATCCACTCATCACTAACACAACCCAATTCCACACCATACTTAACTATATCCCATCCAGCCATACACACCCTGTTCTAATTACTTCTAGCAGACCCCCTTTAGTCCCAAACAAACCTATACTCAGCCGTCCATCTTTTCTCCCTGAGGTTCTGTAGCGATCCGAACCCGTGAATTCGGTATCGTAGTACTGACACAATTTTGGTACCAATGAACCGCAAATGATCCATTACATACATGACAGTGTTTTCGCTACGCAACTAGCATGAATTCACTGAGAAATAGGGCATTCTGTTGTAAAGTCATGGCATCCATTTTAGTTACGGCATCCATTTTGTTTCTTGCCCTCACATAGTCAATGAACGGGCGATGACCCCGGCAGAGTCACCTTGTTAAGGACACGTAAGCTCAAGCCCCGAGAAAGGCTGACGCTGCATGACTAGGCAGAATCAAGCTGCCTCCCTTGCCTGAGGCCAGTCCTGCTATACTGGTTCTCGTGTCCGTTGTTCTGACTGAAAGGCCGAAGACGGTAGCCATGCCCGTTTATGATCCATAAACCTCTTATCCTACTTTTCAATCCTTCGCACCTGGCTCTGCTCCTCTCCTTCTGGGCTTTTACAATGGGGAGGTTACGATTTTTATGATGGGGAGGATCGGGCAAAGAATGGAAAACTGTCAAGGGAATCTGATCGAATACCGAAATCCTACGACTAATTATTATTTGATGTCTATTTACTGTTTGTTTGGGATACCGGGTTGGGCATGAGAAATATTCGTGTAATGTTGCCTAAAGACATTTTGCGTGTATTTAAAGAACAACCCACTTAATGCAATTTGAACAGTCTCGTAGATTCTGCCTCTGTGTGGTTCCTATGACTTCTGTGTCCCTGCAGTAAATAAACCTTGGTCTTTGACGCCACCATCGAGAAGCCCGTGTGTCTGTTTATTTGTGCACCGAGACAGGAGGAACTCAGGGGTCTTTGGGTGTTGTTTCCCTGACACCTCTGGACTCTTAAACGTCCAGAACCTCAAATTGGCGCCCAACGTGGGGCGACGTCATCCGGTACCGGTCCAAAGCCTGAAAAGTTCGAGAAGTTTCGTGTGAAGATTCCGGAGGGAGGTACCCCGCTTCATCGATCCCTGCATGTCGTAAAAGTGGCCCGACGATCTCTTCCACGAGGGTTCCCGTTCCCAGACGGCTACAGAGGACCGCTGCCCTGACTGTCGCCCTGTCTTGGACCCGAGGTGCAGACCTTAGTACGGCGAGACGCAGACGGCTTCTCCTTGGTGACGTCTTCCACATTTCAGTTAAGTATTAAGTGGGTTACGCTCAGTTTGGTTGTTCCTTGTTGCGCTGGTTTAATTCGTAGATTATCATTGGTTGCTCTTGTTTAGATAATCTTTGTTTTGGTATTAGTTCATTTTGGTAGGCCTAAGTTCTTTGCGCATTTTGGTTGGAATTTTTCTTTGTTTGTCATGACTACCAGTAGTAATTGTTTCCTGTCCTGGTTACGTTGCAACGGGGATTCCCGGTTGGAGGATTCGTGTTTGGTTCCTCCGATTGGAACTCCTACATATGAGCTCTATTGTAAACATGGTGTTGGTCCTATTACGTATAATGAAGTATGGGTCCGTTATACCAGAAAAGATGGTGTCCTTAGTTGGCCACCGCATGGTAGCTTCGAAACCGAAATTCTAGACAATCTAGAAATGAAGTTGTTTAAGAGAAAAGCCCGGCCGGCAATGTTTGATTCTTTTCGCGTATGGCGCAAAGAAGCCAAACAGAGAGAAATTAGGAAGACGAAGAAAGAACAGAAAGAGAAAGGGTTGACTTTAATGGAGTCTGCTAGGCAGCTGCATGTCAACGAGACTGAGAAAGCAATGGAGATGGCGAATAGAAAATATAATTTGGCAATTGATAAATGTTACCCTGTATTGCCATCCTGTCCTACTAAGCCGATGGAGGATCATGAGAAGGATCCTCTGTTGTCTTACCTGTTGAATTCACCTCCACCGTATGCACAGGGTATTACAGTACCACAGTTACTACCTGTTGTACAGCCAGCTGCTGGTCAGCCTGGAATAGTTGCTCCACTTCCTTTGATTCCAGCTCCTGTCCTTCCCATGGTTAATGTTCCTTCAGCACCCCCTCTTCCTGGGTCGCCTGCTCCGCCTTTGCCTGTCGTTTCGCAAACTGCTTTACCTGCTACTCCCACCCTTACTATTTAATCTGCTCCAGCTGCCCTGTCCCCGAACCCTGTGAACATTCTGACTCCGCTTTCCGTTCGTCGGAAAATAACCGACTCTGTAACTAATATCTTAACTCCTCTCTACAGGTCTTTAATTGGGACCCCCGTTTCTGACTCTATACAGAGACGTAGCCAGCTTCCTGGTCCTCAGGAACGAGACATGTTAGACTCGACAGCTCTTAGGTGGATGTCGAAAGCTGTGAAGTATGATGCACAAAGAGTGTTAGATACGTTTATGCAATGGAATGAACCAACTCAACGTTATGTTTTTGACGTGATGTGTTCTCTTGTGCGTGAAGAATGGGAAGATGATGACTTGGATTCTGTCCCCTCTGATTTGATAAATATTCAACAGAAATTCGCCACCGGAATGGTGATAGGTTCAGAAGTAAGAGGAGCGATAGAACTGATTTTAGCTCATAGGGATGATTCCCCTCTTCGAGCGACAAGAGACCCTGATGGTTCACTGATTACTACTAGGAAAAAACGAGGTCAATATCCAATGAGGGAAGTTCCGCCGATATGGCGTGATGCAGTTCAAGCTGATGGGGCTAATAATATTGTAGCTGCCCCGGCACATTTCCAGAGAGTGTGGATACACATCCCTTGGAAACGGGCCGAAGTATTAGCCGTAAAACAAGCGTTACCAGACCCACGTAAAAATCCTGCTGGTTATTACAAAGAGTTAACGCAGACAGTTCAAGCGTGCATCATGAATTTGGCAGACATTGAAATGTTATTTGGTAATGTAGTGCCACAGCCTATATGGGCCAAGATTCGGCAAGAAAACCACCCAGTCGCCTTAGGAGGTGATTGGCCAGCTATTGTAGCAGCAGATGCGCAACAAGTTGGCGGTGCTAAACCTGAACCTCTGATTGCTGCCCTACCTGGCAGAATAATTAATCTGATGAAAACGCTGATGCCAGCATTATGAGTTAATTGGGATAAACTATCGGCATGCAAGCAAAAGAAGGATGAAAGCGTCTCTGACTTTTTCACTAGATTTGAAGAGACCTTCGTAGACCACCGTGGGCAAGATATGAGTACTGAAGGAGGCCAGAGATTGTTTGTCGACAAGTTCGTGTTTAATTTACTACCTGAACTTAGTAACAAGTTAAAGGATTCTGAAAGTGCATGGGCAGTGTCGACAACAGCACAGATACTCGCAACTGCTCAGTATTACGAGAATAGAGAGAAAGAAGAGAAGGAAAAGTCAGAAAAGAAAACAAAAGATTTAAAGACTAAAGTTCTTTTGCAACAGGCGTATCCGCCTCGTTCGAATCAGTCAGATTCACAGCAGCGACCCCAGTTTCAACAGCAGCCACAATTCCAGCAAGGGACGTCCCAAAGATTTAATTATGGTTTTTCTCGACAACAGTTAGCATGGAATCAGTGTGCCTATTGTAAAAAGGAGGGCCATTATAAGAATGAGTGTCCGGTACTGCACACACAGACTAGTGGTGTCCCAGCTCAGAGAGGTACTGTTGGGTTTATCCAAACTCCTAGAGGTAGAGGACGTGGTACAATGACACCACAGGCAGATCGCCAATCGAATTATTTCGATCAGCGAAATGCACAATCTACGCAAGCAGGTAGATCTCCATAGTATCATGTTGAAGATTATTATGATCATAATGAGGAGATTCAGAGAAGCGAGCACTAGGACAGCCACAGGCAAAGAGAGGGAGTAGTATCAGTTCCAGTTGATCAGAGTGGACCTTATGTCGCAGTAGTTACCTCAGGCGTGGTCGAACCGTTTCTGTTGGATACTGGTGCGGCAAAAAGTTCAATTATGCATGCGAAACTCCCTGGCGCACCTTTGTCTGGCTTAACGAACACTTCAGTAGGTTTTTCAGGCGCCCCTGTTCACAATCCTGTTTCTAGTCCTTTGCCAATATCTGTTGGGCCATGCGAACTAGAAGCACCACTTATTCTAACAACCGGTTGTAATGAGAATCTGCTTGGTTTAGATCTGTTGAAACGCCTACATGCGACACTGTACTGTTCTCCTTCGGGAGTACAGCTCACATTAGGCAAAAGAGTCATCTCTCCAATGTATATGTCGATGGATAAGCTCCCACCGGAGCTGCGTTCTCTCCCTGATACTCTTTGGGCAACTGGTCCTGACGATGTAGGCCTCTTGGAAATTCCCCCTTATGTGGTAAGTCTGAAAGCGAATGTTAAATTCCCACGAATTCCACAGTGAACGTGCACTCTTACTGATTGTGAAAGACTTAATACAGAAAGATGTGATTGAGGAAACTAGGCGAAATGTCTGCAATAGTCCTGTTCTGCCGATTTTGAAACGTACTGACCCTTCCAAACCTCCGATCTACAGATTTGTGATTGACCTCAGAGAAGTAAACAAAATCGTGATTCCACAGTTTCCTGTGGTCCCAGATATCACTGCATTATTGACGTTGATTCCTGCCTCAGCCTCATGGTTTACAGTTATCGACTTGAAAAATGCCTTTTTCAGCATTCCCATAGCCGAGGAAAGTAGAGACATTTTTGGTTTCTCCTTAGGAGGTCGCAGTTTCAGATTCAAGCGCGCTCCACAAGGTTATTGTGAGAGCCCTTCAATTTACAGTCAAGCATTGAAGAGTCAATTAGATGCTCTTGTACTTCCTCCTGGTGTTGCTCTGATCCAATACGTAGACGATCTTTTACTGGCTGCTGATGACAAGGAAACTTGCAAAGCAGCTACAATTTCTCTATTACGTCATTTGTCAGACTTACATCACAAGGCGTCACCTTCTAAACTGCAATATTGTTGCCAAGAAGTGACCTACTTAGGTCATCTTTTGTCAAAGGAGGGAAGAAGGTTGACCCCAGAGAGAATCAAAGCAATCTCACAGATGACTGTACCAAGCACACAGAGAGAAGTGCGTGCGTTTTTGGGTATTACGTCATACTGCAGGCAATGGATCCCAAATTTTTCTCTCATGGCAAAACCACTGTTAGCCCTGACTGGAAAAGGTGTTCCGAGCCCTTTGCCATGGTCTGATGAATGTCAACAGAGCTTCTCTGACTTACGTGATGCGCTGTGTTCAGCTCCTGTGTTGGGTACTCCTGACTACAGCAAGCCGTTTACACTATATGTCCATGAAAGAGAAGGTTGTGCGTTGAGTGTATTAACGCAACAATTTGGTGACAAACAGCGGCCTGGTGCATATTTCTCATCCACATTAGACCCGGTAGCCAGAGCATTGCCAAGTTGTTTGAGAGCTACAGCAGCAGCTGCAGTGTCTATTCGACAGTCTGCTGGATTGGTCATGAACAACATGTTAGTAGTCATGGTTCCACATGCTGTGGATACACTCATGAATCGAACGAAAACTCAGCACCTCACCAGTGCTAGACTATCAGGCTACGAGCTGACGCTTTTGGCAAGTCACATTCAGATCAAGCGATGCAACATATTGAATCCAGCAACGCTGTTGCCGACTACTCAGGAGTCGAGTGATTCAGAGCCCCATGACTGTTGTTTCAGAACTGAGGAAGAGACAAAAGGTAGGATTGATTTGAAAGATACTCCGTTACTAGATCCAGACGGCACTTTATATGTCGATGGGTCGTGTTTTAAATTACAGAATGGTGATGTGACGGCCGCGTATGCAGTTACGACTTTGAGTACGATTGTTGAGACTGCAAGAGTAAGTCAGAATTCTGCCCAAGCTGCAGAATTAATTGCACTAACAAGAGCGTGTGTTTTAGCTGAGGGAAAGAGAGTGAATGTGTTTACTGATAGCCAAGACGCTTTCGGCGTATCACATAACTTTGGACGTCTCTGGAGAGAAAGAGGTTTTCTCACGTCCCATGGGACTAAGATCCAACATGGACAGTTAGTCAGTGATCTATTGGAATCCCTGACCCTACCGAATGAAGTTGCGATTGTGAAGTGCAGTGCACATCGGAAGATTACGGATGATGTTGGCCGTGGGAATGCGTTTGCTGATGAGGTCGCCAAAGAGACGGCCAAGAACATGACGAGCCGAATGTATGTTGCAACGTCTGCAAGATGGATTGCTGAATCAGGGATGTGTGAGAATACGATTGAAAGTGTGAAGGCAATCCAGAATGAAGCAACTGAAAATGAGAAGAATGAATGGAAGGAGATAACGGGTAAAATGGATTCAAGTGGATGTTGGGTTGATTTGTCTGAGCAGCAACGTTGGATGTTACCTGATGCGTATGTACTTGCGGTAGTCACGATGGCGCATGGAGCGGCGCACATCAGTTCGAAAGGGATCTGTAAAATGTTAGCTCCAGTATGGAAGAACGATGGAATCACTAAGTGTGCGGAAAGAGTGGTGAAAAATTGCATGATATGCCTGATGCATAATCCTGGCAAGGGAACCCCAACCCCAACTGGTCATTTTGCTCCCCCTTCTTGTCCCTTTGAAGTGATTCAGTTGGATTATATCCACATGGATAGGTGTAACAATCTTAAATACGTCCTAGTGGTAGTCTGTGCCTTTTCAAGATGGATTGAGGCATATCCGTTGAAGGATAACACTGCTATGTCCACTGCCAAAATCCTCCTCAAAGAATACTTCCCCAGGTATGGTATGCCACGGATTGTTTGGTCGGACAATGGAAGTGAGTTTGTAGGGAAAGTTATGAAGAGTGTGTGTGCGGGTCTGGGTATTACCCAGAAATTCCACAGTGCGAATCACCCACAGTCAGCGGGTTTGGTTGAAGGGTACAATGGCACCCTGAAGCTGAAACTTGCTAAAATTCAAGCTTCCACTGGTCTCTCTTGGCCAGACGCACTGCCTTTAGCTCTACTGTCCACCGAGCGACTGTACACTCTCGAGTAGGGCTTAGCCCATATGAGATTGTGTTCGGTCGTCCTGCTAATGTTTGGGGAGTCCCTAGGCCAAAGGAATTCAAACAGATTGAATACCCAATGTTGATTGATTATCTTTATGATCTGACTGCTAAATTAAGCCTTATTCATCAACAGGTATTCGAATCCTTGCCTAAACTGCCAGAGAGTCCAGGCCACACGTTGAAACCAGGTGACCAAGTTGTAGTTCGGAATTTCGAACGAACTCGGAACCTCCAGCCAAGATTCGTGGGTCCGTTCCAGGTACTCCTCACAACAAGAACTGCTGTACGCCTAGCTGGAAGGAAAAATTGGGTGCACGCTAGCCATACGAAGCGTGTCCCTCTCCCACTCCCCTATGACAATTGGGTTAGACAGGGATTTGGTGTATCCGAGACAGAACCTGTTCCTAGGCACATCCCTTTCAGTGATGCAGAGTATATAACGGACCACCCACGAACTGAAACACAGAGCTTTGACACCTCAGCAGGAACCGCTCCTTTGAATCCTGGACCGAGTATTGTACAAAGTGAACATTTGCCACCTGTGGAGTCGAACATTTCCGCACCTGTAGACCAGCTATTTCAAGATCAGACAAGACCCGGAAAGTACAGATATAATCTACGTTCTCATGTTATGAACTAATGACATGGCATAATTACCTTTCTGTTTGAAAACTGTTTTGATCTTACTGCATTCCATTCAGTCAGGAAGTTTGCTCAAAATTTTTATCTTTTTGTTTTTATTGTTTCTCTCACCTTGCCATCTGGGTTACTGTAGGGTCGTAACGTGTGCCTTGTTTTAATTTGCAGGGAATCAGACATAAGGTCGGTTTCTTCTGTCTATCTTGGGAACTCCCAGGGTAAACAGAGGCAAGTTTTTAACAGGTACAAACCATCTGTTGCGAACGGTTGTAGAAGATGGAGCTTCCTGAACTGCGACGGGTTAATGTCATAAATGTGCACAAGACAAAGCTATATGACATATTACATAGTAAATGTTTTCTAATGCAATGTACTCTGACACTTCTAATTGTTTTGATAACTTTGGTAGGCGGAATTATTTTTGGTATTCAGTTGATCTTTACACCTGTTACATCTACAGTATCTCCCCATGTTCCTGTTTCTCCGACTGTTGTTTCTCTCCATTCTTTCCATCCTTTTCCTGCCCACGAGCAAGCTCGACGCTCTGAGTTTATAAATAACACTTTCATTCAGCTCTTGCACCAACATCAACTAGTGGTTAACACAACAAACTGCTGGGTGTGTGGCTTGATACCACATACCATGGACAAGGGCATCCCTTATCTGGTCCTGCCCTTTAGTTATAATGGACCATTCAGGGCATTTCAGACCATGTTCGCTTATGCCCTAGAGACCTATCCTCCACGACCTCCGCGTTCCACTCGGTATAACTCTGCTAATAGAGCCTTGGTAAAAGGAATCACTGACATGGTTAGAGATGTCAATAACACTCCGTTCATTCCCAAGGATGAATTGCGAGTTTACATGGGTTGGAATATTACGGAATATGGCATTACTCTGGGTGAGAACAAACGTAAAAGCTCGACTCCGATCTGGGTCGTACCCCACCAAGGTCAGGTCTGTTTGCAAGGAAATGGGAGGAATCCGAAAGCTCGACTAGGGAAGAGTGACTGTATCGAAACATATGTTTTCCCGTCACAGTCTTCCCCTGCATTCTTAGCTGCTAAGGGTACCTATTTTGTTTGCCAAGACAGAGCATACACATGGTTGCCTGCTGACTTCTCAGGCTCATGTTATATCGCTCAACTGCTACCTCCGACATACACTGCTGCACCGGACTATCACAAAACTAGAGTTGTGAGAGGTGTTTTCAGTAAGGAAGATACTGCTGGCCAAGAAGCAGGAGACTTCTTCAAAGGTTTCCTTCCGTTCTGAGGGCCTATGGCCAACAGTAGAAACTTACGTCAACCAACACGGGTAGTTGAATCCACCATCACCGAAACTGCGGGTGCCCTTAGTAACCTGACAGCTGAGCTTCAAGCGGATCGCCTCATGACGTTACAGAACCGTATGGTTCTTGATGTGTTACTTGCAGATCGAGGTGGAGTGTGTAAGATGATCCAATCGAGTTGCTGTGTTTTTATCCCAGATAATGCGCCAACGGTGTACAAGGCCATCTCTAAGTTACATAAGATCTCTGACTCTATACATGTAGAGGAAGGTGACTGGTCATTAATGGGATGGTTCTGGAGCCTGTTGTCTGCGTGGGGATGGAAGGTTCTGATAGTCACTGGTGTTGCGTTGGTATTTTTATTTTCGTGCTGTCTCATTGTTCAATGTGGTCCTGCCTTATGTAACCTCTGCATTTCAACATGCGTAAGAAGACCACCTGTTTTTAGAGATACGCCACGGGATAGAGTAATGCTCCAACAACATATCAGTGACCTGATGAACATAGAAATGGATTCTGACATAGAGTGAGTTATTGCCTATGTAAGGGCAAAAGGACGGTCTGAGGTTCTGTAGCGATCCGAACCCGTGAATTCGGTATCGTAGTACTGACACGATTTTGGTACCAATGAACCGCAAATGATCCATTACATACATGACAGTGTTTTCGCTACGCAACTAGCATGAATTCACTGAGAAATAGGGCATTCTGTTGTAAAGTCATGGCATCCATTTTAGTTACGGCATCCATTTTGTTTCTTGCCCTCACATAGTCAATGAACGGACGATTACCCCGGCAGAGTCTTCTTGTTAAGGACACGTAAGCTCAAGCCCCGAGAAAGGCTGACGCTGCATGACTAGGCAGAATCAAGCTGCCTCCCTTGCCTGAGGCCAGTCCTGCTATACTGGTTCTCGTGTCCGTTGTTCTGACTGAAAGGCCGAAGACGGTAGCCATGCCCGTTTATGATCCATAAACCTCTTATCCTACTTTTCAATCCTTCGCACCTGGCTCTGCTCCTCTCCTTCTGGGCTTTTACAATGGGGAGGTTACGATTTTTATGATGGGGAGGATCGGGCAAAGAATGGAAGACTGTCAAGGGAATCTGATCAAATACCGAAATCCTACGACTAATTATCATTTGATGTCTATTTACTGTTTGTTTGGGATACCGGGTTGGGCATGAGAAATATTCGTGTAATGTTGCCTAAAGACATTTTGCGTGTATTTAAAGAACAACCCACTTAATGCAATTTGAACAGTCTCGTAGATTCTGCCTCTGTGTGGTTCCTATGACTTCTGTGTCCCTGCAGTAAATAAACCTTGGTCTTTGATGCCACCATCGAGAAGCCCGTGTCTCTGTTTATTTGTGCACCGAGACAGGAGGAACTCAGGGGTCTTTGGGTGTTGTTTCCCTGACACCTCTGGACTCTTAAAAGTCCAGAACCTCATCCCACCAACACCCTCCTCTTCTTCCTACCACAATAAGACAAACACACAATGTTTACACTCCACTGGACCACAAATAATACCTCTTTCAGCAATCAAATCTAACACAAACACTCTTAACTATAGTTTATATTCTCTTACATACAGCATGCACTCCAATCACAAACACATCACCACCCCATTTACCTTAAAACTTCCACTCACCAACAATACTTTACATACAAATCATTCTCAGGAAACAAATGCTTCAGCACCTCCTTTCACTACTCCTCAAAAGCAAAACTTAACACACACACCAGCACAACAACATTTCTCACGTGCAACACCTCATAATACTTTCCGTCACAAACTACAAACATAAACCCACCTTCCAGACTACAAATATGATACACACCATGTACAAATATCAATGTCAAGCTTTCTCTCTTCCTCTAAACCTAACACATATAGAGCAACACAACAACTATCTTATAACTGTCTCTAGTCTGCTCGAAAATGTCAAAACTTACTATATGACCCAAACGCTTCACCTAACTCATACAACTTCCACCCTAAACAGACACAAACCAAATATGCAACATGCCACTCCTACCAACTTCACTTCTCCACGTCTACTGCACACCAAGGTTACACTATAAAAACAACACAGCTCACCAACTCACTCTCAAACACTGTCTCCACTACCTACACACGCAGCCCCATCAAAATGCCTAATTAGCCTGCTGGATAAAGAACACAATACAGAACAGCTGCATGATTGATATCCTAATACAGGTAATACCAACACTAAGGACATGACTGCTACAAGCCCACAAAATACTGCTTGCTGTTCTACAAAACAAAGTCACACTATTGCCAAAGCACATTCTCTAAACTGTCTACTAATAAATGCCCAATCGCTCACTACAACCAATCATCACATCTAGAACCTTCTCACTGTCGCAAAACCTGACATGCCCTTCATAACTGAATCATGATTCGGAGATGATATGGCTCCAGTCTTGCATGAAGCTGTTCCTCTAGGCCATAAAACTATCACGCAAAATTGTATAGGCAAATAGGAGGTGGCCTAGCTGTTGTGTTCAGGCAAACAATACATATCGCTAAAGCTGACAACATCTCAATACAAGGTTGTGAGGCCCTTTTCACCAGATGCAATCCTACACCACCCTCCTCCTGTAAATTCCTCCTTCTTTACAGACCTCCATCTACCAATGCAACATTTGCAGACACACTCCTAGACATGGTTTCAAATCTGATAACACTACACTCAATCATCACTTGGCTAGATGCACTGAACCTACATAAGATCGACCACAAAGCCTCACCAAGCGCTAGACACATCCTACATGTCATTTTTGCAAATACAGAACTAGTTACTTCAGTCACATGGTCAAATCACCATTTGTTTGCTTTCCAACATAAAACAACACAAAGGGACGCACCTAAAACCACCTTATGTTAATCCACCTCCCAGCCGTGAAACAATGTCAATTTGCAATACTTAGAAACACAACTAACTTCCTGTACAGATCTAGAAACAATGCGTTCTGTAAAAAAACATATGAGTGGCTACAGGAAGCTTTTGATATCCTGATACCACTAAAAACAAAACAACAGAACAAAAGAAAACAGGCACCTTGGAGAAATACAGATATAAAAGAGATAAAATAACAAGTTAGAAAGCCGCAATGTGCCTGCTCCAAAACAAAGACCAATCAAAACAAACTTTGCCTACAGAAACTTAGCAGATTACACAAGTCGGTATCAAAAAAGCTAAGAAAAGTTACTGTTCAGATAGAATTCAAAATGCTAAATGTGCAAATAAAGAATTCAATCAAATCGTTACTGAAGTTCGTAAACCAAATTGCCTTGAAGGAGCTCATCCTATTACTCAATATTTCACAGACAAACTGACAAATCATTACACGGCCAAAGCAGACATGTTGGGCTCACATTTAAAACAAAGACAAAGCACCAGCACCGACCCTTTTCCAAAACAAGAATCCAGGAATACTCTAACCCAGACTCTCTATTCCTTCTAACAAATTTCATATAATGACATTTTTTGACCTGATCAAAGCAAGCAGGGGTGCCAGCGGCCCTTCTGACCCATGTCCACCACAAACTTTCAAGACATATCTTCTAACAACCTCTGCTGCTTAACCAGTAAGATGATTCATCAACAATTCCTTAACTACAGGAATATTTAGAGAAGACCCGATAAAGTCATACATATGCCCATTACTGAAGAAAACAAACCTGGACCCGCTGATCCCCAACAACAACAGACGGATAACAAATGGACCTTTTCCTGGACAAACTGTTAGAAACAGCAGCAACATTCACCCAGATGTCACAATTCATTGAAGATAATGCCATACTTTCAGACTTACAAACATGATTCCATCTAGGAAGAGGCACAGAATCTGCCCTCATTGCCATCTGGGATGACCTTAAGGACACAGTTGATGGGAAGGGGTTGCTGCGTTACATCTCTCGGACCTCTTATACAGAGACTCTAAGAAGCCGTCATAGATGGAACTGCTCTAGACTGGATCGTATCCTACCTGCACGACAGAACTAATGTCATCAGTACTCCCCCTTGCTCATACAAACCATACCTCAAAAAAGCAGGAGTCCCTCAAGACTCTATCCTCTCACCCATGCTTTTCAACATCTACATGGAGTCATTACCTGGGACTGATCAATCAATTTCACCTCACGTGCCATAACTATGAAGATAACTCACCAATTTTCAGTTGTCTCAGAGCCGTGGATCAATAGATGATGTGGAGCCATCTTAAATTGAATGCTTCCCAAATGTAAATACTCATGTGTGGCAATTGGAAAAATTATGACCCACTCATCGCCTGGCATGATGATCCAGGAACACCACCTAAAGTATCAACGAAAGTAAGAAACCTCAGATTGACCCTGAACTCCAAGCTATGAATGAATACCCAAGTGGAGAAACTTGCAGGATCACGCTTTGTCACTATAAAAAACTCTGCAGCAAATCTTCCTGAATCTGGGATTTCCACACAAGGTCCAGGCTACCATCTCCTTTTTCTTTTGTCCAAACTCTATTACACCAATAGCCCCTATCACGGATCACTTTTAACAATTATGAAAATGCTTAAAGGGATTCAGAACTCAGCTGCCAGACTATTCTAACATATAAAGCCACAAGCCCACATCTCGCCTTCCTTAAAAGCCCTGCATGTGTTACTAGTTGTCAGAAGATCCACATTCAAGCCGCCATTAATACATGGAACGGGACTGCTGTTCATCAGGAATAAAATCACAAAATGCATTCAACAAAGGAAACTACGTTCTAGAGTGGCACCTCAAAACCCAACAGACAAGAAAAAAAACATGGGTGGCACATCCTTCTTTGTTCAAGCAGCCAAACTATGGAACTCCTTACCCCCAATGTAGGGTCCACGGATAACCACCATATGCAAACATAAATAAAGAGCGTATCCCCTTGCATATAAGCATTTATTTGAACTATAGATATGCACCTACATATATGTATTGCTTTTTATAAACGTGTATAATAATTACGTTTTACAAATACAGATATTCGTTAGTTCTGGTAAACAAATGTACATATTACTTATAGGCACATTATTTTATGTTTTTAAGTAAATAAATGACTGCATAAATAAGTAAATCTTTTGCCATAACTATTTAGCTTCACTATTGAATTACAAAAAAGTACAACAACAGTTGAAAGCTGGAGTTTATTAAATGCATCTTTAACCTACATATAGCACCTTCCTTATGCATATATATACCTTCCATGTACTTATGTATATGTATATTATTACTTTCTTCTAATTCAGCATATCAAATGCACTACCCTAATTCTCAGCCGTTCTCAATATATCCTCTACCTCAACTCTCTGACTCATCTCAAACCTCATTCTTCTACTCTTTCCAATGCACTACCCTATTTCTCACCCGATACCTCAATCAATATATAATCTACCTCCACTCTATTCATCCCGAAACCCCATGCCACAATGATCCCCAAAATAACCCTTTCTAGACTCTTCCCTCCTCTACCCCTCCTTGCATCATCTCATAAATCTTTAACTATTCAGATATCTCAAACAAGCCTTTCTAAACACTTCCCTCTGACTCTTCTCCTCCACATCCCCTTTACTCATCCCTATATGCATCCCAAACCCCGTCCTACTGCTATGAACCCTAAAAGAAATGTTAAGCCCTTCCCTCTTTTATCCCTCCTTCTGTCTTCTATCTCACTGCTATTCTTTTTCAATACAAATAGCAGTTTAATATGTCCATCGCCCACTATATTTTCATATTTCCCAACACTAGCTCCCCTTCACCTCCCCTTTACTCACCCCAAACCTCCCCCTATAGCTATAAACTCCCAAATTAAAAAAAGGTTCTAGACCCCTCCCTCTTTTATCCCTCCACAATTCATTTTCAATCGAAATAACACACTAACATATCCACCACTCAAATTAATTGCATGTTTCCCTATACTAATTCCCAATAATCCTGTTTGGGTTCTGGAGTAGCGTGCTGCTACATCTCATATGGAGTAGTAAGAGCTATCTAAATGCAAACATTTTTCCCTCTTCTATCCCTCTATTACCCTTCTCAATCCAGATAACAAACTAACATATCCACCGCTCAAATTACTTTCATATTTCGCTATACTAATTCACCACTAATTTTTCATGGGTTCCGGAATAGCGTGCTGCTCACCAAAATAACACTTCAACACCTCATCAGGGTTAGCAAGCACTTTATAAATGCAAACGATTTTCCCTCTTCTATCCTCCCACTATCCTTCCCAATCCACATAACTGACTAAGATATCCACCACTCAAATTACTTTCATATTTCACTATATCAATTTACCACTAATACTTTATGAGTTCTGAAGTAATGTGCTACTCACCGGAAAAGTGTTTTGACGCCTCGTCAGCCATAGTAAGCTCTATATAAATGCAATTACAATACAATACAATATAAATCCAGACATTTATTTTAGATCCCATGGCTAAATTAAGTGGAGTCCTCCTAACCCTTAACAATCAGCTCAGGCATTTTCACTTTCAGGTTTATTTTGGATAATCATCTCAGTGCAAGAGGGCCGTTGTTGGAAACAATATTATTTGTTTACACTTTTAATGTAGGAGTAACATATGTTCCAGCTGTTACAGCAACCCTTCAAGAACTATAATCATAAAGAGATAGGACAAAGATAATAAGGGAATTTCAAAAGAGAGTGGCAGAACGTAGTGCTCTGTCCACACTTCAATTCAATTCAAAGAGACTTTATACGATTGCTGTTTGAGACAATCAAAGTACATATAGACAATTCATTCGTTAAAACTATAAAATATTATAAACTATGCATAATTACGTTAAAATTTCGACATACAAAACAATCATAATAGTCTCCATGATTACAAAATGATAGTTTTCCTCTGGCTTAATACTTTTTTTAAAAACATGCCTATCCTCAAGGCTCTGTGTACATCGTCCAGGAGCTGCAGCACAAGCAATGCAGGACGGCATTGTCTCAGGCTCTGCTCTTTTAAAATCGGGGCAATCCAGACTATCCTCAGGTTACAGCAAACCTACAGAATAACAAGACATGTGTTGTCGATTGATCTGAACAGTTGTCAATCGGACACAGTCCTAATGTTTGCGACCAATCATCCATACCTGGGAAGTTCACTAGCCTGTGGAAAATATTACATCTAAAACTGCTTGGTAAGAACCTGTCATGGCCACCAGGTACAAACAGTTAGTAAGACTGCATATTAAAAGAGGATAAAATCAATTGATTATACTGGACAGTTGGCTTTGAACTCTCCGTTGCCAGTCTAATTGAGTCAATATGAGAAGTCCCTGTTTTTTTAGTTCCTTTCTACTGATCGACTGCATGGAGTTTGGGTTATTGTAATATTCCAAGTGGCCGAGATCAGACATACCATTTCTAATAAACCTTGGCCATGGTATCAGTAGCACTCCTTCAAGTTTTTAACTATCTGCTAAAACATCCTGATTTAGCTTGGTTTCAGGTTTAGACCATATTCTGTGCCATAGGAGGATAGGCTCCATTTTTATCAGGTCTGAGATAAATGGCAAACCTAGCAATGAGTGACAGCCATATGCAGGCGTGCTACTAGGGACAGCTAAGATGTATCTCAAAAAGATGTTCTCAACCGCTTGGAGCGACTGAGTCTCAGCAAAGCCCCAAACTGCCGCTCCATACGTGGCCGCAGAGATGCATTTCGCTTTGTAAATCTGTATAGGTTCCCGCGGTGGTCTTCTCCCTAGTTTCCTTGCAAAGTTTGCAATTATAAGGTTTTTTTTCATGATGGCTCATGTCCAGGAATCATTACGATCAAACAATATTCCTAGGAATGCAAAGCTTGTAGTATGCTCTATTTTCTGGCCATCCAGGAATATGTCCCTACATATGTGACTCCCAGGCCCACATCTCATAATTTAAGTCTTAGAGATATTCACCTTAGGATCCAGTTGACCCATAAACTTAGTAAAGCTATTTAAAACCCGTTGTAGACCTAATTGCGTGCAGGACATTAAAACTGCATCATCTGCATAAAGAAGTTCAGAAATGGGGCATGCAGCTATTTGTAGGAAGTCGTGATTGTCCTTAATTAATGCTTTACATAAACCATTAATAGAAAGATTAAAAAGGAAGGGGGCCAGGACACAACCCCTTGCCTGACCCCCTTCCTAATGGGAAATGGTGCAGTCCGTTCTCCACCTGTGCCAAAACATACTCGCGCCTTGGCATCACAGTATAGGCGTCTGAGGAAGAGGATTATTTGTGCATGTATCCCTAGCTGTTCTAGGATAGCCCACAAGTCCTCATGTCTCACAGAATCAAAGGCAGCGGTAAGATTGACAAATGCCAAGAACAATCTACCTTTTTTCACTCTTGTGTACTTTCCCACTGAAATAGATAAATTAAGACTCTGCTCCACTGTCCCCAGTCCAGCCCGAAAACCATATCGTATATCGGCCAGGATATTATTTTCCTCAGCCCGTTAACTTAGATGTTCCAGTATTATGTGTCCAGCTACTTTAGTCAGAGCATCCAATAAAGAAATAGGTCTCTAACACTTCGAATCCTGATGGTCCCCCTTTTTAAAAATTGGAACAATGGTAGATTCCATCCAAGTCGTAGGAGAGGGGGCGAGGCAGCTAGCATTTAAAACCTGGGTGATAATTGGTCCCCCATCTGGGCCCGGGGCCTTCCCCCCTGAGCTCGTATCAAGGGCACGGGTTACCTCCACCAGTGTGAACCTGCGCTCAGAATACATGGTTTCAGGAATAATTACAATTTGCCTATGAATACTCTTGGAGGTGGTAACAATATTTCCATCAATATTGTACACCCTCGAGAAGAAGTCAATCCACTGGTTCTCGACTATAGCGACCTCTACAGGCGGCCCCTCACTAGAGTTCAAAAAGGGTGTTTTTATTACCCTCCAAAAAGCCGCACTATCATCCCTTAAGGATGCTTCGCGGAGGGATTCCCAGGCCTCATTTCTCACTGAAACTTTTCGTTCTCTGAGGGCCACTCTATATTCCCCTCTTACCCTCATATTTTCGACATTTTTGGGTACCTTGTGTAGTTCCAGTTTCAGGTTGGAGTAGGCCCGAGAACACTTTGAATCAAACCAATCATCAGGGTCATTTTTGTTTTTCATTGAGACAAATAGTGAATCCCTTACTGCCTCAGATATTAACTTAAAGGACGTAAGAATGCCAGCTGGAGTTACTGTCTCATCCAAACACGTGTCTAAGGCTGAGCTACACTTGCCTATCACTTTTCTAGTGATAGCAACAGGGTTCACTTTCGACCAACGCAGGTTATAGCCATTTATCTTGTTAATAGTGATGTCTGACAAAATCTGGACTGTTACATCTTGCCTGTGCACTTTATTAGATGGTGTTAAAACTGAGAGACACAATGGGTAATTGCCGCTCAGAGAATTATCATCCACATGTAATGAATTCAGTCTATGAGCATGCCTATTCAATATAAGAATGTAATCTATGGTAGTAAGACAACCCCTACCATTAAAAGTATGGGGCAAAGGTGCAGGTGTGTTGATTAATTCATTAGCAAAGCCCAGCTACATGCTAAAAATCAAATTATTATACAAATCCCCCAATGGGGATGACGAAAATGGGAATTGCCAATACAAATCCTCTGGCACAACGCCACAAGTTTTCCCTCCTTCGCTTGGGCAAAGTGCACAGTTAAAGTCACCTACCATGACCAACATCATGTCTCTATAATTTTTCCTATATACAGACTGCATATTGTTATGTAGTTGCATTAAGACATCTCTCACTAAGGTCAGAGGTATGTTTTTGTAATAATTTATCAATAGTATGCAATAGTTACCGTCAACATGGATTAGCATTATTTGATAATGAGGTTCTCTGGTAAGAAGTTCTACCTTTTTCATTTCCAGCCTACTTGATATGTACATACCAAGGCCCCTTTTTGCTCTACCCCTAAGCCCTTAGATAGCTGGAGTATTAAAACCATTAATATGAACGGCTCCTTAGCCCACGTTTCTTGCAAGCATAGAATATTAAATGTCGTTATGAATTCTACGAAAAGGGGATTCAACGGTTTAGAAAACAGACCAGCAATATTCTAGGATACTATTTCACAACATACTTTCTCTAAAATAATATGTTGGGATGGTGTATCTAATGGTGTATCTAATAACACTAATCCACAATCTCTACTGATTGAAAGCTGTTCTGTCATGGCAGTACTTCTAGGTCCATAAGTAGCCTTAGTACTGGAGTACATAGGGGCCATGTCCCAAGCATCCATAGTATAAAGGGTTTGTTCGACTTGAGCTGCAAAAATTGTTGTCTTTGTAAATCTCGTTACTACAAAAGTCCACACTCAAAGTCTATTGGTATTTTACTTTTCTGTTATAACAATATTTACTGTTTAGTGGTTAGTAATGTGGTGTTATGCATTTGTCATTTTTGTAGTGCACAGTCTGCCATTAGAATGGCCTCATACATGACACTCACCTAATTTTCTACGCCAGGATCTCTCATGTAATATTCCAACAAGAGAACTGTATTCCACAAACCTCAGCCCCATTTGACCCCAAGACAAAAGATGCCCCTTCTGTGTTTAGGTCCTTGACACTGCTCAGCTGAAGCTCTTACCGGTGCCCTTCTTCAACCAATAATAACCACCTTTGAGCTCCTTGACCTGTACACTATAGAAATCTCACAAGAAAACACATTTTGCCATCCTCCAGGGCATCTTATCCCGAAACATACTCTTCAAGTGAACTAGGTCTGTACATGATAATTCATATGAACACTTAAATATAAGGAAAATTTGAATAGATCTGAAATACAAATAAAAAGTGAAATGCTGTTAAATTTAAAAAAAAAAAGGCAGCAAGAGTCTATCTGGCCTTCTCTGGGAATAGTAGAGGTCAAGAGAGTGGCATGAAATGACTATCCAACGTTTGCCATTTCATCTTCCAAAATGTTAAGTCATCTATAAAGGTGCAGGCAAGCTCTTACTGCCACTGCCTGTACAACACCTTTTCTTTGTGTAAGGGGAGGCTGAGCTATCATTTGGAGACGCAGAGAGCTGACATGGCACCTTCATGCAACAATTATGCAGAACACCTGTGCGTCTTTCTGTGAGCTTTTCTTCTGGCAGGTTGTGAAGGTAATGTTGGATTCTGTCTTCTTTCTGTTCAAAAATGAAAAAAAAAACAGATTCAAGAATTATATGCGAGCATTAGTACTTTAGCGGGCTCCACTTTCAGTGATATTGTTGTCTACTCGAATGACAGCTCCATAAAGAGATTTTCAAATAAAACATTGTGCATCTCATTGAACCAATATATAATTCAAGTGCAATGACCTGGGGGACTTCAGATCTCCAAGGAACATCAAAATTGAACTACGAAGAATGTGGTACCACACATGCCAGATGTCCAGACAAGCTCCAGGGACAAGTACATGTTTTATCCCCCATAGGGAGACTCTGAACGAAATGAACTCTGTTGTATTTGACAGTGCTGAAATCAAAATTCCACCTCTTTATAATTTTTTTCAATGTTTTTCAATCCAGAAGATGAGATGAAGGTTGTATTTGGTAGCTGCTATTTACTTGGCAGCTATTTCCACGCTCACTGGCTAAACAGTAGAAAATATTTACTATTAGTGTGGTGGCATTGAAACTAGTAGAGAACCTTCACTATTTACCTAGTTACTGGCTAAAAAAAAATAGATTCTGTGCTGTTTGGCCAACATCTGTGCAAATAGTAGAAAATCATCACTATTTTACCCGACAGCTGTCTAAGATTTTTAGAGATTCTACACCTTTTGGCCGGTGTCAATAGCAGAAAATCTATCTAAACAGTAGAGACTCTGAACTGTTCGGCTGTTGGTCGTGCAAATAGCAGAAAAAAAAACTTCTATTTACTCAGCATACTGGTTAAATAGTAGAAAATATATGCAGGAGGGGATGGTGGAGTTCCCACTGAAGGGCTTATCAAGTGCAATAAATTCAGTAACTCTTATTGCTCATCCTCTAAACAGAAAGCAGAACAGAAGCAGAAGTCGGTGAGGTTGGTTGCCATTGTGACTAAGGGACTTTGTCACAAATGACTTTAAGCAAGGAGCCCAACAACCGAGATGACCGAGGAGTTGGATAGTGATAATGACAGTGCAGTAATGATGCAGATGGATAACAGAGAATGGGTCCAAACAGAAGAACAAGAAGAAACTACAATGGAGATTACCCTTCCTGCTTGGTCATTGGTAACTCAGCTCCCAAATGCAAACTGTCCTATTGGTGAGGGTGAGATGGGAAGGCAACATCTTGTAGAGGCTCTGAAGAACTGGGATGAGGTACCTCAGAGTGGTTCCCAGAGTGGGGGTGGGACTCCTATTGTGGATAGGTATGCAAAGCTTATTAATCACTCAATCTGCAATTTATCTGAGGTTATCCAAAATAATGTTCCTACAAGAAGGGCAAACCTTGCTGGGACTGTCCTTCCTGCTACTGGCAGTGCACTAATGGGGCCAGGAGAGTTGGAGCTACCAAGCTTATTTAGTTTGTTGGAGGGATATCAAATGTGGCAGGGAGGTTCCATGGGGACTCCCAAGACAATCATCATCAGCAATATCTGTGAGGGAAGGTATGGTTTATTTTGTTTGAATAAACCATCTTGTAACACTCAAGACGAGGGGATACCCACCACTGAACCTGAGGAGTCAGGTGTTGGATTGAGAAGGGAAGACCTAGGATATAATTATGAATTTATTGATGAGACCAGCTCTCAGGGAAACACGTCTGAGTTTGCCCAAGGCCTGTCATTACAAACTTTTCCATCTCTTATGCAAATAACGTTCATGCGGATGCTAAACACCTTAGTATTGAATAACGCCAATTCAGTTCCTTGAAAACATAAGCAGAACTCTGAAGAATGGGATTAAGGAGCCTACAATGGGAGTGGTTTCAAAGTGGTGTACCCCAGAGACAGGAGAATTATTTAAGCCCGAGAGGTTATGCTATTTACCCCTCTTGTTGTTAGTAGGTCCTTCATCTCAGAGTACCCCTATCAATTTCTGAAAAGAGCAAGTATCTTTGGGAAGAGGACAGTCCTGTCAACGTTTTGTATCAACTTGTCATTTAGACTGGGGGTGAAAGTAGGGAGTGTTAAACATGGTAGTAAGCCTTTTAGGAAACATCTTCAGCTAACTTCCAAAACAGCGCATTCTGTAAGGTAAGGTTAAACAGCTAGCTCCCTTGGAGAGACCTTCTGAGACAGGAGCAAGAAGGCTGAGTAAGCCTCTAAAGGGAAGGATAAAAGCAAGAGGAGAAGAAAAAAATTAAATGGGGGGAAAAGTAGTACAGAGAGACCCCCCTTAAATCTATGTCTTGCAATAATGAATCTGATAAGAGAGAAGCCAGGGATGTTTTAAAGTGGGCCCAATCAGTTTAGGTAAGGGATGATTCCAGATTTACGACTCAGCTGCAGTTATTCTTTACACCCCAATCCAAAAGAAAGTTGCAGCTTTATAATAGCCATCCTCCAAACCAAACTTGGCGTTTAATTATATTATTGGAAATATAAAAGGATTAAATAACATTTGATCAAAAGACTTATTAGTGGTGGGCTTTAAGTCTGTAGCAGGTGTGAAGCTAATGTGTGCACTGTTTGTGAAGGCCTTAGTTGAAGTCTCAGCACCTGCTTTGATAGCCAATGGCATCTACGTACATGATGGTGCTGGGATAGAGTGGGAGAGTGCCAACCAGCAGCAGGGGGTAGGTGATTGCCCCCAGAAGGCTCAATTTTTAGTTGAACCGAATTGGTTAAAGTACAATCAAGTAATTTCAACTATGTCCTTGGGTATAGGACAGAGAGAACGTGCTGGTAGGAGTTGGTGGGAATGGAATGGGTTACAAGAAAGAATAGTGACCACTACATTTCAAAAGGACAAAGCCCCAACTAAGGGGAATCAAGACTTGTCCCACCATCTTGATGTTACTAGACAGCACCACAATTTTTGGAGGGATGTGGCCCCAGCTCTGAGTGATATAGTTCTCGAAGAGCAGCGAACCCCTTTCCCAAAACTCACGCAGAGTCATCATACTTCTTCTTGGAGTGATAGAGGATCTTATGAGATCAGCTGGTAGGAGGCAGGGCATCTACTACCAGCACATGTCTTGGCATAGAACATTCATGAGTTTAAATCTTTCATCTAAGTGGGAAATTAAAGTAAAATGCTGAGTAATCGCCCTGTATTGTTCCTTCACGACACCTGGTTGATAGAGTGCACAGTAGTTGAGGGTTTTGTTCCTATAGCTTGAAAAACCAAGGCTTCGACCAGAGGAAGAGCTGCAAGTGGACTGTTAATCATGGTATCAGTTTGCTGTTGGTGAAAAATAACAGTTGCAAACCACTTGTGCATGGGTATTTGCATGCTAAATTGACTTGTTTGACAATGTTGCAGAGTTTAAACAAATGGCCTCATTAAACTCATATGTTCCGCCAGCTTGCTCTGTACATAGAAGTGAACTGTTGAATTTGGTCACTGAGGTATTAAAATTGTTATTGTTATTGGATTATCCTGATGCTCTCTTTATTGTAAGGGAGGATTTAATGAAGAATCACTGTTTAAAATGATTAACGTTTCCTTAAAGGATCAGCTGGCAGCACCAAATATCACTGACTACATCGAAGTGGAAGCAAAGATTCTGTCCTGCTTAGGCCAGCAGAACTTAATCAATGATTACTGGACGATGCAATGATGATATACCTGCACCCAGATCCTTTAAATATGGTAACAGTTGTATGTTTATTGACTATGTGTTTGTGCCAATACACCAGTTTTACAGGGTTAAAGCTTTTAGAGTTCTTGAAGTAGGGCCTAGTGATCACAATGTAGTTAGTCTGGAGCTGAAAGTTCCCTTTCTGTCTTGACTCCTGCGGTAGATTACCACCGGAGAGTTTGGGGCTTGATCACAAAAGACTCACTTCAGGCTTTCTATTTAATTGAACTTGGGCTTCTAGATGTGGAAGATTATGGTATTAATTGATAAGGCAGATTGATGAAGCAACTATTAGCCCATTTTAAATCGGTAAAGATTGGACCAAAGTCAGTTTGAGGCTGTAGATAAAAGGGAAATGGATGGTTTGACAACAATTGTATGGAAAGAAGAAGAACCTTGAACACGTCAAGTGTTGTTGATGCTTTTATACAAATAAAAATATTTCAAGTTTAAGAGAAGCGATGTAGACTTCGAAAATAGAATATTTCGTAACTTATGTCCCTCCAAAAAAAGGGCATTTTATTAATCGATTTGGGAACTAATGCTAGCAACTATTGTAGGGAAGAATAGTAAACATTTTTGTAGGCTGGTAAATTTGGCTACTTTTATTTCAGCATCCACGTTGAGGCACAGATAACTGAGGATGATTGGTACAATTTTATCTATTCCCTCTATAGTGGTGGAAACTCTAAAATGTTTTGGTGACCCAAGTTACATCCCTAGCTGATATAGAGGTTATCGCATACTCCCATTCAGCAGTAGTGCTACCTGAAGTCATCTGTAATAAGTAATCCTCCAGGACTGGTAGCCAAAATGGTCTTCTGTGTGCTATTTTTAAGAAGGATCCCAGTAATTGGGGCCTAACCCTTAATGGGTTTTTCAAGTGGGTAACATCTAAGTGAATCCATCAGATTCATGGAATAAAGCCATAGTTGGTGAAGCCTTTTCATAAAAAAGGCAAAACTGATCAACCAGCTAACTATTGTTTGATTTCTTTGTTGGGTATGGCTCCTAAGATAATTGTACCGATCGTATTAAGGCACCTAGCTGCCTGGCCTTTGACACCAGATGGATCCCCGTAGATCAGGGAGGATTTAGGCCAAAATACTCAACAACTGATCACTGTTTCACTCGGTGGGGGACCGCAAGGATGTCAATTGAGTTGGTAGTTGGCGATGTTTCACAGGGTGGACAGAGGCATGCTATGGCATAAGCTCTGACAGTGAAATGTATCTGTGACCCCGTTGGGACTCTTATAAAACTACACAGTAATAACTGGGTACAGGTTGGTATCGACGTGGCAGCTAGCCTCTGAAGAACAGTTCCAGTAAAAAATGGGCTACGCCAGCGATACGTCTTAACATGCCTGCTGTTCAGTTTATTCATTGTGGACCTCCCTCAGGTACGAAGTGCTACACATACTTTTTCACCGAAGATTGGGGGCAGACATAAGAGTTGTCATATGTGTGGGGATGATCTGGGGGTGTTGGATCTTATGCCCATTGGACTTCAATGCAAATTAAATGCATTAAGCTCTTTTTGTCTAGTCAACAAATTGATGATCAATATTGAGAAGACAAAAACTTCTCAGAAAAGGAAAAGGAAATTTCCTTGATTCGTAGGCAATATGCTGCTGCAGCAGATCCGGGATTGTATATACATGGGGATGATCTTTTCAGATGATCCAAGATGGTATAAACATCTGGCCACTCGGAGGTTTACATTGATGACTGAAGTAAGGGCTTTGAAGTGGTATGACTTCAAATATGGTTGTTGTACCTTTGAGTTACTAAGTAAAGTCATACTGGATAACATAAGTGCTCAGGCTTTGTATGGATCGGAGGTGCTGGCAATGGATAGACAGGTTGCATGGGAGTTGTTAGAGGTAATATATTGAAATCTGTGCTTGACCTACCAAAAAATGCAATGATTCGAGCCATAAGACAGGAGTTCAAATCTGTGGCCTAGAGTGCTCTGGCAGACGCAAGGGCCCTGCAATACTATTTTTGAATTGACAATAGATCGCCCTATGATACATTTTCTCTGCAACTCCTTCCTGAGGTAATGGCAACCTTCTCTGGTAAGAGGAACCTGGTGAAAATCATTATATATTGCTTAGGTGCCCCACATATGCACCTTGAAGGGGGTAAAATAAAACAAATTAGTCAAATACACAGCACCGTCTAGCTTGTGTCTTTTTTACTCTGAGGCTCTGACCTCTTCATGTATTTATATAGAATACCAGACAGGACTTGGCAAAAAGAATTTTTGCACCTGAGAGTGGAAATTGATCCAGGATGGTGGATGTTAGGTTTGAAAGTGCAGATAGTTGAGAACCAAGGTCAGTGTCCATGCAAGTGGGGCAAAACGTATTCAGTGAGCCACCTATTGGTCAATTGTGTAATTTTTCTAGTGGAAAGGAGGAAGATCCTGCAACTCATATTAAAAGAAATATGGGATATGGTTGAGAAAAATCGTTTAAACTTGGTTTGTGGGCCAATTGTTCTTACCTGAATACAATATATATCCTTATGAAGGTGAATTGCTGTATATTTGTCTAAGATATCCTTTGTAAAAGGTATTTTAAATATGTATTGTTCCCTTGCCTTTTTATGCCATGTTGGTCTTGCACAAAGCACTTTGGTATTTACCTATGCAATTGCAACATTTTTTATATTACAGAAGGCTCAAAATGATGCACCTATTACATTTGATATGTATGGTATAAATGGATTATTGCAGCCCCCCCACAAGATGCACTTTTTTTAGAAGGTATTTTATACACTGACTTATATATTTATTTTTAGGTTATTATTATGTGTCGGTGTATTGATGTGTTTTAGTTTAGTTACTGGAGATTTTTGTATATTTCAAAAATTACTGTATCAATGAATTTGGACATTATGTCACATTTCTGTAAGAATGTATTGCTTGGAATTAAAGATTTCGACTTGACTAATCTAAAGAAATCTCCAATGCATGAAAAGGGTTCTGTACATAATGATAAGAATTTTTGTGGTCACTAACTAATAGATCTAAAGGTCCCAAATGTTTGAATGTCTTCAAGTTATTTTGACAGACATGGCACAGAATGCCACTCAACTACACCATGGGCAAAGACCTAAAGACTTGGGAGACCCTGTCTGGAGCTATCTCATGCTCCACAAATGCTCCTACTCCTTTACATATACCTGCAGATATGAATAATGATAAAGATGATTAGAACCTTTGCAAGACTAGTTAAAGCTGTTAACTCTTGTTAAGCTATATACTCACAAGGGCCAGATATAGGATTGTCCAAAAGCTCCATGTTATGAGAACACCAAATTTGCAGCAAATTGCTGCATTCTGGAATTATTCATTCTGGTTCAGTACAATTAAACAATCCAGTCGAATACACCGAAAAACAATGATTTTAAAAGCAAAAACGAGAAATGGAAATGTTGAATCTTAGTATCGTAGAGGCATCTAACATTTAGGGAGATTTTATCAAAATAAAAACATTTTCCATAGGGCCTCCTATAAAGTGATGAACACAGCATAACTGAGAGCTGAGAGACATCATTCAAATCTCCTGCCAGAAGTAGTAAAACTATGGGCCTGATTTATAGTTTCAAAAATGGGTATTAATGTTGTCAGGATGGTTGAGTACAATAAATCCTAAGAGACCTCTGCCTGCCAAATTTAGAGTTGTCTTCTGACTCTGTGGACAACTCTCCAACTTGACAGGAACTGCTGTCATAATGGTTCCTGTCAAGTAATGAAATGTTTGAAGTAGGGGTGGGTGGTAAACTCTGCTCTGCCTGTAGAATTTGTGAAGTTTTGCCCACTCCTCGTGTGGTGTTGGCGAGTTGCGTGTGGGAATATTAAATGCTGGGAAGAGCCCTGGCATGATTTCTCATTGAGGGTGGTCACAACAGTAGTTGATAAAGCTGCCACTAGGGCTGAAAATCTACTTGAGGGGCAACAAAGAAGTAGCCTCGTCTGGTGCGCCATTTGGTGCCATTTGCACAGATTTTACAGTGCGGGACTAGATCCCGGCGCTATAAATCAGTACGAGAAGCACGATGCTCAGAAATTCTGCAGGTCACGGAACTCATAGAATCTCATGGAATTCTTATATAACTCTGGGGAATTCTGTGGAGTGAAACTCTGTGAGCTATGCTCATACCTAGTTTGACAGTCAGTCATAATGACTGGCAAGCAAACTTGTAAACATAATTGTTTTACAAAACCAAACTCCCAAAGCATGTATAACAAAAACACAAATGGGCCCCATTCTTGGAGTTTTCTCCCAGGGTAAGAGGCTCATTATTTTTTTCCTGTCCATATAGTCAGGTTTTAAACTAAATAGGGGACTTGCAGGACAGTCAGAGGGAGTATTTGGTTAAGTAGTCATAACCAGAGGAATGCCACTATAATTAATTTAACTATAAAGTCATTTGAATATGAATGAAGATTTACATTAAATTCGAGAAAGACATATAGGCATCAAAGACACAGAAAGAAAGAAGATTTTTATTCATTGACTTTATTTCAAATATTGTAAGAAATAAGACACTGAATAAATAGGGACATTTTGTTACCTCCGTTCTTGTGACCTGCTGATCTATCACTTTGCAGTTTTACTTTAATACTCATTTTCCAGGCAGGGAATGTCCAATATTGAAGTTTCAGAACTGATTCAGGCAGTTTCTTTTTCTGAGTATTTTCTGACTGTTGCTCTGGCACAGCCTTTGTGCTAGGTTATGGTTCTCACAGCAGTCGCAAGCAGGAACATCCAAAACAAGGACACAACGAAGCATAAGATCTCACAACTGGCTGTTATCAGCCTTTGTGACTATACATCAGGCACAAGCAAAAGGGCAACAATGCTTAGAAACGTTTACACCTTTAACAAGAGAAAATCTGACCTACACCTTACACCTATTTCCTATCCTGTATCATTAATCAGGAAGAACTAATCAGCAGCCCTTTACTAAAATGGATCTAACAGATTTTTTTAGGGTAACAATTTCTCCATTCTTCCTCACTTCAGTTCCGGGTCTCCACCCTCTATCAACAGAGATGCAGTCAATACCCTCCAACTGTATAGGGAAGCTATATCTTCTCTCCATCACATCATGCAAAATGCAGCTCATTTGTCAATGCACTAAGGGGCATATTCACAAGGAGCTATTGCCGAATTAATGGCACTTTATCGCAGCCAAAGTCGTGATAAATTTACCTCCCCATTCACAAGCTGGTGCTAACAGCCCGCAGCACCAGTAAATCCGCGATAGCAGCCACAAAAAACATCGGAACAGACAACCCGCGCAACTATCGCTAATGAGATGCAGAGTAGGCATTCCCGTGACAAAAGCCGCAACAACATCACACCTCAACATTCTTAACGACCAGCCAGATCTGCGATAAAAACACAAAACAGGCGACAAAGCATGTTAGCAACAGGAAATCTACACCTGCTCTGACCTGGTGTAAATTTGGATGACAGCCTGCACCACAAAAGGGAGCATAGCCCAGGGCCACATCGGAAGGGCAACAGATGCCATGGAGCCACCCATCCTGTGGCCCGGACACCCAAGAGGGCCACAACACCCACCGACACCACCCCAGGACCACAACCCACACCCGGAACGCCCCCTCCCGGACCACCACAGATGCAGCGCGGACAAAGACAGCGGACCCCCAGGAAGCGTACCAGCTGCACAGACCCAACCTCTGACAATGTCACTGTCCACCACAGGCTGAAAGGGACAACCATCTCACGCATCCCAACCATCATCACCTAACAGGCCTACGGCACCAACACAGCAGACAACCAACATCCCACCAAGCTGCTGGCTTGGCTGCACCTGTTGGCCCCTGGCACCACCCAACCAACACCCACCAGAGTCAGAGAAGTCTCACAGCCAGCCACTTCCAAGTCCCCCACGCCTGTCCTGGACATCACCATCCCCCTGGTACCCCAGTCCATATACATCCAACACAATGCGCAGGTCACGCTGTAGACCAAGCAAGGACCATACGCCATAGCAGGATGCACGCACGTGTTGGGGGCAACCCACAGCACACATGTCCTACCTGTGCCCCCTGGTGACACAGCACACAATCACCACAACAGAAAGCACACGTCCCACCCCAATGTGCAGGCAACAACAGAACACAGTGGAACCTCCAACAATGTCGCCTTCAAATACACAGCCAGTGTGCATGATTCCTTCATCCTCCGACTGTCCATCATCAACCAACGTACCCAGGATAGCAACAAGGGAAATGCACAGCCCCTTTGCAAGTTCCAAATGAACACCCCACTCACCTCACCTCCACAACCATGCAAATCACAACTCTGGCAATGCACACGTCACAAAATCACAACCAACATGCACAACAACATGCCCACCCATCAGACACAACAGAACAAGTCACAATTGTTACCTGGCCAAGCCGTGAACATGAGCCATCAACGACATGGCACCTCAGCCACACAAAAGCCGAATGTGGGAAGAGGTGGCAAACAGGCATGTGTGAAGGATGCAGTAGTATCATGAATGGGAAAGTACACATTTGCTAGACAGACTGCAGTATGCAGCACACACCCATATCCATGGCAGCTTACACCTCTGGTTTATGGAGTGTAGTGGACAGTGGATGCAACAATGTCACCACAATAAGTGGGGGACCTCGTGGAAATCTTTCCTGTTATGCACCCCATAAGCGTGACCAGAGTGGGATGGCCCAGCGCACGCCACGCCAGCGTAGGGGTGTGAATAAGAAGCACGTAGCCCTGGGCATGGTCCTCTTCCGGAAAGCCCAACATCTCTGCCAGGGCAGCGCCTCTCACCCCGCCACAAGGTCGACGCCGTCCTCTTGAGCGGAGTTGCCTGCTATGCTGTGTGCATGCCGGGCCCCGGCACGCTGGACCACGAACCCGTCAGGAGCATCCTGCGCAGCCAGGCCTCACTGATCACCTGCCGACACCGGCGTGGGTGAAGGAGGGCCCACCACGTTCCGGTGCAAGCTCCAGGCCTGAGTCCCGCCACCCTGGCAGCCTCCTCAGACCATCATGGCATCCACGACACAGGCCAGCTTTACTCCTTTTTTGTTGACGTGCTCTACTGCAGTCTCAGGCCTACTCTTCGGCCCTGTAGGTCCAATATGTGAAACTGTGTCCTGAGTCATGAGTGGCAGTGACCCCAAATCCGGGCCAGCGGCAACAGCACCAGGCCCCACCCAATCTGTGAGGCATAGTTCTATATGGGCTTCTTGGGACACTTGGTGCCATTAACCCTGTTCAACGCCAGCTAGCAACACGTGGTGCTACTAATCCTGTTCAACACCAGCCGGCGACACGTGGTGCCACTAACCCTGTTCAACGCCAGCCGGCGATACGTGGCTGAGGGTCCAGGACTACCCTGAGGAACAGTAGGTCCCACATCCAGCACCTAGGCACAAATCACGAATGGCAGAGTCCACACCAGTAGTCGCACGGAGAGGAGTAAGAGGAAGATGCGGTTCAGTCCAGACGAAACCCGGGTCACATACACAGAGGTGTCCGAACACGTGGTGCCACTGAACCTGAATTACGCAGGCCGGTGGGGCCATCCAACCTATGCCGGCAAAACTCGGTGAATGGGCCGTGCTGACTGCTGCCTCAGGCATACACCAGTGTCAGGTAGGTCACACATTTGGAACTGAGTCTTTATTACACCATGGCAGTGAACACCATTTAAGGCAGAGGACAAGTCACTATACCCCCTTCGATGTGGTGCCCACAAGTCTGTGCATGTCATCACAACCACACGTGTCTGTGGGTCTACGCAGACTACTGCCCTTGGCCTATTCGGAACACGAGTGGGTCACATACTTGTAACTGAACATCGGTTATTAAAAAGGCAGAATACATGTCATCGCACGCATGGAGAGGTGTAAGAGGATGACACGTTGCAGTCCAGAGGGAACAGGATCATCGTTCCAGAGGTGATCGAACACTACCGACAACTGCCCTTGTGTCACTAACTCTGTGCCTCGCCAGCCAACAAAACGTGGCTGTGGGCCACTGCTGACCACTGCCTCCGGCCCACACTGTGGTCCATTAGGTCACAGTCTTGAATTGACAATGGTGGAGTTCATGTCAGTGTACCGGCATCATCGCCGACTGCATCCCCGCTCAGCACCTGTGCCACTAAGTCTGTTCCCCGGCATTAATGGACATTCCTTGGTCATACATTGGTTGTGTTTGAGTCTATGGACTAGGGGCTAGTTTTCATCCTCATGTAGCTGATACCGAATTGTAGGTGAAAACGAGGGTTGCGATTGCAACTCCCCCATTTGCTGCTTACAGGTAACATCAAACCTCTGCATCATGCCCTAGAGGAAACCTTCCACTGTCCCTGCAACCCTCCGCAACATACAACTCAGACATTGATGGGGACCCGCCCCGGTCGCATGGCCAATCTGACTGCATCGCAAGTCAAAGTCCCGTGGCTAGGTGCCTGTGCCAGCCGCAGTGCATCTGGGGCCACTAACTCTCTGCTGCTCAGGTCTGGGACCCGTTCTTCTGATATATTGGATGACCTCTGTGACAGTGGTCTTGGGTTCATCAATGCCATGTGTCTGTGGCCCTGCACTGTCCACAGCCTCTGGCCTCAAATGTGGGCCACCAGGGCCCACACATAGATTCGGGTCCTGGGCAGCTCGGACGTCGCATCACCGCAGGAGGCACACGCCACCACCGCAAGGACCACCTCCAACTGCCATCTGCCAGAGTTGAAACGGTGGTCCTGACAGACCTACGGAGCTGCTCAGACCTGTCGTGGATGCCATCATCAGCCTGATACCCTGCTCAGCACTTAAGGTTCCAGTGACTCAGTGCACCGCAAGTCATTGTCCATTAGTGATTGTGTTTTGTGCTGCGGAGATGTTGTGCAGCTATGTCACCTCATGCAGTGGGGAATACCTGGGACTATGATGGGGAAGATGTGTCAAGTGTGCGTATGGGAGATGGTACAGACAATGGGAGGGCAGGAGGCAACACCCTCAAGGCAAGAATGCAGACTGGAGGTGGTAGTCAAGCTACACACCCGGAACCATTACTGGGTATTGCGCTGTGGACTGCGGACGCAACTGTCACCTCAGGCAGTGTGGGAGACCTGGGATATTGATGAGGAAGTTGATGCAGGTGTAGCACACCCCACTGCATCTGCATTAGACTAACCGGAAGGGACACAATCTTAGCAAGTTCTTCACATGAGCGTGCTCATCTTTAGTGCCCCTACCGTAGTGCACTGCAACACACGGAAACTCCTGACTAAATATTGGGTGACCTCTGTCCTTACTCTGGCTCCCTCCATGTTGCTGTGCAGTTGACTCTGTTTTGCATGTGTTTTCTGTTTCCGTTGCACTGGTGTCCAATGTTCAAGTTGTTGCCAGCAGCAAGCATTCCGTACAGACTGGCTTACACTCACCCCACACACTTCCAGCACAGGCGTCACAGTATATGTGGCCCTGCCAATAAAGGGGCCAGGCGCACGTACTCGTAGTCAGTTTGACATGATATGTACGTGTGTCCCTGTGGTCATGTTGTTTGCATGAAGGCCATGGGCCCTAGGACATTACAGTGTGCTGTGTACATCGGATGTAGACATGTCACCGCAGGCAGCGGGTTGGAGCTTGGAGATTTAGCTTTGTCGTCACCCACTCAATTCGTAAGAGGAGTGGCCAGGCCCGTTGTACGCCATGCCAATGTGGGTGTGTAACTGCTATTTAAGCGTCCCTGGGCGTGGTTCTGTACTGTGAATGTGCATCTGCATATTTCTCTATGGCAGTGTGGGTCTCCTTTGTGGGCAGTGGGTGGTCCCTGAGGGTTATAGACACCAACGTATTTGTTCTAGCTTGCCTTCCATGGGTTCGGCACCCATCCCCACCTGTTGGGCCACCTCCGTTTGGCGTGATGACACATGGCATTGGGGTGCCATGTGTGGGTGGGTGAAGTGTCATGAGCCAGCTGTGCTTAAGGGTGCTTCCTGCTATATGGTCTGTTGCAGGGCTGTGTCCTCCTGAGTAGTTTGCCTGCCTTGGTCCTGGTGGTGGGTTGCATGGGATATTCATTTGCTGTTCTAGGGCATCAGTGTCGATGGTGTGGTGGTCCTCTCCGGCATCACAGATGTGTTGTCTTCTGTGCTGCGCTGAAGAAGTTGTGTGCCCCTCTGTAATGTGAAGGGGAGAGTCATGTTGACATTGTGTTGACATGTATGTTGGTGCATTGTTCCGGTTTACATGCAGACCGTTTGCAATGTACATTGTGACTGTTTGTGAGGTGCAGGATTCTTCTGCGAGACAGTGTAGAATTGGGACTACATGACAGATGTGAGGTCGTGCGCGTACATTTCCATTTCACAGTTTCGCGCTCTGTCAGATGTGGTAGGCATGTTTCTGTGCATGTGCGGAGCCAGTTGTGTCCTCTTTTCTGCAGTGTCGGCTATGCGGCTACCTGTTGGCAGCGGGTTTGTACCTGGTTTAGGTTGTCACGTCATGCCGGCGCCTCTTGGCCTCCTCCGTTGGCCTCCTCGAAACTCCGGCTGCATTCATGGTAGTCTACATGTGGGTCAGTTTCCGGTAGTGTTCTGTCACCTCCATGACGCTGGTTTGGTTTTCTTGCAGTCTGCACCCTGTCTTCCACTCCTTTTTCTCCTTGGCCTTCCCCGAGCCCGTTGTTCCCTCCTGGTGGTCTGTGGGGGTTGTGGGGTTCCCGTTGCCTCTGCGCTGGGTCAGGGTGCATTCATGTTGCTCCATACTTAAGCTTTTTTCTGGTGTGTTGTTTCTGTGGTATTTTATGGTGCATTTTCCGGCAAACGCTTGGGATTTGCAGCCCTATGGCTGGTTTTCGCTACTTTTTGTGCTGCGATTGGCCTCATCGCATGATTTTTTGCGTTTCGCACTTTTGCGGCGTGATGTTGATTTTCACCCTGACATTTGATGCGTTATCTGGTGTCTATCGCATGCTACCGCCTTGTTGTGAGTTCTACGTTGGCACGGGGTAATTTTCCCACGATGGGCTGCGATATTGAAAGTTGCGTTACGCTACTCTTGCGGTAGTTATCACAAGTTCTTGTGATTGTACCCCTAAGACTTTCATCACACAAGGAGTCTTACTACTATGCACTAAGGATCAAATTTACTAAGGGCTTGTGATGCCCTTGCGTCAAGCTGACTGACTCAATGCCACACAAGGCCTTAAAGGGGTTTTACTAAGTCACCTTGCGTGGCTCTGGGTGTCTTAATAAATCTGGAGTAACGCAAAACAGCACAACTCGATGTTGTGCTGCACCCTTTGGTCAGAGGGTGCCCCATGGGTGAACATGGACATTTTCATGCATCAACCTATGGATTTTGATGCATTCCCAGATTTACTAAGGTGAGTAGACCTGGTATTGCATCAAAGTGTGCAAGGAATGCGCCGACATGGGTCCTTG
Source organism: Triturus cristatus (assembly GCF_964204655.1). Lineage (NCBI taxonomy): Eukaryota > Metazoa > Chordata > Amphibia > Caudata > Salamandridae > Triturus > Triturus cristatus. Next base: position 167,076,677 of record NC_140585.1, read on the forward strand.
GCTAACCGTGCTATTGGATTTATACTATCTCAGCAGGATATAATGTAATTACTTAAATCTGTATGTACACGAAATTACAGTTTAGCGAACAAAAGAGAGGAGACTTCAAATAGTTCAATCCATGCGCCCGTAGGCGTCATATATTATACGAAGATCAGTAAATATACAGAACAGTTGTAACAGCACTGTAGGGTATAAATAACCAGGCAACCCTAGTGATATGTGTACAAAGTGCTCGTGACAGTGAAGTAACGGCGCAAGTGACAACGTGAAAGGTACCACAGCAGAAGGCGCAAAAGAATATACAATATGTACAGATTAAAAGGTTCAAACATCAACTTATTCAATGGTACAGTTTGTGATTTCCGTTATGTTAATGAACCAGGGGTCAGAGTACGCCTAGGGAGTTCGAGCTGGTGGGCAGTGGTCTCAAATTAGGATCATCTTCAGGACCTGGGTTGCCTATTTATGGGGTGCTCTGTAAATAAAAAATAGGTATCAGGGCGGCTTGAAGGGGGGATGTCGAGGATGAGTCGTGCGGAGGCGTTCTGTATGTGCTGGAGTCGTTTCTGAAGTTTGGCTGTGTTTCTTGTATATAGGGTGTTTCCGTAGTCCAGTCGGCTGGTGACGAGGGCCTGGGTGACGGTCATTCTGGTTTCGGTGGGGATCCACCGAAAGATCTTACGGAGCATGCGCAGGGTGTTGAAGCAAGATGACGAGACGGCATTGACTTGCTTGGTCATTGTGAGGGAGGAGTCCAGGATGAATCCCAGTTTGCGTGCGTGGTCCGTGGGTTTTGGTGTGGAGCCCAGCGCTGTGGGCCACCAGGAGTCATCCCAGGCAGAAGGGGATTGTCCGAGGATGAGGACCTCCGTCTTGTCTGAGTTCTACTTCAGGCGACTGAGTTTCATCCATTCTGCGACGTCTTTTTCATTCCTTCCTGGAGGTTGGTTTTGGCGGTGGCTGGGTCTTTGGTGAGGGAGAGTATCAGTTGGGTGTCGTCGGCGTAGGAGATGATGTTGATGTTGTGTTTGCGTGCGATGGCGGCGAGAGGGCTCATGTAGATATTGAAGAGGGTTGGGCTGAGCGAGGAGCCTTGAGGTACGCCGCAGATGATCTCGGTGGCCGCTGAGTGGAAAGGAGGTAGGCGGACTCCCTGGATTTTGTTGGAGAGGAACGAGGCGATCCAGTCCAGGGCCTTTCCTTGGATCCCAGTGTTGAAGAGGCGGGTTATCAGGGTGCGTTGGCATACCGTGTCGAAGGCAGCCGAGAGGTCTAGGAAGATGAGAGTGGTTGTTTCTCCGTTGTCCATCAGGGTCCTAATGTCGTCGGTGGCTGCGATGAGGGCTGTCTTGGTGCTGTGGTTGGCTCGAAATCCGGACTGGGACGGGTCGAGCGAGTTGTTTGCCTCGAGGAAAGCAGTCAGCTGTTTATTGACGGTCTTCTCGATGACTTTAGCCGGGAAGGGAAGAAGAGAGATGGGGCGGAAGTTCTTGAGGTCCTTGGGGTCCGCTGTGGGTTTCTTCAGAATGGTGTTGATTTCTGCGTGCTACCAGCTCTCAGGGAAGGTGACTGATGTGAAGGAGTTGCTTATGATGTTCCGGAGGTGGGGTGCGATGATGATGTCGGCTTTGTTGAAGATGTGATGGGGCAAGGGTCAGAGGGGGAGCCAGAGTGGATGGTGTTCATGACATGGGTGGTGTCTTCAGTGCTGATGGGGGTCCAGGTGCTGAGGATGGTGGTGGGGTCATTGTTTCGGTGACTGGAGGTGGAGTCTGGGGTCCGAAGCTGTCGTGTATATCTGTGATTTTGCGGTGGAAGAACGTGGTGAGGGAGTTGCAGAGGTCTTGTGATGGTGTGATGTTGATGTTGCTGGCGCTGGGGTTGGAGAGCTCTTTGACGATGCTGAAGAGTTCCTTGCTGTTGTGGGTGTTGCTGTCTAGCCGCTCTTTGAACAATGCCCTTTTGGTGGTGCGGATCAGCTGGTGGTGTTCGCGAGTGGCGTTCTTGAGGGCAGTCATGTTTTCGGTGGTCTGATTGTGGCGCAAGGTTTTTTCAAGGGTTCGGCAGGATTTCTTTGAGTTTTTGAGGGCGATGCGGGTGATTTGTTGCGTGCGTAGGTGGGATGTAGTCTTTTGGAAGGTGAAGTGGATGCATCGGTGGTCGGTCCAGTGTAGCCCGGTGGAGTGGCTGAAGGAGACGTGGTTACTGGCGGAGAAGATGGGGTCGAGCGTGTGGCCAGCTAGGTGGGTGGGGGTGTTCACCAGTTGCTTGAGTCCGAGGTTGGCGAGGTTGTTGAGCAGGGTGGTGGTGTTGTTGTCATTGTTTTTCTCCAGGTGGAAGTTCAGGTTCAGAAAGAGGCAAGAGAAGTGCAAAAAGAACTACAGGGCATATTATCAAGCACTGTGTTAAACTTATCGCCGCTTTAGCGGCAGACAACTGCCGCTAAAGTTTCGATAATGGGCTTGATAATAGGCCGCAGAGAATTCCAATAGAAGCCCATGTTTACACCAGAACATGGGCTTCTATGGGAATTCTCAAGGGCGTTTGTTGATAATATGCCCCCAACAGAGCTGCAGAAAGAGGCAAGAGAGGTGCCGAAACAGGCAAGAGAGGTACAGAAACAGGCAAAAGAGGAGCGGACAGAGGGAAACAAAGGTGCAGATAAAAGGAATACAGGTTCAGAAAGAGGCAACTGAGGTATAGACAGCGGCAATAGAGGTGCAGAAAGAGGGAAGAGAAGCATAGAAAGAGGGATAAGAAGTGCAGAAAGAGGCAACAGAGGTACAGAAATAGACAAAAGAACTGTAGAAAGAGGGAACAGTGGTGCAGAAAGAGGCAAGAAAGTTACAGAAACAGGCAAACAAGGTGCAGAAAGATGGAACAGGGGTGCAAACAGAGGTAAGAGATATACAGAAATGGGGAACAGGGGTGCAGAATGAAGCAAGAGGGGTGCAGGAATTTGCAAGAGAGGTGCCGAAAGAAGCAGGAGGAGGTCAGAATGAATCAAGAATGGTGTTAAAAGAGGCAAGAGGAGTGCAGACAAAGGCAAAACAAGTGCAGAAAGAAGCAACAGATGTGCAGAAAGAGGCCAGAGAACTGTAGAAAGAGGAAACAGGGATGCAGAAAGAGGCAAGAGAGATACAGTAAAAGCAAAGAGGGTACATAAAGAGGCAAGAGGGGTGCAGAAAAAGCAAGTGAGTGTGAGAAGTTGGCCTGATATATGCTGTCCACTAGTTATAGTGGGCACCCTGTATCAGTCCAAACAACCCCTTATTGGTTATAGGTTAAAGACAACCTTTATTGAAACCTATCCTAGTGGTAGCTATGGAGAGCAGCCTTCAGGCTAAGTCTTGAACAAATGTAAAGCAGCTTGTTTTACAAGTCTATATTCTCTTGAGTCACTAAATGAAAGATATCCACACCAGGTATATATATAAAATATATGTATTTATTACTAAACACACCCTCCTAGTCTCTTTATGAGACTAGAGGTCAAAACACATAAGTTACACTTCAATAATCACAGTAAAATAGCACAAATACACATCAGGCCCTAGGGGCGTGAGCCAAACCATATACTAAAATAGTAGTATAAGAACCACGACTTAACTAGACACAAGGCCTAGAGCCTTCAGAATCGCTGGGACCCCAAGGAACCACCCAAGGAACCCACAGGAGCACCGGAGTACTCGAGTTACCTCACCCAGGGAAGCTGGCTGCATAGGTGTCTTTTGGTGTCGGGTCATGTCGTCGATTACAATGGAAGCTGGTGAAGAACTGCTCCTGCCGTGAAGAGGAGAAGTGTTCCGAAGAGATCCAAGCCTGGATCTAGGATGGAAGGAACCTGAAAGCAGAGGGGACAGAGTCTGGGTCACCAGCCAGTGACCGAGGGCAGGAAAGACCAATGCCCACAGATGTTGGGTGCTTCAGGTGAGTTGATGGGTGTCTTGACTCTTCAGCCACGAGGTCCAGGAGGCGTCAATGAAGTCCACAATCCAGATTAGAGCTGTCCCACGAAGTCTGTCGAGTGCTGCAGTGTCGGTGACCAGAATGGACCCAACAAGCCTTGGCAACTGCAAGTCATTGGAAAGCAGAGAAAGGACTGTGGTGCAGACCAGCAAGGTCTGAGGGACTCACTCAGCGAGGGTAAGTCAGGGCACATCTGGAGCAACCAGGAAAGCCCAAGTAGAAGAGGAGTTGCCTTCGTGGGGACCTACTAGCCAATGGGCTAGCGATCACGAAGGAGCCTCGAGCGGTCGTACTTGAAACTGGCCCATGCGTCACTCGTGGAGTGGAGGCCATCAATCTTCAGTGCAGGAGGTGCTCAAGGCTGGGGCTACTAAGAGCCCAAAGCACAAATTCAAGGAAGACCAGGAAGATAGTGTTGCTGCAAAGGTTCACGGTGTCCAGGGGTCATGTTTCCACGTCACCCATGATAGCCACGGGCCTCAGCCTTGCTGGTGACTCAAGGTACCCGTGGGGAAGTCTGGAACTCCACCTCTGGTGTTGCAAAGACTTTGGAGTCCTGCGGGAGCTTCAGCGATGCAGATTGGTCAGTTGCTTCTTTGGTGCCTGCCAAGCAGGGGAGTCACTCTTTGACCCCAAGGGAGATTTTGTCAGTCTTCTAGTCAAAATAGAATGTCGAAGGTCCAGGATATATGTTGCAAAGTTTCGTCCAGGGTAATCTAAAGTCGCAAGGACTGGGTTCCCATACTTATACTAAGTTTGGGGGTTGGACATACTCTAGGGATCCACCTATGGGACGGTTTGGAAAGAGAGGTGGTTACACCCATTTCCTTTGTCCAGTTTCACGCCAGAGCTGGGGCAGCTAGCCCCTGCAACCGGTTTGAACTGGACTATGCACAGGGACACCAAGTGTGCCCCCAGTGCAGGACTTCAAAGCACCAGAGAGTGCTCCCGCCCAGCCCCAATACACATCTGCCTGTCTGGGGAGGTGGTTACACCTCCCTGGGACAGGGAACCTATTGTCCACGCCTCCACTGCTGGAGTTTCGGTCAGCAGCAAGAGGCCAGACCCGTGTCTGTGGCAGAGGCATCCATTTTGTGATGCTAGGGCTCAGGAAAGTCCTACCGGGTTAGACCAGTGTGAACATGTCTCTCCCTCTAGAAGGGTGGAATGCTACACCCGCTGCCAGAACTGGTGGGGGGTAGTATTCCAAAGCGTTTGATACCAAACACGACATCTTTCCGTGCCATCATCCAAAAGTTAGCATTTACCGCAAGGTTATAATGCACTTAAGAGTATATGGTCAGGCTGCAACACAAACAGCATCAGAGGAGGTACTCCGAACGCTGCAGAGGGGCTCTGCTCATGCAGGGGCACCCTCTCACATAAAACCAAGCACTCTGCCTTCAGGATTGTTAAGGCCTGCCATAGGAGGGACCTATAGGTTTTATATGTGTGTGCAATGGTAGTGCTATAGGTAGCCTATACCACTGTAAGGGGTGGAAGCACACCCTTACCCGGGTTGCACTAGCAGACCTGTGGTGCAATTTTGGAGTGCTTCCCAGGGGTGGCATAATACATGCTTCAGCCCCTGGTAGGCCTCCGAGGTACCTATGCCGTAGGTACATAGTATACCATATACTAGGGGCTTATAAGGCACTCCAGAATCCAATTAGATATGTACCTAATGTACATGCAAACCATTTTAGAGAGGAAGCAGCTATGCTCTGGTCCTGATTAGCAGGGCCACAGCCAGGTCATTGGTTCGGTGACTGCAGGTGGAGTCTGGGGTCCGAAGCTGTCGTGTATGTCTGTGATTTTGCAGTGGAAGAACGTGGCGAGGGAGTTGCAGAGGTCTTGTGATGGTGTGATGTCGATGTTGCTGGCGCTGGAGTTGGAGAGCTCTTTGACGATGCTGAAGAGTTCCTTGCTGTTGTGGGTGTTGCTGTCTAGCCGCTCTTTGAACGATGCCCTTTTGGTGGTGCGGATCAGCTGGTGGTGTTCGTGAGTGGTGTTCTTGAGGGCAGTCATGTTTTCGGTGCTCGATTGCGGCGCCAGGATTTTTCGAGGGTTCGGCAGGATTTCTTTGAGTTTTTGAGGGCGTCGGTGGACCGTGAGGATTTCCTGTTGCAGGTCTCGCCTGGGGGGTTCTTCAGTGGAGCGAGGTCGTCAGCGCAATTGGTGATCCACTGTGCGAGGTTGTGGGCTGCGTTGTTGTTGTCCACGGTGTCGGCTGGCGGGTTCTGGCTCAGTGATGAGAGGAGCTCAAGCATCTGCGGGGGATTTGTTGCGTGCGTAGGTGGGATGTAGTCTTTTGGAAGGTGAAGTGGATGCATCGGTGGTCGGTCCAGTGTAGCCCGGTGGAGTGGCTGAAGGAGACGTGGTTACTGGCGGAGAAGATGGGGTCGAGCATGTGGCCAGCTAGGTGGGTGGGGGTGTTCACCAGTTGCTTGAGTCCGAGGTTGGCGAGGTTGTTGAGCAGGGTGGTGGTGTTGTTGTCGTTGTTTTTCTCCAGGTGGAAGTTCAGGTTCAGAAAGAGGCAAGAGAAGTGCAAAAAGAACTACAGGGCATATTATCAAGCACTGTGTTAAACTTATCACCGCTTTAGCGGCAGAAAACTGCCGCTAAAGCAGTGATAATGGGCTTGATAATAGGCCGCAGAGAATTCCAATAGAAGCCCATGTTGACACCAGAACATGGGCTTCTATGGGAATTCTCAAGGGCGTTTGTTGATAATATGCCCCCAACAGAGCTGCAGAAAGAGGCAAGAGAGGTGCCGAAACAGGCAAGAGAGGTACAGAAACAGGCAAAAGAGGAGCGGACAGAAGGAAACAAAGGTGCAGATAAAAGGAATACAGGTGCAGAAAGAGGCAACTGAGGTATAGACAGCGGCAATAGAGGTGCAGAAAGAGGGATAAGAAGTGCAGAAAGAGGCAACAGAGGTACAGAAAGAGACAAAAGAACTGTAGAAAGAGGGAACAGTGGTGCAGAAAGAGGCAAGAAAGTTACACAAACAGGCAAACAAGGTGCAGAAAGATGGAACAGGGGTGCAAACAGAGGTAAGAGATATACAGAAATGGGGAACAGGGGTGCAGAATGAAGCAAGAGGGGTGCAGGAATTTGCAAGAGAGGTGCCGAAAGAAGCAGGAGGAGGTCAGAATGAATCAAGAATGGTGTTAAAAGAGGCAAGAGGAGTGCAGACAAAGGCAAAACAAGTGCAGAAAGAAGCAACAGATGTGCAGAAAGAGGCCAGAGAACTGTAGAAAGAGGAAACAGGGATGCAGAAAGAGGCAAGAGAGATACAGTAAAAGCAAAGAGGGTACATAAAGAGGCAAGAGGGGTGCAGAAAAAGCAAGTGAGTGTGAGAAGATGGCCTGATATATGCTGTCCACTAGTTATAGTGGGCACCCTGTATCAGTCCAAACAACCCCTTATTGGTTATAGGTTAAAGACAACCTTTATTGAAACCTATCCTAGTGGTAGCTATGGAGAGCAGCCTTCAGGCTAAGTCTTGAACAAATGTAAAGCAGCTATATTCTCTTGAGTCACTAAATGAAAGATATCCACACCAGGTATATATATAAAATATATGTATTTATTACTAAACACACCGTCCTAGTCTCTTTATGAGACTAGAGGTCAAAACACATAAGTTACACTTCAATAATCACAGTAAAATAGCACAAATACACATCAGGCCCTAGGGGCGTGAGCCAAACCATATACTAAAATAGTAGTATAAGAACCACGACTTAACTAGACACAAGGCCTAGAGCCTTCAGAATCGCTGGGACCCCAAGGAACCACCCAAGGTAGTGACACAGGGGACCCACGCGGACTGTATGCAGTATGTGAATACAACCACGGGTTCCCGTTAGCTTCTATGGGCAATGTCGCGGTTGGAAATTTAAAGATTAGATACACTTAGAATCAAGTCAGGACCAAACCCTTTTGGACTTAAGAAGTTCTAGGGCTAGCACCCACAGGAGCACCGGAGTACTCAAGTTACCTCACCCAGGGAAGCTGGCTGCATAGGTGTCTTTTGGTGTCGGGTCATGTCGTCGATTACAATGGAAGCTGGTGAAGAACTGCTCCTGCCGTGAAGAGGAGAAGTGTTCCGAAGAGATCCAAGCCTGGATCTAGGATGGAAGGAACCTGAAAGCAGAGGGGACAGAGTCTGGGTCACTAGCCAGTGACCGAGGGCAGGAAAGACCAATGCCCACAGATGTTGGGTGCTTCAGGTGAGTTGATGGGTGTCTTGACTCTTCAGCCACGAGGTCCAGGAGGCGTCAATGAAGTCCACAATCCAGATTAGAGCTGTCCCACGAAGTCTGTCGAGTGCTGCAGTGTCGGCGACCAGAATGGACCCAACAAGCCTTGGCAACTGCAAGTCATTGGAAAGCAGAGAAAGGACTGTGGTGCAGACCAGCAAGGTCTGAGGGACTCACTCAGCGAGGGTAAGTCAGGGCACATCTGGAGCAACCAGGAAAGCCCAAGTAGAAGAGGAGTTGCCTTCGTGGGGACCTACTAGCCAATGGGCTAGCGATCACAAAGGAGCCTCGAGCGGTCGTACTCGAAACTTGCCCATGCGTCACTCGTGGAGTGGAGGCCATCAATCTTCAGTGCAGGAGGTGCTCAAGGCTGGGGCTACTAAGAGCCCAAAGCACAAATTCAAGGAAGACCAGGAAGATAGTGTTGCTGCAAAGGTTCACGGTGTCCAGGGGTCATGTTTCCACGTCACCCATGATACCCACGGGCCTCAGCCTTGCTGGTGACTCAAGGTACCCGTGGGGAAGTCTGGAACTCCACCTCTGGTGATGCAAAGACTTTGGAGTCCTGCGGGAGCTTCAGCGATGCAGATTGGTCAGTTGCTTCTTTGGTGCCTGCCAAGCAGGGGAGTCACTCTTTGACCCCAAGGGAGATTTTGTCAGTCTTCTAGTCAAAGTAGAATGTCGAAGGTCCAGGATATATGTTGCAAAGTTTCGTCCAGGGTAATCTAAAGTCGCTAGGAATGGGTTCCCATACTTATACTAAGTTTGGGGGTTGGACATACTCTAGGGATCCACCTATGGGACGGTTTGGAAAGATGGGTGGTTACACCCATTTCCTTTGTCCAGAGGGGCTCTGCTCATGCATGGGCACCCTCTCACATAAAACCAAGCACTCTGCCTTCAGGATTGTTAAGGCCTGCCATAGGAGGGACCTATAGGTTTTATATGTGTGTGCAATGGTAGTGCTATAGGTAGCCTATACCACTGTAAGGGGTGGAAGCACACCCTTACCAGGGTTGCACTAGCAGACCTGTGGTGCAGTTTTGGAGTGCTTCCCAGGGGTGGCATAATACAAGCTTCAGCCCCTGGTAGGCCTCCGAGGTACCTATGCCTTAGGTACATAGTATACCATATACTAGGGGCTTATAAGGCACTCCAGAATCCAATTAGATATGTACCTAATGTACATGCAAACCATTTTAGAGAGGAAGCAGCTAGGCTCTGGTCCTGATTAGCAGGGCCACAGCCAGACTAAGGTCGAAAAACTGTGAAACACCAGCAAAGAGTGGGGGTACCCATGTTAAGCAGATCCTACTCTCCTACAGGAATTTGCAAGAGAGGTGCCGGAAGAAGCAGGAGGAGGGCAGAAAGAACAAACAGAGGTGTAGAAAGAGGCAAGAGGAGTGCAGAAAGAGGCGAGAGATGTGCAGAAAAAGGCAAGAGAGGTACAGAAACAGGCAAGAGAGGTGGAGACAGATGGAAGACGGGTGAAGAGAGAGGCAAGAGAGGTGCAGAAAGAGGGAAGAGGGATGCAGAAAGAGGCAAGAGGGGTACAGAAAGAAGCAAGAGTAGAGATGACAAGAGAGTTGCCGAAACAGGCAAAATAAGCAAGAGAAGTGATAAAACACAAGAGAGTTGCAGAAAGAAACAAGAAAAGTGCAGAAAAAAGGAAGAGAAGTGCAGAAAGAGGAAAGACAGGTGCAGAAAGAGTCAAGCTTGTTGCAGACAGAGAAAAGAGGGGTACAGAAAGAGAGAAGAGAAGTGCAGAAAGAGGGAATTGAAGTGCAGAAAGAGGGAAGAGATATTCAGAAAGAGGGAAGGGGTACAGAAAGATGCAAGAGGGGGCAGAAAGAAACAACAGAGGTGCAGAAAGAGGCAAGAGAAGTGCATAAAGAGACAAGAGAGGTACAGAAATAAGGGAAGAGAGGTGCATAAAAAGGCACGAGGGGTATAGAAAGAAGCACAAGGGGTCACAAAGAAGCAAAATAAGTGCAGAAATAAGCAACAGAGATGCAGAAAAGGGGTACGAAGGATGCAGAAAGAGGCACAAGGGTTGCACAAAGAAGGTACCTTGGTACAGAAAGAAGCAAGAGAAGTGCCAAAAGAAGCAACAGAGGTGCAGAAAGAGGCAAGAGGGGTGCAAAAAGAGGGAAGTAGGGTGCTGTAAGAAGCACAAGTGGTGCAGAAAGAAGCACGGTGAGGTTCTGTAGCGATCCGAACCCGTGTATTCGGTATCGTAGTACTGACACGATTTTGGTACCAATGAACCGTAAATGATCCATTATATGCATGACAGTGTTTTCGCTGCACAACTAGCATGAATTCACTGAGAAATAGGGCATTCTGTTGTTAAGTCATGGCATCCATTTTAGTTACGGCATCCATTTTGTTTCTTGCCCTCACATAGTCAATGAACGGGCGATGACCCCGGCAGAATCACCTTGTTAAGGATACGTAAGCTCGAGCCCCAAGAAAGGCTGATGCTGCATGACTAGTCAGAATCAAGCTGCCTCCCTTGCCTGAGGCCAGTCCTGCTACACTGGTTCTCGTGTCCATTGTCCTGACTGAAAGGCCGAAGACGGTAGCCATGCCCGTTTATGATCCATAAACATCTCTTATCCTACTTTTCAATCCTTTGCACCTGGCTCTGCTCCTCTCCTTCTGGGCTTTTACAATGGGGAGGTTACGATTTTTATGATGGGGAGGATCGGGCAAAAATGGAAAACTGACAAGGGGACCTGATCGAATACCGAAAACCTACGACTAATTATTGTTTGATGTCTATTTACTGTTTGTTTGGGATACCGGGTTGGGCATGAAAAATATTCGTGTAATGTTGCCTAAAGACATTTTTCGTGTATTTAAGGAACAACCCACTTAATGCAATTTGAACAGTCTCGTAGATTCTGCCTCTGTGTGGTTCCTATGACTTCTGTGTCCCTGCAGTGAATAAATCTTGGTCTCTGACGCCACCATTGAGAAACCCGCATCTCTGTTTATTTGTGCACCGAGACAGGAAGGAACTCAGGGGTCTTCGGGTGTTGTTTCCCTGACACCTCTGGACTCTTAAAAGTCCAGAACCTCAAATTGGCGCCCAATGTTGGGCGACGTCATCCGGTACCGGTCCAAAGCCTGAAAAGTTCGAGGAGTTTCGTGTGAAGATTCCGGAGGGAGGCACCCCGCTTCATCGATCCCTGCATGTCGTAAAAGTGGCCCGACGATCTCTTCCACGAGGGTTCCCGTTCCCAGACGGCTACAGAGGACCGCTGCCCTGACTGTCGCCCTGTCTTGGACCCGAGGTGCAGACCTTAATACGGCGAGACGTAGACGGGTTCTCCTTGGTGACGTCGTCCACATTTCAGTTAAGTATTAAGTGGGTTACGCTCAGTTTGGTTGTTCTTTGTTGCTCTGGTTTAATTCGTAGATTATCATTGGTTGCTTCGTAGATTATCATCGGTTGCTCTTGTTTAGATAATCTTTGTTTTGGTATTGGTTCATTTTGGTAGGCCTAAGTTCTCTGCGCATTTTGGTTGGAATTTGTCTTTGTTTGTCATGACTAACAGTAGTAATTGTTTCCTGTCCTGGTTACGTTGCAACGGGGATTCCCGGTTGGAGGATTCGTGTTTGGTTCCTCCGATTGGAACTCCTACATATGAGCTCTATTGTAAACATGGTGTAGGTCCTATTGCGTATAATGAAGTATGGGTCCGTTATACCAGAAAAGATGGTGTCCTTAGTTGGCCACCGCATGGTAGCTTCGAAAGCGAAATTCTAGACAATCTAGAAATGAAGTTGTTTAAAAGAAAAGCCCGGCCGGCAATGTTTGATTCTTTTCGCGTATGGCGTAAAGAAGCCAAACAGAGAGAAATTAGGAAGACGAAGAAAGAACAGAAAGAGAAAGGGTTGACTTTAATGGAGTCTGCTAGGCAGCTGCATGTCAACGAGACTGAGAAAGCAATGGAGACGGCGAATAGAAAATATAATTTGGCAATTGATAAATGTTACCCTGTATTGCCATCTTGTCCTACTAAGCCGATAGAGGACCATGAAAAGGATCCTCTGTTGTCTTACCTGTTGAATTCACCTCCACCGTATGCACAGGGTATTACAGCACCACAGTTACTACCTGTTATACAGCCAGCTGCTGGTCAGCCTGGAATAGTTGCTCCATTTCCTTTGATTCCAGCTCCTGTCCTTCCCGTGGTTAATGTTCCTTCGGCACCTCCTCCTCCTGGGTCGCCTGTTCCGCCTTTGCCTGTCGTTTCGCAAACTGCTTTACCTGCTACTCCCACCCTTACTATTTCATCTGCTCCAGCTGCCCTGCTCCCGAACCCTGTGAACATTCTGACTCCGCTTTCCGTTCGTCGGAAAATAACCGACTCTGTAACTAATATCTTAACTCCTCTCTACAGGTCTTTAATTGGGACCCCCGTTTCTGACTCTATACAGAGACGTAGCCAGCTTCCTGGTCCACAGGAACAAGAAATGTTAGATTCGACAGCTCTTAGGTGGATGTCGAAAGCTGCGAAGTATGATGCACGAATAGTGTTAGATACCTTTATGCAATGGAGTGAACCAACTCAACGTTATGTTTTTGACGTGATGTGTTCTCTTGTGCGTGAGGAATGGGAAGATGATGACTTAGATTCCATCCCCTCTGATCTGGTAAATGTTCAGCAGAAATTTGCCGCAGGAATGGTGATAGGTTCAGAAGTAAGGGGAGCGATAGAACTGATTTTAGCTTATAGGGATGATTCCCCTCTTCGAGCGCCAAGGGACCCTGATGGTTCACCGATTACCAGGAAAAGACGAGGTCAATATCCGATGAGGGAAGTTCCACCGATATGGAGTGATGCAGTTCAAGCTGATGGGGCTAATGGTATTGCAGCTGCTCCGGCACAATTCCAGAGAGTGTGGATACACATCCCTTGGAAGCGGGCCGAAGTATTAGCAGTAAAACAAGCGCTGCCGGACCCGCGTAAAAACCCTGCTGGTTATTATAAAGAGTTAACGCAGACAGTTCAAGCATGCGTCATGAATTTGGCAGACATTGAAATGCTATTTGGCAATGTAGTGCCACAGCCTATATGGGCCAAGATTCGTCAAGAGAACCACCCAGTCGCCCTAGGAGGTGATTGGCCAGCTATTGTAGCGGCAGATGCGCAACAAGTTGGCGGTGCTAAACCTGAACCTCTGATTGCTGCCTTACCTGGCAGAATAATTAATCTGATGAAAACGCTGATGCCAGCGTTACGAGTTAATTGGGATAAATTATCGGCATGCAAGCAAAAGAAGGATGAAAGCGTCTCTGACTTTTTCACTAGATTTGAAGAGACCTTCGTAGACCACAGTGGGCAAGATATGAGTACTGAGGGAGGCCAGAGGTTGTTTGTCGACAAGTTCGTGTTTAATTTACTACCTGAGCTTAGTAACAAGTTGAAGGATTCTGAAAGTGCATGGGCAGTGTCGACGACAGCACAGATACTTGCAACTGCTCAGTATTACGAGAATAGAGAGAAAGAAGAGAAGGAAAAGTCAGAAAAGAAGACAAAAGATTTGAAGACTAAAGTACTATTGCAACAGGCGTATCCGCCTCGTTCGAATCAGTCAGATTCACAGCAGCGACCCCAGTTTCAGCAACAGCCTCAATTCCAGCAAGGGACGTCCCAAAGATTTAATTATGGTTTTTCCCGACAACAGTTAGCATGGAATCAGTGTGCCTATTGTAAAAAGGAGGGTCACTATAAGAATGAGTGTCCGGTACTGCACGCACAGACTAGTGGTGTCCCAGCTCAGAGAGGTAATGCTGGGTTTATGCAAGCTCCTAGAGGTAGAGGACGTGGTACAATGACACCACAGGCCGATCGCCCATCAAAATATTTCGATCAGCGAAATGTACAATCTGCGCAACCGGGTAGATCTCCACAGTATCATGTTGAAGATTACTATGATCATAATGAAGAGATTCAGAGAAGCGAGTACTAGGACAGCCACAGGCAAAGAGAGGGAGTAGTATCAGTTCCAGTTGATCAGAGTGGACCTTATGTCGCAGTAGTTACATCAGGCGTGGTCGAACCGTTTCTGTTGGATACTGGTGCGGCAAAAAGTTCAATTATGCATGCGAAATTCCCTGGCGCACCTTTGTCTGGCTTAACGAACACTTCAGTAGGTTTCTCAGGCGCCCCTGTTCACAATCCTGTTTCTAGTCCTTTATCAATTTCTGTTGGGCCATGTGAACTAGAAGCACCCCTTATCCTAACAACCGGTTGTAATGGGAATCTGCTTGGTTTAGATCTGTTGAAATGCCTGCATGCGACACTGTACTGTTCCCCTTCGGGAGTACAGCTCACATTAGGCAAAAGAGTCATCTCTCCAATGTACATGTCGATGGATAAGCTCCCACCGGAGCTGCGTTCTCTCCCTGATACTCTTTGGGCGACTGGTCCTAACGATGTAGGCCTCTTGGAAATTCCCCCTTATGTAGTAAGCCTGAAAGCGAATGTTAGATTCCCACGAATCCTACAGTATCGGATTTCGAATGAAGGTGAACGTGCACTTTTGCTGATTGTGAAAGACTTAATACAGAAAGATGTGATTGAGGAAACTAGAGGGAACGTCTGCAATAGTCCTGTTCTGCCGAGTTTAAAACGCACTGACCCGTCCAAACCTCCAATCTACAGATTTGTGATTGACCTCAGAGAAGTTAACAAAATAGTGATTCATACAAAAACAAAGCAAACCCAACGACGGACCAAGGTCAAGCACTTGTATTCCTACTGTTTTTTCTTATTACAAAGGTACACTATGTTTGTGTACGTGGTGCAACAACTTCCAGCACCCGTCGTTGTTAGGTGCGGGACAAGACCAAAAGTTTATACATAATGGAAGGTGCACTCAAATAACCAGGTCCAAATTGATATGTATTCCAAAAAGATCTTCTCTTGATCTTCGTATTTATTAAGCAAACAAGGCAGCCAACGCGTTTCGTTCCTAACACACAGGAACTTCTTCAGGGCTGAAAACAATACATAAAGTAACGTATAAAAAACACACACACCGACATATAAAAGTACAATACACTTACATCACAACGTATAGAGAACATTAACAAACCATAATAACCATGATTACAAAAAAAACAAAAAAGCGACCCAACATAAGACATGTATATACATATATATATCAAATACATATAAAATCAGCGAACGTTAGGTATAAAAACAGTTAATCTAATCTGTATTCATCTGTATCAGAGAGTGATAGATACGCAGTATAAATAACATAGACATAACACAAAAGTTGCAAGCGGAGAAGGGAAAGGACAAAGAAAAAAGAAAGAAAAACCAAAAAATATATCACAAAAGGACTTCACAATAGTCAAAGTAATTATTAAAGATTAAAAGAATCTATATTCCTGTATATGTCCCAAGTGTAGGCTAATTTGGTAAGTTGCTAATACTAACAGTATGCTGAATAAGCAACGAGGGAAGAAGGTGGGTTGCGCGGAGGGGAAGGAAATGTGAATTGTAAAAGGGGGGGTTAAAAACGATGGATTCGGCTCACCACAGAGTAGGTAACTTATGTATTTCTATTCCAAATCCATAGAGTAAGGGAAAACCCAGATCACAGCGTCGAACCGTACAGTAGGTGTGTAGTAGCACATCTGAAACATAAATATAAGAAAGCCCAACAGTGTCATGGGCAAAAACAAGCCAAATAGCATTATAAGTAGAAAAAACGTATATCCTACATAAGCAGCATATGAATAAAAAGCTAATTTCAATACGGGGTACACTTACCCACAGGTATAAAAACGAAGGCAAGATCTTATTATAACAGTCACGTGTAGACATAGGTCAGGTAGGTCATAAATTCATAGTTGTACCAAGTAATCTAAAAAAGAATCAAAAAACAAGAGGTCTCACCACCTGATATGTGTTCAACCAATGAAAACGTAAATAAAAACATCGTGTCATTCTCGACACTCAATTAAGAAATGTGCCTAATAACACATACAAATGAAAGGGCGTCAATGTGTTTAAAGCAATTGAAAATATAAAACCCATAAGTAATAAAAACGGGCAATAATCATGTCGAAATCCATCACAAAGTAACCCATTAGGTTTGTGACCAATAAGCCAGTATGCAAACCATTATATGTACATGTCAGAGGCCAAAGGGTTAGAGAAACGTAACATATAGAATAATAAAATGTATGTGCACCCCCATTGTACTTAGTCTAAAAACCGACCCACAAATCTAATGGGGCGAACATATTACAGCGCCACAGTAAGCAAGTAGCACATTATAATCCTTTAGCAAGCAGCAACACGTGCATCGTTTGAAATATTGAGAAACGAAGAAAAACGGCATTAGCATGTTTGCTCCACCGAGCCTAAAGGAACCACCTTGCGGAGACACCCAAGTAAGCTACGGCTGTAACCAAAACGTAACATCCCAATATAAAGGGGATAATCTGATGAAAATTCACCCCCCTGGTGATCTATCCATATAAAGCGACCCGCGCACAAGTACTCACCTCCGTATTCGTAAAGCAACCAGCGGCATGATAACCAGCAGCGGAGCGGCGAAGCAAGCAGACCTGCACATCCTGGTCGGTTTAAATACACCGGCCAAGTATAACCACGCGTAATTGGCTGAAGTGTAGAATGAACATAATAAAGGGACAAGACCAAGTTCCCTAAATGCGCCGCCATCATGGAATGGCCTAATTTGGTATGCATACCCATTGCAGTCCATGGTCTGCCAAGACCAGTTTAGTAACGATATACAGTAGTGCAATGAATTAACCAAGATTAGAGCCTGAATTGATTATTAGTAAAGAAAGAAAAATAAAGGCAAAAAAAGGCAAAAGAAACCACCAATAGTGCAAAGAGAACTGCAAGAACTATATTTCAAAGTGAATACAGCAGCCATCTTGGAATGGTAAATTACACACAGTAAAGACCATAGAAAGACCATGTATATGGCAGAAAGGAAAGGCAAAGGAAAAAAGAATAACCAGATAAGAAAATATTTACAAAGAATAAATAAAGAATAATTATAATAAAATGAATAAGGTAAGCCAGAGTAGGGCATACAAGAAATTAATAAACAAGAAAAACGAGATCAAAAGTATATAAGCAGCGAACCAAATTTCATTACTTATTTGGTGTATATAAGCTGCATCCTTTTTTCTTTCAGTAACGCAAGGCACATACGATCATAGGTAATAAACATCGTAAATAATAACAGATTGTATGATGCATACAAAGCCTTACTAATTCCATTTAGACAGAGTGATTCACAAATGAAGCAGCCAGAGTATATAGTGCTAGCATAACCTGTTTGGGAAACAACACTACCCCAAAAAATAATGTAGTTCCTTATCCGTGTTATGTCCTGCCTCGGTTGCCCTAAGTCTGCATATCCACTTTGCCTCCTTTTGTCGCACCAGGAGTTCCCTATTCCCCCCTCTATTGGTAATAGGGACATGATCTATTCCATGGAACCAGAAATCATCACTGTTTACATGTGCAAGTCTATAGTGTTCACTCAAGGGATATCTCCGATCTTTATTTACAATGGCCCGACGATGTTCCTGTATTCGGACTTTTAATGGGCGGATTGTACTACCAACATAAATGATGTCACAATTACATCCTATTATGTAAACAACATGAGTAGTATTGCAATTAATAAAGTGCAATATATCATACTTAACGCAAGTGTTATAGCAGAAATTGGAAATTTTGTTCCTTCCATGTGGACACATGTTACATGTTCCACAGGTGAAAAAACCTTTTGGTTTAACTGGCAACCACGTTTCCCTCGGAGTGGTAACGTAACTGGGACATAAGAAGTTGCGCAGTGACCTGCCTCTTCTATATGTAACCGATGGAAAATCAGTGAGACAGCTCTTAAGTGACGGAACCTCTCCAAGTACACTCCAGTTCTTCTTTAGGATGTTAAAGACCTTCGGACTATTGGCATTATACTGTGTAATAAACCTAACTGGATTAGCATCAGGTTTCTTCTTTTTCTGGGATGGTCCTAGGGTGTCTTCTCTAGTCCGACATTTTACTTTTTCAATGGCTTTATCCACAACCTCCCTCGTGTACCCCCTCTGTAAGAATCTAGTACTGGACTCTGAGATGTTATTGAGGAAAGTGTCATCATCGCTGCAATTCCTACGGATTCTAATCATTTCCCCATAGGGGATGTTGTTAACAACAGAGCGAGCATGGGCACTGTTCGCATGAAGGATCCCATTACAGGCTGTGTCTTTCCTGTGAAGGGTGCTGTGTATTTTCCCTTCTTTTATAAAGAATTTAATATCCAAGAAGTTGATACTATCTTTACCAAAAGCCATTGTAAATTTGACATTATATTGATTGTTGTTCAGGTACATAAAGTACTCATTCAATTCTTCCACTGAACCAGACCAGAGACAGATAACATCGTCGATGTACCTCCCCCAAAAGACTATGTGATCAGTCCAGGGGGAGGCACCTCTGCCCCAGGCATGCTCCCTCTCAAACCACCCCATAAAAAGGCAGGCATAAGAGGGAGCAAACCTGGAACCCATCGCAGTACCAAGGGTTTGTTGGAACCAACATCTGTCAAAGAGGAAAAAGTTGTTACATAAAATAATGTCAATCATCTCCATGATCATCTCATTGAAGGAAAACTGGTCAGCATTCTCTTTGTCCAAAAAGGACTGGATGGCCGAAAGCCCAAGATCCTTGCGGATACACGTGTAGAGGCTTTCTACATCAAAAGTTACAAAAAGTAATTCTTCCGACCATTCAAAATCCTTAAATTTAACCAGTATATCCTTACTGTCCCTTATGTATGACGGGAGGTTTACAACATATTTTTGCAATCTCAGGTCAACAAATTCAGAAATCCTCTCAGTGGGTGAACCTACCCCCGAGATAATTGGACGCCCAGGTGGGAAGGCATTGGGTTTGTGTATTTTAGGAAGGATGTATATGCATGGAAAGTTGGGACAGTCAACTCTAAGGTATCGGAATTCGTCTTCTGTAAGTAGCATCACATCCTTCCATTCATTCAATTTGATGTTAATCATGATAGTTAACTTCTCAATCGGGTTACCAGAGACCCTCTTATAACAGGACTCATTGCTAACCTGGCGGTGGATCTCATTCATGTAGTCATCGTGGTTCATAATCACAACATTACCGCCCTTATCCGCCTCCCTAATAACAATGCTCTTATCTTGTTTTAAGCAATTGAGGGCTTTTCTCTCTTGTGCGGTAATGTTGTGAGTGCGCCACGGTGTGAATCTTTTGTTAGTCTCCATCTTATACAGATCTTCACTTACTTTATCATAAAAAACATCTATGTTGCGATGATAGTTCATGACCGGTGTAAATTTAGATTTGGGTTTTAAACCACTGTCTTGGGTATAGTTCTGTGGTATATCCAAATCACTGATTAAAGAAAGTATGTCACATTGTTCATCATCATCGAGTGTCATAAGACAATGAATGTCCCTTACGTCTGCGACCGTATGGGTCATAGGTAGTGAGGGCGCAGAGTGTTGAGGAGTCTGCGGAAAAATTTTGGAGAAATGATCTTTTAATTTAAGAATCCTAACAAATTTAAAAAGGTCTATATGTACGTTTGTAATATCCCCACCCTGTGTTGGACAGAAATTCAAACCCCGCCTTAAAACGGTAACTTCATCCTTGTCAAATGTTTTATTGGACAAATTAACAATTTCCAAACTTTCACCAGGCTGTACATCATTACATGAGAAATTTTGAACACGAGTATCATTTACTTCTTGACCTGTCCCACCGTGTTCCCTTTTCCCTTTGTACCTGCCTTTGCCCCTACGACCTCCCCGCCGGGTTTTGGCATCTCTCTCTTTTGTTGTAATCTGCTGCTGATTCGCAACTTCGCCATTTCCTTTTGAAATGAGGAAGTTGCTTCTCCTAAAGGGACCTCACGAGATAAGTCTGACGTGGTACTCTCTAGAGAGGAAGACGAGACGCCGCTGATGGAACGGGTGTCATCACTCTCCTCCCTACTTTCTCTTGTTCTTTTTTTGTCCTCTGAACCCAGTATGTTATCAAATTTTCTGGCGAATGTATAAACCCGCCCGTCTTTATAGTCTCGATCGTCTCTTTTTATTTTCTTAAGTTTTTTATCCTTTAAATACAGTTGATGTTCCTCCATAACTTTTTTCAAGATAGCAAAATTTTTTTCAATTAGATCCTTTTGTTCAATTTCATTAATCTCCCTTTCCAAATTCTCTATCTCGGACTGAAGCTTCTCACCCTTTTCCTTAGCATGTTTAATTAGTATCTGCATCATCGTAACCGATGCACTTTCAAGGTTACCCTCCCAATCTTTTAAAAGCTCACTGCTGAGATCCTCAAACGTCGGGAAGATTAGGATTCTAAGACCTCTAGGTACTTTCTTGTTGTCTAAGTACTGTTGGAGCGTCACCCCATCCCACCAACGGGATAATTCTTGTTTTCTTAACCGCTCCAATCTAAGGAATAGTGTTTTGAGGCTAGTGCTAGTGGGAGCATCTGGTTGTGATGTAGATTTTGTATTATCAGTACCGAATAGGTTGAGGGCCATTTCCCCCCTCCCATCTTGAAATTTCTGCATTGTAATGATTAAATATGAAACAAGGAAACAGTGCAAAACAGTCCAAACAAATCATACAAAAACAAAGCAAACCCAACGACGGACCAAGGTCAAGCACTTGTATTCCTACTGTTTTTTCTTATTACAAAGGTACACTATGTTTGTGTACGTGGTGCAACAACTTCCAGCACCCGTCGTTGTTAGGTGCGGGACAAGACCAAAAGTTTATACATAATGGAAGGTGCACTCAAATAACCAGGTCCAAATTGATATGTATTCCAAAAAGATCTTCTCTTGATCTTCGTATTTATTAAGCAAACAAGGCAGCCAACGCGTTTCGTTCCTAACACACAGGAACTTCTTCAGGGCTGAAAACAATACATAAAGTAACGTATAAAAAACACACACACCGACATATAAAAGTACAATACACTTACATCACAACGTATAGAGAACATTAACAAACCATAATAACCATGATTACAAAAAAAACAAAAAAGCGACCCAACATAAGACATGTATATACATATATATATCAAATACATATAAAATCAGCGAACGTTAGGTATAAAAACAGTTAATCTAATCTGTATTCATCTGTATCAGAGAGTGATAGATACGCAGTATAAATAACATAGACATAACACAAAAGTTGCAAGCGGAGAAGGGAAAGGACAAAGAAAAAAGAAAGAAAAACCAAAAAATATATCACAAAAGGACTTCACAATAGTCAAAGTAATTATTAAAGATTAAAAGAATCTATATTCCTGTATATGTCCCAAGTGTAGGCTAATTTGGTAAGTTGCTAATACTAACAGTATGCTGAATAAGCAACGAGGGAAGAAGGTGGGTTGCGCGGAGGGGAAGGAAATGTGAATTGTAAAAGGGGGGGTTAAAAACGATGGATTCGGCTCACCACAGAGTAGGTAACTTATGTATTTCTATTCCAAATCCATAGAGTAAGTTTCCTGTGGTACCAGATATCACTGCATTATTGACGTTGATTCCTGCCTCAGCCTCATGGTTTACAGTGATCGACTTGAAGAATGCCTTCTTCAGCATTCCGATAGCCGAGGAAAGTAGAGACATTTTTGGTTTCTCCTTAGGAGGTCGCAGTTTCAGATTCAAACGCGCTCCACAAGGTTATTGTGAGAGCCCTTCAATTTACAGCCAAGCATTGAAGAGTCAATTAGATGCTCTTGTACTTCCTCCTGGTGTTGCTCTGATCCAATATGTAGATGATCTTTTACTGGCTGCTGATGACAAGGAAACTTGCAAAACAGCTACAATTTCTTTATTACGTCATTTGTCAGACTTGCATCACAAGGTTTCACCTTCTAAACTGCAATATTGTTGCCAAGAAGTGACCTACTTAGGTCATCTTTTGTCAAAGGAGGGAAGAAGGTTGACCCCAGAGAGAATCAAAGCAATTTCGCAGATGACTGTACCAAGCACACAGAGAGAAGTACGTGCGTTTTTGGGTATTACGTCATACTGCAGGCAATGGATCCCAAATTTTTCTCTCATGGCGAAACCATTGGTGGCCCTGACTGGAAAAGGTGTTCCGAGCCCTTTGCCATGGTCTGATGAATGTCAACAGAGCTTCTCCGACTTACGTGATGCGCTGTGTTCAGCTCCCGTGTTAGGTACTCCTGACTACAGTAAGCCGTTTACTTTATATGTCCATGAAAGAGAAGGTTGTGTGTTGAGTGTATTAACGCAACAATTTGGTGACAAACAGCGGCCTTGTGCATATTTCTCATCCACATTAGATCCGTTAGCCCGAGCATTGCCAAGTTGTTTAAGAGCTACAGCAGCAGCTGCAGTGTCTATTCGACAGTCTGCTGGACTAGTCATGAACAACATGTTAGTAGTCATGGTTCCACATGCTGTGGATACACTCATGAATCGAACAAAAACTCAGCACCTCACCAGTGCTAGACTATCAGGCTATGAGCTGACACTTTTGGCAAGTCACATTCAGATCAAGCGATGCAACATATTGAATCCAGCAACGCTGTTGCCGACTATTCAGGAGTCGAGTGATTCAGAGCCCCATGACTGTTGTTTCAGAACTGAGGAAGAGACAAAAGGTCGGATTGATTTAAAAGACACTCCGTTACTAGATCCAGATGGCACTTTATATGTCGATGGGTAATGTTTTAAACTACAGAATGGTGATGTGACGGCCGCGTATGCAGTTACGACTTTGAGTACGATTGTTGAGACCGCAAGAGTAAGTCAGAATTCTGCCCAAACTTCAGAATTAATTGCACTAACAAGAGTGTGTGTTTTAGCTGAGGGAAAGAGAGTGCATGTGTTTACTGATAGCCAATACGCCTTCGCCGTAGCACATAGCTTTGGACGTCTGTGGAAAGAAAGAGGTTTTCTCATGTCCCATGGGACTAAGATCCAACATGGACAGTTAGTCAGCGATCTATTGGAATCCCTGACCCTACCGTATGAAGTTGCGATTGTGAAGTGCAGTGCACATCGAAAGATTACGGATGATGTTGGCCGTGGGAATGCGTTCGCTGATGAGGTCGCCAAAGAAACGGCCAAGAACATGACGAGCCGAATGTACGTTGCAACGTCTGCAAGATGGATTGCTGAATCAGGGATGTGTGAGAATACGATTGAAAGTGTGAAGGCAATCCAGAATGAAGCAACTGAAAATGAGAAGAATGAATGGAAGGAGAAAACGGGTAAAATGGATTCAAGTGGATGTTGGGTTGATTTGTCTGAACAGCAGCGTTGGATGTTACCTGATGCGTATGTGCTCGCAGTAGTCACGATGGTGCATGGAGCGGCGCACATCAGTTCGAAAGGGATCTGTAAAATGTTAGCTCCAGTATGGAAGAATGATGGAATTACTAAGTGTGCGGAAAGAGTGGTGAAAAACTGCATGATATGCCTGATGCATAATCCTGGTCATTTTGCTCCCCCTTCTTGTCCCTTTGAAGTGATTCAGTTGGATTTTATCCACATGGACAGGTGTAACAATCTTAAATATGTCCTAGTGGTAGTCTGTGCCTTTTCAAGATGGATTGAGGCATATCCATTAAAGGATAACACTGCTATGTCCACTGCCAAAATCCTCCTCAAAGAATACTTCCCCAGGTATGGTATGCCACGGATTGTTTGGTCGGACAATGGAAGTGAGTTTGTAGGGAAAGTCATGAAGAGTGTGTGTACGGGTCTGGGTATCACCCAGAAATTCCACAGTGCGAATCACCCACAGTCAGCAGGTTTGGTTGAAGGGTACAATGGTACCCTGAAGCTGAAACTTGCTAAAATTCAAGCTTCCACTGGTCTATCTTGGCCAGATGCACTGCCTTTAGCTCTACTGTCCACCAGAGCGACTGTACACTCTCGAGTAGGGCTTAGCCCATATGAGATCGTGTTCGGTCGTCCTGCTAATGTTTGGGGAGTCCCTAGGCCAAAGGAATTCAAACAGATCGAATATCCAATGTTGATTGATTATCTTTATGACCTGACTGCTAAACTAAGCCTTATTCATCAACAGGTATTCGAATCCTTGCCTAAACTGCCAGAGAGTCCAGGCCACACGTTGAAACCAGGTGACCAAGTGGTGGTGCGGAATTTTGAGCAAACCCGGAACCTCCAGCCAAGATTCGTGGGCCCGTTCCAAGTGCTCCTAACAACGAGAACTGCTGTACGCCTAGCTGGAAGGAAGAATTGGGTGCACGCTAGCCATACGAAGCGTGTCCCTCTCCCACTCCCCTATGACAACTGGGTTAGACAGGGATTTGGTGTATCCGAGACACAACCTGTTCCTAGGCTCATCCCTCTCAGTGATGCAGAGTACATAACGGACCCACGAACTGAAACGCAGAACTCTGACACCTCAGCAGGAACCGCTCCTTTGAACCCTGGACAGAGTGTTGTACAAAGTGAACATTTGTCACCTGTGGAGTCGAACATTTCTGCACCTGTAGACCAGCTTTTTCAAGATCAGACAAGACCCGGGAAGTACAGATATAATCTACGTTCTCATGCTATGAACTAATGACATTGCATAATTACCTTTCTGTTTGAAAACTGTTTTGATCTTATCGCATTCCATTCAGTCAGGAAGTTTGCTCTAAATTTTTATCTTTTTGTTTTTGTTGTTCTATCACCTTGCCGTCTGGGTTACCGTAGGGTAGTAACGTGTGCCTTGTTTTAATTTGCAGGGAACCAGACACAAGGTCGGTTTCTTCTGTTTACTTTGGGAACTCCCAGGGTAGACAGAGGCCATTTTCTAAAGAGGTACAAACCATCCGTTGCGAACGGTTGTAGAAGATGGAGCTTCCTGAACTGCGACGGGTTAACGTCATAAATGTGCACAAGACAAAACTATATGACATATTGTATAGCAAATGTTTTCTAATGCAATGTGCTCTGACACTTCTGATTGTTTTAATAACTTTGGTAGGCGGAATTATTTTTGGTATTCAGTTGATCTTTACACCTGTTACATCTACAGTATCTTCCCATGTTCCCGTTTCTCCGACTGTTGTTTCTCTTCATTCTTTCCATCCTTTTCCTGCCCACGAGCAAGCTCGACGCTCTGAGTTTATAAATAACACTTTCATTCAGCTCTTGCACCAACATCAACTAGTGGTTAACACAACGAACTGCTGGGTGTGTGGCTTGATACCACATACCATGGACAAGGGCATCCCTTATCTGGTTCTGCCCTTTAGTTATAATGGATCATTCTGGGCATTTCAGACCATGTTCGCTTATGCCCTAGAGACCTATCCTCCACGATCTCCGCGTTCCACTAGGTATAACTCCACTAATAGAGCCTTGGTAAAAGGAATCACTGACATGGTTAGAGAAGTCAATAACACTCCGTTCATTTCCAAGGATGAATTGCGAGTTTACATGGGTTGGAATGTTACGGAATATGGCATTACTTTCGGTGAAAACAAACGTAAAAGCTCGACTCCGATCTGGGTCGTACCCCACCAAGGTCAGGTCTGTTTGCAAGGACCTGGGAAGAGTGACTGTATCGAAACATACGTTTTCCCGTCACAGTCTTCCCCTGCATTTTTAGCTGCTAAGGGCACCTATTTTGTTTGCAAAGACAGAGCATACACATGGCTGCCTGCTGACTTCTCAGGCTCATGTTATATCGCTCAACTGTTACCTCCGACATACACTGCTGCACCGGACTATCACAAAACTAGAGTTGTGAGAGGTGTTTTCAGTAAAGAAGATACTGCTGGCCAAGAAGCAGGAGACTTCTTCAAAGGTTTCCTTCCCTTCTGGGGGCCTATGGCCAACAGTAGAAACTTACGTCAACTAACACGGGTAGGTGAATCCACTATCACCGAAACTGCGGGTGCCCTTAGTAACCTGACAGCTGAGCTTCAAGCGGATCGCCTCATGACGTTACAGAACCGTATGGTCCTTGATGTGTTACTTGCAGATCGAGGTGGGGTATGTAAGATGATCCAATCGAGTTGCTGTGTTTTTATCCCAGATAATGCGCCAACGGTATACAAGGCCATCTCTAAGTTACACAAAATCTCTGACTCTATTCATGTAGAGGAAGGTGACTGGTCATTAATGGGATGGTTCTGGAGTCTGTTATCTGCGTGGGGATGGAAGGTTCTGATAGTCACTGGTGTTGCGTTGGTATTTTTATTTTCGTGCTGTCTCATTGTTCAGTGTGGTCCTGCCTTATGTAGCCTTTGCGTTTCGACATGCGTAAGAAGACCACCTGTTTTTAGAGATACGCCACGGGATAGAGTAATGCTTCAACAACATATCAGTGACCTGATGAACATAGAAATGGACTCTGACATAGAGTAAGTTATTGCCTATGTAAGGGCAAAAGGACAGTCTGAGGTTCTGTAGTGATCCGAACCCGTGAATTCGGTGTCGTAGTACTGACACGATTTTGGTACCAATTATCCGTAAATGATCCATTATATGCATGACAGTGTTTTCGCTGCACAACTAGCATGAATTCACTGAGAAATAGGGCATTCTGTTGTTAAGTCATGGCATCCATTTTAGTTACGGCACCCATTTTGTTTCTTGCCCTCATATAGTCAATGAACGGGCGATGACCCTGGCAGAATCACCTTGTTAAGGATACGTAAGCTCGAGCCCCGAGAAAGGCTGACGCTGCATGACTAGGCAGAATCAAGCTGCCTCCCTTGCCTGAGGCCAGTCCTGCTATACTGGTTCTCGTGTCCATTGTCCTGACTGAAAGGCCGAAGACGGTAGCCATGCCCGTTTATGATCCATAAACATCTCTTATCCTACTTTTCAATCCTTTGCACCTGGCTCTGCTCCTCTCCTTCTGGGCTTTTACAATGGGGAGGTTATGATTTTTATGATGGGGAGGATCGGGCAAAGAATGGAAAACTGACAAGGGGACCTGATCGAATACCGAAAACCTACGACTAATTATTGTTTGATGTCTATTTACTGTTTGTTTGGGATACCGGGTTGGGCATGAGAAATATTCGTGTAATGTTGCCTAAAGACATTTTTCGTGTATTTAAGGAACTGTTGTAAATTGAAACCACGATGTGATTAAGCATTTACTAAAGACATGAATTCTCCTTCCTTAGACATGTCTCTTTCGTTATGTTGACTAAAGTTTGGACTCCATTTTGTATTGTCATGTCTCCACGTGCTCAACACGAGAAGAGTCCTATCTCCGTGTTAGTTGCTCTTGTAATCTGCCTAGTAACAGTCTATAAATAGTTCCTTTGTCCGCCTGGCGCATGCCCAGGCTTGACCACATCTGTTATCAGTTAGTCCTTCCTTGACCATGTTTTCGCGGGCTCAAGGAGTATGTCAGCTCCACCCACATATTGATCTTGTATCGAAAATGTCCATAAAAGGTAACATTCCTTGCCTCATGTTGTATCCTCCCACTTATGAGCCCCTCTGTTGTGTATAAAAGGGGACCGTGTATGCAAATTCTTTGTGCTACTCTATGCAATACTGAAGGGTATTGTATGGATTGTAGGACCACCCTTAAGGGTTAATAAACTTTGTCTTTGTACTTTGCAGTTTCCGTGCCAACTTCCTTATAGATTCCATTGCAGGAGAGCGAACCCTTGTATCCTGCGGGCCTAGCTGAGGCCTGTATTCATCAATTGGCGCCCGTCACGTGGGGCTCATCGGCGACTCGGATGCTCGAAGGATTGGTCGCGACGAAGGTGAGGAATTTGGCCGGGGATGTGATCACTGCCAGAGGCACTTTAGTCCTGGCATCCCGAGGTTTTTCTTCCTTCCCTTCCGACCTGACCATCTGGGTGGCGCCGGTCCTCGACTGAGACCTCTTCTGTCGGTCCTGCCGTGACAGCCGTTTGGGCGAATTTTGGGAGCTTGGCAGTTGGAATCTGGACTCTTGATTGGTAAGAACCGTTGTACGGTACTTGCTCCGAGTTTTTGAAGCCTGGTTTGGCTATTTGAGTTTGATTTGTGATGACCGGTCATATCTTGTATTGATTATTGTGAGAATATATGCGTTGCAACACATATAGGCAGGTAATGTGGAGATATTTCTCCGGAACTGTGTAACTTTGAACGGCACAACGTTTAAGTGCCATTTTTTGATAATACTGCATATTCTGCATTATTTTTGAGCATGCCTGCTTTTAGCGCACTCCGTAAGTGGTGCTGCTGCTTTGGAAACCGGTTAAACCTCGAGGACTCTGCTCCAGCTCCCCCAGAGGGGACTCCTAATAGGGATATGTATGTGAAGCATGGTCTTTCTTCCATAATGTACAGCACAGTATGGAGGAAATATACCAGAAAGGATCCTGAGTTACGGTGGCCGTTGTATGGGTCGTTTGATATGCGTAAGATTGAGTATGTGGAACAGTGTATGTGTAAGCGGCGTGCTCGTCAAGACATGTTTGAATGTGTGCGATTATGGGTGAAGGAAGTGCGTGAGCGAGAGAAGCGTGAGAAAGCGCTGTTTGATAAAGAGCAACGGAAGAATGATCATGTGAGAGCACAGGAAGCAAAGCGTCGGGAGGAAAGAGAACAGACGGAGAGGCAAGAGAAAGAGCGTAGGTTACAAGTCTCGGGTCAATATGCTGTTCGTCAGTCACTTTATCCTGTCCTTGATAATCATGACGATGATTTTTATTTATTAGATCGTTCTCCGCCTCCTTATGTCGGCGCGTCTGCCACGAGGCCACAAGATTCTGGATCGGGTTCGGGTAAGGTGGACACGCGGTCCATGTTATCGGCTGACCGAATGGGTGAGCTTCGGCAAGTTTCCTATCGTGCACTCAAGGGCAAGTTATCCCCTGCTGAGTTGTTGAATTCTTGGGAGTTGTGGCAGGATAGAGAAAAGTTGTATTTTCTGGGCCACTTTTCTGAGGAAGTGATTGCTGCTTTCCGGAAATATTCCAGTGTCTTTGAACCTGACGATGTGGTATCAGATGCTAAAGCATTGCGTAATGGTGTTTTCTCTCCCTCTAAGGCGCCTGATGCGGTTCGGCGGCTGTTTGCGTTACGGTACGCGGTGAGGGACCTTAAAGAGAAAGCACGCCAACAAGCTGAGGAGGAGAAGCAGTCGGATTCGCGTACCGGAGATGGCCATTCATCCACCTCTCAGTCAGATAAGAGCGACCTAGTGCATGCTAAACCAATGCGAGAGGCGGCGCCTTTGTATGTTCCTCCTAAAGGAGCGGGGACTAGCTCGGATATTACCTCCGCCGATGCTAAGGGATATTTTGTGTATAATTGGGTTTATACTCCCTGGCACAGGGCTGACGTCATGGCGTTAAAGAATGCGTTGCCTGATCCCCGCAAGAATCCAGCGGCCTTTTACGAAGAAGTCGAGGGGGCCTTGAATTCTTGTACTATGACCTTAGCAGATATAGATTTGTTCTTTGGGCTTATTTTACCACCAGATATGTGGCGATCTGTGCGGAAGGTGGATGATGTTGCCGTTTTTAAGGCTCGGTGGTCTGAGCTTGAGGATGAGGATAGGGAGAGGAAGCCCGCGCAGAAACCACCTCAGATTATCTTAGATCTCCCTGCTGCTATTCTGGCTAAGTTGAAGACAATCATTCCCCCTAAAAAGATTGACTGGAATATGCTAGCCTCGTGCAAGCAGAAAGTCGATGAATCAGTTGCAGATTTCTTTACGCGCTTTGAGGAGACGTTTCATGATTTTAGTGGTCAGTCACTTACGGATGATACGGGTCGACACCTCTTTGCTGATAAATATGTGGCGAATTTATTACCGGCGATCGCAGCCCGCCTAAAAGCGAGTGAAAGTTCTTGGTCCACTGCGACCCCGACAGCCCTCCTGACTATAGCTCAGTACTATGAGCGCCAGGAGCAAGAAGCGAAGGGGCAGGAGGAGAAGAAATCGAAGGATTTAAAAACGAAGGTGATGTTAGCACAAGTATATGGTCCGCCCCGACGGGGTGTAAATAGAGGTAGGGGAGGATTTTATGGTCCTCCCTCGGGCCGATCTGATTTGAACAGGAATCAATGTGCGTATTGTAAGCAATCGGGACACTGGGCCAGAGATTGCCCGGCGTTGCATGCTTCGCGTCAGGGACACAATGAGGGTGGCCCGAGAGGTAGAGGGGGTTTCTCGAATTTTAGAGGGAATTCTAACGATCACGCTCGTTTTGACCCTGCCGGGCAGCAACGAGATAGGCCTAATGTTTTCGATCGACAAAACCAGTATCAAGTGTCGGGGATTGACCGTTCTGGGTACCATGATTCTCAGCATGCATAGGAATGCGTTGGATGGGGGTTAGAATCAGTTGAGGTGCCGGTTGATCAGAAGGGTCCTTACGTATCAGCTGAGGTTTTGGGTTCTACTGATCAGTTCCTAGTGGATACAGGAGCGACTCGTAGTGCGCTGTCTAAACAATTGGTTCCGAGGGCTCCCCCATCTGGCTTAATGGTTACATCGGTAGGGTTTGATGGTACACTCTCCCGAAGCCCTCTTTCACGGCCCCTCACATTTCAGGTTGATTCTTTTTCTGCACCCTGTCCGTTTCTGCTTGCCCCGAACACGCCGGACAATATTATGGGCCTTGATATGTTGAAGCACTTCAGAGCTACGATCCGCTGCTCCCCTGCTGGAGTGCGGGTGATATTAAATGACAATTACCCCCTGTCTGAACGGATGTGTGTGGTTGCAGAAGATGCTGTGTTAGCTACCCTCCCTTGTGCTCTGTGGGCCACCTCGGATACTGATGTGGGACAGATGGTGATTCCGCCTGTTCACATTAGTGTCCAGGAGGGGGCGGTGTTACCACGCCTTCCACAGTATCGTATTTCGCAGGAGGGGGAAGAGGCTCTTATACAGATAGTGCAGGATTTGATTATGGTGGGAGTAGTGGAAGAAGTTCCCTATAACGTCTGTAATAGCCCGATTTTACCCATTTTGAAAAAGGATACGGATGCTAAAGTCTATCGGTTTATAATTGACTTGAGAGAAGTGAACAAGATCGTGATACCTCAGTACCCAGTGGTTTCTGATATCACGACGTTGCTTACTTTGGTCCCGCCTACGGCGACCACGTTTTCAGTTATTGATTTGAAAAATGCCTTCTTTTCAATTCCTATTCATCCTGATAGTCGATACCTTTTTGGTTTTACTCTAAATAATAGGTCTTACCGATTTTGTAGAATCCCTCAGGGCTACACGGAAAGCCCTAGCATTTACAGTCAAGCTTTGAAAAGACAATTGGACTCCTTTGTTCTGCCCGAGGGTGTCGCCCTCATTCAATATGTCGATGACATCTTGCTGGCGGCTGACACTCCGGAGTTGTGTGAAACGAGTACGTTGTCTTTGCTTTCCTTTTTGGCATCCCACTATCACAAAGTATCTCGGAAAAAGTTACAGTTCTGTAGACCAAAGGTGACTTATCTGGGTCACCTTTTGTCTAAGGAGGGGCGTGCACTCACACCAGATCGTGTCCAAGTAATTCTGGACACGCCGACACCGTCCACGCAGAAGGACGTGCGTGCATTTTTGGGTCTTGTTTCGTTTTGTAGGCAATGGATACTAGGGTTTTCACACATAGCTAAGCCATTGTTAGCCCTTTTGACAAAAGACACACCTATTCCGCTTCCTTGGACGAATGAGTGTGACACTGCCTTTCAGAAATTGCGACAGGCTCTCTGTTCAGCACCAGTGTTAGGGACTCCTGATTATACCAAACCTTTTTCGCTGTATGTGCATGAGAAAGATGGATGTGCATTATCAGTTTTAGTGCAGATGCACGGCGACAAGCAGCGCCCTTGTGCATATTTTTCGGCTGCACTTGATCCTGTTGCCCGAGCATTGCCTGGTTGTTTTCGCTCGGTTGCGGCGACAGCTGTGTCAATACGCCAAAGCGAGGGAATTGTGTTATCTCATAAGCTGTTGGTATTAGTCCCCCATGCTGTTGATGCCCTGCTTAATCAGACAAAGACGCAGCATTTGACCAGTGCCCGTTTAACGTGATATGAGCTGACGCTTTGGGCTCCTCATATTACGTTAAAGAGGTGCGTGACGTTAAATCCGGCCACATTGTTGCCATACCCCGAGACTCAGTCTGAAGCACGGAAAGCACATGATTGTATTCTTGTGACTGAGGAACAAACAAAGGGTCGTATTGATCTCCAGGATACGCCCTTTCCAGATGTAGATGGAGAACTGTGGGTGGACGGGTCATGCCTGAAGCTACCAGATGGTACGACTTCAGCAGCGTATGCAATTACCACATTGCAAACAATAGTGGAGGCAGCACGCATACCACAGAAATCAGCTCAAGCAGCGGAACTGATAGCATTAACGCGAGCATGCGAGCTCAGTACAGGATTGTGTGTGAATGTTTATACAGATAGCCGGTATGCCTTCGGAGTAGCGCACGATTTCGGCCTGCTCTGGAAGGAGAGAGGGTTTTTAACGTCACATGGAGTACAAATAATGCATGGGGAGTTAGTTCATAATCTTTTAACTGCATTGACATATCCGAAGAAAATTGACATCGTTAAATGTAGCGCCCATAGGAAAGTAGTCGATAAAGTTGAAGAAGGGAATGCGTTAGCAGACCGGGTGGCACGGGAGACTGCGATGCAGCCCGGTGCTACTGCCATGTATGTAGTGAAGTCGCAAGTAGAAAGATGGCATGATGCGAAGGAAGAAGTGCGAGAAATACAGAGGACCGCTTCTGATAAAGAACGGGAGCAATGGTCCAGTGAGGGAGAATTGGATGATGAGGGTTGCTGGAGAAATAAGCAGATGGATAGATGGAAATTACCCACGGCTTTTGTACAACCTATGGTTCAGATGGCACATGGGCTAGCACATGTTGGAGCTTCCGCAATTGTAAAATTGCTTACCCAAGTCTGGGAGCATCCAGAGATTGCTAGCACGGCAAAGAGGGTGGTGCAGACCTGTATGATCTGCCTGAGGTACAACCCAGGAAAGGGTACTCGAACTCCAGCAGGAGGATTTGTAACACCTACTGCACCCTTTGAGGTTCTGCAGATGGATTACATCCAGCTTGAGCGCTGTAACAATTTGAAGTATGTTCTAGTAGTGGTTTGTGCCTTTAGCAAATGGGTTGAGGCATACCCTACGAAAGACAATACTGCAATGACTACCGCCAAGATGCTGTTGAAGGAGTTCTTCCCTCGATATGGCGTTTGTAGACTTCTGTGGAGTGATAACGGACCCCACTTTATAGCGGATGTTATAAAGTATGTTTTGAAGGGTCTGGGCATCACCCAGAAGTTCCACGCAGTATTTCACCCTCAATCTGCAGGACTAGTCGAGAAGTATAATGGTACACTGAAGCTCAAGATCGCTAAAATCCAAGCTTCGACGTCTTTGACTTGGCCAGATGCTTTACCGCTGGCGTTATTGTCAATTAGGTCGGTACCGCACTCTCGAACCGGTCTTACACCGTACGAGATTGTCTTTGGACGTCCAATGAATATTTGGGGTCCACCAAAACCTAAGACTGTGTATGATGTACCTTGTGTAATGATGAATGATTATCTGGCACAGTTAACGGATAACTTGGTTTCTATTCATCAACAGGTCCGGGAGGCGCTCCCTGATCGGTCCACCGGTGGAGGACATAGTCTCCGGCCTGGCAACTATGTCATGATAAAAATCTTTGACAGGACAAACAGCCTGGAGCCGAGATGGGTTGGTCCTGAGCAAGTCCTACTTGCAACGAGGACGGCTGTGCGAGTTTCCAACAGAAAGAATTGGATCCATTCCCTGCACTGCCGCAAAGTACCGCCCGGATTGGTGGAGCCTGCTGTATTGACCGATCAACGAGAGATTCTGACCACAGAGAAAGGCCGTGCTGTGGAATCGAACGATGCTGAGGAGCTCTTTCCGGACCACGCGACTCCTGGAGGAAAGCGATATCATCTGAGGCCAAGAAAGTGAATCCTTCAAGTATCGGGACATGTTGTCAGAACAGCCCTTGGGTTAGTGAAACGGAGAGCCAATGAGGCAAGGGGGGGGGATCAGCCCTGCATTAGTGTAGTGACACCCGTCTTGGCCCGTTGGTGAAGAAATCGACCGCTGCCTAAGGGGAAGAGTTCTGACAAACCTTTTAGTTTCAGGAAGATATTGATTCTTTATCTTGACATGGAGAAAAAGAAGATCCTTTGTGCAACAGGTTTTATGCTCACAGTAGCTATTGTTGGGATAACCACATGGTTTGTGGAGGATGTGACTCCTGCTCGAGAGTTACTTGTGTTGACCACTCCAGTGCCTGAGGAGCACTACTTCTATACCCTTCCGTATCAAGAATTGAAGCATCGTCAGTCTTATTTGAATAACACTTTCATCCAGATGTTGCATCATACCCACGTTGCCACGAATGCTACGAACTGTTGGATATGTGGTATGATGCCAGCTCATCAGAAGAAAGGAGGAACGCCATTCATACCTCTTCCTTTCTCTCATAATGGCTCTTGTAGAGCATGGTACACTTTGCTTTTTGCCACCCGGAAACCCACAGTGGGACGATTACTCTTCAGACTCAATAAAGAATGTCATCAGGATAAAGATGGATATCCGCAAGCGAATGGGACAATTTGGGAATGGGAAGAGTATCGACCAGACAATGAATCGATTCCTTATATTTTCACGAACACCAGAGACACTGTGGGAAAAGACAAATTTGTGATTCAAGTGGCACAAGCTCAAGCGGACCTGTGTGTCCAGAGTGTGGGTTATATTCCTGTTGGTGTTAGTGATTGTATTACCATATTAAACATCGACGGGTTGAATAACAGTACCTTCTTAGCATCCCATAATACATACTTCGTATGCGGAAATAAAGGTTATTACCGTTTGCCAGCCGGTTGGTCCGGAGTATGTTATGTAGCATTTCTATTGCCTCCTGTATTTTTGGCACCTGCATCCTATCATAAGGATTTGAAGTTGTTAAATAATGTGACTGTAAATAGGTATAAACGTACTCTATCAATTGATGATGTGGATCAGACTGACACCAGTCTGCAGCAGTACATTGATTTTAATTTAGGATTGTTTTTCTTCGTTGGAGCTGCCCTAAATAGTAGGAAAGTTCGAAGATTAACAAGAGTGGTAGAGGCTGTGGCAAACCAAACCGCTGCTGCTCTTGGGAATCTTACGGAAGAATTGCAGATTACCAGAATTGTTGCATTGCAGAATCGTATGGTGTTAGATGTTATGTTAGCTGATCGAGGTGGAGCTTGTAAAATTATCGGGAGTAGTTGCTGTGTGTTTATCCCTGACCACACACCGTCAGTCTATAATGCAATCAACAGGTTGCATAAAATTGCAGCTGAAATCCATACAGAAAACGGCACTTGGTCCTTTTCTGGATGGTTTTGGGCATTGATCACTGCTTGGGGTTGGAAGGTTTTAACTGGTCTCTGTATAATTATAGCAGTTCTGTTTTCTTGCTGCATCTGTGTCCAATGTGGTCCTTTGCTCTGTTCCTTATGTGTATCATTCTGTATTCCCGATAAGAAAGCTATTGCCAATGTCACTTATCAGAAACGTTTAGCTAAGGAAGTAGAAGGAATGATGACAATTGACATATACGATGATTATCCTAACAAACCGGATGTCTTCAGTAAATGCTGAAAGGGTCGTCTGTTGTAAATTGAAACCACGATGTGATTAAGCATTTACTAAAGACATGAATTCTCCTTCCTTAGACATGTCTCTTTCGTTATGTTGACTAAAGTTTGGACTCCATTTTGTATTGTCATGTCTCCACGTGCTCAACACGAGAAGAGTCCTATCTCCGTGTTAGTTGCTCTTGTAATCTGCCTAGTAACAGTCTATAAATAGTTCCTTTGTCCGCCTGGCGCATGCCCAGGCTTGACCACATCTGTTATCAGTTAGTCCTTCCTTGACCATGTTTTCGCGGGCTCAAGGAGTATGTCAGCTCCACCCACATATTGATCTTGTATCGAAAATGTCCATAAAAGGTAACATTCCTTGCCTCATGTTGTATCCTCCCACTTATGAGCCCCTCTGTTGTGTATAAAAGGGGACCGTGTACGCAAATTCTTTGTGCTACTCTATGCAATACTGAAGGGTATTGTATGGATTGTAGGACCACCCTTAAGGGTTAATAAACTTTGTCTTTGTACTTTGCAGTTTCCGTGCCAACTTCCTTATAGATTCCATTGCAGGAGAGCGAACCCTTGTGTCCTGCGGGCCTAGCTGAGGCCTGTATTCATCAGAACAACCCACTTAATGCAATTTGAACAGTCTCGTAGATTCTGCCTCTGTGAGGTTCCTATGACTTCTGTGTCCCTGCAGTGAATAAATCTTGGTCTCTGACGCCACCATCGAGAAACCCGCGTCTCTGTTTATTTGTGCACCGAGACAGGAAGGAACTCAGGGGTCTTCGGGTGTTGTTTCCCTGACACCTCTGGACTCTTAAAAGTCCAGAACCTCAACGGGAGGTGTAGAAAGAAGTAAGAGGAGTGCAGAAAGAAGCAATAAAGGTGCAGAAAGGGGCAACAGAGGTGCAGAAAGAGGGAAGAGGGGTGGTGAAAGAGGCAAGGGGTGCAGAAAGCAGCATTAGAGCAGCAGAAAGAAACAAAAGAAGTGCAGAAAGAAGGAGCAGACAGGGAGAAAGAGGTAAGAAGCGAAAGGTGCAAAAAGAAACAAAAGAAGTGAAGAACGAAGGAACAGAGGTGCAGAAAAGAGACAAGAGGGGTGCAAATAGAGAGAAGAGGGATGCAGAAAGAGGCACTTGGGTGCAAAAAGAAGCAAAATATGTGCAGAAAGAAATAAAAGAAGTGCAGAATGAAAGAACAGATGTGCAGAAAGTGACAGCAGGGGTGCAGCAAATGGGTGGATGGGTGGAGAACGAGGCAAGGGGGTACAGAATGAAGCAAGAGAGCTGCAGAAAGAAACAGGAGATGTGCAGAAAGAAGGAACAGAGGTGCAGAAGGAGGCAGGAGGGGTACAGAAAGAGGGAAGAGAGGTGCTAAAAGAGGGAAAAAGGTTGCAGAAAGAAGTGAGAGGTGCAGAAAGAAAGAAAAGAAGTGCAGATAGAAGGAACAGAGGTGCAGAAAGAGGCAAGAGGTATCGGTAAGAGGGATATGAAAGAGGTACGAGGGGTGCAGAAAGAAGCATGAGAGGTGCAGAAAGAAGCAACCGAGGTGCAGAAAGAGGGAAAAGGGTTGGAGAAAGAGACTAGAGAACTGCATAAAGAAGCAACAGAGATGCAGAAAGGGTGATGAGGTGTGTAGAAAGAAGCAAGAGAGGTGCAGAAAGAAACAAGAGAGATGCAGAAAGAAATAAAAGAAGTACAGAAAGAAGGAACAGAAAGAGAAGAAGGGTGCAAATAGAGGCACAAAGAAGCAAGAGAGGTGCAGAAAGACGCAAGATAAATGCAGAAAGAAGCAACAGAGATGCAGAAAGAGGAAAGAGGGGTTGAGAAAGAGGGAAGAGAAGTGCAAAAAGAAGCAACAGACATGCAGAAAGGGGAAATAGGGCTGGAAAAGAGGCAAGAGGGTGCAAAAAGAACCAAGTTAGGTGAAGAAAGAAACAAAAGAAGTGCAGAAAGAAGGAACAGAGGTGCAGAAAGAGGCAGGAAGGGGGCAGAAAGAGGCAAGAGGTTTGCAGAAAGAGGGGAACGGGGTGTAGAAAGATACACAGGAGGTGCAGAAAGAGGCTAGAGGGGTGCACAAAAAAGCAAGTGAGGTGCAGAAATAGGCAGCAGAGGTGCAGAAAGAAGCAAAAGAGGTGCAGATAGTAGAAGAGATGTGCAGAAAGAGGCAAGAGAAGTGTATATATATATATATATATATATTCACTTAAAAAACCATAGGTTTCACACATGTTATAGTTAGCTGTACATTTCACTCGTAAAAAACCAATGAAATTCCACGTTATAGTTAGATCAGGTAACTATAACTTGCGCCCCCACAATAAACTGCTGATGACGTCACATAGTACATCACTCATGACATGGTCAGTGACATCACTCATGACATCAATGATGACATCTGAAATTACACATTGTGGATTGCGGTCGCGCAAGTTATAGTTACCTGATCTAACTATAACGTGGAATTTCATTGGTTTTTTACGAGTGAAATGTACAGCTAACTATAACATGTGTGAAACCTATGGTTTTTTAAGTGAACTTGCAAGGTTTTGTAAATGATAATTCCTAACTATAACGTGTGTGAAACCTATGGTTTTTTGAGTGAATTTGTACGGTTTTTTAAATGCTAAGTTATGTATTTATTTTTTATTTTTTTGTCTGGTTTTTCACTATGCGCACACCCTGCGCGCCCGGTGCGCTTCGCGCACCGTGCGCGCGCTGTGGCACACGGCGCGCTTCGCGCACCGAGCGCCCACATTGCGCAGTCCATGCCGTGCGCGCCTCGCCTTTTTTTACGCAGTAACATTTGTTTTTTTCTCCCTTGTGGGTCCTTTAATTTATTTAATAAATGTGATTGTTACTTCTTTATTTTTTTTTTTTATTTTTGTTGCCGTGCGCGTACGGTAAGCTTACCATACGCGTACCCCGCGATTTGTTTTAAAAATAATTAAATGTATTTTTCGTACTTTTGGGTCCTTCTTGGACCCCCTGACAAACACTAGGGGGTCTGCAACTCTCTTCATTGCCCCCGTTTCACGTTCCCCACCTTTGTTTCTCAGTGCGAGAGACAGAAAATGGCGGCCGACACTTCCTGATTTTGACCGATTCGAATGTTTACAGTCATGTAGCCACCAATCAGAATTGAGCTCGCACACGGCACCGTACGCGTACGGTAAGCTTACGGTAAGCGCACGGAGCGCGCTTACGGATATATATATTGATTTAAATGCTATTTTCTCAGGACCTACTGAACAGATTTACACCAGACCTACAAAAGGCACATCCTTGACCTGAGGACTACCTCTCTGCCAAATTTCAAGTAATTCTGTTCAGCCGTTCGGGCTGTAGCTGTGTCTAAAGGTCCTATGGAAAAATGCATGGGGAAAACGCGTTTTGGGACCCCCCTTTTTTCTCAGCCCCCGCTTGACGAATCCCCCCGAGACTTTCAGGGTAGGAGCGGAGCGTAGCGCCCCATTAGTTTTGAAAATTTCGCGAGGATTCGTCGACCGGCGCCAAAGTTATTCCAAATAGAATGTTGCGGATTTCCTATGGAAACACGGTCCTAACTATAACTATCTACTGGCGACCGCCAGTAGATAATATATATATATATATATATATATATATATATGTATATATATATATCTCACAAGTATTCCACCGCTAAATTCCAAAGGCGGCTCTCCCAAGAGATGGACACGGACCCAAATATAAGTGCAAAAATCTTCTTTAGTCGCCATTACGCGTTTCGGCTCGCTTGAGCCTTGATCACTTGATCACATGACAGTGGCATGAGAGAGAAGGATCTTATTTAAAGTGAAAGTGCAAATACAATTGAAACCACGTGATACTGATGTCATGCTAGTTTCGAATAGACATAGAAGACTTTGTTTCACAATGTAAAAAGCGGGAATTCACTACTTGCCGAAATTATTTTCTGATACCCATTGTGATGTCACATATTAATACATTGGTTATTTTGTTCCATATATGTGTTAATTTCAATAATAATATATTATAATGTGCTAAAAGAAATTTCCATTGTCAATAATGATCACATTTGAAAACGAGACAAATATATCGGTAAAATACCCCCTTGTCCCTCATGTCAATGTTGTGACTGACTCCATTCTATGTACTATATTTGTTCATCGTGGTATAATTATTTAGAAGCAAAAACAACAAAACTACAAAGAATTGTTTTTGTAAGTGTGCAAAGTGTTATGTGCAAAATATGTGCAAAGGAGCCGTATGTGCGTGTTGAGACGTTGTAATTCATAGAGCAGTGCAGCTAATTTAATTTTGTTTATATCTTACTCTTTTTTATACTCATTTTATGCCGTGCTCTATTTTATACTATGTTAATTTATTTACATGTTCATACATCTGATCGTGGAGTGGGATCCAACATTGCCTAAAAATTTGTGGCTAGCTTGCCCATAATCCTCTCGTATTGAATGTGGTACAATGCATATTTGATGTGAAAAATGTCATCGATTTTAGGCAAGAGGCATTGAATCATCTAGAGCTCGTCCACCCTGAACCTTTGAGATCCTCAGTCTTCATTACTGTGAGGTGGATCCCCTAGTGTGATGTCCGGTTGTCCACCTCATAAATAAATTTGAATAAGCGCACATTTAAAGTGCATGTATATATGTATATCAGTGCATATCAATTGTGCAAAATACAAATAGATAGATAAAAGGTAATATGACCTAAAAATATCTGCCCATCCATTCAATATAAAATATAAAATATGGATAGGTGCACGATAAAACCATATTTGTTCAAATATAAATACAGTAAAACATGATTTTCTGTTATCTTAAAAAACCTTATAAAACCACGATAAATATTAAAATATCGTGTTTTGTTGAAGATCAAATGAGGATCCATTGATAAAAGACAGTTCGATAATACATGATTCAAATGATGTTAAAAAATGAACAATGAGCGAGGTTTACTCTAGTCATCGTATGGTTTTATAATAAGACATTAAATCAAACATGTGTAAAGATCCTCCATGGCATTAAGTCCTGCAGGTTGCTTAGTGTCTAATTGTAAGATGTACCGAGTTTCTAATTTTCTTAATTTACTTTCTCGGTCACCTTCTCTCCTGCTTGGTGGGACAGCATCTATTACGAAGTATTTCAGGTTATGATTATCAGATTTGTGATGTTCCCTGAAATGTCGTGCCACTGGATAGGTGTTATCCTGATTTGTGATGGCTCTTAGATGTTGGAGGATACGTTTAAAGACAGGTAATTTGGTACTGCCTATGTAACGTAAATCACAAGGGCAAGAAAGTACATATACCGCATATTCTGTCTTGCATGTCAAAAGTTTAGATATTTTATAGTTTCGATCACTAAAAGGCGTTTTGTATGTGTTGGTATTAACTCCCTGAATACATGCTTTACATGTGTTGCATCTGAAAAATCCTTTACCGGATTGCATCCAGCTACTGTTGTCAATGACCTCTGGACTTGTCTTAACCAGTATGTCCCTCATTGAGGGAGCTTTGCTGTAAGTGATGGACACCCTCTGCGGTAGCAGGGGTCCAATCACTGGATCACTGCGTACCAGAGGCCAACTTTGCTGGATAATTTTGTTTAATGCTTTGTGTTGTTGGCTGTATTTGATGATTAGACGGAATTCCTCATTAATGGCATCAGATTTTGTGTTGCTAACAGTAATGTTATCACAACTGATATTCTTAGGTTTTTTATCTTTAATAGCATCCTCCCTGCTCCAAGTCATAGACTTTTGGATAGCATTGTCAATGACATCA
Organism: Triturus cristatus; assembly: GCF_964204655.1. Lineage (NCBI taxonomy): Eukaryota > Metazoa > Chordata > Amphibia > Caudata > Salamandridae > Triturus > Triturus cristatus. Next base: position 167,118,430 of record NC_140585.1, read on the forward strand.
GATTGGTAGCCACGTTGTTTGAAACTAATTTTACTTTCACCTTGTGCTACCTTCAGGTCTTGGTTGTTGCTACATATGCGCCTGAGCCGCAGCATTTCCCCGTAGGGTATGCTGTTGATAAGATGTTTCGGGTGTGCACTTGTTGCATGGAGCGTGGAGTTACCTGCTGTCTTTTTTCTAAATAGGCGGGTTTCAATTTTGTTGTTGCTTATGTATATTTGTATATCTAAGAATTCAACTTGTGAATGGCTGATGGTAGCCGTGAACTGTAAATTGATACTATTGACATTAATCTTATCAATGAATTCATTTGCTTGTTGTAGTGTACCTTGCCATACTACAAATAGATCGTCAATATATCTAAGCCATAATTTAACATTGATATTAACATTCACCAAATTCCTCCTTGAGGGCCAGCTCCTCCCATCTGCCCATATGAAGACAGGCATACCTCGGTGAGAAGCTGGCCCCCATGGCTATTTATTTATTTTATTTTAAGAATTTGTAGTGCGCGAACTGTCGCCGTGGCAGGCATCCTGGCGCTGACAGAGTCTGAGGAGGAGGGGGGGTGGAAGAAACAGGGAGGCTAGGGCTAGCCCGGGAAGAGCCATGTTTTAACCTTTTTTCTAAAAGGAAGCAGGTCATCGGTATGTCTAATGTCGGCGGGGAGGGAGTTCCAGAGTCTAGCGGCAGTCACCTCGAAAGATCTACCTCCAGATCTGACCTTCTTGAATCTGGGGGTGACCACCAGTTTGGCATCCGAGGAGCGTAGTTTTCTGGTAGGAACGTACCACACAAACATGGATTGAAGAGGGGCAGGACCGGAACCGTGGAGAGCCCTAAAGACAATACAGAGGGCCTTAAATTGCACTCTCTGTCTAAGGGGAAGCCAGTGTAGATGTGCCAAGGCGGATGGTCCATGGGATCTTGACGGGAGCCCCAAGGCAAGTTTTGCAGCCGCAGACTGGACTCTTTGTAGCCTGTCTAATAGATACTCCGGGGCCCCGAGCAGGAGGGCATTGCAGTAGTCCAACCTGCTCAGGATAGTGCATCTGACTACTTGTGCGTGAGCCTGGGTGGGTAGGAGGGGTAGAACTTTCCTTAAAGAGCGCGGTGTGGCATAACAACAGGCAGAGGTTTTCTGAACATGGGTCTCCATGCTGAGCTGGTGGTCAAGCATGACCCCTAGATTGCGGACAGAGACTGCAGGCTGTACCTTAGAAGCTGTTTCCGGGGGCCAGAAGTTGCTGGGGAACGGACAGGGAGTCCTCGAGCCACTGTTAAAAAGCACCTCGGTTTTCCCTGCGTTAAACTGAAGTGAATTCATCTTCAGCCACCTTGATGTCTCCCGCAGGCAATTGTGTAAGGTCTCTATGGAGATAGAGTCCTCTCCTTCCAAGGAGAGGATCATCTGCGTGTCATCAGCGTAGTTAATGGTTTGGATGCCGAAGCTATTGATCAAGAGAATAAGTGGCCTAAGGTAAATATTAAAAAGTATAGGACTAATGGCCGAGCCCTGAGGGACTCCGTGCGTTACCGGGGAAAAAGTAGATTGGAAAGGAGGTAGAGAAACTGCTTGTTGCCTGTCCTGCAAAAAAGAGTGCTACACCTCTAGTTTGTTGGTACAGCTGGCTATTAAACATAAAAATGTTATTGCATAGACAGAATCCAATCATTTCGGTTAGCATATTATTGTGTTCCTGGTGCTGTATAGATCTTTGCGATAGATAATGTTGGATTGCTGTGAGGCCATCCGTGTGCTTAATACTGGTGTATAGGGAGGTAACATCCAATGCCATTAGATAAAAATCATCCTGCCACACAAAATCCGAAATCTTTCTTAGGAAGTCACTAGTATCTTTCACATATGATGGCAAATTCTGCACAAAATCTTGTAAATAGCAATCAATGTATTTTGTTGTATGTTCAACCAAACTGTTTCTGGCACTGATTATTGGTCTCCCGGGAGGATCGTTGTAACTTTTATGAATTTTTGGAATGAAATATATAGTAGGAGTTGTAGGATTATCATTCTTTAAGTATTTATATTCATCATTGCTGATCAATAGTGCACTTTTCCATTTGGCAAGCTTGAGATGGAATTCTTTATACGTGGATTTCATATATATATATATATATATATGGAAAGGGATTTCCTGTGTCTTCCCTCAGTTGTAAACATCAAAATTCCAGAGGGTCACAAAAAGGCAGCACTCTCATCAGCAAGACCAAGGCAAGTTAAAGTTGTTCAGCGATCACCATTTTTATTTTTATTTTTGGTTATTTTCTCAATTTAATTTTCATATAAGGAGTGCAAAGTGCCCAGTGCATCAAGAAACAAACAAGCGACCTACGCGTTTTGGCCAGAGGCCTTTGTCCGGGTCATGTGATTACAGGTGCAGGGTGTTTAAAAAGAGGTTGGTTTGACCCGCCCTAATTTACAAAAAAAGTCCCAAATTAAAAGCATCTTTTAAAGAAACAGTAATTCAAACAGTCAATAATAGCCAGTACCACAAAGCACTTATATTACGAAAAAAGTGTTTTAAACTTACATCGTCTTTAAAATCGTAAAGTACTTAAATTGAAATGCTGTTTCATAATCAGAGTCATAGAAAGTTTGAGCTTTCAGAGATGGTTAACTGATGTTAGAGTACCATATAAACTTGCCCTGCCATCCTGTTATGCTCATAGCATGTCAATGTTGATTAAAAATCAACAGGTACATAATTATTAATTGAAAGGGAAAGGTGTGCAAAAATGCAAGAACCACTTTTGGGAAAGAGATTGAATTCAGATTATAAGGTGCATAGTTACCCAATCTCGGTAAAGTACCAAAATTTAAAGGTGCAAAGTTGACAAATCTCTGTGAAGTACCTGTAAAACAATGGATCCAGAGCTAATTGTGTAAAGTTCGCAAGTCTCGGTACAGTACCTCATTATATTCAAATTTACACTATATTGTACTCTTCCATTTCCTCAATTGAACAATTCCTCATTGACACTCATGAACTAAATTATGATTAAGCAGTTTATGCAAATTTACTCCCACTAAAACAGTTAACAGGAAACAACATGGTTCCGACCCTTGTTCTTGATGTTACACATGAGCATTCCGATAAAGACTAAAAGTAATATATTCATGGCTTAGCGTAAAACCTAATTCTCTTCGTAAAGTACAATTGCTGTCTATACAGTAACTCAAGTGGAAATTCAACCAAGCTATATACAATTAGTAAACTGTGGTTTTATTTGAAAGTCATTATTGCAGGAACTAAGCTCCTCTAGATCATTATTCACAAAAAATTGTGCAGTTCTGTGTCTGCATTCAAACCCCATTGTATTTCTGTCCCTTTCATGATGATGCATTTGGATTCTGCTTGCCTTAGTAGTAAATCCCGGTCTCCCCCTCCATAGAAACTGAGATTATCGGAATTGCCCTTGTGTACATTTCAAATATGTTTGGCGATTGCGTATGCAAAGTCTTTATTCTTAATTGCCCTTAGATGTTGTAGAATGCGTAGCTTTAGTTTGTTTACAGTACTTCCTATGTATTCCTTTCCGCATTCACACTTTAGGGTACAGACCACATGTGTGGTTAGCACATGTGTGGTTTTGCAGGTAATCCTCTCGCTGATGGTTTTTTGCTCGCCCAGCATAGTATTCGCTTTCTATTGGTTTATGCCATATCTGCAAGCTTTGCATTTCGGTCATTTGAAAAATCCTTTCGCTCTTAACCATTGTATTTTACTGCCACCTTGATCTTTCCTTTGATATTGGCTGTGTGTAAGGATATCTCCCAGGGAGGGCGCCTTCTTATATGTTATATTGAGTTCATCCGATGTCACTTCCTTTAGGTCGTCATCCCTTCTCAAGATTTTCCAATGGTCCCGGAGCGCATCACTTATTGTTTTGCTTGAGGAATTAAATTGTGTAATGTATCTTACTTTATTGATCTCAGAGTCATCATTCTGTTCCACGGTTGTTCTTTTGGGATATAATAAGGCTTCTCTTTTTTTCTTCAGGGTTCTTGATTTTGCATTACCTAGCACTGTAATGGGATATCCTGTGATTATAAATCTATTGTTCATTTTGTCTAGTTGTATGAGGAATTCTACTTCTTTCGAGCAGTTCCTTCATGCTCTTAAGAATTTACCATACGGACCACTCCATTTTAAACATCTGGGGTGCGCACTATTAGCTGATAGAATGCTGTTGCAGGCGGTAGCTTTTTGAAAAAGTGTAGTACATATTTTCTGATCTTTTATGTAAACATGTATGTCTAAATAATCGATCTCTGTTATGTTGATGTTATATGTAAATTGGAGTTGAAAGCTATTGTTGTTGATACTCTTAAGGAAGGTATTTAGTTCCTCTGTATCTCCCACCCAGATTAGAAACAGATCGTCTATGTAACGCACCGAAATAAAAATGTTCTCCATCATCTGTTTGTTCTTATCTGACCAGATTTGTTCTGCCTCCCACATGCCCATGGTGAGGTTTGCATATCTGGGCACATAGGAAGTCCCCATAGCTGTGCCTTTGCTTTGCTTATAGAATTTCTTATAAAAAATGAAGATGTTGTTCATGAGGCAGAAGTGCAGCATTTCCAATAACATATTAGTCTGTTGGAGAACATTAAGGGATCTTGATCGAAGATAAGATTCACAGGCTTTGATCCCATCTTCATGCCTGATTGAAGTATACAATGATACCACATCAATGGTTATCATTGTATATTCCTATTTCCAGGGTATGTTGGCGATTCTGTTTAAAAAATTCATTGAGTCTCTGATGTAGGATGGTAGGTCTTGGGAATAAAAAGATGTCCACAAATCTTGAGGTATTTTCTAGTAAAGAGCCACAGGATCTGACAATCGGGCGCCCCGGTGGGTTGTCTAGGTTCTTATGTACCTTTGGTAGGAAATAGATGGTTGGTGTGACAGGGCGTCTTATCAGGAGGTAAGCCAGCTTGTTCTCATCGAGTAGCCCATCTCGATGCCAGTCTTGGAGCATCTTATGGAACTTGTTCATAATGATAGGTGTCAGATCTTCTTTTAGTCTTTCATAGTTCGACAGATCGTTCAGTTGTCGCTTAATTTCCATGTAGTATTTTTGAGCATAAATACCTACAATATTTCCCCCTTTATCGAGGGCTTTATGCCGATCTTGTCATCTGATCTTAGGTCATTCAAGGCCCACCTATCATCATGAGACCTATTTCCAAATCTGTTCTGGTTTTTCTTCTTCTCTTTACTATAGATGGTGCATAGTTCTTCTGTCATGACAGAATAGGTATAAATCTACCCTAGATATTGCTAAATCCATGTTATTGGAAGGGCAGAACGCCAGTCCTTTGTTCAGTAAATTGAGATGTTTTATTGTCAAGTTCTTTGAAGAGAGGTTAACGATTAAGTTGTTTTGTTGTGGTTGGGTGCTATAATCCACTAGTCGACCCTCTATTTCTTTAGATCTCTCTTTTTTTTATATATATATATATAGCACTAACCTAACTACAAGGGCAACATCCACTGAGTTACAGGAAAAGACCATAGTCACAGTCATCAGAAGTCATCATGAGCGGAACCTATTAAATGTTTGATAGCATGGCACGGTGTTTACTGTTGTACATTACCACCAAAAGAGTGAGAAAACTGTTGGCACAGTAAGGATCATTGGTGAAATGACAGGCTTGTGGAAGCTTTTAAAGGCTCTGAAAGAAGACACTTTTGAGAAATGGATCACATCACAGCAGTGGGGTAGCGTGGGCAGGGCCACAGGGGCAGTTTCCCTGGACGTAAACATTTTCGGGGCACAAAATTGGGGGCGCTAATTACAAATTGTGCCACACAATACTTGCCTTGCCCCGGGCGCTGGCAACCCATGCTATGCTGCTTCATCACAGACCCCTCAGTTGCATCAGCCCTAGTAAGGACATCACGATAACTCCATCCAGGTTGGTATCCAATAATAGCCATGGATGACACAGGAAATTGTCGGGAGACTATTGCCCTTGTATAACAAGTCCCATTAGGCCTGTTACGTATTACTAGAGTGTCGTCACTCTTCCATATAGGGCAATGTGTGGTGTAAACTGCAGTAGCCTCCTGACGAGAGCTCTGGCACTTATTTTCTTTCACAAATTAAGCACTGGGTAGATGTTTCTCCTACAAAGAGTCATCTGCATTTTATATTCCGTTTTCCCTAAAGACTATTACCTTGCCGTTTGCATATTCAAGCAGTAGTCAAATTAAGTGTTAAAAACTGGATTAAGGGGGGAGGAGCCAAGATGGCGACCGGGACGGCAGCGTAGTCTCCCGGCTCTGTGAGCCTCCGCGTCCCGCACAGATATCCTGCATGAGATCCTTAGCCTGCGCTATATGCCCGTGTTGGTGAATGATAGCGGCAACCGATCGTGTGACTCCGAAGTTTCTGGCGGCGGTATCGCCGGAGAAATGTCCAGTTGAAGTTTGCGGCCTGTGCAACCCTGGAACCGGGACCTTGAGTGGACCACATGGCCGGGCAGCAGTTCAACAACAGCGGCCTTTGATGACGGGGTGGAGCCGGCCTAGCCGGAGCGGTGCGAATATCGGCCTACATTTCGCCGTGGTCGTTCCTACCGCTAAGCGTAGCGGAACGAGTGCATGCCCGAGGTGACTAATCCAAGATTCCCCAGTGATTGTCTCAGCCTTCGCCGGTGAGCCGCCCGGCCGCCGCCCGTAACTCGCCCGGATTTTTGCGGACTGCTCCCGGATTTTCGCGGGCGCGGGTCCGTGGAGGGGATGACTGTTGCCCGTGACCACACGCCGGATATATTTTTTGCCTGCCCCCGAAACCCTGATTCCAGTGACATGGAACCTGAGGCGCTTGTCCCTGAGTCCTGGTCCCAATCTGGGTTGGCCCTACCCGGCGGCCAGCTTGACAGGACGAAGTCTACTATCCTGTACACTGGGTCGCAGCACGATTGGAAGTGTGCGACTATGAGGAGCGTTGCGGTGCGAGCGCCGAGAGCTGTGCTGGGGTATGGTGATCTTCTCGAGGCTCTCGGTGCCCTCCATTCCACCTTGGTTCACGGCGCCTGGGTATTGGGGAGTAAGCTTGATGGGGTGACATCAGCGTTGGATCAGTTGCTGCCTGCCTGTCCCCAGGTACACGGGGAATTCCTATACCGCACACAAGAGGACAGTGTCGTGGCCGCCCCTGTGGATAGTGACCAGCTGGAAACTCCGGACAGTATCTTAACGTGTGATCGGCTGGCTGTGGGTCTGGTCTGTTCCGGAGATATTGGACCAGAGTGGGGGGTGGTGGCCTTGTCCCGTGCGCGGCCTCCGGCAACCCAGACAACATTCAAGCAACGGTCGCCTGCTCTGGCTGATTTCGCTTTCTTGGACCTTGTGTGCGGTGCAGATCCTGGAGCAGCACTGGGAAAGATGACTCTCCATACTGCTGACTGTGTCGGTGATCAGAGACTTCCACCCTACCTGTGTGTGTCGCTTCCAGTTCTCTTTTGGACGCTCCTCTTCTTTGTAGCATTGGCCATGGCACTGGGTCGATGGGTATGCATGGGTAGATTCGCAAAGAGTGGCCAAGGATGAGGCTGATCCTTCAGAGGTAGTCATCTAATAGGCGGGCGGGCTCAGGGGTTGCGTGCTCTCACGGCATAACTGTTAGTGTATTAGGCGCATAATGCTCCCCATTCCTCTTTGACTTGGTCGATTCTGTGTTGCTTAACGTTTGCTTTAGGGGAAAACAAATTGTGCGGGAGGGAGAAGCCGGGGGCATGTTTTGAAGGCCCTCCTCCAGTTTATTAATATTCTCTCTACCCCCCCGTCTGGTGGGGTTCTTTTCCTACTCCTCTTTCTCTGTTTCTTCTATATTTCGGGTCTGGTTCCGGGGCGACAGGCACGCTGCTGGGGGGGGGGGCCGTACTCATCTGCAGAGGTGCAGGGTGGGGGGTTGGGGGAGGGGATCCTTTAGTCTTTAACCTCCTTTTCTTCCATGGCCTCCTTTTTCTTCTCTTATTCTTCTTTGTCTTTCTTTTCTGGGATCAGCATGGTAGAACTCCTTCGTCGTTAATCGCTGCGTTTTTATGTGTGCCACAATTTCCGTGGTGTTTTCTGGGTTTTAGGGCAGGGGACTGCAGGTGTAAATGGCCGTGATATTCCTCCACATCCTGAACTTCTTGTTTCAGCGCCATTGACTAGATAAATTGCTGTTTATTGTGGACGTTTATTATTCTGCCTGCCATTTCTTGCCGCCGGGAAACTGTTTGGCACCTGATCCTTCCATTTTCCCTTATTATAAAATGAAAACCTTTTGTATCATGGTCTCCTACTTGGGCTGTTTAGTAGCCGAGAGTATACCAGCATGGAGATTCTGCTCCCCGAGGTGCTGCCTGTGATAAATATTGATTTTTGTTACTCTGATTGCTTAGCGGCCGGCCCCGGGGGTTGTAGGCCCATACTTGTTATTGGTTGAAATGTCAATAAAGGTTTTTCAAAAAAAAAAAAAAAAAACTGGATTAAGATATTTCACTTTGTTTTCACATTTTCACATTTTCACTCAAAAATGAAGCCTGTACCTGTTACCATTGAATAGTTAGAAATCAAAGCAATTATGATTTTAAGAGCCACCTAATTGTGCACTACAAGGTACAAAGTTTTATGCCGGACAATGTAGATAATGGGGAAAAACTTTATTCGCTTTCAACACAACATGTAACACACAGTAATGTGTACACTGAATGCACTGGTTATTAGTGACAGGTTACTGACTTGTCTTGAGGCAGACCAGTTGAGGTTAACAATAGCTGCACTGGTGGGGATGGACAGGCCATTTTTAAAGTAGAATATGACTACTGATACAATCATCTGTCTCACTACGAGGTGCACAATAGATGGAAGAACAAACACAAAAAAAAAGAGTCATTGCCCAATAGTGGAGTCAAATTCATCAGATGTTAGTGAAAGGGGTAAACTGACCTATGGGCATGGGGCCGTTCTTAGAGTTTGGAAGGCTAGTTACTTTGTCGCGAGCGTGGAGGATGTCGGGTCCACAGTATAACAAGTGCCATAGGTTCTAGTGTATTTGTAAAGTAGCGAACAAGACTTCAGCCACGTTTGTGATGGAGTGTTCTGCCTTCCATACTCTAAATAAGGCCCCAAGATCCTAAAGTGGGGATTCTTGTCATGAAGGGACGATGGGAGGGTCCTAGAAATGCCCAAGCCTTCATAGCGACAGGTTTTCTTTTCTGGTGGCAAAAAAGAGACACTGGGGGTCTCTGGAGAAGGGAATCTACAACAGGAGAGTGGCTAACGGGCATGGATTATTATGCAAAAGCAAATGAAACTTGACATTAAGCTACAGGTAATTTTACAAAATATAAGAAGATCTGGGAGCCGTGGTGGGAGTATTCTCAAATGATACAGACTGTACTATAATTATAGAGAGTATTAAGTGAAAAATCTGTAAACCTTGTTGATCATAGCTGACATGTGATGTTTAACTTTGTAACTGATAGTATTATACCCTAAATGCTGATGAAAATACATTGGCAATATTTTAAAAACAATAAAAAGATTTAATTAGACAAAGGCCTCAGAATGCAAAATGTGTATTTGGATTATCTTAAAGCCCCAGATATTAGCACCACTACTTACTTAGCATGCACACATATAAGATGTAAGCAAATATTCTCAAGCAACATTTTAGTCCCAAGATCAACTTCTCAGTTCTTATGCTCTATGATTATTTGTAATAGAATGAGCCATGTTAAACTGTATAGACCTTCTTTTGTTCAGCTAGAGAACAAGCTAGATATGGCCCTTGAAAATCAACATGGGCATACTTTCATTATTAGGCTCTCCTCCACCCTCTATGCTTCTATGCTGACCACCCATGAAAGCTTTTACTCGACACAGATGGGTTCAGGATAACCCCGGGCGTAGCACTCCGCTTCACCCACGGAGTGTACGTAGCGCTGCCTGCTTCGCATTTTTCGAAGTAGGCGTAGCAGGCAGCGCTACGCACACGCCAGGGCGAAGTAGAGCTGCCTGCCGCCCGCCACCCGCCACCCGCCTCCCGCCCTCCTTTTAAAATAATATCAAGTATAATAAAAACATTAAATAGAATCACTTACCTGTAGCGCGGTGCCTCCGGGGCTCCCTCTTCCTCGTTTCCAGCTTCATTACACAAATGCGCAAGCGCAGACGCCCGCACATGCGCATTTCTCGTGCACACAGATACACAAAGCTCCCTTAACCAGAGTAAGTGCACACATACACACTACTTGTAGTGCATCTAGGGTGTGTGGGCACACAAAAGGGATGCTAGTACTGCAGTTGGCGAGTGCACAGTACTACAGAAAGCCACCGCACACAGTACTGCACGCAGATTATACCCAAGCATTCCTAGTATAGCAGCCACAGTAAACCCACACATTGCAGCCACAACAGTCCCCTCCCCCACTACTGTCAGTACTATTAGCACAACAACAATCTTCCTACTGACAGTCAAAGCAGTCACTAGCACTAAAGACAACACAACAAGCAGCTGCAGGCGGTTAAAAATATAATACAATCGGGGTCCGTGCGCAGTGCCTGGTGATCATTTCTCAAGCTCTCGCATTCAGCTGCAGTGCTGCATTGTCCATTGCAGGACCCTGCACACCCACTCCTCACAGGCAATCAGGGTGCGAGGGATAAAGAAACCCTGCTCGTCACTGTGGGATCCTGAGCATAACCCCCTGGTATCTGAAAGACTGCACCTGCAGCTTGCTCTAACACCCTACTCACCTCCCGGGTTGGAAGTGATGGCGGCGAGAAGCGTGATGCACTAGCAACCCCAGCACATATAAATATGAAGAGGATAAGGCAGCTCGCAGAGCTGCGGCGTGCTGCGTGGGCCATGCAGGTGCACACGCTGCCCCACCGGCTACGCCGCACGCGCTTTACCGTGCTACCCCACTGACCCCTGCCCCAAATATGGATACAGCATTCCACTCCATCATTAGTAAGAAACTCCGGATTGGAACTCCCTGAAATATGGGTTTTGTAGATGCATATAGTTTTTATAGAATCCTCTTTAAATAAATTCTGTTTAGTACGTGAAAATTGGACCTGTTTGTATTTCGGACTCAAAATGTACGTATAATTAACTTTGGGAAAACGAACTAGGAAGCGTTTTTGGTCACTACATCGCTAAGCACGAAGAACCTTGACAGAAACACTGGTATGGTGTCAGAACAACTAGTGACCTCATTATATAAAACAAGTGCAAGACTCGAAGTAAAGGGGCCAGTAACCATGGAAGGATACAAATGACGACATGGCCGTCATAAGGAGGGACTAACAAGCCTAAAAACCAATCGGAAGGCAGCATTTAGGAACGACAAAGACACAAACCAATGAAAAGGATGGGCGGAGAGGGGGCGGGGCTTCCACTCCATACTAAATACTGCATGCCTCGCAAGGCGAGCAGCACATGAGCGCTGCCGCTATAGGCTCGACCTAAAAGCTAAGGAAAGGTACTGTTCAGACAGAATTCAAAATCCTAAATGTGCAAATAAAGAATTCTACACAATTCTTACTAAAGTTTGTAAACCAAATTACCTTGAAGGAGCTCATCACATTACTCAAGATTTCACAGGCACCCTGACAAATCATTACATGGCCAAATCAGACAGGTTGGACTCATATTTAAAACAAAGACAAAGCACCAGCACCAACCCTTTACAAAACAAGAATCCAAGAATACTCTAACCAAGCCTCTCCATTCCTTCCAACAAAGTTTACACAATGAAGTTTTATGGACCTGGTCAAAGTAAGCAGGGTTGCCAGCAGCCCTTCTGACCCATGTCCACCACAAACATTCAAGACAATTCTACTAACAACCTCTGCTGCCAAACCAGTAAGATGAATCATCAACAATTCATTAACCACAGGAATATTTCCAGAAGAATTCAAAAAGTCATATTTATTTATTTATTTATTATTTATAAAGTTTCATATAGCGCAAATTAGACCCAGAAAGGGTATCAGAGCGCTTTACAACTGTTACAACAAAAGAGAAATGAGAGCTAGGAACATACAAAAGAGTAGCTAAGAGGAGAAAGTTAATGTTGACAGTAAACATTGTAGGTCTAGAGGAATTCAGGAGTACTTTAGTCATTCTAGCTGTGCGTTCATTCATCACAGATCTAGGTAGGTGAGCAGAGTCTGAATGGTACCCAACTCGCACTAGAACTGGGATCATTGTAGAGTTTTGCTCATTTGAAGTAGTTTGAATTCTTTTTTAAAGGAGGAGATTGAGGGTTCATTCTGATTGCGAGGGGCAGGGCATTCCAGATTCCAGGTGCTAAGCCTGAGAAGGTGCTCTTGTAGGTTTTATTTTTCCAAAATGTGTGTGGTTTCAACACCATGGTGTTGGTGCTTCTCAAAGTTCTGCTACCTCCTGATAGTTCCAGTTTATTGGCTAGATACTTTTGTGTGTTGAGGTACAGGGCTTAGTGTGTCATGCAGGCAATGTTTAGCTGTGATCTTGCTTCAAAAGTTAGTCATTTCAGTGCCTTTAGTTCAGGGGTGATATGGTTGTTCTTTTTGGAGCCTGTGATGAATATTGCAACTGCCTTGAGTGAGGCTCTTAGTGGAGCTAGGCTGGATCTTGGCAAACCACAAAGGGTTGTATACCCATAGTCTATTCTGGGTTTCACTAGAGCTTGTACAGCTGTTTTTAGGTCATCGTAGTTGAGAAAGGGTTTTAGTTTTCTAGGAATGTTCATATGGAAGTTTGTTCCTCTGGTGGCTGGGCTGATGTGTTTCTGCATGGTGAGATTCTTGTTGAGTCTTATTCCCAGTGATCTTGTGGAATCGTTGATGTGTGGGGTGCAGTTGAAGGCTGTTAGGTGTTTCATCCTGTTTTCCATGTCGCTGTGTCTTTGAGGTGGGGAAATTAGGAGAAAGTCGGTTAGAAGCGCATTGAATTTGAGGTGGTTTTTTGTCAGTCAGTTGTAGTTTTTTTGCTAAGTTGTGTTGAGTAAACGGATATCATCCAGGGATGATATTTTTAGGGTTTAGTTGAGTCATCTGCATACATGTGGTAGTGAACATTGGGGAGTTTCAAAATTTCGGTTAAGGGTGCCATGAATGGATTGAAGAGGGTAGCGGATAAGAAGGAACCAGTGTGGATGTCGACAGTGATTGGTTAATCTTGATTCTTTGGGTTTGGTTGTCTAGGAAAGAGGCAATCCACTTAAGAGCAGCACTTGTTCAAGTAAGTCCAGTAGACTGTTATGTTTGACTGTATCGAAGGCTTATGATAGGTCAAGGAGGACTAGGAGGCAGGATCTGTTTTGATCATACATACGCCCATTACTGAAGAAAGCAAACCTGGAACCGCTGAACCCCGGCAGCTATAGACCTATTACAAATGGACCTTTCCTTGACAAACTGTTGGAAAGATCAGCATTCGCCCAGATTTCACAATTATTGAAGATAATGCCATACTTTCACACTTCCAAGCAGGATTCCATCCCGGAGGAAGCACAGAATCTGCCCTTGTTGCCATCTGTGATGACCTTAAAAACACATTTGATGGGAATGGGGTTGCTGCGCTACTTCTCTTGGACCTCTCAGCTGCCTTTGACAAAGTTGACAATGACGCTCTTATACAAAGACTCTACTCTACTCTGTCATCAAGACCCCCCCTTTCTCGTCCAAACTGCACTTTACAAAAACAGGGGTCCCTCAAGGCTCTATCATCTCACCCATGTTTTTCCAAATGTACATGAAGTCATTACTGGCATTGATCAATCAATTTCACCTCACGTCCTATAAATATGCAGATGACGTGAAAATACTCCTTCAACCGTAATGCCCCAAATACATTGAAAACGCATCACTTTTCAGTTGTCTCAGAGCCGTGGATCAATGGATGATGTGGAGCCATCTCAAATTGAATGCTTCCAACACGGAAATACGGGTGGTGATTGGAAAATTATGACCCACTCACCGCCTGACCTGATGATCTGGGAACACCACCAAAAGTATTGAAGAAAGTAATAATCCTCAGAATGACCATGAACGGCAAGTTATCAATGAATACCTGAGTGGATAACCTAGCAAGATCATGCTTTGTTACTATAAAAAATCTGTGAAAAATCTTCCCATCTGGGACTTTTACACAAGGACCAGGCTACTATCTCTCTTGTTCTGTCAAAACTCGATTACGCAAATAGCCTCTACCAAGGATCACCTTTAACGATTATGAAAAGACTTCAATGGATTCAGAACTCAGCCCCCAGACTACTCTTACATATAAAGCCTCAAGCCCACATCTCCCCTGCCTTAAAAAGCCCTGTATTGGTTACCAGTTGCCAGAAGATCCACATTCAAGTCGCCATAATCATCCACAAAGCGATACATGGAACAGGACCTCTCTCCATCAGGATTAAAATCACAAAGTACCTTCAACAAAGGAACCTGCGCTCTAGAGTGGCACCTCAAAATCCCAACATACAAGAAAAAAACTATGGGTGGCACATCCTTCTCTGTTCAAGCAGCCAAACTATGGAACTCTTTACCCCCAACATAAGATCCACGGATAACCACCTTATCTACAGGAAACTCCTCAAGATTTTGCTCTTACCCACATAACCACAATATGCAAACATAAATATACAGCATATCCCTTTGTTGCATATAAGCATTTATTTGGACTATAGCTATGCACCTACATATGTGTATTGCTTTGTATAAATGCATATAATAATTATGTTTTACAAATACAGATATTCATTAGATCTGCTAAATAAATGTACCTATTACTAATAGTTACATTATTTTATGTTTTTAATATGCATATAAGTGACTACATTTTATCATAACTATTTATCTACAATTGCTTCACTATTGAACTAAAAAAAATAAAAAAATAAAAATTAAATTTAAAGTACAACAACACTTGAAAGCCGGAGTTTATTAAATGCATCTTTAAACTACATATAGTACCTTTCTTATGCATATATATACCTTCCATGTACTTATGTATCTATATATTATTACTTTCTTCTAATTCAGCATATCCAATAAACTACCTTATTTCTCACCCTATACTTCTCTCAATATATCCTCTACCTCAACTCTCTGACTCATATCAAACCTCATTCTTGTAATCTTTCCAATGCACTACTCTATTTTCCCCTATACCTCTATCAATGTATCCTCTACCTCCACTCTCTCATTCATCCCAAACCCCATACTACTACAATGATCCCCCCAAAATTATTTCTTGACTCTTCCCTCCTCTACCCGTCCATGCATCATCCCATAACTCGAACACAAGTTGGTCGCACACTGCTCGTCACACCAGCAAGTTGCCCCATAGGACTGTGGTGAATGTAGTGGCGACGGCGGGTACGCCTATGCCACGATGTGTAAAAAGAAAACAGTATGTGTTGCATTTAGCCATCCCTGGACACGTGTTTCGAGGTAGTTGCCTCTCGTCAGCAGGGAGCAGGACAATGTAAAGGGGTGCCAAGAGGACTGCCAAAATGTAATTAAAACAGGTCAAATACCTCTCATGGTGCGCAGGTGCAGAACCAGGGCTCGTCAGCCCGATAGCTCACGGGAGCCGTAATAATTTGAACACAAGTTGGTCGCACACTGCTCGTCACACCAGCAAGTTGCCCCAAAGGACTGTGGTGAATGTAGTGGCGACGGCGGGTATGCCTATGCCACGATGTGTAAAAAGAAAACAGTATGTGTTGCATTTAGCCATCCCTGGACACGTGTTTCGAGGTAGTTGCCTCTCGTCAGCATGGAGCAGGACAATGTAAAGGGGTGCCAAGTGGACTGCCAAAATGTAATTAAAACAGGTCAAATACCTCTCATGGCACGCAGGTGCAGAACCAGGGCTCGTCAGCCCGATAGCTCACGGGAGCCGTAATAATTTGAACACAAGTTGGTCGCACACTGCTCGTCACACCAGCAAGTTGCCCTAAAGGACTGTGGTGAATGTAGTGGCGACGGCGGGTAAGCCTATGCCACGATGTGTAAAAAGAAAACAGTATGTGTTGCATTTAGCCATCCCTGGACACGTGTTTCGAGGTAGTTGCCTCTCGTCAGCAGGGAGCAGGACAATGTAAAGGGGTGCAAAGTGGACTGCCAAAATGTAATTAAAACAGGTCAAATACCTCTCATGGCGCGCAGGTGCAGAACCAGGGCTCGTCAGCCCGATAGCTCACGGGAGCCGTAATAATTTGAACACAAGTTGGTCGCACACTGCTTGTCACACCAGCAAGTTGCCCCAAAGGACTGTGGTGAATGTAGTGGCAACAGCGGGTACGCCTATGCCACGATGTGTAAAAAGAAAACAGTATGTGTTGCATTTAGCAATCCCTGGACACGTGTTTCGAGGTAGTTGCCTCTCATCAGCAGGGAGCAGGACAATGTAAAGGGGTGCCAAGTGGACTGCCAAAATGTAATTAAAACAGGTCAAATACCTCTCATGGCACGCAGGCGCAGAACCAGGGCTCGTCAGCCCGATAGCTCACGGGAGCCGTACTATTTGAACACAAGTTGGTCGCACACTGCTCGTCACACCAGCAAGTTGCCCCAAAGGACTGTGGTGAATGTAGTGGAGACGGCGGG
Source organism: Triturus cristatus (assembly GCF_964204655.1). Taxonomy (NCBI): domain Eukaryota; kingdom Metazoa; phylum Chordata; class Amphibia; order Caudata; family Salamandridae; genus Triturus; species Triturus cristatus. The sequence goes on from NC_140585.1 coordinate 167,135,073, forward strand.
TACGCCTATGCCACGATGTGTAAAAAGAAAACAGTATGTGTTGCATTTAGCCATCCCTGGACACGTGTTTCGAGGTAGTTGCCTCTCATCAGCAGGGAGCAGGACAATGTAAAGGGGTGCCAAGTGGACTGCCAAAATGTAATTAAAACAGGTCAAATACCTTTCATGGCGCGCAGGTGCAGAACCAGGGCTCATCAGCCCGATAGCTCATGGGAGCCGTAATAATTTGTACACAAGTTGGTCGCACACTGCTCGTCACACCAGCAAGTTGCCCCAAAGGACTGTGGTGAATGTAGTGGCGACGGCGGGTACGCCTATGCCACGATGTGTAAAAAGAAAACAGTATGTGTTGCATTTAGCCATCCCTGGACACATGTTTTGAGGTAGTTGCCTCTCGTCAGTAGGGAGCAGGACAATGTAAAAGGGTGCCAATTTGACTGCCAAAATGTAATTAAAACAGGTCCAATACCTCTCATGGCGCGCAGGTGCAGAACCAGGGCTCGTCAGCCCGATAGCTCACAGGAGCCGTAATAATTTGAACACAAGTTGGTCGCACACTGCTCGTCACACCAGCAAGTTGCCCCAAAGGACTGTGGTGAATGTAGTGGCGACGGCGGGTACGCCTATGCCACGATGTGTAAAAAGAAAACAGTATGTGTTGCATTTAGCCATCCCTGGACACGTGTTTCGAGGTAGTTGCCTCTCATCAGCAGGGAGCAGGACAACGTAAAGGGGTGCCAAGTGGACTGCCAAAATGTAATTAAAACAGGTCAAATACCTCTCATGGCGCGCAGGTGCAGAACCAGGGCTCGTCAGCCCGATAGCTCACGGGAGCCGTAACAATTTGAACACAAGTTGGTCGCACACTGCTCGTCACACCAGCAAGTTGCCCCAAAGGACTGTAGTGAATGTAGTGGCGACGGCGGGTACGCCTATGCCACGATGTGTAAAAAGAAAACAGTATGTGTTGCATTTAGCCATCCCTGGACACGTGTTTCGAGGTAGTTGCCTCTCGTCAGCAGGGAGCAGGACAATGTAAAGGGGTGCCAAGTGGACTGCCAAAATGTAATTAAAACAGGTCAAATACCTCTCATGGCGCGCAGGTGCAGAACCAGGGCTCGTCAGCCCGATAGCTCACGGGAGCCGTAATAATTTGAACACAAGTTGGTCGCACACTGCTCGTCACACCAGCAAGTTGCCCCAAAGGACTGTAGTGAATGTAGTGGCGACGACGGGTACGCCTATGCCACGATGTGTAAAAAGAAAACAGTATGTGTTGCATTTAGCCATCCCTGGACACGTGTTTCGAGGTAGTTGCCTCTCGTCAGCAGGGAGCATGACAATGTAAAGGGGTGCCAAGTGGACTGCCAAAATGTAATTAAAACAGGTCAAATACCTCTCATGGCGCGCAGGTGCAGAACCAGGGCTCATCAGCCCGATAGCTCACGGGAGCCGTAATAATTTGAACACAAGTTGGTCGCACACTGCTCGTCACACCAGCAAGTTGCCCCAAAGGACTGTGGTGAATGTAGTGGCGACGGCGCGTACGCCTATGCCACGATGTGTAAAAAGAAAACAGTATGTGTTGCATTTAGCCATCCCTGGACACGTGTTTCGAGGTAGTTGCCTCTCGTCAGCAGGGAGCAGGACAATGTAAAGGGGTGCCAAGTGGACTGCCAAAATGTAATTAAAACAGGTCAAATACCTCTCATGGCGCGCAGGTGCAGAACCAGGGCTCGTCAGCCCGATAGCTCACGGGAGCCGTAATATTTTGAACACAAGTTGGTCGCACACTGCTCGTCACACCAGCAAGTTGCCCCAAAGGACTGTGGTGAATGTAGTGGCGACGGCGGGTACACCTATGCCACGATGTGTAAAAAGAAAACAGTATGTGTTGCATTTAGCCATCCCTGGACACGTGTTTCGAGGTAGTTGCCTCTCGTCAGCAGGGAGCAGGACAATGTAAAGGGGTGCCAAGTGGACTGCCAAAATGTAATTAAAACAGGTCACATACCTATCATGGCGCACAGGTGCAGAACCAGGGCTCGTCAGCCCGATAGCTCACGGGAGCCGTAATAATTTGAACACAAGTTGGTCGCACACTGCTCGTCACACCAGCAAGTTGCCCCAAAGGACTGTGGTGAATGTAGTGGCGACGGCGGGTACGCCTATGCCACGATATGTGAAAAGAAAACAGTATGTGTTGCATTTAGTTATCCCTGGACACGTGTTTCGAGGTAGTTGCCTCTCGTCAGCAGGGAGCAGGACACTGTAAAGGGGTGCCCAGTGGACTGCCAAAATGTAATTAAAACAGGTCAAATACCTCAAATGGCGCGCAGGTGCAGAACCAGGGCTCGTCAGCCCGATAGCTCACGGGAGCCGTAATAATTTGAACACAAGTTGGTCGCACACTGCTCGTCACACCAGCAAGTTGCCCCAAAGGACTGTAGTGAATGTAGTGGCGACGGCGGGTACGCCTATGCCACGATGTGTAAAAAGAAAACAGTATGTGTTGCATTTAGCCATCCCTGGACACGTGTTTCGAGGTAGTTGCCTCTCGTCAGCAGGGAGCAGGACAATGTAAAGGGGTGCCAAGTGGACTGCCAAAATGTAATTAAAACAGGTCAAATACCTCTCATGGCGCGCAGGTGCAGAACCAGGGCTCGTCAGCCCGATAGCTCACGGGAGCCGTAATAATTTGAACACAAGTTGGTCGCACACTGCTCGTCACACCAGCAAGTTGCCCCATAGGACTGTGGTGAATGTAGTGGCGACGGCGGGTACGCCTATGCCACGATGTGTGAAAAGAAAACAGTATGTGTTGCATTTAGCCATCCCTGGACACGTGTTTCGAGGTAGTTGCCTCTCGTCAGCAGGGAGCAGGATAATGTAAAGGGGTGCCAAGTGGACTGCCAAAATGTAAATAAAACAGGTCAAATACCTCTCATGGCGCGCAGGTGCAGAACCAGGGCTCATCAGCCCGATAGCTCACGGGAGCCGTAATAATTTGTACACAAGTTGGTCGTACACTGCTCGTCACACCAGCAAGTTGCCCCAAAGGACTGTGGTGAATGTAGTGGCGACGGCGGGTACGCCTATGCCACGATGTGTAAAAAGAAAACAGTATGTGTTGCATTTAGCCATCCCTGGACACGTGTTTCGAGGTAGTTGCCTCTCGTCAGCAGGGAGCAGGACAATGAAAAAGGGTGCCAAGTGGACTGCCAAAATGTAATCAAAACAGGTCAAATACCTCTCTTGGCGCGCAGGTGCAGAACCAGGGCTCGTCAGCCCGATAGCTCACGGGAGCCGTAATAATTTGAACACAAGTTGGTCGCACACTGCTCGTCACACCAGCAAGTTTCCCCAAAGGACTGTGGTGAATGTAGTGGCGACGGCGGGTACGCCTATGCCACGATGTGTAAAAAGAAAACAGTATGTGTTGCATTTAGCCATCCCTGGACACGTGTTTCGAGGTAGTTGCCTCTCATCAGCAGGGAGCAGGACAATGTAAAGGGGTGCCAAGTGGACTGCCAAAATGTAATTAAAACAGGTCAAATACCTCTCAGGGCGCAGGTGCAGAACCAGGGCTCGTCAGCCCGATAGCTCACGGGAGCCGTAATAATTTGAACACAAGTTGGTCGCACACTGCTCGTCACACCAGCAAGTTGCCCCAAAGGACTGTAGTGAATGTAGTGGCGACGGCGGGTACGCCTATGCCACGATGTGTAAAAAGAAAACAGTATGTGTTGCATTTAGCCATCCCTGGACACGTGTTTCGAGGTAGTTGCCTCTCGTCAGCAGGGAGCAGGACAATGTAAAGGGGTGCCAAGTGGACTGCCAAAATGTAATTAAAACAGGTCAAATACCTCTCATGGCGCACAGGTGCAGAACCAGGGCTCGTCAGCCCGATAGCTCACGGGAGCCGTAATAATTTGAACACAAGTTGGTCGCACACTGCTCGTCACACCAGCAAGTTGCCCCAAAGGACTGTAGTGAATGTAGTGGCGACGGCGGGTACGCCTATGCCACGATGTGTAAAAAGAAAACAGTATGTGTTGCATTTAGCCAACCCTGGACACGTGTTTCGAGGTAGTTGCCTCTCGTCAGCAGGGAGCAGGACAATGTAAAGGGGTGCCAAGTGGACTGCCAAAATGTAATTAAAAGAGGTCAAATACCTCTCATGGCACGCAGGTGCAGAACCAGGGCTCGTCAGCCCGATAGCTCACGGGAGCCGTAATAATTTGAACACAAGTTGGTCGCACACTGCTCGTCACACCAGCAAGTTGCCCCAAAGGACTGTGGTGAATGTAGTGGCGACGGCGCGTACGCCTATGCCACGATGTGTAAAAAGAAAACAGTATGTGTTGCATTTAGCCATCCCTGGACACGTGTTTCGAGGTAGTTGCCTCTCGTCAGCAGGGAGCAGGACAATGTAAAGGGGTGCCAAGTGGACTGCCAAAATGTAATTAAAACAGGTCAAATACCTCTCATGGCGCGCAGGTGCAGAACCAGGGCTCGTCAGCCCGATAGCTCACGGGAGCCGTAATAATTTGAACACAAGTTGGTCGCACACTGCTCGTCACACCAGCAAGTTGCCCCAAAGGACTGTGGTGAATGTAGTGGCGACGGCGGGTACGCTTATGCCACGATGTGTAAAAAGAAAACAGTATGAGTTGCATTTAGCCATCCCTGGACACGTGTTTCGAGGTAGTTGCCTCTCGTCAGCAGGGAGCAGGACAATGTAAAGGGGTGCCAAGTGGACTGCCAAAATGTAATTAAAACAGGTCAAATACCTCTCATGGCGCGGAGGTGCAGAACCAGGGCTCGTCAGCCCGATAGCTCACGGGAGCCGTAATAATTTGAACACAAGTTGGTCGCACACTGCTCGTCACACCAGCAAGTTGCCCCAAAGGACTGTGGTGAATGTAGTGGCGACGGCGGGTACGCCTATGCCACGATGTGTAAAAAGAAAACAGTATGAGTTGCATTTACCCATCCCTGGACACGTGTTTCGAGGTAGTTGCCTCTCGTCAGCAGGGAGCAGGACAATGTAAAGGGGTGCCAAGTGGACTGCCAAAATGTAATAAAACAGGTCAAATACCTCTCATGGCGCGCAGGTGCAGAACCAGGGCTCGTCAGCCCGATAGCTCACGGGAGCCGTAATAATTTGACCACAAGTTGGTCGCACACTGCTCGTCACACCAGCAAGTTGCCCCAAAGGACTGTGGTGAATGTAGTGGCGACGGCGGGTACGCCTATGCCACGATATGTGAAAAGAAAACAGTATGTGTTGCATTTAGTTATCCCTGGACACGTGTTTCGAGGTAGTTGCCTCTCGTCAGCAGGGAGCAGGACACTGTAAAGGGGTGCCCAGTGGACTGCCAAAATGTAATTAAAACAGGTCAAATACCTCTCATGGCGCGCAGGTGCAGAACCAGGGCTCGTCAGCCCGATAGCTCACGGGAGCCGTAATAATTTGAACACAAGTTGGTCGCACACTGCTCGTCACACCAGCAAGTTGCCCCAAAGGACTGTAGTGAATGTAGTGGCGACGGCGGGTACGCCTATGCCACGATGTGTAAAAAGAAAACAGTATGTGTTGCATTTAGCCATCCCTGGACACGTGTTTCGAGGTAGTTGCCTCTCGTCAGCAGGGAGCAGGACAATGTAAAGGGGTGCCAAGTGGACTGCCAAAATGTAATTAAAACAGGTCAAATACCACTCATGGCGCGCAGGTGCAGAACCAGGGCTCGTCAGCCCGATAGCTCACGGGAGCCGTAATAATTTGAACACAAGTTGGTCGCACACTGCTCGTCACACCAGCAAGTTGCCCCAAAGGACTGTGGTGAATGTAGTGGCGACGGCGGGTACGCCTATGCCACGATGTGTGAAAAGAAAACAGTATGTGTTGCATTTAGCCATCCCTGGACACGTGTTTCGAGGTAGTTGCCTCTCGTCAGCAGGGAGCAGGACAATGTAAAGGGGTGCCAAGTGGACTGCCAAAATGTAATTAAAACAGGTCAAATACCTCTCATGGCGCGCAGGTGCAGAACCAGGGCTCGTCAGCCCGATAGCTCACGGGAGCCGTAATAATTTGAACACAAGTTGGTCGCACACTGCTCGTCACACCAGCAAGTTGCACCAAAGGACTGTAGTGAATGTAGTGGCGATGGCGGGTACGCCTATGCCACGATGTGTAAAAAGAAAACAGTATGTGTTGCATTTAGCCATCCCTAGACACGTGTTTCGAGGTAGTTGCCTCTCATCAGCAGGGAGCAGGACAATGTAAAGGGGTGCCAAGTGGACTGCCAAAATGTAATTAAAACAGGTCAAATACCTCTCATGGCTCGCAGGTGCAGAACCAGGGCTCGTCAGCCCGATAGCTCACGGGAGCCGTAATAATTTGAACACAAGTTGGTCGCACACTGCTCGTCACACCAGCAAGTTGCCCCAAAGGACTGTAGTGAATGTAGTGGCGACGGCGGGTACGCCTATGCCAACGATGTGTAAAAAGAAAACAGTATGTGTTGCATTTAGCCATCCCTGGACACGTGTTTCGAGGTAGTTGCCTCTCGTCAGCAGGGAGCAGGACAATGTAAAGGGGTGCCAAGTGGACTGCCAAAATGTAATTAAAACAGGTCAAATACCTCTCATGGCGCGCAGGTGCAGAACCAGGGCTCGTCAGCCCGATAGCTCACGGGAGCCGTAATAATTTGAACACAAGTTGGTCGCACACTGCTCGTCACACCAGCAAGTTGCCCCAAAGGACTGTAGTGAATGTAGTGGCGACGGCGGGTACGCCTATGCCACGATGTGTAAAAAGAAAACAGTATGTGTTGCATTTAGCCATCCCTGGACACGTGTTTCGAGGTAGTTGCCTCTCGTCAGCATGGAGCAGGACAATGTAAAGGGGTGCCAAGTGGACTGCCAAAATGTAATTAAAACAGGTCAAATACCTCTTATGGCACGCAGGTGCAGAACCAGGGCTCGTCAGCCCGATAGCTCACGGGAGCCGTAATAATTTGAACACAAGTTGGTCGCACACTGCTCGTCACACCAGCAAGTTGCCCCAAAGGACTGTGGTGAATGTAGTGGCGACGGCGCGTACGCCTATGCCACGATGTGTAAAAAGAAAACAGTATGTGTTGCATTTAGCCATCCCTGGACACGTGTTTCGAGGTAGTTGCCTCTCGTCAGCAGGGAGCAGGACAATGTAAAGGGGTGCCAAGTGGACTGCCAAAATGTAATTAAAACAGGTCAAATACCTCTCATGGCGCGCAGGTGCAGAACCAGGGCTCGTCAGCCCGATAGCTCACGGGAGCCGTAATAATTTGAACACAAGTTGGTCGCACACTGCTCGTCACACCAGCAAGTTGCCCCAAAGGACTGTGGTGAATGTAGTGGCGACGGCGGGTACGCCTATGCCACGATGTGTAAAAAGAAAACAGTATGAGTTGCATTTAGCCATCCCTGGACACGTGTTTCGAGGTAGTTGCCTCTCGTCAGCAGGGAGCAGGACAATGTAAAGGGGTGCCAAGTGGACTGCCAAAATGTAATTAAAACAGGTCAAATACCTCTCATGGCGCGCAGGTGCAGAACCAGGGCTCGTCAGCCCGATAGCTCACGGGAGCCGTAATAATTTGAACACAAGTTGGTCGCACACTGCTCGTCACACCAGCAAGTTGCCCCAAAGGACTGTAGTGAATGTAGTGGCGACGGCGGGTACGCCTATGCCACGATGTGTAAAAAGAAAACAGTATGTGTTGCATTTAGCCATCCCTGGACACGTGTTTCGAGGTAGTTGCCTCTCGTCAGCAGGGAGCAGGACAATGTAAAGGGGTGCCAAGTGGACTGCCAAAATGTAATTAAAACAGGTCAAATACCACTCATGGCGCGCAGGTGCAGAACCAGGGCTCGTCAGCCCGATAGCTCACGGGAGCCGTAATAATTTGAACACAAGTTGGTCGCACACTGCTCGTCACACCAGCAAGTTGCCCCAAAGGACTGTGGTGAATGTAGTGGCGACGGCGGGTACGCCTATGCCACGATGTGTGAAAAGAAAACAGTATGTGTTGCATTTAGCCATCCCTGGACACGTGTTTCGAGGTAGTTGCCTCTCGTCAGCAGGGAGCAGGACAATGTAAAGGGGTGCCAAGTGGACTGCCAAAATGTAATTAAAACAGGTCAAATACCTCTCATGGCGCGCAGGTGCAGAACCAGGGCTCGTCAGCCCGATAGCTCACGGGAGCCGTAATAATTTGAACACAAGTTGGTCGCACACTGCTCGTCACACCAGCAAGTTGCACCAAAGGACTGTAGTGAATGTAGTGGCGATGGCGGGTACGCCTATGCCACGATGTGTAAAAAGAAAACAGTATGTGTTGCATTTAGCCATCCCTAGACACGTGTTTCGAGGTAGTTGCCTCTCATCAGCAGGGAGCAGGACAATGTAAAGGGGTGCCAAGTGGACTGCCAAAATGTAATTAAAACAGGTCAAATACCTCTCATGGCTCGCAGGTGCAGAACCAGGGCTCGTCAGCCCGATAGCTCACGGGAGCCGTAATAATTTGAACACAAATTGGTCGCACACTGCTCGTCACACCAGCAAGTTGCCCCAAAGGACTGTAGTGAATGTAGTGGCGACGGCGGGTACGCCTATGCCAACGATGTGTAAAAAGAAAACAGTATGTGTTGCATTTAGCCATCCCTGGACACGTGTTTCGAGGTAGTTGCCTCTCGTCAGCAGGGAGCAGGACAATGTAAAGGGGTGCCAAGTGGACTGCCAAAATGTAATTAAAACAGGTCAAATACCTCTCATGGCGCGCAGGTGCAGAACCAGGGCTCGTCAGCCCGATAGCTCACGGGAGCCGTAATAATTTGAACACAAGTTGGTCGCACACTGCTCGTCACACCAGCAAGTTGCCCCAAAGGACTGTAGTGAATGTAGTGGCGACGGCGGGTACGCCTATGCCACGATGTGTAAAAAGAAAACAGTATGTGTTGCATTTAGCCATCCCTGGACACGTGTTTCGAGGTAGTTGCCTCTCGTCAGCATGGAGCAGGACAATGTAAAGGGGTGCCAAGTGGACTGCCAAAATGTAATTAAAACAGGTCAAATACCTCTTATGGCACGCAGGTGCAGAACCAGGGCTCGTCAGCCCGATAGCTCACGGGAGCCGTAATAATTTGAACACAAGTTGGTCGCACACTGCTCGTCACACCAGCAAGTTGCCCCAAAGGACTGTGGTGAATGTAGTGGCGACGGCGCGTACGCCTATGCCACGATGTGTAAAAAGAAAACAGTATGTGTTGCATTTAGCCATCCCTGGACACGTGTTTCGAGGTAGTTGCCTCTCGTCAGCAGGGAGCAGGACAATGTAAAGGGGTGCCAAGTGGACTGCCAAAATGTAATTAAAACAGGTCAAATACCTCTCATGGCGCGCAGGTGCAGAACCAGGGCTCGTCAGCCCGATAGCTCACGGGAGCCGTAATAATTTGAACACAAGTTGGTCGCACACTGCTCGTCACACCAGCAAGTTGCCCCAAAGGACTGTGGTGAATGTAGTGGCGACGGCGGGTACGCCTATGCCACGATGTGTAAAAAGAAAACAGTATGAGTTGCATTTAGCCATCCCTGGACACGTGTTTCGAGGTAGTTGCCTCTCGTCAGCAGGGAGCAGGACAATGTAAAGGGGTGCCAAGTGGACTGCCAAAATGTAATTAAAACAGGTCAAATACCTCTCATGGCGCGCAGGTGCAGAACCAGGGCTCGTCAGCCCGATAGCTCACGGGAGCCGTAATAATTTGAACACAAGTTGGTCGCACACTGCTCGTCACACCAGCAAGTTGCCCCAAAGGACTGTGGTGAATGTAGTGGCGACGGCGGGTACGCCTATGCCACGATGTGTAAAAAGAAAACAGTATGTGTTGCATTTAGCCATCCCTGGACACGTGTTTCGAGGTAGTTGCCTCTCGTCAGCAGGGAGCAGGACAATGTAAAGGGGTGCAAAGTGGACTGCCAAAATGTAATTAAAAGAGGTCAAATACCTCTCATGGCGCGCAGGTGCAGAACCAGGGCTCGTCAGCCCGATAGCTCACGGGAGCCGTAATAATTTGAACACAAGTTGGTCGCACACTGCTCGTCACACCAGCAAGTTGCCCCAAAGGACTGTAGTGAATGTAGTGGCGACGGCGGGTACGCCTATGCCACGATGTGTAAAAAGAAAACAGTATGTGTTGCATTTAGCCATCCCTGGACACGTGTTTCGAGGTAGTTGCCTCTCGTCAGCAGGGAGCAGGACAATGTAAAGGGGTGCCAAGTGGACTGCCAAAATGTAATAAAACAGGTCAAATACCTCTCATGGCGCGCAGGTGCAGAACCAGGGCTCGTCAGCCCGATAGCTCACGGGAGACGTAATAATTTGAACACAAGTTGGTCACACACTGCTCGTCACACCAGCAAGTTGCCCCAAAGGACTGTGGTGAATGTAGTGGCGACGGCGAGTACGCCTATGCCACGATATGTGAAAAGAAAACAGTATGTGTTGCATTTAGTTTTCCCTGGACACGTGTTTCGAGGTAGTTGCCTCTCGTCAGTAGGGAGCAGGACAATGTAAAAGGGTGCCAATTTGACTGCCAAAATGTAATTAAAACAGGTCCAATACCTCTCATGGCGCGCAGGTGCAGAACCAGGGCTCGTCAGCCCGATAGCTCACAGGAGCCGTAATAATTTGAACACAAGTTGGTCGCACACTGCTCGTCACACCAGCAAGTTGCCCCAAAGGACTGTGGTGAATGTAGTGGCGACGGCGGGTACGCCTATGCCACGATGTGTAAAAAGAAAACAGTATGTGTTGCATTTAGCCATCCCTGGACACGTGTTTCGAGGTAGTTGCCTCTCATCAGCAGGGAGCAGGACAACGTAAAGGGGTGCCAAGTGGACTGCCAAAATGTAATTAAAACAGGTCAAATACCTCTCATGGCGCGCAGGTGCAGAACCAGGGCTCGTCAGCCCGATAGCTCACGGGAGCCGTAACAATTTGAACACAAGTTGGTCGCACACTGCTCGTCACACCAGCAAGTTGCCCCAAAGGACTGTAGTGAATGTAGTGGCGACGGCGGGTACGCCTATGCCACGATGTGTAAAAAGAAAACAGTATGTGTTGCATTTAGCCATCCCTGGACACGTGTTTCGAGGTAGTTGCCTCTCGTCAGCAGGGAGCAGGACAATGTAAAGGGGTGCCAAGTGGACTGCCAAAATGTAATTAAAACAGGTCAAATACCTCTCATGGCGCGCAGGTGCAGAACCAGGGCTCGTCAGCCCGATAGCTCACGGGAGCCGTAATAATTTGAACACAAGTTGGTCGCACACTGCTCGTCACACCAGCAAGTTGCCCCAAAGGACTGTAGTGAATGTAGTGGCGACGACGGGTACGCCTATGCCACGATGTGTAAAAAGAAAACAGTATGTGTTGCATTTAGCCATCCCTGGACACGTGTTTCGAGGTAGTTGCCTCTCGTCAGCAGGGAGCATGACAATGTAAAGGGGTGCCAAGTGGACTGCCAAAATGTAATTAAAACAGGTCAAATACCTCTCATGGCGCGCAGGTGCAGAACCAGGGCTCATCAGCCCGATAGCTCACGGGAGCCGTAATAATTTGAACACAAGTTGGTCGCACACTGCTCGTCACACCAGCAAGTTGCCCCAAAGGACTGTGGTGAATGTAGTGGCGACGGCGCGTACGCCTATGCCACGATGTGTAAAAAGAAAACAGTATGTGTTGCATTTAGCCATCCCTGGACACGTGTTTCGAGGTAGTTGCCTCTCGTCAGCAGGGAGCAGGACAATGTAAAGGGGTGCCAAGTGGACTGCCAAAATGTAATTAAAACAGGTCAAATACCTCTCATGGCGCGCAGGTGCAGAACCAGGGCTCGTCAGCCCGATAGCTCACGGGAGCCGTAATATTTTGAACACAAGTTGGTCGCACACTGCTCGTCACACCAGCAAGTTGCCCCAAAGGACTGTGGTGAATGTAGTGGCGACGGCGGGTACACCTATGCCACGATGTGTAAAAAGAAAACAGTATGTGTTGCATTTAGCCATCCCTGGACACGTGTTTCGAGGTAGTTGCCTCTCGTCAGCAGGGAGCAGGACAATGTAAAGGGGTGCCAAGTGGACTGCCAAAATGTAATTAAAACAGGTCACATACCTATCATGGCGCACAGGTGCAGAACCAGGGCTCGTCAGCCCGATAGCTCACGGGAGCCGTAATAATTTGAACACAAGTTGGTCGCACACTGCTCGTCACACCAGCAAGTTGCCCCAAAGGACTGTGGTGAATGTAGTGGCGACGGCGGGTACGCCTATGCCACGATATGTGAAAAGAAAACAGTATGTGTTGCATTTAGTTATCCCTGGACACGTGTTTCGAGGTAGTTGCCTCTCGTCAGCAGGGAGCAGGACACTGTAAAGGGGTGCCCAGTGGACTGCCAAAATGTAATTAAAACAGGTCAAATACCTCAAATGGCGCGCAGGTGCAGAACCAGGGCTCGTCAGCCCGATAGCTCACGGGAGCCGTAATAATTTGAACACAAGTTGGTCGCACACTGCTCGTCACACCAGCAAGTTGCCCCAAAGGACTGTAGTGAATGTAGTGGCGACGGCGGGTACGCCTATGCCACGATGTGTAAAAAGAAAACAGTATGTGTTGCATTTAGCCATCCCTGGACACGTGTTTCGAGGTAGTTGCCTCTCGTCAGCAGGGAGCAGGACAATGTAAAGGGGTGCCAAGTGGACTGCCAAAATGTAATTAAAACAGGTCAAATACCTCTCATGGCGCGCAGGTGCAGAACCAGGGCTCGTCAGCCCGATAGCTCACGGGAGCCGTAATAATTTGAACACAAGTTGGTCGCACACTGCTCGTCACACCAGCAAGTTGCCCCATAGGACTGTGGTGAATGTAGTGGCGACGGCGGGTACGCCTATGCCACGATGTGTGAAAAGAAAACAGTATGTGTTGCATTTAGCCATCCCTGGACACGTGTTTCGAGGTAGTTGCCTCTCGTCAGCAGGGAGCAGGATAATGTAAAGGGGTGCCAAGTGGACTGCCAAAATGTAAATAAAACAGGTCAAATACCTCTCATGGCGCGCAGGTGCAGAACCAGGGCTCATCAGCCCGATAGCTCACGGGAGCCGTAATAATTTGTACACAAGTTGGTCGTACACTGCTCGTCACACCAGCAAGTTGCCCCAAAGGACTGTGGTGAATGTAGTGGCGACGGCGGGTACGCCTATGCCACGATGTGTAAAAAGAAAACAGTATGTGTTGCATTTAGCCATCCCTGGACACGTGTTTCGAGGTAGTTGCCTCTCGTCAGCAGGGAGCAGGACAATGAAAAAGGGTGCCAAGTGGACTGCCAAAATGTAATCAAAACAGGTCAAATACCTCTCTTGGCGCGCAGGTGCAGAACCAGGGCTCGTCAGCCCGATAGCTCACGGGAGCCGTAATAATTTGAACACAAGTTGGTCGCACACTGCTCGTCACACCAGCAAGTTTCCCCAAAGGACTGTGGTGAATGTAGTGGCGACGGCGGGTACGCCTATGCCACGATGTGTAAAAAGAAAACAGTATGTGTTGCATTTAGCCATCCCTGGACACGTGTTTCGAGGTAGTTGCCTCTCATCAGCAGGGAGCAGGACAATGTAAAGGGGTGCCAAGTGGACTGCCAAAATGTAATTAAAACAGGTCAAATACCTCTCAGGGCGCAGGTGCAGAACCAGGGCTCGTCAGCCCGATAGCTCACGGGAGCCGTAATAATTTGAACACAAGTTGGTCGCACACTGCTCGTCACACCAGCAAGTTGCCCCAAAGGACTGTAGTGAATGTAGTGGCGACGGCGGGTACGCCTATGCCACGATGTGTAAAAAGAAAACAGTATGTGTTGCATTTAGCCATCCCTGGACACGTGTTTCGAGGTAGTTGCCTCTCGTCAGCAGGGAGCAGGACAATGTAAAGGGGTGCCAAGTGGACTGCCAAAATGTAATTAAAACAGGTCAAATACCTCTCATGGCGCACAGGTGCAGAACCAGGGCTCGTCAGCCCGATAGCTCACGGGAGCCGTAATAATTTGAACACAAGTTGGTCGCACACTGCTCGTCACACCAGCAAGTTGCCCCAAAGGACTGTAGTGAATGTAGTGGCGACGGCGGGTACGCCTATGCCACGATGTGTAAAAAGAAAACAGTATGTGTTGCATTTAGCCAACCCTGGACACGTGTTTCGAGGTAGTTGCCTCTCGTCAGCAGGGAGCAGGACAATGTAAAGGGGTGCCAAGTGGACTGCCAAAATGTAATTAAAAGAGGTCAAATACCTCTCATGGCACGCAGGTGCAGAACCAGGGCTCGTCAGCCCGATAGCTCACGGGAGCCGTAATAATTTGAACACAAGTTGGTCGCACACTGCTCGTCACACCAGCAAGTTGCCCCAAAGGACTGTGGTGAATGTAGTGGCGACGGCGCGTACGCCTATGCCACGATGTGTAAAAAGAAAACAGTATGTGTTGCATTTAGCCATCCCTGGACACGTGTTTCGAGGTAGTTGCCTCTCGTCAGCAGGGAGCAGGACAATGTAAAGGGGTGCCAAGTGGACTGCCAAAATGTAATTAAAACAGGTCAAATACCTCTCATGGCGCGCAGGTGCAGAACCAGGGCTCGTCAGCCCGATAGCTCACGGGAGCCGTAATAATTTGAACACAAGTTGGTCGCACACTGCTCGTCACACCAGCAAGTTGCCCCAAAGGACTGTGGTGAATGTAGTGGCGACGGCGGGTACGCTTATGCCACGATGTGTAAAAAGAAAACAGTATGAGTTGCATTTAGCCATCCCTGGACACGTGTTTCGAGGTAGTTGCCTCTCGTCAGCAGGGAGCAGGACAATGTAAAGGGGTGCCAAGTGGACTGCCAAAATGTAATTAAAACAGGTCAAATACCTCTCATGGCGCGGAGGTGCAGAACCAGGGCTCGTCAGCCCGATAGCTCACGGGAGCCGTAATAATTTGAACACAAGTTGGTCGCACACTGCTCGTCACACCAGCAAGTTGCCCCAAAGGACTGTGGTGAATGTAGTGGCGACGGCGGGTACGCCTATGCCACGATGTGTAAAAAGAAAACAGTATGAGTTGCATTTACCCATCCCTGGACACGTGTTTCGAGGTAGTTGCCTCTCGTCAGCAGGGAGCAGGACAATGTAAAGGGGTGCCAAGTGGACTGCCAAAATGTAATAAAACAGGTCAAATACCTCTCATGGCGCGCAGGTGCAGAACCAGGGCTCGTCAGCCCGATAGCTCACGGGAGCCGTAATAATTTGACCACAAGTTGGTCGCACACTGCTCGTCACACCAGCAAGTTGCCCCAAAGGACTGTGGTGAATGTAGTGGCGACGGCGGGTACGCCTATGCCACGATATGTGAAAAGAAAACAGTATGTGTTGCATTTAGTTATCCCTGGACACGTGTTTCGAGGTAGTTGCCTCTCGTCAGCAGGGAGCAGGACACTGTAAAGGGGTGCCCAGTGGACTGCCAAAATGTAATTAAAACAGGTCAAATACCTCTCATGGCGCGCAGGTGCAGAACCAGGGCTCGTCAGCCCGATAGCTCACGGGAGCCGTAATAATTTGAACACAAGTTGGTCGCACACTGCTCGTCACACCAGCAAGTTGCCCCAAAGGACTGTAGTGAATGTAGTGGCGACGGCGGGTACGCCTATGCCACGATGTGTAAAAAGAAAACAGTATGTGTTGCATTTAGCCATCCCTGGACACGTGTTTCGAGGTAGTTGCCTCTCGTCAGCAGGGAGCAGGACAATGTAAAGGGGTGCCAAGTGGACTGCCAAAATGTAATTAAAACAGGTCAAATACCACTCATGGCGCGCAGGTGCAGAACCAGGGCTCGTCAGCCCGATAGCTCACGGGAGCCGTAATAATTTGAACACAAGTTGGTCGCACACTGCTCGTCACACCAGCAAGTTGCCCCAAAGGACTGTGGTGAATGTAGTGGCGACGGCGGGTACGCCTATGCCACGATGTGTGAAAAGAAAACAGTATGTGTTGCATTTAGCCATCCCTGGACACGTGTTTCGAGGTAGTTGCCTCTCGTCAGCAGGGAGCAGGACAATGTAAAGGGGTGCCAAGTGGACTGCCAAAATGTAATTAAAACAGGTCAAATACCTCTCATGGCGCGCAGGTGCAGAACCAGGGCTCGTCAGCCCGATAGCTCACGGGAGCCGTAATAATTTGAACACAAGTTGGTCGCACACTGCTCGTCACACCAGCAAGTTGCACCAAAGGACTGTAGTGAATGTAGTGGCGATGGCGGGTACGCCTATGCCACGATGTGTAAAAAGAAAACAGTATGTGTTGCATTTAGCCATCCCTAGACACGTGTTTCGAGGTAGTTGCCTCTCATCAGCAGGGAGCAGGACAATGTAAAGGGGTGCCAAGTGGACTGCCAAAATGTAATTAAAACAGGTCAAATACCTCTCATGGCTCGCAGGTGCAGAACCAGGGCTCGTCAGCCCGATAGCTCACGGGAGCCGTAATAATTTGAACACAAGTTGGTCGCACACTGCTCGTCACACCAGCAAGTTGCCCCAAAGGACTGTAGTGAATGTAGTGGCGACGGCGGGTACGCCTATGCCAACGATGTGTAAAAAGAAAACAGTATGTGTTGCATTTAGCCATCCCTGGACACGTGTTTCGAGGTAGTTGCCTCTCGTCAGCAGGGAGCAGGACAATGTAAAGGGGTGCCAAGTGGACTGCCAAAATGTAATTAAAACAGGTCAAATACCTCTCATGGCGCGCAGGTGCAGAACCAGGGCTCGTCAGCCCGATAGCTCACGGGAGCCGTAATAATTTGAACACAAGTTGGTCGCACACTGCTCGTCACACCAGCAAGTTGCCCCAAAGGACTGTAGTGAATGTAGTGGCGACGGCGGGTACGCCTATGCCACGATGTGTAAAAAGAAAACAGTATGTGTTGCATTTAGCCATCCCTGGACACGTGTTTCGAGGTAGTTGCCTCTCGTCAGCATGGAGCAGGACAATGTAAAGGGGTGCCAAGTGGACTGCCAAAATGTAATTAAAACAGGTCAAATACCTCTTATGGCACGCAGGTGCAGAACCAGGGCTCGTCAGCCCGATAGCTCACGGGAGCCGTAATAATTTGAACACAAGTTGGTCGCACACTGCTCGTCACACCAGCAAGTTGCCCCAAAGGACTGTGGTGAATGTAGTGGCGACGGCGCGTACGCCTATGCCACGATGTGTAAAAAGAAAACAGTATGTGTTGCATTTAGCCATCCCTGGACACGTGTTTCGAGGTAGTTGCCTCTCGTCAGCAGGGAGCAGGACAATGTAAAGGGGTGCCAAGTGGACTGCCAAAATGTAATTAAAACAGGTCAAATACCTCTCATGGCGCGCAGGTGCAGAACCAGGGCTCGTCAGCCCGATAGCTCACGGGAGCCGTAATAATTTGAACACAAGTTGGTCGCACACTGCTCGTCACACCAGCAAGTTGCCCCAAAGGACTGTGGTGAATGTAGTGGCGACGGCGGGTACGCCTATGCCACGATGTGTAAAAAGAAAACAGTATGAGTTGCATTTAGCCATCCCTGGACACGTGTTTCGAGGTAGTTGCCTCTCGTCAGCAGGGAGCAGGACAATGTAAAGGGGTGCCAAGTGGACTGCCAAAATGTAATTAAAACAGGTCAAATACCTCTCATGGCGCGCAGGTGCAGAACCAGGGCTCGTCAGCCCGATAGCTCACGGGAGCCGTAATAATTTGAACACAAGTTGGTCGCACACTGCTCGTCACACCAGCAAGTTGCCCCAAAGGACTGTAGTGAATGTAGTGGCGACGGCGGGTACGCCTATGCCACGATGTGTAAAAAGAAAACAGTATGTGTTGCATTTAGCCATCCCTGGACACGTGTTTCGAGGTAGTTGCCTCTCGTCAGCAGGGAGCAGGACAATGTAAAGGGGTGCCAAGTGGACTGCCAAAATGTAATTAAAACAGGTCAAATACCACTCATGGCGCGCAGGTGCAGAACCAGGGCTCGTCAGCCCGATAGCTCACGGGAGCCGTAATAATTTGAACACAAGTTGGTCGCACACTGCTCGTCACACCAGCAAGTTGCCCCAAAGGACTGTGGTGAATGTAGTGGCGACGGCGGGTACGCCTATGCCACGATGTGTGAAAAGAAAACAGTATGTGTTGCATTTAGCCATCCCTGGACACGTGTTTCGAGGTAGTTGCCTCTCGTCAGCAGGGAGCAGGACAATGTAAAGGGGTGCCAAGTGGACTGCCAAAATGTAATTAAAACAGGTCAAATACCTCTCATGGCGCGCAGGTGCAGAACCAGGGCTCGTCAGCCCGATAGCTCACGGGAGCCGTAATAATTTGAACACAAGTTGGTCGCACACTGCTCGTCACACCAGCAAGTTGCACCAAAGGACTGTAGTGAATGTAGTGGCGATGGCGGGTACGCCTATGCCACGATGTGTAAAAAGAAAACAGTATGTGTTGCATTTAGCCATCCCTAGACACGTGTTTCGAGGTAGTTGCCTCTCATCAGCAGGGAGCAGGACAATGTAAAGGGGTGCCAAGTGGACTGCCAAAATGTAATTAAAACAGGTCAAATACCTCTCATGGCTCGCAGGTGCAGAACCAGGGCTCGTCAGCCCGATAGCTCACGGGAGCCGTAATAATTTGAACACAAATTGGTCGCACACTGCTCGTCACACCAGCAAGTTGCCCCAAAGGACTGTAGTGAATGTAGTGGCGACGGCGGGTACGCCTATGCCAACGATGTGTAAAAAGAAAACAGTATGTGTTGCATTTAGCCATCCCTGGACACGTGTTTCGAGGTAGTTGCCTCTCGTCAGCAGGGAGCAGGACAATGTAAAGGGGTGCCAAGTGGACTGCCAAAATGTAATTAAAACAGGTCAAATACCTCTCATGGCGCGCAGGTGCAGAACCAGGGCTCGTCAGCCCGATAGCTCACGGGAGCCGTAATAATTTGAACACAAGTTGGTCGCACACTGCTCGTCACACCAGCAAGTTGCCCCAAAGGACTGTAGTGAATGTAGTGGCGACGGCGGGTACGCCTATGCCACGATGTGTAAAAAGAAAACAGTATGTGTTGCATTTAGCCATCCCTGGACACGTGTTTCGAGGTAGTTGCCTCTCGTCAGCATGGAGCAGGACAATGTAAAGGGGTGCCAAGTGGACTGCCAAAATGTAATTAAAACAGGTCAAATACCTCTTATGGCACGCAGGTGCAGAACCAGGGCTCGTCAGCCCGATAGCTCACGGGAGCCGTAATAATTTGAACACAAGTTGGTCGCACACTGCTCGTCACACCAGCAAGTTGCCCCAAAGGACTGTGGTGAATGTAGTGGCGACGGCGCGTACGCCTATGCCACGATGTGTAAAAAGAAAACAGTATGTGTTGCATTTAGCCATCCCTGGACACGTGTTTCGAGGTAGTTGCCTCTCGTCAGCAGGGAGCAGGACAATGTAAAGGGGTGCCAAGTGGACTGCCAAAATGTAATTAAAACAGGTCAAATACCTCTCATGGCGCGCAGGTGCAGAACCAGGGCTCGTCAGCCCGATAGCTCACGGGAGCCGTAATAATTTGAACACAAGTTGGTCGCACACTGCTCGTCACACCAGCAAGTTGCCCCAAAGGACTGTGGTGAATGTAGTGGCGACGGCGGGTACGCCTATGCCACGATGTGTAAAAAGAAAACAGTATGAGTTGCATTTAGCCATCCCTGGACACGTGTTTCGAGGTAGTTGCCTCTCGTCAGCAGGGAGCAGGACAATGTAAAGGGGTGCCAAGTGGACTGCCAAAATGTAATTAAAACAGGTCAAATACCTCTCATGGCGCGCAGGTGCAGAACCAGGGCTCGTCAGCCCGATAGCTCACGGGAGCCGTAATAATTTGAACACAAGTTGGTCGCACACTGCTCGTCACACCAGCAAGTTGCCCCAAAGGACTGTGGTGAATGTAGTGGCGACGGCGGGTACGCCTATGCCACGATGTGTAAAAAGAAAACAGTATGTGTTGCATTTAGCCATCCCTGGACACGTGTTTCGAGGTAGTTGCCTCTCGTCAGCAGGGAGCAGGACAATGTAAAGGGGTGCAAAGTGGACTGCCAAAATGTAATTAAAAGAGGTCAAATACCTCTCATGGCGCGCAGGTGCAGAACCAGGGCTCGTCAGCCCGATAGCTCACGGGAGCCGTAATAATTTGAACACAAGTTGGTCGCACACTGCTCGTCACACCAGCAAGTTGCCCCAAAGGACTGTAGTGAATGTAGTGGCGACGGCGGGTACGCCTATGCCACGATGTGTAAAAAGAAAACAGTATGTGTTGCATTTAGCCATCCCTGGACACGTGTTTCGAGGTAGTTGCCTCTCGTCAGCAGGGAGCAGGACAATGTAAAGGGGTGCCAAGTGGACTGCCAAAATGTAATAAAACAGGTCAAATACCTCTCATGGCGCGCAGGTGCAGAACCAGGGCTCGTCAGCCCGATAGCTCACGGGAGACGTAATAATTTGAACACAAGTTGGTCACACACTGCTCGTCACACCAGCAAGTTGCCCCAAAGGACTGTGGTGAATGTAGTGGCGACGGCGAGTACGCCTATGCCACGATATGTGAAAAGAAAACAGTATGTGTTGCATTTAGTTTTCCCTGGACACGTGTTTCGAGGTAGTTGCCTCTCGTCAGCAGGGAGCAGGACACTGTAAAGGGGTGCCCAGTGGACTGCCAAAATGTAATTAAAACAGGTCAAATACCTCTCATGGCGCGCAGGTGCAGAACCAGGGCTCGTCAGCCCGATAGCTCACGGGAGCCTTAATAATTTGAACACAAGTTGGTCGCACACTGCTCGTCACACCAGCAAGTTGCCCCAAAGGACTGTGGTGAATGTAGTGGCGACGGCGCGTACGCCTATGCCACGATGTGTAAAAAGAAAACAGTATGTGTTGCATTTAGCCATCCCTGGACACGTGTTTCGAGGTAGTTGCCTCTCGTCAGCAGGGAGCAGGACAATGTAAAGGGGTGCCAAGTGGACTGCCAAAATGTAATTAAAACAGGTCAAATACCTCTCATGGCGCGCAGGTGCAGAACCAGGGCTCGTCAGCCCGATAGCTCACGGGAGCCGTAATAATTTGAACACAAGTTGGTCGCACACTGCTCGTCACACCAGCAAGTTGCCCCAAAGGACTGTGGTGAATGTAGTGGCGACGGCGGGTACGCCTATGCCACGATGTGTAAAAAGAAAACAGTATGAGTTGCATTTAGCCATCCCTGGACACGTGTTTCGAGGTAGTTGCCTCTCGTCAGCAGGGAGCAGGACAATGTAAAGGGGTGCCAAGTGGACTGCCAAAATGTAATTAAAACAGGTCAAATACCTCTCATGGCGCGCAGGTGCAGAACCAGGGCTCGTCAGCCCGATAGCTCACGGGAGCCGTAATAATTTGAACACAAGTTGGTCGCACACTGCTCGTCACACCAGCAAGTTGCCCCAAAGGACTGTGGTGAATGTAGTGGCGACGGCGGGTACGCCTATGCCACGATGTGTAAAAAGAAAACAGTATGTGTTGCATTTAGCCATCCCTGGACACGTGTTTCGAGGTAGTTGCCTCTCGTCAGCAGGGAGCAGGACAATGTAAAGGGGTGCAAAGTGGACTGCCAAAATGTAATTAAAAGAGGTCAAATACCTCTCATGGTGCGCAGGTGCAGAACCAGGGCTCGTCAGCCCGATAGCTCACGGGAGCCGTAATAATTTGAACACAAGTTGGTCGCACACTGCTCGTCACACCAGCAAGTTGCCCCAAAGGACTGTAGTGAATGTAGTGGCGACGGCGGGTACGCCTATGCCACGATGTGTAAAAAGAAAACAGTATGTGTTGCATTTAGCCATCCCTGGACACGTGTTTCGAGGTAGTTGCCTCTCGTCAGCAGGGAGCAGGACAATGTAAAGGGGTGCCAAGTGGACTGCCAAAATGTAATAAAACAGGTCAAATACCTCTCATGGCGCACAGGTGCAGAACCAGGGCTCGTCAGCCCGATAGCTCACGGGAGCCGTAATAATTTGAACACAAGTTGGTCGCACACTGCTCGTCACACCAGAAGGTTGCCCCAAAGGACTGTGGTGAATGTAGTGGCGACGGCGGGTACGCCTATGCCACGATATGTGAAAAGAAAACAGTATGTGTTGCATTTAGTTATCCCTGGACACGTGTTTCGAGGTAGTTGCCTCTCGTCAGCAGGGAGCAGGACACTGTAAAGGGGTGCCCAGTGGACTGCCAAAATGTAATTAAAACAGGTCAAATACCTCTCATGGCGCGCAGGTGCAGAACCAGGGCTCGTCAGCCCGATAGCTCACGGGAGCCGTAATAATTTGAACACAAGTTGGTCGCACACTGCTCGTCACACCAGCAAGTTGCCCCAAAGGACTGTAGTGAATGTAGTGGCGACGGCGGGTACGCCTATGCCACGATGTGTAAAATGAAAACAGTATGTGTTGCATTTAGCCATCCCTGGACACGTGTTTCGAGGTAGTTGCCTCTCGTCAGCAGGGAGCAGGACAATGTAAAGGGGTGCCAAGTGGACTGCCAAAATGTAATTAAAACAGGTCAAATACCTCTCATGGCGCGCAAGTGCAGAACCAGGGCTCGTCAGCCCGATAGCTCACAGGAGCCGTAATATTTTGAACACAAGTTGGTCGCACACTGCTCGTCACACCAGCAAGTTGCCCCAAAGGACTGTGGTGAATGTAGTGGCGACGGCGGGTACGCCTATGCCACGATGTGTGAAAAGAAAACAGTATGTGTTGCATTTAGCCATCCCTGGACACGTGTTTCGAGGTAGTTGCCTCTCGTCAGCAGGGAGCAGGACAATGTAAAGGGGTGCCAAGTGGACTGCCAAAATGTAATTAAAACAGGTCAAATACCTCTCATGGCGCGCAGGTGCAGAACCAGGGCTCGTCAGCCCGATAGCTCACGGGAGCCGTAATAATTTGAACACAAGTTGGTCGCACACTGCTCGTCACACCAGCAAGTTGCCCCAAAGGACTGTGGTGAATGTAGTGGCGACGGCGGGTACGCCTATGCCACGATGTGTAAAAAGAAAACAGTATGTGTTGCATTTAGCCATCCCTGGACACGTGTTTCGAGGTAGTTGCCTCTCGTCAGCAGGGAGCAGGACAATGTAAAGGGGTGCAAAGTGGACTGCCAAAATGTAATTAAAAGAGGTCAAATACCTCTCATGGCGCGCAGGTGCAGAACCAGGGCTCGTCAGCCCGATAGCTCACGGGAGCCGTAATAATTTGAACACAAGTTGGTCGCACACTGCTCGTCACACCAGCAAGTTGCCCCAAAGGACTGTAGTGAATGTAGTGGCGACGGCGGGTACGCCTATGCCACGATGTGTAAAAAGAAAACAGTATGTGTTGCATTTAGCCATCCCTGGACACGTGTTTCGAGGTAGTTGCCTCTCGTCAGCAGGGAGCAGGACAATGTAAAGGGGTGCCAAGTGGACTGCCAAAATGTAATTAAAACAGGTCAAATACCTCTCATGGCGCGCAGGTGCAGAACCAGGGCTCGTCAGCCCGATAGCTCACGGGAGCCGTAATAATTTGAACACAAGTTGGTCGCACACTGCTCGTCACACCAGCAAGTTGCCCCAAAGGACTGTGGTGAATGTAGTGGCGACGGCGGGTACGCCTATGCCACGATGTGTAAAAAGAAAACAGTATGAGTTGCATTTAGCCATCCCTGGACACGTGTTTCGAGGTAGTTGCCTCTCGTCAGCAGGGAGCAGGACAATGTAAAGGGGTGCCAAGTGGACTGCCAAAATGTAATTAAAACAGGTCAAATACCTCTCATGGCGCGCAGGTGCAGAACCAGGGCTCGTCAGCCCGATAGCTCACGGGAGCCGTAATAATTTGAACACAAGTTGGTCGCACACTGCTCGTCACACCAGCAAGTTGCCCCAAAGGACTGTGGTGAATGTAGTGGCGACGGCGGGTACGCCTATGCCACGATGTGTAAAAAGAAAACAGTATGTGTTGCATTTAGCCATCCCTGGACACGTGTTTCGAGGTAGTTGCCTCTCGTCAGCAGGGAGCAGGACAATGTAAAGGGGTGCAAAGTGGACTGCCAAAATGTAATTAAAAGAGGTCAAATACCTCTCATGGCGCGCAGGTGCAGAACCAGGGCTCGTCAGCCCGATAGCTCACGGGAGCCGTAATAATTTGAACACAAGTTGGTCGCACACTGCTCGTCACACCAGCAAGTTGCCCCAAAGGACTGTAGTGAATGTAGTGGCGACGGCGGGTACGCCTATGCCAACGATGTGTAAAAAGAAAACAGTATGTGTTGCATTTAGCCATCCCTGGACACGTGTTTCGAGGTAGTTGCCTCTCGTCAGCAGGGAGCAGGACAATGTAAAGGGGTGCCAAGTGGACTGCCAAAATGTAATTAAAACGGGTCAAATACCTCTCATGGCGCGCAGGTGCAGAACCAGGGCTCGTCAGCCCGATAGCTCACGGGAGCCGTAATAATTTGAACACAAGTTGGTCGCACACTGCTCGTCACACCAGCAAGTTGCCCCAAAGGACTGTGGTGAATGTAGTGGCGACGGCGGGTACGCCTATGCCACGATGTGTAAAAAGAAAACAGTATGAGTTGCATTTAGCCATCCCTGGACACGTGTTTCGAGGTAGTTGCCTCTCGTCAGCAGGGAGCAGGACAATGTAAAGGGGTGCCAAGTGGACTGCCAAAATGTAATTAAAACAGGTCAAATACCTCTCATGGCGCGCAGGTGCAGAACCAGGGCTCGTCAGCCCGATAGCTCACGGGAGCCGTAATAATTTGAACACAAGTTGGTCGCACACTGCTCGTCACACCAGCAAGTTGCCCCAAAGGACTGTGGTGAATGTAGTGGCGACGGCGGGTACGCCTATGCCACGATGTGTAAAAAGAAAACAGTATGTGTTGCATTTAGCCATCCCTGGACACGTGTTTCGAGGTAGTTGCCTCTCGTCAGCAGGGAGCAGGACAATGTAAAGGGGTGCAAAGTGGACTGCCAAAATGTAATTAAAAGAGGTCAAATACCTCTCATGGCGCGCAGGTGCAGAACCAGGGCTCGTCAGCCCGATAGCTCACGGGAGCCGTAATAATTTGAACACAAGTTGGTCGCACACTGCTCGTCACACCAGCAAGTTGCCCCAAAGGACTGTAGTGAATGTAGTGGCGACGGCGGGTACGCCTATGCCACGATGTGTAAAAAGAAAACAGTATGTGTTGCATTTAGCCATCCCTGGACACGTGTTTCGAGGTAGTTGCCTCTCGTCAGCAGGGAGCAGGACAATGTAAAGGGGTGCCAAGTGGACTGCCAAAATGTAATAAAACAGGTCAAATACCTCTCATGGCGCGCAGGTGCAGAACCAGGGCTCGTCAGCCCGATAGCTCACGGGAGCCGTAATAATTTGAACACAAGTTGGTCACACACTGCTCGTCACACCAGCAAGTTGCCCCAAAGGACTGTGGTGAATGTAGTGGCGACGGCGAGTACGCCTATGCCACGATATGTGAAAAGAAAACAGTATGTGTTGCATTTAGTTTTCCCTGGACACGTGTTTCGAGGTAGTTGCCTCTCGTCAGCAGGGAGCAGGACACTGTAAAGGGGTGCCCAGTGGACTGCCAAAATGTAATTAAAACAGGTCAAATACCTCTCATGGCGCGCAGGTGCAGAACCAGGGCTCGTCAGCCCGATAGCTCACGGGAGCCTTAATAATTTGAACACAAGTTGGTCGCACACTGCTCGTCACACCAGCAAGTTGCCCCAAAGGACTGTGGTGAATGTAGTGGCGACGGCGCGTACGCCTATGCCACGATGTGTAAAAAGAAAACAGTATGTGTTGCATTTAGCCATCCCTGGACACGTGTTTCGAGGTAGTTGCCTCTCGTCAGCAGGGAGCAGGACAATGTAAAGGGGTGCCAAGTGGACTGCCAAAATGTAACTAAAACAGGTCAAATACCTCTCATGGCGCGCAGGTGCAGAACCAGGGCTCGTCAGCCCGATAGCTCACGGGAGCCGTAATAATTTGAACACAAGTTGGTCGCACACTGCTCGTCACACCAGCAAGTTGCCCCAAAGGACTGTGGTGAATGTAGTGGCGACGGCGGGTACGCCTATGCCACGATGTGTAAAAAGAAAACAGTATGAGTTGCATTTAGCCATCCCTGGACACGTGTTTCGAGGTAGTTGCCTCTCGTCAGCAGGGAGCAGGACAATGTAAAGGGGTGCCAAGTGGACTGCCAAAATGTAATTAAAACAGGTCAAATACCTCTCATGGCGCGCAGGTGCAGAACCAGGGCTCGTCAGCCCGATAGCTCACGGGAGCCGTAATAATTTGAACACAAGTTGGTCGCACACTGCTCGTCACACCAGCAAGTTGCCCCAAAGGACTGTGGTGAATGTAGTGGCGACGGCGGGTACGCCTATGCCACGATGTGTAAAAAGAAAACAGTATGTGTTGCATTTAGCCATCCCTGGACACGTGTTTCGAGGTAGTTGCCTCTCGTCAGCAGGGAGCAGGACAATGTAAAGGGGTGCAAAGTGGACTGCCAAAATGTAATTAAAAGAGGTCAAATACCTCTCATGGTGCGCAGGTGCAGAACCAGGGCTCGTCAGCCCGATAGCTCACGGGAGCCGTAATAATTTGAACACAAGTTGGTCGCACACTGCTCGTCACACCAGCAAGTTGCCCCAAAGGACTGTAGTGAATGTAGTGGCGACGGCGGGTACGCCTATGCCACGATGTGTAAAAAGAAAACAGTATGTGTTGCATTTAGCCATCCCTGGACACGTGTTTCGAGGTAGTTGCCTCTCGTCAGCAGGGAGCAGGACAATGTAAAGGGGTGCCAAGTGGACTGCCAAAATGTAATAAAACAGGTCAAATACCTCTCATGGCGCACAGGTGCAGAACCAGGGCTCGTCAGCCCGATAGCTCACGGGAGCCGTAATAATTTGAACACAAGTTGGTCGCACACTGCTCGTCACACCAGAAAGTTGCCCCAAAGGACTGTGGTGAATGTAGTGGCGACGGCGGGTACGCCTATGCCACGATATGTGAAAAGAAAACAGTATGTGTTGCATTTAGTTATCCCTGGACACGTGTTTCGAGGTAGTTGCCTCTCGTCAGCAGGGAGCAGGACACTGTAAAGGGGTGCCCAGTGGACTGCCAAAATGTAATTAAAACAGGTCAAATACCTCTCATGGCGCGCAGGTGCAGAACCAGGGCTCGTCAGCCCGATAGCTCACGGGAGCCGTAATAATTTGAACACAAGTTGGTCGCACACTGCTCGTCACACCAGCAAGTTGCCCCAAAGGACTGTAGTGAATGTAGTGGCGACGGCGGGTACGCCTATGCCACGATGTGTAAAAAGAAAACAGTATGTGTTGCATTTAGCCATCCCTGGACACGTGTTTCGAGGTAGTTGCCTCTCGTCAGCAGGGAGCAGGACAATGTAAAGGGGTGCCAAGTGGACTGCCAAAATGTAATTAAAACAGGTCAAATACCTCTCATGGCGCGCAAGTGCAGAACCAGGGCTCGTCAGCCCGATAGCTCACAGGAGCCGTAATATTTTGAACACAAGTTGGTCGCACACTGCTCGTCACACCAGCAAGTTGCCCCAAAGGACTGTGGTGAATGTAGTGGCGACGGCGGGTACGCCTATGCCACGATGTGTGAAAAGAAAACAGTATGTGTTGCATTTAGCCATCCCTGGACACGTGTTTCGAGGTAGTTGCCTCTCGTCAGCAGGGAGCAGGACAATGTAAAGGGGTGCCAAGTGGACTGCCAAAATGTAATTAAAACAGGTCAAATACCTCTCATGGCGCGCAGGTGCAGAACCAGGGCTCGTCAGCCCGATAGCTCACGGGAGCCGTAATAATTTGAACACAAGTTGGTCGCACACTGCTCGTCACACCAGCAAGTTGCCCCAAAGGACTGTGGTGAATGTAGTGGCGACGGCGGGTACGCCTATGCCACGATGTGTAAAAAGAAAACAGTATGTGTTGCATTTAGCCATCCCTGGACACGTGTTTCGAGGTAGTTGCCTCTCGTCAGCAGGGAGCAGGACAATGTAAAGGGGTGCAAAGTGGACTGCCAAAATGTAATTAAAAGAGGTCAAATACCTCTCATGGCGCGCAGGTGCAGAACCAGGGCTCGTCAGCCCGATAGCTCACGGGAGCCGTAATAATTTGAACACAAGTTGGTCGCACACTGCTCGTCACACCAGCAAGTTGCCCCAAAGGACTGTAGTGAATGTAGTGGCGACGGCGGGTACGCCTATGCCACGATGTGTAAAAAGAAAACAGTATGTGTTGCATTTAGCCATCCCTGGACACGTGTTTCGAGGTAGTTGCCTCTCGTCAGCAGGGAGCAGGACAATGTAAAGGGGTGCCAAGTGGACTGCCAAAATGTAATAAAACAGGTCAAATACCTCTCATGGCGCACAGGTGCAGAACCAGGGCTCGTCAGCCCGATAGCTCACGGGAGCCGCAATAATTTGAACACAAGTTGGTCGCACACTGCTCGTCATACCAGCAAGTTGCCCCAAAGGACTGTGGTGAATGTAGTGGCGACGGCGGGTACGCCTATGCCACGATATGTAAAAAGAAAACAGTATGTGTTGCATTTAGTTATCCCTGGACACGTGTTTCGAGGTAGTTGCCTCTCGTCAGCAGGGAGCAGGACACTGTAAAGGGGTGCCCAGTGGACTGCCAAAATGTAATTAAAACAGGTCAAATACCTCTCATGGCGCGCAGGTGCAGAACCAGGGCTCGTCAGCCCGATAGCTCACGGGAGCCGTAATAATTTGAACACAAGTTGGTCGCACACTGCTCGTCACACCAGCAAGTTGCCCCAAAGGACTGTAGTGAATGTAGTGGCGACGGCGGGTACGCCTATGCCACGATGTGTAAAAAGAAAACAGTATGTGTTGCATTTAGCCATCCCTGGACACGTGTTTCGAGGTAGTTGCCTCTCGTCAGCAGGGAGCAGGACAATGTAAAGGGGTGCCAAGTAGACTGCCAAAATGTAATTAAAACAGGTCAAATACCTCTCATGGCGCGCAGGTGCAGAACCAGGGCTCGTCTGCCCGATAGCTCACGGGAGCCGTAATAATTTGAACACAAGTTGGTCGCACACTGCTCGTCACACCAGCAAGTTGCCCCAAAGGACTGTGGTGAATGTAGTGGCGACGGCGGGTATGCCTATGCCACGATGTGTGAAAAGAAAACAGTATGTGTTGCATTTAGCCATCCCTGGACACGTGTTTCGAGGTAGTTGCCTCTCGTCAGCAGGGAGCAGGACAATGTAAAGGGGTGCCAAGTAGACTGCCAAAATGTAATTAAAACAGGTCAAATACCTATCATGGCGCGCAGGTGCAGAACCAGGGCTCGTCAGCCCGATAGCTCACGGGAGCCGTAATAATTTGAACACAAGTTGGTCGCACACTGCTCGTCACACCAGCAAGTTGCCCCAAAGGACTGTGGTGAATGTAGTGGCGACGGCGGGTACGCCTATGCCACGATGTGTAAAAAGAAAACAGTATGTGTTGCATTTAGCCATCCCTGGACACGTGTTTCGAGGTAGTTGCCTCTCGTCAGCAGGGAGCAGGACAATGTAAAGGGGTGCCAAGTGGACTGCCAAAATGTAATTAAAACAGGTCAAATACCTCTCATGGCGCGCAGGTGCAGAACCAGGGCTCGTCAGCCCGATAGCTCACGGGAGCCGTAATAATTTGAACACAAGTTGGTCGCACACTGCTCGTCACACCAGCAAGTTGCCCCAAAGGACTGTGGTGAATGTAGTGGCGACGGCGGGTACGCCTATGCCACGATGTGTAAAATGAAAACAGTATGTGTTGCATTTAGCCATCCCTGGACACGTGTTTCGAGGTAGTTGCCTCTCATCAGCAGGGAGCAGGACAATGTAAAGGGGTGCCAAGTGGACTGCCAAAATGTAATTAAAAAAGGTCAAATACCTCTCATGGCGCGCAGGTGCAGAACCAGGGCTCATCAGCCCGATAGCTCACGGGAGCCGTAATAATTTGTACACAAGTTGGTCGTACACTGCTCGTCACACCAGCAAGTTGCCCCAAAGGACTGTCGTGAATGTAGTGGCGACGGCGGGTACGCCTATGCCACGATGTGTAAAAAGAAAACAGTATGTGTTGCATTTAGCCATCCCTGGACACGTGTTTCGAGGTAGTTGCCTCTCGTCAGCAGGGAGCAGGACAATGAAAAAGGGTGCCAAGTGGACTGCCAAAATGTAATTAAAACAGGTCAAATACCTCTCTTGGCGCGCAGGTGCAGAACCAGGGCTCGTCAGCCCGATAGCTCACGGGAGCCGTAATAATTTGAACACAAGTTGGTCGCACACTGCTCGTCACACCAGCAAGTTTCCCCAAAGGACTGTGGTGAATGTAGTGGCGACGGCGGGTACGCCTATGCCACGATGTGTAAAAAGAAAACAGTATGTGTTGCATTTAGCCATCCCTGGACACGTGTTTCGAGGTAGTTGCCTCTCATCAGCAGGGAGCAGGACAATGTAAAGGGGTGCCAAGTGGACTGCCAAAATGTAATTAAAACAGGTCAAATATCTCTCAGGGCGCAGGTGCAGAACCAGGGCTCGTCAGCCCGATAGCTCACGGGAGCCGTAATAATTTGAACACAAGTTGGTCGCACACTGCTCGTCACACCAGCAAGTTGCCCCAAAGGACTGTAGTGAATGTAGTGGCGACGGCGGGTACGCCTATGCCACGATGTGTAAAAAGAAAACAGTATGTGTTGCATTTAGCCATCCCTGGACACGTGTTTCGAGGTAGTTGCCTCTCGTCAGCAGGGAGCAGGACAATGTAAAGGGGTGCCAAGTGAACTGCCAAAATGTAATTAAAACAGGTCAAATACCTCTCATGGCGCGCAGGTGCAGAACCAGGGCTCGTCAGCCCGATAGCTCACGGGAGCCGTAATAATTTGAACACAAGTTGGTCGCACACTGCTCGTCACACCAGCAAGTTTCCCCAAAGGACTGTGGTGAATGTAGTGGCGACGGCGGGTACGCCTATGCCACGATGTGTAAAAAGAAAACAGTATGTGTTGCATTTAGCCATCCCTGGACACGTGTTTCGAGGTAGTTGCCTCTCATCAGCAGGGAGCAGGACAATGTAAAGGGGTGCCAAGTGGACTGCCAAAATGTAATTAAAACAGGTCAAATACCTCTCAGGGCGCAGGTGCAGAACCAGGGCTCGTCAGCCCGATAGCTCACGGGAGCCGTAATAATTTGAACACAAGTTGGTCGCACACTGCTCGTCACACCAGCAAGTTGCCCCAAAGGACTGTGGTGAATATAGTGGCGACGGCGCGTACGCCTATGCCACGATGTGTAAAAAGAAAGCAGTATGTGTTGCATTTAGCCATCCCTGGACACGTGTTTCGAGGTAGTTGCCTCTCGTCAGCAGGGAGCAGGACAATGTAAAGGGGTGCCAAGTGGACTGCCAAAATGTAATTAAAACAGGTCAAATACCTCTCATGGCGCGCAGGTGCAGAACCAGGGCTCGTCAGCCCGATAGCTCACGGGAGCCGTAATAATTTGAACACAAGTTGGTCGCACACTGCTCGTCACACCAGCAAGTTGCCCCAAAGGACTGTGGTGAATGTAGTGGCGACGGCGGGTACGCCTATGCCACGATGTGTAAAAAGAAAACAGTATGAGTTGCATTTAGCCATCCCTGGACACGTGTTTCGAGGTAGTTGCCTCTCATCAGCAGGGAGCAGGACAATGTAAAGGGGTGCCAAGTGGACTGCCAAAATGTAATTAAAACAGGTCAAATACCTCTCATGGCGCGCAGGTGCAGAACCAGGGCTCATCAGCCCGATAGCTCACGGGAGCCGTAATAATTTGTACACAAGTTGGTCGTACACTGCTCGTCACACCAGCAAGTTGCCCCAAAGGACTGTGGTGAATGTAGTGGCGACGGCGGGTACGCCTATGCCACGATGTGTAAAGAGAAAACAGTATGTGTTGCATTTAGCCATCCCTGGACACGTGTTTCGAGGTAGTTGCCTCTCGTCAGCAGGGAGCAGGACAATGAAAAAGGGTGCCAAGTGGACTGCCAAAATGTAATTAAAACAGGTCAAATACCTCTCTTGGCGCGCAGGTGCAGAACCAGGGCTCGTCAGCCCGATAGCTCACGGGAGCCGTAATAATTTGAACACAAGTTGGTCGCACACTGCTCGTCACACCAGCAAGTTGCCCCAAAGGACTGTGGTGAATGTAGTGGCGACGGCGGGTACGCCTATGCCACGATGTGTAAAAAGAAAACAGTATGAGTTGCATTTAGCCATCCCTGGACACGTGTTTCGAGGTAGTTGCCTCTCATCAGCAGGGAGCAGGACAATGTAAAGGGGTGCCAAGTGGACTGCCAAAATGTAATTAAAACAGGTCAAATACCTCTCATGGCGCGCAGGTGCAGAACCAGGGCTCATCAGCCCGATAGCTCACGGGAGCCGTAATAATTTGTACACAAGTTGGTCGTACACTGCTCGTCACACCAGCAAGTTGCCCCAAAGGACTGTGGTGAATGTAGTGGCGACGGCGGGTACGCCTATGCCACGATGTGTAAAAAGAAAACAGTATGTGTTGCATTTAGCCATCCCTGGACACGTGTTTCGAGGTAGTTGCCTCTCGTCAGCAGGGAGCAGGACAATGAAAAAGGGTGCCAAGTGGACTGCCAAAATGTAATTAAAACAGGTCAAATACCTCTCTTGGCGCGCAGGTGCAGAACCAGGGCTCGTCAGCCCGATAGCTCACGGGAGCCGTAATAATTTGAACACAAGTTGGTCGCACACTGCTCGTCACACCAGCAAGTTTCCCCAAAGGACTGTGGTGAATGTAGTGGCGACGGCGGGTACGCCTATGCCACGATGTGTAAAAAGAAAACAGTATGTGTTGCATTTAGCCATCCCTGGACACGTGTTTCGAGGTAGTTGCCTCTCATCAGCAGGGAGCAGGACAATGTAAAGGGGTGCCAAGTGGACTGCCAAAATGTAATTAAAACAGGTCAAATATCTCTCAGGGCGCAGGTGCAGAACCAGGGCTCGTCAGCCCGATAGCTCACGGGAGCCGTAATAATTTGAACACAAGTTGGTCGCACACTGCTCGTCACACCAGCAAGTTGCCCCAAAGGACTGTAGTGAATGTAGTGGCGACGGCGGGTACGCCTATGCCACGATGTGTAAAAAGAAAACAGTATGTGTTGCATTTAGCCATCCCTGGACACGTGTTTCGAGGTAGTTGCCTCTCGTCAGCAGGGAGCAGGACAATGTAAAGGGGTGCCAAGTGGACTGCCAAAATGTAATTAAAACAGGTCAAATACCTCTCATGGCGCGCAGGTGCAGAACCAGGGCTCGTCAGCCCGATAGCTCACGGGAGCCGTAATAATTTGAACACAAGTTGGTCGCACACTGCTCGTCACACCAGCAAGTTGCCCCAAAGGACTGTAGTGAATGTAGTGGCGACGGCGGGTACGCCTATGCCACGATGTGTAAAAAGAAAACAGTATGTGTTGCATTTAGCCAACCCTGGACACGTGTTTCGAGGTAGTTGCCTCTCGTCAGCAGGGAGCAGGACAATGTAAAGGGGTGCCAAGTGGACTGCCAAAATGTAATTAAAACAGGTCAAATACCTCTGATGGCACGCAGGTGCAGAACCAGGGCTCGTCAGCCCGATAGCTCACGGGAGCCGTAATAATTTGAACACAAGTTGGTCGCACACTGCTCGTCACACCAGCAAGTTGCCCCAAAGGACTGTGGTGAATGTAGTGGCGACGACGCGTACGCCTATGCCACGATGTGTAAAAAGAAAACAGTATGTGTTGCATTTAGCCATCCCTGGACACGTGTTTCGAGGTAGTTGCCTCTCGTCAGCAGGGAGCAGGACAATGTAAAGGGGTGCCAAGTGGACTGCCAAAATGTAATTAAAACAGGTCAAATACCTCTCATGGCGCGCAGGTGCAGAACCAGGGCTCGTCAGCCCGATAGCTCACGGGAGCCGTAATAATTTGAACACAAGTTGGTCGCACACTGCTCGTCACACCAGCAAGTTGCCCCAAAGGACTGTGGTGAATGTAGTGGCGACGGCGGGTACGCCTATGCCACGATGTGTAAAAAGAAAACAGTATGAGTTGCATTTAGCCATCCCTGGACACGTGTTTCGAGGTAGTTGCCTCTCGTCAGCAGGGAGCAGGACAATGTAAAGGGGTGCCAAGTGGACTGCCAAAATGTAATTAAAACAGGTCAAATACCTCTCATGGCGCGCAGGTGCAGAACCAGGGCTCTTCAGCCCGATAGCTCACGGGAGCCGTAATAATTTGAACACAAGTTGGTCGCACACTGCTCGTCACACCAGCAAGTTGCCCCAAAGGACTGTGGTGAATGTAGTGGCGACGGCGGGTACGCCTATGCCAAGATGTGTAAAAAGAAAACAGTATGTGTTGCATTTAGCCATCCCTGGACACGTGTTTCGAGGTAGTTGCCTCTCGTCAGCAGGGAGCAGGACAATGTAAAGGGGTGCAAAGTGGACTGCCAAAATGTAATTAAAAGAGGTCAAATACCTCTCATGGCGCGCAGGTGCAGAGCCAGGGCTCGTCAGCCCGATAGCTCACGGGAGCCGTAATAATTTGAACACAAGTTGGTCGCACACTGCTCGTCACACCAGCAAGTTTCCCCAAAGGACTGTAGTGAATGCAGTGGCGACGGCGGGTACGCCTATGCCACGATGTGTAAAAAGAAAACAGTATGTGTTGCATTTAGCCATCCCTGGACACGTGTTTCGAGGTAGTTGCCTCTCGTCAGCAGGGAGCAGGACAATGTAAAGGGGTGCCAAGTGGACTGCCAAAATGTAATAAAACAGGTCAAATACCTCTCATGGCGCGCAGGTGCAGAACCAGGGCTCGTCAGCCCGATAGCTCATGGGAGCCGTAATAATTTGACCACAAGTTGGTCGCACACTGCTCGTCACACCAGCAAGTTGCCCCAAAGGACTGTGGTGAATGTAGTGGCGACGGCGGGTACGCCTATGCCACAATATGTGAAAAGAAAACAGTATGTGTTGCATTTAGTTATCCCTGGACACGTGTTTCGAGGTAGTTGCCTCTCGTCAGCAGGGAGCAGGACACTGTAAAGGGGTGCCCAGTGGACTGCCAAAATGTAATTAAAACAGGTCAAATACCTCTCATGGCGCGCAAGTGCAGAACCAGGGCTCGTCAGCCCGATAGCTCACGGGAGCCGTAATAATTTGAACACAAGTTGGTCCCACACTGCTCGTCACACCAGCAAGTTGCCCCAAAGGACTGTAGTGAATGTAGTGGCGACGGCGGGTACGCCTATGCCACGATGTGTAAAAAGAAAACAGTATGTGTTGCATTTAGCCATCCCTGGACACGTGTTTCGAGGTAGTTGCCTCTCGTCAGCAGGGAGCAGGACAATGTAAAGGGGTGCCAAGTGGACTGCCAAAATGTAATTAAAACAGGTCAAATACCTCTCATGGCGCGCAGGTGCAGAACCAGGGCTCGTCAGCCCGATAGCTCACGGGAGCCGTAATAATTTGAACACAAGTTGGTCGCACACTGCTCGTCACACCAGCAAGTTGCCCCAAAGGACTGTGGTGAATGTAGTGGCGACGGCGGGTACGCCTATGCCACGATGTGTGAAAAGAAAACAGTATGTGTTGCATTTAGCCATCCCTGGACACGTGTTTCGAGGTAGTTGCCTCTCGTCAGCAGGGAGCAGGACAATGTAAAGGGGTGCCAAGTGGACTGCCAAAATGTAATTAAAACAGGTCAAATACCTCTCATGGCGCGCAGGTGCAGAACCAGGGCTCGTCAGCCCGATAGCTCACGGGAGCCGTAATAATTTGAACACAAGTTGGTCGCACACTGCTCGTCACACCAGCAAGTTGCCCCAAAGGACTGTAGTGAATGTAGTGGCGACGGCGGGTACGCCTATGCCACGATGTGTAAAAAGAAAACAGTATGTGTTGCATTTAGCCATCCCTGGACACGTGTTTCGAGGTAGTTGCCTCTCGTCAGCAGGGAGCAGGACAATGTAAAGGGGTGCCAAGTGGACTGCCAAAATGTAATTAAAACAGGTCAAATACCTCTCATGGCGCGCAGGTGCAGAACCAGGGCTCGTCAGCCCGATAGCTCACGGGAGCCGTAATAATTTGAACACAAGTTGGTCGCACACTGCTCGTCACACCAGCAAGTTGCCCCAAAGGACTGTGGTGAATGTAGTGGCGACGGCGGGTACGCCTATGCCACGATGTGTGAAAAGAAAACAGTATGTGTTGCATTTAGCCATCCCTGGACACGTGTTTCGAGGTAGTTGCCTCTCGTCAGCAGGGAGCAGGACAATGTAAAGGGGTGCCAAGTGGACTGCCAAAATGTAATTAAAACAGGTCAAATACCTCTCATGGCGCGCAGGTGCAGAACCAGGGCTCGTCAGCCCGATAGCTCACGGGAGCCGTAATAATTTGAACACAAGTTGGTCGCACACTGCTCGTCACACCAGCAAGTTGCCCCAAAGGACTGTGGTGAATGTAGTGGCGACGGCGGGTACGCCTATGCCACGATGTGTAAAAAGAAAACAGTATGTGTTGCATTTAGCCATCCCTGGACACGTGTTTCGAGGTAGTTGCCTCTCGTCAGCAGGGAGCAGGACAATGTAAAGGGGTGCCAAGTGGACTGCCAAAATGTAATTAAAACAGGTCAAATACCTCTCATGGCGCGCAGGTGCAGAACCAGGGCTCGTCAGCCCGATAGCTCACGGGAGCCGTAATAATTTGTACACAAGTTGGTCGCACACTGCTCGTCACACCAGCAAGTTGCCCCAAAGGACTGTGGTGAATGTAGTGGCGACGGCGGGTACGCCTATGCCACGATGTGTAAAAAGAAAACAGTATGTGTTGCATTTAGCCATCCCTGGACACGTGTTTCGAGGTAGTTGCCTTTCGTCAGCAGGGAGCAGGACAATGTAAAGGGGTGCCAAGTGGACTGCCAAAATGTAATTAAAACAGGTCAAATACCTCTCATGGCGCGCAGGTGCAGAACCAGGGCTCGTCAGCCCGATAGCTCACGGGAGCCGTAATAATTTGAACACAAGTTGGTCGCACACTGCTCGTCACACCAGCAAGTTGCCCCAAAGGACTGTGGTGAATGTAGTGGCGACGGCGGGTACGCCTATGCCACGATGTGTAAAAAGAAAACAGTATGTGTTGCATTTAGCCATCCCTGGACACGTGTTTCGAGGTAGTTGCCTCTCGTCAGCAGGGAGCAGGACAATGTAAAGGGGTGCAAAGTGGACTGCCAAAATGTAATTAAAAGAGGTCAAATACCTCTCATGGCGCGCAGGTGCAGAACCAGGGCTCGTCAGCCCGATAGCTCACGGGAGCCGTAATAATTTGAACACAAGTTGGTCGCACACTGCTCGTCACACCAGCAAGTTGCCCCAAAGGACTGTAGTGAATGTAGTGGCGACGGCGGGTACGCCTATGCCACGATGTGTAAAAAGAAAACAGTATGTGTTGCATTTAGCCATCCCTGGACACGTGTTTCGAGGTAGTTGCCTCTCGTCAGCAGGGAGCAGGACAATGTAAAGGGGTGCCAAGTGGACTGCCAAAATGTAATTAAAACAGGTCAAATACCTCTCATGGCGCGCAGGTGCAGAACCAGGGCTCGTCAGCCCGATAGCTCACGGGAGCCGTAATAATTTGAACACAAGTTGGTCGCACACTGCTCGTCACACCAGCAAGTTGCCCCAAAGGACTGTGGTGAATGTAGTGGCGACAGCGGGTACGCCTATGCCACGATGTGTGAAAAGAAAACAGTATGTGTTGCATTTAGCCATCCCTGGACACGTGTTTCGAGGTAGTTGCCTCTCGTCAGCAGGGAGCAGGACAATGTAAAGGGGTGCCAAGTGGACTGCCAAAATGTAATTAAAACAGGTCAAATACCTCTCATGGCGCGCAGGTGCAGAACCAGGGCTCGTCAGCCCGATAGCTCACGGGAGCCGTAATAATTTGAACACAAGTTGGTCGCACACTGCTCGTCACACCAGCAAGTTGCCCCAAAGGACTGTGGTGAATGTAGTGGCGACGGCGGGTACGCCTATGCCACGATGTGTAAAAAGAAAACAGTATGTGTTGCATTTAGCCATCCCTGGACACGTGTTTCGAGGTAGTTGCCTCTCGTCAGCAGGGAGCAGGACAATGTAAAGGGGTGCCAAGTGGACTTACAAAATGTAATTAAAACAGGTCAAATACCTCTCATGGCGCGCAGGTGCAGAACCAGGGCTCGTCAGCCCGATAGCTCACGGGAGCCGTAATAATTTGAACACAAGTTGGTCGCACACTGCTCGTCACACCAGCAAGTTGCCCCAAAGGACTGTGGTGAATGTAGTGGCGACGGCGGGTACGCCTATGCCACGATGTGTAAAAAGAAAACAGTATGTGTTGCATTTAGCCATCCCTGGACACGTGTTTCGAGGTAGTTGCCTCTCGTCAGCAGGGAGCAGGACAATGTAAAGGGGTGCCAAGTGGACTGCCAAAATGTAATTAAAACAGGTCAAATACCTCTCATGGCGCGCAGGTGCAGAACCAGGGCTCGTCAGCCCGATAGCTCACGGGAGCCGTAATAATTTGAACACAAGTTGGTCGCACACTGCTCGTCACACCAGCAAGTTGCCCCAAAGGACTGTGGTGAATGTAGTGGCGACGGCGGGTACGCCTATGCCACGATGTGTAAAAAGAAAACAGTATGTGTTGCATTTAGCCATCCCTGGACACGTGTTTCGAGGTAGTTGCCTCTCGTCAGCAGGGAGCAGGACAATGTAAAGGGGTGCCAAGTGGACTGCCAAAATGTAATTAAAACAGGTCAAATACCTCTCATGGCGCGCAGGTGCAGAACCAGGGCTCGTCAGCACGATAGCTCACGGGAGCCGTAATAATTTGAACACAAGTTGGTTGCACACTGCTCGTCACACCAGCAAGTTGCCCCAAAGGACTGTGGTGAATGTAGTGGCGACGGCGGGTACGCCTATGCCACGATGTGTAAAAAGAAAACAGTATGTGTTGCATTTAGCCATCCCTGGACACGTGTTTCGAGGTAGTTGCCTCTCGTCAGCAGGGAGCAGGACAATGTAAAGGGGTGCCAAGTGGACTGCCAAAATGTAATTAAAACAGGTCAAATACCTCTCATGGCGCGCACGTGCAGAACCAGGGCTCGTCAGCCCGATAGCTCACGGGAGCCGTAATAATTTGAACACAAGTTGGTCGCACACTGCTCGTCACACCAGCAAGTTGCCCCAAAGGACTGTGGTGAATGTAGTGGCGACGGCGGGTACGCCTATGCCACGATGTGTAAAAAGAAAACAGTATGAGTTGCATTTAGCCATCCCTGGACACGTGTTTCGAGGTAGTTGCCTCTCGTCAGCAGGGAGCAGGACAATGTAAAGGGGTTCCAAGTGGACTGCCAAAATGTAATTAAAACAGGTCAAATACCTCTCATGGCGCGCAGGTGCAGAACCAGGGCTCGTCAGCCCGATAGCTCACGGGAGCCGTAATAATTTGAACACAAGTTGGTCGCACACTGCTCGTCACACCAGCAAGTTGCCCCAAAGGACTGTGGTGAATGTAGTGGCGACGGCGGGTACGCCTATGCCACGATGTGTAAAAAGAAAACAGTATGTGTTGCATTTAGCCATCCCTGGACACGTGTTTCGAGGTAGTTGCCTCTCGTCAGCAGGGAGCAGGACAATGTAAAGGGGTGCAAAGTGGACTGCCAAAATGTAATTAAAAGAGGTCAAATACCTCTCATGGCGCGCAGGTGCAGAACCAGGGCTCGTCAGCCCGATAGCTCACGGGAGCCGTAATAATTTGAACACAAGTTGGTCGCACACTGCTCGTCACACCAGCAAGTTGCCCCAAAGGACTGTAGTGAATGCAGTGGCGACGGCGGGTACGCCTATGCCACGATGTGTAAAAAGAAAACAGTATGTGTTGCATTTAGCCTTTCCTGGCCACGTGTTTCGAGGTAGTTGCCTCTCGTCAGCAGGGAGCAGGACAATCTAAAGGGGTGCCAAGTGGACTGCCAAAATGTAATAAAACAGGTCAAATACCTCTCATGGCGCGCAGGTGCAGAACCAGGGCTCGTCAGCCCGATAGCTCACGGGAGCCGTAATAATTTGAACACAAGTTGGTCGCACACTGCTCGTCACACCAGCAAGTTGCCCCAAAGGACTGTGGTGCATGTAGTGGCGACGGCGGGTACGCCTATGCCACGATATGTGAAAAGAAAACAGTATGTGTCGCATTTAGTTATCCCTGGACACGTGTTTCGAGGTAGTTGCCTCTCGTCAGCAGGGAGCAGGACACTGTAAAGGGGTGCCCAGTGGACTGCCAAAATGTAA
Organism: Triturus cristatus; assembly: GCF_964204655.1. Classification (NCBI taxonomy): domain Eukaryota; kingdom Metazoa; phylum Chordata; class Amphibia; order Caudata; family Salamandridae; genus Triturus; species Triturus cristatus. Next base: position 167,175,679 of record NC_140585.1, read on the forward strand.
TTAAAACAGGTCAAATACCTCTCATGGCGCGCAGGTGCAGAACCAGGGCTCGTCAGCCCAATAGCTCACGGGAGCCGTAATAATTTGAACACAAGTTGGTCGCACACTGCTCGTCACACCAGCAAGTTGCCCCAAAGGACTGTAGTGAATGTAGTGGCGACGGCGGGTACGCCTATGCCACGATGTGTAAAAAGAAAACAGTATGTGTTGCATTTAGCCATCCCTGGACACGTGTTTCGAGGTAGTTGCCTCTCGTCAGCAGGGAGCAGGACAATGTAAAGGGGTACCAAGTGGACTGCCAAAATGTAATTAAAACAGGTCAAATACCTCTCATGGCGCGCAGGTGCAGAACCAGGGCTCGTCAGCCCGATAGCTCACGGGAGCCGTAATAATTTGAACACAAGTTGGTCGCACACTGCTCGTCACACCAGCAAGTTGCCCCAAAGGACTGTAGTGAATGCAGTGGCGACGGCGGGTACGCCTATGCCACGATGTGTAAAAAGAAAACAGTATGTGTTGCATTTAGCCATCCCTGGCCACGTGTTTCGAGGTAGTTGCCTCTCGTCAGCAGGGAGCAGGACAATCTAAAGGGGTGCCAAGTGGACTGCCAAAATGTAATAAAACAGGTCAAATACCTCTCATGGCGCGCAGGTGCAGAACCAGGGCTCGTCAGCCCGATAGCTCACGGGAGCCGTAATAATTTGAACACAAGTTGGTCGCACACTGCTCGTCACACCAGCAAGTTGCCCCAAAGGACTGTGGTGCATGTAGTGGCGACGGCGGGTACGCCTATGCCACGATATGTGAAAAGAAAACAGTATGTGTTGCATTTAGTTATCCCTGGACACGTGTTTCGAGGTAGTTGCCTCTCGTCAGCAGGGAGCAGGACACTGTAAAGGGGTGCCCAGTGGACTGCCAAAATGTAATTAAAACAGGTCAAATACCTCTCATGGCGCGCAGGTGCAGAACCAGGGCTCGTCAGCCCAATAGCTCACGGGAGCCGTAATAATTTGAACACAAGTTGGTCGCACACTGCTCGTCACACCAGCAAGTTGCCCCAAAGGACTGTAGTGAATGTAGTGGCGACGGCGGGTACGCCTATGCCACGATGTGTAAAAAGAAAACAGTATGTGTTGCATTTAGCCATCCCTGGACACGTGTTTCGAGGTAGTTGCCTCTCGTCAGCAGGGAGCAGGACAATGTAAAGGGGTACCAAGTGGACTGCCAAAATGTAATTAAAACAGGTCAAATACCTCTCATGGCGCGCAGGTGCAGAACCAGGGCTCGTCAGCCCGATAGCTCACGGGAGCCGTAATAATTTGAACACAAGTTGGTCGCACACTGCTCGTCACACCAGCAAGTTGCCCCAAAGGACTGTGGTGAATGTAGTGGCGACGGCGGGTACGCCTATGCCACGATGTGTGAAAAGAAAACAGTATGTGTTGCATTTAGCCATCCCTGGACACGTGTTTTGAGGTAGTTGCCTCTCGTCAGCAGGGAGCAGGACAATGTAAAAGGGTGCCAAGTGGACTGCCAAAATGTAATTAAAACAGGTCAAATACCTCTCATGGCGCGCAGGTGCAGAACCAGGGCTCGTCAGCCCGATAGCTCACAGGAGCCGTAATAATTTGAACACAAGTTGGTCGCACACTGCTCGTCACACCAGCAAGTTGCCCCAAAGGACTGTAGTGAATGTAGTGGCGACGGCGGGTACGCCTATGCCAACGATGTGTAAAAAGAAAACAGTATGTGTTGCATTTAGCCATCCCTGGACACGTGTTTCGAGGTAGTTACCTCTCGTCAGCAGGGAGCAGGACAATGTAAAGGGGTGCCAAGTGGACTGCCAAAATGTAATTAAAACAGGTCAAATACCTCTCATGGCGTGCAGGTGCAGAACCAGGGCTCGTCAGCCCGATAGCTCACGGGAGCCGTAATAATTTGAACACAAGTTGGTCGCACACTGCTCGTCACACCAGCAAGTTGCCCCAAAGGACTGTAGTGAATGTAGTGGCGACGGCGGGTACGCCTATGCCACGATGTGTAAAAAGAAAACAGTATGTGTTGCATTTAGCCATCCCTGGACACGTGTTTCGAGGTAGTTGCCTCTCGTCAGCAGGGAGCAGGACAATGTAAAGGGGTGCCAAGTGGACTGCCAAAATGTAATTAAAACAGGTCAAATACCTCTTATGGCACGCAGGTGCAGAACCAGGGCTCGTCAGCCCGATAGCTCACGGGAGCCGTAATAATTTGAACACAAGTTGGTCGCACACTGCTCGTCACACCAGCAAGTTGCCCCAAAGGACTGTGGTGAATGTAGTGGCGACGGCGCGTACGCCTATGCCACGATGTGTAAAAAGAAAACAGTATGTGTTGCATTTAGCCATCCCTGGACACGTGTTTCGAGGTAGTTGCCTCTCGTCAGCAGGGAGCAGGACAATGTAAAGGGGTGCCAAGTGGACTGCCAAAATGTAATTAAAACAGGTCAAATACCTCTCATGGCGCGCAGGTGCAGAACCAGGGCTCGTCAGCCCGATAGCTCACGGGAGCCGTAATAATTTGAACACAAGTTGGTCGCACACTGCTCATCACACCAGCAAGTTGCCCCAAAGGACTGTGGTGAATGTAGTGGCGACGGAGGGTACGCCTATGCCACGATGTGTAAAAAGAGAACAGTATGAGTTGCATTTAGCCATCCCTGGACACGTGTTTCGAGGTAGTTGCCTCTCATCAGCAGGGAGCAGGACAATGTAAAGGGGTGCCAAGTGGACTGCCAAAATATAATTAAAACAGGTCAAATACCTCTCATGGCGCGCAGGTGCAGAACCAGGGCTCGTCAGCCCGATAGCTCACGGGAGCCGTAATAATTTGAACACAAGTTGGTCGCACACTGCTTGTCACACCAGCAAGTTGCCCCAAAGGACTGTGGTGAATGTAGTGGCGACGGCGGGTACGCCTATGCCACGATGTGTAAAAAGAAAACAGTATGTGTTGCATTTAGCCATCCCTGGACACGTGTTTCGAGGTAGTTGCCTCTCGTCAGCAGGAAGCAGGACAATGTAAAGGGGTGCAAAGTGGACTGCCAAAATGTAATTAAAAGAGGTCAAATACCTCTCATGGCGCGCAGGTGCAGAACCAGGGCTCGTCAGCCCGATAGCTCACGGGAGCCGTAATAATTTGAACACAAGTTGGTCGCACACTGCTCGTCTCACCAGCAAGTTGCCCCAAAGGACTGTAGTGAATGTAGTGGCGACGGCGGGTACGCCTATGCCACGATGTGTAAAAAGAAAACAGTATGTGTTGCATTTAGCCATCCCTGGACACGTGTTTCGAGGTAGTTGCCTCTCGTCAGCAGGGAGCAGGACAATGTAAAGGGGTGCCAAGTGGACTGCCAAAATGTAATAAATCAGGTCAAATACCTCTCATGGCGCGCAGGTGCAGAACCAGGGCTCGTCAGCCCGATCGCTCACGGGAGCCGTAATAATTTGAACACAAGTTGGTCGCACACTGCTCGTCACACCAGCAAGTTGCCCCAAAGGACTGTGGTGAATGTAGTGGCGACGGCGGGTACGCCTATGCCACGATATGTGAAAAGAAAACAGTATGTGTTGCATTTAGTTATCCCTGGACACGTGTTTCAAGGTAGTTGCCTCTCGTCAGCAGGGAGCAGGACACTGTAAAGGGGTGCCCAGTGGACTGCCAAAATGTAATTAAAACAGGTCAAATACCTCTCATGGCGCGCAGGTGCAGAACCAGGGCTCGTCAGCCCGATAGCTCACGGGAGCCGTAATAATTTGAACACAAGTTGGTCGCACACTGCTCGTCACACCAGCAAGTTGCCCCAAAGGACTGTGGTGAATGTAGTGGCGACGGCGGGTACGCCTATGCCACGATGTGTGAAAAGAAAACAGTATGTGTTGCATTTAGCCATCCCTGGACACGTGTTTCGAGGTAGTTGCCTCTCGTCAGCAGGGAGCAGGACAATGTAAAGGGGTGCCAAGTGGACTGCCAAAATGTAATTAAAACAGGTCAAATACCTCTCATGGCGCGCAGGTGCAGAACCAGGGCTCGTCAGCCCGATAGCTCACGGGAGCCGTAATAATTTGAACACAAGTTGGTCGCACACTGCTCGTCACACCAGCAAGTTGCCCCAAAGGACTGTGGTGAATGTAGTGGCGACGGCGGGTACGCCTATGCCACGATGTGTAAAAAGAAAACAGTATGTGTTGCATTTAGCCATCCCTGGACACGTGTTTCGAGGTAGTTGCCTCTCGTCAGCAGGGAGCAGGACAATGTAAAGGGGTGCCAAGTGGACTGCCAAAATGTAATTAAAACAGGTCAAATACCTCTCATGGCGCGCAGGTGCAGAACCAGGGCTCGTCAGCCCGATAGCTCACGGGAGCCGTAATAATTTGTACACAAGTTGGTCGCACACTGCTCGTCACACCAGCAAGTTGCCCCAAAGGACTGTGGTGAATGTAGTGGCGACGGCGGGTACGCCTATGCCACGATGTGTAAAAAGAAAACAGTATGTGTTGCATTTAGCCATCCCTGGACACGTGTTTCGAGGTAGTTGCCTCTCGTCAGCAGGGAGCAGGACAATGTAAAGGGGTGCCAAGTGGACTGCCAAAATGTAATTAAAACAGGTCAAATACCTCTCATGGCGCGCAGGTGCAGAACCAGGGCTCGTCAGCCCGATAGCTCACGGGAGCCGTAATAATTTGAACACAAGTTGGTCGCACACTGCTCGTCACACCAGCAAGTTGCCCCAAAGGACTGTGGTGAATGTAGTGGCGACGGCGGGTACGCCTATGCCACGATGTGTAAAAAGAAAACAGTATGTGTTGCATTTAGCCATCCCTGGACACGTGTTTCGAGGTAGTTGCCTCTCGTCAGCAGGGAGCAGGACAATGTAAAGGGGTGCCAAGTGGACTTACAAAATGTAATTAAAACAGGTCAAATACCTCTCATGGCGCGCAGGTGCAGAACCAGGGCTCGTCAGCCCGATAGCTCACGGGAGCCGTAATAATTTGAACACAAGTTGGTCGCACACTGCTCGTCACACCAGCAAGTTGCCCCAAAGGACTGTGGTGAATGTAGTGGCGACGGCGGGTACGCCTATGCCACGATGTGTAAAAAGAAAACAGTATGTGTTGCATTTAGCCATCCCTGGACACGTGTTTCGAGGTAGTTGCCTCTCGTCAGCAGGGAGCAGGACAATGTAAAGGGGTGCCAAGTGGACTGCCAAAATGTAATTAAAACAGGTCAAATACCTCTCATGGCGTGCAGGTGCAGAACCAGGGCTCGTCAGCCCGATAGCTCACGGGAGCCGTAATAATTTGAACACAAGTTGGTCGCACACTGCTCGTCACACCAGCAAGTTGCCCCAAAGGACTGTGGTGAATGTAGTGGCGACGGCGGGTACGCCTATGCCACGATGTGTAAAAAGAAAACAGTATGTGTTGCATTTAGCCATCCCTGGACACGTGTTTCGAGGTAGTTGCCTCTCGTCAGCAGGGAGCAGGACAATGTAAAGGGGTGCCAAGTGGACTGCCAAAATGTAATTAAAACAGGTCAAATACCTCTCATGGCGCGCAGGTGCAGAACCAGGGCTCGTCAGCACGATAGCTCACGGGAGCCGTAATAATTTGAACACAAGTTGGTTGCACACTGCTCGTCACACCAGCAAGTTGCCCCAAAGGACTGTGGTGAATGTAGTGGCGACGGCGGGTACGCCTATGCCACGATGTGTAAAAAGAAAACAGTACGTGTTGCATTTAGCCATCCCTGGACACGTGTTTCGAGGTAGTTGCCTCTCGTCAGCAGGGAGCAGGACAATGTAAAGGGGTGCCAAGTGGACTGCCAAAATGTAATTAAAACAGGTCAAATACCTCTCATGGCGCGCACGTGCAGAACCAGGGCTCGTCAGCCCGATAGCTCACGGGAGCCGTAATAATTTGAACACAAGTTGGTCGCACACTGCTCGTCACACCAGCAAGTTGCCCCAAAGGACTGTGGTGAATGTAGTGGCAACGGCGGGTACGCCTATGCCACGATGTGTAAAAAGAAAACAGTATGAGTTGCATTTAGCCATCCCTGGACACGTGTTTCGAGGTAGTTGCCTCTCGTCAGCAGGGAGCAGGACAATGTAAAGGGGTTCCAAGTGGACTGCCAAAATGTAATTAAAACAGGTCAAATACCTCTCATGGCGCGCAGGTGCAGAACCAGGGCTCGTCAGCCCGATAGCTCACGGGAGCCGTAATGATTTGAACACAAGTTGGTCGCACACTGCTCGTCACACCAGCAAGTTGCCCCAAAGGACTGTGGTGAATGTAGTGGCGACGGCGGGTACGCCTATGCCACGATGTGTAAAAAGAAAACAGTATGTGTTGCATTTAGCCATCCCTGGACACGTGTTTCGAGGTAGTTGCCTCTCGTCAGCAGGGAGCAGGACAATGTAAAGGGGTGCAAAGTGGACTGCCAAAATGTAATTAAAAGAGGTCAAATACCTCTCATGGCGCGCAGGTGCAGAACCAGGGCTCGTCAGCCCGATAGCTCACGGGAGCCGTAATAATTTGAACACAAGTTGGTCGCACACTGCTCGTCACACCAGCAAGTTGCCCCAAAGGACTGTAGTGAATGCAGTGGCGACGGCGGGTACGCCTATGCCACGATGTGTAAAAAGAAAACAGTATGTGTTGCATTTAGCCATCCCTGGCCACGTGTTTCGAGGTAGTTGCCTCTCGTCAGCAGGGAGCAGGACAATCTAAAGGGGTGCCAAGTGGACTGCCAAAATGTAATAAAACAGGTCAAATACCTCTCATGGCGCGCAGGTGCAGAACCAGGGCTCGTCAGCCCGATAGCTCACGGGAGCCGTAATAATTTGAACACAAGTTGGTCGCACACTGCTCGTCACACCAGCAAGTTGCCCCAAAGGACTGTGGTGCATGTAGTGGCGACGGCGGGTACGCCTATGCCACGATATGTGAAAAGAAAACAGTATGTGTTGCATTTAGTTATCCCTGGACACGTGTTTCGAGGTAGTTGCCTCTCGTCAGCAGGGAGCAGGACACTGTAAAGGGGTGCCCAGTGGACTGCCAAAATGTAATTAAAACAGGTCAAATACCTCTCATGGCGCGCAGATGCAGAACCAGGGCTCGTCAGCCCAATAGCTCACGGGAGCCGTAATAATTTTAACACAAGTTGGTCGCACACTGCTCGTCACACCAGCAAGTTGCCCCAAAGGACTGTAGTGAATGTAGTGGCGACGGCGGGTACGCCTATGCCACGATGTGTAAAAAGAAAACAGTATGTGTTGCATTTAGCCATCCCTGGACACGTGTTTCGAGGTAGTTGCCTCTCGTCAGCAGGGAGCAGGACAATGTAAAGGGGTACCAAGTGGACTGCCAAAATGTAATTAAAACAGGTCAAATACCTCTCATGGCGCGCAGGTGCAGAACCAGGGCTCGTCAGCCCGATAGCTCACGGGAGCCGTAATAATTTGAACACAAGTTGGTCGCACACTGCTCGTCACACCAGCAAGTTGCCCCAAAGGACTGTGGTGAATGTAGTGGCGACGGCGGGTACGCCTATGCCACGATGTGTGAAAAGAAAACAGTATGTGTTGCATTTAGCCATCCCTGGACACGTGTTTCGAGGTAGTTGCCTCTCGTCAGCAGGGAGCAGGACAATGTAAAAGGGTGCCAAGTGGACTGCCAAAATGTAATTAAAACAGGTCAAATACCTCTCATGGCGCGCAGGTGCAGAACCAGGGCTCGTCAGCCCGATAGCTCACAGGAGCCGTAATAATTTGAACACAAGTTGGTCGCACACTGCTCGTCACACCAGCAAGTTGCCCCAAAGGACTGTAGTGAATGTAGTGGCGACGGCGGGTACGCCTATGCCAACGATGTGTAAAAAGAAAACAGTATGTGTTGCTTTTAGCCATCCCTGGACACGTGTTTCGAGGTAGTTGCCTCTCGTCAGCAGGGAGCAGGACAATGTAAAGGGGTGCCAAGTGGACTGCCAAAATGTAATTAAAACAGGTCAAATACCTCTCATGGCGTGCAGGTGCAGAACCAGGGCTCGTCAGCCCGATAGCTCACGGGAGCCGTAATAATTTGAACACAAGTTGGTCGCACACTGCTCGTCACACCAGCAAGTTGCCCCAAAGGACTGTAGTGAATGTAGTGGCGACGGCGGGTACGCCTATGCCACGATGTGTAAAAAGAAAACAGTATGTGTTGCATTTAGCCATCCCTGGACACGTGTTTCGAGGTAGTTGCCTCTCGTCAGCAGGGAGCAGGACAATGTAAAGGGGTGCCAAGTGGACTGCCAAAATGTAATTAAAACAGGTCAAATACCTCTTATGGCACGCAGGTGCAGAACCAGGGCTCGTCAGCCCGATAGCTCACGGGAGCCGTAATAATTTGAACACAAGTTGGTCGCACACTGCTCGTCACACCAGCAAGTTGCCCCAAAGGACTGTGGTGAATGTAGTGGCGACGGCGCGTACGCCTATGCCACGATGTGTAAAAAGAAAACAGTATGTGTTGCATTTAGCCATCCCTGGACACGTGTTTCGAGGTAGTTGCCTCTCGTCAGCAGGGAGCAGGACAATGTAAAGGGGTGCCAAGTGGACTGCCAAAATGTAATTAAAACAGGTCAAATACCTCTCATGGCGCGCAGGTGCAGAACCAGGGCTCGTCAGCCCGATAGCTCACGGGAGCCGTAATAATTTGAACACAAGTTGGTCGCACACTGCTCATCACACCAGCAAGTTGCCCCAAAGGACTGTGGTGAATGTAGTGGCGACGGAGGGTACGCCTATGCCACGATGTGTAAAAAGAGAACAGTATGAGTTGCATTTAGCCATCCCTGGACACGTGTTTCGAGGTAGTTGCCTCTCGTCAGCAGGGAGCAGGACAATGTAAAGGGGTGCCAAGTGGACTGCCAAAATGTAATTAAAACAGGTCAAATACCTCTCATGGCGCGCAGGTGCAGAACCAGGGCTCGTCAGCCCGATAGCTCACGGGAGCCGTAATAATTTGAACACAAGTTGGTCGCACACTGCTTGTCACACCAGCAAGTTGCCCCAAAGGACTGTGGTGAATGTAGTGGCGACGGCGGGTACGCCTATGCCACGATGTGTAAAAAGAAAACAGTATGTGTTGCATTTAGCCATCCCTGGACACGTGTTTCGAGGTAGTTGCCTCTCGTCAGCAGGGAGCAGGACAATGTAAAGGGGTGCCAAGTGGACTGCCAAAATGTAATAAATCAGGTCAAATACCTCTCATGGCGCGCAGGTGCAGAACCAGGGCTCGTCAGCCCGATCGCTCACGGGAGCCGTAATAATTTGAACACAAGTTGGTCGCACACTGCTCGTCACACCAGCAAGTTGCCCCAAAGGACTGTGGTGAATGTAGTGGCGACGGCGGGTACGCCTATGCCACGATATGTGAAAAGAAAACAGTATGTGTTGCATTTAGTTATCCCTGGACACGTGTTTCGAGGTAGTTGCCTCTCGTCAGCAGGGAGCAGGACACTGTAAAGGGGTGCCCAGTGGACTGCCAAAATGTAATTAAAACAGGTCAAATACCTCTCATGGCGCGCAGGTGCAGAACCAGGGCTCGTCAGCCCGATAGCTCACGGGAGCCGTAATAATTTGAACACAAGTTGGTCGCACTCTGCTCGTCACACCAGCAAGTTGCCCCAAAGGACTGTAGTGAATGTAGTGGCGACGGCGGGTACGCCTATGCCACGATGTGTAAAAAGAAAACAGTATGTGTTGCATTTAGCCATCCCTGGACACGTGTTTCAAAGTAGTTGCCTCTCGTCAGCAGGGAGCAGGACAATGTAAAGGGGTGCCAAGTGGACTGCCAAAATGTAATTAAAACAGGTCAAATACCTCTCATGGCGCGCAGGTGCAGAACCAGGGCTCGTCAGCCCGATAGCTCACGGGAGCCGTAATAATTTGAACACAAGTTGGTCGCACACTGCTCGTCACACCAGCAAGTTGCCCCAAAGGACTGTGGTGAATGTAGTGGCGACGGCGGGTACGCCTATGCCACGATGTGTGAAAAGAAAACAGTATGTGTTGCATTTAGCCATCCCTGGACACGTGTTTCGAGGTAGTTGCCTCTCGTCAGCAGGGAGCAGGACAATCTAAAGGGGTGCCAAGTGGACTGCCAAAATGTAATAAAACAGGTCAAATACCTCTCTTGGCGCGCAGGTGCAGAACCAGGGCTCGTCAGCCAGATAGCTCACGGGAGCCGTAATAATTTGAACACAAGTTGGTCGCACACTGCTCGTCACACCAGCAAGTTGCCCCAAAGGACTGTGGTGCATGTAGTGGCGACGGCGGGTACGCCTATGCCACGATATGTGAAAAGAAAACAGTATGTGTTGCATTTAGTTATCCCTGGACACGTGTTTCGAGGTAGTTGCCTCTCGTCAGCAGGGAGCAGGACACTGTAAAGGGGTGCCCAGTGGACTGCCAAAATGTAATTAAAACAGGTCAAATACCTCTCATGGCGCGCAGGTGCAGAACCAGGGCTCGTCAGCCCAATAGCTCACGGGAGCCGTAATAATTTGAACACAAGTTGGTCGCACACTGCTCGTCACACCAGCAAGTTGCCCCAAAGGACTGTAGTGAATGTAGTGGCGACGGCGGGTACGCCTATGCCACGATGTGTAAAAAGAAAACAGTATGTGTTGCATTTAGCCAACCTTGGACACGTGTTTCGAGGTAGTTGCCTCTCGTCAGCAGGGAGCAGGACAATGTAAAGGGGTACCAAGTGGACTGCCAAAATGTAATTAAAACAGGTCAAATACCTCTCATGGCGCGCAGGTGCAGAACCAGGGCTCGTCAGCCCGATAGCTCACGGGAGCCGTAATAATTTGAACACAAGTTGGTCGCACACTGCTCGTCACACCAGCAAGTTGCCCCAAAGGACTGTGGTGAATGTAGTGGCGACGGCGGGTACGCCTATGCCACGATGTGTGAAAAGAAAACAGTATGTGTTGCATTTAGCTATCCCTGGACACGTGTTTCGAGGTAGTTGCCTCTCGTCAGCAGGGAGCAGGACAATGTAAAGGGGTGCCAAGTGGACTGCCAAAATGTAATTAAAACAGGTCAAATACCTCTCATGGCGCGCAGGTGCAGAACCAGGGCTCGTCAGCCCGATAGCTCACAGGAGCCGTAATAATTTGAACACAAGTTGGTCGCACACTGCTCGTCACACCAGCAAGTTGCCCCAAAGGACTGTAGTGAATGTAGTGGCGACGGCGGGTACGCCTATGCCAACGATGTGTAAAAAGAAAACAGTATGTGTTGCATTTAGCCATCCCTGGACACGTGTTTCGAGGTAGTTGCCTCTCGTCAGCAGGGAGCAGGACAATGTAAAGGGGTGCCAAGTGGACTGCCAAAATGTAATTAAAACAGGTCAAATACCTCTCATGGCGCGCAGGTGCAGAACCAGGGCTCGTCAGCCCGATAGCTCACGGGAGCCGTAATAATTTGAACACAAGTTGGTCGCACACTGCTCGTCACACCAGCAAGTTGCCCCAAAGGACTGTAGTGAATGTAGTGGCGACGGCGGGTACGCCTATGCCACGATGTGTAAAAAGAAAACAGTATGTGTTGCATTTAGCCATCCCTGGACACGTGTTTCGAGGTAGTTGCCTCTCGTCAGCAGGGAGCAGGACAATGTAAAGGGGTGCCAAGTGGACTGCCAAAATGTAATTAAAACAGGTCAAATACCTCTTATGGCACGCAGGTGCAGAACCAGGGCTCGTCAGCCCGATAGCTCACGGGAGCCGTAATAATTTGAACACAAGTTGGTCGCACACTGCTCGTCACACCAGCAAGTTGCCCCAAAGGACTGTGGTGAATGTAGTGGCGACGGCGCGTACGCCTATGCCACGATGTGTAAAAAGAAAACAGTATGTGTTGCATTTAGCCATCCCTGGACACGTGTTTCGAGGTAGTTGCCTCTCGTCAGCAGGGAGCAGGACAATGTAAAGGGGTGCCAAGTGGACTGCCAAAATGTAATTAAAACAGGTCAAATACCTCTCATGGCGCGCAGGTGCAGAACCAGGGCTCGTCAGCCCGATAGCTCACGGGAGCCGTAATAATTTGAACACAAGTTGGTCGCACACTGCTCATCACACCAGCAAGTTGCCCCAAAGGACTGTGGTGAATGTAGTGGCGACGGCGGGTACGCCTATGCCACGATGTGTAAAAAGAGAACAGTATGAGTTGCATTTAGCCATCCCTGGACACGTGTTTCGAGGTAGTTGCCTCTCGTCAGCAGGGAGCAGGACAATGTAAAGGGGTGCCAAGTGGACTGCCAAAATGTAATTAAAACAGGTCAAATACCTCTCATGGCGCGCAGGTGCAGAACCAGGGCTCGTCAGCCCGATAGCTCACGGGAGCCGTAATAATTTGAACACAAGTTGGTCGCACACTGCTTGTCACACCAGCAAGTTGCCCCAAAGGACTGTGGTGAATGTAGTGGCGACGGCGGGTACGCCTATGCCACGATGTGTAAAAAGAAAACAGTATGTGTTGCATTTAGCCATCCCTGGACACGTGTTTCGAGGTAGTTGCCTCTCGTCAGCAGGGAGCAGGACAATGTAAAGGGGTGCAAAGTGGACTGCCAAAATGTAATTAAAAGAGGTCAAATACCTCTCATGGCGCGCAGGTGCAGAACCAGGGCTCGTCAGCCCGATAGCTCACGGGAGCCGTAATAATTTGAACACAAGTTGGTCGCACACTGCTCGTCACACCAGCAAGTTGCCCCAAAGGACTGTAGTGAATGTAGTGGCGACGGCGGGTACGCCTATGCCACGATGTGTAAAAAGAAAACAGTATGTGTTGCATTTAGCCATCCCTGGACACGTGTTTCGAGGTAGTTGCCTCTCGTCAGCAGGGAGCAGGACAATGTAAAGGGGTGCCAAGTGGACTGCCAAAATGTAATAAAACAGGTCAAATACCTCTCATGGCGCGCAGGTGCAGAACCAGGGCTCGTCAGCCCGATAGCTCACGGGAGCCGTAATAATTTGAACACAAGTTGGTCGCACACTGCTCGTCACACCAGCAAGTTGCCCCAAAGGACTGTAGTGAATGTAGTGGCGACGGCGGGTACGCCTATGCCACGATGTGTAAAAAGAAAACAGTATGTGTTGCATTTAGCCATCCCTGGACACGTGTTTCAAAGTAGTTGCCTCTCGTCAGCAGGGAGCAGGACAATGTAAAGGGGTGCCAAGTGGACTGCCAAAATGTAATTAAAACAGGTCAAATACCTCTCATGGCGCGCAGGTGCAGAACCAGGGCTCGTCAGCCCGATAGCTCACGGGAGCCGTAATAATTTGAACACAAGTTGGTCGCACACTGCTCGTCACACCAGCAAGTTGCCCCAAAGGACTGTGGTGAATGTAGTGGCGACGGCGGGTACGCCTATGCCACGATGTGTGAAAAGAAAACAGTATGTGTTGCATTTAGCCATCCCTGGACACGTGTTTCGAGGTAGTTGCCTCTCGTCAGCAGGGAGCAGGACAATGTAAAGGGGTGCCAAGTGGACTGCCAAAATGTAATTAAAACAGGTCAAATACCTCTCATGGCGCGCAGGTGCAGAACCAGGGCTCGTCAGCCCGATAGCTCACGGGAGCCGTAATAATTTGAACACAAGTTGGTCGCACACTGCTCGTCACACCAGCAAGTTGCCCCAAAGGACTGTGGTGAATGTAGTGGCGACGGCGGGTACGCCTATGCCACGATGTGTAAAAAGAAAACAGTATGTGTTGCATTTAGCCATCCCTGGACACGTGTTTCGAGGTAGTTGCCTCTCGTCAGCAGGGAGCAGGACAATATAAAGGGGTGCCATGTGGACTGCCAAAATGTAATTAAAACAGGTCAAATACCTCTCATGGCGCGCAGGTGCAGAACCAGGGCTCATCAGCCCGATAGCTCACGGGAGCCGTAATAATTTGTACACAAGTTGGTCGCACACTGCTCGTCACACCAGCAAGTTGCCCCAAAGGACTGTGGTGAATGTAGTGGCGACGGCGGGTACGCCTATGCCACGATGTGTAAAAAGAAAACAGTATGTGTTGCATTTAGCCATCCCTGGACACGTGTTTCGAGGTAGTTGCCTCTCGTCAGCAGGGAGCAGGACAATGTAAAGGGGTGCCAAGTGGACTGCCAAAATGTAATTAAAACAGGTCAAATACCTCTCATGGTGCGCAGGTGCAGAACCAGGGCTCGTCAGCCCGATAGCTCACGGGAGCTGTAATAATTTGAACACAAGTTGGTTGCACACTGCTCGTCACACCAGCAAGTTGCCCCAAAGGACTGTGGTGAATGTAGTGGCGACGGCGGGTACGCCTATGCCACGATGTGTAAAAAGAAAACAGTATGTGTTGCATTTAGCCATCCCTGGACACGTGTTTCGAGGTAGTTGCCTCTCGTCAGCAGGGAGCAGGACAATGTAAAGGGGTGCCAAGTGGACTGACAAAATGTAATTAAAACAGGTCAAATACCTCTCATGGCGCGCAGGTGCAGAACCAGGGCTCGTCAGCCCGATAGCTCACGGGAGCCATAATAATTTGAACACAAGTTGGTCGCACACTGCTCGTCACACCAGCAAGTTGCCCCAAAGGACTGTGGTGAATGTAGTGGCAACGGCGGGTACGCCTATGCCACGATGTGTAAAAAGAAAACAGTATGTGTTGCATTTAGCCATCCCTGGACACGTGTTTCGAGGTAGTTGCCTCTCGTCAGCAGGGAGCAGGACAATGTAAAGGGTTGCCAAGTGGACTGCCAAAATGTAATTAAAACAGGTCAAATACCTCTCATGGCGCGCAGGTGCAGAACCAGGGCTCGTCAGCCCGATAGCTCACAGGAGCCGTAATAATTTGAACACAAGTTGGTCGCACACTGCTCGTCACACCAGCAAGTTGCCCCAAAGGACTGTGGTGAATGTAGTGGCGACGGCGGGTACGCCTATGCCACGATGTGTAAAAAGAAAACAGTATGTGTTGCATTTAGCCATCCCTGGACACGTGTTTCGAGGTAGTTGCCTCTCGTCAGCAGGGAGCAGGACAATGTAAAGGGGTGCCAAGTGGACTGCCAAAATGTAATTAAAACAGGTCAAATACCTCTCATGGCGCGCAGGTGCAGAACCAGGGCTCGTCAGCCCGATAGCTCACGGGAGCCGTAATAATTTGTACACAAGTTGGTCGCACACTGCTCGTCACACCAGCAAGTTGCCCCAAAGGACTGTGGTGAATGTAGTGGCGACGGCGGGTACGCCTATGCCACGATGTGTAAAAAGAAAACAGTATGTGCTGCATTTAGCCATCCCTGGACACGTGTTTCGAGGTAGTTGCCTCTCGTCAGCAGGGAGTAGGACAATGTAAAGGGGTGCCAAGTGGACTGCCAAAATGTAATTAAAACAGGTCAAATACCTCTCATGGCGCGCAGGTGGAGAAGCAGGGCTCGTCAGCCCGATAGCTCACGGGAGCCGTAATAATTTGAACACTAGTTGGTCGCACACTGCTCGTCACACCAGCAAGTTGCCCCAAAGGACTGTGGTGAATGTAGTGGTGACGGCGGGTACGCCTATGCCACGATGTGTAAAAAGAAAACAGTATGTGTTGCATTTAGCCATCCCTGGACACGTGTTTCGAGGTAGTTGCCTCTCGTCAGCAGGGAGCAGGACAATGTAAAGGGGTGCCAAGTGGACTGACAAAATGTAATTAAAACAGGTCAAATACCTCTCATGGCGCGCAGGTGCAGAACCAGGGCTCGTCAGCCCGATAGCTCACGGGAGCCGTAATAATTTGAACACAAGTTGGTCGCACACTGCTCGTCACACCAGAAAAATGCCCCAAAGGACTATAGTGAATGTAGTGGCGACGGCGGGTACGCCTATGCCACGATGTGTAAAAAGAAAACAGTATGTGTTGCATTTAGCCATCCCTGGACACGTGTTTCGAGGTAGTTGCCTCTCGTCAGCAGGGAGCAGGACAATGTAAAGGGGTGCCAAGTGGACTGCCAAAATGTAATTAAAACAGGTCAAATACCTCTCATGGCGCGCAGGTGCAGAACCAGGGCTCGTCAGCCCGATAGCTCACGGGAGCCGTAATAATTTGAACACAAGTTGGTCGCACAGTGCTCGTCACACCAGCAAGTTGCCCCAAAGGACTGTGGTGAATGTAGTGGCGACGGCGGGTACGCCTATGCCACGATGTGTAAAAAGAAAACAGTATGTGTTGCATTTAGCCATCCCTGGACACGTGTTTCGAGGTAGTTGCCTCTCATCAGCAGGGAGCAGGACAATGTAAAGGGGTGCCAAGTGGACTGCCAAAATGTAATTAAAACAGGTCAAATACCTCTCATGGTGCGCAGGTGCAGAACCAGGGCTCGTCAGCCCGATAGCTCACGGGAGCCGTAATAATTTGAACACAAGTTGGTCGCACACTGCTCGTCACACCAGCAAGTTGCCCCAAAGGACTGTGGTGAATGTAGTGGCGACGGCGGGTACGCCTATGCCACGATGTGTGAAAAGAAAACAGTATGTGTTGCATTTAGCCATCCCTGGACACGTGTTTCGAGGTAGTTGCCTCTCGTCAGCAGGGAGCAGGACAATCTAAAGGGGTGCCAAGTGGACTGCCAAAATGTAATAAAACAGGTCAAATACCTCTCTTGGCGCGCAGGTGCAGAACCAGGGCTCGTCAGCCAGATAGCTCACGGGAGCCGTAATAATTTGAACACAAGTTGGTCGCACACTGCTCGTCACACCAGCAAGTTGCCCCAAAGGACTGTGGTGCATGTAGTGGCGACGGCGGGTACGCCTATGCCACGATATGTGAAAAGAAAACAGTATGTGTTGCATTTAGTTATCCCTGGACACGTGTTTCGAGGTAGTTGCCTCTCGTCAGCAGGGAGCAGGACACTGTAAAGGGGTGCCCAGTGGACTGCCAAAATGTAATTAAAACAGGTCAAATACCTCTCATGGCGCGCAGGTGCAGAACCAGGGCTCGTCAGCCCAATAGCTCACGGGAGCCGTAATAATTTGAACACAAGTTGGTCGCACACTGCTCGTCACACCAGCAAGTTGCCCCAAAGGACTGTAGTGAATGTAGTGGCGACGGCGGGTACGCCTATGCCACGATGTGTAAAAAGAAAACAGTATGTGTTGCATTTAGCCATCCCTGGACACGTGTTTCGAGGTAGTTGCCTCTCGTCAGCAGGGAGCAGGACAATGTAAAGGGGTACCAAGTGGACTGCCAAAATGTAATTAAAACAGGTCAAATACCTCTCATGGCGCGCAGGTGCAGAACCAGGGCTCGTCAGCCCGATAGCTCACGGGAGCCGTAATAATTTGAACACAAGTTGGTCGCACACTGCTCGTCACACCAGCAAGTTGCCCCAAAGGACTGTGGTGAATGTAGTGGCGACGGCGGGTACGCCTATGCCACGATGTGTGAAAAGAAAACAGTATGTGTTGCATTTAGCTATCCCTGGACACGTGTTTCGAGGTAGTTGCCTCTCGTCAGCAGGGAGCAGGACAATGTAAAGGGGTGCCAAGTGGACTGCCAAAATGTAATTAAAACAGGTCAAATACCTCTCATGGCGCGCAGGTGCAGAACCAGGGCTCGTCAGCCCGATAGCTCACAGGAGCCGTAATAATTTGAACACAAGTTGGTCGCACACTGCTCGTCACACCAGCAAGTTGCCCCAAAGGACTGTAGTGAATGTAGTGGCGACGGCGGGTACGCCTATGCCAACGATGTGTAAAAAGAAAACAGTATGTGTTGCATTTAGCCATCCCTGGACACGTGTTTCGAGGTAGTTGCCTCTCGTCAGCAGGGAGCAGGACAATGTAAAGGGGTGCCAAGTGGACTGCCAAAATGTAATTAAAACAGGTCAAATACCTCTCATGGCGCGCAGGTGCAGAACCAGGGCTCGTCAGCCCGATAGCTCACGGGAGCCGTAATAATTTGAACACAAGTTGGTCGCACACTGCTCGTCACACCAGCAAGTTGCCCCAAAGGACTGTGGTGAATGTAGTGGCGACGGCGCGTACGCCTATGCCACGATGTGTAAAAAGAAAACAGTATGTGTTGCATTTAGCCATCCCTGGACACGTGTTTCGAGGTAGTTGCCTCTCGTCAGCAGGGAGCAGGACAATGTAAAGGGGTGCCAAGTGGACTGCCAAAATGTAATTAAAACAGGTCAAATACCTCTTATGGCACGCAGGTGCAGAACCAGGGCTCGTCAGCCCGATAGCTCACGGGAGCCGTAATAATTTGAACACAAGTTGGTCGCACACTGCTCGTCACACCAGCAAGTTGCCCCAAAGGACTGTGGTGAATGTAGTGGCGACGGCGCGTACGCCTATGCCACGATGTGTAAAAAGAAAACAGTATGTGTTGCATTTAGCCATCCCTGGACACGTGTTTCGAGGTAGTTGCCTCTCGTCAGCAGGGAGCAGGACAATGTAAAGGGGTGCCAAGTGGACTGCCAAAATGTAATTAAAACAGGTCAAATACCTCTCATGGCGCGCAGGTGCAGAACCAGGGCTCGTCAGCCCGATAGCTCACGGGAGCCGTAATAATTTGAACACAAGTTGGTCGCACACTGCTCATCACACCAGCAAGTTGCCCCAAAGGACTGTGGTGAATGTAGTGGCGACGGCGGGTACGCCTATGCCACGATGTGTAAAAAGAGAACAGTATGAGTTGCATTTAGCCATCCCTGGACACGTGTTTCGAGGTAGTTGCCTCTCGTCAGCAGGGAGCAGGACAATGTAAAGGGGTGCCAAGTGGACTGCCAAAATGTAATTAAAACAGGTCAAATACCTCTCATGGCGCGCAGGTGCAGAACCAGGGCTCGTCAGCCCGATAGCTCACGGGAGCCGTAATAATTTGAACACAAGTTGGTCGCACACTGCTTGTCACACCAGCAAGTTTCCCCAAAGGACTGTGGTGAATGTAGTGGCGACGGCGGGTACGCCTATGCCACGATGTGTAAAAAGAAAACAGTATGTGTTGCATTTAGCCATCCCTGGACACGTGTTTCGAGGTAGTTGCCTCTCGTCAGCAGGGAGCAGGACAATGTAAAGGGGTGCAAAGTGGACTGCCAAAATGTAATTAAAAGAGGTCAAATACCTCTCATGGCGCGCAGGTGCAGAACCAGGGCTCGTCAGCCCGATAGCTCACGGGAGCCGTAATAATTTGAACACAAGTTGGTCGCACACTGCTCGTCACACCAGCAAGTTGCCCCAAAGGACTGTAGTGAATGTAGTGGCGACGGCGGGTACGCCTATGCCACGATGTGTAAAAAGAAAACAGTATGTGTTGCATTTAGCCATCCCTGGACACGTGTTTCGAGGTAGTTGCCTCTCGTCAGCAGGGAGCAGGACAATGTAAAGGGGTGCCAAGTGGACTGCCAAAATGTAATAAAACAGGTCAAATACCTCTCATGGCGCGCAGGTGCAGAACCAGGGCTCGTCAGCCCGATAGCTCACGGGAGCCGTAATAATTTGAACACAAGTTGGTCGCACACTGCTCGTCACACCAGCAAGTTGCCCCAAAGGACTGTAGTGAATGTAGTGGCGACGGCGGGTACGCCTATGCCACGATGTGTAAAAAGAAAACAGTATGTGTTGCATTTAGCCATCCCTGGACACGTGTTTCAAAGTAGTTGCCTCTCGTCAGCAGGGAGCAGGACAATGTAAAGGGGTGCCAAGTGGACTGCCAAAATGTAATTAAAACAGGTCAAATACCTCTCATGGCGCGCAGGTGCAGAACCAGGGCTCGTCAGCCCGATAGCTCACGGGAGCCGTAATAATTTGAACACAAGTTGGTCGCACACTGCTCGTCACACCAGCAAGTTGCCCCAAAGGACTGTGGTGAATGTAGTGGCGACGGCGGGTACGCCTATGCCACGATGTGTGAAAAGAAAACAGTATGTGTTGCATTTAGCCATCCCTGGACACGTGTTTCGAGGTAGTTGCCTCTCGTCAGCAGGGAGCAGGACAATGTAAAGGGGTGCCAAGTGGACTGCCAAAATGTAATTAAAACAGGTCAAATACCTCTCATGGCGCGCAGGTGCAGAACCAGGGCTCGTCAGCCCGATAGCTCACGGGAGCCGTAATAATTTGAACACAAGTTGGTCGCACACTGCTCGTCACACCAGCAAGTTGCCCCAAAGGACTGTGGTGAATGTAGTGGCGACGGCGGGTACGCCTATGCCACGATGTGTAAAAAGAAAACAGTATGTGTTGCATTTAGCCATCCCTGGACACGTGTTTCGAGGTAGTTGCCTCTCGTCAGCAGGGAGCAGGACAATATAAAGGGGTGCCATGTGGACTGCCAAAATGTAATTAAAACAGGTCAAATACCTCTCATGGCGCGCAGGTGCAGAACCAGGGCTCATCAGCCCGATAGCTCACGGGAGCCGTAATAATTTGTACACAAGTTGGTCGCACACTGCTCGTCACACCAGCAAGTTGCCCCAAAGGACTGTGGTGAATGTAGTGGCGACGGCGGGTACGCCTATGCCACGATGTGTAAAAAGAAAACAGTATGTGTTGCATTTAGCCATCCCTGGACACGTGTTTCGAGGTAGTTGCCTCTCGTCAGCAGGGAGCAGGACAATGTAAAGGGGTGCCAAGTGGACTGCCAAAATGTAATTAAAACAGGTCAAATACCTCTCATGGTGCGCAGGTGCAGAACCAGGGCTCGTCAGCCCGATAGCTCACGGGAGCTGTAATAATTTGAACACAAGTTGGTCGCACACTGCTCGTCACACCAGCAAGTTGCCCCAAAGGACTGTGGTGAATGTAGTGGCGACGGCGGGTACGCCTATGCCACGATGTGTAAAAAGAAAACAGTATGTGTTGCATTTAGCCATCCCTGGACACGTGTTTCGAGGTAGTTGCCTCTCGTCAGCAGGGAGCAGGACAATGTAAAGGGGTGCCAAGTGGACTGACAAAATGTAATTAAAACAGGTCAAATACCTCTCATGGCGCGCAGGTGCAGAACCAGGGCTCGTCAGCCCGATAGCTCACGGGAGCCGTAATAATTTGAACACAAGTTGGTCGCACACTGCTCGTCACACCAGCAAGTTGCCCCAAAGGACTGTGGTGAATGTAGTGGCAACGGCGGGTACGCCTATGCCACGATGTGTAAAAAGAAAACAGTATGTGTTGCATTTAGCCATCCCTGGACACGTGTTTCGAGGTAGTTGCCTCTCGTCAGCAGGGAGCAGGACAATGTAAAGGGTTGCCAAGTGGACTGCCAAAATGTAATTAAAACAGGTCAAATACCTCTCATGGCGCGCAGGTGCAGAACCAGGGCTCGTCAGCCCGATAGCTCACAGGAGCCGTAATAATTTGAACACAAGTTGGTCGCACACTGCTCGTCACACCAGCAAGTTGCCCCAAAGGACTGTGGTGAATGTAGTGGCGACGGCGGGTACGCCTATGCCACGATGTGTAAAAAGAAAACAGTATGTGTTGCATTTAGCCATCCCTGGACACGTGTTTCGAGGTAGTTGCCTCTCGTCAGCAGGGAGCAGGACAATGTAAAGGGGTGCCAAGTGGACTGCCAAAATGTAATTAAAACAGGTCAAATACCTCTCATGGCGCGCAGGTGCAGAACCAGGGCTCGTCAGCCCGATAGCTCACGGGAGCCGTAATAATTTGTACACAAGTTGGTCGCACACTGCTCGTCACACCAGCAAGTTGCCCCAAAGGACTGTGGTGAATGTAGTGGCGACGGCGGGTACGCCTATGCCACGATGTGTAAAAAGAAAACAGTATGTGCTGCATTTAGCCATCCCTGGACACGTGTTTCGAGGTAGTTGCCTCTCGTCAGCAGGGAGTAGGACAATGTAAAGGGGTGCCAAGTGGACTGCCAAAATGTAATTAAAACAGGTCAAATACCTCTCATGGCGCGCAGGTGGAGAAGCAGGGCTCGTCAGCCCGATAGCTCACGGGAGCCGTAATAATTTGAACACTAGTTGGTCGCACACTGCTCGTCACACCAGCAAGTTGCCCCAAAGGACTGTGGTGAATGTAGTGGTGACGGCGGGTACGCCTATGCCACGATGTGTAAAAAGAAAACAGTATGTGTTGCATTTAGCCATCCCTGGACACGTGTTTCGAGGTAGTTGCCTCTCGTCAGCAGGGAGCAGGACAATGTAAAGGGGTGCCAAGTGGACTGACAAAATGTAATTAAAACAGGTCAAATACCTCTCATGGCGCGCAGGTGCAGAACCAGGGCTCGTCAGCCCGATAGCTCACGGGAGCCGTAATAATTTGAACACAAGTTGGTCGCACACTGCTCGTCACACCAGAAAAATGCCCCAAAGGACTATAGTGAATGTAGTGGCGACGGCGGGTACGCCTATGCCACGATGTGTAAAAAGAAAACAGTATGTGTTGCATTTAGCCATCCCTGGACACGTGTTTCGAGGTAGTTGCCTCTCGTCAGCAGGGAGCAGGACAATGTAAAGGGGTGCCAAGTGGACTGCCAAAATGTAATTAAAACAGGTCAAATACCTCTCATGGCGCGCAGGTGCAGAACCAGGGCTCGTCAGCCCGATAGCTCACGGGAGCCGTAATAATTTGAACACAAGTTGGTCGCACAGTGCTCGTCACACCAGCAAGTTGCCCCAAAGGACTGTGGTGAATGTAGTGGCGACGGCGGGTACGCCTATGCCACGATGTGTAAAAAGAAAACAGTATGTGTTGCATTTAGCCATCCCTGGACACGTGTTTCGAGGTAGTTGCCTCTCATCAGCAGGGAGCAGGACAATGTAAAGGGGTGCCAAGTGGACTGCCAAAATGTAATTAAAACAGGTCAAATACCTCTCATGGTGCGCAGGTGCAGAACCAGGGCTCGTCAGCCCGATAGCTCACGGGAGCCGTAATAATTTGAACACAAGTTGGTCGCACACTGCTCGTCACACCAGCAAGTTGCCCCAAAGGACTGTGGTGAATGTAGTGGCGACGGCGGGTACGCCTATGCCACGATGTGTAAAAAGAAAACAGTATGTGTTGCATTTAGCCATCCCTGGACACGTGTTTCGAGGTAGTTGCCTCTCGTCAGCAGGGAGCAGGACAATGTAAAGGGGTGCCAAGTGGACTGCCAAAATGTAATTAAAACAGGTCAAATACCTCTCATGGCGCGCAGGTGCAGAACCAGGGCTCGTCAGCCCGATAGCTCACGGGAGCCGTAATAATTTGAACACAAGTTGGTCGCACACTGCTCGTCACACCAGCAAGTTGCCCCAAAGGACTGTGGTGAATGTAGTGGCGACGGCGGGTACGCCTATGCCACGATGTGTAAAAAGAAAACAGTATGTGTTGCATTTAGCCATCCCTGGACACGTGTTTCGAGGTAGTTGCCTCTCGTCAGCAGGGAGCAGGACAATGTAAAGGGGTGCCAAGTGGACTGCCAAAATGTAATTAAAACAGGTCAAATACCTCTCATGGCACGCAGGTGCAGAACCAGGGCTCGTCAGCCCGATAGCTCACGGGAGCCGTAATAATTTGAACACAAGTTGGTTGCACACTGCTCGTCACACCAGCAAGTTGCCCCAAAGGACTGTGGTGAATGTAGTGGCGACGGCGGGTACGCCTATGCCACGATGTGTAAAAAGAAAACAGTATGTGTTGCATTTAGCCATCCCTGGACACGTGTTTCGAGGTAGTTGCCTCTCGTCAGCAGGGAGCAGGACAATGTAAAGGGGTGCCAAGTGGACTGCCAAAATGTAATTAAAACAGGTCAAATACCTCTCATGGCGCGCAGGTGCAGAACCAGGGCTCGTCAGCCCGATAGCTCACGGGAGCCGTAATAATTTGAACACAAGTTGGTCGCACACTGCTCGTCACACCAGCAAGTTGCCCCAAAGGACTGTGGTGAATGTAGTGGCGACGGCGGGTACGCCTATGCCACGATGTGTAAAAAGAAACTTGCTGGTGTGACGAGCAGTGTGCGACCAACTTGTGTTCAAATCATCTCATAACTCTTTTACTATTCAGATCTCCCAAACAATCCTTTCTAAACCCTTCCCTCTGATTTTTCTCCTCCACATCTTCTTTACTTATTCCTTTACTCATCCCAAATTCCTCCTACTGATGTAAAGTCAAAACAAAGTTAAACCCTTCCTTCTTCTATCCCTCTTTACCTCTTCTATCCCTCTACTATTCTTTTTCAATCCAAATAACAGACTAAAATGTCCATCACACAGTAATTTCATATTCCCTATACTAGCTCCCTTCCACCTCCCCTTTACTCACCCCAAACCCCCTCCTATGGCTATGAACTCCCCCCAAAAAAGCGAAAACTTTCTAGACCCCTCCATCTTTCATCCCTCCACTATTTCTTTCAATCCAAATAACAGATTAACATGTCCACCACTCAAATTAATTGCATATTTCCCTATACTAATTTTCACTAATCCTGTTTGGGTTCTGGAGTAGCGTGCTACTCACTGAAAAGCGCGTCAACGCCTCGTCAAGTGCAGTAAGCTCTATATAAATGCAATTACAATACACTACAATAGAGATCCATCCATTTAGCTTAGATGCTGTGGCTAAATGAGGTGGGGTCCTCCTTCCCCTTAACCATCAGCTCAGACATTTTCACTTCGGGTTTATTTTGGATAGTCATTTCAGTGCAAGATGGCCATTGTTGGACACAGTATTATTTGTTTACACTTTTAATGTAGGAGCTGTTAAAGCAAACCTTCAAGAACTATAATCTTACAGAGATAATACAAAGATAATAAAGGAATTTCAATAAGCAAAAGAGTGGCAGAAAGTAGTGTTCTGTCTACTCTTACATTCCATGGGCTATTTTACTTTGCTGTTATAACAATTATTTACTGTTTAGTGGCAAGTAATATGGTGTTATCTATTTGTCGTTTGTGTAGTGCACAGTCTGCTATTAGTATGACCTCATACATAACAGTCACCTAATTATCTATGCCAGAATCTCTCATGTAATGTCCTAACAAGAGGACTGTATTCCACAAACCCCAGCCACGTTTCGCCAAAAGAGAGCCTGTGCCCCTTCTATGTTTAGGTCCATGACACTGGCCAGCTGAATCTCTTCCATGAACCCTTCTTCAACCAACAATAACCACGTTTGAGCTCCTTGACCTATGCACTATAGACATATAGACATCTACACAAAAAACTAATGTTGCCCATCCTTGAGGACATCCTATCGTGAAACATATTCTTCACCTCTCTCAAGTGAACTAGGTCTGCGCGCCATACATGTCAACACATATGAGCATTTAAATATAAGGAAAATATTAATAGATCTCAAATGTAAATAGAAAGTGAAATGCTATTAAATGTAAAAACACAAAAAGGCAGCAAGAGTCTATGTGGCACCTCACCTAACTGCTGGCCTTCTCTGGGAACAGTAGAGGTCAACAGAGTAGAATGAAATGACTATCCAACGTTTGTCGCTTCATCTTCCAAAATGTTTCACTCATCTATAAAGGTGAAAGCAAACTTTTGCTGCCACTGCCTGGACCACCCCATTTCTTTGTGTAAGTGGAGGATTAGCTATCATTTGGGGATGTATGTCGTTACAACGCACACTTTTACAACGCATGCACTTACAACGCATTTTTTACAACGCACAATCCATTACAACGCATGACATTACAACGCAGGACACTACAACGCATTTTTAATAACTACCTTTACAACGCATTTCCATTACAACGCATACTACCTTTACAACGCATACCATTACAACGCATAATATTAAATTGCATTTAAGGTAAGTATTAGATAGTATAGGGGTAAAAATTACTATTCTAACTCCAGGGGGTGCAACAGTAGGGTAAGTGTTGGATAGTATAGGGTTAAAAATTAGTATTCTAACTCCAGGGGGTGCAACAGTAGGGTAAATGTTGGATAGTATAGGGGTAAAAATTACTATTCTAACTCCAGGGGGTGCAACAGTAGGGAAAGTGTTGGATAGTATAGGGGTAAAAATTACTATTCTAACTCCAGGGGGTGCAACAGTAGAGTAAGTGTTGGATAGTATAGGGGTAAAAATTACTATTCTAACTCCAGGGGGTGCAACAGTAGGGTAAGTGTTGGATAGTATAGGGGTAAAAATTACTATTCTAACTCCAGGGGGTGCAACAGTAGGGTAAGTGTTGGATAGTATAGGGGTAAAAATTACTATTCTAACTCCAGGGGGTGCAACAGTAGGGTAAGTGTTGGATAGTATACGGTTAAAAATTACTATTCTAACTCCAGGGGGTGCAACAGTAGGGTAAATGTTGGATAGTATAGGGGTAAAAATTACTATTCTAACTCCAGGGGGTGCAACAGTAGGGTAAGTGTTGGATAGTATAGGGGTAAAAATTACTATTCTAACTCCAGGGGGTGCAACAGTAGGGTAAGTGTTGGATAGTATAGGGGTAAAAATTACTATTCTAACTCCAGGGGGTGCAACAGTAGGGTAAGTGTTGGATAGTATAGGGGTAAACATTACTATTCTAACTCCAGGGGGTGCAACAGTAGGGAAAGTGTTGGATAGTATAGGGGTAAAAATTACTATTCTAACTCCAGGGGGTGCAACAGTAGGGTAAGTGTTGGATAGTATAGGGGTAAAAATTACTATATTATGCGTTGTAATGGTATGCGTTGTAATGGTAGTATGCGTTGTAATGGAATGCGTTGTAAAGGTAGTTTTTAAAAATGCGTTGTAGTGTCATGTGTTGTAATGTCATGCGTTGTAATGGATTGTGCGTTGTAAAAAATGCGTTGTAAGTGTAGTGCGTTGTAAAAGTTGCGTTGTAAAGGTTGTTCCCCTCATTTGGTGACTTGGAGAGCTGACATGGCACATTTATGCAACAATTATGCAAAACACCCAGGCGTCTTTCCTTGTGCTTTCCCTCTGGCAGGTTGTGAAGGCAATGTTGGCTTGTGTCTTTTCTTCATATGTTCAAAAATGAAAAAAGACACAGATTCGAGAATCATATTGGAGCATTAGTACTTTATGCAGCCTCCACTTTCAGTGTTATAGTTGTCTACTGGAACGACAGATACATAAAGAGATTTTCAAATAAAACATTGTGCATCTCATTGAAGCGGTATATAATTCAAGTGCAATGACCTGGGGACTTCACATCTCCAAGGAACATCAAAACTCATCTACGAGGAATGTGGCACCACACATGCCATATACCCAGACAAGCTCAAGGGAGAAGTACATGTTTTATTCCCCAGAGGTAGGCTCTGAAGGAAATTAACTCTGTTGTATTTGACCCTCCAGAAATCACAATTCCCTCTCTTTTTAATCATTTTTTCAATTTTATTCAATACACAAGATGAGATGAAGGTTTTGTTTGGCAGCTGCTATTTACCCGGCCGGCAGATAAAAAGTGATTTTTTTCTGCTAATGTACTCTTTTACTGGCTAAATAGTAGACAATACTTACTATTCATGTGACAGCATGGAAACTAGTAGAGAAACTTTACTTTTTACCCAGCCACTGGCTAAATAAAAGAGCATCTGTGCTGCTTGGCATACAGCTGTGCAAATAGTAGAAAACTGTCACTATTTTAAGGTTGCAGCTGATTAAGGTTTGTAGAGATTCTACACTGTTGGCCAATAGCGATGCAAATAGCAGAAAATCTTCGCTATTTACCCTGCCACTGGTTAAATAGTAGAAATTCTGCCCTGTTCATCCAACAGCTGTGCAAATAGCAGGAAAAATTACATATTCTATTTATAGTTCAGAAACAATAACAAAGTCCATTTACTAGTCTAAATGTGATGCAGAACTGATGCAGGGGATGGAGAACTGATTCAGGAGCTGATGGGAGCAGGCACACAGAGCTGACACAGAGCAGACGCGGGGCATGGAGACATGATCTGGTCGAGAGCTGGTGGAATAGCACTGGTGTTAGAAAGGGAGGGTGTGATTACTGACTGAACTGTCAAACGCATCATCGACCAACAAAACCAACAGAAAATGCCCGCTGCTTGCCCATCACTTGCCACAGTATGCCACATGATGATTGCTGACTCTGGAGATGGAGCCCTAAATGAGCACCAGAGTAGGGCCGGTGGAGGTCAGCTGTAAGGCTAGTACGCAGCAGCATTGTGTTATTGCAGCCTTAAAAGGTGGTTGAGAAAGGGAGCATACCAGTGGGGGGCATATTAGGCACATGCAGTGTGGGGCCTCATGGTGCATGGAAGTGGGGAGCCTAGAGGCTGGTGTGGCTTGTGCACTGGGGGTCTAATGCACAAAGAAGGGGACGGGGAGCTAATGGAAAAAATAGATCCAGCACCCGTGCTCCCAATACAAGACGTGTAAATTACTGGAGGGTCACTGTTCTTAATAAAAATTGCTGGCCAATCGGCAGCTTGAAGAACGGGTGAAGAGATGCCTAGCCATCTTCATAAATGGTTAAAGGTTGGATACAGAAGTGGAATTCCTCCTATTTGGAGAGTTGCCCTCACACACCCTTATGGGTGCCATGCTTCATCATTGGGTGTTTTGCTCCTCATGGGGGTGGCACTGCAGTCCCCCATGGGCCCCGCGAGAGGTCTCTTTGGCGGAGATAGTGAAGTAGTGGTGATAGGTGGTTAGTGACCTGATTAGACCTAACTAACCACCTATCACCACTATCTCACATGGAAATTGCAAAAAAGGAACACACCCTTCTCATTGATAGCAGGGTCTAGTGTTCTTTTGTACCTGTTTTTAACTATACCGTACGGACCCAAGAATAAATACTTTGGCAGGTACCAGTACGGTATTTTTCACCCACTCACACCAATTCCCACACACCTGCACTCACCACTGCAGTATTCCTCTGAAAAGATCTCCATCAAGGAGCCCTCTTGCAGGGCCCGCAGAGGACTTCAGCTTCACCCCCACGAGGAGCAATTCACCCAATGATGAAGCATGACACTGGTAAAGACTGTGTGAGGGCAACTCTCCAAATAGGAGGAATTCCGCGTCTGTTCCAGCCTTTAACCATTGTGCCCTGGGGGTCTACCTACCTTCCCCCTGTTTGACTAATGGTTTGTCTGTTGACTCTTGGACAGGGTATTCAGCATGCTGTATGTTTGGAGCTCACATTTTGTCTCTAGCACTGCCAGGGGCTGAAGTACGGAGACACAGGGCCTTTTGATAGGGCCTCTTTAGCATCTGGAAAAGATGACTTAGTTGTGGACTCAGCTGTAGTTGCAACTTTGTGAGCCCTCAGGTCTAGGGCCTCTGGTCTGAGCTCTTCTGTGTGGGCAAATGATTGATCCATTGCTCATTATTGCAACTAATACAACTACAGTCCCTATAAGCCTGGTCCTGAAAGCTGAGCTCATGACTGAACCTGGTATTTTGGAACATTTGCTATGACAGAGAGGTAGGGTGCCTGAGGTTGAGGTTGCTAAAGGTCACAGTGGTGAGAAATGTGTTCTAAAAGGTGCTGTGGGAGTTCTTGTACAACCTCCACCAGTGATGTCTCTCCCTGTGTTGGATACATCTGAGGATACCACCCTAGGACCATCATAGGTTCTCAATGTGGATGATTTGAGAATGGTGGACTGCCGGGGGAATGTCACTGTTGGTTTTGATGTCTCATGGGTCTAAGAGAACATTAAAGTGATAGTCTGCGCCCCTGTTGATACCCACAATGTCCCTAATGCTGCACAGGTTGCGACCTTGATTGTGTTTCCGCTGGCCATTCAAGTGGGGCCATCTGCAAACTATGCCAACCGAGATAGGTGGATGACAATGGTGTATGGTGAGTTTGAACTGGATGTAAGACCATCCCCAGTCGGGAGGACAGAGCTGGCACTGGAATGGCAATATGTGTTAAGTCTAACTTCTCGGATCCCAAATCGAAATAGGGAGTCATGCAAACAGACAAAGTTCATGTTGCATCATTTGTACCTGCTGTCCCTTTTGTCCTGCCGTTATAACAATGAAACTCTGCATCTTCCACAAATAGATGTAACCAAGATGTGAGGGGATAGGGGAGTCCCCACTGAAGAGCTTAGCAGATGCATTCAATTCAGTACCTCCTATTGCCCATCCTCCAAACTGTAAGAAGAAGCAGAAACAGAAGCAGAAGTCGGTCAAAAACTTCAAAGCAAGGAGTCCGACAACCGAGATGACCAAGGAGTTGGATAGTGATAATGACAATATAGTAATGATGCCAATGCATGACAGAGCAGGTGTCAAAACAAAAGTACCAGAAGAAACCACAGTGAAGATGACCATTCCTGTTTGGTCATTGGTAACTCAGCCCCTAAATGCAAACTGTCCTATTTGAGAGGGTGAGATGTGTGACACTAACTCTTCAACTAAGGACCTGGGAAGGCGAAATCATGTGCAGCCTGTCAAGGTCTGTTATGATGCACCTCAGAGTGTATCCCAGAGTGGGGGTGGGGCTCCGATTGTGAATAAGTACTCAAAGCTTGTTAATTGCTCAATCCACAAAGTATCTGAGGTAATCCAAGATGATGTTCCTGCCGAAAGGGCAATCCTTCCTGGGACTGCCCATCCTCTTACTGGCAGTGCTCAAATGGGGCCAGGAGAGTTGGAGCTGTCAAGCTTATTTATTTTGTTTGAGGGATATTAAATGCGGCAGGGAGGTTCCATGGGGGCAAGATTCCCAAGATCATCATCTTCACCATTATCTGTGAGGGAAGGTATGGTTGGTTTAACTTTGAATGAAGCATCTTGGAACACTCAAAGCAAGGGAATAACCACCTTTGAGCCTGAGGGGTCGGGTGTTGAATTGAGAACCTAGGAGATAATTATGATTTTATTAATGAGACCAATTTTCAGGGAAATGTGTCTGAGTTTGCCCAAGACTTGTCAATGCTGAATCTTCCATCCTGACTTCAGCCAGCTGGTTTCCCAAACCCTTTCTGACATCATTCACAAACCACACTCATTTTCACCACATCCTTGTTTGAATTTCTCTGCCAAGTTTCACTCCCTATGCCCTCAGATACACCCTCAGACTACTATACTTGCATTAGATAGCCTCTTCTAAACTCAGAGGTCAGAGTCTAACAGTCCCTGCTTTTTATTAACTTTTCATGCTCTGATATTCTAGCAAATAATTACCAGTTCTCTACGTGGGCTGGATAGTTGGGGGTTTCTAGGGGTTGGCAGCATTAGAAGCATGAATAAAAACCATTTTCGAAAGAGATATCCTAATACATGTGACCTAGACTCACATGGGTTCGTCCTACTCCTGGTTTTCTTCCTTCACTTCCAAGTCCGTCTGTGCCTCTAGGCAATAGTCCTCCTACAAGTCATGTTACAATTCCTCCTTTTCTGTGTTTTTTGCTTCTTCTGATCCGGATCCTTGCCCTGGTCTAACTAGTTCTAGCCACCTTGGTACTTCTTTACTGAATCTAGGGGTCCTGGCTGTAATCCTTCCTGACCTGGCCTTCCTAGCCCTGCTCCTGGCTCATTCTTCCATTAGCCGTTCTAGGGTCTCCTGAACCTGGTACTGCTGATCTCATCCTGATCCTCCTGGTCTGCTGGGTCCTTATGCACCAAACCAGCCATATTGTCCTGATTCATCTAGGACTGGCACTCAAAATCTTCTTTGTTTTGCTCATCCTGATTCTCCTTGCCCTGGTCCTTGTGGCCCACCTGGGACTGCCTCCACTGGTCCGGGTCCTCCTTATTAGGTCTTCTTAGTCTGGACCTGGTCATTTTGGTCCTGGTCTGCTCCAATTGTCCTTGTGAATCTGCTTGTCCCAGTTCCCCTGATCTTTCACAACCTGGTCTTAATACCTCAGATCCTAGTCCTCCTGCTCCACTTGCAACCTCAGGTCCTGGTCCCTTGTTTCTGACCTCTCTGATCCTCTTAACCTTCTTCCTGGTCCTGCTTATTCTGATCCCTGTAGTCCTTGTAATCCTCCTCCATCTGGTGCCTGATCTTGAGGGCCCTAGTCCACCTAATCCTGACCTGACTAGTTCTCCGGGTCCTCCTCTAACATGTCATGATACTCTTGGCCCTGGTCCTCTTGCTCATTGTCTTCTTGGACTAACTTGTCTACTTTATTCTGATCCTCCTTGTTCATTTCATCCTGTTCTTAGTGGTTCCTAGCCACCATGCTTGATCATCTTGACTCCTGTCATCCTATTCCTCCTCATCTTGGCCCTGCTTGTCCTGGTATGCCAGATCTTGCTACTCTGGGACTCTTTGATTTGAGCTTCCTTTTCCCTTTGAATGTGGTCCCACTGGTCTTCATTGCGTCATTTTGGTCTTGGTCTACCTAGGGCAAACAGGTATTTCCCTTTAGTCTTCCTGGCTCTGGCTGTTATGGTCTTCCTGATCTTCATCACCCTGGTCCTGCTGTCACCAGGCCCTGATCTTTCTTTTTCACTTGTTATTCTGGGCCCTAGTCTATGGGCATGGTCTCCCTGGCACACCCTAGGCCTGTTCTTTGTCCTATTTATGCTGATCCCCGTTGTTGTTTGTTTCCTGGTCCTCTTAGAAGATTTTCTTCTAATTCTAACTGCCTTTGTCCCTGGTCTCAGCTACTTAGCACTCTTCGCCAAAGTCATGCTATTCATATTTTTTATAGTCCTTGTCCTTCTCAAGATTCTGTTCCCATTGTCCCTGATCCTCTTGGTTCCTGTTCCTTATCGTTTAGTGTAGTGAGGGCTGCAATTTATATACGTACATTGCTAAGTTAGCATAACCACGTTAGATGTTAGAAAGCCATCTTGCCACTTTTGCTGCTTTTGCACACGACACTGCAGTTACATGTTATTATTTGAGAAATGCTTGCTCGCCTTTTCTTCACATGAGAACTGTCTGTTGTTCACATCCCTAACCGTGAGCTGCGACCTTGGTCTGAACATTGTGTAAAGAAACAGTCTGGGTAGCTAGACGGTGCATGTTTTTGGCTTCAGGTTGATCGGCCCACTATTTAGCCATAACATGCACACATCTGCAAATACCTGAGAGTCGAGCGCTTTTAATATTGCAGGCTGCTTGCTTGATTCAGGTATTTGGAAGATGAGCTTTCCCAGGAGCAGAGTATACCTGATCCTGTGATGTGATTCCACTAAGCTGATCTTTACGGTATGGGGTTCTCCATTCAAGCCTAGAGACCTTTTATTAGTCTAATAATTATATTAGTTTACTAGCGAAAGGAAGGTGGCTGTATTCCACTATCATTTTATTATGATTTCTCCTTTCATTTTCTATGGTATTGTAACTATGCTGATGGTTTTGATTTTAATCATTTGTCTGCTTATGTTAGCCAAAGTACTGCATCTTAGGACACGAGGTTTATAAATAAACTCTTTAAACTTTACCGTGTCTCTGTTTACTCTTGTTGTGGACTGATATGAGAATAATAACGAACAGGTATTTCTGATTCCCACCATTCCTGAGAATACACTAAGTCGCTTGTTCTGGGTCGTCTATACATTGGGACCGCCGAGATAAATACGGATAAGGAATGGGACACTGATGCTGGTCGGATAGGGATTCTGGGTTCCGAGGTGAGATTTTGGTACACCACAATTCACTGAGGTCCAGGTTTCCTGCGCATAGTTCTGTGCATGAGCAAAATCCCTGCAACATTAGGTTCAGCTGGACCAATGTCCACCTGAACCTAGCCTACCTGCTATTGTAGCCTTGGTCTCCTTGATCCTTCTTGTCCTTTTGTGCTTTTTATCATAAACCTTTCCTTTTTTTTGCCTCAATGGCCTGTCTTGGTTCCCCAGTCCTGGCCCATCTTGCCTTGTTGATAGAGTACAGTGATGAAACCTTACCTGTCGAACTGCACCACGGCACTGCAGAGATGATGAGGACCCACCTCCTACTGCTCTATCTGTAGTTCAGGAATTTTAGCTTACTCCAGAAACTACTGGTACAGCTCATGGAGGAGGGCCTTCTAGGATGTCGTCCTCCCGGCTAAGTCATCCTGTTGTCGACCTTTTAACAGAGAGTGAAATATAGGGAAAGATTACTATACTGACACCTGTACATGAGTTAACCCTCCATCTTTCCTCCTAAACTATGGAAATGTACCTGCAATCCACCGGAAAACGGTCTAACTGCAGGTGGTATTGTTCATCAGTCTTCTGACTGGGAAATACAGCTATAGGCTTACTATAATCTCATATATTAAGATACACATACTATGATACATGCACAGCATTTGGCATTCCTTAGTTTGAACATGCTACATATTTGGCATCTCTGGATTGTGGTATAGGATAAATAACCATAACACAGAAGTTCTGTCAGTCCTGTGAACATTCGTTAGATTCAGTAGGTCCAATTGCGCAATGAGCTATGTACAGTATTAATGAATCACCAAGCGTTTTTACAGTTTTTAACTGTTCATCACAGTTCTGTTCTCTTGTATAATGAAGAAAATATCATAACATAGCCTTAACAGTCTTGGCTTTTGTAACAGCACCAAACCCTGTCTTTCCACATGCCGGAGTTAAAAATGTGTACCATTGAGCAATGGTTAGTTGGTGAGCTTTCTGTTAAATAATGCATGATGTTTCTGTTAGTGATACATATTTTATTTGCTATTCTATCTACCAATTAGCAACTGTATTACTTGTAGCCATTGTGGACATCTTTTGCACGATGCTGCCTTGTTTCACCTTGTTTTGTTTACCCTTTCTTTTCTTGTAAGCACTTACTGTTCATGTTTTTCTTTTGCAGGTTTCCAGTATTGCCAGATTGTGAGTTGCAGAGTTCCAGTATTTCACAGAGCAAGGGCAGGTAGGTGCATGTTCATTGGTTTCTTGCAGCAAAGCGTGTGGCAGCTGTAGGGCACCCAAGAAGCCCAATGGGATCTTCAGATCCTGCGTGATCTCAGCCATTCTGGAGAAACACTAGTGTGCGATTGCCCTACGGACCAGACAGTAGTGTCTGGCACATTGCCTTGATATCAAGTAGAACCTGAGATTCATGCTTCCAGTGCGGGCTGAGGTAAATGGTTAAATAAACATAGTCCTTAATGTAATAATACTCATTCTGTGACCAATGTAATCAGACATGCAATACAATGATACAGTGGTGTTAAACCATAATACTTTTGACATGTACTAATCCTTATTCCATGACCAATGTGACTCAAACAGGTAACTCAATGATATTAAGCAATGGCAGGCAATGATCTCAGACATGAGACCTTTGACACCTGTTCCTTTTTGGTCATTTTGTGGTCCTGGTCACCTTGCCTTGATTCTCTGTCAGCCTCCTAGCCCTGATACTGAAGAGCCTGGTCCATTTGCTTCTCATGTCCTGGCACTCTTAGTCTGTTCCTCTCTGGTTTGGGCTGTCCTTCTGGTAGATCTGTTCCTTTTGCATTAAGTCCTACTGGTACTGCAGCCCTTTATCCAGGTCCTCTGGATCCATTTTCTTTTTGCTCCGGTCCTCCTGAGCCTGATCATTTTGGTTATGGTCCTCCTGCCTAACACTGTCCATTCCAGTTGGCCTTATTACCTCGTATCCTCCTCACTCTGCTACTTGTAATTATTGCTCTGACCCTCTTAGCCCTGTTTTCGGTCCTCCTGGTCATAATCCTTTTAGTTTTACCTAGTCCTCTTGCTCTGGTCTTCTGGGTATTCATGCTCCTGCCCTCCTCGGTCTTCCTAATCTATATCCTGCTTATCCTAGTATCCACAACATACTGGCCATTGCCCTTCAGGTATTGATATTCTTAGTCCTCTTCAATCTGGTCCTTGTCCTCCTGGAACTTGTCCTCCTGCTCCTTGCCCACATGGTTCTGCAATAACTTGTCCTGTCACAGATCATCCTAGCCTTTCCGAGTTCTGATGTTTCTTGACCTCCTGTTTATGCTAGTCTAGCATCTTCCTAGCCTTGTCCTTCCTGGTTTCGAATGGTCATCATTTCAATGTACTCTTGCCCCAAGTCATTTGAAAGGTGCTACAAATATTGACGAGATAGGGGATAAGTAACACAAAGATCGACAGTGCTCTCCCACAGAGTTTGCCGTGGTCCAAGCAAACTGCTAATGCATTTTACGAGTGCCGCTGTTGAAGTATGGAATTGTCGCTTAATGTATGCGGAGTCAAAGCACAGCTCCAGTCATTGTGAAGCAGTTGAAGATAACACAAGCATTAAAGAGGGTCTACATGTCACTGGCCAAAAACCTGCTGATAAGGCCTCACATAAATGTACATGTCATGCATGACGAAGCAATACTGTCAAAGGGGGATATGTACAGGGACAGAAAAGAAGTGCTAAAGACTTCACTAGTCAAATATGAATAAAATACATAAAGCTCTAGCTAACGGAACAATTGACATGAAAGCATACTGTCATTGCACTTACCAGAGCCTCCATAAGTGGAGCTTTACAACCTCGACACCATGTGAGGAGACCCAAGAAGAAGCACAAAGGTTGTCCTCACTGAGCTGTCCAATACCTGAAGTGACACACCATCAAAGCTGCCAGAGGGCGGCACAGAACAACTCTAGAGGTCTTCAGAAAGTGAAGGGATCCAATGGAGACCAAGAAGAAGGTCACCGTATCACAGACCATCCAGGATGTTCCGGAGAGTGATCCATTGCAGGGCTTCAGAGATGGTCCAGATGAGACAGGTCCTAGTGGACAGCGACAATCTCTGAGAGAGCTCCAACCTCAATGTCAGCCACTCCCATAAATAGTTACAATTCTGCCCTCTTCTTGAAACCACCACCACTGTTCAATACCAACAAAAAGTAAAACATTGGTAATATATTGTTTGATAGAGACATTTGAAGATTTAATTGATGCACTTCAAGAGACTGACAACACAAAGTTTCTCAAATACCGCAAAAATCGTGCTAGTGATAGTGTAAAAGAAGTCATAAGTAAGATGCCACAAACAGACAAAGAAATCACATACATCAAGATTAAAGAAACTTTGAAACTCAAGTTCAATCCAATGCCCAATGTAGATTACAAAAGATAAATTTTCAGTAAAGAACAACAGAAAGTTGGTGAAACCATCAATGAATTTGTGGAGAGACTCAACACACTCATCAAACACTGTAAGTTCAATGAATTTAATGACAAAGAGGCTATACATCTTAGAGTTATTGATGGCTGTTTTCGAAATTCATTCAGCGGCTCATTTACAAGTCCCTTGCAGCAAATTTACACCGCCGGAGCATTACTTTTATGACACTCTGGTGGTGCAGTGTGCATACTCATATCTACGAGGCCACGCAAGCTCCTTTGTTTGGCTTTTCATGGCCACGTTGATATGGTGTAAGGTAATGCAGTCTAGTGTACAGACTTAAGGCCACAATTATATCAACATTGCAATTATTACATAAATTATACTAAAGACAAAAATAGAACCTACATTATCTATTTTTCATTACAAGAAGTTTTTAATAATCAATTAATTAGCAAAAAAAGTCATTTCCTACTAAAATAACACCCCATTTATACTCATTCATTCATCTTCATTCATACAACATGTGACTAGCAATCAAGGAAGGTACACTTCTTTTCCTACCTTCCCTTGGAACAGAAGTAGGAACTTTAGATGTAGTTTCAGGCTCACGTGTGCCGACCTTGTCTTTGTCATTGAACAATTCTTTTCCTTTTAATACACATTTCCTATTTAGATTCCATATACGAGAATCTTCAGTTTTTATCGCATTTCTGAACATTTTGACAACTTTTTGGGATTTTGAGAATAAACCCAAAGTTTTCCTTCCCAAAGGTGCTCTAATCATAACTAGGTCTCCCACATTAACAGTAGTAGACTTCACTGCTTTTCTAGAATCAAAATTCTCCTTCCTAGCAATGGCTTTTCTCTCCTCATTAGATTCCCACTCAAGTTGAGAAGGCACACCTTTACTTTTTCTAGATTCAGCAATGTTCACCCAAAAGGGAGCCACTAAAGTATTGGGTTGCCTATTTTTCAATAGGATGAACGGAGTATACCCAGTGGTGGCATGAGGAGTGAACCTATATGCTTCAATTCTTTGATTCAGTTCACTCTTACAGTCAGGGCCATTTTGCTTAGACATAGAGATAGATTATTTGAGAATACGTATAAAGCGTTCGACCATGCCATTGCATTCTGGGTGGTATAGGGCACACAGCTTATGATGAATAGAACATTGTTGTAGAAAATCTTCCATTTCCCGAGACACAAACTGCACACCATTGTCTGTCAGGAGAGCCCCAGGAAGACCCTCAAGTGTAAAAACTTCTTTTAGAAAGATTAATTTAATTTAATTTAATAGCGATTTCTAAAGCGCCTGGTGACCCAAGGGCATCCCCGCGCTGTGAATTTGCAATCCTGTTGAGGGGAAGGGGGGGGGGAGAGGTACTCGTATGGGAACACTATTGAGGGAATAGGTGTGTTTTAAGTTTCTTGCGGAAAGCCAGGTAATTAGGTTCAAGTCTGAGGGTTCGCGGAAGGGCGTTCCATCCAGCAGCCGCCTGTACGGAGAATTGTCGTCCTCCTGTGCGAGTCTTTTTAAATCTAGGTATGCTGGCCAGGTTCTCATTCTGAGATCGTAGAGATCTGGTTGTTGTGTAGGGGGTAATTATTTTTCTGAGAATCTCAGGGCCAGTACCGTTGATCAGATTATGTGTTGTGCACATCGCTTTGAATTGCACCCTTTGGCGCACAGGGAGCCAGTGCAGAGCTTTGAGGGCCGGCTTGGCGGACACTCTGGAGGGGCGGTTGGTGAGAAGGCGTGCCGCTGCGTTCTGTGTCCGCTGAAGTTTTGTTAGGGTGGCCTCAGGAGCTCCTAGGTAGACCATATTACTATAGTCCAGGCGGGACAGTACCAGTCCCTGGATGAGTAGTTTCCTAGAGTTAGGTGGCAGTAGGGGGAGAATCTTGCGGGTTGTGCGTAGGAGCCCGAAGCAGGTGCCTGAAGTTTTCGCTGCTTGTGTCTTCATAGACAACTCGGGTTCGAGCCACACGTCGAGTGTTTTGATTTTACGCTTTGGGGATGGGATTTCCCCGAATACGTCAGGCCAGAGTGCTGGGGGGATGGTCGTCCATTGTTTCCCTAGGAGCATGACCTCCGTCTTTGACCCATTGAGTTTTAATGATGAATTATTCATCCAGTTATGAATCCCTGTAAGACAATTGGTTAGGTTTTCTGGGTGGTCTATCAGTTGGGACAGGGAGACGACCAGCTGAGTGTCGTCAGCATAACTTACCATTTTTATATTAAATGGTGTCACCACGTCCTCAAGGGGGGCCATATACGCGTTGAAAAGAGTTGGACTCAGGGAGGAGCCCTGAGGGACACCGCTTGTGAGAGGAAGGATGGATGAGTGGTGGTTGTTGTCCCATACTTGGAATGTGCGCCCTGTCAGGAATGACTCAATCCAACTGTGTGCCGTCCCGGTTAATCCTGCATCCGCCAGTCTATGAAGAAGGACACGATGGTTGACTGTGTCGAATGCTGCGCACAGATCCAGGAGGATCACTGCCACTGATCCTCCTGAATCTAGTATGCGCCTTGCTTCTTCAATGACGCCGAGGAGTGCGGTGTCTGTGCCATGGTCCGGGCGAAATCCAGTTTGAGATTGCCTGAGTATTTTGTTAGTCTCAAAGAACTGAGATAATTGAGCATTTACCAGTTTCTCAGCTACTTTGCTGATACCCGGGAGCAGTGATATTGGTCGATAATTCGCCAAGTCTGCTGGATCTAGCTGGGGTTTTTTTTAAGTGCTTTTACAGCAGCACTCTTCCAGCTATCAGGGACAGATCCGTGGGCGAGCGAATTGTTAATAAGTTCTGTGACGGTGGGCACGATGACCGAGGCTACGGTTTTAAGGAACCTGATCGGTGCTGGGTCCAGAGGTGAACCGCTTTTCATTTTCATCAGTGTTCTTTCCACCTCTAAGCAAGTTACTGGCCGAAATGTCGGCAGTGCGGGGCGCGGATTGCTTTTGGCCTGGTCAAGAGATAATCGGCTTTCCATGTGACTGGTGGGGTCGGGGGGTGGGAGAGACGCCAGGATTTTTATGATTTTATCGTTAAAGTAGTTAGCTAGTTCATTGCTACGGTCAACTTTAGGGGTGGTGGAGATGGTAGAAATGGGAACTTTGAGCAGTTCCTTTACAATTAAGAAGGATTCCCTGGCTGAATTGGATGATTCTTGTATCCTTGTGTCATAGTGTGAGGCTTTGGCTTGTCTGATGGCCTCTTTGTAATGTTTGACTGTGATCTGGTATGCCTCTTTATTGGCGTGCTGCCAATTTCTTCTCCAAAGCCGTTCGGCTTTTTTACAGTTTTTGCGGAGTATTCGGAGATCCGTAGTATACCATGGGGCTGACCCAGGTTTACCGTTTTTGTTTTCCCTAGTTCTGAATGGGAGTACTGAGTCCAGGGAGGAGGTAATCCATTCTCTGTATTGTTTGTCGGCAGTAACCAGGTCTTCCGCGTGTGCCGGGGTCGTCCTTTCTAGGGTTTTGGCCCATTCTTCCGTGGGGAGTCTAGACCAGGTCCTGTCTCTACTATAGGTGGGCGGAGTTTGGGGTTTCCTGAAAATTCCAGGAAGTTGGCAGGAGACTAAAAAGTGGTCTGTCCAGGGCAGGGGAAGGGCCTCCTTCGGTAGTATTGATGGCGAACTAGTGAAAACAGGGTCCAGTAGATGACCCTTGATATGGGTGGCTCCGGAGTTGAGTAGGCGGATGTCAAGTGTCGCCAGATCTAAGATCAGATCGTTAGCTACAGGGTCTGCCGGGTCTTCAAGATGGATGTTCAGGTCACCTACTATCATAAAATTTGATAGGGAGTGAGCCTGAGTTGTGACTGAATCTAGGAGGGAACCTGGGAGGCCAGGAGGGCGGTACACAAGTATTCCCGTAAGGGAGTTGGTTGGGTTTATTTTAATGGTAAAATGGAGACTTTCTGAGTCCAAAATCTGCGCGTCACTGGTTTTACAGTGGAGATAGTCTCGGTGGATGATGGCGACCCCACCGCCTCTTCCTAAAGGGCGGGGGAGGGACTGAATCAGGTATCCCGGTGGAGTTGCTAGTGCCATATCTGATTGTGAGTGTGGGGCAAGCCATGTTTCCGTGAGAAAAAGGATATCTATCTCCAGGTCTTCTATGAGGTGGTTCACCTGTGTCGCGTGTTTAGGGAGTGAGCGACAGTTTAGTGAGGCGAGGTTGAGGGCGGCGGGCTTGTGAGGTTTCGTAGGTAATGTGAGCTGGGCTGGCTTACATAGTGGGCAGCGAGTGAAAGGTCCATTTAGATCATGCAAGTAATCGCAGGAAGTGGATGAGGGTCTGAGACTTAGTAACTCTCTACGTGAGTAGCTTACTTTAGTGTAGAATGTTTTAGGCAGGGGTTCTGGCCCTAGGCCCGGTCGTGCGCGGACGGGCGCAGACGGGCTTGCCTTAGGCGCGCCTTCGGCGCGCAAACGGCGCTCCCGCTGCGCTCGTCCGCTGCGCTGGTATGGCCGGCACATTTGTAGTCCTTAGGGGTGGGCGTGGCCTCGCAGTGGGCGTGGCTTAGGCCTTGGGCGTTCCCTGTCTCAGCGCGGACCGCTGTCTCAGGGAAGAGGAAGGAGGGCTGTGTCAGCGCGTGATGTGAGCGCTTAAACAGGTGAGCTCCTTGTTTTAAAAATGCAAATTAAACAGAATAACAAGTTTTAAAATTCAATATCAAGAGCACAGTCCTCCGGCTTCCGCCTCAGAGGATAATTACAAATAATGAAGGGCGCTTCGTAATCCAGCGTTTTTGTAGTCCTTGGGGGTGGGGGTGGCCTCGCAGTGGGCGTGGCTTAGGCCTTGGGCGTTCCCTGTCTCAGCGCGGACCGCTGTCTCAGGGAAGAGGAAGGAGGGCTGTGTCAGCGCGTGATGTGAGCGCTTAAACAGGTGAGCTCCTTGTTTTAAAAATGCAAATTAAACAGAATAACAAGTTTTAAAATTCAATATCAAGAGCACAGTCCTCCGGCTTCCGCCTCAGAGGATAATTACAAATAACTTGTTTGGTGTCTATGTTCTTTGTAAATTGGATTTCAGGTCACCTTGAAAACATGTCAATGAGAACAAACACAAAAGTTTCACTACCATTGGATTTAACAGGACCCAAAATGTCAAGAGCAAGTTCTCGCCATGGGCCTTTTTGCCATTCTCTTATTACCATTGGCTGTACTGTGGGTTTTAAAGATTTCTCACTTAAAACACATGGTAAGAAATCACGAACCATTCTCTCAATATGAGGATCCATCCCTGGCTACCAGTAATTGAGCCTAAGTCTTTCATTAGTCTTGGATATTCCTTGATGACCCTCATGTGCTAATTTGATGAGCTCTTCATGAAACAATCTTGGAGGAATTAATCTTGAACCTCTAAAAATCAAATCTCCACCTAAAGACAATTCATCCTTCAAGTTCCAAAAATGGTCAACATTCCCACCAGTCTTGCATGACCAACCTTTTTTAATCAGTGAGCGTAATTCCATAAATTCAACGCTTCTCGCCACTTGTCTTCTTTTATACCATCATGCTGAATATTACAAACCCATTCATTCATATCTTTATCCTTAGAGTCTTCATCACCGTCTTCATGATGGACTAATCTTGAAAGTGTATCAGCGATGCAATTATGCACCCCTGGTAGATATTCAACCTTGAAATCATAAGCCTGCAGACCCACAATCCATTTTGATATCGTGCTAGAAATGGCAGCAAACCCCTTTTTATTGAATACTTCACACAAAGGTTTATGATCATTTCTCACCAGGAATTTGGTACCCCATAGTACATTTTTGAGTTTCTTAATGGCCCAATGAACTGCCAGAGCTTCCCTCTCTATCACAGAGTACCTGAGTTCAGCACCTTTCAAAGTTCGAGAGAGAAACAAGATAACCTTCATTTTTTCACCATATTCTTGCTGCAAGACAGCACCAAGGCCTTTCATGCTTGCATCTGTGATAAGCACAGATTTCAATGATGGGTCAAAACTTCTAAGTTTTGGTGTTTTCTTAAGACATTCTTTTAAAGTAATAAATTCACTCTCGCACAAGTCCAACCAATCAAAATCAACACCTTTGCACAACAATTTCCTAATGTTGACAGTCTTTTCTGCAAATCCTTCCACACATTTGCTATATTACTCGGTCATACCCAGAACTTTCATCACTTCCTCTTTATTGGTAGGTGAGGCTAAATTCTGAATGGTTTCAATTAGTTCTCGTTTGGGTTCAACACCTTTACCAGAGATGGTATGCCCTAAATAATCAATAGATGATTTCTTGAATTTACATTTTTCTAACTTAACTGTGAGATTATTCTTACAGAACCTTCTCAATACTTCTTTCAGAATTTTATCATGCTCTACATCATCACAAGCAAAAATCAAAACATCATCTTGATATATCTTGACACCTGGTAAATTCTGCAACACATTCTCTAAAGCTCTCTGAAAAACTGATGCAGCTGACAGGCAGCCTAAGAAACCTAAACGCACCAAAGGGGGTAATGAAGGCAGTGAGATCTCTGGAACGTTCATCTAGTTCTATCTGATGGTAGGCTGACCTTAGGTCTACTGTGGAGAAAACTTTGGCATCTTTTAATAACATGAGCATATCTGATATTTTCGGTAGAGGGTACCTGTCTACTATGACTTGTTTGTTGAGAGAGCGCAAGTCAATGCATAAGCGAAGGCTTCCATCAGATTTCCTGGCTGCGACCACTGGGGCCAACCACTGTGTGCCCTCAACTTCTTTGGTAATACCATCTTCCTTTAATTTATTCAATTGAGTTTTCATTTTCTCACGTACTGAGAAAGGTACACTTCGAACTTTGCAAGCAACTGGTTCTGCATCAGGTAACAATTTGATTTTATGTGTGTAGTTACGTAGACAACCTAACGTCTCATTAAAGACACTGGGAAATAAGTTTCTAAGATTTTCAGTGTACAGGGTATCTTTTTCACTTCCACCAATTTCATTCGCATTCAATCTCTCTTTTAACAAAATGGGGGGATTACTGCTGGGGTCCAACATGACTGCTAAATCGTTCTGGTGAAACCAGCTCAAGATGCTGTC
Source organism: Triturus cristatus (assembly GCF_964204655.1). NCBI lineage: Eukaryota > Metazoa > Chordata > Amphibia > Caudata > Salamandridae > Triturus > Triturus cristatus. The sequence goes on from NC_140585.1 coordinate 167,219,742, forward strand.
CCCTCTGTGAGAAACATATACCTTTCCAGAGACTAACCTCCCTTTGTATTCAATCAATCCCTGGAAATACCCAATGAGCTTGTTTGGTTCACCACCATATGCATAAGGTTTGATATCAGCTTTCAAAATCTTGACTTTACCCTCTAGATGATGGGTGTAGAAGTGTCAGGACACAATTGTTATTTTTGCCCCAGAATCGAACAACACACAAGTAGACATACCTTCCACAAGGATCTCATCAAAAGGTCCTTTCTTATCACAGTCAGACACTTGTGACACAATTTGTCCGCAGTCTACTTCTGAGTCCGAATCGCTATCTGACATTTCTTGTCGAGCTACTGAACTCACTTTCGCCTTTTTCTTTTTAGCATGACAAACTGAAGTGAAATGCCCAACCTTCTTGCAATTACTACATGTGGCTTTTAACGCAGGACACTTCTTGTCATTGGCTAAGTGTCCAAGATTCCCACATCTGAAGCATTTAGTTTGAGAACTCGATTTTGTACCTAAATATGAATTACTACTACCAGGTTTGACAATCTTTTTAGAGCCTTTGCCATTGGAAAAGGTCTTGACCTCATGTATTACATCACTTTTGTTTTCATGTTTAGTGATAATCTCAACACACTTTAATAAGTGCTCGATTTGCTTAGCTATGTTAACCACTTCTTCTAAAGAAAGATCATCTTTTTGCCAGATGTCATCTCTGACCTTCTGTATTTTGTAACCAAGCATAAATTGGTCCCTATCCTCTCTTCGATTAAAGCATCAAATTTGCAAGAGGAGCCCAATTTCCTTAATGCCGTGATGTCATTTTCTACAATTTCATCTTCATTTTGGGTCCTGCGCCCAAAATGATATCTTTCTAGGATAGTACTTACTTTTGGTAAGTAATGTCTGTCCAACTTTAAAATGCATATTTCATACTCATTCAAAGCTTGATCATTTATGTCTTGAGGGTGATCGAACACTTCTTGCCCTTTGGAACCTACACAGTGTAACAAGAGTGCAGTTCTTCGTTCTGCACTCAAGTTGGTACCACACACTTTAGCGTACCTTTCAAACACCTTTTTCCACTTCTGCCACTTTATGGGTGGATTGCCTGGTGTTGAAAGAAAAAACTGTGTTGTGGTGACATTCTGCATTCTCACAAGTTAAGAGGTAAGTTATATACATTTATAAGATTAAACATGATCACGAAGTGAAAAGGGTAATATCACTGGCTTAAAGCATGTAAATTGAATTCAGCAATCACTATTCCCTGGATGTAATTACACCTAAGAAGAAGCAAAATCGTTAATTTTAAAATTGTTAAAATTGTTAAGATTGTTAATTATTAAATCAAAATGTACCAGATATGCACAATCAATACAAGCGTTCTGAAACTCTATATGTGATTGCTAAAATGCCTATGTAAGGTGATTTAATGAATTACTACTGTGTTTAAATATAGCGACCTCCTAAACAAAATGTGTTATTCATCAGCACATAAGATAAACAAAAATGCCATTAACCAGCACTATCTTGGATCCCAATTTCTTGCTGAAAAGACAAACATTGTTAAAAACAGACTCAAAATTAGAAAGAAAACATTACACCAAATACCCACTAAATGGCGCTGTGGGATAAAGCATTATAAAGTGTTCCTTCTAGTAAACTACACAATTGAAGTTATCAGTCTTCAAGGATCCTCCTTGTTTCCGAAAATGTTTCTTACTTGGAAACGTTTTAAAGATGATTCCGAAGCTGTTTCGTTGCTGGAATTGTTTTCAAAATGTAAGCGCGAAGATGAGGAATCCCTCGAAGTGAAGACGACTTTGTCCCCTTTGAATCTGTTTCGAGATAAAATGTCGCTTACATGACTTTACATGCACACGTAGCGCTGCGGGATGACGAATTCACGGAATTGTGGGAGAAAGAAATGCTGATGACAAGGAATGCTTCCGATGCGCAGGGAATGGATAGCAGCGGTTAATCAGCAACAGGTGAGGGATCGTGTGAGCATGAAATGATTGGAAGGCTGTTGACATTCAGGGGCAGATTTATGAGGCCCGTTGCGCCATCTGAACGTCACTTTTTGTGACGTTCCGAGGCGCAGAAGCCTGCGTGATATTTATCAGGCAGCACTGAGCCACTTTATTTGGCTTAATGCTGCCTCATAAATATCAGTCCCTTTAACGCAGTGTTCTGCGTTAAAGGGGCGTGCAATGGGTGTTGCTGGGAGCGTTCCCAGCAACATCCATGGCCTTTTGACACTGCCCCAGATTTACGAGAAATCGTAAATCTGAGGCAGCGCCAAAAGCTTCCGCCTCCCCAGGGAAGGTGTAAGGGAGGCGCAACTGGGAGAAATAAGTTTATTTCTCCTCGTTTTTCCTTTTTCTATGTGTGCTGCATTCTGCAGCACACATACAAAGAGGAAAAACCTCTTGTGATTATTTTTGTACAGAAAGGTCTCCCTTCCTGTACAAAAATATTCATCTCCGCAACGCAGGCACCCTTGCCCCATGGTGCAGAGGTGCCTGCGTTGGCGCAGGCAGCCCATTGTGCGCCGGCGCAGGGGAAAATGACAGGAATGCGCCGCATTTTATAGCTACGGCGCATCCCTGCCCGTTTCTTTTGCCGTAGGGAAGCGCAGCAGGAAGGCCTGCTGCGCTTCCCTACGGCAAAACCTCATAAATCTGCCCCTCAATGTCTTAACGTTTAACAAAGCAAAAAATGCACGGAAGGAAAGAACGGCTGTTGAGATGTTACGGGACTTTAAAAAAAATGCAGGATTAAGAGCGCGCTTTATCTTAAAATATTTTGTTGGTCAAATAACACTGCAGACAAGCTACAAGCGCTCTTATCTAAAGCTGAGACACGTTGGCTAGGATGCAACCAATGCCTCACAGCTCTCAACAGTAACAGTTACTACTTGATCATCCCATTGCGAGATACAAGAAACTAACTTTGACGGATAGTGGCCCCTTTTCCTTATGAAGACACTTTTTGTGCCGAAAAGCGCTTCGAATACAAAAGTCTACCAAGTGTTGTGCCACACTGTTTCTCTATAATTATTTGAAACTGATTGTCATTATTGTACCGTTAGAAACAAAGAAAATTGTAATTTTAAATTGATTGCTAGTCACATGTTGTATGAATGAAGATGAATGAATGAGTATAAATGGGGTGTTATTTTAGTAGGAAATGACTTTTTTTGCTAATTAATTGATTTTTAATAAAAACGTATTTTTGTAATGAAAAATAGATAATTTTGGTTCTCCTTTTGTCTTTAGTATAGTTTATGTAATAATTGCAATATTGATATAATTGTGGCCTTAAGTCTGTACACCAGATTAATTATCCCTGCCTTAAGGAACTGTTCCCTGTTAGCAAGGGACCTCTGTCTTTACAGTAAGGCAAAGCAGTGCAAGTCGCTGTTTCAGGGCAGCATTCGATGGGTATTATGGTGGGTGTTCCCACGCAAAACCCATGGATTTTCATACTGCCCTAGATTTTCAAAATCAGGTAAACCTGTGGCAGAGCCAAAACCTTAGTCCAGAGCAGGCGTAACAAACAGAATGCAGCACATACAGAATGAGGAAAAATCCTCCATGGATTGTTTTTGTGGCGGAAGATGTCCTGGTGCAAAGGTGCCTGCGTTGGTGCACAGCTGCAAATTGTGCACCAGCACTAGCTGAAAGGACAGGAAGCCACTGGATCTTGGAAATATGAGGCATTCCTGTCATTTCAAATCGGCGTAGGGTAGTGCAGGAAAAAGACTTGGGGCCTCATTTATGAAAAGTGACGCATCACTGCGTGAAAACAGTGATGCGTCACTTTTCACTGCGCCCTTCCTGCGACTCCAATGATGCGTCATATTTACAGTATGACGCATCATGTCGCAAGGAGTCACAGATACGTCAGTATTTCTGACGTATCTGTAGGCGCAAAAGTGACGCATTGCTGGAGTGTGTCACAAAAGTGACGCAACTCCAGCAATGTGTCCTTTTACATGGGGCAAGCCCCATGTGAAAGGGCCTGCATCAGTCTTACGCCTGCTGTGAGGCAGGCGCAAGATATTGACGCATTTTCACTGCGTTACTTATACGATGCTTACTTACGTGGGAACGCCCACCCTGCATACATTATACCTGACGCAGGTATAATGTAGCGCAGGGGTTTACAAAGTGACGCATCTACCTAGATGAGTCACTTTGTAAATATGGTGCAACAAGGTCCAGTTTTTACGCCGCTGATGCGTCACAAAAAGTGACGCACCGGCGGCGCAATAGTGACGCAAGGACTCATAAATGAGCCCCTTGGTGTGCTGCCCTATGCCAATTATTTGTAATTGAGGCCCTAAGTGTGGATCAAGTGTTAATTCATGCCAGAGCTAAAGTACCATGCCAAAAGACAAGCTGCTTAAATGGAAGCTAGAGGTGTCAAGAATGAATCTGTCATGAGTGTGAAAAGTAAGTCAAGACTGAATGACACAAGGTCATGTCTACACGTAAAAAAAAGTTGTGTAATAGATGTGGATTTTCGTATCCACTTGAAGGTAAATATCCCACCTTTGGGTAGATATGTAAAGGTAGTGGGAAGGAGATCCATTTTCTGATGGTTTGCCAAACCAAGCAAAAATCAAGGGTATCACATCGCGAAGACAGAATGGCATCCCGGACCATTCCAGAAGCAACGTTTGACTCGCAGCCACAATGTCAAGCGGCAACATCAGTTAAGACAATTTGACACTGAACGAAGTTGATTGTCATCTAAATTAGCGTCAAACAGTTCTCCTATTTTATTATCAAGTAAAAGTGAAGAAGATGGTCGTCCTATGTCAATATTTACCTCAGAAAAGTGTATGCATGTTGAACTGGCGGCATGTGAAGAAAAATGTCAGTCAAGGAAAAGTTGACATGCTAAAGCACCAAAGTCATTCAAACACTGTCCGAAGATTACACTGAATGTAAATGGTTGTTCAATACCTTTCAGCGTCGCCAGTGGTGCTTCCATGAACATTATGCCCAAGGATAAATATAATGAATTGTCTCCATTACTGAAACTAATGTCATCAAAAATCCAAGTGGGCTGCATCGACATCCTTAAAAAGTCAAGGTTCATTTGTTGTGACAATGAATCACAAGGAAATGAAGTTGTAAGCACCCATTCATGTGCTTCAAAGTACAGGGTCAAGTGTCTGTCTACTTAGTTTCAACACAGCTGCTGCTATGGAACTGATTTCGTAAATTACACCATAAATGCTCACCACAAAATAGTAAGTCAATTACCTTCATTATTTCATGGTTTAGGAAAGATTAAGGCTATGAAAGTAAAGCTGCTTATGAATTAGGATGCCCGTCCTGTTGCTCAAAGGCATAAAATAAATCGGTTTATTAAAATTATAGTAGAGACTATAGGTCAAGCAACAACAGAGACCAATATGAATATGAAGGATCCCATATTGAACATCTCAAAATACACTTTGAATAAAGCTGAACACGATATCCTGTCAAGAGGCCTGTCCTTTGTACCCACCTCCATTCCTAACTCTTTCAACATCAAACTAGAATTACAACATCTTTTTAGGAAGATTCGCCTAAAATACTTCTTTGTGAAAAATGAGAGTTGTCACAAAAGAATGACAGCAACAGAATTTCACCCGCCATCCATGTTTACACCAGCCTCTCATTTGATGAATGAAAAGATCTTAGCATTTGAGAAGATAGTGATGAGTGAAGTTATGAAACTGCTAAGCAACACCAAATACATTAAGCACAACATCACCAAAGAAGAAAGACTAGCTTTGTACACATTGAACAATAACAAATCTATTACTATCAAGACTGCGGATAAGGGTGGAGCGGTAGTGGTACAAGACACAGAAGACTATATAAATGAGATCAATCAACAACTCAGTTCCACAGACAGTTACACCAGGATCCCATGTGATCCAACTAAGGAAATTGCTAAGTTGATTAGGGACCTTACCATTTCTGGTATAGAACAAGGATTCCTTTCAGAACCTGAAAGTAAGTTTCTAAACAAAATAAATCCAAGGATCCTCACGATCTATACCATCCCAAAAGTACATAAGAAACCTCCAGGAAGACCAATAGTATCAAGCTGTGGCTCCGTCCTGGAACCTTTGAATCAATATCTTGACAGTTTTTTACAGCCAGTTGTCTTGGAAACTAGATCATTCATCAGAGACACTATGCACACTATTCAATTGTTTGAGGGTCAACCGTTCGATAGGACTTCGCAATTTTTTGTCACACTTGACGTATGCTCATTATACACTAGTATACCACAAAATGAAGCTATAGAAGTCATCAGGAGTGTACTTAACTCTCGTCCTACACCCCAATGGGTTCCCACAGACTTTCTCATACAATTATTACAAATCGCAATGGAGAAAAACTACTTCATCTTCCAAAACACGTTCTATTACCAGTGTAGAGGAGTAGCCATGGGAGCTGGGTTCGCGCTGAGCCTAGCGAATCTGTATATGGATCATTTTGAAGACAAGAATATCTACTCTGACCAGAATCCTTACATTGATAACATCACAGCTTGGAAGAGATATATTGATGATATACTTATGTTATGGACTGGTTCAGATGATCAACTGATGGCATTCATTGCGTGGCTGAACTCCCGCAATATGAATATCCAATTTACCATGGCACACAATGATAAATCCATTCCTTTTTTGGATCTCGCATTAGAAGCAGTAGATGGAAGAATACTAATGAGCCTATATAAAAAACCTACGGATCGAAACACCTTGCTTCAATACAATTCCCATCACCCGTGAAACCTCAGGGATAATCTACCGTATGGACAATTTTTAAGATTGCGTCGCAATTGTTCAAGAAGAAAAGATTACTTCAAAGAAACAGATACACTTATTGGCAAATTAAGAGAAAGAGGATACCCTAAAGGACTTCTCAATAGATCTAGAAAAAGGGCCTGGTACAGACCGAGAGAAACCTTACTCGAAGTACAACCCAAGGATCAAACAATGGAGAAACTCATATGTGTAACAACGTTCAATACCAGAAGCAATGAAATAAAAAATGTCATCAAGAAATATTGGAATCTGGTAGGATCTGACATTGGTTTCACTGAAGCACCCCTGTTTGCCTTCAGACGTGCAAAAAACATTAAGGACTTTGTAGTGTCTTCTTATCTAGAACCTTCCCCAATACCAGACACAAGATCACAGCTAAACTTACCTCCAATCATAGGACACCACAAATGTAGTCGCTGTAAGTTTTGCCAGTACACCATGATTGGAACCAGTTTTAGACATCGTGGAAAGACTTATTCTCTTAATCACTTCACCAATTGTAATAGTCAAAACGTGATCTGCGCCATCAGATGTCCCTGTCAAATGATCTATGTAGGTCAGACTACCCAGAAAGTCAAGAATAGGATCCAGCAACACCAGAGCAGACTCAAATGTAAAACGCTAGGGGCACCATTAGTCGAACATTATACAAATGCAGGACACACTCACGAACACCTGGAGTGGTGGGTCCTGGAGAAAATCATATTACACAGGAGGGGTGGTAGTGTTTCCACTTCTCTTAATTACAAAGAGTGTCGTTGGATCCATACTCTTGAGGCCACCAACTTTGGCCTGAATGAGCATGAAGAGACATATCTACAAATGAGTAAACTGTAATACGACTTAATGTTGTACATTCTAATCCTGTACCGGTTTTCTCTGATATGTGGTGCAGTATATTACATACAATAATGCTTCAAATCACAGTTAGCTTCATTCCTCCATGTGGTCTAATTATGCATATGCACCACCCTATTATTTGGCATATTTAATTATTGCAATATGGCGACATTACACCAGTTTAATTTGTCCTGTGATAGAAATATCTTGTAACAATTGACACTGGCAACACTATGTCACTATTCTGCATAATATGTGGTTGTATTATGATATATTTATCTATATGAGAATCTATCTATACATGAGGTATCTGATACCACTCGGATTAATATGTATTGTTTAACACTCTCCAAGTCGGTACTATCGTTACTGTAGAAACCCATATGCGTGTTACGTATATTAGAGAAACTCAGTGTTGACGTATATGCATAATTGTGCATCTTTGCGTTTGAAATGTTTTCAATTGATTTGTGAAATTGTTTACCATTGATTAAGTTGAATGTATACCTGACACCTGTTGTACATATACATCTATATGCCTGAAATTGAACCCGTCAGCTTTCTACGCTACTGTCGCGTTGGTTCCCACTCACACTTTGATTTATTCCCCAGCATACACATGAGAGTAATCAGGTCGATTTATTATCATCAGCGTTATTATTATCTCCTCTTAGGAATCTCTCTTAGTGTTTCGAACACCTAAACGATGTCTCAGGGCTTCACTTCAATAATATCCTGGAGTAGTCCATTCCAGATTTTAGAGATCACCCGCTCAGTCAGCTTTCCGCACGTACACGGTTTCGGTGACTACGTCATATAGTCAGTTTCTCCCCGCCCTCGCTGTCAGTAGCGGCCGAGATTTTGACGGATAAAGACGTCCAGACTAAGGATACCATGTAAGTTTCTGCATTAGCGCCAATGGCCGTATTAATCTATGTATTTGAGCGGCAGTACTTAGTTTCTTTTCTTTCTGTAAAAAGGCTCTGCTTAAATTGCCAATATCGCTTTGTGTAATATGATCAGCCGTCAAGATTTAAAACGGCCTAACACTGGCCTCAATTCTAGTTGGCTCAACTTTCTATATATATTTATCCCCGTGTCACTCGTAACCATGCTCTGTAGACGGGAGATCAGTCCTTCACGTAAAACTCTATAATTAATTCGCCTTTTACGTGTATCTTTCGCTACTTTGTGAGCAGTAATACATGATACCTACGCCTTGTGTTAATTAACTTCAATCGATTTAAGCACCCCTGGCGACCTTAATCATGGTGCCTTTTTGTTCCCAGTATGTGGCGATCGTTATGACGGCACCACTCATCTACACTAAATGAAATTACCGTCGTTCAGGTATGTGCCTCTTTTTCAAATTAGTTATATCTCACTCACTTTGATAGGGAGTCCGTGTGATTATTTCTACACCTTTATTCTTTAATTGTTACAGAATTCATGACCAAATTAGATGTCGGCTGACTATTAATGTGACACCTGGAATTCATATCCAATAGAACAAATCCTTTTTCCCAGGTGAGCAACTTTGCCGCGCAAGGAAATTTTAATTGTTTCCTTGTTATGTGACACACACATTGCCCTGACACAAAATTCTTTGCGCTTACAGGCCACCAACCATTCTTCTGTCCTGATGAAGACCCACCTTTGATGCACACTAATTGGCACCACCGTATAGGGTCGAAACGTCGACGTTACTTGTCCAATGTTTCCATGCAATTCCACAAACAGAATTAGGAAATTACATCCTGCTGTGGTCTATGCGCTTGAAGTTGGATCTGTCTGTGTATCTTTATGTATTGTTCATTGTACATATTTGTGATATGTGAATTTGTGGTTGGTCAAACTGCACGGTGAATCACTAATTGTTTTACTTTGTACATGTTCCCTGGTTGGTTTATCCTGTAAACACTTCGGTGTTTCTATATGAATTTTGATACACTCCGTCCAGTAAAACGAATTCATTTCTGTAACTCTGGCTTTGTGTGTGTGCTTCGTTGTCCTCCATTGAATGTGCCCTTACGCATTGATTATTTGTATTAAGTACATACCCAAATAAGTTTGTATGCTTCCCGACAGAACCACTGTTCTTTGCTTTCACTATAATGCCCAGGTTCTGAGGGTTACTGGGTTACCCCATTATCTTTAATGGTGGCAGCGGATGAGGCTGCCAGCACCAGCCTGTGACGTACAAATGCAGCCATTGGTTACCAGACATGCGGCAGCCGTGCAGGGGAACTATTTTACGTTGAACTCTGCCCCTTTAAAAGGGGCAGTGGAGCAGAGAAGCTGCAAAGCTGTCTCTTTCACAGCTCACCGCTCCAAGGAATACAGGCTGCTAGCTGCACCACGGTCAAGAATCATTGTCTTTTATCTTATCCCCCTCCAGGCCTGCATCTTTGTATCAAGCAGCAAGTCTGCTATCAGACCTCGGGCCGACCGGAAGCCACACGTACTTGAGTTTTACCTTTAACTCGCCTAATCCGCGTTGTTAGCACATGTAGTGGCGGCTCCGGCGTGGAGGCTCAGGTGAGGGGGTAAATGTAAGGTGAAAGGCTAGTTTTTTTATGTATGCTGGTTTATGAGGCAGTTGTATTTTATTATGCACTAGTGAAAGAGGGTGAATGGATGGTGTTTAGCTATTACTGTTTTTTGGTGGCAGCTGTATTTATTGGACTGCAGTGACCAAGGTAGTGGCTTAAGGCTAAAGCTGTCAAACAAAGGGACCCACCCTTGTGAAAAAGCAAGGTAGTGTTCTTCCAATCTAGTGTGTCTCCGAAAATGATGGAAAGCACACATCTTTGTAAAAATTCCCCTCACCCACCAAAAGGGCCCTTGGTGGCATGCTTAATCATAGGTTTCTTAGAGCTTTTTCCCATCCAGGTGGGATTATCCATATGGCCGGACCAGCTACGCAACCAGTCAGTCATGTTTTGGCCTTACAACATGACAGTGTTTGAGTGCATTAACCAGCAAGCGGCCAAATGTGAAATTATATTGAAGGAGTTGAAGGAGATAGTGCTCCAATGCATCAAACTAAATGTGTTATTTGAGGCTCAGAATGTCCCAGGGTTTCTGATTAATGCTACTGATGCTCTGTCTCATTTCAAGATGCAGGTGTTCAGGTCCCAACACCAAGAAGCAGCGGAAGCCCCAATGCCTTTTACAGACCTATCGGACTTCATGACAGCCAGTTAAGCACCCAGGAAGAGCCGGGATTAGGATGGGGGCATTCAGCACTAAATGCAGTTTCCTAGGGGATCTTTGGGAAAGGGTATGGCCTGAATCTTCCACTATCCTTTCATTTTTGGGAGCATTGAGGCAGGAAGGTGGCGCTCTGCAGCTTGGCCATGATGCTACATGGCAGGAATCTCTTTATTTTAAAAAATGCAGGGCTACCAGGACCGAGCTGGATCTTTCATAGAGCAGAGTGCTTTGCTGGGATGGCAGCGCTTGCAGGGGACCCAGACAGATGCATGGCACCCCATTAGTGTAGGTACACTATCTGCAGTTTTGGGTGTCCTAGAGAACGTCTGTAGGTCCATGGAGGAGGAATTTATTTTGACCTTTTATGGAGCTTTGAGGGTGGGGGAACTGGTGGACAAAAATAAGAAGGATTGGCAGGGAGGGCTGCAGATGGTTCATGTGCAGAGTTCTGGGGATTCTTTGTCTATCGCAATATCATGGTCCAAGACAGACCAGGTTAGCAGGGGGATCCCATAATTTTGAACAGGGCACAAGGTAGCACCTGCAATCCCATGAGCAACCTCGAGGTGTTCTTGGCACATAGGCCCAGGGGGGCAGGAGGCACACTCATAGTGCTGGGGCTGGCCCTAAGGGTGGAGAGAATTGACTCCATGGATTTGAGCTCTCATTCTTTCATAATTTGGGCAGCCACAGAAACCACAGTGATGGGTCTCTCTGGGCAGGCGGTGCAGAGAATTGTCAGATGGTCCTCAGAATGCTACAAACACTATGTTAGGTTGCACATGGTCTAGGCTCTACTAAGGTTCTCAATAACTCAATGTAGGAGAGTAGGATCTGCTTCATATGTATACCCCCACCCTGCTATTCAGGGCCCCAGCCTAGCCGATTCCTCTCTAAAATGATCCCATGTACTTTAGGTACAGTTCAGATTGGATCTGGAGTGCCCTTATAAGTCCCTAGTATATGGTATACTATGTACCCAGGACATAGGTAACCCAGAGGCCTACCAGGGGCTGAAGCATGTATTATGCCACCTCTGGGAAGCCACCCAAAATGGCACCACAGGTCTGCTACTGCAGCCTGTTTAAGGTGGTGGATGGACCCCTTACTGGGACATAGGTTCACTATATCTCACCATATACTGCACATACAAACCTATCAGGCACCCCTATGGCAGGCCTTATCAATCCTGAAGGCAGGGTGCTTGGTTATATGTGAGGGGGTGCCCAGGCATGAGCTTAGCCCCTCTGCAGCCTTCAGAATCTCTTCTCCGGGGTTGTCAGTAGTGCAGCCTGACCATATACTCTTAAGTGCTTTATAACCAAACATTAAATGCTAACTTTGGACTGGCTGCACAGAAACATGTCGTGTTTGGTATCAAACACCTTGGAATCATACCCCCACACCAGTAATTGGTGTGGGAGTATGATCCCACCCTTCTAGAGGGAGAGACATGACAGTACTGGGATACCCGGTGGAACCTTAAGAGAGCACTGGCATCACAAAATCGATGCTGCAGCCACAGACACGGTTCTGGCCTCCTGCTGCTGACCGAAAATCCGGCAGGGGAGGCCTGGACAGTAGGTTTCCTGTCACAGGGAGGTGTAACCACCTACCAGACAGGCTATGTGTTTTGGGGCTGGGTGGGAGCACTCTCTGAGTGCTTTGAAGTCCAGCACTGGGGGCACATTTGGTGTCCCTGTGCATAGTCCAGCTCAAACCGGCCCGGGGCTTCAGCCCCTGCTCTGGCGTGAAACTGGACAAAGGAAATGGGTGTAGCCACCCCTCCTTCCAAACCCTCCCAAAGGTGGGTCCCCAGAGCTAGTCCCTTCCTTAGGTATAAGTAAGGAACCTCTGTAACCAGAACTTTAGATATCCCTGGACGAAACTCTGAAGCTGAATCCTGGAACTTCGATGCTCTACTCAAGACTAGAGGACTGAAGAAATCTCCCTTGGGGTCAAGGAGTGACTCCCCTGCTTGGCAGGCACCAACAAAGCAATTTGCCAGTCTGCATTTCTGAAGCTCCCACCAGACTCCAAAGTATTTGCAGCCCAGGAAGAAGATTTCCAGACATCTCACAGGCCAACCCGAGTCCCCAGCAAAGATGAGACCCACAGCCCTTGTGAGTTATGTGGAACCGGAACTCTTGGTCACCGTGCACTTTTGCAAGTGCATTAACTTCTTAACAACTCCTAAAGTCGTGCTTGGGCTGACTTGTAGCCCCCACCTCGAGCACAAAATCCACTAAAGATTGTCGGCCTAGTCACCCCGAGTGACCCGTAGGCCGCCATTTTGTGTTTCGTCTCACGGTCCCTTCGCGATCCCTGGTCCGTCAACTGGTGGGTCCCTGAGGGGGTAACTTTGAATTTCCTTGGGCTTCTCTAGTTGATCCAGATGTGCCCCGACTCTCTACCAAGTGGTGAGTCCCACAGACCTTGCTGGTCTGCACCAAAGTATCTTTCTCGTTTCTGCGTGGCTTGCTGTTGCCAAGGCTTGTTGTGTCCAATCTGGGCACCGACGCTGTAGCACTCGACATCCTTCATGGGACAGCTGGAATCCAGCTCCTGGTTGTCCACAACACCTCCTGGTCCTCGTGGCTGAAGAGTCAAGCTTCACCTTCTTCACCTGAAATCACCCGACATCGGTGGGCATCTACCTATTGCCTTCCTGGTCACTGGCTAGTGACCCAGACTCTGTCCCCTCTGCTTTCAGGTTCTTCTCATCTTTGATCCAGGATTGGATCTCTTCGGACACTTCGCATCTTCCCGGCAGCAGCACTTCTCCCCCAACTCCCATTGAAATCGACGACGAGACCCGACACCAAAAGACACCTATGGACACGGCTTCCCTGGAGGAGGTAACACGAGTACTCCGGTGCTCCCGTGGGTGTTAGCCCTAGAACCTCCTAAGTCCAAAAGGGTTTGGTCCTGACTCAATTCTAAGTGTCTCTAATCTTTAAAAATCTAACCGCGACTTTCCCCATAGAAGCTAACGGGAGCTCGCAGCTGTGTTCACACACTGCACACGGCCCCCGTGGGTTCCCTGTGTCACTACCTTGCGTGGTTCCTTGGGGTCCCAGCGATTCTATAGGCTCTAGACCTTGTGTCTAGTTAAGTCGTGGTTCTTATACCACTATTTTAGTATATGGTTTGGCTCGCCCCTTGGGCCTGACATGTATTTGTGCATTTTACTGTAATATTTGCAGTGTAACATGTGTTTTGACCTCTAGTCTCATAAAGAGACTAGGAGGGTGTGTTTAGTAATAAATACATATATTTTATATATATACCTGGTGTGATTATCATTCATTTAGTCACTCAAGAGATTATAGACTGGTAAAACATGCTGATTTACATTCCTTCAAGAATTAGCCTGGAGGCTGCTCTCCATAGCTACCACTAGGATAGCTTTCGATAAAGGTTGTCTTTAACCTATAACCAATAAGGGGTTGTTTGGACTGGTACAGGGTGCTCACTAAAACTAGTGGACAGCATATACCAGGCCAACTTCTCACAAGGTTCTTGTTTTAGACATTGATTTCCCAAATGGGAAGGTTAGCAAGGAGATGCCTTAATTCAGTCCTTGCATGGTCCCACATCATACCACCGTTGCCTTGGAGAAGGGGAAAGTCTATCTGGGCTCTTAATCACTTTGGGAAATGGATTAATAAGAAGGTAGACAAGTTGTTTAGGTCTCTAAAACTCCAGACTATTTTGCACTGGTGCATATAGGGCAGAGAGGTGTTTGTGCAGGATGCGGTCCACCTATCAAAAGTAGGTAAAAATATGTTTCTGGAAAACATGCTGCCATTGTTGATCCCTGGGCAAGGCAGGGCATGACCTGTGAACTATGCTGGCCTGTGGCGGTGAGGTCATTATTGGTGGTTCATTTATGGTCCTTAGAGGCGTCCCTTTTAATTGGGATAGATGGGGGACAGCAGTCTCTCAGGGCCCTCCAGAGGGTGCTTCCGGCTAGTCGACTAGAGGGTGCAGATGTGTGGGAGTGCTTGCTATTAATTGGCCTTTATGACCAATCCCCTCACGGGGGCGTGGTTGCCAAGCTAGCAGCACAGGCCATTGAGAGGTATATTTGAGAGTGTAGGGAGTGCCTGAGGTAGGTAACATTGTGGGCAGACAGGCCCACTGTGCAAGGTCACTGCAGGGCAACCTCACAGGTGGACCATGTAGGAGAGTAGGATCTGCTTCACATGTTTAATCCCACTTATTGCTGGTGTTTCACTGTTTTTCGACTTTAGTCTGGTTGGGACCCTGCTATTCAGAGCCCCAGCCTAGCTGCTTCTTCTCTAAATTGATTGCATGTACTTTAGGTACAGTTCAGATTGGATCTGGAGTGCCCTTATAAGTCCCTAGTATATGGGATACTATGTACCCAGGGCATAGTATCCCCTGGTACATGCTTCAGCCCCTGGTAGGCCTCTGGGGTACCCCAGAGGCCTACCAGGGGCTGAAGCATGTATTATGCCACCCCTGGAATGCCACCCAAAATTACACCACAGTTCTGCTACAGCAGCCTGGGTAAGGTGGTGCATGCACCCCTTACTGGGACATAGGTTCACTATATCTCACCATATACTGCACATACAAGCCTATCAGTCACCTCTATGGCAGGCCTTATCAATCCTGAAGGCAGGGTGCTTGGTTATATGTGAGGGGGTGCCCAGGCATGACCTGAGCCCATCTGCAGCCTTCGGAATCTCTTCCCCGGGGTTGTCAGTAGTGCAGCCTGACCATATACTCTGAAGAACCAGAACCTTTTGGGCCTGGCGGCGCAGGGTACGCCCAAAGTCTCCGGAGTTCTCCTGCTTCGCTACACATAGACACGGGACACTCTGTCGGCGTTAGAAGATCAGATTTATTTAGCTGCAGCTAGTACAGTTATCCTAGAAGTACACAAAGTAGGTTCTCAGGAGACTGCCACTTCACTCTGTGGCGCATCAGGTTAAATACCATACAATGACACAATCATTAATAAAATGCACTCCCAGAGCATACAAGAAAGAGCCAATAAGGTAAGTTGGAAAACAAGGCGGAACCAATAAGAAAGGTTTGAAAACAGAAGTGTCAGATGACTCGAAGAGACCTCTCCTCCAACTGTGTTTGTCACCCCTCCCTCAAGCTAATACATTAACAGATTCATAACTAACTTGCAGGTGGCGAGATACGTTTGTGTGTGTTGGAGTACAGTTGTGAAACGAGAGAATGCTAGCAGGAGACAGTGAAGGCCAGTCGATAAGATAAGGTCAGGAAAGAATAGTGTGAGCCAACAGATAGTTGAGACGCGGATTAGAAAAAACAGACAGGGATGAGTGTACTCGGCTAGTTCTAACACCAGCTTTGCAAATAGAGGCCGAGGGCGTATTTCGACACCAGGCTACAGAAAAAGCAGAATAGACTTTGTTCGCCGTGCTGCCTGAGCGATGGCAACACAAAATGGCGGCAAGCCACAAAATGGCGGGTCGATTCGATCGTGATCGAAAATCGAAGTTCCTCAGACCCTCCTTTTGCCAGAACTCAGGCAAGATAGACTCATGTTAATCTGAGTCCACGTCAATAGCCATGAGGTCATCGAGCTGTTGCTTTAACATCATTCTTATGTTTTCTGTTACTTGTGGTTTGGGTTTTGGGATGCACATAGTAGCACAAAGATCACAGATAGCGGGACCACAGTGCATACAAAGGCAACAGGAAAATGTAATGGTCAGGATTATACCAAGAAACGTTAATGCTTTCCAACCCCATTTGGACAGTAGTCCCCAAAACCATTTCATTAAAGACCAATCTCCTTCGTCCTGATAAATAGACTCAGAGATTATGTGCAACTTGGAGATAGCTTGGTATACTGTCGGAGCGTCATTAGGTATGAAAATACAGCAACTTGACCCGATCAATTTGCATACTCCACCACGATCGGCAAGAACAAAGTCTAAGGCAACTCGATTTTGTAATGTCATAAGACGATCCGTCTGTAGTTCTGCCGTGATGTTACTTAAGGCTCCTACAGTGATGTCTATTGTAGTCTCTACGACACGGACCAATTGCCTTATATTTCTGCTGTTAGCCATGGGACCCCAGAAGGGAAGAAAACCTTTAAGGAAATCTCCTCCCTCTTGTCCTGCTGTGTCCTTTGAGTCAATAATCCCTCTGCCGTATCGAGTTCGGTGATAATTTACGGAAGTGGTGTAAGTAGGGGGAAAAGAAAGGCTATATAACAAGTACCAGAGAAACCCGTTGGTAACCAAGTATAAGCTCTATTGTAGCAGATGAAATAGGTGCCTTGAGACGGCACTAGAGGAGGCGAGTTCTGAGAGGAATAAACGTACGTGTAGGAGCAGTTATTCCTTTGTGTAGTGTCAGAAGGGCGATCATTTATCTGTAAGCAGAAGTTACCCTGGTGTGGTATAGTCCAAATTGGCGAGGACTTTCCTTTTCCAACCTTGTCACTAAGACTAGACATATATTGGGTGACATTCCAGTTAGTGTACGCTTTTCTTTCGTCAATTGAGATTTTAATATTTTCCATGATTTTAGCCATAACTACCATACCTTTAATCAAAGAACTATGACTAAAATCCGGATAATTAATATGTGAACTAACAGATCGTCTGAATTTGCTTTGATAAGCATTGGAGAAGATGACGAAGTAAGCCCAAGCAGAACCTTCATAAGAAAAAGGGAGAACTAGATATGGCATTCCTTTCTCTGTGGTATGTGGCATAAGACCACACACCCAACAATCAGTTGTGTTAACCACTAATTGGTGCTGATGTAATAGCTGGATAAAGGAATTGTTATAATACTCGGTTCTTCTGACGAGTTCATGTGAAGGAAGAGTATGAAAGAGGTGTGGAGAGATAGTAGACGAAGGCAAAGAGGAAGAAGGGGAGGCATCTTTTGGCTGCAAAGCATAAATTATCCAACTAATAATCGCCAAAACAATACATAATGATATAATAACACATAAAGTTATGCTGAAACGACTGTACATTACTTTACAGGATGCTGTCTTCATTTCATCTTTTCTTTCTTTATTACCTAGTGTAGTTTCCATCTTACTAATGGATGCTCACGGAAATCTTCCTCAATCAGTCAAGTCACGATGTACCACCGTCCTATGACACTGAAGATCCTGCAGGCCTATTGCCACTACTCAGGTCGTGACCTAGACTCCTACCGTGACCCTGCAATCGGGACAGAATACTACATAAGGGAGAAAAGAGTCTTAAATGTTCTTTAGTCTAGGTCTTAAATTATATCGTTCTTTCCCCGGAACATTCTGATCTTGGAATAATGTCCGTGGTTCAGTCGTATCCATGCGATGATGCGATGGAATTGCTTCCTGTAAAATGTCGTTGTCCTCTTTCTCAGACAGTGTCCCAGTCAGGTGTGCATCGCTGAAGGGTACGAATCGTGGAACTCTTTCACTTTCACAGTCACCAACACCTCTGCGTACCCATTGATCGTATGGCAAAGGCAAAGGCACTTTCTTACAATGCACACCGTGAATCCAATTTTTCTTTCCTTCGACTTTAACTGCTGTCCTCGTTGTAAGAAGGACCATTCGAGGCTCCCGCCATCTGGGTTCCAAATTGCTGGACCTCTGAAAATTCTTCACGCATACCCAGTCACCTGGTCGGATGGAGTGACCTGGGTCTGTTCGAAGCCTTCGGCAGAGCACTCTGAACCTTTTGATGAAGAACACGCAATTTAGTCGTAAGGTCATGCAGATAGTCAATCAACATTGGATATGGCAAGTCTGAGTATTTCTTAGGGCGAGGGATTCCCCATACGTTAGCCGGACGGCCAAACACCACCTCATATGGGCTAACTCCTAAACGAGAGTGTACTGCAGTTCTGGTGGATAGCAGAGCTAACGGCAAAGCATCAGGCCAACTGAGTCCTGTACTTGCTTGAACCTTTGCTAACTTTAACTTCAAGGTTCCGTTGTAACATTCTACTAAACCCGCTGACTGTGGATGATTCGCCGCGTGGAACTTTTGCTTGATACCAAGACCTGCACAAACTTTTTGCATGACTTGGCCAACAAATTTGCTCCCATTGTCACTCCAGACAATGCGCGGCAAACCAAACCTGGGGAAGAATTCTTTTAGAAGGATTTTAGCTGTGGATAGGGCTGTGTTATCCTTTAGAGGGTATGCTTCTATCCATCTCGAAAAGGCGCATACTACTACCGGAACATATTTGAGGTTGTTGCATCGCTCCATATGAATGTAATCGATTTTCAACACCTCAAATGGATATGTCGGAGGAGCAAAGTGACCTGCTGGAGTTGGGGTTCCCTTTCCCAGGTTGTACATTAAACAAACAATACAGTGCTTCACTACATTGTCTGTACATTTTGGGATACTTTCATTCTGCCACACTGGAGCCAGAAGTTTACAAATGCCTTTTGCACTTAAGTGGGCTGGACCATGTGCGATAGTAACCACTGGGAGAACATAGGCATCTGGTAACAGCCAACGTTGATGTTCAGATAATTCCACCCAACAACCCATCTCATCTAACATTCCCGTACTTTCTTTCCACTTGCTCATCTCCCTCTCTGAAGCCTCTTTCTGAATCGTTTTTACACTTTCCACTGTATTCTCACACATTCCTCTCTCTCTGACCCAATTCGCAGGACCTGCCACATACATTCGACTCGTTGAATCTCTCGCTGTCTTCTTTGCTATTTCATCTGCATACGCATTTCCTCGACCAACATCATCCGTAATCTTTTTGTGTGCACTACATTTCACTATCGCTATTTGGGTGGGTAAGGCAAGTGATTCGAGGAGATTAGTCACCAACTGACCATGTTGTATTTTGGTGCCATGTGAAGTGAGAAAACCCCTTTCCTTCCAGAGACGCCCAAAATTGAACACTACACCAAAAGCGTATTTGCTGTCAGTGTATACATTCACTCTTTTCCCTTTCGATAATACACAAGCTCTTGTTAATGCTACCAATTCTGCTGCTTGCGCTGAATTGTGTCAAATACGTGCAGTTTCCACAATCGTATGTAAAGTAGTTACAGCATAGGCTGAAACTGTATCTCCATTAGGCATTTTAAAACAAGAACCATCTACCCATAGAGTTCCATCCGGATTCTCTAGCGGTGTGTCTCTCAGGTCAATTCTTCCTTTTGTCTCTTCCTCAGTACGGAAGAAACAATCATGCTGGTCCTCAACACTCTCTTCATTTGGAAGGGGCAACAAAGTAGCTGGGTTTAGGGTATTACATCGCTTGATGTGTATGTGACTAGCCAACAGCGTCAACTCGTATCCAGTTAAACGAGCGCTCGTAAGATGCTGTGTTTTCGTTCTGTTTAGCAAAGTATCCACTGCATCTGGCACCATGACAATGAGAGTGTTATCCAACACCACTCCAGCAGACTGTCAAATAGAAATTGCTGCTGCTGCTGTCGCTTTGAGACAACTGGGCAATGCTTTAGCTACGGGATCTAACGTAGCCGAAAAATAGGCACATGGCTGCTGTGTGTCTCCAAATTGCTGCGCTAGAACTGACAATGCACAACCTTCTCTCTCATGCACATAAAGCGTAAAAGGCTTAGTGTAATCTTGAGTGCCTAGTACAGGAGCAGAACACAGAGCGGTACGTAAGTCAGTGAAGCTCTTTTGGCACTCATCAGTCCATGGAAGGGGCTGAGGCGTATCTTTTAAAGTGAGTGCCAACAAAGGTTTGGCAATTAGAAAGAAGTTAGGGATCCACTGTCTACAATAAGAAGTAATACCCAGAAAGGCACATACTTCCCTTTGTGTGGATGGTACAGACATTCGCGTAATCGCCTGAATTCATTCTGGTGTCAGTCGTCGTCCCTCCTTTGATAGGAGATGACCCAAGTAGGTAACCTTTCGACAAACATATTGCAGTTTGGAAGGTGAAACCTTGTGATTCAGTTTAAACAAGTGGCGTAACAATGCAACAGTGACATCTTTGCAGATATCTTCTGAATCAGCGGCGACTAATAAGTCATCCATATATTGGATAAGAGCAGCACCAGAAGGCAAGTGAAAAGTATCAGGATGACATTTTAAAGCTTGGCTGTAAATAGAGGGACTTTCACAATAGCCTTGAGGTGCGCGCTTAAACCGGAAGCTTCGGCCTCCAAGAGAGAAACCAAAAATGTCCCTACTCTCTTCTGCAATGGGAATACCAAAGAAGGCATTCTTTAGATCGATAACATAAAACCAAGTCGCTGTGGAAGGTATCATGGTCAACAAAGCAGTGATATCTGGAACAACAGGAAATTGTGGAATCACAATTTTGTTCACTTCTCGCAGATCAATTACAAAACGGTACACAGGAGGCTGGGAAGGATCAGTGCGTTTAAGAACAGGAAGCATAGGACTATTGCATGTATTACCTCTTGTTTCTTCAACCACACCCTTCCGAATAAAATCATGAATGATTCCCAAAAGCGCTTTCTCACCTTCTGCAGAAATTCTATATTGTGGGATGCGCGGTAATTCAACATTGGGCTTGAGAGTGACAACATAAGGCGGAATCTCAAAACAACCCACATCATTCGGACCCGTGGCCCAAAGTGCTGTTGGAAGAGAAAGTAATTCAGGTGGAAACTGATCTTTGGACAAATACATTGGGGAGACCAATTTCTGTCCTAAAGTAAGATGTACGCCAGAAGGAGAACAGTATATGGTAGCATGCATTCTTTTCAATAGGTCTAGACCCAACAGATTCTCACCGCAACCATTCGTCAACAGAAGTGGAGCTTCCATATCATAAGGACCAACTGAAATAGGCAAAGGGCAAGAAACTGGATTGCGAACAGGGGCGCCAGAAAATCCTACGGAAACATTCGTTAAGCCAGACAAAGGTGCCCCAGGGAGTTTAGAATGAATGATAGAACTTCTCATTGCTCCAGTATCCAGAAGAAATGGCTCTGAAACACCCATTGTAGTAACGTTAACATAAGGTCCATTTTGATCTACTGGGATTGGCACAACTCCCTTACTCTGTCCATGGCTGTCCTAGTTAGCATGAAGACTCTCATTCTCACCTTCAACATACTGGTCTTCATTGTAATACTGAGTAGACCTCACAGTTTGCTGATCAAAGTAGTTTGTGGAATTGGGAGAAGGAAGGGCATGCTGTTCTTGAGTCAACACACCCCGACCTCTACCTCTGTTTGCTGACTGGAGGCCAGCACGACCTCGTGGAGCAGATAAAGCTCCATTGCGCTGCAATAAAACCGGACAACTATTCTTAAAAGGACCTTCCTCTCTACAATAGGCACATTGATTAGGACCTAACAAAGGTCGCGGATTGTATGGCTCAGGTTTTTGATACAACCTCTGAAACTGCGGGGGGTGCTGAATTTGAGGCTGAGCATAACGTGGCGGATAGGCTTGTTGCAAGAGAACCTTCGTTTTTAAATCTTTCGTCTTTTTCTCTTGCTTTTCTTTTTCTTCTTTGCCCCTATTCTCGTAATATTGCGCAGTAGCCAATATCTGGGCAGAAGAAGAAACAGCCCATGAACTTTCTGAATCTTTTAATTTGTGTGACAGCTGAGGAAGCAAATTAAATACAAATTTGTCCATGAATAATCGCTGCCCACCCTCTGTAGCCATATCTTGACCACTGTGGTCGATAAATGTCTCCTCGAAACGAGTAAAGAAGTCAGAGACACTTTCATCTTTCTTTTGTTTGCATGCTGCTAGTTTATCCCAGTTAACTCTCAGTGCAGGCATCATAGTTTTCATTAACGTAATGATTCTACCAGGGATTTCCGAGATCAGAGCGTCAGGCTTTGCGCCACCCACTTGGTCTCTATCTGTATTAGTTATAGCATCCCAAGTAGCACCTAGTTCCTGTGCGTGATCCTCTCTACGAATCTTAGCCCATATTGTCTGTGGGACTACATTTCCCATTAGCATGTCAATATCTGCTAGGTTCATAATACAAGCATCAACTGTCTGTGATAGCTCTTTGTAGTAACCTGCAGGGTTCTTACGAGGATCTGGTAGAGTCTGCTTAAGGGCCAAAACTTCAGATCTCTTCCAAGGAACATGTACCCATATACGTTGGAAATGAGCAGGAATAGCTGCATTGGCACCTGCTGCTGGAAACTCTTCCTTCCATACTGGAGGAACCTCTCTCATAGGATAATTTTTCGTTTAACCGACGGATCGGAATCAAGGAAAATCTGAGAAAACAGTAAGGATCTATAAGAGATAAGCGTCCTTACAGCTTCCTCAACCTTAGAACCCACAATAAGTCCTTTTTCAAAATCAGTCTGAACATTTAACAGATCTTGTGAGACCGGACTCGAACTCACATCTTCCCATTCTTTAATGAGAATGTCGCACATTACATTGATAACATATCTTTGCGTAGGCGCATTCGATTGCAAGAAGGTAGGCATAATATCAAGCACACTGTATTGTGGACCCTTCTTGATCCATTTTTGTGCCAGAGAGTCTAACTTCTCTCGTTCCTCAAAATCTGGGAACTGACTACGAGATTGTCTTCGAACAAAAGCCGGAGACACATTTAAAGCTCCAAAGAAAGGAGATAGAATACTAGTGACAGAGTCTGTGAGACGCTTACACACAGACGGAGAATTAGACATAAGAATTGGAGACAGAGTATTAGGGGAACTGACAGGAGAAGAATGGGTTACTGCAGGAGGAGCAGAAGGCAAAGGAGATCTAAGATCAGGAGATGAGGGTAAAGAAGTTGAGACTAACGGTAAAACCGGCAAGGGCGGTAATACTGGAGGAGGCAAATGCGGAAGAGCCGGAACAGGCGGAAGTGCCACTGGCGGCTGAACAGGCTGTAACGGCTGAGGTACATTGGCACTTTGCGCATAGGGCGGAGGCAACCTTAATAAATGGGACATTATGGGATCTTCTTCTATATCTTTCTTATTATCAGAAGGAGAAACAGGCAACACCGGATAGCATTTATCTATCGCCATACGATGTTGTCTTTCTGAAATTTCAGTCGCACTATCAATTTCCTCGTTTTTGAACTGTTGGGCAGCCTGTATAATTGTCATACCCTGTGCTTTCCTATCTCGTTTTGCTTGTTTAATTTCTTTCTGTTTGGCTTCCTTACGCCAAAGGCGGAAAGAGTCAAACATTGCCGGCCGAGCTTTTCTTTTGAATAAAACTGCTTCCAAATTATCTAGCACATCAGGATCAAAACTACCGTTTTCTGGCCATTTGAGAACACCCTCTTTCTTCATGTATCGGGTCCATGTCTCGTTAAAGGCAATGGGGCCGATACCATGTTTTGAATAGAGCTCATATGTGGGAGTTCCAACCGAAGGAATCGGACAAGAGTCCTCAAGTCGGGAATTCCTATTACAACCAAGACAACAAATTCTTCCAAACTTAGTCAGACCAGGCATCTCGAGATGTCTCCGGACTGTTCACAAACTTCAAGGGAGTAAAACTCAGTTTACGCAGCACAAATGCACTTACCCTCGGCTTTATCTTTTGCAAAAGTTAAATCTAAGAACCCAAAGAAATCAATCAAAGAACTAAAACTTGTGGGCGCGACCCACGAAAATACATAACTAAGGACGTCTTCTTCCACCAACAGAGGCCCGTCTATCGTCTCGCCTTACCATACATCATCAAAGGAAGGGCCAAAGCAGGGCGGCAGTTAGGGCAGTGGTCGTCAGTAGCCATCAGGAAGGAGTAACCGCGCTGCAAAAGACCTTCGGACCACTTTCGACATACAGGGGTCGCTTAGTGTGGCTCGCGAACCCTCCGGAATTTTCTTGCGGGGTTCCTCACGACCTTCGAGCAGAACCGATACCACTGAAGCCGCCCCACAATGGGCGCCAGTTGAAGAACCAGAACCTTTTGGGCCTGGCGGCGCAGGGTATGCCCAAAGTCTCCGGAGTTCTCCTGCTTCGCTACACAGAGACACGGGACACTCTGTTGGCATTAGAAGATCAGATTTATTTAGCTGCAGCTAGTACAGTTATCCTAGAAGTACACAAAGTAGGTTCTCAGGAGACTGCCACTTCACTCTGTGGCGCATCAGGTTAAATACCATACAATGACACAATCATTAATAAAATGCACTCCCAGAGCATACAAGAAAGAGCCAATAAGGAAAGTTGGAAAACAAGGCGGAACCAATAAGAAAGGTTTGAAAACAGAAGTGTCAGATGACTCGAAGAGACCTCTCCTCCAACTGTGTTTGTCACTCCTCCCTCAAGCTAATACATTAACAGATTCATAACTAACTTGCAGGTGGCGAGATACGTTTGTGTGTGTTGGAGGACAGTTGTGAAACGAGAGAATGCTAGCAGGAGACAGTGAAGGCCAGTCGATAAGATAAGGTCAGGAAAGAATAGTGTGAGCCAACAGATAGTTGAAACGCGGATTAGAAAAGCCAGACAGGGATTAGTGTACTCGGCTAGTTCTAACACCAGCTTTGCAAATAGAGGCCGAGGGCGTATTTCAACACCAGGCTACAGAAAAAGCAGAACAGACTTTGTTCGCCGTGCTGCCTGAGTGATGGCAACACAAAATGGCGGCGGGCCACAAAATGGCGGGTCGATTCGATCGTGATCGAAAATCGAAGTTCCTCAACTCTTAAGTGCATTATAACCCAACAGTAAATGCTAAGTTTGGACTGGCTGCACGGAAACATGTTGTGTTTGGTGTCAAACACCTTGGAATCATACCCCCACACCAGTAACTGGTGTGGGGGTATGATCCCACCCTTCTAGAGGGAGAGACATGGCAGCACTGGTATACCCGGTAGAAACTTTAGAGCCCTGGCATCACAAATTGGATGCTGCAGCCACAGACTCAAGCCTGGCCTCCTACTGCTGACCGAAACTCTGGCAGGGGAGGCCTGGACAATAGGTTTCATGTCACAGGGAGGTGTAACCACCTCCCAGACAGGATTATGTGTATTTGGGCTGGGTGGGAGCACTCTCTGAGTGCTTTGAAGTCCGGCACTGGAGGCACATTTGGTGTCCCTGTGCATAGTCCAGCTCAGACCAGTTCAGGGGCTTCCAGTCCCTGCTCTGGCATGAAACTGGACAAAGGAAATGGGTGTAGCCACCCCTCTTTCCAAACCCTCCCATAGGTGGGTCCCCAGAGCTAGTCCAACCCCTTCCTTAGGTATAAGTAAGGAACCTCTGTAACCAGAACTTTAGATTACCCTGGACAAAATGCTGAAGCCAAATCCTGGACCTTCGAAGCTCTGCTCAAGACCAGAGGACTGAAGAAATCTCTCTTGGGGTCAAGGAGTAACTCCCCTGCTTGGCAGGCACAAAAGAAGCAATTTGACGCTCTGCATTATTGAAGCTCCCACCGGACTGCGAAGCATTTGCAGCCCAGGAAGAGGATTTCCAGACATCTCAGAGGCCGACCCGAGTCCCCAGCAAAGCTGAGACCCGCAACACTTGTGAGTAGCGTGGAACCGGAACTCCTGGTCACCGTGCACTTTTGCAAGTGCATTGACTTCTCGACGCCTCTTGAAGTTGTGCTTGGGCTAACTTGTAGCTCCTACCTCGAGCACTGAATCCCCGAAGATTGTTGGCCTGGTCATTTCAAGTGACCTGTGGGCCGCCATTTTGTGTTTCATCTTGAGGTCTCTTCGGGATCCAGTGTCTGTGGCTGCAGCATCCATTTTGTGATGCCAGGGCTCTATTAATTTTCTACCGGGTATACCAGTGCTGTCATGTCTCTCCCTCTAGAAGGGTGGTCTCATACTCCCACACCAGTTACTGGTGTGGGGGTATGATTCCAAGGTGTTTGACACCAAACACAACATGTTTCTGTGCAGCCAGTCCAAAGTTAGCATTTACCGTTTGGTTATAATGCACTTAAGAGTATATGGTCAGGCTGCACTACTGACAACTCCGGAGAAGAGATTCCGAAGGCTGCAGAGGGGCTCAGCTCATGCCTGGGCACCGCCTCCCATATTACTAAGCACCCTACCTTCAGGATTGATAAGGCCTGCCATAGGGGTGACTGATAGGTTTGTATGTGTAGTATATGGTGAGATGTAGTGAACCTATATCTCAGTAAGGGGTGCATGCACCACCTTACTCAGGCTTCAGTAACAGACCTGTGATGTCATTTTGGGTGGCTTTCCAGGGGTGGCATAATACAAGCTCTCGCCCCTGGTAGGCCTCTGGGTTACCTTTGCCCTGGGTCCATAGTATACCATATAATAGGGACTTATAAGGGCACCTCAGATCCAATCTGTAATGTACCTAAAGTACATGGAATCATTTTAGAGAGGAAGCAGCTAGGCTGGGGCCCTGAATAGCAGGGTCACAGCCAGACTAAAGTAAAAAAACAGTGAAACACCTGCAAAAAGTGGGGGTAAACATGTGAAGCAGATCCTACTCTCGTAGACACCCCTCCCCCCTCAAACGCAGGGACATTAAACTAACCTTGACCAGTTGAGTCTTTATTATCTAAGTGAAAATATCTGGAGAGTCCACCTGCATTGGCATGGTTACTCCCAGCTCTATGTTCCACTGTATAGTCCATCCCCTGTAGGGAAATGGACCACCTGAGAAGTTTGGGGTTTTCGCCCTTCATCTGTTTTAGCCATAAGAGGGGCTTATGCTCTGTCTAAACAATGAAGTGAGTACCAAACAAGTATGACCTCAACTTCTTTAGAGCCCAAACCACAGCAAAATCCTCCCTCTCAATGGCTGACCAACGTTTCTCTCTGGGGGGTCAACCTTCTGCTTATGAAAGCTACTGGTTGATCCTGACCTTCATCGTTCAACTGTGACAGTACATACCCTACCCCCAACTCAGATGCATCTGTTTGGACAATTAACTTTTTGGAGTATTCAGGACTATGCAGAATGGGAGCAGTGCACATGGTCTGCTTCAGGTCATCAAATGCCTTTTGACAGCTAACTGTCCACTGAAACATTTTGGGCATTTTCTTAGAGGTTAAGTCATTCAGGGGTGTCACTATTGATCCATACCCCTTGACAACTCTTCTATACTACCCAGTTAGGCCTAAGAAGGCTCCAACCTGAGTCTGGGTAGTTGGAGCAACTCAGTCCATTACGGTCTGTATTTTGCTCTGCAATGGTTGAACCTGGGCCACCTACAAGGTGGCCCAGGTACACAACCTGACTCTGCCCTATCTGGCACTTAGTAGTCTTGATAGTCAGGCCTGATTTTTGCAGGGCCTCCAAAACATTCCTCAGGTGGACCTGGTGATCCTCCCAGGTGGAGCTAAAGACAGCAATATTATCAAGATATGCTGCACTATAGTCTTCCAAGCCTGTAAGGACTTGAGTCACCAACCTCTGTGTAGGAAGGTGGAATCTAACTACATGGTTGCCCCGACTTTTTTCCTGGTGTTTTGATGGTTTTTGACTAGTCTGGCTGGGATCCTGCTATTCAGGACCCCAGCCTATCTGCTTACTCCCTTAAACATGGAGTGCATATTAGAAGCACTAGTGATTGGATACTGTGGTACCTTATGAGCCCCTAGTATATGGTACCTTAGGTACCAAGGGCATAGGTACTTCACAGGCCTACCAGGGGCTGAAGCATGTGTTATGCCACCCCTGGGAAGCAGACTAAATCTAACACCACAGGCCTGCTACTGCAGCTTGGGTGAGGTAGTGTGAGCACTCCTCACGGAAATATAGGTTCCCTATATCTCCCCTTACACACACATATAAACCTATCAGTCACCCCTAAGGCAGGCCCTATCAATCCTGAGGTCAGGGTGCTTGGTTTCCATGTGAGGGGGTGCCTCTGCCTGAGCAGGGCCCCTCTGCAGCTCTCAGAGACCATTCTCTGTGGCTGTTTGTGGATGCCGTTAAACCATATACTCTTAAGTGCATTATAACCTAGCGGTAAATGCTAACTTTGGGATGGCTGCATCAAAACATGTCGTGTTTGGTGTCAAATGCTTTGGAATCATACCCCCACACCAGTAACTGGTGTGGGAGTATGATTCTACCTTTCTAGAGGGATAGAGATGTACCCACTGTGGAAACACGGTAGAATCCTGAGGAGCCCTGGCATCACAAAATGGATTATATACTAGGAGGGTAACTGTTCCTAAGAGAATGGGAAAAGTACCAAGGAGTTGGTACGTGTGCTTATCACGCGGTCGGGTCAAAGTGAGTGTGGGGGAATTTCTCCTTTAGAATATAGTGCCCTCACACACCCTTTCGAGTGTCATGCTTCATCATCAGGCGTTGCTCCTCGTGGGGGTGGCGCTGCAGTCCCTCACGGGCCCCGCGAGAGGGCTCTTTATCGGAGATCTTTTATGGAGACACCGCAGTTGTGCATGGGGGTGTGTGGGCCTCTAAAAAAGGGGAAGTGAATTAGTGAGTTAAAAATGCCATACGGAGCCCAGAACCAAAGTTTTTATTCACGGTTCCGTGTAGCAAAAGTAAAAAATAATCCTGGAGCTCCTCTTCGGAAAAAATGGTTGAGGGCAGATGTTTAACTTACTGCTACTCTCAGGATGGGTGTAGTGTAGGTGAGTGGAAGTCCTACAGAAATGGGGTCAACAAGTTTCGCGCTTTAATGCTGGTCCATAAGGGATCCATTAGCGCTTCGTCAGGACCGGAAATAAGGTGAGAGGAAATGTTCATGAAACCAGGTTCCAGGAAAGAACAGAACTGTAAACCTGTAGTACCTTAATATTAAAGGGATCAAGCGTCCACGCGCTGATAGGAACTCCTTCTTTTAGGAACCTATACCCAACCTGGTGAAATAAAAAGACACACGTATGGAGAGAAAAGAGACAAAACAAAACATATAGTGTAATTCACTTTTTCAATGATGGTCAAAAACTACTCGCATGTTGTGTTCATATTGCAAGTAAACACAATTATGTGTTCAATCAAACAGGCATGCACACAATATTAACATGCAGGTAAAACGACCTGGTGCCGGGGCGTGATTATCCTTGTGCAGTTGACCGCTGTGTTGGGGTACATG
The DNA here is from genome assembly GCF_964204655.1 of Triturus cristatus. NCBI lineage: Eukaryota > Metazoa > Chordata > Amphibia > Caudata > Salamandridae > Triturus > Triturus cristatus. The sequence goes on from NC_140585.1 coordinate 167,249,610, forward strand.
TTCTATAGGCAGTTATCAGTGATCGTGTGCCTTATAAAAACAACCCCGCAAATGGCCAGCAGCATGTGAAATATAGTCTAAAACAGAACCATGTGGGTGATTCGGTTTCAATGGTGGAGACTGATGGTCAGAGATAGCAAGACTTCTGTCAATAGGTACGTATATCGTGTGAAGTATACGAGGCAAAAGCTGGCGGTGTATCAGTTCCAATAGAACTAATGCGTGCTACTACCAGCTATATAGGAAATGATGGTCATGCTTGATCTAAAGGTGACGTGCCTACCCTTCTAGTTCAGGGGATGGGCTCCGTCGGTGCCTCGGTGGTGGCAAGTCGAGAAACTATGGAAAGGAAATGTGATGTCAGAACACCGTTACAGGTGGACGCCAGTCCTCTGACGGTGTTCGTAAGTTGGAAAAAGATTGCCGCTTCCATAGAAAAAATACTCACAAGTGCTCGTCTGCCCAGGGTGTGGAAACCTACCCCTCCTCCGTAGTGTGCCGGGATTGATAAGGAGGGGTGGGGGGTAAGGTCTTTAAATATGCTTCCTTGTTGACGCCGACCTGGTGATGGAGGCGGCTCTCAGCGTCTGAATGAAACACGATGACGTATGTGTTCACGTGTGCGTGTAGTCACTGCTTGGCATCTCGTGTCAATGGCACTGCCGTGTGGATATGATGGGGAAACGGCGGCCATATTGGAAGGGTTTCTCGGATCGGAAGACAAAATACCTGCAAATAGTGTATATTGGGAAGCCATGTGTAAATACGTACAAGGCGAATTATAAATGGCAAATGGCGGACAGACAGTAATTATGTGTAAAAGGCGTGGTGATTATTGATATTAAAATAGTACATTCGTGATAAAATGCAGTTGTTGGCAGCACGTGTGGATATTGGAAGTGGATTGGCTCTCTAGATGTAGGCTGGTAATCATATTGCGAACCATGAGAGAAAGGGTACAGAGTTCTCTCTGCAGAGTTGTGACTCGACCAGAGTCTGTGTGGTCTGTTCTAGGCAGTGAGATGGGGTATCTCTGTATTAAATATCAAGTTAATTCGACCCATGGGATTTTGTCGTTAAGGCCCATGGTGTCGCATCTCAATCTATGAACCCATCGCTGTTCTTGCTTAAACAGAGAGCGTTTGGTCCAATTGGGATTTGAAATGATGATGGTCCATTTCAAACTATTCGCAGTGTGTCCTCGTTCTGCAAAGTGTGTAAGTAGTTTGGTGTTTGTTCTGCCTCGTCTTATTGTGCTTTTATGTTCACCAATGCGTATCTTGACTGCTCTGGAGGTCATGCCCACAAATCTTTTATTGCAAGGGCAGAGTATTGTATAGACACAATTGGTGGTATTACAATTCGTGTGCCTGGTTTGGCGCCAAGGTGTTGTCAAGCCCAGGTCGATTTCTTTTGAAATCGTGGTTTCTGCACAAGTTGAGCAGGAGCCACAAGGTTAATGGCCTACTACTGGTGGTAAGGACCATAATGTAGGTTGACGTGTTAGTTGTGGTTTAGGTCTCATATGTACGAGGTGGTCTTTAAGATTCTGCGTGCGTTTGAATGCAAAGAGTGGCGGCGGGCCTGGTTCGAAAGTGCCTGAGTTTAATATGGCCCAGTGTTTCCTGATGACCTATTGTATTCTGTTAGAACTGGGCGTGAATGTGGTGACACATGTAATGGTGTCTAGTTCAGATTTTTCCTTTGTCTCGAGGAGAGCCATTCTAGGGTTGTTTCTAGCTCTCTTTTGTGCTTGGCGAATGATGTTGCTCGGATAGTGACGTTTTTCAAGGTTGTCCCTGAGGAGGTTAGACTGTTTCTCGAACTCCTTGACAGTGTCCCAGTTCCTACGGAGACGTAGGAATTGGCCCACCGGTAGATTGTTCCTGAGCGCCCTGGGATGGTGGCTATCGTAGGTCAAGAGACTGTTCCTATCTGTGGGTTTTTTGTAATTGGTGGTGTGTAAATAGCCATTATCCAAAGAGATGAGAAGGTCCAGGAAAGGAATCTCATGTCGAGATCTTGTACTCGTGAATTTTAGACAGGGGTTCAGAGTATTAACCCAATTGCAGAACGAGATACATTGTTCTTCATCCCCTTTCCAAAACAGGACAATGTCGTCAATATAACGATGCCAAAGTAAAATGTGTTGACTAAATGGGTTGGTTTCTCCAAGGATGTATTGTTCTTCAAAATGGGCCATGTATAGGCAGGCCAGACTAGGAGCGAATGTGCTTCCCATGCTCGTACCTTGTATTTGGTGAAAGAGCTGTGATTTGAAGGCAAAGAAATTCTCTTTAAGAGCTAGGGAGGCACAGTCGCAGATGAATGAGATAGGTGTCAGAAAAGGCCAAGGTTCGATGTTGCGGAGAGTGTTCTCTAATACCTCTAGTGTGGCGTCCTGAGGAATGTTTGTATAAAGGGCTTCTACGTCCATGGTCACTAGGAAGTAAATTTTGTCAGGATCAGGAAAAAGTTCTATGAGATTAAGAACTTCAGTGGTGTCTCTGAGATAAGATGGAGTTTTGCTCACCAGAGGGCGTAGATAGAAATCGCAGAACTTGCTCAATGGTTCTAAGACAGAGTCAATGCCGGAAAAACTCGGGCGGCCCGGTGGAGAGGTAACCCCTTTATGAATTTTAGGTAGTGTGTAAAAGTAAGGGGTTCGTGGGTCTTCAGTGGTAAGGAAGTTGGCTTCTTGATGTGAAATCCAACCTTCAGCAGATGCTTCGCTCATCATACTCTTAATACGAGTGGTCAGGCGTTTGGTAGGATCCTCTGTAATTGGTTCATAGTATGCAGTATTGGCAATTGGCGGGTGCATTCTGTGTCGTAGGTATCCTGATTCTGGACGACAATGGCACCGCCTTTGTCTGCTGGTTTGATTATGAAGTCAGGATCTTCGGTGATGGTTCGGAGGATAGTTCTTTCTTCTTTGGAAAGATTGTTGTATGGTCGCTACTGCAGCCTGGGTGAGGTAGTGTTAGCACTCCTCACGGAAATATAGGTTCCCTATATCTCCCCTTACACACACATATAAACCTATCAGTCACCCCTAAGGCAGGCCCTATCAATCCTGAGGTCAGGGTGCTTGGTTTCCATGTGAGGGGTGCCTCTGCCTGAGCAGGGCCCCTCTGCAGCTCTCAGAGACCATTCTCTGTGGCTGTTTGTGGATGACGTTAAACCATATACTCTTAATTGCATTATAACCTAGCGGTAAATGCTAACTTTGGGATGGCTGCATCAAAACATGTCGTGTTTGGTGTCAAATGCTTTGGAATCATACCCCCACACCAGTAACTGGTGTGGGAGTATGATTCCACCTTTCTAGAGGGATAGACATGTACCCACTGTGGAAACACGGTAGAATCCTGAGGAGCCCTGGCATCACAAAATGGATCCTGATGGGTGCGTGTGGCATGACATCCTGATGGCTGTGTGAGGGCTTCCATATCCAACCTTGTGGCTTCTATACGAACTTTATGCACACCACATGGTCCGTCTCATTTACTTAAGGAACAGCTTCGATACTTCTTTGGTTGTATACTTTAGGGCTCACTTAGCTGGACCTCCTTTCCAAAGCTCTGTTCGCCCCCCATTTTTCTATATATCACAAAATGGATGCCACCAGCACAGACACTGGGCTGCCCTCCAGCTGCTGACCGAAACTCGCAGTGGAGGAGGCCCAACAATAGGCATCCTGTCACAGGGAGGTGTAACCACCTTCCAGAGAGGATTTAGTGTATTGGGGCTGGGTGGGTGCACTCCTAGAGTGCTTTGAAGTCTTGCACTGGGGGAGCAGTAGGCTCCTCTGTGCATATGCCAGCGCAAACCGGTTCAGGGGCTACCAGCCCCTGCTCTGGCGCGAAACTGGACAAAGGGAAGTGGGTATAGCCACCCACTCCCCTGACCCTCCCATAGGAGTGGTCATAGAGCTAGTCCCTCCCTTCCTTGTAGTATAAGTTAGGGAACCCTTGCCATTGCAAACTAGATATCCCTGGACGATGCTCTGAAGAAGAATCCTGGACCTTCGAGGTTCCACTACCTTTGGAAGACTGAAGAATCTCCCTTGGAGTCAAGAAGTGACTCCCCTGCTTGGCAGGCACAAAAACTTTGCATCAACGGTCGCAAACGTTCCCGCTCCCGCCGGAGTCCGAAGTCCCTGCAGCCCCGGAAGTGGATTTCCTGACTTCTCTACGGCCATCGTGAGTCCCCAGCGAAGCTAAGGCAAGTGGACCCCACAAGTGATGAGGAACAGCAATACCCAGGTACTGTGCACTATTGTCGAATGCAACCCATTCATGACATTCTACGAACTTGTGCATTGGACCACGTATGGTCCCAGCCTCCAGCAGGATTTCCTCTGAAGATCAGAGGCCTACCTTGTCCCGAGTGACCGTGGGCTTCTGGTGAGTGAATCCTCCCGAGGCGTATTCGCGATCCCTTGCTGGCTAGCTTGTGGGTCCCCAGAAGACTTTTCTACAGAACCAAAGGGCTCCCCTGGTTGCTCCAGGCCTGCCCCTTACCCTTGCTGGGTGAGTCCCTCAGACCTTGCTGGTCTACACCGCTGACTTTCTTCACTTTCCATGAGACTTGCTGTTGCCAAGGCTTGTTGGCTCCAATCCAGTTGCTGACACCTCAGTAAGCTGCAGACTTTATGGGACATGCCAAATCCAGCTCCTGGTCATCGTTAATGCCTCCTGGACCTCGTGGCTGAAGAGTCAAGACACCCGTGATCACCTGAAATCACCCGACTACTGTGGGCATCCAACTTCCTGGCCCGGGTAGCTGGCAAGTGACTGTGAACACTGTCTCCTCTGCTTTCAGGTCTTCCTTCTTCTGAATCCAGCCTTGGATTCCACTGGACACTTCTCCTGTCTTCACAAGCAGCAAGTCTTCTTTGGCTCCCATTGAAAACGATGCCGCGACCCGACACCAAAAGACACCTATGCACCCGGCTTCCCTGGCTGAGGTAACTCGAGTACTACAGTGCTCCTGTGTGTGTTGGCTCTATAACTACTTACCCTGTAAGTGACTTGCTTGTAGACTCTCCTGAAGTATCCTATAACTTTACAATTCCAACCGCGACTTGCTCCATTGAAGTCTATTGGGATCCGCGGCTGTGTTCTCACACTGCATGCGTCTCCCTTTACTTTCCTGCCTTGGGTGGATTAGTGAGGCCCCAGCGCTTCTGAAGGCCCTAGGCCTTGTCTCTTCTCAAGTCGATATTCTTATACCTCTTTTTTAGTATATGGTCTGGTACGCCCCTAGGGCCCCAGCAATATAAGTGTTTAATTTGTTGTGAAACGTTGATTTGTGCATATGTCCTTGACTTCTAATCTCATAAAGAGATTAGTAGAGTGTGTCTAGTAATAAATACATATATATTTTATATATATACCTGTGTGGTGTCCTTTCATTTAGTGATTCAATAGATTATATGGTAAAACACGCTGCTTTACATTCCTCTAAAGACTTAGCCTGAAGGCTGCACCTCCACAGCTACCACTAGGATAGTTTTCATAAGAGTCGAATTGTGCTGGTGCAAGGTGGCCACTTTAGCTAGTGACCAGCATATACCAGGCCAACTTCTCACACTCTGGAAAGCGGCAGGTGCATTCTTCAAACCAAAGAGCATTACCACAAATTGGTAGTGCCCACTAGGGGTAGAAAATGCTGTCTTTGGCTTTGCATCATCAGCTAGTCTGATCTGCCAGTAACCAGCTGGCAAGTCAAATGTGCTTAGAAACTTGGCTGAGGCCAAAGTATCTATTAGCTCATCTGTCCTTGGGATTGGATGGGCATCAGTCCTAGTGACTGCATTGAGACCCCTGTAGTCCACACAAAACCTCATCTCTCCCTTGCCATTTTTGGTGTGGGGTTTAGGTACCAGGACTACTGGACTAGCCCAAGGGCTATCTGAGGGTTCAATGACTCCCAAATCCAACATCTTTTGGACTTCTCTCCTTATACAGTCCCTGACATGGTCAGGTTACCTGTAGATCTTATTCTTCACAGGCAGACTGTCCCCAGTGTCCACATCATGAGTGCACCATGTGGTCTGACTTGGAGTCAGAGAAAAAATATTTCTGTGCTGGCTGAGAAGTTTTCTGCAGTCTGTTTGTTGCTGGACCGTGAGGCTGCCTGCCAAGGCTACACCATCTACTGATCCATCATCAGGGCTCTGAGAAAGCAGGTCAGGGAGTGGGTCACTCTCTTCCTCCTGTCCTTTATCAGTAGCCATGAGCAAGCCCTTGTCTGCCTTGTCAACATATGGTTTAAGTCTGTTGACATGGAGTACCTTGTGGGGACTTCTAGGGGTTCCAAAGTCTACCAAGTAGGTGACCTCCCCTTTCTGCTCAACAATTGCTTAGGGGCTACTCCATTTGTCCTGGAGGCCTCCTGGGGCCACAGGCTCCAACACCCACACTTTCTGTCCTGGCTGATAACCAGTCAGTACAGCCGTTTGGTCATGCCAGGCCTTTTGCAATTCCTGGCTAGCCTCATTGCTTTTGTTGCCTTTTTAATGTACTCAGCTATCCTGGAGCGGAGACCAAGTACATAGTCCACTATTGTAGGAGAGTAGGATCTGCTTCACATATTTACCCCCACTTTTTGCTGGTGTTTCACTGTTTTTCGACTTTAGTCTGGCTGGGACCCTGCTATTTAGAGCCCCAGCCTAGCTGCTTCCTCTCCAAAATGATTCCATGTACTTTATGTACAGTTCAGTTTGGTTCTGAGGTGCCTTGTAAGCCCCTAGTATATGGTATACTATGTACCCAGGGCATAGGTACCCCAGAGGCCTACCAGAGGCTGAAGCATGTATTATGCCATCCCTGGAAAGCCACCTAAAAGGACACCATAGGTCTGCTACTGCAGCCTGGGTAAGGTGGTGCATGCATCCCTTACAGCGATATAGGTTCACTATATCTCACTATATACCCACATATAAACCAATAAGTCACTCCTATGGCAGGCCTTATCAATCCTGAAGGCAGAGTGCTTGGTTCCTATGAGAGAGGGTGCCCCTGCATGAGCAGAGCTGCTCTGCAGTGTTCGGAGACCCTTCGCTGAAGCTGTTGGTAGTGCAACCTGACCATATACGTTTAAGTGCATTATACCCAAACGGTAAATGCTAACTTTGGACTGGCTGCACGGAAACTTGTCGTGTTTGGTGTCAAATACCTTGGAATCATACCCCCACACCAGTAACTGGTGTGGGAGTATGATCCCACCCTTCTAGAGGGAGAGACATGACAGCACTGGTATACCCGGTAGAAACTTCATAGAGCCCTGGCATTACAAAATGGATGCTGCAGCCACAGAACATGGGTCTGGCCTCCTGCTGCTGACTGAAACTCCGGCAGAGGAGGCCTGGGCAATAGGTTTCCTGTCACAGGGAGGTGTAACCACCTCCCAGACAGGCTTATGTGTATTGGGGCTGGGTGGGAGCACTCTCTGAGTGCTTTGAAGTCCTGCACTGGGAGCTCATTTGGTGTCCCTGTGCATAGTCCAGCTCAAACCGGTTCAGGGGCTTCCAGCCCCTGCTCTGGGGCAAAACTGGACAAAGGAAATGAGTTTAGCCACCCCTCTTTCCAAACCCTCCAATAGGTGGGTCCCCAGAGCATGTCCAACCCCCTACCTTAGTATAAGCATGGGACCCCTGTCCTTAGGACTTTAGATTACCCTGGACAAAACTCTGATGCTGAATCCTGAACCTTCGATGCTCTGCTCAAGACCAGAGGACAGAAGAAATCCCCCTTGGGGTCAAGGAGTGACTCCCCTGCTTGGCAGGCACCAACAAAGCAATTTGCTGGTCTGTATTTCTGAAGCTCCCGCCGGACTCTGAAGTATTTGCAGCCCAGGAAGAGGATTTCCAGACCTATCAAAGGTCGTCCCGAGTTCCCAGCAAAGCTGAGACCCACAGCACTCGTGAGTAGCGTGGAACCAGAACTCCTGGTCACCGTGCATTTTTGCAAGTGGATTGAATTTTCGACGTCTCTTCAAGTCGTGCTTGGGCTGACTTATAGCCACCACCTCGAGAACTGAATCCACTGAAGAGTGTTGGCCTGGTCATTCCGAGTGAACCGTGGGCCGCCATTTTGTGTTTCGTCTTGAGCTCCCTTCGCGATCCCAGGTCTGTTAACTGGTGGGTCCCTGTGGGGGTAACTTTGCATTTCCTTGAGCTTTCCTGGTTGCTCCGGAAGTGCCCTGACTCCCATCAAAGTGGTGATTCCCACAGACCTTGCTGGTCTGCACCGAAGCATCATTCTCATTTCTGCGTGGGTTGCTGTTGCCAAGGCTTGTTGTGTCCAATCCAGGCACCGATGCTGCAGCACTCGACATCCTGCGTGGGAGAGCTCGAATCCAGCTCCTGCTCATCCTCAACGCCTCCTGGACCTCGTGGCTGAAGAGTCAAGTTTCACCTCCTTCACCTGAAATCACCCGACATTGGTGGGAATCTGCTCATCGCCTTCCTGGTCACTGGCAAGTGACCCAGACTCTGTCCCCTCTGCTTTCAGGTTCTTCTCATCTTTGATCCAGGCTTGGATCTCTTCGGACACTTCGCATCTTCACGGCAGCAGCACTTCTTCGCCAGCTCCCATTGAAATCAATGACGCAACCCGACACCAAAAGACACCTATGCACTGGCTTCCCTGGGTGAGGTAACATGAGTACTCTGGTGCTCCCGTGGGTGCTAGCCCTAGAACTTCCTAAGTCCAAAAGGGTTTGGTCCTGACTAATTTCTAAGTGTCCCTAATCTTTAAAAATCTAACCGCGACTTTCCCCATAGAAGCTAACGGGAGCTCACGGCTATGTTCACTCACTGCACACGGCCCCCGTGGGTACCCTTTGTCACTACCTTGGGTGGTTCCTTGGGGTCCCAGCGATTCTACAGGCTCTAGGATTTGTGTCTAGTTAAGTCGTGGTTCTTATACCACTATTTTAGTATATGGTTTGGCTCGACGTGTATTTGTGCTATTTTACTGTGATTATTGAAGTGTAACTTATGTGTTTTGACCTCTAGACTGGTAAAACAAGCTGCTTTACATTCCTTTAAGACTTAACCTGAAGGCTGCTCTCTATAGCTACCACTAGGATGCTCTCTATAGCTACCACTAGGATAGCTTTCAATAAAGGTTGTCTTAAACCTATAACCAATAAGGGGTTGTTTGGACTGATACAAAGTGCCCACTAGAACTAGTGGACAGCATATATCAGGCCAACGTCTCACAACTATGTCCTGTTTAGGAGGTTTGAGAGGTAACTCCCATCCCTCCTTCACCAGACACAAAGGACCCCTAACAGGATGGCCAAACAAAAGTTCAAAAGGACTGTAACCAACACCCTTTTGTGGCACCTCCCTGTAGGCAAACAAAAGGCAGGGCAAAATGATGTCCCATCTGCGCTTAAATTTTTCTGGGAGACCTTTGATCATGCCCTTTAAGGTTTTGTTGAATCTTTCAACCCCAACCATTGCATTTTGGGTTATAAGGTGTGGTGAACTTGTAGTTCACTCCACACTCCTTCCACATTGCAGTCAAGCAAGTAGACATGAAGTTTGCATCCCTGTCAGATACTACCTCCTTAGGAAAGCCTACTCTTGAGAATACACCCAAGAGAGCTCTTGCCACCACAGGTGCTGTAGTGGTCCTAAGTGGGATTGCCTCTGGGTACCTAGTGGCATGGTCCACCACCACCAGGATAAATCGGTGCCCAGATGCAGTTTGAGGATCCATGGGACCAACAATGTCAATCCCAACCCTCTCACAGGGAACCCCCACCACAGGTAGTGGTATCAGGGGGGCCTTTCTGGTTCCACCTGCCTTGATACTGGCTTATAGACTGATCTGCCTTCTGAGTCAGGCACCTGGTCCTTTATTCCAGAATCCAGGCCCTGTCCAGTGTTAGACATTTTGGCCTGTGACCTAGTCACAGCAAAGACATGAGCAGGGATCACTAACATTTCTGCATATGTCCTGAGCTACACTTCAGCCCAAGATGAATTTCTAGATCATTGCCAAGCAAGCATTGTACTGGTAGGTCTGCACTTACCACAACCTTCTTAAGGCCAATTACCCATCCCCAGGAGAAGTTAACAACTGCCAGAGAATGGTCTGTTCTGACATTGCTAGCATTGGTCACTTAGTATATTTCACCAAGTATAATCTGCCCAGGATCCACAAGATCTTTTGTCACCATTGTGACACTTGCTCCTGTGTCTCTGAATGCCAAAGCCTCTTTTCCATTTATCAAAGGCTGCTGTCTGTATTAGCCCAAATTACTGCGACTCGCAAAGGAGGACATATCTATGCCTCCATCACAGATCAGGACAGCCTGAGTTGGAACTCTCACTAGGTCAGAGTCCATCTCAGAACCCAGGGTCAACCCTACTACACCCTTATTCTGAACATTACCACCACCAATTATAGCTGTACTAGGGGAAACAGTTGCCCTATTGGCTATGGTGGCTGGAGTTGATTCTTTGGACTTGGTACAGTCACTTGTCCAGTGAGTTTTCTGTTTGCAGATTTTGCACCATGGTTTCTTTTGGCCTTTCCCCTTGTTAGACTGCATATCCCCACCTGAAGAAGATTTTTGGGGACCTTGTGAAGACTTCTGGTGTTTACCCTTCTCCCCACCCTTGTCAGAGTTTTTAGGATCTTGCTTCTTGGGTTCACCACCTTGGTTCTGTACTTTCTGCCTCACCCTGGTTCTGACCCACTTGTCTGCCTTCTTTCCCAACTCTTGGGGAGAGGTCAGATCTGAGTCCACCAGGTGCAACAGCTGATTTTGACAGTTATTAAGGATCTGCTACCTCATAATCAAATTGTACAATCCTTGGAAGTCATGCACTTTGCTGCCAAGTAACCAACCCTCCAGAGCCTTGGTAGCACAATCTACAAAGTATACCCAGTCTTGATTCTGTGCTCTTTGGGTATCCCTGAGCTTTAACCTGTATTGTTCAGTGGTTAGGCCACAACCTTCAATTAATGCACTTTTCAGACTGCTATAATCATCTGCCTCCTCCTCTCTAACAGTGAGGAGCTTATCTCTACCTTTGTCTTCAAAGGAGAGTCATAGGATTGCTGCCCACTGTTCCTGGGGGACCCCTTGAACTTTACAGGCCCCCCTTTCCGGTGCAGTTATCCATTTGTGGAGGTCATCCCCACTCTGGTAGGGAGGGACAATCTTATTCAGGTTTCTGTGGTCATAAGACCTCTCCCTATCTCTAGGGATGTTGCTGCCACCATGGGACTCTAGTCCCAACTTTTTTCTAGCTCTGTGGAGTTCTAGCGTCTCCTTATCTAGGGCTACCTGCTTTCTTCTGATTTCAAGCTGAGATTCCTCATACTTAAGCGGTCTCTCCCTCCTCTCCTGAGAGGTTTCCCTCCTATGAGAAAAAATAGAGGTCCCTATAGATGAACCAGAATGATTAGACTCCACTGAGGGAGATCTAGACCTTCTAGGCCTACCACCAACTCTTCCTGGAGGAAAAAAGAGGGGGCCATTGTGGCCCTCCCCCTCATCTTCCAGGGAAACTGGATTTTCCAGGTCAAGATCATTGTCATCTTCCTGGTCAGCATTAGACGTCAGGTCATGGGGAATTTCACCCCTAAGCCCTTCTTCAGGTGCTGTCCCACCCACTCTGCCTGCCCCTCAGACCATATAGGTCTTCTGAGATCATCCAGCCTGAGTACCTCTATGAGATGCTGGGTGGTTGGGCTTTTGCCTGCCCTCAATTTCCTAGCTGTGCATAATGGTCTCAGTTCCATGAATGGGAGGTTATCATTCTTGGAAACTAGAAGCCCATTGGCTTCTGGCAGGGACCCACTGGTTCCTGGCCTTGAAGACTTTACTAGTAAGGTGTGGTGTATTGCGCTACCTACTCTAGTGTGGCCTACTAAACTCTCTTGAGTTGTAGAAAGGGTGTGCTAAGCCCTTAACACACAACTCTAAGTTCAGTAGAACTTACTGTATTCTAAAGCTTGTATTATATATACCTTGGGTACCTTTAGTGGTTTTCAGACAGTCACTCAATTGAGATTATCTGGTAAAACAACAGCAAGTTGGAATCCCACACGCTGCACACCAATGTGAGAAGTTGGCCTGGTATATGCTGTCCACTAGTTATAGTGGGCACCCTGTACCAGTCCAAACAACCCCTTATATAGATTAACCCCTTCAGCGCTGCGGGAATTCCCCCGCGGTGCTGAAGGGTTCGAGCGCGGGCGGGGCCATGACGGAACGGTTCCGTCATGAGCACAGCGCAACCGATGCTCATGACGGAACCGTTCCGTCATGGGCATGGAAGGGGTTAAAGACAACCTTTATTGAAAGCTATCCTAGCTGTAGCTATGGAGAGCAGCCTTCAGGCTAAGTCTTGAAGGAATGTAAAGCAGCTTGTTTTACCAGTCTATAATCTCTTGAGTGCCTAAATGAAAGACAACCACACCAAGTTTATATATAAAATATATGTATGTATTTCTAAACACACCCTCCTAGACTCTTTATGAGGCTAGAGGTCAAAACACATAAGTTACACTTCAAATATCACAGTTATAAGCACAAATACACGTCAGGCTCTAAGGGCAAGCCAAACCATAAACTAAAATAGTGGTATAAGAACCATGACTTAACTATACACAAGGCCTAGAACCTGTAGAATCGCTGGGACCCCAAGTAACCAACCAAGGTAGTGACACAGGGGACCCAAAGGGGCCGTGTACAGTGTGTGAACCCAGCCGCGAGCTCCCGTTAGCTTCTATGGGGAAAGTCACGGTTAGATTTTTTAAGATTAGGGACACTTAGAAGTGAGTCAGGACCAAACCCTTTGGTACTTAGGAAGTTCTAGGGCCAACACCCATGGGAGCACCGGAGTACTCATGTTACCTCACCCAGGGACGCAGGGTGCATAGGTGTCAAATGGTGTCGGGTTGCGTCGTCAATTTCAATGGGAGCTGGTAAAGAAGTGCTGCTACCGGGAAGATGTGAAGTGTCCGAAGAGATCCAAGCCTGGATCGAAGTCAAGAAGAACCTGAAAGCAGAGCGTTGACTAGGAAGACGATAGGCGAATGCCCACCGATGTCGGGTGGTTTCAGGTAAAGAAGGTGAAGCTTGACTCTTCAGCCACGAAGGCCAAGGGGGTGTCGAGGATGACCAGGAGCTGTCCCACAGAGGGTGTCGAGTGCTACAGTGTCAGTGGCCGGATTGGATACAACAAGCCTTGGCAACAGCAACCCACGCAGAAAGGAGAAAGATATTTCGGTGCAGACCAGCAAGGTCTGAGGGACTCACTACTTGGTTTGAAGTCAGGGCACGTCTGGAGCAACCAGGCAAGCCCAAGGAAAATCATAGTTACTCCCTCAGGGACCCACCAGTCGACGGACCAGTGATTGGGGAGGGACCTAAAGAGGAAACACAAAATGACAGACCACGGGTCACTCGGGGTGACTAGGCCAAAAATCTTTGCTGGATCTTCTGCTTGAGATGGGGGCTACAAGTAACCCCAAGCATGACTTCAAAAGATGTTGAGAAGTCAATGCACTTGCAAAAGTGCACGGTGACCCGGAGATCCAGTTCCACGCTACTCACGAGGGCTGCGGGTCTCAGCTTTGCTGGGAACTTGGGTCGGCCTCTGAGATGTCTGGAAATCCTCTTCCTGGGCTGCAAATACTTCAGAGTCCGGCGGGAGCTTCAGAAATGCAGACTAGCAAATTGCTTCATTGGTGTCTGCCAAGCAGGGGAGTCCCTCCTTGACCCCAAGGGAGATTTCTCCAGTCCTCTAGGCTTTAGTAGAGTGTCAAAGGTCCAGGATTCAGGTTCAGAGTTTCGTCCAGGGATACCTAAAGCTCTGGTAACAGAGGTTCCTTACTTAAACGTAAGGAAGGGGTTGGACTAGCTCAAGGGACCCACCTATGGGAGGGTTTGGAAAGAGGGGTGGCTACACCCATTTCCTTTGTCCAGTTTTCCACCAGTGCAAAAACATCAATTGATGGACAGAATGCAGAACAATGGGGCATATCAACAACAACCGACGATAATTATCGCTAAGCGCACTTAGCGCTAGGATAATTATCGCCGGCTAGCGTTGATTTTTATCGCTGAGATAGCGTGCTATTAGCAACGCTTATCTCAATAGCGATAAAAATCCTCACGCTAAGTGGCTAACGTGAGATTATCGCTGGAAACCCAGCGATAATCTCACGTTAGCTTGTTGATAGGGACAGACAAACTTAGCCATGATATCCTCCTTCCATAGGATTTCATGGCTAATTCAGAGAAATACCAGACGTAAAAAAGCAGCGTTAACCGCGGTTAGCGCTGCTTTTTTTGTCTCTAACAGGGTTAGCGATATTCTTGATAATAGGAGAAATGTCGCTTAGCGACATTTCTCCTATTATTTTACTCTGGAACGCCCCCTTTGCATCACATTAGAGATGCAAGGGGAAGCGTAGAGTAAAAGGGTGCTAACATGCAAATTTGCATGTTAGCACCCTGTTGTTGATAGGGTGCTAGTTTTATCTCTGCTTTTTGGCTTTTAAAGCCAAAAAAGCAGAGATAAAGCCCTTGTTGATATGCCCCAATGTCATACATTCACCCCAGTACAGAGATCTGGGCCTAAATCCATCGTTTTATTCGTATATTCGTCACCCCTCTTCAGCCAGAATAGCTTGATTCCAGTGGCATGGAGAGCACGGGACTCACATCTGAGCATACCCGTCCCACTCGGGGTGACGAATGCAAAAACAACAATTGATGGAGAGAATGCAGAACAATGTCATACAGTCACCCCAGTACAGAGATCTGGGCCTAAATCCATTGTTTTTTTGCTCACCATGCCATTCCAGTTTGAACCCAGCCATATGCAAATCAGTCTTGACCCTGTGCCTCATGCGAACGGTCCAGCCCGAACTGCCAAGCCAGGTCCTCCCTGGACTTAAAACAAGCATCCTAGGACCGGTTTCGGGGTTTCACCCCTCTTCAGCCAGAATAGCTTGATTCCTGTGGCATGGAGATCACGGGACTCACGTCTGAGCATACCCGTCCCACTCGGGGTGACAAATGCAAAAACAACAATTGATGGACAGAATGCAGAACAATGTCATACATTCACCCCAGTACAGAGATCTGGGCCTAAATCCATCGTTTTTTTGCTCACCATGCCATTCCAGTTTGAACCCAGCCATATGCAAATCAGTCTTGACCCTGTGCCTCATGGGAACAGTCCAGCCCGAACTGCCAAGCCAGGTCCTCCCTGGACTTGAAACAAGCATGCTAGGACCGGTTTCGGGGTTTCACCCCTCTTCAGCCAGAATAGCTTGATTCCAGTGGCATGGAGAGCACGGGACTCACGTCTGAGCATACCCGTCCCACTCGGGGTGAGAAATGCAAAAACAACAATTGATGGACAGAATGCAGAACAATGTCATACATTCACCCCAGTACAGAGATCTGGGCCTAAATCCATCGTTTTTTTGCTCACCATGCCATTCCAGTTTGAACCCAGCCATATGCAAATCAGTCTTGACCCTGTGCCTCATGGGAACAGTCCAGCCCGAACTGCCAAGCCAGGTCCTCCCTGGACTGGAAACAAGCATCCTAGGACCGGTTTCGGGGTTTCACCCCTCTTCAGCCAGAATAGCTTGATTCCAGTGGCATAGAGAGCACGGGACTCACGTCTGAGCATACCCGTCCAACTCGGGGTGACAAATGCAAAAACAACAATTGATGGACAGAATGCAGAACAATGTCATACATTCACCCCAGTACAGAGATCTGGGCCTAAATCCATCGTTTTTTTGGTCCCCATGCCATTCCAGTTTGAACCCAGCCATATGCAAATCAGTCTTGACCCTGTGCCTCATGGGAACAGTCCAGCCCGAACTGCCAAGCCAGGTCCTCCCTGGACCGGAAACAAGCATCCTAGGACCGGTTTCGGGGTTTCACCCCTCTTCAGCCAGAATAGCTTGATTCCAGTGGCATGGAGAGCACGGGACTCACGTCTGAGCATACCCGTCCCACTCGGGGTGACGAATGCAAAAACAACAATTGATGGACAGAATGCAGAACAATGTCATACATTCACTCCAGTACAGAGATCTGGGCCTAAATCCATCGTTTTTTTGCTCCCCATGCCATTCCAGTTTGAACCCAGCCATATGCAAATCAGTCTTGACCCTGTGCCTCATGGGAACAGTCCAGCCCGAACTGCCAATCCAGGTCCTCCCTGGACTGAAAACAAGCATCCTAGGACCGGTTTCGGGGTTTCACCCCTCTTCAGCCAGAATAGCTTGATTCCAGTGGCATGGAGAGCACGGGACTCACATCTGAGCATACCCGTCCCACTCGGGGTGACGAATGCAAAAACAACAATTGATGGACAGAATGCAGAACAATGTCATACAGTCACCCCAGTACAGAGATCTGGGCCTAAATCCATTGTTTTTTTGCTCACCATGCCATTCCAGTTTGAACCCAGCCATATGCAAATCAGTCTTGACCCTGTGCCTCATGCGAACGGTCCAGCCCGAACTGCCAAGCCAGGTCCTCCCTGGACTTAAAACAAGCATCCTAGGACCGGTTTCGGGGTTTCACCCCTCTTCAGCCAGAATAGCTTGATTCCTGTGGCATGGAGATCACGGGACTCACGTCTGAGCATACCCGTCCCACTCGGGGTGACAAATGCAAAAACAACAATTGATGGACAGAATGCAGAACAATGTCATACATTCACCCCAGTACAGAGATCTGGGCCTAAATCCATCGTTTTTTTGCTCACCATGCCATTCCAGTTTGAACCCAGCCATATGCAAATCAGTCTTGACCCTGTGCCTCATGGGAACAGTCCAGCCCGAACTGCCAAGCCAGGTCCTCCCTGGACTGGAAACAAGCATCCTAGGACCGGTTTCGGGGTTTCACCCCTCTTCAGCCAGAATAGCTTGATTCCAGTGGCATAGAGAGCACGGGACTCACGTCTGAGCATACCCGTCCAACTCGGGGTGACAAATGCAAAAACAACAATTGATGGACAGAATGCAGAACAATGTCATACATTCACCCCAGTACAGAGATCTGGGCCTAAATCCATCGTTTTTTTGGTCCCCATGCCATTCCAGTTTGAACCCAGCCATATGCAAATCAGTCTTGACCCTGTGCCTCATGGGAACAGTCCAGCCCGAACTGCCAAGCCAGGTCCTCCCTGGACCGGAAACAAGCATCCTAGGACCGGTTTCGGGGTTTCACCCCTCTTCAGCCAGAATAGCTTGATTCCAGTGGCATGGAGAGCACGGGACTCACGTCTGAGCATACCCGTCCCACTCGGGGTGACGAATGCAAAAACAACAATTGATGGACAGAATGCAGAACAATGTCATACATTCACTCCAGTACAGAGATCTGGGCCTAAATCCATCGTTTTTTTGCTCCCCATGCCATTCCAGTTTGAACCCAGCCATATGCAAATCAGTCTTGACCCTGTGCCTCATGGGAACAGTCCAGCCCGAACTGCCAATCCAGGTCCTCCCTGGACTGAAAACAAGCATCCTAGGACCGGTTTCGGGGTTTCACCCCTCTTCAGCCAGAATAGCTTGATTCCAGTGGTATGGAGAGCACGGGACTCACGTCTGAGCATACCCGTTCCACTCGGGGTGACAAATGCAAAAACAACAATTGATGGAAAGAATGCAGAACAATGTCATACATTCACCCCAGTACAGAGATCTGGGCCTAAATCCATCGTTTTTTTGCTCACCATGCCATTCCAGTTTGAACCCAGCCATATGCAAATCAGTCTTGACCCTGTGCCTCATGGGAACAGTCCAGCCCGAACTGCCAAGCCAGGTCCTCCCTAGACTGTAAACAAGCATCCTAGGACCGGTTTCGGGGTTTCACCCCTCTTCAGCCAGAATAGCTTGATTCCAGTGGCATGGAGAGCACGGGACTCACGTCTGAGCATACCCGTCCCACTCGGGGTGAGAAATGCAAAAACAACAATTGATGGACAGAATGCAGAACAATGTCATACATTCACCCCAGTACAGCGATCTGGGCCTAAATCCATCGTTTTTTTGCTCACCATGCCATTCAAGTTTGAACCCAGCCATATGCAAATCAGTCTTGACCCTGTGCCTCATGGGAACAGTCCAGCCCGAACTGCCAAGCCAGGCCCTCCCTGGACTGGAAACAAGCATCCTAGAACCGGTTTCAGGATTTCACCCCTCTTCAGCCAGAATAGCTTGATTACAGTGGCATGGAGAGCACGGGACTCACATCTGAGCATATCCGCCCCACTCGGGGTGACAAATGCAAAAACAACAATTGATGGACAGAATGCAGAACAATGTCATACATTCACCCCAGTACAGAGATCTGGGCCTAAATCCATCGTTTTTTTGCTCACCATGCCATTCCAGTTTGAACCCAGCCATATGCAAATCAGTCTTGACCCTGTGCCTCATGGGAACAGTCCAGCCCGAACTGCCAAGCCAGGTCCTCCCTGGACTGGAAACAAGCATCCTAGGACCGGTTTCGGGGTTTCACCCCTCTTCAGCCAGAATAGCTTGATTCCAGTGGCATGGAGAGCACGGGACTCACGTCTGAGCATACCCGTCCCACTCGGGGTGACAAATGCAAAAACAACAATTGATGGACAGAATGCAGAACAATGTCATACATTCACCCCAGTACAGAGATCTGGGCCTAAATCCATCGTTTTTTTGATCACCATGCCATTCCAGTTTGAACCCAGCCATATGAAAATCAGTCTTGACCCTGTGCCTCATGGGAACAGTCCAGCCCGAACTGCCAAGCCAGGTCCTCCCTGGACTGGAAACAAGCATCCTAGTACCGGTTTCGGGGTTTCACCCCTCTTCAGCCAGAATAGCTTGATTCCAGTGGCATGGAGATCACGGGACTCACGTCTGAGCATACCCGTCCCACTCGGGGTGACAAATGCAAAAACAACAGTTGAAGGACAGAATACAGAACAATGTCATACATTCACCCCAGTACAGAGATCTGGGTCTAAATCCATTGTTTTTTTGCTCACCATGCCATTCCAGTTTGAACCCAGCCATATGCAAATCAGTCTTTGACTGGGCGTGGGTGTTTGATGGTTCTGATGCTCCGTCCATCAACACGCCCTTTTGTACCGCTTTGTTCGCCATAATTTGGCAGGGTATGCTCAGACGTGAGTCCCTTGCTCACTTTGCCACTGGATTCAAGCAAGCCTGGCTGAAGACGGCTGAAATGCCAGAAATCGGTCCTAGGAAACTTGTTTCCGGTCCAGGAAAGGCATGGCTCGGCAGTTCGGGCTGGACTGTTCCCATGAGGCACAGGGTCAGACTGATTTGCATATGGCCATGTCTGAACTGGGGTGGCAGAGTGGGCTAAAGAACGGTGATGGATCAAACCCAGATCTGTGGACTGGGTGTGAGTGTTTGATTGGTTCTGATGCTCCGTCCATCACCACCCCCTTTTTGTTCCGCTTTGTTCGCCATAAGTTGGCAGGGTATGCTCAGACGTGAGTCCCTTGCTCACTTTGCCACTGGATTCAAGCAAGCCTGGCTGAAGACGGCTGAAATGCCAGAAACCGGTCCTAGGAAGCTTGTTTCCGGTCCAGAGATGGCATGGCTCGGCAGTTCGGGCTGGACTGTTCCCATGAGGCACAGGGTCAGACTGATTGCATATGGCCATGTCTGAACTGGCCTGGCAGAGTGGGTTAAAGAATGGTGATGGATCAAACCCAGATCTGTTGACTGGGTGTGAGTGTTTGAATGGTTCTGATGCTCTGTCCATCACCACCCCCTTTTGTACCACTTTGTTCACCATAAGTTGGCAGGGTATACTCAGACGTGAGTCCCTTGCTCACTTTGCCACTGAATTCAAGCAAGCCTGGCTGAAGACGGCTGAAATGCCAGAAACCGGTCCTAGGAAGCTTGTTTCCGGTCCAGGGAAGACATGGCTCGGCAGTTCGGGCTGGACTGTTCCCATGAGGCACAGGGTCAGACTGATTTGCATATGGCCATGTCTGAACTGGGGTGGCAGAGTGGGCTAAAGAACGGTGATGGATCAAACCCAGATCTGTTGACTGGGTGTGAGTGTTTAATTGGTTCTGATGCTCCGTCCATCACCACCGCCCTTTTGTACCAGTTTTGCACCAGAGCAGGGCTGGATGCCCGTGAACTGGTTTGAGCTGGACTATGCACAGGGACACCAAATGTGCCCCCAGTGCAGGACTTCAAAGCACTCTGAGAGTGCTCCCACCCAGCCCAATACACACCATCCTGTCTTGGAGGTGGTTACACCTCCCTATGACAGGAAACCTATTGTCCAGGCCTCCCCTGCCGGAGTTTTGGTCAGCAGCAGGAGGCCAGACCCGTGTCTGTGGCTGCAGCATCCATTTTGTGATGCCAGGGCTCTATTAGACTTCTACCATGTCTCTCCCTCTAGAAGGGTGGGATCATATCCTCATATCAAGATTTGATGTGGGGGTATGATTCCGAGGTGTTTGACACCAAACACAACATGTTTCCGTGCAGCCTGTCCAAAGTTAGCGTTAACCGTTTAAGATATAATGCACTTAAGAGTATATGGTCAGGCTGCACCACTGACAACCCCGGAGAAGAGATTCTGAAGGCTGCAGAGGGGCTCAGCTCATGCCTGGGTACCCTCCCACATATAACCAAGCACCCTATCTTCAGGATTGATAAGGCCTGCCATAGGGGTGACTGATAGGTTACTATGTGCAGTGATAGGTGAGGTATAGTGAACCTATTCCTCAGTAAGGGGTGCATGCACCACCTTACGCAGGTTGCAGTAGCAGACCTGTGGTGTGATTTTGGAGGGCTTTCCAAGGGTGGCACAATACATGCTTCAGCCCCTGGTAGGCCTCTGGGGTACCTATGCCCTGGGTACATAGTATACCATATACTAGGGACTCAAAAGGGTACCCCAGAATCCAATCTGGAGTGTACCTAATGTACATGCAATCAATTTAGAGAGGAAGCAGCTAGGCTGGGGCCCTGAATAGCAGGGTCCCAGCCAGACTAAAGTCGAAAAAAAGTGAAAAACACCACCAAAAAGTGGGGGTAAACATGTGAAGCAGATCCTACTCTCCTACACCCTCTTGGTACCTCCTGTAAGTCTTTCACAGCAGAATTCATGAGCGCTAGTCCGGGGCCCTGCTCCCTTTTTCCACCACTCTGCAAATGCGACTAGTAGTTAAAGAAGCATTTGCAATGTAATAGGTTTCGGATTTGCAAGAGTTTGAGTTATTGGCATTGTAAATGTAATTTTTACTAATGTTTTTTGGAGTTGAGTGAATGTAAGTTGTGTGTAGTGGAATTATGTGGTATGTTGTACAGTGAAATTATGTGGATAGAATGTATGTGGTATTTAGTGTATAGGAATTATGTAGAGTGGGGTTATGTGTTAAAGTGAGTAATTATGTGGTATGGAAGTCTGTGTTGCAGGAGTGGTAACCTCAGGTTTAGTCTTCCTCGTCTCTATAGAAGTTAAACTATAAACTCAATGAGACAAATAAAAGAAGGAACCTCTGAGGAGCACTTCCGGACCTAGTCAGAGGTATGAGCAAGGCCACTGGAATTATGTAACAGTTTGGTTGCACTGATTTTCGCATCATTATGCATGCCGCGTGCCTCTTTCTGTACCTCTCTTACCTCTTTCCATACCTCACTTGCCTCTTTCTGCACTTCTCTTGCCTCTTTCTCGACTTATCTTCCCTCGTTCTGCACTTCACTTGCTTCTTTCTGCACTTCTATTGCTTCTTTCTGTGCTTCTCTTGCCTCTTTCTGCACTTTTCGTGCATCTTTCTGCACTTCACCTGGCTTTTTCTGCACATTTCTTACTCTTTCTGTGCTTCTCTTGTTTTTTTCTGCAGTTCTATTGCCTCTTTCTGTCCTTTTCTGTACCTCACTTGCCTCTTTATGCAGTTCTCTTGCCTCTATCTGCACCTCACAGTCTTCTTTCTGCACCTGTCTTGCCTCTTTCTGCATTTCACTTTCTCTTTTCTGCTCTTTTCATGCTTCTTTCTGCACCTCTCTTGCCTCTTTTTGCACTTCTCTTGCCTCTTTCTGCACCTCACTTTCTTCTTTCTGTGCTACTTTTGCCTCTTTTTGCACTTCTCTTGCTTCTGTCTGCACCTCTCTTGCCTCTTTCTGCACCTTACTTGCCTCTTTCTCTATATCTCTTGTCTCTTTCCGCACCTCCCTTGCCTCCCTCTGCACTTCTTTTGCCTCTTCCTGTAACTCTTTTGCCTTTTTCTGTACCTCACTTGCCTCTTTCTGCAGTTCTCTTACCTCTATCTGCACCTTTCTCTCTTCTTTCTGCCCCACTTTTGCCTCTTTCTGCACATCTCTTTCTGTTTTCTGCAGCCCGCTCTCTTCTTCCTGCACCTCTCTTGCCTCTTTCTCTACTTATCTTGCCTCTTTCTGTAATTTTATTGCCTCCTTCTGTACCTCAATTGCCCTTTTCTGTACTTCTTTTGTTTCTTTATGCACCCTTCTTTCTTTTTCTGCACATCTCTTGCCTCTTTCTGCACGTCTCTTGCCTCATTCTGCCCATCTCTTGGTTCTTTCAGTATTTTCCACGCCTCTTTCTGCACCCCTTTGCATCTTTGTGCACCTCTTGTCCTTCTTTCTGCACTTCCCTCTCCTCTCTCTGCACCCCTCTTGACTCTGCACATCTGTTGCTTCTTTCTCCACTTGTATTGCCTCTTTCTACACCTCTCTTGCTCCTTTCTGCACCTCTGTTGTCTCTTTCTGCACCCCTGTTGTCTCTTTCTGTACTCGTCTTCACTCTTTTTGCACCTCTCTTGCTTCTTTCTGTACTTCTCTTCCCTGTTCTGCACATCTCTTGCTTGTTTTTGCACCCTTCTTCCTTTTTCTGCACCTCTCTTGACTCATTCTGTACATCTCGTGGTTCTTTCTGCACTGCTCTTGCCTCTTTCGGTACCCACCATGCCTCTTTCTGCACCTCTTTTGCTTCTTTCTGCATCTCACTTGCGGACGACACACTCTTGTTGTCTAGAACATCATCGGGCATTCAAAAAACCCTTGATGGTTTTGTAGTTTTGCCATCTCCGGGGGTTGGAAATCAATATAGGAAAAACAAAGTTTATGATTTTCAACCCCCCAAAACGTACTCGCCCTAATCCTGTGCTTTTTGGTAGCCCCTTGGAAAGGGTCAAAACGTTCATATATTTGGGTGTTACCCTCAC
Organism: Triturus cristatus; assembly: GCF_964204655.1. Taxonomy (NCBI): domain Eukaryota; kingdom Metazoa; phylum Chordata; class Amphibia; order Caudata; family Salamandridae; genus Triturus; species Triturus cristatus. The sequence goes on from NC_140585.1 coordinate 167,272,852, forward strand.
AGAGAAATTTGATTGGCATAAACATATTGCTAGATCAACGCTTAGGCTCACTCAGCTAGCAGGGGGACTAACTAAAGTTTTTAAGGAATCTACATTTAGGCCGGTTTCCCCTGCACTTACAATATACAGTCGTCAAGCGAGAATGTCAGCAATCTATGGGGCTGAACTCTGGGGGCATATGCAGACCCAGACTCTTGATCTTAAAAGGGTGGAGCAGTCTTTTGCCAGAAACTTAATTGGTGTACCGCCTAGTACACCGCTGATCCCTCTTAGATTCGATCTTGGGTTAACCCCAATAGAGGAGATAATAGGCGCTAGACCAATTATGTACTGGAAGAGGCTGTGGTCTCTCCCTGAACTGGCCGACTATACAGCTGAATTCTTTGAGATTTGGCCTATCCTTAGATCCAAAGTGATCCCTTGGCTTAGGCAGATTAGTGCAGTTTGTACTCGGCTTGGTTTCCCTGGATTATGGGACACGCCGGAGACCAATTGTGCTGGGATATCTAGGAAGACACTCCTCTCTCACATCCACACGTTAAACCTTCAGACGTTAATGAGTTCATCTTCCTTGGGTAGGTTATCATCTGAGTTCCTTCAAATAAAAACAGAGCCTAGGGCTGAGGATTTCATGGACTTAATTGAACCCCCAGCTGCCCGTAAGCTGTATATTCAGCTGCGCTATGGCACTCTTCCCATAAGATCTTTTACCTCTAAGTGGACTAAATCAAACACTCTAGTTTGCCCTGCATGCACCTACCATACTGAGAATATTTCTCATGTTTTGTTTTTTTGTCCTGCCTATTCTGTATCCAGAAAACGCTGGTTGATTCCTATTTGTACGAATCTGGGATTTTTGCAGGATATTGACTTATGACACTCATCTTCCCATTGTGTTTGCTGTTTCTCGCTATTTGTTGTATATGTGGCGTATTAGGCAGAACTTTTTAACCTAATTATTTTAAATGTCTTTTTGTTGTTTCTTTTTATGCTTCTGTACTTTTTATGGTCTGTTGACCGAAATAAAGTTACTACAACAGCATCTCACTTGCCTCATTTGTACCTCTCTTGCCTTTTTCTGCATGCCGCGTGCCTCTTTCTGTACCTTTCTTATCTCTTTCCGCATCTCACTTGCCTCTTTCTACACTGCTCTTGCTTCTTTCTGCACTTTTCTTCCCTCTTTCTGCACCTCTCTTGCTTCTTTCTGTGCTTCTCTTGCCTCTTTCTGTACTTTTCTTGCATATTTCTGCACTTCACCTTGCTTTTTCTGCACATTTCTTACTCTTTCTGCATTTCTCTTTCTCTTTTCTGCTCTTTTTAAGCTTCTTTCTACATCTCTCGTGCCTCTTTTTGAACTTCTCTTCCTTCTTTCTGTGCTTCTTTAGCCTCTTTTTGCACTTCTCTTGCTTCTGTCTGCACCTCTCTTGCGTCTTTCTGCACCTTACTTGCCTCATTCTCTACATCTCTTGCCTCTTTCCATACCTCACTTGCCTCTCTCTGCACTTCTTTTGCCTCTTCCTATAACTCTTTTGACTATTTCTGCACCTCACTTGCCTCTTTCTGCACCTTTCTCTCTTCTTTCTGACCCTCTTTTGCCTCTTTCTGCACTTCTCTTTCTCTTTTCTGCACCCCGCTCCCTTCTTCCTGCACCTCTCTTGCCTCTTTCTCCACTTCTCTTGCCTCTTTCTGCACTTCTCTTCTTTCTTTCTATTCATCTCTTATCACTGTCTGCACACCTGTTCCCTCTTTCTGTACACCTTTTACCTGTTCCTGCAACTCTCTTGCCTCTTTCTGCAATTTTGTTGCCTCTTTCTGTACCTCAATTGCCCTTTTCTGTACTTCTTTTCGAACTTTATGCACCCTTCTTTCTTTTGCTGCACATCTCTTGCCTCTTTCTGCACATCTCTTGCCTCATTCTGCCCATCTCTTGGTTCTTTCTGCACTGTCTTTGCCTCTTTCTGTACCCCCTTGCCTCTTTGTGAACCTCTTGTGCTTCTTTCTGCACTTCCCTCTCCTCTCTCTGCACCCCTCTTGACTCTTTCTGCACATCTGTTGCTTCTTTCTCCACTTGTACTGCCTCTTTCTGCACCTCTCTTGCTCCCTTCTGCACCTCTGTTGTCTCTTTCTGCACCCCTGTTGTCTCTTTCTGTACTCGTCTTCACTCTTTCTGCACCTCTCTTGCTTCTTTCTGTACTTCTCTTGCCTGCTCTGTACATCTCTTGCTTCTTTCTGCACCCTTCTTCCTTTTTCTACACATCTCTTGCCTTATTCTGTACATCTCTTGGTTCTTTCTGCACTGCTCTTGCCTCTTTCTGTACCCATCTTGCCTCTTTCTGCACCTCTTTTGTTTCTTTCTGCATCTCACTTGCCTCTTTTGTACCTCTCTTGCCTCTTTCTGCATGCCGCGTGCCTCTTTCTGAACCTCTCTTACCTCTTTCTGCACCTCACTTGCCTCTTTCTGTACTTCTCTTGCTTCTTTCTGTGCTTCTCTTGCCTCTTTCTGCACTTTTCTTGCAGCTTTCTGCACTTTACCTGGCTCTTTCTGCACATTTCTTACTCTTTCTCCGCTTCTCTTGCTTTTTCTGCAGTTCTATTGCCTCTTTCTGTACTTTTCTTACCTCTTTCTGCACCTCACTTGCCTCTTTATGCAGTCCTCTTGCCTCTATCTGCACCTCACACTCTTCTTTCAGCACCTCTCTTGCCTCTCTCTGCATTTCTCTTTCTCTTTTATGCTCTTTTTATGCTTCTTTCTACACCTCTCTTGCCTCTTTTTGCACTTCTCTGGCCTCTTTCAGCACTTCTCTTCCTTCTTTCTGTGCTTCTTTTGCCTCTTTTGCACTTCTCTTGCTTCTGTCTGCACCTCTCTTACCTCTTTCTGCATCTTACTTGCCTCCTTCTCTACATCTCTTGCCTCTTTCCATACCTCACTTGCCTCTCTCTGCACTTCTTTTGCCTCTTCCTGTATCTCTTTTGCCTATTTCAACACTTCTCTTGCCTCTATCTGCATTTCTCTTGCCTCTATCTGCACTTCTCTTCCCTCTTTCTAAACTTCACTTGCCTGTGTGTGCACCTTACTTGCCTCTTTCTGTACCTCTCTTGCCTCTTTATTCACCTCACTTTCCTCTTTCTGCACTTCGTTTGCCTCTTTCTGCATTTCTCTTGGCTCTTTCTGCACTTCTCTTGCATCTTTCTTCACCTCACTTGCCTGTTTCTGTACCTCTCTAGCCTCTTTCTGCACCTCACTTGCATCTTACTGCATTTCCCTTGCCTCTTTCTGTACGTCTCTTGCCTCTTTCTGCTCTTCTCTTGTCTCTTTCTGTACCTCTCCTGCTTCTTTCTGTTCCTTACTTGCCTCTTTCTGTACCACTTGTGCCTCTTTCTGCACCTCACTTCCCTCTTTCTGTACTTCTCTTGCCCCTTTCTGCATTTCTCATGTCTGTTTCTGCACTCCTCTTGCCTCTTTCTGCACATCTCTTACCTCTTTCAGCATGTCTTGCTGTTTTTCTGCACTTCTCTTGCCTTTTTGTGCACATCCCCTGCCTGTTTCTGCATTTCTTTTGCCTCATTCTCGACTTCTCTTGCATGTGTCTGCACTTCTCTTGCATCTTTCTGCACATTTCTTACTCTTTCTGCACCTCTGTTGCTTCTTTTTGAACTTCTATTGCCACATTCTGCACCCCTGTTGCTTCATTCAGCACCTTCCATGCTTCTTTCTGCATCTGTCTTGCTTCTTTCTGCACCCCTGTTGTCTCTTTCTGCACTCATCTTCCCTCTTTCTCTACCTTTCTTGCCTGTTTCTGCATCTCTCTTGCCTCTTTCTGCACCCCTCTTGCCTCTTTCTGCACCCATCTTCCCTCTTTGTGTAACTCTAGCCTCTTTTGACACCTCTCTTCCTTCTTTCTGCGCCTCTCTTGCTTCTTCCAGCATCTCTGTTGCTTCTTTCCGCACTTCACTTCCTTCTTTCTGCATCCCTCCTGCCACTTGTGTACCCCTGTTGCCTCATTCCGCACCCCTCCTGCCTCTTTTTGCACCTCTGTTGGTTCTTTCTGTACTTTTCTTGCTTCTTTCTGCTCCTCTTTTGCAAAAGTATGCATCCCTCATGCCTCTTCCCGCACCCCTATTCCTATTTCTCCACCTCTCTTCCTTCTTTCTGCACATTTCTTGCTTCTTTCTGCCCTGCTCTTGCTTATTTCTGCACATCTCATGCACATTTCTGTATCCCTCTTACCTTTTTCTGTACCCCTGTTCCCTCTTTCTGCACTTCTCTTGTCTCTTTCTGTACCCCTCTTGCCTGTTTAGGCACCTCTGTTGCTTCTTTCTGCACTTCTCTTGCTTCTTTCTACACCCCTGTTGCCTCTTTCTGTACCGCTTTTGCCTCTTTGTGCAGTTCTCTTGGCTATTTCTGCACCTTTCTTGCCTTTTTCTGCAGTTCTAATGCCTCTTTCTGCACCTCTGTTGGTTCTTTCTGCACTGCTCTTGCTTCAATGTGCACCTCTGCTGCAAATTTCTGCATCCATTTTGCCTCTTTCTGCACCCCTCTTCCCTCTTTCTGCACCTCTCTTGCCTCTGTCTGCACACCTGTTCCCTCTTTCTGTACACCTTTTACCGGTTCCTGCAACTGTCTTGCCTCTTTATGCAATTTTGTTGCCTCCTTCTGTACCTCAATTGCCTCTTTCTGTACTTCTCTTGTTTCTTTCTGTACCCTTCTTTCTTTTTCTGCACATCTCTTGTCTCTTTCTGCACGTCACTTGCCTCATTCTGCCCATCTCTTGGTTCTTTCTGCACTGTCCTTGCCTCTTTCTGCACCCCCCCTTGCCTCTCTCTGCACCTCTTGTGCTTCTTTCTGCACTTCCCTCTCCTCTTTCTGCACATCTGTTGGTTCTTTCTGCACTTGTATTGCCTCTTTCTACACCTCTCTTGCTCATTTCTGCACCTCTGTTGTCTCTTTCTGCACCTCTGTTGTGAGAAGTTGACCTGGTATATGCTGTCCACTAATTAAAGTGGGCACCCTGTATCAGTCCAAACAACCCCTTATGATGATAGGTTAAAGACAACCTTTATTGAAAGCTATCCTAGTGATAGCTATGGAGCAGCCTTCAGGCTAAGTCTTGAAGGAATGTAAAACAGCTTGTTTTACCAGTCAATAATCTCTTGAATGACCAAATGAAAGGACAACCACACAAGGTATATATTTAAAATATATGTATTTAAGATAAAACACACCCCTCTAGTTTCTTTATGAGGCTGGAGTTCGAAGTACTTAAGTTCAAAGTCAGTATTCAACAGTAAAAGCACAAATACACGTTTGGGCCCTAGGGGCGTACCAAACCATATACCAATAAAGTGGTATAAGAACCACGACTGAACTAGACACAAGGCCTAGAGCCTTTAGAAGCACTTGGGCCCCAAGGAACCACCAAAGGTAGTGATGTAGGAGACCCACGGGGGACGCGTGCAGTGTTAGAACACAGATGCAAATCGCTATTAACTTCTATGGGGAAAGTCGCGGTTGGAAAATTACAAGTTAAGGACACTTAGAGAATGACTACAAGCAAACCCTTTTGGACTTAGAGGTGTCTAGGGCCAACACCCACTGGAGCACCGGAGTACTCGAGTTACCTCACCCAGTGAAGCCGGGTGCATAGGTGTCTTTTGGTGTCGGGTCGCGGCGTTACTTTCAATGGAATCTGGCAAAGAAGTGCTGCTGCTGTGAAGAGAAGTGTCCGAAGAGATGCAAGCCTGGATCGAGGATGGAAGGAACCTGAAAGCAGAGGGGACAGAGTCTGGGTCACTTACCAGTGACAAGGGGCACGATAGTCCAATGCCCACAGATGTCGGGTGCTATAGGTGAGTTGACAGGTGTCTTGACTCTTCAGCCACGAGGTCCAGGATGCGTCGACAACAACCAGGAGCTGGATTCGAGCTGTCCCATGAAGTCTGTCGAGTGCTGTGGTGTCGGCGACCAGAATGGACCCAAAAAGCCTTGGCAACACAAAGTTTAGTGGAAATAGAGGAAAGACTTCGGCGCAGACCAGCAAGGTCTGGGGTACTCACCCAGCAAGGGTAAGTCAGGGCACGTCTGGAGCAACAAGGAAAGCTCAATTAGAAAAGGAGTTGCCTTCGTGGGGACCCACTAGCCAAAGGGCTTGTGATCATGATGGAGCCTCGAGCAGTCACACTGGAAACTGGCCCTCGTGGAGTGGAGGCCAGAGATCTTCGGTGCAGTAGGTGCCTGTTACAAATGGGATTTCTGGTTGGCTACGGCTTGTGCCAAAGTCAGGCAGAAACCACCACTCTAGTCAGGGCTGGGGAGTTACACGCCAAAGATAACCCCTGCTCACCCCCTTGGTAGCTTGGCACGAGCAGACAGGCTTATCCCTGAGGCGATGTGTAAAGCGTTTGCGCGCGCACCCAGCAACAACACCCAAGGCCCACCACAAAGGAAACTCCACACAAGGTATTATATAAAAATAACCTTTGTATTATACACAACACATTAGATAAAAACACACACTTTACAATGTGCCAACAGGCACGGGCAGAATTTACAAGGGATTATATATACAGGGGACAGGGCCACATGGACCACTGTCAGGAATTAGCACTTTGTAGGAATAGCACTTAGAACGTAGGAATAATATTTGAGAACATAGCACACAATCACTGTAGCACTAAAAATAGAACATGTAGCACACAACCAGTAACTACTGGTATCCAGAAAGTACCACCTACGCAACCCTAACCACCTTTAGGAATATAACACGCAGGGAACTAGGACCTCACTAGTACCACCTGTACTAGGGAGAAAACAACCACCTAAGTATCACTCTACCTGTAGGGGTCTAAGCACATAAACACAGGTTGCATAAAATATATTTAGAGGTGTAGGGCAAAGGAACAATGGCGCAAAAACTCACAATAGCCACTATCTGTGGCAGTCCCTAGGCCAACTGGCCTTGAAGGGGCAAGGACGCCCTGTGTCCAGCAGAGTCAGGGCGCACAAAGCACAACCTACACGTAGCAGTTGCCCACTAAGTGCTGGGCAACTGGAGAGATGCTGTGGCACCACGGTGCCTTGTTAAACACAAATCTGCAGCACTTATGTGGAGCCTCTCCTGGGCTCTAAAATGAATAATGTGCCCTTCGTGGGAGCCTTCTAGGCTCTAGAACAAATATGGCCCTGTGGGAGTCCCTCTGGACTCTAGACAAATTATGCCCCCGTTGGAGCGCACGAGCTCTCTAAAACAAATCTGCCCCCAACGAAGGAGTCCTGGTCGGGGGACTCTAAGCTAGTGAATTGCCCCGTCGTGGGAGCCTCGTGGGCTCAAGCAATGTGCCTTCGTGGAGCCTTCAGGCTCTGAAACCAAGAGTGGGGGCCCACGTTGGAGTGGCCCGCTGCATTCCGGGGCCGCTCTGCTTAGCAAGACAACTGCCCCTGTCTGGTGGAGCGCTACTAGTTCGGGGCGGACGAGTGCTCTCTTCAGTGTCCCTCCCCCCCCCGTCGGAGCAGCCCGCAACTGCGGCACCGTGGTGGGGGACAGGGAGCGGAGACAACTCTCACACGGAGTCCCGCTTACCTGGGACTCCCGCGGCGTCTTCCTTGCTGCCGGTCTCCTCAGTATGCAGGGCTCTCGGATCACACGGAGCCCTGCGCGCGTAGCACTTTTTCCTCTCCTCCTCGTCCGGGCCACAGGCAGGCGGGGTAGGCTCCCGCCTGTCTACTTCCGGTTGTCGCGTAGTCCCGCCCCCGGCCTGCCTGACTTCCTTCGAGCCCGGCCGCGGCGGTGATTTCACAAATCTCGGCGATAAGAGGGGTAGGCTCCCTCGTAACCAGGGATATTTGGCGGGGTGGGCACCCGCCGTGAAAACAACACAAATAAGCGGGGTGGGCACCCGCAAGCACACCACAATGCGGGGTGGGCACCCGCCAATTAAATAATTAAATCAGCGGGGTGGGCACCCGCAAGCGCGGCAAAATAGCAGGGAATCCCTACGTCGGGGTTCCCTCGCTAGTAATTGCAGCTCCGCGCTGCTGGCCACACATAAAGCGCTCCTAGCGCTATAAGTAAAGGGAAAGCGCTTCCAGGCGCTTAGGGGTGCCAGTAAACACACAAGTCCAGCAAAGTCCTTAGGAAGGTGGCCAGGGGGCAAGGCTGGGCCAGGGGCCAGCTCACTGGGCCCTCCAGGCAGGAAGGCAGTCCAAAGTGGCGGTTCCTCCTGGCCTCCAGCAGCAGCAGCCCCCTCAGGATCCTGGAAGTGAACAGTTTCTGTGGGGACACAGCCCCATTTTTATACAGGCAAACCCTTTGTTCTGGGTTCAGGGTGAGGGTGAAAACCAGTCGCAGCTGGTTGGGGAGCACCCTTGATGTGCTCAGCCCCTCATTCTATTCACTGGAAGGGCTAGGGTCGTCAGTCGCACCACAGGGGGCGGGGCCAGCATTGTGTTTGGAAAACCCTGTCCTATTCAGGACCCAGGTGGACTCCTCCCACCCATCTAGCTGCTGATCTCCCCATTCACCACTGGGTGACTCATCCTGACACTGGGGAATCCCTAGCCCGTCACATGACATGACCAGCCAATCACGCGACAGACACACTGCACACAGAAGTGCCCACTTCTAGAAGTGGCACTTCCACACTAGGTACATGCACGCTGCACACATCATCGCGCAGCATTCACTCCCACGAGTCCGCACATACCAAACTCGGGCCTGCACACCCCACGCATCAGGAACTACTAGGGACACATACATTCCCTATGCATTCCTATGGGAGGGCAGGCCTATCTCACCACATGCACTCAGAGCACGCACGCACTTTACCCTGGGACACAGGGAAAGTGCGCAGAAACCAAACAATCACCACACCAAGTCACCAGTAAAAAGCAAAAAAGTTCAGGGGTGAACCTGCCAGAAGGGCCAAGTCCAACACAACCCCCTTCCAGCCAAAACGCAGGGCAGCCCAATCACCACCGTGATGGACTTCCCTGCTTGGGGCGATAGAACACGGACGCGGGCCCGCAACTGCAGGGACACCCTCCGGTTCTACGCCACGGTGAACCCATGGAATTCTTTCTACCACTACTGTCTGGACCAACTGGGCTACCCCACTGGTACTCCCAAGCTGTCCGCGGCCAAGACCAGGCCCTAGGCCACCCAGGCGCCACCGGTCTTTGCCTAATCACAGAGTGGGGGGTAGTAACCCCTGGCACATAGCGGCCATTCTCCACTCTTCCTCTCTGAAAGACAGGACTAGACTGCCACTGGTTCTCCAGCCTAGGGTCTACACCCTCAGGCGGACCAGGAGTCTCAGGGAAGGCTCTCCTCCCCCTACCTCTTCTCCTAGGGTTCCTCCTCCTCTGGCGAGGGGTACACCTAGAACGCCATTCCAACCCAGGGTTTAACCCCTCAGGTTGTACCGGGGGCAGAGGTGGGCTCTCCCACCCTCTGCACCCCCTTCCAGAACCCTGCTCCCTACCAACTGGGGCGGTACCTCTGGAAGAAGAACTGGTCGGGACGCTGATTACAGACGTCCCACCCTTCAGGTCAGGCTGATCCCGAACCTGGCCTTCCAACCTCCGGCCTAGAACCTTTGGTGGAATAATTGCCTGGCACTCCAGGACTTCTGGGGATCTCCACTCCATCCCCCTGAGGCTATCAAATGACACGTATGTCGAGCGACTGTCTGTCTGGCGCTGATCTCCCGTCCCCTGTCCACCTGACAGTGCGCGGAGATCCCCCAGAACAGAAGTGGTGTCACCCTGGTCACTACACGGGAACCTAGCCCAACTGGGAAGTCCCTGACCCACCGGCTCTTCCACTGGGGAACTCATCCCCCAATCACTCACGCTGGACTCCTGTACCCTCCCTACCGGAGCGGTACCGCCAGACTCCAGAACCACAGGAGCCCTGGTTACAGGTGCCCCAGGTCCTCCACTCACTAAGAGATCTTCCTCAAGTGGACTAACAGGACAGCCTAGGTCCCCAACTTGGTGTTCCCTCATGAAACCATCCAAGTCCTGAGGCAGGGTTTCGGGCGTCTGGGGACCCTCGGTCACCCCCTCACTCCTGCTCCACTGAGCCAGGCAGTGAGCCCCTACACCCTCCTCGCTATCCTGGGACCTAGCTGGGCTACACTGAGCCTCCTCCACCACGCTGGGCTGGAGGATCTCTGACCCACTATTGTTGGAATCACTCACTAATGACACTAGAGAACCTCTGGCCCTTTCCCAGCGGTCTGCTTCCTCTGCAAGTTCAAATGGACAAAAAGAGTTATACCTCAACAGGTGTTGGCGCAACCCTGGAGAACAACTACTGAGCATCTGCTCCTTGATAATCATATTTAGTACTCCATCCAAATCCTGCTCCGGGTTAAACACCAACCAGTCCACCAGGGCATCATGACATTCCTCCACAGCCTCCTCCCAAGACTGGTGAGACAGCTTCTTACTGCCCCTGAACTTCAACCTACATTCCTCCTCTCGGGAACAAGGTACCACACTCGGGGAACTGGGGCTGGGACTCTCTATACTGCACTTTATATTGCTGCCCCCCCTGGACTCCACCCTCACTGGGGAATCCAGAAAACTACCACTGTGCTCAGGGGACAGGGAAAGGGGTGAGGCGCTATCTTCTACGCTGGACCCAGCAAGGGACTCCCTACCTACGGGGTCCTCACTCTCTACTGGCGTCCAGGTACTGTCATCTTCTTCTGAGTCTTCAGGGCTCCCCACAGACCCACCACCCTCCAGGTGTGAGGCCCGGGCCCTTTCTTCCTCACTGCGCTCACGTTTCCATTCATCTGCTTGCCATCCAATCATGTAGTTCCTCAATTCGTACACAGTGTCTGACTCTCTCACCCCTATGTTTCTTTCTCTACAGAACCTTTCCAACTCCTGCATACTGTAATAAACTAGATCACTGAGATCAAAAGCAGGCTCCATTCTGGCAGACGTTCTAGAGAAAAGATCACACAGGGAACCTAGGGGTCTGAGTTTAACAGGAGTACACAATTCACAAAAAGATTCAGCAAGCTCTCTAACCCAGAGAACTCACACTCACTTGCCTAGTGCCACTCACCACTCATCCACACACAACCCTCCCCTCGGACTGGTAAGGCAGTTTCTACCACCCCTGATTCCTCAACCTGACCACCACGTGACACAGGTACCAACTCTGGGCGCAGGGCGGGGGACAAATGTACAGGACACTATTACGCTGCCACCACTGGATCCCACCCTCTGGTGAATCCAGAAAACACAATGCACTAAGGGGGATGATCTACCCGCCCGAGCTAGGGACACCTAACTCACAGTGCACAAAAACACATTTCCAAGGAAATGACAATTAAAAACAATTTTAAAACAATAATCCCTATACCATGTGATTTATCTAAATGCAGAGTTTTGTAGTGCGGCCAGTTGCCGCTGCGGTACAGCGCAAACGCAAGTCCAAATCCCACCGCTGATCACCAATGTTAGAAATGGGATTTCTGGTTGGCTACGGCTTGCGCCAAAGTCAGGCAGAAACCACCACTCTAGTCAGGGCTGGGGAGTTACACGCCAAAGATAACCCCTGCTCACCCCCTTGGTAGCTTGGCACGAGCAGACAGGCTTATCCCTGAGGCGATGTGTAAAGCGTTTGCGCGCGCACCCAGCAACAACACCCAAGGCCCACCACAAAGGAAACTCCACACAAGGTATTATATAAAAATAACCTTTGTATTATACACAACACATTAGATAAAAACACACACTTTACAATGTGCCAACAGGCACGGGCAGAATTTACAAGGGATTATATATACAGGGGACAGGGCCACATGGACCACTGTCAGGAATTAGCACTTTGTAGGAATAGCACTTAGAACGTAGGAATAATATTTGAGAACATAGCACACAATCACTGTAGCACTAAAAATAGAACATGTAGCACACAACCAGTAACTACTGGTATCCAGAAAGTACCACCTACGCAACCCTAACCACCTTTAGGAATATAACACGCAGGGAACTAGGACCTCACTAGTACCACCTGTACTAGGGAGAAAACAACCACCTAAGTATCACTCTACCTGTAGGGGTCTAAGCACATAAACACAGGTTGCATAAAATATATTTAGAGGTGTAGGGCAAAGGAACAATGGCGCAAAAACTCACAATAGCCACTATCTGTGGCAGTCCCTAGGCCAACTGGCCTTGAAGGGGCAAGGACGCCCTGTGTCCAGCAGAGTCAGGGCGCACAAAGCACAACCTACACGTAGCAGTTGCCCACTAAGTGCTGGGCAACTGGAGAGATGCTGTGGCACCACGGTGCCTTGTTAAACACAAATCTGCAGCACTTACGTGGAGCCTCTCCTGGGCTCTAAAATGAATAATGTGCCCTTCGTGGGAGCCTTCTAGGCTCTAGAACAAATATGGCCCTGTGGGAGTCCCTCTGGACTCTAGACAAATTATGCCCCCGTTGGAGCGCACGAGCTCTCTAAAACAAATCTGCCCCCAACGATGGAGTCCTGGTCGGGGGACTCTAAGCTAGTGTATTGCCCCGTCGTGGGAGCCTCGTGGGCTCAAGCAATGTGCCTTCGTGGAGCCTTCAGGCTCTGAAACCAAGAGTGGGGGCCCACGTTGGAGTGGCCCGCTGCATTCCGGGGCCGCTCTGCTTAGCAAGACAACTGCCCCTGTCTGGTGGAGCGCTACTAGTTCGGGGCGGACGAGTGCTCTCTTCAGTGTCCCTCCCCCCCCCCGTCGGAGCAGCCCGCAACTGCGGCGCCGTGGTGGGGGACAGGGAGCGGAGACAACTCTCACACGGAGTCCCGCTTACCTGGGACTCCCGCGGCGTCTTCCTTGCTGCCGGTCTCCTCAGTATGCAGGGCTCTCGGATCACACGGAGCCCTGCGCGCGTAGCACTTTTTCCTCTCCTCCTCGTCCGGGCCACAGGCAGGCGGGGTAGGCTCCCGCCTGTCTACTTCCGGTTGTCGCGTAGTCCCGCCCCCGGCCTGCCTGACTTCCTTCGAGCCCGGCCGCGGCGGTGATTTCACAAATCTCGGCGATAAGAGGGGTAGGCTCCCTCGTAACCAGGGATATTTGGCGGGGTGGGCACCCGCCGTGAAAACAACACAAATAAGCGGGGTGGGCACCCGCAAGCACACCACAATGCGGGGTGGGCACCCGCCAATTAAATAATTAAATCAGCGGGGTGGGCACCCGCAAGCGCGGCAAAATAGCAGGGAATCCCTACGTCGGGGTTCCCTCGCTAGTAATTGCAGCTCCGCGCTGCTGGCCACACATAAAGCGCTCCTAGCGCTATAAGTAAAGGGAAAGCGCTTCCAGGCGCTTAGGGGTGCCAGTAAACACACAAGTCCAGCAAAGTCCTTAGGAAGGTGGCCAGGGGGCAAGGCTGGGCCAGGGGCCAGCTCACTGGGCCCTCCAGGCAGGAAGGCAGTCCAAAGTGGCGGTTCCTCCTGGCCTCCAGCAGCAGCAGCCCCCTCAGGATCCTGGAAGTGAACAGTTTCTGTGGGGACACAGCCCCATTTTTATACAGGCAAACCCTTTGTTCTGGGTTCAGGGTGAGGGGGAAAACCAGTCGCAGCTGGTTGGGGAGCACCCTTGATGTGCTCAGCCCCTCATTCTATTCACTGGAAGGGCTAGGGTCGTCAGTCGCACCACAGGGGGCGGGGCCAGCATTGTGTTTGGAAAACCCTGTCCTATTCAGGACCCAGGTGGACTCCTCCCACCCATCTAGCTGCTGATCTCCCCATTCACCACTGGGTGACTCATCCTGACACTGGGGAATCCCTAGCCCGTCACATGACATGACCAGCCAATCACGCGACAGACACACTGCACACAGAAGTGCCCACTTCTAGAAGTGGCACTTCCACACTAGGTACATGCACGCTGCACACATCATCGCGCAGCATTCACTCCCACGAGTCCGCACATACCACTCGGGCCTGCACACCCCACGCATCAGGAACTACTAGGGACACATACATTCCCCATGCATTCCTATGGGAGGGCAGGCCTATCTCACCACATGCACTCAGAGCACGCACGCACTTTACCCTGGGACACAGGGAAAGTGCGCAGAAACCAAACAATCACCACACCAAGTCACCAGTAAAAAGCAAAAAAGTTCAGGGGTGAACCTGCCAGAAGGGCCAAGTCCAACAGTGCCCAAGGCTGGGGCTACTCGGAGCCCAAAGCACTACTTCGAGGAAGACCAGGAAGATGATGTACCAGCAATAATCACGGTTCCATGTCACCCACAAAAGCCACGGGCCTCAGATTTGCTGTGGACTCAGGGTAGCCTGGGGGAAGTCTGGAAATCCACCTCTGGTGATGCAAAGACTTTGGCATCCGGCGAGAACCTCAGAGTTGCAGACCGGACAGTTGCTTCTTTGTGCCTGCCAAGCAGGGGAGTCACTCCTTGACCCCAAGGGACATTTCTTCCATCTTCTAGTTGAAATAGAAAGTCGAAGGTCCAGGATATATGTTGCAGAGTTTCGTCCAGAGTAATCTAAAGTCTCAAGGACTGGGTTTCGATACTTATACTAAGATAGGTGGTTGGACATACTCTAGGGACCCACCTATGGGAGGGTTTGGAAAGAGGGGTTGTTACACCCATTTCCTTTGTCCAGTTTCATGCCAGGTAGCCCCTGCAACCGGTTTTAACTGGACTATGCACAGGGACACCAAGTGTGCCCCCAGTGCTGGACTTCAAAGCACCAGAGAGTGCTCCTGCCCAGCCCCAATACAAATCTGCCTGTCTGGGGAGGTGGTGACACCTCCCTGGGATAGGAAACCTATTGTCCAGGCCTCCCCTGCTGGAGTTTCGGTCAGCAGCAGGAGGCCAGACACGTGTCTGTGGCAGTGGCATCCATTTTGTGATGCCAGGGCTCTAGATAGTCCTCACCGGGTAGACCCGTGTGAACATGTCTCTCCCTCTAGAAGGGTGGAATGCTAACCCCGCCACCAAAACTGGTGGGGAGTAGTATTCCAAAGTGTTTGACACCAAACATGACATGTTTCCGTGCAGCCAGTCCAAAGTTAGCTTTTACCTCGAGGTTATAATGCACTTAAGAGTATATGGTCAGGCTGCACCACAAACAGCATCAGAGGAGGTACTCCGAACGTTGCAGAGGGGCTCTGCTCAGGCAGGGGCACCGTCGCACATAAAAACCAAGCACTCTGCCTTCAGGATTGTTAAGGCCTACAATAGGAGTGACTTATAGGCTTTATATGTGTGTGCAATGGTAGTGATATAGGTAGCCAATACCACAGTAAGGGGTGTATGCACCACCTTACCCAGGCTGCAGTAGCAGACCTGTGGTGTCATTTTGGAGTGCTGCCCAGGGGTGGCATAATACATGTGCAGCCCCTGGTAGGCCTCTGAGGTACCTATGCCTTGGGCACATAGTGTACCATATACTAGGGACTTATAAGGCACTCCAGAATCCAATTAGAGATGTACCTAATGTACATGGAAGCCATTTTAGAGAGGAAGCAGCTAGGCTGGGGTCCTGATTAGTAGGGCCACAGCCAGTCTAAGGTCGAAAAACAGTGAAACACCAGCAAAAAGTTAGGGTACCCACGTGAAGCAGATCCTACTCTCCTACACCTGTTGTCTCTTTCTGTACTCGTCTTCACTCTTTCTGCACATCTAGTGCTTCTTTTTGTACCCTTCTTCCTTTTTCTGCACATCTCTTGCCTCATTATGTACATCTCTTGGTTCTTTCTGCACTGCTCTTGCGCCTTTCTGCCCCCATCTTGCCTCTTTCTGCACCTCTTTTGCTTCTTCATGCATGTCTCTCTCCTCTTTCTGTAACTCTCTTGCCTCTTTTTCCACCTCTGTTGGTTCTTTCTGCACATCCCCTACTTCTTTCTACACCTCTGTTGCTTCTTTCAGCAATTCTCTTTCCTCTCTCTGCACTTCTCTTGCTTGTTTCTGCACCTCTCTTGCGTCTTTCTGCACCCCTGTTGCCTCTTTTTGCACTTCACTTACTTTTTTATGCACCTGTCTTGCCTCTTTCGGCACCTCTGTTGCTTTCTTCTGTACTTCTCTTGACTCTTTCTGCTCCCTTTGCACCTCTTCAGCACCCCTCCTACCTTTTTCTACACTTCTCTTCCTTCTTTCTGCACTCTCCCTGCCTCTTTATGTACCTCTTTTGTCTCTTTGTGTACCCCTCCTACCTTTTACTGCACCCCTCTTGCCTCTTTTTGCACTTCTGTTGGTTCATTCTGCACTGCGCTTGCTTCTTTCTGTACCTCTCTTGCCTCTTTCTGCACCTCTGTTGCTTGTTTCTGCACTTCTCTTGCCGCTTTCTGCACCTCTAACTTAGAGGTAGTTTTAATCCCCCTGCTCTATTATGTACTAGAGGAGTTCATGTCAATCACAGGGGCACCCCAGCCCATAGTGTACCCTAGTGTATGTAGGTGTTTTCACTGTATTCTACGTGTCTTTCAGCATAGCACTGGCTCTGGGCCTGGTTAGTCAGAGTCAGTTACCACCAGTACTAGTCAGCAAAAAGTTGAGGACAGAGGAAGACTTTGAAACGAGGCCTCTTTCTGCACCACGGTTGGTTCTTTCTGCATATCTCATGCTTATTTCTGCAACTTTCTCCATCTTTCTGGACTTCTGTTGCCTCCTTCAGCATTTCTCTTGCTTCCTTCTGTACCCTTCGTCCTTTTTCTGCACATCTCTTGCCTCATTCTGCACATCTCTTGGTTCTTTCTGCACTGCTCTTGCCTCTTTCTGCACCCATCTTGCCTCTCTGTTCACCTCTTTTGCTTGTTTCTGCATTTCTCTCTCTTCTTTCTGTAACTCTCTTGCCTGTTTTTGCACCTCTGTTGGTTCTTTCTACTTCCCTTACTTCTTTCTACACCTCTGTTGCTTCTTTCAGCAATTCTCTTGCCTCTTTCTGCACTTCTCTTGCTTGTTTTTGTACCTCTCATGCGTCTTTCTGCACCTCTGTTGCCTCTTTTTGCACTTCACCTGCTTCTTTTTGCACCTCTCTTGCCTCTTTCGGCACCTCTGTTGCTTTTTTCTGTATTTCTCTTGCCTGTTTCTGCACCCTTTGCATCTCTTTCAGCACCTCTGTTACTTCTTTCTGTACTTCTCTTCCTTCTCTCTGCACTCCTCCTGCCTCTTTACGTAGCTCTCTTGTCTCTTTGTGCACCCCTCCTACCTTTCTCTGCACCTTTCTAGCCTCTTTTTGTACTTCTGTTGGTTCATTCTGCACTGCGCTTGTTTCTTTCTGTATCTCTCTTGCCTCTTTCGGCACCTCTGTTGCTTCTTTCTGCACTTCTCTTGCCTCTTTCTGCACCTCTGACTTAGAGGCCGTTTTAATCCCCCTACCCTATTATGTACTATGGCCTTAAGGGGAGTTCATGCCAATCCCAGGGGCAACCCAACCCATAGTGTACCCTAGTTTATGTAGGTATTTCTCACTGTATTCTAAGTGTCTTTCAGCATAGCACTGGCTCCAGGCCTGGTTAGTCAGAGTCAGTTACCACCAGAACAAGTCAGCAAAAAGTTGGGGGCACAGGAAGACATTGCAAAGAGGCCGCTTTCTGCACCTCTGTTGTTTCTTTCTGCATATCTCCTGCTTCTTTCTTCAACTTTCTCTGTCTTTCTGGACTTCTGTTGCCTCTTTCTGCATTTCTCTTGCTTCTTTCTGCACCCTTCTTCCTTTTTCTGCACATCTCTTGCTTTTTCTGCACAGCTCTTGCCTCATTCTGCACATCTCTTGGTTCTTTCTGCACTGCTCTTGCCTCTTTCTGTACCCCTCTTGCCTCTTTGTGCACATCTTTTGCTTCTTTCTGCACTTCTCTCTCCTCTTTCTGTACCTCTCTTGCTTCTTTTTGCACCTCTATTGGTTCTTTCTGTACTTCCTTTGCTTCTTTCTACAACTCTGTTGCTTCTTTCAGCGATTCTCTTGCTGCACTTCTCTTGCTTCTTTCTGTACCTCTCTTGCCTCTTTCGGCACCTCTGTTGCTTTTTTTCTGTACTTCTCTTGCCACTTTCTACACCCTTCGCGCCTCTTTCAGCAACTCTGTTACTTCTTTCTGCACTTCTCTTCCTTCTTTCTGCACTCCTCCTGCCTCTTTCAGTACCTCTCTTGTCTCACTGTGCACCCCTCCTACCTTTTCTGCACCTTTCTAGCCTCTTTTTGCACTTTTGTTGGTTCATTCTGCACTGCGTTTGTTTCTTTCTGTACCTCTCTTGCCTCTTTCGGCACCTCTGTTGCTTCTTTCTTCACTTCTGTTGCCTCTTATTGCACCTCTGACTTAGAGGCAGTGTTAATCCCCCTGCTCTATTATGCACTATGGCCTTAAGGAGAGTTCATGCCAATCACAGGGACACCCCAACCCATGGTGTAACCTAGTTTATGTAGGTTTTTCTCACTGTATTCTAAGTGTCTTTCAGCATTGCACTGGCTCTGGACCTGGTTAGTCAGAGTCAGTTACCACCAGAACAAGTCAGCAAAAAGTTGGGGGCACAGGAAGACTTTGCAAAGAGGCCTCTTTCTGCATCTCTGTTGTTTCTGCAACTTTCTCCGTCTTTCTGGTATTCTGTTGCCTCATTCTGTATTTCTCTTGCTTCCTTCTGCACCCTTCTTCCTTTTTCTGCACATCTCTTGGTTCTTTCTGCACTGCTCTTGCCTCTTTCTGCACCCATCTTGCCTCTTTCTGCACCTCTTGTGCTTCTATCTGCATTTCTCTCTCTTCGTTCTGTAACTCTCTTGCCTGTTTTTGTACCTCTGTGGGTTCTTTCTGCACTTTCCTTACTTCTTTCTACACCTCTGTTGCTTCTTTCAGCAATTCTCTTGCCTATTTCTGCACTTCTCTTGCTTGTTTTTACAGCTCTCTTGCATCTTTCTGCACCTCTGTTGCCTCTTTTTGCACTTCACTTGCTTCTTTTTGCACCTCTCTTGCCTCTTTCGGCACCTCTGTTGCTTTTGTCTGTATTTCTCTTGTCTCTTTCTGCACCCTTCGTGCCTCTTTCAGTACCTCTGTTTCTTCTTTCTGCACTTCTCTTCCTTCACTCTGCACTCGTCCTGCCTCTTCATTCACCTCTATTATCTGTTTGTTCACCCCTCCTACCATTTTCTACACCCCTCTTGCCTCCGTTTGTACTTCTGCTAGTTCATCCTGCACTGCGCTTATGTTGCTTCTTTCTGCACTTCTCTTGCCTCTTTCTGCACCTCTGACTTAGAGGCAGTTTTAATACCCCTGCCCTATTATGTACTAGGGCCTTAAGGGGAGTTCATGCCAATCACAGGGGCACCCCAACCCATAGTGTACCCTAGTATATGTAGGCATTTCTCACTGTATTCGAAGTGTCTTTCAGCATAGCACTGGCTCCGGACCTGGTTAGTCAGAGTCAGTTACCAACAGAACAAGTAAGCAAAAAGTTGGGGGCACAGGAAGACTTTGCAAAGAGGCCTCTTTCTGCACCCCTGTTGGTCCTTTCTGCATATCTCCTGCTTCTTTCTGCAACTTTCTCCGTCTTTCTGGACTTCTGTTGCCGCTTTCTGCATTTCTCTTGCTTCGTTCTGTACCCTTTTTCCTTTTTCTGCACCTCTCTTGCTTCCTTCTGCACGTCTCTTGCCTCATTCTGCACATCTCTTGGTTCTTTCTGCACTGCTCTTGCCTCTTTCTGCACTCGTCTTCCCTCTTTCTGTACCTCTCTTGCTTCTTTCTGCACCCTTCTTCCTTTTTCCGCACATCTCTTGCCTCTTCATGTAGGGCTCTTGCCTCATTCTGCACATCTTTTGGTTCTTTCTGCACTGCTCTTGCCTCTTTCTGTACCCCTCTTGCCTCTTTGTGTATATCTTTTGCTTCTTTCTGCACTTCTCTCTCCTCTTTCTGTACCTCTCTTGCCTCTTTCAGCTCCTCTGTTGCTTCATTCTGCACTTCTCTTGCCTCTTTCTGCACCTCTGACTTGCAGTTTTAATCCCTCTGCCCTATTATGTACAAGGGAAGTTCATGCCAATCAAAGGGGCACCCCAACCCATAGTGTACCCTAGTGTATGTAGGTGTTTTCACAGTATTCTAAGTGTCTTTCAGAATAGCACCGGCTCCGGTCCTGGTTACTCAGAGTCAGTTACCACCAGTACCAGTCAGCAAAATGTTGGGGGCGCAAGATGACTTTGCAACAAGGCCTCTTTCTCCACCTCTGTTGGTTCTTTCTGCATATCTCTTGCTTCTTTCTGCAACATTCTTCATCTTTCTGGACTTCTGTTGCCTCTTTCTGCATTTCTCTTGCTTCTTTCTGCACTTTTCTTTCTCTTTCTGCACATCTCGTACCTCTGTAGGAATAGTTAGATATTAACATTTAAAAATCCTTAGAAATTGACTGAATAAAACCACAGTTTTCATGAAAGTTATAGTTAGTTAGACATTTCACTTGTATAAACCAGAGAAAATTGGCCGTTTGTAGGAGAGTAGGATCTGCTTGACATGGGTACCCCCACTTTTTTGCCGGTGTTTTACTGTTTTTGACCTTAGTCTGGCTGTGGCCCTGCTAATCAGGACCCCAGCCTAGCTGCTTCCTCTCTAAAAAGGTTTCCATGTACATTAGGTACATCTCTAATAGAATTCTGGAGTGCCTTATAAGTCCCTAGTATATGGTATACTATGTCCCCAGGGCATAGGTACCTCAGAGGTCTACCAGGGGCTGAAGCATGTATTATGCCACCCCTTGGGAAGCACTCCAAAATGACACCGTAGGTCTGCTACTGCAGCCTGGGTAAGGTGGTGCATGCACCCCTTA
The DNA here is from genome assembly GCF_964204655.1 of Triturus cristatus. Lineage (NCBI taxonomy): Eukaryota > Metazoa > Chordata > Amphibia > Caudata > Salamandridae > Triturus > Triturus cristatus. The sequence continues at coordinate 167,293,626 of NC_140585.1, forward strand.
CTGTGGTATAGGCTACCTATATCACTACCATTGCACACACATATAAAACCTATAAGTCACTGCTATGGCAGGCCTTAATAATCCTGAAGGCAGAGTGCTTGGTTTTTATGTGTGAGGGGTCACCTGCATGAGCAGAGCCCCTCTGCAGCATTCAGAGTACCTCATCTGATGCTGTTTGTGGTGCAACCTGACCATATACTCTTAAGTGCATTACAACCTCGCGGTAAATTCTAACTTTGGACCGGCTGCACGGAAACATGTTGTGTTTGGTGTCAAACACTTTGTAATACTACCCCCCTGCCAGTTCTGGCAGCAGGGGTAGCATTCCACCCTTCTAGAGGGAGAGACATGTTCACATGGTCTACCCGGTAAGGACATTCTAGAGCACTGGCATCACAAAATGGATGCCACTGCCACAGACACGGGTCTGGCCTCCTGCTGCAGACGGAAACTCTGGCAGGGGAGGCCTGGACAATAGGTTTCCTGTCCCAGGGAGGTGTAATCACCTCCCCAGACAGGCAGATGTGTATTGGTGCTGGGCGGGAGCACTCTCTGGTGCTTTGAAGTCCTGCACTGGGGGCATACTCGGTGTCCCTGTCCATAGTCCAGTTCAAACCGGTGGCAGGGGCTACCTGCCCCTGCTCTGGCATGAAACTGGACAAACGAAATAGGTGTAACCACCCCGCTTTCCAAACCCTCCCATAGGTGGGTCCCCAGAGTATGCCCAACCCCCTATCTTAGTATAAGTATAGGAACCCAGTCCTTGAGACTTTAGATTACCCTGGACACAGCTCTGCAACATATATCCTGGACCTTCGACTTTCTATTTCAACTAGAAGATGGAAGAAATTTCCCTTGGGGTCAAGGAGTGACTCCCCTGCTTGGCAGGCACCAAAGAAGCAACTGTCTGGTCTGCAACTCTGATGCTCCTGCCGGACTCTGAAGTCTTTGCATCACCAGAGGTGGATTTCCAGACTTCCCTGAGGCTACCCTTAGTTCACAGCAAAGCTGAGGCTCATGGCTATCGTGGGTGACGTGGAATCGTGACCCCTGGACACTGTGAACTTTTGCTGGTACATCATCTTCCTCGTCTTCCTTGAAGTTATACTTTGGGCTCCCAGTAGCCCCAGCCTTGGGCAACTACTGCTCCGAAGATCTCTGTTTTTAATACCTGTTGCAATCTTAAGTGTACAAAAGCAAGCATTAAGTTTAAGACCATGCTCACCTCATCAATAATTAATAGTTTCATTTTCTTCGGCACTCTTGACACTTCATGAGAAGCTTCTCCGAGCAACTTCTAATATTGTAATTTATTATCATGCTCAACTGGTAACATCAGTAATCTATGCAAAGTAACCCCTTTAACATTGTGTGTGCAGCTAATCCAGATTGAGCTGTTACCAGAGAACATAAATGTGAACCAGTAGTTTTTTTAAGATAACTGGTCAAACCTCACTTGTACATATATTTCTTTCTGTTCAACATTTAATGGTTCTTCTAACTTTTCCAATGTAATATTCTCCTTGTGTGCTTGTTGCATTGCAATTTCGACTTTGTGCATTGCAATCGCTGCTTCATTTTCCAGTATTCATTGTCCAAGAGGATCTTGACTACATTGACCACTACTTTGATTATCTTGAGAACTTTCATTATCTATTTCAGCTGTAATAGTCTTTTCCTGTTCAACTTAATCATTTAACATTTTTAAATATGTAGTGAAAATTGTACATGCAATGCTATCTTTACATGCATTAAAAGAATCTTCGTAGCAGTCAAAGTCTCCAAGTAATTCACTTTCAGTACACCATGGTTTAAAGGGTTGGAGAAGTGCTAAATAGTAAAATTCTCGCTTATCTGGAGTTTCACAACTGAGTTTCTTGTGGTTTATAAGATTACCCTTTGCATGTTTTACTAAACAACCATGACATCCAACTACTGCATATTTTCCGTCTTTTAAATTCTGTTTCACATTTCTTTAGAAGCTGTAATGTTGAAGTACTTCATACAGACATAGCTGTTCCAGATGTCGACTCCTTTTCGTCTAGTATGTGCCCAACATATTAGTTTTAAGAATGTCTGTACTGTCTGGTTCATTTGCTGCTAAGTATTCAATTTTTTCTAATGATTTCAACACTCTATTCCATGAGCAGGCAAGACCTAAACTTACCCAAATGATTCCTCGTGACTTTGAATATAAACTTGAAGAGCACAAGTGGTCTGAACATTCATAGGATCCAATTTCTTGGTGGGAAAGCATTTTCAAAGTAAAGCTGGACAATTTTTTGCTAAGGCTTTTCTCTTGTGCAATTTCTTCCCACATGTGTTTTATCTCTGTTTTTTCCGATTTTGTTATGTACGATGTAACATAACGTGCAACAGCAATTGAGTTATCTGCAACATACTGGATGTCCATGTTCGCATTCCACATTTTTAAAATAACTGGATTGTAGTCATTGATATACTTTGACACTTCTGTTCTTTTTAAATTGTAGTTATTCTTTGGAGATTTCTGAGTTATTGTGTGCCTTACAGAAGAAAAAAAAGAATTTACTCTTCCTTTACAAATGACTAGGAGTGGAAAACCAAACCGACATTTAGTGTAAAATATTCCTTTAGACTTGTATTTTCTTCTGCAGTACTTTCCACAACGGTGACTTTGGAAATGTAAAACTTGCTGTCTCAAGCTTCTATCTCCTTCTTCTCTCGGAATCTACATGTCACATACTGTTCGATGAAAGACAATACTGTTTCATCAGAATCAGTTCCAAATTTAGATGCATCCTTGACCCATAGTAGCATATGTATATGAGGTGCACCTCTTGCTTTGTACTCCTTTCTCCAAAAGAAATCGGTAACTTCTCCAAGAGGTGGATTCTTTTTATTGCAGATAAAATACATCATAGCTTGGAACCTATGATTAAAATATCTGCACCCATTTACAGGATCCAATGAACACAGGAGTCTTTTTTTAAACATTTGTAATATTAGAATTCACTTCTCTTAGAAACTCAAGAAAATCTTCCCATTCATACTCTGCACAGCTAAGTGTGACAAACCATGTTGGTGTACCTAAGTTCCATAACATACACTTGAGTTCTCCATGACAACGATAACAATACTCATTTGTTCTACGTTGTCATGCCATAAAATTGATTAACTGTGCTTCTAAATTTTCATCTGTTTCTTGAGCTTTCTCCACAAATTCTTTCGCAGAAAGAAGTGATTGATGAACTCCAGTTTTAAGTATGTGGTTCACTGCATACGACAGAGAAGATAGATCACTTTCAAACAAAAGGTGAAATATGTATGGAATGCACTGTCGAAATCTAGGATCTTCAGAATATAATCTTGTTGACCGATATTCTGAAGCTGGAATCCGTACAAGTAGGTCATCATATCGTCCACCTTCTCCAGTAGGAAACAGCTGTGGAAAACAACGAGCTTACAAGCTCTTCTCCCATACACTCATTTGAGTTCCCTGTGCTTTTTTCATTTGAAATAACTCAATGCTGCTTCCTATTACTTCTTTTGAATGCAAAGGACATATTGTGTAATGTTCACAAATCTCTTCAGTCCTTGACTTGTCCACTTTCTCTATTTGACAACTTGAAATTTCACATTCATCTTCTAAACTTATCACCTGTTCATCCACATTTACAGTTTTGTAATAAATATTGTTCTCTATAAGATATAAGGTAGCCTTTTCAACGTTATTAACATCCACAAAATTCTTGCCATATTTTCCGACTCTTTGTTGGTACACCATTTACTAGAATGACTACTGCCTCATTTTCCACTTTCTCTCCAGCAATAGTTTCAATATTTTTCTTAAAATCCAAAAGTAAGTACTCCACTCTTTCAGCCCTCTTTGCAAGTCTGTTGGTGGCAGTTTACCTGTTTTAGGCTCCATCTGAATTATAGTTTGAAAAGGCTGAATAGATTGAATTAGAACCGACTCATATTTATTCAATTCTGCCAGTTCCTCCGGAATAGCTACTAATTCTAAGTTATTATGTACTGCTCTAGCAGGCATTTTGATCTCTTCTATTTTGTTGTAACAATATTTACATATACATTGATCACTACCTAACTCAAATCGACCTTCCACCAACAAGCAAGTTGGAAATTCTTCCCACTTACAATTGTTCTCCTTTTCACTTTTCAAATACAAATCAACATTCCTAGTTTGACTTTTATAATGAGTACGTCGACAACAAACACAAACATAGTTTGGTATTCCAGAGCACACTACATTAAACTTTCCAATTTTTTCTTCAAACTGATCAGGGCTAATCACTTTCTCATCTCCTTCAACATCTGTAATTGTCAAACTTTCACTTTCTATGAACTGCTGTCCTGAACCAAAATATCGCATTTCAATATCATCGCACTTTTTTTGAACATCTGATAAAGAACCATGTAAAAGACCTGTATTCAGTTCACTTAAACATAATGCAGGACTTTTTACATAGTACAGTTTCCTTACAAACTTCCGCATTTCTGAATGGTGTACTGCTAACATCCTCAAGTGATGAAAAACAATTTTACACACTTTTCTTGAAAGACAAGCCAGAGAATGCCCATGCTTCTCAGTACATTTTCTTACATTACATGGATCTTGTCCTTGTAACAAATACATCTTCTGTTTAATACTTTTCTGTGTATATTCTCGAAGCAAATTTTGCATTATATCAATAGATTCATGTCGAATACTACAAATACTGCTACAATACAACTTATACACAGGAGCTTGTGTATGTTTCCCTTGCACTTCTGCAGCTATTAACTCTTCTGCGCTTTTACCAACCAATTCCTCTTTTGGAAGGGGACAACCATCCTGAACTTCGTAGCAACGACCATCAGTATCAACTGCAAATGGTTAACTATTTTCCTGGAAGTAACTTTCCTAATTAAAAAAGGCTCACTAGTAGAAGTATGTTTCCAATGTCCACTAAAGAATTTGCAAAAGTTGGTTCTGTTCACAAGTCTTTTTCTTCACCTTTTCTCTTTCAACACTTTGAATATTTTATCCAACACTTTGATCCTCTTCAAAATCACAATTAATACCTTCTGTTTTAAAGTGAAATAAGTATCCACAATACTTTCAATACACTACTTTTGTTTGAATTGCAGCACTTTCTTTTTATATTTGCAGCATGTTTTCATGAAATTCTGAATCACTATAGTTCGAAAAAGTCTTTGACGAATTTCTTGAAATAGTTTTTGTCTCCGGGTAACAGATACTGTTTCTTTATCATGTTTTCTTTTCCTGGTATTTGAAATTGGAGTCTCCTTCTCCTTACTTAAAAAATTCTTCTTTTTCCTTTGTGTGATGTTATTTTCATCAAATGTTCGTAATATTTTTTTTCAGAAATTGTTTAGTGTTTTTACCAGAAGAAACTGTTTGTGTAGCACTTTCATTCTTTTCTAATTGAAAATCTTTCCTTTTGTTCAAATATATATTTTTTTCTCTTTTCTTTATTTTAGTTCTTCTAGGCATTTTCAAATTTTAATACAAACAAAATAATTTTCTGAAAAAAAGATAGATTCAAATACTTTTTACATCTGTTTAATATATTAAAATAATTACATACAATTACATAAGTTCTACTGATGGCTTTCAGAGGCAGTGCTGCAACGTGATGGAGCAGGGCAGGGGAGCAATAGGATGACGGGTAGTGCTATAGAACATACAACAAGTATTAATTTAATTATTTACATACACCTTTACAATTTACATGTAACTGCAACACCTCATACTTTTCACCTCTCCACCACACCCCACCCCCCCACAGCACTCCCTCTGCAACCCACCGCAGACAACTTTATATATTGCATTTTTAAAAATTGTAATCTATGTACTTAGGATGATATTATCAACCAAACGGCACACAGAAAAATTACTATTATTAGCCTAACAATTTTATCTACAACTTTGCAAACATAACACTGCACCCAAAGCTTTAAGTTGGGGGGGGGTCTGAGCACCAACAGTTTATTTTTGGGGGCCTCGAAACCGATCTCTATGGGGCTCTATTTTTGTGCCTCGCAAAGATAGTCCGTTGTTTTTTATTTTTTATTGGACTGCAGTGAGACAGTGAGAGCATGCACATTGCTCACTACTGAGAAGTGGAGACATCATGCCAGGTGAGTCGCGTTGTGGTAGAAAATAAATCCTTTATAGAGAGCCATTTTCTCTCAGGAATTCCCTTCTCTTTTTGCAGTGCAGGAGCAACATCATCGTGGCGTGATTAGCAGAGAGACCACCAGGCGCGCAACACCCAATGCCCCGGACTCCCTGAGACAGCTTCCCAATCGCACACACAGAGCCGCACCCGAGTACTTCACAGATCTTCAAAAGACCATTTGCTTGTAAATGATGCTCTGTTCTTTTTCACCCAATTTTAGAGTCCCTACATCCCCACTCTGCCTATTGCTGAAAGAATTAGCCTCCCCGAAATCTCACTTTGGTGGCACCTTTGGAGACGACCACACACAGCCAACTCAAGCACGACTCTGCTCTCACCTTTCACAGTGTCTTGTTTTGGTACTACAAAAACACGCGCTTTGCCTGGCTCACTTACGGGCAGATTATCAAGAACGGCGTTAAAATTATCGCCGCTTTAGCGGCAGGAAACTGCCGCTAAAGCGGCGATAATGAGCTTGATAATATGCCCTATGGGAATTCATAAGGTCATATTTTCAAGCCCATTATCGCTGCTTTAGCGGCAGTTTCCTGCCGCTAAAGCGGCGATAATTTTAAACCAGTTCTTGATAAAATGCCCCTTTGTTCTCACACCCCCTCTTTAATGCGAAGATAGTAGCTTTAGAATTACCTTTATATTCCTATACTGTGCTTCACATGGAAATATGGAAGTGCTGTTCTCACCACCCCAAATTAGCTGTCTGGTATACTCTCCCAAATGTAAGAACTACAGGTATTCACTATCTGTCAGTCTCGGCCAGTTTAAAGCAGTGTTCCTATATAGAAATGGACAAAACGTTGGGGCATATTATCAAGAATGGTGTTAATATCGCCGCTTTTCTTAATAATATGCCCCGTTATGTTTCTAAATTAACGTCTTAAACTGAAAAGCTGCTTTACATTTCTTTCGCTGAATCAACCTTTGTTTAAAACACCACCAGAGAAGGGTGGTGAACTATGGTCCACAAAGAGCAACTCAAAGCTTTCTTGTTCTTTATCAGAAACGTCTGCCTGTCAATGCTTATCGCCAGCCTTTTCGGCCCCTTTAAAGGCTGGGTGGATGAGTATAATAAGCAGTATTTAGGATCGGGGCGGAGGGTGCACGGAAATAAGGATAGATAGTTGAATAAAGTGCGAGTGGATAGATGGCCAGATGGATGAATGGATAGCTAGATAGATGGGTGTATGGATGTATGAATGGATGGAAGGATGAATGGATGCATGGACCAGTACTTAGGATAGACGGGTGGGCTGATAGATGCTTAGGATTGGTTCTGGGACAGATGTATGTATGGATATATAGGCATATGACTGGATGGATGGCACAGTGCTTACCATATGCGAGTGGGCTGATAGATGCTTAGGATAAGTACTGGGACAGATGTATGTAAGAAGGTAGGAATGTATGGATGAATTGAAAGATGGTTGGATGGTGCAGTGCTTATGATGGATGGATGCAGGGCTTTAAGTGGGCCGGCTCCAAGCACCGGCAGTTATTTTAAGGAGGTCTCGAAATGGGTCTCTATTGGGCTCTATTTTTGTCCCTCGCAAAGGTAGTCAATTTTCCTTTTTTTTGTTTTTGGACTGCAGTGAGAGCATGCACATCGATGTGCGCATGCTCAGTTTGCTCACTACTGAGAAGTGGAGGCATCATGCTAGGTGAGCTATGTTGTAAGAGGAAGCGAAATCCTTTAAAGAGTGTGTTTTCCGAACGTAGAATAATTGGAGGGGATTTTCTTAAGCACACAATGCTAGTTATCTTGATTTAGACCACACCCCTACTTGGACAGCCCACACCCCTTTAAGAGGTTTTCCTCGCTCCTTTTAGAGCACCCCCATTTTTTTCACACTTAAAGCCCTGACTGCACCATAGTAACAAAGAAATGGTCCAAGCTTCCATTTAAATGTACAATGGCACCAAGTTTCATAATTTGCCATCAACGCTGGCAGCCTTCTACAACAGTGCAAGAGTGTATATCAGCATGAAGATTTGTTATCCACAGAAATGTTGTGTGATTTGTGTAGCTGTCTGCTGGAACACTCATCACCAAAAGGTATTAAAACATGGAAATTTTGCGAGTAAAACATACCATTCCATAAAGCGGTTCATAAATGGGCCCAGTGCCACTACACCACCCTTATCCCCATCCTTGCTTAACCTTACGAAATCAAAGAAAGAGCCCCAGCAAACCTGGTAGAGCCACTATAGTAATACAGGGAACGCTCAGCAACAAAAGGTATTAAAACATGCAAATTTCCGGATAAAACATATACCATGCCATAGAGCGCTTTATAAATGGACTCAGTGGCACTACATCACCTTTACTAGCTACACATGTGCACGTTACAAATATCCATGTTATAATCAGCAACATACCCACCTCTCCCACCCCTGCCCTTGCTTAACCTTACGAAATCAAACAACGAGCCCCAGCACTCCCGTTAGCGCCACTATAGCCATACATGGACTTAATTTCAACAGGTGTCTGCCGGAACGCTCATCAGCAAAAGGTATTGAAACCTGCAATTTTGCAAGTAAAGCATACACCATACCAAAAGGCGGTTTATAAATAGTCCCAGTACCACTACACCACTTCCACACCCGCCTTTGCTTAACTTTACGCAATAAAACAAAGAGCCCCAGCAAACCTGGAAGCGCCACTATAGCCATACAGAGGCTTAATTTCAACAGATGTCTCCCGAAACGCTTATCAGCAAAACGTGGTCCCAGTGGTACTACATCACCTTTAGTAGCTAGACATCTGGACGTTACTAAAGTCTGTGTTTTAATCACCAACATACCCACCTCCCCCACCACCACCCCTGCTTAACCATACAAAATCAAACAGAAACCCCCACCATTCCTAGTAGCGCCACTATACCCATACACTGGCTTAATTTTAACAGGTGTCTTCCGGAACGCTTATCAGCAAAAATAATTCAAACATGCAAATTGGCGGGTAAAACATAAACTATCCCATAGCAAGGTTTATAAATGGACCCAGTGGCACTACACCACCTTTATTAGCTAGACATCTGTATGTTAATAACGTCGTTTAAACACTCTGTAGAGTGTATAGCAGAGGATGGGGAGAGTAAACAAAGTTCTAGTTCCCAAACTTTTGTTATACCGTCCCTTTACTGTATGTATATTAAGGACCTAAAATGGAATAAAAAAATTGACGAGTGTCTCAAAAGGGCTAGTGAAGCTGAGCACCGATAAAACCCGGACCACTTAAACACCTATGTATATTCAGCACAGGGACACAGCCTGACAAATAGTATCACTTATAATCACATGTAGTCTGCTAATGTCAAGTCATACAGAAAATATATTGAACATTTTCATTTCTTTTTTATCTCTCACACATGTATAAACATCTCTTCTAAAGAAACACTCCCCAACTACTTCTATTTCAGACAATCATTAAAATGTTTACTACCATATATTTCAGTATATCTACCTTTTTATTATTCACTAGTCAGAAACTACTAAAACTATTAACAATACCCAAATGCAAACCAGAAACCATGTTCATATTATTTCTCAACCTATGTTCAAATGATTCAAACAATGCGCACATATGAAAGGAACGTATCACTTTTACTATCTCCATCTCCTCTCCATGTAATCTCCAAACACTGTAGATGGCCTCACAGTACAACAACCTACCTAGACTTATATTCAAATCTACCTCTCACTGTCAAAAATGAGACCACAACCTGTCCACATAACATTTCTGGGTTTGGTTTTATCGCTTTTAACTTAATAACACATACATCTCCTACCCCCCCCTTCCTCACTACTTCCACAAAAAGTATAATTTGCAAACGTGGGACATTTTGTTTTTCTCGCCTGAATATCTAAGCAAACCCAAATTAACGCTGTACCTCATTTTCAAAACCATACAGTCCTTTAAAGATGACAAACTACACTTCTTCTTTGTGAAAAATTCCTAAACATATATAAAGTACTTATTGAACAACAGGTCAAACTTTATGCATATTTCATAACTAATATGAAACACCACACTTTACTAACAGTATATTATTTTGAAATAAAAAATACTTTCAAACTTAAAAATATCACCTCAAATACTTAATCACTGCTACAGAACGCATCACACACCTTGTTCATTTCTACCTCACCTTTGTAGTTGGTATGCAGATTTCAAATGTCACACACGCATGCAATTCTTTCTTTGTCACACAGTACATGGAATGCACCGCTTTCATCAAGAATGGAACCAGTAATGGCACAATTTCTCTGTCGCTCCTCATATATATACATGTAAAGAACAAATCTGAAAACTTCATTCCTTCATCGACATTCCAAAACTTATCTCCATTGGTTATTTTTGAATTTTCCATCTGAAAAGCTACTTAATATTTCGCGCCACATACAGGTCAGAAGTTCAACCTATTTTATCACCACACTTTCTGGAACATTCTACGACACCTGCAGGTTAAAAATTCATGAATTTTTTTAAACGTAACATATTTTTTTCAGCATATTCTTGAACATTTACCAGCACCTGTGGGTTAAATGTTCACCATTGTTTTAAGTTCCAAATGTACCTTCCAAATGCAAGTAGCACGTCTGGTTGAGCTGAGCACATTTCATTCTATCGTATGGACTCCACGTTTAGACTGCTCTTTATTAACCAATGACAAACATGCTTTTTCATGCAACTAATAGGCACCCTATTTTTTAGTACCCAATGCTTCTTAACTTCCAATCAATTATAATTTTCTGTGTAAAAAAAAGATTTCCCCCCATTTTTAAACATATCTCTTACTCTACGAAGGAACTGCATGAGCTACAGACATATTTCCATACCTTCCAACCATACCTTCAAAATGCTAGTGTAGATCGTAGGACATAGCTATGTTTTGTGGTGCAAGAGGTATGCAGAGCAGAGACGTATTGACTTAGAACTAGGTTTACAAAATGTGGACACTAAATGGTTTGCACAGAGAGGATTGAAGTGGCACCAATTGTTGACTTTGGTTAAAACCTGTTTGCATCTCCAACACCCTGACCTCATGATTGTGCATTGTGGTGGAAACGACCTAGGCACATAGGCACATTGACTGGGGTAGGTTTGGTAGGTTTGGAAATGCTAATGATGGACACCTTTCGACAATTGATGTTGCTTTTGCCTCAAGCTGTCTTTGTATATTCCAATATATGCCAAAGACAGAAGTGGAAATGGTCAAACCAATTTTGTCCTCAGATTGAAAGATCTAGGAAGAATGTCAACAAAGCTGTGTCTGCATACCTCAGAGAATGGGGTCGATCTACAACAAGAACATACGTTTTGATATGACTGATATCTACAGAAGTGATGGAGTACACTTCACAGATCAAGGAAATCGAGTTTTTCTGAATAACCTGAAGCTGTGCATCCGCACTTATATGTAGCTCCAACTAATAAACACAAGGGCTCTTTTTAGAGCCGCCTTATAACTGACAACTTAGGCCCGCTATTTTAGGGCCAGGGAACGGGAACTTCCGCACCCTCGACAAAATGTATTCGCCACACAGCTGAGGCGCACAGGCCAGACTATCTGACTTTGGAGCACAGAGCTCTCACTTTGATCACCGACTCTAGTGACAGCTCAGGATAGTACCATGTGACTTAATTTCCACGCCGGCCCCCAGTGCCTGCAGACCCGTACGAGTGAGTAGTTTGCACTTTACAAATACCGGATTGATTGGAAACGGCATAATTGAACTTCACACTCCCTCTGTAGCACCCCCTATCACCCTACAGACGTCACACTGTTTAAAACAAAACTTCCTCCTAGTACGTATGCACACATGCTGACACTACTTAGACATGTGTACCGCAGCAGCCAGGAAACATGAGTTCAGAGCACAGGGCTCACGGTTTAATCCCCTGCTCCGGCAGCAGCTCAGCTCAGCACCATGTGACTCTGGGCAAGAGCTCACTTAATAACTCACATAATTTCCACGCCGGTCTCCAGGGTCTTCAGACCCATAGCGGTGAGTAGTTTGCACTTTACAAATACCATATTGATTAACCTTTGCACTCCCTGTATAACACCACCTAAGTTCCATATACAAATTACCGTGTTCCAAACAAAACTTCCTCCTACTACGTATAAAATATTACTGACACTACTTGGACAGGTGTGGCACAGCGCCCAGAGCACATGACTTCACAGCATAGGACACACAGTTTGGGCTCACGGTTTCATCCCCGAGTCCAGCAGAAGCTCAATTTAGCAGCATAACACTCTAGGCAATACCTCACTTAATTTCCGTACCCCGTACTTTCAGACTGGTAGGGGTCAGTAGTTCAGTGCCTTAATCCCCGAGTCCGGCAGCAGCTCAGCCTATGCCCCTCAGCAGCATCAGACCCGTACGAGTGAGTAGTTTGCACTTTTCACATACCAAATTAATTTGATACGCACAAATTTCCCTTCGCACTCACTGTATAACACCACCTAAACACCATGCACAACTTACAATGTTCAAAACAAAAGTTCCTCCGAGTAGGTATAACTACATGCTGACACTACTTGCACATATGTGGCACAGCAGCCAGAGCACATGATTTCACTGCATATGACACACAGTTTGGACTCAAGCTTTCATCCCCGAGTCCGGCAGCAACTCAGCTTAGCAGCATGAGACTCTAGACAATACCTCACATATTTTCCATACCCCAGCACTTTCAGACCAGTAGGGTTCAGTAGTTCATCCTAGTAGGTATAAACACATGCTGACACTACTTCCACAGGTGTGGTGCAACGGAGAGGGCACATAACTTCACAGCATAAGGCACACAGTTTTGGCTCACGCTTTAATCCCCGAATCCCACAGCAGCTCACCTTCTCAGCATCAGACTCTAGGCAATACCTCACTTAATTTCCATAGCCCAGCACTTTCAGACCAGTAGGGATGAGTAGTTTGCTTTGCACTCCTGTATAGCACACCCTAAACACCCCACAGAGATTACACTGCTCCTACCCTCCTCTTTCCTACTTTTTTCGCCCATTTTTCCCCTTACTCACTTCAACAGAATCATAAAATGGCTGCCAACACTTCCTAGTTGCAACCGATCTCACCGCTCGCAGCCAATAAGCAGAAAGCTCGTGCTCGTAACTCCTCAGCCAATCAGATGGCAGAATTCCCAAATATCGATATCTGTAAATTTCGATATTTCTCCAAAACTACTGGACGGATTTACACCAAATAAACAAAAGCGTGCTTTCTATACCAAGACCCTTCTCCCTGCCAAATGTGGGGTAATTCCGTTCACCCATTCAACCTGTAGCCTTGTCTAAAGTTTCCTATGGAAATTAACATGGAGAAAACACGTTTTGGGGCCCACCTTTTTTCTCGGCCCCCTCTTTACGACATAGGAGCTGATATGAACAAAGAATTAGTTTGGAGAATTTCATGAAGATTTATCAAACGACGCCAAAGTTATAAGCAAAACAAAAAATGCTCTTCCTATGGAATATATATATATATATATACATAGTAAAATAAAGAGGGGGAGATGTAGTGTCATACGAGTTAGCAAAGACAGAACCCTTTTGCCTCCTGATGGACTCTGTAGTGCTGAGACGTAAGTGTTAGAGCAGAATACAATGAAGGTTGACTTAAATTGTTGAGTTTGCAGTTGCACGTGGATGAATAAAGACCTGGATTATAAGCACCATGTGTGGTGTATGCATTAGCAGGTACCCAGGCTACATAAGAGCTACAAACAGGATCCTCAAAGTGCCCCTCTGGATGCCCGATTAAAGCGCTTATTTGAATTAGAGCTCTTATCTAAGGTGAATGTTACTACAAGACAATCTGTTTGAGTTTGCATTGGGACTAGGATATATGGGATATCCAATTATTTTATTAAAGTTTAGGGTTGACTAATGTGAGTAACCTGCAATAAAAGGAATATACGTTTTGCATGCTAGATTCCACATCTATGGTTGCTCACATCAGTCCTAGGATCGATTCCCTAATTCCTGTTGGGAAAGCGTCAGTTGTGAAAGGCAATAAAGTGCAGAAAGAAAAATGCTGTGTGTTATGCTAGGTGGCAAAACCAACCTCTTGTTCGGTCTTGTTCAAAGTACCTGTAGCCCTGCTCTCAGCAAACCACTCCCTCTCTATGCTAACCCTTTCTATACTATGCTTCTATGATCCTAACATTACCTGCCTTCACATATCTCACACTGACCCTTCTGAAACACATGAAATAGGACAAGGGAGAATTGGTAAATCAGGAGATCATTTTTATTGATTCTGTGTTCCATTTAGTCTAAAAATGGGGTTGCTTCAATTGCTTTTCCAATAGTTCTGAATGAGTTCATAGAGAACACAAGCATATTTCATTCTGTGGATTGGGTTTAACTATTATATCTCACAGATTCCCAAATCTTTTTTAAAGGAAGTTTTTCTTTTCTTTCCCTTTATGAATCCAGAGTGAGGTTATTTCTGCCGCCAAGAAGCTACAGAATCAGTGCCATTAACAGGAGAGCCTCTCACCAATATGTAAGTAAGGAGGAGACTGCAGTACACCATGATGGCTTCCAACATTTGTCTAAAAGTGACATAACTTATCTAGGAAAGCAAAAGCCTTATTCATTACCCTTCCTGCCTTTTCAATGAGGGATTGGAGTATAACAGGATTTGCCCCCTTCTTACTACTAACCTCTGGTAAATGATTTGAGAGATTACAAGCTTGTCCCCTCCTATACTAAAAGACTACTCTGCCCCGCTTTCTAAGTCAGCTTCGGACACATCAGGAGACAAAAAATTTCTAGGCCCATCACTTCTAGTATTGGACTTTGACTCTAAACAATGGGAACTGTCAAGAGAAATCCAGAGACCACTGTTTTTTGACGGCATAGACTTTTAGCCAAATTACATCACGCTGTGGCGATTCATTGCCATGGGTCGGAATCATAAGCAATGTTTCTATAACACTTAAAAGAAGGTAGCATTCATCCCAATCAGAACGGTTACCCACCTGTCCGAGGAGGACAGCCTATGTGTTACATAATGTCTATTATTCTGCAAAATAATTGTCCTGTCTGGGATTAACATTCTCTCTAAGAATGTAGGGGTTCTATGAACTAAATGATAGGGTTTACAACAGCTAAATGGCCTACAGTATTTATGAAACCCATTTTACAATTTGGTAAATACTTGTCAAATCACAAAATGGGGCTAGAAATTCATACCGAATCAATTACTCCTCAAAGAGATGGTAACTTATTTGCAGGGGAATGTAAAAAAAATGTGTGTTTGGGAGTAGGCTGTCATATAGGGCTACACTGCCAACACTTAAACAACATTTTAAAAAATATTTCTTAAATGCAAGTCCACTTCTTTTAAGGAAAAAGGGCTGCATATAAAAAAATACTTGATTTAAATGTTATCAAGGACATGTTGGTCTGCTGACCTTAGTAGGCCACCAACCATCTGATGGAATCCTGTCCAAATAAGTCGCAATTTGGTACCTACCGCACGGCTATTGATGAGGTAGGTCAAGTTGTGGCCCACTTTCTGATTTTGCAGAGAATCTTCTTAGTACATGGATCGGTACACAAAATGTCATTGGATTTACAAAAACTTGTGAGCAATTTGTGAACACTTTTTACAAATCAAGTTTTCATACATTTGGCCAAAAGTCCCTTCATTGTATTTGTAAGAAGAACTGTTTCTTGACTGTGACAAATTAATCTTTCAGGCCGAGAAAAGTTTGAAAGGCATTACCATCAAGCAGCCCGCACTCTAATAACATATGTCAGTTGCTAACCAGGACATTATATGGAATCTTTGAGGTAAATGTGTGTGTTTCATCAATATATACTGTGTATGGCACTTATAAATATCTACAAGGCGATTGCCGATAACATGTATTCAATAGGAGGTTTCAACTTTTTGCCTAATGCAGTACTAATTTCGAAAATAAGGAAAGGCCCATCATGCCCATATAATTGGAAGTTGCAACATATTTAGGGGCTTACTTGTAAAACTGTTGCATTGCTGTGTGAAAACAGTGATGCAACAGTTTTCACTGCACCCTTCTTGAGACAAAATGGATGTGCCATATTTACTGTATGGAAGCGTGGTGCAACTACAGCAATGCAGGGGGTCTATGATTTATCACTGAATCACCCTTACACTTGCTATGAGGCAGGCATAATGATTTGATGCAGTGGCGTCCTAGAAGTGGGGCAGTAAAATCTGATAAATTTATAGATTTCACTACACCACTTCTATCAGGCTTTCTTGCATAGGAACACCCACCCGGCATACATTATATCTGACGAAGGCATAATGTGGTGCAGGTCTTTACAAGGTGATGCATCTAGGCAGATGCATCACCTTGTAAATATGGCGCAAAGTGGCACATTGTTTACGCCACCGCTGCATCAGAAAAAGTGATGCAATGGCAGCCCAAAAGTGTCACAAGGGGTTCATAATTAGGTACCTTAATTTGTCTCCAGGTATTTTGGACCTTCATTTGGCAGAATGCATACCCTGTCAAACCATGACAGACCGTGTCTGTCATTTCACAAGGGCTGTGTTACAAGTGCCACAGGATATTATGCCCTTGTAATATGGCACAGGTGTGACGAAATATCCTATCTGCGCACTCTAAAAACGACCCTGTATGTTTCTACATGAACTGTCAAGTACCTTTAGCTGAACGTGCCTTTTCCACAGGAGCCGATGCTGGATCTCCACTCCTCCACTCCGCTACCGCGAACTCAAGGCTCACGAGCAGCAGAGAGGGGGAAAGGGGAATTGGACAGACAAGAGAGACTGCACTGTGTCTTCTTCCTGGACTGGACTCGAAACTTCTTCCTCTCGATTCCTGCAATGAGAGTAACTCAGTAACAATTCTACTCTTGGCTAACTCTAATTGGGCTATAGAGGTTATTCACACACTATTACCTGTCCTGACACAATGGGCAGCTACTCTCTGAGCTTTTTCTGCTGAGTACCCTCTAAGTGGATGTAGGGTAGAACTGTGTGCGTGTAGCAACTCCTGCAAAATAGAATCACATGTAATTCCAGCTTGCCCGATAACCCCACCCACTACTCTAAATGTCTGCCATTACCTGTCTACCACCTTAGAAGATTTATTGTCTTTTCATCAAATGTGTATATGTTCTTAATTATGCAGGCTATTCTTCTTTCCGGTTCCAAAACCTTGCAGATGGATGCTAAGTTGGTAAGTACCTTTATATATATATATATATATATATATAATTGCATCTACATCGATTATACTGTGAAAGTCTTTTTCTCTCTCCTAACTTCTTCCTGGGCTGAATTCTGTACTTGCTGCTGAAGCTACAACTGCTGTGAAACTGTCTTTGGAACGTAGACTCTCTAATAAACCGCACTCTCTCTCTTTCTTTACGGTCGGAAAGTCTGACCTTTCTTTTACAGTTTAATGAAGTCACTGGATGCCTTCTCTCGACTGCAGGTGCATCAAAGAAGACAGAAAGCTTCACTTACTTCTCTGGACGATATTTACAAGACTTGCCTCTACTTCTTCTCCACCGCTGTTGCGCAGAGTCAAATCGTCGAATTCAAGATTCTTGCCTCAATCCTGAATTTCTCTGAACATTTACTCCACTAAAACCTTGAGGTGGGAAATATACGAGAAACTCCCAGACTCGGGATGGGAAACGGTCACACTGGAATGCGACTATCTCCGACTAATAATACAAGGGGGAACTCTGACGGGAAAAGCATGAAAAGCACGGAGCTCACTAGAACTCCGCCTTTCCACAGAAATTTGACAGTTGATGCGCGCCGCGCTCAGAACGCGTGCGCGCATCAACCAAGGAAAACTGCACCGCTGCCTGAGCCAGCCTCTGAGGAAAATAGATGACTAAACAGCGGCCATCTTGGGAGAGGGAAAAAAGGTCCTAAGCTTTCAAAGAACGTAGGAAGGCGGAGAGCGATCGTACTGAAACGCTTCTTCGCCTTCCCCCTAAGTGCCAAGCCTGACTCCTGGGTTGTATTCTTAACCTGGGGAATCTAGCTAGCTCCGCCTCAGACCTGACAATGAACAAAGAAATCAAAGAGTAAAGCATGATGAAGTAGGAGATAGGAACGTATATCTGGAGAGCCCTAAATAGATTTGGCACTCTTTGGTATATAATCATCTTAGTTAAATTAAATAATTCTGCCACCATTAATGGGATATTCTCCCACTTTTACAATAGATAAGGGGCCGAAGTATTAAGAGTACTTTACAAAAAGCTAGGTTAAATTGTGCATTTTTCAAATGGACTGACTTTGAAAAGCAACGTCTGTACTAGTCTTTGTCGTTCCACAAATCAGCAACCACAGGGGATTGTAGAATGACCTGTCTAATGAATATTATTTAAGGAGGTCACAATCTGTGAATTGGCTAAAAGCATAGGTATGGTGATCTGTAAGGCACAGCAGGCAACCACCCCTGTGTTTGCATATATATATATATATATATATATATATATGTATACATATATATATTCACTGAAAAAAACATAGGTTTCAGGGACATTATAGTTAGAAATTAGCATTTAAAAAAACTTAGAAATTCACTGAAAAAAACATAGGTTTCAGGGTTGTTATAGTTAGTGGGACATTTCACTCGTACAAAACCAGAGAAATTCGGCCGTTATAGTTAGCTGAGCTAACTATAACTCGCCCCCCGCAATGCACTATTGATGACGTCACATATTACATCATTCATGACATGGTCAGTGACATCACTGATGACATCACTGATGGCATCTCACATGACATCACTGATGACATCATCCAGTGACAGTGTGTTTCTGTACAGTTTAAATATGTTTTCTAAATATATTGGCCAAACTATATAGAACAATAAGTGGGTGTATAAGTGTCTGAATGGATGATTTAGTAGGTGTGTGGCTGACTGTAGAAGTGAGTGATTAAAAGTGTCTTACTGAATGCATGGGTTAGTGACTTAACTGTGTGAATGTCTGTATCAGTCTGTCAGTTGGTATGTAAGTGGCTGCATGTGTTGGGGAGTAGCTACATGAGTGTCTCTATGAGTTATTGATTGGTTCTTTGACTATCTGTGTGGGTGCCTGATGTCTGTGTGGGTGGTAGGGGTGTGTGTGACTCTGTGCATAGATGTGTGAGTGAGTGATTCACTGGGTGTATAGGTTCAAGAGTGCATCCGTGAAGGGCTGTATAGGTGGGTGAGTGTGTGTATGTGTGTTTTGGCAAGTGCATGGATGTCTCAGTAGAACATGTGTGAGTAACTACATATGTGAAAGGCAGTATATGTGAGTGTTGGAGTATATAAATGACTATATGTGAGAGTGAGTGATTGTGAGAGTGGCTGTATGGGTGAGTGTGTGCTTGTGTCAGTGATTGCAGAAGAGAGTAAGTATGTGTTGGTATCTGTATGAATAAGTGAGGTGCTGTGTGTATAACTGTTTAAGTGAGTAAATGGGAGTGTGATTGATTCTTTGCATGACTGAAAAGTTGTGTGAGTAACTGGTGGTGTGTGAGTGTCTGTATTGGCATATGAGTGCATATGATAGTGCTGTATTGATGAGTGACTGCATGTATGACTGACTGTATGGGTGCATGAATGGATGTGTATATAGATCTAGGAATCAGAGAGTGGGTATATAGTAACTGGTATTGGTGTATATATGGTTTCAAAAATAGTAGTATGTATTTTAGAGTGGGTATATCAAAGTGTGGAAAGAAGCAGGAGAAGTGCAGAAAGAGGCAAGTGAGGTGCAGAAAATAGCAAGAGAGGTGCCGAAAGAGGCAAGAGGGATGTAGAAATGTGCAATAGAGTAGCAGATGGAAGCAAGAGCAGCAGTGCAGAAAGAACCAACAGAGGTGCTGAAAAAGGCACAAAAAGGTTCAGAAAGAGGCAAGAGAAATGCAGAAAGAAGCAACAGAGGTACAGAAAGAGTGGTGCAGAAAGAGGGAAGAGGGGTGCAGAAAGAGGCAAGAGGGGTGCAGAAAGAAGCAAATGAGGTGTAGAAATTGTAGGAGAGTAGGATCTGCTTCACATGTTTACCTCCACTTCTTGCTGCCATAACACTGTTTTTCAACTTTAGTCTGGCTGGGGCCCTGCTATTCAGGACCCCTGCCTAGCTGCTTCCTCTCTAACTTGATTCCATGTACCTTAGGCACACTCCAGATTGGATTCTGGGGTACCCTTATGAGTCCCTAGTATAAGGTATACTATGTATCCAGGGCATAGGTACTCCAGAGGCCTACTAGGGGCTGAAGCATGTATTATGCCACCCCTGGAAAGCCCTCCAAAATTACACCACAGGTCTGCTACTGCAGCCTGGGTAAGGTGGTGCATACACCCCTTACAGAGATATAGGTTCACTATATCTCACCTATCACTGCACATAGAAACATATCAGTCACCCCTATGGCAGGCCTTATCAATCCTGAAGGCAGGGTGCTTGGTTATATGTGATAGGGTGCCCAGGCATGAGCTGAGCCTCTCTGCAGCCTTTGGAATCTATCCTCTAGGGTTGT
Source organism: Triturus cristatus (assembly GCF_964204655.1). Classification (NCBI taxonomy): domain Eukaryota; kingdom Metazoa; phylum Chordata; class Amphibia; order Caudata; family Salamandridae; genus Triturus; species Triturus cristatus. The sequence goes on from NC_140585.1 coordinate 167,314,373, forward strand.
CAGTGGTGCAGCCTGACCATATACTCTTAAGACCATTATAACTAAAATGGTTAATGCTAAATTTGGACTGGCTGGACGGAAACATGTTTGGTGTCAAACACCTTGGAATCATACCCCCACATCAATTTCTGATGTGAGAATATGATCCCACCCTTCTACTTATACCCCATACCAACTTAACAGAGCCCTGGCATCACAAAATAGATGCTGCAGCCACAGACACACGTCTGGCCCCCTGCTGCTGACCGAAACTCCAGCTGGGGAGACATGGACAATAGGTTTCCTGTCACAGGGAGGTGTAACCACCTCCCAGACAGGCTGATGTGTATTGGGGCTGGGTGGGAGCACTCTCAGAGCGCTTTGAAGTCCTGCACTGGGGGCACATTTGGTGTCCCTGTGCATAGTCCAGCTCAAACTGGTTCAGGGGCTTCCAGCCCCTGCTCTGGCATGAAACTGGGCCAAGGAAGTGGGTGTAGCCACCCCTCTTTCCAAACCCTCCCATAAGTGGGTCCCCTGAGTTAGTCCAACCCCTTCCTTAGGTATGAGTAAGGAACCCCTGGCAACAGAACTTTAGATATCCCTGGACGAAACTCTGCAACCGAATCCTGGAACTTCGACTCTCTACTCAAGACTAGAGGATGGAAGAAATCTCTCTTGGAGTCAAGGAGTGACTCCCCTGCTTGGCAGGCACCAACAAAGCAATTGCTGGTCTGCATCTCCGAAGCTCCCACCGGACGCCGAAGACTTTGCAACACAGGAAGAGGATTTCCAGACTTCTCAGAGGCCGACCCGAGTCCCCAGCAAAGCTGAGACCCGCAGCCCCCGTGAGTAACGTGGAACCGGAACTCCTGGTCAACGTGCACTTATGCAAGTGCATTTACTTCTTGATGTCTCTTGAAGTACTTGTAGCCCCCAACTTGAGCAGAGAATCCACTGAAGACTGTCAGCCTAGTCAACGTGAGTGACCCGTGGGCTGCCATTTTGTGATTCCTCTCGAGGTCCCTTTGTGATCCCGGGTCCGTCGACTGGTGGGTCCCTGTGAAGGTAACTTTGATTTTCCTTGGGCTTCCCTGGTTGCTCCAGACATGCCCGACTCCCACCAAGTGGTGAGTCCCTCAGACCTTGCTGGTCTGCACTGAAGCATCTTTCTCCTTTCTGCAAGGGTTGCTGTTGCCAAGGCTTGCTACAGCACTCGACATGCTTCGTGGGACAGCTCGAGTCCAGCTCCTGGTTGTCAATGACACCTCCTGGTCCTCGTGGCTGAAGAGTCAAGCTTCACCTTCTTCACCTGAAATCACCCGACATCGGTGGGCCTTCGCCTATCGTGCCCCTGGTCACTGGCTAGTGACCCAGACTCTGTCCCCTCTGCTTTCAGGTTCTTCTCAACTTTGATCCAGGCTTGGATCTCTTCGGACACTTCGCATCTTCCCGGCAGAAGCACTTCTTTGCCAGCTTCCATTGAAAACGACGACGCGACCTGCCACCATTTGACACCCATGCACCTGGCTTCCCTGGGTGAGTTAACTCGGGTACTCTGGTGTTCCCGTGGATGTTGACCCTAGAACTTCCTAAGTCCAAAAGGGTTTGGTCCTGACTCATCTCTAAGTGTCCCTAATCTTTAAAAATCTAACCGCGACTTTCCCCATAGAAGCTAACGGGAGCTCGCGGCTGTGTTCTCACACTGCACACGGCCCCGTTGCTCCCCTCTGTCACTACCTTGGGTGATTCCTTGGGGTCCCAGTGATACTACAGGCTCTAGGCTTTGTGTCTAGTTAAGTCATGGTTCTTATACCACTTTCTTAGTATGTGGTTTAAGCTGCCCCTAGGGCCTGATGTGTATTTGTGCTATTGTACTGTAATATTTGAAGTGTAACTTATGTGTTTGGACCTCTAGCCTCATAAAGAGAGTAGTAGGGTGTGTTTAGAAATAAATACATATATTTTATAGATGTACCTTGTGTGGTTGCCTTTCATTTGGTCATTCAAAAGATTATAGACTGGTAAAATAAGCTGCTTTACATTCCTTCAAGACTTAGCCTGAACGCTGCTCTCCAAAGCTACTACTAGGAGAGCTTTCAATAAAGGTTGTCTTTAATCTATCATCAATAAGGGGTTGTTTGGACTGGTGCAAGGTGCCCACTATCATTAGTGGACAGCATATACCAGGCCAACTTCTCACAGAAAGAGGCAAGAGAGGTACATAAAGAGGTAAGAGAGGTGTAGAAACAGGAAAGAGAAGTGCAGAAAAAGGCAAGAGAATTGCTGAAAGAAGCAACAGAGGTGTAGAAAGAAGCAAGAGAAGTGCAGAATGAGGCAAGTAAGATGCAGAAAGAGGCAAGAGAGGTGGAGAAAGAGGGAAGACGAGTGCAGAAAGAGACAACAGGGGTGCAGAAAGAAGCAAGACAGGTGCAGAAAGAAACTTGAGAAGTGCAAAATGAAGCAACAGGGGTGCAGAAAGAGGCAAGAGAAGTGCAGAAAGAAGCAACAGAGGTACTGAAGGAGGCAAGAGAACTGCAGAAAGAGGCAAGAGAGTTGCAGAAACAGGCAAGAGAGGTGCATACAAAGGGGACAATGGTGCAGAAAGAGGCAAGAGAGGTGCAGAAAGAGGGAAGAAGGTTACAGAAAGAGGCAAGAGATGTGCAGATAGAAGCAACAGAGGTGCAGAAAGAGGCAAGAGGGGTGCATAAAGAGGCAAGAGGAGTGCAAAAAGAGGAAAGAGGGGTATAGAAAGAGGCACGAGGTCCAGAAAGAAGCAAGAGAAGTGCATAAAGAAGCAACAGAGATGCAAAAAGGGGGAAGTGGTGTAGAGAAAAAGGCAAGAGGGATACAGAAAGAAACATGAGAGGTGCCGAAAGAAACAAAAGAAGTGTAGAAGGAAGGAACAGAGGTGAAGAAAGAGGCAAAAGGGTTGTGGAAAGGAGGGACAGAGGTGCAGAAAGAGGCAAGAGAAGTACAGAAAGAAGCAACTGATATACAGAAAGGGGGAGGAGGGGTGAGAAAGAGGCAAGAGGGGTGCAGAAAGAAGCAAGAGAGGTGCAGAAAGAAACAAAAGAACTGTAGAAAGATGCAACAGAGGTACTGCAAAAGTCAAGAGGGGGCAGAAAGAGGGACGAGGGATACAGAAAGTGGCACTAGGGGTGCAGAAAGAAGCAGGAGAGGTGCAGAAAGAAGCAAGAGAAGTGCAGAAAGAATGAACAGAGGTAAAGGAAGAGGCAAGAGGGGAGCAGAAAGAGGGAGAAGGGATACAAAAAGAGGCACAAGGGTTGCAGAAAGAAGGGACAGAGGTGCAGAATGAAGCAAGAGAAGTGCAGAAAAAAGCAACAGAGGTGTAAAAAGAGGGATGAAGGGTAGGAAAAGAGGCAAGAGAAATACAGAAACAAGCAATGCAGATGTAAAAAATGGGGAACAAGGGTGGAGAAAGTGGTGAGATGGGTGTAGAAAGATGCAAGAGAGGAGCAGAAAGAAACAAAAAAGAGCAGAAAGAAGGAACATGGGTGTAGAAAGAGGCAAGAGGGGTGCAGAAAGAGGGAAGAGGGGTGCAGAAAGAAACACGAGTGGTGCAGAAAGAAGCAAGATATGTACAGAGAGAAGGAAGAGTGATGCAGAAAGATACAACAGAGGTGCAGGAAAAGGCAAGAGGTGTACAGAAAGAGGCATGAGGGGTGGCAAAAGAAGCAAGAGAGGTGCAGAAAGAGGGAAGAGAGGTGGAGAAAGATACAAGAGATGCAGAAAGAAGCAGCAGAGGTGCAGAAAAAAGGAAGCAGGATGGAGAAAGAGGCAAGAGGGTTGCAGAAAGAAGCAAGAGAGGTACAGAAAGTAATAAGGAAGTACAGAAAGAAGGAACAGAAGTGCAGAAAGAGGCAAGAGGAATTTCAGAAAGAGAAGAGCAGAGAGAAGGAAGAGTAGTGCAGAAAGATGCAACGGAGGTGCAGGAAGAGGCAAAAGTGGTGCAAAAAGAGGGAAGAGTCATACAGAAAGAGGCATGAGGGTTGCAGAAAGAAGCAACTTAGATTCAGAAAGAAGGAAGAGGGGTGGAGAAAGAGGCAAGAGAAGTGCAGAAAGAAGCAACAGACATGAGGAAAGGGGGAAGCGGGGTAGACAAAGAGGCAAGAGGGGTGCAGAAAGAAACAAAAAAGTACAGAAAGAAGGCACTGAGGTGCAGGAAGATGCAAGAGGAGGGCAGAAAGAAGGAAGAGGTGTGCAGAAAGTGGCAAGAGAGGTACAGGAAGAGGGAAGTAGGGTGCAAAAAGAGGGAAGTTGGGTGCACAAAGGTGCATGAGGGGTGCAGAAAGAGGGTAGAGGGATGTGGAAGAGGCAAAAGGGGTGTAGAAAAAGCAAGATGGGTGCAGAAAGAAGCAACAGAAATGCAGAAAGAGGCAAGAAAGGTGCAGTAAGAAGCAAAAGTGGTTTGTACACCATTAGTACCAATTTAACACCCACATTTAGCAATAAGTAACAGGTGAGCATTCTAGATTTACAAAGGACCTTCCACCACATTGTAACACTTGTTGCTGCATTTTTGGTTACGTTTGAGCCGTTTGAGCTAGAAAGAAGGCTTTTTGTGCCCAAATCTGCAGATTAGGCAGCAGATGATGAAATATGTGGCTAATGTGGAAAATACATAATTTTGTGAAGTTGGTGCAGCCAAACAGTCACATAATTGCAGTGGCCCTGCTCATACCTCTGACTAGGTCCAGAAGTTCTCCTCAGTGATTCCTTCTTTTTTTTTGTCTCATTGAGTTCTCATGAGGAAGACGAAACCTGATGTTACCACTCCACAACACAGACTATCATACCACATAATTACTCTCCATAACACATAATCCCACAATACAGAATTCCTATCCACTAAATACCACATAATTTCTATCCACATAATTTCACTGCACAACATACCACATAATTCCACTACATACAACCTACATCTACTCAACTCAAAGAAACATTAATAAAACACTTTTAGATTTACAACGCTAATAGCTCTAACTCTTGCAAATGCGAGACTTATTACATTACACATGCTTTCCATAGTGGTGGAGAAAGGGGGCTGGGCCTCCAACAAGTGCTTAGGAATTCCACTGTGTAGGGCTTACAGGAGATACCATGAGGGCTACTTGGCCGACAAAGTCCGTCAGGAGTAAAGTGGATTTCATCCCCCAACCAGTACTGTGCCAGGAGTCGCATTTGCAGAGTGGTGTAGAAAGGTCAGCATGGAATCCGAAGTCCTCTCAGCAATCCCACTGTATGGGACTTACTGGGGGTAACAGGAGGGGTAGTTGGCCCCCAAGGTGAACCTTGGGGGCCAACTTCCCCTCCTATTACCTCCAGTAAGTCACACACAGCAGGATTGCTAAGTTCTCATAGAAGGCCACGCCCCCTTTCCCCACAACTCTACAAACCCACTTTCTGGTGTGCTCTTTGACGGGGATTTAAGTCTCCTTTGCTGCTGGACGTCCTTAGGGGCCAATTAGCCTACCTGAAACCTCCAGTATTCCCCAGATAGTGGGATTGCTGAAAGGTGGACACAGGCCATGCCTCCTTTCTCCACCACTCTGCAAACGCACCTCCTGGTGCATTCTGGGTTGGGGGATTAAGTACCCTTGAATCCCGTGGGTCCCTTGGGGCCAATTAGCCCACCAGGTACCTCCAGTAAGCCCCAAACAGCTGTATTGCTGAGAGTGGTCCGAGGTAATGCCCCCTTTTTACACTACTCTGCAAACACGCCGCCTGGCACACTGCTGCTCTGGGGATAAAGTTTACTTGTGTCCTGAGGTCCTCAGGACACAAGGGGGTCTCATCACACCACCAGAAGTGCGCCAAGAGGCGTGTTTGCAGAGTGGTATAAAAAGGGATGTTGCCTCGTACCACCTCTCAGCAATTCCACTGTGTGAGGCTAACTGGAGGTTCATGGTGGCCTAGTTGGCCCCAGGGACCCTCACTAGCAATGGGGACTTAATCCCCCAATGCAGAGTGTGCCAGGAGACGCATTTGCAGAGTCATGCAGGGGGGGGGGCGGTGCCTCCGGCGAATTGCCGGTTTCTTTTTTTTTAGAAGAGGGGGGCTGCATGGCCCCCCTTCCCTGGGCCACTTTTGGTCCCAAGTACCCCATGCCCCAGGGCATACCCAGGCTTTTTTTTTATTTTGGAGGGAGCCTGTGTGGCCCCTGTCCTGAGGCCAATTCGGGCCTCGGGGACCCCATCCCCCGGGTACGATCTTTTTTTATTAAATTAAAAAAGAGAGGGAGCAGCTAGACCCCCTTCTGGGCCATTCCGGGCCATTTTCGGCCCAGGGGACCCCATCCAACGGGGCTTGGCCATTCTTTTTTTAAAAAAATTAACCCCCCTCCTGGGCCATTCTTTATTTAAAAAATTGCCCCCCCTCCTGGGCCATTTCTGGCCCCGGGGACCACATCCCCCGGGGCTCGCCCTCAAGTTGCGGACCCTGGGGGGAGCCCCAATGCCTCCACACTACCTGCTGGCTCCCCGCCTCCTGCTGGAACCAGCATTGCCTTTAGGCAAGGGGAGCTGCTAACATGCAGCTCTCCTTGCCCAAAAGCAATTCTGCTTTGCTTCGTTGAAGCAAGAGCAGGTTTCCTGCTCTCGCTTCAACAAAGCAAAGCAGAGTTTGGAATGACAGGGCAGTGGGCACCCCAGGACATTGCAGGAGCCGGTCGTGGGGGTGGCGGTCCCCAGGGCCATCGAGCCCTCCAGGTGGGGTGCGCGCGGTCCCCTTCCAACTAATTTAAGCCCTGGGGAGGTGGTGGTCCCCAGGGGTCTGCAACAGACCCCTGCATTTCAATAAAGAGTGCCCCAGGGAGGTGGTGGTCCCCAGGGCAGTGTGGGGGGCTCAAATGCCCCCACACTTTCATTTTGAAAAGAGCCCTGTGGAGGTGGCAGTCCCCAGGGCTGCAGGGGGGGTTAAATCATGGCCCTCCATTTAAATCATGTAGCCCCTGGGAGGTTGTGGTCCCCAGGGGGGTCCCCGGGCAGCGTGGGGCCTCATGTCCCCGTATATCAATATATAAGGGAGGTAGCCGTCCCCAGGGCTGGGGTGGCCCCGCAGGCCCCATCTAAATATTTCAGCATTGCCCCCGGGACCGATTTTATTATGCTTTTTTTGGTCCTGGGGTCCTTCTGGGACCTCCTGAGCAGGCCTAGGGGGTCAGGTTGTTTGTACCCTGCCCCATTTTCTTATTTTTAATGTTTTTTCACCCCTTTTCTTCTGACTCGGTTACCAAGTCACAAGATGGCTGCCAACACATTCTGGTTTTAAGTGTTGGCAGCCAATCAGAGTAAAGCTTGAGTTCGGGAGGGTTTGCAAATCCTCCTTGGTGCTCAGATATCAATATTTTTATTTTTGGAATTTCTCAGCAACTACTGAACGGATTTACACTATTTAAAAAAAACAAGCTTTCTAGACCAATACCTACCTTTTTGTAAAATGTGGTGTAATTCCGTTCAGCAGCTCGGGCTGTAACTTTGTCTAAAGTTTCCTATTTCAATTAACATAGAGAAAAAGCGTGTTGGGACTCCCCTTTTTTCTCAGCCCCCACTTGACGAATCACCCCGAAACTTTCAAGACAGGGGCTGACGGGAGCGTCTCATTAGTTTTGAAGGTTTCAAGAAGATCCGTTAACCGGCATCAAAGATATTGGCAAATCAAAAAACGCTTTTCCTATGGAAACTGGCTCCTAACTAAATAATATATATACATAAATATATATACATACATATATATACATATATATATATATATATCAGCAGTCAAAATCGGGTCCTTCTGGGATCAATCCCTCGTCAGGTGGTGCGTTGGCCGGCGAACCCAAAGCCGGTTAATCTAATGTCAAATTGTCCAAGAAAAACGCACTCTCGGAGGTCAATTATTTATTTATAAACAATCGCTACGCGTTTCGACACGAAAAAGTGTCTTGCTCACACGATGTATGCATTTTAACTAAACGTGCATTTATACAAATATGTAAACATAGAAGAAGTACTCTCACATTTCCTGGTCCACACTGTCAACATAGCAGCCATTTTGGAATGGGTCACAGACTCATGTTTTTGAATCAATAAATACATGATACCTTAGTGCAAACAATGTATAAAACAAAATGTAAAACAAGATAATGATATTCCAGTACTTATTTTTGTTGTAATGTTGAAAACATACAATGCGAGTTTCTCTCACTCAATTCGATACCTGGTATATACTGCCTGCAATAGCCTTTGAATTAGCAAAACTTTATAGATTGTAGTCAGGCAAACATAGTCTTTATATACCATTTCACTACCTCCTACTTAGCCATACACGATACAAGCGGACTAGTGCCACATGCGGGCGTATTTGCAGTGCTGCTTTGAGAAGGAGATTTCCAGGTGTGCATGCATGTTTGTTAAACATTGTGTTAAGCATGTAAACACAAAATTGACCAACCGCAGAGTCATGCTACATGTCCAAGTGGCTAAAAAGACTGTAAGCTGAAAGTTAGATTTGTACCAGGACTAGTGCCCCTATATCTCCTCACCGACATGTATATGAGCAGGAAATTATCTCTTCATTATTATCTCTAAATACCAAATGGTCAAACTAAAAATAATAGCAGTTTGTACTTCTCAGTTGAAACCACATTGTGCTACCCTAGAAAGGATTTGCAATACAGTGAGTCTATATTTAAAGAAAACAAAACAAAACAAAACAAAAGGAGTGATCAAGAGACGTGCAGTTCTTATCTTATTGGGCGTGCAGTGGCATTCTGGTGAAGAAAAGGGTAGGGAACCTGTGCCGTGTCTTGAAAAGTGAAGGGTCCCTTCCTTTCCTCCAGGATAATAGGAAAAAGAACAAGTTAAAGTTAAAAACAGCTCAAAATGATCATCCTTACAGCAATATAAGATTGTCTTAATTACCAAAAAACATCATGAAGAACATACAGGAAAGACAACTGACATGGGACATAAGTTCAGTCATCATGTAAATGAGTTGCCAATTCCTCATCCAGATTGTGCCCCCCTGGAAACTTAGTTTCCAATTCCATTATCCATTTGGATTTCCTCTTTCTGAGGGCTAACTCTCTGTTACCTCCTCTTTTGCCTGTATTAACCTGTTCTATGGCAAAGTATTTGAGCAGGGAGTTGTTGGAATGATGTTTATCCTGAAAGTGTCGGGCGATGGGATAGTTCTGGTCTGTGTTTGTGATAGCTCTTAGATGTTCATGTATATGTTTTTTTACCATGCACGTTGTACCACCCACATACCTGAGTTTGCAAGGACATTCAAGTATATACACAACATAATTGGTACTGCAAGTCAAGAACTGTGTTATGATTGTGTTTTGTCCTGATCCCACAATATCAAATTCTTTCACCATGTGGCTAAATTTACATGCTCTGCAATGGCCGCATGGATAGAAGCCCTTAAGATTAAATAGGTTTCTATTAGGGGTTTCTGTAATGTCCCCTTTGACCAGCATGTCCTTCAAGTTCTTCCCTTTCCTCTATGTAATTAAGGGTCTGTCCTTGATATTACCACCAATGATGGAATCAGATTTTAAGATTTTCTAATTGTCGGTCAGAATCCTCTGAAACTCTGCACCTCATGGTTAAATGTTGTTATAACTCTCATTTGTATTTCATCATTGTCATTCCTTTCTGTGTATTTAAGAGCTTGGGATCTACTGATTTCTTTGATCTTATCTGTGGCTTTTTTTAAAACCCATTCTGGGTAACCACGCTCCTTAAATCTACCAAGCATAGTACTTTGTTCCTGTTGAAAATACTCTTCGGTACTGCAGTTTCTCCGTGCCCTCAGTAACTCTCCGAATGGAATACTCCATTGTAATGACTCGGGATGAGCACTGAGGGCATGTAACAAGCTATTCCCGGAAGTTTCCTTCCGGTGCAAACTTGATACCATGATCCCATCCTGTATCATAATGAGAGTATCAAGGAATTCAATTCTGTTTCTGCTCATGCTAGAAGTAAGCTGTATGTTGTATACATTATTATTAAGTTTTCTGATGAACTCCTTTGCTTCCCCTTCGCTACCTTTCCATATAACGAAGAGGTCGTCAATATACCTCAACCATGCTTGGACCTTGTTAAAGTCAGAGTCCAGATCTTTGTCTTTCCGGAGTTCCTCCTCCCACTTCCCTAGGAAGAGGTTCGCAAAACTCGGTGCGAAACACGTTCCCATAGCCGTGCCCCACACCTGTTCATACAACTCACCATTAAACAAAAAGATATTATTGGTGAGGCATACCTTCATCATGTCAGCTAACATCTTAGTATGTTCAAGATAGCAGATGTTTCTTGCCTTAAGAAAGTGTAAACAAGCTTCTATACCCTGGGTGTGATCAATGATGGTATACAATGAACTCACATCCAGGGTAATCAGTATGAATTCCTCCTCCCATGTGATATCTGCAATTTTATTTAGGAAGTCTTTGGTGTCCCTTATGTGTGATGGTAATTGGATGACATATTCTCTTAAGAAAAAATCCACATATTTCGATATGTTCTCGTTGACATTACCCAAAGATGAAACTATGGGTCTCCCTGGTGGTACCTCTGAGTTTTTATTTATTTTCGGGAGTAAATACAAAATGGGTAATTTTGGAAAATCTTTTTTGAGAAAACAGTATTCCTGCCAAGTGATGAGCCCTTCCCTTTGCCAGTTAAGTAGTTTTTCCCACGTTGTAGTTACACTACGGTTGTAAACATCAGTGGTACATTTACAATAAAACTTGGCATCAGTCAGTTGCTTCTGAGCTTCCTCAATATACATTTGTTTATCCCACAAGACAATGTTACCCCCTTTATCCGAAGGTCTTATTACAATCCTGTTATCTTGTGCTAATGAAAGAATAAAGGTTCTTTGTTGTTTGGATAGGTTAGAATTTACATTGTTACGTATACCAATCTTGTGTTTGTGTTTGATCAGTTCCTTCGTAACCACTTCATGAAAAGTATCAATTGAATCATGTGGCAGAGTAGGAAAAAAGATGGACTTCGGTTTAAAAGCAGTACATGCAGCTCTGTCTGTACTAACACAAATCTTGATCTTCCAACATTATAGCACTCTCAGTATCAGGAGAGGAATCTACTAGTGCATACATTATTTCAAGTACACTAGCGTCATCAATATTAAGGTTCGGTTGGGACAAAGTATCAGATTGCCAAGTAGAATTTTCTGGTGATTTATCATTCCTCAGACTATGCCACTTTTTTAATTTAAGTTTTCTTATAAACTTAAAAATGTCAACCCTGGTATTGGCATAGTTATACAGTTCGGTCGGACAGAAAGTTAGACCTAAGCAGAGTGTGGTCTTTTCAATGGGTGTTAGAAATCTTGAAGATAAGTTAATGATAGTACTATTTACCATTGCTTCATCCATAATTAGTACATTTTCTTCTGTCCCCCTCTTTTGGTTCCCACAGGTGTTTTGCTTGTTTCTCCTTTGTCTGAGCTTAATTCGTTTCTGTTTGGACCGCCCCTGCCTCTTCCCCTTCCGCGTCCTTGTCCCCAGCCCCGACCTCGTCCTCTCCGGGGTGTGGTCGGTTGAGCTTCTTCTTTTTGACGTCTTGTCCTCATGACCCGGAATTCGTCTAAAAAAGACACTGGTTTGGTTGTTATTTCAACTTCAGAGGAAGTGCTGGCTGTATTCTCTGCTAAATCTGTGTCTGAGTCGTCTGTTGGTATTATTTCCTGTGCTGTTTCTACAGTTCCAGATTTGTTTTCCTGGCTGTCTTGTTGTTTGTAGAGATGATCGTATTTTTGACTATATGTTAGCATGCGTCCACTCTCATAGTCTGCACAGTCTCTGTATAATTTCCTTTGTTTCCGCAACTTGATATCCTCTTCGTATCTCTTGAGTCTATCTTTAAGATCTTCTTTGAATCTTTTAATATCTTCCTGATCAGTACTCTTTTTGAATTCTTCTTCAATTAATTCCAATTCCTTGATTATTTCCTCTCTGTCTTCCCATGCGTACTTAATGAGTATCTGAGGCATGTTCTTGGAACTTAGGGCCGAATTGCCTGCCCACTCCTCTAGCATGCGTGGATTCCGTGCTTCATGTATATTCGTAATCCACGTGGTATCATTTCTTTATCAACATAGTCCAGGAGGGAAATTGCCTCCTACCACTTGGATGCTTCGTGTTTTTTCAATTTCTCATACCTTCGCATTTTGATGTTCAGCGAATTCAAATCAGGTTTGTTGGTTGTAACCCCTGCATGAGTCCCTTTGCCTGGAGCTCTTGCAAATAGTGCCTGTGCTTCCCTTCGCCTTTCACTTTCATTTTCCATGCTGTTTGACAAGTCCTTTCAAAGTATAGCACGCAGTGTGCACTTGCTAGTGTGCGCATTTAGATAAAAGTGGGAAACAGTTCAATGGTAATGTCTGCTTACCCAAAGGATTATAAATTGGACCAGAAGACCTCCCCCCCTATTCGTAGGGAGTTCCTGATGCCTTAGAAATTATCTGCACTGGAATCAATTGGGAGTCTGGACCAATACACCGGTATTTGCGTATAGTACGTTCCGTTAACGAGTCCAATATTGCAGTGGTGGTCTTTCCCATTACACGTGTACAGCCTTTCTTATGTAGAAGCAAGTACCGGACCTCCCCACACACGCACTGAGAGGGTACCCACTCGCGCACAATGTGCCCGCCTGAAACCCTCCCAGGCAATGCACTCAGGGGCACGGCTTACCTCCTGTTATAACAGGCTCATGTCCTCCTCACGATTCCTTTGCCCGCGTTTACACTCAGGCTGGCATGAGTGATGTCACTGACCATATCATGAGTGATGATGTAATATGTGACGTCATCAGCAGTAAATTGCGGGCGCACAAGTTATAGTTAGCTGAACTAACTATAACGGGGGAATTTCAATGGTTTTGTACAAGTGAAATGTCCAGCTAACTATAACACCCCTAAAACCTATGTTTCGTTCAGTGAAATTCTAAGGTTTTTTAATTGCTAATTCCTAACTATAACGTGCCTGAAACCTATGTTTTTTTCTGTGAATTTCGAAGGTTTGGTAAATGACAATTTTTAAATGTATTCATTGTTATATTGATTTTTTTTATACTGATTTCCTACATTTTTTTAAACTTTATATTTAGATATTTTATTTTTTTAATTATATTATAATTACATTATACCTAACATTAGCAAATATACTTTCTCAGAACAAATTACTTTAGTATAAATACTTTGCAAATAGGCAATAGACTTTTAAGTACAGTAGTTACAGTTGTTGCAATGGGCAACACAATTTCAAACACAATGCAACATTGAGCTCAATGGGAATTTCTAGTTAAATGCAAATAATTACTTTATGGATTACTTTCTAACCACAGGACTGGATCCTAGATTCAGTCCTGGGACAGCTCCTGTAAACAGTAGAGTAAAAGCATTTTGGTTACAGTAGTGATTTTTAAGGAATATTATTGTATTTTAAAAGTTGACACTTTTTCACATCGAATCACCAATGTTATCCTATGGGAGCAAATTCCCTTACCAGATAAGTAGTGTTATCGTTACTTTTTCTTACTCAGTGGTGGATCCTGGATGCAGCACTGGTGCATCTCCTGTAAACAGTTGAAAAAATGCATACAAGTCATACAGGCGATTTTTAAGGAATATTTGTAGTTTGTGAAAATCGACACTTAGAAACTTTTCTGGTGAAAACCACACAATGGTTCCTATGGAAGGAAATACAAGTTACTGGTAAGTACGGTTAGAATTACTTTTCAGTGTCAGTGCTGGGCTAAAAGATGCAGCACTGGGTTCTCTCCTGATAACAGGTGGGTAAATCGTAATTCGTTCTTCAGATGATTTTAGGTGAATATTTTAAAGTTCCAAAACTCCACACTTAGAAGAATTTTCAAGTGAAACCAGTCAATGTTACCCTATGGAAGGAAATTTACTTAGTAGGTAAGTAGTGTTATCGTTGCTTTTTCTTACTCAGTGGTAGATCCTGGATCCAGCACTGGTGCATCTCCTGTAAACAGTAGAAAGAATGCGTTTAAGTCATACAGGTGATTTTTTAGGGTTTTTTTTAGTTTGTGAAAATAGACACTTAGAAACTTTTCTGCTGAAAACCAAAATTTCACACACAGAAGAATTTCCAAGTGAAACCAGTCAATGTTAGCCTATGGAAGAAAATTCAAGTTACTGGTAAGTATGGTTGCAATTACTTTTCAGGATCAGTACTGGGCTCAAAGATGCAGCACTGAGGTCTCTCCTGATAACAGGTGAGTAAATCGGAATTCGTAGTACATCCAGTAAGCGCCACAGAGCTGCGTAGCAGAGAGATGTCAAAAGGGGCATGGCCTGCCCCACCTCTCTGCAACGCAGCGCAGTGGCGCTTCCTGGAAGCACCTGGTGGGCTACTTGGCCCCCATGGCCCCTCAGGTTTGAAGTGGAATTTTTTCCCTAACTTAAAATGTGCCACAGGGCGTGTTTGCACACATTACATAAGGCCCCGTCCCCTCGCTTCACCACTGTGTAAACGCACCCTGTCACCGTTCTAAGTTGAGAGATTAAGTCCCCTTCAATCCTAAGGGTTCCTAGGGTCAAACTAGCCCACTAGGTACCTCCAGTAAGTGCCACAGCACAGAGCTGTGTTGCAGAGAGGTGTAAAAAGGGGCATGGCCTCTGAACACCCATCTGCAACACAGCTCCCTGGCGCATACTAGAAGTTCCTGGTGGGCTAGTTGGCCCCAGGGACCCCTCAAGATTGAAGAGGAATTAATTCCTCAACTTAAAACGCACCACAGGGCACGTTTGCACAATGGTATAGGAAGGGGGCGGGGCCTGAGGTGACATGTGTGCAAACACGCCCTGTGGCTCGTTTTTAAATAGGGAATTAATTCCTCTTCAATCCTGAGGTGCCCTGGGGGCCAACTAGCCCAGCAGGTACCTCCAGTATGTGCCTGGGAGCTGTGTTGCAGAGAGGTGTAAAAAGGGGCGTGGCCTCTGAACACCTGTCTGGAACGCAGCTCCCTGGCACATACTGGAGATACCTATTGGGCTATTTGGCCCTCAGGGACCCTCAGTATTGAAAGAGTATTAATTCCCCAACTTAAAATGTGCCATGGGGCGCGTTTGCACAGTGGTGAAGGGCGGGGGTGGGGCCTGAGTTGAAATGTGTGCAAACACGCCCTCTGGCACGTTTTAAGTTAGAGAATTAATTCCTCCTCAATTCTGTGGGTCCCTGGGGGCCAACTAGCCCACCAGGTACCTCCAGTATGCGCCAAGAGGCTGCGTTGCAGACAGGTGTTCAGAGGCCATGCCCCTTTTTACAACACTCTGCAACTCAGCTCTGTGGTGCTTACTGGAGGTACCTGGTGGGCTAGTTGGCCCCCGGGGACCATCAGTATTTACAAGGAATTAATTCCCCAACTTAAACCGTCCCACAGGGCGTGTTTGCACATATGTGAACTCAGGCCACGCCCTCTCCCTTTGAATACTGAGGGTCCCTGGGGTGCAACTAGCCCACTAGCTACCTCCAGTAAGCGCAATAGAGCTGTGTTGTAGAGAGGTGTAAAAAGGGGCATGGCCTCAGAACACCTCTCTGCAACGCAACTCCCTGGCGCATACTGGAGGTACCTGGTGGGTTAGTTGGCCCCCAGGGATCCCCAGTATTCAAGGGGAATTTGTTCCCCCTCTGCAATTGCGCCAGGAAGCGCATTTGCAGAGTGGTGCAATGAGGAGCCTGGCCTCCATCCGCAATCCTGTTTTTAGTATTTTTTTTTAAGAAAGGGGCTGTGCAGCCCCCCTTCTTTTTCAAATTTTTGGGCCCTGGTGACCCCATCCCCCAAAACCTGCCCCCTAATTTTTTTTTTTAAAACAAAAAAATCAGGAAGTGGGCCGCGTGGCCCCCCTCCCAAACGTATGACACAGCAGTCACTTTGAAAAAAAATCCAAAATATAAATGCTTCAGGGACGCTAAGTTTACCATTGATAAGCCTCTGACCTCGGTTACAGGATGATGGTCAAAGCTGTATTTTTTAAAATGCATGAAATGCAGCTAAGCTCACAGAGGTCTAGCGAATCATGTAACATGCCCCAAGCCTAAACTATAAATGGTTTAATACACTTGACTGACTCGAATACTAATCTCCCAGCACCCGCCTATATATATCATCAAAACATTGCCCATAAAAGAAGACGCACACAGGATCGGCGAATACAGAGCATTCCCGCAGGATCCTTTATTGATTTTAAAACCATCATACAGCATTGGAAATCTCCCTTTCCCAATGCGTTTCGGAGCTTCTGCTCCTTGTCACGGGCTGCATGTGAAAATCAGCAGAGACCACAAGTCCCATGATAATTTCCTTTTAATCGCCCTCTGGTGGGCTATTGCGATGGCCTCCTGGGACTTGAAGTAATAGTATACCCTTCGATGGGTTCCACATGAAGAGCATTACATTCATACAATTTCAAGCTCTCAAATGAGCCTCCAATGAGTGACCAGTTTATATTTAGCAAAACCTGTTCTTCTGCTTCCACGATTTCAGTCTATCTAAATTCTGCAGTCCACATTTCATTAGAGTGGCGTTGCCATCTTCCAGACCTGGATCGGCTGGAGTATTTCATCAAAACGTTGCCCATAAAAGAAGACGCACACAGGACAGGCGAATCCAGCGCATTCCCAAAGCACCCAAACAAATGAAGCTCAAGCAATTTGCTGCCTTTCTAATGTTTTTGGGGCACAGACCAGAGCCTGTTTTGCCTTTGAATGGAAAACAATTTTGGGGACATCTGGGGACACATGACCCCAATATATGTGCAGTCCGGACTGCTGTCGGGCAAGACAAACTTACTTTCCCATACAGTAGATCCTCTTTATTAAATCTTTCCAGAACTTGTCTGCAATCATGTTCTTCTTGAAAAGAGCTGAATACCAAAACATCCTTCTGGTAAATATTAGTTGAGGGAGCTGAATGTAACCCAAAGGGTAGCCCCGTGAACTTGAACAACCAAAACGGAGTGATGAATGAAGTCAAATTAGTAGACACATTGTCTAACTTTATTGGATGGTAAGCTGCAGTGAGATCTAACGTGGAAAATAACACAGCACCATCAAGCAAGGCAAGCATCTCAGGCATGTTAGGAAGTGGATACCTATCCATATCCACATTACCGTTAAGGCCTCTAAAGTCCATGCGGAACCTTACCTCCTTTGATGCTTTGCATGCAAGCACAGCAGCTGCAAGCCATTCGGCCACTTCCATCTCCACAACAATACCTTCACTATTCAACTTGTTGAGTTCATAGAGCATAGCTTCTCTCAGAGCTAGGGGCACCATTCGCATTTTACACATTACTGGTACGACTTTATCTTTAATAACAATCTTTAAAAGTGAAGTTAGGTGAGGCACCCTAATTTATCACTGAAAACCTCTTTGAACTCACTAAGCAATCTCTCAACTATGCTACATCAATTCCTGTATGAAACATTAACGTCTTCTCTTTAAGGTTCAACTCTTTGACTTGTAACATTTCCTTCAGCACGGAGCTTGGTTTATTAGTGAGATACAGCTTTGCATTAGGATATCTCTGATGGAACCTTTAAACAAGATGTAATTGTCTCCTGCTATCAAGCGGCCTTTATATTTAAGATCACCCAAAAAATACCCAACCAATTTTATTCTTTGGCCACCTAACGCTATTGGTTTGATTGCAGGCTTAAAAGTCAGAACCAAATAACATCTGAATAGACTGACTATTGAACATAACTCTATCCATGGGACGTTTACCCTTGAAATTTCCGATCTGAAGTACAACTTCACCACAATGCAGCTTATCATAATCACAGTCACTCTCATCATCTAACCCCACCTCTTTTACTCATTTTCTGCTGGGTTTTACAGCTCTTGGTGAAGTGTCTCGTTTTACCACAACTGCAACACTTGACAAAAACAGCAGGATATGACTTATCATTGGCAGATTACCAATGTTTCCATATCTAAAACACTTCCCTTTGAAGATTTTCTTGAGATTCACCAGAGGAACCATCCAGGCGTTTGACAGATGCTTAGCTTAAGCTCTTCACTTTCTCTGTGGACCCTGAGGCATTACCATTTTTATCACTTTTATATATGCCAGCAAGTATTCAACAAATGTTGCTACAAGCAGCATCTCATCAAACTTCGGGTCATCTTTCTGCCACAACTTGTCTTTAGTTTGTTTAATATTACAGCGAACATAAATTGGTCATGTAAGTGTTCCTCTAAGGTACCTTCAGATTTACAAGCTGCACCTAGTTTAAACAGATCCGTGGCAGTCAATCAGGGTCCCTCAGTCCTCAAAAAGCTGTCAAATGTCGCTTGGTTTTGAAGTTCCGTATAGTGGAAGTCATTATAGTGAAACTCTGTCTGGCATCAAAAGATAAACCTCATAAGTGATGCAATACGCAAGTCAGCATTCCAAACATGGCTTCACTTGTTCGCAAAACAAGCATCAGACAGTGTATTAACAACGAGGTTTTTTTCTCTGCATTCAGAGTGATGCTGCAGACATGAGCATAATGTAAGAAAACCTCCTTCTACTTCGGCGACCTAATAGTACGTTCCCTAGGGGAAGACAAAAAGAAGGGGGGTGGCGTGAGGTTTTGCGTCAATTATGTAAAACATTAGAAGAGGGGAATAGTTAACACACAATACCAAAATAATATATTAATGTGGTAAATAATTGATAAACCAAATTGTTCTTATCTGAATAATAGATGTTATGCTTAAATATTTTTTAAATGCACTCTGAAATGCTGGTGTATGACTCACACCCAATATCCTAAAATAAACTCCCACGTGATGTGCGGCTCATACCCGAGCTTCTCCTTGAAAAATAAAATAAAATGCCACCAATGGACAACACTTACCATAATGTCAATACAAGCGCACACAAAACCCAATTAGTATTACTCGTAAGAAACCCGAGTAAATCAGCACTCCCTTACTCAGTTCAATAGACAAACAGCTGACAGACAGAGATGTATTTCTCTTTGACATGAATGTAGCGATGCGCTCTAGTGTTTGCGAGTGCGCCCAGGGGCATGCCGGGAAAGGGCGCGGTTACGCGTCAGATCGCCGCGAGGCAACGCGGTGAAAGGACACGTCCCGGGCCTCGGGGCCATAAAGTTATATAGACACCTCACACATGCCTGACGTGTCTTTCGTGGGGCAGGAATTCACTACAAAAAGTGGCGACGAGTCCAGGATACCACCACAAGGGTCAAAGAAGCAGCAAGTGCCCTAATACACCGAACCTGACTACACCCCGAGCGCGGCCGCTGTGCGTCCCCACCACGTGTACGGAGACCTAGGGAAGGGGCCAAGTGAGGTTCCCTAGCACCACCCTCAGCCTACAGGTGGGCCCAAATGCACCTGCAAGCACAGCCAGGGGCCAATAGCCTTAAGGGCAATGCGGGAGTCCACGAAGTCACCAGATGACCTAGGCCAGGAGGTGAAGGTTCCTAAGCACCACCACAAGCGCAGTAGGAAGCTCCAATAAACAACAGCACCCAGAAGGAGCACCCATCCACAAAACCAAGGCCAGGTCCCGCAGCTTCACCCACAAGCGGTACTAAGGGAGCATTGGGCGCAGCAGTCCAGAGCAGGGCGACCTTGCGCACGCCAAGGGAGGGTAACCAGTGGCCAGCACGCTAGAAGGGAGCAAAAGAACTGGCGGCCCCAAGGTCACCGCGAGTAGGGTAAGGAAGCCTTTCACCCACACAATCCGGCAGGTCAGGAGAGAGGCAGGCACCAGGGAGCCCACCAGAGACAGACAATAGACAAAGCCCTGTCCAAAGCAACAGGGGCAGAATGTGCGCACAGGCGACGTCGCTCACCAACATGGTCCCCTTCCTTCCCAAGAGAGGCAAGCCGGTGATGCCATGGGAAGATTAGAAGTGGTATTTCTTGAACTACCTAGAGGCCTTACAAGAAGAAAGCGAAGGAGAGTTCTCCAGTTCAAGGAGAAAGAAAATACTGCTACACAACCTAGGTCCGGAAGGCATCAGGGTATTGGACAACCTGGTAAAGGCGGCCAGACCCGCGGACGACACAAATGTGTTCCAACATGCGCTGGAAGATCTAGACTCTCACTACCGCCCAGTGGTGTGCACGGCCATAGACAGATGCAACTTCTTCCAAACAAAACAAAGCAGCGGTGAGTCGATAGACGAGTAGGTAGCAGCCTTACAAGAAGTTGGCGGTGACGTGCAAATTCGGCACCCTCCATGACAAACTCATCAGAGACCAGATCATAATGCACACCGCCAACACGGCCATACAGGAGAAGTTGTGGGTCAACGGCAACGCCCCCCTGAAGGAGGTAGTGGCGCTGGTGAAAAAGGCAGAACTATCAAAAAGATGCGCAGAAGCGGCGAAAAGAGAGAGCAGTGACAGAACACCTGTCTGTAGGATATCAGACAAAGACAGACCAGAAACACCTAGGCAGCACGCACCGACTAATACGAGATACCAGAGGAAATACTCTCAGAAGGCCACAAGAACCCAGAGACCACAAGGAGAGAGCAAACACACGTGCTACAGATGCGGCAGCCAAACACATTCGAGCAACGACAAAGCGTGTCCAGCATTCCGAGCCAAATGCTCCTACTGTGGAATAATGGGACACTATGAGAAAGTGTGCCGGCGCAAGCTCAGCAGGATGGAACTGAAGTACGTCGCCCAGGAAGCGGAAGGTGATGACGAAGTCCAGGAAGAAGGAAACGAAGAAGATGAAGTCCTGTGCATTGACGACCAGGTGTTGGGAGTAAACTGCGCGAGTTCCAAGAAACCAGCGTTACAGATGGAGATCGGAGGCGTACAAGTGGACATGGTGGCGGATTCCGGCTCCCCATACACCATTATTCAACGAACCATATGGGAAAATGACTTCAAGCCCAGAGTAGGGGAGGAGTTACTCCCCACAGACATCCACCCAGTCACGTTCACAGGAGAACCCATACCCATGGTGGGGTACCGACCGCTATGATTCGAGTTCAAAGGACGAAAGGCAGAGGGGAAACTGTACGTGGCGGAGAAAGGACCCTCCGTACAAGGATCGATGGATCAAGGAAACTTAGGAATACAACTCAACCCAGGTGGGACCAACCAAGTGTTAATGATTGACGCAGCACAAGCACGTGGAGAAAACAGATGGAAGACGGAATATCCAGAAGTATTCAAGGGAACAATAGGACGGATGACGAAATTCACGCACAAGATACACCTCAAGGCCGGGGCAAAGCCAGTAAGCCACAAAGCTCGCAACATCCCTTTCAGAAGCAGGGAAGCGGTCCAAGAAGAATTGCAACAACTAGAGAGAAATGGAGTCATAGAAGCCATCAAGAGTACAGAATGGCTCGCACCACTGGTGGTCGCCCAGAAACCCAATGGGAAGGTGCGCCTGTGTGCGGATTTGAGGGAGCTCAACAAGAACATCTTGGTGGATAAGTTCCCGCTATCCCGGATAAATGAGATGTTGGCGAAAACAAAGGGAGTCAAGTGGTTCTCAACAGTGGATCTCACTTCCCCGTACCACCAAATTGCGCTGCATGCAACTTGCAACCACCTGACATCGTTCATCACGCCTTTTGGCTGTTACAAGTTTCTCAGGATGCCGTTCGGCCTAGCCTCAGCCACCGTGGTATTCCAAAAACTCATGCACCGGCTGTTCCTGAAGGTGGAAGGAGTTCAGTACTTCCAGGACAACATCCTCATCATGGGGAAATCGAAGGAAGACCACGACGAGAAACTACACACCGTCTTGGCGATACTAGCACAAAATAGTCTCACTGTTGAATGGGAAAAATGCATATTTGGAGTGGGATCGGTGACGTACCTGGGCCACGAAATCAGTGGAAGGGGAATAGAACCGAAACGAGCGAACGTTGCTGCCATCAAAGAAGCGCCTACACCCAAAAGGTAGGAAGATGTTCGTTCCTTCCTAGGCATGGCGGAGTTCTATAGTAAGTTTGTCCCTCACTTCGCATCCAAAACGCACCACTTGAGACAGCTCTTGAAAGAAAAGAACACCTTCACGTGGATGCACAAAGAGCAAGAAGAATTTGGAAAGCTAAAACACGACATTTGTACAGCCATTCCCCTTGAGGGGTTCGACCAAGAAGCCTTATCCATGCTAACCACCGACGCCAGTGACAAGGAACTGGGTGCGGTGTTAATGCAGAGATCCCAAAACGGAGAAGTCACCACTGTCAGTTTTGCCTCGCGGTCCTTAGCGTCCAACGAGGAGAAATTCAGTGTGATAGAGAAAGAAATGCTGGCAACCGTCTGGGCCATGGAATGGTTCAGACAGTTTCTTTGGGGTTCGAAGTTTCTGCTCCGCACGGATCACAAACCCTTGGTGAAAGTTCTGACCTCAAGCGGACACGCTCATGCGACCCCCTGCATCACGAAGATGACCCTGAGACTGTTGGATTGTTGGATTACGTGTACGATGTGGAGTACCTCCTAGGGTCCAAAAACAAGGTAGCCGACTTTTTGAGCAGAGCAGCCGCAATGGAGCCAGCGGAAGACCAAGTGTCCTCATAATGGGAAGAATACATGGTGGCAATCACACAAGACCATGAAGGAGCGGTCAGCGCACAAGAGTGGGAAGAAGCATACGCAGCTGACGAGACCCTAGGAGCAGTGAAGAGTTACATAACCCAAGGATGGCCAGACAAGAAGCAGCTTAACAGTGAGTTGAGGAAATACTGGGAAGTCCGGGAGGAACTATCCATCGGTGAAAATCCAGTGTTCCTACTGAGAGGGGATAAAGTAGTCCCACCGCAAGCCTTGGTGAGTCATCTTCTGACCATTCTACACAAAGGACATCTTGGGCTCATGAAGACCAAGGCGAGAGCGAAGCAGGCATACTGGTGGCCAGCAATGGACGGGCAACTGGAGAGCCAGGTCAGAACGTGCAAACTGTGCAGTAGGGCAGACAAAACGCAAGTATTATTACGCCCGCCACTAGGGAAGTTCACCGGTCTGTCCAGCCCGTGGGAAATGCTTTCCGTGGACATACTGGGTCCCATTCTGAATGCGGAAGGGGTACCAAAATACGCCATAGTATTAGTAGACAGATACTCTAAATGGCCTGAGGTGGAAGTATGTGAAATGGCAGACACCGAGGCTGTGCTAGCCTTCCTAACAACCACATTCCTGAGGGAAGGAATCCCAAAGGTGATAACCTGCGACAATGGTCCACAATTTGTGTCAGCAAGATGGAACTCATTCATGAACAGAAATGGAATAGAGGTCAAACACACGCCTGTCTACCACCCGGCAGGGAACGGACTCGCAGAGAGGTTTAACCGGGTAATCATGGGGTCGGTACAAGCAGCGATAAGCGCAGGACTTAACTGGGAAAAGGAGCTCCAGCGCATGCTGTGGGCATATCGTATCACCCCGACTAACACCGGGTACAGTCCATTCAAAGTCCTCTGTGGGCGTGATCCTTTCACAAAGGACAATTTAGCATGGAAACAACTCCTTGTACAAAGCAGATGGTCGCCAGCGGTGGTAAGACGCCACACGGATAAGGCGCAAGCCTTATACACTGAGTACTATAACAAACGACGCAACGTCAAGGAGGTAACCTTAGAAAAGGGAGATTGGGTGAGAGTGAAACAAGCTACTCTGAGGAGGAAAGGAGACAGTAAATTCAGTCCACCATTGCAAGTGGTAGAACCCTACACCAGATCGGCCCTGTTGAGTGACGGGAAGATATGGTCGCAGGACAGCATGGCGAAGTGCAACAAAATCATGAAGTGGGAAGATAAGGAGGACAGAAGGTTACCGATCTCAGAAGAAGGAGTTGAGCCTGAGGTAGACAGTGGGCTGGAGAATGGAGAGCAAGGGCCTGCCACTCCCAAAAGAGGTAGGGAAGATCGCGGCACATCAGGAGGAAGCGGAGAAGGAGAAACAACCAGACAAGCTACCCCAAAGAACTCTGGTGTCAGAGCAAGGGAGAGAGAGATGCAAGGAGAAGCGGAAGCAGGCGGAGAACTCCCGACAGGAGACCAAAGAACTGATCAGGTCCCGCAGCAGAACTGTACTAGATTGGGCAGAGTGATCAAGATGCCGAGGAGGTTTGAAGACTTTGACACACGAAGCAAGTCAGACTGTAAATGTTTATGCCAGCTGTTGGCCCTGTTGTTGGTGGGTCTAAAGGGGGGAGATATGTAGCGACACGCTCTAGTGTTTGAGAGCGCGCCAAGGGGCATGCCGGGAAGGGGCGCAGTTACGCGCCAGATCGCCGCGAGGCATTGCGGTGAAAGGACGCGTCCCGGCGCTCGGGGCAATAAAGTTATATAGACACCTCACACATGCCTGCTGTGTCTTTTGTGGGGCAGGAATTCACTACAATGAAGAGTCGAAGCTGACTCTGTTAATCAGTTCCATAGACGATGAATAGCGTGCTGAGATATACTTCTCTTTTACACTACAGTGTCGGGTGCTGTGTAGTTAGGTTCAGTTCCCTTTCCCTTTGAAGAGATGGGCTATTACTATAGTGACATCCACAGAAAGAGGAACATAGAAAACGAACGTCACACCGAAGCCGTCATAACCAAAGTCGGCTGCGTAAAACGTGCAACCACAGCAAGCAATGCAAAGGTTGCTTGCAGTCCACTGATGCACGGTGCGTGCAGCAAAAGAATAGATGCAAGACTCAGAAGGACTCTCACATCGCTGCATTCCACGAATTTGAAGCTGCAAACAAAGAGTTGCACGGCAACCAGCACGAGACAGTGGTTAACAACAAAGAGTCAAAAGCGGGGGACTTAACACAGTGCGCAAGTGCAGGTGAGAGGTGGTAGGCTCAACGGTTGCACTGAACATTAAAATTCATAGATGGCAATAAGGAGCACAGAAAGCCATAGTACCTTGGTGTAGCATAAAAGAGAACTGATAATGTGCTGGCAAGTTTCCTCTCCATACATGAACACACGCTGAGAACGCCCACAAAAAACAGTCGATTTGGCCTCTCTTCTAACTTTTAATAAATCCAAGAAGAGTCCTCCTGTGAGATCTAGTAGGGTTTTCGCCACGATCGTCGCCAGTGTTGAGAAGTAGGATACCCAGGTGGTTATTGTAGAAACAGACAGATTTATAAAGATTAACATCAAAAATAAAACGTCCCATCCACAATGGATTTCTTCTAACATTCTTTAGCTACACTCTTCTATAATTCCACATTCCCATGCCATCCGATGCAAAAGTGCTCATGTGCGTAGGACGGCTCCCGCGTGTCTGACGCCATGGTACAGGGAATCCTTCAGAAAGCACACTAGGAACCTGAGATTTCTTTTTTATGTAAATAGAGGTGGGGGTTGCTGCAGCCCCGCAAAATTCCACAGACTTTCAGCCCCCCAGGGACGCAGATGGGGGCAGTAGCCCCCGATCTGCCCCCTCCGGCAGGGGCAGAAATCCACTAGATGCCAGGGATGACACTGTTTATTATATTTAGGGGTGGGGGCTGTCTGAGATGGGCATGCCAATGCCCCCCTGAAAAAGTCCACAGTCTTTCTGCCACCCCTTGGAGGCAGATGGGACAATAGCCCCTAAACTGCCCCATGGGGGGGCAGAATGTTCACCAGGCACCACGGATTGGCTGATGGTCTTTGTGTACTGACCTATGGCTTGCATTTTGCAGGTGGTGTGTGTGGACCTGTACTTTCTTAATGGTGTGGGTAGACTTGTGCTTTATGGTGGTGTGTGCAGATTCTCTCTTGCCTAGTGGTGTGCGTGGATGGTGTTTGGCTGCAAGACCAGACTAGCCAAAGCAGGCACCAGATATTTCCCCAGTGGGCCAGAGAGGTGGGGGCTTGTTTTCTTGCTGTGGGTGGTGGTTTTGTCACTGGGGACCGGTTTTGCAGCAGTGCTACAATATCGGGCCCCAGTAATAAAAGCTGGTGTGGTGTTTTTTACTTTTTCAGCAAAATATGAGGCTTGCCGGGGATTCTGGGTAGTAAAATGTTAGAGGATCCACACAAGCCATACCTCCCTGGACTCCCCGGGAGTCTAGTTTTCAGAAATGTGTAGGTTTGGTATGTTTCCCTAGATGGCAGCCAAGCCCGGGGCCAAAAACCCAGGTGCCCCCTCGCAAAACAAAATAATTTGAGATGGGTAATTTTGGTGTCTCCACAATATGTTTTGGGCCCTTGCCTGTCGTGGGTACATGGCTCACCCACAAGAGTGAGGTATAATTTTTAGTGGGAGATCTGGGGGAATGCTGGGTGGTAGAAATTTGTGTCAGCCCGGTCATCCTGCAATTTTCCCACACATAAATTTGAGAAGATTTGATTTCTTTCAGCTAACTTTGATGTTTGCAGGAGATTCTGGGTAGCAAAACATTGGGGGGGTTGGTCCATGCACGCCATAGCTTCCTGGACTCCCCTGGGTGTTTAGTTTTCAGAAATGTGTGGCTTTGGTAGGTTTCCTTAGATGGTCGCTGAGCCAGGGGGCAAAATCCTGATGCCCCCTGTGCAAAACCAAGTCGTTTTGTGATAGGTAATTTTGATGTCTCCAAAATTCGTTTTGGGCCCTTGTCTGTCACGAGTATTTGGCCCACCGTGAGGTACCGTTTTTATCGGGAAACTTTGGGGAATGCAGGGTGAGCAGAATTTTATTGATCCCCGCATCCTTCGCAGAAATGTGAGGAAAATGTTTTTTTTTTTTACACAGTTTGAGGTTTGCAAGGGATACAGGGTAACAGAACCTGGTGAGAGCCCACAAGTCATCCCATCCTGGGTTCCCCTGTGTGTCAAGTCTGAAAAAAGTTATAGGTTTGCTAGGTTTCCCTAGGTTCTGGCATAGCTAGGTTTCAAAATCCACAGCTAGGCACTTTGCAAACAAAGGGTCAGTTTTCACTGAAAAAATGGGGTGTGTTCATGTTGTGTTTTGGCCCGTGTTCTGTCACAGGCACTAGGCCTACTCACACAACTGAGGTCCCATTTTTATCAAGAGACTTTGGGGAATGCGGGGTGGGTGGAAGTTTGTGGATCCATGCAGATTCTAGAATCTTCTTTCAGAGAAATGTGAGGAAAATGTATTTTTGGGGGAAAAGTGTGAGGTTTGCAAGGGATTTTGGGTAACAGAACCTGGCGAGAACCACACAAATCACCCCATCCTGGATTCTACTGGGTGTCTAGTTTAAAAAACATTTATAGGTTGGCTTGGTTTTCCTAGGTGCCGGCAGAGCTAGGGTTCAAAATTAACAACAAGGCACTATGCAAAAAAAGTGTCAGTTTTAACTGTGAAAATGTGGTGTGTCCACATTCCTTTTAGGCCTGTTTCCTGTCGCAGGCACTAGGCCTACCCACACAACTGAGGTACCATTTCTATTGGGAGACTTTGGGGGATGTGGGGTGGGTGGAATTTTGTGGATCCATGCAGATTCCAGAATTTTCCATCACAGAAATGTGAGGAAAATGTGTTTTTTTTACAAAAATTGAAATTAGCAAGGGATTATGGGTAACCGAATCTGGTGAGAGCCACACAAGTCACCCCATTCTGGATTCCTATGGGTATCTAGATTAAAAAAATGTATAGGTTTGCTAGGTTTCTCTAGGTGTTGGCTGAGCTTGGGTTCAAAATCCACAGATAGGCACTTTGCAAAAAAAGGGTCCGTTTACACTGTAAGAATTTGATGTGTCAACGTTGCATTTTGGGCTGTTTCCTGTCTTGATCACTAGGCCAATCCACACAAGTGAAGTAGCGTTTCTACCGGGAGACTTGGGAGAACACAGAATAGTAGAACAAGTGTTATTACCTATTGACTTTTTTTGCATTTCTGCCTTCCAAATGTTAGACAATTTGTAAACAAATAAGTCATTTTGAAAAATGACCTCCAATTCACATGCCTGTAAGGGTACCCACAATTTTGGAGATGTGCAAAAAACACTGCTTATAAAGTCTTTATTTTGTTCTCATTTTGTAAATATATTGGTTTCCTTGGTACCTATTTTTCACTCTTTATATTTTACCAAATGAATTGCAATATACCCGGTATGCAATGAAAAACCATTGCGTGATGCACCTCAGTTATTGGCTCTGGGTTCCTTGGGTTCTTTGTGAACCTTCAAGTCCTATATATCCCCACAACCTGAAGGGTCCTGCAGATGTAACAATATATTGCTTCCAAAAATCTGTCATACTTAGGAGAAGTTTCAGGTGAAAAAGTTGGCACAAATGGCTGTTTTCTTACCTCATTTTCAATATTTTCTATTTTATCTGTTAGTTTCTATAAAAAATCTTGAAGGATCTACACAAATGACCCCTTGCTGAATTCGGAATTGTATCTAGTTTTCAGAAATGTATAGCTCCCTGTGATCAATTATTGGTTTCACAAGCATTTCTACCACTAACTGGAAGGTGGTTGAAAGCACAACAAATAGGAAAAATAGGCTAAGTCCCAGTAAAATGCCAAAACTGTTTAAAAAATTTTGGTTTTCCAACAAAAGAATGCCTGTCCCTGAAAGCTGAGAAGATGATGATTTCAGCACCACAAACCCTTTTGTTGATGAAATTTGCAGGGAAAAACAGATGCTTTCTTCTGCAGGATTTGTTTCCCATTTTTCTTAAAACAAATGTAGCTGTATTTTGTCTCATTTCTGGGTCCCGTCCAGGGATATCCACAAACTCTGGGAGCATTTAGAAGGGTGCAAATTTGGCGTGGATATGGACAAAATATTACAGGGGCCTAAGCGCAAACTACCCCAAATAGCCAAAAAAGGCTTAGCACAGGAGAGAAAGAGGCCTAGCATCGGATGGGTTAAGCAGCCGAAGAAACAACCAACCATGTTTAGCATATTTGACTGGTGATGTTGGTCTGTATATGCATAGAGTGTTACGGATAAAATATATTACACAGATGACTGTTTAATATCATTTCACTAGAATTTGAAGAACTGATTTATATCAGGCATCTAAGGTCAGAACTCAATAAAAATGTTAGCATATTGTTAAAATTGCATGTACAAAACATTATAAATGCATTTTAGACAAATATAAGAAGTGCTGTAGTTACATCTAGACAATATTGAAAAAACATATTCAGATTTTTTCTTACAGCCCTCAATTGTGCTGTGTAGAATGTGCTGACATTCTCAGGGCAAAACTGTTCCTGACCCTAATCTACTCATTTTGGAAATTGGTTTATTGGGAGCTAATTTTGAATTTATAATTTAATTGTGAGATATGAAAAGGCAGTCGAGTTCTCCTAACTGTGTATTATCAGGCCTGACATCACTTTTTACCTGGGAGTACGCTACCTCTTGCTTAAAGCATTATTGTATAACTAGTGACCACATTAGGTGAGCTGTTTATACTACACATCCTGATTCAGCCACAAATGCTTGCAACAGCTTCATTTTATTCTCTTAAGCTAGTTAAGGTCAGAGTTCATCAGTAGTGACTTATCTTTTTATACATTTTGAGCAAAGTTTCTTTCATCTCTTGGTTTCTCAGGCTGTAGATCAGTGGGTTCAGAGCAGGAATTAGAACGGTGGCAACAACAGCTACTACTTTGTCCTGCTCTTCTGAAGAACTTGAGTTGGGTCGCAGCTCCATGAACAGGATTGTGCCAAAGAAGAGGAAGACACAGATGAAGTGGGAGGCGCAGGTGGAGGTGGCTCTCCATCTCTTGGCTGTGGTGCGAATCCTCAGGATTGCCATGACGATGAAGGCATAAGAGATGAGGATAACAATCAGAGAACTTAGCACAACTAACGAAGTAAAAACAAAACGCACTAAATCATTGATGGAGATGTCTGTGCAGGACAGCTTCAGGAGCACAGGGTAATCACAAACAAAGTGGTTCATTACATCAGGCCCACAAAAAGTCAAGCGATGCAAGCAAGCTGCATGAATCAGAGAGTTCAGAAACCCTCCTATGTATGACCATGCAACCAGCTGCATGCAGAGACGGTTTGTCATGTTAACTGTATACAGCAGTGGATTACATACTGCCACATAGCGGTCAAAGGCCATCGCTGCCAAGAGGAAGAATTCAGTGCTGCCAACAGCAGCAAAAAAGAATACTTGAGTTACACAACCATAAAAAGAGATGGACTTCTTCTTCGACAGTAGATCAACCAGCATCTTGGGGGAAAACACAGAGGAGTACATAAGATCCAAGCATGAAAGTTGGCTGAGAAAGAAGTACATGGGTGTCTGGAGGTTAGTGTTAGAACCAACAATAACCAGGATGCAGACGTTGCCTAGCAGAGTGAAAATATAGACTGGAAGTAGTAATAGAAAAAGCAGGATTTGCAGGTTGGGGTCACTGGTGAGACCCAACATGATAAAATCAGTGACAGTGCTTTGATTTCCTGAATTCATGGCTCCAACCAGTGGCATCTATCTGAGAATGAAACAACAAAGACATTGTTTCTTAATTATATTCAAACGACTATTAAAGACACTCAGCATATGTCAAACATTCTACCAACAAATTATGAAGCTGGATTTTACTGCATGCTCCATGTTTGAAAGCCATAGGCACATGTGTACTTGCTGCCCTTCACTAGATAGAAAAGAGGACATACATGTACTTTTAAGCTGTGAAGAGAGCAAACTACAAAACCTATATTACAAAGGTAACTGAATGTTCATACTGGAACAAACTGTGTTGTATTCTGCCAACCTCGGGTCCTCTAACCAGTTTTTAAAAGCATGCAAAGTGTGCCAGCACTTTGAGCTGAGCCACACATGCTTTCTTTTTGTAACCAAATGCAGTCAAAGGTCCACAGGGGGAATGACTCTAAACCAACTAGAGTCCGCCCAGTCTTCCCTAGTTGGGGTCAGCTCATAAAGGAACACTCACCATTGTCTTAGTAAAGCAGGAGTGCATACTATCAGCAGTATCTCATTTGTAAACATATAGCTGTCGGGGCCCAAAGCTCGTTTTCACAAGCCCACCTCACCACTGCAGAATGTCTGGGTTGCTGAATATGAAGGTTGAAAAGTCTCGATTAAACCCATGCCTCTAGTATCCACCGCTATACACCGTCTGCCCCTCTTTCCACTCTTGCAGGTTTATTTAATCCATTCTGTCTCTCTTTGCCCCTCTTTTCCTCTATTTCTGTTCCTCCTTTTCCCTTGTCTACTTCTCCCTCTCTCTCTCGCTCCTTGTCAAAGTATGATGATAAATAAATAAGTCTCGGTCCCCAAAAATGGGTGCCCATGGACCCAACCTGCAAATACTGGCTCAAATTAGGCCTTGACTATCAGAGCTCACTCATAATTTCTTGTTGGAAAGTGGCTTATTAGTAGTGATAAGTAGGTACCTATCACAGGTATGAAGGCCACAAGTACAATAAATAGTTCATTCAAGGTCTCAATAATTATTCCCTTGCTCAACCCTTGGTAGCTGGCAAGTAGCGGGCAGGTGTGTAAAGCATTTAAAAACACCAATACACTGAATAAGTAAGACACTACACATAATAAAAATCCAACACCAATTAATAAAAACAGATTTTTATGAATAAATAAACACCAAAAACAACAAAAATCAAATATAGGGAACCAAAGATATTAATTTTTAAAGAATAATAACTTTCTAGTGTTTAAAAACCTGTAGCACCAAATTGGGATATGTAGTCATGCCTGACCAGGTCAAAGTCAAAGTTTGAGGCTGACCGTGATGGAGCCCTCATGGCATACACTAAGAAGGAGGCCTCTGTCAACATTTTACCAACGAAAGTAGTAATTTTTCTGGATATATTTCTCTTGACATCGAACAAGACTCCTCTTCAGGCCGGCTTGGCATAGTTGTCTTGGTTTTCTGTGAGGTCCTGGTGAAATACTGGAAGTCTGGAGCCCTGGAGATTTCAGTGGAATGAAACTGAAATCCAGTCCAGGTTGTGGTTAAAGGTCACCAGCTTGGCTCTCAACTTGCTTATAGAGCTTCTTACCAAAAGGTCCCCAAACTGCTGGATCTTCTTCCAATCCAGGGTCTAGAACCCCTGAGATGGTCCTTGGGATGTTGGCACTACAATTCCCACAATTCACCTGGCTAAATTCTTCAAAGTCCACTGAACGCACTGCAGGGCGAGGACTTCTTGATGGACATTATGCAGGTAGACTCTGTTGACCTGCAGCTTACAGGGAGTCCACTCCTTAATCCTTCTTGAAGCCAGGAAAAGTTTTTAGGGCTGTAGTCCCAGAATGTGCAGCAGGTGCTGTCTTTCAAAGTACAGGTCAGGTTTCCAGTAGGGCAGTCCTTCTTCCCCTTTCAGTTAAAGGCAGCAGATCTGAGTTGCTTGGGAACTCTTCCATATTTGTACTGTGTTACTGGGCCTCACACAGGGGGACACCCGTGACCAATGGGATGCAGGGCGCCACCCAGGTGTATGACTACTCCCTCCAGAGGAACAGGGTCAATACTGTGTTTGATTGTTAGTAGTATGCATGGAAACCTGAGATTGCCATGGCTTTCCAAGTCCACTGCTGCCACTGTTTGTGAATTCCAAGATGTAGTACATGTGCACCCATTCATGGAGTGCGTATACAGGTGAAAATGTACTATTTGTTTGTGAAAGCCAGTCACCATATGGACCTTATTCACTTAGGAAACTTCTACTTTTGATAATAAAATCAGAGTATAACTTTACTTCAAAAGTGTAAGTTGCATGTCTCCACCAAACGTTTAAAACAGAAATTAACCTGTTGTCATGCTCTGATTCATTCTTGCCATAGATTAAAATATTGTCTTGTATATGTGTCACAACAATAGGTTTTTCATAAGTGTTTGGAAAACTGAGGATGTTGATGATAACCCAAATGGGATGCAGATATATCGATGCACCCCTTCATGAGTAATGAAAGACTTTAGATGTTTTGACCCCAGACATAACTTTAGCTGATCAGACATATCCAATGATGTAAAAAACACAGCTCCACGAAGTGTTGCTAACATTTAATTTAATATTTGGTAGAGGCTAGTGATTATTCAATATATTTTAGCTCACTCAAATCTACCCATATTCTCAAATGTTATCTATTTTGCATGCTGGTGAAGCTGCAGTTAACTTCTCCTTCAATGTGACCCTTCATGAGTTACTAGCTGCCCTCACAAAGCTTCTTACAATAAATACACCTAAATATTCAAGACTGTACTCACAGTAATTTCTGTTATTTTTGATAAAATATGCCTGTCATTGACAAAACAGGCAATGTTAATTGAAACATTGTCAAAATGATGGTATAAATAAAGATCTGCCTGTCACCGATAACTGATGCCAACAAGGGTATGCAATATTTCCATGCAGCAAAACCTTAATTACGGTAAAACTTGTTGTCCGCTATTTTAAATTAAAAGCTTCCCAACTTTCTAAGATGGCCACTATGAAACGTCATTTGTGTGTTGTTTTTAGGGCCAGTTGGGGATATATTCTCCACCAACATTGCACACGCAGGTATGAAGCATCTACCACTTCAGATGCTTCCTGGGCTGTATCACATGTGATGCTTTCTTGGCTGTATCACATAAACAGAGTGATAAAGACAGTCCTACATCAACACATAAAGACAGTGTTACATTAACATACATCTTTGCTACAGGTTTAGACTATTTGGTAAATTTGATACTGGAACAGATGCTTTTACAACCATAGATAGTGGTAAATGGTTGTTTCAGACTCAAAACTAAAACACTGTGAGCCTGATTCACAAAGGTAAACTTAGACCAAAAGTTTAAGTTTACAAATTTCGGTATTCACAAAGGTAACTTACGACTATTATATTTATATTCGCAGTCGGGCGGAGTTTCCATACTTGGGGCAGAATCTCCACACTCAGGGCAGAGAAAGTAATAACATACACCTGCAGACAATGAATCCCACCTGCAATCCCCGCACTACAAACCACATAAAAGCAACATACATTCAATTCTCTGCTTGTTACATGCCAACAATGTGCCGACCTGCTCTGCACCTTGAAATCATGCTACTACTGGGAAGAAAGAGGAACTATACACAGGGGGAGACACAATTAATTGGGCCACTTGTGGTGAGAAACTACAAAAATGTGCACGGTCTACCACCATACTACACTAGTGCAACACAGAAGGCAGCTTTATGGCAGCAGCCAATTACTGCTGTCAATGCATTCTGAGAGGATGTTGGGTCCGGTATGGACATTAAAAAAGAAGTGACAACATGAGGAGAGTTGTTTGAAGGAGTAGTTCACCAGGATAGAGATTGCCAGAGCTCTCCCTGGTGGACAAACTGGACCCTGTTTCCTCCTCACCGCACTTGAGAGGGACATCCTCTCTACCATTCATCTGCATCTGCTGCAGGGGTTGCTTGTGACAGACAACCTTAATGTGGTGCCAGGTAAAATGTGATGATTCAAATAAGGACTTAAAATTATAAATGTGTACAATACACTACAAATGTGACTATGGAACACATATTCATGATGCATTAGACTATAATGTATCTAATTTTGTCTAATGCACTACCAGTCCCAGAATCCTTTGTGGTGGAAATGGTATTTCTCCTTCACAGACACTGGCCCACCACTGCTGGTTATTTCATTTTCCACTGGTAAGTGATACTACAAAATGTGTCTGTTCAAGCAACCATTACAGGTGTCTTGAAAATGCCATTGGGTAAATATGTGGTAAGTTGTACATATTCATTATTTCTTGGTAATGTTTGGTGACTTCTCCTTTTCATTGCCGTGCACAGCCACAGTACATTTACCCACTGGAGCAGAGGTCCCTCCACTTACAGGGAGGCAATGTAATCAGGCGCATCAACCCATATCACAAGCACAAACTGGAGAGGTGTGGCTCACTGGTTAGAGGCGGCAGACCTGTAAGCAGAGAATTGGCCAGGGTCCAGGGTTCAATTCCCGACGCGGCAGGGTCGTGGACCAGGGTCAAAAACAGACTTGATAATTCTCGCCTCGGTACCTACTCTAACCAGGAACACACTCGGCAACTCTGGGCATTAAGCTTGCCTCATCTCTACAACGGCCCCCCACAGACGCTGGGGATGCCTGGTTTCACCTTGGAGATACCCAGAAAGGGACCATCTCACAGGGATAGCCAGGACGGGTTCCCCAGCGGTCTATAGCGCCGCGACACCTCCTCGTGAGGTAGCTGTTCGCGCTTTACAAATATCAGTATTATTTATTATTATTAAGAGGATCCCATATACTACAATGTGATAGACAACCCATAGCTAGTTTACTTAGAATCTATCAATAGTCTCAAACATGTGAACTGAACTAGGATATGCGGTTCATTGCATATGTTAACTAGAATGTAAATGAATGAAAAGGAGTGTTCACTTCTATACAGGATTATCTGTTCTTACCATTGCACCAGGTCCAGCATCTTCACTGCTGCTCCTCTCTGGATGGAAGCACAGCCAGGCCCAACTAACCAATCACTAGTAGGCACCCAGGCTCCCCTGACCAATCACTATGCTGCAAAGTCCTGGTTGGATGCTCAACAAGGAAATGGGGGCCTGGGCTTGTTCTCCACACAGGCTGTAATGCAGCCTGCATGGAGAAAGGGGAAAGTGCATATAACTGGTTTGGGCGGCCTGAGAGGCCAACCAAACAATAATTGCGCACTTAGAAGTGAGTAACCACTCCTTCCCGGCACTGCTCCATGAGCAGAGCAGCCTAGCCCATCCTCCCACCGGCAAAGCAGCAGAACACTTCACAAAGCATAAAATGATAATAACTTGAAGTTATTATCATTATATGCTTCTTTGCACTACTTAAAAGCAGTGGAGGGGGCGACGCTCCTCCGTTATAGTGGAGGAGACTCCACTGGCCCTGGGCCAGAGCCTGCTTTGCTAATGCCTTAAAACGTCTCTGAGTACCGTAGGTGCCATCCACTCCACTTTGTTTACAGCAGCTTATCCCGCCCCAGCGCTTTATATCAATGGCAGTTGTTTACCTCGCTCTCGGCCACAGCAGTCAGCTCCCTGATTCAAACACTGCGATTGTTCCTGTGAGCAGCTACGCCTAGCAGTCTGATGTCACTATCCTCGCTTGTGCCTTAAGGGCTGGGAAAACCTTGCCCGGCACAAGCGTAGGAGGACTCCTTTGCTCCACCTGTCTGCCCCTCTCAAAAATCCCACTCAAGAAACAGATCAAAACTACATGTAACGGAGCACCAAAGACTTCTTTTTCAGCTGTTCCTCGCTATTTGTTTTCCCCCTTGAACCTCTCCCACTTACTGGTACAGCACCCCCCCCCCCCACACACCTGTTAACACCTGCCATCCCTGGTTGTATTTCAGTTTGATAGAGGCCAACATGTCCAAAGTTTGCAAAATGTTATTATGTAGGGTTGTGAGCAGAGCCTCTGGATCTGAGGTGTGAAGCCTCTACTGTTGCAGATGCTTTCTTGGCTGTATCACATAAACACAGTGATAAGGAACGTCCTACGTTAACACATAAGGACAGTGTTATATTTACACAGTTTTTTTTAGAGGTTTGGGATAACTGGTATATTAAATAGTGGAGCAGCTGCATTTACCACCATAGATAGTGGTAAATAGTTGTTGGTGTCTGGAAAAAAAAGCATTGTCATTCTACTGGCTGTAAATGTAGCATCATTTTTTAACATAGCTAAAGTAAACAATGCAAGATAATCCAATGACACAAATCAACATAACATTAGAATAAAAACATAAACGTGCAAAACACAGCACCGCCATCAAAACAGAATACAGTACTACAACCACAGCATAAATAAAACAGGTGATAGCAGAACACATCAGTACTACACACAAAAATAACACAACTCTTTACCACTACAACAAAGTGCAACACAATTCCTTAATTCACAAGCAATTTGGTCACACATTACCCCCTCCAGAAATCTCCTTTCATATTGCCCCAAGTATGTTCTTGTTTTCCACTAAAAACTAATCCTGGGCAAAGCACTACGCTACGCTCACGTAGTTTGCACATAGCACAGTGCAAACACGTGTAGCGTAGTGCAGCGGTCATTTTTTGCTTGCTCGCGGTCCTCAACGTCAAGTTGGCGACCGCGAGCAAGCAAAATGACATCCCGGCAAGATTTTTTCCTCGTTCGCGATCAGCAACATCAAGTTGCCGATAGCGAGCTTGGAAAATAAACCTCCCGGCGAGCTTCTCAATGCGGGGAGGTCAGGTTTCTCATTCCGAGTGGTCATGTATGCTCGCGACCGCTCGCGATGAGAAACTACCAGTCCGCGTTGAGAAAGCTGCCGCTCAAGTAGAACGCTTGCACTGTGCAAGATGCAGTTTGCACTGATTGCACAGTGCGGACAAGCATCAGGCACTGTGCCTTCAGTGCAAACAGCATCTTGCACAGTGCACTGTGCAGTTTGCGAAGTGCACTTTGTGTAGCTACGCGTAGCGCTACTTCGCAAACTACGCCAACGGTTACTAAAAACATGAAATAGGGTGAGCCAAAATTTTATGTGATCCGACCTCCTGTTATATATTTTCTTGAAGTCTTTCTTCCTTATAGAATCATAGTATCTGGTCAGGATAGGTTTAAATGTTGTTGAGGAGAAGACATATGCAGGAGATGGAAAATGACAAGGGAAGACTGAGGTTGCACCATTAAGTTTGTAGCTACAATGTATAAGAAAACCAGACCCAAAGTCTAGCCTGCTGAGTATGTTGGCCTACTGACTAGCTTGCTGAAACCTCTACTGCTATCCAGTATGAGTTTGAGTGCAATCACATTTGTTTGGAATTAATATTATTTTTACTTTCGTAATTTTTTGGCAGTTTTCATTCTTTCTGCTATGCAGTGTGCTACTTAAGCTTGTGGTGTACATGTGCAACATATGAGGGCAATCTTGACTAACCACCTTGAGTGTTGTATTGCTCTTTGATCAAGGAAACCTTGCAATTTCATCCCTTGCTTGCTAGCGTTTCCATAAATATATAGAGATTTTGATCTTACCTTTGCCTATATTAATAGGAGTGTGTCTCATTGTCTTTTCTCTGAAACCTACTTCTAATGCTAGTATTGTTTGCAAATGGAAAAAGATCATAGGGGAAAGGCTGACAGTATTAGGGAGCTTAGTTCTTTACTTTTTCATGCAGCTGCCAGATATTGTGTGCTCCCATTGTATCCACTCGGCTGCATACCCTCTGCTTCTAAAACGCATCCTTCTGCTCCTTGAATCTCTATAACCAGATTTCCAAATGAAACACCAAGTATCCATTTGAAAGAATATATAGTGCAGGTCTGTTATCCTGTGGGACACCAGGACTGTCTGAAAACCCCAAGAGTGAGTTTACAGGAGTGTTTTCTAATTATTGAAGAGAACTGTTACCAAGAACTGGCACATTTTAGACACTAATTGCAAAACCTAATATATACAACTGAAATGAGGAAGAGTCTAGAAATTTCCAATAGGAAGGTTTTGTCGGAAATTATTGTTGTGGCAGATGAAAAATAACATGCAAACAAATAGGCAAAGAGGAAGGCAGCTGGTTGCTGTCTATCTGCCTGTCTGTCTGTCTGTCTGTCTGTCTATTGAGCACAAAAAAATACATGCACAGACACACATACATATAAATGCTCCTCACAATGTACAATTATGTGCAATTTACTGAATGGAATCAAACTCAACACCCATTGCGTTTCGGCCAAAACTGATGAGCTTATAAAATACAGGGTACCATATACCCTATCACACACACAATCCCCATTAGAACTGATTCCGAAGTCAAGTGGGGATTTGTGTTGACAGTAGTTAGTCATAGTTAGGAGCTAGCTTCCAGAGGAAGAGCGTTTTTTAATTGAGTGCCGCTAGATGAATCTTCACAAAATGTTCAAACTTGATGCGACACTCACTTCAGCTCCTATCTTGAAAGTTTTGGGATGATACGTGTAGCAGAGGCCGAGAACCAAGGGGTGCTTAAAAGCACATTTTCCCGATGTTATTTCCCATAGGACCTTTAGACACAGCTACAGCCTGAACTGCTGAACGGAATTTCACCAAATTTGTCAGGAAGTTTGATGTTGGTCCAGGGATCCGCCTTTTTGTCATTTGGTGTAAATACGATCTGTAGTTGTGAAGAAATGTAAAGAAATGTCCAGCTGTACTAATAGCTATGCGGTGGATCCACAAACCCTCCCGATCTTGTGCTGAGATCTGATTGGCTGCCAACTATTCAAACCAGGAAGTGTTGGCAGCCATCTTGTGACTCAGTTGAACCGAGTCACAGAAAAAGATTTTTAAACAAAAGAAAAGGGGGCAGGGTAGAAACATCCTGACCCCCTAGGCCCCTTGAAGGGGTCTCACAGGGACCCCCTGGATCAAAAAAGCATTAAAAATCACTGGGGACTCGAGCTGGATCCATGGCTCCTGCCAAAATGTACTAAAAAAACCAAAGTGCAGACTCTTGCACTTCATTAAATGTAGGTCCCCCAGGTCAGCCAGGTCCTGGGGACAGTTTTTATGGTAATGGGGGGGAACCCCTGTGCCGCGGGGAGCGTCACCTCCCTGGGGCAAACATTTCTAAACTGATGAAGGGGGAGTGCACTGCTGCTCCGCAGCACCAGGGACTGCCATCTCGCCGGGGCTTTTGAATTAAATTAATGTGGGGAAGGCCCGTATGGCCTCCTCTACAGCCCCAGTTACTGCCAACTTCCCTTAGCTAATAATATATTACTGCAGAGTGACCCGCTAAGCACACCCCACAGCCCCAAGGACTGTCACCTCCACAGGGCAATAAATAAGAAATCCTCCGCAGACCCGGGGACCGTTACCTCCACGGGGCTCAAATTATATATATACCAGGGCCTGTTGTGGACCTCCAGCCCTGGGCAATGCCACCTCCCTGTGGCAAATTTGAACAAAGCAGGGGGGCTGTGTTGCCCCCTTAGTGGAGCCATAGATGGCGCTGGGAACCTTCACCCCCAGGGTCAGTTCCAGTAATGTCCCGGGGTATCCATTCCTGGGACATTGAACAGTACTCTGCTTTGAGCAAGCAAGAGCATTTTGCTCTCACTTGCTCAAAGCTGAGCACAATTTGCTTTTACACACAGGGAGATGCATGTTCACAGCTACTTATGTGTAAAAGCAATGCCAGGTTCTAGCGCTGGGATGCTCTAGGGTTACTACGCGCTCTACAAAACCTTAAATAAATAAAATAAATAAATAAATGCCGGCTCCTGCAGGATGCGGTGGCCGCCAGGCTCCCCCCACGGTCCCCATCAAAGGACCAGGGAACCCACACTATGGACTTGGCCACGGGGGATGGGGTCTCCAGGCCTGATATTGGCCCAGAAGGGGTGCCCCCCTCCTATTGCTTTAAATAAATAAAAATAAAAAGGCCGGGCCTAGGTGGATGGGGTCCCCAGGGTCGAAATCAGCCCGAGAGAGGGGCCACTCAGCCCCCTTCCCTATAAATTGCATATTTAGAAATAAGAAAAGACCATGTCCCGTGGAATGGGGTCCCCGGGGCCATTCAGCCCCCCTCCCTTAAAATGTTTTTTAAAAAAAGATTAAAAACCTATGGCAAGTCGTTGGAGGCCAAGCCCCCTTCACCACCACTCTGCAAACGCGCCTCCTGGCACAGTGGTGGTTGGGGGATGAAGTCTCCTTGGTTGCTGAGAGTCCTTGGTGTCCAGGAACTCCTTCATTCACATCCAGTAAGTCCCAGACAGCGGAATTGCTCAAAATCGGAGGCCAAGAAGGGAGTGGTCCAAGCGGCCCCTCTCCCAGTCTGATTTTGTCACTGGAAATCCCTTTCCCCGGGGTCTGGCCTCTTTAGCAAAAAAAAAAAAGGGGGAGGGTGGCCACGCGGCCTCCTTCTCTGGCTGATTTTGCCACCGGGGACCCCATCTCAGAGCCCGGCTCTCTACCGGTGCCTCGGTCCCACACAGGGGACTCATTTACTTTTGTTGGGGACTGCGGGGAGAGCATCAAGCCCCCGAGGTTCCTGCTAGCGCCTTGCCTCCTGCGGGAGACAGCATTGCTTTTACAGAGAGGGAGCTGCTTACATGCAGGATGGTCAATAAGCCCCAGGAGGGGGACATGCGCCCACCTCCTTCATTAAAATGCCCCCAGACCTGGTCCACCTGGGGGTGATAATTAATTTAGTGGGGGATACCCGGATCCCGCCAAATTAACAAATAAAATGTTTTTTGGGACTTCGGAGGCCGAGGAGTTAAGGGTATTTCTACACTGCCCCTTTTCTCTTTTTTTAAATGTTTTTTCTGGGACTCGGCTCAAGCCGAGTTCCAAGATGGCTGCCAACACGGGATGGGTTGCAGTTCCATCATGTCCCCAGATATACAAATTTGGATTTCGGGTAATATCTCTAAAACTCCTGAACAGATTTACACCAAATAACAAAAAGGCAATTACCTGGACCCGCATCTTCCTTTTTGTCAAATTTGGTGTAATTCTGTTTAGCAGTTCAGGCATTAGCCCCCAATCTGCCCCCCCCCGGGGGGGCTAAAAGCCCACTAGACACCAGGGATTTTTTGGGGCAAATTTTAATGCCAATGCCCCCACCCGCAACAATTACAGCCTTTCTGCCCCCCCGGGTGGAAGATGGGGGCAGTAGCCGTTTTTATCGGGGGACCCGGAGGGAACGCTGGTTGGTAGGAAATTTGTGTCAGCCCTGTGATGCCATAACTTTTCATTACAAAATGTGTGAAAAAAGTGATTTTGTTCAGCTAAAATTGAGGTTTGCAGGGGATTCTGGGTAAGGAAATGTTGGGGGATCCACGCAAGCCATACCTCCCTGAAAGCCCCCAGGTGTCTAGTTTTCAGAAATGTGTTGGTTTGGTAGGTTTCCCTAGATGGCCGCCGAGCACGGGGCCAAAAACCCAAGGGACCCCCCTTGCAAAACAAGGTTGTTTTGTGATAGGCAATTTTGATTTCGAATCACTACGTTTTGTGCCATTGCCTGTCGCGGGTAGTTGGGCCTCTTACATGTGTGAGGCACCATTTTTATTGGGAGACCCGAGGGAATGCTGGGTGGTAGGAAATTTGTGTCAGCCTGGTGATGCCACAACTTTCTCACACAAAAACGTGTGAATAAAGTGATTTTTTCAGCTAAAATTGAGGTTTGCAGGGGATTCTGGGTAAGGAAACGTTGGGGAATCCACGCAAGCCATACCTCGCTGTAATCTCCCGGGTATCTAGTTTTCAGAAAGGTGTAGGTTTGGTAGGTTTCCCTAGATGGCTGCCGAGCAGGGGGCCAAAAACCCAGGTGACCCCCCTTGCAAAACCAGGTTGTTTGGTGATAGGCAATTTTGATGTCACAGCAATACATTTTGGGCCCTTGCCTGTCGCGGGTACTTGGGCCTCCCACACAAGTGAGGCACTGTTTTTATCAGGAGACCCAGGGGAATGCTGGGTGGTAGGAAATTTGCGTCAGCCCGGTGATGCCACAACTTTCCCACACAAAAATGTATGACAAAAGTGATTTTTTCAGCTAAAATTGAGGTTTGCAGGGGATTCTGGGTAAGGAAACGTTGGGGGATCCATGCAAGCTATACCTCCCTGGAAGCTCCTGCGTGTCTAGTTTTCAGAAATGGGTGGGCTTTGTAGGTTTCCCTACATGGCCGCTGAGCACGGGGCCAAAAACCCAGGTGACCCCTCTTGCAAAACCAGGTTGTTTTGTGATAGACAATTTTGATGTCGCCTCACTACGTTTTGTGCCCTTGCCTGTCGCAGGTATTTGGGCCTCCCACACGAGTGAGGCACCGTTTTTATCGGAAGACCCGGCGGAACGCTGGGTGGTAGGAAATTTGTGTTAGCCCTGTGATGCCACAACTTTCCAACACAAAAGCTGTGAAAAAAGTGGATTTTTCAGCTAAAAATGAGGTTTGCAGGGGATTCTGGGTAAGGAAACATTGGGGGATCCACGCAAGCCATACCTCCCTGGAATCCCCTGGGTGTCTAGTTTTCAGAAATGTGTGAGTTAGGTAAGTTTCCCTAGGTACTGGCAGAGCAGCTAGGGTTCAAAAACTACAGCTAGGCACTTTGCCAAAAAAGGGTAATTTTTCACTGCGTAATTGAGGTGTGTCCACATTGCATTTTGCGCTGTTTCCTGACGCGGGAACTAGGCCGACCCACACAAGTAAGGTACCATTTTTCTCGAAAGACTTTGGGGAACGTGGGGTGGGTGGAAATTTGTGGATCCACTTGGATTACAGAACTTTCCACCACAGAAATGTGGTCAAAATGTGGTTTTTATGACAATTTTTAAGGTTTGCAAGGGATTCTGGGTAACAGAACCTGGTGGGAGGCAGTCAAGTCACCCCATCCTGGATTCCCCTGTGTGTCTAGTTTTCAAAAACATATAGGTTTGCTAGGTTTGCCTAGGTGCCGACAGAGCTATGGTTAAAAAACTACAGCTAGGCACTTTGCCAAAAAAGGGTAATTTTTCACTGCGAAATTGAGGTGTGTCCACGTTGGGTTTTGTGCCGTTTCCTGTCGCGGGCACTAGGCCGACCCACACAAGTGTGGTACCATTTTTCTCGGAAGACTTTGGGGAACGTGGAGTGTATGGAAATTTGTGGATCC
Organism: Triturus cristatus; assembly: GCF_964204655.1. Taxonomy (NCBI): domain Eukaryota; kingdom Metazoa; phylum Chordata; class Amphibia; order Caudata; family Salamandridae; genus Triturus; species Triturus cristatus. The sequence goes on from NC_140585.1 coordinate 167,357,924, forward strand.
ACGCGGATTCCAGAACTTTCCACCACAGAAATGTGGGCAAAATTTGTTTTTTTTGACAATTTATTAGGTTTGCAAGGGATTCTAGGTAACAGAACCTGGTGGGAGGCAATCAAGTCACCCCATCCTGGATTCCCCTGGGTGTGTAGTTTTCAAAAATGTATAGGTTTGCTAGGTTTCCCTAGGTGCCGGCAGAGGTATGGTTAAAAAACTACAGCTAGGCACTTTGCCAAAAAAGGGTAATTTTCACTGCAAAATTGCGGTGTGTCCACGTTGCGTTTTGCGCCGTTTCCTGTCGCGGGCACCAGTCTGACCCACACAAGTGAGGTACCATTTTTATCGGGAGACTTAGGGTTATTCAGATTTGTAAAGCAACTGTTATTACTTATTGACTTTTAATGCATTTCTGCATTCCAAATGAAAGACATTGTGTAAAAAAGAAGTCATTTTGAAAAATTACCAATAATTCTCAAGCTACTATGAGTATTCCCAATTTCGAAAATGTGCAAATATCTACTGTTTCCAAGCCCTATAATTTGTTCCCATTTCAGAAATACATAGGTGTCTTTTATACCGATTTTTCTATGTATACATTTTCCCACAATAATTGCTATATACCCGGTACATAATAAAAAGCCATTGCAAATTGCTGCTCAATTTTTGACTCTGGGTTTGTCGGGTTCTTGGTGAACCTACATGTCCTATATATCCCCACAAACAGAAAGGTCAAGCGGATGTAACGGTATGTTGCTTTCAAACAGCTGTCATAATTAGAAGAAGTTACAGGTGAAAAAGTTGACACAAAAGGCTGTTTTTTTCAACTAATTTTTCCTATATTTAACTGTTAGTTTCTATAAAGAAACCTTGAAGGATCTACATAAATGACCTCTTGCTGAATTCAGAATATTGTCTACTTTTCTAAAATGTATAGCCTTCCAGGATCCATTATTGCTTTCATACTAATTTCTACCATTAACTGGAAGGAGGTTGAAAGCACAAAAAATAGCAGAAATAGGCTACGTCCCAGAAAAATGCCAAAAGTGTGTAAAAAATTTAGTTTTTCTGACAAAAGTCTGTCATTCCCTAAAAGCTGGGGAAATGGTGATTTCAGCCCCATAGACCCTTTTTTTTATACCATTTGCAGGGAAAAACCCAGACGCTTTCATTTGCAGCCCTTTTTTCCCATTTTAACCAAAACCCCCAAATATTAGCTGTATTTTGGCTAATTTCTGGGACCCCTCCAGTGGAATCCACAAACCCTGAGTACCTTTAGAATCCCCATGATGTTGGAAGAAAAGAATGCAAATTTGGCATGGATACCTCATGTGGTCAAAAAGTTACAGGGGCCTAAGCGTGCACTACCCCATATAACCAAAAAAAGGCTTAGCACAGGGGGGGCATAGCAGCGAAGCATACACCAATAAATGCATAAACAAGTAGGATTTCCCAATTCCTTTAGGAAGGAACATCGTTTTCCTAAAGCATTTGGGAAATCCTACTTGCAGCATATTTCATCCTTGGTTGCTCTAAAATTACTTTTATGTGTCCTGATGATGACCAGTTAAATTGCAAAGGTTAAAATGCCTTCAATGGGGGGGGGGCCTGGTCTGGCCACGTAGGAAGATGGCTGCCTAATTGAATAATTGAAGAGCTCCGCCCCGGGCCGGCTCCCATATGGAGACAGCATTATTTACAGCATCTCCAGGACTGTCACTGAAGAGTTCCTGAGCAAGCTGAAATCAGAGACATGTCTGGGATATGTTTCCGTAGCCCAACAACCTCTTCTTGACCCCTTTTCAAGCTGTGGAATTTCTGAGAGAAAGTGCGCAGGTCTGGCCTTGTGAAGCCTTTGAAGCCCTGGACCTCGCGTTGTCATCGCGCCTACTTATCTGACTAGCTTGTGGCATTGACGTGTGAAGATTCATGAGGTAGACGCTCTCCCCACTCTGACCCTCACAGCGCTCTATCATTATTTCAGTCAACAACTGCTGGTGGGAGTTTATACATGAACGTCCTTGGCAATGAAGTTATTTTCAGAGTTAAGCTGGGAGTTTCCACACTCACTGCTCTTGATAAATTACGCTTTTACCACACATTGAATCACCTCGGAGTCGTGTCTGCGCTCAGCATCTCTGGACTGCAACATTTTATTTCTAAATAATTGCTGGTTCATGTGTCAGCTATTTGTCTCTGAGACTGTTTTTTGAGCTAAACTGACTCTAATTTCTGTCAACTTGTCTCTGGGGGTAAATGAAAGCCTTCCGTCTTCCTTTCATCAATATACAGACTGCTGGAATTTCTATGTAAACTGCCTTTGACTAGGAAAAAAGAGCAAAACAAATTTCTTTGTAATTTTAAACCTTTAGGCACAACTTGCTTCATCAATGCATAATCGCCGCCTCTCAATTTGTTTGTGTAACCTCACAACATCAGCTGCCTGAGCCAATATACTGGTTTTTTTTTGGTTTTTTTAAATGAACAACAAAACCCAACAAATATCTATATGTTTCATGTTATGTCAAAACAAGTTACATAACTAAAATTCACTTCATTCTTATTGGCAAGCTTGATTCATTCTACTTCTTTACTGCTTCAGGTATCTGAGGTAATGCCTAATAACAAGAACAAAAACAAGCCTACTAAGCAGTTACCTTTTGCTGACGCATTAAAACTATCAAGTAATATGTCTGCAAAGAGCTCTGCCTCATCACCACCTGCTCAACCTCGCACTACTTCCAAGGTAATATCAGGTGACACTATGGACCGTCTCTTTCAGGAAATTTCAACCATTAGTAGCCGCCTAACAGAAATGGACATTAACATTTCTTCCCTTGCATTGGAAACCAAATCAATAAGAGCAAATATTGTGCATTTTCATACTAAAACAGAAGGCTTGGATCAACGCTTGACTGCTGTTGAAAATAAATTCGACACATTACAAAGCAGAGATCAAGAATTATTATTTCTCCATAGCAAGCTGATGGATTTGGAAGATCGCAGCAGGAGAGATAACATCCGTTTTTTTGGCTTTCCAGATAAAATTGAAGGTCAGAATACTGGAGCCTTCTTGTGTAAAATTATTCCAAAATTGGTTGGAATTCGATTTGAACCCATGCTTTAAATTCAACGTGCGCATCGTCTTGGCCCTCCGTGTAAGGATCTTACAGGCACATGCATCAAGCACAATACCGGTCGCAAACGGGCAGATTCTCAGAATCTGCCCCTTTGCGACCGGTATTTTTGCATTTGGGATGCATCATCCCAAATGCACAAATCGCTATTTAAGGAATCTCAAAATAGCGGTTCCTTAAATAGCGATAGCATTTAAGGAATCCCTAATTGAGATTCCTTAAATGCAATGCATTACAGTTTTAAAAATAGCGATTTGGCTATTAGCGTGAGCAAATTACCATGAGGTTGGACTTCATGGTAATTTGCGAAAACTTAGAAAAATGTACTTATTTGCATTTTTCTAAGTTTCATGTTGCGCACACACATGCCCTTAGAGCATGTGTGTATGCAACATATGTGCAGAGTTAACATACATGGGTGCAATAGGGTGTCATTTTGACACCCTTGCACCATCGAAATTGCGGGAGCAATTTGCGAGTACCTACTGGTACTCGCAAATTGCTCCCGCAGTCTCTAATTCATTCCTATGGGCCTGGAGGCCCATAGGAATGAATGAGAAGACATTCCTTAATTGCGACTCGCAATTTGCTAGTCGCAATTAAGGAATTTGTGGGAATCGCTATTTTTTTAGCGATTCCTACATGCATAGGGTTTTGCTATTCCTTAATTGCGATTCCTTAATAATCGCAATTAAGGAATCGCAAAACCCTATGATGATGCATGTGCCTCTAAATTCCCGCCCAAGACCCCTCATTGCTTGCTTTTTGCGGCATGATCAGGTTCGACGACTACTGACTGCGGCACGTACACAGAGTTCTTATAGTTTTGAGGGTCATGGAATTCATATGGCTGCTGATTTTTCCCAAGAAACTAATGAACGACGAAAAGCATTTTTATCCATGAGGCCTTTGCTGCGAAAAATGGACATCAAATACGGCTTGTTTGATCCAGCCTGTTTTTGTGGTACTAAGAATGGAGAATCAAGAGACTTCTACAATCCAGATGAGCTACAGCGCTTCTTGGATGACATGACGCTGCAAGATATGGATATTCAACATACGTCTACGCCTCAGATTTCTCAAAGTTCTCAATCTACTCATCACCTTCCAGATGGTAGACGTCGTATCACAGGTGAAGCTCGTCAACGTGGTAGAGAGCTTGAGAGATTGAACCGCACCCAAGAAGATAAAAACTCAGCTTTGCAGACAGTATCTAACTTTACTCAAGATCATCACAGAGACGAATCTCGCTCTCCTTTAAAGTCCACTTCAGATGGAGAGTAGTCCTTGACCACATATCTCTTCTCTTGCTAATTACAAGATTTAGCTTAAATCTCTCAGGTTTCTGCTATACAGGGAGACAAGCATCCTCAACATTCCAGATGAGTATTTTCCGCACTCGTTCTGTATTTATGTACTCATTATTGTTAATGGTTTCCAATATCTATTTGTGTATGCCTTCAATTTGAACCTTATTTAAGCTGTTACCTAATTTTTATAAAAATGTATTTTATATTTTTTTACTCATTATTGTACCTCATTAGACTTTTATGTGCTATCTCCAATAGATATATTTGTATTTATTCTAATGATAAATTTGTTTATAATCTACTTTTCTACGTACCTATTACTAATTGTAAGATGGATTATGGTTCTTAGTAGCGTATTTTTTTTTTTATAATTAATAACTATTCTAGTTCATGACTCCGATGTTCATATGTCACAGAAAGATCTTACCTTTATATTCAGCAGATGGACATTATCTACACTATTTCTCTCTCTATTCCCTTATTATTGTTGCCGATGTTCAACATAAGATGTTTATCTTTTTCTTCTATACACTTTAAGGTCTGAATTTGTATATTTTAATAATTATTATATACATACATTAATTGTTCTGCTTGGGATGAATGTTTATTACATTGGCCATATCATTATTTATTAATGCTGGTATTTATTGGATAATACTCTCTTTACTGTTTCTTTTCTCATATTTGTTCAATTGCTAGTCTAACTGTCATTTGAATTGTATTTATTTTACTGGTAACCCTTTTTACAACTATGCCTGCTAAATAATACTTATAGTTATGAATACAATCTTTTATTTATTTGATCCTTTCTGATATATCTAGAATGAAATATTCTTGTTTATATTATTGACATGTATGTCTCTTTATAATATTTTCTAGATCTCTTTATTATATTTCCCAGACACGCCAAGGTACATGCTTTATAATGCTTGGTACTTCCCTTCACAGATCACCATCAAGTATAATTGGGTTCCATAGATCCTAATATTTTCAATAATAATCCGTCCTGGTTTCTGCTTAGTACTCCTGGTTGGGGCCTTGCCTGGAGCGGTGTTCTTGTGAACCCAGACCCGCGGTTAATGTTTTTGATCCTGTAGTACTCTGTGCACCAGTTTATTGTAACTTGAACGTATTTCCTATTCTTTCTACACAATATATTTTTTCTTCTTATTGACAAGCCGATTAAAAAACAATTTTTATACTTGTTACTGGAAAACCTTTCCTCCATAACTCATTTTATTCTGTCTACAAAAGTAGAAAAAAACTTTCAATACTCCTGCAAATATGGTTGTTTCCCATGCCTTGTGTGCAATATCATGGAATGTTCATGGTTTGATGCATTATATTAAGAGGAAAAGGTTTTCTCATATCTCCAATCCAAAAAAGTAGATGTGGCTCTTCTTCAAGAGACACATCTTGATGAATTTGAATCAAAAAAATTGTGTAGAGACTGGGTAGGAAAGGTTTTCCACAGCAGTATTCATAGCGACAGTTCCTCAGACTCAGGTCCTGATCGAAAATGTGGTGTGGCAATTCTCATTCGAAAAACCCTTCCAGTTATGGTATCCAAAACATGGGTAGATCCAGACGGCCGTTATGTCTTTGCTAAACTGCATATTGGTGATACTCATATCTGTGTGGGATCAGTCTATGCCCCAACAGGTTCCAAAAAATCCGTTCTCCTACATCTGAATCGTTTGTTGTCAGAGATTGATGCTTCACAATACCTTATAGGGGGTGATTGGAATTTGATGAGAGATCCGATTCTTGACAGGACAGGCCCTTTTGATAAACATAATGCTGCAGACAGGGCCCTCATGAATGACATAATTGATGATAACGGCCTTGTTGATCACTGGCGTCTTGCACACCCGGATGACACTGAATACACCTTCACGTCCCCCACTCATGGAACTCTTTCTCGGTAGGACTACTTTTTAATCTTCCAAGGTATAGTCCAATCAGTTCAGGAATCCCATATTTTGGAAGCATCAATATATGATCACTCTCCAGTCGTATTTCAGTTACAAACCAGGTCAAAAACCTTGGAGGATGAATATTCAACGTCACAAAACTCCTAAGGGTAAAACACAATTACAGGATCATCTTTAGAATTATCTTTCCTTAAATCAAGGTTCTGTGACTTCTGGCAGGACTATGTGGGCTGCTGCTAAAGCTACCATCCGGGGGCAACTTATGCGGGATGCAGCTCAGGCCAATAGGAAAAATGCTACTCAACAGAAAGAATTAGAACAAGACATTGAGCACTTCACCCGTTTATATACCAAAAAACCCAATCCCAAAATCGTAAATCATTAGAAGAAGCCCGTATGGCACTGAACAGTCTCTTCACTTCCAAGGTAGAATATGCCCTATAAAAATGAAAGGGAGGCATTATGAACAGGGAGAAAAGGTGGTTAGACTCCTAGCAGCACAATTGTGACAAAGAGAAGTTGCTATGGCTATCCCAGCCTTAAAATCACTTGCTGAATTGCCCTCAGGATATACTTAATGAATTTGCTTCTTACTATAAATCCCTTTATACTCCATGCACCGAAATAGACCAAGATAGATTGACATCCTTTCTTGCAGAAATTGATTTACCTCTTCTTTCTGCAGAGGACAGAGCACTTTTAAATGCAGAAATCAGTAAAGAGGAAATATCACAAGCTATAGCCAAACTCCCATATCATAAAGCCCCGGGGGAGGATGGATTCCCTGCGGAATTTTATCGTTGGTCAGGCGACAATGTAGTGGATTGTTTACATGCTGCATTCCAAGAGGCAGAACACACATCTTCCCTAGGAAATCTCTCTAATAAAGCTATAATTGCCATCCTACCTAAACCGGGGAAAGATCCATTACTTTGTAGCAGTTATCGTCCTATATCACTTCTCAATTGTGACATAAAAATCCTAGCCAGTATTCTTGCCTCTCGCCTTCGTAAAGTTATTCCCTCCTTAATTCATCATACCCAAATGGGATTTATACCTGGACGCTCCTCTCGAAATCATTTGCGTTCTTTAACTCACACCCTTCACGCTGCTAAAGTTCTTCAAGAAGATGCCATAGCATTATCTCTCGATGCCGAAAATGCTTTCGATCGAGTAGAATGGACATAACTATTTAAAATTTTATAACAATTTGGATTGGGAGACCAGGTTTTGTTTCTGATCCATTCCCAATCCGTAGAGGAACTCGCCAGAGTTGCCCCTTGTCGCCTCTTTTGTTCTTATTGGCTATTGAACCTTTGGCAGCTGCAATATGACAATCACCCTCGATTGTTGGTATTCCTCTTCCATTGGGAGAATCTAAACTTTATCTCTATGCAGATGACATTCTACTTACCATTACTGACTTATCAAGATCATTACCATCACTACTTCAAATCATAGAGAATTTTTCTTCTTTTTCGGGGTATAAAATTAACTGGGATAAGTGTGAAGCACTTCCTATATCTGATGGCACCTCAAAACACGTGATACAAGGTTACCCCTTCCATTGGCAGTCTTCTCGTTTAAAATATTTTGGTTACTACCTGTTTTAAAGCGATGGGGATTAAGACAATGTCGCCCGGCGATGCTACGTCTTCAAATGTTAGACTCTGAATTGATCTGTTATCATGTCCTCAACTTTCTAAGATGTATTGTGAAACATAGGAATAACCTGTAACTTGGAGTTTGATTTGAGTCCATGTTGATGAAACGAAACTATGTAATTCCATGGTTTAAAGCTATATGATATGATATTTGATTAGTTTTAACCATCACTTTTTAAGATTAGTGTGGTTTTTTTTTTCTCTCTTTCTTTTTCTCTTATTTTGTATTGTATTGTCGAAACAATTGTTCTTTTATGGTTTTTAAAATTGCAAAAAAAACGAATAAAGAAGATATTAATTAATAATTAAAATATTTAGGTATTCTTGTGAATAAGGGAACAGAAGCCATGGTTCCGGAAAATATAAATCCCTTACTTACTCAACTGCAACGTGATTTCGATAAGTGGAAAATATTGGGTTTATCTTTGTGGGGTAGAGTACAAGCTGTGAAAATGGTCACTCTTCCACATTTTCTTTACACACTAGGAATGCTTCCTCTCCCTATTCCATTATTTACACTACGTCTCATAGATTCTAAGATTAAATCCTTTATATGAGGCCCCATCAAACCCCATTTAGCCATCAATAAACTTATTGCCCATCATTCCAATGGTGGTCTGAGTCTCCCCTCGATTGAACACTATTCAATTGCATTACAATTATCCCAACTTACGTACATGTTTCACGATAACTCTAACACGCCACAATGGGTACATACTGAAAGATTTCTCTTATCCTCTGAATCGGGTCTTTCTGCCTTATATGGGTCAGGTACCAGCCATCTTGATCCCCGTAATCCTATATTATCTGCAATGCGTAAAATTTGGCAAAGGTCACACCGTATTTTAGGCTTTAATCCACGTCTGCATGTAAAGGCCCCAATATCGAATAACTCTGGAATACGTATTAAAGGGAAAACTCTCTTCTGGCCTACATGGAAATCGGCAGGTATCCTGACTTTAGATCAGATTCTTCATAACGGAGACCTCAAATCTTTTTCACAATTGGTTGAGGAGTTTAGTCTTCCCCTATCACAAAAGGATAACTATTTACAGCTATATAACTCTCTTCTTAAGGCTTTTGGCTCGAAACCCTGGACACTGCAAATTTCACCAATAACATTTTATCTTCATACTTGAGGGAGTCACAAAGGGGTTATCTCTGGTCTGTACAATACACTCACAACGCAATTATTTTCTCATCCTTTATCTCATGACCTTCATTCCATATGGCAATCACACCTAGGACTTTCCTATGAAAATAAACAATGGACAACCTTACTGGAAAACTTAGTTAAAGGCGCCCGAGAGGCTCGCTTAAAATTTTGTATATTTAAAATAATTCATGACTGGCACTGGTCTCCTCTGGTTGTGACATTGTGCATATCATATGTAAATGTCCCATGGTGAAACTTTACTGGTTATATATAGGTCGATTTCTGCGTAACACCGTCCCCTTACATTTACCACTCTCGCCAGCAACAATTTTACTGCATGATTTACAGGATTCCCCTACCCTTACCAAACCGCAATGTCGTCTGGTTCACACTGCATTAGCTACTGCTAAAATTTGTATACTAAGACAATGGAAATCCTCATCTTTGCCATCACAAGATTCTTGGCTTACATCAATGATCCAAATTGCCTCACATGAGAGAGTCATCTATAACATTCAACATACAACTGAATTGTTTTTACAGGTATGGGATCCTTTCCTGCAGGTAAAAGATATATCTGTTGCTAACCTTACTTCTTAGATTATTTTGTTCATTCAATTGTATTGATATTTGGGTACTGTTAGTTCACTGACTTATGACTATGCTGCATTGTCTTCAATTAGTCAACCTTTTACTATTATATTTATACTTACTACTGGTGTGATTCTGTATTCTTTATAATGCATTCCCTTATAATATTCCAAATTAATTCTTTTAATAAAATAAGTAACTTATGTTTTACTAGTTTGACATTCTATAATTTTCAGCTTTGATTGATTTGTTGTAAATTAATGGTTTAATGCTTTAATATTTTATATTCACTATTTAATATTTAATGATGTTTGTATTTCCTTTATTTGATATAATATTTTTGCCCTTAATTTCCTTCTTTTTTCTGCTATTCTATGGATTTTGATACATTTGCTTTTATATTTACAATTATATTCATTATTGTTTCTCTACTATAACGTATTTTAAGATATGCAATTTTTTCATATATTTATTGTACCGTATTTATGAAATGCTAATAAAAAATTATAACACAAAAAAAATAAATGCCTTCAATGCTTCTTTGACTAATAAAGATAAAGCATTTGTTGCATTATGTTCATGTCATAATACAGACAAACCCGACTGTATCGTTATCCCACTGTCATTGTTTTCTGTTTACACTGTATATATCCTTTGTATGAGTTTTGTTTGTGTAACATTGTGAGCAAAAATTATTGGTTATGTATTCATTGTATGTTTTGGAAGTAATCTTTCTTAATAACAAAATCTTCTTACTTTGAAGAGTTTTTGGGGTGGATACCTTCTTTTCTCTTTTTTGATGTTAAATTTTCTCTGATGTTGAAAAAGAATTGGTTCATGAAAAATTGTGGTGGTGATATTGTGTAATGCCCCAGGTTCTGGGAAATAGTTCTGCCCTTGTTGCGTGTAACCTCTTTCTGTCAATTTGGGACACATTAGAAGAACTAAATAGTCCATGACTGCAATCGTTGGACTTTGACTCTAAAACAATGGGACTTGTTGAAAAAAATTCAGAGGCGCCTGTCTTCCATGGCATAGATCTTTTGGCAAGTTACCTCACGCTGCGATAAGTCACTGCCAGGGGTACGAATCTTAACCATCGCTAACATGTGAATGAAGGTAGCCTTCTTTCCAACTAGAACGGTTACCGACCTGTTCGCAGAAGCCATGCTATGTGATACATAATATCCATTATTCTGGAAAATAAGTGTCCTGTCTGGAGTCAACATGTAGGGTTTCCATGAACTGGAACAGCTGGTTCACACACCCAAATTGTGGTGCATGTGGGGAGTGAGTGGCTCTTTTAGAGGTGTGTGCTATTGCTCGAGCGCTGAATACCAAAAATCCCCTCGCCACGTCACAGACCACAGATCTTCTTCAACAACCACATTCATTCACTCATTCACTGGTGGAGCCCATAACACCAATCATTCATTCTACTTTTAGATCAGTGGTCCTCTAGAGAGAGGGGAATTCCTTTCTTTCTCTATTTCATGCGCTGGAAATGGGAGGTAAATTTGCACCAATCACCTGATGAGTAACAACAAATTCCCCTATTCATCCCTACCTCACCAGGGTCTCAATACCTTTATAACCTAGCAATTCCTCCCATACTATCGGCCATGGATCAGCTGAGTTGCTGGGAAAAGCGACACCTAATTCTCTAAACAATATACATCAATACACTTCAAATAATAAACCGACACAGTTCTTAAATGAATTGAAATGTTTATCGAAATAAAGCATAGGAAAATCATAAAGCATTCAATATTTTGGTTCGCATATTTACCTAATCTGGCTAAATGGCATCCTCTATGTTAAATTCAGATCTTTCGTCTCTATGCCCATAAATTGATCAATCAGTTCGTAAATTAATTGGGCATCTGATCAGTCCATCAGAGTCTCTGGCAAGCAGCTGTCCAGCAGTGTCACCGTCCTCTCCGCCAGCATAACGTCAGGAAATCTGGTAAAAGTGAACCTACCGACCCTCTCTAGTCTACTTCTTTTATAGTAAAATCAACAACAAAATGTTACAATACATGTTTTAGAACAAATCCGATTGGTGGAACCAGGATCATTCTTTCTGATTCTCATGCGTTCAATGTTTCATTAGATGTAGTTCTCAATTTATTAATACATTTGCAACAGTTTCTAGTCCATTCAGGGCATGTTCATTCCCATACGTGTTTGTGTCCATGGTGTCATCAATTATAACAGTTCTTAGTTTAAGGATGTTCATTGTCTGAGGATTGGCACTCCTCCCGGTGCGACCTTCACGAGTACAGTCTGACTGGGGTCAGGACGAGGTTATTGTTGCTCATCTTTTAGCGCAGGCGCACTTCACTCAGTGACTTCTGTATCTCGTCAGTCCGTCAAAATAGGGATGACAGCCATTTTGTGGCCACTCCCGAAAGGTCAACTTCAGCAAAGAGACACAAAACGTAATTAATACATGGAAATGATTATTAAAATGTTATTCCCTCACTAAACCCTTTATGTGTGTGTATTTATCTAGCAAAAGCAACATGCATTGCGGTTTATACTCACAATTTAAAGCACGATTCACAAATCACATCACAAAAGCAACATATAACATGCAAATTTTAAATATCTGACATTAGTATGCGTACGAAAGTTAGTTTACGTATCAATCAGGCCATGCAAATGCGATTCCCACGTATATTTTCTAATTAGTAATGTTGATTATTCCAACACAGCAAACCATTAATACTATTAATATTAATCAGTTATTCATTTTAATTCAAAATGATAAAATGCAGGAGGTATACAATTCTTAGGGAAAACCTCACTCCAGCAATCCCCCCTTTGGTGATTTTATCACCACAAAACACCCTTTTACGGAAATTTGAAATGACTTCTTACTCATAGCTCAAAATTCAGTTTCTTCATATTCATCTCTTTTTACTTTCTTATACATACTGTCTTTCCACTCATATAAGGCTATTTCTTCTAAATCTTTTTCTGGATCTTTTCCTTTTCTCTTAAGTTTATCTCTTTTTATTTTATTATTTGTTTTCTTTTTCCTGCAACACATACACCCTAATCTTATCACTAATACTGCAACTATCACACATGTTAATGGAAACAGAATGTTACATATAACAGTACTACTAATATTCGCTAAGAAATTTTTAATAGCAGCTCTTTTCTTTCCCATTCTTGTCCATACATCTTCAACCTCCAGTGGTACAAGTTCATCGTGCAATTCAGTAATATTTTTAATGTAAACCTTTAGATCTTTACTTTCATCTGGAATGTAAGTGCAACAATGTTGAACTTTCAGCATTCCACAGACTCCACCCTCTTTTGCCAATAGAATGTCAAGGGCAAGTCGATTTTGCATTACCATAGCACGCATGGCAACCATTTCAGTATTAACCATGAGCAGTGCTTGTTGACAAGTGATCCACTACTGTAGACAATCTTCTAATTTTATTTGCATTCAGAGTTATTCCCACTGCCGGCATCAATGCACAAAAGATGTCGCCCACAATTTCTGCCCAAGATTCTCTCTTTCTACGCACTTAATGACTATTTAAACTAGTATTTACACCCTCTTCTCTTTCCATGTGAAAGATTTTTGAAAATACCAGGCCTACATAACATATGCCATACCAATGGTCTGGCAAATGATAATATGCCCTATTCCCACAGATAAAATATATTCCAGGAAATACTGGATCTCTTCCACCTTTGAATCCCCATCCACCCATGATTCGGTATGTATCATGGCACTCACTATTCCTACAAAAAGATTATCATATGAAGTTTGATTCCTTCTTATACAAAATGTTCCTTTCTGAAGCCTATCTAAAGCTATTGTTGGTGTGGACTCTAATTTTGTCAGATGTTTCTCCATTTCTATTTCCCAAGCCGTTTTCTCAACCTTTCCTTCTGATGCCTTTTTGTGCATCTTATGCCTTCTTTCCTCAACCATATTCAAAAATGTCTTCTCTTCTTTCTGCAAACTGCATGTCAAATTATATTTAAACACAGCTTCTAATGTTAGTTCACTAGTCTCTAGGAAAAATTCACCTAAAACTTTAGCAGGTCTCACCTTATTTAGCTTATTATTAGCAGGCACTAATGCAAAAATGTTATCTACATCTGAAAAATAATACTCTAATTTCCCTAACACATAAAATAAGCTAGCTATTACACTACATGTTATTCCATAAGCAGCTGGAAGGTGATGATAAGTCACTCCCTCTTCCACAGAAGCAGGTAACTGCATGCAAACGTAGCAGTCCCTTACATCCATAGTCTTTACATATTCATACAATAATTTTGAAAATACATTATTAGAAAAATCGTTAATAGACCTATCTTTATGCAAATGAATGTTTGTTTCTACAGTCGGTACTACCTTCAAAATTTTACCTATGTTAGTTTTGTTTTGACCATGTCCTTCTATTGTATCTATTGTGACTTTAAATGATATTACAAGAGCTAGGATGCTCCATAAAAGCATTAATAATCCTGTACAACAACAACATGTTTTACACCATCTTTTCATGAATGCACATCTACTTTTGCTACCATCTGTGTTAGCCATTTTTACTAAATAGACCGTGTCTTTTGACTTAGCCTTTTCTACTTTGCGACCAGTTTCTACCCCAAAGCTTCTAAGCTTCTACTTGGTTCCACTAGTTTTCTACTTCTTCTCTTTTATTATCGTTATCCACATCAACAGCTTCTTTGATTATTCAGTTTGGCATCTCATCGTCCTTTGCCTCCTTGTCCCAATCAGGATACAGAATTTCCTGAATCTCCGCTTCTTCTTCTCCAATATTGGACAAGAGAACTCTCAGGATTTCTGTTTCTTCTTCTTCTTTAACCACTTTCAGTAAAGCCTCCTCTGGATTTCCTTGACTGTCTACCTCTTGGGATTCTTCAGGCAGGGCCACATACGTCCATTCCGGTGACTTATACTTCTGGTTAGGTTTTCTTGTCCTTCCGGACCCTTTGTTTACAACTGTTTCTTCCTCCTTTGATTTTTCCTGACTCGTGACTTCATTCACCTGTTCAGCTCTTGGTGATTTCACTCGAGACAATCGATATCTTAGTCTCTTTATTTTGTTTGGCCAAACTTCTGGTTTTACAGTTCTTTTCAATTTACTTTCTTTGACATTCTTTTCATTCTTTTCTTCTCTCCAAGCTCTCTTTCTCAGAACTCGACCTTCAGGTATTTCGTTCTCACTCTCTTCTGATTCTGTCCCAACTTGCTTTTCCTTTTCACCAGTCTCTTTATCCACTACTTGTTCTGGTTTCCCTACTTCTTTCCCTCCTCGTATCTCCTACACGCAATCTTCCTTCTGACTACTTGTCCCTTCACCTAGCTGGATGTTGCAGTTCCCTACACCTCCTCGGGGGTCTTCCGCAATCTGTCCCTCTCTCTCTGTATCTGTCCCTTCTTCATTCAAATCTATTAATTCAGGTGGAATTTCTCTCAATTTTTCATCTGGGATTTGTTTTCTTTGACTTTCTTTGACTGCTTCTTCTTTGTCTTTTCCTTCCTTCTTTTTAGGTTCTTTTCTAGGACCTTTCTTTCTCTGCTCGTCATCAGAATCTGAGCTGTCAGAAATCTGCAGTCTTCTTCTCAGAGAGACACTTCTGGGGACTAGAATCTGTTTTGGTTCATTTCCCCCCTTTCAGGATTTTCTTGTGTTTTTGGTTCTTCGTGGTCTGATTCAGTACTTGACTCTGATTCGTCATAGTACTCTTTCTCCTTGCAATCCACTGGATTTGGTATTCTCAGGGTATGGCTGGCATGGATCTAGTTTTTCAGTTCAGCACACTTCACAGCTGTTGTCGTGGTCAGAATGACTTGTCTTGGTTTTCCCCACCTGGGAACCAAACAGTTTCTTCTTCTGTGGACCTTTATCCTCACCCAATCTCCTGGGCTTAGATCATGGGCTGGCTTCTTTTCAAGGGTGGTGGCATCCGCTCCAACCTGATGAAACACAGAATGAAGTGCGTCAGCCAGGCCTTTACAGTACTCCAACACCATGTCATCAGAAATCGTCATCAGTTTGTTGACTGGTATGTAAGCATGCCTCATTGCAAGTCCCATGATTATTTCATGAGGACTTAACCCTGTAGTTCTATCTGGGGTTGCACGTATGGTCATCAAAACTAGAGGCAAGACATCAGGCCATTTCATTCCTGTGGCTAAACACATTTTTCCAATTCTGTTTTTGATTGTACCATTCATTTGCTCAACCACACCAGAAGCTTCTGCTCGGTAGGCACAGTGCAGTTTCTGTTGTACATTCAATGCTTCACTGACCAAATTTACAATCTCATTATAGAAATGCCCTCCTCTGTCTGATTCAAGGGTCACTGGCAACCCAAATCTGGGGATGAATTCTCTCAAAAGCAGCTTTGCTACTGTCAATCCATCATTTCTCCTTGTTGGGTATGCTTCTACCCACCTGGAGAATAGGCAGACTATGACCAGAACGTACCTCAATCTGTTACATGTTGGCATCTCAATGAAATCTATCTGCATTCTGGTAAAAGGCCCTACTTCTCGGCCTATAGTTCCTAGGCTCACCACTGTCTTTCTCCCAGGATTCTATTGCTGACAAATTAGACATCTCTGACATAGACTCTGATATGATTCTGAATTTTGGGTTGTACCAGGTCTGCTTAAACAACCTGATCATAGCATCTCTCCCTATGTGTCCCTGGCCATGATACATCCGTGCCATGGTAGACAACATACTATCAGGCATAACTGGTCTTCCATCTCGATAGACCCAAACATGATCCTTTTCCCTTGGTGCATATCCTCCTTTTACCCACTGCCTTGTTTCCTCATATCC
The DNA here is from genome assembly GCF_964204655.1 of Triturus cristatus. NCBI lineage: Eukaryota > Metazoa > Chordata > Amphibia > Caudata > Salamandridae > Triturus > Triturus cristatus. Next base: position 167,374,555 of record NC_140585.1, read on the forward strand.
TGCTTCCTCCTGCAATTGTCTCACTTCTTGCCATGTCCCTACAACGTTAGTAAACATTAAGGAATAGGAAGTCATTTCTTTCTCCTTTGCCCGATTGACTGAATACTGATTTCTGGCACAGTACTGCGCCATGTCATTGGCGAATCTGTTGCCGACAGTAACGTAATCCTCCCCTTGCATATGGGCAGCACATTTCACCACAGACAATTGTTTAGGCAGCTGTATCGCCTCAATCAACTTTCCAACCACTTCAGCATTCTTTATAGGAGTTCCACTTGAGGTTAGGAAACCTCTTTGTAGCCACAACTGGCCACAATCGTGGACAACTCCGAAGCCATACTGGCTGTCAGTTATCACAGTCACTCTCACACCTTTCCCAATTTTGCATACTCGAGTCAGAGCCACTAATTCTGCTACTTGGGCAGATTTTACTCCTTTTAGATAGGATGCTTCCATCACTGCTGAAACCGTGCACACTGCATATGCTGCACTCAACACCCCTTCTTCTGTTCTCAAACATGACCCATCAACAAACATTACATAATGATTTTCTGTCAAAGGTACATCTTTTATGTTTGGTCGTGGTTTTGTACAATACTCAAGCACATCCAAACAATCATGATCTGCTTCATCTCTCACTTCTACATTCTCACCATCTGGTAACAACGTTGCTGGATTCACATTCACACATCTTGCAAGGCTCACATTAGTTGCACCTAATATGACTTTCTCATACTTAGTCAGCCAACTATGTGTCATATACTGAGTACGACTCCTTGTTAAAAGAATCACCACATCATGAGGTACAAACACTTTCAAAGGATATCCCATCACGATTCCTTCACTCTGCTCCAAACTTCGACATGTTGCAGCTACTGCTTTCAGACAACCAGGTAAGCCTACGGCTACTGGATCAAGCATCGATGAATAATATGCAATTGGTCTCCTCAACCTTCCATGCTTCTGGATTAACACAGAAAGTGCACATCCATTTCTTTCACTGCAGCATAACTCAAATTCATTTTCATAATCAGGCATACCCAATGCTGGAGCTTCACACAATCCATCTTTCAATCGTTTGAATGCTGCTAGTTCTTCCTTATTCAATTCAAGCAGATCTTTTACATCACTCCTTGTTAGCCGTACCAGAGGTTTTGCAATCAGCGAAAAGTTGCTGATCCACTGGCGGCAGTACCCTACCATTCCCAGAAACATTCTCACTTCTCTTTGAGTCATGGGGGCTCTCATTCCTTTTATGATTCTGATTCTGCCTACTGTTATTTTCCTCAGTCCTTTTTCAATGTTATGTCCCAAATACTGTACTTCCTTCTTACAATACTGCAGTTTGGCTGGGGACACTTTTAGTCCTCCATCTGCCAGGTGATTTAGTAAGGCTATAGTGTCTACTTCACAAGCTTCACGAGTTTTCGATGCCACAAGGAGGTCGTCGATATACTGTACTAATACTGAACTCTCGGGCATTTGCAGACTTTCCAAATACTTTTTCAGCAATTGATTAAATATTGAGCGGCTTTCTGTATACCCCTGTGGGATTCGGCACCATGCCAAAATACGGTCTCCAAACCGAAATGCAAAAATGTGCAGACTGTCGTGATGCAATGGAATGGAAAAGAACGCATGGCACAAACCAATTACTGTATACCATTCTGCATCATGGGGAATCTGATACAAAATCACTGATGGATTTGGTACAATGGGACAGCATGGTACAACAATTTTGCGTTTCATCACAACAGAGTCACCTTTTTGGTGGAGGGTTTTCTTGTTCACTTCTATGTCGTTCCTAAAGATTCACCATCCACTCTTCATTACTTGAGTATAAAGAAGTATAACACTGCTTTGGATAAATTGACGCTAGTACATCAATGTAAAGCATATATATTTTTTGTTTATTTTGTAGAAATTGAGCCAGCTCAGGCTCGAAATGCATTGGGCAGCAAGATAAATATTTTGAAAATCAATGAATATAAATAAAATTAGAATGTATTCATAACAAGGTTTTGAAAACCGTTGAATTTTTCAGTGAATCTGATGTTTATGAAAATGTAAAAAATGTATTTTACCACAAAGTTTGTGATCATAACAAATGTAGAAAAAAATGTATAGGTACTTTTACCTGTCAGTAACAGTGCTCAGAGGTCGGGTCTCACTGACCCTTAAATTGTTGAGCATAGTTGGCAATTATGACTGTTGCATGCTTACTCTGCAGCACGCTTGAATTTAAAAAGGTTTAAGATTGTACAAAAATATTAATCTCCCAAGTCAAAACCAGAGTGTGCCTCTCCCACTAATGTTGTTACAACGATTTTGTTTACCTTCCTCAGGTCTTGCACTATTCTGAATTTCCCATTTGAGTTTTTCAGGCCCATTATGGGTGAGTTACATGGACTGCTCATTATCTCTCTCAGAATTCCTTGCTTGATCATTTTCTCAATTATTGGAGTTACTCCTTCAATTATTTCAGGTGTCAATCTATACTGAGGAATGTTTGGATAACTAACTCCATCTTTGACAGTAATTTTTACCGGGTCTACGTTTCTCATTAGCCCTACATCTTCTCCGGTAAAATCCCAAACCTCTGCTTTTACAGACAGTTTCAATTCTTTAGGCAGTTCATCTGGATTAAATACTGCATATGTTCCAATATTCTCACATTCTCTGTTAGCTATGGTCATTTTATACAATACATCCTCTTCTGGTGTTTCAAAAGCTATTCCATCTGGAGTACAAAATATAGTGCAATTCATCTTGCACAACAGGTCCCTACCTAGCAAGTTCACAGGACTGCTGTCACACACCACAAATCGGTGCATCTCAGAAAATTTCCCTATACTAACCTTTACGGGTTCTGTAAGGTATGTTTTTAACTGTTGGTTAGATACACCAACTACTTGGATTGTTTCATCCGAAAGAGGAAGATTCTTAACATCAGCTGATCTAACAGTAGATCGAGTAGCGCCAGTGTCCACTAGGAAAATAATGTTATCATCATTAATCTTCCCATCTACCAATGGTCCTGTCTGGTCTACTTCTAGATTGGCGCCAAGTACGCACTCTTCTTCCTCCCTTCGGCACCTTCAATAATCCATTTCTGAATCACTCTCATCATGTTGCAGCCAATACTGCGAAACAGTGCGAGCGCGTGATGGTTTATTTAACTGTTCTTCATTGTAGAATCCTGATTCCTTACTATACTTCTGTGAGTTTCTGTTCTGTGGAAAAGGTGGTTTTGGCACCTGATTCTGGGAAGTAACCACCTGCTGCTGTTGCTGCAGTTGACCACCCACCTCTTTCTGCACCTGTGGATTCAACGATCGATTTTCAATATTAGTATTTGGAGGGTTCTTTCACTTGGATTTCCAATGCCCTAACTCACCGCAATTGTGACATGGGAATTTCTTTTTGGCTTCTTCTATATTACCTTTCCCTTTCCCTGTACCAAATCTTGGTCTTACTCCTGGATTGTTCGCTTGTTCTACCAACTGAGCTTCCTGTAGTTCGGCTACCTTTACCTGTGCCCACATTGCCTTTTCTTTCAGTTTTCGCTGTTTTGCCTCAATCTCATCGCTGAAATATTTTGCATGTCTCAAAACGTCATCTATTTTCTTATTTTGCCAATCAACTGTATGCTGCTTTATCATATCACCAATTTCTGGGCGTAAACCATATACAAATCTGTATACGAAATGACTCAAATCTTTATCCCTCAGGTTCTCATCTCCACTGAACTGTTTAAAAGCCTGAACTAGCCTCTCATAATATGCATGTACTGACTCCTTGCTTTCCTGTTGGGTTTTGTCAATTTTTACCCAATCGGTCTCTTTAGGGGGTACCTTATTTTTCAGAAATGCCATAACCTGCTCATATTTCTTCATTACTTCTGGGTCGGGAGCTCCCGTCGTAGGGTTCCTAGGATACTCCTGAGTAGGCCAATTTATCATCAGCTTACATTCTGTCCACAAATCTGCTGGTACTATTATATCGAATAGACTATTCAAATCTATCCACAATACCTTCGCCAATTTTACAAATCTGTCTACCTGTCGGTACCACTTGACGGGCTTTTCGCGTAGTCGAGGGAAATCATTTGTGAAAGACAAAATGTCCTGTCTTGTCCATGGAACATGGACATACCCTCCTCCTGGAATCTCTCTCATGGGGTATTCTGTCGTTACCTTTTCTTTATCTCTAACGGGAAATGCTGAAACTGTCTTTTCCGTGATATTATCGCGTCTTCTACACCACTTACTTCTCCATCTGTCCACATCTCCCCATTTTCTCAACAGACCTATTATGTCCTTAATTTGACCTATGCTTCCTGTAGTATTCATGTTCTCTATATCCTTCGCAGTGAAATCAACTCGATAAGATTTTTGCAGTGCTTTTACTTTGTCAAAATCTATTCCCATTTCGTTTGCAATTTCCTCTAATCTTTCATGCAAGTTTTTCGCTCTCCACGTTGCACTCTTGCAGAGAAACAACAATTCTTCATCCTGATAGTTTTTCAATTTTTCAGTAGGGATAGTTCCTACTATTAATTCTTCTAATACCATTCGTAATTTGGCTGCATCTATTGACTGGGATTCTTGATCCTTTTTCTTTAACTCTCTGAGCCATTCGCTTAATTCTTCTACGGTAGGTCCTACTGGGTTGTCTATATTATTTTGTTCTGAGGCCTTTTGTGGTTCTAATAATGTTTTCATTGTCATACTGCTCTTCTCAGCATAAATTTGATTTACAAATGGATTATTTGAAACGTTCGGTTCAAACATATTTATTGTCGGTCCCCACGGATTCTCAATTTGACTCCGTTCAGCATTCTCAATTAGATTTTGGCTTCTGTACGGCACTGTCAAACAATGTTCAGTATCTTTTTGTTTCTCAAATATTGGCATTACGGGACCTATTGTTACTGGAACTGTTACAGCTTCTAGATTTTTGGTCAATTCTCTTATTTTCTCTGTTAATTCTAAGGTAGTTTTGGCCAGTTCTACTGAATTCTCACCATTTATCCTACTTTCTGTCTGTTTTTCTATCTCTCTTGCAGAGTTACTTTTCCCTAGTTCTGGTGACATGGTCTCTGTTTTAATTATTCGTAATGTTTCTCTCATTGGGGCACTTGGTGACAATGCCTCTGGTTATGGTCGATACGGTGGTGGGTTTTTGTAAAACACCTCATCAAGAACATCATCTTCTGATTCATTCACTTCATACCCACTCGAATCCACATTACGCCTTTTCTCGGTGCATTTTCTCCCTTCATTCTCTCCTACCATTCTCACAGGATACATACCCTCAGTCATACTTGCATTCCGCCACCTTTTCATCCTGTCATCATGTGCCTCATGTCCGTATGATCTACCGAACATGTATCGATAACCCCTACCACTTCTCTGTTTTTCTCGTTCATGCATTTCGTCTTCCCATTCCGTCAATGCCTCAAACTGCGTCGGTCTAGGTCTTGGTTCTAAGTCCATCATTTTGTCTCGGAGATTTCTCAAAACAGCCAAATTAAAGGAACCATGTTCTGGAAACGCCAGGACTCGATCGTCCTTGGTGTATTTTACCCAATTATCTAACCAAATACAAGTATAATACCCATATTTCGCAATCATCGTAGATGCGGGTGTTTTCGGTGGAGGAAGTAACTGTCCTTCACTAGTCTCAACTACTTTATCTTTCTTGAACCACCTTTTAATTTTCCCAAACCACGATTTCTTCTTTTCTGGTGGTTGGTAATAAATTTTCTCGTTTTCCGTGTACCGTTTAGTCTTCTTACAATGGTACCGCTATTCTGTCCACTCACAGCGCGACTCTTACTAACGCACCAATCAGGATTGTCTACGTCACTATCACAATCCTCCAATCTCAGCGCGACTCACACTAACACTCCAATCAGGGAGCACTTACGTCACTCTGTATTCCTCCACTCTTAGCGCGGCTTTACACTAACGCACCAATCCGGAGCGTTTTACACCTCCAATTTACTATCCAATCCCAGCGTGGTCGTTCTGACGTCAGCAGCCACTGCGGCAGCTCGCTCTGCGCTGCTCTTGTCTACCCCTCCTTTACAAGACCGCTCCGTGAACTCTTACTGTAATTTTTACGACTCTGTTAGTAACAACACTAAAACATCTTCATTGTCTGATTCGCTAACCAAAGAACAGCAAAGGACCTTTCTTACGAGAATTCCGTCTTTCTCGAGAACAGCGCTTACCTCTGTCCTACTGCGGAATTGTTACTTTTGTTGATAAAGTAGCACGTCCCTCTACTTCACCCTTCTAGCAAGCATTAGCTAATCGTTTCTCTGATATTTTAGAAATAAACCTAGAGTTTCACAATCAACCCAAATGCCTTTACATTCACAGTCGTTCATACAAGAAAATGTAGTACATACGCACAGAATCCTGTCTTTCCCGAGAACAGCGAACAGTCTGTCCTACTACAGAATTATGACATTCGTTAACAAAGCAGCGCTTCCCTCTACTTTGTCCTTCTAACAAGCTCAGAGAACACCTGCTACCTTTTCAGTGATAAGCGTTATCGGTATGCCAATTGGTTTCCTGGTACTTAAAGACCAAAATTTCACAGGTAACCCTTTGCTAACATACACACTTCTCTCACACCGAGAATATTTCTAATGGCAACATACGACGATGCCGCTGAATCGAACCCAGACAATGCGCCATGCAACTTCACTTGTTACACGTTTCCCCTGCGTACCTACAGGCTACAACAATTCCGTCTTTCCCGAGAGCAGCACCTACCTCTGCTCTACTACGGAACTGTTACAAACTTCCGACTTCCTACATCCCAGAAGCCGTGCAAACAACATATAACTCAACGCGACTCAACATGGAGTGTTAATACATAAACCAATACCAATCAATAATCAATAAGCTATTTACAAGCAATCGTCACTAAACCCAAAACAATTGCTAACCATCATTCTGCTACCCTCGCCACGTCACAGACCACAGATCTTCTTCAACAACCACATTCATTCACTCATTCACTGGTGGGGCCCATAACACCAATCATTCATTCTGCTTTTGGATCAATGGTCCTCTAGAGAGAGGGGAAATCCTTTCTTTCTCTATTTCATGCGCTGGAAATGGGAGGTAAATTTGCACCAATCACCTGATGAGTAACAACAAATTCCCCTATTCATCCCTACCTCACCAGGGTCTCAATACCTTTATAACCTAGCAATTCCTCCCATACTATTGGCCATGGATCAGCTGAGTTGCTGGGAAAAGCGACACCTAATTCTCTAAACAATATACATCAATACACTTCCAATAATAACCCAACACAGTTCTTAAATGAATTGAAATGTTTATCGAAATAAAGCATAGGAAAATCATAAAGCATTCAATATTTTGGTTCGCATATTTACCTAATCTGGCTAAATGGCGTCCTCTATGTCAAATTCAGATCTTTCGTCTCTATGCCCATAAATTGATCAATCAGTTCGTAAATTAATTGGGCATCTGATCAGTCCATCAGAGTCTCTGGCAAGCAGCTGTCCAGCAGTGTCACCGTCCTCTCCGTCAGCATAACGTCAGGAAATCTGGTAAAAGTGAACCTACCGACCCTCTCTAGTCTACTTCTTTTATAGTAAAATCAACAACAAAATGTTACAATACATGGTTTATAACAAATCCGATTGGTGGAACCATTATCATGCTTCCTGATTCTCATGCGTTGAATGTTTCATTAGATGTAGTTCTCAATTTATTAACAAATTTGCAACAGTTTCTAGTCCAATCAGGGCATGTTCAATTCCATACGGGTTTGTGTCCATGGTGTCATCAATTATAACAGTTCTCAGTTTAAGGATGTTCATTGTCTGAGGATTGGCACTCCTCCCGGTGCGACCTTCACGAGTACAGTCTGCCTGGGGTCAGGACAAGGTTTTTGTTGCTCATCTTTTAGCGCAGGCGCACTTCACTCAGTGACTTTTGTATCTTGTCTGTCCCTCAAAATAGGGATGTCAGCCATTTTGTGGCCACTCCAGAAAGGTCAGCTTAAGCAAATAGACGCAAAACGTAATTAATACATGGAAATGATTATTAAAATGGTATTCCCTCACTAAACCCTTTATGTGTGTGTATTTATCTAGCAAAAGCAACACGCATTGCAGTTTATACTCACAATTTAAAGCACGATTCACAAATCACATCACAAAAGCAACATATAACATGCACATTTTAAATATCTGACATTAGTATGCGTACGAAAGTTAGTTTACGTATCAATCAGGCCATGCAAATGCGATTCCCACGTATATTTTCTAATTAGTAATGTTGATTATTCCAACACAGCAAACCATTAATACTATTAATATTAATCAGTTATTCATTTTAATTCAAAATGATAAAATGAAGGAGGTATACAATTCTTAGGGAAAACCTCACTCCTGCACTATCTCAGTCACACCACAGGCTAGTACAACAGAGATTCTAACTTGAATTATGAGTGATGCTTGTCTCACCATTCAGTTTACTTTAAACTGTGAAGCAAATACAGTACCTAATATTTCCAATAAATGGGACAACACCTCTTCTTGAATAAATATTATACCAACAATTAGGTAGATGAATGCACAGGAAAATGTGACCAATAAAGCCAGAAAGAACCTTTTATTTAGTATAGTGCCCTTGTCTTCTCAATCCTCCACACGGTCTTTTTGACCCAATATGATCATAGAAAATGAGAAGTTTGGTCAATTCCTGAAGGTCTATCTCTGATGACCTGCGAGGGCGCCCAAGTTCCTCAAAGAGGGATGCTGATGCTGTACCAAACAATAAAAGCATGCTACACAGCTTGTTTTGTTCACATCTTAGTAAATCATTATTTAAGTTGTCCTAGGTGACCCAGCTGATTAAAAGTCTATTAAGATCACACAACGTCATAATCTCTTGCCCTGTATACAGGGCAAGAGATTATTGCATAAATGTTTTCATAACTTATCATAACGAATTCAAGCAAAGGCACAGGATTTATTGACCAGCACCCACAGCATGTCCCTCCTGATGCTTGTGACTAGGGGTGTGGTGGGCATGGCAACAATAGCAGGCACTCAGTTTGCGCATTGTATTTAATAATAGACAATCCAACACAGGCTGGGTGACTCTGTTTCTTTCTAAGCAGCAGTCAGCTTCAGAATACCTCAGGGCTGCTACCTATTAACTCTTCTATTTAGCAAGTACAAGAAGCAGCTCTAACCATTGCCAACCCTCGTGAGATTTATTTCCACGACCATGCTGATGGCAATCAAGTGGCATGTAGGCTTCCCAAGAGACCAAAAAAGGAATTACAGAACATACAGTCAAGCACATAAGGTGATGTGTGCTCATTCTATTGTCACCACTGTGCCGCCTCAGACAAGAAGCACCAAGCAAATGGGTATCTTCACTAAACTTCTTTAGATTTGGTAACAGCCATCGCTGCAAGCCATGGATTTGAAGCCACGTGCAGGGCAAACAGCACAAGGCAGCGGCAAGCAACAAAGAGCACAAGAGTGGGCACCTTGCCACAGTGCATGAGAACGGGTGAGAGGTGGTAGCCTCAATGGTTTAGCTGAGCGTTAAAGTGCATTATTGGCAATAAAAAGTGCAGAAAACCATAGTACCTTCTCGAACATGAGACAACTGGTGACGTGTTGGGACGTTTCCTCTCCATACACGTGCACACACTGAGCACGCCCACAAAAAACTGCAGTTTCGCCCCTCTTCCGCCTTTTTATAAATCGAGGTAGAGTCTCCCGTGAGATCTAGGAGGGTTTTCACCACAATTGTCGCCAATGTGAAGAGGTAGGATATCCGGCTGGTTGTTGTAGAAACAGACAGATTTATTAGGTGCAACTCCATCAATAAAACATTCCCAGCCACAATGGATCTCAGCAAGTGACTGACAGCAGCATTCTACAGTCTCCCGACATTCTTTGGGTAAGTTTAACATTCTATAATTCTACCTTACTAAAGCTAAACCATTGCCACCCCCCAAAAAAACCTAAGATGTCTCTGTCCTGAAACTGAGACTACTAAAGATTACTTAACCAGCCGATGCGACAACAAACCACGTTTGCAAGCTTTGACTGCTGCTGTTGGTCTGTACATGCATAGTGTGTTACGGAAAAAATACATCACACACATGACTGTTTAATATCATTTTACTGACATTTGAAGACCTGATGCAGAGGTCAGCACTTAATAAAAATGTTAGCAAATTGTTACAATTTTATACAAACATCCATTTTAAGTAAATAGAAGGAATTCTGTAGTTACTTTTGTACAATGATGAAAAGTTTTTGTCAAACTTTTTCTTATAGCCCTCATTGGTGTTGTATATAATGTGCTGGCATTCTCAGGGCAACACTGAGCTAATTTTGAATTTAATTAAGATAAGACCAGCCAAGCAAGCTCTCCTAATTCCATATTATCAGGCCCATCCTGACATCACTATTTAACTGGGAGAGCCCCACCTCTTGCCTAAAGCTTCAATGTGTAAATATCGACCACATTCGGTGAGCTGTGTATGCTACACATCTTGCTTCAAGCAACACATAATTGCTACAGCATGTGTCATTCTCTAAAAGCTAGTTAAGGTCAGTATTCATCAGTGGTTACATATTTGCCTATACATTTTATGCAAAGTTTCTTTAATCTCCTGGTTTCTCAGGCTGTAGATCAGTGGGTTCAAAGCAGGAATTACAACTGTGGAGACAACCGCTACTACTTTGTCCTGCTCTTCTGAAGAACTTGAGTTAGGGCGCAGCTCCATGAACAGCACAGTGCCATAGAAGAGGAAGACACAGATGAAGTGGGAGACGCAGGTGGAGGCAGCTCGCCATCTGCTGGCTGTAGTGCGAATCCTCAGGATTGCCATGATGATGAAGGCATAGGAGACGAGGATAACAATCAGAGAACTTAGCACAACTAAAGAAGCAAACACAAAACGCACTAAATCGTTGATGAAAATGTCAGTGCAGGACAGCTTCAGCAGCACAGGGAAATCACAGACAAAGTGGTTCATGACATCAGGGCCACAAAAAGTCAACCGATGCAAGCAACCTACATGAATCAGAGAGTGCAGAAACCCCCCTATGTATGAGCCTGCAACAAGCTGCATGCAGAGTCTGTTTGTCATGGTGACTGTATACAGCAGTGGGTTACATACTGCCACATAGCGGTCAAAGGCCATGGCTGCCAAGAGGAAGAACTCAGTGCTGCCAATAGCAGAAAAGAAATATAGTTGAGTTAAACAGCCATAAAAAGAGATGGACTTCTTCTTCGACAGTAGATCAACCAGCGTCTTGGGGGAGATAACAGAGGAGTACATAAGATCCAGGCATGAAAGCTGACTGAGAAAGATGTACATGGGTGTCTGGAGGTGAGTGTAGCAACCAACAATAACCAGGATGCTGATGTTGCCCAGCAAAGTGCAAATATAGACTGGCAGCAGTAATAGAAATAGCAGGATTTGCAGGTCAGGGTCACTAGTGAGACCCAACATGATAAATTCAGTGACAGTGCTTTGATTTCCATGCCTCATGGCTCCAATCAGTGGCAGCTATCTGAGAATGAAACAACAAAGACATTGTTTCTTAATTATATTCAAATGACTACTAAAGAGCCTCAGCAGATGTCAAATATTCTACCAACAAATGATATAGATGAATTTTTACTAAATGTTCCCTGTTTGAAAGAATAAGAACATGATTGTGTGTACTTGCTGCCCTTCAGTAGGGACAAACGAGGACATACATGTACTTCCGTCCTGCGAAGAGAGCACACTACAAAACCCATATACGGATAGTAACTGTGGCCTCATTTATGAGAAGTGACGCATCGCTGCGTGAAAGCAGCGATGCATCACTTCTCAGTGCTCCCTCCTTGCAACATGATGATTGCGTCATATTTACAGTATGACGCATCATGTCGCACGGAGTTACAGATACGTCAGTATTTCTGACGTATCTGTAGGCGCAAAAGTGACGCATTGCTGGAGTTTGTCAGAAAAGTGGCGCAACTCCAGCAATGTGTCCTTTCACATGGGGGCAAGCCCCATGTGAAAGGGCCTGCGTCAGTCTTACCCCTGCCATGAGGCAGGTGTAAGATGATGACGAATTTGCGTCCTAGAAGTGGCGCAGTGAAATCTCATAGATTTCACTGCGCCACTTCTACGAGGCTAACTTATGTGGAAACGCCCACCCTGCATACATTATACCTGGTGCAGGTATAATGTGACACAGGGGTTTACAAAGTGACGCATCTAGGTAGATGTGTCACTTTGTAAATATGGTGCAACAAGGCTCACTTTTTATGCCACTGGTGCATCACAAAAAGTGACACACCGGCGGCGCAAAAGTGACGCAAGGGCTCATAAATAAGCCCCTGAATGTTCAAACTGGTGCAAACTGTTGTATTCTGCCAACCACTGGTTCTCTAACCAGTTATTTAACTATGTACGAGTGCTTGCACTTTGAGTAGAGCCACATACGCTCGCTTTTTGTAACCTAATGCAGTCAAAGGTCCACAGAGGAAATTACTTTAAACCAACTAGAGCCTGTCCAGTCTTCCCGAGTTAGGTATCGGCTCATACAGGAACATTCACTATTGTCTGACTAATGCAGGAGTGCATACTATCAGCGGTATCTAATTTGTAAACGTATAACCACCAGGGCCCAAAGTTTTTCTCACAAGCCTTTCGCACCACTGCAGAATGTCTGGGTTGCTGAATATCAATGCTGCCAAGTCGGGATTAAACTCATCCCCCTTGTATTTACAGCTATATACTGTCTCTCCACTCTTGTAGGTTTATATCATCCCTTGTATCTCTCTTTGTCCCTCTTTTCCTCTATTTCTGTTCCCCTTTTTTCTCTTTTCTACTTCTCTCTCTCTCTCTCTCTCTCTCCCTCTCTCTCTCTCTCTCTCTCTCACTCTGTGTCAAAGTATGATTATAAATAAATAAGTCCTGGTCCCCAAAAATGAGTGTCCATGTGCCCAACCTCCGACCACTGGCTCATATTAAGCCTTGGCTATCAGTAAGCACTCATAATTTCTTGTTGGAAAGTGGTTTAGTAGTAGTTATAAGTAGGTACCTACCACTAGTAATAAGGCCACAAACACAATAAAAGGTACAATCAAGGTCTCAATAAATTATTCAGTTGCTCAACCCTTGGTAGCTGGCAAGGTGCAGGCAGGCTTAACTTAGGAGACAGGTGTGTAAAGCATTTAAAAACTCCAATACATTAAATAAGTAAGACACTACACAAAATAAAAATCCAACACGATTTTATGGATATGGATTGTATTTTTATGAACAAATAGACACCAAAACAACAAAAATCCAATGTAGGGAACCAGACATATGAATTTTTCAAGAATAACCACTTCCTAGTGCTTAAAAACCTGTAGAGACAAATTGGGCCATATAGTCGCGCTTGACCAGGACAAAGTCAAAGTATGAGGCTGACTGTGATGGAGCCCTTGTCATATACACTAAGCAGGAGCCCTCTGTCAAAATGTTACCTTTGCACTTAGACATTTTTCTGGAGCTTTTTCTCTCGACCTCGAACGAGGCCCCTTGTCAGGCCGGATACGCGTAGTTTGCTTGGTTTTCTGTGAGGTTCCGGTGAAATACTGGAAGTCTGGAGCTCCGGAGCTTTCAGAGGGAGAAACCTGAGACCCAGGCCGGGTTGCGGTTGAAGGTCGCCAGCTTGACCTTCTTATGGAGCTTCTTACCATAAAGTTTCCAAATGACAACAAACTCTGCATCTTCTTCCAGAAAGTCTTATTGCGGGTTTAAGGTGTCCACAACACCAATCTAGGGGTCTAGAATCTCTTACATGGGCCTTGGGATATTGGCACTACAGTTCCCACAATTCACCTGACAAAATACTTGAAAGTCCACTGGATGCACTCCAGGATGGGATCTTCTTGGTGGCGATGATGCCGGTGGGCTCTGTTAAACTGCAGCTTACAGTGAGTCCACTCCTTAATCCTTCTTGAAGCCAGACAAAGGGGCAGATTTACGTTCCCTGGCGCATCCCTGCAAATCAGCAGGGATGCGCCAGGGAAGATGCGTCAATCAAGTTGCCCTTGCGCCACCGCAGATGCGCCGCATTTACAATGCGGTGCATCGTGACGCATCTGCCGGCGTAAGGTTGGCGCAGTGCTGAAGTTGTGTCGCAAGCGCGACGCATCTCCAGCCCTATTCCAACCTGCCCTATCCCTAACATGGTGTGTCATGCCTTACGCCTGCTTGAAGCAGGCGTAAGGATTTGACGCACCAGCATCGGAAAAGTGACTGCGTGAAATCTTATAGATTTCACTGCATCACTTTTCCAATGCTTTTTCCGACGTAACGCCCACCCTGCATACATTAAACCTGACGGGGTTTAATGTGGCACAGGCTTTACAACGTGACGCATCTCCCTAGATGTGTCACGTTGTAAATCTGTCGCAGTATGGTGCTAGCTTTGCGCTGCCGCTGCGTCACAAAGTGATGCAACGGCAGCACAAAAGTGGCGTGCGGGGCTTGTAAATCTGCCCCAAAGTCTTTGGGGCTTTAGTCCCAGAATGTGCAGCAGCAGTCCTTCAGAGTGCAGACCTTTGGGGTGCAGATCAGGTTTCCAGTAGGGCAGTCTCTCTTCTCCTTGTAGTTTCAGGCAGCAAATCTGAGTTGCTTGGGAACTCTTCAATATTTGTGCAGTATTCTTGGGCCTCAAGCAGGGGTGGCACCCCCGACCAATGGGATGCATGGTGCCACCTAGGTGTATGACCAGTCATCCCAGAGGAAAAGGGTCAAAACTGGTTTGTATTAGGTGAGTCTCATTCTGGAGTAGCACAGTGAGCAAAAAACAATGTGTTAGAATGCTACCTCAAGCAGGTGCCACTGTTTAGACTATTTACAAGTGTTCATTTCATCACCTTTTAGATGTTTGACTCTCGGTAGAATGCATGGAAAGATGGCATGGCTTTCCAAGTCTACTACCGCCGCTGTTTGTGATTTCCCACATAGAGTGCTTTGGAGTGCTTCTATGGATGAAGATTTACTATTTGTTTGTGAAAGTCAGTCACCAGATGGACCGGATTCACAAAGGAAACTTCCACTTTTGGTAATAAAATCATAGTATAATATTACTCCAAAAGCCTAACTTGTATATCTCCACCAAATTAAACAGCTTGGAGGCTGTTCAAAAAATACATTTTGTAGTCCACTTTGTAGCAATTCATTAGCACCACAAATCATACAAGAAACTTCTATTCACAAATTGTGCTCCTAAAGTACTACTGCAAAAACAAACAGTAGTATGTTAGAAGTGAAGTTTATGAATAGCATTATCAGCATGTTTGTATTGCTTGTACTTAATATTAAGGACTTATAGGTGAGTTAAAGATGCTAATTTGAATATTAGCTGTCATCATGTTGAAAGGATGAACACAGGCACTTTACCCCTTATGAGCAGGGGTAAAGCACACAGGCCTTTACAGCCGGTAAAATCAGTCAATGCAAAACTTTGGGGGCACACCATGCAAAAGAGAGTCATTTTCTGAAATTTGAAATTAAAAATGTAGGGAATGTTCCAGTTTTCACAAAGAAATCCAACATATAAATTTCACCTCTTTCTCATACTTTTCATAGTTTTTGTGGGGCACATGAGAAGGTCAGAAGAAAACTTCACCCATCCGTCTTCAATCTTTGCTATGTTGAAGTCTACCATTAGGTGTTTTTGCGCTTTTCACAGTTTGGAGATGCTCTTGGGTTAATGCAACTTTTTAATGGGCAAATCGTGACAATCTCAAAGATACAGGACTGTGCAATAGGAATTGATTGAATATTATTAAGAGGCACTAAATCTACTGGCATTCCCAGCCAATACTCAAAAATGTCTCTACATACAATGATCCAGGTTCTCACTCAACATTAATTTCACCTTCAGATGAATTCCAACAGCAATGTGATCTCACAAACCTGCAGGTACTTGAATTGTTAAATATTTCCATATCATTAGGGTGTGGGAAATCTGCTTCCATTAGAAAATCCACACTAAAATCCTTCACCTAAGAATCATGGAGTGAATTTTCTTCTTTGTAACTGGACTCAAACATGAGTTTCATGATGTGCAAGAGCACTAATACCCAGTAATGCGGAGAATGGGCAACCATTTTAACATATAGCTTCTTTATTTGAATGACTGACAGAGAGTGTGTGTGAGTGTGTTAGCAGTTAATATCATATTCAATAAGAAAACAACTGAAGAGGAGGGAACAGGGAGACAAAACATGAACCTGCACTGAATTACTTGCTTCTTTGAGCTATACAGAGATAACAGCACATCTGGTAACTCAAACCCTGTAGAGTCCGAAACATCCCCTGCATCCCTATTGTGCGTGCCCCATCTTAAAGGATTTATAAATCCATAGTACTGATTTTTAGTCATGGACAAACACAGATCCTGTGTGTGCACCATAGAGAGCAACTGACCTTGACTGTGGTTAGGTGATGCAAGCACAGTGGTGGCAGCATATCGGTTTTGTGTTCAGTAGAATCAGTAATGTGAAGATGCCTTTTTACCTGTGTTACTAGGTCTGCTGGCCCACTCATGTAAAGTTCTGTGTATTTGAGTCACCCTTGGCCTGAGCGGATGGTATACAGCACTAGGCACCATTTAGTTCTTGCGCTTTCATACTGGAACAGTGCTTGATACCTGCAAGTGTGTGCTTGGTTGTGTGTGTGCATGGAGATTGTACAAACCATGGAGACCTGTGGGTTCCATTTTGGAAGTACAGCATGGCCTATAGGCTGTGGATAGGAGAACTGCATCCCATAGACAGGATATATGTATTGCTGACATTCCTGATGACTGGAGTGGGTCACACACCCTGACAGGAGAGAAGCAGAGCATCATCTGTGCACATAAAAGGTTTCTTTGATTCCAGAAAGAGCTAGTAATCATTGTCAAGCAGATGGTGGATTGATAAGGTTTGCACTACCAAGAAATCTGATAGAGATGATAGCTTAATCAGTTGAACCTGTGCGGGGCATATTTCTGGGGAGGCTGACAGCCAACTATGATCCCACGTTACTCCCTTCAACCTGTGTTGTGAGTCACTCGGAATTTAATCCTCTCCTGCTGTGACAGACTGTCCTTTTGACAAAGTTCAGTACAAAGGAGAGAAAATAAACTTCAAAGGAGTTGACACCCCAACATAAAATTTCAAACGCCAGACACTAAATCACTTGTGTCTGGATTTTAATTTAAAAGGTGGGAGCCAGTGCCCAACCTTTGTTGAACATCACTGGCTCTGTGCCTGGAGGGAACAGGAATCTGCAGGGATCCTGTTAAGTAGATCATGGTGATGGAAATGTGAGATGGCCAGCCCTTTTTGAACCTTTGTAGGAGTGTGGGCAACCTGGTCAATCCTACTGAAGCTCATGACTTTGCCCTGGTAGGTGAGCCCTGCTGTGTGTGGCCATGGGTGTCAGGGATTCATTGCGAAGTGCAGGCTGGAGAGAGCCAACATGAATTGCAGGTAATTTCCCATTGGGAGCACTGTTAATGGTGATTCTTGTGCCTGGAGTGGGTCACTGAGGAGACTTGGCTGTTGCCCTTGTTAGTCATGCCAAGGATGCTATAGAGATCACTGCTAGCGTTGTAAGAGGACATCAGACACTGTTGCAGGCCCCCACAAAACTGAGGAGAAGCGACGCAACATTGGGGAACAACTACAAGAGGTCACAGATCCTCGGAGAGAGGAGTCCAGTCCTTCCGGGATTGCTGGCTGACATCTAGTTGGGTAAGACTGCTACATGCCACTGGGGCCTCTGGATACTTGTGCAAGCTTAGCTCTGAGGTGCTGCCGAACACAAAGCATAGACTTTGGGGTGTAGGTGTATAGCATTTGCCACATCTGGGAGTCACCTCCATTACTCAAATAGGGAATAACTACTACTGCTATAACTGACAGAGGGACTCAGGCATCCAACCCTGTATAGTGCAAACACATTGACCTTAAGAGTCCTGTGTGGGTTATTTAGTGTGTCACACATACTTTGTATGTTTATATCAATACTTTTTTTTCCATAAAAGCTACTATTTATTTGACAGTCATCTTACTGCTACTATCCACAGCCCAGCAGCAACTGGCAACTCCAGAACCTTCTTTCCTTAACGTTTCCTGCAGGGAACAATTTCTAACTTTTTATTTAACCCCACACACACCTCTTCCTTCACAAGAGAGAACAAATAAAATGGAACACCAAGGAGAAAACAAAATGTATAACGTATATGGTTATAAATGTAGACACAGTTTAGGATGAAACATAACAAACTGTGAATGCTGAATTTATCTATGCTACATGCGTCAACAAACTGTGAAAGAACTAAACTAAATACATAGATAAGAATGCAATACATGGCTAGAACTACATAGTCATTTTGGGATAGTAGAAACAAATGAGGAAAAATAAATGCAGGGATTGTCTACAATACTAAAAAGATAACATGCTGGAAGTAGGTACCAATACATATCATAATTCTTACATTTAATTAATTCTATGGTATACTTGTTAAATTCCAACAGACTTGTTTTCAATCAACGAGTAATTCTTCTTTGACGATGGGCAATGTTCTTTTTCCAATGTTTAATTCATATCAGCATTATCATCCTTCTTGGTATACATCACCATCTTTTCAAACTTGTCTGATGACTTTGATTCAGGTACAATTGACACAAAACATTTATTCCTAACTTTTCAATTATTAAGTACAATCATGCGGTCCTTTATTTCTTTTACTTTACTGGGTGTTGAGAAACAAAAGAAACCTTTGCAGAAACAACATTTTTTTTTCATTCTTACCCAATTTTCAACACTGCTTGCCAGTTCTCTTTGTGTTTTATCAATCATCCTAAATTTCCTCTGTACAGCCATCTCACATCCATTAAATTTCCCCTTTTTCGATGAATCAACATTTTTCCTGTCCATTAACACTTTATTCATTCTGAATTCAGCAACCCCTCCTCTCGATAATATGAAGGGAGGTACTCCTTTACTGATTTGAGGAGTTGTCCTCATAGCTTACAGCATGTCATCAACCACAGACTTCCAATCCAGACCAATAATGAAAGCTAACTCTAATTGATCCCTAATGACACAATTCCCTCTCTCTACTAAAGCATTACTTCGGAAGGTATTCACACATTTGTTTGGACGCTCATTGAGTCCCATTGTAAGTTACCAGTTATTCTAGATATCCTTCCCTTGCAAATGTTGCAATAAATAAAGAAGTTCATGATTTATCTGGAATTCACACATTCAACACATTTCATCACAGGCCATTTAGATAATGTTGGTGTACTTCCCAAAACCCCAAATATTACTGAAATGTCATAAGCTACTTTGTTCCATGGTGAGTTGCTTTCTACAATGGGAGTGACAGAAGAAGGACGTGTTACTAGTGATTTGCCACTGAATACACATGTCCAACATTTTTTAAGGTAATGTTATACAGCTAATTCTACTGGTAGCTGTAAGAAATATTCTCTAAATCTGTGTTTCATGGCACAGCCACCAATGTGTCCTTCATGGGCCTACTCAAATACTTCCTAACAATTATTCTCCAGAACAACCAAAAGTTCACACCTCCATACAATTCCAATAGCAATAGACAATTCCCAGAAACTCTCTTCTATAGAATCAATTTCTCTTACATATCCTTGCTATATGGCCAGTAATTAGAGACACAGTTCATCACTTACTGTAATTCTCTACCATTAGCCAATGCTTCCATTAATTTCTCTTCTGTCAGAGATCCTTACATGGCATTGCGCACTCAGCTCACAGCACATGCCATGTCTAAATCATCCTTTACCTCTTGCATGTGTTTGCACTCCTTCAAATGTAACTGTGACAAACAATAAGCCAAAAGTTCTTAGCACAAGCCTCATATTCCAATTTATAGTGGAATTCCTGCAATCTACATTGACACTTGGCAATGTGAGTAATAGCTCTCCCACCGCCCTTTATGCTGAACAAATTAACGAACAGGTTGTGGTCTGTCCTAAAAACAAACATGTTGTCCCACACATAATTTTGGAAGTATTTTACACCCCACCACAATCTTCTTTCTCTGTGGTGGAATATGTTGGCTTCGCCACTTTCAAAGTTCTTGATGCAAATGAAATAATCTCTTTAATTCCATTACTTCTCTTCTGCATCAGCACAGCTCCTAGCCAATATTACTCGCATCAGTGGAAATGAAATCATATGTGTCAAACGTTTTAAGATGTCGAGCATACACAATTTTATTCTTGATTAATTCAAATACTTTGTCACACTCAACATCCTAGTCATAATTTTAGTATTTCTTGAGCAGTCTGCATAAACATGCTGTTTTTGTTGGTTTTGTGAGAACACCCTAAACCAACATGGTTTGTTTCTGCAAAATTGGCACCAAATTTTGCCTAATACTCCACTAGGCCCAAAAAGAAGGAAGCTGATCTTTATTGGTAGGCCTGGGCAGATTCTGTATAGCTTCCAATATTCTAACTGCAGGGTGAAAACCTCTTCTAAATAAGAAATGTCCCAAACAATCTACCCGTTCCTGAAAAAATTATGTGGAAAACTGAGGATGCCGCTAACCCATATGGGATGCAGACATAAGTTTCCCCCCTTCAGGAGTGATGAAAGACTTCAGATGTTTTGATTCAGACACAACTCTATCTGATGGTATGCAGTAAACATACCCCATGATGTGAAAAACACAGCTCCATTAAGTGTTGCTAACATTTCATTTAAATTTGATAGAGGCTTGCAATGAACTGATGTATTGGAATTTAGATCTCTCAAATCTACACATATTCTCAGATCTCTGCGTGCTGGTGAAGGTGCCAGTATCTTCTCCTTCAAGGTGACCCCACATGGGTTAGTTAATGCCATCACAAAGCTTTCTCACAATAAATACCACCTAAATATTCATGAATGTAATCGCTGTAATTTCTGTTATTTTTGATGAAATATGTCTATCATTGACAAAACTGGAAAGATTAATTGAGAAATTGTCCAAATTATGGTATAAATAAAGTTCTACCTGTCACCGACAACTGATGCCAACAAGTTATCCAATATTTTCTTGCAGCAAAATCTTAATTATGGTAAAACTTGTTGTCTATAATTTGAAATCAAAAGCTTCGCAACTTACTACGATGGCCACTATGAAACATCATTTGAGTGTTGTTTCTAGACCCCACCAAAATTTCACATGCAGGTATGAAGCAGCTACCACTGCAGATGCTCCCTGGGCTGTATCAAATGCAATGCTTCCAGTGCTGTATCACATTAACAGATTGATAAAGAAAGTCCTGCATTTACACGTAAAAACAGTGTTACATTAACATACGATTTTGCTACCGGTTTGAGCTAGCTGGTAAATGTAATAGTGGAGCAGCTGCATTTTACAACCACTGATAGTGGTAAATATTTGTTTCTGACTGGAAATTAAAAGACTGTGAACCCAATTTACAAAGGTAAACTTAGGCCAAAAGTCTAAGAATTTTGGTCAGAATATCCGCACTTAGGGTGGTAGAAGTAATAACATAAACCTGCAGACGGTTAATCCCACCTGCAAACCCTGCACTACAAACCACATAAAAACAGCACATATTCAATGCCCTGCTGCTTTCATAGCGACACTGTGTCTGCCTGGTCTGCACCTTGAAATCATGCTACCACTGCAAATGAAGAGGAACTATACAGAGGAGGAGACAGAATTAATTGTGTCACTTGTAGTGAGAAACTACAACAAGTTGCACTGTCTACCACCATACTACACCAGTGCAACATAGAAGGCAGCCTATGGCAGCAGATGGTGATTGCAGTCACTGAATTGGGGGAGGATGTCCGGTCCGTCATGGACATAAAAAAGAAGTGGCAAGATGAGAAGAGGAGTGTGAAGGAGAAGTTTACAAGGAAAGAGGTGGGCAGTGCTCTCCCTGGTAGACAAAATGTACCCTGTCTCATCTCACCACACTTGAGATGGACGCCCTCCCCACAATTTGCCCACAGCTGCTGCAGGGTTTGCCTGCAACAGACAACCTTAATGTGGTGCCAGGTGAAATGTGATGTTTTAAACAATGACTTAAAATGATAGATGAGTACATAACACTACAAATGTGACTATGGAAGTCACTTCAGGTTTGTGCAAATATTCATGGTGAATTAGATTTTCATGTGTCTCATTTTGTCCAATGCACTACTGTTAGACCTGGCATCATTGGCATGAGTCTCTCCTCCATTTTTTTCTGTTTGCCTCCTCTGTTTACGATGTTTTTGCTGGTTTATTGCTTTGGGCACTGTGCCACTGCTGATCAGTGCCATAGTGCAAGTGCTCCCTATGTAAAATTGTACATTGATTGGTGTTACCATGATTGGCTTGGTTGACTTACTGTTCAGTCCCTAGTCTAGTGCACTGCGTGTGCCAAGGGCATGTAAGTTAACTGCTGCTGGTGGGCTTGCAGCACTGGTTGTGCCACCCACAGAAGCAGCTTGTAAAATGTGTCTCAGGCCTGCCACCGCAGAGCCTGTGTGCAGTCCCTGACTGCCATGTCGACTTGGCAAGGAAACCTACTTGCCAGTCTCCAAACCTTCACTTTGCCACATCTCAGACACCTCTATGGTAGGCCCTAGGGCAGGGTGCATTGTTGGTAAAAGGTAGGTCATGCCCTGATGTGTGTGGCATGACCTAATAGTGAATTACAGCCATTTTCGTTTTTCACTATTGAAGGGCTACCTGCCTCCGATAGGCCAGAATGGGCCGACGGATTATTAACTCCATTATAATCTATCTGACTCAGGGAGCATGGTAGCAGGTCGAGTTTAGTATCCCTGAACTCAGAATTTAATAACACATCCTTTAGGATGGATGGTTTTTAAATTCTATGTTTGAAAATAGCCCTTTTAGAAAGTGGCTATTTTCTTGTCCAACTATCCACCGGTCTCTGCTGGTTTGGTGTGTGTGTCAGGGGCTGGGTGGCTCCAGAGGTCTGAATGAGTCAGTGTGGGGTGAATGAGGCATTTACACATAGAGTGAGGGAAGAGTAGCCTGCCCTGCCTGACACAATGCTGGCTCCACCTCCTGCTGGGCGACTGATAGCCCTGCTCCTGCCAGTGATAATACTGGCTCCGCCTCCTGCTGGGCGGCTGAGGACCCTGCCCTGCTCAGTGAATAGGCCAGGTGCCTCTGCCTGGCAACACCCACAACAAACCTGAGATGGGGGGAATTTCCCTGCTTGGACAAAGGGAACAAAGGAGAAATGGGGTATAAGAGAAGGACATCTGAACCAAGAACTCAGATCACTTCTGACAAGGAAACCTGTACCAAGGACAAGAAGCTTGCTGATCTAAGGACTTGCCTCCCCTTTCTGCCAGAGTGCTGTTTTGGTGTGGAGGAACCTGAAAGCTGCTTCTTTATTTTTGCCAAGGAACAAGGAGAGAGGAACTTGGTGTGTACTCTCTAAAGCTTGCTAGAAAATCTCCCAGGGCTGGAAGAGTGCCAGCCTCCTGTTGAAGTCACAGGGCCAAAGGACTTCACCCTCTACTGAATTGCTGAATTGCTGGAAAGTGTTGTTTCCAGTACACAAGGGAAAATCTGCAGTCTCGACGCCGCCGACGCCGCCGAATCCAGCTCGACATCGTGAGTAACGGCTCCAGTGTTCCGAGCCTTCGACGCCGGCCGCCGGGCCCGATCGACGCCAGTAGCGACGCCAGTGAGCAGTGGGTATCGGCCCCAGCTCCAAGTGACCCCGTCCTGACACCGGTATCGACGCCAGTGAGGAGTGAGTATCGGCTCCACCTCCAAGCGACCCCGTCTCGACGCCGCTGCTGATTGCATCGACTCGACGCCCTTCTCGACGCCGTGAGCGCTGCTCCGGCCTGACATCCCTCGACGCCGCTAACTCCGAGGCACGATTGACGCCGCCCTCGACGCCGACATCTCGACGCCGTGGATCATCGTTTTCTTCATTTCTCAAGGTACTGTACTTGTGGGGTCTGTTGCAACTCCAGGCTCGACGTAGCGCTCCTCGCGGTCGACGCCGAACCTTGGGAATATCGTAGACTCGACGTCGTGTGACTCCTGTGGGGGTCACATTGTTGCCAAAGAACTGTGTTGCAGAAGAATACTTGATTTTGTTGCTAAAGAACTATTTGCCAAGAAGAAACCTTACTTGAACTATTATTTTTCCTTCCAAAGAGTATTTATTAAGACTGTGGTATATTTTTGTCGTTATTTGGTCTTGTGCTAAGCCTTATATAAAAATACTATTTTTATAATAACTTCTGTGTCGTGTCCATCTGTAGTGTATTCACTTTATTACTGTATGTGGTCATAAATGCTTTTAACACACTGCCTCTGAGATAGGCCTGACTGCTCTGCCAAGCTACCAAGGGGGTGAGCAGGGGTTATCTGAGTGTGTAATCCCCTTTCCCTGACTAGAGTTGGTTGGTCCCTATTTGTCAGAAGTGCATACCTCTGCCAACTAGTGATCGCCGGTTCTAACAACTACAAGTCCCAGAATCCTTCATGACGGAAATGGTAAATCCCAATTTCTCATTCACAGACAGTGGCCCACCACTGCTGATGAATACATTTTCCACTGGTAAATGGCACTATAAAATGTGCCTAATCAAGCAACCATCACTGTTGTCTTGAAAATGCCATTGAGTAAACGCTTGACAAGCTGTACATATTCATCATTTCTTGGTAATATTTGGTGACTTCTCCTTTTTATTACCATATACAGCCACAGGACATTTACCCACTAGAGCAGAGGTCCCTCCATTTTTCGGGAGGCGATGTCATCGGGCACATCAACCCATACCACCAGCAGAAACTGGTAAATAATTATGGCCAGAAGAGGATCCCATCTACTACATTGTGATCACACAACCCATAGATATTTTACATAGAATCCATCAATAGTCTCAAACATGTGAACTGAACTAGGATATGTGGTTCATTACATGTAATAACTAGAATGTAAACTAAATACACTCATATAATTTTAGGCCCTGTGATATTGGCCAGAAAGGCACAGCACACATCAATCTTTGTTCCACGTACGGGTGTGGCGTCTTGTCAGGCACCACACACTGGGCGGATGGTAGACCCTGTTGAGTGCATATAATAATGCTCTCACAAAATGCTCATGCTCCAAAAAATTGGCTGAAATGTCTGCAGCATTTGGTGTGTGTCTAATATCCCTGTTTTCAATCATCTCCATATGGTCAGCTATGGTGCTACTTCCTAAAATGTTAGCTAATGAAAGGGTGTATCTAAATGTGTGTTAAGAGAATACAGTAAGTAACAAAGGCCAGATGTACAACCCTATTATTTAGCGCCTTGCAATTTGCGACACATTGCGAGTCGCAAATTGCGAGGCGCTAAATGAAATGTACAGCAGTGTGTTTACACTGTTTTGTGATTACCAATCGGGTCGCAAATTGCGAGGCTCATTAATAATAATGAGTCTCTCTCAATTTGCGAGCCCATTGTGAATGCCAGCTCTCCTAGGGATGGTGGCCTGCTGGGCTCAGCAGACCACCATGTCTGGGACTTTTTCGTTTCATTTTATAAGGGCTGGCAGTGGTCCATGGGGACCCCTTCCCATTTCAAAATGCATTACCATCTACTTGAAGTAGGTGGTAATTGCGAGTGTTTTGCGACCGCAATTGCAGTTGCGAAATACTTTGGTACAATGTTTTAAGACTCGCTATTTGGAAGGAAATGCTCCTTCCAAATACCAAATCGCAAAACCTATTTAGCGAGTAGCAAAAACATTGCGACTCGCTAAATAGGCCATGTCCATGGCCGAATATTTTTTTGCAAACCCGTTTACGCATGCAAAAACAGGTCGAACATCAGGCCCCAAATTGCTTATATTGTGTCTTCTAAAGATGAGTAGCCACAACTGGGTTGAAAGATCATAACATTGATGTGTATGAGGTCTGCACTGATGCCAGCAGTGTGGCTGTTGGTGGGTCTGGTAAGGTGGGTGTAGAGGAAGCAAAGCATATACATCTGGTGGCTGAACTGCACAATGTGACATCAGTAAACTTTGTATGAATCCAAACTTATCCACTTGACCAAATTATGTGATTCTAACCTATTGTTTGAGGACCACATCTTCTGCAGCACATCAAAGGAGCCAGGTTCAGCTGCTGACATCAGAGGAGAACTCAATATCACACAGAGCTATGATGGAAACTGGTGAGTTTGAATTTTCATTGCATATCTGCATTGAATACCTCAATGCGGCAGTGTGAGCTGTCACATGCATGTGTACACAAACCTGGTCACATGTGGAACATCAGTCGATGCAAATATCATTAAATACAACCATTGTGTTGTACCACATAATATACTAAGGCACATGCGTATCCTGTTACAACCTTTGTCTTACAGGTGCTGAGGATGACAAGTTACTTGAAGAAGCTAGACCATCCACTATTGGATGGCGACGGGCAATCTGAGGACAAAACCCACCGGTCCTCCAAACAGCTATGTCAGCTGACAGAGGAGGATGAGGAGAAAGTAGAGGAGGATGAAGGCAATCTGTTGCTGCTTGCAGAGGATGATGAGTCTGACCCCCTGGACTTCAT
This sequence comes from Triturus cristatus, assembly GCF_964204655.1. Lineage (NCBI taxonomy): Eukaryota > Metazoa > Chordata > Amphibia > Caudata > Salamandridae > Triturus > Triturus cristatus. Next base: position 167,401,246 of record NC_140585.1, read on the forward strand.
TGTTGGCCCACTGGGCAAAACATCTAAACCCACACCAGCTCTGGCCAGCATGGTGCCTCCCATGCCACCTCCAAAGATTCCCAGCTAACCAGCCACAACATTCAGCTACCCCAACACAACCATCAACTCCTCATAGCCCTCACGTCCAGTGTGTTTTGTCTCCTACACACTCCTCCCAGGGGAGTGCCTGCCAGGCCTTCTGTCCAGCATTTGAGGGACTTAACACCCCTGGTGAGGAGCAGGTATCCACTAGGCACCAATCTCCTCTCCATAGCCTGTCACCCTCCTCCCACTAGTAGACCTGACAGTCATATCAGAGTGCCATCCCATGCGGAGGAGCCTGGCAGATGTGAATGGTGGCCAGTGTGAGGAAGATCTTTTCCAACAGCAGGCTGATGTGAGGCAGGACATTCATCCATAGAGGCTACTCTGTCTGACATTTCAGACTTATTACAGGACATGTTCCAAATCCCTCAGACAACTGACAGACAGACCTGTGTTTTGGACAAGATTGAGAAAACTGGTCAAGACATGGCAAGGAGGCAAAATAATAGCTATTTATAGGGAGGAGAGTGCAAGACATCATGCCTTGGCCATGAAGAAGATGGAGGGCATATTGAAACTGTTCCAGAGTCTACCTTCACGGTCAACACATGGAGGGGACCCAACACACCTTTCTGTACAACGTCCCACTCACCCACCTGTACCCCAACCTGTACAGGCAATCTGTCTATGTGCACACGCACTACCCCCTGCACATGTCCCTGTAGTAGTTACATCCCCCAAACCCAGTCACATCTGCGACCTGTACAGCCAAGCTCACCCCCTATACAGGTACCTCTCCCACCTGTCCAGGCACCCTCACCACCTGTCCAGGCACCCTCACCTCCTGCACAGGCACCTCCCCACCTGTCCAGGCAACCTTGCCCCCTGTCCAGGCACCCTCATTCCCTGTACAGGCCCCTTGCTGACCTGTCCAAGCATCCTCACTTCTTGTACAGGCACCTCCAACAGCTTAACAGGCACTCTCATTTCCTGTACAGGCACCTGCCCCACCTATCCAGGCACATTCACCCCCTGTACAGGCACTTTCCCCTGCTGTACAGGCACCCTTGCCCCCTGTACAGGCACACCCACCAGCTGTGCAAGCAGTTGCAACACTCCAAATCAAACATCAGCACTAACACAGTAAACATGCTTACTCACAGAGATCCTCCCCACCACAATCACAAAGTCACAAGAGAGATCCCCCATGATCACTGTGAAATATGTATACCCCCAATAAATATGAAAATAAACATATATCATTCACAAGTCAATGCTGAGTTGCGTCACAATTGGTGATAGTCAACTGGTTACTCAAGTCATTGTCTATATATATGATGATAAATGTCTGTGAGTAAGACATGTAGAACAGTAGGACCATCTGTGTAACAAAGTATCACGTAGTAAGCATAGCTAAACATTTACCAAGGTTGACTTCCAAACTTTGAATCCAGCGTCTGAAATGAACAACACAAGACAGAGATGTTGGGATAAAAAAATATTTATATATCAATCATGAAATGAATGAGTAAAAAACTACCCGCTGGAGTGGGCAAGGGGGTTTGGAGGGGTCTTGCCAAAATAAATAAAACATGACAGGAAGCATCAGGGGAACTAGTCTATGTACAGGGGGAAAACAAAAAGTCCACAGTCCAAACATAGTTCAAGCCACTGGTCATCCTCATCCTCACTGTTCTTCTCCACAGTGTTCTGATCCTCAACTCCTGTGGACTCATCCTGGCTGGCCGGTATAGGACCAGACAACCCACGAGAGCAGCAAACATGAGGGTTATGTGAGGTAGCAGGGGAAACACTAAGGGACGACGGACAGGGGCTATATGGCTGCAGTCAAGGAAGTAACAGAGGCAATGAAGGTGGCCATGTCCCTGGACAGTACCTCTGGAAGACTACAGAGTTCATCAAGGATCTCCTGTAGATTCTAAGAGGACACATTCAGCTCACCATCAGATGCCACCATCACGTCTAGGGATGCAGTCACAGGAGTGATGACACATGGAGGGGTTTGGATTTGACATGGGGGGCGTATGGTGTGAGAGACAATAGCTATCCCTCAGCTCTTCCAGGCAGGGACTTGGAGGGGGACTACTGGCAGGGGGTGCAGCTGGAGGTCCTGATGTAATGAGGGTCTCAAGAGTCAGGAATGGATCAGTGGCATGCCCAGATGGTAATGTGGCCTAACCTGGGGACACCTCATCAATGTCCAGTTCTTTTTGGTCAGGGGGAGAGTCACTTTCCTCATCCCCTTGGCCGGAGGTGTACTGTTCAATGTCTCCCCCTTCTGTGTCATATAGAGAAATTTCCCTCACGACCTCTATTGATGATAATACAATTTAATTGTGATTGGGGAAAAGAAGGGCCTAAAAAACAATGATGCATCACAAAGGAATTTACACTTATTTTACTTTTTTATTTTTTGTCATTTAACCATTTTATATTTTTCTTAGAAGAATTCAATACATTTCTTTTTCTTATCACAAAAAATAGATTAGACTTTTACTGTTCACTGACTAAATGCATTACAGTGAATCTGCATCATATCAATTGACAACAAACAGTAGTTCCTGGGACAAATTAATGTAGATCACAAAGGATCTGTATCATCACACAATCACATCTACACACATACCAGAACATTCCACATTCATACACCTTTCATAAAAACAGAGAAAAAAAGCAGGATTTTTATCGTATATTGAACATTGGAAGTACAAAGTACATATTGATCTCCTATGGCTAACAAAACAACTGCAAAGGCAGGATAGTAATGTCAGGTAAATGGTCGACGCGTTTCGATGGCGTGGATGCCACCTTCATCAGGACCATAGGTGTATTCAAAAACGACAAAGCCCAGGGAATACCTGAAACAACATATACATAAAAAATACATATTCAATTAATGGCCCAAAATTCCCTATAAAATTGCGGAATGAAGATATCTTCACAAGTTAGGTGACCACTAGATGCAAGGTAGAGACTTTTTTTTAAAAAAAGAGAAAGGAATATATATAAAGAAGAGAGGGTCCTATTAGAGTGAAGTAGCTATTAACGCTCCACTTTTGAAGCCCATGTATTAAGAATAAGTGAGGGTAGCAATTTATTCAAGGACCTATCTCCAACTAAGAACAACTAATCTCAAAGCAGAATAGAGTACCACCACCATAAAAAACGTAAAACACCACGTGTAACACCAGCATAACAATCCTCTGTGCAGTACCTGAACCCAAATGCTACAAAGGAAAACGGGGGGGGAGCTTACTTGTATATTTAAGATTTTCTGTTAGAGATGCGTTATCATATACTCGATTGTAGGGATTCATAAAGAATCTGTCAAGAAAGTACAGAGACCTAGTGGTGAGATTTCTACATCGTCACAAACCGAAGTTTATTGATAAGGGGGTAAGAATGGTCCAATACCTGTATTTAACAATTAGTTTTGCTGCCCATCCTCATAATTCAACAATTATTAGCAAGGTCACAGTCTCCAAGAGAGTTGGTATCCAAATGTGATTTTCTGAAAGGCCAAGAAGACCAAATGCAGTATCACTTTTCTAATGGCACTAGAAGTGACAAACAAAATCAGAGTTAAAGAATCCAATATTCCGTTGATGGAACACGACTCCTAGGACAATCTCTGGAGAGGTTCTGTTTCCTAAAGACACATCAATAGCGTATTTGACAGTCGGTTATCTAACAAGTAATTTTCCTTTAAAAAAAAGCGTGTCCACTTTATAGTACTATTGCCACCATATACTGTGTATGTCTGTACTAATCCGCTGATATAGATAGATATGTACATTTCCACCATAGTGAAAGTATTGACTATTTTCCGATCACTAATTCGGTGGTTATTGCTTTTATGTTCCTCTAAGAAACGATTCTCTAGAAAAGGCGGGATTTGTTCCAAAAGTATTGTCCAAGAATTTAAAAACTAACCTTTTTATCTAAAGTTCAAACAGGGAATCGTCTTCAAGACTAGTTTTTCAACACGAGTCTATATTGCTAAAAGGTTTCGTCCGATACATCGTCACATCTAAAAACGCCCAAACATCGAAGAATATTGGAGGCGCTGTAGCCGGTTATATACCAAATTGTGTTTAAGAAGGAAATGCGAAGAGATGTGTTGAGTACTAACACCTCTTCGTAAGCAGTGTAAACACCAAAAGGGCTTACCTCTTTTGTTAAAAATCCCTTCACCATAGAGTAATTCTCGACAAATGGCCGTATGGATAGACCAGCAGCAGCGGTGCGGCAATACGCAGTCAAATCGTGAATCTCCGCCAGATATGTTCGGATCTATGTTGTAAGACTTTCACCCGAAAAATCGTCACATCTACAAACGCCCCAACATAGAAGAATGTATTAGAAACGCCGTAGACCGGTCTATTCCGAATTATGTTTATAAAGGAAATTCGAAGAGATGTGACGAAAACGAGCACCTCTTCGTAAGCAGTCTATATGTCTAACGGCTTACCTTTTCTTAGGAGTCCCTTCGTCGTCAGGTAATTCTCGACCAAACGGCCGTTCAGGTAGACCAGCAATAGCGGTGCGGCAGTACGCAATGAAGTCGTGAACCTCAAACTAATATGTTAGTAACTAGCCAATCGAGACGACGCAACATATGGGTGGGCGGAGTCTGATAAAAAAATCGAGCGGAAGAAAGAGGACTACCTTACATAGTTGGTCGACACCATTTTGGAACGGGTGTTATGCGATCAATCATTACCGCTTGTCCCTACAAAACTTCATTGTACCATACTGATAAAGGAGGACATTTCTATATTTTTAAGTTAAATAGGAATCGATATAATACAAATCGCACATACATTTCGTAAGAGGAATGCATATGGTAGAGAATATCAATGCGGAATGAATACGTAATTCACAATGTAGCGAAAAAAAAGGGGATAAAAATTAAGAGAAACTCGCATAGTGCACAATTATGTCAATAATTACTCTCAAAAAGGAAAGTTATTATTAAGCGGCACTCATGATACGAGGAAAAGCCAGAAAGTGTTTCAACATAACAAGATCAGAGTGCAAGGCTGTGGAAGATACTGAGAAACAAATGTCTCGTAGAGTGTATCTCTCTCCCAAATAATTACAGCTAGAAAGAGAATAAGCTTATTCTCTTTCTAGCTGTAATTATTTGGGTGGCGTAAGTAAGTTCTTTCGCTACTCTTGCATGACTCTCATTTTTAAGTCAATAATGATCCTCTTGAGAGATACACTCTACGAGACATTTGTTTCTCAGTATCTTCCACAGCCTTGCACTCTGATCTTGTTATGTTGAAACACTTTCTGGCTTTTCCTCGTATCATGAGTGCCGCTTAATAATAACTTTCCTTTTTGAGAGTAATTATTGACATAATTGTGCACTATGCGAGTTTCTCTTAATTTTTTTCCCCTTTTTTTTCGCTACATTGTGAATTACGTATTCATTCCGCATTGATATTATCTACCATATGCATTCCTCTTACTAAATGTATGTGCGATTTGTATTATATCGATTCCTATTTAACTTAAAAATATAGAAATGTCCTCCTTTATCAGTATGGTACAATGAAGTTTTGTAGGGACAAGCGGTAATGATTGATCGCATAACACCCGTTCCAAAATGGTGTCGACCAACTATGTAAGGTAGTCCTCTTTCTTCCGCTCGATTTTTTTATCAGACTCCGCCCACCCATATGTTGCGTCGTCTCGATTGGCTAGTTACTAACATATTAGTTTGAGGTTCACGACGTCATTGCGTACTGCCGCACCGCTATTGCTGGTCTACCTGAACGGCCGTTTGGTCGAGAATTACCTGACGACGAAGGGACTTCTAAGAAAAGGTAAGCCGTTAGACGTATAGACTGCTTACGAAGAGGTGCTCGTTTTCGTCACATCTCTTCGAATTTCCTTTATAAACATAATTCGGAATAGACCGGTCTACGGCGTTTCTAATACATTCTTCTATGTTGGGGCGTTTGTAGATGTGACGATTTTTCGGGTGAAAGTCTTACAACATAGATCCGAACATATCTGGCGGAGATTCACGATTTGACTGCGTATTGCCGCACCGCTGCTGCTGGTCTAGTATCCATACGGCCGTTTGTCGAGAATTACTCTATGGTGAAGGGATTTTTAACAAAAGAGGTAAGCCCTTTTGGCGTTTACACTGCTTACGAAGAGGTGTTAGTACTCAACACATCTCTTCGCATTTCCTTCTTAAACACAATTTGGTATATAACCGGCTACAGCGCCTCCAATATTCTTCGATGTTTGGGCGTTTTTAGATGTGACGATGTATCGGACGAAACCTTTGCAATATAGACTCGTGTTGAAAAACTAGTCTTGAAGACGATTCCCTGTTTGAACTTTAGATAAAAAGGTTAGTTTTTAAATTCTTGGACAATACTTTTGGAACAAATCCCGCCTTTTCTAGAGAATCGTTTCTTAGAGGAACATAAAAGCAATAACCACCGAATTAGTGATCGGAAAATAGTCAATACTTTCACTATGGTGGAAATGTACATATCTATCTATATCAGCGGATTAGTACAGACATACACAGTATATGGTGGCAATAGTACTATAAAGTGGACACGCTTTTTTTTAAAGGAAAATTACTTGTTAGATAACCGACTGTCAAATACGCTATTGATGTGTCTTTAGGAAACATAACCTCTCCAGAGATTGTCCTAGGAGTCGTGTTCCATCAACGGAATATTGGATTCTTTAACTCTGATTTTGTTTGTCACTTCTAGTGCCATTAGAAAAGTGATACTGCATTTGGTCTTCTTGGCCTTTCAGAAAATCACATTTGGATACCAACTCTCTTGGAGGCTGTGACCTTGCTAATAATTGTTGAATTATGAGGACGGGCAGCAAAACTAATTGTTAAATACAGGTATTGGACCATTCTTACCCCCTTATCAATAAACTTCGGTTTGTGACGATGTAGAGAATCTCACCACTAGGTCTCTGTACTTTCTTGACAGATTCTTTATGAATCCCTACAATCGAGTATATGATAACGCATCTCTAACAGAAAATCTTAAATATACAAGTAAGCTTCCCCCCCCCGTTTTCCTTTGTAGTATTTGGGTTCAGGTACTGCACAGAGGATTGTTATGCTGGTGTTACACGTGGTGTTTTACGTTTTTTATGGTGGTGGTACTCTATTCTGCTTTGAGATTAGTTGTTCTTAGTTGGAGATAGGTCCTTGAATAAATTGCTACCCTCACTTATTCTTAATACATGGGCTTCAAAAGTGGAGCGTTAATAGCTACTTCACTCTAATAGGACCCTCTCTTCTTTATATATATTCCTTTCTCTTTTTTTAAAAAAAAGTTTCTACCTTGCATCTAGTGGTCACCTAACTTGTGAAGATATCTTCCTTCCGCCATTTTATAGGGAATTTTGGGCCATTAATTGAATATGTATTTTTTATGTATATGTTGTTTCAGGTATTCCCTGGGCTTTGTCGTTTTTGAATGCACCTGTGATCCTGATGAAGGTGGCATCCACGCCATCGAAACGCGTCGACCATTGACCTGACATTACTATCCTGCCTTTGCAGTTGTTTTGTTAGCCATAGGAGATCAATATGTACTTTGTACTTCCAATGTTCAATATACGATAAAAATCCTGCTTTTTTTCTCTGTTTTTATGAAAGGTGTATGAATGTGGAATATTCTGGTATGTGTGTAGATGTGATTGTGTGATGATACAGATCCTTTGTGATCTACATTAATTTGTCCCAGGGACTACTGTTTGTTGTCAATTGATATGATGCAGATTCACTGTAATGCATTTAGTCAGTGAACAGTAAAAGTCTAATCTATTTTTTGTGATAAGAAAAAGAAATGTATTGAATTCTTCTAAGAAAAATATAAAATGGTTAAATGACAAAAAATAAAAAAGTAAAAAAAGTGTAAATTCCTGTGTGATGCATCATTGTTTTTTAGGCCCTTCTTTTCCCCAATCACAATTAAATTGTATTATCATCAATAGAGGTCATGAGGGAAATTTCTCTATATGATTGTTTCTTTTCCCCTTTTTCCCTGACCTTAAGTAAATTTCAAGGGGGTCCCATATCTATTGCTGTCCCCCTTCTGTGTCATCAGCATCCACCCAAGTTGTTACTGTTGTAGTAGACTCCATCAGGGTTGACACCCTACTCCTGCCTGGTGTATCCTGTCCCTTTTCCTCTTTGGAGGACTCAAGAGGACATGTCCCTCAACAAGTCGAGGATGTCCCACATTGCCGCTGTTCCTGTCCAGGGTGTTCTTGGCCAGCCTGGTCCACTGAAATAGAAGGTAAACATTTTGCAGTCGGTAAACACTTCATAACAAAGCTTGTGAGTGCATAGAGTAAGTGCAGACTTTGCACTTCTTGGTTCTCACTAACCAATTACATTTTTCTTGGACTCACAAGTATGTGCACTATCACTGTGATGTCCAGAAGTTACTCACACATTCACATCTTTCACAATTTAGGTAAGTAAACTCTTTTGTACATACTACCTCTCAGGCACAGCCTTAGTGCAATGTGTGTTTCCAGACATTCAAACATAGTTATCTTCCAATGTAAGTCTACAAGTGGAGATGGAACACAGTGTGGATGGGAATAGCCAGGCCTAAATGTGGCTCTTGACTCATCCTGTAATGTGCAGTCTCAACAGTCTTACACATACTGTCAAATGGCATTTGTTGTGTAGCATTGTGCAACATAACATAAATGCTAAACTGGGTGTACATTCACAAACAAGGCCATGCGTAAGGCCTTTGCACACCTTGACAACATCAGACACTCTACAATGCAAGTGCCACATATAGCATTTCAAGAGTGCTTTGTGTATGCTATACACTGGTAAACATATATGCATAGTCAGTATAGCTATCTAGACATTGCAAATGACATATGTGCCACTGTTCGGAAAATGTGCATATTTCGTCCCCCTTGGACATGTTAGAATAATTTTCAGAGAGACAAATATCACAAAGTCAGCGTTTACTTCACGGCACATAAAATAATATTTACCCAGAAAAATTATGCACACAAAACGCATACATGATACAGCATCCCAACACTAGACATAGTCTGCGCCCTTCCATCACCATTGCATACAACAGTTATAACGCCCTTGGTTATTCTGTAATGATGTGCATGCATTCATTTAAATGCAACTGTAAGGGTCATATCCCCAGTAGGGTTAAATACACAACAAGTCACAGAGTACAATGAGAAAACTACATTCAGTGTGATCCAATGATGTATTGGCCTCATAAGTACTACAACAATTACTTTGATTATGTGAAGTGTGACAAAAGACACATGATGGGACATCTCTTTTACCACTCACATCATACTACCAGACAAATGATGCAGTTAATGTGCTTACCAGCGCTTCACTGCTCATGCTCTTCCAGCTGAGTATCGAGGGTCAGCCAGGTTTCCCTCAGGACCCTCCTGTACAGAGGACTAAGGCGGGCCTCTGTAAGTGGGGCTGGGAGGACAGGCCAATTAAGTCCTAGGCCTTGATTTGGACTCAGCATTGCAGGTTCTCCCACCGCTTGCAAGATGTTTTGGTCCGCCGTTGGTAAGGGCCCACTGTATTGCAGTGCACAGCAATGTCTCTCCTGATTTTGGTGTGTTGTGCATTGCTCAGCTGGTCCTATAGACACCCATGCAGCTGAGGGTACTCATCAAGCACCCCGTGAATTAGTACGCTCAATTCACCTTCACTGAAAGGAGGTGCCTTGTAGTCAAGTTTCTCAGCCAGAGAAGCAGGATAGCAGGGGATCTTGCTTGGAGATGAGGATTACTTAGAATGACCATAAAATGGCTGCCTGCAACTTCCTGTATTCTCACTTTGAATTCTGGGACTTGTAGTCTTTTTCATTCCAGAGCAAAACTAAACCACAAGTCCCCAGCTTCTAAAAAATAACTAACTGGCTTTGAGTGGCACATCAAGCAGGCATGGTGCTGTAAAAATGGCAGCTGTGAGCACAGAATATCGATTTCATTACACAGGTCCACTTGATATTTCTCGTTGTTACTCCTCACCTCAGGAGGCATAAGATTTTGATGCATTCCCAAGTTAAAGAGTCCTTGTAAATCTGGGAATACATCAAAAACCATGGGAGTTGCAAGGGAACACCCACTGCAACTCCCATGGAATGTCCCCCTTGTGCAAAGTAAGGCGAGGAAGAGATTTGCTCTGCTTTACTTTACTCCATTTCTATGAGGCCATGTAAAGCCACTCAGGGGGTCTAAGTCTTGCTCCACTTTGCCTGGTGTAAACATGGTGCAAGGCTCTCATAAATATGCCCCTATGTTTTTACTGAGGCTTTTGGGGAGGAGTTGTAGCAGCCTGAGTGCAATCCAATATGGTTGTGGCCAGGTTAGTTCCACATTGGAACTGTAGAAGAGGAAGGCTACTTTGTTGCACAGTATGTAGTTGTGATGAACTTAAATATCTAAATTATTGCCAAGATTTTAAAAGCATAATCACATGTTTGCAACTTGTTGAGAGTATGATCAAGGTTGTAAGACATTCACTAGTAGCCAATTGGAAATTTTCTTCAATAAACATAATAATATCAGTTTTAAAAATGATCCCCTTCCAGGAACCCAACCTTGCTGCATCCAAGTGTTAATTTTAGTTAGTCTATCTGTGGTTTTTGATGGATCACTTCACTTTGACTAGTGCGTAGCATAGTAGGACATGATATATTTGTAAAAATAGTTCACAACCTGAGTGCATGAATAAAACACAGTATTGTAAATAGCATCCAAAGGTGTTTGAGCCCTCTTCTGAAATGCAGGGCGGTGCTTACTTTTTACTAGGTGAGTGTAATTTTGCATAGAGCTCCTTGCAGTCTTTACCTGTAGTTCAAAGTATTATTCAATTGACTTCACTTACACTGCCTAAGAAGAGTTTATTGAAGATGAGAATAAATTAGATCATTTTTTTTCTAATTTGTGTACCACGATTCTGTATTCATGTATATCCCTGTCGAACAGCTGAGAGATAAATTTGTTGTTGCTATTTTTGGTCAGATTACTGAATCTATTTTTTAATTTAAGATTGGACGATGTATTGCATTTAAGAGTTTTGTAACTTATGGATATTTACCTCTGTAAATTGCTTTATCCCTGGAAAAGTTAGAAGAGCTCTTTTAATTATCTGTGTATGCCCTCGCAAGAGTAGCAGGATTTGGCTGTTTCAAGCTGTGATAGGGGTTATATATGTACTTAAATGTGTTGAGAAAAAAACATGTGGTCTACCGGGTTCCAAGTAGCAAGGATATTTGCTTGTGTGTTTTGGTGGCTCTCTTTTCTCAAATTTCAATATGTTGTTTGTCAGCTGCCTTTTAGGCATAGAAAAGGTTTTTGTAAATTGTAAACATTTATTTTTGAGCCTTCGTAGTGGTAAATGTCGCTAATGGATCAGATGCTGGTTGTTCTCGATGCGCGCTGATCTTTGCATAGCTCACTAACTCATGCCAGCATTCGTGAGTCACTTTGTAAAATAATATTGTTTAACTACCTCATTTTGAAAACATTGTTTTAATTATTAAACTATCCTTTTATATCTGTGCATTTGCGAAGTTACCTTTCAGCTGCAAGTCGTTTTAATTAAACTGCTTTTTACTTGCACTCACTTGCTGCTCTGTCACACCCCTTCTCGTTGAGCCGCTTTCCGGTCCACCACAGCTGGTGCTGAGTGAGTGGAGAAAGCATTGGCTCACTTGCACCTAGACGGAGTTAGCGGTCTAGTTTCCGGCCATACTCGCGCTGATAAAATCAATGCTGCAACGGACGCACAGCAGACGCGCGCAGCGGGCGCGCCTCTGGCATGTCGATGCACGCCTAAAGCAAGCCCGTCTACGCCCGTCCAGGCCCGACCGTGGCCAGGGGCCAGGAGCCCTGGTCAAAAACTAATTTACTCTAGGGAAGCACTTATTAATCTGAAAAGTATTTCCCATATACCTTCTCTTCCAGCTTTAGTCAGAGAGCGGCTGCAGGTAGACAATTTACTTACTGGCATTTGGGATTCTCAGACAATCCACGCCTCTGAACAAACAACTAGCGACATTTGTTCAGAGGTGCCACCTGGTCTAAAGGTTGCCCTGCTAAACACCTCAGATCCCTGATTAGGCATAGCCTTGAAATCTTTACAATGCTGCAGGAGACAGAGCCAGATCTCCTTGCACTCTCAGAGACGTGGCTGGATGACATGTCAGGGCCTGACATAGTAGCTTCCCTCCCCCCTGAGTATAATGCCTGGATTACAATCAGCAAGGCAACAACAGAGGTGTGGGTGTTGTGATACTTAGTCGCAGGATATTTGCCACTGAGAGAATAGTAGAGGAGAGTTTGGATGGGGCAAAAATCCTGGGGATTAAGCTCGGACTTACTTCTTCTTGCCTGATAGTGGTATTGGTCTACAGTCCTCCCCTGCCCACCTATTCAACTACTTATTCTATGAAGTTATGAGTGACCTTTGCTCAAGATACCAACAAATCCTGGTCCTCGGGGATTTTAATTATCATTGGAACCTGACTCCTAGAGATTGTACGTCCTGTAAGTTTGATAAAACTATGACTATGCTCGCAGGCAGGTCGCTCCCCACGCCACCACACGGCTGCCAGCTGCTTCGTGCCTGCTAACTTGTGTTGTTCACTTTCTGCTCCTGCTGCCTGTTTCTCTACACCCAAACTATGTCACTGTTCTTTTTTTCTCAGGTTTCTTCCGCCGGTACCCACCAGCTGCTGCCCGCCTTTTCCTGCCATTCCCACTCCTCCCGCCGCTGCGTCCCTGCAACCCCACCCCCCTGCTTCCCATTGGACACCCCCTCCCGCCTCCCAGCTGCTCCTCCCTCTCCCCCTCTTATGGAGGCTGTGCAGTGGTGAAGGAGCAACCTCTGACCCTGCTCGCGGGCAGGTCGCTCGCCACACCACCACATGGCTGCCAGCTGCTTCGTGCCTGCTAACTTGAGTTGTTCACTTTCTGCTCCTGCTGCCTGTTTCTCTACACCCAAACTGTGTCACTGTTCTTTTTTTCTCAGGTTTCTTCCGCTGGTGCCCACCGGCTGCTTCCCGCCTTTTCCCGCCATTCCCACTCCTCCCGCCGCTGTGTCCCTGCGGCCCTGCCCCCCTGCTTCCCATTGGACACCCCGCTCCCGCCTCCCAGCTTCTCCTCCCTCCCTCTCCCCCTCTTATGGAGGCCTCGCCGCTGCTGGAGCAAAGTCACCGAAGATCAACTGATGTCCACCCTCGCCCTGAACCCACCCTCCGACCCCACCGACCCAGACGCCGACGCCCACAACCTCAGACAGTGGATTGACGACTGCACCAACACCCTTGCCCCGCTCAAGAAACCCTCCAACAGCCACACCAGCAAGAAAGCCACCTGGTTCGCCGAAGAGCTCCAGACCTCCAAACGTACATGCCGGAAACTGGAGAAGAAATGGCTCCACGATCGTACACCAGACCGCCACGCAACCCACAAGGACGCCACCCGCAGACATCACCAACTCATCAGAGCAGCCAAGAAATCTTCCTTCAAAGCCCGCCTGGACAACAACGCACACGACAGCAAAGAACTTTTCAACATAGTGTAAGAACTCTCCAACCCCAGCGCCATCACCAACGACATCCCGCCCTCACAAGACCTGTGCGACTCACTGGCCACCTTCTTCCACCGCAAGATCGCTGACATCCACAACAGCTTCAACACCATGACCGCCCCGACTACGGCAGACTCCACCCCCCGCAAACACCACCTGCACCAACCTCCTGACCTCCTGGTCATATGTCAATGACGACGAGACACGCAAGGTCATGAACTTCATCCACTCAGGATCCCCGTCAGACCCCTGCCCTCACCACATATTCAACAAAGCTGACGCATCCATTGCACCCCAACTACGGAAGATCATCAACACCTCCTTCAAGACAGCGACATTCCCGGAAAGCTGGAAGCACGCTGAAATCAATGCCCTCCTCAGAAAACCCAAGGCGGACCCCAAGGACCTCAAGAACTTCCGGCCCATCTCTCTGCTCCCTTTCCCGGTGAAGGTCATCGAGAAAACCGTCAACATGCAACTGACCCGCCACCTCGAGGACAACAACATCTTAGACCCCTCCCAGTCCGGATTCAGACGACACCACAGCACCGAGACAACCCTCATCGCCGCCACAGACGACATCAGATGCCAACTAGACAACGGCGAAACATCAGCCCTCATCCTCCTGGACTTATCAGCCGCCTTTGACACGGTCTGCCACAGTACACTAAAGACACGCCTCCAAGAAGCCGGATTCCAGGAGAAGGCCCTGGACTGGACCACGTCCTTCCTCACCGGCAGAACCCAGAGAGTCCGCCTCCCACCTTTCCGATCCGAAGCCACCGACATCAGCTGCGGCGTACCCCAGGGCTCATCCCTCAGCCCCACCCTGTTCAATGTCTACATGGCCCCCCTCGCACAAGTACCCCACCAACTCAACCTGAACATCATCTCCTATGCCGACGACACCCAGCTCATCCTCTCCCTCACCAAGGACCCGCACACCGCCAAGACCAACCTCCACAAGGGAATGAAGGCCGTCGCTGACTGGATGAGGAGAAGCTGTCTGAAACTGAACTCAGACAAAACGGAGGTCCTCATCCTCGGCCCCACCCCCTCTGCCTGGGACGACTCATGGTGGCCGACCACACTGGGAACAGCACCGACACCCACGGACCATGCACACAACCTAGAATTCATACTCGACTCCTCCCTCTCTATGTCGAAGCAGTTCAACGCCATCTCCTCTTCCTGCTACAACACCCTCCGCCTGCTCCGCAGGATCTAGAAATGGATGCCGACCGAAACTAGAAGAACGGTGACCCAAACCCTCGTCAGCAGCAGGCTGGACTACGGCAACGCACTCTACGCAGGAATCCCGGCCAAACACCTACAACGACTGCAATGCATCCAAAACGCCTCCACCCAACTGATCCTCAACATCCCACGCCGCAGCCACATCACCCCCCACCTGAGAGACCTACACTGCCTCCCCATCAAGAAGAGGATACCTTTCAAGCTCCTCACCCACGTGTTGTAAATTAAGGCAGAATGTGATTAAGCATTTACTGAAAACATTAATGCTCCCCTTTTATCATGTTTTCCTCATTATGTTGGCCGAAGTCCGGACTCCATTTTGTATTGGCATGCTGCCACGTGTTCACCACGAGGAGAGTCCGACCTCCGTGTTAGTTGCTCTTGTAATCTGCCTAGCAACAGTTTATAAATAGCTCTCCCTTGTCCGTCTGGCGCATGCCCAGACTTGACCACATCTGTTATAATTAGCTTTGCTTGACCATGTGTTTTCGCGGGCCCAAGGAGTGTGTTAGCTCCGCCCATGTATTGATTCAGTATCGAGAATGACCCTAAATGGTAATGTTCTTCAAACCGCATGTTGTATCCACCCACTATGAGCCCCTTTGCTGTGTATAAAAGGGGACTGTGTACGCAAGTTCTGTGTGCTACTCCTTGCAATACTGAAGAGTGTTGTGTGGATTGTAGGACCACCCTTAAGGGTTAATAAACATTGTTTTTGTACTTTGCAGTTTCCGTGCCAACTTCCTTATAGATTTCGTTACAGAAGAGCGAACCCTTGTCTCTTGCGGGCCTAGCTGGGGCTTGTATTCATCAATTGGCGCCCGTCACGTGGGGCTCATCGGCGACTCGGATGCTCGAAGGACTGGTCACGACGAAGGTGAGGAGTTTGGCCGGGGACGTGATCACTGCCAGCGGCGTCTTAGCCCTGGCATCCCGAGGTTTTTCTTCCTTCCCTTCCGAGCTGACCGTCTGGGTGGCGCCGGTCATCGACTGAGATCTCTTCTGTCGGTCCTGCCGTGAGAGCCGTTTGGGCGATTGTGGAGCTTGGCAGTTGGAACCTGGACTCTTGATTGGTAAGAACCGTTGTACGGTACTTGCTCCGAGTTTTGAAGCCTGGTCTGGCTATTTGAGTTTGATTGATGGTGACTAGTCATATTTTGAATTTGTCTTTGTGAAAATATATGCGTTGCAACACATATAGGCAGGTAATGTGGAGAAATTTCTCCGGAGCTGTGTAAACTTTGAACGGCGCAACGATTAAGTGCCATTTTTCTTGATAATACTGCATATTTTGCATTATTCTTAGCATGCCTGCTTTTAGCGCACTCCGTAAGTGGTGCTGCTGTTTTGGACACCGGTTGAACCTCGAGGAATCTGCTCCAGCTCCCCCAGAGGGGACTCCTAATAGGGATATGTACGTGAAGCATGGTCTTTCTTCCATAATGTACAGCACGTTATGGAGGAAATATACGAGGAAGGATCCTGATTTGCGATGGCCTTTGTATGGATCGTTTGATATACGTAAGATTGAGTATGTGGAACAGTGTACGTGTAAGCGACGTGCTCGTCAGGATATGTTTGAGTGTGTGCGATTATGGGTGAAGGAAGTGCGTGAGCGAGAGAAACGTGAGAAAGCGCTGTTTGATAAAGAACAACGGAAGAATGATCATATGCGAGCGCAGGAAGCGAAGCGTCGGGAGGACAAAGAGCAAACGGACAGACAAGAGAAAGAGCGTAGGCTACAAGTTTCGGGTCAATATGTTGTTCGTCAACCGCTTTATCCTGTCCTTAATAATCCTGATGACGATTTTTATTTACTAGATCGCTCTCCGCCCCCTTATGTTGGCGCATCTGCTCCGCGGCCGCAAGATTCTGGTCCGGCTCCGGGTAAGGTCGACACACGGTCCATGTTATCGACCGAGCATATGGCTGATCTTCGGAAACTTTCCCTCCGTGCACTTAAGGGCAAGATGTCTAAGGATGAGTTGTTCCATACTTGGGGGTCGTGGCAAGATAGAGAGAGGGTGTATTTTCTGTCTCATTTCTCAGAAGAAGTAATTGCTGCTTTCCGAAAATATTCTAGTATCCTTGAGCCTGACGAAGTGTCTTCGGATGCCGGAGCATTACGTAATGGTGTTTTTTCTCCCCTTAAGGCTTCTGAGGCGGCTCGGCGGCTGTTCGCTTTGCGGGACGAGGTGCTGGCCCTTAGAGAGAAAGCACGTCAACAAACGGAGGAGGAGAAGCAGTCGGATTCGTCTGCAGCAGGGGGCCACCCATCCGCCTCCCAGTCAGATAAGGATGACATAGTGCATGTTAAACCAATGCGAGAGGCGGCGCCTTTGTATGTTCCTCCCAAGGGAGCAGGGACTAGCTCGGATATTAATTCTGTCGATGCTAGGGGATATTTTGTGTATAATTGGGTTTATACTCCATGGCATAGGGCCGATGTTATGGCATTAAAGAATGCGCTGCCTGACCCCCGCAAGAATCCAGCGGCCTTCTATGAAGAAGTCGAGGGGGCCTTGAATTCTTGCATTATGACCTTAGCGGATATAGACTTGTTCTTTGGCCTTATCCTACCGCCGGATACGTGGCGCTCTGTCCGAAAGGTAGATGATGCGGTTGCCTTCAAGGCCCGGTGGTCTGACCTTGAGGATGAGGATAGGGAACGGAAGCCCGCACAGAAACCACCCCAGAATATTTTAGATCTCCCTGCGGCTATTGTGGCTAAGTTGAAGACGATTATCCCCCCTAAAAAGATTGATTGGAATATGTTAGCTGCGTGTAAACAGAAAGTTGACGAGTCAGTCGCGGACTTCTTTACGCGTTTTGAGGAGACGTTTCATGATTTTAGTGGCCAGTCGCTTACTGACGACACGGGCCGCCACCTTTTCGCGGACAAATATGTGGCTAATCTGCTGCCGGCAGTTGCGGCCCGGTTAAAAGCGAGTGAGAGTTCTTGGTCCTCCGCGACACCGACGGCCCTTCTGACCATCGCCCAGTATTATGAGCGTCAGGAGCACGAGGCGAAGGGCCAGGAGGAGAAAAAATCGAAAGATCTCAAAACTAAAGTGATGTTAGCACAAGTATATGGCCCGCCCCGCCGGGGTAATAATAATAGAGGAAGGGGCGGATCTTATGGTCCCCCTTCGGGCCGATCTGATTTGAATAGGAACCAGTGTGCGTATTGCAAGCAGTTGGGCCATTGGGCCAGGGATTGCCCAGCGTTGCGTGCTTCGCGTCAGGGGCACACTCCGGGTGGCCCGAGAGGTAGAGGGGGCTTCTCGAACTTTAGAGGGAATTCCACCGATAATGCCCGTTTCGACACTGCCGGACAGCACCGAGATAGCTCAAATGTTTTTGATCGCCAGCACCAGTATCATGTATCGGACATCGATCGATCGGGATATCATGATTCTCAGCATGCATAGGAATGCGTTGGATGGGGGTCTGAATCAGTTGAGGTGCCGGTCGATCAGACGGGTCCTTATGTATCGGCTGAGGTTTTAGGTTCTACCGATCAGTTCCTAGTGGATACAGGAGCGACACGTAGTGCATTGTCTAGGTACTTGGTTCCGGGGGCTCCCCCATCCGGCTCAATAGTTACATCGGTAGGGTTTGACGGTACACTCTCCCGAAGCCCTCTTTCACAGCCCCTTGCATTTAAAGTTGATTGCTTTTCTGCGCCTTGTCCGTTTCTGCTTGCTCCGTACACACCGGATAACATTATGGGCCTTGATATGTTAAAGTACTTTAGGGCTACAATTCGTTGTTCCCCTGAGGGTGTGAGGGTGATTTTAAATGACAACTACCCCCGATCTGGGCGGATGTGTACGATCTCAGAGGATGCGTTGTTGGCTACCCTCCCCCGAACTTTATGGGCGACTTCGGACACAGATGTCGGACAAATGGTGATTCCTCCGGTCCACATTAGTGTCCAGGAGGGGGCGGTACTACCGCGCCTCCCACAGTATCGTATTTCCCAGGAGGGCGAGAAGGCTCTCATACAGATTGTGCAAGATTTGATCGCAGTAGGAGTAGTGGAAGAAGTTCCCTATAATATCTGTAACAGTCCGATTCTCCCTATTCTGAAAAAGGACACGGATGCAAAGGTCTATCGGTTCATAATTGATTTGAGGGAGGTAAATAAGATCGTGATACCTCAGTACCCGGTGGTTTCTGATATCACGACGTTGCTTACCTTGGTCCCGCCTACGGCGACCGTGTTCTCAGTGATTGATTTGAAAAATGCCTTCTTTTCTATTCCCATTCACCCGGATAGCCGATTTCTTTTTGGGTTCACATTAAACAATAGATCTTATCGTTTTTGTAGAATTCCCCAGGGCTATACAGAAAGCCCTAGTATTTATAGTCAGGCTTTGAAGCGACAGTTGGACTCCTTTGCCTTACTCGAGGGGGTCGCCCTCATTCAATATGTCGATGACATCTTGTTGGCAGCTGACACCCTGGAGTTGTGTGAGAAGAGCACGTTAGCCTTACTTTCCTTTTTAGCATCCCACAATCACAAGGTCTCTAGGAAGAAATTGCAATTCTGTAGACCAAAGGTGACTTATTTGGGTCACCTTTTGTCTAAGGAGGGACGTGCACTCACACCAGATCGTATCCAAGTAATTTTGGACACACCGAGGCCATCCACGCAGAAGGATGTGCGTGCATTTTTGGGTCTTGTTTCTTTTTGTAGACAGTGGATATTGGGGTTTTCACACATAGCTAAGCCATTACTAGCTCTCCTGACAAAAGACACGCCCATCCCGATCCCCTGGTCAGATGAGTGTGACGCTGCTTTTCAGCAATTGAGACAGGCCCTTTGTTCAGCACCAGTGTTGTATTTTTAAACGCGCACTTTCACTCCCTTAGCCCCTGCTTACGTGGCTGTTGGGAAACACCTGCACAGCGGACTTTATCGCTGATTGACGGTGGGGAACAGCGCTGCCGCCTTCGCGCGCTTGACCCGCAAACCACGCCCACTTTGAGGCCACGCCCACCGCCACCATAACTATGAACCCTCCCCGGACGCGCAGCGGACGAGCGCAGCGGGAGCGCCGATTTCGCGCCGAAGTCGAGCCAAAGTCCAGCCCGTCTGCGCCCGTCCGCGTTCGTACGCGGTCCAGGGCCCCAACCCCTGCTCCTCCACAGGGTCACATACGGTGGAGCAAGCAGGACTTACTGAACTTATGCCACAATATCAATGACTCCTGCAAACATAGCCTATGTGTGGAAAACGTTATGGGTTGCGAACACTGTCACTTTTCATTTGACAACGGTAAAAATATAAACAGTATGGGCTACACCTTACATTGCGGATTACTTAACGTACGTTCACTGAGAAAACATAGGCTAGACCTCTATGACCTACTCACCGAAAAACAATGGGATCTTATGTTCCTAACAGAGACATGGCTAGATAATGAGTCTACCCCCTACGCCCTTGAGGCAATTCCAGGAGGGTATACTATACATAGACAGGACCGACCCACTGGCAGAGGAGGTGGCATCGCAATTATAGCCCGCAAAACCCTACGCTGCCAGCTCGACAGCTCTCCCATCCTGGACAGTGAAGCAGGGAGCTTCTCTGTCAAAGTGAATAACAACTACACACTAAAGGGCATGCTTATTTACAGACCCCCAGGCCCTATAGCCAGGTTCGAGGAGAGTCTGGTTGAAGGAATCATGGAAACCGTACTGTGCAATGATAAGTTTCTGGTTCTTGGGGATCTCAATCTACATCTAGATAACCCTTCAGATAACGTCAGCAAGAATTTCGGTCAGGCACTGAGAGCCCTCCAACTGAACCAAATTGTTAAAGGCCCTACCCACCAACTGGGCCATCTGTTGGACCCCATATTTGTCAACTGGGGGGAAGTGGAAGCCCTGACCCCTACTCCCATCCCTTGGTCGGACCACTATCTGGTCCCTTTCTCCATACGAATACCCGGATGTAGACCCCCACAGCCACCAGTCATGTACCACCTTAAACGGAAATGGGCAAATTTTTCTCAGTCCAAATTCTGTGAAGAATTGACGAAAGGAGGAAGCCCAGGGGGGGAGGATGTGGACACAGCCAATACTAACTTCTGCACACGGATTAATGAGGCACTTGACTGCACAGCCCCCTTGCTAAAAACCAAATCTTGGAGCCGGGTAAACAAAACCGCCTCTTGGTTCAACGCCGAACTAAGAGTCCAGAAAACTGCTCTAAAAAGAACTGAAAGAGAATGGCGTAAGAGTTTCTCTGAAGAAACCAGAACTAAGTACCTAACCGAGAGACGAACCTACCATGGACTAATCAGAAAAACAAAAAAATCATACTTTACGTCTAGGATTAGTGAGGCGGGTAATTCAACAAAAGAGCTGTTCACACTCTATAAAACTCTTTCAGGTGGAAATTCAGCTACTATCCCTGATGACTGCTCGCCAGAATTGTGTGACAAAATCGCAGACTTCTTTTCAGAAAAAATAACAAAAATATACTTAGCATTCCCTACGCAGCCCAAAACCGGGGCAGAGTTCGCCGAAAACCCTAGGGAATGGGGAGATAAACCTATACTTACCAACTTTGTCACCCCTCCCACGGAAGATCTTCTAAAAATTTGCAGGTCGGTGAAGTCGGGCTCTCCTCGAGACCCAACCACACCCAAACGCCTAACAGATAGTCTAAGAGTACTAGAACCATACATTAGACATTTGCTCGATGTATCTTTCAGCACAAAGACAGTACCTAGGGATTGGAAAAAGGCGGTTGTTCTACCCCTTAGGAAGAAAGCCACCATCTGTTTTGAGAAACTCGACAACCTCCGCCCAATTTCACTCCTTCCCTACCTGGCTAAGGTGGCGGAAAAAACGGTCAATATACAGCTAATGGACTTCGTGGAAAAGGCTGCCCTATTACACGACACCCAATTTGGATTCCGACCTCGCCACTCTACAGAGTCTGCACTCCTAACAGCAGTAGAGACCCTACGCCAGGGGGTGGATGAGGGACATACCATGGCCCTCATCCTATTGGACTTGAGTGCAGCATTCGACACTGTAGCGCACTACAACTTGCTACAGTGTCTGAATAATGGAGGAATATCCGAAGCTGCACTCCAATGGCTACAATCCTTCCTGACAGGGAGAAGCTTCCAGGTTCGCCAAGGTGACCACTACTCGAGAGACATAGGCTTGGGACAGGGTGTTCCCCAGGGTTCGTCCCTGAGCCCAACTTTGTTTAATCTCTATGTCTCTCCAGTGGCTTCAATTGCCGTGAGTCACGGATTGAGCATCGTGTCATACGCCGATGACACGCAGCTGGCTATCTCCCTATCGCGTGCACCCGGTCTTGCGATGGACAGTTTCAGGGATTGCATGCAAGAACTTGCAACCTGGATGTCCACCAATTGCCTTAAATTAAACGGCAACAAGACCGAGGTGCTCGTGGTGGGGAGGGACCCATCTGCTTGGTCATCGACGTGGTGGCCTCCATGCCTGGGCGAGGCTCCCATACCCACCCAGGGAGTCAAAAATCTTGGCATATGGCTCGACGCTGACCTATCTTTTGGACCCCAAATAGACCGAGTTGCAGGGGTCTGTTTTGGCATCCTAAAAACCATAAGGAAGGTCCTTGACCTTGACCTTCTCCCTATGTCAGCACGGAGAACACTGGTACATGCCCTGGTGACATCACGCCTAGACTATGGCAATCTACTTTACCTGGGCACCACCTGCAAGGCCATGAACCGCCTTCAGGTAATACAGAACGCGGCTGCCCGTCTCATCTTAAACATCCCAAAACGATCAGATACCAAAGCCGCTCTCAAAACCCTCCACTGGCTGCCAGTTAAAAACAGAGTGGTATTTAAAGCCCTCTGCACCTGTCACCGCATCCTGGCTAAAAAATCTCCGATCCCACTCCAGAACTTGGTGACAAGGTATACACCAGCACGTGATCTGCGCTCAGCATATGGGGGTCTACTACTGGTTCCAAGAATCAAAAAGGCCCGCATGGGCGGACGCTCCTTCCGCTATCTGGCAGCAAAGAGCTGGAACTCCCTCCCTCTCCATCTTCGCCTTGACTCATCCGAAACCAGCTTCCGCAGGAACCTAAAAACATACCTGTTCTCCAGATAAAAGATCTCCGGTCTGCAACCCTCGCAATGAGTTTTTCAGTTGTAGCGCGGGGACACGCTTCTGCGTAACCATGCGCTTTATAAGCTACCCTTATTATATTATTATGTTAGGGACCCCTGATTATGCAAAACCCTTTTCGTTGTATGTGCATGAGAAAGATGGATGTGCATTATCAGTCTTAGTGCAGATGCACGGCGATAAGCAGCGCCCTTGTGCATACTTTTCGGCTGTACTTGATCCTGTCGCCCGAGCATTGCCAGGGTGTTTTCGCTCGGTTGCGGCGACAGCTGTGTCAATACGGCAGAGTGAAGG
The DNA here is from genome assembly GCF_964204655.1 of Triturus cristatus. NCBI lineage: Eukaryota > Metazoa > Chordata > Amphibia > Caudata > Salamandridae > Triturus > Triturus cristatus. Next base: position 167,424,632 of record NC_140585.1, read on the forward strand.
AATTGTGTTATCCCATAAACTGTTGGTGTTAGTTCCCCATGCTGTTGATGCCCTGCTTAATCAAACAAAGACGCAGCATTTGACCAGTGCCCGTTTAACGGGATATGAGTTGACGCTTTTAGCTCCTCATATTACGTTGAAAAGGTGCATGACATTAAACCCGGCCACATTGTTGCCATATCCCGAGACCCAGCCTGAGGCACAGAAAGCGCATGATTGTATTCTTGTGACTGAGGAACAAACAAAGGGTCGTATTGATCTCCAGGATACGCCCTTTTCAGACGTAGATGGAGAGTTGTGGGTGGATGGATCATGCCTGAAGCTACCAGATGGTACGACTTCAGCAGCGTATGCAATTACCACGTTGCAGACGATAGTGGAGACAGCACGCATACCACAGAAATCAGCTCAAGCAGCGGAACTGATAGCGTTAACACGAGCGTGTGAGCTCAGTACAGGATTGTGTGTGAATGTTTATACAGACAGCCGCTATGCCTTCGGAGTAGCGCACGATTTCGGCCTACTCTGGAAGGAGAGAGGGTTTCTAACGTCACATGGGGTACAGATAATGCATGGAGAGTTAGTCCACAATCTTTTAACTGCATTGACATACCCGAAGAGAATTGCCATTGTTAAGTGTAGTGCCCATAGGAAAGTAGTTGATAAGGTTGGAGAAGGGAATGCGTTAGCGGATCGAGTAGCACGGGAGACTGCGATGCAGCCCGGTACTACTGCCATGTATGTAGTGAAGTCACAGGTGGAGAGATGGCATGATGCGAAGGAGGAAGTGCGAGAAATACAAAAGACCGCTTCTGACAAAGAGCGGGAACAATGGGCTAGCGAAGGAGAACTGGATGACGAGGGTTGCTGGAGAAATAAGCAGATGGATAGATGGAAATTACCCACGGCCTTTGTACAACCTATGGTTCAGATGGCACATGGGCTAGCACATGTTGGAGCTTCCGCAATTGTGAAATTGCTTACCCAAGTCTGGGAGCATCCAGAGATTGCTAGCACGGCAAAGAGGGTGGTGCAGACCTGTATGATCTGTCTGAAGTATAACCCAGGGAAAGGCACGCGAACTCCAGCAGGAGGATTTGCGACGCCCACTGCACCCTTTGAGGTTCTGCAGATGGATTACATTCAGCTTGAGCGCTGTAACAATTTGAAGTATGTTCTAGTAGTGGTTTGCGCCTTCAGTAAATGGGTTGAGGCGTACCCTGCGAAAGACAATACTGCAATGACTACAGCGAAGCTATTGCTGAAAGAGTTTTTCCCCCGATACGGCGTCTGTAGACTTCTGTGGAGTGATAATGGCCCTCACTTTGTAGCGGATGTTATAAAGTATGTCTTGAAGGGCCTAGGCATCACCCAGAAGTTCCACGCCGTGTTCCACCCCCAGTCTGCAGGACTAGTCGAGAAGTATAATGGTACGCTGAAGCTTAAGATCGCCAAAATCCAAGCTTCAACATCTTTGACTTGGCCAGACGCCTTGCCACTGGCGTTATTATCAATTAGGTCGGTGCCACACTCTCGAACCGGCCTTACACCCTATGAGATTGTATTTGGACGCCCAATGAATATCTGGGGTCCACCAAGGCCTAAGGCTGTGTATGATGTACCTTGTGTGATGATGAGTGATTATCTGGCACAGTTAACGGATAACTTGGTTTCTATTCATCAACAGGTCCGAGAGGCGCTCCCTGATCGGTCTACTGGCGAAGGACATGGTCTCCGGCCTGGAGATCATGTAATGATAAAGGTTTTCGACAGATCGAACAGTTTGGAGCCGAGATGGGTCGGACCTGAGCAAGTCCTTCTTGCAACGAGGACGGCAGTGCGAGTCTCGAACAGGAAGAATTGGATCCATTCCTTGCACTGCCGAAAGGTACCGCCCGGATTGGTGGAGTCTGCCGTGCTGACCGATCAACGAGACATCCTAGCAGCAGAGACAGGCCGTGCTGCAGAGCCAAACGACACTGAGGAGCTCTTTTCGGACCACACGACTTCTGGAGGAAGGCGATATCATCTGCGACCAAGGAAGTGAGATTTCCAGTACCGGGACATACTGTCAGAACGGCCCTTGGGTTAGTGAAACGGAGAGCCAATGAGGCAAGGGGGGGGGATCAGCCCTGCATTAGTGTAGCGACACCCGTCTTGGCCCGCTGGTGAAGAAATCAACCGCTGCCTAAGGGGAAGAGTTCTGACAGACCTTTTTAGTTTCAGGAAGATATCAGGGTATTGTTTCCTTTGACATGGAGAAGAAGAAAATTCTTTGTGCGTTGGGGTTCATGCTAACAGTAGCTATCGTTGGTATAACCACATGGTTTGTGGAGGAGGCAACTCCTGCTCGAGAGACGCTTGTGTTGACGACTCCAGTGCCTGCGGAGCACTACTTTTATACATTGCCATATCAAGAGTTGAAGCATCGACAATCCTATTTGAATAACACTTTCATTCAGATGCTGCATCACACCCACGTTGCTACAAACGCTACGAACTGTTGGATATGTGGGATGATGCCAGCCCATCAGAAGAAAGGAGGTACGCCATTCATACCACTTCCTTTCTCTCACAATGGCTCTTGTAGAGCATGGTACACTTTGTTGTTTGCCACTCGGAAACCGACAGTGGGACGATTGCTTTTCAGACTTAATAAAGAATGCCATCAGGACAAGAATGGATATCCACAAGCGAATGGGACAATTTGGGAATGGGAAGAGTACCGACCGGACAATGAATCCATCCCCTATATCTTCACGAACACCAGAGACACTGTGGGGAAGGACAAATTCGTAATCCAAGTAGCACAAGCCCAAGCGGACCTGTGTGTCCAGAGTGTGGGTTTTATCCCTGTTGGTGTCAGTGATTGCATAACCGTGTTAAACATCGATGGGTTAAATAACAGCACCTTCCTAGCATCCCATAATACCTACTTTGTATGTGGAAATAAAGGTTATTACCGTTTGCCGGCTGGGTGGTCTGGGGTATGCTATGTATCATTCCTATTACCTCCTGTATTCTTAGCACCCGCGTCATATCATAAGGATTTAAAACTGTTGAATAATGTGACTGTAAATAGATATAAACGTACTCTATCAATTGATGAGGTGGATCAAACAGATACCAGCTTGCAACAGTATATTGATTTTAACTTAGGATTGTTCTTTTTTGTTGGAGCTGCTTTGAATAGTAGGAAGATCCGAAGATTAACGAGAGTGGTAGAAGCTGTGACTAATCAGACTGCTGCTGCTCTTGGGAATCTTACGGAAGAATTACAGATTACCAGAATTGTTGCATTGCAGAACCGTATGGTATTGGATGTAATGCTAGCTGATCGAGGAGGAGCCTGTAAAATTATTGGAAGTAGCTGCTGTGTGTTCATTCCTGATCATACGCCATCCGTTTATAACGCCATTAACAAGCTGCATAAAATAGCAGCTGAAATCCACACAGAAACCGGCACTTGGTCCTTTTCTGGATGGTTTTGGGCGTTGGTTACTGCCTGGGGATGGAAGGTCTTAACTGGTCTCTGCATTATTATAGCAATTCTGTTCTTTCTCTGTATGTGTATTCAATGTGGACCATTGTGCTGTTCCGTATGCATTTCATTCTGCATTCCAGATAAGAAAGCTATTGCCGATGTTGCCCGCCAGAAGGGTCTAGCTAAAGAGGTTAAAGGAATGATGATAATTGACATATACGATGATTATTCTTGGAAACCAGATGTCTTCAGTAAATGCTGAAAGGGTCGTCTGTTGTAAATTAAGGCAGAATGTGATTAAGCATTTACTGAAAACATTAATGCTCCCCTTTTATCATGTTTTCCTCATTATGTTGGCCGAAGTCCGGACTCCATTTTGTATTGGCATGCTGCCACGTGTTCACCACGAGGAGAGTCCGACCTCTGTGTTAGTTGCTCTTGTAATCTGCCTAGCAACAGTTTATAAATAGCTCTCCCTTGTCCGTCTGGCGCATGCCCAGACTTGACCACATCTGTTATAATTAGCTTTGCTTGACCATGTGTTTTCGCGGGCCCAAGGAGTGTGTTAGCTCCGCCCATGTATTGATTCAGTATCGAGAATGACCCTAAATGGTAATGTTCTTCAAACCGCATGTTGTATCCACCCACTATGAGCCCCTTTGCTGTGTATAAAAGGGGACTGTGTACGCAAGTTCTGTGTGCTACTCCTTGCAATACTGAAGAGTGTTGTGTGGATTGTAGGACCACCCTTAAGGGTTAATAAACATTGTTTTTGTACTTTGCAGTTTCCGTGCCAACTTCCTTATAGATTTCGTTACAGAAGAGCGAACCCTTGTCTCTTGCGGGCCTAGCTGGGGCTTGTATTCATCACACGCACACAAAGCACTCCACAACACCGGACCAGCCTACCTGAACAACAGACTCAGCTTCTACACCCCCACCCGCCAGCTTCGCTCCGCCAGCCTCGCCCTCGCGGTCATACCCCGCATCCAACGAGCAACCTCCGGCGGCAGGTCCTTCTCCTTCCTCGCCGCCAAGACTTGGAACACCCTCCCGGCCCTCCTGCCGCAGGCCCAGGACCTGCTCACCTTCAGAAGACTCCTCAAGATCTGGCTCTTCGAGCAGTAGCAGCACCCCCTCCCCTCAGCGCCTTGAGACCCTTAAGGGTAAGTAGTGCGCTTTACAAATGACTGATTGAGGGTTGCACCAAATTGTGGAGTCTCCCACACACAAGAATGGTCACACTTTGGACCTGATTTGGGCCACGTCTTCAGTCAAACTTCATGCCGATTGCACTCCATGCAGTTGGTCATTCTTTGGTTAGCCTCTCACTCCCGGTAGTCAGCCGTTCCAAATATGCGCCTGTGGGGTGGAGGGTAATACGGAACTGGCGTAAGCTAGAAGATGCCAAGTTGAGGGAGGCAGTGAAAAGGACTTTAGCCCCTAGACTCTATTCCGAGATCCGGGATTTAGAGTACGAAGCTCTCTCACATCGTCTGACACTAACCATCGACAATGTAGTCCCTGCCCGGAGGGTAAGGATAATGCATAGCGGGATGGGGGCGCCATGGTACACACAAGAGCTTAGATGGGAAAAACAAGCTCTCTGTCAATATGAGCGATTATGGTGGTAATATCCCGACCCAGAGTCTAAGGAGGAATACAAAGTAAAACTGGCTCTCTATAAAGCCTCCATTTTTAAAACCAAGTCTGCGCACTATGAAGCCAGAATTAGCAAGGCAAAAGATGCGCAGAAAGAGATTTTCACTGTACTCAGGGAGCTGAGTCGGCAGACCGAACTAAGGCCGGTCACCAATCAAGCCGATTGTGATAAAATACAGGACTTCTTCCTAACCAAGGTCGAAGATATTATCTCCGATATTAACAATACGTGCATCACCCCCTGCCTCCTGTCAGTGGAGGGGGACCAACCTGACCCTCAGGGTATCTCTCTCTCTGGGTTCCCTGTACTTGAACCACAGGATTTAGCCCACATTGTGGCCAAAGTGAAATCTGAATCACCAGAGGACCCCTGTCCACCGAAGGTGTTGAAAAGGACCATTCCTTTTGTAGAGGCCAAGGTGTTGTCTCTATTAAATCTCTCTTTGACAACAGGAACAGTGCCACAGAGATTCAAAGAAGCTATAGTGATCCCTCTGTAGAAAAAAGCAGAGGCAGATATGAGGAACCTCAAAAACTTCCGTCCTATATCCCGGCTCCCGTTCCTGGCTAAAGTGCTCGAACAACATGTACTTAGAGCTTTTTCATCTTATGTTGAACAACATTGGTTGCTACATAATCGACAAGCTGGGTTTAGGGCCCACAACAGCACTGAGTTGGTGATGCTCTCGGTACTGGCTGATCTGTGACTCGCAGCCGACAAGAAGATCCCTTCAACATTGATCCTACTTGATCTCTTAGCCGCCTTTGATACGGTGAACCATGTGCAGTTACTTGCTTGTGTCCAGAGGCTGGGAGTCACTGGGACGGTCCTCCAGTGGTTCACTTCCTTTTTAGAGGATCGATCTCAAAAGGTCCAATTAGGAGACTGCATGTCCAGGCAGGGCAATATTCGCTGGGGTGTTCTGCAGGGTTCCGCATTGTCCCCTTTGCTCTTTAACATCTACCTGCAGCCCTTGATTGAGGCTCTGGCAAAAGCAGACTGTCAGGTGTTTAACTATGCGGACGACACTCAGTTAATAGTGCGTATTGACAATTCCCCTAACTCACAGCATAATGTCCAGAATATTCTCCTGTTCACTATGAACTGGATGACCTCTAACTCCCTGAAGGTGAACCCAGACTAAACAGAAGTACTGGTTCTTACCTCAGGGGCCTCCCCCTGGTCCAGCCTTTTCTGGCCCCTGGGCACTACCCCAATACCCGTGCCAGCCATGAAGAGTCTGGGCATCAGGCTGGACACTTGACTGACCCTAAAGTCCCAGGTGTCTGCGGTAGTGGGAAGCTACATCGGACGGATGCGGCAACTCTGGAAACTGTTGATCCTGTTGTCACCCGCTACCAGGCAGATGGTGGTGACTGCACTAATCTTATCCTGCCTTGATTACGGCAATGCAGTCTACATTGGGCTCCATGGTAAACTCTTAGGGAAACTCCAAGTGGTCATGAATGGCGCAGCGAGGCTGATTTACAAATTGCCTGGAAGAGCACATGCCACCCCCCTGTTGCAACAGCTACACTGGCTCCCCATTAAGCAAAGGGTCAGTTTCAAGGGTCTGTGCATTGCACATAAATCCCAGTTTGGTGAAGCACCCAAATACATTAAAGAGCGCTTGAAGCCCTATGCGCCGGGACGTTACCTTCGTTCGTCACAGGCCAGCTCCCTTGCATGCCCACGTTTCAATAGAGCCACCTTAGGAGGCTGGGCTTTTTCTGTTACCATCCTCCAGATTTGGAATAATTACCGGGCGATATACATAAGGAAGCCAGACTATTTCGGTTCCGGCGGAGACTAAAGACGATGCTGTTCACAGAGGCGTTTGGACATGCCTAAGCCGCTCCATGTTGAGTTTAGCTGCGTGAAAGGACTCTGGATTGTCTGACCCCTGCTGTAGCGCTTAGAGACCTGTGGTGATTAGAGCTTTACAAATGCAACTTAACACAACATAACATAATGGCCACTACAGAAGCCTAGGATCTATTGGAGGTACTACAGTCTTGAGGTGTTCAGGTTTCCAAAACAGAAGTGAATTGGATCATTTCTCAGAGTAGGATTCTAGGGAATTCAAGAATTTGTGTAGCTCGACTCCCAATGATCGTCCTCCATATTTCGGTCATCTGAAGCTGTGTTGTATCATGTGTGATTTACCTAGTCATAGAATCCTTTCTAGGTAGCCAAATCCTTTGCTACAGGAAGCCTTGTGGATAATGGTCAGCAATTTGAATTTTATCCATGATTCCACAGCTTTGGCGTAGTTACATTTTCATGTTTTGTCATAGTTTCACTACCTGGTTCTATAACCCTAGTAATCTATCCATGATACTTTTAGGGAGACCTGTGTAGGCAGTCATTCAGTATTTCAAGCTGCCTACTACTGATGATCTGGGCATCTCTACTCTTTGTTAGTTTGCACTAGCAAAAGCTTTTTTTATCTTGCCATGGAAAATTGTGGGGTTGTCACTTTGATTACTGCACTCATTTGTGGTCAGAACAGATGTGCTCTATTGAACTGCAGATCACTAGTTAAGCATCACACCGAAATCGCACTATTACTAGAAGATCTGCGGCTGGATGCGCTCTTCCTCACAGAGGCATGGGCCAGGACAGACGCAGTAGTGGAGATTAGCTCCGCCTGTCCGGAGGGCTTCAAGTTTCTACACAAACCTAGGCAGGGAGGTAAGGGCGGAGGGGAAGGACTAATTTATAGGGAGAAACTTTGTCCAATCCTGCTACAAACGGAAGCGCTTGAGGGGATTGAGGCAATGGCCTTTTCGCTGCAAAGTGTCAGAGGGAACTTACTGACAGGTTTGCTCTGCTACCGCCCCCCGGGATTGCACACCCCAATGCAACCTCTCCTGAATATAATCACCAATTTGGCTCTCACACACTCCAAAATGATTGTCCTAGGTGATTTTAATTGGCGGGAAGACGCAAGCACCAAGAACCAGCTGCGAGACCTGACATCTACTTGCTATGGCCTTGGTCTTCACCAATTAATCACTTCCCCCACCCACCAAAAAGGTCATATACTGGATCTTCTGTTTGCCAATAAGGCGGAAGCTGAACTTTTAAACATTCTCCCGCTTATTTGGACAGACCACTATTGTATTCAGTTTAAGCTGAGGTTAACAGCTACCTTCTCCCAACCTGAAGCCACGACATTGTACAGAGAGGGTAGAAACGGGGTCAAACTGACTAAAACTGGATTCTTGCTGACTCCTCCCACAGTCAGCTTTTTCCTAGCCTCCAGATCGGTGGAGGCAAACTACTACGCCTACCATAAGTTCGTAACTAATGAGCTGGACCTGATAATACCGAAAAAAATGATAAGAATCAGGAGCAGGCCATCAGCACCTTGGTACGACGACGATCTGCGACAGCTAAAACAGCTCTGCAGGCAGGCTGAAAGGAAGTGGAGGAAGGGGCTCCTTGTCAGTGATAAGATGGCGCTGAAGTCTGCACAGAGCAGATATAAGCAACTTATCCAGGACCGTAAAGCGAGCTTCTATGCGGACTCCATAGCCCATGCCCCAAATGGGGCGAGGGAACTGTTCAGAATAGTGAATTCCTTATCGGCCCCAAGTTGCCTTGAAAAGAAAGTTATACCTTCCAAGAGGTTATATGATGAGATTGCCACCTATTTTTAGGACAAGGTGACGAAGATTACGGATCTCTTTAGGGGCTCTGATAGAGTGACCGACGAACCCGGGAAGGGAATGACCCACGAGAAACCAGGCAGGGACTGCTCTCTGACCTTCTTTCCATCTCTTTCGGAGGAGTCGTTTATTAAGACGGCACATAGCATCTCGTCAGGCTCCCCCCTCGACCCTCTGCCCCAGAAAGCTTGGAAACTATTTGGTTACCCGACCTTCCCCTGGTTGCGCCAGATCTGCAATCAGTCGCTGGCGGAGGGTATGGTCCCGGACGGCTGGAAACAGGCCGTGGTCTCCCCCCTCATTAAAAATCCCACTTTGGACCCATCTAACCCCGCCAGCTTTCGGCCTATCTCTCTCCTCCCGTTCCCTATTAAAATCTTGGAGAAGGCGGTGAGCAGATCCCTCTCGAGTTATCTGGAAGCCAACAGTCTGCTGGACAAGGACCAGTTCGGCTTCCGCCCATGCCACGGAACCGAGTCCGCATTAGTCACCATGATGGTCTCGTTACGGATGCGGGCTGACACAGGGAGCACCGCTGTTCCGGTGCTCCTAGACTTGTCAGCCGCTTTCGATACCGTGAGTCATGACACGCTGCTGGGACGGTTGGCAGAGGTCGGGGTGGGAGGCCAAGCATTACAGTGGCTTCGCTCCTATTTAATGGGAAGGCATCAAAAGGTGACCATGGGACCTTTTGTCTCAGAGAACACACCAGTGGACTTTGGAGTCCCACAAGGTTCCAGCATCAGCCCCATCCTGTTTAATATATACTTACAACCGCTATTTTCCATCATTAAAGCGTACGGGGTGGAGCTGATTAACTATGCGGATGACACCCAATTGGCTTTCTCCCTGGAAGGTAAACAGGCGGTTCCTCTGGAACAGTTCCAAAGCTGCATGAGGCAGACCACGGACTGGTTACGGAGGAACTGCCTGCAGTTCAACGGAGATAAAACTGAACTGCTGCTTCTCGCACCAACGAAACAGATCCAACATCTTCCAGTGGATTTCAGGCTTGCCCCGGACTCAGCTCCACTGACGCCAGCCAGCACTGTACGGAACCTGGGGGTATTATTCGATAATAACCTCCAGCTGGTTTCACAGGCTAGTAAAACCTCCAGCACCTGTTATGGTCTGCTGCGACTTCTACGCCGTGTTCTTCCGCTGCTGCCTGCAGATTCCCATAACACGGTCGTCAGAAGCATCATTCTCAGCAGACTGGATTACTGTAACTCTCTGTACCTCGGAGCCCCCCAATACATTCTGCAGGGCTCCAGAGTGTTCAGTCAGCCGCTGCTAAGCTAGCACTTGGTCGCAAGTTCGACTCATATTCCACCCAGGCACTAAGAGAATTACACTGGCTACCCGTCAGAGAGAGGGTCCTCTTTAAATCTCTGTGCCTGGTGCACAAGGCAATTCATGGAACAGGCCCGATTCCACTCCAGGAAAGATTTGCCTGGTACTCCCCCGTAAGGCAGTTACGGTCATCCAAGGCCAACCTGGTGGTACAGCCCAGCTTCAAACGGGCCAGATTGGGAGGGAGGGCATTTAGGGTGGTCGGAGCTCAAAGTTGGAATACACGTCCACCTGTTCTCAGACAGATGCAGTCATTGACAGAATTCAGGAAGAGCCTTAAGACCTGGCTTTTCCCAGCAGCATGAAGCCCCTGACTTTGCCTCTCTGTGCAATTAACATCTCACCTGGTCAGAGCGCCTGGATACCCGAAGGGTTACAGTTTCTTGCGCTATATAAATCTGTATACAATACAATACAATACAATATGGCATAAATATGATGCCCAGATTTCTTTATCTTTGGGGGTTGCCATGTTTGGTGGGCTATTTCAAAATATTTCCCATTATAGTATCTCTGTCTATACTTTTCAGATAGAGAAAGATATTTTTCATTGAACGGAACATGCGGTAAAGGCATTCATTGATGTTTCTGTTGCCTTTTGCATATGTAGTTGTCATTGATGTACATTTCCATGTAGATTGAATTTGGTGGCTTTCAAATATATAGGTCAGTGGGAACAGGAAAGATGTCACCAGAATCTGTAAAAGGATGTCGGTATAGCACTGCATTTAATCTTTAAATAGATCATTTTACTCCACTGAGGCAGTAGTTGGCTGCAGTGATCGAGGAAGATGCAAATCTACCTCTGTGCCATCCCATACACCCGACTCTATTTACTGTGGCTGCCAGGATGATTTAATGGAGCCGAAGTATTGAAAGCTGTTCAGAAGTCCAACAGTGCCAGAACAGTTTCTTTGTCCGCATGTAAGATGACAAAGAGGTCTTTCCTGTTATACTCTAGAGCACTTTCTTTTATGTGTTTGGATTCGTAGATCATGTAATAGATGGTTCTCTAGAGGGACGTATGAGTGCGATGTTAGATTATTCAGAAGGAGGGAGGGGGATGATGGCATGTTTCCATTGACTGGGTATGGCTCTTTTGGAAAGAAAAGCATGTTAGTCTCTGTTGATGTCTCTTTCAGTTGCATTGTCCAGGCTTTCATTTGTACCTGGTCTAGTTCCATCAGTTCGAATGAGAATAGGGAGCACATATTGTGCGTTAAGGAGATGGCAGGGTTTATTGATGATTTATTGCTGAATGGCTTAGAATCCTTTGATTTCTGATATGTATTTCTCAGAGCTTCTTTTGTCCTGGTCAGTTCCTGAGAGATAATAAATACTTCATTTCTTTAATCTGTGACTCTTTATATGCAATTAATGATATAAGCCATTTTAACACATCCAATGGCTTTGGGTTTCACATTTTGCTTTTCCCTCATTCATGTGTGCTTTCATGTTATAAATGGCAACATTCTTGTTCCAGTTTTGCCTGTTCTGTGTTAAGCAGTTGTGGCTGATGAATTTTGATGGTGATGTGGTGTACGGCCAAACCATGAATTTGAAAAAGTGAGCAAGTACGACCATATTTAGTAGCATTCTCAATATGAGTCCCAGGGGTAATGGCAAGGACAGAGAAGAAAGATAAAATGATGCATTTACTAGCACTATTTGTTTATAACTTGACCTAAAGGCAATAGCTTTGACTTTTTAAAGTATAGTATTCTGCAGCACACATTGAAGGAGGAAATCTCCTCCAGGATGTTCTTTCCTGCAAAAAATCAATCCTCCCCACAACACAGGCACCCTTGCAACATAGTGGAAGGGTGCCTACTTTGTCGCATGGCAGTCCATGGTGCGCCAAAGCTGGGGAAATGGACGAAATGCTCATTATCTCATAGATAAGGCACGTTCCTGCCCTTTTCTTTTGACGCAGGGCAGAGCAGGAGGATTCCTTGTGGTGCTGCCCTGTGCCAAACCTCGTAAAGGTGGCCCTTGCTGTTTTTGCTTCAATCCCATTATGAAACCAGCACTTCAAGTCACAAAATGCAAAGAAAAAAACTAGACTGCAGCCTCTAATCATGCACAGGACTTGCAAGGGCTTTATCTCCACAAGCGAGGATAAAACTATCGCCCTATCAACAACAGGTTGCTAACATGCAAAATCGCATGTTAGCACCCTGAGCGACATTTCTCCTATTATCAAGCTTCACGCTAACCCTCTTAGAGACAAAAAAAGCAGCGCTAACCAAGGTTAACGCTGCTTTTTTACATCTGCTAATTTTCAGACTTAGCCATGTAATCCAATGGGAGGTGGATTACATGGCTAAGCCCACCATGGGCTATCAACAAGGATATCCCTATCCTTGTAGTTTTATCGCTGCATTACCAGCGATAACCTCCCAAAATGCCTCTATCACTGGAATTTGTATTGCCTAGGGGGTTAGCGTTGTTAATAACACGATAACCAGGCGATATTATCCAGCGATAGCGGGCGTTAAAAAAATTAACGCTAAGTGTCCTTAGCAATAATTTTCCCTGTTCCATGTTAATATGCCCCTTGGAAACTTAGCAGGTAGGTACCTTCACCCACCATTGTTACAAACCATGGGGCAGATTTACAAGCCCCCCGTGCGCCACTTTTGCGCGCTGCCGTTGCGTCACTTTTGTGAGCAGAGCGAGCTTTCCTGCCCACATGGTCTAGTTAGAGTACAGAAAATGGCAAGCTGCATGGTATTGGAGGAAAGGCAGGGCCAGCGCAGACGTGGTAAGGGCAAAGAACACAAGGCTGAGAAAACAGGTACGCCACTGATGAATGTAAAGTACAGGAGGCCTGGATCAAAAGAGGAACAACACGTCGCTGCATGTGACCCCTCTAACAATGAGCTAACGACAGCACGTGCACTTCTTCACAGCTGGCCCTCCAGCACTATTGAACCCAGAAATAGCACCCGCCGGACTCCTACAGAGCCCACCCTTCAGTTTCCATTATCCAAATATTAAACCAAACAGTAGAAGCCAGCACTAGGGCAGGGACGTTTTAAGGATTTTGGGGGACCTGGGCAAAATGTATTTTGGTGATCCTTTTTGATTTTATGGTCCAATTTCAGCTCTTTCATGCCCTCTTTGGTCAAATTCTAAATTGGTGTATATCTGATATTCAGGGATAGTGACGTGTGTTTTCAGTATTGTAACACAGCAGCAGCTCACTAACATTACTGCAAATAATGTCAGTGACAGCCTCCCATTTCTCATAGGTGACTTCCTGCGTTGATCTAAAAGAAACTTTTTATATGGATGTTGCATGAAACAAAATCGCATTTTGTCTGCAAAGTGTCTGGCAGACTCTCACACATTAAAAATAAATGATCGAAAACGCTATTTACAATGGTCTGTTTAAAAGTTATTCAAGGTCATCAAGCCAATATTCTCTGCAGAACATAGGGCCATATCAGCAACGGCCAGCGATAATTATCACTGACTGTGCTTAGCGATAATTTTCTTATCGCTGGCTATCTATGCTTTTTATCGCCCTGGTAGCGCGTTATCATCAACGCACTGCTCCAAGGCGATATAAATTCCAGAGATAGCAATGTCATCACCGTTTTGCAGGGACCATCGACGTTTTCCAGGGAACATCGCTGGTTTTCCAGCGATGTTCCCTGCAAAAGGGCGATAACCTTGCTGATACGACCCTGTGGTCGTATCAGCATAATCCACCCCCAATATTAGGGGTGGCTTCGTCAGGATTTTAGCAGACGTTAGTTTTTGGGGAAAACAGCAGTTTTGTCCAAAAACTAACGTCTGCTAAAATGCAAGGGCATCCTTGCTGATAGCGCAAAGACGCGTTATTGCTCTCCTGACATGTAGTGTATGTCAGGAACGCCCACTTTGCATCTCATTAGAGATACAAAGGTAGGCGTAGTGTAAAAGGGTGCTAACATGCGAATACGCATACCCTCTTGCTGATAGGGCGTTGGTTTTATCTCCGCTTTTCTGGCTTTTAAAGCCAGAAAAGCGGAGATACAGCCCTTGATGATATGCCCCATAGCTGGCTCTATCAGGGCCCCCTGAAAGGCTGGGGCCCGGGCCCTGGGTCAGAGGCTACTTTGCCCATGCCTTAAAACATCTCCCATTTTCGGTAGTTGCCATTAACTCTACTTTGTTCACAGCAGCTTATCTCACACATGTAACAGATCAAAAATACACATAGCAGAGCCCCAAACACTTCTTTTTAAGCTGCTCCTCACTATTTGTTTTACCCCTCTAGGGGGATATTCACAAGGAAGTGGCAAAGAGAGGCGTTAGCCTTCTTGGCTTAACGCCTCTTTCCGCCACGGCGGAAAAGCAAGGCTGCACCATATTCACAAGGACATGGTGTAGACTTGCTTTTCCCCCTACGATGGCGCTAAGTTTTACAACTTTTTACTAAGGGTGGGTGGAATTTTCAAAATTGCCTTTCGCAAAATTTCACGAAACGTCAAAAAATCTCCGCAAACACGTGAAATTTTTGCGTGCTCACGGAGGTTTTGTGCTGATTAATGCGTTACTAATTTTTACCTTCAACTCGGGCACCTGCTTTATTTATATCTGTAAGTGGTTGCTGTTGAGGTTTAATTTTTGTGACAGGAGCATCGTGCCAGAAGGAATCCTGCCCTGTATATTTATCCAAGCAGATGCCACCGTTTTGTACAATACCTCTACTCAACTGGAGTACTTTCTACTGGCTAATCAGTAAGTGCTACCTCGGTGGGTAAATGTATAGTGCTTTTCCTACACTACAGCTGCGTAAAGGGCAAGAAGAGTTGTCTCCAGCGACCATGTGTAACTTTTGCCACCGCGCCGATGGGCGCTGGGATCCCTCAAGTGAGCTGTCCATCATAGTGGGGAAAGGAAGGGAAGACGTTGCACACCACTGGTGTGTGGGCTGTGGCCAAACGGCGTCGCTTCTATGCAGTTCACATGCCTCTTGTTTATAAAGGGTCAGAGACCAACCAGCGCAGCAGACAGAACCTCCTGGTGTCAAGAACTTCACAGGGATTGCGCTCGAGAAACTCATGGATGCACAAACCTCCATTAAGTATTACAGCAAATTGTTGACGGTAGATATGAGGAGAAAGCACACCTGCCTAACCTCGACCATGCTCACAAATCTTTTGTGCTGATCAATTCGTTCCAGAATTTGACCTTCCACCTGGGCACCTGCTTTATTTCAATCTGTAAGTGACAGGAGCATCGTGCCAGAATGAATCCTGCCCTCCACATTTCCGTTCCGCCGCGGATCGCGGAAGTTTCGACATTTTCGTGTTCCATGCGGAACGCAAAAATTTTGAAATTTCGCAATTTCCGGGAGCGGATCGGAAATTGTCGCCCACCCTCACTTAGCACTAAAACAGGCACCGTTTTACCAGAGTGCAAGGGTGTCTGCTTCATGCAGCATACATGTAAGTTACAAAGCGGCATTTTAAAAAAAAGGTTTGTTTATGTTCATGAAGGTGTCCCTTCCTGTACATAAAGAAACCATGGCGTTTTACATTTTCCTTGTGTGCTGCACACGGCAGCATACATGGAAAAGGAGTAGAAATAAAGCATTTCTCCTAGTATCGCCAACTTGTGACCATGGTTTTCCTGGTCTTAAGTTTGGGATTAGCTCCTATTTATGCTGCCCCTGTGAATAGGGGGCCTCCTAAATATCAATGGGTGTTGTGGTGCAGCGCTCACCACAACACCCACTGCACTCCCCTTTCATGCTAAGAACAGCGTAAAAGGGGGCCTATTCACAAGGCAGGGTTAAGCCGCATTAAGTGGCTTAACGCTGCCTTGTGAATAAGGCGAGGATCATATCGCCACCACAACATCTCTGACAGTAACGTTGTGATGGCGATGGGGGCTTGTGAATATGCTGGCAAAGCGTCACCCCACACGCCCACTGACACCTGCCGTCCCTGGTTGTATTTCACAGTTTGATAGAGGCCAAAGTTTGCAAAATGTTATGATGTAGGGATGTGAGCAGAACCACTGAATCTGAGGTGTGAAGCCTCTACTGTTGCAGATGCTATCTGCGCTGTATCACCTAAACACAGTGATAAGGAAAGTCCTACGTTAACACATAAGGACACTGCTATGTTAACATAGGTTTTTGTTACAGATTTGGGACAACTGGTATATTAAATAGTGAAACAGCTACATTTACAACCATAGAGAGTGGTAAATGGTTGCAATGACTGGAAATCAAAGCATCATTATTCTTTTGGCTGGGAATGAAGCATCATTTGTTAACATCTCTAAAGTAAACAATGCAAGATAAGACAATAACATGACCCACATCAACATGACAATAGAACTAAAACATAAAAATGCAAAACACAACACCACCATCCAAGCAGAACACAGTACTACAACCACGGCACAGAAATCAGGTGATAGTGCAACACTACATTACACCAAAAAACAACACAGCTCTTTACCCCCACAGCAAAGTGTAACACAATTCTTAAATTCACAAGCATTTTTGTCACACATTACCCTTCCAGAAATCTGCTTTCTTCTGTGGTACCGGTATTTGCCCCAAATATGGTCTTACTTACCACTAAAAACATGAAATAGGGTAGGTCAAAATGTTATGTGATCCAACCTCCTGTCATATATTTTCTTGAAGGCTTCCTTCCTTACAGTATCATAGTATAAGGCCAGGATTGTTTTAAATGTTGTCTTGTTGAGGAGAAGACATATGCAAGAGATGGAAACTGTTAAGGGAAGACTGAGGTTGCACCATTAACCAGATCCAAAGTCTATGAGAAGCTGTATGGGTGGAAAGTTCTGGACTTACGGCGCTACAGTGGTTAGGGCCCAATTTTATATGTGGCACAATCCTCGTAAATGGCTACACCCAAGAGCCATTGAAAAGGTAAAGTTAGGAAACGGTGGAGGGTGATGCCTTCTTAATTGGTCCACGTCAGTGGATAATCAACATCAAGAGCATTGCTCAGAATGAAATTACTTGTGTTGTTTTTATTTCTGGCAGACAAAACAGGTATAAATTGTGAGAGGAAAAGCAACAAGCCGACACGTGTTTCGCCCTAGTGGCCCATTGGCCTTGGGCTTTTTCAAGGCTAGAGTGATTAGAAAACCAAGAATAAGTTGAATACAAAATGGGTGAGAAAAGTGAGAGAGAAAGAGAGAAAGAAAGAAAGAAAGAGTGTGGCAGATTTACCAAGAGTGTTAGTTTGGGGAAAAGGGAGAACGGGAAATTAGTCAAGGGAAAACAGATGGTGATAAGGGAAGAGGAAATCGACAATGCAAGGCAAGAGATAGAAAGAGGGAGAGAGAGGGAAGAAGAATGCGAGGGGAAAGAGAGAGACGATAAGAAAGACATGATGGTTCAAGGAAGAAAGAAAAGATCAAACATAAGGCTTATTAGCGGCGACATTCTGTTTTAACATAAAACAAAGTATGAAAGGCGAATAAATAAATAATCGGCACAATATTAATACAAATGTCTTATTGAGTGCATTGTCACATTGCTAATATGGTAGAATCATAGCATTGGAAAAAAAAAAAAAAAAAACATCCTTGGCGCACCATCATACCCGGGACAGAACCAACAATGCTATACGAGAGGTGAATTGTGAAAAGAGAAAGTATGTGTCATAATTATAGGAAACAGAAGGTGAGATGATACAAAAGTCAATGAACGCATAGCCTGCAGGTTAATACGGTAAGGTCGCCAATAACTTTTAATAGTGACACCAGAAAGGAAAGTCAAAAGAAAATTGCAGGTGAAAGGAGGGGAAAAATTCACAAGAGCAACGAAAAAACCGAAAAAACAAACAAAAGAAAAAAAAGAAAAAAGAAACAAACAAAGTGTCTCATTAGTTGTACACGTGGCAAGAAAGACTGCTCACCGGTTTTCAGTAAATAACAAGGTCTTCCTATATGAAAAAGCAAAAAATTCAAGAAATCACTCTTAAAATCGGGATTTATAATAAGAGTGCGCAAAATTGGGGGCTTAATTTGAAGGTAAGAGGAAAAGTCTAGCCTGCTGAGTACATTGGCCTACTGACTAGCTGGCTGAAAACCCTGCTGCCCTCCAGTCTGAGTTTAATTGCAATTATATTTTTTGGGAATGAATATGATTATTTTTACTGTCTTAATCTTTTTACACTTTCCTTTCTTCCTTCCTGCTATGTAGTGTGCTACTTAAGCCTGTGGTGTACATGTGCAACATATGAGGGCAATCTTGACAAACCACCTTGAGTTGTATTGCTCTTTGTTCAAGGAAACCTTGCAATTTATTCCCTTGCTTGCTAGCGCTTCCATAAATATTTTGATCTTACCTTTGCCTATATTCATAGAAGTGTGTCTCATTGTCTTTTCTCTGAAACCTACCTCTGATGCTTTTTCAATGCTAGTATTGTTTGCAAATGGAAAAAGATCGTAGGGGAAAGGCTGACAGTATTAGGTGGCTCAGTTTTTTACTTTTTCATACAGCTGCCAGATATTGTGTGCTCCCATTGTATCCACACTGCTGCATACCCTCTGCTTATAAAACGGATCCACCGGCTCCTTGAATCTTCATAACCAGATTTCCAAATGAAACACCAAGTATCCAAATGAAAGAATATATAGTTCAGGTCTGTTATCCTGTGGGACACCAGGTCTGCCTGAAAACCCCAAGAGTGAGTTTACATGAGTGTTTCCTAATTATTGAAGAACATTGTTCCCAAGCACCGGTGCAGTTTAGACATTAATTGCAAAACATAATAATACACAACGGAAAAGGGGAAAGAGTGTTGAAATTCCAAATAATAAGATATAGTAGGAAATTATTGTTGTGGCAGGTGAAAAATGTCATGCAAACAAAAAGGCAAAGAGCAAGGGAGATGGTTGCTGTAAACACATGGTAACTCACATGAGGCGCACTCGAGACCAACGACAGGTTACCCATCTTTCATTTCAGGTACAGTTGTGCGATGAATGCCGGTACATTGAAGCAGCTTTCCAACCAGCCTGACACGTTTCAGGTTTCCCCTTTCTCAAAGGCTTGTGGTAAGTTTGTGCTGTGGTGTGCAGCAACTCCCATAAATGTGATAATGTCTCAAGTGCATCTCATTTGAGTTACCATGAGTTTACATATTGAGGCGGACGCTCATCTGCCGAGACTGCACCACTCCATAATAATTAGGAGGCCATGATGTTTGGATTCACCATCCTCGTTTATGGAGCTATGCATGGGGGGGCCTGTACGACTCGTACCCCTGTACGACTCGCACCCAGGGGAACAACTTTTCCCAGGATACGAGTCGTACAAAGTTTGCTTCGTAGCGGGTAAAATCAATCCCCGTGTACGGGAGATTTTCCGTACTATTCGTAAATCGGAAATCCGGTCCAGATCGTATTTGTAAGGTCGGACAGTATTTTTAGGATTCGTACGGAAAAGTGTCCGGGTCAGTCTCGTACAACTTTTCCCGATTCGATTCGTACGGATCGGGCCGATCCGTATGTATTTTTCCCGTACGAATCGTACTTCACGGGTCGGACGGGACTTGTACGATTCGTACAGAAAAAATTACGGTTACGAGTCATACGAAAAAAAAAAGTACAGGATCGGAATCGACCCCTAATTGTTAATTATTACTAACCAATTAGTAACTAATTAATAACAACTTAAATACCACAATTAACAATATAAATTATTAAATACAAAAAATAATAATTAATACAATTATTCATTAATTAATTTTAACTAAATTACTTCTCACCCTATTCCCCTATAAACCCACAACCCTCTAAGGAACTAAAACGCAATATTTATGTTTTTTTTATTAATAACTTCTAAAAAATTATTACTAAATCTATTATAATTAAATAACTTCCGTCCCTATTCCCCTATAAACCCACAACCCGCTAAGGAACTAAAATACGCAAAAATTAATTAACATAAAATTGATTACATGTAAAAAAATTCAAACATACATTACAAAAATAAGCTATACTTTTGACACATATACTAACATACAAAACACTGAAAAAATATTTGATATTATTAACAACGATATTTTTGCTAACGATATTACTATCATCAATAATAATTAAAACAATATTTCTTACCTGCACGTCGATATTCTGGCCGACGATATTCTTGATGGTCGATATTCTGTCATATCGATACTTAAACATCAATATAATGGTATATTGATATTTAGACATCTATATTATGTCTGCTTATCCTTTTAGAGGCGTGTGCTATCTCAGCAACACCACAGGCTGATACAACAAAGATTCTAACTTTAATAATGAGTGATGCTCATCTCACAATTAAGTTTACTTTAAACTGTGAAGCAAAGACAGTGCCTATTCTTTCCAATGAATGGGACAGCACCTCTTCTTGAATAAGTACCATACAGCAATTAGGTAGATTACTGCACAGGAGAATGAGACAGTGGTAGTTTCTGCCATTGCTGCTTTGTTTTAAAAACAACAGTGTTGGCTTTAACGAGCATTCTTCTCCCGCACCTGGCATTAATTTTTTTAATCATTTGGAATCTTTTACCTTTTTAATATTGTAAACAGTGTAACTGTAAACTATTTTACTCACCATTTGCACTTTCTTCTGCCTCTCGCCCTGTTCAGTCGCTGCTGTATTGCCGTTTGTGCGGAACGCAGGAAGGGGCTTCCCAGCACACTCTGTTCCACTTCACTCTTGCTCAGGCATTTCCGGCGGTGTGCACAGTCTAGTCACTGCACCCTACCGCTTATTTAAGCCACAGCAGAGCAGACGTGCCCGTCGGCATCCCAGAGCCATCCGGTGCCGGCCATGCTGCTGCTTTAAGCCTAGACCTGAACCCTACGTTACATTATGATTGCAAAGTACTGCTGAACTTGAATTCTCTCCAAGTCTGCCACTGTCTAGCCACCAATGTGGAAACATGGGTCAATCTTAAATGCCCCACATGTAAGTGGACTCCTCCCAGGTACATAGAGGTTTCTCCTTACACTCCCTCCTCAATTAAGATAGGTAAACACAGGAAGCACTTCAGTGCTATATTACTGAATACACGCTCGCTGTAAAAACATGCAGCTCAAATCTATGATCTTTTGGTAGATGATGGTCCGGATCTCTAATTTCTTACTGCAACTTGGTTATCCTAGTTTTTCAATCCCTCAATTGCAGAGTCCATTCCTGAGGAGTACAAAATCCTCAGGAAAGACCTTTTAAATGGAGAGGGAGGCAGCGTTGCTATAATCTTTAAAAGGGAGTTAGACTGTAACCCTCTCTCATTAGACCCGATCGAGGGAGCTGAGTGTCTAGGTTCTCACTGTTCCCTGTCCTCCCAACAATGGTTAGCTGGGATACTAACATATTTATTTATTTATTTATTTTATTGAACTTGTATTGCGCGCAGCTACCCGCAGTGGGTTTCCCGGCGCCGGGGATAGATTGGAGAAGAAATCAGAAGACAAGCGATTGCAAGAGGGAGACAATTAGACCGGAGGAATCTGGGACTAGAACAGAAGGGTCTTCAGTTTTTTGCGGAAGGCCAGAAGACTGGGTTCTGTTTTAAGCGCCAATGGGAGAGCATTCCACATCTTGGGGCCTAGATATGCGAATGAACGGCCTCCCATTTTTGCCAATCGGATTCTGGGAATCACAAGATTGCCACTGTTGGATGACCTCAAGAGGCGGCCAGGCTGATATGGCTGTGCAAGATTATGCAGGTAGGCTGGAGCGGAGCCTTGACGAATTTTAAAGAGGATGCACAGAGTTTTGAAGGTCACTCGATCCGAGATTTTTAACCAGTGGAGGTCACGTAGTGCCTGCATTGCGGACATTCTCCTAGGGACATTACGCAGCAGGCGGGCGGCTGAGTTTTGTACGACCTGGAGTTTATTAATTGTAGCTTTATCTGCTCCTAGATAAAGCACATTGCCATAGTCGATATGGGACATCACAAGGGCCTGTACGACAGTTCTACGAGTGGACTCAGGCAGCATCCATATGATCTTTTGCAACCAGCGAAGGGTGTTAAAGCAGATCGCAGCGACCCTAGTTGCCTGCTGCCTCATCGAGAGTTTGTCGTCGATTAGGACACCGAGGTTGCGAGCAACAGGCACGGGGGTAGGCAGAGGACCCATGTCACTGGGCCAATGTCGTGAACCCCAGAGATCTTTTTGTTTGCCTAGTATAATCACCTCGGTCTTATCTCCGTTGAGCTTTAACAGATGCATTTGCATCCAGGCTGCAACGCGAGAGAGGCCGATTTTGAGGGCGGAGGTGTCCTGAGCCCTGCTGCTGGACAGAGAGAACACAATCTGCGTATCGTCTGCGTATGAGTAAATAGACAGACCGGCGTCCTCTACGATGGTAGCAAGTGGTCGGATGTAGATATTGAACAACAGAGGGCTCAATATAGACCCTTGGGGGACGCCGTAGGCAGAGGAATGAATCGCAGATTCCGCTTTGTTTGAGAAAACCTGAAAGGTGCGCTCATTAAGAAATGAGGACACCCAGGCAAGCGCTGATCCAGCAACACCGAGGGATCCGAGAGACTCCAGTAGGATGGAATGGGACACGGTATCGAAAGCAGCGCTTAAGTCAAGAAGAATCAGCGCAAAGGTCTCACCGCCATCTATACCGTGTCGGAGTCGCTCAGTTACCCCTAGGAGTGCGGATTCGGTGGAATAATTAGCGCGAAAGCCTGATTGGGACGGATGGAGATATCCCAGGTTTTCAACAAACTCATTAAGCTGGGTGTTAACATGGCGTTCTAGGATTTTAGAACAGACTGGCAGCAGGGATATAGGCCTGAAGTTGGCAAGATTTGTGATGTCAGCACCAGATTTTTTAGGCAGAGGGACGACCATGGCATGTTTCCAATCCTGTTCCACACGAGATTCGATGAGCGAGACGTTTAATAGCCTCATTAGGAACCTTCGTGGTTCGAGGTCAAGTTGTTTAAGTATCTTCACGGGGACTGGGTCCCGCGGAGATCCAGACCTGATGCTTTTTAGGCAGGATAGGAAGGAAGCATCATCAAATGGTGTCCAGTTGTAGATGAACTCAGTGGGGGAGGTGGGGGTATTACAGGACAGACCGTGTAGAGAGGAATCAGTTAGAGAGGGAGGGGAAGCAAGAGATTGATGGATGCCTTCAACCTTAGATACAAAAAAGTCTGCTATGGCATTACACTGTATGGCATCTAGAGCCGGCAATGCGGGGATAGTGTCAGCTCCAGTGAGTTTTTTAACTGTGGCAAAAAGAGTACGGGGACAGTTTTGCACTGAAGTAATTGTGGAAATAGTGTAGGAGGCCTTAGCACGTTTGCAGTTTGCATGATAAAGTTTTAGTTCTTCTTTGTAAGTTACTTTAGAGGAAGCTGAATAGGACACCCTCCATTTTCTCTCCAGGGCTTTGCATTTAGAGCGTTGGATTTTCAGCTCCTCTGAATACCAGGGTGCTGGTGGGCGTAAGGATCTATGTTTGCTCCTGGATAAGGGGGCAAGAGTCGATACTGCATCTGTCAGCCAGTCAGAGATGGAAACATTCAGATTCTGGACAGTGTTGATAGAAGATGGAATAGACTCAGTTAGGCGCAGGTTAAAATCGACTATATTGAGCTTGTCCCAGCGATACGATGATTTAATTTCATCCACATGGACCCTGGCAGAGTATAAAGCAGGAGGTAGTGCAAAGTGAACTGCATAGTGATCAGACCAGACAAGCGGGCGGGCAGAATGAGCACAGTCAAATGAGAGAGTAGAGATGATTGGATCCAAAAGATGACCAGCATTATGAGTGGCTCCAGAGTTACAGAGTTTGAGGTTAAAAACCTCAAGGTCAGAAAGAAGGACTTTATTGATAGGGTTATTAGCATCATCGAAGTGTATATTTAAATCACCAAGAATGGTGAAATTATTAGATTTTAATAGTGTTGCTGATAAGCAATCAATAAGTGAGGGAATCCAAGGTGCGGCATTTCCGGGCGGTCGATAGATTAACAGACCGGAGAGCGTCATTCGAGGATTAATCGTAAATTTGAAAAGTGCAGCCTCACTACCTTGGAGATGTAGGGGTTCCAATTTGCATTGGTAGATGGATTTATAGATGATAGCGATTCCACCACCTATACCTACAGGTCTGTCCTGGTGCAGCATAACATAGTTAGGAGGAACGGCTGCAGCAATGTCCGGACCGGAACTGGCCTGAATCCACGTCTCGGTCAGGAACAGAGCGTCAGGTGATTCCTCAGTGATAAAATCGAAGATGTTTAATTTATTCCTGGGGAGCGATCTACAATTTAGGCTCCAGAAATGAAGAGGGGACGGTGAGGTGATAGGGCCCTTGGTGGGCTTTCTTTTTCCCCTGTAGTGCTTGACGCTCTGCTGTGTCTTGGAGAGCTGCATTTTACCAGTAGTGAAGCCACAACTAGCACAGGCCTCCAGTAGTACTTGGCAACTTCTTGCCCTCATAGAATGAAGATATTATTTCCCTCGCTATCAAATATGATCAGTTCCACCTTATGGGTGACTTTAACTTACATATGGATAAGCCAATGGATCCCAGCATAATTTCCTTGACTGAAATTACGGCAGCTTGTTATTTGACTCCGTCCATCTTTGCTCCTACACATAATTTGGGCCACACTCTTGACCAAATATTTTGTAGCACGGAATTAGTGACTGACCTTCCGTCCCCCATCACCTGGTCCGACCTCTTTCTTATCAATTTTAAGCTACAGAGCCTAGGCTCGAGCTCCCTGCCCATGTCCATTAGGATGTACCAAAAATGTAGAGCCTTCCTTAAAATATCTCTCCCCATTATGGTGGAGGCTCTGGAATTGTCCGTACCATTGCCTTCTGGCGATCTTGAACTTGACGCCACTGCATTGGAACATCGATTGAAATCCAATTGGATGCCACTGCCTGCTGTCCTCACGTACCTTAAGGAGGACTAAACAGTTGGCATTATCCTTTTACAATAAGATTGCATTAATTCAACAATCTTTCTCAGATAAGATGGAAGAAAACGAAATTATAGAGCAACGTTTGATCAGAAAGGTTGATGCTCCGCTGACCCCTATTTTATTAGAGCTCCTTAAAATGCAATTAGACAACTCGCTCACTTACCTTACAGGTCTCAGGTCCGGTTCTCCAATAGATGCCTGACCCACTATATTATTGACTTCCCTTGCCTCCACATTTAATTTTACAGAAAATGAGGTATTAATCTCTCTCTGCCTGTAAAGTACCAGGTATCTGGAAGCAGGCCAAAATCTTACCACCCGTAAAAAGAAACCTTCTGCAGATCATAATGATCCTGCCAACTATAGGCCAATATCTCTCCTTCCAGCTCTCTCAAAATTCTTAGAAAAACATGTGAACAAGGCCATTTTAGGCATACAGAAAGCCGTAATCTGCTGCATCCGTCCCTTTCTGGCTTGATGTCTAATTTTAGCACTGAGGTGGCCCTGTTGGAAGTGACTGAGTACATCAGAGAAAAATTGGATCTGGGCGGCAGGGCCACCCCAATTTTACAGGATCTATCAGCTGCTTTCGATACTGTTCCTCATGAGAGACTCATTGACAGATTGAGGAATCTGGGAATTTGTGGGACAGCGCTGGCCTGGTTGACCTCTTTCATGCAGGACAGAGCCCAAAAAATATGTCTTTCCTCTTTTTCAACCCCTATGCCATGCATGAATGTCGGAGTCCCCCAGGGCTCTATGCCTAACCCTACTCTTTTTAACCGATATATCTACCCCCTGGCATGCTTGACTTAGGCAATCGGTGCTAAGATTATATCCTACGCAGAGGACACGCAATTGGTTTTCACCTGCAAAAAAGGAACTGATTTCGAGGGTATTAACATCAGAACATACAAAGGTGTTTCAGTGGCTCAAGATGAATCAGCTGAAATGCAAGCCGGGTAAATCCGAGATTGTCTTCTTTGGCCAACCGGAAGTTAGCAATTGGAATGTATGCTGGCCGGAAGAGTTATCGCCGCCTCACATAGAGCAGACATTTGTGAGAAACCTGGGCATCTTTCTGGATAACACCCTTTCCATGAAGACCCAGGTCCAAACTCTGGTCGGCACCTGCTTTGATATCTTACGTATGTTCAAAACATTTCTTCCACTTCTGACAATAGACACTAGGAAAATTGTGGTCCAGGCCTTGGTGACATTAAGACTGGACTACGCTAATGTCCTGTATCTGGACCTTCCCAGCTACCTCCAGTGCCTGCAAGTAGTGCAAAACTCCGCAGCTAGGGAAATCCTCAGACCCAAACCAATGTCTTATTGTCCCCCCTTCTGAAATCCCTCCATTGGCTGCGATTGATAGAAAGATTCAGATTTAAAGCCCTTGTTGTTTTTTTCAAGGCCCTTAATGGAATAGGAGCAAGCTATCTCAGCAAACGAGTTAACCGCTACACTCCAGCTCGATCTTTAAGATCTTCTTCCTCGGACATTGTCCGCACCCCCAAAATACGTCTGGCCCGGATGGGAGGCAGGTCGTTTGCCCCTCTGGGTGCACAGGCATGGAACAGACTCCCTGTTTCACTGAGAGCCATCTCAGAGCTTTCAATTTTTAAGAAACACCTGAAAACGTGGCTTTTTGAAACTTATCTGCATAGCGTGATCCCTGCCTCTCATTTCTGTCAGCGTCGGGACACTCTTTTCGAGTAGCTGTCGAGCTATAACAAATACTCTAATTTATTCAATCATTAATTCATTCAATGTGACCAATAAAGCCAGAAAGAACCTATTATTCAGTATATTGCCCTAGTCCTCTTAACCATCCGCAAGGTCTTTTTGATCCAATGAGATCATAGTAATTGAGAATTTAGCTCAATTACTGAAGGCCTAACTCTGATGAACTGTGAGGGGGTCCAAGTTCCTCAAAGAGTGCTGCTGTTGTACCAAATAATAAAAGCATGCAACACAGATTGTTTTGCTCACATCTTACTAAATCATTGTGTAACTTATCCTGGGTGATCCAGCTGTTAAAAAGTCTATTAAGATCTCACAACTTCATAATCTCTTGCCCTCTATACAGTACAAATCGTATTGTGGAAATGTGTTCATAACTTATCATAAAGAATTCAAGCAAAGGCACAGGATTTGTTAACCAAACCCTCAAAATCTCCCTCCTGATGCCTGTGACTAGGGATGTGGTGAGGCATGGCAAAACTAGCAAGCAATCTGTTTACCCATTTTTTTAATAATAGCAAATCAATCATAGGCTGGGTGACTTGTTTTATTTCTAAGCAGCAGTCAGCTTCAGAATCCCTCAGAGCTGCTACATATCAACTCTTCTGTTTAGCATGTACAAGAAGCAGCTCTAAACATTGCTAACTGCCTTGAGATTTAATTCCATGACCATGGTGATGGCAATCAAGTGGCATGTAGGCTTCCCAAGAGACCAAAGCATGCATTACAGAACATACAGTCAAACACATAAGGTGATGTGTGAAATGCATGAAAATGTCTAAGCCACAGGCAAGTGCTCATTCTATTATAACCACTGTGTCACTTCAGACAAGAAGCAAGAAGCAAATAGTCATTTCCACCAAGGTTCCACCAACCACTAATCTCCTTCAGGTTTAGTAAAAATGGGCCAGCTGTACAAATTCATTCAACAGTGCAAACCATGTGAATTGCTAATTCATACAGTTTGCAACAGCTAAATGGCAGTTGGTCATTACTAGACCCATTTTACAATTTGGTAAGTGCATCAATGGATTGCAACCTCAATTTTGGTTGGAAATCATTGAAGTGTTATCGACTCCTCAATGGATGTGGCATCTTTGCAAGTGATATGGGGGTCCTGTTGCTTCCCCTTTTGGGACGCCTTCTCCTTTGAGATTGTAAAAAAATTTGTTTGGCAGTAGGTTGTGGCATAGATGTATACTGGAAACACTTAAACTTTTTCAAAATATTTACTGTCTCAAATTTAGACCCGCTTCCTTTAAGGAATTTGGGATGCATATAAAAAGTTACTTTATTTAAATAGAATCAAAGACATGTTAGTGTGCTGACCTCAGCAGGCCACCATCCATTTGATGGAATCCTGTCTGAATAAGTCGCAATTTGCTACGTAGCGAATGAATATTCGTGTGAAAGGTCAATCGTGTTTCACTCTGAGTCTGATTTTGCAAACTGTCTTATTAGTACATGGATGGGGTCCCAAAATCTCATTGGATTCGCAAAAACTTGTGAGCAATTTGTGATATCCAATTTCACACATTCCGCTCAAAGTTCCTTCATTGTATTTATATAAAGAACTGTTTCTTGATTGTTGCAAAGCATTACCATCAAACAGCCATCACTATAAGAACATCAAAGGGTGGGATTGCTCTAAACTGCTGTTGTTTAGACATCTTAAAACTGTTTAAAAATACTATGTCAGTTGATGGCACTTAGAAATATCTACAAATGTGATGGCCAATTATATGGATACAATAAGAGATTTCCACTTCTTGCCTAATGCATTACTAATTTTGAAAATAAGGAAGAGCCCATCATCCTCATATAATTTAAAGTCGCAACATATTTAGGGGCCCATTAGGATGGCGGGCGGACTTTAGTGTGGCCACCACCCTAGCGGTGCTGGGACCGGCCACCAGTGAAGCGAAGGTCCTGCACCTGCAATTAGGATGCCACCGTGGCATCCTCCATTCCCAGCATTGTGGCGGGCGGTGCTCGCAGGTTCCCGCTGCCTTCTTAATATGGATGGCGGTGTCTAACAGACACTGCCACCATAGCAGGCCCCTTTTCCGTCCGGTCACCTGTGTGACTTGCGGAAAAACAGCGGACAGTCTTTCCATCCGCCGGGGTCCCCCCGCCATACTAATATGGCAGGGGGGAAATGGGTGACGGGTGGGGAAGGAAGTAGGGCGATCCGCCCTACATCCTAATGGACCCCTTAGTATGTGGCCAGCTATTTTGGACCTTAGTTTGGCGGAATGTATACCCTGTCAAAACATGACAGAGTATCCCATCTGAAACTAAAAAGGGCCCTTTATATTTCTACATAAAGAGAGAAATCAAATAGTAGAGCCTGCTTCAGTAGGAGATAGGAACGGATACATGGAGAGCCTTAAATAGATTTAGCACTCTTGTTTATATAATTATCTTAGCTAAGTTAAATAATTCTGCTCCCATTCATGGGAGATTCTCTCACTTTTTCAGTAAATAAGGGGCAGATGTACTAAGAATACTTTACAAAAGCTAGTTGAAATTGTGCATTTTTTCAAATGGACCGAGTTTGCAAAGCAACTTCTGCATCTGTGTTTGTCGTATCACAAATCAGCGAACACAGGAGGTTTTAGACTAGGTAGGTCGCTCCCCCTCCGCACAGCACCGCCTGTGTGTCCCTGCCCCAGCTGCCGCTGCTGAGGAAGTTTGAGGCTCTCCACCACCCGTAGGCCCCCACCTGCGCCTCATCCCTGGTGGCCAGTGGTAGGACGTAGTTTAGTATCTCCTTCTGTTCATTGTATTGTCTTTATTGTTACTCAGTGTCTGTGACTGCTGTTGTCTGTTTTCCCCGCTGCCTGTACTTGGTCTGTACCCATTTCTTTTCTTCTGTTCCCCTCGCAGTCCCCATGTTTCTCTGCCCGTTTTACCTCCTGTTCCTTTCGTTGCCCCTGTGACTCTGTGCCCTTTTTGCGTTCTGATCCTTTTGTTGCCCCTGTGACTCTGTGCCCTTTTTGCCTTCTGTTCCTTTTGTTGCCCCTGTGACTCTGTGCCCGTCTTGCCTTCTGTTCCTTTCGTTGCCCCTGTGACTCGGTGCCCTTTTTGCCTTCTGTTCCTTTCCTTGTCCCTGTGACTATGTGCCCGTTTTGCCTTCTGCTCCTTACATTCCCCCTGTGACTCTGTGCCCGTTTTTGCCTTCTGTTCCTTACGTTGCCCCTGTGACTCTGTGCCCGTCTTGCCTTCTGATCCTTACGTTGCCCCTGTGACTCTGTGCCCGTTTTTGCTTTCTGTTCCTTTTGTCGTTTCCCCACTGCTCCCGCCGCTGCGTCCCCTGCGGCCCGCCCCCCTGACTGCCCATTCGCTGCCAATGCCTCCTGCCTCCCAGCTGCTCCTCCCTCCCATCTCCCCATATATGCCGGGCGCTGTGCAGCCACACAGTGGCCGCACGCAACGGGCGCGGCTGGCGTGCCAAAGGCGCGCCTAAGGCAAGCCCATCTGTGTCCGTCCATGCCTGGACCGCGCCCAGCGCCAGGATCTCTGGCCCCCTCGAACTCCCCGGCGCCCGCCTCTGCTATGACTCCAGCACCCTCCATGCACTCAACACCGGATGATCATGCACCTGCTGCCTGGCTGCCCCGAAGCACACCCAAGGACCCTTCTCCTGCCGGAACTGCAGCTTCACCAGCATCTGGCCCGCCAACCCACCTACCAAAGAATGCAACCACCTCAGATGCATCCTTCTCAACATCCGCTCCGCACAAAAACATGCCGTGGAAATCTGTGACCTACTGGACTCCTACACCCCAGACGTCGCCTTCCTGACGGAGGCCTGGCTGATCCCCGCCTCGGCACCCGACATCGCCATAGCCATCCCAGAAGGCTATAAGATCACCAGCAGGGACTGCTCCAATGGAGTAGGAGGAGGAATCGCCATCGTCCACAGGAACTCTCTCAAAGTCTCAACCAACACCGATGACACCCTCAGCACCGCCGAACACCTGCACTTCCAGATCCACACCGATCCCAACACCACCCTCAGAGGAACCCTCATCTACAGACCACCCAGACCACGAGCACAGTTCAGCAACTCCATCACCGACCTCATCAGCACACATGCCCTCACCTCCACGGACTACATCCTCCTCTGGGACGTGAACTTCCACCTCAAGAACAACACCGACACCAACTCCTCCACCCTGATCGACAACCTCGCCAACCTTGGACTCAGACAACTCGTCACTACATCCATCCACTCCGCCACCCACACTCTTGACCCCATCTTCTCCGCAAGATCCCACGTCTCCTTCAACCACACCGCCGAGCTCCACTGGACTGATCACTGCTGCATCCACTTCACCTTCCGGAAACCCACCACGCACCACCACACCCAACAGATGCCGCGCCGCTGCTGGAGCAGCCCCCCTGATTTCCCATTCGCTGCCCATGCCTCCCGCCTCCCGGCTGCACCTCCCTCCCACCTCCCCATATATGCCGGGCGCTGTGCAGCCGCACAGTGGCCGCGCGCAACGGGCGCGGCTGGCGTGCCAAAGGCACGCCTAAGGCAAGCCCATCTGTGCCCGTCTGCGCCTGGACCGCGCCCAGTGCCAGGACCTCTGGCCCCCATGAACGCCACGGCACCCGCTTCTGCTATGACTCCAGCACCCTCCACGCACTCAACACCGGATGATCACGCACCTGCTGCCTGGCTGCCCCGAAGCGCACCCAAGGACCCTTCTCCTGCCGCAACTGCAGCTTCACCAGCATCCGGCCCGCCAACCCACCTACCAAAGAATGCAACCACCTCAGATACTTCCTTCTCAACACCCGCTCCGCACACAAGCACGCCATGGAACTCTGGGACCTACTGGACTCCAACACCCCAGACGTCGCCTTCCTGACGGAGACCTGGCTGACCCCCGCCTCGGCACGCAACATCGCCATAGCCATCCCAGAAGGCTATAAGATCACCAGCAGGGACTGAGCCAATGGAGTAGGAGGAGGAATCGCCATCGTCCACAGGAACTCTCTCAAAGTCTCAACCAACACCGACGACACCCTCAGCACCGCCGAACACCTGCACTTCCAGATCCACACCGATCCCAACACCACCCTCAGAGGAACCCTCCCTCATCTAATGACCCCCCAGACCACGAGCATAGTTCAGCAACTCCATCACCGACCTCGTCAGCACACACGCCCTCACCTCCACAGACTACATCCTCCTCTGGGACGTGAACTTCCACCTCAAGAGCAACAACGACACCAACTCCTCCACCCTGATCGACAACCTCGCCAACCTTGGACTCAGACAACTCGTCACTACATCCATCCACTCCGCCACCCACACTCTTGACCCCATCTTCTCCGCAAGATCCCACGTCTCCTTCAACCACACCGCCGAGCTCCACTGGACTGATCACTGCTGCATCCACTTCACCTTCCGGAAACCCACCACGCACCACCACACCCAACAGATGCCACGCCGCTGCTGGAGCAGCCCCCCTGATTTCCCATTCGCTGCCCATGCCTCCCGCCTCCCGGCTGCACCTCCCTCCCACCTCCCCATATATGCCGGGCGCTGTGCAGCCGCACAGTGGCCGCGCGCAACGGGCGCGGCTGGCGTGCCAAAGGCACGCCTAAGGCAAGCCCATCTGTGCCCGTCTGCGCCTGGACCGCGCCCAGCGCCAGGACCTCTGGCCCCCGTGAACGCCACAGCACCCGCTTCTGCTATGACTCCAGCACCCTCCACGCACTCAACACCGGATGATCACGCACCTGCTGCCTGGCTGCCCCGAAGCGCACCCAAGGACCCATCTCCTGCCGCAACTGCAGCTTCACCAGCATACGGCCCGCCAACCCACCTACCAAAGAATGCAACCACCTCAGATACTTCCTTCTCAACACCCGCTCCGCACACAAGCACGCCATGGAACTCTGGGACCTACTGGACTCCAACACCCCAGACGTCACCTTCCTGACGGAGACCTGGCTGACCCCCGCCTCGGCACGCAACATCGCCATAGCCATCCCAGAAGGCTATAAGATCACCAGCAGGGACTGAGCCAATGGAGTAGGAGGAGGAATCGCCATCGTCCACAGGAACTCTCTCAAAGTCTCAACCAACACCGACGACACCCTCAGCACCGCCGAACACCTGCACTTCCAGATCCACACCGATCCCAACACCACCCTCAGAGGAACCCTCCCTCATCTAATGACCCCCAAGACCACGAGCACAGTTCAGCAACTGCATCACCGACCTCGTCAGCACACACGCCCTCACCTCCACAGACTACATCCTCCTCTGGGACGTGAACTTCCACCTCAAGAGCAACAACGACACCAACTCCTCCACCCTGATCGACAACCTCGCCAACCTTGGACTCAGACAACTCGTCACTACATCCATCCACTCCACCAGCCACAGGCTTGACCCCATCTTCTCCGCAAGATCCCACGTCTCCTTCAACCACACCGCTGAGCTCCACTGGACCGATCACTGCTGCATCCACTTCACCTTCCGGAAACCCACCAAGCACCACCACACCCAACAGATTCCGCGCCACTGTTGGAGCAAAGTCACCGAGGACCAGCTTTCCAGCACCCTCACCCAGAGCCCACCCGTAGAACAGACCGACCCCGACACCGCCACTCGCAACCTCAAACAGTGGATCAATGACTGCACCAACACCCTCGCTCTGCTCAAGAAGCCCTCCAACACCCACACTAGCAAGAAAGCCAGATGGTTCACCAAAGACCTCCAGGCCTCCAAACGAACCTGCCGAAAACTCGACAAAACTGGATCCGTGAACAAACACCGGAAAGCTGCACAGCCCACAAGAACGCCACCCGCAGACACCACCACCTCATCAGATCTGCCAAAAAGACCTCCTTCAAAGAACGCCTAGACAACAACGCACACAACAGCAAAGAGCTCTTCAACATCGTGAAGGAACTCTCCAACCCCAGCTCCAACACCAACGACATCCCACCTTCACAAGACCTGTGCGACTCGCTGGCCACCTTCTTCCATCGTAAGATCGCAGACATCCACAACAGCTTCAACACCGTCACCACTCTGGCAACAACTGAGACCCCTGCTCCCACGACCACCACCCGCACCAACCGCCTGATCACCTGGACCAACATCAACGATGATGACACCATCAAGATCATGAACACAGTCCACTCCGGAAGATCCCTGCCCACACCACATCTTCAACAAAGCCAGCAGCACCATCGCACCCCATCTCTGGAAAACCATAAACATCTCCTTCGAGACAGCGACATTCCCAGATAGCTGGAAGCATGCAGAGATCAACGCCTTACTCAAGAAACCTAAGGCTGACCCCAAGGACCTCAAGAACTTCCGACCCATCTCCCTGCTCCCATTCCCGGTGAGGATCATCGAAAAGGCTGTCAACAAACAACTGACCAGCTTCCTCGAGGAGAACAGCATCCTGGACCCGTCCCAGTCTGGGTTCCGCAGCAACCACAGCACCAAAACTGCCCTCATTGCCGCCACCGATGACATCAGGACCCTGCTAGACAACGGAGAAACCGCGGCCCTCATTCTCCTGGACCTGTCAGTCACCTTCGACACGGTCTGCCACCGCACACTGCGAACACGCCTCTATGATGTCGGAATCCAAGAGAAGGTCCTGGACAGGACCTCCTCCTTCCTCTCCAGCAGAAACCAGAGCGTTCACCTCCCCCCCTTCCACTCCGGTGCCACCGAGATCATATGCGGCGTACCCCAAGGCTCATCCTGCAGCCTAACATTGTTCAACGTCCACATGGCACCATTCGCCCACATCGAACTACGGCATGACCTCAACATCATCTCCTACGCCGACAACACCCAGCTGATCCTCTCCCTCACCAAGGACCCCCACACCGCCAAAAGCAACCTCCACGAAGGAATGAAGGCCATTGCTGACTGGATGAGGAACAGCGGACTGAAGCTGAACTCGGACAAGAAGGATGTGCTCATCCTCGGATCCACCCCCTCGGCCTGGGATGACTCCTAGTGGTCGACTGCACTAGGAACACCCCCAACATCCACCGACAACGCATGCAACCTAAGGGTCATCCTCGACTCCACCCTCTCCATGACGAAGCAGGTCAACGCTGTCTCCTCCTTCTGCTTCAACACCCTCCGCATGCTTCGCAGGATCTTCAAGTGGATCCCCACCGAAACAAGAAGTACAGTTACCCAGGCCCTCATCAGCAGTAGATTGGACTACGGAAACACAATCTATGTAGGAGCCCCGGCCAAACTCCTGAAACGGCCTCAATGCATCCAGAATGCCTCCGCACGCCTGATCCTCGACATCCCTCTCCACAGCCACATCACACCCCACCTGAGAAACCTGCACTGGCTCCCTGTCAACAGGAGGATAACCTTCAAACTCCTCACCCATGCACACAAGGCACTCCACAACACCGGTCCAACGTACCTCAACAGCCGACTCAGCCTCTGCACCCCCACCCGCTAGCTCCGCTCCACACACCGCGCCCTCGCCACCGTCCCCCGCAATTGAAGAGTGACCGCCGGCAGCAGATCATTCTCCCTTCTCACTGCCAAGACATGGAACACCCTCCCCATTCGCCTGCGGCAGCCCGATGACCTTCGGAAGACTCCTCAAGACCTGGCTCTTCGAACAGTAGCAGCTCCCTCCTTGCGCCTTGAAACCCTTGCAGGTATGTAGTGCGCTTTACAAATGCCATGATTGATTGATTGATTGATTGATTGATTGATTGAAAGACCTGTCTAATGAATTTGTGAATTTGTGATACCCTTTAATTGGCTAAAAGCATAGGTATGGTGATCTGCAAAGGACAGCAGGCAACCAACCCTGTGATATTTTTAAAGCTGTCAGTGATCCTTAAAGAACAACTTGGGAAAAATATGGAGCATGCTGCTCAAACTATTCCTCAGGGAGGCTATTTGCCCTTCGTGAGTAAGTTAAACTCTCCTTTGGGTTGTTGGTAACTGTTCAATGGTCTGTGGCCAAAATTGCAATCATAAACCATATTGTTGCTTGAATATCAATTCACCTTGAAAAAACAAAAGACAGGAGGCGTTTGGCAAAACAGGAACAGTTAGTTCAATTAAACGCTTCGGCTGAGAGTACAGTAATAGAAGCAAGTACAATTGATCTAAGCAAGGTTTCATAAATTTTTTGGGTATCATGAAATGCTTCCATCAATACTTTATTGGCAAAACCTTTTCTTTGGAGTCATTATTAAGGACCCTGATAACACATGCAGGAGGCCCTTAACCTTGCGTAGACCCATTGGGGGCCAGTGGGTAACATTTCCAGATGTCCAGTGTGAGGGGCGTGTGATCAATGGGTATACAGTGCGTGCAGTGTCCTGATTGGTTGTACGATCATAACTTCATATGGCATCTGACTTTATGGTGTTTTTGGGAATGTGTGCTTTATTGGAGCCAATCTCCTTGGACCATTCTGCTGTTGCTGCGCCTATCTGTAGCTTTGATCGGATTTTCCTATTTGCACATTTATCTGCCAGCTACATGCCACCGCACCTCTGACCTTTCAATCGGTAACCTCAGGCCTGGGTCTTAGAGCCTGCCTGACCACGTATTTATGTGTCTGAATTGATGGAGAGTTCATGATGGGTGAATTTGATAATAGAGATGTTATTTTATATATGAATATATCATTGTTAACATTGTCACTGTCTTTTTCAATGTTAATATTATGCATACATGAATTCCCAAATGCAATTTGAAAGGAACTCCCCTTTTACTTCCCTTTGAAATTGCAAATTTGGTATGGGTTTCAGTACCAGTTTAGTGAGTTTTAAAAGCTGTTTTCACTTGTAAAATGGGTCCCATAAAATAATAAAAGGCATTTTACGGTCTAAAACCACAGAGTTTGAAATCTGAAAATCCATTTGACATCTGGCACTTATTGTAGTCATGAAGCAAGACTGATTGAGGTTCAATAGCTCGAGGAAAAAAAATCTTAATCTTGTTTCCAACCTTCCTAACCCTTGTCGACAAGCTGGCCCTCTAGAAAGACTTGGGGCTCTTCCGTATAAAGATAATATCCCAACTCCATGCCAAATTCAGATGCCATCTGTTCCATTGCTATTAAAGTGTCATCTTTACTAGGTGTGTAGATTACGATGTCATTGACATAAGACAATGATGGATTCAACCCAGATTTGTGACGTGGGATGAGTGCTGGAAAAGTTTCTGCGCTCCGTCCATCATCTCCTTGGGTTTGCTTTGCTCGCCCTAAGAGGCAGATTTACAAGCCCTTTGTGACACTTTTGCACCACCGTTGCGTCACTTTTGTGATGCAGCGGCAGCATAAACAATGCGTCACATTGTGACACATTTACAATGTGACACATCTAGGGAGATGCTCACCTTTTAAAGCCCGGCACCATATTATACCTGCATCAGGTATAATGTATGCAGGGTGGGCATTCCTATGCAAGAAAGCCTCGTGAAAGTGACGCAGTGAAATTTACAAGATTTCATTACGTCCCTCCTATGACGCCACTTTGTCCAAATCTTACACGTGCTTGAAGCAGGCGTGAATAGTGATGCAGCACAAAAGGTACCTTCCTGAGCATTGCTGGAGTTTCTCTGTGCTTGTAACACGACTCCAGCAATGTGTGACCTTTGCGCCAACAGATGCGTGATGCATCTGTCAATTCTTGCACCATGGTGCGCCGCATTGTAAATGAGACGCATCCATGGTGGCCCAAGAGTTTTTTCGCCTGACTCCAGTAAAATGACGCATCTCTGCTATAATGCAGAGATGTGTCAGTTTCTCATAAATCTGCCCCTAAGTTAGCTGGGTATGCCCAGACGTGGGTCCCTTGCTCATTTGGCCACTGGATTCAAGCTAGCCTGGCTAATAATGGGTGTTTCCCGAAACAGGTCCCATGATGCTTGTTTCCGGTCCTGGGAAGACCTGGCTTGGCAGTTCAGGCCGGACTATTCCCAGAAAGAACAGAGTCAAGACTGATTTGCATATGGCTGGGTCTGAACTGGGATGGTGAAGTGAGCTAAAGAATGATGAGTGATTCGACCCAGATCTGTGACTGGGGGTGGGTGCCTGAAATGTTTTAGCGCAACATCTATCATCTCCTTGTGTGTGCTTTGTTCGCCTTAAGTTGGAAGGATATGCCAAGACGTGGGTCCCTTGCTCACTTTGCCACTGGATTCAAGTTAGTCTGGCTGATGAGGGGTGTTGCCCTCAAACCAGTCACAGTATGCTTGTTACTGGTCCAGGGAAGACCTGGCGTGGCAGTTTGGGCTTGACTACTCCGAGAAGGAACAAGGTCAAGACTGATTTGCAAACGGTGCAGAGACAGAACATCGAGTAAAAAATATTGAATTGCACAAATATCGTGGCGAAAATATTGTGGGTCAGCAATATCGACAGACAAATTCTCGTGGTCAAGAATATCGGTTTTAGTCAAATAATATTGATTTAAAAAATATTGCAGTGTTTAATATTGTTTGCAAAAATACAGTTGCTAAAAATATAGATATGTTTTTTACTAATATTATGTATTTTAGTATATACTTTATATGTGTGTGATGTTTGTTTTTTCAAACAAGAATTGTTTATATTTTTATTATATTTGTTAAAATTTTAGTAGTTATTATTATTTTTTTTATTTGAATTTTGAGTTTTTAGTTCCGTAGCGGGTAGTAGGTTTTTAGAGGAAAATGGTGGGTAGTTATTTATTTATATTTAGGTGCCGATTCCGATCCGGTAAAAAAAAATTCCGTACGACTCGTTAAATTTTCCGTACGAATCGTACAATTCACGTCCGTCCCGTGAAGTACGATTCATACGGGAAAAAGTACATACGCATCGGCCCGATCCGTAGAATCGTAGCGGGAAAAGTTGTACGAGACGTACCCGGACACTTTTCCGTACGAATCGTAAAAATACAGTCCGAGCGTACAAGTACGATCCAGACCGGCTATCTGATTTACGAATCATACGGACAACGTTCCGCACACGGGAAAAGTTGTTCCTGGGGTACCAGTCATACAGGCCCCCCGCGTATGTATGCACCGTACCCCCAGCGCGTATGTACGCACCGTACCCCACCCGCGTATGTACGCACCGTACACCCAGCGCATATGCGGTGGGGGTACGGTGCGTACATACACGGGTGGGGTACGGTGCGTACATACGCAGGTGGGGTACATTGCGTACATACGCGGGGGGGCCTGTATGACTCGTACCCCTGGGGACTCAGTATTTACGGCTGTTATTGGCTCCCGTAAAAAAAGAGCCGTACGGAGTGCCGTAGGGACGAATCGTACTTGCTGGGCTGTAAAACGCTGCTTACATACGTACGGACTTCGCGTACAGGCTGTTCCGGCTCAGATTCGTAGGTTTTTTTTACCCGTACGGTCTTTTGTACGATTCGTACGGAAATAGGCTTTCTGTATGAATCGTACTTCCTAGGTTGTACGGACAGTTTACCGGGTACGAGTCGTACTGAGAAAACGCTCCATACGAAGATTCGTAGGGCCTTTTTACAGGATCAGAATCGGCACCAAAATGTATTGAATAATCTGTATTTATTAATATTTGCTTAATTCTGATGTTATAGTGTTAAATACGTAAATTAATGTATTTTTAATCATTGAATAATTAGTTGTTAATTAATTTCAATTAATTAATTAATAATTAATTATGGTAATTGTGTAATTAATTTTAGGTGTGTGTTGTGGTGTTTATAGTTGTAAATGGAAAGGGTTTGCAGTAATTTATTTTTTATTGATGAATTAATAATTAGCTGTTAATTAACAAACATTATTATTTAGTAATTAATTATGGTAATTGTGTAATTAATTTTAGTTGTGTGTTATGGTGTTTATAGATGTAAATGATGGGAAGGGTAGGAAGTAGTTTATTTAGTATTGATGAATTATTAATTAGTTGTTGATTAATTTAAATTAATTAATTAGTAATTATTTATGGTAATTGTGTAATTAATTTTAGGTGTGTGTAGTGTTGTTTATAGGTGTAAATGGTGGGAAGGGTGGCAAGTAGTTTATTTTTATTGATGAATTACTAATTAGTTCCTAATTAATTGACATTAACTAATTAGTAATTAATTATGGTAATTGAGTAATTAAATTTTAGGTGTGAGTTGTGGATATTATAGTGTTGAAGAATGTGTACTCAATGAAAGTTTATTTTTTATTATTAATACTATTTTAAAATTAATTAATAATTATGTTAATTATGGAAATATATTTAAATAAAAATGTTGAAGTCTTTTTTTATTGGTGTGGTGGTATAGGGTAGAAACTAAAATAAATACATTTATGTTTTAAAAATTTTGTTAGTTTGTTAAAATTTGCTCCTTCTAAATAAATATTGTTTATAAATGTATTTATTGATTTATTCTATATAATATTTTTTCCCCTCCGCTATCCAATACTTTCCCTACCGATGCACTCACTGGAGTGGGAATAGTAATTTTTGCCCTTCCGCTATACAATACTTTCCCTACTGTCGCACTCACTGAAGTGGGAATAGCAATTTTTACCCCTCAGCTATCCAAAACTTTCCGTACTGTTGCACTCACTGGAGTGGGAATAGTACGTTTTTTCTCCTCCGCTATCCAATACTTTCCCTACTGTTGCACTCACTGGAGTGGGAATAGTAATTTTTACCCTTCCGCTATCCAACACTTTCTCTACTGTTGCACTCTTTGTACTGGGAATAGTAATTTTTACCCCTTCGCTTTCACGCACTTTCCCTACTGTTGCAATATCCGGAGTAGGAATTGTAATTTTAATTCTTCCGCTATCCAACATTTCCTCTACTTTTGCTCTCACTGGAGTGGGAATAGTAATTTGTATCCCTCCGCTATCCAACATTTTCCCGACTGTTGTATTTATTGTATTACGAAATTTAGGTTTTAATTTTGTTTTAA
Organism: Triturus cristatus; assembly: GCF_964204655.1. Classification (NCBI taxonomy): domain Eukaryota; kingdom Metazoa; phylum Chordata; class Amphibia; order Caudata; family Salamandridae; genus Triturus; species Triturus cristatus. The sequence goes on from NC_140585.1 coordinate 167,465,456, forward strand.
TAGTTTAATATTTTAATTAATTATAGAATGTTGTTTTGTATTTTAAATTATTGAGATATGTATAGTCCTAATTTTTCTCTGCTATCCAACACTTTACCTACTGTTGCACTCATTGGAGTGGGAATAGTATTTTTTACCCCTTCCCCATCCAGCATTTTCCTTACTCTTGCACTCATTGGAGTGAGAATAGTAATTGTTTACCCCTCAGCTATCCAGAACTTTCCCTAGTGTTGCACTCATTAGAGTGAGAATAATAATGTTTACCCCTCCGCTATCCAGCACTTTCCCTACTGTTGCACTCATTGGAGTGGGAATAGTAATTTTTACCCCTCTGCTATGCAATACTTTCCCTTCTGTTGCATTCACTGGAGTGGGAATAGTAATTTTTACCCGTCCGCTATCTAATACTTTCCCTACTGTTGCACTCACTGGAGTGGGAATAGTAATTATTTCCCCTCCGTTATCCAATACTTCCCCTACTGTTGCACTCACTGGAGTAGGAATAGTAATTTTTACCCCTCCGATATCCACTATTTTCCGTACTGTTGCACTCACTGGAGTGGGAATAGAAATGTTTACCCCTCAGCTATCCAAATCTTTCCCTACTGTTGCACTCACTGGAGTGGGAATAGTAAGGTTTTTCCCCTTTGATCTCCAATACTTTTCCTACTGTTGCACTCACTGACGTGGGAATACTAATTTGTACCACTCCGCTATCCAGAACTTTACCTACTGTTGCACTCACTGGAGTGGGAATAGTAATTTTTACCCCACCACTATCCAGCACTTTCTCTACTGTTGTACTTACTGGAGTGGGAATAGTAATTTTACCCCTCCATTATCCTGCCCTTTCCATACTGTTGCTATCACTGGAGTGGGAATAGTAATGTTTACCCCTCCGCTATCCAACACTTTCCCTACTGTTGCACTCTTTGTAGTAGGAATTGTAATTTTTACCCCTTTGCTATCCAGCACTTTCCCTACTGTTGCAATCCCCAGAGTTGAAATAATAATTTTTACCCTTCCGCTATCTAACACTTTCCCTACCGATGCACTCTTTGGAGTGGGAATAGTAATTTTTGCCCCTCTGCTATCCAACACTTTCCCTACTGTTGCACTCACTGGAGTGGGAATAGTAATTTTAATTCTTCTGCTATCTAACATTTACCCTACTTTTGCACTCACTGGAGTGGGAATAGTAAATTTTACCCCTCTGCTATCCAACATTTTCCCTACTGTTGCACTCTTTTGAGTGGGAGTAGTAATTTTTGCAACTCTGCTATCCAACACTTACCCCGCTGTTGCACTCACTGGAGTGGGAATAGTAATTTGAATTCTTCCGCTATCCAACATTTACCCTATGTTTGCACTCACTGGAGTGGGAATAGTAATTTCTATCCCTCTGCTATCCAACATTTTCCCTACTGTTGTATTTATTGTATTGCGAAACGTATGTTTTAATTTTGTTTTAATAGTTTAATGTTTTAATTAATTATAGAATGTTGTTTTGTATTTTAAAGTATTGATATATGTATATAGTTTATTTTTATATAATTTAAAAGTTTAAAAATTAAATAAAGATAATAGTTGAATTATTTTAAAGTAAATATAGTATATGTATACATTTGTATGTTTGTGTGTTTGTATTTTGTTTTATTACGTTTATTTTTTATATTTAGTTAAAATTTATATTAAAATTAATTAATTTTGTTAAAGATACTATAAATAATTGATATATTATGTTATTTATATTTTTAAATTGATATTGTTTACTTCGATATTTTTGATTTATTATTTTTGTACTTACCTGTTTAAGTATAGGGAGTCAATATTTTTGCATTCTATATTTTTTTTCATTACTTTTTTACATTGATGTTTTCAGCAACGATATTCTATCAGTGAATCTTTGCAAATGGCTGGGTCTGAAATAGGGTGGCGAAGTGAGCTAAAGAATGATGATGGATTCAACCCAGATCAGTGACTGGGGGTGAGTCCCTGAAATGTTTCAACGCTCCGTCCATCATCTCCTTGCTTTAGCATTGACATTAGAGAGAGAGGGGATCCTTGTCTGATTCTCTGTGTCTTTCTAAAACGTTCTAGCATCCAAATGTTTACCATAAGCCTTGGTGGAGGGTATTTAAATAGTTTTTTTGCAGGTTGCTGAGGAAGGTAAAACCTTTCCAGGGTTTGCCTCAACAACTGCCACAATGTCCGACCAAATGCTTTCTCTGCATCTAGTACAATGAGAGCAATCACTTGCTCGTTTTCTTTCTGCTCAGTCAACAATAGAAACTGCAAAGTTTCTATGACTAGTTATGCTCCTACTAGGAATGAGCCCATGTTGGTCTGTTGATCTGAGATTGGATCTGAGCTTGGAAAGTCCCACTTACACTAGATTAAATCTCAACAATCATAAACCTGTGTTGTGATCAATATATGTTCTGGTAGAATTCCTTTACATTTAAAGCATTTTTCAGCAGCACTTATAGCAACTGTCAATTCTTTTCCTCAGTGTCAGAGTATTCAGATGATGCAAATGAAACAAGCGGTGGTGTTTGGTTGACAACCATTCTACCAGAGGTCTAGATCTCCTGAAGCACCTAGAAGTTTACTGTCTGCTCAGAGAGGGAAGGAGCCATTCATAACTTCAGAAGAAGAGATTTACCAGAAAGGAGTGAGGTACAGGCCCTTCCCCGTTTCAGTGGGGCACCCAGAAAAGAGAACTACTGGAGAGCGATCTGTTGCACCCAAGCATTAGAATGACCTCAAACTCTCCATAATGGTTCCTGGTGGGAGTCATAACTATGGCAGCAACTACTGTGTTGGAATGTTTAACATTGACCGGTGCCTGCTGACAACTGCCCATGCTGAGATCAATCGGTGTGGGGCCACATTGCCCATGTTCTGATCTGCCTGTGCATAGTCACAACTACCCAAGCTGTGATTATTCTATACGTGCTGCTAGATCTATGATCCACCCATAGGGGATGCATCTGCTAGGCTAAGTTGGGGATTCATCTAGATACTGCTGGCCCTGCCAGGGACCAGTCTTCAAGGTCCAGAACACTCACCATTGGTCGGGTCAGGACAATTCTGCATCAGGATTGACACCTCCTTTTCTTGTCCATCACACACCCCCAGAGCTTTAAGTTGGAGGCACAAAAAATGTCCTGCCGGCTGGTGCCGTCAAACTCATGCTGCCAAGCCCGATGGCTCAAGTAGATGAGGCAGACCTGTGTAGGACTAATTCCACTCAGAAGTGGTAAGAGACTAACCAATACTGATACTATTTGGGGGTAGTGAAATCTGCACTTGAGCTCTATTAATGCCACAAAGAGAAGGGGGTATCACCCACAGCTGGGAAGAGAGCCTGGAGACAGGAAGCGAGAGTAAGAGAGTGGACAATGTGCAGCAAAAGCCAAATAGTGCCCAGAGACACTATGGTTTCTGGTATTAGCAATGTGAACTATTGTGAACTGTTGTGTAATAAAATATTTACTTTCCTAAAATTGTAAAAATGTAAGCAATGGGCTGGACATGTGTTTCTTGGATTGTTGAAAGACTGTACAACTCTCAGCTCAAGCACCCCCACACTACCACCCTAAGAAGTCTGTGACTGCTCACCATCACAGGTGCAGAAAGAATTGTATTTGGCCCAGTTTGCTGAGCCAAAATAGGATGGACCCTGGACAACAGAGGCAAACAACCTCAATCTGTATGTCTGAGGCTCATTAGCCCCTGCTTGTCCTCTGTCCTTCCATAAAGAATCTGACACTGTTGCCCCATGTTCACTGATGTTGTGTTATTGTAGATAGTGCTGAGTTTGTGCTTGCTACACGCTTCTTTGTGCCTGGCCCTTGAGGATGGAATGTGTGAGGAAAGGAAAGTGGTGAAGGTGTAGATGTTTAAAATTCTTGAGAGTCATTAGTTATTTTAGAATTATTCAGCTCAAAGTTGTTGCAGGATCCATCCATTGCACTGTCCTGAAGAGATGAATTTATAAGGGACCTTCCACATCCATACAACTGCATTTTGTAGATCTATTTTCCTTTTCATCTTTAGAATCAATAGTGAAAACTTATTTCTATGAACAGCCTTTAGTGATAGTTTGGAAATGGTGTGACCATTTTAGATATGTGCAGAAAACCCTTTGATTTCTCAAACTGATCTGCTATCTTCCTGTCAGGCATCTTCCACTCCATCCCATCCTCTTTACTTTTATTTTCTACATACAACCTGTAGGCGCCCAAACAATATAGCGATAGAGGCTGCACAGTCCATAAATGTTGACAGTTGAGCATGGCCGGCCAGTCACTAAGGGTGAAGGAGCCCCTTACCTTTTTGCAGACATGAAGAGTCTGTCAGACTGAGCAAATGTCAGCATGACAAACACTTTTTATGATCAGGTCAGGCAGCCAGGAGCTATACATGTGCTAAATGTACGAGAGCCTGACTGCCTGAGCTGAGCTTTGCCAGGCTCCTCTAAACACCTAGAAGTCCTCCCCATCATGATGAGGGATAACGCAACTGATAGCTGTGGACCTGGGTGCTCAAATTTTAAGCTCTAGAGTGCTCCAAGCCGAGTGTCAATCGGAAACAACTCATCACAGTGTGGGTTGGTTTCAGCAACACTCACTGACCCCCTCCCGCTCTATAACAAGTGAGAGACTGCCTCCTCATCTCATTGACTGACCGTAGAGAAGGCAGCAGTCCCAACCATCCAGGAACCTCAGAGGCTTCCCTCCCGCCACCCCAGATTACTGCTGCGACATGGTAAGTTTATCATTTTTTTAATGCTTAGTATGTGTGTGTATCAATGTATGTGTGTTTGTGTGCTGTGAATGGGTGTGTGTAATGTTATATTACAGATTTAGGCCCATGTAGCTTATTCCTTACATTGTCCTACAAAAAGAAGTTTCAGCAGTGACCTTTTGCACACATTTGCATGCAAAACAATGTTAGATTTGTTTCTCTGAAACTACTTTGTTTCACACAACATTAACATGATGTCCTGAACATAATGTACTAGGCCTCTCTACGCAATAGGTACAAAAGTTGTCCTATCTTCATCCATGGGGCGACAGCGCTATCCACATATCCATAACATCACTAATTTAGTGCACACATCGCGAAGGCTACTTTTATTATAAATGAAAGGCATCACAATAGATTGGTAGAGGAGGCACTTCTGCTGACACCGAAGGTCCGTGCATGCTGAGAATTCCCCATGCACCGGAGACAAAGACGGGGTCCTTCACTCTCTCCCATAAGGTAAAGGGATTGGATCGTCCCTAAGGGGAATTATTGGCTCTACAGCTACACACACTATAGGTACACTTAGGGTAGGGATTGCATTATAGGAGTATGTTAGATTACCATTTTGCATATATACCTACATATACTTATTGCTTCTGCACCATGGTAGAAATGTATTTACTGTTTACTCTTTGGTGCTTGTAATCTCCTTTATTTGCTTCAGTCTCCTACTCATTGCAGCACACGTATTGTATGGAAGAATAACATTGGTTAAATAAATAATATTGAAAATGTCCCACTGTGTATTCTCTGTATATTTCTCTGAGAACAAGTGAGCACAAGTGACTGAGCGGAAGGTCCTGTACTGTTTCCATGATTCCTGAGGAATCAGGGTTGTCATGGGGTGTCAGGCTCAGTGGTTGCCATAAACTTTTTACTCCCTCTTAGGTTAGGAGGGTTTACAGGGGCACTACATAATCATCTGTGTCTTCCTCCTATTACCTTTAGTTAGAAATAATAGTAATAAGGAGGTATACTAGGTGGTGGGTGCCAGTTACCATTTTACACATAATATTGCACATTGATGTTTTATGCAGGGACAGTGATACAAGTGGATGTAGCAGTCCTCAAGGTAATACAATTGTTTCTAGTTGGAACCCCACTGAGCTAAGGGCCTCTCTTACTATCCTTACCCGAGATAGCATAATTTTCCATTGCTCTTTATCATGATAGACACTGGGCATTCACGTCATCCAACCGGTTTGACTTTTGTTGTTTTTCTAAGTTCCTGGTTTAGTGTTTCCCCGACTGCTCATTTCTTGTTCATCTGGCTTGTCTTAGAGTTACCATCTCTCTGGTTGAAACCACTCTCTTTAATATGGCTAGACAGTTTTCAATGAATCTCAATTGTCAGCTCCATAACCTTGCATCTCTCTCTGCTGATTTTACCAATAAGGTACTTGGTGAGCTCAAGTTAAAGTTACATTTCTCTTTCCGGAGACTCATAACAAGACTGGTTGGGGCTCTTCAGCTAGCTGCTAGACAGTTGTTCTTTGTGCTCTTCTGCTCCTTCCCCTTCAGTGATTCTGTGGTAGCCCCAGCACTGGTACCCTTCACCTCATCTCCTGACATTGCTAGTCTTGGATGCACTGCAGCATCACAGCCCCTGTATACATTGTCATGGGCTCTGGGTTCCATCTGCTCATCATCTTCCCCCAACTCCATACTCAGCCACATGTGACTAGTCAACACCATCAGAAAACATGACGTAACCTCTGACAGAACATACAGAGTGGGTTCCGCACTCCAGGCTCTGATGCAGATCTCCATACTGAGGCCATGCAAAGGAGGTCTGGGAAAGCCTATGTTCGGGGACGCATATTCTGATCAGGACAACTGCCAGCAATTCAAGTAGCCACAGTGAGGGTTGAGTTGGCATTGCTTCACTCTGTAATACCTCAAGTTCCCAAATTAATGAAGCTATAGCAGTTTGCTGCCTCTCTAATGTTGCAAAGGTACCCTCCCACACACACACACACACACACACCAGAGTCTCTTTTTCCTTTGAATGGAAAACACTTTGAATCTTATGTCCCCTGTGGAGGCATGACCCTAATATATGCAGTTTGAATCGGGACTGCAGTCATATAAGCAGTTGAGCAATTTTGAAAAAGACAGAAACTCAAGGGAATGACCTCCCATCTTGGGAATAACATCAGCATCAGAGAGAAGGAAGGGTCAAGACTGGAGAAGAAAGCTTGTGATCGACTACAGGGAAGTCAAAGGAGCAGGTAAGCAGGAAAGAACATCTTGAAACAGAGACATTTTAAGGCATGGGCAAAGTGGGCTCTGGCCCAAGCCCCCAGCCTTTTGGGAGGTTTACTGATAAAGTAAACCTCCCAAAAGGTTTACTTTATCAGTAAAGACTGATAGGGCAAGACTCTGTTCTGCAGAGTCTTGCCCTAATGATCTTGAACAATTCTTAAACAGATTGTTTTAAATACTGTTTTCCTGTCATTTATTTTTCAAGTGTTTGACTTGTGAAAGTCTATTACATACATTTTGCTAAGTAATGTTGTGTTTACATTTCATGCAACATCCTTATAAAAGTTACTTTTAGATCAAATATGAGAAATGGGAGGGTGTCACAGAGATTATTTGCAGTTATATTAGTGAGCTATTGTTGTGTTACGGAGTTTTCCGCATTCCGCGCTACATTGTCAAAGTCAAGTTGCCGACTACAAGCGAGGAAAATCTACCTCACGGCAAGGTTTTTCCCATTTTCAAATATGCAATTGCAAACTGTTGGCGAGCGCGAGCATGGAAAATCAACCTCCCGCGATATTTAGCAACGCGTGGGGTCAGGTTTCTCATTGCGAGTGGTTGCGTATGCTCACGACTACTCACGTTCAGAAACAGCCTGCTCTTTTTGAGAAAGCTGCTGTTCAAGTAAATATCTACTTGAGCAGCAGACAAGGAGAGCAGGGCTCCTTGCACTGTGCATGGTGCCATTTGCGATGATTGAACAGTGCGGACTAGCATCCGGCACTGTGCAATCAACGCAAACGGCATTTTTCTATGGTACTCCGCCGCTTGCGGAGCTCCGCGAAGTGCGTCTGAGTTTTTTTTGCATTTTGTGGTGTTCCGCATAGTGCAACTCTGCAAACTACACCGAGGTTTTGTCTCAATATTGAAAACACACGTCACTATCCCTGAATATTAGATGGAACACATTTAGAATTTAGACATGTGCGCCTTTGCACTGTAAGTAACCTCTCCAAGGACTTGCATCATTCTACAGTCTCCTAAGTTTTTTTGGTTAAGTTCTACATTCTATAATTCTACACTCCTAAAGCTAAACCATTACTAAGATACCACACACCTTGCCCCATTACATCCAATGAAATATTTATTACAATAGCATTATGTTAAACAGTGCAGTAAAACTGCTGATAAACATAACAACATACCAATGAGTATTATCTCTGTACACATAGGGCTCCAGTAGGATGGTGGGCGGTGGACCACCGCGGCGCTGGCGGTGCGGAAAAATGCAATTTTCCTCCCGCCAACAGCGGACATCACGCCCGCCAAATTAGTATGGACAAACATAGGCCAATTCTTGGCCCTCGCGGTGCGACGCGCACCGCCATAAAAGTGCTCCCGCCACCGTGACGGTGGGATCCAATGGAGACTCACCGCCGTGCGGAATGATATCTGCCCCGCTCCACAAATTAGGATGACTCAAGCAAGTAGACGCACTGCAGCGGAGACACCGCCCAACCATAGATGGCGGAAACTCGACAGCGGAGCGCAAAACCAGAGTCCCGGTCACGACCGCCATGGACCCAGCTCTACACGTCTTTCCGGTGCTGTACCTGCTACATCACCAGGAACTCATGGACCGCTATGGACGCCGCCGCGGGTACGCAACAACACAACACACAACACACAGCCTGACACCGGGTCCAAATCCACATCAGACACCCTAGGGGGGACAGGAACACATCCACAAGGGCACCCACACATCACTCACCTGCCACAAAGTCACCCCGCTGCATCCTGGACACACAGCTACTGCCACCATGCAGCAATGTCCCGGTCACGTCACCGCAGCGGCGAACACAAGCAAATACATGCGCACTATGCAGAAGGCAGGGCCAGTGCCAGGCATGGGCAGGGCACATAGACCACAGGGTCACACCCACTCCCACCACACATAAGCACACCCCATGAAGGAACATGCCATGTGCCCCTCTTGTGCACCCCATGCACAACAACAAGCCAGGGCAATACACACCCTGCACCACACAACAAACAATCATGGGGACAGACACTGCAGGAGTGGCTGCACAGGAACACACATCACACAGCACAGTAGCACAGGGCCAGGGAAACACACACAACACCACACTCAGGGAAATATAAATGAGGACAAGCAACAAATGAACACATACAAGGAAGCAACATCCAAATGGACACACAGCCTGCACAGTCACACATACATACAACTACCCCACAGGAGCACACCAGCAGCACTACACACAGGGTCCATCTACACACCTCAGGACTGACAAACACCAGTAAGAATCTAGAGACATACCCCCTTACACCAGCAGCACACAACACCAGTGCCAAACACATTGAAGGCTAGCAATACTCGACAGACAATACACACAAAAGCAACCACACACCCTGGGCTCAGCCACAGACATCACACACACACACACAAAGGGATGCCACCACAAATGTGGAAACAAATACAACAGACAAACACATTGCCCAACTGAAACACACACAGAGCCACAACAACAACAACAGACATGCCCAGTGCAGCTAAACTGGGGAAAGGCAATGGGAGCACAGACACAACAGGAGTGCACAACCCCATCACCCAGGAACAATGCACAGACAACATACCACAATTCACACAAGAAGTGCACCATCATAGAACAACAAAGCCACAGCAAACAAACAACGGATTTACAGGCAGAACAATCACATAGCAAACACAGCATGACATCAGGGGATGCACACGAGGCAATCACAAGGCAACATACACACACAGCACTGCATGCACAGCAAGCGGTGTGTGCACACCAAGCATACCAGACACACACAGACATCAGTGACAGAAGAGCAACCCACACAACACCACACAGCACAGCACAAAGACAACAGCAAACCCAGGAAGTGAAGCAAAAACACAAACAACACACATACATACAACACAACACCCAATAGATGCACAAGTCTGGGACACACAGGTGGAAACCACTTGACCACAGGACTGGGCAGCACACACAGTTGAACTGCATAGGAGCAACCATGACTGACAAACAGCACCAGAACATCACACATTACCCACTGGGGAAATCCCCTGAGTGACACATTGACCCTGGACAAATAACCACACCATAAAGCACAGTGGCACAAATGAAGTCATGGGGAGGCACACACACATGCAAACCAAGGGGACAGCTCACACCAAAGTGAAGTGTACTGCATGTCAGTAGGGGACATGGCAAGAGTGTACCATACAAAAAGAGAGGGAGTGCAGACCCACAATGGGTAGGCAGCTGAAGCACAGATAGGGGATGGCATGACAACACACACAACATGCCACACTGGGGGCAAGAAGGCACCATGTAACAGCAAGGCGTGAGAAAACACAACTACAATGGCAGTGTGGAGCAGCAGGTTTGCACAGCCCCCACAGACAGCCACCAGACACATGGATGTGCAACAACACACAACCCTGACTTGCCAGTAACACTCACTGCATACTCACGAGTGACAAAAACAACAAGTAGAAGTCACACAGAACTGCAAGGACACACCAACACACTGCACAGTGCACAACATACAACTCACACATGGGCACACAACCACATCCACAGGGATTAACAATCAAAGCAACAGGCACACAACTCCTGGGTGACACATGTGTGTAGTTGACATTGCAGAGGCATGTACACATCAACAGTACCCACAAACTCACCCCCTACACACTGCACACTACCTGGCCATCCAAGAACACAAATGGAAAGTAAGCCATGGGACTAGGATGACTGGCCATCGCAAAATGACCACACACCTACACCACTGGGCACACATAAAGGAAGAACACACATACATGATGACCCTAGACAGCCAGCCTGCAATACTGTGTGCCGAAACCCATTTGTGCTGGCAGTCACCCTCCCCTGACATGTGTACAATAGAGCCAACATGAACTAATCAAGTAAATGACTACTGCTAACCAAGAAATGAAGACCCTGTCACCCCTGAAAAAAAGAGAGTAAGTGAGCCCAAACATTGGCCATGTTGAAGTGCCACACAGACCATGTGGCACAGTAAACCATTTACACACAGCAAAATATTCAGTAAGGACACTGACAAAATAGACAACAGGAGAAACTGTCTTTATTCACATACTGCACAGATAGGTACCATGAGAAAAGAACAGAAAGGTACAAGTTGCAAAGCATGTCCATGAGAATCTGCACAGGCAGGGGGCACACAGCAGTTAACGACAAGGCCAGTGGGCAGGACAAAGTGCAGACTGAGTCCATGAGAAGCTGCACATGCAGGGGGCAAAACACAAGGCCAGTGGGCAGTCCGAGGTGCAGACTGAGTCCATGAGAAGCTGCACAAGCAGGGGGCAAAACACAAGACCAGTGGCCAGTCCAAGGTGCAGACTGAGTCCATGAGAAGCTGAACAGGCAGGGGGCAAATCACAAGGCCAGTGGCCAGTCCAAGGTGCAGACTGAGTCCATGGGAAGCTGCACAGGCAGGAGGTACACATCAGTGAACGACAAGGCCAGTGGTCAGTCCAAGGTGCAGACTGAGTCCATGAGAAGCTGCACAGGCAGGGGGCGCACAGCAGTAAAAGACAAGGTCAGTGGGCAGGACAAAGTGCAGACTGAGCCCATGCGAAGCTGCACAGGCAGGGGGCACACAGCAGTAAACGACAAGGCCAGTGGGCAGGACAAAGTGCAGACTGAGTCCATGAGAAGCTGCACAGGGAATGTGTGTGACTGTACCTTTCGATGGTCAGCAACACAGTCAGGGGGCAACAATATGCAGTACAGGGCCAACTGTGTGAGAGACAGGTGTGTGAGGGTGACTAACACTCAGACTTGGTTGTCAGGCTGACTGGGGGCTGGTTGTGCCTCAGGGACTGTCGGGGCACTTGACGGGGGAGAGAGAGCGGAACAGCTGAGGTAGAGCTATCAGTGGCTTGGCAAGCCGGAGGGCTTCTTGGACCAGGTGGTGTAGTGTCACGTGGAGGTGGAGTCATGCAGACGGGAGTCACAGTGTGGCTGGGAGATTGTGGAGGGGTGCCCTTCCACTTCTTGGGGATCCTAAATGGCTTGCCTGACTTAGGATCAATGTGAAGTGGTGTGGGCACCTGAACTTCACATTGAAGAACCTGCTATACTCCTGAGGCGGAAGCCGGGAGTCCACTTATTTTAAAATTGTATTTCGTGTGTCACCTATCCTTCAAATATCTTGTTTTTAAAATTGTACTCACCCCCTGGCACAACCGGAACGGGCGACTGAAACGCCTAAACAGCGACTTCTTCGCTGCAACTAACACGAGGAAAACAAACAAATCTGACGCCATTGAAGGCGAGGAATCGAGGCCACGCCTAACATAGGCCACGCCCACCCGCCCAACAAAGTATAAAACGCTGCTGACAGCGCCACAACTTTAGAACCTGCTATACTCCTGAGGCGGAAGCCGGGAGTCCACTTATTTTAAAATTGTATTTCGTGTGTCACCTATCCTTCAAATATCTTGTTTTTAAAATTGTACTCACCCCCTGGCACAACCGGAACGGGCGACTGAAACGCCTAAACAGCGACTTCTTCGCTGCAACCAACACGAGGAAAACAAACAAATCTGACGCCATTGAAGGCGAGGAATCGAGGCCACGCCTAACATAGGCCACGCCCACCCGCCCAACAAAGTATAAAACGCTGCTGACAGCGCCACAACTTTAGAACCTGCTATACTCCTGAGGCGGAAGCCGGGAGTCCACTTATTTTAAAATTGTATTTCGTGTGTCACCTATCCTTCAAATATCTTGTTTTTAAAATTGTACTCACCCCCTGGCACAACCGGAACGGGCGACTGAAACGCCTAAACAGCGACTTCTTCGCTGCAACTAACACGAGGAAAACAAACAAATCTGACGCCATTGAAGGCGAGGAATCGAGGCCACGCCTAACATAGGCCATGCCCACCCGCCCCATTTTCCACCCATATTAAGATGTGCAATTACCGGACGCGCAGCGGACGGGCGCAGCGGGCGCGCCGTCAGCGCGCCGAATGCGTGCCAAAGGCAAGCCCGTCTGGGCCCGTCCGGGCCCAGACGGCCTCAGGCCTAGACACTATGCCCAATTTGCAGGAACGTATCTCTTACACCCAAGAGACTCTGCGTGCCTGGAATCTAAAAAAACACCCCCAGTGCCAATACATCCTCAAGGAAGACGCCCCCTTCACAGGGTGTATCCTCTGTAACAAACCAGAGGAAACGGAACGCCACCAAGGACTTCGGCTTGGCCTTCTGAATTGCAGATCCCTAGTAAAACACGCCCACGAAACCTACATCCTTGTCCAAGACTTGATGCTAGACATATTGTTTCTGACTGAAACATGGTTGACCCCGCACAGTGACTTCGACACGGTCAATGCAACACCCCCGGCTACCAAATCTGCTGCCTGAACAGACCAGTAGGTAGAGGTGGCGGACTAGCCATACTCTACAAAGACCATCTTAAATGCAGAATCGAATGTGGTACCGTCAAAGACTGTGAAAACTGCAATTTCACTATCCACATTTCCCCATCAACCTCCATCTCGGGACTGTTAGTGTACCGTCCGCCAGGCGCACTAGGAGAATTCACTAGCACTCTAATGGACTACATCTCACTTAAGACCATATCAGTCTCGAACTTTCTCCTCTTAGGGGACCTTAATATGCACTTCCTGGACTCTGCGGACAACGCAGCAGCCAACTTACTAGCTGATCTCACCACAGCCGATCTCCATCTGCGAAACTCTAACGCCACCCATGTCAAAGGACAACTCCTGGACCCTATCTTCACCAACATCAAGAACCTAAACGCCCAGGACCCCACCCCTTTACCTTGGACAGACCCTATGTTGATCCCAATACACTGGTCACTCAAAACAACGCCAGCACCCAGACAGAAAACTAGGATACGAACTAGACGATGGCATAAGTTAGTTCCTGAGGAATGGGAAGCGAAACTACGTGAAACTGCTTGCCCTCTATCCACGGACACAAACACCGCGGATAGAGAATTCAACGATTGGCTAGCCCATCCCCTAGACAATCTGATCCCACTTACTAGTTCGCTAAAACATGTCAAAAGAATCAACCCCGCTCCCTGGTACACTCCCTCCCTCAACGCCCTGAAGAAGGAATGTAAAAAGTTAGAACGCACTTGGAGGAAAAACAAGTCAATAGCTGAGAAAAGTGCTTATCAATCCTCCATGAAAGCGTACAAGCGAGCCCTACACGATGCTAAAAGCACCTTCTATGAGGAAAAAATAAAAAGCTCCTCCTGCTCAGCCAAGGAAACTTTTTCCATCCTCAAAGAGCTCCTCCATGTCCCTGCCCCCCCGCAAGAACCCATGGACCCCAAAGCAGCGGAGGAAAAAATGCGTCAAGTTGGCCACCTTCTTTGACGAAAAAATCAAAAAAATCCTCGCCTCACTCCCTGCTGCTAACCCGAACCCCATAGAAAGAGCGAAGGAGCTGCCGCCCTCTCCCGACAAACCATATTTAGCGTCATTTGGCCCAGTCACAGAAGAGGAAATAATGGCTACACTCAGAGCAACCAAGAGCGGAGCCCCTAGCGACCCAGTTCCCATACGGTTCGTTAAAAACATCTCGCAGACTATAGCCTCCCAATTGACAGCTCTCATTAACATCTCGTTGACACAGGGAGAGGTCCCTGCAAACTGGAAGGAGGCTGTTGTAAAAGGGCTTCTCAAAAAACCATCCCTAGACCAGGCAGATCTCTCCAACTATAGACCTATCTCACTCCTCCCTTGGATAGGTAAGGTTGCCGAAAGACTTGTGAACAAAAAACTGTCACACTTCCTGGAGTCTAATCAACTCCTCAATAAATCACAGACAGGCTTCAGACCAGGTCAGGGAACGGACACTGCTCTCCTTGCGGCAGTAGAAAAGACCAGGGAAATCATCGATACAGGAGGATCAGTGGCAGTGGTCCTCCTAGACCTGAGCGCGGCCTTCGATACGGTCAGCCACCAGATCTTAACCCAACGTCTCGACAACATCGGGGTAAGAGACAGGGCGCTGAAATGGCTCGCGTCTTTCCTGTCTCAACGCTCCTTCCAAGTATGGGAAGGTGAAAGCAGATCCCCCTCCATCCCCCTCCAGTGCGGTGTGCCACAGGGCTCATCCCTGAGCCCCACGCTGTTCAACGTGTATATGGCCCCACTGGAGGAGCTGGTCTCTCCCTTCGGTGTCACCATCATCAGCTGCGCCGACGATACTCAACTGGTGGTGACGCTTTCCCACCCCAAGCTTAAGCCCTCCAACCTCCACGATTGCCTCTCCAACGTACATCAGTGGATGAGTGACTCTGCCCTGAAATTAAACGGCTTCAAAACGGAGATCCTGCTCCTAGGGCAAAAAACCACGAACCTTCCCCCGAACATCTGGCCCGCCTGTATGGGTGAACCCCCCACCCCCAAGACGGAGGTCAAGAGTCTCGGGGTGTGGCTGGAGACCGACCTCACCTTCAGGACCCAGGCAAGAAAGACGGCCGGCACATGCTACGGTCTACTCAGATCTTGCAGGAAGGTAATCCCTCTACTGCCTTTCCAGTCGCGTCTCCTGCTGATCCAAGGCCTAATTTTATCCAGGCTGGATTACAGCAACGCCATTTACCTGGGAGCTCCAGAATCCACTCTCCAAACCCTGCAAAAAGCCCAAAATGCCGCAGCCCGTCTCCTAACAAACACCCCGGCCAGAACATCTGCTAAGCCCGCATTGAGGAAGATGCATTGGCTCCCCATCAGGGAAAGGGTAACTTTCAAAGCCCTCTGTCTGGCCCACAAGGTACTCCATAACATCGGCCCCCCTATCCTAAACAACTGGATCACACCATACAGACCCACGAGAGCGCTTCGTTCCGAACACGGAAACCTCATCACCATCCCCAAGGTTAAGAAGGCCCGTATAGGTGGCCGTCGCTTCTCGGTCAACACGGGAAAAAAATGGAACGCACTCCCCCTGAGCCTCAGAGCAGAACCAAACCTCCTGCGGTTCAGGAAATCGCTTAAAACCTTACTCTTCCCCTGAGCCAGTTTCACTCCTGACCATCCCCCCCTGTGAATAGGAGGTTCAGCGCTGGGATACCCTATGGGTGACTACGCGCTCTAGAAAAACCATAAATAAATAAATAAATAAATAAATAAATAAACAGGCACACTCACCACCACAGCTGCAGCAGGCACAGGCACTGGCAGACACAATGGTGATGTGCGGGACCCAGCGGAATGCTTTGCCTTGCTTCGCCTCTGCCCCCCCTTCTCCTGTTTACTAGGTGTTACCCCTACAGTGCCCTCCAGCCCCTGCTTCACTGGGCTTGGAATGGGAGTCAAGGTAGTTGGTGATATTGCCTTGGAGCCCTTCCTAGGTGTACCCTTGGCATGCACCACCTCCTTGGTGGGCACAGACACTGTACGCTTATCTCTGCTCAATGGTCTAGGAGCAGGAGAGTCCTTGGATGGGGATGTCACTGAGGCATGTGTGTCTGAGGTCTGCTGCTTTGGTATTTGTCCACTGGTGTCACCTAACGGGCTTTTTTTCCTGTGCTCTTGTGTGCCTTTGGTCTTCTGTGAGGATGGTGTCTGTGCCTGGGACGGCTTGGGTTGCTGCTGCTGTGTGATCCGTGTGCTGTATTGTGACTTTGATGTATGTGGACCGTGGTCACTATCGTCAGACGTGGCCACTGCTGGGGGTGGACAAAGGGACTGGAGCTGGACTGTGAGTATGTGCCTGTTGCAGGGCAGACGTCACTGTTGATGACAAAGCCTGGACTGTCCGGTGCAGCCCACCCACGTCGGAATGTATGCCCTCCATGAAAGCAACCACCTGGGCCAAATTCTTGTCGTGATCAATGAAGTCATTGAGGAGAGCTGTCTGGCCTACACACAGCTGGCACAAAAGGTCCAGAGACTCAGCACTGATGGCAGCAGGGGGGACAGGGGCAGGGGCAGCAGTGCCAGAGGTGAAGGACACTCTTCCCCTCTTACTGAGGCGTACACAGGCAGAACCAGAGGAAGTGGCTGGGAGGGTGGGCAATGGCCACTGAGTGGTGGAAGTCGATGCAGAATCGCCGTTCCCTGTGCCCTCCAAAATGGATGCATCTCCGCTGGCATCGGATGATGTGGTGCTTTGCGTCTCAGGCTGGGACTCCTCCAGCAGACTCCTGTCCCCCTCTGAGGCGCTGGTGACATCTGTGTCACTGTGCTCCTGGGCAGCTGTGGTGCTAGTTTCACCCCCACTGGTGTCTGTCTCCTGCCCCTCCGTAACCACAGGTGATGGTGCATGGGAGAGAGAGATGTCAGGTCAGTGGCAGCAACAGAACAAACATATGCAAGCAATGCATGACAAAAGTTGCCCAAATCTGCATGTTGCACACCACCCGGTGCAATCAAATCGTGCAAATTCACTACATAGACTCAAGCAGTGTGTGGAAACAGGATACTCAGGCATGAGTGAGCCATGTGATGACCACACAGCGCAACACCCTGCTTGTGGCTCTGTTCAAACAGATACACAACTAGTTCTGAGCACACCTAGGAACATAATGGGGGCACACTACTTGTTGCCAATGACAGAACTGGATGGAACAGGAGGGGACAACACAGACCCAGACTACAACATGACAGTCCGCAATGGACATTAGCCCATGCCACCCACCATGTCGTACCTTGGGGACAAAATAATGCTGCACATTGCTGTAAGATGTGTAGGCCTCCCCAATATGGGTGCATGCAATGGACGCATTGATGTGCGCACAGTCAGATTGGCCACACTGCCATTCCCTCCCATGGGATTCCCAAGACTACACTAATACAGAAGAAACCTGAAGAGCACAACTCAAAATGTAATGTGAAAGCACAGCCTCCAAATCACCTTTGTAAGTACAGGTAGAGCAGATGCATGCCACAGGCACCCAGGCCATCAGCCACCTACATGCCACAGAATCACACTACCAACAGCACAGAGGCCAGCACTGGCACAGGCTCTGTACACATGCAGTCACTCCCAGCCAATTTCAGACTCCCCAAATGCTCACCCCTGGCTGGCTGCTGATGCTCCTTCAAACGTGCATCCAGCTCAGGCTGTGTCACCGCCAAGATGAGCCCCATTAGTGGTGTCATGCTGCGCCATGCCAGATGCCCAGTGCGAGGAAGCAACCCCAAGGTCATCTCTGCCACATTCTTTGCCAGCCGGCTGATGTCATCCCATCTCTTGTGGCAGTGGGTGCGCCATCAGTTTGAGACCCCCAGGGCTCGCAAATTTGGTGAAATGATCAGTGACACAGTGCCATATACCGACATCTATCAGTATAGCAGCAAGGTACAAAATCATCACATATCCAATGAAATTTGCAATCATAGACTATAGTACATCTCACATGGGACACCTGCATGGGAAAAGCTGATGTGAAAGCATGCAGGTGTGAGGGGGAACACAGTCCCTGCATATCTCACGCACATGCCAGGTGCCAGCACTGAAACACCCATGTAGCCTGCCCACACTCCAGTCCATTTTTGGCTTGAGCAACACATACATCACATGTCAACCTGTGTTTGGGGCTGGACTCACTGTGTCCAAAACTGCGCAGCCATCAATGTCCCTGTCCTGTGAATAGTTGAATGTGTCATGGTGGTCACATTGAGGGACATGATCACACAAATACAAAATGCAATTCACAAGGGCAGTTGTGTGCAAAATACACTGCTGAGATGGCTCTGTAAGTTGAGTGAGGTGTCCTTGTCTTTGTAGGCGGGGACTGTGCAGGCCAGCTGGGCTCACACTGAGAAGGACTACAGGGGAACACACAGCCATCCGGCCAAGCAATCACTGTCCTGACTCATGTCAGGCAGTGCATTACACTACACCACACTCCAAGGCACCAACTGCATCAGTCCAACTACATGTGTGGCCCCCCTGCCGTAGCCCACCACTGTTGAAGAATTAACACGACATTTGGGGCACCATATAGCCTTGGGTACTGTGTGAGCACCTTGTCCATCAGGACCTCCAGCTCCTCGCTCGTGAAGGGACTGGCAAAGATCTTCTCTGTCCTTGCCATCACTGTGGACGTGAGACAACAGCAGCGGAATTGGGTGGTGAGGGTTCTCAGGCAGTAGTCCCTGGAGGCAGCAGCAGGTGAGGGGTCTCAGGCAGCAGTCCCTGGAGGCAGCAGCAGGTGAGGGGTCTCAGGCAGAAGGCTCTGGGAACAGTGGAAATGTGAGGCTCACTCCCACACATATATAGCCCCCTGGGGTCGTTTCAAAGGTGCAAAGCTGCAGCAATTGGTGGTCCAGGTCTGCCTCTTTCAAATGCATCCAAGGACCGCCTCAGCGGTGGCAGAGCACGCCTACTGCAATCTTCAAAATTGCATCATGCCACAGCAATCATGGCTCCCATTGGCTCTAGGGCAAGCTCCATGGCAGTGACACACCGCAGGGGCTCGGGGTGCGTAACCGCAATTTTGGCAGCGGAGCATGCCAACCGCCATTTCCCCATGTCCCCATGCCTATGACTACTGCACTTGTGTGACTGGGGGTGCTGGTGACACACCGCTGGGGCCAGGCGGTAGCTACCACGATTTGGGTGCCATACATTGACACGAGGCTCCGCCATTCAGGTGGCGGAGCATGCCAACTGCCATTTCCCCATGTCTCCATCCCTATGACTACCGCACTTGTGTGAATGGGTGTGCTGGTGACACACCGCCAGGGCCAGGCGGTAGCTATCGCGATTTGGGTGCCATACATTGAATTACGAGGCTACACCGTTCAGGCGGCGGAGCATGCCAACCGCCATTTCCCCATGTCTCCATGCCTATGACTACTGCACTTGTGTGAATGGGGGTGCTGGTGTCACAGCACCGGGGCCAGGCGGTAGATACCACGATTTGGGTGCAATACAATGGAGATGGCCATCTGTCAAACATCAACAGTGCACAGTGCCAACATGTTCAATGACACATCATTGTGCACACGATGCCAATGCTCAATTTACTCCACTGATGGCTACACATGCCATGTTTATGTGTGTGTAACGTAGATTTGCCTGTACCCACTCACATGTCACTTATGGATTTGATGTTGGTGTAGGCAGGACAGTGTTGTTCTGGACTGTACAATATGTACACATGCCAATGTGTTGAGGTCCAGTGACAATCACAGCAATGCTCGTCTCAATGAATGATGATCTATTTAGCATTGCCTCTCATGTCTGCTCATGAACACATTCATCATTCCAGCGCCAAATGTGGTCATTGTTTGGTGGATGTGTGCCAGGTTGTAATGACGCATTAAGGTGTGACAGGTACAGCAGCTAGGTATGAGACAGTGGTTTTGATTAGTCACACATATGCTGGATGCTATACTCCCAGGCGTGCCCATGTGAACTGTGGCCATATCCCTATGTGCATTCACATTGACCAAGGTGGTGTCTGAGGTACTTGTTTTGTGTAAGTTGACACATGTGCCCTTTGTGTAGCTGAAGGTGTCACTCCATTTAAGCTGGTCTGATAGTCACTATAGATGTCAGTCATTGTTGTGGTTGTGTCATCCAGAACGTGATATGCTGTGCACATCTCATGAAGTATTGCATTGACATGTGTCCACTATCATCTCAAATAAGAGGAGGCCAAATTTGACTCGTCACTTGATGGTGCTGGAGGACATGGAGGATGTTGTGATCATACGGAAATGCCACCTGGACAGAGCCACCCTGAAAACCCTTTTTGATCTGTTGGAGCCCCACCTGCAGCCCTGCAGGGCATATCCATCAGCTTTCACCCCTACTTATAAGGTGATGGCAGCCCTGCATTGTTTTGCCACTGGATCTTTTCCTTGAGACGGTGGCCAGCGCAGGTGGGATGTCACTACCGATGTTCAGCATGGTGCTGCGTGATGTACTGTCTGCCATGATGCTATATAAGGACAGATACATCCATTTCCCAAGGGGTGCTGAATTGCCGGCTGTGAAGGGAGACTTCTATCCCCTTGGACACATCCCTAATGTTGTTGGGGCCATTGATTGCACCCATGTTAGTCTTGTGCCACCACAGGCACGTGAGCACATATACCGCAATCGCAAGCATTACCACTCCATCAATGTGCAGGTGGTGTGCCTGGCAGATATGACCATCTCGCAGGTGTGTGCCAAATTCCCAGGCTCGGCCCATGACTCCTACATCCTGCGGAACAGCATAGTGTCCCAGCTGATGGCTAATCTTCTTCCCGAGCGTGCATGGATTATGGGTGAGGATGCCTAGTCATGTGTCGTGCTGTGTGTGTGTCCTGCTGCCCAGAGCCTCAGCGACGTTGCAATGTCTATTTGTGTTTGTCATACCTAGATGACTCTGCATATCCCAACTGTCCCTGGTTGCTGAGCCCACTGCGGAATCCCAAGTCCCTGGCTGAAGTCCACTACAATGAGGCCCAAGGGAGGACACGTCGTGTGGTGGAGCGTACTTTTGGTCTGCTCAAGTCATGATTCCGCTACCTGGACAAGACCGGAGGTGCACTGGCATACTCGCCTGGGAAGGTGTGTCAGATTATTGTGGCATGCTGCATGCTTCACAACCTAGCCATTCGCAAGGAGATTCCTCTGCTCCTGGATGATGGTGAGGACCCAAGGCCCCAGCCTGCAAACCAAGCCGTGTCCAGTGATGAGGACAGTGGAGAGGAGGAAGGTGTTGACCTGCGTGAACAGCTCATCACCCGCTACTTCACTTGACGGTGGGTGTCAATGTGCAATAATAATAATAAAAAAATATATATAATAATAATAAAAAATGTATAAAGTGCACGGCTACCTACTGCGGAGGTGTCCAGGTGCTGATAGTGCTGTTGATCTAACTAGGTGGCAGATGTTAAGGGAAAAGTAAAGAGCCATATTTTCAATGCTGTTCTAAAAAAAAAATCAGAATCAATCTTCCTAAGGTAATCCGGCATCGAGTTCCACAGATTGGCCGTTTTAACTATAAAGGATCGGCCTCCGGTCCTGGCCTTTGCAAATCGTGGGCTGACCAGAAAATTCCTGTCATTGGATCTGAGTACTCTCTTGTTGCTGTATTGTATCAGTCTTCACCTCAGATATTGGGGACCAATTTTGTTCATTGCTCTATGAGCCAAAGTAAGGGCTTTGTGCTCTACTCTTCTTTTCACTGGTAACCAGCGAAGACTGATCAAGTGGGGGGTTATGTGGTGACACATTGGCACATTAGGCACAAGCCTAGCTGCTGTGTTCTGCACAGTCTGCAGTCTTCCTAGTAGGTACTCCGGAAGTCCTATATACAGACTGTTTGCGTAATCAAGTTGAGAGGTGACCAATGCGTGCACCACCGTCTTCCTACAATCTATGGGAAGATAGTGAAGAAAGCTCAGAAGAGCCTTCATCTTCCAAAAACACTGCCCCGAGACATGGGCAATATGCACTTTGCTCGACAGTTGTGTGTCAAACTTAAAGCCCAAATTTCTGGCAGAAATAACTGGAAGAAGTGGAGGATTTAGCTCAACCGGCCACCAGAGCTCTGACCGTGGGGTAGTAGGTTGATTAAAAAAGAGGACCTCCGTGTCTGTATTTAATTTTAAGCAGTTCTCTGTCATCCATGATGAAATATTCAGAAGACACTGCTTAAAATTAACAAAGGCCGTCTCACTGTGATCTTTAAAGGAGAACACTAATTGTGTGTCATCCGCATATGAGACGACCTTCACCCCAAATTTCTCAATTACTGCTACCAGAAAAGTAAGGTACACATTAAAAAGCGTTGGGCTTAGGGCCCAACCCTGCGGAACTCCACACTTGAGGGGGATAACAGTTGAGGTGTAAGATTGGAGAACCATTTGCTGTGTACGCCCCTCTAGAAAGGAGCGAAACCAGGCCCAAACAGTACCTGACACCACCAGACCCTTGAGTCTGTTTAAAAGGATCCTGTGCGACACGGTATCGGTATCGAAAGCTGCGGACAAGTCGAACAGCACCAGCATCGCGCACCTTCCTTGATCAACGGTTTCCCTGATAGTCTCTGCCACTTCCAGCAGAGCAGTTTCCATACTATATCCGGATCTAAAACCGGATTGAGAGTCGTGAAGGAGATGGTTCAATTCTAGGAAGTCCTCACGTTGTTTTTGTACTTCCTTTTCTAAATTTTTTGCCAGGGCAGGAAGAAAAGAGATTGGCCTAAAGTTTTTGGGTTCCAAAGGATCTGCATCTTCCTTTTTTAGAACAGACCGGACATTTGCGTTTTTCCAACTGGAGGGATAAACCCCTGTTACCAGTGATGAGTTCCAAATTTCATGCAATACCGGAAGAAACCAAGGGGCAAGGGATTTAAAAAATGTGGCCGGACATGGGTCCATCGGAGAGCCTGATTTTATCTTATTAAGCTCCACCGCCGACGATTCCAATTTAAAAGGGCGAAACACTGCCCACGTGCTAGTCGCACACAGGTGCAAATTACGATCCGGTAAAAAAATGGCCCGTCCGACTCGTATCCGGTCTTTTTACCGTACGAATCGTACAAGTGCCATACAAACTGCCAATTACGATTCGCATGGGAAAAAGACCATACGAATCGCATTGGGAATAACTCCCCACACGTCCTCGGGTCGGAAAACGTGTCCGACACATCCACGGACGATTTACCGTACAAATGTGAAAAGTGAAGTCCGATCGCGGAATTACGATCCATCCCGTGCGTCCGATGTTACAACCGTATGGCAAAAACACCGTCCGCACCGAACTCCCATAGCAACCATGGAGACATGTGCCCGCATACGCGCCCAACACTCCCCCCAGCCCCCGTACGTTCGAGTCGTACCCCCCGTGTATCTACACCCGTGTACGTGTCGAACCCCCACCCGTGTATGGACACCCCTGTACGTGTCGTACCCCCCGTGTATGTACACCCGTGTACGTGTCGTACCCCCGTGCATCTACACCCGTGTACGTGTCGAACCCACACCCGTGTATGTACACCCCTGTACGTGTCGTACCCCCCGTGTATGTACACCCGTGTACGTGTCGTACCCCCGTGCATCTACACCCGTGTACGTGTCGAACCCCCACCCGTGTATGTACACCCCTGTACGTGTCGAACCCCCCCTATATGTACACCCGTGTACGTGTCGTACCCCCGTGTATCTACACCCGTGTACGTGTCGAACCCACACCCGTGTATGGACACCCCTGTGCGTGTCGAACCCCCACCCGTGTATGTACACCCCTGTACGTGTCGAACCCCCCCCTGTATGTACACCCGTGTACGTGTCGTACCCCCCGTGTATCTACACCCGTGTACGTGTCGAACCCCCACCCGTGTATGGACACCCCTGTATGTGTCGTACCCCCGTGCATCTACACCCATGTACGTGTCGAACCCCCACCCGTGTATGTACACCCCTGTACGTGTCGTACCCCCGTGTATCTACACCCGTGTACGTGTCGAGCCCCCACCCGTGCATGTACACCCCTGTACGTGTCGAACCCCCCCTGTATGTACACCCGTGTACGTGTCGTACCCCCCGTGTATCTACACCTGTGTACGTGTCGAACCCACACCCGTGTATGGACACCCCTGTACGAGTCGAACCCCCACCCGTGTATGTACACCCCTGTACGTGTCGAACCCCCCCTGTATGTACACCCATGTACGTGTCGTACCCCCTGTGTATCTACACCCGTGAACGTGTCGAACCCCCACCCGTGTATGGACACCCCTGTACGTGTCGTACCCCCACCCGTGTATGTACACCCCTGTACGTGTCGAACCCCCACCCGTGTATGGACACCCCTGTACGTGTCGTACCCCCCGTGTATGTACACCCGTGTACGTGTCGTACCCCCGTGCATCTACACCCGTGTACGTGTCGAACCCACACCCGTGTATGTACACCCCTGTACGTGTCGTACCCCCCGTGTATGTACACCCGTGGACGTGTCGTACCCCCGTGCATCTACACCCGTGTACGTGTCGAACCCCCACCCGTGTATGTACACCCCTGTACGTGTCGAACCCCCCCCTATATGTACACCCGTGTACGTGTCGTACCCCCGTGTATCTACACCCGTGTACGTGTCGAACCCACACCCGTGTATGGACACCCCTGTGCGTGTCGAACCCCCACCCGTGTATGTACACCCCTGTACGTGTCGAACCCCCCCCTGTATGTACACCCGTGTACGTGTCGTATCCCCCGTGTATCTACACCCGTGTACGTGTCGAACCCCCACCCGTGTATGGACACCCCTGTATGTGTCGTACCCCCGTGCATCTACACCCATGTACGTGTCGAACCCCCACCCGTGTATGTACACCCCTGTACGTGTCGAACCCCCCCCTGTATGTACACCCCTGTACGTGTCGTACCCCCGTGTATCTACACCCGTGTACGTGTCGAGCCCCCACCCGTGCATGTACACCCCTGTACGTGTCGAACCCCCCCTGTATGTACACCCGTGTACGTGTCGTACCCCCCGTGTATCTACACCTGTGTACGTGTCGAACCCACACCCGTGTATGGACACCCCTGTACGAGTCGAACCCCCACCCGTGTATGTACACCCCTGTACGTGTCGAACCCCCCCTGTATGTACACCCATGTACGTGTCGTACCCCCTGTGTATCTACACCCGTGAACGTGTCGAACCCCCACCCGTGTATGGACACCCCTGTACGTGTCGTACCCCCACCCGTGTATGTACACCCCTGTACGTGTCGAACCCCCACCCGTGTATGTACACCCCTGTACGTGTCGTACCCCCCGTGCATCTACACCCGTGTACGTCAGAGTCGTACCCCCACCCGCGTATGCATGGAGCGTACCCCCACCACAACATCCTAAGTACGGAGCGCACCCCAGGCCCCAACATCACAACCGCATGTACGAGTCGTACCAAGCCACACACAAGGACAGCACTGTACAACAAAATGGGCCATGTACTCACCGTATACACTCTAAAAAGGCACGTACACAACCAGGACAAACCAAAACGACACAAGAATACACCATTCGAATGGCACAAAGCCACAAAACATGTCCAACAACCACTAAAACAACACATTCACTGACCTGCAACTGCCAAAAACAAACAGAGGCCCAAAACACCACCACTCCTTATAACACACCCACCCAAAGTTCAAACACAGCCACACCCACCAATGGACCAATAAAAAGGGACCACACACACAAACCATGAGCCTTTGCAACAGACTCACTGCTGCCAGACCCCACAGACAACCTACAGCACCATACTTGAACCTTTACTATACCTTACACTTGCACACCTTCACACACACACCTTCACAAACACCCCCACATCACATTCACACACACACCCAAACAACCACACCCACACACCCACAACCACCCACACCACCCCCCCCCATCCACACCCCTCACCATGCCCACTAACAAGAATCCAAAGTTCACTAGCCGAGAGTTCGAGGTCCTTGTCGATGAAATCCTCAGAGTTGAGCCACACCTCTTTGGAACATTGGTCAGACAGACCAGCATTTCTGAAAAAACAGCCATGTGGCAGACCATCGTCGATGCTGTGAATGCTGTTGCGGACACCAGCAGGACCAGGCATGAATGCCAAGCCAGGTGGTACGATCTGCGGAGGAGGGTCCGAGCCAAAATGACCGACGACCACAACCAGGCCAACGTCACTGGAGGAGGGCCGGCCCGCAGACCCGTACACTACCATCCCTGGGAGGAGAGGGTGATGGCCATACTGCCGGTGGTGGCAGTCGACGGATTAGAAGGACTCCGAGACCCGGGTGAGTACACAAACAACTCACCTCACATGGGGGGAACGTCATCCACAACCAAACTCACAAACAGGCACGCAACCACCCCAAGCTATCGCATGACTCAACCACACTCCATGAACACGCACATGCCACTGGCGCCACCATGCCCCATGCACCCAGCTGGACAATGTCAAGTCACAGGCCACAGAAAACACCAACACATGACACGGTAAGCCAGATGGCGGGAGTGTGGGCCCAAAAAATCACATAGTGCAAATCAGAAGCAGACAACAATGCCCTCTGCCCATGTGGCCTAGGTCACAGCCAGACAAACAGTGTGTCCCCACACAGGAAAGACTCGCAAGCAGGCAAGATGGTGGCCGTGTAGTTTCGGTTGCAAGCAGCAGGTCGCGAGGAGGATGAAGTAGGAATTGCGAGATTATTGTGGAGAAAACTGGCTGTCCTACCTGTGGATTGAAGGAGTATTGCCCCCTGTGATGATACTCTGGCTTCGTTGTTCCGGTGGCTTTGGGGGCGACACACTTCGTACATTGGTTGCTGCCGTTGATTGTTTCTTCCATCACCGGAGAGGCTCGGCAGGCTGTGGGCGGAGGCAGGGGCGGCTGCGGAAGCAGCGGAGGCAGCGGAGCGGAGCAGGCTGCTGTCGAGAGGTGTTGTGGGAGTTCGGTGTAAGGGGCTGTGCTCGGGAGGAAAGCTTTTGCAGTCGGATTCCCGCTATGACGAGACGAGGAGCTCGATTGTTGAATACAGCTGCCATGCCCCCAAAAGCAAGTAACGTTAAAGCGGCTGTGCTCAAAAAGAAAGGAGTAGCGGAAGGCGTAATGGCGCTGCAGGAGCAGGCAAACACATCGGCAAATACATTGGCTGAGCCTCGATCCCTTGCCGACAAGAAACAGCAGCTAGCCGGTAAGAATCGCCAGAATGCCACTGCCCCTGCTCCTGCCCCCACCACAATCCCCTCTATTGCCAGCATGTTTCTGAATTCTGGGAAGGAGAAAGGAGCTAAGAGAAATCTCCCTTTGGAATCTGGTGAGGAACTGGAACATCTTTCTACTAAAGATCACAGCGAAGGCTCTGATCTTATGGGGGAGGATTTAATCACCTCTGTTTCTGACGGAGGGAATGTACTGGCTGCTAGCTCAACGGTGACCATTGTTACCCCGACTGGGAGGTTTCCTGAAGACATTAGTTCCAAGACGGGTCAACAGCTTAGTAGAGGAGGCAAGGGGGGGGTACAGCCTGAGAAGGATGTCTCTCGAGAGATTGGCAACTCCCCCTCTGCAACTATCGAGACTGTTGGAATTGCCTCAGGGAATTCACAGCCGAGTGTGACGGAGAAAGTTCCTAGTGAGTGCTTTTTTTCGGTTTCGGAGTGGTCAGATGATGATGACGAACATCGTTCTTCTACGGATGGCAGTACTCATGGCACGGATAGCGATATAGAGCAGGAGCCTCCTGTCACTGCGGTTAGGTCAGTGGTAACTTCAAAGAGTCAGGCTGATTTTGAAAGCAACTGGGCTCATCCACTGGCTACGTCATCGCAAGGGAGCCCTTCTCAGCTGGCTTTACTGGAATCGATACACCAGGAAATCATTTCCCACCGAGAGGAGACACGCCAAGACAGTAAGAAGACGCAAGCTGCAATGAGGAAAATGTAGGGGGCTGTGAGGAGGCTGTCAAAAGCGAGTGCCTCATTGGGTGATAGAGTATCAAATTTGGAGGAGAGGATTGAGTCATCAGAGTCCCAGGCTGCTGAGGCAGTAAACAAGGTTGACGCTCAGTGTTCGCAGGTGTCTGATATCCAATGGAAATTGAAGGATTTAGAAAATAGGCAAAGACGGAATAATTTAAGGGTCCTAGGGGTCCCGGAGGGGGCTGAAGGGTCAGATATTAAAGCCTTTATCCTTAAATTGTTCGCTCAAGGGTTCCCGGAGCTCTCCACCTGGAATTGGCAGTCCGAGATTCAGAGGGTTCATCTCACTCCTTTTAGAGTTCGTACAAATGCGAGAGAGGGGGACAAACCGAGGGCAATTCTGATCTTTTTTGGCAACTTCACATTAAGACAGCTAGTTGCGGAGAAGGCGAGACCTGATGCAAAGAGGACTATTAAAGGAATATCTTTCTTTGCCCGCCCGGACTTTTGCCATACCACGGTGGAGAGGAGATGGAGACTTCGTCAGCTTATTAAACCCTTCCAGGAGAAGAAACTACAAGTGTTTCTGATAAACCCTGCTCAATTAAAAGTTATTAAGGAAGGGAAAGCTTTTTATTTCGCCTCGGAGATAAAGGCGAAGGAGTTTCTAGATTCTCTGGAAAGTTAGGGGAATTATTTGTCGGCATGGTTCTAGGTTCTCTTTCTTTAGGATCAATCCACATGGCTCTCAAAGATCTCTATGATTCTTAGGTGGTATTCCATGTCTTTATTCCTTTATCGCGACCACTGCTCTCATCATATGCACAGACTAGGTCTGGGCGCCTCATTTAAGGGGGAAGGGGATGGTGTTGGGTGGTTTGGAGGAACGGGGTGGGGGGAGTTTATGGGGGGTGGCACAGGTTTGGGGGTGTAAAAATAAAAAGGAGTTGATCAGATGTTGTAGAAGGACTTATAGTTTTGAATTGTGTTCTACTGCTGACACACTAATAGCATGCTTTGGCAATTTTGCTTTCTGCTGGGTATTGGTATGGCAGGGCTGCTCAGAAAAACCATATCAGTATGAGTATTAAAATAGGTACTATTAATGCTTCAGGATTAAATGACTGGAAGAAGCGCCAAAGGTTGGACTTCCTAGTTAGACATAATAGGCTGGACCTAATCTGCCTACAAGAGACCCATCTTCCCTGGGCTAAACGTAATTTGCTGAATATAAGAGGTTATGAGCTGATTGTATGTTCTTCACAGACATCTATGAATAGGGGAGTTGCATTGTTGGCCAGAACTTCTTTAGGGGGAGCGAAGAGGGTTAAAAGTGACAGGTTAGGTCGCTGGGTCATTGCAGAACTAAGGTTAGGAGCTACAATCTGCTCTATTTATGGGTCGAATTGCGATGATCCAGATATCTTTGACTATTTGGAAGCAGAGTTGGCAGGATGGCCAACTCCGTTGATAGTCTGCAGGGATCTAAATATATCTGCAGTTTGGCAGAATACGTCTATATATCTAGGAAGGAAACGCAGAGTGTATTGCGCTCTGTCCTCCCTTATAAGATCGCATGGACTTAAAGATGTCTGGGGTGAAAAGGAACCACAGGACCCGGGGTTTACATATTTCTCGAATCCGTATCAAAAATTTTCCAGATTAGATTCCTTTTTTATCTCACAATCCGAACTTACTAAGGCTACTATTAAGAAACTCCCCAGATTAATCTCTGACCACAATCCTCTTATTTTATCGTATAGGGTCAATTGTTCAGAGAAAAAAATACTAATTGGACTTTTGAAAGAAAATTATTATCAGACTGGAGGTTTCTTGAACATATTAAAAATTGGTCTGGGGAGTTCTTTGATGCAAATAGATACAGTGCCTCTAGGAATGGGGTTTGGGAAGCCTTTAAACAGCCTTTAGGGGGGAAACTATAAGCTGTTCGGCTAGATTAAGGAAGGAGGACATGGCAAAGGTTGATAAGCTTATGGAGGATCTAGCAACAGCGGAGAAGGCGCATAGTGAAGAAATAGGGAGGAGTTTGGATGGGCTGGAGAGTTTTAGAAGTATGGCGGTTATTAAAGCTAATTTGCAAAAACTGGTCACACAGAAGGCGGTGGGGGAGTATCAGGCATCAAAGGCGAAGCGGTATGAGACTGGGGAACAGGCGGGTAGGATTTTGGCTTTACGCATTAGACAGGAAAGAACAAAGAATGTTATCACGAGTATACAGGATGAGGGGAAGACATACTCGGAGATTAAGGACATACTAAAAGTCTTTGAAATGTTTTATCAAAATTTGTATGATGATGAGAGTCATCAGAGTCAACAGTAAGAGGTGTATAATTTAGAGATTGGCAATATTGGCCCCTTACTTGATGTAGCCTTAAAAGAGGAGCTGGAAAGGGATGTAACGATTACCGAGATTAAAGATGCTTTGCGAGAATTGGCTAATGGGAAAGCTGTGGGTCCCGACGGAATTCCTTTGGAGGTATATAAAAGTTTGGAAAACGAGTTACTCCCTATCTTGCTAGATCTTTTTAATGGCATTTTATGCTCAGGCATTATACCAGATTCCTGGAAGGAGACCAACATTATCATATTTCATAAAAAGGGCAAGCCCAAAGAAAAACCAGGATCTTATCGGCCAATCTCACTTATTAATGCAGACACAAAGGTATACTCAAAAATTTGGGCTAAAAGGCTGGGGAGGGTCATCGGTAGCCTTGTCTCCCCTTGGCAGCACGGGTTTGTGCCCGGACGGGGCACCACGGACCATACTCGCCGGGCTATAGCTCTTTTTGATGCCCATGCTGCTGAGGGGAGGGAGATGGCCATGATCCTTCTCGACGCGGAGAAAGGTTTTGACCGCGTAGTTTGGAACTTTTTATGGCGTATTCTAGCTGTAAAGGGCTTTGGCCCCAAGATCATCAAAGCTCTGCGAGCTATGTACTCAGACCCCGTGGCCAGGGTGTCGGTAATGGGGGAGAAGTCGGAGAAGATATTGATTAAAAGAGGAACACGGCAGGGTTGTCCCTGCTCCCCGATATTGTTCTCACTCTATATCGACCCCCTGATCCTTAGAATAATGGGCTGCCATAGGATTAGCCCTGTTATCTTTAATGGGTACACAACTAAACTGCTAGCTTATGCAGATGATCTGGCGATTTTTACCAGCGATCCACATCAGGCAATGCCAGTATTAGTGGATCTGGCCAAGGAATATGGTAGTAGCTCGGGGTATCTGCTCAATGAAGAGAAGACCCAGATCATCTGGGTCAGAGTTAACTCGGATGTTGATAAGATCATTACCGAAAATTACAGCCCTCTTATGGCTGCGATGGAAGTAGAGTTAAAAAGGCTGGATGTTTTACACCTTTCCCTGGTCGGAAGGATAAATGTACTCAAGATGACATTTTTTCCTAAGATTCTTTATTTGTTTCGAGCCATCCCTTTATTACTGGAGGAAAAAATTCTAAAAAATCTGGATGGCCTTTTTAACAGGTTCATTTGGCAATACGGGAAAACCAGACGCTCGTTGAACCTTATGTCACTCCCGTTTGACAGGGGTGGTATGGCTCTTCCAAACCTTCGGTTATATCATCTCTCTTGTTTATTAGCACATATGTCAATCCTCTTCCATCGTGATTCCAGCCTGGTAGCGACCCAGGGAATTAGGCAGGCCCCCCCTTCCATTTTTGAGCTCTTTTTTGGGAAAAATGCTACAGGGCTGCTTCTGAGGGAGGTTGATCGGAGATTTTACAAGAAGCCTAGATTGAAGATAGTGAATGGGATATGGGGGACTTGGAAAGCAGTCCAAAAGCTATTGGAAATTCCCAAGTATAACTCGTACCTTCTTCTTTGGAATTCTAACCTATTCCCGTTTCTAGGCAAGAATATGATTAATCCTCTCTGGAGTGAAAATGGTATTAGATCTGTAGGCGATTTTCTTGAGGGGGAGGAATTTTTAAGTTTTGGAGCATTTCAGTCTAAATTCAGGATCTCTACTAATTATTGGTTTTTGTATGGACAGGTAGTAAAGACATTGAAGGCATTTAGACCAAGAATTCTGATTTCCACAAGGCTTCCTGTGATGGACTATATATGGAATGGGGGTAATAAAATAAAAATTATATATAGTCATCTGTTGGAGGGAATACAGGACGATTTGGAGAAAGTAGAGTCTTCACTAGCAGTCAAAACAGGTGATCCTGATGTGGACCTAGATCTTGCTTTAATGCTAAATAAGAAATTACTCCGCTCATCTAATCTGAGGGCCCAGCTTGGGGTTTGGTGCCGAAGGATAACTGCCCTAGATGCGATAAAAGCCCAGCGGATCTAATACACATGTTTTATCAGTGTGAAAAGCTGTCTATTATTTTGAAAGAAATTTCAGTCTTTTTGGAGGGGCTGTTAAAATGCAGAATTGATATCTCTTCTACATTGATGTTAATGGGAGTTGATAGGAGCATGAAATTAAGTAGCACTGCGGAAGCTTTGGTTTTTATTTGTACAGCTGTGCTTCGTATTATCATATCTGCGGGTTGGAAGGAGCCTTCTCCTCCCACATTTCAAATGTGGTTGGCACGGTTGCTCGGGATACACAATATAGAATCATGTTTATTTGAATTAAAAAATATCACTGTAAGGGATAAGGGGAGAGCCATTTGGGCTCCAGTAACCAGCTGGAGAGATCTTTAGCAGTCATATATTGAATTATTTTTTTTTGTATCTCTTTTGTAAAAAGCCCATTAAGGCATGCGAGGGATAAATAAGTCTTACTGTTTTGTGGATTTCCTTTGTATAACATCTGTAAACTCAAAAAAAAAAAAAAAAAAAAAAAAAAAAAAGGAAAGACTCGCAAGCAAATGGCGGACGCCTTGCATCAACACATGGGGGTGACGGCACCTTCTTGCACATGACAGCAGCCAATGAACAGCCAACACTGTGAAAGAGTGGCAGCACACACCACCACAGCAGCAGTGCAGACACACACACTACACCCAATGGGTGCCTGGAGATCACAAACAAACTCACATCAACAATCCAAGGGCCATTCAAAGATCTGCTAACAGTGTGTGCCCAGGAAGCTGGGCCGAGGTGACAGAGGGTGACACACAGAGGGAGGGAGAGGGGGACAGAGAGGGAGGGAGACAGAGGTGGACACAGGGAGACAGACAGAGGGAGGGAGGAGGGTGACAGAGGAAGGGAGAAAGGGAGACAGAGGGAGACGGACAGAGGGAGGAGGTTGACAGAGGGAGACAGACAGAGGGAGGAGGCTGACAGAGGGAGGGAGAAAGGGAGATGGACAGAGGGAGGAGGCTGACACAGGGAGGGAGGGAGAGGGGGACAGAGAGGGAGGGAGACACAGGGAGACGGACAGAGGGAGGAGGCAGACACACAGAGGGAGGGAGAGGGGGACAGAGAGGGAGCGAGAAAGGGACACACAGGGAGAGCAAATCAGCCTTGTGGGGTGTGGGAATGTCTGCTAGTCAGCAGGTAGACTGCGTGCATGTAGACAAGGGTGGCCAGTGCCAGAACCCCCCCTCTTCTCCATGGCAAAACACAGGGCCATGTCACAACCTGTGCACGAGCACAACGACAGCTACCTGCATTATCTAAGTGTGTGGAACCACTCCATGTGCCCACGTACAGTGCAACACGGAAGGCGCCAATGCATGGTTCGCCACACCTGCCCACTCCACTGCTGACTGCAGTCACAATTGACGCAGCAACTAAGACTGTGCCACACATAGGTAAAGTCGCAAAAGCTGTGGCCAAGGGACCTACCCATGTACAAGTGCACTGTGAGTGGAATGCAAGACATATCAAAATTCACAGAGGAAATGTGCCAACTTAGAAACCAATGAAACATGGATGTTGCATGGAACAAAATTAACATTGTCTCTCTCACACACAGGTCAACATCGTGGATCACCCCCCAACACTGGGGGGAAGACTCACAGGACCCGGCTTGGCGGGATGACGGAGCCACCGCCAGCGACGACTCTCACCACTCTGTGGACGAACCTGCCCCCGACCAACCTGGCCCCTCTGGTGTCCAACGACCTGCAGCACCTGCGTCAGGTACAACGGGGCCAACCACCACCCCCACTCCTGCCACATCCCAGGAGACACCCAGGATCCCTGCCCCACCACCACAAAGCAGCCAGTCTGTCCAGGAGGGACAAGGTTCTCCGGGCACCCAGGAGGAGGCAGGCAACACCACAAATGCCATCCCTCAGGGGTCCCGGAGACCCGATGTGCCCACAACGGCAGGCCAGGCGCAAGTGGGCAGGGGTGGTGGGAGTGGAGGACGGCAGAGGCGCCAGCCTGACCAGTTGGCTGAGGAACCGGTATATGCCCATGTCCGAAACATCCTGGACACATACCGGCAGGACACCACGGGCATGGCCCAGGTTGTGTCCGTCCTCGAGGGGATCAAGACCCAGCAGGCCCAGCAACATGCGGAGCTACATGCCTGTCTACTGCAACACCAACAGAGGATGGAGGACAGACAGGCTGAGCTTGTGACGGTGTTCACGGGAATTCGCAGTACACTCCGTCGGATAGCCGACAACATGGGCAACCCTCCCTGTGCCAGAAGGCCTAGAACATCACCACCCACAGGGAGGGATCAGGAGGAGGAGGAGGAAACATCCAACGGAGCATCCCAAACATCGTCACGGCCTGCTTCTGAGGGTCCCCGCAGGAGGGCGGGTCGTCCACGGAAAAGACCGTGAGGGTCGGCGCAACAGCACCATCTCCCAGGACACCTGGCCTGGCACCTGGCCCACTGGAGCAACAGCAGCACAGCATCAAAAGACATTCTCTGCCACATGGCCTTGCTGGTCACTGTCTGACCAATGTTGACAAAGACTGTGGCATGGACTCTGAGGATTTACAATGGCAAGGACACCAACTCCCCCAGTGAACTTTGGATTCCACACACCCGGAAAGCCCCTCATGTCAACCCCCCCCCCCCCACTAAAATAAAAAGTCACACCATGAAGAGAAGATGCCTGCTGGTTGCATTATTACCTTACATGTGTCTTGTAAAGTCTAACCATGCCTGAGTTCTCTTTTGACTTCCACCATCCACACCCTGGGGCCTGAGTCTGGCACAGGACACACATGGGTCACAGTGTATTAGGCAAGAGAGACATGGAGCACCATACACACCCGTGATGGGCCCAACCAGCTGCGGGGATGGCCGCACAACTGTGCCGACAGACATATTGAGTACAGCAACAGTCATGCGCAGAGGGCAGGGATCATGTGGAGTGTCCTAGGGGGCACCCAGGTATGTGTAGACAGGTGGCAGAACCATGTCCTGCAAGCTTGAGTCCAGTGGATGCAGAGAATGGTGGCCTGGCCAACGTTGGATGCATGGGGATAGCACATGTCACAATACCCACACAGTCATGGACATCATGCACAATACACAGTCTAATCCCACACAAACTGCTTGCATCTTGCTACTCGACACATAGACACATAGCCACTATCATGGAAAACCATGCCAGACATGCCGGATGCACCGTGGCAACACACCAGCATTGACTGAGAAGAGGCACCTTGGAGGCATAGGGACACCTTTATTAGTCATGTATTCGGGATTGCAGAGGCAACTCGAAGTACACATGAACAGTTCATGTGGAGTAACATGTGGGTCCAACACTGGCACCCCCCTTCTGCAGCACAAATGCGTGATAGCCATGGAACTGGCACACAAGTGTCGGCTAACAGCTAAACACCCCCTGCTGCTCATGGAGAGCCTGCCATACACCATTGATCCGCTGATGTGGAAGTCCCACAGCATGTCAAGCCAATGCAAACTGTATGTGTCCGAGGGCAGTGTTACACACATTGATGCCATCATCACATTCCACAATCCCATCACTGATGACTGTCAACAAGTCTGACCATCTATTCAGGTGTACCCAGCTGCATGTAATGTGTACCATGGTGATGCAACATGTCTGCAGAGGAACCAAACATCGACAGGGGCAGTGTGCATACATCGTGAACAACTGCCACACCCAATACACCCCTGATGCATCCTTTACCCTAAGGAGACTTCCAAACTCGTCCGTGCCTGTAACGCTGAGTCAGCACACGATGAAGTGTCCATGAGGAATAGCAGTGCCACAACAATGCAACCAGCAGACGGCATGCGCAAGTACCTGGGTAAGAGAGACACACAAGAAGTCAGCCACAAAAAGCACAGCCACTTGCATGTGCTCGACACATGTAAGGATGACCACATGCTAGGTCACAATTATGACTGGGGAAATACACCCATCACTGGCACCATCACTCCAGTGACACATCCACACACACCTCTGACTCACGTGCCATACATGCAGGTGGAGACACACATCGCAACACATGCCACACGGGGACCAATGCGTGCACACTCAGACACTGGTACTCACCACTAAGCAAAGAAGTCGCGTATGAGCCGAGTCCGGATGTCCTCTTGCGGCTCCACATCCTCCACATCACTAGCCCCATTGCCAAGCCCTTCATCCTCCACGGGTGGATGGTCCTGGTAATCTTGATCCAGGATGAGTGGCACAGCTTTCTCAACTGCCATGTTGTGCAGCATGCAGCAGACCATGAAGATTTTGCAGACCTTCGCCGGGGCATATGGGAGGGTGCCGCCGCTCTTGTGGAGGCATTGGAATCGGCTCTTCAGGAGGCCAAACGTCCTCTCTATCACTCGCCTTGTCCGGCTATGGGCGGTGTTGTAGTGGAGCTGGGCCGGCGGGATGGGGTTGCGGAGAGGTGTGATCAGCCATGGCATGTTGGGATAGCCAGCGTCCCCTACATGGAAACCACATGGACATGAGTAGGACAGGAGAAACGGTTGTGCTGGAAGTCTACGCAAAATACAGGACAGACAGAGTGTACCCACCAACAACACATGCCCGTTCGTTGCGCAGCTGCGTCATCATTTCAGGCATCCTGCTACGCCTCATGATGTAGGCATCGTGTGCTGATCCTGGAAAACGAGCACAGACATGTGAAATCACCATGTTGGACAGACACACCACAAGGGCATTGATGGAGTGGTAGTGCTTGCGATTCCGGTACGCTACCTCCTGTGCGTGTGGTGGTACCAAAGCCACATGTGTCCCATCTATGGACCCAATGACATGGGGCATCCCTCCCAGGGCATAGAATCCACGCTTGACCCCAGTCAACATTGCAGGGGTAGGAAAATGGATGAAGTCATCCAGGTGAATCAACATGGCCTCTAAAAAATCATGCAGCACACGGCATGACATGCTCTGGGACATGCCACCAACATGAGCTATGGTATTTTGAAAGGTACCCGTGGCTTGAAAATGTAGGGCTGCCATTACCTTCAGCTTGGGTGTCAGTGCCGTAGGATACCTGTGCTGCGGTTGCAGGTGTGGTGCCAGTCTCGCCGTCAACTCCAGAATCAACCGTTGGGGGAAGCGGTAGCACCGGACACAGTCATTCTCCCGCATGGCAGCCAAGTCCGGAATTGGTCGGGCAAGAGGCGGCGCTCTGCAGTAATTTGGAAGTGACAAGGAAGAGTGAGTGCACCACAACAACTATTGATTTGTACTGTGCACATGTTAATCTGTCAATACACATATGCTACATACAGAGTCAGGTATGTGCTACATGCCCTGGACACGTATGGCTGCCAGGTGACACTCCTACCAAGACCCAGCTACACACGGAGATTGTGAACCTCCACATGCCATGGCATGGGATTAGCTGTGTCCCAGTGCAAGTGAACAGCCAGACGCAAGACAGGAGTGACATACATCCACACATCAGCAGAAGTAGGATGTCGATTGCAGAGACTGGTAGCGGAACACTAGAGCCACAGGTCACATGACATTACACTCGGACAGCCCACACACCTTGCCATGAAGGTGTACATGTCATGACTCAACACACATTCATAGAGAGGACGCAGACATGTCCTTGTTACGCTACTCCGTGTCCCATGCATACATACGCACCTCACATCCGATACCACATGTGGCATGGTGTGCGGAACAGTGTGCCATGTCAATCTACACACAGACACATGTTGGTTGCTGCAACGGCTGCAGCTTTTGAGGGAGCTCCAACATCTACCTAATGGGAACCACCCACACATACATGACATAGTCACATCGTGCACCGTGGGTAGTGACATGTCAGGTGTGGTAACCCCTGTACCGGGCCTCAGGGGACACTTCCGTGTGTTGGTGTCCATGCCATGCCAGTGACGCTCATGCCAAGTGTGCAGTACGACATGCACACATGTCAAAGGAGTCAAGGGCATGCCTGGCACACATTGCACCGTCACACATTACATCTGTACACATCTCATCATACATCTGGTGCCTTCTCCACTCAGGAGTAATGTGCCACATCACAGCCTTTCACACCTGTGTCCCACACATGTAGTACTGCCCAGACAATGCCTTGATGTCCATCCATGGACAAGTATGTCAGCCCTATTCCTTCCTGTGTGCTGGCTGTCACCACTGTGATGTGTGAAAAGCACCATACTTCTGCTACGAGGGCCTGTGTACGTTCCCGTATCACTATGGGAGTGCTGCCGTATGTGTACCCATCGTGATGGTGAGCGTACAGGCATGTGTATGGTCTGTACCACTACGAGTACGCATACGCAAGAACACCCATAGTGGTACGGCCCGTACACACGCCTGTACGCTCCCTATCTCTATGGGTGTCCTCGCGTATGCGTACTCGTAGTGGTACGGCCCGTACACACTCCTGTACGCTCCCTATCTCTATGGGTGTCCTCGCGTATGCGTACTCGTAGTGGTACGGCCCGTACACACGCCTGTACGATCCCTATCTCTATGGGTGTCCTCGCGTATGCGTACTCGTAGTGGTACGGCCCGTACACACGCCTGTACGCTCCCTATCTCTATGGGTGTCCTAGCGTATGCGTACTCGTAGTGGTACGGCCCGTACACACGCCTGTACGCTCCCTATCTCTATGGGTGTCCTCGCGTATGCGTACTCGTAGTGATAGTGAGCGTACAGGCGTGTGTACGGGCCGTACCACCACGAGTACGCATACGCGAGGACACCCATAGATATAGGGAGCGTACAGGCATGTGTACGGGCCGTACCACTATGAGTACGCATACGCGAGGACACCCATAGTGATAGTGAACGTACGCACGCGTTTACGGGCCCTTGCTATGCATTCGGGGTGCCTTAGGGCCCTGGAACGCACCGTACCTGTGTGTGAAGCTCAAAATTACATAGGGGACACATGAGGGACAAGTATTAAGGCCTACATGCATGCTGGTTGTCATGGAGACCAAGTTTAAAGTTTGAATTTGTTCTGGAAGGTGCACAGCAGAAGTCAGTTGGAATGAATCTACTTTGTTGCAATGTGTTTGTGGGGTTGACATCATGCTGAAGAAAAAAACAGAATAAGAACCCACTGACTGCTAGGTTTGAAGGGATTGGAGGAAACATAGGATGCAAATGTGAGTGACCAATCACTCTGTACTCCTGTGCAAGAAATGGGCCAGCAAGGCAGATATAAGGCAGCCAGGTCCCATGAGGGAGCACTTGCCTGCACATCTCTGTATTCCACGACCCAGCTGCTGCTACTGATTCCCTGGAACCATGTCAAGGGCTGTGGAGAGGTCACAGCCATTCACCCTGGAGGAGAACCTGGCTTTGCTGGATGTGATCCTCCCACAGTACCCCATGCTGTATGGGCGACCAGGTTATCAGGTGAGTGCAGAGTCCACTAGCACAGACTGTGTCCCTTTTTTGTGACTGTGACTTCTGCCATTGTGTCCAGGTGTGACACACATGCTATGTACTGTAGGGGGGGTCCCAGGGGGGGGGGAATGCCTGATGTCTCCCAGCAGTGCCCAGAGACAGGAGGGGTGTGTGCCAAACACTCCCAGCAGTGCCCAGACATGAGAGGGGTGGGTGCAGAGTCCTCCCAGCAATGCCCAGAGACAGGAGGGGTGTGTGCCTAACACTCCCAGCAGTGCCCAGACATGAGAGGGGTGGGTGCAGAGTCCTCCCAGCAGTGCCCAGAGACAGGAGGGGTGGGTGCAGGGTCCTCCCAGCAGTGCCCAGAGACAGGAGGGGTGGGTGCAGAGTCCTCCCAGCAGTGCCCAGAGACAGGAGGGGTGGGTGCAGGGTACTCCCAGCAGTGCCCAGACATGAGAGGGGTGGGTGCAGAGTCCTCCCAGCAGTGCCCAGAGACAGGAGGGGTGGGTGCAGGGTCCTCCCAGCAGTGCCCAGAGACAGGAGGGGTGGGTGCAGAGTCCTCCCAGCAGTGCCCAGAGACAGGAGGGGTGGGTGCAGGGTCCTCCCAGCAGTGCCCAGATACAGGAGGGGTGGGTGCAGAGTCCTCCCAGCAGTGCCCAGAGACAGGAGGGGTGGGTGCAGAGTCCTCCCAGCAGTGCCCAGAGACAGGAGGGTTGGGTGCAGGGTCCTCCCAGCAGTGCCCAGAGACAGGAGGGGTGGGTGCAGAGTCCTCCCAGCAGTGCCCAGAGACAGGAGGGGTGGGTGCAGGGTCCTCCCAGCAGTGCCCAGTGACAGGAGGGGTGGGTGCCTAACACTTCCAGCAGTGCCCAGAGACAGGAGGGGTGGGTGCAGAGTCCTCCCAGCAGTGCCCAGAGACAGGAGGGGTGGGTGTGATGCACAGTGTGAGCCTGGATCATTGATTGTGTCGTTGCCCTCATTCCACCTGTGTCCTTTCAATGGCACGTACTGCTTCTGACCTTCCCCAGAGGATCATGTCCCTATGACAAAGGTGCAATGCGTTGGATGCATACTATGCCTTGTTGTAAACAGCAAATGTGTTCTAATATGTGTCTCTGTGACATGTGCCAGGTGTATTGATGTAGTGTCACTTGTTCATCCTCACAGGTAGACGCCTCTGCCAAGGAGCACATATGGCTGACCGCCGTCAGCGCCGTGAGGAGTGCGGATGGTCGGAAGCGGCGCCTGTCCCAGGTGAGGAAACGCTGGCAGGATATCCGGTGCTGGACGCGGAGGATCGCACGGGTCCTGCTGGGGGACTCACCTGAGAACCATAAGAACCGCGGGCGCTTCCGTCTCTCCAACATCCACAAGCGTGTGCTGGCGGTGGTATTTCCAGACTTGGACAGGCGCCTACAGGAGATGCAGCAGCAGGAAGGGGGTAGGTACATGTGTGTTTGTTGTGTTTCACCAGCATTTGTAAGTGCACTGTTCCATGTATACACTGCCAGGGTTTAATGGTGCTGTGCAGATCCTGTTACCCACAGTATTGCAGTGCTCTCCTGCCTCCCTTCCCCTCCTTGCAATGTGTTCCCTGGTCTGTGTGTAGTCACTCTGTCACAAGGTTATGTAGCCTGGCACCTTCTCCACGTGTACTATGCCTGCAGCATCATGTGTGGGGGTGGTGTGTAACAGGTTTTGGGACCTTGTGTAACGTCCTGGCTTTCTCGGGGTTGGGACAAACAGACAACGGACCAGAGAAAGGGAGGTTAAGGAGGAGTTAATAAACAGATAAACAACTACAGACAACAAAGAATACCGGTACTGGAATCACCAGTTAAAGTACGATACCCATTCACAGCTCTTCTAACCGTCCTCCGCATGCACACCGGTCCCGGTATGCTCCAACGGAGGGCACAGTGCTAAGCAGTGGCCGACAATGCCACTCGACCGCTGTGAAGGGTAGTTCCAAGGTTGTGGAATATACGGGGGGCACGTGGGAGTCACCCGGCCGGGCTCTCTACCACCTGGGAACAGCCGCTCTACCAGTTTCCCCCAGAGTACTGCCACAACACAAAGACGCTGGGAACACCTCCTAGTGTGCGTCTCTTGTATCCGGGTTTAAGTGGTGATACCCAAGGTGGTGCAGAGAATGGATGGGAGCAGCCGCTCTACCTATCCCAGTTCTCCTACGAGTGTTGATGGCTAAGACGCGGAAACACCTCCTGGATAGCGTCTTAGCTCTAAGCGTGTGTTCACCCAAGTAACGAGGGTTGGGAGCTTCGGCTCGCACCAACCTCGATTTCTCCAAATTGTCAGGCCGTTGGGAGCTTCGGCTCTACCAACGGTACTTGTGCCCAATGACGTTGAATACGGCTCTCAGAACGGGACAGGACACGGGCAGGAAGCACACGCCAGCACCTCTCCTCCGCTCCTTAGAATGTTCCTTCCGCCGCTCCACTCTCCAACGGGTCCGTGTACCTCAACCAGGTACTCCGGCAAAGATCAGAATATCCGACGCCGAGTCCCAGTGATCTTCTCCTTAAGTAGTACTCTCGGCGTTGTATAACATGAAAACTAGGCGTTACCCTTGGTGTTATGTAACCAGAACTCTTGAGTTGCATAACATGAAAACTAGGCGTTACCCTTGGTGTTATGTAACCAGAACTCTTGAGTTCCATGAGGCAATTGTTGCCGGAGGGCATTCTGGGAGTTGTAGTCCGCTCTCCTCCAAGCGCACCAGGTTCACGGAAGTGGCATCGTGGGAGGGAATCCATGTGCGGGAGGGGATTCCTGACAGTACATCCCCCTCCCATCAGCGCCACCCATCAGGACCAGCACAGGAAGGATATCGACGATGGAACGACGATACCAGACGAGGAGCGTGAACCCCCGCCGCAGGTTCCCATGACTGCTCCTCGGGTCCGTACCCCTTCCATGCCACCAGATACCATAGTTTGCCCCTGCGCCACTTGGAATCCAAGATATCAGCCACCTCGTACTCCACCTCCGAATCCACAGTCACCGACACCGGCGTACGAGGCCTCACCGCGTTCGCGGGTTTCAAGAGGGAAACGTGGAACACGGGATGGATCCGCAGGGACTGGGGCAGGCACACTTTCACGTTCACCGGGCTGATGCATCGAAGGATCCTATATGGGCCCATGAAGCGGGGATGGAACACGCTACTTTTCTTGAATCTCATGTGCCGTGTAGAGACCCAGACGTAATCTCCAGGTTTGTAGACCGGTCCAGGCCTTCTCCTCCTATCAGAAAAGGCTTTATACGTGGCTTTAGCCCCCTCCAGGGCAACTCGAGAACTCATCAAGGCCTCCTTGATGCGGGCCACCCTCTTGGCTGTTGTCGGCAATCTGTCTTCCCTGACCGGGTGCAGAAACGGCAAGAACCGGGGATGATGGCCGTAGTTACTATAAAAAGGGGAGGCCTTGGTGGAACAATGTGTGGCGTTGTTGTACGCGATTTCCGCGATCCAAAGTAGGTCCACCCACTCATCCTTCCCTTGCTCTACAAAACAACACAGATATTGTTTGAGCGACTGGTTCAGGCGCTCCGTCTGGCCGTCCGTCTGCGGGTGATAACTCGTGGACATGGCAGACTTGACGTGTAACGCCGAACACCAAGTTTTCCAGAAGTGCGACGTGAACTGAGACCCCCTGTCCGACACGATCACGTTGGGTAGGCCATGTAGTCTCACTACATTCTTCAATAACAACAACGCCAGCTCTCCTGCCGAAGGTACCTGTTTGCAAGCGAGGAAGTGCCCCATCTTCGTGAGATAGTCCACCACCACCAGTATGGCCGTCTTTCCTTGATCCTTTGGTAG
This sequence comes from Triturus cristatus, assembly GCF_964204655.1. Lineage (NCBI taxonomy): Eukaryota > Metazoa > Chordata > Amphibia > Caudata > Salamandridae > Triturus > Triturus cristatus. The sequence continues at coordinate 167,509,546 of NC_140585.1, forward strand.
CCCAACAATGAAGTCCAAGGATGTGTTTTCCCAGGGTTTGGTCGGTGTAGGAAGGGGTTGGAGGAGTCCTTGCGATCTTCTGTGGTCCGATTTCATGGATGCGCAAACGGTACATGATGAACACCAATTCCGGACGTCTGTTCTCATGGCAGGCCACCAGAACTGCCGTCCTAGGCTCGCTACCGTCTTTTCGACACCCAGATGGCCGGCACAGGGAGACACGTGGCACCAGGTGAAGGCCTGTTTTCGAAGCCTAGGCGTGGGTAACAACATACATCGTCCTTTCACCGGAATCCCGTCCTTCATCTGCCACTCCTTGTGACTGTGAAGCCACCTCCGCCACATGAAGGTATGGGTCCCCTTCTGGACCTCCCTGAGGAACGTCTGTGGTTGAATCACCCCTATCACAACTCCTGGAGGGATGATGGAATGTTCGGCAACCGGCTGCGGATCCCTGGCATTCGATTGCCTCGAAAGCGCGTCCGCTTTCCTGTTCTCCGTACCGGGTCGGTATGTGATGTGGAAATTGAAACCGGAGAAAAAGATCATCCACCTCATTTGACGGGGAGATAAATGCCGCGCCGCCGTCAGAAACTGGAGGTTTCTGTGGTCCGTATACACTGTAACCACGTGTCTGGCCCCCATTAACAAATGCCTCCTCTCAGCAAATGCGTCCTTTATTGCGAGTAGCTCCTTCTCCGCAATATGGTAATTGCGTTCCGCGTCGTTCAATTTACGAGACATGTACGCCACAGGATGGAGCAAACCCGACACCTCATTCCTCTGAGATAGAATGGCACCCAGCGCCACATCAGAGGCGTCCGCTTCTACCACATAGGGTAGTTCAGGATTCGAGTGAGCTAGCACCGGGGCGGTGCTGAAGGCCTTCTTGAGGGCCACAAATGCTTTTTGTGCTTCTGGTCCCCACACGAACTCCTGAGACTTCCTTAGTAGTTGCGTGATCGGGGCAACCAAGCCAGAAAACCCCTCAATAAAACGCCTATAAAAGTTGGCGAAGCCTATGAAGCTCTGGACTTCCTTTACTCCTCGGGGCACCGGCCACTCCTCCACCGCTCTGATCTTGCGTTCCGCCATCTCCTGTCCGTTGGGGCTCAGCATCACCCCAAGGAATTCCACTGATGTGACGTGGAAGTCACATTTGCTGAGTTTGCAGTATAGCATGTTTTCCCTCAGTTTTTTGAGAACCGCGGATACGTGCTGTACGTGTTCTTCCTCTGAGTTGGAGTAGATGAGTATGTCGTCTATATAAACGACCACGTAGATATCCAATACCTCCCGGAACCAGTGGCGTAACGAAACGTGAGGGGGCCCCCCTGCAAGGTACGTGGAGGGGCCCCCTCCGGACACAATCAGGAGCTTTCCGCAGGCCCGTAGCCAGAATGATAATTTTAGGGGGGATGGCCCTCAGCTATGACGAAACATTAATGCTGTGCGCTATACGTCTATTCTTTCCCAAGTATTTGTAGGGGAAATATACAGTATGCAAGATTTGAAATTGCACATTGCTTTTGGGTGCTTTTTCAAACAACAGAAATTCTATCTTGGTTGGGTTGAGCTTCTGCTAGGTGCTGGGCATCCAGGTTTGCATGATATGCAGGCAGTGTTTGAGGCACTGGATGTTAGAAGTGGAGGAGACTTTCAAGTAAAACTGTGTATCATCGGTGTGTTGAAGGAAGCTGAGAGGTCCAGAAATATCAGGAGGCTGTGGTAACTTCATCTGGTATTAGGAGGGCATTGTTTACGACGTGTGAGGTAGTAGTCTCAAAGCTACAGCATGATCTGAAGTCAGACTGGTAGTCGTACATAGGCAAATGGCTCATTTTCAAGTGCAAGGCATTCACAAATGGTGACCATTCAATATTAAATTAATTTAATTATGCACAGACCCTTGGCTGGTGTTAAAGTCTACTCCTCCTGTCCCTAAACTGCAAGAAGTGGGACTCAGAAACTTTCTGGCGGCTTTCTGCCTGGAGGACTGACAGACCGAGCTCTGTCATTGATGTCAAATCGCCAGTCGTGCTGGGATGTGAGGCAGTGTGCTCCCAACCCCCCTTCTGTCGGTCTCGACTTTCTTGTTTGCCCCATTGAAGGAGATATGACTTCTAGAAACGTTTCTAAGTCTGAACGTAGAGGGCTACACCATGCCAAACAGCATCCGATCAACCTTGAGGCCTTCCGAGGCATGGCCTTCAAACTTCGCCCGCTCTCTTTCCCGCCTTCGTCGACAATCGCACCATGATTCCGCTCATCAGCAACACACCGTCATCAAACCCCACTTCAGATCCAGCTTGCCCCGCCGATGACTCTTCAGAGACCACATTTTCCCCATAAAACTTTCTGAGTCAGAAGGTTTACTTTCTAAGTCAGAAGGTAAACCTTCCACTGGCAGGAACCTAGTCCCTGCCTCTGACCCATGCTCCATCACGGTCATCCTTAACTTTTGATTTTGAACTGGTCTAACACTATCAGATGCCCACGATTGACACTTATTCGTATCTCCGGTTCTACTTATTGGACTTTTATCGCTTTGGTATAGTCTTGTTTATTAAACTTTACTATATTTTCCTAAATTGGCTTGGGATTTTTGTTTTGTTGTGTTTTCACTTTATTATTGTTTGAGTACTGCATAAATACTTTACACATTACCTCAAAGGTAAGACTGACTGTTGTGTGGCAGGCTATCAGAGAGTTAAGCATAGGTTTATTTAGTGACTCCAGTGGTTTATGCTGATAAGGCTTGTGATTATTATTTGAGGTGGGTTTTCACTCTCTCAACCAATACTCCAAGTTCTTACAGCAAGCAAAACTGGGAAACCAAGGCTGCTGAGATTTTGTTAAATTCAATCATGGTTAGGTAGTCAAGGCACTGACTTAGCAATGTTGGTTTAGACTGCCTTGAATACCCACCTCTGTCAAATCCATTATGACAGATGTTAATTGTGAATGATGCCACCAGATCTAAAAGAATGTGGACACTGACAGCCAGCATACACCTCTCCTCTCAGGTTACCCAGATTCAACAGCACTATCAGTTCCATTCTATAGTGTGGAAGAAAGTCTGCATATACATGCCGGGGGAGGCCATGCTGTGCTATGCGATACTGACTTGAGACCAAGATGCCCAAATCTAAAGCTTATTTTGAAATTGGAAGAAGAGAAATAGTGTGGTAGTTGCAAAGGTCTATCGAATCAAGGGGTCACTTCATTTTCCTTTCCTCTCCCACTTTGATTTATTTCCTCCCATCTTTGCCTGTTGTCCTGCCTCTTCCTTGACAGCATTGTGTTTGTTCTTCTCTCGCAACTTGTTCTCTGCAGTCCATCACTGTTGTCCTTCAGCCCAGTCAAGTCAGTTTCTCGCCCAGAATACTTATGCCACTGTGGTTGAGTGTATATTTCGCACCCAGATTACTTATGCCACTGTGGTTGAGTGTATATTTCTCACCTAGATTACGTATGACACTGTGGATGAGTGTATATTTCTCTCCCAGAATACTTATGCCACTGTGGCTGAGTGTATATGTCTCACCCAGATTACTTATGACACTGTGGTTGAGTGTATAGCTCAATGGTGTGAGGGCAAAGAAATCACTGAAATATTTGCAACAGAATGTAAAGGAAGCAACAAATAAGGTTTCTCTCATAGGGTGCCAGGGACAGAAGCAACAGCATTTTAAGCATAACTCCTATGCAGTAATTGTACTGCACAGATAGCAGCATTGCAGGCTTCTTGGCAACACAAACCAGATAGAACACAGGCTAGAAGGTGAGATTTAATCACACAGAGAAGAGGTATACCTTAGGCAGCAGGACTAGAAGCTTCGCTCACACAAGCAGTAGAGGTAATACACAAAAGTACCTTTGCAAGTTTTCTTCAAACATAGAAACATTGGCAGATGCAGTGCAAGCTTTCCTCAGAATACGACAAAAAAGGCACAATATAGACAGCAACTAATACAAGCACTGGCAAAGCCAATAGGTCTTGCCTATACAAAAGTGAATGGCCTTGGTAATGCGGTTTTGCCATGTTGTATGCCAGTGTGGCTGCTATCCAGCGTGGCTACAAGTTAGTGGCAGGGATGTCCTAGAGTGAAGTGGGGGGGGTGGGGGGAAAGAGGGGGGGAGTAGAGTCCAGTACATTGTATTTGTTGGAGTAGAGTGGAGTAGGGAGAGTAGAGTGTCATAGAGTTGAGTAGAGGGGAGTAGAGTTCACTGGTTCAGTGGCAGAGAGTGTCGTAGAGTGCAGTGTCAGAGTGCGCCACCGTAGAGTGGTGCACAATGGAGTGTAGTGTGGTGGAATAGGGTAGACTGGACTGAAGTAGTGGGATGGACTGGACTGGAGTAGATTGGGGTGGATTGGATTGGGATAGAGTGGGTTGGATTAAGTGGAGTGGGGTGGATTAGATTGGATCACATAAAGTGGATTGAATTGAGGTAGATTGGATTAGGTGGGTTGAACAGATAGGGGTGGATTGGATTGAGGTGGACTGAATTGGGGTGGGGTGGATTGGAGTGGGGTGGATTAGATTGGAGTGGGGTAAATTGGATTTGGGTGGGATGGATTGGATTGGAGCGAGGTGGATTGGATTAGGGTATAGTGGTTGGATTGGAGTGGGGTGGAATGTTTTGAATTTGGAGTGGGGTAGATTGTTTTGGATTGGAGTAGGGCACATGGGAGTGGGGCTGATTGGAGTGGGGCAGATTGTTTGGATTGGAATGGGACTCATTGGGGTGGGGTAGATTGTTTTGCATTGGAGTGGGGCTGATTGTTTTGGATTGGAGTGGGGCAGATTCTGTTGAATTGGAGTGGGGCAGATTGGAGTGGTGCAGATTGTTTTGGATTGGAGTGGGGCAGATTGTTTTGAATTGGAGTGAGCAGATTGTTTTGGATTGGAGTGGGGCACATTGGTGTGGGTCACATTGGAGTGTGGCAGATTGTTTTGGATTAGAGTGGACCAGATTGGATTGGGGTTGGCTGAATTGGAATGAGGTGAATTGGATTGGAGTTGGGTAGATTGGATTGGGCTGGATTGGATTGCTGTGGGGTGGACTGGATTGTGGCACATTGGAGTGTGGGTCGATTGGGAGAGGTGGATTTGATTGGATTGGGGTGGGGGACTGGAGTGGAGGGGTCTGGAGTGGGACAGATTGGAGTGGGGTGGATAAGAGGGGGGCTGTCTCTTTTGGATTGGAGTGGGGCAGACTGGAGTGGGGTAGACTGGAGTAAGGCAGATTAGAGTGGGACACATTGTTTTGGATTGGAGTGGGGCAGATTGTTTTGGATTGGAGCGGGGCAGACAGGTGGGGTAATCTGTTTGGGATTGGGGCAGATTGGAGTGGGGCAGATTGTTTTAGATTGGAGTGGGGCAGATTGGAGTAGGGTAAATTGTTTTCAACTGGATTGGGGAAAGTTGGAGTGGGATTGATTGGAGTGGGGCAGATTGTTTTGGATTGGAGTGGATTGAAGTGGGCTGGATTGGAGTGGGGTGGATTGGATGGGGATATGGTGGATTGGATTGGATTGGGGTAGGTTGGATTGGTGTGGGGTGGATTGAATTGGAGTGTGGGGATTGTGGTGGACTGGAGTGTGGTGAATTGGGATTGAGTAGGTGAATTGGGGTGAGTTAGATTGGAGTGGGGAAAATTATAGTAGGGCAGATCAGAGTGGGTGGACTGTAGTGGGCAAATTGTTTTATATTTGAGGTGGGTGGATTAAAGTGGGGCAGTCTGTTTTGAATTGGAGTGGGGCAGACTGGAGTGGGGAAGATTGGAGTAGGCAGATTGTTATGGATTGGTGTGGGTGGATTGGACTGGGCAGATTGTTTTGGATTCGAGCAGGCAAATTGTTTGGATTGAAGTGGGGCAGATTGTTTTGGATTGGAGTGGGGCAGATTGTTTGTACTGACGTGGGGCAGATTGTTTGGATGGAAGTGGGGCACATTATTTTGGATTGGAGTGGGGCACATTATTTTGGATTGGAGTGGGGCAGACTGGTGGGGCAAACTGTTTTGGATTGGGGCAGATTGTTTTAGATTGGAGTGAGGCAGATTGAAATGAAGGAGACTGTTTTGGATTGGAGTGGGGCAGTTTGGAGTGAGCAACTTGTAGAGGGGCAGATTGTTATGAACTGGAGTGGGGCAGATTGTTTTGGAGTGTGACAGAGTGTTATGGATTGGAGTGAGGCAGACTAGATGGGACGGGTTGGGAGGATTGAAGTGTGGAGGTTTGGAGTGGATTTGATTGGGGTGAGGGGTTTGGATTGGGGAGAGTGATTTGGATTAGAGTGGGTTGGATTGGATTGGTCTGGTGTGGATTAAATTGAGTGGGGCGGATTTGAGAGTGGTGGCTTTGGGTGTACTGCATGATTATGTGTTAAAACATCATTTCAGAAATTTCACATAAGAAAGAAAGGATGTCTTTTTGCAATAACGTAATCCTAATTTTTTTTAGAATAGCGCCCATGATCAAAAATAATATAAAACATGAGTGCAAAGTGAGAAAAGAAGACTTGGCAAAATAAAATAAAGTTAACTATAGAAATTGAACTTTTGCCATTTTATTTGTCCTGCTGGGTATGTTTTTGCCAGTCATACGCCGTCTGTTTGCAGGGCACTAAAAGTTAAAAAGAACAAAATAGTACCTCAATCACGTCAGGAGCAGCGGACTGACACTGATTAAGTTGAATCAATCACTTCTTGGTCCCTGCTCCACAGAGATTAACGGAAATTATGTTAGGCATGCAGTGACGAATTACTGGGCTGTAAAGAAGAGTGCCACGCAAGCCGACAAATGGTAAGAAACTGGCGGGCTCCAAGCCCTTTTCTCTATACAAGAGTGTCTCGTAAGCGAGGCGCATGCTCTCACAGGCTGGATCCTAAAAATAACTCTTAGGAAAAGCAGCTGATCCATGGAAATTAGTTGGGCAGGCATCTCTCCCACAACATGGTGCATCACAGAAATGAGTTGTGCAGGTGTCCTTCATATAGTTATATGAAGTAGCAGGAGAACGCTCCCTCACAATATAGGTAGAGAATGGTAGGAGATGAGTGCAACACTTTGCACAAAACATGAGCAGCATGGGCAGCAGCTCTTAAAACAGGTAGGTCACTGGAAGTAAAGGATATATCATGCAAATTTGTAGAGCGCACTATCACCGTGTTTTCTGGTGCTGAAGCTCACCTTTACAAAACAAATACCGTAGATGACAACTGTGCAAACCTCACTATCATTTACAAAATAGAGGGACAGGAAGAGGAGAGGGAGGGGTGTGGCACAGTGGCCCGGGCAGCTGATTTCTGAGCACAGGGCTCACGGTTCGATCCCCAGCTCCGGCGGCAGCTGAGCTCAGCACCATTCGACTCTGGGCAATAGCTCACTTTATTTCCACGACGGCCCCCAGCGCCTTGAGACCAATAGGGTGGGTAGTTCGCGCTTTAGAAATACCGGATTTACGATTTTACGAAGCCATCATTTCAAGACTCCCTCACAAAATATCTACATACTGCTAGCAGGGACAGGTGTGCAAATCTACCAAGGGGCATTAGGTCATGTAGTAGGCATTAGAGCTGTACTTGATTTCACGTAACAGTACCTTACATGAACTGATTTTTACAGGCATGATGTTTGTGGTAAAACAGAAATTCAAAATGCGATTGGATTAAAAGTTTGAGTGGTTGATTGTGTTACACATAATAGGGCCCACTGGCACCATTTATAGGTGTGCAAGCAACAATTCTGAAGTGTGAAAGTAATACCTGATGTTCTGGGAATACATTAAAACACCAATTGCAGTTATCATCCTGACAGTGTAGTCGATTGTTGTTGTTAAAATGTACATTAGCGCTCCAAACTTTAACATGCAAGGATTTCTGGCATCGCGCTTGCAGGACTAATTATGCATTTCAAACATTTCTTTTGTTGTATTTATTACTCATTGCAATATACCATGAAAGTTGTCCAATGGTTCCCTTTCTGCTAGAGTGCATAAGTGAAAGAAATGCAAAACTTACCCATACCAAAGTTTTAAAGAGGGTGTCATGTCTGGGGAAAGATTCAGTTCCATTTCCTGTATGTCGGAAAGATTCAGACAGGCTACAGGCAAAGAGAGAGACTTTCTGTCCCTCTTTGGAATTGCCCGCTCTTTTTCTCTAGTCAGGTCAGACTCACAGCAGGCATGCAGAGACAATGCTGAGAGGAGTTAACTTTTCATGCACGTCACGTGGTCTATCGTGCCTCCCTGTCAGAGGTCATACCCTGGACAAACCGCCCCCCTGCTTCTGCAGGCTGCTGTCTAAAACGCAACAACTGCTGTGTTTTCGAAGGGGCCTCATTGCAGAGGTTATTTTTCTTTTAATACGGCTGCATTTCAAGGTTGAATATTTTACATTGTGTCGAAGAGTTGTAATAATACTGCACAAGCTGCCTGCGTCCATCCGGAGTACTCTTCTGAGGGGGCCCCCTGGAGCTTGGGGGCCCCCCCGCACCACGGGGGCTGCGGGGGCCTGTGTTACGCCCCTGCCCGGAACACCTCATTGAGGAAGTATTGGAAGGCGGCAGGGGCATTGCATAGTCCGAACGGCATGACGAGGTACTCAAAGAGCCCGAACCTGGTCTTAAAGGCGGTTTTCCATTCGTCACCGTCCCTCATGCGCACTAGATGGTATGCCCCCTTGAGATCAAGCTTTGTGTATATTTGGGCCTTTTTTACCTGTTCCAGGAGAACGCTTATGAGAGGCAAGGGGTACCGGTTTTTTATGGTTATCGCGTTCAAGGCCCTAAAGTCCACGCAGGCCCTCAATTCGCCATTTGCTTTCGGGATGAAAAAGAGAGGCGATGCGGCAGGGGATTTCGATGGCCTGATGAACCCCAGCCCTAGTAACTTATCCAAATATCCCCGTAGATGTACATTTTCGGGTTCTGTGAGCGCATACAGTCTGCCGCTTGGAACGCTAGCCCCCGGAACCAGGTCGATTTGGCAGTCGAACGGTCTATGTGGAGGGAGCACCTCCGCTCGGATTTCATCGAAGACGTCCCCGAAACTGTGATACACTCTGGGCAGTTTTACGGCCTTTTCTGCTGCCGTGGCGACCGTGTGCCCTTCGCCTACCTCACCTACGTGGGGGTCCTGCCGCATGCCGCACCATTGTTCACAAAACGGGGAAGTCATCTCAATGTGATGCGTAGGCCAATCCACCGTTGGGTTATGTTTTTGGAGCCAGGGTAGACCCAATATGACCCCGTACTGCGGGGCTCTGATTATGCTAAAATCGATACGTTCGTTATGCAGTTTTCCGAACCTCACCGGTACTTCTCCTGTGTGCTGTCCGATAGGTCCGGTCACCAGACTTCTCCCATCCACTGCATACACCTCCTCTGGTATCTGTTTGGGAAGGAGAGTGAGACCCAGTCTCCGTGCTTCATTGTAGTCCATGAACATGCCTGTGGCTCCTGAATCAACCATGGCTACCACAGGTATCCACTGGTCCTGCACTCCTACGTGTAAGGTAATAAACAAATGTCTTCGCCCTTTTTGATTCGGGCTCAACATGGAAGGGATGTGGGTGTGACTCCAAGATGCCCCTTCCCTAGACCCGGAGTCCCTCAGTTTTCCGCCGGTGCGTCCACCACTGCTGTCACTGTTTTGTTCGCTCGGTATCGTGAGGTCTTTGGCTTGTCTGGACACTCGCGTACATAGTGCCCCTTTTTTCCGCAGTAAAGGCAAAGGCCTTGCTTGCGGCGTGATTCTTTTTCAGTGGCTGTAAGGCTCGCCCTTATAGCTCCTATGTCCATGGGTTCTGTCCTGGTGGAGGAGTTGGTCTCAGGGCCACCCATCGAAACATACGATGGCAGCGCTTTCCCTTTCCTCTTGTGATCGCCCTTTCTTTCGTTCAATCTATGGTCCAGCCGTAGCACCAGGTTGATCAAGCCCTCACATGTCTTGGGTTGGGGGTCGATTTGTGCTACCACATCTTTGAGCTCTTCGCTCAAGCCCTGGTGAAACAGCGCGGTTTGTTTGGCTATGGGCCACTTGGTTTCGGCCACTAACCGTCGAAAAGCATGAAGGTACTGCACCAGATCATTGTTGCCTTGCCTCAGCTCCAACATCTCTCGATCGGCAGTATACGAGTCCGCCCTTCGATCAAACACCTTCAAGAATTCCTCGCGGAAGGCTCCCCAATCACATAGGATAGGGTCGTCCCTGCTCACCAGTGGGACTGCCCATTGTGCCGCGTTCCCAGCAAGATACGAGATCAGAAAGGCCACTCTGGCTTGGCTGGTCGGAAAGGCCTTTGGTTTGCAGGACAGATGCAGTGCTACTTGAGTGAGGAATACCTGCACTGTGTTGGGGTCTCCGCTGTACCTCTCTGGTGTCGCCAAAGGAATGGCTACGGGCATCTCTACCACAACCGCAGGAGCCGTGGCCGTGTGAGAGGCATCCGCCTGTAGCGGATCGTTCTGCAGAGCGTCCAGTCTAGCCTTAACGTCTGCTGTTTCCTTTCTGGAAGCGGTGAGCTCGATTTGCATCGCGGCTAAGACGGCCAACACATCCTCAATCGTGGCCATGTCGTTCGCCCAACCAGGAGATAGTTATGGAAGAGGTCGGATATTATGTAACGTCCTGGCTTTCTCGGGGTTGGGACAAACAGACAACGGACCAGAGAAAGGGAGGTTAAGGAGGATTTAATAAACAGATAAACAACTACAGACAACAAAGAATACCGGTACTGGAATCACCAGTTAAAGTACGATACCCATTCACAGCTCTTCTAACCGTCCTCCGCATGCACACCGGTCCCGGTATGCTCCAACGGAGGGCACAGTGCTAAGCAGTGGCCGACAATGCCACTCGACCGCTGTGAAGGGTAGTTCCAAGGTTGTGGAATATACGGGGGGCACGTGGGAGTCACCCGGCCGGGCTCTCTACCACCTGGGAACAGCCGCTCTACCAGTTTCCCCCAGAGTACTGCCACAACACAAAGACGCTGGGAACACCTCCTAGTGTGCGTCTCTTGTATCCGGGTTTAAGTGATGATACCCAAGGTGGTGCTGAGGAAATATGAATTTTCATGGTCAATTGTGTCCCCTATCTTAGACCCCAACGGCTCCATGTACATGCTACAAGTACATGTATGTTCCCTCCAGTTCCAGCTATGAAGACGCAAATGCATGTGCGTCCAACGTCAACCTGTCCTCTTTCAGATCCGCCATGAATGGGTCGAATATTCCATTCCTAAGTATGATTGGCCCCCGACTTTATATGGTTCACTTTTCTAGTTTTACAGTTCAGGCGAGTAGGCCCTGAATTCTGCCATCAAGCCTTTTTTCTGCTTCTGCCTCTGAAATGCTCCAGCCTGGACCTGCATCCGTGTCCATGAACTTTGTCTTACTCCCTGCGCGGCTAACGGTGCCTGACGCGGCCTGTTGCCTGCCAAAAACTGTATTCAGCCTTCAAGTTATCTGCTCCGCTCCTCATCCAATGCATTCCTGTCTAGTAGTTTAGGTAAACATCCTTCCAGCTACCGAGCAAAGGGCTCGGCCTCGCTGTCTTTATGCAAGTAATTCATAGCCCCTGTTACCATGGAAGATTCCTGCCCCCTCGCATCTCATGTAGACACATAGACGCTTGTACATGCACTAACAGTCAGTATAGAATAGATTCCGTCCGAGAGACCTTTCCTTTTGGATAAACCAGTCCCTTAAACAAAGATATTAGATACAATTTGGGATTAGGTTGACCTGACCCCCCAGACTTCTGTCTCCACATGTAGAGCTAAATGTCAATTCCCCTTCACCCTCTAGTTGCACGTCAATCACACGTCATGCGGCTGCGCGCGCATCTCTGCCAAATATTTCTGCTGACACTGCAGGATTCTCTTATGGATCCACCCACTTGTGACATTTTAAATGACGTTTCTAGTATACGCCTGTATTTACGCCTATTTTCATTACGTATGTGTATTCTTATCTGTATTATCAGCTGTTACGCCTCCTGCATCTGTCTTAATGCAATGCTTTTCATATATATATTGTTACTTGTCAATAATGTATTGCCTATCCCTTCCTGAACCTTCGTGGTGATGGAATAAGATTGCCTGGTTCGAACCATAATTCCTTTGTAAGGAATAAAGTCCTTTTCAGAACCTCTAATACCACGGATTCTGCCTCTTATTTTGACTGAGTTATTCTTACTAGACTTTACCGCATAAAAAAATAGTACAGGTAATTTAAATATTTACCACATAAATTGGCGCCCGAACAGGGACACTTTCTCATCTCACGCGCCGGAGGTGCGTTGCAGGCCCGGTCTCCTGCCACAGCTGGACGGACAAAAACGCGTACCCGCAGGATTTCCTGTATCTCCCTCCGGCCAAGCGGGGGTGACTGAGGCTGCGATCAACACCCAGACGAGGCGGTGAGAAGTGCGAAGTATCCCGACCAGAGCCTAGCTGAGAGAGCAAGATCCGAGGTATACAGAGGCCCACCAGGTTCCGAAGTTCCGAGTCCAGTCGAGTCCAGTCCGGTTCAGTTCAGTTCAGTTCCGAGGCCTTCCGTTCCGTGCTACCCGGTGAGTACCGTTGCTGGGGAGGCAGTTAGACGTGCACATTAATTTGTGCCGGTCCTGACGGGTTTGGGTACACAGATCCGGTCTGCACTGTTTTAGCAGTGTATCTGTACTGTTTAGCAGTATATCCAGTATGTTCATGTATATAATTCAGTATTATCTAGTATTAGTATCATGTCAGTAACTAGTTTTCTTCTAATTATCATTGTTCGTTAAATGTTAAAACGTTAAATGTTAAATGTTTTACTGTGTTCAAAAATTGTGGTATGAATGAGTGTTCATTATTGTGTTTATTGTATTAATTGTGTTCAAGTCCGGTTCAAGTAAGAATCAAGTAGCAAGGTTTAAAGATGCCGTTCTTTTCAAAATTAAGACAAATCAAAACTAGAAAAGGAGTACTCGAAGAAGCTGTTCCCATTCCACCTAGGGACACTCCAGGGTATTTTATGTATCATAAACATGGCCTAGATGCCGTATTATATCTTGACTTATGGGTGGACTACACCAAGGATCTAGCAGAAAGTCAGAGGTGGCCCGCAGCTGGGACATGGGATGCAGATTGCATCATGAGAGTAGAAGAAGAATTATGGAAAAAGAAAGCCAGACAGTCACAGAAAGATGCTATTGAGTTATGGCGTAAAGAATTGCATAGGCGCACAGAGAAAGCGCTCAGACAGGAAGAGAAAAGTAGGGAGAACTCAAATAAAGCCCGAGAAGACGTATTAGTTAAGGAAGGTATCCGAGTAAAAACAGAACAAGTAGACAGACAATGAAACACTTTTATGAATGGTATGTATCCTCTTTTGGCCGAAGGTTTGCCTAAGGCCACCCCGGAAATACCGAGAGATTTGCCACCCCCATTACTCCCGATTAAAGCACATCCTAAGACCGCAAAAGATATTTTCCTTTCCTCCTATTTAGACGATGTAGCTCCCGAATATGTTAATGTTCCACCACACACGCCACCTGTCGATGGTGCTCAACCCCGAGATCATCCGCCCCCAACTCCGCAACCGCAAACTCCTCCGCACAATCCAACAGGTCCATCTGTTTCCACCGCTTTTCCTGCATCCACAGTCTCTATCTTACATCCCACGAATCCTTTCGTGCCTAGCACCTCAGAAGGTGCGACAGCAATCTTTGCCACGCCACCATCACGAAGTAAATCGTCTCTTAGAGATTTAGCAAACCAACGTACACCCCAAATAGCAACGTCCGACATGTTTAAAGAACATCTTGTAGATTGTAGATATGATCCAGTGCCCGGTAAAAATGACAGAATGCTGCTATCATCACTACGTATACGACGAGCTTCAATATATTTAACGACGCTCCCAGGAATGATTAAACATTTAGACAATATATATCGCTTTGTCCAAACAGGGCAAGGCCCTGAAAGTATTGACGAAGCCATGGAATACCAGAAAGCGGATATACAGAGACAACTGTTACGTTTCTTCATAAACTGCTTGATCAGAGACAGAGATAGGTCCGAGGTAGATCAGGATGAAATGCAAGTACTTACCAGATGGGGTCAGAATATATCAGAGGGAAAACATGATAAACAGACATGTATAGTAGCTATGTGCCGAAAAATCTGCAAAGAAGTAGAACGAATACATAAAGCCAGATTGGAGGCAGACAAAACTGAATCAGAGGGAGAGGAGGAGGAAGAATCAGAAATACCCACAGGACAATTAGAAACGATAGCTTATGTAGGTAGGGGAAGACCTTGTAGTAATATCAGATACTTTAATGATCCAATACGTCCGATACGTCCAGAATGCAACAGACATTTTCAAGCCCCTGAACACTTATTCCAGGCTGCTGATAAATTACTCCGAGACCGAAGGGGGTATCATATGCTCGATTCTATGGATGAACAAGAATTAGCCAGGTCAGCAGTACAATGGGCTGACAGTTCTGAGAAATACAGTGATGATGCGCTAGCACACACGTTTTTGAATCTTACCCCAGACGAACAGCGTTTAGCTGGTATATACATGATACAACACCTCGTTATATTATATAGAAGCCAACACTCCGATCCTGGTCCCCTACCTGATATCCTGATAGAATTACTCACGAACAAATGGAGAGGTTCAGGTACTGATTTAATTAAAGAAATTCTAGAATATCGACACCAGTACATTGTCTTCGTATGCCCAGAACATGTTTCAGTTCCCCCCAAGTTGGAAAGAAAAACGTACCACATAGACAGACAGAATCCCTTACGCGAAGTACACCCAATAAGAGGTGAAGACAATAATTTTAAACGCGTGTTTGTGTACACGCCCATAACTAAAATTGAATTATTAGAAATGAAGAAAGTAGTACCTAGCCATGACAAAGACCCAGCAGGTTTCCACCGTGAGATAAAAGACATGTTACTCATGGGAGAGTATACTTATCCTGACATTATGAAAATATTGAAAGTTTTATTGCCTGCCGGTATTTACGAGAAACTCAAAGAAAAGGAATGGGAGGTGGGAGACCAAAAGATAGATTGGACAGCATTAGAAAACGAAGAAAAGGCCCGAGCTGCAGGTTCAGGGCTTGGGGAAAGGACTACAGCATTACCAGGATTATTAGGGCAGGTACTACCACGTTTATTAACTACGAAAAAGGAAGACTGGGGTGCAATCTCAGCCTGTAAACAAAAACAAGATGAAGACACTAGTGATTTCTATTCCCGATTCGAAAAATGTTTTGGTATTAATAGTGGCATAAAAGCAAGTAGTGAGTCGTATCCACATCTGTTTGTGACAAAATTAGTTGAAAATTCCTTGCCCCAAGTTAAGAGTAGAGTACTGAAATTCGAGAGTACTTGGCAAGGTAACACACCGTCACAGATGTTACAAATGTTACAATATCATCACAATAGAATTAGAGAAGAACAAGAACATGAAC
The DNA here is from genome assembly GCF_964204655.1 of Triturus cristatus. Lineage (NCBI taxonomy): Eukaryota > Metazoa > Chordata > Amphibia > Caudata > Salamandridae > Triturus > Triturus cristatus. Next base: position 167,525,036 of record NC_140585.1, read on the forward strand.
AAAGACGTATGAAAGACACGAAAATGAAAATGCTAGTTGCTCAGTCAGTTCCAGCTGACGGTCATAAAAAGGGTACGACACAGTCCAATGATTCAGTAGGTCCTGTAAGAGGGACATGCAACTATTGTAAACAGCCAGGTCATTATATACACGATTGCGCAGTTCTGAAACAATATATCTCTACGGGTATAACGAAAGAGAGACCACGTCCGCCTAGACAGGATCAGATCCAGCAACAAGTACCTCAGAATATACAGCCTATGCCAGCTGTACAACAGACCGCACCACAACCACAACAACAACAACAACAACAGCCACAGCCTATTGCCGCAACACAAAACACGACACAACAGATGTACCAGTATGCACAAAATGACTACCCAGAGTATCAGCGCTACACATGAAATAGCCTAGAGAGGGAAGTTGGCCTACCCCTTATCGAGGTTCCCGTAGATCAAGAGGGTCCTTATGTACAGAGTCAAGTATTAGGGAAAGACCGAAAGTTTCTACTCGATACAGGGGCAAGCAGAACAACTATCAGTCACAGCGAAGTCCCAGGGGCACCCCTCTCAGGCTCACAAAATATTTCCCTTGGTTTTTCAGGAAAGCCTACTATTAATGAAGTATCGCAACCACTTGCATTCACAGTCGGTCCTTTAACACGGACTACAGATCTATTGCTTACTAAATCATGTCCAGAAAACTTGTTAGGTATAAAAACATTGAAGGCTCTAGGAGCTGTAATATGTTGTTCTCCGGAAGGAGTACAACTATTTTTGCGTGACTTTAAAGGTCACTATGTGTCCAGAGACATGGATCACCGGTTACAGAATTTACCCACACATTTATGGGCGCAATGCCCCACTGATGTAGGTTGTATGCATATTACACCATATCGAGTCACACTCAAAGCAGGAGTGGTACTACCACGAATACGACAATACAAGTTACCCCCAGATGCTGTTGTGGCTTTACTGCAAATCATTGACGAGCTCATAGCACAAGGAGTGGTTGTGGAAACCGACTCCAATGTATGTAATTCCCCGATAATTCCGATTCTTAAACGAACTGATCCAAAAGCACCACCCGTATATCGATTAGTTATTGATCTGCGAGAATTAAATAAATGTATTGTACCACAATACCCCGTGGTCCCAGATATCTCTTCATTGCTAACAGCCATAGATTCAGAAGCAACGTTCTTTACTGTAATTGATCTCAAGAACGTTTTCTTTAGCGTCCCAATCGATCCGGAAAGCCAATATTTGTTCGGATTCAGTTTAAATGGACGAAGTTTTAAATTCGCACGCGCACCTCAAGGATTCACAGAAAGCCCCAGCATCTATAGCCAAGCACTGAAAAGAGAACTTGACAGTATCCACATGCCAGCTAACACTGCCCTGCTTCAATACGTCGATGATCTGCTGATCACCGCACGAAGCGAACCTGAATGTGAAAAAGCATCACTGACGGTTTTACATTTCCTAGCCGACAAGGGGCACAAAGTGTCCCCTTCGAAGCTGCAATTCTGTGTCCAGCAAGTTGTGTACCTCTGGCACTTGCTGTCCAAGGGGGGAAGACAGCTTACACCCGACCGTATCCAGTTAATTGTTAACATGCCGCCACCCAAGACACAAAAGGAGGTACGGGCATTCATAGGCCTCACTTCGTACTGTAGGCAGTGGATCCCTCAATATGCATTTCTAGCAAAACCACTCATTCAGTTGACAACACAGGAGGCAGCGACATCGACTGTCCTCCCTTGGACTCAGGAACATACACAAGCTTTTGAAAGCTTAAAGAAAGCTTTATGTCAAGCACCTGTTTTAGCAACACCATGTTACAGTAAACGTTTTACACTTTTCGTTACAGAACGTGAAGGTACTGCTTTGTCAGTACTCACGCAGGAACAAGCAGGATCACACAAGCCATGTGCTTATTTTTCTAGTACATTAGATCCCGTAGCTCAGGCTCTTCCTGCGTGCCTGAAATCAGTCGCGGCAACAGCTTTAGCAATCAGACAAAGCGATGCCATAGTGCTAGGACATCAATTGACAGTACAAGTACCACATGCAGTAGAGGTTCTTTTGAACCGGACCCAAACACAACACTTGACTATAGCAAGACTGACGGGTTATGAATTGACATTGTTCCAGCCACACATAGAAATCAGACGTTGTAGTACATTAAATCCTGCCACACTTTTGCCATTAAGTGGAACAGACCCATTGGCACATGATTGTATTGAAGTTATCACTATTACGACGAAACCCAGACAAGACTTGACAGATATTCCATTATCAGACCCAGACCTGACATTGTATGTAGATGGTTCATGCATGAGAACAAGTACAGGAGAGTTAGTGGCCGCTTATGCAGTCACAACAGACACTGAAATTATTGAAACAAATTGTATCGATACCTTGTCAGCTCAAGCAGCAGAGCTCATCGCTCTGACACAAGCCTGTATTCAAGCCAAAAATAAGAAAGTCAACATATACACAGATTCACGTTATGCATTCGGAGTCGTCCATGACTTCGGCGTGCTTTGGCGAGAGAGAGGTTATTTAACTTCTCACGGTGCCCACATCCAGCACGGTCCCCTTATTCAAGCTCTGTTAGATGCAATACATCTGCCGACTACAATATCGATTATGAAGTGTAAAGCCCATACAAAAGTGACTGACATTATTTCTCAGGGTAACGACCTTGCTGACAGAACAGCTAAACAGACTGCTCAGAATCAGACTCGTCCAACTGACACGACAAAGACAATAGTTCCGACACCAACACACTGCATGACAGTTAAGGATCCCGCCCTTGATGTAATTGACATACAGACACATGCTACACCAGAAGAAATAAAGAGATGGACTGAATTAGGAGGGATCCAAACAGATCAAGGATGGATGACGAAGGGAAAATCTATATGGTTTCTCCCCGACTCAATGGTTCAAGTCATCATTAACACAATACATAGTCCAGCGCACCTAGGAGAGAAAGCTATGCTAGACAGTATTCAACACATTTGGTTCAATAAACACTTGCGAGCAGCAGCTAAACAGAAAGTACGTACCTGTATGATTTGTTGTCAGTTTAATCCAGGAAAAGGCGTACCTGTAGAACAGGGTGGATTTCAACCCCCCGATCACCCTTTTGAAGTCCTCCAGATGGATTATATCCAGATGGAACGTTGTCGAGGATTCAAATATGTCCTCGTAGTTGTATGCGCTCTTTCCCGGTGGACAGAGGCGTATCCCGTCTCAGATTACACTGCCCCGACTACTGCCAAACAGTTAGTTCGAGAATTCTTCCCACGGTATGGTTTGCCCCGTATCGTGTACTCAGATAATGGCCAGCCGTTCTCATCCGAGCTAATGAAACATGTTTCACTTCTGTTAGGCTACCAATGGAAATTCCACTGTGTCCGACATCCCGAGGCAGCAGGTCTCGTGGAGCGACATAATCAAACTCTGAAAATTAGACTGTCCAAAGTATGTAGAGAAAAAGGTGTCGACTGGATAGTAGCTTTACCGGTTGCGCTCTTTTACATGAGAATGGTAGCACACTCTCGAACAGGGCTATCCCCGTATGAGGTGATCTTCGGTAGACCACCAAATATGTGGGGGACGCATATACCTCGTAAAATAACTGATGTTGATTGTAATATGCTGACAGATTACCTGGCTTCCTTGATGTCTGCACTACAATCTTGTCGTTCACAGGTAGCTGCAGCTTTTCCCGATAACACTGAGGTGAAGCCCCATGACGTGGTTCCGGGAGATATTGTACTTGTAAGGAACTTCGACAGAAGGAACCAGCTGGAGCCTCGCTGGCAGTCGCCTAAACTCGTCTTATTGACCACAAGGACAGCTGTGAAGATTGAGGGACGTAAAGGGTGGTTGCACTCGAGCCATATCAAAAAGTTTCATGGACTATCATCCGACTTGAATTTTCAGCCCTGCATTCCCTCACAGACTGACTCAAAACTCCCCCTGGTTGACAAGCCAGAAAAGGAAAACTATAAACTGAAACTAAGGTCTAGCAAGTCAGACAATTTGATTGTTTAAGTCCTCTCCAAGGTGAATCGGTTGAATTTGTCTCTGACATGTATCCTCTAGACCGAAATAGAGAGAGAAATAGACAGAAACAGCTCAAGAAACATGCGTACTGTAAATCACTTCGTAGTCACTGCATAGTGACATTGTTAATTATGTTTTTTCTAAGTCTTCTGATTATTATTTCCAGTATATTATTACACATGTATTACCCTATCTCCAAGCGTGCTTTCAATGCTACTGCCGAACATTCTTTTAGCGAATTACCCCCGCATGAGTTATCCTATAGATTTGCGCTGCGCAACAACACATTCATTAGTATGTTACATCATTCTCATCAGACCAGCAATGCTACAAATTGTTGGATATGTGGCCGACTCCCTCCCTATCAGAAATACAAGGGAGTTCTGCCCCTCTTTCCGTATCCATTCACACACAATGGCTCCTGTGGAGCATGGTTTAGTTTGATTAATTCCCTAGATTCAAATACAGTAGTTTATCAAGACAACTGGGTATGGGGAAACCTGAACCTAGTTTTACTTAAAGTCTGCTACCCTAACAAGGAGGGACTTCCCAAAAGAACAGGAACTGATCTAGAAAATGAAGTATATGGATTAGGTAACTTTACACTTAATCTCATGATCCTGAATGTTGAATCCGAAGCTACACCAATCTTGCCCGCTATGTCAGTATTTCCAGTTAGAGGCGAATTATGTGTAAGAAAGAATGGTTCAATACACATGGGCCATAGTAAATGTACCACTGTAATAGAATTCAGTGATAAAGGCAAGTCTACATTTAGAGCTTCTCGTCACTCCTACTTCATTTGTGGTCACATCGCATACATACGCCTACCCCTAGATTGGGATGGTACCTGTTACATTGCATTTCTTCTGCCACCTGTTTTCCTAGCCCCGCCTGATTACCATAGGAATACCCATTTAGTACACAATAGACAGCAGAGAGATCTCCCGATTGTCGACTACACTGAAACAGCATGGGAGCAATATACAGATTTCAATAAAGGTTTCTTTCCCTACATAGGTACAGTCACTAATAGTAAGCTGATACGTAGATTAACTAGAACCCTTGAAGCAGTGGTGAATGAAACTACTTCCGCCTTAGGCAACTTAACAGAGGAGCAGTCTGCGATGCGGATTGTTGTTCTTCAAAATCGTCTTGTCCTTGACGTCATTCTGGCCGATAGGGGCGGAGCTTGTAGGGTCATCGGATCAAGTTGCTGTGTTTTCATACCAGAAAACGCGCCGTCAGTATATAAGGCCATAACTCGACTTCATAAGATCGCAAGCCAGATACACCAGAATCCAGGCACCTGGACTTGGTCCGGTTGGTTCTGGAGTGTGTTGTCAGCCTGGGGATGGAGGATCCTATCCTTCCTAGGTATTGGCTTTCTCATACTATTCAGTTGCTGCTTGTGTCTACAATGTGGGCCAGCGATTTGTGGTCTGTGTGCCACATCGTGTATCCCGCCTTCAAATTTTCATTCAAGATCCCGGAAGAAGAAAGAAGAACAAATGATGCTATATGAACAGATTGATGGATTGATGAAGATGGATATTTCATGAGGGTCCGTAGGGGACAAGGAGGGAATGAGGAAATATGAATTTTCATGGTCAATTGTGTCCCCTATCTTAGACCCCAACGGCTCCATGTACATGCTACAAGTACATGTATGTTCCCTCCAGTTCCAGCTATGAAGACGCAAATGCATGTGCGTCCAACGTCAACCTTTCCTCTTTCAGATCCGCCATGAATGGGTCGAATATTCCATTCCTAAGTATGATTGGCCACCGACTTTATATGGTTCACTTTTCTAGTTTTACAGTTCAGGCGAGTAGGCCCTGAATTCTGCCATCAAGCCTTTTTTCTGCTTCTGCCTCTGAAATGCTCCAGCCTGGACCTGCATCCGTGTCCATGAACTTTGTCTTACTCCCTGCGCGGCTAACGGTGCCTGACGCGGCCTGTTGCCTGCCAAAAACTGTATTCAGCCTTCAAGTTATCTGCTCCGCTCCTCATCCAATGCATTCCTGTCTAGTAGTTTAGGTAAACATCCTTCCAGCTACCGAGCAAAGGGCTCGGCCTCGCAGTCTTTATGCAAGTAATTCATAGCCCCTGTTACCATGGAAGATTCCTGCCCCCTCGCATCTCATGTAGACGCATAGACGCTTGTACATGCACTAACAGTCAGTATAGAATAGATTCCGTCCGAGAGACCTTTCCTTTTGGATAAACCAGTCCCTTAAACAAAGATATTAGATACAATTTGGGATTAGGTTGACCTGACCCCCCAGACTTCTGTCTCCACATGTAGAGCTAAATGTCAATTCCCCTTCACCCTCTAGTTGCACGTCAATCACACGTCATGCGGCTGCGCGCGCAGCTCTGCCAAATATTTCTGCTGACACTGCAGGATTCTCTTATGGATCCACCCACTTGTGACATCATTTTAAATGACGTTTCTAGTATACGCCTGTATTTACGCCTATTTTCATTACGTATGTGTATTCTTATCTGTATTATCAGCTGTTACGCCTCCTGCATCTGTCTTAATGCAATGCTTTTCATATATATATTGTTACTTGTCAATAATGTATTGCCTATCCCTTCCTGAACCTTCGTGGTGATGGAATAAGATTGCCTGGTTCGAACCATAATTCCTTTGTAAGGAATAAAGTCCTTTTCAGAACCTCTAATACCACGGATTCTGCCTCTTATTTTGACTGAGTTATTCTTACTAGACTTTACCGCATAAAAAAATAGTACAGGTAATTTAAATATTTACCACAGTGCAGAGAATGGATGGGAGCAGCCGCTCTACCTATCCCAGTTCTCCTACGAGTGTCGATGGCTAAGACGCGGAAACACCTCCTGGATAGCGTCTTAGCTCTAAGCGTGTGTTCACCCAAGTAACGAGGGTTGGGAGCTTCGGCTCGCACCAACCTCGATTTCTCCAAATTGTCAGGCCGTTGGGAGCTTCGGCTCTACCAACGGTACTTGTGCCCAATGACGTTGAATACGGCTCTCAGAACGGGACAGGACACGGGCAGGAAGCACACGCCAGCACCTCTCCTCCGCTCCTTAGAATGTTCCTTCCGCCGCTCCACTCTCCAACGGGTCCGTGTACCTCAACCAGGTACTCCGGCAAAGATCAGAATATCCGACGCCGAGTCCCAGTGATCTTCTCCTTAAGTAGTACTCTCGGCGTTGTATAGCATGAAAACTAGGCGTTACCCTTGGTGTTATGTAACCAGAACTCTTGAGTTGCATAACATGCAAACTAGGCGTTACCCTTGGTGTTATGCAACCAGAACTCTTGAGTTGCATAACATGAAAACTAGGCGTTACCCTTGGTGTTATGTAACCAGAACTCTTGAGTTCCATGAGGCAATTGTTGCCGGAGGGCATTCTGGGAGTTGTAGTCCGCTCTCCTCCAAGCGCACCAGGTTCACGGAAGTGGCATCGTGGGAGGGAATCCATGTGCGGGAGGGGATTCCTGACACCTTGCCTGTGCCCTGTCCAGTTCTGGATTTGTGGGTTCCAAGTCAGTTGGCACTAATGCTGAGTCCAGACATGGGAGTTAGTCTCTCAAGTGCGAGGCCTTACAGCACGCATGTCCTATGTGGTGGCCTGTGACATGATGTGCATGAGTGTGCGGTACGCATAGTTCAGGGATGGTAGCGTGTGTTGCAGTCATTCCCATTCAGGAGCATGGAGTTGTGTGGCCACTACTGTCCCCAGGGGCATATTTTCCTAGGTATCATGTGTGTAATCCGAATATGTCGACAATCTCTGTGTCTACAGCATAGGTTGTGCTCTGTGCCATTGTCCCCTGGCACCATGTATATTGACGTGAAATGTAGTACAAGTGTCCACTGTCCAGCCTGACCTGATTTTCCTTGTTCATACTCACGGTGGCCATTGCCTGTGTGTCTTGTTACAATCATCTGATGATGCCCATTTGTACATGATTATTTGGACAGGCGCACCTTGGGTATTTTGTGTGCAATATTGAATTTTTGCATCCCATGTGTATTTCACCCAGACTAAGAGATGTAAGTGCTTCCTGTGTCTCCAAAGAATTGTCTCATGTAGTGGGTGGGTGGTGCGTGCATGGCCTACATGTCAACACCTGAGATCTCCTTGCTAGGACTGGCCAGTGTGTGATGTTTGTCTGGACATACACTCAAGGTGCAGTGAGCCAGTCAGGGTGGGCATGTTATCAGTATTACCTATGCTGCATGTGCCTCTAGTTCCTGGATATGGTCCCTGCTCATCCCAATTTCCTGGCACGTTGTGTGGTGCAGATGCAGTGCTGGATTGTCCCCAGGGCCTTGATCCTCAGTCAAAATTCCATGTCATCTCATTTGCTATTGTGTCATGCTCTCCATAGTTTTTCAGTGGCATGGTGGGTCAAACAACTGTGTCTTGCATGCCCTACATATGTACCTTGTTTTGTAGTTGTAACTCTTCTTTTGTTTCAGGCTATGCACTGTAACCTAAGTAGATTGGACTCATGTGACAGGTGTATGATTAATTTCTGTCTCTTCACCCTGCCCACAGCATCGTCGGGGGACACGGAGGGAGACATGGGCACAGACGGAGCAGAGGGACCGAGCACCAGTGCCAGCGGTGACATCGTGGCTGGCTCATCGAGTGGGACAGAGGCGGAGGGGAGTGAAGCCGGGGACCTGTCGACTGGCACAACAGAGTATGAAGCTGACGGGTCCGAGGATGATCTCTCCGAGTGGGCGGCGGCTGCACCACCATCTGACAGCAACACTACATCTCGCCCCGCCCCCTCCATTGTCATCAACCGCCTCCCACGTGCTCGTGTCCCTTCCCAGCGTGCCCAGTCACCGCATGTCTCCTTCCTGCCAGGCACCGCACCCCCTGTCCCTGTTTCCACTGCTGCCGCCAATGCCGAGTCTGTGGACATCCAGCGGCAGTTGCAGATTGGTCAGGCTGCGATCCTTAATGTCCTCCATAGCCACAGCCAGGTCCTCAACAACATGGAGGCATACTTGGAGGGCATTCATTCATCGCAGGCTGACCAACGCAACTTGCTGAGGTCCATAGACTCTACACTGACTGCAGCAGTGGGTCTCCTGCAGCACTACGTCCCACCCCCTACCCCTGCCCCTTCCACACTTCCCACTCCCATGTCTGTCCCACGTACACCCAGACGTCAGCATGCACCCACCACAACAGACACAGGCACCACACCAGCAGGGAAGGTCCGCCGCACACCTCCTGACACGCACACACAGGGTGAAGTAGGCACACCCACTGGGTCGGGGGGCAAACGTGTGACACGCAGCCAGAGTGGGAGTCTGCATTCCACCAAATCCACTCCCTCCAAATCCCCTCCCCTCAGCTCTCCTGGCCACATCTCCCCCAAAGACTCCTTCATGGCCGCTCTGTCCCTGAGCCCCACAGTGACCCCACCCCGCAAGCGGTCAAGGAAGTCCCCGGTCAGGGTGGTTGAGTCCCCCCCCTGTCCACAGCCTCCCCCAGTGGCGCTGCGACCCATCCCTCTGACCCCCCCCCCCCTCCTTGGGGCCTGTGGTTCCTTCGGGTGCAGGGGATTCCCTGGAGGACCTTGCTAAGGTGTGCAGCGAGCTCCTAGAGTCCACCTTTGGCCCTGCCCCACCCCCTGTGGTGGAGTCCTCCATCCCTGCACCCACAACGCCTACCCTTCGCCCTCCTGTCCCTGCGGTGCCTGTTCCTTCCCCCCCACATGATGCCCTCACCCCTGTGGAAGACGACGGAATCTAACTGTGCAGGCAAGCTAGGGGACACGCATCCCACTGTGTCCCCCATCCAGCTGTGACTTCTGGACTGCCCTATGGGCTTTGTAAATATTGAACTTTCTACGAACACACTATTTAAGATCATGCTGATTAAAGCCATTTTTGTTTCCTTTGAACACTACTGCTTTTCTGATGTTGCTGTTGGTGGGGCTGCTACATGATTTTGGGTGGTGATCATGTGTTGGGTGTGTGGGAAATGTAGTAGTGTGCTGGTCATAGGGGGGACCCTGGTATCTGTGTGCCATCACACGGTGTTAGCTAGGTTTCTCTGTTCATGTAAGCAGTTACTGCATGGTGAAATTGTCCCAAGGTGTGTTCCTTCCTCTGTGTACCCTGCCATCTTCCCTGAAGGGTGTTCCCAATATTTAGCGCTGAGCTGTGTGTACATTAGCTGGGTGTGTGACGGACTCCTTCAACTTTGCACATGCATGCTGAGCGATGTCTCCACCTGCATCATTCGTGGTATCCTTGGTAGTCATTGTACTTGTGTATGTGGACTATTGACATGACTTCATGTGGACATGTTTTCTTTTCTGCGCTATGCATGCGTATACTCCCAGCCTCGCACACATGTGGTACATGTACTGCAGGGTCTTTGTGCACCTGACTGACATTTGTGGGCATGGTATCAGTGGCTACTCCACCCTGTGCGTTCCATGGGCACTGCTGGGAGTGTTAGGCACCCACCCCTCCTGTGTCTGGGCACTGCTGGGAGTGTTAGGCACCCACCCCTCCTGTCTCTGGGCACTGCTGGGAGTGTTAGGCACCCACCCCTCCTGTCTCTGGGCACTGCTGGGAGTGTTAGGCACCCACCCCTCCTGTCTCTGGGCACTGCTGGTAGTGATAGGCACCCACCCCTCCTGTGTCTGGGCACTGCTGGGAGTGTTAGGCACCCACCCCTCCTGTCTCTGGGCACTGCTGGGAGTGTTAGGCACCCACCCCTCCTGTCTCTGGGCACTGCTGGGAGTGTTAGGCACCCACCCCTCCTGTGTCTGGGCACTGCTGGGAGTGTTAGGCACCCACCCCTCCTGTCTCTGGGCACTGATGGTAGTGATAGGCACCCACCCCTCCTGTCTCTGGGCACTGCTGGGAGTGTTAGGCACCCACCCCTCCTGTCTCTGGGCACTTCTGGGAGGACTCTGCACCCACCCCTCCTGTGTCTGGGCACTGCTGGGAGTGTTAGGCACCCACCCCTCCTGTCTCTGGGCACTGCTGGGAGTGTTAGGCACCCACCCCTCCTGTCTCTGGGCACTGCTGGGAGTGTTAGGCACCCACCCCTCCTGTCTCTGGGCACTGCTGGTAGTGATAGGCACCCACCCCTCCTGTGTCTGGGCACTGCTGGGAGTGTTAGGCACCCACCCCTTCTGTCTCTGGGCACTTCTGGGAGGACTCTGCACCCACCCCTCCTGTGTCTGGGCACTGCTTGGAGTGTTAGGCACCCACCCCTCCTGTGTCTGGGCACTGCTGGGAGTGTTAGGCACCCACCCCTCCTGTCTCTGGGCACTGCTGGGAGTGTTAGGCACCCACCCCTCCTGTCTCTGGGCACTGCTGGTAGTGATAGGCACCCACCCCTCCTGTCTCTGGGCACTGCTGGGAGTGTTAGGCACCCACCCCTCCTGTCTCTGGGCACTGCTGGGAGTGTTAGGCACCCACCCCTCCTGTCTCTGGGCACTGCTGGTAGTGATAGGCACCCACCCCTCCTGTCTCTGGGCACTGCTGGGAGTGTTAGGCACCCACCCCTCCTGTCTCTGGGCACTTCTGGGAGGACTCTGCACCCACCCCTCCTGTGGCTGGGCACTGCTGGGAGTGTTAGGCACCCACCCCTCCTGTCTCTGGGCACTTCTGGGAGGACTCTGCACCCACCCCTCCTGTGTCTGGGCACTGCTGGGAGTGTTAGGCACCCACCCCTCCTGTCTCTGGGCACTGCTGGGAGTGTTAGGCACCCACCCCTCCTGTCTCTGGGCACTGCTGGGAGTGTTAGGCACCCACTCCTCCTGTCTCTGGGCACTGCTGGGAGTGTTAGGCACCCACCCCTCCTGTCTCTGGGCACTGCTGGTAGTGATAGGCACCCACCCCTCCTGTCTCTGGGCACTGCTGGGAGTGTTAGGCACCCACCCCTCCTGTCTCTGGGCACTGCTGGTAGTGATAGGCACCCACCCCTCCTGTCTCCGGGCACTGCTGGTAGTGATAGGCACCCACCCCTCCTGTCTCTGGGCACTTCTGGGAGGACTCTGCACCCACCCCTCCTGTGTCTGGGCACTGCTGGTAGTGTTAGGCACCCACCCCTCCTGTGTCTGGGCACTGCTGGGAGTGTTAGGCACCCACCCCTCCTGTCTCTGGGCACTGCTGGGAGTGTTAGGCACCCACCCCTCCTGTCTCTGGGCACTGCTGGTAGTGATAGGCACCCACCCCTCCTGTCTCTGGGCACTTCTGGGAGGACTCTGCACCCACCCCTCCTGTGTCTGGGCACTGCTGGGAGTGTTAGGCACCCACCCCTCCTGTCTCTGGGCACTTCTGGGAGGACTCTGCACCCACCCCTCCTGTGTCTGGGCACTGCTGGGAGTGTTAGGCACCCACCCCTCCTGTGTCTGGGCACTGCTGGGAGTGATAGGCACCCACCCCTCCTGTCTCTGGGCACTGCTGGTAGTGATATGCACCCACCCCTCCTGTGTCTGGGCACTGCTGGGAGTGATAGGCACCCACCCCTCCTGTCTCTGGGCACTGCTGGGAGGACTCTGCACACACCCCTCCTAATTCACAATGTGTACGTACGCAAGTGGGGGTACGTGTCGTACTTACACTGTTGGCATGGGGGTACATGTCATACTTACACTGTTGGGGTGGGGGGTACGCTCCATACGTACACGGGTGGGGGTACGTGTCGTACTTACACTGTTGGGGTGGGGGGTACGCTCCATACGTAAGCGGGTGGGGGTACGTGTCGTACTTACACTGTTGGGGTGGTGGGTACGCTCCATGCATATGCGGGTGGCGGTACGGTCCGTACATATCCGTACCCACGCTGTGGAATCCTTGTGCGGGCCGTCCCCAGGCCTTTGCCACGTGGGTACGAGCCGTCCTGCCATTGTTGGGGTGACGTAGGTGTGAGCGTGGTACGGGACGTACCTGTATGGTTGTGTTGCCGGTTCGCGTCGTCAAGAACTTCCGTTGTGGCGGTCGCTGGCTTTGCTGGACACGCCCCCACCCCCTCGTAGTGACCAGGGCCTGAGGGTCAGGTATGTCCAGGGCATGTGTGCTGTGTGACTTTGGTGGGGGTTTTGTGGCCTGCCCTGGTCCTGCCACCCCCCCCCTTTCCACCCTCCCTTTGTTGTTCTGACCTTCTGCGGCGTCTGCGTCGTAACCTGTAGAGGAGGTCGACTGCTATGAGGGCCGGGATGACACGTAGGTTCGGGTCCATGTCTGTCCGTCGCGTACAGGTGCTCCTTGTTCGCGCCGTCCTGTCTGTCCGTCGCGTACCGGTACTCCTTGTTCGCGTCGTCCTGATTTACCGGCAGTTTTTGGCAGCCGGAAAATATTCACCGTGCGGGATGACGTCGGTGCGAATCGTAATTCCTGGTTCGTGAATGGCAGGCTGCGTGCGTCCCGACGTCACGTCGGCGCTTTCCCGGATCGCATTTGTACGTTTATTTTGGTCGGTCGGGGTTTTGTACGATTCGTACGGGAAAGGTGTTTCCGTGCGAATCGTAATTCCATGTTAGTATATTTTGACGACCGGGTACGCGTCGGACGGAGAACATGCTCCGTCCGACGGTTCGTACCAGGTTTTTACCGGATCGTAATCGGCACCCCAGTGTCTGAGACGGAAATTCTAATGGTCCCAGAAGTGGGAAGGAGGAATAAATATCCTGAATTTTAGTGATAAAAAAGGAAGCTAGATTTTCACATAAAATTTTTGAGGATGGTATACGGCTTTTCAATGCTACTGGTTTGATGAAGCTCTGAACAATATTAAAAATTTCTTTCGCCGACTTGTTTGAGGAGCTAATCTGAGTGGCAAAGTAAGTCCTGATGGACTTACGCTTTAAAGCGTTATTTTTTTTTAGCACTATATATAAATATATATATACACTTGGCTGCCGGTTCCAAGTGTTTGCGCCGAGCACTCTCCAACCATTTACACAGACTCTTCTCCATACGGAGCTCGTCCGTGAACTAAGGAGCTGATGGTTTATTCTGGGTAAACTTCCTATTTTCCATTGGGGCGATAGTATGCAGTACTGAGGTGACCCACTGGTTAAAAGTCAGTGCATCCGGGCTAGGATCTCCAGTTAGCACAGGAGAGGTGGACTGTAATAAGAGGCCCATTGAAGCATTGGCGACCTTACTCCAATTCCTCCTGACTTCCTGGGTAGGGCATGCCAGATCTTTACGGTGAAACCCACAGATGCTAAAAGGAATCAGACAATGGTCTGACCAGGTTAGAGAAAACAGGTCCTCTACCTGTAATGTTTGATCATTAGTAAAAAGTAAATCTAGTGTGTGACCTGCCTTATGTGTAGGTGCAGTTACCCTTTGCATCAGATTTATTCCATTTAGGGAGTCTTCCAACTGCACAGCTAAGGGGCAATTGGAATTGTCCATGTGGACATTGAAGTCTCCAAGAACTGTCAGATTAGCTTACTTCAGTGATAAAGCAGCAATGATGTCATAGAGTTTCAGTAACTAGGCTCCTGGGGCATTTGGGGGGTCTATAGACCAATAGTCCTGCCATGGGAGAAGCCTTCACAGGCTTAACACAATAAGACAGAGCCTCAATTTGCCCCAAGTTCTCTATTCTCTTAAATGTAATCTCCCAGTCATCTCTCATAATAATTGCAAGGCCCCCACCAACCCTATTATCGGCCCGATTTACCGTAGAGATCCTAAAGCCTGCTGGAATGGCTAATGCTATGCAAGGGTTAGAACTATCATGCAGCCAGGTTTTGGTTAGGAACATAATATCCCAGCCATTCGTATTTAAATTAGGCCAAATGTCATCAGCATGTTTAGGCAATGATCTACAATTGATAAGACAAGCCTTAATGGCGTTCTCCGAGGGGTTCGAGTATAACCTGTGGGAATTAACACCTGACCTGTCTATGTCTTCCCTGGCTTCCTCTAACCTGAAATTACAGGTCTGGCTTTGGAACTCACAGAGACTACCTTCCTTATACTCTTCTGAGCTTAGAACCAAGCGTATAGGCCTATAGCAGTTGACGGCGGAAAAAGCAAGTAGTTGCTCCTTACTTCAACTAATTCTTGAAGGTGGACCTTCCCGGGCAGCATGCATGGCGCTGGCCGTGGTCTGGATGCCGACAAGCGCAGACGGGCTTGCTATAGGCACGCCGCGTCATCCGTCCACTTTTATCCTCAGCGTGCGCGATAGCGAGCAGTGAAGGGGTGAATCTAAACCGGTAACCTCCTATCGTAGGTCGGTGTTTAAAAATATGCCCCCTGGAGCATTGAATACAGCTCCACAAGTTTAAAGCACACAATGCAAAATTAAAAGTTTTCAACAAATGCGAAGATGAGAAATCGCCGAGTTGGACACCACTCACTCAAGCCCTGCCACAGCTTGAATCAAGTATGCTAAAAGCACTAGAGCCCGGTCGTGTCATCCGCCCCCTTTTATCCTGGGCGTGCACGGTAGCGTGCAGTGAAGCGGTGAATCTAAACCGATAACCTCCTATCGTAGGACGGTGTTTAAAAACATGCCCCCAGGAGCATTGAACACAGCTCCACAAGTTTAAAGCACAATACAAAATTAAAAGTTTTCAACAAATGCGAAGATGAGAAATCGCCGAGTTGGACACCACTCACTCAAGCCCTGCCACAGCTTGATTCAAGTATGTTAAAAGCACTAGAGCCCGGTCGCGTCATCCACTCCCTTTTATCTTGGGCATGCACGGTAGCGTGCAGTGAAGCGGTGAATCTAAACCGCTAACCTCCTATCGTAGGACAGTGTTTAAAAATATGCCCCCGGAGTATTAAACACAGCTCCACAAGTTTAAAGCACACAAAACAAAATTAAAAGTTTTCAACAAATGCGGAGATGAGAAATCGCAGAGTTGGACACCACTCTCTCAAGCCCTGCCACAGCTTGATTCAAGTATGTTAAAATCACTAGAGCCCGGCCGCGTCATCCGCCCCCTTTTATCCTGGGCATGCGCAGTAGCGAGCAGTGAAGCAGTGAATATAAACCGCTAACCTCCTATCGTAGGACGGTGTTTCAAAATATACCCCCCGGAGCATTGAACACAGCTCCACAAGTTTAAAGCACACAATACAAAATTAAAAGTTTTCAACAAATGCGGAGATGAGAAATCACCAAGTTGAACACCACTCACTCAAACCTGCCACAGCTTGATTCAAGTATGTTAAAAGCACTAGCTACATACCCATTGTCTGCTGATATTGCTGTTGTCGTGAAGGGGCATGTGAGATTTGTAGCATCAGCCAGTTATAGACAGTGATGGTTGGAAATGTTTCTGGGACATGTCATTCGGGGACATCAACAGCACGTGTATGTTGACACTTGTTGGCCATTGTAACATGTGCATGGTGGGTTATCCTGATGGTAGGGGATGTGTGATGTCTGTGATGCCACACCCAGACCAGTGACAGTTGTTCTGTTGTGTTTCCCTAGGTGCCTTCGACTTATCCTTGCCTACATACAGCCCATGCTCCTGGTACATTGTAATCATGTTGAAGACTGTACATCCTGCAATAAAGAGAGAGCGGACACACCAACATGTGTGTGAGGATATTTTATTTACAATGGTGAGATGCAAGGGGGGTGTACATTTCCCTTGGAGGGTGGGGTGGAGCAGTGAGTTGACAGTTGTGGTGGATGAGATAGTCAAGTAGATAGTCAAGTAGATAGTCAAGTAGTCACCACATTGCTGTGGTGACCCAGTCCAACAGACAGATGCCATTCAAAAGGCAGCGTGGGGAAGGACAGTCCAAAAAGTCAATGCAGTGGTGGAGAGGGTTGCCATCATGGCTGGCTCCGTGACTGGCGTCTGGCAGGTGCTTGGCCTCCAGATACTCCCAGGGTCTTCTTAGGCCAGCCTCTTTGTTGATTGGCAGGGGGGGGTCCTGCTGCAGGGCCAGTGGGGTCTGAGGACTCAACCGTCTCTGTGAGCACAGGGGAGGGTGGTGAACTGTCAAAGTGCGGCCCACCAGAGGGAGGTGGAGATGTTGACTGTGGTGCATGCCTGTCCCTCAGTACACGCCACTTGCTGGCCCAAGAGGTCCACGATTTGTCCAATGTGGGTGTCGATGGACCTACACAGCAGGATGAGCTCGTGCAACAGTTCGTCCGACCGGCCCATTTGTCCCTGGGCCTATTTGTATGCACCCAGGACTCTGGTGATGTGTTCCAGGGAGTGGGTCCCAGCCTCTCTGTGTCCCTGGATGATCCTGCCCCTCCCACCTGCCCTGTTGCCTCACCACTGTGGGCACCTGCATCCTCTCTCTGCCCTCCTCCATTGATGGTGTGTGCTGGTCATCCTCTGGGACAGGGAGGGTGTTGCAGGCAGCAGTGGTGGTGGTGGTGGTGGTGGTAGTGGTGGCGGTGGCCGCACAGGCCGTGACAGCAGGAGTCTGCTGTGGAGTTGTTGTTGGCGCAGATGTGGTGGGGGGACGATGGGGTTCTGGCCGGGACCTGATGCTCCCTGGCACATCAGATGGGTTGGCCTCGAGCTCATCGTCCATGGAATCCTGGGAGTCAACATCCGAGAGCCCTTGTACCGGGGGAGGAGACTGGCTCTGCAGGTTGCTGGTGTTGTCCTTTGCAGTGAGTTCTTGGTCACCTGTGGGTCAGATGTGAAATGGTCATTGCAGTGCACCCGGCAAGCTTTGTGTTAGCTGTGTGTCATTCACTTTTCTTACACTGAACAATTGACATAAAATTAAATTGTTGACTATGTGCAGTACTGTGCTTCCTGACATGATGCAGTGGTACAGGCATCCCTTGTCCATGGTGTGAGGAGTCAAGGCATACCATGCGACCCGTGCACAATTGAGATTTACAGGGACTTGTTGCCATCTAGGGCCTGGCACAACATGTGTTTAACTGAGAACTCATTGTTTATTTGTCTGACCTAGCAGATGTCACATCTGGCCATGGACTGGCCATTGTCATCTCCTGCATCCTTTTGTCCTTTCATGTGCATATCTTGATTTGTACCACGACACATGCTTTCTTATTTTTCGAATGGTCGTTCTTGTACTTGCCCCATGGCGATGCACATGTTACTAGGTGCTGTGCATGGTTGTGCCCTGACTTTCTTCTACTTGTGTATTGGTGTGTCACACTTTGGTAGATGTGACAGTTTCCTTAGCTTACCTGTGTGCACACTGTGCTTGGCAATGAGGTAGGGATGCCTCTTTGTGCAATGAGAGGGCTGGTGTTGTCATATGGCACCATTTAATTTGTAGAAAATGGGTGGGTGCACATACTGGCTACTTACCTGTATGTTCGTTTGTTGTACTGCAATGGCTTCCAAATGCTTCTGGGTGGGGTGGGGCAGGGCTCCATCCTGTTCAGGTGTGTGACAGAGGGAATGTTGGGAGTTGTGGTGCAGTCCTCCCACCCACAAACTCCCAGGGAAGATGGCTACTTACCTGTAAGTTTGTAGTGGGTTGCGTAATGGCTGACACATGCCTCAGGGTAGAGTTGGGGGAGGAGAGGGATCCATCTTGGTAGGCTGTGGGACAGGGGGTATGGTGGGAATAGTGGTGCAGGCCCCCCACCCCAGACACCCTCACAGGGAATATGGCTACTTACCTGTGGGTTTGATGTGGGTTGTGTAATGGCTGACACATGCTTCTGGGTGGGGTGAGGGAGGGATCCATCTTGCTGATGCTGTGGGACAAGAGGGCCTGGTGGGAGTGCTGTCTGCCTGTACACATGCCCCCATGGTAATGTTGGTAGCTACGTTTGGGGTGAATGGGAGTGGGTGAATGTTGGATCTGTGAGACATGTTTTTGTGAGTGTGTGGTGCAGATGGATAACATTTGTCCTAGGTGGTGTAGCTTTGTAGTTGTGCAAGACAGTACATAGCAGAGTGGCGGTAGTCATTTGTTTGTACTTACCAGCCTCCACTCCCTCGGCTACTCCTGGGAGACTCTCTTTATGCAGTATGGCAAGCACCTTCTCCTCCCATGGTGTGAATGGTTTTTCGGGAATGGGAGGGCCACCGCCAGTCCTCTGAGCCAGCTCACGGTTCTTGCTCCTCCTCTCCTTGACCACCCTCTTCAGATCATGCCACCGCTTCATGATCTCCTTTTTTGATCTTGGGGTGGTCCCTACTGCATTGACCCTTTGGACTATCCTTCCCACATTTGTGTCCTTGTGGCTAATGGTGTCTGTTGGACCAGGCTACCAAAAAGCTGTGGTTCCATTGTGACTATCTCATCTACCATGAAGATCAACTCACTCTCAGTGAATGTGGGCATTTTCTGTGTGGCCATGGTGTGTGGTGTGCAAGGTGATTGTGGGTGCAGGAGTGTGAGTTGTGGTTGTGGTTGTGCTGTGTATGGTGTGTGTTGTGCAGGGTGGTTACTTGTTCTGGTGTGGAGGTGCTGTGTGTGATGTGGCTAGTGATGTTGTGGCCTTT
The DNA here is from genome assembly GCF_964204655.1 of Triturus cristatus. NCBI lineage: Eukaryota > Metazoa > Chordata > Amphibia > Caudata > Salamandridae > Triturus > Triturus cristatus. Next base: position 167,544,548 of record NC_140585.1, read on the forward strand.
GCCTCTTCTTTCAGCTGTGGCATGTGTCCCTTCTCTCCTGGATTTTTGCAAGGGGTTGTGGTCAGGGAAGGGGCTGGTTTTATACTCAGGTATGTGGGTGTGTCCAATTGGGGTGTTGCTGACAGGTGTGTTGTCCTGGCATTTGTATTTTTCATTTTGCCATGCGGTTGTGTCAATGGGGTGTGTTTTGTGTATTTGGGGGGCATGGCTAGTTTTCTGTGTGCACTTTTTGGCCTTTTTGTGGGGTTTTGGCTTCGTCCGCCATATTCTTTACGGTTTGTCCACCGCGGTGGCTGTGCTTCAGCTCTTCCGCTGGCTCTCCCATTCATCCCATTGTGCGACCGCGGCGGTTGGAGACAGCGGTATGTACCGCGGGACAATCGGGGATATCCTAATTTTCGGTGCAGTGTCTCCGCTATACTTGTGGCAGGTTGTTGGTTTTCCGCCGCGCTTCTGACCGCCGCGGATGGATTTTGGCCATCTCCGCCCACTACAGGCGGTTTTTCTTGACCTCGTTCTGCCGCGGTCAGATTATTTTGGCGGTTCATCCTAATTTGGCCGCCGGTTTTCCCACGGTGCCGGCGGGCGGTTGTCTTCCGCTTCCATGGTGGTCGGGTTGTTTTTCCGCCCGCCATCCTAATAGACCTCATAGTGTGAAGACGTCAAGTACATTTTATACATATTCTTTCAAAAATCTAGGACCAGCCACCGTTTGCTTAGTCCTTCTCAGTTCAGGACAATGAAGTTTCACACTGTCATGATGTTTCTCACTTTCAGTGTAAAGACACACCGAACTAGAATGGACAATGGCTATTCTACTTACATTCCAAACACCATTATCATTTAACTTTACCATGTTGTGAACTAACTTGATAACCTTGAATGGTGTGGAAAATATGGAAGTTCCTCCTTTCTGAGGACATATCTCACCATATCGACTATGTTTGCCTTAGCTACAGAGTTGGCATGTCTCACATCAAAATGTACTTTCCTCTTTGTTATTCTCTCACTTTGTGCTTCATACCACCTCCCTTTGTCAGAGTTTTTCCAGATTCTTTTAGTTCATCCAGAAGACATTCATTAATATGTTGGACTTTATGTCAATGAATAATTTGAACGGCATTTTGTTTGTCGTATAAAGAATAATAAGTCTATACAGTTTTACCCTCTCCACAATCTCAGTCTTTGAATCCCGGTCCTTAGATTTTGCAATCTGGATGGACTCATACATAAACCTATTGAATCTTTCTACCATACTGTTAGTCTTGGGATGATAGAGAGAACACCTTTTGTATTTGAATTCTCATTTTAATTTAAAAAAAACTCTTCCATTTCCTTGGACACCAGTTATACTTTATTATCTGTTAAAATACATTCAGATAACCCCTCTATATTGAAACGGTCTTTAAGAAATTAATTTCCTTACAAGCTTCTATATTTTGTGTGATACATATCTCAGGCCACCTCGAAAACATGTCTATTAAAACTAGAAAATAGTAATGTCCAGACTTGCTTGTAACAGGTCTTGATATATCCAATGCAACTTGCTGCCAGACCCTCACTGGAGTTTATATCATAATAATTGGTTGTACCCTGGTCTTACACACTTTGTCAAAAGAGCCACACTTACAACTCTTTCCACATGCATGTATTTTCCAAGCCACCTGAAGTATGACCTGATCCTTTCTTTGATTTTAGAAATTCTTTGGTGACAGTAATGCCTCAACTGGATCGATTTTCCCTTGACCTCCATGGAAGGCACAAAGCCTTGTACCTCTAGAGAAGATCATCATTAACAGTTGGCTGTTCTCTTACATTCCAGCATTTCTGTATTTTTTCACCTACATCTTGCTTCCTGTGCCAGCCATTAGTGGCTTGTGTATTAACTTTCTGAAACACTACGGGGCATATTATCAAGACAGGCGATAAAATTATCGCCGCCTTAGCGGCAGAAAACGTGAAGGACATCTAACCTGAGCTTCAATTGGAATTCCATAGAGCATATTATCAAGCCCATTATCGCCGTTTTAGCGGCAGTTTTCTGCCGCTAAAGCGGCGATAATTTTATCGCCTGTCTTGATAAAATGCCTCTTTATCATTTGCTAACAAGTCCTGCCATTCACCTCTACCGATGACACCATCAGTGATTTCACACACACTAAAATCAACCAAATCCCACAGTTCATCACCTATTTTATTTTTAGCTTCCGCCTGTATTGACAACAATGGGACAGGCAGTCAGCTACTCAATTTTCCCTCCTCCAAATGTATTCAACCTTAAAGTCGCAATCCTGTAGGGCAACAACCCACTTACAGATCCTAGAAGAAATGGCATCTGTTAGAAAGGATAGACGGACCGGGAGGGTCGGCCGGGGTCAGGAGGAGAGGTCTCCGGGGAGAGCCGTCTCCAGCGATCGTACAGACAAGTAACTTCCCCCCCCACAGACAGATACCACACACGGATAAGGTTCAGTGTTCTTTATAAGCACTTCTTAAGGTACGGTTGAATGTTACAAGGAGGTCTGGACTCAGGGGTCCCCTCGATTCAAGTCTCTCAAAGCAGGGTAAGGGGTAGCGGGACAGTCTGTCTACCAGTCAGGTAGTTTGGATGAGATGATGATTAGCTCACAATCCTCGAGCTTAGTTGGTGCGGGCCGCGGCAGCGCCAGCAGGTCCCGGAAAGATGGTCGGTGTACGGTCCGCGGCAGCGCCAGCAGGTCCCGGTGAGGATGGTCGTTACAACGGGCCGCGGCAGCGCCAGCAGGTCCCGGAAAGATGGTCGATATACGGTCCGCGGCAGCGCCAGCAGGTCCCGGTGAGGATGGTCGTTACAACGGGCCGCGGCAGCGCCAGCAGGTCCCGACGAGGATGGATGTCGTAGAAGGCCGCGGCAGCGCCAGCAGGCAGGACGATGGTTCACAGGAGCGGGCTACGGCAGCGCCAGTAGTCCGTCAAGGCTGAGTTCTCTCGGTGTCTCTCGACTCCAGGATACAACTGCCTTCCTGCTCTGGAGTTGCCCCAGTTATAGGGCAGGCGCTCTTTGATGTCCGGACCCTCGCACTTGGAGGTCGGAGGGCCCGGGATGAAGGTGTCCAGACACCCAGCAGGGGGTGGAGCCAGCGCCTGGGGGAGCTGGAGGCGATCGGCACCTGGCGGGGGAAGAGCTCTTGACACTTCGTCCTCCTATTGACCTGCCAAGTGGTCCGCTCACCTCCCGGGTGGATGGTGGTGCCGGGATGTCGGGGCCGGTCAGGCCCGGGGTTGAGGGTCGGGGCGAGGCCACGCGGCCTCGTGGTGCAGGGCCCAAGATGGCGGCTTGAACCGGCCGGGGGAGCCGGTGGGGCTGGGCCCCGTGATGAGTAGAGGTCCGAGGGCAGAAGATCCGTCGGGAGACGGGGTACGGGTGCTTTTCGTGGGTTAAGCCTGGTGGGCCGGAGCTCGGGCCCTGTCGTGCGGGGAGGGAGCAAGCCCTTCGTGTGGCCTGTCCAACATGCGTCCCCCCCAGCTGAAGGCGGGGAGAGTCACCCATCTCCTTGGGGACTCTCTTCGTCGAGGCGGAAAAAGCGGGACAGGCCATCCGCGTTGGCGTGGTCTTGGCCTGGTCGGTGCTCCACAGTGAAGTCCATTCCCTGCAGGGAAATGGACCAGCGCAAGAGTTTTGGGTTCTCCCCCCGCATCTGCATCAGCCACTGCAGGGGTCGATGGTCGGTTTGTACCCGGAAGTGGGTACCGAAGAGATAGGGCCGGAGCTTTTTGAGGGCCCACACCACTGCGAAGGCCTCCCTCTCGATGGTGCTCCAGCGCTGTTCTCGGGCCAGGAGGCGTCGACTGATGAAGGCCACCGGCTGGTCATGACCTTCGGGGTTCAACTGAGAAAGGACGGCTCCGATGCCGTGGTCGGAGGCGTCGGTCTGTACCATGAATTCCCGACTGTAATCGGGGGCCTGGAGCACAGGGGCGGTGCATAGAGCGGCCTTCAGCTTCTCGAAGGCCGCTTGACAATCGGGGGTCCAGTTAATCCGCTTCGGCTGGTTCTTGGACGTGAGACCCGTGAGGGGCCCCACGATGCTGCCGTAGTCCTTCACGAACCGCCGGTAGTAGCCGGTGAGCCCCAAGAAGGCTCGGACCTCGGTCTGGGTGACGGGGGGCTGCCAGGACTGGATGGCAGCAATCTTAAGTTGTAGCGGGGCCACCAGCCCGCTTCCCACTTGGTGCCCAAGGTAGGTCACAGACCCTTGGCCAATTTGGCACTTGCCGGCCTTAATTGTGAGGCCGGCCCGCTGGAGGGCCTGTAGGACCTCTTGGAGGTGACGGAGGTGGTCGGGCCAGTGGTGGCTGTATACAGCGATATCGTCCAGGTAGGCAGCGCTGAACTCTTCGAGCCCCGCCAAGACCTGGTTCACGAGGCGTTGAAACGTGGCGGGGGCATTCTTCATGCCGAAGGGCATGACCTTGAACTGGTAGTGGCCATCGGGGGTAGAGAAGGCTGACCGTTCCTGAGCCCTGGGTGTGAGGCCGATCTGCCAGTAGCCCGCTGTTAGGTCGAAGATACTGAGGTAGCGGGCGGCCCCCAGCCGGTCGATCAGCTCGTCTGCTCGGGGGATCGGATGAGCGTCGGTCCGGGTGACAGCGTTCAAGCCCCGGTAGTCGACGCAGAATCTCAGTTCAGGTGCGGTGCCGGGGGCAGCGGCTTTGGGGACCAATACAACCGGACTGGCCCAGGGACTGTCCGAGGGCTCGATGACCCCGATTGTGAGCATCTTGGTCACCTCCTCCTGTATGCAGGCCCGTACCCGATCTGGTACGCGGTAGGCCCGGTGTCGGACAGGGGGACTGTCCCCGGTGTCCACGTCGTGCAAACACCAAGGGGTGACCCCGGGGGTGAGGGAGAACAGGGTAGCGAACTGCCGCAGGAGGTTCCGGCAGCCCTGGCGTTGCTTCGAAGTGAGGGCGTCAGAGAGCCGGACCCCGTCCACGGAGCCGTCATTCTCCTGAGTCTTCAGAAGATCCGGGAGGGGTTCGGAGTCTTCCTCTGCCCCACTGTCCGTAGCCATCAGGAGGCTGAGTTCTGAGCGCACAAAGTGTGGTTTGAGTCGGTTGGTGTGGAGGACCCGAAGGGGGTTCCGGGAGGTCCCCAGGTCGATGAGGTAAGTGACGGGGCTTTTGCGCTCGACCACTTTGAAGGGCCCCGTCCACTTATCTTGCAAGGCACATGGTTCGGTGGGGGACATCACCCATACCTGTTGTCCAGGCTCGAACTCAACGGAGGAGGCATTGTGATCATACCACTTCTTCATGTCCTCCTGGCTGGCCTCAAGGTTCGCCTTGGCCATCTCTCTAAAGCGCCGGGTCTGATTGCGTAGGGCCAGGAGGTATCTGAAGACGTCTGGAGGGGTTTTTAGGGGGGCCACCTCCCAACCTTCTTTTACTAGGCTGAGGGGCCCTCGCACAGGGTGCCCGTACAGGAGTTCGAAAGGGCTAAAACCGAGGGACTTCTGGGGAACTTCGTGGTAGGCGAAGAGGAGGCACGGGAGTAGTACGTCCCACTGGCGACGGAGGGGCTCTTCCAATCCCCCAATCATCCCCTTGAGGGTGCGGTTAAAACGCTCCACTAGTCCGTTCCCTTGGGGGTGATAGGGGGTCGTGAATCTGTAGGTGACCCCGCATTGTTGCCAGAGGGACTTCATGTATTTGGATATAAAGTTCGTGCCTCGGTCGCTGACGACTTCTCGGGGGAAGCCTACCCGGGAGAAGATCCCCATTAGGGCCCGGCCAACCACCGGAGCTGTCACGGTCCGTAGGGGCACCGCCTCGGGGTAGCGGGTGGCATGGTCCACCAGTACTAAGATGAACCTGTGTCCTTGTGCCGTGCGGGGGTCCAGAGGCCCCACGATGTCTATCCCCACCCTCTCAAACGGGGTGGTGACCACAGGGAAGGGTTGCAGAGGGGCTTTCAGCTTCCGACCACTCTTCCCGCTGGCTTGGCATGTGGGGCAAGATCGGCAGTGGTTCAGGACGTCGTTCCTCATCTTCGGCCAGAAAAAGTGGGTCACTAGGCGGCTGTACGTTTTATCTTGGCCCAGGTGTCCAGCCAGGGGGACATCGTGGGCCAGGTTGAGCAGAAAGTCTCTGAAGCGGAGAGGTACCACCAGTACTCGACCGGCCCCCAGCTCGGCGATTCTTTGCTCGCTGTATAGCAGGTCGTTATCCCAGTAGACCCAGTGAGTTCCGGTGGAGTCCCCTGCGTTCTGGGCGCTGGCTTGTTGGCGGAGTCCCTCGAGGGAGGGACAGGTCTTTTGTTCCTGGCGGAACTGTGCTTGGGTGGGCCCCCCCTCTTGACGCCACTAAACAAGGTCAGGAAGGTCCTGGGGTTGCGCGTCCCCTTCGGCCGTCGGGTCTGGGAGGCTGGCCTCGTCGTCGTCTTCTACTGGGGCGACTGGGGGCGGAGGTGCTGGCCATTCTGGTTCTTCTGATCGAGGGACGGCACGGGCGGCCATAGACCGGGTGGTTATGCAGGCCCAGTCCGGGAGGCCCAGCATCCCCAGGTGCTCTCTTCTCTCAACGGTGGCCCACGGGGAACTCTCGAGGTCATTCCCCAGGAGGCAGTCCACGGGGGCATCGTCCCGGACCGTCACCTTCAACAGGCCGGAGACCCCTCCCCATTCGAATGGAACGCAGGCCATTTGACACATACTTTCAGAGTTGTCTGCCGAGCGGACGGGGCAGAGAATGTTCGGCAGGATCTGCTCGGGCTTCACCAGGTGACAGCGGACGGCCGTCACACTGGCGCCTGTGTCACGCAAGGCCTCGGCTCGCTGTCCATTAATGGTCACCCACTGACCGTATTTCCTGGTGTTAGCGGGTAGGGGAGCCCGCGGGACCATGTCTCTTCCCCCCAAGCACGCCAGGACCATGGCGGCCGGTTCCCACTCTTGCTGGGTCGGCTCATACTCCTCTGGTTCCTCCAATGATCGCTCTTCCCCCAGGGCGGCGGCAGCTACCTGGCGGGGCTTGGGTGTTTGGTTCTGCGGGCAGCTCGGGTCATTGGCGTAGTGGCCGACTCGCTGGCATCGGTGGCACGTGACGTTGGCTCGGACCCCAGGGCGCCACGGGGGGTTTCCCCGACCGGCCGGAGCCGGGGTGCTGGCCACGGGTGTTGCGGGCAAGGCGTCTCTCCCTCGCCCCTGGCCCCCTCCTCCTCCCCGAGGACGGTGCTGGCCTTGGTTGTTTCTGTTCTGTTCGTGTGGCCCCCTCCGGCCCACTCGGGTGCTTTCCCATCGGTCAGCTTCGGCGGCGAGCTGCCGGGGGTCAGTCAGCTTACTGTCGAGGAGGTGCTGCCTGAGCTCGACGAAGCAGTTGTTCGACAGGTGCTCCCATACCATCAGGTTAAAGAGTTGTTCGTAGGTGGTGACCTGGCTCCCCTTTATCCAACCCTCGAAGGCACGGCTGAAATAGTTCACGTATTCTACCCAAGTTGTACCTGGGATCCGGGTGCAATCTCTGAACCTCTGGCGGTACATCTCGGGTGTGAGGCCGTATCGGGTGAGGAGGGCAGCCTTCATGTGGTCGTAGGACGACATTTGGTGATCTGGGAGCTGCAGTAGGGCATCGCGCCCCTCGTTGATAAACCTCCCCCAGAGTCCGGCTCCCCAATCACTCCGGTCGATCCGGTGGGAGGTCATGGCGATCTCGTAGGCTTTAAACCACTGTTGTATGTCGTCTTCTCGGACATACTCGCGGACAACATCCTTGGGGATGTGGACTTTTTTCTCGATTGGCCCCGGGGTGTGTGGTCGCTCAGGCACCCCCAGTTCTTTATTCTGTTTCCGAAGTTCTATTTCCGCCAGTTTGCGCTCGTGCTCGAGCGTTATTTTTTTCTCCTCCAGCTCTCTCTGTCTCTGCTTCTCTTCTCGTTCATCTCGGAGCCGCATGTGCTCGAGGTTGAGTTTCTGTTCAGCTAACTTGAGTTCCCCATCCATCTTGAGTCGTGCCATTTCCAACTCGTGCAATCTGGTTCTTTCTCTTTCTCGGATCTCCTCCTGCGAGAGGCCCGTTCCCCGCTCCTCAGGAGCCGTGGCGTTCCCTTCTGGTGTGATGCTGCTTTGGTCGGAGGGTCCGGCGACCCCAGTTTCTGTCCACGACTCTAGGGCGTGCTTTAGATCATCTTTGGTACTCAGGCCGGTGGTAGCAATGCCAAGTTCTATGCAGAACTGTCTCAGTTCGCGGTGGTTGTATTCTTCTAATTTATCCATTTGGAATTTCTCGGTGGAGTTGCTATCTTTGGCTGACATCGTGTTGTTGTCGTGGGGTGAGCTACTCTCTGTACGATTACGCGTTGATTCGGATCCCGCCGCTGGCCACCAATGTTAGAAAGGATAGACGGACCGGGAGGGTCGGCCGGGGTCAGGAGGAGAGGTCTCCGGGGAGAGCCGTCTCCAGCGATCGTACAGACAAGTAACTTCCCCCCCCACAGACAGATACCACACACGGATAAGGTTCAGTGTTCTTTATAAGCACTTCTTAAGGTACGGTTGAATGTTACAAGGAGGTCTGGACTCAGGGGTCCCCTCGATTCAAGTCTCTCAAAGCAGGGTAAGGGGTAGCGGGACAGTCTGTCTACCAGTCAGGTAGTTTGGATGAGATGATGATTAGCTCACAATCCTCGAGCTTAGTTGGTGCGGGCCGCGGCAGCGCCAGCAGGTCCCGGAAAGATGGTCGGTGTACGGTCCGCGGCAGCGCCAGCAGGTCCCGGTGAGGATGGTCGTTACAACGGGCCGCGGCAGCGCCAGCAGGTCCCGGAAAGATGGTCGATATACGGTCCGCGGCAGCGCCAGCAGGTCCCGGTGAGGATGGTCGTTACAACGGGCCGCGGCAGCGCCAGCAGGTCCCGACGAGGATGGATGTCGTAGAAGGCCGCGGCAGCGCCAGCAGGCAGGACGATGGTTCACAGGAGCGGGCTACGGCAGCGCCAGTAGTCCGTCAAGGCTGAGTTCTCTCGGTGTCTCTCGACTCCAGGATACAACTGCCTTCCTGCTCTGGAGTTGCCCCAGTTATAGGGCAGGCGCTCTTTGATGTCCGGACCCTCGCACTTGGAGGTCGGAGGGCCCGGGATGAAGGTGTCCAGACACCCAGCAGGGGGTGGAGCCAGCGCCTGGGGGAGCTGGAGGCGATCGGCACCTGGCGGGGGAAGAGCTCTTGACACTTCGTCCTCCTATTGACCTGCCAAGTGGTCCGCTCACCTCCCGGGTGGATGGTGGTGCCGGGATGTCGGGGCCGGTCAGGCCCGGGGTTGAGGGTCGGGGCGAGGCCACGCGGCCTCGTGGTGCAGGGCCCAAGATGGCGGCTTGAACCGGCCGGGGGAGCCGGTGGGGCTGGGCCCCGTGATGAGTAGAGGTCCGAGGGCAGAAGATCCGTCGGGAGACGGGGTACGGGTGCTTTTCGTGGGTTAAGCCTGGTGGGCCGGAGCTCGGGCCCTGTCGTGCGGGGAGGGAGCAAGCCCTTCGTGTGGCCTGTCCAACATGCGTCCCCCCCAGCTGAAGGCGGGGAGAGTCACCCATCTCCTTGGGGACTCTCTTCGTCGAGGCGGAAAAAGCGGGACAGGCCATCCGCGTTGGCGTGGTCTTGGCCTGGTCGGTGCTCCACAGTGAAGTCCATTCCCTGCAGGGAAATGGACCAGCGCAAGAGTTTTGGGTTCTCCCCCCGCATCTGCATCAGCCACTGCAGGGGTCGATGGTCGGTTTGTACCCGGAAGTGGGTACCGAAGAGATAGGGCCGGAGCTTTTTGAGGGCCCACACCACTGCGAAGGCCTCCCTCTCGATGGTGCTCCAGCGCTGTTCTCGGGCCAGGAGGCGTCGACTGATGAAGGCCACCGGCTGGTCATGACCTTCGGGGTTCAACTGAGAAAGGACGGCTCCGATGCCGTGGTCGGAGGCGTCGGTCTGTACCATGAATTCCCGACTGTAATCGGGGGCCTGGAGCACAGGGGCGGTGCATAGAGCGGCCTTCAGCTTCTCGAAGGCCGCTTGACAATCGGGGGTCCAGTTAATCCGCTTCGGCTGGTTCTTGGACGTGAGACCCGTGAGGGGCCCCACGATGCTGCCGTAGTCCTTCACGAACCGCCGGTAGTAGCCGGTGAGCCCCAAGAAGGCTCGGACCTCGGTCTGGGTGACGGGGGGCTGCCAGGACTGGATGGCAGCAATCTTAAGTTGTAGCGGGGCCACCAGCCCGCTTCCCACTTGGTGCCCAAGGTAGGTCACAGACCCTTGGCCAATTTGGCACTTGCCGGCCTTAATTGTGAGGCCGGCCCGCTGGAGGGCCTGTAGGACCTCTTGGAGGTGACGGAGGTGGTCGGGCCAGTGGTGGCTGTATACAGCGATATCGTCCAGGTAGGCAGCGCTGAACTCTTCGAGCCCCGCCAAGACCTGGTTCACGAGGCGTTGAAACGTGGCGGGGGCATTCTTCATGCCGAAGGGCATGACCTTGAACTGGTAGTGGCCATCGGGGGTAGAGAAGGCTGACCGTTCCTGAGCCCTGGGTGTGAGGCCGATCTGCCAGTAGCCCGCTGTTAGGTCGAAGATACTGAGGTAGCGGGCGGCCCCCAGCCGGTCGATCAGCTCGTCTGCTCGGGGGATCGGATGAGCGTCGGTCCGGGTGACAGCGTTCAAGCCCCGGTAGTCGACGCAGAATCTCAGTTCAGGTGCGGTGCCGGGGGCAGCGGCTTTGGGGACCAATACAACCGGACTGGCCCAGGGACTGTCCGAGGGCTCGATGACCCCGATTGTGAGCATCTTGGTCACCTCCTCCTGTATGCAGGCCCGTACCCGATCTGGTACGCGGTAGGCCCGGTGTCGGACAGGGGGACTGTCCCCGGTGTCCACGTCGTGCAAACACCAAGGGGTGACCCCGGGGGTGAGGGAGAACAGGGTAGCGAACTGCCGCAGGAGGTTCCGGCAGCCCTGGCGTTGCTTCGAAGTGAGGGCGTCAGAGAGCCGGACCCCGTCCACGGAGCCGTCATTCTCCTGAGTCTTCAGAAGATCCGGGAGGGGTTCGGAGTCTTCCTCTGCCCCACTGTCCGTAGCCATCAGGAGGCTGAGTTCTGAGCGCACAAAGTGTGGTTTGAGTCGGTTGGTGTGGAGGACCCGAAGGGGGTTCCGGGAGGTCCCCAGGTCGATGAGGTAAGTGACGGGGCTTTTGCGCTCGACCACTTTGAAGGGCCCCGTCCACTTATCTTGCAAGGCACATGGTTCGGTGGGGGACATCACCCATACCTGTTGTCCAGGCTCGAACTCAACGGAGGAGGCATTGTGATCATACCACTTCTTCATGTCCTCCTGGCTGGCCTCAAGGTTCGCCTTGGCCATCTCTCTAAAGCGCCGGGTCTGATTGCGTAGGGCCAGGAGGTATCTGAAGACGTCTGGAGGGGTTTTTAGGGGGGCCACCTCCCAACCTTCTTTTACTAGGCTGAGGGGCCCTCGCACAGGGTGCCCGTACAGGAGTTCGAAAGGGCTAAAACCGAGGGACTTCTGGGGAACTTCGTGGTAGGCGAAGAGGAGGCACGGGAGTAGTACGTCCCACTGGCGACGGAGGGGCTCTTCCAATCCCCCAATCATCCCCTTGAGGGTGCGGTTAAAACGCTCCACTAGTCCGTTCCCTTGGGGGTGATAGGGGGTCGTGAATCTGTAGGTGACCCCGCATTGTTGCCAGAGGGACTTCATGTATTTGGATATAAAGTTCGTGCCTCGGTCGCTGACGACTTCTCGGGGGAAGCCTACCCGGGAGAAGATCCCCATTAGGGCCCGGCCAACCACCGGAGCTGTCACGGTCCGTAGGGGCACCGCCTCGGGGTAGCGGGTGGCATGGTCCACCAGTACTAAGATGAACCTGTGTCCTTGTGCCGTGCGGGGGTCCAGAGGCCCCACGATGTCTATCCCCACCCTCTCAAACGGGGTGGTGACCACAGGGAAGGGTTGCAGAGGGGCTTTCAGCTTCCGACCACTCTTCCCGCTGGCTTGGCATGTGGGGCAAGATCGGCAGTGGTTCAGGACGTCGTTCCTCATCTTCGGCCAGAAAAAGTGGGTCACTAGGCGGCTGTACGTTTTATCTTGGCCCAGGTGTCCAGCCAGGGGGACATCGTGGGCCAGGTTGAGCAGAAAGTCTCTGAAGCGGAGAGGTACCACCAGTACTCGACCGGCCCCCAGCTCGGCGATTCTTTGCTCGCTGTATAGCAGGTCGTTATCCCAGTAGACCCAGTGAGTTCCGGTGGAGTCCCCTGCGTTCTGGGCGCTGGCTTGTTGGCGGAGTCCCTCGAGGGAGGGACAGGTCTTTTGTTCCTGGCGGAACTGTGCTTGGGTGGGCCCCCCCTCTTGACGCCACTAAACAAGGTCAGGAAGGTCCTGGGGTTGCGCGTCCCCTTCGGCCGTCGGGTCTGGGAGGCTGGCCTCGTCGTCGTCTTCTACTGGGGCGACTGGGGGCGGAGGTGCTGGCCATTCTGGTTCTTCTGATCGAGGGACGGCACGGGCGGCCATAGACCGGGTGGTTATGCAGGCCCAGTCCGGGAGGCCCAGCATCCCCAGGTGCTCTCTTCTCTCAACGGTGGCCCACGGGGAACTCTCGAGGTCATTCCCCAGGAGGCAGTCCACGGGGGCATCGTCCCGGACCGTCACCTTCAACAGGCCGGAGACCCCTCCCCATTCGAATGGAACGCAGGCCATTTGACACATACTTTCAGAGTTGTCTGCCGAGCGGACGGGGCAGAGAATGTTCGGCAGGATCTGCTCGGGCTTCACCAGGTGACAGCGGACGGCCGTCACACTGGCGCCTGTGTCACGCAAGGCCTCGGCTCGCTGTCCATTAATGGTCACCCACTGACCGTATTTCCTGGTGTTAGCGGGTAGGGGAGCCCGCGGGACCATGTCTCTTCCCCCCAAGCACGCCAGGACCATGGCGGCCGGTTCCCACTCTTGCTGGGTCGGCTCATACTCCTCTGGTTCCTCCAATGATCGCTCTTCCCCCAGGGCGGCGGCAGCTACCTGGCGGGGCTTGGGTGTTTGGTTCTGCGGGCAGCTCGGGTCATTGGCGTAGTGGCCGACTCGCTGGCATCGGTGGCACGTGACGTTGGCTCGGACCCCAGGGCGCCACGGGGGGTTTCCCCGACCGGCCGGAGCCGGGGTGCTGGCCACGGGTGTTGCGGGCAAGGCGTCTCTCCCTCGCCCCTGGCCCCCTCCTCCTCCCCGAGGACGGTGCTGGCCTTGGTTGTTTCTGTTCTGTTCGTGTGGCCCCCTCCGGCCCACTCGGGTGCTTTCCCATCGGTCAGCTTCGGCGGCGAGCTGCCGGGGGTCAGTCAGCTTACTGTCGAGGAGGTGCTGCCTGAGCTCGACGAAGCAGTTGTTCGACAGGTGCTCCCATACCATCAGGTTAAAGAGTTGTTCGTAGGTGGTGACCTGGCTCCCCTTTATCCAACCCTCGAAGGCACGGCTGAAATAGTTCACGTATTCTACCCAAGTTGTACCTGGGATCCGGGTGCAATCTCTGAACCTCTGGCGGTACATCTCGGGTGTGAGGCCGTATCGGGTGAGGAGGGCAGCCTTCATGTGGTCGTAGGACGACATTTGGTGATCTGGGAGCTGCAGTAGGGCATCGCGCCCCTCGTTGATAAACCTCCCCCAGAGTCCGGCTCCCCAATCACTCCGGTCGATCCGGTGGGAGGTCATGGCGATCTCGTAGGCTTTAAACCACTGTTGTATGTCGTCTTCTCGGACATACTCGCGGACAACATCCTTGGGGATGTGGACTTTTTTCTCGATTGGCCCCGGGGTGTGTGGTCGCTCAGGCACCCCCAGTTCTTTATTCTGTTTCCGAAGTTCTATTTCCGCCAGTTTGCGCTCGTGCTCGAGCGTTATTTTTTTCTCCTCCAGCTCTCTCTGTCTCTGCTTCTCTTCTCGTTCATCTCGGAGCCGCATGTGCTCGAGGTTGAGTTTCTGTTCAGCTAACTTGAGTTCCCCATCCATCTTGAGTCGTGCCATTTCCAACTCGTGCAATCTGGTTCTTTCTCTTTCTCGGATCTCCTCCTGCGAGAGGCCCGTTCCCCGCTCCTCAGGAGCCGTGGCGTTCCCTTCTGGTGTGATGCTGCTTTGGTCGGAGGGTCCGGCGACCCCAGTTTCTGTCCACGACTCTAGGGCGTGCTTTAGATCATCTTTGGTACTCAGGCCGGTGGTAGCAATGCCAAGTTCTATGCAGAACTGTCTCAGTTCGCGGTGGTTGTATTCTTCTAATTTATCCATTTGGAATTTCTCGGTGGAGTTGCTATCTTTGGCTGACATCGTGTTGTTGTCGTGGGGTGAGCTACTCTCTGTACGATTACGCGTTGATTCGGATCCCGCCGCTGGCCACCAATGTTAGAAAGGATAGACGGACCGGGAGGGTCGGCCGGGGTCAGGAGGAGAGGTCTCCGGGGAGAGCCGTCTCCAGCGATCGTACAGACAAGTAACTTCCCCCCCCACAGACAGATACCACACACGGATAAGGTTCAGTGTTCTTTATAAGCACTTCTTAAGGTACGGTTGAATGTTACAAGGAGGTCTGGACTCAGGGGTCCCCTCGATTCAAGTCTCTCAAAGCAGGGTAAGGGGTAGCGGGACAGTCTGTCTACCAGTCAGGTAGTTTGGATGAGATGATGATTAGCTCACAATCCTCGAGCTTAGTTGGTGCGGGCCGCGGCAGCGCCAGCAGCTCCCGGAAAGATGGTCGGTGTACGGTCCGCGGCAGCGCCAGCAGGTCCCGGTGAGGATGGTCGTTACAACGGGCCGCGGCAGCGCCAGCAGGTCCCGGAAAGATGGTCGATATACGGTCCGCGGCAGCGCCAGCAGGTCCCGGTGAGGATGGTCGTTACAACGGGCCGCGGCAGCGCCAGCAGGTCCCGACGAGGATGGATGTCGTAGAAGGCCGCGGCAGCGCCAGCAGGCAGGACGATGGTTCACAGGAGCGGGCTACGGCAGCGCCAGTAGTCCGTCAAGGCTGAGTTCTCTCGGTGTCTCTCGACTCCAGGATACAACTGCCTTCCTGCTCTGGAGTTGCCCCAGTTATAGGGCAGGCGCTCTTTGATGTCCGGACCCTCGCACTTGGAGGTCGGAGGGCCCGGGATGAAGGTGTCCAGACACCCAGCAGGGGGTGGAGCCAGCGCCTGGGGGAGCTGGAGGCGATCGGCACCTGGCGGGGGAAGAGCTCTTGACACTTCGTCCTCCTATTGACCTGCCAAGTGGTCCGCTCACCTCCCGGGTGGATGGTGGTGCCGGGATGTCGGGGCCGGTCAGGCCCGGGGTTGAGGGTCGGGGCGAGGCCACGCGGCCTCGTGGTGCAGGGCCCAAGATGGCGGCTTGAACCGGCCGGGGGAGCCGGTGGGGCTGGGCCCCGTGATGAGTAGAGGTCCGAGGGCAGAAGATCCGTCGGGAGACGGGGTACGGGTGCTTTTCGTGGGTTAAGCCTGGTGGGCCGGAGCTCGGGCCCTGTCATGCGGGGAGGGAGCAAGCCCTTCGTGTGGCCTGTCCAACAGCATCCTAGGTGTTCTTTGCAAACACATCCTTCAGTGGTGTATGGTCAGACCTTATAAAAAAGGTATCTCTCCAAATTATTTTTTTACATTTCCTTATGGCCCAATGTATACACAGGGCTAACTACTCAGTAACCTAATAATGATTCTCAGAGCCAACCAAAGCCCTGGATAACAACATGATGGTATCTTCTTTACCTGCTTTAGCACTGCTCCTAATCCCTTCACATTTGCATCACTGACCAGAATGGATTGTCCCACCGTATCAAAACATTGCAAAGAAAGGGACATTATACAAAGCTTTTTTTACATCATGAAACTTAGAATGACATTGCGGGGAACAGGAAAACTTTACACCTTTCTTTAAGAGTACTCTCATTGTATGGGTGCGACTGGCAATCCTGGGCTCAAACATATTAAAATACTTGGCCATCCCTAAGAAAGTGAGCAAGTTTGTTCCTACACTTGAGAATTGGGAGATTATCAATGGTTCTCACCAATTGTTCCTTGGGTTTGACTCCATCCCTTGTCAGTTTGTGACTGAGATATTCAATCTCAGTAAGATTAAACTTGCACTTATTTTCCCTTAGAGTAAGTCCTTTTTATTTAAATCTTTCCAGAACTTGTTTCTCTGTGTAATCATGTTCTTCTTGAGAAGAGCCAAACACCAAAACGTCATCCTGGTAAGTCTTAACTCCAGATATACCACCTAAAATGTCCTCTATGGGCTCGGAAACACAGAGGCAGCTGAATGTAACTCAAAGGAGCTGTGGATGAAGTTAAATTAGTAGACTCATTGTCCAACTTTATTTGATGTTAAGCAGCCCTGTGACCCAACAAGGAAAATGCCCCAGCACCGTCAAGGAGGGCAAGCATCTCAGCGATACTAGGAAGTGGATACCTGTCTGCAGCCACATTCCCATTAAGGCCTCTCAAGTCTACACAGAGCCTTACCTTATTTGACACTTTGTGTGCAAGCACAACTGGTGCAAGCCATGGGGTCGCTTACATTTCCACCAAAATACATTTACTCTTAATCTTAGTCCAGAAAGCATAGATTTTCTAAGAGCACCCCTTGCCTTTTACTATCTACTAGTACAGCTTTATCTTTAAGATCAATCTTATGAGTGTAGTTAGTGAGTCACCCTAATTCATTACTGAAAACCTCTTTAAACTCACCGTGCAAGCTCTCCACAATACTACATCCATCCCTGTCTAAACCATTAATGTCCACATCAAGCTTCTCTTTAGACTTCAAATCTTTAACTCTTAACATCTCCTTCAGCACTCCCTTGGATGCCCTACTTGCTGTCGTCACCACTTCTGCCTGTTCTCCAATTGTGTTTGTTTTCTCTCCAATCGTCACCATCTCACAGATATCTGCCCATTCTTCTTCAACGCTACACAGTGGCCACGCCCCAGCCTCAGACCAACCTGATACAGGAGATACAGGAACATCTGGGTCACGCCCAACAAAAACACTAGAATTCGCTTTCTCAGTACCTGCAGAGTTCCTGATTTCAATCAAATGCCCTAATCATCACAGGGCACCCCTTGCATTTTACACACTACTGGTACAGCTTTATCTTTAAGATCATGCTTATGAGTGTAGTTAGTGAGTCACCCGGATTTATTACTAAAAATCTCATTGAACTCACTGCACAAGCTCAAAACCATATCCATTCCTGTCTAATGCATCAACGTCCTCATCAAGCTACTCTTTAAGCTTTAAATCTTAACTCTTAACGTATCCTTTAACACAATGCTTGTTCAACACATTTTGCTATAGGAAGCACCTCATCCAACTTCAGGTCATCTTTCTTCCGCAACTCATCTTTAATTTTCATCAATATTACAACCCGACATGAATTGATTACGTAAGTGTTCCTCTAAGGTGCCTTCAGATTTACAAATCACACCTAGCTTAAGGAGATCAGTGACATAAAACTTTACAGATGCTTGAGGTTTTTGGCCACGTCTATCAAAGTGATAACTTTCTAAAATTGGACTCACCTTCAGCAAATAGCTTCCTTAAATACACTTCAAATTCATTTGGATCATCAGGTTGGGTAGATGCCCAAACACTTGCTGACTATCAAACCCCAGACAGTGTAGTAAAAAAAAGGTTTTCTTCTCTGCATTCAGAGAGATGCCACAGGCACAGGCATAATGTAAGAATACCTTCTTCCACTTTAACCACCTACTAGTTTGTTCCCTAGGTAAAGACATAAAGAAGGGTGGTGGTGTGACATTTTGCATACTTACAAGTCAACAAGGTAAAACATTGTAAGAGGGAAACATTAGGTCACAATAACAAAGGAATATATTCATGAGGTAACATGAGGCAAACATTTGCATATATCAAACTGTTCCTATGAATTATCAGTGATGTCATGAGTGATGTCACTGACCATGTCATGAGTGATGTAATATGTGACGTCATCAGCAGTGCATTGCGGGCGCGCGAGTAATAGTTAGCTAAACTAACTATAACGGGGGAATTTCAATGGTTTTCTACGAGTGAAAAGTCCAGCTAACTATAATGCCCCTGAAACCTATGGTTTCTTCAGTGAATTTCTAAGGTTTTTTAAATGCTAATTCCTAACTATAACGTGCCTGAAACCTATGGTTTTTTCAGTGAATTTCAAAGGTTTTTTTAATGCTAATTTCTAACTAGCCCACTAGGTACCTCCAGTAAGTGCCACAGAGCTGCATTGCATAGAGGTGTAAATAGGGGCATGGCCTCAGAACACCTGTCTGCAACGCAGCTCCCTGGCGCATACTGGAGATACCTGTTGGGCTAGTTGGCCCTCAGGGACCCTCAGTATTGAAGGGGAATTAATTCCCCAACTTACAACTGGCCAGGGGGCGCGTTTGCAGAGTGCTGCAAGGAGGGGGGCTGCGTTGCCCCCCTCCTCAGGCCACTTATGGCCCCGGGGACCGCATCCCCCGGGGCCGGCCTTTGTTTTTTATTATTTTTTTTTTAAAATATATTTATAGAAACACCTAGGACATGCTGGACAAACCGTATGTACCTATCACCATGACGATTTGCGTGATATTCATTAAAAGGCGACTATGCATACAATGAATCCACGTGGAATGTATTTACACCGCTAGTGAAGCTCTGACGTGTCTGATGCCCTACGTGCCTAATCCCGGCACCCCCGCCGGTGGGTGCTCTCCAAGTAGACACCCTTGTCGTTTATTTATACAAACATGGGTAGCTATTGATGGGCACATTTAATACACACGCACACCAAGCCATTTAAAGGGGATTCAACAAAAATTCGACCAAACTATGCAAGAAACCCCCCTCACGGTTAATAAAACACACATCCACGGCCGGATATGAAATACTTTTTATTTTACTCTCTGGAAAGGAGACGAACCTCACTTGAGAGTCACAGCGTGCTCCTGGCTGAGCCCAATGCTGTGTTACACCCACCAGTGCCCGCCGAGTGCCACACACCTCTGTTTTGTATTCCACCAGCTAGTGCGTATGCTATGACACTCTCTAGCCCATGTGCACTGTAACACCACCCCGTGAATATGTCATGCCACTCTTGCCTTCGCATGGGTTATATTGCCCCATCTAACGTGCCTTCCTCGATGCCTATGTTATAACGCACAGCGCTATGCCATATATATTACAATCTGGGATCCATATCTTTGTCACAGTGCATATGCAACGTTACACTCCCCAGCACATATTTTATATTACAACTTTAGAGACTAGTTAGGTTACACAACACTGCCCTGTGCATATTACACTCCAAGGTGCATATCGCATAGCACGCGCTTGTGCCTGTGCAATCTCACGCTCTCCAATGAATCTGTCTTTGCGCACAATGTATTACATATTATATTTCACGCCCCGGTTCATCTTATATCACACTTTTTGGTGCATAGTTTATACCATATACTACATCTAGTTTTGATTTTCAATCGTGCTCTCAGGACTATGTTCTATATAACACTGCGTCCACCTACCCTTTCCACGGGCATTACATTTTCCGATGGGGGGTGGAGGGTAAGGGGGTGCTTCTGCCAAGTGAGCCCGGAGTCACAGTCACAAACGTCCTCTTATTCCTTAATAAAAGTGAGATTATGCTGCATACTTGTTCATATTTTAAGTAGTTCGCACAGACACACATTTTAAAAGCAATAAAGTTCCTAATACCCACCTTCTCTGAACAGTTAGATTGCTGACCCATCCACCTCCTCCCTATCCTCTGTTGTCTGAATCCATGGAGTAGCCTCCTCCCTCCTGCCATGCATGGTCTGATGTGCTGCCACTGCCCTCCATTTAGCATGATGTACCAGTCCACTCCTCCTGCCCTTCATTGCCCAATTCTATGGCCCATCATTGACCTCCTGCTTAGCCTCTGTGCTTAGCTTGCTGCCCCTATTCTCCTTCCACCTGCCCTCCGATGTCTTTGTGCATGCCCCTGCTCCATCCTTTTTGCCCACCATGTTCCATGGACCTGCACTCTTATCTACTCTGAGTGTTCTGTTGAGCTGCCACTCCCCTCCCACCTGCCTAGCATTGTCAAATGACTGTAACCTGCCCCTGCCACTTCCACCCTGCCTGTCCACATGCAATGCCCCTATCCCCTTCCTCCTGTCCTCCATGGTCCATTTTACTGCCACATCCTTCTGCCCTCCCTGGTCTGTTGTGCTGCAACTGCTCCTCCTGCCTGCCCGCGCGGTCTGTTGTGAGACCCCTTCCCCTGAAATCTTGTCTGTGCCCAGGTCCTGACCCTCCCTTCTATCCTCCATGGTCCTTTGTGCATGCCCCTGCACCCTCCTTCTTGCCCATCATAGCCATTGCGCTGCCACTAACCCTCCCACTTGACATGCATGGACGTCTGTGCTGCCATGGCCCCTCCCACCTTCACTGTGTGGTCAGCTAGCTGCCCCTGACCCCCTCCCACCTTCCCTCCATGATCTGTGTGTATGCCATCATAGTCTCACTGTTGCTCTCCATGGTGTGTCTTGTTTCTAGTGCCCATCCTGCCTGACCTCCATCTTGCTGCTCCTGCCCTGCCCCCTTGCCCCCAGCCCTCTGTTTCCATGTGCAGACCCCTATTCCCTCCCTCCTGGCTTGTCTGTTCCGTTGTAATGCCCCTGATCTGTCCCTCCTGCCCTTTATGGTCTGTTATGCTGCAGCTTTCTCTCCTGTCTGTCCATTATGGTCAGCTAGCTACCATTGCCTCTTTCCCCTCTGTTCTCTGTTGTCCATGTGCATGGTCCTGTCCCCTCCCTATTGCTTTCTATGGATTGTTGTGCTGCACTCCCGTCCCGCATGCCCTGTGTGGTGTATTGTGCTGCTGCAAACCCTGATGCCTGCCCTGTAGGGTCAGTTTGGTGCACCTCTCCATGTCCGTCCTGTCCTCTGTTATCCGAGTCCATGTCCCTACCCCAATTCCTCCTGCCTACCATGATCCAATGTACAATACTTGCGAACATTTTGAACTTGGTAAGAGGGAGATTTTGAAAAAAAACTGGGGTTTTGATTTTCCCCTTTGAGTTACATTGAAAAAGAGGAGATTGTAGACAGGAGACAGATCAAATAAAGCCCATTTGAGCTTAAAAACATTGGACGTTTCCTGGCTGAAACGGGTCTGTTGGCATGTATGGTTGTACTACCACTGCCTCTTCCTTCTTCACACAATGGTCTATTATATTGCCACAGCCTCTCTTGCCAGTCCTGTATTGTTGGTTTGTTGCCCCTGCCCCCCTTTCCACTGCCCTCCATAGTCTGTTGTGCTGCCACTGCCCTTCCTGCCTGCCCAGTGTGGTCAAATTGTTGCACTCTCCTACCTGTCTTCAATTTTTAGAGTCTGTGCCCATGGCCTCTGCCTCTCAACAGTATCCCAATGAAGAACTAGATTGCTAACATTCTATATTTATTACAAAAGTGTGGAACGCCTGACGTCATATTGATGTAATCAAAACTGTAATACCTAGAGCATTTCCTTTAGAAATTACATATATGAGAGGGTCTTATTTGCATCAAAATTATGGTTAGTGCTCTAAAAAACTAAAATGAGGACATATTTTCTGAGTTTTCAAATAGCGACAAAGAACTTTTAAATTATTTGTAATCTTTATGTTTTTTTATCCAGTTGACCACTTGATTAAATGTTGCACTTACGGGAGAGGATGTGGTGTTACTTCCAGAGCTGCAGACTTTGCAACTGGGGAACCAGGTTGGAGTTTCTGCTTCAGCTCAACATTCTGTGATTCTGGTCAAATCACTTAATCTCCCCATGTCTACAACCAAAATGAATTTGATCTTGTGTGATGTAACCAATGCTCATGTAAAGCACTCCAATACCTGACAAGTCTGCACTATATAAAACTGCAAATATACAAAAAATAAGTATTTTGCACACTTCTGTTATTGGGCTACATGTGGGCTACATCTGGGTGATATTTGTGCTGCATTTGGGCTCTTTTGTCTCTGGTGGCCATCTTGGGAGATTTATTTGTTATGAAGTTTTCTAAGTTCCTCATTTACTGCAGTCTCCTCAGTAGGAAATACTTTCAGTTTTTTACTATGGTTCCATCAAGAAGGCATTCAGATGTGTCACACATTTGCCATAAATTCTGAATGTTAGCACTCTAGTTGCTCATTAGATCACTGTAGTAAAGTTACTCCTCACCAGGGAAGTCCGCTGCTGGTATTCAAAGTGCATGTTTCAGTCTGCTTGTCAGAATTTGTTTATGAAATAGAAGAGGATTTGAGAAGTCAAAATGTGCCCTAATTTTCTGGCAAAATGAACCCCCTCTTTTTGTTTCTTTGTTTCAAGTGCTACCACTTTATTCCAATCAAGATGGCTTCAGCTGTGCCCTACTTTTGACATAAGTAAGACTGTTAGCGCTCTAGTTGTTCGTTAGAACACTCTGGGACATTCTGTCATTGGGCTATACTTGGGCTACATCTGGATGATATTTGGGCTACATTTGGGCTCTTTTGTCTCTGGTGGCCATTTTGGGAGACTTATTTGTTATGAAGTTTCCTAATTTCCTCATTTACTACAGTCTCCTCAGTAGGAAATACTTTCAGTTTTTTACTTTGATTCCATCCCGAAGGCATTCAGATGTGTCACACATTTGCCATAAATTCAGAATGTTAGCACTCTAGTTGCTCATTAGATCACTGTAGTAAAGCTACTGCTCACCAGGGAAGTCTGCTGCTGGTATTGAAAGTGCATGTTTCAGTCTGCATGTCAGAATTTTTTAATGAAATAGAAGAGGATTTGAGAAGTCACTCAAAATGTGCCCTAATTTTTCTTTCTGCAGCACTAATCATACTTTCTATGGCAAAATGAACCCCCTCATTTTGTTCCTTTTCAAATTAAATGTTTTAAGAGTTACCACTTTATTGCAATCAAGATGGCTTCAGGTGTGCAATACGTTTGTCATAAGAAGGACTCTTAGTGCTCTAGTTGTTTCTTAGAACACTCTGGGAAGCTGCAGTAGAACACAAAGGAATCAACTGACAGTCTCTGCCCTTGTTGGATGTACATGTTTTACTGAGTATATCAGACCTCATTCTTACATGACTGAGAAAGATAATGTGAATTTACAGAAAATATGCTCTCAGTTTAGCTTATAGATCACCTTCCAAACCTCTGTGGGAAAAGCATGAGAAAATAGTTTTCTCTCAAACATGATTCATGATATCACAGCAGAAGGCTTTTTCACATGGTAAAATCACCTTAGAACACACCACAATTCCTATAATGAGTATGGTACCATCAACAAATGATTTATAATGTAACTAAAGTCTTAAAACCTTCTAATAACTGCAATGCTTTTTAATGAGGAGCTATCATGTATATTGGTCTCAAGATGGCTGCCAACACTTCTTGGATGAAGTACTGATAGCCAATCAGATCTCACAATGAGATGTGTGGTTAGGCTCCGCCCAGATATATCTATCTTTTTAACTCTAATTTTCTCAGGAACTACTGAACGGATTTACACCATTTAAGCAAAAGGCATGAGTCTGAACTGAGGACTACCGCTTTGCCAAATTTGGTGTAATTTCGTTCAGCAGTTCGGGCTGTAGCTGCGTCAACAGGTGCTATGGGAAAATGCATGGAGAAAACGCGTTTTGGGACCCCCCTTTTTTCTCGGCCCCCGCTTGACGAATCACCGTGAAATTTTCAGGATAGGAGCGGACCGGAGCTGGCCAAATGTTTGGAAAATTTTGCGAAGATTCGTCAATTGGCGCCAACGTTATTCCAAATAGAATGTTGCTGATTTCCTATGGAAAATAGGTCCTAACTATAACTACCTACTGGCGACTGCCAGTAGGTAATATATAAATATATACATATATATATATTAATTTTTAATTTAATGTACTCCAAAACGCTGTTGTGCAACTCACACTGTAGATCTCTTAAAAATAAACTCCCACACTCATGTGCGATTCATACCCGAACTTCTTGTGGAAAAATAAAATGAAACACTACCAAAGGTCAACACTTATGATAATGTCAATTCAAGCGTACACGAAACCCAAACAGTATTATTGGCAAACAATCCAAGAAAATCAGAACTCCGTTACTCAGTTCTATAGATAAACACTTCACAGAGATCTACTTTTCTTTTACACAAAGAGTCGGGTGAGGTGTAGCTGAGTTTGGTTTCCTTTCCTTTCAAAGAGACGGGCCATTACTATAGTGACATCCACAGAAAGAGGAACACAGAGAACTAATATCACATGACTGAAGCTATCTTAGACAAAGTAGGAAGTTCCAAAGAAGCTCGTGTTCTACTGATGTAAAATATGCAACCACCGCAAGTAATGTTACAATTTTATACACAAATCAATTATAGATAAATATAAGAAATTCTGTAGTTACATATGGACAAGGATAAAAAGTGTTATTAAATCTTTTTCTGACAGCCTTCAATGGTGCTGTATAGAATGTGCTAACATTCTCAGGGCAAAACTGTTCCTAACCTTATGCTATGCATTTTGGAAAGTGAATTATTAGAAGCTAATTTTGCATTTTTAATTTACCTGTTTTTACTACACATCTTGCTACCAGCCACAAATGATTGCTAAAGCATGTTTCATTCTCTAAAATCTAGTTAAGGTCAGTATTTATCAGTGGTTACATATTTTCCTAGACATTTTCTGCAAAGTTTCTTTAATCTCCTGGTTTCTCAGGCTGTAGATCAGTGGGTTCAAAGCAGGAATTAAAACTGTGGAGACAACCGCTACTACTTTGTCCTGCTCTTCTGAAGAACTTGAGTTAGGTCGCAGCTCCATGAACAGGACAGTGCCATAGAAGAGGAAGACACAGATGAAGTGGGAGAAGCAAGTGGAGGCAGCTCTCCATCTCTTGGCTGTGGTGCGAATCCTTAGGATTGCCATGATGATGAAGACATAGGAGATGAGGATAACAATCAGAGAACTTAGCACAACTAACGAAGCAAAAACAGAACGCACTAAATCATTGATGGAGATGTCTGTGCAGGACAGCTTCAGCAGCACAGGGTAATCACAAACAAAGTGGTTCAAAACATCAGGACCACAAAAAGTCAAGCGATGCAAGCAACCTGCATGAATCCCAGAGTGCAGAAACCCCCCTATGTATGACCATGCAACAAGCTGCATGCAGAGACGATCTGTCATGGTGAGTGTATACAGCAGTGGGTTACATACTGCCACATAGCGGTCAAAGGCCATCGCTGCCAAGAGGAAGAACTCAGTGCTGCCAATAGCAGCAAAAAAGAATACTTGAGATACACAACCATAAAAAGAGATGGTCTTCTTCTTAGACAATAGATCAACCAGCATCTTGGGGGAGATAACTGAGGAATACATAAGATCTAGGCATGAAAGCTGGCTGAGAAAGAAGTACATGGGTGTCTGGAGGAGAGTGTTGCAACTAACCATAACAAGAATGCAGACGTTTCCCAGCAGAGTGAAAATATAGACTGAAAGCAGTAAGAGAAATAGCAGGATTTGCATGTCGGGGTCACTGGTGAGACCCAACATGATAAATTCAGTGACAGTGCTTCTATTCCCAGGTCCCATGGCTCCATCCAGTGGCATCTATCTAAGAAAGAAACAATAAAGAAATTATTTTGTAATAATATTCAGATAACTATTAGAGACACTAGTCAAATATCCTACTAACCAATGATGTAGCTGACTACATCTTCCATCTGTGAAACCATACCCACATGCTGCCCTTCAGTAGGGGCAAAAGAGTACAGACATGTACTTCTTGGCTGCGAAGAGAGCACACTAAAAACACATATTAGGAAAGTAACTGAATGTTTACACTGGTGAAAACTGTGTTGTATTCTGCCAACCTCTGGTCCGCATGTACAAGTGCCGGCACTTTGAGCAGAACCACCAACACTCTCTTTTTTGTAACCGAATGCAGTCCAAGGTTAACAGGGCCAATGACTTTAGACCAAATAGACCCCGCCTAGTGTTCCCCAGTTGGGTGTCAGCTCAAACAGGACATTCACCATTGTCTCACTAATGCAGGAGTGCATAGTATCAGCAGTGTCTAATTTGTAAAAGTATAACTGCCAGGGCCCAAAGTTTTTATCACAAGCCTATCACATCACTGCTGAATGTCTGGTTTGCTGAATACCTAGGCTGCATAGTCTTGATTAAACTCATGCCTCTTGTATCCACCGCTGTACACTGTCTGCCCCTCTTTCCATTCTTGCAAGTCCTTTTCCTCTCTTCTGTTTCTCTTTGTCCTTCTTTTCTTCTAATTCTCTTCCTCTTTTTTCCCTTTTTCATTTCTCTCTCTCTCTTGCTCTGTGTCAAAGTATGATGATAAATAAACAAGTCTCGGTCCCCACAAATGAGAGCTTTGAGGGTCCAACCTGTACCCACCGGCTCAAATTAAGCCTTGACTGTCAGAGCTCACTCATAATTTCTTGTTAGAAATGTGTTCATTAGTAGTGATAAGTAGGTACCTATCACTAGTAATAAGGCCACAAACACAATAAAAGGTTCAATCAAGGTCTCAGTGAAAGATTCCCTTGCTCAGTCCTCCGTAGCTGGCACAAAGCAGGCAGGCTTAACCTGGGAGACAGGTGTGTAAAGCATTTAAAAACACCAATACATTAAATAAGTAAGACACAACACACAATAAAAACCCAACATCAATTTATAGAAAAAGATTATATTTTTTATAAACAATTATGCACCAAAGCAACAAAGATCCAATGTAGGGAACCTGAGATATGAATTTTGAAAGAATAAACAATGTCGAGTGCATTAAAACCTGTAGAGCCAAATTGAACATCTGGTCACGCTTGACCAAGAAAAAGTCAAAGATTGAGGCCGACCGCGATGGAGCCCTTTTCAAATACACTAAGCGGTAGGCCTCGTCAAAATTTTACCTTCACACTTAGGGGCCTATTAGGATGGCAGTAGGACAAACCATCCCGACCGCCATTGTTGCGGAAATGAACCATGTGCAGGTACCGCTGCAAAACCAGCAGTCAGATTAGGATCAACCGCCAGAAAAAAAACGATCACAGCAGAACGATGCCACAAAAGACCGCCGGCAGCAGGTGGAGCAGGTGAAAATCCATCCTCAGCGGTCGGATTCCTGGTGGAAAAACCCAAACCTGCCGCAAGGCCAGCAGAGTGACCGCACGCACAATTAGGACACCGTTGAGGTGACTGCGGAACGATCCGCTGTTTCCGACCACCCCGATCGCAAACACTTATGAATGGGAGAGCTTGCAGAAGGGCTGTTGCATACACACTGCCGCGGCCGCACCGGAACTATTATGGCGGGTGGCAAAAAAAACACATAACAAGGCCACCAAGTGCACACATCAAACTAGCTCAGTCCCCAAAAACACCTAACACACCCCAAGGACCCCCATGGCAACTAACAAAATACTAATCTCAGGACAACCCACACAACACACCTGACAGGAATACACCATTTTGACACACCCACATAGGTGAGTACAAAACCTGCCCCTCCCCTGACCAGAATAACGTGCACTACTCCAGCCCTAAAGGAATTAATCCCTGCAGCACATTGGATAGGCACAACAACACACCTCTCACCAGCACAACAACACACACACACACCACCTACAACACCCCCACCGCCCTCACAACTGCACCTCAAACCATTTGCACATCACACACCAAGGCACAAAATAAAATGCCCAAATTCACTGACAATGAGTTGTCAGTCATGGCAGATGAGGTAATCAGAGTAGAAACACAATTGTTTGGTAACCTGATCCAACAGACACCATTAGCCACCAGAGCACATATGTGGGGAAAGATAGTCAGCAAAGTCAATGCAGTGGGGACCACCCCGTGTACCAAGAAGGAAATCATGAAGCGGTGGCATTTCCTGAAGAGGCAGGTGAAACAGAAGAACTACATGCACCGTCAGCTGGCTCAGATGACTAGCAGTGGCCCTTCCATTCCACCAAGAACATTCACTGCATGGGAGGAGAAGGTGCTTGCCATACTGCATCCAGAGAGTCTCACAAGAATTGGCGGGGGAATGGAGGCTGGTAAGTACAAACAAATGTCTACCAGCACACTGCTATGTACTGTCTTGCACAGCTACAAAGCTACACCCCAGGCCCAAATGCACTCATGTGCACCACACACTCCCCAACACATGCCACATAGAACCAACATTCACTCCCTCTCATTCACCCCAAAGGTAGCGAGCAACATTCCCTGGGTTGCATTTGTACAGGCAGCCAGCACTACAACACCCACAGCTCAGCAGGATGGAACACTCCCCCACCCAAGAGTCATGTGTAACCATTCTCTTAGTCTGCTCCATAGGGAGCCAGCCATCTTAACAGAGAGGGGTCCCCTTATCTCACAGCTCAGCAAAGTGGAGCACCCACCTCACCCCACCCCACACAGAGGCACGTGGCTGCCATTACATTACCCTCACCAAACTAACAGGTAGGTTGCCATCTTCATAGGGAGGGGTGTATTTTGGTTGGAGAGCAGCACCTCTACTCCCTCCAGGCCCCCTTGCCCCACAGCTGAGCAGGATGGAGCACTCCCCAACCCAGAACCATGTGGCAGCCATTGCATCTCAGTCATCAAACTTACAGGCATGTAGCCATCTTAACAGGGAGGGGTGTGTGTGGTTGGGAGGCCAGCACTTCACCTCCCACCTGTCCCCCTTGTCCCACCCCTGAGCAAGATGGAGCTCTTTCCCCCAGCTAGAAGCATGTGGCATCCATTGTACCTCATTAACCAAACGCACAGGTAGGTAGCCATCTACACAGGGAGGGGTGTGTGTGGGTGAGAGGCCAGCACTACAACTCCCACCAGGCCCTTTTGTGCCAAAGCTGAGCAAGGGGGAGCATTCCACACACCCACAACCATGTGACAGCCATTGAATCTCAGTCATCAAACTTACAGGTAGGTATCCATCTTAACATGGAGGGGTGTGTGTGGGTGGGAAGCCAGCACTTCAACTCCCAACAGGCCCCCTTGTCCCACCCCTGAGCAAGATGGAGCACTCGCCCCCAGCCAGAAGCATGTGGCAGCCATTGTACCTCACCAACCAAACTGATAGGTAGGTAGCTATCTTAACAGGGAGGGGTGTCTGTGGGTGCGAGGCCAGCACTACAACCCTCACCATGCCCCTTGTTACACAGTTCAGCATGATAGAACACTCCCCCCACCCAAGAGCCTTGTGCAACCAATCACTTCCTCTGATCCACAGGGAGCCAGCCATCTTAACAGAGAGGGGTGTTTATGGGTGGGAAGCCAGCACCACAACTCCCAACAGTCTGCCCCGTCCCACAGTTCAGGAAGGTGGAGCACCCACCCACCCCACCCAAAAGCATGTGTCAGCCATTACATTACCCTCAAGAAACTAACAGGTAGGTAGCCATCTTCTCAGGGAGGGGTGTATGTGGGCCGGAGGCCAGTACTACAACTCCTACCAGTCCCCCTTGTCCCAGAGCTGAGCAGAATGGAGCACTCCACCACACACCCAGAAAGATGTGTCAGAAATTCCCCCCAAATATGTCAACTGAAAAGTTAAGTAGACAGTGCATGCACCCCGCCATTCCTCTAAAAAATCATGAAGCCATATGACAATACCAGCCCTCACATCCCACCAAAATTGTCACAGATCCAATTGCCACTTACAGTGTGCAGACAGCTAAACGTATGTAACTGTCACAGAAACTAAAGTGTGACTCACCAAATCATATGTTGAAGAAATTCAGTGCACAATCATGCACAGCACTGAATGCTATCTGTAAGTGCCATGGGGCAGAGCATCAAGGACCATATGAAAACAAAGCAAGCACGGTCTGTAATACAAATAAAGCAAAGGACATGACATGTCAAAGGTATGCATGAGATAAAAATGGCTAGTTCATGCTCAGATGTAATGTGTACCATGCAGAGTAATCTACAAAGATGCTTCACATAGAGTCGTTGTGCCGCTAGTCGTTAGATGATAACATGTCCTTGTAATCACAAATTCTGCACGTGGCACATGGTATCGTTTGACATGTCACACCATGACAAGTAATGTCTGTACCTCCCCATCGATGCCATGACGCACAGTACTGGGCAGACATACAATGTGATAACTAGTAAACTGTGTGGTGTATAACTTGTAAATAAGATACATCTAACACCAAGCTTGAGGGGTGCACTTCAATGACCATTTCCCCTCTGTTCCACAGGTGACCAAGAACTGACAGCAGAAGATGATCACACCAACCTGCAGGGCCAGTCTCAACCCCCTGAACATGGAGACTCTGATGCTGAATCCCTGGATTTCAAGGATGGGGAGCCAGAAGCCGGCCCATCAGGCATGGCAGGGCGCAACAGGTCCCAGGATCCCACTGTCCCCCCTACCACCACATCAGCAACAACAACGACGCTGACCCCTGCTGTAATGATCTGTGCGGCCTCCACCACCACCACCACCACCGCTGCCTGCAACACTCTCCCTGCCTCAGGGGATGACCACCCCACCCCTCAATCTGAGGAGGGCAGGGAGAGTATGTGGGTGTGTAGAGTGGTGACGCCAAAATTCTGGGACAGCAGGGCAGGTGGGAGGGCAACTGGGCATCAAACCCAACCGGACACTGGGCCGAAGCCCTGGCCAACATCACCAGAGTCCTTGGGGCCTATGAACGAGCCCAGGAACACACCGGCCAGGCTCTTGAAGATACCCGTGAGCTCCGCCTGCTGCTGAGGACCATAGACACCCGCATGGGCCAACTTGTGGACATCTTGGGCCAGCCTGTGGTGGTTCTGAGAGACAGGCCTGCGGCCCAAACAACAGCTCCACCTCCCTCCAGTGGCCCACAGGATGACAGTTCCCCAACCTTCCCTGTGGCCACAGAGAAGGGGGAGTCCTCAGACCTCGCTGAGCCCACTGCAAAGGCCCCTCCTGCCAAACGTTCAAGGGGCCGTCCAAAGAATTCCCAGGGAGGATTCCGTGGCAAAGCACCAGCCAAACACCAGTCAAGGAGCTAGCCATGATGGCACCCCTCTTCACCTTGCCATTAACTTTATTGACTGTCCTTATCCACACTGCCAGGTTAATGGCATGTATCTGCTGGCCTGGGTCACCACATCAATGTGGTGACTACTCGATTGTCTCATCTTCCATCACTGACAACTCATTGATTCACTTTCCACCTTTTTGTAAATATTCACTTCTGTGTCACATATACCCATTGTAAATAAACACTCTCCACACACCTATGTGTTCGTGTCAGCTCCATGTTTATCACAGGATGCACAATATTGACTCTGTTTACACTGTACCAGAAGCAGTGATTGTTTTGAGGCATTGAGAGGCTGAAGTGACCTAGGAAAACACAAGAGAATACTATTCACTTGTCATGTGATGGCATCACACCCATTACACAACACTTGTCATCAAGGTACTCAATTCTGCACACAATACAATGAGCAACAGTACCAACATAGACAATCTGTAGCTGTGCATGACTACCTTGTCCCAGAAACATTAGCAGCCAGCATAGAGCCAACAACTGGCAGCAGTCACAAAGCTCACCTAGGCCTTTTCAGAAACAACAAAATCTGCAGACAATGGCGCAGTTGCACGTTTTCAGTCACCTTCAATGGAAGTAGCGGTTGATGAGCTGTTGACGCAGGTCGACACCTTCCTCCACTCCACTATCCTCGTCACTGGACATGTGTGGGTTTGCAGGTGGGGGCCTTGACTGCTCATCATCTTCCAGGAGCAGGGGGATCTCCTTGCACAAGGCCTGGTTGTGGAGCATGCAGCATGTAACTACGATCTGACACACCTTTCGGGGAGAGTACATCAGTGCACCTCCGATCTTGTCCAGGCAGCAAAATCATGACTTAAGTAGACCAAAGGTACGCTCCACCACACAACGTGTCCTCCCATGGGCATCAATGTAGCGGACATCCCCAAAGTGTCCTGGGATTCCTCAGTGGGCTCAGCAACCAAGGCCAGTTGGGATATTCAAAGTCACCTAGCTGTGAGATACACAGACCAATATTGTAATCTAAATAGTAGCTGAGAACAGCATGGCACACATACAGCACACTACTTGACTCTGCATACTCACCCACAATCCATGCACGCTCGGGATGCAGAATTGCCATCAGCTGCGGTACGATGATGTTACGCAGGATGTAGGAGTCGTGGGCTGATCCCGGAAATTTGGCACAGACATGTGAGATTATCATATCCGCCCGGTATACCACTTGCACATTGATGGAGTGGAAATGCTTCCTGTTCCTGTAGATGTGCTCACGTGCCTGTGGTGGAACCAGGCCAACATGTGTGCAGTCAATGGCACCAACAACATTAGAGATGTGGGCAAGGACATAAAAATCACCCTTCACAGCCGCCAATTCATGCCTCCTGGGGAAATGGATCTATCTGTTCCTGCATGTCATCATAGCGGACAGGACATCACCTAGCACCATGCTGAAGATAGATTGCGAAATCCCACCAGCGGTGGACACCGTGTTCTGGAACAAACCAGAAATGCAGGACCGCCATCACCTTGCACGTTGGTGTCAAAGCAGTTGGATAGGTTCTGCGAGGCCTCAGATGGGGCTTCAAAAGAGCACATGGGTCTTGAAGGGTAGGTCGATCTAGACAGAATTTCCGTATGATGTCCTCATTCTCCATGTCCGCCAGAACTGTGAATGGATGGTACACATTTGGTCGTCTCCTATGTGAGATGAAAGGCCACACATCTCAATTAAATCCCCCTATGTGATGTGTCCAACATCTTACGGGTTCACTGAGACAGCGCCAACAATGACTGGCAGAAGCACTTCAGCTTTCAGCACAACTCACATGTAGGGACACCTTGATCTAAACTATTTGCACACTTGTCCGGTATTCACACAGTGAGTACCCACAAAACAGAATGAGACTCTGTGAATTCCAAAAGGTATATTGCAACATCTTGTATCACCAGCCCTGACAGTAGTTGACACAGCACATGTGTGAGACAGCAACACTGCTAGCCTCTACGTAGCTGCTGTACCTGCCACATCTACTTGCGTAAGTCGGACAGGGCACTAAGTCACAAGACAATGTGCACAGTGTGTGCATAAAGAGCAAGTATTATCATGAGTTCAGTAATCTACACAGTGAAATAGGCACATTATGTGGTCATGCCTTCAGTACTGTGTGTTGCTTAGCCATCTCACACATTGAAATGTGTACACATGTGGGAGTCCATCACACCACAGATCTGTGTACATGCACAACAATTTCAGGAGTGACATGGGAGGGAGTACATTCCCTTGCATGTAATCGTGTGCACTGACATGCCATGTGTGATCATCAGTGTCCTAAATGTCACACTAGCACTGCTTAGCACTATCCATTGGCATGAGTCATGTGTCTACTGTACAATCTTTTGAACTGGCCATTGACACTGCCACTGCATGATGTGTCCATAGGTGCCAAAAGCGTAGACTGCCAACACAATCACGGCCCTGGGCACCAATATCAAGCAGCCATGTCACAGTAGCGACCGCCTAGCCCCTGCGGTGTGCCTCCACCAAAGCCTACCGCACTAGCGGTCGTGATATACACATTGTAAACTGGCGGTTGATGTGCTCCACTAACACAATCGCGGCCCTGGGCACCAATCTCAAGCGGCCAAATCACGGTAGCAACCGCCTGGCCCCTGCGGTGTGCCACCGCCAATGCCCTCTGCAATCACTGTAGTGATATACACATTGTAAACTGGTGGTTGGTGTGCTCCTCCAACACAATCACAGCCATTGGCACCAATATCAAGAGGCCATGTCACAGTAGCCACCGCCTGGCCCCTGTGGTGTGCCACTCCCAATGCCCACCGCAATCGCAGTAGTGATATACACATTGTAAACTGGCGATTGGTATGCTCACCAACACAATCACGGCCATGGGCACCAATATCAAGCGGTCAAATCACTGTAGCGACTGTCTGGCCCTTGCGGTGTGCCATTGCCAATGCCCATGCCCTTACAGCTAATGGGAAACGCAATCACAATAGCCAAATGCATTTTTGAAAATTGCGGTAGGCGTGATCGGCTACCGTGGGGCCGGTCATTGGACACAATTGTAAGATGCACGATCGCGGTAGCAACCGCCTGGCCCCTGCGGTGTGTCACGGTGTGTTCCTGTTTCTGGACCCAGTGATGGCAAGGACTGAGAAAATCAGGGCCTGTCCCTTCAACACAGAGGAGCTGGAGGTCCTGGTGGACGAGGTGCTCTCATTGCATGGGAGGCTATATGGTGCTCC
Source organism: Triturus cristatus (assembly GCF_964204655.1). Classification (NCBI taxonomy): domain Eukaryota; kingdom Metazoa; phylum Chordata; class Amphibia; order Caudata; family Salamandridae; genus Triturus; species Triturus cristatus. The sequence continues at coordinate 167,578,888 of NC_140585.1, forward strand.
TGATGTCATGGTAAGTGTTTCTGAGCGAAAGTAGGGGAGTGCAGGGAGTGCATGAAAAAAGTTGATCTGCTGCAGTATGTGCCTGAGAGGGTATGTGTGATATACTGCCTAGCATGCTGACTTCAGGGGAAAGGGGTTTGTAGCCTATTTTACATGTTTCCTGGCTGTATTTAATGATGGGAATGACATGCAGTGTGTTGCAGCCATGCAGTTACACTGCAAGTTTGGTAAGTGGGAGCCAGGACAGAAATTGCCTGTGATAATGAATGTTTGGGTCCGTGAGGTTCTTCACAGGCTCATCTGTGACATTATAAAGGGTTTCCGTCCAGAGAGTACTGATGGAAGTGTGTCTGACTCAATATTGCCACCATGTATATGTCAGGAGTATACACAAGAGTGAAATGCCTGAGGATGACACTCTTGGTGGAAATTCACCTATGACACAGCAGATTGTTGTACTTTTGAAATATCCCCCTTTCATTTTCATCATATTGTGCACTGACTTGTATGTGTAGGCACTGTTTGCTCTCTCATTTTGTACATGCATGGAACAGTTCTGATGGCACACATTAGACCACAGTGTGAGCCCCCTTGGCCTGCACAGTTACTGCCCAATTTGTCAGGGACCTATCACTGTAATGACAGAGTGAGACATATGGGTTGTCTGCTACCCTATTCCTCAATGAGCTATCTTAGGCCTGTGGATTGCACAAGACAGACCTTGTGATAAGGGTGTGAGATTCTAAAATCATGTCCCTATATGTGACCGCTTGACACAGGTAACCATTGACAGGCCAAGGACATTGAGGGGTGTAAAGTGTTGGACACAGCAAGTCTGCACCAAAACATAATTTGCAATGTAATGTATGTCTTGCTCCCTCACATACTGCATTGCAGATGTGGGCCAGCTTCACCTTGCTTTCTGTGCTGGCATTCTGCATGTGTATGAGATGGCCAGGTACTGTGTCCATCCGCATACCTACATGCATCCAGGTATGATTATCTCATGCTAATGTACTACATGTTATGCTGTATTGTCTCTGCTAAACATATCTGAATAGCTGTGCTGAGTGTGTGCTTGCTCCTGAACTGAGACACAGTGGTACATAACCCAGTATCACTGAAATTTGCTCTCCTTGTCTCCCATGCCTGCAGCTCAATGTCCACCAGCAGAAGGCCGTATGGAGGGCTATCGCACGCAAGGTGCGGGATTTGGGTGTCTCCAACCGACGGCACACACACACACTATCACAAGAGGTGGTATGACATCTGCCGGCTGAGCAAAAATGTGGCAGAGATGATGGTGGGGCTGCTCCCTCGGACTAGCAGGTTGGCACACAGGAGCATGACACCACTAATGGCATGCATCTTAGCTGTGACACAGCCTGAGCTGGATGAACGTTTGAGGGCCCATCAGCAGCAAGCTGGGGGTGAGTATTCTGTAAAGGGTGACTTTGGGTTGTCAGTGGCTGCATGTATTATAGCCCTGAGCCGGTGATGGGCTCTGTGATGTTGCTTGTGTGATGCAATGGCTTGTAAGTGGCCTCTGTGTTGGGTGCAGCTGTCATGCATTTTAGCTACATGTACTTTTTAATGCCATTGATGTAATGGCCCTTGATGTTGCATTCTGAGTTGTGGCCTTATGGCATTGGCTGCATTAGGGGAGTCAGGGACATCCCATGGCAGTAAACGTCAGTGTGCATCATCTGAGTGTGCTGTTGTCAATGTGTGCAGTGCATGAGCTCTAAATTGTGAGAACTACATATCTGACACCAATGTGCAACTGTAGTTGTGCACAAAAGCATGACACAGTGAATGGCAGGAGCTTGTGGCCATTGCTAAATGACCTTTTGGAGTCTGTATCTGTTTTGTCCTCTTATGTTGACTCCATATGTGACTGTGACAACGTGTTGGGAAGTACATCTTTTTCACCCACAGGGACCTAGGTATGCTCACAGTGATCTGTATGTCAGGTTACCCAGCAGTACGGGCAAGCTATTTGGCTGTGTGGACATCACATGGGTCAATAATGCCAATTGTGCATGCTACCAGGCATCTTTTGAGTTTTGAATTAAGGTTGCAGAATGTTACTACACAGGGTGTTGTGCAACTTAGGGGTATCATCATCTTGTTTTGTTCTTTGCTTGCATATGTTGTTTGTGTGTATGGCACTAAACTGAACCTACGTCTCTGTCTCTTGCAGCATCTACCGAGGGCACAGAAGGACATGGGATGGACACCAGTGGTGAGGCATCTTGCACGACTGCTACACGTGATCTTACCGACACTGATGTGATCAGCGCCTTGGAGGGGGACAGGAGTGTGCTTGAGGAATCCCTCCCAGAAACACCAACCTCTATGTCATCTGATGCCAACAGTGACACCTCGATGTTGGTGGGCACAGGGAGTGGGAAATCTGTCTTCTCTTCCACTACACACCGTCCAGTGCCTACCCTCCCAGATACTTACACTAGTGCTGCACGTGCTTGAACCAGTAAGAAGGGAAGAGTGTTCTTCCCCCCAGGCACCACTGCCCATGCCCCTGTTTTCCCTGCTGCCCTCAGTGTTGAGGTAGTGGACCTTTTGCACCAGCTGTGTGTGGGTCAGACAACTCTCCTGAATGCCTTCCAAGACCATGACAAGAAGTTGGCACAGGTAGTTGCCTTCCTGGAGGGCATTAATTCAGATGTGGGTGGGCTACACAGGACTGTCCAGCCTTTGTACTTTACAGTGACAACAGCCATTCAGCTGTCACAGGCTCAGAGTCCAGCTCCGGTCCTTTTGGCAACCCCTCTGCCAGTGGCTACATCTGACGAGAGTGACCACACACAACACAGACCACGGGCTCCAGGTACACCACACACAGCATACAACAGCAGAAATCCAAGCGGGCCAGAGCACAGACACCATCTCCCAAACAAACTAAAGTGACACCGGAGCACAAAGGCAAAAGCCCTTCAGGTGACACTTAGGAGCATCAAGCCAAGACACAGGCCTCAGGCTCACATGCTTCAAAATCAGCCCCATCCAATGACACTCCTGTCCCAAAAACATCTCCCAAAGACAGGCAAACATGCCTGCTGTGAAGCTGGTGCCTTCTAAGATTCTGCAGAAAAAGCCCTCTAAGGCAGATTCACCCACAACCTCAACTCCCACCCACACCCCTGTGAAGCTGGGACAGGAGGGCACTGTGGGGGGTTTACCTGGTCAACAGGAGATGGAGGGGAAAAGGCAAGGCCAGTCCAAGCATACCACCAGATCCAGCAGATCTTCAGAGGGAGGGTCACCACCTGCACCTGATGCACCTGTGGTGGAGAGTGTGCCTGTTGTGCCCGCTCCTACCAAGACAATTATTCCCTATAAAATCCCCAAGAAGTGGAAAGGCACCCCTCCACATTCTCCCTTACACACTGTGTCTCACGGCAGCATGTCTCAGCCTCCACGTGCCACCACACCACCCGGTCCAAGCAGCCCTCCGGCTCCCAAAGCCACTGATGCCTCTACCTCAGTCGGTCCTCTCTCTGTCAGGTCCAGTCCTCCAACTGTCCATGACGATCAGCCGTCTCCCAGTCTGACTGAAAACCAAGTCTGAGGCTGAGTCCCCCTCCCACCCCTACTCTCCCACAGCGGTGCCTGGACTGCCTATTGTGATCTCCCTAGCTGTGTTGCTTCCCATGGCAGTGTACGATGTCACCCATTCCCTGTGCAGGTTCTCATGCACACATGTGCCTACTTTGAACTATGGACTGGCCACTGGCCTTGCTGTTTATCACTTTGTTTGCCCATTCCCTGTGCAGGTTCTCATGCACACGTGTGCCTACTTTGAGCTATGGACTGGCCACTGGCCTTGCTGTTTATCACTTTGCCCATTCCCTGTGCAGGTTTTCATGCACACATGTGCCTACTTTGAGCTATGGACTGGCCACTGGCCTTGATGTTTATCACTTTGTTTGCCCATTCCCTGTGCAGGTTCACATGCACACATGCGCGTACTTTGAACTATGGACTTGCCACTGGCCTTGCTATTTATCACTTTGTTTGCCCATCCATTGCCTGTGCGGGTTCTCATGCACACACGTGTCTACTCTGAGCTATGGACTGGCCACTGGCCTTGCTGTTCATCACTTTGTTTGCCCATTCCCGGTGCAGGTGCTCATGTACACATGTGTCTACTTTGAGCTATGGACTGGCCACTGGCCTTGCTGTTTATCACTTTGTTTGCTCATTCCCTGTGCATGTTCTCATGCACACATGTGCCTACTTTGAACAATGTACTGGCCACTGGCATTGCTGTTTATCACTTTGTGGTGCTGATCTGTGCACAGGACCAATGTGCCACTCAGGACAGTTTCCCAATTAGTTATGTGTGATTTGCTTGTACTAGTTTGCAGTCATGGTTGCTCATGTGCAGTGAATCTGTTTGCGCTGCACAGTCCTCTGGTCATGTTGTTTGCACCTGGGTGTCCCTGAGTTGTGCATCTGTGAGTGTTGGGTTAGCTGTATGTGTGTTTGCTGTGGTACCTGCTACGCTCCCTGAGTGTGATGACTGTGTGCTGTGCTGATTTGTGTTGTGGGAGTACATGGTTTGGCAATGAGATGTGTGTTCTACTGATTTGGTTGGTGTGCACACATTGCTTGCCCTGCATGCAATGCTGTCAGTGTATGTTGCCTTGTACTTGCATGGTGTGCATTCCCTGATGTCCAGTTGAGTTTGCAATGTGATGGATTGGCATGTGCATCTGTTGTGTTTTTGTTGTGGATGTATGCAGTGGTTGACCTGTGTTGTCTCTTTCTGCTGACAAATACTCTGTGTGTGATGTTCTATTTGCATGACATTGTGTGTGAGTTGTTCGGACATTGTGATACATTCAGATGTGTGTTGCAAGTGTAGTGTGCATCACTTGTGTGTGTGTGTCACATGCAACAAGGTGTATTCTTGTTACTGGGCTTGTTTTGAGTGCACACTAGTGCTATGTCCCCCTATCATTGACCTGCCTCTTGTCAGGATTGTGCATGTGCATGCATGTGGTACACTATGACACCATGTTGACTTGATGGGTGGTGTGGTGTGTCTCTCTGTGTTAGCTTAATGTCCCATTGATCCCAGTCTGTGTTCATGATTGATTTGAGATAATGTACTTCTTGTTTGTGTTGGGGTATGGTGTTTGTGCATCGGTCCTGGGTGACAATGTTGTGTACTCCTGTTCTACCTGCGGTCCTATTGCCATTGCACTGTTTGGCTGGCCATATGTGGGCTTGTTGTACCTCTGTGTATGTTGATTGAGAGGTTTGTGTTTGGCTATTGTTTTTGTGTCAGCATTGGTTCAGGCATCCCTGAGTGTGTGTGTGATATTTGTGGATGCACCCCAGGGAGTGTGATTCATTGTCAGTGTATTCACAGGACATCATTTGCACCATTCTGTGTGTTTAAAACTGGTGTTGAGTGCTGCAGGTGTGAGGTGGGAGGAGGAGGGGTATGTGTGAAGGATCCAACTTGTGTTTGACAGTCAGGGAGTGTGACAATGAGCCATGTGTGTTGTGCTGATGTCATACACATGTCAGGTGAGTTGAGACAGATGTGTGGCTGACCACTATTTGACTGCAGACAATACCTATCATTCCTGTGCCTATGCATGGCTTGCCATGATGTCTCCCTGAGTTGTTGAACAGAGGTCACTGTGCCACCCATGTCTGATTTGATGGCCTAAGGGTGTTGTGATATGTTCCTTCTCTTGCATGTGATGTACACATGCTTTGTGGCGTGCTCCATGGCTTTCCTGCAGGACCGGACTGGAAACTGAAAGCAGCCCTGTCAAATTTAGCCAGACCAGCCCCCTTCTGTCGCGTTTAGCAAGTGAGCGCAGCAAGCTAGCCTGACCGCTATTGAAAAATACAGACCAAAATGGTGAATTTGACAGCACATTTTTGATTACATATTCAATTGTATCAACTTTCAAAGCAAAGTAAATAGTAGATGATGACCTTAAAGAGCACCAGGTTACCCACCCAGTCATATGTACCCATAGACATTCTTTCAGAGACCACCAAAAATATACACAAGTAGTGAATCAGAGAGAACAAAGTAAAAGTGAGGCCAGACCCCACTACTAGGGGGAGTTTGGGGGGGTTTTCCCCCCAAGAAAACTTTGAGATAGAAAGGACAAAACAAAGCATTTTGCAACACATTTTTCATTGAATGTTTACTACAGGAGAGAGTTTACGGATGCATATTATTTAAAGTTCTGAGTGTTATGTAAAGCAGATTAGCAGATACGTACGTCCATTTACTTTGAGGAGTTAATAATTGGCATATCCCACTGCCATTGTATCAGCAGCAAATAGTTACAGACCATGCCACCAACCATTTAGCCTAACCATGAACATGAAGCACAGGTTGTCCTCAAGGGCACTTATGTGACAATTTACTTGTGTGACAATTTGTAGAATACTTTATGACAGGCATGTGCTTTACATGTGCATCCCATGTGCGCAGCCTTTTGAATCTCAAAAGAACATGGAGGGGACTACGGAGAGAAATCACATTTAAATGGATGGATATATGGATGGATGGATGGATGGATGGATGTATGTATGGAATGAATGAATGGATAGATGGATGGATGGATGAGCTTTGATGAGAGGACAAAGATGTCTGCGAAGGACATTGTAAGAGTTTGGCTCGTCAGCGTTATCACAGTATATCTAAGATTAAGTCCTCGCAGGTTCAAAATACAAACAGTGCACCATCATATATTATAATTGCACGGCCTAGGCACTTATTGTGTTAATACATTCAATTGAAAAATCTGGGTTTACAATCCGGCAGATCTGTTCCATCTCCCACTAGTACAAAGCCAAATAAAAGCGTAGTAGCCATCTCCACTTCTTGTTAGGGCGGACACAATGCCTGGGCGCACCAAATCAACAATTTTAATTATGATAATTGCCATATTGCCAAGGCATTTAAAATGATCATTTGCCTTTAGAAGGGTAGACACTTCCTCTACGTCTATATGGTCACCTGCTATCAGCATATACATTGTTTTCTCCCTTTTAACTAAGAATTCAAACATGTCCCCACATATATCCCATATATGCATATCTTGGCAAAGATCGTTCAGGGTCTTCTATGCATATTAAAATATTAACCGCATTTAGCAAAATCCTGTCTTCCTTTGATGACCCTTCACCGAAACATATGATCTACACAAATATCACTGGACCCATGCGACTGATTGTTCAGTAACCTGTGTAAACAGAAGGGGGCACCACTGCCTTGTGCCCCTTTGGATGGGGTAGGGGGAAGACAGACAAGGTCCTATTAACCCAGACCGCCCCCAGGTGTCCTTAGTGAGGACCCTCACATGCCTCTGAAAAAGTTTACCAAAACTCATCCAGGCTGGTAGTTGGGACAAAACCAGTGCACTGAGTCAAAGCCTTCTTAAAATCAATTAAGACAAGGGCCCACTCGTATTGCAGTACTGGAATCATTCCAGGGTGACAATTAGACATCTTAGTCTAGAGAGTGTCTCATACTGTGACAGGGTATAAAGGCTACGGCGTTCTGGTCACTGTGTATCAGTGACTGAGCAGCTTTGCACAATCTAGTTGCCAGAATTTTGGCCTGGATTTTAGCTTCCAGGTTAACGAAAGTGATGAGGCAACAGGAGGAGCATTGTGCTGGGTGTAATCCAGGATAACTAAAATTTTTGCAGCACATGAGTCATAAGGGTGGTGGTATCCCTGCCTGCGGGGGTCCACCCCGGTGAGTGAGTAGCCCTCGAACTGCACAATGCTCTCCCCCTCGTGGCTCTAATAATCAGAGGTGCAGCTTGGGCGAAACCAGAGATAGACTGCTGCACGGTGGCTCTTCAGAATCACTCTGTGTAAGAGTAGGAGCTGTCTCTAAATTGTTACGCAGTGACAGAAAAGAAACGTTTGTTGCTTGCACAAGTGGTGCAAGAGGTTAAGTTGCGGATGAAAAGCTACTAAGGATACAAATAGAAGTCATCATATCTTATTCAAAGACTGACACGCCTTGACGATCAAAACCGCATCTACAAGTTAAAACAATAAAAACGGGGCAAACCCATGGGTTATTAGAGCAACACAATCTCAGAAGATGTCTATCGGGACTACAGACTGTAGCACACAGCTCCCAGATTACAAGTGAGCATGCAAGAATATCCTGATGGGCACAGGTCACAAACAAGGTATTGGAGCACATATATGGATATTCACTAGATAAGACAGAATGAAACAGTTCCAGAACTAATGCAGCCTTCAAGATAGACAGCTCAGCCACCCCCTGCTTTCACTCTCTTATGCACACTAGACTGTGGCAGCAAAACTTTCCAGAGCCCTGTAACAAAGACTACCTGAAGATCTTTGAAGTTTGCAGTCTCTCTTTGTGAAGTGGATTCACTACAAAGTATAACTAATAGTTTTAGCCAAAATATGATTCGAAAAGCCTGTGTGTCTTTAGAGAGAATGTTTAGCATCACTTGTTTATACAGATCTCTTAGGGTACGTTTGAGTTATTGTTTTTCATTTATGGGAAAGACGCATGTGCTCTGCCATCTGTAGGTCTACCAAAGGATGTGTATGCAAAAGATAACACAAAGGATTTGCACAAAGTGTTTATACGACACAAGCCTTATTAAATCCACCCAGATGTATATGTGTCGACAGACGTCATTTGCTTCACAAACATAAAGCAATCCTTTCTTTTCGATTAAGAAATAATAAACTGCCCAGAAAGCCTTTACAGTAAGAGACTTTCCCAAGCAGTTGTCTCTCTCTCTCTCTCTCTCTCTCTCTCTCTCAGCGAGATATTTAAGCCTAAAGATAATTCTACAAAGAGAAAGTGGCAATTTGCAAGCAAAACAAACTGGAAATGACACAAGAGATCTCTCTGGGTGAATTCCTGTGCCATCCATCTTAACAGAAGCTATTAAAACTTCACCTTTTCTCTTCATTTAAACGTCTTTCCTATGCTTCAAGCCGCTGCGGGTAACGCTTCCCAGTTCCGGCGCACTGGGACACTCAAACATAAATTCAATTTACAAACCGAGTACAAAGCTTAACACGTCTCTGGAATGAATCAGTTTCTGTCATTATTACACAATGAGACTGGAGAGGCCTACTGCCCAGTGCTCAGCTCCTACTGTAAAAGGGTCTCACAAATGGTGCAGGGAGGGAAGGGAAGAGGACCAAGGACGGGCGGACGGCTCCTCTATGTTACGCTGACGCCGTTTTGGCTGATTGAAGGCAGCTGGTGTTACGTTCAGGGCGAAGCAGAAGGTAAAGGCATCGAGGCTCAGGCAACACCAGAGTTCACAGATCCACCAAGTCACACTGCATGTACATCAGTCTGCTTCTGCAGGTCGTTCACATCCTTCACTGGCACTGCACTCCTTGACTAGCAGCAATGAAAGTACCTGATGTGCGCTGCATGCACCAAAGAAAGTGTGAGAAGTTGGCCTGATATATGCTGTCCACTAGTTATAGTGGGCACCCTGTATCAGTCCAAACAACCCATTATTGATGATAGGTTAAAGACAACCTTTATTGAAAGCTATCCTAGTGGTAGCTCTGGAGAGCAGCCTTCCGGCTACGTCTTGAAGGAATGTAAAGCAGCTTGATTTACCAGTCTATAATCTCCTGAGTTCCTAAATGAAAGATATCCACACCATATATATATATAAAATATATGTATTTATTGCTAAACACACCCTCCTAGTCTCTTTATGAGACAAGAGGTCAAAACACATAAGTTACACTTTAATAATCACAGTAAAATAGCACAAATACACGTCAGGCCCTAGGGGCGAGCCAAACCATATACTAAAATAGTGGTATAAGAACCATGACTTAACTAGACACAAGGCCTAGAGCCTGTAGAATCGCTGGGACCCCAAGGAACCACCTAAGGTAGTGACACAATGGACCCACGGGGACCATGTGCAGTGTGTAAACACAGCCACGAGCTCCCGTTAGCTTCTATGGGGAAAGTCGCGGTTAGATTTTTAAAGATTAGGGACACTTAGAAATGAGTCAGGACCAAACCCTTTTGGACTTAGGAAGTTCTAGTGCTAGCACCCACGGGAGCACCGGAGTACTCATGTTACCTCACCCAGGGAAGCCGGGTGCATAGGTGTCTTTTGGTGTTGAGTCACATCGTCGATTTCAATGGGAGCTGGCGAAGAAGTGCTGCTGCCGTGAAGAGGAGAAGTGTCCGAAGAGATCCAAGCCTGCATCAAAGATGAGAAGAACCTGAAAGCAGAGGGGACCGAGTCTGGGTCACTAGCCAGTGACCGGGTAGGCGATGTACAGATGCCCACCGATGTTGGGTGATTTCAGGTGAAGAAGGTGAAGCTTGACTCTTCAGCCAAGAGGACCAGGAGGTGTCGAGGACAACCAGGAGCTGGATTCGAGCTGTCCCACGAAGGATGTCGAGTGCTGCATCATCGGTGCTCAGATTGGACACAACAAGCCTTGGCAACAGCAACCCATGCAGAAACAAGAAACATGCTTCGGTGCAAACCAGCAAGGTCTGTGAGACTCACCACTTGGTTGGGAGTCAGGGCACATCTGGAGTGACCAGGCCAACAATCTTTGATGGATTCAGGTGCTCGAGGTGTTGAAAATTAAAACAGCGATATGATTAAGCATTCACTAAAGACATGAATTCTCTCCAGTTAAAGCATGTTTCTTGTCTTATGTTGACTAATGTCCGGACTCCATTTTGTATTGTCATGTCTCCATGTGCTTTGCACGAGAAGAGTCCTACCTTTTCGCTAGTTGCTCTTGTAATCTGCCTAGTAACAGTCTATAAATAGCTCCTTTGTCCGTCTGGCGCATGCCCAGACTTGACCACATCTGTTAGCAGTTAGTCCTTGTTTGACCATGTTTTCGCGGGCTCAGGAAATTGTTAACTCCGCCCACATATTGATCCTGTATCGAAAATGTCCATAAATGGTAATGAATTTTGCTCTATGTTGTATCCACCCACTTATAAGCCCCTCTGTTGTGTATAAAAGGGGACCGTGTACGCAAGTTCTTTGTGCTACTCTATGCAATACTGAAGAGTGTTGTGTAGGTTGTAGGACCACCCTTAAGGGTTAATAAACTCTGTCTTTGTATTTGCACTTTCCGTGCCAACTTCCTTCTAGCTTGTGTTACAGGAGAGCGAACCCTTGTATTCTGCGGGCCTAGCTGGGGCCTGTACTCATCAATTGGCGCCCGTCACGTGGGGCTCATCGGCGACTCGGATGCTCGAAGGACTGGTCGTGACGAAGGTGAGGAATTTGGCCGGGGATGTGATCCCTGCCAGCGGCGTCTTTTAGTCCTGGCATCCCGAGGTTTTCTTCTTTCCCTTCCGAGCTGACCATCTGGGTGGCGCCGGTCCTCGACTGAGACCTCTTCTGTCGGTTTGCCGTGTGACAGCCGTTTGGGCGAATTTTGGAACTTGCAGTCGGAATCTGGACACTCTTGATTGGTAAGAACCGTTGTACGGTACTTGCTCCGAGTTTTGAAGCCTGGGTTGGCTATTTGAGTTTGATTTGTGATGACCGGTCATATTTTGTATTGATTACTGTGAGAATATATGCGTTGCAACACATATAGGCAGGTAATGTGGAGATATTTCTCCGGAGTTGTTTAAATTTGAACGGCGCAAAGTTTAAGTGCCATTTTTGATAATACTGCATATTTTGCATTATTTTTGAGCATGCCTGCTTTTAGCGCACTCCGTAAGTGGTGCTGCTGCTTTGGAAACCGGTTAAATCTCGAGGAATCTGCTCCAGCCCCCCCAGAGGGGACTCCTAATAGGGATATGTATGTGAAGCATGGTCTTTCCTCTATAATGTACAGCACAGTGTGGAGGAAATACACCAAAAAGGATCCTGAGTTACGATGGCCTTTGTATGGATCGTTTGATATGCGTAAGATTGAGTATGTGGAACAGTGTATGTGTAAACGGCGTGCTCGGCAAGACATGTTTGAATGTGTACGGTTATGGGTGAAGGAAGTGCGTGAGCGAGAGAAACGTGAGAAAGCGCTGATTGATAAAGAGCAACGGAAAAATGATCATGTGAAAGCACAGGAAGCGAAGCGTCGGGAGGAAAGGGAACTGGCGGAGAGACAAGAGAAAGAGCGTAGGTTGCAAGTCTCGGGTCAATATGCTGTCCGCTAGCCACTTTATCCTGTCCATACTAATCTCGAAGATGATTTTCATTTATTAGATCGCTCTCCGCCCCCTTATGTTGGCGCGTCTGCCCCGAGGTCACAGGATTCTGGATCGGTTTCGGATAAGGTAGACACGCGGTCCATGTTATCAACTGAGCGTATGGGTGAGCTTCGGAAAATGTCTTTTCGCGCGCTTAAAGGCAAGCTATCTCTTACTGAATTAATGGAATTTTTGGAAAGTTGGCAGGATAGAGAGAAGTTGTATTTTGTTGGAACTTTTTCTGAAGAAGTGGTTACTGCCTTTCGGAAATATTCTGATGTTTTTGAGCCTGAAGATGTAGTATCAGATTCTAAAGCATTAAGTAACGGTGTCTTTTCTCCCTCCAAGGTACCCGATGCGGTTCGACGGCTGTTTACATTGCGGGACGCAATGCTTGAACTTAAAGAGAGAGTGCGCCAAAAGACAGGGGAGAAGGAGAAATCGGATTCACACGTCGGCGGAAAACAATCATCTACCTCCCATTCAGATAAGAGCGAACTAGTGCATGCTAAACCAATGCGAGAGGCGGCACCTTTGTATATTCCTCCTAAAGGAGCAGGAACTAGTCTAGACATGTCTTCCCCAGATGCTAGGGGATATTTTGTGTATAATTGGGTTTATACTCCCTGGCATAGGACTGATGTTATGGCATTAAAGAATGCATTGCCTGACCCCCGCAAGAATCCAGCGGCCTTTTATGAAGAGGTCGAGGGGGCTTTGAATTCTTGTACTATGACTTTAGCAGATATAGATTTGTTCTTTGGGCTTATTTTACCACCGGATATGTGGCGATCTGTGCGGAAGGTGGATGATCTAGCCGCTTTTAAGGCTAGGTGGTCTGAGATTGAGGATGAGGATAGGGAGAGGAAACCCGCGCAAAAACCGCCCCAGCTTATTTTAGATCTTCCTGCGGCTATCTTGAGCAAGTTGAAAACGATTATTCCCCCTAAAAATATTGACTGGAATATGTTAGCCTCATGTAAACAGAAGGTTGATGAATCAGTTTCAGACTTCTTTACGCGCTTTGAGGAAACATTTCATGATTTCAGTGGTCAGTCGCTTACGGATGATACGGGTCGACACCTTTTTGTTGATAAATATGTGGCGAATTTATTACCGAGAATAGCAGCTCGATTAAAAGCGAGTGAAAGTTCTTGGTCCACCTCGTCTCCAGCATCCCTCCTGACTATGGCTCAGTATTATGAGCGTCAGGAACAAGAAGCGAAGGGGCATGTGGAGAAGAAATCGAAAGATTTGAAAACTAAGGTGATGTTAGCACAAGTGTATGGTCCGCCTCGTCGGGGTGTTGAGAGAGGTAGAGGAGGATTCTATGGTCCCCCTTCGGGTCGGTCAGATGTTAATAGAAATCAATGTGCGTATTGTAAACAGCTGGGTCATTGGGCCAGGGACTGTCCGGTACTATATGCACCCCGTCAGGGACGTGGTCAGGGACCGTCGAGAGGTAGAGGGGGCTTTTCGAATTTCAGAGGGAATTCCAATGATCGTGCTCGTTTTGAGCCTAACGTGCAGCAACGAAATAGACCTAACGTATTTGATAGGCAAAATCAGTATCAAATGTCTGGGAATGACCATTCTGGGTACCATGATTCACAGCATGTGTAGGATTGCGTTGGATGGGGGTTGGAATCAGTTGAAGTGCCGGTTGATCAGAGGGGTCCTTATGTTTCAGCAAATGTTCTGGGTTCTACTGATCAGTTCCTAGTTGATACAGGAGCAACTCGCAGTGCGCTGTCCAAACAATTGGTTCCGAGGGCTCCCCCATCTGGCTTAATGGTTACATCGGTAGGGTTTGATGGTACACTCTCTCGAAGCCCTCTATCCCGACCCCTTGCATTTCGTGTCTGTTGAACAACTTTCTGCACCTTGTCCGTTTTTGCTTGCCCCGAACACGCCTGACAACATTATGGGTCTTGATATGCTTAAGCACTTCAGAGCTATGATTCGCTGCTCCCCTACTGGAGTATGTGTGATATTAAACGATAATCACCCTATGACAGAACGGATGTGTGTGGTTGCAGAGGATACTGTATTAGCTTCTCTCCCTCGTACTTTGTGGGCCACTTCGGATACTGATGTGGGACAGATGGTGATTCCGCCTGTCCACATTAGTGTCCAGGAGGGTGCGGTGTTACCGCGCCTCCCTCAGTATCGTATTTCCCAGGAGGGGGAGGAGGCACTCATACAGATTGTGCAGGATTTGATTAAGGTGGGAGTAGTGGAGGAAGTTCCCTACAACGTCTGCAACAGTCCTATTTTACCCATTTTGAAGAAAGATACCGATACTAGGGCTTATCGTTTTATCATTGACTTAAGGGAAGTGAATAAGATAGTGATACCTCAGTATCCAGTGGTTTCTGATATCACGACGTTACTTACTCTGGTCCCACCAACGGCGACCACATTTTCAGTTATCGATTTGAAAAATGCTTTCTTTTCGATTCCTATTCATCCTGATAGCCGGTACCTCTTCGGCTTTACTTTGAATAATAGGTCTTATAGATTTTGTAGAGTCCCTCAGGGTTATACAGAGAGTCCTAGTATTTACAGTCAAACATTGAAAAGACAATTGGATTCCTTTGTTCTGCCTGATGGTGTCGCCCTTATACAATATGTCGACGACATCTTGTTGGCGGCCGACACTCCTGAGCTGTGTGAGAAGTATACGTTATCCTTGCTTTCCTTTTTGGCGTCTCACAATCACAAAGTGTCGAGGAAGAAATTGCAATTCTGTAGACCAAAGGTGACTTATTTGGGTCACCTTTTGTCTAAGGAGGGGCGTGCACTCACACCAGACCGTATTCAAGCAATTTTGGACACGCCTGTACCTTCCACACAGAAGGATGTGCGTGCATTTTTGGGTCTTGCTTCTTTCTGTAGGCAATGGATATTGGGGTTTTCACACATAGCTAAGCCATTGTTAGCACTTTTGACAAAAGATACCCCAATTCCTCTTCCCTGGTCAAATAGTTGCGAAATTGCCTTTCAGGAATTGCGACAAGCCCTTTGTTCAGCACCAGTGTTGGGTACCCCTGATTATACGAAGCCTTTTACATTGTATGTACATGAGAGAGATGGATGTGCATTATCAGTTTTAGTGCAGATGCACGGCGACAAGCAGCGCCCTTGTGCATATTTTTCGGCTGTACTTGATCCTGTTGCCCGAGCACTGCCTGGTTGTTTTCGCTCGGTTGCGGCGACAGCTGTGTCAATACGCCAAAGTGAGGGAATTGTGTTATCTCATAAGCTGTTGGTATTAGTTCCCCATGCTGTTGATGCCCTGCTTAATCAGACAAAGACGCAGCACTTGACCAGTGCTCGTTTAACGGGATATGAGTTGATGCTTTTGGCTCCTCATATTACGTTAAAGAGGTGTGCAACGTTAAATCCAGCCACATTGTTGCCGTTCCCGGAAACTCAGTCTGAAGCACGAAAAGCACACGACTGTATTCTTGTGACTGAGGAACAGACAAAGGGTCGTATTGATCTCCAGGATACGCCCTTTACAGATGTAGATGGAGAACTGTGGGTGGACGGATCATGCCTGAAGCTACCAGATGGTACGACTTCAGCAGCGTATGCAATTACCACATTACAAACAATAGTGGAGACAGCACGCATACTGCAGAAATCAGCTCAGGCAGCGGAACTGATAGCATTAACACGAGCATGTGAGCTCAGTGCAGGATTGTGTGTGAATGTTTATACAGATAGCCGCTATGCCTTCGGAGTAGCGCACGATTTTGGCCTACTCTGGAAGGAGAGGGTTCCTAACGTCACATGGAGCACAGATAATGTATGGGGAGTTAGTTCACAACCTTTTGACTGCATTAACATATCCAAAGAAGATTGCTATAGTTAAATGTAGTGCCCATAAAAAGGTGGTTGATAAAGCTGGAGAAGGGAATGCTTTTGTAGACCGGGTGGCACGAGAGACGGCGATGCAGCCTGGCTCTACTGCAATGTATGTTGTAAAGTCACAGGCAGAAAGATGGCACGATGCTAGGAGAGAAGTGCTGGAGATACAGAGGACCGCTTCCGAAAAGGAACGGGAGCAGTGGTCCAATGATGGAGAATTAGATGACGAAGGGTGTTGGAGAAGTAAGCAGATGGATAAATGGAAGTTACCCACAGCTTTTGTACAACCTATGGTTCAGATGGCACATGGACTAGCGCATGTCGGAGCTTCCGCAATTGTCAAATTACTCACACGAGTTTGGGAGCATCCGGAGATCGCTAGTACGGCAAAGAGGGTAGTGCAGACCTGCATGATTTGCCTGAGGTACAACCCAGGAAAGGGTACACGAACTCCAGCAGGAGGATTTGCAACACCTACTGCACCCTTTGAGGTTTTGCAGATGGATTACATTCAGCTTGAGCGCTGTAACAATCTGAAGTATGTTCTAGTAGTGGTTTGTGCCTTCAGCAAATGGGTTGAGGCATACCCTACGAAAGACAATACTGCAATGACTACAGCCAAGATGCTATTGAAGGAGTTCTTCCCTCGATATGGTGTTTGTAGATTGTTGTGGAGTGATAACGGACCTCATTTTATAGCAGACGTTATCAAGTATGTCCTGAAAGGACTGGGAATTACCCAGAAATTCCACGCAGTGTTTCACCCTCAGTCTGCGGGATTGGTTGAGAAATATAACAGTACTTTGAAGCTTAAGATCACTAAGATCCAAGCTTCGACTTCTTTGACTTGGCCAGACGCTTTACCGCTGGCATTATTGTCAATTAGATCGATACCGCATTCTCGGACCGGTCTCACACCCTATGAGATTGTGTTTGGACGCCCAATGAATATTTGGGGTCCACCGAAGTCAGTGTATGATGTATCTTGTGTAATGATGAATGATTATCTGGCACAGTTAACGGATAATTTGGTTTCTATTCATCAACAGGTTCGAGAAGCACTCCCTGATCGGTCCACAGGTGAAGGACATAGCCTCCGGCCTGAGACCATGTTATGATCAAGGTGTTTGAAAGGACGAACAGTCTGGAGCCGAGATGGGTTGGTCCTGAGCAAGTCTTGCTCGCAACGAGGACAGCTGTGCGAGTCTCCAATAGGAAGAACTGGATCCACTCCTTGCACTGTCGTAAAGTGCCGCCTGGATTGGTGGAGCCTGCTGTATTGACCGACCATCGAGAAATCCTGACTGCAGAGAAAGGCCGTGCTGTGGAACCGAACGACACTGAGGAGCTCTTCCCGGACCAAGCGATTCCTGGAGGAGGAAGATATCATCTCAGACCGAGGAAGTGATTTCTTTTCTGTATCCAGATACGTTGTCAGAACGGCCCTTAGGTTAGTGAAACGGAGAGCCAATGAGGCAAGGGGGGGGATCAGCCCTGCATTAGTGTAGTGACACCCGTCTTGGCCCGCTGGTGAAGAAATCAACGGCTGCTTAAGGGGAAGAGTTCTGACAACCTTTTAGTTTCAGGAAGATATTGACTTTTACTATAAAATGGAGAAGAAGAAGATTTTTTGTGCGACAAGCTTTATTATCATTGTAGCTATTGTTGGTATAACCACGTGGTTTTGTTGAGGATGTAACTCCTGCCCGTGAGTTACTTGTTTTGACTACTCCAGTGCCTGAGGAGCACTACTTTTATACCCTTCCGTATCAAGAACTGAAGCATCATCAGTCTTATTTGAATAATACTTTTATCCAGATGTTGCATCATACCCATGTTGCTACAAATGCTACGAACTGTTGGATATGTGGTATGATGCCAGCTCATCAGAAGAAAGGAGGAACGCCGTTTATACCTCTTCCTTTCTCTCATAATGGCTCTTGTAGAGCATGGTACACTTTGCTTTTTGCCACACGGAAACCTACAGTGGGACGATTACTTTTTAGACTTAATAGGGAATGTCATCAAGATAAAGAAGGCTATCCACAAGTAAATGGGACAATATGGGAGTGGGAAGAATATCGACCAGACAATGAGTCAATCCCCTATATCTTCACGAACACCAGAGACACTGCTGGGAATGAACAATTTGTGATTCAAGTGGCACAAGCTCAAGCGGACCTGTGTGTCCAGAGTGTGGGTCATATTCCTGTTGGTGTTAGTGACTGTATTATTGTTTTGAATATAGATGGATTAAATAATAGTACTTTCTTAGCTTCCCATAATACATACTTCGTATGTGGGAATAAGGGTTATTATCGCTTACCAGCCGGCTGGTCCGGAGTATGTTATGTAGCGTTTTTATTACCCCCTGTATTCTTAGCGCCTGCATCCTATCATAAAGATTTGAAGTTATTGAACAATGTAACTGTAAATAGGTATAAACGTACTCTATCTATTGATGATGTTGATCAAACTGACACTAGCTTACAGCAGTATGTTGATTTTAACTTAGGATTGATTTTCTTTGTTGGAGCTGCCCTAAATAGTAGGAAGGTTCGACGATTAACAAGAGTTGTAGAGGCTGTAACGAATCAAGCTGCTGTTGCTCTTGGGAATCTTACGGAAGAATTACAAATCACTAGAATTGTTGCGTTACAAAATCGTATGGTATTAGATGTTATGTTAGCAGACAGAGGTGGAGCAAGTAGAATTATCGGAAGTAGTTGTTGTGTATTCATTCCTGACCACACGCCATCAGTCTATAACGCTATTAATAAATTGCATAAAATCGCTGCTGAGATTCATACAGAAAATGGCACTTGGACCTTTTCTGGATGGTTTTGGGCATTGATTACTACATGGGGATGGAAAGTTTTAACTGGTCTCTGTATTATTGTAGCAGTTCTGTTTTCCTGTTGCATCTGCGTTCAGTGTGGTCCTTTACTCTGTTCTTTATGTGTGTCATTCTGTATTCCTGATAAGAAAGCTATTGCCAATGTCACCTATCAGAAACATTTAAACAAAGAGGTGGAAGAGATGATGAAAATTGACATATATGATGATTATCCTAATAAGCTGAATGTCTTCAGTAAATGCTGAAAGGGTCGTCTGTTGAAAATTAAAACAGCGATATGATTAAGCATTCACTAAAGACATGAATTCTCTCCAGTTAAAGCATGTTTCTTGTCTTATGTTGACTAATGTCCGGACTCCATTTTGTTTTGTCATGTCTCCACGTGCTTTGCACGAGAAGAGTCCTACCTTTTCGCTAGTTGCTCTTGTTATCTGCCTAGTAACAGTCTATAAATAGCTCCTTTGTCCGTCTGGCGCATGCCCAGACTTGACCACATCTGTTATCAGTTAGTCCTTGTTTGACCATGTTTTCGCGGGCTCAGGAAATTGTTAACTCCGCCCACATATTGATCTTGTATCGAAAATGTCCATAAATGGTAATTAATTTTGCTCTATGTTGTATCCACCCACTTATGAGCCCCTCTGTTGTGTATAAAAGGGGACCGTGTACGCAAGTTCTTTGTGCTACTCTATGCAATACTGAAGAGTGTTGTGTAGGTTGTAGGACCACCCTTAAGGGTTAATAAACTCTGTCTTTGTATTTGCAGTTTCC
Organism: Triturus cristatus; assembly: GCF_964204655.1. NCBI lineage: Eukaryota > Metazoa > Chordata > Amphibia > Caudata > Salamandridae > Triturus > Triturus cristatus. The sequence continues at coordinate 167,598,621 of NC_140585.1, forward strand.
GTGCCAACTTCCTTCTAGCTTGTGTTACAGGAGAGCGAACCCTTGTATTCTGCGGGCCTAGCTGGGGCCTGTACTCATCAGAGGTAGGGGCTACAAGTCAGCCCAAGCACGACTTCAGGAGACGTCGAGAAGTCAATGCACTTGCAAAAGTGCACGGTGACCAGGAGTTTCAGTTCCACGTTACTCACGAGGGCTGCGGGTCTCAGCTTTGCTGGGAACTCGGGTTGGCCTGTGAGATGTCTGGAAATCCTCTTCCTGGGCTGAAAATACTTAGGAGTCTGGCGGGAGCTTCAATAATGCAGACCGGCAAATTGCTTTGTTGGTGCCTGCCAAGCAGGGGTGTCACTCCTTGACCCCAAGGGAGATTTCTTCAGTCCACTGGTCTTTAGCAGAGCATCAAAGGTCCAGGATTCGGCTTCAGAGTTTCATCCAGGGTAATCTAAAGTTCTAGTTACAGAGGGTCCTTACTTATACCTGAAGAAGGGGTTGGACTAGCTCTGGGGACCCACCTATGGGAGGGTTTGGAAAGAGGGGCTGCTACACCCATTTCCTTTGTCCAGTTTCACGCCAGAGCGGGGGCTGGAAGCCCCTGGACTGGTTTGAGCTGGACTATGCACAGGGACACCAAATGTGCCCCCAGTGCAGGACTTCAAAACACTCAGAGAGTGCTCCCACCGAGCCCCAATACACATCAGTCTGTCTGGGAGGTGGTTACACCTCCCTGTGACAGGAAACCCATTGTCCAGGCCTTCTGTGCCGGAGTCTCGGTCAGCAGCAGGAGGCCAGACCTGTGTCTGTGGCTGCAGCATCCATATTGTGATGTCAGGGCTCTGTTAAGTTTCTACCGGGTAACCCAGTACTACCATGTCTCTCCCTCTAGAAGGGTGGAATTTTACCCCCACCGCCAGAACTGGCAGGGGGGAGTGGGTTAGGATTCCAAAGTGTTTGACACCAAACATGACATGTTTCTGTGCAGCCATCCCAAAGTTAGCATTTACCGCGAGGTTATAATGCACTTAAGAGTATATGGTCAGGCTGCATTACAAGCAGCATCAGAGAAGAGTCTCCGAATGCTGCAGAGGGGCTCTGCTCATGCAGGCCCCCCCCCTCACATATGAACCAAGCACTCTGCCTTCAGGATTGATAAGGCCTGCCATAGGAGTGACTTATAGGTTTATATATGTGTAAATATATAGTGATATAGGTAACCTATATCACAGTAAGGAGTGCATGCACCACCTTACCCAGGCTGCAGTAGCAGAACTGTGGTGTCATTTTGGGTGGCTTCCCAGGAGTGGCATAATACGTGCTTCAGCCCCTGGTAGGCCTCTGGGGTACCTATGCCCTAGGTACCTAGTGTACCATATACTAGGGACTCACAAGGGTACCTCAGTATCCAATATATGGTGTACCTAAAGTACATGCAATCATTTTAGAGAGGAAGCAGCTAGGCTGGGGCCCTGAATAGCAGGGTCTCAACCAGACTAAAGTCGAAAACCAGTGAAACACCAGCAAAGAGTGGGGGTATACAAGTGAAGCACATCCTACTCTCCAAGAGAAAGTACTAACTGTTCCCAGATAAATGGAAGGCCTCAGTAAGGCCACAAATGCTTTACCATGGATTGGGGATATGGCTGCAAGGATTTCGGATGCCTGCATGGGATGGGACCGGACTTCACGGGTGATTTAATTTTCTATGGATCGATGTGTACACTAGCATCCATTCTGGGTCACTCAGATGCCATGCATGGCACACATCATCCCTGCCTCTCCAGTCCTCATATGATAGCCTAGAGCCAGGCCAGCTAATAGTCTAGTATCCTTCTAAAGAGTTGACAGGGGACTCCTTAATATTGTAAACTGGTACTACAGTCGATTCATAGAGGGTATATCATAACCTGTTCAAACTAGAATACACTGATTGCACTTTTATCATAAACAGCTCAATATATGACTGGAATTGCCCCTGCCATACTGGCAGAATGACCAGTAAAGACATTAGATAATTTCAGACACAGCATTACTTGTTAAAGTGGTGTCGGTCAGAATTATAGGCAAGACAAAAGATTTCATAGGGTAATCTAATATTTGACCGAGCCTGCGCTGGACCTTTTAAGCTCTCAGAGGTCTTACATGCTTTGATATTCAAAAAGACCATACTTTGTGGTCACCAAAATTGTGCAAAAACCTTTTTTTCAATCTGCTGGTTGGGATCAGTGAATTATGGGGCAAACCTAGGAGGCGTAGGACACATGAGTGAGACAGAGGTATGTCGCGTTAGTGTGTTGCAGGTTTCAATCTACTTTCCACAGGTTTCGGTCTATCCTGTAGTAACATACTAAGGAGCTGGCACTTGGGTCAGTCGTGGGTGGTCGTCCCTTGCAGCTCCAAGTCCATGTATCCTCTGATACCCATTTGAGGAGGGTGAAGACAGAAGAGGGTGAAGAGGAGATGGGATTTAGAGAGTGTATGGCAGCATGTTAGGAAGTGTTCTTGCATTGAAATGAGACTTTACATACCAGGGTTTCTGGTATGGCTCTATAGTTGTACATACCTAGGTGATGTGTATTTAGGCCTGACAGTGGTGCTGGACATACCTGGGCAATATGTTTAGCTTTAGATCATGTCAGCATGCACTACTATTTTGTATGAGAGGGAAATCTCCACAAATAATGGCTGCTTTCATAAAAGTTTATCTTAAAGCCCAACGATTATTGACCGCAAACAGTCAAACGAATGCAACGTAAGAATGGAGCCACTGTGACTTTTTTTAACAATGCACAATTGGAACTTCGGTGATGCTAAAGGAAACGTTTAAAATCTGATTTTATTTTCAGTAGAATTACGATCTTTTAACGTTCTTATCGGTGTAATATTTCGTGTTTTTTATTAACTGAAATAAATGTATCTATCTATCTATCTAAAAATACCTGGGCAAGAGGGAGTCAGGAAGGATTGCCCAATGGCTGAGAATGATCAATTGCGGTTCAACAATGCTTCACACACCAGAGGAATCAGGTTTCTGGTATGATTTCTATATCCGCACGTTTTGTTTTATGTCTTGACAGTGGTGATTTAACAGTTGTAAACTATTATGATAGTATGTCCTTGTCATACTATGGTAAAGTGGGCACTGTCACTTGGATGTATATATTATGATAGAATGTCCTTGTCATACTATGGTAAAGTGGGCACTGTCACTTGGATGCAAATATTATGATAGTATGTCCTTGTCAGACTATGGTAAAGTGGGCACTGTCACTTGGATGTATATATTATGATAGTATGTCATTGTCAGACTATGATAGAGTGGGCACTGTCACTTGGATGTATATATTATGATAGTATGTCCTTGTCATACTATGGTAAAGTGGGCACTGTCACTTGGATGTATATATTATGATAGTAGGTCCTTGTCATACTATGGTAAAGTGGGCACTGTCACTTGGATGTACATATTATGATAGTATGTCCTTGTCATACTATGGTAAAGTGGGCACTGTCACTTGGATGTATATATTATGATAGAATGTCCTTGTCATACTATGGTAAAGTGGGCACTGTCACTTGAATGTATATATTTTGATAGTATGTCCTTGTCATACTATGGTAAAGTGGGCACTGTCACTTGGATGTATATATTATGATAGTATGTCATTGTCAGACTATGGTAAAGTGGGCACTGTCACTTGGATGTATATATTATGATAGTATGTCCTTGTCAGACTATGGTAAAGTGGGCACTGTCACCTGGATGTATATACTATGATAGTATATCCTTGTCAGACTATGGTAAAGTGGGCACTATCACTTGGGTGTATATATTATGATAGTATGTCCTTGTCAGACTATGGTAAAGTGGGCACTGCCACTTGGATGTATATATTATGATAGTATGTCATTGTCAGACTATGGTAAAGTGGGCACTGTCACTTGGATGTATATATTATGATAGTATGTCCTTGTCAGACTATGGTAAAGTGGGCACTGTCACCTGGATGTATATACTATGATAGTACATCCTTGTCAGACTATGGTAAAGTGGGCACTGTCACTTGGGTGTATATATTATGATAGTACGTCCTTGTCAGACTGTGGTAAAGTGGGCACTGCCACTTGGATGTATATATTATGATAGTATGTCCTTGTCAGACTATGGTAAAGTGGGCACTACCACTTGGATGTATATATTATGATAGTATGTCCTTGTCATACTATGGTTAAGTGGGCACTTTCACTTGGATGTATATATTATGATAGTATGTCCTTGTCAGACTATGGTAAAGTGGGCACTACCACTTGGATGTGTATATTATGATAGTATGTCCTTGTCATACTATGGTAAAGTGAGCACTGTCACTTGGATGTATATATCATGATAGTATGTCCTTGTCAGACTATGGTAAAGTGGGCACTGTCACTTGGATGTAAATATTATGATAGTATGTCCTTGTCAGACAATGGTAAAGTGGGCACTGTCACTTGGATGTACATATTATGATAGTATGTCCTTGTCAGACTATGGTAAAGTGGGCACTGTCACTTGGATGTATATATTATGATAGTATGTCCTTGTCATACTATGGTAAAGTGGGCACTGTCACTTGGATGTATAGATTATGATAGTATGTCCTTGTCAGACTATGGTAAAGTGGGCACTGTCACTTGGATGTATATATTATGATAGTATGTCCTTGTCATACTATGGTAAAAGTGGGCACTGTCACTGGGATGTATATATTATGATAGTATGTCCTTGTCATACTATGGTAAAGTGGGCACTGTCACTTGGATGTATATATTATGATAGTATGTCCTTGTCATACTATGGTAAAGTGGGCACTGTCACTTGGATGTATAGATTATGATAGTATGTCCTTGTCAGACTATGGTAAAGTGGGCACTGTCACTTGGATGTATATATTATGATAGTATGTCCTTGTCATACTATGGTAAAAGTGGGCACTGTCACTTGGATGTATAGATTATGATAGTATGTCCTTGTCAGACTATGGTAAAGTGAGCACTGTCACTTGGATGTATATATTATGATAGTATGTCCTTGTCATACTATGGTAAAGTGCGCACTGTCACTTGGATGTATAGATTATGATAGTATGTCCTTGTCAGACTATGGTAAAGTGGGCACTGTCACTTGGATGTATATATTATGATAGTATGTCCTTGTCAGACTATGGTAAAGTGAGCACTGTCACTTGGATGTATATATTATGATAGTATGTCCTTGTCATACTATGGTAAAGTGGGCACTGTCACTTGGATATATATATTATGATAGTATGTCCTTGTCATACTATGGTAAAGGTGGCACTGTCACTTGGATGTATATGCAATCTGATGAGCAAGTGAGCCCTGAGATGTACTAAGTAAACCTTGCCAGTTGCACCACCCTGAACAGGAGCTCTAATAGCTTCATCTGCCACTGACTCTGTGAGCTTTCTCACTTCCCAATTAGCAGCACTTGCCGCTCTGAGGATCAGTGATCACCTTGACAAGCTGAGAGTATGAGAAGTACTCTGTCATGCTGGAATAATAACCCTAGCAGCCTAAAATAATTTTGGATAGTGTGTTTAGTGGCAGAGGAACAGTGATGGTCAGTATATTCAGACATACACTTTTGTTCTTGCAGCTTGTGATTTTTATTCCCCTGAGATAGGCACTGCATCGCCTGTAGCAACCACATTATTCTGATTTCCATCCACTTTTTTTCTGCAACAAAATTTCTTTATGGGCATATCCGTGTTCGCTTAGAAGGGGTTTTGCTACTCGGTGGGCTGCTAAACATAGAACTTTTGGGCCATTTTATTATTGCTCTTTCAAAACAATTTTTAAAACATTTTTCTTTTTAACAGCTTATTAGACAAGCATTGGCATAGCCAGTAGGTCTCGCCTTTGGGACCTTGTATGCATTTAGCCATGCAGCACATTATCCTGGATGCTACAACACCTATTGATACTTCAGGTGCCACTGGTGAATGGGGAGACTGACCTGCCAATAGAGGCAGGAGACACTTGTATGGGCCACAAGGGGTGAACAAGCTGTGAGGTACTGCACAATAGAAGACATATAAACAATATGAAAGCTTGGCTGTTATGCTCATGAAAACGGTGTAAATGTACGCTGAACTCACTCCCAAGGTATCTCAGGGGATAATAACCTCGAAAGAGTATATCAATAATATTTTTTTCCAACCCAAGGGTCACATAATACATATTGGGTTGCAAATTCCCAAAAGTGGAAGCACTAGCAGTGCCTGTGGAGAGTGAGTCACTCACACTGTCCCCAAACATCCATAGCCAAGCAAAACCAACTCTCAGTGCATGAAGCATATCAGGCGTCCTGTGGCACCGTGATCTCCTGGGAAACTGAGGTGAAAAGCAGCTGCAGCCTGGGAGCCATGTTTGGAGCAAAGATGGGCACACTGTCCCCAAACGTCCATAGCCAAGCAAAACCAACTCTCAGTGCATGAAGCATATCAAGGCGTCCTGTGGCACCGTGATCCCTTGGGAAACTGAGGTGAAAAGCAGCTGCAGCCTGGGAGCCATGTTTGGAGCAAAGATGGGCAGACTGTCCCCAAGCATCCATAGCCAAGCAAAACCAACTCTCAGTGCATGTAGCATATCAAGGCGTCCTGTGGCACCGTGATCTCCTGGGAAACTGAGGTGAAAAGCAGCTGCAGCCTGGGAGCCATGTTTGGAGCAAAGATGGGCACACTGTCCCCAAACATCCATAGCCAAGCAAAACCAACTCTCAGTGCATGAAGTATATCACGGCGGCCTGTGGCACCGTGATCTCCTGGGAAACTGAGGTGAAAAGCAGCTGCAGCCTGGGAGCCATGTATGGAGCAAAGATGGGCACACTGTCCCCAAACATCCATAGCCAAGCAAAAGCAACTCTCAGTGCATAAAGCATATCAAGGCGTGCTGTGGCACCGTGATCTCCTGTGAAACTGAGGTGAAAAGCAGCTGCAGCCTGGGAGCCATGTTTGGAGCAAAGATGGGAACACTGTCCCCAAGCATCCATAGCCAAGCAAAACCAACTCTCAGTGCATGAAGCATATCAAGGCGTCCTGTGGCACCGTGATCTCTTGGGAAACTGAGGTGAAAAGCAGCTGCAGCCTGGGAGCCATGTTTGGAGCAAAGATGGGCACATTGTCCCCAAGCATCCATAGCCAAGCAAAACCAACTCTCAGTGCATGAAGCATATCAAGGCGTCCTGTGGCACCGTGATCTCCTGGGAAACTGAGTTGAAAAGCAGCTGCAGCCTGGAAGCCATGTTTGCAGCAAAGATGGGCACACTGTCCCCAAACATCCATAGCCAAGGAAAACCAACTCTTAGTGCATGAAGCATATCAAGGCGTCCTGTGGCACCGTGATCTCTTGGGAAACTGAGGTGAAAAGCAGCTGCAGCCTGGGAGCCATGTTTGGAGCAAAGATGGGCACACTGTCTCCAAGCATCCATAGCCAAGCAAAACCAACTCTCAGTGCATGAAGCATATCAAGGCGGCCTGTGGCACCGTGATCTCCTGGGAAACTGAGGTGAAAAGCAGCTGCTGCCTGGGAGCCATGTTTGGAGCAAAGATGGGCACACTGTCCCCAAAGATCCATAGATAAGTAAAACCAACTCTCAGTGCATGAAGCATATCAAGGCGTCCTGTGGCACCGTGATCTCCTGGGAAACTGAGGTGAAAAGCAGCTACAGCCTGGGAGCCATGTTTGGAGCAAAGATGGGCACACTGTCCCCAAGCATCCATAGCCAAGCAAAACCAACTCTCAGTGCATGAAGCATATCAAGGCGTCCTGTGGCACCGTGATCTCCTGAGACACTGAGGTGAAAAGCAGCTGCAGCCTGGGAGCCATGTTTGGAGCAAAGATGGGCACACTGTCCCCAAACATCCATAGCCAAGCAAAACCAACTCTCACTGCATGAAGCATATCAAGGCATCCTGTGGCACCATGATCTCCTGGGAAACTGAGGTGAAAAGCAGCTGCAGCCTGGGAGCCATGTTTGGAGCAAAGATGGGCACACTGTCCCCAAGCATCCATAGCCAAGCAAAACCAACTCTCAGTGCATGAAGCATATCAAGGCGTCCTGTGGCACCGTGATCTCCTGGGAAACTGAGATGAAATGCAGCTGCAGCCTGGAAGCCATGTGTGCAGCAAAGATGGGCACACTGTCCCTAAACATCCATAACCAAGCAAAACCAACTCTCAGTGCATGAAGCATATCAAGGCGTCCTGTGGCACCGTGATCTCCTGGGAAACTGAGGTGAAAAGCAGCTGCAGCCTGAGAGCCATGTTTGGAGCAAAGATGGGCACACAGTCCCCAAACATCCATAGCCAAGCAAAACCAACTCTCAGTGCATGAAGCATATCAAGGCGTCCTGTGGCACCGTGATCCCCTGGGAAACTGAGGTGAAAAGCTGCTGCAGCCTGGGAGCCATGTTTGGAGCAAAGATGGGCACACTGTCCGCAAGCATCCATAGCTAAGCAAAACCAACTCTCAGTACATGAAGCATATCAAGGCGTCCCGTGGCACCGTGATCCCCTGGGAAACTGAGGTGAAAAGCAGCTGCAGCCTGAGAGCCATGTTTGGAGCAAAGATGGGCACACAGTCCCCAAACATCCATAGCCAAGCAAAACCAACTCTCAGTGCATGAAGCATATCAAGGCGTCCTGTGGCACCGTGATCCCCTGGGAAACTGAGGTGAAAAGCAGCTGCAGCCTGGGAGCCATGTTTGGAGCAAAGATGGGCACACTGTCCCCAAGCATCCATAGCCAAGCAAAACCAACTCTCAGTGCATGAAGTATATCAAGGCGTCCTGTGGCACCGTGATCCCCTGGGAAACTGAGGTGAAAAGCAGCTGCAGCCTGAGAGCCATGTTTGGAGCAAAGATGGGCACACTGTCCCCAAACATCCATAGCCAAGCAAAACCAACTCTCAGTGCATGAAGCATATCAAGGCGTCCTGTGGCACCGTGATCCCCTGGGAAACTGAGGTGAAAAGCAGCTGCAGCCTGGGAGCCATGTTTGGAGCAAAGATGGGCACACTGTCCCCAAGCATCCATAGCCAAGCAAAACTAACTCTCAGTGCATGAAGTATATCAAGGCGTCCCGTGGCACCGTGATCCCCTGGGAAACTGAGGTGAAAAGCAGCTGCAGCCTGAGAGCCATGTTTGGAGCAAAGATGGGCACACAGTCCCCAAACATCCATAGCCAAGCAAAACCAACTCTCAGTGCATGAAGCATATCAAGGCGTCCTGTGGCACCGTGATCCCCTGGGAAACTGAGGTGAAAAGCAGCTGCAGCCTGGGAGCCATGTTTGGAGCAAAGATGGGCACACTGTCCCCAAGCATCCATAGCCAAGCAAAACCAACTCTCAGTGCATGAAGTATATCAAGGCGTCCTGTGGCACCGTGATCCCCTGGGAAACTGAGGTGAAAAGCAGCTGCAGCCTGAGAGCCATGTTTGGAGCAAAGATGGGCACACTGTCCCCAAACATCCATAGCCAAGCAAAACCAACTCTCAGTGCATGAAGCATATCAAGGCGTCCTGTGGCACCATGATCCCCTGGGAAACTGAGGTGAAAAGCAGCTGCAGCCTGGGAGCCATGTTTGGAGCAAAGATGGGCACACTGTCCCCAAGCATCCATAGCCAAGCAAAACCAACTCTCAGTGCATGAAGTATATCAAGGCGTCCTGTGGCACCGTGATCCCCTGGGAAACTGAGGGGAAGAGCAGCTGCAGCCTGGGAGCCATGTTTGGAGCAAAGATGGGCACACAGTCCCCAAGCATCCATAGCCAAGCAAAACCAACTCTCAGTGCATGAAGTATATCAAGGCGTCCTTTGGCACCGTGATCCCCTGCGAAACTGAGGTGAAAAGCTGCTGCAGCCTGGGAGCCATGTTTGGAGCAAAGATGGGCACACTGTCCCCAAGCATCCATAGCCAAGTAAAACCAACTCTCAGTGCATGAAGCATATCAAGGCGTCCTGTGGCACCGTGATCTCCTGGGAAACTGAGGTGAAAAGCTGCTGCAGCCTGGGAGCCATGTTTGGAGGAAAGATGGGCACACTGTCCCCAAGCATCCATAGCCAAGCAAAACCAACTCTCAGTGCATGAAGCATATCAAGGCGGCCTGTGGCACCGTGATCCCCTGGGAAACTGAGGTGAAAAGCAGCTGCAGCCTGGGAGCCATGTTTGGAGCAAAGATGGGCACACTGTCCCCAAACATCCATAGCCAAGCAAAACCAACTCTCAGTGCATGAAGCATATCAAGGCATCCTGTGGCACCGTGATCTCCTGGGAAACTGAGGTGAAAAGCTGCTGCAGCCTGGGAGCCATGTTTGGAGCAAAGATGGGCACACTGTCCGCAAGCATCCATAGCTAAGCAAAACCAACTCTCAGTGCATGAAGCATATCAAGGCGTCCTGTGGCACCGTGATCTCCTGGGAAACTGAGGTGAAAAGCAGCTGCAGCCTAGGAGCCATGTTTGGAGCAAAGATGGGCACACTGTCCCCAAGCATCCATAGCCAAGCAAAACCAACTCTCAGTGCATGAAGTATATCAAGGCGTCCTGTGGCACCGTGATCCCCTGGGAAACTGAGGTGAAAAGCAGCTGCAGCCTGAGAGCCATGTTTGGAGCAAAGATGGGCACACTGTCCCCAAACATCCATAGCCAAGCAAAACCAACTCTCAGTGCATGAAGCATATCAAGGCGTCCTGTGGCACCGTGATCCCCTGGGAAACTGAGGTGAAAAGCAGCTTCAGCCTGGGAGCCATGTTTGGAGCAAAGATGGGCACACTGTCCCCAAGCATCCATAGCCAAGCAAAACCAACTCTCAGTGCATGAAGTATATCAAGGCGTCCTGTGGCACCGTGATCCTCTGGGAAACTGAGGGGAAGAGCAGCTGCAGCCTGGGAGCCATGTTTGGAGCAAAGATGGGCACACTGTCCCCAAGCATCCATAGCCAAGCAAAACCAACTCTCAGTGAATGAAGTATATCAAGGCGTCCTTTGGCACCGTGATCCCCTGGAAAACTGAGGTGAAAAGCTGCTGCAGCCTGGGAGCCATGTTTGGAGCAAAGATGGGCACACTGTCCCCAAGCATCCATAGCCAAGCAAAACCAACTCTAAGTGCATGAAGCATATCAAGGCGTCCTGTGGCACCGTGATCTCCTGGGAAACTGAGGTGAAAAGCTGCTGCAGCCTGGGAGCCATGTTTGGAGCAAAGATGGGCACACTGTCCCCAAGCATCCATAGTCAAGCAAAACCAACTCTCAGTGCATGAAGCATATCAAGGCGTCATGTGGCACCGTGATCTCCTGGGAAACTGAGGTGAAAAGCAGCTGCTGCCTGGGAGCCATGTTTGGAGCAAAGATGGGCACACTGTCCCCAAGCATCCATAGCCAAGCAAAACCAACTCTCAGTGCATGAAGCATATCAAGGCGGCCTGTGGCACCGTGATCCCCTGGGAAACTGAGGTGAAAAGCAGCTGCAGCCTGGGAGCCATGTTTGGAGCAAAGATGGGCACACTGTCCCCAAACATCCATAGACAAGCAAAACCAACTCTCAGTGCATGAAGCATATCAAGACGTCCTGTGGCACCGTGATCTCCTGGGAAACTGAGGTGAAAAGCTGCTGCAGCCTGGGAGCCATGTTTGGAGCAAAGATGGGCACACTGTCCGCAAGCATCCATAGCTAAGCAAAACCAACTCTCAGTACATGAAGCATATCAAGGCGTCCTGTGGCACCGTGATCTCCTGGGAAACTGAGGTGAAAAGCAGCTGCAGCCTGGGAGCCATGTTTGGAGCAAAGATGGGCACACTGTCCCCAAACATCCATAGCCAAGCAAAACCAACTCTCACTGCATGAAGCATATCAAGGCATCCTGTGGCACCGTGATCTCCTGGGAAACTGAGGTGAAAAGCAGCTGCAGCCTGGGAGCCTTGTTTGGAGCAAAGATGGGCACACTGTCCCCAAGCATCCATAGCCAAGCAAAACCAACTCTCAGTGCATGAAGCATATCAAGGCGTCCTGTGGCACCGTGATCTCCTGGGAAACTGAGGTGAAAAGCAGCTGCAGCCTGGAAGCCATGTGCGCAGCAAAGATGGGCACACTGTCCCTAAACATCCATAACCAAGCAAAACCAACTCTCAGTGCATGAAGCATATCAAGGCGTCCTGTGGCACCGTGATCTCCTGGGAAACTGAGGTGAAAAGCAGCTGCAGCCTGGGAGCCATGTTTGGAGCAAAGATGGGCACACTGTCCCCAAGCATCCATAGCGAAGCAAAACCAACTCTCAGTGCATGAAGCATATCAAGGCGTCCTGTGGCACCGTGATCCCCTGGGAAACTGAGGTGAAAAGCAGCTGCAGCCTGGGAGCCATGTTTGGAGCAAAGATGGGCACACTGTCCCCAGGCATCCATAGCCAAGCAAAACCAACTCTCAGTGCATGAAGTATATCAAGGCGTCCTGTGGCACCGTGATCCCCTGGGAAACTGAGGGGAAGAGCAGCTGCAGCCTGGGAGCCATGTTTGGAGCAAAGATGGGCACACTGTCCCCAAGCATCCATAGCCAAGCAAAACCAACTCTCAGTGAATGAAGTATATCAAGGCGTCCTTTGGCACCGTGATCCCCTGGGAAACTGAGGTGAAAAGCTGCTGCAGCCTGGGAGCCATGTTTGGAGCAAAGATGGGCACACTGTCCCCAAGCATCCATAGCCAAGCAAAACCAACTCTAAGTGCATGAAGCATATCAAGGCGTCCTGTGGCACCGTGATCTCCTGGGAAACTGAGGTGAAAAGCTGCTGCAGCCTGGGAGCCATGTTTGGAGCAAAGATGGGCACACTGTCCCCAAGCATCCATAGTCAAGCAAAACCAACTCTCAGTGCATGAAGCATATCAAGGCGTCATGTGGCACCGTGATCTCCTGGGAAACTGAGGTGAAAAGCAGCTGCTGCCTGGGAGCCATGTTTGGAGCAAAGATGGGCACACTGTCCCCAAGCATCCATAGCCAAGCAAAACCAACTCTCAGTGCATGAAGCATATCAAGGCGGCCTGTGGCACCGTGATCCCCTGGGAAACTGAGGTGAAAAGCAGCTGCAGCCTGGGAGCCATGTTTGGAGCAAAGATGGGCACACTGTCCCCAAACATCCATAGACAAGCAAAACCAACTCTCAGTGCATGAAGCATATCAAGACGTCCTGTGGCACCGTGATCTCCTGGGAAACTGAGGTGAAAAGCTGCTGCAGCCTGGGAGCCATGTTTGGAGCAAAGATGGGCACACTGTCCGCAAGCATCCATAGCTAAGCAAAACCAACTCTCAGTGCATGAAGCATATCAAGGCGTCCTGTGGCACCGTGATCTCCTGGGAAACTGAGGTGAAAAGCAGCTGCAGCCTGGGAGCCATGTTTGGAGCAAAGATGGGCACACTGTCCCCAAACATCCATAGCCAAGCAAAACCAACTCTCACTGCATGAAGCATATCAAGGCATCCTGTGGCACCGTGATCTCCTGGGAAACTGAGGTGAAAAGCAGCTGCAGCCTGGGAGCCTTGTTTGGAGCAAAGATGGGCACACTGTCCCCAAGCATCCATAGCCAAGCAAAACCAACTCTCACTGCATGAAGCATATCAAGGCGTCCTGTGGCACCGTGATCTCCTGGGAAACTGAGGTGAAAAGCAGCTGCAGCCTGGAAGCCATGTGCGCAGCAAAGATGGGCACACTGTCCCTAAACATCCATAACCAAGCAAAACCAACTCTCAGTGCATGAAGCATATCAAGGCGTCCTTTGGCACCGTGATCTCCTGGGAAACTGAGGTGAAAAGCAGCTGCAGCCTGGGAGCCATGTTTGGAGCAAAGATGGGCACACTGTCCCCAAGCATCCATAGCCAAGCAAAACTAACTCTCAGTGCATGAAGTATATCAAGGCGTACTGTGGCACCGTGATCCCCTTGGAAACTGAGGTGAAAAGCAGCTGCAGCCTGAGAGCCATGTTTGGAGCAAAGATGGGCACACTGTCCCCAAACATCCATAGCCAAGCAAAACCAACTCTCAGTGCATGAAGCATATCAAGGCGTCCTGTGGCACCGTGATCCCCTGGGAAACTGAGGTGAAAAGCAGCTGCAGCCTGGGAGCCATGTTTGGAGCAAAGATGGGCACACTGTCCCCAAGCATCCATAGCCAAGCAAAACCAACTCTCAGTGCATGAAGTATATCAAGGAGTCCTGTGGCACCGTGATCCCCTGGGAAACTGAGGGGAAGAGCAGCTGCAGCCTGGGAGCCATGTTTGGAGCAAAGATGGGCACACTGTCCCCAAGCATCCATAGCCAAGCAAAACCAACTCTCAGTGCATGAAGTATATCAAGGCTTCCTTTGGCACCGTGATCCCCTGGGAAACTGAGGTGAAAAGCTGCTGCAGCCTGGGAGCCATGTTTGGAGCAAAGATGGGCACACTGTCCCCAAGCATCCATAGCCAAGCAAAACCAACTCTCAGTGCATGAAGCATATCAAGGCGTCCTGTGGCACCGTGATCTCCTGGGAAACTAAGGTGAAAAGCTGCTGCAGCCTGGGAGCCATGTTTTGAGCAAAAATGGGCACACTGTCCCCAAGCATCCATAGCCAAGCAAAACCAACTCTCAGTGCATGAAGCATATCAAGGCGGCCTGTGGCACCGTGATCCCCTGGGAAACTGAGGTGAAAAGCAGCTGCAGCCTGGGAGCCATGTTTGGAGCAAAGATGGGCACACTGTCCCCAAACATCCATAGCGAAGCAAAACCAACTCTCAGTGCATGAAGCATATCAAGGCGTCCTGTGGCACCGTGATCTCCTGGGAAACTGAGGTGAAAAGCTGCTGCAGCCTGGGAGCCATGTTTGGAGCAAAGATGGGCACACTGTCCGCAAGCATCCATAGCTAAGCAAAACCAACTCTCAGTGCATGAAGCATATCAAGGCGTCCTGTGGCACCGTGATCTCCTGGGAAACTGAGGTGAAAAGCAGCTGCAGCCTGGGAGCCATGTTTGGAGCAAAGATGGGCACACTGTCCCCAAGCATCCATAGCCAAGCAAAACCAACTCTCAGTGCATGAAGTATATCAAGGCGTCCTGTGGCACCGTGATCCCCTGGGAAACTGAGGTGAAAAGCAGCTGCAGCCTGAGAGCCATTTTTGGAGCAAAGATGGGCACACTGTCCCCAAACATCCATAGCCAAGCAAAACCAACTCTCAGTGCATGAAGCATATCAAGGCGTCCTGTGGCACCGTGATCCCCTGGGAAACTGAGGTGAAAAGCAGCTGCAGCCTGGGAGCCATGTTTGGAGCAAAGATGGGCACACTGTCCCCAGGCATCCATAGCCAAGCAAAACCAACTCTCAGTGCATGAAGTATATCAAGGCGTCCTGTGGCACCGTGATCCCCTGGGAAACTGAGGGGAAGAGCAGCTGCAGCCTGGGAGCCATGTTTGGAGCAAAGATGGGCACACTGTCCCCAAGCATCCATAGCCAAGCAAAACCAACTCACAGTGCATGAAGTATATCAAGGCGTCCTTTGGCACCGTGATCCCCTGGGAAACTGAGGTGAAAAGCTGCTGCAGCCTGGGAGCCATGTTTGGAGCAAAGATGGGTACACTGTCCCCAAGCATCCATAGCCAAGCAAAACCAACTCTCAGTGCATGAAGTATATCAAGGCGTCCTGTGGCACCGTGATCTCCTGGGAAACTGAGGTGAAAAGCAGCTGCAGCCTGGGAGCCATGTTTGGAGCAAAGATGGGCACACTGTCCCCAAGCATCCATAGCCAAGCAAAACCAACTCTCAGTGCATGAAACATATCAAGGCGTCCTGTGGCACCGTGATCTCCTGGGAAACTGAGGTGAAAAGCTGCTGCAGCCTGGGAGCCATGTTTGGAGCAAAGATGGGCACACTGTCCCCAAGCCTCCATAGTCAAGCAAAACCAACTCTCAGTGCATGAAGCATATCAAGGCGTCCTGTGGCACCGTGATCTCCTGGGAAACTGAGGTGAAAAGCAGCTGCTGCCTGGGAGCCATGTTTGGAGCAAAGATGGGCACACTGTCCCCAAGCATCCATAGCCAAGCAAAACCAACTCTCAGTGCATGAAGCATATCAAGGCGTCCTGTGGCACCGTGATCTCCTGGGAAACTGAGGTGAAAAGCAGCTGCAGCCTGGGAGCCATGTTTGGAGCAAAGATGGGCACACTGTCCCCAAACATCCATAGCCAAGCAAAACCAACTCTCAGTGCATGAAGCATATCAAGGCGTCCTGTGGCACCGTGATCCCCTGAGAAACTGAGGTGAAAAGCAGCTGCAGCCTGGGAGCCATGTTTGGAGCAAAGATGGGCACGGATTACTGTGATGATAACAGTGCAATAGTGATAGATAAAAGTGAAGCCCAAACGGATATCAGATACCGTAGTATCAGCCCCAGTCAAAAACAGACAAAAGTGTTTGAACTCTGGACCTAAATGAATGTTTGAATGAGCGCTCTCATTTGCTAATAATACTCCGCCGTATCTCAACCTCAGAATTTGTCATTGCAGACAGCAGTGGACGACGGAAGCCCGCTTTTAATTTGCATTTATTCAAGCAAGCTTTGCTGCAGTCAAAAAGTTGTCAATCTAAATTGGCGGTTTTGTAATACTTGTCGCATTGTTATACTCATGGAGTGTGTGTTTGCTGTTGGATGGAACTGCATCTTTTGAAACACATTGGGTCATATTATCAAGCCAGGCGATAAAATTATCGCCGCTTTCTAAAACGGCGATAATGGGCTTGATAATATGCTCTATGGAATTCCAATTGAAGCCCATGTTAGATGTGAAGGACGTCTAACATGGGCTTCAATTGGAATTCCATAGAGCATATTATCAAGCCCATTATCGCTGTTTTAGCGGCAGTTTTCTGCCGCTAAAGCGGCGATAATTTTATCGCCTGGCTTGATAATATGCCCCATTGTTATTTCTGCTTTACCGAAAAGGAAAGAAATGCAATTTACAGCTTTATCTTCTGCGCTGTGCACATTGAATGTGATACGTCTGTGCTACTCACGGCATTCGGCAGTAATCTTTTGAGATTGGCTACAGAATGCACCAGAAATGCTATTACAAATGAGTGCTTTGCAGGGCCGGACTGGGAACCAAAACCGGCCCTGGCAAAGTGCTCGGCCGCCCCCACCCCAGGGCTTGGGGGTGCCGCCGAGCTGTTTGCCAGGGCCGGTTTTCGGCCGATTTTGTTACGGCCCTGTAACAAAAACGACCCCCAGGGGCCCAAAACCGGCCCCCACCAGTGCGGCGCACAGGGGGATTGCCCGGGTGCCCGCTACGGCCAGTCCGGCCCTGGTGCTTTGCTGGGGTGACAATAGGCAAAATACAGTTGAAGTCATCAGGTAGCAGATACAATTCTTCAGGAAGGGCACAGAGGTTATTTATTCTTCTAATTTAATAGTCAGATGTCTGAATGCTAATATATGCTAATTAGACCTGTCAAGTATACCACCTTCAGCATGTCCTCGCTGTGCACTTTTTAATGTAAGCTACCAGTTCGTTTCATGCCGGAATGGATTAGCGCAAGTTTATATACGCTGAAAAGTGAACCTCCATAATGTGGGGGAGTACATGATTGTAAGCAATAATGTTGTTTTTGCAAAGGTGGAGTCCAGAAAACTCGAGTCAAAATGATCAAAGTAAAAATGTCATCACAGGCTTTATTTTTTGCAAATAACAGAAATTTCGACTTAAAAATGTCTATTGTTTAATTTTATTTTATTACCTCGTTTATCTAGTTTAGTTTCACAACCGCATGGATCGGACAAAGAGGACACTTCCCTGCAGTTGTGTAATGTTGTTTATTTAGGGGCCTAACCTTTTCCTTTTAATTCCGGCCCGGCCGGCCCCTCAGTGCCATAATCAGGGATTACATATTGGCATGCAAACGACTGGACTCACCTGCGGGCGGCAGACAGGGGGTCTAGATGTAATTATATTATGGAGTGCCTCTCCTCAGCGTCGTCTCTCTGGCCTCTGAGATAATTAGATGCCTGCCTCCTCGACCTTGCCTCTGCAAGTCACGTGCAATTTTTGTGATGATGATCATGTGCATTGGGGCTCGCGCAATAAACATTTCATCATCACCAGACCCATCCCTGCTGAGGGTGAACTGTAAGACCGCGGCTCAGAGATAGTTGTACTTGAATGTTGCTGCCTTGAGCAGAGCGAGGAGAGACGCGGCGGAGTACTAGTCTGACTGTCTGTCAACACAGTCAGACTACTACTAACTCTCTCACGTCGGTCGCACGGTCACAGTCAGGGTCCAAATCGGCCCCAGCACAAAAACCGCCCCCCTCTCTCAAAACCGGCCCCAACCCCATCCAGCCTCCTGGGGGATTGCCCGGTGTCCTGCTTTCCTGCACTGTCCACTTCACTTTTGGCTAGCCCATTTATTGTCCTCCATTGCTGCTGACATCTGGTATGTATATGTGGCTGTGTTTCAGTGTGGGGTGTGTCTGAGTGACTTGACAGGCAGCGTGTACAGTTAAGTGGTTGTTCATATGCAGTGTGAGTGTTAATTTTGTGATTGGACTCAGTTTGCGTGACATGAGTGGAGGGTAGATGTGAGGTAGAGGCATGCCCTGCCCCAGAGCATCTGTGCAGGGTGTTCCTCTTCACCCCCACCTTCTGAGACACGCTCCCTGGTTGTTTGGTGTGTGTGGTGTAGGGTCTTGGTGCACCTGGCTGGGTAATTGTGCAGGGGGAGCACAGGAGGAGCACACAGCATGTCCACAAATGGGTGTAAGGTGCGTGGTGTGTGAAGGGTAGAGGTGGGGCCCGGTAAATCTTTGTGGACTGCCCATGCTGGGAGCTGGCCCTGCCTACTACATTGTGTGCAGGTTTTCATGCGTCTGCACCGCTGCGGTGATGTGACCAGGACATTGCGGTGATTTCACTGGGTGCACTCCATGATGGGAAATTCTTGGTGGAGATAATGCAGTTGGGCTCTGTTAATCTGTAGCTTGCAGAGCGTCCACTCCTTAATCCTTCATGTAGCCAGACAAAGTCCTTAGGGTGGTAGTCCCAGAATGCACCACAAGTGCAGTCCTTAAGAGTGTAGTTTCTGGCCGCAGATCTAAGTTGCTTGGCAAGTCTTCCATATTTATGCTGTGTTCCTGTGTGTCAAGCTCGGGGGGTACTCCTGACCAAAGGGATATAGGGTGTCACCCAGATGTATGATTGACCACTTCCTCCAAAGTATGGCATATTCTTGTCCCAAAGGGCCCTGTTCTTCCAAAATCCAACATAGAGAAATTATCTTCCTGGAGGTTAGATCAGTCTAAGACAACCCACTGGTGTGGCTAAGATTCCCTAACACTCCCTGTCCATCCTAGTCTGAAATCTAATTACAGGGCCTCCAGTGTGGCTGGGGTGGTGGGATGTGGATGTGAGCTTGTGCTGGCCTAAAGTGCCATTCTCTCTTTGAAACCCAGTCCGGCTACCATCCAGATCGATGCTTCTGCGACTGCAGTTCTCCACCCACAGGTAGTCCATTGTCCCTCTAGTAGGCCATTTCACACCTCATTAAGATTGCTTGGTTCAGCCAATCAGGAGAGGGTAGCTGGAAGGCTGGATGTTTGGCTTACAGAAAAGATAGTTCAATAACTTATTTTCTGTGATAGTTAGTATAAATCTAACAGTAGCAAGTTGTTGGATTTCTCATAACAATCATTTTAAGTCGTTAAATGATCATTTTAGCTTGCTCCTGTCAATATTTACACTTAAATACAATATTCCAATGTTAGTCCATGGAGCTTTATCTCTGCAATGGTGAAACATGAATTAGGATTTGTTTCCCTCAACAGGGCTTATAAAACAACCTTTATAATGACCCTGCTTACAGGTATATGACACTCTACCCCTAGGGCACTTAGGGGAGATCTTGGAGGTGACTTATATGTAACAATAACGTAGATTACTACTTTGGAATTACCTTTATTTCCAAAGTCAAATTTGCATATAGTTGAATTTTAGAGACAACGCAAGGCTGCTTTTAAAATGCCAACAGGCAACACAGCAGTGCACACTCCAGTGCAGGAAATCTACTAAGCCTCAAAACCTCACTGCCCTATTATATACTAGGGACTTTTAGGTAGTTTGAATTTGCTTTCCCTTATTATGTACTGGGGACTTACATGGGTCTGTCAGTACCAATTGTAATTTTACCTAAATACTATCTCATTTTAATCAGAACTCAGGCCCTGGGTCTGCTTAGCAGTGCCCAGGGCACAATCAAAGTCGGAAAACAAGCACCAAGTGGTCAAAATCGGGGCAAAATGTGGGGGGAGACAACACACAGGTCCTGATTCCCACCTTTCTCAATTACAGATACTAGAGCATACACATAGAGTTACTCATAACTCATTAAGAAGGCTGTGTAGGGCTATCCATAAATCCAAGCTGAGTAAGCTCTTGACTCTACACCCTCACTTCTGTTTCCATCTATAAATAAATGCAATTTCATTCGTGGTGAAAGTCTTAATCAAATCAACTGTTCAACCCAATTTATAGTCCAGCTGCCTTGGAAAAATAGACTGCGGGCACTAACTTTACCCTGTCTTGCCACTTGTATTCGCTACCCCATGGAGTTCTCATTCCTTTAGACACCTGTGAATGGACCCATGGGAGGAGCTTAGTCAGTATGATTCGGGGGGAGGGTGAATTTCAAATTTCACTGCTGAAAAAGCAACAAACTTCAGGGTGAAGGAGTAACAGGGTCAATACTGATTTGCATTAGGTCGGCTTCTGTTTTGGAGTTGAACAGTGAGCGAAAAACAATGTGTTGGAAAGCTACCCCAAATGATTGCAACTGGTTAGACTATTTACAAGTATTCATTTCAACCCCTGGGTGTTTGACTGCCAGTGGTATGCACAGAAGGCTGAAATTGGCATGGCTTTCCAAGGCTACAACTGCTGCTGCTTGTGAATTCCAAGATGTAGTATATATGCATATATTCATGGAGTGCTTCTATGGGAGAAGATTGTATATTTTTTTGTGAAAAAGTCACCATATGGACATGATTCACAAAGGAAAGTTGCACTTTTGATGATAAAAATCAGAGTATAACTTTACTCCAAAAGTGTAACTTGCATGTTTTCAACAAACTGAACGGCTTAGAGGCTGTTCACAAAATGCATTTCCTAGTACATTTTTATAAAGCTACATTAGTACTACAAATGTACTAGAAAATTATTTTTTTTTAAAGTGCACTTCTAAATTACTACTGCAAAAACAAACAGTAGTGCTTTAGAACTGCAGTTTGTTAATAGCATTTTGTAGCATGTTTGTATTGCTTGTTTTCAATATTAAGGATTTATACGTGAGTTAAAGAAGCCAATTAGGTAATTAGGTGTCATTATGTTGAAAGGAGGAGCAAAGGCACTTTAGCGGGGGTAAAGCACACAGAACTCTACAGCCAGCAAAAGCAGTCAATGCAAAACTCTGGGGGCACACCATGCATTTTCGAAAACTTTTAATTAAAAATGCTGGAAATGTTAAATTTTTTACACAGAAACCCAACATGTAAACAAATTATGAAAGAACCAAACTAAATTCATAGATAGGAATGCAATAAATGGGTAGAACTGTATAATCGTTTTGGTATAGTAGAAACAAAAAAGGAAAATTAAGTGCAGGGATTGTCTACACTACTAAAAGGAAACATGCTGGAAATAGGTGACAATACATGTCGTAAATCTCAAATTCTTCATTACATTTCCCCTTTTTTGATGAGCCAACATTTTTCCACTCCATCCACACATTATTCATTTTGGATTCAGCAACCCCTCCTCTCACTAACGAGAAGGGAGGTAGTCCTGTACTGGTTTGAGGAGTAGTCCTTACAGCTCATAGCATGTAATTGACTACAGACTTCCAATCCAGACCAGTAACAAAAGCTAACTGTAATGTGTGAAATACATGCAACTTGCAAAATCTCTCTCCTTTTTGTGGACACTAACTGAGCGCCATTGTGAGTAGCCAGTGTTTCTGGATAACCTTCCGTACAAATATTACATTAAAGAAGTTGATGATTAATCTGGAATTCACAGACTCCACACTTTTTATCCCAGGCCATTTTGAAAATGTTGGTGTACTTTCCAAAACCCCAAATGTCCCTGAAATGTCAAAAGCTACTTTGTTCCATGGTGAGGTGTTTACTACAATGGGAGTGACAGCAGAAGAACGTTACTTGCGATTTGTCACCGAGGACATATGTGTAACAACTTCAAATGTAACGTTCTACAGCTAATTCTACTGCTGCTGCAAGAAATCCTCTCTAAGGGCCATATGTATCAACACATTTCCCCATTGATAAACCTGGAGTTTCATGGCACTGCCACTAATGTGTTCTTCATGGGCCTACTCGTCTCAAACATTTTCCCACAAATGTTCTCCAGAACAACCAATTGTTCACACTTCCAATGAATGCAAATAGCAATAGACAATTCACAGAAACTCTTATATTTGGAAGAAATTTCTCTTACATATCCCTGATATCTGGATAATTAGCAACATATTTCATCACTTTCTGTATTTCCCCCATTGTTAGTCATTATTTCTATTCATATCTCTTTGGTCAGAGATCCTTTCATGGCGTTACGCACTGAGCTCATCATGCTTTACCTCTTGCACGAGTTTGCACTCCTTCAAAGGTAACCTTGACAAACAATATGCCACAAGGTTCTTAGCAGGAGCCACATATTCCAATCTATAGTGTAGTTCATGCAATCTATAGCGCCACTTGGCAATGTATATAGGTGATAGCTCCCCCACCACCCCTTATGCCAAACAGATTAACCAACAGTTTGTGGTCTGTCCAAAAAACAAACTTGTTGCCCCACACATAATTTGGGAAATATTGTACACCCCATCACAAACCAAGTGCTTCTTTCTCTATGGTGGAATATGTGACCTCTTCCCCTTTCAAAGTTGTTGATGCAAATGCAATAATCTCTTCAATTCAATTCTTCTCTTCTGCAAAAGCACAGCTCCTAGCCAACATTACTCGCATCAGTGGAAATCAAATCACAAGTGTCAAAAGTTTTAAGATGTCGAGCATACACAATATCTTTCTTGATGAATTCAAATACTTTGTCACACTCAACATCCCTTTAATACTTTGAGTACTTTGAGTATTTCTTGAGCAGTTTCTGTAAACATGCTGTTTTGTTCTGCAAAATTGCCAACAAAATATTCTTAATGGTCCACTAGGCCTGCAAAAAAAACAAAGCTGATCTTTATTGGTAGCCCTTGGCAGATTATGTTGAGCTTCCAATTGTCTAACTGTAGGTTGTTACATTAATATAGGTCTTTGCGACACGTTTTGGCTAACTGGTAAATTTATTAGTCTGAGCAGCTGCTTTTTTACAACCATAGATAGTGGTACATGGTTGTTTCTGACTGTAAAATAAAACACTGTCTGGTGAGTTACTTCTCCTTTTTATTGCCATATACCACCAAAGTATATATACCCACTGGAGCAGCTGTACCTGCACTTGCAGGGAGGCAATGTCATTGGTCACATTGACCAATACTACCAGCAGAAATTGGTACATAAATATGGCCAGAAGAAGGCTCTATTTACTGCATTGTGAACAGACAACCTATAGATATTTTACTCATGCGCCCCCTCCAGAGGTCCAGATATTTCTGAATACCGTCTGTGGCGAAAAAGAGGAAATGCCGACGCGTTTCCAATCCCGGTCAGTATTTACGGGATTTTCATCAGGGCTAGGCACGGTGTATCCTGAGAGTGAAGTTTGTGCACATGTCGTGCTTTTGACTTTAATCTGCTGTCTCACTTTTCAGGATGGTTGTATTGACAGGAGGAAGCAGAAAGAATAATTCTTCTGGTTCTGTTCGTTGCTACAATAGTTCGGGAAGAATTTTGAATATCGGTGCAGTACCGCAGTAATTGAGGGCGTGTGTAAACATGTCTGAATTTCAGTCTAGTTCTACCTGACATGCTGTATATTTTAAAACTGTCTCTATGGCTTAAATGTTCTGCAGTCTTCCCGCCGTGAAACTTACTAAGTTTCACGGCGGGAAGATTGCAGCACAAATTACACTCTCAGGTTACACCGTGCCTAGCCCTGATGAAAATCCCGTAAATACTGACCGGGATTGGAAACGCGTCGGCATTTCCTCTTTTTCACCACAAAGGGTATTCAGAAATATCTGGACCTCTGGAGGGGGCGCATGAGCACCCCACAGAGTAGCATCTTTCCTGTGTGGCGCCAGTTCCCACAAATGCACCAAGTTAAAGGGCCTTTAGGAACTGCTCTGTATTAAGAGTTGAATCAATTTACTGCTGGTGTAATTCTCTTGAATTTTTGTATTTTGTACATTTATGTTGTTGATGATATTTGATTGCACATTTGTATTGTGATATCAATGTATTTTTCACTTAACACTTTATAGGCACTCCACATGTTTTGTATCTGTAATGTATTCAACTCAGACATGAGTTAAATTTCGACAAACAATGTGTTGAACATGTTAGGAATTGTGATTCAAACACTGAAAGTATATGAAAGTAACTGTCTTTGCTTTTTGTCCGCCTTAATAAATAGCGGCACAAAAATCGATAGCCAGGTTGTTTTTCTCTTTTACAAGTTATATATACGTCCATACCTGGCGTCTTCTGGACGATAACCCCCTAGGTTGTTTCAGATATGGTACTACTTCATTAAATGTTGGCTGATGAAAGGATGACTCTAAATGTATGTTAAGTAAATACAGTAAGTATCAAATTGCTAATGTTGTGTCCCCTAAAGAAGAGTAGCCACAACTGGGTTGAAAGACCATAACAAGGATAAATGCAATCAAATTTCCAGGGGCCAAAATGCATGTTCATTGATGTGGCTGAGGGTCATACTGATGCCAGAAGGGTGGCGGTTGGGGACGAGGGGCTGGTAAAATCAGTGTAGTAGAAGTTAACTATAAACATCTAGTGGCTGAACTGAACAATGTGACACAAGTACACTTTAGATTAATCCAAACTTATCCACTTTCCCAAGTTGGGAAATTGATGGTACATCTCTTTCACCACTCATGTCATACTACCAGACACATGATGCAGTTGAAGTGCTTATCAGCTCTCAGCTGCTCATACTCATCCAGCTGAGAATGGAGGGTTGTCCAGGTTTCCCTCAGGACCCTCCTGTACAGTTGACTAAGGCGGGGCCTCTGTAAGTGGGGCTGGGAAGGCCTTGATTTGGACCCAACGTTCTCCCAGTGCTCCCAACAGGTTTTGGCCTGCCGTTGGTAAATGTCTACTGTATTCCAGCGCATAGCAATGTATCTCCAGATTCTGCTGTGGCATGCATTGCTCAGCTGGTCTTCTGGTACCCCATAAGCTGAGGGTACTTATCAAGCACCCCCTCAACTAACAACCTCAATTCACCGTCACTGAAAGGGGGTTCCTTGTTGAGTCCCTCAGCCATTTTTTGGGCAAGAGAGTTACACAGAGCAGCAGGATGGGAGAGGACCTGGCTTGGAGGTGAGGAATAACTATGCACAGGTGCAAGCATGCATGTGATTCACTGTAGAGTTATTTTAGTTTTACCAGTGCCACTGACCTTCTTTTCAAATTGAAGATGCTCTACCAGATGTTCACCATTTGGCTCAGACATGGCTAATTCACAGTAATTTGGCAGCATTTGCTCACTACACGCAAAGGAGTATGCACTGTAAATCAACACTCAGGAAGAGCTGGAGAGAATAAAAGATGCGGGCTGACAGTCACAAACTGCTTGTTGCCACTGAAAAGCAAATTAATAACAGGTAGGTAGGAAGCACTAGCTTTAATCACCACTATCCTCCACTATCCTCTACAGTCTTGCAGAAACTGCCATCTTAAAAACCCTCTTACCCCAACGATTCACACAGGGAACCATTCTCAACATTCTATTCAACCCCAGAGGTATATTAATCAGAAACAGCTTTACAAGCTTTTCACTTCTAAGTCCACAGGTTTGATCATCACCGGTGCCTGTCACTGCTTTATGTAACAATGTTAAATGAGTTTGGAACTTGTTAGAAAGTGGTCCTTTTGCCCCTTTCACCCCCATTCTTTTGCTGAATAGACTGGTGGTAACTGGCTCTGGCTGTACCACTGGCTGTGCTAAGCAGGCTTAGGGGCAGTATTATGTTTAAAAAGGTACATGTGATAGGGTACAGGTACAATTCGTAATGACAGACCATTTAAGTCCCTAGTAGATAATAGGACCAGGAGGTGCACTCTACCTATAGATCCCTAGTATATAATGCGTCATGGAGGTTTAGAGGCCCAACAGTTTTCCTGCTCTTG
The DNA here is from genome assembly GCF_964204655.1 of Triturus cristatus. Taxonomy (NCBI): domain Eukaryota; kingdom Metazoa; phylum Chordata; class Amphibia; order Caudata; family Salamandridae; genus Triturus; species Triturus cristatus. The sequence continues at coordinate 167,625,005 of NC_140585.1, forward strand.
CATATGTGTGCCACTGTGTGCCTGATGTTTTTTTAAAGGAAGTCCTGCCTTTCTTTAAAAGTACATTCTCACAATTAGTATTGGCAGACCCTATCAGTCTCTAGTATATACTAGGGCTAGTGGGTTCAAACTACCTTCAAGTGCCTAGAATATAATAGGCCAAGCAGATTTCCAGCACGTGCATGTGTGCGTTGCTGTGTGCCTGCTGTCATTTTAAATGTAGCCTGGCTTTGCAGACTGTCTTTAAAAGTGAATTGTGTGCAAACTCGATTTTGGTGGTATGGGTACTGTAAAAGTGATAATCTACCTTATTTTCAGTCAGTCAGTCAAAGAGGCTTTATTTCGATATAAATATATCTTAAAAAGCATAGCAACAGCATTTATACAATAAAAAGATAAAAGGGAAGCAGTGCAAAGAAAAATATTTAAACAGTTCATCCTACTACTAACACCAATAAATTAGCTAAAAACAGAAGTTTAAAAAACAGATTAAACAACAAGCAAAAGCCTAGATGACCTAATACGCCAAGCCCAGCCTAAGAACTTGGCTAAACCACAAGCAAAGAGGGGCCTTGAATCATTTTTTAATATTCGTAAGGCTTCTATGCAATGTCTGGTACCAAGTTCTCTACAAAGCGGTTTTAACCACCTACTCCGGGGGGCTGCATAGGCGGGACATTCAAACAAGAAGTGAGGGACAGACTCAGACCGCTTATCACAAAATGGACAGAGGGAATTTGTTTGAGGGGGGACTTTCCACCTGGAAGTTAATTCTCCTACAGGGAGTAAACCTATTCTAAATTGAAAATATAGGGCCCTGTCTTTACGATTAGAGATAACATCCAGGTAAGGTTCACAAAAATAAATTTCTTTAACCAAAAGAAAATCCAGAGTGGACCTGCACAGATTGGCATTACTGCTTCTGGTACCCGCCACCCAGCTCCAATAAATCTTTTTTAGCTCAGACTTAGGTGGTGCAGTTCTATTGGACCAGGCCTCGCCAAGGCCAAGGCAAACAAAAAGACGCTTAACCTCTCTCAGCCAAAAGATCTTGGACCAGCCTGTTAACCTCAGCACCTCATTAAGGCCCTCCGCATCTACCTTACTTTTACATATTAAACACCCCCCAGTTCTCCCCTAGGTGTCCCAGGGGTGGAGGGTCATGTAACTATAAGCAGGGACCTTAAAAATATGTTTTATATGCCCTTGTAAGGAAACAACTACCCATTTCGTTTCGCCCATGGCAGATGCTTGGTTTTATAGGTTAAGGTCAACAATGCAATATATTATTTGGTATAACTATTACTAGGAAAGGAGTGCATTTCATTACAGGACTTACAAGATTGGGATTGATAAAGTCAGCAACTTGCCACATCTGGATTTATTATAACTAGTTGATTGGTCAACCTTAACAGGCATAGCCAGGTTGCTTTGATTATGTGAAAAATGGCCTGGCCGGAGCAGCGGTTATCTGATGGCGAGAGCCCTGAAGCTGAGGAGGATGGGTCCTGCAAAGGGGGCTGGGTAAATCAAACTGAGCACAAAGAGAGAGGAGATCAGAAAAGAATGCCGGTCGTACCTATCCCCACATCCTGTGCCCCAACCAGATGGCAGGCTAGGGACAGGAATTTGCAGAGTCAGAGGGAGGAGAGCTAATAGAAATGAGCCACACTGTAAATTGATTTAGCTAGCTTTCACTCGTCTGGAAAAAAATCATCTGTGTTGGATTTTGGATGTGTAGTTCTTTGTGGGACAAGAAGATACCACACATTGGAGGAAGTTGTCATGCTTTTGGATGGCACCCAGCATCTCACCGGACATAAGTGCCCCCTGCTTGTCACCACAGAACACTGAATAAATATGTGAGAGCTGCATAGTCTCTCAGATCTGCAGCCTGAAACTGCAAGGATAAGAAGGACTCCCTCGCTGGACTCCAGCTCTACCTGCTGCACAATCTGTTATTACATCCCTGGGGACTATACCTTGCTTTAGGAAGGATTCAAGAGTGTACTCCCTGCAAGCTACATGTTAACAGAGCCCTCCTGCATCATATCCACCAAGAGTCTCCAACTAGGAGTGCGTCAAGTGGACTTTTAACGATTTGGCCAGGTGCATTGTGGGAATTGTGGTCCAGACATCCCAGAGACTATCTAAGAGGTGCCAGACCTATGGATTGGTGATTTTTACACATGGAATCTACAAGGATACCTTCAGGAAACACCTCCTGAAGTTTAGAGAACTTTGGAGAACGATTGTTAAAAAGCTCCATGATGTGACCAACAGACGTCGAGAGTCAAGCCAACTACCTTAAACCATGACCAGGCCAGGATTTCAGGTTCTAAATGCTGAAAGCTACAGACTTCCAGTATTTGACCGGGGCCTCACAGAACATCAAGCCGGTGAGCTCTCTCTGAATATAGCCTGCTGTGGAGGGTGAAGAAACATCGGAAAAACAATCTCCAGACAAGAGAATAATGAAGGTAAGATTTTGACCAGAGACTCCCCCTTAGTGTATCTGACCAGGGCTCCATCGCGGTCAGCCACAAACTTTGAGTTTGTCCTTGTCAAGCACGACCAGATGTCCCAAAGTGGTGCTATATGTTTTTAAGCACTATAAAGTCTGTTAATCTTTCAAAATTCATATCCCTGGTTCACTACATTGGATTTTTGTCATTTTGGTGTATTCGTTAATAAAAATATTTCCTATTTTTATAAATTGTTATGCGATTTCTTTTGTGTGTTGTGTCTTTCTTACTTGAGGTATTGGTGTTTCTAAATGCTTTACACCCCTGTCTCCTGCTTGTTTTCAGCTACCAGGGGGTGGGCAAGGGGATAATTTACTGAAACTTTTACTGGACCCTATGCCATGTTGGTTGCCTTATTACTAGTGGTAAGTGCATACTTACCCCTTGCAATCATCTATTGGGATAGTTAGAGAGACGAGCCAAGGCTTTCAGGCGGTCCTCATTGTATGTATATATAATTGCTGCACTTTGAATCGGCATCTGACCAATGTTTTATTGAATTTGCTGCTAAAATTTACCTCACACCACTGTTTGAATCAGTTTTAGAAAGATTTAACTTAGGCTGTGATTTTATTCTTTGTGAAAGTTCAGTCGCTTTTACATGCATCTTGCCCTTTAACAAACGAGAACAAAGGGGAAAGCAACCACCTACCTGTTTGGGAGTTAGAGCACTTCCGCTTCTGTAACGCGGTCTAGTGCTAGGAGATAGTTTTCAGCTGCTGCTCAGCAGAGCTGATTGATTGGCGGGTGGAAGGAGGCTGCTTAACTGGGACGCTGGTGCGGACACGCAGCAGACGCACGCACCACAAGCCCGTCTGCGCCCATCCGCGCCCAGCCGGGACCAGGGGCCATAACCCCTGGCCCAATTAAACACTACTCAGCAAGGGGAACTACTGTCCCTTGCCACAGGCAACCACGGCTTGAACCCCTCTGTTACCACTAAACTGAAAGCGGAAAACCTCCTGAGGCACACCGGGATAGACGCTGTTTCTCTGCCAGGGCTAACACTTCATTCCATGCCCACACAAGGAAAACCACCTGGCCTAAAAGTGGAGGTCTTGAATACAAGAACAAGATCCCTTGAGAAACATCATTTAGAGATCTTTACGATCCTCCAGGAGGGGGACATTGATATACTGTCATTGACAGAAACCTGGATGGGGGACGCATCAGCCCCCGACATCATTGCTGCTTTACCAGGGAATTTTGATGCCATTTGGCACAACAGGCAGGATAATAGAAGAGGGGGGGAGTGGGAATTTTTTTTAACACCAGACTCACGGCCACTATGATAATAGCAGAAAGCATAGATAACACAGACATCCTGGCAGTTAAATTTACCTCCAAATCCTCCTGCCTCCTCCTCCTGACAATTTACCGCCCCCCGGATGCAACTCCTGGTTTCTGTGATCACTTCGCCGGGATCATGTCTGACCTTAGCACACGATATCAAAGACTCTTGGTAGTAGGAGATTTTAATTTCCACTGGGAGAGGAAACCACGAGAGCCACAGGCAAAACAAATTGACACGATAATGTCGAATCTGGGACTTCACCAATTGCTGAATTGCCCTACTCACATCAAAGGTCATACCCTTGATCTGGTTTGGTCATCCAACCAGCAGGACAGGCTCCTAAACACCCTACTGTGTGCCTGGTCTGACCATTCATTAATTTCCTGCTGGGTTTCCCTGGATAGCTCATCGATACAACCTATACAATGGAGGAGAGTGCGGAGCTGGCATAAGATCCAGACGGAAAAACTAGTGGCTACACTACAGCAATTACCTGCACCCATTTCTAAGGAAGGCTACACTAACATCGACATAGATAGCCAATCCCTTAGTAATACTCTTCAATTGGCCATCGACCAATTAGCTCCGGAACGCAGGGAAAGAACGAAACTCCAATGCATGGGGGCCCCTTGGTTCAATGAAGCATTGAGGGAAAGCAAACAGAGCCTTCATAAAGCTGAGAGACAGTGGAGGAAAGCTTATAATCACATCGACTTAACCACCTACAAAGCCTCACTAACTCTCTATAAAAAATCTATTATTATTAGGAAAGCCGAGTACTATGAGGCACGGATAACAGATGCTCCTGATAAACAGAAGGAAACCTTTAAATCTTAAACGAGCTCAGTAAAAAAGTCAACCTAAAATCGGCACTAACACCCTTTGATGCTAATACTTTACAGACTTTCTTTCTCCAGAAGGTAACAGACATTCTTCTGGAGATTGGTAAAACTTCCATCACCCTGAGCTCTCAGGAGCTGGCTACACCTTCGCCCTTTTCAGATCAATCCTTCACAAATTTCCCTACATTGGACCTAGAATCTCTGGAAGCACTGATAAAAAATACTAAATCAGGCTCACCGGCCGACCCGTACCCACCAAGGATTTTTCGGATGGCTTTTCCAGGCCTGGATCGTCAGATTCTTACTCTCCTGAATTTTTCCTTGGTGACCGGTCAGGTACCCTCCAACTTGAAGAATTATAGACCCTTCTCTCAGCTCCCATTTTTGGCGAAAGTTATGGAGCAACACGTTTTGAAGACGATCTCTGTTTTTTTGGAAGATCATGAGCTACTTCATCCACGCCAGGCTGGTTTCAGAGCCCACCATACTACGGAGCTAGTTATGCTATCTGTACTCGACGACCTCAGGATTAAGGCCGATAACAAAGAGTCGAGTGCCCTGATACTTTTAGATCTCTCTGCAGCGTTTGACACGGTCAGCCATACAACACTACTGACTCGGCTGATGGACTTAGGTTTTCGGGGGCCTGCCTACAACTGGCTAAAATCATTTTTATCAGGACGTTCACAGAGGGTCCAACTTGGCGATCAGATATCGGACAGGGGTAACATCTTCTGCGGGGTCCCTCAGGGCTCCGCATTGTCCCCGCTCCTCTTTAATATATACTTACAGCCCTTGGTGGCTGCATTAGCCAACATGGAATGCCGAGTCTTCAATTACGCACATGATACCCAGCTTGTTCTGAGAATCGATAACTTGGCCCACGCCCAAGAGACAGTCCAAAACATCCTAAGGTTTCCTATTAACTGGATGACTGCAAACTCCTTGAAAATTAACCCAGATAAAACGGAAGTTCTCGCCATTCTAGTAAAAGACAACCTCTGGAGTGGCCTGTTTTGGCCCAAAGAACTTGGGGCCCCTCCTAGCCCATCACCAGTTGTAAAAAGCTTGGGAATTAAGATCGATTCTGAACTCTCTATGAGTCATCAAGTCAATTTGGTGGTGGGCACATATACTGGTCTTTTGTGACAACTGAGGAAACTGGCTCCCCTGCTTTCAGTTTCATCTATGAAGTCCATTGTATCAGCAACTATCATCTCGCGTCTCGATTATGGGAATGCGCTCTACTTGGGACTTCCTCAGAAACTTATGAACAGACTGCAGGTGGCACAGAACGACGCTGCTAGGTTGATCCTCAGGTTGCCTAGAAGGACCCATGCCTCCCCCCTGCTACATAGGCTGCACTGGCTGCCTGTCAGACAGAGATCAAAATTCAAAGGATTGTGTATAACCCACAAAGCCCTTTATGGTCACGCTCCTGGCTACATAAAGGAACGCTTAATTAAATATGTGCCAGGGCGGGCGCTTCGCTCTGCAGAAGCCGCCCAGTTGGCCTGCCCCCGGGGTAATTTTGTTTCCAAAGGAGGACGAGCTGTCTCAGTCCTTCTGCCACAACTCTGGAACCAGCTTCCGGACACTCTACACAAAGAATCTGGTTTGCTTCCCTTTCGGAAACAGCTAAAAACTCTTCTTTTTCAGGACACTTCCTAATACTTTCAACTACCACGGAGACCACCCCTGCCCGGACGCTGCCTTTCCTCTGTCAAGCGCTAAGAGACCTGTTGGTGTATATGCGCTATACAAAATTAAAATACATACATACAATCATACTTTCCAACATTTGGTGTTCAGCAGTGTGGATGCGGACTTGTGTTTGAAGTACACCATAAAGTAATTAAGTAAGATCTTTAAAAACCCTCTAAAATGTCTCAGAACAAAAAGGTTTGATTTTTTAAATTTTTAAATGTGGACTAAATTGATTTTTAATCTATTTTTTTGATTTTTCTAAATTTGTTCAGTCCGACTGATAGCTGTTGAGATGCAATACTAGAGATACTATAGAGCTGGATCTGGCTAAACTAACTAAACTTAAAATGGCTGAACTTTGGGTTTTATGTAAGGTTAGGGGTCAACCTGCTACTAACAAGATTAAGAAGGAAGAGGGGTTAGGTCCCTGAAGGCCTGGGCCTGGCCAGCCCCAGAGAAAGAAGGCAAGGCCAAGGCTGATCCCCCAACATCACCCAGGAAGAGCGTGATGATGCCTCCTCCATTGCTTTCAGAACTAGATACACAATTGTGAGAAGTGAGAGAGGGGGTTCTCACAAGGATCAGGGATGTCCCTAAGAGAAAGGGAGCTAGCCCTAGAAGGGAAGAAATAGGAATTAACTAGGGGGCAGTGGGAGGAGAGGAATGCAAGAAGAAATGGTGGCAGTGAAATTGAAGAAGACGTTGAGGTGGGAGGGTTTGATTCCAAGCTTTTGGAAGGGATAGTGCCCAGGTACACAGAAGGGGGCTACATTGGCAAATGGCTCACAGCATTTGAGAGAACCCTTGAGATCAGGGACATCCGCCCCAAGCATTGGGGTTCACCCTTGTGGGAATTAATCCCTATAGCTGGGAGGAAATGAAGCCAAATGCTGCACCCACATGAGAAGATACTTACTAGAGAAATTTGGTTTGACCCCAGAGCAGAAGAGGGTGAAATTCAGGGACACCCAGAAAGTGCTGGGTTGACTTTGTGGACCTCTCAGAGAAAGCACTAGGAGGCTGGATTGATGGTAATCAAGTAACTACATATATGGGGCTGTACAATTTGTTTATGAAAGAGCACATTTGTAATCATTATGTGCAAGGGATGTTACTCCAGTACCGTGTTGAGTCTAAGCTGTCTAGTCCTATGGAACTAGCCAGGGCAGCTGATGAGTGGGTGAGAACCCAGATTTTCAATCAGTCCCAGGAGGGTGATCAGAAGAATGGAGGCACCCTAGCCACTCTAACTTCAAGGGGAGGGGGTATCAGGGAAAGAATGGTAGGTTATTTGATCCCTCAAAGGTGGGAAAGTGCTTTGACTGTAATCAGCCAGGGCACTAGGAAAGAAATGCTGCCTGCACAAAGAAACCTCCCACTGGTTGGCAGCCCCCAGTAATTGCTAATATAAGTGTGGGGCTGGAGAGTATCTCAGAGAGGTGTAGGGAAGTGACAGAGGCAATCTTAATGTCCCTGAGTGTTACCCTGTCCACCTTGCATCGATAACTTAGTACATGCTGAGGCCTTCAATCACTGAAACTCAGGTTGAGGCTCTGAGAGACACAGGGGCCAGCGTGGCAATGGGCATGGAAACACTGATATTTGAAGAACAGACCCTACCTGGTGAGTTTCACCAGGTGACTTATCCAGACAGTGCTGGAGCAGGGTTTTCTATATAAACCCAAACATCAGTTTATATTTTTTGTTTGTCATAATTAAAATTACTTATGATTAATTATTAAGTAATAAGTTTTGTCGAGTGTTTTATTAATCAACCTTATTAATGAAAGAACTATACGTGGGAATGCAATTGCATGGCTAAATTAATAAGTGAACTAAGTTGTTGAGCAAATTAATTAAATAAGTGTGGCTTATGTGTTATTTGTTATGTGTTTGCGCTTTAAATTAATATGCTTTAATGCTTTTCTATGTTGCAAATGGCTAGATAAATACATACACATAAGGGTATTAGTGGGAATTAACACTGTATAATCAATACAATGTAGTAACGTTGTTTTATGTATCTTTTTAATTAAGTTATCCATTATGGCCTATTAAGAAAATGGCCAACATCTACAGCCTGCATTTGAGTAGATGAAATACGAAGAGAGGCCTCGCTGATTGAAACCTCGGCCTCTGTCTGAACTAAACCTATGAAAAAAAGACGACAACTCTGGGTTGTTCGCCAATTATCCTTGGTAGAGAACATTTGTCACAAATGAACAATTTGATAAACTTGTGGTGGCTTCACTGCGGGTGATAAAATTCCGAAGAAGGACATCCGTGGAAGTTACAATTAGTTATGGACTTCCTATTTCCCTGTTTTGAATTTCAAGATATCCAAGAGCGGAGATTTTTCTAATGTTGCAAGACGACATCCTTTCCTGCTTAAACGGACGTTTTAGAGTTTGTTTGTAACTTTTAATATGTAAATTTCAGTATAAATACAACTAGACTAGAGAGGGTCGTTCATTCCACGTTCATTCTAGGTTCATACCGTGGCGACTTTGGCTACTTCTTCCTGAACTTGATGCCGTCGATGCTGACTGAGAGGACGGTGACTCTACATGGCAGCTTGAGAGACTTTAATTCTTTGCCGAGAGACCTGTCCTGACTTAGAAAACGACATTTAGCCAGAATAGGTAAATATGAGAGAAATGATCTTGCAAATTTAAATGACTTTCCAAATGAATTAATTTAGATAAATTGTTCCTGTTTGAATTACAGTGTCGGGTGATTATTTCTTTGTCATGTTATTGAGATCTCAAATGTGTTTTAATTGTTTATATCAAGACTCAAGATAATTCAATTTGGTTGCATTGACCTCAAATTAGGTGCAGATTGATTAAAGAGTTCTCTCTTATATTCATTACGGATAGGGTAATAGAATGAATGTTGGTGTAATGGGCCCCACCAGCGTATGATGAGTATATGTGCGCATGACTGTGAAATTACTTTGTCCGTGGAAGTAGGGAGAATTTATAAGCTCTGATCTGCAGCAACAGCACTACCAAACTCGATCTTATGGCTGTGGTGGATTTGGAATGGGGGGGGGACAGACTCTATGAATGTGGCTGTATCTGCAGTGCTCCCAGACCAGTGATTACTGGGCAATGATCTTGTAGTGTCTGAGTGGTCAGAGGTGGAGAGAGGTCTCCAAATGAAAATACTGGAGTGGGTATGTGCTGTGATTAGGTCACAGACTAGCCAGAAGAGAAATGATGGACACTTGGATCCTTGAAAAATGGGCCAAGCAACCATGAACAAGGGCACTGGGTCTGGTGAGCCAGCCCAGGGAACTTTAGAGGTGAAGCAGGAATCTACACCTGAGGTGGAGAAATCTGGCCTCTGAGGAAGGGACTCCATCCCTTCCAGAGCTGTCAGACTTAGTAGAACTGCCAGGAGTCGGTGGACCCTCCAGAGAGGAGTTTTGTCAGGGGCAGAGAGTCTATACCAGCCTTGAGGGCTTGAGGTGGATTGCCTTAAAGCAAGAGGAGGGAGATGGCAGTGGGTTCCACAGAATGTAATGGGAAGATGGCCTGCCCAATACTGAGGCCAGAAACCTCAAGGAATGGCCCACCAGGAATTTGCTGGTGCCCCGGAAGAACAGAACAGAGAGTTCATCCTGACTGTGAGTCATGATATCCCCTTGGCAGGTCATTTGGGCAGAACAAGACTTGAAACTAGTTGGTGAATATTTTCTACTGGCTCAATTTGTCTGAGACGGTATAGGAGTTCTTTAGCTCCTGTGTCACCTTTCAGATTAGTGGCAAGACAGGGGCAAGTCAAAGGCCCCTATGATACCATTGCCAGTACTTGGAACACTCTTAGAGAGGGTGGGGGTGAATATTGCTGGTCCCCTAGAACCTCCAACTGCATCAGGGAATAAGTATATTTTGGTAGTAGTGGACAAAGCCATTAGATACCCTGGGCAATACCCCTCAGAACAGTCACTGCTCCTACAGTGGCTAGGGCCTACCACCCCATACAACCCACAGGCTAATGATCTAGTGGAAAGGTGCAAAAAGACCCTGAAGGGAATGATTTATGATTTGTCTGACAAACTAAGGAGGAGATTGGATGTTCTCCGCCCATGCCTACTGTTGGCCTATCGTGAGGTCCCACAAAAGGCGGTAGGTTTCAGTCACTTTGAGCTGTTGTTTGGGCACCTTGTGGGGGCCATTGTGCCTGCTGGGAGAGTATTTGGAGAAGCCTTTCAAGGAAGCAAAGGACTTGACTATGTGCTAGGACTGAGATCTTGAATAACAGAGTACATGTACAAGGCAGGCAGGAAACTGATGGCTAGCCAGGAGCTCATGAAGCACTGGTATGATCAAAAAGCTGCAATTCCTTAGTATACTCCAGGACTGTTGGTATGGGTGTTGGAGCCTGTAGCTCCTAAGGCCCTCCATGACAAATGGTCTGGGCCCTAGCCAATCATTGAGAAGAAGGGTGATGTTACCTATCTGATCGGCCTCAACGCCCTAAGGGACCCTCATAGGGTCCTGCATGCCAATGGATTGAAACCCTAACATGATAGGGCAGAAATGACCATGTTACTGGTCACAGATGAGGGAGAAGAAGAAGAGACTGAACAGGTGCCCACCCTCCTCTCCAACAATGTATAATATGGGTCAGTGGAGAGAGTTGTACTCTCTCTCAAATTGACAGGCCAGCAGCACAGACTTAGTAAGCAGGTCCTGAGCCAGTTTGCTGGTCTGTTCTCTTTGACCCGAAGTATCCCTGATTGGTGTGTGCACCACATTGAAACTTGTGACAGCCTACCTGTCAAAGATAAACTGTACCGGTTGTCTAACTAGCCCAGAGCCAGCATCAAGGCAGAGGTGGCTTAGATGCTGGGGTTGGGTGTAATTGAACCCTCTGACAGTCCATGGGACAGTCCAGTGGTGCTGGTGCCTAAACCTAACCCCCGGGGTGAAAGAAGGAGTGATGCTTTCTGTGTGGACCACAGAGGACTGAATGCAGTCACCAAGAATAATGCTCACCCTATACCTAGAGTTAATGAGCTTATTGATAGGTTAGGGGCTGCTACGTATATGAGTGCATTAGATTTGACTTCAGGCTACTAGCAGATTGCAATCATGATGGAGCAAAGAAGAGGTCAACATTCTCCACACCAGAGGGACATTACCAGTTCAAAGAAATTTCCTTTGGCTTTAAGAGTGCCCCTGCCACATTCCATAGGATGGTCAACAGGGTCCTGTCTCGTTTGGAGGAGTTCAGCGCAGTCTATCTTGATGATATAGCTGTGTATAGTTCCACCTGGGAAGGTAACTTAAACCACCTGAGGGAAGTGCATCAGGCCATGCAGAAGGCTGGTCTGACTATTAAGGTCAGCAAGTACCAAAGAGGGCAGAGTTCTGTGGTGTACTTGGGCCACTTGACAGGTGGAAGACATGTACAGCCTCTCCAGGCCAAAATCCAAACCATTTTGCATTGGACAGCTCCTACTACCCAGCAACAGGTCAGGGCATTCCTTGGTCTGACTGGGTACTACAGAAGATTTGTTTAGGACTATGCAACCATACTTGCCCCTACCAATAACCAGCTTTCTAAAAGTACTCTAAACCTGCTCCTGGAAGATGGCTCCTCCTGACAAAAAACACAATGTGTTACTAAGGATGGTAGATTAGTTCCATCTCTAAGAGCATTGTAAAGCAGTTTCTCAGTTAGGGCAAAAGAGTGGATTTACTTTCAATTAGAAATGTGTACAATGAATTGATTAATTATGATTCGGTAGTAATCTATAGTTTTGTAACATTTTACCCGGGATTTGAATTCCCAAACCAGTTACGAGATAGCATTTCTTTATCTCATAAAAGAGGATTGTTTAAGTGACTCCCTGAAGGACATGCATTTATTTATGTTAATGTTCAATGTCTAAGGACAGCTTGGTTCGGATTTCAAGTCATGTCACTGTGGGAAGACACATCTCATAAAGTTGCACTATGATTGAGCAGAATGCACACAGATTTTGAATTTATCTAGCAGATTCATGCCTAATGCTCCAGATTGTGCATCTAGGATTCTTGACTTTGAGGCCACTGTAGCTTTCACATTAGTGAATGCCCTCATTTATGGAAATGAAGCATAGAGCAGCGCAGAAGTTCACCTTGCTGCGCTGTCCTACAATAAAGAAAAAGGGCAGAAATGCACTGTATTGATCCAATATGGTACAATGCTGTCCTTTCCCCCTGCACCTTTTCGGCAGTCTAGCGCCAATGCAGGCACTCTTGCACCATGGTGCAATGGTGCCTGTGTTGTCGGCAGAATTGTATTTGTGCAGGAAGGGGCACCATCCTGCACAAAACAATCCTGGGATGCATTTTCCTCTTTCTATGTGTGCATAGAAAGAGGAAACAACAAGGAGACCTAGAGATATTTCTCCACGTTATGCCTCATGTCGGGAGTCGTAAGATTTTGACAAATTCCCAGGTTTACAAGTCCTTTCTAAATCTGAGAATGCAACAAATACTATGGGAGTAACACTGTAACACCCATGGAAGGTCTCCCTCGCGCAGAGTAAGGCGATGCAGCGATTTGCGCTGCTTTGCCTTACTCAAGATTTATGAGGCCACTCAAAGCAATGCATGGTGGCTAGGCTGTGTCACGCATATACCTCTTTGCATGGTGCAATGTGCATGCTGGGTGCTCCCAAATTAGCGCCTATGTTTTTCCTGAGTGTTTTGGGGAGCAGTTGTAGCAGCCTGAGGGCAATCCAACTATAGTTGTGGCCATGTCTGTTCCACATTGGAATTGTGAAAGAGAGAGGCTACTCTGTTGCACAACATATAGTTGTGATGAACTTCGTTATCTGAATTATGGCCATTATTTTGGAAGTGCACTCATACATTTACAGCATCTAGGTTGTAAATCTTTTGCTGGTAGCCAATTGGACATTTTCTTAAATAAAAATAATATCAGTTTTAAGAATGATCACCTCTGGGAAACCAACCTTTTTGCATCCAAATGTTTTATTTCAGTGAGTCTATCTGTGTTTTTATGGATAGCCACACTTGCATGTTTGTATAAAATACTGTATAGTCAATAGCTGCATAGAGCTGCTTGCAGATTTTACCTGTAGTTCAAAGAATAATTCAATTGACTGCCCTTACTTCCTGAGAAGAGAACTTTATCGAAGATGATTCTAATAATGTTTTCTAATTGGTTTACCAAGATGCAGTATTTAGGTTTATCCCTGTCAAACAGCTGAGAGATAAATTTGTTGTTGTTATTTATGGTCAGATTACTGGAGCAATTTTTTTATTTAAGGTAGGATGTTATGTTTGATTTAAGCATGTTGTAACTATGGATGTTTGCCTCTGTAGATTTTGTTATCCCTGTAAAACTTTGGAGAGCTCTTTTAAATGTCTGTGTATGCCCTGCCATGAGAATTAGGGACGAGGCTATTTCAAGCTCTGATAGGGGTTATATATGTAGTTAAATGTGTTGAGGAATAAACATGTGGTTTACTGGGTTCCAAGTGGAAAGGATATTTGCTTGGGTGTTTTGGTGGCTCCCTTTTCTCAAATTTCACTATAGTGTCTTTTTTTTCAATTGTAAACTCTTATTTTGGACCTTTTGTAGTGCTAAATGTCACTAATGGCCACTACAGAAGACTAGGAGCTATTGAAGGTACTACAGTCTTGAAGTGTACCGTTTTTAGAAACAGATGAGATTTTGGTTCAGCACTCAGAGTAGGATTCAAGGGAATTCAAGATTTTGAGTTGCACCACTCCCAATGATCGTCCTCCATATTTCTGTCATCCGAAGCTGTGTTGCATCATGTGTGATTTAGCCAGTCATGGAATCCTTTGTAGACTGTTCCATCCTTTGTTATAGGAAGCCTCGTGGATAATGGACAGTCATTTGAATTTCATCCATGATTCCACTAGGAGCCAGTGAAGTGTTTTTAAGCATTTTTTTTTGTAAAGCCATTTCCCTATTTTGTCAAAGTTTCGCTACCGTATTCTGTTGGATGGTCGGTTATTGGGAGGGGTAGGTAGGCACCTAACAACAGCAATAAGGGCACCAACACAGTACTGGGTCCTAAATAGGGTCTCTATATATTAGTCCCTTGCTCGTCCCTTTGTTGCTGACACCAAGCAATAAGGCTTAACTTAGGAGACAGGCATGTGAAGCATTTAAAAATACCAGTGTTGTACATATATAAGACACAACGCACAATATATAAAAATACAAACCGATGAATATCTAATGTAGGGAAGCGGAGATATGATTTTTTTTAAATAAACACTTTGTAGTCTTTAGAAACGAATAGCGTCATTTCTGGACATCTGGTCGGACTTGACCGGTACAAAGTCAAAGTTTGAGGCTGACCGTGATGGAGCCCTGCTTGTATACCCCATGCAGTAGGCCCCGGTCAAAATTTGACCTTTGTGCCAAAACCTTTTTTGAACTTTTTCTGCAGGGGGCCCTCGATGCTCTCTGTCAGTCCAGATTTGGTGAGGGTTTGCCTGCTTGACTTTCTGCGAGCTCCCGGTCAAACCATGAAAGTCAGACCTCCGTGGGTCTTCAGCTTGACAAATCTGGAATCCGAGCTAGGTCATGGTTGAAGGTGCCCTAATGGAGCTTTTCCCAAAATATTTACCAAACTTTCCCAAACTTCTGGAGGTCCTTCCAGAAGGTCTCATGGTGTGTCCAAAACATAAATACAAGGGTCTGAAAACTCCTAGATGGGCCTTGGCAGTCCTGGACTTCAATTCCCACAATGCACTTGGTGAACCCTTAAAACTCCACAGGGCGCAATCTAAGAGGGGACACTGGTTGAGAAGGGTCAGTTGGGTTCTGCTAACCTGTATTTGCAGGGAGTCCACTGTTTACTTCTTCTGGAAGCAAAGAAAAAGTCCTCAGAGCCGGAGTCCTAAATAGTGCAGCATGCGCAATCTTCACCATCCAGGCCTTTGAGTGCAGATGAGGATTCCAGCACAATAATCTTTCTTCTTCCTTTAGTTTCAGGCAGCAGAATTGAGAGGCTCTTCATCTCTCATATATTTATTCAGTCTTCTCTGGGGTCAAGCAGGGGAGCACTCCTGTCCAATGAGGTGCAGGGCACCACCCCGAAGCATGACATCTTCCTCCAAAGTGTAGCATAGTCTTGTCCCATCCTCTCAAAATACATCATGGATGAAATTCCAGCAGAGCAGCAAGAGCAAATTAAACTGAACTCAGTGTATCGCCTATTTTCATAAACTCCCCCACTCACATCTGTGAATTCCTTCCTTAAACCTCCCACCTGGCAGAGGGAGGGGGTGGCTCTGGCTGACAGGCTGGCTTGACCTGTTCTACCTTTGAAGCTGATGCTTTATGGCCTAACCTCCTGCTCTTGCTTTCCTGTGTCCCACAGAGCTCCCTCCATCAGATGGCCTCTGCCTGGCTAGGCCACTGACCATCTATTCAAGGCAGCTTGGCTAATCCCCTCAGGGATGACCAATCAGAGAAGAGGGCTAGAGGCTGGATTTTGGCTTACAGAATAGAAAGTATTATAACTTATTTTCTGCACATGTAATGATAAATTCAACAATGCCAAGTTGCTGGATTTATCAATATAATTCTGTTCAGTCCTTAAATGTCATTTGTATACTTTCCTAGCAATAGTTATGCGTCCACAAAATATTGCAATGTTAGCCAATGAGGCCGTCTATCTTCAATTGGGGATAATAAAATGTGCAATTTCTGCCTCACCACGGATTACAAAACCTCTTTTACAAAGCCCCTGCTCATAATTACAGGTCCCCCATCCCCGGATCACCTAGGGGAGACCTGGTGGCTTCCTAATTTGTAAAAACGATTTTAGTTATTACTTCACAGTACCCACAGCATGAAATTTGACTTTGTAGTGAATTTCTTACACTACAAAAAGATAATATGAGTAGCTTTCTCTCACCAGGGATTATAAAATATTTTTTATAGGGACCCTACTTACAGTTAGATGATCCGCCTACCCTGGAAAGTCCAGGTGAGACATTGGGGGTGCCCAAAATGTACAATAAAGGTACATTATTACTTTTAAAGTGCCCACACCACCAAAGTTGCGTTTGTAGTGAATTTTCTTTTAAAAGCAGTGCTGCAACACAGGGCTGCTTTTAAAATGACCTCATACTCTCAGCAGTGCACACATGCAAGCGCAACAAAGACCGCTGGCCTTTAAATTGCCATATCCTATGATATACCTGGGACTTATAGGTACTTTTCATACTCTCGTCCTATTATATACTAGGGACGTGTAAGGTAGGTCAGGCCAATTATAAGTGTATCTCAATGTATGTGGCAAGTGAATTGCAGGAAAGGAAGATGGCAGATTGAGTCCGCTCCAGAGGGTGCCTCCTGCTAACCTCTCCAGTTGATACCGCGGCCCCTGGTGCCCCCCCCCCCCCCCACTACCCCATGGTCACTTCTCAAGCATGAATGCACTTGGCATTGTAAGGGTGGCTTCATCTCTCTACCTACCTTGCTGTAGATTACGAAGCATCTGTCTACGGCGGCATTGGCGGCTTCGGTGCTGGCTTTCTGAAACATCCTGTGGTCCCGATGTGGTGACTTGGCTCATTGGTCGTCCGTAACTGTATCCGTGCAGAAAGAGCAGCATGGTGGTACCACGCTGGGCTGCTCTTTTCTTCTTCTACTTCTGCACAAGGGTCGTTAAACACGGCCAGCGGCTTCGGGCAGACGCCGGCGGTACTCAACAAGGCGATGGCTCCACAGCGAACCGTTGCTTTCAAAGGACGTGGACGCATTGGGGACTCAGCAGCAGCAATGGCAGCAGCAGAGATAAGTTCTGCTCCAGCCGTAGGGACTGTCCGTGCTGGTGTCTTTACCGGGGATCTTGCTGCGGCCCTGAATGTGGAAGCGTGCTCGCAGTTTGGAAGACTGATTCTACATCTGCTACGCTCAGGCAGGGCCGGTGGGTTGCTCCAGTCCTGCAGATCCGAAACATCCATTCCGGGGCTTGAGATGGATGATGACCTGATCCTCTTCTTGTATTTGCTTTGTTTGCCCTAAGTTTGCAGGGTATGCCCAGATGTAGGTCCCTTGCTCACTTTGCCACTGGATTCAAGCTAGCCTGGCTGATGAGAGCTGTTAGCCCGAAACCGGCCCAGGATGCTTGTGTCTGGTTCAGGGAAGACCTGGCTTGGCAGTTTGGGCTGGACTGTTCCCATGAGGCACAGGGCCAAGATTGATTTGCATATAGCTGGGTCTGAACTGAGGTGGCAAACTGAGCTAAAGAACGATGATGGATTCAATCCAGATATGTGACTGGGTGTGAGTGTCTGAAAAGTTTCAGCGCTCCGTCCATCATCTCCTTGTGTTTGCTTTGTTCGCCCTAAGTTGGCAGGGAATGCCCAGACGTGGGTCCCTTGCTCACTTTGCCACTGGATTCATACTACTCTAGTTGATAAGGGCTGTCAGCCCCAAACCAGTCCCAGGATGCTTGTTTCCAGTTCAGGGAAGACCTGGCTTGGCAGTTCGGGCTGGATTGTTCCCATGAGGCACAGGGTCAAGATTGATTTGCATATAGCTGGGTCTGAACTGAGGTGGTGAAGTGAGCTAAAGAACGATAATGGATTCAACCCAGATCTGTGACTGAGGGTGAGTGTTTGAAAAGTTTCAGCGCTCCATCCATCATCTCCTTGTGTTTGCTTTGTTAGCACTAAGTTGGCAGAGTTTTCCCAGACGCGGGTCCCTTGCTCACTTTGCCACTGGATTCAAGCTAGCCTGTCTGATGAAGGTTGTTAGACCGAAACCAGTCCCAGGATGCTTGTGTCCAGTTCAGGGAAGACCTGGCTTGGCAGTCGGGCTGGACCGTTCCCATGTGGCACAGGGTCAAGACTGATTTGCATATAGCTGGGTCTGAACTGAGGTGGCGAAGTGAGCTAAAAAATGATGATGGATTCAACCCAGATCTGTAACTGGGGGTGAGTGTCTGAAAAGTTTCAGCGCTCCGTCCATCATTTCCTTTTGTTTGCTTTGCTAGTATAAAGGATAGCCAGAACATGCAGAGACAGAGAGGAGAGGTGTGGGAAAGTAGGATCTGCTTCACATGGGTACCCCCACGTTTTGCTGGTGTTTCACTGTTTTTCGACCTTAGTCTGGCTGTGGCCCTGTTAATCAGGACCCCAGCCTAGCTGCTTCCTCTCTAAAATGGTTTCCATGTACATTAGGTACATTTCTAATTGGATTCTGGAGTGCCTTATAAGCCCCTAGTATATGGTATACTATGGGGCAGATTTATGAGGTTTTGCCGCTTCCCTACGGCAAAAGAAAAGGGCAGGAATGCGTGGTATCTATAAAATGCGGTGCATTCCCGTTCTTTGCCCTTGCGCCGGCGCACAATGGGCTGCCTGCGCCAACGCAGGCACCTCTGCACCATGGTGCAAGGGTGCCTGCGTTGCGGAGATGAATATTTTTGTACAGGAAGGGAAACCTTTCTGTACAAAAATAATCACAAGAGGTTTTTCCTCTTTGTATGGGTGCTGCAGAATGCAGCACACATAGAAAAAGGAAAAACGAGGAGAAATAAAGATATTTCTCCCCGTTGCGCCTCCCTTACGCCTCCCCTGGGGAGGCGGAAGCTTTTGGCGCTGCCTCAGATTTACGATTTCTCGTAAATCTGGGGCAGTGTCAAAAGGCCATGGATGTTGCTGGGAACGCCCCCAGCAACACCCATTGCACGCCCCTTTAACGCAGAACACTGCGTTAAAGGGACTGATATTTATGAGGCAGCATTAAGCCAAAAAAGTTGCTCAGTGCTGCCTGATAAATATCACGCAGGCTTCTGCGCCACGGAACGTCACAAAAAGTGACGTTCCGATTGCGCAACGGGCCTCATAAATCTGTCCCTTAGTACCTAGGCCATCGGTACCTCAGAGGCCTACCAGGGGCTGAAGCATGTATTATGCCACCTCTGGGAAGCACTCCAAAATAACACCACAGGTCTGCTACTGCAGCCTGGGTAAGGTGGTGCCTGCACCCCTTACTGTGGTATAGGCTACCTATATCACTACCATTGCACATACATATAAAACCTATAAGTCACTCCTATGGCACGCCTTAACAATCCTGAAGGCAGAGTGCTTGGTTTTTATGTGAGAGGGTGCCCCTGCATGAGCAGAGCCCCTCTGCAGCATTCGGAGTACCTCATCTGATGCTGTTTGTGGTGCATCCTGACCATATACTCAAGTGCATTATAACGTCGCAGTAAATGCTAACTTTGGACTGGCTGCATGGAAACATGTTGTGTTTGGTGTCAAACGCTTTGGAATACGACCCCCCCGCCAGTTCTGGTGGCGGGGGTAGCATTCCACCCTTCTAGAGGGAGAGACATGTTCACACTGGTCTACCCGGTAAAGACTTTCTAAAGCCCTGGCATCACAAAATGGATGCCACTGCCACAGACACAGGTCTGGCCTCCTGCTGCTGACCGAAACTCCAACAGGGGAGGCCTGGACCATAGGTTTCCTGTCCCAGGGAGGTGTAACCACCTCCCCAGACAGGCAGATGTGTATTGGGGCTGGGTGGGAGCACTCTCTGGTGCTTTGAAGTCCTGCACTGGGGGCACACTTGGTGTCCCTGTGAATAGTCCAGTTCAAACTGGTTGCAGGGGCTACCTACCCCTGCTCTGGCGTGAAACTGGACAAAGGAAATGGGTGTAACCACCCCTCTTTCCAAACCCTCCCATAGATGGGTCCCTAGAGTATGTCCAACCCCCAAACTTTGTATAAGTATGGGAACACAGTCCTTGAGACTTTGGATTACCCTGGATGAAACTCTGCAACCTATATCCTGGACCTTCAACGTTCTACTTTAACTAGAAGACTGAAGAAATCTATCTTGGGGTCAAGGAGTGACTCCCCTGCTTGCCAGGCACCAAAGAAGCAACTGTCTGGTCTGGAATTCTGAAGCTCCCACCGGACGCCGAAGTCTCTGCATCACCAGAGGTAGATTTCCAGACTTTCCTGAGGCTACCCTGAGTCCACAGCAAAGCTGAGGCCCGTGGCTATCGTGGGTGACGTGGACCCGTGACCCCTGGACACCGTGATCTTTTGCTGATCCATCATCTTTCTGGTCTTCTTCAAAGTTGTGCTTTGGGCTCCGAGTAGCCCCAGCCTTTAGCACCTCCTGCACTGAAGATTTCTGGCCTCCACTCAACGAGTGACCTGTGGGCCAGTTTCCAGTGCGACTGCTCGAGGTTCCTTCGCGATCGCTAGCCCGTTGGCTAGTGGTACCCACAAAGGCAACTCTTCTTCTGATTGGCCTTTCCTGGTTGCCCCAGATGTGCCCCAACTTACCCTTGCTGGGTAAGTCTCCCAGACCTTGCTGGTCTGAACCGACGTCCTTTCTCTGTTTCCAAGTGACTTGCCGTTGCCAAGGTTTGTTGGGTCCAATCTGGTCACTGACAATGCAGCACTCGACAAACTTTCTGGAAAAGCTCGAATCCAGCTCCTGGTTGTCATGCACGCCTCCTGGGCCTTGTGGCTGAAGAGTCAAGACACCCGTCAACTCACTTGAAGCACCCGACTTCTGTGGGCATTGGTCTATCGTACCCTTGGTCACTGGTAAGTGACCCAGACTCTGTCCCCTCTGCTGTCCCCTCTGCTTTCAGGTTCCTTCCATCCTAGATCCAGGCTTGGATCACTTCGGACACTTCTCCGCTTGACGGCAGCAGCACTTCTTCGCCAGCTCCCATTGAAATCGATGACGCGACCCGACACCAAAAGACACCTATGCACCCGGCTTCCCTGGGTGAGGTAACACGAGTACTCTGGTGCCCTCATGGGTGCTAGCCCTAGAACTTCCTAAGTCCAAAAGGGTTTGGTCCTGACTCATTTCTAAGTGTCCCTAATCTTTAAATTTCCAACCGCGACATTGCCCATAGAAGCTAACGGGAGCTCGCGGCTGTGTTCACACACTCCACACAGCCCCCGCGGGTCCCCTGTGTCACTGCCTTGGGTAGTTCCTTGGGTTCCCAGTGATTCTACAGGTTCTAGGCCTTGTGTCTAGTTCAGTCGTGGTTCTTATACCACTTTATTGGTATATGGTTTGGTACGCCCCTAGGGCCCAAACGTGTATTGTGCTAATACTGTTGAATACTGACTTGTAACTTAAGTACTTCGAACTCCAGTCTCATAAAGAGACTAGAGGGGTGTGTCTTATCTTAAATACATATATTTTAAATATATACCTTGAGCGGTTGTCCTTTCATTTGATCATTCAAGATAATAAAGACTAGTAAAACAAGCTGCTTTACATTCCTTCAACACTTTGCCTGAAGGCTACTCTCCATAGCTACCACTAGGATAGCTTTCAACAAAGGTTGTCTTTAACCTATCACCATAAGGGGTTGTTTGGACTGATACAAGATGCCCACTATAACTAGTTGACAGCATATATCAGGCCAACTTCTCACAGGAGGCCTGAAGGCCTGTCAGCGACCAGTTGCCTTGCTAACAGCCAGCAGCTGTGGCCAGTTGTGTTTTTTCGGATTAGCCACCGGAGACTGCAGATGTGATGTATTTGGAAAATACCCTGTGTGAGCAGGTATGAGAGGTTTTGAATAGCTAAAATTGAACACCATGGATTGTGTCTGGTACAAATTCTCTCACGACCTTCACCTAGTTCCTTGACAGGTACAAGTTTGGTGTTACAGCAGAGGTTTTCAGATCTTACACACATATGGCAGAACACAAAGCAGGGAAAAGCATGTGTTCTTGCATCAGTATTGTTGTTACTATTGTCTGAATACAACCCCTGTGTCGGGTCAAAATTCACACATTTAAGTGTCAATCTCAAATGTAAACATTGCCCAGCATTCCATGAATGGAGGAGATGGGCATTTCAAGTAGATCAA
The DNA here is from genome assembly GCF_964204655.1 of Triturus cristatus. NCBI lineage: Eukaryota > Metazoa > Chordata > Amphibia > Caudata > Salamandridae > Triturus > Triturus cristatus. The sequence continues at coordinate 167,647,262 of NC_140585.1, forward strand.
ATGAGCCATGATTGTTAACTGGTTATGTTATGTTAACTGGGTTCATAAAGCGCACAGCTGCCTCAGCAAAAAGGTGTCCCGGTGCTAACAGTAGAGGAGCAGAAACAAAAAGAAGGGCTCAAGCAGAAAAAAAGGAAAAAAGATAGACTGGAGAAGACAAGATAACAACGCAGGAAAAAGGAAGTTCTTAATGGCTTTGCGAAAGGTCAACAGGCTATCCATGCTGCAAATGTGAAGAGGTGGCGAGTTCCATAATTTATCTGTCAGGCAGCGAAAAGACCGCCCCCCAATCTGGAGACGCTTCACGCGGGGAATCACCACCAAGTGTTGCCCCAGGGAGTGAAGGTGGCGACCAGGCACATAAGGTGTTAACAAATTGGCCAGAAGTCCAGGAGACGCAAATTTAAGAATTTTAAAAGATAGACAAAGAACCTTAAATTCCAATCGCTTAGCTATAGGCAGCCAGTGTAATTGACAGAGCAGCAGCTGTAGCGCACCTACGCGGAAGCCCCAGCAGAACTCAGGCAGCAGCATTTTGAACTCGCTGTAGGTGCACCTCAGCCTGGTTAGCTCCGAGAAGGAGCGAGCTGGCATAGTCAAGTCTTGACAGGATCGCCGCCTGGACAATAAGCTGACGGGTGGGTGGGTCGAAAAACCCCAACATGGGTCTAAGACCCCGAAGAAGACCGAAACAGGTCCCAGCTACCTTCTTGGTGTGGTCTAGAAAACTAAGGGAGGAGTCCATCCAAACTCCCAAGTTTCTAACCACCGTCTTGGGGATAGGCATACTGCCGAGAGTGGATGGCCACTATTGCTCATTCCACAGGCTTCTGTTCTTCCCCACCAACAGCACCTCGGTTTTATTAGCATTGAGCTGGAGGCAGTTGGAGTTCATCCACTCCGTGACTGCTGCAAGGCCGCCTCTAAACTTAGAAGCGTCCTGCAGAGAATCGTCGGAGAGGGCCACCACCAGCTGTGTGTCATCGGCGTAGTTGACCATAGAAAGACCTTTGTCCCTAGCCACAGCCGTAAGGGGTTGCACGTACAGATTGAAAAGTACTGGACTCAGAGCAGAACCCTGAGGCACCCCCTGCCCAATGCCCTGGACACATGAGAGAAATGGCAGGGCGGTCACTTGGAAGGTTCCCCCTGACAGGAAAGATCTAAACCATTCCAAGGCTAAGCCAACGACACCTGCCTCCACCAGACGGCGCAAGAGAATGCTGTGGCACACCATGTCAAATACGGCACTGAGATCTAACAATATCAGTGCGGCCGTGTGCCCTATGTTCAGAATGGTACGCAGATGTTCGGACAGAGCCAAGAGAGCCGTCTCCTCCGTGCTGTGGCCAGGGCGGAACCCATTCTGGGAGGGATCCAGGGTGCCATTACTTTTAAGCAACCCAGTTAGGATGTTATTGACAAGAGCCTCAGCGATCTTAGCTAACCCAAGGTAAGAGAGAGATGGGGCGGAAGTTTTCAAACTTAGTCGGTTCCAGTGATGGTTTCTTCAATAATGGGACCACCATGGCCTGCTTCCATGTCTCAGGCACCACCGCGGTACCGAAGGAAGAGTTAACAACCTGGCATAAAGGGGCCAGGAGCACAGAGAGAGAGTCTCTAAACTGGGCGGGCTTCAAAGGGTCGACTGGGAAACCCGATTTGATTTTACCGCACAGCAGAAAAAGCTCTTCCTGAGAGATGGAAGGGATAACCTCCAAAAGAAGTGCGGGGAGTGACCCATGAGGGGTAGTGGAAGAGGGAGGCAGCAACAGGAACGACTTATAGATAGTATCCACTTTGTTCACAAAATAAATTTCCAGATCTTCACACAGTTGCTTAGAGCTGATCACCGAAGTAGTGGGGTTTCTTCTAACTCTAAGATGCTTAATTATTTTAAAGATACATTTAGCCGGATTTTGACTAAGTTCAATTTCCTTAGCAAAATAAGCTGCCCGGACAGAATGTATAGTCCTGTGGTAACTTTTAATTGCAGCCTGGTAACCGGCTTTGGCTAGATTGAAAAACTCCGGTCACTGGCCTTACTAAATGGGTACCCATGTAGTGGCAGAGTGGCATACTCTGGCACTGAAATGTCAGTGATCTTGCTACACATTAAGCACATGTGATCAGAAACTGCGGTGCACATTCTGCATAGTAGTGGCAGTTATGCTAACAGTCACCATATACCACTGATGAAATTAGTTCAGTTAATACAATTATTGTTACTTAAATGTGACACTAATAATAAACCAATGAAGATTTCAGGTTTGCTTCTGTCCCTGAGCTGCCTGACTCGACTTATGCAGGTGCCTATTGCCAGCAGAGGGCCTTCCTCTGATGCCACAGGCCCTGTTTGCCTGTTTAATCTCTGCCTGCCTCTCTCTACGCCACCCTAGGTTGTGTTAGAGAGAATGGCTCACACATCCTTTAATTGCTATCAAAATGTATATTCCATGTACCTTACAACTCCTTAAGCCTGTGTGTATCTTTACTATAATTTACCCTTAAAAAAGGAAAATGATCGTATCATTCAGATCAAATGTTCAACAGCTTTTCTTTCATTGTTCGTTTCGTTTTCACAACTATTTTTGAATATTGTCAATGAGGTAGAACCAACATTTGCTCAAAGTACAGTGGACTCAAATGCAGAGGGTGGACACATCTGACCTTAAGCCTCCCTCACCAAATACGTTTCTATTTTTAAAATACAAAATAAGTAAGCGTGTCTTCAGAACCAGTCTTAAATGCTGATGACAAACTACGGGTACTCAGAACAATGACACTCAAAAAGCCTAGCATGAGTCTGACGACACGTGGCATGAACACAGAACAGGGCCGGGAGGCGGTCACCAAATAACACATTGGAGGACTACACTTATAAGTGGTTACATGCTGAGACTGCAAACATTTCCACTCAATACCTTACCATACCCGTTCCATGCAAATGCATCGGAAATGACAAGGTCATTGTATTCTGCAATATGATTACATTACTCAGACTACAGAAATAACCCTTAACCACATGCTCATTTTTGGCATGTCAGACTAACACAGTAAGTGAAAGTGGAGGGGCCATCCTTTCACGGGAGGTGTGAATGCTTCAAGTCACTTATCAGTGCCTAGGAGTTTATTTCTGAAGGAAGTGTGTGTCAAGAAACCCAGTCAGCCATGCCAAGTTGCCCACTTCAGTCCGTGTCTAGCTTACTTTTTTTTCTTTGCATTCTGGAACTTGGTAGTTTTGATTTAATCACATTATGATCCCAGCACTTCAGGTCCCAGAATGCAAAGAAAACAAGCATTTGCAATGCAACAGGTCTCGCACTTATGTGAGTTTCAGCTATTGGCATTGTAAATGACAATGCCTTTTATTTATGTTTTCGTTTTTGAAACATAAGTACATCGCATTGTCATTTACAATGCCAATAGCTTAAACTCGTGTAAATGTATGACTTATTGCATTGCAAATGCTTGTTTGTCAACCTGCACCCTAGTCACTTAAAGAATGCATTTCTACCCATTCATCAACCATACGATAAAAACCCACTAATTCTTAGAGTCTTTCCTCAGCCTATAGCCATCTCCCTGTGGCCACTCAACGTCAGTCCTGACCATGTGATGCTATTGAATAGGATGGATGGAGGGATGGATGGATGGATACGATAGATGGACGGACAGACGGACGGGTTATGAAGAGTGTATGTATGAATGATGCTACTGAACACGATGGATGGACGGATGGATGGATGGATGGATGGCTGGATGGATGGATGGATGGATGGATGGATGGATGGAGAGCATATGTATGAATGATGCTACTGAACTAGATGGATGGGCGGTCTATGAAGAGTGTATGTATGAATGATGCTACTGAACACGATGGATGGATGGATGGATGGATGGATGCATGGATGGATGGATGGATGGATGGATGGATGGATGGATGGATGGATGGATGGATGGATGGATGGATGGATGGATGGTCTATGAAGAGTGTATGTATGAATGATGCTACTGAACAAAATGGATGGATGGACAGAGCAGATGATATAAGAGGGTTGAGATTTGTTGACAAAGTGGCAAATGCTAGAGAGAAAGAGAACAAAGGCGGGAAGCAGACAGCTGGTTGTAGAGACAGGTGATGGGAGAGTGTAGTACATTAAGGGAAAAATTAATGAATAGTCAGATGGGTGGATGTGGGGACAAGGAGGTGTGTATGTAACTAATCATCCTGCATCAAGTGAAATATGTGTAACTCAGAGGAGCCAGGGGCGTCTGGCAGCACCGCCCCAACCCCAAAGCCAGGGGTGTGGTGAGCGTGCCCTGAGCGTGTCCACGCAGCACAAGGCGCCTGTAGTAAAACGGACCAGAGCAAACGTGAAGCACATGCAGGGCAATAATGTCTGCCTCACCCCCCCCACACACACACACAAGCGAAGAAAGCCCTCCAGCCTGCCTGTCCACTGACAAACGACAGTAACATCCTGCTTTAGAAGATGCAAGGTACAAAGACTAGCTTTTCCCCCGATTCACGCACTAATGAGGCGAAACATTGATTACTGGATCCATAGCAAACATGTTGGGGAAGTCATGTTTTTGAATGACAAATCGAGTACGCGCAGGTAAAATTCGCGGAGCGTTAGATTGTGTGTGTTTGACGAACACCTCTCCAGTCCATTCGCTGCCTTTGGGCTACATTTTTATTATTACTTTACAGATGAACACCACCTGGTACTGGCGATGTCCTCTGAAATGAATGCCTCTAATAATCACTGAGGGGCATATCATCAACGGCCAGCGATAATGATCGCAGGCCCTGTTTAGAGTGCAGAAAATTAACGTCGCCTATCGCCAGATTCTATCGCCCGGTGAGCGCACTATCAGCAAAGCGCATCGCCGAGGCGATAGAAATCCAGGCAATATCGGCATAGAGGGGCAATATCGCAGGATTACCTGCGATAAAAAAGAGAGTTACACAAAAACATTGCTGATAGGGAGATGTGGACTCAGCATATGAATCCACCTCCCATTATGAACATAGCCAAGTCGGAAAAATAGCAGGCGTAAGGAACCTGCGATAATGCCTAATAGCGCTAGTTTAAATATCGCTAGGCCGGCTAGCGATTTCCTTGCTGATAGGGAGAACCTCTGTCAGCAAATATTTTCGCTGTCTTTCGTGTGTCTTTCACACAGGAACGCCTACCTCGCATCTCATTAGCGATGCGAGGCGAGGTGAAAGGATAATGGGCCCTACAGCATGGATTCACGCGTTAGCGTGCCCATGCAGATAGGGCGTTAAAATGATCGCCGCTTTTCGCCCAAAAGCGGCGATAATTTTAACTCCGGCCGTTGATGATATGCCCCTTGGATCGAAGAACATTCAATAACGAAAATCCAATGAGGAGGGTCGAGACTGATCAAGGGGCATATTATCAAGGACGGTGTTAAAAATTATCGCCGGTTTAGTGGCAGAAAACTGCCGCTAAACCGGCGATAATGTAATTGATAATATGCTCTATGGAATTCCCATAGAAGCCCATGTTCTGGTGTGAACATGGGCTGCTATTGGAATTCTCCAGGGCATATTATCAAGCCTATTATCGCAGGTTTAGCGGCAGTTTTCTGCCGCTAAATCGGCGATAATGTTAACACCATCCTTGATAATATGCCCCCAAATTATTCATTGGTACAGCTCCCTTCCTGTCTGTGTGCTTCGACGGTGAGTCAACGGTGCCTCATAATTTGGACGCCTGGAGCCCAGTGACCCAAGGTGCCCCTGGAAGTTTTTACATGAAGCGTTAAAATGGCGCGCAGCCTTTGACAGGCCTGCTGCAGGTGCACTGGCGGGAAGGTAATTGTCCAATGACACGATGTGTTTTGGCATGCGGTGTTTGCTTATCATACTAGCTGTGGTCTTCGGGGCTGCTTGGCACAGAGCGGCGAGGTGTTTCCAGGCCTGTGTCTGACTTCCAACCTAGTCACTGTGCACAGCGAGCACTAAACAGCACTCCGAGGGGCATATTATCAAGCCAGGTGATAAAATTATCGCCGCTTTAGCGGCAGGAAACTGTCGCTAAAACGGCGAGAAGGGGCTTGATAATATGCTCTATGGAATTCCAATTGAAGCCCATGTTAGACGTCCTTCACATCTAACCTGAGTTTCAATTGGAATTCCATAGAGCATATTATCAAGCCCATTATAGCCGTTTTAGCGGCAGTTTTCTGCCGCTAAAGCGGCGATAATTTTATCGCCTGGCTTGACAATATGCCCCAAAGTTTCCAGTCACGTGGCAGATTCCAAGACTAGCCCATTATATATAATACATAAATATCTCTCTCTGTCGTATGTTTGAGGTGTCAGCAGCTCCTTATTGGAACTATGTCTCCAGCGAGTGCTTCCCGCAAAAAGTCAAACCTTAATTTTCATGTATTCCGGCCCGCCAGGTCGAGGGAGAGCACCACCGCGATACCCCTGCGGGTCCGGTGCTGTTTATTGGGACAGCTGATTCCGTGAGCTGGTGATTGCCTGGTAATGGGGAGCTGTGTTACACTCGAACATTGAACAAGAACTCATGTTTTAATTTGTTGGAATGGCTTAAACAGATCCACATGGATTATTTACCTTTGAAATAAAACTTCCAGTCCCACAATCCTTTTGTCACGGCGTTTGTACTCTGCCGGCCCACATGGGCGTGACTTGTATTTAAATTTGGGGATGTACTGGAGGCTTGTGTTTTGACCCACCAACCGACAGTTTGCCATGGAAGAAGGGCGGTGATGGCCCGAAACGCGTCGCAAGTGACTGTCGTATGTTTGAGGTGTCAGCAGCTCCTTATTGGAACTATGTCTCCAGCGAGTGCTTCCCGCAAAAAGGCAAACCTTAATTTTCATATCTCTCCAGAGATATAAACAGAACCAAACACCTTCAAATTCTTGAAAACCCAAGTTCACTCAAAGGCAGGTGACCCTCCAGAATGACCGCAGCACTTGAAGTCTCCACATTTTAGTGAGCTAACACTACAATATAATAATATAACAATATAACAAAAATGCAGGGAAAACCAGACTGTGCTTGTCTACAATACACGGATTTGTTGTTACTTCTTCCACAGCACACCACGCCGCCTAGAGTTAATAAAGTAGCATTCCATCAGCGTTCTACATATGGCGAATATCAGATGCAACTCACTGATGGTTAACATTTGCTGAGCTTTTTTTTAAAGAATATTTGCTACATTATGTAAAGACGAACATGAAGTACTGTGGACTGAATTGCTTTGACTTTTTATGTATGTATAAACACACAGTTATGGCGTTTAGACTGACTAAAAAAAGTAACAACGTTAATCAAAACATAAATAAATGGAGATTCTGACCTTATCTTTGCCTATATTCATAGAAGCATGGCTCTGTTGTCTATCAGAATGCTTTCTTCTGATGCTTTTGCAATGCTGGTATTGTTTGCACATGGAATAAGATGTTAGGGAAAGGCTGACCTTATTATGTAGCTCAGTTAGTTACTTGTTCATGCTGCTGCCAGCTGTTGTGTGCTCCCATTCCATCTATGCTGCTGCATATCCTCTGCTTCTAAAACTGATCCATATGCTTCTTGAATCTTCATAACATGCTTTCCAAATGAAACACCAAGTATCCAATTGAAAGAATATATAATTCAGGTCTGTTATCCTCAGGGACTCCAAGTCTGCTGCAAAACCCCAAGAGAGAATTTACATGGATGTTTCCTATTTATTAAAGAATATTGTTACCAAGAACTGGCACATTTTATACACTAATTATAAAACCTCATGTACAACTGAAAAGGGGAAAAAGTCTAGGATTTCTCAATAGGAAGGTTTTGTAGGAAATGATTGTTGTGGAAGGTAAAAAATAGCAGACAAACAAATAGGCAAAGAGGGATGAAGCTGGTCGCCATCTAGCTGTCTGTCTGTCTGCCTGGCTATCTATCTATCTATCTATCTATCTATCTATCTATCTATCTATCTATCTATCTATCTATCTATCTATCTATCTATCTATCTATCTATCTATCTATCTATCTATCTATCTATCTATCTATCTATCTATCTATCTATCTATCTATCTATCTATCTATCTATCTATCTATCTATCTATCTATCTATCTATCTATCTATCCATCCATCCATCCATCCATCCATCCATCCATCCATCCATCCATCCATCCATCCATCCATCTATCCATCCATCTATCCATCTATCTATCTATCTATCTATCTATCTATCTATCTATCTATCTATCTATCTATCTATCTATCTATCTATCTATCTATCTATCTATCTATCTATCTATCTATCTATCTATCTATCTATCTATCTATCTATCTATCTATCTATCTATCTATCTATCTATCTATCTACCTACCTACCTACCTACCTACCTACCTATCCATCTATCTATCTATCTATCTATCTATCTATCTATCTATCTATCTATCTATCTATCTATCTATCTATCTATCTATCTATCTATCTATCTATCTATCTATCTCTCACCTGCGTGAAACTCCGATTGTGAGGTTGTTCTGCTCGATTTTCCTGGCCTTCTTGTGTTAACAAGTGATTGAATGTGACTTCAGTCTCTTACCATTCAAGCCTAAGGGTTAGAGTAGTGAATGGAGCCTATTTACTAGGCACTTCGACATGATTCTGTGCTCTTCCCCATAGATCAGGGCTTGCACACATAGCCTAGGGGATAGATTCGTTAGTATTAGGGATAACCTGTCCTGTAGTGAGGGTATTTCATGGAGCCGTGCTGAATTCAGGCCTGGTAGGCCTCAAACGGGAGAGACTCCATCTTTCTTTCTGCTCCGGCAGCTTGGGATTCTTCTAGGTCAAGAGTAATGTTTTAGTTATGAGGTGTTATTCGCTTGGAGAGAACCGGTTCAGGCCGGCCCTTATCGAAGGATTGAATTTTTCTTCATGCCGAAGACACTACATCAGGCCGGCCGGCTTGGAACGTGTCCTTGGTACGGGGAGGTACCAGAATTTGGTGGGCGGCAGGTTACGGGCCGGAATTTTCCATGAGGAAATGCACCTCTATATTAGTGAAAGTCGGAGGCAGTTACATGTTCAGTCCGTAGGCGGCATCTAGCCGTTAGCAGTAAAGCTACTACTTATTCCAGGGAAGACAGACGCCATCTTGAAGGCGGAGAAGAACTGAGAGACAGATGCTTTCCTAACAGAATAGCCAGAGAGGAGAGAGTAGCCGATAAGGAAGAGGTCCCAGTGACTCGGAGAAGGGTGATTCCAGGCGAGCCGAGGCACAGACGAGAAGGGAGCCTAGATGACCACTGAGTGCAGGCTACATACTACCAAGGTGATGTCGACCCTTTCTTATTAGAGTGTACAACTTAATCTTTCACTTTTCTTTGCAGGTTATGTGTCATATCGTAATGTTATGTGATTGTGTATGCAATGAGTAATAAAGTATCCAGTTTGTAGTGAACCAACATGTGCTGCGTGTTCTTGTATAAGAGGGTAGCCTATTCTTCTAGTCAGCTGCGGCTACATGAACAGATGTTAACCCTGATCAGGTAAGTGGTAACTGAATAAGGGAAAGAGGAGCCCCTCAAACCTGAGAACAGGCTATGCCCGAACTGGCAATCCTTGTGTGATCTGATGAATAGTGAGACTGATTCCCTTTTTGTATGTTATGGTGATCATAGGATGAACTGTTGTATGAGACTGCCGTCTAGGTAGAGAGGTCTGGATTCGTAGGGGATCGCGAGGCCGCCGATTGTGCTGATACTGTCGTATGGGCAGAGAGGTCTGGGTTCGTATGGGACCGCGAGGCCGCCACTTGTGATACTGTCGTATGGGCAGAGAGGTCTGGGTTCGTATGGGACCGCGAGGCCGCCACTTGTGATACTGTCGTATGGGCAGAGAGGTCTGGATTCGTAGGGGATCGCGAGGCCGCCGATTGTGCTGATACTGTCGTATGGGCAGAGAGGTCTGGGTTCGTATGGGACCGCGAGGCCGCCACTTGTGATACTGTCGTATGGGCAGAGAGGTCTGGATTCGTAGGGGATCGCGAGGCCGCCGATTGTGCTGATACTGTCGTATGGGCAGAGAGGTCTGGGTTCGTATGGGACCGCGAGGCCGCCACTTGTGATACTGTCGTATGGGCAGAAAGGTCTGGATCCGTATGGGATCGCGAGGCCGCCGATTGTGAGATCTTGGTATGTATAGTAGGAATCCCCTGTCCTTAGGTGATAGATATATGTGGTTGTAGGATTGTAAATAGGTTCTAGGGAGGGGGTAACGTTCTGGCTGGGTTAGTGAGGCTCTGATGAGCGAGTTCTATCTGATCCGAAAACCCAAGCAGAACATTTGGCGTCACGAACCGTTTACGAAACCTGTGTGCGTTGTGCTTATATTGTGTTTGCCTTCGGCGCGTGCGTGGTTTTGTTTGTATATTATTTGTATCTACCTGCGTGTAATTTTCTTTTCTCTTTCTTCTTTTTCTTTTTCTCTTTTTCTTTCTTTTCAAAAATGTTTTCTAGAAAGTCGAAATCTACTTTTAAGTTGCCCGTTGATATTCCCGGCTGGGATTCAACGCCTTATGAAGCCTTAGCCCGTGAGTGGGCTGATTCTACTGGTTTGAGTGAGAATTGGAATTCTTTTTTGGAGCTGGCGGAGCCGGCTAATGTGATTACTTGTTTACAGAAGGCGCCGGTATCTAAGGGTGATGAGCTTCCCGTTTTAGGGCGCAGAGGTTGGATTGTTCTGTCTGCGTACAGGATTCTCCATGAGAGGTTGTTGAAGTTGCCGAACTTGCATAAGGATTTGGAAGCGAACTTTGTTGAGATTCAGAATGCTCATACTTTGTTGCGGTGTCAAAATAAGTTGCTTGCTGACAAACTTGAGACGTACCAAACTATTGCCGAGAGGGCGGCTGTGCGAATTGCTCGTTATAAATACAAGAATCGGCGTGGTCGGGTTTCGACGCGGAAGGTGCGTCTGGTCGTGGCGAAAGCCGGACTGGATTGGAATCCTGATGAATGGGATGGTAATATCTGGAACTCGAGTGATTCTCCTTCCTCGGGTGAGGAGTCTGCCAAGCGCGAGTCCTCTCGCTCCGGCCGTGCTTGTAAATCTGCTTCTTGCGCCTCTGACGGTGCACCCCGTGATTGCGCTCGTCCTTCGAGCGGGGTCGATGCTTCTTCCACTGATTGTTCCTCTACGTGTACTGGTCGAGCTCCTTGTGATGCTCATCCCGCGGTCTCGGCGCATCCAGTTTTTCGACGGAAGGTGCAGCAGGCTCCCGGTGCTCCGAATGGTATTGCTTTAGACTCTTTGGAGGATTTTACTCAACAAGAAATTAGTGATATTTTGCAGCGATTTCGGCAGCGAGTTGGTGAGCCCTTGCTCACATGGATGGTGCGCCTTTATGAACTGGGCGCTGCTGGCATTATGTTGGATGCTGGCGATTGTTTGAAGTTTTGTTCCTTGAGTTCGGATTCTACTGTACAGGATCATTTTCGTAACTTTAATGGTGGTGGTCAAATTTCTTTGCTTCAATTGGCGACTGAGGGTTGTAATCAAAAATATCCTACTGAGTCTGACTGGCCTGTGAATGACAAACCGTGGTATACTTTGCGCGATGCTGCGCAACGTCTCAAAGAGGAGGTGATGAAAACGGCAATTTTTCTGAATACTGCTGACCAGTTGCTTGATGCTTTCTTGACATCTTCTGTGCGGAATCGTATTATTCGTTCTTCCCCTGTTGCTTATAAGCAGGTCATGATGACTTTATTGATTAATCAGACTGGTAACATGTTATCTGTGGTGCTGGAATCGGTACGCCAACTCGGTGAGTTGGGTGAGTGGTTTAAACCTGAACGGCAGTCCCGGCCTGACACTCGTACTCCTGGTGAAAATAAATTTACTAGACGTGATATGTTTCTTGCTCTTCTGGCTGATGGTGTGCGAAAGGAGGACATTGATGGTGAGACTACTTCTCGTTTGTGGGAAATGTTTCGCAAACGTGACTTAGATCGAAAGGAGGGTGCCCGGCGTGTTCGGACAACTGAGTGTGATCGTGGTTTTTCTGACGGTAGCGGTGATGACGACCGCCGTGGGCGCTCTGATCGTCGTGATGATCGACGTTATGCGCGTGATTTGTCCCCCCGTCGTGAGAGAGACAGGTAGAGAGAGGGGGAAAGAGAGAGGGGGAGAGATGACTATGTTAACAGCAGACGTAGAGATGATAGGGATCAATCCCCTGAGTTGAGAAGGAGAGAGGATCGACACATATTGGCCGATCGAAACCCGCAGTACAATGCAGGGAACAGTAATCCATTTCGTAATGGAGATGGATATGAACAGGAGGTATCGATACCTAGGAACCGTGAGAGTCTTTATCCTGATTTATCCTGGTACACAGAACACAATAAAAAGGACTAGGAAATAGGTCAAGCTCCAGTACACAGATGGGCTCACAGAGATAATAGACCCTATGTAGATATTGATATTTATTGGAGACATCGTAATATCCAAAGGGCCCGAGCATTGGTAGATACAGGAGTGGAGGCCACTCTTATTCATGGAAAATCAAAGAAGTTTAAAGGTCAGCCTTTTACAATTACCGGATTAGGTGGAAAGGAAACTCCCGCAGTTCAAACCTTACTTGAAATGAGAATAGGTAGAATTCCTAGAAAAGAATACTCTGTATTAGTGGTGCCACTCTTAGAATTCAGAATTGGAATTGATATTTTGAAAGGAATGACTTTGCACTTAGATGATGGATGTTACCAATTTGGAACTAAACATTATATATCGTCCAGGCCTGTACGGGTTGGTCGTTTAAGAATGCCCCCCATAAAAGTTCCTCAGGCGACAAAAGTGGTTCGTCAGAAGCAGTATCGTATTCCAGGTGGTCATGAAGAGATTAGTACCACTATTCAGGAGTTGGTGGATGCAGGAGTTATAACCCCAGTTACTTCTGCTTGGAATAATCCTGTTTGGCCTGTACGTAAGAGTGATAATTCTTGGCGCATGACTGTTGAATATCGAGAATTGAATAGACACACACCCTCTTTGACTGTTGCAGTACCGGATGTTATTACCCTAATTGAAAGAATCCAGAAACATCCAGGTACATGGTATGCGTCCATTGATATTGCTAATGCTTTCTTTTCGATTCCGATTGCCCCTGAGTGTCAGGAACAATTCAGTTTTACGTGGAACGGGCGTCAGATGACGTTTAGAAGTCTTCCTCAGGGCTATGTGCATAGTCCTACGATATGTCACCGGCTGGTGGCAGAGCATCTGGCTGAGGTACCAGTTCATCCACAAATTCAGATATGTCACTATATTGATGATATTTTGATCCAAGGTGAATCACAAGAGGAAGTTCAGACCCAATTGGATAGAGTCATTGAGTGCTTGCGTGAGAAAGGTTGGGAAATCAACCCGGATAAATTACAAGGTCCGTCCCAGGCTGTGAAATTTTTGGGTATTAATTGGCATAAAGGGCACCGAGAAGTGATCCCTCAGGTTAAACAGAAAATTCTTGATTTTGCAGTTCCGAGAAATAGGAAAGAAGCCCAAAGCTTCATTGGTTTGTTTGGATTCTGGCGCCAGCATATTCCTCATTTGAGTCAAATATTGGCCCCTTTGTACCAGGTCACTCGTAAAAAGAATGCATTTGAATGGGGTAAACCACAGCAAGATGCGTTCAGTCTGGCAAAAGAAGCATTTCAGCATGCTCTGGATTTATGGCCTGTATGTGATGGTGATGTGGATTTGAATGTGTCTGTACAAGGCCTTTATGCGAATTGGAGTTTGTGGCAGAAACAAGGCAAGAGTAGAGTACCGTTAGGTTTCTGGACCAAAAAGTTACCTGATGCTGGTGAGCGTTATACACCTTTTGAGAAACAGTTACTTGCATGTTATTGGGCTCTGGTGGATACCGAGCAATTGACTTTGGGACATGATATAGTTTTGCGACCTGAAATTCCTATCATGCAGTGGGTTATGAGTTCGCCGAAAACTCACCGGATTGGACACGCTCAAGAGGCGAGTGTGATTAAATGGAAATGGTATATACAAGACAAGGCACGTGTGGGACAAAAAGGAGTTGCATCTTTGCATGAGCAGGTGGCACGGGCGCCATCAACTGAAACTGAGAGTGAATGTTCCGTACCTTTAGTACAGGAGTCTCCTGTTAAGTGGGGTAAACCTTTTGATGATTTGTCCGCAGAGGACAGAAACCATGTCTGGTTTACGGATGGTTCAGCAAGGTTCATAGGGACGAAACGGCATTGGAAGGCAGTGTCCTATAATCCGATCACACAAAAATTGCTGAGTACAACTGGTGAGGGTAAGAGCAGTCAATTTGCTGAACTCTATGCTGTTTATCAAGTCCTGAAACAAGAGTTACCTGGCACATGTCATATTATTACCGATTCTTGGTCTACTGCCAATGGACTGGCAGTTTGGTTACCGACTTGGCATTCCCATAGTTGGAAAATCCATTCCAAAGAATTGTGGGGAAAAGAATTATGGCAGGAGATTTGGGAAATGCTCCCACAGAGTACTGTTACAATCTTCCATGTGGATGCTCATACCCCGATAGACTCTCTTGACAAATTCATTCATAACATTGCAGATGAGAAATCTAAAATTGCTGAGGCAGTGGTGGACACGCAAGATTCTGATATTGCGGGATTGGCGAAATGGGCCCACCAGAAAGCAGGACACTTTGGAGAAAAAGCCACTAGCAGGTGGGCTGCTGATCGAGGAATTTATATTCCCCTAGATTTAATTAAAAATGTTATTCTACATTGTCCCATTTGTCAGCATATCAGGCAGCGCAAAGTACCCCAAATTGTTAAAGGTCATTTACATCGCGGGAAATTGTCCGCTCAAATTTGGCAGATTGATTACATTGGTCCACTTCCTATGAGTAGGAATTGTCAATATGTTTGCACCATTGTTGATACATACAGTGGCCTGTTGGTGGCCCTTCCCTGTAAGCAAGCTACCCAATTGAATACTATTAAAACATTGGAATTGATTATGATGTATTATGGTGTGCCATTCCAAATTCAATCTGACAATGCATCCCATTTTCGTGGAAGATTGGTACAGGAATTCTGTGTGGAAAACAATATTGAATGGGTATTTCATATACCATATTATCCACAGGCCTCGGGTCTTGTGGAGAGGTTGAATGGCCTGCTAAAAGACCAACTGCGCAAATTAACAGATGACAAGTATAAGAATTGGCGAGATTTTTTGCCTCAAGCGCTATTGATTTTGAATAACCGTCCTTTTCTAAATGCTGAATCCCCACTTATGCGTTTGTTTCCTCCGAATGTTGATGCTAAGCCTAATGAGATCAGAGAGACTGTGATGTACTGGGAGATTACTCCCGGAGCTTTGGCTCCATGCAGAGCGACCCCAGGGTCGGCAGGTTTAGACTTGCATGCCATGGATGACACCATTATAAAAAGTAAAGATCGAGTCATCATTGAAACAGGTGTTGGTGTTCAGATACCACCTGGAAATTTCGGATTAATTGCCCCTAGATCGGGGCTGGCTGTAAAAGGTATTCAGGTGCTTGGGGGAATCATTGATAGTGATTATCAGGGAGAGATTAAGGTGCTCCTGCTGAATAGCAGTGAGGTTGACTTACTGATACATAAAACTGACCGAGTGGCTCAATTGCTAATAATGCCTGTCTTCAGTGGTGAGATGGTAAAAGGCACTGCCCCAACGTTGCTAACTGTACGAGGCCAGAAAGGTTTTGGCTCCACAGATAATCCTGGGGCCAGAGTTTGGGTGCAGTCGCCTAAGAATCCCCCTGAACAAGCAGAGGTCATTGCAACCGGTCAAGATAATACCATTTTAGTTATGAGACCAGGGAAAGATAGCTGGGAAGCAGTCCCGGCTGACAAATGTTACTTACGAGAATGAATAATGCCTGTATTTGATTCTCTTTCAGATCATTCTTTGGACTGTTGCTGCAGGATGTGTCGGCGTCGGACTGTTTTTGGGCTGGTGCGACGAGAGAGGAGGGATCCCATCAACCCGGGATGAGTTGAGAACCCGAGTGTCGCGTTCCTTCGCTGCGTGGGATTCGTCATCGAACTTTTGGACTTCACTAGCGAAACGGGTGACTAACGCCCCTCATTTCTGCTTGACACCGATGAGATCAGTGAATGACATTTTGGCAACTTGTTTGGTTGCTGTCCCTGCTTCGTTGGAGACTTTGACTCATATTTTCAATATATCAACCGCTCGCCCCAATGTTCTTCTGGGCGATTTCGCTACCCATCAGTATTGCCCCTTGTGTACTGAACTGTCAGACCCGATACCCCCCATCCAGTCCCAAATAGTTACTTATAATATCACACAAGGTGATTTATGTTTTTTCCTTACGTGTAATCCTAGTGCAATTTCGGAATGTATGCGTTTAAAATTGAAAGGTGCCACCTCATTCACCACTCATGAACGAACTTTGTGCCTTCAAAGGACACCGAAAATATGTACTTCTGTTCAGAATAACATGACTTGCAAGAGTATGGTAGTTGCCCCCAGTCATTATCGCACGATGTTACTACCTGCCGGATGGCTTTTCTCATGTGGTAATACTTCCTGGCCATATGTCCCCGCAAATATTTCTGGAGGCCCTTGTGCCATTACTAGACTGAGCTTGCTCATGTTCTCATCACATCCGAATGCCAACTCTCGTGTGATTCGAGATACAGTGAGGTTACAGGAGGATTGTGACTCATCTTTGCATTTATATTCTAAGTCCGAATACCTTAGCCTGGCTATGTCAATTATTGGTGTTCCTGCTTTGGCAGTTTATAATGCCAAATCTATTGAGAAAATGGCCTGCTGGATGGTGAAATCCATTAATAATACTTCTACAGTCCTGTCGGACATGCTATTAGACGCCCAGGGTGAACGAAGGGCTATCTTGCAAAATCGAGCGGCCATTGATTATCTTTTGCTTAAACATGGACACGATTGTTCTGATTTTGAGGGTCTTTGTTGTTTCAACTTGTCTGATCATACACAATCCATTCGAGCTCACATTAATAAGCTACATGACTTGACAGAAGAAGTTAGAAAACACATTGACCAGGGCTGGTTTGACTGGCTCTTTAATTGGTTACCTGATTTGCATTTGGTACGTCAAATATTAGGAGGTATTCTGATTACTATCGCCATTTTGATTTCCATCTGTTGCTTTATTCAGTGTATTCCTTCACTACTTCAATTCTGCACACCTGGTACTAGACATAGATCAGTTAGTTTTGTTTCATATTATTCTTCCACAGATGTTAGTTCTGTTTAATGAATGTATAATAGACTGAAGTCAAGGGTGAAATGTTCTGCTCGATTTTCCTTGCCTTCTTGTGTTAACAAGTGATTGAATGTGACTTCAGTCTCTTACCATTCAAGCCTAAGGGTTAGAGTAGTGAATGGAGCCTATTTACTAGGCACTTCGACATGATTCTGTGCTCTTCCCCATAGATCAGGGCTTGCACACATAGCCTAGGGGATAGATTCGTTAGTATTAGGGATAACCTGTCCTGTAGTGAGGGTATTTCATGGAGCCGTGCTGAATTCAGGCCTGGTAGGCCTCAAACGGGAGAGACTCCATCTTTCTTTCTGCTCCGGCAGCTTGGGATTCTTCTAGGTCAAGAGTAATGTTTTAGTTATGAGGTGTTATTCGCTTGGAGAGAACCGGTTCAGGCCGGCCCTTATCGAAGGATTGTATTTTTCTTCATGCCGAAGACACTACATCAGGCCGGCCGGCTGGGAACGTGTCCTTGGTACGGGGAGGTACAAGAATTTGCTGGGCGGCAGGTTACGGGCCGGAATTTTCCATGAGGAAATGCACCTCTATATTAGTGAAAGTCGGAGGCAGTTACATGTTCAGTCCGTAGGCGGCATCTAGCCGTTAGCAGTAAAGCTACTACTTATTCCAGGGAAGACAGACGCCATCTTGAAGGCGGAGAAGAACTGAGAGACAGATGCTTTCCTAACAGAATAGCCAGAGAGGAGAGAGTAGCCGATAAGGAAGAGGTCCCAGTGACTCGGAGAAGGGTGATTCCAGGCGAGCCGAGGCACAGACGAGAAGGGAGCCTAGATGACCACTGAGTGCAGGCTACATACTACCAAGGTGATGTCGACCCTTTCTTATTAGAGTGTACAACTTAATCTTTCACTTTTCTTTGCAGGTTATGTGTCATATCGTAATGTTATGTGATTGTGTATGCAATGAGTAATAAAGTATCCAGTTTGTAGTGAACCAACATGTGCTGCGTGTTCTTGTATAAGAGGGTAGCCTATTCTTCTAGTCAGCTGCGGCTACATGAACAGATGTTAACCCTGATCAGGTAAGTGGTAACTGAATAAGGGAAAGAGGAGCCCCTCAAACCTGAGAACAGGCTATGCCCGAACTGGCAATCCTTGGGTGATCCGATGAATAGTGAGACTGATTCCCTTTTTGTATGTTATGGTGATCATAGGATGAACTGTCGTATGAGACTGCCGTCTAGGTAGAGAGGTCTGGATTCGTAGGGGATCGCGAGGCCGCCGATTGTGCTGATACTGTCGTATGGGCAGAGAGGTCTGGGTTCGTATGGGACCGCGAGGCCGCCACTTGTGATACTGTCGTATGGGCAGAGAGGTCTGGGTTCGTATGGGACCGCGAGGCCGCCACTTGTGATACTGTCGTATGGGCAGAGAGGTCTGGATTCGTAGGGGATCGCGAGGCCGCCGATTGTGCTGATACTGTCGTATGGGCAGAGAGGTCTGGGTTCGTATGGGACCGCGAGGCCGCCACTTGTGATACTGTCGTATGGTCAGAGAGGTCTGGATTCGTAGGGGATCGCGAGGCCGCCGATTGTGCTGATACTGTCGTATGGGCAGAGAGGTCTGGGTTCGTATGGGACCGCGAGGCCGCCACTTGTGATACTGTCGTATGGGCAGAAAGGTCTGGATCCGTATGGGATCGCGAGGCCGCCGATTGTGAGATCTTGGTATGTATAGTAGGAATCCCCTGTCCTTAGGTGATAGATATATGTGGTTGTAGGATTGTAAATAGGTTTTAGGGAGGGGGTAACGTTCTGGCTGGGTTAGTGAGGCTCTGATGAGCGAGTTCTATCTGATCCGAAAACCCAAGCAGAACAGAGGTGTGGAGCAGGCCATTAAGTTCTGTATACATTGTGAGTTGGTTGTTCACATGTTTCACCAACACCTTGGAAAAATGGGTGCCAAAGATATAGGTCTATGAATTGACCAAGTGAGTGGATCTAAATTATGTTTTTTCAGTAAGGTGGTAACCAAAGCCCTTTTCCAGCCCTTGGAAACCATACCCTCCAACAATGAAGAATTCAAAGATAGACAATCTTCTCCAAGGCAAAATGGGAGAGCATACCAAGTACTGCTGGAGGGCAGTCATCTTGAGGGGATCCTTATTTTATAGAAGCGACAATGGCTCTAACATTATAGCAGCTGGTGAGTTATTGTAGAGATCTAACCAAGTGAGAAGCAATGGTTTTCTTAGCATGTTTGTTAATAATTCCTGTTCCGATGTCTTTAAATATATATTAGCATACTCATATCTGCTGCCTGTCTCATATTTTGTGTCAACTCAACATCCTGAAAATGAAATGTAACCATATGTTAACATTTCCAGCACTCCCTAATGACTTCTTAGTTTCTTCATGAAGAGATTTCTTAAATATTGGTTGGCCTTTGACAGGAGTTAACTGTAAACGGTCACAGAAAATATTGACATGTTTTACTCTAAAAAGAACACCATAGTTAGTTTAAGGTTCTCTTGAATCCTTAGTAGAATAAAAGCTAGCATTAGGTTAGATTCCAGGCTCAATGTTACTCAATAATGAAACGTTTATTTTTTTCAGAACTCTGCACAGTTCATGAAAGGCACCACCAGGTAACCTGAGATACTCAAGTTTGTAGTCATGTTCCACAGGCAACATAATCAGTCTGTGCAATGTGATTTGTTTAATGTTGTGAGCAGCTAGTCCAGTAGGAGCAGTCACAGCACATGCTAGATCACAACAAGGCTTTTTGTGAACTAACACAGTGAGCACCTTAATGAGAAAACATTTCCCTGTAGCTGATTTACCTCTAAAGTATAGAAGTGTAGGCTTGAATGTTTTACAAGTACGTTCAAATTTATCATGTAGGAGTCCATGCTCTATAGATTTTGTTATTTTCTCAAAATTTGTACCTGCTCTTCATCCAGTTGAGAGATTAAACTTTCTAATTCAATGCTCTCACACCTCACTTGACCCATAGCATTTTCTACCTCATTTAGGCGACCCTAGACCCTGATTTCAGGTCAGGCCGCTCCCCCACCGCACTAGCTCACCCTGCTAGCGCCATGTCCTTGGACGCTACTGCTGCGAGTTCGAGGCCCTCCGGCTCCCGCCTGCGCCTCATCCCTGGTGGCCCAGTGGTGGGCTCGAGAGTATTCCTGTCTGCCCCTGACTGTTGTCTGACTCTGTTTGCGTGTGTTTTTGCTTTCATTTACGTTCTGTCTATTCCGTTTCTTTATTTGTTACTCTGCTGACTGTACCCCCTTGTGTTGCCCCTGTTGTCTGACTCTGTTTGCGTGCGTTTTTACTATTATTTAGGTTCCGTCTATTCCGTTTCTTTATTTGTTATTCTGCTCACTGTACCCCCTTTGTTGCCCCTGTACCCCCTCTTGCTCTGTTAGTCTGCTCTCTCTGCCCCCTGTGCCCCGTCCGCTTGTTTACTGTGATTCCCCCCTTCCGCTGCCCCGCGTTTCCCGCCGCTGCCTCCCCTGCAGCCCCGCCCCTCCTGTGTCCTGATTCGTCCCGCTCCCCCCTCCCAGCTGCTCCTCCCTCCCTCGTCCACCCTCATAATGTAGGGCGCTGCGCGGCCGCACGCAGTGGGCGCGCCGCTGGCACGCCAGAGGTGTGCCAGAGGCAAGCCCGTCTGCGCCTGTCCGCGACTGGCCCACGCCCAGCGCCAGAACCCCTGGCCCCCACGAACGCCACTACGCCAGACTCCGCTACGACGCCAGCACCCTCCACGCACTCAACACCGGCCGAAACCACAGCTGCTTCCAGGCCGCCCCGAAACGCACCCACGGACTTTTCTCTTGCCGCAGCTGCAGCTTTACCTGCGACAGAGCTACCAAACCTTCAAAGACCAGACCCGACCACCTCTGCTGCATTCTCCTCAACACCCGCTCCACACGCAAACACGCCGTCGAGCTCTGGGATCTGCTCGACACTGCCGCCCCGACGTGGCCTTCCTGACCGAGACCTGGTGGAATGACTCTTCGGCGCCCGACATCACCGTAGCCATCCCGGACGGCTACAAGATCATCCGCAGAGACTGCACCAACGGAATCGGAGGAGGAATAGCCATCGTCCACAAGTCCACCCTCAAGGTCTCCACCCACACAGAGGACACCCTCAAGACCGCCGAACACCTGCACTTCCAAATCCACACCGACCCCAACACCACCCTCAGAGGAACGCTCATCTACAGACCCCCGGGACTCAGGGCGCCGCTCAGTGACTCCATCGCTGACTTCGCCAGCACCCACGCACTCGCCTCCATGAACTACATCCTCCTCGGGGACCTGAACTTCCACCTCGAGAACAACAATGTTGCCAACTGTGCCACCCTGATCGACAACCTGGCAAACCTCGGCCTCAGACAGCTCGTCACCGCACCCACCCACGCCGCCGGCCACACGCTGGACCCCATCTTCTCCACAGGCACCCACGTCGCCTTCAACCACACCACCGAACTTCACTGGACCGAGCACCGCTGCATCCACTTCACCTTCAAGAAGCCAACCACGCACCACTGCACCCAACAACTCCCACGTCACTGCTGGAGCAAAGTCACCGAAGACAAACTGACATCCACCCTCGACCAGAACCCACCGGAGGCCTCCAGCGACCCAGACACAGCAGCCCGCAACCTCAGACAGTGGATTGAAAACTGCGCCAACACCCTCGCACCACTCAGGAAACCCCCCATCAACCACGCCAGCAAGAAAGCCACCTGGTTCACCGACGAGCTACAGACCTCCAAACGCGCCTGCTGGAAACTGGAAAAGAAATGGCTCACGATCGCACACCTGACAGTCACGCAGCCCACAAGGACGCCACTCGTAGACACCACCACCTCATCAGATTGGCCAAAAGATCCTCCTTCAAAAACAGACTGGACAGCAACGCACACGACAGCAAAGAGCTCTTCAGCATCGTGAGGGAACTCTCCAACCCCAACTCCAACGACGTCCCGCCCTCACAAGAACTGTGCAACTCTCTGGCAACCTTCTTCCACCAGAAGATAGCAGACATCCACCACAGCTTCAACATCCCGATCAACCCGACCGCGCCAGACTCCTCCCCCGCAAACACCACCTGGACCAACCACCTGACCTCCTGGACCAACATCAACGACGAAGAAACACGCAAGGTCATGAACTCCATCCACTCTGGATCACCGTCAGACCCTTGCCCTCACCACCTGTTCAACAAAGCCGACCATCGCACCCCAACTACGGAAGGTCATCAACGCCTCCTTCGAAACAGCCACATTCCCAGACAGCTGGAAGCATGCCGAAATCAACGCCCTCCTCAAGAAACCCAAGGCGGACCCCAAGGACCTCAAGAACTTCTGACCCATCTCCCTCCTCCTGTTCCAGACGAAGGTCATTGAGAAAATCATCAACGTGCAACTAACCCGCCACCTCGAAGACAACAACATCCTTGGACCCGTCCTAGTCCAGGTTCAGACGACACCACAGCAAGGAAACAGCCCTCATCGCCGCCACAGATGACATCAGGCGACAACTCGACAACGGAGAAACTTCAGCCCTCATCCTCCTGGCCCTTTCGGCCGCCTTCAACACGGTCTGCCATCGCACCCTAAAAACACGCCTTCAAGAAGCCGGGATCCATGAGAAAGCCCTCAGCTGGACCACATCCTTCCTCTCCGACAGAACCCAGAGAGTCCGACTCCCACCCTTCCTATCTGAAGCCACCAACATCATCTGCGGCGTACCCCAGGGATCATCACTCAGCATCTACATGGCCCCCATCGCACAAGTAACCCGCCAGCACAACCGCAACATCATCTCCTCCGCTGACGACACCCAGCTCATCCTCTCCCTCACCAAGGACCCGCACACCGCCAAAACGAACATCCACGAGGGAATGAAAGCCGTCGCCGAATGGATACAGAGCAGCCGTCTGAAACTGAACTCGGACAAGACGGAGGTCCTCATCCTCGGTTCCACCCCCTCGGCCTGGGATGACTCGTGGTGGCCTACAATGCTGGGAACGGCACCCACACCTACCGACCACGCACGCAACCTCGGATTCGTCCTCGACTCCTCCCTCTCCATGTCGAAGCAGATCAACGCCGTCTCCTCCTCCTGCTACAACACCCTCCGCATGCTCCGCAGGATCTACAAGTGGATCCTGTCCGAAACAAGGAGAACTGTTACACATGCCCTCGTCAGCAGCAGGCTGGACTACGGCAACGCACTCTATGCAGGAATCCCAGCCAAACACCTGCATCGACTACAACGCATCCAAAACGCCTCTGCACGTCTGATCCTCGACGTACCCCAACGCAGCCACATCACCCCCCACCTGAAAGACCTGCACTGGCTCCCTGTCGACAAGAGGATCACCTTCAAACTCCTCACCCACGCACACAAAGCACTCCACAACACCGGACCAGCCTACCTGAACGACAGACTCAACTTCTATGCTCCACTCAGCAAACCTCGCCCTCGCTGCTGTCCCCCGCATCCAACGAAAGACCACCGGCGGCAGATCATTCTCCTACCTCGCCGCCAAGACGTGGAACACTCTCCCCACCCAGCTACGGCAGACCCAGGACCTGCTCACCTTCAGAAGACATCTCAAGACCTGGCTCTTCGAGCAGTAGCGGTTCCCCCCTCCCTTCAGCGCCTTGAGACCCTCACGGGTAAGTAGTGCGCTATACAAATTCCCTGATTGATTGATTGATTGATTTATAGCTATTGAAGCCTCCTTTTCAATGACAGGCTGGCCAAGGGTATCTTGGTATTTAGACCGTGAGCGCCGTATATCTTGTGAACTGTTGTTTGCAGCTTCTGTAGCAAGTGTTTTCTCTTGTTGGATTTCATCATTTGACATTTTCTTATATATAGGAAACACATCACATTGAATGCTGTCTTTGGCTGAATTATCTTTGTAATAGTCATACTCACTTAGCAGTTCAGTTTCTAACTGTCAAGGTTTAGAAAGTTGCTGGTTTGTAATCATTGATACGTTTTTAAGCCTCACTTATTTTCAGGTTATATGTATTTTGAGGTGATTTCTGTCTGCAGACATAACACTGTTGTGTCTTCCATTGGAGATTACTGGCCTAGGGGTATCTAAACCTACACTTGGTGCAGTATTTCCCTTTTGCTCTGTATCTCTGTCAACAATATTTGCCTTTCTTTGTGGGACTGGTATCACAAGACTTGTTGCCTTAGAGTTCTGTTCTGAGACTCTTCTGGAATGTCACAAACTGCATACTGCTCTAGGAATAACAATACTGGGTCATCTGTTTTCTTCACCAACCTTTAGTGCATCTTTCACCCACAATAACATATGTATATGTGGAACAGCTCTAGCTTGGTATTTTTCCTCCAAACTAAGTCCACAACCTTACCTATCGATGCTTGTTGTTGTCACTTAAACTACAAAATTGTGTTCAAAGTATCTGCAAACATTTGCAGGATCAATGGAACACAATTTACCAGAGACTTGAAATCAATCCCTTCAATATTTACATTAGCTTTCCAAAGATAATCATTAAGATCTTTCCAAGCAAACTCTGCACAGCTCATAGTAACAAACCAGGTAGGTGCACATTGATTGGGTAACATAGACTTTAGCTCACCATGGCGATTACATCAATATTCATTGGTACCACATTGACAGGCCAAATTACTTTTAAGTACCTCATCTTTACTATGTGCTTTTCCTACAACATTTCAAGCAGTCATGTCATTAAGCCATGTCCCAGTACTCATACGATGTCCACAGCATGAGATACCACTGAGAGATCACTTTCAAATAAACAGTGGAAAATGTACAGTATGTTTTGCCTAAGCATGGATCTTCAGAAAATAATCTATTGTATCTATATACTGATGCTGGAATTTGTACTGGATGTTCATCATAACAATCACCTTCTCCTTTGTGAAACAAAACTGGAAAACACTGTGCTCCCAAGCTATTTTCTCACACAATCACTGGTTCTCTTTTTTCTTGCTTCAGTTGGTACAATCCTAATGCATCACCCCACCATAACTTCTGAATGTAGAGGGTGAGTGCTGCAATGTTAATATTTTTGTTTTGGTTTACCTAAATCAGCTTTTTCAAACTGAGCAGAAGGAGCTGAGGTTTAGCTTCTGTTCTAAGATAGTCAAAAATGTCTTTGTAAAATTCTGCAGCACACATAGATTGAGGAATGCGCCTCAGGGGATTGTTTTTGCTCAGGAAGGTGCTCCTTCCTGCTCAAAACCAATCCTTCAATACTACAATACTAATATTTTAGGCCAGCTTTTATGATTTTATTTCAGTTTGAGCTAAATCTCCCACGGCCAAGGGGAGGGTGTGGTGAAAGCACAACAGAGTCCGCATAGAGGCTCTATTTTAGATCGCACATTTTAGATTGGCATATTTATCTCATGGCACCTTTTTACATGGTTTTACATTCATGCCATTCATGCCATAGTATACTGGGTAGACACTGTACATGCAGCCTATCTCTTGTGAGTGTTGCTGCCATGCAGTCAGTACACTCCATCCAAGGCTAGGCACATAGAACGTGATACACTTGTTGATTGTCCATTGGAGACAGCTTCGAAACTACAGACATATCATCATATCAGCTCCACCCCTCTGACACAGTGCAATATGAATAATGCTTTCATTATATACACTGCCTCTGTGCTACCGTTAGCAGAGAAGCACTTCTGCTGGGATTTTCCTGGAACGCGGTACACTGTGACTGAGATGCAGCCTTGCTGATTCTGACCTCCATCCTGCAAAAGACGATAAACTGCACTAAACTAGTTGGGCTTCCTACCTTTCTGGTACATCTTACCTAGTAACGGAGGGGCCGGGCTATCCCAATTGATCTGGCAGAGGGCACTCCCACTATGCTCTCAATTGTGTAGGTAGTAATAGATAGGAGTGTACCAATACAGTAAACATCATTGTTGAATTGCTATCTTTTATTCTATTCTTATAATGCTGGTTAATGTGCTTAGTTTCATATGTATAATAATCACAGCTCATGCTTTCTAAACAAGAATGTGATAGCTTCAATTAATGTTTGAAAAGGCATTTTTGTATCTTTCTAGTACCTTACCCTGGTCATGCAAAGTGACAATGAAAGGGTAGATCTGTTTCCACAATTTCCTTTGGAATCCAAATTCCCATGTTCGAGGTTGCCTATATCATTTGGTACCCTGGAGAGTTTAGAGTTGAGATGAGGGCACTGTGAGCTTGCTAGGAATTATGTTATGTCAACATTTCTTGATGGCATAGATGGACTGAGTTCGTCTATCCTGAAGTTTATGTTGATAAATTACATAGATCTACTTAATGTATAGAAGCACCTGTAACAGTGAAGACACTACAATTTGTCAGGTATCACAGTGTTTTCAGCCATGCTCAGCAAAGCTTCTTGTTTTGCACACACAAAGGGCCTGATTTAGATGGTGGCGGACTGGTTACTCTGTCACAACAGTAATGGATTTCCCGTCCACCGAAATATAAATCCCCATTGGATATAATGGAATTTATATTTCGGCTGATGTTTTATCCCTCACCGTTGTGACAGAGTAACGTGTCCACCACCATCTGAATCAGGGCCAAAGTCTTAAAGCAATTGCTCTGATGCACAATATGTTTTCTCCCTGCAATTTGGGGGCATTGCTTTCCCTGCCTGGGGCAGCCATGCCCAGCACTCATTTTATTTCCATAGTCTGGTAAATTTTCGGGAAATTTGAGATTTAAAATAGACTATAATCTGTCTATAGCACTCAGCATGGAATTGTGATCCTGGGCAAGGAAAGGAAGGGATGGTAACGCCACACTGAATAGGGCAAGGGCAGTAGGGTAATCGTCACAGAGACATGGCAGCCAAGAAGTAGATGGGCCACTAGGTCAATAATGTCCATCAGATATGCAAGTTGAGGCTCTGTCGTTCCTATCTGTCTTTCCTATCTACTTGGCAGTACAGCATACCTCACAGTAACTTCAACTTTACCATTATCTTGGCTGCTCCTCTATGGTGCATGGTATGGATGAAGAAGTCAATTGATTGTTTACCTTTGCTAGTTTAACTAAGGAACCATTGACAATTGATTGCATTTTGAATTAAGAAAAATTATAGTCTCTGTGTTTCACAACAGTTCAATAGTTTGTTGCATAACTTACCTCAATCAAAATATTTTGTCGTCATATCACTTTGTGATTTATTTTGAATTTTGATCTTCATTTCATTATGCAACTGCTGTAACAATTAATTTAGAAGGTCTTTATTTCTTTTTATAGTCAAGAATGAGAATCAATCAAATACAAAAAAAGTATGTCAATAGTGATGTTTAATTGTTTGTTAACCATAAAAGAAACACTCCATTTTTTCTTTTCAGATTAAAACATTACAGACGTTTCTTATTTCTGAATCAACCTCTTAGTCTGTTTTTTTGTCTAAGTGCTGAATGCAGAAGTTAGGTACATTTTAATCCCCAATTTACAAAAATAGATGAGAATACAGAAACTGAGGGCCATATGTAGGAAGCCCAATACCGGTCGGTAACGGCCGATTTTCGGTAAAAATCACGTAACCGACCGGTATTCAGGCTTTTGGTATGTAGGGGGGACATTTCAGGATTCAGTAATTTACCGAATCGGTAAAATTACCGATTCGGTAATTTTACCGATTCGGTAAATACCGAATCCTGAAATGAGATGTAGGGGGAGTGTGTGGGTGTAGTGTGGATTCGTTATTTACCACCAACTAAAAGTTGGTGGTAAATGACGAATGTCTTAGAAAAAACATTATTTGGCCCTTAGAAGTGTGCAATGTGGCAGACATACATGCCCTTAGGGCATGTATGTGTGCCACATGTGCACACATGCAGGAATCAGGGGTGCAACAGGGTGTCACTGTGACACCCTGCCACCCTTGATTGTGCTCCCCCCATTACCGAATCGGTATTTACCAATTCGGTAATGGTAACTGGCTTCCCATTGATTCCTATGGGCCTCCTGGCCCATAGGAATCAATGGGAAGCCAGTTACCATTACCGAATCGGTAAATACCGTTTCTTAATTACCGACCAATACCGAATCGGTAATTTTTACCGACTAATTACCTACATAGCATTTACCACTTTATAAATACCGAATCGGTAAAATTCGGTATTTATGAAGTGGTAAATGTTAGGCTACCTACATAAGGCCCAAAGTGAGAACCGTGATCTGATACTATCATTTCAATCCCAAAAGGGGGGAGAACGCTTATTATACCTGCAGTGGTTCCACGGCTAAAAATACGATGGACTAAAATGACTCATTATGACTGTCACGTCTATTACTACAAAGACAGCACTCAATCCCAAAAGACAGAAAAGCCATGATGTCTGTAGGTTTGGCATTCCATAGCAGGGGCAGATAGAGCAAAGGTTTTAAACACCATACCATTTTCTCTCTATCCAATTTTGACTTTATGAATATGTCACGGCATTAAACCTATATATTTCAGTTCTTAGTGTACTAGTTCCACCAATGTTGCTTTAAAAGTTTGTGTAATGCTTACTGTCAAACCAAGTTCTTTAGATCAGGCCAACCCCTAAAGTCTCTAATTCAAGATTACACAAAAACCCTAATTTTATGATATAACAAGGGATTTCTTCTGATGCATGTACATCCTGATCATCAATCTCTTTGAAGGCACCATTTAGCTTGCCCTCCTAAATTAGGTCTGTTCTCACTGTATATATGAAATGTGTGCTTCAGCTACAGAGGACATGTATACAGTTTGGCTGGTTGTGTTAGATTAATAGGTTTGCAATAGTTTATATCCTTTGCCATTTCTCAATCTGGTTCATGGAAGAGTTGTAATCAGCAAACAATGAGAACCAGCGTGATGCTACGTCATCCATGTCCCTTTTCTGGCTTAAGAAATGTAACATTTCTATGATTGTAATATATGATTATGGTATGATAGGCACACATGATATATTTTCTTCACAGGTTATGCCTTACAACCAATAGCTCCCATTTCAAATATGTTTAGAAACACATTTTATAATTTCAACAGCCACACAAAGCTGAAAAATCTTTGAGTGTGCCCCCTCTTTCTAGGAAGGTGGATAACCTGGACCCATAACATGAATAATACTCTATTTTCAACGTTTACATCTCTATGAAATACCAATTCAATATTTGCTTTGAATTTATAGATTTTCTTACTCAACATGTCCCAATGTAATCTGTAAACATGTCCTCTTCCCACCCAACTATTCATATATTAATCCAATGTAAAACATTCATTAGTCATTATCATTCCATTGTTTATGACTATCCATAGTTCAATTGAAAGATACACTCAGCATATAAATGAATGTGTTTGGCAGGAATAAGAGTGTTATATTGAGCAGGGGATTTATTTGAGAGAATGGATGTCATTAAATTTGCATTATAAATCTGAAAGATTGTGCCCGAGCAATCTATGGCAGCAGGGGCAGCAGGATCTCTACTAGTTAAAGTCAAGTTAAGGGACTTCCAGGTCATGAGTGGCAGTAGGGGGCTTTGAAAGCAGACCACTTCCCTAGTGAAGGTGCTAGCAACGTCTTATGACATGTTGAAATTGCTCATTCGATATGCCTTCAGTTTGTTCACCGGTGGTTGTTTTGTTTTCCATTTAAATACCCTGGCCCTTTTGTCTGAACCCTTACTTGTCTCTGGATTATGATTTGGTTTTGTTAATGATCAGTTGCCTAAACTCTAATTTGCCTCTGGATTACCAAAATTATTAGGGTTTGATTCACAAAGGACGTAGTAAATCCACACATGGGGCCCCGTTTACCATGAATTGGTGTTGAGCAGTGCCACAAGTCTTTGTGCTGCACTGCCCTAAACCAATTCAAAAGAGAAAGAATGCACTGTATTTAGAAGAAACAGTGCATTCCTGTCATTTCAGTCAGCACCGACACACAATTTCATGCATAGTGTCAATGTAGGCACCATTGTACCATTGTGCAAGGGGTCTCCTTTGTTGGCAGGATTGTTTATTTGGAGGAAGAGACACCTTCCTGCACATAAAGAATCCATGGAGGCTTTTTCCTCTTTTTATGTGTGCCGCAGAATAGATGGAAGAATGAGGAAAACACTAGGAGAACTAAAGATATTTGTCCTCATTACAGTTTTGACGCATTCCCAGGTTTACAGATCCTAGTAACTCTGGGAATGTGTCAAAACACATGGTTGTTGTGTGGGAAAACCCACCATAACATCCATCTCATAACACGTTTTGACTGCAGACAGTCTTGTTCACACAGAGATTAGCAGGTGACACTTTGTTACATATCCTGTTGTCAACATAAATGACAAACTGTTCATAATGGATCATACAAACCACAGTGTACTGTGGCTGCCATCTTTAAAAAAGCAGGAAAACACAATACATGTGAATAAATCTAGACAATGCTATTATAAATTGCAAGCCATGCATGTTAAAGCATAAATGCATGAAGAAGCGGATAAGCCAATCATTAAGTCTGCAAATAATGAAACAGAAAGTGTGCACAAAAAGTGATCCACAGGATCGTGTGTGCTGGCATGGGACCCGGTGAGAAAAGGGTTCCCTGTATGCAACATAGTGCCTCAGGATTAAGATGGGGCAAGCACAACCTGTGGAAAGTCTAATATTGTGATGCCTGCATGGTGCATATATCAGATAGGTCTAAACGGGACCCGGTGGCAGTACAGAAGTATGACCTGGACAGCAAAGCATACTTGGTTGTCCGTACAGTAGAAAAGAATGGTCAGCACGAACCGAAATCGATGGGAGATGTACAGGATCTAGTGTCTGCCCACGATGCTGGAGTCTGGTGAGGCAGACTAGACAGAAGTCTGTGATAGGTGGGCAGGTCAGGGCCGTGTGGGAGCACCCGGTGATAGGGCACAGAAGGAAGAGGTCCAGGTGGGTCAATGCCCAGTCCAGTGGGGTATACAAACTGGGTCATGTTTCAACTGAGTGGCTTGGGTTTTGGGAATTGTGCTGAAATCATGAGGGGTGTTTCTGTATTGTTGACCGTCTGCTGTAATGTTTGGAAGGGTCAAGGGGGCACGGGAAAGCATGAGTTAAATGAGTATAACAAGTACTGTAGAAGAATGTCAGGAATGAACAAGGTGGTTGAGAAGCATATCACAGAACAACAAAAAGCAAACAGAAAGCAATGGAAAACAATGTGAAATGGCCATTCCGTGTACTAAATGGCAAGACATAAAAGAAGTAAAAGAATTCTTATCTCTAGGGAGTGCTTCACCCGCTGGATGAGTTCATCAAGAGAAGGTCAGGGAGCTCTTGCAGGTATCCACATCAAATAGTCGGTTCTTTCTTTTCCTCCTGGAAACACAACACACAGATAAAATGGGTTAAAACACTGGTCATTGAAAAACATCCTGTTGAAGCCAGTAGCTGGTAGAGATATGGAGAAAATTACAGTGATAGCAGTAGATAAGATCGGGTAGGGAAGGTGAATAAAGTGGACACAGTGTTAAGAGGAGTATCCTGGCAGAAGGGTTAAATTCAGTACCCTGTTACCTCCTCTGGGCTCTGGGTGTACCTCTTTGATTGCAAAGTATCTTAGAAGGAAACAGTTGGAAAGGTGGTAGCCTTGAAATATTTGGTTATAGGATAATGTGTGTCTTTATTATTGATGGCTCACATGTGTTCCAATACTCTTTTTTTGACCATGAAGTTAGTGCTTCCAATGGACCTTAAAATGCATGGACATTCAAGGACCTAAATCACAAAGGAGGAACTACACGTGAGGAACTGTGTGAACTTTCTATTTGATTTACCCCTTAGTGTTATGTACTCCTTTTTCATGTAACTGTTGTGGCATACTTTGCAGTGGCTGCATACAAAAAAACCTTCTAGGTTATGTTCTTTTGACTGCTAAGTGAGAGTGATATCGTCATGTCCTAGGATGTCTCTCAAACTACGGCCCTTTCACGTATGTGACTCTGGGCATAATCTGTAAAATGTGTCCTATTATGGGATCACTGGTCCATACGTCCCAATTCCTGGTGAGGATCGTGTGTATCCCTTGTTTGTTGTAGTTGTATGTAAGTATAACCCCGGTGTTGTTGGAAATACTCTGATTCCTCAATAGGATGCCCTGGTAGAGTGCTAGAGTGTATGCTCTACTGACTTTGTATATAGCTTCAATGAGGAGTAAGGTAGGGTACCCTTGTTCTTTAATTCTGGTGACCATATTCCCTTCTTCTGCCAGGAAGGCTTTTTCCATGTTGCGGTTTCTTTGCGCTCTCAAGAGTTCCCCATATGGGATATTCCATTTCAGATTGTCCGGGTGGCTACTGAGGTCATGGAGGAGGCTATTCTCAGCAGTGATTTTGTGTAAAAGCTTGGTGTGGATAACATTGTCAAGTATTTCCACTCTGACGTCCAGGAAGTCAATGGTCTTCCTGCTCATTTTGTATGTGAGCTTCAGATTTTGGTTATTGTGGTTGAGTTTGTTTATGAATATAACAGCACTGTCCTGTGTGCCCCTCCCAATTATCAATAGGTCATTGATATATCGCAGCCATAAAGCAACCTGTAGATATTCCTAGGGGTCATCGAGATCCTTCCAGATTTCTTCCACCCATGCCCTTAGAAACAGATTGTCACAACTGGGGGAAAAGCATGTACCTATGGAGGTTGTTCATCTCCAGTAACATGTGGGTATGTTGAGAAAGTGATGCAGGCCTTGATACCCTTGTCCTGGTCTATGATGGTATAGAGGAAGTTGATGTCAGGGGTGATAAGTAAGAATCCCTCCTCCCAGACTATGTCCTTCAATTTGGCCAGGAAACCTTTTGTGTCCCTCATGCGTGTAGGAAGAGAGGTGACATATTCCCCCTAGGAAATGGTCAACATGTTTGGATATGTTTTCAAGAGTGCTGCCCCTGGATGACACAATGGGTATTCCTGGAGGGTTAATAGAGCATTTGTGTATCTTAGTAACAAGATATAATATGGGAGTTTAGGATAATACCTTTTGAGGACATAATATTCCCCCATTCCAGGATGCCGTTATCCCTATACTCCATCTGTTTCCTACAAATCTCTCGAATGCTATTTTTATAACATTCTTTGTTGATTTGTATGTTTCCTCTAGGCTTCAGTGATGTACAGCTCTCTACTGATGAGAACTATGCTGCCTCCCTTATCTGCTGGACGTATAATAATGCTGGTGTCATCTGCTAAGGAGTTTATGATTTGTTTCTGTACTATGGAGAAGTTACATTGAAAATTATTTCTGATCCAATTACGGTTTATGAACTTGGTAAAACCCTTGGTAACAGTGACATGGGACGTGTGTATATTGTTGTGAGGCATGTTGGGGAAGATGATAGACTGTGGTGTTAAAGTGGTGGATGCTGCCTGGTCAGTAGTGATCTCTAGCTGATCAAGTGGGTTTATGATGTAAGTCTGGCTAGACCTATTTCAGTTTCAAGCTTGTGCAAGGCAAGGAGAAAGTCACTGTCCTGCACTGTTAATTCATGGTATGGATCATCGATGGATGTGGAGGTGGCCCCCATCCCAGTCAGATGTGTGTGTGTTTATATATATATAGATATAGACCTGGATTAAGGCCTCAGGCTGAAATGCATAGGTCGTTTTTTGTCTCCATTTGCACTAATTGCACTTTAATGAAAACAATGGAAAGAAAATGAAATCTATCTATCTATATATAGATTCACTGAAAAAACCATAGGTTTCAGGCACGTTATAGTTAGGAATTAGCATTTAAAAAACCTTAGAAATTCACTGAAAAACCATAGGTTTCGGGGGTGTTATAGTTAGCTGGACATTTCACTCATACAAAACCATTGAAATTCCTCTGTTATAGTTAGTTCTGCCATTGACAGCATGTATGAGTGAATCTATAGGTAAGTGATTAGATGTGTGTGTAGATCTAGGAATCACTGAGTGGGTTTTTAGAAACTTGTATTGGTGTGTCAATGGATTCAAATATGGTACTCTGTATTTTACAGTGAGTGATGAAAGGTTATACTAGTGTATGATGAGGTGTATCTGATTGTCACGTGGATGATGTCATCAGTGATGTCATTTGAGATGTCATCAGTGATGTCATCAGTGATGTCACTGACCATGTCATGAATGAAGTAAATTGTGACATCATCAGCAGTGGATTGCGGACGCGCGAGTTATAGTTAGCAGAACAAACTATAACAGAGGAATTTCAATGGTTTTGTACGAGTGAAATGTCCAGCTAACTATAACACCCCTGAAACCTATGGTGCTTACTGGAGATACCTGATGGACTAGTTGGCCCCCAGGGACCCTCAAGATTGAAGAGGAATTAATTCCTCAATTTAGAAAACGCACCACAGGGCGTGTTTGCACACATGTCACCTCTGGCCCCGCCCCCTCCCTTCACCACTGTGCAAACGCGCCCCGTGGCGCGCTTTAAGTTGGTGGATTAACTCCCCTTGAATCCTGAGGGTCCCTGGGGTGCA
Source organism: Triturus cristatus (assembly GCF_964204655.1). Classification (NCBI taxonomy): domain Eukaryota; kingdom Metazoa; phylum Chordata; class Amphibia; order Caudata; family Salamandridae; genus Triturus; species Triturus cristatus. The sequence goes on from NC_140585.1 coordinate 167,682,124, forward strand.
ACTAGCCCACCAGCTACCTCCATTAAGTGCCACAGAGCTGCGTTGCAGAGAGGTGTAAAAAGGGGCGTGGCCTGAGAACACCTCTCTGCAACACAGCCCCCTGGCGCATACTGGAGGTTCGTGGTGGGCTGGTTGGCCCCCAGGGACCCCCAGTATTCAAGGGAAATTAATTCCCCAATTTAAAACATGCCACAGGATGCGTTTGCAGAGTGTTTTTGTGAGGGGGCGGGGCCTTGGGACGATCGCGTGTCTTTTAAATTTTTTTTTGAAAGGTGTGGCCCCCTTTCCTTTTACATTTTTGGGGCCCTGGGGACAACCCCCCAGGGCCTGACCCCCTATTTAAAATCAAAATATTTTATTTACGGTAAGGGGGACCCCATCCCCCGGGCCATGGACAATTTTTAAAAATAATTTTATGGAGGGGGGCTGCGTAGCCCCCCTCCTCAGGCCACTTCTGGCTCCGGGGCCTGGCCACTTCCGTTGGGGACCGTGGGGGGGTCCCCAATCCCCCCACGGGAGTCCTGCGCGAGCCGGCATTGCTTTTCCACATGGGGAGCAGCTAACATGCTGCTTCCCATGTGGAAAAGCAATCTGCTTTGCTTCCCTGCTCTCACTTCAATGAAGCAAAGCAGTTTGCAATGACAGGGTGGGAGCCGCGACACAACTACAGTGTCCCGGGGGTGGGCACCCCGGGACACAGCAGGAGCTGGCCCTGGGGGGTGGCGGTCCCCAGGGCCACGACAAGGCTCCAGGAGGGGCCCCTCTCCCACTTAATTTAAAGCCCAGGGGGGTGGTGGTCCCTGGGGCTTGGGGGTCCGTGACGGACCCCCTATGTTAAATATTTAGTGCCCCGGGAAGGTGGCGGTCCCCGGGATGTGTGGGGGGCTTAAGCCCCTCCCCACAGGTTTATTTTGTTTTTAAAAAGCCTGGGGGTGGCTGTCCCTGGGGCTGTGGGGGGGCAGTGAGCCCCCCGCATATATTATCACAAAGCCCTGGGGGTGGCGGTCCCCGGGACTTGGGGGGGCCTTTAAGCTCCCTCACCTATGTATATTAAAGCCCCGGGGGTGGCGGTCCCCAGCGCTGGGGGAGCTGAGATTCCCCCCATAATTCAGTAAAGCCCGGGGGTGGGTGTACGGTCCCCCCATTCAAATATGCATATTTCCCCCGGGACTTGGCCCCCCTGGGGGCTAATTAAAAACTAAGCGCGGAAGGCCACGCTTCGTTTTATTTCACTGCGGGATGCGCGGATCCTACGTGCATCCCGCGATTGTGGGACCCCCTGAGCAGGCCAAGGGGGTCAGGGTGTTTCTACTATGCCCCCTTTTTGCAGGGGTCACCGAGGCACAAGATGGCTGCCAACACTTCCTGGTTTGAAGTGTTGACAACCAATTAGCATAAAGCTCGTGCTCGGGAGGATCCACGGCCCTAGATATATCTATCTTTTTACTTTTGAATATTTCAGGCACTACTGAACGGATTTACACCATTTAACCTAAAGGCACAAGTGTGAACCAAGGGCTACCTCTTTGCCAAATTTGGTGTAATTCCGTTCAGCAGTTCGGGCTGTAGCTGCGACTAACGGTCCCTATGGAAAATTGCATGGAGAAAACAAGTTTTGGGACCCCCCTTTTTTCTCGGCCCCCGCTTGACGAATGACCCCAAGACTTTCAGAATAGGAGTGGACCGGAGCGGACCACGAGTTTTGAAAATTACGCGAAGATTCGTCAAAGTTATTACCAATGGAATGTTGCGGATTTCCTATGGATAATAGGTCCTAACTATAACTACCTACTGGCGACTGCCATATATATATATATATTACCTACTGCTTCTCGCCAGTAGGTAGTTATAGTTAGGACCTCATTTCTGCTCAAATAGCGTTTTTTCTTTCCCCAATAACTTTAACGCCGGTTGTCGAATCTTCGCGAAATGTTCAAAACTAATGGCAGCTCCAGTCAGCTCCTGTCTTGAAAGCTTCGGGGTGATTCGACAAGCGGGGGGCCGAGAAAAAAAAGGGTCACAAAACGCGTTATCCCTATGTTAATTTCCATAGGAAACTATAGACAAAGTTACAGCACGAACTGCTAAACGGAATTACACCAAATTTGGCAAAAAGGTAGGTCTTTGTTTAGAAAGAGCCCTTTTTTGAGAATGGTGTAAATCCGTTCTGTAGTTCCTGAGAAATTGGAAAAAGAAAAAGTTTCGATATCTGGGCGGAGCCTAACTACACATCTCCACCCATGCACGAGCTTGCCTCTGATTGGCTGCCAACAATTCAAACCAGGAAGTGTTGGCAGCCATCGGACGAGGGAGAAAGAAAAAGGTAAAACAAAGATAAAAAAAACAAGAAAAGGGGGCAGGGTAAAACACGCTGACCCCCCCGAGGCCTGCTCAGGGGGTCCAGGCCCAAAAAAAGCATTTTATTTTTATTTTTGGATGGGGTCGTGCCTGGTGTGCGAATCTGATGTAAAAACAACAAAGAACAGTCTCCCGCGCTTCGTTTTCAAAGTCTGGGAGCAATTTATTTATGTAGCGGGGGACCGCCACCTTCCCGGGGCTTGTTTTTTTTATCTTTGGAGGGCCTCCAAGCCCCCCCAAGCCCCGGGGACCACCACCCCCAGGGCTTTTCTTAAATATGCTTGAGGAGCACACGACCCCCCTGCTGCCCCGGAAACCGCCACCACCCCAGGGCTTGTAATTTTTCCTTTTTATTAGAGTTGGAGGGCCTCAAGGATCACCCCAAGCCCTGGGGACCATCACATCCCCGGGGCTATGTAAATAAAGGGAGGGGGGCCACGCGGTGCCCTCCATGGCCCTGGTGACCCCTACACCCCAGGGCCGGATCCCACAGTGTCCCGGGGTGCTCATGCAGGAGGCGGGGAGCTGGCAGAACCATAGAGGTATCAGGGCTTCCCCCATGGTCCCCAACAGAGCGGCCAGGCCCCAAGGGGTGGGGTCCCCGGGGCCAGAAGTGGCCCGGGAGGTGGGCCACACAGCCCCCCTCCCAATAAAATATATATATACATTTTTTAATGAGTAACAGCCCCGGGGGATGGGGTCCCTGGGGCTAATAGTGGCCTCAGTAGGGGGACACGCAGCCCCCTTCTTAAAAAATTGTAAAAATAAATAAATAAATATGTTGCCAAGCCCCGAGGGATGGGGTCCCCTGGGCAGAAATTGGCCTCGGGTGGGGGGCCCACATGGCCCCCTTTCTGTTTATTTTTAAAAAAATGTTAACAATCGGGGTCAGGCCCTGGGGGATGGGTTACTCAGGGCCCCAAAAGTGGGAAAAGAAGGTGGATAACACAGCCCCTTTCTGAAAAAAAAGAAAACAAAGCCGGCATCGCGCCGAAGGTACCGCCCCCTCCCTGCAGCATTGTGCAAAAGCACCCCCAGGTGCGTTGTAAGTTGGGGAGTTAATTCCCCTTGAACACTGAGGGTCCCTGGGGGCCAACTAGCCCACCAGATACCTCCAGTATGCGCCAGGAAGCTGCGTTGCAGAGAGGTGGTCCGAGGCCACACCCCTTATTACACCTCTCTGCAACGCAGCTCTGTGGTGCTTACTGGAAGTACCTGGCGGGCTAGCTGAACCCCAGGGACCCTCAGGATTCCAGGGGACTTAATCTCCCAACTTATAATGTGCCACAGGCACCTTTGCACACTTGTCACATGATGCCAGCCCTCTCCCTTCACCACTGTGCAAAAAGGGCCCTCTGGCGCATTGTAAGTTGGGGGATTAAGTCCCCTTGCATCCTGAGGGTCCCTGGGGTCCAACTAGCCCACCAGGTACCTAGGGTGGGCTAGTTGGCCCCAGGGACCCTAAGTATTCAAGGGGACTTAATCCCCAACTTAGAATGTGCCAGGGGGCGCATTTGCCGAGTGGTGGAGAAAGGGGGCGTGGCCTTTGTCCACCTCTCAGCAATCTCACTGTGTGGGACTTACTGGAGGTAAGAGGTAGGCTAGTTGGCCCCTAAAGGACCCCCAGCAGCAACGTGGACTTCAATACCCATCCGCGAGTGCACCAGGGATCATGTTTGTAGAGTGGTGGGAAAAGGGGGCGTGGCCTGTTCTTTGAACTTAGCAATGATGCTATGTGGAACTTACTAGAGGTAATAGGAGGGGTAGTTGGCCCCCAAGGATGTCCTTGGGGGTCAACTACCCCTCTTGTTACCTCCAGTAAGTCCCACACAGTGGGATTGCTAAAACGTCTTCGGAGGCCATGCTGCCCTTTCTCCACCATTCTACAAATGCGCCTCCTGGCAGACTACGGGATGGGGGATGAAGTTCAATTTACTCCTGAGGAACTTTGGGGACCAAGAAGCCCTTCTGGTACCTCCTGTAAGCCCTACTGTAAAGATTTCACAAGAAGTAATTAAGTCTTCAAAGTGGTTTATTTATCAGCGACAATCCAGCTGAGCTCCCAGCTCAACAGCCTCTTCAATTCATCTGTCAACATTCCATATTAAGCTGACATCATACATTCCATGATGTCAGCTTAGCAAATTCTCTACACATCTCCCCCCTTACGTTAAACAAAACTTTGGTCTTTATAATAATTTCTATGTGAACTATACTAAACAAATTCTAAGAGAACACTGAACCACACAAAGTTCTAAAATTATCCATTAACGTTACATACATCACCCACACTTCTAGTAGTTCCATTTTCCAAAATTACCACATTACGTTAGACTTCTTTGACCTTACAAGGATTAGAATACTTACTTTCTCCTTTATGCACTAAACCTTTCTTTCGTACAACAATCCAGTCTCCCGGCATCAACCAAGATCTTTTCACACCCATTCTCTTGTAGTATGAAACATTCTTACCACACGACTTTCCTTTATTTTTTACCGATTCACAGTGACTCCCATATCATCTTTCAACCACACAGGACACTCTTTAGAATTTGGGATCCTTCCTTTGAGAGAGACAAAAGGCGCAATACCAGTTACAGAATGGGGCGTGATCCTATGCGAGCACATCAATCTTCTTAATTCCTTTTTCCATGGCAACTGATTGGCCAATGACAGTTGTATATTTTCCATAATCAAGCGATTCACTCTCTCCACAAGACCATTGGCCTGCGGACGGAAAAGAGCTACTCTTTCATGAACAATACCTAATCCATTCAAATAAGACACCATTTCCTTAGATACAAATTGTACTCCATTATCAGAAACAATGGTCTTTGGTAATCCCTCATCCATGAAAGTCTCTTCCAAAAAATCTATGACTACAGATGTATTTACTTCTGGTACAATTTCGATCACAAACCAAATTCCTAATTTTACCACAGGTCCCAAAAAATCAATTGCAAATTTTTGCCAAGGCTTGCTAGGAACATTTGTCATCTCCAATGGGGGTTGTCTGATTACTTTAGACTTATCACTTAGCACATGCCACACAATTCTTCACTTTTTCCTCGACATTATGATCAACCCCCGGCCACCAAAACACTTCCCTGACTCTTCTCTTCATGGCACTACGTCCCAGGTAACCTTCATGAATAATATCAAGAATTCTAGAACGAATACCAACAGGAGGAACAATTTGACTCCTCCTCCTGAGTTTACCACCAACTATGCTTAACTCATCTATGACCTTGAAGTATTCACGTATGTCTACTCTTTGGGCATCTTTATCATCCCATCCATGCACAATCTTTTCCTCAACTTCCTTCATGGTATCGTCACTCTCCTTAGCAAATGCCCACTCACTAGCAACAATAGATAATTCCCCTTCGATTGACAATACTTCACTATTCTGTACTTCAGAAACGACACCTTCCTTAGGCATCCTTGACAAGTAGTCAGCAACTACATTATTGCTGCCTTTGACAAATTCGATCTCAAAATTATATTCAGACACACCTAATAACCACCTTGTAATACGAGGTGTAACATTTCCTTCTAAACCTCGTCCACCTTTGAAGATGTAAGTCAATGGTTTACGGTCTGTCCTTAATCTGAAAGGAATTCCCCACACATAAAACCTGAAGTGGTTAATTCCCCAACAACAGGCAAGAGCCTCCCGTTCAATAACAGAATAAGAAGTCTCAGCACCTTGTAACCTTCTTGATGCAAACCCAATGACATTTTCAACCCCTTCATGAATTTGAGTAAGAACAGCTCCAATTCCAACACTGCTAGCATCAGTAGTAATGTACGTCCTTTTCGTCACATCAAAATGAACTAAGGTTGGGGCACTCACTGTAGATTTCTTTATATTAGAAAAGGAACTCTCACATTTACTTGGCCAATCATACACTGCACCTTTTTTCATCAATCTTCTTAAAGGTTCAACAATCTCCATAAAATTCTTCACATATTTAAAACAATATTCCGCCAACCCAAGGAATGATTTTAATTCATCCTTGGAGTCGGGCCTACGTGCATTTTCCACAGCTGTCACAATACTTTTCTTTGGACTAATTACCTTAGCATTAATAGTGTGCCCTAAGTAAGTAACCTCTTCTTTCCTTATTTGGCAGTTTTCCTTCTTTACAGTCAAACCATATTTTTCTAATCTAAACATCACTTCTTCAAACAACTTATCATGACTGTGGTTGCTATTTCCTACAAATGAGCACATCATCTTGGAAGCAGAATACATGTTTTAAGTCCCCCAAAATATTCTTCATCACTCTTTGAAAAACAGCAGATGCCGATGCTAAACCAAAGGGCATTCTTTTATAACGAAAAGCCCCTAATGGAGTAACAAAGGATGATAAATGGCGTGACTCACTGTGCAAATTCACTTGATGATAGGCAGATGACATGTCCAGAACGCTGAACACGACTCCTTTACCCTCCATAATTAACATCTCAGAAATATTTGGCAACGGTTGTCTGTCTAATCAGATGCACTTATTTAAATCGCGCAAGTCAATACACAAGTGGTTTTGTTCATCTCCCTTAGGTGCCATGGCGATGGGGGCCAACCAGTCCGAGGCTTCTATTGGTTCGATGATCTGTTGTTCTAATAAACTATCTAGTTCTTCCTTCAAGGCTTGTTTCATCATATTAGGTACGTTTCTCACTTTATGTACCGCCGGCTTTGCATCTCGTTTCAAAATAATTTTATGGAAAAATCCTTTCAACAAGCCCAATTTATCTGAAAACACATTAGGAAATTTCTTCATCAGAGCCTCACAATTATCCGGAGAAACCTCCTCTATTTCGTTTTCCTCAGTTAACATTACTGGTTCTTTAGCAGAAGGATTGATGATTATCCCTATGTCATATTGATGCCGCCAACCAAGGGGATCTGAGCCATAGTCAGTTACATACATTCTTCCAAAAACTCTTCTGTTTTTAAAACTTATTGTTGTCCATTTCAATCCCAAAATTTCTATTTTCTTTCCAGCATACCATACAGCCTTAATATCAGACTTCGTTAATGAAGAGTCACTGAATTTCATGAAAGTCTCTCTAGAAAGAAGAGTGAATAAGCTTCCAGAGTCAACTAACACTCTTACAGGAGATCCATCAAAGAGAATATCACAATGTGGTTTCTCTAACTTATCAGTGCTTTCCAATTTCACATCCGATGGCTTTATTACTGTCATTCCATTCCCATTGAGAATTTCTTGTTCTCCCTCCACAGTTAGAGGTATTTCTTGAACATTTACACAAATGTCATCCACTTCTTGATCTACTGACTGAATTTTCTTTGTGTCTCGATTCTCCATTTTGATTTTGCACATCTTAGCGAGATGCCCTCTTATCCCACACCTTCTGCATAGTGCGGATCTAGCTGCACACATTGTACTAGAAGCGAGATGCCCCGGAGCACCGCATCTCAAACATTTTATTTCTCTCCAATTCATATTTTTCTGCCTTGCTCCTAATTCTATTTTTTTCTTATTATCAGTTAGTCTTTTGGTATCAGCACTTTTCTCAAATTTTTTTTTCTTCTGGTCGCGAAGACTACTTCAGCCACAACACTACCTTTCTTTTCCGAATTAGTGCTATCTATTTCGCTTAACCATATAGCTGTATGTTCCATCCCCTTAGCAATTTTGATGGCCTCCTCTAAGTTAGGATCTTTCGTTAACAACTTTTCCTTGATCCTCTTGTCATTGGTGCAACGTACAATTTGATCCCTAATAAGAGAATCTGTCAATTGTTCGAAATGACATGATAAGGCCAACCCCCTTAATGTAGCAACGTAAGATGCAATGTCTTCCTCAGATTTTTGCACTCTAGAAAAAAACTTGTGTCGCTCTAATACCAAATTTGTTTTAGGAGTGAATTGTATATCTAACATTTGTATAGACATTTTGAACACATTGTTTGGTTGCCCATCTCCCATTCCCAATGACAACTCAGGTAAGTCTTCATAAACCCTTCTTCCTTCAATACCCAAGTGATGCAGAAGGATAGCTTGACGTCTAAGCGGACCATAACGATCTCCACCTATGGCCAATATATATGTGAGAAACATTTTTTTCCACTGCTTCCATGGTACAGGTGGATCACCAGGAGAGGCCAAAAAGGGTGGAGGTGAAGCCAATACTTTGAACACCCATGTTTGAAGAACTACAAATAACAGACTAAAAGAACAAATCAAAATAACAACTTAATATAACAAACTGAAATAATAATTTAATATAATAAGATAAAATAATAAATCAAATATATATATATATTCATCTGTATTTATAGTCTTTCTTTTCAATTCTATGTGCTCATATGAAATCCCAGTCTTGTTTTTCTTCTTGTTATATTATGTGATTGTCCTTTCTCTATTTCCACTACCGTGAGCCTTCCTTTCTGTTACACGATACGATTGTCCTGATTGTCCTTTCTCTATGTCCACTACTATGAGCCTTCCTTTTTGTTGTACGACACAATTGTCCTTCCGCTACTACCACTTCTGTGAAGAGGACTACTTGTAGAAGGAGTCATGAGGTGAGCTCACACTTCAATTTCTCTCATCTTTCATTTACTAGAGAGCTGCACTTGAGTATATTTCATGAAGCGGTACTTGTTGTCATGCTGTGAAGATCGCGCATTAAGCAATGGTTCAAATTTAATACGAGTATTGCTTGCGCGTGTGCCTATTGTGTATTATTGGCATCGATGCTACACTTTTGATATCACAAGCAAAGATAAAGGATCGCATGCTGGGATCGCGCGCTCGAAGATTTCTAGCGCGTGTAATACGAGTATTGCTCGCGCGTGTGCTTATTGTGTATTATTGGCATCGATGCTCCACTTTTGATATCACAAGTAAAGATAAAGGATCGCACGCTGGGATCGTGCGCTCGAAGATTTCTTGCGTGTGTTCCACTGTTTTCCTCGTGCGCAGTTGTACTGAATATGGTGGTTGAGGTCACGCGCGTCGACAGCCCGCGCCGGTGTGCCTCTATGTTAGCGAAGACGGCACTAATAATTGAAATAGTATTTAGTTTTATGTTGATTGTTTGCACACGTCTTTCTTTGCCATCTCTTTCGTACAGTTGTGACAGAGATAACGATTGAGGTCACACGCGTCCATAGCTCATGCCGGAGTGCCTCTAAATTGTTTAATAAGTGAACAAAAACGTTAATAATTAAATATAGCATGCAGCGAATCCTAGTTTTCGGGTTAACAGTTCATTGCGAGTTAATCCCAAGGTTAATTGCCACGGAAATAACTTAATTTACTTTATAGAATCAAGATGAACAGTTGCCTTCAATTTTCACACGCAGGTTCACTTTCTCCAGGGGTGGAATTGTCGCTTAACTGTCCCCTTCACAGTTCTTGTAACTCGTCACCAGTGTAAAGATTTCACAAGAAGTAATTCAGTCTTCAAAGTGGTTTATCTATCAGCGACAATCCAGCTGAGCTCCCAGCTCAACAGCCTCTTCAATTCATCTGTCAACATTCCATGTTAAGCTGACATCATACATTCCATGATGTCAGCTTACCAAATTCTCTACACCTACGCACCGGAATTCCTGAGCGCTGGTCGGAGGCCCAGCACCTTTCTCCACCACTCTGCAAACACGACTGCTAGTTAAAGCAGTGGTTGCAATGTAATAGGTTTCGCATTCGCGAGAATTAGAGCTATTGACGTTGTAAATGCACAAGTTTTTTACTAATGTTTTTTGGAGTCCAGTGGATGTACATTGTGTACATTGTATGTAGTGGAATTATGTGGTATGTTGTGCAGTGAAATTATGTGGATAGAAAGTATGTGGTATTTAGTGTATAGGAATTATGTAGAGTAGGATAATGTGTTATGAAGAGTAATTATGTGGTATGGTGGTCTGTGTTGTGGAGTGGTAACCTCAGGTATAGTCTTCCTCGTTTCCATAGAAGCTCAACTATGAACTCAGTGAGACAAAAAAAAGATGGAATCACTGAGGAGCGCTTGTGGACCTAGTCAGAGGTATGAGCAGGGCCACTGGAATTATGTGACTGTTTGGGTGCACTGACTTTCGCACAATTATACATTTTCTGCATTAGCCACATAATTAATCATCTGCACCCTAATCTTTGATTTGAACAAAAAAAGCCTTGTTTCTATCTGAAACGGGTCAAACATTACCAAAAAAGCAGCGACTAGTGTTACAGCGTGGTGGACGGCCCTTTGCAAACCTAGAATTTTCACATTTTACTCACTGCTAAATGTGGGTGTTAAATTGGTACTAATGGTGTGCAAGCCACTCTTGCTTCCCTCTACGCATCTCCTGCCTCTTTCTGCATTTCTGTTGCTTCTTTCTGCACATTTCTTTCTTATACTACACTTCTCTTGACCTCATTCTGCAAATCTCATGTCCTTTCTGCACCTCTCTTCCCTCTTTTTGCTCGTCTGTTGTCTCTTTCTGCACCTCATTTGCTTCTTTCTGCACGCCTGTTGTCTCTTTCTGCACTCGTATTCCCTCTTTCTATACCTTTCCTGCCTGTATTTGCATCTCGCTTTCTTCTGTCTGCACTTCTCTTGCCTGTTTCTGCACCTCTCTTGCCTCTTTTTGCACCTCTGTTGGCTCTTTCTGCACCTCACTTGCTCTTTTCTACACTGCTCTTGCCTCTTTCTGCACCCCTGTTGCTTCATTCTGCACTTTCCGTTCTTCTTTCTGCTCCTGTTTTGCTTCTTTCTTCACCCCTGTTGTCTCTTTATGTATCTCTTTTGCCACTTTTCTTGCATATTTGTGCACCTCTCTTCCCTCTTTCTGCACGTCTGTTGCCTCTTTCTGCAACTCATTTGTTTCTTTGTGCACTCCTGTTGTCTCTCTCAGCACTCGTCTTCCCTCATTCTGTACCTTTGCTGCCTGTTTTTGCATCTCACTTGCCTCTTCCTGCACTTTTCTTGCTTTTTTCTACACCTCTGTTGCTTCTTTCAGCAATTCTCTTGCCTCTTTGTGCACTTCTCTTGCCTGTTTATGCACTTCACATGCCTCTTTCTGCAACCCTGTTGCTTAATTCTGCACTTTCCATGCTTCTTTTTGCACCTGTCTTGCTGCTTTCTGCACCCCTGTTGTCTCTTTATGTACCTCTTTTGTCTCTTTCTGCACTTTTCTTGCCTTTTTCTGCACCTCTCTTCCATCTTTCTGCACATCTGTTGCCTCTTCCTTCACCTCATTTGCTTTTTTCTGCACCACTGTTGTCTCTTTCTGTAACTTTCCTGCCTGTTTTTGCATCTTACGTGCCTCTTTCTGCACTTTTCTTTCTTCATTCTACACTTCTGTCGCTTCTTTCAGCAATTCTCTTGCCTCTTTGTGCACTTCTCTTGCCTGTTTCTGCACCTCTCTTGCCTCTATTTTTGCACCTCTGTTGGCTCTTTCCGCATCTCACTTGCTCCTTTCTACACTTCTCTTGCCTCTTTGTGCACGCCTGTTGCATCATTCTGCACTTTCCGTGCTTCTTTCTGCACCTGTCTTGCTTCTTTCTGCACCCCTGTTGTCTCTTTATGTACCTCTTTTGCCTCTTTCTGCACTTTCTTGCCTTTTTCTGTAGCTCTCACCCCTCTTTCTGCACGTCTGTTGCCTCTCTCTGCACCTCATTTGTTTCTTTGTGCACCCCTTGTAGGAGAGTACCATCTGCTTCACATGCTTTCCCGAAGTTTTTGCTGGTGTTTTTCGACTTTAGTCTGGCTGGGACCCTGCTATTCAGGGCCCCAGCCTAGCTGCTTCCTCTCTAAATTGATTGCATGTATTTTAGGAACACCACAGATTGGATCCTGAGATACCCTTGTGAATCCCTAGTATATGGTATACTATGTACCCAGGGCATAGGTACCCCAGAGGCATACCAGGGGCTAAAGCTGTGTATTATACCACTCCTGGAAAGCCAACCAAAATGACATCACAGGTCTGTTACTGCAGCCTGGGTAAGGTGGTGCATACACCCCTTACTGAGGTATAGGTTTACTATACCTCACATATCACTGCACAAAGTAGACTATCAGTCACCCCTATGGCAGGCCTTATCAATCCTGAAGGCAGGGTGCTTGGTTATATGTGAGAGGGTGCCCAAGCATGAGCTGAGCCCCTCTACAGCCTTCGGAATCTCTTCTCCGGGGTTGTTAGTGGTGCAGCCTGACCATATACTCTTAAGTGCATTATAACCAAACGGTAAATACTAACTTTGGACTGGCTGCACGGAAACATGTCGTGTTTGGTGTCAAATACCTTGGAATCATACCCCTACATCAATTCTTGATATGAGGATATTATCCCACCCTTCTAGAGGGAGAGACATGGCAGTACAGGTATACCCGGTAGAAATCTAACAGAGCCCTGGCATCACAAAATGGATGCTGCAGCCACAGACAAGGGCCTCCTGCTACTGACCGAAACTCTGGCAGGGGATACCTGGACAATAGGTATCCTGTCACAGGGAGGTGTAACTACCTCCCAGACAGGGTTATGTGTATTGGGGCTGGGTGGGAGCACTCTCTGAGTGCTTTGAAGTCCTGCAGTGGGGGCACATTTGGTGTTCCTGTGCATAGTCCAGCTCAAACCGGTTCAGGGGCTTCGAGCCCCATATCTGGCATGAAACTGGACAAAGGAAATGGGTATAGCCACCCCTCTTTCCAAACCCTCCCAAAGGTGGGTCCCTAGAGCTAGTCCAACCGCTTCCTTATGTATAAGTAAGGAACCTCTGTAATCAGAATGTTAGATATCCCTGTACGAAACTCTGAAGCTGAATCCTGGAACTTCGATGCTCTACTAAAGACAAGAGGACTGAAGAAATCTCCCTTAGGGTCAAGGAGTGACTCCCCTGCTTGGCAGGCACCAACTAAACATTTTGCCGGTCTGCATTTCCGATGCTCCCGCTGGACTCCGAAGTATTTGCAGCCCAGGAAGAGGATTTCCAGACATCTCAGAGGCCGACCCGAGTCCCCAGCAAAGCTGAGACCCGCAACCCGCGTGAGTAGCGTGGAACCGGAACACCTGGTCACCGTGCACTTTTGCAAGTGCATTGACTTCTCGGCATCTCTTGAAGTCGTGCTTGGGGTTTCTTGTAGCCCCCACCTCGAGCAGAAGATCTACCGAAGATTGTTGGCCTTATCACCCCGAGTGACCTGTGGGCCACCATTTTGTGTTTCCTCTTGAGGTCCCTTCTCGATCCCTGGTCCGTCGACTGGTGGGTCCCTGTGAAGGTAACTTTGAGTTTTCTTGGTGTGAGAAGTTGGCTTGGTATATGCTGTCCACTAGTTATAGTGGGCACCTTGTACCAGTCCAAACAACCCCTTATTGGTTAAAGACAACCTTTATTGAAAGCTATCCTAGTGGTAGCTATGGAGAGCAGCCTTCAGGCTAAGTCTTGAAGGAATTGTAAAGCAGCTTGTTTTACCAGTCTATAATCTCCTGAAAGGCTAAATGAAAGACAACCACACCAGGTATATATATAAATATATGTATTTATTACTAAACACACCCTCCTAGTTTCTTGATGAGACGAGAGGTCAAAACACATAAGTTATACTTCAAATATGAGAGTAAAATAACACAAATACACGTCAGGCCCTGGGGCGAGCCAAACAATATACTAAAATAGTCGTATAAGAACCACGACTTGACTAGACACAAGGCCTAGAGCCTGTAGAATCAGTGGGACCCCAAGGAACCACCCAAGGTAGTGACACAGGGAACCCACAGGGGCCGTGTGCAGTGTGAGAACACAGCCGCTAGCTCCCGTTAGCTTCTCTGGGGTAAGTTGCAGTTAGATTTTTAAAGATTAGGGAAACTTAGAAGTGAGTCAGGACCAAACCCTTTGGGACTTAAGAAGTTCTAGGACCAACACCCACGGGAGCACCGGAGTACTCATGTTACCTCACCCAGGGAAGCCGGGTGCATAGGTGTCAAATGGTGTCGGGTTGCGTCGTCGATTTCAATGGGAGCTGGCAAAGAAGTGCTGCTGCCGGGAAGATGCGAAGTGTTCAAAGAGATCCAAGCCTGGATCGAAGATGAGAAGAACCTGAAAGCAGAGAGGACAGAGTCTGGGTCACTAGTCAGTGACAGCGGGCACGATGGGCAAATGCCCACCGATGTCGGGTGATTACTTGTCAAGAAGGTGAAGCTTGACTCTTCAGCCACGAGGACCAGGAGGCGTCAAGGATGACCAGGAGCTGGATTCGAGCTCTCCCACAAAGTATGTCGACTGCTGCAGCGTCGGTGCCCGGATTGGACACAACAAGAATTGGAAACAGCAACCCACACAGAAAGGAGAAAGATGCTTCGGTGCAGACCAGCAAGGTCACCACGCGGTGGGGAGTCAGGGCACGTCTGGAGCAACCAGGGAAGCACAAGTGTAGGAGAGTAGGATCTGCTTCACATGTTTACCCCCACTTTTTGCTGGTGTTTCACTGTTTTTCGATTTTAGTCTGTCTGGGGCCCTGCTAGTCAGGGCCCCAGCCTAGCTGTAAAGTTCAAAGGGTCCCCCAGGAGCAGTAGGCAGCAATCATATGGCTCTCCTTTGCAGACAAAGGTGGAGATAAACTCCTCATTGTTAGAGAGGAGGAGGCAGATGATTACAACAGTCTGAAGAGTGCCTTAATTGAAGGGTTTGGCCTAACCACTGAGCAATACAGGTTAAAGTTCAGGGATGCCCCCCAAAAGGCACAGAATCAAGACTGGGTAGACTTTGTAGATTGTGCTACTTACGCTCTGGAGGGTTGGTTACTTGGCAGCAAAGTGCATGACTTTCATGGATTGTACAATTTAATTATGAGGGAGCACATCCTTAATAACTGTCAAAATCAGCTGTTGCGCCAGTACCTGATGGACTCAGATCACACCTCTCCCCAACAATTGGGAAAGAAGGCAGACAAGTGGGTCCGAACCAGGGTGAGGTGGAAGGTACAGAACCAAGGTGGTGAACCCAAGAAGCAAGATCCTAAAACCTCTGACAAGGGTGGTGAGAAAGGTAAAGACCAGAAGTCTTCACATGGGCCCCAAAACTCTTCTTCCGGTGGGGATTTTCAGTCTAACAAGGGAAAAGGCCAAAAGAAACCATGATGCAAAATCTGTAAGCAGACAACTCACTGGACCAGTGACTGCACCAAGTCCAAAGAATCTACTACAGCCACTGTTGCCCCTAAGGCAACTGTTCCCCCTAGCACAGCTACAATTAGTGGTGGTAATGTTCAGAATAAGGGTGTAGTAGGGTTGACCCTGGGTTCTGAGATGGACTCTGGCCTAGTCAGAGTTCCAACTCAGGCTGTTCTAGTCTGTGATGGGGCATGGATATGTCCCCCTTTTTGAGTCCCAGTAATCTGAGCAAGTAGAGACAACAGCCTTTAATAAATGGAAAAGAGGCTGTGGCATTCAAGGACACAGGAGCAAGTGTCACAATGGTGACACAAGGTCTTGTGGATCCTGGGCAGATTATACTTGGTGAGATGTACCAAGTGACCAATGCTAGCAACATCAGAACAGACCATTCTCTGGCAGTTGTTAACTTCTCCTGGGGAAGGGTAACTGGCCCTAAGAAGGTTGTGGTAAGTGCAGACCTACCAGTACAGTGCTTGCTTGGCAATGATCTGGAAACTTTAGCTTGGGCTGAAGTGGGGCTCAGGACACATGCAGAAATGTTAGGGATCCCTGCTCATGTCTTTGCTGTGACTAGGTCACAGGCCAAAATGTCTAAAACGGAACAGGCTCTGGATTCTGGAATAATGGCCAGGGTGCCTCCCAAGAGGAGGAGCAATAGGGTTATGGCAGTGGCTTCCCACTTGACTCGGAATACAGATCAGTCTCCTCAGGGAGTTGATCTTGAGCCTGAAGAAGGAACTGCCCCAGAGGAGCTTGGACCTGACCAGGTTGAGTTCTTGGGGACAGGGGGCCCTTCCAGGTCTGATCTGAGCCAGGAGCAGAAACCTGCCCCTCTCTTGAACCCCTCAGAAAGCAAGCTGCTGATGAGGCTGCTGGGAATTCTAGTAGCACCCATAGCATTTAATGGGATGATGGACTCCTTTACTCAGAGAGTAGAGACCCCAAGCCTGGTTTATCCAGGAGGGTGGTTATACATCTGAAGTTTAGGGGCTTCCTATTGACACTAGTCCATGATATTCCCCTAGCAGGACACCTGGGCCAGAACAAGACTTGGGACAGAATTGTCCCTCACTTTCACTGGCCCCACATGTCTGAAGACACTAAGGAGTTGTGTCGCTCCTGTGTGACCTGCCAAGCCAGTGGCAAGGCAGGTGGAACCACAAAGGCCCCCCTGATACCACTACCTGTGGTGGAGGTTCCCTTTGAGAGGGCCCGGATTGACATTGTTGGTCCCATGGATCCTCAGACAGCATCTGGGCACAGGTTTATACTGGTGGTGGTGTACCATGCCACCAGGTACCCAGAAGCCATTCCACTTAGGACCACAACAGCACCTGTAGTGGCAAGAGCTCTCTTGGGTGTATTCTCAAGAGTAAGCTTCCTTAAGGAGGTCGTATCTGACAGAGATGCAAACTTTATGTCAAGTTACTTAACTGCTATGTGGAAGGAGTGTGGAGTGAATTACAAATTCACCACACCCTATCACCCACAATGTAATGGTTTAGTTGAAAGGTTCAACAAAACCTTAAAGGGCATGATTAAAGGGCTCCCAGAAAAGCTTAGGCGAAGATGGGACATACTCTTGCCCTGCCTTTTATTTGCATACAGAGAGGGGCCTCAAAAGGGGGTTGGCTACAGCCCTTTTGAACTTTTGTTTGGTCACTCTGTCAGGGGTCCATTGTGTCTGGTTAAGGGAGGATGGGAGTTACCTCTCAAGCCCCCCAAACAGGACATAGTGGACTATGTACTTGGTCTCCGTTCCAGGATGGCTAAGTATATGAAAAAGGCAACCAAAAACATTGAGGCTAGCCTGGAATTACAAAAAGCCTGGCATGACCAAAAGGCTGTACTGACTGTCTACCAGCCAGGACAGAAAGTGTGGGTGTTGGAGCCTGTGGCCCCAGCAGCCCTCCAGGACAAATGGATTGGCCCCATACAATTGTTGAACGGAAAGGGTAGGTCAAATACTTGGTAGACCTTGGAATCCCTAGGAGTCCACGCAGGGTACTTCATGTCAACAGACTAAAACCATATGTTGACAGGGCAGACCTGGGCTTGCTCATGGCTACTGATGAAGGTCAGGAGGAAGAGAGTGACCCACTCCCTGATCTGCTTCCTCAGAACCCTGATGATGGGTCAGTTGATGGTGTAGCCTTGGCAAGCAGCCTCACTGCCCAGCAGCAAGATGACTGCAGAAAGTTTCTCAGTCAGTACAGACATATGTTTTCTCTGACTCCAAGTCAGACCACCTGGTGCACTCTTGAAGTGGACACTGGGGACAGTCTGCCTGTGAAGAATAAGATCTACAGGCAGCCTGACCATGTCAGGGACTGTACTAGGACAGAAGTCCAAAAGATGTTGGTAGACTTGGGAAACATGGCGGCCAGTGTGTAGTCGGTCGCGGGGGAGCTCCTGGAGCGATGCGATTTTTCGCAAAGTAAACGGGTAGGATGAACAAATTTTGACAAACTCTGCCTCCGGAAAACTCCGAAGAATAATATAGATTGAGAGAAAAAGCAATTCATGTAAATGCGAGATTCTTGTGTACCGGTACCGGGCTGACTCACCGGTTTCAGTTGCGGAGATTAGCGCAGTGAGGGCTGGTGGCGGGAAAGCTCCTGGCGCTGTGGGTGTCTCGGCTTTTGGGCTTCGGTGTTTCAGCGCTCTGGATCTAGCGCTGCCCGCCGCTGCTCACTGCTTGTCGGTAAGAGGTGGGGGAGGTTTCCGCCTTCACTTCACTGGTGCTTCTGCAGACTTTGCTTTGTCGGCCTACGAGAGGCTGTTGCCCCCCGATTATATCGCGGTGCGACGTGGTGAGAGGCTGTGGACTTCGAGTACTGTACGCCGTTTGAGAGGCTGTAGCTCCTGCTTTGGAGTTTGGTGCATGGAGTACGAAGCAGCACAACAGAGGCTTCGACGCTGTGAAGGGGGAGGTGGAGGAAGAGAAAAGAAAAGTAGTGATTAGTTTGGTGTGGGAGCAACGGCACTACGGCGACGGATCAGCTGTGGTATAGGGCGGCCCTGGAGCTTCGTAGAGGAAGAGGCGCAGTGGCTAGGATTCCCTTCCGAAGGGTAGGAGACAGGGGGAGTGGTTGGAAGGATGGGGATATAGGTGACCATCTACAGAGAGGGGGGCAGTTTGTAAAAAGAGCTTTAACGACAGACTGTAGGCAAAACCGTGCTGGTTTGTTAAAGGACGGAGTAGATGAAGGGGGAGAAGTCCTAGACCACGCTGATTCCATTTGCCCAGACTCCAACAAAGGCAGGGGGGAGGCGGTATATGAGGGCACACTCACAGGGGGGCCTTTAGGTATGCGCTCCGTAGTTCCGTAAAAGCAGTAGAAAAGGAGGGTAGCCAGCAGATGCATGGATTACTTAACCGGAAAGAGATCTATGTGAAAAATGACAGAAGATTGAAGGGGGAGAAGAGGGAAATAGGAAAGGAGGCTGCCAAGGCGGATAGGACGCAGTTAGAGGAAAAAGAGGAGTGTGTGAGTCTGTAACCAACCTAAAAATTCTCTACTAACTGACCCCAAGATAAAACACAAGGGGCCTCATGTAGGAAGCCAAATACCGGTCGGTAACGGCCGAAATTCGGTAAATATCCCGTTACCGACCAGTATTTAGGCATTTGCGATGTAGGGGGCTGATTTTCTGGATTCGGTATTTACCGAATCGGAAATTAAGAAATCGGTAAAATACCGATTCGGTAAATACCGAATCCAGAAATGCAATGTAGGGAGCACTCTAAAGAGTGAAAATTAGTATTAGGAATTCGTTATTTACCACCAAATACAGGTTGGTGATAAATAACGAATACCTTGCAAAAAGTGATATTTTGCAGATTTAAGAGTGCCATGTGGCAGACATACATGCCCTTGGGGCATGTATGTGCGCCACATGTGCACACATGCAAGATTCAGGGGTGCAACAGGGTGTCAATGTGACACCCTGCCACCCTTGTATATGCTCCCCCCATTACCGAATCGGTATTTACCGAATCGGTAATGAGGCATACCTTCCCATTGATTCCTAAGGGCCTCCAGGCCCATAGGAATCAATGGGAAGTAATGCCTCATTACCGAATCGGTAAATACCGATTCATAATTACCGAAATTTTCCGATTCGGTAAACTTTACCGAATCATTACCTACATCACATTTACCGATTCATAAATACCGAATCGGTAAAATTTGGTATTTATGAATCGGTAAATGTGATGCTACCTACATATGGCCCAAGAAGTTCGAATTAAAGAAAGGGGTGCAGGCTCCCAAAATAAAAATCACTCCATCCCTAAAAACGTACTTTAGAGTTCTACCAAAAATTCTGATTTTTGGTGAAAATACGATGGCGGATGTGAACACTGGCCAGGGAAAGGAAGTTATGAAACAATCAGTAGCCCCTGAAAGTCATCTAGAAGCTCTCAATACGGCAGGTCAGGGAGCTGGGGCAGTAAAATCTCAGAAGACTAACGCTCCCAATATAGATACAGGCAGCCAGCTTTTCAGCAAAAACCTAGATAGTCTAAATCCTGTCTCCAAAGACTCTGCACAGGCTCCTTACCATCCACAGAAAGATGATGTTTCTGTTGGAGCGCTTTTAGCAGTACTATCAGCAGAAATCAAAAGCAGGTTCGATATATCAGAATCAAATCAGTTGGAGATAAAGAAGGCCAGCGAAGTCATAGAAAAAAAGATTGATGACCTAAGTAGACCTACAACATTAGAGGAGGAGGTCAAAGTGCTTAGGGAGACGGTACAGACAAACAGCGCTGAATTAGATAAACTAAGGTTGGCAGAGAAAGAGAACTTAGACAGGGTTGAAAGGCTGGAAAACTATCGGAGACGAAACAATTTGAAAATGTTGAAAGTGCCTGAAGGTAGAGAGGGAGATGACATCAAAATGTTTGTAGTAAAATTGATTAAGAGTAATCTCCAGATGGAGGAGTAAGAAGAGGAGATAGCAAAGGACATACAACTAGCCCAGAGGGATCCCTTTAGACTCAACACAAATAGGTACAAACACAGGAAAATTGTAATAATTTTTTTAACATTCTCTCTGAAAGAGAAAATACTATCAAAAGCCCTGGGGATGAAATCTATCGAAGTGGATGGTGCGACATACGAGATTAGATCAGATGTTTCTGCCACCACTTCTAACAGGCAGTGGGAGATGGGACAAAGAATTGATAGGCTAAAGAGTTTTGGAGCCTCAGTACAGCTGAGGTTTCCTGCCTATTTAAAGGTCATGTTAAATAATAAAATGCATATCTTCCACTCCGTAGAAAAGTTGGACGAATTTATAAAAAACCTACAACCAGGTGGCTAGTTTCTCTTTCTAGTATGGTGGTACACAAGCATTACACTATTCCATAAGTGTTATACTAGTGTGATAGGAGGTAAAATTCCTATTTCAAAAGGCATGAGTTTCATAAATTCAATCAATTTAACAATGGGATAACGTTAAAATTGCAATTATCTAGATATAATTCTTACCTGATAAATCTATCTACTTCTAATATCACGTACGCTCTAGGGGGGTCACCCATATGACCTTGGGTCTTGAGGTAACTGGGGAAGGTTTCCCATGGGGTGGGGGGTACAGGGGGAGCACAGGGTGGGGAGCAGAGGGAAAAAAAGAAAGAAATAAAAGTTCCTCTATTGTCTCTATAAAGTTTTTAGCTGGTTCCCCGATCTTCTAGATGATGGGTGAGAGGGGAGGTGTGGAAATTTAGCTTGCAAACTGAATATTATCTGCGCCATCTTGTCTCTCCCCAGCGCGACACGCAGGAAAGAGCACGGCAGCCATTTTAGGCACCCTGGTCTCTCCCTGCTCATTGCCGATCGCCAGCGCGTTCCCCTGGCGCTGCAAGCATCCCCCGCGCGCCGGCCACCCCCGCTCTCTCATACACGGGCCATAAACCCTCTCCTTCTGCGCGACCCTGCCATGGAACCACATCCCACGCCTGACCGACATCCCATACATGGTCATGCATCTCTTTGATAACCCCCTTCCTCTGCGCCCCATTGTCCGAACCGATCCCAGGCCATCACCTAGCCCTGCGGATGCAGTTTATTACCCCTACTGTAAGGGAAACACCCCACATCAAAGGGATTACAGTAGATCAAAGCCCCTACCCCCTGAGACCCGGCCGGTCGCACACACCCCCGGGAATTGGCGGAATGTCCAGCTGTGTGATAGCCATCTCCTACTGTGGATGGGGTGGGGACTTCCACTGTAGATATGTGTGGGAACAAGCTCGAAGTGGGGATTCCGAGGATGTTCTTTCATGTTCCAAGACAATCTCAAGAATGTGCCATGTATGATAACTCTGCAATAAAGTCATAAACCTGTGTATAAGAGGCCAGGCCTCAGAGATGCAGTTAGAGCACCTCGTGACGATACCTTGCTGTCTGATCTGATGTGTTCTGCTCCGACGGAATAAAAACTTTGTTTCCTGCCTTCCAGTCTCCGGCGCCTGCCTCTTTCATTGGTAAATTATCGAATGGTATGAGAGGCGATTACTGCTGGGCAATACTTGAAGGGTTATCGACTGAAACTGCCGCTACCATTTAACAATTGGCGTCCCAAACGTGGGGCCCATCAGCGACACGTGGATCCAGTGGGAGAGGTCCTGACGACATAGTGAACGACTGCAACGATCGGGAGAGCTCCTGCCCGATAGACCCTCGTCTGGCAGCCGATCATCCGAACTTCACTGGTTCCGAGCAGACCTCTCTCGAGTGATCTACGGTCCTGACTGGGAACCATCAGGAGTGCCGCGGCAAATACGGAAAGTAGAGGACGATCGGGCGCTGGAGGCGGAAGACGAGAAACTGTCCACGCGGTCCGGGTAAGGTCGTGAAACACGACAAATTGCGAAATAATTGATCGATTATTTGAAATACTAGTATTGCTCATTGATTGTTCTCTTTGAGATATTCGCTGTCTACAAACGGGGAGGAGTAGAAATACTCTCTCTCTCTCCCTTTGCAGATAGTGAAGGGTAGGTAACGCAGACTTTTGTCCCCGTTGTAACCCGTCGTGCCTATCTTTATCTCCCCACTGATTGATTGTCCGAACATTGATTGTTTTGAAGAATAGTGCTCTTTGAGATATTCTCTGTTTGCAAATAACGTAGAATAGAAATATTCTGTCTAGTCTTTGCAAATAGTGAAGTGTAGGTAATGCAGACTTTTGTCCCCGTTGTAACCCGTCGTGCCTATCTTTATCTCCCCATTGATTGATTGATTGATTGATTGTCCGAACACTAGTTGTTCGATATTGGTTCTTTGGAGGTATTCTCTGCTTACAAATAACGAGGAATAGAGATATTCTGTCTAGTCTTTGCAAGCAGTGAAAAGATAGGTAGTGCTGACTTTTGTCCCCGTTGAAACCCGTCATGCCTATCTTCTCCCCACTGATTGGTAGTTGGTTCTGCCCGGACCGCTTATTAGAGGTGGACCATTCGGCTCCACTGGAAGGCACCCCTAATAAGGACATGTTCAATAAATATGGACTAGTCGCCGTAGCTTATAGCAAGCTATGGCATAAATATACAAGGAAGGACCCCGAGAGTCAGTGGCCACTGATGGGATCCTTTGACGACCATAAGATAGAAATGCTAGAAATAGCTCTGCGTAGCAATAAAACGACGCCTACTATGCTATACTTGACAGTATCGGCATGTGGCGCAAAGAAGCAACGCAACGGAAAAAGAGGGAAGAGGTGAAAGCAGAAAAGGAATTACGAAAGGCAGCTCACCTTGCCGCTAGAAAGTTAGAAGAAGAAATAAAGGAGAGAAGGGAAACTAAACTAAGACAGGAGCCCGAAACATCAGGCCAGTACGCTGTTAGGACCCCCTCTATGCTCTACCCTGAGTTGTCCTCTAAGCAACGGACGAATGATGAATTACTATTAGGTCCCCCGATCATTTACATGCCCCCTCCATACGCACCCTCCCAATCGGTAGTGCAACACCCACAACCCCCAAACACAAGCGAAAGCAGTACAGGGGCCTCGGTCCTCACGGCCTCCGCGCCGGCCGAGCCTCTTGTACTGAACACAACGTCGGCAATAACGTTGGATGACCCTGAGATGAGAAAGAAAGATTCCACCAGAATGAATCGACTAACAAGGGACGAACGAGCAGGAATCGACAAGATAGTAGGGACACTGGTGGAGCGAAAGGAAAGTGAGGAGTATATAACAGACGTGTATAACTCATATGCCGACAGCCGCAGACGACACTTTGTCGTACGACTTTGTTATCACGCCCTGAATACATATGAGGATAGGTACCACGATAAAGGTCCCGAAGGCTTAGCGGCCCTATATAGGAAGGTAGACATTGGGGAAGAAGGGGAGGGCGATGTGACGAACCTCTTCACTCGTACACTTGAGGTCTATCGACACCTTAAAGAACACAGACAGGCCACTAAAGCAGAAATCCCCATAGCAACTAAGCCCCAGGAAGGAAGGACTGATACCATGATGCCCATCAAAGAGGCCGCCCCCTACTGGGTCCCCCCACGAGGTCAGGGAACTCATGACGACATCAACCACCAAGATGCGAAGGGAAGGGTTGTAAATAATTGGGTCTACCAGCCATGGGACCTACAAGATATTTTGACCTTTAGAAAAACTCTACCCGACTTAAGAAAGAACCCGACTGCCTTCTACACCGAACTAGGTACAGCCTTAGGCTCAACAATAATGACTTTAGCAGATATCGACTTGTTCTTCGGATTATGTCTGCCGGCTGATGTGTGGAAGCAAATCCGGAAAGTTGACCACTCTGAGCCGTTCGGATATACCTGGGTACAACTCGATACCATAGATAAACAGCGAGAACCGGGACAGAAACCCCCGAAAGCCATATTGGAGCTCCCAGACAAGATTGTACAGAAATTGAAGACTCTAATCCCAGAAAGAAAGGTAGACTGGTCGATAGTGACGGCTTGTCGCCAGAAACCCCAGGAGGATGTTTCTGAATACTTCTCTCGATTCGAGACTGTGTTTTCCGATTATAGTGGCCAGGACATGACCACTGCAACCGGACATCACCTCTTTGTCCAGAATTATGTGAAGGGTCTGTCACAAGAAGTCTCCCAGAAGCTACAGACCAGCGAGAGTAGTTGGGCAGCCTCTAAACCCGCAGCAATCCTCCAGATGGCCCAATACTACGAAAACCAAAAGAATGAGAACGATAGGGCGTCAGAGAGGAAGAAAAAGGAACTGAAGGAGAGGGTAATGATAACACAGTTGCAAGGGGTGACCATAGGAAGGGAACCCCCGAAAGGGAATTACCAACCAACCGCCCCTAGAAAGCTACCCCCTAGAGACCATACACCTGCACCCTACAACGGACGGAGAGACTTAGATGGGAACCAATGTGCGTTCTGTAGAGGGTTCGGACACTGGAAATCCCAGTGCCCGGTCCTTCTGGAATTGAACAAAGATAGGGACCCCAGAGACACAGCATATGACCCCAGAAATAGAGGACAGGGACGAGGGTACACGAACGACGCCGTCAACGACAGGCCAGGCAGACCAAACACTTTTGATCGCCCCCGACAAAACCAGTGTCAGCAGTCCGACTACGAAAGCACCCATGACTTTGCATAGGACCGCCAGGGACAAGGGAGGGATCCAGTCGAACTCCGTGTTGATCAGCAAGGTCCTTACGTCACTGCTAAGGTCTTGGGCACCAAGTCTCCATTCCTGGTAGATACTGGGGCGACACGTAGTGCGTTATCTAAACGACTGATTCCTAGGGCACCCTTGTCTGGCTCACATGTAACCTCAATAGGCTTCGATGGAACGCCCTCCACTAACCCCTTATCAGCACCAATCTCCTTTGACTTAGAAGATAACACCACTGACACGACCTTTCTACTCTCCTCCAACACCCCCGATGCTATTATGGGACTTGATTTGCTAAAACATTTTCGGGGTACCATCAGATGCTGTAACACCCTGAACGTCTCAGGATCGTTTAACAGACACGATAATGAGAATGCAACCACTTTTGAAGGTTTAGTTATTTTAATGAAGGCAAAAATAATACAAGGAATAAACAAAGGTTATAGTCACTGGAATCCTCCAGGCTAAGTACGTTACCAGCCCACAGCACGGATGGTCCTAACCGTCCTCTGCATATACGCCGATCCCGGCGTATGCCAACAGAGGGCAGAAATGAAATGGCCGACAATGCCAATCGGTAGGCTGTGAGGGGCACAAAGAGTGTTGGTGAGAATCGAGGAGTCAAGGAAACACCCAGCAGGGGTCTCTACCTGAAGGGAGCAGCCGCTCAACCTCTTCCTCAGACTGCACCGGGACGCGGAGTCACCTCCTGGTGATGCGTCACCGATACCCCAATCACAAGCAAAGAAGACTGAACCGAGAGCAGCCGCTCGATCGATCCTGTGGACTTCAGAGTCTGTAACGCGGCAAACACCTCCTGGTGTGCGTTACAGCTGGCAGTCCCTGTATCTCTGGTCGGGCTGGGAGTTACGACTCCAACCAGCAAAAGCGCCACTGCGCTTTGACTCAGCCGAGTCAAAAAGTGAAGCTCAATGGTTATCCGGTAGAGCTTCCGGGTCCTTCACAGGTAACGATGGGGCAAGACACGGCCCAGGGAGTAACAACTCGACCTACCTCCGTTCTTGCCTTACTGGAGCACCACTCCGGAACACTGCTCTTCACTAAGCAGGTACGTCGGTGTAAACACAATATCCGACAGCGTTGTACCTCCCAGTTCCTCCCTTTATAGGGCGTGTTTTCCTTGAGTTATGTAACAGCTCTCCTGTTTACATAAGGGCGTGTTTTCCTTGAGTTATGTAACAGCTCTCCTGTTTACATAAGGGCGTGTTTTCCTTGAGTTATGTAACAGCTCTCCTGTTTACATAAGGGCGTGTTTTCCTTGAGTTATGTAACAGCTCTCCTGTTTACATAACCTCTCAACCGCTAAGCATCCTGGGAGATGTAGTCCGTTTTCGCTGGTACCGTTTTCCTCCCCTCGCATGACAGGAATTCTTGACAGTACATCCTCCCTCTCAGCGGCTCCCCACGGGTCCAGCGCTGGCAGGAAAACGCAGATGGAACAAGGAGACCAAGCGCGGAGCATGAACCCCTTCAGCCGGTTCCCATGACTGCTCCTCCGGGCCATAGCCTTTCCATGCAACCAGGTACCACAGCTTCCCCCTGCGCCATTTGGACGCCCGTATGCCCGACACTTCATACTCCACCTCCGACTCCACGCATACCGGCCTAGGTGTCCCAGACGGCTTGGAGGGTGCTGGTTTGAGCAATGATACATGAAAGACAGGGTGTATCAGCAATGACTGGGGCAAGCACACCTTCACGTTCACGGGACCCATACACTTGGTAATTCGATAGGGGCCCATGTACTTGGGATGGAACACACTGTTCTTTCGAAACCTCATGTTTCTTGTGGATATCCAGACGTAGTCTCCAGTGCGGTACAGTGGCCCGGGCCTTCTCTTCCTGTCTGCCGCAGCCTTGTATCTTCTCTTGGCCTCTATTAGGACAGCCCTTGAGCGCATCAACGTGTCTTTTATGTGTGCCACCCTGTCCGCTGTGGCGGGAATCCTGTCCTCTCTGAACGGATGTAGAAATGGCAAGAACCTGGGATGTTGGCCATAGTTGCTATAGAACGGAGATGACTGTGTGGAGCTGTGAGTGGCGTTGTTATAGGCTATCTCTGCAACCCATAGCAAGTCGACCCATTCTTCCCTGCCCTGGTCCACAAAACATCGCAGATACTGTTTGAGCGTTTGGTTCAGGCGCTCGGTTTGGCCGTCCGTTTGAGGGTGGTAGCTGGTGGACAGGGCGGTCTTAACATGCAGCGCAGTGCACCAAGTCTTCCAGAATTGCGCAGTAAACTGCGACCCCCGGTCTGACACGATCACCCCAGGTAATCCATGCAGTCGTACCACATTCTTGAGGAGTAGTGACGCCAATTCCCCGGCCGTAGGGACTCTCTTGCAGGGGATGAAGTGCCCCATTTTCGTCAAGTAATCCACCACCACCAGTATTGCCGTCATCCCCTGGTCTACCGGTAGGCCCACCACGAAGTCCAGTGATATGCTATCCCATGGTCTATCCGGGGTCGGAAGTGGATGTAAGAGCCCTTGGGTTCGGCCATGGTCGGCCTTCATGGTAGCACACGTAGGACACTCCTGTCCCCACCTCCTGACATCCACTCTCATGGTTGGCCACCAGAAATGCCGTCCCATGCTAGCCACCGTTTTTTCAAAGCCCAAATGACCTGCGCATGGAGAGTCATGGCACCAGATGAATGCTTGTTTCCTTAGCCTAGGCGTGGGTATCAATAGGCACCTGCCCTTCAGGGGTATCCCGTCCTTCAGCTGCCATTCTCTGTGACTGAGGAGCCACCTCCGCCATGCGAATGACCTGATCCCTCTCTTTATTCCCCTCAGGAAAGTATCCGGTTGGATAACCCCCAATACCATCCTCGGGGAAATGATGGAATGCTCGGTCGCAGGCAATGGTTCCTTAACTGCAGATTGACGGGACAGGGCGTCCGCCTTCCGGTTTTCAGTCCCCGGCCGATATGTGATGCGGAAGTTGAACCCCGCAAAGAAGATCATCCACCGCAGCTGTCTGGGAGAAAGGTGTCTTGTGGCCGTCATGAACTGTAGGTTCCGATGGTCCGTGTACACCGATACCACATGTCTTGCCCCCATCAACCAATGCCTCCATTCGGTGAAGGCGTCCTTGATTACGAGAAGCTCCTTCTCCGCAATATGGTAGTTGCGTTCGGCGTCGTTGAGTTTGCGGGACATGCACGCAACGGAATGAAGCACCCCTGTGTCGTGGTTGCGTTGGGACAAGTTAGCCCCCAGCGCCACATCCGATGCGTCCGCTTCCACCACGTAGGGGAGATCCGGATCGGGGTGAGCCAACACCGGCGCCTTACCAAAGGCGCTTTTCAGGGCCTCAAAGGCTTTGTTCGCTTCAGGGGACCAGACAAACTCTTTGGACTTCCTCAGTAGTTGTGTGATTGGGGCCACCAATCCTGAAAATCCATCTATAAACCGCCTGTAAAAGTTGGCGAAGCCAATGAAACTTTGGACGTCCTTCACGCTTTGGGGCACCGGCCATTCTTTCACCGCCTTGATCTTTCGTTCTGCCATCTCCTGTCCCTCTGGACTCAGCATCACTCCGAGGAATTCCACGGATGTGACGTGGAAGTCACACTTGCTGAGTTTACAAAACAGCATGTTTTCCCTCAGCTTTTGGAGCACAGCTTTGACGTGGTGTACGTGCTCCTCCACACTGGACGAATAGATGAGGATGTCGTCGATATATACGACCACGTAGATATCCAACTCCTCTCTGAATACCTCATTCAAAAAGTACTGAAAGGCTGCCGGGGCGTTGCACAGACCGAACGGCATGACGAGGTACTCAAAAAGGCCGAACCTGGTCTTAAAGGCGGTCTTCCACTCGTCTCCGTCCCTCATGCGCACCAGATGGTATGCCCCTTTCAAATCCAACTTGGTGTAGATACGAGCTTTCTTGACCTGTTCCAGAAGTACACTGATGAGAGGCAAGGGGTACCGATTCTTTACGGTTATCGCATTCAATGCCCTAAAGTCCACACAGGCTCTCAGCTCTCCATTAGCCTTCGGGATGAAGAAGAGTGGCGAGGCGGCCGGAGACTTGGACGGGCGGATGAATCCTAGCTTGAGGAGTTTATCCAGGTACCCCCGGAGATGCACGTTTTCAGGCTCCGTCAGGGCATACAGCCTGCCGCTGGGAACGCTGGCCCCTGGCACCAGGTCGATCTGGCAGTCAAACTGTCTATGTGGTGGTAGCACTTCCGCCTTCACCTCATCAAATACATCCTCAAAACTGTGATAAGCCTGGGGGAGAGCCACATCTTTTTCTGCCGCTGTAGCCACCGTCTGACTCCCGCTCTCATCTGCGTCAAGGGATTCCGTTCTTATTCCACAATGCAGGATGCAATACGGTGACGTCAGTTCGATGCGATGTGTTGGCCAATCCACAGAGGGGTTGTGTTTCTGTAGCCACGGCAATCCCAATATGACGCCATATTGGGGCGCTCGGATGATGTTAAAATCGATTTGTTCCAAATGGTTCATCCCACATCTCATCGGAAGGACCCCCGTGTGCTGCCCGATGGGCCCCGTCACCAATCGCCTTCCGTCTACAGCATAGACGTCTTCGGGTACAGCTTTGGGAAGAAGCACTAGCCCTAGCCTGCATGCCTCGTTGTGGTCCATAAACATGCCAGTGGCCCCTGAATCCACCATGGCCACAACGGGTATCCACTGGTCATGCACTCCCACGTGCACCGTGAGAAACAGGTGTCGTTGTCCCTTAGTGACCGAGTTGGAAAGTGAAGGGATGGATGAGTGACTCCGAGATGCCCCTTCTTTGGTCTGGGAGTCCTCTAGTTTTCCGCCGGTACGTCCACCACGGCTGTTACCGACCGGTTGGCCCGATAACGTGACGTCTTCGGTTTGGCAGGGCATTCACGTACGTAGTGGCCTTTTTTGCCACAATATAGGCACAATCCTTGTTTACGGCGTGACTCTTTCTCCGTGGCTGTGAGGCTCGCTCGTATTGCGCCGATGTCCATGGGTTCTCCCTTGGATGCGGTGGAAGTTTCAGGACTTCCCACTGTCACATAGGATGGAAGGGATTTTCCTTTTCTCCCATGATCCCCCTTTCTTTCACTTAGCCTATGTTCCAGCCGTAATACCAGGTTGATAAGGCCCTCACATGTCTTGGGTTGTGGGTCAATATGAGCCACGGCGTCCTTGAGCTCATCGCACAGCCCGTGATGGAAGAGCGCCGTCTGTTTAGCAACAGGCCACTTGGTTTCCGCAACCAGCCTTCGGAACGCGTTGAGATACTGCACCAGGTCATTGGATCCCTGTCTCAACTAAAGCATTTCACGGTCCGCCGTGTACGAGTCAGCCCTTCTGTCGAAGACCTTCAGGAATTCCTCGCGAAAAGCACCCCAATCACATAAGATGGGGTCGTCCCTGCTCACCAGAGGTACGGCCCATTGTGCCGCGTTTCCAGCCAAATAGGATATAAGGAAAGCCACACGAGCCTGACTCGTGGGGAACGCCCTTGGTTTGCACGATAAATGTAGCGCCACTTGTGTGAGGAATACCTGCACTGTGTTAGGATCCCCACTGTACCTCTCTGGTGTTGCCAAGGGGACAGCTACCGGCATTTCCACTACTACCGCAGGGGTCTGGTTCGTGAGGGAGGTGCTGGGCGTGAGCGGGTCCAATTGGATAGCATCCAGTCTGGCTTTTACATCGGCTGTTTCTTGCCTAGAGGCAGCCAATTCAATTTGCACGGTCGCTAAAGCAGCCAGCACATCATCAAGTGTTGCCATGTCTGTTATCGACCGGGAGACAGTTAGTGTTATTAAGGTCGGATATTTTGTAACGCCCTGAACGTCTCAGGATCGTTTAACAGACACGATAATGAGAACGCAACCACTTGTGAAGGTTTAGTTATTTTAATGAAGGCAAAAATAATACAAGGAATAAACAAAGGTTATAGTCACTGGAATCCTCCAGGCTAAGTACGTTACCAGCCCACAGCACGGATGGTCCTAACCGTCCTCTGCATATACGCCGATCCCGGCGTATGCCAACAGAGGGCAGAAATGAAATGGCCGACAATGCCAATCGGTAGGCTTTGAGGGGCACGAAGAGTGTCGGGGAGAATCGAGGAGTCAGGGAAACACCCAGCCGGGGTCTCTACCTGAAGGGAGCAGCCGCTCAACCTCTTCCTCAGACTGCACCGGGACGCGGAGTCACCTCCTGGTGATGCGTCACCGATACCCCAATCACAAGCAAAGAAGACTGAACCGAGAGCAGCCGCTCGATCGATCCTGTGGCCTTCAGAGTCTGTAACGCGGCAAACACCTCCTGGTGTGCGTTACAGCTGGCAGTCCCTGTATCTCTGGTCGGTCTGGGAGTTACGACTCCAACCAGCAAAAGCGCCACTGCGCTTTGACTCAGCCGAGTCAAAAAGTGAAGCTCAATGGTTATCCGGTAGAGCTTCCGGGTCCTTCACAGGTGACGATGGGGCAAGACACGGCCCAGGGAGTAACGACTCGACCTACCTCCGTTCTTGCCTTACTGGAGCACCACTCCGGAACACTGCTCTTCACTAAGCAGGTACGTCGGTGTAAACACAATATCCGACAGCGTTGTACCTCCCGGTTCCTCCCTTTATAGGGCGTGTTTTCCTTGAGTTATGTAACAGCTCTCCTGTTTACATAAGGGCGTGTTTTCCTTGAGTTATGTAACAGCTCTCCTGTTTACATAAGGGCGTGTTTTCCTTGAGTTATGTAACAGCTCTCCTGTTTACATAACCTCTCAACCGCTAAGCATCCTGGGAGATGTAGTCCGTTTTCGCTGGTACCGTTTTCCTCCCCTCGCATGACAGGAATTCTTGACAGATGCTCCCCAGACGGAGTTCGAGTCATCCTGCACGATAACCCAGATCCATTCAGACCTTGTCACACACGGCGTATGCTCTCTATAACCGATGCTGACCTGTCCCTACTCGACACGTTACCTTCACATCTATGGGCTAAAACCGACTCAGATGTAGGGCGCATGGTGATCGACCCAGTACACATAACCGTCCGACCGGACGCAGTGCTCCCAAAGCTTCCACAGTATCGGATATCGCCCGAAGGCGAGAAGGCATTGGTGGAAATCATCGAGTCCCTAGTCGATGCAGGAGTGGTAGAAGAAGTAGTCAGTAATGTTTGCAACAGCCCTATCCTACCCATTGTAAAAAAGCAAGGCGAGGGAGATGAGAAAGCATACCGCTTTATTGTTGACTTACGAGAAGTTAACAAAGTAGTCATACCTCAGTACCCCGTGGTCTCAGACATCACCACCATCCTCACCCTGATTCCGTCCACTGCCACCACTTTTACCGTTATTGATCTCAAGAACGCATTCTTTTCCATCCCCATCCACCCAGACAGCCGCTACCTGTTCGGCTTCACCTTAAAAGCCCGTTCGTACAGATTCTGTAGGGCACCCCAAGGCTACACTGAGAGTCCCAGCATTTATAGCCAAGCCCTCAAGAGGCAACTAGATGCAGTCCAACTACCCGATGGAGTGGTGTTAATACAGTACGTCGATGACATTCTTTTGGCGGCTGACACCACTCCACTTGCCGTCACAGCCACCATTCACCTCCTCCACTTCCTTGCGGAGAACGGTCACAAGGTCTCCAGGAAGAAATTGCAATTCTGCCAACCCCAAGTAACATATCTAGGCCACCTACTATCCAAAGACGGGAGAAAACCTACCCCTGACCGAATTCAGACCATCCTAGAAACCCCTGTTCCCAAAACTCAGAAACAAGTGAGGTCCCTAGTAGGCCTCACCTCCTTTTGTCGACAATGGTTGCCAAACTTCAGTCTAATCGTAAAACCTCTGCTTTCCCTGCTGGCTAAAGATGTCCCCTTCCCCCTCCCCTGGACACCCGAATGCCAATCCTCCTTCAAAGAATTACGAGACGCCCTCTGCTCGGCCCCAGTCCTAGGAACCCCAGACTACACTAAACCTTTCTCCCTCTACACCCACGAAAGGGAGGGATGTGCGTTGTCTGTTCTAACCCAGTCCATAGGCCCTAAACAACGCCCTTGTGCCTACTTCTCTGCCACTCTTGACCCTGTAGCCAGAGCTTTGCCCGCCTGCCTTCGAGCAGTAGCCGCCGCTGCTGTCTCTATCCGGCAAAGTGAGGGGATCGTGCTCTCGAACCCTCTCACAGTATTGGTACCCCATGCGGTTGACACCCTCCTAAACCAAACCAAGACCCAACACCTGACTAGCGCGCGACTGACTGGTTACGAACTAACTCTGCTTGCACCCCACATCACATTGAAACGATGCACCACTCTGAATCCAGCTACTCTACTACCTCTCCCTGACGCTGACCCCAATGCGTCCCCTATACATGACTGCGTGACCCTCACCGACGAACAGACCAAGAGTAGGGTTGACCTCCGGGATACTGCCTTCCCGGACCCTGACGGAGGACTGTGGGTGAATGGCTCATGTATCAAGCTCCCCGATGGCACCACCTCAGCTGCCTATGCAGTCACCACAGCCCGAACAGTTGTTGAGACAGCCCGCATCACACAGCGATCCGCACAGGCGGCGGAACTAATTGCTCTCACACGAGCATGCATCCTGGCAGCAGGGACAACCGCAAACATTTACACAGACAGTCAGTACACCTTCGGGGTAGTTCACCACTTTGGGCTCTTATGGAAAGAGAGGGGATTCTTGACTTCCCACGGCACACCCATCCTGCATGGAGATCTAGTCTCTGCCCTGACCGAAGCAGTCCTCCTCCCCACACGGCTGGCCGTGATCAAATGCCAGGCGCACAAGAAGGTGACAGACATTATAGGACAGGGAAATGCACTAGCTGACATTACTGCCCGAACCACAGCCGAGAATAGGTCCACGACCCGTATGTACGTGACCAGGTCACAAACTGAGAAATGGAAGGATGCTAGGGAAACGATTAGGGATATCCAACTAGCCAGCACACCACACAAATTAACTGAATGGGCCCGGGTGGGATTGAAGGACGATGACGGTTGCTGGCGAACTAAAGACTCGAACAAATGGTTGCTACCCGACTCATACTTGATCCCCATGCTGACCATGGCACACTCCCCCGCACACATAGGGTCTGCCCCCATGATCGAACTCATCTCCAAAGTCTGGCACAACGACAAAATCCCAGACTCAGCCAAACGTCTTGTCCAACAATGCCTGGTATGCCTCCAACACAACCCTGGGAAAGGAACTGCTGTACCCCGGGGAGGGTTTGGGGTTCCCAATCACCCCTTTGAAGTCCTACAAATGGACTATGTCCAGTTAGAAAGGTGCCAAGGTTTTAAGTACGTACTTGTCGTTGTGTGTGCCTTCAGCAAGTGGGTGGAGGCCTACCCAACCCACGACAACACCGCTATGACAACTGCAAAAGTACTACTGAAAGAATTCTTCCCCCGATACGGCGTTTGCCGAATTTTGTGGAGCGATAATGGCCCCCACTTTGTAGCCGAGGTTATCCAACTCATCCTAAAGGGGCTGGGTGTGAAACAGAAATTCCACGCGGTCTTCCATCCCCAATCTGCAGGCTTGGTTGAGCGACATAATGCCATTGCTTAAGATAGCAAAAATAGTTGCCACCACAGGACTGAAATGGCCAGACGCTCTCCCGCTAGCATTGCTATCAATGCGTTCCACCCCCACTAAACACCACTTAACCCCCTACGAGGTCGTTTTTGGGCGGCCCATGAACCTTTGGACTGCACCAAAACCAACATCCATCCACGACGTCCCGGACGTCCTCATGTCTGACTATTTGTATAACCTAACTAAAACGTTGTCTGTTATCCATCAGCAGGTGCTGCAAGCCATTCCCGATGTTTCCAGGGGCCCCGGGCACGACATCCAACCCGGCGACTTTGTCTTAGTGCGTAACTTCCAGCGCACCAAGAGTCTGGAGCCCCTGTGGACGGGCCCCCTGCAAGTCCTAATCACCACCCGAACAGCTCTTCGAGTGGAGGGGAAACGCAATTGGCTGCATGCACACCACTGCAAGAAGGTATCACCGACCCTGACGACTACGGACAGCATCACCGCTCAAGAAGAACTTCTGGACAAAGACCGACCATCCCTGAACCGCCGCCCAGATACGGAGACACTTGAGCTAGTGAAATATCCCGATCCCACCGTGCCATCCAAGGAAGGGTATAACTTGCGACGAAAGGAGAGAACTTCGGCTAAGCAGACCACAAACTAAGTGGAAATCTCAGAGCGGTAGCCTAGTCACCTCAAAGGCCACCAGGAGAGAAACTAAACAAAGTCTGTGGTTCTGCCCGCTACCGAGTCTCTTGAAGGTGATAGAAGCGCCCGACATGAAGATGATGGAAGCAACCGGACGTCCGAAGATCCACTACAAAAACCCAAAGACTGACAGAATGCACAGCTCAAAGACTATTACACTTTTCATTACCCTTCTCTTTTGCCTTCTCCTCATGGTCACCTTCTGGATCATGGAGGAGAGCACACCCGCTCATAGGACATTGCTGACCACCGTTCAACCTACCACCATGAAAGAACACCATCTGATCTCACTTTCACCCCAACTCCGAGAAAGGCGTAAGGAGTTCTGGAATAACTCTTTTGTGCAGCTGCTCCACCAACACAATCTTGCCGCCAACGCCACTAATTGCTGGATCTGTGGATTGCTACCACATGCTACTGGACACTCTATCCCTTTCATCCCTTCACCTTTTTCTGTCCATGGTTCCTGCCTCGCCTGGCTAATCCTCCTGCAAGAAAGCTACAAGGACAATGCCACTTCCGGCAGAACCATGTCACACTTGTACCTTGGGTTCTGGCTGAACAAAACTGTAAGAACTTCTGCCCCCTTCTGTCCTCTGAGATCAAACACTTCCTTTCACATGGACATCCCTGCCAAAGAACGAGTTGAAATGCAAGTGTTCAACAACCCAGCCAGACCCACCTTCTCTTACCTCCGGAAACGGACGGCCGCCACCCTAACAGTGGCCCTATCCGTCATCAACATCACTGGATTTGTGTGCCTCGAAGGCCTGGGGGCGCAGCCGGTGGGCCACAGCTCCTGCCTCATCACCCGAACATTGGACTCAGTTGATCCACCCTCCTTTGTTGCCTCCCCGAATATGTACTTCGTCTGTGGTACTAAGGCCTACACCTGGCTTCCGAAAGGTTGGGGAGGCACCTGCTACATCGCCTTTGTCCTTCCTCCGACATATGTGGCTCCAGCAAACCATCACCGACAGAAACGTGCCAAAGACATTGTGCAAGCCGACTCCACCGGAGCACAGTTCATGGACGCAGTAAAAGGTCTCGTTCCACTCTGGGGTCCAATGGCAAACAGCCGTGCCATCCGCCACTTAACCCAGGCAGTCGAAACGGCGATGAACATTACGGCTGGCGCCCTCGCCAACAACACCGCCGAGCTCCAGGCCGTCCGCCTAGTGGCTCTTCAGAACCGCCTCGTTCTAGATGTGGTTCTGGCTGATCGTGGAGGAGCATGCCGCATCATTGGGTCCAGCTGTTGTACCTACGTACCGGATAACTCGCCCTCAGTCTACAAAGCAATTGAACACCTCCACAGACTTTCCGCAGAGGTTCATCAAGAGCAAGAAGAATGGTCACTGGGGAGTTGGTTTTGGGACACTATTAGAAGTTGGGGATGGAGGCTGTTCTCATTTATCCTAATACCAATTGTGATACTATGTGGATGCTGCTTGGGGATTCAGTGTCTGCCACCTTTATGCTCGCTTTTTATGAACTGCATCTGCCCTAAGACTTTGAACTTTGAAGCGGAACGAATGAAAGCTCTGTATGAGATGGAAGTTCGTAGTATTATGGGGATAGATCCAAACTAGACAAGCTGGCGAGACATGTTAAAAGGGAGGACTGTGGAAATTTAGCTTGCAAACTGAACATTATCTGCGCCATCTTGTCTCTCCCCAGCGCGACACGCAGGAAAGCGCATGGCAGCCATTTTAGGCACCCTGGTCTCTCCCTGCTCATTGCCGATCGCCAGCGTGTTCCCCTGGCGCTGCAAGCATCCCCCGCGCGCCGGCCACCCCCGCTCTCTCATACACGGGCCATAAACCCTCTCCTTCTGCGCGACCCTGCCATGGAACCACATCCCACGCCTGACCGACATCCCATACATGGTCATGCATCTCTTTGATAACCCCCTTCCTCTGCGCCCCATTGTCCGAACCGATCCCAGGCCATCACCTAGCCCTGCGGATGCAGTTTATTACCCCTACTGTAAGGGAAACACCCCACATCAAAGGGATTACAGTAGATCAAATCCCCTACCCCCTGAGACCCGGCCGGTCGCACACACCCCCGGGAATTGGCGGAATGTCCAGCTGTGTGATAGCCATCTCCTACTGTGGATGGGGTGGGGACTTCCACTGTAGATATGTGTGGGAACGAGCTCGAAGTGGGGATTCCGAGGATGTTCTTTCATGTTCCAAGACAATCTCAAGAATGTGCCATGTATGATAACTCTGCAATAAAGTCATAAACCTGTGTATAAGAGGCCAGGCCTCAGAGATGCAGTTAGAGCACCTCGTGACGATACCTTGCTGTCTGATCTGATGTGTTCTGCTCCGACGGAATAAAAACTTTGTTTCCTGCCTTCCAGTCTCCGGCGCCTGCCTCTTTCATTGGTAACTTATCAAATGGTATGAGAGGCGATTACCGCCGGGCAATACTTGAAGGGTTATCGACTGAAACTGCCGCTACCATTTAACAGAGGGAAAGAAGAAAAAATAAAAATCCTGTCCTGGAATGTTAATGGTCTTAGAGTACGAGGGTGGCGTGTCAAAATTATACAATATCTAAAAGACTGTCCAGCCCAGATTATTATTCTGCAGGAAATCCATTTGTCGGAGGAGGAGGCTTTAGACCTTTTTAGAGCCCAAAAATGGATCTACCAGGCGGTGTGTACATCCTTTATGGGTGTAACAAAGGGAGTGGCGATTTTGGTGAGAAGGGGGGCACAGGTGGTTCTTGGGTCACAGATCTCTGATAAAGCTGGCAGGTGGTTAATCGTGAGAGCTAAGATTCTGGGGCAAGCGTACTCTTTAGTGGGATACTACGGCCCGAACAGAGACGGTGTCTCTCCCTTAGAAGATCTGTTAGCAGAATTAATAGAACTACATGATCCTGTTATCATGGCAGGAGATTTCAATGCTGTTTTGGATTACTCCCTATATAGAACTTTACGGAGCAGAGCATGCGCTAATTTAAAAATGTCCACATTAATTAAGCAAGTAGTAGTTCAGCTGGGGCTCTGTGACATCTGGAGACAGAAGGCTGGGAAAATAAAAGGTTTTATCTTTTATAATCAAAAATATAGGCACCAATCAAGGATTGACTATTTTCTTATAGATGGAGACCCGGTAGATTGTGTCCAAAGGATCGATCATGTGAGAGTTCACTTGTCGGACCACTCAGCGGTGATCCTACATTTGAGGTCACAACAGAGAATTTCTTTTTCAAGATGGACTTTGGATCGTACAATTCTGCAAGAAGAAGAAGCTATGGCAGCACTATCCAGAGAGACTGAAGAGTGTTTTCATCTTAATCAGGGATCGGCAGCATGTGGAATAATTTGGGATGCATACAAAGCCTTTTTGAGGGGCATGTTAGGGGCGTTGGCTGCGGGAAAGAGATGCAGTTATTACCAGGAAGTGTCTACTATTGAGGAACAGCTTCACGCCCTTGAGAAAGATCTGATTGATCCCAAGACAGATGACCAAGCTCGGGAAAGCCTGTTCAATAATGTTCAGGAAGTAAAGGCTAAGTTGGCAGTAATTATTCAAGAAAGGGTAAGAAAGAAATGGGATGCCAGCAAATTGGCTCACTTTGAGTATAGTGAAGGCTGCAGCATGCTGCTGGCCTGGAAGGTGAAAAAGGAGCAGGTGAGAAGCAGGATAGAGCAGATTATATGTGAAAAGACCAGAGATCTTATTAGTGATCACAGGGAGATCGAGCATGCTTTTCATAGCTACTATAGTGGGGTATATCAAGAAAACCTAAAACCCACCCAAGATGAGTTCAAAGTTTGGCTGGAACAGGGCTCAAGTAGTATACTTTCAGAGGTTAAGAGTAGGCAGCTGAATCGGGAGATTGAGGAAGGAGAAGTAGATATTGCTCTAAAGCGAGGTAAGAAAGGCAAAGCCCCTGGCCCAGACGGTCTACCTCTTGATGTTTATAAAGTCCTGGCCAGTACACTAAAACCTATCCTTACAGAACTCTTTAATGAGTTTTTTTTAACGGGGGTCAATTTGCC
This sequence comes from Triturus cristatus, assembly GCF_964204655.1. Lineage (NCBI taxonomy): Eukaryota > Metazoa > Chordata > Amphibia > Caudata > Salamandridae > Triturus > Triturus cristatus. Next base: position 167,721,577 of record NC_140585.1, read on the forward strand.
AACCTCATGGGATGAAGCTAACATCTCCCTAATTTTGAATCCAGGTAAAAACCCGATAAATTGCGATTCGTATCGGCCAATATCTTTGCTGAATTGTGATTATAAGATCTATGCAAAGATATTGGCCGATAGGTTAAATGGACCAATGGCAGAGTTGATCCATACGGATCAAAAGGGTTTATTCGGGGCAGGTTCTTGAAAGAGCTGACCATCTCACTGATAGGATCGATTGACCTAGCATCTGCTTACGAGCTCCCACTTGCGGTGATAGCTTTAGACGCCACTAAGGCTTTCGACCGGGTAAACAGGGCCATTTTACGGACTGTGGCAGAGTCTGCAAACCTGGGTCAGAATTTTTGTAGAACTTTGGAGCCGATCTATAGGACTCCAAGGGATAGAGTGCTTGTCAATGGCTGCCTGACAGACCCGGTTCTTATCAGCAGGGGAACGAGACAGGGGTGCCCTCTATCGCAACTCCTATTTGACTTCTATATTGAGCCCCTTGCCAGGAAAATAAGAGAGGATCTGGAGATTGTACCTTTTCAGTATGAGGGCTGGTGTAAGAAATTGGGCCTTTATGCTGATGATATCCTCATCTTCTCGAATAATGTACAACACACCCTAAGCCGTATTATAGCCCTAGCAAAAGACTTTGGGAAAACTTCGGGTTATGAAATAAATGGTAATAAGACAGAGGTCATGACCTGGAATTTGGAAGTAGAGGAAGCACCCAATAGGGAGGCAATGAGGTTCCTGGGAGTCATGATTCCACAAGATATCTCTAAACTAACTAAAGTTAATCTGGAGAAGGTAATGAAAGAGATCACTGGGCTCTTAAAAATTTGGTCATATCTCCAGCTTACTCTTTTTGGATGGGTTAACTTAGTAAAAATGATGATCCTTCCAAAATTAACCTTTTTGTTTGACAGCATTCCCCTCCCATTTGACAAGGAAGCGCTTAAAAAGCTGCAGGGTCAAATAGGCAGCTTTATATGGGCAAGCAAGGGATCCAGAAAAGCCTGGAAAAAATTAAGGAGGAAGGTGGAGAAAGGGGGCGTAGCACTACCGGATCTGCTTTTTTATTCATGGGCTTTTTTGTTAAAAAATGGGAAAATGTTGCTGAACACACCGACAAACTCAGATATTGGGAGACTACTGGGAGTAATGGAAAAGCAGGAGGTAGGGGGTAGTGTTGCCTTTATGTATAAATATGCAGACCCTAAATTTTTTAAGAAAGTCAGGCTAAAGATCTTGAGAGGCTTGGCTGAGACCTGGTGTAGGGTCAGAAAAGCCTTAAAAATGCCATATTTTAGTCAAATGGCCCCTATTTGGGACTCACCTGGCTCTCCGGTCTGGACAAAAGATACACTAGCTCGACCTATTAGAGAGGCGGGTTTAACGAGATGGAACCATATTATGCAAGATGGTGTTTTAATAGGTTGGGATGCGTTTAATCATCTTTTGGGACAACAAATGTCCAGATTTAAATACATGCAAATACATAGTTGGTTTCAGGATCCAGGTACAGCATTAGGAAGTTCAAATGAACTGGAGGACAGACTTCTGAATGAGACAGTACCTAAAAAGGAGCTTGCAACAATATACTGGCTCCTGGTGGATCTGGAAGATGGGCGCTTCACATTACCAACAAAACTGTGGGGAAGATGCTTGCCGGAATCTTCATTGGAAAATAAGTGGCAAGTATCAATGGCTATCTTATTTAAAATAGTAAAACCAGCACACCTGAGAAGAAACCATCTTTTCTCCATCCATAGAGTCTACTGGTCGCCCCAGAGACTGTCAAAGTTCGGGAGCAGAGGAGATGTGATCTGTCCTAGGTGCAGCAGTCCAAGCGAAGATGATGTACACATGTTTGTGGAATGCCCGGTGATTCAGCTTTTTTGGAGTGATGTGAGTAGGGTTTTGTCCACTTTGCTAGATATGGACATTAAGGTAAGCGCCTTGCTGGTTATTTTTGGATGTGTAGACTCATCTGTAAGCATAACCGACAACAAAGCAAGGTTGCTTTTTTATTCCATCCTGCTGGCACGTAGGGAGATTTGTAAACAGAGGATAGTTGCATCTCCTCCAAAATGTATTGATTGGCTAACTTCTATTAAGTACGTTGCTAACCTGGACATGAAGGCCTTCAAAAAGCTTGACTTTTAGTCTCCCTTAATAGAGTGGTGTGAGCAACAAAAGAATTTTGAAGCCCGATGATTATGCCTCATCTGTGTTTTTGGTCCCCCACACCTTTGCTTCCCATTCTATGCCTTGGCGTATGAGGGAGAGTAGGGGAGAGAAAAATAGGGAATTTAGGATGGATAATGGTGCTTCAAATAGACAAGGGCATAAAAGTACTGAAGCCAGTATCCTCTCCTTCCTATCCCTGTCTCCCTGTTTCCAGCACAAAAGGGCATTGTACACTATTCACGGGTGCAATTGGAATGATGAGCCACGAGAAGGTCCTTCTTTTGGTGATCGCTCTCTTTCCAGCATTGTCTATTTGAAGGCACCCTACACGGCTCGTGTGAGCTCATGGAGCGATAGCGATAAAATTCTAAAGTTCTTAAGATATACAAGTGGTATATTTTTCTACTCCCATAACAGGGAACAAAGGACAGTTTTTGTGACTATCAGGCATATGTACATTTATTCTATCACCCTTTGAGGTGTAAAAGGGATCGGTTTTTTGGTCCTGAGGAAGAAAGCCAAGGGGATGGCTTCTGAAACATGTCGACCTTGTAGGAGGTGACTCATTATAGCACACAATCTACACCTCCCCACTTTTACTATTCTCAGCCAGGGAAGACAATAAAGTATTTTTGTTCCAGAGGATTTTTAACCATCTCACATTTTCTTTTCACGATCCCACGCACTACACATTCTCACCAATCACTGAATAAAGTGCTCCTGCGTCTAGGTAGGTCGTAGCACGCCCCATCCCGTAGAGGGGCAGGAAGACCCCAATGATGAAACATTACACTGAATCAGGTTTCAGTGTGTGAGGGGTATTTTACAATTTTTTGAAACATTGCCCTTCCCACAAATTGAGAGAAGGAGCTCTGATCCTTTTGCACCATTTTTCACGTATGACTAAACACTTCAAATAAAAATAAAAATAGCAGCACACACATGGGTGCATATATATTCACATAATACATGGTAGAATCCCTATGTTGGAATGGAGCCTATTTAGAAGCTAATGAGGACAACAACAAAAAAGACTTAGCCTGAAGGCTGCTTTCCATTGCTATCACTAGGATAGCTTTCAATAAAAGGTTGTCTTTAACCTATCATCAATAAGGGGTTGTTTGGACTGGTGCAAGGTGCCCACTATAACTAGTGGACAGCATATACCAGGCCAACTTCTAATATCTTTCCTGCCTGCTTTTGCATCTCACTTGCCTCTTTCTGCACTTTTCTTGCTTCTTTCTACACCTCTATTGCTTCTTTCAGCTATTCTTGTGCCTCTTTGTGCACTTTGCTTGCCTGTTTCTGCACCTCTCTTGCCTCTTTTTGCACCTATGTTGGCTCTTTCTGCACCTCACTTGCTCCTTTCTACACTTCTCTTGCCTCTTTCTGCACCCCTGTTGCTTCATTCAGCACTTCCCATGCTTCTTACTGCACGTGTCTTGCTTCTTTCTTTACCCCTGTTGTCTCTTTATGTACCTCTTTTGCCTCTTTCTGCACATTTCTTGGCTTTTCCTGCACCTCTTTTCCCTCTTTCTTCATGTCTGTTGCCTCTTTCTCCACCTCATTGGCTTCTTTCTGCACCCCTGTTGTCTCTTTCTGCACTCGACTTCCCTGTTTCTGTACATTGCCTGCCTGTTTTTGCATCTAACTTGCCTCTTTATGCACTTTTCTTGCTTCTTCCTACACCTCTGTTGCTTCTTTCTGCAATACTCTTGCTTCTTTGTGCATTCTCCTCCCTGTTTCTGCACCTCTTCTGTCTCATTTTGCACCTCTGTTGGGTCTTTCTGCACCTCAATTGCTCCTTTCCATACTTCTCTTGCCTCTTTCTGCACCCCTGTTGCTTCATTCTGCACTTTCCATTCTTCTTTCTGCACCTGTCTTGCTTCTTTATGCTCCCCTGTTGTCTCCTTATGTACCTCTTTTGACTCTTTCTGCACTTTTCTTTCCTTTTTCTGCACCACTCTTTCCTCTTTCTGCACGTCTCTTGTCTCCTTCCGCACCTCATTTGCTTCCTTCTGCACCCCTGTTGTCTCTTTCAGCGCTCCTCATCCCTCTTTCTGTACCTTTCCCGACTGTTTTTGCATCTCACTTGCCTATTTCTGCACTTTTCTTGCTTCTTTCTACACCTCTATTGCTTCTTTCAGAAATTCTCTTGCCTCTTTCTGCACTTCTCTTGCCTGTTTCTGCACCTCTCTCGCCTCTGTTACGCCTCTGTTGGCTCTTTCTGCACATCACTTGCTCCTTTATACACTTCTCTTGTCTCTTTCTGCACCCCTGTTGCTTCATTCTGCACTTTCCATGCTTATTTCTGCACCTGTCTGGCTTCTTTCTCCACCCAAGTTGTCTCTTTATGTAACTCTTTTGCCTCTTTCTGCACTTTTCTTAGGCTTTTTCTGCACCCCTCCTCCCTCTTTCTGCACGTCTGTTGCCTCTTTCTGCACCTCATTTGCTTCTTTCTGCACCCCTGTTGTCTCTCTCTGCACTTGTCTTCCCTCTTTCTGTACCTTTCCTGCCTGTTTTTGCATCTCACTTGCCTCTTTCTGCACTTTTCTTGCTTCTTTCTACACCAATGTTGCTTCTTTCAGCAATTCTCTTGCCTCTTAGTGCACTACTCTTCCCTGTCTCTGCACCTCTTCTGCCTCTTTTTGCACCTCTGTCGGCTATTTCTGCACCTCACTTGCTCCTTTCTACACTTCAGTTGCCTTTTTCTGCACCCCTGTTGCTTCTTTCTGCACTTTCCATGCTTCTTTCTGCACCTGTCTTGCTTCTTTCTGCACCCCTGTTGTCTCTTGATGTACCTCTTTTGACTCTTTCTGCACTTTTCTCTCCTTTTTCTGCACCTCTCTTCCCCCTTTCTGCACGTCTGTTGCCTCTTTCTGCACCTCATTTGCTTCTTTCGGCACCCCTATTGTCTCTTTCTATGCTCGTCATCCCTCTTTCTGTTCCTTTCCTGCCTGTTTTTGCATCTCACAAGCCTATTTCTGCACCTCTCTCACCTCTTTTTGCACCTCTGTTGGCTCTTTCTGCACTTCACTTGCTCCTTTCTACACTTCTCATGACTCTTTTTGCACCCCTGTTGCTTCATTCTGCACTTTCCATGCTTCTTTCTGCACCTGTCGTGCTTCTTTCTGCACCCCTGTTGCCTCTTTCTGCACTTTTCTTGCCTTTTTCTGCACCTCTCTTCCCTCTTTCTGCACATCTGTTGCCTCTTTCTGCACCTCATTTGCTTCTTTCTGCACCCCTGTTGTCTCTTTCTATGCTCGCCATAACTCTTCCTGTACCTTTCCTACCTGTTTTTGCATCTCACTTGCCTCTTTCAGCATCTTTTTTCCTTCTTTCTACACCTCTATTGCTTCTTTCAGCTATTCTCTTGCCTCTTTGTGCACTTCTCTTGCCTGTTTCTGCACCTCTCTTGCCTCTTTTTGCACCTTTGTTGGCTCTTTCTGCACCTCACTTGCTCCTTTCAACACTTCCCTTGCCTCTTTCTGCACACCTGTTGCTTCATTCTACACTTTCCGTGCTTTTTTCTACACCTGTCTTGCTTCTTTGTGCACCCCTATTGTCTCTTCATGTACCTCTTTTGCCTCTTTCTGCACTTTTCTTAGGCTTTTTCTGCACCTCTCTTCTCTCTTTCTGCATATCTGTTGCCTCTTTCTGCACCTCATTTGCTTCTTTCTGCACCCCTGTTGTCTCCTTGTGCACTCATCTTCCCTCTTTCTGTACCTTTCCTGCCAGTTTTTACATCTCACTTGCTTCTTTCTGCACTTTTCTTGCTTCTTTCTACAGCTCTGTTGCTTCTTTCAGCAATTCTCTTGCCTCTTTGTGCACTTCTCTTGCCTATTTCTGCACTTCTCTTGACTCTTTCTGCACCCCTTTTGCTTCATTCTGCGCTTTCCATGCTTCTTTCTGCACTGTTTTGCATCTTTCTGAACCCCATTGTCTCTTTATGTGCCTCTTTTGCCTCTTTCTGTACTTTTCTTGCCTTTTTCTGCACCTTTCTTCCCTCTTTCTGCACATCTGTTGCCTCTTTCTGCACCTCATTTGCTTCTTTCTACACTGTCTCTTTCTGCACTCGTCTTCCATCTTTCTGTACCTTTCCTGCCTGTTTTTGCATCTCACTTGCCAGTTTGTGCACTTTTCTTGCTTCTCTCTACACCTCTATTGCTTCTTTCAGCAATTCTCTTGCCTCTTTGTGCACTTCTCTTGTCTGTTTCTGCACCTCTCTTGCCTCTTTGTTGCACCTCTTTTGGCTCTTTCTGCACCTCACTTGCTCCTTTCTACACTTCTCTTGCCTCTTTCTGAACCTCGATTGCTTCATTCTGCAATTTTCATGCTTCTTTCTGCACCTCACTTGCCTCTTTCTGTATCTCTCTTGTCTCTTTTTGCACCTTTCTTGCTTCTTTCTGCACCTCTCTTGCTTTTTTCTGCAAGTCTGTTCTTCTTTCTGTACCTCTCTTGCCTCTTTCTGCACCTCTATAGCTTCTTTCTGCACCCCTGTTGTCTCTTTCTGCACTCGTCTTCCCTCTTCCTGTAACTTTCCTGCCTGTTTTTGCATCTCGCTTGCCTCTTTCTGAAATTTTCCTGCTTCTTTCTCCACCTCTGTTGCTTCTTTCAGAAATTCTCTTGCCTCTTTATGCACATCTCTTGTCTGTTTCTGCACTTCTCTTGCCTCTTTATGCACCACTGTTGCTTCATTCTGCACTTTCTATGCTTCTTTCTTCACCTGTCTTGCTTCTTTCTGCACCCCTGTTGTCTCTTTATGTAACTCTTTTCCTCTTTCTGCACTTTTCTTGGCTTTTTCTGCACATCTCTTCACTCTTTCTGCATGTCTGAATCCTCTTCCCGCAACGCATTTCCTTCTTTCTGCTCCCCTGTTGTCTCTTTCTGCACTCGTCTTCCGTCTTTCTGTACCTTTCCTGTCTGTATTTACATCTCACGTGCCTCTTTCTGCTCTTCTCTTGCTTCTTTGTGTGAGAAATTGGCCTGGTATATGCTGTCCACTAGTTATAGTGGGCACCTTGTACCAGTCCAAACAACCTCTTATTGGTTATATGTTAAAGATAACCTTTATTGAAAGCTATCCTAGTGGTAGCTATAGAGAGCAGCCTTCAGGCTAAGTCTTGAAGGAATGTAAAGCAGCTTATTTTACCAGTCTATAATTTCTTGAGTGGCTAAATGAAAGACACCCACACCAGGGATATATATACAAAATATATGTATTTATTACTAAACACACCCTCCTAATCTCTTAATGAGGCTAGAGGTCAAAACACATAGGTTACCTTTCAAACATTACAGTACATTAGCACAAATACACGTCAGGCCCTAGGGAAGAGCCAAACCATATACTAAAATAGTGGTATAAGAACCACAACTTAACTAGACACAAGGCCTAGAGCCTGTAGAATCGCTGGGACCCCAAGGGACCACCCAAGGTAGTGACACAGGAGACCCACGGGGCTCCCGTTAGCTTCTATGGGAAAGTCGCGGATAGATTTTTAAAGATTAGGGACACTTAGAATTAAGTCAGGACCAAACCCTTTGGGACTTAGGAAGTTCTAGGGCCAACACCCACAGGAGCACCAGAGTACTTGTGTTATCTCACCCAGGGAAGCCGGGTGCATAGGTGCCAAATGGTGTCGGGTCGCGTCATCGATTTCAATGGGAGCTGGCGAAGAAGTGCTGCTGCCGTGAAGATGAGAAGTGTCCGAAGAGATCCAAGCCTGGATCTAAGATGAGAAGAACCTGAAAGCAGAGGGGACAGAGTCTGGGTCACTAGCTAGTGACCAGGAAGGCGATAGGCAGATGCCCACCAATGTCGGGTGATTTCTGGTGAAGAAGGTGAAGCTTGACTCTTCAGCCACGAGGACCAGGAGGTGTCGAGGATGACTAGGAGCTAGATTCGAGCTGTCCCACAAAGGATGTCGAGTGCTGCAGCATTGGTGCCCAGATTGGACACAACAAGCCTTGGCAACAGCAACCCATGCAGAAACAAGAAAGGTGCTTCAGTGCAGACCAGCAAGGTCTGTGGGACTCACCACCTGGTAGGGAGTCAGGGCACATCTGGAGCAACCAGGGAAGCCCAAGGAAATTCAAAGTTACCCCCTCAGGGACCCACCAGTTGACAGAGCAGTGACCGCAAAGGGACCTCAAGACGAAACACAAAATGGCGGTCCACGGGTCACTCGGAGTGACTAGGCTGGCAATCTTCAGTGGATTCAGTGCTCGAGGTGGGGGCTACAAGTCAGCCCAAGCACAACTTCAGAAGATGTCGAGAACTCAATGCACTTGCAAAAGTGCACGGTGACTAGCACTTCCAGTTCCACGCTACTCACGAGGGCTTTGGGTCTCAGCTTTGCTGGGAACTCGGGTCGGCCTCTTAGATGTCTGGAAATCCTCTTCCTGGGCTGCAAATACTTTGGAGTCCGGCAGGATCTTCAGAAATGCAGACCGGCAAATTGCTTGGTTGTTGCCTGTCAAGCAGGAGAGTCACTCCTTGACCCCAAGGGAGATTTATTCAGTCCTCTAGTCTTTAGTAGAGCGTCAAAGTTCAAGGATTCAGTTTCAGAGTTTCGTCCAGAGATATCTAAAGTTACGGTTACAGGGATTCCTTACTTATACCTAAGGAAGGGGTTGGACTAACTCTGGGGACTTACCTATGGGAGGGTTTGGAAAGAGGGGTGGCTACACCCACTTCCTTTGTCCAGTTTCGTGCCAGAGCAGGAGCTGGAAACCCCTGAACCAGTTTGTGCTGGACTATGCACAGAGACACCAAATGTGCCCACAGTGCAGGACTCCAAAGCACTCTGAGAGTGCTCCCACCCAGCCCCAATACACATAATCCTGTCTGGGAGGTCTCTCAATGATAGAGTTATTCACACATGTAGTCAGTAATGGAAATAATCAATCACAGTTTTATTTACTCACTTGTACAGTTACGCATATACCACCTCACTTATTTAAACATATACTAACACATACTTCCACTCTAATACAATAACTAATACAAGCACAGACTGATCCATACAGGCACTCTCACAATCACTCAGTCTCACATATAGTCATTTATACACTCCAACACTAATAAATACTATCTTTCACATATGTAGTTACTTGCACATGTATCACTGAGGCATCCATTTACTCAACAATACGCTCATACACACACTCACCGAGCCATACAGCCCTTCACAGATATAGACTTGAACACATATACCCAGTGAATTATCCACTCACACATCTATGCACACCCCCCACCCATCCACACAGACACTCAGGCACCCATACAGATACTCAGACAACCAATCAATACCCATATAGATCCTCATTTAACTGCTAACCACCGCATGCAATCGCTTACACACCAACTGACAACGTAAACTTTGTGAATGTCTGTACCAGTCACTAACACATGCATTAAGTAATACACAATTAATCACTCACTTATACAGTCAGTTACACACCTACTTAATCATCCAAACTGACTCTTATACACCCATTTATTCTTCAATACACCTTGGCATATATATATAAAACATATTTACATTTTATAGAAACAGATAGTCACTGGATAATGTCATCAGTGATGTCATCAGTGATGTCACAGCCCATGTCATGAATGATGTAATATGTGACGTCATCAGCAGTGCATTGCGGGGGCGTAAGTTATAGTTAGCTCAACTAATTATAACAGGGGAATTTCTATGGTTTTCTGTGAGTGAAATGTCCAACTAACTATAACGTCCCTGAAACCTATGGTTTTTTCAGTAAATATATATATGCAATTCAAAGGCAACTCAGGTTTCCACATGACTACAAAAAGAGGGTATCAACTACAATGTTTACATATCATTTGCAGTATTTGCACAAAATGTATACTTTAAATGCCCAATTATGGATTTCATGTCGCCATCCAAGTTAAATACGAGGTACATGATGCATGTTTGCACAATTGTGTATTTTCATAAGTGAAATCGCCAGCACATAATGTGACTTAGGCATAGGTGTTTGTGCATTTATTTATTCTATTTATACGTGTATTTGTACATTTAGAACATATTCAATATTTATTTATTTATTGATTTATTTATTGATTCCTTCTGAATAGAAACTGCAGCATTGTAACATTGCACATTATGCATTTAAGCAGCAATGATATGGTTTTTGTGTCGCCCTGGGAACGCTTTGATGGCTGTTTTTTTCATTGTTTGAAAAACAGACTTGCGACAGCCTGATAACAACTCAACAGTATTTTTTCTATGTTGTTGTATCACATGATGTTGGCACTTGAACATCGATTTGCATTTAAAAATGGCGACTTACGTGTTTCAAAATGACTTGTGAGCAAGGGTACTTGTTGCCCGAAACGCGTCAGGTTCGAGGTTCTTGAATAAATTGCCATCTGGCCTCACATCGCTGGGTTCGTGTCTCTGTTCTCTGTTCGCCAGATGCTTGGAAGTGCAGAGAGTCAGGATTTGTTTATATATATATATATATATATATATATATATATATATATATATATATATATATATATATACATATATATATATATATATATGTATATATATATATATATATATATATTACCTACTGGCGGTCGCCAGTAGGTAGTTATAGTTAGGACCACGTTTCCATAGGAAAACCTCAACATATATATATATATATATATTACCTACTGGCGGTCGCCAGTAGGTAGTTATAGTTAGGACCGTGTTTCCATAGGAAATCTCAAAATTCTATTTTGAATAACTTTGGCGCCGGTTGACGAATCCACGCGAAATTTTCAAAACTAATGGGGCGCTCCGCTCAGCTCCTACCCTGAAAGATTCGGGGTGATTCGTCAAGCGGGGGCCGAGAAAAAAGGGGGGTACCAAAACACGTTTTCCCCATGCATTTTTCCATAGGGACTTTAGTCGCAGCTACAGCCCGAACGGCTGAACAGAATTATGTTAAATTTGGCAGAGAGGTAGCCATAAGGTCCATGAAGTGCCTTTTGCAGGTTTGGTGTAAATCTGTTCAGTATTTCCTGAGAAATTAGCATTTAAATCAATATATATATATCTGTACGAGCGCAGCGTGCGCGCACTGAGCAAGTCCTGTGCGCGTACCCTGCCGTGCGCGAGCGCACTTCTGATTGGTTGTTAGATGTCAGTAAACATTCGAATCGGTGGAAATCAGAAAGCGGCGGCCGTCATTTTGTCTATCGCATAAAGAGGGGGTGATAAACAAAGGGGGAGAACGTGAAAAGGGGGCAGAGTGGGGAGATATTGACCCACTAGGCATTGTAAGGGGGTCACAGTAGGACCTTGTAGGGCAAAAAAAAAGATTTATATTTTGAAAAAAATATCGCCGAATGTGCGCACCCAGCGTGCACCCGAAAAAATTTGTAAAACAAAAAACTAATAACAATTTGCAATTAAGTGAAAAGATATAAGGTGGCTCTAAAAAGAGCCCTTGTGTTTATTGTGTGTTTTTTGGTACCTACAAGTAAGTACCGATGCACAGTCTAAAGTTCAAGAGGAAGACTCTGTTGCCTTCATCAGTGAAGTGTACACCATCTCCTCTATAAATGTCTTGCATGTTGTGGTATATAGAACCCATACCATAGTCTCTGAGGAAAGTAGAAATAGATTTGTTGACGTGCTTCCTTGCTTTGTCAATCTGCGGACAAAATTGGTTGGACCAGTTCCACTTTTGCCTTTGGCAGATGTTAGAATATACAAAGGCAGTTTGTGGAAAAAGCGACATCAATTGCACAAAGGTGTCCTTAATAAGCATTTCCAGACCTACCCCAGTTAAAGTGCCTAGGCCATTTCTACCACAGTGCACAATAATAAGGTTAGGCTGTGGGAGATGTAGAAAGGTTTTCACCAAAGGCATTAATTGGTGCCACTTTAACCCTCTCTGACCAATCCATTTAATGTCTACATTTGGCAAAGCAAGGTCTCTCACCATACCTCTTTTTTCTGCAAATTTTTCACTCCAGAAGACATAGCTGTGAACTACAATCCACACTGTGAACATCTTCCAAGGAGATCTGGATGCACTCAGGAGGTGTCTAGGCAATATGAAATGAAAGACAGTTGAAAAATGGAGGCACACATAGTTTTTTTTATAAAAAGAACTCATTGGCTGTTTCAAACCATTCTACACTAAACACTAGGCTGTATGTTTAAATTTTAAAAAGCATGTTTTGTATTGGTTCAGAAAAATGTGTAACCAAAGAACATTACTATGGATTTGCTGTTAGGTTTGAAAAGTCAAGCACTCTTGCTCTTTGGATATGAAACATTGTCTGCTGAACTTCTGACCTCTCTCCTCGCAGCAGTGTTCCATGACCTGTTGCTATGGTAGCAGCCAGGAGACAAGTTGGGGGAAGGGTACTGTCACGCCCCGCCCCACAGAACAGCGAAAGTCAGTGCTGGGGTTGTAACTTATGTTTTTATTTTCTTTATGGATAACCGTCTTTCTTGTACAGAAAAGGTTTTCCCTACGAGGGTTGTCGTAAGGAAGGAGAGGCCTTCGGTTGCTGCGGGTTCTTCAAGCGTCTTCCGTCTTCTGGTGTCGTTGCGGGGTGTGGTCCAGCCAGGCGTCCCCTCGGAAAAGAAGAACAGAAGAGGACAATTAGTACCCGACCTTGATCCCCTTTTCTAGTCTCGTGGTCAACGTTATCCTTAATCCCGCTAGGGTATGGGTTGGGGAGGATACTATCGTCCCCGGGCCCTTTTAGTCAGGGTGGAAACCCGCTGGAGATAGTTTACAACCCGCCCCTGTGCTGTCTCCCCGTTACTTGGTGGGGGGAAGGGGATTAGAGGTTCGGCTATAGTCCCGAGTAGGACATCTGTACCTGCCACCAACCCACAAGGGCCCTCCCTGTTTTCTCCGCCACTTGCCTGAGGCCGGGACCCGGTTTCTGGGCCCCGGCTGCTTCGTCCTTGCGTCCTTCCTCGGGGCACCACCACGCGTCTCTTTCGGTTGCCGCCGTCGTCTCTCTCTTTCCTCCTTTCTCGCCTTGGGCCGCCCCCTGCTCCGCGCTCTGTTCCTGGCTCCCGCTCTGCTCCGCATTCTCGCTCCTCTCCTCGTCCGCTCTCTGCTCCTCGATCTCGCTCCGCTCCTCGCTCTCGCTCCGCTCCTCGCTCTCGCTCTGCTCCGCGCTCTCGCTCTGCTCCTCACTCTCGCTCTGCTCCTCGCTCTGGCCTCCTCCTCTTCCGGTCCCCGCCTCCAGTGCTTTTGACTCCCTCAGGCCCCGCTTCTGGGTTGTGAGTAGTACCGGTAGCTGTGGTTCGGTGCCCCCGGGGTCCGACAGTGGCTCGCCCTTGTCACAGGTACATTTGGAAAGGGGTTGAAGTTTTCAACCAATAGAAATGTGTGATTTCATTTGAAAAAAAGTGGGAAGCACTGAGATTTGAAATTAACATGTATATGTGTGAAAAAAGAGAGGGAAACATTGCCATTTACTGGTTCTGGAGAGAGGAGAGAGGTGTGGAGCTCTGATATTCTGACTCTGATAGTCTGCTGTTTGAGTGGCACATTTCTTTCTCAACTAACTATTTTAAAAGGTGAGTTATGAGTTTGAGAGGGGATGTATGTGGTGATTTTTGAGATAAAAATTAGAATTGGGAGTATGTTTTCACAATAAGTTAATGTGTACTGGTAAGAATGAGGAATACTGTTTTGTGCCTATCATCAAACCATGAGTCTGTGTGCAGAGAAGAATTGTTGACAGAGATTTAATTTGCGTTGCTGTTGAAAAGTAAGACTTGCAGTTGAAAGGAAAGGACAGCTTGTTTTTAATTGTGATGGTTAGGATTTAGCAGAAATCACTTTGAAAGAAAAGAGAGGAAAATGGCAGCACATTTGAAATTAGCATTAGTTCTGTAAGAATTGCAGACCCAGGAAAGGGGCAACCTGTGTTTTGTGCCTATCAACACAGCATGAGTCTGTGTGCATATAGGAATTGTTGTTTGAGATTTAATTTGTGAAGTTGTTGTTCTGTAAGGATTGCAGACCCAGGAAAGGGGCAGCATGTGTTTTGTGCCTACCAACACAGCATGAGTCTATGTGAATATAGGAATTGTGGCCAGAGATGTATTTTGTGTTGCAGTTGTTTTGTAAAACATGCACTTGCAGGAAAGGGACAGCTTGTTTTCTTCAAATGTGGTGGTTAGCAGTCAACAGAAATCACTTAATCTGAAATGAGAGGCAAAAGCTAAAACATTTGAAACCAACAGGGTAGATTTCCCTTTCAAAATAGCAAAGGCACAGGTAGTTGCCATATGTTCAAAACTGAAAATAACCCTTAGCACACATGCACTGTTACATACATCCCAGCAGTCTTCATGCAGTTTTGGAAGTCTCTTTGCTCATCTGTCTTGTACCAGACAATACGCAGTCTCAAGAAACAAACTCTTGGCACACAGGCAGCAGCTTCTCTTACACTCCCATGTGTAGTACTCAGGTCTGTGTGGTGTTTCAGATAGCACTGTGTAACGTAAACACATTCAACGTCATCAAGACACATTTCGTTTGCTCTAGTGTAGTCACTCACCCAGATTGCACATGCTCATGGTATGATGTAGCTGTTAGGACATGTGGTCTTTTCTGCCTCTGTGATCTAGAAGGAAAATGTGTCAGGCTGTAACAGTAATTATCACTTGTTCTACCACAGTAGTAAATGTGCTTTGAAATTGCAAATCAAATTCTGTTTTCTGCTTAGACGCACACTATGAGGTTGTGTGCGCACAGGAATTGTGGCCAGAGATGTAATTTGTGTTGCAGTTGTTCTGTAAAACATGCACTTGCAGGAAAGGGACAGCTTGTTTTCTTCAAATGTGGTGGTTAGCACTCAGCAGAAATCACTTAATCGCAAATGGGAGGCAAAAGCTAAAACATTTGAAACCAACAGGGTAGATTTCCCTTTCAAAATAGCAAAGGCACAGGTAGTTGCCATATGTTCAAAACTGAAAATAACCCTTAGCACACATGCACTGTTACATACATCCCAGCAGTCTTCATGCAGTTTTGGAAGTCTCCTTGCTCATCTCTCTTGCACCAGACAATACACAGTCTCCAGAAACACACTCTTGGCACACACGCAGCAGCTTCTCCAACACTCCCATGTGTAGTACTCAGGTCTGTGTGGTGTTTCAGATAGCACTGTGTAACGCAAACACATTCAACGTCACCAAGGCCTCATTTTCTTTGATCTAGTCTAATCACTCACCCTTTAACACATGGTCATGGTCTCAAGGAGCTGTTAGGACATGTGCTGTTTTCTGCCTCTGTAAATGATAAGGGAAATATGTCAGGCTGTAACAGTAATTTGGTACTATTCAGGAACACTGTTTTGTTCCAAAAACATAGCATTAGTCTGTGTGTATACAGGAATTGTGGGCAGAGATTTAATTTGTGAAGTTGTTGTTCTGAAAGAAATGCAGTCCCAGGAAAGGGGCAGCCTGTGTTATGTGCCTAAAATGACGATATGAGTCTGTGTGCACACAGGAATTGTGGGAAGAGATTTAATTTATGAAGTTGTTGTTCAGTAAGAATTGCAGTCCCAGGAAAGGGGCAGCCTGTGTTATGTGCCTAAAATGATGGCATGAGTCTGTGTGCGCAGAGGAATTGTGGGCAGAGATTTAATTTGTGAAGTTGTTGTTCAGTAAGAATTGCAGTCCCAGGAAAGGGGCAGCCTGTGTTATGTGCCTAAAATGATGGCATGAGTCTGTGTGCGCACAGGAATTGTGGGCAGAGACTTAATTTGTGAAGTTGTTGTTCAGTAAGAATTGCAGTCCCAGGAAAGGGGCAGCCTGTTGTCTTTACACAAATTATCCCTTAGCACACATGCACTGTTACATACATCCCTGCAGTCTTCATGCAGTTCTGGAAGTCTCCTTGCTCATCTCTCTTGCAGCTGACAATACATAGTCTGCAGAAACACACTCTTGGCACACACGCAGCAGCTTCTCCAACACTCCCATGCATAGTACTCAGGTCTGTGTGATGTTTCAGATAGCATTGTGTAATGCAAACACATTCAACGTCACCAAGGCCTCATTTTCTTTGAACTAGTCTAATCACTCACCCTGTAACACATGGTCATGGTCTCAAGGAGCTGTTAGGACATGTGCTGTTTTCTGCCTCTGTAAATGATAAGGGAAATGTGTCAGGCTGTAACAGTAATTTGGTACTATTCAGGAACACTGTTTTGTTCCAAAAAACATAGCATGAGTCTGTGTGTATACAGGAATTGTGGGCAGAGATTTAATTTGTGAAGTTGTTGTTCTGAAAGAAATGCAGTCCCAGGAAAGGGGCAGCCTGTGTTATGTGCCTAAAATGACGATATGAGTCTGTGTGCACACAGGAATTGTGGGCAGAGATTTAATTTATGAAGTTGTTGTTCAGTAAGAATTGCAGTCCCAGGAAAGGGGCAGCCTGTGTTATGTGCCTAAAATGATGGCATGAGTCTGTGTGCGCACAGGAATGCCTGTGTTATGTGCCTAAAATGATGGCATGAGTCTGTGTGCGCACAGGAATTGTGGGCAGAGATTTAATTTGTGAAGTTGTTGTTCAGTAAGAATTGCAGTCCCGGAAAGGGGCAGCCTGTTGTCTTTACACAAATTATCCCTTAGCACACATGCACTGTTACATACATCCCTGCAGTCTTCATGCAGTTCTGGAAGTCTCCTTGCTCATCTCTCTTGCAGCTGACAATACATAGTCTGCAGAAACACACTCTTGGCACACACGCAGCAGCTTCTCCAACACTCCCATGCGTAGTACTCAGGTCTGTGTGATGTTTCAGATAGCATTGTGTAATGCAAACACATTCAACGTCACCAAGGCCTCATTTTCTTTGATCTAGTCTAATCACTCACCCTGTAACACATGGTCATGGTCTCAAGGAGCTGTTAGGACATGTGCTGTTTTCTGCCTCTGTAAATGATAAGGGAAATGTGTCAGGCTGTAACAGTAATTTGGTACTATTCAGGAACACTGTTTTGTTCCAAAAAACATAGCATGAGTCTGTGTGTATACAGGAATTGTGGGCAGAGATTTAATTTGTGAAGTTGTTGTTCTGAAAGAAATGCAGTCCCAGGAAAGGGGCAGCCTGTGTTATGTGCCTAAAATGACGATATGAGTCTGTGTGCACACAGGAATTGTGGGCAGAGATTTAATTTATGAAGTTGTTGTTCAGTAAGAATTGCAGTCCCAGGAAAGGGGCAGCCTGTGTTATGTGCCTAAAATGATGGCATGAGTCTGTGTGCGCACAGGAATGCCTGTGTTATGTGCCTAAAATGATGGCATGAGTCTGTGTGCGCACAGGAATTGTGGGCAGAGATTTAATTTGTGAAGTTGTTGTTCAGTAAGAATTGCAGTCCCGGAAAGGGGCAGCCTGTTGTCTTTACACAAATTATCCCTTAGCACACATGCACTGTTACATACATCCCTGCAGTCTTCATGCAGTTCTGGAAGTCTCCTTGCTCATCTCTCTTGCAGCTGACAATACATAGTCTGCAGAAACACACTCTTGGCACACACGCAGCAGCTTCTCCAACACTCCCATGCGTAGTACTCAGGTCTGTGTGATGTTTCAGATAGCATTGTGTAATGCAAACACATTCAACGTCACCAAGGCCTCATTTTCTTTGATCTAGTCTAATCACTCACCCTGTAACACATGGTCATGGTCTCAAGGAGCTGTTAGGACATGTGCTGTTTTCTGCCTCTGTAAATGATAAGGGAAATGTGTCAGGCTGTAACAGTAATTTGGTACTATTCAGGAACACTGTTTTGTTCCAAAAAACATAGCATGAGTCTGTGTGTATACAGGAATTGTGGGCAGAGATTTAATTTGTGAAGTTGTTGTTCTGAAAGAAATGCAGTCCCAGGAAAGGGGCAGCCTGTGTTATGTGCCTAAAATGACGATATGAGTCTGTGTGCACACAGGAATTGTGGGCAGAGATTTAATTTATGAAGTTGTTGTTCAGTAAGAATTGCAGTCCCAGGAAAGGGGCAGCCTGTGTTATGTGCCTAAAATGATGGCATGAGTCTGTGTGCGCACAGGAATTGTGGGCAGAGATTTAATTTGTGAAGTTGTTGTTCAGTAAGAATTGCAGTCCCAGGAAAGGGGCAGCCTGTTGTCTTTACACAAATTATCCCTTAGCACACATGCACTGTAACATGCATCCCTGCAGTCTTCATGCAGTTCTGGAAGTCTCCTTGCTCATCTCTCTTGCAGCTGACAATACATAGTCTGCAGAAACACACTCTTGGCACACATGCAGCAGCTTCTCCAACACTCCCATGCGTAGTACTTAGCTCTCTGTGATGTTTCAGAAAGCAGTGTATAACGCAATCACATAAAAACATCATCAAGGCCTCATTTTCTTTGCTCTACTCTAAACACTCACCCAGGTTGCAGATGCTTATGGTATGAAGTAGCTCTTAGGAAATGTGCTTTTTTCTGTCTCTGTAAACTATAAGGAAAATGTGTCAGGCTGTAACAGCAATTATCACTTGATCTACCACAGTAGTAAATGTGCTTTGAATTTGCAAATCAAATTCTGTTTTCTGCTTAGAAGCACACCATGAGGCTGTGTGCGCACAGGAATTGTGGCCACAGATATAATTTGTGTTGCAGTTGTTCTGTAAAACATGCACTTGCAGGAAAGGGGCAGCTTGTTTTTTTTCAACTGTGGTGGTTAGCACTGTGCACAAATGAGAGGCAAATGGAAAAACATTTGAAATTAATGAAAAGCTTAAAAAATATTTTAATGAATTATAATTACAAAAAAGATTTTTTTTTAAGTTTCTTGCAGGTATTGCTGAGCAACAGTGAAAAAATAAAAAAATGCCTTTAAGGACAAGAAAGAGGAAAGAAAAGCAACAACAGGTATATCTGGACAAAACTGGGAAAAAATAATAGGAGGAGAAGCTGGTGATGGCAAAAAGAAAAAGTCTACTGGTAAGCAGAGTAGAGATTTCTTAAAAAAGATCTTCAAAAAACAAAAAAATGGCAAAAATAAATGTCAAACAAACAGTGTTTTATGTACAAAGCAACAACAGAGTCAACAGCAAAAAACAAAGCTACAATCAGAAGTATGTAAAACTGATTTAACACGAAAATTAGATTTTAAAAACATTCGTCGAAAAATGTTTCAGAGAAGAGTGATGTTACATTTGCTAAAGGATGTGAAAAAATATAAGAAAAAATCAAAATGTATTAAGAAATTTTTTTTTATAGAAAATATTGTAAGTAAGGCTTTGGAAATAAAAAGAAAACTTTTTATTCTAATTTTGAATAGGATGCGTAGGTTAGATAAATTAGTCAATGCAATGAAGTCACAAAGCAAAAGGAAAAGAGAAGTGAAAAAAGTAACTTTTGTAAAGTGTTCTTGGGAGAATGGAAACACAGTTCAAGTACTGAACCATTTTTTAATGAAGAGAGTTATCTTCAAAGTAATAGTTTGTTGCATGCAGTTGACACCAATGGTAGAGCATATGAAGTTAAGGATGGTTGTGTGATGGAAAAAGAGAAAATGGTCCCAAGAAATGAGGAAGAAGTAATGGCTGCTGAGGCTATGGGGAGACGTCCAAAAGCCCCAGTGTACACTTGGAACTGTAGTAGTATTTGTACTGTGCGTCAGGAATCTATTGATAAATTACGTGACTTTCTAAGAGAATATAGTAAAAAGAGTGTAAAACAGAAGATGAAGGTGCTTCAAACACTAGATCCATGCAGAGTGAGAGAGAATACTGGTTTGCAGGGACATTCTCTGGCTTGTCTATCTAGAAAAGTGTGTAAAAGTGTTTTTCATCATTTTAGGATGCTGGCTGTTCATCATACTGAAATGAGAAAGTTTGTGAGAACATTGTATTTTGCTAAAAGTCCAGCAGTAAAGTTAAATGAGTTGAATAATGCTCTGTTCCGTGGATCTGTATCAGATGTAGTGAAGGTTACTGATGAGATTCAGTTTTGTTACTTTGGTCCAGAACAAGAAAGTGCAGAAAAGGACACAGTTAATGAGGAAAATGAGGAACAGAATGTAGAACTCATGATTACTAAAAATTTTGAGGATGAAATGACAAAATTTACTATCATCTCTAATGAAAGACCAAATATTACTTGTATTTGTTGCCGCAGAAGCCATTATAAAATTCAAACAAGGAATGTTGATCTGTATAAAAAAAGTGAAAATGAAGATAATTATAAGTGGAAAGATTTTGCAACATATATATTTCTTGAAAATTGTTTTGAATTGGGTGAAGATCAGCGTATTTGTAAATACTGTTATAACAAGTTAGAAGAAAATAGAATGCCGACCAGAGCTGTACATAATAATTTAGAATTGGATGCTATTCCTGCCGAACTTTCAGATTTAAATACATATGAGTCTATACTCATTCAATGTGTTCATCCGTTCCAGACCATAGTACGTATGGAGCCCAAAACTGGTAAATTACCTCCTTCATATTTACTGAGAGGTTTAAAAGGAAGAGTGGTGTATTTGCCCTTGGATTTGAAAAAAAATATGGAAACTATTGATGCAGATACTTTGGAAACTGAACCATTAGTTATTCTGGTTAATGGTGTACCTACAAAGAATAAGAAGATTTGGCAGGAGCTGGTAGATGTACGGAAAGTACAAAGAGCAAATTTATATTTGAAAAGGAATAATAAATGGTATGAATCAATGTATATAGATGAAGAAGAAGAAGATTTACAAGAAGACACAGAAACACCAACTGGTCAAATTGAAAAAGTGGACAAGTCAAAGGAAGAAGAAATTTATGAACATTTTAGCATACATCCTCTTCATTCAAAAGAAGTTATGGGAGACACTATTGATCTGTTTCAGATGAAGAAAGCAAAAGGAACTCCCGTGAGTGTATGGGAGAAGAGCTTGGAAGCTCGATGTTTTCCTCAGCTGTTTCCTACAGGAAAAGGTGGACGATACGATGAACGCCCAGAACAGATTCCAGCTTCTGAGTATCGGACTACAAGACTATATGCTGAAGATTCAAGATTTCGTCAAAGTATTCCTTATTTGTTTCATCTTTTATTTGAAAGCGACTTGTCTGCATTATCTTATGCAGTAAATCACATTTTAAAAAGTGGAGTACATCTACATAATGTGTCTGCTAAGGATTTTATGGAGAAAGTGCAGCACCGAGATGATCATTTGGAAACACAACTGATCAATCTGATGGCTTGTCAGCGTGGGACAAATGAATATTGGTACCGACGCCATGGTGAATTAAAATGCATGTTACGGAATTTAGGAACTCCTACATGGTTTCTAACCCTAAGCTGTGCCGAGTACGCTTGGGATGATTTACTGGATTTTCTACGAGAGGCAAATTCAAACATTAAAAACATTGAATACAAGACAGCAGGAGAACTGTGCTCATTAGATCCGGTTAATGTTTGCAGATATTTCAATCATAGATTTGAGGCTATGATGTCCTTCATCTGCAATAAACAAAATCCACCTCTTGGAGAAGTAGTGGATTTCTTTTGGAGAAAAGAGTACCAGGCAAGAGGTGCTCCTCATATTCATATGCTGTTGTGGATCAAGGATGCCCCAAAATTTGGAACAGATGCTGATGAAGCAGTGTTATCTTTCATTGAAGAATATGCAACATGTGCTATACCTAATAGCACAGAAGAGAAAAAGTTAAAAGAACAAGTTTTACGTTTCCAAAGTCATCGGTGTGGAAAATACTGTCGACGGAAGTACAAGACCAAAGATAAATTCTACACAAAGTGTCGATTTGGATTTCCTAGACCTGTTCTTTCAAAAGGAAGAGTCAATAGTTTTATGTCAGCTGTGCGACATACTATAACCAGAAAATCTCCCAAAAATACATACAACCTAAAAAGAAAAGAAGAGTCAAAATTTATAAATGACTTCAACCCAGTCATTTTATCCATGTGGAATGCTAACATGGATATTCAGTATGTGGCAGACAATTCTATTGCTGTTGCTCGGTATGTCACATCTTACATCACTAAATCTGAGAAAACAGAATTGAAGGAAATGTGGGAAGAGATTTCTCACGAGAAGACTGTCAGTAAAAAGCTATACAGTTTCAGTTTAAAGATGTTATCGCATCGAGAAATTGGATCCTACGAATGCTCAGATAGGTTATCATCTGCAAGTCTTTACTCGAAATCCAGAAGAATAATTTGGGTAAGCTTAGGCCTTGCAGGAAGGAGAAATCGGGTACTGAAATCTGTTGGAGAAATTGAATATTTGGCAGAGAATGACCCGGAAAGTACAGATATTTTGAAATCAAACATGTTGGACACATATTACCCAAAAAGAAGTCATCATCTTGAGAACATGTGTCTCTATGAAGTGCTGCAGAACTACATTTTTTCACGGAAAGCCACAGAAGACATCAACAATGGAAAATATAAAGTCATTGGTGAGGAAGGATGTTTGGTGAAGCAAACAAAATGAAGTTTGATAAATCACAGGAAGCTGAGTTGCGACACTACTGACAAAAAGGAATTTTACTACTTGGCTCTTTTACAGCTGTTTAAACCATGGCGTTCAGAGGACGAACTACTGGGAGAATTTCAAAGCTATGAAGATTCTTTTAATGCTAGCAAAGATAGCATAGAATGCAGTACTTTCACAACTTATGTCCAAATGTTAAATGAAGAAAATGAACAGGAAGCAAAAATTGCAGCTGAAGTAGCTAGAGACAGTTCTCAAGACAGCCAAAGTTCAGGAACATTTAGTCAAGATCCCCTAGGACAACCAAGCATAGAAAATGAAGCTGCAGTAGCCATGACTGAAGTAGAAACGGCTATGAATCAAGCACAGGAAGATTCAATCGACTTACTAAATCTGGAACAACAACTGAATGAAGAACAAAAACAAATTTATGAAGAAGTCACCAAAAAAATTGATCATGGATCACTACATGAAAAGAAAGAGTGCTCATGAACATCATTTGAACCAATCAGGATGTATGTGAGTGGACAAGCTGGAACTGGTAAAAGTTTCTTAATAAAAGTCATCAGAAGCTACCTACAGCAAAAAACAGCTTCAAATTTGTCTTGTGTGGTAACTGCTCCAACTGGGTTAGCAGCCTATAACATAAAAGGAATTACCTTACATCGCTTGCTAATGTTACCAGTGGAGCATGAGAACAAAATAGAATACCACAAGCTAACTGGAGAAGCATGCTTCGAAGTTTCAAGAGTGTTGAAGAAGATGCAAGTTCTCATTATTGATGAGGTGAGCATGGTTTCAAACTTAATGCTTGCCTTTGTGCATTTAAGATTGCAACAAATTCTTAAGAGAGACTATGACGTGTTATTTGGAGGTAAACACGTCATAGTTTTTGGAGATCTTTTACAGCTCACTCCAGTTAAAGGACAACCAGTGTTTAATACTGTGACACATGAAGACACGAAGAAGTCATTAGGAAGCATTGGTAATGCGAATATTTGGTCGTTCTTTGAGTACAAAGAACTCACTACCAATATGAGACAAGCAAACGACGAAGATTATGCAAGTATTCTGAAAGATATCAGAATTGGACTACTCACAGAAGTTGGCAAAAACGCATTACAGAGTCGGTTGCTACATAATTTATTTCCAAATGAAGAAATAGTTGCAGAGAAAATATACCAGAACATTGCAGAAAAAAATACTGTAATCTGCTTAATGCCAACACTACGTGAGTGCTCAATATTCAATGAGGAACTTTTGAAATTGGAAAAGGAAGAGATTAAGAAAATGGAAGCAGAGGACAAAATTCAGCATGAAAGAATTACTTTTACATTAACAGGCAAACTGAAAAATAAATTGGATTCACTAGAGAAGAACATTTCCAAAACAGCTGGATTAGAAAAAAATCTATATGTTTGTATGAATTGTCGAGTGATTTTAAGGAGAAATTTGGATGTAGAAAAAGGTTTAGTGAATGGAGCTATGGGAAGAGTTGTGGGTTTTATTAATTATCAGAAAAAAGAAGGAATTAAATGTTTAAAAATAAAATTTGATCAGATAGAAGAAGTTAAAGACATTTGTCGTTGTTCAGTTCGTTTCATGCTTGTGAAAGACTTATATGTACGTAGGAAGCAGTTTCCATTTTCTCTAGCATATGTTGTAACTATTCACAAGTCTCAAGGATTGACTGTAGATAGTGCTTTTGTAAACATTGGTTCTACTGTGTTCAAAGAAGGTATGGCATATGTTGCTTTGTCACGAGTGAAAAGATTATCTGGTTTATTCATGATAGACTTTGATGACTCAAAAGTTAGTGCTGATGCAAACTGTGTAAAGGAGTATAATAGATTAAGAAGAACCTATGCTCCTCATTTAGGTCAGTATCCTGTGATTGAAAAACATGTTGTTTCTCGGAAAAGGAGATTTGAAAATATCTGTAATGTGCATGAACAGAACAAAAAAAAAAAGGACAGTGATGTGATAGCAAGGAAAAAGAAAAAGGACAGTGTTGAAGAGGTTGTTGGTTGCCATTTTGAAAATAGCTCTGGTGTCAACTGCTATGCAAATGTAGTGCTGAATGTTGTATTTTATCTTGAAAAGTTGCTAGAACAGATAATAGTAAATCATGGAAAAAGATTGTGTTCTCTGCTGAGTCTCCTTTATGAGAAGCTGAGTAATGATAAAACTGAAATAGAAAGTGCTACTGATGTTAGAAATCTTTTAGATGTATGTTGTGGTTCTACACAGTTTAAAGAAAATGTCCAGCAAGATGCACAGGAATTCTTAATATATATTTTGAGTGTACTTGAAGATGAAGGAGTAGAAGTAGAAAACTTAATTGGTGTCTCTTACAAATGGGAACATTGCTGTGAAAACTGTATGAACACATGTAGTAGTAATGTTGATTCAGAAAGGTTCATATTTTTACCATTACCACAAAGTAAATCAGTGACTTTTAGTAAATTAGTTAAAGATGCCAATCACAACATGGAATGTTCTGAATGTAAATCTGACATGTTTTCCACGTTATTTTTACAGAAATATGGTCAGTATGTAATTTTAATGATGCAACGTTGTAGAGCTGATGGTTCAAAATTGGATACTTTAATAAAGAAGTTTACAGGACAACAATTATCAATTTCTGGAAAAACTTTTGTTACAGTTGCAATAATTTTTCATGAAGGACCTACTGTAACTTCGGGACTTTACACAGTTTATCTTAAATGTGAAAAAGGCTGGACACTGTGTAATGATTCCCCCCCCAAAAAAAAAATCCCCCCAAAAAATTTTTGGGGTTTAGTTTTTAAGTGGCTCTTAAAAGAGCCCTTGAGTTAATGGAGGGAAACAGGAAGAGAAAAACGAAAAAAAAGAAAAAACATCTATGGCCTACTGCACTCATGCGCATCAAATTTTCTCTGAATGAGATCAAGACTGGTCTCACACACAGAAATAAGTTTACCGCAATCAGTGCAGCGTGTGGACAACCTCGCAAAACAAAGTGGTCCAAAACGAGGTGTGGAAGAAGGCAAAGGCACCACTGCAGAATAAGTGCTCGCCTGAGCTGCCGAAGATGTGCTCGGCTGAGCTGCTGCAGATGTCGTCGGTTGAGCAGGTGGAGGGTTTGCTCCAGAAGCTCGACGAAAAGTCACTGGATGCATTTTGTCAACATGTCTCAACATAGTGTGAATGCTAAAAGAATACTTCTTGTTAGGATTCCCACGTGACAAGACTTTTTGACAAAGTACACAGGTAACTTTAGGTGCATTTACCTTTTTTTGTCCCTCTGGAAAAGTGAAAAACTGCCATATAAAGCTGTCTTTCTGCTTCCTGCTCCTCTGCCTCTCAAGAGTGTCCTGGTCACTGTCTGAAGATGGTTGCTTTTCAGCCATTGTCTCTCAACAACAGAATAGCTCCTTCTCCAAAGGAATCAGAACTAATAATGAGGGGAGTAGGTGTGGTTTGGGAAGAATCTGGAACTGAAAGTACTTCAAACCAATCAAAAGTGATGATTCTTGATCACATGACTTGCCATGAGAGGATTGGGTGTGGTGTTGAAACAATCAGAAACTGAAAGTAATGATAACCAATAAGAAGTGTTGTTTTATTAAGCATATAACCCGAGGTGCGCGCACTGCGCAAGCTCCGAGCGCGCACCTTGTGATTATGCATGCGCGAACGTGTAGGAGCGCATGTGCATACGTCATATGCGTGTACGTAACGCGCATACGTTGAACACGCGTATACGCGAACGTTATTGCGCGTAATTTAAGCGTATGCGGAAGTGAACCGCGTGGAGCGCGTAGGACGCACGCATGCATGCGTACGTACGTACGCATACGTACTGGGTGCGCGCTCCCAGCGCGCACTATGACGTATATATGCGTACGTAAATAACGTACGACGGTATTCTTAAAAAGTTACGAAATTGTACTAGGAGCGCGCTCAGAGCGCGCACCCCAAGAATTTATAAAAAAAAAAAAAAGTGGAGAAAAATTAATTGCAAAAATTAAAAAAACTGTTCAACTTTATCCTAATTGAAATTTTTTAAAAAAAGCAAAAACAAATAAAAGGATACAGATAATATATAAATGAATACATAGGAATTTTATTTTTATTATAAAAAAATAATTATTTAATTAAATAATTCAAAAATTAGCATTTAAAAAACCGTACAAATTCACTGAAAAAACCAAAGGTTTCACACACGTTATAGTTAGGAATTAGCATTTAAAAAACCTTGCAAATACACATGTTATAGTTAGCTGGACATTTCTCTCATACAAAACCAATGAAATTCCCCCGTTATAGTTAGTTCAGCTAACTATAACTCGCGCGCCCGCAATGCACTGCTGATGACGTCACATATTACATCACTCATGACATGGTCAGTGACATCACTCATGACATCACTGATGACATCTCAAATGACATCACTGATGACATCACTGATGACATCATCATTATGGTAGAGTGGCAGACCTCCTCTCCCCGTAATATAACCTTTGATACACACATTCAAAAATAGAGACTAAAATTTTCAAAACAATCAACATACCAATACCAGTTACAACAACCTCTTCAGTAATTCTAAGATCCACATACACATCCACTCATTCACCAACAGTCATATACAGTCACTCATACATGTACTCACTCATCATATGTACTTCTACACCTATATATCCTGTTACACAATTCCACTCATCCATAGAGTTACTCACACACATAGACACTCATGCTAATAAAGAATCAAACATACATTTACTTGCATATACAGTTATACACACACCACCACACTTACTTCTATGGAAACTTACACATACTTAGTCTTTTAAACAATCACTTATAGAAACACATACTCATTCATACAGGAACTCTTTCAATCTCTCACTCTCACATATACTCACTTATATACACCGATAGTCACATATACTAGTTTAAAACATATGTAGTTACTCATAAAGACACTATTGAAACAGTCATTCACTCACTAACACAACCATACACACACTCATCCACCCATATAGTCCTGCACAAATGCTGTGTTCAACACATACAAACAGTGAGTCAGTCATTCATGCACCTATGCACTACGTAATACCCCCCACCGAATCATGCAGACACTCAGACTGATACTCAAAAAAACAACTAATAACCTATATAGACACCCATGTAGCTACTCACCAACCCATGCAGCCACTTATACACAAAGTGAGAGACTGATACAGAAATGTACATATTTAAACATTACTCACTAAGCCATGTATTCACTATGATACACTTAATCAGTCATTTACACAATCAATTTTTCAAAAACAAACCATCTATTTAGACACTTATATACCCATTTATTCTTCCATCAACCTTGAGATATACATATATAAAACATATTTAATTTTCAGAAAAACAGACATTCACTGGATGATGTCATCAGTGATGTCATCAGTGATGTCATTTGAGATGTCATCAGTTATGTCATGAGTGATGTCACTGACCATGTTATGAGTGATGTAATATGTGACGTCATCAGCAGTGCATTGCGGGCGCGCGAGTTATAGTTAGCTGAACTAACTATAACGGGGGAATTTCATTGGTTTTGTATGAGAGAAATGTCCAGCTAACTATAACATGTGTGAAACCTATGGTTTTTTCAGTGAATTTGCAAGGTTTTTTAAATGCTAATTCCTAACTATAACGTGTGTGAAACCTTTGGTTTTTTCAGTGAATATATATATATATAGAGATAGATAGATAGATAGATAGATAGATAGATAGATAGATAGATAGATAGATAGATAGATAGATAGATAGATAGATAGATAGATAGATAGATAGATAGATAGATAGATAGATAGATAGATAGATAGATAGATAGATAGATAGATAGATAGATAGATAGATAGATAGATAGATAGATAGATAGATAGATAGATAGATAGATAGATAGATAGATAGAATATGAATGTTTGCATTATACTGCATTTTTGTAATGAGATTCCTACAAAGGTAATTGAAATTGCCTTCGCCAAAATTCTTGAGAAGGAAGTAAACCTGCAATTGTCCATTAACCTGGAGGCCAATGGTATCCTTCATGCAATGCAATCTGGCTTCCGCCCTCAATTTTGCACTGAGACCACACTGTTGGAGGTGACGGAGTTCATTCGTAGCGTTTTGGACAGGGTTGGAAAGGCAATGTTGATACTGCTCGATCTTACAGCAGCATTCAAAACAGTTCCTCACCATAAGCTGCTGGAACAACTACTTAAAATAGGAATTAGACATCAGGCCCATAATTGGTTGGCATCTTTTCTGAACGGACAGTCCATAGAAGTGTGGGTGCCTCTGTTTACAGCTCAGGCTAGGCCTCTCAGGGGGTGGGAGTGCCACCGGGATCGTCTCTCAGCCCCACGCTGTTTAATGTGTATTTGACCCCTCTTGCAACATTGGCAGAGTCTCATGGTGCTACAGTTGTCTCATACAAAGACGATACTCAGTTGCTGTTCTCATATGATAAAGACAAGGATTTAGATGAGAAAGTAATAGCCAAGTGCCTGGCTGGGGTTTTCCAGTGGATGGAATTGCACCACCTCAGATGTAACCCAGAGAAAACGGAAATTGTGACCTTTGGAGATGTTCCACACAACTCTGTGGTGGACTGTTGGCCCAGCAATTGCCCTCACCCAGGTTCTCCTAAAAACTGTGTGAAGAATTTAGGAATTAAAATCGATAGCTCTTTATCCTTCCTCCAACAGATCCTAGCCTTGGTGGGGACATGTTTCAACGTGCTTCGCATGCTGGAAAGATTTCTCCCTCTTTTCTCCGAGGCAGCTGGCAGAAAGGTGGTATAGGCCCTAATTACATCTATACTGGACTACAGTAATGCACTGTACCTGGGCCTTCCAGACTACCTTTTTAACAGACTTCAGGTGGGGCAGAATGCTGCAGCTAGACTTCTGCTTTCTCTCCCCTCAAGATCCCACATGACTCTGCACTTAAGGGTCCTCCATTGGCTCCCCATGAAACAGAGGGTGATGTTCAAAGCCATGGTCCTAATGCATAAAGCTCTGAACAGGGCAGGTCCTGCCTATCTTAAAGAGAGAATCACCCTGTACGTCCCGACCCGCACTCTTCGCTCTTCTCCAACTCATATGGCAAAGGTCCCTCGATGTAACCGTCTCCGGATGGGTGGGAGATCCTTTGCTTACTTGGGTCCCCACACGTGGAACAGTCTTCCTCTGTCCCTGAGGCTGATAGATCATTTTGAACTTTTTAAGAAGAAACTTACCACCCATCTTTTTAATGACTAGCCCTGCAACCTGTCCTCCCTCTGCCAGCGTCTGGGCACCCTGTAGAGTAGCTGCGTGCTCTACAAATTTGAATATTAATAATAAATAATAATAATTGTACTGAAGTGAACACGTAAGCAGCATTCGTTTGTATTGTTATTTCTGTGTACTATGGCTGCTTTTGAAACTGAATAACATTATTCTGATCTGACCTGATGTGTGTCTAGTATGTTGGACACAAGGGGCCCGATTCACAAAGGTAAACTTACACTTTAGTGTAAGCTTACTACTTTTTAGTATTCACATAGGCACACCTAGATTAAAAGTATAACTTAGTAGGAAATTATCTAAGTCTAAGTTTACCTTTGTCAATACCGAAAAGTAGTAAACATACACAAAAGTATACGTCTACCTTTGTGAATATGGCTCAAGATTTTTGATTTAGCAAAAAAATGCTTCAAGCAGGGCAAAGATTCTATGTAGTAGGTACTAATGCATCAAAAACCATGGCTGGTAGCAAGGAAACAGCCCCCCTGAAGCAGATTAATGCAAAGCAGCGCTTCGATCTAGTTTTTATTAACTTTTCTTACAAATACCAATTTGCGTTAGTTTTGTAAATCCCAAAAATTATTTGTTTTTTAAACGCAGGACAGGGTAGTGCATTTATAGCCAAGAGGGCAGGGTGAAAGGCATTTAAAGCATTGAAACATGTACTTTTAAGTTTTAAATATCCTGGAAGTAAAAAACAGATATTACCTGAGTTGCCTTATTTCATTTTATAAGTGTAATTTCCAAATGGGAAGCGATAACCAGTTCATGTTTGGTATCTCTGGAATCACAATGTAAAACCCTAACTTATGAGGAAATTGGATTTTAAATTACAGTTCTGACAATGCCCCTTTAAGAAAGTGCCATTTTTCTTCCTTCATCCATTTGATGCTCGTAGCCTGGTCTGGGCACAAGAATCGGTGTAACTGACAGTTAGTCTTTGTGAATTCCTTCCAGACAGTCAAACAATAGTGGGATTACGTGTGCTTGAATGAGCCATCTGCTGGCAGGATGGGGCGGAGCTTAGCACACCCCACTGGCAACTAAATACTCCATGCTAAGCCCTTACAGAAAGGGCCTAACGACCCCACATGAATACTGCAGTCTCCAATAGGTTATATGCAGGATATCGATTGAAGACACAGTGCAGCATAGGCAGATTGAAGTCTTAAATCAGGGTGATAGGCAAGCAGATGTTGTCCTGGCTATCAATGATATCAACTGTGTTGATAATAGTTTTAAGGCTCGACCGCCATCATCAAATAGTAACGCAGTCCAATTATGCCAGAGAGCCGTTCTGGAAGACTCATGACCGCCTTCGGTCTTTTGCCCAGGTCTTGTTGAAGGCCACAAAATTACATTGTGGAATGCAGGTGGAATAGCTAATAAACAAGGCTTACCTGGTTGGTTCAATTTCATTATTAATTTTGATAAAATGTCTATCCAGGAAACATGGTGTACAGCCCCTATTTATTTGGAGGGTTTTTCATTATACTTGTTCGAGGCTGATCCAACCTTCTGGTTGGGCTAAAGGGGTGCTTCTGGTTCTTATTTCAAATAAACTCCCAATAAATATTAGGGAAAAAAAATTGTAGATCCTCACTCACTAAAACTATGACTAACATTCAAAGGAGGTCAGGATGTGGTATTGGTAACCTTTTATAATAATATTTTTCACTCAACCCACAGAAATGCGATCCTGCTTTTGAGAGTGGGTTTGATAAATTACTTCCCTATATCCCTAATAGTTTTCTATTAACATCCAACCCTGCCCTTTGTCTTTAGCTCAGGTCTGTGGGGTCACTGATCAAGTGGGGGCTGGTTATTTGCATTCTCTCCATAATGATTATGGGGGTTTGAACTCCATGGTAAACAAGCTGGGCCTACGCCTATTAGAATGTGCCTGTGATAATAACGGTAAACAGGTACCAACTTTTATAGGAAGGAGTGACTCAACTATTATTGACCATATACTAATTTCAAGTAATGCAAGTAAATGGTGCTCTACCCCTAGCGTCTTCAATCCGGATCTGAGTGACCATAATTCTATTGTATTGACTATCTTTTTTCGAGAGAAACTCAGTAATACTGGGCCAATTTCTGTTACTAACCTCACTTCTATAAGAGCTAATGACATCCGTATTAAGTGGGTGGGAGTTAACCCAATCTAAATCATTCATGGTATTTTTTGTAAGGCCCTTACACATATCTTTGACTGCTTTGAGGATGAAGTGACTCCTAATCAGTTGCTAACTAGTTTCATCAGTGTAACTTATATAACTAATGACCTCCTGACTCCTTTGAGTAGCTCAAGCCATGGGCAACTGCGAGGCTGGTTTAACCATACTTGCACCATAGCCTTCTGTGAATTGAAACTGGATCTACATCCGCAACCAAGAGATTCAAAGTTGATTAAATCTCTTAGATCTAATTTAAAAAAAGCTCTTTTTGCTAGGAAAAAAGTGCTACAAGAGGAGGCATGGTATAACTTAACTCGTGCTGCTTATACAGGTAATAATAAACTGTTCTGGGATATTGTTAATTCCCCCTTTTTTAAGAGCGTCTCTTACCCCGAGCTGCTATCTCACGTTAAATGTAATGCCTGGCTCTCCCTACTACACTGAAAATTTTAGGTTACCTGCTGTAAGTGAGGCAGTAAGATAACTTTGCAGGAAGCAGCTCATGGTTACACAAAATGAATAATGTTAGGAGTAAGATGAGTAGGACTGCTCATGGAATGTTGAGGTTCTCAGCAAAGTTAGGCACCCGGCCCATAATAAACATCTTGCTAAGGCTAGGGTATTAGCTATTGCCACATATGGGGCGGGGGCATGGTGCCACTATAAGAGCAAGGCACTCTAGACTGAGGAAAATTGGTTCCTCAAACATCTTTTGTGCCTTCCTACCTCCGCCTCTACAGAGGTAGTCATAGAGAAATTGGGCTGAAATAACCACACTCCACCCTTTTTTCTCTGACAGGCTATCTGGACCAAAGACAAACTTGTTTCACTAAGCCAATTATAGAAGATTGTCTGTCTCTGTTGAAAGCACTGTGCATACACGGGCTAAGTTACATTAATTCCATCTATATTGAATTGTTCAAGATGCCAATCATGCCTGATCTCTGATCGATATCGACACTCTCCAAACAGTCTATTAAAGACACTTTTATGTATTACAAAAGGGAAGACAGGATGGGAAGCAAGGGAGGTAAACCAACTGTTGCACTTTTTTTTCTCACTATTAGACCCATGTCTGAAATTCATTGCATCGTTTTTTGTTAACAAGATTTAGATTAGGGATTGTCCACCATTTAGTTGTCTTTCCCCACATGAAAACTTGCCCACCTGATACGATTCCATGTCCTTGTGACAGCCAGAGCAAACAAAGCACCATGCATGTTATGCTGTTCTGTGTCTTTTATTCCAATTTTAGGTGTTACTATTTAAAATGACTTTTGCTTACACAAGACATTAGATCACATATCATTGCCTTAAATTATTTGCTTGAGCTTCGCGACTCCAAAGTATGCCTTAATGTTGCACTTTATATCTCGAAAGCAATTTAAACACTTAAAAGTATCGTGTTTTTGATGCTGTAATGAACCCGATGGAGACTGGTTGGCAGCCTTTTAGTAATTTTAAGTATTATCTCTGGTAGTGACGTCTTTGATCAAAATGAATTGCCATTGCTGCCGCTTTTATTTTCCATTTTAGTATGTCTGACTGTTTTTTCGTGATTTCTTTGTGGTTGTTCATTTTAACATACAGAATAAAGTCTTTTAGATTTGAATACTGCAGTTAGCTTGGAGCCAGGTCAGAATGACCTAGGGATTTCCATGCACTATAAAGACACTGTCTAGAAGCTTCTCCCACCTTCCAGAAACAGGGCACCAGGTTGTAAAAGTATGACCTCTGACACCAACTCTTCAGTACACTTCTGGACCTGTGGATACTCTGCAAGGAAGAAGGACTGCTGTGCTGAAGCAACTGCTGCCTTGCTGTGCTGAACTACCACCTGTTGCCCTCTTGCCTAAGGAAAATAACTGAACTTGCAACCAATTTTAAACCCAGGACCCCAGAATGACAAAGGTCTAGTCTGCTGGCCTCCTGATTGCAGCCTCTAAGACACACAAGGCTCACCAACAACTCTGCAGCTCCCTAGCATACTGCAGGTCCTGGCTCCTTGTTGTGGCTCAGTAGGTTTTTAATTCAAGCTTTGGGGCTCTTTGTGACAGTGAACTAGTCCGTTTGCACTGGAACCACTCCATTTACACCGAAAATCCATGCAAGCTTCCTCTAGCCCTTCTTTTCAAAAAGCAACATCGACAACTCACGAGGGGTCACCAACATGAAGTTCCAGCCTGCCTGTCTGCAATTCTCAGTCTGCTGTTCACAGCATGTCAACTGCTGCCCGTGAAGTTCTCTTTGTGGGATCTTGTAGTGCGGTGATTCACAGGTTTACTGTTTGAAGTGTTGCAAAAATACTTTACACATTTCCTCTAAGTTACACCGCACTGCTCTGTGCCAAGATACCAGGGTTTGAGCATAGGTTAAATTGGTCTTTGCTTGTGCCTTACCCTGACTAAGAAAGTGGTTGCTTCTTGACCAAGGCTCTCAACCCAGTCAACCAGTTACCCAATTTATAATAATAATCTTTTGGCAATCTCATCCTAATTTACTTGTTTAATAGTAAGATATTATATGGAGAGTGCAGAATGCTATTTCTTACCATTTTTTTATTTGGGAAGGACACATGAATCATAAGAGGTGAAGCAATAGCATATTACTCTCTGCCTGTCTGCATTCATGGTTTATGCCATTGATTTGTTTGTGCATATTTGTTTTGAAGAATGATAGTTAACCAAAACCAAGGTCTAATGGGTTAATAGCTGTGCCTTAAGTAAATAACAGTGAAGAAGAGACTGTTGTTATTTGTCTGTGAGAAGTAATTGTTACATGCAATCTGTGAGGTAGTAAATAGTGTTATTATAATGAAAAGTTTGTAATTGTATGATAATTAATATAAATGTGACCTTTGCTCTGTGGTAGATAAATGTGTGAATGTGTATCTATTTGCTCAGGTGCTCCAAACACTCAGTTGTATTCATTTTCAAGACATGATCGATCACTAAAAGAGCATGGCCCAGGTTAATGTCTTCTTGAGAGCTGCTTTCATATCTTGATTCCTCAGGCTGTAGATCAGTGGGTTAAGCACAGGGATTAGAACTGTTGAGAACACAGCTACCACCTTATCTTGTTCATGGGAAGTGCTGGAGTTGGGTCTAACTTCTGTGAAGAGAATTGTTCCATATAAAAGGGAGACACAAATGAAGTGGGAGGTACAAGTTGAGAAAACCCTGCGTCTTCCTGCAGATGTGCGGATCTTCAAGACAGCAATAAGAATATAGGAATACGAGGTGAGGACAAAGAGAAGGGATATCAGCATCACAAAAGAGGCACACACAATACGCACCAGTTCAGTCATGGTAAAGTCAGTGCAGGTGAGGTTCAAAAGCACAGGATGATCACACATGAAATGGTCAACGATATTAGGGCCACAAAAAGATAACTGCATAAAGCAGACTGCATCAATTAGAGAGTTCAGAAAACCACCAAAGTATGATACAGCTACCAAACAGATAGTGAGGCTCTTCGTCATTGTAAGGCTATAATGCAATGGGTTACATATAGCCACATAACGGTCATATGCCATCATTGCCAAAAGAAAGAACTCAGTGCTGCCAAATCCTGCATAGAAAAAGAGTTGAATTGTACAGCCAAAATATGAGATGGCCTTCCTCTCAGCAAACATGTCAACAAGCATCTTGGGGGATGAGGTTGATGAAAACCCAAAATCCAAAACTGCCAGAGAGCCAAGAAAGAAGTACATGGGTGTATGAAGACGGTGATCCATGCGAATGATCGTCAGTATGCTCATATTGCCCAGCAGGGTTAAGACATATATTAAGATAAAGATAATGAAGAGGAGGACTTGGAAGTCTTTGTCTGTGGTGAACCCCAGGAGGATGAATTCAGTCACAATGCTTTCATTTTCAGGTCTCATGGCTTAAAGTTTCTCTGTGTGAGGGTCTGAAAAAAGAAAGATCAGTTAAAATAATCAGTGATGAGTAATGGTAACAAAATACATTATGTCATTCTTTCATCTGCCTTTCTGGCGAAATAAGAAATATGTTACAATGTTAACTGATAAACAACTTTTTACGTTAAATCACTGTACAGTCCCTGAAATTAAAGCCTCATATAAGCTATACATCTTCATAAAAATGTACTTGTAATGATGCTTGATTTCAGGTGAGAGAAATTACTACTTGTTTTTTTCCTGCAGTGATTCGATAATTTCAGAATTCTTCTTTTCTCTTCTCCTGAGATTTAATCTAGAGGCATTACTCAATTTCTGTGTTGCTGATCTATACTCTCCAAAAAGAAGCACTCTTTTAGGTTGAAGTGCGTCCCCTATTTTTAGAGTTGTTGACCATTTCCCTTCGGGACATAATAAAATAGTGATGGTTCACCAAAATTTAGATTTAATTCACATTACCTCCTCTCTTAGTCATCACCAACACCTACTATTCAGCTAGGGATCACCCATCCAAATGAGCTACTTCTGATTCAAAGATCTGGAGCCCATCCGTACCATTTAGGTGTGGTATGAAAGGAAACTCAGTGATGAAGCATACCACCGAAGACTCTGTAAGGATTTTCATCATTAAATGAATTGACCCCTGGAGGCCTGGAGACAGTATCTCTCCCTAGCTAGAATAGGGGGCCATTTACATCAATAGACCTGAGTATTTTATGTGTTGTGGTATGTTGAACTCATTCACAAGTTGGCAGGTCATTGACAATACTGCTGTAATTATGGCAATTGGCAAGATACCAGGTAAAGATACAAGTCAAGAAATAAGGTGACAAATCATTTCAAAAAGATGCTCAGTTGTTCAGATGACCCTTGATACATTTCAGGAAACCGTTTGCAAAAACAGCTATTCTCTCCTGGTTATGTACAAGGCCATATCAACCATAAGGCATGTTATGTTGGAAGAATTCTCACTCAACAAGTGACATGTTTATAAGATGCCAGTTACCTGCATCAATATCATCATGCTCCTTGAGTCCTAATCCAGTGCATTCATTAACAGTGTAAGAGCATCTTTTTTAATTAGCTAATTTTCATTAAAGTTTAACATAGATGTGAGAAATTGGGTTGTTGGTTGACTAGTGTGTGAGCCCTGGTCAAGCAACATTCCTAATTTGCAGGAATGTGGGTTTCTGTTGCAGTACCCCCCACTTTTTGCCTGACTCTGATGCAACTTTGACTGAATGTGCACTGGGTTCCCAGTGTCTGTGTTCTTTCCGAAAACTGTACCTTTGATAGCACAATTGGCACAACGATGTCAACAATATGACCTGGTAAAAGATACCACTAGTAACATGGGCCTTGTGACCAGAGGGGTCTCTAATAGCTGCAGCATGTATTGTGCCACCCTCAGAGACCCCTCACCAAACACATACCCACTGCCATTGCAGATTGTGAGTTTTGCTGTTGACAAAATCAAGAGTCAACCATGCACACCCTCTGTGCCATGCCTACATACACTACCTGTGGTATAGGTAGGTTACCCCTCTAGCAGGCATCACAGTACTAAGGCAGGGTACAATCTATCACAGGTGAGGACAAAGCTCCATGACCAATAGAATCTAAGTCCGTTCTAAGACATTGAAAGTGCAGTGAAGCCATATTGAGTACATGGGCTGGGAGTTTGTCATTACGGACTCCACAGCTCCATGATGGCTTTATTGAATACTTAGACGTTTGGTACAAAACATCTCAGAATATTAAACCCACACTGATGCAAGTGCTGTATTTATCACAAAATGCACTCAGAGGGCATCTTAGATATGCCCCCTAAAAAATAACCAACTCCCTAGTGTACAGCTGACTGGTTTACACCAGCCTTCCACACTTAGACATGTTTCTGACCCCCTGAGGTGGGATCCCTTGTGCTCCCATTGGTCAGGAACAAACCCTGCTTGGGATGGTAAGGTAAGGTAAGGTAATTGATTATGCATGATTTAATAAAACTGTTGCATGTACATACCACAATGCTTGGTAAGGATGACCATTTAAAAATAGCAAAATCAAAAACATAGTTAAAAGGACCTATTTGGTCAATTGTGTCCATGGTATAGGTCTATATGTTTGAGACCGATAAGGATAGCCGCTCTGTAATTCTATTGGCCTTCCTGCACTGATGTTATTTTGGCAGGAGTGTAATATTGCATTGATTTACATTTGAGTGAGGTCTTTTGCAAGATGACACTATACAAAATAGGCTTGTACGATTTATCAGACTGAAATTACCCTGTGATGGGCTTACAGTGGGTGTCCTCACTCTTCGGCTTATTGTTTGCTATTCGGTCCTTTATTTTAGTTGTAGTGTAATGATTGTGGCAGTTATGCGATGTGGGGAGTTAGGGTGCTTCTAGCTGCAGTCTCTTCTCTGTGATATTGAGAAATTTTGTGAATAGAAAAGCCAATTGTATGGTGGCAAATTTGAAACACATCAACACTGCTTGTCTGCAGGAACGAATCCTATGTAGGCTAAAAAAAAAAGCACAAGAGTAGGCATTATTCTTTTGTTAGGCTTTTGTAGTTGCAAATTATATGCACAAGGTTTTCTGTTCCAAGAGTACATAATCGACAGATATTGACTCTGGGTTTCCTCTCCCATGGTGGTAAGTGTGGTAAGATTGCATTACACCCAACCTGTACATTTACACACCTATACAAACACTCACACATCACTCACTGAACCAAAGAGCCACTTACACATCCACTCAACCATACAACCACTCACACAACCACTAACTCATCCATACATCCACTTAAGCATGCACTCACAAATACAGCCACTCACACATTCAGTCATACACACATACAAACCCTTATTACTCATCCATACAGCCTCTCCCTCACCCCATCATTCACCTATACAGCCTCTTCCTTACCTACTCACTAACCCATACACCACTGACACACCCACTTATGCACACAGCCACATGCATATTCACTCACAAACTAATACTGAATTGAATTGAAATTAAATTTATAAAGCGCAGCAAATACCCGAAGGTGTCTTGGCGCTCTACATGAAATTTGAGAACATGCAGAACATAAGGAAGGCCGCGCTCAGATTTAGAATTTTTAGGCGATTTGTGTAAATAGCCATGTTTTCGGGTCTTTCCTGAAATGGATCAAGGAGGGAGCTGATTTTGAGGTGATGGGTAACGTATTCCACAACCTAGCTGCTGATCTAAAAATGCTCTTTCCTCCCCAGGTAGCCTTTTTAAAAGGGGTGATTATTACGTTCCTAGCTGTTCCGGACCGCAGGGTTCTGTTAGGAAAATACCACTTCAGTTTATTTCTAAACTGTGTAGGTCCAAACCGTGCAGTGATTTAAAAACCAGGCATAAGACTTTAAACTGACATCTCTGTCTGACTGGGAGCCAATGTAATTTTCTTATGGCTTCTTTGGCAGAGACATTCTTTGGAATGTTCAAGATGAGGCGTGCTGCCGCATTCTGTACAATCTGGAGCCAGTTAAGCAGGCCTGAGTTGGTGGTAAGGTAGAGGCCATTGCAATAGTCCAGACGGGAAAGGACCATGGCCATGGTTACAGTTTTTAAGAGATCCTGTGGTATAAACTGCTTTATTTTGTTGATTAGTCTAATGTCCCCGAAAGAAATGGCTGTGATTTTGTTAATTTGGGCCTTGAATTTAAGTTCTTTGTCTATGATAATGCCCAGGTCTTTAGTTTTAGCTACGGTTGCAGGAAGCACTCCGAGTACAGGTGGCCACCAATTGGGTGTCCAGAGAGAGGGTTTATTACCAAAGATGATGACCTCTGTCTTAGTTGCATTCAATTTTAGACAGCTGACATCCATCCAATCGCTCACATTCTTCATGCAGTTCTTAAAGGCTTCACCCTGGTGATTTTCTTCATTTGTTAAAGACACCACAATCTGTGTATCGTCAGCATAGGAAGCTAAGAC
Source organism: Triturus cristatus (assembly GCF_964204655.1). Lineage (NCBI taxonomy): Eukaryota > Metazoa > Chordata > Amphibia > Caudata > Salamandridae > Triturus > Triturus cristatus. Next base: position 167,761,654 of record NC_140585.1, read on the forward strand.
AAAACCAGCTTCTTTTATTATTGAGGCAAGTGGCGCAACATATAAATTAAAAAGTGTGGAGCTCAGGGCAGAGCCCTGTGGAACTCCACAAGGTAAAGAGAATTGTTTAGAGGTTGCTGATCCCATTGCTACGTTAAGTTGCCGATTGGTTAAAAAGGATTTTAGGAGTTCTAGTGCCATGCCTTTTATTCCTGCTTCTTGCATACGGGCAGCCAAGATCTCATGGCTGACCGTGTCAAAGGCCGCCAAGAGGTCAAGCAACACCAAGGCGGCCGTGCCTCCTTCGTCTAGAATTGACCGAATATCCTCAGTAGCGGTGATTAAGGCTGATTCGGTGCTGTGAAATTTCCTGAAACCATGTTGTGTTTCGTCCAGTAAGCCAGAGAAATCAATGTATTGAGTAATTTGTTTATTCATTAACTTCTCAATACATTTGGCAGCGAAGGGTAATCTTGCGATAGGGCGATAGTTACCGACTTCTGAACTATCAAGATCAACTTTCTTCAAGAGAGGGAGAATTGAGGTCAGTTTCCATTCAGTGGGAAAAATTCCACTGGTGAATACTTTGTTAATGATAGAGCCTAGATACACTGCCATTTGTGTAGGGATCAAATGCATTATACTGGGTGGGTAGGGATCATATGGAGAGCCTGATTTAATTGATAGAATAAGGTCTGATATTTGTTCAACTGAGGGCATTATAAAGTCGGATAAGCCAGTTAGGTCATTCTTGGGATAGGTATTATAGTTACTCTGCCGGTCGATGCTTGTGAAGTTATCATAAATGTCAGTCACCTTTTTTTGAAAAATGTTAGCCAACTCATTACAAAAGTCCTGACTTGCTTCATTATGACAGCCCTTATTGGGTTTAGTCAATTTGTTGATTACCGAAAAGAAAGTTTTATTGGTATCACAGGTATTACTTACTTTTTCAGTAAAATAGTCTGACTTGGCCTTTAACATAACTTTTTTGTGTTTAGCAATTTTCACTGTGTATGTTATTTTCTCCTCCGCCTCGTAGTTCCTTCTCCATTATTGTTCCTGTCTCCGACATTCCTGTCTAGATAAACGTACATTCTCATTATATCAAGGTTGGGATAGCTTCCTTTCTTTTTTTAATGTACGGGAAATGGGGGTTATATTATCTAGCATGGTATTTAGCCAACAGGAGAAAATTTCAATATTGCGGTCTGCGGCTGCATTCACCTCAAGTTGGCAGGGAGTGGTGGCAATCGCCTCTGTCAAAGCGTGTGTCTTAATTTTGTGCCAGGCTCTACTAGTATAGCCTCTCACTCACCCATAAACTCACACACCCATAGAGCTACTCATATGCCTAGTCACACACGGATATACATCCACTCACATATGTGTTACACAATGTATTACTCATTGGTAGTACATAAAGTTTACTAATTTAACATTTGTAGCATTTTATGATATGAGATGTCATCAGTGTTGTCACTGACCATGTCATGAATGATTTATCATGTGAGGTCATAAGCAGTGCTTTATGGGAGCGTAAGTTATAGTTAGCTCAGGTAACAATAACTGCTGAATTTTGATGTTTTCTATAAAGTCCCTGTAACCTTTGTTTTTTTCAGTTTTTTTCTATTTTTTTTATGTCACTTTTCATTTATAATGTCCCTGTAGCCTTTCTTTTTTTAAAGTGAATTTCTACAGTTTTTAATGTTATTTCCTAACTATAATGTCCGCGTAACCTTTGTTTTTCTATCTGAATTTCTAAGGTTTGGAAAATTGCATTTCCAAGCTGTAACCCATAACCTTTGAGAGTGACTGTGTGAGTGAGGACATGAGTGTCACAATGGGTATGTGAGTGGGTGATCTAGTCTTTGAGTGGGCCTGGGAGTGGCAGCATAAGTGTGTGTCTATGTGGATGTCTGAGCAGGTGCGTGAGTGTCTGAGTGGGTCTGTGACTAGGTGTTAGAGTGTCTGAGAAGGTTTACGAAAGCCTCCATGAGTGTGTGAGTCAGACTGTGAGTGGGTATGTGAGTCTCTGAGTGGGTCTGTGAGTAGGTGTGTGGGTATCTGAGTGGGTCTGTAAGTGGGTGCATGAGTCTTTGAGCAGCTCTATGAGTGGGCATGTGCATCTCTGAGTGGCTGTATGAGTGAGTATATGAGATTCTGAATGGGTCTGTGACTGCGTATGTGGGTATCTGATTAGGAATGTGAGTGGGTGCATCAGTCTCTGAGTGGGTCTGTGTGTGGTTCCATGAGTATCTGAGTGGATTTGTGAGTGGGTGCATGCATCTCTGAGAAGGTTTGTGACTAGGGGCATGTAGGAAGCTGGCTCTCTATGTAGTGTACTAAAATGAAGTACACTGTGCAGAGTCCAATGAGACCCAGATTAGCAGACAATGGCAAAGGTAGAGAATACTAATGCTCTGTTTGTGGAAGTGTGGGTGAGCAGTAAGTGAGTGATGGGATATATGAGTGACTGTATGCGTGAGTATGTGCTTGTGTCAGTGGCTGTATGAGTGAGTGAATATGTATTGGTATCTTTATGAGTAGGTGAGTGAGTGTGTGCATCTGTATGGATCACTAAGTGGCTGTGAGATTGGCTGTATGGGTGAGTGACTACGGATGTGAGTAGCTCTATAGGTGACTTACTCAGTGTGTGAGCAGCTGTATAGGTATATGAGGCGATATATCAGTGGCTGTATTAGTGACTTAGTGGGTATATGAATGGCTGCATTGGTGAGTGAGTTCATGTGTGTATTGATCTATGAATCAGTGAGTGGGTGTGCAAGTAATGGTATGGGTCTGTGAATGGGTTTGTGAATGGTTGCGTGGGGGGGTATATGAAAGGTTCTATGAGGGTGTGAATAGGTATGTCAGTGATTTATTGAATGATTTCATGTATGATGTCATATGAGATGTCATCAGTGATGTCATCAGTGATGTCACCGACTATATCCTGAGTGATGAAATATGTGAGGTTATAAGCAGTGCATTGAAGGGGGCACAAGTTGTGGTTAGCTCCGCTAATTATAACTGCTACATTTCACTGGTTTTGTATGAGTGAAACCAGAAATACAAGTATAAAAGTATGTGTACCTCTTGGCTATTGTTCAAAGATTGCTATCCTTTCACACATCAAACAAGCTCATATTACCACTTCATTTTTCCCTTCAATACTGAATCTGTAAGATGCACTTATCATGAAACAAAAATAGTAAAATATGTCTGTATTTTAATAATCAATGCAAATTCATCCAAATAATCTTTTATATAACACAATAAATCATCCATAAGAAGGAGAACAGTAATAGACAAACAGTGTGTCATACATATGTCAATTTGGTTTTACCAAAGGCAGTGTCAGACAAGAGTCACTGATCCCTGTCTTTCCCTAACTGCACCAAATTTAACACATTAAAGAAAACAGGCGTTGACGCGTTTCGGTGGTGAGAACTCCACATAGGACCACCTTCCTCAGGACCCAAAATATTTTCTCCTTGTGTATATATATGTTCAACTACGATGTCGAGTTTACCGGTACAACCGTACTTCGGCAAGGATGTCTCCTGAATAGGAGTATTTCTAGAGTCCTTTTGCGGATGGTTGAAAACTTGTCAAGATTACTTGATGCTAGTCTTAGGACGCATAGAGATAGTAGACTTCAGTCCGAGTTTATATTAGTGGAAGTGGACTTCAGTCCAATTTCATGTTAGTGGCCGGATACAATCTCAGGCGCTTTTTTGTCTGGAACCGCATTTATTGCATGTCGGTATGCATCCATACACCGCGTTTTCTTATTTCAGTGTAGGGGCGAACCTATGGTTAATCGTCTCCCTTGGTAATCGCTTGGTCGGGTCGCTTTGGCGTTCCTCCATTCGTCGTGTATTCCTCCCACTTTTGTCCTTGTTTTCAAGAATGAGTGAAACCAGAGCCTAACTATAACGTCCCTGTAACCTTTGTTTTTTTCAATACATTTCTAACGTTTTTTTAATTCTATTTTTGAACAATAATGTCCTTATAACCTTTAGTTTTTCAGTGAATTTCTAACGTTTTTTAAATGCTTATTTCTGGCTATAATGCACCTGTACACTTTGTTTTTTTGTTGAATTTCTATGGTTTTGTAGTAGTAGTTGTGTTTGCAGTGTGTTGGAGAAAGGGGTCTGGGTCTCTGACCTACTCTCAGGAGTCCTGCTGTGTAGGACCTACAGGACCTACCTTAAGGGATTCTTGGCCCTCAAGGACCTCAGGGGTAAAGTGGACTTCATCCTCCAAGGACATCCTTTGGGGCAACTACCCCTCCTGTTACCTCCAGTAAGTCCCACACAGCAGGATTGCTGAGAGGTTATTGGGAGCCACACCCCATTTCTCCACCACTCAGCAAACATGCCTCCTGCTGCACTACTAGTAGGGGGAGGAATTCCCCTTGGCCATTGAGGGTCCTTGGGGGCCAACTGCTCCTCCTGTTACCTCCAGTAAGTTCCACACAATAGGTTTGCTGAGGGATTTCAGTGGCCATGCCCCTTTCTCCACCACTCTGCAAACATACCTACTAGTGCACTACTGGTTGGGGGAAGAAGTTTACTTTAGTCCAGAAGCCCGCCGGAGTAAACTGGACTTCATCCCCAACCAGCAGTGCTCCAAGAGGTGTGTTTGCAGAGTAAAAGAGAAAGGGGGTGGGGTATCAGTCAGGGGCTTGACTTGAAAAAAATCCCCATAACCTGGGGCCACTGGGACTCCCCTCCCACCCAACCCCCGGGGGACAGGCCTCTACTATGGTTGCCTGGTCCCAACTAGGACACCAACTCTTATCTGTTGGGTACAGCGGGGGGAACCTCAAGGCCATCATGGTTTCAGCCAGCTCCCCATGTTCGGCAGGAGTGGGCAGTACTTTTACAATTCTGCTCTGCTTTGAGTAAGTGAGAGCATTTTACATGCTCTCACTTACTCAAAGAAGAGCAGCATTTGCTATGAGTTGGTGGGAGTGGTGCTCCCGCCAAGGTATAGAAAACTTTGATGTCCCAGGGTGGGTACCCCAGGGACATTGCTGGAGCTGGACCTGGGGGGTGGCAGTCCCCAGGGCCATCGAGGGCTCCACAAGGGGCCCCCTCTTTCATGTATTGAGGCCTAGGGAGATGGTGGTACCCGTGACTGGGGATCTGCAACTGACCTCCTTAATTATTCTGTATGTCCCCCAGGGAGGTGGTGGTCCCTGCGGCGGGGATGGAGCCATGTGGCTCCCCTAAAAATATATTATTTCTGTCTCTGGGTGGTGGAGTTCCCCGGGGCTGTGGGTGGGTCATAGAGACTCCCCTGCATTGTTTTTAAAACAATGTATATGCCTGAGGGAAGTGGCGGTACCTAGGGCATCAGGGTAGCCACACGGCTCTCCCCCTAATTTATATTTACTTCCCTAGCAAGATGGCAGTTCTTGGAGCATTTGCATACTATGGTGCCCGGTGGTGGTGGTGGCAGTCCCTGGGGCTGCAGCAGTGGCGTAGCTAGGGCGGGGCGGGTGGGGGGGCGGACCACCCCAGGCGGCACTATTTTTGGGGCGGCGGTGGTCACTGGTGGCCCGTCGCGGCGGCCTTTATAATTTATTTGAGGAGTGGGGACACTCACTGTCTGACACTTTACAGTAGTCAGTCAGTGTCCCGAGTCGAGTCCCCAAATAAATTATAAAGGCCTCCGCAACGGGCCACCAGTCAATCAGACTACGGCCCCGGGCCCAGGCCAGACGTCACCAGATCAAGAACAGACACCCTCCCGATTCAGGCGGGAGACTACCGATGTTAAGGCTAGTCTCCCGCCTCCCGATTCCTGCTAGCAAGATTCCTCGGGGTTTCAGCTGACAGGGCTTGTATCGAGTAACGTGCTAATTCTTCCAGCAATAGTCAGAGTGGCAATGCAGGGGCTCTCGAAGGGGTGAAAAACCAACAAAGCCTCATTAACCAGCGAATGGTCTTTTAAAGACCTGTGAAGTACTGGGGGCGGCTGTGTGTGTTCACAGGAAGCTGTCTCAGCGAGTAATCCCGGGCTGACACACAGGGGGGTGGGGGCGGTAGTGTATGCACTGCCGCTGCACCCTTGGCCCACCCAAATAAAAATTCCTAGAGCCGGGCCTGCCTCCCACCCCCTTACGAAATGGGCAAAATTCATTGTGTGGCAAAGGTCCTTGGCATTCTCGCCACCTGCGTTTAACCACAGGAATAGCAGCAAGGTCACCTCAGGTCGCCCCACAAGCACGAGCGGGGCTTTGCTTTGCTATTGGGACCCGCGTCACGAGTGGGGCTTTGCCATGCTTTGGGGCCCCACGTCACGGGTAGGGATTTGCCATGCTATTGGGGCCCCCGTCACGAGTGTATAGGGGCCCACGCCGCGAGTGGGGCTTTGCTGTAGGGGCATTGCGTCACGAGTGGGGTTTTGCAATAGGGGCCCACGTCACGAGTGGGGCTTTGCTATAGGGGCCAGCGACATGAGTGGGGACTTTGCCATGATATATGAGCCTAGGTCACGACTTGAGATTTGCCATGCTATAGTGGTCCATGCCACGATTGGGGCTTTGCTATAGGAGCCCGCGTCAAGAGTGGAGCTTTGCTATGGGGGCTCGCGTCACGAGCGGGGGCTTTGCCATGCTATAGTGACCCACGTCACTAGTGGGGCTTTGCCATGCTACAGGGGCCCACGTCACATTTTACCATGCTATAGGGGCCCACGTCACGAGAGGGGCTCTGCCATGCTATAGACGGACAACTCACGAGTGGGGCTCCTCCATGCTACAGGGGCCCACGTCAGCTCCCGTAGTTTAAGGCTCTTATTTTAAGGGGTCTGGGGCCTGTAAGGGGCGGTGGCGTTGAAAGCCCCTGATAAGCTCTCAACCCTCGGGTACCCAGCTCTCAATAGTGCAGTAGGTACAGTGGTACCAGGCCCAGCGTTTTAAGGGCCCACTTTATCTCCAATTATTGGTGTTATTTTTAAGAACCCACCCAGTCGACGGTGGCCTATTTCACCTCGCCTCCATAGGGCGCCCTTCCTAGGGCACTGCGCTCCTGAGCCCTGTAGTGACCGCAGAGAGGCCGCGGTCCTGGCCTGTGCGTCCAGAGGGCGCTGGGATCGTGGTTGGGACCCGCCTGGCCTAGGAAGTGTCATTTTACTGCTTTCCTCACATGGCTGACGGGACATCCTGTCAACGAAGGAATCTGCCGCGGCCGGCCGGGATCGGCGTCTCCTTCGTGTGTTCCAGATTTAGCCAGCAACCTGTCAAACCAGTGAGTGCACAACACTTGTATCACCCTCTCTCTGCCTGCCATTACGCTCCATGCTTTTGAAAGGTAAGAGAAAAACGTGCATTTTCGTTTCAAATGCCCGATCCTGCAGCAGCACACTTCCAAAGCCCACACGTGACAGTAACCTGATTCAAGGCCCCATTCTCCCGATTTATTTTTTTTAAACTCCCACTTTGCTCTTCTGAACACCCACTCCCTATTATGCCACTGACACCTTTTGGCGGCCGCCTCGGACACTATACGCCGAGGATCACAGCTGGGCATTTAGTATCAAATTGGCGCCCTCTGCTAGAGTGGGACCCGAACGCTGGCGCCAGTCTATCAGGTCACGTGAACAGACTCCGACAATGTTGCACTCATCGTACTCAGCGTGAGGCAGGCACCGTTATGTGTTTTTTTGTCAATTTCCTGCTAATGGACCTTCCCCCCAGGAGCTGGATTGTCCTCCCTCCCTCCCTGACCTCGACACCTTCAGGGCAGCCATGGCAGCAGGGTGATGTAGCATAGAGTTGCCACACACTTTCGGCTTGTATTTCCTCGAAGTGCAAGGGCCTCCCTTTCCCAAAGTTTTCAGTTGGTTCGCGTTGTAAGGTAGGACACATTTTTTTCTTTTAATAATAGAGTCGCGTTTGTTTCAGCTGTTGTGGTGCAGGGTCCCGCATGTTCAGCTCGTGAGTCTTTCATCTGGGTACAGTCCTGGGTACAGTTAGTGATGGGGGCTGCCTCCAAGTAAGTGAGACTGTGCCAGCCTTGCATGATGTCAGCGCGCGTGTAGGAAATCGTGTCATACGCGGTGGAACCGTGTGAGTTGGCAGGTATGAGTTTGCATTGACTCAGGTAGCAACAGAATCTTCTATGGACCTATTACTGCTAGACTTTCGGGGAAGGGCACGGAAGTGCAGATGTAATGGTGAGAGAGCGGTGGGGGGGCATTGGCTGTGCTATTATGTGCGGGAGGGGGTAGCTCACGAAGAGTGTGAGAGGACCGAAGCAATGAGAATGGGAGTTTGTAGTGTACTGTAATTAGGGCTCCCGGTTTTATGGTATTTATTTTTCGGACATTTCCGTCTGTATTTATCCATATTTATTTTTTGCAAATTTTATCTGTATTTATCCATATTTATTGTGGGTTTTATTGAAAAATGAAGCTGAAATTAGTATATTTCCATATTTATTTAACCAGTATATATGCACTAATGCTTGAATCCCTTCCAGATTTCAATGCTGTAAACACCCACAGAATATAAATCAATGCACTTTAATGAAACTATGCAAATGTCAGTGTCAACCTTGCACTTATCTACTGCTGTTAAAGCTTCTTTACTAGAATTCCTTTCTTTTTTTAGCTCCCTTACCTATCAATCCACACAGCTATTGGCCTGGCAGTCATGGGAGACAGTATTTAGAATTACTCAAAAAGCAACAAAATTTCCGTTTTTGTCCACATTTAGAAATAAATACAGACAAGAAAATAAAAGTTTTCTGTCTGTATTTACCTGTAAAAATCAGTAAAAACGGAAAACAGGGAGCTTTAACTGTAATTGCATAAAAAGTGTCACTTTATCACTCCTAGAAGCCTTCCTATATGTTGGACACGATTGTGATATATGTTTCTAGAGCGACAAAGAAAAAAGATGCCCTTATCAAATTTGAGGACCACTGATGTCCCTTCTGCAGAAGTAAACACCTTCTACTGCTTACGTGATATTCTTAAGAAGAGCCTGTGTGTTCTCTTTAATGTCAGAAAATATTTATTGGGATTTTATATGTACAGGAAGATACAGTTAATAAAGTACAGATAGGGCCTGTGTGTTCTGAATGTGAATGAACTACGTACCCTCTGTACTCACTCTGTGTGTCCAATCAGAGATGCAGGGATCGGGGATTTTCCGCAGATTGGGGGCAGGTAGACAGGGAGGGGGCGCAGCGCGATACAGGAGAGACTGAGAAAGGAAACCAGAGGCACAGTGTACCAGGAGAAACGAAAGAGAGAGGGGAAAGGAAACCAAGGAGAGGGAGAGGCAGTAAACAGCGTTGGAGGAGGGGAGGAACGAATGAGAAAAAGATAAACGAAACAGTAGTAAATTCTGGGAGTTCAGAAACGTTAGGTCTGTCCCATCCTTCCCTGCACGCATGGACAGGAGATTAGAGATCGGAGTAGCAAAGGGAAGAGACGAACTAAGAACAAGGAAACATAAAGAAAAGGAGGTGAAAGGAAACTATTTTAGGGGTGTGCAAAATTTATCTAATTTGCTCTTGTGTAAATCGCAAAATATCAGGAACATTCCAGAAAATTATGTATCATTTCGTGAAATGCAAACCCATCATTTAGTGCTATATTTGCATCCTAGCCTCAATTTTTGATGCAACAACGTATTTTGCATTTTAAAAAAGTGCAAAAAAAACTGATTACTGCAAACTATAGCTGCTCATGTTGTGGTTGTTTGCATTGTTACTGTACCCCTCTGCTATAATTTTATGACGATTACACGACATGGTCCAAGTTTGGAAATTTTACATAGCAAGGTTAAGGCGAAATTTCCAAAATGATATAGATTTTGCCAGCATAATTTAAATTTCGCCCAGGTCCAAAGGTATTACAGTACAGTGAAAGCGGCACAGAAGAGAATGAAGGAGATAAAAAGAGCCAGGAAAAGCTGGAATGTGGATGGTGTAGCGCAAGAAAGAGCTTACAGTTCGCAAAAAGATGACAAGGATAGAAGGGGAAAGGAAAACATTAGAAGAGGGGAGACCTGCCAGGAAGTGTTTAGAGTGCAGGTTGGCACCGTGGAAACCCTATGCTGTTAGACATCTCATGGTGTCCCGTGTCTAGTTTGAGTCACACATCAGGGCATTTTCTTCCTTGTATTGCAAAGCATGTACTACCTCCTTCCCCACAGATTCTTTAACATTGTTTGCAGTTTCCCACTATTAGCAAAGAGTGGAGTTTTTCGCAATGTAATTCGCAGCACAGTCGTTCTTTTGCTGCAGCTTCCCAGGGCATGATGGCAGATTTAAATGACCTGATACAGGAAATACCAAGGCACAGAAATTAATTCGGTTGGAGTTTTGAATAATCAAATCGGTAACAATTTGTACAAAGCAACATGTTAAACTTTCCACAGTATGCACAAAAAGGAGAAAAATAGTAAGCTAGAGGGTTGGATGAGAGCCCACCCTCAAATCCACCGGCACGTGGTGTCAGCTGAAGCTGCTGGGCAGGAGTAGGTCAGTGATAAGGGCTGGCAAGTACAAGGAGTGAGCTGAGGGAAGTTATAAACAGAGGCCATGTGCCCCAAGGTACAGTCAGCACAATCTCCACTGAAGGGGTCACTTAACTTGCAAAGACATACAGTTTTACAGATAAAACTAATATAGCGCAAAAACGATGTGTGGAAATCGGGTCTCAATCAATCAAATAAACAGGATTTGCATAGCGCCACTTATCACCTGTAAGGGTATCTAGGTGCTGGAGGGTGGGGGCAGTGCTGCTGATGATGACTTTAATCGAATAACCATGGTTTTAGGCCCTTCCTGAAATCCTGCAGGGTGGCAGTCTGTGTGTTCTCCTTTGTACTGCCTGTCACCAGTGTATTCAACTGTGTAGCCTTGGATCGTGTCATGTATGTGCATGTAACTTGCATGATCAAGGTAACTATTAGCGGCGATACTACGTGTCTCTCGGTCCTTTCCCCAGCACCCTCCTCCCCTTATTCCCCCACCTCCCCCCCCCCAGGGGCGGCAATCTGAGGGATAGCCCCGGGCGCCACAAGCTCTAGCTACGCCCCTGAGCTGCAGGGGGCTGGGCAGATACACCCATTTGTATAATTAAGTGCTCTCGGGAGGTGGTGGTCTAGTCAATGCCCCCGGGATTTGGCCCAAACCAAGGGCTTAATGAAAAAGACATGAGGGAACCTGTGCATCTTTTTTAATTTTGCTGTGCATCCATGGCACATTTAAAAAAAAATGCTTTTAACCCCCCCCCCCAGTGTAGGTCTCTGTGAAATCCTCCACAATATCTGTCATGTCAGGATAGCTGCCGAAACATCCTGGTTGAAATGTTGGCAGCCAGTCAAATTTTAGTAGGATCCACAAATCCACCGCAAGGACTCGTGTCCTCAGATATCTATACAGATTTATATATTTGAAAATACTGAATGGATTTACACCAAATCAAAAAGCACCCTTTCTGAACCAACGTCTAGATTTCTGCCAAATTTGGTGTCATCCCTTTCAATGATTCGGGCTGTAGTTGTGTTAAGAAAATGAAACATCCCGATTGATATAACATGGAGAATATGCGTTTTTGACTTCTCTGTTTTCTTGACTTTGCTTGACAGATCACCCCAAAAACCTCAACATGGGCAGGTGAACCAAAGAAGATCCGTTAGGTGCCGCCACAGTCATTGGCAAAACAAAAAAAGTTTTTCCTATGGAAACTTTGATCCTAAATATAACTACCTACTGGCAGAATTTGACTATGCGCAAACAAGAAAATTAAAATTAGCAAAATTACATAAAAATAAAAATCAGGGAATTGTAAGCACCATGAGAGAAGAAGAACAACCACACGCAGACCTCTTGAATTCTGACCATAAACTCGTAATGGAACTGTTGGAAATGGAAGTGGAAACAAAAAATATGAATACTCCTGTAGAAAACCTAATGGAACAAGAACTGATCCACATAAATATAAGTGAGGAAGGAGATATAACATTCAAAGTGTGATCTAGATATATTCCGCAAATAGGAAGAGATGACATCTTCACATTTTCAGAGACTATGACCAAAGAGATAAGGGTCATAAAATCAGATAAGATCAGGAGATCGCTACAGAAAGGAATCCTGAATAGGTATATCAGGCAAACAATAGAAAGAATTACCCACAATGAGGGGACATCACAATTAGAATCCTACTTTTTTGTTGACAAGGCTAGATGCTCTGGTCCGGAGATTATGCTACTGGTGGCTGACACCGAGAAGGCATTTGATAGTGTGCACTGACCCTACTCTACCTCTGCCCTGAGGCACTGCTTTGGCTTTGGGAGCCAAAGTGCCTTAGTTTCTGTAGATGGATACTTAGGTCCTCATTTAAAATAGACTGGCGCAGCGCAGTGCCGCAAGCAATTTTGCAGCGCTTCGCTGCATCATTCTAAAAGTACAGGAATGTGCCATCTTGATATGAATACGGTGCATATCATGTTCAGGTCCTTTTCATAGTTTATGTGAGACATAAGAGAAGGTCATGATAAAAACGTGGCAGGTCTGTGTTCAACACCTTGCTATGCTCAAGACTTCTATTGGGTGATTTTGAGTATTTCTCACTTTGGAGATGTCAATGGGTTGTTGCCACTCCTCACCTCCTCTAAGATGGCGGACAGTGTAAGGGGACCTCATATAAATGATAGGCCCTACATGTACTTGCACTGCCCCAGATGCTCACAATCTATCTTCGAGATGTGGGATACTTGCATCTAAGAAAAAATCCACAATAAAATCCTCCATGTTATGTCATGTTAAAAAGATTTCTAAGGCACACGGCTGACCCAAGACATCTCCAGAAGAGGAAGAAAGGCTAGGTTAAAGAGGTGAACAGCCAGGCCATTAGTTGCTTCCGAAAACCTAATTTGTCTTGAGTCTTTTTTAGCAAAGATGGCAAAGAGTTCCACAGGGTTGAGGACAGGACACGAAAAGAAAGTCCGCCCAATCTGGCTCTTCTGTGGGGCTATGGTGGTCATGTTCAAGTCTGCTAAGCATAAGGCTCCTATAGGGAAATACAATTGCATCAGAGCAGCAAGACTGCAGCTGCGACATTTAAAAAATGCAGGGTTGTGCCATATTTACAAGAATAGAGTGTACCCCTGTGCTCTTGACTGTGCTAAAACAACAGCTGTGTGCCAATTCAGGCACCCTTCCGCAGGAACAATCGTTAATGGTGTTTATCGCCTTCTCTGTGTGCTGTAGAATGCAGCACACAGAAAAAGAGCAAAAATAGAAGGGAAAATAATAGGGGGAGGCATAGTTTTTGGTGCTACTCAGATTTATGATTCCTTGTGAATGTGGGGCAGTAATATAAAGACATGGGTGTTACTGGGAATGACCCCTTTAATTCAGAAAACTGCATCAAAAGGAACAATATTTGAAAGGCCTCATTAAGACATGCAAAGAGGCTTAATGTTGCCTTATAAATATGGGGCAGGACACTGCACCACCAGAGCACTGCAAAAAGTGACGCTCTGGTGGTGCAGGGGCCTTGTAAATGAAGCCTCTTGTTTATAGAGGATCTTATGGGATCTGCATAGAGCTTCAAGCTATTTGCACTTTTTAACAGGAAGCCAGTGGAGCTTGAATAAGAGCTGAGAGGCAGAACAGAATTTGGGAGGGAGAAAAGAAGCCTGGTGGCACTATTTTAAATGACCTGTAGATGGTTCAAGACCGCTCTTTTAGTGCCCAATTAGAGACTATTGCAATGATAAAGGAGGGGAATGACAAGGGATTATGCAATCAGTTGACAAACGTGTGGAATAACAAATCCCATGATGGATTTAAGACTTCTTAGGATGCCAAAGCAGAGGCCCACTAGGGTTTTGACCTGGGTTTCAAAATGATGGAGACTAAAACCATGATTACGTTTTTATGTTTTGTGACCTCTTCACAAGTCAGGTCATATTTAGAAAACATATTGACAAAAACATAGGCGCATACAGGAATACCCATGCTCTAAAAACCATAGGTACAGGACCATTAATATGTAAAGGATATCATGTTTAAAAGGTAAGACGTAAACTTGCAGTTATACAGTAAATTGAACACAATACTATAATATACAGAATATACGTAAATATAAGGCTACTAACCATTTCCTTAAGTACATAAACAAGGAAAAAGATGACATAATTATACAGAAGACTGTTTGTTCTTTCTGGTGGGTTTGGGGAGGAGATGTGGCAGCCTGAGTGGGAACCAACAATAGTTGTTGGTAGGGCAGTTCAATGTGGAAATTGTGGAAGAGGAAGGCTACTTTGTGCACAGTGTGTAGCTGTGATGACCTTCATTATCCTAAGCCTCACAGTGATTTTGAAAGGACAGTAATACTGTTTCAGGGGTGATTTAGGTTGTAACACATTTACTTTTAGCATAAGGACATTTTCTTAAACAAAAATATTATCAGTTTTAAGGAATTTTAAGGAATCATCAGATCCCGGAAGCCTTGCGGCATTCAGATGTTAATTGTTAGTAAGCTTATGTGTGGATTAAATAGATCTATACACTTCCACTAGTGAGAAACCTATTTGAGTGTGTTCAGCATATATTTGATATTATAGTAAACAGCTTGTGTGGTTGAATAAACAAAGTTTATGGCTTTGTGTGTATAGTCAGTAGGTAGCCAAAGGTGTTTTGAGCCCTCTTGTAAAATGTATAATTTTTTGGGCTCTGCATAGTTTTTACTACGCAAGCTTAATGTTGCATAGAGCTCCTTGCAAATTTACCTGTAGCTCAAGGAGTTATTCAACTGACTGCACTTACACTGTTGCATAATTTTCTCTGTGACTGGTGTTTGTCTGGCATATACTGCCATTTGTATTTGTTGCAACGTAGAGATTTACAGTACAATACTTGTGTCACCCTAGTAATATAGCTTTTTCTGCCAGGTTATGCATTTTGATGGTAAATCAGAGCCTTTTTTTGTTGCTATCAGTTGGTCAAAAGCTCAACGTTGTGGCCAAAAATTTCAGGAACTACACATTTGTTGGTAAGCCACTGTGCTTAATTTGAGCTGGTTGTTGCTGGTGCTTAGCACCAGCACTTAATTTTGACCAATGGCACCTATAATGGGCCACTACATGGTGGCACTGTTTTTGCAATTTTGAGATACGACAACAGTTTTTAGAAGTGTTTAATAAGTCAATATACACCAAAGATATAGAATACCTGCCGGCCAGGCCAGGGAGAGGTTGGACTAGTCTGAAGTGTCACACTTAACTGTTTGCATTGATACTAGCAGTGACAGCACTAGCAGGGACAATGGGTAATGCAAGATGCAGTGGCCTCTCGAGAAAGGCCCTTGCACTTATTATTTATTTATTTTTTTACAAATTAAGTAGTGGTACAAGGACATTATTGACACTTTAGTCTCAACGTCCTTGTATGAACTACATGTACGCTACCTAAATAAAACTTGCCTCTGCTCTGGTGATTTCAATGGTCCAGTAGTGTTTTTGCTACATGTACATTTTAGTAAAGTTGCCTAGCCATCTAGCTGCTGGTACCTCATTCAAAGATATAAGATGGTGAAATTGTTCTTTTGTAGGTGGAATAATTAGAAATGCATGAAAATGAGAAGTAGGAGAAACTTTTATTTGTCTATTAGAGATTCATTGAAAGGCTTTGTAGGCTTCGCTGAAGGATAGGAACTTGTTTTGAGAGCTCAACAAACAGCTTGAAACATTTGGTTAGAAACAAATTTAGTTTGAAATATTTATTTCGTAAAACATTCAGTTTAGCTTAACAAAAACAGTTTAATACTCAGGCCCTTCAATTGGCTTGGAATGAAATATTATATTCTCCTTGTTGGAGTAATGATTAGGCCTGGGCAGTAAATTCCGTTCCACTCGCGGAATTTGCAGAATTTGGGTAATTTCGCATTCCACGGAGAACTAGGAATTGCCAAAAATTCCACAATCCGCGGCTTCGCAGAACTTTTTGCTTGTTTGCGCTTTCAAAATGCTTGTTCACGAGATATTTCCCCCCGAGCACGCAAACAGCATTCGCGAACAGGAAAAAGCATCGCGAACGGGGGGAACAAGCAATTCTGCGTGTTTGCGGAACTCTGCATGCTTGGGGAGATTTATTACTGTTTCGCGGAGCTTTGCGTAGCGCAACTCCGCAAATTCCGCCCACAACTCCGCAAATTCCGCCCACCATAGTAATGATAAGTCAAAATGATGCCAAAAGTTGAAGCTATGGCTATATCAAGTCTGCAAAAACAGTTTATAAATGAGAATTTTCAAACTTGAGATAAATAGTCTTTTCAAAATGAATTGCTAAAATAAAACATAGCTTTGTATTTTTTAAATGTGTGACATTTTCAAACTCCTTACATACAAGATACACAGGTTAAGCAGTTATTGTTTACTATTACCTCACACCATTCAGATCCCACAGTAACAAAATGCTCACTCCTAGGGACAACCATTTAGGAACCCTAATATTTACACCACTTCCTCTTCCTTATGTCCTGAAGAAGTCTTCATGCCTTGGGAAAAAATGTGTTGGATGTGTCCTTGTTCCTCTTGATTATGGAAAAATAAAGAAAGAATTCTAAGAATTGATGTGTCTTGAAATGCTTTTTGGAATATACAATGACTTATAATTTTGTGAACCTCTTCATGTTGTTTCTATTCTGGGTTATCAGGTTGAGTATGCAATGTAGATGTCATAGACTGCTTATTTAACTATGGTAATCCTCCTGCATTTAGTGTCTTTTCAAACTCCTTGTTTTCAGACTACATTTTCAACTAAACATTTCAATATTTGCAACCTAGATTCAATATTTGCAACCTAGATTCAATATTTGAACCAGAAGAGTGTAAGTATGTTGTGTGGTTAATTAGCAAGAAGTACAATGTCTGTTAAGTTAGTGGGATTTTTCCTGAACTGGTTTACCAAGGGCGTTTCAACAGAGTAGTATGTGTCTAATGTAGTGGTTGCTTGTTCAATTCGCTATAAAAATAAATGGCTTAAGTGCGGCACAGTTTGGCTATGATGCCCATGATCTCTTTGCTGATTCATGCTAGGTGCTACATCACATTGATTCCGTGGGATGTTTTTTGCTTCAGCATTAGATAGTAGATATGTCATTCAAATATCGGCTAGAGGTTAGGGTTTAATAGATGTTTGTTCTCTGTGAATCATTGAGGCTGCCCTACTCTGTCCCCTTGCCTGGTCTTTAGCAAAAGCAGCACCCTGGGAAGAGAGTTCATCCAAGATGAAGATGTGATAATTTGTGTGTAAATTTTGCATCAAGTTTCAGTGTTAAGGTATCTCCTTGTCAAAATCTAAGGAATACAATGGTTGTTGACATTTCAGCTCAGATGCCTGGAGTTATTGTATAATCTAAGTTAGAAGGTTGTGTTGCATTTAAGTGCTTTGGAACTAAGAATGCTTCCCTCTGTGGGTCACTTTATCCCTGAAAAGATTGCAGGGAGAGCTCTTTGAAATATCTGTGTATGCCCTTGTACGAGGGGGATGAGGCTGTTTCAAGTTTTGATGGAGGTTACATATTTAGTAGTGCTGAGGAACAGATATGATGTTAACTGGGTTACAAGCACCAAGGATATTTACTTGGGTGTTTTGGTTGCTCTTATTTCTTAAGCATGTTTGTCAGCTGCCTTTTCTTGGTGGAGAAGTTTGCTTGATTGTAAAAATGAATACTTATTTATTTTATATGCCTTTATTTTAGAATTTTATTTAGTACTAAATGTCAGTTACAATCATTACAGAAACCTAGGAGCAATTGGAGGCCTTGAAAATTTCACTTTTCGGAACAAGATGTGATCAGGAGCAGCTCTCAGGGTAGGATTCAAAGAAATTCCAGAGTTCGGGCCCCTAGGACTTCTCACAATCATACATCAAATTTATGCCATCTGGAGCTGTGTTGTTGTTTCTTGTGTGAGGTAGCCGATCATTAGGTCCTAGCGAGGGTGCTGTTGATACGCAGGTTTAGTAGATAACCATGCCCTTTATTACACTAAGCCTTATGGATTGTAGACATCAACTATGATTCTACCGGGAGCCAGCGATTTGCTTTTTGAGCTGTTTTGGCATTGTGACTTCATGTTTTGTCATAGATTTAGTGCCTGGTTCTGTATCCCTAATAACCAATCAGTGATACTTCTAGGGAGACATGTGCTGCATATAATGTATTATTTCAAGCTGCCTATTACTAATGATCTGGACAGCTCTACTCATTATTTGCACTAGTGAGAGTATTTGTATGATCATGGAAACATTGTAGGTTTGTCCCTTTAAATACTTCACTGACATGTGGTCATATCAATAGATCTGGGCGGAAAATGATGTTCAGATTTCTTTATTTTTGTGACGTGCCTGGGGGTTGCCAAGTCTAATGCGCTATTTGAAAGGAAGCTTTTTGAGGTCAGTGTCTCCCTCTACTACTACCTCTAATTCTGAACGTTTTGGGTAGCAAAATCTTTCTGTTGTTTAACTAAATAGGAGGTGATGGCATTCAGTAATGTTTCTCTTATATACGTGGATGTCACTGATGTACATTTAGAATTTAACTCAGTGGCTCTCAAGCATATGGATACATCACACACATACATATATGTATATGTGGAGCTCCTCACACACAGCTACAAACCCTAAACGATGCTGGGCCTGCATACCTCAACTATTACCTCTCATTCCACCGACCCACCAGAGACCTCTACTCTGCCCATCTGGCCTACATCTAGCCTTGGCCACCATCTCACAAATCTACAAAACCACGGCTGGGCCTTTAGCTGCCTGCCACGGTAAGCATTGGCCTCTGAATCTAGTCTTAGAAGGTCTATAGCTATAACTGTTCAGCCCCCTACTCCTAAGCCCCAAATAGATTCAAGCATACAGGGCTTCAACATATAGCAAACACTCAGGAAAGGGATGATCAGCAATTCTGCTGCAGGACAAACACAGCACTCTCGGTTTCCCTAAGTGGAAGTCTAGAAGTAATAAACTGCTGCTCCGCACCCTGCACTTTCCTTCTCTATATCCCTAGCCTGTCCGACATCGTCTTTTGCAAACCTAACGTTACTTTTGGGCTTTCCTTTTATTGAGATTTTCTCATTTTAATGTGTTTTAACAACGATTAATTTTAAGTATAAGGAAAAAAAAAATGTAATGTATGATTGTAAAGGTTTTAATTAACTGCACAATAAACTGAAACTGAAACTGAAACCGAAACGGCTGGATGAAGATCCTTCTCCTACCTCACAGCAATGACCTGGAACACCCTGCCTCCCCACCTCAGAAAATCACTGTCACTGCCTCAATTCAGGAAGAACCTCAAGACCTGGCTCTCCAACCGAAGCACAGTGCCTTCTGCATATCAGCAGCCCCCCTTTATATCCCTGAGCACCTTGAGACCCTTACGGGTAAGTAGTCATGCTTTACAAGTCACTTGAGTGAATGACTGATTGATTGATCTTTAGGAATAAACAAATGTTATCAGAATCGATGAAAGAGAGGATGTCAATAGAAAGCTGCATCTTATCTGTGAAATGGATCGTCCAACTCTACCAGTGCAGCTGTTGGCTGTAGTTATGCAGGGTGGAGCAAATCCATTTCAAAACATAAGAGACACCCTACTCTATTTACTGCTGCTGTCAGAAGAGTCCTAGAAGTGCCAGAACAGCTTCTGGGCCTATATCTAAGGCAAAAAAGAGGTATTGATTAAGGCTCCCGGTTTTCCGTTTAAACCGATTTTTACTTATAAATACAGACGGAAAACCTTTTGGTTTTTGTCTGTATTTATGTATAGAAATGGGAAAATACTTACAAAACAGATGCTCCTGCGGCCTCTGTGCTCCTCTATAAAATCTGAGTCAAGGGTGCACAGGGGCTGCCGAAAGAAATGGTAAACTTCTGCCCTCAAACTGTCGTGCCAAAAAGGGATTAACAGAGACTCTCCAGGACCCCTCACAGCGATGGTCAGGCAAGGTGTAAATTGTTGGAGCAGTGCAAGCAGCTGATGTCCATTAAGAGGTGTGAAAACACCCCAGGACATCGGCTGAAGCCCCAGCAACCTTTTGTTTTTGTTATTTTATGGGAGAGGGAAGGAGGGTGATGTGGCAGGGCACGGAGGGGGCAGACATGCCTCCAACAACTATTTGCTCTCACGGAAAGGAAGAGGTCCAAGGGTAACGCATTAAGAACATTTATTTTAAAATATAGTGGATTGTTGAAGGTGGAGTGACGGTCCCATGAGATGGAGGGATGGGTCCTATGAGGGAGTGAGGCACCCCTGGCAGGGACCAAAGAAACCCGAGATTGTGGCTCCCAAGATGGATTGAGTGAGCTCAGATATGCCTTGCAACGCGGCGATTTTCAAGCGAGGTGAGCCCAAAACTAATACCTCATATCCATACCACACAAGGCGAGCACAAGTGGGGCATGTGATGGTGACAAAATCCAGCTGGTATAATAGCAAGGTGGTTCCATTCTGGGATTTTCGGGCCATAATTTTAGCATTTTGCTCATCTCCATAGGCCCTAGGCGCTAGAGAGGTTTCACTTCTCTGGGTAGTGATGGGGAGGGCCTCCCCTCGCCGATCAGCCACCAGACAGGAGAGCATGCTTTCCCTCAGTAAGGCCATAGGGGTGGAACGATCATCATGCCTCACCAGGGTAAGAAGAAACTTACCTGCACTCTCAAAGGAAGGCAGGGACGCTCCCAATGTGATTAACGCATTTAGCATAGGATCCAATTAAAAAAAAAACAAGTATAACAACCTAGTGCAAGTGTGCATGTCAATTTAAATAAATGTGTTAAAATATTAGTTTCAGCTTCTTTTTTTTCTTGCGACAAAAAGAAATGTGGATGAATACAGATGAAATGACCAAAAAATAAATATGGATAAATAAATACAGACCGAAATGTTAGAAACATAAATACCATAAAACCGGGGGCCCTACCAAAAGTGATTTTTTTTCCTTGTGTGGATCTGAAGTCTAATTGTAGGTCGGTGCTTATTCTAAGTCAGTAGTTTCCTGGTACTCAGCACTGGCACTTAATCAGCAACACTGTACTTTTCATGAGCAGCAGTTGAGGACACAGTAATTTATGGGGAGATGAAGTGATGTGCCCAGAATCACAGGATGCGGATCTGCCGAGACTCGGACCTGGCTCCCCAGGTCTGGAGTCGGCAGCTTTGGCCATTTCACCACATCCTTTCCCCACTTTCATGGTCAGTATTGGTTGTGTTTTAGGCGGAGCTAAAGAAAGGAATGACGAGAGTCCCAGCACTTATTTTTCAAATGAACCACTGCTGTAGGTCATGTAATAGATCCTTCAAAGGGAGCTTCCTGAAACAGGGAATGTTAGGGATTGGGTTTGTTTTTATTTTGTTCAGAAGGACGGAGGACTCTGATGTTCTATTTCTACTGGATGGCAATGATTCCCTAGGAAATGAAAGTATCTAACACTCTTTTGATGTTTGGTCAAGTTCCATATTGACGGCTTGCATTTTTTGTGATGGCATTTGTACCTGGTCAGAATAGGGAGCATATAATGTGTTTTGGGGTTTGTAGATTATTTCTTTTTGTGTGAATTAGAAATATTGGAATTTGGGAATGTTTATTTCAGGGCTTCTGTGCTGGTCAATGACTGTGATAAAAGGTTGAAGGCTCTTTTGATACAAATGGTGCAATATGCCTCCTTTACTCTCATCATTTTGTGGTAACCCATGCTATTTATTTTGTATCTCAATGAGTGGTTTCTGCTCAAGATTTGATAAATGACGATATTCTTTTTTCAATTTTGCTAAATCTCTATTGACACATTTCTGATGAACCTTGATCCAGTTTTTGTCTTTCACAGTTTGATAGAGGCCAACTTGTCAAAAGGTATGATACAGGGTTGTTAGCAGAACATCTGGATCTGAGGTGTGACACCTGCAGACGCTTCCAGTACTGTATATTAACAGATGTCTTTGCTACGGGTTTGGTATACTGGTATATTAAACAGTGGAGCAGTAGTATTTTACCATCATAGGTAGTGGTACTTTTTATTTGTGGCTGGAAATTAGAGCTATTTTATTGTTTTGGCCAGAAATATATTAGCATTTGTTCACATCTTTAAAGTAAACAATGAGGCATAAGAAAAATACCAATACACAAATCAACAGAGCAACAGATCTAAAACTTAACATGGGACACCGCAACAAAGTTAAATTAGAACACAGTTCTACAACCTCAGTACAACACAACACAACACAACATATAAGAGCGAAGCACAATACTAACACGCAAAAAAAGCACAACTTTGGAACGACACAACATTTGTAACCCAATAAATAAATACTCAAGCATTTTAGTCACAAATTACCATCTCTAGTAATCTGCTTTCATAATTCTGTGGTAACAGGCAGTTGTGTATTTTGGGGGGATCAACTGGGGCGGTTGCCCTGGGTGCAAAATTCTTAGGGGTGCAACATTTTAAAAGAAAGTATTGTGACCCATTGCCCGTGTACCTTTAGCATTTCTTGAGCTAATGGTTCATGGGTTAGGGGGCGCAATATTTTCTTCTAAAATCTTACACCAGGAGTTGGGAGCCTAAGCTACGCCGCTGATAACAGGATTTGTATTCTGTTTCCGTCCTACCATGTGGTGCCCAACCTCTGGCTGTGGAATACATGTGCAACATGAGGGTAATCTTGACCAACCACCTTAAGTGTTATTTTGTTGTTTGTGTAAATAAACCTTGCACTAGCTTCCATTGTTTTGCACTTTTTCCATAAATAATTTGTATTTCTGATCTTACCTTTTGCCTGATTTCATGAAAGCACTGCTTTCTGTCATATTCCCCGGCTGTTCAGAAATAGAAGCTCATTGGCATGTAACCTTCTTTGAGAACATTTCCAATGGGATCATCCACCACCACCGGAGATTTTTACATACTGGTATTTATTCGTACATGGAAAAAGATCTTAGGCAAAGGCAGACAGTAGTAGGTAGCTCAGTGCTTCACGTTGTTCGTCAATGCTGCTGCACATTGTGCTGCTCTAAAACTGATCCTTTATTCTTTGCATCTTCATAAGCAGATTTCCCAATGAAATACCATGTACTTCATTAAAGAATATATAATTTAGGTCTCGAACCCGTGGGACGTCAAGACTACTACAAACCTCAGGAGTGACTTTATCTGAATGTTTCCTAATAATTAATGAATATTGCTATCAAGCACTAATTACAAAACCTAATAATATAAAAGTCAAAAGTGAGACGAGTATAGAGATTTCCAATGAGAAAATTATGTAGGACATTTTTTTGTGGCAGGCGGAAAATACACTGGGTTATTTTTCAGAAATCACAGCTAGTCATTTAAGTTTCATTATCAGCTGGAAAGCAATTTTATAAACAAAAGTGTTTTCCATTTTTATTACAAAACTGAAAACTTACAGAGCAACACAGCAAATCAGTGAGATATTAACATTGAAAAATGTGAGATATTGCATTGAAACACACATTAGCAAATACATATTGTTGTCTGTGAGTCTGAAGACTGGACTGTAATCGTGGCTCTCTGCTGGTATATATTTAGTGTAGTCTGGGTTGAATGTGTGTACAAGCCTGGAATCAACAAATAATTCCACCCGCATCTGCTGAACTTTGTGACTGCGGCAATGGTGTCAGAAGGAAGTTTATGGGTTGGGCGATGCTCAGAACACATCCACCTCTGTCCAAGACCACGTATAACCAATGTCTAGTGGCTATCAGCAATCCAACTACATCAGCAGGGCAGAAGACGTTTCAAGTTGGTCTGGCAATTAGCCTCCTCCACAAGACAGACAATATATCAGGGGTGCAGGGACCAGAAGGAATAGCAAAACGTTTGAAAAACACCACATAGGTCATACATTCCTTCTCTTCAAGAAAGGAATTTATGACCTAAGTTGTGGTTTTCAGAAGTTTCCTTCAAGAAAGGAGCAGGAGTGCTGTATACTTAGGTGGGGGCATAGTCTTACTTTTAAGAGCCTTTCAGAAGGCGGTATTCAGAAGACAAGTTAGGATTACCGACTGGGGTAGTCAATGCAAGGAGATAGGTTGAGACAGTGAAGGTGTCTTCAGAAACTCCACAGTGTATAAGTCAGGCTTACTGTGAGTCAATGAGCTGCTCTGGGGTTGATGGAAAAGTCTCCTAGAGTTGACTTTCAGAATACTACTGATAGTGTATAACAGAATTATTGTGTTCTTAACATTGTTTACAAAATGATTGCTCCATTGGGTGTAGATTTGTGAATATTTTCTCTAATGGACTGATATTCTATATATTATATTTTGAACGCTTTAAGTGAGATCCTATTTTGATTATGATATTCTAGTACCATACCCTCCAAACTGCACTCTTATTTTTTTCAAACAAGTGGGTAAGGTGGAAGAAAAATGAGGGCTTGTTTCTAACCAGGGAAAATAAGATGCTTTGAATGTGACAGTAAACCTCCTGCCTGCACCATTATCTTGTTACAGGAAGAATAAGTGTCTGTACCCGTGAAAAAAGAGGGAGAGGATCCCAGCAAATGAAATTCCTGATCAATTGTACATATGTAATATGTGAATGGATTTCAAAGATAGACCTGTGAGGTTGTTGCGGGGATTCTGCTGGTAAGCAGAACTGTGCCTTTGGAGAACAGGACATCAGAATGTTGGAACTGCGTCTCTCTACCATGTCAGTACAAGTCAGCCCAAATCCAGACAAGCTCACGGTGCCTCCCCTGAACTCCTAACCTTCCCAGGGTAGCAGGTGATTTTAGGAAACCTAGGGCATGACCCTATAGTACCCAAGGGAACCGTGGAAACAGATCATCACCTTTCATTTCTTACTCATGCATGCCCTTAGTAAATAGCAGAAAGACATAAAGTAAGTCTACAATACATTTATTGAAACTATCATAGTTTATTATGAAGCAGATGTGCTGCGATTAATGGACAAATACAACTAAGCAAAGTAATCAACATTACTAGCAGACTGTATGAAATAGATAATTTGCCATGATTGGGTTATTTATCTATCTAAGCCTATTCCTACTGTGTAAAAGGGAAATATTAGTGATCTTTGGGACTAGAAAAGGACCCCATACCTGGTGTGTGTTCGTTTTAGGGCAGGTTTCTTTGCGGGCATTCTCCTACCTGCCCGCAGATGGCAAAACACAGTTTATATGACAAAACTATGGTGCTGGAAAGCTGAAGCTGGACTACCGTGTTGTGTCTGAAATGTTAGGAGCTGTTGCTTACTGAGCAGAAAACAGCAAAATATAGTGTTATGTTTTCTAGACTACCTTGCACGAAATGTGCAGACAGGATCCCAAGAAGAGTCATTGAATAACAAAACAACAGGACAGGGTTTATCCATATCTACAAGGCTATGTAAAGCCACCCTGCATGGATTTTCATGGCCTTGTAGATATAAGGAATAAGGCAAAGCAGCCCAAGTCTCTGCCTTGCCTTCCTCTGCGTCTAAGAGTCATTCCATGAACTTTGATGCTGCCCCAGATGTACAATATCTCGTAAACCTGGGGCAACACAAAAACCTGTGCCTCCTTAGAGCAGGCGTAACAAAGAAATATGTTTACCTTTCTCCTAGTTGATTCCTCATTCCACGTATGTTGCAGTCTACAGCACATGTAGAACAAGGAAAATACCTCCTATCTTTCCTCAGGAAGGTGTCCCTTCCAGCAAAACAACAATCTTGCCAATAACACAGACACCCTTGCACCATGGTGCAAGGGTACCTGCATGGGTGCACAGCTGCAAATTGTACACCTGCACAGGCAGAAAGAACAGGAATGCCCATATCTTGTAAATACAGTGCATTCCTTCCCTTTCAAATTGCATAGGGCAGCACAGCAAAATAAATTTCAGTGTTGCCCTATGCCAATTCTTTGTAAATATACCCCCTAATGCTCTAAGGGAGAACCCAAGTGGGCCCAGAAGGGACATCACTACAAGGTTTGTTATTTTCATTGAAGGAATAGGTGTCAATGACTGTCGGCTCATGCCTCTCAATTATCATTCCTTTTTTTGTGGGTGCAAAGTCTAACCCCAAACTCCCACATTTTATTCACACTGTGGGGCAGCGGGGGGAGCTCCCTAGCCAACAACCATAATGAGTACCTGGCAGGAGCCATCCATTTTTCTTTTACCATGGGTCCGCTGATACCACCAGGGCCACGCAAACATTTTTTTAAATATTTGGTTTACTGGAGGGGAGCTCCAAGGCCCCGTTGGCCCCTGACTGTTCCCCAGCCAGGACCCATCTCAGTTGTCTTGTTCC
The DNA here is from genome assembly GCF_964204655.1 of Triturus cristatus. Lineage (NCBI taxonomy): Eukaryota > Metazoa > Chordata > Amphibia > Caudata > Salamandridae > Triturus > Triturus cristatus. The sequence continues at coordinate 167,787,966 of NC_140585.1, forward strand.
CACCCCGCGGAGGCAGGTTTTTTCTCTGCTCCTGCTTGGTTGGAATGAAGCTGTGTCCTCTGACAGGGGATTCAATTTGTACTCCCTCCCCACACTAACCCAGGCAGTAAACATGTCAGTATCCCAAGGGATGTGGACCCTGAGACACTGTTGTCTTTGGGCCTCCTATGGCTTGGAAAAGGGGCCTGAAGCACACCCTCTTTCCAAAATGACTAAGTCTGCCCTGGGGGTTGCCTTTCAATGGCTAACAGAAGAGGGCCACATTCCACCTCCCAATGACTAAAGATTGATCGGCCCTGGGGAATGGTATCTCCAGGGTATCAAAATGGCTTCCCAAAATAATAGCTGGGCCATCCCCTCAGTCTCTGGCTCACCTTAGGGGTGGTTATTTTTGAAAAGGGCACCTTTGATTAATGGGATAACAGATCTGCTGTATAATGAAAACAAATTAGGTTTTTGGCCTGGGTTGGCCTTCTGGGACCAGCCCCACCCCTACCATGCTCAGGGAAGACGGGTAGCCCTAAACTCCCAACTTATGGTTTTTTTTTAACCTTTTTGCAGAACAGGGGACTGGGTCCTAATATAACTGTTGTTATTTCTCTGTTGATGTTGTGGCAAACAATCAGATCTTATACTTAGATCGTCAGATCGTCAGATCCTCTACCTCTCTCTCTCTCTATATCTATATCTATTTATATCTTTCACCGAGTTACTCCTTCCGAAGTTCAAGCCCACTTGGGAGGGGTGGCGCGGACCGGCGGAGACAACCGGCATTCAATATGTCCAAGAAACGGAGTTCCAAACGCGCTTGTGGAGCAGGAAATTACACCAGGGAAACGAAAGGTCCAATCAACAAAGGTAGGTTTATTCGAGTCATAAACCAGCCGTGATGCGTTTCACCCGTAAAGCGGGCTTGTTCACACAGCGTGTCATACAAATTCGCCACAATACATACTGTTCCGATTCACAAAGTAATGCCATCGACAAAGGACTACAAAGTGTCTTCAAAATTACATTTCACTAGACGCCATATTGTAATGTGTTCCCAGTCCGGGCAAATGCTATAAGTACACATTCATTTTTAAAGCTACCATTGAGTTGGTATTATTCCCCACAATGTTTAAAGGCAACACAATTCAATTGTATTTAGGTTCCTCTTTCAGCCAGTTGCGAGGGTTAGCGCACAGTAAAAATTATATTGCGTATGTTGCACACATTTTTTTCACATTTTGCTCTGCACGACTTCTAACTAACAAAGAAATAAAAGCGTTAGGAAAACCAGAGCCTCTTCTGGTAAGGTGCATAAGACTTGACAATTTGGTCCTTCGTTTCGTATCTATTTATATATATATATATATTCACTTAAAAAACCATAGGTTTCACACACGTTATAGTTAGGAATTAGCATTTAAAAAACCTTGCAAATTCACTTAAAAAACCATAGGTTTCACACATGTTATAGTTAGCTGGACATTTCACTCGTAAAAAACCATTGAAATTCTCCCGTTATAGTTAGTTCAGATAACTATAACTCGCGCGCCCACAATCCACTGCTCATGACGTCACATATTACATCACTCATGACATGGTCAGTGGCATCACTCATGACATCACTGATGATATCATCCTTGTGATAGAGTGGCGGTCGCGCGAGTTATAGTTATCTGAACTAACTATAACGGGGGAATTTCAATGGTTTTTTACGAGTGAAATGTCCAGCTAACTATAACATGTGTGAAACCTATGGTTTTTTAAGTGAATTTGCAAGGTTTTTTAAATGCGAATTCCTAACTATAACGTGTGTGAAACCTGTGGCTTTTTAAGTGAATTTGTACTATTTTTTAAATGCTAAGTTATGTATGTTTTATTACATTTTTTATATATTTATTTTACAATAAGCTACCTATGTATATAGTTATAGATTGACTGTATCCTGTAATATGGAATGGCTCGTTTAAAATGTTTTTTTTTTTTAAGGTTTTTCACCGTGCGCGACCGATTAGAATGTTGACTGACATGTAACCACCAATCAGAATTACGCTCGCGCACGTTATGGTGCGTGCACGATGCGCGCTTATAGATAGTTATGTACTTTTAACTGCAATTTTCTCTGGAACTTCTGAACAGATTGACACCATATATGCAAAAGGCACATGCCTGACCTGAGGACTACCTCTTTGCCAAATTTCAAGTAATTCTGTTCAGCCGTTCGGGCTGTACCTTCGACTAAAGGTCCTATGGGAAAATGCATGGGGACCCCCTTTTTTCTCAGCCCCCGCTTGACGAATCACCCCGAGACTTTCAGGGTAGGAGCTGAGCGGAGCGCCCCATTAGTTTTGAAAATTTCGCGAAGATTCGTCAACCGGCGCCAAAGTTATTCAAAATAGAATTTTCAGATTTCCTAGTAGATAATATGTATATATATATATATATCTGTGAGCCTTCCGTGTATGAGTTGCCTGCTCCTAAACGAGAGTTGCTTCGTTGTTTCTGGACCCCATGGAAGCCGGTCTCTTTTAAATAGCCTTTAAAGTCTTCCCCAATATTCTCGGAAGAAAAACAAAGCCTTGTGTGGTTGAGCAAATCTTTTATTCCTCAATCAGCCGCTCGCCAAACGCGTTTCGAGTGCGTTGCACCCTTGTTCACTGACGTAGAGATACATTTTTTACGGCCATTTAACTTTACTGCACATGTGACTTCTGAACTACAGATTGAGTGTATGAGAAAACAGACTCGTAGTTTTACATGTCTGTACAATTGTACGCTATTGGCAACACTGGAAATCACAATCTTAGTCATATATTTCATTACACTAAAATAGGAAATAAAGATCTAAATGATTTCACATTTACAATTAATTACTCGCAAAAATTGCCATTTTTTCAATTGTTTTTCCAATTGTTTGCCTGTAAAGTTAAATGGCCGTAAAAAATGTATCTCTACGTCAGTGAACAAGGGTGCAACGCACTCGAAACGCGTTTGGCGAGCGGCTGATTGAGGAATAAAACATTTGCTCAACCACACAATGCTTCGTTTTTCTTCCGAGAATATTGGGGAAGACTTTAAAGGCTATATATATATATATATATATATATATATATATAAACCTTAATTTCTTAAAAACTACTGAATTGATTTACACCAACTCACAAAAATCTGTTGTTTTTCTGTATCATTGTCTAATCACCAATCCTGCTTTTGTGGCAAAAGAAACATGCAAACACTCAGAAACTCAGGAACAATTGCCTAAACCACAAGTTCTATTTGATTACAAAAATAACATCACCAAAAATGATGCATAAAGGCTTGACAAGAACCATGCTCGGCATTCAGTCACTATGTTATTTAGTATGTGCATATGCAAAAAAGGAAATCCCACACCATCACATGATCACAATAAAAGTGAAAGAAATAGTCATTGCACTCGACTCATCTGCATTGATCGTTTACACTACACATTTTTTCATGTGTATTTGTTCTAACAAATGATATTTAACCAAAAGTATGGTTCAAGGAGTTATATTTGTGCCATAACATGAATCCCAGTGAACAGGCCTTGTTACCTTTGTTGTTTCTCTGTGTGAATTAATTTCTGCATGTAATCTGGGAGGCAGTATACAGTGTTATTCTCATGTCAGTTTTGTAGAACTGTGATAATAAACCTGAATTTGACTTTTGTGCTGATGTAATAAATTTGTGAATGTGCATCTATTGCTACAGTTGCTCTAAATATTGGTTTGCATTACTTATCAGGAAATAGAGGATTACATTAAGGAAAGAACATGGACCGATTTAGCATCTTCTTGAGGGCTTTTTTTATTTCCTGATTCCTTAGGCTGTATATAAGTGGGTTCAGCAAAGGGATTAGAACTGTTGAGAACACTGCTACAAACTTGTCTTGCTTATGGGATGTGTTGGAGCTGGGTCGAAGTTCAATGAAGAAAACTGCACCATAAAAAAGAAAGACAGAGATGAAGTGAGATATACAAGTTGAGAAGGCCCTGTGTCTTCCTGCTGATGTACGGATCCTCAAAACAGCTAAAAGAATATAGGCATACGAGATGAGGATGATGAGAAGGGTTACTAGTAACACAAAAGAGGTGCACACAATACGCACAAGTTCATTTATGGTAATGTTGGTGCAGGTGAGGTGCAAAAGCACAGGAAAGTCACACATGAAATGGTCAACAATATTAGGGCCACAAAAAGATAGCTGTAAAAAGTTAACTGCATGAATCAGAGAGTTCAGAAAACCAGCAAAGTATGATACAGCTACCAAATGAGTGGTGAGACTCTTCGTCATTTTAAGGCTATAATGCAATGGATTACAAATAGCCACATAACGGTCATATGCCATCATAGCCAACAGAAAGAACTCAGTGCCGCCAAGGCCTGCATAGAAAAAGAGCTGAGTTAAACAGCCAAAATATGAGATGACTTTCCTCTCTGCAAGCATGTCAACAAGCATCTTGGGGGAAATTGTAGATGAAAACCCCAAATCCAAAACAGCCAGGGTGCCGAGGAAGAAGTACATGGGTGTATGAAGATGAGGATCCATGCGAATGATCATCAGTATGCTTACATTGCCCAGCAGGGTTGAGACATATATTAAGCTAAAGATTATGAAGAGGGGAACTTGGAGCCGAGTGTCTTTGGTGAATCCTTCAAGTATAAATGTAGTGACAATGCTTCCATTTTCAGGTTTCATGGCTGCAAGTTACGATCTCTGTCTGAGGGCCTGAAAAAAGAAAGATCACCTAAGATATTTATTAATGGGTAATTGTACTCAAATCGATTGCTACAATCTTACGATTCAGTAGACACTGCTTTACTACCATAAGAAGAAATGTTGTCTCAGTATTGATTGATAAGCAACCTTTCAGTGTAAATGACTGTAAACACCCTGAAATCATAACCCCATGTAAGCAATACATTTTATTCAATTAAAATAGCTGTTATGATGTTTGATTTCAAAGGAGGTGAATGATAATTGTTTTTGTCTATGAGTAAGGACCATCCATTCTTTACAATGGTTGGATCTCTTCAGAGTTATTCCATTCACCTGAGACTTTATCCAGAGGCCTAACCAAATATCTTTGCTCTTTGTTGCTACTGTATACTATCCTGAGGTAACCTCTTTCAAACATTGCTAAATAATACTGCTATATGTACCACTCCTTCACAAGTCATCAGCTAATTGACAAGTCTGCAGTAATTATGTTTTTTGGCACCATACAAGACAAATAATTATTTTAAGGAGCTGTTCAGTTGTTCAGATGATCAGGTGTAGGTGAGAGTCTAGGCAAACCAGGACCTAGTGGGACTTCATGAAAAGCCAGATCTTCAGCTCCTTGTGGAATTCAAGAAATGAGGAGAAGGCTCTTATTGGCAGGGGGGGTTGTTCCGTACTTTAGGAGAGACGTAGGAGAGAACTTGACTGACAGATCTGCTTTTACATATATGTGGGATGTGTGCAAGTTGGAATCCTGGCCAGTGAAATTGTATGGAAGGTTTATGAAAGCAGATCCAATTGCTAAGGTATGCAAAAGGGTGTTCTCATAGTTCAGCTTGCTTGTGACTAGGGAGTGCATAACAGTTTTCTGGGTGCTGATTGGGAGACATTTGAAAATCCTTCTCAGTATTTTCAGAGAATGGAAGCATATGGTGGTAACAGCATTGACTTGAGTGGTCATGTGAAGTTTGTTGTCAATGATGATCCTAGGGCTCTTGGTATGAATACTGTGGGTCGGTTTTGGTCCTAGCTCTGTTAGCCATCATGTGAACTCATCAGTAAAGTACTCTTTCTGAAGATTATGATTAAAGTCTTGTCAGTGTTATGTTATTATGTTATCGTATGTCAATTTGTGGAGTGCATGGATCACCCGTGAAGGTATTTAGGCGCTTGAGCAGGTGTGTAGGCATTTTGTCTCTATGGACTTATTCAAAGAACCAGGTCTTCAGCAACTTGAGGAACTTAAAAAGTGAGGCAGTGGCTCTTATGTGTTGTGGGTTGCCATTCTATGTTTTGTGTGCAATGCAGGAGAACAAGCGGCTTTAATTTCAGATAGCTGGTCTTCATGCAGTGGGTGATTTCAGTTATGAAGGCATTGAACTTGTTCTGGGTCCTGGCCGTGAGGGGGAGAATGAGTAGTGTACTGTAAGCGTAGGAGAGGACATTGGTGTCATGACAGCGAATAATGCTGGCTAGCAGGATCTTGTATGCTTTAAAGTGGGTCATGCTCAAGAAGTATTAATTCTGAACTCTGCAGGTGCGGTTGTGAGCATCCAAGGTGTGCTTGCTATGCTGATTTACTGAGTCCTTCCAGTCACAAATTATCAGATCCATCAGTGTGTGTGCCCATGCATTAAGATGTCGAAAAGGCGTTCGATGATGATTGGGTGGAAGACTGTGTCAAATGCTGTAGAGAGGTCCAGGAGAATAAGAGCTGTTGTGTCTCCTATGTTCAGAGTAATGGGGATGTGATTCATGGGGGTGATGAGAGTAGTTTTGGTACTGTGGTTTGATCTGAAACCAGACTGAGTGGTGTTGAGGAATTGGTGGTCATTGAGGTATTCAGTGAGGCATCTGTTGATGAATTTTTCGATGACCTTGGCTGGGAATGGAGATCAGTCTATAGCTGGCAAGCATTGAAGGGTCCACCAAGGGTTTCTTTAACAATGAGAGGACAGATGCATCCATTCAAGTGTCTGGGAAGGTTGCAGAAGAAGTGGATTTATTCAGAAAGGGTGTAGGCAAGGCACTGATGGGTTGCAGTCCTCTAGAGTAAGCACGGTGGGACCAGGGGTCTGATGGGGCACCTGAGTGGATGGACTTCATGGTGGTGGCAGTTTCTTCTGGGGTGATGATAGACCATGAGGTTAGAATTATTTTATTTAATAAGCTCCTGAGGTATTTTCCAAAGTCTGTCAGGTCTGGTTGTGAGTTAAATTTGTACATGGTGAGATGTTATTGTTGAAGAATTGAGAGGTTTGCGTAAGAGATCCTGAGAAGGGTTGATTGAGTTATAAGCAGCCACCAGTGTGGTGAAATCATTTGCAATGATAAAGTTTTCTTTGCTTCTGTTGGTGCTGACATTAATGAATTCCACCAGAGTGGCATGTTTGATGGTTCAGATCATTTGGTGGTAGCATTCCATGACAGATTTGATTGTGTTCCGGTCTGGATTGTCCTGGCTCATTCCCCATTTGAGCTCCAGTTGTTTGCAGTGGTGTTTCATAAGTCGAAGTTCCTCCATGTATCAAAAGGCCTGTGTCTAGATCTTGCTGCATTGCTGTGTTTGAGGCCATGGTTTAAGTGCAGAAGTTGATCCAATTGTTGAAGTTCATAATGGCTTTGAGGAGGTTGTTGCTGAGTACAATCCAGAATATGTTTAGAGTTGTATTCCAGCTCTTGGTAGCAACACTGTTCTGGTTTTGGTGGGCTGGCCGGGTGATGGTGCATGTGCGCTTGACTGGGACAGGGATGCTGAATATGATGAGGGGGTGGTCTGTCCATGTGACAGTTGTGGACTTGTTGACTCTGAAATTGTCGAAGGTAGTAAAAACAAGGTCCAGGATGTATCCAGCAACTTCGGTAGGTCCCTAAACACGTTTGTTGAAGACCCAAACTTCCAACATCTTTAATGAGTGTTTTTAACTTGTTTGGTGTGGTATTCCAGATGGTAGTCCTGCCCTCGGAATAGGATGTAGTAGATTGCATTGACGACAAATGGTGTGATGAAGTCTGTGATGGTATTGGGGATGATGGTGCACTGGATCGATGATCAGTAGATGAAAATGCTACTGAGGGTGAAATTGGCTGTGGTGTGGAACTTGAATGACAGGTGTTCCATGTTGGAAGATGACGTGTCCGTGGAGGTGGGACAGCTGATCATGTTTGTGTGGATTCTTCCAGGCTTGTGAAGTCTGTTTTGCCTGGGGATCTTGTAGTTGAGGGGATAGCAGTGGTGGTCAGCAGCTGTAGATGCAGCATTCAGTCAGGTTCCTATGATGACAAATAGGTCTGGGGCAATGTTGAGCAGCAGGTCCCAGATCTCTGTGGAGTGTTTGATGAGTGAGCAGGTGTTGAGGATCAAGCATGCGAGGGCTTAGTGTTGTGTGGATTTTGCCGGACTGTGTTAGTGTGAGATGGTGAGGTGTTGGTAGCTGTCAGCATGGGTGCTGTGAGTGTTGGGTGTGAGTAAGTCCATAAAAACTTTCAGGAAGCACAGAGAATACTCCCTTGGAGTTGTGTATATAAACCTATATAAAAAATAGCTTTTAAGATGCTTGATTTCATAAAAAGTGAAATATTAATCATTTTTTTCCTGTGAATAATCCATACAATGATTACATTTTTTCAGTGTTATTTTATTCTCTGTGTTAATCTTGAGATCCTTGGCGGAGGATTACCCCAAAGCTTTTACCTTCACACTGTCTCTTTTGCTGAATTTGTTTTTGTCGGCATTAGGACTTTAGGCACTTTAGCAATGTTAGCCGGGGTAACGTGCGTGTGCTCTCTCATTTAATCCTTGTAAAAGTACACTACCTCTAAATGGCACATTTAATTAGCTTGTGAGACTCAACTGAATGGTACACGGGACTTGTCATTCAAATGCTACCTGTGGACAACAGCACTCATTGTGCCACCCACTAAAGTACCACTGTAAAACATGTCTCAGGCCTGCCACTGTAACCTTCTGCTAGACCCGTTTAGAATAAGACAAGCAAAAGAGCAGCTGGGTTATAGAAGACTGCACTGCCTAGACAGGTCACTGAAAAGTAGTAGAAGTATTGCCCCCTCAGATGGCCAGCTACCAAATGACCACAAATTATAATAGCATTCACAGGGGTATGAGAGGCAATACGTTTGAGGATTTATGCCGTATATACATAAGGTATGAAGAATTAAAGAGTCCATGTTGATGATTGTATTCTTATGCTGTCTTTATTCTTGATGTTCTCAAAGTTCAATACAGCGTTGATGTACTAAAAGTTCGATACAGCCAACACATTTCGCCCAAACATGGGCTTCTTCAGGGCTGTTTAAAATCATACAATAGATAAACGCTATATTACTTACAAATCTATTGATTTGAACTGTGTTAGTAAAGTGCAATAAGAATATAGCATTTTGTGGTGCTAAGTGGTTCGTAGAAAGAATGAAACAGACAGGTGTCTTAAGTAAGGTAGGGACCTATCCAGAAAAAGAAAAAGAAAAGAGGAGGTGATGGTTTGTATTAGTGTGTGGAATTTTATTTTTAAATAAAAAAAGAAAAAAAAAGGGAGAAAGCGAGTATAAGCTACTGTGGAAGTAACCAGGGAACCCTAAAGGGCAGGAATAGAGTGAAAAGAAAGGCTAAACTCAGGGTGGCATTTGAAAGTCACAAAAGTGGTTTGAAGAAAGGTTTGTAAGAAGAGGTCATGCTCACCGAGGTATAATAACCATTAAAGCGCCTTTGGTCAGGATAGGTGTAGGCGCAAATACTCAAACGTTCCGTGGCTTAGAAATCAAAGTAAAGGAAATCTGAGAAAATAAGAAAAACAAAAGGAATGGGCTAAATCAGAAATACATTCTGATCGGTAAGAGTAGAAAATATGAAGGCACAAGGAGCCACTGACCTCTCAGTGGGTCCGCTGAGATGATCCTGGGAAAACGAGGAGACTCTAGGACGCCTCCTATTGGCTAATCCTTAGTAAAGATATTGGAATCTAGGAGGAAGACGGCGCTTGTTAAAAAGTAAAAAGGACATGACTGGTAAAAAGTACAGTAAAAACTATTGGAACAGGTAAATCGAGCCATAGGTTGTGTTGCATTATGCTTCCATGTAAGTTACCATAGCCAGAATCGACAATGAGTGAGTTAGCATTGGTAAATCTTAGTCGGGCGGTGAAAGAAACAACTGTAACAGTCATTAGAAGATTATAATGAAGGGTGAGAACAGTAAGCCACCCCTGCACACTATTCTGTGAACCAGTGGAGTGTGAGTCAGAAGTACTGTATGTGAGCTGAATGCTAAGGGAAATTGGAGGGTACCCCAGACTGACGAGCTCTTAATGCGTATTAACACAAAAAGTCAGGCGCGAATTCTAAAATCAAAGAGTTGCTCTCCACAGTGTCGGAGAAGGCAGAAAAACCAAACCGAATGAGGTCAAAAGTGCGTGTTAAGATTAAGACAGTCTTATATAAAAACGTGGCAATGTACACCAAACAAGACCCCAAATTGACAAAGTTCAAACGTGCACGTACGGAACGGGAGTTATCAGCAGTCCTTTAAAATGAATTGAAGACAGTTTCACCATCCCGTACCCATTTAGAAATATGTGTTCTGATCGTCACTTTTAAAAAATCGCAGTGGGCTCCTAAAAACAGCTAAAATGTAACGTGCATGTAAAGGAAGGAGTTTGCAACAATCTTTAGAATACGTGACAGACAGTCTCACCGACCCGCAATGTTAACAAAAAGGGAAGCAAAAGTCATACTAGTAAGATATCAAAGCCGCGCATGGTGAGCCCTTGTCAGAAAAGAAGGCGTTGTCGGGGCGCAAGGTTTAAGACAAATAGCCCAACACGCAGAAAGCATACAATGTGCCTGGGATAATATAAACTTGCTATGGCAGCGAATATGGGACTTACTTCGATAAAGTGGTAAGGTCCGTGTGCAAGGAGCCTTCAGCGCCGGTACGTCCGTTGAGGTAGATCGGTGTAAGAATGCACTGTATCAAGCCTATTTTAGTGTTGCCGCTGGTCAATTACTTCCGGGGTATGATCAATTAAGGGTGAGAAAAATCTAAAGCGCAACTTGCTAAGTTCACTCCTCCATGTTGCTTGAGTTCCGGTGCCTAATACACTGCTATATTCGATTAGCTAACGCGGCCATGTGGGTCACAACCTCGCATGTAGGGAAGCATGCCAAAGTTGCGTGCATAGACCTATGTATTTAGAAAAGGAAATTGCTAACGTAACGTGTATGTGTTAGTTTAAAAGGGAGTGTCTAATTGGGGGAAGACTCGCTAAAGGATAAATGTTAATCCACTACGGAAAAAGATGGGAGAACAAAAACGAAAGAACAGTCGTATAAACAAGCCTAGTGAGAAGAAAGCCTAATTGCTAGTAAAATCACTGGTAAATTAATCGGTAAAAGTGGATAGCGGGAGGAAAATGAGATAAGGGTGGGTGGCGAGTGGAGAAAGAGCGTTCTTAAGTATGCTGAGTATGCATAGTACACAAGTGAATTGCTAAGCGTGGGCAGATCAGAGAGCAGGTAGCGAGAAAAGTGCAAGGTGACGATAACACATGTACTGTTAAGGTGTGCTGCGTTATAACAATACAGTTTAAGAAAAGTATTCTGATTGCATATTGCACAGTTTTTTGTGACATTGTTAATAAGTGAGTTTCACTGACAGACTGATCATATCAGTATAATAGGGTGACATTTCTTTAAACAGTGTTACAAGAATTTCTTGATGGTCTTCTGATTACACGTATTAATTAAACTGACTAGTCCGTAAAAGGTATTGTTGGGAATGACTGAGACGTCGGACATGGAATAGAGAATACGAAAAATTGTGCTGGAGATTTGTAACCAAATACAGTTAAACATTCTAATGGTAGAAAGCACAGTTTTGTTCAATACCATATATAGTACACGTATCGTATTCCGTACGGAGTGTGATCTCATAGAAAGTGAGGTGAGAGAACACAGGATTTCACAATTTCCATTCGTATAATAGGCTTACGCGTTAGAATACATGAGCTAATTATAGCATTTCCAGAGAGCACAGTCTTGTTCAATACCATATATATTACATGTTATAATCAGTACCGAATGCAATGTCATAGCGAATGAAGTGAGAGGACAAAGGATATTACAATTTACATTCGTATGTAGAGCTAAAGCGTTAGAATGCATGTGCTAAATATAGCATTCCCAGAGAGTACACTGCTAAAATTTCTGAAGAAATTGATGTAAGACATCAGCATTGTAGCATGGAACAAGGCTACAGAAAGTGGTGCATTTCGTTATCACTGTTGAATCCCAAGGTGGCTGACCGAAGAGTACAGATCCACTTGGCTTCTAGTTGTCTGAGAGTTAATTCTCTGTCACCACCCCTTTTAATCGGTGTTACCCCCTCTATGCCATGAAAGCGACATTTAGATCTATCTACACCATCTTTGCAGGCGTGTGAGACTATAGCATATGTGGTGTCCCCATGCAATGCGGCTCTGCGATGTTCCTGTATACGGGTTTTAAGTTGCCTCACTTTGCTCCCCACATAGATTTTGCTACAACCGCAGATCAGTATGTATACCACAAAGCTCTTAAGACAGTTGATGAAGTGGTGTCTCTTGTGTTGTGTACCTGTGTTATATCTAAAGGCAGTGGTTTTGTTGTACTCTAGGTTACAGATTTTGCAGGAGCCGCAAGTGTAGAATCCTAGAGGTTTGTGCAGACAGACTTGTTTAGGGGGTGTTTTTAATACCGTGTAGCAAGGGCATAGGCTGTCCCTGATAGTTCTACTCTTTCTGAATGTCATGGAAGGTTTTTGAGAGATAATGTTGTTTACCCCTGGTACCCCCTGGAGAAGTGGCAACTGTTTGCCAAGTATCTTGAACACCTCATGATTGAGTGTTGAGTGTGTCGTAATAAATGAGAGTCTCTCCTTGCCCATGTTTCTGTCCTTGCTGGTGTTTTTGAGTATGTCCTCCCTTCTGAGTTTTCTAGCTCGGATTCTAGCTGTGTGTAAGATATTTTGTTCGTACCCCCTCCTGTGCAGTCTCTCCATGTTAAGTTTAGTATGGATTTCGAATTTCTCATCTTCGCTACAATTTCTCCGAATACGTACCATTTCTCCATAAGGGATGGCCTTCTTCGTGGATGTAGGGTGAGAGCTTGTATAGTGTAAGATAATGTTGACTGCAGTGTCTTTCCTATAAAGGGTACTGTGTATTCTGTTATTCTGAACATAAAATTCAAGATCAAGAAAGTGTATGGATGATAGTGACATTTCCAAGGTGAAGGCAACGTTCAGTGTGTTCCAATTGAGAAAGTTGAAGCATTCTGTCAACTCTGGTCCAGTGCCAGTCCATATGATGATTATGTCATCAATGTAGCAGCCCCAGAACTGGTTATGTCCATTCATTCTGAGGCCGCTACTGACCATGCGTAGGTGTGTTCTACCCACCCCATAAAGAGGTTCGCGTACGAAGGAGCAAACTTGGATCCCATCGCAGTACCCTGCTCCTGTTTGTATGCACCCAACTTTGGCATGCTTCCCTAAATGCGAGGCTGTGACCCACATGGCCACGTTAGCTAATCGAATATAGCAGTGTATTAGGCATCGGAACTCAAGCAACATGGAGGCGTGAACTTAGCAAGTTGCACTTTAGATTTTCCTCACCCTTAATTGATCACACCCCGGAAGTAATTGACCGGCGGCAAACTCAAATAGGCATGATACAGTACGTTCTTACACCGATCTACCTCGACGGACGTACCGGCGCTGAAGGCTCCCTGCACACGGACCATACCACTTTATCGAAGTAAGTCCCATATTCGCTACCATAGCGAGATTATCCCAGGCACATTGTATGCTTACTGCGTGTTGGGCTATTTGTCTTAAACCTTGCGCCCAACAACGCCTTATTTTCTGACAAGGGCTCACCATGCGCGACTTTGATATCTTACTAGTATGACTTTTGCTTCCCTTTTTGTTAACATTAGGGGTCGGTGAGACTGTCTGTCACGTATGCTAAAGATTGTTGCAAACTCCTTCCTTTACGTGCACGTTAGATTTTAGCCGTTTTTCGGAGCCCACTGTGATTTTTTAAAAGAGACGAGAACACATATTTCTAAATGGGTACGGGACGGTGAAACTGTCTTTAATTCTTTTTAAAGGACTGCTGATAACTCCTGTTCTGTCCGTGCACATTTGACTTTTGTCAATTTGGGGTCTTGTTTGGTGTCCATTGCCACGGTTTTATAAAAGACTGTCTAAATCTTAACGCGCACTTTTGACCTCATTCAGTTTGGTTTTCTCTGCCTTCTCTGACATTGTGGACAGCATCTCTTTAATTTTAGAATTCGCGCCTGACTTTTTGCATTAATACGCATTAAGAGCTCGCCAGTCTGGGGTACCTGCCAATTTCCCTTAACATTCAGCTCACTTACAGTACTTCTGACTCACACCCCACTGGTTCACAAAATATTATGCAGGGGTGGCTTACTGTTCTCACCCTTCATTATAATCTTCTAATCACTGTTACAGTTCGTTCTTTCACCGCCCGACTGTCACTAATATTCACCAATGCTAACTCACTCATTATCGATTCTGGCTATGGTAACTTACATGGAACCATAATGCAACACGACATATGGCTCAATTTACCTGTTCCAATAGTTTTTACTGTACTTTTTACCAGTCATGTTCTTTTTACTTTTTAACAAGCGCCGTCTTCCTCCTAGATTTCCATATCCTGACTAAGGATTAGCCAATAGGAGGCGTCCTACAGTCTCCTCGTTTTCCCAGGATCATCTCAGCGAACCCACTGAGAGGTCAGTGGCTCCTTGCGCCTTTGTATTTTCTACTCTTACTGATCAGAATGTACTTCTGATTTAGCCCATTCCTTTGCGCCAACACCTATCCTGACCAAAGGCGCTTTAATGGTTATTATACCTTGGTAAGCACGACCTCTTCTTACAAACCTTTCTTCAAACCACTTTTGGGACTTTTAAATGCCACCCTCAGTTTAGCCTTCCTTTTCACTCTATTCCTGCCCTTTAGGGTTCCCTGGTTACTTCCACAGTAGCTTATACTCGCTTTCTCCCTTTTTATTTATTTATTTTTCCTTTTTTTTAAATTCCACACACTAATACAAACCATCACCTCCTCTTTTCTTTTTCTTTTTCTGGAGAGGTCCCTACCTTACTTAAGACACCTGTCTGTTTCATTCTTTCTACGAACCACTTAGCACCACAAAATGCTAATATTCTTGTTGCACTTTGCTAACACAGTTCAAATCAATAGATTTGTAAGTAATATAGCGTTTATCTATTGTATAATTTTAAACAGCCCTGAAGAAGCCCATGTTTGGGCGAAATGCGTTGGCAGTATCGAACTTTGAGTACATCAAGGCTGTATTGATCTTTCAGAACATCAAGAATAAAGACAGCATAAGAATACAAGCATCAACGTGGAGTCTTTAATTCTTCATACCTTATGTATATACGGCATAAATCCTCAAACGTATTGCCTCTCATACCCCTGTGAATGCTTTTGCCAGACCTCAATCTTCCTTTTTCATACTTATTAGTCAGGCTCTAAAGTCTCATAGGTCAGGTGCCTGGGCCCTACTGGCTTCTGCCACATTGTGTCCCTGATCCCCAAAAGGTTCCTTCCCAAATGCTGGACCCTTTGCAGGCATCAGATTGTACTCCTCTGAAAAAAAAGTAAAAATCCTGAAGATTGTGCTTCCTCGCTCGCAACTACGAATGGGCCAGTTTGCACCAAGGTTCTGCCACTAGAAGTGGTCACAAACATGAAACTCCAGTGAGACCTGCTCTTCAGGCTACAGCAACCACCAGCAACAATCGGCAACATGAAGGCCACACTTTACGCTACAGCAATGACAGCCCGCTGTGACCACCAAGTCAAAGCTACAGCAATGACTGTCCACTACAGCAGACTGTCTCTTCGAGCTACACCGATGACAGTCCAAGAGTGGCCTGCTCTATGCGCTACAGTGATGACCATCCATGGTGCTCTACCTGCTCGTTGCAGCCTCCTCCACCCTGAACACAATCAGTCAGTAACTCTGAACTTTTGACTTTTATGTGGGCCCCGTGCTCACTGCACCACTGAATTCAAACTAGCCTGGCTGTTGAAGGGTGAAGACCCGAAACGTTCCCAGTATGCTTGTTTCAGGTCCAGGGAGGGCCTGGCTAAGCATTTCGTGCTGGACTGTTCCCATGAGGAACAGTGTCAAGTCTAATTTGCATATGGGTGGGTCTAAGCTGGGATGGCATGGTGAGATAAAGAACAATGGATTAAACCCAGATCTTTGTGACTGCGGGTGAATGTTTGCATTGTTCAGCATTCCGTCCATAAATTTTTAGGTCTCGCCTCGGCAGCGCTTGCGCTGTCTCGTTGAGACATGCAGTATACACTGTAGTGTGGAAGCTTCGTGGAAGCCCCACCCACTCTCCGCCCATCATTTCCATTGGCTTGTGTCTTAAATGCTGCCTTTCGATTGGTTGTAGGCGTGTTAGTCCCTCCTTATGATGGACATGTCTTCATTTGTGTCCTTCCACGGCTATTGGCCCCTTTACTGCACAGACTACTTTCTTCTGTGCCTCCCCCTTCCTCCTGCAGTCTGATGCCTTCTTGCGCCCTCCCTTTCGTGATATGTGGCCCGCATGCAATCCCATGCAGTGCCAATGCTTGTTTTAACAGAAAGCAAAGAAACTTCTTTACCGACTAAAGCTGTCGCTTGTTTTAACAATTGACTCCCCTTGAGTATTGCGGTGGAACAAGCAGTGATGCGCACGCAATCCCTGCCTTTCGATTACAAGGGCAGTGCGTGTCTTCGGCATTGCTGTATTGTTGCATGCAGGTTACAGTGCCCCGGGGACACAAGCAGGGACCGACCACAGTGCTCCTGCACGCAGTCGGCGGTGCCCCCGGGGCACAAGCAGGCATCCACTCCGGTGTGCTTTTTCTAATTAAAACGGGAACATATGCAGTTTACAGTGCCCCGGGGGCACAAGCAGGGACGGACTACAATGCTCCTGCACGCAGTCTGCGTTGCCCCCGGGGCACACGTAGGCATCCACTCCGGTGTGCTCTGCTTCTTTAAAACGGGAACATGAAAAGAGCGAAGACGTGGGCACCAGTAAATATTTTAAGCTGTGGTTAGTCAAATTGTGTCTCCCTAGCCTGCAGCTCGATATGAATGTATTAAATATGGGTATTAAATAAAATAGAATAGAATCTTGAGTGAGATTCAGCGGTGGCTGTCTATGTTCAGATCAGAGGCTGTCTTTTCGCGCTCCAGGGGTGTGACGCCCTCCTTCCCCCCACCACCTTCAGGGCCCCTATCCCGGTAGGACTCTGGGGGGGGGGCGAGGGGGGAGTCCTCACCACATTTGTGGGGAAGGGTTTTTTAATTATATTTTTTAAGCCAATGGGATTTCACTTGCTGTTAGTACCCGCCCACTTCGACCTCCGTGGGCCACAGAACGATCAGTCCAGATAGGGTGAGTGAGGATCGGCAGCTTGGGAGAGCTCATTGGTGTGAGGGCTCTTCCTGTACTCTATCCCACATTTTTACCGCTTTGAGGGTGGGTGGTTGGGTTGGGGGAGCGGGAATCGTGAAGCTGCAATGCCCACTGATGTAGCGCTTAAGCTGCTCAATGGACATGAGGCGCTGCGCACAATCATGTGGTTATGTCTTCACGGCACATTCTAAGTATCTGGCGAAGTTGTTCCATGCCTCCCATTAAGCGCTCTCGTGCTCATCCAGAAAAGTGTTAATCGGTAATTTGATATACAAAAATGTATGTGGCACACTTTCCACATACTTTGCCAACTTTTTTCAGGTTCAACATGTTACTGTATGTTAAATTTGTTGCTAGTTTACTATGTCTTTTAGCATAGCAGGCGGGAATGCCTCTTCATTAGTGGGCGTCGTGGGATTCCTACGGAGCCTAATGATGAAATGAGTGCCCTTTTTCATTGCTACAAATGTTTGTTTGCAATGGATGCTTTCTAACAAAATATGTACGACTTTTAATGTAAAAAAGTAAAGATTATATTTGGTGGGGCTCAATGTTAACAAATTGCCACCTCTAGTGACAAAACTTTCTCATGCGCGATCCAACGGCAAGAAGTGTACCCTTTTGCATCACATGGTAAAATTTTTTGGCAGCGGGGGCGTGTACAGCTGTTATTATTATTAGTTATGCTTCAGTGTCCTAGGTTTGTTTCAGATTTTTCCCCTCATTCTGATGCGCGCAAAATTGGTGTGTGGAGGTTGTGGTTTTTGTCTCTTTTTTCAAATATATTTATACACAAAGTGTACCTGTCCCCATTTCCTGCCCCTACACTATCATGATGTCTGAAATGCTTTACACATGGCAAATAGCATCGCCAGCAGGACCTCCTTACACAGTTTCGATCACCGGGGTAACTCCCACAGTTCCGGATGCATGTCATGGGGATTGCATATTGGCACCCACCCCTTCCTACCGACCTGTTTCCTCCTCCTTCCTTCACACTTCTCCCCACCATGCCCTTTGCAGGGGTATGCCAGGCTGCTTTCCTTCTTGGTCCCGGCCATGGTACCAGGTGGTTGCACGGGGGAGGAGGGGGGCTGTGGGGTTAGATTGTCTGTTGTACAAAGCTCATCATGTGAACTTGCTCTATGCTGGCAGATGTTGCCCCTCGTGATTGGTCCCTAGTGGTCGCTGTTGGCAGATATTAATGTGAGCATCCTTCCATCACTTTCTTCTACAGACCCACCAGCGGCCAAGAGAGAGACTGTGATTTAAATGGAAATATAGAAAAGCAGGTACTCACTATTTAGAGAACCTGTTAAGTACTCTCTCATTATAGTCATTGCAGCAGTACTGAGACCAAGTACCAGACAGTACAGTACTTGCCCATATAAGGCAATGGGGAGACTGCAGTCATTCCTATTGCGTAAGTTTGTGTCTCTAATGAGCCTCTGGGATGTCTGCCTGGTACACTGTGTGACTTAATTCACTGGATGGCCCTTTGTAACTCTGCCTGTGCCATGTGTGACCATCCGTGCTCCGTCCCTCGACACTTTCACCTCGTCACTTGCATGGTGAGCCACCCCCTAACGCATCCTGCCCCCCACATCCAGCTCTCTTGCCAAAAATTCGTCTTGTCTTGGCTCCCTTTTGACGCACCTAACTGACTAACATATCCACCACTCAAATGACTTTCATATTTTCACTATACTAATTCACCACTAATCCTTTATGGTTCCGAAGTAGCGTGCTACTTGCCTAAAAAGCGCTTCAGCACCCCATCAAGGTTAGCAAGCGCTAAATAAATGCAAACATTTTTCCCTCTTCTATCCCTCCACTATTCTTCTCAATCCAGAAAACTGACTAACATATCCACCACTCAAAATTACTTTCATATTTTCACCTGTGAACCGTGCTCTAGTCCTGCCACTTCCTGGTAAGCAGGTGCACCTGGAGCTGCAAGTGACATGCAACATGTGGGCTGTGATTAAAAAGTCTGAATGCCAACAGGGAACAAACATAACAAGTTACAATAAACTGTACAACACACTTCACCTCTCTCGGGACATAGTCAGGCTCAAAACAAACCTATCCGTAAGAAGATCCCATGACATTCTGTCTGACCCCCGTGTTATTTGCAGTGCTCACTACAGTTAACGAGAACATGTTTCAACTCAGTTGCAACTCAGAGTCAAGTATCAAAGAGTGCCCGCTTCAGCAATATCATTCTTTTATTTAACTTATAATAGTAACATTTTAAACATAGCTTACAAAAGTAATAGCTCTTCTGATAAACAAACCTGGCTACAGAGTGCATAAGTTTCTTATATGTTGCTTTTGGAATGCCCCCTACACCCTGACAGTACTACTAATTTTAAGCAGATTTGCAAAAGCCATCTCCAAATTATTCATTTATGTCGCTGGAATGACTTTAAGGCGCTATCGGTTAGAGCACATGGTTTCGTGATTCGAGCTAGCTTACCATAACAAGTATACAGTTAGTTCTAAATTTTACATTACCTGTCCTACAAGACACAGGCAAAACAATGTACTTTTTTTATTTTCATTTCTTAATTACTCACTTCCCGGTGGCACTGCTACTGGCCCCCAGCTGCAAATAATATGCTGCATGGCTAAATACTTATTAGGCCCCAAGGGCGAGACTATTGCATTGCAAATGCTTGTTCTTTTTGCATTTATACTATCCCAAGGGACCCACCATCCTTTCCTCAAAACATTGAGAAAAGTGTGATGAGGCAGCAGACTGTGGACGGCATCCTGGGTTGAGTGCATGGAGGGTCATAGGTGGGAAGAGGCAGGAAGAGGCAGCAGCCTGGTTTCTGGTGCTGGGGAGGTTGTGCTAGCTTTTCGAGCACCATTAAGGATGTCCAAGGAGGGGGAAGAGAGTTTCTCTTCCTGTGCAGATGGTCGATGGGATATCCTGTGATGTCACTTCCTGTGCAGATGGATTATGAAAAATCTAGCGCTAGATGAAGGATAAAAACTCCAGTGATGCTACTCTCGTGTAAGGATTCAGTACAGAGCGATTTTAACAAGGAGAGTACAAGACATTTCATGTTGGTGGAATTCTCACTTAAGTGACACATTTAGAAGAAACCAGCTACCAGCTTAATTGCCGCCATGGTAAATTAAGTGATGCATTCCATGCGTTACCAGGGTTGTGTCATATTTTTTAATACAATTTTTGATGACTGTTTAGCACAACAAGAATATCAGCAATAAAATGCAGTAGGGGGCAGTGCAGGAGAATTTGCTAGACCCTACTTTTTAGAAAGTGCATTGTGTTGATCAAAGGTTATGGCTGCTCTGGAGCTAAACAGAAATGTATGCAGAATGTGTAAAACCATTGTACTTCTATTTGTTCTTTGTTCAAGGCCCTCAACTGTAATCAAAAGCAAGTCTTCGCACACGTCGTCCAGACCGAAAACCACACAGATTTAAAGAAACAAAGTGGAACTCTGACAAAGATTGAAATGCATAAAGACAGTAATGGTTCAAACCTCAATGAGGGCAAAATCAACTACCTAGAAGTGAATCCGTCTTTGGGGTCGGAGGTGGTGACTGTACCTTGTTGACGAAGAAGAACTTGCTCGCGTGCCTGCAGATGCTAGTAAAAGTTCCCATTATTCTAAAAGTGAACCTTAGAAAATGAGTGAGGGGATCAATCCAATACCCATATTACTCACAATTCATCAGGTGTTTACTGGGAAGTGCCTAAGAGGGTGATGATAAAAATGGTTTGATCCTATACAATTCAGTGGAAATAAATTTGGGGTTTACATTTAGGAAATAAATGGATTCCTGATAAGGTGGGATAATTTGAAGTGTGTACTGCACTCTTTTCAACTTAAACACCCTTGAGTCACTAGGTCCAATTAATTGTCTCTGGCAGGAGAGAGTGTAACATATGTGACATTTGCCCCAGAGAAATGTAATGAAAATAATAAAAGAGTGAAAATGTGTTGGGTTTCATTAGGCATGAAGCAATGGCTAGATATGAAAACATGTTATTTTAAACTGGCATGATATGTTGCAAAATGTTATATCTAAAGCACTTCAAGTGCATTGATGTAGCTTATTAAATGCATTACAGTCATGTATCCCATGTCAGGATTGCGAATTACAGAAGTCTTTTGAAACTTTTTGCAGCCTATTGAGAAGGGACAACGTCAGCTTTACAGCGATACAGTCAGGAGCCAGAAAAAGAACAGTAAGCAAATGTCAGCGGGTAGCAAAGTGCCCACTGCACATGATCTTTGGCTGTGCACCACAGGGATTAGATGTATGGCCTGCCTACTTGCAAGGATCTGCGCCTGACCCAGCACTACTGCGCAACCTCACATGGATGCCCAACAACTCTTCTGTGCACAGCCTTCACCTGTGCCGTGATGAGTTGGCCCTGAGGCCCACCCACTGCAGGCAACCAACACTCACTTGGCAGGGCCTATGACCTGCACAATCCTGCAGAATGTATTTGTGATACCATGATTTACATTTAATTACTTTTTACCTCAATAATTGCTTACATTGAATTCAAATTTGAAAGTTCGAGGCATGTGGGCTGCTGAATTCATATCTGTGCATAGATCGCCGCCTAGTGTTGGGTCCGGATGTTTGCACGTTGTTGTCCTGGAAGAGTCTTCGAAGTATCCCGGGATAGGTGACTCCTCCCCTGGACTACAGTGCGCATGGGCATCCTCTCCATCCTCAGATTGTTTTTTTACGCCATTGGGTTCGGATGTGCTATCTTAACTCAAGTTAGGAAAAACTTTGTCGAGGCAAAAGGCCTCTAGTTCGCGTCGGTACTGTTTTCTCGATCGGTTTCGATACTACCTTTGTTAGTTTACTAACTTTCAGAACCGACTTTTCGCATCTTACCTGCCCATCGACGACATCGACGATGGAATCGAGGACACCATTCAAAAGGTGTCCGGTATGCAATGCGAAATATCCCCACATCGACGTCCATCCGGTGTGCAACAAATGCCTTTCGCCGGATCACAACGAATCTACATGCATGGCCTGTGCCCGGTTCCGTTCCAAGAAGACTCTACGGAATCGACGAGCGGCGAGACTCGAAGCGCAGCACGCGGCACCGGCCCCGGCAGACATCTTCAACGCCGAGACCGAAGATGTCGAAGAATTGGAGATCCTACCCTCCAGTCCCGTTTCCGAACATGACTCCGGATCGGACGACGTCGACGAATCACTCTTTCGCAGAGATGAAGACGACACCGAGGTAGGAGACTACGATGAGGCCTTAGGGGCCGAAGAGAGTAGCTCCAATGACGAGCAAGGCCTACCCGTTCAGACTGAAGAGAGCCCAGTGCCACAGTCTATGGCTCCGGTCGAGGGATCGCCTTCGGGCCGTACCCGAGACCTATCCCGCAGTTCTTCGGCCCCGCCCTCGGGCCCGGCCTCGGACATTCAGCGGCAGCCATTATTACCTAAACCGGCTGGTTTCCCTTCTTCCAAACCGAAACCGAAAGCTGCACTGGTTCAATTGAAACCGAAACCAAAAGTGGCGCTGGTCGGATCGAGGCCTTCCACACCTTCGACGCCAGCGAAACGCGTCGGCACCGAGCGCACCAAGCGAGACTTCGGTGCCGAACTTGAAGCGGCCGACGTCGGAGTCGGCATACGGAAAAAGGCCTTCGGTGCCACCAAACCTGATCGGCTCCCGGCACCGACGCCATCGACTCCGACACCAAAGGTCACACTGCCTGCTGCGTCTCACATCGCTTCCACGGCAACACCAAAGCCTCATGCATCGAAGACGTCGACGGCCATTCCCGCCCCTCGACTCGATGACCCACCGGCGCCGAAAAAGTCCACGGCCGCCTCTACAGACCTGGTCGGCGCTAAAGCCTCAAAGGCGCTCCAAGTGCGACCTGTTGCGGCACAAAGCAGCAAAACCAAAACGGTCCTCCAGGACACGTCGGGCTCCGGCCCAATAAAAGCTCCAGCAGCCTCTTCGGTGCCAGCCAACATTACTTTTGGCCTGCCTCCGTCCACGATCCCGAAAATGTTCCAACTCAGGACACGGGTCACCCACACCACAATTACACCTGCTGAGACGTCTCCGTCACATCTCATCGACGCCAACACCGGCAGGATGGTTATCCACGAACGGAGGATAACTTCGGAGCCACCTTTGGACCCTTTCCGGATCCCACTAAAAAGAAAGCTGCCTGTGGACTCAGAACCTGTCCTTTGCGAATCTTTCCACTCGCCCTACCAGGATCCACAATCATTCTCTCCCACACACTCCGACACGGATGCGTTGGAGGACTACATGGGTGACCAAGTCCCCTACCACGGAGACATAGACCCTGATGACCAACAGGACCCTGATCAAACTTGGGGCGACCCTGTAGACCCAGGTGCACCTCTAGATGCACAGGACCCACAACTCTATGGGGCGAAAACATCTCCCACAGAGGACACTGCAGCGTTCAACGCTCTTATTGAACGTGCCGCGAATAATCATGGAGTGCAGCTTCACTCTGACACCGTCGAGGACGACTTTCTTATGGACACCTTCGCATCCTCAGAAAGGCATGTAAAAACTCTGCCCATGTTGAAAGGGGTCCTCAAACCAGCCAAGGACATCTTCAAAGAACCCACCAGGGCACGGGTGATAAACCCCAGGATCGATAAGAAATACAGATCGGCGCCTGGGGACCCTACTTACATCAGAGGCCAATTACCACTAGACTCCATTGTCGTAGCGAATGCTCGCAAGAGGGCACACTCGCAAACGACAGGTGACGCTCCTCCCCCGGACAAAGAGTCCAAGGTGTTAGAGACCTCTGGCAAGCGAGTTGCCGCCCAAGCTGCCAACATATAGCGCATAGCCAACACTCAAGCGCTCCTCGCTCGCTACGATAGAGCGCACTATGACACATTGGAGCAACTACTCCAACATCTCCCTGACCAGTTCAAAGAAGGTGCAGAAATTCTTATCAGAGAGGGACAGCTACTCACAAATGCTTCCATCAAGTGTGCACTACATGCCGCAGACACGGCTGCCAGGGCCATAAACACAAGCGTCATGCTGCGACGACATGCCTGGTTGCGAATCTCCGGATTCAAACCTGGGGTGCAAAATAATATACTCAACCAGCCTGTCAACCCCGACTATTTATTCGGACCGGAGGTTGACACCACCCTTGAGAAAATAAAAAAGGACACGGACACCGCAAAGTCCATGGGGGCTCTCCAGACTCATCCTTTCGGAGCAGCTCCTTTCGTCGCCCCGGAAATAGAGGAGCAGGTAGAGGACAGGGGTCACAGCAGACATACAACAAGGGCAATACACAAACCACCTACGATAAAAACACCCGGGGTGGATATCGTGGCTCCAGTACAAAGGGAAGAGGACGCGGCTACGGCAACACCAGGTCCTCCCCCAAGAACAAGCAGTGACGCCCTCTCCACTCCTCCCGACCACATAACACCTGTCGGGGGAAGGCTACAAAGGTTCCTGTCCACGTGGAACTCCATCACCACGGACAGGTGGGTCAAAAATATTGTCAAATACGGTTACTGTCTAGAGCTAACCTCCACTCCACCCACAATACCTCCAAGAAACCGTCCTATGTCCTCAGAGCACTTAACGCTCTTACAGCAGGAGGTGCAAAGTATGCTTCTAAAAGGCGCTATAGAGGTCGTACCCGTCCACGAGCAGGGTACGGGAGTGTACTCCCTCTACTTTTTAATACCGAAAAGGGACGGGTCACTCAGACCTATATTAGACCTAAGACCCCTGAACCGATACATTCTTTCCGAGCACTTTCACATGCTCACTCTCCAGCAAGTCCTTCCGCTTCTCAAGCAGGGAGACTTCCTAGCCATGCTGGACCTCAAGGATGCGTATTTCCACATACCCATTCACCCCTCACACAAAAAATACCTCAGGTTCACTGTTCAGGGGCAGCACTACCAATTCAAAGTCCTTCCCTTCGGCGTGACAACAGCACCCAGGGTTTTCACGAAGTGCCTAGCTACTGTGGCGGCACATCTACGGAGACCGCACGTACACGTCTACCCCTACCTGGACGACTGGCTCGTTCAAGCACAATCAGCCTGGCAATGTGCCAACCACATGTCCCGCACCATTCACCTCCTTCACAGTCTGGGATTCTCACTAAATTACCCGAAATCCCATCTCCAGCCCGCACACGTACAACAGTACCTAGGTGCGACTATAGACACTCTGGCGGCCACAGCTCAGCCAAATTTAGTGAGGATCAACAGCATGCAAATGCTGATCTCCAGGTTCAAACCCCAACACTCACTTCCAGCGCGAGTGTTCATGCAGTTGATAGGCATGATGGCCTCCTGCATTTTCATAGTCCCACACGCGAGATTACATATGCGCCCGCTTCAGGAGTGCTTAGCACGGCAGTGGAATCAGGCTCAAGGACAGTTGAAAGACCTAGTGTTGGTGAGCGGTCGGGCATACAACTCTCTGCATTGGTGGAATCCACAAAACCTTTGCAAGGGCCGACCGTTCCAAGAGCCTGTTCCACAAATAGTACTGACAGCGGACGCGTCTCTCCAGGGATGGGGAGCTCATGTACTCCACTACACAGTGCAGGGACTATGGACGACACAACAGAAGAAGATGCACATCAACCTTCTGGAACTGATGGCAATCTTCCTGGCCATGAAGGCATTCAAAGTACATCTGTGCAACAAAGTCGTGTTGATCCGGACGGACAACATGACTGCCATGTACTACATACAGAAGCAGGGAGGAACACACTCTCCACAGTTGTCTCATCTGGCTCAGAGCATGTGGAAGTGGGCCATTCAGAGGAACATGTTCCTCATGGCAGAACACCTCCCGGGCAAGGACAACCAGATGGCGGATCTGCTCAGCAGACACAGCCACCAGATGCACGAGTGGGAGCTACACCCTTCAGTACTCCAACCGTACTTCCAGCAGTGGGGTCATCCAGAGATAGACCTCTTCGCCACAAGCGAAAACGCAAAATACCAAAGCTTTGCCGCCAGGTTCCCACATCCGCAGTCGCAGGGCAATGCGATATGGATGAACTGGTCCGGCAGATTTGCGTACGCTTTTCCCCCAGCGCCGTTGATACCGCTGGTGGCTCGCAAACTCAGACAACACTCCCTGACACTCGTCCTAGTTGCTCCTACGTGGGCACGCCAGCCATGGTACACCACCTTCCTCGAACTTTCTGTGGTGCCGCATCAAAGGCTGCGGATCAAACCCGCGCATTTGACGCAGAACCATGGAGAGATTCAGCACCCAGATCCGCAACAGCTGAACCTGGCAATCTGGCTCCTGAAGTCCTAGAGTTTGGCTACCTCAACCTGCCACCTGACTGTATGGACATCATCAAGGAGGCCAGGAGACCCACTACAAGAGCTTGCTATGCAGCCAAATGGAAAAGGTTCGTCATTTATTGCAGTAATAATGACATTAACCCGCTGGACGCATCCATCCAAAACATCATTTGTTACCTCTTACACCTATACCGATGCAATCTGGCGTACACCTCTATACGTGTCCATTTGACCGCAATATCAGCCTATCTGCAAACCAGGCAGCACCTCTCACTATTCAGAGTGCCTGCCATCAAAGCATTCTTGGAAGGACTCAAACGAGTCATTCCACCAAGCCACTCACCGGCTCCAATGTGGAACCTCAACCTGGTCCTCACACGCCTGATGGGTCCACCCTTTGAACCTCTCCACTCATGCGAGATTCAATTCCTCACCTGGAAAGTAGCTTTCCTGATAGCGATCACTTCTTTAAGAAGAGTTAGTGAACTCCAGGCACTAACAGTTCAAGAGCCATTTATACAGGTTCACGCCAACAGGGTCGTACTACGTACCAACCCCAAATTCCTGCCCAAGGTAATATCGCAGTTCCACATGAATCAAACTATTGAACTGCCCGTTTTCTTCCAAAACCCACAAACTGTCGCGGAAAGAGCACTCCATACACTAGATGTAAGGAGGGCCCTCATGTACTACATCGACAGGACTAAACCCTTCAGGAAGACAAAACAACTGTTCGTTGCCTTTGCCCCACACCACAAAGGTAACGCCATCTCCAAAGCAGAGATAGCCAGATGGATAGTTAAGTGTATTCAAATTTGTTATCAAAAGGCAAAACGCACATTAACTATTCCCCCACAAGCCCACTCAACACGTAAGTTAGGGGCCTCCATGGCTTTTCTAGGAAATATTCCCCTGCATGATATATGTAGAGCAGCCACCTGGTCCACTACACACACATTTACCAAACACTTTTGTGTAGATGTGCAATCAAAACAGCAGGCAGCTGTAGGACAGGCTGTTCTCAAAACCCTTTTTCAGACCGCTGCAGCTGGCACTGGTAGTCGCCGCTAATAGAGGGCACTGCTATACATTCTATGCACAAATATGAATTCAGCAGCCCACATGCCTCGAACTGAATATGCTACTTACCAGTATGCATCTGTTCTTGGCATGTAGGGCTGCTGACATTCATATCGCCCTCCCTCCTCCCCGGCGCCTGTAGCAGCTGCAGCTCTCAGAATTACTGTAAGCATGGTCATCACTTTCTGTATCTACTCCATCACTGCCACAATGGCGAAAAACAATCTGAGGATGGAGAGGATGCCCATGCGCACTGTAGTCCAGGGGAGGAGTCACCTATCCCGGGATACTTCGAAGACTCTTCCAGGACAACAACGTGCAAACATCCGGACCCAACACTAGGCGGCGATCTATGCACAGATATGAATGTCAGCAGCCCTACATGCCAAGAACAGATGCATACTGGTAAGTAGCATATTCAATACTGTTACTTTAAAAAAAATAATGTTAACATTATAAATAAAAAGTTTAAGATACAAAAAACACTTACCTCTGAAGTAAAAGACAGAAATTTTACCTCAAATGTAAACACTTCTGATTTATGACCTGCGATGTAAGGACTCATAATTATATCCAAATGCACTCGTAGTAAGTCGGATGGAACATCTGTAACCCTAGGCATAGTTCGTGGATTTTTGCTACGCGGAACTCCGCAAAGTTACAAAAAAACTCCGCAAGTAGCGGTGTGCATTGCGAACTGCAGTTTGTGCTGGTATTCCTGCCGCTTGGATAGAAATATACCCGAGCAGCAGCTCGCGCTTGCGAACTTATCGTTCCTAATCGCGAACTTACTGATCGCGAGTGGGGAAAAATCCCTGCTGCACATCGCAAAGTGGAGTTTTCTGCGCTTCGTGAGCTCCGTGGAGTGTGGAGTGCACAAAACTCTGCAAACTCTGTGAACGGACCGAAATTCACTGCCCAGGCCTAGATATCTGTCACTTTTGTGACTGAATACCCATCTGCTAAACTCTCAATTAGTCCCCGAAGGTGTTGGCATCCCCTAATAACAACTTCCTCAAGAACCTCTTTCTACCTTTTGGAAAGCAAGAATCCTTTGCTTACTGCTTGACAAGCTGCAGTTTGTTTCTGGGTCATAAGATAATGGGTTTTGATAGAGGATGATAGCAATGGTTCTCTCGTGCGGCTCAGTCAGCATTGCTCAGCAGTCACAATTCCTTGTGCCTGTTGAATTTCAGTTGAAGAAACAGTATGTAGGGATGTCCTGTGATATCCAAATTTGTCATCCTAGTTCTAAATTATATTTTCATTCACATGAACAACTTTTTACTGGTATTCAAGGGCTAAAATGTGACTTTGATGTTTTTGTGCTTGCACAGGATTTCCATATTCACACTTATCTCATGCACTAATATTGCATGGTTCGAGGATTGCTATGCATGCCTTATTACTGATACCACAGGGAGTTAGTCCTATGAGTATCTTATGAGTAACTGATTAAGGGTCCGGGAAATTCACCCAGTGGTGTGGCATTTTAATGTAAAAATGTCTCAAAACTTATATTGTAGGAATAATCAGTAGGGTGTCCCAGTTTTTACACTAAAGCCCAACACGTAGAACTCCACCACATGCTCCTCCTTTTCATAGCTTTTCTGAGACATAAAAGAAGGTCACAAAGAAAACTTTGCATGCTTGTGTTAAAGAGCGTTCTATGCTGAAGACTACTATTATGTGCTGTTGGACCTGGTCATCTCTGTAGGGTCATCTCCCAAATGTTTTACTTTCATCCCTCCTGCTTTCTGAACACATTTTTGTTGTAAGTCCTTCGTAAATTGTTTCTCAGGTTACCAGGGCATGTGAATGTAATACCACTTATGGGCTTTGCCACTGCAGCCTGTGTTTGCAGATTTAAACTGAGATTTCAACCTGGTAACATAAACATTTTGCTAGGCCTAAACATTGCTTTATACTACTTATAAATTACTCTAGATTAGGCCCTAAACAGCCCATAGGGCAGTGTGCATTGCATTAAAACAATTTGACATGTACTTTTAAGTTTTACATATCCTGGTAAAACTGTCAATTTCATTTTTACATTGTTGAAAGGTCTACCTTACCCATAGTATAACATTTGGATTACTTTATTACATTTAAAATGTGACAAATTTTATTTGGTAGCAGGTAGAAATTTCATATTGAGGTCTGAGGTAAAGTCGGGCGTTAAGTCACAATTCAAAAAAGATAACTTTTAGAAAGTTCCCATTTTCTTGTCCTAGCCATTTGGTGCCTCCATCCTGTATTGTGTGTCTCATGACTAGTTGTAGTCAACAGTTGGTCTTTGTTTATTCATCCCAGATAGTATCACAATAGAGGGCATGATTTTGGCATGATGAGACATCCAGACTTTATTAGTGGGTCGGAGCTGTCACCTGTCACACTTGAACTTCAAAGACACTGCCTCAGTTCACACACAAAGAACTTCATACAATCCTATTGTGCCTTCAGACAGACTGGGATTAGAGCAGAGAGGCAGGAAATTCCAGTCACTTCTGTAGGGGTAAAACCCCAGAAGTTTCATCCACTGAAAATAGGGCATCATGTATAAAAAATAGGGCTCTCAGACCCTCTCTTTAGTCCATGTCTAGACTTGCTAATAGAATCTCAGAGGACTGCTCTGCTGTCTGTGGCCTACCCCGTACATCAGTGGTTCCCAAACTGTGCGCCGCGGCACCCTGGTGTGCCACCAACACCAGCCAAGGGCGCCGCAGTAGCAGATGCAGATCATAATGTATTCTGAATTAGACTAGCCTCTGGAATGCAGGCTGGGTGCTCAGTGCCTGGCGACCACTAGGTGGTGCACTTGCTGCCTCGTGGCGTAATACATTATCACATGGTAGCAGATGTTTCCCTCATTGAAAGTGTTATCAATCCCCACACGAGGACAGCAGGACAGGAAACTGTTTGGTATTTGGGTATTTATTATGAGCACAAGCCACTGGAATTGGCATCTCGTCTCAGAGGACGTTTCCAAGTCGATGGCACAAGGACATTAAGATTTACTGTATTTTCAAAAAAGAATCGTCGTCCACAGTGCCCAATGCCCACAGTGATGAATATTCTCATTTATTTATGTTTATGTTCGTTATTTCCAGTATTTATGAAGGACGAAAGATTGGGGCTGCATAGCCCCCACGTTACTATGTGATACCTTCACTGTTTGACTTTGCTAGCCCTAAATGCGATCCAGCGTAATTCAATTCCAAACCGGTCGCTCCTTCAGCACTACAGTAGAAGCGTCTTTATTCTCTTACAGCACTGCTGTATATTTGCCCATCATTAATAACACTGAGGAACACAGCGGATATTGTCCTTTTTCATTAAAGACGGGTAGGGAGGTTTTGTCTAAAATGTATCTTATCACATCAAGATTAACCCGGAAGTGGCTGGAGGACTGCCTCGTAACAAGAGGTCCAGTACTTTTTCAGAATAACAGTTTTCACCAGTATGCTTGTCCGTAATTCCTGATGGCTTTTTCTGGTGCTGGAGCCACATCCCTGGCTTTGTCCACACTATCTGTCCTGGCTTTTTACTCTGCCTCTCAGTTGATGCATTTTGAGCACTTTAGTGGGTGTTCGAATGCCTTCACTGCAGCCCACTCCCGTTACAAATGGGCTGGCTTTTAGTACAGTGTTTGATGTATGTGTCAGTACAGTGAAAGACTTGCAGAAGTGAAGCATACAAATGACTGACCTGAAGCAACCGAATCCTGTGGTTCCGAGGCATTGTGAAAGTTTTTCTTTCATCTCCATACTATGGCTATTGCTGCTGTTTTGTTGCTAATTACAGTGGTTTGTATATAGGCAGACAGTATTTAACAGCACTAACTTTCTTAATTTGAGGTATAGCACCAGCATTACTCTGAATGCCCTGGCATTCTTTTCATTGGCTTTATTACATGAATCCATGGCTACAAAAATAGGCTTTGTCTTTCTTGATAAATAGCTTTACTGGAATTGATGTGGACACATGGAAGCCGTCCGAGTGGACTTCGTGTCCAAATGAACCTCAGTGGTAGGCTACTGACCTGTCAATGTGAAAGGAAAAATCACAAAGCGAACAAGCCATTGCAATTCCTCATTGAATCCTGTGTAGATCACTAACAGATGTAAGCCCAGTGGTTCACAAACTCTGCGCCGCAGCACCCCAGCGTCCCGGGATTCGGCTGGATGTGTCCAGCTTCAGTTTGATCGCACATGAACAGCAAATAGATGCATTCACTGCACCACCTGAGGGTGCACAAATATTGTGGAAAGACAGAGCAGACATCTTTGCATTGCACGCACTATTCTCCCTACCTTCATTCCAATTATTTTCAGGGATTAAAATGGATGCACTACAGAGGTCGGGATTACTTACACAAACACAAAAGAAAATATTGTAATGGGGAGCCGCGGCCAATGGCCAACTGGTCAAGGGAGCCATAGGTCCAAAATGTTTGAGAACCACTGCCGTACATTCAAAAGACTGCCCAGCTGCTTGAGACCTGCTTTCCTGCATGGAAACAAGACTTCAGAGTGACTCCAAGGGCTAAATGGCTGACCTGCTGATCAGAGCCTAAGGGGACGGAAAAGGCTCCAAACATCCTGAATTCATACCTCAACCCTTCTGGAGTGAGTACTCAACCTCCAAGTGCTGCTCTAATCATGATCATGGAATTCAGGAAGTGCTGCTGAAAGTGCCCAGGTAGAAGCTATCTGCTAAAAGGGCTTTGAGAACCGAGAGGTGATAGGGACCTAACTACTTGCCGATCCACCCATGGTGCATCGCCAGTCATCTGACTTCACAGTTGCTCCTGCTATGTGTTTCTCCACAGCAGCTAATCCTGTTCAGCAGCTCCTGGCAGAAGTGGGTATCCAGCCCCATGAAATCATCATCAGCTACAGCCTGCAGCTTCGTCGAGGTGGAACTCTTCATCTTCCAAAAAAAAGACTAAGGGGCATATCAGCAAGGCGAGGCGATAGAATTATCGCCGCTTTTGCGGCCGTTTTCGTCCGAAAAGCGGCGATAATTTTATCGCCTAATTAGCAAGCTCACGCTGATGCGTGAAAACTTGCATTAGCGTAGGAATACCTAACGCCCAGCTTTGCATCTCTAATGAGATGCAAAGTGGGCGTTCCTGACCTGACATGACAGGAGAAATGTCGCTAAGCGACATTTCTCCTATCATCAAGCCCCACGCTATGAAGCATAGCGGTAGGAAAAGTAGCGATAACCCCTGTTATCGCTACTTTCCTTACCCTTGCTTCAGGACTGACTTAGCCATGATATCCTATGGAATGTGGATATCATGGCTAAGTTTGTGAGTCCCTATCATCAAGCTAACGCCACATTGCGTGAGATTATCGCTGGATTTCCAGCGATAATCTCACGTTAGGCAGTTAGCGTGAGGATTTTTATTGCTTTTGAGATAAGCGTTGCTAATAGCGCGCTATCTCAGCGATAAAAATCCACGCTACCCGGTGATAATTATCCTAGCGCTAAGTGCGCTTGGCGATAATTATCTCCTGTTGTTGCTGATATGCCCCTAAATCCGAATTAAGAAATCTTCAACCTTGTCCACCGACTCTCCAACAATGACTCTTCATCGGACACCACCAACTGCCCTGCCCTGAAGTCTTTACCATCTCTGAAATATTTCCTCAAAACGTTTACACAGTCCAAAGGTGAACAGAGACAGGATGCAATCAACTTTGTGTATCCAAGCTGCACTTAATTATTGTTTGTTTTTTCTTTTGCTTCTTTGTTAGTTGTGTTAGGTTTGTACTTTTGATTTCAGGTGTGTTTAGTTGCGTTTTTATTAGGGATCAAAAGATAGGAATGGGTCTGAAAGGGGAAGTGGTAAGTTTTTTACAAGTTCTGGTCATGTGTGCGTGTTAGTTGGGTGGCATGACTAACCAAAAGAGGGGTGAAATATTGAAATGGATATTTGGGAAAAGAAAGATTTGTG
This sequence comes from Triturus cristatus, assembly GCF_964204655.1. Taxonomy (NCBI): domain Eukaryota; kingdom Metazoa; phylum Chordata; class Amphibia; order Caudata; family Salamandridae; genus Triturus; species Triturus cristatus. The sequence continues at coordinate 167,821,622 of NC_140585.1, forward strand.
ATCCGTGCGAGGGAGGACGGATGTGAAGAACAGAAAACATTGTTTGTTTTAGCTAGCAAAATTAAAATAATGTGTATATACAGATACTGATAACAGATATATCTTCTATCTAAATGGGCCCCGACACGGAGATCACCACCTTGTCCCACGTTTGTTGGACCTGGCATCTTTGGTGTGGTTCCTTCAACGTTTTGCCTTTAATCCTCCTGCCTTCATTTTTTCTGGCCTTAGGTTTCTTTGCACATTACCACTGCTAACAAGTGCTGCAACATGGTAACATTTGTATTTTTTTCCAATGGGCAAAGTTAGTTTACTTGTAAGTCCATAGTAAAGTGGTGCTGCCTGTATCAAGGGCCTGCAATGCTCCATGTGGGCCTGCAGCACTCATTGTGCCACCCACCCAAGTAGCACTTCAAACATGTCCCAGGTGTTCCATTGCAGTCAGTTGGCACCTGAATCCTGGGTCGCATAACTTGGCATAGCTGGTGGTTGTTCTTTATGTATTCCTCCCAGACAGTGAGACAAAGGGAGCATTGGTGTTGTCAGGATGGGCTATCTCCCTCAGGATGAGGGGAAGGAGCTGTCACCTCACACTCTTGTACATCACAAAGTCTCTGCCCAGCACACTCACATAGGATTAACACATAAATGCAGGGGTAACATGCTATCAGATCATGGCAGCTGTGCTTCATGAATAAATGGCTGGATTTCAAAATGTGCTTTGTGTTGTACAAAAGATTAAATGCATTGTAGAGGGGCCTTACAAGGAAATGGTGCAGTGGCGTTAGTTTTTGGTGCTGCTTCAGATTTACAGATCCTTGTAAATATGGGAAAGCATCAAAATGCAATGGATGCTGTGGTGGAACGCCCATGGCAACACACATTGCATGACCCTTTCAAGCAGATACATGCCACTTTGCAAATATGGATCTGCGCATTGCACCACTGAAACTTCGGAAAAAGTGTCATGCCGGTGGTGCAATGCCCTTGTAAATATTCCCATGTTTTTGTTTATCAGGGGCTCAGATCCAGCAGGTTGACTGTATTGTTGTGCATGTTCCACAGGACTGACCAGATAACAACAAGCATGTAGCCTGGACGTGGGGTCGCAGGGGACGCTGGTTCATTGCACAGGTCTTGACAGTTCACAAACAGAACATGGCAGGTGCTTAGCGCAGCCCAAACTGAATTGTTAGGGGCAGTGAGGGGCAGTTGTTGTACTATTTGAAGATATAATACTCCTGATAGGTGTTCAAACCCCCCAAAAAGCCACACACAACCCCAAATGCAACTACACCACAATGTATGAAATCACACAGCAGCCATGAGCTCCACGAAGCACAAAAACACTAATCAACAGAGTCAGTCATTGAACATTACAATGGCCATTGGCCTGACAAAATGTCAACAGTGCTGGAACTGATGGTCCCAAATTACAAGTCCCAGAATACACCCACTGCTGCTGGGTCTTAAAAAGGACTCACTGGTTGAAGATTCATGCCACACAGCACCCTTCCTTGCCCCTTTCGGGGGTGGGGGTTGCGCATTGCTACCAAGCACTCCGTTTCATATCACCCGTCTCTCAGAAGAGCCCTCTGGTAAAGTCCCCCACACGCCGTTCACTCTACACTGTCTACTCTCAACAGCACCTGCTACATGACAAACACAATGCTACTTAACAAATATTCAATTCCTATACACCTCTCAACAGAGGAGTGTGGTTTGAGCATGTTTGAAAGCCCTCAAATTGAATCCAAAATGAAATTAAGGTATGGGGAGATGCAATGAACTTCTCAGGATCACACAGTATGGTCAAGTGCTGGAGCCTGGATAGGGAAATGGACCACTTGGTGCACGCCCACAGTTCAAATATTTGAAGTGCCAATCCGACTCGAGCCCAGATCACACCAACACACTCAGCCGTATCACATTTCCACCAGGGTGCAAACTCACTACCACCACAGCAGTCGAAAAAGCAACAAGTTGGGTTAGAGGGCAGATCTGAGCTATCTTTTCTAACAGGAAGAAGTAGCCAAGACTTGGAGCCTGACATACTTTCTAATTCCTCTGCTACTGTCATGTGTTTCATACAGAGCCTATTGTAGTTTTTGCTTTGTTAGCCTCACTGTGCACGACGCAGGCCACATTGGCTTTGCACACGTTACTACATAATTAAGTTTGCTTCTGTGCCACATTATATTTTCACACAGAACCTGCAGTTGTTTTCTCATTCTGTTATATCCTGGAATTTAATCTGAACAGTAGACAAGGTCAAACAACAATGTTCTGTTCTGGTCAGGCACTCGCACGTAAACACAACAAAGAAATGCTGCTGTTTAAAACATGTGAACCTTGTTTTATAGGTGGCCACATCACTGTAACACAAAGAGAAAAACAGATAATTCCTGAGAGAAGATCAGGGCTATATCTGAGATTTAATACATTCATCTGTGTATACTAAGGTACGGGGTCCGTTACTAATTCTAGAGATATTTGATGTATAATCAGTTTGCTTCTGTGGAAGGGGGGGGTTATGATATTCTGTTGTATAATATGACAAGGCTTTTCATGACATACATTATATTGTATTGTAATGTAATGTAATGTAATGTAAGCTCAACTTATATAGCGCACTGTCACCCTACCGGTATCCTGGCGCTGAGATTACCATGCATTCTCCTATGCGCGAGTCCAACTATATCAGATGAACGTAGCTAGAACTGGAACTGAGTTACATTATTCCCTAGGTAAAAGCTAAGTTTTCAGTTTTTTTCTAAAATGCAACAGATTCTCAGTCTGTCTGAGATCGATCGGGAGTTCATTCCACAACCGCGAAGCTGCAGAACTGAATGCTCTGCCACTAATCCTGTTTTTTTTAAATCTGGTAGTGCTCACCAATTTTGCTGTTGCTGAGCGGAGATTTCTTGCTCGAGTATACCAGGTGAATTTGCTCTGCAGTGGTCTAGGTTCCATTCCGTGTACTGCCTTAAAGACAATGCAGAGTGATTTGAATTGTATTCTCTGCAGAATTGGTAACCTATGGAGATCCTTCTGAGATAACGACGCAGAGGACCTCTGATGTCTTTTTAGAGCTAACTTGGCAGCTATTATTTGAATTCTCCAAAGTTTCATTATCAGAGAATTTGGTGCTCCAAGTAGCAGAGCGTTGCAGTAGTCTAACCTGCTCAAGATGACACTCCTCACCACCTGTGTCCTGGCGGAAGTCGACAGTAGTGGAAGTATTTTCCGAAGGGCTCTGAGCAGCGATAAACAGGTGCCAACTATTTTATTTACTTGGGAGTCTAGCTGTAAAGTATTATCAACCAACACCCCCTGATTACGCACTATCTTGGATGGAATTCATGTTTTTTCTGTAGGGGTGGGCCAGAAGTCGCCTGGGAGTGGGCGAAATATTTTGTTCGCTGTACAATACACAATTTCTGTTTTGTCTCCATTGAAATGTAAGGAGTTGTCCATAAGCCAATTAGCAGTTCTCTGCATACACTCATGGAACCTGTTCAATAATACCGCTTGATTCCCTTCCATTGAGAAGACAAGTTGCATATCATCTGCGTAATTCACTAATTCTATTCCATACAATTTAATAATGGGAATAAGTGGGCGCAGGTATATGTTCAATAGAATCGGGCCTATTGCAGATCCCTGAGGGACCCCGTGCTGGATTGAACTATTTTTAGATACAAAGGGTGACATCGCCACTGCCTGCTGTCTACCCGACAGGTACGACCGAAACCAGTTGAGTGCCGTGCCCTTAATTCCAGTATCCGTAAGTCTCTTTAACAGAACATTGTGATTGACCGTATTGAATGCGGCTGACATATCCAGTAACACTAGTTTTACCGATTGGCCGGTGTCAGCTCGCATTCTGAGTTGATGTAGGACTGTCACTAAGGCTGTTTCCGTTCCATGTGCAGGGCGAAACCCAAATTGAACCTTATCTAGTAAGTGATTGTCTTCTAGTTATTGGGAAAGAGTTTGACTAACTGACCGCTCCAAAATTTTTACCGGGTTGGGCAACAAGGAGATAGGCCTATAGTTAGATGGGCGTAGGTGATCAAGTGTAGCTTTCTTCAGTAGGGGTGTCACCATTGCCTGCTTCCAACAGTCTGGGACCGTTCCACTACTTAGGGATTGACAACAAATTTGGCGGAGCTGAGGTAAGAGCTCTTGATTAAATTCTCTCCACATCCTATGCGGGAGAGTGTCATTGGGCGACCCAGAGGAAACACTCAAGGCTAGTTTATTAAAAATGTCCTCCATGGGGATCTGGAAATGCTCCAGAGTTGCCTGTTTATCTTTGTCTACTCCCTCTTCCTGCTTCCCCATCGTCATTAGTTCAGATGAACCGTTTCCATTGTCCATCCTAGTCTCCTTGTTTGATTCAAGGCTATCAATGATTTTTTTGATCTTCTCTTCAAATGACACTGCAAGGCCTTCACAAAAACCTTGCGTGGCTATAAACTTATTTTTCATGCACTCAAGTTTGGAGAGGCCATTCACTATATTAAATAAAGTTCTAGCACTGTTAGGCGCCTGCAGAATGGTTTTTGCCTTAACAATTGTTCCTTTGTATGCGCCCAATGCTATTTTCATGGCTATTTTATCCTTCTCCTCATAGAATTTTCTCCACTTCCTTTCTGACTGTTTGCAATTTTTCCATTGTGTCTTTAGCTCCTCATTGTACCATGGGGCTGATGGTTTTTCCCTATTTTTGTAACTTTTTCACTGGTACCAGTCGGTCAAGATTGTAGTTTATCTGACCACAGAAATTAGGATAATTTTCTTCTACTGATTTACTGATTTTTTTCAGTAAATAGCGGGGAGTGTTTAAATTTCAGCAGTTTAGCCCATTCCCTACCTCGATTGTTACCAGAATGAGCAATTGTGTTGCTCGCTCTGCGAGGCACTAGCAGAAATTGGATTAAAAAATGATCCGTCCAACATAGAGGCAATATCTCTACTGCCTCTACCTCCTTATGATTTGCAAATATTAGGTCTAAGACATGGCCTCTCTGGTGTGTTGGATGTGACACTAGTTGTTGCATGTTTAAATTTTCACATGCTTGCAGTAACTCTTTAAAGGCCAGGCCTAGATTCCAATTTTCCCAGAGGTTGAAGTCTCCCAAAATAATCATAATCATTTTTGAATGGGTAAGTGACATATTATAAAAAATGTCAATCAATGCTTGATACTGGGGGCTCAGTACTCCAGGGGGTCTATAAAAACTATGCCAGAAAACAGTTGTCCTTGAGGGAGAACCCTAAGAGTTCAGTACCCTCCACTTCATCAACATTTATAGGGACAAAATTCCATTTATCTTTATAAATCACTCCCACCTCCTCTCCCAACTGACCGTTGTTTATGAAAGACTTTATAAACTGGGGGGAAAGCTAACCCCAGCTGGACCTCAGAGTCAGAATGTGTCCATTTCTCAGTTAAGAACAGTGCATCCAGGTTATGACATTTGTTAGAACTGGAGGTCTCCAGTTGGCAGAGGTAGGTACCTTTGACCAAAAAGGGACCCTTGCTTCTAGTCAGGGTAAGAGGCTACACTTCTAAAATAATCCCTGCTCACCCCCTTTGTAGCGTGGCATGAGCAGACAGGCTTATCTCAGAGGCAGTGTGTAAAGCATTTGTCAACACATACAATAATATTCAAAATTGGTAAATGGGTTGCAGGAATATAGCCCGGCGCTTAAGTCTCAGACACCAGTACCCACCAGTGTTATTAAAATATTGTACAAAACATGCTGAGAACAGTAATAATCAATATACTCAAAGTCCATAAATGATTGATCTCCTGCTTCAGTTCTTTCAAGATGTTTATTTTTCTTATTTCTTTTCAATGATCAGCTTATTCACTTTCTTTTCAATGATCAACTTATTTACAAAGAACAATGACAAGGTAATAACGAAAAACACAGTAATTTCCAAGTTGCCAACACGTGTTTCGCGCCACACTGCGCTTCTTCAGGGCTGTCATATAAACAAAGTTAAATATATTTAAAACAAATTCATGCATCTTTGATATACAAACAAACTTTTGAACAGTATAAACCAAATTATTTCATTGATTACCCTCACTCATATGATCATAATCTATACAAAAAATGAACATTAATGCATACAAACATAGATATTGCACTGAAGTATAAAGATGCAGGAAAGAAAGGAAAAAGGCAGATAGGAGCAGAGGGCCTGTTTTAATGGTAACCTTTATATATTAACTAGTATATCTACATTAGTATTAATCTTAGTATATAAGTATTATTTAGTTAGGGAACAGAGATTACCTCTTCTTCCATTTATAGCTGCTAATTAATTCGTTAGATAGCAGCCTTCATCCTTAGTGAGTAATTCTTATATTTTCAATTTCATTCCTGGAGACAAAGTAATCCAAAATTAACTGTTATATTGAATGAATCCAAATAATAGATACTCTTGATAGACGGAAAGTCTCACCTTATTATATCATTAATATCAGATGGTCATGTATTAGATTTATTATATGTCAGTGATAATAGTTCGATTTTGGATCCATGATACGATCTACAAACATAAATATAGGTGAATTAATTTAAATGCACGTGATGAAGTTGAGATAGTACTAAGAATACATCTCTCATAAACTAAATTTTATTAGAATTGCAAAAAGATTCCATGTGTGTCAGATACTCTATCCCCAGCAACAAACACCTGATGTGCATCCTGCTCAACACCCGCTCCGTTCACAGGCATGCCGTCGAACTCTGGAACCTCCTCGACTCGACAGCACCAGACATCGCCTTCCTGACGGAAACCTGGATGAACGCCTCCTCAGCGCCCGACGTCGCCATTGCCGTCCCGGAAGGCTACAAAATCACCAGGAAGGACCGCGTCAACCAGACAGGAGGAGGCATCGCCATCATCCACAAGAACACCATCCGCATCACGACCAACTCCGATGACACCTTCACCTCCGCCGAACACCTCCACTTCCAGATACACACCGACCCCAAGACCACGCTCAGAGGCACCCTCGTCTACAGACCACCAGGACCACGCACACAGTTCAGCGAAGACATCACAGACTTCGTCAGCCCGCACGCCATCAATTCCACCGACTACATCCTCCTGGGGGACCTCAACTTCCACCTGGAGGACAACAAGGACCGCAACACCACTGCTCTGCTGGACAACCTGGCCAACTGGTAACCACCCCCACCCACTACGCCGGCCACACGCTTGACCCAGTCTTCTCATCCAGCAACCCCCCCACCAGCTCTAGGGACCCCAACGAAGCCGCCAGCTCCCTGGAGAATACCTGGCGCACCAACCAGACCACAGACAACATGACGGCCCTCAAACACGCCACCCGCAAACACCACCAACTGATCCGCGCCACAAAGAAGACAGCCTTCAAGGAACGACTGGACAACACCCACAACAGCAAGGAACTCTTCAGCATCGTCAAAGAGCTCTCCAACCCCGACGCCGGAAACAATGACATCACTCCCTCGCAAGACCTCTGCGACTCCCTCGCAGCCTTCTTCCACGACAAGATCGCCAACATTCACAACAGCTTCAGCCCACCAACCACGAACCCACCACCGAACCGATGCCCCCCACCGCCACCCTCCGCACCTGTACCCCAGTCAGTACCGAAGACACAACACACACAATGAACACCATCCACTCCGGATCCCCTACGGACCCCTGCCCACACCACATTTTCAACACGGCCGACCACATCATCGCACCCCACCTCCGCGACATCATCAACGCCTCCTTCAACACCGCCACCTTCCCGGAGTGCTGGAAACACGCCGAGATCAGTGCCCTGCTGAAGAAACCAACTGCAGACCCCTCCGACCTCAAGAACTACCGCCCCATCTCGCTCCTCCCGTTTCCTGCCAAAGTCATCGAGAAGACCGTCAACAGACAGCTAGCCGCCTTCCTCGAGACCGACGGATCCCTCGACCACTCGCAATCTGGCTTCCGAGCCAACCACAGCACGGAGACCGCCCTCATCGCAGCCACAGACGACATCAGATCCCTAATGGACAACGGGGAAACTGCGGCCCTCATCCTCCTGGACCTCTCCGCAGCGTTCGACACTGTCTGTCACCGCACCCTGGTACAGCGCCTGAACAACACCGGCATCCAGGAGAAGGCCCTGGAGTGGATCACCTCATTCCTCGCCGGAAGAACCCAGAGAGTCCGCCTCCCCCCGTTCCGGTCAGCGGCCACCAAAGTCCTCTGCGGCGTTCCACAAGGGTCATCGCTCAGCCCCACCCTCTTCAACGTCTACATGAGCCCCCTCGCAACCATCGCACGTCAACACAACCTCAAGATCATCACCTACGCTGATGACACCCAGCTGATCCTCTCCCTCACCAGCGACCCGGACGCCGCCAGAGCCAGCCTACACAAAGGGATGAAAGACGTCGCCGAATGGATGAAGAACAGCCGCCTGAAACTGAACTCAGACAAGACGGAGGTCCTCATCCTGGGATCTTCACCATCCGCCTGGGACAACTCCTGGTGGCCACCCGCCCTGGGAGCCACCCCTAAGCCAACAGACCACGCACGCAACCTAGGCTTCATCCTGGACTCCTCCCTCTCGATGACCAGACAAATCAACGCCGTCTCGTCTTCATGCTTCAACACCCTGCGCATGCTTCGAAAGATCTTCCGGTGGATCCCCACCGAGACCAGGAAGACGGTCACCCAGGCCCTCGTCACCAGTCGGCTGGACTACGGGAACGCCCTCTACGCCGGCACCGCCGCCAAACTCCAGAAGAATCTCCAACGGATCCAGAACGCCTCAGCACGACTCATCCTGGACATCCCCTGACACAGCCACATCTCCGGACACCTGAGAGACCTGCACTGGCTCCCCGTCAACAAAAGAATCACGGTCCGACTCCTCACCCACGCACACAAGGCCCTCCACGACCTGGGCCCCAAGTTCCTCAACAGCCGCCTGACCTTCCACAAGCCCACCCGCCAGCTCCGCTCCGCCAGCCTCGCTCTCGCCACCGTCCCCCGCATCCGCAGAGCCACCGCCGGAGGAAGATCCTTCTCCTACCTGGCAGCCAAGACATGGAACTCCCTCCCCATCCACCTCCGGACAACGCAAGACCATCTCGCCTTCAGGAAGCAACTCAAGACCTGGCTGTTCGAGCAGTAGCGTCCCCCCCCAGCGCCTTGAGACCCTCCGGGTGAGCAGTGCGCTATACAAATGCCTATGATTGTTTGATTGATTGATTGAATAATACAGTGAAAACACTACAAATGACCACCTCACCAGAAAAATAGGTATCTTTACTAGACTTAACACAAGACCAAACGAAAAAAATTCACAATGCTGTAATCAAAAATAGACTTAAAATGGTAGAAAATAGCTTAGTTCAATGTAGATGGTAAATGCAACACTTTACTCTCAAAGTACCTTATATGCGTCACACAAAACAAGCAAAAGGGTCGCAGGGAAGTTGACGCACCATTCCTTACACTCAGGGGAGTGGATGCGTTGGTTCCCTACTGCTGCGCAGGGGAGTTGAAGCCTGCTTCCTTACTTTGTGGGGAGTTGATGCGTCGTTTCTTACTGCGGCCCGATGACAATGCGACAAGATGGTGCCTCGATGCGATGTGATGATCCGGTGCGATTCGACAAAATGGTATCTTGATGCGATTCAACAACGTTGGATGCGATGCGTGCACACCCGATGGCCGTACGCGAACTCAGTAACTTCTATGCCGCAACAGGCCCTGTGACATGCTTCTCCAGTGATGTGCCAGCATCCTCTGCAGTGGTGACACGCTTCTCCGGTAACGCGACACGCTTCGTAGATGATGCAATGGCAAACAGCTGCAGCGGCGGCAGGCTTCTTTGGCGATGTGACGGCAACTGCTACAGAGGCAGCACACTTCTTTTCGTTGAGTCGCGCTTCCAGCTCCCAGTGACACGCAGTCTTCTCAGAGGGCCCAAACAACAGTAGGCACCTCTCTGCAAGTAAAATTCCCAGCAAGGAAATTCAGGGGAAGCTGGTGGGGAAGTCTTTGTGTTCCTGAGACTTCAGAACAGGATGCAAGCTCAGCTTCAAGCCCTTGGAGATCTTCCTCAAGATTGTAAAAGTACATACAAAGTTCCTTTTCTCCTTTCCTTGGCAATAAAGTAGCTACTGCAGGCCAACCCAAACAGCACAGCACAGGGACAGTCTCCTCCTTCAGCTTCTTTGGTTCTTCTCCTTGGCAAAGGTTTGTCTTGATTCCCAGAAGTGATCTAAAGTTCTTGGGTCTGGGACCCTCTTTTTAAACACCTAAATCCTTTGTCTCTGAAGGCAGAGAGTGTCTGTACCTAGTCCAAACCAGTTCTGGGTGCATTCTGCCAGTGCACAACTTCTTCCTTTGTCAGTGTGGGCCAGGGTCATCAGACGTACCACAGGAGGTGGAGCCAGCATTTTGGAAGGCAAGCACAGCCCTATTCAGGCCCAGGTGCTACTCCTCCCACCACTCCCAATGCAGATAGGTCTGTTCAGCCTAGTGCTGACTCACCCTGTCTCCTGGATCCACCGCAGCCCCTGTCACTCACAAACCAGACATGCAATCCACAACCTAGCTGAGGCAGGCTGGATGGTTAAGTAAGAAAATACCTACTTTCTAAAAGTGGTATTTTCAAACACAGAATGTTAAACCAAGTTAACTAAAATATGTATTTTATTATTCTGAGTTCAGGCATACTAAATTTGAATTTCTGCCTCGTTCCCTGGGTCAGTTAGGATTATAAAATGTTATAATCAAACTTCCTATTCCGGCCTATGGGGCAGGTAGCCTTGCAGTAGTGAAAAACAAAATGGGCTGTAATTCACTATCAGGACATGCCACACACATCATGGCATGTCCTACCTTTTACATACAATGTACCCTGCCCATGGGGCTACCTTGGGCCTACCTTAGGGGTGACTAACATGTAGAAAAGAGAAGGTTTAGGGACTGGCAAGTGGGTGGACTTGCCAAGCCGACATGGCAGACACAGACTGCACACAGAATCTGCAATGGCAGACCTGAGACACACTTTACAAGCTGCTTCTGTGGGTGGCACAACCAGTGCTGCAAGCCCACCAGCAGCATTTGATTTATAGGCCCTGGGCACAGATGGTGCACTGTACCAGGGTCTGACAAGTAAATCAAATAAGCCAATCATGGAGTCACTATTCCATTACAATAATTTAAAATAGGGAGCACTTGCACTTTGGCACTGAATAGCAGTGGCAAAGTGCCCAAAGCAGCTAGATCAGCAAATCACATAGCAAAAATACAGGAGGCAATAGCAAAAAAATGGAAGGGAGACCCACGCCAATGGTGCCAGGTCTAACAAACATTCTAACAGGATAAAAAATTTCCTGGTGATGCTTTATCAAGGATCTAACATTAAATAAACCACATTTAATATTATCTAAGGTATGGTTCACTGGGGGTGCCCTTCCTTCTCTCAATTCCTCACCTTGGAACCCAAGCCACCATGCTCACCTATAGAGATTAGTTGCGCCTTTGAATAACAAAGGCTGACATTCCCAGTAGGGCAATATTACAGACCGACAGCATGGCTGGTGCTGGGTGCAGCCAGTGCACGGACGGGCGCTTACGGGCTTGCCTATGGCACCTTAGGCACAGCGGTGCACTTGCATTTTCCCCTCCTTAAATAGGGAGGAGCGTTCTTGACTGAAACAACTGGTACACTGACCAAGATGGAGTGTGCTTGGTGACCCGTTCTAACAGGCAGAGTACACCAGCTCACTTTGGCCAGGCAAAGTGCAAGTGCAGATTAGGGGGCTATATTTAATTAACAACTTAAAAACAGTAGTGAAGCTAAAACAATTTCCTTTTTCAAAAACGTGCTAATTCGCGATACTTTCTTCCAAGTAACAATAATAGGACGCGCAGCGAGGTAATCTTACTGACAATGCTGATGGTATTTTGCTAGGCAGTTGTTTTCTGATTGTGGCACGTATACTGCATTTCAGAGCACGATAGTTGAAATAAACATTTCTAACTTCCTTCCTGTCTCATATCTTAATGTGGATGAGTTTGAGTGTGTGAGTGAAAGGGAGTGTCCTGCCACCATGATCACTGAGAGGGTCGGGAGTGTTGTGTTCTGGTGTATCAATTCTCTGGTTGTGAGTAGGAGGGTAAGTGAGACATTATAGCTAGTCGGACTCAGGCCCATGGTACTGAGGTTGTCTGGAGACACAGTCCCTATCTACTAGTGTTCTCTGGTCCTAAGCATAGTTCTGTTTCTGAGTAGAATCCCTGCAACACTAGCATTCCCTTGACATGGCCAAAATCCAGGTCCTGTTGTACTTAACCGTATATAGCGACATCTCGCCATGCTATACACTATGCTACGCCATCTTAAAAACTCAAGCTCTTGATGCCCCAGCAAAAGCAAACTGCACCCAAAACCTCCCAAAAAATCACAACACCCCTATGACTTGGCACACTACTGAAATCTATATGTATTGCATTGCACTGTACTACATGCGTTATGCTGCTGCACTCACCACTCTGCCAGTGAACACCTCGATGGCCTGCTTCACCTTGCTGCAGGTGCCCTCACACAGGTCTCTTGTAGCTCACACCAAGTTTTCTCAGCTTGCTTGCAATGGTGCCTCTTCACCCAATGCCGTGAAAGTGTTAATGGCCTTTGGATGGATCTTTATTGTATAGGTATAGCTTTGTCCAGACACAAGGAAGCACCCAGTATAACTCAAAAGAATACCCTATCAGGCATAGAGTGACATATATATTATACTGGGTGCTCCCTTGTGTCTGGACAAAGCTATACCTCTCTGAAGAGATCTAATGAGAGCAAAACACGTTATTGCTGATTTGCACAGACATATCTTGGATAAAAAAAGATAGAAGTATTTTTTCCATGTCTATATGATGACAGTATCACGTGTGATGGCACTTAGCACTTTATAAAGAGCAATGTGATTCCCAGAGCGCGTCATATGAGCAAGGCTGTGTCAGGCTGAAACGCATCTTGGCGGTTGTGGTGACTAAACAATAAACAAAAATCTCAGCATTAAACGTGGGTTTGCATTCCGTTTGTTCCCAGCGGAAGGGAAGTTGCTGAGAAAGGTGGAGTTGGATATTTGTGCCGAGAAGGCTTCTTTGGCATTGGCAAACCCCCTCCTCGCATCAGGGCGGAGTGACAGGAAGCTAAGTCTGGTTCATCACCGGAAATCTCTATGCAGTCTCTAACGAGAAAGTCACAACAGCCCCTGGATATCCAGGAAAGGATTCCACCTTTGGAGTGGTGACAAGAAGCGTGTCGGAGGACGCAGAGACCAGTTACCACAAGCTAAGGTAGGAACATTTGGAATTGACTGGTAGAGGAGGTGTGCACAATACAAGCATCGGAATTACACTGTGGCATCTGAGACTTCCTAGTCTCTGATGTCATGGTGCTATGGTTACCCATGGTTCCATGACCATGCTTGTGTTCTGTATATAGTTTCCTAGGTTTTAGAATGTGTTGGTTCAAATGCTTGCGAGCTGTTACCCAGACTGGCTGTGGCCTTCCATTTCCTTGGAATAAACCTGAAGCTCTTCGCCACATTCCTGTGTCCTGTGTCATCTTTTCAGCTGCATGGGAATCTTACACTGGTGTAGTCGGCAGCTGGAGAGAAGGAGGACCCAACAGCCTCAACTTTATCTTCAATTAATAACCTGCTTACACCACTCACAAGGTACTGTATTAAATTACTCCACTGGGGACTAGGGGCTATCGCTCATTTATCACCCTTCTTCCCCTGGTGATTGAGATTCGACACGGGCTCGTCCCTGTTTCCACATTGCTCCTGCCTTTACTTTTAGTTTGCACGGTGCTGTGTTTTTTACACCCTTGATTCATTTCAAAGATTTGCTGGGATCGAGGTATTGCAAGGAACTGTTCTAGTTTGCTTAATTTTGGGCCTGCGGTGTACGCTTTTGCCCCACCCTGTATATCGAGAGACAGAGTCTGGGCTGTGGGGGGTTCTGGCAACGGCAGTGCTATTGTTTCTGTGGTGTGTAGATTTCGTGAATACACTACGTTCTGTTTCTTTGTAGGGGGCTTTGGAGGCCCTGAATACCCAAGACTCAGCTTGTCCAGTAACTTTGTGGAGGGTTGTGGAGACTGCGCTAGTCACAACACTTGTTGAGGTTCAAAAGCTAGTCAACTGCTTTTCTTACCTCGCGCCCTGCCACACACGAACCTTGTGGAATCCTCCATTCTTCGTTTGTCTTCCTGCAGTGTTCTTTCGCTGGAACTCCATTACGCTGTCTCTCCCTTGCCTGTACGCTGTGTTACATGTTGGGCCTTGACCTTTGGTGGCACGCATTTCACGTAGTGTGCCGCCATCTTGTTTTCTTTTCACTTCCTGGCTTCAACCTTCACCTGGTGCATCACACGAGCACTCTGCATCCAGTGCACTACTCTGCATGCTACGACCGTGACACGCACACATATTGGTCGAGGGCTTTCTCCATCTTGAAACACTGTGTGCTACAGCTGTGACATGTACACATGTACTTCGCATACTCTCATTGGATAACATCTATGCGTGCCACTTCTGTTACATGCACACATTGGCTGCGTGCTCTACATTCCTTGGTCTCTTACTCTAATTGTTTCACTTGTGTGCCACATCTGTGACACACACACATTCCTGCATTTGCTTACTGCCTGCCACTTCTGTGACAGGCACACGTTTGCTGCTAGTGATGTTCATCAGTTACTTTCTTCTTTCTGCTTCTCCCTGTGTGCGACTTCTGTGACTCACACACATGCTTGTACTCATTAACTGTGTGCCACCTCTGTGACGTGCGCACCTGCTGGTGTTCCTTTTTGAAACTTTGAATTTCTAACATACATTGATTCATTACACTTTCCTCTCTGTTCATTCCTTTTGATTCTCTCTAGGGTCACTCTCATAGCTAGCAGTCATGCAAAATGTGACAGCTCCCCTCTTTTTTTTTATGTCACCCGGTGAACCTGCCATTAAATGGCAAAAGTGGAAAAAGGGTTTTGAGGGTTATGCCAAGGTTTGCGGTGTAAGCCTTAGTGCCGAGAGCAGAACATCTCTCCTTCTGCATTGCCTTGGCTCAGAAGGGCAAGATGTCTTCGATCACCTTCCTGAGCTTAGTGATGCGGAAAGCAGAGACCTTAACAAATTTGAGATCTGCATTAGAAAGCTTGATAAGCATTATTTGCCCAAAGTGAGCACCATACTAGAAAGGTACCAATTTGTCAAGAGACTACAAAATGATGATGAATCTGTTGAGGTGTATGTCACTCAACTTAGGAAACTTGCCTCCTCCGCAAATTTGGTGAGTTGCTAGATGAGAGAATCAGGGACCAATTCATGTTGGGGAGCAGTATCGAAAAGGTTCGTGATGAACAGTGGCTGAGAGACGAACCTTCATTAGATGAAGTGTTACAAGTGGCAAAAAGGATTGAACATTCTCTAAAGTGCGTTGATACCTTGAAGAAAGACAGGCAGGTTTCTGTTCAAGTCATCAAGGAAGAAGCCAAGATAGAATCAAAAATCTCATAACATTGTTAAGTCTAAAAATACGCCGTTTGTTCCTAAGTGTTTCAGGTGCGACAAAGTAGGACATTTCGACAATGATAAAAAATGCCCTCCTTTGAATGCGGTCTGTTCCAAATGCAAGAAGAGGGGTCATCTTTCTGTTGTTTTTAAGAGCAAGTTGTACTCATCGAATGTCAAGTGCATTGAAACAGATGTCCTTGAGGAAGACTTCGTCTGTGGGCAAATAGTTATCCAAATTGATTCTGCTTTGGAACACAAATCTTGTCCTATTGACACAATTCAAGTGGAAGGTGAATCTACCAACGTTCTGTTTGATTCGGGGGCTAAGATCACCATAGTGTCCAAAACTTTCTATCAAACTAAACTTGCCTGCAAGTTTTCCCTTCTAAAGCCAGACATATGCCCCTTGACCTATGGTGGTGAGCCCATACCAATTTGTGGTTACTTCTTGGGTCTCATCGAGTACAGGGGGCGATATGTTTCCGGTAAAGTTTACGTCTCTCAGAAAGGTGACAGCATTATTAGCTGGTTTCACCAAGGAGACTTAGGTGTCATGCTGGACCCAAGTAGTTCCTCTCCCATCACCCTAAAACAGGAAGTTCAAGCTATTAGTTTGAATTCTGATGTCACTGTTGAAACATTTATTCGACGGAAATTTCCTAATGTTTTTAGAGAGGGACTTGGTTGTCTCAAAGGTTTCAAATTGGACATTCCTTTATGCCCCAATTCACAACCCTCTAGCTGTAAAGTTAGGAGTGTGCCTTTAGCTGTTAGGGAAGAGATGAAGAAGGAATTAGAGAAGCTCAAGGAAGGGGGGTTAATTGAGGAAGTTACTGGTACCGATTGACTTGCTACGGTTGTGGCAGCATGCAAGGCCAACGGGTCACTCCGCTTGTGTGTGGACTTGAGGCAACTCAACAAGTGTGTGGTGGTGGATCGTTATCCACTGCCCAATATTTCACAATTACTAGCGTTGTTTAGAGGTGCCAACGTCTTCAGTACCATCTATTTGGCATCCGCCGATCACCAGATTGAGCTAGCGGAAACTTCAAGGGATTTCACTTCCTTCATTACCCCGTTTGGGACATTTAGATTTGTTCGGATGACGTTTGGCCTGGTGTCAGAGAAAAGACAGGCCGAATCTGCCCGTTTGCGACCGGTTTTTTCTTTGATGCATGTGCCTGTATGTTTCTTGATCATTATTTTTTGTTGTTGTTTTTTTTTTGTTGCCTCTATCCATCTTTCTTCTCTGTGTTAATGGGGGAAGGTGTGTGGCATCTGAGACTTCCTAGTCTCTGATGTCATGGTGCTAAGGTTACCCATGGTTCCATGAGCATGTTTGTGTTCTGTACTTAGTTTCCTAGGTTTTAGAATGTGTTGGTTCAAATGCTTGTGAGCTGTTACCCAGACTGGCTGTGGCCTGGATGGGTCCTTCCTTTTCCTTGGAATAAATCTCAAGCTCTTCACCACATTCCTGTGTCCTGTGTCATCTTACATCTTACATCTTACATACACCATATTGCTTGTGCGTGAAATCGCTTAAATAACATTTAGCCGCCATGACCGCGGACGCACTGCGGAGTCGTGAAGCAGCATCTGAGTTAATATTCGATGATGCCCCAGCACATCTGAACAAGTGTCTGCTTCAAGTGGCCCGTTACACGGGGGGAATACAAATACTAGGGATATGTTCGAGAAGCTGGAAAAAATTATGGGAATGGAGCAATCAAAATGGTGGGAACACAAATCTCTGGACAGATATTTACAAGTAGGATGTATTCCCAGGGGATTACGTATCATGATTGCCCCAAGATATGAAAATCCTGACCTGCAGATGTCATGCGAGTGGGCGGACTGCAATCTCGAATCGTCTAAACGATTAGTAGAAATTCTTGTCAAATATGCCGAAAGTGACAGAATAAAGCTGCAGCAACAAATTGATGAGTTAAATATAGAAATTGCCAAAATAGAGGTCACACCGGTAACTAGAAAATATCATGAGGACATGTTGGCGAGACTAGAAAAAGAGGAAGAAATCATTAAGAAATGCAAAACATGCAAGTTTCAGCGGGACAAACAAGATTATGAGCAAGGACAAGTATTTACCTTTGCTAAAAAGTATGACTCTCTCAAAGCTCCATGAAAAGCCATCCAATGTGAAGACGCACAAACAAACAGGAGGGAGGCAGCCATATTGTCAACCTCGGCATCTGACATGAGTTTGGCGGTTGAGAGCAAGACAGAAACTGATCAATCGAGAATGTCAGCATATTTGGGGTTTCACAAGCTTTCTCTTGCAGAGGAGGAGAATTATCACCAACAAGACCGAAAACAAACACTACAATCTCGCAAACAAACCATCAAAGACTCAACTCAAAGCGGAGAGAAAGGTGCAAATGCAGTCGGAGGCCCCAACAACAAGAAAACACAGTACAACAAAAAATGGCAACGAAAGTAAATACCGAAGCAAATAATAAGACCAAAACAGTTGTTAATCTATCTCCCATGAGCCTCAAGAAAGCGGAAATTCAACTGTTGAAATTGGGACTGTCGTACTTTCCTAAAAGTAACTTTGATTATGCGTGAACCCACGTTGATGTTTACAAATTTATTCGTAAACTGAAACTTAAAAAATATCATCTGGTGAATCGCAAAGACATAAACAACACTGCAATAACACAAATTGACACCAACAGCCAAGAAAAAGTTGGCGCTTTAACTGCAGCAGACGCAGAACTATTGGCAAACCTGCAGGAATTAGAACAGGAAAGCCGAACTAAGGGATGTGAAGTTGGAAGTCCAAGTGGGAATATCTTTGATAGAACTCAAACTAAATTCAAATCCAAATCAACATTCCAACCCATTGCAGTCAGAGACTCTCTAGACATCTTCGGTGAATTAGTCACCACTGAAATCAAAGGCTAAAAATCTTCCAAGACATCTAAGAGACACAATTACCAACAGGACTCAGACAATAGGTTGATTAAAAAAATGCAAAAGAATGATCAGATTATTGTCAGAAATTCCGACAAGGGAGGAAACATTGTTATATTGCCACGCAATGCATATATAAAGGATGAAAATCAACAATTGAAGGAAAGAAACTGTTATAAAAGAAGCAACATGCAAACAGTTCTTACATCATGGAACGAGTATTATTCCAAACTGGAAGCATGGCGTAGTGCAAGATTGTTGAGCATGATTGAATTAAAGTTTTTGAAAAATTAACACCCTGTAATGCCTGTCATATATTTTATCCCGAAACTACATAAAAACATTACAACACTACCTGGCAGGCCAATAATCTCAGCAAGAGGAGGTCTTTTGGAAAACACATCTAAGTACATAGACTTCTTCTTGCAAGATTTTGTTAGAAGTTTACCCTCCTTTGTTCAAGATACAGCAGATGTTCTCAGACATCTAAACACATGGGACCCTAGCTATCTGCTGATATGTCTTGATGTAACGTCCCTTTACACCAGCATCCATCACAAAGATGGAATTAGGGCAATTGAACATTATTTGGACTCTAGACCGTTACATCTGGCACATCATAACAAAATGTTGGTTGCAATGATTATATACTGCCTTAACAATAACTATTTTCTGTTTCAAAACCAGGTATTACAACAAGTAAGAGGAGTAGCTATGGGGGCTTGTTTCTACCGTAGCTACACCTGCCTCCACATGGGCTGGTGGGAGGAGATGGTCTTAAACAGAGAATATAAGACACCTGTAGATAGTCATGTGAAAGCCTGGCTATGCTACATTGATTACTTATTTGTGATATGGCAAGGAACAGAAGAATCAACCCTAGATTGTGTGGGAGACATCAATTATGAATAGTGTAAATCTTCATTTTACTGCTACTATCAGCAGCACAAGTGTATACTTCGTAACTGTTGATGTCTACATCAAAGACCAAATCATCAAAACCAAACTTTACTGAAAACCTACCGCAGGCAACAGTTTGCTGCATGCCACAAGTCATCATTCTCAGCATCTCATACATAGTATACCCTATGGAGAGATGTTGAGGATATGACGAACATACAGTACCGAACTCAACCTTGTTGAGGCACAGTAGCTTAGCAAAATCAGGTTTTTTGAGCCGGTTATGAAGAAAAAAACATAAACACAGCCATAGCAAAAGCCAACAGTTTGGACAGAATTAGTTTATTAACTAAGAAAGCTCTCAAAAGTCCAAGCAATCCTGATTTAACCGACACTGAAACTAGACTAATACTTAAGTACAGCAAACAACAAAGTACATTACGTAAGATTAAAAACAAAAATTGGCCAGTTGTAAAAAGTGATCCCATAATTGGGAAGATAATGCCCAAACATCCTAGCATTACGTTTAGGAAATCCAAGTCCATGAGAGATTAATTGGTCACCAGTAGTCCTGAGATTAAACTATTGACCAATTGGCTTACTGCATCTAAGGGATTTGTAAAGTGTAATTCTTGTCGTGCCTGTAAATATGGGACAAATAGAACATCTTACATAACTCCATTTACGGAGGATCCTGTCAAAATTACAAAATTCCTTACATGTCGCACAGAGTATGTGGTCTACGTGTTGCAGTGCTCTTTTGGGTTGCAGTATGTGGGCAGTACCAAGTTACAAGAGAATACTGCAACACACAAGAGCAATCACCAACTGTGACCAGACATATCCCATAGCACGACATTTCAAAGAGACCCCTGCCAACAATTTAAACCATCTCACGTATTTCATAATTGACTCCATTCCAGTGTCAAGGAGAGGAGGTAGCAGAAAGGCTAAACTCAGAAGCCTAGAAACAAAATATATCTTAGAACTCGATACCAAAACTCCTAATGGACAAAACTTCATAGAGGACTTTTATACTTGGTTATAATCAATATGACATGTGATTAAAACATGGCAATCTCCTCACTGGATGTCAGCGTAAAATGAATAATGAATTAACAACTATCCCTATTTTATCATCTCTTTTTCAGCACACTGCATTAAGCATTAAGCTATAATGAGTTCACTATTTGATTTTAACTATTTACACTTTTTTATATATTAGGAACACTGTTAGTTCCAGGGTAGGACTTTTTTTAGTATTTCACTGAGCACTTTAGACAAGGACAGGTAATATCGTAACATCAGACATACATGGGTTAGCAATACGCTTCTGTGCAATTGTGACAATTAATCAGCAAGAGCTAAAACTAAGTTAAACCTGTAATTACATTGCGTGTACTATACTGTATTATATAGGTATAGAAGATGTATTTATTATAATCAAATGTAAATTAACAACATTATGTTTTTACAACAATGTTTGAATATGTTTATAACAATTTTGGTGTATTTTACATAGAAATGTTTTATATGTATTTATCTCATGTGGGTTTTAACCCCCTACTTATTGCTGATTTGCACAGACATATCTTGGATAAGAAAAGATAGAAGTATTTTTTCCATGTCTATATGATGACAGTATCATGTGTAATGGCAATTAGCACTTTAAAAAGAACAATGTGACTTCCAGAGCGCGTCATGTGATCAAGATCATGTCAGGCCGAAACGCGTCATGGCAGTTGCGGTGACTAAATAATAAACAAAAATCTCAGCATGAAACGTGGGTTTGCATTCCGTTTGTTCCCAGCGGAAGGAAAGTTGCAGAGAACGGGGGAGTTGGATATATATATATATATAGGAAATCCGCAACATTCTATTTGGAATAACTTTGGCACCGGTTGACGAATCCGCTCCTATCCTGAAAGTCTCGTGGTGATTGGTCAAGTGGGGGCCGAGAAAAAAAGGGGTCCCAAAATGTGTTTTCCCCATGCAATTTTCCATACAAACCGTTAATCGCAGCTGTAGCCCGAACTGCTGAACGGAATTACACCAAATTTGGCAGAAAGGTAGACCTTGGTTCAGAGTCGTGCCTTTTGCTTAAATGGTGTAAATCCGTTCAGTAGTTCCTAAGAAAATCAAAATCATAGATATATCTATGGCCCTGGAGGATCCGCGCACGCTATGCGCACGCAGCGCACACCCTCCCGATCACGAGCTGCATGCTAGTTGGCTGTCAACACTCCAAATCAGGAAGTGTTGGCAGCCATCTTGTGCCTCGGTAGAACCGAGGCACAAGAAACCTAATGAAAAAATGCGCAAAACGCGAAAAGGGGGCAGGGTAGAAATACCCTGACCCCCTAGGCCGGCTCAGGGGGTCCACAAGGACTGGAGCGCGGATCCTGCCGATCAAAAAAAACAAACAAAGTGCCGTCTCCCGCGCTTCAATGCTAATTAGCCCACGGGGGGCCAAATCCCGGGGGCATGTTAATAATAAAGAGTGGGGGGCCCAATCCCCCCCGCAGCCCCGGGGACCACCACTCCGGAGCGTTTTTAAAATAAATAAATACCCTGTGTGGGGGTGCCCAAGCCCCCTCACATGCCCTGGGGACTGCCACCTCCCCAGGGCACTAAAGATTCAAATTGGGGGGTCCGTGATGGACCCGCCAGCCCTGGGGACTACCACCCCCCCGGGGCTTTGTAAAATATGGGAAGGGGGCCGTGCGCCGCCTAGAGCCTTGTTGTGGCCCTGGGGACCGCCACCCCCCAGGGCCAGCTCCTGCAGTGTCCCGGGGTACCCACACCTGGGACACTGTAGTTTGCAAACATTTTTGCTATTTGGAAAAGAGAGCAGGAAACCTGCTCTCTCTTCCAAATAGCAAAGCAAATTGCTTTTCCACAGGGGGAGCTGCATCTTAGCAGCTCCCCGTGTGGAAAAGCAATGCCGGCTCCCTCAGGAGGCGGGGAGCCGGCAGGACTGTAGGGGGATTGGGGACCCCCCCAATGGAGAGGGCCAGTCACGGTGGATGGGGTCCCCGGGGCTACAAGTGGCCCGGGAGGGGGGGCACGTGCCCCCTCCCCAAAATGTAAAATTAAAAAAACAAATAAAAATAAAAAAGGCCGGCCACGGGGGATGGGGTCCCCCAGGCCATAAATGGCCTAAGGAGGGGGGCAAGGCAGCCCCCTCCTATATAAAAAGTAATTTAAAAAAGAGGGCCATGAACCGGGCGATGGGGTCCCCCAGGCCATAAATGGCCTAAGGAGGACGGCAAGGCAGCCCCCCTCCTATATAAAAAGTAATGTAAAAAAGAGGGCCATGAACCGGGGGATGGGGTCCCTGGGGCTGATTATGGCCTCGGGAGAGGGGCCACATGGCCCCCTTCCCGAATGTTTTATTTAAAAAAATTAATTAGGGTGTAGGTCCTGGGGGGATTGGGTCCCCAGGGCCAAAATATTAGGAAAAGAAGGGGGGCCACACAGAGAAAGAAAAAGACCGGCATCGCGCTGGAGGCCACGCCCCCTTCTTGTAGCACTCTGCAAACGCGCCAGGGGGTGCGTTTGCAGAGGGGGAATGAATTCCTCTTGAATACTGGGGGTCCCTGGGGGCAAACTAGCCCACCAGAAACGTCCAGTATGCGCCAGGGGGCGGCGTTGCAGAGAGGTGGTCTGAGGCCATGCCCCTTTTGACACCACTCTGCAACGCAGCTCTGTGGCACTTACTGGAGGTAGCTGGTGGGTTAGTTGCACCCCAGGGACAATCAGTATTCAAAGGGAATTAATCCCCCAACTTAAAACACGCCACAGGGCGCATTTGCACAGTGGTGAAGGGAGGGGGCGGGGGCCGAGTTCACGGTTTAAGTCGGGGAATTAATTCCTTGTCAAGGGGACTTAATCTCTCAACTTAGAACGGCCACAGGGCGCGTTTACACAGTGGTGAAGAGTGGGGACGGGGCCTGAGGTGATGTGTGCAAACATGCCCTGTGGCACATTTTAAGTTGGGGAAAAAATTCCCCTTCAATCCTGAGGGACCATGGGGGCCAAGTAGCCCACTAGGTGCTTCCAGGAAGCACCACTGCGCTGCGTTGCAGAGAGGTGGTGCAGGCTGTGCCCCTTTTTACATCTCTCTGCTACGCAGCTCTGTGGCGCTTACTGGATGTACCTACTGGGCTAGTTGGACTCTAGGGACCCTCAGGATTGAAGGGGAATAATTGCCCCAACTTAAAACACGCCACAGGGCGTGTTTGCACAGTGGTGAAGGGAGGGGATGGTGTAGGAAAGTGGCTCTATATATACTGGACCGAAGTAAAATCAGCCGAACTACAAATTCCAATTTACTCACCTGATATCAGGAGAGACCTCAGTGCTGCATCTTTGAGCCCAGTACTGATCCTGAAAAGTAACTCTAACTGTACTTACCAGTAATTTGAATTTCCTTCTATAGGCCAACATTGATTTGTTTCACTTGGAAATTCTTCTAAGTGTGGAGTTTTGGAATTTTAAAATAGTCCTCTAAAATCAGCCGAACTACGAATTCCAATTTACTCACCTGTTATCAGGAGAGACATCAGTGATGCATCTTTGAGCCCAGTACTGATCCTGAAAAGTAATTCTAACCGTACTTACCAGTTACCTATTTGAAAAGTATTTAACTAAAGTAATTCATTGTAAGGGTGGGCGGAATTTGCAAAATTGACTTTCACAAATTATCGCGAAATTGCGCAAAATCTCCGCGAGCATGCGAAACTTTCATGAAGATGCGAAGATTGCTTTTCCCGCCCGTTCGCGTGCTCGCAGGGAAATATATCTCTAACTTGCCCATGCGGTCGCTAATGGGCACGGCCATCTTGCTCACGATGCTTATTTCCTGTTCGCGATCGCAAGCACTCGCGGGATAGCACGACCGGCTACCAACAATCCAACATCTTGTGGCGCTCGAGAACGGATAGGAAAAATCGTCGGTGAACGCAGGGACCCGGTAAGTCGCGACCGCGAGAATGCATTTTTAAAGCGCCAGCAAGAAAAATACTTCCGTTTCGCGGAAGGGTGCGAAAGTTTTGACATTCTCGCACTCTCCGCGGAACGCGAAAATGTCAAAATATCGCAAATTCCGCTAGCGGAACGAAATTTACCGCCCAGGCCAAATTCATTCTGTGAAAGTATATTTTGTAATGTATTGTATAATGTAATTATAATGTCATTTAAAAAATAAACTATCTAAAAATAAATAGTTAAAAAAAAAGGAGTAAATCAGTATAAAAAAAATAAGTATAACAATTAATACATTTAAAAATTGTCATTTACAAAACCTTTGAAATTCACTGAGAAAACCATAGGCTTCAGTTACATTAAAGTTAGAAATTAGCATTTAAAAAACCTTTGAAATTCACTTAAAAACCCATAGGTTTCAGGGGTGTTATAATTAGCTGGACATTTCACTCGTACAAAACCATTGAAATTCCACCGTTATAGTTAGTTCAGCTAACTATAACTCGCGCGCCCGCAATGCACTGATGATGACGTCACATATTACATCACTCATGACATGGTCAGTGACATCACTCATGACATCACTGACGACATCTCAAATGGCATCACTGATGACATCATTCTAGTGATAGAGTGGCAGACCTCCACTCACCCTAATATAACGTTTGATACACACATTCAAAAATAGAAACTAATATTTCCCAAAAAATGGACATACCAATACCAGTTACAACAACCTATTCAGTAATTCCAAGATCTACATACACAACCACTCATTCACCAACAGTCCTATATAGTCACTCATACATGTACTCACACTTCATATGTACTCATACACCTATACATCCTGTTACACACCGCCACTCATTCATAGAGTTACTCACACACATTGTCACTCATGCTAATAAAGAATCAAACATCCATTTACTTGCATATACAGTTATACACGCACCACTACTCTTACTTCTACAGAAGCGTATACAATCACTTATAGAAACACATAATTATTTATACAGGAACTCTTCCAATCTCTCACATATACTCACTTATATACACCAATACTCACATATACTAGTTTAAAATATATGTTGTTACTCATAAAGACACTATTGAGACAGTCATTGAATCACTAACACACCCATACACACACTCATCCACCCATACAGTCCTGCACTCATGCTGTCTTCAACACATACAAACAGTGAGTCACTCATTCATGCATCTATGTGCTAAGTAATACCCCCCACCAAACAATACAGACACTCAGACACTCGCACTCGCAGACGGCAGCAAGAGAGCCCCTTGGTTCACCGACGAACTCAAGAGCTCCAAGAAGTACTGCCGCGCCCTCGAGAAAGCCTGGAGAAGGGAACCCACGCCGGACAACAGGACCACCCTCAGGCTTGCCACCCGGAAACACCACCAACTGATCCGCATCGCCAAGAAGACGGCTTTCAAGAACCGACTGGACAACAACGCTCACAACTGCAAGGAACTCTTCAACATCGTGAAAGAGCTCTCCAACCCCAACGCCGGAAGCAACGACATCACCCCTTCGCAAGACCTCTGCAACTCCCTAGCCTCCTACTTCCACAACAAGATCGCGGACATACACAACAGCTTCAGCACCCATCCGACCCACGCCACGACCGCAGCAACGCCACCCACCACCATCCTCCGCGCCTGGACCCCGGTCAACACCGAAGACACCGTCCACACGATGAACTCCGTCCACTCCGGATCTCCGACCGACCCCTGCCCTCACCACGTCTTCAACAAAGCCGACGCTGTCATCGCTCCCCACCTGCGGGACATCATCAACACCTCATTCGACACCGCCACCTTCCCCGAGAGCTGGAAGCACGCCGAACTCAGCGCTCTGCTCAAGAAACCCACAGCAGACCCCACCGAACTCAAGAACTACCGCCCCATCTCTCTACTACCGTTTCCAGCCAAAGTCATCGAGAAAACCGTCAACAAACAGCTGGCCACCTTCCTCGAGACGAATGGATCCCTCGACCCATCACAGTCCGGATTCCGTGCCAACCACAGCACCGAGACCGCCCTCATCGCCGCCACTGACGACATCCGAGCCCTGATGGACAACGGGGAAACAGCGGCCCTCATCCTCCTAGACCTCTCCGCGGCTTTCGACACGGTCTGCCACCGCACCCTAGTACAGCGCCTCAGCAACGTCGGAATCCAGGAGAAGGCGCTGGAATGGATCGTCTCCTTTCTCAACGGAAGAACACAAAGAGTCCGCCTACCACCGTACAAGTCAGAGGCCACCGAAGTCATCTGCGGCGTCCCTCAGGGATCCTCACTGAGCCCGACTCTCTTCAACGTCTACATGAGCCCTCTCGCGGCCATCGCACGCCAACACAACCTCAACATAATCTCCTACGCCGACGACACCCAGCTGATCCTCTCCCTGACCAACGACGACCCCGCCGCCGCCAGAGCCAACCTGCACAAAGGGATGAGAGAGGTAGCCGAGTGGATGACGACGAGCCGCCTGAAGCTGAACTCAGATAAGACGGAGGTCCTCATCCTGGGCTCCACGCCCTCCGCCTGGGACGACTCCTGGTGGCCCCCCACCCTGGGCACCGCACCCAAACCGACAGACCACGCACGCAACCTGGGTTTCATCCTGGACTCCTCCCTCTCCATGACCAGGCAAGTCAACGCCGTCTCCTCATCGTGCTTCAACATCCTGCGCATGCTTCGGAAGATCTTCTGGTGGATCCCCACGGAGACCAGGAAGACCGTCACCCAGGCCCTCGTCACCAGCCGACTGGACTACGGCAACGCACTCTACGCCGGAACCACCGCCAAGATCCAGAAGAGACTCCAGCGCATCCAGAACGCCTCAGCCAGACTCATCCTCGACATCCCACGTCACAGCCACATCTCTGGACACCTTAGAGACCTGCACTGGCTCCCGATCAACAAGAGAATCACCTTCCGCCTCCTTACCCACGCACACAAAGCTCTCCACGACCAAGGCCCGAGCTACCTCAACAACCGAATCAACTTCTACGCTCCCAGACGCCACCTCCGATCCGCCAGCCACGCCCTCGCCACCGTCCCACGCATCCGCAGAACCACTGCGGGAGGAAGGTCCTTCTCCTACCTGGCCGCCAAGACCTGGAACTCCCTCCCGGCCGACCTGCGCCTGACCCAAGACCACCTCTCCTTCAGGAAGAAGCTCAAGACCTGGCTGTTCGAGCAGTAGCGGCACCCCCCCCCCCCCCAAGCGCCTCGAGACCCTACGGGTAGGTAGTGCGCTCTATAAATTTCCTTGATTGATTGATTGACTCATACTGATACTCAGAAAACCAACTAATAACCTATGTAGACACTCATGTAGCTACTCACCAACCCATGCAGCCACTTATACACAAAGTCAGAGACTGATACTGATATTTACATATTTAAACATTACTCGCTAACCCATGTATGCACTAAGATACACTTAATCAGTAAGTTATACAAACAATTTTACAAAAAAAAATCCATTTAGACACGTATTTACCCATTTATTCTTCCATCGACCTTCAGATATACATTTATAAAAAATATTTAATTTTCAGAAAGACACATTCACTGGATGATGTCATCAGTGATGTCATCAGTAATGTCATTTGAGATGTCACGAGTGATGTCATGAGTGATGTCACTGACCATGTCATGAGTGATGTAATATGTGACATCATCATCAGTGCATTACGGGCACGTGAGTTATAGTTAGCTGAACTAACTATAACGGTGGAATTTCAATGGTTTTGCATGAGTGAAATGTCCAGCTAACTATAACACCCCTGAAACCTATGGTTTTTTCTGTGATTTTCTAAGATTTTTTAAATGCTAATTCCTAACAATAACGTGCCTGAAACCTATGGTTTTTTAAGTGACTAAAGATATATATATATATACATATATATATATATATTCACTTAAAAAACCATAGGTTTCACACAGGTTATAGTTAGGTGGACATTTCACTCGTAAAAAAACAATGAAATTCCCCCGTTATAGTTAGTTCAGATAACTATAACTCGCGCGCCCGCAATCCACTGCTCATGACGTCACATATTACATCACTCATAACATGGTCAGTGGCATCACTCATGACATCACTGATGACATCATCCTTGTGATAGAGTGGCGGTTGCGCGAGTTATAGTTATCTGAACTAACTATAACGGGGAATTTCATTGTTTTTTTACGAGTGAAATGTCCACCTAACTATAACCTGTGTGAAACCTATAGTTTTTTAAGTTGAATTTGCAAGGTTTTTTAAATGCTAATTCCTAACTATAACGTGTGTGAAACCTATGGTTTTTTAAGTGAATTTGTACGGTTTTTTAAATGCTAAGTTATGTATTTATTAATATTTTTTTTTTTAAGGTTTTTCACCGTGAGCGCACGGTGCGCGTACGTTGGGCGCACGGTGCGCTGCGCGCACCGTGAACCGTGCACGCACCCCGCAATTTGTATAACAAAAAATGTTTATTTCACCCATGTGGGTCCTTCTGTGACCCCCTGACAAAGGCTAGGGGGTCAGGAACTCTCTTCCCTTCCCCCTTTTCACATTTTCCACCTTTTTTCCCCCTTTCCTTTTCAGTGCAAGAGACAAAATGGCGGCCGACACTTCCTGATTTCGACCGATTCGAATGTTGACTGACATCTAACAACCAATAAAAATTTCGCTCGCGCACAGCACCGTGGGCGCACGGTGCACGCGTATAGATATTTATATGCTTTTAAATGCTATTTTCTCAGGAAATACTGAACAGATTCACACCAGACCTGCAAAAGGCACTTCCCTGACCTGAGGACTACTTCTCTGCCAAATTTCAAGTAATTCTGTTCAGCCGTTCGGGCTGTACCGTCGACTAAAGGTCCTATGGAAAAATGCAAGGGGAAAACGTGTTATGGGACCCCCCTTTTTTCTCGGCCCCTGCTTGACGAATCACCCTGAGACTTTCAGGGTAGGAGATGAGCGGAGTGCCCCATTAGTTTTGAAAATTTCGCAAAGATTCGTCAACCGGCGCCAAAGTTATTCAAAATAGAATTTTGAGATTTCCTATGGAAACACAGTCCTAACTATAACTATCTACTGGCGACCGCCAGTAGATAATATATACCTATATACTAAATATATATATATATATTCACTGTATTCATAGGTTTCAGGGACGTTATAGTTCGAAATTAGCATTTAAAAAACCTTAGAAATTCACTGAAAAAAACACGGGTTTTAGGGGCGTTATATTTAGTTTGACATTTTACTTGTACCAGAGATATTTGCCCGTTACAGTTAGTTCAGCTAACTATAACTTGCGCCCCCGCAATGCACTGCTGATGATGTCACATATTACATCATTCATGACATGGTCAGTCACATCACTGATGACATCACTGATGACATCTCAAATGACATCACTGATGACATTTCAAATGACATCACTGATGACATCATCCAGTGACTGTGTGTTTTTCTCTAAAGTTTAAATATGTTTTATATATATATAGGCCAAGGTGTATTGAAGAATGAGTGGGTGTATAAGTGTCTGAATGGATGATTTAGTAGGTGTGCGACTGACTGTATAAGTGAGTGATTAAATGTGTCTTACTGAATGTATGTGTTAGTTACTGATACAGACATTCACACAGTTTAGTTTGTCAGTTGGTGTGTAAGCGGTTGCATGGGTTGGTGAGTAGCTAAATGAAGGTCTATATAGGTTATTGATTGGGTGTCTGAGTATCTGTATGGGTGCCTGAGTGTCTTTGTGGGTGGGTGGGGGGTGTGACTGTGCATAGATGTGTGAGTGGGTGATTCACTGGGTGTATGGGTTCAAGAGTACACCTGTGAAGGGCTTTATGGGTGGGTGTATGGGTATGTTGGTTTGTGAATGGATGTCTCAGTGGTACATGTGTGAGTAACTGCATATGTGAAAGGCAGTATATGAGTGTTGGAGCATATGAATGACTATATGTGAGAGTGAGTGATTGTGAGAGTGGCTGTATGGATGAGTGTGTGCTTGTATTAGGTATTGTATAAGAGTATAAGTATGTGTTAGTATATGTTTGAATAAGTGAGGTGGTGTGTGTATAACTGTATAGGTGAGTAAATGGGAGTGTGATTGATTCTTTGCATGACTGACAGGGTGTGTGAGTAACTCTAATGATGAGTGGTGTTGTGTGAGTATATGTATAGATATGTGAGTGCATATGATAGTGCCGTGTTGATGGTTGACTGCATGTATGTGTGTAAACCTATGAATTAGTGAGTGGGTATGTACTAACGGGTATTGGTGTGTCTATGGTTTTGAAAATGGTAGTCTGTATTTTAGAGTGGGTGTATCAAAGGTTATTTTAGGGTATGAGGAGTTGCATCAGATTATCACATTTGAGATGTCATCAGTGATGTCACTGACCATGTCATGAATGATGTAATATGTGACATCATCAGCAGTGCATTGCATTGCGGAGGCGCTGAAATAACTATAACGGAAGAATTTCTCTGGTTTTGTATGAGTGAAATTTCCAACTAACTATAACGTCCCTAAAACCTGTGTTTTTTTCAGTGAAATTCAAAGGTTTTTTAAATGCTAATTTCTAACTATGCCTACAGATGTAGGGCATGTGCAGAAAGAGGAAGAAAGGCACAGAAAGAAACAAGAGAAATGCAGAAAGAGGCAACAGAAGTCCAGAAAGACAAAGAAAGGTGCAGAAATAAGCAAGAGATGTGCACAAAGAACCAACAGAGGAGAAGAAAGAGGCCTTGTTTTAAAGTCATCCTGTGCCCCCAGCTTTTTGCTGACGGGTACTGATGGATCAACCAGGCCTGGAGCCAGTGCTATGCTGAAAGACACTTAGAATACAGTGAAAACACCTACATATACCCGGGTACACTATGGGTTGGGGTACCCCTGTGCTTGGCATGACCTTCCCCGTACGGCCCTAGTACATAATAGGGCAGGGGGATTGAAACTACCTCTAACTCAGAGGTGCAGAAGGAGGAAATAGAAGTACAGAAAGAAGCAACAGAGGTGCCGAAAGAGGCAAGAGAGGTGCGGAAAAAAGCAAGTAAAGTGGGGAAAGAAGCAAAAGAGGTACATTAAGAGACAGCAGGGGTGCAGAAAGAAGCATGGAAAGTGCAGAAAGAAGCAACAGGGTGCAGAAAGAGGCAAGAAAAGTGCAGAAACAGGTAAGAGATGTGCATAAAGAGGCAAGAGAATTGCTGAAAGAAGCGTAGATGTGTCAGATGTGTAGAAAGAAGCAAGAAAAGTACAGAAAGGGTCAAGTGAGATGCAAAAACAGGCAGGAAAGGCACAGAAAGAGGGAAGACTAGTGCAGAAAGACACAATAGGGTGCAGAAAGAAGCATATGAGGTGCAGAAAGAGGCAACAGATGTGCAGAAAGAGGGAAGAGAGGTGCAGAAATAGGCAAGAAAAGTGCAGAAACATGCAAAAGAGGCAAATGAAGTACATGAAGAGACAACAAGGGGGCAGAAAGAGGCAAGACAGGTGCAGAAAGAAGCATGGAAAGTACCTCCAGGAAGCGCCACACAGCTGGATTGTAGAGAGGTAGTCAATTTACAATGCGCCAGAGGGCGTGTTTGCACACTTGTTATACAAGGCCCTGCCCCTCCCTGCACCACTGTGCAAACGCACCCCCTGTCACGTTGTAAGTCGTAAATATATATATATATATATATATATATAAAAGCCCCATCTAACATATTTTTTTTATTAAAGCTGCATCTCGACGGAGGCCCTACCCCCTTTCTGCACCACTCTGAAAATGCGCCAGGGGCGCGTTGTTAATTGGGGGATTAAGTCACCTTGAATTCTGAGTGTCCCTTGGGGCCAACTAGCCCACCAGGTACCTCCAGTAAGCGCCACAGAGCTGCATTGCAGAAAGATGTTTAAAGGGGCGTGGCCTTGGACCACCTCTCTGCAACCCAGCTCTGTGGCGCTTACTGGAGGTACCGGGTGGGCTAGTTGGCCCCCAGGGACCCTCAGTATTCAAGGGGACTTAATCCCCCAATTAACAACGCGCCCTTGGCGCATTTTCAGAGTGGTGCAGAAAGGGGGCAGGGCCTCCGTCGAGATGCAGCTTTAATAAAAAAAATATGTTAGATGGGGCTTTTATATATATATATATATATATATATATATATATATTTACGGACAATTTTCCACAAGTTGGGTAGAAAAACAAGCCACTCCAGTCCAAGGGTTTGCTCAATGCTGCGGGTTTATTCGACAGACAACAAGACGCGTTTCGATCTCAGCCGAGATCTTGGTTATATATATATATATATATATATATATATATGCGCAAGGATGACACGCAAATTCGTGAAGCGTTCCATATTTTTTCTCTCTCTTGTGGGATCGAGGGTGACCTCAAACATCATTAAATCAGCCCCATACTCACAGACCGGTGTGCGTGCCTCTTCTTT
This sequence comes from Triturus cristatus, assembly GCF_964204655.1. NCBI lineage: Eukaryota > Metazoa > Chordata > Amphibia > Caudata > Salamandridae > Triturus > Triturus cristatus. The sequence continues at coordinate 167,854,524 of NC_140585.1, forward strand.
GGGGAAGTAGGATTGGCGATGTGATATATATATATACATACACACACAATATATGTCTCAAATGCATAAAGGTAAGACACTAAGACGATCTCCAAAATAAATGAAGGAGTCAGATGGCATAATTCATCAGAAGTTGTTGCTATAATAAATTCACCACATAATACTCTTCTCTTTTTGGTCCACAGGATCACTGCTTCCTATTAAGGAAATTTGTCACTCTCAACCTACTCTCGGAAGGAAGGCTCTTGTTTGGGGATTAATGTGCTCTTTAAGACATCATTAAAATATTCTGGTGTGTACCTCACTGAAAGGGCGAAGGAAAAATTTCAGGTAAAAACTGTTCCATTTGTCTTGACCATGTGAAGCAGTTCAGAAAGCCAGGGCAAAATAATGGGTTTACTTACTATTAGAATTGTGTAATGAATTATTTAACAATGGTTGAGTAGTTACCAGTAGTTCTACTATATTTACTGTGCTTTTGGATTCTCCTTGTGGATGTAATTGTCGTTCAAAGTAAAGCTGGAAGATCAAGATATGGCTGTGGCAAAAAAGCAGTTTAAATGTTCAATAATTGTGAGAACATTGTTTTAAGCATAGTAATTGTGTAAAGTGAAAAAGAATACCTTTGTTTTGTTTACATTTTTATTCTGTGTGTTCAGAGTCCTAAGGCCAACAAAAAGAAATCAGCAAAATATGTGGCAAGCAGGCAACACGTTTGGCGGAAGACCAAGGTTGTCAGGACTAACAGAGAGTGAATAGTTTTACTAAACATTTCCTAATGTGCATCTTCTATTCTGTATTTTAACCAAACTGTGCAAATACATGTGAATAGTTAGCAAACAAGTGTAAAGTGCTTCAACACCTCATCAGGGGTTGGACGCGCTATATAAATGCAATTACAATACAATGTGTGTGAAGTTACTAGGATTCTTGTTAACCTGCTTCTGTGGACAAGTCCATCTCAACAGGGGAGAGGAGTTGGCCTAATGGCTAGGGCGGTTGCCCTCGAATCTGGGATACTGGTTTCTAGTCTAGGCAATGACGCTGAACATCCTGTGATTCTGGGCAAATCACTTAATCTCCCCGTGCCTAACAAAAATTAATGTGTCCTTATGTAATGCAACTGGTGCTATGTAAGGTGCTATGATACCCGATTCGGGTCAAGTTTGCGCTATATAAAACACAGATTAGTAAGTTCCTGACATAGACGTTGCCTGTACAATACGATGCAAAAATAAATTAGTTAGGTCTTCCATTATTTATTTATTTGAGTTTTATATAGCGTTGGCTAGACCCGGTGGTATCAGGGCACTTTACATAAGGTTCCACAAATTTACATCAGGTACAATTTGCATCAGTTGCAAGAAAACATTTTAAGAGTGTCGGAAGATGTAATAAATTGAGCTTAGAAGGGTAAGGAGGTGGGGTAAGGTGTAGGAGGGAGAAATATGGAGCTAGAATGGATGGAGAGACAAAGGAGAGTCTGCCCGAAGTCCGGCTGGATAGGTGACGGCCGAGGGGGAAGTCCACAGCCCATCTCCTCTATAGCTGTCAGGTAGCTCCACCGGGCATCAGTCAAGCGGCTAGGTTTCAGTGACAAAACAATTAGAGAGCAAAGAATAGGAATAAATGGAACATAAAGTAGGCAACGGCCAAAAAGCTAGGTCTCCACGTCAGAGGCAGGTTCACAGATTCGGTATACTGAAGGGTAGGCCGGGTGAGGGATGTGTACGAGGTCTGGACGAAGTCTGTTTTTTTCTCAGAGGAGTAGCACGACATGGTAGGGAACACTGTGGCAGTCATCTTGGGGTGAGGCAGTCCCAATAATTTTCAACAAGTTGCGCTTCAGCATCATCGCTGGGGGGCTGTTTCTGCGCTGAGAATTGCAGGTTCCGCTGCTCACTGTCAGTGCGGCCCATTGTTCTCCTCCCTCCTATAGGCTCGATCTAGGTCCCACGTAGCAAACAGTGATCACCTCCAGTAGCAACAAGGATAAGATTGAAAGGAGTCACAGGTAGGCAGTTAAAGGAACGATTGTGCTCTCTACACTAGGGTTTATGTTGTGCCGCGCATCTTCCCCTCACTTGCAATCATGGGACTCATGAGGGCGCGAAGCATACACTGCAGTCCACAAGGTTCACAGGGCGTTATCATTAGGGGTGGGCGGAATTTGCGAAAGCGACTTTCGCAAATTATCGCGAAAATGTTTAAAATCTCCGCAAACACGCGGAAATATCGCGAAGATGCGGGAGTTTTTTTCCCGCCAGTTCGCGGTATTTTCTGCGTGATCGCGGCTGGCCAACTTACCCATGCGGTTGCTTGCGGGCGCGGCCATCTTGTTTTCACTCTTCTCACGGTGCATGATCGCGAGAAGAAAGACGTGATCGCGCGACGCATGACGTCACTGCGGGCGCGAACTGTCGCAACAATACAACATCTCATTGAGAACGCGACCGGATCGGAAAAACTTGTCGGCGAACGCGGGGATTTAGGTAAGGCGATCGCGCGGGCGCGAGAATGTATTATTTTACAGCGCGAGCAAGAACCAAATTATCGCAAAGCTGCGGAATGCGGAAATTTTGACATTTCCGCGTTCTCCGCGGAACGCGGAAATGCCAAATTATCGCAAATTCCGCGAACTGAACGGAAATTTTGCCCAGGCCTAGTTATCATGCAGTGTGCGAAGAGTTAGTGTGAGTCTTCTACAGAGAGGTGCCCTCCCCTGTTTCAATGCCACAATTTGGAAGGTGCAGATGCAATTATCTTCCTGACTCGCGGTGGATGCCAAATCATATTAATTCCGTGAGACGTTTTGTGTTTGATGAGATATTTACTTTAAATATCTTCTTTAGGTTAGGGTTTAATATATGTTTGAGGTTTCTCCTAATCTGATTCTCCGACTGCCCTATATGAAAACTCAGCAGGTTGGAAAGTGATGCATATTGAAGAAGACAATATGTGTAAGATTTGTAGCAAGTTCCAGTGTTTAGTCTTCTCTCTGTAAAAATCTGAGACATAAAGTTGTTGCTGACATTTAAGGACAGATGACTGGAGTTATTGTTTAATTTAAGGTAGAATGCAGTGTGGGATTTAAGTGTTCTGAAACTAAGGATGCATTCCTCTGTAGATTGCTGTAACCCTGAAAATATTAGGAGTCTCTTTTAAATGTCTGCTATGTCCTCGCACAAGGGTTAGAGATGGGACTGTTTCGAGCTCTGATTGGGGTTATATATGCAATTACATTTGCTGAGTAGGATTTAAGTATTCTATACCTAAGGATGTTTGCCTCTGAAGATTGCTTTAGCCCAGAAAATATTAGGGTCTATTTTAAATGTCTGCTATATCCCCACACAAATGTTAGGGATAGGGCTGCTTTGAGCTCTGATAGGGGTGATGTATGTAGTTATATTTGCAGAGAAGTAGACATGTGGTCACTTGGGTACCAAGTGGCAAATATATTTGCTTGGGCATTTTGGTGGCTCCTATTTTTCGATAGAGTTTTTCAGCTGTCTTTTCTTGGTGGAAAAGGTTGTGTATTTGTAAATAAGAATATTTATTATTTTTTATGTATTTATAATGTCAATAACGGCCACTACAGAAGCCTAGGAGCAATTAGAAGTACTACGGTCTTAATTATGTAGATTTCTGAAACTCAAGGGAACTCCAGAGTTTGGGTCCCAGGACTCCCACTGACTGCCCCCCATATTTCAGTCATCTAAAGCTGTGTTGTTGTATCTTGTGTGAATTAGCCGATCATACACTCCTGGCAAGTGTGTAGTGAGAAAGTATGTTTTGTAGATAATCAGGTCCTTTATTACAGTACGCTTTGTGGAAATTGGACAGTAACTTGAATTGTATCCATGATTCCACTGTGATTCATTGGAGTATATTTTGTAAGCCAGTATGCACGACAGCGTTTCCACGCTTTGTCATAATTTCGCTGCCTCGTTCTATAAACCTAGTATTTAATCACAGATAAGTTCTGGGGAGATGTGTAGCAAATAATTTAGTATTTCAAACTGCTTATTACAAATGATCTGGACAGCTCTACTCATGTTTATTTTGCACTAGTGAGAGTATTTTTCTGAGCATATAAAATTGTAGGTTTGCCCCTTTGAATACTGCTCTGATAGGTGGTAAGAACAATAGATCTGGGATGCAAAAATCCACAGATGTCTTTATTTCTGTGACATGTCTGGTGTTGCCGGTTTAATGCACTATTTTTTAAAAAAAAAGCTTTCTAAGATCAATGTGTCCCTCTACTAGGACTTTTGAGTTTGCACTTTTCAGGTGCAGGAATTTCTGTTTCATTCATCTGATTATGAAGTTAAGGCATCCAGTGATTTTTTCCTAGATTCTTGGATATGCAGGTGTAATTGATGCACAATTAGAATTGGCGGCTCTAAAATATATGGATCAGTGGGAACAAACAGATGTTAATATAATCTGTGAAAGAAAGGATGTAGGTAGAGCACTGTACAATGTCTTTTCAATGGATCCTCCAACTCACTCTACTAATGCAATTGTTGACTGCAGTTAGGGAGGAAGGAGAAAATCCAACTTTGTGCCTTACCAGATACCCTACTCTATTTACTGTGGCTGCCAGCATGATTTAATGGAGACCGAGTATCAAAAGTGTTCAGAGGTTTGGAAGTGCCAGTACTGCCTGTTTGTCTCCATCTAAGGTGATAAAAAGGTTGTTCCTCATATTCACAAAGCAACATTATTTTCTTTATATTGATCTGTAGATCAAGTAATAGATGGGTCTCCAGATGGATATATAGGTTTTCTGTTAGTTTATTCAGAATGAGAGAAAGCAATAATGGCACATTTCATTGGCTAGGCATGGCTAGGCACGGCTTCCTTGGAAAGGAAAGCATTTAATACTCTTTTGATCTCTCTTCCGATTCGATTTGGAAGCCTTTCATTAGTACCTGGACTCTTACCATCAGTATGAGTCAGAACTGGGAGCACATAATGTGTGTTAGAGAGATTGCAGACATTATAGATGATTTGCTGTTGAGTGAATTTGAATCTTGAACTTTTTAATAGTTGTGTTTCAGAAAGTCTGTGTTGCTAATTTGTTTAGACATATTAGAGATTTCCTTTATTTGCAAGGGAAAATAAATTATTTATTTAATTTTCCCTCTGCATTGTCCTTCGAAATCCCCCCTTACCCGGCCCCACAGGCCCACCGTGGTTACCTGCACGGACCGCGGCTGCTATAATTACACAGGTATGTCTTACCATTTGGGTCTAACTGGTACATTAAATAGCGGAGCAGCTTCTATTTTTAATTACATTTATATTATTGTTGATTATGAAGGTTTCACTCCAATTGTTACATATCTTTTAATTTTTACAAAATTGAAGCTGATATTGCATTGTTACAAGAAAGGCACATAGTAGAGAAGGAGGTCAGTAAACATAAAAGAAATTGAGTCATTAATAATTCTGCCTCCCCCGGTTCTGGTAAACAAAATGGAGTAGTTATAACCTGCAACAAATATTTAGATGTCCAAGTTAGTTCAACATTGTCTGAGGGAAGATGGGTTGTAGTACAATTAGCCATAAACAAAATGACTTTTACTGTTTTCAAGGCTTTCACTATGAAGACAAACAACTTAATTTGTCTTTATATGCAGGTGATATCCTCTTATATATGTCTAATCACAATCCTCTTTACCATCTTTTCTGCAGAAATAATAGATTTTATGCAATGATTTTAAGATGGCAATAATTGTTACTGGTGTCTGTTTTTATAATATGCATACTTCTATGATATCTGCTGAAATCGAATAAAGTTGATTTTTTATCTGAAGTCACTCATTTCTGCTATCTTTCAGGATATAAACAAAATTCTGGCAAATGCGAAATTCTTCCGCTTAATAAATGGTATTTTATTCAGATTTCCCCTCCACTAATTTCCACAAAATCCAGTTAAAATCAAATATCTATGTCTTGGTTTCACTGATTTAATAAAAGAGATCATTTCTCTTACTATGAAGGCTGTTTTAACAACTTCCATCACTCCCACATGGAATCCTATCATTTTATCATTGTAGGGTCGCTTAGATACACTGAAGATGATGTTGGTACCTGTGATTCTTTTTTATCCGTCAAACATTCCTATTAATATACCTTCAGTGTACTTTGAAAAAATCCATTCTATCAACTTATCTTTTTTCTGCAATAGCAAGAAACCTTGAATTTCCCTTCAAAAGCTTAAACAACCTAGCATTTGGTGGAAGTTACATTTCCTTACTTTTGTTCCTATCATACAGCACTTTTTTTGAGACAAGCCTCTTTTTCTATATGTGGAGACAAATCTGTTTCATCTCCCTCCTAGGTAGACCTTGAAGCATCTTTCATTCACACCCTTTCTTTTCTGGAGTTTCTCTCCTTTACACAGAGATCATTATCTATGTCTCTCCCCATGCTTAAAAATGCTCAATATGGTACAATAAACAAATTAAGATAAACAACAAGACTATATTTTGGAAATCCTGGTATAAAAAAGGGTTACTTTGGGGGCATCAAATTAATGATAATGATTCATTCCTATCTTTTACCCAAGCTAAATTGCTTTTTTCTTTTCCTCAATACTATAATAAATGAAAGTCAATGATCCTACCAAGACTATGTTTGCACCATTATGTTTGTAGTTTCAATGTTGAATAAGAAAACAGGGTCCAAAGTCTGGTCTGATGAGCATGTTGGTCTACTGACTGGTTAGCTGAAACTTCTGCTGCTATCTAATTTGAGTACTTGTTAGTCACAAGGCCCCACTTCACATGTTGTTTTTTAGAAAAAATGTGATTTTTTGTTTTACTTTTTTACTTTCTGTAATTTTTATATTTTCCTTCCTTGCTATGTAGTGCACCACTTCTGTCTGTGGTATACAGTGAAACATGTGAGAATAATCTTAACCAAAAACCTTGAGACTTGCATTGTCCTCCATTTAAGGAAACCTTGCACAACCATCCCCTCATTTGCAGTTTCCATAAATAAATGGAGATTATGATCTTACCTTTTTCCTATTTTTATGAAAGCAGTGATTGTTATCTTCTTCTCGGCTTCTCAAAAATGAAAGTATATTGACCTGAGACATTCTGTGTTAAAATTTCCAGTGGGACCCTCCCTAATCATTGCTGATTTTGCAATGCTGATATTTATTTAAAATGGAAAGAAGATCTAAGGCAAAGATTGGCAATATATGGTAACTCCGTGCCAGACATGTATTCAAATTGTATCAATGGCATATCCTACTGCCTAAAATATGTTAGCCCTCTTCTCCTTGAGAACCAGATTTCCGAATGAAACGTCAAGTACTGCATAAACAGAATATATAATTCAGGTCTGTTATCCTGTGGGACATCAGGTCTGCTGCAAACCTCAAGAATGAGTTTACATGAACGTCCTGTAATTATAGAAAAATATTGTTATCAAGCACTGGTACACATTAGGCACAAATTGCACAGAACTCAAAAGGGAATAGAGTCTAGAGAGTTCCAAGAGGAAAAGTTTGTAGGAAATGATTGTTGGGTTGAGTTGCTGCATTATTTTTCAGAAACACAGCTAATCATGTCTATCCCATACTAGCTTGGAATGTCATTTTATAAGCAAAAGTGGTTGTAATTTATATTACAAAATTGAAAACTTACAGAAAAATCACTAAAATATGATATCAGAATCTTAAAATATGATTGTGTGTTACTGAAAAACCTGAAATATTAAATTTAACGATACACAAGGTATACATTTTTTTGTCCTATGTGTTTGAAGCCTGGGCACTAATCATGGATCTCTGCTGAGACAGATACAGATTTGCCTGGGATTCAATACATGTTCAAGCCTAGAGCTTGAACATGTCCAACATGTTTATCCACTGCTGATGAACCTCTTGGCTGGGGCAATGGTGTGATATGGAAGGTTGAGGGTTGGCCAATAGCTGCCTATGACAAGCCCTTGATGTTGTAAACACACCCATTACCATCAAAGACCATATTTAGCCCATGTCAAGTGTTATTAATCGAGTGTGGCATGCTTCTCCACATGCAAGGCATCAGTGGAGGTAAGAGAAACCAGTTTTATACTTTATACATCAGGAGCCAAAAGAGGGGCCGTAGCCGACTCCAACTCCCATACTGAAATTCACCGAACATTTTTCCTGATGCATGTGCATTCCACAGCAGAGGATATAGCACACATCTCCCTCCTCTACAAACAATATGTTAACAACATACAACAAACAAATCATATAAATAAAAAAAACTAGGCCTAAGAAATGATAACTCCACAATGTATATATTCTATCATTCTCATCATCCACCTTACTATTATGGCGGAAGCTTTCCCTGACCCCTTTGTAATGAAAACATCTACCAATGGATGATGGTCAGTGCATATAACAAATTCCATATCCCCAAAAACTTTCTTAAAATCCTTGACACCCCACCAGCAAGCCAAAACTCCTTTTCAATGGTGGAGTATGATAACTCTGCTCCCCTATTGGTCTTGACTCATAGGCTATGGTAACTTCACCATCATCCCTACGCTGTAATAACACTGCCCCCCAAGGTGACATTGCCGGCGTCTGTGCTGATTATGGTCTTGTAACAAGTGTCAAATGGTTTTAATGAGGGAGCAGACCCTATATCTTTCTTCAAGTTCACAAATTTACTTTCACATCCCTCACACTATCCAAATTTGCAGTACTTGGAAATCTGCTTTTTCATGCACACCATTTTATCTGCAAACCTGGGTATGAAACATCAGTAATATTCTGCCAAAACCAGGAAGGATAACATCGTATCATTATTCACAGGAGACAGAGCATCCTGTATAGCCTTGTTAATATCAGTGAATGCAATATCAATGTATGTCATGATATACGAACGCATAACAACTTCAATACAAGTAAATGAGATGTCAATGTACCCCATAATCTATGCAAGCATAGCAATGCCAATACTAGTAAAAACGATTTCAATGTAGGCTTTGACAAATGGGCGCATAATGATATCAATGACTGCCATGTTATATACACATGTAATAACAAACTTGTATCATTGCTGTCAAATTCACCCCAGATGCCATCCCCATAAAACCCGAGTCAGAGATACATGGTCAGACAGGCCCTGTGACCCAATCCCAAGCCTACAGATTGATAGGTTACTGGTGGTGTTCCATTCAGTTCAAAGACAAATCCCCAAACAAGGCAAACCCTTATCGATCCCACAGATAGGCAGCTACACCACAAATAGATAAATAAACCACATTTGTCGAAAGACGTGGATTCCCAAAATAGCATAACGTCAGATGCCACATGTATTGTTATGAACACTGAGCCACCCAGAATACAGAATGCACACCACATGCAGTCATCACACACTCCCCATGCTGGGCATCTGGACACACTAGCTCTCCACGAGGTTGAAAGCCACCTATGTCCCCCCCATCAGATGGTTGTATCTATGGTTCATGACTAGGCCCAGATTTACATGCTTTACAAGAATGTGTAATTGTTTTATTGAACCTCAAGAACTGTATGTATCACCGGCTAAAACTTTTGTGCATTGATTCTGTCTTCAGACACACCTATGTTTTTGCTCTCCCAGCTGCTGTGTTTTATTAAACCAACTTGTTTCTGTTTTGCCAAACACCTCTTGTCTTTTCATTTATTCAAGGTGAACTCATATCCAAGCAACAGCCTTCATCTATTTCATCTTAGGTTAAACACCATGCTCATCCACTCAATGCCTCAGATATTCCAACCTTCTCACTTCAATCTTGCATTTTTCAATTGTGATTACCAACTTACACCTTTGCTAAATGGATACCACTTAATTTAACACTGTCATGAGTCTCCTTATCACTGCCAAATATAAAATTGTCATCCGGGAAATATGACACATTATGTATATCACGGAACAAATGATGCATTGCCCTCTTAAAGACTGCTGATGCCGAGGCCAAACCAATGGACATACGTACAAATTGGTATGATCCTTCAGGTGTAATAAAGAAATGTGTAGCCTAGACTCCGGATGCAATAATATTTGGTGGTATGCAGAGTCTAACCTGGAAAACAGTCTAGCCCCATTGACCAACGTCAGCATATCACCAATGTTAGGCAAAGAAAGCTCTGCTGCTTCAATTTCTTCAATAATGTTTTCCTCACATAATCTTTGCATCTCCTTCCTTAAAGGATATGACATAGCGAATGGTACAGGACATGCCTAATACGCTTTGGATACAGCTGCATCCTTCGGTTTATATTATGTGAAAAACCCTTCAACAAATCCAAATTATTGCATTCCATTTATGTTAGTCTACCCCTAGATCTAGATGGTTGCGATGCAATCTGATTTGTAATTCCCTCGATTGTGGCCATTCCTACAGACAAGACCCATCCTTCGCAACGTACACTTTCGACTGGGTAGTGACACCCTGGAACTCCAAAACACCTTCAAAGTATTCAACCAAATCAATTGGTTTATTGCTTTATATCACAAGTGTTAGAAAATAAATCATTAGTTGTGCAGGTAATTGGTTTATATTTGTCCTTCACTGAGAACCAAACACCCCATTGTAGTGCTTGGGGTAGCAAAAGCAGAGCAGTCAAAAGACCTACTCAAGGGAGGTGGTGTGGGCTAGTGATCATCATTCACAGATACACAATGATAACACTTAATAAATGATTGTCTAGTGTATATTTTTCTTTGAAAAAGGAAAAGGTACATTATCACACTCAATCTACTCAATTCTATGCAACAATTTACAAATATAGGTCAGCTAATGGCAATATGCCTGGATGACATTGCGCAATCACCCTTATCCCTCTCAAAGGGAGATTTAGACCAACAAATCACATGTCAAAAAAATCACTTGTATTCAAATGCAATAGTTGAACATACCTTAGTGTTAGAGCACTTAATACTGGCTATAAAGCATGGAAACTTTGATCACAGTGGCTATCAGCATATTTATTTCACTAAGACAGGTGCAAGTAAAATGTATAGGCATGTCTGAATGATTTGCGCTATCAAAATTACTACCAGCATGAAATATGTAATTTGAACATAGTCCTTGAAGGCATCTCACTTATAATCACACCACGTGTAATTGCAATCTTTCCCCCCAAAGAGTATTTACAACATGACATTTCATGATGACCCTTATAGGCCACAGGAAATGGAACCATACTCTTTGCCTCTATAGGGCACATCACTCCCAGCTGCAGAGCTAAAGTTTCAGCTTGGGGGATACTTGTCAATCCTCAAATACCCTTGAGGGGTTATTATTGTAGAGTCCAACCCAACTTAGAGTGGGGACACTGGACATTCTGGCCTACTTGCTCCTGACAGCTGATGTGTAGATGCTGACTGACCGTCCCACTCCCCCCAGACATGGATGAGGGCAGCAGAGAAGGCTGACCAGGTAAGGGAGTGCTGTATCAATCCCCCCTCTTTTTTAGTTATGGTGCTCTCTCTTTAATTTCTTGCTTCTCATGGGCAGTCCCTGGGCCCTGGCCCAACCCTGTGGTCGCAAAAAAACTGGCGGCAGTGCACCATGCTCTTCATTGACGGAAAAGGGAGTCATAGGTACCTGAAACTGACAAAGGACTGAACTCGGGCCCTGTGGTGCCGATTTTGGTCTTGTTTTGCTCCTGATGGCAAGCCCTAGCCACCCGGAGCACTTTCTTCTGGACCGAGCACCGCCACCACCTGTACATTGTACCTCATCGTTGCAGTGCGAGGTCTCGACCCCCGGTTCGGAGCTCGTTCAACAATGTGCCAGCCCCCGGCTCGTTACTAGATCCCAGCGGTGATCCCCTGCCGACGTTAGGGCAAGCCAGGGCCAGAGCACCTCGCCGACCAACCGGGACAAGAGAGCCAAGAAGATCAATGATCTCTGCTCCGGAACGGAACATCCGGAGAGACCTGTGTGCCCGTCTAGGTGAGCCGGCTCAGAAAAAGCCCCTCTGGCTGTTGTGCCCTGTGCTTTCATGCCCCCGCCACATCAGCGGAATACCAAAATAAAAATAAACACCTCGCACCACAGTGCCAGGCCCGGGAAGTGGAAGAGAGTTCCTGGTGCCACTCACAGTGGAGGCCCGCCTGCGCTATCTCGCCCCCACCACACCAGCTAAAGCGGTTTCGAGTGCATCGGATCCACGGCACTGGATCCACCCACACACACCTCTCACCACAACGCCAGGCCGGGGAAGTTTAAAGAGAGCTCACGTTGCCGCGCTGGACTCTCCCAATATCCTGTCGCCTTTGGGAGTCCCAGCGCCGGCCGAACGTATCCAACATAACGTCCCCTGCCATGAGGCACGGTTGCCGGGACCACACGCCGGCTGGGGGGAGGCATTGGGGGACACACGGGGCACCGTCTGGACGGGGGGTGGATTCATTCAAGCTCCGCCTGACCCCAAAATGGCGGTGATGGGGCCCAAAGTGGCATCCCTTTAAAAGGATAACTTGTTACATAGGTCTGATGCCAACAAAAGAACCAGTGGGGTGCCTGGAGGTCACATTGTGAAGAACGGACAGTGAAAGCAACCAACGCCACTAAATAACAGGATCAATAACAGTTTGCCTGACCCTATGATGGCCGCCTTTTTAGCTCGTTTCTCATAAGAAGCCTCTCATGCTGCCTAGATGAGGGGCTGAGACTCCAACCCGATATCACGTAGATATGACTGGGGTATTTAAGGAGTTGTGCAATACTGTGACTGGCGTTCCGGCCAAATGGAACAATCAGAGGCATAATTTATCTTGCCTGACCCCATGATGGCCGCCACAATGGTTACCATGATGATCTTCAACTCTCACACTAGTGAGATGACCCACAGTCTTGCTCTGGAGAAGTTTATAGGGAAGGGCGTCATGGAAAAGGAAACCTGGGTTGGTCAGCCCGACGTGCTGAGCAGTCAGGAACACCGGATGCTTTTGATGGAACTATGGCGATGCCCCCTGGACGGATACCAAAACTTTATGTACCTACTGTGAAGCCCGAGCAACCTTGGCCGATGCCCGGTAGAGCTGTCCTATGGAGCTATAGAGGAGTCTGGGCCCCGGGCCATCACCTGCCCAGTCAGTCATCTGACATTGTCTTCCTGGTCTCCCCGTTTGTGTCTCCTTCCCTCCCCTCCCTCTGTGATTCTTTGATTCAATCTGATGTAACTATGTATCCTGTTACTCGCTGATTCGCCTGATGTAGATACTAAAAATGTTTGCACCGACCGCGGAGCCCGAGCAACCTTGGCCGATGCCCGGTGGAGCTGTCTTATGCAGCTATAGAGGAATCTGGCCCCTTGGCCGTCACCTACCCAGCCAGTCATCTGACATTGTTTTCCTCGTCTCCCTGTTCGTGTCTCCTCCCCCTCCTCCTCCTCCCTCTATGATTCTTTGATTCAAACTGATGTAACTATGTAACCTGCAACTCGCTGATTCAACTGCTATAACTATGTATCCTGTAACTCGCTGATCCTCATGTAAAGCGCTCTGATACCTCCGGGTCCAACCAGCGCTATATAAAACTTTGCAAATGAATAAATAATAAAAGGGGATGAAGTTTGCAGGGAGCTGGCTTCACTGGCTCCATGTGCCAGACTTTCACTTTTTTTGTCTCTGGGCTTCTCTCCCTCCTTGTGAAGCCCACTAAGGGGACTGGCATCCCTGGTCCTCAGGGAGTGCTGCACTGGCGATGGGGTCAATCAGAGATTGAGTCCTTCATCCAGATGGCAGTTAGGGTGTTCTTCCTTCCAATTGTCCATGACATCGGCCTCCAGTCCCAGTGTTTAACCGAAAAGCACATCCAAGAGAGAGCTTTCTACCTTGTGCAGGACCTTTTAATTGGGGGGTGGGAGGTTCCAGGAGGGATGCACCTTTGGCCTATCCTGATGTGCCACATCACCTCTCCGTCCCTGTCCCAACCTCCTTGAATATCTTTTTGGGATTCATGTGCTCTGGGGGTTTCGGCTCCACTGCTCACTGACTTCACTGCCAGAGTTTGCCACAGCAAACCTTCAAAGGTGCTCCCCTCCAGGTTTGGCTCTAGGATCTGAGTTCACTCCGGTTCTTTAGTGGGCTTGGACCTGCCCTCTTCCTGGCATATGACGACAACTGGCTGATCGATGCAGAGCAGTCCACCTCACCCTTTTCTGCTGAACAGCTGACCTGATCAAGGTTAATTGCTCCCCTCATGGGGGGAGGCCTTTTTTTCTGCTGCTGAAGAGAAACGTTATTAACCCAGCCCGGCAGGGTGACACACGGCCTGGGCCCTAATCCTGAGCTGAGCCAGATAAACATGACAATCCTGAATGACGCATAATATGACTTTCAGACAGTTTACACTTTACTTTGGTATGGCCCTGGTGTCTTCAGACCAAGAGGAAGTGGAGCTGCACTCTATGTCAGCCTTCCTCACTGTTTATAAAGAAGTGTCACCGCCGACCAGACAATAAAGCACACAGACTTTCCTTGTCTGTGTATACCAACAATAGAAGGCATATCCCAGGTCAATGCACAGCACTGCAGAGTTTCTTCTGCACCAGGCTATCTGTGCACAGTTCCTGGGCAGTGCACAACAGGAGTCTACCACACATAGGCCTCACACATGTACACACACATGTGCACAGGTGTGTACATGTAACTAGCCAAGTGCCTCTTACCCTTGCTGCGTAGCAGCAGCCTTATCTTAAAAGGCAGACACTGGCAGTAATGAAGGCAGCCCAGTTTGCCATGGGTAAGTTACAAATTGTGAGTTTCTCACACAATAAAATGTGAAAAAACAGGTGATCAAAAAACAAAAAATCCAGGCGGAAAAGATGGGCAGACTATCTTTTCACAACAAGTCTAACATCTGGGAGTCTCAAAATTCCATTGGGAAATTTGTGTAGCTGTTGCTCTCTAATCAGAGTATACAGAGCTCCTGAATCACCCATCACTTGGGCCTCCACATCATCAACAGTAATTGTACCGGAAGGGGTATCCATCTGGTTCACAGTTTCCCCTTTACAGGCCTACAATAAAAATTCCCGTGGCACCTCATTTTTGTCACCACTTTCCACAGGAGCAACCAAATTTTTTGCTCTCATAGCCCCACACTTCCTGCAAATTTGACCTATTGCAGGACATGTGGGACTAATAGCAACATTACCTGTCAGTCTGCATTTGTAACATACTGATTCCTTGTCTTGCCCATCTACAATTATCACCCCTGGCATGCTTAATGTTTTCTCGAAACATCCCCTTATATGTCTCCATCTCTGAACCTGTTACTTTGTTCACACCACCAGACGCCATCTCCTTTAACCCTTCTGGAGTGTTCTATCACCCCCAATTCCAGCATCTTACAGACTTCACTAATAATGCTGGCCCTCACCTTATCTGACAACCTGTAATACTTATTCTTAACAGGGAGGGTGACCCCCTGTGTCCACATCTTGGGTGTACAAGTGGATAGTCTCAGGAATGAGGGAGAAAAGAGAGAAGTACTCTCCAAACACTATGTGGCAGTCCTCAGTTGTTTAGAAATCTCCTTGGAGTCTAAGAGCTCGTGCAAAGGTTAACTCTCCTCTTCCTCTTCTATGTGGTACCTCCCTGTAGGCAAACAACAGACAGGGTAAGAGGATGTCCCTCTTACTCCTCACGGCCTCCAATCATGCCCTTCTGCATCTTGTCGAATCTCTCAATAAGCCCATTTGTTTGTGAATGGCAAGGAGTAGAGAGTTTGAAGGTTATTCCACACTCCTTCCACATTGACTGCATGTATGTCAGCAAGAAATGTGTCCCCCTGTCAGAGACAACTTTCTTGGAGAAGCCCACTCAGGCAAAAATCCCCATCAGGGTCTTTGCCATTGCAGGTGCATTCATGGTACTCAGAGAGATTGCTTCTTGGTAAATAGTAATAATCAAAAAGAGCTAGCTATACTAGTAATGCCCATGTAGTGTGTGTCAGAAAAACATATTAGTTTTTATGAAGGCCCTCACCCACCAACCTAGTTGGTGGCATGCTTCATCATCGGGCCCCACACAAGGCATCGAGTGTGCCTTGGGTGTGCTGCGACGTCTGTTTGCAGCGGAGCGGATAGTGTCAAGTGAGTGTGCAGGGATGGTTTTGAGAGTGAATGTAAAAACTGTCCTAAGGGGACCAGGATCCACAGGATAATTTATTTGTGGGCCCTTGGCAGTATTAAAAGCAAGGCTAGTGGATGTGGTTGGAGAGACTTATGATCTCCCACATCCAGTGTGGTCAACAAGTTTCAGCCAGGCCTTGTGTTAAATCTGGCTTTCATCAGGAACTATGTGTGAAAAGTGAGTTTAAAAAGGATCTCTATACATTATATATACATTCCTAAGTGACGCAGTCGCTAAGGTGCGATAGCTGTAAAGAGGAGACTTTCCTCTAAGTTAGTACCTGTAAGAAAAAGTGGACAAAACAACATAAAGACACACACATATAAATGAGGACCATCTTAGGCACAGTTATTTCAGTGACTTCATTGCATTATGCCTAAGTGGTAGTCGGAAGAAAACCGGAGGTGTTTAGTGGTTCGTGTCGGCATGTGAAATAAACTGACGAGTTCCGCAACTATGCGGTAATGTGCTATAGGTTAAAGGTGGAATGAAAATAACTTAAATGTGACCAAGGTGTCGACCGCTGTTGTAAATTAAGGCAGAATGTGATTAAGCATTTACTGAAAACATTAATGCTTCCCTTTGTTCATGTTTTCCTCATTATGTTGGCCGAAGTCCGGACTCCATTTTGTATTGACATGCTGCCATGTGTTCACCACGAGGAGAGTCCGACCTCTGTGTTAGTTGCTCTTGCAGTCTGCCTAGCAACAGTTTATAAATAGCTCTCTCTTGTCCGTCTGGCGCATGCCCAGACTTGACCACATCTGTTATAATTAGCTTTGCTTGACCATGTGTTTTCGCGGGCCCTAAGAGCGTGTTGGCTCCGCCCATGTATTGATTCAGTATCGAGAATGACCCTAAATGGTAATGTTCTTCAACCTCATGTGGTATCCACCCACTTATGAGCCCCTCTGTTGTGTATAAAAGGGGACTGTGTATGCAAGTTCTTTGTGCTACTCCTTGCAATACTGAAGAGTGTTGTGTGGATTGTAGGACCACCCTTAAGGGTTAATAAACGTTGTTTTTGTACTTTGCAGTTTCCGTGCCAACTTCCTTATAGATTTCGTTACAGAAGAGCGAACCCTTGTCTCTTGCGGGCCTAGCTGGGGCTTGTTTTCATCAATTGGCGCCCGTCACGTGGGGCTCATCGGCGACTCGGATGCTCGAAGGATTGGTCGCGACGAAGGTGAGGAGTTTGGCCGGGGACGTGATCACTGCCAGCGGCGTCTTAGCCCTGGCATCCCGAGGTTTTTCTTCCTTCCCTTCCGAGCTGACCATCTGGGTGGCGCCGGTCATCGACTGAGACCTCTTCTGTCGGTCCTGCCGTGAGAGCCGTTTGGGCGATTGTGGAGCTTGGCAGTTGGAACCTGGACTCTTGATTGGTAAGAACCGTTGTACGGTACTTGCTCCGAGTTTTGAAGCCTGGTCTGGCTATTTGAGTTTGATTGATGGTGACTAGTCATATTTTGAATTTGTCTTTGTGAAAATATATGCGTTGCAACACATATAGGCAGGTAATGTGGAGAAATTTCTCCGGAAGCTGTGTAAACTTTGAACGGCGCAACGATTAAGTGCCATTTTTTCTTGATAATACTGCATATTTTGCATTATTCCTAGCATGCCTGCTTTTAGCGCACTTCGTAAGTGGTGCTGCTGTCTTGGAAACCGGTTGAACCTCGAGGAATCTGCTCCAGCTCCCCCAGAGGGGACTCCTAATAGGGATATGTACGTGAAGCATGGTCTTTCTTCCATAATGTACAGCACGTTATGGAGGAAATATACGAGGAAGGATCCTGAGTTGCGATGGCCTTTGTATGGATCGTTTGATATACGTAAGATTGAGTATGTGGAACAGTGTATGTGTAAGCGACGTGCTCGTCAGGATATGTTTGAGTGTGTGCGATTATGGGTGAAGGAAGTGCGTGAGCGAGAGAAACGTGAGAAAGCGCTGTTTGATAAGGAGCAACGAAAGAATGATCATATGCGAGCGCAGGAAGCGAAGCATCGAGAGGACAAAGAGCAAACGGACAGACAAGAGAAAGAGCGAAGGCTACAAGTTTCGGGTCAATATGTTGTTCGTCAGCCGCTTTATCCTGTCCTTAATAATCCTGATGACGATTTTTATTTACTAGATCGCTCTCCGCCCCCTTATGTTGGCGCATCTGCTCCGCGGCCACAAGATTCTGGCCCGGCTTCGGGTAAGGTCGACACGCGGTCCATGTTATCGACCGAGCACATGGCTGATCTTCGGAAACTTTCCCTCCGTGCACTTAAGGGCAAGATGCCTAAGGATGAGTTGTTCCATACTTGGGGGTCGTGGCAAGATAGAGAGAGGGTGTATTTTCTGTCTCATTTCGCGGATGAAGTAATTGCTGCTTTCCGAAAATATTCTAGTGTCCTTGAGCCTGACGAAGTGTCTTCGGATGCCGGAGCATTACGTAATGGTGTTTTTTCTCCCCCTAAGGCTCCTGAGGCGGCTCGGCGGCTGTTCGCTTTACGGGACGAGGTGCTGGCCCTTAGAGAGAAAGCACGTCAACAAACGGAGGAGGAGAAGCAGTCGGATTCGTCTGCAGCAGGGGGCCATCCATCCGCCTCCCAGTCAGATAAGGATGACATAGTGCATGTTAAACCAATGCGAGAGGCGGCGCCTTTGTATGTTCCTCCCAAGGGAGCAGGGACTAGCTCGGATATTAATTCTGTCGATGCTAGGGGATATTTTGTGTATAATTGGGTTTATACTCCATGGCATAGGGCCGATGTTATGGCATTAAAGAATGCGCTGCCTGACCCCCGCAAGAATCCAGCGGCCTTCTATGAAGAAGTCGAGGGGGCCTTGAATTCTTGCATTATGACCTTAGCGGATATAGACTTGTTCTTTGGCCTTATCCTACCGCCGGATACGTGGCGCTCTGTCCGAAAGGTAGATGATGCGGTTGCCTTCAAGGCCCGGTGGTCTGACCTTGAGGATGAGGATAGGGAACGGAAGCCCGCACAGAAACCACCCCAGAATATTTTAGATCTCCCTGCGGCTATTGTGGCTAAGTTGAAGACGATTATCCCCCCTAAAAAGATTGACTGGAATATGTTAGCTGCATGTAAACAGAAAGTTGACGAGTCAGTCGCGGACTTCTTTACGCGCTTTGAGGAGACGTTTCATGATTTTAGTGGCCAGTCGCTTACTGACGACACGGGCCGCCACCTTTTCGCGGACAAATATGTGGCTAATCTGCTGCCGGCAGTTGCGGCCCGGTTAAAAGCGAGTGAGAGTTCTTGGTCCTCCGCGACACCGACGGCCCTTCTGACCATCGCCCAGTATTATGAGCGTCAGGAGCACGAGGCGAAGGGCCAGGAGGAGAAGAAATCGAAAGATCTTAAAACCAAAGTGATGTTAGCACAAGTATATGGCCCGCCCCGCCGGGGTAATAATAATAGGGGAAGGGGTGGATCTTATGGTCCCCCTTCGGGCCGATCTGATTTGAATAGGAACCAGTGTGCGTATTGCAAGCAGTTGGGCCATTGGGCCAGGGATTGCCCAGCGTTGCGTGCTTCGCGTCAGGGGCACGCTCCGGGTGGCCCGAGAGGTAGAGGGGGCTTCTCGAACTTTAGTGGAAATTCCAACGATAATGCCCGTTTCGATACTGCCGGACAGCACCGAGATGGCTCCAACGTTTTCGATCGCCAGCACCAGTATCATGTATCGGACATCGATCGATCGGGATATCATGATTCTCAGCATGCATAGGAATGCGTAGGATGGGGGTCCGAATCAGTTGAGGTGCCGGTCGATCAGACGGGTCCTTATGTATCGGCTGAGGTTTTAGGTTCTACTGATCAGTTCCTAGTGGATACAGGAGCGACACGTAGTGCATTGTCTAGGTACTTGGTTCCGGGGGCTCCCCCATCCGGCTCAATAGTTACATCGGTAGGGTTTGACGGTACACTCTCCCGAAGCCCTCTTTCACAGCCCCTTGCATTTAAAGTTGATTGTTTTTCTGCGCCCTGCCCGTTTCTGCTTGCCCCGTACACACCGGATAACATTATGGGCCTTGATATGTTAAAGTACTTTAGGGCTACAATCCGCTGTTCCCCTGAGGGTGTGAGGGTGATTTTAAATGACAACTACCCCCGATCTGGGCGGATGTGTACGATATCAGAGGATGCGTTGTTGGCTACCCTCCCCCGAGCTTTATGGGCGACTTCGGACACAGATGTGGGACAAATGGTGATTCCTCCGGTCCACATTAGTGTCCAGGAAGGGGCGGTACTACCACGCCTCCCACAGTATCGTATTTCCCAGGAGGGCGAGGAGGCTCTCATACAGATTGTGCAAGACCTGATCGCAGTAGGAGTAGTGGAAGAAGTTCCCTATAATATCTGTAACAGTCCGATTCTCCCTATTCTGAAAAAGGACACGGATGCAAAGGTCTATCGGTTCATAATTGATTTGAGGGAGGTAAACAAGATCGTGATACCTCAGTACCCGGTGGTTTCCGATATCACGACGTTGCTTACCTTGGTCCCGCCTACGGCGACCATGTTCTCAGTGATTGATTTGAAAAATGCCTTCTTTTCTATTCCCATTCACCCTGATAGCCGATTTCTTTTTGGGTTCACATTAAACAATAGATCTTATCGTTTTTGTAGAATTCCCCAAGGCTATACAGAAAGCCCTAGTATTTATAGTCAGGCTTTGAAGCGACAGTTGGATTCCTTTGCCTTACTCGAGGGGGTCGCCCTCATTCAATATGTCGATGACATCTTGTTGGCGGCTGACACCCTGGAGTTGTGTGAGAAAAGCACGATAGCCTTACTTTCCTTTTTAGCATCCCACAATCACAAGGTCTCTAGGAAGAAGTTGCAATTCTGTAGACCAAAGGTGACTTATTTGGGTCACCTTTTGTCTAAGGAGGGGCGTGCACTCACACCAGATCGTATCCAAGTAATTTTGGACACACCAAGGCCATCCACGCAGAAGGATGTGCGTGCATTTTTGGGTCTTGTTTCTTTTTGTAGACAGTGGATATTGGGGTTTTCACACATAGCTAAGCCATTACTAGCTCTTTTGACAAAAGACACGCCTATCCCAATCCCTTGGTCAGATGAGTGTGATGCTGCTTTTCAGCAACTGCGACAGGCCCTTTGTTCAGCACCAGTGTTAGGGACCCCTGATTATGCAAAACCCTTTTCGTTGTATGTGCATGAGAAAGATGGATGTGCATTGTCAGTTTTAGTGCAGATGCACGGCGACAAGCAGCGCCCTTGTGCATAC
The DNA here is from genome assembly GCF_964204655.1 of Triturus cristatus. NCBI lineage: Eukaryota > Metazoa > Chordata > Amphibia > Caudata > Salamandridae > Triturus > Triturus cristatus. The sequence continues at coordinate 167,875,944 of NC_140585.1, forward strand.
TTTTCGGCTGTGCTTGATCCTGTCGCCCGAGCATTACCAGGGTGTTTTCGCTCGGTAGCGGCGACAGCTGTGTCAATACGCCAAAGTGAAGGAATTGTGTTGTCCCATAAATTGTTGGTGTTAGTTCCCCATGCTGTGGATGCCCTGCTTAATCAAACAAAGACGCAGCATTTGACCAGTGCCCGTTTAACGGGATATGAGCTGACGCTTTTGGCTCCTCATATTACGTTAAAAAGGTGCGTGACATTAAACCCGGCCACATTGTTGCCATATCCCGAGACCCAGCCTGAGGCACAGAAAGCGCATGATTGTATTCTTGTGACTGAGGAACAAACAAAGGGTCGTATTGATCTCCAGGATACGCCCTTTTCAGACGTAGATGGAGAGTTGTGGGTGGATGGATCTTGCCTGAAGCTACCAGATGGTACGGCTTCAGCAGCGTATGCAATTACCACGTTACAGACGATAGTGGAGACAGCACGCATACCACAGAAATCAGCCCAAGCAGCGGAACTGATAGCCTTAACACGAGCATGTGAGCTCAGTACAGGATTGTGTGTGAATGTTTACACAGACAGCCGCTATGCCTTCGGAGTAGCGCACGATTTCGGCCTACTCTGGAAGGAGAGAGGGTTTCTAACGTCACATGGGGTGCAGATAATGCATGGGGAGTTAGTCCACAACCTTTTAACTGCATTGACATACCCAAAGAAAATCGCCATTGTTAAGTGTAGCGCCCATAGGAAAGTGGTTGATAAGGTTGGAGAAGGGAATGCGTTAGCGGATCGAGTAGCACGGGAGACTGCGATGCAGCCCGGTACTACTGCCATGTATGTAGTGAAGTCACAGGTGGAGAGATGGCACGATGCGAAGGAGGAAGTGCGAGAAATACAAAAGACCGCTTCTGACAAAGAGCGGGAACAATGGGCTAGCGAAGGAGAACTGGATGACGAGGGTTGCTGGAGAAATAAGCAGATGGATAGATGGAAATTACCCACGGCTTTTGTACAACCTATGGTCCAGATGGCACATGGGCTAGCACATGTTGGAGCTTCCGCAATTGTGAAATTGCTTACCCAAGTCTGGGAGCATCCAGAGATTGCTAGCACAGCAAAGAGGGTGGTGCAGACCTGTATGATCTGTCTGAAGTATAACCCAGGGAAAGGCACGCGAACTCCAGCAGGAGGATTTGCGACGCCCACTGCACCCTTTGAGGTTCTGCAGATGGATTACATCCAGCTTGAGCGCTGTAACAATTTGAAGTATGTTCTAGTAGTGGTTTGCGCCTTCAGTAAATGGGTTGAGGCGTACCCTGCGAAAGACAATACTGCAATGACTACAGCGAAGCTATTGCTGAAAGAGTTTTTCCCCCGATACGGCGTCTGTAGACTTCTGTGGAGTGATAATGGCCCTCACTTTGTAGCGGATGTTATAAAGTATGTCTTGAAGGGCCTAGGCATCACCCAGAAGTTCCACGCCGTGTTCCACCCCCAGTCTGCAGGACTAGTCGAGAAGTATAATGGTACACTGAAGCTTAAGATCGCCAAAATTCAAGCTTCAACATCTTTGACTTGGCCAGACGCCTTGCCACTGGCGTTATTGTCAATTAGGTCGGTGCCACACTCTCGAACCGGCCTTACACCCTATGAGATAGTATTTGGACGCCCAATGAATATTTGGGGTCCACCAAGGCCTAAGGCTGTGTATGATGTACCTTGTGTGATGATGAGTGATTATCTGGCACAGTTAACGGATAACTTGGTTTCTATTCATCAACAGGTCCGAGAGGCGCTCCCTGATCGGTCTACTGGCGAAGGACATGGTCTCCGGCCTGGAGATCATGTGATGATAAAGGTTTTCGACAGATCGAACAGTTTGGAGCCGAGATGGGTCGGACCTGAGCAAGTCCTTCTTGCAACGAGGACGGCTGTGCGAGTCTCGAACAGGAAGAATTGGATCCATTCCTTGCACTGTCGAAAGGTACCGCCCGGATTGGTGGAGTCTGCCGTGCTGACCGATCAACGAGACATCCTAGCAGCAGAGACAGGCCGTGCTGCAGAGCCAAACGACACTGAGGAGCTCTTTTCGGACCACACGACTTCTGGAGGAAGGCGATATCATCTGCGACCAAGGAAGTGAGGTTTCCAGTACCGGGACATACTGTCAGAACGGCCCTTGGGTTAGTGAAACGGAGAGCCGATGAGGCAAGGGGGGGGGATCAGCCCTGCATTAGTGTAGCGACACCCGTCTTGGCCCGCTGGTGAAGAAATCAACCGCTGCCCAAGGGGAAGAGTTCTGACAGACCTTTTAGTTTCAGGAAGATATCAGGGTATTGTTTCCTTTGACATGGAGAAGAAGAAAATTCTTTGTGCGTTGGGGTTCATGCTAACAGTAGCTATTGTTGGTATAACCACATGGTTTGTGGAGGAGGCAACTCCTGCTCGAAAGACACTTGTGTTGACGACTCCAGTGCCTGCGGAGCACTACTTTTATACATTGCCATATCAAGAGTTGAAGCATCGACAATCCTATTTGAATAACACTTTCATTCAGATGCTGCATCACACCCACGTTGCTACGAACGCTACGAACTGTTGGATATGTGGGATGATGCCAGCCCATCAGAAGAAAGGAGGTACGCCATTCATACCACTTCCTTTCTCTCACAATGGCTCTTGTAGAGCTTGGTACACTTTGTTGTTTGCCACTCGGAAACCGACAGTGGGACGATTGCTTTTTAGACTTAATAAAGAATGCCATCAGGACAAGAATGGATATCCACAAGCGAATGGGACAATTTGGGAATGGGAAGAGTACCGACCGGACAATGAATCCATCCCCTATATCTTCACAAACACCAGAGACACTGAGGGGTAATCCAAGTAGCACAAGCCCAAGCGGACCTGTGTGTCCAGAGTGTGGGTTCTATTCCTGTGGGTGTCAGTGATTGTATAACCGTACTAAACATCGACGGGTTAAACAACAGCACCTTCTTAGCGTCCCATAATACCTACTTTGTATGTGGAAATAAAGGTTATTACCGTTTGCCGGCTGGGTGGTCTGGGGTATGCTATGTATCATTCCTATTACCTCCTGTATTCTTAGCACCTGCGTCATATCATAAGGATCTAAAACTGTTGAATAATGTGACTGTAAATAGATATAAACGTACTCTATCAATTGATGAGGTGGATCAAACAGATACCAGCTTGCAACAGTATATTGATTTTAACTTAGGACTGTTTTTCTTTGTTGGAGCCGCTCTGAATAGTAGGAAGATCCGAAGATTAACAAGAGTGGTAGAAGCTGTGACTAATCAGACTGCTGCTGCTCTTGGGAATCTTACGGAAGAATTACAGATTACCAGAATTGTTGCATTGCAGAACCGTATGGTATTGGATGTAATGCTAGCTGATCGAGGAGGAGCCTGTAAAATTATTGGAAGTAGCTGCTGTGTGTTCATTCCTGATCATACGCCATCCGTTTATAACGCCATTAATAAGCTGCATAAAATAGCAGCTGAAATCCACACAGAAAACGGCACTTGGTCCTTTTCTGGATGGTTTTGGGCGTTGGTTACTGCCTGGGGATGGAAGGTCTTAACTGGGCTCTGCATTATTATAGCAATTCTGTTCTTTCTTTGTATGTGTATTCAATGTGGACCATTGTGCTGTTCCGTATGCATTTCACTCTGCATTCCAGATAAGAAAGCTATTGCCGATGTTGCCCGCCAGAAGGGTCTAGCTAAAGAGGTTAAAGGAATGATGATAATTGACATATATGATGATTATTCTTGGAAACCGGATGTCTTCAGTAAATGCTGAAAGGGTCGTCTGTTGTAAATTAAGGCAGAATGTGATTAAGCATTTACTGAAAACATTAATGCTTCCCTTTGTTCATGTTTTCCTCATTATGTTGGCCGAAGTCCGGACTCCATTTTGTATTGACATGCTGCCATGTGTTCACCACGAGGAGAGTCCGACCTCTGTGTTAGTTGCTCTTGCAGTCTGCCTAGCAACAGTTTATAAATAGCTCTCTCTTGTCCGTCTGGCGCATGCCCAGACTTGACCACATCTGTTATAATTAGCTTTGCTTGACCATGTGTTTTCGCGGGCCCTAAGAGCGTGTTGGCTCCGCCCATGTATTGATTCAGTATCGAGAATGACCCTAAATGGTAATGTTCTTCAACCTCATGTGGTATCCACCCACTTATGAGCCCCTCTGTTGTGTATAAAAGGGGACTGTGTATGCAAGTTCTTTGTGCTACTCCTTGCAATACTGAAGAGTGTTGTGTGGATTGTAGGACCACCCTTAAGGGTTAATAAACGTTGTTTTTGTACTTTGCAGTTTCCGTGCCAACTTCCTTATAGATTTCGTTACAGAAGAGCGAACCCTTGTCTCTTGCGGGCCTAGCTGGGGCTTGTTTTCATCACCGCGACAACGGTCGAATGATGTGCTTACATGAACCGCTAAACACCTCCGGTTTTCTTCCAACTACCACTTAGGCACAACGCACCACTCTCATCCTCCAAATCTTCTGAACATTCACCCTAACATATGAGCATTCCACAGCACACAAGATACAACCGTCAGGGTGAACCACATAAATTACTAAATAAACTTGTGCTTAACCCTCTAAGAGTGTGAAACAAAAGTAGTCAGGCTTAACTTAGAGGCAATCCGTAAACAATTTTTGCAACATTCAAATAGTAACAAAGGGAAAACACAAAACAAGAAGAATCCCAAGCCAATTTAGAAATTACATCAGTTCCAGTGCAGCCACCAACTAGAAGCTGTGCTTTGCTGCTATGCAAAGCCCCGCATAATTCTGTGCGGCATTGTATTGGATCCAGAGAAACCTTCTGTTAAGCACGGATTAGTACACTCTGATTCCAGTCAAAGGCCAAGGACATTAAGTACATTGCTTAGGGTGGGTGTCATGACTAACTCTCACAGAGGTCTTCTGAGAGGAACAAGTCCTGTTCATCTGTGTAATTTCCAGTTGTTCCATGTCAACTGGAAAATAGGAAAGGCCACTGGAAGATTTGTATGTCTCCGTAGTTCAAACAGGATCTCAGTCAATAGACACTTGGGGTTACTTCTGGGATCCTGGGTTCAAGGAAGATAGGTCCAGTATTCCTCCTTCAGTCAGAAGGACAGACCTTCTTCTGAATCTTCTCAGGACCAGGAGTATTCTGATTTTAGGTTCTATCAATCAATCAGGGAGTTTTAAGCGCACTACTCAAGGGTCTCAAGGCGCTGGGGGGGCAGTAGTGGTCAGTTGAAGAGACAGGTCTTGAGCATCTTCCTGATGATGTGCAGGGTGAGGGCGTGTCTGATGTTGATCGGGAGCTCATCCCAGGTTTTAGCCGCTATGTAGGAGAAGGTTCTTCCACCTGTTCTTGCTCTGTGGATGCGCAGGGGCTCGGCGAGGGTGAGATCGGTGGATTGGAGGTTCCTCTTGGGTACGTGGAAGGAGATTCTATTGTTGAGATATTGGGGGCCGGTGTTGTGAAGACATTTGTAGGCGTGGGTGAGTACATTGAAGATTACTCTCTTCACGAGAGTTCTAGTCATTTTTTCCTTTTCCCCTTAGTTTGGCTCCAGCTTGCTTAGTGACAATAAGGGTAGACATGCCAAGGTGTGAGCTGCCTCTGCCATTTATAGGGTAGGCTTCTTCAGTAGTCAGGAAAGGCCAGGGTATCCCCCCCAGGCTACCGTTTGAAGTGCATCATTGGTCAAGTACACAGTTCCTTCCCAGTAATGCTTTCAGTCAGACCCTCACCTGTCCTCACCCAGATCCTTTGTCCACTGTCTGGGAGGAATACACATTTCTGAAAGTCGAATTTTTAAAATAGTAATCTAAAATCTGATTTGAACATTAGTTTGGAATTAAATTTCTGTTGCAATGAGTCTTTGAATCATGTTTCTATTGAGTCCCATATTTTAGGTATACACGATAAGGTAATATAATGTAACCCCTTGCTTTTCTATGGAAGAGCCAGCGTTGACAGAGTAAAAAATTACTTTTAAGATTTTTCACTACCAGCACATGTAAATCTTCACATCAAGTACACTCAGCTTTTAACTTGTTTAACATGGCTTACTACTTGACCGCAAACTTTCCTGGTTTGTAAATGGTGCACCATCTAACTTTCAACATGCACAAGCACACTTGTGTTCGGTAATTATGCTATTTACATTCTATGTGCTCACATGTTTACCAGCAGTAAATCTATGCTATAAATGACTATACATCCTTTACTAACAACTCCCTTTTTGAAATTGATGTAAGCAATTATGGAGTAATGTGATTGGCTTTATCATAGATGATCTCATTTAAAATCTCATCAGTGATAAAATATGTGAGCCCTTCAGCAGTTTATGACATGAGTGTGCTGTAGCATTTACTGAGCCCAAAACTACGGATGGGAAATTCTACATTGAACCTACCACTCTCCTGGTCCTCTCTTGGTCTTCTGATAGGCTTTGATGTGTGCCGAGAGGGGTTGGATATGAAGGGTCCCAACAATCATCCAATGAGGACCAGGAACTGGACAACTGAACTACAAATTTGAAACCTGTAACGAGGGCTGGGAGATTGTGGCCGGGCCTCGCCACGCCAGACGCCACCGCTGGGCTTCTGCTCTGCTCTGCTGCCTCCCACGCTGGCTGGGCCTGGCTCCGCCGAGGCGTGTGGGGGAAACTACAATTCCCATCATCCCGAGCTCCCGTCATTTCCAGCGTGCCAGGACTCAGGAGGTGCATAAAGGCTCACCTGTGATTAAGTGCTGGAGCAGGGTTTTCTGTTTAAACCCGAACATCAGCTTATATTTTTATATGTCATAATTAAAATTACTAATAATTAATTACTAGATATTAATTATGTTGAGTTTTTGACTAACCAACCTTACTAATGAAAGAATTATACGCGGGATTGCAATTGTATGGCTTAATTAATACGTGAACTAGGTTGGTGAGCAAATTAATTAAATATGTGTGGCTAAAGCATTATTTGTTATGTGTTTGCGCTTTGAAATAATATGCTTTTAATGCTTCTTTATGTTGCAGATGGCTAGATAATTACATACTCATAAGGGTATTGGTGGGAATTAACACTGTATAATCAATATGATGTGGTAACGTTGTTTTGTGTTTCTTTTAATTAAGATGGTCCATTTTGACCTATTGAAAGATGGCCGATATTTCCAGCCTACATTTGAGTAGATGAAATACGAAGAGAGGCCTCACTGAAAGTGGTTGAAAACCTGACCTCGGCCTCTGATGACTGTATTAAAAGTTTTCGTGAGGACAGCAGCTCTGGGCTCGACTCCAGCTATCTTTGGGAAGGAACAGTAGCCACAATGAACATTTGATAATGTTGCAGTGGCTTCACTATATTCCAGAGAAGAGCATCCATGAATGTTGCATTTTTTAGTTTGTGCTTCCTTCTTCCGTGTTTTTATTTTTGAGATATTCGAGAGCGGAGGTTTTTTCTAAATGTTGCGAGTCAACATCCTTTCCTGCTCGCTCTGCTCAACGGACGCTTGGAGCTTGTTTGTAACTTTTAATGTGTAAGTTTTACTATAAATATTGTTAGACTAGAGAGGGTCTAAGGCCACTTCTTCCCGAACTTATGCTCTAGAGGATCGACGCTGATTGAGAGGACGACGACTCGGGAGACTTTACTGAGAGACCTGTCCTGACCTAAATGCGACATTTAGCTAGAATAGGTAACTATGAGAATAATGTTATTGCTGTTGATTGACTTTCATTTGAACTAATTTAGATAAAATAACCTTTGTTTGAATTCCGGTGTCGGGTGGTTATTTCTTTGTCATTTATTGAGTTTCCAATATGTTCTTATTATTTAAATCATGACTCAAGACTGATCAATTAGGTCACATTGACCTCAGTTTAGATGCAGATTGATTTAGAAGTTCTCTTGTGTATTCAGTGTGGATAGAGTAATAGAATGAATGTTGGTATGATGGGCCCTAGCGTATGATGAGTGTATGTGTGTATGACTGTGGAATTACTCTGTCCGTGGAAGTAGGGAGAATTTATATGCTCCGATCTGCAGCAGTTTCCTGGTAGCAGTATGATGGTTTGATTATTGTCTTGATCTGATAGATTGCTTGTACATAGGCTTTTGGATTCATTGATTTATTGATTGATGTTGATATATGTACTAACACTATATGTTGAAGTTGTCGTATTGAGTTATATGTAGTGTGTACGGCTTCTGGAACGTGGGGAGCTGGTGACGGTTCCGTAGTAGGGCAGAGGGAAGTGAGTGCTGCTCTCGGGAAAGATGGGATTGTTGGCCCTGTACGTATGCAGGGAAAAACGTGTGACAATTGAAGTTGCGCGTCGCATTGTCTGGGTTCGGAATCAGTGACATCGCCGTGTGTTACTATTAGAGATATATTTTCGGTATAAAAGGAGTGTGTATGGTAGTGAAGGTTATCTGTGAAACTCTGGTCTTAAGTCCCAGGGATCCGTAAGGTTTGCCGTTAAAGCTTACTGCTGGAGAAGTAATAGGTATTCTCTGAGCTTGTTTGAAGGACTGGGCAGAGGAAAGCGCTGCTTGGTTAACGTGTGTTATAATTCTGTAGTGGGACAGACTGTTCGCTGTTCTTGGGAAAAGCAGGATTCTGTGTGGATGTGCTATATTTTCTGGTATGAAAGTGCGTGAATGTATGAGCATTTAGTTGATTGTGAGACTCTTTGGAGCATTCCTGGAGGAAGCAGTTAATGGATGTATGTTAGAAGGGCAGAGTAGAGGGATGTGCTACTGTGTCAACGAAAGTAATAATTCCGTAGTGGAGCAGAGGTAAGCGCTGTTCTAGAGAGAAGCGGGATTCTTGTGAGAAAGACCTTTCTTTACTATTCTGTGGTTAGCGAAGCAGACAATGGAGATGTTTATATGTTGTAACTAATAGATTTTGTAGAATTTGAAACAGAGTCTACTGAGAAGGTTTTGTAAAGGAGGGGTAGACGAGTGACAGAAGACAGAGTAGAAGCGACTGCAGCGACTACTGACGTCAGACAAGACTGCGCTGTGATTGGGCAGTGGATTAGAACAGTGCTCGCGCTGTGATTGGTGCATTGGTGTGAGCCGCGCAGGGATTGGAAGGAGTACAGGGTGACGTAGACGCTCCAGGATTGGTGCGTTAGTGTGAGTCGCGCTGTTATTGGACAAAAGATCGTACAGTTGCGGAAGGGACTAGAGAGTTGTGGTAAACGCGAAAATGTATTACCAAACGGAGGAAAAGAAGAAAAAATCCTTGTTCGGTAAATTTAAAAAATGGTTCGACAAGGATAAGAACATAATAACTAGAGAAGGTGAATTGCTACCTCTGACAAGGACTCCTGCATCCTCCATGGTTGCGAAATATGGGTATCATACCTGTATTTGGTTAGACAATTGGGCTAAGTACACTAAAGAAGATGGTGTTTTAGCGTTCCCGGAACATGGTTCATTTAATTTGGCCGTGTTGAGAAATTTACGGGAAAAGATGATGTGTCTAGAGCCTAGACCAAGGCCGACACAGTTCGAGGCGTTGGTAGAATGGGAAGATGAGGTGCATGAGCGAGAAAAGCAGAGGAGTGGAGGTAATTATAGGTATATTTTTGGGAGGAAATATGATCGTGAAACTCATCATGATCGAATGAGGAGATGGCGAGATGCTAGTATGTCAGAGGGATTATATCCTATGAGGACTGTTGAAGAGACGGAAGGGAGGAAGGGTATGGAAAAGGTACCTGATGCAGAAGTGAGAAGGTATGGGGCTAATGATTATGAGGATGAAGTCTTGGATGACATGATCTATAAAAGACCACCACCATATAGACCAGAACCAGAAGAGAGAACGCCAGTTGCTACTCCCATAAGAGATACTTTGCGAATTGTTAAAACAGAAATTGTGACACCTGATCTGAAAGGTGGTAGCTCTTTCACGGAGAGGGAGAGAGAGAGAGAGCGGCAGAGAGAGAATCAAATTGGGGATGAGAAAACAAGAGAATTAGCCAGAACGACATCTGAGCTGACTGAGAAAATTAGAGAGCTAACAAAGAATCTAGAAGCTGTTACAGTGCCTGTAACCATTGGTCCGGTTATGCCTATTTTTGATAAGCAAAGAATGGGTGAAAATGGTTTGACAGTTCCCTAGGTAGGAAATGGTTTGGTTGGTTCTTTGGAAGAATCAGGAATGAGGACGGAAGAAAATAATTTGAGACGGTTGAGACATGACACATGTGGTGAGTTAAATGTACAGCCTAATTCAGGATTGAATACTGGTTGTTTAGGAGGATCAATTTTGGAACCACAGAGGATGGCAGAACAAGTGGGTGCAGTGAAAAGTTCTACAGAAATAACAGCTGAGGATTTGAATGATTGGTTGAAGGTTCTTCAAAAGAAAGATAAAGATTCACAGGCAATTGATGTAGCTAGGTTGCGCATAGAACTGGAGGAGCTTATTGCGGGAACAATTCCTACAGAAATGTTGAAAAATCATCATGATGGTGAGTTGTTATTCATGTGCAAGAGTATCACCTGGAGGGCTAAGAGTACACATGACAGGTTAAAAGGAATAGCGAGTGAACTGGGAGTTGATATGGATAAGGTGAAAGCTTTGCAGAAGCCTTACAGGGTGGATTTTTCTGATAAGGACATCGAGAATCTAAATGATGTTGGCAGAACAGGGCAGATAAAGGAAATGATTTCCTTATTGCGAAAATGGGGTGATGTGGAAAAGTGGAAGGATAGGTGGTACAAGAAAAGGGAAGATTCAGTGGACTTACTCAGCATTTCCCATGAGAGAAAAAGAAAAAACAGTGGATGCTTATCCTATGAGAGAGATTCCTGGAGGAGGATATGTACATGTCCCATGGACTAGACAGGATATTTTGTCATTTACGAATGATTTCCCTCGACTGAGAGAAAAGCCCGTCGAGTGGTATAGGCAGGTAGATAGGTTTGTGAAATTGTCAAAAGTGCTGTGGATAGACCTGAATAGTCTGTTTGATATAATTGTTCCAGCAGACTTGTGGGCAGAGTGTAAAATAGTTGTAGATTGGCCTGCTAAGGAGTATCCAAGAGATCAGAAAACAGGAGCACCAGACCCGGCGGTTATGAAGAAGTACGAGCAGGTTATTGTGTTCCTGAAAAATAAAGTACCCCCTAAAGAGACAGACTGGGTTAAAATAGATCGGACACATCAGGAAGCAAAAGAATCAGTTCATGCTTTTTATGAAAGGCTGATATTGGCTTTTAAACAGTTCAGTGGAGATGAACATCTGGGTGATAAGGATTTGAGTCATTTTGTATACAGATTTGTATATGGCTTGAGACCTGAAATCAGTGAAAGGATTCGTGAGCATACAGTCGATTGGCAGAGTAAAAAGATTGATGAGATTTTGAGACATGCGAAATACTTCAGTGATGAAATTGATGCAAAACAAAGAAAGCTGAAGGAGAAAGCAATGTGGGCACAGGTGAAGGTTGCTGAAAGACAAGAAGCACAGCTGGTTGAACAAGCAAATAATCCAGGAAATAGGCCCAGATATGGCACAGGAAAAGGAAAGGGGAATCTAGAAGAGGCCAAAAAGAAGTTCCCATGTCACAACTGTGGACAATTGGGGCATTGGAGATCCGAGTGTACGAATCCACCATTAGTGAGTAATGAGAATAAACCATTGAATCAACAGGTGCAGAACGAGGGGTGTAATCATCAGCAGCAACAGCAGAAGGTTGTCAGACAGCAGAGTCAAGATCCAAAACCGCCCTTGCCGCAGAATAGAGGGTCTCAGAAATATAACCAGGACTCAGGATTCTACAATGATGAGCAGGTAAACAAACCGAGACGTTCAAACCCAGTACAACAGTACTGGTTAGAGAATGAAGGGAGTGAGTCTGAAGGGGACTATTGACGGTGCCGAAGAGAAGAGGAAGAGTGCATACTTGGAGCAACTCTAGAAATAGACAAGGCAGGACCATTTGTAGATGGGAAAATAAATGGGGAAAGTGTTACTTTTTTAGTAGACACAGGAGCGACAAGATCAACTGTCAGGTCAGCAGATATAAGAAATCTTCCTCTCTCAGACGAAGCAATCCAAGTGGTTGGTGTAGCTAATACACAGATTAAGACTCGTCTTACTGAACCAGTAAGGGTAAGGATAGGGACATTTTCAGATATGCACAGATTTGTAGTCTGTGACACTAGTCCAGTGAATTTGTTAGGTAGGGACTTATTGTGTAAAATGAATTGCACAATTTTTTGTACTCCGGATGGAATAGCTTTTGAGACACCAGATGAGGATGTTTTGTACAGGATGACTCTAGATAATAGAGAAAGTGAGATTGTTGGAATATATGCTGTGTTTAATCCAGATGATTTGCCTCAAGAGTTGAGACACACAGTAAAAGCAGCAGTTTGGGATTTTACTGGAGAGGATGTAGGATTGATGAATAATGTAGATCCAGTAAAGATTACTGTGAAAGAGGGAATCACTTATCCTAGTATCCCACAGTACAGATTGACACCAGAAATAATTGAAGGGATAACACCAATCATAGATAAGATGATTCAGCAGGGTGTTTTGAGAGAGTTACTGAGTAGCCCGTGTAATTCACCGATAATGGGGCTAAAGAAACCAAATGGGAAGTTCAGGATTGTACAGGATTTGAGAAAGGTTAACAAGATTGTGGTATCATGTTGTCCCATTGTGCCAAATCCACCAGTGATTTTGTATCAGATTCCTCATGAGGCTGAATGGTACACAGTAATTGATTTGTGCCATGCTTTCTTTTCAATTCCATTGCATCATGACAGCCAGCCGATTTTTGCATTTCGGTTTGGACAGCGTATTTTGGGATTGTATGACATAATTTCGAAAGACAAAAATTCGACCTACAAAAATATCGCAACAAAAATATCGTGGTCAAGAATATCGACATCCTATCTACAACATGGTAAGTACAAAAATATCGATAATTTAATATCGATGTCAAAAATATCGTAATTCAAAAATATCGGGTTTTTTTTAGTTTAAAAATATATGTAAAATAAACCAAATAATACTTATAAATCAAAGAAACATAATTAAATATATTGTATAATATGTAAAATGTATAATAAATATATATAATTAAATGAAACTTTAATGAAACATATATATATAATATATAATATATACACTTACTTAATAATTACTTTTAATAATAATTTCTGTAACATATAAATTATTAAATATTTATTTAAATTACCAATACATCTATACACATAAAACAATAACATTAATAAATATTAAATAATTACATATAGCAAATAATAATCAATAATTTTACTTTGAATAATTTTTATTATTAATTATATATTACAATAGCTAAAATATTACAAAACATATTTAATATCAGACACAATAAAACTACTAGTCCAACTTCAACAAAAACAACAGTAAGGAAAATGTTGGATAGCGTAGGGGTAAAAATAACTATTCCAACTCCCGAGAGTGCAACAGTAGGGAAAACATTGGATAGCGTAGGGGTAAAAATTACTATTCCAACTCCAAAGAGTGCAACAGTAGAGAAAGCGTTGGATAGCGTAGGGGTAAAAATTACTATTCCAACTCCAGAGAGTGCAATAGTAGGGAAAGTGTTGGATAGCGTAATGGTAAAAATTACTATTCCCACTCCAGAGAGTGCAATAGTAGGGAAAGTGTTGGCTAGCGTAAGGGTAAAAATTACTATTCCCACTCCAGACAGAGCAACAGTAGGGAAAACGTTGGATAGCGTAGGGGTACAAATAACTATTCCAACTCCAAAGAGTGCAACAGTAGGGAAAACTTTGGATAGCGTAGGGGTAAAAATTACTATTCCAACTCCAGAGAGTGCAATAGTAGGGAAAGTGTTGGATAGCGTAAGGGTAAAATCTACTATTCCCACTCCAGAGAGTGCAATAGTAGGGAAAGTGTTGGATAGCGTAAGGGTAAAATTTACTATTCCCACTCCAGAGAGTGCAACAGTATAGAAAACGTTGGATAGCGTAGTGGTAAAAATAACTATTCCAACTCCAAAGAGTGCAACAGTAGGGAAAACGTTGGATAGCGTAGGGGTAAAAATTACTATTCCAACTCCAGAGAGTGCAATAGTAGGGAAAGTGTTGGATAGCGTAAGGGTAAAATTTACTATTCCCACTCCAGAGAATGCAATAGTAGGGAAAGTGTTGGATAGCGTAAGGGTAAAAATTACTATTCCAACTCCAGAGAGTGCAATAGTAGGGAAAGTGTTGGATAGCGTAGGGGTAAAAATTACTATTCCAACTCCAGAGAGTGCAACAGTAGGGAAAGCGCTGGATAGCGTAGGGGTAAAAATTACTATTCCAACTCCAAAGAGTGCAACAGTAGGGAAAGCGCTGGATAGCGTTGGGGTAAAAATTACTATTCCAACTCCAGAGAGTGCAACAGTAGGGAAAGCGCTGGATAGCGTAGGGGTAAAAATTACTATTCCCACTCCAGATAGTAAAACAGTTGGGAAAGCACTAGATAGCATAGTGATTCTATGAACATTATAACCAATTCAATAATTTGTTATAAAAAAATTGCATGTTAACAATGTTTTAAAAAAATAATTATTATTAAATACCAATTATGTAAAATAAATATTTAAATAAATAAATTTAAATTACAACCCACACTATTCCCCCTTTAACACACAACACACTACACATACAAAATACACAATAGATTTAAATATCAATTTATCTCTTATTTACAATTAATAATACATTCTTTATAATTAATATAGTTATTAATTCACTAATTAATACATATTAACTACGAAATTACAAATATTCACCTATTAATTATTAATTAACAATACATTAATTAGCAATAACAACAAATAAAATACAATAATCAATTATTTATATTTACTATATTTAACTAACTAATAACAATTAATTAATAATAATTACAAATAAATAAAATATATCATTATTTATTTTATTTTAATTACATCCAACCCTATTCCCCTATAAACCCACAACCCACTACACATAAAAATTCACATAATTAATTTTAATTATCAATTAATCACTTAATAAAATTAAATCACCAATTAATTACTAATTAACAATTAATTAATTAACTATACCAATAAATAAATATTATTAATAAACTAATTATAATTTATATAATTAACCAAATAATAAATTATTTTTACAATTAATAATTAATTAAAAATTATTTAATCTATTAATCAAATTAATTACCAATTATTAATTGATTACCAATTAATTAATCATAAATACCAATTAAACAATACATATTAATTCATTAATTATAATTACATTACTTCCCACCCTATTCCCCTATAAACCCACAACCCACTACACATAAAAATTCACATAATTAATTTAATTATCAATTAATCACTTAATAAACTTAAATCACCAATTAATTACTAATTAACAATTAATTAATTAACAATAACAATAAATAAATATTAATAATAAAGTAATTATAATGTATATAATTAACCAATTAATAAAATAATTTTACAATTAATAATTAATTAACTATTAATTAATCAATTAATTACCAATTATTAATTAATTACCAATTAATTAATCATAAATACCAATTAAACAATACATATTAATTCATTAATTATAATTAAATTACTTCCCACCCTATTCCCCTATAAACCCACAACCCGCTCTGATACTAAAACGCTAAATTAAATGTAAAATAATTATAAATCTCTAAACATTTATTTTTAAATGTATTAAAATACATTACAATAATCTTTAACATACAAATAAAATACATATTAAATGACATTACACTAAATAAATATCGATATTATTGACATCGAAATTTTTACTTACGATATTACTTACATCGATATTAAGTACTTCGATATTATTAACTTCGATATTACTTACCTTGGGATCGATATTCTGTCCATCGATATTCTTGACTTCGATATTCTGTACCTACGATATTAAAAACACGATATTATTGTAGGTCGAAATTTAAAACTCGATATTTTGGCTAAACACCGTATTTTGGCATGGTGCCGTATCCCACAGGGGTATACAGAGAGTCCTTCAATATTTAATCAGTTGCTGAAGAAATCATTGGAGAGTTTGATCATGCCTGAACGCTCAGTACTAGTACAGTATATCGATGACCTACTTGTGGCATCGAAGACACGTGAAGCTTGTGAAGTAGATACCATAGCTTTACTGAATCATCTGGCAGATGGAGGGTTAAAGGTATCTCCAGCTAAATTGCAATTTTGCAAGAAAGAAGTGCATTATCTTGGACACAATATTGAAAAAGGTCAGAGAAAGGTGACCAATCACAGAATCAAAATTATCAGAGGAATGAGAGCCCCAATGACCCAGAGAGAAGTGAGGATGTTTCTGGGGATGGTGGGTTATTGTCGTCAGTGGATAAGTAATTTTTCCCTGATAGCAAAGCCACTGATTAAATTGACCAAAAGTGAGGTAAAGGACCCCTTGGAACTGAATGCAGAACAAATGGCAGCATTTGAAGAATTAAAAAGCAGAATGTGTGAAGCTCCTGCTTTGGGAATGCCAGACTATGAGAAGGAGTTTTAATTGTACTGCAGTGAGAGAAATGGATGTGCACTTTCAGTGTTAATCCAGAAACATGGACGATTGAGAAGGACGATTGCGTATTTCTCATCAACACTTGACCCCGTAGCTGTGGGTTTACCAGGTTGCCTGAAAGCAGTAGCTGCTACATGCAGAAGCTTGGAACAGAGTGAGGGTATAATAATGGGATATCCTGTAAGGGTGTTCGTACCTCATGATGTGGCAATTCTTTTGACAAGAAGCAGGACTCAATATATGTCACATAGTCGGCTGACTAAATATGAGAAAATCATTCTGGGAGCATTAAATGTAACCCTTGAGAGATGTGTGAATGTGAATCCAGCAACGCTCTTGCCAGATGCTGAAAATGTGAATGTGGGAGATGATGTTGATCATGATTGTTTGGATGTGCTTGATTACTGCACAAAACCCAGACCAGACATAAGAGATCTGCCACTACCTGAGAGTGATCATGTGCTGTTTGTGGATGGATCATGTTTGAGGACTGAAGATGGTGTGCTGAATGCAGCATATTAAGCCTGGGCGAAGCATTACGCTACGCTCGCGTAGTTTGCGAAGTTCGCGCTACTTCGCACTACGCGAACTGCACGTAGCACAGTTCGAACACGCGTAGCTTAGTGTTGCGTAGTGCTGCGGTCATTTTTTGCTTGCTCACGGGCCTCAACGTCAAGTTGGCGACCGCGAGCAAGCAAAATGACATCCCGGCGAGACTTTTTCCTTGTTCGCGATCAGCAACTTCAAGTTGGCGATCACGAGCATGGAAAATAAACCTTCCGGCGATATTCCCAACGCGAGGAGGTCAGGTTTCTCATTGCGAGTGGTCGCGTATGCTCACGACCGCTCGCGATGAGAAACTACCAGTTCGCGTTGAGAAAGCTGAAGCTCGAGTAAAAATCTACTCGAGCAGCAGAAAACTACAGCTCGCACTGTGCAAGATGCCATTTTCAATGATTGCACAGTGCCGGTTGCTTGTCCGCACTGTGCAATCATTGAAAACGACATCTGGCACAGTGCGAACAAGGTACTACGCAGTTCACGAAGTGCTACGCGTAGCTCGCGTATTGCGAACTTCACTTTGCGTAGCTTCGCGAAGTGCTACTTCGCGAACTACGCCCAGGCCTAAGCATATGCGGTGGGCAAGGTTTCAGAAGTTATGGAAGCTTCGCCTTTGAAAGGAGTTAGATCTGCTCAAGTAGCTGAATTGGTGGCATTGACAAAGGCTTGCAAGATTGGGAAGTATTTGAGAGTGACTGTGATGACTGATAGTCAGTATGGATTTGGAGTGGTTCATGATTTTGGCCAACTTTGGCTGCAGAGAGGTTTCTTGACGTCGAGTGGGACTCCTATAAAGAATGCTGAAGTGATTGGAAAGTTGCTTGAGGCGATACAGCTGCCTAAAGAACTAGCAGTTGTAAAATGTGCTGCTCATGGACAAGGAGATGATTTTGTTACTCTTGGTAATCGCTTTGCAAATGACATAGCACAGTACTGTGCAAAGAATAATCATTCGAATAACCGGGGAAGAGAAAGGGAAATGTCTTTTTGTTCTGTGATGTTTACTAATGTCCTGGAAACATGGGATGAAGTGAAACAGTTGCAGGATGAAGCAGGAGATGAGGAAATGAGAGATTGGATCAAGGCAGGTTGTGCCCCAAGAGAGACAGATCATGTTTGGATCTATAGGGATGGAAGACCAGTCATGCCAAATTCAATGCTATCAACAATGGCAAGAATGTATCATGGCCAGGGACACCTGGGGAGGGACGCTATGATTAGATCCTTTAAACAAACCTGGTACAAGGCAAAGTTCAGGCTGATTGCAGAGAGCATCTGTCAAAGATGTTTGATTTGTCAGCAATTCAATACTGGAAAGAAAACAGTTGTGAGCCTAGGAACAATAGGCAGAGAAGGAGGTCCTTTTACCAGAATGCAAATTGATTTCATTGAAATGCCACAAGTGAATAGATTGAGGTATGTTCTAGTGGTAGTCTGTTTGTTTTCAAGGTGGGTGGAAGCATATCCGACTAGAAGAAATTATGGAATAACAGTGGCAAAGTTACTGTTGAGAGAGTTGATTCCTAGGTACGGGTTCCCAGTGACAATTGAGTCAGATAGAGGTGGACACTTCTACAATGAGCTCATGGGTTTAATTTGTGAAGCATTGAGCATACAGCAGAAGCTACATTGTGCATACAGACAAGAGGCTTCTGGTGTTGTTGAACAGATGAATGGCACCATCAAAAATAGAATTGGTAAGATGTGTTTAGCCACTGGAATGAAATGGCCTGATGTCTTGCCTCTAGTGCTAATGACTATTAGGTCTACACCAGATAGAACCACAGGTTTGAGTCCACATGAAATATTGATGGGACGAGCAATGAGACATGCATTCGTGCCTGTCAACAAATTGATGACAATAACTGATGACATGATTTTGGATTACTGTAAAGGCCTGGCTGACGCAGTTCATTCTGTGTTTCTCTAGGTTGGAGAAGACGCCACCACACTTGAAAAGAAGCAAGCCCATGATCTAAGTCCAGGGGACTGGGTGAGAATAAAAGTGCACAGAAGAAGGAATTGCTTGGTTCCAAGGTGGGGAAGGCCAAGACAAGTCATTCTGACTACGACAACTGCTGTGAAGTGTGCTGGTGTGAAAAACTGGGTGCATGCTAGTCATACTCTGAGAGTTCCTAATCCAAAGGATGGGACTGGTAAAGAGTATTTTGAAGAGTCAGATTCCAGTGATGATGCAGATACTGAACCAGTGAGAAGAAAAAAGAATCCTGAAAGGGGGGAAGGAGAAAGAGAGTCAGGTGATTCTTTTTTCTTACCAAGAGAGGCTTCAAGAGTAACATTGAGGACCTCAGAGGAGAGTTCAGATACTGGAAAAGTGCCTGAAGTTTCAACAAGCGGTGAAAAAGAAAGAGAAGGAAAAAGTAATTCCACAGAGACTACACCTGAGTCAGATGAAGAGATTGAGAATCCACTTGAGATTACTCCTGAAGAAGTAGGGTCAGAAGAAGATAGAGAGGGACAGATTGCGGAAGACCCCCGAGGAGGTGTAGGGAACGTTTCTGATAAGTTAGGTAAAGGGACAAGTAGACAGCAAGAAGATTGCGTGTCGGAGACCCGAGGAGGGACAGTAGTAGGGAAATCTCAATCAGTGGAGAAGAAGTCTGTGGAGCAAAAGAAAATCGTTGATGAACAAGAGGCAGATGAGACAGAATCGGATGAGAGTGAGAATGGGAAACCAGAGGGTCGAGTTCTGAGAAAGAGAAATTGGATTGGAGAAAGAAACAACAGAGAAGTGAAACAGAAAAGGAGCGTAAAAGGAGATCTTTGGCCTAATAAGATAGAGAGGCTGAGGTACCGACTGACACGAGCAAATTCATCAAAAGCTGAACAGGTGAACGAGGTGTCGAGCCAGAATCAAGCAAAGGGTGAAAAACAAAAGGAATCAAAAGAACCAGAGGAGATCAAGAGAATCAGAAAGCCCAACCAGAAGTATAGGTCACCGGAATGGACGTACGTGGCACTGTCTGAAGAAGAAGAGGCGGAAAGTCAAGGAAACCCAGAGGGGGCATTACGAGAAGTGGTTGAGGAGGAGAAAACTGTTGGAATCCTGAAAGTTATCTTGACTGACATTGGAGAAGAGTCAGATGCTCAGCATATTGAAGATCTGATACAGTTTGATGTTGCTGAAGAAGAAGTGAAAAGTGATGAAAATCCAAATTGAGTGAATTGTAGGAGTCATTTGGAGAAGAGTGAAAAGAAGAAAATCTGAAATTAGCTGTTTGAAATAATTTAGTGTTTTAGAAATTCAGTAGTGGTGTAATAGAGGCTAAGTCAAAAGACACTGCCAGAGTAATAAGATGGCTAACACAGAAAATAATCAAAGTAGATGTACCTTCTTGAAAAGATGGTGTAGGATATGCTGCTGCTGTACAGGATTATTAATGCTACTATGGAGTGTACTTGCTTTACTAGTTACTTTTAGGGTTAAAATAGATACTTTTGGAATACATACTGAGAATATGACTAATATAGAGAAGAGTTCACAGAGAGTAGTTCCTACTAGAATTAGTAACTTATACATACATAAGGATAGGTCAATTAATGATTTTTCTAGTAATGTTTTTTCAAAATTGTTGTACGAATACGTAAAGACAATGGAAGTAAGGGATTGCTACGTCTGTATGCAATTGCCTGCATCCGTTTCAGAGGGAGTTACTTATCACCATCTTCCAGCTACGTATGGGATTTCATGTAGTGTGTTAAGTAGTGTTTTTTATTTGCTAGGGAAAATAGATTATGAGATGTCTAATAAGGATAATATTTTTGGGCAATTGCCTATGAGTAAGAAACTGAATCCAGCTAAAGAAGCTAACATTTTTGGTGAGATTTTTATTGAGACAGAAGAATTAACATTAGATTACATTTTTAGAAACAATTTAATTTGCAGTTTGAAAGAAGAAGAAAAGGCTTTCCTAGACATGGTAGAGAAAAGGAGAGTGAGCATGCATGAAAAGGCAGGGGAATATAAAATGAGTGAGACAGTGTGGGACATTGAGCTGGAAAAGGAGTTGAAGAATGGGGCCAGTCCAACTTTGGATTTAGATGCACCACAGAAGGGTAAACTATGCATTACCAGAAGGAAATCCCTATATGATAGCTATTTTGTTGGGACTAGTGAGTGCCATGATACATACTTTATTGCAACAGGATGGGGATTCAAGGGAGGAGAAGATCCAGTTTTCCCGGGAGTGTATTATATTTGTGGGAATAAGGCTTATTACAGGTTGCCTGACCATTGGTATGGCATATGTTACATTGGCCTGGTCTTCCCTAAGATTTTTCATATTGATAAGATAGAAGATGCAAAACAGATTAATCTACTAACACGCTTTAAGAGAGAAACTTGGTCAGAAATTGTAGGAGATATTTTTGGAGCTTTGATTCCAGCAGTGGGAATTTCATTAAATGCATATGGAATTCGAAAACTGTCAACAAGCACCGCTGGAGGGTTTCTTTTAGTAAATACGGAAATGGTTGCCTTACGCGCCATGTCTATGCAAAATCGACTTGCCCTTGATATTCTATTGGCCAAAGAGGGTGGAGTCTGTGGAATGCTGAAGGTTCAACATTGTTGCACTTACATTCCTGGCGAAAGCAGAGATCTGAAGGTCTATATCAAAAATATTACTGATTTGCATGAAGAATTAGTACCACTGGAAGCTGAAAGTATCTGGACTAAAATGGCTAATAAGATGATTGCTGTTAAGAACTTTATTGCTAAGATAGGTAGTACCATAGTTGGTAAGATATTGTTTCCATTGACATGCGTGATTGTTGCTTTATTGATACTGAGATTAGGGTGTTTGTGTTGTAAAAACAGGAGAGGGAAAAAGGAAATAATAAGAGAAAATACTGAAAAGAAACAAAAGAGGTCAAAGAGAGACCCACAAGAAATAGAATTAGAAAAATTTAGGGAGAGTGTTTACTTAGAATCGAAAAGAGATGATGAAAGAGAGACTGGTGTGTAATGTTGTTCAAAAAGACATTTGAATTTCTCCTAAGAAATGGGGACTAAATGTTTTTTTTTTTTTTTTTGGGTTGGTTTTTGTGGTGATAATATATCACCAAAGGGGGGATTGCTGGAGCAGGGTTTTCTGTTTAACCCCGAACATCAGCTTATATTTTTATATGTCATAATTAAAATTACTAATAATTAATTACTAGATATTAATTATGTTGAGTTTTTGACTAACCAACCTTACTAATGAAAGAATTATACGCGGGATTGCAATTGTATGGCTTAATTAATACGTGAACTAGGTTGGTGAGCAAATTAATTAAATATGTGTGGCTAAAGTGTTATTTGTTATGTGTTTTCGCTTTGAAATAATATGCTTTTAATGCTTCTTTATGTTGCAGATGGCTAGATAATTACATACACATAAGGGTATTAGTGGGAATTAACACTGTATAATCAATACGATGTGGTAACATTGTTTTGTGTTTCTTTTAATTAAGATGGTCCATTTTGGCCTATTGAAAGATGGCCGATATTTACAGCCTACATTTGAGTAGATGAAATACGAAGAGAGGCCTCGCTGAATGTGGTTGAAAACCTGACCTCGGCCTCTGATGACTGTATTAAAAGTTTCCGTGAGGACAGCAGCTCTGGGCTCGACTCCAGCTATCCTTGGGAAGGAACAGTAGCCACAATGAACATTTGATAATCTTGCAGTGGCTTCACTATATTCCGGAGAAGAGCACCCATGAATGTTGCATTTTTTAGTTTGTGCTTCCTTCTTCCGTGTTTTTATTTTTGAGATATTCGAGAGCGGAGGTTTTTTCTAAATGTTGTGAGTCAACATCCTTTCCTGCTCGCTCTGCTCAACGGACGCCTGGAGCTTGTTTGAAACTTTTAATGTGTAAGTTTTACTATAAATATTGTTAGACTAGAGAGGGTCTAAGGCCACTTCTTCCCGAACTTATGCTCGAGAGGATCGACGCTGATTGAGAGGACGGCGACTCGGGAGACTTTACTGAGAGACCTGTCCTGACCTAAATGCGACATTTAGCTAGAATAGGTAACTATGAGAATAATGTTATTGCTATTGATTGACTTTCATTTGAACTAATTTAGATAAAATAACCTTTGTTTGAATTCCAGTGTCGGGTGGTTATTTCTTTGTCAATTATTGAGTTTCCAATATGTTCTTATTGTTTAAATCATGACTCAAGACTGATCAATTAGGTCGCATTGACCTCAGTTTAGATGCAGATTGATTTAGAAGTTCTCTTGTGTATTCAGTGTGGATAGAGTAATAGAATGAATGTTGGTATGATGGGCCCTAGCGTATGATGAGTGTATGTGTGTATGACTGTGGAATTACTCTGTCCGTGGAAGTAGGGAGAATTTATATGCTCCGATCTGCAGCATAAGGAGGGTGTGAAACTTGTAACGAGGGCTGGGAGATTGTGGCCGGGCCTCGCTCCGCCAGACGCCACGGCTGGGCTTCTGCTCTGCTGCCTCCCACGCCGGCTGGGCCAGGCTCCGCCGAGGCATGTGGGGGAAACTACAATTCCCATCATCCCGAGCTCCCGTCATTTCTAGCGTGCCAGGAGGTGCATAAAGGCTCACCTGGGACTAAGGAGGGTGTGAAACCTGTAATGAGGGCTGGGAGATTGTGGCCGGGCCTCACTCCGCCAGACGCCACTTACCGCTGGGCTTCTGCTCTGCTCTGCTGCCTCCCACGCCGGCCGGGCCTGGCTCCGCCGAGGCGTGTGGGGGAAACTACAATTCCCATCATCCCGAGCTCCCGTCATTTCCAGCGCGCCAGGAGGCGCATAAAGGCTCACCTGGATCTTCGTCCCGCGAGGACACGCGCGGGACCGCGCCGGGCTAAGCCCGGGCAAAGGGCGGGGCCGTCTGTGGCCGTCCGGGGCTGGCCGAGGCTGGGCTGGGCCCCCCTCTTGATTCCTTGGTCCAGGACACACGTTTGCTGATAAGAGGGTGCCAACTGGTGACTCGGGACACGGGTTAAGGAGAAGAAGGACCACTGATTCGAACATTGGGCAACCAGAGAATAACTGTAAGCCACCTCTGGAGGGATTGTGAGGGCCTATGGATATTGTCTTTTAGTTGGCTGGGTCCACTGTCCCAAGTGTGCTAGTGTATGGGCTAGTCAACCGCAGGACGATTGAGCATGGCAACTAAAGTAATAACCCGTGCCGCTAAGGCCAAATCAAACATCCCTCTGTCACCGAAGATTGTAGTCCAGGAACCGAAACCCCAGCCCCCCCTAAATTTGCAACCTACTGCAATTAATCGTAGGTGAGGGGAAAAAAGATCCTCATCCCTTACTCATCATTTAATAAGCAAGTAGCCTTCTTGTACTGGTTCTTGCCCAGAAACAGGGGGAGATGCCCCTTTCCCCCTAAATTGAAGCGAGTTTTTTGTGGTTGTATCTGGGCTAGAGTGTAAATTTCCGTTGATTGGGATAAAAATCCAATTGATGCAAATAGATCAGATGATGAGAATCAGATATTTGTATTTTTTATTAGTAGCTGCAAAAGAAGAAAGGATGGCACAGCCAACACGTGTTTCGCCCCCTAATTGGCCATCAGGCCTGGGGCTTCCTCAGGGCAGGTATTCAGGTAAAGTGGTATTTTTGAGCGAGGGTTTGTGAACCCGAAGATTTCTCTGGTCTCGGCTAATGCCAGGTGCTGCTGGTGTCCGTGTTATGCAGCTACTAATAAAAAATACAAATATCTGATTCTCATCATCTGATCTATTTGCATCAATTGGATTTTTATCCCAATCAACGGAAATTTACACTCTAGCCCAGATACAACCACAAAAAACCTACTGCAATTGATCGTATGTTGAGGAAAGCACCAGGGGTAGTCTTGGACGAAATAGAGCGCACGGAAAGAAGGCTGTCATTAACTCCAGTGATTGCCCCTCCCTCCCTACCTCAGGAAATCGGCACAGAGAACATAGTGACCCCCTTATGTTTGAATTCCGAGCTTTCCACACAAGATATTTCATATGCACAGTTGCCAATTAGCAAAACTCAGATATTTCCCCTGTTAAATAAGAAAGCCTCCACAAGGAAGAGAAGAAGTGCACCCAAGAAGGCCTTAGGCACTAAGAAAATTCAATTTAGATCAAGTATTTGCCGAGTAGTACAGCCAGCAGCTGAAGTCCTTGAACCCCAAGAGGCCTGCCAGCTAGTACCCCCAAGTTGGATGGCCCGGGTGATTCTAGAGTTACAATCTTCTCTAGAAACCTTTATAGCGAGTTAGATTAAACCGCTAGTCAGCAGGCTGGATAAAATCATAAATGAATTACATAAGAAGGGAAGGGCATTGGGTACTCTCGTAACAAGTGATCCTACAGGTAATAGTCGAAATATAGACACCACTGAGACTACCCAGGCAGATATACTTGTAGCTGGTAATAGTAGAACCCCGTTGATGTCAAGGCTTGACTCGCCACCTGCAGACTTAACAATTCACTGTAACAGGGGCCCAGACCCGGTGGGAGCTACATCTATGTTAGGCAGAGGGATCAGTACATCTACAGCACAACTACAAAATAAGAATGTAACAACTACCAAACCACCGGAGACACAACAGTTAACCTCTGCTAAGAAACCATTATTACCCAACCCTTTACCGAACATCAATCTCCCACCTGAGGCATGTCCTTACGTAGTGGTATTGGGGGGAGTGCCAGAGTTGAAGCAAGATCAGAAAGAATCTTATCTTGAACTTAAAAACAAGACAATAGGCTGGCTGAATAAGTACAGACCATTGTCAGGGAACAATTGTGGAGAATTTCTGTTTGTTAGAAGGGTGAACTGGATTGGCAGATCAAAGAAAAATCTGGAGGGCAACTGTGTAATTGTTAACTTTAGGGACATGAGCTCGGTTGAGGACATATTAACAGGTGGGTGGCCACAGTCGGAAAGCACTATAAGATTGTTACCATTAGGTTATTTTTATCTCATGCAACGTTTTCTGCATGATTCTAGGCAATATCAGGGGAGACTAGAGACGGGATTAACCACATATAGGGATCGAACCGTGTGCACGAATACTTCTATGGCTAATTTTCAGGAAGCCCCCTTCTGGGCAAATAGATTTCGACCCCTCTTGACCCTAGAAGATAATGATTGACCACGAATTCTAATGCATCAAGTAGTGGTGACAACTGGGGGTGAGGCCACTA
Organism: Triturus cristatus; assembly: GCF_964204655.1. NCBI lineage: Eukaryota > Metazoa > Chordata > Amphibia > Caudata > Salamandridae > Triturus > Triturus cristatus. The sequence goes on from NC_140585.1 coordinate 167,902,338, forward strand.
AAACAAGTTGCCCTAGTGGGGTAGAGATAGAGAGGTGGGCAACAAAACCTACAGTTGTGCCACAACCGCAAGCGCACCCCGCACCATCAACATCAGTAAGTCACACCAGGAATTTATTTTTGGGGGCTGAAATTCAACCCAGTCTCCCAGTTATAGGGAGAAAGGAAATAGTGTTGAGGCCTTCGGAAATTGTAATATCAATACAGAGCCATGGGTTACAAATTGGTCCCTTAAGGACAGAGGATGGGGGGAGGGCGCAAAGACAGGGAGGTGGCAACCCAAATGAGGCATCGCACGTGAAGGGAGAATTAAAGTTTATTTCTTGGAACATTGCGGGGCTGAACGGGAAAATTTCCAATACCGAATGGAGACAGTATATTGGTGGGTTTCAAATCATCTGTTTACAAGAGACCTGGGCGGTGGATAGTAAGCTCCTCCATATGGCAGGATATAAATGTTTTTTTGTACTAGCCCAAAAAACTAGCTCAGGAAGAGCGCGGGGTGGGTTGGCAATATATGTCGATTTAAATTTTGAAAGAGAATGGAGCAGAGCATCATGGTTTTCACATAACATCCAAGTGATACACTTCAGCAGCCCTGGTCGTAGGTGGACTCTGTACAACCTGTATAATGCGGGGTCCACTGAAGGTATTAACCCTACAATAAAGGAGTTAGAATTCAGACTTTCCCAGGAATTAGATAATAGAAATGGGGCGATAGAATCTGCTACATTATTAATGGGCGATTTGAATTGTCATTTGTGTCGAACCTTGTTCCCCCTCAATGCAGATTGGTCTCGGTGTCCTACCGAGAAAGGTCCTCATTTTGAACACACAGCAGAGGGTACAGCCCTGAGTAATCTCTTGAGAAGTTATGATCTGGTACACACGATTGATTTGGTCTCCCTGGAGCATGATGGGTCACTTACTCCGACTTTCAAGGGGAGAGGATGTCATTCTTACATAGACTACATGATAGCGTCCAGACAGGTAAAAAACTGGATTGGCTCTGTAGGGATTCATTGGAATGCTTTTAGTGACCATAATCCCCTAACCTTGGATCTAGTAAAGTACTGTCGATCTAGGATGCGCCCCCAGGTGGACTGTGTGATGAAGGTAACTGACCATGGAAGGCGGATCAGATGGTCTAAAATCGATGGTGTAGCCTTTTACAAAGAATTAATGGCAAAAGGGAAAGTACAGATAGATGAGTGTTTAGACCCTAAGATTGAGGGGAGTACCCTGGTTACGGCTTTTGGTTCATTGACCGAAATAATTGACGGTCTTTTAAAAACCAAAGCTCAACCGAGGAATAATACTCAACCAAGATGGTTCGACACTAAGTGTTCACGTGCCCTGTGAGACTTAAAATCTAGTCTAAAAATCAAACCTAGGGATAACTTGAGAATAGCCCACTGTAGATGGACTTATAAACAGGTCCTGAAACAAAGGAAGACTGCTCTTCAAAATGAAGCATGGGCAGACCTAAGAGAGGCGGGAGAAAGAAGGGACATGAGTCAATTCTGGAGGATAGTTAATAATCCATGTTTCCAGGATAGCCATACCCCAGAGATAGGAACAAACATCCTTCCGGAACAGTGGGTTTCTCATTTCCAGGGTCTGTATAATCATAACCAGGAGGTTGATCAGGAAAGAGGGTGGGAAGAACAACAAGGGCCTATTATTGAGTTCTCCCTAGTGGAAATCACACAAGGGATAGAGGGCCTAGCACGAAACAAAGCTCCAGGCCCTGATGGTACACCACCAGATTTATATTTAAGTAATGTAGACCTCTGGGCCCCCATTCTTACTAGAGTGTTTAATGCTGCTATCCAGTCGGGTCTACCATGTTCATGGTCAACAGCAGTCATTATACCCATTTTTAAGAAGGGTTATAGGGATAACCCGCAATGCTTTAGACCAATTTCCCTAATAGATGTTTCGGCCAAAATCCTGGGCAGGGTAATTTTGCAGCGACTGATGGAATGGACAGAGGACAGAGGACAATCATATAATCACAGACATCCAATATGGCTTTAGAACAGGAAGATCAACGAGCGAACAATGTCTGAATCTTTATATGTTGGTTGCAAAGTACACTAAAGCCAGTAATGAAGCCATGTATCTGGGATTCATGGACTTAGCAGCTGCCTTTGATAATGGGATAATGATAATAGGAACAAGCTATGGTGTCTGATGAGCGATATGGGTATCGATGTGGGCCTGATTAAAATTCTTAGGGAGCTACATCGGGACACAACAGCCAAAGTTCGCTATAATTTGGAGGGAGGGAACACGAAATCGTTCCCCTGTACGAGTGGGGTGAGGCAGGGGTGCATTCTTGCCCCCTTCCTGTTCTCGCTATACATTAACAACTTAGAACAGGCTCTGCTAAACCTAAAGACAGATTGCCAGAGAATAGGATTGCGCCAAATTCTGGTGCTATTATACGCAGATGATGCGGTTCTGCTCGCCCGTACACCAAGGGGCCTGCAAAGCCTGATAGATGGGTTTGTAAAATTCATGGATACCCTGGGGTTGTCAGTAAATCTGAATAAGTCTTTTGTAATGTTCGCAGGTGCTAAACCATGCAAGAGTTTTGCATATAAAATAGGGAACCATCAACTGGAGATAACTCCCTCTTTTTCCTACCTGGGGCTACTTTTTGATGGGGCACTCAAATTTAGATCCCTAGTGGAGGATCGATGTACAAAATTGATCTCCACAAATGGGGCCATATTAAATTATGCCCGAAGGTTGGGCCGATGGTCCCCAGAACAAGTGATGAACCTTTATGGTTCAATTGGCTGGGCCAAAGCCACGTATGGCTCAGAAGTCTGGGGTTATGTCAACGTAGAGCAACGGCAACTGGTGGAATACAAATTTATGCGTAGGATCCTGAGGGTCCTCCAGAGTTCCCCAGCTGTAATTGCTCATAAGGAATTAGGGAGACCCTTTCTAGAGGATGAAGTCAAGATAAGACCTATCATAGCCTGGCTAAAAATATGGGCTAACCCTGAGGCAGATTTTACAAGACAAATATTGAGGGATTGCCTGACAAGGGATAAAGGATTACAAATTCCTTGGTTAAATTATGTCAAGACCACCCTGGAGGGCATTGATCAGAGGGATCTCTTCACCGATCCCATTTCTATTTTATTGTCTGATAAACAGAAAATTAAAACTCTGTTGGCTGCTCAACTCGCCGAAATAAGAATAAAACGGGAGTTGTTAAAGCACACTGTACTCACCTATAGCTATATTAAGAACACAGAGGGCATGGAGCCATATCTCTATGTAATGTATAATGACCAGGATAGGTTCTTAATGACTCATTTTAGGCTCAATCTTTTACCTCACATACTGGCAGAGCCGCCAGGTTTTACACAGTCCATTGAGCAGAAGGGTGCCTGCGGTTGCCACAATTTGTCTCCGCAGGACACCCTTCATTTTGTTCTTCTGTGTCCTTTTTTAAGTACCCTAGACGAAAGTTCCTCGTTGAGATTTAAAAAAAAGAGAAGTTTTGTCATGCTAAAATGGCTTTATTGTTCTTGCAAAGAGCTCATGACCCATGGTCACTGTGTTGCATTATGAATTTTATTAAGACTGCTGTAAAGTTAAGAAACACTAGAGGGGTGGGTGCCTGAAGGGCCCTCTGTTGAGCATTGTGTTAATCGTTTTTATATTTTAACTAATGAAATGCTGGAATTCATAGTAATGTAACTTTTCATTTTTAAATTTGTTGATATGTGTACTTTTATGATGTTTTTTAACTATCGAATAAAGAATTATAAAGAAAGAAAGAACTACAAATTTGATATCAAGCTCATGTAGATTACTCTCAAGAAAATACTTTAAAGGTATAGGACTATCACTGCAATCCCAAATCTCCTGAAGAACAGTAGGCAAGCCAGAATCATGCACACCAAAAGTTCAACTAGAGCTATACAGAATAATTACATTAGCATGTGGTACTCTGAGAGCCCTGTAATATGATCTCCTCTTGTCATTAGTAAAACCAAATTGAGAATGCACATTCACATCTGTAAAGATAAATCATGACAACAGAGTCGAAGTAGCAATTTAGATTAGTTTATCGAAATTTAGAAAGATAAGTGCATTAATAAATTGCATTGGGTAATAAGACACATTAATAAAGGTCAAATAAGTGCCAAAAACTCAAGAGTTCAGAAAGGGTCATGAATTTGCTAGTTGGAGTAGTCCCCAAAGGAAGAGACGACTAATCGCATATAGCATATACGTCAGTTCAAGAAAGAAGCCAGATGAGTCTGCATTAGGCAAGTTAATTTGCCAGGTAAGTTCAGCAAATCTCCATTTAGCAGTTCATAGTCGGCATGCAGAACAGCAGTTGTCTATCTCCATCACCATCAAGCTGCATATACTCAAATTGCTGTAATAAAAACAAAGCTACTAATCCGTTAAGTCAGACAATATTATTTTTTTAGTGGTTCCGGGGGAGGCACCTCCTGGAATCACCTCATCTAGTCAGCCCACTTAGTCCATTGGTTAGTTCGTAGTGTGTGAGTGTCAGACGACATAATGAAGACACACAATGCAGAGAAATAGGTGGGACAATTGCGAACTCGTTTAGCCATCCAGCATGTGAACTGTTAGAACAACGGTCTTTTAGCTGGAGCATATGAGAGAGCTGAAGAGGACAGTTTCCCAGGCAGATGTCCTGAAATGGTGACAAAGATGTAGCAAAATCTTCTGTACAGTACATGTGAACTTAGTAAGAAAAACACAGTTGCACATTATTTGTTAAACTGAGGAATGCTCTCACGAACTGTGAGCTTAGATGGCAGAAAAATGTCATGTGCATTCAGGCTCATAATAATTTGGGCAAATATAACACAGAATATATAAAATTTGAAGCATACATTCATAAGATAACATGAAGATGCCATTATTTCTTGAATAACTTTTGATGCACTTTGGATCATTTAGCATGATTAGAAAAAATATGTGTCAGTATATGGTACTTGTAATTTTTGTAAGTACCAAAGTGTAAATAAATTTCAGATTATATGTCTGAGATTTTGTTTCAAACAAATAAGATTGATATACATATATGAAGTACATTCTATATAAGTTTCACAGAGACATCATCACATAGAAATGTGTAGCATCCACTTTTCTTTTGTCATTTTCAGTGCACATGGTCTACTATTATAATCAGGATTGATCATTCATTATTCTTTCATATCAATGAGGTTTAACAACAATTTGAGGTAAACTTTATAACATGAGAGTTTACCACTTGCGTGTTTTTCTAACACACATTAATAAAATATAGTTATTTTCTTTAGTAAATCACAATCTATATTACTTATATGAATGATATATTCCTAAACACACTTTTTATATATATGTTTACGATACAGTAACTAAAATTATGTGTTTTCAAAAGGTTTTCTATAATGTGTATTTGGTGCAAGTATAGTTAAATTACTGTACTATAACTGCCAAATGTCAGTATTTTGTTATCTTTGAAATGTTAGTTCTTATTGTATTTAAAACTTTAACCCTTGGTTTTTGTCAGTGTATTTCTGAGGGCGCGTTAACATGAGGTAAAATCTTATATTTAACTATAATGTCACTTTAACCTTTGTTTTTTGTGTGAATATCTGTGTTTTCTTTTATCATATTCAAAGTTGTGCAGGTGCCCAACCCTTTCAGGCAAACCTTTGCCAACCAACCCATCAGCATACCTGGCCTCCTACCAAGCCCTGTGCCAAAAACCCCCACTGTTACCCAACACCCCCAAAGGTGGTTTGTCACCAATGCTGCTCTGCGGTGAATACACAGATGCTAGATGACTAATACTGCTGTCATAGTAAAAATACACAAGTGCCAACACTCAAGAACAATCGCATTGTCATTTGTCAGCAGGATTTTTTAAAACAATTTAAAATGGTGTCACCTACAAATGACACGTTTTGACTTGACAAGAGCCTTGCTCAACTTTCACCCACCTTAAACCCCATTTCCTGTTGTGATCATAGTATAAATGGAAGAAATAATAAATTCTTGTTCTGAGAGAATAATTCCTAATTGTTACAACATATAATTGTGGGGCAGTTAAATTAGTTCCTGTTTGAGGATCTTGTATGTCAGCATTTTTGTTTTTAGAAATCAGAATTACTCTATATATTTAAATTGGATATTGTATATGAAAGTGAAACATATTCTATTAAACAATTTGCTTATAATTAAGCATGCCCAACAAATGGGCAATATTTTCACAGCTGTTTTTCTGAAACAGGTTTTTATTTTCATAGATAGTTTGCAACATTCATTTTTCAGCTGGCAAGTTCTGACAATATCATCCCAAATCAACTAATAATATAGTGCACTATGCAGAGTGTAGTATGCTATTTATAACTATTGTTGAGTGCCTGGGAGGGGACATGAATCAAGAAAGGTGAAGAACCAACAATGGCAATTAACAGCATATCACACATGCTCATCTGCCTTTAATGTTTAGGCCACCAATTTTGTCATGCATATCTGTTTTAACTAAAGATAGATTATCAAAGCCAGGGTACAATTAGTTATGTTTGTGCCATAATGTAAATTACAGTGAAGAAGCCTCCTGATCGTCATTGTTTCCCTGTATGAAGTATTTGTTACATGCAATCTGTTCATCAATAAACTCTTATTCTCATGTCAATTTCGCACTACTGAGATAATAAATATTATTTTGCCCTTTGCACAGAACCTTTAAATATCTGAACGTGTGTCTATTAGTATATTTGTTCAAAATATTGAGCCTCAGTTGTTTTCAAGACCTGGAGGTATCCATCACTGAAAGAACATGACTCGGTTTAGTTTCTTCTTCAGTTGCTCCAAATATTGGACCACCCTATTTTAAAGCCAAGGAGGTATCCATTATTGAAAGAACATGGCGTGGCTTCAATATCTTTTTGAATGCTTCTTTCATATCCTGATTCCTCAGGCTGTAGATCAGTGGATTCAGCACAGGGATTAGAACTGTTGAGAGCACTGCTACCACCTTGTCTTGCTCATGTGAAGGGCTGGTGCTGGGTCGAAGTTCCATGAAGAGAATTGTTCCATAATAAAGAATCACACAGATAAAGTGGGAGGTACAAGTTGAGAAGGCCCTGCGTCTTCCTGCAGAAGTACGGATCCTCAAGACAGCAACAAGAATATAGGCATATGAGATGAGGACGATTAGGAGGGATATCAGCATCACAAAAGCGGCAAACACAATAAGCAATAGTTCATTGATGGTAACGTTGGTGCTGGAGAGTTTAAAAATCACAGGATAATCACACATGAAATGGTCAATAATATCAGGGCCACAAAATGATAACCTCCAAATGCCACCTGTGTGAATCAGAGAGTGCAGAAAACCACTAACGTATGATACAGCTACCAAATGGATAGTGAGACTCTTCGTCATTGTAAGGGTATAAAGCAATGGGTTACAAATAGCCACATATCGGTCATATGCCATCATGGCCAACAGAAAAAACTCAGTGCTGCCAAATCCTGCATAGAAAAAGACCTGAGTCAAGCAGCCAAAAAATGAGATGACCTTCCTTTCCGCAAGCATGTCAACAAGCATCTTGGGGGACGAAGTAGATGAGAAACCTAAATCCAAAGCAGCCAGGGAGCCAAGAAAGAAGTACATGGGAGTATGAAGATGGGGATCCATGTGAATGAGCATCAGAATGCTCCCATTGCCCAGCAGGGTTGAGGCATATATTAAGATAAAGATTATGAAAAGAAGGACTTGGAGGTCTGTGTCTGTGGTGAACCCCCTGAGAATGAATTCAGTTACAATGCTTTTATTTTCGGCCCTCATGACTATTGGTACCCCTGACTGAGGACCTGTAAAAAAGAAAGATCACTTAAGATAATCAGTAACGCGTAATGATATTGAAACATATTATGTCAATCTTTCTGCTCAATAGATACTGCCTTAATGCCACACGAAGAATTGTTGCTACAGCATTAATTGATGAGCAACATTTTAGCTTCAATCACTTCACACCTCCTGAAACCAAAGCCTTATATATGCAATACATCTTCATAATAATGTAACCATAACAATGTGTGATTTCAGGTGATATGAATGATCAATTTATTTTTGACTGCGAGTAAGAGCCACCTATTCCCTGCACTGATTGTATCCTTTCACAGTTATTCTATTCTCTTCTTCTGAGATTTCATTAAGAGGGGTCTTGCAAACTTTCTGTGTTATTGGCATAAAAGACTGAAATTGTACCTGAAATGTAAAGACTCCAAATGTAACTCCTGTGCTATAATGACTCCCGATGTAAGTGCGGAGAAGGAAAGATTTCATTCCTGCTTGTACTTTTGCCTCCTCTTGACAACATTCCAAATACACCCTTCTGGTTGTTGCTGGTTCCCTGAACCAGCATTCCTGTCCTCGAAAAAGACTAACCTCCCGTCCACCTTTTGTATGCCTACTTATTACATCTAAACATCGGTCTCGCCATTGTTTGATAATAAAGTTGTTTCTGATATATATTACTCAGATGAATATATGTTGTTTTCAATTTTATAGTTATGTAGAGCAAACTAACAAAGGTGACAAAAGTAACCTCTCCACTAAACTGAAGGTCTGCTTACCTGATTAAGAGCAATCAATCAATCAATCAATCACTGGAATTTGTACCACGCTCGGCACCTGAAGAGGAAGTGTCCCCACACTCCAAGGCAGAGACTGAGTATAGTGCAGGACCGTCAAATATAGTTTTGATCAAGAAGTCAGGTTTTAAATCCATTCATGAAGTGGGACTTGGATTCGGCCGTGGGGAAATTGATAGGCGGGGTGTTCCAGAGGTTTGCAGTCAAAACAGCAAAAGATGTACCCCTTTGCCAGGCTCTGGAAAACCTGGGGATACACATAAGTCAGAGGTGGTTCAATCTCAGCGATCTCTTTTGTTGGTACTGACCAAGTCTGATTCTCAGGTAGCGTGGGCCATTGTCTGTGAGCGCTCTGAATGCCAAGGTTAGGGCCTTACAACAGGAAGCCAGTGAAGCTGCCTCAAATGCGGCAAAATATGAAGACGGAGAGGGACCTGCTGGATCAGCCTAGCTGCAGCATTATAGATAATCTGGAGCCTGTGGATCAAAGAAGCAGGTAGACCCAAAAAAAGACTGTAAGCGTAATCTAGGTGGGATGACTGTTTTTCGGGTCTCAATTAGAAGTAGGCGTACCAGCTTTCTGACTAACCTGAGCTTTAGGAAACATATTAACGAGATATGCCTGATCCGGGAGGTAAGGGAAAGATTGGCGTGCCTTAAGTATGTCAGCTAGCTAAACTACTCTATCTCTGTCTCTGAACTGACCTACTCCTCTGTCTCATACTCCTTCAAGAGCCTTACAAAGTAAGTTCCATTGGAGGCTAGGCCATTCCACCACCCAGGCAATTGAAAGTTGGCAGTCAAATGGCCAATTATTACTGTGTTTCACTCCCTGGTAAAACCTGGTGTAAATGGGATGTGAAAACTGCAAAATGACCACCACATCATGGTATAAAGCTCAGATGGTATCGGGATCATGAGTTTTTGTATTTTTACAAATGTCAAAAAACTGAAGATTTACTAACATTTTGTGCTGGGCTAGCATCACAAAAGTGTTTCTATCCAGCACAAAATGTTTTTTTATAATTTACTTTCCAATGCAAAACTTGTTTTGTGCTGGAAGTACCTTAAAAGTAATAGAAAGCAGCGCAAAGCACTGCTCTACATTACTTAGCACTAAGAGGGCATTATATGGGCGTTCCTATGCAACTGCCCATGCCTTTGATTCAAAACCCTATCTAAAAACAATGGTAGACAGGAGTTACCACCAAATATTAATGCCATTTAAAAGGAGCTGTTAAAAGGAAAAATGTTTTATTTCTCCTTTCTTTTCCAACTAAACAACACATTTAAAAATATCAAAGAAAATAAAGTTAAAAAATAAAAGAAAAAAAAGTTTGATAACATTATTATACAAATAAATGTACAAAAATATACATACATTTTCTGAAAACAATTAAGTAAATAAGAAAAATATATAAAAACAAAGTGAAAAAACTAATTTCATATTAATAAAATCAGCAAATGTAAACATATATTTTCTCATAATAAAAAATATTAAATTAAATTTCAAAAATTATTACACATAGAGCAAATTGGTCAGAAAACGTAATACAAGCTTATTTTAAAAATCCACCGACCCTATATCTATATAAAACTTACAAACCCAAATAAATTACTTTAGTTACTGCTCAGAAAATTATTTCTAATGTTTGCAAATAACATAACCTAAAATTGAAACTAAGTGCCGTATTACGATGTTGGGGGGACTCACATTTGCTTGACACCATTGCGGAATCGGGACCGACGACCTCTGGTCGGCAGTCCAGAACGCAGCATTAGAATGCGACTGCAAATGCTGCAGTCGCATACTCCCATTTCTCTATGGGAGCTTGTGCTGCGGCCGTATACCAGCCATAGCACAAGCTCCCATAGAGAAATGGGAGAATCTGTTCATCCCTGCACAGCGTGGCAGGCACCTCTATGTGCCTGCCACCCGGTGAAGGGATTAACAGGGATGGTGCCCCTAGGCACCCATCCAGAGACTGAAGGGTAAAGGGAGCACTGCTAGGGGCCCTCAAAGTCACTTTCCAACCGGCTTTCCCTGTCGGAAAGCCCAACATTGAAAGCCTGTTGGAAACCGAAATCGTAATCCCAATGCGGAAGCGCCGTCCATAAGGATTATGGGCATGCCTGCTTGAGCGTGTTGCAATCCAGCCGGTCATTCCGGCTGGTTTCACTGTCGACCGCCTGCATCATAATGCAGTGGTCAAAAGTGAAACCCAAGATCAGGCTCGGAAAGCCACCGAACTGTGGTCTGAGGGTTTCCAGGTCTCATTGTAATGAGGCCCTAAGGTGTTAACACTAAAATAAACACACAATACTAATTAAATACCAGAGAAATCCATATTAAATGGAACCTTAAAACAATATTATATACAATGATGATTTGGAAAAACCACTTAATATTTTTACTTTTTATATTTCTGGTCACTTTTTGACATCACAATATTCATGACACAATATTTTAGTTTCACAAAATTCTGTATTTGGAATTTCGTCAATACAAACAAAATATATATACATATATGATATTAATTAGTGGCAAATAATATTTAATAAGTGATAATTCAATATATTGAACAAACTCTAAATCAGGACATGACTGCAAAATTACACACTACTTTTTTTGCACATATTTCCCACATCTTACAGTTTTCCATGTAAATATTTAGCTGGGTAAAATCTGCACTAGATATGATGTAAACTCACAGGTGTGCTATAAGCTTTCACCATGTCAGTGGCATTCTTCGTTAGCCTGGCAAGCACCTTCAGGGACTCTTCAATATTTGGCGCTTGTGTTTGCTGGATGGGTACTCCCTCACAAAAGTGAAGAATATCCTATCCAACTTATAACAAGTGTATATATGCAAATGCACTCATAATAAGACATAGGGGATACCCACCATGTTTGTAACAAAGTACCCACCCTCCAAACAGGCCCTATTTCCCCAAAGATTTGGGCTTCACCTTAATAACATTCTACGCAGGAACATCTTGCTCCATTAAAAATCATGAACTTCCTTTATTTAGTGTTTAACATGTCGTGCTTTTTGTCAGGCTAATTTCACTAGATAACAGGTGTTGACAGAGGGTTATGGTGGCTCTTATCTGCTGCTCAGATGATATACCTCTGCAGTCAAAATTGTCACTTCCTTGCATCTAGGTTTGATTCAAGAAAAACAATATAGGGTTGCACTGGGGTATCCAAATGCCTAGTCTTGATTCTGAATTGTACAATCATCCTATTGACCAACTTTACAATGGTCAATAATGGCCAAAATTTCAGCAGGCTCAGTATTACCATATGCACACAACAGATGCACTAACCTTACATGTTTGGTGATCGCAACACATGCAATATTAAAGGTACCAATGGGATTGCGTCACTTGCATAGCACCATAAGTCAAGCATTTTCACCCAGGGTTGTGGAATTTTAATTTAAAAAAAATCTCAAACCTCATTTTGAGGGAATTGTCTTGATGAATGCATGCACCAAAATTACTATGTCCATTATAATATTATGGCATGACACAGAGGGTAACAAATCTCCTTTATTGCCAGCTCACAGCAGCAACAATATAGAACTTCAACAACATTCTAATAAGGCATAAAGTCCTCCCACATGCAGTCTTCTCCCTTCTCTGTTGCTGCTGCTCACAAGATAAGAGTAATCCATTCTACCGTAATATCCTCTCTGCTTTTTAATTGTACAAGAGTAACTTTAGATTTTAGGTCTCTCCGAGACGTCAAGTAATCAGTATCGGGTGAATCTCCCAGGTACTTTCTCTTGCCGCACGCCATTTGTTAACTGTGGAATTTTTCTTCTTAGCAGGCTTATGGTTGGCTGTGCATGCGATAAGTCATTTCCGTTTTATCCGGAAGCAGCAGTCTTGTGGTGTAGCGGTCTAGACGTCCACGCGCACGGCGTGTGACGTAGACGGAAGTCCGGCGGCGGCCATTATCGGCGGATTTGGCGCCCGGAGTTCGAACGAAACAGAGCACCGCTCCGGTGCTCCCAAGTGTAATTAATAATTAAAGAAATTGTGCAACATACTAGGTGTAAGGAGCTTCCTTGGTGCACATCACTCATCCCTGAAACCACCAACATTATAATGGCGACGAGGTGGTGAAGTGCCACCCAGCACCCCTCTTGGAACCCACGTGGGAGCTCACAGTACCAGGATTGCCATCCAAGGAACAGGACACCGGGAGCGCGGCAGATCAGCGGTAAGTGCGCCACGGCGCCGGCGCCAAGCACCACTTGCTCAGGCTCAGGGATCTCAGTCCACTTCGCCAGTAGCCAGCCACCCTTCATGCAGAGGTCCCAGGCCAAATATTCCACGCCGCCCACGGGAGAGTAGGGGTCCACCGGCCAGTCAACCCCAGTAGGGGCATCCTGACCCTGGCGCAGCCAAGCGACGGCCACGCGGAGAGTGGGGATTCCAGTCAGGAGGACGAAGGGCGTCTAAGGGACGCCCAGGGTGCAGAACTCCAAGATAGCCCTGCCAATACCAGGAAACGCGCTGTTACCGGGGAGAACATGAGTGCTCAGATGTTCTCGTTGACGAATCCGGTGCCGTTCTTGGCAAAAGGGGGAGAACCCGAGATGCCGTGGGAGGACTGGAAACAGTACTTCTTGAATTACCTCTCGGCACTAGAAGAGGAAGGGGAAGCGGAGTTCTCGAATGCCAGGCGGAAGAAAATTCTACTCCACAATTTGGGCCTGGCGGGACAAAGTGTATACCAAAACCTGGTAAAAGAGGAAAGAGCAGCAACGGATGATGACGTGTTCAAGCACGCGTTAGAAGACCTAGATGCACACTATCGCCCGGTAGTGTGCACGGCTATAGACAGGTATAACTTCTACCACAGGAAGCAAGAAAAAGGGGAATCAGTTGATGAATATGTGGCGGCCCTACAAAAATTTGCCATAACGTGCAAATTTGGAGCCTTGCAAGAAGAATTGATAAGGGATCAAATCATCATGCACACGGTAATTTCCTCAATAAAAGAGAAGCTGTGGGTCAACGGCGATGCACCTTTGAAGGAAGTGGTGGCGTTAGTAAAAAAGGCAGAGTTGTCCAAGAGGTGTGCAGAACCGGTCAAGCAAGATAGCAGCCACGGACAAGCAGTATGCAAGGTAGCGGACAGGAAGACATGCGACAATAAACAACCACAAGGAGCACGGAACTACAAAAGTACAATACTAGAACCCCAAGACCACAAGGACAACGGATTTGGAGTAGGAATACCTGCTACAGATGCGGCAGCACCACTCACGCCGCCAACGACAAGGGTTGCCCCACATTCAGTGCCAAATGCTCGTACTGCGGACTCTTAGGACATTACGAGAAAGTGTGCAGGAGGAAGTCCCCTAGAAGCGAAGTGAAGTATGTGGCACAAGAGTGGCACAAGGAGAATGAAGAAGAGGGTGAGGAAGATGAAGACGGAATCCTAATAGTGGAAGAGCAGGTCCTAGGCATAGAATGTACCATCGACAAGATGCCGAAATGCGAGATGACGATCGGAGGAGTATAGGTGACCATGGTAGCTGACTCGGGATCACCCTACACGATAATCCAGAGGAAAGTATGGGAGAAGGAGTTCATCCCAAGAACAGATTATCATCTACAGCCCACAGACATCCACCCAGTGACATTCACTGGAGAGCCTTTACCAATGTTGGGGTTTTGTCCCTTGTCCTTCGAGTTCAAGGGGAGAACGTGCGATGGGAAATTGTATGTGGCCGAAAAGGGACCGTCGGTACTGGGCTGGAAGGATCAAGGAGCCCTGGGAATGAAGTTGATCCCAGGAGGACACACGCAAGTCCTTATGACAGAAGAGGGACCAGAGTATGCAGCTCAGCGATGGAAGGAAGAGTTTCCGGAGGTCTTCAGAGAGTCCATAGGACGCATGGCGAAGTTCACGCATAGAATCCAATTGAGAGAAGGGGCACAACCGGTGTCTCACAAAGCATGTAACATACCATTCAGGACCTGGACGGCCGTACAGGAAGAGTTGCAGAGACTAGAAGATAACGGCGTGATGGAGGCTATCGACAATGCGGAATGGCTGGCGCCCTTGGGGGTGGCGCAGAGCCAAATGGTAAGGTGAGGTTGTGCGTCGACTTAAGAGAACCGAACAAAAACATCGTGGTGGATAAGTTCTCACTTCCCAGGACCAACGAAATGCTGGCAAAAACCCAGGGAGCAAAATGGTTCTCCACGATCGACCTGACATCAGCTTACCACCAGATTGCCTTGCATCGCTCCTGCAACCATCTGACATCATTTATCACGCCATTCGGATGCTACAAATTCTTAAGGATGCCCTTTGGACTAGCCTCCGCGGCCGCTGTGTTTCAAAAACTGATGCACCGGTTGTTCCACAAGAAAGAAGGCATCCAATATTTCCAGGACGACATATTGGTGATGGGAACATCCAGGGAGGACCATAATGTGAAATTAAAGGAGGTGCTCACCATACTGATGCAAAACGGACTCACCGCCCAATGGGACAAATGTAAGTTTAGAGTGAGCAAAGTCACGTATTTGGGGCACGAGATAAGTCAACATGGTATCGAACCCAAAGCATCCAATGTCACAGCAATCAGAGATGCTCCCACACCCAAGAACAGGGAAGACATCAGGACTTTCCTGGGGATGGCAGAGTTTTATAGTAAATTTGTTCCACACTTTGCATCCAAGACCCATAACATGCGTTTACTTCTGAAGGACAAATCGGCATTCCAGTGGACGGAAAGGGAACAACAGTAGTTCGAGGACATGAAACACAACATCAGTGATGCAGTGCCTATACACGGATACAACCCCGAAGCGCAGACCATACTAACCACTGATGCCAGCGATCGAGGTTTGGGGGCAGTACTCACGCAACAATCCACAGCGGGAGTGATCACCACAATCAGCTTCGCCTCCAGAGCATTGGCCCACAATGAACAAAAATTCAGTGTCATTGAAAAAGAGATGCTAGCAGCAGTGTGGGCAATGGAGAGATTCCGGCAGTTCCTGTGGGGAGGAAAGTTCCTTCTGCGCACGGACCACAAACCCTTGGTGAAGGTCCTCACGTCAAGCGGGCATGAACATGCCACTCCACGGATTGATAAAATGACCCTGAGACTCCTTGACTATGTGTATACTGTGGAGTACCTACCTGGACACAAGAACAAGGTAGCGGACTTCTTGAGTAGGGCTGCATCCAAAAAGAGAGCGGACGACCAAGGAGAAGGAGGATGGGAGGAGTACGCAGTTGCCCTCACGGGGGACCCAGAAAGAGCCATAAGCGCCCTGGAATGGGAAAATGAATACGACAAAGACGTGAAACTAAGTGCAGTAAAAGCATATGTGACGAATGGATGGCCGGACAAGAGATTGTTGGAGGATGAATTGAAACAATACTGGGAAATCCGAGAAGAACTGTTGATAGGGGACAAACCCTGGTTCTTGTTAAGGGGTACCAAGGTCATCCCTCCCTACTCCCTGAGGAATCACATCGTGTCCATCACACATGAAGGACACTTAGGTATCGTAAAAACCAAATAGAGGGCAAAGGAAGACTACTGGTAACCCGGGATGGACGTGATGACAGAGAGGCATGTAAGGGCGTGCGAGCAGTGTTGCAATGCGGACAAGACCCAGAAGTTATTACGGCCGCCCCTAGGTAGATACGATGTTCCAAAAAACCCATGGGAGGAGATTTCCATAGACATTCTGGGACCCATACAAGATGCACAAGGCACTCAGAAATATATCACGGTTGTCATAGACCAGTACTCCAAGTGGCCGGAGATCGACGTGACTGAAAACACAGAAACGGAACAATATTGGCCTTCTTAACAGACATCTTTATAAGAGAAGGAATCCCCAAAGGAATTTTGAGTGACAATGGCCCGCAATTTACATCATCTAAATGGGAAGCCTTCATGGAAAGGAATGGCATTGCTGTGCGACATACACCAATATATCACCCGGCAGGAAATGGATTAGCGGAGAGATTTAACCGGGTGATCATGGGATCGCTCCAGGCAGTGATCAGCCAAGGCATGAACTGTGAGAAAGAACTGAAAAGACTGATGTGGGCTTATCGGATTACGCCTACCACCACAGGATACAGTCCATTCAGAATACTGCGAGGAAGAGAACCTTTCATGAAGGACAATGTGGCATGGAAACGTCTCACGGTGAAAAGCCACTGGTCTCCGGCAGTAGTGCGCAAGAACTTAGAGAGAGCTCAGGCAGTGTACACAGAGCACTACGACGCCCAACATAACACCAAAGAGGTCACATTAGAGAAGGGCGAATGGGTGAGAATCAAGCTGCCAACACAGAAGAAGAAAGGAGATAGTAAATTCACACCCCGCTTCAAGTGATGGAACCATATTCCCGGTCAGCGCTCCTCAGCGACGGGAAAAGATGGTCTCAAGATCAAATGGCAAGCTGTAACTCAGCAGGTTTGAGTAACACCATAGAGGAGACAGCTAACACCTCACCGAGGAGAGGAGGTAACCCGGAGAGTCCCAAGGAGGAGGGGAGCAGCCCACCACCGAGAACATTGCAAGGGGAGAGAGAGGAGATGAGAGAACAGGCGTTCAGCACCCAAGAGGGAACAGATCAGGAAAGTAGAAGGGAAGCAGGACGCATGGACGGTGGGGAAGCACCCAAGCAGGGACATACTGATTCCACTCCGAGCACTGGAGGTCTCAGTGGTCGTACACGGTGTGGCAGAAGAGTCAATCTGTCCAGGAGGTTTGGAGAGTTCGTTATGGACAGCAAGTAAGATTGTATATTTTCTTTGGGTTGTTGTAAAAGGGGGAGATGTGGTGTAGCGGTCTAGACGTCCACGCGTACGGCGTGTGACGTAGGCGGAAGTCCAGCGGCGGCCATTATCGGCGGATTTGGCGCCGGTGTTCGAACGAAACAGAGCACCGCTCCGGCGCTCCCGAGTGTCATTAATAAATAAAGAAATTGTGCAACATACTAGGTGTAAGGAGCTTCCTTGGTGCACATCACTCATCCCTGAAACCACCAACATTATAAGTCTAACCATAGTTTTCGTCCGCTTTCATGTTTTAATTGTGTCCTAGGGGAACATTTTTTTAGGGTTTTTGCAGCCCAGCATGCTCACTTGTATACATAATTAGCATGGAGCTCGTCACCAGCGCCGCACTGACAATTCCGGATCAGATTTCCCTGGTAATTTAGAATTCTGCCCCACACTTCACCCAGGAGGTTCCAGTACTTCGGACACCTGAAATTTCCGGGTTGAAAGCATGATGGCTCCGTTTTGTTTTAACTCCAAATGTGGCTGGTAACACATTTACTGTCCGGTGAATGGAAAGGCACTTATCAACGAATAGTGCAAACGTGAATTTATACTTGAGCAGAAAGGACACAAGGACCTTACAGGCGTTGCGGTAGCCTAGTTGGCACATAAGTGGATGAATCAGACTTTTCTGAGTCCAATATCGGTGTATGTAGTTGAATCAATGCTCATCTTCGACATTTGCATTAATTTCAAGGTCACAGTGGAATCCCAACAAGGACAATTTGGACTTTAATTCTAGCAGTGCTAGGAAATTGAGTGGCATTACATTGGACAATGGTAGCCTTTATTATTACCCCCCCCCTGAAGTACTCCAATTTTTGAGACTCCAGAGGTGCTAGGGGTAGCACCCTATGACTTACAGTACTTCCTGATGTGGTATTATAAAAGTCTGCATGTCTTGATAATATCACAAAGAACTTGGCAACAGAAGCTGAAATATGAAAAGACATCTTTATTAAACTCAAATGAGTGAGACTACGTCGCACAGAAGCCTTAGCAACTGAATGAGGCAGTCTGCAGAACGAAAACCAGTGTTCTCTTTTATAATGCATATTATGCTCCGGGCAACACCGCCCTTCTCTTGCAGTTGGTCATTCACATATTTTACTTCAAAGAACAAACAGAGTCATGATTGCAATCTCACATTTCAGTTCAGCCAGCCCGCAATTATTTACCGAGCAAGGCTCAGATCCCACATCTGACCCCAATAAACATGAGCATCTCCTGTTTTGAGAAACAGGCCATAAGCAGGAACAAGCAGGTGCGAAAGTGATTAGCCGGAGGCTTGTGCACGATGAAAGGACTTTATGGTGTGTCAAGCCCTGATGCTAATCACAGGTGGCCGGAGGAAGGGGAGCTCGTGAGACCGGACTGACCTGGGGCAGCGGAGACCAGCTGCCCAGGTCATGGAGAAGTCAAGCAGAAAGCACATGTATTCTAAAGGCTTATAATGTGTTTGTCTATGTGAGGGCAACTTATTAAGATGGCCATCGCTCCAAGATGGAACCCACGGAGTCAATGTAGAATAACGTATACATAGTGCATTTGGCAATGGGACGTTATGCAAAGCGCTTGTAAATACCGCATTGACCAATCGCGGTTTGCTAATACATGAATAAACAGGGGTAGGGCCCTGTCTTCTACGTGGTCCCAAATACCAAAGTACGACAGACCCTCCTTTTGCCCTTACATAGGCAATCACTATACTCATACTGATCTTAGTCCAGGTCTATAGACATGAAGTCATGGAGATGTTGCTGTAGCATCATCCTATTACTTAGCGACTCTCACGGGACACATGTAGTAGCACAAAGGCCACATATGGCAGGACAAAATAAGGAATACCTCTATCTAGGTGGCATAAGATCACACCCCCAACAGTTAGTGATGTTTACTACTAACTAGTGTCGATGCAGAAGCTGTATAGAGGAGTTGCTTACGAATTCTAATCTTTTAACCTGCTCATGTTCAGGAAAAGAGTGCAAAGAAACAGTAGTGGAAAAAAGACATAGGTTGAGAAGCGGGTGCAGAAGTCAATTGGGTAGAGAAAAACAATCCCACCCATAAATGACAATGTCATGTTTAAAACCCACTAGAAAACACATTATTAAGAATATTTAGACAACGGGAGAAAGTAGCGACCACTATTACAAATGAAACAATAATTTTTATGTTCAGGTGAAACAGTGGTGACCCTCATCAATGCTCTGAGGTGAAAAGGGGGCACCTTTCCACAGAAAATGGATTTTATTCTGCTTATACTAGACAATGCCAGCAAAACAAACAGTCTTCTAACACCCAGTCTATACAATCACACGGAAACCTCTTGTGAAACCACCTATGCCCAGAGTCCGTTCAAAAAGCCTCTCTGGCAGGCTTCTATTGTCCATCAAATCTTCTTCTGTTGTTTTCTTTTGCATGGGCCTCTTCATTCAAGCCTTTCATGAAAAAAAAGAAAGTACTGCTCAGTTGGAGTGCCCTCCTGGCAAACACTCACAGCTCACGGTCTCAATGTTTCAAGGCAGTGCACCTGTGTCTTTCCTCTGCTGCAGACACTACAAATAGTATGCTCTTCATTGGTCATGGGCACAGATCATCTTGTGCAGACCCGGGACCATTCTCAGGATCCAACACTCATCATTCGGTATCAGAAGACGCTCAGGCTGCTCTTTCATGGGCACTGGAATGTAGTGCCTTCTGTCAATCTTGGATCCGCCGGTGCACTGCACTTCCATTAAAGCAAAGGAACAGAGGGGGTATGTGTGGCCAAAAACTCAGGCCAAGGGGCTCAAGGGACTGCACACTGTCAGAGGTTACCAGCACATGACAGGCGCTCTTTTGTACTGAAATTCCGGTTCTGTGGCAAAACCAGCTCCTCCATCTTTTCTGATGTTGAACGCCTTATGACGAAGCAAGCGTGATGCTTTAACCAGTTCGTTGTATAACAAGGGGACTGTAAACAGGTGGCCTGTGGTCCTTCAAAGGAGTGGCCACACGCCATGGGACAATTTTGGTCCAGAATACACTGTCTTTCTCAGGAAGCAACACAAATAAAAGGCAGTAGGCAAAACAGTGCCTCTAAGCTTTTCAATTGGGTTTCCGTGTGAGAGCCTCCATCATCTAAGGGTAGATAACTACACGAGAATTCTATCTAAAATGGATGTCTTCACATATGGTGGCATTGTCTAATAGGGCAAACACATTTTTTTTCCCCTGAATGATTACATATAAATGTTTCTAAATTCCTTATCTAGGACATTTCAATAGAGAAATCACATGGTACAGATTATCATAGGCATGTAGAAACCTTTCACATCAGGTGCACTAGGCAATACACAGGCTAATAGTCAGATATAAAAACAAAAGACAAGAACTAGAGGGTCCTGATATTTGCATGATTAGAACACATCTGATCCCACCAAAAATTAAAGCAGCAGGAACAAAAAGGGTAAAAACCACATTAAAAATAGACATTGAAAATTCGTCATGTTCAAAAGGGTAAACGCAAGATATCCCCTATTGGTATGGAAAACTTGTCTTACTATAATATTGAGTCAGTTAGCCAGGCTATCGCTATCCTGACAGTCAGGCTGGAAAACATTGAAGCAGGCCTAAGGAAAATTCTTGGAAACCAGTCTGGTCATACAAAAGGGAATTGTACATAATATGGGGGTTCCTGGTGCATCACTGCAGTCTGGAAGTATGTACCTGAACAATACACCTACAATAATAAATGGGCTGACTGATGAAAGGAATACGGAAAAGGGAATTGGAACTAGGACACAACTAAAATCCCCAATCACTAAGCATAATGCGACATTGGGCAGGGAAGAAACAAAAGCAATAAAAAATAAAAATCTATAGGAAGGACAAGAATTTACTTGGGTGGTAGTCAGGCATGTGACATCACCAAGAGTACGGGTGATACACAAAAGGCCAAAGTCACATACGTTTTAACTCTACCGCTGGCGACTACACCATATACGGTAATCTTTAGGTAATGTTCCAGTTCCTTCCGCAGGGAAAAATGAAAACCTAGTTTCCTTTCAAGAAGCAAAGGCCATATGCTACTTAGGAGACAGGACACCATTACCTAATGTCATATAGAAATTAGGCCACCTTTAGTCACAGATCTATAATTTCATCCTTAGGTCCAATCAAGGATACATAAATGTAGGGCTGCCTGTTCCTTTAAGGGAAGGGCAGTATAACGTGACAGGTGACCGGTGACATACTTTGATCCTGTAGATCTTTTAGTTTTCTTTAATACCATTATAGCCAATTTAGACATGCACTGGTAAAGTGCTGCCTCTCATGTTCACAGCATGAAAATATCATTAGCTGTGGAATTTAGTAACCAGAACAAGTTCAACCAACTATTGCATAGCGATGGGCATCGTCATGACTATCCCCATGCAATATAGGTAAACAAAACGTAAAGCCATCAGATATACTTGCTGTATATCAAGCACAAAAAAGCATAGACAAAACAATAGCATATGTAATAAAACGGTGACACACAACACCATGTCATGTACTTTATGCACTGTAAAACTGCAACCCAAAACCCAATATTTGGGCCTGTTTAATTTGTCAGGTTTAAAATACTTACCCTCCTTTTTGACAGTAGATCACCAGGCAATGGAAATCTGCTGTCAAACATAACTCTACTGTTTCTCTTCTAACATACAGGACCAACAAGAACAATTCATGATAGAACCAAATACACAAAAATAAATTGCATTACTTAACTGTTACCCTCTTGTCAGTCCTTTCAACATCCAGCCACTTAAGTTTTACATTTCTAGAAATAAAAAATCGTTACACTGACACTCCATAGTAATTTGGCACCTACAATTTCCACTGTGAAAAAGAAGTCTTAATTGGCAATGCATTCTCACGTAGGCATGTAGCCTTAAAGAAATTTTAGAAAAAGGCTGCATCTTGTTTTCTGTCTAAGACTTAATGCAACACTTCGTTTTCTGTTAAATAAGAACAACTATAGCAGGCATCATTCTATTTTCTTTTTTTTTTAGAGCACCAATGTATCAGCAAAGCATTTAACATGATGTTTGGACTTTCAAAGGAAACCCCTTTTCCCGGTGGAATTAAGTTCTTTAGTTTTAGTGATGCTATGGAGAAACCAGAAACCCCACCTTTAGAGGCCCGTGTAGCAAGGGCATTCTGCATTCCACAGAGGCAAGGCCCTAATTTAAAAGGTCATAAAAGTCAACGTGGCAGCCTACTCATTGTTTACACTAAAGATAGCATCTCAGCAGCCTGACCGAGTTGCTCTGCAGCTCCCAACCCCCAGCTTCTGACACTCTGAATTCGTCAAAGCCAGAAGGCCTTCCTAATCCCTCCTAACTTACAATAATTCGCTCTATGTTGAAAAATAATTTCTCCTTTTTAGGCGCTAAAAAAATTATCCCTATTCCCAGATTGTTAAACTACATGTACTGGTAATAATTCACAAGACTTAATAACACACATACCAGTTTTTAGAATAAATGCTTGTTGTAATCCTATGCAATGGTATACATTTCATCAACTTAAGTGAATTGTATTCACGAGTTTTGATATTTTCTTCATCATTTAGTCATTTGCCTTTATTCGAGCTCTGTTAGTCCCTTTTACATTAGCATATGACACTCAGTGCCTCCCGCCAGGTAATCACAATATTTTCACCCCTACTGCTAGAACCTGCAATCTCATATTTCCTCTCCTACTTACTCAAACCGGTACCATATTCCTCTTTATTCCCTTCGTCAATACAACCTTCCTCATGCTACTCTTCATGTCTTTATTACTCCCCTTCATCATCTCTCTTCCCTCCACGACATTGTATTTTCCCAATTGTTCTTCTCCTTCCTACGTATTACCCAGTTCCTATAACCGTAGTTCTACATGTCTCCACCCCTCTATCATTACTCACTTCATCACGTACCTGCTCACAAACATCCTCCTTTTCCTTCATCAAAAAACAATTCTCCATTTCTCTTTCTCTATGTGGGTGGTAACTCCATTAAGGCCGTTTTGTATTAACATCAAATAGTTGCGGGTTGCGACACCATATTTTATTTAATTTCCCCAAGTTTTTAACAAGGTCTTGTTTTTCATAGCATGTTCAGTGGTATCGTGACAGACACAGCTAAAGTTAGAACCTTCAACCCTGATATTAAAACAAGCCTTTGTACTGGCACATTGACTCATTGAATCATAAGAAGGCACAACCTGTAAATATATATCAAAACCTAAACGTATGCGTTTACTGAAGCCTGGGACACTTTAAACAGCACTCTGAATGAAAGAAAATGCAATTGAAACAGTCTTTTTTACCCAAATTCGATTTTGATATTTTAAGCATTAAAAAATGAATATCCTACAATTTTCTGGCGTAATATGCATTACCAGAATGTCTATTACATAACCCATGAGTCAGGCATTGGAAATAATAACTTATACTGTATAAAAATGAGCTTGTTTGCGCCTGCGCCAAGGGAAAATTGTACGCGCGAATGCTTGTCATTTTAGTGATGCAACACAACTTAAATCAAATTTTAATGCTAGGAGGTCATAGTATGAGTATTAAGCTTTATAAATATCAAAAAACGATTTTGAAAAGCACTTATTTTTTAAAATAATTTTTCCCATGATTAATAATTTTCTTTTTTTAAAATCCCAATTATTCGTTTTTGTGATAATTCCATGTATAAAAAGCAAGCTGCATCCCTTGCCTATCATTTTGGACACATTTAACTCACAAGCCTAAGCGCATAAGCCCAATTTGAAACGCGCCACATTTTTGCGCCACTTTCATTTAAAAAGACGGTTCTGCCAAATTCCACCCGTGTTTAACTGGGAAAGTGCTGGCTGAAGGAGCATTCCTATCAAATATACTGCAGCTGAAAAGTTTGCCTATGAACATTTAATACAATGCATCTAAGGAAAATGCTGTAAATTTATTTACTTTTGCAAAAATAGATAATTTCGTTTTTGGGGCCTTATATATATCTATTGAATGTGGTTCTAATTTTATCCCTAAAGCATTTAGCGGCAGTTTTGTATATGGGCACAATTGCTCATTCTATAAATTAAAGAGCAACACATAGCTATTTTAGCACATCACATTGTTCATTTCTGGATTTTTTTCCTAAGTTTCTACTTGATATTAACTAACCAGCAATTTATTTAACAGACCGAAAACATCAGAAGACCCACAAATTCACATTGAGCTCATTTCAGACATAAACAGAAAAGGGTTAAACAGACAATACAGCGCGCTTTAGCCATTTTTCATAAATAGCGCCGTCGCAATTTACTTACGGAAGTTGCACTAATGATAAAAAAACCACAGACATTTAAACACACAGTTGACTTACAAATCAATACGCATGACAGAAAGAAAGAACAGCTTACAGACTATACTTGAAACAAACCATTTGCAAATACTGGTTGTAGGTCATATTTACAAGCAACACTTTTCAATAGTGTTCCAAAAGGCTGCATAAACAGCCCCACAGACAGATGCATGTCCAAGAAGCAGCGAATGCGCTCAATTCACTAGCTCTGCCTAGCAGAACACCACACAAAATCGTTGTGCATATCCTCATTCATGAAACTGCGCAGAACTAAGGATCCTTGTTTTGTATTATGTCATATTTTAATTCCCTGGGGATACAAAATCACCAAGGAAGAAATATGTTTCTAAATCTAACCTATTTAGGTATTTCCCACACTATGGTACCTTTCAAAACAAAAAGCAACACATATTTCCATGTGAGCTTACAAAACAGGCATGCCAAAAATACTGCTGAAAACGCAAGTATTATAATCAAAACCAAATGGAGAAATATCTCCTCATTACCTGCCTACGCAAATTGCAATTCGCATATCCAAACCTATACAAACCAAAAGCTGGCCAGCACAAATTTCGTAATTCCAAAGCTACATTTCCAAATTTGCTAAGATCAGGCATCTTATAGCTCACTAATCTAGCTTCAAAACTTCAAGGGTTTATCTCTACCAATAAACTCGCAAATATGCGAGACCCTCAGTTTTGGTAATTGCAATGACCAAATCAGAAACCAAGAAACCAACCCCTCGGCTTTGGTAATTGCGATAACCAAATTAAAGACCCAAAGAACCAAATTGACTGGGAGCGACCCACTTATACTTAATTCTTATTCTTAATAATCAAAAGGTTATCCAAATTCTAATTGTCAAGTTCTACATGCCCAAACGTCTTTTATAATACTCACGCCAATTGGGTTCTTTTTCTCACCTTTTGAGTGACATCATGTGGAGGATCAAAATCAGGAAGAGCAGAAATATACCGGACTACATAATCAAAGAATCTCCAGAATCCCTGTGCACAGAGTACCTTCTTGGTAGAATCCCGTTCTGTCCTTCCAGTAGATTTCAGTCTCCTGACCAGATCACTCCCACAGAAAGTCACTTCTTTGATGAGGCCCTAGCTGGTGGGCGCCAACTGAAGTACTCCAATTTTTGAGACTCCAGAGGTGCTAGGGGTAGCACCCTATGACTTACAGTACTTCCTGATGTGGTATTATAAAAGTCTGCATGTCTTGATAATATCACAAAGAACTTGGCAACAGAAGCTGAAATATGAAAAGACATCTTTATTAAACTCAAATGAGTGAGACTACGTCGCACAGAAGCCTTAGCAACTGAATGAGGCAGTCTGCAGAACGAAAACCAGTGTTCTCTTTTATAATGCATATTATGCTCCGGGCAACACCGCCCTTCTCTTGCAGTTGGTCATTCACATATTTTACTTCAAAGAACAAACAGAGTCATGATTGCAATCTCACATTTCAGTTCAGCCAGCCCGCAATTATTTACCGAGCAAGGCTCAGATCCCACATCTGACCCCAATAAACATGAGCATCTCCTGTTTTGAGAAACAGGCCATAAGCAGGAACAAGCAGGTGCGAAAGTGATTAGCCGGAGGCTTGTGCACGATGAAAGGACTTTATGGTGTGTCAAGCCCTGATGCTAATCACAGGTGGCCGGAGGAAGGGGAGCTCGTGAGACCGGACTGACCTGGGGCAGCGGAGACCAGCTGCCCAGGTCATGGAGAAGTCAAGCAGAAAGCACATGTATTCTAAAGGCTTATAATGTGTTTGTCTATGTGAGGGCAACTTATTAAGATGGCCATCGCTCCAAGATGGAACCCACGGAGTCAATGTAGAATAACGTATACATAGTGCATTTGGCAATGGGACGTTATGCAAAGCGCTTGTAAATACCGCATTGACCAATCGCGGTTTGCTAATACATGAATAAACAGGGGTAGGGCCCTGTCTTCTACGTGGTCCCAAATACCAAAGTACGACACCCCCCTAGAAAGTAGAACGTATAAATAAAGACACGTTATCATTATTTATTTTGCTTAGTAAACAGTCCGGTATTTTCTTTAGCTTGAGACAGCAATTGAAGGAGGTGAAACCTGTACACTTTGTAAAAACGACGCGGTGTTAAGAATTTCGCCCAAAAGGAACACACTCGTCCCCTGTGAACAGCGCTCAAGAATACCCCATACAACATCATCGCCTAATTCAATCAATTAGGGTTCTTGTAAAGCGCGACTACTCCCCCTATCGCTTTTCAAGGCGCGGGGGGGAGGAAAGACGACGGATTAGTTCGAAGTCTGGAAATCTTAATACGAGACTGACTGCGAAAGGTCTCTTTCTCCCAAAAAGGTTGTGATGTCTGTCTTAAAACTTAAAAAGTACCAGCCATTACTACGAATCTTCATGTATAACCTAGGGAACCCCGGCCAGTAAATAATTGTGTTAATTGTTTATCAGACACTGACACTTTATGTCAGGGGGCTGACACTGGTGCATATTCCAGGGCATCAGAAATTTGTTCACATGATAGCCAGCTAGGGTGACGACATTTCCCTTGACCGCATGAGTACATCTACCTAAAAAGAAATGCATATCACTAACATGTTCTGTATACCAACACCATTTTTTGTCATTTTTCTTTTCATTCTTCTTTTAAAGTTTTTTTTTTTGTTATCCTTATGTGTTTAAACTCTCTTCAGGTGACATGAATTCAAAGGCAATGTTTCATTGCAAGTAAGAATCCTATTTTCAAATGATGTGTGCTAAACCTAAAAAGGTTTTTTAATTTTTTCTAAGTACACATACCTGAGAGAGCACCAGAATTTTTCTTTGTAAAATTATATGCAATGGTTAATATGTTACGTTTCAATTTTTATTACAACCACATGGCTTCCAAGTTTTGGCTGTGGCATGTTTTTGTTTTTCATTTGTTCGGACGTATACTTGCAACATAAATTTAAATTCAAACCACCATCACTCCTGCCAGCCAAGGCCAGACCTATTGACTTTAGCAATTTAGCAATGCTTGTTTAAATTGGAACCAATCTACTTGTCCCCCTATATGTGTCCTTTTCTTAGTGCATATTCTCAAAGGGCCACAGTCCCGATCTGATTGAGGGGTTCAGTGTCCATTTCCACTTCTGAAAAGAGGAACAGGTCCTGCCGCCCATTTCTAGTTTAATAGCTGTGTTGGACCAGGAGGTAAAAACTTATGAACATGTTCTTTTGCGTAAAAAAAAGAGAGCCATGCATCTGTAAGTTTGTGTTACTTGCCTTATACTTAACAGTCATTCTCCCGGGATATGGGCCTGTAGATAGCCATTACATTTTTGAGACACCGCTCTGCTGCTCCCTGAGAGAGTGTGTATGTGCATGCTTTATATATTTCACGGCTGCATTTGAGGGAGTGGACAGTGCGTTATTATGGATGAAACTTAATGGCCTTTGCCATACCCATAAAGTTGTTAATCGCCTTATGGTCACTGACTATACATGCGCACTTGGATGAGGTTTATTTTTGGCACAGGCATCACAATATCCGCTATGTAAGGACAATGGGTTTGGCATGGGTGCATACTGACACCCCCATCATTCTATTACCAGCTCGCGACCTCCCTGAGCATGAACCCTCCCACCAGCGCAACGAACCCAAGCCAGGCGGCCATCAACCTCGCGAAGTGGATCAGCAACTGCGCAGACGACCTCGCCCCTCTGAAGACCCCGCCTAGCAGACCCGCTAGCAAGAAAGCCCCATGGTTCACCGACGAACTCAAGAGCTCCAAGAAGAACTGCCGAGCCCTCGAGAGAACATGGCGCAGAGACCCGACACCAGACAACATGACCACCCTCAAGCTCGCCACCCGAAAACACCACCAACTCATCCACGTCACCAAGAAAACCGCATTCAAGGAACGACTGGACAACAACGCACACAACAGCAAGGAACTCTTCACCATCGTCAAAGAACCCCAACGCCGGAAACAACGACATCACCCCTTCGCAAGACCTCTGCAACTCCCTCGCCTCCTACTTCCACAACAAGATCGCTGACATACACAACAGCTTCAGCACTCAATCGATGCACGCCACGACCGAACCACCGCTCCCCACCACCACCCTCCGCGCCTGGACCCCGATCAGCACCGAAGACACCGTCCGCACGATGAACTCCATCCACTCCGGATCTCCCACCGACCCCTGCCCTCACCACGTCTTCAACAAGGCCGACGCTGTCATCGCACCCCACCTGCGGGACATCATCAACACCTCCTTCGACACCGCTACCTTCCCGGAGAGCTGGAAGCATGCCGAACTCAGCGCTCTACTAAAGAAGCCATCAGCCGACCCCACCGACCTCAAGAACTACCGTCCCATCTCACTGCTCCCGTTTCCTGCAAAAGTCATCGAGAAGACCGTCAACAAACAGCTGGCCGCCTTCCTCGAGACGAACGGCTCCCTCGACCTCTCGCAGTCTGGCTTCCGGGCCAACCACAGCACCGAGACCGCCCTGATCGCAGCCACCGATGACATCCGTACACTGCTTGACAACGGAGAAACAGCAGCCCTCATCCTCCTAGACCTCTCCGCGGCCTTCGACACTGTCTGCCACCGTACACTAGTGCAGCGTCTCAGCAACGTCGGAATCCAGGAAAAGGCATTGGAGTGGATCACCTCCTTCCTCGCAGGAAGGACACAGAGAGTCCGCCTCCCCCGTTCAGATCTGAAGCCACCGAAGTCATCTGCGGCGTTCCTCAAGGCTCCTCGCTCAGTCCAACCCTCTTCAACGTCTACATGAGCCCTCTCGCAGACATCGCACGCCAGCACAACCTCAACATCATCTCCTACGCCGACGACACCCAGCTGATCCTCTCCCTCACCAACGACCCCGCCACCGCCAGAGCCAACCTTCACGAAGGGATGAAAGAGGTAGCCGAATGGATGAAAAACAGCCGCCTGAAACTGAACTCGGACAAGACGGAAGTCCTCCGCCTGGGACGACTCATGGTGGCCCCCCGCCCTAGGCAGCACACCCAAACCAACAGACCACGCACGCAACCTGGGCTTCATCCTGGACTCCTCCCTCTCCATGACCAGACAAGTCAACGCCGTCTCCTCGTCGTGCTTCAACATCCTGCGCATGCTACGTAAGATCTTCCGGTGGATCCCCACCGAGACCAGGAAGACGGTCACCCAGGCCCTCGTCACCAGCCATCTGGACTACGGCAATTCCCTCTACGCCGGATCCGCCGCCAAACTCCAGAAGAGACTCCAGCGGATCCAGAACGCCTCAGCACGACTCATCCTGGACATCCCCCGACGCGGCCACATCTCCGGACACCTAAGAGACCTGCACTGGCTCCCGGTCAACAAGAGAATCACCTTCCGACTCCTCACCCACGCACACAAAGCCCTACACAACCAAGGCCCAGGATACCTCAACAGCCGCCTCAACTTCTACGCTCCCAAATGCCAGCTTCGATCGACCGGCCACGCCCTTGCCACCGTCCCCCGCATCCGAAGAGCCACCACAGGGGGACGGTCCTTCTCCTTCCTCGCCGCCAAGACATGGAACTCCCTCCCGACCCACCTCCGCCTGACCCAGGACCACCTCGCCTTCAGGAAGCAGCTCAAGACCTGGCTGTTCGAGCAGTAGCGGACCCCCCTCCCCCAGCACCTTGAGACCCTCTGGGTGAGTAGTGTGCTATATAAATGCTTGATTGATTGATTGATATTAATATTCTGCGGTCCTGGGATTGCTCGACTGAAGGTGATCCTTCACGAGGATCAGAGTTTATATAGAGTGTACAATACACTGATGAGCCTGTAATAATGGACTAGGGTAAGGTGGGTCTTTGTGTTCTGAAGGGACATTATACACTTGGGCTGTATGCTGAGGTTTATGATTATCAACTCAAAACGTCGGTTTAAATTGTGACTAAGGGGTAGCTTTGTAACTCTTTTTATATTTAAGACCAGCTGAATTAATGTCTGGAAAGCTGTAATACAATATGATGTCTATCAGAATGAATGTGTATATAAAATGTGCTGGCCACTAACAGTTTTTGCTTTTAGATTTTCTTTTTGAGGAGTTGGCTGCTTTGGAGTAATGGTTTTATGAGTTGACATTTTGAATAAATTGTTAATATGTTAATATTTGGAAATCACTGTAATTCTTTGAATTCATTTTACAATTACATACAATTGATTAAAATGAGATATTCCCACACTTCTCGATTGAAATGCAGATTCTAATATTCTGGTGCTCTATGTACGCTTTTGCGACCTCGCTCTACCCACTACTCTGTGCTCCACCTTTTATATGAATCGGTGTTGCTCACTTAAAGCCATGTTCAGCTTAAGCCACGCCTGCTTCTCACCTCAGAAGAGGTGCTCGTAGTATACAGTATTGCTGCTTGAAGCTTGGCAGTGAAGGCTGCGCAGTCATGAGGCTGTCACTGAACTGTCTTGTAGACAGAGCTAGCTTCTTATTAACATTTTCATTATGTTTGTTTCAGCTCTAGCCTTAACGTTAATGATGTCCTGGGATCTATTCCTTGGCTCTGATTGATGCCTTGGACACCCTGGCGGTGGGTTGAGCTCATCAAAAGTCAACCATGCCTGCTTTCCTTTCTGGAGTCCGATGACGAGTGAGAGGTGCAAACAAAGTTTCGGAGATGTTTATCTTTTTTTTCCCCAGTCTCAAATGTCTTGGTTGCTCTCCTGTTGCGTAACAGTTTTTTTGCCTACAACGGCGCACAGCTTTTAATGCTATCATTTTTTATGTAGATCGCTGACTTTTTCCCCAGGTGTACACGTGGCAGGGTGTTCGCAATTTAGTGCTGATGGAATCCTGCCACTCTTCACATGTGTCTGCAGGTATATTTAGGGCCATGATAGTTTAACATCTCAAATAAACTTTACTCTTATGTCTCCCGTTGGCCGCGTACATTTCATCTTGGAATGGGCGAGTGGTGTCTCCACTATGAAAGGTGTACACGTTGCTTAATACTTGTAGAGACCTAGGGGCAGATTTATGTTAGACTTGCGCCACTTTTACGCCGCCGTAGCGTCACTTTTGTGACGCAGCGGCGGCGTAAACCATGCGCCATGTTGTGCCTTATTTACAACGTGCCGCATCTAGGGAGATGCGTCACGTTGTAAAGCCCTGCGCTACATTAAACCTGCGTCAGGTTTAATGTATGCAGTGTGGGCGTTCCATCGGAAAAAACCTCGGAAAAGTGACGCAGTGAAATCTACAAGATTTCACTCAGTCACTTTTCCGACGCTGCTGCGTCAAAACCTTGCGCCTGCTTGAAGCAGGCGTAAGGCATTACGCAGCATGTAAGGTATGGGCAGCCCCTAAACATTGCTGGAGTTGCGACACGACTCCAGCAATGCGCCGCCCTTACACCATCAGATGCGTCACGCATCTGTTTAGCCTTGCGCCACGATGCGCTGCATTGTAAATGCGGCGCATCTGTGGTGGCGCAAGGGTAAACTTGCGTGACGCATCTTTCCTGGCGCATCCCCGCTGATTTGCAGGGACGCGCCAGGAAACAGAAATCTGCCCCAAAGTATCGATGGACTGAGGAGAAATGACTGAGGTGAACTCGACGATCCTTGGGATCCATATATGGAACACTCCTTGGTTTCCTAGGAAGCACAGGGTGCGGGGCCTGTACCCCTTGCCAGTAAAGAGAGCTACTTTTGTGACTTGGGGCACTGCTGTGAGTAAGAGAGGGCTCTCCACTATCCCATAACCAGTTACATTTGTAATTGGCATTGCAGATTTTACCCCAGCATAAAAGGGAGCAGTTTGCTGTCTGTGAGCAGGCAGGTTGTAAAAAGATTGGTGATCTGTATGACCACGAAGGGTAAATTACCTTTCCAAATCTGACACTGGGTAACACACAAAGTTAAGGCAGTGGCCAGTAAACTGCCGCGGCCATTCAAAATGTGGCTGATAATGACATCAGGAGATCAGCAAGGATTATCTGAAATGTAAAAACTCTTAACCAGCCCAGTCACTGAGAAAGACTCCCCGGAAGAATGGCTGGGAGGATAAGCTGGGTAGAATGTTGATGCTTAAGGAATGGAACTCAGTCTATCGGAGCGTGAAGGAAACTGCGTCAAGTACGGCGCTTAAAGAGACATTCATAAAAATGACTGCATGCCAGTACGGTGCTCCAGGGAGGACACACACCTGCAGAGTGTGCTGGGAGGTTTGAAGGGGGCACAGTGCATTCTCCATCTGCTGTCGCGCTGCCTCCGACTCCCAAGCATAAATAATACTTGTGTTGGCAGACAGACTCGCGTTTTCCCACGGTCCCCAAGAGGAAAGATGATCGGGATGTTGTTATGCATGGTGAAGCTGGCTATATTGGCAGCCTGGGGAACAGACCGGACACCCCATCATAGAGCTAGAGAGGTGATTGGAATTCAAAAGA
Organism: Triturus cristatus; assembly: GCF_964204655.1. Classification (NCBI taxonomy): domain Eukaryota; kingdom Metazoa; phylum Chordata; class Amphibia; order Caudata; family Salamandridae; genus Triturus; species Triturus cristatus. The sequence continues at coordinate 167,935,669 of NC_140585.1, forward strand.
TGCCTATGACTGTAGAGCAACAAGCATTGAAAATTCAATAGGTTTCACCTTTGATTAAGTTAAAGCCATTTGCTTTGCTAATGGTATTGTATAGCAACGGAAATGGCTTTAACTTAATGAAAGGCGAGACCTATTGCATTTTTAATGCTTGTTTTCACTGTTGCTTCAATTCTCTATTTATTGGTTTAATACCTTTTTTCTTATAATTTCCCTAGGGAGGAGGGTGGTTCTTTCATATGGAGTAACTTTCCATAACACCAGGTTGGAGGCTCTCCCCCTTTGTACCTGGCACATCCTCGTATTTCTTTCAGCTCTTTAGGGCAGAGAAAAATGCTTTTGCAGTGACCTGCCTTTCTTTGAAAAAGCCAGTCCCGTGCTCCTTCTTACAGTGGGCCAACTTTCTTTAAAAAAGCAGTCTTCTAAAAAAGGATGGTCAGTTGCTGGTACAGGACAACCTGAAGGGGCAGATGGGGCAGTTAAGAGGAGAAAGAGGGCTGCAGGGCAAAGCCTGACTAAAGAAGTAGACAATCCCAAAGCCTCAAACAAAATAGCATCATGCATAAACGGTGACATAGGAAGTGACTTGGTCACTACAGATGGGGAAGAAAAAAGCCTGGTAATTCCCATCACCATCGATAGCAATGAAGGTGTAGAGGACAAAATCAACCGTTCTTTTTTCCTCTGATTGCAACATGGATATTGAGGAGATAGAGGTTATGAATATGGGAATGACTGATAAGGCATCTAAATGGGCATTGTGGAACCCTTCAAGAAAAGCATGTTTGACCCGCTACTCATCAATCATCCTTTGTCTCCAGAGTGGGCTCCAACTCAACATATTTCCGAGTACCTTTCTTTTTGGATGCGAAAGGAAATTCTGAAAGAGGTCAGGTCTCACCTGAGATCTGAGTGACCACGCCCCTCCCTCCTGGACAAGGTTGCTTTAAACCAAGAACTAGACACTAAGGTGGTGCATTTATCATCAATGGTGGAAAGGGCCCTAGAAAAGGTCTTAACAAGGACCTAAAGTCCTGCCAAGACGGTCTTCGTTACATTATTGGCTCATTGACAAAGATGTTTGAGATGGCTGACAAAGCTTATCTCGAAGACACCCTCATTGACCCTAAGGAATTGCGCCAATGGGCGCAGAGAGTCATCTGTCTCCTAGGGAACACACATTTTATGCTATCAAATGAGAATATAAAGAGCATTCATCTAAAAATTGACCCTAAACTGGTCGACCTGGCCAGTAAGGAGGGAGATCCTGCCTCCCAGGAATTACTCTTTGGCGATGACTTCATAAGGGATATGGCCAAATACATGAGTATTCAGTTCAATACAAAAATCCTAGAAGGACATTAAGAAGATCTTCCAAGATAAGGTTTTTTAGCAGGGCCTGGAGAACACAGGGTCAAGCTTCATCAAGAACCTACTTTGACTGTGGCACAAGGTTCCCGCATTCAAATTTTCCACCCATTTGACCTTCTACCCCCAGAAACAGAGATTTTATGGGAGAGCCTTCAGGAGTGATTGAAAACGGAGTGGAATTTTAAAATGGCTATGAAATACTTTTCGGATACCCTTTGTAGGAAAGTAGGATCTGCTTCTTATGGTTACCCCCACTTTTTGCTAAGCCTAATACTTTTTTTGACTGGTCTGACTGGGATCCTGCTAATCAGGACCCCAGTCTATCTGCTTTCTGCTTACACTGTTATGCCATGTACTGAGGTACACTCCAGATTGGATACTGGGGTACCCTTGTCAGTCCCTAGTATATGGTACACATGTACCCAGGGCATAGGTACCCAAGAGGCCTCCCATGGGCTGAAGCATGTATTATGCCACACATGGGAGGCCATGCAAAATGGAACTACAGGCCTATCATTGCAGCCTGTGTAAGTTGGTGCATGCACTACTTACTTAAGATATAGGTTTTCTATATCTAAGGGCCACTGCACTTAAAACCTATAGGTCACCCCTATAGCAGGCATTTGCAATCCTGAAGGCAGGGTGCTTGGTTCTAAGTGAGAGGGTGTCACTGCATGAGCAGGACACCCCTGCAGCCTACGTAACCCATTCTCCCAGGTTGTCAGTGAAGCAGCCATATATGACATATAGAGGGGCATTACGCTACCGCGTGATGACCAACTCTAAAACGGCTGAAACAAACCCTAACATGTTTGGTGTCAAACATGCTGGAATCATACCCCCACACTGATAACCAATGTGGGAGATATGATTCCACCCCTCAGAAGTGAGTATTTTAGGGTCCCTGGTGATCCTGGTACCAGCCTTCTAACTCCAGACAGCACAAAATGGTTGCTGCCAACCAGAGACACATTTCTGTCCTCCTGCTGCTGAGCCAAGCTCGAGCAGGGGAAGGCAGAACAATAGTCATCCTGTCACAGGCAGGTGTGACCACCTCCCAGACAGGATTTAGTGTATTAGGTCTGGGAGGGTGCGCTTGCCAGTGACTGAAAGTCCGCATGAGGGGGACATTTGGTGTTCCTGTGCATAGTCCAGTTCAGACCAGTCCTGGGAGCCAATGGCTCCCGCTCCGACGTAAAACTGGATAAAGGACATGGGAGTAACTTCCCCCCTGTCCAGACCCTCCCCTGGGAGGGTCCCCTGGATCTTTCCAATCCTCTCATGTGGGTACATAAGGGCTTACCTGACTGTAGGACCTTAGATTCGACGTGGACAAGATTCTGAACAAGAAACCACTGCACTTGAACGGTCTGGACATCTCCCTCTCAGTCTGAAGCCTTGTCTGTGTCCGTGCACCATACAGGATTCGTGTAGCACCTGTGGGCTGCAATACCTGAACCTCTGTGCACTGCGTGTATTTGCAAGTGCATGTGCTTGTTGGCAATTCCTGAACAAGTGCATTGGGCTCCAAGTAGCCCCAATCTCTGGCACCATTTCCTACCAAGAACTTTGAAATCCTCACACTGAGTGCTCTGTGGGCCGTTTGGTGAAATCGCTCGAGGTCCTCTCCCGACTCCTGTGCCTCCAGCCTGTGGGTCCAATTGAGGGTCACCTTTGCTCTTCTTGGATTCCCTGATTGCTGCAGGCTCACCATGACTGCTCTGTATGTGGTGAGTCTCCTGGGCCTTGCTGGTCCGAATCATACACTGCCTTGACCTTCTGCATGGGTTGCCATTGTCAAGGCTTGTTGGTGCCAGACACTGACCGCTCAGAACTCTACATCCTTCATGGGACAGCTCGCATCTGGCTTCTGGTTGTCCTTAGCATCTCCTGGTCCCTGCAGCTGCAGAGTCAAGGACTCCATCAACCAACCTAAAGCATCAGACATCGGTGGGCATTTGTCTACTGAGCCCCTGGTCACTCCCAAGTGACCCAGACTCTGTCCTCTCTGCTTTCAGGTACTCCTCAACAAGAATTCACCTTTGGATTCCAGCAGACACTTTTCTCCCTTCCAGCAGTGGCTCTTCTTCGAAGTCCTCCATTGGATTCGACTGCTTCCCTGGGATAGGTAACTTGGGTACCGCGGTATCCACGGGTGGGGTGGCTCTACAACCATCTATCTTTCATTGGTTTCTTCGAAGTCCACTAGGAAGGGTCTTTAAACTCTAAAACTTCAACCGTGACTTTCCCATAGACATGTACAGAGTAAGTGGTCGTGTTCCAACACTGTATACGCATTCGTGTGGCCCCTATCAACTCACCTTGGGTGGTTCCTTGGGGTCCCAGTAATTCTACATCCTCTCAACACTGTCTTGACTCGAGTCTAGGTTCTTACACCACTTATTTAGTATATGGTTTGGTCCTCCCCTGGGGCCCACTGTGTATTAGTGATATTTACTGTAATTTCTTTGCTCAAGTATTGGGTGCTTTGTGATTATCTCCATGTAGGAGATATTGTGTTGTACTAGATAGTGTTATATTAATAAATACATATTTTTATAACTACTGTGTGGTTCTCCTTTCATATAACTAAGACTATAACATTGCATTCAGGTAAAACAAGCTGCTTAACATTCCTTCAAGACTAAGCCTGAAGGCTGCTCTCCACAGCTACCACTTAGATAGCTTTCTAAGGTTATCTTTGACATCTTAAATCACCATAAGGGTTGTTTGGACTGGTGGAAGGTGCCCACTTTAATTAGTGGACAGCATATACCAGGCCAACTTCTCACTAACCGTGGGCGGAGAAGTCCGCTCAGTCTGCGGAGTGTGTGGCGATTTGCCTACTCTGCGTTACACGGAGAACGCGGAGTAGGCAAATCTCCGCACACTCCGCAGCAGAGCGGAGGGGCCAGCCCCCGCCTCCCACCCCCCCCATTAAAAATTGATAAGCAATGAAATAAAATTACTTTGAAGTAAATATAAACCACTTACCTTACCTGCGGCGGCATCCCCGGGCTTCCCTCCTCCTCTCAATGGTTGTTTCTGGGAAAACTGCAGATGCGCGCACTTCAGCACTTGTACATTTCTCCACGAAGTGCCATGGAGTTTGTTTATGACTACACACACTACGTCCGGGGTTACTTCTCACACCCTTATAATGGTGGGAGCCAGAATGGCCTAATCATGTGGAAATTGGAATTTTGTGACTCAGGATTCTTGGGTCCCGAAAACAATCAAGGGATACAAGATCGAATATATAAGCACACAAATACAAATGAAGATTGCTTGTGAAATAGTTTTTTCACAGGAGGATTCAATCCTAGTATCACAGGAGGTAGAGGATTTATTGACCAACGGTGCAATTTGAGAGTGAACAGAGTCAGGTTTTGTCAACAATATTTTTCAAGTGGAAAAGGGCTGAGGCCGGTGATAAATATAAAATAGCTAAACAAATGGGTGGTCTACCATCATTTCAAAATGGAAGGAGTGCACCTTTTAAGAGAGATATTAAGAAAAGGGGATTGACTGACATGGTGCTTATCTAACTTTCTCAAGTTGGCACCCACATCAGAAATTCCTCCAATTTACTGAGGCGGGCAAACATTGGCAGTTTTGCAGTCTCCAATTCAGTCTTTTCTTTGCCCATTGGTGTTTTACTAAGGTTCTTTGTCCTATAGCAGGTTAGCTCAGGGAAAGGGGGGTGAGACTAATTACATACATGGACAATATTTGAATATTGACTCAGTCCAGAGAGGTGGTTTCATGTCATACAGACCTTACCATAAACTTATTAGAACATCTGGATTTTGCTATAAGCAAGACAAAATCTTACCTGGTACCAAGCCAGGAGATGCAGTTTTTGGGTTTTGTCATAAACACACGGCAGGCAGAATTACATTTATCGAGGGAGAAGCTGAGGGAGCTTATCAAGGGATTGAGGAAAATATTAGGGAAGAAAGAGCGCTTTAGCAAGGATCCTGGGTCTTCTGTCTCAGATGATCCAAGCAATTTATTTGGGTCCTCTGTATTCCCTCTGCTTGCCATGCTGCCACGACTACTATTACATGTGTGCGGGAACGAAGATATCAAGGTAGTGATACCTCTTTGGAGGTCACAGGCTTGGTTCCAAATCTTGGTAGAAATGAGAATAGTTTTGACTTTCAAGAAAAAAATCATAGGTCCTGAAGGATAGCCACAACCTCTGTGACACTTATGGCCTGGAGGATTTCAGGAGACAGTGGCAGATCCCAGGCCTTTCAGCAGATGCTTTCAAACTCATATCAGAGACATAGGCACCTGGCACAAGGACAGCATATAGTCTGGCTTCGGAGAAATTGGTTTGTTGGTGTCTTCAACAAAATTACAATCCTGTTACAACTGATTGAGTACATGTGGTTAATTACTTGTTAGAATTGTTCACACCAGGACTCTTCTATAGAACAGTTCATGTTTACAGATCAGCTATAGCAGCATGTCTTTGTTTAGTCTCTGTGGGTCAGAACTTATTGACTAAGAAAATCATGTGAAGTATGCAGGTACTAAACCCACCTACTGAGAAATACCCTGCTTTATGGGATGTTCTGCAGGCCATAGTGAGTTGAGACGAGGCCTATCCCTGAAACGTAGCTCTCATAAACTTACTGTCTTACTCTGCCTGGCATTGTTTAGATGGATTTCAGATGTGAAGGCATTGGATATCACTAGCAGGGCCTAGTATAAACATGAAGGTGTTTGCTTTTATTTGAAAAGGAGAACAAAGACCATGTCGACTTCTGGTGTAAACCTTTTCTTTACACAGAATAAAAGACTTTGTGCAGTGAAATGCTTGATGGTGATGACACGAGGACTGAGAGTGTGGGAGAAAATACAGAACGTTAATATCCCATTGATGGCCCCGTAGATCTGTGTAATCCCCAATCTTAGCAAATTGGGTTAAGGAGGTAATGAAAGAAGCCACTGTGGATGTCTCTATGTTTGGAGCACACTCTCTTAGGGTTTCTTCAGCTCCCACAGCTTTCATGTTGGGGGGAAGTCTGCAAGATATCATTAGGGCTGCAGATTGGTCCAATGATTACATGTTTAAAAATTATTTTAAACATGCTGCAAAAACAGTTGATTATGCGTTAAATGCACTATAAAGTTGCATAACGTTAGCCTCTGTGTCGTGTCATAAAACTTACATTTTCACAGCCTGGTGGGCAGAAAAGCTGGATTTTATTAAAGTCACGGAGGGTAAGATTTTCCCGCTACATTGTTGCCCTCCATAGTGGGATTAAAGATACTTTATCACAAAATCTGTAGTTTTTTTCTTTCAGATTAAGAAGTTTTCCATTGATGGAGTTTATAGAATTTAAAGTTCTTAGAAGTTATCTTGTTCGCAGCACCAAAGAATGAAGAAGACTACATGTGGTGGGGACTTTATACCTTATTAGAATGTTGTTGAAGTTCTATATGCTTAAATTGTTGCTGCTGTGAGCTGGCAATAAAGGAGATTTTCATAATCTTAGCCTCCATGTCTTTAATAAAATCCTGATTTTCTGCCCACCAGGTTGTGAAAAATCAAACATTGCTATCACTTATGTTTGCACTGCACAAAAATTGTTACATAAAAAGTTTGTCTTTACTGCCATAAATATAAGTAATAATGTGTATCAGAGATTTACATCATTAACATTGTTAATAATCAACTACTTGGAAAGGAATAAAAATGTCAGGACAAACTTTGTACAATTAAGATAATTTAATCATAAATGAAGTTGCAAGTGCATCTGGCTTGTTTTGTGCATTTGGATGTGTGTTTTTTGGCAGGTGTTTAGTTTTTTGAGTGAGTGTGTGCATTTGGTTTTAGTTGGTGCTGTTGTAGGTGTGAGTTTTTTGTGAGTGTTAATGATTAGATGAGTGTGTTTTTGTGGTGGTTGGTCTGATTGTGATGCCTGTGGGTGTGGGTATGGTGGTGGATGTGGTAATTGTGGTGCTTGTGAGTGTGCTAATGCTTTTACGTATGCTGATACTTGTGTGGGTGCTGGTGGTTGTGATGGGGGTAGGGGTGCTGGTGGTTGTGGGAGTGGTGGTGGTTGTGGTTATGATGGTAGTTGTGGTGGTTGTAGGTGTGGTGGCTATGGGTGTGGTGGTGGTTGTAGTGTTTGTGGGTATAGTGGTAGTTGTGGTGGGTTTCTGTGTAGTATCAATTGTGTCTGTATAATGTGTGTTTGTTTGCGTGTGTTTCTTTACATTTTTGCGTTTATGTGTGTGTGAGTGTGCTATTTGTGTGTGTTGAAGTGGGCCTGCAAAGCAGTGAGTGTGCTTGGGATGGGGTGGGAGTTTGGAATTGAGATGAGAACAGACCCTGAGTTGGGGAAAAAGGGTGGGCTGGTTGGAAAACTGCAGTCAGTGAGGAGGCTAGATTTGTAAATGATCTCTGCAGGCCCAACATAGCACTATAAATGCCTTCCAGGTATGCTACCATTTGTTGCATATGGAATCTAAGGCACTGGATGGCATTCAGGAGTGCAATCTGGCCTATAGAGATTCTGTGTAGGAGGTCAATAGCCTCCTCACTCATCGCAGCGGGAGCCTGGGGAAGGGAGTGAGGTGACTGTGGCAATGGAGACCCCAGCCCTTTTAGGGGGGCAGTTATGGCCAACTGTGGGGAGTAAGAGGAAGGGTGGGGATGGTAATCTGGATGGCAGAAAAGGATGCAGGTGGTACAGTTCCTGTAGGTCCACCATCACTAGGGACCGCTCACCTGTGGAGCCCTCTGAAGCTGATGATGATAGGCTGGTGGCATCCGCTGCAGTCCCCTCACCGTCTGTGCCTTTTTGTCCATTGGTATCTGTGGACTCAACACCTGAAACACAGAGGCCAGTTGCTTCCCCACCTTCAAACAATCAATCAATCAGTAAAATTTGTATAACGCTACTCACCCGTAAAGGTCTCAAGGTGCTGAGGAGTGGGGGGAGGGTCGCTACTGCTCGAACAACCAGGTCTTGAGTTGTTTCCTGAAGGAGAGATGGTCCAGGGTCAGCCGTAGGTGAGTGGGGAGGGAGTTCCATGTCTTGGCTGCCAGGTAGGAGAAGGATATTCCTCCGATGGTGGATTTCCGGAATCGTGGGACGGAGGCGAGGGCGAGGCTGGCGGATCGGAGCTGGCAGGTGGGTGTGTAGAATGTGAGGCGGCTGTTGAGGTACTTCGGGCCCGTGTCGTGGAGAGCCTTGTGTGCGTGGGTGAGGAGTCTGAACGTGATCCTCTTGTCGACGGGGAGACAGTGCAGGTCCTTCAGGTGGGCCGAGATGTGGCTGCGGCGAGGGATGTCCAGGATGAGTCATGCTGAGGCGTTCTGAATGCGCTGGAGTCTCTTCCGGAGTTTGGCTGTGGTTCCAGCGTAGAGGGTGTTCCCGTTGTCCAGACGCCTGGTGACGAGGGCCTGGGTGACCGTCTTCCTGGTTTCGGTGGGGATTCACCGGAAGATCTTTCGGAGCATGCGCAGGGTGTTGAAGCAGGATGACGAGATGGCGTTCACTTGCTTGGTCATCGTGAGGGAGGAGTCCAGGATGAAGCCCAGGTTGCGTACGTGGTCCGTTGGTTTGGGGGCGGTGCCCAGGGCAGGGGGCCAACATGAGTCGTCCCAGGCGGAGGGAGATGGTCCGAGGATGAGGACTTCCGTCTTGTCTGAGTTCAGTTTCAGACGGCTGATCTTCATCCATTCTGCGACGTCTTTCATTCCTTCCTGGAGGTTGGCTTTGGCGGTGGTGGGGTCGTTGGTGAGGGAGAGGATCAGCTGGGTGTCGTAGGCGTAGGAGATGATGTTGAGGTTGTGTTGGCATGCGATGGCTGCGAGGGGGCTCATGTAGACGTTGAAGAGGGTGGGGCTGAGTGAGGATCCTTGCGGAACGCTGCAGATGACTTCGGTAGCCGCGGATCAGAATTGGGGGAGGCGGACTCTCTGGGTTCTTCCGTCGAGGAACGAGATGATCCACTCCAGTGCCGCTCCTTGGATTCCGGTGTTGCTGAGGCGCTGTATCAAGATGCGGTGGCATACGGTGTCGAAGGCTGGTGAGAGGTCCAGGAGGATGAGGGCAGCAGTTTCCCCGTTGTCGTGCAGGGACCTGATGTCATCGGTGGCTGCGATGAGGGCGGTCTCGGTGCTGTGGTTTGCTCGGAAACCGGACTGTGAGGGGTCGAGGGATCCGTTGGTCTCGAGGAAGGCAGAGAGTTGTCTGTTGACGGTCTTCTCGATGACTTTGGCAGGAAAAGGGAGGAGTGAGATCGGGCGGAAGTTCTTGAGGTCCGTGGGGTCCGCCGTGGGTTTCTTCAGGAGGGCGCTCAGCTCGGCATGTTTCCAGCTCTCCGGGAAGGTGGCGGATGCGAAGGAGCTGTTGATGATATCCCGGAGTTGGGGTGCGATGATGGAGTCGGCTTTGTTGAAGATGTGGTGTGGGCAGGGTTCGGTTGGGGAGCCGGAGTGGATGGTATTCATCGTTCGCGTGGTGTCTTCAGTGCTGACCGAGGTCCAGGTGCAGAGGGTGGTGGTGGGGGGCGCTGGTTCGGTGGTTGGGTGCATGGTCAGTGCGCCAAAGCTGTTGTGTATGTCGGTGATCTTGCGGTGGAAGAACGCAGCGAGAGAGTCGCAGAGGTCTTGCGAGGGTGTGATGTCGTTGTTGCAGGCGCTGGGGTTGGAGAGCTCTTTAACGATGCTGAAGAGTTCCTTGCAGTTGTGGGTGTTGTTGTCCAGTCGTTCTTTGAATGCTGTCTTCTTGGTGGTGCGGATCAGCTGGTGGTGTTTGCGGGTGGCGTTCTTGAGGGCTGTCATGTGTTCTGCTGTCTGGTCGTGGCGCCAGGCTTTCTCGAGGGTGCGGCAGGTTTTCTTGGAGTTTTTGAGGTCATTGGTAAACCACGAGGCTTTCCTGCTGCCGGGTCTGCTGGGAGGATTCTTCAGTGGTGCGAGTTCGTCGGCGCAGTTGGTGAGCCACTGTGTGAGGTTGCGGGCTGCTTCGTTGGGGTCCGTCGTGTTGGTGGGCGGGTTCTGGCTGAGGGTGGTGGCGAGCTGGTCGGCGGTGATCTTGCTCCAGCTTCTGTGGGGAACCTGTTGTGGGTGGTGGTGGGTCGTGGTTCTCCTGAAGTTGAAGTGGATGCAGCTGTAATCTGTCCAGTGTAGTCCGGTGGAGTGGCTGAAGGAGATGTGCTTGCTGAAGGAGAAGGCGGGGTCAAGCGTGTGGCCGGCGTTGTGGGTGGGGGTGTTCACCAGTTGCTTGAGTTCGAGGTTGGCGAGGTTGTCCAGCAGGGCGGTGGTGTTGCAGTCCTTGTTGTTCTCCAGGTGGAAGTTGAGGTCTCGTAGGAGGATGTAGTCTGGGGAGGTTAGGGCGTGCGGACTGACGAAGTCTGCGATGGCTTCGCTGAATTGTGTGCGTGGTCCCAGGGGTCTGTAGATGAGGGTGCCTCTGAGGGTGGTCTTGGGGTCGGTGTGTATTTGGAAGTGAAGGTGCTCGGCGGCGGTGAGGGTGTCGTCGGAGTTGGTCGTGATGCGGAGGGTGTTCCTGTGGACGATGGAGATGCCTCCTGCGGTTTGGTTGACGCGGTCCCTCCGGGTGATCTTGTAGCCATCCGGAATGGCTATGGCGATGTCAGGGGCTGAGGAGGCGTTCATCCAGGTTTCTGTGAGGAAGGCGACGCCTGGTGATGTTGTGTCGAGGAGGTTCCAGAGTTCGATGGCGTGCCTGTGGATGGAGCGGGTGTTGAGCAGGATGCACTTGAGGTTGTTGCTGCTGGTGCTCGGCTTGGTGGGTGCGGTGCAGGTTCGGAGGCAGGTGAATTGGCAGGCTTGGCAGGTGAAGGGTCCGTGGGTGCGTTTCGGGGTGGCTCGGTAGCAGGCGGGCTTTCGGCCGGCGTTGAGTGCGTGGAGGTTGGCGGCGTCGTAAGTTCGTCGGGTGCGCTGGCATCGTTGAGGACCAGGGGTCCTGGCGCTGGGCGCGGTCCAGGCGCAGACGGGCGTAGACGGGCTTGCCTTTGGCACGCCTTCGGTGCACAATCGGCGTGCCCGCTGCGCGTGAACGCTGCGTGTGAAGGCTGCGCGTACGCGTGGGCTCCATATGAGGCCAAGTGGGAGGGAGGAGCAGCTGGGAGGCAGGAGCGGGGCGGCCAATGGGGTTACAGAAAAGAAAAGGGGGCGGGGCCGCGAGGGAGCAGCGGCGGGAAGCGGGGAGCAGGGGGGCACACCAGGGGTACAATAATAACGAAGCACAAATCTACTTAACAGAAAGAAAGAATAAAATGCAGTCACGAAAATCACACAAATGAGGGCAACAGTGGGGAAAGAAAACGAGCAGCAGCGAGGGGGCACCGAGGTCAGGGACGAACCTGTGGTGCCGGGGCAGAGACGCGCCTACAGCTGGCGAGCCGTGCGGCGTGGGGGGTGTCCTGTGGACAGGTCACACTCGACTGCGCCGCGCGGGCTCAATATGAGGCCAAGTGGGAGGGAGGAGCAGCTGGGAGGCGGGAGCGGGGCGGCCAATGGGGTTACAGAAAAGAAAAGGGGGCGGGGCCACCAGGGAGCAGCGGCGGGGAGCGGGGGGGCACACCAGGGGTACAATAATAAAGAAGCACAAATCTACTTACCAGAAAGAAAAAATAAAATGCAGTCACGAAAATCACACAAATGAGGGCAACAGTGGAGAAAGAAAACGAGCAGCAGCGAGGGGGCACCGAGGTCAGGGACGAACCTGTGGCGCCGGGGCAGAGACGCGCCTACATCTGGAGAGCCGTGTGGCGTGGGGGGTGACCTTCATGGTCACTGTCTCCTGAAAATGCTGAAAAGACATATACAATGACTTTATTGTATCTATGTAAACAGAACAGGCATGTATTTTAAAAAAAAAACATTTTCACTTACTTCTAGTTATTCAAACTCTGGTTCATTTTCATCATTATCTACTTCATGTAGGGAACATCTTAAAAAACCATTTGGTCACAGTTTTATAATTTCCCCATATAGCTCCAATATAATTTATGATCTTTTCCGTTCACCTGTTTAAACTGTCTACACTTTTTATCACCTCTTAATTGTTCAGATTTGTTGTATTGAATGGTGAATTTATGTCACAAAAAATCTTATTAAGCAAAACTAACCTTTGTTCTTTAGGAACAAATTGGCATAACATCACATACAGTGATTCATTCATAATTTACTAGTTTAATAACAGTAAGTGAAGTGTAATATGCAACAGATTAAACCTTGATGCATTTCTACAATTTTCTCATGAGTATTGAGTTGAGCCTGATTTAGAGTTTACCAGATGGGGTACTCCAACATATATGTGACGAACATTCCATCTGCCATTGTCCCTTTAAGTATCCTATTTTTTGGAAAATTGATCTTCGATCTGGATATAATAAAGGAAATATAAAAAAAGGTATGGGGTATGTGTTACTTTGTCACCAATGTGTACACATTCCTGACTGTTTTATCAAAAAATGTATGCCTATCAAGATTTCTTTAGAACAGACTGGCTTACATGCACATTTGTTAAAGAGTAAGACATCATGCAAATCTTTCATTTTTATCATAAAATGTAATTCTGATGCAAAACATATTTGTGATCTGTTAATAATAAAAAATATAGCCATTTAATCTGATGCTTCCAGCCATTTTGGCTTACATGCTCAATAGTGTTTGTCTGTAATAACAACTCACCAATGTGAATTGGAGCATCCACTGTATCATAAGTGCATTTTATGCTATGTCATCTGTAATAGGGCTGAGGTAACATTGTTCACAATAGTCTGGGAGCATGACAATTGACACAATTAAAACTTGCGGCCTGCTTGTTTGACTGAGTCGCTTGAGGACAGAACTGGATTTTCTTTTCTTGTAGCACTAGAGTGCATCGGGAGGTGCCTGGCTCCCGCAACACGTAATTTTATCACCGCCATCTTGGAAGGGCGGCGTTTTATGTGTAATATGTATTGCTCTCCCATTTGCTTTAGCTTGTTATTAGGTACCAGTAGCTGGTCTTCACAGGGGAGCCTGTGAGACTCGGCGGGGGTTGCTGGACGTGAGTTTATCTTTACTTTCCCTCACTTTTATAATTTTAAAGTAGCGCTTTAGACCACACCTCGTTTAGGCACCTGCTGCCCCGCTATAAAGCTGGCCTGTCAGTGCGTCCACAATAGTGGGACGCCAAAGGCATTCCCATCTGTGCCCATCTGTGCCTGTTCACGCTTGCACCGTACTCAGCACCAGCCCCCATGCTAGTTTGTCCTCAGAAATCAAGGAACCCATCACATACTACAGGGACACCCTGCTTCTAATCAACTGTTCAGGTAAACCCTGTATGGGTCCTCAGTTAAACCCTCATTGCTGTCACGAAGTCTCAAAATGCCCAGCTTTCACTAATGTTCACTGTAAGTCACTCATTGCCACTAAATTAATAGATGCACCCCTTAAGAAATCCCATACTTTGTGTAGCTGTACACTTATCAATGCCAGATCGCTTGTTAAGAATGCATTAGACTTTGCGGTCTTTATGGAGAGCCAGAATATTGACCTGGCCTTTATCACTGAAACCTAGGCAGATTCAACATCTGACCCAAACCTACTTTCAGCATTACCTGCAGGTTTCAGGATATATAGACACGACCGCCCACTAAAAAAGGGCAGAGGCCTTGCAATTATATTCAGAGTTCCCTTTAAAACTGTTTTTAACTTTCTGCCTAACATGCTATCCTGTGAGTCCATACATTTTAAAATTGATCTCAACAGTCACTATTCTTTTAATGGACTTCTTATTTACCGACCGCCCAGGACTAGAGCAGCTTTTTTGCAATCCATTGGTAGTCTTATAGAACTAAAAGTCAACTCAGTAGATTTCACTATCCTAGGCGACTTCAACTTTCATATGGAAAACTCGCTTGATCCAGATTCTATGAATCTACTGGATCATATGGCAAGTGCAGGTCTAACACAGATCCTTCAGGGCCCCACACATGAAGCTGGACATCTTCTGGATGGCATTTTCATGGCCAATTTACAGATAAACTGGACATCCTCTCTCCCCTTGATATGGTCTGACCATAAGGCGATCATTTTCAAGATAAATGGGCTATCTGGGGTAGAAAAATCCTACACTATTGATGCTGGTCAGCTCAGTTCAGCTCTTATCCAATTTACTCCATTGGTTTGCCTGGATTCGGACACAGCTACTTGTAATTATCATCAATGGCTGGATGTATCGCTAGCCCATTTAGCTCCAGCAAAAGAATCTCTTAGTCATAATATTAATCCTTCTGAACCATGGTACAATGATAATCTAAGATGGAAAAAACAGGAATGTAGGAGATTAGAACGCAAATGGAGACTCAAGTCTAAATCAGTAGACACAGAGACATGCAAAATCAATCTGCAGACCTACAAAAAAATTATTCTAATTTAGAAAAAGAACTATTTTGTGGCAAAAAAAGAAAAAGAGCTATGATTTCGTCCAAGAAATTATTCACAACAGTCAAAAGTTCCTGATTCAAAGACCCTAATAATAACCAACAATTCTGAAACAAGCTAGCACTCCAGTCTATGATTCTTTCTTAGATACTAGTCAAACTGTTGATTTAAACAGTATATCACCTAATGGCATTCACATTGTAGGCACTCTATCCCATTTTGGGCCATTGACAGTGGATCAGATGCAAAAGATACTAATCCAGATCAAATCGGGCTCACCACGGGACCCTTGACCAGCTAGAATAATTAATTTGGTCCAAGAGGTGATAGTCACATACCTCAAGTACATCTTTAAAAAACTATTTGAAGTAGGATATTTTCCAGTAGACCGGGAGATAGGGTCAATTCTTCTATTATTAAAAAAGACCAACTTAGACACTGGTGACACTAATAACTATTGACCAATCACTCGATTACCATTTTCTGCTAAATAGGTCGAAAAAGTTGACAACCTTTTTAGACAAAACCAAGAGTCCTGATTCTACGCAGTTTGTATTGTGTAGTCACCATACTACTGAGCTGGTGTTGATCACAGCTACAGAAGAAATCAGACAGACAATAGATAGTGGGGAAAATGCGGCCTTGATCCTTTTGGATCTATCCGCCACATTTGATATGGTCAATCATGCTCTTCTAATTGACCGACTCGAATCAATTGGGTTGAAAGACAACGCGCTTAAGTTTATCACCTCTTTGCTGGCTGACCGAATCCAGAAGGTCTCCTTTGGCGATTTTACCTCACCGGCCTTCTCGCTGCCTTGTGGGGTACCTCAGGGCTCATCTCTGAACCCCAATCTACTTAGGGGCAGATTAACAATCCACTTGTGACATTTTTACGACACCGTTGCGTCACTTCTTTGACGCAGCGATTTCGTAAACAAAGCGCCACTATGCAACAGATTTACAACGTGACTCATCTAAGGAGATCCATCACATTGTAAAGCGCTGTGCTACATTATACCTGCATCAAGTATAATGTATGCAGGGTGGGCGTTCCGTCGCAATAAAACCCCGTAAAAGTGATGCACGGAAATCTACAAGATTTCACTGAGTCACTTTCACCTCCCCGCTGCGTCAAAACCTTACGCCTGCTTGAAGCAGGCGTAAGGAGTGACCAGCATGTTAGGTATAGGGCGCCCCTGAGCATTGCTGTAGTTGAATCGCGCTTGAGACATGACTCCAGCAATGCGCTGACCTTACAGCATAAGATGCAACACGCATCTGACTATCCTTGAGCCATGGTGCATCGCATTGTAAATGCAACGCATCTGTGGTGGCGCAAGGGTATTCCTGCGTGTCGCATCTTTACTGGCGCATCCCTGCTAATATGCAGGGATGTGCCAGTCCTTGTAAATCTGCCCCTAAATCTTTATGTTAGTCCACTTGCATCTTTAATTAGATTTTTTGGTTTCTCACTGGTTTTGTATTCTGACGGCACGCAGATTGTTGTGTCTGTTACTGATAATCCTGGAGCCATGGCAGCCCAGTATCACGACTGTATACTTCTTATCAGGAAGTGGATCAGCAACAATTGCTTGAAGCTAAACTCCTCGAAGACCGAGGTCCTGCTGTTTGGCAACAATCCTTCTTTTTACTCCTACAACTGGTGGCCCCAGGAAATGGGGACTCTGCTTGCCCCTAGTAGTAGAGCAAAAAACCTGGGAGTAATTATCATCACCAATCCTTTGAAGGACAAATAAATCACATCACCTCCTTGTGTTTTTATATTTTGAAAACTCTTAGGAAAGTGCTGCCTTGTATTCCTTTGAGCCTACAGAAGATGGTAGTTACAACGCTTATCTCTTTCAAACTGGATTATTGTAACACACTTTTTATTAATATTTAGAAGCGTTTTTTATATAAGTTACAGATGCTGTAGAATGCAGCAGTGTGGCTACTGCTAGGAATTCCAAAATACAAGTACACATCTCAAGCGTTGGTCCAACTACACTGGCTCCCTATAGGCAAACACATTCAAATTAAGTCACTCTGTATTGCCTTCAGGGCACAAGGTGTTGCCCCTAACTATCTGATACAGCGTTTTTCAACATTATATACCAGCACATTCATTGTGCTCCTCCATCAGTGGAAATCTTGTAATCCCCAGATTTAAGAAAGCTAACTGGGGTGGGAGGGGATTTATTCCATATACATCGAGGCTGTGGAAGTCGCTCCGACAACTAAAACTTCAGACAAATCTACCAGAATTCAGGAAGAATCTTAAAACCTGGCTTTTTAGCAAATAGTCCTAGCATCTTTTAGATCTGTACCAGATCGTTCTTTTTGGCTTAGCGCCTAGAAACCCCCGGGTAATTGCAGCGCTTTAGAAATATTATATTCATTTCAACATTTCCATAGCAAGGGAGCATTACAATTGGCACAATTATAACGTTTGTTACAACTGTTCCTTATAACATCACAGACAATCATGTATATTTGTTGTTTAGGCAGGCATGTGTCTTCTCCAAACACTCGTCAGTCATGGGCAAATAGTGGCATTCTTAAAGATGGAGGATAATGCAAGGGAAACAGGTCTTAAATCTGCAGGCACTGTCCCAGGGGCTCACAATGAATGTCTCTACACACAATAACCCAGGTTGTCACTCATCATCAGTTCCAATTGCAGATGAAATCCAACATCAATGATACCTCACAAACCTTCAAGTACTTGAAATTGACAAATATTTAATTATTGAGGTGTGGGAAATCTACTTCCATACTATCTATATAGTCCCACAGCAACACAACATTCAAACGTGGGTGCAAATAAGTGTTCCTTGGATATAATTAATTATTTCTTTATTCTTCCATCGTCACATGTTGTTTTCACTTCTGGAGTTTTCAGTATAAGCCTCAATCACAATTCATAGCCAGTAACAATTGGTAGCTAACACGTGTTTCGTCATAGGTACATGAACCTAACTGAATTCATCAGGGCTATACAAGCTTCTTAATCATCATATATACACGCCGGCTGACATGGACAATGCGAGCACTCGTGAAATGCATGGGAAATTGGGAATAAGGACATTATTTTCACGGCATAAGAAGTTTAGAATCCTATGATATACTTTGCTGTACTGACATTGAGATACACTTGATGTTTCTGGATGATATATTGAGCGAATTGGATATTGTTGTTTTGATGATTAAGTCGCTTGTATAGCCCTGATGAAGTCCGTTTGGATCATGTTCGCGTTGAGGAAAATGTTGAGGAAAAATCTACTCAAGCAGCAGAAATGAAGCAGCGCCCGCTTGTGCTGTGCATGGTGCCATTCGCAATGATTACACAGGGCAAACAAGCATCTGGCACTGAAAATCACCATGAAACAGCATTTATCTAAAGCATGATTATGAGGTATATGGTAATTTGGTTGAATTTCAATTGGTACTGACAGCCTACCTGTAAGTCCCTAGTATATAATAGGGCATGTAGGTCTCGAGGTCCAGTAATCCTGTAATATCGGCTGTCCTTTTAACGGCAGCCCTGCTTTTCGGGCTGCCTTTACATTCAACTTATATGTAATTTCACATTTGGAATTAAAGGTACTTCCAACATCTCAAACTAACTAATTTTTAGATAAGTCAACCCTAAGGTCTACCCTAGGTTCCCCCAGGGTAGGATGCCTTGTAACTATAAGCAGTGGTATTACAAAAGATGTTTTATATGCTCCGGTGAGGGAAAAACTACCAATTTTGTTTTCTCCATTGTAGCACACTATTGAAAGAAAGGAGTTCAAATATACTTTGATGTTTGAAATTAATGGAATAAACTTGCTACTGTTAGATTTATCATAACTATCATACCGAAGAAGTTATAGAACTTTCTTTTCTGCAAGCCAAAATCCAGCCGTCTAGCAGCCATGCTTTGATGGTTTATCCTCTGCCAGGCTGAGCCAAGCTGTCTTATTGAGGTGTGAAGTGCCTGACTAGAAGAAAAAGGTTTTCCTGTGGGAGAAGAACTGCAAGCTGCAGAGCAAAAGGCAGGATGAGGGTGAAGTAGCCAAAATGGTCTTCAAAAAGGGAACAACAGTTTAGGGAGGTACAGACTCACCCCAACATCCTGCATCCCCAGCCAGACAGGAGCCTTTGTAATTAAATTAGCAGAGGGGCTGAAATGTGAGTGTTAGGGAAACTTAGCCTTGCCAGTGGCATCCAGGCGAGAGTGTCTCCATTTTGGATTTTGGAAGAATAGTGATTTTTGGGTCAAGAATTTGCCACACTTTGGAGGAAATGGTCATGCCTGAGGGTGGCACCATGCACCCCATTGATCAGGTGAGCCCCCCTGTGTGACACCAAGGAACTGTGAATAAATATGGGAATATTGCCCAGCAACTCAGATCTCTGACTGAATCAAAAAGGAGATGTACTGCCCTACTGAATCCCTGATTGGCATCCCAAGGATTGTACTCTAAAGGACTGTGCTTGCTGCAAAATCTGGAACCACACCCCTAAGGACCTGGCTTCACAAATATTAAGGAGTGGACTCCCCAAAACCAACAGAGCTCCACCTGCATCATCTACACCAACTGGATTGCGTCCAGTGCACTTTTAAGGAGTCAGCCAGGTGCATCATGGGAAACAAAGTCACAAGACCCCAAGGACCACCACAGAGCTTTTAGAACATTGGATTGGAGTTTTGGACACTTTGAACCCACAAGAGGAACTTCAGGAAGAAGTCCCAGAAGTTTGGAGAAGTTTGGAGCAACTTTGATAAAAATCTCCATAAGTGGACCGACCCGCTTTCGAGAGTCAAGCCATGGACGATGAACTGTGACCCTGTCTGGATTTCATGTTTGTCCTGCTGAAAGTTCGGAGCTCCAGTGTTCGAAAAGACGTTCAGGAGTTGACCAGGGCCTCACGCTGAATCAAGAAAAAGCTCATATAAAGTTTCTAAGTGCAAAGGTAATATTTTGGGCCAGGCCTCCCGCTTAGTGTATCCGACCCGTGCTCCATGTCTGCCTCAAACTTTGACTTTGACCTGGTCAATTGAGGCCAGATGGCCCAAGTTGGCACTTTGAATTCTTAGGCACTAGAAAGTGTTTAATCTTTAAATATTAATATCTAGCGGTTCTCTACATTGTATTTTTGTTGTTTTGTTGTCTCTGTGTTCATAAAAATATAACCTTATTTGTATAAATTGGTGTTGGGTGTTTATTGTGTGGTGTTTTTAGTTAATTAATGTATTTTTAAATTCTTTACACAACTGTCTCCTTAGTTACGACTGCCTGCTTGCAGCCAGCTACCGAGGGTTGAGCAAGGGAATAATGTATTGAGACCTTGACTGAACCTTTTATTGTGTTTGTGGCCTTATTACTAGTGGTAGGTCCCTACTTATCACTACTAATCAACCACTTCCCAACACTGACCAACGGCTGGATTGCTTCGTGTAAATATGTTCCATGAGTTTGGCACACTCAACCTGATCCTGAAAGGTTGGTTCTCCCTATTTCGGGATTAAAGTGCTCCTCCTGAAAAAACACCCTGCCCATTTGCAGTTCATTAAAATAAGGAGCTTTGTTCCTGACTAGAAGGGCTAAAGAACGATACGCCTGGTACATCATCTTCATCTGTAGCAACTTAGTACAGTAGTTACTCTAGTCAGGACAAAACAGTGGGTTTACTTGCCATTAGAAATGCGTATAAAAAATTAGTTTACCATGATGAGGTAGTTATACTACATTTTACTAGGAATATGGATGCCCACACCAGGCATGAGTTAACATTTGTTTGCTATTAAAAGAGTTTTTTTGTGATTCCTTCACTGACCTGCATTTATTTTTGTTGCTGTTCAATGGCTAAAGGCAGCTTGTTTAAGATTTCTAGCCATGCCACTGTAACATACCTTCTAAGTTGGGCTCAGACTGACGGGAATGCACCTAGTTTAGAAATTTAGCAAGGAAATTGGTTGGTCTGATGCTGTAGTTTACACAGGTAGGAATCCCAGCCTTGAAGCCTCTATATTTTTCACAGTACGGTCTTTCTGGGGAATTTGAGCAGGAGTTGTAGAAGCCTGAATAGGATCCAACAATGCTTGTGTATAGCCAGTTCTGCGTGGGAATTGTGGTAGAGGAAAGCTACTTTGTGGCACAGTGTGTAGATGTGATGAAATCCATTTTTTTATTTATTGCAATGTGTTTGGAAGGACACTCCTACATTTGTGCTATCAGAGGTATCCGCTAGGTCAGTGGTGCTTAACCTTTTTGACCCAAGGAATCACCACTTGAAGCTGAGGACTCCAATCTATGCAATTCGATGATTTGTACCACAAAACAAGAAACAAATAATTAATAATCGCAATGGGAAGGTAGGTTTTTACTAAATTCAATTAGGTCAATCCACCATCCTTAATATACTCTGCTTGAAACATTTACACTGTTACACAAATCAATCTGAGGATACCAACATAATATTTTGCCTCTAATTTCAAATTCCTAAAATATTTACAGAACATTTAAAAAATGTCAGTTTTACATTTTACATCCTTATTTATGTACACTTTATTATTCTGTTAATACGATTTGTTGTGGACCCCATGACTAGGCAGTGTTGACAACCAGGGGTCCCCGGTCCACAGGCTAAGAACCACTGTTCTAGGTTGTAAGACATTTACTAGTAGCAAAGGACATCTTCTTCAATATAATAATATAAATTATAAGGAATGATCAGCTCCAGGAAGCCTTTTGACATTCTGCTGTTACTTTTAGTGAGTCTGCTTATGGATTGGATAGCTCTACACATTTGTTTGAGTGTGTTCAGCATATATTTGGTAATATAGTTTAGGGCTTGTGTGTTTGTATAAAACAGGCGTGTGGCCTGCTGTATAGATTCTTGCACGATTTACCTGTAGTTCAAGGAGTTATTCAGTTGACTGTGATTACACTGTCACAAAATCTTCTCTGGGACTGGTGTAATGTAGCATATATATTTATTGCAAAGTAGAGTTACAATATTTGTGTTGCCCTGACAACATCCGGCCAGATGTAGCAAAATTAGGAATTGCCAGTTCTAAATTGCGATTCTTACTGATTCGCAACTTGAAAATCACAATACCTAATGTACTGAAGAATTCTTTTTAAAGTAGGGATTCCTAGTTGGGTCACAAATCAACCTATCTCATGAATAATAATGAGTTAGGCCGCAGCTTGTGACCAACTATGAATCTCAATAATCACAGGGATGCAGACCACCATGTCTGTTATTGCTTTGTAATAAAGAATTTTTTTTTAATGAAGTCCGTTTTCCTTATAGGAAAATAGGATGTGTTTAACAAACAAAAATGAAACTTTTAAGTTTAATGTTTTTTAAGAGCAGGCCATGGCCGTAAAAACCTAAAGAAATCTGCTATTGTAATTCTGTGCTAACAGATTTTGCTCTGGGTATGTCCTTACTTACCACCTAGAACATTTAATGCAAGGAGGCTGGAGGCACCCAGACTGTATCAGTCATGAGTGTGAGAAGTAAACCAGCGCCACAGTCTTAAGGACACAAGGTGACGTTTTAGATGTGGATTTTCCTTTCCACACGATATGTAAAGGCTGTGAAAAGAAGGACCATTTTATGATGGTTTTCAATGCAAAGGAAAAAGAAAGTGTGTCACAGCGTGAAGACAAAATGGCCACCGGAATGTTCTATAAGCAACATTCGACGCTCACCTACAAAGCCAAGCGGCAACATCAGTTAAGACAAATCGAAACTGAAAGAAGTAATTTATCATCTAAACCATCATTGAACGGTACTTCTAGATCAGTATCAAGTGAAAGTGAAGAAGATGTATTGTGATCCAGCCTCCTGTCATATATATTCATGAAGTTTTCCACATTTATAGTACTGTAGTATCCGACTAGGATAGGTTTAGATGTAGTCTTGTTGTGGAGAACACATATAAAGAAGATGGACAGTGATAAGGGAATGATCCTACCAAGACTGAAGTTGCACCATTAAGTTTGTACTTTCAATGTTGAACAAGAAAACAGGATACCAATACAGATCTGGCCTCCTGAGTATGTTGGTCTACTGGCTAGTTGGTAGATATGTCTGCTGCAATCCAGTTGGAGTACATTGTTGACCAAAAGGTCGCCCGTTACATGTTTCTTTTTGGAACTAACATAATTTGTTGTTTTCTTCCGCCCTGCTTTGTAGTGCACCACGTCTGTCTGTGGTATATATGTGCAACATGAGGGCAATCTTGACCAACCATCTTTCGTGTTATATTGTTATTTGTTTGAGGAATCCTACATTGATCTGATTTGTATTATTTCTATAAAAAAATTGAGATTATATTACCTTCTGCTGATTTTCATAAAATATTTACTTGCTGTCTTTTCCTCATCTTCCATTTGGTCTGAGACCTCCTCCGTGAACACTTGTAATGGGATGTTCTCAGTCATTGATGATTTTGCAACGATGGTATTGTTTGCAAATGAATAAAACAGGAATGTAGGAGATTAGAACGCAAATGGAGACTCAAGTCTAAATCAGTAGACACAGAGACATGCAAAATCAATCTGCAGACCTACAAAAAAATTATTCTAATTTAGAAAAAGAACTATTTTGTGGCAAAAAAAGAAAAAGAGCTATGATTTCGTCCAAGAAATTATTCACAACAGTCAAAAGTTCCTGATTCAAAGACCCTAATAATAACCAACAATTCTGAAACAAGCTAGCACTCCAGTCTATGATTCTTTCTTAGATACTAGTCAAACTGTTGATTTAAACAGTATATCACCTAATGGCATTCACATTGTAGGCACTCTATCCCATTTTGGGCCATTGACAGTGGATCAGATGCAAAAGATACTAATCCAGATCAAATCGGGCTCACCACGGGACCCTTGACCAGCTAGAATAATTAATTTGGTCCAAGAGGTGATAGTCACATACCTCAAGTACATCTTTAAAAAACTATTTGAAGTAGGATATTTTCCAGTAGACCGGGAGATAGGGTCAATTCTTCTATTATTAAAAAAGACCAACTTAGACACTGGTGACACTAATAACTATTGACCAATCACTCGATTACCATTTTCTGCTAAATAGGTCGAAAAAGTTGACAACCTTTTTAGACAAAACCAAGAGTCCTGATTCTACGCAGTTTGTATTGTGTAGTCACCATACTACTGAGCTGGTGTTGATCACAGCTACAGAAGAAATCAGACAGACAATAGATAGTGGGGAAAATGCGGCCTTGATCCTTTTGGATCTATCCGCCACATTTGATATGGTCAATCATGCTCTTCTAATTGACCGACTCGAATCAATTGGGTTGAAAGACAACGCGCTTAAGTTTATCACCTCTTTGCTGGCTGACCGAATCCAGAAGGTCTCCTTTGGCGATTTTACCTCACCGGCCTTCTCGCTGCCTTGTGGGGTACCTCAGGGCTCATCTCTGAACCCCAATCTACTTAGGGGCAGATTAACAATCCACTTGTGACATTTTTACGACACCGTTGCGTCACTTCTTTGACGCAGCGATTTCGTAAACAAAGCGCCACTATGCAACAGATTTACAACGTGACTCATCTAAGGAGATCCATCACATTGTAAAGCGCTGTGCTACATTATACCTGCATCAAGTATAATGTATGCAGGGTGGGCGTTCCGTCGCAATAAAACCCCGTAAAAGTGATGCACGGAAATCTACAAGATTTCACTGAGTCACTTTCACCTCCCCGCTGCGTCAAAACCTTACGCCTGCTTGAAGCAGGCGTAAGGAGTGACCAGCATGTTAGGTATAGGGCGCCCCTGAGCATTGCTGTAGTTGAATCGCGCTTGAGACATGACTCCAGCAATGCGCTGACCTTACAGCATAAGATGCAACACGCATCTGACTATCCTTGAGCCATGGTGCATCGCATTGTAAATGCAACGCATCTGTGGTGGCGCAAGGGTATTCCTGCGTGTCGCATCTTTACTGGCGCATCCCTGCTAATATGCAGGGATGTGCCAGTCCTTGTAAATCTGCCCCTAAATCTTTATGTTAGTCCACTTGCATCTTTAATTAGATTTTTTGGTTTCTCACTGGTTTTGTATTCTGACGGCACGCAGATTGTTGTGTCTGTTACTGATAATCCTGGAGCCATGGCAGCCCAGTATCACGACTGTATACTTCTTATCAGGAAGTGGATCAGCAACAATTGCTTGAAGCTAAACTCCTCGAAGACCGAGGTCCTGCTGTTTGGCAACAATCCTTCTTTTTACTCCTACAACTGGTGGCCCCAGGAAATGGGGACTCTGCTTGCCCCTAGTAGTAGAGCAAAAAACCTGGGAGTAATTATCATCACCAATCCTTTGAAGGACAAATAAATCACATCACCTCCTTGTGTTTTTATATTTTGAAAACTCTTAGGAAAGTGCTGCCTTGTATTCCTTTGAGCCTACAGAAGATGGTAGTTACAACGCTTATCTCTTTCAAACTGGATTATTGTAACACACTTTTTATTAATATTTAGAAGCGTTTTTTATATAAGTTACAGATGCTGTAGAATGCAGCAGTGTGGCTACTGCTAGGAATTCCAAAATACAAGTACACATCTCAAGCGTTGGTCCAACTACACTGGCTCCCTATAGGCAAACACATTCAAATTAAGTCACTCTGTATTGCCTTCAGGGCACAAGGTGTTGCCCCTAACTATCTGATACAGCGTTTTTCAACATTATATACCAGCACATTCATTGTGCTCCTCCATCAGTGGAAATCTTGTAATCCCCAGATTTAAGAAAGCTAACTGGGGTGGGAGGGGATTTATTCCATATACATCGAGGCTGTGGAAGTCGCTCCGACAACTAAAACTTCAGACAAATCTACCAGAATTCAGGAAGAATCTTAAAACCTGGCTTTTTAGCAAATAGTCCTAGCATCTTTTAGATCTGTACAAGATCGTTCTTTTTGGCTTAGCGCCTAGAAACCCCCGGGTAATTGCAGCGCTTTAGAAATATTATATTCATTTCAACATTTCCATAGCAAGGGAGCATTACAATTGGCACAATTATAACGTTTGTTACAACTGTTCCTTATAACATCACAGACAATCATGTATATTTGTTGTTTAGGCAGGCATGTGTCTTCTCCAAACACTCGTCAGTCATGGGCAAATAGTGGCATTCTTAAAGATGGAGGATAATGCAAGGGAAACAGGTCTTAAATCTGCAGGCACTGTCCCAGGGGCTCACAATGAATGTCTCTACACACAATAACCCAGGTTGTCACTCATCATCAGTTCCAATTGCAGATGAAATCCAACATCAATGATACCTCACAAACCTTCAAGTACTTGAAATTGACAAATATTTAATTATTGAGGTGTGGGAAATCTACTTCCATACTATCTATATAGTCCCACAGCAACACAACATTCAAACGTGGGTGCAAATAAGTGTTCCTTGGATATAATTAATTATTTCTTTATTCTTCCATCGTCACATGTTGTTTTCACTTCTGGAGTTTTCAGTATAAGCCTCAATCACAATTCATAGCCAGTAACAATTGGTAGCTAACACGTGTTTCGTCATAGGTACATGAACCTAACTGAATTCATCAGGGCTATACAAGCTTCTTAATCATCATATATACACGCCGGCTGACATGGACAATGCGAGCACTCGTGAAATGCATGGGAAATTGGGAATAAGGACATTATTTTCACGGCATAAGAAGTTTAGAATCCTATGATATACTTTGCTGTACTGACATTGAGATACACTTGATGTTTCTGGATGATATATTGAGCGAATTGGATATTGTTGTTTTGATGATTAAGTCGCTTGTATAGCCCTGATGAAGTCCGTTTGGATCATGTTCGCGTTGAGGAAAATGTTGAGGAAAAATCTACTCAAGCAGCAGAAATGAAGCAGCGCCCGCTTGTGCTGTGCATGGTGCCATTCGCAATGATTACACAGGGCAAACAAGCATCTGGCACTGAAAATCACCATGAAACAGCATTTATCTAAAGCATGATTATGAGGTATATGGTAATTTGGTTGAATTTCAATTGGTACTGACAGCCTACCTGTAAGTCCCTAGTATATAATAGGGCATGTAGGTCTCGAGGTCCAGTAATCCTGTAATATCGGCTGTCCTTTTAACGGCAGCCCTGCTTTTCGGGCTGCCTTTACATTCAACTTATATGTAATTTCACATTTGGAATTAAAGGTACTTCCAACATCTCAAACTAACTAATTTTTAGATAAGTCAACCCTAAGGTCTACCCTAGGTTCCCCCAGGGTAGGATGCCTTGTAACTATAAGCAGTGGTATTACAAAAGATGTTTTATATGCTCCGGTGAGGGAAAAACTACCAATTTTGTTTTCTCCATTGTAGCACACTATTGAAAGAAAGGAGTTCAAATATACTTTGATGTTTGAAATTAATGGAATAAACTTGCTACTGTTAGATTTATCATAACTATCATACCGAAGAAGTTATAGAACTTTCTTTTCTGCAAGCCAAAATCCAGCCGTCTAGCAGCCATGCTTTGATGGTTTATCCTCTGCCAGGCTGAGCCAAGCTGTCTTATTGAGGTGTGAAGTGCCTGACTAGAAGAAAAAGGTTTTCCTGTGGGAGAAGAACTGCAAGCTGCAGAGCAAAAGGCAGGATGAGGGTGAAGTAGCCAAAATGGTCTTCAAAAAGGGAACAACAGTTTAGGGAGGTACAGACTCACCCCAACATCCTGCATCCCCAGCCAGACAGGAGCCTTTGTAATTAAATTAGCAGAGGGGCTGAAATGTGAGTGTTAGGGAAACTTAGCCTTGCCAGTGGCATCCAGGCGAGAGTGTCTCCATTTTGGATTTTGGAAGAATAGTGATTTTTGGGTCAAGAATTTGCCACACTTTGGAGGAAATGGTCATGCCTGAGGGTGGCACCATGCACCCCATTGATCAGGTGAGCCCCCCTGTGTGACACCAAGGAACTGTGAATAAATATGGGAATATTGCCCAGCAACTCAGATCTCTGACTGAATCAAAAAGGAGATGTACTGCCCTACTGAATCCCTGATTGGCATCCCAAGGATTGTACTCTAAAGGACTGTGCTTGCTGCAAAATCTGGAACCACACCCCTAAGGACCTGGCTTCACAAATATTAAGGAGTGGACTCCCCAAAACCAACAGAGCTCCACCTGCATCATCTACACCAACTGGATTGCGTCCAGTGCACTTTTAAGGAGTCAGCCAGGTGCATCATGGGAAACAAAGTCACAAGACCCCAAGGACCACCACAGAGCTTTTAGAACATTGGATTGGAGTTTTGGACACTTTGAACCCACAAGAGGAACTTCAGGAAGAAGTCCCAGAAGTTTGGAGAAGTTTGGAGCAACTTTGATAAAAATCTCCATAAGTGGACCGACCCGCTTTCGAGAGTCAAGCCATGGACGATGAACTGTGACCCTGTCTGGATTTCATGTTTGTCCTGCTGAAAGTTCGGAGCTCCAGTGTTCGAAAAGACGTTCAGGAGTTGACCAGGGCCTCACGCTGAATCAAGAAAAAGCTCATATAAAGTTTCTAAGTGCAAAGGTAATATTTTGGGCCAGGCCTCCCGCTTAGTGTATCCGACCCGTGCTCCATGTCTGCCTCAAACTTTGACTTTGACCTGGTCAATTGAGGCCAGATGGCCCAAGTTGGCACTTTGAATTCTTAGGCACTAGAAAGTGTTTAATCTTTAAATATTAATATCTAGCGGTTCTCTACATTGTATTTTTGTTGTTTTGTTGTCTCTGTGTTCATAAAAATATAACCTTATTTGTATAAATTGGTGTTGGGTGTTTATTGTGTGGTGTTTTTAGTTAATTAATGTATTTTTAAATTCTTTACACAACTGTCTCCTTAGTTACGACTGCCTGCTTGCAGCCAGCTACCGAGGGTTGAGCAAGGGAATAATGTATTGAGACCTTGACTGAACCTTTTATTGTGTTTGTGGCCTTATTACTAGTGGTAGGTCCCTACTTATCACTACTAATCAACCACTTCCCAACACTGACCAACGGCTGGATTGCTTCGTGTAAATATGTTCCATGAGTTTGGCACACTCAACCTGATCCTGAAAGGTTGGTTCTCCCTATTTCGGGATTAAAGTGCTCCTCCTGAAAAAACACCCTGCCCATTTGCAGTTCATTAAAATAAGGAGCTTTGTTCCTGACTAGAAGGGCTAAAGAACGATACGCCTGGTACATCATCTTCATCTGTAGCAACTTAGTACAGTAGTTACTCTAGTCAGGACAAAACAGTGGGTTTACTTGCCATTAGAAATGCGTATAAAAAATTAGTTTACCATGATGAGGTAGTTATACTACATTTTACTAGGAATATGGATGCCCACACCAGGCATGAGTTAACATTTGTTTGCTATTAAAAGAGTTTTTTTGTGATTCCTTCACTGACCTGCATTTATTTTTGTTGCTGTTCAATGGCTAAAGGCAGCTTGTTTAAGATTTCTAGCCATGCCACTGTAACATACCTTCTAAGTTGGGCTCAGACTGACGGGAATGCACCTAGTTTAGAAATTTAGCAAGGAAATTGGTTGGTCTGATGCTGTAGTTTACACAGGTAGGAATCCCAGCCTTGAAGCCTCTATATTTTTCACAGTACGGTCTTTCTGGGGAATTTGAGCAGGAGTTGTAGAAGCCTGAATAGGATCCAACAATGCTTGTGTATAGCCAGTTCTGCGTGGGAATTGTGGTAGAGGAAAGCTACTTTGTGGCACAGTGTGTAGATGTGATGAAATCCATTTTTTTATTTATTGCAATGTGTTTGGAAGGACACTCCTACATTTGTG
This sequence comes from Triturus cristatus, assembly GCF_964204655.1. Taxonomy (NCBI): domain Eukaryota; kingdom Metazoa; phylum Chordata; class Amphibia; order Caudata; family Salamandridae; genus Triturus; species Triturus cristatus. Next base: position 167,965,297 of record NC_140585.1, read on the forward strand.
CTATCAGAGGTATCCGCTAGGTCAGTGGTGCTTAACCTTTTTGACCCAAGGAATCACCACTTGAAGCTGAGGACTCCAATCTATGCAATTCGATGATTTGTACCACAAAACAAGAAACAAATAATTAATAATCGCAATGGGAAGGTAGGTTTTTACTAAATTCAATTAGGTCAATCCACCATCCTTAATATACTCTGCTTGAAACATTTACACTGTTACACAAATCAATCTGAGGATACCAACATAATATTTTGCCTCTAATTTCAAATTCCTAAAATATTTACAGAACATTTAAAAAATGTCAGTTTTACATTTTACATCCTTATTTATGTACACTTTATTATTCTGTTAATACGATTTGTTGTGGACCCCATGACTAGGCAGTGTTGACAACCAGGGGTCCCCGGTCCACAGGCTAAGAACCACTGTTCTAGGTTGTAAGACATTTACTAGTAGCAAAGGACATCTTCTTCAATATAATAATATAAATTATAAGGAATGATCAGCTCCAGGAAGCCTTTTGACATTCTGCTGTTACTTTTAGTGAGTCTGCTTATGGATTGGATAGCTCTACACATTTGTTTGAGTGTGTTCAGCATATATTTGGTAATATAGTTTAGGGCTTGTGTGTTTGTATAAAACAGGCGTGTGGCCTGCTGTATAGATTCTTGCACGATTTACCTGTAGTTCAAGGAGTTATTCAGTTGACTGTGATTACACTGTCACAAAATCTTCTCTGGGACTGGTGTAATGTAGCATATATATTTATTGCAAAGTAGAGTTACAATATTTGTGTTGCCCTGACAACATCCGGCCAGATGTAGCAAAATTAGGAATTGCCAGTTCTAAATTGCGATTCTTACTGATTCGCAACTTGAAAATCACAATACCTAATGTACTGAAGAATTCTTTTTAAAGTAGGGATTCCTAGTTGGGTCACAAATCAACCTATCTCATGAATAATAATGAGTTAGGCCGCAGCTTGTGACCAACTATGAATCTCAATAATCACAGGGATGCAGACCACCATGTCTGTTATTGCTTTGTAATAAAGAATTTTTTTTTAATGAAGTCCGTTTTCCTTATAGGAAAATAGGATGTGTTTAACAAACAAAAATGAAACTTTTAAGTTTAATGTTTTTTAAGAGCAGGCCATGGCCGTAAAAACCTAAAGAAATCTGCTATTGTAATTCTGTGCTAACAGATTTTGCTCTGGGTATGTCCTTACTTACCACCTAGAACATTTAATGCAAGGAGGCTGGAGGCACCCAGACTGTATCAGTCATGAGTGTGAGAAGTAAACCAGCGCCACAGTCTTAAGGACACAAGGTGACGTTTTAGATGTGGATTTTCCTTTCCACACGATATGTAAAGGCTGTGAAAAGAAGGACCATTTTATGATGGTTTTCAATGCAAAGGAAAAAGAAAGTGTGTCACAGCGTGAAGACAAAATGGCCACCGGAATGTTCTATAAGCAACATTCGACGCTCACCTACAAAGCCAAGCGGCAACATCAGTTAAGACAAATCGAAACTGAAAGAAGTAATTTATCATCTAAACCATCATTGAACGGTACTTCTAGATCAGTATCAAGTGAAAGTGAAGAAGATGTATTGTGATCCAGCCTCCTGTCATATATATTCATGAAGTTTTCCACATTTATAGTACTGTAGTATCCGACTAGGATAGGTTTAGATGTAGTCTTGTTGTGGAGAACACATATAAAGAAGATGGACAGTGATAAGGGAATGATCCTACCAAGACTGAAGTTGCACCATTAAGTTTGTACTTTCAATGTTGAACAAGAAAACAGGATACCAATACAGATCTGGCCTCCTGAGTATGTTGGTCTACTGGCTAGTTGGTAGATATGTCTGCTGCAATCCAGTTGGAGTACATTGTTGACCAAAAGGTCGCCCGTTACATGTTTCTTTTTGGAACTAACATAATTTGTTGTTTTCTTCCGCCCTGCTTTGTAGTGCACCACGTCTGTCTGTGGTATATATGTGCAACATGAGGGCAATCTTGACCAACCATCTTTCGTGTTATATTGTTATTTGTTTGAGGAATCCTACATTGATCTGATTTGTATTATTTCTATAAAAAAATTGAGATTATATTACCTTCTGCTGATTTTCATAAAATATTTACTTGCTGTCTTTTCCTCATCTTCCATTTGGTCTGAGACCTCCTCCGTGAACACTTGTAATGGGATGTTCTCAGTCATTGATGATTTTGCAACGATGGTATTGTTTGCAAATGAATAAAATATCTTAGGCAAAGGCAGACAGTATTAGGTAGCTCATTGCTTTATTTTGTGCATGCTGCTGCAAGACATTTTGTGTTCTATCAATACTGCTGCATATCCTCCTACCTTTAAAACTTGATCCCTCTACTCTTCGCAGCTCCATAAACAGAGTTTCAAATGTAAAACCAAGTACATTATTGAAAGAATATATCATTTAGGACTGTTAACCTGTGGGACTTCAGGTCTGCCACAAACCTCAGGAGTGAGTTTACACGAATGTCCCCTAATTATTGAACAATATTATTATCAAGCATTAGTAAATGTTAGACACTAATTGCAAAACCTAATGACATAGAACTCAAAAGGGAAAAGAGTCTAGAGATTGCCAGCTGGAAGACTTAGTAGGAAATGATTGTTGTGCAAGGTGAAAAATATGCTGGGTTATTTTTCAGAATCAACAGCTTATCATTTCCTCTCCATCGTCAGTGGGCCTGCAATTTTATAAGGAAAAGTGTTTTTATTTGTGTATTACAAAATTGAAAACCTAAAAATAAACAAAGCAAAATCAGTAAAATATGCTGTTAAAACCTTAAAATGAGGATTGTTACTGAAAAAACGAGATATTACATGTAAAAATACATATGCAAATAATTAGTGCCTGGAGATCCTTACGAGTGAATAGCAGTGCTTTATAAATCCTGTTTGATTGCTTGATTGATTGATTTACTGTGACAAATATTTGTTCTTCAGATCACACCCCCTTCATTTAAGACCACATATAGCCAATGTCAAGTGTTATTGTGAGAAAATGGATAATTGGTTTAAAAAGGGACCTTGTCAGGGTGAACTACTTAAGTTACTAAATACACCAATGCTTAACCTTCTGGTGGCTTGCCACAAAAGAAGACTGACCTGACTTAAGGCAATGCATAAAGTATTTTTGCAACACCTTACAAGTAATAAAGTAAAAACAGCACACAGAAACAATCCCAAACCAATTTCGAAAAATAGAGACTTTTTTAATTTTAAAGACCTTATTTTAAAGACATTCAATGACCCCAAAACTATGAAAATCAAAACAGTAGAATCGGAGTTTTTATTGTCCAAGGTAAAAATAGTAGTAAGAGGTACAAAGCCCCAACACAGGGTATATGAGCATTCCCAGCCAGGACAAAGTCTGAAGTTCTGGCCAAGCATGATGTAGACCGAGATTAGTATTGAACCATGGGGCACATTTACAAAGATATGATGCAGTGCAGCGCTGCAAGCAATTAAGCAGTGTGTAGTTGTTATCACACAATACTGTTCTGGAATGTTATCTCGGTTCGGAATCTCACTGTGTGAAAGTTCTGTGCCGAGCGTTAGACGGTGCTACAGTTGGCCCGGGACGGTGCTCTGTCTGAGGTGGTTCAGCGAATACAAAAAAGTGACATTGAACTTACCTTGATCCTGGTTGTGATAACTACATTTTCTTTGGCAAAGAGTCCTGAGCCGCCTTCGCAGACCTGCATGCTTTGCTGTGTGGTCACCCAGTCCTCTACGCTGTGTCCAGTCTACAACAGAGTCACATTGACAGCGGAGTCTGTTGTGGTTGCCAGGTGTCCCGCTGAACTTTGCACATGCTTCAGAAAAATTCAAATGTTGTGGGCAGAACGTCTCTTCATTCTGAGTCAACGAGTCAGTGGTGAAACGCAAGAAGGGCAGTGCGTTTCACCCTCCATTTCAACGGCGTAACGTTGGTACGTTATTATGATGTGATGACGGCGTGACGTCCCTTGTTACGAATCCTCCTTTCATCTATCTTGCATTGAAACACAGTGTGTGCTGTGCGTTCCGCTGGATGTCGATGGTTTTATCTTCACACAGCACATGTCTATGTTTTGCAAAACACCATGGAGGCGTTGGGGATCAAGTGCCGGTTTTGGGGGTATTCTACATGTGTGTCCCATCCCCTAAATCATGCTTTGAGCTAGAGCTGGGTTACTAGTTACCAGTGGTGTGCCCTGCTTTGCTAGTAAAGTAAGACTGCTGTTGACAAAATGTGCTAAATTCAAGCATTGAGTTTTTTTTGGTGACAATTACCTGCCCAGTAATTCATGCTCAGTTGAAAGGGTTGTGTCTTCACAGTTACTGTTTCCAGTTGGCATTTTCTCTAAAAACATTGTTTTTCCTGGGAAATATCCCTAACCCACTTTGGTCATCTGTACACCATAGTTAAACTTTGCTAGCTACGAATTCAACTCCTCATTGTCTAGTTAGGGGGCGCTTGCTACACTTTGTGTAAGGGTTTGTTTCAAGAGGAAACTTTGTCTGTTTCCTGGTTGCATTATTCTGCCCCACATAGGGAGTATAAGTATTTTGTGGAAAGATGCAGGCAGTTGTACCCCCAACCCCATTTTTAGAAACACCAGGTGAACCCCCTATCAAGTGGAAACAATGGTTTGAAGGGTTCTAAACATACTTAGGTGCAATTGGGTCAAACCGATTCAGGGCTGAGAGAAAGAAATATATTCTGCTTCGTTCATTGGGGTATGAAGGCTGGCCATTTTGAAACATTTGCCTGTAATAGTTGTTGATGGAGAGGAAATCCTTGATGATTATCATGACACTATAAAAAGACTCCAGGTCAGGTTCGATGTCCAAACAAGTTTGGTTGTGTTACGCCATACGTTTTTCTTACGAGTTCAGAATGCCAGTGAGGATGTCGATGCTTACATAATGGCATTGAGAAGATTCTTTTCTGATTGTCAATTTGAAAATTTCGCAGATCAATTGGTCAGAGACCAATTCATTTGGCATTGTACTGATAAGATGATCAAGCAGAAGTTGTTGTCGATCGGCAACCCCACGTTGGAGTATACTATTAAAATTGCAAAGAGCATTGAAACTTCTTAACTGTCAGCTAAGGAACTAAAAACTAAAAACAGTGACCCTGTCTCAGTGGTTAAAGTGAAGGCTGTAAAAGAAGATAGAGACAGTAAATCGGCCGACAGGCCACTTCCTGCTTATGATGACAGACAAAATTCATTTTTTTCTCAAAAAAATATTTGTTTCAGGTGTGGGTACATAGCACATGTAAAGGGAGGTAAGTGCCCAGCAAAGTTTGTGACCTGCCGAATTTGTAATAGAGCTGGCCACTTTGCTATGGTTTGTCAATCCAACAGAGGCAAGCAGTTGTCCTCTGTCAAATGTGTCATGGATGATGATATAGTGGGTGATTGTGATGAATCCATCAGCAAAGATTTCAGGGACATGGTCATGGTGATGCAGAGTGAGGAAGTCAAGGTAGGAAATCCAGAGCTATGTGTGGATGCATATGTAGATATTTTGGTTAGAGATAACATTTTGAAACCGTTGGTAGATTTCGGGGCACGTATCTCCATGATCACACAAAAGCTCTACGACAAAACATAGCCCACCACACCACTTTTACCTCCTGATCATAAAGCTGTCTCCTGTGAAGGACGTGAAATAAATTTGTCTGGGTACATAGAAGACATTATGGAGTTTACATGTAGGAAATGGCAGGAAAAGTATACAATGCACACAAGGGTTTGAACATATTGGGCTTCTTTCACCAAGGGTTGTTTGTGATGGTGCTCAAACCTGGGACCAGTGAACAAGTTCTGGTGGTGAGGGACAATTTGGATCTGGAGAGCATAATTACCAAATTTCACCATGTGTTTTCAGGTGAGTTAGGGAGATTCAAGGGTTTTTAGCACAGAATCATTGTGAAAGATGGGGCTAACCCTATTGAGCACACGCTGAGGAACTTCCCTTTTAGCATAAGGCAGGATTTTGAGAAAGAGCTTGATTGCCTGTGCAAGAAGGGCATAATTGAACCTATTAACTCTTCCTTGGGGCTCTCTCCCTTGTGGTTGCCCGCAAACAGAATGGGTAGTTGAGAGTTTGCATTGACCTCAGCTGTTTGAAGAAAGAGATTTGGGTATATTTCCACCCACTCCTCAACATGAATGAACTTTTGGCAAGATTGAAGGATGCTAACATCTTCTCCAAGTTAGACTTCGCCTCTGCACACCACCAAAGTGAGTTGTCACAGCAGTCCAGGCATCTTACTGCTTTTGTTTCTCCTTTAGGCACTTACCAATATGTTCGTATGCCGTTTGACCTTGCGTCTGCAACATAGGTTTTCCAGCGAGTAATGAACAATATGCTCAAGGGTATTAAAGGGTTGTCTGTTTTCCAGGACAACATTTTAATCTTTGCTCCAGATAGGTCTACACATGATTCCTAGCTTCAGGAGGTCTTATCTAGGTTTCTGTTCAATGGTGTGGTGCTATGGAGAGAGTAGTGTTGTTTTTCTTTCAAAGGAAGTATTTGGGGCATTTGGTCACCAGCCAAGGTACTCTCTCGAAGTCGAGCCTGGTGGATTCCATTTCTCAGTCCAACGCTCCCTCAGACAAGGCTGGTCTCAAATCTTTTTTAAAACTATGTGAATTTAATTTGCGTTTTGTACCAGACTTTGCTACCAAGCTGAGGCCTTTGTCACAGATGCTTATGAGAGAAGCAGTGTTTGAATGGAATGCTGAATGCCAAGATGTGTTTGATTGGGTTAAGTGACTGCTTATTTCACCCAAAGTGTTAAAACACTATTATCCAGAATTTGAATGCCCTCTGACTGTTGATGCAAGCAATGTTGGGCTCGGTGCTGTGTTGAGTCAAACTAAAGGTGGGGAGGTCAGAACAATTGGTTTTGCCACAAGAGTGTTGTCAGAGAGAAAAAAGTACTCTGTCATTGAGAAAGAGTTATTGAACTGTTGGTCGGCAGTGATGAAGTTTCACAACTATGTATGAGGCAAATATAATTGTTTACAAACATCACAAGCCTCTGATTTTCATTTTGAGTGGAAAGAATGTTAGAGGTTTCACTCCCCATATTGCTCACTTGTTCTCTAAATTGTTGCAGTTTGATTTTGTACCTGAATATATTCCTGGTAGTAAGAACAGCTGTGCAGACTACCTTTCACTTCCGTCAGTTACTCTTGAACATGACAATGATGTGAGCGTGGAAGACAAAGAAGAGTTTATTGAAGCAGTTGTTGATCTTCCGCAGTTGTGTGCGATCTCTGAGAAAGAGTGGTGCCAAACCCTAAGAAATGACAATTCCATGTTGACAGTCAAGAGACATGTAGAGTTGGGTTGGCCAAGGGAGAGAAACCTGACTTTTAAATTCAAGATGTATGTTCAAGTGGCGGATGACTTGTCCATTGAGGATGGTTTATTAATGAGAGCTGACAAGTTGGTCCCACCTGTGAGTTTGAGAGCTGGTATCATTCTATGTGCCCAGGAGGCTGTCCTATTGGTGGCCCTTCATGGATAGGGAAGTGGATGATATGCGTAAGGAATGTGTCATCTGCTCTAGTTTTGATAAATCTGTGAAATAGTGCACCCCACCTCTTTCTCCAATTGAGCTGCCATCTGCACTATGGGTAAATTTAAGGCTGATATAGTTAGACCTTTCTACGCACTTGACGTGTCTTCAAGGTTTGCGTAGTCATGATGGATTACTATACAAAATGGCCAGAGGCAAGGTTTGTGAGAGAGACGACCTTGAGTTTTTTTAAAGTTGTGTTCCTGAAGGAGGTTTTTCCTGAAACTCTTGTGACAGACAACGGGACACGATTTGTCTCTAGTGAGGTTGAAATGTTTCCTCAAACCAGTGGGATTAAACACCTGAAAAGCTCACTGCACCACCCTCACACCAATGGTTTGGTAGAATGTATGAACAGGGTGGTGGGGGAATGTATATAGTGAGCACTTGTAAACAACTGTGTGGTAGCTAATGCTGTCAAGACCATGCTTTGGTTTTATCGCACAACTCCCCATGCCACCACTGGCGTTTCACCTTTTGAGCTGTTACGTGGTCATAGATCTACCACCAGTTTCTGTTCTGGTTGGATGAATAAATGGGTCAAAGGTGGACATTGGTCTGATGTAAGTGTGAGGAGTTGTGTGAGATTGTCACAGGAGAAGCAAAAGACATGTTTTAATTCAAGTTAAAATGTCAGACATTATGGTGGACGTTGGAGATTTTGTTAGTATAAAAAAACCTGCTCATGTGAGGAAGGGGGTTTCCAAATTTGGACCACCCACACCGGTTGTGGAAGCAAATTGCGGTTCTGTGAAGCTTGAGAATGGCCAGTGGTGGAACAAGTGTTGGTTGGTTAAGTCTGGTAATGTTATGTTATGTTATGTTTATTTATAAAGCGCACGGCTACTTAAAGTGTCCCGGCGCTTACTCCAGAAAGAAAGTAAACTGCACACAAATCAGAAACTAAAAAAGCAACGTTTTCTAAAAAGCAGTGGATCCTGAGTGCCACGGAGTGCCAAAGCTAGCACATTCCAAGCCAAGCCGGCTTTAAGGACAAAAGAACTCCCGCCAAGCTTTTGACGCTTAAACCTAGGAATCTGCATCAGAAACTGGTCAGAGGAGCGAAGCTGTCTGCTAGGTCTATAAAAAGCAAATCTCTTTTGAAGATAAGTAGGTCCTAGACCATAAAGGGCACGATACGCAATAGACAACATTTTAAATTTCAGCCGAGATTCAACTGGGAGCCAGTGCAAGCTACGTAAATGGATCCGAACACTATGTGTAGATGAAAGTCCCAAAAGCAGTCTAGCTGCTGAATTTTGGACTACTTGCAATTTCTTTGCCAGGTAGCCTGGACTACCCACCAAAAGAGCATTGGCATAGTCCAATTGGCATAAAATCAAAGCCCGGACCACAGGTTCCTTAGCACTGACAGGCAGATGAGGGAGAAACTTCCTCAAGATTTTCAAAGTGCCAAAGCAGGTTCCTACCAGTTTCTTCACTTGTGTTGAAAAGATCAGCTTTTCGTCAAACCAGACACCGAGGTTTTTTGCAGTGCCCTTTCCCATAGTAGGTCGAGGAAAACCCGGAGGCCATAGCCTTTCCCTGAAGTCCACCGGGAACGAGCCATACAAAACCACTTCAGATTTTTCTTCATTGCACTTCAATTATGCACTCGCCAGCCAATGGAACACGGAGGACAAACAGTGCTGCGCCACCCCAACAGAGTCATCACCCTTCTTCCAAGAAAACTGAAGCTGAGTGTCATCTGCATAGGCTATCACTTTGGCCCCCAGTGACTCCGCAAGATAAACCAGCGGAGTCACATAGATGTTAAAAAGAAGAGGGCTAAGTGATGGCATCTGCGGTACCCCGGTTGTCAGCTGCATAGGCATGGAGGCACAAGGTGGAAACCAAACCTGCTGCAACCTTTTTTCCAAAAAGTATCTGATCCAGCACATCACTGATCCCGAAATACCAATTTCTTCTAGGCGCTCAAGGAGTAAAGAGTGCGGCATTGTATCAAATGCCGCTGAGAGATCAAGCATAACACAAGCTGCTCCCTCGCCGGCAACCAAACACTCCCGGATGCCTCAGTCACCTCCAGCAATGCTGACTCCGTACTATAAGAGGCACGGAAACAAGATTGGGCTGGATGAAGCAAACCAGACACCTCTACATAGTTGGTGAGCTGAGACGTAACAACCTTCTCGCATACTTTAGCCAAACTTGGCAAAAGCGAGATAGGACGATAGTTCTCAGGGAGCAGCGGATCAAGAGATGGCTTCTTGAGGAGGGGGAGGATCAGCGCCTGCTTCCATGATAATGGGACACAAGCCTCGCGAAGTGACATGTTAACAATAAGATTAACTTCAAAATTAATAGAGTCTGGCACTTCTGACAGATGTCTAGCTGCACATGGATCCTTAGGTGATCCAGATTTAAGTGCCTCAAGAATTCTAAGGGTACAAGGCAAATCAGCAGGTTTAAATGCAGATAAGATGGAGGTAGTTTTTATCGTCTGCTTCCCCAGCAAGGCAAGAGTGGAGTTCTTGGCAACGGTTGAAAAAGAATCCTGTATGCTAACTATTTTGTCCCTGAAAAATTTTGCCAAGGTGTTGCACCAGGTAACCGAGGAGGGTACCGCCAGAGCCTGGGCACTGGGAGACACAAACCTCTTCACAATAGAGAATATTTCTTTAGAATTGTTATTAGCCCAATCAATGCGATCGGAAAAGTGCCGGTCTTTGGCCATTCCAGTGGCCGCATAGTGAAGTTTTTGTTTGGCTCTGAGTGCAAGTTTGGTTGTAGGGCAATAGCCGCTGGAACGCCATGCTCTCTCCAATACTTTGCAAGCATGTTTCAAAGTCCTCAAATCAGAAGTAAACCAAGGCTTGGAAGGAGACTCTCTCCTCAGTTTAGACTGAACTGGAACAGAATAAGTGCCGACTGAAGTAGTGACCCAATCTGCAATCCTTGACACATTATCCTCAAGATCCTCAGAGAGAGAAGGACGCGAGGCTGCCAAGCAGCCGCTCAGCTGCCAAGCAGCCGCTCAGCTGCCCAGCATCCAGTTTCCTAAAGGTGGGAGGCCGATAGGAACTAAATGGTCGTGGTGGGCACTTGATGTCTCATGAAAAAAATATAGGAAAATGATCCAACCAATTGACCGGGAGTGGCCTTTCAACTGAAATAGGAAAATTGGCACAGATGGTGTCCAGAGTGTGCTCTCCTTGATGGGTCGGATATCTGACCCATTGGGAGAGTTAGACTAAGTGAAAAGAGTCCATAAAAGCAGCCGAGTTGGCCGCCTCCATAGAATCGAGATGGATGTTGATATCCCCAAGGAGCAGATAGTTCGAAAAATGCAGTACTCTATCTGCCAAAGCGTCCCCACATGATTCCAGAAATACATTGGCTGTCCCCGGCAGACGATATATCAGAGACCCCCCCAGAGTAAAGTGGGAAGAGAGTTGTAAGCTAAAATCAAGGACCTCACATGCACCCCAGATAGTAGATGTTTCGCTATGCAGGGACCAGGATTCTCCATATAAAATTGCCAGGCCCCCACCTCTGCCGACTGAGCGAGCAACTTGATGAATTTTATAGCCAGCAGGAGTGGCCAAGGCCACAATAGGATTAGAGAACGCATCAAGCCAAGTCTCAGTGATGAACAATAGATCTAGAAGATTATCAGAGACCAAATCTGTGACGTCTACATAATGATTCCTCAAAGATCTAGCATTAATGAGGCCGGCACTAATGCTCCCCTGCACCCATGAATCAACAGACATACTGTCAGAAAGCAGCTGCAGTGCTAAACAAAAGCCACAGTCCACACAAACAGTAGCACTAGTGGAGCCTACCAAGTTGTCACTGTGTGACGGACATAATGGAGTTCTAAATGACTTTAAAAACACGCTAGAATACTGGAGGTTGTTTCTAATCGTTAGATCAGAACAGGCAGAATGACTCGCCCTGAGCACTGACTTGGCGCTGACAGGAGCAGACGGACTTGCCTTAGGCGCGCCTTTGGCGCGCCATCGGTGCGCCCGCTGCGCGTACGACCAGAGCCCATGAAATAGAATTTGGCTAATGCCGGTATGCAACTTGCAACGGCTGGACCGCTGACCGCGAGGAACGCGCATCATGTCCAAAATGGCCGCTAGCCGGTAGTGGCTACAGCTACAGTGTAATGCAGTGGCATGGAGTCCAACACACTCTGAATGCCGTGCAAAAAGATGCCACCAACACAAAACAATGCACAGAATAAAAAAAGTCTGCTGAGATTTGCCCCAAAGTTAAAAACACACAAAAAAGGAAGCGTTCCCCCCAATTCCCTAATTGTAGCAGACTGCACAGATTTAAAAATTATTTCATTCTGCGCGAACAGAGAGCACCTTACTAGAGCGCCGCTCGTCTGACTGAGCCCGATTATATAGAGTTTACCCAATGCCGGTATGCAACGTGCAACGGCTGGATGGCTGACCACGAGAAACGCACGTCACGTCCGAAATGGCCGGTAGTGGCTACAGCTACAGTGTGATGCAGTGGCATGGAGTCCAACACACTCCGAATGCCGTGCAAAAAGATGCCACCAACACAAAACAATGAACAGAATGAAAAAAGTCTGCTGAGATTTGCCCCAATGTTAAAAACACCCCAAAAAATGAAGCGTTCCCCCCAATTCCCAAATTGTAGCGGACTGTGAGAGAGGGCAGGTTTTGTATCATAGGGGGCCCCTGGCCCGTTCTGGCGACACCTGAATTATGAGACCCTTGTCCTTGCCCTGCCAGCCTAATTTGTAGGCCGTATTAAATTGACCAGTGGGTCCTGTGTTGCCATATAATTGTCCTAAGACATCCCTCCCACTTGACCGTGCTGTGTAGGCCCTTCTATTCAAAAGATAGGCCGTTGTTAAATTGACCATAGTTCTGCCATTTTAGTGTATAGCAGTCTGAAGGCAGGTCTGACCCAAATCATATTCAGCTTCTCTTTCTGCGAGGCCTTCTGCTCCAGACTAGTAGCCCCCACCCTACCCGAGTGCTCAGTTCACTGTATCAGTTCCCTGAAGCTGTCGACATACAGTAGGCTGCATCCTGGACCGGCACTTGCTTCCTGGGCAGGTTCACGCTTTTGGGGAAGTGGCAACCGCAGACGTGTCAAGTTGGAGAACAGAGGAGATTTTATACATGAATATATCGAATTCCCGTACAATACCCATTATTTTCTGCTTGCTCTATGAAATTTACGACAAGCGATTGGCCTGAGAAACTGACCTTTTCACCTAGTTCATTGTCAGCATTAAGTGGGTAAATGACGACATGTCTGGTAAATACTGCAGACGAGGCTTTTTTGGGTAGAAGTTGCGTGCAAAGGAGCCCAGAAAATAGTATAAATAGGGAGCACCCACAGTCATCGACGGACTACCTCGCTGTCTGTATGTGGGTTACAGACTGCGTAGGGTTTTCCCCAAGAGCAAAGAAGCTCTTGCGTCTGCTTAGCATTATGTTGTATTTTACCCATATGAAATCTCCTGTTATGTTTAACCATTGTTCTCTTTATTTGTTTCTCCTTTTTTGTATTCACACAATGTATTCATTGTAATTGCAGGAATGCTTGCTCTAGAGTGAACGCGAGAGTTCCTAGGTGACAGAGTTCATATACTCTGAAACATTTCTCCTTGGTGTAACCTGTTTCTTCAATTGCACTTATAGATGCGTTCTCTTGTATATTGGTATCATGATGAGCTCCATGTGATTATCTGAATTCTGTATTTTGTATTTTATGCCTTTGTCTTGCAGTTTCTTTGAAGTTGCATCTTCTCATTAAACTGCCATTGTGTTCTGCCTCCGATTCCATGTCTCACATGTCTGTTTTCTTCAGTTTTAGAGCAAGCATTCCTAGGCACCCCGGTTCAGATTAAGGTGCCCCTTTTGTCCCTGACTCACTCTCCTGCTCAGTTCTGTGGTGGCTCCCGGGGCTCTGAGTACCGCCCCTAGCTTCCTTGACCCGTAATAAATCTTCCCTCCAACATTTTGGTGCCATGACTCGGATTAGCAGTGCCAGCAGACGGGGGCAGAGACAGCTGGGTTTGAGTGAGGAGACGCAGACTGGGCACTCGTGACTCCTTTCTGGCCGAAGCCTCTGAGTACAAGCACTCGGGTGAGTATTATGCTACCTGACGTGAGGGACATTTGGTGACGGTTTATGAAAGGAGCGCTTGTGGGACTTCTGTGTTTTTCTCGGCTCTCGGTATTTCTTTCCTGTCTGGTTGGTCTCGCTAGGGACATTCTTTAACTGGGGAGGCTTGTGCGGCATGGAATTCTGAGCTAGAGAGTACGGTTAGGAAGTTGTTGTTTATTGAATATCTTTTGCTATATATAGATGTGTGCTATTGTTTTGCCGTGAGTGCCCGGGGGAAAGGGCTGTGTCTTGCGTCTTTCACGGGCTCACTTAGCTCCATTTTTTGGTTTATTACATTTTTGTGTGGATAACAGACATATGAAGAAAAACAAAAAGAAAAAAAAAAAGGGAGAATAAGGGATAACGGAGAGACTGTTTATGTCTGCAGTCTTCTCAGTGGTATTAATTTTTGGTATAGCTTGCTACAGGGTCTCTCTGTATATAGTGAAACAGAGAGCGCCTCTTTACCAGGGGGTCAAGGGATTGGCCTGGTAGAAGGGAAGGAGAGGTTTGATTTACTATCGTATTCTTTCAGCAATATGGCGCTCCTCTGATTGGATGCAGTGGAGGCTCTCCTACGTCAGTACAAAGTAGGGAAGAGGCTGGATTTTTCGTGCCTTCCTAGCTAGTTGGCCACGGGATATCGCCTGATTGATGAGGATTATAAGAGGTTCCCCGGGATGGTTTTTTTGATGTTATGATTAAGTATTTCTGGGTATTTGTGTGTCAGTTTTTCTTTTGTGTGTGCGCCATTGTAATAGGAAGCATGTGTTTTTTGTCCCTCAGTGGGCAAAGTATGCAGACATTGTATGAAAATAGAAACCCTAAACGTGCCCGACTTGCTTCTTTCTTGAAACACATGTAGAATTTTAAGATGGTATGACTTCGGGTACTGTTTGATGATGCATACAGAGGTTTATTAAGTGTGACAGTAGCACTTTATTGTGGTTGGTGCTTATATGGGCACTGCAGTAAGGGTCACTGGCTGGCACAGAAACTGATTTTAGTGAGGCCATATTATTTACGTGCACAGTTATTTGTTATTTGTATTTTTGAAAATACGTTTTATGATATGCAGATGTGTATTGAATGTATAAGAATATAACGGTTTTGTTAAATTGATGTTGACTGGCCTATATCGATTCTATTAGGATAAGGCCTGCTAGGTAGGGTTTCCATTGTAACAGAAGATCACTGCCAAATGCAGAAGATTGGTTTATTAGTGAGATTCAATAACTAGGGAGGAATGTAAATGCTTTTTGTACTCCCACATGCATTGATCTGCCACTGATAACTGAAGTGATCTGATTTCTCACCAGAAGGAGTTTATAACGGTCCAGATAAACGGGAGATTAAAGCGGCATTTTATTTAACCATCAAAGAGGCATTAGGGGACGAGCTTATACTTGACCACCCTGCCTCCTCCCTAACTATTGACACATGAGGAGAGCAGTATATATATATATATATATATATAAATATAGAGTACTAAGAGATACAGATGAGCTATAGTGAACATCAGTCAGTTGGGATAGTTCTGCACATACTAGATGACAGAATAGTAGCGGTACACAATCCTGGCGCACCGACCTTTCATGTATTTAGTAAGACCAATAATAACTAGGATTGTAACTGTTTTTATATATTAAGAGCTGTTAATAGTATTATATCATTTTCCTTGCCCTCTAGCCCCTGTCTGACCCATGTGGCTCAGCACCACATTTAGTTAGCACAGGTCATTTTCAGATGACTGACCACGTAGTGCACAACAATATATCTCGAATTGTTTAACTATTTCCTCACATTTATATTTTGAAACATGTACTTAGTGAGAGGAGGTTGTGTCTGGCGTCTTTCACCTTGTGCCACAAATATATCTGGCAGCCCACATTTGTTTTGAATTTTGATCACTTATTTGGTGTAGATTGTATTGTTTGACTGTGTAACAGTGTCTTTTTTTGTCAACTGCGAGTTTCCAAAAGCGGAGCTACTTTTCTTCCTCACGTAGCATTGTGGTTTTTCCTATCTTAGGCCAGGCAGTGACCAACGCCTTTTGACTTCTCTCTCCATATTTGTAATGGGTGTCCTCTGTTCTTCTCCTTTTTCAGCTACGTGCGGTGTACTTTAATAGATATAAGGTCTGTCACCTTCTCTCGATTTGCAATTTAGCGTCTCTCCCCTCGCTTACCTGGCTTATAGGCCTTTTTCCCAGAAGTGACCACAAGTACGTCATGTCCTGTAGGTCAGAGGCACCTGATAATGTTGTCCTTTTGTGGTCAACAGTGCATCATTAAAAGGGTATAAAGATCTGCACCTTAATCCATTCAACGGACTACCCTGCTGCAGTGACCCCTTGGGTTGCTGACGCCTGTGTGGTCTCCTTCAGCCCTCTATTTGAGCATTTTTGGCTGAAGCTCTAATTTCTTATTGTGCTTTGAAATGGTCTTTTTCTCTCTCCTCTGCATAGCCCTCATTATTGCAAAGCACTAATGGTTGTCCCTCCTAACTTAACATGTGCATTCCTGGCATTGCAGTAAAGTGTATGTTGCATTTTGTAAGTATTTTCGTTGATTTAAAATATATTTGCACTATATGAGTTCGTTCTTCGCTTCAGATATGTGTCTTTGAATGCCAAGACTTTGTTAAGACTTCCAGGCTATATATTGAATTTTCCTTAAACAAAGGGGTTCTTCTTTCATACAGATAAGACAGCTATTTTTCCCTATCGTTCACACGTCTATTTTGTCATACTTTTGCAGAAGCACCCCCTCAAATTAAACTGCCTTGGTGCAGTGCCCCAGGACCATGAAATTTCACCCTTTCATTGCCTTTATATGTAATTTGAAATTGTGAATTCTTGCATGATTAATTCTCTCATTTAAGGGTTTGCCTTCTGGATGATTGAGCGTCATGAACATCTAATCTTGTGTTGCTATTTTTGGCGGATTACAGTTGTAGTTCTGAATAGTCTTTCTGGAGCAAACAAACTGATGAATATATTCTCTGCTGTGTTAATGATTTGATGAGTAAAAGTGGCACTTCAACGTAAGTCCTTTGTTGTTTCGAAGGGAAATACTTACCATTCATCTCTTATTTTGCTTATGGGCCTTCCTCATCTCTTTCTCTCACAGTGGTACCACAGATGTTATATGTGGGTGTACGTCTTTTGTGCACTACAGTAAGAAGTGATAAGCAGGAACATCTGGGTTCGTGCCAAGCACACCCACTTTAACTGAGACAGGTTCAATTAGAGACCACTCAACTGGTGCGCGGTGCATCCAGTGAATACTGTGTCTAGCTTCCAAGTAGCTGCCTTTACGACTCTTAATTACGTCTTTTTGTGCACAGTTTTAAATAGGCTCCCCTATTTTAACTCATTACACACTAAATTAAGTATATTCAGTTCCTTGACAGTGACACCTTACGCTTCTCATTTCACCTTTCTGGTGTGCTTGCACCCATAGTACAGGATCCTCCCACTTGAATATTCAGTAAAGTGGTAAGAAGGGGAGGAAGGCTTTTTGCATGCACTTTTCGCCACAACACACAGCACCTTTTTGCATTTTCTGGTTGCTTTACACCCTAGACTTGGCCCAGCGTTAAATGATAGACCAGTCACACAAAAAGAAAGAGTGACATAATAAGATGAGGTCAAGGACTGCCATCCCTTACCGCCCAGAGCACAAAGATAGAAGTTGTAATACCAGGTTATATGGAATGGAGCTGTTCCTTATAATATTTTTGGATCATGGCCCACAATATTAAAAGACTAAAAATGCCATCAATATAGGTAATATAGTTTCCTGGCAGAAAAGGAGATACTTTCAGTTTCAAATGCATATTAATATCTCTCTCTTTGGATGGCCAAATTATAATTCACACTGAAGGAGTGCTGTAGTACTGAGCAACCAAGTACAGAATAATTTACTCCTACCTGCGTTCAACATTCAGCAGCAAGTGAAGCAGGCACAAGCAGTAGCCCATCATGCTAGGGCAGATCCAGTAAGTGCTGCCACAAAGAGCACACAGTTAGGGTTAGTTAGTAGGGAAAATTTTGAAATTGTGTCTCATGGCCAAGAAAGTTAGTGACTAGTGACACTTTAGAGATAAAATGATGGAGTGGAATGCACGCTAGATATACCCATGGTTTGACTTCATGGGCACACGGCAAGTGCTGCCAGATCTCCTCAGCCTTTCATCTTTCCAAGTTGGATAAAATAAGTACCCTGGAGTTAGGGGAACAGTAAAGGTTTGCTATTTTGCGCCACAATACCATTCTGAGTAAACGTGCGCTTTACAGAAAAGCCATATTATTTTAAACTAAGCTATATTGTACATACAATTAAAGACAACATGTGTCTGGATGTTACATGGTGTTGAAGGGTTAACAGATTTTTGAGGCTGCCTTCAGAAGTAGCAGTCCTGGCTGACTACAGATTCTGGGCGTTGAGCCAGGCAGGAAAGGTGCTTCCTGTGTTTGGTAATGAACATAGGATTTTGTAGAAAGGAAAATGTATGTGTAGGAATATATTTGTTTGTGGAAGTGAGGAGGAATAGTTGCCTAGAATCACACAATTTGGTAACGGGTGAAGCCGAGATTGAATACAGTGTTTTCAGGTTTCACGTGGAGCAGTTCAGTGAAGGAATATGTATGTGTTTATATACAGATGGGTGAGAGGAAGTGAGGAATAAGTTTTCGGATATGCACAGCTGTGTGCAGCCTTCAAAATATGAGACAACCAGAGATTCGTAGGAATAAGCCACCACATGCCCCAGTACTAGGAAAATACAAAAGAATAAATAATACGTGCAGATATAGAGTAGATCTTAATGTTAAAGGACTGTATGCAATACTCAGTATTGCAGTGTTGTCAGAATACAAGGTGTGAATTTGGAGAGGCCTTCTAAAATTAGAGTTGCAGACTTTAGAGGTGGTTGCATATATTTTGCAGTTCGACCACTACAAGTTTTTATCTTTCTTGAAAGTTTCTATCTTCTGTTTGGGTTCTTCTTTCGCTTTCTTAGTTAATGGATGATTAGAGGTTATTATTATTAGATTCTTCCCTGCGTCGCCAAGAAGAGTATATTGGATTTTCCGTCTTCGGATGTTTGCTTACATGGACTCTATGTTATTGATTTCATCACCTCGTGTCTGGTTCTAAATATAATACAAATAGGAAAATGTATCATTCCACAGGCTCAGGCCTACCACATTTTCCCACACGTTTGGATGACAGCTAGACCATGTGTCCATTATGAAATATAGAAGCAGCAACAACTTTCGGCAATGTTTGAACAGACAGTTTAAGGGTAATGAATTGAGAATTGAGAGAAAGCAAAAATAGGTTATTGCCCATGGATCGCTCAGTATTCACTCGCAATTATGACAATGTTCTGACAACAACTTAACGCCCCATATACTTCTCCCTGATCAATTAATATATGTATAGGTCACATCAACTGGGTATCAAAGTGGCATTGAAATTATGTAAGAGGCGTGTTTTTGTATAGATTAACACCCGCCGCGAAGTTTCTTTCTACTCAGGTATTTAGGCAGAATAGAAGGGTCCGCCCCATCAACCCTGAGTCCAAGGAAGAAGAGGACGGGTGACCGGCTACGACAGAAACAACGCCATCTTCACAAGAATATTTGAGTAATAGATTACCGTGTAAGGTGATATGTACTAAAATGCATTCTCAGTGCAGTACATTCGCCAGGGTCACAGAGGATAGGAGTAAAGAAAAGTAGTAATGTTGTGTTTATATTATGTTTAGGTATTGATCATTTGTAATTATGTGCTACGTATTATCATGTTTCAAGGATGATGTGTGTTTTAATATATAGGTGCAATGTTTCAGGGTGTTTGAAAATAGGTTTCTATAGTCTTGTGAATTTACAACAGTTGTATATCTGCACTTAATACAAGGACATGGGTGCACTTTATTTCATGATTTTGCCCCTAATTAGGTCTGGCGTTAACAATGACCTTTAATGTTTAGTAAAATGTTGTCTCTCCCTCCCTCTCTTCGCTTGCTTCACTGTGAGTGACTTCATTCTGTTCTTTAACAAGGAGCATATTCACACACAGTTGTTTTATCCAGTACCAGGAACTAGTGTGCAATGTGTGATTTTTGAGGCCACACCAATTTCTGCTTTTTCCAATGTTTGTTATAAAGATGAGGGCCCAGCAACACCCACACCAATGAGGTTTCATGAAAATATTGCCAAGACAAGTTGTGCATTGACAAAGCCAAAAGGCTGAACAACAATTTCATTGGCTTTACCAATGCTTGTTTATTTTTATGTTGCAAAGAAATGGTACCTACCTCATTCCAGTAGTTTAGCTAAATGTTTTGCATTCTTTTTTGTGAAGCAAAGAATTACCAGTCTTGCTTTCAAGCTTCTGCAAATATTTGCATCTAATTGAAGAGCATTCTGAGAGCAGTATACATAGTCTCATAGTCATACATAGAAGTGTGTACACATTTTCATACTCTAACGACTGTCAGTAGTGTAGTATGAGCTTACAGCATTTACTTAGAGCGCTCACCCGGATAATGAAGCCTTTGCATCAATGAACATTCAGCATTAGCACATGGACACAGATATTGTCCTTTTTGCAAACTGTGCCTTTCACAGATCCTTAGTGTGGTACTGTAAACTGACAGCCAAAGGACCTCAAACAGATATGTCCTGGGTGCGGGGCTATGGGAATTACACATCCCTGGGCACAATTTGACAACTATGAGTGTTTTGATTACTAAAGGTGTTACTGTGACAGAGATTATCATCTGGGTTTTCTGTTTGGTCAAGCTGTGGTACAGTGTTTTAATTCCTCTTTTGCTCTTAAGATAATGAATTTCGTTGTAAGGTCTTGTATAGGGATGCCAATATCATTTTTGGGTTCTTTTCTTCATTTGGAAGTTCCCTCCTTACCTCTGCTGGACAACACATGCAGTGTGCACCATTAATAACTCAACTATTGCAAGGCCTGTTGCTTCCAGTTCCAATTGTAGAATGTGTTGCACACACCTCCCCCAAGGACTGTGTATCAATTGGTAAAGAATTTATTGAGGCAGATGTTCAAGAAAGAATAGCCTATGACACTAAATAGGGGGGAAGAAAAGGAAGAAGGGAACAGGGGAGGATGTATGCAAACAGAAAAGGGATATGAATAGACCCAAATGGAAAGGAATGCTTGCCAACCATAATGCTTGCCCCCATGGCCTGTCTTTTTTCATGGTTCATCACTTGTACGATGTGATAGGAAGACCAGACTGTTTTCCTAAAGCTGTATTTCCACTGCCTCAGGACACTTCATTTCCCCACATGAAATGGACTTCATCAACATATCCCCTACTAAAACTTCAAGTACGTGTTGGTTATTGTGTGCATGATCAGCAAGTGGACTAAGGCCTGCCAATTCAAGAACAGCAGTGCACAAACTATTGCCAAATACCTCCGGAAAGAGTTCATACCGCGCTTTTGAGAACCTATGCTTTTGAGTTCTGAAAATGGACCGGCGTTCATCTCACATGTGATTGAGGGTTTGTGCAAGGGGCAAGGAGCCACACAGATTCTACATGTGTTCCACAGAAACTACCAAGTGGGAATGATATCCCAAGTTCATCCTGAAGGGCTGCACGTGCTGCACAGAGGAGAAAGGACGAGTGTGTTAGCGGGCCCCTAGGATACATCACCTAAAGAACATCTGGAAACATCGACGCCCCAACCCCTCAGTCTACAAGATGTGACAACAAGACATCTTTACCTTTTCTTCACTTTGTTTCTTCATATCGAATGTGCCTAAGTAATACGAAGTGCTTGCAAACCTCTCAAATTACTTGAAGACAGGCACCAACGGTTACTTCTTTGTTTAAAGGTATCATCTCTGAGGCTCTACATTATAATTCAGCAGACCTTTTTTGGAACATGGTACAGACGCAGCAGAAGATAAGACATTCTTCCAACTAGCCACACGTACCAACGAGTGGAACAATGCCTCAAGACTTGCTCAAGCCTTTCAGAACAATTAGAGAAAATGATCATGGATGCTACTAGCAGCATTGACCCCCCATTGTTGCTATTATAATGACATTTGTACCACATTGAATAAGTTGCCATTGATAGAGATGGGACAGGAGGACGGTTGACAGAGCATGTGTTACAATGTCATACCTGTTTGTCCTAAAGTACAATATCCTCTTCTGTAAATTCACTGAGTACGTAGCAGTTGCACCTCCTGAGAAATGCATAATTAGCAAAGGGAGAACAAGCATAGAACAGGGACTGTGAATATCTTAGCACCTATAGAAGTTGTAGAAGTAACAATAGGACCACACTAAATGCAACTGTACAGATTTAAAAATTATTTCATTCAGCGTGAACAGAGAGCACCTTACTAGAGGTGATGATGAAGTAGGTTGTGGAGGTCACACTGTGTATGGTGAAAAGATACCTACTGAAACAGATCAGGTTGGCATGAGATGCAGCTCTAGAGTAAGGAATGTTCCTTTTCGTTTCAGGGACTGATGTGTTTTGGGAAATCCTTATCTCCTTTTATTGTGAGGTTTGCTGTAAAGTTTTCTTATCTGTGTTTTGTATCTTTTTTTGTTTCCTCCTTGTTTTTCTTTCCCTTTTGGTTTGGGGTTTCTGCATGTTTTGTTTTATTTAAGGGAAAACCCATGGAGTAGTTATCACACAATACTGTTCTGGAATGTTATCCCGGTTCGCAATCTCATTGTGTGAGAGTTCCGTGCCAAGCGTTAAACGGTGTTACAGTTGGCTGGAGATGGGATGGTGCTTTGCCTGAGGTGGTTCAGCGACTATAATAAACTGTGACATTCAACTTACCTTGGTCCTGGTCATGGTTACTAAACAGTGCCTTACTGCGTAATTTAATAAATGCAAGGAATTGCGCTGTTGTCACAAGAATAAGGTACACCCCGGTGTTTTCCCTAACACAGGCACTAAAAAAGCTGACCAGCACCAACACAGATACCCTTGTGCCATGGTGCAATGGTGCCTGCGTTGCAGGGATGATTGTTTGTGTGCATATAAACAATCATTGAAGAACACATAGAAAGAGCAAAAAAACAGAAGAAATAAAAGTTTTTCTCTTCATTACGCCACCCTAACACCTGCTTTTCAATGGCATTAGTTTTTGGCGCTGCCTCAGATTTACACATCCTTGTAAATCTGGGGCAGTGTCAAAAAGCAATGGGTGGTGTATGGAATGCCCACAGCAACCCCCATTGCATGCCCCTTTCACATAAAGTGATGGGTGAAAAGGGGCCGTATTTATAAGGTCATGAAAAGCTATGCAGGGTTTCTTAGTATGGCCTTGTAAATATGGGTTTCACAGAGCGCCACTGGAAAGTGAAAAAAGTGATGTTCCGGTGGCACTAGAGGCTTGGAAATATGCTCCCATGTTTAGCCTGCTGGGAGTCGTCACTTCTGTTTTTGGTGCAGAGGCTGCTCGGTCCTGCGATATGATGCTCTTTCTCGCTCTGCATCAGGTTCATTGAAGCCACCAGTCAGGAGCTGTGGGTTGCAGGGAAGCGAGGCCCTCCACCTCTTTACAGCACATCCAGCGTAGCCATCAATCAGGAACTGTGCATTGCTGCTATGCGGGGCTCCATGCCAGTTTTATTGAAGCCACCAATCAGGAGATATAGTGTGATGCAAAGCCCTGTTTTGCTTAATGCCAGATCCATTGCAGCTGCCAATGAGGAGCTGCATGGTGCTGCAAAGCTTGGGCCCTGCATTGCTCTGTGCAGCTCTACATCAGATCTGGAGAAACCTTACATTAAGCAGGGAGGCACATACTCTGACTACAGTCAGTTGTCCAGGACTTTAGGGGCATTATTTGGGGGGGTGATGACTCACAATCACAGAGGCCAGCAATGGTGACCAGGTCAGCTTTAGTTGTGTCTGCTCAGCTGGAAAGCAGGAAAGGACCCTGAAAGCTTCTTTTGTCCATGTAGCCCGAAAAGCAAGTGAGCCAAATGACCCTGTAAGTCACTTCTGGTGTCCTTGGTTCAAGGCATGCAGGTCTAGTCTTCCTTCTTCAGTTAGCAGGACAGTCATTCTTCTGAATGTTCTCAGGCTCAGGAGTATTCTGCTTTTAGGTCCTGAAGATGACCAGTGTCAGTCTTTGGGTGGGGGACATGCCTTTATCTAATTCTGAAACAGGCTCTGTTTCCCCTGGGTTCAGCTCCAGCGTGCTTAGTGAAGCAAATGCCAGGCTAACCAGGGTGTGGGCTTCATATTTCATTGACAGGTGGGTTCTTCAGTAGTCAGGAAGGGTTGGGTAAAACCCCCAGACTAGCCTTTGAAGTGCAATCAAGGCAGGAGGACAGCTCCTCTGCAGCAGTTTGGTTAGGAAAACCCTCACCTCTCCACACCCAGATTCTTTGTCCACTGTCTGGTAGAAAGACAAATCAAGCCATAGGACAGACATTAAAAGTTGGGTGAACCTGGACACTGGCAGAAAAGCACATTTGGCATAGGCTGGAAATCTCTGTACTGGGTGTGAATGTTTGTGTTTGTATTTCAATATTATATGAATTGATGTTATGTCAGTGATACATTATGCACCATATAGAGTTGTTCCTTGGCTTTGTACTTTATATACTTACAGGTCCATTTGCATCAGGTAGGCACCTTTATTTTAAACTGTAGGAAAGTGGGTTATTAGTAGGTGGAGGTGTGTCCCTTCAGCAAGAAATAATAATACAATCACTAATACCGTCTAGTTAAGTCTCAATACATTAATCTTTGTTCAACCCTTTTTAGCTTGGCAATGAGCAGTCAGGCTTCATTCACTTAAGAGGCTGGTAAGTGTAAAGCATTTAATATCAACAAAACAGTAAAAAAGAAAAAGACACAGCACAATACAAATCCAACAAAATTTACAATATTAGACCATATTTTTATCTTTAAGATTATACCAAAATGACAAAAACCCAATGCACAGAACAACCGATATGAATTTTCAAAGATTAAATAACCAATATAGCAGCCATCACCGCCTGGATCGATATCGCGGCTAAACACTCTAACGAACTCTTCAAAAGATTCAATTATCCAACCCAACAGGCACAGAGAACACCATCCACACCTCCAAAGAACTCTGCAACACCCTACTTCCACAGCAAGATTGCCACCATCTACTAAAATGTTTACCCCCAACCTACTACCCTCAACCTCAACAAACTAAACCAACCAGCAAACACCAGTCAAGCAATTACCTTCTAGGCTTCGCTCACTGCCCAGAGCACCACAGCCATCATGTCTTCCATCCACTCTGGGGTGCCCACGACCTCTGCCCACACCACCTCTTCAACCTTGAATCGAACACAATCAACACAAAACTCACCAGCATTGTGAACACCTCCATCACAGCAGCAACCATGTGGGCCAACTACCCCTCCTGTTACCTCCAGTAAGTCCCACACAGCAGGATTGCTGAGTTCTGATAGCAGGCCACACCCCTTTTCTCCACCAGCCTGCAAACGCACCTCTTGGTGTGCTCTTTGTTGGGGGATGAAGTCCCCTTCACTGCTGGGGGTCCTTAGGGGCCAACTAGCCTACCTGTTTCCTCCAGTAAGCCCAACACAGTGGGACTGGTGAGAGGTGGCCGCAGGCCTAGCCCCCTTTCTCCACCACTCTGAAAATGCGTCTCCTAGCATGGGATAAAGTCCCTTTGCCTCTTGAGGGTCCCTGGGGGCCAACAAGCCCTACTGGTGCCTCTAGTAAGCCCCACACAGCTGGATTGATGAGAGGTGGTCAGATGCCACACACCCTTTCTCCACCACGCACCTCCTGGCACACTGTTAATTGGGGGATGTCATCTACGTTACTTATGAGGCCCTCAAGAGGCAAGGGGGGTGGCCTCTGTCCACCCCTCAGCAATCCAGCTGTGTGGGGCTTACTGGAAGTAACAGGTGGGTTAGTTGGTCCCTGCGGACCCTCAGCAACAAAGGGGACTTCATCCTCCAACCAAGAGAGTGCCAGGAGGGGTATTTTCAGTAGGCCTGGTGGGTAAATTTTGTTCCGCTCGCGGAATTTGCGATATTTTGACATTTTCGCATTCCGCAGAGAGAGCGAAAATGTCAAAACTTTCGCAACCTGCTGCGAAACTGAAGTATTTTTCTTGTTTGCGCTATAAAAATGCATTCTCGCGTGCAAGGTCACGACTTACCGGGTCCCTGGCTTCGCCAACGAGTTTTCCTATCCGTTCATGCATGCCACAAGATATTGGATTGTTGGTAGCCGGTCGCGCTATCCCGCGAGAGTTTGCAATCGTGAACACGTCATTGCGATCGCAAACAGGAAATAAGCATCGCGAGCAAGATGGCCGCGCCCATTAGCGACCACATGGGCAAGTTGGAGATATATTTTCCTGCGAGCATGCAAAAACACATCGCGAACGGGCGGGAAAAGCAATCTCCGCATCTTCGCGAAAGTTTCGCATGCTCGCGGAGATTTCGCGCAATTTCACGATAATTTACGAAAGTCAATTTCACAAATTCTGCCCACCCTTAATTTTCAGAGTAGTGGAGAAAGGGGGCAGGGCCTCTAGGAGTTGCAGGCTCACTATTTTTTTAATTCTTGAAAGGGCGGCTGTGTGGCCCCCCTTCCCTTGATTTTTTTGTTTCGGGCTCCGTGGACCCCATCCCCCAGGGCCTGACCCATTTTTTATTTTTTTTGTAAGAAAACGAGAGTCTGAATTCTGCTTGGGACCCCATCCCCCAGAGCACATATCATTGGTTGTTTATTTAATAACGACTGCCTTATCATTTGAATTTTAATAGTTGTGACCCTATTTGCATAATACAGCCCTTAGGCCTAATGCTGATATGTACCTATTGTTACAGTTTGTTTAAAGGGCTGTAGGTCCAAAAAGTACAAAGTGACCCTTAATGAATAAAAAATCAATAATAGTAGAATACACTGATATATTAAAGTGCAAGAGTTAGAAAAAATAGTTTTCTTATAGAATTTGAATATTCTTCTTAGCTAGTGGCATCCCCATATCGACTGTTACCTTAGTAAAGGTAATCCAAAGGTATAGGTTATCCTAGGGAATACTACCTGTGGTATATCCTCATGGAGTTGGAGGGCATATAAACTTCAAGAATTTTGCAAAAAAGTTATCACTTAATGTGTCTATTTAAGACAACAAATGTGGGCAAAATTAGGGACTGATGACGTTACAAGCAAGTGTAGAGATCCTTGCTGGAATTGAGCCCGTAAAGAGTTTCCTCCCTATTTTCTTTGATCCCAAAACAACAGATCTGATCTATTTAAAATTTGTGATTTTCTGATTGCTGTGTCTATTGTTTGTGCTGAGTATCCACTTGCCAGAAACCTTGCTTTGCTGTCACTTGGGGCTGCCCTGAGATCCACATCATTGCTACAAATTATTTTGAGTCTAAGCATTTCACTGTAAGGAATGCTGTGTATCAAGTGGTTTGGATGAAAGCTGGTAGCATGTACTACTGTGTTACCAGCCGCCTCATTTCAATGTAACCTTGTTTCTATTCTCATTTTAGTAATGTAAACCTGTACATCAAGAAAATAGACCGATTCTGCACTTATTGATGCCGTAAAATTCAGATTGATGTCATTGACATTGATTTCAGATACAAACTTAAGTGCACTGTCTTTGGAACCCTGATATATTACAAAAATGTTCATATATATATACCAACCATCCCGTTATATGTTTATCCAGTGTTTCCTTGTAGTTTGCCATGAGAGCAAGCTCCTCCCACCAGCCCATGTGAAGACATGCATAGCTGGGGAAAAACTGGCCCCCATGGCAACTCCCCGGACTTGCTGAAAGATCTGATTCTGGAACATAAAAAGGTTATTTTCTAAGCAGCATGATGTCATATTGACCAGCATTTTTTTGTGTTGAAATAACCACATTGGTCTACTGCCTAGAAAATGCTCCAGGACTCTAATGCCATATTTATGGTTAATGCTTGTATAAAGTGTTGGAATGTCCAATGTCATTAAAAGATAATCTTCTTTCCATGGACAGTTGTGAATATGTCTGAACACTGGTATCCTGGATATATGATGTAATCTTCGAACTCTATATATATATATATATATATTCACTGAAAAAACCATAGGTTTCAGGGGCGTTATAGTTAGCTGAACTTTCCACTCATACAAAACCATTGAAATTCCCCCGTTATAGTTAGTTCAGCTAACTATAACTTGCGCACCCGCAATGCACTGCTGATGACGTCACATAGTACATCACTCATGACATGGTCAGTGATATCACTCATGACATCACTGATGACATCATCCAGTGAATGTGTGTTTTTCTGAAAATTACATATGTTTTATATATGTATATCTCAAGGTTGATGGAAGAATAAATGGGTATATAAGTGTCTAAATGGATGATTTGTTTTTGAAAAATTGATTGTATAACTGACTGATTAAGTGTATCTTAGTGAATACATGGCTTAGTGAGTAATGTTTAAATATGTATATATCTGTATCAGTCTCTCACTTTGTGTATCAGTATGAGTGTCTGAGTGTCTGTATGGTTCGGTGGGGGGTATTACGTAGTGCATAGGTGCATGAATGAGTGACTCATTGTTTGTATGTGTTGAAGACAGCATGTGTGCAGGACTGTATGGGTGGATGAGTGTGTGCATGGGTGTGTTAGTGAGTGAATGACTGTCTCAATAGTGTCTTTATGAGTAACTACAATTCAGAGCAGTGGCACTTACTGGAAGCACCTGGTGGGCTAGTTGGCCCCCAGGGTCCCTCAGGATTGAAAGGGAATTATTTCCCCAACTTAAAACGCACCACAGGGCGTGTTTGCACACGTCACCTCAGGCCCCGTCCCCTCCCTTCACCACTGTGTAAATGCGCCCTGTGGCCGTTCTAAGCTGAGATATTAAGTCCCCTTGAATCCTAAGGGTCCCTAGGGTCAAACTACCCACTAGGTACCTCCAGTAAGCGCCACAGAGCTGCTTTGCATAGAGGTGTAAAAAGGGGCATGGCCTCAGAACACCTGTCTGCAACGCAGCTCCCTGGTGCATACTGGAGATACCTGTTGGGCTTAATCGGCCACGGGGACCCCAACCCCCGGGTCATGGTCTTTTTTTTTTTTTATTCTTTAGGAGGAGGGCTGCGTTGCCCCCCTCCTCACGCCACTTATGGCCCCGCGGACCCCATCCCCCGGGGCCGGCCTTTGTTTTTTATAATTTTTTTAAAATATATTTATAGAAACACCTAGGACATGCTGCACAAACCGTATGTACCTATCACCATGACGATTTGCGTGATATTCATTAAAAGGTGACTATGCATACAATGAATCCACGTGGAATGTATTTACACCGCTAGTGAAGCTCTGATGTGTCTGACGCCCTACCGTGCCTAATCCCGGCGCCCCCGCCGGTGGGTACTCTCCAAGTAGACACCTTTGTCGTTTATTTATACAAACATGGGTAGCTATTTACAGGCACATTTATTACACACGCACACCAAGCCATTCAAAGGGGATTCGACAAAAATTCGACCAAACTATGCAAGAAACCCCCCTCACAGTTAATAAAATACACATCCACCGCCGGATGTGTAAAACTTTTTATTTTACTCTCTGGAAAGGAGACGAACCTCACTTGAGTCACAGCATGCTCCTGGCTGAGCCCAATGCTGTTTTACACCCACCAGTGCCCGCCGAGTGCCACACACCTCTGTGTTGTATTCCACCAGCTAGTGCGTATGCTATGACACTCTCTAGCCCATGTGCACTGTAACACCACCCCGTGAATATGTCATGCCACACTTGCCTTCGCACGGGTTATATTGCCCCATCTAACGTGCCTGCCTCGATGCCTAATGTAATGATGTATTAGACTTGAATTTGAGATAATGCAGGCAGTATATTTATTAGGTATACAGGAATACAAAAGACCTCATCCAGCATCGAAGTTCTCCAGCTGCTCCTTTAACTGCTGCTTACAAAGTCCCTTCATATGATGCAGGTTTCACATTCTAACCGCGTAACCTGGCAACCAGAATAACATTCATGTGCACGAAACATTACCAGAACATTCTAATGCAGGGAAATAAGTGAGAACATCACATCACATCACCTCCCTCTTAATAAGAGAACAACTACAAATATAATTTTAAAAAACCCCAAAAAATAATTAAAAAAAATAAAATAAAAAAATAGCGAAAACATATAACAGTACAATAAAACCCAAACTGTCATTAATCTTGATATCTTGCAGGTTTTCTATTAAGTCTATGTGGCCTACCAGGAGTCAAGAATGCGTTCCCCTTTGATACAACACAAGGTTGAGAGTCTGCTCCTTGACACTTAACAACTCTGTTAAGGTTCCACACCCTATTGTTGGTGCGAATAGCATTGTTAAACACTTTAATTACCTTAAAGGGTATGCTGAACTTTGAGCCTGCTTTGCCTAAGCGGGGAGATTTTCTTTTACCCAATCACCTACAGATACATCAGTTTTTTTTACCGCTTTCCTTACATCAAACCAACACTTCCTCTTTTCCTTGACCATTCTCTCCCTACCTTTCCAATCACCAGTAGCCATTGCATTTTTGTCAACAGACATTCTCTTTTCACAAACCCAAGAGGGACATACCTCTGTGCAAGGAATCCTTTTCTTAAACAACTGGAAAGGGGACACCCCCGTAGTCGAGTGCGGAGTGAGTCTGTATTCCCTCACCTTTTTTTTTTAAGGAAGTTTCCCAATCAGCACGAGAAGCAACAGACTGCTGTAGAGCTTCTTTCAAAACTTTCACAAATCTCTCAACAACCCCGTTGCTCTCTGGGTGGTAAAGAGCTGCCCTCTTGTGCTTAATTCCTCTCTCACGCAAAAACTCTTCCACCATGGAAGAAGTAAACTGCACCCCATTGTCTGATAACAGAGACTTGGGGAAACCTTCTCTTTCAAAAAGGGAGTCTAAGAATTCAATCACCACAGAAGAAACAACAGAATTCACAACCTTAATCTCTGGCCAACGGGAATACATGTCCATACACACTAGAACGTAAGCGTCCCTAGACCTTAACTTGATTGGGCCCATAATGTCTATGGCCACATCCATCCATGGACCCTCCGACTCTTCTCTTAATACCATGGGTTGAGTTCTACATTTCAATATCTTGTCAGAACATACACACTCATGGCAATTATGAACTTCTCTTTTAATCCAGACGTCCATGCCGGCCACCAATATGCTTCCCTCAACCTTTCTATCGTTTTACCAATCCCCATATGACTCGCATGAGCATGATTTAACTATTTTGACCATAAAAGATTTGAAGGAATCAGCCTGGTTCCCCTCAAGAGTATACCATCCACCACAGTAAGTTCATCCTTGACTTGCCAAAAGCCTAACAATGTCTGATCACACTCTCTCTTATCACACCAGCCATTCACCACCATCTCAACCACTTTCTTTAAAACACAATCCTTCTCCAGAACACTTCTCCATTCATCTTTGGAAATAACACCTTCACTAATAAGACAGACATCCACACCATCATCAAACTCCTCACCACCAAAACAATCCCCCTCTGGAGTTTCTTCATCGATACCAACCAACCTGGACAAGCAATCTGCCAAAATATTACTAACACCTGGCAAATATGAAACACAAAAACTAAACTCCTGCAAGGCAACTGCCCATTTACGAATACGGTGTGAGACAAAATCAATACCTTTCTTCTCAAATAGTTCCCTCAGAGGTTTATGATCTGTTAAAACTTCAAAATTAGCTCCCCAGAGAAACTTTGTTAACTTCCGGATGGCCCAATAAATGGCCAAAGCCTCTCTCTCCACTACCGAATAACTACATTCAGCACCTCCTAAAGGTCTTGACATAAACAACACCACTTTCTCGTGTCCTTCAGGTTTCTGCAACAATACCACCCCTAAATCTTTGGAACTTGCATCAGTCATTAAATAAGATTTATACTTCGGATCAAAACTGCTGAGATCTTGAGCTTTGTTGAGACATGTTTTTAAATGATTAAATTCTTTCTCACAGTCCTTGGACCAAGTGAACCCACAACCTTTCTTTAGTAGTTACCTAAGATGGCTTGTTGAACTAGCGAAATTAGGAACAAACTTATGATAGAACTCTGCCATTCCCAAGAGCTTCACTAGTTCTTCCTTGTTTTCAGGAGTGTTGAGTTTCGAAATAGACTCCACCAGAGCAGGTTTGGGTTTGATTCCATTCGAAGATACATGATGCCCTAAATGCTCAATTTGAAATACATCGAACTTGCATTTGTCTGCTCGCAAAGTTAAACCCGCATCGCTCATTTTTCTCAAGACAGAACTTAATCTCTAATAATGCTCCCTAGAGTTGGATCCAAATACCAAGACATCATCTTGGTATATTTTCACTCCTTTGACACCTTCAAGAATGTGTTCCATAACTCTTTCGAACACAGAGGCCGCCGAAATCAGGCCAAATGGCATTCTCAAAAACGTAAAGGTGCCAAAGGGAGTTATGAAAGCGTTTAGATCTTGAGAAGAAGGGTGTAGCCTCACTTGGTGGTAGGCCGAGGTCAAATCTAGCGACAAAAAATGTTTAGCACCACCAAGAGAGCACAACATCTCACTGATGTTCGGCAGAGGATAATGATCCACCACTACCGCCTTATTTAGCTCTCTAAGGTCCACACAAAGCCTGGCCTCTCCATTGGCTTTGCGTGCCATAACTATGGGAGAAAGCCATTCAGTGGCTTCAAATTCCTCTATAATATTATTTGCTTTAAGTTTATCAAGTTCAAGTTTCATCTTGTCCCTCATAGCAAATTTATTTATTTATTTATTTATTTAACGATTTGTAGAGCGCCTGGTGACCCGAAGGCATCCCCGCGCTATATTGATTGTATTATCCAGAGGAGAGGGGAAGAAAGAGAAGGGACTTTATTTTGGGAATAAAAGCGTTTTCAGTTTTTTTCTGAAGATCAGATAACTGGGCTCCAGTCTAAGGGTGCGGGGGAGGGAGTTCCACCCGGCAGATGCCTTCACGGAGAAGCGTCGGCCTCCAGTCCGTGTCTTTCTGTATTTGGGGATGTTGGCCAGTCGCTCATACTCAGACCGAAGGGATCTGGGGGCCTTATAAGGAGTCACCAGGTCGCTGAGGATCATAGGGCCAACTCCATTCGTCAATTTGTGTGCAGTGCACATGGCCTTAAATTCCACCCTTTGGCACACTGGCAGCCAGTGCAGGGCCCTGATTGCTGGTCTGGCTTATACTCTGGAGGGAAGGTTCATAAGTAGTCGGGCTGCTGCATTCTGTGTGCGTTGAAGTTTAGCCATGGTGGCCTCTGGGGCTCCGAGATAAACCATGTTGCTGTAGTCCAACCGTGCCAGTATTAAACCTTGGACTAGGAGTTTTCTAGATGTGGGCGGGAGTAAGGGGAGAGTCTTGCGGGTGGTGCGCATAAGCCCGAAGCAAGTACCTGCTGTTTTGGACGCTTGCGTTTTCATTGAAAGCTCGGGTTCCAGCCAGACTCCAAGGGTCTTGATTTCTTGTTTCGGGGTGGGAATTTCCCCGAACACGTCTGGCCAGACCGATGGGGGGATAGTCTCCCATTGCTTTCCCATGAGCATAACTTCGGTCTTTGACCCGTTTAATTTAAGTGATGATTCACACATCCAACTGTGAATTTCCGTGAGGCAAATTGCCAGATTGTCCGGGTGGTCGTCCAGTTGGGATAAAGAGACGACCAGCTGTGTGTCATCAGCATAACTCACTATTTTGATCCCGAAGGGGGTCACCACATCTTCGAGAGGGGCCATATCGGCATTAAAAAGCGTGGGGCTTAAAGACGACCCCTGGGGAACCCCGCTCGTGAGGGGGAGGATGGTCGAGTGGTGATTGCCATCCCATACCTGGAACGAACGCCCAGCAAGGAAGGACTCTATCCACCTGAGCGCCGCCCCAGTGAACCCTGCTGCCGCCAACCGATGGAGAAGGACACGATGGTTGACTGTGTCGAAGGCTGCACTAAGATCCAGGAGGATCACTGCCACTGACCCTCCTGAATCCAAAATGCGCCTTGCCTCCTCGATGACGGCAAGAAGGGCGGTGTCTGTGCCATGGCCAGGGCGAAACCCAGTTTGGGATTGCCGTAAGATGTTGTTTACCTCGAGAAAATGTGACAGTTGTCCATTGACCAGTTTCTCGGCTACTTTGCTAATGCAAGGGAGGAGTGAGATTGGCCGGTAGTTTGCCATATCTGCTGGGTCCAGCTGGGGTTTTTTTAGGAGTGCTTTAACTACTGCACTCTTCCAGCTAGCGGGTACAGAGCCTTGGGCGAGCGAACTGTTTATAAGCTCCGTGATCGTTGGTACGATGACTGGGGCTACGGTTTTGAGAAATCTAATAGGTGCGGGATCCAGAGGTGATCCGCTTTTCATTTTGGCCATGGTTACATCTACCTTGTTACTGGTTACTGCCCTAAACGTCGCTAGTTGGGGGCGCAAGCTGTTTCCTGTCTGACTGATGGGGGTTTCATTGTCCATGTGGCTTGATAGACAGGGAGGGGGAAGGGATGCTAAAATGCGGGCGATTTTGTCATTAAAGTAGGTAGATAGTTCGTTGCTTCGGTCTACCGGGGGGGTGTTAGAGGATGGAGGAGCTGGTATTTTCAGTAGCTCTTTTACGATAAGGAAGGATTCCCTTGTTGAGTTGGTGGAGTCTTTTATCCGTGTATCGTAATGGGAGGCTTTGGTGCATTTAAGGGCAGATTTGTATATTCTCACTGATTTCTGGTAATCTTCCTTGCTAGCGTACTGCCAGTCTTTCCTCCATAGCCGCTCAGCTTTCTTGCAATTTTTGCGTAGCATCCGAAGTTCCGGGGTGTACCATGGGGCGGATCCTGGTTTCCCGTTTTTATCCTCCCGGGTTCTAAAGGGGAGTATGGAGTCTAGGGATGTGACAATCCACTCTCTGAAATTACTGTCAGCGATAACAGGGTCTTCAGAATAAGAAGGGGTAGTTGCCTTCAGGGTCCTGGCCCAGTCTTCTGTGGGGAGCTTGGACCATGCCCTGTCCCTGGTATAAGTGGGAGGTTTGTGAGGTTTACTGAAGACTCCTGGTAGCTGGAAGGAGACTAAAAAATGGTCCGTCCAAGGGAGGGGGAGGGACTCACTAGCTTGCATGGTGGGGGTGCTCGTGAACACCGGGTCCAGCAAGTGACCTTTGTTATGTGTAGCTCCGGAGTTTAGGAGGTGGAGGTCGTAGGCCGCCAGGTCTGTGATCAGGTCGGCTGCCCCTGTATCTAGAGGGTCATCAAAATGAATATTCAGGTCTCCTAGTATCGTAAAGTTGGTGGTGGAGTGTGCCTGCGATGCTACCGTATCCAGGAGAGCATTGGAAAAAGAGCCTGGATGACCGGGGGGCGATAGACTAAGAGGCCTGATAGTGAGTTCGTCGGGTCCAACTTGATGGTGAACTGAAGGCTTTCAGAATCAAGGACGTGCGCATCGTTAGTTTTGCAGGGGAAATGATCCTGATGGATGGTGGCAACACCACCACCCCTACCGGAGGGACGAGGTAGGGATTAAATAAGAAAGCCCGGGGGAGTAGCTAGGACCATATCTGAGTCCGAGTGAGAGGAGAGCCACGTTTCTGTCAGGAACAGAACGTTGATCTCATGGTCTTCTATGAGATGGTTAATTAACAGCCCGTGTTTGGGGAGAGAGCGACAGTTCAGGGTGGCGAGTTTAAGGGTTGAGGGCCTAAAAGGTCGGTTAAGGAGTTTGAGCTGGACTGGGTGGCAAAAGGTGCAGCTGGTGAATGGACCTTCAAGATCATGAACGTACTTACAAGAAGTAGCGATGGTGGGTCTGAGACTTAAGAGGTCCCGACGTGAGTAGCTTACCTTAAAGGCAGCTTTGTCCGACAGGGGTTCTGGCCCTAGGCCCGGGCGTGCGCGGACGGGCGCAGACGGGCTTGCCTTAGGCGCGCCTTCGGCGCGCAAACGGCGCTCCCGCTGCGCTCGTCCGCTGCGCTGGTATGGTCGACACATTTGTAGTGAGTGTTATGGGCGTGTCCTCGCAGTGGGCGTGGCTCCGCCTTCGAACCGCGATGGCGGTATGGGCGTTTACCCTGTGTCAGCGCTGGATGTCGCTGTATCAGGGGGGGTCTAGGAGGGCTGCTTTAGTGCGTGTGAGCCGGCGCTTTCAATGCAGGTGAGGTCAATGCTTTTTTTAAAATCAAAAACAGTGAAGTACAAGTTTTAAAAACAAGGAGCAAAATGCAGTCCTCCGGCTTTCCGCCTCAGAGGATAAACAAAGCAAAGCAAAAGGAACTCCTCTAATTTTTGATGCTTTAGCTTAATATCCAGAAATTATTTTGATCTGATGCATATAGTTCTTGAGGCAACCTAGTTCTTTCTTAAAAACATGTGGAAAACGGTTGACCCAAGATCTTGCATCTTCCTCAACTCGATTGACAGCGGGTAAATCTCCCAGGCAGACTGAGGGTGTTCGGTTGGGATCTAAGAAAAGATTTAGATCCTGTTGGTGAAACCAACTTAGCAAAGAGTCACCTTCCATGGATACATAGATTTTACCTGGAACAACGCTACTCTTATAATCGATTGTACCCCAGAAACAACCCAACAGATGTATAATCTCACCACCATATCCTCTAGGACGTATGTCAGGTTTTGATAAGACAGTCTTTTTTTTAAGGAATTGATCGTAAAAGGTTTTAGGTATTAATGTGATTTTTGCCCCAGAATCAAAAAACATCTTCACAGGAGCATCATTAATCATAACCACCTCAATTGGAGCATCGCCCGCTGATTTTTTGACAAATGTTAACCTCTTCAATGTTATCTTCAAATAGGTCCACTTCCTTCACATTTCTTTGACTTTTACCAGATCTGCAGCATCTGGTAAAATGTCCTCTTTGTCCACAAGAAGTGCAAGATGCTTTCCACCCAGGGCAATCCTTGAAATTTGCCATTTGACCCGCATTCCCACATCTATAACACTTGCCAGAAAAATATTTCATGGAACTGGGTTGAAAAGCAATGTTATTTTTTAAATATTTTGACTTGTTGGGTTGAGCTGGAGATTGAATAATATTCTTTTCCATCTCCTTCTTGTCATTACCTTCCTTGCCATTGTTTACTTTCATAACTTGAAGACTGCTCGTTTTCATTTTGAGACGTTTTATGTATCGTGTCTAAGCAGACTTTGGAGTGTTCATAAGTTTTCGCAATCGTAATCACTTCATGTACGGAAGGATTGTCCTTTTGCCAGAGGTTGTCTCTTGCTTTATCAACATTACAGCCCAACATCATCTGGTCACGTAGACGTTCTTCTAATGATGCCCCAAAATTGCATGTGGATGCTAATTTTCTTAGTTCTGTAATGTACTGCTCAACCGTTTCTTCTCCTTTTTGCATACGTCGACCAAAGTGGTACCTCTCAAGAACTGTGCTTCTTTTGGGCAAGTAATGCAAGTCTAATTTTTTATTGCAATTTCATACTCATTAAGAGTGTTAGACTCATTATCAGGAAGATCTGGAAGATGTTCATAAACTTCTTGTCCCTCTGCTCCCAGACAATACATTAACAGAGATGTTTCTTTTTCTGCGCTCAGGGAGGTACCGCAAACTCTGGCATAGTTATAGCAAACCTTTTTCCACTTGAGCCATGGGAGAGCAGGCTCGCCAGGAGAAGGTAAGAAAAAGGTTGGAGCAGGAACATTTTGCATCGTGAGAGAAAAAGTTTGAAAAAGAGTACACTAAACAAATCTAGATAATAAGTAAGAAGATGTCAGCAATGTACATATTACAAAAGAGTTTGTAAATTATAAGAAATAAACTGAGCGCATCAGCGTTATAATAGCTCACATCTGATACACTCTATTGTTATCTTGGATTGGCTGTGTGTATCAGCGAAGTAATTTCCACTATCAGCGTAGTAATTTCCACTAAGCACTCAGCTGGGTGTATCAGCGCTGTGATAAATTTATTCTGACACTCTCTAATTTTATTTATATTGGCTGTGCATATCAGCGTAATGAGTTTCACTGACACGCAATGAATTCGGACTTAAAATAGGCTGTGCGTGTCAGCGAACAACAATAAAGGCGGCTTGAGCGTGTGATAATCTCCGCGTTCATTTAGATCAGCTGTTGTCCTCAGCGCGAGCCGTTGTCCTCAGCACGAGTCAGCCATTGTTTCCCATAAGCGTCGTGACGTCAGGGCTGGAGCGCTAAATTAGAGTGCACGCGCTTGGTCATGCGCTTGTGCTCGAGGCAGTCACGTTGCCGATGCGTGCTCGCGCTGACGAAAGCCTCCACTCGCGCGAGCTCGCGAGCAAGTTAGTAAATGAAAAATAAATGCGCACGTCTGAAATATGATAAAGGTTGCCTCTACTCACAAGGCCAGGATGAGGCCGAAGCGCCAACGCCCGCTCCCACCTCCACTCACTGAACCAGGGGAGAGGTGGAGAGTTCAAAACTGCAGGATTTCGGAAATTCTTCGGAGCAAGGCCACAAATGATCCGGAGCGCAGTAGAGCTCTCGATCCACCGAAGTGCCCAGGATCCACACTGCAGCTGTTCGAGTCGGTGATTCTTCAAAACAGGGTAAGAATGATGTGTTGAGGTCGCATACGTGGGGTTGATCTTATCTTCCAAGCGTCGCCAAATGTAATGATGTATTAGACTTCAATTTTAGATAATGCAGGCAGTATATTTATTAGGTATACAGAAATACAAAAGACCTCATCCAGCATCGAAGTTCTCCAGCTGCTCCTTTAAATGCTGCTTACAAAGTCCCTTCATCTGATGCAGGTTCCACATTCTAACCGCGTAACCTGGCAACCAGAATAACATTCATGTGCACGAAACATTCCCAGAACATTCTAATGCAGGGAAATCAGTGAGAACATCACACCTATGTTATAACGCACAGCGCTATGCCATACATATTACAATCTGGGATCCATATCTTTGTCACAGTGCATATGCAACGTCACCCCCCCAGCTCATATTTTATATTACAACTTTAGAGACTAGTTAGATTACACAACACTGCCCTGTGCATATTAAACTCCAAGGCGCATATCGCATAGCACACGCTAGTGCCTGTGCTATCTCGTGCTCTCCAATGAATCTGTCATTGCGCACAATGTATTGCATATTATATTTCCCGCCCCGGTTCATCTTATATCACACTTTTTGGTGCATAGTTTATACCATATACTATATCTAGTTTTCATTTTCAATCGTGCTCTCAGGACTATGTTCTATATAACACTGCGTCCACCTACCCTTTTCACAGGCATTACATTTTGCGATGGGGGGTGGAGGGTCAGGTGGTGTTTCTGCCAAGTGAGCCCGGAGTCACAGTCACAAACATCCTCATCTTCCTGAATAAAAGTGAGATTATGCTGCATACTTGTTCATATTTTAAGTAGTTCGCACAGACACACATTTTAAAAACAATAAAGTTCCTAATACCCACCTTCTCTGAACAGTTAGCTTGCTGCCCCATCCACCTCCTCCCTATCCTCTGTTGTCTGAATCCATGGACTAGCCTCCTCATTCCTGCCATGCATGGTCTGATGTGCTGCCACTGCCCTCCATTTAACATGATGTACCAGTCCACTCCTCCTGCCCTCCATTGCCCAATTCTATGGCCCATCATTGACCTCCTGCTTAGCCTCTGTGCTTAGCTTGCTGCCCCTATTCTCCTTACCCCCGCCCTCCGATATCTTTGTGCATGCCCCTGCTCCATCCTTTTTGCCCACCATGTTCCATGGACCTGCCACTCTTATCTACTCTGAGTGTTCTGTTGAGCTGCCACTCCCCTCTCACCTGCCTAGCATTGTCAGATGCCTGTAACCTGTCCCTGCCACCTCCACCCTGCCTGTCCACATGCCATGCCCCTATCCCCTTCCTCCTGTCCTCCATGGTCTATTTTACTGCCACACCCTTCTGCCCTCCCTGGTCTGTTGTGCTGCAACTGCTCCTCCTGCCTGCCCTGCGCGGTCTGTTTTGAGGCCCCTTCCCCTGAACTCTCTTGTCTGTGCCCAGGTCCTGACCCTCCCTTCTATCCTCCATGGTCCTTTGTGCATGCCCCTGCACCCTCCTTCTTGCCCATCATAGCCATTGTGCTGCCACTAACCCTCCCGCTTGCCATGCATGGTCTTCTGTGCTGCCATGGCCCCTCCCACCTTCCCTGTGTGGTCAGCTAGCTGCCCCTGACCCGCTCCCACCTTCTGTTAATGGTCTGTATGTATACAATCATAGTCTCACTGTTGCTCTCCATGGTGTGTCTTGTTTCTAGTGCCCATCCTGCCTGACCTCCATGGTCATTTTGCTGCTCCTGCCCTGCCCCCTTGCCCCCAGCACTCTGTTTCCATGTGCAGACCCCTATTCCCTCCCTCCTGGCTTGTCTGTTCCATTGTAATGCCCCTGATCCGTCCCTCCTGCCCTTTATGGTCTGTTATGCTGCAGCTTTCTCTCCTGTCTATCCATTATGGTCAGCTAGCTACCATTGCCTCTTTCCCCTCTGTTCACTGTTGTCCATGTCCATGGTCCTGTCCCCTCCTTATTGCTTTCTATGGATTTTTGTGCTGCACTCCCGTCCCGCATGCCCTGTGTGGTGTATTGTGCTGCTGCAAACCCTGATGCCTGCCCTGTAGGGTCAGTTTGGTGCACCTCTCCATGTCCATCCTGTCCTCTGTTATCCGAGTCCATGTCCCTACCTCAATTCCTCCTGCCTACCATGATCCAATGTACCATACTTGCGAACATTTTGAACTTGGTAAGAGGGAGATTATGAAAAAAAACTGGGGTATTGATTTTCCCCTTTGAGTTACATTGAAAAAGAGGAGATTGTAGACAGGAGACAGATCAAATAAAGCCCATTTGAGCTAAAAAACATTGGACGTTTCCTGGCTGAAACAAGTCTGTTGGCATGTATGGTTATACTACCACTGCCTCTTCCTTCTGCCCACAATGGTCTATTATATTGCCACAGTCTCTCTTGCCAGTCCTGTATTGTGGGTTTGTTGCCCCTGCCCCCCTTTCCGCTGCCCTCCATAGTCTGCTGTGCTGCCACTGCCCTTCCTGCCTGCCCAGTGTGGTCAAATTGTTGCCTCTGCACTCTCCCACCTGCCTTCAATTTTCAGAGTCTGTGCCCCTGGCCTCTGCCTCTCAACAGTATCCCAATGAACAACTAGATTGCTAACATTCTATATTTATTACAAAGTGTGGAACGCCTGACGTCATCTTGATGTAATCAAAACTGTAATACCTAGAGCCTTTCCTTTAGAAATTACATATATGAGAGGGTCTTATTTGCATCAAAATTATGGTTAGTGCTCTAAAAAACCAAAATGAGGACATATTTTCTGAGTTTTCAAATAGCGACAAACAACTTTTAAATTATTTGTAAACTTTATTGACCACTTGATTAAATGTTGCACCTAGGGGAGGGGATGTGGTGTTACTTCCAGAGCTGCAGACTTTGCAACTGGGGAACCAGGTTGGAGTTTCTGCTTCAGCTCAACATTCTGTGATTCTGGTCAAATCACTTAATCTCCCCATGTCTACAACCAAAATTAATTTGATCTTGTGTGATGTAACCAATGCTCATGTAAAGCACTCCAATACCTGATAAGTCTGCACTATATAAAACTGCAAATACAGAAAATAAGTGTTTTGCACACTTCTGTCATTGGGCTACATGTGGGCTACATCTGGGTGATATTTATGCTGCATTTGGGCTATTTTGTCTCTGGTGGCCAACTTGGGAGATTTATTTGTTATGAAGTTTCCTTATTTCCTCATTTACTGCAGTCTCCTCAGTAGGAAATACTTTCAGTTTTTTTCTTTGGTTCCATCAAGAAGGCATTCAGATGTGTCACACATTTGCCATGAATTCAGAATGTTAGCACTCTAGTTGCTTATTAGATCACTGTAGTAAAGCTACTGCTCACCAGGGAAGTATGCTGCTGGCATTGAAAGTGCATGTTTCAGTCTGCATGTCAGAATTTTTTAATGAAATAGAAGAGGATTTGATTAGTCAAAATGTGCCCTAATTTTTCTTTCTGCAGCACTAATCATAATTTCTATGGCAAAATGAACCCCCTTATTTTGTTCCTTTGTAAATTAAATGTTTTAAGTGTTACCACTTTATTCCAATCAAGATGGCTTCAGGTGTGCCATACTTTTGTCATAAGTAAGACTGTTAGCGCTCTAGTTGTTCGTTAGAACACTCTGGGACATTCTGTCATTGGGCTATACTTGGGCTACATCTGGGTGATATTTGGGCTACATTTGGGCTCTTTTGTCTCTGGTGGCCATCTTGGGAGATTTATTTGTTATGAAGTTTCCTAATTTCCTCATTTACTGCAGTCTCCTCAGTAGGAAATACTTTCAGTGTTTTACTTTGGTTCCATCAAGAAGGCATTCAGATGTGTCACACATTTGCCATAAATTCTGAATGTTAGCACTAAAGTTGCTCATTAGATCACTGTAGTAAAGTTACTGCTCACCAGGGAAGTCTGCTGCTGGTATTGAAAGTGCATGTTTCAGTCTGCATGTCAGAATTTTTTAATGAAATAGAAGAGGATTTGATTAGTCAAACTGTGCCCTAATTTTTCTTTCTGCATCACTAATCATACTTTCTATGGCAAAATGAACCCCCTCATGTTGTTCCTTTTTAAATTAAATGTTTTAAGAGTTACCACTTATTCTAATCAAGATGGCTTCAGGTGTGCAATACGTTTGTCATAAGTAGGACTGTTAGCGCTCTAGTTGTTCTTTAGAACACTCTGGGAAGCTGCAGTAGAACACAAAGGAATCAACTGACAGTCTCTGCCCTTGTTGGATGTACATGTTTTACTGAGAATGTCAGACTTCATTCTCACATGACTGAGAAAGATAATGTGAATTTACAGAAAATATGCTCTCAGTTTAGCTTATAGATCACCTTCCAAACCTCTGTGGGAAAAGCATGAGAAAATAGTTTTCTCTCAAACATGATTCATGATATCACAGCAGAAGGCTTTTTCACATGGTAAAATCACCTTAGAAGAGACCACAATTCCTAAAATGAGTATGGTACCATCAACAAATGATTTGTAATGTAACTTTTTAATGAGGTGCTATCATGTATATTGGTCCCAAGATGGCTGCCAACACTTCCTGGATGAAGTACTGACAGCCAATCAGATCTCACGATG
This sequence comes from Triturus cristatus, assembly GCF_964204655.1. Classification (NCBI taxonomy): domain Eukaryota; kingdom Metazoa; phylum Chordata; class Amphibia; order Caudata; family Salamandridae; genus Triturus; species Triturus cristatus. The sequence goes on from NC_140585.1 coordinate 168,008,324, forward strand.
AGATGTGTGGTTAGGCTCCACCCAGATGTATCTATCTTTTTAACTCTAATTTTCTTAGGAACTACTGAACGGATTTACACCATGTAAGCAAACGTTATTCCAAATAAAATGTTGCGAATTTCCTATGGAAAATAGGTCCTAACTATAACTACCTACTGGCGACTGCCAGTAGGTAATATATATACATTTATATATATTCACTGAAAAAAACATAGGTTTCACACATGTTATAGTTAGCTGGACATTTTACTGATAAAAAACCAATGAAATTTCCCCGTTATAGTTACTGTAGGCAACTATAACTCACGCGACCGTAATCCTCTGCTGATGCTACTACTGTATTTAGACACTTATTTGCCCATGTCTTCTTCCATTACATTTTAGCTATACATATATTACAAATATTTTTTTTTCATAAAGACACATATGTCATCAGCAGAGGATTACGGTCGTGTGAGTTATAGTTGCCTACAGTAACTATAACGGGGGAATTTCATTGGTTTTTTATCAGTAAAATGTCCAGCTAACTATAACATGTGTGAAACCTATGGTTTTTTCAGTGAATTTGCAAGGTTTTTTAAATGCTAATTCCTAACTATAACGTGTGTGAAACCTATGGTTTTTTCAGTGAATTTGTACGGTTTTTTAAATGCTAAGTTACTTTACGCCATTTGTGGCGTGCGCGCCCACTTAACGCAGTTCGTTCCGTGCACGCACGGTGCGCTTTGCGTACCGTGCGCGCACAGTGAGCACGCGGTGCGCTTTGCGCACCGCGTGCCCACGTTACGCTACATGGGCCATGAACGCACGATGCGCTTCGCACACCGTGCGCACATGGAGGACATATGATGAGCATCGTTGTGACAGGTAAAATATTTGTTTGATTTAGCTCTTATAACCCATGCACAAAAGTTGCCCTACGGGCACCTTTTGCACACGGGGTAGGGAGAATGTGGATATTTTTTTTTTTTTTAAATATTTCTTAGGTAAGAAATTTCTTAGGTAAGCGTAATCGGCGAAATTTTCAAAAAAATTACATTTGCCTTTTTTCACTTGGGGGATCGTTGTGGACTCCCTCAACATGGCTAGGTGCTTGGGAGCTGTCTAAACAGCCCCTTTACATGTTTTTGGACTTTGTTTTTCAACCCCCTGTCAGAGTGCGAGAGAGAAAATGGCGGACGCCGCTTCCTGGTTTCGACCGATTCGAATGTTTACTAAGATCTAAGGGCCAATCAGAATCGCGCTCGCGCACGTTACCGTACGCGTACGGTAAGCGCACCGTAAGCGCACGGTAAGCGCACCGTAAGCTGCCACAGATATATATATTGATTTAAAGGCTATTTTCTCAGAATCTACTGAACAGATTTACACCAAACCTACAAAAGGCACTAAACCTACAAAAGGCACTTCCTTGACCTGAGGACTACCTCTCTGCCAAATTTCAAGTAATTCTGTTCAGCCGTTCGGGCTGTAGCTGTGTCTAAAGGTCTTATGGAAAAATGCATGGGAAAAACGTGTTTTGGGACCCCCCTTTTATCTCAGCCCCCGCTTGACGAATCCCCCCGAGACTTTCAGGGTAGGAGCGGAGCGTAGCGCCCCACCTATTTTGAAAAATTCGCGAGGATTCGTCAACCGGCGCCATAGTTATTCAAAATAGAATGTTGCGGATTTCCTATGGAAACGTGGTCCTAACTATAACTATCTACTGGCGACCGCCAGTAGATAATATATATATATATGTGTGCCGGAACGCGTGTGTTAGCTTTTCACGGAAAACTATCAATAACAATTCTTTGGAACGAGCTTGGAGTGCGCTGCACGTTGTCTTGGTTTGAGACGTGGTGTTTTTGAAATATATATATATATAGATATATATAAAATTCACTTAAAAAACCATAGGTTTCACACATGTTATAGTTAGCTGGACATTTCACTCGTAAAAAACCAATGAAATTCCCCCATTATAGTTAGTGCAGGCAACTATAACTCACGTGACCGCAATCCTCTGCTGATGACGTTAGATATTACATCACTGTATTTAGACACTTATTTACCCATGTCTTCTTCCATTAATCTTTAGCTATACATATATTACAAATATTTATTTTTCATAAAGACACATATGTCATCAGTGATGTAATATCTGACGTCATCAGCAGAGGATTGCGGTCGCGTGAGTTATAGCTGCCTGCACTAACTATAACGGGGGAATTTCATCCGTTTTTTACGAGTGAAATGTCCAGCTAACTATAACATGTGTGAAACCTATGGTTTTTTAAGTGAATTTGCAAGGTTTTTTAAATGCTAATTCGTAACTATAACGTGTGTGAAACCTATGGTTTTTTCAGTGAATTTGTACGGTTTTTTAAATGCTAAGTTATGTATTTATTAATTTTTTCAGGTTTTTCACCGTTCGTGCCTCGCGATTTAAAAAAAAAATATATGTTTTTTTCTCCCTTGGGGGTCCTTCTGTGACCCCCTGACCAAGTCTAGGGGGTCAGGAACTGTCCACTCTGCCTCCTTTTCACATTCTCCACCTTTTTTTTTCACCCCCTCAGACTGCGAGAGACAAAATGGCGGCCTACCCTTCCTGGTTTCGACCGATTCGAATGTTTACTGACATCTAACAAGCAATCAGAATTGCGCTCGCGCACGGCAGGGTGCGCGCACAGTGCGTGCATGGTGCGCGCGTATAGATATTGATATGCTTTTAAATGCTATTTTCTCAGGAAATACTGAACAGATTTACACCAGACCTGCAAAAGGCACTTCCTTGACCTTATGGCTACCTCTCTGCCAAATTTCACGTAATTCTGTTCAGCCGTTCGGGCTGTAGCTGCGACTAAAGGTCCTATGGAAAAATGTATGGGGAAAACGTGTTTTGGGACCCCCCGTTTTTCTCAGCACCCGCTTCACGAATCACCCCGAGACTTTCAGGGTAGGAGCTGAACAGAGCGCCCCATTTGTTTTGAAAATTTCGCGAGGATTCTTCAACCGGCACCAAAGTTATTCAAAATAGAATTTTGAGAATTCCTATGGAAACTAGGTTGTAACTATAACTATCTTCTGGCGACCGCCAGTAGATAATATATATATATATATATATATATATACAGACACAGCGTTCTCCAGTTCCGGAGCCCCCAACCCTTCAGGGCGACCTCTGAACAATGGGCACGGAGCAGCCCATCCACTCAAACCACCAAAAAACCAGAGGCCCAATACTGGCAAAAAGGCTTTTTATTCAGCGTCTTGCAGCACAGCTTACTTTCAGTCACCTAACGTTTCGGCCCCAATTGGCCTTACTCACAGGTGGAAGGTAAGATTCTGATTGCCAAATGCGCTCGTGCGTGCTTAAAAGTTCTTAAAGTCACATGACTGAGTGTTAAAATACAAATCCCACAGTGCACCGCTGATTACATTAGAATATGCAAACTGGAAGTCCTCGTTTGTATTCTCATTATTCAAAATCAATACCTTGTTAGCGGTAGCCCTGATGTTGGTGTGGAGTCTTTCAATAATAAACAGCCAGGTGAGTTGATATACCTCGTATATTACTGTATTTCATCAGATGACATGAACAAAACTCCGACTTGCCAGCACGATCAGTGATAGATGTAATCCATCCTGAATCCCTTCCAACACGCGTACAATTTTCCACCCATTGGCATTACCTAAATAGGCTGGGCGCGTGAGTGGGTCATGCTCCTCCTTTAGATACAGACACAGCGTTCTCCAGTTCCGGAGCCCCCAACCCTTCAGGGCGACCTCTGAACAATGGGCACGGAGCAGCCCATCCACTCAAACCACGAAAAACCAGAGGCCCAATACTGGCAAAAAGGCTTTTTATTCAGCGTCTTGCAGCACAGCTTACTTCCAGTCACCTAACATTTCGGCCCCAATTGGCCTTGCTCACAGGTGGAAGGTAAGATTCTGATTGCCAAATGCGCTCATGCGTGCTTTCAAAGTTCTTAAAGTCCCCTGTCATGTGACTTTAAGAACTTTGAAAGCACGCATGAGCGCATTTGGCAATCAGAATCTTACCTTCAACCTGTGAGCAAGGCCAATTGGGGCCGAAACGTTAGGTGACTGGAAGTAAGCTGTGCTGCAAGACGCTGAATAAAAAGCCTTTTTGCCAGTATTGGGCCTCTGGTTTTTCGTGGTTTGAGTGGATGGGCTGCTCCGTGCCCATTGTTCAGAGGTCGCCCTGAAGGGTTGGGGGCTCCGGAACTGGAGAACGCTGTGTCTGTATCTAAAGGAGGAGCATGACCCACTCACGCGCCCAGCCTATTTAGGTAATGCCAATGGGTGAAAAATTGTACGCGTGTTGGAAGGGATTCAGGATGGATTACATCTATCACTGATCGTGCTGGCAAGTCGGAGTTTTGTTCATGTCATCTGATGAAATACAGTAATATACGAGGTATATCAACTCACCTGGCTGTTTATTATTGAAAGACTCCACACCAACGTCAGGGCTACCGCTAACAAGGTATTGACTTTGAATAATGAGAATACAAACAAGGACTTCCAGTTTGCATATTCTAATGTAATCAGCGGTGCACTGTGGGATTTGTATTTTAACACTCAGTCATGTGACTTTAAGAACTTTGAAAGCACGCATGAGCGCATTGGGCAATCAGAATCTTACCTTACACCTGTGAGCAAGGCCAACTGGGGCCGAAACGTTAGGTGACTGGAAGTAAGCTGTGCTGCAAGACGCTGAATAAAAAGCCTTTTCGCCAGTATTGGGCCTCTGGTTTTTCGTGATATATATATATATATATATATATACATATATATATTCACTGAAAAAACCATAGGTTTCACACATGTTAGAGTTAGCTGGACATTTAACTCGTAAAAAACCATTGAAATTCCCCCGTTATAGTTAGTGCAGGCAACTATAACTCACGCGACCGCAATCCTCTGCTGATGCTAATACTGTATTTAGACACTTATTTGCCCATGTCTTCTTCCATTAAATTTTAGCTATACATATATTACAAATATTTTTTTTTCATAAAGACACATATGTCATCAGCAGAGGATTGCGGTCGCGTGAGTTATAGTTGCCTGCACTAACTATAACGGGGGAATTTCAATGGTGTTTTACGAGTAAAATGTCCAGCTAACTCTAACATGTGTGAAACCTATGGTTTTTTCAGTGAATTTGCAAGGTTTTTTAAATGCTAATTCCTAACTATAACGTGTGTGAAACCTATGGTTTTTTCAGTGAATTTGTACGTTTTTTTAAATGCTAAGTTACTTTACACCGTTCGTGGCGTGCGCACCCACTTAACGCAGTTCGTTCCGTGCGCACACGGTGCGCTTCGCGCACCGCGCGCCCACTTTACGCAGTTAGTGCCGTGCACGCACGGTGGGCACGCGGTGCGCTACGTGCACCGCGTGCCCACGTTACGCTGGATGGGCCATGTACGCACGATGCGCTTCGCGCACCGTCCGCACACGGAGGACATATTATGCGCTTCGTTGTGAAAGGTAATCTATTAATTGTTCAATACCTAATTATGCAATGCACAAAAGGTGCCCTGCGGGCACCTTTTGCACACGGGGGGGGGAATTTGTGGATAATTTTTTTTTTATATTAAATTTTTACCGTACGCGTACGGTAAGCGTAATCAGCGTTTTTTCGAAAAAATTTAAAATTGAATTTTTTGCCTTGGGGGTTCTTTTGGGACACCTTAATCAAGACTAGGTGGTTATGAGCTGTCTAACATGCCCCTTTACATGTTTTCAACCTTTGTTTTTCCTCCCCCCCTCAGAGTGCGAGAGAGAAAATGGCGGCCGCCGCTTCCTGGTTTTGACCGATTCGAATGTTTACTAAGATCTAACAGCCAATCAGAATCGCGCTCGCGCACGGCACCGTACGCGTACGGTAAGCTTACCGTAAGCGCACGGTAACCGCACCGTAAGCTGCCACAGATATATATATTGATTTAAATGCTATTTTCTCAGGAACTACTGAACAGATTTACACCAGACCTACAAAAGGCACTTCCTTGACCTGTAGACTACCTCTCTGCCAAATTTCAAGTAACTCTGTTCAGCCGTTCGGGCTGTAGCTGTGTCTAAAGGTCCTATGGAAAAATGCATGGGAAAAACACGTTTTGGGACCCCCCTTTTTTCTCAGCCCCTGCTTGACGAATCCCCCCGAGACTTTCAGGGTAGGAGCGGAGCGTAGCGCCCCATTAGTTTTGAAAATTTCGCCAGGATTCGTCGACCGGCGCTAAAGTTATTTCAAATAGAATGTTGCGGTTTTCCTATGGAAACAGGGTCCTAACTATAACTACCTACTGGCGACCGCCAGTAGGTAATATATATATATATATAAAAAAAAAAAAAAAAAAAATAACAATCACATTTAATATATAAATCTAAGGACCCCCAAGGGAGAAAAAAACAATTGATATTTTGTAAAAAAATGGCGTGGCGTTTACGGTACGAAATGCGCAAGGTGGGCGCTCGGTGCGCGAAGCGCACCTAGTGCCCACAGCGCGCGCACGGTTTCACACACATTATAGTTAGGAATTAGCATTTAAAAAACCTTGCAAATTCACTTAAAAAAACATAGGTTTCACACAAGTTATAGTTAGCTGTACATTTCACTCGTAAAAAACCAATGAAATTCCACGTTATAGTTAGATCAGGTAACTATAACTTGCGCGACCGCAATCCACTGCTGATGACGTCACATATTACATCACTCATGACATGGTCAGTGACATCACTCATCACATCAATGATGACATCTCAAATGACACATTGTGGATTGCGGTCGCGCAAGTTATAGTTACCTGATCTAACTATAACGTGGAATTTCATTGGTTTTTTACGAGTGAAATGTACAGCTAACTATAACTTGTGTGAAACCTATGGTTTTTTAAGTGAATATATATATATATATATATATATATATATATATATATATATATATATATATATATATTCACTGAAAAAAAACTAACTTTACAGGAGCCTTATAGTTAGGAAGTAGAGTTTAAAAAGCCTTGGAAATTCAGTGAAAAGCAAAATAAAGGTTACAGGGACTTTATAGTTAGGCTGACATTTCACTCTTACAAAACCAGAGAAATTCAGCAGTTATAGTTAGCTGAGCTAACTATACTTGCACCCCACAATGCACTGCTTATGACCTCAAATATTACATCACTCATGACATTATCAGTGACATCACTGATTACATCTCAAATGATATCATTGATATCTATAGACAGACTTTATTTAATAACAGCCACTAGATATTTAATATTGTAGAATTTATATTTGAGTTTGTGTGATCATTTTGTGAAAAAACGTCTTCAATGTGATGTTTTATATGTTTGCGGTGACTCTATAGACCGCGGCATCATCGGTAGTCACAAAGTGAACATGTTTTTTCAAAACTCAGGGACACATACTTAGACATATTTTAATTAATATTTGACAAAAGTTGTTTATTGATATATTCTTTAAACCTAACATTTGGAAGAATTTTTTCAATTAAAAGCCTTTCATTTGGTGTTTTGTGTGATCGCAGCGATGCCTGAAGTCGCTATCATGTAAGTAACCACGAGGAACTCTTGTTTTTGGTAAAGTGTACAGCACATATTTATACATAATATATTGTATGATACACCGTTGGGGTTTAATATCAGTCGATTAACATTTATGTTTGACTGCTTATTTTCAAACCAAATATTATTCTGTTCAATTTTCCATCTTCATATTGACGCTGATCGTCACGAAGATCATGTGATCGGGAAGCAAAGAAATATGATTGGATGATACACGTTTCAACTATAACATTGGGAAGAACACACCCATACACCTTTCTGGTTCACTCTCTGAGAGTACTTGAGTAAGAGAAGGTGTCTGGAATTATACGCCTCTCTGCATCTTTAAGTAACCTCAAAAGTCCCACTGTATATATAGCTATCTGCAACCACAAGAACCATATCTAAGCACATGCAAAGCGGTCATGTAAGTTAAAAACCACATTGACAAACACTTCCCAATACATACCTAACAAGTATCACTTCTATTTCTTCTTCATATGCAGACAGAAAACATGTTCTCATCTTTTATTTGTGACTTCACTATTCCTGTTTAATAATGTTACTAAAAGTACCACAACTCCCAGAAGGCAAATAACAGATGTATCTATTCTGAACATGATATTTAGACATTCAAAAAATTCTTAGTTCCTCATTGCAACTTTCCACAATACTATACTATTATTTTTCAATAAAGTAGACAATTAAATAAAGAGGCACTGTTTCATTTTTCTCTTTCAACCAAAAACATTCACAGCTAACCTCTTAAACATATACCCTCTAATAGATACAGTTCATGTAATTTATTTTTTCATATCACTGTGATTATTTATCAAAATGCAATATACACCTCCATTTCTAATGTAATATTTATACAGGATTAAAATGTTATGTACTTACCAGTGAATTCAGTTTGTAGGTTATATTGTTGCTTTGGCTCTTTGTGGATAGTTTTCACACTGTTAAGATTTATAAACACTAAGCACAAGAATGGTACACCACTGTTATACAAAGCAACCATGAAATGGCAACCTCTTCAACTTTGCACTCTGTGATAATGAGATGAGAAAGGCAGCAAATGAAATCATGTCTTTCATTTTAGAGTATACTATCTCCACTTGTGAATGGTTAGTATCTGTTAACCCTTTTCCTCTCTTTCAGAAAGAGATTCCTATGTATGTGTGTTTGTGATGTTTTCGTGATGATCGCAGAGAAATCACACAAAAAAACGGGAGTTCAAAGCTATATCTAGCTTCATTTATCTAAAATGTAAATACTACACAACAGTTCATTACATAGTCCTGAGTTGGAAATTAAAACTTGCCATTACTTAAATTCTGTCATCACTCCTCTACTAATTGAAAAAATGTTCTGTCTCTATAGCACCCTTCCCCCAATACACTCTTAGCTCATTGTACCTTGCAACCTAGTGGAACCAGTGGGTCACATGTTCATAGCACATTCTAGAAGGAACATGCTACTTTCAAACAAGATACAGCAGGTGTGCTTTTATACACAGATTCAAAATAATATCCATGTCTGCATTACATTTCTTTTTTTAAACAACAACCAATAATAAGACGTCTTGCTAAGACATCAAACACACTACGTAATTTTATTCAGGTTCATGCTGACAGCATCCAATGCTTTTTTTTAACTCCATTTTAACTGTTTTTCTTTTGGAAAACTACCTCATTCAGCTCCAGCCTTCTCCTGACTGCTATTGCTCCTTCACTTCAAAATGCTTAGAGTATGGATTGTGGGCCACAGCTATATCTATTGGCTAAGAGGCTGCAAAAAAGAGAGGTATTGAAAGGAACTTCGGTTTTCCAAATGTGCATATTACTTGGTTTGGCCAAAGAGGTTTAAAGTTTCATCAGTTGCTGGCTTTGGTTAATCCATTGTTGATCCCCAAGCTCCTCCCCTCATGATTGTGCACTGTCGTGACAATGACGTAGGCACATTGACTGGGGAAGGGCTGGTAATCATAATGATGGAAACCTTTGCAGAACGGATGTTGCTTTTCCCTCACACTGTCTTGGTGCACCAGTCTTATTTATAGCAGCGATGTACACATAACCAACACAACAGCTCTTGTCAGGGCCACCCTAGTACCTGAAATATTGTAATTTCTTTTTTAAATGTTTTATTTTCTTCAGTTTTTGACAGTCTTCACAACGATATTGCAATCCCTGCGGACACGTCGTGAAAAATAAAAACAAAAGGAGACATTCAATGACCACCAAAATATTAAAAATATTATGTAAAAAAGTCCATTCTGAACATTGCCCTACACATATTACCAGATACATACTTCTTTCAAAGTATGTTTAAACTCATATTTTTGTACTAACCTTCTTTAAAAACCATCTTTCAGACCAATTTTCTGTTTTCGCGGTTATTCAGGATGTCACGATGACGTTGTTAACCGAGTGTGATAGGACAAGAAGTAGGCGGAGGCAAAGTATGATTGATAGGGAAGGGATTGCTTTATTTTTATCTCTCTATTACTCTTGGTCTCTATTCCTCTTGAGTCTCCCAGCCGCTCGGGTGACACCAAAAAGTTAACTTCAGTCTTCTTTTACTGGTCTTTTTTGGCCTTCTTCTTTCCTCTCTGCTATGCCCTCGGGAAACATAAATGGGTACGTAGCAATTAAATTTCAACTTCTCAATAAGTGAACCCCTTCACCAAACACCACTGCGCACCACAATTCACACCAGGTCGGCAGTTTCAAATCAGCTTTAGTTCTCCCAATGGTGGTAGGTTTTGTTTAGGTGAATGAGTAAGGGAAGAAAAGAGTTCCCCTCTACACCCCGGCTGCCTCTCCTCCCCACCTAGAACAGTTCATACTGCACACAAAATAATCCCCACTCGCTTCACTATCTTGCCTGGAGACAACACTTGCCTTGGGCCCTGTCTACCGATTGGAGTCACGGTGGCCCCGTCCGTCTTGCCTTCACGCTGGTCATTCTCAGCACAGCCAGCCTGTAGGATCGTCTCCTTTTCCTGCCCTGACCTCTGCGTCGTCCTCCAAGGTCCTGCTTCTGTCCTCCACTTCTCTCGCTCTTCTCTCCGCTTCCGCTTCGCCCGCTCTTCTGTCGTCCTCTGATTCAATCTCAGCTCGACTCAGCCTCTCCCTATCCGTCGTCATGTCCTCTTCTTCCGCCCTCCTCACATCCGCTTCCGGGTCAGGAAAGAGTGGCCCGCTTGAGCGCATTGCTCCTGTGCCCCTAGCGTGCCATTCTCCCAATCCTTCGTTCCTCCTGCCACAACACCTCCCAACCAGGCCTTTACGATCGGGCCATTAGGAAACCGGCCAATGGGACAAGAAGTCAGCCGGACCCTGCAACCGACCCCGGATATGACGGACCTGGAAGCAGAAGGGTTGTAAGGCCAAAACCCAAAACAAGATGCGAGCATTCATCTCCTTCTGATGTACCAACCACACCAAGGGGGTGTGATCTATGTGCAGTACAGAAGAGCACCCCAACAGATAGTATCTACAGGCTTCCATGGCCCACTTGATAGCCAGACATTCTTAATCAATAGTGGGATACCGGGTCTCCCTCAGAAGCAGTTTCCTACTGAGATACACAATAGGGTGTAACAGTCCAGTGGTCCCAGGCTGAGAGAAGAGAACAGCCCCAAGACCACTATCCGAAGCATCTGTCTTGAGAAATACTGTTTTGAGAAATCAGGGCAAGCCAACATGGGCTCACCACATATCGCCCCCTTCAGGCTGTCGAAACTCTGTTGATATGAGGGTAGCCGCTCCTGTAAATGGGTTGGATGTTTCTTAGTCAAGAGTTTAATTAGGGGAGCCGCTAACTCATAAAAATAGGGTATGAATCGTTGATAATATCCAATAAGACCCAGAAAGGATCTGACCTCTTTCTTGGTTGTGGGAGGGGGTAGGTCTTTGATTGCTTTTACTTTGTCAATTAGGGGCCGAAGGCGGCCTTCTTGTATGTGATACCCCAAAAACCGAATAGAATTGGTGGCCAGCAGACACTTCTCTAGAATTGCTGTCAGGCCAGCCTGTCGTAGTGTAAGTAACACGGCTTCTACGTGTTGTAGGTGTAGTTCCCAGGATTGCCTAAAGATCACTATGTCGTCTAGGTACACTGCAGCATATGCCTGATGTTTTCTGAGTACCAGATCCGTTAGGCGTTGGAAGGTGGCAGGGGGGCTGTGTAGCCCAAATGGCAACACTCAGAACTGATACAGTCTTGTTGGGGTAGAAAATGCGGTTTTCTCTCTGGCTGTGGGTGTAAGAGGTATCTGCTAGTTGGCTGTGGGTGTAAGTGGTATCTGCTAGTAACCCTTTGTGAGGTCTAAAGTGGTAATGTAGGAAGCAGACCCCAGGCTTTCGATCATCTCATCGATCCTGGGCATAGGATAGGTATCATAGTGGGAACCTCATTCAGTCTGCGAAAGTCTATGCAAAAGCTTATGGACCCATTGGGTTTGGGGACTAGCACCACAGGAAAGGACCAGGGGCCACAGGACAGCTCTATGATGCCCTCCCCAACATGTCCTCAACTTCCTGTCTCACAGCTTGTCTCCTTGCCTGGGAGCTTACTCCGTCTGTTCTAATGTCATGTTGTAATAGGTGAGCTTTTCCTGGTTGGGAAGAGAATACATAGCTATACTTGCTTGCTAATACACCAAGAGACAGTCTATCTGATAGATCAGAACCCATTGGTATTTCCCCTACCATCTGATCGGTGTTTTGTCAGGGGAATGTAATGTCTAGGGGGTTGGAGTCGGTCACAAACAGTGTTGGATTCTCTTTTTCTACCCACCTCTTTAAGAGATTAATATGATAGATTTGCCCTTGACCCCCTCTTTGTGGTGTGTCTAATCTGTATGTGACAGACATGATCTTATCCATGATTATATAGGGTCCCTGCCACTTCGCTAATAGTTTATTGCCAGAAGAAGGAAGAAGAACCAGTACCTTGGTCCCAACCACTAGTTCTCTTAGTTGGGTGTTGCCACTGTATACCCTTATCTGTCTCTGCTGTGATTTTTCCGGATTTTCTCAGGTCTCTTCCCATAAGGTCTCTACTTTTAGTCTAAGTTTGGAGCCATAGTCAAGGAGGTCTAGCCCTTCGTGTTCCTGATCTTCCCACTGTTCATCTGCCATGTCTAGAAGGGTATGGGCTTTCTAGTGAAAATGAGTTCAAAGGGGCAATATCCTGTGGAGGATTGGAAATGTGTGTGTATGGTAAACAAGACCAATGGTGGCTGTCTGTCCAAATCCTTACCTGTTTCTGTGACAACTTTCTTCAACATAGTTTTTATGGTGCAGTTATACCACTCCACTAACCCATTCGTATCTGATTTATAGCTAGTGTCTTGCACATCTGCATGACCCACTCACGCGCCCAGCCTATTTAGGTAATGCCAATGGGTGAAAAATTGTACGCGTGTTGGAAGGGATTCAGGATGGATTACATCTATCACTGATCGTGCTGGCAAGTCGGAGTTTTGTTCATGTCATCTGATGAAATACAGTAATATACGAGGTATATCAACTCACCTGGCTGTTTATTATTGAAAGACTCCACACCAACATCAGTAAGCTGTGCTGCAAGACGCTGAATAAAAAGCCTTTTTGCCAGTATTGGGCCTCTGGTTTTTCGTGATATATATATATATATATATATATATATTCACTTAAAAAACCATAGGTTTCACACATGTTATAGTTAGCTGGACATTTCCCTCGTAAAAAACCAATTAAATTCCCCCGTTATAGTTAGTAAAGGGAACTATAACTCACGCGACCGCAATCCACTGCTTATGACGTCAGATATTACAACACTGATGACATATGTGTCTTTCTGTAAAATAAATATTTATTAAATATGTATAGCTAAAGGTTAAAGGAAAGAAAAATGGGTAAATAAGTGAATAAATACAGTGATGTAATATCTGACGTCATCAGCAGTGGATTGCGGTCGCGTGAGTTATAGTTCCCTTTACTAACTATAATGGGGGAATTTCATTGGTTTTTTACGAGGGAAATGTCCAGCTAACTATAACATGTGTGAAACCTATGGTTTTTTAAGTGAATTTGCAAGGTTTTTTAAATGCTAATTCCTAACTATAACATGTGTGAAACCTATGGTTTTTTCAGTCAATATATATATATATATATATATATATATATATATATATATTGACTGAAAAAACCATAGGTTTCAGGGGTGTTATAGTTAGCTGGACTTTTCACTTGTACAAAACCATTGAAATTCCCCCGTTATAGTTAGTTCAGCTAACTATAACTCGCGTGCCCGCAATGCACTGCTGATGACGTCACATATTACATCACTCATGACATGGTCAGTGACATCACTCATGACATCACTGATGACATCTCAAATGACATCACTGATGACATCACTGATGACATCATCCAGTGAATGTGTGTTTTTCTGAAAATTAAATATGTTTTATATATGTATATCTCAAGGTCGATGGAAGAATAAATGGGTATATAAGTGTCTAAATGGATGATTTGTTTTTGAAAAATTGATTGTGTAACTGACTGATTAAGTGTATCATAGTGAATACATGGCTTAGTGAGTAATGTTTAAATATGTAAATATCTGTATCAGTCTCTCACTTTGTGTATAAGTGGCTGCATGGGTTGGTGAGTAGCTACATGGGTGTCTATATAGGTTATTAGTTGTTTTTTTGAGTATCAGTCTGAGTGTCTGCATGGTTCGGTGGGGGGTATTACGTAGTGCATAGGTGCATGAATGAGTGACTCACTGTTTGTATGGGTTGAACACAGCATGTGTGCAGGACTGTATGGGTGGATGAGTGTGTGTATGGGTGTGTTAGTGAGTGAATGACTGTCTCAATAGTGTCTTTATGAGTAACTACATATGTTTTAAACTAGTATATGTGACTATTGGTGTATATATGTGAGTATATGTGAGAGTGAGAGATTGAAAGAGTTCCTGTATGAATAAGTATGTGTTTCTTTAAGTGATTGTTTGAAAGACTAAGTATGTGTAAGTTTCCGTAGAAGTAAGTATGGTGGTGTGTGTATAACTGTATATGCAAGTAAATGTATGTTTGATTCTTTATTAGCATGAGTGACTATGTGTGTGAGTAACTCTATTGATGAGTGGCATTGTGTAACAGGATGTATAGGTGTATGAGTACATATGATGAGTGAGTACATGTATGAGTGACTGTATAGTACTGTTGGTGAATGAGTGGATGTGTATGTGGATCTTAGAATTACTGAAGAGGTTGTTGTAACTGGTATTGGTATGTCCATTGTTTTGAAAATTTTAGTCTCTATTTTTGAATGTGTGTATCAAAGGTTATATTAGGGTGAGAGGAGGTCTGCCACTCTATCACAAGGATGATGTCATCAGTGATGTCATCAGTGATGTCATTTGAGATGTCATCAGTGATGTCATGAGTGATGTCACTGACCATGTCATGAGTGATGTAATATGTGACGTCATCAGCAGTGCATTGCGGGCGCGCGAGTTATAGTTAGCTGAACTAACTATAACGGGGGAATTTCAATGGTTTTGTACAAGTGAAAAGTCCAGCTAACTATAACACCCCTGAAACCTATGGTTTTTTCAGTGAATTTCTGAGGTTTTTTAAATGCTAATTCCTAACTATAACGTGCCTGAAACCTATGGTTTTTTCTGTGAATTTCAAAGGTTTTTTAAATGCTAATTTCTAACTATGCCTACAGAGATAGGACATGTGAAGAAAGAAGAAAAAATGCACAGAAAGAAACAAAAGAAGTGCAGAAAGAAGCAACAGAAGTCCTCAAATATGAAGATAAGTGCAGGAAGAAGGATAACGTGCAGAAAGAACAAAAAGAAGAGCAGAAAGAAGCCTTGTTGCAAAATCATCCTGTACCCTCAACTTTTTCAGACGGATACTGGTGGTAACTGAGTCTGACTAACCAGTCCTAGAGCCAGTGCTATGTTAAAAGACACTTAGAATACAGTGAAAACACCTACATACACTAGGGAACATTATGCGTTGGGGTCCCCCTGTGATTAGCATGACCTCCTCTGTAAGCCCCTAGTATATAATAGGGCATGGGGATTAAAACTACCTCTTAAAACAGGCCACAGGGCGTTTTTGCACACGTTAACTCAGGCCCCGTCCCCTCCATTCACCACTGTGTAAACACGCCCTGTGTCCATTTTTAGTTGGGAGATTAAGTTCATTTGAATCCTGAGGGTCCCTAGGGTCCAACTAGCCCACTAGGTACCTCCAGTAAGTGCCACAGAGCTGCGTTGCAGAGAGGTGTAAAAAGTGGCACGGCCTGGACCACCTCTCTGCAATGCAGCTCAGTGGCGCTTACTGGAAGCACTTGGTGGGCTAGTTAGCCCCCAGGGGCCCTCAGTATTGAAGGGAAATTATATCCCCAATTTAAAACGTGCCATAGTGCGTGTTTGCACACTTCACCTCAGGCCCCGTCCCCTCCCTTCACCACTGTGTAAACGCGCCCTGTGGCTGTTCTAAGTTGAGAGATTAAGTCCCCTTGAATCCTAAGGGTCCCTAGGGTCAAACTAGACCACTAGGTACCTCCAGTAAGCGCCACAGAGCTGCGTTGCAGAGAGGTGTAAAAAGGGGCTTGGCCTCAGAACACCTGGCTGCAGCGCAGCTCCCTGGCGCATACTGGAGATGCCTGTTGGGGGCGCGTTTGCAGAGTGCTGCACGGAGGGGGCATGGCCTCCGGCACGATGCCAGTCTTTTATTTATTTTAGTTTTTTAAGAAGGGGGGCTGTTTGGTTCCCCTTCTTATTCTAATTTATTGGCCCTGATGACCCCATCCCCCAGGGCCAGTCTCCTAATTATAATTTTTTGACCCCAATCCCCAGGGCCGGCCACTGTTTTTTATTATTTTTAAAAAATATATATTTATAGACACACCTAGGACATGCTGGACAAACCGTACGTACCTATCACCATGACGATTTGCGTGATATTCATTAAAAGGCGACTATGCATGCAATGAATCCACGTGGAATGTATTTACACCACTAGTGAAGCTCTGACATGTCTGATGCCCTACCGTGCCTAATCCTGGTAGACACCCTTGTCGTTTATTTATACAAACATGGGTAGCTATTGACGGGCACATTTAATACACATGCACACCAAGCCATTCAAAGGGGATTCGACAAAAATTCGACCAAAACTATGCAAGAAACCCCCCTCACGGTTAATAAAACACACATCCACTGCCGGATGTGTAATACTTTTTATTTTACTCTCTGGAAAGGGGACGAACATCACTTGAGAGTCACAGCGTGCTCCTGACAGAGCCCAATGCTGTGTTACACCCACCATTGCCTGCCGAGTGCCACACACCTCTGTGTTGTATTCCACTAGCTAGTGCATATGCTATGACACTCTCTAGCCCATGTGCACTGTAACACCACCCCGTGAATATGTCATGCCACACTTGTCTTTGCACGGGTTATATTGCCCCATCTAACGTGCCTTTCTCGATGCCTATGTTATAACGCACAGTGCTATGCCATACATATTACAATCTGGGATCCATATCTTTGTCACAGTGCATATGCAACGTTACACTCCCCAGCACATATTTTATATTACAACTTTAGAGACTAGTTAGGTTACACAACACTGCCCTGTGCATATTACACTCCAAGGCGCATATCGCATAGCACACGCTAGTGCCTGTGCTATCTCGCGCTCTCCAATGAATCTGTCATTGCGCACAATGTATTGCATATTATATTTCACGCCCGGTTCATCTTATATCACACTTTTTGGTGCATAGTTTATACCATACACTATATCTAGTTTTCATTTTCAATCGTGCTCTCAGGACTATGTTCTATATAACACTGTGTTCACCTACCCTTTTCACGGGCATTACATTTTGCGATAGGGGGTGGAGGGTCAGGGGGTGTTTCTGCCAAGTGAGCCCGGAGTCACAGTCACAAACGTCCTCTTCTTCCTGAATAAAAGTGAGATTATGCTGCATACTTGTTCATATTTTAAGTAGTTCGCACAGACACAATGTTTTAAAAACAATAAAGTTCCTAATACCCGCCTTCTCTGAACAGTTAGCTTGCTGCCCCATCCCCTTCCTCCCTATCCTCTGTTGTGTGAATCCATGGACTAGCCTCCTCCCTCCTGCCATGCATGGTCTGATGTGCTGCCACTGCCCTCAATTTAGTATGATGTACCAGTCCACTCCTCCTGCCCTCCATTGCCCAATTCTATGCCCCATCATTGACCTCCTGCTTAAACTCTGTGCTTAGCTTGCTGCCCCTATTCTCCTTCCCCCTGCCCTCCGATGTCTTTGTGCATGCCCCTGCTCCATCCTTTTTGCCCACCATGTCCCATGGACCTGCCACTCCTATCTACTCTGAGTGTTCTGTTGAGCTGCCACTCCCCTCCCACCTGCCTAGCATTGTCAGATGACTGTAACCTGTCCCTGCCACCTCCACCCTGCCTGTCCACATGCCATGCCCCTATGCTCTTCCTCCTGTCCTACATGGTCCATTGTACTGCCACACCCTTCTGCCCTCCCTGCTCTGTTGTGCTGCAACTGCTCCTCCTGCCTGCCCCGTGTGGTCTGTTGTGAGGTCCCTTCCCCTGAACTTTCTTGTCTGTGCACAGGTCCTGACCCTCGCTTCTATCCTCCATCGTCCTTTGTGCATGCCCCTCCACCCTCCTTCTTGCCCATCATAGCCATTGTGCTGCCACTAACCCTCCCACTTGCCATGCATGGTCTTCTGTGCTGCCATGGCCCCTCCCACCTTCCCTGTGTGGTCAGTTAGCTGCCCCTGACCCCCTCCCACCTTCCCTCCATGGTCTGTGTGTATGCCATCACAGTCTCACTGTTGCTCTTCATGGTGTGTCTTGCTTCTAGTGCCCATCCTGCCTGACCTCCATGGCTATCTTGCTGCTCCTGCCCTGCCCCCTTGCCCCCAGCCCTACTCCCTCCCTCCTGGCTTGTCTGTTCCATTGTAATGCCCCTGATCCGTCCCTCCTGCCCTTTATGGTCTGTTATGCTGCAGCTTTCTCTCCTGTCTGTCCATTATGGTCAGCTAGCTACCATTGCCTCTTGCCCCTCTGTTCTCTGTTGTCCATGTGCATGGTCCTGTCCCCTCCCTCTTGCTTTCTATGGATTGTTGTGCTGCACTCCCGTCCTGCATGCCCTGTGTGGTGTATTGTGCTGCTGCAAACCCTGATGCCTGCCCTGCAGGGTCAGTTTGGTGCACCTCTCCATGTCCCTCCTGTCCTCTGTTATCCAAGTCCATGTCCCTGTCCCATTTCCTTCCATGATCCAATGTACCATACTTGCGAACATTTTGAACTTGGTAAGAGGGAGATTTTGAAAAAAAACTGGGGTATTGATTTTCCCCTTTGAGTTACATTGAAAAAGAGGATATTGAAGACAGGAGACAGATCAAATAAAGCCCATTGGAGCTTAAAAACATTGGACGTTTCCTGGCTGAATCGGGTCTGTTGGCATGTATGGTTGTACTACCATTGCCTCTTCCTTCTGCCCACAATGGTCTACTACATTGCCACAGCCTTGAAGGAGGGTAGATTTTGTATCACAGGGGCCCCTGGCCCGTTCTGTCCACACCTGAAGTATGAGACCCTTGTCCTTGCCCTGCCAGCTGCATTTGTAGGCCGTATTAAATTGACCAGCGGGTCCTGTGTTGCTATATAATTATCCTGAGACATCCTTACCACTCAGCCAGCATAAAACCCCTGTGTAGGCCCTTCTGTTCAATATGTAGGCCTCTTTGTTAAATTGACCATAGCTCTGCAATTTTAGTGTATAGCAGTCTGAAGGCAGGTCTGCGAGGCCTTCTGATCCAAACTAGTAGCCCCCACCCTACCCGAGTGCTCCGTTCTCGGTATCAAAGTTCAACATCCCCCTGAAGCTGTCGACATACAGTAGGCTGCATCCTGGACTGGTACTTACTTCCTGGGCAGGTTTCCCGCTTTTAAGGAAGTGGCAACCGCAGAGCGTCAAGTTAGGAGAACTGAGGAGATTTTATACATGAATATATTGAATTCCCGTACAATACCCATTATTTTCTGCTTGCTCTATGGAACTTACGATAAGCGATTGGCCTGAGAGACTGACCTTTTCACCCAGTCCATTGTCAGCATTAAGTGGGTAAATGACGAAATGTCTGGTAAAATCTGCAGACGAAGCTTTTGGGTAGCATACGTAGGTAGATGTAGCGTGCAAAGGAGCCCACAAAATGATATAAAAAGGGAGCACCCACAGATATCGACGGACTACCTCGCCGTCTGTATGTAGGTTAACAGGCAGTGCAGGTTTTCCCCAAGAGCTGGGAGCTCTTGTCTTCCTTTGCTTAAAATGTCTTGCTCTGCTTTGCTTGAAGTATCTTATTCTATTTTACCTATATGAAATGTCATTTTATGTTTAACCATTGTTCTCTTTACTTTTGCATTTAAAAGATTTTGTATTGTAATTGCAGGAATGCTTGCTCTAAGAGTAAACGTGAGTGTTCCTAGGTAACATTTTCCTTGGTGTAACTTGTTTCTCATGATGCATTTATAGATGTGTTTTCTCTCTCTCTCTGTCAGTACATTAATTGAGATACAGAGAATATTATGACAGCTGTATGATTATCTGGATTCTGTATTTTGTACTTTATGTCTCTATTCTGCGGTTTCTTTGAAGTTGCATCTTCTCATTAAACTGCCATTGTATTCTGCCTCCAATTCCATGTCTCATATGTCTGTTTTCTTCATTTTTGGAGCAAGCGTTCCTAGGCACCCCGGCTCAAATTAAGGTGCCCCTTTTGTCCCTGACTCACTCTCCTGCTCAGTTCTGTGGTGGCTCCCGGGGATCTGGGGACCGCCCCTAGCTTCCTTGACCCGTAATAGATCTTCCCTCCAACAGCCTCTCTTGCAAGTCCTGTATTGTTGGTTTGTTGCCCCTGCCCCCCTTTCCACTGCCCTCCATAGTCTGTTGTGCTTCCACGGCCCTTCCTGCCTGCTCAGTGTGGTTAAATTGTTGCCTTTGCACCCTCCTACCTGCCTTCAATTTTCAGAGTCCGTGCCCCTGGCCTCTGCCTCTCAACAGTATCCTAATGAACAGCTAGATTGCTAACATTCTATATTTATTACAAAAGTGTGGAACGCCTGACATCATCTTGATGTAATCAAAACTGTAATACCTAGAGCATTTCCTTTAGAAATTACATATATGAGAGGGTCTTATTGGCATCAAAATTATGGTTAGTGCTCTAAAAGACTAAAATAAGGACATATTTTCTGAGTTTTCAAATAGCGACAATGCACTTTTAAATTATTTGTTATCTTTATGCTTTTTTATCCAGTTGACCACTTGATTAAATGTTGCACTTAGGGGAGAGGATGTGGTGTTACTTCCAGAACTGCAGACTTTGCAACTGGGGAACCAGGTTGAAGTTTCTGCTTCAGCTCGACATTCTGTGATTCTGGTCAAATCACTTAGTCTCCCCATGTCTACAACCAAAATGAATTTGTTCTTGTGTGATGTAACCAATGCTCATGTAAAGCATTCCAATACCTGACAAGTCTGCACTATATAACACTGCAAAAACACAAAATAATAAGTGTTTTGCACACTTCTGTCATTGGGCTATATTTGGGCTACATCTGGGTGATTTTGGGCTACATTTGGGCTCTTTTGTCTCCGGTGGCCATCTTGGGAGATTTATTTGTTATGAAGTTTCCTAATTTCCTCATGTACTGCAGTCTCCTCAGTAGGAAATGCTTTCAGTTTTTTACTTTGATTCCATCATGAAGGTATCCAGATATGTCACACATTTGCCATAAATTCTGAATGTTAGCACTCTAGTTGCTCATTAGATCACTGTAGTAAAACTACTGCACCATGGAAGTCTGCTCCTGGTATTAAAAGTGCATGTTTCAGTCTGCATGTCAGAATGTTTTAATGAAATAGAAGAGGATTTGAGAAGTCACTCAAAATGTGCCCTCATTTTCTTTCTTCAGCATTAATCATAATTTCTATGGCAAAATGAACCTCCTCATTGTGTTCCTTTTTAAATTAAATGTTTTAAGTGTTACCAGTTTATTCCAATCAAGATGGCTTCAGGTGTGCCATACTTTTGTCATAATGAAGACAGTAAGCGCTCTAGTTGTTTTTAAGAACATTCTGGGACATTCTGTCATTGGGCTATACTTGGGCTACATCTGGGTGATATTTGGGCTACATTTGGGCTCTTTTGTCTCTGGTGGCCATCTTGGGAGACTTATTTGTTATGAAGTTTCCTAATTTCCTTATTTACTGCAGTCTCCTCAGTAGGAAATACTTTCAGTTTTTTACTTTGATTCCATCAAGAAGGCATTCAGATGTGTCACACATTTGCCATAAATTGAGAATGTTAGCACTCTTTTTGCTCATTAGATCACTGTAGTAAAGCTACTGCTCACCAGGGAAAACTGCTGCTGGTATTGAAAGTGCATGTTTCAGTCTGCATGTCAGAATTTTTTAATGAAATAGAAGAGGATTTGAGAAGTCACTCAAAATGTGCCCTAATTTTTCTTTCTGCAGCACTAATCATACTTTTTATGGAAAAATGAACCCCCTCATTTTGTTCCTTTTTAAATTAAATGTTTTAAGAGTTACCACTTTATTCCAAGCAAGATGGCTTCAGGTGTGCCATACGTTTATCATAAGTAGGACTGTTAGCGCTCTAGTAGTTCTTTGGAACACTCTGGGAAGCTGCAGTAGAACACAAAGGAATCAACTGACAGTCTCTGCCCTTGTTGGATGTACATGTTTTACTGATAATGTCAGACTTCATTCTCACATGACTGAGAAAGATAATGTGAATTTACAGAAAATAAGCTCTCAGTTTAGCCTATAGATCACCTTCCAAACCTCTGTGGTAAAAGCATGAGAAAATATTTTTCTCTCAATCATGATATCCCAGCAGAAGGCTTTTTCACATGGTGAAATCACCTTAGAACATACCACAATTCCTAAAATGAGTATGGTACCATCAACAAATGATTTATAATGTAACTAAAGTCTTAAAACCTTCTATTAACTGCAATGCTTTTTAATGAGGTGCTATCATGTATATTGGTCCCAAGATGGCTGCCAACACTTCTTGGATGAAGTGCTGACAGCCAATCAGATCTCAGGATGAGATGTGTGGTTAGGCTCCGCCCACATATATATATGCTTTTAAATGCTATTTTCTCAGGAAATACTGAACAGATTTACACCAGACCTGCAAAAGGCACTTCCTTGACCTTATGGCTACCTCTCTGCCAAATTTCAAGTAATTCTGTTCAGCCGTTCGGGCTGTAGCTGTGTCTAAAGGTCCTATGGAAAAATGCATGGGGAAAACGCGTTTTGGGACCCCCCTTTTTTCTCGGCCCCTGCTTGACGAATCCCCCCGAGACTTTCAGGGTAGGAGCGGAGCGTAGCGCCCCACCTATTTTGAAAATTTCGCGAGGATTCGTCGACCGGCGCCAAAGTTATTCCAAATAGAATGTTGCGGATTTCCTATGGAAACAGGGTCCTAACTATAACTACCTACTGGCGACCGCCAGTAGGTAATATATATATATATATATATATATATATATATATATTCACTGAAAAAACCATAGGTTTCAGGGGTGTTATAGTTAGCTGGACTTTTCACTTGTACAAAACCATTGAAATTCCCCCGTTATAGTTAGTTCAGCTAACTATAACTCGCGCGCCCGCAATGCACTACTGATGACGTCACATATTACATCACTCATGACATGGTCAGTGACATCACTCATGACATCACTGATGACATCTCAAATGACATCACTGATGACATCACTGATGACATCATCCAGTGAATGTGTGTTTTTCTGAAAATTAAATATGTTTTATATATGTATATCTCAAGGTCGATGGAAGAATAAATGGGTATATAAGTGTCTAAATGGATGATTTGTTTTTGAAAAAATTGATTGTGTAACTGACTGATTAAGTGTATCATAGTGAATACATGGCTTAGTGAGTAATGTTTAAATATGTAAATATCTGTATCAGTCTCTCACTTTGTGTATAAGTGGCTGCATGGGTTGGTGAGTAGCTACATGGGTGTCTATATAGGTTATTAGTTGGTTTTTTGAGTATCAGTCTGAGTGTCTGCATGGTTCGGTGGGGGGTATTACGTAGTGCATAGGTGCATGAATGAGTGACTCACTGTTTGTATGGGTTTTACACAGCATGTGTGCAGGACTGTATGGGTGGATGAGTGTGTGTATGGGTGTGTTAGTGAGTGAATGACTGTCTCAATAGTGTCTTTATGAGTAACTACATATGTTTTAAACTAGTATATGTGACTATTGGTGTATAGATGTGAGTATATGTGAGAGTGAGAGATTGAAAGAGTTCCTGTATGAATAAGTATGTGTTTCTATAAGTGATTGTTTAAAAGACTCAGTATGTGTAAGTTTCCGTAGAAGTAAGTATGGTGGTGTGTGTATAACTGTATATGCAGGTAAATGTATGTTTGATTCTTTATTAGCATGAGTGACTATGTGTGTGAGTAACTCTATGGATGAGTGGCATTGTGTAACAGGATGTATAGGTGTATGAGTACATATGATGAGTGAGTACATGTATGAGTGACTGTATAGGACTGTTGGTGAATGAGTGGATGTGTATGTGGATCTTAGAATTACTGAAGAGGTTGTTGTAACTAGTATTGGTATGTCCATTGTTTTGAAAATTTTAGTCTCTATTTTTGAATGTGTGTATTGAAGGTTATATTAGGGTGAGAGGAGGTCTGCCACTCTATCACAAGGATGATGTCATCAGTGATGTCATCAGTGATGTCATTTGAGATGTCATCAGTGATGTCATGAGTGATGTCACTGACCATGTCATGAGTGATGTAATATGTGACGTCATCAGCAGTGCATTGCGGGCGCGCGAGTTATAGTTAGCTGAACTAACTATAACGGGGGAATTTCAATGGTTTTGTACAAGTGAAAAGTCCAGCTAACTATAACACCCCTGAAACCT
This sequence comes from Triturus cristatus, assembly GCF_964204655.1. NCBI lineage: Eukaryota > Metazoa > Chordata > Amphibia > Caudata > Salamandridae > Triturus > Triturus cristatus. Next base: position 168,032,964 of record NC_140585.1, read on the forward strand.
ATGGTTTTTTCAGTGAATTTCTGAGGTTTTTTAAATGCTAATTCCTAACTATAACGTGCCTGAAACCTATGGTTTTTTCTGTGAATTTCAAAGGTTTTTTAAATGCTAATTTCTAACTATGCCTACAGAGATAGGACATGTGAAGAAAGAAGAAAAAATGCACAGAAAGAAACAAAAGAAGTGCAGAAAGAAGCAACAGAAGTCCTCAAATACGAAGATAAGTGCAGGAAGAAGGATAACGTGCAGAAAGAACAAAAAGAAGAGCAGAAAGAAGCCTTGTTGCAAAATCATCCTGTACCCTCAACTTTTTCAGACGGATACTGGTGGTAACTGAGTCTGACTAATCAGTCCTAGAGCCAGTGCTATGTTAAAAGACACTTAGAATACAGTGAAAACACCTACATACACTAGGGAACATTATGCGTTGGGGTCCCCCTGTGATTAGCATGACCTCCTCTGTAAGCCCCTAGTATATAATAGGGCATGGGGATTAAAACTACCTCTTAAAACAGGCCACAGGGCGTTTTTGCACACGTTAACTCAGGCCCTGTCCCCTCCATTCACCACTGTGTAAACACGCCCTGTGTCCATTTTTAGTTGGGAGATGAAGTTCATTTGAATCCTGAGGGTCCCTAGGGTCCAACTAGCCCACTAGGTACCTCCAGTAAGTGCCACAGAGCTGCGTTGCAGAGAGGTGTAAAAAGTGGCACGGCCTGGACCACCTCTCTGCAATGCAGCTCAGTGGCGCTTACTGGAAGCACTTGGTGGGCTAGTTAGCCCCCAGGGGCCCTCAGTATTGAAGGGAAATTATATCCCCAATTTAAAACGTGCCATAGTGCGTATTTGCACACGTCACCTCAGGCCCCGTCCCCTCCCTTCACCACTGTGTAAACGCGCCCTGTGGCTGTTCTAAGTTGAGAGATTAAGTCCCCTTGAATCCTAAGGGTCCCTAGGGTCAAACTAGACCACTAGGTGCCTCCAGTAAGCGCCACAGAGCTGCGTTGCAGAGAGGTGTAAAAAGGGGCTTGGCCTCAGAACACCTGGCTGCAGCGCAGCTCCCTGGCGCATACTGGAGATGCCTGTTGGGGGCGCGTTTGCAGAGTGCTGCACGGAGGGGGCATGGCCTCCGGCACGATGCCAGTCTTTTATTTATTTTAGTTTTTTAAGAAGGGGGGCTGTTTGGTTCCCCTTCTTATTCTAATTTATTGGCCCTGATGACCCCATCCCCCAGGGCCAGTCTCCTAATTATATTTTTTTGACCCCAATCCCCAGGGCCGGCCACTGTTTTTTATTATTTTTAAAAAATATATATTCATAGACACACCTAGGACATGCTGGACAAACCGTACGTACCTATCACCATGACGATTTGCGTGATATTCATTAAAAGGCGACTATGCATGCAATGAATCCACGTGGAATGTATTTACACCACTAGTGAAGCTCTGACATGTCTGATGCCCTACCGTGCCTAATCCTGGTAGACACCCTTGTCGTTTATTTATACAAACATGGGTAGCTATTGACGGGCACATTTAATACACATGCACACCAAGCCATTCAAAGGGGATTCGACAAAAATTCGACCAAAACTATGCAAGAAACCCCCCTCACGGTTAATAAAACACACATCCACTGCCGGATGTGTAATACTTTTTATTTTACTCTCTGGAAAGGGGACGAACATCACTTGAGAGTCACAGCGTGCTCCTGACAGAGCCCAATGCTGTGTTACACCCACCATTGCCTGCCGAGTGCCACACACCTCTGTGTTGTATTCCACTAGCTAGTGCATATGCTTTGACACTCTCTAGCCCATGTGCACTGTAACACCACCCCGTGAATATGTCATGCCACACTTGTCTTCGCACAGGTTATATTGCCCCATCTAACGTGCCTTTCTCGATGCCTATGTTATAACGCACAGTGCTATGCCATACATATTACAATCTGGGATCCATATCTTTGTCACAGTGCATATGCAACGTTACACTCCCCAGCACATATTTTATATTACAACTTTAGAGACTAGTTAGGTTACACAACACTGCCCTGTGCATATTACACTCCAAGGCGCATATCGCATAGCACGCGCTAGTGCCTGTGCTATCTCGCGCTCTCCAATGAATCTGTCATTGCGCACAATGTATTGCATATTATATTTCACGCCCGGTTCATCTTATATCACACTTTTTGGTGCATAGTTTATACCATACACTATATCTAGTTTTCATTTTCAATCGTGCTCTCAGGACTATGTTCTATATAACACTGTGTTCACCTACCCTTTTCACGGGCATTACATTTTGCGATAGGGGGTGGAGGGTCAGGGGGTGTTTCTGCCAAGTGAGCCCGGAGTCACAGTCACAAACGTCCTCTTCTTCCTGAATAAAAGTGAGATTATGCTGCATACTTGTTCATATTTTAAGTAGTTCGCACAGACACAATGTTTTAAAAACAATAAAGTTCCTAATACCCGCCTTCTCTGAACAGTTAGCTTGCTGCCCCATTCCCTTCCTCCGTATCCTCTGTTGTGTGAATCCATGGACTAGCCTCCTCCCTCCTGCCATGCATGGTCTGATGTGCTGCCACTGCCCTCAATTTAGTATGATGTACCAGTCCACTCCTCCTGCCCTCCATTGCCCAATTCTATGCCCCATCATTGACCTCCTGCTTAAACTCTGTGCTTAGCTTGCTGCCCCTATTCTCCTTCCCCCTGCCCTCCGATGTCTTTGTGCATGCCCCTGCTCCATCCTTTTTGCCCACCATGTCCCATGGACCTGCCACTCCTATCTACTCTGAGTGTTCTGTTGAGCTGCCACTCCCCTCCCACCTGCCTAGTATTGTCAGATGACTGTAACCTGTCCCTGCCACCTCCACCCTGCCTGTCCACATGCCATGCCCCTATCCTCTTCCTCCTGTCCTACATGGTCCATTGTACTGCCACACCCTTCTGCCCTCCCTGGTCTGTTGTGCTGCAACTGCTCCTCCTGCCTGCCCCGTGTGGTCTGTTGTGAGGTCCCTTCCCCTGAACTTTCTTGTCTGTGCACAGGTCCTGACCCTCCCTTCTATCCTCCATCGTCCTTTGTGCATGCCCCTCCACCCTCCTTCTTGCCCATCATAGCCATTGTGCTGCCACTAGCCCTCCCACTTGCCATGCATCGTCTTCTGTGCTGCCATGGCCCCTCTCACCTTCCCTGTGTGGTCAGTTAGCTGCCCCTGACCCCCTCCCACCTTCCCTCCATGGTCTGTGTGTATGCCATCACAGTCTCACTGTTGCTCTTCATGGTGTGTCTTGCTTCTAGTGCCCATCCTGCCTGACCTCCATGGCTATCTTGCTGCTCCTGCCCTGCTCCCTTGCCCCCAGCCCTACTCCCTCCCTCCTGGCTTGTCTGTTCCATTGTAATGCCCCTGATCCGTCCCTCCTGCCCTTTATGGTCTGTTATGCTGCAGCTTTCTCTCCTGTCTGTCCATTATGGTCAGCTAGCTACCATTGCCTCTTGCCCCTCTGTTCTCTGTTGTCCATGTGCATGGTCCTGTCCCCTCCCTCTTGCTTTCTATGGATTGTTGTGCTGCACTCCCGTCCTGCATGCCCTGTGTGGTGTATTGTGCTGCTGCAAACCCTGATGCCTGCCCTGCAGGGTCAGTTTGGTGCACCTCTCCATGTCCCTCCTGTCCTCTGTTATCCAAGTCCATGTCCCTATCCCATTTCCTTCCATGATCCAATGTACCATACTTGCGAACATTTTGAACTTGGTAAGAGGGAGATTTTGAAAAAAAACTGGGGTATTGATTTTCCCCTTTGAGTTACATTGAAAAAGAGGATATTGTAGACAGGAGACAGATCAAATAAAGCCCATTGGAGCTTAAAAACATTGGACGTTTCCTGGCTGAATCGGGTCTGTTGGCATGTATGGTTGTACTACCATTGCCTCTTCCTTCTGCCCACAATGGTCTATTACATTGCCACAGCCTTGAAGGAGGGTAGATTTTGTATCACAGGGGGCCCCTGGCCCGTTCTGTCCACACCTGAAGTATGAGACCCTTGTCCTTGCCCTGCCAGCTGCATTTGTAGGCCGTATTAAATTGACCAGCGGGTCCTGTGTTGCTATATAATTATCCTGAGACATCCTTGCCACTCAGCCAGCATAAAACCCCTGTGTAGGCCCTTCTGTTCAATATGTAGGCCTCTTTGTTGAATTGACCATAGCTCTGCAATTTTAGTGTATAGCAGTCTGAAGGCAGGTCTGCGAGGCCTTCTGATCCAAACTAGTAGCCCCCACCCTACCCGAGTGCTCCGTGCTCGGTATCAAAGTTCAACATCCCCCTGAAGCTGTCGACATACAGTAGGCTGCATCCTGGACTTGTACTTGCTTCCTGGGCAGGTTTCCCGCTTTTAAGGAAGTGGCAACCGCAGAGCGTCAAGTTAGAACTGAGGAGATTTTATACATGAATATATTGAATTCCCGTACAATACCCATTATTTTCTGCTTGCTCTATGGAACTTACGATAAGCGATTGGCCTGAGAGACTGACCTTTTCACCCAGTCCATTGTCAGCATTAAGTGGGTAAATGACGAAATGTCTGGTAAAATCTGCAGACGAAGCTTTTGGGTAGCATACGTAGGTAGATGTAGCGTGCAAAGGAGCCCACAAAATGATATAAAAAGGGAGCACCCACAGATATCGACGGACTACCTCGCCGTCTGTATGTAGGTTAACAGGCAGTGCAGGTTTTCCCCAAGAGCTGGGAGCTCTTGTCTTCCTTTGCTTAAAATGTCTTGCTCTGCTTTGCTTGAAGTATCTTATTCTATTTTACCTATATGAAATGTCATGTTATGTTTAACCATTGTTCTCTTTACTTTTGCATTTAAAAGATTTTGTATTGTAATTGCAGGAATGCTTGCTCTAAGAGTAAACGTGAGTGTTCCTAGGTAACATTTTCCTTGGTGTAACTTGTTTCTCATGATGCATTTATAGATGTGTTTTCTCTCTCTCTCTGTCAGTACATTAATTGAGATACAGAGAATATTATGACAGCTGTATGATTATCTGGATTCTGTATTTTGTACTTTATGTCTCTATTCTGCGGTTTCTTTGAAGTTGCATCTTCTCATTAAACTGCCATTGTATTCTGCCTCCAATTCCATGTCTCATATGTCTGTTTTCTTCATTTTTGGAGCAAGCGTTCCTAGGCACCCCGGCTCAAATTAAGGTGCCCCTTTTGTCCCTGACTCACTCTCCTGCTCAGTTCTGTGGTGGCTCCCGGGGATCTGGGGACCGCCCCTAGCTTCCATGACCCGTAATAGATCTTCCCTCCAACAGCCTCTCTTGCAAGTCCTGTATTGTTGGTTTGTTGCCCCTGCCCCCCTTTCCACTGCCCTCCATAGTCTGTTGTGCTTCCACGGCCCTTCCTGCCTGCTCAGTGTGGTTAAATTGTTGCCTTTGCACCCTCCTACCTGCCTTCAATTTTCAGAGTCCGTGCCCCTGGCCTCTGCCTCTCAACAGTATCCTAATGAACAACTAGATTGCTAACATTCTATATTTATTACAAAAGTGTGGAACGCCTGACATCATCTTGATGTAATCAAAACTGTAATACCTAGAGCATTTCCTTTAGAAATTACATATATGAGAGGGTCTTATTGGCATCAAAATTATGGTTAGTGCTCTAAAAGACTAAAATAAGGACATATTTTCTGAGTTTTCAAATAGCGACAAAGCACTTTTAAATTATTTGTTATCTTTATGTTTTTTTATCCAGTTGACCACTTGATTAAATGTTGCACTTAGGGGAGAGGATGTGGTGTTACTTCCAGAACTGCAGACTTTGCAACTGGGGAACCAGGTTGCAGTTTCTGCTTCAGCTCGACATTCTGTGATTCTGGTCAAATCACTTAGTCTCCCCATGTCTACAACCAAAATGAATTTGTTCTTGTGTGATGTAACCAATGCTCATGTAAAGCACTCCAATACCTGACAAGTCTGCACTATATAACACTGCAAAAACACAAAATAATAAGTGTTTTGCACACTTCTGTCATTGGGCTATACTTGGGCTACATCTGGGTGATATTTGGGCTACATTTGGGCTCTTTTGTCTCTGGTGGCCATCTTGGGAGATTTATTTGTTATGAAGTTTCCTAATTTCCTCATTTACTGCAGTCTCCTCAGTAGGAAATACTTTCAGTTTTTTACTTTGATTCCATCAAGAAGGCATTCAGATGTGTCACACATTTGCCATAAATTCAGAATGTTAGCACTCTTTTTGCTCATTAGATCACTGTAGTAAAGCTACTGCTCACCAGGGAAAACTGCTGCTGGTATTGAAAGTGCATGTTTCAGTCTGCATGTCAGAATTTTTTAATGAAATAGAAGAGGATTTGAGAAGTCACTCAAAATGTGCCCCAATTTTTCTTTCTGCAGCACTAATCATACTTTTTATGGAAAAATGAACCCCCTCATTTTGTTCCTTTTTAAATTAAATGTTTTAAGAGTTACCACTTTAATCCAAGCAAGATGGCTTCAGGTGTGCCATACGTTTATCATAAGTAGGACTGTTAGCGCTCTAGTAGTTCTTTGGAACACTCTGGGAAGCTGCAGTAGAACACAAAGGAATCAACTGACAGTCTCTGCCCTTGTTGGATGTACATGTTTTACTGAGAATGTCAGACTTCATTCTCACATGACTGAGAAAGATAATGTGAATTTACAGAAAATAAGCTCTCAGTTTAGCCTATAGATCACCTTCCAAACCTCTGTGGTAAAAGCATGAGAAAATATTTTTCTCTCAATCATGATATCCCAGCAGAAGGCTTTTTCACATGGTGAAATCACCTTAGAACATACCACAATTCCTAAAATGAGTATGGTACCATCAACAAATGATTTATAATGTAACTAAAGTCTTAAAACCTTCTATTAACTGCAATGCTTTTTAATGAGGTGCTATCATGTATATTGGTCCCAAGATGGCTGCCAACACTTCTTGGATGAAGTGCTGACAGCCAATCAGATCTCAGGATGAGATGTGTGGTTAGGCTCCGCCCACATATATATATGCTTTTAAATGCTATTTTCTCAGGAAATACTGAACAGATTTACACCAGACCTGCAAAAGGCACTTCCTTGACCTTATGGCTACCTCTCTGCCAATTTTCAAGTAATTCTGTTCAGCCGTTCGGGCTGTAGCTGTGTCTAAAGGTCCTATGGAAAAATGCATGGGGAAAATGCGTTTTGGGACCCCCTTTTTTTCTCGGCCCCTGCTTGACGAATCCCCCCGAGACTTTCAGGGTAGGAGCGGAGCGTAGCGCCCCACCTATTTTGAAAATTTTGCGAGGATTCGTCGACCGGCGCCAAAGTTATTCCAAATAGAATGTTGCGGATTTCCTATGGAAACAGGGTCCTAACTATAACTACCTACTGGCGACCGCCAGTAGGTAATATATATATATATATGAAAAACGAAAGGTTGCCCTCTGAGGAAAGGCGCACACCCGGGAAGTAAAATCCTCCTTCGTGAGGACAGCAGCAAAGCCAGCCTCCACCTCCAACCAAGCGCCAAACATGTTTCGGACATTACTCCTTGATCACTGGCAATAGAGGACAGACAACAGCAAGTAGTGAGAGGTGCCTCTTTATTTGATAAAGTCCCGCCCCAGTGGGCGTTGAGGTCTCGCTTGTAGGCGTGTGCAGTGTTGCACCCTGGTTATCGTGGTCCCACTGTTAATATATCCGTGTTGGTGCTCTTGGAAGCCCTCCATTAAAACAATATTCACCCCAGTGGGTTAGGTGAGAAGAAAAGGCTGCCTCCTCTGCCAATAACAAAGTCACTCACGTTTGGGTACAACCCGTTCCAGTCGGGTCTCTGAATCAGCAAACCTGGATCCGCTGTCTGTGCGGCGGGCCCTTCCGTGACCGAGCAGGCCGCATAATATGAAAAACGAAAGGTTGCCCTCTGAGGAAAGGCGCACACCCGGGAAGTAAAATCCTCCTTCGTGAGGACAGCAGCAAAGCCAGCCTCCACCTCCAACCAAGCGCCAAACATGTTTCGGACATTACTCCTTGATCACTGGCAATAGAGGACAGACAACAGCAAGTAGTAATATATATATATTCACTGAAAAAAAACTAACTTTACAGGAGCCTTATAGTTAGGAAGTAGAGTTTAAAAAGCCTTGGAAATTCAGTGAAAAGCAAAATAAAGGTTACAGGGACTTTATAGTTAGGCTGACATTTCACTCATACAAAACCAGAGAAATTCAGCAGTTATAGTTAGCTGAGCAACTATACGTGCACCCCACAATGCACTGCTTATGACCTCAAATATTACATCACTCATGACATTATCAGTGACATCACTGATTACATCTCAAATGATATCATTGATATCTATAGACAGACTTTATTTAATAACAGCCACTAGATATTTAACCCCTTCAGTGCCCGCCCCTTTCCCCGCCCAGTGCCGGCCGTTGCATTAGCGGGCGGGGTCTATGACGAGCTGGACTCGTCATGGGCACAGCGCCACCGCGGCCCATGACGAGTCCAGCTCGTCATGGGCACTGAAGGGGTTAATATTGTAGAATTTATATTTGAGTTTGTGTGATCATTTTGTGAAAAAACGTCTTCAATGTGATGTTTTATATGTTTGCGGTGACTCTATAGACCGCGGCATCATCGGTAGTCACAAAGTGCACATGTTTTTTCAAAACTCAGGGACACATACTTAGACATATTTTAATTAATATTTGACAAAAGTTGTTTATTGATATATTCTTTAAACCTAACATTTGGAAGTATTTTTTCAATTAAAAGCCTTTCATTTGGTGTTTTGTGTGATCGCAGCGATGCCTGAAGTCGCAATCATGTAAGTAACCACGAGGAACTCTTGTTTTTGGTAAAGTGTACAGCACATATTTATACATAATATATTGTATGATACACCGTTGGGGTTTAATATCAGTCGATTAACATTTATGTTTGACTGCTTATTTTCAAACCAAATATTATTCTGTTCAATTTTCCATCTTCATATTGACGCTGATCGTCACGAAGATCATGTGATCGGGAAGCAAAGAAATATGATTGGATGATACACGTTTCAACTATAACATTGGGAAGAACACACCCATACACCTTTCTGGTTCACTCTCTGAGAGTACTTGAGTAAGAGAAGGTGTCTGGAATTATACGCCTCTCTGCATCTTTAAGTAACCTCAAAAGTCCCACTGTATATATAGCTATCTGCAACCACAAGAACCATATCTAAGCACATGCAAAGCGGTCATGTAAGTTAAAAACCACATTGACAAACACTTCCCAATACATACCTAACAAGTATCACTTCTATTTCTTCTTCATATGCAGACAGAAAACATGTTCTCATCTTTTATTTGTGACTTCACTATTCCTGTTTAATAATGTTACTAAAAGTACCACAACTCCCAGAAGGCAAATAACAGATGTATCTATTCTGAACATGATATTTAGACATTCAAAAAATTCTTAGTTCCTCATTGCAACTTTCCACAATACTATACTATTATTTTTCAATAAAGTAGACAATTAAATAAAGAGGCACTGTTTCATTTTCTCTTTCAACCAAAAACATTCACAGCTAACCTCTTAAACATATACCCTCTAATAGATACAGTTCATGTAATTTATTTTTTCATATCACTGTGATTATTTATCAAAATGCAATATACACCTCCATTTCTAATGTAATATTTATACAGGATTAAAATGTTATGTACTTACCAGTGAATTCAGTTTGTAGGTTATATTGTTGCTTTGGCTCTTTGTGGATAGTTTTCACACTGTTAAGATTTATAAACACTAAGCACAAGAATGGTACACCACTGTTATACAAAGCAACCATGAAATGGCAACCTCTTCCACTTTGCACTCTGTGATAATGAGATGAGAAAGGCAGCAAATGAAATCATGTCTTTCATTTTAGAGTATACTATCTCCACTTGTGAATGGTTAGTATCTGTTAACCCTTTTCCTCTCTTTCAGAAAGAGATTCCTATGTATGTGTGTTTGTGATGTTTTCGTGATGATCGCAGAGAAATCACACAAAAAAACGGGAGTTCAAAGCTATATCTAGCTTCATTTTTCTAAAATGTAAATACTACACAACAGTTCATTACATAGTCCTGAGTTGGAAATTAAAACTTGCCATTACTTAAATTCTGTCATCACTCCTCTACTAATTGAAAAAATGTTCTGTCTCTATAGCACCCTTCCCCCAATACACTCTTAGCTCATTGTACCTTGCAACCTAGTGGAACCAGTGGGTCACATGTTCATAGCACATTCTAGAAGGAACATGCTACTTTCAAACAAGATACAGCAGGTGTGCTTTTATACACAGATTCAAAATAATATCCATGTCTGCATTACATTTCTTTTCTTAAACAACAACCAATAATAAGACTTCTTGCTAAGACATCAAACACACTACGTAATTTTATTCAGGTTCATGCTGACAGCATCCAATGCTTTTTTTTAACTCCATTTTAACTGTTTTTCTTTTGGAAAACTACCTCATTCAGCTCCAGCCTTCTCCTGACTGCTATTGCTCCTTCACTTCAAAATGCTTAGAGTATGGATTGTGGGCCACAGCTATATCTATTGGCTAAGAGGCTGCAAAAAAGAGAGGTATTGAAAGGGACTTCGATTTCCAAATGTGCATATTACTTGGTTTGGCCAAAGAGGTTTAAAGTTTCATCAGTTGCTGGCTTTGGTTAATCCATTGTTGATCCCCAAGCTCCTCCCCTCATGATTGTGCACTGTCGTGACAATGACGTAGGCACATTGACTGGGGAAGGGCTGGTAATCATAATGATGGAAACCTTTGTAGAACGGATGTTGCTTTTCCCTCACACTGTCTTGGTGCACCAGTCTTATTTATAGCAGCGATGTACACATAACCAACACAACGGCTCTTGTCAGAGCCACCCTAGTACCTGAAATATTGTAATTTCTTTTTTAAATGTTGTATTTTCTTCCGTTTTTGACAGTCTTCACAACGATATTGCAATCCGTGCGGACACGTCGTGAAAAAGAAAAACAAAAGGAGACATTCAATGACCACCAAAACATTAAAAATATTATGTAAAAAAGTCCATTCTGAACATTGCCCTACACATATTACCAGATACATACTTCTTTCAAAGTATGTTTAAACTCATATTTTTGTACTAACCTTCTTTAAAAACCATCTTTCAGACCAATTTTCTGTTTTCGCGGTTATTCAGGATGTCACGATGACGTTGTTAACCGAGTGTGATAGGACAAGAAGTAGGCGGAGGCAAAGTATGATTGATAGGGAAGGGATTGCTTTATTTTTATCTCTCTATTACTCTTGATCTCTATTCCTCTTGAGTCTCCCAGCTGCTCGGGTGACACCAAAAAGTTAACTTCAGTCTTCTTTTACTGGTCTTTTTCGGCCTTCTTCTTTCCTCTCTGCTATGCCCTCGGGAAACATAAATGGGTACGTAGCAATTAAATTTCAACTTCTCAATAAGTGAACCCCTTTACCAAACACCACTGCGCACCACAATTCACACCAGGTCGGCAGTTTCAAATCAGCTTTAGTTCTCCCAATGGTGGTAGGTTTTGTTTAGGTGAATGAGTAAGGGAAGAAAAGAGTTCCCCTCTACACCCCGGCTGCCTCTCCTCCCCACCTAGAACAGTTCATACTGCACACAAAATAATCCCCACTCGCTTCACTATCTTGCCTGGAGACAACACTTGCCTTGGGCCCTGTCTACCGATTGGAGTCACGGTGGCCCCGTCCGTCTTGCCTTCACGCTGGTCATTCTCAGCACAGCCAGCCTGTAGGATCGTCTCCTTTTCCTGCCCTGACCTCTGCATCGTCCTCCAAGTTCCTGCTTCTGTCCTCCACTTCTCTCGCTCTTCTCTCCGCTTCCGCTTCGCCCGCTCTTCTCTCGTCCTCTGATTCAATCTCAGCTCGACTCAGCCTCTCCCTATCCGTCGTCATGTCCTCTTCTTCCGCCCTCCTCACATCCGCTTCCGGGTCAGGAAAGAGTGGCCCGCTTGAGCGCATTGCTCCTGTGCCCCTAGCGTGCCATTCTCCCAATCCTTCGTTCCTCCTGCCACAACACCTCCCAACCAGGCCTTTACGATCGGGCCATGAGGAAACCGGCCAATGGGACAAGAAGTCAGCCGGACCCTGCAACCGACCCTGGATATGACGGACCTGGAAGCAGAAGGGTTGTAAGGCCAAAACCCAAAACAAGATGCGAGCATTCGTCTCCTTATGATGTACCAACCACACCAAGGGGGCGTGATCTATGTGCAGTACAGAAGAGCACCCCAACAGATAGTATCTACAGGCTTCCATGGCCCACTTGATAGCCAGACATTCTTAATCAATAGTGGGATACCGGGCCTCCCTCAGAAGCAGTTTCCTACTGAGATACAAAATAGGGTGTAACAGTCCAGTGGTCCCAGGCTGAGAGAAGAGAACAGCCCCAAGACCACTATCCGAAGCATCTGTCTTGAGAAAAAACTGTTTTGAGAAATCAGGGCAAGCCAACATGGGCTCACCACATATCGCCCCCTTCAGGCTGTCGAAACTCTGTTGATATGAGGGTAGCCGCTCCTGTAAATGGGTTGGATGTTTCTTAGTCAAGAGTTTAATTAGGGGAGCCGCTAACTCATAAAAATAGGGTATGAATCGTTGATAATATCCAATAAGACCCAGAAAGGATCTGACCTCTTTCTTGGTTGTGGGAGGGGGTAGGTCTTTGATTGCTTTTACTTTGTCAATTAGGGGCCGAAGGCGGCCTTCTTGTATGTGATACCCCAAAAACCGAATAGAATTGGTGGCCAGCAGACACTTCTCTAGAATTGCCGTCAGGCCAGCCTGTCGTAGGGTAAGTAACACGGCTTCTACGTGTTGTACGTGTAGTTCCCAGGATTGCCTAAAGATCACTATGTCGTCTAGGTACACTGCAGCATATGCCTGATGTTTTCTGAGTACCAGATCCGTTAGGCGTTGGAAGGTGGCAGGGGTGCTGTGTAGCCCAAATGGCAACACTCAGAACTGATACAGTCTTGTTGGGGTAGAAAATGCGGTTTTCTCTCTGGCTGTGGGTGTAAGAGGTATCTGCTAGTTGGCTGTGGGTGTAAGTGGTATCTGCTAGTAACCGTTTGTGAGGTCTAAAGTGGTCATGTAGGAAGCAGACCCCAGGCTTTCGATCATCTCATCGATCCTGGGCATAGGATAGGTATCATAGTGGGAACCTCATTCAGTCTGAGAAAGTCTATGCAAAAGCTTATGGACCCATTGGGTTTGGGGACTAGCACCACAGGAAAGGACCAGGGGCCACAGGACGGCTCTATGATGCCCTCCCCAACATGTCCTCAACTTCCTGTCTCACAGCTTGTCTCCTTGCGTGGGAGCTTACTCCGTCTGTTCTAATGTCATGTTGTAATAGGTGAGCTTTTCCTGGTTGGGAAGAGAATACATAGCTATACTTGCTTGCTAATACACCAAGAGACAGTCTATCTGATAGATCAGAACCCATTGGTATTTCCCCTACCATCTGATCGGTGTTTTGTCAGGGGAATGTAATGTCTAGGGGGTTGGAGTCGGTCACAAACAGTGTTGGATTCTCTTTTTCTACCCACCTCTTTAAGAGATTAATATGATAGATTTGCCCTTGACCCCCTCTTTGTGGTGTGTCTAATCTGTATGTGACAGACATGATCTTATCCATGATCATATAGGGTCCCTGCCACTTCGCTAATAGTTTATTGCCAGAAGAAGGAAGAAGAACCAGTACCTTGGTCCCAACCACTAGTTCTCTTAGTTGGGTGTTGCCACTGTATACCCTTATCTGTCTCTGCTGTGATTTTTCCGGATTTTCTCAGGTCTCTTCCCATAAGGTCTCTACTTTTAGTCTAAGTTTGAAGCCATAGTCAAGGAGGTCTAGCCCTTCGTGTTCCTGATCCTCCCACTGTTCATCTGCCATGTCTAGAAGGGTATGGGCTTTCTAGTGAAAATGAGTTCAAAGGGGCAATATCCTGTGGAGGATTGGAAATGTGTGTGTATGGTAAACAAGACCAATGGTGGCTGTCTGTCCAAATCCTTACCTGTTTCTGTGACAACTTTCTTCAACATAGTTTTTATGGTGCAGTTATACCACTCCACTAACCCATTCGTATCTGATTTATAGCTAGTATCTTGCACATCTGCATGACCCACTCACGCGCCCAGCCTATTTAGGTAATGCCAATGGGTGAAAAATTGTACGCGTGTTGGAAGGGATTCAGGATGGATTACATCTATCACTGATCGTGCTGGCAAGTCGGAGTTTTGTTCATGTCATCTGATGAAATACAGTAATATACGAGGTATATCAACTCACCTGGCTGTTTATTATTGAAAGACTCCACACCAACATCAGGGCTACCGCTAACAAGGTATAGACTTTGAATAATGAGAATACAAACGAGGACTTCCGGTTTGCATATTCTAATGTAATCAGCGGTGCACTGTGGGATTTGTATTTTAACACTCAGTCATGTGACTTTAAGAACTTTGAAAGCACGCATGAGCGCATTTGGCAATCAGAATCTTACCTTCCACCTGTGAGCAAGGCCAATTGGGGCCGAAACGTTAGGTGACTGGAAGTAAGCTGTGCTGCAAGACGCTGAATAAAAAGCCTTTTTGCCAGTATTGGGCCTCTGGTTTTTCGTGGTTTGAGTGGATGGGCTGCTCCGTGCCCATTGTTCAGAGGTCACCCTGAAGGGTTGGGGGCTCCGGAACTGGAGAACGCTGTGTCTGTATCTAAAGGAGGAGCATGACCCACTCACGCACCCAGCCTATTTAGGTAATGCCAATGGGTGAAAAATTGTACGCGTGTTGGAAGGGATTCAGGATGGATTACATCTATCACTGATCGTGCTGGCAAGTCGGAGTTTTGTTCATGTCATCTGATGAAATACAGTAATATACGAGGTATATCAACTCACCTGACGCTGATCGTCACGAAGATCGTGTGATCGGGAAGCAAAGAAAGATGATTGGATGATACACGTTTCAACTATAACATTGGGAAGAACACACCCATACACCTTTCTGGTTCACTCTCTGAGAGTACTTGAGTAAGAGAAGGTGTCTGGAATTATACGCCTCTCTGCATCTTTAAGTAACCTCAAAAGTCCCACTGTATATATAGCTATCTGCAACCACAAGAACCATATCTAAGCACATGCAAAGCGGTCATGTAAGTTAAAAACCACATTGACAAACACTTCCCAATACATACCTAACAAGTATCACTTCTATTTCTTCTTCATATGCAGACAGAAAACATGTTCTCATCTTTTATTTGTGACTTCACTATTCCTGTTTAATAATGTTACTAAAAGTACCACAACTCCCAGAAGGCAAATAACAGATGTATCTATTCTGAACATGATATTTAGACATTCAAAAAATTCTTAATTCCTCATTGCAACTTTCCACAATACTATACTATTATTTTTCAATAAAGTAGACAATTAAATAAAGAGGCACTGTTTCATTTTTCTCTTTCAACCAAAAACATTCACAGCTAACCTCTTAAACATATACCCTCTAATAGATACAGTTCATGTAATCTATTTTTTCATATCACTGTGATTATTTATCAAAATGCAATATACACCTCCATTTCTAATGTAATATTTATACAGGATTAAAATGTTATGTACTTACCAGTGAATTCAGTTTGTAGGTTATATTGTTGCTTTGGCTCTTTGTGGATAGTTTTCACACTGTTAAGATTTATAAACACTAAGCACAAGAATGGTACACCACTGTTATACAAAGCAACCATGAAATGGCAACCTCTTCAACGTTGCACTCTGTGATAATGAGGTGAGAAAGGCAGCAAATGAAATCATGTCTTTCATTTTAGAGTATACTATCTCCACTTGTGAATGGTTAGTATCTGTTAACCCTTTTCCTCTCTTTCAGAAAGAGATTCCTATGTATGTGTGTTTGTGATGTTTTCGTGATGATCGCAGAGAAATCACACAAAAAAAACGGGAGTTCAAAGCTATATCTAGCTTCATTTTTCTAAAATGTAAATACTACACAACAGTTCATTACATAGTCCTGAGTTGGAAATTAAAACTTGCCATTACTTAAATTCTGTCATCACTCCTCTACTAATTGAAAAAATGTTCTGTCTCTATAGCACCCTTCCCCCAATACACTCTTAGCTCATTGTACCTTGCAACCTAGTGGAACCAGTGGGTCACATGTTCATAGCACATTCTAGAAGGAACATGCTACTTTCAAACAAGATACAGCAGGTGTGCTTCTATACACAGATTCAAAATAATATCCATGTCTGCATTACATTTCTTTTCTTAAACAACAACCAATTATAACACTTCTTGCTAAGACATCAAACACACTATGTAATTTTATTCAGGTTCATGCTGACAGCATCCAATGCATTTTTCAACTCCATTTTAACTGTTTTTCTTTTGGAAAACTACCTCATTCAGCTCCAGCCTTCTCCTGACTGCTATTGCTCCTTCACTTCAAAATGCTTAGAGTATGGATTGTGGGCCACAGCTATATCTATTGGCTAAGAGGCTGCAAAAAAGAGAGGTATTGAAAGGGACTTCGGTTTTCCAAATGTGCATATTACTTGGTTTGGCCAAAGAGGTTTAAAGTTTCATCAGTTGCTGGCTTTGGTTAATCCATTGTTGATCCCCAAGCTCCTCCCCTCATGATTGTGCACTGTCGTGACAATGACGTAGGCACATTGACTGGGGAAGGGCTGGTAATCCTAATGATGGAAACCTTTGCAGAATGGATGTTGCTTTTCCCTCACACTGTCTTGGTGCACCAGTCTTATTTATAGCAGCGATGTACACATAACCAACACAACGGCTCTTGTCAGAGCCACTCTAGTACCTGAAATATTGTAATTTCTTTTTTAAATGTTTTATTTTCTTCAGTTTTTGACAGTCTTCACAACGATATTGCAATCCCTGCGGACACGTCGTGAAAAAGAAAAACAAAAGGAGACATTCAATGACCACCAAAACATTAAAAATATTATGTAAAAAAGTCCATTCTGAACATTTCCCTACATATATTACCAGATACATACTTCTTTCAAAGTATGTTTAAACTCATATTTTTGTACTAACCTTCTTTAAAAACCATCTTTCAGACCAATTTTCTGTTTTCGCGGTTATTCAGGATGTCACGATGACGTTGTTAACCGAGTGTGATAGGACAAGAAGTAGGCAGAGGCAAAGTATGATTGATAGGGAAGGGATTGCTTCATTTTTATCTCTCTATTACTCTTGGTCTCTATTCCTCTTGAGTCTCCCAGCCGCTCGGGTGACACCAAAAAGTTAACTTCAGTCTTCTTTTACTGGTCTTTTTCGGCCTTCTTCTTTCCTCTCTGCTATGCCCTCGGGAAACATAAATGGGTACGTAGCAATTAAATTTCAACTTCTCAATAAGTGAACCCCTTCACCAAACACCACTGCGCACCACAATTCACACCAGGTCGGCAGTTTTAAATCAGCTTTAGTTTCCCAATGGTGGCAGGTTTTGTTTAGGTGAATGAGTAAGGGAAGAAAAGAGTTCCCCTCTACACCCCGGCTGCCTCTCCTCCCCACCTAGAACAGTTCATACTGCACACAAAATAATCCCCACTCGCTTCACTATCTTGCCTGGAGACAACACTTGCCTTGGGCCCTGTCTACCGATTGGAGTCACGGTGGCCCCGTCCGTCTTGCCTTCACGCTGGTCATTCTCAGCACAGCCAGCCTGTAGGATCGTCTCCTTTTCCTGCCCTGACCTCTGCGTCGTCCTCCAAGGTCCTGCTTCTGTCCTCGACTTCTCTCGCTCTTCTCTCCGCTTCCGCTTCGCCCGCTCTTCTCTCGTCCTCTGATTCAATCTCAGCTCGACTCAGCCTCTCCCTATCCGTCGTCATGTCCTCTTCTTCCGCCCTCCTCACATCCGCTTCCGGGTCAGGAAAGAGTGGCCCGCTTTAGCGCATTGCTCCTGTGCCCCTAGTGTGCCATTCTCCCAATCCTTCGTTCCTCCTGCCACAACACCTCCCAACCAGGCCTTTACGATCGGGCCATGAGGAAACCGGCCAATTGGACAAGAAGTCAGCCGGCCCCTGCAACCGACCCCGGAAATGACGGACCTGGAAGCAGAAGGGTTGTAAGGCCAAAACCCAAAACAAGATGCGAGCATTCGTCTCCTTCTGATGTACCAACCACACCAACGGGGCGTGATCTATGTGCAGTACAGAAGAGCACCCCAACAGATAGTATCTACAGGCTTCCATGGCCCACTTGATAGCCAGACATTCTTAATCAATAGTGGGATACCGGGTCTCCCTCAGAAGCAGTTTCCTACTGAGATACACAATAGGGTGTAACAGTCCAGTGGTCCCAGGCTGAGAGAAGAGAACAGCCCCAAGACCACTATCCGAAGCATCTGTCTTGAGAAAAAACTGTTTTGAGAAATCAGGGCAAGCCCACATGGGCTCACCACATATCGCCCCCTTCAGGCTGTCGAAACTCTGTTGATATGAGGGTAGCCGCTCCTGTAAATGGGTTGGATGTTTCTTAGTCAAGAGTTTAATTAGGGGAGCCGCTAACTCATAAAAATAGGGTATGAATCGTTGATAATATCCAATAAGACCCAGAAAGGATCTGACCTCTTTCTTGGTTGTGGGAGGGGGTAGGTCTTTGATTGCTTTTACTTTGTCAATTAGGGGCCGAAGGCAGCCTTCTTGTATGTGATACCCCAAAAACCGAATAGAATTGGTGGCCAGCAGACACTTCTCTAGAATTGCCGTCAGGCCAGCCTGTCGTAGGGTAAGTAAAACGGCTTCTACGTGTTGTAGGTGTAGTTCCCAGGATTGCCTAAAGATCACTATGTCGTCTAGGTACACTGCAGCATATGCCTGATGTTTTCTGAGTACCAGATCCGTTAGGCGTTGGAAGGTGGCAGGGGTGCTGTGTAGCCGAAATGGCAACACTCAGAACTGATACAGTCTTGTTGGGGTAGAAAATGCGGTTTTCTCTCTGGCTGTGGGTGTAAGAGGTATCTGCTAGTTGGCTGTGGGTGTAAGTGGTATCTGCTAGTAACCCTTTGTGAGGTCTAAAGTGGTCATGTAGGAAGCAGACCCCAGGCTTTCGATCATCTCATCGATCCTGGGCATAGGATAGGTATCATAGTGGGAACCTCATTCAGTCTGCGAAAGTCTATGCAAAAGCTTATGGACCCATTGGGTTTGGGGACTAGCACCACAGGAAAGGACCAGGGGCCACAGGACGGCTCTATGATGCCCTCCCCAACATGTCCTCAACTTCCTGTCTCACAGCTTGTCTCCTTGCCTGGGAGCTTACTCCGTCTGTTCTAATTTCATGTTGTAATAGGTGAGCTTTTCCTGGTTGGGAAGAGAATACATAGCTATACTTGCTTGCTAATACACCAAGAGACAGTCTATCTGATAGATCAGAACCCATTGGTATTTCCCCTACCATCTGATCGGTGTTTTGTCAGGGGAATGTAATGTCTAGAGGGTTGGAGTCGGTCACAAACAGTGTTGGAGTCTCTTTTTCTACCCACCTCTTTAAGAGATTAATATGATAGATTTGCCCTTGACCCCCTCTTGGTGGTGTGTCTAATCTGTATGTGACAGACATGATCTTATCCATGATCATATAGGGTCCCTGCCACTTCGCTAATAGTTTATTGCCAGAAGAAGGAAGAAGAACCAGTACCTTGGTCCCAACCACTAGTTCTCTTAGTTGGGTGTTGCCACTGTATACCCTTATCTGTCTCTGCTGTGATTTTTCCGGATTTTCTCAGGTCTCTTCCCATAAGGTCTCTACTTTTAGTCTAAGTTTGGAGCCATAGTCAAGGAGGTCTAGCCCTTCGTGTTCCTGATCCTCCCACTGTTCATCTGCCATGTCTAGAAGGGTATGGGCTTTCTACTGAAAATGAGTTCAAAGGGGCAATATCCTGTGGAGGATTGGAAATGTGTACGTATGGTAAACAAGACCAATGGTGGCTGTCTGTCCAAATCCTTACCTGTTTCTGTGACAACTTTCTTCAACATAGTTTTTATGGTGCAGTTATACCACTCCACTAACCCATTCGTATCTGATTTATAGCTAGTATCTTGCACATCTGAGACATCAATCGGGACATGAACGGGGTCCCCTGATCCATCAAGAGCTCATTGGGGAAACCAACCCCAAATAAAAACCCTGCCATGTCTCACAGTCATTTTGTGCTGCAGTGGCTTGCCTCTCAACGACGAACTGTAGATGTTTCTGGCCTTCGGCCAGCTGTTTCACCATGTCTGTCATGGTTAGGGGTTGTGTCATCTTCTTGTCCTATCAGGAAGTAGGGAATCCCACTTCTGACACCACTGTGATAGGACAAGAAGTAGGTGGAGACAAAGTATGATTGATAGGGAGGAGATTGCTTTATTTTTATCTCTCTATTCCTCTTGATCTCTATTCCGCTCGTGTGACACCAAAATTTTAATTTCAAACTTCTTCTTTTACTTGTCTTTTTCGTCCTTCTTCTTTTCTCTCTGCTATGCCCTCGGGAAACATGAACAGGTACGTGGCAATTAATTATTCACTTCTCAAAAAGTGAACCCCTTCACCCAACACCACTGCACACCAAACTTCACACCAGGTCCGTGATTTCTAATCGGCTTTAGTTCTCCCAAGGGTGGTAGGTTTTGTTTAGGTGAGTGACTAAGGGAAGAAAAGATAGGTGTTCCCTTTCACACCCCGGCTGTCTCTCCTCCCCACTGAGTATCCTCTAGGACAGTTCCTGCTGCCCACAAGATAAGCCCCAACCGCTTCACTATCTCACCTGGAGACAACACTTGCCTTGGGCTGTGACTCCTGACCGGCCCTGTCTGTCATGCCTTCCCTCGGGTCCTTCTCAGCATGGCCCGTAGTATTGTCTCCGTCTCCTGCCCTGACGTCAGCATTGTCCTCCAATGTCTTGCTGCCATCCTCCGCTGCTCTCGTGCTACTTTCTGGATTTGCTGCTCCCGCTCTTCTCTAGTACTCCGCTTCAATCTTCGCTCGACTCGGCCTCTCCCCGTCAGTCACCGCGTCCTCTTCTTCCGCCCTCCTCATATCCGCTTCCGGGTCAGGAAAAAGCAGACCGCTAGAGCGCATTGCTCCCATGCCCCCAGGGTGCCCTTCCACCAATCCTTCATTTCCCCTGCCACACCGCGACAATCTCGCCTTTTCCATAAAGTGAAAACACATCTGTGCACACATATTACAGTATTTTACACACTAGAGGTTTCTTACACTATTCTCTAAAGTCATGTTTTTCTAGAGAGTTTTAATAAAAACCATCTCTAAAACCGGTTTTATCTGTTTGCAGGGACTCTGAAGACCACAATGACATCGGTAATCGCAATTCCCGTGTACATGTCGCGTAAACTAAAAACAAAACCAGACATTCAATGACCACCAACACATCAAAAAAATAATATGTAACAAAAATCCATTCTGAACATTGCCCTGCACATATTACTATATGCATACTTCTTTCAAACCATGTTTAAATTCATATTGTTATCCTAAGTTTCCTTAAAAACCATATTTCAGACTGATGATGTCATTAACCGCAACAATAGCGCCTTTTCCATAAAGTGAAAACATATATATGCACACATATTACAGTATTTTACACACTAGGGGTTTATTACTGTACACTTCAAACTTGTGTAGTGTATTTCTAGAACAACCATCTCTAAAACCTATTTTCAAATTTCACGGTGAGGCCGGAGGTCACGATAACATTAGTCATTGCAGTCCCCACGATTATGCCACAAATGCGAAAAGCAAAAGCAGGAATTCAATAGCCACAACCACATAAAAAATGATAACTATATAATTAATTCTAGCCAGTAAAGTAGATAACTCACTATATAAATAACGCTATTAAAACATTCATCAAAATTTCAATATCTCCATAACAATGCTCATTAATGATTCACTGATATATTTTTTCATTTTTCCATCAATATTTGCAACAATGCTGATAGTTGCGATGTCCCTGCGGCAGTACACAGGGGGCCTCACTGGCAGTCACGGCATCATTGTGACTATCAGGGCAATTACAAAAAATCTAATTTGGACACATAATTTGTGTCACTAACAGCTCAGCTCCTCAAACATGGGGTCAGAATACCTGCACTCTGGCCCCTTATGTTAGATTTTTCAGTCATTTTCAACCTCAGAAACCGTTCCAAGCAATAAAATGGCAACCGCAATTTTCAGTTGAGGTTCCGTCTAGCCAATCAGAACATTCCCTTTGGTGCATGCTTTCACGATTAATTTTAAAACCACCACGAAATATCTATGGCCAGTGAAATCAGTATAATTTTTGGCTTGAATTTCTCAAAAACTAATGAACAGATTTATACCAAATATGAAAAAGGCACTTCCTTGAACCAACATCTACCTCCAAGCCAAATTTGGTGTGAGTCAGTTCAGCGGTTTGGGCTGTAGGTGAGTTTAATGAAGAGGATATGTCTCACCATGAAGGGGCCCTGGAGCAACTGCTTACAATCGGAATGCAGTGCCCTCATGACCTCATCACACATTCCAATGTCTGAGCATTCTGAGCCAATGCTCACATTACCACACATCTCCCTTTTTACAAAACAAAGTATGAACCAATACATTTATACAAAGTATGAAGTAAGATAAACATATTAAACCTACAACTTAAAATATAGTCCCCATACCCC
This sequence comes from Triturus cristatus, assembly GCF_964204655.1. NCBI lineage: Eukaryota > Metazoa > Chordata > Amphibia > Caudata > Salamandridae > Triturus > Triturus cristatus. The sequence continues at coordinate 168,055,781 of NC_140585.1, forward strand.
CTTTCAAAAACGAAAGAAAGAATGAAAGAGAAAAGAAGGAAGAGCAAAAAAATAAAGAAAAATAAACAGATAAAAAAAATGAAGTTAAATAAAATCATTCATTTTTTTAGGTCGTACAGGAATGCGAGAACTCTTCCTGATGGTCACATTATTTCTTGAATGCTCTTTGATAGGTAAATAGGAACGTTGTGAAAAATACTTTTCAGTTTTGCTAGACATATCATCGTGGGGAACAGGTGCCACACGAGACATGCCCCACCAATTCCCGTCAGAAAGTTTAACTGAATTTTTCCCTAGTTCACAAACTTGAACTGGATTTTTGAATTTGGACAAGCCTTTGCTAACAAGGATTGGATTCTTCACACGTACCCAGTCACCTATTTTTAATCTGGTTACTCTTTTTGAACTGGGAATACTTTTAGTAAACCTCTTCAAGTTAGCAAAATTGGAATTAAATTCAGCTGATTTCCACCAGTCATCCACATTTCCATCTTTTTGAGAAATTCTTGTGGTCCAAAAAGGACAAAGTTCAGTGGAAGGTTCTCTACCTCTCATCAATTCGAAAGGAGATTTCCCAGTAACTGAATGTGGAGTAGTACGATGTGACCAAACTAACTCAAGTATTGACTTGGCAACACAAGACTTACTTTTGATGGATGATTGAATGCATTCTACAAGTACTTTGTTAAAGCGTTCAACTTTCCCATTGGTTTGGGGATGATAAAGTGGTGTTCTCAAGTGTTTTATTGCACAATTTTCTAAAAATGAAGACATCTCAGAGGATGTGAACTGAACCCCATTATCCGTGAGAATCTCACCTGGGAGACCTTCTCTTAAAAATACTCTTTGAAAACATTCAATTGTTTTTTTAGTAGTGGGTTCAGACATTGCCTCAACTTCAACCCATCTAGAAAGATGATCCACCATTACAACAAAGTATCTCATGTAGTTGGGAAGAATCTGGTAAGGACCAAGAAAATCTACCCCAATGCGTTGCCAAGGTTTTTCGGGACAAAGATTGACAGATTGAATTTGAGGTTCAGTTATTAAAACTTTGTCACTAAGTTTGCATTTGGTACAGTTGGATACAAATTCTTCGACCTCAGAGTCCATACGAGGCCACCAAAATCTCTCTCTAACTTTTCTCTTGGTCAAGGTTGAACCCAAATGACCACCATGAGCTAAACTGATTAAACGTTGACGAAAACAAAACGGAGCTACTAATTTATCTCCTCGGACTAAGATGTCACCTTCAAGGGACAACTCATCCAAGACCTTCCAAAATGTTTGAAGATCATATTGTAACACAGATTCTTTGGCCAACCAGATTTTACAAATGTGATAACTTGACTGAGAATGGGATCCTATTGGATAGCCATAATCCAATCTTTTTCACAAAATGAAGCATCCCCTATATATGCAATAAAGCACTCTTCTATTTCTGTTTCCCATTCTTGATTTTCAGGTTCGTCAATCGGAAGTCTAGAGAGGCAGTCAGCACGTGAATTCTTTCCACCGGGAATGTATTGGATGGAAAAAGTGAATTCTAAAAGTTTAGCTTGCAATCTTGAAATGCGAGCCGTGGTACGCTTGATGTTTTTGCCAGATAGAATATTTACCAAAGGACAATGATCAGTTTTAATTATAAAAGGTCTACCCCAAACATAGGCTTTGAACTTTTCTACACTCCAAACACAAGCTAAAAGTTCCTTCTCAATGACTGAATACTTGCGTTCAACAGGTCTGAGAGTTCTGGACGCAAACCCTATGGTAAATTCACGCCCGTTATCCATTTGGGTGAGAACAGCCCCAAGGCCATAATCACAGGCATCAACAGTTACAATGGTCGTTCTGCCTTCAAGAAAAGGTTGTAAAGCAGGAACGCTCACGATTCTTTCTTTAATTTCATTAAAGGATTGTTCACAAATGTCTGACCATAGAAATTCTGAATTTTTCTTTAATAAAGGCCTAAAACATTCTGTTAAATTGGCAAAGTTCTTCAGAAATTTACTATAGAATTCACACATACCTAAAAAAGAAAGTAACTGATCTTTGTTTTTAGGAGCCGGTGCATCTGTGATACTTTTGACAAGACAAGGCTTAGGCTTGACTCCTTGAGCTGAAAATACGTGACCCAAATACTCAATTTCTGTGGTTTTAAAAATGCATTTATCTTTTCTTAAAGTAGCTCCTCTGGATTGAAGTATGTTTAGGACTTTTGAAATCAAGAGGTCATGTTCAGACTCACTCTTAGTGAATAGTAAAATGTCATCTTGGAAAACAGCTACTTGCGAATTACCAATAAACATTTCAGACATCAAGCGTTGAAACACAGCTGCTGCAGAAGCTATGCCGAACGGCATTCTGCAAAATTGGAAGGTACCATCAGGTGTAATGAAAGCAGTTAAGTGACGAGAAGCTTTGTCCAATTCTACTTGATGGTAAGCTGATCTGAGATCTAATTTGGTAAACCAATTGGATTGACCTATTTTAGTAATTAAATCTTCAATCCTGGGCAATGGAAAGTTGTCTACCCAGATGGCCTCATTGACACTTCTTAAGTCCACACACATTCTCAGTTCACCTGTCTTTTTCTTTGCCAAAACTATTGGAGAAAGCCATAAAGTGCCCTCTACTTTTTCAATAATACCTTGTGCGCACATATCAGATAACATATCCGATAATTCCTTCCTGACACTAAAAGGTATATTGCGTAATTTGTGCTTGACAGGTGCAATGTCTTGTTTCACTTTTACAGAATATACAAAATTTGAAATTTTTCCTAAACTGTTCTGAAAAACTTTAGGGAACTTATTTTCCCAATCAATGTTGACATTGGTAACCAAATTAATATCATGTCTCTCAATAGTGATGGGATTATTTGAACCAGGTCTGATGGTTAAATTGAACTCTGCTTGATGAATAAGACCTAGAACATTGATACCTTTGCGTGCTACATATACTTTACCATTGATAGAAGAATCAAATATTTTAATGGAAGACCAAAAATACCCCAACAAGTCTACTTTACTGCCTTCAAAAGCCACAGTCATAACATCTGGAGGTAATAAATGATGTGAACTCCAGAATTGTGTGTACTTGATTTGATCTATAATAGTGATGCGAGCTCCAGTATCTACTAAGAGCTTGATAGAAATGCTGTCAATCCAAACTTCAATTTCTGGATCAGCAATAGAAGAGACATTCTCTTGTTTGATGCATCTGACACCTAATGATAACTCTTTAATCACAACATCGCTGTTGCTGTCATCAGAATTATGGTCATCATTTATTAAACAACGAACAGGATTGGAGTTGTTAAATCTACCCCCATTGAAAGGTCTACCACCTCTGCAAACGTTGGAAAAGTGACCTGTTTTACCACATTTCTTGCATTGTTGACCAAGAGCAGGACAATGTTTGAAAGTAGCAACATGGTTAGGTGATCCACATTTAAAACAGATAATTTTGCGATTTTGCGAAAAAGAATGCGGGGTTTGAAAAGTGGATTTTGAAGAAATTTTGTTATTTTTTAAATTACTTTTGTCAAAACTAGGAATAGACTTGTTGATGACAGCACCAGAAATGGAGCTTTTGTTAAGAGACTCTTCTAAAAACTTCACATCTTGGCAAGAACCCTCAATACTTTTCGCTATATCAACGGCTTTGTCTAAAGACGGATTTTTACATGTGAGAAGACGTTCTTGTATTTTTTTTGAATTACATCTAACTACAAGTTGGTCCCTTATCAATTGGGAAGTAAAGTCTTCAAATTCACAGGTAGCTGCTAGTACTTTTAAAGCAGTAACATAGGAGTCAATACTTTCTGTCGGTTTTTGTACTCGTGTGAAAAATTTAAATCTGTGAACAACAAGATTTTTGGACTTTGAAAAATATTTATCTAATTGGGCAGTAGCAAGTTGATATTCATCCAAATCAGTCTCATCTATATCAGGATAGTCAGGTAAGTGATCAAAAATATTTTGCCCTTCCACTCCTAAGTGGTAGTACAACAAACCTTTTTTCCTATCCGGTTTAAATTTTGTGGCATCAATAGCTATTAGATATGCATTAAATGAACGAATCCATAATTTCCATTCCAGTATGGGTTCGCCTGGTTCTTGTAGAAAGGGTGCTGGAGGCGAAATGCTCTGCATGGTATTAGACATGAGGTGAGTGGATCACCGAAAAATATATATAAAAAATAAGTAAAGAGAAAGTAAAAAAAAAATATTTGCACACAGCATAAAAAAAAACAATTTTGTAGAGTAAATCAGTGTGCAAATCACTGGCACGTGGATCCGTTCTGAAGTGCGAAACGTATGAACATGGCATTCAATTCAAGTGTGCAAATCACTGAGACGTGGATTTGCACTAGAATGTGAAACATGGAAACTCTGAATACAATTTATAGTGTGCGAATCACTGAAGCGTGGATCTGCACTGAGATGAGACGTGAAGACTTGCATGTAAAACCAGTGTGCAAGTCACTGAAATGTAGATTTTCATATGATGCTCAACGTAGAGTTTGTAAATACATCACGGAAGAAGCTGCTTGTTTTTAAAGAATGCTGCTTGGGATAAAATGTCAGATTTTGATGGTGAAAATGAAGGGAAAAAAAAAATAATAATAATTCCGTTGGTACAGAGAACAAATGTTAAAGTTTAAAGGACTGCTGCTTGATCCTAATAGAGATGTGCTCGATAGTGGTGCAAGTTATTGAAATGAAAAAAAAAAAAATGCCAAAAGAAGCCACTAGATGGCAGTGAAAGCACAATAGTTCTCTGGTAAAATGCTCAACTCGATGGTACAAACGAGGTAGAGAGTCGAAATGAGTGCGAGACAAGGAGGGCAGCAGGTAGGAAACTTTCGTAGTAATGTAGATTGATTCGCTTGCCAAAGGTAGTGTTACACGTTTAAAAATGCAGGCAAATGCAGGCTCTTTTTATAGCAAGTGATGGGAAACACGCGTTAGTAGTAGTTCGACAAAGCTGGTGAGAAATAGCATGACAGTTGTACTGAGGCCCCTCACAGGTTGCTGGCAAATACAGGGACGAAAATCAGTGTCAGTCGGAGGCCGATCAAAGGAACAACACAGCGCTCAAAACACCACAGATTTGTCAGATTAGTCATTAGCAGAAAGCCTTCTAGACGTAGCGCAAACAGAGTGAGTGGCAGTTGAAGCGCGAGGCAGGGCTCAAGGGCAAGATCACTGTGAAAGCCACAGAAAAAAAAAAAACTAGGAGACGATGAGCAGATGGCAGAAAAATGGATTTCTCACCTTGGTGGTTCACTTACTCGTGAACAAAGACGAATTCAGTCATGAGAAAAACAAGCCAGTAAATGGTTTGCTCTCTGGCCCCTTCTTTATCTTGTCGTTGTCCAAGTTGCGTTGTGGCTTCCAGAGACATCCCAGGTCGTCGCCAGTTTGATAAAGATGACTCCAGGCAGTCTGTGAAGGTGTGAGGATGTTTAATGAAGAGGATACGTCTCACCATGAAGGGGCCCTGGAGCAACTGCTTACAATCGGAATGCAGTGCCCTCATGACCTCATCACACATTCCAATGTCTGAGCATTCTGAGCCAATGCTCACATTACCACAGTGAGGCCAAAGTTTCCTTTAGGGATTAACATTAGAAACGCATCCTTATTTCGTTCACCCCAAATTCTCGGTCTCCACTGCAAGGATCACTCTCAAATTTACATGACAACCAGAACCTACCTTGACACTGTTTTGGCAAAATTTCATGAAGTTTGATCAAACAACACCAAAGTAATCGGCAAGTCGCAAAAACAAAGGTTAAATTGATTTTATAGTTAGGTGAACATTTCAGTGGCAGCGTAACATTTTTAACTCAGAACACCACAAAATTCACCAATTATACTTATCTTTAGTAACTATAATTTGTGCCCTAAAGTAACTATAGCTCACGGCCCCATCATGCATATTCAATTAAAGTCTAGAACATGTAAAGAGTGATGTGATATGTGGAGTAATTTGCTGTGCATGGTGAGGGAGTGGGTTATAGTTACCTTAAGGAACAAGTTATAGCCAGGGCACTGGAATCATGTATCAGGAGAGTACCAGATAATGCAGTGATATTCACTAAATTGTGAGGTACGAAAAGGCAAATCATGCAGCATAACATGGTACATTTTTTGATAGTATTACTTCATTATTTTGCCAATTTTTACACATGGCAATACTTTCTGGGAAAATATTTCACCTCATTAGTACCAGTTTAACAATCAAAAATTGAAATATGCAAATGAAAGAGGACACGTTAGCCTTTTTAAAGAGTCTTCCACTGCCGATCTACATAATTAATTTGTAGAGTTTTACAAAATAATTGTTTCCTTTGCCAATTACAAAATGTAGGTGTTCATATGAAATTATTATGTGCAACCTCTGCCCAGACAGTGTTCACATTATAAAAAAGGAATAATGAATGAGATAATATTGGCATAAAATATGGCTCTTTACACTACATAATTTGGCTTTTCTTGCCGCAAAATTTAGTTAACCCAGTTGAATAAATTTTCATCTACCGTAGATTTTCAAAAGTCCTGATTATAACTTGCACCATATCATGCACTGCTTATGACCTCACAAATTACATTACTCATGACATTTTAAATGATGCCAGTGATGACATCTAAAAAGTCATCAATGACAACATCATTGATTACATCATCCAGTCATAGTGAAATGATAATGAACATAAACTTTAACCAGATCCACGCGACATATAACATTTCTGTAAAGTCACCTGCATGTGGTGGATTGTACCCTATTTTAACTGCCATTCAACCAGCTAACAAACAAAATACCTCCACAGATCTTAATGATGTCATCTCCTTTTTAATCCTTGGTCACGCACCAAAATGATTTTTTTCTTGTTTCAGTTTGAAGTCAAGAGATTGACAGGTATGCATTTTCCACTGATAAAACACACTCTGCCAGTACCTATGGACAACCTTCCACACACTACATGCATTCCTAAAATAGAGTCATGCTTTCATCCCAGTGTGAGTTAAACTATTTCTAAGTGTCTCACCTTTACATTATACATAATTCTACAATCTGTAATACCTCAAAACCATCAGTGAAGCTTTGGAAATTAACATTTACACCTTATAAACTTCCTTGTGACATAGAATTTGTCATCAGCACTGTGTTACATCTATTTAACATGGACACCCAGAAATCCACTGATTGCTAATCCATGGTCAGCAAAATCTCACAGGCTTTTCCCATACATTGTTTGCAAAAGGCTTTGCTGTTAAGTCACAACCTACTTGAAACATTCCTCTGCAACCCACGTCAAATGCACTGAGCCTTTACTACTTACACCCCCAACTTTACTGGTTAGTAAACATCGCACCATGTAACTTTCAACATGAATATCCACACTTGACTCCAGGGATCATGCTATTACATTTTTATGCACTCACATGTGTACAGACACCAACTTTATGCTGTACATCACTATAAACCCTGAACTAACAACTATCGTTTTTTAAGTTGATGTCTGGACTTATTGTAATTGTAATTTGAGATGTCATCAATGATGTCTTTTGAGATGCCATCAATGATGTTTTTCAAAATGTCATGAGTGATATAGTATTTGAAGTCTTAAGCAGCACACAAAGTGACTGCAAGTTATAGTTAGTTCACTAAACCATAACTGGTGAATTTCTGTGTTGTTTCAACACTAGGTTTTTAGTGAAATTATTGGAATGTTCTACCGTAAAGTAAAATCTTAGTACCAAAACTGATTATAATGTCACTTTAACCATTATTGTATTTTTTATTTCTATATTTTTTTTTATCATTTTCAAAGTTGAGCAGATGCCGAACCCCTTCAGGTAAACTGTGACAAATCATAGCCAACCACCACTGCTGCACATGGTATTCAGCTGTGCAGAGCAGGGGGTTGCCTGTTACCTTGCCTCCAGCCAGGCCGTATGCCTAACCACCCCCTGCTGATATAACAAACCTCCAGCCAGACCCTGGCTCAGCCTCAGGAGGTGGATTTGTCACCAATCCTGCTTTCGCAGTGAATAAACAGGTGCCAGATGACATATGTAACAAATGCTGCTTCCAGAGGTGCCAGCACTAAAGAACAATTTTATAATCAACTACTTTTGTTTAATTCCAAAAACAGCATCACCAACAAATGATGTATTTTAGCTTGACAAGAGCCTCGCTCAACATTCACCCAACATGTTACTTATTATATGCAATTATCCAAAAGGAAACACCACTTCCTGTCACCTTATCACAACAGAATTGGGAAAAATACTCAACTGTTATTCCAACAGCATAGTTTCAAAGTTTTACAACATATAAAACCATATTAAACTTGGCTCATCTGCCCTCCTGGTTTCTGCCACACATGTTGCTATGTGTATTTGTTTTAACTAATGATATTTAACTAAAGCAAGATCTAAAGGGTTTGTTAGACCTGGCATCATTGGCGTGGTTACCCCTGACTTTTTGCCTCTACCTCCTGTATTTTTGACGCTATGCTGGATTTAGTTTTTGCTGGTTTAGATGCTTTGGGCACTTTGCAACTGCTGATAAGTGTCAAAGTGCAAGTGCTCCCTAGGTAAATTGTTATATTGATTGGTTATCCATGATTGGTATATTTGTTTCACCTGTTATTTAAAGTGCACTGAGTGTGCCAGGGCTGGTGATTCAAATGCTACTAGTGGGTCTGCAGCACTGATTGTGCCACCCACAGGAGTAGCGCTAAAATGATGTCTTAGGCCTGCTTGCAGTGCCTATGTGCAGTCCAGGACTGCCATGTCGACCTTGCCAGTGCAACCACCCTTATCCTTCCCTTTCTGTACATGTCAGGCATCCCTATGGTGGCCCTTGGTACCCCCCTGGGCTGGGTGCAGTGTATCTGAAAGGTAGGGCATGTACTGAGGTGTGTAACATGCCCTGCTAGTGAATTACAGCCATTTTCGTTTTTCATTGCTGAGAGGCTATCTTGCCCATAGGACAGAATGGGGGAGGCTGTTTACATGCCTATCTTCCCCTAAAGGCAAGATAGAAAATCCAAGTTTGGTATCTTTGTGTTCAGAATTTAATTATGCATCTTTTAGCAAGATGGTTTTTAAATGTACTGTGTGAGAATAGCACTTTTTAGAAAGTAGCTATTCTCCTGTTTAACCTTCCTATGTGCCTGTGTGCAGATTGGCTGACTGGTGTCATGTGATGGGCTAGGTGGCTCCACGAGTTTGAATGAGTCAGCGGCAGGGTGAATAAGGAGATCTGCTCTAAATGGGTGGGAGGAGTAGCCCCTGGGTTTGAGTAGGGCTGCCTCGGCTAGCACAATGCTGGCTCCACCCCCTGCTGGCCAGGCTGAGGACTCCGCCTCTGCCAGCACAAAGAAGGCTCCACCTCCTGCTGAGCGTCTATCGACCCTGCCCCTCACTCTGAAAGGAACCAGGTGCTCCAGGGCAGATCACACCCAGGAACCGGTTTGAGCAGGGGAATCCCCCCACTGAAACAAAGAGAGACAAAGACTTGGAGGGGTATAAGAAGAGGACCCCAGACACCTAAACTTTAGATCACTGTGGAACTAAGAAGGAACCTCTGCCAAGGAGAAAGCTGGAAGGAACTGAAGAGGAGAAGACTGCCTGCTTGCTTTTTTGCTTTGCTGCCAAGGAGAGGGGAAGGACTTTGCTGTGTCCCCTTCTTTTGATGCTGATCTCCAAGGGCCTGATGAGAGCTGGCTCCCTGTTAAGAAGTCCCAGGAACTGAAGGACTTCACCACCAGCTCCCCTAGAACTCTGCTGAGGGAGTTCTGACCTGCCTTGGAGTGCTTGCCTAGTCTTGGGGCCTCAGGAGGTCGTTTTTGCTGTGTTTGGGAGCTGGAAAGCAGAAGCGTGAAAAAGAGTAACTGGTACCTAATGCATCATCCGATTGCGAGTCGCAAGAACGAGAGCGCGAGAAGAATTTCATCGCAGCACCCGGAGTCCCCGCATCGCCAAGTGCGTCGACCATCGTTCCGGTGCGTGAAGATTCCTGACGCTGGCCACACCACTGCCGGTGCGTGAAAGTATCCAGTCGCTGCGTGTGTCGACGCTGAGTCCCGTCCCGTGACGCATCGAGGGTTGCGGCGCCAGAAGTCAACGCCGCGCCGCGCACCGCGACGCATCAAAGGTTGCAGCGCCAGAAGTCAGCGCTGTGCCGCACATCGCGCCGCATCGAAGATCGTCGCATCGTACCTGTGCGTGAAGCTTCCCCCTAAGAAACCTACGCAACGAAAGCCAAAGTTATCGCATCCTTCCCCTACAGATCGGAGCCGGCGCATCCACCTCTGCTGCGTGAAGCAGGGCTGCTGCAAAGCCTCCCCAAGGTCTTAGGAGTATCGCATCGCCTTTGCCATCTTCCTTGTTATAGCTTTTGGGAACCTTAACGCAACTACAGGTACTGTTGGGCACGAGAGTGTCGCATTTTGTGCATTGAGAGTCGCATTGTGCAGGACACTGACTTTTGCATCCTGGAGTACTTTCTGCAAACTCTTGAACTATCTTTAAAGTAACCTTTTTAATTGTATGTTGGTTTGTCTGTAGTATTTGGTCTTTTGAAGTTTTTAGTAAAGATACCTTATTTTTCTAAAACTGGTGTGGAGTAAATCTGTGGTGTTTTCACTGTGTTACTGTGAGTGTTGGTACAAATACTTTGCAAATTGCCTTTGATAGCCTAGACTGCTCAGGCCAAGCTACCTAGAGGGTGAGCAGGGGTTATCTTAACAGTGTATCCCCCTTTCCCTGACTAGAAGCAAGGGTCCCTACTTGGACAGTGGTACCTACCCTGCCAACTAGAGACCCCCAGATCTAACATTTGTGGTCAGCGGTGAGGATTGAACTTGTATTTGTACTTGACCCACAGTAATTGCTGTACATCACTAGTTTAAGTGCAGACCAATACGCAACCACATACTGTATTTTTGATTCTATTTTTGAGTAACTCTTCAAGAGCATCATGTCTCAGGTGGCAACAAGTGAGAGGGCAGAATTGGAGTTTTCCATTGAGGATCTGTATTCATACAAAGTTGAGGAGCTCAAGCAATTCTGCAAAGACCTTGGTTGCCCTGTGAAAAGCGGATCTAGCAAGGATGTGCTACAAAGAGTCTTGAAGGCCTGGTGGGAGGCCCAAGAGGAAGATGATGCAGATGAAGAGAATGGTTTTGTTCCCCAAGATCTGCCCGTGGGCAGACCAGTCTCCAGGGCTGGCAGCTCCCATTCCAGTAGGGGTCTCACTCCAGAGGAGTTGGAGGAGAATCAAAGGGTGAGAAACCATGAATTGGAAATAATGAGAATGAAAATGAGGCAATTAGAAGTAGAGCAAGAAAAGGCGGTGGAGGAGAAGAAATTGCTTCTGGCTCATGAGTTGAGCATGAGAGAACTGGATATCAAGGTCAAGCAGGCGGAGTCCGGTTCCAATGGTGGCAGCGCACAGGCAGTGCAGGGGGGTAAAGTATATATCCCCAAGGATTTGGTACAGAATTATAATAGGAGTGAGGATATCTATGCCTGGTTTACCTCGTATGAAATTACGTTGAGAATGAATGGTGTGCCTGAACAGCATTGGGGGGCGGGCCTGTGGAAACATTTTGAGGCTTCTGGGAGGAGTGCTCTAGAGCCCTTGGAATTAGCAGGTACCATGGCCTATCCCAATATGAAGGAGGCCCTATGTCTCAGGTATGGACTTGCTCCAGAACAGTATAGACTGCAGTTTAGGAACTCCAAGAAGAAAGAGTCTGAGACTTGGATGGAGTGTGTGAATCTGTACTCGCGGGCACTGGAAGGTTGGATGAAGGTCAGCAAGGTAACTGATTATAAGGGGTTGTTACATTTAATTAGTTGGGAGCACTTGAGTAGTTTATGTGTTCCAGAGCTGCGCCAGCATCTTTTAGACAGCAAGCTGACGGACCCCATTGAGCTTGCTAAGGAGGCGGACCGCTGGACCAGTACCAGGGTCCACAGAGGAATTGTGGGTACCATAGCCAAAGGTGGGCAGGGTCCCCAGCAGAAGAGTGGGGGGACAAGGGTAACCAAAAGGAGTTCTCACAACGGCCCCAAAACAGTTCCCAGGGTAATCAGTCCCAGCCCCCCAAGTCAAAACCCAAACCAACCTGGCACCCTAAGGGCAGGTCGGATAACAGGGGTCCCATTAAGTGTTATCACTGTCAGGAATTGGGTCACAAATCCCCTGTGTGTCCCAAGAAATCCCAGGCACCCTCTGGTGCTCCAACACCGGGTATAGCTAGTGTCGCTTTTGGTGGGGATTTAATTTCTAGTGATTTGGAGGGATTAGCAGTTATGGCCCTTGTCTCTTTAGGAGACACGGGGATGGTCCAGGAAACCCCTGTCCCTGAGAACATTAAGAAGTACAGGCAGTGGGTGACCATCAATGGAAAGAGGGCGGAGGCTTTCAGGGACACTAGAGCCAGTGTGACTACGGTCAGGTGTCAGTGGGTCCCTGAGGAGCTGATCATTCCCGATGTACTTCACCCTGTAGTGTCAGCTGACAACTCCGTGCGCCTTTGCAAGGTAGCACATGTTCCCTTTGAGTGGGTGGGGGTCTCAGGTCCTCTCAGAGTGGTTGTGAGTCAATCCATGCCAGTAGACTGTCTGCTAGGTAATGACCTGGAGAGTTCCCTATGGAAGGAGGTGGAACGCCAGGCTCATTTGGAGATGTTGGGTTTGCCTGAGTGGGTCTGTGTGACCACTCGGTCCATGGCAGCCACACAGGGTTGTGAAGCAGACCTGGAGCCTGAAACAGTGGCCCAGGTCCCTGCCAGAAAGAGGAAGGGCAAGGGGCGTGGTGCGTCCATCCCCACTGTTCCCACGGTCCAGGAAGGAGCAGACCCTGAGGGGGATGCCCTGGAGCCTACAGGGGAACAGGTAGCTGAGCTGGGAGACATACCTGAGCTGACCCATTGGCAGCACGAGGGTGGTCCCTCCAGAGAGGAGTTCTGCCGAGCGCAGAAGACATGCCCTACTCTTGAAGGTCTGCGGCACCAGGCTGCAGACCGGGCAGCAGGTGCTGATCCAAAGAACTTCTTTCTCTACTGGGAGAATGACCTGTTGTACAGTGAGCCTCCGTTTGCTGAGCCCAGTGGATCATGTACCCTGGTGGTACCCGCAGGGTTCAGAGACTTCCTACTAGGTCTGGCTCACAACGTGCCTCTTGCAGGACATCTCGGGCAGGACAAGTCCCGACAAAGGCTTGCCACCCACTTTTACTGGCCCGGGATGAAGACGGACGTCCGTTCCTTTTGTAGATCGTGCCAGACTTGCCAGGCAAGTGGCAAGGCTGGAGGGAAGTGCAAAGGCCCTCTCCAGCCTTTTCCTGTAGTGAGCACCCCTTTCGAGCGGGTGGGGATAGAGATTGTGGGGCCACTGGACCCCAGGACAGCCTCGGGCAACAGGTTCATCCTGGTCCTGGTGGATCATGCCACCCGGTACCCGGAGGCTATCCCTCTCAGGACAACCACAGCCCCGGTGGTGGGCCGTGCGTTGATGGGGATCTTTCCCGTGTGGGTTTCCCCAGAGAGGTGGTATCTGACGGGGTACCAACTTCATCTACAGGTATATGAAGTCTCTGTGGGAGGAGTGTGGGGTAACTTATAAGTTCACCACTCCTTACCACCCTCAAGGAAATGGGTTGGTTGAAAGGTTCAACCGGACCCTGAAAGGCATAATCATGGGGCTGACAGAGCCCATGAGACGGAAGTGGGACGTCTTTTTGCCATGCCTATTATTTGCCTACAGGGAGGTACCACAAAAGTCTCTAGGGTTCAGTCCCTTTGAGCTTTTGTACGGGCACCCTGTTAGAGGACCTCTCAGTCTGGTGAATGAAGGTTGGGAGAAATCCCCTGGGAAAACCCCCCAGGATGTGTTCAGCTATGTGCTGGCCATCCGCAACCAGACACAGCGCTTCAGGACCCTCGCTCAGGCGAACCTGGAAGCCAGCCAGGATGAGATGAAAAGATGGTATGACCAGCATACCACTCTGGTGGAATTTCAACCTGGGCAGATGGTGTGGGTGATGGCGCCAGTGGAGCCTTGCGCGCTCCAAGACAAGTGGACTGGGCCATATGAGGTGGTGGAGCGCAAGAGTGAAGTGACCTACCTGGTCAACTTGCGGTCTCCTAGGAACCCCATGAGGGTCCTACATGTGAACCGCCTCAAACCCCATTTTGAGAGGTCTGAAATAACAATGCTACTTGCTACAGATGCAGGGATGGAGGAGGATAGCGATCCTCTTCCTGACCTCCTGGAAGCTAAGGAACAAGATGGGTCAGTGGATGGAGTGGTCCTCTCGCCCACCCTGACCCCAGAACAGCAGAGGGACTGTCGCCATGTGTTGGGTCAGTTTGCATCTCTGTTCTCCCTGACCCCCGGTATCACCAACTGGTGTGTCCATGATGTGGACACGGGAGATAGCATGCCTGTGAAACAAAAGTTTTACCGGATGGCTGACAAGGTCAGGGCCAGCATCAAGAAGGAGGTTTCTAAGATGTTGGAACTAGGGGTGATTGAGCCCTCCAGCAGCCCCTGGGCTAGCCCAGTGGTACTTGTACCAAAAGCTGCTGCGCCAGGTGCCATTCCAGAACTTAGGTTTTGTGTGGACTACCGTGGGCTCAATGCGGTCACGAAGACTGACGCACACCCCATCCCCAGAGCTGATGAGCTTGTGGATCGGTTGGGAGCTGCCAACTACCTCAGTACATTTGATTTAACTTCTGGGTACTGGCAGATTGCCTTAACTGATGGGGCCAAGGAGAGGTCTGCGTTTTCAATGCCAGAGGGGCACTTCCAGTTCCGTGTCCTGCCCTTTGGGTTGAAGAACGCCCCTGCCACATTCCAAAGTCTAGTCAACCAGGTACTGTCCGGGCTGGAGCAATTCAGCGCCGCATATCTGGATGACATTGCTGTGTTCAGCTCCACTTGGGAAGAACACTTGCAACACCTCTGCGCAGTGTTGAAGGCTTCGTTACAGTGCAGGCCTCACTATCAAGGCCAGTAAGTGCCAGATAGGGCAGGGTTCGGTGGTGTATTTGGGACACCAGGTAGGAAGCGGCCAGGTGGCGCCCCTACAAGCCAAGATAGATACCATCCGGGCTTGGGAACCCCCCAAGACCCAGACAGCGGTGAGAGCCTTCTTAGGACTCACCGGGTACTATCGCCGTTTTGTCAAGGGGTATGGCACCATTGTTGCTCCCTTGACAGAACTAACTTCCAAGACGTTACCCAAGAGAGTGATTTGGACCAGTGCCTGCCAAGAAGCTTTTGATGCCCTGAAGGAGGCCATGTGTACAGCACCTGTACTCAAGGCGCCTGACTTCTCCAAGGAATTCATAGTGCAGACAGACGCTTCTGAGCATGGAGTGGGAACAATGCTCTCACAACTAAATGATGAGGACTTGGACCAACCTGTAGCTTTCCTTAGCAGGAGGCTACTTCCCAGGGAACAGAGGTAGAGTGTGATTGAGAGGGAAGCTTTTGCTGTGGTCTGGGCTCTGAAGAAGCTGAGGCCCTACTTGTTTGGGACTCACTTCCGGGTTCAGACGGACCACAGGCCCCTCAGATGGTTAATGCAAATGAGGGGTGAAAACCCAAAACTGTTGAGGTGGTCCATCTCCCTACAGGGAATAGACTTTACGGTGGAACACCGTCCCGGTACAGAACACGCCAATGCTGATGGTCTGTCCAGGTTTTTCCGCCGTAGCGATGAGAACTCCCAAGAGGGTGGGTAGTCCTCCCCACTTTCAGCTGGAGGGGACACGTGTTAGACCTGGCATCTTTGGCGTGGTTACCCCTGACTTTTTGCCTCTACCTCCTGTATTTTTGACGCTATGCTGGATTTCGTTTTTGCTGGTTTAGATGCTTTGGGCACTTTGCCACTGCTGATCAGTGTCAAAGTGCAAGTGCTCCCTAGGTAAATTGTTATATTGATTGGTTATCCATGATTGGTATATTTGTTTCACCTGTTAGCCCCTAGTAAAGTGCACTGAGTGTGCCACGGCTGGTGATTCAAATGCTACTAGTGGGTCTGCAGCACTGATTGTGCCACACACAGGAGTAGCGCTAAAATGATGTCTTAGGCCTGCTTGCAGTGCCTATGTGCAGTCCAGGACTGCCATGTCAACCTGGCCAGTGCAACCACTGACCAGGCCTTATCCTTCCCTTTCCCCTTTCTGTACATGTCAGGCATCCCTATGGTGGCCCTTGGTACCCCCCTGGGCTGGGTGCAGTGTATCTGAAAGGTAGGGCATGTACTGAGGTGTGTAACATGCCCTGGTAGTGAATTACAACCATTTTTGTTTTTCACTGCTGAGAGGCTATCTTGCACATAGGACAGAATGGGGGAGGCTGTTTACATGCCTATCTTCCCCTAAAGGCAAGATAGAAAATCCAAGTTTGGTATCTTTGTGTTCAGAATTTAATTATACATCTTTTTAGCAAGATGGTTTTTAAATTTACTGTGTGAGAATAGCACTTTTTAGAAAGTAGCTATTCTCCTGTTTAACCTTCCTGTGTGCCTGTGTGCAGATTGGCTGACTGGTGTCATGTGATGGGCTAGGTGGCTCCAGGAGTCTGGATGAGTCAGCAGCAGGGTGAATAGGGAGATCTGCTCTAAATGGGTGGGAGTAGTAGCCCCTGGGTTTGAGTAGGGCTGCCTCTGCCAGCACAATGCTGGCTCCACCCCCTGCTGGCCAGGCTGAGGACTCTGCCTCTGCCAGCAGAAAGAAGGCTCCACCTCCTGCTGAGCGTCTAACGACCCTGCCCCTCACTCTGAAAGGAACCAGGTGCTCTAGGGCAGAGCACACCCAGGAACCGGTTTGAGCAGGGGAATCCCCCCACTGAAACAAAGAGAGACAAATACTTGGAGGGGTATAAGAAGAGGACCCCAGACACCTAAACTTTAGATCACTGTGGAACTAAGAAGGAACCTCTGCCAAGGAGAAAGCTGGAAGGAACTGAAGAGGAGAAGACTGCCTGCTTGCTGTTTTGCTTTGCTGCCAAGGAGAGGGGAAGGACTTTGCTGTGTCCCCTTCTTTTGATTTTGATCTCCAAGGGCCTGATGAGAGCTGGCTCCCTGTTAAGAAGTCCCAGGAACAAAAGGACTTCACCACCAGCTCCCCTGGAACTCTGCTGAGGGAGTTCTGACCTTCCTTGGAGTGCTTGCCTAGTCTTGGGGCCTAAGGAGGTTGTTTTTGCTGTGTTTGGGAGCTGGAAAGCAGAAGCGTGAAAAAGAGTAACTGGTACCCAACGCATCATCCGATTGCGAGTCGCAAGAACAAGAGCGCGAGGAGAATTTCATCGCGGCGTCATCGCAGCACCCGGAGTCCCCGCATCGCCGAGTGTGTCGAGCATCGTTCCGGTGCGTGAAGATTCCTGACGCTGCGAGGGTCGTCGCAGAACCAGTTTGCGGGCCGCACCACTGCCGGTGCGTGAAAGTATCCAGTCGTGTGTCGACGCAGAGTCCCGTCCCGTGATGCATCGAGGGTTGCGGCACCAGAAGTCAACGCCGTGCCACGCGCCGCGACGTATCGAAGGTTGCAGCGCCAGAAGTCATGACTCGCGCCGCGCATCGCGCCGCATTGAAGATCGTCGCATCGTACCTGTGCATGCAGCTTCCCCCCATGAAACCTACGCAACGAAAGCCAAAGTCATAGCATCCTCCCACTACAGATCGGAGCCGGCGCATCCACCTCTGCTGCGTGAAGCAGGGCTGCTGCAAAGCCTCCCCAAGGTCTCAGGAGTATCGCATCGCCTTTGCCATCTTCCTTGTTATAGCTTTTGGGAACCTTAACGCAACTACAGGTACTGTTGGGCATGAGAGTGTCGTATTTTGTGCATTGAGAGTCGCATTGTGCAGGACACTGACTTTTACATCCTGGAGTACTTTCTGCAAACTCTTGAACTATCTTTAAAGTAACCTTTTTAATTGTATGTTGGTTTGTCTGTAGTATTTGGTCTTGTGAAGTTTTTAGTAAAGATACCTTATTTTTCTAAAACTGGTGTGGAGTAAATCTGTGGTGTTTTCACTGTGTTACTGTGAGTGTTGGTACAAATACTTTACACATTGCCTTTGATAACCTAGACTGCTCAGGCCAAGCTACCTAGAGGGTGAGCAGGGGTTATCTTAACAGTGTATCTCCCTTTCCCTGACTAGAAGCAAGGGTCCCTACTTGGACAGTGGTACCTACTCTGCCAACTAGAGACCCCCAGATCTAACAGGGTTATATTCATACAGTAAACTACATCTCAGTGAAGAGGCCGTGTGGCCTTCATTGAACCCTGTGTGAAGTAATTGCTGCATGCCATCTGTGTGGGTGGAAGTGTTATTCTCATGTCAGTTTTACAGTACTGTTGTTAAAACATACATTTGACCTTTGCGTTGTAGCAATAAAAGTGTGACTTAGTGTCTATTAGCTCAGATGCTCCAAATATTGAACCACCTTATTTTAAAGCCAAGGAGGTATCCATTATTGAAAGAACATGGCATGGCTTCAATATCTTTTTGAATGCTTCTTTCATATCTTGATTCCTTAGGCTGTAGATCAGTGGGTTCAGTACAGGGATTAGAACTGTTGAGAACACTGCTACTACTTTGTCCTGCTCATGTGAAGTGCTGGAGTTGGGTCGAACTTCCATGAAGAGAATTGTCCCATAGAAAAGAAAGACACAGATGAAGTGAGAGGTACAAGTTGAGAAGGCCCTTCGTCTTCCTGCAGATGTACGGATCCTCAAAACAGCAGTAAGAATATAGCCATATGAGATAACAACGATAAGGAGGGATATCAGCATCACAAAAGAGGCACAAACAATACGCAACAGTTCATTGATGGTAAAGTCAGAGCAAGAGAGCTTCAAAAGAACAGGATAATCGCACATGAAATGGTCAATTATATCAGGGCCACAAAAAGATAACTGTAGAAAGCAACCTGCATGAATCAGAGAGTTCAGAAAACCACCAAAATATGATACAGCTACCAAATAGAAAGTGATACTCTTCGTCATTGTAAGAGTATAAAGCAAAGGGTTACATATAGCCACATAACGGTCATATGCCATCATAGCCAACAAAAAGAATTCAGTGCTGCCAAATCCAGCATAGAAAAAGAGTTGTATTAAGCAGCCAGAAAATGAGATGACTTTCCTCTCAGCAAGCATGTCAACAAGCATCTTGGGCGATGAGGTTGAAGAGAATCCAAAATCCAAAACAGCTAGAGAGCCGAGAAAGAAGTACATAGGTGTATGAAGACGGGGAGCCATGCAAATGATTATCAATATGCTTACATTGCCCAGCAGGGTTAAGGCATATATTAAGATAAAGATTATAAAAATAAGGACTTGGAGGTCTTTGTCAGGAGTGAATCCTTCAAGTAGGAATTCAGTCACAATGCTTTCATTTTCATGTCTCATGGCTGCTATTTCTTATCAGTGCCTTAGAGTCTGAAAAAGAAAAATCACATAAGATAAACAGTAAAGAGTATTATGTCAATCTTTCATCGCAATCGGCACTACCATGCGGACTGAAGATTAAATGCTGTTACAGTGCTTATTGATATTGATAGGGAACTTTTTAATTTAAATCACTGTACATTACCTTAAATCAAAGCATTGAGTAAGCAATACATCTTCATAATACTTTAACTGCAAATATGCTCGATCTCAGCTGAGATGAATGATACATTGTTTTGTCTGCAAGTAAGGCCTACCCATTTCCTGGGGTGATTGGATTCTTTCAGGGCTATTCTATTCTCTTCTCCTGAGAATTCCTCTAGATGTCTTACTAAATGTCTGTGTTGCTGCTCTATAATTTCTCAAAGGATTCACCATTCTTCTCTCTTCCAAATGTTGAGAAAATCTACTGGTGTATGTAGGACCCCCACTCTTTTTAGGGCTGAAGTTCTTTCCCTATTTTTGAGTTTCTAACTTTATTCCTTGGTTAAATAATAAAATAGTGGGGCCCACCAAGATGTAGTTTTAAGTTAGCTTTCCTCTGCATCCTGAGCTGTCACCCAAACCCGCTACTCACACAGGGAATATCAATCCGATTCAAAGAATTGGGGCCCACTCTATTTGGATGATGTTGGAAAGTGGTTTGTCAACAGTGACAAGTAGGGCCCTATCACTAATAATAAAGCCACAAACAAAATGAAAGGGTCACAGTCAATGTCTCAATTAAGTATTCCCTTACTTAACCCTTGGTAGATGGCTATAACGCATTTTAAAAACACCAATACAATAAATAGGTGAGACACAATAAAAATCCAATATCAATTTATATAAATAGGTTATATTTTGATGAACAAATAGACACCAAAATGACAAAGATCCAATGTAGGGAACTGGAAATATGAATTTTCAAAGAGTAAACACTTTCTAGTGCTTAAAAACTGAGGGGCTTATTTACAAGCCTCTCACAATACTTCACACAAGAGCAGTACTACACTGGTCCCAACGTCTCTCTCAGAACCCTCCTGCCAGCCGGTTTCTCTCAACTGTCAGTTTGGCTCCAAGGGGGAGAAAGGGGAATGGGAGAGAGAAGAGACAGCCACACCTGATTGGATTCCTTCCCAGCATCTACTCTGGTTTCTTCCTTCAGTGTTTTTAGCGTTTAACAATTGCTCAGGAGGCACCCTGCATAAGAGAAGATTGTAAAATCCAACTTAATTATCACATCCTGTAGCTACTCTTCCTCAAAATCATTTGTCTAAAACTATATGTGTTACCCAATCTTTAAATGGCTTTTGCCCCTCTTCTATTTCTTTCTTCTTCGTTTTCTCTCAATATTTGCTTTTCTTACTTCTTGGTATTAGAATATGCCTTCAATTTATGCTATTTTCTGCTTCCTTTGTCCAATAATATCATCGTATTATTAATTATAATTTTGATCTTGTTTTGGTCCCTTACAGGATACTTGCATGACTTCTCAACGTTTCCAGAAATCAGGATTTCCTCTTCTTCAGGTAAGTACCTACTCGCTTTCTCTTGTCTTATTCTTTCTTCATTCAGAAACCTCAAACTAATGTTTATTCTTAATTAGCATGCTGATAATATTCTTAGGAAATATTGCTTTTAGTGTAATCGAATTTGTTATTTCTGTTCACAGGGAAAAAACTATTTTACTGATGTTTCCTATTCACTTGCAATAATATAAGTACGAAGCGGAATAAGAGATTTGGTTTTTCCGCTCCACTTTACCAATTGCCAGAACTCTGTTCTTTTTCTCGGACCTGACTGAACTTAATTGATTCACTTCACAGGTGACATAGTGCAACTACCGGTCACCGGCTGTCGAAAAATTATTCAGCAGTGCTGTTGTCAAGGTTCAGCTCAGTTCTAGAGCTGATTAAAATTGCCCAATTTACGAGTAGGTAATATTATCAAAAGGGAGTAAACGGAAGCTTAATTAAAAATCACAACAAAACTAAACGTCGAGAGTTGAACATGACGCCACTACCCTAACTAACTTTTGCAAACCGCAGAACTACACGTCTGACCAGGATTCATTTTTCAGTGAAGTGCGCTGTTCTGAGGCAGCGTGCTCTTGACATTCCAGACTAGTCTTCAAGGAAGCTACACTAGAATGCCATGGTACTCTTAGTTTTCTGGCAGCCATCTAAGGGTTTCTAGCTCTTCTTGCAAGGTTCCTAATAATGCTCTTATACCTAACCTTGGATGAACATACTGAAAGTCTTCCAATCTTGCCTAATGACTGTGGGGTTCTGAGAGTACATCACTTTTTGTGATGCACGGGCAGGCCATTTTGCTCCCCCATATTTATAAGGACACAAAAGACTACCCTGCATGACTTTTCCTGTCCTTGTAAATATTCCCCCTCGCACACAGCACATTGCATGAAAGGGGCGTTCCATGGGTGTTGCTGTGGGTGTCCCCACGCAACAAATAAATAACAGGAGAGGGACCCTGAGAACCAAGCCAAGTTCTGGGGGAAACAAGTCCAGGGAGAAGTACAGTATAAAACATGAAAAGAATCCCCCACTCAATATCCATATAGACAGACAGTAACTCCAAATATATATGTATCACCCACAGAGTATATAATGTTTCAATATTTTTATTCTAAAAAATATACATTTTTTTCTTCTTTTTATATATATGTATTTACGTTAATTTAAATAAGCAATGAATTATAAAAGACACACTTCAACATATAATAGATAATCACATTATAGTGTGACCAGGGTAAACAGATGGTAGGATTTCTGGAGGTGCAGCTTCACGGAACGCACGGAGGATACTCGATACCGTGGAACCTCATTTTATTTTCATCCTGCTCATTGCTTCAGTAGGATATTGGGAAGGACCTCACTCCTGTAATGTATACTCCCGGACCATACTCTTCAGTGGGCCACAATGTCATTTTGGCGTTCGTACCCTTTCCTAATCCACTAGATAAATCATGGATAGGATATCTTAGGGACTTTCATCCTTTCTACTTACGATTACGCTTATTTGGCTGGACCTTTATTCCTTTTAATCATCCCTTTTCAACTGTGGCCCTGGAATTAGGCCTGTGGGTCTTGAATCCATTGAGTCACCGGGATACACATTATTGCTCTAAATGAATTCAGTTTATCCTGCAAAGACGTCTCAGAACTGTCTATCTACTCATGTTCCATTTTTATCCTGCGCTTCTGGTTTATCTACAGTCGCTATGCCTCATCTTGCTTAGCTTTAGTCTGGACATCATACTCATCATTTACTAGAGCCCTGTTGCTTCTTCATTGTTGTTTATGTACCATGAATATTGATGGCCCTATAGGACAACTAATCAAGTTCCCACGCAACACCCATGAAACCTGACAGATACTCAGATTTACAATAAATCGTAAACCTGGGAATGCATCTGAATGCTATCCCTCCCCAGGCGCAAACCGGAGAAATGTTTTCATTTCAGCACGTTTTTTCCCTCTTTCTGTGTGTGTTGCATTAGCAGCCCACATTGGAAAAGGAAATCATCTATTGTGATTGTTTTTGTGCAGGTAGGTGCAGCATCCCGCAAAAAACATTCATTGAAAAAAATGCAGCTTTTCAACTCCAATGTGTACTTCATTAAGCAGGACACATAGAAGTTTTAAAATGCTATTTCAAATTATTTATGTGCAGGAAGGGATATGCACATATACAATAATTCCCCTCCACACAGACACCCTTGCACTTTGGTGCAAGGGTTCCTGCATCGTCGCATAGCTGCTAATTTTGCTCAAGCGAAGGGGAGAGCAAAGGGATCCATCACACTGTTGTAGATATGATGCATCCCTGTGCTTTGGTATCAACGCAGCGTGGCACAGCCAAATGGCTTGCGGCACTGCGCTGCATTAGATCGTAGTAAATGAGGCCCCCACAGTGCCAAATTTGGACATCCGGTCGTACTTACCTGGGACTAAGTCAAACTATGAGGCCGGCTTTGATTGAGCCCTCTTCAGATACAATAAGCAGGAGGCCTCAGGCAACATGTTTGCTTCTCACCAAGTTGTTTTTTGGAACTTTTTTGCTTGATGTCGAGCGAGGTGCCTCTTCAGGCCAGATTTGCATTGACGTTCACAGCTTGGTTTTCTGCGAGGCCCCTTGTGAAATCTTGGAGGTCTGGAGCCACGTCGGGGGAGAAAGTTGCCAGCTTGACTCTCAACATTGAGTCAGTCACATTATGGTGCTTTTTACCAAAAAGGTCACAAACTTCACCAAACTTCTGGAACTTCTTCCAGAAGGTCTCCTTGAGGGTTCAAAGTGGCCACAACACCAATGCAAGGGTTAAGAATCTTTGAGATGGTCCTTGGGATGCTGGGACTACAATTACCAAAATGCACCTGCCCAAACCCTCGACGGTCTACTGGACTCTCTACAGGCTTGTGACTTCATGGGGGAGATTGGGCTGGTGAGCTCTGTTAACCTGTTGCTTTCAGGAAGCCCACTCCTTTAGAAAGCATTGCAAAGTCCTCAGGGCAGTAGTTCCAGTGTGCAGCAGGAGCAGTCCTACAGAGTGCAATCCTTTGGGGTGTAGACCAAAGTTCCAGCAGGGCAGTCATTACTCTCCTTGTAGTTTCAGGCAGCAGGTCTGGGTTGCGTTGCAGCTCTCACATATTTATCCACTGTTCTGGAGGGACAGGTGGGGGGCTACCCCTGACCAATGTGGTACCGGGTGCCACCCAAAAGCATGATGGCGTCCTCCAAAGTGTGGCATATTTGTTTCCCACAAAGCACTGTACTTCAAAATTCAAGATGACAAATTTCTCTCCTTGGGAGTAATCTGGCTAAGCCAACCGACTGGTGTGGCTCATTTCCCTTAACACTCTCCCTCCAAACCTCCTGCAAATTTAATTCCTGGGGCTCCCATCTAGCCAGATGGTACTGAAAGAGGCATAGTCCTGGCTGGCATTCCTTACTGTGCTTTTCTCTTTGAAGCCTAGTTTGTGCACCCAGCCTTCTTCCAGCTCTATTCTCTGCAGCTGCAGAGCTCACCCTATCAGATTACCCCCGTCTCTGTGCAGACCACTCACCTCATCAAAGAAGTTTGCCTAAGCTTGTTAAGGGCTGGCCAATCAGCAGAAGATGCTAGAAGGCTGGATTTTGATTTGGCTCATAGAAAAGACTTCAGGGTGGGGACATCTTGGTGGAAATGATAACCTGTGTTTTGCAGAGTCCACTCCTTAATCCTTTTTGATGTAAGGCAAAGTCTTTAGGGTTGTAGTCCCAAAATGTGCAGCAGGTACAGTCCTTCAGAGTGCATAGCTTTGGGGTGCAGACCAGGTTTCCAGCAAGGCAGTTCTTCTCCTAGTAGTTTCAGGCAGCAGATCTGAATTGCATGGCAACTGTTCCATATTTATATTGTGTTCCTTGGAGTCAAGCATGGAGGCATCCCTTACCAGTCGGATGCATGATGCAACCCAGGTGTATGACCACTTCCTCTAAAGTGTGGCATATTCTCGTCCCACAAAGCAGTATTCTCCCCAAATCCAACCTGGAGAAATTCTCTCCTTGGAGGTTAGAGCAGGCTAAGCCAACCCACTGGCATGGCTATGATTCCCTAACACTCCTCTTCCATCCCTCTCTCTAATATGCTAATCTAATTACAGGGGCTTTTGTGTGGATGGGGTTTCAGGATATGGAGGTGTGCCTGTGCTGTCCTAAAATGTTATTTTCCCTTTGAAGACCAGCTTTTTCACCCCTCCCTCATCCTGCCTTTTGCTTCTGCAGCTGCAGTTACCCACCTACAGAAAAGCCCGTGTCTCTCGAGCTGGCCTCATTAGGACAGCTTGGCTCAGAATGGTAGAGGCTAGCCGAACAGGAGAGGGCAGCTGGAGGGCTGGATTTTGGCTTGCAGAAAAAAAGTGCTATAGCTTTTTTTCCTGCAACGGTCATTATAAATCTAATAGTGACAAGTTGGATGTATCCTAGCTATCATTTTGAAGCCTTAATGATATTTCTAGTTCACTTCTTTTAATATTTATACTTAAGTAAAGTATTCCACGGTTAGCCTATGGAGCTACTTTTCTACAATGAAGAAAAATTAAAGTGGCAGTTTTTCCACAGCACGGCTTATAAAACATCTTATGTAATGTAATTGCTTATAGTTACAAAGCATCCTACTACTTTTGAACCACCTTTAATTCCAATGTCAAATTGTCATATAATTTAATTTTAAAGGCAGTCTGAAGAGCAGGGCTGCCTTTAAATTGACAGAAGGCAACACAGCAGTGCACACTAGGATCCTGCCACGCTGGATCCTGCCACATGTGAATCAGCTCACCACCAACAAGACGCTTATACGTGTTGAGGTTCCCACAATGTGGGGGCCCACTCATGAGATGTGGAAACTGCTTTGGGGGCTCCACACAAGGCAATCCGGTCTCCAGGCACAATTATTAGTTCCACTCTCACACCGTGCCACCAGTTGGGATCTAGCAGATGATGTGGGCACTCAAGAGGGCACCGCTCTACAGACATCACAAGTAGGCATGTGGGTCCCTCACAGGAGGTCTTTGATTTCCCTGAGACCTTCAGAAGAGAACAGGGGGAAAGCCATCAAGCCCTTGGAGAGCAACCTCCAGGTTGCCATACAACAGCAGGTAGTCAGCCCAGGGCAGTCACTTTTCAGGAATGGCGAACAGTCTCTTTCAATTGAAGTAATCCTCCTTGTGCACAACAGATTTCCCTGGCAGTGTGCACCACATTGTTCCAGGTTCTCCAGTCCCATGTCTTCAAAAGTGTATCTTTGCCCTGCTGAAGTGTGGCATGAGCAGTTATACTGAAGTGTACCGTTAAGGTTCGGGGTGGTTCAGAGAATTTCCTTTTGAACCACAGATGTCTCCCCTAAATTTCAGTCTTGTCTCCTATGAGGCATGGAGTGTAGATCTTAAGCTTTAGTAGGGCCATGGTCTGGCTCCATAGGCTAAGTGTCAATACCTCTTCCTCCAATCTATCCAGCTAAGCTCTTAAATGGCAGAGGTTTGTCATTCCAGTTGCATGCCCAATATCTGTCATTGTGGAATGCACAGAGGGGCTCCCTCAGCCTCCAGTGTGGAATGGAGTCAAACTAAAAGGCACACAGACTTTTAGAGCAGAGAAAAAACAACTTTCTAGAAGTGGCATTTCTATGCAAGTATCGAAAACACCACCTTCATCACATAAGAGGATTTGTCATTGTGAATCCAATGATAAGAAGCATTATGAGGCTGCTCCCCTGGAATACACTGTTGCAGCCTGAAGTCATTTCCACCATACTCCTATGTTAACCTATGGGAAGAGAAAACCTCAGAGATAATGAAAACACACTTCACTACCTAGGCAGGGTACACACATGGGTAGCTGCACTGCCTTTCACCCACTCAAGACTCACCCTAGAGGTGCTCTAGTGGCAGTGAAAGGTTCCCTCACGACTGCACAGTGATTCAGCAGAGCCAGCCTGAGTATAAGTGGTATTTCACTTTCATTGACTGCTGCTTCTATTTGCAGTCTTTCACTTTATAATGTACTTCTTCTACGTGTGTTCAATAAGCATTTTTAGCCATTTTTAGTCTTTTTCTGTGCACTTTAAGAGTGTTTTTGCAGTGCACTGTCTCACCTTGTTTGAGTTCCTGTTCAGAGGATACTTCGGTGCTCTGATTGGTCGAGGACAATCCAATCAGAGGCAAGCCCGGGAAAAGCCTCTTATAGCCCCTCGGGTATTTCCTGCAGTCTGTTGCACTGATGCAGTTGTCTTTTTATTGACTACTGCTGCTATTAGCGTTCTTTCACTTTATTATGCCACTTCTTCTGCGTGTTTTAAAAAATTATTTATAGCACATTTTAGCCTTTTTTAGAGGTATTTTGCCGTGCGCTACCTCACTTGGTTTGAAATCCTGCTCAGACTATACTGCTGCACTCTGATTGGTCTAGTGCAATTTAATCAGAGGCAAGCCTGGGAGGAGCCTATAAGAGCCCCCCTGGGTATTTCATGCAATCCATAGCACTGAGGCACCGCTGGCACTCTGAAAGCATGCCTATTGCAAGCCTGTCTGCGCACATCAGAGCATTGGATGTCACCAGAAGCCCGGCACTCTACCTCTCATGACTTCCACAGGTTGGTTTATTGTTCGATGGAACCCCATGCACTTACATTCTCTCCTGTTACATGTGATGAGCATGGTGTGATCCCAAATGGTTTAAGAAAAACAAAAGGAGGGAGTAGAGAGGTACCACTCAGCCTGAGTGGTGGAGGTGGATACGTCCTCCCAAGATTCAATCAATAAACATAGTGATCCACCCACAGGTATATGTGTATGTCAGAATTTCCCCGACCAAGGTGTAGATCCCCACAATGGTGGAGAGTACACACTAGTTGTTAAAATACCCCTCACACACCAAAAGGGTCCTTGGTGTCATACTTCATCATAGGGGTCTTCCCACCCATCTACGGAACGGGGCGTGTTACAACCTACGTATACGTGGGAGCACTGTTGTTATGTGACAACTATGTGTATTGTAGGGGTGTGAGAGGAAGGGTGTGGAGTGAATGGAAAAAGTGAGATAAAAAATACCTGGCTCGTCGGTCTAGAAGATTTTAATGTACCTATGAGCTGGTATTAATAAAAGGTGGGGGAGGAGGTGTATATGCCTCAATGAACTGTGCCTCCTATGTCTGTCGACATGTTTCGAAGCTCCCCAGGCTTCTTCTTCAGGTCCATAAAGATCCCTCCCTAAACTCACAGTGACGTGTGATAACGTGAAAAATTAATAGTGACAAAAAATTTACGTGCGAAAGGAAAACTGTTCCTGAAAATGTTAAGTATATGGTGCCTCAATGGGTCTTTCTGGCCAAAATACTTGATTCCTGTAATTTACAAAGCGTCATGAGCCTGATGCACGGGTGGTTGGAGTGCCTGATAGGCTATGACTCCCGGGATCACTGCCCTCCTGAATACAACCTCCCCGTGTGGCTCCGTAGGACAGATTGGGCCATATTTCTGCTGTAGGATGTGTTCTTTTAAAAACCCTCTCAGCTGGGTTTTCGACTAAGCCACCTCCCCAAGTGACAGAATATATATGTTTTAATCTTAACTGGTGCTCTTTGGTTAAACACCATGCAGAGGTCTTTCTCTTCATTCAAAATTACCCTCCAGATATTCTGTTCCTGATGGAGACTTGGCTCACCCAAGACTCTGTGGTAAAACCAGCCCTAGTACTTCTGCCTGGCTACCACTTCAATAACTTTATTAGAGCCGGAGGTTGAGGCGGTGGCACTGGACTGATTTATAGAGAGAAATACACATGTAGTAGTTCTTTTGGCACCATCCTAGACTGTGAATGTGCCCTTTTTAAAATTGCTTTGAAAAGCAATTTTATGCTATCAGGGTCTTAATCTACTGCCCTCCTGGCCCTTTCAAAGTCTTTAGCGTGGCACCGACCGATCTGTCTGCCTCACTAATCATTAAGTCAGCTAATTTTCATATCCTGGGATATTGTCAATTTTCTAGATGACCTTGCTGCATGTTAGCTGGCACAACTAGTTGCTGGTCCTACGCACTCAGCTGGCCACCTCCTTGACCCAATGTTTTTGAATCTACACTTTATGAAGGTATTAACACCCCTCCCTATGCAATGGACAGATCACTTTTTGATCCCTATGTCCACTTGCCTGGAAGACCAAAAACTGACCCTTGGTCGGGACTTTACTCTCAAACTTGCTTGGCATAAAGTCGATCTTGAAAAATTTGAAGATTTCCTTCAGAAACGCTGCCCTCAGCTGGCAGTGAATGAGGAGTATGCAAAAAGCACCCTAAATTCTTAGCTAATTTTTGTCCTAGACACCGTCATCCCTGTTAGGCCAGTTCGCAGTAGAAAAGAGCACGCCGGTCCATGGTTTAATGAAATCTTGATCATGGCTAGAAAGCATTGTATGTCTCTTGAATGATTTTGGATGAAGTCCTATGATCCTCCAAAAAAATACTCAGTATAGAGCTCCAATCAAATCCTACCACAATTTAATACAGAAATCTAGGGCTGAGTACTTTGCAAATAAAATGAAGTGCAGCAATAACCTGCCAAAAGTTATCTTTTCACTCCTAAACAGCCTTGCCAAATCTGTACTCACAATCATTCCAGTACTACCCTGCCACTGCTCCACCTTTTGCCCCAGATACATCTCAAAGAGCTACTTATTCTGTGAAACAAATTCAAATCTAGCCACACCAACTGATCCTATTAAACCAGAGATGTTTTTAAAACTCCAAGGCTGTCTCCTTCAGCCTTGCTTGCAACTGACCTGTCCTTGTCATTGGCATTCATGCCTGGTCGGTGAAAGCCCTCCAAGGTTATCCCCCTTTTGAAAAAATCCGCTCTGGACGCTTCAAAACCTGAGAATTTTTGCCAAATCTCTTTTCTGCCTTTCCTTGCCAAGGTCACGGAGACACGAGGCATTGCTATTTTAACAATGTTTTTAGAAGACAATCAGATTCTGGACAGCTCTCGGGGTTTCATTCCATTACACAGTACGGAGCCAGCTCTCCTTACGGTTACTGAGCAATTTTGCAGTATTTTAGACAAGGGCAGGTCTTTAGCCTTGACCTGGCTTGATGTAAGTGCCGCTATTGACACTGTGTACTGCAAACGTTTGCTCCAGCACCTTCAAGGGATTAGCAAAGGTGGCCCTGCCTTAGCCTCGTTCCACTCCTATCTCTTTGTCTGCTCTTTTCAGCTTATTTATCCCCTTATAGCTTTCATTTGCATACTCTGCACCATGGTGTTCCCCAGGGCTCCTCCCTCAGTGCCACTTTGTATAATATCTATATTCAATCTTTGGCTCAGGTTGTGAAATACTTGGGGCATTCACTGGTGTCCTATGGAGATGACACTCAGCTCATGCTTTTCTTTACAGACAACCCCTCGTCAGACATGGCTAATTTCCAATGGAGTATGTAGGCAGTGGATGGAGGCTAACTGTCTGCAATTGAGCACTAGCAAAGCTGAGATTTTCCCTCTAGGGAAAGATGCCCACTTCTGGGGGGGGCACTGGTGGCCTCCCTCTCTTAGTCCCCTTCCTTGTTTTAAATTTGTCATCAAAACCCTAGGTGTCAGGGTGGACAATGTATTAACTTTTTGAGCACAGGCGAAATCAGTGGTAGACACATGCTTTAAATTTGTGTGTGGACTCAGAACCATTCTTGGATTTTTTGACCCACCCACCCAAAAAGTAATCATTCAGGCAGCTATCCTTTCCTAACTAGACTATTTCAATATCCTCTGCCTGGTAACCAATAAGGCTGTGATTTGCAGACTTCATCTATCTGACAACACCGCAAGCAGGCTGCTGTTCTCGCTTCCAAAGCGCTCTGGTTCACTGGTCTTATTTGCAAATTGCATTGGCTCCCTGTGGAGAAGCATGTACATTTTAAAACCTTGTGCACCATCCATAAGATCTTTTTTTCCCAGAAGCCTGCATTCTGTCTAACCTAGTGTCCCTATACAAGCCTTCTCGGGCATTACAATCAGCCGATCACCATTTGGCCTCGGCTCCTTGTGTTAGAAGTGTCAGAACGGGAGGGCCTCCTCTCTGCGCTAAGGCCCCAGTTCTTTGGAATGCGGTCCCTTTGTCCATCAGGAGTGTCCAGAACCACTGGAATTTCAGAAAAATCCAGAAGACCTGCTTATTCTAGTTTTAGCTGCTTCCGGTGGCTCTTAGTGATAGGTCCCTTTTGGTAGTGCTCTTTTAGGACTAGTGATGGGACGCCCCATTGTGCTTCAAAATCCTTTAACATTACCATTTAACATTGCGCATGCCCAGGCCTGCACTGGCAGGCTGGATACATGTTAAAAAACACCATAGGTGCAAGTGCGGACACACAGGTCGACAATTGCAGGCTGGTGAAATTCTTAACAAACATCAGGTAAGCACCACTTCCTAACATGGGTAGGAAGGGTGCGTGCACTTTCACACTTCATTTGCAGTTGGAAAGTTCCCAGAGCTCTAAGGCAAGTAGAAGAGCAACAATCAGCAAAACCCAGGAGTAAAAAGCTAAAAGGTTAGGGAAACACTACCTGAAGAGCCTCATGTCTAACAACCTGCTAAGGAGATATCATGATTTAAGGTCAGGAGGAATTTTCTGCCCTTCTAGGGGACCACCAACCTCCTGGAAGCTCCTTCCTTGAGGTTTCTGGCTTCAGTGTTGAGGACTCAATCCTCTTACAATATTCTGTGGAATTCACTGCCATCTTTCTCCTTTTTCTTTGAGGTGGTCTGCAACAAGCTCTCAAGAGTGGGGTACACTCTCTGTACCTGACAATACTCCTTTCTGGTGTGTTCACCAGCTCCTACCAATTCTGGCAAGTCAGGCAGATCTTACAGGGGTGGAATCCCTACCTCAGAGGTCAGATACCTGCTGCACCTCTGGAATATTTGGGAGGGCTCACCAGACCTTGTCCATGAAGCTTGGCCCAAGTGGCCTAGGCACAGCACATATCGACTCATGGAGAACCACACATCCTTGCATGGACCACTCCGTCCTCCCCTGACAAGTCAGATGCTTCAAGACCATTTCCCAATATGCACTCTAATGGGAGTGCATGAGACATAACTACCTTCTTAGGGCCTGTCACACCTCTCCATTCCAAACCCACCCTTGCCATTGGTTGGAGTTTGGCTCTGCTGCCTGCATAGGATACCTAGTGATACACACCAGGTATGATCCCATCTGAGGTAACTGGCTTCTCTGTGATCATAGTCACCCTGGCTCCTGTATCTCTCAGAGACTGAACCTCAGCTCCATTGATTTAGGCCTCTACCTGTACCTCTCTATGCTGGAGGCACGGCAGCCTGGGTTTCAATACCTACACCACCGGAAGATACTAAGGTTGCCTCTGTTAAACCCTTATCCAACTCTGGAACAGTCTCTACCCCCACACCTACACTAGCCATCACCTTGAACTTTGTGCACACAACATCTCCTTTCTTGTGCCCTGACTGATTACGGTCATATGACTTCCCCACCTTTGAGGGATCCACAAACCTACTAGGCTTCCCTGAAACCCCCTTCCCTTGAAGTTGGATTGGCTCAGACCCCCCCTCCTTGCACAGGTTACTCTCTACGTGTTTGACCTTCTTTCCCCTAGGCTTTACCCTGGGTGGTCCTGTCCTCCCATTTTCTGATCACCCCTCAGTGCTGAATAGAAACCCGGGTTCTCAACCACTCATCAGCTAGTTCCCCCTGCTCTCTCGGGCTAGTCAGCTAAATCACCTGGTTACCACTAATCCAGCCCTCGAGTGCCTCCACTGAGATGTCCACCCAGGACTGTGTGTTGACTATCTGGGTGTCCTTGAACTTCACCCTGTACTGCTTTGGGTCAGAGCAAATGTTTTGACTAAACATTTCCGCATGTGCGGGTAGAATTCTGCCTCCTCCCTTTGTAGAGTCAGGAGCCTATCCCTCCTAGCTAATAGAATCAAATCCCATAGGAGTAAACACCAATACTTAGTGTGGACCCTTTTTATCTTAAAGCCCCTCTCAAATGCAGTCAGCCATTTGCCTATGTCGTCTCCCTCTACATACACGGGAACTATTCCCTTTAGAAGCCTGGGATGAAATCTGCCACCACTGGACATCTCGTTCGCTCGATAACTTTATTTCGGCCACCAAGGACCATAAAAGTTCATAAAAAACATGTAATACAAAATTTAAATTAATGAATAAAAATAGCATTTAAAATACGTTACATATACAACTTTACATATACATACAATACTATACGTCGATTAAAACAAGGATTAAACTTGAAATTCATTATCGAGCGTTATATTAATTTAGAGCAAGAAACTCGTGTACAGCACTGGGTTCAGTAATCAATTTCCTCCGTATGTGCCACATTGCATTCATAAAGCGGGAGACAGCAAATAGTATGGGGGGGTGGGTATCCTTTTTTAACACCCTAAGTGCACGTGCACACTGGCGAAACCCTAGGTTTCTACAGATTGG
This sequence comes from Triturus cristatus, assembly GCF_964204655.1. Classification (NCBI taxonomy): domain Eukaryota; kingdom Metazoa; phylum Chordata; class Amphibia; order Caudata; family Salamandridae; genus Triturus; species Triturus cristatus. The sequence continues at coordinate 168,089,295 of NC_140585.1, forward strand.
AATTAGCCAGTGCTTGCGTGGACCCTGATATGCTGGGCAAAAAAAGAAAACATGAATTTCGTTTTCCAAATGAGAACCACAGGCAGGGCACTCCTTGCTCGTAGTTTTATCCCACTTGCTAGAAAACACTCTAAGCGGGAGAGTACCTAGCCTAAGTTGCATATACAATTTTCGTGCTAGTGCAGGAAATATTAGGTCTAGGAATTCCTCTCTTTTATACTCTACTTTAATCTGGAGGAACTCAGTAGTCAATCTGCCCCCATCAGAACTCGCATGCAGGGATGCTAAATTATAATTCTTATAACAGCGATTCAGGTCAGCTTTCAATATCTCCGGACAGGCAACTTCCGGAGATACCCAAAGCTCAGCTAGGCCTAGCCTGCAGCTAATTAACTTAATGTGGGCCAGCCACCTGATATTCCTGTTTCTCAGTGCATCCCAAATTTCCCTAAATTCGTTTCTATAGCAAGTGAGCTCAGGTACGGACCACAATCTTTTTCAATATAATAGCGGGCGTAAAGGCATAACCTCCTCAATAGGTAGTAGCCCTAGGTCCATACGTAATGGTACCAATGGGGTACTTATAGGAAGACCCAAGATATTCCTCACAAATGCATGTTCCACCTTGGCTAGGTTTTGCGATTTTTGGTGCCATCAAAGTTCGGCCCCATATAGGGCTGCCGATCTGGCCTGGATATTATAAATTTCAATTACTGGAGCCGCAGGCTTAAATTCGGACTCTCCATGTAGCTTCTGGATTCCCCCCACCACCTTTGTTAGCTTGAGTGCAGCCTTGGTCAACTGCGAATCCCATTCCAAGTGTTCTCCCAAGGTGACACCCAGATATTCAAAGGTCTTCACTCTCTCCAGCGGGGTTCCACCTAGGACTGGGTTCGGGTGTGTCTGCGTCGGCGGGTTGAAGATCATGAACTTGGTTTTATCTAGATTTATCTCTAGTCCCCTAGAAACACAAAAATCGGCAAAACCATCAAGAATGCGTTGGATGCCCATTGATGTCTTGGACAACAACAAAGTGTCGTCTGCGAACATTGAAGCGGGCACCCGGCCAGTGGCTAGCCTCGGGGCATCTATATTCATTGCTCCCAGGAGGTGATCAACCAGTCCATTTATATAAAGGCTAAAAAGGGTGGGAGCCAGGGCACAGCCCTGGCGCACCCCTTGATTGACCGGGAAGCGGCCTGATAATTCCCCATTCTTCCCACACCTTACCTGGGCGTAAGTGCCACTATGGAGTCTCATTAAAACATTAAGAAGATAGCGTGGTAAACCCAATTCTTGTAGTAACCTCCACAGTTTGTTTCTAGGCACCAAGTCAAATGCTGACCGCAGGTCAACAAAGATCATGCTGCCACCCTCTACCTATACAGTTTTCCAAAATAGGACCTGCAGTCTGAATAACTGATCCACCGTGGATATGCCCTGTCTAAAACCGGCCTGGAAAGGAGATAAAATCTCACCATTCTCCATCCAACTCTGTATTCTACTTTGAATGATTCTGCCGATCAATTTTTGCGTCTCGTCTATGAGGCTAATTGGCCTATAATTAGATGGTTTAAGGGGGATACCTTTTTTAAAGATAGGAACTATTTCAGCTCCCCGCCATGTTTCCGGGGGATCCATACCATTCAGTATGGCAATACAAAGAACACGCAAATAAGGAGCCCATATTTTCGGTTCAGAACGGTGTAGATCTTATCTAGTCCAGGGGCCTTTTTTGGAGCTAATTTCAAAATACATCCTCTACCTCCACCAATGTAATCTCCCAGGCCCCCTCCAGTCGATACTCATGGTGGAGGCATGGGAGAGTGGTTTCAAATTCATCATTACTCGGTGGGGAATACAGGGCCTCAAAATGCAATTCCCAGACCGATGCAGCTATATTTGGTTTATTGGCCAATCTACCTACCCTGCTCCCACAACTAACAATTGTCCAAAAGGATTTAAAATCTTTGGACTTTAGTACAACTCTAAGATCTTCCCAGTTATCCGCCTCCCACTCTTTCTTTCCCTTCTGAATAGCCTGCTTAGATAAGCACCGACAGTACATAATCTTAGTTTTATCCTTTGACTTGACCGCAAGGACCAAGTCTTTTTTGGCTTCCCTGCAATGAGCATTGAACCAGCGATGGGCTCCAACTGGGTTTGTCTTTGACCTTCCTTCTGGGTAAAACACATCAGAGAGATTTTGTATGAGCCCTTGATGTATTTTCAAGGGCTCATCGCCAATCCCTGTGTGCTTAGCTTTATCCTGCACCTCACCCATATCCCTCAGGGAAGGCAGAAACCTTCGATACACGTCCGCAAGTTTATTAGGGGAGCCTAATTTTTGTGGCCACTTGACTCTCCGCCTGTTATTAGTTAATAGGAGCGGAGGTCCAATTAAGTTTTTATCTGGGATTAGATTTGACATACCCAGGCTCTCTGGTTTTAACATCATAACCAGAGGATTATGATCACTATTTTTCCTATCATATATTATAAAATTCTGAACCATTCCCCAAAATCTAAGTTCGACCAAGATATAATCCAGGATGGAATTGTGGCCTTCCCCATTAAAGGTCATACGTCCCGGTCTATCTGACTTTGTCCTCCCGTTACAGGCTCTAAAAGAGGACAAAAGAGTAAAAGAGTTAATTTGCAATATCAGGGGAGTCCAAGCTCTAACTACCGGAATCTGCGTTTCCGGAATATGCCAGTGCCGGTCCTCATCATCTAGACCATCTTGGGTTGTATCAGTAAGTGGCTCATACTGGCAGTTAAAATCACCGCCCACAATTAGAATATTTGATGGGTTCAAGGTTAGAATAAACTGCCTAAGTTGGTCAATCATTCCAGATTCCCTCCCACACACAGTTGGTCGTGAATAGATGTTTATAAAAGCAGTTTGTCTATTTTATGAAAAAGTAAGCAAGACACACTGTACATCTAACGACCCAGTGGGTATCTGGACTGCCTGGACCCCCAGATGTGTACCAACCCAGATGCTAAGTCCCCCTGATGGTCTGCCCTTACCCTTCGTGGTTGCTGGTACACTAAATGTAGAATACCCTCTCCAAAATATATCAGCCAAAGCCAAAGTTTCCTGGAATAGGCAAACATTGCTTCCCTCCACAAAAGGTCCCCAATCTAGGCACAACAATTTGTTTTTAATCCCAGCCACATTCCACGACAGGATATTTATTGTTTCCTTTGTCCCACCCGCCCCAATTTGAGGTTGCTCTGGGTCAAAATTGTCCCCTACAGCAGTGGGTTCTTTAGCAATATTTAAAATAGCAGTTTGATCCATCCCATCTCCCTCATGGGCAGTCAACCTACCCACATCCACTGGGGATGCTGTGCCTCTAGCAACCGCCTGATTTGTTAAATAAGGAGGCCCAAAATCTGCACCCAGTCCCTGATTGCCATCCCCACTCACCCTAGCAGTATCCCCTAAATCATTCCTGGCTATCCAGCCATCCAAGGCCAGCCTCTCTTCAATACGTGGGGCAATTTGGAGAGGCAGCCCTCCTCCCTTAGCCCCACTAGTTGTTTGTTTTAACCTAACATACTTATTAATGGACATGGGAGTCAGTCAATCTACCAGATTTAGACCACTAAATCTATTACTGAGTGGCACCATAAATTGTGGCCGCAGCTAGGTCGTAGAAGAGCAGTCGCCGTAATCCCTCTCCTGTACAGATATCGAAGGATGCTCTGAACTGGGATGAAGTGGCCCTCGGAAAATCTGAGAAACTGGGCTGCGTACGGCGAGGAGGCAGAAAGGTGGTTCTATATGCTACCTGATCGCTTGGCCAGGACTATAGGCTTACATCAGCTGAGTCTAAAGTGAAGAGTCTTCTACCAGTTCGCGGTTCACTGTACAACATTCGTCAGGATGCCCACACGGTCACAGAGACAAGAGAAGGAAAAATCCACAGCGGGACTTGGTGCTATTCCGAAGGAAATGAATCGGGGAGCTAAAGGGAACTGCAAGGCAGCGGCAGCAGCGACGGTGGCACCCTCAGGAGATAATCAGAAACTGCCCCCTGTTAACAAAAGGGTGAACCCCCCAATGACTATCAAAAAGAAAACGGTGGAAAGGAAAGCGGAACCACAAGACAGAGCAACTGCTGAGATTGCTGAGACGGCAGAGCTCAGAACGCAACAGATGTCGAACGAGACAAAAACTGTTAAATTAAAGGACGCAATATTTCGGCAACCTACTTTGTCTGAAATGTTCTCTGGTAATACAGCTGCCCAGCACGTAGATCTGGCTCCGGCAGTGGAAGAGCTTGAGCGGTGTCAGAGCGCGGACACGGACGCCTTCCAGGACCTCGAGGACGCCGATAGCGCCGATAACGTGGTTGCTAAGCAACCCCCAGCCTTCCTGCCAGAATCAGCGGAGCAGACGGAGCAGACGGCCGGGCAGATAGACGATCAAACACCCGAGCGGCGCATTGGAGGCAGCAGCGAAAGGAGTAAGGTGGGGGCTGGGGTCCAACTAGAACCACGAGAGAAGCGGGCAGTGGAATTAGGAAATTCGGACATGTTGGGTGCTCTATTGCAAGTGGAGGCAGGGATGGGCAGCCCTCAACCAAAGGCAAAGGGGAGTATTCCACTACACTCTCTACCTACCGATGTTGCAGAGAATAGGGGGGCCGGCTCTCCAGAGGGTGATCGTTTCTTTTCACTGAATGAGGACTCTGGGTCAACAATCTCTAGTGAAGGCCGTCTAAGTGGGGGGTCTGATACTGAGAGCTCCTCGTCAGAAGGAAAAAGTACCCAGAAGAGGGGAGTCAAGCTGGGTAGTCAGAAACCCACTTCAAATACGAAGAAAAAACTTCTGTGGGATTATACAGCCACACCAAGCATACATCAGGATGACAATCAAGTGCCAATTGGGGATTCACCCCACCAAGCGCCATTTGACTTACTGTTTAGTACTTTGAAACAGATGCAAGGGGAGGCAAGGGCGGTGAGTCGGAGAGCTAGACAAGACAATAAAAAAATTCAGTCCTCCCTTAAAAAAATGAATAAATTGTATGAAGAGGTGGCGGATAGAGTAGTACAGGTGGAGGAAAGGACTGGAAGACTAGAAGACGATATGGCAGATTGGCGCTCCTTTAAATCTACCCATGAGAAGGTGGCATAAGACATGCAATGGAAGATGGAGGACTTCGAAAACCGCCAACGACGCAATAACGTCAGACTCTTAGGTCTTGCGGAAGGGGTGGAAGGGCAGGATGCGAGAGGGTTTGTGGTGAATTTGCTAAAGGGGGCTTTTCCAGAGGCCCATTGGCAATGGGACCTGGAAGTTCAAAGGGCACACAGATTCCCACTCACTCTAAGGAAAAGAGGGCCCACCGATCGTGAGAGTCTACCTAGGGCAATGTTGGTATATGTGGGAAATTACTTGGTGAGACAGGAGATTATTGACAAGGCTAGGCCGGATTCAAAAAGATCTTTTAATGGCTCCACATTTTTTGCAAGACCTGACTTTTGCCATGTGACAGTGGAGAGGAGATGGAAACTAAGGCAATTAATTACTCCTTTCCAGAACCTAGGTTCAGAAGCATACCTATTGTTTCCGGCTAGGCTAAAAATTGTCACAAGGGGCCACGCAAGAATGTTTTTTTCAGAAGTTAAAGCAAAACAATTTTTGGAAGAACTGAAAGGGCAGAAAGGGGGTAGCTGAGAGGTGAATGAGTAAGATATAAGAGTGGAAGGGAGGTTGAAATAACTCCTAAGAGGGAGCATGACTACGAGCTGATATACAGGGCTCATGGGAGAGGGAGGCGACAACTACGACTTACAGACAGCCACACATAGGTCATGATTGACCTATTTGCCTGTAAAAGGGGGTGGGAGGGTAGGGGGAGGAGGTCAAGGGGGGTTAGGGGAGGGAAGGGAGGGGGGGGAAATGGTTTTCAAGTTTACGGTACATATCACTTAGCACAGCACAGTATCGCATATAGCAAAGCACATATTGAATATCACAAGCAGCATTATAAGCAGTACAACGAATCACACATTATGGATGGTAGATACATTATGGGCATGGATGTATATAACAGGGAAAGATACTTGACTCAAAGTAATGACTTGTAGAATTGTTACAATTAATGTATGTGGACTCAATGACCCTAACAAAAGAATTAGGGTTACTGCTCTACTTAAAACACTTCGGTTAGATCTGGTTTGTTTGCAGGAGACCCATGTAGAAGGCTCAAGGGGGTATCTACTAGAACAGCTTGGTTTTTCACTATTGGCGTGCTCCAAACAAGGGACTAGAACAAGAGGGGTAGCAGTTCTAGGAAGAATCAGGGACGTGACCGTGAGAAGGAAGCGAGAAGATCAGTGGGGTCGCTGGGTCATAGTGGAGATAGATTTTAAAGGAGAGAGGCTCACACTAGTAAATATTTACGGTTCAACAGAGGATGACCCTGATGTCTTCCAATATCTGGACGTAGAGTTGGCTCAATGGCCAGAACCTATTGTGTGCTGTGGAGACCTCAACATTCATGATTTAAACAGTTCATTTCTACAACCGAGAGGGCAGTATTCGGGGAGAAAGAAAAAAACAAATAAGGCTTTGTCAGATATGGTATTGCATAACTCCTTGGATGATCCATGGATCAATCATCATCCAAATATAGACGGTAGCACATTTTACTCAGCTCCCCACAAGGTTATGGTTAGGTTGGACTACTTTTTAATTACTAGGTCGATGATACAGGGATCACAGATTGAAAGATACCCCCGTGCTGTCTCCGATCACAGCCCACTGGTGTTAACAGTTACAATAGGCAAGCCTCAAGGAAGGGAAGTGCAGTGGACTTTTGAAAGAGCATTGTTGAAAGATGAGGCATATCGTAAGAATATGGAGCTCTGGATTAAAAACTTCTGGGATATAAATAGAGGGACAGCTCCTCCGGGGGTGGTATGGGACACCTTTAAGGCTGGGGTTAGGGGTGAGACGCTGAGTTTTGTATTAGCTAGACAAAAGGAAGAGAAACTTAGAATAGAAGCAATTTCCAAGAAATTACTTAAGGTTGAAGAAGAGTTGGCCCTAGACATTCAACAGCATCGTCCACTTGAGCAGCACCTGTTAAAAATTACGGCACTTAGAGCAGAATTTGTAGAATGTAATACTAAGAAAATTGCAGAGAAATACCTTACAAAAAAGGAGAACGCATACGAGCTAAGCAAAAGGGTGGGCCACATTTTAGCAGTACGGACTAGACAGAAGCTAGCTCTATCAGATATAAAGGAAATTAAAAACGATCAAGGTAGTATTGTTACGGAACCAGATCAAGTGAGGGAAGTTTTCAGACGATATTATCAGGATCTATACACTACCGACACAGAAGATCGGTCAAAAGAGATAGAGAGATACCTGGAGGATACCACCCCCCCCCTTAATGCTAGAGGAACAAAGTGTGATGTTAGACGCCCCATTTCAGCTGGAAGAACTTAGAATGGCCTTGGGTAATCTCCCCTCGGGTAAGGCAGCCAGTCCGGATCAGATCCCGGTGGAATTCTTTAAAGTATTTCAAGGAGTATTGGAATTGGATATGTTTAATATTATGTTACAGGCACAAAAAGGGGAATTTATTCCTGAGTCATGGGGTGGAGCGGACATTATTGTGATATTAAAAAAAGGGAAGCCTTTGACAGCACCAGGGTCATACAGGCCAATTACATTAATGAATGCAGATGCTAAGGTCTACTCGAAAATCCTGGCAGGAAGACTGGCTGGCATTATTGAGTGTTTGGTAAGCCCAGTACAGCATGGTTTTATCCCAGGTAAAGGTACTACGCAACATACTAGACAAGTAATTACCATGTTTGATGCGGCAGGCACCTTAGGAGACCCTATGGCAGCGCTCTTTCTAGATGCAGAGACGGCGTTCGATAGGGTCTCCTGGGACTACCTCTGGCTGACTATGAGGTGGAGTGGTATAAGAGAAGGATATATAAAAGGCATTCAAACTTTATATAAGGAACCTACAGCTAGAATCAGAATCAACAGGGGATGTTCAACATCAGTTAAGATCACTCGAGGGACCAGGCAAGGCTGCCCCTCCTCTCCCCTTCTCTTCGCTCTTTATTTGGACCCTCTTTTAAGGAGGTTAGAAGGTAACAATGGTATCCCTTCAATGAGGGTCAACGCTAGCGAGGTTAAAACGCTGGCGTACGCTGATGACGTGGCTATTTTGACATCCGACCCAGCATCGGCAATCACAGTAGTGGAAGCAGCGGCGCAGGTATTTGGACGAATATCTGGCTATAGACTGAATAGGGCCAAGACGCAGATAGTTGTGAACAAGTATTGTAATTATAATGAAGCAAGAGTGGTTGGATCTGCAACATATTTGGGAGTCATCATCACGGCGGACTTAGACAAATTGGTAGAAGAAAATATGAGTCCATTATTAAATAAGGTAAAGATAGATCTGGAGAGGTTGAATAACTTACATTTATCTCTTGTGGGATCTACCAACGTAATTAAAATGTTAATTTTACCGAGATTCCTTTACCTATTTAGGACCATTCCTTTGTTTTTCGAAGGCATATGGTTTAAAATGCTGGAGGTAACATTAAACAGATTTATCTGGGCCCAAGGGAAGACGCGAAGGGCTTATAGGTTCATCTCCCTCCCTAGGGAAAGGGGCGGGTGGGGTGCACCAGACTTTAGATTATATTATTGGGCAGCAGCGCTGCAACATATGCAGGGGCTGATAGGAGGGGGTGGAATAGACCCAAGAGCCACCACAAACTCTACTAAGATCTATGCAACTGTTTTAGGGGGTGAAGCGGAAAATTGCTTCTTAAATTGCATTGAATTTGGGTATTATAAGCGAACGAGGTTTAAGACGGTTAGTGCAGCTATTAAAGTATGGAAAGCTTTCCTGAAGAATGCAGGCTTGGGAAGATTCAATAGATATATCAAACTGTATAAGAATAGGTCTTTCCCTGCTGCAATTTTTGCTGACTCAATAATGGCGGGATGGGTTGAAAAGGGAATAGATCAGATTGGCCATCTTATGGACTCTGAGGGGGTGATGCAGTTTACTGATTTAATAAATAAATATGGCATAGATAGGCAAGGGTTTTTTAAATACCTCCAGGTGAGAAGCTTTTTTGGCAATAAAAAGGGGGGGTCAGTAGGGTTTGGAACAAATGAAATCTTGGAAAGGATAAGGATGCTGGGAGATTGTACAATTAAGAGCTTTTACGCAAGTCTGATAAAAGGGAAACCAGATGATCTGGATAAATATAGTAAAAAGTGGCTCGAGAAATTGAGCGGGGGAGAACAATGGTTTCAGGAGTCGTTGGACTTGGGACGTACAATTCTCTGCTCTGCTCCTCTACAATCACAACACTATAAGACACTTTACTCATTATATTTCACCCCTGATAGAATCTCAAAATGGGGAGGTACTACAGGGATTTCTTGCCCTCGATGCAATCTGCTAGAAGCAGATATTGTGCATACCTTTGCATCATGCCCCCAACTGCATATCCTATTAAGAGATATAGAGCTATTCATGGCCAGATCCCTAGGCATACAAATTATGCTCACACCAGTATGGATTCTTCTAGGGATTAGCCCAGGGACTGATATTTTACAGACGGAATTTATGTTTATAGCCATGGCAGTCTACAGATTAACTATAGCTAGGGCCTGGTTGGACAAGAATCCTCCGGGTTGGCAAGTATGGATGGCTAACCTATTGGCAGCATATAACCTTGAGAAGCCCATCTATGAAAGGAAGGGTAAAAGAAAAAGGCAGCTGGGGTTAAGAATATGGGAGCCTATTACTAGATGGAAGGAAGGGCTGGTCTACTCTTAGGTAATATGACTAAGCGCAGGGAACACTCTAAACTATGTGTGAAAACCTAGGGTTTGTGTTCTTAAATGTGAGTTAATTATGTTTATGGCTAGAAGTTATATTGTGAAGTACTAATGTAATGAAACTTAATCGCAGTGAATATGTGCTGAATGGATATAAAATGTATGGTGATATGAAATACTATATGTGCAAAATGGAAAATAAAAAAATAAAAAAATAAAAATAAATTGTAAGCCGTTGTATCCAGCCCTATTCTCTTCTTGTTGGTTACAGTTGGACGATTGATAAAAAGGGCAATAAAAATGATTTAAATTGTAGGCCCTGATGGTTACGCCAATGGGTCTCATCGGCCATGCACATATATGTCTTACAGCTCTCGGGTCCCTAAAATTTACAACAACACAATCACCTACTTCATTTTTAGGTTGGTTCCCTACCCAGTTGACTCTCCTCACGCACAGTATCTGGCTATAGACTTCACCCGGAAGGGGTCTATTAGAATTTAGCCAGTGAATTGTTTTACATTTAAGTTGTTTGAGTGTTTCGGACTTCCCCTGATCCAATTCTGGCACCCCGTCAGTATTACCACATACGGCGCACAATCTGGTGGGAGGTCCAAATGGGACCGAATGGGTTTGGCCACCATCCTACCCGGGATTTTGCTGCCCAGATATTAGCTTTCTTTGAGTGCTTAAAACTCCTAGGGGCCTCTCCTCACAGTCCCTCTCCCGTGTCCCCACGATTATCTGCTCTAGTGCAGATGAATTGTCCGAATTTACCCCTATTTTCCTTACAACACTTGGGGCCATTACTTGAGCCTTCTGAGTAGAGATAGGTCCAGCAGGCCCCCCCACCATCCCCGAATCCCTCCTTCAGTGGAACGTTTGGCCTATCAAAATTTACTATAGTATTCCTAGTAATATCCACATTTGACAACATTGTTCCTACAATTTTGTCCAGCTTATTTTCAATGCATGTTAGTCGTTCTAGTAGTGGCTGCATGGACAAAGTGATGAGACCCTCTGCCAATTAAAGTCCTCTGTTTGGGAAGTTCTCATGTCAGCATCACCCACCTTTGATGTACCTGCCGCCACATTATTATGCTGAGCTACTTCATTGGCAGAATAATCCAGTATAGCCCCATTATTACTTTTATCAGATTTTTACACCTTTCCATTCTTCCCCTTTCGATGAGTACCTCCACAGTTCCTCTTCAGGATTGCTCCAGACGACTTTTCTGTGGCTATAAGTTTAGTCTTTGAAATATCCTTAGCCCGAGTCACAGGTCCTATAGACAAATCTGAGCCAATGTCTTTATTAACAGGAATCCAATTAGCCTGTGACCCCGCCGAATTAGCATCCATATATTCAACACATCCAAGTCACCACAACTTATTGTTTGTGGCGGAGTAGTGCGGGCCAGTCAGACCAATCGAGTCTCTTTTGTGGGAGATAAAACACTCAGGAGGCCCCCCAAGGAGGAGCGCTTATTAAATACTGGATCCACCGAGAGACGCCTTTCAGTTATGGCAATCTCCTGTTCAAGTACATTAGACGCTCTCGTAATAAATTGGTCCAATGTACCTGTCACATATCCAGCACCAAGAACCTTCCTCCCCTCTTTTCGTTTGCAAGCATCTTAGTCGATAGATTATGGCAGAATATCTCTCTCTTTCTCCTACCTTCCGTTGCAACGAAGCCTCCTAGGTATAGTATAGTTGTTAAAAGGGGGGCCCGGCCCGGCTTCCTCCGATCTCTAACAGGCTCTAACGGGCCCGCCCTTGGCCCGGGCATCACCCGCGCACGTCCCGCGAAGCGGTATGCGTAGGCAATGAAGTAGAAGTAGGTGGGAGCGGGGGAAGAAGCACACAGCTGCACAGAATTACGGGGCTGCTGGTCCTCGCAGTCCCATTGTAATCACAGGGTCCAAGTCCACTGCTTTCTTTTCAATATTTCAATGTTTCTATATTTGTAGCATGCCAGCAAATTCACCAAACACCCAACTCCAATATTGGTGCAGTGCAGTTAGGGAAGAGAGGAACGGCATGGATTCACTTTTCAGACTTAAACTCAAAGATCGAGCTACTTCCGCTGGGGTGAGGGGGGGATGAAGGAGCAAAGATAGTTCAACGTTATTTTTCCTCAGTGAAATGGGTAATGTCGATTACAGTTCAATGGCAGTTTAGCAAATGGCAAATGGCAAAATGGCAAACAACAAAGGTTATTGGTCGTTATTAATTGATACATACCTGCTTATTACAAGTAATTCCGTGCTGATTGGTTAATCAGAATCCTTCATGCGGCTCCTGCATTGAGGATCTCCTTGTTGATCTTGCGGCTTTTCCACTGCATACAATGTTGATATTTGTGACTTATGGCTCCTGCTCCACACTGCACACTGCTCCACTTGCTGTTCACCACCTGCTCTTGCTCCTCAGGAACCTCAGGAACCTTTTCAGGCTCAGCGCCAGGTTCAGCGCCGCTTGCTGACTACCACAGAAAAAAGGCAGCAGGTACCTCAGGATCCTCCACCTCAGGATCAGCTCCGCCGCTTGCTGCCTGCCGCCACAGGAAAGAAGACAGCCGGTACCAGCCGATAGCAGCGGTTCGGTTGGGCGGCTGGCGGTTCGGTTTCCTGGTTCCTCTCCTCTCTCGGCACCGCTTAGCTGCCTGCTACCACAGAACGGGAAGGCAGCTGTGTCAGCTGCGGTGTCAGCTGCGGTAGCGGTATCGGCGGGAGCGGGTTCGGCGGTGGTGCAGGTGGGTTTAGCGGGTTTAGCGGAGGCGCCGTGGCTCAAAGCATTCTAGCGTCTTCCCCGCTTCCCGCTTTCCCTCTCTCTCGCTCGCTCCGCTGCTCGCTCGCTCACTCTGCCGAGATGTAATTAGGGCGCGATCCGAATATCGGCGTCTCGGCTGCCACTACCTCTAAGGCCATCTCAATACCTTCTTCATTGCTGCTGCAACCATTTCTTCTCTCTTCTTCTCTTTCCCACTTCTTCTTAGCTAATTCTACCTTTTCTTTCTCCACAGCTATGTATGCCAGCTGAGCCTAAAGCTCCTGCCTTCTGAAGGACATCTCTGCATCCTACTTGAGGGATGTTTGAACCTGATACTAGAAGAAATGAAGGTGTCATAATTTTTCACCTGGAGGTTGTCTGAGGATTCATTGCCCCCTCTCCTTTACTCTCTGGAGCTGTCTGTGTCCAAGCCTTGAGGGATCTAATCAACTCTGTTGTTCTAATCTTATTGGGAGCAGATATCCCCCTAGACCTACACTGAACTCTAAACTCAGCCACTGTGAGTTTGGTCAGGTTACCCAGATGTAGTTCCACAGTATCCTTAGATTTGGGTCACAAAACAAAAATACAAATCAGGAATAGAACACATTTAGACACTTCAAAAATATGGATTACAAATCTGTTTTGTTCAAAGTTAATTTTAGAGGCTTTTTAAAGATCTTAATTAAATTTGCTGTATGGTGTAATTCAAACACAGTTACATATTCCACCACTGCCGCCAAATGTTGGAAAGTGGTTTATTAGTAATAATAAATAGGGCCATAAACACAAAAAAAAAGTTCAGTCAAGGTCTCAACAAATTATTGCCTTGCTCAACCCTTGGTATCTGGTTGTGAGCAGACAGGCTTACATTTGTACACAGATAAGAAAATCATCAATACATTAAATATGTCAGACACAATACACAATAAAACTCCAACACTAGGATATATTTTGTAGGACAAAGACACACCAAAACAGCAAACATCCATTGCAGGAAACCAGAGATATGAATTTTAAAAGAATAAAGGCTTTCTAGTGCTTAAAAACTTATAGTGCCAAATTGGTACATCTGGTTGCACTTGACTGGGACAAAGTCAAACTTTGAGGCTGACTACGATGGAGCCCTGGATAGATACACTAAGCAGGAGGCCTCAGATACATTTTTACCTTCACATGTAGTTGTTTCTCTCGACGTCGAGTGAGGCTCCTCCGCAGGCTGGGTTCACATCAACATCATTGGCTTGGTTTTCTGCGCGGCCCTGCTAAAATCCTGGAAGTCAGTGGGATGATCCTAAAATTCAGGCCGAGTTGCGGTTGAAGGTCGCCAGCTTTACTATATACGTCGAGTTGGATACCTTATGGAGCATTTTACCAAAAAGTTACAAAACTTCACCAGAAGGTGTCCTTGCTGGTTCAAAGTATCCACAGCACCAATCCAGAGGTCTAGAATCTCTGATATAGTCCTTGGGATGCTGGGACTACAATTCCCACAATGCACCTGGACAAATCTTTAAAAGTCCACTGGGCGCTCTCCAAGATGGAGACTTCTTGGTGGAGATGATGCAGGTGGGCTCTGTTAGCCTGTAGGTTGCTGGGAGTCCACTCTTTAATCCTCCTTGAAACAACACAATGTCCTTAGGGCTCTAGTCCCAGAATGTGCAGCAGGTGCATTCCTTCAGAGTGCAGACCTTTGGGGTGTAGTTCAGGTGTCCAGCTGGGCAGTCGTTCTTCTTCTTGAAGTTTCAGGCTGCAGATCTGAGTTGCTTGGCATCTGCTTTTACCAGGTTCACCCCCAGATGTTTGCTTTTTGGCCTCCTGCTTTTGATCTTGTTTTTGATTGCTTTAGGACTCTGGGCACTTTACCACTGCTAGTCAATGCTAAAGTGCATATGCTATCCATGTAAATTGTGTATAGATTGGTGTTTCCATGATTGGCTTATTTGATTTACCACTAAGTCCCTAGTAATATACACATATGTTCCCAGGGCCTGTAAATCAAATGTTACTAGAGGGCCTGCAGCAGTGATTGTGCCACCCACACCAGTGTCGTTTTAAATAGGTTCCAAAACCTGCCACTGCAGTTTCTCCATGCGGTTTTTAACTGCCATGTCAACCCGGCATGTGCACCCACTTGCCTGTCCCTAACCTTTCTTTTCTTGCATGCAAGATAACCCTCAGGTAGGCCCAAGACACCCCCATGGGCAGGGTGCAGTGTATATGAATGGTAGGACTGGTGTGTGTTACGTGTCCTGATAGTGAAATAATGGACAATTCATTTTTCACTATTGCAAGACTATCTGTCTTGTAGGCTAACCTGGCAATTGCTATTTAACATCTTACAAGCTTAACTTGCCATGGGGATGAGATAGAGAAATTGAGTTTAGGCTTCCTGCACTCAGGATTTAAAGATACATCTTTTAGTAAAGATGAAGATACATCTTTTAGTAAAGATGATTTGACATTTTGTGTTTGAAAACGACACTTTTAGAAAGTGTGCATTGTCTTGTTTAACCATTCAGTGTGCCTCTCCCTTTCGTGTATTCCCTGTCTGGGTTTAGAGTGACAGGAGCAGGGGATGTGCATTTACACTAGACAGACACAAGGGGGGGGGGGAGGGTTTGAGGTATGTCCTGCCTTTCCTGAGTGACTCATAGCCAGGCTGAATAGACCTGACTATATTTAGAGTGGGAGGAGTTGTCACTTACAACTAAATGGATTGTGGCTGCCTTAAACAAAGCACTCGCCACCTCCTGTGGTGATCCTGGCCTGAGCCAGGCTGAGCTGGTTTATGTATGCCAGTGGAACTTTGTTTGTACCAACATCAAAGGAAAATGTGGTATAAATATTGGAGCCCTGACCCAAGAACTTTAGATCACTCCTGGTCTAAAGAACCTGCCAGGAACAAGGGACGGAAGAGCTATGAGGGCAGACTGCAACTTTCTTGTGTGCTTTGCTGGGTTAGCCAGCAGTTGCAGTTTTTGTCTTGGGCAGGGAACGGACTGGACTGTTCCTTCTGCATTCTAAGTATCTCCCAAGGCTTGATGTAGAGCTTGCCTCCTGTTAAAAGTCTATTGGAAATCAAAGACTTCAGCATCTTCTGGGTACCAGCTTCTGTAACTGGATGTTTCAGCTGCTACAGAGAAAAAACGTAACCCAGCGCCATCAAAGACGCTGCGGCTGGCTCCATGACCTGAAGGTACTGCAGAGGGTACCATCGGATTTTGCACCGCAACCCTGGTCTAACTGACACCGACGACCGACACCCGACACCACCGTTTGCCGTCGCAGTCTAACACTGACACCGAGCCGCTGCTTCCACCATGACCTACAGGCACCACACTAAGCACTACCTCGCTTCACACCGCTGCTCTGGTAGCAAGAACAATGCTGCGACACCCTCACCTGCACCGCTGCCTGCACTTTGACCTGTGGACACTGCTTGTGGAGAACCTGGAGCACCATCCAGATTGCCATTTCAGCCCTGGTCTCACCTACAACGACGCTCCAAGCTGACATTGACGCCTCTACCGTGACCTGTGGGCCCTGCACACTGCATTTCCCCATCTCGCACAACAGCCTTGGGTCTACTAACAACAGCACTTCAGCACCAACAACACTGTTGCCTGCAAGTGACCCATCAGTGCCACAACATGCACCCCCCTGTTACGAAAAGTAGCCCTGGTCTCACTGAGCCACCATCTGCATCGTGACCTGAGGGCACCGCAAGTCACACAGCTTTGCTTCATCCCGCAATCCCAATCCCCGATGGCGCTTCTGACTTTAAACTCAAGGAGTTCAACCTGCAATGCATGTGACTTCAAGGGCTCATGTAACAAAACTGGTGCTATGTAAAGCGCTCTGATACCTGATTGGATTCGGGTCAAGTTCGCGCTATATAAAATTCTCCTGCACTGACTCCTGAAACCAACTGCTGTCGAAGACACTTCTTCAGAGCTCAATGCAAGGTCCGACACCCTGCATCTTCAAAGGTACTGTTTAAGGGTCTTCCCGACACCGTACTTAGCCCGTGACACAGCGGTCTGCCACAACTGTCAGGGTAAGGGGGAAACACTTATAAAAGAAACCTTGCTCTTGCCCTTGGTAGCTTGGCACAAGCAGACAGGCTTACCTCAGAGGCAGTGTGTAAAGCATTTGTGCATGCATATAGTAACACAGTGAAAACACTACAAATACACACCACACCAGTTTAGAAAAATAAGTAAAACTTTAGCTAAACCAATAAAGACCAATAAAGACCAATAATGACAAAAATAATCCAACATGCAATATTTTGATAATAGTTACGTTGTGAGATAACCTATAAATTGCAGAAATGGCTGAAGGACAAAGTTCCTCCCAGTCTGTAGCTCCGTCCGGGGTTACCGTGATGCTGAAAACATCAAAGCCTAACAATTCCAGCTGGACGTGTCGGTGTGGGGTCAACTAAAGCTAAGACAGACTCAAAAACAGTACCTTTCTAGTTGCGGCCGACACAATTGTACGAGCCAGTTGGGACAACCGGTGCGGTTGCGTTTCCACAAATGGAAACGGTGCAGGGTGTGATTCCCTCATGAGGTGGTGCAGGCAATGGCTCGGCGACGATCATCCAGATGGCGTTGGGGATGTCAAGACGTACAGCTCAGGGTGAGGCGGTGCTCGATGGGATGATGGCAGGCTGGGGTGCAGGCAACGGAGCTGGCGATTTACCGGTCGGGCAGCGACTGTGTCGGTCACATCCATGCAGGGTGAAGCAAGGCAGTGCGGAATGCGTTGTCCAAAGGACGTGGTGCGAGCAATGGCTCAGTGATGATTGTAAAGACGGCGCCGGTGAGACCAAGGACGAGGTGCCTTCTGCGGGGCCTTCAGGACACGGAATCCTGCAATGGTCTAAATGACTGAGTTGGTTGCCCTTTTCTTCTGCGGTGACTGAAACCAGTGGTTCCAGAGACGGTGCCCAGAAGGATGGTGGGGTCTTTGCTGTTCCTTAGACCTCTTGAACAGGGGGTAAGCCCTTGGAGATACTTTCACAAGCAGGAGGCCTGCACTGCAGGCCAACCCCAGGCAGCACACAGCAAAGGGGCAGTACTCCTCCTCCAGTTTCTTCCAACTCTTCTCCTTGGCAGAGGTTCCTCTTGAAGTCCAAAAGTGATCTAAAGTTCAGGGGCCTGGGACCCACTTTTTATAGTACAAAATCCTTTGTTCTCTGGAGGCAGAGAGTGTCTGTGCTCAGCAAAAACCGGTTCTGTTCTCTCTGGTGTAGCTGCCCAGCAGGAGGTGGAGACAGAATTGTACATTGCAGATGAGGCTCATTCAGGTGTGAAAGAAATCTCCTCCTCCTACTCTAACTGCAGCCCAGGTCCAGTCAGCCCAGCCCTGACTCACCCAGGAAAGGTAGGACACACCTCACCCCCCCAAGTGTCTGTCTAAACATAATGCACATTCCCACTCCCTTCCACTCAAAAACCAGACACTCAATACACAAACCTAGCAGAGGCACGGCTAAGCAAGAAAATACCTATGTTTCTAAAAGCGGTATTTTCAAACAGACAATATCAAAATCATTTTAGTAAAATACGCATTTTTATATTCTGGGTTCAGGCATACAAAACCCCATTTTCCTATCTTGTTCCCATGCACAGTTATACTTATAAGATGTTAGAAGTTAACTCCCCATTCTATCCTATGGGACAGAAAGCCTTGCAATGGAGAAAAAAAACATTGGCAGTATTTCACTATAAGGACAAGCCACACACATCAGGGCATGTCCCACTTTTTACATACACTGCACCCAGCCCATAGGGGTACCTTGGGCCTACCTTAGGGGTGACTGACATGTAAGAAAAGGCAAAGTTAGGGCCTGGCAAGTGGGTGCACTTGCCAAGTTGACATGGCAGTACTAGACTGCACACAGACACTGCAGTGGCTGGTCTGAGTCCCCTGTTTGTGTGGGTGGCACAATCAGTGATTCAAGCCCACTAGCAGCATTTGATTTACAGGCCCTGGGCACACACAGCACACTGCAGCGTGCCACCCTGGTGTATGATCACTTACTCCAAAGTGTGGCATATTCTTGTCCCTAAAAGCACAACTCTTCCAAAATCCAACATGGAAAAGTTATCTCCTTGGAGCTTAGATCAGACTAACCCAACCCACTGGCCTGGCTAAGATTCCCTAACACTCCACTTCCATCCTTCATCCTAATCTAATTACAGTTGCACATGTGTTGCTGGGGTTGCAGGATGTGGAGGTGAGCCTGTGCTGTTCTAACATGTAATTCTTTCTCTGAAGACCAATTTGGCCACCCCTCCCTCATCCTACCTTTTGCTTCTGCAGCTCCATTACTCCACCCACAGGAAATCCTTTGCCTCTCTAGAAGGTCACTTCATACCTCACAGTTTGGCAGAGGCTTGCCAATCAGGAGAGGGCAGCTTGAAAGTTTGATTTTGGCTTAGAGAAAATAGAGTCATATTAGTTATTATAGATCTAACAGTGGCAAGTTGATAGATTTATCATAGCTGTCAGTTTAATCCTTGAATGACATTTCAAGCTCACTCTTTTCAATATTCATACAATATTTAAATGTTAGTCTATGGAACTAGTTCTCTGCAATGGGGAACTACAGAATTGGCAGTTTTCCCCTCACCAGGGGCACATAGAGGGACCTTAGTGGTGATTTCTGTGTAAAAATAAGTTAGATTACTACTTTGGAAGTACATTTAGTTCCAAAGCCAAATTTACATACAGTTACATTTTTGAAGGCAGTCCGCAAAGCAGGGCTGCCTTTAAAATTACAGCAGGCCAACACAGCAGTGCACACTCCAGTGCAGGGAATTGACTGGGCCTCTAAACCTTCCTGCCCTATTATATGCTAGGGACCTATATGTAGTTTGAATCCCTCTTGCCCTATTATATACTAGGGACTTACAGGGCTCTGTCTTTGCCAATTGTAGTTATACCTAACCATCATATACCTTTAAAGTAGAGCACTGGCCATGGGTCTGGTAATCACAGTGAGTAACTACCAGTATCAATCAAAGAATGGGGTGATTCGGGACAAAAGGATGACTTTCTCACAATTGTGATGTGAGGAGGAACCCTGTGATGATGTATGCCACCTAAGAGAGGGTTAGAGTATTTGTCCTAAGAGGAATGAACCCCTACAGACAAGACAGTGAGACAGTATTTCTCATTAGATGGTATATGGTCCCATTTATGGGAATAGACCTGAGTATTTTCTGTGTTGTACTATGCAGGACTCCTTCATAAGTCAGCGGGTCTTTGAAAACAGTGCAGTAATTTTAGCAATTAGCAATTTCAGGAAACAATTTTGTAAGAAAGGGCATGCACTACTGATCCTACACAAGTTAGTTTTAGCACGGACAGTGAAAGATATTTAATGTTGGAAGAATTCTCACTTAAGAGGTCACTCATTTATAAGAAGCAGTTACATGCTTCAGAACCATCATGGTACATTGAGTCCTGATGCCTTCCACGCATTAAAAGGTTTATAGAAACCTTTTGAATTAGGTGACGTCATGAAGGTTTAAAAAAGCAACAATATCAGCAACAAATTGAAGTAATAGACAGTGTAGGAAGCGAAAATGGCTACATTTTAGACAGCATCTTCTATTGATTGAAGGTCATAGCTGCGTTTGAGCTAAGCAAATAAATTCATTCAAAATATGCACCACTACTGTAGATCCACATGGCTTGATAAATGTTGCTCATCTGTTATCAGAAGTGGATCCTCACAGGTCGCTTAATGAACAGTGCGCCTGATTTGAAAAATCATGCTGATGCTGCAACAATCCCCAATGAGCCCAGACCCAACAGATCTAAAGAAGCAGGATGTAACTCAGGCAAAGACTAAAATTCATAAACACACTAATGATTCAAAACTAGGGGTGGGCGGAATTTGCGAAACTCACTTTCGCAAATTATTGCGAAAATGTTAAAAATCTCCGCAAACACGCGGAAATATCGCGAAGATGCGGAAGTTTTTCTCACGCCCGTTCGCGGTATTTTCTGCGTGGTCGCAGCTCGCTAACTTACCCATGCGGTTGATCGCGGGCGCGGCCATCTTGTTTTCACTTGTCTCGCGGTGCATGATGGTGAGTAGAAAGACGTGATGGCGCGACACATGAGGTCACTGCGGGCACAAACTGTCGCGAGACAGCGCAAATGACTACCAACAATCCAACATCTCGTGGAGAACGCGCCCGGATCGGGAAAACTTGTCGGCGAACGCGTGGATTCTGGTAAGGCGATCGCACGCACGCGAGAATGTATTATATTACAGCGCGAGCAAGAAACAAATTATCGCTAAGCTGCGGAATGAGGAAATGTTGACATTTTCGCGCTTTCCGCAGAACGCGAAAATGCCAAATTATCGCAATTTCCGAGAACGGAACGAAATTTTGGCCCAGGCCTATTCAAAACCTACTGAGAGCATAATTAACCCTGATAAGTTTAATTTCATTCTAATTATCCACCTTATTCTCATTCATGCCAAAGGGCATCATCCTATGGAGTCTGAAAGTGATGACCATACCCTGATATCCAACTAAGAACTACTTAGCTTGTCTGATGAGGCTATGACAAGTTTCAATAATTCTGAAGGTGAAACAACTTACTCTTCTGAAAAGCAGCTCCATATAGGCAGTACCATCAGACCTTTAACAAATGGAATCCAAGAACACATTTGAGCTACAAGAAACTGGAATGTGCATATTTCTTTAGTGGTTCATTATAGCACAGTTAATGCCCGAGCTTAAAAAATGAATCTGAAATTCCATGGTTTTGCAACCTTACAAAGCAACTTGAGGGGTAGTAATAGAACCATAGCCCTAAGAAGACTTGAAACAAGATGGATTATTAGACTCAGAGCAGTCGATATGGGGCTGAGCACAGACAGTTAATTATATGTTTTCCTTATGGAATAAGTTCTGAATATTCATTCAGTGCAATTTAGAAAAAATTTTGTACAGATGCACATGTATACATATGTCAAATATTGTTCCACATACTATTTGTTTATGTGGTAAGTGTCCTCATTGTAACTTTAAATTCCTTATTCAACTGGTTGTACCTCTACCCTATTTGGCACAATCGGTTTTGATAGATTAAGCTAAGTTACTAACAGTTAAGGCTAAGTTACTAACAAGCACAAGAATGTTCAATATCATAGCTAAGGTACCTGCTCTTATACATCAAAAATTTGTTTGGGATGAATAACACAGGCAAGACTTGTTTACCACTATTAGAGATACAAGTTGTGAATTTTATATATCACACAAGATGGCCCATGAAGGTTATGAATGACCAATTAAGATTACACGCATAATCTTCACTCCTTTCTAAAATGGCGGTCAATTATCGGATGAGGCTGACACGATATGTCATTTTTTTATTTTTACTAAAAACTTTATTTCTGCATACCAAACGGCTTCTGTTTTTTTGTTTCGATTTTCGATAAATGGACGCCTGTTCTCAAATTTTGATTGGTATTTAAATGTAACATTTAATGGTTTAATGGTTTAATTCACATAACGTTTTAAGTTCTTATAATTTTGTTCAGATCTATGTTTACTATACAGTTGGGGGCTTATGATGGTCAGTGACCTACTCCCCATAATTTGTATGGTTTTGAGTTTACTTGCATTAAATAGTTTTTTTAAATTTATTTCAGTGGTATTATACTTTATTGAATTCATTAATACTGTTTGATCTACTAAAACAGACTGAGTCTAAAGTATTTGGCTTATAGTTTTATTTAAATGGTGTTTGTTGGAACCATAGCTTATCCTTTCAGTACAAGATTGAATCAGATTAATTTGCACATTGATTGAGAACATTTACAGTTGTGCTAAGGCATGTCGACTCTTGGTCTTGCTTGTGATTTTTCACAGTTCGTTTTAATTGACATTTGGGTGAGACGAGCATGATCACATTTTTTTAAAATGTGACAAACAAGCACATTAAGACTGCAATAGATCACATAGTGATGATTTAGGGTTTCTATCTCCTTCTGTTGTTGAAAACTATTTTGTACATTTCGCCTCATCTTCATCGTTCTTAAATGCAGTTTGTATCAACTTGCTTTTATGTACAGTTGAATTCTTTAAAAAAGTAATTTATTGTTGAAACACATGTTGATTGCATTTAATGTGCAATTAATTCACAATCAAGTCATATGAAAAAAGGTTGGACTGAAGCAGAAATAAAGGCATTTCGAATTTCTGGCACTCCATAGCCTACTAGACTTTTTATGTACTGGACTACATTTGAGTGTGTGCTCCAGTATTATTGTTTTCCAATTCTTTTGTCTCCATAAACCACAAGGTACTGAAATGTAGATACCATGTGAGCACCAAGATAATCAAAGGAGTGCAAGTTAACACCTAATCTCCACATTGTATGTTCTGGACGTACGATTGCTAGACCACACCTACTGACTTTTTGGATCGATGTGTAACACAAATGAATGTAAAACCTACAATTTATGTTTTAATCAACAATATGTAATTTGTTAATGTGCCTTGCAGTTGGAAAAGGTGTGACAGCAGATTGAAAATTACTGTGGTGTTTAACATGTTGGGTATTATAGGTATTTTGTTGTTCTTTTTTCGATTATTTCCTAATAATTGAATTGAAGACTGAAAATGTATCTACTTTCAATAACATTATGTGTTACCTTAATGATTCCCTAAATTTAATTCATAGTAGAAAATGTTATCATCATTTACAAGGCTTTAAAAATATATATTTGTGTGCATATGTGTGTGTTTGCATATTTTACACATATAAATACACATATATACATTCATATGCATATGTAAACACACACACACTCACGTACGCACACACATATTATTACAGTAAGACACAAAAAGCAATAAGAAACTACCTGTGAAAGTAAAGGCACGTGAAGTAAAATTCAGAAATCTTACCTTCAATGTAAAGACTCATGAGTTTGACTCCTGTGATATAATGACTCCACATGTAAATTTTGACACATAAAGAGTACATCCTCAATTATATTCCTTCATCTTCCTGACAATGTTTCAAATACCCTCTTCTGGATGTTGCTGGTCCCTTAAGCCAAGCTTTCTACCCTCGAAAATGCCACATATGCCATCTTATTACATCTAAATATAAAAGATGGTTTCTGCTATATTACTCACATGCATATGTTTTCTACTTCACAAAAGGTCCGCTTGCCTGAATCAGATGAGTGGCCTTTAAGTAAGTCAGCAATCGAGACTAATTTGTCTCCATATCTGACATAGTCCTCAACAGGCTGACAAGTAAAGCCTGTTGGAGGTTTGGCCATTTGCCATCCCACCTGATTCAGAGTGAGCAGCTGCATGGCAAGTTTTCACTGTCCCTCACCGACAGGTAAAATCTGGTATTAATAGGCAGTGAAAAATGCAAAATGAATGAGTCACCTTCGAAAGGATGCTTGTGTAGGTGGCACAATTAGTGCTGCAGGCCCACTAGCTGCATTTAATTTACAGTCCTTGGGCACACACAGTGCACTGAACTAGGGACTTAGTAGTAAATCAAATAAGCCAATTATGGAAACACCAATCCATAATAACAATTTACACCGCGAGCATATGCACTTTAGCTCTGAATAGCAGTCCCCATAGTTCTAAAACCAACAAAAATAGGGTCAAAAACAGGAGGGCAAAAAATCTCGGTGTCAACCCACTGAAAAAGCCAAGTCTAACAGTATTGTTAAGGAAGGGCAGAACATTTGAGTGGGGGCTACAACAACAAATTGCGTTCTTCCTCATGAAGGACAACATTACAAACGTTAGTGTCCTTGTGCTGTGCCTACACGTTTGAGGATGATGGCTACAGTTGATGCCAGCGCTGTAGGGATTGGTGCAGTACTTTCGCAGAAGCATGAGAAAGTGGAGAGAACAGTTGCATTTGTGTCTCGCTCTTAGATGATGGCGGAGAGCAATTATTCCATCATTGAGCGAGAGACCCTAGATGCTGCTTGCGCAACTGGTTGTTTTAGGACCTTCATTTGGGGTAGTGCGGTCATCCTCCGGACAGATCATTAGCTGTTACTAAAAGTTCTGGGGCCTGGAGGCACAACACATTGTTCAGGAGATTAAATTGCAGGATTATGATTACAGAGCGAGTATGTACCAGGATGGAAGAACAAAGTTGCTGTCTATTTGTCTAGGCTCTAGAGAAAGCAGCTGAGGTTGGCGAGTTTGTGACGTAGGAGGTAGTGGCAAGTGTGAGTGATGCAACAAAAGCATCGGAGGGTTGTATTTGCAAGGGAGAGTGGGTGAGAGCTATGGAGCAGGATGCCACCCTTAAAGAGGTAGTGAAGTTGACTAAAGGCGGGGGAGGAGAGAGAACATGTTGCCAGACAGGGTGAAGCCTTTTCACAAAGTGCTGGATTAGCTGTCTGTTCAAGATGAGTGTCAGGTGATGAGAGGCAAAAGGTGTGTGCCACCTAGTGTGATTAGGTCTAAGTTAGTGCATTTGGTCTATATAGGTCACCTGGGTCAGACAATAACACTCAAAAGAATGCGAGAGATTTTGGTGGCTGCTAGTGGATGGTCAAGTTAAAAGTAGTTTGGATCAATGTGAGATCTGCAGGTACTCCGAGAAGCGGTTTAGAGTACGGTTGGGAGGTATGGAAGAGGACCTGCATGTTTCAGAGACAGGTGTGGTGTGGGAGAAAGTTTGTTTGGATTTCATTGGCCAATATATAATTTTCTTCCAGAACAGAAAAGATTTGCGGCTGAGATGGTGGTTGCCAAATCTAAATGGGTGGAGGTGGTTTTTATGAGGAATGTCTACTATAACTGTCTTGGGAGATGTTTTCAGAGGGGAAGGTATTCCGTCTGTTTTGGTGACAGATAATGACACTCAACTTATTTCAAAGGAGATGAGGGTTTTTCTAGATATTCTTGGTGTGAAGCATGTATGTACATATACAATCCCCAGGCAAAGAGTTTGGTGGAGAGGATCAACAGGTTGGTGAAGGGATCAATGCAGGTGTCCTGTAGTGAAGGCTGTCTTTGCAAGACTCTGTTCAGAACATGCTGTGTGCTTACACTACCAGAGTTGATAATAGTACAGGGAAGTTCCGGTTCAAAGAGATGCACACAAGGCAGCCTGGCACCGAGGTAGTGCTTTCATGGATGCATGAGGATTGTTCCAAGAAGTTAAGTGTAGGAAACCAGCAACATGTTTTATTGCTATCGGGGACTGGGTCAAGGTTAAACCTGGTTGTATTGGAAGACGTTTGTCCAAATTTAGGGGGTCTTATAAAGTAAAGCTGCTTTGGCAGCAATTGGGTCAATTTAGAGAATGAACAGAAGGAAACCTGAGTAGATCTGCCCTATTTCAACACCAGGGTGATGTGCAGGTGAAAACTGCTGGTGTAGAAAATGGGTCAGCATGGGAGTAGGGGTTTGTGAATTCCTGAGAGGCATGATGGTGGTCCTGTGAGTGTTCAGGTCCTAAGAATGGTGAGATTGAGGAGTCCTCCTGGTTATTTGGGGAATTTTACCTGGAGATAGTGTGGGTGGACTTGATTCTTGGTTAGGATTTCAATCGTTGGAATTAGTTATGTTGGGGTTTTTGTCTGAGGGCTATTGCTCCTATTTTTCATGGTCTTTGAATGTTTTGTTTTGTTTATGTCTTTGTTTGTCTTGTTCTTCATGGACATGTTCATGTAAGTGTTTTGTATTTTGTTGGAAGGGAGGGGGATGTGTTGTACTGAGATGGTGGTTTTTAGTTGCCAATGACATGCTGAGTACAGTTCCTATGTAAGTACTGATATCTGCACGTTCTATGTTTTAAATAAGGCAGTTCGTCTGCTGGCCGTGCATGATGCTGGCTGTGTGTTGGGTTACCTCTGCTAAATTAAATGACACTTATGGAAATCGTGGTGATCCAGCCTTCGTGATTTACAACAAACACAAGCCGATTCCAGCCTATTAATTCCCACTGATGCATGCCCATGGCCTGACTCTTGGACCATACTTTATTCAATGTCTCCTTCCAACCAGGGCTCCGCCTCCTTATTTGTTGTGCTACACATTCAATATTCTGACCCATGTCTCCCTGCATTTTAGCACTCTCAACCTGAGCAGAATGCACACATGAAGGTCATGGCTTCCCTACAGGCAGAGGATTGTGTTTGGCCGAGCAGTGTATGTGTTGTGCTCCTCTGTGGAGAGCATTGCGGCATGCATGTGAGTGACCGTAGCCCTGGTCGTGTCTGGTCTTGGGACACAGCACCGAGCAGTGTGATGGAGAATGAGGTGTGAGGGATAGGCATGTAAATGATGATTAAAGTTAAGACTCAAACAAGCAGCCACGCAGCACAAGCCTAGCAGAGGGGCAGCTGAGCATTGTCCCCGTATACACCAAGCGACGGGGTGTCCATAGAAAGCCCAGCAATCCGAGCATTGAAATGTGGCAGCAGCGATGCCATCCATTATGGTAAATGGGCTTTAATGGGAGTTTGTGACATGAACAGTAGCCATACACCTCTTTAAATGCACCGATGCTCTCTACCACTGTACACATTCCCCACAAAATACCGCTCTTTCACAAGAAAAGAAGTGGAGGAGTAATCAAGGTTGGCAGCTTGAGCAATGATGCAAGCGTTTGGATTTCACCAACTCCGCTGGGCTGAAGGAAGACAAACCTTTGGGCAATGAGATCTCGCACACCAAGCCCATCTCAGAATCCCAAGGCTCTCAATGGCGGATGAACACCGTTGGGTCAGCCTTAGTCGTGCCATGGCTGAGACTCTAGCCACACTGGCACTCTGCACAGGCAAGAGTAAGAGACAAAGGAGCATATTATCAAGACACGGCGTTAAAATTATCGCCGCTTTAGCGGGAGAAAACTGCCGCTAAAGCGGCGATAATGGGCTTGATAATATGCCCTAGAGAATTCCCATAGAAGCCCATGTTCTGGTGTCAACATGGGCTTCTATTGGAATTCTCTGCGGCAGATTATCAAGCCCATTATCGCTGCTTTAGCAGCAGTTTTCTGCCGCCAAAGCGGCGATAAATTTAACGCCGTGCTTGATAATATGCACCAAAGCTCTTGGTAGGTTTCTCCCCTAACAGCGCAGAAGTGAATTTGACTCCCTAACGTTACCTTTCTGTCCCCATCTCTCTATACAAACCCAATAATTGTGTAGTTTCCAGCGACCTATGGGGCATATTATCAAGCGCGACATTAACATTATCGCCGCTTTAGCGGCAGAAAACTGCCGCTAAAGCGGCGATAATGGGCTTGATAATATGCACTAGAGAATTCCAATAGAAGCCCATGCTAACAGCAGAACATGGGCTTCTATTGGAATTCTCTGTGTCATAATATCAAGCCCATTATCGCCGCTTTACCGGCAGTTTTCTCCCGCTAAAGAAGCGATAATTTTAACGCCCTTTCTTGATAAACTGCCCCTTTGTTTTTTGTAGTTTACATGAGGAGGCAGCCTCTTGGTTTTCTAGAAGAGAGACAATGTGGTTACAGGAGACTCACTTACCCCATCTCCATTGCTTTGGCTCAGACAGCCGCGTGGGGCAGGTTTTGTGGTTCTCATTTTATTCATTCTTAGCTCAGCTCTACTCTGAAACAATGAGCTTTTATATGGCTTCGAAAATCAAACTCTTTATCACCTGTCTTTGGCGTCCCAGCATCTCTCCAAAGACACCTTAGAATGAGCTATGATATATTATGTGAGGGTGCACCTTAGGGACGTTTTGTCTAATGGGGTGTCATCTTTTTGCAGCTCCTAACTGCTCTTGGGAGGTCACCACAGGAGAACAGTGACAGTGTCTTCATTTCCCTTAAGAAAGGAAATGTGTTGTTGCTGGGAATTCCTGAAAACAGTAAATCACATTCTACCTATCCATTATTATAAGAACTGCACTCTAAAACGCAGAGTGACTGTCACAGGATTGGATCGCTAAAAGTAATTTCCAAATGACAGTAGCCCTTTCATGTTATATGCTTTGAACAGTCTGCAAAATTGTTTAGGCAATAAGAGGCATATTTACAAGCCCCTATCGCATGGCAATAGGGGTCCCGCATTATTTACAAGGCAACTTTAGCCCACTTAATGTGGCTTAACGCTGCTTTGTAAATAAGGCTCCCTTTCACGCTATGCTTAGCGTTAAAGAGAGGGCAATGGGTGTTGCAGTGTGCATTCCACCGCAAAACGCATTGATTCTGACGCTGCCTTCTATTTACAAGGGGGGCGTAAATAGGAGGCACCGCCAGAATTAAGACTAGGGAAAACCTGGTCTTACCCTGGGGCAACGAGGAGAAATGTTTAATTTCTCCTCATTTTTAGGTCTCGCTGAGCCCAGCGCATGCGCTGGCTCGAAGAGACATTTTGGATGTGGGAATTTTAAAGTGCTGCTGGGTGGCCTAACGCTTGCGTTCATGCGATCGTGCACGCGCACACCCGGCCGCCAGCAGCACTCGTGCGACATCGCGATCGCGATCACTTTCACTTTCAGAGCGATCGCGATCACGATGACGCACGCGCACACACAACTCCCGCTTCTCCCCCTCCCCCACCTAATTCCGCCATGTATACGAATGTTGAAAGCTCACTTTGTCTCTCTGTGCCGCATTGTAATCTGTTGTAATCAGTTGGTT
Source organism: Triturus cristatus (assembly GCF_964204655.1). Classification (NCBI taxonomy): domain Eukaryota; kingdom Metazoa; phylum Chordata; class Amphibia; order Caudata; family Salamandridae; genus Triturus; species Triturus cristatus. Next base: position 168,118,594 of record NC_140585.1, read on the forward strand.
CTTAGCAATTGTTTCTATCGGCACCAGACAATTTTACTAATTAGTCTGAGTGACTGGCTAATTGATTGACACGCTTAGACCTGAGCAGCAGCATGGGTAGCACTGTTAATAGAATCTTATTCTGGGCTCCTGTGTCCTTGAAGGAGCTATAGTGCATTAAAGTTCAGTCTGCGTTTTGTGACACTACTTGTAGAGGAAGCAGGTGTGAAAACAAAGGCAGTGCGATTCTGGTGGCCGCCATGTCCCGTTTTCAGACCAAACAGGTGTCAAAGTGGAGCTGACGCTTGTTTTAGTTCTCACAGTTTATTTCAGCTTTGCTTAAGACTTATTTTTACACCGAGTAGGTAGGTTTATTGACTGTGGTAATGTCCACTGCCTTTGCACACCTCGATGCTACATTCTCTCTCGAAACACCACCGATTCGTCTACACTTGTTGCGGAAACCACATTCAACAATGTTGAAATTGGTAAGCGTTCGTCTTAACCGACATGCTGGTTTCCGTATTCGCCTTTACCCTGTCATAATCTCTTTTATGCATAGGCTCCTTCTTGAATCTATCTATGGTAGGCTCGTATCTCCATACCTGACGATAATGTAAAATCTAAAGACCAGAAGAACAAACCTGCAGCATTCTGACAGTTTCCTTTTATCTCGTTTCACCACTAGAGTGTTTTTATTACAACTCGCATGTAACCTTTGCTCTCTGATTTTTGGTTACATATTGATGAGTATCTATCATCACTGGCCTTGAATGTCCCTCGCAGCATTGAGGAGATATAACACTGAATCCTGGTTGTTTTTTTATTTTTTATTATTATTTCTTACATCTAGGCAGTGGATGAATCCGTCTAGTAACTAAACTTACAGAACTCCATCCACTCTGACATGTGGGCTCACACATTGGATTATACACTTTTTCAATCTAGGTAAGCAATTGGGCTTGCTCCTTGCAATTCGCCCCTGTTTTAACATGACCATGTCATTTACACTTGTCTGACCAATGTAGCCTTCCTATCTTTTTCTCACCTTAGGCTGCTTCATAAAGTAGAGCACACAAGCAGACTGTGTGCACCCGCCTCTCTCCTTCACACTGGAAAGAACGCACATTGTATGATGCTGCAGGACAAGCGCTCTCTGCCTCTGTTTCTTGGCGCTACATTAGCAGTTTTATAGAGTGTGAACTCGACCCGAAGGTATCGGAGCGCTTTGTATGAGCACTAGTTAAGTTACAGAAGGACACATTCATTTTTGCTAGGCAGGCTGTGATAAGGCACGTGAGTGACACGTCAAAGGTCCTTGTGATTAGAGCGCTTGTGATTGGAGGGTTTGGTGTAGATTTATTCTCGTCTCTTTCTCAAATTATTATACAATGTACCGTACAACCGAAAGTCATGCTATTAAAAAAAGCCCTCTTGTAAAGCAGCCGCCTCAGTGAATGTTTTATAATGTAAACATTTTTATTGCGAGCATATAGCAGCCAAGTTTAGACACCTGCATTTGATTTCATTTTATTTTGTGCCATGTGCTTGCATTAAAACAAGCATTTGCAATGCAATAGGTCTTGCATTTACACAAGTTTGAGCTATTGGCATTGTAAATAACAATGCCTTTTTTTTGTTTTGGTTTTTAAAACATAAATAAAAGGCATTGCCATTTACAATGCCAATAGCTTGAACACGCGTAAATGCGAGACCTATTGCATTGCAAATGCTTGTTGCTGTTGTCATGTGTGCTGCATTGTGCAGCACACACGAAAACAGCAAAAGGCCAATGATTGTTTATGTACAGAAAGGTCCCCCTTCTTGCATACAAACAAGGACAAATTTTAAATTCAGTTTTGCAACTTGTGTGTGCGCTACATTAAGCAGCACACATAGAAGTTACAAAGTGTCATTTAAAGATTGCTTATGTGCAGGAAGGCACACCTTCCTGCACATAAACAATCTTCCCCTGAACGCAGACACCCTTGCACTATGGAGCAAGAGTTCCTGCGTTGGCGCTAGGCTGCTAAATGTAGCGCCAGCACAGAGGAAAACTCAGGGCTGCACTATATTCTTGTAAATATGATGCAGGCCTGCGTTTTAGAAGTGGCAGAGCATGTCGTTAACCCAAGGAGGCTGATGACACGCTGTGCCACTTCTTTGTAAATATACCCCTGGATTTCTTAAGATACCAATATGGCCCTTCAAAAGGATAAAACAAGGACCTCACAAATCTATTATAGTTTTTTCGGGATTTTTGTTCCTGGGGTCTTCAGAAGTAGATTTCCCAAAGTCCTGTTATATCAGGACCCGGTTTGTATAAAAATGCTTTTGTTGCAGCTCATTATAGTCACAGTTGTACTGTCTCTTTCTTCTCTAAGCGCAGTTGAGGTCTATGTTTCTCCTTCTCCTTCTCCTCCCATCCCAGTCTCCTTCTAACATCTATGTCTTTCATTTCTTCTTAAACTGTATCTCAGATCCGCCACTTCTCTCGGCCTTTAATCTGACTTTTGTACACCGTGCTTCAAACCAGCTGTTGTGATCTTTGGGATCAAGAAACCAACTGGCGACTACTTCTTTGAATGTCATCTCCCGTCTTTCTCTGACATTCTTGAACTGCTGCAACATACTGATTTAGACTCTTGTCTACTTTCCAGCAGTCTCAATCACTGCTGAGTTTGTGTGCCAAGTTTTACCATTTGCTGTAATAATAAGTGATTAGGGTCACGAGTATTTGCACCTGTAAGTAAAGCAATCCTCATATTCTGTAGTCACTTTTTTTCTGGCTGATGTAACACATACAACAAGAACCCAAGTGAGTGTCTTTAGTCTTTAACTCCTTTTGAGCAAGTGCTGGAAGTGGGTGCTACAAATATATGTGTCTGCTTAAAGAACTATACCCAGCTCTAAAGGAACCAATATGTGCTCTATGTGCAGTGCTTAATTTGAGCCAGTGCTTTCCGGTGCTCAGCACCAGCACTTAATTGGTTTCTGGTGCTCGACACCTAAATGTCAGCACCATCCTTCGAACAGTCTACCACATGGTGGCACTGCTCATCTAATTTAGAGATGAGCAGAACAATGGTTGCTTGGGAACTCAATATACATTAAAATAGTGCTAATACCTACCTGCCTCCCCAGCCATTCCTTTAGCTTTGGGGACCTGGAATAATCTGAGCTGTTGCATTTACATGCGATAGAGATGTAAGTTCAGAAAAAATCTGAAAACATGGCTATTCCATGCCTAGTTTCCTTTCCTACGGAGAGCTCTGTGACACAGCGCCGAGACACCCTTGGGTATTTGCGCGCTCTAAAAATCGCCAAAAATAAATAAATAAATAAATAGTTGTTTTCGCAGTGATGACAAGGGCGGTGGGTGGTGCAAGCTGCAGTGGCCTCCAGGTCAGAGCCCTAGCACTTAATATTTGACAAATTAAGCACTGTCTATGCCACACTCATTACAGTTCCACCATCGCATCTTCAACTGCATACAATCAAGATCTATCCAGATCCACACAAGAGGCCTCTCCCACACAGGTATCCACATTTGTCCGCACAAGTCTTGGTCACCATCATGTCTCTGTACTGTCTGCGACCTTGCAGCAGCATCTGACAGACTTGACCACATAACCATTCAATCCTGCTTTAACACTTGGCAGGTTCTCCTCCTGTTTTGATGATCACTCATTTACTCACTCGTGCACTCTTTGTGGCAGCCTATGCCCGCGATAACTCATCAATGCCCAGCCGGGGCCCTCTGACCATGAATCCTGCCTCCCTGGATCTCTCCATCTCCTCCTTGGATATCTCCAGCCACCTCTCTGCTGATGATGCAAACATCTCCTCATTTCCATCTCTGATGTTCCATCTAGAAGCACATGCTGTCCCCCCACTGGACGGCCTTGTGCACCCTAGGATAGGATAGCATATAGGTTTTTAAAGCGCTCGAATGCCGTAGCGTCTTGGCGCTGGTAAGTGTGGGGGTGTATCAGTCTTCGGCGAGAACTACCTTAAAACAGCCATGTCTTCAGAAGCTTCCTAAAGGATTGACTCATGCCTAGCTCCTCTAGGATAGAAATGATGTACTTCACTCCCTACTCTAACCACTGCCGCTGGCTACTTCTGTCTGAGGATGTCCTACTGACCAGTGTGAAGACACCTGACAGAACCAGGCGTAGGAGTGGTGGACATTCTTCGTTGGGCAGTCCCTGCCCGTTCGTATTATCCCTGTGCTTCACAAAGGTATTATTTGTTTTATTTTTTTGCTGCTCTGAAGAATATTTCTTAGAAAACACTAATTGCAAGTGTCAGCCCTTGTGAAGCATAACGTTTTACATAGGTACAGAGGGATTATAGCAGTGAGCAGGCACTGCCCGAGGAAGGCAGTGTGCCACTTCTACATCCAGTTCTGTCAGCATCCGCCCTCAGTACACAGTGCACCATCGAGAGCATCCGAAACAAGCATTTGCAATGCAGCGGTCTCGCCTTTGGGACCTTATAAGTATTTAGCTATGCATCATATTATCCATGGGACATCCTGCACTCACTTTTTAGTTAAAGCCCATTGCTATCAAATACCCCGTCTTGTTAAGCACTAACTCCGGCCGTCAGGCCAACCTATTGCCCACTTTTGCTACTATTGTCCACCTCACCACTGCATCTCCCACAAAACATTAGACCAACTATCTCTCCTGCTGAAGTCACTTCCCTACCACCATCACCACTTACTAATCCAACAGTGCAGTGATATGTTTTTTACATGTTTGGTGCAATTCTGTGTTAATATTAGCAGCAAATTGAGACAAACTTGGAGATAGTCAGCGTTGTGCACAATACTGTGGGTTCCTATGACCCAAACACATATCCAGCTTATTCAACGAAAAAAAATGATCAAATGCAACTAGTCAGTTATGCTTGTTAAACACATATATTGTTATCACATATATGAAATAACTACATTCAAGTTTTTCAAAGATGATGAAATTATACACACCAATCATTACACGTCATGAAAACATATTACTGCCATTGTACACATTTCATGGCATTTTGAGTTAGGAAATTTCTTATACACAGAAATGAATAAACATGAAATAAAAAGGAGCCCAATGCATTTCGGGACTGGTGCGTCCCTTCGTCAGGGGCGATCTGAAAGCAAAGAAACAATAATAATTAACTCTCTTACTCTTAAAACAAATGTACTAGCACCCAATGCATAGAAACCATTGCTCGTGTTGCTATATTGTGTTGCATAAATTATTCACTAAATCTCACAAATGCATGGGTCAATCATGAACTAATGTGATGTAGATTACTAAGCGCTCTATATACTTAGAGACCAGAATGTGAGAGACAACGCCACCAGGGACTTGCAATCACCAAGCGATTAGTTATGAAATGTAGAAGCAAACTACTACTGGTAGAGGAGATTCAAAAAGCTAAGGTGGAAGAAAAAATAGAGGAGAAAATTGAGGGGTAATGACAGATGAGGCAGACTCACCTCGTCAGATATACCAAAATGAAAAAACGTAAATATAAGGCTGATCAAACGAGGGCCCAAATGTAGTCCGATATGGTGCTGGGGAAGTAAAGGGAAAGAGGCTCATTAGACTCTGCGGAACGAAATGGATCAGGCTAGGTAACGTCCGTGATACACAAACTTACCCCCAAGGTACTCGAAGTTAATCAACAATGTGAATCTAGAAAAATGGTAAAAGGAAAAGAGATAAGTAGCGTGTCAAGTACTAGATACTAGTTTAAACACGAAATACACTAGTGGCCCGCGTGCAGAGAGACAAGAGTATGAACCGAAACTTACTGGTGAGTAGAACGTTGAAAACGCGAAGCGTTTACACAGGAACCGTCTGATGCCGAACTAGACGTATCGCGGTACCTCGCGTTGTTAAACTGATAAAGAAATGAAAACAAAAGACGGCTGGTGATTGGAGCCACGGACCACCAGGGTCATGGTCGAGAAATAACAAAGAGGTGGCCATATTGGAATGATACACGCGTAGTGTAACACATACACAGATTGTATCAAAATGTTGAAGAAAGCTAGTCAGGAGGCACTTTCAAATAAACCAAACCGGGGATGAAAGAAATACTAAATGGTGGCAACATAAGGAAATAAAAAGAGATAAAGTAAATCGGTGATGGAAGGCTGTTAAATACTGAATACCAGCTACAAAAATACATGCTGTGAAGAGATAAGACATGTAAACAGGTCAATTGTTATATTGCAACTAAAAAAATGCGAGAAGAGGTATCAAAGCCTATCTATTAGGAAATTGCATAATGCGAAACATGGAGCCACGTGACTCATAAGTCCAACTAACACTGTAGGCACTATGTGTAATGAGAGAAAAAACCCAGGTAAAACCCCAGGATCAGGCTAAATGAAGAAACGGGGTAAGTGTTAGTAAGTGGAAATAAAAAAATACATAAAAAATCAGATAGAGTTCGGATGTAGCTACATGTTTGTGAATATCACTGGTCCTCAAAGGAAACATGACATATCCAAACGGTCATTGAGACCAGAAGGACTCATGGAATGCAGTTTCTGGATCCAGAAGATTTCTCTTCGTAATAAAGTATTTGTTACATCAAGACCTGGTCGTACTGTCAATTTTTCTAAGATTTGGAACCGTAACTGAGAGATCGTATGTTTAGCCTCAATCCAATGCGTGGCGATACTTGAGGTACTGCTTTTGTTCCTGATTTTACTCTTATGTTCAGTGATGCGTGTTTTTATCTTGCGCTCAGTCTTGCCCACATACGCTTTGCCGCAAGGACATTTAATGCAATAGATCACGTTTGATGTGTTACAGTCACTGGTATGCCTTAATTTAATTTTTGATCCCGATAAGGGGTGAGAAAGTATGTTACCAGTGATCACATTGTTGCAGTGTATGCAAGCAGAGCATCTTTTAGTCCCTTGATAGACAGATGGTTCAGTGATGATGTAAGGAGTATTCAATAGTGAACGAAGATTCTTCCCTCTTGTATACGCAAAAAGAGGTTTGGAATGGAATAAATCTTGGAAATCATTCTCCTGTTGTAAAAGTTCCCACCGCAAATTGATAATGTACCTAATGGATGAGGAAATAGTGCAGAATCTAGTGACAAATACCAAACGTTGTACAGGAAGGCGAGTCTGTAGTGCTAGTAAATCCTGGCGAGGTTTGACCATTGCTTTTTGTAAACAGTTGCTGAGGACCTCCTGTGGGTAACCTCGTGGTGGAAAACGTTTTGAGGTTTCATGTAATTCTGAAATACTGTTTTGTGTATCTGAACAAATTCTGCGTATCCTGATAAATTGTGATAGAGGTAAATTCTTGATTAAACTCTGAGGATGAAAGCTTGAATAAGCTAAAATACTGTTGCGATCAGTAGGCTTGTGGTAAATGGTTGTCTCGAATTTGTTGAGGGTGGTTTTTAAAACCTGTACATCCAGATAATGTATCGTTTCCTCATGTATCTTGTACGTCAACTGAATGTGTGGATTCACCTGATTCAGAGACTCAATCATAGCTACGAAAGATGATGCTGTGTCTGACCAAATGAGAAAAATATCGTCGATGTACCGACAGTAAAGAATGATCCGTGACCACCAGGTGGAATTAGTGATGATATTTTCTTGTTCCTATTGCGACATGTAAGTATTGGCATATGCCGGTGCCCCCGAAAAACCCATGGAGTTCCAATTGACCTGTTTACATGTCTTATCTCTTCACAGCATGCATTTTTGTAGCTGGTATTCAGTATTTAACAGCCTTCCATCACCGATTTACTTTATCTCTTTTTATTTCCTTATGTTGCCACCATTTAGTATTTCTTTCATCCCCGGTTTGGTTTATTTGAAAGTGCCTCCTGACTAGCTTTCTTCAACATTTTGATACAATCTGTGTATGTGTTACACTACGCGTGTATCATTCCAATATGGCCACCTCTTTGTTATTTCTCGACCATGACCCTTGTGGTCCGTGGCTCCAATCACCAGCCGTCTTTTGTTTTCATTTCTTTATCAGTTTAACAACGCGAGGTACCGCGATACGTCTAGTTCGGCATCAGACGGTTCCTGTGTAAACGCTTTGCGTTTTCAACATTCTACTCACCAGGAAGTTTCGGTTCATACTCTTGTCTCTCTGCACGCGGGCCAATAGTGTATTTCGTGTTTAAACTAGTATCTAGTACTTGACACGCTACTTATCTCTTTTCCTTTTACCATTTTTCTAGATTCACATTGTTGATTAACATCGAGTACCTTGGGGGTAAGTTTGTGTATCACGGACGTTACCTAGCCTGATCCATTTCGTTCCGCAGAGTCTAATGAGCCTCTTTCCCTTTACTTCCCCAGCACCATATCGGACCACATTTGGGCCCTCGTTTGATCAGCCTTATATTTACATTTTTTCATTTTGGTATATCTGACGAGGTGAGTCTGCCTCATCTGTCATTACCCCTCAATTTTCTCCTCTATTTTTTCTTCCACCTTAGCTTTTTGAATCTCCTCTACCAGTAGTAGTTTGCTTCTACATTTCATAACTAATCGCTTGGTGATTGCAAGTCCCTGGTGGCGTTGTCTCTCACATTCTGGTCTCTAAGTATATAGAGCGCTTAGTAATCTACATCACATTAGTTCATGATTGACCCATGCATTTGTGTGATTTAGTGAATAATTTATGCAACACAATATAGCAACACGAGCAATGGTTTCTATGCATTGGGTGCTAGTACATTTGTTTTAAGAGTAAGAGAGTTAATTATTATTGTTTCCTTGCTTTCAGATCGCCCCTGACGAAGGGACGCACCAGTCCCGAAATGCATTGGGCTCCTTTTTATTTCATGTTTATTCATTTCTGTGTATAAGAAATGTCCTAACTCAAAATGCCATGAAATGTGTACAATGGAAGTAATATGTTTTCATGACGTGTAATGATTGGTGTGTATAATTTCATCATCTTTGAAAAACTTGAATGTAGTTATTTCATATATGTGATAACAATATATGTGTTTAACAAGCATAACTGACTAGTTCCATTTGATCATATTTTTTCGTTGAATAAGCTGGATATGTGTTTGGGTCATAGGAACCCACAGTATTGTGCACAACGCTGACTATCTCCAAGTTAGTCTCAATTTGCTTTTTGATCCCATATGCTTGACTGACAGCAAGCATAGCGCTGTAGCACCTACGTCAGAAGTATTTACCATAAGTTTCACCATTTTAAGCAGGAGTGCTCTGTCTCCAATTAATATTAGCAGGACAGTACTATGAAAGTACAGGGACACCTCTAAAGGTATAAATATACCCAATAATCCTCAGATTCTGAGATTGTTTGTTTTCTTGCAACTTTAATGTACACAATTTTTGACCCCCTCCCCCCTTCAATTTATTGGGCATAATAATGACTAATAATTTGCCTTTAATTAAGTCATAACTTGTTGTACAAATGGATCTGACAGAATCAACATATCCTAAATGTTAAGTCTGTAAAGGGCTTAGGGCAAACATATACACTTCCAAGAATATTAGAGAACCATGTCAAGTAAAGTGTTTTTCAGTTTATGCCTGTTAAGTTAAATACTGTTTTGAGTGCTTTCTTCTGACTTCAGGAGAAGGCAGTGCTTTAGTAACTGCAAGAATGACACTCGCTATATGTTTGGAATTACGCCTTCGCCAGTTAAAAGGGTTTAAGTAGGTACAGTCGAAGGGGTGGTGCTTTATTTTAAGAAAATGTAAATCTTGTGCAGATTTTCACATGGGTTCAAAGAGTTCAGGTCAATTTGCCTCAGACACCAGGCAGCGCGAGATTCTCTTCTGTTTACTCCTCACATCGCCCCCACTGGTAAAACTGGAATGTTTTTCCTGTCACTTGTACACGACTGACATTGAAGCAGGTGCTCTTGCCCTCTTATAGCGACAGGCAATTAAACAAGTGCTGCAGCTGCAAAAATGATTTATCTTGAAAACAGACGTGATTCAGTTCCACAAAGGAACACTGGAATGGGAATTTTGAGTAATCCCTTAATCCTTACCTTATTCCTTAAACAACCTCGAGAATTGCCGCTATGACAAAGAGAACCGAACGTTTTCAAGCAGTTTTAGAAATGTAGAGCTTTTTTCTTAAATATGCATAGTCAATCAATATCCTCAAAGTGGAAACACACTATTCTCTTCAAATTACAGACAGGCCACACCATAGATACAAAATAGAAATTAAGAGTGTGTAGATAACGCTATTACTGAAGGGAGACGGAAGGCGTCAAGGTCACAAAATTAGCAAAACCCTGGTAACAAAGCAGAGTGATCATTCGGTCAGTGTGGTTAAGATAGAAGAAAAGGAAACGTAGACAGAAAGAAGTGTTGAGAATCTAGACATGGGTTCACGAAACAGAAGGAAGTGGACCTGGACGTGAAGGAGGGAAACGATCTGGCCAAACAGCCAGAGCTGACGATTTTAGAACTAATCGCGTTCGAGTCCAGTCCTCGGTTTAGCATCCTGTGCTCTTGAGCAAATCACTTGTGGAGGGGATGTGGTCTGTCGGCTGCGCTGCCGACTTTGGTGCAGGAAACCAGGGTTCGAGCCTCGGGGTCGCGGGCACATCCTGTGATTCAGGGCAAATCACTTAATCTTCTCCCCGTGCCTGAATATGTAATGTAAATACGGTGCTCATGAACAGCGCTACAATACCTTCGGGTCGAATTCGCGCTATATAAAATATGCACCAAAAAAAAAATCACAAAATCTCCCCGTGTTTAAAAAATGTGGAATCTTATGCCTTTGGTCCAAGTTTCAGCTATTTAAAGCTTCCATAGACGAAGAGTCACTAATGAAGGTAAATAGATCGTTAATGGCTACAAAACAGTTAAAGAAGGTCGCTTACAGGGTCACTAGAGAAACAACGTCCGGCAGTTTGGTAATGCCAGTCTGGCGCAAGTGTGCCCTTCCGAGCCATAATGAGGGAGTAATCAGACAGAGACAGCACACCTGAACACCGTGAATCTTATTGGGAGCCGGCGGGCCAGACAGCACTTTCCCGCAGCTCTGCACGGTGCAGAGGATGTTGCTTCGCCCCTCCTGTTGGTAACGGATGGCCTCACGATCTCCGAAGCCCAAGGAGTCCGTGTTGTAATAAACTACGGCTTTCACTCTCCGCCCCTTTTCACCCCGTCGCGCAGGCTGCTACAGAGTTAACAGCTCGTAGATGTATCGATGATTAAACAGGGTTTTTGTGTGTTTGTACATGGACTCCAATCAGTAGAGAAACTGAATCTGCAGCTGACAGCAGATCACGTGCACACAACAGGAAAAGTGAAGCTGAGGAAGGTAGCTAAACAGCACACGGGAAATCGAGTGTGGCGTGCGCGAAGGAAGGCATGAGCACGACCCGAGTGTGTCGGAGGTGGGCGGGGCCCAAAGTAGTCACGGACTGAGGGAGGGAAGGGGAAGAAAGTAGTCTGTGCAATGAAGGGGCCATTAGCCATGGAAGGATACAAATGACTGACATGGCTGTCATGGGGAGGGACTAACAAGCTCAAAACCAATGGGAAGGCAGCATTTATAACCTAAGCCAATGAAGGAGATGGGCTGGATAGTGGGCGGAGCTTCAACGAAGCTTCCACACTATAGTGTATACTGCATGCCTCGCAAAGCGAAGGCAGCACATTCGTGCTGCATCACTAGGCGAGACCTAAAAAGCGAACTGTTTTGTTAACTATGTCTTACCAAGCACAGGTTTATGGTGCTAAAGTTATTTTGGAGCAGAATAATCAAGACTTATCATTACCAAACATCCACAAAAATATACACAAAGCAGCATAAAATATAGATTAAGTATTGAAGTTGTTTATTACTTTCCGATCTTCATTACAATCTCCCTGCTCAAACCGCTGGAACGGCAGCTGAGGAAACAGTGGAATATCAGAGGGATGAAGAGGATGTCAGCAAAGCACGCCCAAGCGGAAGTGAAGGAGCAACGAATCCAGCATCCTCACTGCATGAACCCAAGCAGCCAGTAATATCACAGTCACCTGAGCACCAACAGGTCCAGCAGAACTGACGCCCACATTCACTAGAAGACTGAGGACAGTGTCCAGGGAGCAGTAGCAGTGACTGCAGCGTCTGAAGGTGGAGCACCAGAGCTTCACGATTCGGGTGAGTAGAACACTCGATGCGGAGGCGGATCCTCATCTCACGTGTGGCAGAGCCTGTATTTTGAGCACCACTATCAGTGATGGTTGTGAGGGAGACACTGGCATATGCAGTGTGTGAAACATCTGAAGCAGCCATTGCTCTTTCTGCAGCTATGCATGAGGATTCACCTCCACACAGACACCACCAGTGCTGTGTAGTGACCCATCTCCGGCTATTCAGCCAATCTGTCGACAGCTCAGCGCGCTCATCTGTGCAAACGCATTGGAAACACACAAGATTGTCCACTGCCCATGTGACATGTATAGGAGGCTACTCCAGATAACCTCAGTATTAGAAGAACTTCAAATGTAGCAATTTGGGTGGTTCTTCCAGCTAGCCAGAGTGAGGAGGCTTCTAGTGTAAAGACCACTGCTGAGGGGTCAATGCTACGCTGCGCCAGAGGACAATAGAAAATAGACAGTGCAGGTCAAATGCGCACAACACACAGGCCTTAGGAGAAAGAGATAGGGAAATAGAGGTCTTCCATTATGTATCATTTTTTGCCATTTAAAGAACAACATTTTCACTTTAGGTTAGGTATCATTCCCTACTTTTTGTGAATTGAAATGACAAAAGATGTTCTTAGTTGCTCTGTGAATAAACAGAAAACATGACTTCAGGATTTCATGGCTCTGATCATTTATTTGCTATACATTTGTTATATTGGCAATAGTTTGTATATGGTCACTGCATGGGTTAAAGGGGTGGATCCTAGGGGTGGATAATCATCCTCTGCATTGGCAATGCATGTGGCAGGTGGCATCATTCCCTTCACAGAAGCAGACTTGTTCATTATTACACATGTAGCCTTGTGTACCAGAATAACATTAATACCTCTTTCAAACTAGGATCACCACAGTGCTGTGCACCTCCTCCTATGCCACATGTGCATCATACCATATGGCGCAGTTGCCTCACATTACCTTACCTGTCAGTCAATTGTCATTAGACATTCTTGCAGATGTCCACTACGTGGGCCCACAGGCATCCAAGTGGGCTTCACCTGCATCAATTTTTAAAGAGGTAATGTCCCCAGGAAGATGCACAACTGAATGTCACATTGGTGCACTTGTAAACCAGAAAACACTTGGATATCTTTTTATATAGCATCAACCTAGCAAGGAGGGAGACTGAAGCAATGAATCTCGTTCATATTCGTGTGCGTCATTTTCAAAGCAGCAATGTCAATTTACAATTTTTACACCTTTGCACCTAGTTGCCACCCGCCTCCAAAGGATGGCAAAAGCAGTTCATTCTACTATTATCAATCTGAGACTACTATATACATTGGAATAGTGAGTATTTGATAATATAGCCTTATAGCCCGCATATCGGGCTATACCGGCTATTGAAGGCCCGCTCCAGCATTAAAGGCTCGAGCCGAAGGCGAGGGCCTTTAACAAGGGAGCGGGACTTTAATAGCCCGTATAGCCGAGCTACGAAGGGCTTTAAGGCTATTAGAATATTCTGCCACTAGAGGGCAGAATGTTCTAACAAATAAAACAAAGGCGTCTCGGAGCCCGAGGGGGTTTAAATAGCTGTGAACAAAAGCAACATTGGAATGTTGCTCTGCGGGCCTTTACCGGCCCTTAGAAGTACGGAGCATTCCATTGTATTCAATGGAGACCTCCACATTCAAATGTTCTAATTAGATTCAGATATTCCGTAATCCCAATTCAAACATTTGTGATTCCTTTTTTGTCACTACTCTGTAATAAATGAAGAATCCTTATTGGTAATGTTGTGGCACAATGTTAATCCATTTTTGCAGTTACAATCTAGTAAATCAGTTAGCAAATGAGTTGGGTTTCACAGAACTTTCATAAGTCAGCCCCCTAGGTCCTGATGTACCAAGCAAGATGACTTTTATAAATTTACAAAGCCAAAATTGTGATCCGGTAACATTATCAAAATGCAATTTGGGTTTTAGAATAATTACAGACTTGGTATTAGGAAGGGGCATATAAATGGCTTCTCTTCCAAATACAGATTCTTTAGCTTTTGTATTAATGTTTTACGACCAAAATGCAGTCACCAAACATTAATTATTTACCACCAAATCAAACGTGGTGGTAAGCATCCGCAAATGCAAAGGGGTCCCCAGGGGCACCTTGCAATTAAAGCTGGAGCTCTGCTAAACAAGTAGCAACACCGGACAGAGGGCAAAGTTGCTGCGCTGTGTGACGTGAACGGGAAAGAGTAGGACAGCACCATATCTTGATACACATAACATTGTACTGCTGTCTCTGTAACTCTGGCACCATTTATCCTCCTATGCATAGATGCAGACCCTGTGTATCAGGCAGGCACAGGATGTTGGCGTAAATTCATGTGCATAAGACTCAGTAAATATGTATTTGTGTTAAAATACATTGGTGGATGCATGGGAACATCCATGCACCACCCATGGCACAAAGTAACGCAAGGCAGCTCATTGCATTAATTTGCATCACAAATCTATGCAAATCAGGATGTGCATTGATTTGTCAATCCTACCAGAAGACATTGTAGTCGGGTTTGCATAAAAAAGTAATGCAAACCTGACCCAATGTTTGTGTTAATCTAGGCCGCAGTTCTAAACAAGGATGGGCCGGAGGATCAGACATGAGCCCAGAAGAGCTAGATCTGTGCTAGACCTTTCAGTATAACCACAGGCTATGTAAATAAAGAGCATTTAATTTGTTTGCCTGCACGCTTTGCATTTGTCATTTTAGCTCCGTGACGTGTGGCATAGGCTGTCTAGAAAGGAACATTTCTTGGCCAGGATCATCCTTAAAGCTTTCTTGACATCTTGGTTTCTCAGGCTGTAGATCAATGGGTTTATCATGGATATCACCACTGTGTAGAAAACAGCCACCACCATATCCTGCTGTAGGGAGTGGCTCCCTGGAGGTTGTAAATACATGAACAAAACTGTCCCATAGAAAAGTGTCACTCCTGTGAGGTGGGAAGAGCAGGTGGAGAGTGCTCGGAGTCGCCCAGTTGTCGAATGCATCCTCAAGATGCTATTTAAAATTGAGGCATAAGAGAAGAGAATAATGAGGGTAGAGAACACTCCTATCAGGAATGGTGAGACATTGAGTAGCACTCTGTTTATGTGAGTTTCAGTGCAGGATATCTTGAGTAGAGGAGGATAGTCACAAAAGAAATGCTGGATTTCAGTAGACCCACAGAAAGTGAGGACCAACATGAAGCCTACATTTAATGATGCATTCAGGAAACCCCACACATAGCAGGCAGATGCCAGCATCATGCAAGACTTCGTAGTCATGACAGAGGTGTAGTGCAAGGGAAGACATATAGCAACAAAGCGGTCATATCCCATTGCCGCAAGAAGGAATGGCTCAGTACTTCCAAAGGCTGTATAGAAATAAAGCTGAGCCATGCAACCCCAGTAAGAGATTACATTTTTCGCAAGAAGAAAGCTGACCAACATCTTTGGGGTGACAGTGGAAGAGTAGCAGAGGTCCACGAAGGAAAGCTGGCTGATGAGAAAATACATGGGTGTCCAAAGTCGAGGGTCATTATGGATTATGGCAATCATGCCACCGTTGCACACCAGAGTCGCCCCATACATTGCTAGAAAGAGCAGGAAGAGTGGAATTTTAAGGCTCTGGTGATCTGTGAGGCATAGCAGAATAAAGTCCATGGTTTGATTCTGCAGTTTCATTGGATGGTGATTGATAACCTAAAAAGGGGTACAACAAATGAGGCAAAGTATTTAGATGTCACAAAGAAATTCACATACTGATGCATTACATAGCTATTTCATGGTGATCTATGCTTTAAATTTAGAGATACTACACTTGAGAGACACTCCTCAATTGGAGGAACATATATTTCCTTGAAAAGACAGTGTTTATGATAAATGCTGAAAACAAAATTATTGCTGATTTAAGTCACCAGTTCTACACTTCAGCAAAACGCCCATTGGCATATATCTACTGAACATTTACAGGAATGCAGCTGCAGGAGTGACGTTTTATTTTCCTTCCTGCATTCTAAGTTCATATTAAAAGCATCTTTTTTTAGGGACCGCTGCTGGCTCTGTAATCTCAAGTTTCATATTGTGTATTTTGGAGACTTTAAGGGGCATATCAACAAGGGCTTTATTTCTGCTTTTTTGGCTTTAAAAGCCAAAAAAGCAGAGATAAAACTAGCACCCTATCAACAACAGGGTGCTAACATGCAAATTGGCATGTTAGCACCCTTTTACTCTACTCTTCCCTTTGCATCTCTAATGAGATGCAAAGGAGGCGTTCCAGAGTAAAATAATAGGAGAAATGTCGCTAAGCGACATTTCTCCTATTATCAAGAATATCGCTAACCCTGTTAGAGACAAAAAAAGCAGCGCTAACCTCGGTTGACGCTGCTTTTTTACGTCTGGTATTTTTTTGACTTAGCCATGATATCCTATGGAAGGAGGATATCATGGCTAAGTTTGTCTGTCCTTATCAACAATCTAACGTGAGATTCTCGCTGGGTTTCCAGCGATAATCTCACGTTAGCCACTTAGCGTGAGGATTTTTTTTCGCTATTGAGATAAGCGTTGCTAATAGCACGCTATCTCAGCGATAAAAATCCACGCTAGCCGGCGATAATTATCCTAGCGCTAAGTGCGCTTAGCGATAATTATCGCCGGTTGTTGTTGATATGCCCCCAGATTTTTAATTTTCTAGCTATTCGCTTTTGCAGTCAGCACACATTAGATATTTTGAACATTCTTTAAGTTTGCCAGTTTCTCTAAACCCCAAACATCAGAAACATTTTCTGTAATGAAAGGGGGCCTCTCATCCGGGGTTCCTTTGATTAATTGATCATACATGTGTTTGGATTCTGTGAGAAAGTGGATTATTATTTGAGGTAGGTGGCAGCCCAGCACGAGTAACAATGTCACTCTTCTTCCTAGATCCAGTAAAGGTTTAAAATGTTATCCTGGGCTCAACCCCTGGTAGTTATGGGACAGAGCAGACATTAAGGAAATGTGTAAAGCATTGAGAAGTACAAAACAGTTAAAACAGTTAAAACGCTGAAAACAAAACAGAATAAAAACCCCAACGTAGCAAAATGAAGCTAAAATGACACAAATCCAATAATAGGAACCAAAGATATTAATTTTTTACGTTTTAGATGAAAATAGCACCCAAATGTGTTAATCGCCAAACATGGCCACACTGAAATGGGAAGGTTTAAGGCCGACCATGATGAGTTGGATACATGGACCAGGACCATCTGGCCTTCCAATATCGACAACGTTCAATGAAAGCAGTCAGACTTCGAGAGACGGAGTTTGAAGTCAACAGACCCTGAAGCCTCAGTGAAATTGTTAGTGTTGACAGGAAATGTTCAAGCAGGAGAAGATTCATTTTTCGCAAACTGTAAGACTTCGGCATTGATCAGCTCTTTTTCAACTGCAGGATTGAGGGATCTGCGTGATAGAGTCAAAGCAGCCTCAGCATCAACGGAGTCCAACATCGAGCGAAGAATGTAACTGGAGCTATGGCCAAGTCAGACCCGCAGCGGTGTACCTTTGGTGGATCGGCTGGCAAGTTGGTCCCGGTCTGTCAACGAAATCCCAAGAAGAAAATTGTAAAAGGTTTCTCAGGCCACATTTTTAGGATAGGGCTGGAGATAAACACTCTGACTCAAGCTAAAGGTTTTAGGACCTCAGGAACTGTACTTCGGGGTCAAAACGTACTTCAACAGAAGCCACAAGAAGGGTCCAGGGCAGGTCTAATGGAAATGGGTCACCTTCTATGAATGTTGACTTCTTGCAGCTTTTGTGTCATGATAGCTTAACAGGAGGTCAGTAAACTGACCTAGTGGGAGAAGATCCAGTCCTTAGGGTTCTCCTCACCAGTCTCAACATTAAGTGCAGTCCTTCTTCTGTCTTCCACAGGTCCAGTAGTGTTCTGAAGAGGGTGCTAAGGAGTGCCACATTTATGCTTGGCACTAGTATGTGTGGAAAAAGTGACTCCTGGACCCTCTTTAGCCTATAGGGAAAAAGTTCACTGGGGCAACCCTACCCCCATATGCAACAGTTCATGTGTTTTCTACTGCAAACAATACCACTGTTCTCCTCTGTACCAAAATCCAACATGGTATGGCTTATACTTTCACAGTAAAAACTATGCCTTTGTTGGACAACATAAACATCAGAAGTATGCACAGCATCTCAATATGTTGGCCTTAGTCCTACTGTTCACAGTGCATCATCTGTACTCTTAACCTGACAAGGTAACAAATGTATTGTGTAACTTAAGCACATGACAAACCTGACTGCCCAAGGAAATCATGGTAACAGTTCTAGAACCTTTTCGTTTGGTTACTCATGCATACTCGAAGAGATCCACTTGAAATACACAATATACAGATTCAATATTGTTGAAGCATTGTGATGGAAGGAAACAGAATAATGTTGTTAGCATAATGAGAATGGTGAAGAAGATAAACATGTCAACCATTGTATAATTACAAAGAAGATATGCTTCCATATATGTACTGTAATATAATGTACTCCTACATAGCGCTCCCTAACCTAGTGTGTCTAGGGTCAATACATCTGCAAAAATACCTGTATGGTAATTGTGAGAAGTTGGCCTGATATATGCTGTGTACTAGTTATAGTGGGCACCTTGTATCAGTCCAAACAACCCCTTGTTGGTTATAGGTTAAAGACAACCTTTATTGAAAGCTATCCTAGTGGTAGCTATGGAGAGAGCAGCCTTCAGGCTAAGTCTTGAAGGAATGCAAAGCAGCTTGTTGTACCAGTCTATAATCTCTTGAGTCACTAAATGAAAGATATCCACACAAGGTATATATATAGAATATATGTATTTATTACTAAACACACCCTTCTAGTCTCTTTTTATGAGACTAGAGGTCAAAACACATAATTTACACTTCAATAATTACAGTAAAATAGCACAAATACACGTGAGGCCCTAGGGACGAGCCAAACCATATACTAAAATAGTGGTATAAGAACCATGACTTAACTAGACACAAGGCCTAGAGCCTGTAGAATTGCTGGGACCCTAAGGAACTACCCAAGGTAGTGACACAGGGGACCCACGGAGGCTGTGTGCAGTGTGTGAACACAGCCGCGAGCCCCCGTTAGCTTCTATGGGGAAAGTCACGGTTAGATTTTTAGAGATTTGGGACACTTAGAAATGAGTCAGGACCAAACCCTTTTGGACTTAGGAAGTTCTAGGGCTAGCACCCACGGGAGCACCAGAGTACTCATGTTACCTCACCCAGGGAAGCCAGGTGCATAGGTTTATTTTGGTGTGGGTCCGCGTCGTCGATTTCAATGGGAGCTGGCGAAGAAGTGCTGCTGCCGTAAAGATGCGAAGTGTATGAAGAGATCCAAGCCTGGAACGAAGATGAGAAGAACCTGAAAGCAGAGGGAACAGAGTCTGGGTCACTAGCCAGTAACCAGGAAGGTGATGAGCAGATGCCTACCGATGTTGGGGGATTTCAGGTGAAAGAGGTGAGGCTTGACTCTTCAGCCACGAGGACCAGGAGGTGTCGAGGATGACCAGGAGCTGGATTCGAGCTGTCCCACGAAGGATGTCGAGTGCTGCAGTGTCGGTGCCCGGATTGGACACAACAAGCCTTGGCAACCCCCACAGAAACAAAAAAAATGCTTTGTGCAGACTTGCAAGGTCTGTGGGGACTCACCACTTGGTTGGGAGTCAGGGCATGTCTGGAGCAACCAGGGAAGCCTAAGGAAATACAAAGTTACCCCCTCAGGGACCCACCAGTCAACGGACCAGGGATCACGAAGGGACCTCGAGACGAAGCACAAAATGGCATCCCACGGGTCACTCGGAATGACCAGGCCGAAAATCTTCAGTGGATTCAGTACTCGAGGTGGGGACTACAAGTTAGCCCAAGCAGGACTTCAAGAGTCGTCGAGAAGTTAATGCACTTGCAAATGCACGGTGACCAGGAGTTCTGGTTCCACGCCACTCACGAGGGCTGCGGGTCTCAACCTTGCTGGGGACTCGGGTCGG
This sequence comes from Triturus cristatus, assembly GCF_964204655.1. Taxonomy (NCBI): domain Eukaryota; kingdom Metazoa; phylum Chordata; class Amphibia; order Caudata; family Salamandridae; genus Triturus; species Triturus cristatus. Next base: position 168,138,794 of record NC_140585.1, read on the forward strand.
CCACTGAGATGTCTGGAAATCCTTTTCCTGGGCTGCAAAGATTTCTTCAGTCCTCTGGTCTTGAGCAGAGTGTTGAAGGTCCAGGATTCAGCTTCAGAGTTTTGTCCAGGGTAATCTAAAGTCCTAAGGACTGGGGTCCCATACTGATACTAAGGTAGGGAGTTGGACATACTCTGGAGACCCACCTATGGGCGGATTTGGAAAGAGGGGTGGCTACACCTATTTCCTTTGTCCAGTTTCGCACCAGAGCAGGGGCTGGAAGCCCCTGAACTGGTTTGAGCTGGACTATGCACAGGGACACCAAATGTGCCCCCAGTGCAGGACTTCAAAGCAATCAGAGAGTGCTCCCACCCAGCCCCAATACACATAAGCCTGTCTGGGAGGTGGTTACACGTCCCTGTGACAGGAAACCTATTGCCCAGGCCTTCCCTGCCGGAGTTTCGATCGGCAGTAGGAGGCCAGACCCGTGTCTGTGGCTGCAGCATCCATTTAGTGATGCCAGGGTTCTATTAAGTTTTTACTGGGTATACCAGTGCTGTCATGTCTCTCCCTCTAGAAAGGTGGGATGATGCTCCCACACCAGTTACTGGGGTGGGGGTATGATTCCAAGGTGTTTGACACCAAACACGACATGTTTCCATGTAGCCAGTCCAAAGTCAGCATTCACCGTTTGGTTATATTGCACTTAAGAGTATATGGTCAGGCTGCACTACTGACATCCACGGAGAAGAGATTCCAAAGGCTGCAGAGGGGCTCAGCTCCTGCCTGGGCACCCCCTCACATATAATCAAGCACCCTGCCTTCAGGATTGATACGGTCTGCCATAGGGGTGACTGATAGGTTTGTATGTGCAGTATAGGGTGAGATATAGTGAACCTATATCTCAGTAAGAGGTGCATGCACTACCTTCCTCAGGCTGCAGTAGCAGACCTGTAGTGTCATTTTGGGTGGCTTTCCAGTGGTGGCATAATACATGCTTCAGGCCCGGGTAGGCCTCTGGGGTACCTATGCCCTGGGTACATAGTATACCATATACTAGGGACTTATAAGGGCACCTCAGATCCAATCTGTAATGTACCTAAAGTACATGGAATCATTTTAGAGAGGAAGCAGAAAGGCTGGGCCTTGAATTGCAGGGTTCCAGCCAGACTAAAGTCCAAAAACAGTGAAACACCAGCAAAAAGTGGGGGTTAACATGTGAAGAAGATCTTTTCAGAATTTCTTCTAAGTCTGAAGGTAAGCACTGACAGAGCCCTATCCATTTCTTACATATGACCCACATTTCATTGCAGTCAGTCACATTTGTCACCATTTTTCTCCAAATTTCTTCTCAGACCATAGGAAAGCACCGACCATGCCACTTCTTGTATCCAACTTGCGCTCCATCAGAGTCAACCATACTTTTCACCTTTGATTCAGTCTCACAGAACTAGATGGTAGCGGTTAGGGCCTTGATCTTTTAGGAGATGTTTTTTACCTTAAGCTTTAAAAATTAATAACTCCAGTTTTACTGATTGGCTTTTTGTCATTTTAGTGTCAAATAATTTATTTAAATACACTATATTTTTCTAAATTGGAATGGGATTTTTCTTGTGTTGTGTTTTTACTTTATTACTGTTTCTGTGCTGCATAAATACTTTACACATTGTCTCAAATGTTAACCCTGATTACTTTTGTCCCAAACTACCAGAGGGTTAAGCACAGGTCAATTTTGTGAATTTTTTGATTTACCCAGATGGGGATTTTGGCTGTTTCTTCAATAGACGCATTCGACCAATAACCTAGGGGCAGATTTTACAAGAACTGACGCATATCTGCATTTTAGCAGAGATGCATCAGTTCAATTGTGTCACGCAAAAAACCCTTGCACTATCATGGATGTGTTGCATTGACAATGTAGAGCACAGTGGCGCAAGGGTTGACAGATGCGTCACGCATCTGTTGGCGTACCGGTAATGCATTGCTGGAGTCATGTTGCAAGCACGACGCATCTCCAGCAATGCACAGGAATGCCTATTCCTAATGTACTGTGTCACTCCTTCCACCTGCTTCAAGCAGGCATAGATTTCACTGTGTCACTTTCAAGAGATTTTTTTGTGTCGGAACGCCCACCCTGCATATATTATTCCTGAAGCAGGTATAATGTGATGCAGGGCTTTACAACGTGGCACCTCTCCCTAGATGCGTCACGTTGTAAACGTGTGGCAACATGCCCCATTGTTTACGCAGCTGCTGTATCACAAAAGTGACGTAATGGTGGCATAAAAGTGTTGCAAGGGGCTTGTAAATCTGACCATTATTTCTCACAGGAATCAAAAAAGAAACAGCCACCTGTGAACACTGTGGCCAGCAGCTGGATAGGACAGAAATTGTGTTGCACACTGACACAGGGCTTCTCTAAGTAAAGAGGTTGCATGTTTGCATCAGGCACCCGAGTTGAGGAAATCGTGAGCGCCATCTAGGACTGGTCTCACAAATTGAGATCAACATAGCTATTCACAAGGAAGGCTGGGTGTAAATAGCCCCACTTGCCTCCCTTTAGCCACCCCATTGGGGACACAGAAAATAGTGAGTGAAAATCCCCCAAAATGGTAGCGTACACAGACAACCAGTCACATGTAAATAAAGAGCCAAAATCTATTATGCCAAAATCAGATAAGGTTTACCCTTCAACATATTTGAAATGGATATGAACACCATCAAAAGTCAAATTGCCCATTCTGGTATGAGGGAACGTAGACATGAAGACAGTAATAAGTAATACAGAGCATGAGAACAGATGAGAAAATCAAATGACATCAGGGTTATGTGCATATTTTTTTCTCAGTAAATCTTGAGTTTTATTGTAACATACAGGAACAAAAAAGTCTAGGTATCAATATAGGCGATACACTTCATTCAGAAATTGCTTTAAAGCTTTTTACAACCAACAGCCTCATGCATCAAGCCAAAAAACCGTCGGTAAAATACCGATTCGTTAATAACTCCCGTTAGCTAGTTAAAAATACCCAATCCCAATGCATCAACCCAAAAGCAAAAATCGCTATTTAAGGAATCCTTAAATAGCGATTCTTTAAATAGGGATTCCTTAAATAGCGATTCCTTAAATAGCGATTGCATTTAAGGAATCCCAAAGTGAGATTCCTTAAATGCAATGCATCAAAGTTAAAAAATTAGCGATTTCGCTAATAGGGGGAGCAAATTACCATGAAGATGAACTGCATGGTAATTTGCAAAAACTTTGAAAAAAGCACTTTTGTGCATTTTTCAAAGTTTCCTGTTGCGCACACACATGCCCTTAGAGCATGTGTGTGTGCAACATATGTGCACATATCAATTTCAGGGGTGCAATAGGGTGTCATTTTGACACCCTTGCACCCTTGAAATTGCATGAGCAATTTGCGAGAACCTACTGGTACTCGCAATTTGCTCATGCAATCTCCAATTCATTCCTATGGGCCTGGAGGCCCATAGGAATGATTGGGACGGCATTCCTTAATTGCTACTCGCTATTTGCTAGTCGCAATTAAGGAAAGTTAAGGAATCGCTATTTGAATAGCGATTCCTACATGCATAGCCTTTTGCTATTCCTTATTAGCGAATCCTTATTTTTCGCTAATAAGGAATCGCTAATGGCATTGTTGATGCATATGCCCCCAAATTAGATTATGTCTGTACATAACAATATCATAGTCAGGTCAAGTAGATCTTAGGTTAAACAGAATTAGTGAAGCAAAGAGGATAAAAAGTAATGAATAGAAGCAGAAATGTGGTAAAAAGAGTGGCCCAAAAGTATTACACTCCTATCTTCAAATATAGCCAGGAATAAGAGCGGATTCCAAATCTTCCTGAGTGTCATACAATATGAACAGAATGAGGAGAGATAGGGAAGACAGGAAGGGGGGAATCCAATAAGTGTTAAGTCGAGTTGTCCTTGGTAAACATGATATGTGTGTCGTACTTGTCGGGATTGAGAGGTAGCCAGGGGGAGAGCAATGTTGTCGTATTCCTTAAATGTATTCATTGTTTGCCATATATTCTTTGATATTTTCAGATTATCTGGCACAGCCTCCGGGGAGCTGTGGGCACTTCTGAGGTAAATTATCCATTCTGGGAGGATGATCATGGTTATATATCTTGTGTCACACCCCAATGCACAGCATTTTCAGAGTGATTCACACAAGGCAAACAAAATACAGAGAACAATATGCAAGAAGCGATTCCCATTATATTTTGAATGAGAGACCATACTTCATCATTCTCAGTGAGTCCAATGGTAGCTGTCCTACATTTTGTAATGTACCTCACTTCGCAACACTGTACTTTTGTCATAAAAATCACTTTTCATTTTGTGTCATTTTCGCAATTATGAGGGTTCCCAAACTGTTGAACCAATGGGGCACCTTGTTCTGATAGCATGTTCTGGATCTATGCTGTAAGATGTGATTTTTTTTACTTGTTGACTTGTCTGTCCAATGTAGAACTTGTTAGGACAGGAAATACAATAGACCACATTTTTGTATTGCAGTTGCAAACCTGCTTCTGTGGGATTATAACGTTAGTGATTGAAAACTCTTTAGAATTTGAAGTGAACTGGCACATGGCACACCCTCCGCAACTGTCATGGCCTTCGAGTGGCAGTAGGACAAGTAGCTTGGGTACATTTCCCCATTCTGATTTTCTGGCTGCATGGACCCAATGTTGTCTGATGTTCTTTCCATTTTTCGATGAGAAAGCGGGCTGTGGGAAATCCACTTAATCCTATTGATTTCCTTTATTATATTTACATTAGAGTCATATGTTAACCCGCATGTGAGGGGTAAGAAGTAAAGGGTAAGGGCCGGGGTAAGGTTTGATACTTTTCATTCGATGTGATGTAACAGGTGCGACACAGCCACATCTATGTAATTCCTGACCGAAGTGGTGTTGATGCGAAACCCCCTATAACGTTGGAGTGAATGGTGGATGGTCCGGATTCACGTGAGCAGGAGATAATAAAAGGAGCCCTGGCCAGAGGTGATGTTAGCGTGGGTATCAAGGCCGGGGCAGACTAAGCCACACACTTTGTCCATCTCCGTTATTTTGCCCCTAACACACATTTTGTGCATGCAGTGATTGAGGGCTGGCACGCCCTGCTCCTATAATAGCGTGGGACTCATCCCATCCAACATTGGCAACAAGGTTGGTCACTGGGCACCATCCTGAGGACCGTGTGGTGGCTGCATGTACGGGTCAGATGCATGCGGTGCTCGTGCCACGGTTGAGAGACAGGGCACCAACCTCCTGGCAGCAGCAGAGTGTAGCAGATGACCTCCCACTGTAGAGGCACAGTGCAGAGCAGAGAAGCCCTCACGGAATAAAGGAAAACACCATAAGGGCAGAGACAAGCAAGGCACGTAGCGCCCTCTACTGGCAGGTAGTTGACAAGGCCCATCTTTATGCATCAATAAGCCCACAGTCAAGGCAGCATGAGGGAAGTCAACCCATGTGGCAGGTCAGGAAACAATAGTAGTTGGCTGAAAGAAGCAAGCTTGGAGCATAACCACAAGATACCAAAAATTTTAAAAAACACGCTGGATGTACCCTGAGCATAAGGAGAATCCAAAGCAGTCAGGGACAACCTGGATGGTGGTCCAAAATGCACACTATGCACACCTACTCATGGCTATTGTGCACATCTACTCATGGCTACCATACCACCCATTGAGTCTTTCATAGTAGAAGGGGCCCCGTCAGCGCAAGTCCCCAGGTGGAAAGAATGGGTGGAGAGGGTTCTGTTATTCTTTGAGGCCACCAAAATAGACGATGATCAGAAGAGAGCCATGATCCTACATCTAGGGGGAAAGGACATTTATAAAATACCAAAGTCTATCATTGAAGCAGGCCCAGAGCATACCTTACACTCATAGCTGCCCTCACAGTGTACTGCGAGCCAATGGGGAGTCAGGACTACAAAAGGTTTGCCTTTTGACAGGCGCGCGAACTAGCCGAGAAATCCATCAATGCATTCCACACTCGCCTTAAAGAACTTGCAAGCACGTGTGGATTTCATGATGAAAATGAAGAAATACGAGGACAATCATACAGGGGTGTGCCTCCACCAAATTCAGGGAGAGTATCCTTGAAAAATTTGGAAAACCCTTAGCGGACATCCTGATGTTGGGCCGGACCAAGGAGCTGGACTGTGCTAGAGCTGCACACATGGAAGTGGCCCTACAAGCTCCAGTAAAGATGGAACCCGTCAACGCTGTCACGATACACCCCATAACCAGACTAAGTCAGAGGAACAACCCAAGAACCCAGACATGTGGATACTGCGGAGGAAGTCCCCATAGTCTGATGGAATGCCCGGCTTAAGAAAATAAATGTACAGGGTGTGGCAAACGCAACCATTTCAGGCGAGTATGTTGATCCGGAAAAGGTCGAGGACAGCAGCCCACAGTAAATATGATCCCGAAGTTCAAGAGTGGGAACAGTGACATGGATGATGATGACACGGAAGAACACACCATTCAGTCTTCACCATAGGCACCGCTGCGCAGTCCTCACGTTGGTTGCCGCAGTCCCAGGTACAGGTCAGAGAACAACACGCCACGACTGTCGTCGACACTGGGCCACAATATTGTCTGGCAACAAATCCATAACATCACAAATATATGTTGCAGAGGAAGGCCATGGCATGCCGTTGGGATGTAGAGTGGCAGAAGACTTAGGCATTGTCTCCTTTGCCTTTGGAATTCATCAAGAAAACATTCAGTCTTTGCAGGTATTTGGACGTCTCAAAGAGAGAAGAAAGAAATACACCTGCATATAATCAAATCCGTGCAACCTATATACCTATGTATCAGATGCATCGCATTTCATTTAAGACCCATGATATTGAAAGAGTTGGCCAAGCTTGAGAATCATCGAGAAAGTGACGAGACCTACTCCGTGGGTCTGTCCCATTGTTGTCACAAGAAAACCAAAGCAGCCAGGAGAAGTGAGGATATATGTGGACATGCGCTTACCCAACGTGGAGATAAAGAGGGAGCAACACCTTACCCCCACAATAGACGCCTTGTTTGGAGAGTTGAGCAGAACGTGTTGGTTCTCCAAACTTGATCAACGGACAGGGTATTACCAGCTGGTGCTGGATGAGGAATCAAGATACATCACAACCTTTTCAACCTTCTCAAACCACATAGGCCTGTGACAATACACCCGGCTGAGTTTTGGTGTCTCTAGCGCGGCAGAGGTATTTCAGAGTACCATACTACTGTCAGACGCTCCTGGGGTTGTAAACATTAATGATGACATCCTCATCCACGATAAGACCTAGCCAAACACAATGCCAGGCTGATAAGGGTGCTCAAGAGGATTCAAGCATCTGGTCTAACCTTCCACTACAACAAGTAAAAGTTCCTCTGTCAAAAACTGCAATTTTTCAGATATATTTTCTCCTCAGCTGGAGTGGCACCAGTTCCTGACAAAGTGTGAGACACCAAAGAAGCATCGGCTCCTGCCACGGCAACAGAGGTGAGAAGCTTTCTAGGGATGGTCAATTATTGTGGTTGTTTCATCCGGGACTTCACCACCCTAAACCTACCTCTAAGCGAGCTTATGGTCCCGGGGCGCTGAGCAAGTAGCTGCCTTTCAGACCATCAAAGATGCCCTCTCGTTCAATACCCCCCTGTTCGACTTTGACCTGCAGAAGAACACCATGATTGTCGCAGATGCCGGCCCGAGAGGACTAGGTGCCATCCTGCTGCAGCAATGTTCGGAGGAAGAGGTTTGGGCTCCAGTAGCATATGCTAGTCGCTCCTTGACCAACACAGAGCAGAAATATTCTCAAATCGAGGAAGAAGCAATTGACATTTATTGGGGTTGGCGGCATTTCCACCGGTATGTCTATGGACACCGATTCATCGTGGCGACTGATCACAACCCGCTTCTTACATTGTATACCGGCACGGCCGCCAAGCCACCACCACAAATTGAAAAGTGGATGATCCAGCTGCAGGAGTACAGCTATCGGGTATCCAGGATCCCACAACCCTGCTGCTTACCTGTCTCACCTCCCTCGAGTGACCATGCCTGAAGAGGATGCTGACGCCGATGAGATGGAGGAATTTGTTTGCTATGTGACTGCCCGATCATGCCCCATTCTACTCTCAATGGAAGTCATGTGTAAAGAGACTCGCCGAGATGAGTGCCTCCAAAGAGCGCTAGACACTGTAAAAAACGACAAGTGGCAGAAGATCAAGAAAGATTGGGACACACTCACTCCGGAAGCGTGACGGATTATGGAAAGCCTGTATCACGTCCAACAAGAACTGAGTGAAGACTCGATGGGATGCCTGTTGAGAGGACATCTCCTGGTCATATCCACTGTGCTCAAAGATCGACTTATCCAGCTAGCCCATGCTGGATACAAGGGTATGGTGAAAACAAAAGGCCGATTGCTGACCAAGGTATGGTTCCTGGTAATGGATGAAAAGGTGGAAGAATTAGTACAATCTTGTCTGTGGTGCCAGGCCGCTGGTGAGGCCAGTTTGCCAGCCCCCATGATAACTGAGCCCCATCTAAGATGTCCGTGGGCCTGTATCAGTCTTGATTTTTTAAGCCTTCCAGATGGTAGGCACACGTTTGTACTGATTGATGACTATGTATTTGGAAGTGGAGATCCTACTGTAGTTGAGTGTTGGTGACGTGAGCCCTAAACTGGAGAAGGTGATGGCCACTCATGAACTGATAAAAGAGCAGTGAACAGACAATGACCCTCCTTTCAATGGACAGGAGATAGCAGCCTATCTCTCCTTCCTCGGTGTAATGGCAAAGCAGAGCGATTTATGTGCACATTAAATAAGGTCATTCGGATCGCCTATGCAAGTCAGCAGTCCCTTGAGCTTGCAATATATTCTTTCCACCATGAGTATCGCCAGACCCCACACTCCACCAAGGGGAGGGCCCTGGGACATCTATCCATCGGGCGAGTAGTAGTAGATTCCATTCCAAATCATCCCTTTGTGGCAGCTGAAGGTCGTGGATGATCGCCACATGCAAGGTCACCATCAACACCGAAATGATCAAGCCAGTCATCGATGAAGAGCCCAGAGACCTAATCTCCGGGTGGGCGATGTGGTGTTAATACAGAATTGCAATGTTATCAGCTAGTTTCATCTGTTGTTTGAACGAGAACCTTGGACTGTGAACCATCGTAAAGACATTGTGTCAGGGCACCGAAAGGTAGAGAGACAGTCACCCGAAATCTATCAGCATTCAAGAGTTTCAATCCTCAGCTGGGACAACCCCTGGACCTGGTCAATCCACCCTCAGTGGCCAAGGACTCTTTGGACAATGATGATTTGGATCGTCTTGAAGGTGACTTGCCGGCGATGCACAGCGCCGACATGGAGGCCCCTGGACTCCCTGATATGTTGGCTGGGGGTTCCCCAACTATGGTGTCCAGCCGGTCTTTCAGGTGTGACACTTGCACCTGATATGGTCTGAGGAGCAACCCCATGGGTCAACCCGGCTGAGGGATCATTTCATGTAAGACGTTTCCATTTTTAATGTGTGTTGTTGTTCGTTTGATCATATGATGGGGTCACTATTGAATCAACCCAGAGTGCATAATGCCAGTGTAGTTCCCTAGGATCTATGTGTGAATGTTTTGAATAATGAAGAAATGTAGTGTCGCCCCTGTGATGTAATAGGTGCAACACAATCAATCATTCAATAGATCAGGAGTTTTAAAGAATGTTACTCACCCATGAGGGTCTCAAGGCGCTGGGGGCTGGGGTGGTGCACGCAGCTCTGTAGGTCATTCGAAGAGCCAGGTCTTGAGGTCATTTCTGAATTAGAGCAGTGTGGGCTTTGTCGAATGCGATGGGTGAGGTTGTTCCAGGTCTTTGCCATGTGGTAGCAGAAGGATCTGCCGCCTGCTTCGGCCCTGTGGATGCGGGAGACTGTGGCTAGGGCTAGGTCGGAAGAGCTGAGGTTTTTCTTGGGGGCATGGAAGGAGATTCGTTCATTAAGGTATTGAGGACCAGCATTATGGAGGGTTTTGTAGGCTTGTGTGAGCAGTTTGGTTAATCTTCTTTCGACTGGGAGCCAGTGGAGGTCATGAAGGTGCTGGGTGATATGGTCATGTCGTGGGATGTCTAGGATAAGTCTGGCTGCTGCGACACAGAAGCAACTATGTCATTCCTGACCGAAGGGGTGTAGATGTGAAACCCCCTATTATGATGGAGTGAATATGTGGTCCGGGACCATGTGGAAGGAGATAATAAAAGTGCCCTGGCTGGAGATGACATTAGCATGGAAATCGAGGCTGGAGCAGAGTAAATGTTGTAGACTTGTAAAGCGCACAGCTGCCCCAGCAACGGGGCGTCCCGGCGCTGTAGACCACTGGGGAACCTAAGCCACACACTTTGCCCGTCTCTGTTATTTGCCACTAACGCACATTTTGTACATGCAGTGATTGAGTGCTGGGGCGCCCTGCTCCCGTAATAGCATCAGACTCATCCCATGCGTCATGATGCAACATTTCCCTTGGTATATACATACCCTCTTAGAATTTTGAATATTTTGTTCCCACACCACTTAAATGAGTCAAATATTGTTTATTATTGGTGAAAATCATCAATATATTCCCCAACCCCAAAGAATTGTGTTATTTTTAAATATTCATGGAAAATATGTACGTGTAGATATGAACGGAGCTGTTTTTCCTTCAGACTGTTATGTTTTTCCAAATAGTCTGGTTTGGTGCTGTCGGTAATGTCACTGTCCCCACTTAATAGGGAAAGATTATCAAGTAACTTTTTAATATGCTCCTCTGTACAGCTATCTGTCACTGCGGCAAAGGTTTGTGTAAATCGTGACTAGACAAAAAGGTGTTTGAAAGCATTTATGGGAGCACTTTTGTGGCTGGCAGTAACTTGGTTTTAACTCTGACTGTCTTTAGGGACCCGAGGCATGATCCTTAGAGCATGTGGTAAAGGGTTGTCAGACAAGGTGTTTTTAGAGGCTGTTAGACCTGTCAACCTTAGGGTGATCATCCCCCAAACATTTTACCTGCAGACTCAAATTTTGCTGAATTCGTCTTGTTTGCCATAGGACTCTGAGCACCTTACCACTGCTAAACTGTGCTAAAGTGCATGTACTCTCTCCCCTAAACATGATTTGATTGTCTTATCCACAACTGAAATATTTGGCTTACCTAGAAGAGTAGACTACATGTGCCCAGGCAGGTGTGGCTCCTCCACTAAGGCGGAAGAGCATTGCCCCATTGCCTTTCACCATGGCAAAAAATGAAAAATTAAATGGTAATAGTGCAATGTTTATTTACCCATAATGAGGAAGTTTTTTGGGGTGTTGCTAGGCTGGGCAGCAGGGGGGAAGAGTGGTGGCACCCTCCTTAGTGTGCATGCATGTTCTTCACCCAGGCTGCATTACAGCCTCGGTGGAGAACATGTCCAGGCTCCCAATCCCCATCTGAGCGCCAAATCATGGTGCTTAGACCAATTAAAATGCTGCATTGAAACGTGTTTGGGGGAGCCTGGGTGCTTCCTGCTTCCTGTTCCAACAGAAGCCAGGAAGAGACAGAGAGGACAGAAGAGAGGAGGAGGCAGCCGTCCGGCAGGTAAGTGACCTTTTTTGATTTTTTAACCTCCCTCTCCCCTTCCTGCCTTCCCTCTTACGCCTCTCCCTACTCCACTACTGGTTCATGGGAGCAGCTGTGACTGCTCCCAGGGTCAGTAAATGATATGCTACTAGTGCACCTGCTGCACTGATTATGCCACCCACTCATGCAACCCATTAAACACATCACATGCCTGCCACTGTAGAGCCTGTGTGTGCAGTTTACACTGCCATGTTGACTTGGCACTTTAAACCCCTTGGCAAGCCTTAAAATCCCCTTTTAATTACATAAAAAGCACACCTAAGGTAGGCCGTAGGTTGCCCATAGTACAGGGTGCGGTGTAATCAAAAGGTAGGACATGTACTTTTGTGTTTTAGATGTCCTGGTAATGAAAAACATACAAATTCAATTTTAACTACTATGAGACCTACACCTTTCATAGGTTAACTATGGGAATTCCTAATATGCTGTAAATCCTGATTGAGAAGGAGTAGATCTGTCATGTTTCAAATCATTTGAACGGTAATGATAAATTCTCTTTACTAGTAAAGTTGAATTTATCATTACACTTTTAAATATGTCATTTTTAGAAAGATACCTTCTGCGGCAACAAATGATGGACAGAATGCTGAATGAATCAAACATTCACCCTCAGTCAAGAGATCTAGATTAAATCCTTCATTTTTTTGCTCACTACTCCACCCCAGTTTAGACCCAGCCAAATGCAAATCAGTCTTAACCCTGTTTCTCATAGGAACTGTCCAGCCAGAACTGCCAAGCTAGGTCCTCCCTGGCCCGGAAACAAGCCTCCTGGCACCCGTTTTGGGGTATCACCCCTCATCAGCCAAGCTAGCTGGAATCCAGTGGCATATGACTATATCTAAATTGGAATGGCATGGGTGTGGAAAAAAACGATGGATTAAACCCAAATTTGTGACCGGGGGTGAATGTTTGATTTGTTCAGCGCTATACCTCTGCTATACAAGAAGGACAACTAGTAAGATAAAAGCTAGGATCTGAGAACTCCGCAGCAATTTAAGATGTGCACATTACATAGAGCAGAAGCATACAGTGCATGACTTCCACTGGGTCATCCTGGAGTCCATAGATGATATGGGCAGTTCCGAATCAAGACTGTTTGAAAAAGAACAACGATGGGTTTTCAAATTTAAAACACATGTTGAGGGCTTGAACGACAACATTCCATGGAGTCAGCTTGTGTGATAAATACCAACTGTAAACAGACTGATCTACACACAGTACCATACATACAGAATTGATGTACCAATTAAGAGATGCACAGGTACCAGGAACCATTAATGGGACACAGTAGATGCAGGATATCACATATACAATAATAAATAAATAAATAACAGCACCCAGACTAGAACTGGAGCATAGGGCAACTCCATAATGGTGGATACTGATTACCCAAAAGTATTATAGTATTTGCACAGGACTACATAAGAAATACATTTATATAAACCCATAATGGTAAAACACAGAAGAACCAAAGTACAATGGTATCTGAACATGACTACACAAATACCATCCGTGGCTAACAATCATGAAATTGCTACCAGTCACCAACCATAGCAGAACAAAATAGAACCCTGTATGATCTGATATACTGACACCCACAAGACTAGAGACTTCAATCTCCACAGGAGGAACCATGAAGCAATAGCAGAAACTCATTAATGTATGTGGTGTTCATTGTACCGTTTGTAATGTCTTTTGTGTGTCTATCTATATAGATATGTTCTGATCAGTTTGGACATCTTTCCATTGGGTTTACCCTAGATGTGCCACAAGTAATCACTCATTTATATAAGTCACGTCTCTTTCACTCTGAAGGTGCTCACTATTGAAAACAGGTGAAATGAGACATTGAAACCTAAACAGCCCTGATACAGAAATGTTTAACTCTCCCACATTTATCTCCACAGAACTCGATAAAATGATTGCAAGGCAGGTGGTATAATAATACACACCTTCTACTAAACATGCATTACAATAAGTGTTTAATATATGACCTTAGGAGTAGACCTTCGGTCCTGAAGAATAGCCAATACGAGTATCACTAGAAACATGTTGAACTTTTAGGAGGTAGGAACATTACCCCTTCTCTCCTAAAGAAGCCCCTCTACTTTCAACCATACCAACTAGGCGTAGAATAAAGAACCAAACCTACTAGCCAGGTCTTTTTAAAAAGACTTCACTATCCACTCCCCCACTCCTTCCACCAAATCCATCTTCTCTTCTGTCATTGTATAGTCACTCAAAGTGCTCCAGCGTAATCTGTAGGTTGCAGCATATCCCATTCCACAGCGGAATAGAATGGGCCCAATGATGAAACATGTCACCGAGGGGAAACCCTGGTGGGTGAGGGTTTTAGAAAAAACATTATGTTTTTCCTAAGGTAGAGTTAGGCCCTTCAGAATTGCTGGGTCCTTATTTTGTGTTACAAACCTGTTTTGGAGGACGCACCACCCAGCTTTTTCCTCTTACTTCACCCTATTTTTATTATGCTTTATGCTTTTAAGCACTACTTTTAATTGGTTTCTTTAAAAAACATAACTCTGGTTCTACGTTATGGATTTTTGTCATTTTGGTCTTGTTTTGTCCATAAAAGCTATTATTCTAAACTGGTGTATTGTCTTTTTGTTGTGCTTTTACTGTGTTTCTGTTTGAAGTGTATCACAAATACTTTACACATAGCCACTTGAGTTAAGTCTGACTGCAATGTACCAAACTACAAGAGTGTGAGCACAGGTTAATTTGGAGTGAGTGGTGACTTACCCTGACTAGGATTGTGGTTCCTGCTTGGACAGGATGCATACCTCTGCCAACCAGAAACCTGATTTCAAACAGTAGCCCTCTCCTGCTCTTTCAAGAGGTGTCTTCCTTTCTTCTGAGGTGACTGACACGCAATCTCTGGTTTGAGTTATAGGTCTCTGCAGACTTTATTGCATGATTTGATGGTTAACATCTGATTTTCAAGAATATAAGGGGCAATGAGTTTGGAGGATACATTGGATAACAAATGGTCTTTCACGCTATCTCCATTACTTAATGTGTTGCTACCTGTAGGCCACAGAACTACACTGTATGATGGATGTCTTTTTAAATAATTGTCTGACAAGGACAATGTGTGCTTAAACACATTTCACTTAATGGAATATTGATTAATAAAATTGCTGTGAGAATTTGATGATCATTAATGATAATTTTTCTAACCTGCCGGATTAATATGCAACTGTCGACCATGTGTGAGTAAGTCTGTGTGTAAGTTACAGTAATCAACCTTAGCCGTATGGTGAAATAGCATGTCCAATAATATTGTATTATTGTTGACTGAACATTATGTTAATTTATCACTGCAGTGAACCATTATATTCACATATGATTATGTCCAGTTCTGCTAGGGTTACAAAGGCCTTCCCCTATTGTTATCCTTCTAGAGGCTTTAGGCAGACAAAATGTGGGGCAGATTATCAAGCACGGCGTTAAAATTATCGCCGCTTTAGCGGCAGAAAACGGCTGCTAAAGTGGCTATAATGGGCTTGATGATATGCCGCAGAGAATTCCAATAAAAGCCCATGTTGACACCAGAACATGGGCTTCTATGGGAATTCTCAAGGGCATATTATCAAGCCCATTATCGCCGCTTTAGCAGCAGTTTTCTGCTGCTAAAGCGGCGATAATTTTAACGCAGTTTCTTGATAATGTGCCCCTAAAAATTTTCTAGAACGGAACGGCCTTTTCTAACATATTTTGCACAAATCTGACTATACCAATGAATTAGATTTGGAATCAGTATTTGAAAAAGTCAAATAATTAACTTTTTAGCTTGTTCCATTTGAAGATAACATTAACAATTCTCTCCCTAAATCATGGTATATTTGACATACACCTGTTTGTCATTATTAGTTTACTTGTAAGTCTCTTGTAGAGTTGTATATCATCTACCCAGGGCGTGTAATATAAATGATATCAGTGCACCTGCAACATGTATTGTGCCACCCACTTAATTATCCCTCTAAAACATGTCCCAGGCCTGCCATTGCAGCCTGAATGCATTGTTATACTGGCTGCCTGAATGCATTTTTATACTGCCATGTCAACTTGCCATTCAAATCCCTTTCCAAGCTTTTAAGTCCTCTTTTATTTCACATAAGTCACCTCTATGGTAGGCTTTAGACAGTCCATAAGCCTGGGTCCTGCGTAATTAAAAGGTTTTACATGTACTCTTAAGTTGTACAGGTCCTTGTACCGAAAAACTCCCAAAGGCATTTTGCACAGCAGTTTGACCTAACCCTCCCATAGGATAACACTACATGCAATAAGTGTAATTTCAAATTGGGAGGAGGTAGATAGGTTGTGTTTGATACCAATGAATCGTAATGATAAACTCTCTTCACTGGTAAAGTCTGACTTTTTAATACAATTTTGAAAATGCCACTTTTAGAAAGTTGGCATGTTGCTGCCCTTAAACCTTTGTGTCTGTAGCCTGTCTTTGGTCACATAACTGGGTGTAGCTGACAGACTTTGTGAATTCCTCCCAGGCAGTCACACAGTAGAGTGATTAGGTGTGCCTCCATGGGCCATCACTGGTAGGATGGGAGTAGAGCTGAGTACAGCGACACACACACACCTGAATAGGCTGTGTCTTTTCTCCACAGAAAAGACTTGAAAACCCTGTATTGCCACTGAAGCCATCTTGGAGTCAGGGGAGTCAAAAAAATCCATGCACTTCAAAGAACCTTTACAGGAGCTTTTCCCACCTTCCAGGAGAAGGGCCCCAGGATATCAAAATAGGACCTCTAAACCCACTCTTCAGTTCACTACTGAAGGACTGTCAGGGGACTGCCTGCTGCTGTGACCGGCTGTGCACTCTGCCAGATTGCTGTTGTACCTAGAAGGACTACCTTGCTGCCTGGAGCCTGCCTTGCACCCTCAGAGGCTAACTCTACTATTGACCCCTGCATCTACATCTGCACCCAGGATTACCAGAAGTGACTCCAATTGTTAGTTTGCTGGTCTCCTGTTCAGAGCCACAGGGATATAACATGCTATCACCATCTTGAACCCACAGCTGAACCTAGGCTAAGTGAGTCCTGCACCCCCAAGAGGTCTCCTGGTTTCTTTGTTGTGCTGCTAAAGGTACCCGATGGTCAGTTTTCAAAGCTGAGGACCAAGGTTTGTCCAAAAAGTGGTCTAAGAACCAAGGGAATATTGGGACCACATAGCGTCACTTATCAGTAAGTTGTGCCTTGCTGTTCAGATTGACTTTGCAGCTTCTCCTGCTACATTCTTCTCTGCGTTACAACAAACAAATGATGGACGGAATGCTGACAATGCAGACATTCTCCCCCAGTCAAGAGATCTGGGTTAAATCCATCGTTCTTTTGCCCACTACGCCACCCCAGTTTAGACATGGCCATATGCAAATCAGTCTTGACCCTGTGCCTCATGGGAACAGTCCAGCCCGAACCGCCAAGCCATGTCTTCCCTGGACCGGAATCAAGTATCCTAGGACCGGTTTCTGGCTATCAGCCGTCATCAGCCAGGATAGCTTGACTCCAGTGGCGTAGTGAGCACGGGTCCCACGTCTGGGAATACCCATCCCACTTAGGGCGAAAAGTGTTACAACAAACAAATGATGGACGGAATGCTGACAATGCAGACATTCTCCCCCAGTCAAGAGATCTGGGTTAAATCCATCGTTCTTTTGCCCACTACGCCACCCCAGTTTATACATGGCCATATGCAAATCAGTCTTGACCCTGTGCCTCATGGGAACAGTCCAGCCCGAACCGCCAAGCCATGTCTTCCCTGGACCGGAATCAAGCATCCTAGGACCGGTTTCTGGCTATCAGCCGTCATCAGCCAGGATAGCTTGACTCCAGTGGCGTAGTGAGCACGGGTCCCACGTCTGGGAATACCCATTCCACTTAGTGTGAAAAGCGTTACAACATAGAAATGATGGACGGAATGCTGACAATGCAGACTTTCTCTCCCAGTCAAGAGATCTGGGTTAAATCCATCGTTCTTTTGCCCACTACGCCACCCCAGTTTAGACATGGCCAATGCAAATCAGTCTTGACCCTGTGCCTCATGGGAACAGTCCAGCCCGAACCGCCAAGCCATGTCTTCCCTGGACCGGAATCAAGCATCCTAGGACCGGTTTCTGGCTATCAGCCGTCATCAGCCAGGATAGCTTGACTCCAGTGGCGTAGTGAGCACGGGTCCCACGTCTGGGAATACCCATCCCACTTAGGGCGAAAAGCGTTACAACAAACAAATGATGGACGGAATGCTGACAATGCAGACATTCTCCCCCAGTCAAGAGATCTGGGTTAAATCCATCGTTCTTTTGCCCACTACGCCACCCCAGTTTAGACATGGCCATATGCAAATCAGTCTTGACCCTGTGCCTCATGGGAACAGTCCAGCCCGAACCGCCAAGCCATGTCTTCCCTGGACCGGAATCAAGCATCCTAGGATCGGTTTCTGGCTATCAGCCGTCATCAGCCAGGATAGCTTGACTCCAGTGGCGTAGTGAGCACGGGTCCCACGTCTGGGAATACCCATCCCACTTAGGGCGAAAAGCGTTACAACAAACATATGATGGACGGAATGCTGACAATGCAGACATTCTCCCCCAGTCAAGAGATCAGGGTTAAATCCAACGTTCTTTTGCCCACTACGCCACCCCAGTTTAGACATGGCCATATGCAAATCAGTCTTGACCCTGTGCCTCATGGGAACAGTCCAGCCCGAACCGCCAAGCCATGTCTTCCCTGGACCGGAATCAAGCATCCTAGGACCGGTTTCTGGCTATCAGCCGTCATCAGCCAGGATAGCTTGACTCCAGTGGCGTAGTGAGCACGGGTCCCACGTCTGGGAATACCCATCCCACTTAGGGCGAAAGCGTTACAACAAACAAATGATGGACGGAATGCTGACAATGCAGACATTCTCCCCCAGTCAAGAGATCTGGGTTAAATCCATCGTTCTTTTGCCCACTACGCCACCCCAGTTTAGACATGGCCATATGCAAATCAGTCTTGACCCTGTGCCTCATGGGAACAGTCCAGCCCGAACAGCCAAGCCATGTCTTCCCTGGACCGGAATCAAGCATCCTAGGACCGGTTTCTGGCTATCAGCCGTCATGAGCCAGGATAGCTTGACTCCAGTGGCGTAGTGAGCACGGGTCCCACGTCTGGGAATACCCATCCCACTTAGGGCGAAAAGCGTTACAACAAACAAATGATGGACGGAATGCTGACAATGCAGACATTCTCCCCCAGTCAAGAGATCTGGGTTAAATCCATCGTTCTTTTACCCACTACGCCACCCCAGTTTAGACATGGCCATATGCAAATCAGTCTTGACCCTGTGCCTCATGGGAACAGTCCAGCCCGAACCGCCAAGCCATGTCTTCCCTGGACCGGAATCAAGCATCCTAGGACCGTTCGGGCTGGACTGTTCCCATGAGGCACAGGGTCAAGACTGATTTGCATATGGCCATGTCTAAACTGGGGTGGTGTAGTGGGCAAAAGAACGATGCATTTAACCCAGATCTCTTGACTGGGGGAGAATGTCTGCATTGTCAGCATTCCGTCCATCAATTGTTTGTTGTAACGCTTTTCGCCCTAAGTGGGATGGGTATTCCCAGACGTGGGACCCGTGCTCACTGCGCCACTGGAGTCAAGCTATCCTGGCTGATGACGGCTGATAGCCAGAAACCGGTCCTAGGATGCTTGATTCCGGTCCAGGGAAGACATGGCTTGGCAGTTCGGGCTGTACTGTTCCCATGAGGCACAGGGTCAAGACTGATTTGCATATGGCCATGTCTAAACTGGGGTGGTGTAGTGGGAAAAAGAACGATGGATTTAACCCAGATCTCTTGACTGGGGGAGAATGTCTGCATTGTCAGCATTCCGTCCATCAATTGTTTGTTGTAACGCTTTTCGCCCTAAGTGGGATGGGTATTCCCAGACGTGGGACCCGTGCTCACTACGCCACTGGAGTCAAGCTATCCTGGCTGATGACGGCTGATAGCCAGAAACCGGTCCTAGGATGCTTGATTCCGGTCCAGGGAAGACATGGCTTGGCAGTTTGGGCTGGACTGTTCCCATGAGGCACAGGGTCAAGACTGATTTGCATATGGCCATGTCTAAACTGGGGTGGTGTAGTGGGCAAAAGAACGACGGATTTAACCCAGATCTCTTGACTGGGGGAGAATGTCTGCATTGTCAGCATTCCGTCCATCAATTGTTTGTTGTAACGCTTTTCGCCCTAAGTGGGATGGGTATTCACAGACGTTGGACCCGTGCTCACTACGCCACTGGAGTCAAGCTATCCTGGCTGATGATGGCTGATAGCCAGAAACCGGTCCTAGGATGCTTGATTCCGGTCCAGGGAAGACATGGCTTGGCAGTTCGGGCTGGACTGTTCCCATGAGGCACAGGGTCAAGACTGATTTGCATATGGCCATGTCTAAACTGGGGTGGTGTAGTGGGCAAAAGAACGATGGATTTAACCCAGATCTCTTGACTGGGGGAGAACGTCTGCATTGTCAGCATTCCGTCCATCAATTGTTTGTTGTAACACATTCTTCTCTGCAGTAGCTGCATTTCAGCAGTCCTTCACCAAAGGGTATCTGACCTCATGGAAATATCTTCTGATTCATCCGACTGCCTCATCCCGTTGGAGATTTTCATCTTCCATTTTGGTGACTAATTCCAAAGATAAAAATCTTCACTGTGGCTTTGCTCCACAGCCATCCAACGATGACTCTCCAGCTACTCTATTTTTCCAAATAGGTTTGGGATTTTTCTTGTGTTGTGTTTTCACTTTATTGATGTTTTTGTGCTGCATAAATACTTTTACATTACCTCAAAATTAAGTCTGACTGCCTTATGTGCCAAGTTACCCAGGGTTAACCACGGGTTGATGTATTTACTTTTTGTGATTCACACTGCAAAAGATTGTGACTGTTACTTGACCAGGGCTCACATCCCAGTCAACCAACAACTGAATTTCTCACAACCATCAGTCCAGAAAATGGGGGTGATTATGAAAAAAGAGTAATTTTCCTACAAAGGCTTTTATTGTGTTTCTTCAGATATATTAGACATGCTTTAGTTTGATCTTTATGGACCTATTGTACAGTGCCACAGATTTACTACTCACTGAGATCAGTTCTATGGTATTCATAGTGACTGTGCAGAGTACATTGCAGAATATGGGGATCAGATGATATGAGACAAAAAGTACCAGACTGAAACCATCGACTGCTCTCCTACCAAGTAGTTAGAGGTTGCACATTTTAATGAGGTGGGGTGGGTTGATATTGGTTAGTCGACATCACACAAGACCATGATAAAATTTCAGGATATTTTATGAATTGTCTGTGTTTTATTATTTCACACTGTTCCGAGTAGAACAGCTGTTAATCTCCATAGTGCACATTAGGAAACTAAGGGCCTCATGTAGGTAGCTAAATACCGGTCGGTAACGGCCGAAATTCGGTAAATATCCTGTTACCGACCGGTATTTAGGCATTTGAGATGTAGGAGGCATGATTTAAGGATTTGGTAATTTACCGAATCGGTAAGGGATCGGTAAAATACCGAATCGGTAAAATACAGATTCGGTAAATTACCGAATCCTTAAATCATATGTAGGGAGCACCCAAGTGAGTGAATTTCAGTAGTAAGGATTCGGCATTTAACACCAACTACAGGTTGCTGTTAAATAACGAATACCTTTCAAAAAGCTAAATTTGGCTGCTTTAAAAGTGCCATGTGGCAGACATACATGCCCATAGGGCATGTATGTGCGCCACATGTGCACACATGCACGAATCAGGGGTGCAACAGGGTGTCAATGTGACACCCTGCCACCCATGATTTTGCGTCCCCTATTACAGATTCGGTATTTACCGAATCAGTAATAGTAAATGGCTTCCCATTCATTCATATGGGCCTCCAGGCCCATAGGAATGAATGGGAAGGGATGCATTATTAGCGATTCGGTAAATACCTATTCATTAATACCGATATTTACCGAATCGGTAATAATTACCGATTGTTTACCTACATACTATTTACCAATTCATAAATATCGAATCGGTAAAATTCGGTATTTATGAATCGGTAAATAGTATGTTACCTACATATGGCCCTTAGCACCCTATTTTTAGTACAATTCATTAAATTATTTTATGTTATAACAATAGTGGGTTAATAAAAGACAAGCTCTAAAGAATATTTAGTTGTATAGTCTTTAACAATTATTAGTTTAGATTTTTTATTCTACTATGGTGTAAAGGAGCAAACAGAAAGACAACACCAAAACTGCTTTACCCCCTGTCAGAGAATTCCACTGAATACTCTACTCTTTCAAAGCCACTTCCTATGAAGATGATGCCTTATCTTGTCCTTTATTAAACCTCTCTTTCACAACACATCTCTTACTCCTACTTATTATTGACAATGCCTCACCCACTCAAGGTATCTTCTGAGTAGTTCTCAAGACATGTCAAATCTTCCCACTCCTAAAGAAACCTACACTATAGCCTGATGACCTTGCCAATTAATAGCCCATCACTCACCTCTCTTTCATCTGCAAGGTCATTTAAAAAGTAGTCAATGCTGAAGCATAGAGATACAACCTTACACATCATAGACCACAAATTAGGATGACCCCTGTCTCTTTACATATCTGGACCTCCCAGCTGCCTTTGGCACAGTAAACCATCACAACCACATACAGACCCTGAACTCTCAATGGGATTCTCCAGCAATGCCCCTCACTGGTTCTCCTACTGACCTTTCCAACCAACATCAGTTTGTTTACATGGGGATCACTAGGTCACAAAAGATCCCTATAACACAGTATCTTGCAGGGTACATTACTCTCTCCTGTCATTGTCAGCACTTACATGGAGCCATTTGGTGTTCTACTCACAGTAATGCTTCACATTTATCAAGAGTTGTATACAGCCAAATAATGTTTTAATGTAATGTACTCACAGATATACCCATCCAACCCTTCAATATAGCAATGATACACATCTGTTTGAAAGTCTCCTCTGCTTCAGACATCCAACCTCAAACTGTACTCGTACATCATCCTGACCTGGATTTCCAGAGCGTATTTGAAACACAGCCCACCCAAGTCAGAATTTCTGTTATCTGTCATGAAACATTACAAGTCTAGCTCAATACCAAGAAACTTTATGGCGTTGAACCCCAACTTTCACTGAATGGAAAGTCACTTTGGATTCTCTTTGGACATCAACCTCACCCTCAAGCAAGTTTAAAGCTACTGCAGAACTGGTGTTCAAGTCCTCACATCTGGATGGCGGCAACCCGCTGTTCCACGGCATCCCGACTCCATACTTGTACTCCTAAAGGGCATCCTGCACCCTGCAACACGTCTCATCCATGACCTGAAGAAATATGATCACATCACCCCTATCCAGATAAAACTCCATTGTATCCCCTTGCCAACCTGCACCATTTTCAAAACAAGCTGTATCATTTAAAAATCTCCACCACAGCCAGCACCCCTGCTTATCTTGCACAGAAGTCCATCGTTTCTGGAGGTTCTCAGCACACTCACAGCCAGGACAACATCAGGCTACATTCTATGAAGTGTAAAAACATAAAAAATAAACAGGCCCTTTTTGTCTAATCATCCTGGATCTGCAACTACTTTCCCTTATAATGAAGGATCATACCAAGGCTGCTTCACCCTTCAAAGAATACTTCATCACAATGCATTAACGATTCATAACTCAGCTACCTTTCACTCATTGACCTCATGCTTTTCTTTGACCATGTATGGACCGCCACTACCTTTTGACTATGTTTGTGCTGTAGAAATACCATATAACTACATACAGATAATGAGGAGATCTATCCAGATAAATATATTTGAAAACCTTAACAAGATGAAACGTTTCCTTTCAATACTAGTCTTTTTATTCAAGACTAACAATACATGGACTGTGTTTGACCAGTGTCTCCCAATTAAGCTAGCACGTGTTTTAAGTAATGTGCACTTTCCCAAGGCTCCAGTGGAGTAACCATATTGAAATTAGGTCACTGGCCCAATTATGATGTGCTGTTTTATCTTTGAACACTACACATATAAACATTGGAGATTTCAGACTTGGGGCTTTCCCTATTGTTCCAACTCATTGCTTCTTGTATACTGAGCAGCAGCATGGTGCATCACAACCATACTGGCAGTGATTAATATACCAGTGTGGTGATGACAGCACTCAGTTTGGGGATTATACCTTTGTCATCTTCAGATTCTGACCTAGAGCAAAAGAGAGAAAGGCTGAAAAGGGATAAAAGGAATAAAAGGTGGAATAGAAAGATATGAGGTAGGTGTCTATCATCCAACTTCACAGTGCTTGGAGATCTCAACATCCACTTTGACGATCCAGGGAACAAAATAGCGGAAGACCTCAAGGAAGATCTCTCAGCAATAAGTCTCTCCTTGAAAAACCTCCTGCCCACTCATAAAAAGGGCCACCTTTTGGACCCCATCTTTTCAAATATTCAAGAACTTGTCACCTCCTCTCCCCTTCCTATTCCCTGGACTGATGTTATGTTATGTTATGTTACTGGTTTTTGTACCGCGCACAGCTGCCCCAGCAAAGGGGCGTCCTGGCGCCAAAAAAGGTAGACACAACATCACAAAATGCAGCAGAGTCAGTTGATTTTATTAAAAAGAAACGTTTTGATGACACGTCTGAACCTGGTTAAGTCTTCCAAAGCACGGATGTCATTAGAGAGAGCGTTCCAAAGCTTAGCGGCTACTACTCGGAAGGAGCGGCCACCAATCCTGCTCAACAAAAAGCGGGGGACAACAGCTAAATTCTGGCCCATCGATCTCAAAGAGCGAGAGGGGACATATGGAGTCAGGAGGTTCATGAGAATAGGTGGAGCCAAGCCTTTCAAAATTTTAAAGGCCAGGCAAAGCACCTTAAACTCAATCCGCCGCGCAACAGGCAACCAATGGAGTGTTTGCAATGCTCCGGACACTGAGCAACGTTTGGGCAGCCCAAATATCGCTCTTGCGGCGGCATTCTGCACTCGTTGTAGCCGCAGAAGTTCAGCCTTGTTCATGCCTGCAAGCAGAGCACTGGCATAGTCTATCCTGGATAGTACCGAGGCCTGGACCACAAGCTGTCTAGTACTGGCATCAAAGAATTTAAGCACCGGCCTGATGCTCCTAATAATGCCAAAACAAGAGGCAGCCACCTTCTTAGTATGGCAAGTGAAACTAAGTGAAGGGTCCAGCCAGACCCCGAGATTTTTTAACTCCATAGCAGGAGAGGGGATCATTCCTAACTCGGGGGGCTACCAGCTGTCATTCCAACATCCAGGTTGCTTCCCAAACACCATCACCTCTGTCTTCTTTGTGTTCAATTGGAGACAATTCTGGTTCATCCAATTGGCCACCGAACGCAGCCCCTCACAGAAGTTGAGGGCGTCCATGGCTGAGTCCCCACTAAGTGTGACCGCCAGCTGCGTATCATCCGCATAGGACACCATTGTCATGCCCCAGCCTTTGACTACCGCAGCCAGCGGCCTCACGTAAAGATTGAAAAGAGTGGGGCTCAGAGATGAACCCTGTGGGACCCCCAAGGTGAGCGGGTGAGAGGAGGATTTACCGGGTGGTATCGCAACCTGAAAGGATCTATTGGAAAGGAAGGAGCGGAACCAGCCTAATGCCAGCCCCCTAACCCCAGCTTCCTCTAACCGCCGCAACAGGATATCGTGGGACACCGTATCAAAGGCGGCACTCAGGTCTAACAGCAGGAGTGCCGCTGTTTGTCCGGTGTCCAGCACGGAGCGCAGATGTTCAACCATATATAACAAGGCAGTCTCCGTGCTGTGGGCTTTACGAAAACCATTTTGCGTGGGATCCAAGATGTTAGCTTTATCAAGATGGTCAGCCAGGATCCCATTCACGTGGGCTTCGATGACTTTAGCAGCCCACGGCAGCAAAGAGATGGGGCGATAATTCTCAGGTTTTGTGGGGTCGAGGGTAGGCTTTTTTAGGATGGGGGTAACTACCGCTTGCTTCCACTTGGTGGGTACAGTCCCTGAACTCAGTGACATATTAAAAAGGGCAAGCAAGGGTGCACGACATGTGGCCTGCAGGTTTTTAAATAGGGCCGGTTTGAGGGGGTCTGCAGGGGAGCCAGATTTAATTTTTTGGCTCAGAAAATCAAAACCCTCCTCAGATAGGGGGGCCAAAAGATCCAGGGTCCTATCATTGATCTTAGGACAATCACATGAATCCGAGCGGTGCACAATAATTGGAAAGGTGTGGTAAATTGCTTGCACCTTTTGAACAAAGAACAAGGCCAGACTCTCGCAATGAGAGTCGGTGCAGATTTCTGCCGCGGAGGCCCTCTTAGTTATAAGGTCCTTTAGGACCTTAAAGATTAATTTGGAAGGATTAGGGCTATTCCGGAACTCCTGCGCATAAAATGCGGCACGTGTTCGACACACCGCTCTGTGATATGCCTTGGAAACAGTGAGGTAGCAGGTCTTAAGCGCGGGATCATAGGCTTTCCTCCATCGCCTTTCTGCTTGCCTACACTCTCTCTTGAGAGACGACAAGGTCTCATCATACCACGGGCTATGTGCCTTGGTCCGGCACTTGGAACGTACAAAGGGAATAAGAGAATCCAAGGCCGTGCCAATCCAAGTACAGAATGAATCATACCCACAGTCAACATCGGAGAAAAGAGGTAGGGGTGTTTTTCCTAATAAAAGGTAGAAGTCTTCAAGTTTTAATTTACTCCACTGGCGGGAAAAAGATGTTTTATTTAGTGCCACAAAAAGAGAATCTACCACCGGGATAGCTGCCTTCACCAGCATATGGTCTGTCCATGCCAACTGAACAGGTTGGCATAAAGTAATGTCCTCTAAGGAGGTAAAGAACGGGTCCAGTAGGTGTCCACCAGAATGGGAGGGGGACGTCACTCTCTGTATGAGCTGCAAGGCTTCTAGATCTGCACGACAGCTCTTAATGGAGGATTGGGAAGGACAGTCAAAGTGCAGGTTGAGGTCACCTACCACATTGAAATTAGCACAACCAAGAGCTTCTATACTAATGACGTCCGGGAGAGCGGCCCTAAAGGCAGCATCGCAGCCCGGAGGCCGATATATTAGAAGACCTGAAAAGCTGAAGCCATGGGACAGAGAGATTCTAAAACGAGCACATTTGCAACCTGGGAGTTTTAGTTCTTTCCATTCACAAGGAAAGCGACGTTTCACCGCCATTGCAATTCCGCCACCTCTCGAACCGCGATTAAGAGTTGCCACGGTATAGTCAGGGGGGAAGGCAAGGTTTAGAACCGCAGTGTCAGCATCTTGTAGCCATGTCTCGGTCATAAAAAACACATCAGGGGAGTCATTGGTGATAATATCAAAGATCTCCGCCTGATGTTTGACCAGAGATCTGATCTGATCACCATATTATCTTCCTCAGTATCCCTACCACCAGTCAGACCAGCCCCAGCCCTCCACCCCAAGAGCCGTCGCGCCCGTGGAATAAACTAAATACGGATGCCTGGACCCACCAGCTCATAGCTTCCACCCCTATCTTGAGCCAAGATCCCTCGCTAGCAGACATTCAATTCCGAGACTGGATAGAATCATCTTTGGACGCAGTTCTCCCCGCTAAACTGCTCCCCAGTAAGAGGAACTCATATAAATCCCCCTGGTTTACCTCGGAACTACGAGATCTCCGCAAAAAATGCAAAAAACTGGAACGTATCTGGAGAAAAGATTGGACCCCTAACAACAAAGAAACCTATAAATCGGCTATGAAACAATACAAACTTCTTATCAAAAAGACACAAGCCTCCTATTACGAAGAAAAAATAATGGCTGCCTCCAACTCCTCCAGGAAGACCTATCGCGTAGTAAAAAGTCTCTTGAAAGTCCCTGAACCTCAACCAGCCGCCGATCCCACCGGTGCCAGGTGTACCCAACTTGCTGAGTTTTTCTCTGCTAAAATCTTAAAAATCACAATGACTCTTCAACCGACCTCCCAGCTGGGCCTACCGACCCAGACACACCAACATTAAAAGCCTTCCTTCCCGTCTCCATCGAGAGGCTGCGAGACACTCTCAACCGTGTGAAGAGTGGATCCCCAGATGACCCAGCTCCTATGAGTAAACTTAAATTAGTAGCCCCCACGATAGCTCCCCATCTCACGATGCCTCCATCTCCTGCGGCACAGTCCCCGCCAGCTGGAAAAATGCGGTAGTTCGCGCACTCATAAAAAAACCTCACCTAGACCCATTGGCCCTCCTGCCAGGCATTAGCAAAATGGCAGAGAGAATCGTAAATGAACAACAGTCTAACAACCTCCTTCGTCACTCACAGACAGGGTTCAGACCTGGACAGGGGACTGATACCGCCCTTCTGGCAGTGACTGAGGAGACAAGGTCCATTCTAGACGCAGGAGGATCAGTGGCAGTGATCCTCCTGGACTTGAGTGCTGCCTTCGACACGGTGGATCACACCATTCTTCTACACCGCCTCCAAAAAATGGGCATTTCAGAGACCGCTTTGGCATGGTTAAAATCTTACTTGGAACACAGGTCCTTCCAAGTAGCTGATAGCCACGGCCACTCTAAATCTCTCCCTCTGAACTGTGGAGTCCCTCAGGGCTCCTCCCTGAGTCCTACGCATTTTAATGTTTACATGGCCCCTCTGGATGACATCATTCGGCATAAAGGTGGTCATGTACGCTGACGACACACAACTAGTCGTCTCCGTCAACCAGGCCGATCAATCAATGGATAATCTAGTCTCCTGTTTGCACAATATATCTGTATGGATGGGCGACTCCAGGCTAAAACTCAACGGAGAGAAATCCGAAATCATGCTTTTGGGCAACCCAAACAAACACCCCAAAACCCTCGCCTGGCCAGCTAGCATGGGCTCCACCCCCATACCAAAACAAGAAATCAAAAGCCTTGGCTTCTGGCTAGACCAGGATCTCAGCCTCAGAGCCCAAGCAAGAAAGACAGCCGGAACTTGCTTTGGGCTCATGCGAGCAACCCGTAAGATTCTCCCGCTCATTCCCCCCCAGGCTAGGAAAATTCTGATTCAGGGCCTCATTATATCAAGATTGGACTACGGAAATGCCCTATACCTGGGTGCACCTATAGCTGCCATAAAAAAACTGCAGCATACCCAGAACGTCGCAGCAAGACTACTGACTGGAACACAATCTAGATACTCAGCTAAACCTTCCCTCAAAGCTCTTCACTGGCTTCCTATCCAAGAACGCATTTCCTTCAAAGCCTTGTGCATCTCCCATAAAATCCTACAAGGCAAGGGCCCTCCAATATTGAGACCCCTACTTAAGCCACACAAATCATCCCGTCAGCTCAGATCGGACACCTTGTTCCTAGCAAACGTTCCCAGAATAAGGAAGGCCCGCGCTGGCGGTCGCCGCTTTTCTTATAACGCTTCTAAGCTCTGGAACAGCCTCCCCCTCAATATCCGCAAAGAAAATAATAATCTTCTCTCATTCCGCAGATTGCTGAAAACCTGGTTGTTCCCCCAATAATCCACCCCCAGGAGTACTGTCAGCTTTTACTTTAGCGCTGGGACGCCGAGGGTAGCTACGCGCTCTAGAAATCCTCAATCAAATCAAAGCAGATATGAAAAATGATTTGAGAAAGTCAAACAAAGAGACAAGAAGTATAAGTTGGTGGAATAAAGAGGTATGAGGTGGAATCAAGACTAGACAGTCTTAGTTTGCATTAACCTCACTAGTTGATAGCACTAGTAGTAGTCTCTTAAGAAACACTTTGTCCCCCTGCACCTATTTGTTTCTATTATATGTAGTTGATAATGGCTATTATTTAATGTGGGTGTAGAAGAGAATGTTCAGCGTCCACAACATTCTTCCAACAGTATAGCATCATGCCAGAAGGCTGTAAAGGAAAGAAAAACATATTTTCTTCTTGTTATAGTAGAGACTGCATGAGTGATATCTGATAAAGAGATTTCTCTGTCCAGTGGTTCTATATCAATATATTGGGATTGGGGGGATGCAATGGATTGAAAGTAATTGAAATTGAAAGTAATTGATCAAATCTGATGAGAAGGTTGTGTTCTTAGGAAGCATAAACATTCACAAAATCATTTAAAATATATTTTCCTTAAATAAAACAACCCCTTGAGGTTTGGGTTTAGGTTTATTTATTATGCTTGATTCATTAAAACCATTGCATATACAAAAGAATAAAATACATTTTTTGATAAAGTCATTATAAAAATTCCCAACTTTTTATCAGCAACGATAATTAGAATGATTTGTAAAATGTTACATGCGTTAAAGGAAGTGCACAAATTATTAAGACATTCTGCACATTAGTCGTATTGACTGTCAGTATTGTTTCGACTGTGTCCGTTCTTGTAATGATTATGTCAGTTCTTGTAGTGAGTAGTCGTTGGGCCACTCGGTCCGGTGTTTCAGTCTTTTTGCAGTTATGTCAAGGTATTTAATTAGCCGGCAATTTAGCTGGACCAGCTCAGAGTTGAAACACAACATTACCGCTTGTCTGCATGATCTGACTCCATACTGTTTGAACGCTGGCTTTAGCAGGATGATCCTTATATCTTTTAACTTATTACAGGTGCATATGACGTGAACTGCATCTTCAACACCGCTGCCGCATAAACGACAAGGCTGCACTCCTCCCTCTCTCTTTCCCAAGGTGGCATAGATTGATTGAAGGGGCCAAACCTCAGCCGGAGTTTTAGGAATTTTTCCTTGATATTAATTTTATTCCCATTTTCAGGCAGAGCTGGGGTTTTAGCATTTTGTATGTGTTTAGGACCATCCAGCCGTGTGATCGTTTGGCTAATGTTTTTTTATCCTCTATTGCGGATAATCAGCGGGTTACCTTTGTTACGGTTTTTTTAAATGTGAAATGATTCGCCGGGACGTCCCACAAGTCTGTTAGACCTAGATGTATTATGGATTCCTGAAGGTATAGGCTTGCTGGTGATTTTCCTGGGTGGGAGAGTTCCATCCAAAGTTGGACATTTAGGGTTCCTTTTTCATCGCCTTAGTTTTTTTGCCAACATTTCACATATGCTCCCATGCGTTCCAATGACTGTTTTTGTAGCCCAAATTCCAATCGTGTTTGGGCCGGGGAGACCATTCTGGGAAGTTGAAAGATCGCTCTGTATGAATTGGATATTATATTGTCAAGGGTTGTTGCTTCTTTTCCCTTCAGTGCTTCGCTCCCGTAAGTTGTTGTTGGCTGGAGTTTAGCTTGCAGAACCCTTAGCAAAGGGTCAAACGTCAATTCCGGTAAAAGTTTCTTTAGGGGCTTTGGATATTGGATATTGGATAGGTATTTATAGAGCGCAAACGTTCGCTCCGAAGGGAGCATCTTGGGGCTGTAAACCTGGGACCAGATCACTGGAAAGGTGGTGGGGGGGCTAAATGGCTGCTTTAGTCCAGTCATCAGAGAGACTAAAAATCCACGTTTTGAGGAGCTTCCTAAACGGCTTCTCATGAGTCTGAAGTCTAAGATGCCTTGGCATACTGTTCCAGGCTCTAATAGCCAGGGTACTGAGTGTTTTTCCACCTTTGGACTTCAGGTTGAATTTAGAGGGGGTCATGAGGTTTTCTAGAGAGGATCTGAGAGTGCGACCCGGGGTGTAGTGAGGGAAGCGTCTCGACAGATAGACTGGGCCGGATTTGTTGAAGGCTCGGAAGGCTACAACGAGAATTTTAAAGAGTATTCTCTTGTGCAAGGGGAGCCAATGAAGGAATCTGAGGGCAGTGGAGATAGAAGATTTGCGTGGGAGTTTTAAGACAAGACGCGCGGCAGTGTGCAGGACACTTTGCAGTTTCAGTCGGGTGGACTTTTTGGTCCCTGCCAGGAGGCCGTTACAATAGTCTACTCGAGAGAGTATGAGGGCTACCGCAATGGTCTTTCTGGAATCGAGCGGGAGGAAGTCAAAGAACTTTCACATGGATTTTATAATGCCGAAGCATTTACCTGCTACAGTTGCGACGTGGGAATCGAAAGAAAGATCGGAATCGAAAATAACTCCGAGGTTTCTGGCCGATGAAACTGTCTGAGGTGGGGCAGCAGAGTTATCAGGCCACCACAGGGCGGGACTGAAAGATGCATTCTTTCCAATGGGCAAGATCTCGGTTTTATTCGAGTTGCAGCTTTATGGCTAGGTAGGCTGTTACCCCCTTTCTCCGCAAGGATTCTATTTGCGGTTTTGATGAATTGTTTTGATCTAGTATTACTCCTAAATATTTGTAGCTTACTGCTTGTTCCAAACGATGTCCGTCGAGAAACCAATTAAGATGTTTCTTCTTGCGGTAATTAACTGCCATAATTTTTGTTGTGTTGAAGTTTATTTTTAGTGCGTTTTCTTGCGAAAATGTATAAGTTACATTTAGTAAATGCTGCAGTCCAATTGGAGTCCTACTTATCAGGACTAGGTCATCCGCGTATAGCAGGTTTGACAGAGTGGAATTCCCTATTTTTGGTGCGTGGGCTACGCAGCTGCTCAGCTCCCCCAGAAGGTCCGCTAGGAAGAGATTGAATAGTAGAGGGGCTAAAACGCACCCTTGTTTAAGCCCTTGTATAGCAAAGATTTTTTTTTTATATATGTTGACCTTCGCCGAGCTTTCTCCTGACCCATGTATTGGTGTGGAGGTTCCTTAGTTTGTGTAAAAGAGTTGATCCCCCAGCCATCCAGTTTTTGCCAAAGTTTTGTTACGCGGTCGAATGCTGCAACAAAATCTATGAAACAAAGAAAAAGTGAGTATTTTCCCTGTTTTGCTGCATCCATGAGCAAAGTCAGGGCCATTATGTTGATTATTGTACCTTGCTCTTTCCGGAATCCTGTTTGTGTTGACAGTATTATGTTATTCTTTTTGGACCAATTGGCTAGGGCGTTTAGGAGGAGCCCTGCAAAATTTTTTGGCCTCAATGTCAATCAGGGTTATCAGGCGGTAGTTTTCAGCACAGACCTTGCTCCTTGTTTATAAATTGAGCTCATAATTGAGGCTCTCCATGACTCAGGAATTGTAGAGTTTCTAACTGCATACTTGCAGACGGGTTTAAGTGAATTGCTCCAGTAGCCCGGGTCATTTTTGAACAACATTGGTGGAATGCCATTGGAGCCTGGGGCTCCAGCCAGTCGGCCTCTTGCTATTTGTTTCTTTATCTGTTGGGCCTAGTTGGGTGGGGTGCCGCTCCACTTGTCTCCATGTGTCATTTGGTGCAGAGGTTAAGGCTGTTACCCGTTGTTGTTGGTATGGTACTGTTCTTTCGGTATCCTCAGAAGAAGGTGGGCAGTGTAGTGTTAGTTCCTTTGCAATCCTGGTGGAACTCTCAGATCCTGGGCGTTTAGGGTTTGTAGCTATTTGTTCTGTGTCGTTGAAATGCTAGAGAGGAAGTATATCCAGGCCTCTTCGGTGATGTGAGAGTTGATTCCATGGTGGTTTGACCGATGTAATTTGTTTACGGATTGCCAAAATGTGGCGCTGTTTTTCTGTTTTGCGTCGTAAAGACGTTTAGCCCAAAATTCATTATTCATGGTCGTTTTCCTGATCCATCTTCTTCTCTTAAAACGGGCCTTTGAGTCACGAAGAGACTGCTGCAAACACTGATTTCCCGGTGTTCTCCGGAGTCGTCGTAATATTTGGTTTATTGTTAGTTTCAATTCCTTTGAGACTGGGCTCTTTACTATCGTCATTGGCGGATCGTTTACGTTCTTTCGTTTCGGGCCTGTTTTGGTGGCAAAGCTGTCGCCAACGGTACAGATGAATTTTTCCCAACTTTCCAACGGTTGATTTAGGTTTTCCTGTACTTGCTTAAGCGCTTCTTTAGCTGTAGCTGCTACTGTTTCTATATTTGTTGAGTTGCACCTTATAAATTTGAGGTTTGTTGGTCCTACCAAAATGATAGATTTGTCAGCCTCCAAGAATAATGTTGAAGCTGCTTGAAGTTTCACTTCTTGTGGCATGTGGTCACTAAGTGTGTTGTTGCCTATTTGGAATGAGGCTATCCTGTCAAACATGGATAACGTAGTGAATGTAAAGTCAAGGTAGGACGATGTTTTGACTGAGTGATATGTAGGTGCCGGGGGGTTGTCCCACTTGAAACAGCCGTTTACTGCCCTCAAGTTCAGGTGCTCTAATTCTGAAAGAAGGTAGTTTGAACTCTTCGCTGGTTTGGTTTCCTTCGAGGGGCCTTGAATCAGGATTCCCCATGTGCCAGTCAGATCTTGTGTGAGATCGTCTTCCTGGCTATTCCCTAAAAGGTGAGTATTAAAATCTTCTGCCAAGATAACGTTGTCAGTGTCCTATTCTTCCATTACCCTTGTAACTTCTTTGATCAGTTCCTTGGATGTTTGTAGGTTGTGTCTAGGGTGTAGGCAGATGTTCATCAGTATTACAGTCTGTACTGTCTGGTTAAGAATCAACTTAACCATTGAAGCCTGAATACAACTTGGAGGGGTGATGTAAGTTTTTATGGTGTGCATTTCTCCAATTTCTGTTATGGAAGAGAGGAGGAGTAAACCCCCCAAGCGGCGTCCGAAAATGGATCCCTTAGTAGCCGGGATGAAGCTGGAAGTGTAGCCCTGTAAATCGAAGGGTTTATCTTTCAGGTCTCCTGGAGTAAAATGATATCGAAAGCTTTACGATAGTTCAAAAAGTCGTGGTCGCTAAGTTTGGAGTTTAAGCCGTTGATATTCCAGGTACAGATTTTAACTTCGTTGGGGCCCAATTGAAGGTGTGATGGGGGGCTTCCTATGTCAATTTGGTTGCGCTAAGAGAATTGTACGTTGTAGCCCCTGTCTTCCGTTTGTTGACAAGAGTTCCTTTGGAATGGATTGGCCGTCTGTTGGGGAGCGGCTTCTTGCTCCTCTTAGGACTGAAGTCGACGGTCTAGCTTGACTGTCTGTGATTACAAATGGAGTTGGGTATTGTGGTTTAGGCACTGGTTTTAGGGTGATCCCCCAGCTTTGAAATCTTTTGCTTTCTTGGATAATTCTACTACCTATCTCCGGTGTTTTCCATCTAGTTTTGGAGGCTTCGGAGGTTGGCAGGCCGTTGTTTGGTAAAAACTCAACGAACAAGAGATCGGATGTGTGAATATTGGCTAACTTTGGGATGGCTTGCAGGAGCCGTAGCATGTTCCCCCCATTTAAGATGTCTGCACGGCCTCGGACTTGTATTGAGGGGTAAAGATCATCGTGTCGGTCTCCTCCTCTCTGGCGGATTCCTGGGTCGAGGACTCGGGGTAGTGAGTAGTAACGGTTCTAAATTGATGTAAGCTATAGATGTCAGGGACATTTGTTTTACTGTCAATGCTGTCATCAAAAGTTGGTAATTGACTTTGGCGATCCCCAATTTTTTCTTCTGTGTCTCTAGTTAGCTCTGAGTTTTTCGTTAATGAGCAATGTAACTCTCTGCTCATGGGCTCTGGTATTGTTAATCCCTCGTCTTCCGTTTGTAGGTTGCGGACTTGAGGAGACTTGCCTGGGGCTTTTATCATGTATGTAAGCTTCTGGGCTTTGGGTTTTAGGGGTATTTCTAGTTGGCTGCTGGGGTTGTTTTTTTTCGTTACTTGAGCACTAGCCTCTATTTGCTTGGTTTTTAATAAAGAGTGCGAGTCCCATCGCAGTGCTTTTTGCAGTTGTATAGAGTCGTCTTTTGTGCCTTCTTCCGATAGTGAAACTGGGGAGCATTGATTGTTTGTAGCTTTGGTATTCGTGACTACTGGTCGCCGTGGTAACCAATTGATCAGATGTTGGGCCTGAGCAGTGGTTTTCTTTTTCCTCCCCTTCCTTTTGTTCCTGCAACGGATATTCGTTGGTGTAATTTTATTAGTTGAATCAAATGATTCTATTACTACTTTTTCTGGAGTAGCTGTGTTGGGATATTGCGCGACCCTGCTCTCTCCTGTTTCGTCGGTCCTGTTTGAAGTTAACTTCTCAGTATTTTGTGGTTCAGTTTTTGTTTCCCCCTTTGTGGGTAGGACCGGGCTTCCCGCTGTTTGAGTTGCAGTTGTTGCTGCGATTGATTGTAAGTCACCCAGTAATGTAGGTAACATGGGCAGTTTGTCTACAATTGGGGTACAGGTACATTCTTGCTGAAGTAATTTGTCGTTGAGGGCTGCTTCTTGCCCTCTCTTTATCAATCCGTTAGGTCGGCCAGTTTCCTATCAATTGCAGAAGTGAAATCTGCTAAGGTTTGAAGCACTGTCAGTTGTAAATCCATTTTGCGGGATTGATATTGTAGTGCTGCAGTTGAGTATTGCATCGTGCTTAGTACTGTTTCCCAAAAAGTGTCTATGGTCGATTTGCTTTTGTCACTAGGTTCTGTCTTTACGCTGTGTGTTTTGTTTTTTGAGTCATTGCTATATGAAGCCACTAGCTCCTCCCACTCTTGAGAAGCTAGAAAGGACATGTCACAATTGGAGTTATGGTGGATATTATGGGGGGGTTGCCTGACTATGCCCCAGCGGGATGTTTTCTTCAATTGTTATTGCTTCGTTCTCTTGAGTGATTGGCCGGTGTTGAGGAGAGACGTTGGTAATTTGTACGTTGAGTTCCTTGGGTTTTTAATCTTTTCTTTGTTCTGTGTTATTTAAACTCGCCTGGTAGGCACTTGAGTAAGCCGCAAAGATTGGTCCTAGTTGTTCCGAATTTTGAGTGTTAACCGGAAGGTAGGATTCCTCTGTCTTTAGGAGGTGCTGATTAGTTTTAATTGTTGTGCCTTGTTCTGGCGCTTCTTGCTGGCATGATGTTAGCGTAACTATCTTAGGTTCTCTTATTGTCGTAATCTGGGAGGGTCGGGCAGATTTGTTGGAGGGGGACCTGGTGGGCCCTGTACCTACCTGTGAGTATAAAAGTGTTGGATATTGTGATGGTATGCTATCTGTATGTTTAGCATGTTTAGCGGAATCCCCTAGTTCTGCTTTTTGATTAGCAGTGCCAGGTTCGGCTACATTTTCTAGGTCTAGGTCTAGGTCTAGATCTCTTCTAGTTTGTCATTTGGTTCTTGGTCTTTGATGGGCCTGATGTTGATTAAGTTCCTGTTACTTGTTCCATTTGATTCTGGTTGTTGTTTTATTTGTAGTTTTTGTGGGTCCGTCGTGTGGATTTGTACTACTGTTTGTTTTAAGTTTAGTTTTGTATCGGACTGAAGGGGTAAATTGAAGTTGCTTGGTTGCAGGAGAGTTTGGAGTCCTTTAATAGGGCTAGTTTTAGAAAATATTACAGTGCCTGGATCTTTCAGAAACGCGAATTTGGTGTAAATCTTGGGCTGGAAGTAATGTGGAATCTTCCATTGAGAGGAGCCATCTATTGTGATTCATTTTTTTGTTCCCGGGCTCGGCCTTAAGATGGCCACTGGGTTTAACTTAGTGACTTTAGGCGTTTCTTTAGATGATGTCCTGGTCTGGTTTGAAAAGGCATTGTAGGGGGTACTGTGAGGGCTGTAGTGTACTAAGCTGTCAGTTGAGTGGGTAATTGAGGAGTTGCAGGACTCTTTGAGCGATGATATATCGTTATTATCCTCAAGATTTCCACATTTGATTTTTTGGGAGTCTGATTCAGAGCCAAGGGGGTCGTCGACCTTGCTCCCATTGTCGAACACTTTTTTCCTTTTTATTAATTTTTTTGCTTTTTGCTTTGACTTAGGGATAGTCGGGATCTTTCTTACTCTACCGGACCTCATGTTTCCCCAGTTAATGTGCTTGTTTTATTTACTGGTATTGTTTACTGGTTTTACTGGGTTTATCCGCCAATAACCTTGGTATTTCCCTGGCTTACCTTTGTTGTTGTGATTTAACTTGTAATTTAACTAGGTTCTTTGTTGTTGGATTAGGTTGGTCGCTTGGTAGCTCACTTGGCACAAGCCTTCTATGGACAGCAAGGATGATAATGAGGAAAGGGGGGAAAGCTGGGCCCAGCTTGAGTCTCTTTAATCAGAACTCATATCAGCCCATATCAGTTCGTGACAGAAGGACCCCTAAGGGTATGCAGGGGAGGGGCTCGGCCTCGTTCTTAATCAGGAGCCTGATGTTGGTGATGTTTAGATGACTCACGGCAAGTCCCCACAACCCCGGCTGACAGAACCAGCAGGACTGCCAAGTACACCTAGCTCTGTATCACGTGCCCCCACGCTGCTCGCTGCTCACTAGTCTCTCACCTGCTCCGCTCCCCGCTCCACTCCCTCACCGCAGCCACTGCAAGACCATTGATTCTGCAGCACCGCTGCCTCCCAAGCACGCAGTGGGTGCACCCAGGAGCTCCCGGTCAACTGCACAGCTCCGCTCTGCTCCGCTACACAGGACGGCAAGACGAAGTTGGGAGGGTGGAAAAACCAATAGCAGGGCAGGGCTGAGCAGGGAGAAGCAGTAATGTGGGTGGTGGAAAGCAGCAGTGGCGGAATGGAGAAATGCCAAGCCAGCACCCTGCCGGCACCGCTCTGTGCAGCTGGAGCGGGGGAGCAGCCAGTCAGCTGGATGACCTGCCAAAAGCCAGGAGCAGAGGTCCTGTCCGGTCAAAGCGGGGAGCGGGGAATGGGACGCCACCGGCCCCCAGCAGGCGTAACAAGTTCAGGCCCCTCCGGGCTTCCGCGTCCTCCCCAGCTTCCCCCGGACTCCTGCTGACCACTGTCCGCGATGGGAATGGTGGGAATGGTGGCGGCGGGGTCAAAGTGCTGGATGAGGCTGGACGAGGCAAGCCAGGGAGCCGGAAGATGTCCACGCAGCGCCCACAACAGCAACAGCAACAGCAGCAGGAACGGCAACAACCGGAACCTTGGTATTTATTAAAGATTCTATTTTAGTTGTCTATTTTTCTGGGCCTTTTAAATAAGGTGCAATTGATCTCCCCATCCTAGTATGGCCACCATAGTATCTTGCACTACTCTTTAATAAATATTTACAAGTGTCATTGTAGTTAATCGATTAAAAGTTAATCTGGCTTCTATTAAGCTTTGTGAGGAAATCCTCATTCTTTGAATGATAATATGTGCACTCCAATTTTTTACATTTTATCAAGAAACTGGTTCAACTGAGCTTCATGAGTTTTTTCTTACGTGAAACAAAATTAATAATTAAACCTCGAGATGGTGCTTTGGAAGAGTCCCACGTCATGGCAAAAGAGGAGTCAGTTGCGATGCTAAGAACAAAAACTTCAGATGCAAAATCTTCAAACTGGGTAGTAAACCAGGCATCTAACAACAGGGAACTGTTATAACCCCATCTTCCTGAATGTGGTGAAAAGTGTATAAAATCTAAGTCAGTGTATATTGGTGCATGGTCTGATATTAAAATTGATCCTATATATTTATGTTAAGCCAAGGGTAATCTGAGATAGAGATAATCAATTTGAGATTGAGAATGAATTTAGAGTTTGTATCTAATATGGGATCACTAACTTGATTACAGTCACCACCAAATATAATGCAGTCATCATCACATTGAGGCAGTTTGCTGGAGATAGTACTCCAGAATGTATTATCAACAGAGATTGGGAACATTGGAAATTATATTTGCTTTGTTATCAATAAGAGGTTTGCCAATAATCCATGAATCTTCAGAGTCATGTTCTTGGGTTTTAACCAAGATTTGAAATTTTTATGGCAAATAATTAATACTACATCCTTTTCCCCATTGCAGGCAAGACAACAATATTTCCAACCCAGCATTTGTTTAGTTTGGCAACCAACTCACAAAGATGTGACTCTTAAAGTAGTACCATTTTTTTAACGTATCTAAGTAAGATAATACTATCTGTCTTTCAACAGGGTTACCTGAACTCTTAACGATCCATCTAGTAACTTGGAATGTGAAAGTTGAACAAAAGCATACACATTTTGCCTTTCTATAGAAACAAAATTGATATCAAACTGGTGATACAAGAATAAACAAAGACATATTGTAAACAGTCAAAACTATACATAGTAAGCCGAAGGAAAGTCAGATGGGTAGTCAGATGTGGCAAAAGAGGCAAAAGCAGATAGATTAGAGTGACTCAAAATAATAGAAAAAAGAAAGCAATACAAGAGGGAAACTAGAGACAGCACAAATCATACAAGTGAAAACTGAAAAACATACCTAGGAATACAAATAAGGACAACTGGAAGGTGGTAACACCGGTGACAAAATCTTCTCTCCAGACGACGAGCAGGGCAGCTATGATATGAATTATGGCACCACACAAAATTGGAACATAACGTAACAAGAAGAAAATGTATAAGGAAAGAATAATAATAATTAAATAGCGCTTGTCATTTGAACAGAACTATATCACACTAAAAGTCATGTAAGAAACCGTATTAACTTATTGGTTAAGAAAGAAAACATGCAAAAACAAATTGTTAATTAAGTAAGTCTCGAAGTTTACATGTCTTCTCCTCCATGTTGCTGAAGAAATCTTCTCAGAGCAGCTGGATCCTCATAAATAGAAGTTTTGTCTTTTCTGAGAGACCTTAAATAATGAAGGATGGATTAAATCAAATCTGGAGTTCATGGCTCTCTACTGAGGATACATATCCAGGAATTGCTTCTAACAATTTACTTTAGCTTTTACCACAGGAGAAGTAGAGCCTGTGACCAGCCCATATTATTTGCTTTTTAGATTTACCTGCAGACATTGCCTACAGAAAATCTGTATATAGCAAAAAAAAATCAAATAACTCCTCTTGATTTAGTTGAATCTCCGGGACCAAGCCTGTGCATACGTAGGATGTTGACATTTGTGGTTATAGGAATATCCAGTAGTTTTAGGAGAAAAGACTGAATATAGACAGTTGGATCAAAGCCTTCAGTGTTTTCAGGAAGACCATAAATACAAAGGTTATTTCTGTGCTTTCAGCGTTCTAGGTCTTGTTTTCTTTTTAAGTAGGGTGATCTCTGATTCCAAATGTGAGGCTGTATTTTACAGACTGTCAGTTTTTTTTCTCTACTACCAGAACCACAGCTTCAAAGAGGACCATTCATCATCCAAATGTTGTAAAGTCTTGGTGGTCTCTTCCATGAAGGGTTTTAATTCACAAATTTCCTGTAGTGTCACTTCTGGTCTCTTATTTGATTCCAATGGCATTGTATCAAGCTTGAACTCTTTTGGAATTGCTACTGGGGTAGTCCGACTCTGAAAGGTATTGTCATTCATATTGTGGTAGGCAGAGTCAAAGTCTGAGAATGAAACAGAATTTAATGCTCCAGTTAGATTAAGATTTTTTATTTTCCCCATATAAGGTAGGTTGGCTGGAAGATCTGTGAAGTCCAGTGAAATACAGTCATATATTATATAGTGAAGCAGGACCTCAATTATATTGTAGAACAAGACTTGATAGTAAACTGAAATATAGTAATTATGAGCACTGAGAAAAGTAAAATGCGTAAGCAAGTAAATTATAAATAGAGCAGTATTTATCTCCCTGGCTGATTATAATTAAAAAGGTGATATTGTATATAAGTAAACATAAGCATCATAGATATCTCAAAACAACCCAAAAATATCTCAGGAAACCAATTGAAATGTAGGGTATTTGGTGGCTTGACAAAAATCCCCTGAGGCCAGCCGAGTGAATTCAGGTATATTGCTGCTGTGATGGATGTGCTTGCATGAGGAAACTGTTGGAAATAAATGCACTCATTGCATCATAAGATGGTGTGCGTGAAGTCCCATGTTGAGTAGAAAGTTTCTGGGGCTAGCTGCATGCTCGGAAGAAAAGTCAGCAGCAAAAATAGAGCACAAGTGGCTTTGAATTTGTTATTTGCAAAGAGACGCGCTCACACAAATTGCCGGCCGTGATCTCTCATTCTTACTGAAAAGTCCCCAGGCCCGGCCACGTGGTGTAAAGAGAAGCTGGCAATTGTAAATGGCTTCCAGCGACTCAACGGGTGCTATGGAGGAGACGCATTGATGTCTCATCTGCTGGTGAGTACTGTAGTGGCACCAATCTGCTGGAACGCTCAGCAGTGCGCCTCAATCTTGGATGATGCTCAAACCTCCATAGCAAATAAATCATAAACATAAAATACAAAAATTATACATTTTACAGAAAAAGACAAAAGTAATTTGAGATGACTTTTACCATTTTGAAAATTCCTACTGTCTAACGAGTTACAGAAGCCTGCATGCAGACAGCAATAAAAGTGGACAAATTAATGAAAAGGCATCACATTTTTTATCTGAGCTAAAATAAGTCTTATACTCAAACTAACTAGCATTATTCAAGGCCTGTGCTACGAAACTACAAAACCTAAGATTTATGTTCAATCCAGATTATACTGTGGAAAAAATGTGAAAAAGATGTCCATGTTCATACCAGAACATGGACTTCTATTGGAATTCTCAAGGGCATATTATCAAGGCCATTATCACCGCTTTAGCGGCAGTTTTCTGCCATTAAACCGGCGATAGTTTTTAATGCGGTCCTTGATAATATGCCCCTTAATTGTTTACAACTTGTATGTTATTGTTTAGGCTTAACCCCTTGCATGCTTCTGACGGAACCACTCCATCATGAGCCACGGGCGCCGTGTGCTCATGACGGAGTGGTTCCGTCATGCTGCGGCCGTTGGCAGCCGCTCCGCCCACGCGGCGCTAATTCCCCGCCTGTGCGGGTGATTAGCGCAAGTGGGTGGAGTCATGACGGAACCACGCCGTCATGAGCACTGCTCGCCCATGACTCATGACGGCGTGGTTCTGTCATGAGCATGGTGGCGCCGCAAACCCCCCAAACCACCCCAGCGCTGCGGCGGAATTCGCGCCGCAGCGAAGGGGTTAAAGGGTTTTATTTTTTCATTGTCATTTATCAATAAGCCCTGGTTATAAGTCAGGGAGAGCAGAATTGCCACATTGTATTCCACTCCACCTGATTCTGAGTTGGCTGGTGTACTCAAATAATTTATCAATCAATCATGGATTTATAAGGTAATTTATAAAGCACCTTGAGACAAGGGCCTCAAGGTGCTGAGGGGTAAAGGGATACTGGCAGCTCCATTTGAAGAGCCAGGTCTTGAGGTCCTTTCTAAATAGGTGCAGTGGTGGGCTTCATCTGATTCTGAGGGGGAGTTCATTCCAGTTCTTGGCCACAATGTAGGAGAAGGATATGCCACCCGTTCTGGTCCTGTGGACGCGGGGGACCATGGCTCGGACTAAGTTGGCGGAGTGGAGGTTTCTTTTGGGGGCATGGAAGAAGATTCTTTTGTTGAGGTATTAGGGTTGAGTGTTATGGAGGGCTTTGTAGGCATGTGGGAGTAGTTTGAATGTATTCTCTTTTTGACAGGGAGCCAGTGGAGTTCTCAGAGGTGCTGGGTGATGTGGTTGCCTCGGGGGATGCTGAGGATGAGTCCAGCTGCAGCGTTCAGGACGGTCTAGAGTTTGCGATGGAGTGTTTTGTTGACTCCCGCATACAGCGGGTTTCCGTAGTCCAGTATGCTGATGATGAGTGCATGGGTGATGGTCTTCCTGAAATCGGGGGGATTCATTTGAAGGTCTTGTGGAGTTCGCGGAGGGTGCTGAAGCATGTGGAGGACACTGCGCTGATCTGGCAGTTCATGCTGAGTCAGGAGTCAAGTATGATACTGAGGTTGCAGGTGTGGTCCGTAGAGGCCAGTAGGATTCCGAGGGCGGGGGGCCACCAGCTGTTGTCCACATGGAGGAGGTAAATTTGAGGATGAGGATTTCCGTTTTCTCGGAGTTGAGCTTCAGGCAGCTGCTACTCATCCAGGATGCAACTTCCTTACTTCCTTCTTGGAAACAGTGCCTGGTGATGTTTGGTTCCTTGGTGAGGGAAAGGATGAGCTGGGTGTCGTCAGCATAAGACACTATGTGAGTTCATGTTTTTTGACGATGGTTCTGAGAGGGGCCATGTACACCTTGAAGAGCGTGGGGCTGAGGGAGGATCCTTGGATTACTCCGTATCTGATCTCTGTGGGTTCGGAGAGGAAGGGCGGGAGTCTTATTCTTTGTGTTCTGCCTCAGATAAAAGATCTAATCCAGTCGAAGGCAGTTCTCTGGATACTGGCATCGTGGAGTCTAGTGGCAAGTGTGCGGTGGGAAACGACGTTGAAGGCTGCTGAGATGTCTAGAAATATGAGGGCTGCCATGCAGCGTTCATCCATGCTTTCTCCAGTC
Source organism: Triturus cristatus (assembly GCF_964204655.1). NCBI lineage: Eukaryota > Metazoa > Chordata > Amphibia > Caudata > Salamandridae > Triturus > Triturus cristatus. Next base: position 168,182,648 of record NC_140585.1, read on the forward strand.
ATGGGCACGAGCACTTGAATTCTCAGAGGTCTGTGGTGACCTGGTAGCTTTCATGTTGTTTAATCTGGCAGAGTTCTGGATGGGGTGAGAGTGTTTCGCAGTTGGTGATTCATTGGTGAAGGTTGTTTGCTTCTGTGTTGGCATCTGTCATGGTAGGGGGAGGAGTGCAGCTGAGGTGTGTTGTTCTTCAGTGATTTTGCTCCAGTTACTATGCGAGAGGAGTGTCATGCACTTGTGTGTGGCTGGCTCGAGAAGGAGAAAGGTATGCAGTGGTGGTCTGACCAGAGAGGTTGTGTGGCATGACTGAAGCAAATGTTGTTTCTGCAGGTAAAGATGGGGTCAAGAGTGTGTCCTGCAGTGTGAGTAGAGGTGGAGACAAGTTGATTCAGTCCAACATTGGCGAGATTCTCTAGGATGGCGGTGGTGTTGGGGTCTCTGAGCTTGTCTAGGTGGACGTTCAGGTCTCCATTCACTATGTTGTCTGTGGAGGTGACGGTGTGGAGAGGGATGTAGTCTGAAATGACAATAATGAATGGGGGGTGGGCTCTGGGCGGTCTGTCGATGAGAGTCCAGTGGAGTGTCATTCTGGGGCTGGGCTGGATCTTGAAGTGGAGATGTTCCATGGGGGGCAAGGTGTCAGCCGAGTTGGAGGTTGTCAGTCAGAGGGAGCTTTTGTGAACGATGGCAAGACCTCCTCTGGGGCGGTTGGGCGATCTTTTCTCAGGATCTTGTATCTGTCGGAGATGGCAGTTGCTATCTCGGGAACTCTGTGAGGAAGGCGACGCCAGGCGAGTGAGTGTTGAAGAGGTCCCAAACTTTTTATGCACGTCAGTCGAGGGATCGCACATTGAGGAGGATGCAGCTCAGGGGTTTCTGTACTCTGGCATCTAATGGGTTGGGGGTGGCTGTCCAGGTTCGGAGGCGGGGGAAGGAGCAGCGGCAGTGTAGGCTGGAGAATGGGCCTTGGGAGTTGCTCACCGTTGAGAGCTGGCAGTTGGTGTTCCGTATGGGGTTGAGTGCGAGGAGAGTGCTGGGGCCGTAGCAGTGTGGGGGTTCAGGGGACCAGGGTCCCTGGTGCTGGTCACAGTCACATCACCATTCATTAAGAAGGGGTTGGGGAGGGAAAGCAGCTAGGAGGAGGGAGCGAGAACATGCTGGGGGAGGAGCCATGCAGGCAGCAGTGGTGGGAAGAAGGGAGAAAAGGAAAAACAGAGGCAAAGATAGAAAATACGCAAAAAGGTGAAGAAAGAAAAACAAAGCAGAAAAAAGACAGAATAAGCAGCAACAGAAAAAGACAGAAATAGGCTGACAGAGTGGACCAGCCGAAGGAACAGGCTCTTCCACCGGAACACCGGGGATAAGGCGCAGGCAGGAGCCTGCAGGTGGAGGAGAACCTCAAACACCTACCTGGGACACCAGATGGTGCTGGGGCAGTGCCATAAGGATGGAGTGGTGCGAGGGGAGAGCAGTTGCCCTCACTAGGAGGTCAGATGTCGTGCTCACCTTGTTGCGTAGTGCACACTATTAAGTAGGTGTAGGGGAGGGAGAGCAGTTGGGAGGTGGGAGGGAAGAGTGGGAACACGCTGCAGGGAGGGGCCCCAGGGGCGGCAGCAGTGAGAAGAAGGCAGCAAAGGAAAAACAGAGGCAAAGAGAGAAACTAGGCAAAAAGGCTAAGGCAGAAAAACAAAGCAGAAAAAATACAGAAAAAACAGCAACCGAAAAAGACAGAAAAGCTGACAGAGCGGACCAGCAGAAGAGCAGGCTCTTTCACTACTGGACCACTGGGAATGAGGTGCAGGCAGGCGCCTGCGGGTGGAGGAGGGCCTCGAACACCTACCTGAGACACCAGAAGGCGCTGGGGGCTGTGCCCTAATGATGGAGCTGCACGAGGGGAGAGCAGTTACCCTGACCAGTTGTCACATTCAGTTATCCCCGGCATCGGAACTCTAGACCTGATTCTACCTGGTGGTAATTCCACCCAAAAAATTGTTTGGGGATCTGGGTGCAGCAGCAGCTAAGCCACTTTCGCATCATTCCCCTATGCCCCACGCTCTCTTTTCACTCCCACCCCAAAAACACTCTGCAGTATATATTTACTAGCTGCTCAAAGCAGGTGTTATATGTATGCATAAGACCCCACAGATTTGGGAATTCTCAGAAGCTTTATGGCTGGTAAATCCAGTCCCACACAATAATTCCCCATTTCATGGCATTTAACTCATAATTGCATGGTATTTGTGCAGAGTTACTACACAGTAACATTATTTTCACATGGAAATTTATCACCCCACTAGTACCGTGCCCTTCCTAATCAGGCAATACTTACTGCACGAAGCACTGCACTACTACTATGTATGTTCTTCACATATCATGATATCCTTATGTAAAATATCTTATGCCATTTCTGAAAATGACCTGTCAGCATATTTATTGCACAACTGAAAGAGACTGAAAAAGTAGATATGAAATGAATGCAGAGGAACCAGTGTTATACCAGGAAAGTAGGGTAATCCCATTGTCTGTTTCTAGTACACCCCAGACAAGAACTGTTTCAGGAAATACTGGGCATGGTCAAGGCTATTGCCCCTTCTGCATGCTCTGTGATGGAGCATTGCAAAAGACAGAATGACCTCAATAGGAGCTCGGAGTGGAGTTTGGCTGGTGTATCTAGAAACAATGCGGCCCCTCTATTTTTTAATGTATGATTAGTTAATGAAAGTTAATGTATTCAGTACATATATTCATGAAACATTTGATGTTGGACGAAGTTTGCAATAACTACAGACATATATCTCTAATCGGTATTAGATGAATAGCAGAACTGTCACTTTATAGAGCCACAAAGTATAGCTTAGGTATATTCAGGAATATTTTCTATGCTTTGATTTTTATCAGTGCTAACAATAACATATCTATGGAAAAAATAACACTCCATGTGAAAAAAAAGAAAGAAAAGCAACAAACTATATAGATTTAATATTTTTCAACTTGTAACATGGGTTTGATTAAATTATGCCAAATACCTTTTTGACAATTAAATTAAGTCCATTATTTTTCATTAAACCCACTCCCATTCATACCTATGGGTTTCGATCTTGTATTTGAAGACCAACAAACAAGGGCGTGCATACTAAATATAGAAGTCAGATTATTGAGTGTACCCAACTTCGTGTACAAAATATTTGAAAAGATAGGTAGGTAAGTCTAGATTTTCTGTACCTAACTCCACATATCTGTACCTAAACTGTAGACATATCTTCATGGTACATAGATGTGAAGTTTGTAAGAGTCAACCTCATCTTCCCTATATGCATTTACCTTACGATATTATGTTCCTTCATATTCTGTCCTCAAAATTCTTATATGTTGTTATTCATTAGTACAATACACACAAGACCTGTAACACCAATTTAATAAATGTGATTATGATTTAAAGGCATTACTTGTTGATGCTCATGATGAAGAAAGCAAAGGTGAAACCTCCAAAGGCATAGACCTTCAAATAATTAGAAAAAGTAGCAATCATGGGCACCTTTTGTGATGGTTTGACAAAGCAAACATACAAAGGCAAGAATTGTTCATTTTGTTTGATTTCTTAAGAAAAAACTCAAAGCAAGAATCACCAAAAATGATCAACTACTTAGGGACACTCAACTTTGTTACTAAAAAAAATAGAATAATGTTACTTTTGTTCTGATAAAAAGAGCGATCATAGACTTCATATAGTGAGTAAATGAAGACATTTGATCTTATTTTCAATGTACTATTGATGAAAATACATTATGGTTTCATTTGAAGAACATTTCAATGCAAGTAGTAGTGATACTCCCGTAGGTTGCATCTATATTCTGTAATTATCATCCGCTATTATCAAACACCTGGGTGGCAAGTTGCCGCGGTAGTTATAAGGGGGCCCTTAAGGAATGGAGGTGCTTGTTACAAAGACAATCATGAGTTAACCCTAGCAAGTGAACAACGGGATTGTATTCACCTTTGGCAAGCGATAAATAGACCCTGTTTTTCAGAGCTGCTAAGACCCGCATTATATCATCATATTGCCCTGGCACAATGGATTGCCCACTTTGAGGGAGTTTATGATACCGGGAAAAAAGAGGAATCTACTAAGGATACAGAACCCTGCTCGATTGCTGTTCCTGCCACCTTTTTTTGGATGAAGTAAGGCTGGGTATTGAGGGACTGTTCTGGAATAAGGCCCCAGGAACCAATGGGATCCCTCCTCACCTATTTCGGGACAAAATTGATGTAAGGGCTCCTGCTTTGACCAGGGTGTTAAATGCTGATGTGAGGTTTGGAATGCTGCCCTCATGGTCTATCTCTACCATCATTCCGATTTTTAAGAAGGGGGACAGGGACGATCCTCACTATTACTGTCCTATATCCCTTATCGACTCCACAGTCAAGGTTTTGGGTCAGGTTTTAATAAACAGGCTCTCTGCTTGGGCTGACACAAATCAAATTAGTTTGGTGGTGCAATATGGATATGCACAGGAAAATCAACTACAGAACAGTGCCTAAATCTTTATCTTTTAATTTCCATATATAGGCTCGCCCAACCTGGATCCCTTTTTTTGGGCTTTATGGATCAGACCTCAGCATTTGATTGGGTGAACTGCATGAAACTGTGGGCTTTACTTGGTTCTATGGGGGTTGAGCCGGCTATCGTAAATGTATTAGTGATCCTCCATGCTCACACCACAGCTGCAGTTAGATACTCTCATGGAGCAGGTCTCACTGATTATTTTAATTGCACTGGGTGGATCCGTCAAAGGTGCATTTTAGCCCCCTTTTTACTTATGAGATACATTAATGGTCTAGAATCCACCCTGTTATCATCACAGACTGATACCCAAAGGGTGGGTAGGAGAGCAGTTTATTATACGTGGATGACCCCCACACGAGGAGCCTACAGGCCTAGTTAGATGGTTTTGTTTCTTTTATAAATGAGCTGGACCTGTCGCCCATCTTCACAAAATCGTATATTATGAAAGTTGACATTCGGGAGCATCGGCCAAAGAACTTTACTGCAGGAACCCACAGTTTAGCCATGTTCCCAGGTGTTTCCTGTCTGGGAATTTCATTTGATGCAAAATTAAATTGGAAATATCTGTTGGAGGGGAAGTTAGGGGACATAAACAAATCAATGGGAGGCATTGCTAACTATACGATGATAGGTCTCCCCAGGATATCCTACATTTTGTCCTTTTAGGTAATTATTTTACCCACCCCAGGAGTCTGTTTCTTAAACCTCTTCTAAAAGATTTGAGATTTGGACATGCCCACATTGCTTTACTTTATCTCCAGCTCCTGCCTAATGATCAAACGCTTTTTGTAGTAATGAATTTCTTGAGCAGCACTTAGATACAGAAATTCCAAATGTGACTGATGGCTGCTAGGATTTCACGATTTTGTACACATTTTAAATGAATCTTAAATGAACTGTTGTTGTATTTTATATCCTGTCTTTTATATTTTATGGCTGTAATACTAAGTCTGGGCAGTGAACTACGCTCCGCTCGCAGAGTTTGCTGAGTTTTCTGCACTCCGCATTACGTGGAGCTCGCGGAGTTACGAATAACTCTGGTTCGCGTTTGTCAGTATCAAGTTGGCGTGCCCGAGCGAGGAAAATCCACCTCCCAGTGAGATTTTGCCTTGTTCGTGATCGTCAACACCTAGTTTGCGAGCGTAGGAAAGCAACCTTCCGGCGAGGTTTCTCAACGCGGGCGGTCAGATTTCTCATTGTGAGTGGTCGCGTATGCCCACAAGCATTGAGAAAGCTGCCGCTCGACTAAAAATCTACTTGAGCGCCAGAAAAGAAGCAGCACCCGCTTGCGCTGTGCATAATGCCATTCGCGGTGATTGCACAGTTCAGACAAGCACCTGGCACTGACAATCACCGCGAACTGTGCAACTCGCAGAGCTCCACGTAGCGCGGCAGAATTTTTTGTACACTTCGCAGAGTTCTGCGGAGCGGAACTCCACAAACTCCACCCATTAGTAATTACTGCAGAATACAGATTATTATTAATATTATTACTTTATTATTATTATTAATATTATTACCACACCATTCCAAGGGCTGGACTTGGGGATACCACAGCAGTTCTGAGTGTCTTCCTTCTTCCAAAGTACACATTTTCAGAATGAGCAGCGTTTTCCCAACAAAAGCAATCCCAGATTTGTAGCAATTGCCACAAGAAATTGGGTTCACTGTCACAAAAAAAAATTTTTTTGCACCCAAAAAGATTTGTGGGAGACTTCGAATAAGGAAGGAAGACTGTTGTCCATGATGGTCGCATGATGGCCTGCAAATCAAACTTAATAATTTAGGAAGGTAGACCATTACATACTATATTCAAGATCAATTTCCTTGATAAATATTAAATCTGAAATGGTTTGATAAAAAGGGAGACAGATGTAGTAAATAGCATCTTGCTTGACATGCTTGTAATGATGATCAAACTCCTTTCTGATGAAATGACAAAACATCAATTACAGACAAGGATCCAAGGCAGGGAAATCCCCTTCACACCTCCTAGAGGAATGCATGCCTGAGCAGATAAAAGGACTTTCAGAGTTTTGAAATCCTTGTACAGATGTCCAGTAGAGATGCCAGTAAGACACCATCTTCTTACCAGAACCCAAATCATCCCTGTTCTTCTGGACCAAGAACATTGCCACAGAGTGGTCCTGTTACATGTGAGACACTTGCAGCCACTCATGGCTGGTATACCCAATAGCATATGTCTAGACAAGTAGTAGTCTGCAACTCACATGGGATGGCAAGTCCCAGCATCCACTAGGCGTGAGCAAAGGGGGTGCCGGGATCATTAAAAGAACTTCACATTTTTCCACGCATTTGAGCGTCACCTTTGCATTCAAATCTTGTTTCCATGCTGGTATTTTATTTAATACTTAGTCAAGTTTTTGAAATAGACCAAACTTTTAAATAACTTGTCATATCTGACTAAACCTAAGGTTAGAAATTCTGTACTGCAAGAACAATTTATGTAGCCCGAAAAGTTTTCCGGTTAGAGCCCCCAAACCTTAGAACCCTAACACATCCTACTTTCCTTCAGTTGGTACTCCACCAGTGGCTATACACGTGTTCCTTTTCACCTTCGCTTATCCTTCACCTCAACATAGGATTTCACATCCCTTACCTTTCCTGATTATGTTCCCTAAAAACCTCATAGTCTTCCACACACCACTGTGGTTCTTCTGATCCGTCAATCCACTCTGGTGTATCTCTGTATGGAAACACAGTGCCTGGTAACCCCCTCTGCACTGCCAACACTCCTTGTCTTTTATTAAGGTGAGGGTGAAGTAGACACGTGACTTTGAGATCCCAGGAGGATGGCTCCCCAAAGACTGTCAGAGGTAGGATGGTGATACTGCTCACAGTGAAATAATTAGTCCCTCCAGGCCTCGAACACAGCGAAATGGCAAACCAGAAGATAGAAACATGGCAGGAAAGAAATATCCGCTAAAATATTAACATGGGTCTAGACTCACTGCAGAGGTTGAAATGCGATTCATTGCCTGTCTTACCGCAACAATAACAGAATAGTGAATTTGGAGTAAATTCGCTTGTACTTTTTTTAACCACTTCTTGTTCATGGCAGGGGGTTAAATAAAATATCACCAGTATTTCTACATAAAACGTGGAAACGTGAGGATCCTTGAGTGTGCAGAGTACCGAGTTTCAGTAAAGAATCAAAACACTAAATGAATTAACAAGCATTTGCAATGCAACAGGTATCACAATTCATTCATGTGAATATGAGATATTGGCATTGTAAATGACAATGCCTTTTATTTATGCTTTGGGTTTTAAAACTTAAATAAAAGACATTGTCATTTACAATACTAATAGCTTAAACTCTCGCAAATGCGAGACCTATTGCATTGGAATAAAGGGCCTTCTTGACCACATGTGAGAGGGTAAATATCAGAGGAAGAGACTGGCCTGCGACATTAGTGATAAATAGTGCAGTGAAGAAAACTTGTAAGTGTTGTAAATTACAAACTGTGAAGTGTGAGTTACATATGAACCATATGAACCAATGAAAAATATGGAAGGAGTGTGGGCGTGGCTTCTCTTCCATTCTCTACTACAGTAGTCTCTCAGAGCCAGCAGCGCATGCACACTGCCGCTAGGCTCAGCCGAGAAGCAGACATCAAACAAGCTATTCTAAATCACGATTTGCAGATGGGCATTAAAGCTTTTTTTTCTGGCCAGAGAATTATTTACAACAAAATCATCAGACAAATGAGGTCAATATTGTGTCCAGAGGCCAGAATAGCACAAAGGAACCTATAACAAAAGGAATGCTAATTTTGGATGGCATAGTACCATGGGCAGTCTTGCTGCAAGATTTTGTGAAATACTGTTGGGTTCTAACCTCCGAATCTAGCGTCCACATGCAGTGGCAGCATTTTTGTGGGGTTCTCAGAAATCACAGTGGCCACTGAAAAATTGGATTTAAGACAACGGCTCTGTAGGTTTTTGTGTTTTATGATGTTCATGTAGACATGTACACGAAAACCTGTTCAAAGTTCTTGCCATTGTTACAGCCACAAATCCCTAACTCAAAGAGGCATATTTACAAGCCTCTGGCGCCACGGGTGCGTCAATTTTTGTGACAAACCTGCAGAGCATTGTGGTACTCCATATTTGCAAGGCCACGTAAGGCCACCCTGAGTGGCTTTTTGTGGCCTTGTAAATACGGCCTATTTTCATGCAGCACTTTGTGTGAAAGGGGTGTGACATGGGTTTTGCTGTGAGTGTTTCCATGCAACACCCATGGATTCTGCCATATTCCCAGAACATTTTGTAAACCTGGGAATGTGTCATAATCCTACGGCTCCCCAGGGAAGTTGTAAGGAGGCGCAGCGAGGAGAAATACTTTTATTTCTCCTCCTTTTTTCCTATTTCTATGCATGCTGCATTCTGCAGTACAGAGACAAAGAGAAAAACACATCAATTGATTGTTTTTGTGCAGGTAGGTGTTTCCAAAGTGAGATGAAATTAGTCTCTGAGTACAAGGCCAGGAACTTCCTGACCTCTTCCCTGTTTAGGAAGCTCACAAAAATCATAAAAGGTGATCCAGAAACACACATACATATTAGAGTGAGTCCTGCAGCTGGATAAGGCTTTTTTAAGCTGGGTTACTTTTGAATAAAGGTTAAAAGGTTCTGTAAAGGAGAAAGAAAAAATTCTAATTTGATATTATCAATTGTCCTGATATCCCAGGTCAATGTACCCACCATTGAAATAATATTGGCTAAATGAAGATCAGGCAGATCTATGACAGCCTTGACACCCAAAATTACGCCACTACGCCCACCACCACTGCACACAACCGCACCTCAACCCAACAGATCATGCTCAACTGGATTCCACTAACCACAGAGGACAAACTCATGACCATGAAAAGGATCCATTCAGGGGCCCCATTGGATCCTGCCCGTAACACATCTTCCACAGAGCTGCTGCCTCCATCACCCCCCAGCTTCACCACACCAACAATTGCTCAATCGAACCCGCCACCTACCCAGATGACTGGAAACACGCTGAGATCAACCTCCTGTTGAAGAAACCGTCCGCTGACTTGACTGACCTCAAGTACTTCAGACCCATATCCATACTCCACTTCCCAGCCAAGGTAATTGAGAAGGCCTTTAACACTCATCTTGCATAGTTCTTTGAAGAGTGCCACATCCTGGTCACCTGCCAATCATGCTTCTAAAGCAACCACAGCACCGTGACCACACTTCTCACTGCCACCAATGACATCTGCTCCCTCCTCTACTGGGCAGAAACCACAGCCCCATCCTACTTGACCTCTTGGCCGCCTTCAACACTGTCTCTCACCGCATCATATTCAAGAGACTTCACAATGATGGCATCCTATACAAGGCAACCGTGTATAAAGCTGTGGGTTCAAGTGCTTCTGAGACTCCTGCCTAGCTAAGAGATCTGTGCTTCGTTAGAGAGACATAGCATGCAATGCCAGGCTTTAGCCAAAATGAAAAGCTGACTCCTGTCATGCCACTCTTAATAATAATAATAATACTGCCATTTGTAGAGCGTGAACAGCTACCTTTGAAGAGGTGTCCTGGCGCTAAACCAACAGGTGGTGCGCAAAAGAAAGAATGCAGCATTCAAAGAGTCCGGGAGTTTAATCTTGATTAAAAAGCCATGTTTTAGTTGCTTTCCTAAATTGCGTTTCCGAGGCAATCTGGCGGAGGGCATTGGGAAAAGCGTTCCAAATCATGGACGCCCTGAACATGAAAGATCTGCCGCCCATATCTGCACTCTTGTGAGTGTATGCAAAAGAAACAATTGATGGACGGAATGCTGGTCAATGCAAGCACTCACCTCCAGACACAAGGATCTAGGTTTAATCATCATTCTTTTACTCAACACACCACCCCAGTTTGGACACAGCCATATGCAAATCAGTCTTGACCCTGTTCCTTATGGGAACAGTCTAGCCCGAAAGGCCGAGCCAGGTCCTCCCTGGATCGGAAACAAGCATCCTGGGACCGGTTTCAGGTCATCACCCTTCATCAGCCAGGCTAGCTTAAGTCTAGTGGTGTAGTGAGCACGGTCCCACGTCTGGGCATACCCTTCCCACTTAGGGCGACATAGGCAAAAGAAACAATTGATAGACGGAATGCTGGACAATGCAAACATTCACCTCCAGTCACAAGGATCTGGGTTTAATCCATCATTCTTTTGCTCACCATACTGAAGAAATCAAAACCTTCTCAGGGGCTTCACTGATACACCTGGTCCTTTTAAACCAACAAAGAAGAGATTGGCACAGAAGCTGTAATATAAAAGACATCTTTTTTATTAACCTCAGAAGAGGGAGAATTGCGTCACACAATAATCTCAAATCACTGTAGGAGGCATTCTAAGGAGTACAGAGAACAGGGACCTTATATACCCACACAGGGGCTCAAAAGAAGGCGGTACAAGTACACATGAGAAGAGTTACACACATAGATGGTCATACAGAAAATGCACAGTCAACAAGTAGGAGGAGTAATAAGTTGCTGACATCAGTTAGAACAGCCTGACAGTTCTATACTAGGAGCAGATGCATTCTACTACCTAGGCCCTTCCACTAAAAACATTTTCAAGGCTCCTATGCAGTTCAGTGACCATCCATTTCAACTTCAGAATAGCCAACAGCACATATCTAATAAAAACATTTTTGCTAGACTTTTCCAGTGTTTCCTTTATAAGGGCTAGAGTATCAATTATTATAATCAAGGAAAGGATGAACTTTTCTCTCGCAGAATAAACATTATTCCTAATACAAACATTAAAGCGGTCAGACATATTATTACAAAAATGATCCTTGATCCAGGGGACCAGGAGGACCACACAGGGCCATGAGAATTAGGACGAAGAGCTGCAAAGGGCTGCTCCTCCTCAAAAATGGGACGATCAAAGGGGTACATATTTAACAAAAAAGAAGAAGTCCTTGGGAAATTAAAGCCGCTGTACAACCAGCCAGAGGGGAGTCTTCTCCCTGTGTCCGTTTGAGCCTCACAGGCAGGCTCTTGTTGTTCACACGGTGGAGCTGCACAACTCGCAACTCAGGAATAACGGCCCAGTTTCAAGGGAAAAGTTTCTTCTTTCAGGATAGGGCAATCACCCACCAGGGCAAATGCTCTCGGCGATCCTGTCCAGTGTCTCAGGCAGTGCACCAGTTTTCTTCGCTTCAATCTAACAGGCACCAGAGACACAGCACCTGTACTCTGAACTCAAGTCCTTCCCTAACTCCTGTATTGCTCTGGTGGCACACTGCTCTTTCGTTGGGGCCACATTTTGCATCCAGTGTGCCCAGGTATCTCTTGACCATCACAGGTGAAGACTTTACAGCCAACATTCAGGAGCATGATGCTGAAGTACCTGAAGCAACCCTTGTTTCAAAGGGGGTCACCTCAAGCAAGAACTTTCTTGCTGTTCTGGTCGGTCCGTGACTCTCTCAGCTGGGCATCAAAAATTTGATCCACGATTTCTCCTTTCTGATTTGTGACCCCGTCTTTCGCCCAAGACAGTGAAAGGGGTACACACTTCACATCCCAGTGCTTCCGGCCTTCTACCTTCACTGAGGTCCTAATTGCCAGCAATGCCTGTGCTGGTTACCTTCACCTTGACTTCAAGCTGGACTGGTGCTGACTCCTCAAGCTAGATCTGATGTCTGCGCCCCTCTGGCAATGGTTGTAAGGCAACAAATATCTATTGGTGGACAGAACAAAAGGTCTTTAGACAAGGCACAGAAATAATCTATCAACAGAGAGGATAGTCTCAGAATACTTCCTAGTCTTGGGACGCTCCATATATTAGCAAGGCACCCAAGAACCACTTTCATCTATGTGAGAGTAAAAAAAACAACAGCCTCTACCTATTGGCAAGTATAAAAGGAACTCTTTGGTGAACTGACAAGAGTAATACGTCACCCAATCCCAAGCAGCCAAGGAAGTCTGTGTTCATTTACTAAATTCTGAGGAAAAGAGAAAAAACAATACAGACATACTCCAAATCCTTACATCTGTGTATTCTTATATTATTCATCTGAAGACCCTCAAGAAAAAAGGAAATATTCTACACTTTTACTCATAGACTTTGCATTACTTGTACAGGACTGCAGACACTTCTAAAATGATTTTTCTTAATAAAAGCACCTACATTGTACGCTTAGGACCATGCTCTCATGTTATAGGAGCAACAGGAAAATCTAAAACTGCTAATTTAACAGGGATTCCTATTACATAAAGAACTAAAAACTTCAACATAATGGGTTCATTTTCTCCAGCAGAACATGTTGTGACAAACAAACTCCTATAACACAATATTTTCCTCAAAAATGTTTGCTAAGGATCACATGGGCATCTTCCCTGCATTCTACTTTTCACAATCCAAACTATGCAACAGCAGCTGTAGTAAGGACTGTCAGTTTATTTACACAGACTAGCTAATAAAAACTAGCAATGCCCTTGCAAAACTGTATGTTGCATGAGAATAACAAACAATAGTGGTGTTATCACCTGAGAAGTTTAGAACAAAAACTACCCACAGCTAGTTCCCCTTAAAGATCAAATAAGGGAAAAGCAATCTAGACTACTCATCCTTTCATAATTTCATCAGACAGGATGGGCAGTAACATAACATATGTATTTATTCATTTTATTAATGCTAACAATCTTTAAAACAGTATTACTGAATAGCCAATTAAATGTCGCATGGCTATTTCACAGACAGTTTAGACAGGCTAAAAAAAAATTTTGAAAAAGACAGAGAAAACATACATTTGCCTACCCTTAATTTGTAGAGGAGCTAGCCTCCTTCCCCCATTTCAACAGTAGGAAACCTGTAACAGGTTTCACTTCTGTCAACACTATCAACCCCTATTTGTAGCAACTGGGAATAAACAAACTCTGAGGAGGTAAATAGCACATTGGGCTAGCTAAAGAACATGAATAACCAACCACCAATTCCTTTAGCAAATGTACAAGTGTAACATGAGGGAACATGAATTCAAACTAAATCCCATTGCTTCCTTAACTCAGCCCTAAAAGCATTAGTGCTATATATATGGCAGAGCCATTCTCTTAATCAGAGCTCACATATACCATTATATTTCCCTCTGTTCATATGAGTGCACAAAAACTTGCTTTTGCTAAAAAAAAAGTACGCAAAACCTATCTTTCTTTCCCTGCCCTGCCATTTCGTCGTTAAAAGCATTTCAAATGTCGAAGTGTCAAAGCAAACCTGGTTCTGAACCCTGCTAGGCTTCTAAATGTAGAACTTCGACCTTTAACCTATTCGCAGCTGGTCCATCTTGTGTGCAAGGTTTTCATGCGGTTCTCCCAATTCAAAGTGACCCTGGAGACTGAGAGCTCAACAGCAACCCACTCCCTTCCTGTCTACCAGCAATTCAGAGGTAAGCTTAATAACTTCTGCCAGTTTTTTGTACATATTTATATTTGTAAGCAGTGTGCTGAGTTCTTGTCTAGCAGTATAGGTGTCAGCTATTCATTCTTTACTTACATATGTGCATTTACTGGAGCCTAAGGCAGTTTAAAAGCTGCTCTGATTGGAATAACCTCATTTAAATTGTGAATGTTACTCAATTTCGACTTTGATGTTTTGGGCACTTAAAAATGAATATCCTACAATGTTTTTGCATAATAGTTATCCCCAGAATGTCCACTACATATCCCAGAGATGTGGCATCAGAAATGTATAATGTATACCCTTATAAAAATGAATTTTGTACGCCTGGGTAAAGTGACATTTCACATGTAAGTGACACCCTATTGCTGTACATCACTGCTTCAATTCAATTTGGATGCTAGAAGTTTACAGTATTATTATTAGGCATTATAAATATTAAAAAACGAATTTAATGCACCTATCTTAAATAACATTTTTTTATATAATCAAAATATATATATTTTTTTTATAAATCCAATCATTTTGATGAGTCCACATATGAAAAGCAAGCTGCATCCCTTGCCTATCATATTTAAACGCATTCATTCATAACCCTAAGCACAGAAGCCTAACTTGAAACATGAAAGTCTGTGCCACTTTTAAAGGCAGTCATTATTATTTAACATGAAAACCACTGATATCCTTATTTAAAAAGGCATTAAGAAAAGAAAATCCCTACTGTCAATCTGTTCTCTGTTATCAAAAATAATGAAACTATATTTCTAACTTTTAAAACAGCAGTCTGAAATGCAGGATTTTACACCCTATTTGCACTGACTTAAGATGTAGTGGACTTCAGCTATTTTCTTTCTGAGTCAGAAATAGCCACGTGCTGACACAGCTGCTTGAGATGAAGAGGCGTCGAATTCACACGCCTTTCAAGTCAGCACAAATCTGACGTTCTGTAATGTGTATTTAGTTCAGCAACAACCAACTCACTCAGATATTGTGAATGCCTTTTAACACCTAATACATAAGAATACATGCTGTGACATTTTGTATCTTAATTTATTTATTGCAAAACACACAATTTCGTTTTTGAAACTTTTTTTTTTATTCCTATTCAATGTGAATTCTAATTTTATCTTTAACATCGTGGCAGTTTTCACACATGTATAGTGTCTTACTCTGTCAATTTAATGATAGCGTGCAGCTCTTTAGCATATATTATATAATTCATTGCTGGATTATTTTCAAATATATTTTTTATGTTAATGATATTTTACATAACAGAATTATCACAAAAAAACACATTGAGCTCATTCCAGACATTTTCAAAACGGGTGTCATACACAAAATACAGCACGCTTAAGGCTAGCCATTCTTGCACCAAGAGTGCAATCGCTACTTACTCACACAAGTACCACTAATGACAAACCACAGACATTTAAACACACATTTAACCCACAGATCAACTCTTAGGACAGAAACAAAAGACAGCCCACAGACTGTACTTAAATCAAACCATTTCTAAATACTAGTTGTAAGTCATAGTCACAAGATTTACCTGGCAGAACACCAGGAAAAAAACGCTCTCCATATCACCACTTATGAATGTTACTAAGTGCACAGACCAGGAGCCTTTCTATGTACATATTTAGTTCCTCTGGGTACCAGTCACCGAGGAAGAAATACGTTTTTTATACCTAAACCTAGTTAGGTATCCCACCTAGGGGAGCCGGCTAATTCTATACAAGTTCCAAAATGGTACCTCCAAGAAAGCAACACATTCTACGATGTGTGCTAAGAACAGGCATGCCAAGAATATTGCAGCATATACAATATTATACACAAAGTAGCACTTAACTCAAAGTGTGCCATTCAAGTTTACAAAAGTTTCTCATTACCTGCCTACATAAATTGCATTTTATGTATTTCTCACGTTGCCATCACATATTGGCCAATTTCCATATCACTATATATCACTTTATCACATTATCTCTTTGTATCACGTTATCACTTTAGCTCTTTGAACCACTGTATCACGTTATATTGCTCTATATCACTTTTTATGTCTCACTTTATATCTCACGTTATATCACTTTATATCTCACTGGTATATCACGTTATATCTCACGTTTATCTCACTTTATATCTCACGTTTATCTGTGCAGCTGGCGCACTTCTCTCACTATCTCACAAATGACCTTACCTAGCATAGGTCTACAGATTCTAACTGGCAAGTTCTGAGTGACAAAACGGTCATTTTTAGAATACTCACGCCAAAAATGTTCTCAGTCAGGAGTGGTAAGCAGTTGGAGGAGTCAAATCAGGAAGACCAGAAAAATACTGGGCTGCAGAGACAGAATCTCAGTTTATGGTACCTTCTTACTAGAGTCCTGTTCTGTCCTCCTCAGTAAATTCCTGTCTCCCATCAAGATCACTCACTTGGATAGCCACTTCTCTGATGAGCCTCACTAATAGGGCACCAAGTGAAGAAATCAAAACCTTCTCAGGGGCTTCACTGATACACCTGGTCCTTTTAAACCAACAAAGAAGAGATTGGCACAGAAGCTGTAATATAAAAGACATCTTTTTTATTAACCTCAGAAGAGGGAGAATTGCATCACACAGTAATCTCAAATCACTGTAGGAGGCATTCTAAGGAGTACAGAGAACAGGGGCCTTATATACCCACACAGGGGCTCAAAAGAAGACGGTACAAGTACACATGAGAAGAGTTACACACATAGATGGTCATACAGAAAATGCACAGTCAACAAGTTGGAGGAGTAATAAGTTGCTGACATCAGTTAGAACAGCCTGACAGTTCTATACTAGGAGCAGGTGCATTCTACTAGCTAGGACCTTCTGAGCATGTGCAAGACTCTGAATGAGGGAAACAGCAAATGGCCAGCACATAGCTAACTAAAATGGCTGCCAAGTACAAAATGGCTTTCAGCTCATGCTAACAGATTCCTGTAATCTTTAACAATACCCCCCCAGTCTGGACCCAGCCATATGCAAATCAGTCTTGACCCTGTTCCTTATGGGAACAGTCCAGCCCAAACTGCCAAGCCAGGTCCTCCCTGGACCGGAAACAAGACTTGCAGTGTACCTTTCAATACATTTATATGGACTAGGAAACAGGTTAATACATGAGACAACATATTTTAAAGCTCACTTTTCTTTACCAGTTTCATTAGAGAGGCAGAGCTTGCAATGCCAGGCCTACCCCAAAATGAAAGGCAGTCTCCTGTCATGCCACTCTCATGAGTCTCAGCATGTTTCTAGAGACCTCAATGACTATGTCATTACCTCTTAGGGGTAACATGACAATTACAAAAAAAATTTACAACTAGAGTACCTCTGTTTCACGCTGCATGCTCTCTAAATCTTTGTGGAAGAAACTGCATGGATCAGTTTCTCCTCATTATACAGGGCAGCCAGGTATGAAACTGTGTGTTTAAGTGTTTCCGTGATGCCTGTCTAAGTAACAGATCAGTACTTTTGGAACTGAATCCTGACCTAACTGTGACAACATTTGTACAGGGGGATGATAGACTGTATATTTTTTAAGTTAGGGTCATCAGCTGCATCACACGTGTCAGACTAAACGTAGAAGTGCAGACATACCTAACACTTGGTAGCAGTTAGACATTCAAATTTGACACAGAATACTATCAGTTTAAAGCCCACACCTCACTATGTACAATCCACATGCGGTATACTGTTGCAGAGACTTATATGGACTAGGATAAGGGTAATCCATCTAGCAAAATGTTTTAAATCTCACTTTTCTCTAACAGTTTCATTAGACAGGTAGACCTCACAATGCCCGGCCTAACCTAAAATGAAATGCTGACTACTGTTGTGCCTCTCTTGTGATTTGCTCAAATGCTCCGTACATCATCCCCTTTGGTATCGCTTTGTTTGCCCTAAATTGGCAGGGTATGCCTGGACGTGGGTCCCTGGCTGACTCTGCCATTGGATTAAAGATAGCCTGGCTGATGAGGGTTATGAAATCGAAACCGGTCCCAGGATGCTTGTTTCCGGTCCAGGGAAGACATGGCTTGGCAGTTCGGTCTGGATTGTTCCCATGAGTTACAGGGTCAGACTGATTTGCATATGGCCATGTCTGAACTGGGGTGGTGGAGTGAGCTAAAGAATGATGATGTATTAAACCCAGATCAGTTGACTGGGGGTGAGTGTTTGATTTGCTCAAATGCTTCGTCCATCATCCCCTTTGGTATCGCTTTGTTCGCCCTAAGTTGGCAGGGTATGCCCAGACGTGGGTCCCTTGCTCATTTTGCCACTGGATTCAAGATAGCCTGGCTGATGAGGGTTATGAACCCGAAACCTGTCCCAGGATGCTTGTTTCCGGTCCATGGAAGACATGGCTTGGCAGTTTGGTCTGAATTGTTCCCATGAGGCACAGGGTCAGACTGATTTGCATATGGCCATGTCTGAACTGGGGTGGTGGAGTGAGCTAAAGAATGATGATGTATTAAACCCAGATCAGTTGACTAGGGGTGAGTGTTTGATTTGCTCAAACACTTCGTCCATCATCCCCTTTGGTATCGCTTTGTGCGCCCTAAGTTGGCAGGGTATGCCCAGACGTGGGTCCCTTGCTCACTTTGCCACTGGATTCAAGATAGCCTGGATGATGAGGGTTATGAACCCGAAACCAGTCCCAGGATGCTTGTTTCCGGTCCAGGGAAGACATGGCTTGGCAATTCGGGCTGGACTGTTCCCATGAGGCACTGGGTCAGACTGATTTGCATATGGCCGTGTCGGAACTGGGGTGGTGGAGTGAGCTAAAAAATGATGATGTATTAATCCCAGATCAGTTGACTGGGTGTGAGTGTTTGATTTGCTCAAACGCTCCATCCATCATCCCCTTTGGTATCGCTTTGTTCGCCCTAAGTTGGCAGGGTATGCCCAGACGTGGGTCCCTTTGCTCACTTTGCCACTGGATTCAAGATAGCCTGGCTGATGAGGGTAAAGACCCGAAACCAGTCCCAGGATGCTTGTTTCCGGTCCAGGGAAGACATGGCTTGGCAATTCAGGCTGGACTGTTCCCATGAGGCACTGGGTCAGACTGATTTGCATATGGCCGTGTCGGAACTGGGGTGGTGGAGTGAGCTAAAAAATGATGATGTATTAATCCCAGATCAGTTGACTGGGTGTGAGTGTTTGATTTGCTCAAACGCTCCATCCATCATCCCCTTTGGTATCGCTTTGTTCGCCCTAAGTTGGCAGGGTATGCCCAGACGTGGGTCCCTTGCTCATTTTGCCACTGGATTCAAGATAGCCTGGCTGATGAGGGTTATGAACCCGAAACCTGTCCCAGGATGCTTGTTTCCGGTCCATGGAAGACATGGCTTGGCAGTTCGGTCTGGATTGTTCCCATGAGGCACAGGGTCAGACTGATTTGCATATGGCCATGTCTGAACTGGGGTGGTGGAGTGAGCTAAAGAATGATGATGTATTAAACCCAGATCAGTTGACTGGGGGTGAGTGTTTGATTTGCTCAAACGCTTCGTCCATCATCCCCTTTGGTATCGCTTTGTTCGCCCTAAGTTGGCAGGTTTATGCCCAGACATGGGTCCCTTGCTCACTTTGCCACTGCATTCAAGATAGCCTGGATGATGAGGGTTATGAACCCGAAACCTGTCCCAGGATGCTTGTTTCCGGTCCAGGGAAGACATGGCTTGGCAATTCGGGCTGGACTGTTCCCGTGAGGCACTGGGTCAGACTGATTTGCATATGGCCGTGTCGGAACTGGGGTGGTGGAGTGAGCTAAAGAATGATGATGTATTAATCCCAGATCAGTTGACTGGGTGTGAGTGTTTGATTTGCTCAAACGCTCTATCCATCATCCCCTTTGGTATCGCTTTGTTCGCCCTAAATTGGCAGGGTATGCCCAGACGTGGGTCCCTGTGCTCACTTTGCCACTGGATTCAAGATAGCCTGGCTGATGAGGGTTATGAACCCGAAACCTGTCCCAGGATGCTTGTTTCCAGTCCAGGGAAGACATGGCTTGGCAGTTCGGAATGGACGGTTCCCCTGAGGCAAAGGGTCAGACTGATTGGCATATGGCCATGTCTGAACTGGGGTGGCTAAAGAATGATGATGGATTAAACCCAGATCAGTTAACTGGGGGTGAGTGTTTAATTTGCTGAAACGCTCCGTCCATCATCCCCTTATGTATCACTCTTGTGAGTGCCAGCATCTTTCTAGAGACCTCAAAGAGTGTTTCAAAATTTTTTAGGTGCAAGATGACACATGTAACGAAGCCTATAGGTAGTAGACTTCTTCTCTCTAAAAGTGTGTAGAAGAAACTGCATGGGTCACTTTCTGCTCAGTATACAGGGAAGCCAGGTATAAATCTGTGTTTTCAAGTGCTTCCATGAGTTCTGCCCAGCTAAGAGATTTGTGCTTCTGGGATTGAATGATGAAGTAGCTCTGACAATATTTGTTCAGGGGTATCAAAGACTGCATAGTTTTTAAGTTAGGGTCATCAGCTGCAGAACACGTGTCAGACTACACTTACATGTAGAGACATACCCAAGACATGGTAGTAGTCCGATATTCAAACTTGACAGAGTACGCTTTCAATTTAAAGCACACTCCTCATTATATACGTCCTTCTTGTAGTGTACCTTTGCAGACACCTAAATGGACTCAGATAGAGGTCAATACATCTGGCAACATGTTTTAAACCTCACTGTCCTCTACCATTTAATTTAGAGAGGCAGAGCTATAAATGCCAGACCTAAAGCAAAATGAAATACTGACTCCCATCATGCCACTCTTCTGACTGTCACAAAAGAACAATTGATGGACAGAATGCAGATAAATGTCATACATTCACCCCAGTACAGAGATCTGGACCTAAATCCATCATTGGTTAGCTCCCCATGCTATTCCAGTTTGAACCCAGCCATATACAAATGAGTCTTGACCCTGCACCCATTGGGAACAGTCCAGCCCTAACTGCCAGGCCAGGTCCTCCCTGGACTGGAAACAACCATCCTAGGACCGGTTTTTGGGGTTTCACCCCTCATCAGCCAGGATAACTTGACTCCAGTAACTCTGTGTGCAGGGGACAGTAGATTTGTATTCATTATATGGCACATACATTTTTGGTTCTGCAGAATTTGTTTTTTCAGGAGAAAGATTCTACATACACTAAGGAGCCTTGTGTTATTAGAATGAATTGTGTCAGCTTGAAAATGTATACTGCACATGAAAGAGTGTGTGTATCACATAGTAACCTATGTACGGACGCTTGTTTTGCTTCAGTAGAATGGTTAAGCAGACAGTTCTCATGTGAAAGGCACAGAGTCTTGCAAAATAAAGTCATGTAGTAACATACACAAAAGCAGCATGATGGCAGCAGAGCTCATGCTAACTTAGCAATGTCGACAATGACCCCAATGCCCATATGACAACAGTAGGCTTGTGGAGAGAGACTGGCCTTTCCAGTGATACCTCTCTCTTGGATTGCATTTGTGCATAGTAGGCTCCGTCCAGGGATTGCCATCCCTGCTAACACCCCTCTCTCTGATAATGCCTGTGCATAGTAGGGTGTGGGAAAAGACTATACTCTAATCACAACTCCTACAAAGATAATGGGTGTAAATAGTAGACTCTGATAAACACCATCTCCAGTAAGACTCATTCCTACAGTAAGAGTGCTTTCAAAGACGAACTGCTCTTTCCTAATTTTCATGATCCAGCAAGATTCTCATGGGATGGTATCTTTAAAAAAAAAAAAAAGAATTAACCCTCTACTCATCATAGTATGTATCTTTTATACACTTCATCTAAAAAAACAACCACAGTATGCAATCCTACTAAGGGAGTGTATAGAGAACATCTACTAATTTTTACTATTCGCTAGCTGTGAGAGACCTGCGAGCTCGAAAAAATTAATTAAAACTGTATGCATTTATTTTCTTCTTAGTAGTTATACCTTAAATACTTCCTCTCTAAACTTAGGGGGACAGCATGGATTTGTGAAGTCCCCTTGAATAGCTTCTTTATTTCATCTCCACAACACCTCCATGTTTTCCCCATAAACACAAATGGCAGCCATTTCAATTCTAACTTCCCAACAGTCAGCCAATCAGAGTGCTCACTCTCTCAAGAGCATAAAGGCTCACGGGAAAAACAGGCTTCTCCACCAACCACAGCACTTAATTTTTTATTTAGTGCTATCATAGGAAAATCACAGGAATCTCAGGAGTACAACTGCCAAAATATACAATTATTATTGACCAATAATTTCTCAAAAATGACTGCACAGATTAAACACAATCTGCGGACCAAGTTCTAGCTTTGTGCATAATTTAATCTAATTCTGTTCAGTATTTTTTGCTGTAGCCATGTCTAAAGAACGCTATGGAAAATGCATGGAGATTTTGAATTTTGGGACCCCACTTGGTGGATCACCCAGAAACTTTCTAGGAAAGAGCTGAGGTGGATGAACTGTTTTTTTGGAAAGTGTCTTGTAGATTTGTCAAAAGGGGCCACAGTTATGAGCAAGCAAATAAAATGGAAAAGCAGACCTAAATATCTAATTATAACTACCTAGTAGCGACTGCCACTAGGTTGTTTATATATATATATATATATATATCTATATATATATATATATATATATATGCATATATATATGGCGGTCCCCAAGCCCCGGGGACCGCCACCTCCCCGGGGCTTTTTCTATAATTAGGGTGGGGGACCTCGCGGGCCCCCCGAAGCCCCGGGGACTGCCACCTGCCCGGGGCTCTGTTTTAAAAAAAATAAATGTGTGTGGATGGCTCGAGCCCCCCACATGGCCCGGGTACCACCACCTCCCCGGGGCACTAAATATTGAAATTGGTGGCTCCGATATGTAACCCCAAGCCCTGGGGACCACCACCTCCCGGGGCTTTGAAAATGAAGGGAGGGGGCAGCACGGCCCCCTTCCTGGAGCCCTCAATGGCCCTGAGGACCGCCACCTCCCAGGGCCGGCTCCTGCAATGTCCCTGTGTGCCCACCCCCAGGACATCCTGCCCTGCCATAGCAAACTCTGTTTTGCTTCGTTGAGAGTAAATCCTCGCTACAGTCAGATCCTAGCACTGCACCCTCAATTAATATCTCTATCAATAGTGAGGAAGGAGCAACTGGTGGAACACTGGATGTGAACCCCGGTAATACTTTTTTACGAGAGGTACAAAGAATTCACATGGGGAGCAAAGAATCGAATACATGACATAGAGAAGATACACGAGGAAGACAAAAAGAGGGTGGAGGGGGAAACGAAAATCAAAAGACAAGGGAGGTAATGCATACCTGCTCTTGGAACAAGGACAAACAGTAACATCAAATATTATTGAGGGGATACAGGTGATTAACTTATCCAAACTGGTGTTGTCAGATGATATATTATTGGTGCTCAGTAAAGGTTTGAATTTTTGCCCAACCTCGAAATGTGACATGTCAGAGCTTAAGATTGATCTGTATAAGTTTGTGTGGAATCTGCATGAACCCTGCCTCTAATAAACAAAATACAAGTGATATTGTTTTTGGGGATCAATCTATACAGGATGTGCAGGATACTACCCTCTTACTCTCCATTACCAAGATTGAAAATGACCCTGTTACATTACATCAAGTCTTAACTGATTTAGAATGTTGTACCAATCTTAGCATTGATAGTGGTTTAAGAACAAAATCTAAGTGGACGCCACATTTGGCTAGTGGCAATAATGTTGAGGTTTTTCATAAGATTGTCAACAAAGAACTTGATAAATGTGAGGAGACTATGAGACACAAGAGGTTAGGTCCATTCATTAATAACCTTACACTACATGAACGAACAGCCCTTAATCAACTCAGTACTAATGTGGAAATTACTATTAGGGAAGCCTATAAAGGCGGTAACATCATAGTAATGGATACAGCCATGTATGAAGCAGAACTAATGGGCCAGTTATCTAACGAAAACTGTTAGAAAAATAACACACAATCCAATATATGAAATTACTAGAATCCTTAATACTGAGTTGAAAAGTGGAACAAGTACAGATATCTTTTGGTAGACAAACCTAAATTTCCCTGTATATACATCCTCCCCAAAATTCATAAAAATGCTACTACACCACCAGGGAGGAATAGGGGGTCCTACGGAAAAAAAATCCTAATTTGTTGACACATTTTTACAACCTTATGTGACCAACCTTGCTTCCAATATCAGAGACACTAAACATATCTTGAATATCCATACGGATTTTAATTGGGATACATCCATGACATTAGTGACACTAGGTGTAGTGTCACTGTATACTAACATCAAACATGATCAAGGTCTTTTAGCTCTTGAACACTTTTTGTCCAAAAGACCAGTGCAGCTGTTTGAACATTCAGAAATGCTGATCACAATGTCAAGAATGATCTTAGAGCACAATGTGTTTTTATTCAAACGTGATTGGTACCAACAACGCTGCGGGGTCGCAATGGGTTCCAGATTTGCGCCGTCCATTGCCTGCCTCTTCATGGGGAGGTATGAGGCGGCGCATGTCTGGGGCCCCTTGGGAGTGAAGGGGCATGAATATATAGTATACTATGGCAGGTACAATGACAACTGTTTACTTATCAGGACGGGGAGTGAGTTAGAACTAAAATAATTTTTTGACTATAGGAATAACAATGTGTACAATATGTCGTTCACCATGACATATAGTAAAGAAAGAATTGCGTTCTTGGATGTAGAACTACTGTAGATAATGACAAAATTAATTGTAAACTATACAGAAAAAGTATGTCATGCAACTCTGTGCTGCATGCAACCAGTGCACATCCTAGAGTTCAAGTCAATGCCATTCCTTATGGCGAATTCTACAGGGCTCGCAGAAATTGGAGCAATGATGTAGACTTTACCGACTGTGCCAGTAATATGGAATTGAGATTTTTGGCTTGAGGATATGAACCTGGCACAGTATATAAAGATAGACAAAGAGCTATAAAACTATCCAGGAGTGACACGTTACAAACTAGGAGTAAGCAAGATACCAAACTAGCTTCATCAGTTAAAATGGTTACTAGCTATCATACTTGGTCACATAAGATCTACAGTATTTTTAAAAAAAATTGGTATTTTTTTACTTCTGACCCTAACCTCAGTACCTATATCGCTAAGAACCCCAGTATCATTTATTGCAAGGGTAGGACATGACGCAATATTGTCAGCCCTAGTTACCCAAGAATAGGACATCTGGAACACACCTGGCTACACACACTTAATATGGGCTCATATAAGTGAGGGAACTGTAGTATGTGCAAACTAGCAATACACCGTAAACTGGAATTTGAATATTTGTCTATCAAATATCAAATTAAACAACATATTGATTGTTCTACAAAATTTGTTGTTTATGCGATCATATGTAAGTGCAAAAAAATGTACATCGGGAGCACTATACGATGCCTCAAAGAATGCATATCGGAGCATTTTAGAGCATTGAAAAAACACGACTCTAAATATCCAATGGTGACAGCATAGAGCACTAAGTTGGCTTTTTCTTTCCATGGTATTGAAGCGATACCAATTGACAACAGAGGAAGCAATAGGGAACTAAAAGAATGACAATGTGAAGCCCGATGGATTTTGAAACTACATGCATTGGAAATGGGCATCAACAATGACTCTGAGCTGCAATACTTTTTGGGAATATGAGGCTGTAGATTTTACTTTAGGTGATAGTTATCTATGGATTTGGATCATTTACACTTGGTAGGTGGAGGTCAGGTCATAAAATCAAATTACACTATCTTGCCTCCAATAACACGCTATATGACATTTTAAATGATATGCTCTTTGGGAACTATGATGTTATAATTTATTTAATCAAATTAACCATGAAACAAATTCTATTTAATTATATAATTAACACATAGTCACACTAACAACATATGTGAATTGACTGTTGCTCTCTCTCCAATATGGGTGAATGAGTGGATGTGTGTGTAGACCTAGGAATCCGTGAGTGAGTATGTAGTAACTGGTGTTGGTGTGTCTATGGTTTTGAAATTGGTACTCTGTATTTTAGAGTGGGTGTATCAAAGGATATATTAGAGTGTGAGGAGGTGCATCAGATTATCATGTGGATGATGTCATCAGTGATGTCATTTGAGATGTCATCAGTGATTTCATTTGAGATGTCACTGACCATGTCATGAATGATGTAATATGTGACGTCATCAGCAGTGCATTGTGGGGACGCGAGTTATAGTTAGCTGAGTTAACTATAACGGCCACATTTTTGTACGAGTGAAATGTCCAACTAACTATAACGTCCCTGAAATCTCTGTTTTTTTCAGCAAGAATATATATATATATATAGGGTTGCAGGGTTGGGGGCCCCCAGCAAACTGGAGCCTCTGTGAAAACATCAAATGGAGGGGGCATGACCCGCTTTTTCAACTCGCACCAGCCTTAGGATTTCCAAGGCAATTTGGGATTGTGAGATTGAAAGATAAAGGGAGATGAGGGAGGCGACACCCTCTCTTAGGAAACTTCGCATTCCAAGTATGTACTTTAAGCGTGGCAGCTACCAGCACTGTGCTTTTCATTTCAAGGGTGCACTGTAAAGGCAAGAATTTTATACGAGACTTTGGCAGCAGAAATCACGCTATTAAGCATATATTGAACTTTTGCCATATCGTACTGCAACAGTTATAAGTGCATTCTGGGGCCCGAAGTTTTTGTAGAAGGCCATGTGACCACTGGGGTTATAAATTATCACTGTGACTTTAAATAAATAACACTCACCTGTGAAGAAGGCATGACGCCGAAACGCGTAGGTGTTGAGATGTGTTTTAAACGCTGCCACGCATTCAGATGAATACATGTCTTTATGGAAACAAGACGAAGTTGGGCTCTGTGTTTTTTTTCGTTATTATGAGCAGGATTCTCCAGTCCTGCCTTTTGAGAGCCTGCCCTGCAGGGTTGGGTGCCCCCAGCAAACTGGAGCCTCTGTGAAAGCATCAAATGGAGGGGGCATGACCCGCTTTTTCAACTCGCACCAGCCTTAGGATTTCCACGGCAATTTGGGATTGTGAGATTGAAAGAGAAAGGGAGATGAGGGAGGCGGCACCCTCCCTTTGGAAACTTTGCATTCCAAGTATGTAATTTATGCATGGCAGCTACCAGCACTGTGCTTTTCATTTCAAGGGTGCACTGTAAAGGCAAGAATTTTATACGAGACTTTGGCAGCAGAAATCACGCTCTTAAGCATATATTGAACTTTTGCCATATCGTACTGCAACAGTTACAAGTGGATTCTGGGGCCCAAAGTTTTTGTAGAAGGCCATGTGACCACTGGGGTTATAAATTATCACTGTGACTTAAATAAATACCACTCACCTGTGAAGAAGGCATGACGCCGAAACGCGTAGGTGTTGAGAAGTGTTTTAAATGCTGCCACGCATTCAGATGAATAAATGTCTTTATGGAAACAAGACGAAGTTGGTCTCTGTGGTTTTTTCATTATTATGAGCAGGCTTCTCCAGTCCTGCCTTTT
Source organism: Triturus cristatus (assembly GCF_964204655.1). NCBI lineage: Eukaryota > Metazoa > Chordata > Amphibia > Caudata > Salamandridae > Triturus > Triturus cristatus. The sequence goes on from NC_140585.1 coordinate 168,210,197, forward strand.
GAGAGCCCGCCCTGCAGGGTTGGGGGCCCCCAGCAAACTGGAGCCTCTGTGAAAGCATCAAATGGAGGGGGCATGACCCACTTTTTCAACTCGCACCAGCCTTAGGATTTCCACGGCAATTTGGGATTGTGAGATTGAAAGCGAAATGGAGATGAGGGAGGCGACACCCTCCCTTTGGAAACTTCGCATTCCAAGTATGTACTTTAAGCATGACAGCTACCAGCATTGTGCTTTTCATTTCAAGGGTGCACTGTAAAGGCAAGAATTTTATACGAGACTTTGGCAGCAGAAATCACGCTATTAAGCATATATTGAACTTTTGCCATATCGTACTGCAACAGTTACAAGTGCATTCTGGGGCCCGAAATTTTTGTAGAAGGCCATGTGACCACTGCGGTTATAAATTATCACTGTGACTTTAAATAATACTCACCTGTGAAGAAGGCATGACGCCGAAACTTGTAGGTGTTGAGAAGTGTTTTAAACGCTGCCACGCATTCAGATGAATAAATGTCTTTATGGAAACAAGACGAAGTTGGGCTCTGTGTTTTTTTTGTTTTTTTTAATTTATATATATATATATATATATATATATATATATATATATATATATATATATATATACACTGAAAAAACAAAGTTTACAGGCATGATATAGTTAGGCTGACATTTCACTCGAGCAAACCCAGAGAAATTCAGCAGTTATAGTTACCTGAGCTAACTGAAAACATCACTGATGATATCATCCAGTGACTGTGAGTGTTTTTAAAATGTTTATGAATGTTAAATATATATACAAAGATGCATTGATGAATCAGTGGGTGTATGAGTGCCTGTTTGGATCATTCAGTTGGTGCATGACTGACTAAATAAGTGAGTGATTCGGCTTCTGAGTGAATGTATGGGTGACTGACTGGTTGTGTGAATGTCTGTATCAGTCTGTCCATTGGTGTCAAAGTGAATGTATGGGTGTGTGAGTGGGTACGTGAGTTTTTATATGGGTGAGTGATTGGTTGTCTGAGTACCTCTATGGGTGTCTGAGTGTCTATGTGGGTGAGGGGGTGTGTGACCGCTTGTAAGGATGAGGAAGTGGGTCTTTCAGTGGCTGTATGGGTTAGTGAGTGAGTATGTGAGGGACTGTATGTGTGAGTGAGTGAACCTTGCATACTCACTACAGGAGACTTTTCTGACATTGGCTTGGAAACTTTACTGGGATTCAGACTGGATAATTTTCGGTAATTGCTGTGACCTGACACAGACCCGTATCTGGGACATTTGGCTCAGATTAAAAGCTTTGATTGAACATTATGCTGTGACAAAATAGAATGTTATCGTGTAGAGTAGAACTGTAAGCTAGACATTGTACCAGGTTGTATGTGAGGGTTTAGGTTGGCAGCTGACACATCAGAAGGACTGTCAATCTCTTGCATTACACCACCTGCACATATATATATATATATATCCCTGATGAAGTAGTAATTACAACAAAACACGTGCTAGCTAATTGGAACAAAGGTGTTTTGGAATAAAGCTATCATAATGCTCAAGACCAAGTACAATGTTTGAAGACTATTCTTAATTATTCCATGTGCCATAAGGTTGTCCCTTTGTTTATATAGAGCCATGGTTCTGTTTGTGGATGTAGGGTGGGCATCCTTTCGTGTATGTTCACCTGCACATATATATATATATCCCTGATGGAGTAGTAATTACAACAAAACATGTATTAGTTAATTGGAACAAAGGTGTTTTGGAATAAAGCTATCATAATGCCCAAGACTAAGTACAATGTTCGAAGACTGTATTCTTAATTCTTCCATGTGCCATAAGGTTGTCCCTTTGTTTATATAGAGCCCTGGTTCTGTTTGTGGATGTAGGGTGGGCATCCTTTCATGTATGTTCACTGCAGTACTTACTTGCATATACCAAACGTAGTGTTAACTTCAAGGTGAGCACCAGGAACCCAAAGTCACCACCTTTTAGTATAATTGGGTGAATGAGTGCTTGTGTCAGTGGTATATGGGTGAGTAACTACATATGTGAAAGGAAGTATAGGTAGGTGTTGGAGCATATAAGTGGCTATATGTGTGAGTAAGTTATTGTTAGAGTGGCTGTATGGGTTACTGTGTTTGTGTAAGTGACTGTATAGGTGAGTGAGTATGTGTTAGTATCAGAATGAGTGACTGAGTGAGTGTCTGTGTAACTGTATTGGTGAGTAAGTGGCTGTGTGATTGACTGTATAAGTAAGTGAGTGATGTGTGTGTTGATCCATGAATCAGTGAGTGGCTGTGTAAGTACTAGTACGGGTGTGTGAATGGGTTTGAGTATACTAGTGTGGAAGTTGGAGTGGGAGTTTTGAAAGGTTAAATAGGGTTATGAGTGAGTACATCAGAGATTCTGTTAATGATGTCATCAGTGTTGTCATCACTGACGTAATTTGAGATGTCATCAGTGATGTTGTCACTGACCATGTCATGAGGTATCTAATAAGAGAGGTCATAAGCAGTACATTGCGGGGGCATGAGTTATAGTTAGCTCACTAACTATAATGGTTGGATTTCACTGGTTTTGTACCAGGTGAAACTTGACCTAACTATAAAGTTCCTGTAACCTTTGGATTTGTTCTGTGAATTTCTAAGGTGTTTTTTAATTCAGTTTCCTAACTCTAACCTTCCATTAACATGTTTTTTCTGTGAATTTCTGTGGTTTTCTCAAATGCTAATTCCTAACTATAACGTCCCTGTAATCTTCGTTTTTTCAGTGACTTTCTTTTTTTTTTTTAAATAGTGGTTGCATTTACAGAGCGGTGGAGAAAGGGGGTGGGGCCCGACCAGCTCTCAAGAATCCCGGTATGTATGACTTACAGGAGGTACCAAGAGAGCTTCTTGACAGTCAAGGACTCTCAGGAGTAAAGTGGACTTCATCCCCCAACCAGTATTTTACCAGGAGCATGGCCTCCAAAGAGCTTTTAGCAGTCCAACTGTTTGGAACTTACTGAAGGCAACAGGAGAGCTGGTTTCCCCCCAAGGACCTCCTTGCAGATGACTTCGGCGGCCATCCACCCAAGGTGTCACCCATGGTGTCACCCTGTTTCTGCCAATGAGCAAGGGCATTAATGCTATTCAACAGTGCAGAGAGGATGGAGGCTGATGCCACCAGAAAATGACTGGATGGTGGCCAACAGCTGGTGAAAAAGACACTTATGACACCAGGACAGAGAGGTAGGCAAGGAGTGTGGGGGTGTCCACAAACATAGCTGGTTGTGTGGTTTTTCCCATGAGGGTTTGTAGCAAGGAGCGCCCTGGAATGTATGAGACTCCCCCACACCAGAGAGAAAAATAAATAAGGAGGCATACAAAGAGCAAGAAGGGCTTGAGAGCAAAGTGGGAGGTCATGGTCTTTCAGTGGAGTTAGAGAGACATCCAGAGTAGGGGTAGCAATCATCAGGGTGAGCTTGCCCACAGGATATGCAACATAACGACTGCAATGGATTGTCACTAGGAAAAAGAGGACCTGGCCATTGTAAGGAGCACATTGAGCATTGGACAAATAACAATGGTGCAACAAAGGTGCAGCAAAGACCAAGGGACTACTATGATAGAGAATTAGAGACCCTACAAGCAGGCCCCTATGGAAAGCAAGCGAAATGTGCAAGGATACATCACCTTCGAAACAAGGACCCCACAGCTAGGGTGGGTACGTTCTCTAAGGAAAGAATCCAGTGATAGCCAAGGAGTCCAGTATGGAGGGGCAGGGCTCCTGCACTGGAAGTGTCAAAGTAGTAATGCATGGAAAGGTGGAAAGGAGATCCAGTCTATATAAAAAAAAGGGAGCAGAAGAGATTAATGAGTTGAATGGGGACAAAAAATGAACGATATGTCAAGGAGTAGGGAGCAGGAGTTGTATTGTGTTGAGAAGAAGAGTAAAACTTTTTAAGGGAAGTGATAGCGTGAATGCACTGAACGGGCAAGGTACCAGGGAAAAATGAAAAGGAGGAAGTGGCCCAATGTGACTGTGAAGACTTAGGCAACAACCAAGGTGCACCAGGACAACGAGGATGGGACAGAGTGTTGTTGCTGGACTCATCGATGAAGGATGAAAGTGCAAAAGAGAGGGGGGAAGATATGCCAGTTGCAAGAGGAACATGTGAAAGGAATGGAAAATAAGTTCAGTGATGGTGGTTAAGCAAGGTGTGGTATGAATTGTCATAGCACAGCCAAGGGGCTAGATCAGGGGTCTCCAACCTTTCCTATATTGAGAGCTACTGCTGATTCCTGAAAACCACCCTGAGATAATGTCTGAAAGAGGGATTCAAAAAGGATACATAAATGCCAAGTAACTTAAACACTGCCCTTAGAGTACAACAGTTTAATTTAATGGAAGTGGAACAATATTGCAGAAGGTTTACTGTGGGGTTCCTATAGATCTGTCTTGTCCCTTTGCTCTAGTTTATGAATCACCTCTGTGGATGAGTATGTCATTCGGACTTGTGGTCTATTATTCCTGCAATGCACAGGATGATACTGCTCTAATTGTGAGAGCTTTGTCCCAAAATACTTCGACTATTTTTCTAATATTTTTGTAGTCCCGTGGATATTATATCCACAACAATCAAATCATAGAGTTTAACATACATTGCACTCATGCAGACTTCATAGCTCTTCACAAATATATCTCTGAAGCCAACTTCAACCCCACATGGTTTACTTCTCAGGGAAACATGATACAAAAATTAATACATAAGTAAACTGTTTATCCAATATTTGAGGAAGGGAAACCGAATATTAAGAAGGGAAGAAAATGGAAACAGAAAGGAGCAAGAGAATGGAAATGAAACGAGAGGAAGAATAAAAAAAAATTAGTGGAAGAAAGATGAGAGAAAAAAGAAAGGAAGGAAGAAAGAGAAAGAATATAAAATATTCTCTACTTTTGTAAGTTTGTTGGGAATTTTCATGTAATGTGTTTTCACTTTATTACTCTTGAGTACTGCATACATACTTTACACATTGCCTCTAAGTTAAGTTTCACTGCTTTGTGCCAAGCAACCAAATGGTTAAACATAGTTTCATTTAGACTTTTTGTGGTTCACTCTAACAAGACTTGTGATTATCTTTTTTTTTTTTTAAAGAGATTTATTGAGTTTTTGATACAAACAGTCATGAGACTCACGGCAATCAAGAGTGTTACAGTAAAGTACCAAGGAGACGGCAAATAGGTTATTTCCAGTGACAGCACATGGACACTCCGCACCACCCCATCCAACTATAAACAATCCCTCCCACAGCAACCCCGATGCGGTGTAAGCATATATAAGACAGCCGATATGTGCCGTGCCCAGTATGTTGGTCTAGGGTGGGCGCTGATTAACTATATGTTATTGGTCAATCCAGTCAACTCTTGCGTGTCTCTTGTTGCAGCCGCTATGCCCTTCTCCCCGGTTGCTAGGTACGTTTTGTACAGTTCCCAAAAGTTTTAGGTCTGCTACATGGTGGGAGAAGTTCACTAAAATTTTCCGTCTGTGTGCTACTATATAGCATATCTCGTGACCACTGGGCTATCGTGGGAGGAGGACCCTGTGACCAAACAATCGGCCCCCTTGCATTTGGCTAATAACAATCCCATTTCCATCAGCTTGTGTACTCCCTTAGGTATCTGTTTAGGGAAGCCCAGCAAGGCCAGGGGCAGGTTGCGATGGGAGAGTCAGTTCAGCCACCCAACTCAGTTCCCTAAAAACCAATTCCCAAAAGTTGAATACCCCCATACAAGACCAGGCCAAGTGGAGGAATTCAGCCGTCAGCGCAATACATCGCTCGCAGGCCGGATTATCCCGCAAGCCATATCTATGTAGACTCTCTGGGGTGTAATAGACTAGTGGTGTGCGTAATGTGCGTAAGGGACCTACACGTAGATGTGAGGAATGCGCATGCTTGGGCTCCCGTGCATGCGCAGTTCCCAGAAGAAGACGCGCTGGAGTAGGATGGAAGCCCGGGGACACCACCGATGAGGTAAGGTAATTTAAAAATTGATTTTTAATTGTATTCAATACTGCGGGCGGCCAACTTCTGTTATGCCCCGAGTGTGCGGAGATTTGCCCTGGTTCTCCACCTATTATCGCAGAAGGCGGAAGGGCAAATCTCCACACATTCCGTGGGCAGAACGGAGTTGTCCGCCCATCCTTATAATAGACCCTGTAGAGATATTCAAAATTAATTAGTCTATGTCTACCGTTTAATGAGATGTGTTTGGTGCTAGTGCAGCAGTAAGTCCACATAGTGTCGTCTATGTTTCTATTCAAGTGTCGTTGCCAAGCCAGTCGGGCTTTAGTATAGTGGTTTTCCCTGTAGGACATGGATAACTTGTAAATCTTGGATACTATTCTGGATGGGGACTTCGCTGTTATGACGTAGGACAGGGCTGGTAGCTCAGGAGGTTCTAGCATGTCTTCCCTAAAATGGACAGTAGCGCGTGTCGTGTTCTGTGGAATTGAAATTGTGTGAGTATGGTAGGTGTACCATCCCCCGTCCCCAAGTCTCCCTAACTTTTCGCGATGCCGTTTTTAAATAAATCGCCTATGGTCTGTACACTCAGCGAATTGAGTGCTCGCGTAACCCATTTATCCCCACACGGGGGCAGCCAGCAACACCAATCAAGCAAAGCGTAGGGGAAATAAAGGATGGCTCCTGTCTGTAGCCGTAATTGATTCTGCCACGCGTGTGTTGTTGCATTAAGTGAATCTAAAATCCCTGTTCTTCGGTCAGCATCCATGAACATCAACGCTGGCAGTGGCAACGATGCCGCCACAATTGTTTCTATACGAAGGTGCAGGATGTCCTGAGAACCGTGCCTCCAGATATAAGCATTCCCGCTCTGTGCGGCTCGATAGTATAAATCAAAGTCAGGCATGCCCAGCCCACCCATGTACAACAGTAGAGTAAGGACCTGCCATTTGACTCGCGCTTGCTTTCCCGCCCAAGCTAACTTAACCATCAGTGTTGTAAGTCGGCTAAAAAATGAGTGCGGAAGGACTGTGGGGATATTCGAGAAAAGGAACAAAAAACGAGGTAGGACCACCATTTTCATAATGGAAATTCTCCCCAACAAGGAAAGGGTAGTCTGATCCAGCAGTCAACTTCGTCCTCGAATTTGCTGATAGCCACCCCATAGTTTTCTCTGAACACAACTTCTGAGTAAGTATGCACCCTTATACCCAAATATCTCACCGTTTCCATTGACCACTGCAACGGGTAGTCCGGCTCGAACTGTGTTGTGTCCTGCGTTAGTGGATATATGATAGACTTCGGCCAATTAACTCGAAGACCAGATACCGTGCCAAAATGTACTACTTCGCACAAAACCGGGGAGAGGTTACACTCGGGGTTTGTACCATATAGGAGTGTGTCATCTCCATAGGTGGAGACTATTAGTTCATAGCCCGTGAACCAAATGCCCTTGCGTCTATGATATTCTCTTAGTACGCAGGCTATGGGCTCCACCCCCAGTGCATATAAGATTGGAGACAGAGGGCAACCCTGTCTCGTACCTCAAGAAATATGTATTGGGTCCGTCACTAGATTCCCTATTTTAATTTTGGTAGTTTGAGCGTTATACAGGACCCCTAATAATTGGAGGACTACCTGCCCCAGTCCCATCCTAGTTAGAACCAGTCTCATAAAGGGCCATTCGACGGAGTCAAAAGCCATCTACATGTCTAGGAATACAGCTACCGCTTGCGTCTCTTGTCGGGTATGTTGCAGGGCGCCAAACACTGTGCGTAAATTATATGTCAGGTTTCTGCCCGGCACAAAACCCACTTGCTCTGGTGCAACCAGGATCGGAATTAGAGGAACCAATTGGTTAGGCAGGATCTTTGCAAATATTTTCGTATCAACATTGAGCAATGAGAGAGGGCGGTAAGAGGAGCATTCCTCCGGGGGATTATCCGGTTTCAGAATAGCGACAATAATTGCTTCCCTCATTGAGGGCGGCATAGTTCCAGTTACACACATATCGTCAAAAAGCATAGCTAGGTGGGCCACCCGAAGATCCAGGAACGCCTTATAAAAGGCGACTGTGAGGCCATCCCCTCCGGGTGCACTACTCGCTTTCATAGCCGACAGGGCTAAGAGGATTTCCTCTCTCTCAGTGGGTCTCATAAGAAACTCACGATGTGTGTTTGTGAGCCATGAAAGTCTTTTATGTGTTAGGTAATCTAAAATGTCCTTCTGGAGAGGGTATAGACTTTCCAATATTTAGGGGTAACGATCAATGAAAATCTTTCCTGGGGCCCCCAACAGGCGAAATCACAACTTAAACTCTCCCAATTAGTGGGCGGCATCCTCAAAATGTCTAATACATCTACAATCAAGCCAGGGAGCCCCGCACTGGAGATTTACAAAGTGAAGGCGAGGGCATCGGCTCTTTATGGTGGGGAACTCTGGGGGTACACCTGTAGGCCCGAAATTCCTAACGTGGAGAACAAGTTTATCAGGCAGCTACTTGCACTCCCCCAAAGCACACCCCTCCTTCCGCTGAGATTGGACTTAGGACTGAGTTTTATCCAGGATGAGCTAGCTCTGAAACCTCTTAGGTTTTGGCGCAGGCTATGGATAACTCCAGAACTGTCCAATTATAGGCTTAAACTAAAGGATGTGCTGAACCATGGTAGTGCAGCGAAAATCCCCTGGCTTGCATTTGTGAAAAAGGAACTGGAGAAAATGGGACTATCGGACCTTTGGTATGAGCCAGAACAGGCATGCAGGGGGGTTTCATGCAAAATGCTTGCGAAGTCCTTTATGGACTATAAACAAAATATATGGCTGCATGACTCCAAAGCTGGCCCTCTGACAATGACCTTTTTAACACTTAAACATTCATATGTTTTTGAGGAGTTTTTGAATTTTATTTACCCAGTTGGAGCTAGGAAGTTATATATCCAACGGAGATCCGCAACACTACCACTAAGGGCATTTACAAGTAAGTGGTCTACACCAACGAGCAATTCTTGCCCTGGATGCGGTGCGATTAAGGAAGATGAACTACACATGCTCTTTTTTTGCCCTGCTTACAGTAAAGCCAGAAAGTACTGGTTGGTACCCTTGTGCAAGAAAATGGGCTTTGATAAATGTCTTGTTGCAATGAGAGTCCTTAAAACTGACACTTCACCGCACATAGTTTTCGCACTCTCAAAGTTCCTGCTAGCTATGTGGTCCAAGAGATGTTCTCTCATTACAGCGGCATCCAGGGGTGATTGTATATCATGATTGCATACCCTGCTTGATAATCTGATTTTATGAAATGTTTATTTATCTCCTGTGGTCTTATATATGTTTTAACTGTTTTAACTGTAATCTTTTATGACTGAAAAAATGTCGAAATAAAGATCAAATGAATGAATGAATAAAATGTCCTTCTCTGTACCCCGCAACGGGTGGCATATAGGCCAGAATAGTATTGGCGGAACCTGCCCGATATATACGCCTCTTCAGTAAGAGTGACACCCTCCGGCGTTCTAATTTCTACCACTACGGATTTTTTCCTCTGCTTCTTGAGCATGTATGCCAATAATGCCCCAGACCTTTCACTCTCTCCGTATGCCCGCACCGTGGTATACTTACCGAGGTGCTTTTTCTCAGCATCGGCCGCCTCATGCTATTCCTACAGCAAGACTTTAAATTCCTGCGGGGTGTATCATCTGCACCAGCCTGTTGGCATGCTTCTAGGGACTTTAGTTGCTGCTCTAGGTCAGTAAGTCGCTTTCGAATCGCCCTGAGAACACCAGAGTGCTTAGTCATTGTAACACCGCGGATGTAGACCTTGAATGTCTCCCAGACTACCTGAAAGCTGTCAATCGACCCTACGTTAGTTTAAAAAAATAATTCTATTGCTTCAGCCAGTTCATCCTTAAAAACCGTATCAAGCTAAGAGTATGGTGGAAACCTCCATGTGAAAGGAGTGGTAGCTTTACTGGGGGTGTCCAGCACTAGCAGTATCGGGGAGTGATCTGAAAGGGTCCGGGGTAGTACCTTGCAGGAACGGGCTCTCTCGGTCAGCTGCCCAGCTGCCAGCCAATAATCTATTTGGGTGTGCAGGTTATGATATGCTGAGTAGTGCGTGAAGCCCCCTTTGTCCGGGTACCTCTGGCACCACAAATCACACAGGTCAAACCTGACCATGGTCTGACAGCCACTGAAATATGTCTACCCGGCCCCCCTGACCTGGCCAGTCACGTATTTCTGACTAAGTTGAAGTCTCCAACTCAAAGCTGCAGTCCCTCTCCGCGCAAGTCTACCGTGTCCGACAGCGCAGCAAAAAACTCAGGGCTGTAAAAATGATGTTAAGTTTCACTGCTTTGTGCCAAGTTACCAAATGGTTGAACACAGGTTAATTTAGTGACTTTTTGTGGTTCACTCTAACAAGAATTGTGATTATTATCTTTTTTTTTTTTAAAGAGATTTATTGAGTTTTTGAAACAGTCCTGAGACTCAATACTACAAAGTGGCAATCGCAATGACACATGGCAATCAAGAGTGTTACAGTAAAGTACCAAGCAGACGGCAAATTGGTTATTTTCACTGACAGCACATGGACACTCCGCACCACACCATCCATTTATAAACAATCCCTCCCACAGCAACCCCGATGCGGTGTAAGCATATATAAGACAGCCGATATGTGCCGTGCCCAGTATGTCGGTCTAGGGTGGGTGCTGCTTAACTATATAACATGGGTCGATCCAGTCTACTCTTGTGTCTCTCCTGCTGCAGCCGCACTGCCCTCCTCCCTGGTTGCTAGGTACGTTTTGTACAGTTCCCACAAGTTTTTAGGTCTGCTACGTGGCAGTAGAAGTTCACTAAAGTTTTCCGTCTGTGTGCTACAATATAGCATATCCCGTGACCACTGGGCTATCCTGCGGGGTGGACCCCATGACCAACCAATTACCACCCTTCGTTTGGCTAAAACAATCCCATGTCAATCAGCCGACGTACTCCCTTAGGTATTTGATTAGAGAAGCCAAGCAGGGCAAGGGCAGGTTCCAGTGTGAGAGTCAGTTCAGCCACCCAACTCAGTTCCCTAAAAATCAATTCCCAAAAGTTGGAAATCCCAGGACAAGACCAGGCCAAGTGGAGGAAGTCAGTCATCAGCGCATTACATCGCTCGCAGGCCGGATCATCCCGCAAGCCACATCTATGTAGTCTCTATGGGGTGTAATAGACACTGCTGAGATATTTAAAATGAATCAGTCTATGTCTACCGTTTAATGAGATGTGTTTGGTGCTAGTGCAGCAGTAAGTCCACATAGTGTAGTCTTTGTCTCTATTCAAGTCTCGTTGCCAAGCCAGTCGGGCTTTAGTTTAGTGGTTTTCCCTGTAGGACATGGATAACTTGTAAATCTTGGATGCTATTCTGAAAGGGGACTTCGCCATTATGACGTAGGACATGGCTGATGGGGCGTGGCTTAGCCAGCAATGAAGTCGGGCGCTTTGTGAGAGGGCTCCGATGGCGGCTCCCCTCGCGGCCCAAAATCCGCAACTGATCGGCATATGAGAATGTCGCTATCGCTGCCAAAGGAGTTCGATGCTTCCCTGAGCCTGTGTTCTTGTGCACGACCCGACGCGGAGCCGGTGGCTGTGGCGGTGGCGTCCGACAGTTCCTGATCGGCGACCCGGAGGTGAAGGAACGGCTTGGTGCTGCTGGGAAAACCTGAGGCTGCAGGCTGCGCCGTAGGCCCTACGGGCCCGCCTACGCACCGGACGACCGCGGACAGCGGGACTGGGCGGTGGCGGTGCCCGGCGGAGGACAGTGAAATCCGGCGGGACGCACTGCAGCTACGTTCGCGCTGCGAGGGTGAGTGCAGCAGCGGATGTTCGCCGGAGACGGCGGGGACACCCTACGCGAGCCTGGGGCTTCGGGGCCTCAACTGGCCCGCGTGCCATCTCTTGCCCCTGTTTCGCCCTGCCGGGCCAACGGACTGGGTTGCCCCTGGCCGGTGACACTGTTATGTTATGTTAAATTGACTGGCACCCTAACAATTGCCGCTGTGAACCTGAGAGAGGCAGAGCCGCGCGGCACTGCAGCATTGACCGCGAACATCCGACGTGGGACTTTGGCACCACTTTTGCGGCCCCTCACGTTGTGCTGGTCTTGTCGGCCCCTCTACTTCTGGCTATGCCGATGATACGATACAGGCGCGGGAGCCATTAAGTGCTAGGGGGCTGCCGGGGAGTAGACAGACCCTTGGCCCTATTGAGCCCCCCCCTGCACTGCGCCACTGGCTCGCGCCTTGTGTCTGTGTACCTGTGACGAGGGGCCCTGCATGGGTGGTGTACTTGGGGAGGCGAGCCGTGGGGCGGAGGACCCATCTGGCTATCTTGGTCAACTGGAGTTGAGTCACGGAGCTGCTCTCTGGCACGGCACCCTGATTGGGCAATACTTGGAAAGTGCCATTCTCTGTCGGGGGCTCTATTCAGTAGGCCGCGCCTGCATGGGTGTGCCTCATTGAGGGCCTCGACCATCAACCAGCCCGACGTTTCCATGCCACGCGGGAGCCGACTGCGGACCAGGGCCAGAGCCACAGCTGTGCCATCAGTGGATAAAGCAATGGAGACGCAATCATCGGACGTTATGTCCGGCAAGCTAGATGCAGTACTGGCGGCTGTGGAAAGGCTGGGTGAGACCATGAATCAGATCCGCACGTCACTAGAAGACAGAATAGACAAGGTTGCCATTGATCTCCGGTTGTTGCATGCCGATCATGGCAAACTGAAGGATCGGACTGCGGCCCTCGAGGTGACCACAGAGGAGGCAATGCCTCGACTGGAGGCGGCGGAGAAGCAGGTAAAACTACTGACGGAGCGAGTGGACTTCCTGGAAACTCTCGCCGAGTATGCGGAAGGGCGTGCTCGGCGCAACAACGTCCGTGTGGTGGGCTTGCCAAAAGGCTCAGAAGGGAAAGACCCTGTTGGGTATGTTGAGACCTGGCTACAACAGTTACTGCCGTCTGTTGTGCTCTCTCAGCAATTTGTAGTGGAACGGGCGCACAGAGTTCCGGCGCGCCCCCTGCCCCCGGGATCCAACCCGAGGCCACTACTGTTCCGAGTATTGAACTACAGAGACCGCGATGTCATCCTGCGAGAAACAAGTAAGCTACAAACTGTACAGGTGGACAACAGCAAAATCATGCTTTTCCCTGATTACACCTTGCAGGTGCAGAGATATCGATATTCTTTCATGGCAGTTAAAAGACGGCTCCGACACCATGGCCTTAAATACTCGCTTCTGTTCCTGGCTAAACTTAGGGTGGTCTCCGGGGGGAAAACACACTTTTTCAACACCTCCGAAGGGGCGGAGGAATGGCTGGATAGGTATGAGTCGGTGGCAGGCGCTTCTGGTCCGGTGGACCGCGGTGGCAGACCTCCTCTGTCACAGAGGCGTCGGCAGCGGAAATGGAGGGAGAGGGCCGGCTCCTCACCAGCGCTCTCCTCTAGCCCAGATCTGGAGCAGATTGCACGAGACCAGCGCAGTGCGTTACAGGCCGTACAGGAAATGAGCTGCAATGATGGGCAGATATCGAAATCTGGATCTGAGGGGGACGCTTTGGTCAGTGATGACGACTACCCAGCCACTCTTCAGCTGACACAAGACTCCTGTGTACTGCCGGAGATCACCCCGCAGACCTCTCATGATCTTGCCTAATGGCATTGGGACTTCCACTATTATGAACACCGTAGTGCTGCTGCTGTAATAGCAAGTATAACTGATATCCACTGTTACGCTCTAGAGTTGTGAACTTTAGGCGCTGTTGGTCATATTTAACTAATGTAGTGTTGGGTGGCGACTGGGTGGAGGCGGTGGGCAGTCATGGCTTCTTATACCCTAGAGCGGTATCAAGTAGGGCCTACGTCCCCTGACAGTAAATAGACGAGCAGTACATTGGGCACTGGCAACATAGTTCGCATTTCTTAAGTATCTCCACTTGTCTTCAGAGATGGCCTCTGGCTGGGGGGGCCCGCCGGAGCCGTGTACCACGGTACGGACCAATACCTTCATTGTTTAGGCGCAGCTGACCCCGACTTTGGTGTAATTAGAAGGTCACCTCTGGTGACAGTTTGGGCGACTGCCTGTTGCGGTCTCGCCCTTTTGGTATTGTAGTTATTTATGTTTTCCTTAGGGACTTTTCTTTTGTTCGCTTTAGATGAGCCACTCAACTCGCATGGACACCAGGGGATAGGACGACGCCCTTCCACCCATTATGGGAACCAGGCACCGGCCCTCATGTCTGCGGCCCTCCGGTTCTGCAGTGCCAAATCTGTAGAAGACTACTATTACTTGACACATGGCGACATTTAGGATAGGCACTTGGAATGTGCGTGGCATACACAACCCGTCGCGGAGGTACCTCATCTACTCTTATCTCAAGCGCCATCGCATCAACATCGCATTGCTGCAGGAGACGCATATAATCGCAGGCGAGATACCCCGCTTAAAAAAACGCTGGACGGGACAAATATTTGCTACCGGATACTCGGCAATGGCGCGTGGGGCACTGATCTGGGTTAGGCATGGCACTCCCTTCAACGTAGAAGACACCCTGATCGACACACAGGGCAGATACGTCACAGTGAGAGGGAAACTCGATGGCAGACATATAGTCATAGTGTCTTTATATGCTCCCAACGCGGACCAGTCGGTCTTTCTGGACACCCTCACTCAGGCCCTGGCTCCATGGCATGGTACCCCAATGATCCTGGGTGGGGACTATAACTGCGTTTTGGATCTTAATTTAGATCGCTCATTTCCTCCGTTGTCAAGTACAACCTCTTATAAAGCCATGAGGGCGCTATGTGGTTGGGCTCAGCAGTGGCGCTTGACAGATATTTGGCGCCATAGATACCCGGCAGTTAGGCAGTATTCCTATTATTCCGGTGCACATCGCTTGCATGTCCGGTTGGACCGCTTTATGTTAACCGCCGATTTGCTGCCCCAAGTAAAGACGGTGGAGTATCTGGGATACACACACTCGGACCACAACCCTCACGTCCTAGAAATAGGCTGGACCGTAGAGACACCATCGATCCCACATTGGCGTCTGCAGCCCGACGTATTGTTGGACGCGGCGTTTCGCGGCGGGGATGGCTGCTTCGGTGGCGCATTATTTTGACGAGAACGAGGGATCGGCTTCCTCCCCTTTGATCGAATGGGATGCCTTGAAGGTGGTGGTCAGGGGGCACTGCCTAGGTTCCCAGGCAGGGATGAAGGTACAAGTAGAACGTGACCTTACCGCTATTGAGGTTGAGCTAGCGCAGGAAGAGGGAGTCGGAGCCGCGGGCCTTGCTAACCGCCTGGGACGGTTGCAGGCAGAGCATGCGCGCCTGCTGGAGCGTCTTAAATGTCTCAATTATGCAGCACACTCTGCACGCACACACCGTCAGGGGGACAAGGCGGGCAAATTATTGATTTGGTTAATACGCAAGGATGAGACTTCCCCCATCATAGCCCACATACGAACACCACAAGACACCATAGTCTACACGCAACAGGAAATCCATCAGCAATTTGTTGCACATTATAGGACGCTTTATCGGTCCCAGGCGCAGGCTCCGGAACTGGCCCTGCAGTGCTTTGCTGCTAGCTTCAATCCACCTCACCCTACCCTGGCTCAAAGCGCTGATCTCAATGATCCCCTCTCAGCAGACGAAATCCGGGCGAGCATCTTCTCATTATCAAACGGGAAGGCACCGGGACCGGACGGTCTGCCGGCCGAATTTTATAAGGCATATGCACATATCCTCACACCCCATCTACTGAACCTTTATAAACGCGCGGTAGAGGAATGTAAACTCACCTACTCGCAGAACGAGGCGTTGCTGGTGTCCTTATTGAAACCGGGTAAACAACCCGAGTTGCTGGGCTCCTATCGTCCCCTCGCCATTCTGAATACTGATTACAAAATCTTTGCATCCCTACTCGCGCGTCGACTAGCGCCGGCGGTGAAAATTATGGTTCACCCGGATCAGAATGGCTTTGTCCCAATGAGAAATACAGCACTCAGCATCTGGCGTTTCTTCCGGATCCAGCGACACTCACTTCCTTCCTGGCCAAGGTCGGGCTGTATTGTACTCGATTTGGAAAAACCTTCCATTCCTTAGAGTGGCCCTACCTCTCGGCTGTCTTAGGTAAATTTGAACTGGGTGATGCATACATGTCCATGGTGCAGCTGCTGTATCAGTACCCTACGGTTAGGGTACGCACGGGGCGGCTCATTTCTGAAGTTATCCACGTTCGTAGGGGCACTAGACAGGGCTGTCCTCTCTCCCCGCTCCTTTTTTCCCTGGCCATGGAGCCACTTGCTCATTTGCTTCGAGAGGATGGACAGGAATGGGGTATACCTTTGGGGGACGGTCTTCACGCCATCTCGCTGTACGCAGACGACCTCCTGCTGTATGTCCGGGATTTGCACAACATCCCCATAACCATCTTCAATATATTGGCCGACTTTGGGCAGTTATCGGGACTACGAGTAAACTGGGCAAAATCCGGTATTTACCCCTTTTCGGACGCCGTGGTGGAGACGCCAGTATACTATCGCGATATCCCTCTGGCTTGGTACCAGGGCACGTTTCGATACCTGGGAGTGCTCGTATATCGGCAACCAGCAGACATACTAGAGGGCAATCTGACTAGGGCTGTAACAGCCATTCAGGCACAAGTGAGATTCTGGAAAACACTTCCTCTCACTGTGACGGGGCGGGTGACATTAATAAAAATGTTAATCCTGCCAAAGCTTTTATATTACTTTACCTGCATTGAGGTCCAAATTCCCTCAAAATTTTTCCGTGATTTGGAAAAAATGTTTCGCGACCTGATTTGGAATGCGGGGAGACCCATAATAGCGTTGACGAAACTGTACGCCCCGATCGCACAGGGAGGGTTGGCGGTCCCCAACCTCGAATTATATTATTTGGCGGCTCAGCTCCAGTGGGTAACTAGATGGATAGCGGGTAAGAATCTGGAGGACACGGCTACTGCTTTGCCACCATGGACACACTCGCAAGTACTGCACTTGTTTCACCCACTTGCTCGAGGTCGTAGATCCACACCATGGTCACTATCTCTTGCTCTTCACTGCTACCAGAGATGCCTTTATTTAACAAGATCCACTAAACCATACGCACCGGCGCTGCCGCTGTTAGGTACGCCAGAGGCAGCAGGGACACTACGGAACCGGTGCTGCGTGCATGGCATGAGGTAGATATTGACACACTGGGCGATCTATATACCGATGGTGAGCTCATCCAGTTTGAGGTGCTCTCCGCAGACACTGGCCTGGCACCCAGCCAGTTGATATTATATGGTTCATTCCTACATACATTGACGTCCTCGTGGGGGGACATCACTACAGAACTCCCAATGCACCACCTTATTCAATACCTGCATGTTATGGGGGCGGGATCTCAAATTGTTCATTGGCTGCCATCCGCACTTTTAATACACACTACACTGCCGCTGACGAGGCTCCGCGAAAAGTGGGAGGCTGATAGGGGGCGCCCATGGACAGATGGAGAATGGGACGTGGTTTTAGCGGGACCTGTCAACATACTCGCTTCAAATTGATTCAGACGTTTGTTCTGCACCGCGCCTACCTCTCCCCAGACAACATAGCCAAATACTTTGGAGATAATACAGCTGCCTGTCCGCGATGTAAGCTCCGAGGTGCGGATCTGTTACATATGCTTTGGTCCTGCACTGCACTGGCATTGTATTGGCGGAGGGTCACGACTCTACTAGAGCAGTGCACCGGCGTGCTGTGTCAGCATACTTGGGAGATATGCATATTAGGCTTATGTAAGCGAAATAAGCAGAATAAGATATCCTCCCGCTTTCGGGACCTAGGCTATATTACTGCGAAGCGCCTGATCACTAAGAACTGGAAAAGAGGAGAAGCCCCTGTCGCAATTAGCTGGGAGAAGTCATTTCTTAATTGGGCACGAGCAGAGAGTGTGGCATTACACAGAGAGGAGACTGCAGGTCTCCGCAAATTCCCAGCAGCCCAGCCTTGGGATACGTTGCTGAATAGCTTCACACAACACTGCAGCACTGACGGTCAGCACCCGCACACGTCCTCCACCAATGTGAACCCTTAAGCTCTGTGCCCTAGCGGCTTGACACATAGATAATACTTGTGCGTAATGCGCGGCTATTGTCCTTGGCGATCATTACCTGTCCTTCCTTTGTTGGCCTGTGGAGCATGCCGTGTGACTGAGGGTACTGTCTGATGCATCTTGGGTCCATCTTACACTATGGTTCTTGTTGGGGAAGGGAAGAGGCGGTTTCTTGGAAGTCAGCAATATCTTACCGGGACACCCGGGGGTTGAGGATATAAAGGCTAATTTTGCGTTGCAGTTGTTTCATTTATTGTTTCTTTTTCTTTGTGTTGTGGTTGCTGTTTCTATTTTATTGTTCTTTGTTTGTGTTTTGGATTCTTTATTGGCACCTTATAAGGTATGTGCATATAGTTTCACGGCGAGTTAGTACAACTCACTACCAGCATCCACCAATGTTACCCACCACTGGGGTTCAGTCCACTATGCTAATCATCGATGTTTAACTCCCCTCATGTGCGAGGCGGTAGGTGATCCGTCGGCATTGGCATCCCATGAGGCCATGCTGAACATGGTGGACTATGTCATAAGGGGTGATCTGTCATCAATTCCTTTACATCACCATTGCATGGTAATTCGCGGGCATATTTTGAAATGGACACTTGGTCAATTGCTGGGTATACCTGTTAAACTTCCTTCTGGCAATATTTGGCGTAAGCCCTGTACGGTCTGACATACTAGCCAAAAATGCTGTTGTACCCTACCATGTACTTATTCATCTGCTTGTTACTGAGTATGCTGTTTATTGAAAAATGGAAAAAAATGTCAATAAAGATATTTTTAAAAAAAAAAATGACGTAGGACATGGCTGGTAGCTCAGGAGGTTCTAGCTTGTCTTCGAAAATGGACAGTAGTGTGTGTCGTGTTCTGTGGAATTGAAATTGTGTGAGTATGGTAGGTGTAGCATCCCCCGTTCCCAAGTCTCCCCAAGTTTTCGCGATGCTGTCTTTAAATAAATCACCAATGGTCTGTACACCAGCGAATTGGGTGCTCGCATGACCCCTTTTTCCCTACACGGGGCAGCCAGCGACACTGATTAAGCAAAGCGTAGGGAGAATAAAGTATGGCTCCTGCCTGTAGTCGTAATTGATAGTGCCACACGTCTGTTGTCGCATTAAGCAAATCTAAAATCTCTGTTCTTCAGTCAGCATCCATGAACCTCAACGCCGGTAGTGGCAATGGTGCCGCCACCACGGTTTCTATATGAAGATACAGGATGTCCTGAGAACCGTGCATCCAGATATAAGTGTGCGCGCTCTGTGCTGCTCTAAAGTATAAATCAAAGTCAGGCGTGATCAGCCCACCCATGTACAACAGTAGAGTAAGGACCTGCCATTTGACTCGCGCTTGCTTTCCCGCCCAAGCTAACTTAACCATCAGTGTTGTGAGTCGGCTAAAGAATGAGCGCGGAAGGACTATGGGGATATTCGAGAAAAGGAACAAAAAACGAGGTAGGACCACCATTTTCTTAATGGAAATTCTGCCCGACAGGGGTAGTTTGATCCAGCAGTCAACTTCGTCCTCTAATTTGCTGATAGCCACCCCATAGTTTTCTCTGAACACAACCCTTATACCCAAATAACTCACTGCTTCCGTTGACCACTGCAACGGGTAGTCGGGCTTGAACTGTGTTGTGGCCTGTAATAGTGGAAATATGATAGACTTCGGCCAATTAACTCGAAGACCAGATACCGCGCCGAAATGTACTACTTCGTGCAAAACCCGGGAGCGGTTACACTCGGGGTTTCGCTGCATAGGTGGAGACTATTAGTTCATAGCCTGGGAACCGAATGCCCTTGTGTCTATGATATTCTCTTAGCGCGCAGGCTAGGGGCTCTGCCACTAGTGCATATAAGATTGGAGACATAGGGCACCCCTGTCTCGCACCTCTAGAAATATGTATTGGGTCCGTCACTAGATTCCCTATTTTAATTGTGGCAGTGGGAGCGTTATACAGGACCCCTAATATTTGGAGAAATACCTGCCCCAGTCCCATCCTAGTTAGAACCAGTCTCATAAAGGGTCATTGAACGGAGTCAAAAGCCTTCTCCATGTCCAAGAATACAGCTACCGCTTGCGTCTCTGGTCGGGTATGTTGCAGTGCGCCAAACACTGTGCGTAAATTATATATCAGTTTTCTGCCCGGCAAAAACCCCGCTTGCTCCGGTGCAACCAGGATCAGAATTAAAGTAACCAATCGGTTAGCCAGGATCTTTGCAAATATTTTCGTAGCAACATTGAGCAGTGAGAGTGGGAGGTAAGTGGCGCATTCCTCCGGGGGCTTATCCGGTTTCAGGATAGTGACAATAATTGCTTCCCTCATTGAGGGCGGCATAGTTCCCGTTACACACATATTGTCAAAAAGCGTAGCTTGGTGGGGGACCAGAAGATCCAGGAACGCATTATTAAAGGCGACTGTGAGGCCATCCCCTCTGGGTGCACTTCTCGCTTTCATAGCCAACAGGGCTAACAGGATTTCCTCTCTCTCAATGGGTCTCATAAGAAACTCACGATGTGTGTTTGTGAGCCATAGAAGTCTTTTATGTGTTAGGTAATCTAAAATGTCCTCCTATGTACCCCCGCAACGGGTGGCATACAGGTCAGAATAGTATTGGCGGAACCAGCCCGCTATATCCGCCTCTACAGTAAGGGTGACGCCCTCCGGTATTCTAATCTCTGCCACTACAGATTTTTCCCTCTGCTTCTTGAGCATGTGTGCCAATACTACCCCAGGCCTTTTACTCTCTTTGTATGCCCGCGCCGTGGCATACTTACCAAGGCGCTTTATTTCAGCATTGGCCACCTCATGATATTCCTACTGCAAGACTTTAAATTCCTGTGGGGGTGTCTCATCCGCACCAGCCTGTTGGCATGCTTCTAGGGACTTTAGTTGCTGCTCTAGGTCAGTAAGTCGCTTTCATATCGGTCGGATGTAGACCTTGAACGTCTCCCAGACTACCTAAAAGCTGTCAAAGGACCCTGTGGTAGTTTCAAAAAACATTTCTATTGCTTCAGACAGTTCTTCCTGAAAAACCATATCAAGCAAAGAGTATGGTGGAAACCTCCATGTGAAAGGAGAGATAACTTTACTGGGGGTGTCCAGCACTAGCACTATCGGGGAGTGATCCGAAAGGGTCCGGGGTAGTACCTTGCAGGAACAGGCTCTCTCGGTCAGGTGCCCAGCTGCCAGCCAATAATCTATTTGGGTGTGCAGGCTATGATATGCTGAGTAGTGCGTGAAGCCCCCTTTGTCCGGGTACCTCTGGCACCACACGTCACACAGGTCAAACCTGACCATGGCACTTTCTACTGCTCTGGCAGCAGCAGAAATATTTCTATCTGGCCCCCCTGACTTGTCCAGTCACGGATTTCTGACTAAGTTGAAGTTTTGCGCTACATTGGAAACCACCTTAACAATAATGACGTGTTCATTGAACTATTTTGCTACATCAATTGCAATCTAAAATTCTGTTTTTAGATAGATCATGTACATCAATATGATCAATAGAATGTAGTATGAATGTGTGATGTATGAATGCTAGCCAGAATGTATTTTTGTTGATCTCTGTAATATCAGTTTCTCTCTTTTTTTATATTTTTTTATAATGACTATAAAATCTTAATAAACTATTTTTGTATTTTTCTAGCTTCCAGTGTAACTATTATTTATTTTTGATATGTTAAGAGATCTGTATTAATTTTTGAAGTTGCCCTAGATTATTTACATTAAGTTGAAGTCTCCACCCCAAAGCTGCAGTCCCTCTCCGCGCAAGTCTACCACGTCTGACAGCGCACCAAAAAACTCTGTCAAAATTTGGGCCACAGATGTAGTAAGGAATCCCTTAATACGTACATACATTGTTAAGTTAGCATAACCACGTTAGATGTTAGAAAGCCATCTTGCTGCTTTTGCGCACGACACTGCGTCTACATGTTATTGTTTAGACAAACTGCTGACTCGCGCTTTGCCTCACACAAGAGCAATCTGTTGTTACCATCCCGAGCTCTGCGCAGTGACCTTGGTCTGTACATGGTGTAACAAACAGTCTGGGTCATTAGACAATGCATGTTTTCCACTCCAGGTTGATCGACCCACTATTTAGCCATAACACACAGGCAGCTGCGAATACCTGAAAGTTGGTGCTTTTAATATTGCAGACATCATGTTTAATATTCAGACCGAAGACGAGCCTTCCTGCGAGAAGACTTCTGATGCTCCTGTGATGTGATTTCACTAAGCTGATCTTTGAGGTATGGGGTCCCCTGTTCAAGCCTAAGAGACCTTTTATTAGCATAATAATAATATTAGCTTCTTAGTTAAGGGAAGGTGGTAGTACCCACTGTCATTTATAACATGATCACTCCCTTTATATTCTATGGTATTGTAACGATCCTGATGGTTTTGATTATAATCATTTGTCTGCTTGTATTAGCCAAAGTACTGCATCTTAGGACACGTGGTCTATAAAAATAAACTCTTTTTATTTTCACCGTGTTTCTGTTTATTCTTGTTGTGGACTGATGTGAGAATAATATACGAACAGGTATTTCCGATTCCCACCATTCCTGAGAGTACACTGAGTCGCTTGTTCTGGGTTGTCTTTTCATTGGGACCGCCGAGCTAAATCTCGGATAACGAATGGGACACTTATGCTAGCCTGATACTGGGTTCTGAGTTCTGAGGTGAGTTTCTGGTACACCACAATTCACTGAGGTCCTGGGGTTCTACGCATAGTTCTGTGTATAAGCAGAATCCCTGCAACATGGCGCACCTAACGTTTGGTCTATGAGTTGAAACGCCTTAGTAGTGCTTATATTAGTCCACAACACCCTCATTCTTGTTTCCGGATAACAAGTCTGACGGATTTAAACCTACCTATTTCTGTTGATATAGGTTTCTTCAAGCTTGATCATTAAAAAGGTTATTGAACCCTTGTGCTACTAATTACTTCGAGTGTAGCTTGTCCTTATGGCGGTCGATATAGCAGCGCACAGTCGGGCACCTCTGAAACATCATTTGACGCAGCATGGAGTGCCGGACACTGGTATGAACGTAATCTTTGTGGTAGGAGCCGATGCGGCTCATCCTTATGAGTTGTTCTACTTTGGGTGACGCTTCCAGCAGTGAGTGAGGACGATAACTCTTTTCATACTTACACTGCCACAGCCGTGCCAGCGAACTATACGCCGTATAGGACACAAGAAATACCAATATCTGCTTGGCAGCATCTTATTTAGTTTAATGGCGCCCTTCCCCATGCGGTTATACCGCCGAGAATGGGCCCTTTGTCAATTGCAGGGGCCACTTGGCCGGTACTAGCCGGATATACGCCTCATCCCCGTTACCTGACGGTGCCGGTGGCTGATTTGCGTGTACTGCACACTGCCCTTATTACAGTACATAGGGCTTTGGTACAGTACGTGTCACGCAATGTGCAGGCGGGGGCACCTGCTGTTGCGGGGCAGCCTACTGACCACCACGCGGTGGTCATTAGTCCTGTTATGGTTAATTCTGTTATGGGCAAGCGCCCCCAAAATAGGGATGATTTCCCTTTTTGGCTTGCTGAAAAATTTGACCAAATAGAAGCGGTTTACCTGAATACATCTCCTGTGGAGAAACACAGGATCCTTACCATTAGTTTGCCTAAAGACTTGGTCCCCGACATTGATGATTGTGTAAACTGGGGCAAGGTCTTTGCAGCGACGTACTCGCAGTGCTTTGGCACTCCGTCTATGTCGGTACTGCCCTCCGTTATTAAACGTGTTCAAGATAACCACGGTGCGGAGTCTGCGATAGAATTAGGCATGCGGCTCCTCGGACAGTTTGACCTGGTGGCTACCATGGTAATGTGTAACCTTAAGGGTGATGCTATGCAATTCCAAGTTCGTAATGAACTGAAGAAAGTTGCTGATGAGGATAAGCCGCGGTAGTTCGCGAAAATAATCTCGACGGCATACAGAGATTTGGGTCGTAGCTCTTTAGGAGTTAAACCTGTTGTTAAAACTCCCGAAATTAAGCAGCAGGGTAAGGCAGAAGCCTCTGGTAAGGATGACCGGCCAAACTTTCCGAAACAGAGTTGGCGGTCAAAACAACAGGGAAAGCAGCAGCAGAAACAGGGGTCTCGGCCTGCCTCTCCCGTTCAGTCAAGTAGTGAGCGCACTTATGATCTGCGTGATCGTTGTACTATTAAGTCTCCTGATAGATTTCAGGTTTCTGAACAACGTTCTCCTCGTTCTTCACAGGAAACATCGGCTTCACAGTCCGGTGGCGGAGGCGGTGGCAAAGGTTGGGGTGCTCCACAAACACGTGACCAACCCCGGCAGACTGAGGGTAAAGGCAAGGAGGACGAATTCACACGACAAAGACCCCCGTTTCAGAAGAAGAAAGTGGCTGCTCTGACGGCAAGGTATGCCTCAGATAGTGCGGACACAGCTTCGGAACCAGACATGGGCGCTGACGCTACTGGACAGCGCAGCGGAAATTACCATAGTCCGTCAAGCTCTGCGTCCATTTCTGGCGGCGACAGCAACTGATACATTGGTTACTGTTGAAACAGCTGACACCAGAGTGGCTCCCCCTGACAGACTTTACGAAATAGTCTTACTAATTGAGGGTGACATACAACGTACAATAAAGGGGATTTTTTGGGATAATCTGACTACCACCTATGATATCCTCCTAGCGGAGGCAGATTGCCCCCCAGCTTTCATTTTAGAAGCTCCTAGAGGGGAGGAGGCAATCCTCCCGTCCTTTGCGCACACAGTGCCCAAGGACCAGGCTGAAGTGTACGCTGAGGAGTGGGCACTGGCACTAGCGCCGGCAGTGTATCGTACTCAGGTTGGATGGGACCGGCTGTCCCCCTGCCATGAGATTCCATTGCGGTCTATGCCCCAGCCACAACCCCAATATCCTATGCGTCGTGAGGCTAGACCGCACGTCGCTGCAATCCTTGAACAATTGGAATATCAGGGTGTTATTGAAACTTGTGTGTCCCCTATGAATAACCCTTTATTCACTGTGACGAAGCCTGACGGGTCGTACCGTTTAGTTTTGGATTACCGGCACTTAAATTCGCATTGCCGGACCTGCGCAGTACAAA
This sequence comes from Triturus cristatus, assembly GCF_964204655.1. Taxonomy (NCBI): domain Eukaryota; kingdom Metazoa; phylum Chordata; class Amphibia; order Caudata; family Salamandridae; genus Triturus; species Triturus cristatus. The sequence continues at coordinate 168,235,455 of NC_140585.1, forward strand.
ATACTCACAGCTCGGCTCTTGTCGACAGTCTCGTGCGTAAGAGATTTAAAACGACACTTGACATCTCCAATGGCTTTTTTAGCCATAACCTGTCCACACTGAGTAGCCAGTGGACGGCGTTTACTTCAGGCGGCAAACAAAAACAGTTCACAAGATTAGCCATGGGCTATAAAAACAGCCCTGGCGTCGTTGCCGCTCGCGTGGTCTCTCTCTTAGAAAGAATAGACCCCGACGCATACTCCTATGTTGATGAAATCTACCTCACGGATGATGAGCTGATGCCACATCTGTCTCGAGTCGACAATATTATTGTGAGTTTTGCGGATTATGGCTACAAATTTAATTTTGCGAAGTCACACATCGCGGAATATACAGTGTTGTTTTTGGACTACGAGCTCAACAATGAAGGTAAGGGATTGGCTCCTCACTTTCTGGAGAAGTGCGCATGCTTGCGTGCTCCTACAACACTGAAAAAATTACAATCTTTGCTGGGCTTTCTGAATTTCGGACGTATGTATATTCCTGATTATTCCCAGCGTATCAAGCCGCTTTACGCCTTGGTACAACCTTCTTTTTCGAAGTCTAGCTGGCAGCTAGAACATTCTGCTATTCTCCAGTCTTTACAGGCTGATCTTCTTGCTTCACAATACTTATTGACACGTGATAACCGCACTAACCTGGTAATAAGAATAGTACCAGGCGCAGTGGGTTTCACGTACTTGACGTTCAATGAGGGCGATACAGTCCCCATTGCGTATAAATCACACTTGTACACCTCTGCTGAGTTGCGTTTTTCCACTGTCGAGAAAGTTCTGACGGCAGTACAGATGGCGATCCTTAAAGAACGCGCACTGTCACATGGAAAACAGATACTGGTTGTAACACCGTATCCTGCCCTAGAGGCAGTGACAAAAGCAAGTGTACCAAATTCTAAAGCTTTGCATCCACGGTGGATACAATGGGCCACGACTCTGACATCAGCAGATGTCACTTATATCTTTGACGCTTCTTTACAGACTCAGGAGTACTTACAGTATGAATTCGATCATCCAGCTCCTTTGTCTTTGCGCCCGCTCGAAGAATACCATTGTGTCATATACACTGACGGCTCGGCGGAGCCGGCGATTGGATCGAAGCATGCTTATTCTGCGGCTTGCGCAATTGTCGTGGGTACATTCGTAAATGGTGAATTCCAATGTGATGTAGTGCATACGCAGTCATTGGATGATTGTACCACGCAATTGGCGGAGCTCCGGGCTCTGGTGCTTGCACTGGAGTTTGCTGATCCCCGAGTCACTACTCTTATAGTAAGTGACTCCTTTTATTGTGTCCAGTCCTACAATGACAATTTACACTTCTGGTCTCAGAACGAATATCGTGATACCAAGGGTAGCACAATTAGGCATAAAATGCTTCGGGTTCGAGTGGCAAACTTTAAAGAACGTCTCCCTCTTGTGAATGTTATTCACACTCTTGGTCACCAACGACTTGGTGTCCATGCTGTCGGTAACAGCTTGGCTGACGAGGCAGCAAAAACCGCAGTGGCTACATACTTAGTGGCAGCAGTTACAAGATCTAAAAGTAAGATTGATGATGACATCTTGGCAGCTATTGCTGCTCCAGAGAAGGGAAGTGATTACCCGAAGGGTTTTCCTTCTCGTTATTTTTATCACTTAAGTCCTGATAACGTCCCATTAGTGAGGATTAACGACGTTGGTGACAAAATTATTCCCAACGCGGACTGCAGACCATCTCTGATACTAGCAGCGCACGAGGGGTTGGCATCAGCCCACGCCGGCGTGTCCGCTACTATATCTCTGTTACAACAACGTTATTGGTGGTTCGGTTTATACAAACAAGCGCGCGCTTATGTTCTTGATTGTGACATTTGCCAACAGATTAAAACTTCCACAGTTGCGCGCCCACCACAAACACAGTTGTACATATCTAATAAACCAATTGGTTGTGTTTATCTAGATCACTGCGGTCCTTTTTCTTCTGATACTGCGTACAAGTATATCTTGGTTGCAGTGGATTCGTGCACACGTTTTCTTTGGGTATGGCCACAAAGGAGTGCTGATTCGCGGACTGTCATCAGGGATTTGCGTGTCTTTGTGGGTACTTTTGTGTGTGGTACCTTCCATTCTGATCAGGGCCCCGCGTTCGCATCTAAGGCTTACAAGGAGGCTATGAGAAATTTGGGGGTCCAAGTCAAATTTTCGTCCCCCTACCGACCTGAGGGTAATAGTGTGGTGGAGCGAATGAACCGTGACTTAAAGCAATCTTTGACAGCACGTGTTTTAGGCACAGGCCGGAATTGGCTAGCCCACTTGTATAACGTCCAACGTGCACTTAATAATCTCCCTAGAAGGTCTCTGGGTGGGCGGACCCCATACATGAATGTTTGTCCCAGACCTTGATGGTCTAGACATGGCGGCGTCGACCGCACCCTTTGACGTAGATGATCACTGTGCTGTTTTGCAGACCCTACAAGAAGCCAGAGACACTCTATCGAAGGAACACTTGCCCTCCACGTCTGATGCTGAGCTTCAGATTCCGGTAGTCGGCTGGCTACCCCGAGTTGGAGACCTGGTCCGTGAGAAGGTGGAGAACAAGAAGGAGTTCGGCCCCTCTTATCGTGCACCGGTTCCAGTGCTTGGAGTGCAGGGTACAAGAACAGTCATTTTACCTCCACTTCCTGGTCGCAAAGAAAACAGGTACATCTCTATTGACAATGTCAAACTTCAGCGAGTGGCCGATACTTCTTAGTCTGACTCCAGCAGTTTCATGCCAGACGATGCAAAGAAATTCAGTGTTGGTTCCTGCTTCTACCACCTTGTCTGATGTTGCCATTGAGATGCAGTCAGATACTGATCCCTTGTTAATTCCGCCGGCTGGTGGTTTGCCCGAAGAGACTGAGTATGCTTATCCTACAAATGGTCACTCGCCTGTTTTACAATCTACGGCAGTTAACCAGTCACGTTTCTCCTTTGACACTAACTCATTGCCTTATACTTCCCCTTCGAACATTGCTATTTTTGCTAGTTGGTTCAAAAGACATTTTTTGATTCCCCCTTGGACATACATCTGGCTGGTGCTTATAAGTATTTTTTTGTTTATGTCCATTGGATTTGTAATAGTATTTTTCCGTCTGGTGAATGGCCACTATCTTAAAGAAAGATCTACAATTAGACTTATCAATGGAACTTTGGCCCCCCACTCCTCGTCCCACATCATGAAAGGACTTTTGTGAATATTACTGCCTGGCCCGTTTTGGATGGAATTGCGTGGGATGCTGTTAAATTCCAAATTCATGGTCCTACAGAGGTCATCAATGTACCTAATGTATTTCGTGTTTCTATGGGTGATGTGGTTAAGCAGAACATTCGTTCTGATGATTGGGATGTTCATGCCATTGAAGCACTGTTTTCTGATTTGAAATATTATGCCGCTTTTGATGCAGAAGATTTATATGAAAATGCGGCTAACTATGCGGAACAGTATTGTTTTCAGCATTATGGCAATCATTTCCTGCATAAAGCGAACACATTTCGAAATTTTGTAAATTTTACCCAATGGGAACACTGTCCCACGCCATCTTTAGGCAGTTCACCTACATTGGTTGATAAGTATACTTATTTTACTGATTACAGTGTTTCCAGCCCAGCATCCTTTTATTTTAAAGTGGTGTCTGAGTCTGCCTCGAAGGTTAGACTGACACACACCAAATTACTATATTCTAAGTCCTTTATGGATGAGTTGTCAATCAAAGGTTATGATCTGTGGAAGGCTACTATTGATCTTAAATCGGTTTGGGGTTCCAAACCGTGGCAGGTTCTGGGAACTGAAGCTTTACATCGTGCCTGTCTTGTACCAAATCATATGTTGTTTTTAAATTCAACCATCTTCCAGACCACCTGCTTCGGATTGGCCACTTCTAAAAAACTAAATTTCCCTTCTGTTCCAGATCTGGGCGCTTACCCAAATTGGGATAACCACACAGATCTGTCCCTTCCTGCTTTGCAGTCGTTAGTCTCTAATGCATCTTTCAATATTTCGAAATTTAGCAGTGAAGGATGGTTAATTTGGCAAAGCAGTACAGATGCCTGTCAACGTCGTTTTCTAGGTCTGAAACCGGGGTATACGCGGCAGCGCGTGGACCCTCGGTTTGAGTCCTCTCATACAGTAACTACCTACTCTGTAGGGAAATTATGTCAATCCTGGCTGCGACATTCCACTTGGCATCTGTCAAAGTTCATTTATCAAAATTACATGACAAAATAGATTTGAATGATTTTGTTAAAGGTCCTGTGGGTGGCAGATCCAAGAGGTGGGCGTATGCTATTTACAACGAAGTATGGAAATTGTCGCAAATTGAGGCGGCTTCAAGATTGAGGGCCATTGATCAAGCAAATATGGAAAAGGTCTTGGCCGTTATAGATAACAGCATTAACACACTTTCTTCCAGAATTTATACATTGGACAATATTGTGTCTTCAATTGTTGATATTGTACATGATGATATGTCTGTATTGTATCATGGTCAAAACCAGTTGCGTTCTGTTATGCAGTTTGCATGGACATTACAAACGTTAAAGGCGGGAAAGGTCCCCTGGGACTACCTGAATACGACATCTTTATTCCTTCCCTTTAACCTTACTGTAAAGCAGCAGTTTATGTCCATGAAAGATGCTACATATTTATTGTTACACATTGAAAAATTGGAGCCGTTACCTTTCTCTGTGGCGGAATTGAATTCAGCCGTGTGGTTGGTACATGGGTTGATCACGCTCCCTTTCGCGCTTTTTAAGTTTACGTCATGCATGAAACACTATGCTCTGGGTAGATATGAACAGCTGGGTACTGCGTTCCTACATGAGGTTTGGTCTCTCCCTTTTACGTATAGATGTACAAGAGACGGTACAGAGGTTTACCTGAAAGGTGAGGAGTGTACCTCGACACCTGATCATTCTGTAGTATGTAGGCACATTCAGTTACACGGTGCATGCAATGTACACGCCCCGAATTGGGCCTGCGTCCTCAAAGGTATACCAGTGCCAGTGATTACACCATCTTTCACGCTGCTTGCAAACGGTAGTTATTTAATTTTGAATAATGAAGCTTGCTGCGGGATGTTAGTGGGAATCCCATATATAGTAACTGTATCGCAGAGAGTAGTCTGCTGCAATAATGTTCTATTTCCTCCCCCGCATGGGCGGCTGGATGTTTCCATCTGGCCTTCGATTCCGACCTTGAAAGCAGAGTTCAACAAGATGAGCAGATAATAGCTCTATTGTCCCAAAAGGAGGTGCCATTGACTTCCTCCCGAGAAACATTTGTCCTTCACGTGGCAAATACGCGCACTGAGGTATAGGCGCTTTTGAATACTGACCTCCCCCTGCATTTTGGAGCTTTGATCCAATCAATCTTCAATGCCTCGTCCACAACTGGCCTGGCTCATTTTTTTAAACTTGTAGGCTCAGGCCTCGTGACCTCCTTCCAAACTATTTTTGGTGTGATTCCGGCATTTTTTCATTCTATTTTTTCGAGCGTCTTTGGCGGTGTGCCGCTGATTCTGGCGCTGGTGGCAGGTGTGCTACTTTTACTTTTCATACTACGAAATGGCTGCACTTTCTGTGCCTCATGACAACCTGCCCCGTCTGCATCTTCTTCGTGACAGGATGCTTGAATATTATGGTACCCTGCCATTGGCGACTTTGAGCCTGGCATATGGATTATCCTTCCGGTATTCCTACTTTACCTGCGTGCAGCCTGTCTTTCACTGCCTAGATTGTCCCTTTGAATGGCCTCTGGATTTGTGCTTAACCAACACGGTGTCTCCGGTCCCGGATTATGATCGACTGATGAGTCCCTTAGTGTCTCACGAGTTTGCCTGTTCTGGTGTTCGGATTATGGCCTGTGGTGCGGCGCATGGTATCCTGGGTAATTGGGACATCGCAAGGGCTGCCTATGACTTCTTGGATATGAGTTATCTGGAGGAACACGTCGGTTGCCCTCTGATGGTGCTAGAGGCTCCGCTTATTGAAGAACATGTATGTTCCTTTTCTTTGATTAACTGGATGGCTGAAACTTTTAGTGGCCGTGCCAACGATTTTCTGTTGGAAGCAGTTGCTGCATACACGTTCATGGATTGAGTGAACTGTCATCCACTATGTTTTTTCTCCCATGTCTTGAACATTACCTGTGCCTTTGGATTGCTGGCCAAAACAGCAGTTTTCATTTTTTTCCTTTCCCTTTTTGAGGTTTTATTTTTTTCTCCCCTTTTCTTTTTCCTTTTCGAACTTTCTCTGAACCGATACTTGGTTTCGAAATTGAATACGCCTTGTTCTGCTCTGTCGAATTTGAACTCTGCGTTCTCTCATTTCTTCCCTACTGGTTAGTGCTTCGATCAAGGGGGCGTGTAGTAAGGAATCCCTTAATACGTACATACATTGTTAAGTTAGCATAACCACGTTAGATGTTAGAAAGCCATCTTGCTGCTTTTGCGCACGACACTGCGTCTACATGTTATTGTTTAGACAAACTGCTGACTCGCGCTTTGCCTCACATGAGAGCAATCTGTTGTTACCATCCCGAGCTCTGCGCAGTGACCTTGGTCTGTACATGGTGTAACAAACAGTCTGGGTCGTTAGACAATGCATGTTTTCCACTCCAGGTTGATCGACCCACTATTTAGCGATAACACACAGGCAGCTGCGAATACCTGAAAGTTGGTGCTTTTAATATTGCAGACATCATGTTTAATATTCAGACCGAAGACGAGCCTTCCTGCGAGAAGACTTCTGATGATCCTGTGATGTGATTTCACTAAGCTGATCTTTGAGGTATGGGGTCCCCTGTACAAGCCTAAGAGACCTTTTATTAGCATAATAATAATATTAGCTTCTTAGTTAAGGGAAGGTGGTAGTACCCACTGTCATTTATAACATGATCACTCCCTTTATATTCTATGGTATTGTAACGATGCTGATGGTTTTGATTATAATCATTTGTCTGCTTGTATTAGCCAAAGTACTGCATCTTAGGACACGTGGTCTATAAAAATAAACTCTTTTTATTTTCACCGTGTCTCTGTTTATTCTTGTTGTGGACTGATGTGAGAATAATATACGAACAGGTATTTCCGATTCCCACCATTCCTGAGAGTACAGTCGCTTGTTCTGGGTTGTCTTTTCATTGGGACCGCCGAGCTAAATCTCGGATAACGAATGGGACACTTATGCTAGCCGGATACTGGGTTCTGGGTTCTGAGGTGAGTTTCTGGTACACCACAATTCACTGAGGTCCTGGGGTTCTACGCATAGTTCTGTGTATAAGCAGAATCCCTGCATCACTATGAGGAGGTCCATTCCTTTTCCTCTACACCTAGTGACAACAAATCTACCGTCCCTGTCCGTGTCCAACGGCACTAGTGTCATGGCTGATCTAGGGTTGACCCAAATAAGTCCCCCAGAGCATGTGTGGTGAGTCCAGCTGCATGTGTGTTACCCTCTGAACCTCAACTGCACAACATAGGACTGTTGAGAGGGAGATGGGTCTCTTGTAGCAGCGCGATATCTATACCATGTCTGGTTAAGTATGCCAGGACTTTTACGGAGCTTTCTGTGGTCATTAAGACCCCTAAGATTCCAAGTGAGTGTACGGAGAGTGTTGATACTAACTTCCCTGCTGCACCTACCAGGTTCTGCCATGGGGAGTGTCTTGTCTGTCTCACCAAGCCGACCTGTGGTACAAATAGGATATGTGCACTCTCTGTGTGATCATGGATATAACAAAAAGAATGCAAAACTGCCCGAGTCTCATGCCCTGCCCAACTCCCACCCCCCACCCACGCCAGGCCTTCCCCAACTTGCCTTTGCGAATTTTACCCATATTCTCTCCCTACGTCTTCAATGTGATCAGGAATTCAAATCTGCACAACATTAACTCAGGATCCCCACCGTCCCTCCCCAAAACAAAACCCAAGCAGTGCAAGGCACTTGTGGGCGGACGTTGCTCGCATAGTAGGGCTATGTGTCCCTATTAACCTTAACACTTACTCCTCCCGCCAACCTACCACTGTAGTGCGTCTGTTTTGTATAACGTACCCTCCACTTCAATCAATTAACCTGCTTGAACATAGGTAGCATGCATAGCACACCCAGCGGAGATAGCCACATTGCCGTTATCGCAGTAACACGGTACAACCTGCAGTTCAATAGTCCTATTAAACTCGTGCTGTAAACCTTGGTCACCCAGGGCCAAAGTCGGACAGTGTTTCATCTGCTGGGTATCTTCTGAGTCTAAGCGTTCTGTAACTGGGGATCGAGCAGGTGTACGATCAGTCTTGTTCATCTAGCAGACCTCCAACCGCTCCTTCCAAGGTGCTGTGCTTTGGACTATGACGCTGTTCCTTGGCCCACTCTTTCAAGGCCTTCTGCAATGTCTTTGGATCAGTGAAGATACGTGAGTGGCCATGCCTGTTCACACGCAGTCGGGCCGGATAGAGCTTAGCATAGTCTATGGGTTGGTCTCTCAGCTGGCATTCCAACGGCACGAACTGTCTGCACGCCTTCTGTACCCGCGCAGTGAATTCCGGGTATAAAGAGATGTTAGCTCCCTCGTAATGTAGTGTTTGTTTCTCTCAGGATACTGACAATGCCTGTCTCGATAGTTCAGCAGTGTTAGATCTGGGAGTCTCTAGTTGGCAGGGTAGGTACCACTGTCCAAGTAGGGACCTTTGCTTCTAGTCAGGGAAAGGGGGATACACTGTTAAGATAACCCCTGCTCACCCTCTAGGTAGCTTGGCCTGAGCAGTCTAGGCTATCAAAGGCAATGTGTAAAGTATTTGTACCAACACTCACAGTAACACAGTGAAAACACCACAGATTTACTCCACACCAGTTTTAGAAAAATAAGGTATCTTTACTAAAAACTTCACAAGACCAAATACTACAGACAAACCAACATACAATTCAAAAAGGTTACTTTAAAGATAGTTCAAGAGTTTGCAGAAAGTACTCCAGGATGTAAAAGTCAGTGTCCTGCACAATACGACTCTCAATGCACAAAATGCGACACTTTCGTGCCCAACAGTACCTGTAGTTGTGATAAGGTTCCCAAAAGCTATAAAAAGGAAGATGGCAAAGGCGGTGCGATACTCCTGAGATCCTGGGGAGGCTTTGCAGCAGCCCTGCTTCATGCAGCAGAGGTGGATGCGCCGGCTCCGATCTGTAGGGGAAGGATGCGATGACTTTGGTTTTCATGCGTAGGATTCTTAGGGGGAAGCTTCACGCACAGGTTCGATGCGACACTCTTCGATGTGGCACGATGCGCGGCGCAGCGTTGACTTCCGGCACCGCAACTCTCGATGCGCCACGGAACGGGACTCTGCGTCGACGCACGCAGCGACTGGATACTTTCACGCACCGGCAGTGGTGCGGCCCGCAAACTGGTTCTGCGATGACCCTCGCAGCGTCAGGAATCTTCTCGCACCGGGACGATGCTCGACGCACTCGGCGATGCGGGGACTCCGGGTGCTGCGATGACGCCGCGATGAAATTCTCCTCGCACTCTCGTTCTTGCGACACGCAATCGGATGATGCGTTGGGTACCAGTTACTCTTTTTCACGCTTCTGCTTCCCAGCTCCCAAACAGAGCAAAACGACCTCCTGAGGCCCCAAGACTGGGCAAGCACTCCAAGGCAGGTCAGAACTTCTTCAGCAGAGTTCCAGGGGAGCTGGTGGTGAAGTCCTTTTGTTCCTGGGACTTCTTAACAGGGATCCAGCTCTTCTCAGGCCCTTGGAGATCAGAATCAAAAGAAGGGGACACAGCAAAGTCGTTCCCCTCTCCTTGGCAGCAAAGCAAAACAGCAAGCAGGCAGTCTTCTCCTCTTCAGTTCTTTTCAGCTTTCTCCTTGGCAGAGGTTTCTTCTTAGTTCCAAAGTGATCTAAAGTTTAGGTGTCTGGGGTCCTCTTCTTATACCCCTCCAAGTCTTTGTCTCTCTTTGTTTCAGTGGGGGCATTCCCCTGCTCAAACCGGTTCCTGGGTGTGCTCTGCTCTGGAGCACCTGGTTCCTTTCAGAGTGAGGGGCAGGGTCGTTAGACGCTCAGCAGGAGGTGGAGCCTTCTTTGTGCCAGAAGAGGCAGAATCCTCAGCCTGGCCAGCAGGGGGTGGAGCCAGCATTGTGCTGGCAGGGGCAGCCCTATTCAAACCCAGGGACTACTCCTCCCACCCATCTAAAGCAGATCTCCCTATTCACCCTGCTGCTGACTCATCCAGGCTCCTGGAGCCACCTAGCCCATCACATCACACCAGTCAGCCAACCAGCACACAGGCACACAGGAAGGTTAAACGGGAGAATAGCTACTTTCTAAAAAGTGCTATTCTCACACAGTGAATTTAAAAACCATCTTGCCAAAAAGATGTATAATTAAATTCTGAACACAAAGATACCAAACTTGGATTTTCTATCTTGCCCTTATGGGAAGATAGGCATGTAAACAGCCTTCCCCATTCTATCCTATGGGCAAGATAGCCTCTCAGCAGTGAAAAACGAAAATGGCTGTAATTCACTACCAGGGCATGTTACACACCTCAGTACATGCCCTACCTTTCAGATACACTGCACCCAGCCCAGGGGGGTACCTAGGGCCACCATAGGGATGCCTGACATGTACAGAAAGGGAAGGATAAGGCCTGGTCAGTGGGTGCACTGGCCAGGTCGACATGGCAGTCCTGGACTGCACATAGGCACTGCAAGCAGGCCTAAGACATCCTTTTAGCGCTACTCCTGTGGGTGGCACAATCAGTGCTGCAGCCCACTAGTAGCATTTGAATCACCAGCCCTGGCACACGCAGTGCACTTTACTAGGGGCTAACAGGTGAAACAAATATACCAATCATGGATAACCAATCAATATGACAATTTATACAGAGAGCATATGCACTTTAGCACTGATCAGCAGTGGTAAAGTGCCCAGAGTTCTATTGCCAACAACCACGGGTCAGAAAAAATAAAGGAGGAAGAAGCAAAAAGTTTGGGGATAACCCTGCAAAAAGGGCCGTTTCCAACACAACCCCCTTCCAGCCTAAAGCCAGGGTAGACCAAGCGATACCTCGATGGGATTCCCTGCTTAGGGCGATAGAACACGGAAACTGGCCCAAACAGCAGGGCACTATTCCTGTTCTACGCCTTCCTGAACCCGGTTGGATCTCTCCATCCATACTCTCAGGGTCCACCCCGCCATCCCATGTGGAACCCTTCTCCTCACCTGTGGACACCACCTGTGCAGCACCTAGCCTTAACTTGCTCACAGGTGTGTCCCAACAGACAGACAGCAGGCCACAGTGACCAGTGACAGTGGTCAGCGATGAGACCCAGGCCTTATGCCTCTCAGGGCCCTCAAACCCCTGTGGCGTCAGAAGGTGGGGGGCAGTAGCCCCAGGTGCTTGGCAACCTTTGTCCACTTCCTTTCCTGTTAGGTCGGGTCTGACAACCTGGCACTGACCCTCCAGCCCCGGGCCTGTATCCGGTGGCTGGACAGGAGGCTGGGGTGGACTGTTCCACATCCGGTCCTCCTCTTCCTTGGGGCTCTGTACCCTCCCACCTGGAGTGGTACCCCCTTCTAGAATAGTCAGGGCACCTGTGGCAGGTGTCCTGCACCATTCGCCCACCAGTTCAGGGGTTCTATCCTGCAACTGGGATCCCAGGTCAGGGGGGACACCCCGGACCAGGCCCTCCAATCTAGGGTCTAAACCCTCCAGGTGAACCGGGGTCAGAGGCGAGGACTCTCTCCCTCTGCACCCCCTTCCAGAGTGCTGCACCCTCTCCACTGGAGTTGTATCCCTGGAAGCCAAACCGGTCAGGACACACCTTACAGATGTCCTTCCCTCCAGGTCAGGCAGATCCTGAACCTGGTCTCCCAACCCAGGGACTAAACCCTGTGGTTGCACAACTGCCTGGCATGCCAGGACTTCTGGGGACTCACACAGTATCTCCCCGAGGGTGACACATGACTCATGCGTCTCGTGACAGTCTGCCTGGCGCAGATCTCCCGGCCCCTGTCCACCTGACAGTGCGCGAAGATCCCCCAGGACAGAAGTGGTGTCACCATGGTCACTCCTAGGGGACTCAGCCCTTCTGGCTGGTCCCTGACCCACTGGTTCTCCCACTGGGGAACACATCCCCCTCTCACCCCTCAGTCTGGACTCCTGCACCCTCCCAACTGGAGCGGTACCGCCAGACACCAGAACCACTGGAGCTCTGTTTACAGAGGCTCCAGGTTCTCCTGACACTAGGAGATCCTCCTCAAATGGCCTACTAGCACTGTCTAGGCCCCCAACCTGGTGTTCCCTTAAGGAACCCACCAGGCCCTGAGACTGGGTTTCGGGCACCTTGGGACCCACAGTCCCACACTCACCCCTTCTCCACTGAGACAGGACGTGAGCCCCTACACCGCTCCCACTACACTGGGACCTAACCGGGCTACACTGAACCTCTTCCACCTAACAGGTCTGGAAGATATCTGGGCCACTCCTTTTGGGATCACTCCCCAATGCCTCTCCAGACCTTTTGGCATCCAACCAAAGGTCTGCCTCCAACGTAAGCTCTCTGGAACCAGAGAACTCACACTCCACCGGGTGTTGGCATAGCTCTGGAAAACAGGGACTTAAAATATGCTCTCCAACAAATGAATCACACAGCCCCCCACAGTTGTTAACCAAGCTACCCTTTGCCTCACCCTCCAGTGCCTCACACAAGTACCCCACACCACTCTCCTGAGATTGGCAAGACAGTACCTGACTGTCTCTGTCACACAACTCACACTCTTCTGGGCGGTCTTCACACTCACACACCAAGGTTTCTACCATGGGGGAACCCCTCTCCCTGTACCTCTCATCTAGGGTCAGTAGAGTGTCCCTCCCACCACTAGGAATATGGTCCCCTGTGCCAGTTCCCCACTCTACTTCAGGGACACTGCACTCCACTGGAACTACATCATAAACCTGAACCCCCTGGTGTATGTCAACCCCCTCCCTCTAGTTAGGCGCCACATCTCTGGGTGTTTGTACCTCTCCCTCAGCACTGGATATTACAATCTTGCTGCCACCATCCGAGCTGGACTCCACCTCCAACTCAGCAAAGCTCACTTCTTGAGCTAACCATTCTTCTTCAGCTGAGACACTCGTGGCCTCAAGCCTCTCGAGCTCCAAATCAAGCTCCCTCCTTCTTAATTCATGTGCCAAGGTCAATTTCAATTCTTCCAAGGCATACATCTTCTTGCTCTCTTCTACTTTGTTCTGGGTTTCTATTTCCATCAGCTTTAACTCAAGCCTCATGACTTCGAACTCATGATCTCTAACCCTTTGATTCTCCTCCAACTCCTCTGGAGTGAGACTCCTACTGGAATGGGAGCTGCCAGCCCTTGAGACTGGTCCGATCACGGGCAGATCTGGGGGAACAAAACCATTCTCTTCATCTGCATCATCTTCCTCTTGGGCCTCCCAACAGGCCTTCAAGAATCTTTGTAGCACATCCTTTCTAGATCTGCTTTTCACAGGGCAACCAAGGTCTTTGCAGAATTGCTTGAGCTCCTCAACTTCGTACGAATACAGATCCTCAATGGAAAACTCCAATTCTGCCCTCTCACTTGTTGTCACCTGAGACATGATGCTCTTGAAGAGTTACTCAAAAATAGAAATACAGTATGTGGTTGTATATTGGTCTGCACTTAAACTAGTGATGTACACCAATTACTGTGGGTCAAGTACAAATACAAGTTCAATCCTCACCGCTGACCACCAATGTTAGATCTGGGAGTCTCTAGTTGGCAGGGTAGGTACCACTGTCCAAGTAGGGACCCTTGCTTCTAGTCAGGGAAAGGGGGATACACTGTTAAGATAACCCCTGCTCACCCTCTAGGTAGCTTGGCCTGAGCAGTCTAGGCTATCAAAGGCAATGTGTAAAGTATTTGTACCAACACTCACAGTAACACAGTGAAAACACCACAGATTTACTCCACACCAGTTTTAGAAAAATAAGGTATCTTTACTAAAAACTTCACAAGACCAAATACTACAGACAAACCAACATACAATTCAAAAAGGTTACTTTAAAGATAGTTCAAGAGTTTGCAGAAAGTACTCCAGGGTGTAAAAGTCAGTGTCCTGCACAATGCGACTCTCAATGCACAAAATGCGACACTTTCGTGCCCAACAGTACCTGTAGTTGTGATAAGGTTCCCAAAAGCTATAACAAGGAAGATGGCAAAGGCGGTGCGATACTCCTGAGATCCTGGGGAGGCTTTGCAGCAGCCCTGCTTCACGCAGCAGAGGTGGATGCGCCGGCTCCGATCTGTAGGGGGAGGATGCGATGACTTTGGTTTTCATGCGTAGGTTTCTTAGGGGGAAGCTTCACGCACAGGTTCGATGCGACACTCTTCGATGTGGCACGATGCGCGGCGCAGCGTTGACTTCCGGCGCCGCAACTCTCGATGCGCCACGGAACGGGACTCTGCGTCGATGCACGCAGCGACTGGATACTTTCACGCACCGGCAGTGGTGCGGCCCGCAAACTGGTTCTGCGACGACCCTCGAAGCGTCAGGAATCTTCTCGCACCGGGACGATGCTCGACGCACTCGGCGATGCGGGGACTCCGGGTGCTGCGATGACGCCGCGATGAAATTCTCCTCGCACTCTCGTTCTTGCGACACGCAATCGGATGATGCGTTGGGTACCAGTTACTCTTTTTCACACTTCTGCTTCCCAGCTCCCAAACAGAGCAAAACGACCTCCTGAGGCCCCAAGACTGGGCAAGCACTCCAAGGCAGGTCAGAACTCCTTCAGCAGAGTTCCAGGGGAGCTGGTGGTGAAGTCCTTTTGTTCCTGGGACTTCTTAACAGGGAGCCAGCTCTTCTCAGGCCCTTGGAGATCAGAATCAAAAGAAGGGGACACAGCAAAGTCGTTCCCCTCTCCTTGGCAGCAAAGCAAAACAGCAAGCAGGCAGTCTTCTCCTCTTCAGTTCTTTTCAGCTTTCTCCTTGGCAGAGGTTTCTTCTTAGTTCCAAAGTGATCTAAAGTTTAGGGGCCCGATTCACAGAACTAACTTAAGACAAAATCCTAAACTTACTACCATTTTGGTATTCACAGAAGGCACTTACTCATTTTGGTATTCACAGAAGGCACTTACTCATTTCGGTATTCACAGAAGTTAGGAGTCCTAACTTTAGGACTCCTAAATGCCTTCTGTGAATACCGAAAGTCTTAAAGTTAGGATTTTTCGCAGTTTAGTAGTAGTATAGTTAGGACTCCTAACTTTAGGACTCCTAAATGCCTTCTGTGAATACCGAAATTCTTAAAATTAGGATTTTTCTCAATTTAGTAGTCCTAAGTTTAGGACTCCTAAATGCCTTCTGTGACTACCGAAAGCCTTAAAATTAGGATTTTTCTCAGTTTAGTAGTAGTATAGTTAGGACTCCTAATTTTAGGACTCCTAAATGCCTTCTGTGAATACCGAAAGCCTTAAAATTAGGATTTTTCTCAATTTAGTAGTCCTAAATTTAGGACTCCTAACTTTAGGACTCCTAAATGCCTTCTGTGAGTACCGAAAGCCTTAAAATTAGGATTTTTCTCAGTTTAGTAGTAGTATAGTTAGGACTCCTAACTTTAGGACTCCTAAATGCCTTCTGTGAATACCGAAAGTCTTAAAATTAGGATTTTTCTCAATTTAGTAGTCCTAAATTTAGACTTAGGACTACTAAATTGAGAAAAATCCTAATTTTAAGAATTTCGGTATTCACAGAAGGCATTTAGGAGTCCTAAGTTTAGGAGTCCTAACTATACTACTACTAAACTGCGAAAAATCCTAATTTTAAGACTTTCGGTATTCACAGAAGGCATTTAGGAGTCCTAAAGTTAGGACTCCTAACTTCTGTGAATACCGAAATGAGTAAGTGCCTTCTGTGAATACCAAAATGAGTAAGTGCCTTCTGTGAATACCAAAATGGTAGTAAGTTTAGGATTTTGTCTTAAGTTAGTTCTGTGAATCGGGCCCTAGGTGTCTGGGGTCCTCTTCTTATACCCCTCCAAGTCTTTGTCTCTCTGTGTTTCAGTGGGGGGATTCCCCTGCTCAAACCGGTTCCTGGGTGTGCTCTGCTCTGGAGCACCTGGTTCCTTTCAGAGTGAGGGGCAGGGTCGTTAGACGCTCAGCAGGAGGTGGAGCCTTCTTTTTGCCAGAAGAGGCAGAGTCCTCAGCCTGGCCAGCAGGGGGTGGAGCCAGCATTGTGCTGGCAGGGGCAGCCCTATTCACACCCAGGGACTACTCCTCCAACCCATCTAAAGCAGATCTCCCTATTCACCCTGATGCTGACTCATCCAGGCTCCTGGAGCCACCTAGCCCATCACATCACACCAGTCAGCCAACCAGCACACAGGCACACAGGAAGGTTAAACGGGAGAATAGCTACTTTCTAAAAAGTGCTATTCTCACACAGTGAATTTAAAAACCATCTTGCTAAAAAGATGTATAATTAAATTCTGAACACAAAGATACCAAACTTGGATTTTCTATCTTGCCCTTATGGGAAGATAGGCATGTAAACAGCCTTCCCCATTCTATCCTATGGGCAAGATAGCCTCTCAGCAGTGAAAAACGAAAATGGCTGTAATTCACTACCAGGGCATGTTACACACCTCAGTACATGCCCTACCTTTCAGATACACTGCACCCAGCCCAGGGGGGTTCCTAGGGCCACCATAGGGATGCCTGACATGTACAGAAAGGGAAGGATAAGGCCTGGTCAGTGGGTGCACTGGCCAGGTCGACATGGCAGTCCTGGACTGCACATAGGCACTGCAAGCAGGCCTAAGACATCCTTTTAGCGCTACTCCTGTGGGTGGCACAATCAGTGCTGCAGCCCACTAGTAGCATTTGAAACACCAGCCCTGGCACACGCAGTGCACTTTACTAGGGGCTAACAGGTGAAACAAATATACCAATCATGGATAACCAATCAATATGACAATTTATACAGAGAGCATATGCACTTTAGCACTGATCAGCAGTGGTAAAGTGCCCAGAGTTCTATTGCCAACAACCACGGGTCAGAAAAAATAAAGGAGGAAGAAGCAAAAAGTTTGGGGATAACCCTGCAAAAAGGGCCGTTTCCAACAAGCAGTCTTGCGATTATCGGTCGTGGGGGGGCACCAGGGATGGGACGAGGGCCCAAAGACCGGTGCGCTCTTTCCACCACAAACATAGGGGAAAACGTTTCACTACCCAGGAGGGTGGCCAGGAGTTTCTCGACAAACTTCTCCATGTTGCCTGTCTGGGTTGATTCCGGCAGATCAGTATCCTTAAGTTATGGCATCGGGAATCAGCTTGTAAGTCCTCTGCCTTATCTTGCAGCACCTGGAGGATTCTCCCCATCTGCTTGTGGTCAGTGTCCATTGTCGTCTGCGCTTCCTCCACCTATGCAACTCTGTGTTCCATCAAGTCAAGCCTTTCAGCGTGTTTATCCAGTCTCTCAGACATTCTGTCCAGCCGGTACCATAGTGAGTCAATTTTTGTGCCTAAGACTGAGAGGCCGCCATGTAAGCCTTTTTCCATTGCTGCTAGCATGGTTTGGATATCGCCGTCCGTCTCTTCCTGCGTCTGATCTTGCGCATTCTGTCCGTCCTCAGCTGCGTTCTCCCGCACCTTCATCTTCCTGTGGTCAAGCGTAATTTTAGGTTGGGTTTTGTCGACTCTGCCCATCGTGCTCAGATCGTTGCGACGACAGCCCGCAAATCCCAAGAACCCTGATGTAGATATGCTCCAGCGGGTGCACCTTCTGTTGGCTCAGATTATATTTCTGGCTACAGCCTCCTATCGTTACGTTGACCACCTCAGTCCGACTGTGTCTTCACCACGCAGGATCATCGCACTTCTGAGGGCCTACAGCGGACTTCCACGTCAGCACTGGCCAACTTGACTTCCGTTTATCTCTGGTTTCCAGCACAGTCTGTATGGGTAGTCATGTCTTGTTTCAACGGGATACCAACGTGTGTTTCTAGCTAGTGTGCGGTTCCTGCATACCCCCACCAAACATTTTCGAATGTGTCATCAATCGCTGCATGTGTCCAGCAGAACGCAGTGGAGCAGCCACAGGTGACGAGATCAGCTAACTCGTATGCAAACCAATGTGGGGATCTCCGGTATTTTCAGGCTGGGCCATGCGCCGCTCCGAGAGTACTACTCCACTCACAAGATGGCAGCGAACGTGGAGAGTTAGCAGTCAAGCCGTCTTCATTCAACAGCCGGGTACAAAGCTCCTGCAGGCATCTGCCACCTTTCCCAGGCTTTCTGGATTCCCAATAGTGCAGGCCCCCGCAGAGCGATTGGTGCCTCTGCTTATCTCAGGTGGGGCATCACGCTCACAGGCAGACCTGATGGCCGGCGTATCTGTATCTCGCACACCGCAGCTCTCAGCGCTGTGGAATACTCACTGCGCCACCAGTTGCCGGCCCGCACAGACCTTCATGTCTGTGCGCAGCAAGGTGGGGCACCGCCCGCTGTCCGGGCTCCACAACTTCCTCCAACGTAGAGCCGTCAACAAGGCAGGATCAAGATCCGGCACCACAACCGAGATCTCCGTAGGCACATAAGTGGGTCTGGCACACTTACCGCGGGTATTGCCCCGAGGTCTTCCGATGTTGTTCCCACAGCGACCTTAGGCCCTCACGGGGAAGCCTGTCAACTGAATGCGGAACGCCGCCTCCACGTCTGTCTCTTGAGGAACTGGCCATATTCCGCCAGTAGAGTGGTGATCCGCCCCTTCGTCGCAACTGCAGGCCGGGGCTCAATGCCGCTCGCCAGGCCCCAGCAGTCCACATCCGTTTACCCCGCCATGCAGGGGAGTAAAGGAGTCAGGTGCAGCTCAGTACCTTCTCAAGCCCCTCTGACACCAGGGGCCGCTAACAGCAGGCTCGTATTATTGCACAGACTAAGGATCTTTGCCGGATAGTGCGTTGGCATTACGGAGCGGTTCGCTCAAGCGGCCATCTTTGTGGCTTGCAAGCTCCGCCCCAATTGTGATTATTATCAGTGGGTCCTCACCCCCTTCAACTAATACTCCAAATTCTGATAGAGGCACAGTAGATGCTGCAGCCCACTGTTGGCATTTAGCTGACAGGCCCAGGGCACCATTGATTAGGGATTTATAGGTATGTTAAATTAGGGGTATGACAATTTTACCATGTTTGAAAGGGTAGCACAGGTACCCCACAACTGGTCAGCATTGGTAAAGTGCACAGAGTTCTACAGCCAGCGACAACAGTCCATGGAAATATCTCGGGGTACACCACATAGAAGGTGGTAATTCCTAATAATTCTGTTAAAAGACTGGCTACAGCATACTCAACTATGTGTGGAGAATTGCTAACACACATGTGGGGTTATTACACAACAGAAAGGAGACAAGCCGAAAAACAAATATATGTTAACACAAACCCCAATACATTGGGCAGCCAAAATGTCTAACACATGTTCAAAACAAAAATAGGAAGCAAAACAAATGATTGAGAGACAACTTCAACTTCAACAGACCAGAGCTCTTGCCCAAAATGGAAGTTGAAGCACGTGGTGCTAAAATTCATACGACTTTGTGTTTTTTAAAATATTTCCTTCACTCAATAAAAGTCTATGGGGTGTAAACTCCTGCCACTCTATGAGATGCAGGAAGTACTCAAATGTACTAAGTCAAATACCATCACTTCTAAGCCTACTAGAGTCGTGAAAATAAATATATCAAGCAAGTGGCTAAATGGCCCTTCGAATTAACAAGAAACCAGCGAAAGGAATGCAAAGTTTGCTTTCCCACAACCTAGAGAAAATATTAACTGCTAATGAAGGAATTTGGGCAGTAAGGTCAGTTGGAGACACTCAAAAGGCCTCCCGTGTGAGCAGCATTTCTGTCAGCTACAACAAGGTGCATTTGAAGACAGGGTGGAGCCGGACAAGGAAGGGGCACACAGAGTTCCGTAAGAAGACTACTGGATGACAAAAGCACACTTTGTAAATAGTTACATGACACTTGTTCTTGAAGTTAAAGAGAAAAATGGTTTATTTTTTTTGTTTAAACATATGTAATATACCAATTTACAATTAACATGTACTAAATTAACATATTCTACATCTTCCAACAAATAAACAGAAAAGCATTGGTTTACTAATCAATACACACTGTTTTGTCTTTATTTACAAATGTGTATGTGATGTGTACTTTAAAGTACTTGTTTGTGACATCTTCCATGCACACATGTCTCTCTGCAGCTCTTGTAACATCATGTCCTGGAGGTGGTAATCAAGGTGGGTTTTTATGTCTTCATCATCACAATTATCACTTGCCGGGCAAATCGAAAGTATGTTACAAATTGCATTGTATGTTCCTATGATTATACAACAAGGCACAAGTAGCTTTGATTTTGCAGCACATCGCTGGATCACTCTCTAGGGCAAACCCCACTTTTGTGCAGACATCTGAATCTGTGTTTAAGTGAAACAAATATCTGCTCAATAATTCTGCTTCTTTGCTCAACCGCATTGTATCCCCTTTCCCTACCTGTCCAGGAATGAAAGTATAGAATAAAGATCCAGGGTGTTAATGCAAATGCATTGCCACATGATATTTAGCACACTTGTTTTAGATTTAACAAAAACAATACACTATTGTGGCCACTAAGGTCATATTGAAATTACAATTACAAAAAAAATGTCTCAATGTGCTAGTCCACAGTATTTAAAGAAGTAATAATCATGAGTGCTCCCAGGGGTATCGAGCAACTAGGTCTATAATCAGATATGTGGCATTACACATCCAATCACATGGGGAAACAAAGCAATTGCATAGAATTTGATTTTTGGGAGATTGAATAGAATTTGATTTTTGTTGCTTTCAACTCAGCAGGAGTACTCTTAAATGCTGTGTGTGAATTCATTATGGACAACAGTGCATCAAAATAATTTCCTACATTTTTACATACGACACTTTGGGATATCGATCCTGCAAGTGCAAAAGTGTGTTGGTAGCTGGTAACTGCACTTCCTCAGAGAAAAATGACTATACCCAATGTCAGTATCGAACATCACTACACCCTTCCCCATCAGCTACAAGATCGCAAGGTAAGGCCATGAGCATAGGCCCGTAGGTGGAGTTGCCATCATATTCAAATACAATCTCAGATACACCACCTGCACAGAAACCTTCACCAGCAACATGGAACACCTCACATTCAAGATGTTCAAGATATGCATTACAGCCAACTTCTCCTGTGTGGAACCCTTGTATGCAGACCACCAGTGCCCTGCACCAATTCCTCCAGCAACATCACAGACTTCGTTGCACACCTTCATCATCAATGCCCGCACCTTCATCCTCCTATGAGACCTTCATTTTCACCAAGAGGACCACACTGACTCATACTCTACAGCCTTTCTGGAAAACCTCGGAAACCACAGCCTCTTTCAGGTCCATACAGAACCGAACCACACTGCTGAATACCTATTAGATCCAACTTTCTCCTCAATATCCAACATAACATTCAACAAGCCAGGAACTATAACCTAGATACACCATGCCCTCTTAAATTTCAGCACGCCAATCCCACATCAACACAGACCTACCACCACCAGAACCAGTTGGAAAAGCATCACTTAAGAAGACTAGGCATCTGCCCTCTCCAAGCACTGGTCAGCAACTTGCCAATAGCCATCAAAACCTCTACAGCTGTATCACAACATATATTGACATCCTTGCTCCCCTCAAGCGCAACCCAGCAGCATGAGTGCTACCAAAGGCCAGCAGGACCTGAGGCAGATTTAATGCCACTGCAACAAACAAGAGAGCAAATTGAGAACAAGCCCAAACACCATGGATAAGTGCATCTTCAAATGCACCTTAAGATGCTACCACCCACAGTTGCTCACAGCTCACGTATACTGCATCAACAACAGCATAAACAGCAACAAGGAAATCTTTGCCATCATCAAATATTTCAGTGTGCCTCTTGCTGCATCCAAACCAAAAAGCTCTCAGAATTCGGTACCAAACTCACTTCTATATACAGCAAATTTGACACTCAACAGTTGCTGTTGCAACTACGTTTTCCATCACAGCCGATAAATGAACCCTGACCCCATGGGCCCCCTTCACAACCATTGATACCACTGCTACCATGAAGACCATCTGCTTGGTGGCCAAACCAGAGCCTTGCCCCAATCACACCCTCACCGAAGAACTTTGATTGATCAATAGAGCTCTAACACCCATCCTAAACAGCTTCTTTGGCTCAGGAACTTTCCTGTACACCTAGAAAGATGCAGCCGCCATGCCTCTATCCAAGAAACTATCTGATGCCCCAGCCATGTTCTCCAACTACAGACACACCTCCCTCCTTCCATACCCTAGGTCTAGGGGAAACAAATTAAATAATGCCTCACAGACCACTGCAACAACAACCACCAGCTCCTTGATGCCACCCAGTCTGGATTCAGGCCCAACAACAGTACAGAAACAGCACTCATCCCCGTAATGGACAACATCTGCTTGATACTTGACAGAGGTCAAGACCCCCTTTACAAAAAACAAGTACATCTGAATGAATACCAATTGTTTAAAGCTCAACATCAACAAGACTGATGCAGTACTCTTTGGCAAGAATACCTCCTCATGGGACTCAAACTGATGGCTGGCCGAACTCTGACCCACACCCAGAACCCACGTAGTAACCTCAGAATCGTCATTGATAGCAAATTGGACATGACAGCACAAGTCAACACTGTCACTGTATTCTGCTTCCACACACAGAAGATGCTTAGGAAATCATTATGTGGCTCCCAAGCAACACATGAAAATGCATCATTCAAGCCCTAGTCACCAGCAAGTTGGACTACAGGAACACCCTCTACACCAAGACCATCACGAAACTCACCAGAAGACTAAGAACAATCAGAAATTGGCAGCCAAGCTCATCTTCAACCGCTCAAACAAAACTACCATCACACTACATTTCTGGGAGCTCTACTGGCTCCCAATACATAAATGTACACACTTCAAAATCCTCACACACATACACATACATTCAAGGTAACACACATTCCCTCTAACCAGAACACTTGTATCTCCTTCCACCAACTACCCAGACACCTCCACTCCACGGGATTCCTACTTTCACACATTCCACACATACATAGAAACAGAACAGGAAGAGAAGCGTTCTCTTAAATCAGTGCTAATCCTTGTATGACCTTCCACTCCAAATCAGAGCCTCCTCCTCTCTTCTAGAATTCTGCAAGAAGCTGAAGACTTGGCTGCTTGGATGATAGTCCTCGTCAATTAATAATTGCACTATTCTTTGCAAGTACCAGGTATATCTCAATAATTACCTGAGCTCAATCATTGGTAGCTGTGGCACAGAGCAGACAGGCTAAATGTAGGAAAACTTAGCAAAGCAGGGATCAGTATCAAACAGTAAATCAGTAGAAACCACCACCCAATAAAAATCATATTCCAGTTTATAAACATAGTATAAATGTTAACCTTCAAACAGAAATTAAAACATCAAAAATCAGATGTAGGGAACCAGAAATATTTATTTTCATACATTTTAGATGTTTCTAATGCCAAAGAATGCAAGGGTTGGATACAGGTATTGGGGTTGGTTGAAGAGTTTTAATTACTGACTTCAAAATGGAAGTTAAATACCCTCAGCCGGGCAAGGCAGCAGGCATTGGCTAAGATGGATTCCACAAGGCCGGATAGCTGTTGGACAATGTCCAGGTGAAGCCATTGGCATTTAGTTGGAAAGTTCAGAACTTCAAAATTAACACCTGAATAAGGTCCCTCACCCACAGGATACTTTTCGGACTTGAAAAGTTTTTTTTAGAAGTCACAATCCTATGAGAAGTCCAAAAAAATGAGTCTAACTGGCAGTGAGACATCAGCACCTGCGCACAGTGGCCGTCTGGTGGCAGCCTCTTGCTCTTTTCTCAAAAATCCTTGAAAATGTTTCTAAGTGCCAGGTTGCATGTTTAGGCAGGAGGAGTACACTCTGTCACTTATCAAAGCACTCTTGGACCTCAGGGGCGCCACTTGGGAGTCAGATCTCACTCAAAGGGAAGCAATCAGCAGGGTCCAGGGCAAATCCAGTTGGGAATGGTCAGCTGGGCTCTTCAGGAAAGTGGCTTCTTGCATTTTGGGAGAATCCAAGCAAACTAGCCATTGGACTCCACTCTTCTGTCTTTGGTTCAAGTGGGAGCAGGTCCCGCCCTTGGAGTTTCTCTCCTCAGATTGCAGAAGGTGCAGTTCACTTTCTAAAGTTGCAAGGGTTCAGCAGGTGCAGTCCTTATTTTGTCTTCCTCAGGTCCACCATAGCTCTGAGAAAGATATCCATGGGTGACACCTTTATACCACTAGCTTGTGGTTTGGGGAAACTCGCTATCCAATAGAGAAAGGTTCCCAATGGCACCCCTACCAACATTGGCATAATTTCTTATGGGTTTGACAGTGAACAATTTCACAGTGTCCTGTTCAGCAAAAATCCAACATGACATAGTTTTTCTCCCCCTGGGTAGAGCACTAGGCACACCCCTGAAGTCTGACTAGGGAAATGGGGAATTCACTCTGCAAGCCAGTTATTATTATTATAACATTTGTTGAGCGCTACTGTTACCCGTAGGTGTCCTGTCTTGCTTGAGGATCGAACCAATGTCATGCTAATCAGTAAATAGCCAGGTTTTTAAAGTTTTTCGAAAGGCCATAAGGCTTGAGAGGCCTCTAAGCTTTATTCCAAGCTTTGGCTGCATTAGCTACAAAGCGTTTTCCACCTCAGGTGGCCTTTTTAACAAATGGCACACAAACCAGTTTAGCATCAGATGAGCCTAGTAATCTGTTTGGCGTGTACCAGTACAGTCGTTCTTTTAAATAGGCCGACCCTGCTCCATAAAGTGCCTTGTGAACCAGGCACATCGCCTTGAACATGGTACACTTTTTAACTGGCAGTCAATGCAGTTTCCAAATCTCTTTATCTATTGGAGCGTATTTTGAGATGCCAGACACCAGTCTAGCAGCCGCATTCTGCAGGAGTTGCAACTTCTGCATTAAACCTTCCTGGATATTGAAGTACAGACTATTACAGTAGTCCAGTCTCAACATAGTGAGAGCTGTGATCACTGTTTTACGACATTCTGTAGGAAATAATGGCAACATTTTCTTACAAGACCTAAGAGCAAAAGACGTAGCAGAGGCCACCGAGTTAACTTGGTCTTTGAAATTGAGCTTCGGGTCCACCCACACACCTAGGTTTTGAACCTTCCTATTGGGTGCAGGAAGAGGGCCCAGGGTATCTTAAGAGACTCCAAGCCGAACCCTGTACACCAATCTCCTGCAGCCGGTCCATCAACAAATCGTGGTGGATCGTATTGAATGCTGCAGAGAGATCTATCAAGATCAGAGCAGCCTTGCCACCCCCCCCCACACACACACACATGCAGTGAAATTGGTGTCACTTTGGCTACTTGGGCAATTGCGGGCATGCCTAGGTGCAAGTTACATCTGCATCTGTTCAGTTGGTAGACAGATCACCCTGGCCATTCTATCAGTGGCAGTTACACCTCCGAGCGGGCTTTCAGGTGACAACTGGGGATTAACTCTGAAAAGTCTACTGGAGGCTTTGGGCAAGAAAATACCAACTTTCTGTCAAGTCTCACTACTCTAACTGCCCGGGCCCGCACCTAAAGAGTCTCCAGACTTACTGTGAACTCCCACTACTCTAACATCCGAGGCCCAAGTTGTGGGGCTTAACGAGTAGTACCCACCCCACATATACTTCTCACACTAGTCCTAACACTATGCCTGCCTCCACAGTACCCAAAGCTCCTTTGTCATTCCACATGAAACCACTTGGTTTGAACTCCTTTTACATCTCCTACCCACCTAACCTCTCAGCTGCCGCTACCAAAAAATTCAAACACAATCTGATCAAACAACATCATGAAACACTCAGAACAGATCTTTACAACTCCTCGAAAGGTCAGGAGAAAACTGATCTCATCTTCTACACTACTTGACCTGCAAAATGGAATACAACACTTACAAACTACCTACACATAAGCAAAACCTCCAACATGCCACACGGCCACATATTGACAATCTCAAACTCCCCGATGTTCAAAGGCAAGGCCACCATAACTGTCTACAGAAACGGAGTCATACTGATTCAAGCTAATGGTGCCAGCTTACGCTCCTTTGAATCCATATTCCCCAATCTTTGCAAGGCTCTCTCCCATACACGCACCCCCTAAACACAACCTCCCTCCCAGAAGTCATTGTGAAAGAAGTTATTTTCACGAGTCTCTCCCAAATTTACAACTGACCCTCACTACCACTACAGTTTCTTAGCATGTGACCCTCACACTGAGCCAGATACCAACATCCCACCCAACCACTTCATAAACCTCACACCCAGAATGCTGACTGCCCAGTTAGAATGATCAGAATGGATCTGAGCATCAACGCCAGCCAATCTCTCCAACCAAGACATTCTCTCACTAATCTGCCCTTCAACCAACCAATACCCCACCACTTATCCCACCATGCGGAGAGAAGCCAATCTAACAGCACCCACACATGACAGGTACAATTAATACTCTCCCCTCACCAAGCCGGTGACTGATTCAGTACTATGTCCACACAACGCGCTCTCTGAAACAGACCATAGCAGGGAAGTTCTGCTCAAAACTCCCTGTTCACCAACTCTCTGTCCTGCTCCACGAGAATCTAGAACATAACACCTAACAATTTGAAGCTAAACACCTCCACACCTATCTATTCTAACCAAATACCCATGCTCGACCTAAATGAAAGACCATGGGCCATATTCTCAAGGAGCTATTGCCGAGTTAATGGCACTTTAACGCAGCCAAAGCCGCAATAAATTTACCGCCCCATTCACAAGCTGGTGCAAACAGCCGATATCACCAGTTTTCCAGTGATAGCAGCCGCAAAATCATTGCCACAGATGACCCCGGCAACTATCGCTAATGAGATGAAGAGTAGGCGTTCCCGTGCAAAAAGCCACTACAACACCACACCTCAACATTCTCAACGACCAGCCTGACCTGCGATAAGATCACAAAACAGGCGATAAGGCGCGTTAGCACCAGGAAAATAACACCAGCTCCGACCTGGTGCAAAGTTGGACTACAACCAACACCAGATAAGAGAACCCAGCCCAGAGCCACACCTGAAGAACAACAGATGCCATGGATCCACTGAACATGCGTGCCGTACACCCATGAGGGCCACAACACCCACCGCCATCTCCCCCACGACCCCCCCTCCCCAGCACCCCCCCTCCGGTCAAAGACATGCCACATCAACTACATGGAATCATGTACCAAATAACCCGCATGATGTCGCACAATCACATCTGGTGACACACATGTGTCGTCACAAAAATGAGCATCACACATTAACCTTCGAAGCAAAAAATGAAAAATTATTAAAATAAACACAGAACAGAAATGTAGACACATGGCAGCTCCTCTTGGGACAATCTGTAGGTCGCAGCCTGCAAGACCAAAATCATGATGAGAAGGTGTGCTCTGCGCACATCAAGGGACAGAGAGAGAGCGAAGGATAGAGAGAGAAAGAGAGGAGGAGAGAGAAATAGATGGACAGAAAGGGGGAGAGAGAGATAGATGGACAGATTGGGGAGAGAGAGATAGACGAACAGAGAGGGGGAGAGAGAGATAGACGGACAGAGAGGGGGAGAGAGAGATAGATGGACAGAGAGGGAGAGAGAGAGAGAGAGATAGACAGAGAGGGGGAGAGAGAGATAGATGGACAGAGAGGGGGAGATAGAGAAAGAAAATAAGAAGAGGGACAGGGAGAGAGAGTGCCACCACTGCGCACCCAGGCAACACTGCTCACCTGCTGCCACCAGTGTGTCTCCAACCACGTGCCAGTATGTAGTGCAGTTCACCAAGTCCCACATCTGATACAGACCCGTCATCTGAAACAAAGGACAAAGTCCAGATATCTGAATGGCAAAGTACATACAATTGCACACTACATCATTACCTGTCCACCCCTGCGCACCCACGCATCTGCACCCCAGTCTCTCCCGCCGCCCAGCGGTGCATGCCCGCCCCTGAGCACCCAGGCAGATGCATCCCAGGCCCTCCCGCCACCCAGCGGAACATGCCTGCTCCTGCACACCCAGGCGGCTGCACCACAGCCCCTCCTGCCACGCAGCTGTACATGCCTTCCCCTGCGCACACAAGCGGGCCTCACTGCTCACCATCTGCCACCGGCATGTAAAAAAGAAGGCCCACCACGTGCCGCTGCAAGCCACAAGCCCGGGGCCCGCAGACATGGCACCCTCCACATTATGCAGCCCCGCTCCGCAGGCCACCAGATCTCACATTTGGTGCTGGGTCTTGATTACTCCATGGCAGAGGACATACCAGTGCACCCGGCCTCATCGCAGGCTGCACACCTGCTCCGCCTCATATGTGCCACTAACTCTGTGATCCAGGAGGCGATGCCAGGTGGCGGTAGGCCTGCACTGCCCGCTGGCTCAGGCCTACACTGCGGTCCAGCATGGCACACAAAACCTGAGCCGTCCGGACCACCGGGATGGGGCATCATCGCAGGTTGCACACCGGCTCAGAACTTAAGGTGCCCCTACCTCAGTGCACCGAAAGTCACCATCCCATGGCGGTGTGCCTGTGCCAGCCGCAGTGTATCCTGTGCCACCAAGTCTGTGCCCCCACAGTCATGGACCCTCTATGATTGAGTATCATGGTGCAGACGCCATCATGACCCCTCCGGGCCTGCGGAATGTGATGTCGCAGGCCCCTGGGCCCCCATGCACACCACATGGATACACCCTGAGAGTGGTTGGAAATGGTGTTGTGCACGTGCGCCCGGCCATTTTTATTGGCAGGGTCACATGTGCTGCGATGCGTGTGCTGGATGGGTGTAGGGGTGGGTGTAAACCAGCCGTGAGCGAGTGGCTGTGGCATGCTGACAACTAGACCTGTGAGCAGCACATCACTACAGGGGAGTCCTGGAACATGTGACATTGTTGTCCCCCCCGGAGCGTAAGCGTAGTGGGCTGGCCTGGCATATGCCAGTCCAGCGGAAGGGTTTGAACAATGACCTCAGGACTGTGGGTGTGGTTCCGTACGGGGCTGGACAAGGAAGTAACAAATGTGTGTGTCGCTGTTGTTGCGTCGGCGCCACCCGGACATCAATCGGCAATGTGTCACCCTGTGACCTAAATCCAACGACATGAGCCACATGGATGTAAGAGGAATTCACTGACCCTACATTCATCATACTACCACACTTGAAATACCATAGAGACAACACATCTGTGTGATTCGGAATGTTTAATGCGCATTCAGTGGAGTGTTGCATCTGAAGCAGTACAGGGCCATGCAAACCCCACTTACAAATGTGGGAATGACTAGTCCAAAGGAAGTCTGATAGCTGTGTCATTGGCGATCAAACAGAATATGGCAGTCCATTGCGAGGTCCAAGGTGAGTGTTGCAGATTGTATTGGGAGGACAGTGGAAGGTGATGATGCAGAGGGCAGAACCAAGCTGAAACCGGCCATGAGGCAGAGATGAATGCTACGGCTTCCATCTGACCACGAGGGCAGATTCATCCCCATCTTCGTCCTCTGCTGTTTTATGTGCCTCACGTGTGGGTTGTTGTGCCCTTTGTCCAGCACTGTGTGTCAGTGACACCTCGGGGGCCAGAGGTGAAATGCCTGCCGCACTGTGTGGCACTGACACTTCAGGGGGCAGAGATGTGGATGTAGTGGTAGCAGCAGCATGCATCAACACCAGGCCTTGTGGCAGCAATGCCATGAGGATGGTTTTGAGGTCATTGTGGAACCCAGCTACCTCTCGCTGGTAAACAGTTGTGGTAGCCTCTCTTACCGCATTGGCCCGCTCCATGTTCTCCATGTGCCTCTGCATGAGTTCCAACTCTTGGGTGAGCTGGTCCCTGCTGGGACTTAGACACCCACGACTGGCATCTAGTTTGCTGCCATGCGGTCGAAGCCCACCCGCACCTGTTCAGCCAGCTGCTCTTGGCATCCCAACACACGGTGTTGGAAGGCCATGTGTTCTTAATGGGGGTCCTGGGAGGCAGCCGTGGTGTTGGGTGCTACTTGCTGTGTGGTCTGTGCAGAGGGTGAGGTGTCCTCGTTGTAGCTGGGCTGCCCTGCTCCTGGAGGTGGGCTGCGGAGACTGTCAATGAACTCTTGGAGGGCGTCGGAGTCAAAGGTGTCGTGGTCCTCTTTGTCATCAGCGAAGAGAGGTTGGGACTGCTCTGCAGGAGGTGTTGATTGTCCCTCTGCAATGTGAAGGGGAGATGCAGTTTAACAATGTGTTTACATGTGCGTTGTCGCATTGTACATGTTTACATACAGACTGCATGACTGTGTACATCGTGGCTGTTTCGGAGGGGCTGCCCATTTCCTGCGGGACAGTGGACATTTCGACAATATCACAGCAGTATGTTTGTACTTGTACATTATCAACTTACATTTCCCTGCAATGCCACTTGTGATTGGCCAGTGTCTACACCCAGTCGGCACCAGTTGTGTCCTGTGTTCTGGTGTAGACGTGTTGCGGTTTGTGCCACATTGTTGTTAGTGTTGATGTGCTCTGCATGTGATATGTGTGTGCCGCATTTTGGGGGAGTTTCCCCTGCAGCTCTGATTTGGCTGCCCCTTATCCCTTACATGCGGTGTGCCTCTGACTTCTATGCTTATACAGTGCTGAAATGTTGCATACTTGGGCACATTGTTCTCTTGGTGGGAGTTGGGGTCTGGGGCATGATTTGTCTGCAGCTGTGCTCAGCACAATTGTACATGTGTGCCATTGTGCCCATCTCCCCCCGCCCCCCAGTACCTGGTCGTTACTCACCCTGTTGCTGTTGTGTCCGGTCCTATTGAGCAGTGTCCGGTCCACCAACTCCTGCCACTTTCTCCCCACTGAAGACTGTAGACACCATTTCCTCCATGTCGTCCATCTCCTCCTGTGGCACAGGACTCCTACCTCCAGTCTGTGTTGCTGCCTTCCGATTGTTGGCGAGTTTCAGCTTGGTTTTGCGCTTGACGTCATTCCAGCGCCTCTTGACCTCTTCCATTGTCCTCTTCAGCACTCCAACTGCATTCACCTTGTCCACGATGGCCTGCCATAGTCCACTTTGTTGCCAATGACACAGTGGAGGTGACGAACATTTGTTGATTGTGTTCGATTACCTCTGTTATCAGGATCCTATTTTCCTGCGGACTGAAGTGCTTCTTCCTGCGCTTCTTCTCCTTGGCTTCCCTGACCCGAGGTCCCAGGCAGGTCCTCCGGGGGGCATGTGGGGTTCTTGTTCTCCTCCGTACTTGCTCCAGCAACATCCATGGTTCTTCGCTGTTGTTTGGCATTTGTTTGTCTGTTTTTTCAACTTTTATGGTGATTGTTCCCGCCTGGTGCGTGTTGATTGCAGGCCTGTTGCTGGTTCCCACTGATTTTTGTATCACGGTTGGCCTCATTGCAGCTTTTTTTATGTTCGTGTTTCGCATTTTTGCGTCGTGCCGTTGATTTTAACGTAGCCATTTGACACGTTGTCTGGTGACTATTGCATGGTACCGCCGTGTTGTGAATACTTGGTTAACATGGCTTACATTTCCCGAGATAGACTGCGATGTTGGGAGTTTCATTAAGTTACTTTTGCGATGGTTATCACACGTTCTTGAGAATATGCCCCCTAGTCTTATGGAAAGTGAACTCGAGAAAGTAATGCTAGGTATCAACAAAATCCTGGAAACTTCCCCCAAATATGCTCATTGTTCACTTCTCTCCGCCTCCTTCAAAGCCGTACCACCCCCTCAGCCATCTAAAACACAACCAAATAGATGGATTACTACTCTTCTCAACAACCGAGCTCAAAGACTGAATCAATCAAGCCCCAGGATGTCCTACAACGAGGCGAAAGAGCTGGCCAAAACATATCACATGGCGCCAACCAGGAAAAAAGAACCCACCTCCAAGATTCAGGTGATCACTAGTATCGGGAGAAACGTCATACCACCTAGGAAAATGGCCAGACCTCCAGCACACCTCTCTGATATCCCCAGGGCACACTCTTCTGAGAAGCACAACAGCTATAGAAATATCAACTGCTTGCTCATAAACTTTTATATGCTTCCAAACATGCAACTGAATTGGCTGATACAATCCTTTATCATGACATTGATATTGCAGAAGAAGCTTGTTTCCGGTCCAGGGAAGACATGGCTTGGCAGTTCGGGCTGAACTGTTCCCATGAGGCACAGGGTCAGACTGATTTGCATATGGCCATGTATGAACTGGGGTGGCAGAGTGGGCTATAGAACGGTGATGGATTAAACCCAGATCAGTTGACTGGGGGTGAGTGCTTGCAATGTTCAACACTCCGTCCATCATTTCCTTTAGTTTTTGCTTTGTTCGCCATAAGTTGCAGGGTATGCTCAGACGTGAGTCCCTTGCTCACTTTGCCACTGGATTCAAGCAAGCCTGGCTGAAGACGGCTGAAATGCCAGAAACCGGTCTTAGGAAGCTTGTTTGTGGTCCAGGGAAGACATGGCTTGGCAGTTCGGGCTGGACTGTTCCCATGAGGCACATGGTCAGACTGATTTGCATATGGCCATGTCTGAACTGGGGTAGCAGAGTGGGCTAAAGAACGGTGATGGATTAAACCCAGATCAGTTGACTGGGAGTGAGTGCTTGCAATGTTCAACACTCCGTCCATCGTTTCCTTTGGTTTTTGCTTTGTTCGCCATAAGTTGGCAGGGTATGCTCAGACGTGAGTCCCTTGCTCACTTTGCCACTGGATTCAAGCAAGCCTGGCTGAAGACGGCTGAAATGCCAGAAAACAGTCCTAGGAAGCTTGTTTACGGTCCAGGGAAGACATGGCTTGGCAGTTCGGGCTGGACTGTTCACATGAGGCGCAGGGTCAGACTGATTTGCATATGGCCATGTCTGAACTGGGGTGGCAGAGTGGGCTAAATAACGGTGATGGATTAAACCCAGATCAGTTGACTGGGGGTAAGTGCTTGCAATGTTCAAAACTCCGTCCATCATTTCCTTTGGTTTTTGCTTTGTTCGCCATAAGTTGGCAGGGTATGCTCAGACGTGAGTGAGTCTCTTGCTCACTTTGCCACTGGATTCAAGCAAGCCTGGCTGAAGACGGCTGAAATGCCAGAAACCGGTCCTAGGAAGCTTGTTTCCGGTCCAGGGAAACATGGCTTGGCAGTTCGGGCTGGACTGTTCCCATGAGGCACAGGGTCACACTGATTTGCATATGGCCATGTCTGAACTGGGGTGGCAGAGTGGGCTAAAGAACGGTGATGGATTAAACCCAGATCAGTTGACTGGGGGTGAGTGCTTGCAATGTTCAACACTCCGTCCATCATTTCCTTTGGTTTTTGCATTGATATTGCATTCATAATAGAAACCTGGCTTAATGAATCATCTTACCCGATCCTTGTCCTACTAGTCCCTCCTGGGTTCTCAATCATCAAAAAGACAGAAAGGATCAACAACACGATGGCCTAGCCATAATCCACAATAATACCATTACGATGGTGGAAACTGTCTCCTCCACATATAGCACTTTTGAATATCTCAGCACTACTATACTGATGAAGAACAATAAAACAATGAATTGTCGCCTCCTCTACCACTCTACTGGCAAGACTCGCACCTTCCACGAATACCTTTTAGACCTGGTAACTCACTGCTCAATGCCAACAACATAATCCTAGTTGACTTCAACCTCCATTGGAATAATGAGAAAAACGTACTAATCCAATCCTTAAACAAACTCTAACTTGACAACAACCTTACCCAACACTGTAAAGAGCAAACCCATAACTGAGGCCATTTTAGCCCAGGAGAAGGCGAACATCATTAATAAAATCCTCCCAGTCAACTGGTCGGACCACCGCATCATTCTGTTTCACTTAAACCAGGCAGAGCCATCCACTATCCCTACTAAGGAAAATTCTCCAGTGGACTAGAAACATAAGCCAGATTCCCCTAAGGATGATTTCTAGACTTCCCCCAAAGACTGATAACCTCCCAAGGTCCCAAGGAGTGAACTCCCAACCCACTTTAACTCTACAATGTCAGCCTTCATAGACCAAGTACCCCTCTGAAATTAATAAGGATTAAAAACACCCCCTCGAGGTCCTGGTTTAAAAAGACCTCAATACAGAAAGAAGGCAACTTAGAGATGCAGAAAGACTCTGATGACCAAACCCATCCTTAACTCACAGTCAACAACTCAGAGCAGAACGTAGGACATAAAAAAATCACATCATGAAGAAAAAATAGCCTTTTTCCGCAGCACTCTAGACAATGCAAACAATCACCGAAAAGACACTTTTAACATCATAAAAAACAGACTTCCAAACCACCCGATAAAGCTCCTCAGGTCTCCAAAGAATGCTGTGATAAATTTCCTGAATTCTTTGATCAGAAAATCATGATGATCTAGTCCTCTCTAGAATGCCACAGTCAAGCATCTACTGAAATCACTCTCCACACCTCAGATGAAGAAAACCCCACCTTGCTTTCCTTGGACTCCCAAGTAGAGATATCCCCTCCTAAGACATATGAGGGAAACCAAATCCTAGGATCCCCATCTTCCCCCAAATGCTGGAAAGTATTCAACCCACTCACAGAGTTAGACATCTCTAAAATAATTGCAAATTCAAAGCCCGCCTCCCACTTCACAGACCGCCTCCTGGCCTCCGCTATAACAAATCTTAATCACGTCATTAGCCCCATCTGGATGATCATAATTAAACCGCTCCCTAAGTACTGGGGTCCTGCCAGACTGCCTAAAACAAGGCCAAGTCACTCGACTATTAAAAAAAGCAAGATCAGACCCTGATGACCTCAACAACTTCAGGCCCATCTTCAACCTTCCCCTCCTGGCTAAAATACTTGAGAAATGTGTCCTAATCCAACTCAACCATCACATCAACACTAATAGTCTCCTGGATTCTCACCAATTAGGCTTCAGAAAGGGCTGTAGCACAGAAACAGCTATACTAAATAGAGTGTATGACATCCACAAATGTGTGGATGCCGGCCGATGCTGCCTGCTCATCCTCCTAGACCTATCTGTGGCTTTCGAGGCAGTCGACCCTAAGTTTCTTCTTAACACCCTTAAACAAGGCATTGGAGTGGACAGCCTGGTTCTGAAATGGTTCACATAATTTCCTCACAACCGCTCTTACCAAATAAACATAAACAATGCAACTTCAAATACCTCTACTGTACCAGAGGTGTTCCCCATGTTCTGTCTTCAAAATATTTACATGGAGCCCCTCATTACCATAATCCAACAAGCAAACATCCCCTTCCACTTCTATGCGGACAACATCCAGCTCTACCTGGAAATATCCTCTAGAGGATATACGCCGACTAAGTGATACACTAACAAAAATCTAAAACTGGCTATCACACAACCCCTTGAAACTCATCCAAGAACAGAAGGACATTTTTCTCCTTTCAAACAAAAGACAGACCCCCCCAGGTCCAAGAGTCGATAAAGCTTATCAAATCTCTAAACTGCAATCTATCCTTGGCTGGTTCCACCAAATCGCTGGGAATCATACTGGACCCAAATCTAAACATGAGGTCACGCATAAGGACTACTGCAAGGATTGCCTTCTACAAAAATAACAATAATTAACTAAATCAAGCCTTTTCCTCCTTCCAAATGATCTCAAAACTGCAGCGCAAGCCTTTCTGTCCAGACTAGACAACGGGAATGCTACCCTCAACAGGCACAGCGAAATCCCACTTAGCCCCCCTGAGAACCACTCTGAATGCAGCAGCAACGATGGTCACTGGAGCCAAAAGACACAATCACATCTCCCCCTCCCTGAAAGATCTTAAGAGAATCCCAATTGATGCTCGCTGCTGCTTCAAAACTGCTTGTCTCACCCACAAAGTCCTTCATACTGGTAAACCAGCAAACCTGCCAGCCACAATCACCAAGGCAGGCCTGTCAAGAAACCTGAGAAGCACCAAAAACCTAATTCTCGTATCCCCAAAGAAACCTAAACAAAAAGCCCTGACTAGCTCCTTCTCGGGCAATGCCCAAAAATCTGGAACTCCCTACCAGCAGATCCGGGAACAAACCCCTCCTTCATGATGTTTAAGAAGAAATTAAAGGATCGCCTCTTCGATCATCACCTTAACCATCTGAACAGCAAATCATAGCACATTTTAGCAGCTTACAATCCAGTAACGCTTGACTCAGTTATTTACCTTTGCTTACGGCTGTCGGTTTGTTTTACTGCCTGTGTAAATGGTGTAAAGTGCTCTGATACCTAAGGGCTTTGCCAATGCTATATAAAACTCTCTAAATAAATAAAAATAGAACACATCTACTACTTTTTAAATACCATGCACCCTGGTCTATGGATACTTTAGGGATTTATAGGTAAGTTAAAAGTACCAATTTTACAAGTTTTTAAGGGTAAACATACATTCACTGGGGACTGGTTAGCAAGGTCCCAGGGGATAGAGTGCTAAAACAAACAGCGTCAGTCCCCAAAAAATGGGTATGACCATGCTAAAAGAGTCATTTCCTAGCAAAGTCTGAATTATTTCATGGCATTAAACAACAAACGTGAGTTTTGTAACATGAAGTAAGTCAATGGACAATATCTCTCACTTATGAGCATCCATGTCTTATTACGCATCCTGCCAGAAACTTGGAATATAAAATTAAGAATAAATAAAGATGAAGATTACAGGTAAACTCACTAAGGCCCACATTATGGGTTGGCAAGAATCTGATGTTGAGATGACCGGGGTCTTTAATCCCCATGCCAAAATCCTTCAGTTCCACTGAACGGAATGAGGACTAACCACTTACACTCAAAGGCACTACTAGGCCTGGTATTGCTAATCCCCTAGCTATCAAAGCTTATAGAGAACGTAGTTAAATCAGATCTGCAATAAATGGTAGAATATATATAGGATGTTAAAGGACACTGTGCAGGCCATCTATGGGGCCTGGATCAGTTATTATTTCAACAGTTGATGATTTTAGAATTATAGTAGATAGATAAAATGTGGGAACCACAAATCTTTTAGACCAAGGTGGAGCATTGTGACTCTATTTATCATACCCGGATCTTAGACCAGTGATTAAGTATAATTCCCAAGGCCAATAACGAATGGTGTTTGGTTTTCCTGCAGTCAGACAGAACATTTTTATTTTCCAGTTTTTTTTTTCAATTCAACTGGGAAGTCCAACAAAGATTAAGATTATTGTTAAAAGTTTATGTTAGTTTAAAGGCCTGCCTCCTGCAGAAATTCATTATCACCCCATACTTATTTGCAGATGCTATTTAAATTATTTTTAAGCTCTCATTGCCATAGTTTAAGCTGCGAACATCAATTAAGTTCTTCAAGACTTCAAACATTGATGTTTACCATCTTTTCAAAACTGGACCTAGAAAATATAGAAATCGTGATAGTTAACCATAAACTGAAAACCTGTGGACCATCATCATGGCCAACTTCTATGGGCACTGCCCCAGTGTCAGCTTCAGGAGTATGGAATGTTTGCGTCATACTCGATCTAGATTTTCCCTTAAATGCAAATGTGCTCTGTGTTGCCAAATCTTACTTCTTCCATCTGAGGATCTTACACGAGATCCTGAAATTCTAGAAATTCACACAGAGAACTTTCACTATTAATGCGTTCATTTACTCAAGACCTCTTTAGGAGCACATTAAAAATGCAGCAGCAAGTTGACCATGGATCCGATCCCAGACAAAGCTCTACTGATTACCATTGAGGAGAAGGCTACTATGTAAAGCAGCAGGTAGTGTGTATTGTGTTTTTGAGGCACTAGACCACATTTTCTCTGATTGAAATATGTTAAATTTGAGAAAAGGACACTACTCCGCCCAGCATCCTATATACTACCATGTGAGAAATTAGGTTGTTGCTGCTTGACCGCGGTGTGAGCCCGGGTAAAGCAACAACCACAATCCTTGGGTGAACCACAAAATGTCACAAAATTGGCTAGCTTGGCACAAAAAGAAGTCAGGCTTTATTTTGAGACAATGTGCAAGTATTCATGCAGCACACAAACAGTAATAAAGTGAAAACACATAAAAAATCTCACACCAATTTAGAGAAATAGAGTAAATGTTAATAAATTATTTGACACCAAAACAACAAAATTCCTATCAGTAGAACTGGAGTTATGATTGCTTTTTTAAAATCGCAGTAAAAACTTGCGCCATGAACAGGACTGTGCCACCAAAGAGGAAGACATAGGTGAAATGGGAGACACCAGTGGAGGCGGCTCTCCATCTCTTGACTGCGGTGCAAATCCTCAGGATCGCAATAATGATGAAGGCATAGGTGATGAGGATAACAATCAGAGAACTTAGGACAACTAATGAAGCAAAAACAAAATACACTAAATCATTGATGGAGATGTCAGTGCAGTACAGCTTCACCAGAACAGGGTAATCACAAGCATAGCCGGGCCACAAAAAGTCAACCGATACAAGCAACATTCATGAATCAGTGAGTGCAGGAAACGTCCTATGTATGTCCCAACAACCAGCTGCAAGCAGAGACGGTTTGTCATAGTGACTGTATAAAGCAGTGGTTTACATACTGCCACATGGTGGTCAAAGGCCATCACTGCCAAGAGGAAGAACTCACTGCTGCCAATAGCAGCAAGAAAGAATACTTGGGTTACACAGCCATAAAAAGAGATGGTCTTCTTATTAGACAGTAGATCAACAAGCATCTTGGGGCAGATAACAGAGGAGTACATATGATCCAGACATGAAAGCTGGCTGAGAAAAAAGTATGCAGGTGTCTGAAGGTGAGTGTTGCAACCAACAATAACCAGGATGCTAACATTGCCCAGCAGAGTGAAAATATAGACTGGAAGAAGTAATAGAAATAGCAGGATTTGCAGGTTGGGGTCACTGGTGAAACCTAACATGATACATCCAGTGCCAGTGCTTCTATTCCGAGGTTTCATGGCTCGAACCAGTGGCATCTATATTTGAAAAAAATAGCAAAGAGCTTATTTCATAATTATATTCAGATAACTATTAAAGACACTCAGGAAATATCAAATATTCTAGCAACCAATAATTTAGCTGAATGTTACTACAAGTTGCCCCTGTGTGAAAGCCAATGCACATGACAGTGTAGTTTATGTCCCTCAATTGGGACAAAAGAGGACATACAGGTTCTTGTTGGCTGCAAAGAGAACACACTACAAAACACATGTTCTGAAGTAACTGAATGCTCATACTGGTGCAAACTGTGCTGTATTCTGCCAGCCTCTGGTCCTCTAACCAGTTTTTGTTTTACTCTGGTGTTTGGCATCATGTACGAGTGCTGTCTCTTTGAGCAGAGTAAATGCGACACTTGGCTGAGGACCCTGCCCCTGTCACTGGGAATATACGTAGAGAACAAAATGAAGCCATTTTATCCTTAAAAAATTACCTGAATATCACCATCAAACCCGCCTATGAGGGGGGAGGGGTGGTGATTTTCAATAATACAGACTATGACAATAGGGTCACGAGTTTATTAGATGTAGTGAAACACTGTATGAGAGTTCCTTTTAGGATGATGGACTCCCTGAAGGCAGAGATTATGGACCTTTAAGAAAGTGTTAAGAATAATGATTACATTGTGGAAGACGAATACAGATTTCTCGAAAACAAAAAGCCCATTATACCTGCGTTTTATGGACTTATTAAAATTCACAAGAGTGAAGCCAACCTTCCTCTGAGACCCATTATGAGCTGCATTGAATCAATTTTGGAACCATTGAGCAAATAAGCGGACAGTTTTTTGAAGCCTCTAGTGCAAAGATCCTACACAAATGACTCTGCACATTTGATTTCGATTACTCAAGGCACCAGTTTTAACGTAACCTCCCAAAAACTGGTTACCCTTGAAATTGAGTCCCAATATGCCTCACGATGACACTATTGAGTTACAAAAAAGGTTTTAGCGGATGAAGACTGAAGAGGAGCAAATAAGAATTTTATTATGGACTGTGTAATTCTAGTCTTGAATAATAACATGTTTTTATTCAAGGAAAATTTGTTCCTCAAACATAAGGGGACCAGCATTGGGCCCACATGTGCCCCCAATTTGGCCTGCCTTTACATTAGTGAATTTGACGAAAAACATATTTTTAGTGCAGCTGCCCCATTTTCGAGAACATTTCCAAATGGTATCATTTTATTATGTTCATTTGGGATGATCCTGATGAACTTCTCGGTGAGTTTTTAGAGTGGCCCAACTTGGGGGACTCGAACCTGATATTTATGGGACAGCAGAAGAGCCAGTGACTTTCTGGATCTTACTATTAAAAATATCGTGGGGGCCCTTGAAAAAGATCTCTTTGTCAAACCAACAGACAAGAACACGTTGCTTCATTATTCGAGCTATCACCCTAGCGCCCAGAAGGATAACATCCCCTTCGGACAATTTCTCTGACTCCGGAGAAATAGTTCTTCTTTAGAGGATTTGTATAAACACTCTGAAAACCTAAAGAATAAACTTAAGGATTGGGGATACCCCAAGAAACACATCAGCCATACGCTTAAAAGAGCACTATTCTATGATCGTGAGAGTATGCTAACGGACATCAAGAACAAAAGAGGGGAAAAAAAGAACAGTGAGAAAATAGTCTTTGTCAGCCAATATTCAGGAATCAGTAATAGGGTCAAAAATATTATTAATTCTAACTGAAGCAATTTAAATGATGATGAGGAGAAAGTCCTGGAGAAACCTTTGTTTGCTTTTAAACGAAACAGCAATCTCAGGAATGCACTAGTACACATATATCGAGAAACAAAACACACATTATTAGGAAATAATAAATGTGTCAGTTGTGTTATCTGGGACCAGTGTATAGTAGAGAAGTCTATTACAAACAATGGCCGCACTTTAACTGCCAAAGGCCTTAATAACTGCAGGAGTTACAATATTGCATATCTCTTAATATGCCCCCCAAGAACAGTAAAGAAAATTGCCCCCTAGTTGATCATTTTAGAATAGCAGGTCATGTTTATACTGATTTCAGATGGTGCGTCATCGAAAAAAATAAAAAGAAATAGAAGAAGAGGCAACATGGAAACAAAATGTCAGAATAGGGAAGAATGGTACATACCCATTTTGGACACAGTGAGGAAAGGACTTACGCCCGGATGCAGCGCGGCTATAACAAAACCTTGACAAATGTCACCAACCCAGAAAAACCCTTACACCACTTGTTCATTGGTGGGGCCCATAACACTAAAAACATCTATATCACTCAGTTTTTCTGGATTGATAAGCTGGCGAGCTGCAAGACATACGGGGTACCTTGATACTAATTTTCCCTAAATAATAACTATATACATTATATACAGTTGACTCTAGAATTTTCAGTTTTAAACATCAAGATACTCTGCTATTTTGGGTCGATGGACCAACTAGTAGGAATCAGTTGATGGCGATTAAGTCCAGCTCAATCATAACTTTAATTCTAATAACCACAGACTCAGTTTGAGTTAGCATGACATTTTTATCTAGATTCATTGAATAAGTAAAGTTTTATTAGACAAAATTATAGACATTAATTTCATAAGCATTCAAGTAAAGATTGATATAGAAAACGGAAAATACTCATTGCCCTTGGCCTTAGGGCAATGACAAAAATGGTTCACCAGAACATGAACCGCAGATCACAGGATAGGTTCTCAAACTGACTGACTGTCCCTCTAACCTCCTCGGACATATTCCCTCCCAGGATAGAGTCCCGCGACGGTCTCGTTCCTTTTCCCCATCAAAGTTCGAAGTTCAAATTTGTCAAAGTCTTATCAGCATCAGGAAGAAAATCATCCCAACAGACAGCGTGTTGTGTCGAAAAGTAGAATAAGCAAGTGCGACGATGTCATTATAAGCACAACTTTTCTACCCTTTCACTAACTTGCTATACCCAAAATTGAAAACTTTTTAGGGGCTACATTCATTCTGATTGGTCAATTGGAGGGGTGGTGATGGTCACCTCATTGTCCTCCTTGCCTAAACCGGTTCTGTAAATAATTTATTCATGTTCAGTTCTCGTGACTTATCAAGTTCCGATATTTTAACTTTGTTAATATATTTACAACAATTTTCCATTGGTCATGCACTGGATCATCTTCTGCAGTTCGAGTCTCTCATCCATTCCCAAGCATTCATGCAGGGATTGTTGGCACAGCTCTTGCCTTAGGTCACTTTGTCCTTGACATCTTTCACTCCGGGCATAGGCCAAAAAATCGTGACTGACACTTCCATTCTGATCATGCGCGGGGCCATCTTTGTTACACGTAATCACATCTCTCGGTAGCGCCCATTTTCTCAGCGAGGCCTAGCAGGCCCGAATGGAACTAATATAAAAAAACAACATTGCAGAAATTAGAAATAGAAAATAAGCCCTTCTGTTTACCACCCACCATTGAGCCGTGTTAGGTGTTACCTAGCATAAGCGACATTTAAAGCCATTTTACTTACCATCTGCATTCTTTTTGCCACAATATTTTTCCTACAACAAAATACATGCAATTTACTTATGTTTTCTACATGAATCACAAACCTATGTTAATTTAATTTCACATTGGTAAATAAATTAGATTTTTGCAAATGCCAGTTAGTTCCCCACGTGTGGTGTCTAATTAAAGGTGCATTTATTGGTTATTTCATGCATTCAATCAGCATTTTTAAGGTTATGAGGTCATTAACTTCGAAGGGGGTACAAAAAATGTTATTTTCCCCTGCTCCATCACCCCAAAGAGGACTGGATGAGACTGATTAAATAGCCTTAGTATACCTATATAGATGATCACTTTCTAGGAGAGGTGTTTTTAATATTTTATGGCCCGTGAATTATGGATTGGTTAGATTGTGGTACCATCACGCTAACCTTACCCACACTGGTTCCACCTCCCTGCGAGATGGCAGGTGTCATCCACTATCGCCTTTAGATGCACAGCCCTGAGTTTTTTCATCTATGCTGCGGCACTAATGAGTATGTATGCCACCTGTGTCATGTCTGTGAGTAGTGGGGGCTTTTATATTGTGAATTAGAGTGGCTCCTCACAGCTTTAGGATGGCGACTGCACTTTTGAGTTGGTCGCATTTTCATATGGTATAGCCTTCATTTGTGAATCTCATGACCGCATCATTTAAAACGTGGTTCCCGGGTTTCGCCACATTAGCTAGAATTTAAATGTAAACGTTCTCCCACCTTTTAGACCATTCAGGTATATTTTACATGTACACTATGGTTCTTTGTATGCGGGCTGGTTAACCGCTAGATAGGTCTTGCTAGCTTCAAAAATGTCGACCGTGTTCATAAATGGATTGTATATTTAGATGGCAGAGCATGCACTTGTGAATCACGTGGTAGCATCTGTCAGTGACTCGGTTCCCGGGATCCTCCAGACTTGCCGGTATTCAAAAAGAACACAGGCTCTCTGCATCAAGACTGTGAGCGATTGAGGTAAACTGGCGTGATGGGGTGAATATTATGCTTGATGGGTTCTATACCCTATTTGTCATGGGACATATCGTCCTAATTCAGCGATATATTGGTGGTCCTAAGACTCTTTATAGGGCAATATTATGCATGATCACAGGAATGTTGGCAGCACTCACATAGCGGTACCCGAGCGACACCTCTGGCAGTCGTCAGAGTTCCGTGTAAGACTTATAATATACAGAGGTTCTGAGAATCATGTAGTTATACTTTGGGCCTTGTGGCAACATTCTGAATTCTTGAGCACCCCTGCCATAGATATGAGCATAAAGCCAATGATCTAGGAAATAGCGGTCCTTCACGATATGGTGTGGCATTATTAGGTACTTCGGTACCAGTACTTTTTTGCTTTAATTAATATGACCCCCTTATTGATCGGCTTTTTGGCCTACCTTAGAGCTATCCCCACCAGCAACTACCACTCTGCACTCGCTGTTAGCACCGGAACACCCCCGTCGGAGGTAGCTGTGCGCTCTACAAGTTGCAATAACAATAATAATAATAATAAGGAAGTACATCTAGAGTATCATTCGCCTTTTTCGATATGTCTATATGGGCCCCTTTTTAGGAATATGTTAGGAATCATGGTCATTTATAATTCCTTTTTTTTAGAACTATTTTTATGGCCATTTATTGGCTTTTATCTACCAATATTGCATCTTCTGAATTTTAGACTCACCATAATTAATGGATATGTGCCTGAGGTGGTAATTACTTCCTGGACATATATTCCTTTGGAGGGCTGATTAGTCCCCATCATCACGTCCTGGATTCTCGATTTGAATATTGAGATTCTAATCAAGGTATGTGCTAGATAGAATATGGGTTGAGATAGGGTTTAAATATACCTTTAATGTTGAACTGACAACCTGCTCCCCTCTTTTAGGTTTTTATAAAGCATTTCAACTCATACCCGTTAGGAGGCATATAGACCTCAGGAATAAATCCCCAGAGGTAGGTCGTCATACTTCTGTCCTAATTGAACTTAGGCCATTATTTTTTAACATTCCTTCTTGGAGGATAGTAATATTTATATATAATATTATTTTTTACAGTACAGGTATACAGGGACTCATGCCTAAACAAATCTTTCCCAAACGTGTCATGGACTTCTGGAAGATTAACCCCTTCGCTGTTGTGGACATTCCGCTGCAGCGCTGGGGGGGGCAGGGGGGCAGCGCGGTGGGCCTGTGCTCATGACGGAGCCGCTCCGTCATGAGCC
The DNA here is from genome assembly GCF_964204655.1 of Triturus cristatus. Taxonomy (NCBI): domain Eukaryota; kingdom Metazoa; phylum Chordata; class Amphibia; order Caudata; family Salamandridae; genus Triturus; species Triturus cristatus. Next base: position 168,280,358 of record NC_140585.1, read on the forward strand.
ACGGTTGAGCTGTGCTCATGACGGAACGGTTCCGTCATGACTCCGCCCATTTGCGTTGTCCCCCCGCACAGGCGGGGAAACAGCGCCGCGTAGGCGGAGCGGCCGCCAACGGTCGTGTCATGACGGAACCGTTCCGTCATGAGCACACGGCAACCGTGGCTCATGACGGAACGGTTCCGTCATGAGCGGGGAAGGGGTTAAGTCTCCTGTATCAATGGGAGCATCCAGTTAAATAGGAGGTATACATATTTAAATATCCATTTTGATTTTCGGAAGGATGTTATGAAAAAATAGAGGCCAAAATTCAATAATTTTTTTTATAATTTTTTGATCCCTAGTTTTATGTGTCTATGACCAGATCTGTGATGGTCAAAAGGGTCACTCACCCCTATTGCAACAACCATAGAATTTTGGTGAGTGCAATGATTTATTCATTCTTACTTGAGGTATGAATGTGACAGTATGTCTGTGTAATAAACAGGTGAATGAATGGTTGGTCATAGTCTTGACGTGGACCCTTCTGACAATTATAAATCTGACCCAAAACTGTTTTGTCTGAAAGATCCTCTATGTTTGTGAATGGAATACATCATGTAAGAATTATATGTTCTATTTTGCATGAGCAAGTTGTCAAACTCATAATTTATTGCTTTCTTAAGACTTTGTGTCTGATATTTGTTTTGCTTTTGATGTAGATGAACACTGTATAATCAATTAGAGAGATATTTATACTATTATCCTGAACAAGGTGGTCTTATACTGTGGTTCACCTGAAAGGCGTCAACGCCACCTTGGTTTTGTTACATTTGAGGAACATTGAACAATTTGTGACATTTTGGCACTTTCCCTTACTAATTTCTTCAAATTAACATTTTTTTAATAACAAATGTATATGTCTGGAACGTTGTCTCTCTTATTTGTGATGTTTTATAATTAGTTTGCAATATGTTCTCTATGAGATTACTTGGAATGTTTTTAACCATATGAATTATATTTATTGTTCTATTGTTTTTGAAGTTGATGCTTCATTAGACAGATTTTATTAAATTGCCTTTTGGGTCTTTTTAAACCTGAGAGTAAGTAGATTCTGATAGATGATACAGTGGAGTGTGATTGATCTGACTGGTGATTCCTCGAAGAGATCCTCCTCTTTTTCTATACTCTTTGAGCAGAGTCACACATACACTGTCTCAACATAATGTAATGAAGTCCAAGGTCCACAGGGGAAATCACTTTAGACCAAATAGACCCTGCCTAGTCTTCCCAAGTTGGGTGTCGGTTCATAGGATAACATTCACCATTGTCTCTCTCATGCAGAAATTCGTACTGTCAGCAGTGTCTAATTTGTAAACATGTGAGGATCAAAGATTTACCCATAAGGTCGGTAATACAGTGTAACTGTTAACTGAAAGTTACATTGTCATTAATTTTCCGTAACCACACCCAAGCACTTACGTCATAAGACTACAGAGTCCATTAGGGACCATAAGGGTCCCGCGCTCTACTGTACATACAACATTACATCTCCACCTTTTTTAATAAAAAGTACACATAATATATACATATACAAAACAGTTCCTCAATGAGGTTTCGAGGTGCTCAAACCAATCTTCCAGATCTCGTTGCATGACGTTGAAGAGACCCAGAAGAGGTGATCACAGCAGGCACTTGTGGTGTAGCCACAGACATGGTCTCAGGGATCTACTGAGTCGGGAATGTAACCTTCCAACCACAGTTGGACCCCGTACAATCAGTGTGGGACACTGACCCTGGTATCAGGTGTTTCAATCATGATATACTCACTCAGCGCTCCTCCCATTGTCAGTGCCCACTCCTTGTTCAGAAGCAGAGTCTGCAAAATCTGTGGCATGCTTTACTTTTATTCTGGCTACCTTTTTCTTTTTAAATTGAGATTTTGAAATTTTACGTTTATCTTCCTGTGTCGTAATGTAATCAGACTGTGGGCCCGATTCACAGAACTAACTTAAGACAAAATTCTAAACTTACTACTTTTGGTATTCACAGAAGTTAGGATTTTGTCTTAAGTTTGTCTTAAGACAAACTTAAGACAGACTTAAGACAGACTTAAGACAGACTTAAGTTTTGTCTTAAGTCTGTCTTAAGTCTGTCTTAAGTCTGTCTTAAGTCTGTCTTAAGTTTGTCTTAAGACAAACTTAAGACAAAATCCTAACTTCTGTGAATACCAAAAGCAGTAAGTTTAGGATTTTGTCTTAAGTTAGTTCTGTGAATCGGCCCCGGTGTGTGTCCTTCCTTTGTTTCCTATGCTTCTCTTATTTCCACTCTTACCATCCTACTCTCTTCGAATGTCTATTGGATGTATCCTGAAAGGAACAAGAGGAACCTGTATCAGAATCCTGATACCTATCAGGCGGTTTAACATTATTACAGCTGCGTAGATTGTAAAGCTTTTGGGTAGATTACTGTGCAGGAGACCCACCCCTTGATTTGGGTTTTTTCTTATTTTTCTTTTTGTCCCTCTTCTTTGTTGAAGAATCAGGTGCTTGCTTGGAGTTATGCTTTTAAGAATTGATCTTCACTTATGGTTTTCCTGGTTAGGCTCTCAAATGATCTCTTCCGAGTGAGGTATACATTTCCAACTTTAGGCAGATCATGCTCCTGCTGGGCAGGGGTCAAATCCCTTAGCTGTTAGCGTATAGCTAACAATGCTGCTTCCCCTTAAATGTTATTCAACATTATGACAGAAACTGCAGCAAAGTTGCCCATCAGTTTCATCCCTAATTCCCGGGTATGTGCTGCCCCATACTCATTCTGCACTTGTTTCAGGACTTCAGGTAAAACTGCCAGTGATGGGCCACCATGTGTTCTGGTATATATTGCAACAAAGACTGTACCCAAAATGGCACAATCTTCTATCGGGGGAGCTTTCACCATTGGCAAGCAAATTGTCAATATTCTATATTTTTCTTTCGGGTCCATATGGGAAAATACTGCTGAAAGCTAGATTGTTTTTTGTGCAATCTAAAATGGAATTCCCTAGTGGTGGGGATTTTACCCATTACTGCAGTCAATGTCTGTGGGCTAATGCCTGAATTAGCTAACTGAGGAGTTACCACTTAAACAGTCCTCACAGGAGTAAGTGTTAGTGTTCGCATTATGTATTGCGTAACATTTCTACATATTGTTACCAGGTTATTGTATAGTCCTCTTACCAGACCTGCGGTCAGATGATCAATATTTCGGTATGGTGTGTAACAAGCTAGAACTGGCCATGTCGCCCCCTCATTGCTGAGAGGGCCCAGGTTTATTTTCGTATACTATTGGGAAGGGTGCCTTTAAACCAATTATTATGCTGTTTATATGTTAGTGGTATTTCTATTTCCTCATAAGGAATGTATTCTTCTGGTGTTTCACTCATGTCATTCTCGTGAAAAAGCCATGTAGCATCATCTGCAGCAGGGAATTTAACCCAAGTGTAAAATACTTCAGTCCTAAATGCTTTGTGTGCCTCTACCATGAAGGTAACCTCCCCACCCTCTAAGGTGAAGCCTTATTGTAGTTGTTTATGAGTAACCGCATGTCTGCAGTTCTCTAATATATCTTGTGCCGTGTTGTGAGAATGAAGTGTTATAGAATTCAGCTAACACAGTAGGACAATATCCTTTGAAGCTTGAATTTACCGACAGCCCATACATAGGATATACTGACTCAGCGGGGATGATGTTCCTTATCACCAGACGTCTCTGGTCCAAAAGGTGTAGAGAGATCTCTGAGGAAGCACAATAAATCTTCTCAGTCAATCTATATGTAATAAGAAACCAACCAAGATTGGCAGCACCATGTTGTGTAGTTTCCACCCATTAGTAGGAGCTGTGCGTTTGGGGACAACATAAACTTAGGATGGTGCCAGACTGATTCCATGTACCCCTGCAGGATATGTTGTCTCTTGGACCAGCTGGCACACAGTGCCACCGTTAGCCCCCCTAAACCTGAACAGGGAGCGAACAGTTCTGGCAACCACTGAATATGACAACTCCGTTCCCTCAGGAACCGTGGGGACAGATGTCAAACTTTCTGCTTACTCGTTCATCTTCTTTTTCGCTCAGAGAAATATACAAAGAATACACATATGTGCATTTTCAATATTTATTTAACTGTGGTGATTATTGCATAGAAAATGTAGGCTGCAATGATTAATAGACAGAAGCAAACAACAGTTATACTGAATGTCAGAACAGTGATCAAAATGAATAGCTCAACCATTTTGTTGACACAACTTATGTGTGCCTAAATATACAGTACAACTATGTACCGCACTCCTACAATACGAAACCCTAACTTATGCATCTAGGGTGCAGATTTGTGTTTTGCCAAGAAGCTCCCTTCTGGATGGATTGTATGACGTAACATTGCATTCCATTGTTACGCATGCTTTTACTGCACATTTAAAAGTAATCTCTGCTGCCAGCTGAAACTGATAAATATTGCAAATTTTGAGGCAGCCTTCTTTAGCCTTACTCTAAACAGTCAGCTTACACTGACTGGGATTTCAATCTATTGTCCGCCAGGTTCAGCTGCGACTTTTGTATAAAGCTTAGCAGACACGATTCCGGACTATGCAGTTAGATGGGCTGATTTTACAGATTTAGGGGACCTCAACATTCAAACAGATAATAAGGATTGCTAAACCACGAAAAATCTAATGGAAGATTTGAGCATGTTCCAACTTATTCAAGTGGTTAATTCCCCCACACATGCTCTGTGCCATATTTTGGACCCCATTTTTACCAATTCACACTCCTTAATAGTGGCCGAACCCATCCCGGTGGCGTGGTCAGATCTCCACCTGATCCCTTTTGGAACTACGGAGCTTCCACAGGCAGGGGTACCATCCCAAAATACACCTTGCGTAAATGGGGCCAGATTACCCCTACCTCTCTTACAAGAGCCCTCAAATCCAATAGACGGACTCTTGAGGCCCACCCATCATTGGCTAATACACTGATCAAGGGGTGGATTACTCAAGCCTTAGACACTTTAGCACCACTTAAACCAATTACTAGCAGGCGGTCTAAACCCTCTGCACCCTGGTTCTCAGAGGCACTCTAAGAAAATAGGAGATCCTGTAAAAGGTTAGAGCATGCATGGCGCAAAGAGTAAAATGAACATCATAAATCTACGCACCTTGCGGCCTTAAAGAAGTACCACAAGGATCTCAGGCAGGCCTGTGCAGACTATTATGCCCTACAATTTGAACACACGAAAAATTCTACCAGGGAGCTTTTTCAGGTAATTAAGTCCCACACCACCTAGGAACGCACCACTGTGACAAATCCTCCATCTATTGAGTGCTGTGACCAAATTGCATTATCCTTTTAGAACAAAGTGAACAACATCTACATCCCTTTTTCTGAGAGTGCTAGGACTGGTAAAATGTCTCTCCCCTCTTGCACTCTGCCAGACACACTGGGTAAGCTCCTTAACATGCAATCTATCTCAGAGACTGACATGCACAGTCTAATGCTCAGAGTTAAATCCAGATCCCGTCTAGACTCTGCTTCCCCGGCTCTATTGGAAAAGGACAGTGCTGCTATTGTTCCAAGGCTTACGCAGCTACTTAACCAGTCTTTCTGCACTGGCTTAGTCCCGTAAGAGTGGAAGCCTACCATGGTTATCCCTCTACTCAAAAACCTAACCTAGACCCATCACTGCCTGAAAACGTAAGACCTATTTTGCTACTTCCTTACTAGGCAAAAATTGCAGAGAAGTTTGTAAACTGACAATTAATGCAGTTTGTAGAGGCAAATGATGTCCTCCATGAGACACAGTCCATATTCAGACCCTCCTTTAGCACGGAATCGGCGATACTCCTAGCTTCAGACTCAATACGAAAAATTGCTGATGATGGTCAAACTGTGGCCCTAGTCATGATTGACCTGAGTGCCGCTTTTGATACGGTCTCTCATGGCCTGCTACTTGACAGACTACATCATGTAGGTATAGGAGGTTTGGTCCTGGGTTGGCTGGCAAGTGTTTTGGAGGATCTTACCTTTCAAACTACTCTGCAACCCTATGTCTCCTCCAATTCAACACCTGAAACACGGGGTGCCTCAGGGCTCTGTCTGGAGCCCGACCCTCTTTAATCTGTAGATGCGACAGTTGGCAAACCTGTTGAACAAACATGGGGTGCAGACGGTGTCATATGCAGATGACACGCAACTGATCCTCACATTGGCCCAGGACAACGGTAAAGGGGCAGAGGATTTCAAGCTCTGCCTGGAGGATGTGGCAAATTGGATGAAACACAGTTACCTCAGTCTAAATGACAGTAAAACAGATATCCTAGTGGTGAGAAAACAACCTTCCATCTGGTCTTTGAGATGGTGGCCAAGTATGTTAGAGTCTCCACCTTCTTACAGCTCCAAAGTCAAAAATCTTGCAGTCTACCCTACCCCTGTGTGACCCCTACGGCCCCCAGCTCTTTCCCTACCCTAAACCCTAAAACACTACCCCTGCATGACCTCCCCTGCCCCCAGCCCCTAAAATAGTAGCCCCAGGCCCAATCCCTCTTACCTCTGTCCTCGTGGTTCGTGCAGGCAGCTGGTCTGTGGCGTGCGGTGCATGTTATTGTGAGGAAGCAGAAGAGTCTTTCCATTTCCTCTAACGACGTGGATTGCCTACCAACACTGTTGTTTCTACACATATGCATATATTTTTTTACTACACATGTACCTTTACCATACATGTCTTGACAACAAAATTTGTTGTAAAGGCATGCATGATAAAAGCATATCCGTAGTAAAAGAAAATGAGATGTAATGTAGAAACAGCCATTTTGTAATAACTGTTTCTCTTCTGGATGATTTAACTGATGGGTAAGAGTTTAAAACCCCGTCTTGGTCACGAACTGGACACCCTTCATGGAGATGTCGGTCAGCTGCTAGGCGATTGTTTCGGCATGCAGGGACTCCTCGAAGTCGGCAGAAGTGTCTCCTCTGATTATGTTAGGAATCGCGAGGTTATGTATAGAAAATAGTATCCTTGCCTCAGGCCGAGATGGTAATCGGCTTGCCATTTCATTGTTTGTATTTCACACCATATGGACATAATAATAAACAGATTTGCGTCACGCACATGAGAGCCATGTTCATAATGCAAAGAAGAGGGTAGTACGCGCACTCCCTGAAGTTTCCCAAAGTTTTCAAGGTTGCACCGTGCTCACGGGGTGTCACTCTCCGAGATGGAGTGTATATGGAAACTGTGCAGCCCCGGCGTACGCCAATATCTTTATGAATCGGTTCGAAGAAGACAACATTCTAAGCATAAAAACATGGGCGGATCACCTAAAGCTCTACTTAAGATTCATAGATGATATCTTCATAGTATGGAACGGTCCAAACGATATCCTTGAAAACCAACTGAAACAGCTTAATCACATCGACCAACGCATACAGTTCACTTTCAACACCAGCACCCACTCTATCACCTTTTTGGATGTTAACATCACCCGATCCTCCACCAGCTTTGAAACAGATCTTTACCGGAAACCCACGGATAGAAACAACACCCTTCACTACCACAGCTTTCACCCTTTACCCCTTAAACAACACCTTCCATACTCACAAATGCTTAGGATCAAAAGAATTGTCTCCAACCCAATCAGATCTAACATACAAACGGATACCCTAATGAACAGATTTAGATCTCGAGGATACCCAGATCAGGTATTGCACGAAGCACTGAAACGATCATCCATGAAGACTCGCAATGAACTCCTGAAGCCTCAAATCAAAAATTCCAAAAACCAAATCACCATAGTTTCCAAATATTCAACTTTGAGCACTTCATACAAACGAATCATTCGCAAACATTGGCAACTCCTTACACTGGAACAAGACTTCAACCACATATTCGATGAAACACCCATTTTTGCTTTCACCAGGAACAAAAACATCGGGGAAATTCTACAACAAACGCAACCAACCATCCAACAAACATTTAAAGGCACAATCCCATGCCTAAACTGCAATAACTGTCATAACATCATCAAAGGTACGCACATAACACATCCACTGAAAGGACACAAAATCAAAATCAGAACAACAGCCACATGTGACACTTCCAACGTCATATACATGCTCAAATGCCCTTGTGGCATGGTTTATGTTGGTCAAACCGAACGAAAAATCAAAGTCAGATTAAACGAACACAAGTCCAACATAAGAATCAAACAATTGAAGTCATCAGTTGCCCAACATTTCATGGAAGCAAAACACTCAGTTAGCCAATTGAAATTCTGCATTTTGGAAACCATCGAGAAAAAAGAAGGGAGAGATAACCACAACTTTCTCCTACAACGGGAAAATCATTGGATTTACCTATTGAACTCTATGAAGCCAAAAGGAATGAATGATCGTACGGAATTTTCTTGTTACCTTTAATATATTATCTCCAATCATTCAGAGAAACACTTCCCATTAACATTGTTTCACCCAAACCTTGTTCTGTTCAGAAATGATGTCACTGCCTTCATTTATGTCACTTATTTTCTTTACCCAGTCTTTCCCTCTTTCTTCACCTTTTTATCCCTTACCTCTTAAAGACTTTCTCAACACTAATTCATGTCAGAAACTCATTTCAATCTTCATTGCTTTTTTATACTTCCCCTCGTTTTAATTGTCACCTTTCAATTTAATTCATCACGCTTGCATTCTCACACATCTCAACCCTCTCGTCATGTTTTTAGTCCTTCTTTTTGTTTACACCACCATCCACCATCCACCATCAACATATAGTCTGTCTTCACTCTCCGATATATCACCTACATCACGTGATCGCACCTTCGTTTTTTTAAATCCACGTACCAATCCCGACCACCACTTCACCACTGAATCCACGCACCTGAATCCCGTATACTCGGTAAGAGAATACCCACGTAGTCATCGGCGCATACTGTAACTTATTTTTCTACATGTTCAGCAACATTGTTGCCGCACGTTAATACTAACAGCTTCACGTTAGCCGTATGATACTCTACGACCATTATCGGCACAACCCGCAATGTCGCTATAACTTCCTATAAACAATCGAAGGCACTCTGCACAACTCGCCATTCGTTAACATCACAACACGTCAGTCACACCCCATTATCTTTTACCGTTCACCCACGGGCACTTACTTACCCGTTTATATTTTTTCACTGTTACTGTGTACACTGTCAGTCACTTAGTTTTCACCACCACCATTTCTCTGTGTTATGGTTTTATCGTCACTCGATGCTTTTTCAACAACTCACGTTTCACCATTTTTCTTAATCATGCACATTGTATTATATCCTCGTTCAGTATAAATATCGTATATTCATGATGTATATAATTGCTTGTAGATCTCCCCTATTTTGTGTCAGCAAGGCCAGTGTTTCAAATACATTTTTCCAAGAGGCCCAGATGCAAATGTGTGCCAAAGGCTGATGTGCAAAGAGAAGGCAACTTTAGGAAAGGATCGTGTGCTGGTAAACATTGCACTAATTCCTATGGGCCTGACTTGGGCACATGACTAAACATATATATGGCCTAATCAGACCTGAAAGGGTGGAGCTTAAATGAAACTGCTTCAAGGGCATTGGAGTCCTTCCATGTGCACCAATCATATTACACAATATTAGATTAATGTATTTTTAGGCACAAGTGATTAAGGGATGTGCCCAGAATCACAGCATGTTTATCCGACTCCGGGACTCAAGCTGACTCCCCAGATCCAAATTCTGAAGCTCTGGCTATAACGCAACATTTTCTCCCTGACAAGATGCTAAAGGTGACAAGCCTGGAATGAGGCAATTAAATAGCAAAGGAGAGACTTGATAGCCAGTAGCATTATCACGGAGAGATCAGGATTACAGCAATACCAGATTATATGCTTGGCTAGAGGAACAAAAAGAACAATCTAATGCAGGGGACTACGTGTATGCATCAACTTAGAAGTGAATTTAGGGGCGTATTTATGAGCCACTTTGCGTCGCTTTTGCAACACAAGGGACGCAAACCTTACATATGGTTTATGAAGCCACACAAGGCCACTTTGCATGGCCCTGAGTGGCTCCATAAATCTGGAGTAAAGCATTACAGTGCAAATCGCTGCGTTGCCTTACTCTGCCCCCTGAAGGCATTCCAAGGGTATTGTGTGGGTGTTTCCACATATCTCCCATGGGATTTTATGCATTCCCAGATTTACCAGCACTGGTAGAGGAGAAATATCTTTATTTCTCCTCGCTACTTCCTCTTTCTATGTGTGTTGCATTCTGCAGCACACGTAGGGCCTGATTCACAGAACTAACCTAAGACAAAATCCTAAACAAACTACCGTTTTGGTATTCACAGAAGGCACTTACTCATTTTGGTATTCATAGAAGGCACTTACTCATTTCGCTACTCACCGAAGTCAGGAGTCCTAACTTTAGGACTCCTAAATGCCTTCTGTGAATACCTAAAGTCTTAAAGTTACGATTTTTCTCAGTTTAGGAGTAGTAAAGTTAGGACTTTACTACTCCTAAACTGAGAAAAATCCTAACTTTAATACTTTCAGTATTCACAGAAGGCATTTAGGAGTCCTAAAGTTAGGAGTCCTAACTTCTGTGAATACCGAAATGAGTAAGTGCCTTCTGTGAATACCAAAATGAGTAAGTGTCTTCTGTGAATACCAAAATGAGTAAGTGCATTCTGTGAATACCAAAATGGTAGTAAGTTTAGGATTTTGTCTTAAGTTAGTTGTGTGAATCTGGCCCATAGAAAGGGGAACAGGCCTCTCAGGATTGTTTTGTTCAGGAAGGTGCCCCTTGGCAGAACAGAGGAGACTGCTCACGTACTCTGTTATTTTATGTTAAGTTACATCATATTTATAAAGTGCATCTACACCGAAAAGGTTTTAAGGTTCTGAGTCACAGAGGCGAAAGGACCCAACATTTTTTCATAAGCCTGTCTAATGAGCCAGGTTTTTAACCAGGTTCTAATGCCCACATCGGAAGTCGTGGCTCTGATGTATGGTGAAATCACGGCAAGCCTAGTACCACCCAATCTCTTCCTGATAGATTTAGGGACCTCTAATAGATGTTGGCGGGCTGATCTAAGGTTACGTTTAGGAATGTAATTCCAAATTCTAGAGGTCACAAAACTTGGGAATTTGAAGATGACACACCAAGGGGCATATTATCAAGAAATATGCCGCAGAGAATTCCCATAGACATGGGTTTCTATTGGAATTCTCCAGAGCATATTATCAAGCCCATTATCGGCGCTTTAGCGGCAGTTTTCTGCCGCTAAAGCGGCGATAATTTTAACGCCGTGCTTGATAAGATGCCCCCAAGTTTTAACAAGCATTTGCAATGCAATAGGTTTCGCATTTATAAGCGTTTGAGCTATTGGCATTGTAAAATTACAATGCCTTTTATTTATGTTTTGGTTTTAAAACAAATAAAAGGCATTGTCATTTACAATGTCAGTAGCATAAACTCGCATAAAAGCAGTGTGTGGAGTGCAGCAGTGTGCCGCGTGCAGCAGTGTGCGGCGTGCAGCAGTGTGAGGCGTGCAGCAGTGTGCGGCATGCAGCAGTGTGCGGCGTGCAGCAGTGTGCGGCGTGCAGCAGTGTGCGGCGTGCAACAGTGTGCGGCGTGCAGCAGTGTTTCGTGTAGCAGTGTGAGGCATGCAGCACTGTGACATGCAGTGGCGTGCAGCAGTGTGCTGCGTGCAGCAGTGTGCGGCGTGCAGCAGTGTTTTGTGTAGCAGTGTGAGGCATGCAGCACTGTGGCGTGCAGCGGCGTGCAGCAGTGTGCTGCGTGCAGCAGTGTGCTGCGTGCAGCAGTGTCGTGCAGCATGCATCAGTTTGTAATGGTGCAGTGTGCAGCAGTGTGTGGCGTGCAGCAGTGCGCCGGTTGCATGAGTGTGTGCCATGCAGTAGTGTGTGGCGTGCAGCAATGTTTCGTGTAGCAGTGTGTGGCGTGCAGCAGTGTGTGGCGTGCAGCAGTGTGCGGCGTGCAGCAGTGTGCGGCGTGCAGCAGTGTGCGGCGTGCAGCAGTGTGTGGTGTGCAGCAGTGTGAGGGATGCAGCAGTGTGTGGGGTGCAGCGGCATGCAGCAGTGTGTGGCGTGCAGCAGTGTGAGGCGTGCAGCAGTGTGAGGTGTGCAGCAGTGTGAGGCGTGCAGCAGTGTTAGGCGTGCAGCAGTGTGTGGCGTGCAGCAGTGTGAGGCGTGCAGCAGAGACACGTGGAGGGTGAGGACAGACACGTGGAGGGTGGGGAGAGACACGTGTAGGGTGAGGAGAGACATGTGTGGAGGGTGAGGAGAGACATGTGTGGAGGGTGAGGAGAGACACGTGTGGAGGGTGAGGAGAGACACATGTGGAGGGTGAGGAGGAGACACATGTGGAGGGTGAGGCGGAGGGTGAGGAGACACGTGTGGAGGGTGAGGAGAGACACGTGCGAAGGGAGAGGAGAGACACGTGTGGAGGGTGAGGGGAGACGTGGAGGGTGAGGAGAGACACGTGTGGAGGGTGAGGAGAGACACGTGTGGAGGGTGAGGAGAGACGTGTGGAGGGTGAGGAGAGACACGTGGAGGGTGAGGAGAGACACGTGGAGGGTGAGGAGAGACATGGAGGGTGAGGCAATTAAAGGATTCATGACCACATGGTTAAACAAAACGTACTGATTGGCCTTGCCGTGAAGGAGAAACACGTGTTGACACACACTCCCGATCTGTGAAACGTTCACCCCACTTTCTCGAAATTGAAACCAGTGCATGTGTCCGACGAACTTCCTGCCGCTTATCTGAATGCACCAGTGGCAGAAGATAGTCCCCATCTTGCAACAACACAATTAAAGGGAGGCATGTCTGTCTCTCCCCACCGCCACATGTCTTTGAGTCTTACTGTCTCATGCGAGATCTCCCTCTAGGAGACAGCTGACACTGACTCTTCCCCTGAGACAGTACGGGAGATGCGTGTGTGTGCATAGTGTGTGTGTCTATATGTATATATCTGTGTGTGTATGCATGTGTGTGTGTTTGTATGTGTATATGTTTGTGTATGCATGTGTGTGTGTTGGTGTGCAAGTATGGGTGTGTCATTGTGTTCATTTGTCTTCATGGATGTGTACACATATGTTTGTGTGTATACCTATGTCTGTGTATGCATGTTTGTGTGTATGTATATGTGTTTGAGTATGTTGGTGTGCGTGCTTGTTTATATGTGTATGTGGGGTTGGTGTGTTGGTGTGCATGTATATGCATATGTTTATGCATGTCTGTGTGTGTTTGTATATGTTCATATGTGTGTGTAAATGCATGTGTGTGTTTGTATGTGTGCATAGTTGTGTATGCATTTGATCAGAGGGAAGAGTGCACTTGAGGGCAAAGAGGAAAACATACAGGGGAGAGTATGTGAGGGCAGAGAGAAAAATACAGAGGGAAAAGCACATAAGGGCAGAGAGAAAAATACAGAGGGGAGAGTCCATGTGAGGGAGGAGAGAAAAATAGAGAGGGAAGAGCTCATGTGAGAGCAAAGCGAAAAAAATACAGAGGGTAGGGCGCATGTTAGACCGGAGATAAAAACATAGAGGGAAGAGAGCATGTGAGAGCAGAGAGAAAAATATAGAGAGAAGAACACATGCGAGGGCAGAGAAAAAAATACAGAGCTAAGAGCACATGTGAGAGCATAGAGAAAAAATGCAGAGGGAAGAGTACATGTGAGGGAAGAGAGACAAATACAGAGGGAATAGCATGTGTGAGGAAAGAGAGAAAAATAGAGAGGGAAAAGCACATGTGAGGGCAGAGTGAAAATACAGAGGGAATAGCACATGTGAGACCAGAGAGAAAAACATAGAGGGAAGAGCATATGTGAGGGAAGAGAGACAAATACAGAGGGAATAGCATGTGTGAGGAAAGAGAGAAAAATAGAGAGGGAAAAGCACATGTGAGGGCAGAGTGAAAATACAGAGGGAATAGCACATGTGAGACCAGAGAGAAAAACATAGAGGGAAGAGCATATGTGAGGTCTAGACGCCTTACACAATTGGCGCCCTGAGCAGCATTTCCTTTTCATGCCCTGGCACAATCAATCTTACATTCTATGTCATGTCACTCAGGAGTACAATCTCGAATGCTAAACACTGACCAATGAAATTACGTGGCGAAACACCAGCCTATTCAGTGTCATGGACCCCAGGGCAAGTAAGTAAATGACCCCCCAACCTCCTCAATATGCTACAGTTATATTAAATACATGAATTATCAGCGTTCGTGGGCCCTGGTGCCACTGCACCTGCTGCACCAATTGAAGAAACGCCCCTGGGCAAAGGTACATAAACAAGGAATCAATGACTGCCGACCTACCGGAACCACTGCAAAATGATAAAATAAAAATACTTTCCACAGAACATTTACGATGGAATGCATAGAAGCGCTGCCATTATAGCATTATTAATAGAAGATCGTTGCTACATGTTAACCAAGAGTTGAAAATTTCTTTTAATACTTTATTTTTAAACTTACTTTGATTGCGTGCCTGTCGAACTGTTTGTTGTGGAGAAAGTTTCCTACTTAATTGACTCACTTCGAGCTTATCTGCCAGCGCTACAAGCGCATTTGGCTATAAAAGCCGATGCCAGACCTGACACGCAGTGGCCACGTGCAGCGGGTGCGCTGCTGGCGCGCCAAAGGCCCATCTACATCTGTCTGCACCTCGACATCCCCAGGAGCCACGACCCCTGGCTCTCTTGTGGTAGAAGGAAATAGGCCCCCGTTATTATTATTCATCTGCCACTCTCCACCAGCTAAAGACACCCGCTCAACACAGCGCTCCATGCCAACTTTATTGCACCAACAGCTTTCCTGCCATCCTAGAGGACCCGCTGGCCTGTCGTCAATGTCACTTCCGAAGCTCCTTGGAGTCAGGCAGCACCCTTCCTACCGCCTCCGGTTCTAATGCCATTAGTAACGGAATAAAAAGTTTTCCTTGTAATGTCAGCTCATAAGCCAAGCACGAGACCGAAGTATGGGACTTAAATAGCACAGTTACCTGACATCTGTTTTTTTACGGAAACATGGCAGGATGCCTCTAATCTCCCAGCCATCACGTTAGCCATTCCCGATAACTATAAATTAATAAAGCGAGGCCTGAAATCAGGAGGCAGCATTGCTATAACCTTTAAAAATACCCTCAAGGCCACATGCATTATGACCATTAACACTGACTCGATGAAACTAGGTATTTTTGAAATAATTGTAGCCACCACAGATAGCTGGAAGGGAGCCTTGATTTATGTGTGTCTGTGTGTGTGTGTATGTTGATCATCCCCCTGAAACTACGGGTTTCAGCCAATGGTTGGTAGAAGAAATAGCCAACTATGGGGCATATTATCAAGGAACGGCGTTAAAATTATCGCCGCTTTAGCGGCAGAAAACTGGCGCTAAAGCGGCGATAATGGACTTGATAATATGCCGCAGAGAACTCCCATAGAAGCCCATATTCACACCAGAACACGGGCTTCTATGGGAATTCTCAAGGGCATATTATCAAGCCCATTATCGCCGCTTTAGCGGCAGTTTTGCTGCCGCTAAAGCGGCGATAATGTTAACGCCGTTTCTTGATAATCTGCCCCTATGTACTGGCCATCAAAACATCTCTTCCCCTGGGTGACTTTAATTACCATGGGGATGATCACACTAACTCAAAAGTAGCGAAAATTATAGAAGACCTGGAAATGCTTGGGGGCATATCTACAAGACGGCGATAGAAAATTATCGCCGCTTTTGCAGCCGTTTTCGGCCGAAAAGTGGCGATAATTTTATCGCCTAATTAGCAAGGTCACGCTAACTCGTGAAACCTTGCATTAGCGCCCGGATTCTTAACGCCCAGCTTTGCATCTCGAATGAGATGCAAAGTGGGCGTTCCTGACCTGACATGATAGGAGAAATGTCGCTAAGCGACATTTCTCCTGTCATCAAGCCCCATGCTATGAAGCATAGCGGCAGGAAAAGTAGCGATAACCCCTGTTATCGCTACTTTCCTTACGCCTGCTTCAGGACTGACTTAGCCATGATATCCTATGGAAGGTGGCTATCATGGCTAAGTTTGTGTGGCCCTATCAACAAGCTAACGCCAAACTTCGTTGCTAATAGCACGCTATCTCAGCGATAAAAATCCACGTTAGCCGGCGATAATTATCCTAGCGCTAAGTGCGCTTAGCGATAATTATCGCCGGTTGATGCTGATATGCCCCTTGGTTTGTCTCAACAAATCAGAGGCCCTTCTCATGAAGCTGGCCAATTGCTTGATTTATTGTTCACTAACTTTGATTTTTATGTGAGACACTAATGCCGTTATCATGGACGGACCACTTTATAATTCCCTTCTATGTTCAATCTTCTCAACCAATCAATATGAAGAATAATTGTAGAATCGCAAAAACATCAAGAAGGCCTTGGCACATACTTTCTCTTGAAGCTTTCCGTGAATCTTTTCACTTCAGTTTGCCAGGCAATAACTTTGAGGTCAATAACATGTTAGATACTTTAACACTGCTTTCACGGAGGGTCTGGATTTAACAGAACCCCACACAAAAAATGTAGCTCCACCAAATTGCAACCGTCCTTTGGTATACTTCTGAGCTAAAAATGGAAAAATCGATATTTAAGAACTTAGGGGCATATCAGCAACGAGGCGATATAAAATTATCGCCGCTTTTGCGTCCGTTTTCATGCGCAAAGCGCCGATAATTTTATCGCCTAATTAGCAAGGTCACGCTATCGCGTGAAACCTTGCATTAGCGCCCGGATTCTTAACGCCCAGCTTTGCATCTCTGGTGAGATGCAAAGTGGGCGTTACCGACCTGACATGACTGGAGAAATGTCGCTAAGCGACATTTCTCCTATCATCAAGCTCCATGCTATGAAGCATAGCGGCAAGAAAAGTAGCGATATCCCCTGTTATCGCTACTTTCCTTACGCCTGCTTCAGGACTGACTTAGCCATGATATCCTATGGAAGGTGGATATCATGGCTAAGTATGTGATGCCCTATCATCAAGCTAACGCCAAACTTCATGAGATTATCGCTGGGTTTCCAGCGATAATTTCACGTTTGGCAGTTAGCGCTAGGATTTTTCTCGCTTTTGAGATAAGCGTTGCTAATAGCACGCTATCTCAGTGATAAAAATCCACGTTAGCCGGCGATAATTATCCTAGCGCTAAGTGCGCTTAGCAATAATTATCGCCGGTTGTTGCTGATATGCCCCTTAGAGAGAAGATGGCTCAGAACTAAAAAGCTGCATGGCATATTCCCCTATAAACTAGCATTAGCTCGATATCACCTAAACATCAAAATCTTGTGACGTACTTTTATCACCAATCAAACTGAACAGGTAGGCAATGCTCCTAAAGTTCTTTTTAAAATTATCCAAGACTTTACCAGCCCTCGGGCATGTGCCCGACTTTCCATAGGGTCACAGGAACTCTGATACTCCCTTGCCAATTTCTTTCAGGAGAAAATCTCCCATATCTATTTAAAATATAACATGCCATCCTCTACTATTACTGGTGACTCCTGCAGTAAAGTCGATCTGATAGCAGATAGGACCTCCATCTTAAATAGATTTGAACCTTTTACTCTAGAGGAAATCCGGAGATCCCTTGGTGCAGAAAAATCAGGTTCTCCTCTAGACATTTGCCCTCCAAAAGGGATGTCATCTCGATCCAATGGGCCTGCCCCGGCAATTTTAGAGACATTAAATCTTACAGTGGCACTAGGCACCCTCCCTTCTGAATGGAAAGCCTCTTGCGTTCTGCCTACCTTAAAAAAAAGCTAATCTAGACCAAAAATACTTTAGCTAACTATCGCCCTTTAGCTTTGCTACCCCTTTTGGGTAAACTGCTCAAAGGCTTAATTAATAAACAATTAACAGCCTACCTAGAATCAAATCAAATCCTGGACCCATCACAATATGGATTTTGACCAGGCCACAGCATGGAAATGGCCCTCCTGGCCATTACTTACCCCTTGATGCAGGAAGTCCTGTCATGCTCATGCAACTGGATCTCTTTGCAGCCTTAGACACTGTTTACCATGTCAAGATGCTGGAGAGGCTGAAAGAGATTGAGATACAAGGCACCGTACTCAAATGGCTGCAACATTTCTTGGAAGGCAGATGCCAAACTGTTATACTTGGTCCCTATACCTTGTGCAAAATGCGACTGGACATGGGTGTCACACTGGGCTCTTGCTTGAGCCCTACTTTTGTTAACATTTATGTGGCACCCCTTGCTAAGATTGTAGAACCTTATGGGTTTGAAATAATCTTGTATGCAGATGACAGCTAGTGGATTTTTACATGCGATTCAGCCCTGGCCACTACGAAAAAGCGCTTTGCTGCGGGTATTTTAGCCATATCTAACTGGATGAATGGCAATTATCTACAACTGAATGTAGATTAGATGGAGATTGTGCTGCTTGGCAAGGCCACCTCTATCTGGTCTGATGAGTGAAGGTCTCTCCAACTTCGGTCAATCCATGTGCCCAAAAAAGCTGTGTAGAACCTTGGTATAAAAATCGACCATGCCCTCATGATGAAAGATCATATTTTGACTGCCACTGGATTATACTATCAGAATATGTGTCTTCTGCACAGAATAATAAATTTTCTTCCTACTCCTGCCAGAAGAAAGCTAATACATTCCCTGGTAGTAAGCTGATTGGACTACGGCAATGCTGTGCTGGTGGCAGCAAAGCCAAACTACAGGTAGTCCAAAACACAGCAGCCTGGTTCGTTCTCAATCTTCCTCCCTGCACTTGTTCTGCCCTTTTGTTAAAGGATTTGCACTGGCTGACACTAAAAAAGGAGCATTTGTAAGAGCTGCTCTCTCTCTTATAACGCTCTAAGGGGCAAAGAACTCATATATCTTCAATTAGAAATTCAACCGTACATACCCAGCAGAAGCTTAAGATCTTGGGATAAAGTCCCGCTGTGTGTCCCGTGCATCCGTTTAACGAGATGGTGGGGAGAGCTTTCTCTTACCTGGCCTCTCCTACTGGAATAAGCTCCCACTGCATGTTCACACCTGCTCGAACTGGAGCATATTTAGGAAATTGTTAAAGCCCACATATTTTAAAAATTTACCACCAAATATTTGCTGATACTTGTTTAAAACTGCTGACAGCTCCAAGATACGCATGGCTGAATCGTGCGCTATATTAAATATAATTAACATAACAGAACTTAAGGCCTTATGGATAGGTATTCATTAGCAAGGATCCTGAAACTTTTGACGATTTTAGAGATAGGTGGAGCACCCGTCTCCAATGGCCAGAAGGAAGGGTCCTGACTGTTTATTTTTAATCATCACAATTTCAGCTTTTTCAGAATTGAGCTTCAACTGATGACCCTTGCAAGCATTTTAGAGGGAACATAGTTGAAGACTACTGCTAGGTGTCTTTGAGCATTTTACAGTTTGGAGATGCTATTGGGATTGGTGCAAGTCTTCAATAATGGGCAAATAGTGACGTTCTCAAAAATGGAGGACTGTGCAATATGAACTGTTCAAATGTTATCAATGGGAACTAAATGTACTGGCACTGCCCACAGATGCTCATGGAGAATGTCCCTACATGCAATGATCCACATTCTCACTCATCATTAATTCTAACTTCAAACCTACATGTACTTGGATTGTCAAATATTTCATTATCATTAGGGTGTGGGATATCGGCTTCCATGAAACAATCCACACTAAAATCCTCCACCTAAGAATCCTGGGGTGATTTTACTTCTGTGTGTCTGGACTCTAACTTTGTTTTAATGACATGTGCTAGAGCACTAATCCCCAGTAAATTAGTGAATGGGCAACTGGTTTGACACAGAGCTTCTTTACTGGAATGATTGGCAGAAAGTGTGTTAATGCGTTAGCACATCAAATCAAATTCAGTATTAAAGAATTGAAGAGAAGGAACCAGGGAGAAAAAATGCAATCCTGCACCGAGTTACCAGCTTCTTTGATCTGTACAGTGCTAAACCCACATCTGGTAAATGTGACTCTGTTGAGACAGAAAACACACCTGCTTCCCTCTCTTGTATGCCCTGGCTGCAAAGATTAATGGATTCCTAGTACTGATTTTGGGTCATGGATGAGCACGGATCCTGCTTGTGCGCCATAGAGGGCTTCTGCCCCTGCCTGGAATTAGGTGATGTGAGCACAGTGGTGGCAGAATACTTGTTTTGTGTTCACTAGAATCAGTAATGTGAAAATGGGGAGAGGAGTTGGCCTAACGGATAGGGCGGTCGACCTCGAATCTGGGAAACTGGTTTCGAGTCTCTGCAATGACGCTGAACATTCTGTGATTCTGGGCAAATCACTTAATCTCCCGGTGCCTAACAAAAAATGAATGTGTCCTCATGTAATGCAACTGGTGCTATGTAAAACACTCTGATACCCAATTCAGATCAAGTTTGCGCTATATAAATCCCTCTAAAAAAAGTGCAGTTTCTAGTTCTAGCAGTGTCTAAAAAGAGGGGATCAGAGACCCAATACTTATACCCTAAAGTGCCTTTGAAGAGGAGGTGACATCAAAGGATGGTGCTTGAAGTGCACAGGCGGCCTTTAGGCCCAGTCCTGTCTTCCAGCTTAACTCTGGGGTGTAATCAATCCTTTGTGTGAGGGCAGGACACTACCCTTTGAAGTGTATGTGCCAGCTCCCCCCACCTAACACGGCCCATCAAAATGCAGATGAACCTCACCTTCCTATGTGTGTGTCTGTCTAGAGGGAATGCACAAAGTGTAGCTCTTACCCACCCCAAATGTGTATTGGAGAAAGGCTGTAAGGCACACAAAGAGCAGAGAAATGTCCACTTTCTTAAAGTGGCATTTCTAAAACAGTAACACTAAATCCAACTTCACCAGTATGGAGGATATACCATTATCATCTAAAACATCAAACACTCACTCCTCTTCAATCAGGAATTACAGCTTAAAAGTATATTAAGGAATTCCCAATGGTAACCTATCAGAGGAATAGGCCTCACAGTAGTGAAAAACAAAAAGGACTGTTAGTCACTACCAGGACATGTGAAGAATCAAAGTACGTCCTACCTTTTACTTATACAGCACCCTGCCTTATGGGCTACCTAAGGCCTACTTTTGGGATGACATCTGAAATAAAAGGGACGTTTAAAGCTTGGCAAGTAGTTTTAAATGCCAAGTCAAAGTGGCAATAAACACAACACACAGGCACTGCAATGGTTGGTCTGAGACAAGTGTGAAAGGCGACTTATGTGGGAGGCACATTTAGTGCTGCTGGCCCACTAATAGCAATAGATTTACAGACCCTAGGTATATGGTATACTATTTTTCAAGTGAATTACAAGTGAATTAAATATGCCGGACAGGTGTAATACAATTATTTAGAGTAGAGCATGCATGCACACATGCACATATGCACCACTTTAGCACTAGCCCTAAAGCACCTGAGGCTATTGCCCCTCAATCTAAGAAACCACAAAGAACAGAGACCCTTGGTTTGTGACACTGACAGCTGTCAGTAACCTCAGTTGGTTGCTGTCCTTGTGGACAGAGTTTTCCTTAGGATGGGGACAGAAGTCAGGCTCAAGGGGTGGAATGGGCCACATTACTTTGTTTTACCGTGATGGTGTTGTCTACCTACTCGGAATGCAACTCATTCACTAGAATGTAGACAATGGACATCTGGGGACTAACTATGACTCATCTCTGGGTCACCTCCTCAACCCATTTTTGAGACAGCAGCGTGTTAGAAATGAGATTTCTAGTTTTACGGTAGTATGAACCCAGGCCAGGCAAGAACGACCACTCTAGTCAGGGTAAGCTAGATACACAATAAAGATAACCTGTGCTCATCATCTGGTAGCTTGGCACAGAGCAGGCAGGCTTATCAAAAGAGGCAATGTGTATAGTATTTGTGTAACACACACACACACAAAGTAACACAATCAATACACCACAAAAAGACTCCACACAGGTTTAGAAATATAGCATATTATATTCTGAACAAATCAAGGCCATTACGGCCCAAATTCAATAAATACAACTTGAGATATTGAATGAAAAAGGAATTAATGCAGTAAAGAGATTAGAAGCAACAAGCACTAAAAGGGTTTATTTAGGTCACGCTGGACTGGAGCAAAGTCAAAGTTCAAACGGACCACAATGGAACGCAGGCTGGCTACAGGGCCCACGCAGGCCCCGGTAAGCAAAGTAACTTTACAGGTCACAACAGTGATTTGTGGGGTGCAGTCCAGGGATGCATCATGAAATTTGTCGATGACGGGCCTGCAGATGGTGGCAATGCGTTGGTTCCACGGATGAGACCCTGGGGCCACGATGCATTGGTTACATAGAGCACAGTCATGGGATGAGTTAATCTCTCCAAGTTGTTGTTGTGGCAATTTGTGTTTCTGAGGTATCAGGCTTTCAAGGCGTTGCATTTATTCCAAGATTGATGCACCAATTTTACTCTGGCAACCAGCTCAATGCATTGGTTCTGCTACACGCAGACAGGAGATGTGTCAAAATCTATGTTGTAAGTATTTGGATCCACTTCCAGTGACCCAGGCACATTAGCAGGGGCTGAGACTTTGATATCCCGAAATCTCATGCAGCAAGAAAGCCCTTGGAGTACATTTGGAGGAAAGAAGGCAGGCAACAAAAGAGAAAAGCAGGTCTTCCAGGTTAGCAGTCCACAGATGAGTTACTTAAGCATCACATCAGTCCTTCTGGCAAAGTGCAGTTTATATATCCAGTGTCTAAAAATATGGGGTCTGAGACCCAGTACTATTTTGCATTAGCCAGGTCTGGTGGCTTAGTGCACTAATGCATCCACTGCAGGGGCCTGTGTTTGTCCTCACGGTCACAGGCTCAAATCCCAATGGGTCCACTCTGCCTTTCATCCATCTGAGGTTGATAAAATGAGTAACATTGAGTTGGGTAACAATAAACATCTGTTTTTCAACACCAAGAAAACCGTGGGGGTGAACGTGTTCTTTACAAATACACATGTTATTTTATGTTAGTAATTATACCCAAATGTGCCTTTGGAGTGGAGGAGACATCAAAGTCTTGGCTTTGAAGTGCACAGGGCTCCTTTACACCCATTGCTGTCTGCCAGGTTAACTTTGGGGGCTAATCAGTGCTTTGTGTGGGGACAGGTCACCAACTTTTGAAGTGTGTCAGCTCCTCCCTTCCCTCCTGCCCAGGAAAACACATCAGTGTGCAGATTAATGCAGATGCATCTAACCTTCCTGTTAGTGGCTTTCTAAAGGGAAGGCACAAAGTGTAGCCGTCACCCAGCATAGATGTGTATTTGAGACGGACTGCAAGGCACACAAAGAGCTAAGAGCAGAGAAATATTAACTTTCCAATACACGTTTGGTGATTAAAGCGGTCAGGTGCCAAATTTGGCGGGTATCGTTGCAGAATAATTATCTGCAATCCTTCTAGACCAGTTTTTGAAATTTGCACCGGGTCTTATGCAATTTGTTCACATTTTTCCACCACATTGTTGTCCAGAACCAGGACTGATTTCAATACCTGCTGTGTTGTATTTCCTTAGGCCTTTCTTAGTTATGTTGAAGGTCCCGATTGAATTTCTATTTCGAACAATTGCCTATTGGATGCTCTGATACTTGTCTGTCCTGATGATGACCATACTAATTACTTTAGTTGAAACTCCATCAGCACCCATCTTTGGCTCACATTGAAGAGGAAGCATCTTTTGCCATTTCTGTTTCTGCGTTTTGCTTTAGTTTTCTGTTTATTTTGCCCCTGCCATTGTTTTATTGTTTATTGTCTCATTGCTCCAATGTCATTTTGCATTATTGCTTTAGCAAAAAGTTTTTTTTTGCAATATATATTGTTTGTTTGTTCATGGGTATTATTTTCATGTAGTTTATCTCAATTTAATGGTGTTTCTTGTGGAATTTTGCCCTTGAACAATTATTGTTATACACTTTTTATGCCTGAGGTTTGGGTGACAGTGCTGCCCGTTTTTGATGCAACCACTTTCTTGAAGTGGTATCTCTAAATTATTAAGGGTAAATCCAACTTTTCCAGTAAAGAGTATTAATCATTACCATTCCAAACACATTAAATATAAAGCAGCTCTCCTCTCTATTCAGGAGTTACAGCTTAAATGTGTATTAGGAATTCTAAATGTTAACCTATGAAAGAAGCAGGCCTCACAGATTTGAAAAATGAAATATGCTGTTTGTCACTACCAGAACATTGAAACACCTCTTACCTTTTGCTTACACAACACCCTGCACTATGGCTTAGTTATGGCCTGCCTTAGGGATAACATGTGTAATAGAATGGGAGTTTAAGGCTTGGCAAGTAGTTTTAAATGCCAAGTTGAAGTTGCAGTAAACTGCACACACAGGCCTTGACATGGCAGGCTTGAGGCAGGTTTGAAAGGCTTCTTCTTTGGGTAGCACAATTAGTGCTGCAGTCCCACTAGCAGTAGTTTATTTACAGGTCCTCTGTATATGGCATACCACTTACAAGGAACTTAAAGGTAAATCAAATATGTCAGTCAGGTATATACCAATATCACCATGTTTAGGAGAGAAGCGCAAGCAGTTTAGCACTGATTACCATTTGTAAAGTGCTCAGAGCCCTAAGGCAAACAGAAAGAGAATCAGCAAAACAGGAGATAAAAGGCAAAGGTCTGGGAAAAGTCCACCCTAAGGATGCTAGGTCTAATACTTTCCTCCTCAGGTAAAAGATGGGCGAGCTACCCAACCTCCAGGGAATTCTCATCAATAAAGCAGAAGAACCCGGGTAGACCATCAGCATTGGAGTGGACTACCCCTGGTCTGTATTTCACCCTGAAGTCCATACCCCATAAGGTAATGGACCCCCTCAACAGTTTGGGATTTTTACCCCCATTTTATAAGCATGAGCCACCTGAGGGACTTGTAGTCTGTCTGAATCAGGAACTGAGAGCCAAACGAGTATGGCCTCAACTTCTTCAGTTCCCAGACCAGAGCAAATGCTTCTCTTTCAATAACATTCACTGTGGAATAACCTCATGGAAGTGAAGGCTACAAGCTGGTCTAGTCCTTCCTCATTAAGCTGAGCTAGTACTGCCCCTTCCAATACCATGCTTTGAGGCATCTGTCTGAAGGATAAACTCATTGGAGGTGTCAGGAGTCCTGAGAACAGGAGCTATGCACATGGCTTGCTACAGGGAGTCAAATGCAGTTTGTCATGCCTCTGTCCAAATCACATTCCTTTGGCTGCTTCTTGAAAGCCAGCTCAGTCAAGGGGGCAACAATGGTGCCATAACCCATAATAAACCTCATATAGTGCTTAGTGAGGGCCAATAATGCTCTGATTTCAATCTGAGTTTTTGGAAGCATCCAGGCCATGATTGTTTCAATCATGGCCTGGAGAGGTTGTACCATACCCCTGCCCACCAGGTGTCACAAATAAACCACTTCTCCTTGCCCTATAAGGCACTTACTGGCATTGATAGTAAGGCCTGCCTGTTGCAGAGCCTGAAGTACTTCCGGGATCTGAAAAAGGTGGTCTTTCCAACTGCTGTTGTTGACAGCTATGTCATCCAGATAAGCAGCTGAGAAGGTCTCCATACCAGCAAGGACTTAGTTCACCAGTCCCTGGAAGGTGGCATGGCATTCTTGAGGCCAACGGGCATTACCCTAAACTGATATTATCCTTCTGGAGTGGAGAAGGCTGAACCTCTGGTTGGCTCCCTCTGCTAGGGTGATCTGCTGGTTCCCTGATGTTAGATCAAAAGAACTTATGTTCTGGGCAGCTCCTAATCTGTCAATCTGCTCATCAGCCTGGGTATGGGGTGAGCTTCAGTCTTGGTAACTGACTTTAGCCCTCCGTAATCCAAAAATAGCATCAGTTAAGGTGTGGTACCAGATTGGGCAGCTTTTGGTACCAGAAATACAGGACTGGACTAGGGGCTGCTGGAGAGTTCTATGACCCCCACATCCAGCATTTCAGACATGTCAGTCTTAAAGCTGGGCCTTACCTTATCTGACAACCTGCAAGATTAATTCCTAATAGGGAGGTGGACTCCTGTGTTCACATCATGGGTACACAGGTAGGTAGTCCAAGTGATAAGGGAGAACAGAGAGGAGTACTGTCTCAACAATTGGTGACTTGGTCCCTCTGTTGTTCAGGAGTTAGAGTGGGGAGAAGGATTACTCCCTTCATAGACCCATCTTTCTCCTTGGAGTCTAAGGGGTCAGGGAGAGGTTCACTCTCCTCTTCCTCGTCTCCATCTGTCACCAACAGCATTAGTGAGCTCTCTCCTCTCAAAGTGGGGTTTGAGGCAATTGACATGCAACACCCTGTGGGGTTACATAGGGGTCTTGAGATCCACAAAGTAGGTGGTCTCTCCCTTTTTCCTAGTCACAACAGAGGGCCCCTTCTAGTGGTCCTGAAGGGCCCTGGGCTCCACAGGCTCCATCACCCACACTTTCTGACCAGACTATAAGTCTAAAGTGGTAGACACTTTGGCACACCACTCTTTTTAGCTTCTAAGTTATTTGAAACGTGTTTCCATAACTTAGCCATTTGGATTCTGAAGGCCACCATGTAACTCCCCTAACTCAGATACCCTACTAAATGGTTCCCAAACAGAAGCTCAAAGGGGAAGCCAAATCCTTTCTTTGGTACCTCCATGTAGGCAAACAATGGGCATTGTAAGAGGATGTCCCACTTATTCATCAAGGCCTCAGGCAGGCCTTCAATCGTGACCTTCACAGTCGTGTTTATCATTTCAACAAGCCCACTGGCTTGTGAATGGTAAGGGGTAGAGAACTTATTGGTTATCCCAGACTCCTTCCACATTGACTGCATGTATGCAGACATGAAGTTTATTAACTGTCAGACACATCTCCCTTGAGGAAACCACTCAGGTAAAAATCCCCAGTTAGGGCCTTGGCCACTGTAGGTGCAGTCTTGGTTCTCAGAGGGGTTGTCTATGAAAACCTAGTGGCATGATCCACCAGAACCAGGATGAGCATGTTGCCTGAAGCAGTCTGGGGATCCATTGACATAACAATCTTGGTACCCGCCCTCCCAAAGTGTGTACTAATGACAGGCAGTGGTTAAGCGGGGCTTTAAGCCTCTGCCCCATCTTCTCAGTAGCCTGGCAGATCACACAAGTCATCCAGAATATATCTAAGGACATCTTGAGCCTGGACCAATAAAAGTGTGGGGCATGCATTGCAAAGGTCTTGTCTTGGCCTAGGGGTCCTGCCAGGGGAGTCTCATGAGCCAGGTTCAATAGGAAGGCTCTGTAGCAAATGGGGACCTCCTGGGCCCTTGTCCAATGCACAGGAACCTTAGGCTCACTGTATAGGAGGCTGTATTCCCAGTAAACGTGGTGAGCACATGATGCATCCCCTGCTGCTTGGGCTTCTGCCACTTGCTTCATACCCTCAAGGGTTAGACACCCTCTTTGCGCCCTACAGAACTCCTCCTTGGTAGTTCCTCCTTCTACATGCTATCCAGCATTGACAGGCAGGCCACCAAGGAGGCAACGCCCTCCTCAGTGGGTTTTGAGCGGCCACTGCAGGTGCCCCATCCAACTCCCTACATACAGGGGCTGGTTTACCACACCCTCTGCCTTTCTCCATTTTAGCAGCTGGCTCCAGACTGTTTTCACTCCCATTGTGGCCAGCCATGGATCTTGTTGTTGCACAGATCCAATCAGGAAGTCCTAACATCTTGACATAAGCCTTGAGCTCAACTTCCTTCTAGGTAGCATGCCCAAGGTCATTTGCCAACAAACAGTCACAGGCATAGCAGGGCTCAATGCAACTTTCAGAACACCTGGAACCCCCCCTCTCAAATGGAACGAGGGCCACTGGATAGTGACACTCTCTGTTGTCAGCCACTGCAAACTGGTAGATTGCAGTCGAAATTATCTGCACTGGGGAAACCAGTTGATTCCTTACCATACTCATACTGGCAGGCACCTGTATCCTTTAGAGCCTCAACACCTTGCCCATCCCCATGGAATTAACATGGGGAAAACACATTTTTGGACCCCCTTTTTTCTCAGCACCTGCTTGCTGATCATCCCAAAACTTTCAACAAAACAGCTGAACTGAGCGTTGGATTCATTTTGAAAGGTCGATTTTTCGAATGGCGCCAAAGATATTGACAAAACAAAAAATGATCTTTCAATGGAAACTCTATCCTAACCATAACTATCTACTGGCGACCACAAGTAGGTAATATATAAATATAGATAGATATAGTTTGGACCTAGTTACCATAGGAAAAGTATTTTTTGGCTTGCCTATAACTTTGGCATAGTTTGACCAATATTCATGAAATTTTCCCAAAAAAGTGTCAAAATATGTTCTGGTTGTCATGGAAAGTTTGGGAGTGAACCGTGCAGTGGGTACCGAGAAATGGGGGCCCAAAACAATGGTGCTTTTGTAATGTTAAATCCCGTAGTAACGTGTTGTCAAACCTGCAGCCCTAACCTCTGGATGGAGTGTGCTTTTTGTTATTTGATGCAAATCCGTCCAGCAGTTTTTGAGAAATTTAGACTGAAAATTATAGGTATATCTCTGGCCGTATATATTTAATGTTGGTTTCACGATGAATCACAAATACGCGTGCTAACAGGAATGCTCTGATTGACTCGACGCAACCTGAACAGAAAGATGTGGCTGCGGTTTTATCAATCGGAACTGTTCCTTGGGCTACAAATTTGTGTAAAAGCCCACATAAGAGGTTAGGGTGAAGATACTCTGACCTGATGTTTGAGAAAGTCGTGTGTTAGTGTCACACAATATGTATCCAAAACGTATTTTTTTAATTGCTTGTGATATTCGCAATGACTCCTAGCATTTTCCATCATTGGGACATCGTGACTATCCCAATGACATCGCGAATATTGGTGAAAATATAAAAAAAATATACATATTTGTACACAATTGCCGGTCACTGCCACACACTCAAGTATGCACTCACAAACTCACTCAGGGCCAGATATATGACCATTGACATTAGCGACTCGCAAATTGTGAAAAATTGCGAGTCGCAATTTGCGAGACGCTAATGCCAATGCACAACAGTGTCAGAGACACTGTTTGCGATTCCCAATGGGGTCGCAAATTGCATGCCTCATCAATATTCATGAGGCACTCACAATTTGCGAACCCATTGGGAATGGCTGGCCCTCCCAGGTATGGTGGCCTGCTAGGCTCAGCAGACCTCCATGCCCGGGACTGCTTTTAAATAAAACAGTTTTTGTTATGCAGCCCTTTTTCCTTAAAGGAAAACGGGATGCATTTAAAAAAAGAAAAATGAAACGTTTTTGTTTCATTTTTTAAGGGCGGGTAGTGGTCCCTGGGACCACTGCCTGTCCCTACAAAGTATTTTCCCCTGCATTCACAATGGGGAAGAGGTCCCCTGGGGACCTCTTCCCTTTTGTGAGTGCTATACCACCCTCTTGAAGAGGGCAGTAAATTGCGAGTGTTTTGTAACCTCAATTGCTGTCGCAAAACATTCTTATATAGGGTAGCGAGTAATTATTAGGAAGAGACCGCCTTGGAACGCCCCTTCCTAATAGTGAGTCACAATCCTATTTAGCGAGTTGCAAATAAATTGCGACTTGTTGAATAGGGCTTGTCGATGGCCCAATGGTATGTTTGCATGTGCAAACGGGTTGCAAACCCGTTTGCGCCTGCAAAGATGGGTCGTACATCTGGCCCTCAGACACTTATATAGCCATTCACATACCCACTCACACACTTAAACATTTAGTCACATACCCACTCAGATGCTCATGCACCCACTCACATACTCATTCAAGTATTCATGCACCCACTGACAGACTTGCTTTTAGAGGGATGCACCCATCTGCAGACCCACTCAGAGACTCCTGCACCCACTTACAGACCCACTCACACACTTATGCAAGTCCTCATAGACCCACTGAGACACTCATACAACCACTCACAGATCAACTCATACACTCATACATCAAATCATAGAAGTCACAGCGAAAACTAAAATCAGTTTCAATTGTTTTCTTTACAAACTCCCCACAAAAATATGACATTAAACAGTTCAGCAATAAACCCCTAGCATCTAAAATACTGTATAATGTGTGCATATATATGCTTTGACCCTCTTAAAAAAAGGCACAGTCTTCACGGTTGGCGAAATCATTGCGACTCCGTAATCGTGAAAACAGGAAGTAGGGCTCAAACGCAGTTTTAAAAAAAGTTACTACAAAAATGTGTCAAAAATCATGTTTTTAAGGTAAAATTTTGGAGTGTAGTGGCGGTCGTTGAATGTCTGCTTTTGTTTTGCGATTTCATGATATGATTGTGTTCATCACGACGTAGTCGTGAATATCAAAATCTAAAGAAAAAAAACTACGCTTAGTAATCAACTGAAGAAAATACTAGCTTATAAAAATTCACTTTATAGAGCCATTTTAGATAGGAAATACAATTTAAAAATCGCAAAAATGTAATAAAAAAATCATAGGTTACATTGATGTTATAGTTAGAAAAACCTTAGAAATTCACTGAAAAATCAAAAGGTTACAGGTCTGCAATAGTTAGGAATTAGCCTTTAAGAAACGTTAGAAATTCACTGAAAAAAACAAAGGTTTTGGGAACGTTATTGTGAGGCTGACATTTTACTCGTAACAAAGCAGAGAAATTCAGCAGTTATAGTTAGCTGACCTAATTATGACTCACAGGCCCTAGATGCACTGATTATGACCTCATATATTACAATACTCATGACATGGTCAGTGACACCCCTGATGACATCACTGATGATGTCTCAGATGACATCACTGAGGACATCACTAATGACATCATCCAGTGACTGTGTGTTTTTAAGAACTTTATAAATGTTAAATATATATACCAATGTGTATTGCTGAATCAGTGGGTGTATGAGTGCCTTTGTGCATGATTTAGTGGTAGCATGACTGACTGTATAAGTGAGTGATTAGGTGTCTCCAAGAATGAATGGGTGAGTGACTGGTTGTGTGAATGTTTGTATTAGTCCGTCAGTGGGTGTCTAAGTGGCGGAATGGGTGTCTATATAGGTGATTGATTGGTTTTCTGAGTACCTGTATGAGTGTCTGAGCATCTGTGTGAATGGGTGAGGGAGTGTGTGACTGCCTGTATTGATGAGTGAGTGGGCGAGACAGTTGCTGTATTGGTTAGTGAGTCTATGTATGAAGGGCTGTATGGGTGAGTGAGTGTGTGTATGGCTCTGTGGGTAAGTAAGTGGATTGATCAGTGGTATATGAATGAGTGACTGGGTATGTGAAAGGCAGTTTAGGTGACTGTTGGAGTTTATGAGTGTCTGTATGTGTGAGTGAGTGACTGGGAGGGTGGCTGTATGAGCTAGTATATGCTTATGTCATTGACTGTATAGGTAAGTGAGTTCATGTTAGTATCTGTATGAGTAAGTGAGTGGGTGTGTGTATATATGTATGGGTGAGTAAGTGGTTGTATCATTGACTCTATGGATGAGTGAGTAGGTGTGTGTGTAGCTCTATGGGTGACTGACTCAGTGGGTGAGTGGCAGTGTGGGTATATGAGTGGATATGTCAGTTGCACTAGTAGTGAGTGAGTTGGTGTGTGAGTGATGGTATGGGTGACTGAGTGACTGAGTGAATGTGTGTGTAGACCTAGGAATCAGTGAGTGGGTATGTAAGTACTGGTGTTTCAATGGTTTTGAGAATGGTAGTGTCGAAGTTGAAGTGGGTGTATGAAAGGTTCTATTGGGATGTAAGTAGGTTTATTAGGGATTCTGTGGATGATGTCATCAGTGATGTCCTATGCGATGTGATCAGTGATGCAGTGCCATCACTGACCATGTCATGATTGATGTCATATGTGAGGCCATATGAGCGCAATGCGGGAGCTGGGTTCATAGTTAGCTCATCTAACTATACCTGTGTGTGAATATATATATATATATATATATATATATTATCTACTGGCGGTCGCCAGTAGATAGTTATAGTTAGGACCCTCTTACCATAGGAAATCCGCAACATTCTATTTTGAATAACTTTGGCGCCGGTCGACGAATCCTCGCAAAATTTTCAAAATAGGTGGGGCGTTGAGCTCCGCTCCTACCCTGAAAGTCTTGGGGGAATTCGTCAAGCGGGGGCTGAGATAAAAGGGGGATCCCAAAACGCGTTTTTCCCATGCATTTTTCCATAGGACCTTTAGACAGAGCTACAGCCCGAACGGCTGAACAGAATTTAATGAAATTTGGCAGAGAGGTAGTCCTCAGGTCAAGGAAGTGCCTTTTGTAGGTTTGGTGTAAATCTGTTCAGTAGATTCTGAGAAAATAGCCTTTAAATCAATATATATATCTGAGCCAGCTTACGGTGCGCTTACGGTGCGCTTACCGTTCGCGTACGGTGACGTGCGCGAGCGCGATTCTGATTGGCCGTTAGATCTTAGTAAACATTCGAATCGGTCGAAACCAGGAAGCGGCGGCCGCCATTTTCTCTCTCGCACTCTGACAGGGGGTTGAAAAACAAAGTGCAAAAACATGTAAAGGGGCTGTTTAGACAGCTCCCAAGCACCTAGCCATGTCGAGGGAGTCCCCAACGATCCCCCAAGTGAAAAAAGGCAATTTTAATTTTTTCGAAAATTTCGCCGATTACGCTTACCGTACGCGTACGGTAATAAATATTAAAAAAAAATATATATATCCACATACTCCCCACCCCGTGAGCAAATGGTGCCCGAAGGGCACCATTTGTGCATGGCTTATAACAGCAAAACAAAACATATATTTTACCTGTCACAATGATGCTCATCATATGTCCTCCATGTGCGCACGGTGCGCGAAGCGCATCGTGCGTTCATGGCCCATCTAGCGTAACGTGGGCACGCGGTGCGCGAAGCGCACCTCGTGCTCACTGTGCGCACACGGAACGAACTGCGTTAAGTGGGCGCGCACGCCACAAATGGCGTAAAGTAACTTAGCATTTAAAAAACCGTACAAATTCACTGAAAAATCCATAGGTTTCACACACGTTATAGTTAGGAATTAGCATTTAAAAAACCTTGCAAATTCACTGAAAAAACCATAGGTTTCACACATGTTATAGTTAGCTGGACATTTTACTGATAAAAAACCAATGAAATTCCCCCGTTATAGTTACTGTAGGCAACTATAACTCACGCGACTGTAATCCTCTGCTGATGACATATGTGTCTTTATGAAAAAAAAATATTTGTAATATATGTATAGCTAAAATTTAATGGAAGAAGACATGGGCAAATAAGTGTCTAAATACAGTATTAGCATCAGCAGAGGATTACGGTCGCGTGAGTTATAGTTGCCTACAGTAACTATAACGGGGGAATTTCATTGGTTTTTTATCAGTAAAATGTCCAGCTAACTATAACATGTGTGAAACCTATGGTTTTTTCAGTGAATATATATATATATACACACACACGCACATACTGAAAGAAACAAAGGTTACATGTAATTTATAGTTAGGAAATATAATTAGAAAAACCCTAGAAATTCACTGAAAAAACAAAGGTTACAGAGACGTTATGGATAGGCTGACATTTCACTCTTTCAAGACCAAAGAAATTCAGCAGGTATAGTTAGATGAGCTAACTATAAATCGCACCTTGCAATTAACCCTGGGCATAGTTCGCATAGTAGTGCTACGGGTAGCTACGCGAAGTGCACTTCGCACTACGTGAGATTCGCATAGCACTACGCGAACTGTTAGCAATGATTGCTCAGTGCCGGATGCTTGTCTGCACTGTGCACTCATTGGAAACGGCATCTTGCACAGTGCGAGCTGTCGTTTTCTGCCGCTCAAGCAGATTTTTACTCGAGCGAGCAAAAAATGCCAACTACGCCACGATATGTGAAGTAGCACAAACTACGCAAACTTAGCGAGCGTAGCGTAGTTGTCCACCCAGGGTTACTCGCAATGTGCTGCTCATGATTTATGCTTACATATATATATATATATATATATATATATATATCTCAGCACAAAGTCCCGTAGTAACTGCAGCCAGCAAGGAACACACGGGCACAGACCACAGCAGCAGGTGAAATCCAGAGTTTATTTTTAAGCCAAGAATGGTCCACAGAACGCGTTTCGGATGCCAGCCTGCGGCCTTGATCACATAAACACGCTACGTGCAAGTAGCAGCTAAAATAGGCAGGTAAGTGAATGGTGTTGCAATGTGTAGTAAACATGCATGTGCCTTACGGTAATACATTGATATCTATAACAATGACAGTGCAAAAGAATACTTTACTGTAATTTGGGACAGTTTTAAGGCAATGACTGTGTAGAGAACTGGTTTACTGCGAGGAAAATAAATCAAGGCAAACTTGGAAGCCACTTAGAAATAGTAGCAACACGTTTCTCTCGGTATATAGTAATAGACTGCAATAAGAAAAAAGGGGATACAGGAAAGGGCATCGGCGGTGTGGATAAAAATCTCACTACAGAGCTATTTTGTAATATTGGGAGTATACCGCCACAAGGGAAAACCAATAGATGTTCCATATATGTGGCAGTAAATCTTCTGTGCAGCCAGGGAGTGACTCATAAGTTACCGTAAAAGGTGGCAAGCGAATTAGTGATAAGTGGTGCAACATAGTATACTGTGACAGTAGTGTGTGATGCGAAGTTATAACACATATAACTATAGTAAAAGTAAAATGAATCAAGAGACAAGGTTCAAAATTGAACTATGCTCAGAAACCCAGACGGATTTCAAAATATAAAAGTAATTTTATGTGGAAGACAGCGCCCCTGAATGCAAACAATGTCTGCATAATGCGTAAGAAATCATAACTCCATATTGGAGGGGATAGTCAGAGCACAGGTGCGCAAAAAGTGTAAGAGGCAAGCCAGACAATCAGTGGACAGATATTAGCGCTCGAAAACGAGATAAAGATGTATCTCGAAAGGTAAAAGCAGAGTACAGCAAGTCAAACAATGTGTATAAATTAGTCATCTAGTGACAGCAAGTAAAGTTAGATATAAGGGAGCAACACACTAGTGAGTCAGAGGTGCAAACAGCCAGCATAAGGAGATGATATTATACATAACAGAGCATAACTGAATAATAGCATTGCATAGGGACACATCAGAGATAATTGTATAAGTCCTCACTACTGTTGAGCCCATAAGGAGCCTTAGTGTCAAGCTCCAGGATGTAGTGGGTTTCAAGTTGCCTCAGTTTCTTTTCGCGGTTACCGCCTCATCTCAGTGTTGGCAAATTATCAATCACAAAATTCTGTAGGTGATCAAGTTTATTATTGTGTGTTTCTCTCAAGCGCCTGGCCACAGGGTAACTTGGGTCACTGTTAACGATTGCTCTAAGATGTTGTAAAATCCTTACGTGTACTTGGAGCTTGGTGCTGCCTACATGAATAAGATTACAGCTGCATCAGAGGATGTAGACCGCGAAGTCAGTTCTACAAGTGTACTTGTGTTGTAAGATGATGGGTTTATTGCAGAATTTGGCAATTACTTGGGTGGTGTTTATGCCAAATCTGCAGCTCTACATGAGTTACACTTGTGGAAGCGCTTGACATCTGAGAGCCAGTTAGATTTATTACTGACCTCTGGGCTACTCTTAACAAGAGCATCTCTCATGGAGAATGCTTTGCGATAGGTGACAGTAGGTCTATTGGCAATCATAGGGCCGAGAACTGGATCAGTTTGGACAATGCACCAATGTCGGTTAATTATGGCCTTAATGGCAAGCTCCTCTCTACTGTAGGTGATCATTAGACGGGTGTCTACAGTGCCCTTGAATTCTTCATCAGTGTTGTTATCATCGCCATCTGAATCAGTGAGAGGCTTGGGAGCTAGAAGTTTATTCCTAGATATTGCGTTGGCCCTGGTTCTGGCTTTGTGGAGTGATGCTGGGCTACATCCCCTGGCTACAAAGCGAACGGGTGCCTCTTCCTGACAAATGTTAACATCAGATTCTGAGCTGCATGTTCTCCTCAACCAAAGCATCTCCCCATAGGGTATGCTAGCTATAAGATGTTTGGGGTTATAGCTAGTAGCATAGAGCATAGAGTTGCCTGCTGTCTTACGGTGAAGTTTAGAATGTAATTCACCTTTCTCAATCTAGACTCGATAGAAGAGAGTCACTAGAAAACAGAGATTCAAAGGTATAAAACAAGAGAAGGGGGCAGGGTAGAAACACCCTGACCCCTGGGCCTGCTTAGGGGTCCCAGAAGAACCGCAGGGCCCAAAAAGTATTTTTTTGTTTTTTGTAAAAAATAGGCGCAATTTGCGCTGGGGTCTCGGGTTCCCACATTTTATTTTAATGAGGCCCCCGGGTGGGCTAGGTCACGGGGGCATTTCTCTAAAAATAATAGTGGGGGCTCGCTGGGGCTGAGGGGGCCCGCTGGGGTCCTCGCAGACCCGGGGCTTCACTCATGTTGGGAGGGGGTTGCGCAGCCCCTCTCCTGGAGCCCTCCATGTGCTTATAACTTTGCCATCGTTTGACGAATCTTTACGAAATTTTCCAAAAACGTTCTCTTTTTCAATCAGCTCCTACCTTGAAAATTTGGGGGTGTTTGATCAAGGGGGGGGGGGGGCAGAGAAAAAAGGGAAATCCCAAAATTTGTTTTCTCAATGTATTTTCCATAGGAAACTTTAGAGAAGGCTACAGGTCAAACTGCTGAACGGAATTATGCCAAATTTGTCAGGGAGAAAGGTTGTGGTTCAGAAAGCGCGCTTTTGTTGAAATGGTGTACATCCCTTCAGCAGTTTTTGAGAAATATCAAATTTTGCAGATATCGATATTTGAGAATTCTGACATCTGATTGGCTGAGGGGTTACGAACACAAGCTCGTGGCTCATTGGCTGTGAACGGTTGAAACTAGGAAGTGTGGGCAGGCATTTTGTGACTTAGTCCGTCGTCGCTTGCATCTCTCCGTATAGAAGCCATCAGGTGTGCAGTTTTACCTCTGCGAGGCAACACGGGCATCTTTGTCTGTGTGAGATACGCATTTCACACTGCCTCTACCGACATCACCAGGTCGCGGCTATGCTTTTAGAAGCCAGTCAGTTGGCTCGGAGCTCAGTGAGTAAGTCTGTCGGCACGACCCTCTACACTACCCAAACACCACTGCACTACCTAACTAAACACTAAACCACTACTGCCAGCACGACCCCCTACGCTACAGAAACACCACTGCACTACCTTAAACCCTAAAATACTACCCACAGCACGACCCCCTACACTACAGAAACACCACTGCACTACCCTAAACCCTAAAACACTACCACCAGCACGACCCCCTACACTGTAAAAACACTGCTGCGCTACCTTAAACCCTAAAACACTATCCCCAGCATGACCCCCTACACTACACAAACACCGCTGCGCTACCTTAAACCCTAAAACACTACCCCCAGCATGACCCCCTACACTACACAAACACCACTGTGCTACCCTAAACCCTAAAACACTACCCCCAGCATGACCCCCTACTCTATCCAAACACCACTGCGCTACCCTAAAACCTAAAACGCTATCCCCAGCATGACCTCCTACACTACCAAAACACAACTGAGCTACCCTAAACCCTAAATCTGCCCCCAGCACGACCCCCTATGCTAAAACACTACCGCCAGCATGACTCCCTACACTACCCAAACACCACTGCACTACCCTAAACCTGAAAACACTATCCCAGCATGACCCCTACACTACCCAAACACCACTGCACTACACTAAGCTCTACAACACAGCACGACCCCCTACAGTACCCCAACACCACTGCACTACCCTAAAACACCACCCCTACACTACACAAAAACCACTGCACTACTCTACACCCTAAATCTACCCCCAGCATGACTCCCTACACTACCCAAACATCACTAAACTATTGTAAACCCTAAATCTACCCCCAGCATGACCCCTATACTATCCAAACACCACTGCACTACCCTACACCCTAAAACACTACCGCCAGCACAACTCCCTACAGTACCCAAACAACACTGCAGTACCATAAACCCTAAAACACTACCCCAGCACGACCCCCTACAGTACCCAAACAACACTGCACTGCCATAAACCGTAAAATGCTATCCCCAGCACAACCACCTACACTACACAATCACAACGGCACTACCCTAAACCCTAAATCTACCCCCAGAACAACCCCTATACTATCCAAACACCACTGCACTACCCTTAATCCTAAAACACTACCCCAGTATGACCCCCTACACTCCCCAAACACCACTGCACTACCCTAAACCCTACAACACTACCCCCAGCATGACCCCTACACTATCCAAACACCACTGCACTACCCTAAACCCTAAAACATGACACCCTACACTACACAATCACCATTGCACTACTCTAAACCCTAAATCTACCCCCAGTATGACTCCCTACACTACCCAAACATCATTACACTATCATAAACCCTAAATCTACCCCCAGCACGAACCCCTATACTATCCAAACACCACTGCACTACCCTACACCCTAAAACACTACCACCAGCACAACTCCCTACAGTACCAAAACACCACTGCACTACCCTAAACCCTAAAACACTACCCCAGCACGACCCCCTACAGTACCTAAACACCAGTGTACTACCCTAAACCGTAAAACGCTACTCCAAGCACGACCCCCCTACACTCCCAAACACCACTATACTACCCTAGACCATAAAACACTACCAGTCCATTGGATCACAGCTCTGCGTTTGCGAGCCGATGGCCCGTAGCTCTCTCTGTGCAAGCCGAGCCCACGGGCTGCAGCTCTCCCTCTGCGAGGCTGCTCGACGGCCTGCAGGTCTCCGTGTGCTAGCCGGATAGCAGCTGTCACTCTGCGAACCGATATTTGGAATATAAGGCGGCTCTGAAAAGAGCCTTTGTTTTTATTAATTGGAGTTACATATAAGTGCGGATGCACAGTTTCAGGTTATTCAGAAAAACTCGATTTCCCTGATCTGTGAACTGTACTCCATCACTTCTGTAGATATCAGCCATATGAAAACGTATGTTGTTGTTGTAGATCGACTCCATTCTATGGTCTCTGAGGTGTGCATAGACAGCTTTGTTGACATGTTTCCTAGATTTTTCAATCTGAGGACAACATTGGTTTGACCATTTCCACTTCCTTCTTTGGCATATATTGGAATATACAAAGACAGTTTGAGGCAAAAGCAACATCAATTGTCTAAAGGTGTCCTTCATTAGCATTTCCAAACCTACCCAAGACAATGTGCCTAGGTCGTTACCACCATAGTGCACAATCATGAGGTCAGGGTGTTGGAGATGCAAACAGGTTTAACCAAAGGGAGCAATTAGTGCCACTTCAATCCTCTTTGTCCAAACCATTTAATGTCCACATTTTGTAAACTTAGGTCTAAGTCAATACGTCTCTGTTCTGCATACCTCTTGCACCAGAAAACATAGCAATGTCCTACGATCCACACTAGCATTTTGAAGGTAAAGCTGGAAGATATGGATTGATGTCTGTAGCTCATGCAGTCCATTCGTAGAATAAGAGATATGTTTAAAGATGGGGAACTACTTTTTTTCTCATACAAAACGATAACTGATTGGGAGATGAAAAGCATTGTTTACTTAAAAATAGGGTGAAAATTAGTTTGTAGAAAAGCATCTTTGTCATTGGTTAATAAAAATCAGTTTGAAGGTGGAGTACATATGATAGGATAACATTTGCTCATTTCAAACACACCTGCTACTTGCATTTGGAAGGCACTGTTCAAACTTAACACAATGGTGAACTTTCAACCTGCAGG
The DNA here is from genome assembly GCF_964204655.1 of Triturus cristatus. NCBI lineage: Eukaryota > Metazoa > Chordata > Amphibia > Caudata > Salamandridae > Triturus > Triturus cristatus. The sequence goes on from NC_140585.1 coordinate 168,320,200, forward strand.
TGCATTAAATGTTCAAGAAAATGTTGCAAAAAAATATCGTTAGGTTTTAAAAAATATGAAGTTTTAACCTGTACATGTCATAGAATGCTCTAGAAAGTGTGTTGCTAGAATACGTTGAACTTCTCACCTGTATGTGTTCTTAAATTTTTAAAAAACTGTATATATGGAAAGTTCAAAAATAACCAATACAGAGAAGTTTTGCAATTTGAAAAAATCAAGGAACTATTCTGATTTGTTCTGTACATGTATTTATGTGTGTAGCAACAGGAAATTGTGCCATTACAGGTTCCATTCTTGATGAGAGCGGTGCATTACATGTATTGTGTGACAAAGAAAGAATTGCATGCGTTTGTGACATTTGGAATCTGCATACCAACTACGAACGTAACTTAAATTATGCTTAGTGTGGACATAGTGGGGAAGGGGTAAGAGTAGAAAATTCATGTGTTATAAACTTAGCAGAGATGGAACAAAAAACCAGAAATGTTATGTGGACAATTTGTGGTATTTTCTATAGTGAGAGGTAGATTTCAATATCAGTGAAGACAGGTATGTTACTGGGAGGCTTTGGATTTTGGTGTTGTTATCAAATGGAAGTTGTTGGGGAACATTTCTTTAGAAGACATTTTTTTATAAATATGTGAGAGATAAAAAATAAATGAAAATGTCCTGTGTATATTTTCTGTACAATTTTGTTCACAGTGCTAAAGTAAATGTGATTATTAGTAAAGGTAATTGTCAGAGTGTGTTTGTATGCTGAATATACGCAGGCCTTTAAGTGGTGCGAATCTTGTTGGTACTGAGCTCCGCCATCCGTTTAAGACAGTTGCCAAATTTTTCATTCCACTTAAAGCTGTTAATTTATGTATATTAAAGGGATGATACATAAAAAGATTGGGAATTACACCTTTATTTACTCTGTCCAGCTCTCACCACCATTTTGTGCCCCCAGCGGAACTGTTTATAAAAATAAACTAATACAGCTCTTTGTATTATAAAAATAACACTTCTAAGTTGCATTGGTAGGGTATGTACTATATAGAGAATGGTACAATCAGTTTCATTGGTATAAAACTGCACTGCGTTATGTTGGAAATATTACATATGCATTGGTTGTGATGTTATATTTTCCACTGTGAGGTATATTTCAATATAAGTGAAGACAGGTGTTATACTGCGAACCTGTTGAAAATGTGCACAGATTACATGGAGAGTAAATGGACAAAGTAAACGTACATGTTGCTTTCTGTATGTATGCATGGTTAGAATCATTTGATGATGTTTTAAGATATAATCTAAATAGTGTTTGTGCTTTACAATTGGGTATACTGCACTGTGTTAGTAGTTAGTGAATAGATGCTGCTAAAGGGATTATTTGTTGCTCGTTCTTATGAAATAAAGGTGGAGAGGGGCGTTTCTTTACAAGAGATATTTTATCAATGTGTGAGAGATAAAAAAGAAAAAAAATGTTTTAGTACATTTTCTGTACAATTTTTTCACACTAGTAAAGTAACTGTTGTTATAAGTGAGGAAAATTGTTAGGTTTTGTCTCTGTGCTGAATATACGCAGGCCTTTAAGTGGGCCAGAGCTTACCGGTCCTCAACACTGCTACCACTTTTACACAACCGTCATTTTTTTATCCCACGGAAACCCTTGAATATATGTATATTAAAGGAATGGTATAATTCAAGTTTAGGAATTACACCTCCGTTTACTCTCCTCATCTCATATTCTTTATTTTGTGCACCCTATAGTAGTGTTTATAAAAATTAAGTAATAGAGCTTTATTTAGTGTAAAAATAGCACATATACTTTTTGTTGGCATGTTCGTGGGATCTGCAGTGTATAGAGAAGGTGGTTATCAGTTTCAATGGTAGAAAATGGCCGTGACATATGTTTGAAAGATTACAAGGTTTTAGGAATAAGCTATCGCTCAGCGAGTTTTCGGGCCCGCATTTGTACCTCCGCAAGCCAACACTAGAAATATACCGCAGCTCTCTCTCTGCGAGATACCCCCTTCACGCTCCTTCTCCCTACATAACCGTCCCGTAGCTATTCCTTTGCAAGTCGACGGCTCGCAGCTCTCCCTATACTACTTGGCCCGCAGCTGTTCCTCTGTGAGCCGGCCACAGCTCTCACTCTACGAGCCAGCCAGTCGGTTGGCATGTCTTCCTCTACGAGCAAGCCCACTGGCCCGCAACTGTTCCTCTGTGAGGCGGCCCGTAGCTCTCTATCTATGAGCCAGCCAGTTGGCTCACAGGTCTTCCTCTATGAGCCAACCTGCTGGCTCGCAGCTCTCCCTCTGAAAACCACTGGTGGGCTCGCAGCTCTTTGTCTGCGAGGCAGCTCGTAGTTGTATCTCTGAAAACCAACACTGGAAATATACCGCAGTTCTCTCTCTACGAGATACCCCCTTCACGCTCCCTCTCTTCACATCATTGCCCGCACCTATGAGTTGCAAGCCAACTGCCCCCACCTTTCCCTATAGCAGTTGGCCCGCCGCTGCTCCGGTGCGAGCAGGCCCCCAGCTCGCCTTCTACGAGCCCACGGGTCGCAGCTGTTCCTCTATGAGGCAGCCAGTCAGTTTACAGCTCTTTTTCTATGAGCCAGCCAGCCCGCCGGCCCGCACCTCTCCCTCTGCAAACTATCATTTGGCTCGCAGCGCTTCCTCTGCTTCCTAGCTCACACTGGAAATATACCTCAGTTTTCTCTCTACGAGATACCCCCTTCACGTTCACTCTCCCCACTTCACCGTCCCACACCTATGCCTTTGCAAGCTGACGGCCCGCACATTTCCCTATTGCAGTCGGCCCAGAGCTGTTATTGTGCGAGCCGGCCCACAGCTCTCCCTCTTCAAGACGAAGGGCTACAACTATTCCTCTACGAGCCAGCGAGTCGGCTCGCAGGTCTTCCTTTACGAGCCAGCCCGCTGGCCCGTAGGCCTCCATCCGCAAACCACTGGTGGGCTCGCAGCTCTTTCTCTGCGAGGCAGTCTGCAGTTGTACATCTGCAAGACAACACTGGAAATATACCGCAACTGTCACTCTACGAAATAGCCCCTTCATGGTCCCTCTCTCTATATTAGTGTCCCGCACGTATGCCTTGGCAAGCCGATGGCCCTCATCTTTCCTTATAGCAGTCAGCCCGCAGCTGTTCCTGCGCGAGCCGGCCTCAGCTCTTCCTCTTTCAGCCGATGGGCCACAGCTGTTCCTCTACAAGTCAGCTAGTCGGCTCGAAGCTCTTTCTCTACTAGCCAGCCCGCCGGCCCACAGCCCGCAGCTCTCCCTGTGCAAACCATTGTTCAGCTCGCAGCTCTTCCTTTGCAAGCTAACCCACAGTTGTACTTCTGCAATCCAACACTGGAAATATACCGCAGCTCTGTCTCTCTGCGAGATACCCCCTTCAGGAACCCTTTCTCCACATTATCGTCCTGCAGCTATTCCTATACCAGTTCGCCCACAGATGTTCCTCTGCGAGCCGGCCCGCAGCTTTCCCTCTGTGAGCCGATGAGCCACAGTTCTCCCTGTACGAGTCAGTCAGTCGGCTTGCAGGTCCTTCTCTATGAGACAGCCCGCCGGCCCGCAGCTCTCTGTCTGCGAACCATCGGTGGGCTTGCAGCTCTTCCTCTACGAGCCAATCCGCCGGCACGCAACTCTCCCTCTTCGAACCAGCAGTAGGCTCGCAGCTCTTCCTCTGTGAGTCGTCGGGCCCACAGTTGTAGGTCTGCAAGCCAACACTGGAAATATACCGCAGGTCTCTGTCTACGAGATACCCCCTTCAAGCTTCCTCTCCCCACATCACCGTCCCACACCTATGATTTGCAAGCCGATGGCCTGCAAATTTCCCTATAACTGTTGGCCCGTAGCTCATCCTGTGTGAGTCGGCTTGCAGCTCTCCTTCTGTGAGCCCACAGGCTGCAGCTCTCCCTCTACGAGCCAGTCAGTCGGCTCGCAGGTCTTCCTCTATGAACCAGCCCGCCAGCTCCCAGCTCACAGCTCTCCCTCTGCAAACCATTGTTCGGCGTGCAGCTCTTCGTCTGCGAGCCGTTGGGCCCGCAGTTGTACCTCTGCAAGCCAACACTGGAAATATACTGCAGTTCTCTCTGCGAGATATCCGCTTCATGCTCCCTCTTCCGACATTACTGCTCATAGCTATCTCTTTGCAAAGCGACGGCCGGTACATTTTACTATAGTATTTGGCCCGCAGCTGATCCTCTGCTAGCCGACCCGCAGGGGTCCCTCTGCGTGCCATGTAGTTTAGCAATCGTGCTGTCAGTGTCATGCACTTCTCCAATCATCCATCCAGCACTATCTACTTACCCTATTACTCTGCCAATACCTAAGCACTTATAAATTCACCATGCACTCTATTCCAGTTACTAGTTATGTACTAATGGAATGGCCTAGAAACTAACACAAGGAGAACTACAATATTCTGTGCACTATCCATGCAGACCTTAAACCAGCTGCACAGTATTGGTACACTTCTATAAATATCCAGTTAGTACCTATGCAGTGTGGGAATCCTCCTGTCAGTCCTATGCACTTCTCCAATCACCCATCCAGCACCATCTACTTATCCTATCACTCCGCCAATACCACTTATAAATGCACTCAGGCACTCTCCTTGTAGTATTGTAATCTTTTAGTCACTAGCCATGTATTCATGGAATGATACAGGTTGTAACCATGCAGTTCTACAATTAGATGTGTACTACTAATGCTGTGCTCTAGTATCTTTCACACTACTCATACACTACTACAATTATGCCGGTAGAACTGTTCCATTGCTGAAATTATTGATCTAGTTTCTTTGTATGTATTTTTGTAGATATACATGTGAATATTTATATATAAATATTTTAATTATATTAAATTGTTTTCAAAACTTTCCTTATTTTACAGATATTATGCATAATTATTAAAAAAGAGTAAAAATGACAAGAGAAGAGCAAAGAAAAAGAGAACAAAGAAAAGAGGTGTATTTAAAAAAGGAAAAGAGGAATTTGATCAACTACAACATGGATCTTTAAAGAAAAAGTGTTCTGGTAAGAAAAGTAAAGATTTTTTTTTAAACTTGCAAAAACAGTTTCCAATTTCAAAAATAAAGAACAGACAGACACAAAAGTGAAACAAAAGGAAAAGAAAAATGTACAAAAAAGTGGAAAATTAGATTATCGGAAAAAGAATTATGTTGGAAGCAGGAAGAAACAATTTTCAGAAATTCGAAAAAGAATCTATAAAAGTAGAGTACTCCAAAATGTATTAAAAAATGTAAATTATATAAAAGAAGATCAGCATTTTACAGACAAAAAAGGAGATTCTAAGTGTAATTGAAAGAGCGTTTGAATTGAAAAGAAAATTGTTTATCTGAATTTAAAAAAGATTGAAGACTTTAAATACAATAATGCAGCGTATGAAGGACAAATGTAAAAGAAAAAGAATTGTAAATAGAACACATTTTTGTAAAATATTTTCTGGGGAATGGAAGCATACTTCTAGTACAGAACCTTTTTTTAATGAAGAAAGTTATTTTCAACAAAATATATTACTGCATGCAGTTGATACCTGTGGTCGTTGTTATGAAGTGAGAAATGGTTGTCCAATTGAAAAAGAAAAGATAGTTCCTAGAAATGTTGAAGAAGTAATAGCTGAGGAAGTTCAAGGGAGACGTACCAAGGCTCCAGTGTTTACAGGGTATTGTAGTAGTATTTGTAGTATACGTCAACAATCTATTGATATTTTACTACATTTCTTAAGAGAATATGGAAGAAAAACTGTGAAACAGAAGATTAAGATATTACAAGGACTGGATTCTTGCAAAGTGAGAAAAAATACAGGGTTGCAAGGTCATTCTCTGGCTTGTCTTTCTAGGAACGTGTGTCAAAGTCATTTTCACCATTTAAGAATGTTAGCAGTACATCATTCCGAAATGCGTAAGTTAGTTAGAAGATTATACTATGGGAAAAGTCCTGCATTATGTCTAAATGAAATCAATACAGCTCTTTTGCATGGTTCAGTGTTGGATGTAAAAAAAATTGTGATGATATAGAGTTACGTTTCTTTGCTGGTCAAGAGGAGTGTAGAGAAAGTGAGAGTTTGATAAGTGTAGGTGTTGAAGAAGAGATGGAAGATACTACTGATGTGAAGTTTGAAAAAGAAATAAGAAAGTTTAAAGTAGTTTCTGGTGAAAATCCCAACTATGTTTGTATTTGTTGCTGACGTACTCACTATAAAATTCAAACTAGGAATGTAGATGTGTTTTTAAAAAGTGAAAAGGAAAACAATGATAAATGGAGAGAATTTGCTGCTTATCTGTTTGTGGAAGGTTGTTTTGATTTAGGTACTGTACAATGTAAATATTATATAAATAAATAGAAGAGAACAAAATGCCAGCTAGAGCTGTCCTTAATGTCTTAGAATTAGTAGCTATACCTCCTGAACTTAAAGATTTAAATACATATGAGGCCATACAATCTGTGAATCCTTTTCAGGCTATAATTCATATGGAGCCTAAAACAGGTAAGCTGCCTCCAACAGATCTACAAAGAGGTTTAAAAGGAGGAGTTGTGTATTTACCTTTAGATTTTAAGAAAAATGTTGAAATTGTTGGTGTAGAAAGAGAGGATACTGAACCTGTAGTCATTCTTGTTAATGGTGTACCCACAAAGAGTCGGAAAATATGGCAAGAGTTAGTATATGTCACGAAAGTCCAAAAGGCTACATTATATCTGGTGCAAAACAATATTTACTATAAAAGTGTAAATGTAGAAGAAGAAGAAATGACTTTAGAATATGAAACACATATTTCATGTGGACAAATAGAAAAAGTAGAGAATTCCAGAAAAGAATAAATTTATGAACATTATACTATACACCCTCTACATTCAAAAGAACTGATAGGAGATGCTATTGAATTATTTCAGATGAAAAAAGCAAAAGGAACTCCCATGAGTCTGTGGGAAAAAACTTTGGAAGATCGTTGTTTTACACAGCTGTTCCCTACTGAAAAAGGTGGACGATATGATGAACGACCAGTTCAGATTCCAGCTTCAGAATATCGTACTTTACGACTGTACTCAGAAGAAACAAGTTTTCGTCAGAGTATTCCATATTGGTTTCATCTTTTATTTGAGAGTGATCTGTCTGCACTTTCATATGCAATCAACCGTATATTAAAAACTGGAACGCATCTTTCACATGTTTCTGCAAAGGAATTTATGGACAAAGTTGAGGAAAGAGACGAACATTTAGAATCACAGTTGATGGCATGTCAACGTGGCACTAATGAATATTGGTATTGACGTCATGGGGAACTAAAATGTATGTTAAGAAACTTACGTACCCCTGCATGGTTTGTTACACTTAGCTGTGCTGAGTACGCATGTGATTTTTTACTGGATTTTCTACGAGAAGCAACTTCAAATATAGAAAATATTGAATTGAAGACACCTGGAGAACTATGTTCACTAGATCCTGTAAATGTCTGCAGATATTTTAATCATAGATTTGAAGCTTTGTTGTCAAAAATGCACCCAAATTTGGAACTGATTTAGATGAGACTGTTTTATCTTTTATTGAAGAGTATGTTACCTGTGCAATTCTGAAAAAAGGAAGAGAAAATATCTTAAGACAGCAATTTTTACACTTTCAGACACATCGATGTGGAAAATATTGCAGACGGAAATATAAGTCAAAGGATAAATTTTACACAAAATGTCGATTTGGCTTTCCACGTCCAGTAAATTCCAAAGGAAGAGTGAACAGTTTTATGTCAGCAGTGAGGCATACTATCACTTATAATATAAAAAGAACAGAAGAATCGAAGTACATTAATGATTACAATCCAGTGATTTTGAAGATGTGGAATGCAAATATGGACATACAATATGTTGCAGATAACTCGATTGCTGTTGCTGGCTATATCACGTCATATATTACTACGTCTAAGAAGACAGAATTGAAAGAAATGTGGGAGGAAATTTCACAGGAGAAGACACGTAGCAAAAATTTGTACAGCTTCAGCTTGAAGATGCTTTTACATCGAGAAATTAGATCCTACGAATGTTCGCATCAATTGACATCTGCAAGTTTATATTCAAAGTCAAGAGGAATCATCTGGATAAGTCTATGCCTTGCTACAGCACAAAATCGAGTTTTGAAATCTGTACAAGAAATTGAATACTTGGCATCGAATGAACCAGAAAGTACGGATATTCTGAAATCAAATATGTTGGATACATACTATCCAAATATAAGTCCATACCTGTCTATATAAAATACAACATTATAGTTTTTAAAAAAATGTTACAGAAAAATAAATTAAGGAAAATATGCTGTAATTGGATCTGAAGGATGTTTGGTAAAGCATGACAAAGGAAATTTGATAAATCACAGGAAATGAAGTTGTGATACTCCAGATAAAAGAGAGTTTTTCTATTTAGCTCTTCTGCAACTCTTCAAACCTTGGCAAACTGAAATGGAATTACTTGGAGACTTTGACTGCTATGAAGATTCTTTCAATGCATGTAAAGATAGCATTGAAAGTACAATATTTCCAAATTATCTACAAATGTTGAATGAAGAGATTAATCAAGAGAGAACTATTGCAGCTGAAATTGCTAGAGATAGTTCTCAAGATAGTCAGAGTTCTGCTCCACAAAGTCAAGATCCACTAGGAGAAGCCATACTTGAAAAGGAAGTGGCAATAGCAATAAGTGTAGTGGAAACGGTGATGCAGCAAGCACAACAGGAGAATATTGATTTGGAAAATTTGGAGGAACGTTTGAATACTGAACAGACAGAAATATATCACCAAGTTACACAACAGATACAACATGGATTACTGCATGAAAAGAATGATTGCCAATGTACATCATTTAGACCTATTCTTATGTACATCAGTGGACAAGCTGGAATGGGGAAAAGTTTCTTGATTAAATGTTTGTCAAGTTATCTACAGAAAATACTGGATTCACATTTATCTTGTGTTTTAACTGCTCCAACTGGGTTAGCAGCACACAACATTAAAGGGATTACATTACATAATCTACTTATGTTACCAGTAGAACATGAAAATAAGTTGGAATACCACAAGCTATCTGGAGAAGCTTGTTTCGAAGTTTCAAGAGTACTGAAGAAAATGAAACTTCTGGTAATTGATGAAGTAAGCATGGTCTCAAAATTAATACTTGCGTTTGTACATTTGAGGATGCAGCAGATTTTAAAAACAAATGACTATGTTTTATTTGGAGGAAAACATGTAATTGTATTTGGTGATCTACTACAACTCACACCTGTGAAAGGCCAACCAGTTTTTAAAACCCTTCTTCATGAAGACACTAAAAATGTTTGGCGAAGTATTGGAAATGTGAATATTTGGATTTATTTTGAATATAAGGAACTTATCAAGAACATGCGACAAGCAAATGATGAAGATTAGGGAAATATTCTCAAAATATTAGAATTGGTGTCTTAACAAAGGATGGTAAAAATGCTTTAGAAAGTCGGCTACTAAGAGACATGTTTCCAAAAGAAAATATTGCAGTTGAAACAATCTACTGAAGAATTGCAGAAAATAAATCTATAATTTGCCTTATGCCAACACTGAAAGAATGCTCTACATTCAATGAAGAAACGTTGAAACTGGAGAATGAACTGATAATGAAAATGGTAGCTATTGATAAAATAGAACATGAATGAGTAACTATTCTTTTGTCAGAGAAATTGGAGTTAAAATTAGACTCTTTGGAAAAATCAATATCTAAGACTGCTGTTTTGGAAAAGTCCTTATATGTATCTCTAAACTGGTGGGTAATATTACAGCGTAATGTAGATGTTGAGAAATATTAATAAATGGAGCAATGGGAAAGCTGTTAGTTATGCATATAGAGATGGAATTGCATTTTTGAAGATTACATTTGATCAGATTGAAGAGGTGAAACAGATTGGACGCTGTTCTGTTCATTTCTTGCTTGTAAAAGATTTGTATGTTCGTAGAAAACAGTTTCCTGTTTCTTTAGCATATTCAGTGACTATTCATAAATCTCAAGGTTTAAGTGTAGACAGTGCTTTGGTAAATATTGGAAATTCTGTGTTTAAGTAGGGTATGGCATATGGTGCATTATCTCGAGTAAGAACGTTATCCGGATTGTATTTGATTGATTTTGATGAAGAAAAGATTATTGCAGATGTCAATTGTGTAAAATAGTACAACAGGTTAAGAAGACTCTATACTCCTAGCTTAGGTGAATATCCTATTTATGAAAAACATTTAACACGTCCAAAATTAAAATATGATAAAGATTTTACTGAGGTGGCAAAGAAAAAAAAATTGAAAAGAATGATGAGTCTGGAAATAAAATAGAAGGAAACATGGTTGGTAATACTGTAGGATATCAGTTTGAAAATAGTTCAGGGATCAACTGCTATGCTAATGTAATCATCAACGTTGTTTTTTTTTAGAAAATCTACAGAATGCAATTATGGAAAATAAAGAAAAAAGACTTTGTTTTTTGTTACATTATACTTTTGAGAAGTTGAAAACTGATAAAACAAAAATCCATACTGCTTCTGATGTGGGGAATCTTCTGGATACATATTCTGGATCTTCACAATTTAGACGGAATGTACAGCAAGATGCTCAGAAATTTCTTATGTATATGCTTGCAGTATTAGAAGATGAAGGTATGCAAATTGAAAATCTGTTTGGACTATGTTACAGATGGGTTCATACATGTGACAGCTGTTCATTTTCATCTATACTAAAATAGACACTGAACGATTCATATATTTGACAATGCCAGATTTGAAAACAGTGTCTTTCAATGATTTAGTAAAATCAGCTAATCAACATATGGAATGTATTCAGTGCAAATCAGAAAGGTTACCAACATTATTTATACAAAGATGTGGACAATATATTATTTTAATGCTGCAACATTGTAGAGCAGATGGAACAAAATTGGAAATCAAAATTAAAAATGTTGTGGCAGGTCAAGTTTCAATTTCAGGAAGAACTTTTAAAACAGTGGCTATTGTTTTCCACGAAGGAACTACTTCAACATCTGGACACTATACTGTATATTTAAAATGCAATAAAGGATGGACACTATGGGGCCGATTCCAATCCTGGAAAAAATTTCCCCTTACGAATCGTATCCGGATTTTTTTCCGTACGAATCGTACAAGTACCGTACAAACTGGCAAGTACGATTCGTATGGGAAAAAGTCCATATGAATCGTATTGGGAAAATTCCCCCACACATCCTCGGGTCGGAAAACGTTTCCGACACGTCCCCGGACGATTTTACGTACAAATGTGAAAACTCAAGTCAGAGCGCGCAAGTACGATCCGTACCGGGTGTCCGATGTTACAACTGCATGGAAAAAACACCGTACGGACCGAACTCACATAGCAACCATGGAGACATGTGCCCGCATACGCGCCGTACCCCCCCCTGCCCCCGTATGTACGCCCCGAACACCCCCCCAGCCCCCGCATGTACGCCCCGAACCACCCCCCAGCCCCCGCATGTACGCCCCGAACCCCCAGCCCCCCCGCGGAAGTACGGACCGTACCCCCACCCGTGTAAGTACAGACCGTACCCCCCGTGTATGTACGGACCGTACCCCCAGCCCCCCCATGTAAGTACGGACCGTACCCCCATGTATGTACGGACCGTACCCCCACCCATGTACGTACGGAGCGGACCCCCAGCGCTACGCGCTGGGGGTACGGTCCGTACATACACGGGTGTAGGTACGGTCCGTACATACACGGGGGGCTGGGGGTACGGTCCGTACATACACGGGGGGCTGGGGGTACGGTCTGTACATACACGGGGGGCTGGGGGTACGGTCTGTACATACACGGGTGGGGGTACGGTCCGTACTTACACGGGGGGCTGGGGGTACGGTCCGTACATACACGGGTGCGGGTACGGTCCGTACATACACGGGGGGCTGGGGGTACGGTCCGTACATACAAGGGGGGTTCGGCGCGTACTTCCGCGGGGGGGCTGGGGGTTCGGCATGTACATGCGGGGGCTGGGGGGATGTTCGACGCGTACATGCGGGGGCAGGGGGGTACGGTGCGTACCGGGCCCCCTATTCCGCTGGCATCGCGGCATACTTAGCTTTTCCGGCACTTTTTGGGTGCCGTAAAAATATTGCCGTCCGGACTGCTGTCGGTTCGAATCGTACTTCCTGGTTCGTGAAACGCAGCCTGAATGCGTCCCGACGTCACGTCGGCGCTTTCCCGGATCACATTTGTATGGATATTTTCGTCGGTCGGTGTTTTTTACGGTTCGTCCGGAAATGGTGTTTCCGTGCGAAACGTACTTGCATGTTTGTAATGTGTTTTTTCCCGGGTACGAGTCGGACGGAGAAAACACTCCGACCGACGGTTCGTACCCGGTTTCTCCAGGATCCGAATCGGCACCCATGTAATGATGCACATTTAGAGTATAAATCTCGGTTGCCTAATGAATTACCGAATTCATATTTAATATTTTTGATGCCAAAATTCTGAAAAGATATCAATATGAATTACTGACTATATTTTGAATATTTCCACTACAAATGATTTTAGATACATCATTCACCCTATTGAAAGCATGTGAATATGATTTTAGAAGTCTATCTTCGATATCCTCATTGCAAATGTTTTCAGAAAAATCATTTGGCCTATTGAGAAGGTGTGTATATGAATTCAAAAATGTATTTTCGATATACTTAATGGAAATATTTTCAGAAACATCATTCAGCCAGTTGGGAAGATGTAGGTAATTACGGATTCAATTATTGATTCTGTTCTTTCATATTGCATTTAGAAAATTGTGTTCGAAAAAATGTAGTCATATATTTGATCTTTGTATTATATGCTATGTTATTAAGGATGTTCATTTGTGAAAATGTAAATACCAAGCTGCGTTTGTTGTAGATATTTTGAAGAGAAATATGGGTTTTTTAACAATCTTATTGATTGTATTTTTTTTGCCCGCTGTCATCTGATGATTAACATTAAAATCGCTGTTTATGGTGAAATTCAATACAATCTGAAGACAGCAAAAAAAGGCAAATTGAATATGTGATGTAATTGTATACTTGTTGTGTTGCAAAAACTATAAAATTATATGTAATAACATAATTTTTTCTTCTGTTTTACAGACCTTGTTACTAAAATTTAAAATATTTTAAATTTGCACTAAAAAAAGAAGTGAATATAGTTTACTCTTAATTTGATATCTACTCGAAAACAGGTAAGATTAATTTACCCAGGTACTACCCTTGGAGTCTATAAAAGACACTGTCATTCCCCATGCCTATCTCCAGTCACCCAGCCAGTACTATATACTAACGCAATCTGTCCACTAATACCCAAGCACTTATAAATACAGTATGCACTCCTTTACAGCACTATAATCATCTAGTTACTAGTCACGTACTTATAGAATGGCCTAATTACTAATACAAGTACTGCTACAATATTCTGTACACTTTCCATGCAGATCTCTAACCACCTATATACTATTAATACACTCCTCTAAATACGAAGGTATTACCCATGCAGTGTAGGAATCCTCCTGTGAGTCTGATGCACTTCTCCAATTACCCATCCAGCCAATACATAAGCACTTATAAATTCACCATGCACTCTGTTTGCAGCACTGTTATTATTCCAATTACTAGTCATGTACTGATGGAATGACTAGTTACTTGCACAAGTATCCGCTATTATTATTAATGGTAGCTTTCAGTGAGGATATAGTTAGAAATTAGCATTTAAAAAATCTTCGAAATTCACTGAAAAAACCATAGGTTTCAGGGACGTTATTTTTACAAATTAACATTTAAAAAACCTTTGAAATTCACTGAAAAAACCATAGGTTTCAGCGATGTTATAGTTAGTTGGACATTCCGCCGTTATAGTTAGTTGAGCTAACTATAACTCGCGCCCCCGCAATGCACTGCTGATGACGTCACTTATTACATCATTCATGACATGGTCAGTGACATCACTGATGACATCACTGATGACATCTCAAATGACATCACCGATGACATCATCCGCGTGACAATCTGATGCACCTCCTCACACCCTAATATAACCTTTGATACACCCCCTGTAAAATACAGACTACCATTTTCAAAATCATCGACACACCAATGCCAGTTACTACAAACGCACTTACTGATTCCTAGGTCTACACACACATCCACTCATTCACCCATATAACCATTCATACATGTAGTCACTGATCAATACAACACTATCATATGCACTCATACACCTACACAAACACTCATACACCACCATTCATCCTAGTCAGTCATGCACTCATCCTAGTCAGTCATGCAAAGAATCAATCACAGTTCCATTTACTCACCTACACAGTTATACACACATCACCTCTTTTATTCATACAGATACTAACGCATACTTACTCTCTTATATAATCACTAATACAAGTACACACTCATTGATACAGCCACTCTCACAATCACTGACTCTCATATATAGTCATTTATATACTTCAACTCTCACATACACTGCCTTTTACTTTTGAACTTACTTGGACATCTACCACTGAGACATCCCTTCACTCACTAACACATCCATACACACATTCACTCACCCATACAACTGTTTCCACATGCACTCTTAAAGTCATACACCCAGTATTGGACCTGGCCTTTTTGGCAGGTTCACCACTAAACTTTTTGCATTTATCCTGGCCTTTTTCCCTATGTAGTATTAGTGGTTTTAGGCCTCTAGGCACTTTAGCACTGTGTCCCAGTGTAAAGTGTGTGTGCTCTGTGTTACATTTAGTGAGACTGGTCTGCCCTCCCATAGGAATGCATGGGGGATATGTGTGTCCATGGTAGTTCCTGATGTGAGAGGAGTGCAGGGGCGAGATTGGTATGTGCGAACTCGTGAGAATAAATGTTGCGCAATGGTGTGCGCAGATTTATTGGGACTGGTGGAGAAGTGCCACTTTTGGAAGTTGGCATTTCTGTGTGCTATGTGATGTGAATTGCATGTCTGGCTTGTAATTGACAGGAGCTGAGAGGGCTGGGGAGTTCCAGGAGCCAGGGTGAGTCTGCCCGGTGGTGAATGGAGGGATCTGCATGTAGATGGGAGGGAGGACTTGCACCTGGGACCTGAATAGGGCTGGGCCTTCCCTCCACAATGCTGGCTCCACCTCCTGTGGTGTGTCCGATGTCCCTGGCTTGTCCTGTTAATAGAGAGGGGAGCTGAACAAAACAAAGTGCACCGGAACCAGTTGTATCTGGTTCTCCCCTTGCCCTACAGTTGCAGAACAAAGGAAAATGCTGTATAAAAGAAGGGGCTGTGACCCCATGAAAATGTTCTTGTTCTTCGACTCGAATCTGCCAGGGGCGTACTGCTGCTGGTGCCCAGGGGAAGGCTTGCCTCCCTGGGCTCTGCCCTGCCCCTGGAAGCCTGGAGGACTTCTTTTTCGGGGTCCCTTCTGCCTTACTTTGATTCCAGGACCCTAAAGAGACTTTGAGACTGCCCCAGCACCTTGTGCTGGCTTTATTTTTTAATGCACCTGGCTCTTCCTGCGCTTTATTTTCTCCATGCAGCGCTGGACTACGCGCCGCTGCTGAAAGGGGATCCCCCAGCCTAGGGATCCCTCCCTCCTTATGAGTTTTGCCGGTGACCACCCCGCTTATTTTAATTATAATTAATTTGGGTGCCCACCCCACTTATTTGAGCCCTAGTGGGTGCCCACCCCGCATGCTAGCTTTATTTTCTGCTCTCGAGGGAGCCTACCCCTCATTTTGCCGCTGTTAAAATCACCGCGGCGGTCCAAGTCGCGGACAGGGCGGAAGACAGGCAATGATGTGCCTGACGGCGGGCGGGACTTCGGGTTTTGAGGAGGAAGTCCCGCGCATGCCGCCACCGCCGGAGAAGCTGCCCAGAAGGATGGTGATGGCGCCTGCCCGTGCGGGGCTCCCTTTGCTGAGGGACAGCCCCGCAGGCGGCAGCCAGTAGAAATTGAAGGCGGAGGGGGCGCGAGGCACATTGCCGGTGCCTGCCCCACCGCAGGTGAAGAGGAGAGAGCCTGTGTGCAGCCACCAGCAAGCTCCAGTGAGTAGGGGCTTCGTCCATTTGGTGTCCCGGTGAGTGGGGGCTCCCTGATGGTTAGTGCCCTTCGCAGCACAGTGCCATTGTTGCACTTCGAGAGGCCCCGTCTTGCAGCGGGCCGCTCCAATGAGGGAAGCATGTTTTGTTTCATGCGCCAGTCCGCCCTCACGTTATTGGCATGTTTGGTTTACAGTGCCCCAATGAGAGCCCAGAAGGGCCCATGAATTTCCCGCGCATTTGCCCAAACGCTCGTGGGCATATTTATTTAAAGCGCCAGTGCGCTCCACATTTTGGGGGCAAGTTCTTTCTCTTTATTGTGGCAAGATTATTTCAGGAGCCAGTGCGCTCCATGGGGACATGTGTATTTTTAGAGCCCGTGCGTGGCTCCAACGTTTGGCGCATTTGTTTAAAGGGCCACTGAGAGCCCAGGCCGCATTTTCCCTACTTCCAGCAGCCCAGAAAGTAGTGGGAAGCTGCACCGTTTAGGCACAATTCCTGAGAGGGACAGAAGTGGCACAGAGGTGTCAGGCCTTCCCCAGCTGCGCTGCAATTAGTGCCAGTTGCATCGTTCAGGCCCCCGGGCTATTGTTCTCAGCTGGCCAGCAAGTAGTGGGCAGCTGCAATGTTTAGGTTTTGCGCAGTGGTGCACCCTTGACCTTCGCTGCCTAGGCAGCAGCCCTGACTTTGTAGACATAGGGCATTTGAGCCCCTTTTCTGAGATGGCCAGATGGCCAGGGGGACTGGGAGGTAAATAGGGTGCCGGGCCTAATGTGATTTATGCCCTACTGTGATTTTGGGTGCTTGGAAATGTGATCCATGTAGAATGGTTTATGCACCCTGTGTTGATACCTCTAAATGTGTTTAATGATTATGAGGTTGGTTCGCATATTATGGTTTATGCTAGTGAGATTTATTTCCTAATGTAGTTATAATTAGGGGGTCAGGGTCTAATACGTTTAGACTTGTGAGATGATGGCCTCATGTGTTTATGATGGTGAGTTTGGCGCAGAATGTAATGTGCGCCTGATGTGATACTGAGCCTAATGTAGTTTATGTTGTAGGCTGATGCTAAGTACAGTGGTTACCGGTAGTTACTGGCTGTGTTCTATGTTTATGATAAGTTCTACCTATACTAAGTTCACTTTGCGATGGTTCTGACAGTGGTCCACGTGGCCCTGTCATATGTAAATCAATCAATCAATCAATCAATTATGGCATTTATATCGCGCACTACTCACCCAGAAGGGTCTCAAGGCGTTTGGGGAGGGGGGTCTGCTACTGCTCGAACAGCCAGGTCTTGAGCTGTTTCCTGAAGACGAGGTGGTCCTGGGTCAGCCGCAGGTGGACGGGCAGGGAGTTCCATGTCTTAGCCGCAAGGTAGGAGAAGGATCTTGCTCCGGCGGTGGCTCTCTGGATGCGAGGCACGACGGCGAGGGCGAGGTTCGCCGATCGTAGCTGGCGGGTGGGCATGTAGAAGGTCAGGCGGTCGTTGAGGTACCTTGGGCCCAGGTCGTGGAGGGATTTGTGTGCATGGGTGAGGAGTCTGAACGTGATCCTCTTGTTGACAGGGAGCCAGTGTAGGTCTCTCAGGTGGCTCGAGATGTGGCTGCGTCGGGGGACGTCCAGGATGATTCTGGCGGAGGCGTTCTGGATGTGCTGGAGTCTCTTCTGAAGCTTGGCTGTTGTTCCGGCGTAGAGGGTGTTTCCATAGTCCAGTCTGCTGGTGATGAGGGCCTGGGTGACCGTCTTCCTCGTCTCGGTCGGAATCCATTGGAAGATCTTGCGGAGCATGCGGAGTGTGTGGAAGCAAGATGAGGAGACGGCGTTGACTTGTCTGGTCATCGATAGGGAGGAGTCCAGGATGACGCCCAAGTTGCGTGCGTGGTCTGTTGGCTTGGGTGCGGTGCCTAGGGCTGGGGGCCACCAGGAGTCGTCCCATGTGGAGGGCGATGGTCCCAGGATGAGGACTTCTGTCTTGTCCGTGTTCAACTTTAGGTGGCTGTTGTTCATCCATTCGGCGACGTCTTTCATCCCTTCGTGGAGGCTCGCTTTGGCGGTGTCGGGGTCTTTGGTGAGGGAGAGGATCAGCTGGGTGTCATTGGCGTAGGAGATGATGTTCAGGTTGTGATTGCGAGCGATGGCAGCTAGTGGTTTCATGTAGATGTTGAAGAGAGTGGGGCTGAGCGATGATCCTTGCGGGACGCCGCAGATGACTTCGGTGGCCTCCGAGCGGAACGGCGGGAGGCGTACTCTCTGTGTTCTTCCGGAGAGGTATGAGGTGATCCAGTCCAGGGCCTTCCCTTGGATGCCGGTGTCGTTGAGGCGTTGGACTAGGGTGCGGTGGCAGACAGTATCAAATGCAGCGGAGAGGTCTAGGAGGATGAGTGCCGCTGTTTCACCGTTGTCGAGCAGGGCTCGGATGTCGTCAGTGGCTGCGATGAGGGTGGTCTCGGTGCTGTGATTGGCTCTGAATCCGGACTGCGATGGGTCGAGGGATCCGTTCGTCTTGAGGAAGGCGGCCAGTTGCTTGTTGACGACCTTTTCGATGACTTTGGCCGGGAAGGGAAGGAGCGAGATGGGGCGGAAGTTCTTGAGGTCGGTCGGGTCCGCTGTTGGTTTCTTCAGTAGTGCGCTGAGCTCGGCGTGCTTCCAGCTCTCCGGGAAGGTGGCTGTGTTGAAGGAGGTGTTGATGATGTCTCGGAGGTGGGGTGCGATGGTGGGGGCCGCTTTGTTGAAGACGTGGTGGGGGCACGGGTCGGTCGTAGATCCGGAGTGGATGGTGTTCATCATGCTTGTCGTGTCTTCGGGGGTCACCTCGGTCCATGTCTGGAGGATGGCGGCTGGGTGCGTAGGTTCGATCGATGGGTGCGGGGGTTGAGCGCCGAAACTGTTGTGGATGTCGGCGATCTTGCGGTGGAAGTACGAGGTGAGGGAGTCGCAGAGGTCCTGTGAGGGGGTGATGTCGTTGTTGCCGGTGCTGGGGTTGGAGAATTCCTTGACGATGTTGAAGAGCTCCTTGCTGTCATGGGCGTTCTTGTCCAGTCGTTCCTTCAGAGATTTCTTCTTTGTGGTGCGGATGAGCTGGTGATGTCTGCGGGTGGCGAGTTTGAGGGCGGTCATGTTGTCAGCGGTCTTGTCGAGGAGCCAGGCCTTCTCGAGGGTGCGGCAGGCCTTCTAGGAGTCCTTGAGTTCGTCGGTGAACCAGGGAGCCTTCTTGCTTCTGGGCCTGGTGAGTGGGTCCTTCAGTGGGGCGAGGTCGTCAGCACTTGTGGTCAGCCACTGCGTGAGGTTGCAGGCTGCTGTGTTAGGGTCCGTTGTCCTGGCGGGTGGGTTCTGGCTGAGGGAGGTGGCGAGCTGGTCGGCGGTGATCTTGCTCCAGTTCCTGTGGGGAACCTGCTTCGGGTGGTGGTGGACCGTGTTCTTTGCAAAGCTGAAATGGACGCAGCTGTCGTCGGTCCAGTGGAGTCCGGTGGAGTGACTGAAGGAGAGGTGCTTGCTGGAGGAGAAGATAGGATCGAGCGTGTGGCCGGCGTAGTGGGTGGGGGTGTTGACCAGCTGCTTGAGTCCGAGGTTGGCGAGGTTGTCCAGCAGGGCGGTGGTGTTGCGGTCGTTGTTGTTCTCCAGGTGGAAGTTGAGGTCCCCGAGGAGGATGTAGTCGGTGGAGGGGAGGGCGTGTGGGTTGATGAAGTCCGTGATGTCATCAAAGAACTGTGCGCGCGGTCCCGGGGGTCTGTAGATGAGGGTGCCTCTGAGGGTCGTCTTGGGGTCGGTGTGGATCTGGAAGTGGAGGTATTCGGCGGCGCTGAATGTGTTGATGGAGTCAGTCGAGATGCGAATGGTGCTCTTGTGTACGATGGCGATGCCTCCTCCGGTCTGGTTGATGCGGTCCCTCCTGATGATCTTGTAGCCGTCCGGGATGGCTATGGCGATGTCGGGGGCTGAGGAGGCGTTCATCCAGGTTTCCGTGAGGAAGGCGACGTCTGGAGATGCGGTGTCGAGGAGGTTCCAGAGTTCCACGGCGTGGCGGTGGATGGAGCGGGTGTTGAGCATGATGCACTTGAGGTGGTTGTTGCTTCCAGTCTTGGCGGGTGCGGTGCAGGTTCGGAGGCAGGAGAAGTTGCAGGATCGGCAGACGAAGGGTCCATGGGTGCGTCGCGGGGATGCTTGGTAGCATCCGGGGACTCAGGCGGTGTTGAGTGCGATGAGTGCGGCGAAGTTGTAGGTCCTGCGGGGGGGCTGGCGGGCGCGGGGGCCAGGGGGTCTGGCGCTGGGCGCGGTCCAGGCACGGACGGGCGCAGACGGGCTTACCTTTGGCGCACCTTCGGCGCACATAAGGCGCGCCCGCTGCGCGGTCGCTGAGGGGGTGTCATAAATAAGGAGCCGGGAGGGAGGGTCAGCTGGGAGGCGGGAGCGGGGTGGCCAATGGGCAGGGAGGGGAGGCGGGACTGCAGGCGGAGGCGGGAGCAGGAAGGAGGAGACCGGGGCAGCGGCGGCGGGAAAAACAGAGGGGAAGTGACCGGGACAGCGGCGGCGGTCAGCGGGCGAGGAAGGGGCAGCAGCAGCAGGCAAAGAGTGGCAGGCGGTACCTACGAGGCAGCAGGCAGCAGGCAGAAGGCAGCGGCGTGGAGGAGGTAAGTGGCGTCAGTCAGCAGTCACAGCGGTAGGCAGGCGCCAGGCAGCGGCAGGCAGGCAGGCGGCAGAGCAGTGGAGGAGGAGCGACTGGCTGTGGGGGCACAGGGGGTCACACTGACCAGCCCGCCACGGTCCCCTTAAATAAGGAGCCGGGAGGGAGGGTCAGCTGGGAGGCGGGAGCGGGGTGGCCAATGGGCAGGGAGGGGAGGCGGGACTGCAGGCGGAGGCGGGAGCAGGAAGGAGGAGACGGGGCAGCGGCGGCTGGAAAAACGGAGGGGAAGTGACCGGGACAGCGGCGGCGGTCAGCGGGCGAGGAAGGGGCAGCAGCGGCAGGCAAAGAGCGGCAGGCGGTACCTACGAGGCAGCAAGCAGCAGGCAGAAGGCAGCGGCGTGGAGGAGGTAAGTGGCGTCAGTCAGCAGTCACAGCGGTAGGCAGGCGCCAGGCAGCGGCAGGCAGGCAGGCGGCAGAGCAGGGGAGGAGGAGCGACCGGCTGTGGGGGCACAGGGGGTCACACTGACCAGCCCGCCACGGTCCCCTTAAATAAGGAGCCGGGAGTGAGGGTCAGCTGGGAGGCGGGAGCGTTGTGGCCAATGGGCAGGGAGGGGAGGCGGGACTGCAGGCGGAGGCGGGAGCAGGAAGGAGGAGACCGGGGCAGCGGCGGCGGGAAAAACGGAGGGGAAGTGACCGGGACAGCGGCGGTGGTCAGCGGGCGAGGAAGGGGCAGCAGCGGCAGGCAAAGAGCGGCAGGCGGTACCTACGAGGCAGCAGGCAGAAGGCAGCGGCGTGGAGGAGGTAAGTGGTGTCAGTCAGCAGTCACAGCGGTAGGCAGGCACCAGGCAGCGGCAGGCAGGCAGGCGGCAGAGCAGTGGAGGAGGAGCGACCGGCTGTGGGGGCCCAGGGGGTCACAATAATCTACAATAATCCCTTGTAGATATGACCCAGTGCCAGGTGGCACCCTGTATAATATGTGCTTACTATTCTAATGTGTTATGATAATACAAAGGCTATTTTTATATATAACCTTTTGTGGAGTTCCTTTTGTGGTGTGCCTGGGATGTTGTTGCTGTGTGCATGCGCAAATGCTTTACAGATTGCCCCCGTGATAAGCCTGACTGCTCGTGCCAAGCTACCAAGGGGATGAGCAGGGGTTACCTTTGGCGTGTAACTTCCTTGCCCTGACTAGAGTGGTGGTTTCTGCCTGGCTTTGGCGCAAGCCTTAGCCAACCAGTAATCCCATTTATAACACCCAGTCATTCAGCCACTCACACATCTATGCACAGAGTCACGCACCCCCATCCAACCACACACACTCTCAGTCTCCCATACAATTACTCAGGCAACTAATCAATAACCCATATAGACACCCGTGGAGCTACAGACCAACTAATGCAGCAGGTTATACAACAACAGACAGACTGATACAGACATTCACACAGTTTAGTCACTAACCCATGTATTCAGTAAGACACATCTAATCTCTCATTTAAACTGTGAGTCACACTCCTACTAAATCCTCCATCCAGACACTTATACATCCACTCTTTCTTCAATACAGCTTGGTATATATATATAGTACATATTTACATTTTTAAGAAAAACACATTCACTGGATGATGTCATCAGTGATGTCATTTGAGATGTCATCAGTGATATCATCAGTGATGTCACTGACCATGTCATGAATGATGTAATATGTGACGTCATCAGCAGTGCATTGCAGGGGCGCAAGTTATAGTTAGCTCAACTAACTATAACGGCTGAATTCCTATGGTTTTGTATGAGAGAAATGTCCAACTAACTATAACGTCCCTGAAAACTATGTTTTTTTCAGTGAACATATATATATATATAAATATATATATATTTTCACCAAATGTTTCCCGTAAGAAAGCCCGGCCCCATCCACCATACGGGGCTGGTGCAGTTCAGGGGGCACAGAAAAACAGCACTCAGCGCTTAGCTTTCAAGTTATTTAATAACGGAAATGCGTTTCAACCTAAACAGGTCTTCATAACAGCCAATTTATAAATCGTGGCCCATCAGCCCTAAAAATAGCCAACCAAGTGAAAAGAAAATAGAACAAAAACTGCCAGCAGTATACATCCTTGTCAAGGGAAAACAGACTATGCAGCATATTATATATATACAAAATGTGAAACATATGGTAATAATACATTCTTATTCACATATGTAAAAATGGATCTGAGATTATTTGCAATTGTCAATAAAATAAGAAGTTCTAAGTGTCATTGTCATACAAAATCAGAATGCACTTAATAGTTTATACAAGGTCTCTCATTTTTTAGTATACATCACTAAGCAAAGTCCCACCAATGGCCAAGTGGTCGTATCAGATACCACTCATCAAGAGCAGATAAGTTGATAGAGCCTAAATTTCAGCCCAGTGGCCACATCAAAGTTTATTGAATAATATGTGACAAAGACCACAGTATGCCAACTCAATAGCATACACCAAGAAAGAGATAATGGCCAAGTTGCCTGGTATACTTTCGATAATGATGCAAGAAATTATTACAACCCTTGTCCTCATACCTGGTCAACAAAAAATATATATGGTAAATAGTGTTCACCCCCTGAATGTTCTGACATTGCTGCTTCTCTTGCATGCCTTGCACCTCCCACATTTGTAAAATCCTTTCTGTTCATGTAACCATTCCTCCATTCTACTGGAAGTACCTATATTGATGTGTACCAGGATAAAACGTAGTGATTTTGGTTTCTGATATGTGATAAGGGTGGATCTGCTGACAGTTTTCCCTATAGTGGGATCACTTTGAATCAGATGCCAATGTTGTGCCGCTACCTTCCTGACCTCCTGACTTTCTTTGTTAAATGTAGTGATGAGTCACACTGTTCCATTGCCCTCATATGTCCTTGTTTTTTTAGTCAGTAATGTGTCCCTCACCACTTGGGGTACCTTGTCACATGCTGTCCTTAACACCTTGGGTGGGTAGCCTCTAGCCCTGAAATGTAAAATCATCCTTTTCTTTTCTTCCTCATTCATGACGTTAGTGCTGCAATTGTGTTTAGCTCATAGCAGCTCGCTGTAAGGGATGCTCCACTTACGATTCTGTGGGTGATGATTGTCAGCATGTAAAATGCTGTTGCTAGCCACCTCCTTGTGATAAAGGTTAGTGTGTAACTGGCTCTCACAGATCTCAACTGAAAAATCTAGGAAATCCATCCTTGATTTATGTATTTTGTGTATGAATGATAAATTCAAGTTGTTGAGTCCAATGTGTAGCAAAGATTCTTCCAAATAGCATCTGGGGCCCTCCCATAGTATGAACAAGTCATCAATATATCTCTTCCATAATGCAATGTGCCTGGTCCATTGCTCATTGTCTTCTATCCAAACATGGTTAGCGTCCCACTACCCAATGAAGATACAGGCATAGCTCCGTGCAAAGCAACTGCCCATAGCAGTGCCGACCAGCTGATAAAACCATACATCATTGAATACAAAAAAGTTATTGTTCAGACAAAATTCCAACATTTCAAGCAACATTGCGGTGTGATCAAAATTGGAAATAGGTTTGTCCCTAAAGA
The DNA here is from genome assembly GCF_964204655.1 of Triturus cristatus. Classification (NCBI taxonomy): domain Eukaryota; kingdom Metazoa; phylum Chordata; class Amphibia; order Caudata; family Salamandridae; genus Triturus; species Triturus cristatus. Next base: position 168,344,517 of record NC_140585.1, read on the forward strand.
AAAATTGGCAGCCTTCAATATCCAAAGTATGATCAATACATGTATACAGTGCTGTAACATCCATCGTTACCAATAAGAAATGTGATTGCCATGGAATGTTTTGTGCCTTGGTGATGAGTCAGTGCTATCTCTGCAATAAGATGGAAGGGCCTTGACATATGGTAGCATAAAGAAATCTAAATACATTGAGGTATATTCCAGGAGACTGTCAGAGGCCAAAACTGTAGGTCTACCAGGTGGGTCGTCCTTGTTCTTGTGAATTTTGGGTAGCATGTCGAAGCAAGGGGCCACTGGATGTTTCACACAGAGAAATGCAAATTCCTCTGTGGTAAGTTGTCCCCTGTCTCTCCATCTAAGAAGTAAGGGTAAGTATGTATCTACACAGTGTTCATAGGCCTGAGGAGTGGTTCTCTCATACTCTCTGCTGTGGTCACTTTGACTAAGTGTTAACATCACATAGGACCACATTCCCCCTTTGTCAGAGGGTTCGATAATATTGTGGTTGTCGTGCAGTGTTCTAAGGGCTTCCCTTTGACCCCTGTTGATGTTAAATGCAAAGTTGTCCCTGCTTTTGTGACATACTTTGATCAAATCTCTAATCCCCACTTCATGAAATGTGTCAATCATATCATGTGGGGTATAGGGGTTACACATGGACTTGGATTTGAAAGGGGTAATAATCGTACTATCTAGCCCTAACTTCAGAGATTTCAAAACGTCCCTGTCATTATGCCACTCAATGCAACCCCCTTCCAATGCCAATGTGGCGAGACTGCTTGGTGTATGCAATTGAGTTGGCATATTGTGGTCTTTGTCACATAATATTCAATAACCTTTGATGTGGCCACTGGGCTGAAATTTAGGTTTCTATCAACTGATCTGCTCTTGATGAGTGGTATCTGATGTGACCACTTGGTCATTGGTGGGACCTTACTTAGTGATTTAGACTAAGACATGAGAGACCTTGTGTAAACCCTTGAATGCATTCTGATTTTGTATGGCAATGAAATTTTGAACATCTGATTTTATTGACAATTGAAAATAATCTCAGATGTATTTTACATGTGTTAATAAGAATAAATTATTACCATATGTTTCACATTTTGTATATATAATATGCTGCATAGTTTGTTTTCCCCTGACAACGATGTATACTGGTGGTATTTTTTCTACTTTCTTTTCACTTGGTTGGCTATTTTTATGGCTGATGGGGCATGATTTGTAAATTTTCCCGTGACGAAGACCTGTTTCGGTTGAAAGGAGTTGCTGTTATTAAATAACTTGAAAGCTAAGTGCCAAGTGCTGTTTTTCTGTGCCCCTCGGACGTGTGTGGCACTCTCTTTGAAAAAAATAAATTATATATATATATATATATATATTATCTACTGGCGGTCGCCAGTAGATAGTTATAGTTAGGACCGTGTTTCCATAGGAAATCCGCAACATTCTATTTGGAATAACTTTGGCGCCGGTTGACAAATCCTCATGAAATTTTCAAAATAGGTGGGGCGCTCCGCTCCGCTCCTACCCAGAAAGTCTTGGGGGGATTCGTCTAGCGGGGGCTGAGAAAAAAGGGGGGTCCCAAAACGCGTTTTCCCCATGCAATTTTCCATAGGGAACTTTAGTCCAAGTTACAGCCCGAACGGCTGAACAGAATTACTTGCAATTTGGCAGAGAGGTAGTCCTCAGCTCAGGGAAGTGCCTTTTGCAGGTCTGGTGTCAATCTGTTCAGTAGTTCCTGAGAAAATCAAAAGTAAAAAAATATATATATGTGGGCGGAGCCTAACCACACATCTCATCCTGAGATCTGATTGGCTGTCAGCACTTCATCCAAGAAGTGTTGGCAGCCATCTTGGGACCAATATACATGATAGCACCTCATTAAAAAGCATTGCAGTTAATAGAAGGTTTTAAAACTTTAGTTACATTATAAATCATTTGTTGATGGTACCATACTCATTTTAGGAATTGTGGTATGTTCTAAGGTGATTTCACCATGTGAAAAAGCCTTCTGCTGGGATATCATGATTGAGAGAAAAATATTTTCTCATGCTTTTCCCACAGAGGTTTGGAAGGTGATCTATAAGCTAAACTGAGAGCTTATTTTCTGTAAATTCACATTATCTTTCTCAGTCATGTGAGAATGAAGTCAGACATTCTCAGTAAAACATGTACATCCAACAAGGGCAGAGACTGTCAGTTGATTCCTTTGTGTTCTTGTTAGAAGGCCGCCTCAGAGGGGCCCGGAGGGGGCCCTGACTGCCCTGAGACCCACCCTCGAGGTATCGTAGCCGGGCACTGGCGGGAGACTCCTCAGGGGAGGAACCTCGTATCTAGGATCGCACACTCGGCACCACACGACAGAGAGACACCACACGAAGAGTTCTTACGAGCAAATCTTTATCAGATCGAAGTGGTAAGATCTTTATGATCAGCCAGGCAAATATATACAAGCAGAGCGTGGGCTCACAGAGTCTTGGAGGGGGGTTAGGAGGTAGCGGGACAGTCTTTGTGGATAAGAATCAAATGCAGGAGCGTACCCGGCGCACAGCTCACAATCCTCGAGCTGGGGGATACGCTTGTCGTCGTGGGGTCCGGCGGGACCAAGAGAGTCTGTGGGAGCCGCGAGTCACTCAGCGGGGCTCGGTTACAAGTTCGGTGGTCTTACCATCTTCGAGGAGCCGCGAGTCACTCAGCAGGGCTCAAGCACAAGTTCGGAGGTCTTACGATCTTCAGGGAGCCGCGAGTCACTCAGCAGGGCTCAAGCACAAGTTCGGAGGTTTTACGATCTTCAGGGAGCCGCGAGTCACTCAGCAGGGCTCTAGCACAAGTTCGGAGGTCTTACGATCTTCAGGGAGCCGCGAGTCACTCAGCAGGGCTCAGGTGTTCCAAGGCGAATCTGCCGGACAGTCCCAGAGCACCCCTTGTTATAGGGCGACTCCTCTTTGATGTCCGGAGTCTGTGCAGGCAGGGGTCTTGTCACCTGGGGGTCGCTTGTTGGGGTTTCCTGCCATTGTCTTTTGATCCTTTCAGGGCTGGGTCGGGAGGAGTCCCAGACGCCCAGCAGGCGTGGAGCCAGCCCTCGGGGAGGCCGGCAGGTCGATCGAAACCCACCGTCCCAGGGAAGCGCAGAGGTGTGATAGAAACTGCTCCTCCCTCTCTCATCCCAAGGGGAGCGTGGTGTCTTCCAGCCGGAGTGGCGCCTCTAGGCCCGGGTCGCGCTGGGGCCGGGCGGCCATCTTGATGCATGAAGTGGGCACGCGGGCCCGGTGTGGCCGAAGGGAGGAAGGCCACGGACGGGGAAGTCTGGGTTGGGTGCGTGTGAGTTCTGGTGGGAAGGATCGGCTAGGCCGTGGGTTTGGGGGCTGGTGTGAGGGCCGGGTCTAACAGTTCTACTGCAGCTTCCCAGAGTGTTCCAAAGAACAACTAGAGCGCTAACAGTCCTACTTATGATAAACGTATGGCACACCTGAAGCCATCTTGCTTGGATTAAAGTGGTAACTCTTAAAACATTTAATTTAAAAAGGAACAAAATGAGGGGGTTCATTTTTCCATAACAAGTATGATTAGTGCTGCAGAAAGAAAAACTAGGGCACATTTTGACTTCTGAAATCCTCTTTTATTTCATTAAAAAATTCTGACATGCAGACTGAAACATGCACTTTCAATACCAGCAGCAGTTTTCCCTGGTGAGCAGTAGCTTTACTACAGTGACCTAATGAGCAAAAAGAGTGCTAACATTCTGAATTTATTGCAAATGTGTGACACATCTGAATGCCTTCTTGATGGAATCAAAGTAAAAAACTGAAAGTATTTCCTACTGAGGAGACTGCAGTAAATGAGGAAATTAGGAAACTTCATAACAAATAAGTCTCCCAAGATGGCCACCAGAGACAAAAGATCCCCAAATGTAGCCCCAATATACAACTAGAGCGCTTACTGTCTTAATTATGACAAAAGTATGGCACACCTGAAGCTAGCTTGATTGGAATAAACTGGTAACACTTAAAACATTTAATTTAAAAAGGAACACAATGAGGGGGTTCATTTTGCTATAGAAATTATGATTAATGCTGCAGAAAGAAAATGAGGGCACATTTTGAGTGACTTCTCAAATCCTCTTCTATTTCATTAAAAAATTCTGACATGCAGACTGAAACATGCACTTTTAATACCAGGAGCAGACTTCCATGGTGAACAGTAGTTTTACTACAGTGATCTAATGAGCAACTAGAGTGCTAACTTTCAGAATTTATGGCAAATGTGTGACATATCTGAATACCTTCATGATGGAATCAAAGTAAAAAACTGAAAGCATTTCCTACTGAGGAGACTGCAGTACATGAGGAAATTAGGAAACTTCATAACAAATAAATCTCCCAAGATGGCCACCGGAGACAAAAGAGCCCAAATGTAGCCCAAAATCACCCAGATGTAGCCCAAATATAGCCCAATGACAGAAGTGTGCAAAACACTTATTATTTTGTGTTTTTGCAGTGTTATATAGTGCAGACTTGTCAGGTATTGGAGTGCTTTACATGAGCATTGGTTACATCACACAAGAACAAATTCATTTTGGTTGTAGACATGGGGAGACTAAGTGATTTGACCAGAATCACAGAATGTCGAGCTGAAGCAGAAACTCCAACCTGGTTCCCCAGTTGCAAAGTCTGCAGTTCTGGAAGTAACACCACATCCTCTCCCCTAAGTGCAACATTTAATCAAGTGGTCAACTGGATAAAAAAACATAAAGATAACAAATAATTTAAAAGTGCTTTGTCGCTATTTGAAAACTCAGAAAATATGTCCTTATTTTAGTCTTTTAGAGCACTAACCATAATTTTGATGCCAATAAGATCCTCTCATATATGTAATTTCTAAAGGAAATGCTCTAGGTATTACAGTTTTGATTACATCAAGATGACGTCAGGCGTTCCAAACTTTTGTAATAAATATAGAATGTTAGCAATCTAGTTGTTCATTAGGATACTGTTGAGAGGCAGAGGCCAGGGGCACGGACTCTGAAAATTGAAGGCAGGTAGGAGGGTGCAAAGGCAACAATTTAACCACACTGAGCAGGCAGGAAGGGCCGTGGCATCACAACAGACTATGGAGGGCAGTGGAAAGGGGGGCAGGGGCAACAAACCAACAATACAGGATTTGCAAGAGAGGCTGTGGCAATGTAATAGAGCATTGTGGGCAGAAGGAAGAGGCAATGGTAGTACAACCATACATGCCAACAGACCCGATTCAGCCAGGAAACGTCCAATGTTTTTAAGCTCAAATGGGCTTTATTTGATCTGTCTCCTGTCTACAATCTCCTCTTTTTCAATGTAACTCAAAGGGGAAAATCAAAACCCAAGTTTTTTTTCAAAATCTCCCTCTTACCAAGTTCAAAATGTTCGCAAGTATGGTACATTGGATCATGGAAGGACATGGGGTAGGCACATGGACTTGGATAACAGAGGACAGGAGGGACATGGAGAGGTGCACCAAACTGACCCTGCAGGGCAGGCATCAGGGTTTGCAGCAGCACAATACACCACACAGGGCATGCGGGACGGGAGTGCAGCACAACAATCCATAGAAAGCAAGAGGGAGGGGACAGGACCATGCACATGGACAACAGAGAACAGAGGGGCAAGAGGCAATGGTAGCTAGCTGACCATAATGGACAGACAGGAGAGAAAGCTGCAGCATAACAGACCATAAAGGGCAGGAGGGACGGATCAGGGGCATTACAATGGAACAGACAAGCCAGGAGGGAGGGAGTAGGGGTCTGCACATGTAAACAGAGGGCTGGGGGCAAGGGGGCAGGGCAGGAGCAGCAAGATAGCCATGGAGGTCAGGCAGGATGGGCACTAGAAGTAAGACACACCATGAAGAGCAACAGTGAGACTGTGATGGCATACACACAGACCATGGAGGGAAGGTGGGAGGGGGTCAGGGGCAGCTAACTGACCACACAGGGAAGGTGGGAGGGGACATGGCAGCACAGAAGACCATGCATGGCAAGTGGGAGGGTTAGTGGCAGCACAATGGCTATGATGGGCAAGAAGGAGGGTGCAGGGGCATGCACAAAGGACGATGGAGGATAGAAGGGAGGGTCAGGACCTGTGCACAGACAAGAAAGTTCAGGGGAAGGGGCCTCACAACAGACCGCACGGGGCAGGCAGGAGGAGCAGTTGCAGCACAACAGACCAGGGAGGGCAGAAGGGTGTGGCAGTACAATGGACCATGTAGGACAGGAGGAAGAGGATAGGGGCATGGCATGTGGACAGGCAGGGTGGAGGTGGCAGGGACAGGTTACAGTCATCTGACAATGCTAGGCAGGTGGGAGGGGAGTGGCAGCTCAACAGAACACTCAGAGGAGATAGGAGTGGCAGGTCCATGGAACATGGTGGGCAAAAAGGATGGAGCGGGGGCATGCACAAAGACATCGGAGGGCAGGGGGAAGGAGAATAGGGGCAGCAAGCTAAGCACAGAGTTTAAGCAGGAGGTCAATGATGGGGCATAGAATTGGGCAATGGAGGGCAGGAGGAGGGGACTGGTACATCATACTAAATTGAGGGCAGTGGCAGCACATCAGACCATGCATGGCAGGAGGGAGGAGGCTAGTCCATGGATTCACACAACAGAGGATAGGGAGGAGGGGGATGGGGCAGCAAGCTAACTGTTCAGAGAAGGCGGGTATTAGGAACTTTATTGTTTTTAAAACGTGTGTCTGTGCGAACTACTTAAAATATGAACAAGTATGCAGCATAATCTCACTTTTATTCAGGAAGAAGAGGACGTTTGGGACTGTGACTCCGGGCTCACTTGGCAGAAACACCCCCTGACCCTCCACCCCCTATCGCAAAATGTAATGCCCGTGAAAAGGGTAGGTGAACACAGTGTTATATAGAACATAGTCCTGAGAGCACGATTGAAAATGAAAACTAGATATAGTGTATGGTTTAAACTATGCACCAAAAAGTGTGATATAAGATGAACCAGGCGTGAAATATAATATGCAATACATTGTGCGCAATGACAGATTCATTGGAGAGCGCAAGATAGCACAGGCACTAGCGCGTGCTATGCGATGTGCGCCTTGGAGTGTAATATGCACAGGGCAGTGTTGTGTAACCTAACTAGTCTCTAAAGTTGTAATATAAAATATGTGCTGGGGAGTGTAACGTTGCATATGCACTGTGACAAAGATATGGATCCCAGATTGTAATATGTATGGCATAGCACTGTGCGTTATAACATAGGCATCGAGGAAGGCACGTTAGATGGGGCAATATAACCCGTGCGAAGACAAGTGTGGCATGACATATTCACGCGGTGGTGTTACAGTGCACATGGGCTAGAGAGTGTCATAGCATATGCACTAGCTGGTGGAATACAACACGGAGGTGTGTGGCACTCGGCAGGCAATGGTGGGTGTAACACAGCATTGGGCTCTGCCAGGAGCGCGCTGTGACTCTCAAGTGATGTTCGTCCCCTTTCCAGAGAGTAAAATAAAAAGTATTACACATCCGGCAGTGGATGAGTGTTTTATTAACCGTCAGGGGGGTTTCTTACATAGTTTGTCGAATTTTTGTCGAATCCCCTTTGAATGGCTTGGCGTGCATGTGTATTAAATGTGCCCGTCAATAGCTGCCCATGTTTGTATAAATAAACGACAAGGGTGTCTACCGGGATTAGGCACGGTAGGGCATCAGACATGTCAGAGCTTTACTAGTGATGTAAATACATTCCACGTGGATTCATTGCATGCATAGTCGCCTTTTAATGAATATCACTCAAATGGTGATAGGTACGTACGGTTTGTCCAGCATGTCCTAGGTGTGTCTATAAATATATATTTTTTAAAAATAATAAAAAACAGTGGCCGGTCCTGGGGATTGGGGTCAAAAAAATATAATTAGGAGACAGGCCCTGGGGGATGGGGTCATCAGGGCCAATAAATTAGAATAAGAAGGGGAACCACACAGCCCCCCTTCTTAAAAAATTAAAATAAATAAAAGACTGGCATCGTGCCGGAGGCCACGCCCCCTCCTTGCAGCACTCTGCAAACGCACCCCCTGGCGAGTTGTAAGTTGGGGAATTAATTCCTCTTCAATACTGAGGGTCCCTGAGGGCCAACTAGCTCAACAGGCATCTCCAGTATGCGCCAGGGAGCTGCGCTGCAGACAGGTGTTCTGAGGCCAAGCCCCTTTTTACACCTCTCTGCAACGCAGCTCTGTGGCGCTTACTGGAGGTACCTAGTGGTCTAGTTTGACTCTAGGAACCCTTAGGATTCAAGGGGACTTAATCTCTCAACTTAGAACAGCCACAGGGCGCGTTTACACAGTGGTGAAGGGAGGGGACGGGGCCTGAGGTGACGTGTGCAAAAACGCCCTGTGGCCTGTTTTAAGAGGTAGTTTTAATCCCCCTGCCCTATTATATACTAGGGGCGTACAGAGGAGGACATGCTAATCACAGGGGGACCCCAACGCATAATGTTCCCTAGTGTATGTAGGTGTTTTCACTGTATTCTAAGTGTCTTTTAACATAGCACTGGCTCTAGGACTGGTTAGTCAGACTCAGTTACCACCAGTATCCGTCTGAAAAAGTTGAGGGTACAGGATGATTTTGCAACAAGGATTCTTTCTGCTCTTCTTTTTGTTCTTTCTGCACGTTATCCTTCTTCCTGCACTTCTCTTCGCCTTTGAGGACTTCAGTTGCTTCTTTCTGCACTTCTTTTTTTTCTTTCTGTGCATTTTTTCTTCTTTCTTCACATGTCCTATCTCTGTAGGCATAGTTAGAAATTTGCATTTAAAAAACCTTTGAAATTCACAGAAAAAACCATAGGTTTCAGGCAAGTTATAGTTAAGAATTAGCATTTAAAAAACCTCAGAAATTCACTGAAAAAACCATAGGTTGCAGGGGTGTTATAGTTAGCTGGACTTTTCACTTGTACACAACCATTGAAATTCCTCCGTTATAGTTAGTTCAGCTAACTATAACTCGCGCGCCCGCAATGCACTGCTGATGACGTCACATATTACATCACTCATGACATGGTCAGTGACATCACTCATGACATCACTGATGACATCTCAAATGACATCACTGATGACATTACTGATGACATCATCCTTGTGATAGAGTGGCAGACCTCCTCTCACCCTAATATAAACTTTGATACACACATTCAAAAATAGAGACTAAAATTTTCAAAACAATTGACATACCAATACCAGTTACAACAACCTCTTCAGTAATTCTAAGATCCACATACACATCCACTCATTCACCAACAGTCCTATACAGTCACTCATACATGTACTCACTCATCATATGTACTCATACACCTATACATCCTGTTACACAATGCCACTCATCCATAGAGTTACTCACACACATAGTCACTCATGCTAATAAAGAATCAAACATACATTTACTTGCATATACAGTTATACACACACCACCACACTTACTTCTACAGAAACTTACACATACTTAGTCTTTTAAACAATCACTTATAGAAACACATACTTATTCATACAGGAACTCTTTCAATCTCTCACTCCCACATATACTCACTTATATACACCAATAGTCACATATACTAGTTTAAAACATATGTAGTTACTCATAAAGACACTATTGAGACAGTCATTCACTCACTAACACACCCATACACACACTCATCCACCCATACAGTCCTGCACACATGCTGTCTTCAACACATGCAAACAGTGAGTCACTCATTCATGCACCTATGCACTACATAATACCCCCCACCGAACCATGCAGACACTCAGACTGATACTCAAAAAACCAACTAATAACTTATATAGACACCCATGTAGCTACTCACCAACCCATGCAGCCACTTATACACAAAGTGAGAGACTGATACAGATATTTACATATTTAAACATTACTCACTAAGCCATGTATTCACTATGATACACTTAATCAGTCAGTTACACAATCAATTTTTCAAAAACAAATCATCCATTTAGACACTTATATACCCATTTATTCTTCCATCGACCTTGAGATATACATATATAAAACAGATTTAATTTTCAGAAAAACAGACATTGACCGGATGATGTCATCATGTCATGAGTGATGTCATTTGAGATGTCTTCAGTGATGTCATGAGTGATGTCACTGACCATGTCATGAGTGATGTAATATGTGACGTCATCAGTAGTGCATTGCGGGCGCGCGAGTTATAGTTAGCTGAACTAACTATAACGGGGGAATTTAAATGGTTTTGTACAAGTGAAAAGTCCAGCTAACTATAACGCCCCTGAAACCTTGGTGTTTTCAGTGAATATATATATATATATACCACAAAAGATTCTTCAGTACTAAGAATCGGAGAGACACAGCGTGGAATACAGGAAGGGTCTTTTATTCACAAGAGCAATGGCATAACGCGCTTCGGTCTGTGCCTTCATCAGATGCCTGCTCCAACAAAGTTCTCACACCAGGAAACCCACAGGAATACTGCCGGTCGTTCCTCCATTAATAGCTGTTCAGGTGGGCGGAGTTAGAGTCCCAAACAGTAATGCAGGCGCATTGGCGGACTGCAATTACCAGCATGCACCTCTCACGGCTTGCAGGTAAGTTTCTCTACTCCGGTCCAAGTGTCCATACTGGGGACCTGAATTTAATGAAGAACGTGGTCTGTGCTCTTGGTAAGAACTGAGCTGGTGAAGCAAATGTTCCTCCCGGGTCCCCAGACGCCTCCACCACAAGAATCCACTGTCAGCCGGACTTAGAAACGCCGATGAAGTCATCCCGTCTCTTCCGTGCAGTCACGGAATGCTATTAGCAACAGCCAAATTGCCAAAGGTGGGTGCGGTGGGTCAGTGCGATATATATATATATTATACCTCTATCTTATTATGTACAATTTCCGTTTGGGTCTACCTGAAATAATGCATTTAAGTATTTATTAACTGTCATCCTGAGCTGTTTTGCACTTTGGAAACATTCTTGCAATTTGCACATTATTCTGACCTATGATGCAAATGGTCATTATGTCACAACGGGTTGATAAGATTTTGAGACCTCGTATGGTCACCTACTAACATCCTGTGAATTTTTAATATCTGGAACATGGCTATGTGCACTTTAATTATATTCACTATAGGATTAGCACCTCCACTTAAATATTTATTTTGGACATTATGCAACGTAAATTTATTTTGCATTTATGCAAATATTGTGAGATTGAGACATATATATATTCACAGAAAAAACCATAGGTTTCAGGCACGTTATAGTTAGGAATTAGCATTTAAAAAACCTCAGAAATTCACTGAAAAAACCATAGGTTTCAGGGGTGTTATAGTTAGCTGGACTTTTCACTTGTACAAAACCATTGAAATTCCCCCATTATAGTTAGTTCAGCTAACTATAACTCGCGCGCCCGCAATGCACTGCTGATGACGTCACATATTACATCACTCATGACATGGTCAGTGACATCACTCATGACATCACTGATGACATCTCACATGACATCACTGATGACATCACTGATGACATCATCCAGTGAATGTGTGTTTTTCTGAAAATTAAATATGTTTTATATATGTATATCTCAAGGTCGATGGAAGAATAAATGGGTATATAAGTGTCTAAATGGATGATTTGTTTTTGAAAAATTGATTGTGTAACTGACTGATTAAGTGTATCATAGTGAATACATGGCTTAGTGAGTAATGTTTAAATATGTAAATATCTGTATCAGTCTCTCACTTTGTGTATAAGTGGCTGCATGGGTTGGTGAGTAGCTACATGGGTGTCTATATAGGTTATTAGTTGGTTTTTTGAGTATCAGTCTGAGTGTCTGCATGGTTCGGTGGGGGGTATTACGTAGTGCATAGGTGCATGAATGAGTGACTCACTGTTTGTATGTGTTGAACACAGCATGTGTGCAGGACTGTATGGGTGGATGAGTGTGTGTATGGGTGTGTTAGTGAGTGAATGACTGTCTCAATAGTGTCTTTATGAGTAACTACATATGTTTTAAACTAGTATATGTGACTATTGGTGTATATATGTGAGTATATGTGAGAGTGAGAGATTGAAAGAGTTCCTGTATGAATAAGTATGTGTTTCTATAAGTGATTGTTTAAAAGACTAAGTATGTGTAAGTTTCCGTAGAAGTAAGTATGGTGGTGTGTGTATAACTGTATATGCAAGTAAATGTATGTTTGATTCTTTATTAGCATGAGTGACTATGTGTGTGAGTAACTCTATGGATGAGTGGCATTGTGTAACAGGATGTATAGGTGTATGAGTACATATGATGAGTGAGTACATGTATGAGTGACTGTATAGGACTGTTGGTGAATGAGTGGATGTGTATGTGGATCTTAGAATTACTGAAGAGGTTGTTGTAACTGGTATTGGTATGTCCATTGTTTTGAAAATTTTAGTCTCTATTTTTGAATGTGTGTATCAAAGGTTATATTAGGGTGAGAGGAGGTCTGCCACTCTATCACAAGGATGATGTCATCAGTGATGTCATTTGAGATGTCATCAGTGATGTCATGAGTGATGTCACTGACCATGTCATGAGTGATGTAATATGTGACGTCATCAGCAGTGCATTGCGGGCGCGCGAGTTATAGTTAGCTGAACTAACTATAACGGGGGAATTTCAATGGTTTTGTACAAGTGAAAAGTCCAGCTAACTATAACACCCCTGAAACCTATGGTTTTTTCAGTGAATTTCTGAGGTTTTTTAAATGCTAATTCCTAACTATAACGTGCCTGAAACCTATGGTTTTTTCTGTGAATTTCAAAGGTTTTTTAAATGCTAATTTCTAACTATGCCTACAGAGATAGGACATGTGAAGAAAGAAGAAAAAATGCACAGAAAGAAACAAAAGAAGTGCAGAAAGAAGCAACAGAAGTCCTCAAATACGAAGATAAGTGCAGGAAGAAGGATAACCTGCAGAAAGAACAAAAAGAAGAGCAGAAAGAAGCCTTGTTGCAAAATCATCCTGTACCCTCAACTTTTTCAGACGGATACTGGTGGTAACTGAGTCTGACTAACCAGTCCTAGAGCCAGTGCTATGTTAAAAGACACTTAGAATACAGTGAAAACACCTACATACACTAGGGAACATTATGCGTTGGGGTCCCCCTGTGATTAGCATGACCTCCTCTGTAAGCCCCTAGTGTATAATAGGGCATGGGGATTAAAACTACCTCTTAAAACAGGCCACAGTGCGTTTTTGCACACGTTAACTCAGGCCCCGTCCCCTCCCTTCACCACTGTGTGAACACGCCCTGTGTCCATTTTTAGTTGGGAGATTAAGTTCATTTGAATCCTGAGGGTCCCTAGGGTCCAACTAGCCCACTAGGTACCTCCAGTAAGTGCCACAGAGCTGCGTTGCAGAGAGGTGTAAAAAGTGGCACGGCCTGGACCACCTCTCTGCAATGCAGCTCAGTGGCGCTTACTGGAAGCACTTGGTGGGCTAGTTAGCCCCCAGGGGCCCTCAGTATTGAAGGGAAATTATATCCCCAATTTAAAACGTGCCATAGTGCGTGTTTGCACACGTCACCTCAGGCCCCGTCCCCTCCCTTCACCACTGTGTAAACGCGCCCTGTGGCTGTTCTAAGTTGAGAGATTAAGTCCCCCTGAATCCTAAGGGTCCCTAGGGTCAAACTAGACCACTAGGTACCTCCAGTAAGCGCCACAGAGCTGCGTTGCAGAGAGGTGTAAAAAGGGGCTTGGCCTCAGAACACCTGGCTGCAGCGCAGCTCCCTGGCGCATACTGGAGATGCCTGTTGGGGGCGCGTTTGCAGAGTGCTGCACGGAGGGGGCATGGTCTCCGGCACGATGCCAGTCTTTTATTTATTTTAGTTTTTTAAGAAGGGGGGCTGTTTGGTTCCCCTTCTTATTCTAATTTATTGGCCCTGATGACCGCATCCCCCAGGGCCAGTCTCCTAATTATATTTTTTTGACCCCAATCCCCAGGGCCGACCACTGTTTTTTATTATTTTTAAAAAATATATATTTATAGACACACCTAGGACATGCTGGACAAACCGTACGTACCTATCACCATGACGATTTGCGTGATATTCATTAAAAGGCGACTATGCATGCAATGAATCCACGTGGAATGTATTTACACCACTAGTGAAGCTCTGACATGTCTGATGCCCTACCGTGCCTAATCCTGGTAGACACCCTTGTCGTTTATTTATACAAACATGGGTAGCTATTGACGGGCACATTTAATACACATGCACACCAAGCCATTCAAAGGGGATTCAACAAAAATTCGACCAAAACTATGCAAGAAACCCCCCTCACGGTTAATAAAACACACATCCACTGCCGGATGTGTAATACTTTTTATTTTACTCTCTGGAAAGGGGACGAACATCACTTGAGAGTCACAGCGTGCTCCTGACAGAGCCCAATGCTGTGTTACACCCACCATTGCCTGCCGAGTGCCACACACCTCTGTGTTGTATTCCACTAGCTAGTGCATATGCTATGACACTCTCTAGCCCATGTGCACTGTAACACCACCCCGTGAATATGTCATGCCACACTTGTCTTCGCACGGGTTATATTGCCCCATCTAGCGTGCCTTTCTCGATGCCTATGTTATAACGCACAGTGCTATGCCATACATATTACAATCTGGGATCCATATCTTTGTCACAGTGCATATGCAACGTTACACTCCCCAGCACATATTTTATATTACAACTTTAGAGACTAGTTAGGTTACACAACACTGCCCTGTGCATATTACACTCCAAGGCGCATATCGCATAGCACGCGCTAGTGCCTGTGCTATCTCGCGCTCTCCAATGAATCTGTCATTGCGCACAATGTATTGCATATTATATTTCACGCCCGGTTCATCTTATATCACACTTTTTGGTGCATAGTTTATACCATACACTATATCTAGTTTTCATTTTCAATCGTGCTCTCAGGACTATGTTCTATATAACACTGTGTTCACCTACCCTTTTCACGGGCATTACATTTTGCGATAGGGGGTGGAGGGTCAGGGGGTGTTTCTGCCAAGTGAGCCCGGAGTCACAGTCACAAACGTCCTCTTCTTCCTGAATAAAAGTGAGATTATGCTGCATACTTGTTCATATTTTAAGTAGTTCGCACAGACACAATGTTTTAAAAACAATAAAGTTACTAATACCCGCCTTCTCTGAACAGTTAGCTTGCTGCCCCATCCCCTTCCTCCCTATCCTCTGTTGTGTGAATCCATGGACTAGCCTCCTCCCTCCTGCCATGCATGGTCTGATGTGCTGCCACTGCCCTCAATTTAGTATGATGTACCAGTCCACTCCTCCTGCCCTCCATTGCCCAATTCTATGCCCCATCATTGACCTCCTGCTTAAACTCTGTGCTTAGCTTGCTGCCCCTATTCTCCTTCCCCCTGCCCTCCGATGTCTTTGTGCATGCCCCTGCTCCATCCTTTTTGCCCACCATGTCCCATGGACCTGCCACTCCTATCTACTCTGAGTGTTCTGTTGAGCTGCCACTCCCCTCCCACCTGCCTAGCATTGCCAGATGACTGTAACCTGTCCCTGCCACCTCCACCCTGCCTGTCCACATGCCATGCCCCTATCCTCTTCCTCCTGTCCTACATGGTCCATTGTACTGCCACACCCTTCTGCCCTCCCTGGTCTGTTGTGCTGCAACTGCTCCTCCTGCCTGCCCTGTGTGGTCTGTTGTGAGGTCCCTTCCCCTGAACTTTCTTGTCTGTACACAGGTCCTGACCCTCCCTTCTATCCTCCATCGTCCTTTGTGCATGCCCCTCCACCCTCCTTCTTGCCCATCATAGCCATTGTGCTGCCACTAACCCTCCCACTTGCCATGCATGGTCTTCTGTGCTGCCATGGCCCCTCCCACCTTCCCTGTGTGGTCAGTTAGCTGCCCCTGACCCCCTCCCACCTTCCCTCCATGGTCTGTGTGTATGCCATCACAGTCTCACTGTTGGTCTTCATGGTGTGTCTTGCTTCTAGTGCCCATCCTGCCTGACCTCCATGGCTATCTTGCTGCTCCTGCCCTGCCCCCTTGCCCCCAGCCCTACTCCCTCCCTCCTGGCTTGTCTGTTCCATTGTAATGCCCCTGATCCGTCCCTCCTGCCCTTTATGGTCTGTTATGCTGCAGCTTTCTCTCCTGTCTGTCCATTATGGTCAGCTAGCTACCATTGCCTCTTGCCCCTCTGTTCTCTGTTGTCCATGTGCATGGTCCTGTCCCCTCCCTCTTGCTTTCTATGGATTGTTGTGCTGCACTCCCGTCCTGCATGCCCTGTGTGGTGTATTGTGCTGCTGCAAACCCTGATGCCTGCCCTGCAGGGTCAGTTTGGTGCACCTCTCCATGTCCCTCCTGTCCTCTGTTATCCAAGTTCATGTCCCTATCCCATTTCCTTCCATGATCCAATGTACCATACTTGCGAACATTTTGAACTTGGTAAGAGGGAGATTTTGAAAAAAAACTGGGGTATTGATTTTCCCCTTTGAGTTACATTGAAAAAGAGGATATTGTAGACAGGAGACAGATCAAATAAAGCCCATTTGAGCTTAAAAACATTGGACGTTTCCTGGCTGAATCGGGTCTGTTGGCATGTATGGTTGTACTACCATTGCCTCTTCCTTCTGCCCACAATGGTCTATTACATTGCCACAGCCTTGAAGGAGGGTAGATTTTGTATCACAGGGGGCCCCTGGCCCGTTCTGTCCACACCTGAAGTATGAGACCCTTGTCCTTGCCCTGCCAGCTGCATTTGTAGGCCGTATTAAATTGACCAGCGGGTCCTGTGTTGCTATATAATTATCCTGAGACATCCTTACCACTCAGCCAGCATAAAACCCCTGTGTAGGCCCTTCTGTTCAATATGTAGGCCTCTTTGTTAAATTGACCATAGCTCTGCAATTTTAGTGTATAGCAGTCTGAAGGCAGGTCTGCGAGGCCTTCTGATCCAAACTAGTAGCCCCCACCCTACCCGAGTGCTCCGTGCTCGGTATCAAAGTTCAACATCCCCCTGAAGCTGTCGACATACAGTAGGCTGCATCCTGGACTGGTACTTGCTTCCTGGGCAGGTTTCCCGTTTTTAAGGAAGTGGCAACCGCAGAGCGTCAAGTTAGGAGAACTGAGGAGATTTTATACATGAATATATTGAATTCCCGTACAATACCCATTATTTTCTGCTTGCTCTATGGAACTTACGATAAGCGATTGGCCTGAGAGACTGACCTTTTCACCCAGTCCATTGTCAGCATTAAGTGGGTAAATGACGAAATGTCTGGTAAAATCTGCAGACGAAGCTTTTGGGTAGCATACATAGGTAGATGTAGCGTGCAAAGGAGCCCACAAAATGATATAAAAAGGGAGCACCCACAGATATCGACGGACTACCTCGCCGTCTGTATGTAGGTTAACAGGCAGTGCAGGTTTTCCCCAAGAGCTGGGAGCTCTTGTCTTCCTTTGCTTAAAATGTCTTGCTCTGCTTTGCTTGAAGTATCTTATTCTATTTTACCTATATGAAATGTCATGTTATGTTTAACCATTGTTCTGTTTACTTTTGCATTTAAAAGATTTTGTATTGTAATTGCAGGAATGCTTGATCTAAGAGTAAACGTGAGTGTTCCTAGGTAACATTTTCCTTGGTGTAACTTGTTTCTCATGATGCATTTATAGATGTGTTTTCTCTCTCTCTCTGTCAGTACATTAATTGAGATACAGAGAATATTATGACAGCTGTATGATTATCTGGATTCTGTATTTTGTACTTTATGTCTCTATTCTGCGGTTTCTTTGAAGTTGCATCTTCTCATTAAACTGCCATTGTATTCTGCCTCCAATTCCATGTCTCGTATGTCTGTTTTCTTCATTTTTGGAGCAAGCGTTCCTAGGCACCCCGGCTCAAATTAAGGTGCCCCTTTTGTCCCTGACTTACTCTCCTGCTCAGTTCTGTGGTGGCTCCCGGGGATCTGGGGACCGCCCCTAGCTTCCTTGACCCGTAATAGATCTTCCCTCCAACAGCCTCTCTTGCAAGTCCTGTATTGTTGGTTTGTTGCCCCTGCCCCCCTTTCCACTGCCCTCCATAGTCTGTTGTGCTTCCACGGCCCTTCCTGCCTGCTCAGTGTGTTTAAATTGTTGCCTTTGCACCCTCCTACCTGCCTTCAATTTTCAGAGTCCGTGCCCCTGGCCTCTGCCTCTCAACAGTATCCTAATGAACAACTAGATTGCTAACATTCTATGTTTATTACAAAAGTGTGGAACGCCTGACATCATCTTGATGTAATCAAAACTGTAATACCTAGAGCATTTCCTTTAGAAATTACATATATGAGAGGGTCTTATTGGCATCAAAATTATGGTTAGTGCTCTAAAAGACTAAAATAAGGACATATTTTCTGAGTTTTCAAATAGCGACAAAGCACTTTTAAATTATTTGTTATCTTTAGGTTTTTTTATCCAGTTGACCACTTGATTAAATGTTGCACTTAGGGGAGAGGATGTGGTGTTACTTCCAGAACTGCAGACTTTGCAACTGGGGAACCAGGTTGAAGTTTCTGCTTCAGCTCGACATTCTGTGATTCTGGTCAAATCACTTAGTCTCCCCATGTCTACAACCAAAATGAATTTGTTCTTGTGTGATGTAACCAATGCTCATGTAAAGCACTCCAATACCTGACAAGTCTGCACTATATAACACTGCAAAAACACAAAATAATAAGTGTTTTGCACACTTCTGTCATTGGGCTATATTTGGGCTACATCTGGGTGATTTTGGGCTACATTTGGGCTCTTTTGTCTCCGGTGGCCATCTTGGGAGATTTATTTGTTATGAAGTTTCCTAATTTTCTCATGTACTGCAGTCTCCTCAGTAGGAAATGCTTTCAGTTTTTTACTTTGATTCCATCATGAAGGTATTCAGATATGTCACACATTTGCCATAAATTCTGAATGTTAGCACTCTAGTTGCTCATTAGATCACTGTAGTAAAACTACTGCACCATGGAAGTCTGCTCCTGGTATTAAAAGTGCATGTTTCAGTCTGCATGTCAGAACTTTTTAATGAAATAGAAGAGGATTTGAGAAGGCACTCAAAATGTGCCCTCATTTTCTTTCTTCAGCATTAATCATAATTTCTATGGCAAAATGAACCTCCTCATTGTGTTCCTTTTTAAATTAAATGTTTTAAGTTTTACCAGTTTATTCCAATCAAGATGGCTTCAGGTGTGCCATACTTTTGTCATAATGAAGACAGTAAGCGCTCTAGTTGTTTTTAAGAACATTCTGGGACATTCTGTCATTGGGCTATACTTGGGCTACATCTGGGTGATATTTGGGCTACATTTGGGCTCTTTTGTCTCTGGTGGCCATCTTGGGAGACTTATTTGTTATGAAGTTTCCTAATTTCCTCATTTACTGCAGTCTCCTCAATAGGAAATACTTTCAGTTTTTTACTTTGATTCCATCAAGAAGGCATTCAGATGTGTCACACATTTGCCATAAATTCAGAATGTTAGCACTCTTTTTTGCTCATTAGATCACTGTAGTAAAGCTACTGCTCACCAGGGAAAACTGCTGCTGGTATTGAAAGTGCATGTTTCAGTCTGCATGTCAGAATTTTTTAATGAAATAGAAGAGGACTTGAGAAGTCACTCAAAATGTGCCCTAATTTTTCTTTCTGCAGAACTAATCATACTTTTTATGGAAAAATGAACCCCCTCATTTTGTTCATTTTTAAATTAAATGTTTTAAGAGTTACCACTTTAATCCAAGCAAGATGGCTTCAGGTGTGCCATACGTTTATCATAAGTAGGACTGTTAGCGCTCTAGTAGTTCTTTGGAACACTCTGGGAAGCTGCAGTAGAACACAAAGGAATCAACTGACAGTCTCTGCCCTTGTTGGATGTACATGTTTTACTGAGAATGTCAGACTTCATTCTCACATGACTGAGAAAGATAATGTGAATTTACAGAAAATAAGCTCTCAGTTTAGCCTATAGATCACCTTCCAAACCTCTGTGGTAAAAGCATGAGAAAATATTTTTCTCTCAATCATGATATCCCAGCAGAAGGCTTTTTCACATGGTGAAATCACCTTAGAACATACCACAATTCCTAAAATGAGTATGGTACCATCAACAAATGATTTATAATGTAACTAAAGTCTTAAAACCTTCTATTAACTGCAATGCTTTTTAATGAGGTGCTATCATGTATATTGGTCCCAAGATGGCTGCCAACACTTCTTGGATGAAGTGCTGACAGCCAATCAGATCTCAGGATGAGATGTGTGGTTAGGCTCCGCCCACATATATATATGCTTTTAAATGCTATTTTCTCAGGAAATACAGAACAGATTTACACCAGACCTGCAAAAGGCACTTCCTTGACCTTATGGCTACCTCTCTGCCAAATTTCAAGTAATTCTGTTCAGCCGTTCGGGCTGTAGCTCTGTCTAAAGGTCCTATGGAAAAATGCATGGGAAAAATGCGTTTTGGGACCCCCTTTTATCTCAGCCCCCGCTTGACGAATCCCCCCGAGACTTTCAGGGTAGGAGCGGAGCGTAGCGCCCCACCTATTTTGAGAAATTCGCGAGGATTCATCGACCGGCGCCAAAGTTATTCAAAATAGAATGTTGCGGATTTCCTATGGAAAAGGGGTCCTAACTATAACTACCTACTGGCGACCGCCAGTAGGTAATATATGTATTTCAAATTTATGGTATATGTAAAGAATGGTATACTATGATGTTCACATTCATGTGAGTATTGTATTGAACATAGTACCTCTTCGCTGTACTGAGTTCTTTCTTCTATGTCCATTAATTGTTGTCACTTGCACTTGCACTTTAAATAGAGTGGTCATCAGCCTATGAGTTGTCATGTGATCAAGGACGTGATCGCCCGAAACGCGTAATGGCGGATAACGGCTAAAATAAATTAACCACAAGAACTTTTGGGCCTCCGCTCGTTTGTTCGGCAAAAGGAAAAGTGAAGGCGAGTTATTGCAGATATATATATATATATATAGAGAAGCCAAACTGAGAAAACTAGAAACTCAATACATTCTGGAATTCGATACTAAGACCCCAGGTGGTCTTAATATTACAGAAGATTTATATACCTGCATTTAAGAACTGACTCATCCAACAAGTATGGCTGCATGTCTACACTTGTATCCAATATGAATATAACAATAGGGTGAATTTTATTATCAAGCTTTTATGGCCAAATTTTACGATTCTTTTATGTAATTTTATATATTTATATATTTAATATATTTATTTATATATTCATATATTTATATATTATAGCATTTTTTTGCACAACATAAAAGGGACGTATGCTCCATATAAAGCATCCCATCAAGCCCAGTTATGAATATGTACTCGTACTAACACTTTTACATATGATGTGGACATATATACTCTGGCTCTGTGTTAATCTCTAAAACTGTGACATATTGAGTTACTGTCAAATGAAAAACCGAATTTTTAAACTTAACTTCAAAGGCAACCTAAGCATCAAAGAAAAGATGGACTTAAGAAACATATGTGTTTCATTTTATAATTTTTGGTATTGTACTTTATATCTTGCACTTTGCACATATCAAGCACTAATTTGCACATCAAACAATATAGGCATCTTATCCCCCCCATAACTATTTCAGATACCATTTCACACTTTGCACATAATAACATTGCGGAACATTATAACATCATAAACATAGAATGAGGTATATTTTATCGCATTTAAGCGATCAACACCAATTGATTCTCTATGTTTTCAATGATCTTAATGTAAATTATGCAATGATCTTTATGCGATGTCAAAAATTAGGAGTAATTCGCCCTATGTCAATAGCAATCATCAGCACAGTCTATTTTTATGTAATATTTAAAGGTCAGCTATTACAAATTGGATTCATGTATATTCAGCCAACTGAACATGTATTAATGAACAATCCCGACTATTTGCATTTAGGCATGTATGTTTAAACGGTTTTAACGCGACCAGAATTTTTAATTTACATTTATATAGACTGAACTGCAAGCTAATAGTTCCAAGTGCAATGGTATACGTAATCTGCATTTATGCATATCACAGATGTCATGTTTACAGTCATGAAATGTTTACAAATATGCAAGCAATATTGTACGGGGGATTTTCTTTCTCTATGTCTATTATCACGTGCAACTCACTAACCTATCACCTAGCACCTTGTCACTTTAAAAAACGAATGCTAATCAAAAAAACTTTACCATGTGATCAAGACTCGAAGGAGTTGAAACGCGTTATGGCGGCATCCAAGAAATAAAGATGATTTAATTGGCACCAAGTCTGTGGTCCGTGTCCGTGTGTAGCTGATAAAGGCGAGCAAGCTGCGGATTCGCGCATATATATATATATATATAACAGCACATTACATGCAAGCAGTGGACACCCAAAACACCTGATTGACAGCATACCTTACGGTGAGCTACTAAGATTAAAACGCATTTGTAGCACACCTTATGAACTGGAAAAATGCACACAGGATGCACTGAATAGAATGCGTATCAGAGGATATAGTGAAAAAGTACTAACTAGTGCACTAAAAAAAGCACAAGAAAGACCAAGGGAAACATTGCTTTCATCCAAAGATACATCAAATGATGAAGACAAGGAGGATGAAAATCCCCGCCTAATAATGACATATAACAAACAAGAAAGAAAGATCAAATCTATCATAAAGAAAAACTGGCCTATTATTTGCACCGATGGAGTATTAGGAAACAGGCTACCTGAAGTACCCGTTATAACTTATAGAAAGTCTAAATCTATGAGAAGTGCACTAGTCAAAATGAGCCCAGAACTAGGCACATCAGGTACATGGCTGAAACCAAGGCAGGGTTTCCATAAATGCTCCTCATGTCGTGCGTGCAAATTTGGCATCAATACGACACATTATGCAGTCCCTTTTTCTGAGACCAAAGTAGCCATCAATGGCAGCTATGGATGTAGAACAGAATATGCGGTGTATGTTTTGACGTGCACCTGTGGCTTACGTTATGTGGGAAGCACTAAGCTACAGGTGCACGTCAGGATTCTACAGCATCTCAGGGCAATTGTCAATAATGACAGCACATATCCAGTTGCCAGACATTTCAAGGCCATACATAACAATGATTTAAATTGCCTTACGTACTATGTAATCAATGCTATTGCACCACTAAGAAGAGGGGGCAATAGGGAAAAATTACTAAGAAGACTGGAAACACGCATAATTCTAGATTTAGACAGTAAGGCACCCCATGGTCTTAACACCACAGAAGACATGCATAATTTCTTGTAAATAAGAATCAGTTTTTTCTTAAATTTTACAGTTATATGTCATAGGTAATGTGCAATGCCTAGTTTGCAGTGTATCATGTCAAAATGAAATAACCACCGTATATGTTTATTTATATATTTATATACTTGTATATGTTTTTTATATATTTATACATATACACTTTTTTATCGGATATTTTTTATCAGATTTTATCTGGTGTTTTATATCTGATATTTATTGAGAGATGACTCATTAATGGGACTTATTCTAGTTAAAAAACTTTCATGCAATGTTGGGTATCCTTTTTACACACATAAATTTTCAATTAAAGCACTTTTTTAGGGTGTTTTTAACATTAGATTATTTCTTGTTTATCGCTACTTTTTAAGAGGCCAATTGCATGAGGCTTCTTTATTTCCATAGGTCATAGGATATATTTAGGATTTTCTAGGTACACACACTAAAAAATTCTCTTTTCGTAAGCACTAATGCACTTTATAGATATTGTATACTTTATACAAGTTAGGATTAACAAAATAGAGGAAAAAACATTATTTAAATTATTATCTTGGGTATGATTAGAACATCGTAAAAACAATTAGGACATTTGGATTGCGGTTTAATTATGGATGAACATTTAGAGACATAGTGACAACAGCAAATTGCATTGATGCAGTGAATTTAACTTTGCTACAGCTAAAAACAAAATGACAATTTTTAAGATAAAAGTGATCATCAAAAAATTATATATCATTTTTTGCACATTTGCACAGGAAGTGATTGTTTTTTGCACAACTATTTTAAAGTCATTTTTATGGTTTTATATATATTTTTATCATAAATGTTTTAGCTGATCACTTTGGAGAGAAAAAAATATATAAATACATATTTTTTAAATATTTTTTACATATTTATATGGGTATTTTTCCTTTTAATGTCTCTATTCCATGTTCCAAGCATTATGCAGATCAAAAACGATGTTTATATTTACATATGATTCATGAGAAAAGCAATACATATTTATAATGTCCACAACAAACGAGAACATAATACCATTTGTTGTTTATAATGTTTTTTCCATGTCTATGAAATTGTAACTGACCAATGGGTGGACACGTAGCATTTGAAAAAGCTGGCAGACATTTGCTTTCTTGTGTGATCAAGGGCACAGGGTGCTCGAAACGCGTCGCAGAGGGAGTCAATAAACTACATCTACTGCCTTACCTGTTTGGGTCCGTCCTTCTCTGTTCGCCGTGAAAGGAAGTACGAGGAGTTTTGGAATATATATATATATATATATATATATATCTCTTTATACTGTGCAGTTATATGTGAGTGGAGAGAATTGTATTTATAAGAGCTTTTATGTTTTGGTAATAACTTTTAGATCGGATGACAAATCTTTATAGAACTATCCTGCCTCACCTCCTTCCTGGAAAGTTTCCTGGTGATCTGGTAAGTGGGGTCGAAAAAAAGGGAGGTCCCAAAATACTTTTTCCCCATGGAATTTTCATAGAAAAAAATAGACAGAACAAACTGTGGAACAGAATTACACCAAAGATTAAAAGCAAGAAATTCTAAATTCTTATTTTAAAAGAGTGATTCCTCATTTTTACAACATATAATTGAATATCAGTTATATCAGTTCTTGTGGGAGGATCTGTTATGTTAGCTGTTTCTTTCATAATCAGATTCAATCTCCATATTCATATCACATATTTTATAGGAATGCACTAATTAAACAATTATTTGATAGTTAATCATGCTCAAGTGAGCAGTATTTCGACAGCAGGTAATTTATTACTAAAAATAGGTGTTTTTTCTCATAGTTGCAAAGGTAATTGTCCATCTGTCATCTTGTGACAATATCGCAATACACTTTATTAGTAAGGCATTATATGCACAATGTAGAATGCTATTTATTACCATATTTGAGAGTGTGTGGGGAAATAAATCCTGAGTGGCGAAACTACAACAAAAATAATTTATAGCATATTACACTCTGTTCGTCTGCATTCATGGTTTAGCCACACACTTTGTATGTATATTTGCTCTGACAGATGATAGTTAACTAAAACCAAGGGTCTAGAGGTTATATTTGTGCCTTAAAGTAAAATCACAGTGAAGAAGAGACATTGTGACCAATGTTATCTGCCTGTGTGAATTCATTGTTACATTCAATCTGTGAGACAGTAAACAATGTTATTATCATGTCAATTTTGCAGTACTATGATAACAAACATGAACTTGACCTTTGCACTGTAGTAAATAAATATGTGAATGTGTGTCAAAATATTGGTTGCATGTATCCATTATTGAAAGAGTATTGCCCGGCTTAGTACCTTCTTGAGGGCTTCCTTCATATCCTGATTCCTCAGGCTGTAGATCATGGGGTTCAGTACAGGGATTAGAACTGTTGAGAACACAGCTACCACCTTGTCTTTCTCATGCGAAGTGCTGGAGTTGCGTTGAACTTCTATGAAGAGGATTGCTCCATAAAAAAGAGAGACACAAATGAAGTGGGACACACAGGTTGAGAAGGCCCTGCGTCTTCCTGCAGATGTACGGATCTTCAAGACAGCAACAAGAATATAGGCATACGAGATGAGAACTAAGAAAAGGGATGACAGCATCACAAAAAGGGCACACACGATACGCACCAGTTCAGTCATGGTAAAGTCAGTGCAGGAGAGGTATAAAAGCACAGGATAATCACACATGAAATGGTCAATGATATTTGGGCCACAAAAATATAACTGCAAAAAGCATCCTGCATCAATCAGAGAGTTCAGAAAACCACCAAAGCATGCTACAGCTACCAAAAAAATAGCGAGGCTCATCGTCATTGTAAGGCTATAATGCAATGGGTTACATATAGCCACATAACGGTCATATGCCATCACGGCCAACAGAAAGAACTCAGTGCCACCAAATCCCACATAGAAAAAGAGTTGAGTTAAACAGCCAAAAAATGGGATTACCTTCCTCTCAGAAAGCATGTCAATGAGCATCTTAGGGGTCGAGGTTGTTGAGAATCCAAAATCCAAAACAGCCAGGCAGCCAAGAAAGAAGTACATGGGTGTATGAAGACCAGGGTCCATACAAATGATCACCAGTATGCTCACATTGCCCATCAGGGCTAAGGCATAAATTAAGATAAAGATTATGAAGAGAAGGACTTGGAGGTCTTTGTCTGTGGTGAACCCCCTGAGGATGAATTCAGTCACAATGCTTTCATTTTCAGGTCTCATGGCTGCAAGTTCTTATCTCTGTATGAGGATTTGAAAAAAGAAAGATCACTTAATATAATCAGAAATGGTTGATGGTATTCAAATATTTTATGCCAATCTTTCATCTCGGTATGCACTTTTCTGGCACAAGAAGAAATGTTGTTACAGTGTTGACTGATATGTAATGTTTTTTTTTGGGGGGGGGGGGGTTCAGAGTTTTATATAGCGCAAACTTGACCCAAATCCAATCAGGTATCAGAGCGCCTTACATAGCACCAGTTACGTTACATGAGGACATACATTCATTTTTTTTTGTTAGGCACGGGGAGATTATGTGATTTGCCCAGAATCACAGGATGTTGAGCGTCATTACCGAGACCCAGTTCCCCAGGTCCAAGGTCGAGCGCCCTAGCCGTTAGGCCAACTCCTCTCCCCAACGTTTTAGGTTAAATTACTGCACAGTACCTGAAATTAAAGCCTCATGTAAACAATACATCTTCATAATAATTTGACTGTAAAGATACCTGATTCCAAGTCTAGATAAATGATTAATTATTGTTTTATGCTGTGATTGTATCCCTTCAGAGTTATTCTGTTCTCTTCTGCTGAGATTTCATTTTGAAGTACGACTCAATTTCTGTGTTGCTACTTTACATTCTCCCAAAGTATGCAAAACTGAGTTTTTGCTTAGTTTTGGATACAAATTTGATTGAAGAGGACTGGGTCCCTGCTAACCAGGTTTCCAGTACCAGTGTTCTTTCTCTAAACAGTACCACAATTGGAACAACATCAGCCACCCTGTGAGTCACCAGTAAGTGGTACCCTTGGTAAAACAGACATTGGGGCTGAAGGTGCGTTCGCTAAGGCTGCAACACAAATTCTGCCACCCAAGGGACTCCTCACCAAGATAATGCAAACTGTCATTGCAGGCTGTGTGTCTTGGTGCTGACAAAACCAAAGAGTCGACATGGCATCCATCCCTGAGTGCCATGTCCCCAGACTGATGCCAGTGTTGGATTTAATAATAAATGGACAATAAATAAGTGTCTCCTGGAAACCTACCAGCTGCTACTGTAAAAACACTTCCTGCCTCTTCAAATTTTGACCATCATGGTTAGCTGTCTCATCCTGCAAATCTGAGCCCTCTAAAAACCCCAGAAGACCTCCAGACTTTCACCAATTGGCCAAGAACTTTCTTGGAGTAGAGCAGCTATTCCCCTGCAGATCGCAAGCACCGAACCCGAAGAGTCCGGTTTACCGACTTTCAGCTCCCTGGCCCAACTGATGCCGCAACCATCCAGGTACTCATGCTCTGGAAGGTCAAGTATGTCTCCCCATTGAGTGTGAAGATAACAGGACAGACTGGAGCCGAGTCTTACCAGTCCAGGGGGTACCAAATGCCCTGCCACCAGCACCAATCAAAAGAGTCCAATTCGAACTCCAACGGCCCAGGGAGCAATCACCCAACTAGGGACATCAGAACCCATGAGACCTACTCTGTGAGTGGCCCAGCAGTCCTGAAATCATCCCTGCAAGCTGCTTGCCCTTGATTGCGAAGACAGCCTTTGCGCACATGGCCCAACTGACAAACCTGCTCTGCACCCAGCCCGCCCAGCCTGGGTACCAATGAACTGGTTTTGCTCACATGCTCCAGAGGCCCTTTGAACTAAAGCCCCCATTTGGGAACTTCCAGTCTAGCCTACAAGTCCCCATGTGCAGCCTGCTTCTAGGTGCCCCCCGCCTTCTTCGTAGCTCCCCACTACAGATGCCTGCAGCATCCTGCTCCCAACTGAATTTCCCAATGAACTGCTAGTGGCCTCTTGAATCTTAGTGTGTTACAACTCTGAATCCCAAAGGTGATCCCCTAGAACTGTCTGTGCTATTTTCCATGCATTTTTGCTACTTTCTCCCATAGAGATTCATTGGGCATAATTGTGCACAATAGTGAACTATTTTCTGACCTTTAATAATTTATCAGAAATTAACTACTTACCTAACTTTTATTTTTGCAAATTTCTCTCGATTTATTCTTTGAGTGTGTGTCTCATTTATTGCCTCTGTGAGTACAACAAATGCTTAGCGCTAGACTCTGCTAAGCCTAACTGCTTGCCCCCACTACCTCAAATAGAGCGTTAGTAGTACCTACTTTTGCCTCTTTAAACCAATCTGGGTCTCACTGGACATTCTACTCAGTGTATGTCATTTTACTGCACGATATAGGGAGCAAGCTTGCCAGCACATAGACCCACCATTCTTTATTCTAAACACTTACCAACAGCCACTACTTAACTATCCACTACCCATCTAAAAGAGCTTCTCCTGATTTAGGAATCTGTAGCCCATACCATAACATTTGGCTGTGGTGTGAGGAGGAACCCTGTGATGAAGCATACTACTTAAGGAGGGATAAGTGTTTTTATACTAGATGGCATTGCCCCCTTGACATAGGGCCTGATTACGATGGCAGAAGGCCCGCCACCACCAGCCATGTGGTGGCGGCCCCTCTGCCATCGGACAGCAATTTCCCCCCCGCCCTATTACGATGGCGGGGGTAATCGTTCAAGGTACTGTGGAAGTCGTAAAGACCCCCGTCACTGTTCCGCCACAGGCAATCATTCCAATTGCCCGGCAGAGCGTTCAGCATGTGTAAAATGGTGGCAAGCAGACTCAAGTCCGCCCGCCATCATTGTGGAGAGGTGTGGCTCACTGGTTAGAGGTGGCAGACCCGTAAGCAGAGAATCGGCCAGGGACCAGGGTTCAATTCCCGACGCGGCAGGGTCGTGGACCAGGGTCAAAACGGACTCGATAATTCTCGCCTCGGTACCTACTCTAACCAGGAACACACTCGGCAACTCTGGGCATTAAGCTTGCCTCATCTCTACAACGGCCCCCCACAGACGCCGGGGATGCCTGGTTTCACCTTGGAGATACCCAGAAAGGGACCATCTCACAGGGATAGCCAGGACGGGTTCCCCAGCGGTCTACAGCGCCGGGACGCCCCGTTGCTGGGGCAGCTGTGCGCTTTACAAGTCTACAACATTTACAACATTTACATTTAATGACCCCCTTAGAGACAGTATTTCTCCCTTGCTGGCATAGGGTTCCATTAACATCAATAGACATGAGTATTTTATGTGTTGTGGTATGTAGGACTCCATTAGTCGGTAGGCCATTTACAATACAGCACTAATTATGGTAATTGGCAAGCTACCAAGTGAAGATACAGAGTAAGAGACACAGTGACAAATTATTTCAAAGAGATGTTCATTTTTTCAGATGGTCCTCGATAAATCCAGGAAACCAATTTTCAAGAACATTCCTCCTGGTCCTTCACATGGCTATATCAACAAGGAAGGCATAAGACATTTCAGGTTGGAAAAATTCTCACTTAAAAACTGGCATGTTTATAAGAGGCCAGCAACCTGAATCAATACAATCATGGTACATTTAGGCCCTGATCACCCCATGCGGTGGTGTTTTCAAGTACACCGTCAAGCATTGCACAAGAACAACATACACACACTATTGAATATACACCCAAATGCATTACAAGCGCAACATCCACAATCAACACCACCTAAATATTTTTCATGTGTCAATACAGGTGTGTTAATTTTACCACAATAATTTTTTAGATGAACACTTCTGCATGATACATAATAAAATTCCACATGAGAGCAACGTTAAAACACATGAGGTAAAAGCAAATGGTAATACCGAATCATAGTGAGACAAGTGACATAGAAGCCTACCTTAGATTCCAGCGACAACATGGTAGTGAAGTAGCTGCAGCACAGGAAGGGCATGGAAAATTGGGTTCAAGACGTAAACGGAAGTGGGAAACTGAAAAAAGGTTGCTTTTCACCTCTTTTTCCTCCATTCCTCCAACTCAAGTTTGGAGGTTTCCCCGCTACAGTTGCCTGGATGTAAAAGAGTACGGAAAAGCATGCTGTAATCAGGATTGCGGGAAACTAGGCTGATTCGCTCTCACAGTCACTTCTGCCTCCGACACCTTTGACCCAGGAGCAATATTCTGGCAGAGGCAGCAGCACTCCGATGGTCTTCCCTCCATAGACCCTCCAACATCTAAATGCAGCGGGTAGACTGCCAAGTCGGCAGGTCGAAAAAGCGAAGGTGGGACCTGATCCACCAACATCTAAATCAGGCCTTTAGTCTTGATGCATTGCATGCAATAACCGGATCAGAGCATTTTTGAATGAAATAATTTCCATAAAGGTTTAACAGAGCAATGCAATCAGCAGTAAATTGCAGCAGTGGACAGTGCAGAAGGCAGTGGCTAGTCGTTAATTTTCAGAAAATATCTTGTGTTGATCGAACGCAATAGCTGCGCTACAGCTAAACATACAAAAGGTGCATCACTATGGTATTTCCATTTGTCTTGCTCACCTGTTATCACCACATCAAGTGTTTAATGAGAAGTGCTTGGGGGTGATGATATTGATTTACCAGGGACAGTAAATTCTCCAAGGCAGGAGAGAGTGTGATCTGTTGCTTGTATCATAGAAATAATATACAAATGATACACCAATGCAACTTTTTTTCATTCGGCATAAAGCAGTGGCTTTGTTGGGAAACACATTATTTAACAATGGTATGACATGTCCGCGAGTCCTGTAATGACTCCTGACACATATTCTCATGTTGTGGCCAGCCAGTAAGGATCTGCCAATCCACTTTTAATGGGCCTATCCGAGTATAGCTGAATACCAACCGTACAGACTTTTTCCAGTTTTTACCCCTTCAAACCTACCCAAGTACCTTTTTAAACACAAATTTAGTGGGAACAGCTGAAAGGATCAATACCAAATTTAAAAATAACACTTTCTGAGTAAGGCTAAGACATTCCATTCAGCGGTTCTGGTTTTTTCTGTACTGAAGAGATAACTTTCGTATTGGATAAAATGGGAAATCACACATTTGGGACCTTTACTTTTTTCTTGACCTCTGCTTCACAGATCAGTGCAAATATTTGGATAGAGCAGCCAAATTGGAAGAACTTATTTTTTGGAAAGTATCATGCAGATTCTTTAAACAGCACCAAAGTTATTGAAGAAATGTATATCCAACAACAAAGTGTTCCTTCTGAATCCCACAGCCTGTCGGAAGGTGGTGAGATATCCTGGCAGAGCATGCCGGTGTATATATCACACGAAGTCCAGTACTACTACTACTAGACTAATAAACATGCACTTGGTGGTACCTCCTGAGCCTGCACTACATTTGCTGGACTTTGTGTGAAATATATATATATATTGAACGTATATTACTTCTGCCGGTCGCCAGTAGGTAGTTTTAGTTAGGACCTTGTTTCTATTCAAAAAGCGCTGAGTGCTTTGGAAGTCCTGCACTGGGGGCACATTTGGTGTCCCTGTGCATAGTCCAACTCAAACCGGTTCAGGGGATTCAGCCCCTGCTCTGGTGCGAAACTGGACAAAGGAAATGGGTGTAGCCACCCCTCTTTCCAAACCCTCCCATAGGTGGGTCCCAAAAGTATGTCCAACCCCCTACCTTAGTATAAGTATGGGACCCCTGTCCTTACGACTTTAGATTTTCCTGGATGAAACTCTGACGCTAAATACTGGACCTTCGATGCTCTGCTAGAGACCAGAGGCCTGAAGAAATCTCCCTTGGGGTCAAGGAGTGACTCCCCTGCTTGGCAGGCACCAACAAAGCAATTTGCCGGCCTGCGTCCTTGAAGATCCCGCCGGACTCCAAAGTATTTGCAGCCCAGGAAGAGGATTTCCAGACATCTCAGAGGCCAACCCAAGGTTCCAGCAAAGCTGAGACCCGCAGCCCTCGGGAGTAGCGTGGAATCAGAACACCTGGTCACAGTGCATTTCTGCAAGTACATGGACTTCTTGATGTCTCTTGAAGTTGTGCTTGGGCTGACTTGTAGCCCCTACCTCGAGCACTGAATCCACTGAAGATTGTCAGCCTGGTCATTCCGAGTGACCCGTGGGCCGCCATTTTGTGTTTTGTCTTGAAGTCCCTTCATGATCCCTGGTCTGTTGACTGGTAGGTCCCTGAGGGGGTAACTTTGCATTTCCTTGGGCTTTCCTGGTTGCTCTAGACGTACCCTGACTTCCAACCAAGTGGTGAGTCCCACAGACCTTGCTGGTCTGCACCGAAGCATCTTTCTTGTTTCTGCGTGGGTTGCTGTTGCCAAAGCTTGTTGTGTCCAATCCGGGCACCAACACTGCAGCACTCGACATCCTTTGTGGGACAGCCTGAATCCAGCTCCTGGTTGTCTTCAGCACCTCCTGGTCCTCGTGGCTGAAGAGTCAAGCTTCACCTCTTTCACCTGAAATCACCCTACATCGGTGGGCATCTGCTCATTGCCTTCCTGGTCACTGGCAAGTGACCCAGACTCTGTCCCCTCTGCTTGCAGGTTCTTCTCATCTTCGATCCAGGCTTGGATCTCTTTGGACACTTTGCATCTTCACGGCAGCAGCACTTCTCAGCCAGCTCCCATTGAAATCGACGACGCGACCCGACACCAAAAGACACCTATGCACCCGGCTTCCCGGGGTGAGGTAACATGAGTACTCCGGTGCTCCCATCCAAAAGGGTTTGGTCCTGACTCATTTCTAAGTGTCCCTAATCTTTAAAAATCTAACCGCGACTTTCCCCATAGAAGCTAACAGGAGCTCGCGGCTGTGTTCACACACTGCACACGGCCCCCTTGGGTCCTCTGTGTCACTCCCTTGGGTGGTTCCTTGGGGTCCCAGCGATTCTACAGGCTCTAGGCCTTGTGTCTAGTTAAGTCGTGGTTCTTATACCACTTTTTTAGTATATGGTTTGGCTCGCCCCTAGAACCTGACGTGTATTTGCGCTATTTTACTGTGATTATTGAAGTGTAACTTATGTGTTTTGACCTCTAGAATCATAAAGAGGCTAGGAGGGTGTGTTTAGTAATAAATACATATATTTTATATATATACCTGGTAGGGATATCCTTCATTTAGTGACTCAAGAGATTATAGACTGGTAAAACAAGCGGCTTTACATTACTTCAAGACTTAGCCTGAAGGCTGCTCTCCATAGCTATCACTAGAAAAGCTTTCAATAAAGGTTGTCTTGGGGGAGGAGCCTAGCGCGCAACCAAGATGGCCGCGTAGGTGCGAAGCTCCCGAGGACCTCCGCGACCTCCTTAATTAATCCTGATTATATCCTGTCCTTGATGAGGGGACTGTGTCTGTGAACCCGAGCTGAGGCGACACCCGTTTTCCGTTTTCGAATCGGACCCCGGACACCGGTGGGAGCACCGATCGAAGGTTGCGGCCTTCTCCGCGCCGGCCCCCCGGATTGGAGTTGTGGGGCGATCCGGGGACAAAGTGAACAACAGCGGCGGGCAGGGCTGGGCGACTCGCGTACCCCGCGCTTTCACTTTCGCTTTTGCGCCCTCCTTGCCCTCAAGCGAGGTAGGGTTGCGGAGCGGGGTGCGGTGGTGTGGCCTTGTCCGGGTGCCCGGCCGACCCGCCGGCTGTGAGTCGTCCTGTGGTCCAGTGGTCACCCCCCCCCCGGAACCCGTGAACTGGTTTGTCGGCCCTTTCGAGGAGATTGGCACGACTTTGGGAGTGCAGACATGTCCACAAAGCAAGATGGCGACCGGGCGAAGGTGAAATCGACCCGCCGTGGCCCGGCACATCAGTCCAACAGCATGGACCGCTACACCCTCCAGAAGGGATCTCCAGAGGCACCGCGTACATCCCCCGCGGGCCCGACTGAGGCGTCTGCTCAGCCCGCGGATCTGACCCTCCGGGACGTCATGGGCGCCATCGCCGAGATGAAGGCCTCGGTGGACCAGCGCTTTGATACTCTGGCGCAGAAGATAGACTCGGTCCTGGTGGATGTGGGCCTGGTGAGGGCCGACTTGTCTAAAACAAATGACCGGGTCGATTCCCTGGCCCACACTACCTCGAGTCTTACTACAGACGTGGCGGCCCTCCAAAAGGAGGTGCACCGGCTTGGCCAGGCGAGCGCCCTGATGGACCGTCGATTGGAGGACTCCGAGGGTCGGGCCCGGAGGAACAACGTTCGCATTGTCGGGGTGCCGGAGGGACGAGAGGAGGAGGCGGCAGATTTGTTTGTGGAAGATCTGATCCTCACCCGTCTCCAGCCCCGGGGGCTGAGTAAACTCTTTGCGGTGGAACGTGCTCACAGGGTCCCCGGAGGAAGACCTAAGGCCGGAGCCCCGCCGCGGCCTCTCATTGCCCGGATTTTTAACTTTCGGGACAGAGACGCTATCCTGCAGACTTCTAGGCTACAGGGACCGGTCAAGCTCGATAATATGGACGTGAATTTCTACCCTGACTTTACTCCGGCGGTCCAAAAGCAGAGACTGAGTTTTCTCGGAGTTAAACGTCGCCTACGGGACCTGAACCTTAAGTACTCAATGCTTTTTCCAGCTAAGCTGAGGGTGGAGGTGGATGGTCGCACGCACTTTTTTGACCGTCCCGAGGCGGCTGGGGACTGGTTGGATACTCTGCCTGGGGATCGGGGCCGGGGGGGTGGGGGGGGTGCGGTTGGCGGGGAGGGCTCACCGGATCAGAACTGAGGGGTGAATAGTAGGCCTTGCTCCGGACAACATTCCTGTTACCAGTCACTGATCGTGTATGTTCCCCTCCTATGGAGGTCGTACGGGGTCCATTGGGGGCTTTCCCTCCTCCTCTGGGGGACTAGTTAGTTTTTCATCTATGGGGCGACAGGCACACTGCACTTTGGGGGGGCTGTCTGGGCTCATGCAGGGGTGCAGGGAGGGGGGAGTTCTGTTGGGATGGGTGGGCGGGGGTGGAGTGTTGTTTGTTTGCACCGCAAGGCGAACCCTTTACTGTATTGTTGTTTTCGAGATGCTCTTTGGGAGACGACTGATGGCTTCTATGTATGATGGGGGTAGGGATTTGACTGTGTTATCATGGAACGTTAACGGACTGGGGGATAGGATTAAGCGTGGTGTGGTCCTGCAGTATCTGAAACGAATCTCACCAGATGTGGTCTTCCTGCAGGAGACACACCTTATAGGTAATTCCTTTCATGCCATGAATCGGCGAGGCTATCGCTTGGTGGCCCACTCGGGCTTCACCTCGGGCTCGCGGGGGGTGGGCATCATGATTAAGAACTTGCTCCCGTTGGAGATTGATGAGGTGCGCCATGATGAGAGGGGACGTTACACTGTCTTGGTGGGTAGAATGGAGGGCAGAGTGGACGTTTTTGTATCGGTGTACGTTCCGCCGGGGTTGCAATCTACCACGTTTGCGGACCTGGGGCGCCTCCTCCTTGACCTCCCGGGTGGGCTTCTGGTAGTTGGGGGGGACTTCAATGTGGTGGCTTCTGGGTCTATGGATCGTCATCCCCCTAGGGACCTCCCCCGGGCACAGGCGTGGCTGTCCGGCCTTTTAGATACACTAGGATTGGTGGATTGCTGGCGACTAAAGCATCCCGCGCAGCTGCAATACACCTTCCACTCGGGTGCCCATGGTAGCCTCTCGCGGCTTGATTATGTCCTTGTCCCTGCGGCCTATGCTGGGAGAGTGGGAGAGGTGCGCCATCTGGCGCGGGGTATTTCTGATCACTCCCCACTACTGTTGCACTTTGATGTCTTCCCGAGGGGGGAGGGCAGGGTAGCCCCAATCAATGCCTGGTACCTGCGCGACCCCACTATTCGTGCCGAATTGATCAAATCCTTGCAGCGGTACTTTGAGGAGAATGTGGGGTCTGTCCCTTCGGCTATCTCCCTGTGGGAGGCTTTTAAGGTAGTTATCAGAGGGGAGGCCCTCTCCTTTATCTCCCATGCCCGGAGGCGCGAGCGGGAGGAGGTAACCCGGGTGGAGGCCGAAATTACTGAACTAGAGGGTGACCTGGGGAGCGGGGTGACGGATGCCACATTGCATGTTCTACACCTCAAGCAGGCAGCCTATAGGGCCCTCGTCACGGAGGCGGCCAGGGGCCTCAGTAGAGAGCAACAGGGGCGACTGTATGATGTGGGTGATAAGGCTGGTAAATTGATTGCGTGGTTGGACAAGAAGGAGAGAGCGAGTCGTGTGGTTCCGTTGATCGAGAGAATGGACGGTGTGTGTGTCACCGAGCCGGAAGCCATTGTCTCCTGCTTCGCGGATTATTTCCGCGAGGTGTATTCCCCGGTTTCTCCCTGCTCAGAGGAGGATTCCCATGCCCTGCTTCGGGACATCGCGCTGCCCTCCCTTTCGGTGGAGGACAGGGATTCGCTGGACGCTCCTCCCACCTCGGACGAAATAGCCCTTGCTATCCGCTCGGTCGCATCTGGCAAGGCCATGGGCCCCAATGGCATCCCTATCGAGCTGTATAAGCTGCGACCGGATGTACTGGCGCCCCACCTGCGCGCGCTGTTCCTGGCGGCCCGCTCGCGGGGTTCCCTTCCGCCGGACCAGCGTCTGGCCACGATCGTGGTGATCCACAAGGAGGGGAGACCCCGTGAGCGGGTCACATCCTATAGGCCTATCTCGCTCTTGAACGCGGAGCCCAAAATCCTCGCCAAGGTGCTGGCCAACCGGCTGGTCGGCGTGGTGGGCGATTTGGTCCACCAAGACCAGTCCGGCTTCATACCCCATCGCAACACGGCCCTTAATCTGCGACGCTTGCATGGGGTGCTCGCGCGTGTCCCGTTCGTGCGGGAACCGGCCATTTTGGCGTCCTTGGACGCCACCATGGCGTTTGATACGCTCGAGTGGCCATACATTTGGGCGATGCTGGCGAAGTTTGGCTTTGGACCGGGATTCATCGGCTGGGTCAAGTTGTTGTACTCGGGCCCATTGGCGCAGGTGGTGGTGAAAGGACGAGTCTCGGCCCCATTCGCACTGGGACGGGGCACGCGACAGGGTTGCCCCCTGTCGCCTCTCCTGTTTGCACTGGCCCTGGAACCCCTGGCGGAGTGGCTGCGGTGGCACCCTTCCATCCGTGGTCTCCGCTGGACCCCCGAGC
Source organism: Triturus cristatus (assembly GCF_964204655.1). Classification (NCBI taxonomy): domain Eukaryota; kingdom Metazoa; phylum Chordata; class Amphibia; order Caudata; family Salamandridae; genus Triturus; species Triturus cristatus. The sequence goes on from NC_140585.1 coordinate 168,382,059, forward strand.
ATGAGGACCGCGTATCCCTCTACGCTGATGATATCCTTCTATATCTCGCCTCCCCGCGTAAATCACTGATCGTCCTAGTTGATGTTTTGCGCTCATTCGGTCGCAACTCGGGCCTTGTCATCAACTGGGCGAAATCCTGTGTATATGTGCTTGCCGGGGAGGCTCCGGTCCTACCACGGGACTGTCCGATCCAGATTGCCTCCCAGGGGTTTCGGTACCTGGGTATATATATTACTCTGGACCCGGAGGCCCGCTACGAGCGGAATTTGCTACCCCCCCTCCAGCGCTTGAGGGAGGACGTTGTGCGTTGGCGGCGTCTGCCGCTTTCGCCGCTCGGCCGTGCGGCCTTGTTTAAGATGATGTCGTTGCCGCGCTTTCTGTACGCTCTCCAGAACACTATGGACTTGGTCCCGGCGCGCTACTTCCGTGAGGTGGAGAGTCTGCAGCGTCGCCTGTTCTGGGACGGGAGGCCGCGTATTGCCTTGGCTAAATTGACGCTCCCGTGGTACGACGGGGGGGTTGCCCTCCCGGATATTAAACGGTATTACTGGGCCTCCCAGCTAGCTGCAATTAATCATGGCCTTTACGGGCCCGCCCTGAACCCGGCATTTGAAATGGACAAGATGCTCCTGCCCGGTGGCGACTACAATCGAGCGCTCTACTCTGGCGCACCTGACCCCCACCTGACGGGACCGACGCGTGTCATGGTGCGTGTATGGCACGCGGCTAACGCAGCTATGGGGTGGAAGGACCGTTTGACCCGGGCGTCACCGCTATATGCGTCTGAGAGGTTGGGCTCCCTGTGGACCTCGAAGGGCTTCGAGAAGTGGGACACGATCGGCATCAGCACAGTGGGAGATCTCTGGACGAGGGGGGGATTCAAAACTTTCGAGACGCTGCAGACGGAGTTTCAGTTGCAAGGCAGTGAGTACTTTCGGTACTTACAAGTCCGCCACGCGCTGGGCTCCGTCTTCCCGGATGTCGCATCCATTCCGGAGTCTTCCCCCCTGGAGGACAGAGTGCTGGATGGCCATGTCCCAGACAGCACGATCTCCCTTATATATAAAAAACTGATCAATGACCGATCGGGCCTGCTGACTGGCCTCCGCGAGGCCTGGGTTGCCGATGGGCTGGAATTGGACGACGAGGACTGGATTTCCGCGGTGGCCTCTCCGAAGGAGGTGGCCATCCCGGCTCGCCTTCGCTTCGTCCAGCTTAAGATCCTCCACCGGGTTTACGTGACGGGGCCAAGGCTTCTACGTATGGGCTTTGCTGAGGATGGATTGTGTAAGCGTGGCTGTGGTGCTTTGGCAACTTTCTTGCATATTCTGTGGGAATGCCCAAAGGTGGAGCGATTCTGGCGTGGTGTGCATGAGGTCCTGCGAGTGGTTACGCGTGTTGCGCTGTTGCCTGAAGCGAGGAGATGCTTGCTGAATGTGTGGGAACCAACTGACTACTCGGTTCCGCAGACGCGGTGGGTGACTCTGGGATACATGATAGCTAAGCGTGACATTGCTCAATTGTGGGGATCCCAGAGGCCCCCGGCGGAGTCGGCCTGGAAAGAACACATGGATTGGTGTATGTTTCGCGAAAAGGTGGTGTATGTTGCGAGGGGTAAGCCTGGGGCGTGGGTGAGAATCTGGGGCCCCTGGAACGCCTATCGCGGGGGTATTTGTGAGCCACCACTGCTGCCGGCTGCCTCACCAGCTCCGTCCCCCTAGCCGACCCCCTCCCCCGGCCACGGGCACGTGGCTCCCCAGTCCCTGATCTGTTCCCATTCCCCTCTTCAGAGTTTGGCAGCTGGGTGGGATCCCCCACTTAAGGAGCGCATACTGTCACTTTGGATCGCGGGTTGCCTTGCGGGTGTGGTTTTTTGTGTTGTTGTGTTTTGACAAAAGGAAACCGTATTGTGGGCTTGGAGTTATGTGGCCTGCGCTATTGATATCTCCTGATTTACCTTTTTGCACCGCCAAGAGACTTTTCTGTATATATGTCGTATGCTTCTGCCACTCTAGCGGCCGGCCAGACGGTTGTAGGCCCATACTTGTAATTATTTGAGATTGCAATAAACGGTTTAAAAAAAAAAAAAAAATAAAAAAAATAAAATAAAGGTTGTCTTTAACCTATAACCAATAAGGGGTTATTTGGCCTGATACAAGGTGCCCACTAGAACTAGGGTACAGCATATATCAGGCCAACTTCTCACACTAAAGATCTGCTGAGGTCATCCAGCCTGTGTACCTCTATGAGATGATGGGTGGTTGGACTTTTGCCTGGCTTCAGTTTCCTAGTTGTACATAATGCTCTCAGTTCCATAAATGGGAGGTTATCACACTGGGAATTTAGAAGCCCATTGGCTTCTGGCAGGGACCTACTGGTTCCTGTCCTTGAAGACATTACTATTGAGGTGTGGTGTATTGGACTACCTACTCTAGTGTGGCCTGCTAAACTCTCTTGAGTTGTAGAAAGGGTGTGCTAAGCCCTTAACACACAACTCTAATTTCAGTAGAACTTACTGTTATTCTAAAACTTGTATTATATGTACCTAGGGTACCTTTAGTAGTTTTCAGTTAGTCACTCAATTGAGACAACCTTTATTGTAAGCTATCCTAGTGGTAGCTATGGAGAGCAGCCTTCAGGCTAAGTCTTGAAGGAATGTAAAGCAGCTTGTTTTACCAGTCTGTAATCTCTTGAGTGCCTAAATGAAAGATAACCACACCAGGTATATGTACAAAATATATGTATTTATTTCTAAACACACCCTCCTAGACTCTTTATGAAACGAGAGGTCAAAACTCATAAGTTACACTTCAAATATCACAGTAATAAGCACAAATACACGTCAGGCCCTAGGGGCGAGCCAAACTGTGAGAAGTTGGCCTGGCATATGCTGGTCACTAGTTAAAATGGCCACCTTGCACCAGTCCAATTCGACTCTTATGGTAGATAGGTTTAAGACAACCTTTTAAACAAAGCTATCCTAGTGGTAGCTGTGGAGAGCAGCCTTCAGGCTAAGTCTTTAGAGGAATGTTAAGCAGCTTGTTTTACCTTATAATCTCTTGAATTACTAAATGAAAGGACACCACACAGGTATATATATAAAATATATATGTATTTATTTCTAACACACACTACTAATCTCTTTATGAGATTAGAAGTCAGGAACATATGCAAAAATCAACAGTTCACAACAAGTTAAGCACAAAAATGGCTGGGGCCCTAGGGGCGTACCAGACCATATACTAAAAAAGAGACTTAGGAAGATCAACTTGCGAGGGGACAAGGCCTAGGGCATGTAGAAGCGCTGGGGCCTCACTAATCCACCCAAGGCAGGTAAGTAAAGAACCCACGGGAGACGAATGCAGTGTGAGAACACAGCCGCAGATCCCATTAGACTTCAAAGGAGCAAGTCGCGGTTGGAATTTTAAAGTTTTAGGATACTTCAGGAGAGTCTACAAGCAAGTCACTTACAGGGTAAGTAGTTCTAGAGCCAACACACACAGGAGCACTGTAGTGCTGGAGTTACCTCACCCAGGGAAGCCGGGTACATAGGTGTCTTTTGGTGTCGGGTCGTGGCGTCGTTTTCAATGGGAGCCAAAGAAGACTTGCTGCTTGTGAAGACAGGAGAAGTGTCCGGTGGAATCCAAGGCTGGATTCAGAAGAAAGAAGACCTGAAAGCAGAAGGGACAGTGTTCAAAGTCACTTGGCAGTGTCCCGGGGCAAGGAAGATGGATGCCCACAGTCGTCGGGTGATTTCAGGTGATCATGGGTGTCTTGACTCTTCAGTCACGAGGACCAGGAGGCATTGACGACAACCAGGAGCTAGATTCAGCGTGGCCCATGAAGTCTGCAGCTTACTGTGGTATTGGCGACCAGATTGGAGCCAACAAGCCTTGGCAACAGCAAGTCTTGTGGAAAGTGTAAAAAGTAAGCGGGGCAGAACCGCAAGGTCTGAGGGACTCACCCAGTGAAGCTAAGTCAGGGCAGACCTGGAGCAACCAGGGGAGCCCTTTGGAATTGTAGAAAAGTCTTCAGGGGACCCACAAGCTAACCAGCAAGGGATTGCGAAGACACCTCGGGAGGATTCACTCACCAGGAGCCCACAGTCACTCGGGATGAGGTAGGCCTCTGAGCTTCAGAGGAAATACTGCTGGAGGCTTGGACCACACATGGTCCAATGCACAAGTTCGTGGAATGTCGAGAAGAGGTTGCACTCGACAATAGTGCACAGTACCTGGGTATTGCTGTTCCTCGTCACTCGTGGGGTCGACTTGCCTCAGCATCGCTGGGGACGCACGATGGCCGTAGAGAAGTCAGTTTGTGATGTTGACGCAAAGTTTTGGTGCCTGCCAAGCAGGGGAGTCACTCCTTGACTCCAAGGGAGATTCTTCAGTCTTCCAAAGGTAGTGGATCGTCGAAGGTCCAGGATTCTTATTCAGAGCATCATCCAGGGATATCTAGTTTGCAATGGCAAGGGTTCCCTAACTTATACTAGAAGGAAGGGAGGAACTAGCTCTATGGCCCCACCTATGGGAGGGTCAGGGGAGTGGGTGGCTACACCCACTTCCCTTTGTCCAGTTTAGCGCCAGAGCTGGTTTGAGCTGGCATATGCACAGAGGAGCCTACTGCTCCCCCAGTGCAGGACTTCCAAGCACTCTAGGAGTGCCCCCACCCAGCCCCAATACACTAAATTCTGTCTGGGAGGTGGTTACACCTCCCTGTGACAGGATGCCTATTGTTGGGCCTCCTCCACTGCGAGTTTCGGTCAGCAGCAGGAGGGCAACCCAGTGTCTGTGACTGGTGGCATCCATTTGGTGATGCCAGGGCTCTTCAGGATTCTACCGTGTTTCCACAGTGGGTACATGTCTATCCCTCTAGAAGGGTGGGATCATACTCCCACACCAGTTACTGGTGTGGGGGTATGATTCCAAAGCGTTTGACACCAAACACGACATGTTTTGATGCAGCCATCCCAGAGTTAGCATTTACAGCGAGGTTATAATGCACTTAAGAGTATATGGTTTAACCGCATCCACAAACAGCCACAGAGAATAGTGTCTGAGAGCTGCAGAGGGGCCCTGCTCAGCTAGAGGCCCCCTCTCACATGGAAACCAAGCACCCTGCTCTCAGGATTGACAGGGCCTGCCTTAGGGGTGACTGATAGGTTTATATGTGTGTGTAGGTAGAGATATAGGGAACCTATATCTCAGTGAGGAGTGCTAACACTACCTCACCCAGGCTGCAGTACCAGGCCTGTGGTGTCAGATTTAGTTTGCTTCCCAGGGGTGGCATAATAAATGCTTCAGCCCCTGGTAGGCCTGTGAAGTAACTATGCCCTTGGTACCTAAGGTACCATATACTAGGGGCTCATAAGGTACCACAGTATCCAATCACTAGTTCATCTAACATGCACTCCAAGTTGTTTAGAGAGAACAGAGAGGCTGGGGCCCTGATTATCAGGGTCCCAGCCAGACTATAGCCAGAAACCAGTGTTAACATCAGAAAAAAAGTGGGGGCAACATAGGTGCAGATCCTACTCTCCTACACAAACCATATACTAAAATAGTGGTATAAGAACCACGACTAAACTAGACACAAGGCCTAGAGCCTGTAGAATCACTGGGACGCCAAGGAACCACCCAAGGTAGTGACACAGGGGACCCACGGGGTCGTGTGTAGTGTGTGAACACAGCCGCAAGCTCCTATTAGCTTCTATGGGGAAAGACGCGGTTAGATTTTTAAAGATTAGGGACACTTAGAAATGAGTCAGGACCAAACTCTTTTGGACAAAGGAAGTTCTAGGGATAACACCCACGGGAGCACCGGAGTACTCATGTTACCTCACCCAGGGAAGCATGGTGCATAGATGTCTTTTGGTGTCGGGTCGCGTAGTCGATTTCAAAGGGAGTTGGCGAAGAAGTTCTGCTGCCGGGAAGATGCGAAGTGTCCAAAGAGATCCAAGCCTGGATCGAAGATGAGAAGAACCTGAAAGCAGAGGGGACAGAGTCTGGGTCACTAGCCAGTGACCAGAAAGGCGGTGGACAGATGCCCACCGATGTCAGGTGATTTCAGGTGATGGAGGTGAAGCTTTACTCTTCAGCCAGGACCAGGAGGCATCGAGGATGACCGGGAGCTGGATTGAGCTGCCCACAAAGGATGTCAAGTGTTGCTGTGTCGGTGCCCGGATTGGACACAGCAAGCCTTGGCAACAGCAACCCACGCAGAAATGAGAAAGATGCTTCAGTGCAGACCAGCAAGGTCTGAGGGACTAACCACTTGGTAGGGAGTCGGAGCACATCTGGAGCAACCAGGCAAGCCCAAGGAAATTCAAAGTTACTCCCTCAGGGACCCACCAGTCAACAGACCAGGGATCGCGAAGGGACCTCGAGACGAAACACAAAATGGTGGCCCATGGGTCGCTCGGGGTGACTAGGCCAACAATCGTCAACGGATTCAGTGCTCGTAGTGGGGGCTATAATTGAGCCCAAGCATGGCTTCAAGAGACGTCGAGAAGTCAATGCACTTGCAAAAGTGCACAGTGCCCAGGAGTTCTGGTTCAACTCTACTAACGAGGGCTGCGGGTCTCAGCTTTGCTGGCATCTCGGGTCGGCCTGTGAGATGTCTGGAAATCCTCTTCCTGGGCTGCAAATACTTTGGAGTCCGGCGGGAGCTTCGGAAATGCAGACCAGCAAATTGCTTTGTTGGTGCCTGCCAAGCAGGGGAGTCACTCCTTGACCCCAAGGGAGATTTCTTCAGTACTCTGAAGCTGAATCCTGGACATTCGACGCTCTACTAAAGCGTCGAAGGTCCAGGATTCAGCTTCAGAGTTTCGTCCAGGGATATCTAAAATGCTGGTTACAGAGGTTCCTTACTTATACCTAAGGAAGGGGTTGGACTAGCTCTGGGGACCCACCTATGGGAGGGTTTGGAAAGAGGGGTGGCTACACCCATTTCCTTTGTCCAGTTTCATGCCAGAGCAGGAGTTGGAAGTCCCTGGACCGGTTTGAGCTGGACAATGCACAGGGACACCTAATGTGCCCCAGTGCAGGACTTCAAATCCCTCAGAGAGCCCTCCCACCCAGCCCCAATACACATAAACCTGTCTGGGAGGTGGTTATACCTCCCTGTGACAGGAAACCTATTGTCCAGGCCTCCCCTGCTGGAGTTTCGGTCAGCAGCAGGAGGCCAGACCCATGTCTGTGGCTGCAGCATCCATTTTGTGATGCCAGGGCTCTGTTAAGATTCTACCGGATATACCAGTGGGTACATGTCTCTCCCTCTAGAAGGGTGGAATTCTTCATCCGCCGCCAGAACTGGCAGGGGGGGTAGGATTCCAAAGTGTTTGACACCAAACACGACATGTTTCTGTGCAGCCACCCCAAAGTTAGCATTTACCGTGAGGTTATAATGCACTTAAGAGTATATGGTCAGTCTGCACTACAAACAGCATCAGAGAAGGGTCTCCGAATGCTGCATAGCTGCTCTGCTCATGCAGGGGCACCCTCTCACATAAGAACCAAGCACTCTGCCTTCAGGATTGTCAAGGCCTGCCATAGGAGTCACTTATATATATATATATATATAGTGTTATAGGTAACCTATACCACAGTAAGGGAGTCATGCACCACCTTACCCAGGCTGTAGTAGCAGACCTGTGGTGTCATTTTGGGTGGCTTTCCAGGGGTGGCATAATACATGCTTCAGCCCCTGGTAGGCCTCTGGGGTACCTATGCCCTGCGTACCTAGTATACCATATACTAGGGACTCACAAGGGTACCTCAGGATCCAATCTGTTGTGTACCTAAAGTACATGCAATCATTTTAGAGATGAAGAGGCTAGGCTGGGGCCCTGAATAGCAGGGTCCCAGCCAGACTAAAGTGGAAGTCTGAAGCAGATCCTACTCTCCTACACAGAGGTACAGAAAGAGGCAAGAGTGGTGCAGAAACAGGCAGGAAAGGTACAGAAAGAGGGAACAGGGGTGCAGAAAGAGGCAAGAGGGATAAAGAAATTTGCCAAAGAGGTGCAGAATTAAGCAAGAGCAGTGCAGAAAGAACCAATAGAGGTGCAGAAAAAGGTGAGGGGTGGAAAAAGAGGAAGGAGAGGTACACAAAGAGACAAGAGGGGTACATAAAGAGGCAAGAGGGGTGCAGAAGGAAGCAAGAGAAGTGTAGAAAGAAGCAGCAAAGGTGCTGAAAGAGGCAAGAGGGGTGCAGAAAGAGGCAAGAGAAGTGCAGAAAGAAGCAACAGAGGTGCAGAAAGTGGCAAAAGAGGTGCAGAAACAGGCAGGAAAGGTACAGAATGAGGGAACACGGGTGCAGGTAGAGGCAAGAGGGATTCAGAAATTTACAAACAAGTTGCAGAAAGAACCAACAGAGGTGCATAAAGAGGCAAGAGGGGTGCATAAAGAGGCAGGAGTGGTGCAGAAAGAAGGAAAAGAAGTGCATAAAGAAGCAACAGATGTGCTGAAAGAGGCAAGAGGGGTGGAGAAAGAGGCAAGAGAGGTGCAGAAAGAAGCAACAAAGGTGCAGATAGAGGCAACAGAGGTGCATAAACAGGCAGGAAAGTTACAGAAAGAGGGAACAGGAGTGCAGAAAGAGGCAAGGGGGATACAGCAATTTGCAAGAGAGATGAAGAAAGAAGCAAGAGCAGTGTAGAAAGAACCAACAGAGGTGCAGAAAGAGGCATGAGGGGTGCAGAAAGAGGTAGGAGAGGTACACAAAGAGGCAAGTGAGGTGCAGAAAGAGGCAAGGAAAGTGCAGAAACAGGCAAGAGAAATGCACAAAGAGGCAAGAAATGTGTAGAAAGAAGCAAGAGTAGTGCCGAAAGAGGCAGTTGAGGTACAGAAATAGGCAAGAACAGTACAGAAAGAAGCAACAGAGGTGCAAAAAGAGGCAGGAGGGGTACAGAAAGAAGGAAGAGAAGTGCAGGAGGAAACAACAGAGGTGCTGACAGAGGCGCAATCAGTGCAGAAAGAGCAAGATAAGTGAAGAAAGAAGCAACAGAGGTACAGAAAGAGGCAAGAGTGGTGCAGCAGCAGGCAGGAACGGTGCACAAAGAGGAAAATGGGGTGCGGAAGGAGGCAAATGCGAAACAGAAATTTGCAAAAGAGGTGTAGAATTAAGCAAGAGCAGTGCAGAAAGAACCAACAGAGGTGCAGAAAAAGGCAAGAGGGGTTAAGAAAGAGGCAAGAGGGGTGAATTAAGAGGAAGGAGAGGTGCACAAAGAGGCAAGGGGAGTACAGAAGAAGGCAAGACAGGTGCAGAAGAAAGCACGAGAAGTGTAGAAAGAAGCAACAGAGGTGCAGAAACAGGCAAGAGAGGTGCAGAAACAGGTAGGAAGTGTGCAGAATGAGGGAACAGGGGTGCAGAAAGAGGTAGGAGAGTTGCACACAGAGGCAAGAGGGGTAGAGAAAGAGGCAGGAGGAGTGCATAAAGAAGGGAGAGAAGTGCATAAAGAAGCAACAACATGCAGAAAGAGGCAACAGAGGTGCAGGAAAAGGCAGGAAAGGTACAGAAAGAGGGACAGGGGTACAGAAAGTGGCAAGAGGGATACAAAAAGTTGTAAAAGAGGTGCAGAAAGAAGCAAGAGCAGTGCAGAAAGAACCAACAGAGGTGCAGAACGTGGCTTGAGGGGTGAATAAAGAGGTAGGAGAGGTGCGGAATAAGCAACAAAGTGCAGAAAGAGGCAACAGAGGTGCAGAAAAAGGCAGGAAAGGTACAGAAAGAGGGAACAGGGGTGCAGAAAGAGGCAAGAGGGATACAAAAAGTTGCAAAAGAGGTGCAGAAAGAAGCAAGAGCAGTGCAGAAAGAACCAACAGAGGTGCAGAAAGAGGCTTGAGGGGTGAAGAAAGAGGTAGGAGAGGTGCAGAATGAGGCAAAAGAGGTACAGAAAGAGGCAGGAGGCGTACAAAAAGAAGGAAGAGAAGTGCAGAATAAGCAACAGATGTACAGAAAGAGGGCAGTGAGGTGCAGAGAGGTAAGATAGGTACAGAAATCGGCAAGGAAATTGCAGAAACAGGCAGGAGAAATACACAAAGAGGCAAGAGAGGTGTAGAAAGAAGCAAGAGAAGTGCAGAAAGAGGCAAGTGAAGTGCAGAAAGAAGCAAGGGCAGTGCAGAAAGAACCAACAGAGTTGCAAAAAGAGGCAAGAGCGGTGCAGAAAAAGGTAGGAGAATTGCGCAAAGAGGCAAGAGAGGAACAGAAAGTGGAAGGAGGGGTTCAGAAAGAAGGAAGAGAACTGCAGAATGAAGCAACAGAGGTGCTGACAGAGGTACAATGGGTGCAGAAAGAGCAAGAGAAGTGAAGAAAAAAGCAACCGATGTACAGAAACAGGCAGGAAAGGTGCCGATTGAGGGAACAGAGGTGAAGAAAGAGGCAAGAGGGATACAGACAGTTGCTAAATAGTTGCAGAACGTAAGAGCAGGTCAGAAAGACAGTAACCACAAAGGCCCCCCTGATACCACTACCTGTGGTGGTGGTTACCTTTGAGAGGGTTGGGATTGACATTGTTGGTCCCATGGATCCTCAAACTGCATCTGGGCACAGATTTATCCTGGTGGTGGTGGACCATGCCACTAGGTACCCAGAGGCAATCCCACTTAGGACCACTACAGCACCTGTGGTGGAAAGAGCTTTCTTGGGTGTATTCTCAAGAGTAGGCTTTCCCAAGGAGGTAGTATCTGACAGGGATGCAAACTTAATGTCTAGTTACTTGACTGCTATGTGGAAGTCGTGCGGAGTGAACTACAAGTTCACCACACCCTATCACCCACAATGCAATGGTTTAGTTGAAAGATTCAACAAAACCTTAAAGGGCATGATCAAAGGTCTCCCAGAAAAGCTTAGGCACAGATGGGACATCCTTTTGCCCTGCCTTTTGTTTGCCTACAGGGAGGTGTCACAAAAGGGGGTTTTGTTTGGCCATCCTGTTAGGGGTCCTTTGTGTCTGGTGAAGAGAGGATGGGAGTTGCCTCTCAAACCCCTAAACACGACATAGTGGACTATGTACTTGGTCTCCGGTCCAGGATGGCTGAGCATATGAAAAAGGCAACCAAAAACCTTGAGGCTAGCTGGGAATTACAAAAGGCCTTTCATGACCAAGAGGCTGTACTGACTGTTTACCAGCCAGGACAGAAAGTGTGGGTGTTGGAGCCTGTGGCCCCAGCAGCCCTCCAGGACAAATGAAGTGACCCCCATACAATTGTTGAACAGAAAGGGGCGGTCACCTACTTGGTCGAACTTGGAACCCCTAGGAGTCCCCACATGGTACTTCATGTCATCAGACTAAAACCATATATTGACAGGGCAGACATGGGCTTGCTCATGGCTACTGATGAAGGACAGGAGGAAGAGAGTGACCCACTACCTGACCTGCTTTCTCACAACCCTGATGATGGGTCAGTTGATGGTGTAGCCTTGGCAGGCATCCTCACTGCCCAGCAGTGAACTGACTGCAGGAAACTTTTCAGCCAGTTCAGACATATGTTTTCTCTGACCCCAAGTCAGACCACCTATTGCACTCATGAAGTGGACACTGGGGACAGTCTGCCTGTGAAGAATAAGATCTACAGGCAACCTGACCATGTCAGGGACTGTATAAGGAAAGAAGTCCAAAAGATGTTGGATTTGGGAGTTATTGAATCCTCAGATAGCACTTGGGCTAGTCCAGTAGTCCTGGTACCTAAACCTCACACCAAAGATGGCAAGAGATTGATGAGGTTTTGTGTGGACTACAGGAGTCTCAATGCAGTCACTAGGACTGATGCTCATCCCATCCCCAGGGCAGATGAGCTAATAGATACTTTGGCCTCAGCCAAGTTTCTAAGTGACTGCTGGTTACTGGCAGATCTGACTAGCTGATGATGCAAAGCCAAAGACAGCATTTTCTACCACTAGTGGGCACTATCAATTTGTGGTAATGCCCTTTGGTTTGAAGAATGAACCTGCCACTTTCCGAAGGTTGGTGAATCAAGTCCTTACAGGCCTGGAAAACTATTGTGCAGCATATCTTGATGATATTGCTGTCTTTAGCTCCACCTGGGAGGATCACCTGGTCCACCTAAGGAATGTTTTGGAGGCCCTGCAAAATCAGGCCTAACTATCAAGGTAACTAAGCGCCAGATAGGGCAGAGTCTGGTTTTGTACCAGGGCCACCTTGTATGTGGAGGACAGGTTCAACCATTGCAGAGCAAAATCCAGACCATAATGGACTGGGTTGCTCTCACTACCCAGACTCAGGTAAGAGCCTTCTTAGGCCTGACTGGGTACTAAAGAAGATTAGTCAAGGGGTATGGATCAATAGTGACACCCCTGAATGACTTAACCTCTAAGAAAATACACAAAAAGGTTCAGTGACAGTTAGCTGTCAAAAGGCATTTGATGACCTGAAGCAGGCCATGTGCACTGCTCCCATTCTGCAAAGTCCTGACTACTCCAAAAAGTTCATTGTCCAAACAGATGCATCTGAGTTGGGGGTAGGTGCTGTACTGTCACCGTTGAATGATGAAGGTCAGGGTCAACCAGTAGCTTTCAAAAGCAGAAGGTTGACCCCAAGAGAGAAACGTTGGTCAGCCATTGAGAGGGAGGCCTTTGTTGTGGTTTGGGCTCTGAAGAAGTTGAGGCCATTCGTGTTTGGTACTCACTTCATTGTTCAGACAGACCATAAGCCCCTCTTATGGCTAAAACAGATGAAGGGTGAGAACCCCAAACTTCTCAGGTGGTCCATTTCCCTAGAGGGATGGACTATACAGTGGAACATAGACCAGGTAGTAACCATGCCAATGCAGATGGACTCTCCAGATATTTCAACTTAGAACATGAAGACTCAACTGGTCAAGTTTAGTTTAATGTCCCTGCGTTTGGGGGGTTGTGTAGGAGAGTAGGATCTGCTTCACATGTTTACCCCCACTTTTTGCTGGTGTTTCACTGTTTTTTTACTTTAGTCTGGCTGAGTCTACGAGGGTGTGTTTAGAAATAAATACATATATTTTTTATATATATATATATATATATATATATATATATATATATATATATATATATATATATATATATTCACTGAAAAAACCATAGGTTTCACACATGTTATAGTTAGCGGAAATTTTACTGATAAAAAACCAGTGAAATTCCCCCGTTATAGTTAGTGCAGGCAACTATAACTCACGCGACCGCAGTCCTCTGCTGATGCTAATACTGTATTTAGATACTTATATGCCCATGTCTTCTTCCATACATTTTTAGCTATACATATATTACAAATATCTTTTTTTCATAAAGACACATATGTCATCAGCAGAAGATTGCGGTCGCGTGAGTTATAGTTGCCTGCACTAACTATAACGGGGGAATTTCACTGGTTTTTTATCAGTAAAATTTCCGCTAACTATAACATGTGTGAAACCTATGGTTTTTTCAGTGAATTTGCAAGGTTTTTTAAATGCTAATTCCTAACTATAACGTGTGTGAAACCTATGGTTTTTTCAGTGAATTTGTACGTTTTTTTAAATGCTAAGTTACTTTACGCCATTCGAGGCGTGCGCGCCCACTTAACGCAGTTCGTTCCGTGCACGGTTTTTATCAACTTTAATAAGCCCTGTACATTTGGTGGCCTTCGGCCACCAAAAGCACAGGGGGTGGGGTCAATGTGGATAGTGTTTTTTTTATTTCAATTTTATAATTTCTTGTTGCCAAAATTTAGTTTTTTTTACCTATTAATAAGCCCTGTACATTTGGTGGCCTTCGGCCACCAAAAGCACAGGGGGTGGGGTAAGTGTGGATAGTGTTTTTTTTATTTTTATTTTTTTACCGTACGCTTACCGTAAGCGTACGGTAAGCGTACCCCGCGAAATTGCCGAATAAAAAATAAAACCGTTTTTGCTCTTGGGGGATGTTTGTGGACTCCCTCAACATGACTATGTTGTAGGGAGTTGTCAAAACAGCCCCGTAACATGTTTTTGGCCATCATGTTTGATAAACAACACTCAGTGCGAGAGACAAAATGGCGGCCGCCGCTTCCTGGTTTCGGCCGATTCGAATGTTTACTAAGATCTAAGAGCCAATCAGAATCGCGCTCGCGCACGCCACCGTACGCTTACCGTAAGCGTACGGTAAGCGTACCGTAAGCGGGCTCAGATATATATATTGATTTAAAGGCTATTTTCTCAGAATCTACTGAACAGATTTACACCAAACCTACAAAAGGCACTTCCTTGACCTAGGGACTACCTCTCTGCCAAATTTTGAGTAATTCTGTTCAGCCGTTCGGGCTGTAGCTCGTTCTAAAGGTCCTATGGAAAAATGCATGGGAAAAACGCGTTTTGGGACCCCCCTTTTATCTCAGCCCCCGCTTGACGGATCCCCCCGAGACTTTCAGGGTAGGAGCGGACCGTAGCGCCCCACCTATTTTGAGAAATTCGCGAGGATTCGTCGACCGGCGCCAAAGTTATTCAAAATAGAATGTTGAGGTTTTCCTATGGAAACGTGGTCCTAACTATAACTACCTACTGGCGACCGCCAGTAGGTAATATATATATATATATATATATATATATATATATATATATATATATATATATATATATATATATATATATATATACCTGGTGTGGTTATATTTCATTTAGGCACTCAAGAGATTATAGACTGGTAAAACAAGCTGCTTTACATTCCTTCAAGACTTAGCCTGAAGGCTGCTCTCCATAGCTACCACTAGGATAGCTTTTAATAAAGGTTGTCTTTAACGTATAACCAATAAGGGGTTGTTTGGACTGGTACAGGGTGCCCACTATAACTAGTGGACAGCATATACCAGGCCAACTTCTCACACTGTGTTGCTTCTTTCTTCACTTCTCTTGCTCTCTCTGCACCTACTGCACCTCTGTTAGCACCTCTGTTGCTTCTTTCTGCACTTCTCATCCTTCTTTCTGAAACTCTGCCTCTTTCTGTTCCTCTCTTGCCTCTTTGTGCACCTCTCGTACCTTTTTCTGCACCGCTCTTGCCTCTTTTTGCAACTCGGTTGGTTTTTTCTGCACTGCCATTGCTTATTTCTGCACTTCACTTGCCTCTTTCTGCACTTCTCTTGCTTCTTTCTACCCCTCTCTTGCCTCTTTGTGCATTTCTCTTGCCTGTATCTGCACTTTCCTTGCCTATTTCTGTACCTATCTTTCCTCTTTCTGTACCTCACTTGCCTCTTACTGTACATCTGTTGCTTATTCTGCATTTCTCTTCCTTCTTTCTGAACCCCTTCTTCCTCTTTCTGCACCTCTGTTGGTTCTTTTTGCACTGCCCTTGCTTCTTTCTGCACCTCTTTTGCAAATGTCTGTATCCCTCCTGCCTCTTTCTGTACCCCTGTTCCCTCTTTTTGCACCTCTCCTGCCTGTTTCTGCACCTCTGTTGCCTCTGTCTGCACTTCTCTTGTCTCTTTCTGTACCCCTCTTTCCTCTTTCAGCACATCTGTTGCTTATTTATGCACTTCTCTTCCTTCTTTCTGCAGCCCTCTGTGAGAAGTTGGCCTGGTATATGCTGTCCACTAGTTATAGAGGGCACCCTGTACCAGTCCAAACAACCACTTATTGGTTATATGTTAAATACAACCTTTATTGAAATCTATCCTAGTGGTAGCTATGGAGAGCAGCCTTCAGGCTAAGTCTTGAAGGAATGTAAAGCAGTTTGTTGTAATCTCTTGAGTGCCTAAAAGAAATACATCCACACCAGGTATATATATAAAATATATGTATTTATTTCTAAACACACCCCCCTCGTCTCTTTATGAGACTAGAGGTCAAAACACATAAGTTACACTTCAATATCACAGTAAAATAGCACAAATACAAGTCAGGCCCTAGGGGCGAGCCAAACCATATACTAAAATAGTGGTATAAGAACTGCGACTTAACTAGACACAAGCCCTAGAGCCTGTAGAATCGCTAGGACCCCAAGGAACCACCCAAGGTAGTGACACAGGGGACCCACGGGGGCCGTGTGCAGTGTGGGAATATGGCCACGAGCTCCCGTTAGCTTCTATGGGGAAAGTCACGGTTAGATTTTTAAAGATTAGGGACACTTAGAAATGAGTCAGGACCAAACCCTTTTGGACTTAGGAAGTTCTAGGTCCAACAACCATGGGAGCACCGGAGTACTCGTATTACCTCATCCAGGGAAGCTGGGTGCATAGGTGTCAAATGGTGTTGGGTCGCGTCGTCGATTTCAATGGGAGGTGGCAAAGAAGTGGTGCTGTCGGGAAGATGCAAAGAGTTTCCAAAGAGATCCTAGCCTGGATCGGAGTTGAGAAGAACCTGAAAGCAGAGGGGACAGAGTCTGGGTCACTTGCCAGTGACCAGGAAGTCGATAGGTGGATGCCCACCGATGTCGGGTGATTTCAGGTGAAGAAGGTGAAGCTTAACTCTTCAGCCAGGAGGACCAGGAGGCATCGAGGACAATCAGGAGCTGGATCGAGCTTTCCCACCAAGGATGTCAAGTGCTGCAGCGTTGGTGCCCGATTGGACACAACAAGCCTTGGCAACAGCAACCAATGCAGAACGGAGAAAGATGCTTCGGTGCAGACCAGCAAGGTCAGAGGGACTCACCACTTGGTAGGGAGTCAGGGCACTTCTGGAGCAACCAAGGAAGCCCAAGGAAATTCAGAGTTACCCCCTCAGGGACCCACCAGTCAACAGGGATAGCGAAGGGACCTCGAGAGGAAACACAAATTGGCAGTCCACGTGTCACTTGTGGTGACTAGGCTGACAATCTTCAGTGGATCTTCTGCTCGAGGTAGGGGCTACAAGTAACGCTAAGCATGACTTCAAGAGACGTCGAGAAGTCAATGCACTTGCAAAAGTGCATGGTGACCAGGTGTTCCGGTTTCACGCTACTCACAAGGGCTGCGGGTTTCAGCCTTGCTGGGGTCTCAGGTCAGCCTCTGAGATGTCTGGAAATCCTCTTCCTGGGCTGCAAATACTTCGGAGTCCGGCAGGAGCATTGGAGATGCAGACCGGCAAAATGCTTTGTTGGTGCCTGCCATGCAGGGGAGTCACTCCTTGACCCCAAGGGAGATTTCTTCAGTCCTCTGGTCTTGAGCAGAGCATCGAAGGTCCAGGATTTGGCTTCAGAGTTTCATCCAGGGTAATCTAAAGGTCTGGTTACAGAGGTTCCTCACTTATACCTAAGGAAGGGGTTGGACTAGCTCTGGGGACGAACCTATGGGAGGGTTTGGAAAGAGGCGTGGTTACACCCATTTCCTTTGTCCAGTTTCACGCCAGAGCAGGGTCTGGAAGTTCCTGAACTGGTCTGAGCTGTACTATGCACAGGGACTACAAATGTGCCCCCAGTGCAGGACTTCAAAGCACTCTGAGAGTGATCCCACCCAGCCCCATACACAAAAGCCTGTCTGTGAGGTGATTACACCTCCCTGTGACAGGAAACCTATTGTCCAGGCCTCCCCTGCCGAAGTTTCGGTCAGCAACAGGAGGCCAGTCTGTCTGCAGCATCCATTTTGTGATGTCAGGGCTCTGTTAAGGTTCTACCGGGTATACCAGTGCTGTCATGTCTTTCCCTCTAGAAGGGTGGGATCATACTCCCAAACCAGTTACTGGTGTGGGGGTATGATTCCAAGGTGTTTGACACCAAACATGACATGTTTCCGAGCAATCAGTCCAAAGTTAGCATTTACCGTTTGTTATAATGCACTTAAGAGTATATGGTCAGGCTACACTACTGACAACCCCGGAGAAGAGATTCCAAAGGCTGCAGAGGGGCTCAGCTCATGCCTGGGCACCCCCTCACATATAACCAAACACCCTGCCTTCAGGATTGATAAGACCTGCCATAGGGGTGACTGATAGGTTTGTATGTGCAGTATATGATGAGATATAGTGAACCTATATCTCAGTAAGGGGTGCATGCATCACCTTACTCAGGTTGCAGTAGCAGACCTCTGGTGTCATTTTGGGTGGCTTTCAAGGGTTGGCATAATACATGCTTCAGCCCCTGGTAGGACTCTGGGGTTCCTATGCCCTGGGTACATAGTATACCATGCACTAGGGACTTATAAGGGCACCTCGGATCCAATCTGTAATGTACCTAAAGTACATGGAATCATTTTAGAGAGGGAGCAGAAAGGCTGGGTCCCTGAATAGCAGGCTCCCAGCCAGACTAAAGTCGAAAAGCAGTGAAACACCAGCAAAAAGTGTGGTTTAACATGTGAAGCAGATCCTACTCTCCTACACAATCCCCCAAACACAGGGACATTAAACTAACCTTGACCAGTTGAGTCTTCATGTTCTAAGTTGAACTATCTGGAGAGTCCATCTGCATTGGCATGGTTACTCCAAGGTCTATGTTCCACTGTATAGTCCATCCCCTGTAGGGAAATGGACCGCCTGAGCAATTTGGGATTTTCACCCTTCATCTGTTTTAGCCATAAGAGGGGCTTATGGTCTGTCTGAACAATGAAGTGAGTACCAAACAAGTATGGCCTCAACTTCTTCAGAGCCCAAACCACAGCAAAGGCCTCCCTCTCAATGGCTGACCAACGTTTCTCTCTAGGGGTCAGCCTTCTGCTTATGAAAGCTACTGGCTGATCCTGACCTTCATCATTCAATTGTGACAGTACAGCCCCTACTCCCAATTCAGATGCATCTGTTTGGACAATGAACTTCTTGGAGTAGTCAGGACTCTGTAGAATGGGAGCAGTGCACATTGCCTGCTTCAGGTCATCAAATGTCTTTTGGCAGCTAGCTGTCCACGGAACCTTTTTGGACATTTTCTTAGAGGTTAAGTCATTCAGGGGTGTCACTATTGATCCATACCCCTTGACACATCTTCTATAGTACCCAGTCAGGCCTAAGAAGGCTCTCACCTGAGTCTAGGTAGTTGGAGCAACCCAGTCCATTATGGTCTGGATTTTGCTCTGCAATGGTTGAACCTGGCCTCCACCTACAAGGTGGCCCAGGTACACAACCTGACTCTGCCCTATCTGGCACTTAGTAGCCTTGATAGTTAGGCCTGCTTTTTGCAGGGCCTCCAAAACATTCCTCAGGTGGACCAGGTGATCCTCCCAGGTGGAGCTAAAGACAGCAATATCATCTAGATATGCTTGACTATAGTCTTCCAGGCCTGTAAGGTCTTGATTCACCAGCCTTTGGAAAGTGGCAGGTGCATTCTTCAAATGCTGACTTTGGCTTTGCATCATCAGCTAGTCAGATCTGCCAGTAGCCAGCTCTCAGGTCAAATGTGCTTAGAAACTTGGCTGAGGCCAAAGTATCTATCAGCTCATCTGCCCTGGGGATGGGATGGGCATCAGTCCTAGTGACTGCATCGAGACCCCTGTAGTCCACACAAAACCTCATCTCTCTCTTGGCATCTGTGGTGTGAGCTTTAGGTACCAGGACTACTGGACTAGCCCAAGGGCTAACTGAGGGTTCAATAACTTCCAAATCCAACATCTTTTGGACTTCTGTCCTTATACAGTCCCTGACATGGTCAGGTTGCCAGTAGATCTTATTCTTCACAGGCAGACTGTCCCCAGTGTCCACTTCATGAGTGCACCAGGTGGTCTGACTTGGAGTCAGAGAACACATATGTCTGAACTGGCTGAGAGGTTTTCTGCAGTCAGTTTGCTGCTGGGCAGTGAGGCTGCCTGCCAAGGCTACACCATCAACTGACCCATCATCAGGGTTCTGAGAAAGCCGGTCAGGGAGTGGGTCACTCTCTTCCTCCTGTCCTTCATCAGTAGCCATGAGCAAGCCCATGTCTGCCCTGTCAACATATGGTTTTAGTCTGTAGACATGAAGTACCCTGTGGGGACTCCTAGGGGTTCCAAGGTCTACCAAGTAGTTGACCTCCCCCTTCTGTTCAACAATTGTATGGGGGCCACTCCATTTGTCCTGAATGGCTGCTGGGGCCACAGGCTCCAACACCCACACTTTCTGTCCTGGCTGGTAGACAGTCAGTACAGCATTTTGGTCATGCCAGGCTTTTTGTAATTCCTGGCTAGCCTCAAGGTTTTGGTTGCCTTTTTCATATACTCAGCCATCCTGGAGCGGAGACCAAGTACATAGTCCACTATGTCCTGTTTGGGGGGCTTGAGTGGTAACTCCCATCCTTAATTAACCAGACACAATGGACCCCTGAGGGGAACAACCTTTACAACGCAACTTTTACAACGCACTACACTTACAACGCATTTTTTAACACGCAACATCCACTACAACGCATTCCATTACATCGCATGACACTACAACGCATTTTTAAAAACTACCTTTACAACGCATTCCATTACATCGCATACTACCTTTACAACGCATACCATTACAACGCATAATATTACATTAAAACCCCTACACTGTCCAACACTTACCCTACTGTTGCACCCCCTGGAGTTAGAATAGTAATGTTTACTCCTATACTATCCAACACTTACCCTACTGTTGCACCCCCTGGAGTTAGAATAGTAATTTTTACCCCTATACTATCCAACACTTACCCTACTGTTGCACCCCCTGGAGTTAGAATAGTAATTTTTACCCCTATACTACCCAACACTTACCCTACTGTTGCACCCCCTGGAGTTAGAATAGTAATTTTTACCCCTATACTATCCAACACTTACCCTACTGTGTCACCCCCTGGAGTTAGAATAGTAATTTTTACCCCTATACTATCCAACACTTACCCTACTGTTGCACCCCCTGGAGTTAGAATAGTAATTTTTACCCCTATACTATCCAACACTTACCCTACTGTTGCACCCCCTGGAGTTAGAATAGTAATTTTTACCCCTATACTATCCAACACTGACCCTACTGTTGCACCCCATGGAGTTAGAATAGTAATTTTTACCCCTATACTATCCAACACTTACCCTACTGTTGCACCCCCTGGAGTTAGAATAGTAATTTTGACCCCTATACTATCCAACACTTACCCTACTGTTGCACCCCCTGGAGTTAGAATAGTAATTTTTACCCCTATACTATCCAACACTTACCCTACTGTTGCACCCCCTGGAGTAAGAATAGTAATTTTTACCCCTATACTATCCAACACTTACCCTACTGTTGCAACCCCTGGAGTAAGAATAGTACTTTTTACCCCTATACTATCCAATAATTACCTTAAATGCAATTTAATATTATGCGTTGTAATGGTATGCGTTGTAAAGGTAGTATGCGATGTAATGGAATGCGTTGTAAAGGTAGTTTTTAAAAATGCGTTGTAGTGTCATGCAATGTAATGGAATGCGTTGTAGTGGATGTTGCGTTGTAAAAAATGCGTTGTAAGTGCATGCGTTGTAAAAGTGTGCGTTGTAACGACATACATCCGACCCCTGACAGGGTGACCAAACAAAGTTCAAAAGGGCTGTAGCCAACCCCCTTTTGAGGCACCTCCCAGTATGCAAATAAAAGGCAGGGCAAGAGTATGTCCCATCTTTGCCTAAGCTTTTCTGGGAGTCTTTTAATCATGCTCTTTAAGGTTTTGTTGAACCTTTCAACTAAACCATTGCATTGTTGGTGATAGGGTGTGGTGAACTTGTAGTTCACTCCACACTCCTTCCACATAGCAGTCAAGGAACTAGACATGAAGTTTCCACCCCTGTCAGATACTTCCTCCTTAGGAAAGCCTACTCTTGGGAATATACCCAAGAGAGCCCTTGCCACCACAGGTGCTGTAGTGGTCCTTAGGGGAATTGCTTCTGGGTACCTGGTGGCATGGTCCACCACCACCAGTATAAACCTGTGCCCAGATGCTGTCTGAGGATCCATGGGACCAACAATGTCAATCCCAACCCTCTCAAAGGGAACCCCCACCACTAGTAGCGGTTTCAGGGGGGCCCTTGTGGTTCCACCTGCCTTGCCACTGGCTTGGCAGGTCACACAGGAGCGACAAAACTCCTTAGTGTCTTCTGGCATGTGGGGCCAGTGAAAGTGAGGAACAATTCTGTCCCAAGTCTTGTTCTGGCCCAGGTGTCCTGCTAGGGGAATATCATGGGCTAGTGTCAATAGGAAGCCCCTGAACTTCAGAGGTATAACAAACCTCCTGGATGCACCAAGCTTGGGGTCTCTACTCTCTGAGTAAAGGAGTCCATCATCCCAATAAACTTCATGGGTGCCACTAGCATTCCCACCAGCTTGCTTTCTGAGGGGTTCAAGAGAGAGGCAGGATATCTGCTCCTGGCTCAGATCAGACCTGGAAGGGCCCCCTGTCCCCAAGAACTCAACCTGGTCAGGTTCACGCTCCTCTGGGACAGTTCCTTCTTCAGGCTCAAGATCATTTTCAAGAGGAGACTGATCTGCATTCTGAGTCAGGTGGGGAGGAAGGCACTGCCTTAACCCTACTGCTCCTCCTCTTAGGAGGCACCTGGTCCATTATTCAGGAATCCAGGGCCTGTCCAGTTTTAGACATTTTAGCCTGTGACCTAGTCACAGCAAAGAAATGAGCAGGGATCCCTAACATTTCTGTATGTGTCCTGAGCTCCACTTCAGCCCATGCTGAAGTCTCTAGATCATTGCCAAGCAAGCACTGTACTGGTAGGTCTGCACTTATCGTAACTTTCTTAAGGCCAGTTACCCCTCCCCAGGAGAAGTTAACAACTGCCAGAGAATGGTCTGTTCTGACATTGTTAGTATTGCTCCCTTGGCACATTTCACCAAGTATAATCTGTCCAGGATCCACAAGATCTTTTGTCACCATTGTGACACTTGCTCCTGTGTCCCTGAATCCCAAAGCCTCTATTCCATTTATTAAAGGTTGTTGCCTGTATTTGCCCAGATTACTGGGACTCACAAAGGGGGACATATCCATGCCCCCATCACTGACTAGGCCAGAGTCTATCTCAGAACCCAGGGTCAACCCTACTACATCCTTATTCTGGACATTACCACCACCAATTGTAGCTGTACTAGGGGGAACTGTTGCCTTAGGGGCAATGGTGGCTGGAGTAGATTCTTTGGACTTGGTGCAATCACTGGTCCAGTGAGTTTTCTGTTTACAAATTTTGCACCATGGTTTCTTTTGGCCTTTTCACTTGTTAGACTGTGAATCCCCACCTGAAGAAGATTTGTCGGGGCCCTGTGAAGACTTCTGGTCTTTCACCTTCTCCCCACCCTTATCAGAGTTTTTAGGATCTTGCTTCTTGGGTTCACCACCTTGGTTCTGTACCCTCTGCCTCATCCTGGTTCTGACCCACTTGTCTGCCTTCTTTACCAATTCTGTGGGAGAGGTCAGATCTGAGTTTACTAGGTACTGGTGCAACAGCTGATTCTGACAATTATTAAGGATCTGCTCCCTCATAATCAAACTGTACAATCCTTGATAGTCATGCACTTTACTGCCAAGTAACCAAACTTCCAGAGCCTTTGTAGCACAATCTACAAAGTCTACCCAGTCCTGAGTGTGTGCCTATTGGGTATCCCTGAACGTTAACCTGTATTGCTCAGTGGTTAGGCCAAACCCATCAATTAAGGCACTCTTCAGACTGTTGTAATCATCTGACTCCTCCTCTCTAACATTGAGGAGTCTATCTCTACCTTTGTCTGCAAAGGAGAGCCATAAGATTGCTGCCCACTGCTCCTGGGGGACCCCTTGTACTTTACAGGCCCTTTCCAGTGCAGTTATCCATTTGTGGATGTCATCCCCACTCTGGTAGGGAGGGACAATCGTATTCAGGTTTCTATGGTCATGAGACCTTTCCCTATCTCTAGGGATGTTGCTGCCACCATGGGACTCTAGTCCCACCTTTTTACTAGCTCTGTAGAGCTCTAGGGCCTCCCTATCTAGGGCTACCTGCTTTCTTCTGATTTCAAGCTGAGCTTCCTCACACTTATGCAGTCTCTCCCTTTTCTCCTGAGAGGTTCCCCTCCTATGAGAGGAGATTGAGGTCGCTATAGATGGGTTAGAATGGTTAGACTCCACTGAGGGAGATCTTGACCTTCTTGGCCCACCACCATCTCTCCCAGGAGGGGCACAGAGGGGTCCATTATGGTCCTCTCCATCACTGTCCAGGGGAATTGGATTTTCCAGGTCCAGATCATTGTTATCTGTCTGGCCAGCCTCAGAGGTCAGGTCATTGGGAGTTACACCCCTAGGCCTTTCCTCAGGTGCTGTCCCACCCACTCTGCCTAACCCTTCAGATCCTAAAGATCTGCTAAGGTCATCCAGCCTGAGTACCTCTTTGAGATGCTGGGTGGTTGGGCTTTTGCCTGTCTTCAGTTTCCTAGTTGTACACAAAAGTTCAAAGAGGTTGTAGTCAACCCCCTTTTGTGGCACCTCCCTGTATGCAAACAAAAGGCAGGGCAAAAGAATGTCCCATCTTCGCCTAAGCTTTTCTGGGAACCCTTTAATCATGCCCTTTAAGGTTTTGTTGAACCTTTCAACTAAACCATTGCATTGTGGGTGATAGGGTGTGGTGAATTTGTAAATCACTCCACACTCCTTCCACATTGCTCTTAAGTAGGCCTGGGCAAAAATTTCGTTCCGTTCGCGGAAATTGCGATAATTTGACATTTTTGCGTTCCGCGGAGAGCGCGAAAATGTCAAAAATTCCGGTTTCCGCAGCTTGGCGATAATTTGTTTCTTGCTCGCGCTGTAAAATGATACATTCTCGCGCGCGCGCGATCGCCTTACCTGAATCCCTGCGTTCGCCGACAAGTTTTCTTGATCCGGTCGCGTTCTCCATGAGATGTTGTATTGTTTTTAGCCATTTGCGCTGTCTCGCGACAGTTCGCGCCCGCAGTGACGTCATGCGTCGCGCGATCACGTCTTTCTTCTCGCGATCATGCACCGCGAGAACAACTCAAAACAAGATGGCCGCGCCCGCAAGCAACCACATGGGTAAGTTGGCGACCCGCAACCATGCAGAAAATCTCGCGAACATGCCGGAAAAAAACTTCCGCATCTTCGCGATATTTCTGCTTGTTTGCGATAATTTTAAACATTCTCGCGATAATTTGCGAAGGTTAATTCCGCAAATTCCGCCCACCCCTACTCTTAAGTAACCATACATGAAGTTGGTACCTCTGTCTGATACCACCTCCTTAGGAAAACCCACTCTTGAGAAAATTCCCAACAGAGCTCTTGCCACCACAGGTGCTGTAGTGGTCCTAAGGGGAATAGCTTCTGGGTACCTGGTAGCATGATCCACTACCACCAGTATAAATCTGTGCCCAGATGCTGTTTGGGGGATCCATGGTACCAACAATGTCAATCCCTACCCTTTCAAAGGGCACCCCCACCACAGGTAGTGGTATCAGGGGGGGCTTTGTAGTGCCGCCTGCTTTTCCAATGGCTTGGCAGGTGACACAGGAGCAACAAAACTCCTTTGTGTCTTCAGACATGTGGGGCCAGTGAAAGTGAGGGACAAGTCTGTCCCAATTCTTGTTCTGGCCCAGGAGACCTGCTAAAGGGATATCATGGGCTAGGGTCAATGGGAAGCCCCTGAACTTCACAGGTATAACCAACATCTTGGTGGCACCAGGCTTAGGGTCTCTACACTCTGAGTACAGGAGTCCATCACCCCAATACACCTTATGGGGATCACTAGTATTCCCAGCAGCCTCAGCAGCAGCTTGCTATCTGAGGGGTTCAAGAGAGGGACAGCTTGGCTGCTCCTGGCTCAGATCTGCCCTGGAAGGGCCCCATGTCCCCAAGAACTCAACCTGATCAGGCTCAAGCTCCTCTGGGACAATTACTTCTTCAGGACTGTGATCATCTCCCTCAAGATACTGATCCTCCTTCTGAGTCAGGGGGACTCCTCTTGGATGGCACTTGGTCCATTATTCCAGATTCCAAGGCCTGTTCAGTTCCAGACATTTTGGCCTGTGACCTGGTCACAGCAAACACATCTGCAGGGATGCCCAGCATTTCTGCATGTGTCCTGAGTCCTACTTCTGCCCAAGCTGAAGTCTCTAGATCATTGCCAAACAAGCATTTGACTAGTAGGTCTGCACTCACCACAACGTTCTTAAGGGCCAGTTACCCCTCCCCAGGAGAAGTTAACAGCTGCCAGAGAATGGTCTGTTCTGACATTGCTAGCATTGGTCACTTGGTACATTTCACCAAGTGTAATCTGCCCAGGATCCACAAGATCTTTTGTCACCATAGTGACACTTGCTCCTGTGTCCCTGAATGCCAAAGCCTGTACTCCATTGAGAAAAGGCAGTTGCCTGTACTTGCCCAAGTTACTGGGACTCACAGAGGGGGTCATATCCATGCCCCCATCACAGACAAGAACAGCCGGAGGGGTTTCTCTGACTAGGCCAGAGCCCAACTCAGGAACCAGGATCAACCCTACTAAACCCATGGCCTGTGTATTCCTATCACCAATTGTAACTGCACTAGGGGGAGCAGGTGTCTTAGTGGCATTGGTGGGGGCTGGAGTATTCTCTTTGGACCTGGTGCAATCACTGGTCCAGTGTGTCTTTTGCTTACAGACTTTGCACCATGGTTTCTTTTGGCCTTTCCCTTTATTAGACAGTGAATCCCCACCTGAAGAAGATTGTTGGGGCCTTTGTGAAGACTTCTGGTGTTTACCCTTTCCCCCACCCTTGTCAGAGTTCTTAGAATCTTGCTTCTTAGGGTCACCACCTTGGTTCTGTACCTTCTGCCTCACACTGGTTCTGACCCATTTGTCTGCCTTTTTTCCCAATTCTTGGGGAGAGGTCAGATCAGAGTCAACCAGGTTCTTGTGCAACAGCTGATTTTGACAGTTATTAAGAATCTGCTCCCTCATTATCAGATTGTACAATCCTATAAAGTCACGCACTTTACTGCCCAATAACCAATCTTCCAGAGCCTTAGCAGCACAGTCAACAAAGTCCACCCAATCTTGATGTTGTGCCTTTTGGGTATCCCTGAACTTTAACCTGTATTGTTCAGTGGTTAGGACAAACCCATCTATGAGTGCACTTTTCAAGACCTGGTAATCATCAGCACCCTATTCTCTTACAGTGAGGAGATTATCTCTACCTTTGTCTGCAAAGGAGAACCATAAGATTGCTGCCCACTGCCCTTGGGGGACCCTCTGTACTTTACAGGCCCTCTCCAAGGCAGTTATTCACTTGTGGATGTCATCCCCACTCTGGTAGGGAGGGACAATCTTACTTAGGTTTCTATGGTCATAAGGCCTCTCCCTATCTCTAGGGAAGTTGCTTCTTTGTTCTAGCTCTGTAGAGCTCTAGGGCTTCCTTATCTAGGGCATCTGCTGCTTTCTGAGGTGAAGCTGAGCTTGCTCATTCTTCAGCAGTCTCTCTCTCCTCTCCTGGGAGGTTTCCCTCCCTCTGTGAGAAGAAACAGAGGTCCCTACAGATGAGGTAGAATGGATAGACTCCCTTGAGAGAGATCTATCCCTTCTAACCCTACTTTCAACTCTTCCTGGAGGGACAAAGAGGGGAGCATTCTACTCATCCTCATCATCCTCATCCAGTGGAGTTGGGTTATCCAGATCCTGATCACTGTCATCAGTCTGGTCAACAGCAGAGGTTGGGCCAGGGGGGGTTCCACCCCAAGGTCCACCCTCAACTGCTGCCCCACCCACTCTGCCTACCCCTTCAGGCCCACTAGGCCCTGAGAGATCATCCAGCCTGAGTATCTGCAAGAGATGCTGGGTGGTTAGGCTTTTGCCTGTCTTTAGCTTCCTAATGGAACATAAGGCCCTAAGCTGAGCAAAGGTGAGATCATCATATTTATAGGGGAGAAGCCCACTGGCTTCTGGTAGGGACCCACTGGTTCCTGGCTGATTAGACATTACTAGTGTGGTGTGGTGTATTGCACTACCTACACTAGCGTGGCCTACTAAACTCTCTTGAGTTGTAGAAAGGGTGTGCTAAGCCCTTGACACACAACTCTAAGTTCAGTAGAACTTACTGTATACTAAGCTTGATATTATATGTACCTAAGCTACCTTTAGTGGTTTTCAGTTGATCAATTCAATTGAGATTATCTGGTTAAACAATAGCAACCTGGAATCCCACACGCTGCACACCAATGTTAGAAGTTGGCCTGGTATATGCTGTCCACTAATTGAAGTGGGCACCTTGTACCAGTCCAAACAACCCCTTATGGTGATAGGTTAAAGACAACCTTTATTGAAAGCTATCCTAGTGGTAGCTATGGAGAGCAGCTTTCAGGCTAAGTCTTGAAGGAATGTAAAGCAGCTTGTTTTACCAGTCTATAACCTCTTGAATGACCAAATGAAAGGACAACCACACCAGGTATATATTTAAAATATATGTATTTGAGATAGAACACACCCTTCTAGTCTCTTTATGAGGCTGGAGTTCGAAGTACTTAAGAGACAATTCAGTATTCAACAGTAAAAGCACAAATACACCCTAGGAGCGTACCAAACCGTATACCAATAAAGTGGTATAAGAACCACGACTGAACTAGACACAAGGCCTAGAGCCTGTAGAAGTGCTTGGACCACAAGGAACCACCCAAGGTAGTGACACAGGTGACCCACGGGGGACACGTGCAGTGTGAGAACACAGCCGCGAATCGCCGTTATCTTCTATGGGGAAAGTCGCGGTTGGAAATTAAGAGTTTAAGGACACTTAGAGGATGACTACATGCACAGGGAAGCCGTGTGCATAGGTGTGAAATGGTGTTGGGTCGCTGCATCGTTTTCAATGGAAGCTGGCAAAGAAGAGCTGCTGCAGTGAAGAGGGGAAGTGTCCGGAGAGATCCAAGCCTGGATCGAGGATGGAAGGAACCTGAAAGCAGAGGGGACAGAATCTGGGTCACTTACCAGTGACCAGGGGCACGATAGTCCAATGCCCACAGATGTTGGGTGCTTCAAGTGAGTTGATGTGTGTCTTGACTCTTCAGCGACGAGGTCCAGGAGATGTCGACGACAACCAGAAGCTGGATTCGAGCTGTCCCATAAAGTCTGTCAAGTGCTGCCGTGTCGGTGACCAGAATGGACCCAACAAGCCTTGGCAATGGCAAGTCAAGTGGAAATAGAAGAAAGACGTCGGTGCAGACCAGCAAGGTCTGGGGGTCTCACCCAGTGAGGGCAAGTCGGGGCATGTCTGGAGCAACCAGGAACGCCCAATCAGAAGAGGAGTTGCCTTTGTGGGACCCAATAGCCAACGGGCTAGCGATCGCAAAAGAGCCTCAAGCAATCACACTGGAAACTGGCCCACGGGTCACTCGTGGAGTGGAGGTCACAGATCTTTGGTGCTGTAGATGCCCAAGGTTAGGGCTACTTGGAGCCCAAAGCACAACTTTGAAGAAGACCAGGAAGATGATGGACCGGCAAAAGTACACAGTGTCCAGGGGTCACGGTTCCACGTCACCCACGGTAGCCAAGGGCCTCAGCTTTGCTGTGGACTCAGGGTAGCCTCGGGTAAGTCTGGAAATCCACCTCTGGTGATGAAAAGAGTTCGGCGTCCGGCGGGAGCTTCAGAGTTGCAGGCCGGACAGTTGCTTCTTTGGTGCCTGCCAAGCAGGGGAGTCACTCCTTGACCCCAAGGGAGATTTCTTCAGTCTTCTAGCGAAAATAGAAAGTCGAAGGTCCAGGATATATGTTGCAGAGTTTCGTCCAGGGTAATCTAAAGTCTCAAGGACTGGGTTCCCATACTTATACTAAGTTTGGGGGTTGGACATACTCTAGGGACCGACCTACGAGAGGGTTTGGAAAGAGGGTTGGTTACACCCATTTCCTTTGTCCAGTTTCACGCCAGAGCAGGGGCAGGTAGCCCCTGCAACCGGTTTTAACTGGACTATGCACAGGGACACCAAGTGTGCCCCCTGTGCAGGACTTCAAAGCACCAGAGAGTGATCCCGCCCAGCCCCAATACACATCTGCCTGTCTGGGGAGGTGGCTACACCTCCCTGGGACAGGAAACCTATTGTGTGTGCAAGGTTTCCCCTAGATACTTTTAGGTCCAAGAGGAGGGGAGAAAGACAAAATGAAAGGAGGAACCTCTTATCTGACCTATCTTTTTTTTGTGTATCGTGTTACTCACTAATTCTTTACAGAAACCCAGGAAACAAAGTTATTTCAAAAACATTTTCATTCTTTTTATTATTTTCTATTTTTATATAATAGATAATAAAACATTCATATATATTCTTTTTAGTGTATAATTTATATACAATTCAAATATTATTACACAGATGTTTCTTTTTGAAAGGCAAAACAGTTTGAAAAGCTCATACAAGGAACCCCCAAACTAATCGTTTCCAAAAGAATCTTGCAATCACATTCTCACCTATCAGTCACTCTTACATACCATCAGACATTCTACCCACGATTAAGGAAAAAATGACAAAAGAAATTTAACTTTTTTGATAAAAACATGAACCAAATCTGGTATGAGATCCTACTCCATTACAACCGAAGGGGTTGGATTTTGAGTAGTTCTTACAGAGTCCTATGATTGTGTAGTCAGGACGTTGGCGTTAGATTCCTTCTATGGGTCTCCCAGATATGTGGTTGGTACTCTTGGTCCATTGTCTATTGTCCAGGCCTCTCCTGCCGGAGTTTCGGTCAGCAGTGGCATCCATTTTGTGATGCCAGGGCTTTAGAAAGTCTTTACCGGGTAGACCAGTGTGAACATGTCTCTCCCTCTAGAAGGGTGGAATGCTACCCCCGCCGCCAGAACTGGCAGCGGAGTAGTATTCCAAAGCATTTGACACCAAACACGACATGTTTTGATGCAGCCAGTCCAAAGTTAGCATTTACCTCTGTTGCTTCTTTCTGCACTTCTCTTGCCTCTTTCTGTACCCCTCTTGCCACTTTGTTCACCTCTCCTTCCTCTTATGCTGCCTCTCTTGCCTCTTTCTGTACCCCTCTTTCATTTTTCTGTACCTCTGTTGGTTCTTTCAGCACTGCTCTTGCTTAATTATGCACCAAATTTCTTTATCGCTCTTGCCTCTTTCTGCACCCCTGTTCCCTCTTTCTGCACCTTTCCTGACTGTTTCTGTACTAATCTTGCCTCTTTTTGTACCTCTGTTGCTTCTTTCTTTCTTTACTTCCCTTGCTCTTTCTGCACCACTCCTGCCTCTTTCTGTACCCCTCTTGCCTCTGTGTGCACCTCTCCTACCTATTTCCGCACCCCTCTTGCTGCACCTCTGTTGGCTCTTTCTGCACCTTTCCTGCCTGTTTCTGCACCTTTCATGCCTCTTTCTACACCTCTGTAGCTTCTTTTTGCAACTTGTTTGCACATTTCTGTATCTCTCTTGCCTCTTTCTGCACCCCTGTTTCCTCATTCTGTACATTTCCTGCCTGTTTCTGTACACCTGTAGCTTCTTTCTGCACTTCTCTTGCCTGTTACTGCACCCCCTCTTGCCTCTTTCAACACCTCTTTAGCTTCTTTCTGCACTTCTCTTGCTTCCTTCTCTACACCTCTTGCCTCTTTCTGTATCCCTACTGCCTCTTTGTGCACCTCTACTTCTTCTTATTCCGCCTCTCTTGCCTCTTTCTGTACCCCTCTTGCCTCTTTCTGCATCCCTGTCCCCCTATTCTGCACCCTTCCTGCCTGTTCCTGCACCTCTTGTGCCTCTTTCTAAACCTCTGTTGCTTCTTTCTGCACTTTTCTTGCCTCTTTCTGTAAGCCTCTTACCTTTTTCATCACCTCTGTTGCTCCTTTCTGCACTTCTCTTGCTTCCTTCTGCATCCCTTTTGCCTCGTTATGTACCCCTCTTGCTTCTTTGTGCACCTCCACTTCCTCTTTCTCCACCTTTCTTACCATTTTCTGCAGTCTTCTCGCCTCTTCCTGCACCTCTTTTAATACTTTCTGCACTTCTCTTGCATCTTTGTAGGAGAGCAGGATCTGCCTCTTATGTTGCCCCCACTTTTTTTCTGATGTTTACACTGGTTTCTGGCTATAGTCTGGCTGGGACCCTGCTAATCAGGACCCCAGCTTCTCTGTTCTCTCTAAACAACTTGGAGTGCCTATTAGGTGTACTAGTGATTGGATACTGTGGTGCCTTATGAGTCCCTAGTATATGGTACCTTAAGTACCAAGGGCATAGGAACTTCACAAGCCTACCAGGGGCTGAAGCATGTATTAAGCCACCCTTGGGAAGCAGACTAAATCTGACACCACAGGCCTGTAACTGCAGCCTGGGTGAGGTGGTGCTAGCACTCCTCACTGAAATATAGGTTCACTATATCTCTCCTGCACACACATTTAAACCTATCAGTCACCCCTAAGGCAGGCCCTATCAATCCTGAGGGCAGGGTGCTTGGCTTAGATGTGAGGGGGTGCCTCTGCCTGAGCAGGGCCCCTCTGCAGCTCTCAGAGTCCATTCTCTGGGGCTGTTTGTGAATGCGGTTAAACCATATACTCTTAAGTGCATTATAACCTCGCGGTAAATGCTATCTTTGGAATGGCTGCATCAAAACATGTTGTGTTTGGTGTCTAATGCTTTGGAATCATACCCCCACACCAGTAACTGGTGTGGGAGTATGATCCCACCCTTCTAGAGGGATAGACATGTACCTACTGTGGAAACGCGGTAAAACCCTGAAGAGCCCTGGCATCACAAAATGGATGCCACCAGTCACAGACACTGGGCTGCCCTCTTGCTGATGAGGGAAAATCACAGTGGAGGAAGACCAACAATAGTATCCTGTCGCAGGGAGGTGCGACCACCTCCCAGGCAGGGTTTAGTGTATTGGGGCTGGGTAGGTGCACTCCTAGAGTGCTTTTGAAGTCCTGCACTGGGGGAGCAATAGGCTCCTCTGTGCATACCACTCCTATCACTCTGGCAGAGAATCTGTCCACCAGAGGAGCTCATTCTTCCCTAGAAGGGAGACCTCCTCTGACAGAATGTACAAACTGCTGCAGTATGAGGAAGCAAGATTTGCCCTGAAAAACCAAGCAGTTGGCATTAGATAGAGAAGCATTTGTCCTCCAGAGAGCTACTAGAAGAGAGGAGTTAGAACCCCCTGGTGGCAGCAACAGTGTCCCTAGAGGCAGAGAATATATTACACCATAGGAACCTGAGCAAGGTTGTTCCTTCCTACCAGAGTGGGGATGATATCCACAAGTGGATAACTGCTATGTAAAGGGCCTGTAGAGTACAACAGGTCCCCCAAAAGCAGTGGGCAGCAATCTTGTGGCTCTCCTTTTCAGATAAAGGTAGAGACAAGCTCCTCACTGTTAGAGAAGAGGATGCTGATGACTATGAAGTCCTGAAGAGTGCACTGATAGATGGGTTTGGCTTAACCACTGAGCAGTACAGGTTGAAGTTCAGAGACACCCAAAAGGCACAGACCCAGGACTGGACTGACTTTGTAGATTGTGCAACCAAGGCTCTGGAGGGTTGGCTGGTTGGCAGTAGGGTTACTGATTTCGAGGGATTGTATAATCTAATGATGAGAGAACAGATCCTTAATAATTGCCAGAACCAGTTGTTGCATCAATACCTGGTGGACTCAGATCTGACCTCTCCCCAAGAATTGGGAAAGAAGGAAGACAAATGGGTCAGAACGGATGAGGCAGAAAACCCCGAACCAAGGGGATGACACAAAGAAGCAGGGTTCTAAAGGCTCTGGGAAAGGTGGGGATAAGTCAAAAGACCAGAAGTCTTCACAAGGGCCCCAAAAATCTACATCTGGTGGGGAGTCACAATCCAACAAGGCAAAAGGCCGAAAGAAGCCCTGATTCAAATTCTGTAAACAGAAAGGGCACTGGACTTCTGATTTTAACAAGTCCAAAGACCAAACCACCACCACTCCTGCCCCTAAGGCAACTGTTCCCCCCTAGTTCAGCTACTGGTGGAGGTGGTACACAGAATATGGGTGTAGTAGGGTTGACCCTGGGTTCTGAAGTGGACTCTGGCCTAGTCAGAGTACCCACTCAGGCATTGCTGATTTGTGATGGAGACATTGATATGTCCTTCCTAGTGAGCCCCAGTAATCTGGGCAAATACAAACAGCAGCCTGTAATAAATGGCAAACAGGCTTTGGCATTCAGGGACACAGGTGCTAGTGTCACCATGGTGGCAGAGGATCTTGTGGACCCTGGACAGATCATCTTGACCGAAATGTACCAGGTGACCAATGCAAGCAATGTCAGGACCAACCATAGTCTGGCAGTTGTGAATTTCTCCTGGGTAGAGGTAACTGGCCTCAAGAAGGTTGTAGTCGGTGCAGACCTCCCTGTAGAATGTCTATTGAGCAATGATCTTGAGACTTCCACCTGGTCTGAAGTAGAGTTATGGACTCATGCTGAGATGTTGGGCATCCCTGCAGAGGTATTTTCCTGTGACCAGGTCACAAGCCAAAATGCATAACACTGAACCAGCTCTGGATCCTGGAACCATGGATCAGATGCTTCCCAAGAAGAGGAGCAGTGGGTTAAGGCAGTGCCTTCCCCCTGTCTCAGATCCAAGATTCACCTCTTGAGGGAGGAGAAGCAGATCCTGAAGAAGGAACTGCCCTAGAGGGACTTGAGCCTGATCAGGTTGAGTTCTTGGGGGCGGTGGGCCCTTCTAGGGAAGATCTGAGTGAGGAGCAACAGTGCTGCCCCTCTCTTGAACCCCTCAGACAGCAGGCTGCTTCTGAGGCTGCTGGGAGTGCTGGTGGGTCCCATAAAGTTTATTGGGATGAGGGACTCCTATATTCTGAGGGTAGAGATCCAACCCCTGGAGCCACCAGGAGGTTGGTAATACCTCAGAGGTTTAGGGGCTTCCTCTTGACCCTAGCACATGATATCCCTTTGGCAGGTCACTTGGGCGCAGACAAGACCTGGACAGGCTTGTTCCAAATTTTCATTGACCACATATGTCAGAAGACACAAAGGAGTTTTGTCGCTCCTGTGTCACCTGTCAAGCCAGTGGCAAGGCAGGTGGCACAACAAAGGCCCCCCTGATACCACTACCTGTGGTGGGGGTACCCTTTGAAAGGGTAGAGATTGACATTGTTGGTCTCCTTGACCCTCAAACTGCATCTGGGCACAGATTTATCCTGGTGGTAGTGGATCATGCCTCCAGGTACCCAGAGGCAATTCACCTGAGTACCACCACAGCCCCTGTGGTAGCAAGAGCCCTCATTTGAGTTTTCTCCAGAGTGGGTTTCCCAAAGGAGGTCATCTCTGAGAGAGATACAAACTTCATGTCAGGATATTTGAAAACAATGTGGAAGGAGTGTGGTGTAACTTATAAATTCACTACCCCCTATCACCCACAATGCAATGGGTTGGTTGAGCGTTTCAACAAAACCCTGAAGGGTATGATCAAAGGACTCCCAGAGAAGCTTAGGCGGAAATGGGACCTTCTTCTTCCCTGCCTTTTGTTTGCATACAGAGAGGTTCCACAGAAGGGGGTTGGTTACAGACCATTTGACCTTCTGTTTGGACATCCTGTAAGAGGTCCATTAGGTTTGGTAAAAGAGGGCTGGGAGTTACCTCTCAATACCCCCCAAACAGGATGTGATGGACTATGTACTTGGTCTCCGCTCCAGGATGGCCGAATACATGAAGAAGGCAACCAAAAACCTGGAGGCCAGCCAAGAATTACAAAAAGCTTGGCATGACCAAAAGGTTGTGCTGACTGTGTACCAGCCAGGACAGAAAGTGTGGGTGTTGGAGCCTCCAAGACAAATGGAGTGGCCCCCACACAATATTTGAGCAAAATTGAGAAGTCACCTATCTGGTGAATCCTGGAACTCACAGGAGCCCCCTGAGGGTGCTCCATGTCAACAGATTGAAACCATAGGTGGACAGGGCTGACATGGGCTTGCTCATGGCAACTGATGAGGCACAGGAGGAGGAGAGCGACCCTCTCCCTGACCTGCTCTCACAGAACCCTGATGATGGGTCAGTAGATGGTGGTGCTTTGGCAAGCAGCCTCACTGACCATCAACAAACTGAATGCAGACAAGTTCTGCAACAGTACAGACATATATTTAGCCTGCCCCCTAGTCAGACTACCTGGTGCACCCATGAGGTGGACACTGGGGACAGTCTGCCTGTCAAGAGTAAAATCTACAGGCAACCTGACCATGTCAGGGACTGTATCAGGACTGACGTCCAGAAAATGTTGGAGTTAGGTGTAATTGAGCCTTCAGATAGCCCCTGGGCTAGCCCAGTAGCCCTAGTACCCAAGCCTCATACCCAGGTTGGTAAGAAAGAAATGAAGTTTTGTGTAGACTACAGAGGCCTCAATGCAGTCACCAGGACTGATGCCTATCCTATTCCAAGGACAGATGAGCTGATTGATACTTTGGCCTCATCCAAGTATCTCAGCACATTTGACCTAACAGCTGGCTACTGGCAGATCAGGTTAGCTGATGATACAAAAGCAAAAACAGCATTTTCGACCCCTAGTGGGCACTACCACTTTGTGGTGATACCCTTTGGATTGAAAAATGCACCTGCCACTTTTCAGAGGTTGGTGAACAAAGTTCTGGCAGGGATGGAAACTTAATGCTCAGCTTATCTAGATGATATTGCTGTCTTTAGTTCCTCCTGGCAGGATCTCCTGGTCCACCTCAGAAATGTTTTGGAGGCTCTGCAGAAAGCAGGCCTCACTTTCAAGGCCACTAAGTGCCAGATAGGGCAGAGCCAGGTTGTGTATCTGGGCCACCTTGTAGGTGGGAGCCAGGTTCAGCCTTTACAGAGCAATATCCAAACCATAATGGAATGGATTGCTCCAACCACCCAGACACAGGTGAGAGCCTTCTTAGGCCTGACTGGGTACTATAGGAGGTTTGTGAAGGGATACGGATCCATAGTGACCCCCTTGAATGATCGTACCTCAAAGAAAATGCCAAAAAAGGTTCAGTGGACAGCTAGCTGTCAAAAGGCATTTGAAGACCTAAAGCAGGCCATGTGCACTGCTTCCATCTTACAGAGTCCAGACTACACCAGAAAGTTCATTGTCCAAACAGATGCTTCTGAGTTGGGTGTGGGAGCTATACTGTCTCAACTGAATGATAAAGGTCAAGACCAACCAGTAGCTTTTATTAGCAGCAGGCTGACCCCTAGAGAGAAACGTTGGTCAGCTATAGAGAGGGAGGCCTTTGCTGTGGTGTGGACCCTGAAGAAGCTGAGGCCATACTTGTTTGGCACTCACTTCATAGTTCAGACAGACCATAAGCCCCTCCTATGGCTTAAACAGATGAAAGGTGAAAACCCAAACCTTTTAAGGTGGTCCATTTCCCTACAGGGGATGAACTATACAGTGGAACATAGACCTGGGACCCAACATGCCAATGCAGATGGACTCTCAAGGTATTTCCACTTAGAACACGAAGACTCAGCTGGTCAAGGTTAGTTTCTGCATTTGGGGGGGGGTTGTGTAGGAGAGTAGGATCTGCCTCTTATGTTTCCCACACTTTTTTCTGATGTTTACACTGGTTTCTGGCTATAGTCTGGCTGGGACCCTGCTAATCAGGACCCCAGCCTCTCTGTTCTCTCTAAACAGCATGGAGTGTATATTAGGTGCACTAGTGATTGGATTCTGTGGTGCCTTATGAGTCCCTAGTATATGGTACCTTAGGTACCAAGGGCATAGGTACTTCACAGGCCTACCAGGGGCTGAAGCATGTATTATGCCACCCCTGGGAAGCAGACTAAATCTGACACCACAGGCCTGCTACAGCAGCCTCTGTGAGGTGGTGCTAGCACTCCTCACTGAGATATAGGTTCACTATATCTCTGCTGCACACACATTTAAACCTATCAGTCACCCCTAAGGCAGGCCCTATCAATCCTGAGGGCAGGATGCTTGGTTTCCATGTGAGGGGGTGCCTCTGCCTGAGCAGGGCCCCTCTGAAGCTCTCAGAGTCCATTCTCTGGGGCTGTTTGTGAATGCGGTCAAACCATATACTCTTAAGTGCATTATAACCTCGTGGTAATGGCTGCATCAAAACATGTCGTGTTTGGTGTCAAACGCTTTGGAATCATACCCCCACACCAGTAACTGGTGTGGGAGTATGATTCCACCCTTCTAGAGGGATAGACATGTACCTACTTTGGAAACGCGGTAGAACCCTGAAGAGCCCTGGCATCACAAAATGGATGCCACCAGTCACAGACACTGGGCTGCCCTCCTGCTGATGAGCGAAACTCGCAGTGGAGGAAGCCCAACAATAGGTATCCTGTCACAGGGAGGTGTGACCACCTCCCAGACAGGGTTTAGTGTATTGGGGCTGGGTGGGTGCACTCCTAGAGTGCTTTTGAAGTCCTGCACTGGGGGAGCAGTAGGCTCCTCTGTGCATACACCAGTTGAAACCGGATTAGGGGCTACCTGCCCCTGCTCTGGCACGAAACTGGACAAAGGGAAGTGGGTGTAGCCACCCACTCCCCTGACCCTCCCATAGGGGGGATCATAGAGCTAGTCCCTCCCTTCCTTCCAGTATAAGTGAGGGAACCCTTGCCATTGCAAATTAGATATCCCTGGACACGTGTGGTCCAACCCTCTAGCAGGGATCCCTCCAAAGATCAGAGGCCTACCCAATCCCGAGTGACCGTGGGTCCCTGTTGAGTGGATGCTCCTGAGGCGTCTTTGCAATCCCTTGCCGGCTGGCTTGTGGGTCCCCTGAAGACTTTTCTACAATTTCAAAGGGCTCCCCTGGTTGCTCCAGGCCTGCCCTGACTTACCCTTGCTGGGTGAGTCTTCCAGACCTTGCTGGTCTGCACCGCTGACTTTTTGTCCTTTCCACAAGACTTGCTGTTGCCAAGGCTTGTTGGCTCCAATCTGGTCACCGACACCGCAGTAAGCTGCAGACTTTGTGGGACACGCCGAATCCAGCTCCTGGTCGTCATCGACACCTCCTGGACTTCGTGGCTGAAGAGTCAAGACACCCGTGAACTACCTGAAAACACCCAACGACTGTGGGCATCCATTTTCCTTGCCCCGGGTCACTGCCAAGTGACTTTGAACATTGTCCCCTCTGCTTTCAGGTCTTC
This sequence comes from Triturus cristatus, assembly GCF_964204655.1. Lineage (NCBI taxonomy): Eukaryota > Metazoa > Chordata > Amphibia > Caudata > Salamandridae > Triturus > Triturus cristatus. The sequence goes on from NC_140585.1 coordinate 168,420,920, forward strand.
CTTCTTCTGAATCCAGGCTTGGATTCCACCAGACACTTCTTCTTTCTTCACAAGCAGCAAGTCTTCATTGGCTCTCATTGAAAATGACGCCGTGACCCAACACCAAAAGACACCAATGCACCCGGCTTCCCTGGGTGAGGTAACTCCAGCACTATGGTGCTCCCGTGGGTGTTGGCTCTAGAACTACTTACCCTGTAAGTGACTTGCTTGTAGACTCTCCCAAAGTGCCCTTAAACTCTTAATTTCCAACTGCGACTTGCATCATTGAAGTCAACGGAGATTCGCGGCAGTGTTAACACACTGCATGCGTCCCCCGTGGGTCCTTTACTTACCTGCCTTGGGTGGTTTTGTGAGGCCCCAGCGCTTCTGAAGGCCCTAGGCCTTGTCCCTTTGCAAGTCGTTATCTCTAAGTCTCTTTTTTAGTATATGGTCTGGTACGCCTCTAGGGCCCCAGCCATATTTGTGCTTAATTTATTGTGAAACGTTGATTTGTGCATATGTTCCTGACTTCTAATCTCATAAAGAGATTAGTAGAGAGTTGTTTAGTAATAAATACATATATATATATTTGATATATATTTACCTGTGTGGTGTCCTTTCATTTGGTAATTCAAGGGACTATGTGGTAAAACAAGCTGCTTTACATTCCTCTAAAGACTTAGCCTGAAGGCTGCTCTCCACAGCTACCACTAGGATAGCTTTCTTTAAAGGTTGTCTTAAACCTACTACCATAAGAGTCGAATTGTACTGGTGCAAGGTGTCCACTTTAACTAGTGAACAGCATATACCAGGCCAACTTCTCACAATCTTTCTGTACACCTCTTGCTTTTTGCTGCACCTCTGTTGGTTCTTTCTGCACAGCTTTTGCTTACTTCTGCACCTCTTTCTCAAATTTCAATATCGCTGTTGCCTCTTTCTGCACCCCTGTTCCCACTTTCTGCACCCTTCCTGCCTTTTTCTGTACCACTTGTTCATTTTTGTATACCTTTGTTGCTTCTTTCTTCACTTCTCTTGCTCTTTCTGCAGCCTTTGCGCCTCTGTCAGCACCTCTGTTGCTACTTCTGCACTTCTCTTCCTTCTTTCTGTACCCCTACTGCCTCTTTCTCTACCTCTCTTGCCTCTTTGTGCACCTCTCTTACCTTCTTCTGTACCCCTCTCCCCTCGTTCTGCACCTCTCTTGCCTCTTTCTGCACCCCTGTTCCCTCCTTCTGTACGTTTCTTACCTGTTTCTGCACCTCTCTTGCCTTTTCTGTACCTCTGCTATTTCTTTCTGCACTTCTCTTGCCTCTATCTGCACCCCTCATGCCTCTTTCAGCACCTCTGTTGCTTCTTTCTGCACTTCTCTTCTTTCTGCACCCCTCCTGCCTCTTTCTCTACCACTCTTGCCTCTTTGTGCACCTCCTCTACCTCTTTCTGCACCCCTTTTGCCTCTTTCTGTACCTCTTTTGTAAATGTATGCATCCCTCATGCCTCTTTCTGTATCCCCTTCCCTATTTCCCCACCTCTCTTGCTTCTTCCTGCACTTCTCTTGCTTCTTTCTGCACCCCTCTGGCCTCTTTCTGTACCTCTTTTGCATCTTTGTGCACCTCTCCTGCCTCTTTCTGCACCTCTCTTGCCATTTTCTGCAGTTTTCTTCCCTCTTTCAGCACCTCTTTTGCTTCTTTCTGCACTTTTCTTGCCTCTTTCTAAACCTCTGACTTAGAGGTAGTTTTAATCCCCCTGCCCTATTATCTACTAGAGCCTTACAGAGGAGGTCATGCTAATCACAGGGGTACACCAACCCATAATGTAACCTAGTGTATGTAGGGGTTTTCACTGTATTTTAAGTGCCTTTCAGCATAGCACTATCTCAGGGCCTGGTTAGTCAGTGTCAGTTACCACCAGTACCAGTAAGCAAAAAGTTGGGGGTATAGGATGACTTTGCAACAAGGCCTATTTCTGCACCTCTGTTGGTTCTTTCTGTATATCTCTTGTTTCTTTCAGCACCTTTCTTCATCTTTCTGGATTTTTATTGCCTCTTTCTGCATTTCTCTTGTTTCTTTCTGCGCCTTTCTTCCTCTTTCTGCATATGTCCTACCTATGTAGGCATAGTTAGAAATAAGCAATTTCAAAACCTTAGAAATTTACTGAAAAAACCATAGGTTTCAGGGACGTTATAGTTAGAAATTAGCATTTAAAAAACCTTTGAAATTCACTGGAAAAACCATAGGTTTCAAGGACGTTACAGTTAGAAATCAGCATTTAAAAAACCATACGGTATAGACATTTCAGTCGTACAAAACCAGAGAAATTCGGCCTTTATAGTTAGTTGAGGTAACTATAACTCGTGTCACCGCAATGCACTGCTGATGAAGTCACATATTTTATCACTCATGACATGGTCAGTGATATCACTGATGACATCTTAAATGACATCACTGATGACATCATCCACGTGATAGTCTGAGGCACAATACAGACTACCATTTTTGAAACCAATACCAGTTACTTTGTACCCACTCACTGATACCTAGGTCTATACACACATCTACTCATTCATCCATACAGTCACTCATACATGCAGTCACTCATCAATACAGCACTATTATATGCACTCATATACCTATACAGACACCCACACACTGCCACTCATCCATAAAGTTACTCACACACCTAGTCAGTTATACAAATAATCATTCACACTCCCATTTACTCACCTATGCAGTTATACAAACACCACCTCACTTATTCATACAGATAGTGACACATACTTAGTTTCTTATACAATCACTGATACAAGCACACACTCATCCATACAGCCACTCTTACAATCACTCACTCTCACATATAGTCATTTATATACTCCAACACTCACATATATTGCCTTTCACATATGTAGTTACTCACACATGTACCACTGAGACATCCATTCACTCACCAACACACCCATACACACACTCACCCACCCATACAGCCCTTCACAGATGTACTCTTGAACCCATACACCCAGTGAATCACCCACTCACATATCTATGCACAGTCACACATCCCCCACCAACCCACACAGACAGTCAGGCACCCATACAGATACTCAGACAACCAATCAATAACCCATATAGACACTCATGTAGCTACTCACCAACCTATGCAGCCACTTATACACCAACTAACAGACTGATACAGACAGTCACACAGTTTAGTCACTAACATATGCATTCAGTAAAACACGATTAATCACTCACTTATGCAGTCAGGCATGCACTCACTAAATCATCCATTCAGACACTTATACACCCACTCATTTTCAATACAGCTTGGTATATATATATATATATATATATATATATATTCACTTAAAAAACCATAGGTTTCACACAAGTTATAGTTAGCTGTACATTTCACTCATAAAAAACCAATGAAATTCCACGTTATAGTTAGATCAGGTAACTATAACTTGCGCGCCCGCAATCCACTGCTGATGACGTCACATATTACATCACTCATGACATGGTCAGTGGCATCACTCATGAGATCACTGATGACATCATCCTTTTGATAGAGTGGCAGTCGCGCAAGTTATAGTTACCTGATCTAACTATAACGTGGAATTTCATTGGTTTTTTACGAGTGAAATGTACAGCTAACTATAACTTGTGTGAAACCTATGGTTTTTTAAGTGAATTTGCAAGGTTTTTTAAATGCTAATTCCTAACTATAACGTGTGTGAAACCTATGTTTTTTTCAGTGAATTTGTACGGTTTTTTAAATGCTAAGTTATGTATTTATTTTAAATTTTTGCGCGCACGGTGCGCGGCGCTGTGGGCACTCGGTGCGCTTCCCGCACCGAGCGCCCACTTTGCGCATTTCGTACCGTGCACGCCTTGCTATTTTTTAAAAAATATCAATTGTTTTTTTCTCCCTTGGGGTCCTTAGATTTATATATTAAATGTGATTGTTAATTCTTTTTTTATTTATTTATCTCTTTTTACCGTACGCGTACGGTAAGCTTACCGTACGCGCACTGCGCGATTTTTTTTTTAAAATATTAAATTTATTTTTCATACTTTTTGGTCCTTCGTGAACCCCCTGACGAACGCTAGGGGGTCTGCAACTCTCTTCGTTGCCCCCTTTTCATGTTATCAACCTTTGTTTTTCAGTGCGAGAGACAGAAAATGGCGGTAAGCTTACCGTAAGCGCACGGAGCGCGCTTACAGATATATATATTGATTTAAATGCTATTTTCTCAGGACCTACTGAACAGATTTACACCAGACCTGCAAAAGGCACATCCCTGACCTGAGGACTACCTCTCTGCCCAATTTCAAGTAATTCTGTTCAGCCGTTCGGGCTGTAGCTCGGACTAAAGGTCCTATGGGAAAATGCATGGGGAAAACGCGTTTTGGGACCCCCCTTTTTTCTCAGCCCCCGCTTGACGAATCACCCCGAGACTTTCAGGGTAGGAGTGGAGCGTAGCGCCCCATTAGTTTTGAAAATTTCGTGAGGATTCGTCAACCGGCGCCAAAGTAGATAATATATATATATATATATTTATATATATATATATATATATATATATATATATATATAAGAAAACTCCGTCTCATAAACCGAAGAGGTATCCTCAAAAAACGGAAGCAAACACCGGGTGCGGTGAGAGAATCCAATAATTTATTTCAATATAACAGACACCACCGCTGCCAATACGAGTTTCAGCCCGCCACAGGCGGTCGCCAGTAGATAGTTATAGTTAGGACCGAGTTTCCATAGGAAATCTGAAAATTCTATTTTGAATAACTTTGGCGCCGGTTGACGAATCCTCGCAAAAATTTTAAAACTAATGGGGCGCTCCGCTCAGCTCCTACCCTGAAAGTCTCGGGGTGATTCGTCAAGCGGGGTTTGAGGATGCGTTTTCCCCATGCATTTTCCCATTGGACCTTTAGTCGAAGGTACAGCCCGAACGGCTGAACAGAATTACTTGAAATTTGGCAAAGAGGTAGTCCTCAGGTCAGGCATGTGCCTTTTGCATATATGGTGTCAATCTGTTCAGTAGTTCCTGAGAAAATTGCAGTTAAAAGCACATAAATATCTATAAGCGCGCACCATGCGCGCACCGTGCGCGCACCGTGCGCGAGTGTAATTCTGATTGGTGGTTACATGTCAGTCAACGTTCGAATCGGTCGAAATCAGGAAGTGTCGGCCGCCATTTTGTGTGTTGTGTGTGTGACAGGGAAAGGTGGAGAACGTGAAAAGGGGGCAGGGTAGAGCATTCCTGACCCCCTAGCCTTTGTCAGGGGGTCCCTGAAGGACACCAAAGGGTGAAAAAAACATTTTCTTTTTTTTTCAAGAAATCGCGGGGTGCGCGCACGGTGCGCGCACGGAGAAAAATCTTTAAAAAAACAAACATTTTATACGTGTGTAAAATAAATACATAAAAAATATAATAAAACATACATAACTTAGCATTTAAAAAACCTTACAAATTCACTTAAAAAACCATAGGTTTCACACACGTTATAGTTAGGAATTAGCATTTAAAAAACCTTGCAAATTCACTTAAAAAACCATAGATTTCACACATGTTATAGTTAGCTGGACATTTCACTTGTAAAAAACCATTGAAATTCCCCCGTTATAGTTAGTTCAGATAACTATAACTCGCGCGACCGCCACTCTATCACAAGGATGATGTCATCAGTGATGTCATGAGTGATGCCACTGACCATGTCATGAGTGATGGAATATGTGACGTCATCAGCAGTGGATTGCGGGCGCACGAGTTATAGTTATCTGAACTAACTATAACGGGGAATTTCAATGGTTTTTTATGAGTGAAATGTCCAGCTAACTATAACATGTGTGAAACCTATGGGTTTTTAAGTGAATATATGTATATATATATATATGAAGGTAAAATCGTCTGAGTTGCTGTCTCTGTAGAAAAGACGAGGAACGAACCCAAAATCAGTGCCAATCAAAGTTGATTTATTAGAATTACATCGAGCCTGTCCGACATGACGCGTTTCAGCCCCCACTCGAGCCTTGATCACATGACATGATATATATATATATATTACCTATGGCAGTCGCCAGTAGGTAGTTATAGTTAGGACCTATTATCCATAGGAAATCTGCAACATTCTATTTGGATTAACTTTGGCACCGGTTGACGAATCTTCGCAAAATTATCAAAACTGGTGGGGCGCTCCGGTCCACTCCTATCCTGAACGTCTCAGGGTGATTCGTCAAGTGGGGGCCGAGAAAAAAGGGGGTTCCCAAAACATGTTTCCCCATGCAATTTTTCATAGGAACCTTTAATCGCAGCTACAGCCCGAACTGCTGAACAGAATTACACCAAATTTGGCAAAAAGGTAGCCCTTGGTTCAGAATCGTGCCTTTTGGTTAAATGATGTAAATCCATTTAGTAGTTCCTAAGAAAATCAAAAGTAAAATCACATATATATCTGGGCGGAGCCTAACCACACATCTCATCGTGAGATCTGATTGGCTGTCAGAACTTCATCCAAGAAGTGTTGGCAGGCATCTTGGGACCAATATACATGATAGCACCTCATTAAAAAGCATTGCAGTTAATAGAAGTTTTTAAGATTTTAGTTACATTATAAATCATTTGTTGATGGTACCATACTAATTTTAGAAATTGTTGCATGTTCTAAGGAGATTTTACCATGTGAAAAAGCCTTCTGCTGGGATATCATGAATCATGTTTGAGAGAAAACTATTTTCTCATACTTTTCCCACAGAGGTTTGAAAGGTGACATATAAGCTAAACTGAGAGCATATTTTCTGTAAATTAACATTATCTTTCTCATGTGAGAATGAAGTCTGACATTCTCAGTAAAAAATGTACATCCAACAAGGGCAGAGACTGTCAGTTGATTCCTTTGTGTTCTACTGCAGCTTCCCAGAGTGTTCTAAAGAACAACTAGAGCGCTAACAGTCTTACTTATGACAAAAGTATGGCACACCTGAAGCCATCTTGATTGGAATAAAGTGGTAACCCTTAAAACATTTAATTAGCAAAGGAACAAAATGAGGGGGTTCATTTTGCCATACAAATTATGATTAGTGCTGCAGAAAGAAAAATTAGGGCACATTTTGACTTCTCAAATCCTTTTCTATTTCAATAAAAATTTCTGACATACAGACTGAAACATACACTTTTAATACCAGCAGCAGACTTCCGTGGTGAGCAGTAGCTTTACTACAGTGATCTAATGAGTAACTAGTGTGCTAACATTCTGAATTTATGGCAAATGTGTGACATATCTGAATACCTTGTTGATGGAATCAAAGTAAAAAACTGAAAGCATTTCCTACTGAGGAGACTGCAGTAAATGAGGAAATTAGGAAACTTCATAATAAATAAATCTCCCAAGATGGCCACCAGAGACAAAGAGCCCAAATGCAGCACAAATATTACCCAGATGTAGCCCACATGTAGCCCAATGACAGAAGTGGGCAAAACACTTTTTATTTTTTGTGTTTTTGCAGTTTTATATAGTGCAGACTTGTCAGGTATTGGAGTGCTTAACATGACCATTGGTTACATCACACAAGAACAAATTCATTTTGGTTGTTGATATGGGGAGATTAAGTGATTTGACCAGAATCACAGAATGTCGAGCTGAAGCAGAAACTCCAACCTGGTTCCCCAGTTGCAAAGTCTGCAGCTCTGGAAGTAACAAAAAAAAAAAAAAATGCAAAAACAACAATTGATGGACAGAATGCAGAACAATGTCATACATTCACCCCAGTACAGAGATCTGGGCCTAAATCCATCGTTTTTTTGCTCACCATGCCATTCCAGTTTGAACCCAGCCATATGCAAATCAGTCTTGACCCTGTGCCCCATGGGAACAGTCCAGCCCGAACTGCCAAGCCAGGTCCTCCCTGGACTGGAAACAAGCATCCTAGGACCGGTTTTGGGCTTTCAGCCCTCGTCAGCCAGGATAGCTTGATTCCAGTGGCATGGAGAGCAAGGGACTCACGTCTGAGCATACCCTTCTCACTCGGGGTGACAATTGCAAAAACAACAATTGATGGACAGAATGCAGAACAATGTCATACATTCACCCCAGTACAGTGAATGTATGACATTGTTGGCAGTTCGGGCTGGACTGTTCCCATGAGGCACAGGGTCACGACTGATTTGCATATGGCCATGTCTGAACTGGGGTGGCGTAGTGGGCAAAAGAACGATGGATTTAACCCAGATCTCTTGACTGGGGGAGAATGTCTGCATTGTCAGCATTCCGTCCATCATTTGTTTGTTGTAATGCTTTTTGCCCTAAGTGGGATGGGTATTCCCAGACGTGGGACCCGTGCTCACTACGCCACTGGAGTCAAGCTATCCTGGCTGATGACGGCTGATAGCCAGAAACCGGTCCTAGGATGCTTGATTCCGGTCCAGAGAAGACATGGCTTGGCAGTTCGGGCTGGACTGTTCCCATGAGGCACAGGGTCACGACTGATTTGCATATGGCCATGTCTGAACTGGGGTGGCGTAGTGGGCAAAAGAACAATGGATTTAACCCAGATCTCTTGACTGGGGGAGAATGTCTGCATTGTCAGCATTCCGTCCATCATTTGTTTGTTGTAATGCTTTTCGCCCTAAGTGGGATGGGTATTCCCAGACGTGGGACCCGTGCTCACTACGCCACTGGAGTCAAGCTATCCTGGCTGATGACGGCTGATAGCCAGAAACCGGTCCTAGGATGCTTGATTCCGGTCCAGAGAAGACATGGCTTGGCAGTTCGGGCTGGACTGTTCCCATGAGGCACAGGGTCACGACTGATTTGCATATGGCCATGTCTGAACTGGGGTGGCGTAGTGGGCAAAAGAACGATGGATTTAACCCAGATCTCTTGACTGGGGGAGAATGTCTGCATTGTCAGCATTCCGTCCATCATTTGTTTGTTGTAATGCTTTTCGCCCTAAGTGGGATGGGTATTCCCAGACGTGGGACCCGTGCTCACTACGCCACTGGAGTCAAGCTATCCTGGCTGATGACGGCTGATAGCCAGAAACCGGTCCTAGGATGCTTGATTCCGGTCCAGAGAAGACATGGCTTGGCAGTTCGGGCTGGACTGTTCCCATGAGGCACAGGGTCACGACTGATTTGCATATGGCCATGTCTGAAATGGGGTGGCGTAGTGGGCAAAAGAACGATGGATTTAACCCAGATCTCTTGACTGGGGGAGAATGTCTGCATTGTCAGCATTCCGTCCATCATTTGTTTGTTGTAATGCTTTTCGCCCTAAGTGGGATGGGTATTCCCAGACGTGGGACCCGTGCTCACTACGCCACTGGAGTCAAGCTATCCTGGCTGATGACGGCTGATAGCCAGAAACCGGTCCTAGGATGCTTGATTCCGGTCCAGAGAAGACATGGCTTGGCAGTTCGGGCTGGACTGTTCCCATGAGGCACAGGGTCACGACTGATTTGCATATGGCCATGTCTGAACTGGGGTGGCGTAGTGGGCAAAAGAACGATAGATTTAACCCAGATCTCTTGACTGGGGGAGAATGTCTGCATTGTCAGCATTCCGTCCATCATTTGTTTGTTGTAATGCTTTTCGCCCTAAGTGGGATGGGTATTCCCAGACGTGGGACCCGTGCTCACTACGCCACTGGAGTCAAGCTATCCTGGCTGATGACGGCTGATAGCCAGAAACCGGTCCTAGGATGCTTGATTCCGGTCCAGAGAAGACATGGCTTGGCAGTTCGGGCTGGACTGTTCCCATGAGGCACAGGGTCACGACTGATTTGCATATGGCCATGTCTGAACTGGGGTGGCGTAGTGGGCAAAAGAACGATGGATTTAACCCAGATCTCTTGACTGGGGGAGAATGTCTGCATTGTCAGCATTCCGTCCATCATTTGTTTGTTGTAATGCTTTTCGCCCTAAGTGGGATGGGTATTCCCAGACGTGGGACCCGTGCTCACTACGCCACTGGAGTCAAGCTATCCTGGCTGATGACGGCTGATAGCCAGAAACCGGTCCTAGGATGCTTGATTCCAGTCCAGAGAAGACATGGCTTGGCAGTTCGGGCTGGACTGTTCCCATGAGGCACAGGGTCACCACTGATTTGCATATGGCCATGTCTGAACTGGGGTGGCGTAGTGGGCAAAAGAACGATGGATTTAACCCAGATCTCTTGACTGGGGGAGAATGTCTGCATTGTCAGCATTCCGTCCATCATTTGTTTGTTGTAATGCTTTTCGCCCTAAGTGGGATGGGTATTCCCAGACGTGGGACCCGTGCTCACTACGCCACTGGAGTCAAGCTATCCTGGCTGATGACGGCTGATAGCCAGAAACCGGTCCTAGGATGCTTGATTCCGGTCCAGAGAAGACATGGCTTGGCAGTTCGGGCTGGACTGTTCCCATGAGGCACAGGGTCACGACTGATTTGCATATGGCCATGTCTGAACTGGGGTGGCGTAGTGGGCAAAAGAACGATGGATTTAACCCAGATCTCTTGACTGGGGGAGAATGTCTGCATTGTCAGCATTCCGTCCATCATTTGTTTGTTGTAATGCTTTTCGCCCTAAGTGGGATGGGTATTCCCAGACGTGGGACCCGTGCTCACTACGCCACTGGAGTCAAGCTATCCTGGCTGATGACGGCTGATAGCCAGAAACCGGTCCTAGGATGCTTGATTCCGGTCCAGAGAAGACATGGCTTGGCAGTTCGGGCTGGACTGTTCCCATGAGGCACAGGGTCACGACTGATTTGCATATTGCCATGTCTGAACTGGGGTGGCGTAGTGGGCAAAAGAACGATGGATTTAACCCAGATCTCTTGACTGGGGGAGAATGTCTGCATTGTCAGCATTCCGTCCATCATTTGTTTGTTGTAATGCTTTTCGCCCTAAGTGGGATGGGTATTCCCAGACGTGGGACCCGTGCTCACTACGCCACTGGAGTCAAGCTATCCTGGCTGATGACGGCTGATAGCCAGAAACCGGTCCTAGGATGCTTGATTCCGGTCCAGAGAAGACATGGCTTGGCAGTTCGGGCTGGACTGTCCCCATGAGGCACAGGGTCACGACTGATTTGCATATGGCCATGTCTGAACTGGGGTGGCGTAGTGGGCAAAAGAACGATGGATTTAACCCAGATCTCTTGACTGGGGGAGAATGTCTGCATTGTCAGCATTCCGTCCATCATTTGTTTGTTGTAATGCTTTTCGCCCTAAGTGGGATGGGTATTCCCAGACGTGGGACCCGTGCTCACTACGCCACTGGAGTCAAGCTATCCTGGCTGATGACGGCTGATAGCCAGAAACCGGTCCTAGGATGCTTGATTCCGGTCCAGAGAAGACATGGCTTGGCAGTTCGGGCTGGACTGTTCCCATGAGGCACAGGGTCACGACTGATTTGCATATGGCCATGTCTGAACTGGGGTGGCGTAGTGGGCAAAAGAACAATGGATTTAACCCAGATCTCTTGACTGGGGGAGAATGTCTGCATTGTCAGCATTCCGTCCATCATTTGTTTGTTGTAATGCTTTTCGCCCTAAGTGGGATGGGTATTCCCAGACGTGGGACCCGTGCTCACTACGCCACTGGAGTCAAGCTATCCTGGCTGATGACGGCTGATAGCCAGAAACCGGTCCTAGGATGCTTGATTCCGGTCCAGAGAAGACATGGCTTGGCAGTTCGGGCTGGACTGTTCCCATGAGGCACAGGGTCACGACTGATTTGCATATGGCCATGTCTGAACTGGGGTGGCGTAGTGGGCAAAAGAACGATGGATTTAACCCAGATCTCTTGACTGGGGGAGAATGTCTGCATTGTCAGCATTCCGTCCATCATTTGTTTGTTGTAATGCTTTTCGCCCTAAGTGGGATGGGTATTCCCAGACGTGGGACCCGTGCTCACTACGCCACTGGAGTCAAGCTATCCTGGCTGATGACGGCTGATAGCCAGAAACCGGTCCTAGGATGCTTGATTCCGGTCCAGAGAAGACATGGCTTGGCAGTTCGGGCTGGACTGTTCCCATGAGGCACAGGGTCACGACTGATTTGCATATGGCCATGTCTGAAATGGGGTGGCGTAGTGGGCAAAAGAACGATGGATTTAACCCAGATCTCTTGACTGGGGGAGAATGTCTGCATTGTCAGCATTCCGTCCATCATTTGTTTGTTGTAATGCTTTTCGCCCTAAGTGGGATGGGTATTCCCAGACGTGGGACCCGTGCTCACTACGCCACTGGAGTCAAGCTATCCTGGCTGATGATGGCTGATAGCCAGAAACCGGTCCTAGGATGCTTGATTCCGGTCCAGAGAAGACATGGCTTGGCAGTTCGGGCTGGACTGTTCCCATGAGGCACAGGGTCACGACTGATTTGCATATGGCCATGTCTGAACTGGGGTGGCGTAGTGGGCAAAAGAACGATAGATTTAACCCAGATCTCTTGACTGGGGGAGAATGTCTGCATTGTCAGCATTCCGTCCATCATTTGTTTGTTGTAATGCTTTTCGCCCTAAGTGGGATGGGTATTCCCAGACGTGGGACCCGTGCTCACTACGCCACTGGAGTCAAGCTATCCTGGCTGATGACGGCTGATAGCCAGAAACCGGTCCTAGGATGCTTGATTCCGGTCCAGAGAAGACATGGCTTGGCAGTTCGGGCTGGACTGTTCCCATGAGGCACAGGGTCACGACTGATTTGCATATGGCCATGTCTGAACTGGGGTGGCGTGGTGGGCAAAAGAACGATGGATTTAACCCAGATCTCTTGACTGGGGGAGAATGTCTGCATTGTCAGCATTCCGTCCATCATTTGTTTGTTGTAATGCTTTTCTCCCTAAGTGGGATGGGTATTCCCAGACGTGGGACCCGTGCTCACTACGCCACTGGAGTCAAGCTATCCTGGCTGATGACGGCTGATAGCCAGAAACCAGTCCTAGGATGCTTGATTCCGGTCCAAAGAAGACATGGCTTGGCAGTTCGGGCTGGACTGTTCCCATGAGGCACAGGGTCACGACTGATTTGCATATGGCCATGTCTGAACTGGGGTGGCGTGGTGGGCAAAAGAACGATGGATTTAACCCAGATCTCTTGACTGGGGGAGAATGTCTGCATTGTCAGCATTCCGTCCATCATTTGTTTGTTGTAATGCTTTTCGCCCTAAGTGGGATGGGTATTCCCAGACGGGGGACCCGTGCTCACTACGCCACTGGAGTCAAGCTATCCTGGCTGATGACGGCTGATAGCCAGAAACCGGTCCTAGGATGCTTGATTCCGGTCCAGAGAAGACATGGCTTGGCAGTTCGGGCTGGACTGTTCCCATGAGGCACAGGGTCACGACTGATTTGCATATGGCCATGTCTGAACTGGGGTGGCGTAGTGGGCAAAAGAACGATGGATTTAACCCAGATCTCTTGATTGGGGGAGAATGTCTGCATTGTCAGCATTCCGTCCATCATTTGTTTGTTGTAATGCTTTTCGCCCTAAGTGGGATGGGTATTCCCAGACGTGGGACCCGTGCTCACTACGCCACTGGAGTCAAGCTATCCTGGCTGATGACGGCTGATAGCCAGAAACCGGTCCTAGGATGCTTGATTCCGGTCCAGAGAAGACATGGCTTGGCAGTTCGGGCTGGACTGTTCCTATGAGGCACAGGGTCACGACTGATTTGCATATGGCCATGTCTGAACTGGGGTGGCGTAGTGGGCAAAAGAACTATGGATTTAACCCAGATCTCTTGACTGGGGGAGAATGTCTGCATTGTCAGCATTCCGTCCATCATTTGTTTGTTGTAATGCTTTTCGCCCTAAGTGGGATGGGTATTCCCAGACGTGGGACCCGTGCTCACTACGCCACTGGAGTCAAGCTATCCTGGCTGATGACGGCTGATAGCCAGAAACCGGTCCTAGGATGCTTGATTCCGGTCCAGAGAAGACATGGCTTGGCAGTTCGGGCTGGACTGTTCCCATGAGGCACAGGGTCACGACTGATTTGCATATGGCCATGTCTGAACTGGGGTGGCGTAGTGGGCAAAAGAACGATGGATTTAACCCAGATCTCTTGACTGGGGGAGAATGTCTGTATTGTCAGCATTCCGTCCATCATTTGTTTGTTGTAATGCTTTTCGCCCTAAGTGGGATGGGTATTCCCAGACGTGGGACCCGTGCTCACTACGCCACTGGAGTCAAGCTATCCTGGCTGATGACGGCTGATAGCCAGAAACCGGTCCTAGGATGCTTGATTCCGGTCCAGAGAAGACATGGCTTGGCAGTTCGGGCTGGACTGTTCCCATGAGGCACAGGGTCACGACTGATTTGCATATGGCCATGTCTGAACTGGGGTGGCGTAGTGGGCAAAAGAACGATGGATTTAACCCAGATCTCTTGACTGGGGGAGAATGTCTGCATTGTCAGCATTCCGTCCATCATTTGTTTGTTGTAATGCTTTTTGCCCTAAGTGGGATGGGTATTCCCAGACGTGGGACCCGTGCTCACTACGCCACTGGAGTCAAGCTATCCTGGCTGATGACGGCTGATAGCCAGAAACCGGTCCTAGGATGCTTGATTCCGGTCCAGAGAAGACATGGCTTGGCAGTTCGGGCTGGACTGTTCCCATGAGGCACAGGGTCACGACTGATTTGCATATGGCCATGTCTGAACTGGGGTGGCGTAGTGGGCAAAAGAACAATGGATTTAACCCAGATCTCTTGACTGGGGGAGAATGTCTGCATTGTCAGCATTCCGTCCATCATTTGTTTGTTGTAATGCTTTTCGCCCTAAGTGGGATGGGTATTCCCAGACGTGGGACCCGTGCTCACTACGCCACTGGAGTCAAGCTATCCTGGCTGATGACGGCTGATAGCCAGAAACCGGTCCTAGGATGCTTGATTCCGGTCCAGAGAAGACATGGCTTGGCAGTTCGGGCTGGACTGTTCCCATGAGGCACAGGGTCACGACTGATTTGCATATGGCCATGTCTGAACTGGGGTGGCGTAGTGGGCAAAAGAACGATGGATTTAACCCAGATCTCTTGACTGGGGGAGAATGTCTGCATTGTCAGCATTCCGTCCATCATTTGTTTGTTGTAATGCTTTTCGCCCTAAGTGGGATGGGTATTCCCAGACGTGGGACCCGTGCTCACTACGCCACTGGAGTCAAGCTATCCTGGCTGATGACGGCTGATAGCCAGAAACCGGTCCTAGGATGCTTGATTCCGGTCCAGAGAAGACATGGCTTGGCAGTTCGGGCTGGACTGTTCCCATGAGGCACAGGGTCACGACTGATTTGCATATGGCCATGTCTGAAATGGGGTGGCGTAGTGGGCAAAAGAACGATGGATTTAACCCAGATCTCTTGACTGGGGGAGAATGTCTGCATTGTCAGCATTCCGTCCATCATTTGTTTGTTGTAATGCTTTTCGCCCTAAGTGGGATGGGTATTCCCAGACGTGGGACCCGTGCTCACTACGCCACTGGAGTCAAGCTATCCTGGCTGATGACGGCTGATAGCCAGAAACCGGTCCTAGGATGCTTGATTCCGGTCCAGAGAAGACATGGCTTGGCAGTTCGGGCTGGACTGTTCCCATGAGGCACAGGGTCACGACTGATTTGCATATGGCCATGTCTGAACTGGGGTGGCGTAGTGGGCAAAAGAACGATAGATTTAACCCAGATCTCTTGACTGGGGGAGAATGTCTGCATTGTCAGCATTCCGTCCATCATTTGTTTGTTGTAATGCTTTTCGCCCTAAGTGGGATGGGTATTCCCAGACGTGGGACCCGTGCTCACTACGCCACTGGAGTCAAGCTATCCTGGCTGATGACGGCTGATAGCCAGAAACCGGTCCTAGGATGCTTGATTCCGGTCCAGAGAAGACATGGCTTGGCAGTTCGGGCTGGACTGTTCCCATGAGGCACAGGGTCACGACTGATTTGCATATGGCCATGTCTGAACTGGGGTGGCGTAGTGGGCAAAAGAACGATGGATTTAACCCAGATCTCTTGACTGGGGGAGAATGTCTGCATTGTCAGCATTCCGTCCATCATTTGTTTGTTGTAATGCTTTTCGCCCTAAGTGGGATGGGTATTCCCAGACGTGGGACCCGTGCTCACTACGCCACTGGAGTCAAGCTATCCTGGCTGATGACGGCTGATAGCCAGAAACCGGTCCTAGGATGCTTGATTCCAGTCCAGAGAAGACATGGCTTGGCAGTTCGGGCTGGACTGTTCCCATGAGGCACAGGGTCACCACTGATTTGCATATGGCCATGTCTGAACTGGGGTGGCGTAGTGGGCAAAAGAACGATGGATTTAACCCAGATCTCTTGACTGGGGGAGAATGTCTGCATTGTCAGCATTCCGTCCATCATTTGTTTGTTGTAATGCTTTTCGCCCTAAGTGGGATGGGTATTCCCAGACGTGGGACCCGTGCTCACTACGCCACTGGAGTCAAGCTATCCTGGCTGATGACGGCTGATAGCCAGAAACCGGTCCTAGGATGCTTGATTCCGGTCCAGAGAAGACATGGCTTGGCAGTTCGGGCTGGACTGTTCCCATGAGGCACAGGGTCACGACTGATTTGCATATGGCCATGTCTGAACTGGGGTGGCGTAGTGGGCAAAAGAACGATGGATTTAACCCAGATCTCTTGACTGGGGGAGAATGTCTGCATTGTCAGCATTCCGTCCATCATTTGTTTGTTGTAATGCTTTTCGCCCTAAGTGGGATGGGTATTCCCAGACGTGGGACCCGTGCTCACTACGCCACTGGAGTCAAGCTATCCTGGCTGATGACGGCTGATAGCCAGAAACCGGTCCTAGGATGCTTGATTCCGGTCCAGAGAAGACATGGCTTGGCAGTTCGGGCTGGACTGTTCCCATGAGGCACAGGGTCACGACTGATTTGCATATTGCCATGTCTGAACTGGGGTGGCGTAGTGGGCAAAAGAACGATGGATTTAACCCAGATCTCTTGACTGGGGGAGAATGTCTGCATTGTCAGCATTCCGTCCATCATTTGTTTGTTGTAATGCTTTTCGCCCTAAGTGGGATGGGTATTCCCAGACGTGGGACCCGTGCTCACTACGCCACTGGAGTCAAGCTATCCTGGCTGATGACGGCTGATAGCCAGAAACCGGTCCTAGGATGCTTGATTCCGGTCCAGAGAAGACATGGCTTGGCAGTTCGGGCTGGACTGTCCCCATGAGGCACAGGGTCACGACTGATTTGCATATGGCCATGTCTGAACTGGGGTGGCGTAGTGGGCAAAAGAACGATGGATTTAACCCAGATCTCTTGACTGGGGGAGAATGTCTGCATTGTCAGCATTCCGTCCATCATTTGTTTGTTGTAATGCTTTTCGCCCTAAGTGGGATGGGTATTCCCAGACGTGGGACCCGTGCTCACTACGCCACTGGAGTCAAGCTATCCTGGCTGATGACGGCTGATAGCCAGAAACCGGTCCTAGGATGCTTGATTCCGGTCCAGAGAAGACATGGCTTGGCAGTTCGGGCTGGACTGTTCCCATGAGGCACAGGGTCACGACTGATTTGCATATGGCCATGTCTGAACTGGGGTGGCGTAGTGGGCAAAAGAACAATGGATTTAACCCAGATCTCTTGACTGGGGGAGAATGTCTGCATTGTCAGCATTCCGTCCATCATTTGTTTGTTGTAATGCTTTTCGCCCTAAGTGGGATGGGTATTCCCAGACGTGGGACCCGTGCTCACTACGCCACTGGAGTCAAGCTATCCTGGCTGATGACGGCTGATAGCCAGAAACCGGTCCTAGGATGCTTGATTCCGGTCCAGAGAAGACATGGCTTGGCAGTTCGGGCTGGACTGTTCCCATGAGGCACAGGGTCACGACTGATTTGCATATGGCCATGTCTGAACTGGGGTGGCGTAGTGGGCAAAAGAACGATGGATTTAACCCAGATCTCTTGACTGGGGGAGAATGTCTGCATTGTCAGCATTCCGTCCATCATTTGTTTGTTGTAATGCTTTTCGCCCTAAGTGGGATGGGTATTCCCAGACGTGGGACCCGTGCTCACTACGCCACTGGAGTCAAGCTATCCTGGCTGATGACGGCTGATAGCCAGAAACCGGTCCTAGGATGCTTGATTCCGGTCCAGAGAAGACATGGCTTGGCAGTTCGGGCTGGACTGTTCCCATGAGGCACAGGGTCACGACTGATTTGCATATGGCCATGTCTGAAATGGGGTGGCGTAGTGGGCAAAAGAACGATGGATTTAACCCAGATCTCTTGACTGGGGGAGAATGTCTGCATTGTCAGCATTCCGTCCATCATTTGTTTGTTGTAATGCTTTTCGCCCTAAGTGGGATGGGTATTCCCAGACGTGGGACCCGTGCTCACTACGCCACTGGAGTCAAGCTATCCTGGCTGATGATAGCTGATAGCCAGAAACCGGTCCTAGGATGCTTGATTCCGGTCCAGAGAAGACATGGCTTGGCAGTTCGGGCTGGACTGTTCCCATGAGGCACAGGGTCACGACTGATTTGCATATGGCCATGTCTGAACTGGGGTGGCGTAGTGGGCAAAAGAACGATAGATTTAACCCAGATCTCTTGACTGGGGGAGAATGTCTGCATTGTCAGCATTCCGTCCATCATTTGTTTGTTGTAATGCTTTTCGCCCTAAGTGGGATGGGTATTCCCAGACGTGGGACCCGTGCTCACTACGCCACTGGAGTCAAGCTATCCTGGCTGATGACGGCTGATAGCCAGAAACCGGTCCTAGGATGCTTGATTCCGGTCCAGAGAAGACATGGCTTGGCAGTTCGGGCTGGACTGTTCCCATGAGGCACAGGGTCACGACTGATTTGCATATGGCCATGTCTGAACTGGGGTGGCGTAGTGGGCAAAAGAACGATGGATTTAACCCAGATCTCTTGACTGGGGGAGAATGTCTGCATTGTCAGCATTCCGTCCATCATTTGTTTGTTGTAATGCTTTTCTCCCTAAGTGGGATGGGTATTCCCAGACGTGGGACCCGTGCTCACTACGCCACTGGAGTCAAGCTATCCTGGCTGATGACGGCTGATAGCCAGAAACCAGTCCTAGGATGCTTGATTCCGGTCCAAAGAAGACATGGCTTGGCAGTTCGGGCTGGACTGTTCCCATGAGGCACAGGGTCACGACTGATTTGCATATGGCCATGTCTGAACTGGGGTGGCGTGGTGGGCAAAAGAACGATGGATTTAACCCAGATCTCTTGACTGGGGGAGAATGTCTGCATTGTCAGCATTCCGTCCATCATTTGTTTGTTGTAATGCTTTTCGCCCTAAGTGGGATGGGTATTCCCAGACGGGGGACCCGTGCTCACTACGCCACTGGAGTCAAGCTATCCTGGCTGATGACGGCTGATAGCCAGAAACCGGTCCTAGGATGCTTGATTCCGGTCCAGAGAAGACATGGCTTGGCAGTTCGGGCTGGACTGTTCCCATGAGGCACAGGGTCACGACTGATTTGCATATGGCCATGTCTGAACTGGGGTGGCGTAGTGGGCAAAAGAACGATGGATTTAACCCAGATCTCTTGATTGGGGGAGAATGTCTGCATTGTCAGCATTCCGTCCATCATTTGTTTGTTGTAATGCTTTTCGCCCTAAGTGGGATGGGTATTCCCAGACGTGGGACCCGTGCTCACTACGCCACTGGAGTCAAGCTATCCTGGCTGATGACGGCTGATAGCCAGAAACCGGTCCTAGGATGCTTGATTCCGGTCCAGAGAAGACATGGCTTGGCAGTTCGGGCTGGACTGTTCCTATGAGGCACAGGGTCACGACTGATTTGCATATGGCCATGTCTGAACTGGGGTGGCGTAGTGGGCAAAAGAACTATGGATTTAACCCAGATCTCTTGACTGGGGGAGAATGTCTGCATTGTCAGCATTCCGTCCATCATTTGTTTGTTGTAATGCTTTTCGCCCTAAGTGGGATGGGTATTCCCAGACGTGGGACCCGTGCTCACTACGCCACTGGAGTCAAGCTATCCTGGCTGATGACGGCTGATAGCCAGAAACCGGTCCTAGGATGCTTGATTCCGGTCCAGAGAAGACATGGCTTGGCAGTTCGGGCTGGACTGTTCCCATGAGGCACAGGGTCACGACTGATTTGCATATGGCCATGTCTGAACTGGGGTGGCGTAGTGGGCAAAAGAACGATGGATTTAACCCAGATCTCTTGACTGGGGGAGAATGTCTGCATTGTCAGCATTCCGTCCATCATTTGTTTGTTGTAATGCTTTTCGCCCTAAGTGGGATGGGTATTCCCAGACGTGGGACCCGTGCTCACTACGCCACTGGAGTCAAGCTATCCTGGCTGATGACGGCTGATAGCCAGAAACCGGTCCTAGGATGCTTGATTCCGGTCCAGAGAAGACATGGCTTGGCAGTTCGGGCTGGACTGTTCCCATGAGGCACAGGGTCACGACTGATTTGCATATGGCCATGTCTGAACTGGGGTGGCGTAGTGGGCAAAAGAACGATGGATTTAACCCAGATCTCTTGACTGGGGGAGAATGTCTGCATTGTCAGCATTCCGTCCATCATTTGTTTGTTGTAATGCTTTTCGCCCTAAGTGGGATGGGTATTCCCAGATGTGGGACCCGTGCTCACTACGCCACTGGAGTCAAGCTATCCTGGCTGATGACGGCTGATAGCCAGAAACCGGTCCTAGGATGCTTGATTCCGGTCCAGAGAAGACATGGCTTGGCAGTTCGGGCTGGACTGTTCCCATGAGGCACAGGGTCATGACTGATTTGCATATGGCCATGTCTGAACTGGGGTGGCGTAGTGGGCAAAAGAACGATGGATTTAACCCAGATCTCTTGACTGGGGGAGAATGTCTGCATTGTCAGCATTCCGTCCATCATTTGTTTGTTGTAATGCTTTTCGCCCTAAGTGGGATGGGTATTCCCAGACGTGGGACCCGTGCTCACTACGCCACTGGAGTCAAGCTATCCTGGCTGATGACGGCTGATAGCCAGAAACCGGTCCTAGGATGCTTGATTCCGGTCCAGAGAAGACATGGCTTGGCAGTTCGGACTGGACTGTTTCCATGAGGCACAGGGTCACGACTGATTTGCATATGGCCATGTCTGAACTGGGGTGGCGTAGTGGGCAAAAGAACGATGGATTTAACCCAGATCTCTTGACTGGGGGAGAATGTCTGCATTGTCAGCATTCCGTCCATCATTTGTTTGTTGTAATGCTTTTCGCCCTAATTGGGATGGGTATTCCCAGATGTGGGACCCGTGCTCACTACGCCACTGGAGTCAAGCTATCCTGGCTGATGACAGCTGATAGCCAGAAACCGGTCCTAGGATGCTTGATTCCGGTCCAGAGAAGACATGGCTTGGCAGTTCGGGCTGGACTGTTCCCATGAGGACAGGGTCACGACTGATTTGCATATGGCCATGTCTGAACTGGGGTGGCGTAGTGGGCAAAAGAAAGATGGATTTAACCCAGATCTCTTGACTGGGGGAGAATGTCTGCATTGTCAGCATTCCGTCCATCATTTGTTTGTTGTAATGCTTTTTGCCCTAAGTGGGATGGGTATTCCCAGACGTGGGACCCGTGCTCACTACGCCACTGGAGTCAAGCTATCCTGGCTGATGACGGCTGATAGCCAGAAACCGGTCCTAGGATGCTTGATTCCGGTCCAGAGAAGACATGGCTTGGCAGTTCGGACTGGACTGTTCCCATGAGGCACAGGGTCACGACTGATTTGCATATGGCCATGTCTGAACTGGGGTGGCGTAGTGGGCAAAAGAACGATGGATTTAACCCAGATCTCTTGACTGGGGGAGAATGTCTGCATTGTCAGCATTCCGTCCATCATTTGTTTGTTGTAATGCTTTTCGCCCTAATTGGGATGGGTATTCCCAGACGTGGGACCCGTGCTCACTACGCCACTGGAGTCAAGCTATCCTGGCTGATGACAGCTGATAGCCAGAAACCGGTCCTAGGATGCTTGATTCCGGTCCAGAGAAGACATGGCTTGGCAGTTCGGGCTGGACTGTTCCCATGAGGACAGGGTCACGACTGATTTGCATATGGCCATGTCTGAACTGGGGTGGCGTAGTGGGCAAAAGAAAGATGGATTTAACCCAGATCTCTTGACTGGGGGAGAATGTCTGCATTGTCAGCATTCCGTCCATCATTTGTTTGTTGTAATGCTTTTTGCCCTAAGTGGGATGGGTATTCCCAGACGTGGGACCCGTGCTCACTACGCCACTGGAGTCAAGCTATCCTGGCTGATGACGGCTGATAGCCAGAAACCGGTCCTAGGATGCTAGATTCCGGTCCAGAGAAGACATGGCTTGGCAGTTCGGGCTGGACTGTTCCCATGAGGCACAGGGTCACGACTGATTTGCATATGGCCATGTCTGAACTGGGGTGGCGTAGTGGGCAAAAGAACGATGGATTTAACCCAGATCTCTTGACTGGGGGAGAATGTCTGCATTGTCAGCATTCCGTCCATCATTTGTTTGTTGTAATGCTTTTCTCCCTAAGTGGGATGGGTATTCCCAGACGTGGGACCCGTGCTCACTACGCCACTGGAGTCAAGCTATCCTGGCTGATGACGGCTGATAGCCAGAAACCGGTCCTAGGATGCTTAATTCCGGTCCAAAGAAGACATGGCTTGGCAGTACGGGCTGGACTGTTCCCATGAGGCACAGGGTCACGACTGATTTGCATATGGCCATGTCTGAACTGGGGTGGCGTAGTGGGCAAAAGAACGATGGATTTAACCCAGATCTCTTGACTGGGGGAGAATGTCTGCATTGTCAGCATTCCGTCCATCATTTGTTTGTTGTAATGCTCTGGAAGTAACACCACATCCTCTCCCCTAAGTGCAACATTTAATCAAGTGGTCAACTGGATAAAAAACATAAAGATAACAAATAATTTAAAGTGCTTTGCCGCTATTTGAAAACTCTGTCCGCATTTTAGATTTTTAGAGCACTAACCATAATTTTGATGCAAATAAGACCCTCTCTTATACGTAGTTTCTAAAGGAAATGCTCTAGGTATTACAGTTTTGATTACATCAAGATGACGTCAGGCATTCCACACTTTTATAATAAACATAGAATGTTAGCAATCTAGTTGTTCATTAGGATACTGTTGAGAGGCAGAAGCCAGGGGCATGGACTCTGAAAATTGAAGGTAGGTAGGAGGGTGCAGAGGCAACAATTTGACCACACTGGGCAAGCAGGAAGGGCAGTGGCAGCACAACAGACTATGGAGGGCAGTGGCAACAAACCAACAATACAGGACTGGCAAGAGAGGCTGTGGCAATGTAATGGACCATTGTGGGCAGAAGGAAGAGGCAGTGGTAGTACAACCATACTGCCAACAGACCCAATTCAGCCAGGAAACGTTCAATGTTTTTAAGCTCAAATGGGCTTTATTTGATCTGTCTCCTGTCTACAATCTCCTCTTTTTCAGTGTAACTCAAAGGGGAAAATCAATACCCCAGTTTTCAAAATCTCCCTCTGACCAAGTTCAAAATGTTCGCAAGTATGGTACATTGGATCATGGAAGACAGGAGGAATTGGGGTAGGGACATGGACTCAGATAACAGAGGACAGGAGGGGCATGGAGAGGTGCACCAAACTGACCCTACAGGGCAGGCATCAGGGTTTGCAGCAGCACAATACACCACACAGGGCATGCGGGACGGGAGTGTAGCACAACAATCCATAGAAAGCAATAGGGAGGGGACAGGACCATGCACATGGCAACAGAGAACAGAGGGTAAAGAGGCAATGGTAGCTAGCTGACCATAATGGACAGACAGGAGAGAAAGCTGCAGCATAACAGACCATAAAGGGCATTACAATGGAACAGACAAGCCAGGAGGGAGGGAATAGGGGTCTGCACATGGAAACAGAGAGCTGGGGGCAAGGGGGCAGGGCAGGAGCAGCAAGATGATCATGGAGGTTAGGCAGGATGGGCACTAGAAGCAAGACACACCATGGAGAGCAACAGTGAGACTATGATGGCATACACACAGACCATGGAGGGAAGGTGGGAGGGGGTCAGAGGCAGCCAGCGGAGCATGCATGGCAAGCAGGAGGGTTAGTGGCAGCACAATGGCTATGATGGGCAAGAAGGAGGGTGCAGGGGCATGAACAAAGGACCATGGAGGATAGAAGGGAGGGTCAGGACCTGGGCACAGTCAAGAGAGTTCAGGGGACTGGGCCTCACAACAGACCACACGGGGCAGGCAGGAGGAGCAGTTGCAGCACAACAGACCAGGGAGGGCAGAAGGGTGCGGCAGTAAAATGGACCATGGAGGACAGGAGAAAAGTGATAGGGGGCATGGAATGTGGACATACAGGGTGGAGGTGGCAGGGACAGGTTACAGTCATCTGACAATGCTTGGCAGGTGGGAGGGGAGTGGCAGCTCAACAGAACACTCAGGGTAGATAGGAGTTGCAGGTCCATGGAACATGGTGGGCAAAAAGGATGGAGCAGGGGCATGCACAAAGACATCGGAGGGCAGGGGAAAGGAGAATAGGGGCAGCAAGCTAAGCACAGAGGCTAAGCAGGAGGTCAATGATGGGGCATAGAATTGGGCAATGGAGGGCAGGAGGAGTGGACTGGTACATCATACTAAATGGGCAGTGGCAGCACATCAGGCCATGCATGGCAGGAGGGAGGAGGCTAGTCCATGGATTCAGACAACAGAGGATAGGGAGGAGGTAGATGGGGCAGCAAGCTAACTGTTCAGAGAAGGTGGGTATTAGGAACTTTATTGTTTTTAAAATGTGTGTCTTTGCAAACTACCTAAAATATGAACAAGTATGCAGCATAATCTCACTTTTATTCAGCAAGAAGAGGACATTTGTGACTGTGACTCCGGGCTCACTTGGCAGAAACACCCCCGACCCTCCACCCCCATCGCAAAATATAATGCCTGTGAAAAGGGTAGATGAACGCAGTGTTATATAGAATATAGTCCTGAGATTGAAAATGAAAACTAGATATAGTGTATGGTATAAACTATGGACCAAAAAGTGTGATATAAGATGAACCAGGGCATGAAATATAATATGCAATACATTGTGCGCAACAACAGATTCATTGGAGAGCGCGAGATAGCACAGGCACTAGCGCGTGCTATGCGATATGCACCTTGGAGTGTAATATGCACAGGGCAGTGTTGTGTAACCTAACTAGTCTCTAAAGTTCTAATATAAAATATGTGCTGGGGAGTGTAACGTTGCATATGCACTGTGACAAAGATATGGATCCCAGATTGTAACATCAGATTGTAACATGTATGGCATAGCGTTGTGCGTCCTAACATAGGCATCGAGGAAGGCACGTTATATGGGGCAATATAACCCGTGCGAAGGTAAGTGTGGCATGACATATTCATGGGGTGGTGTTACAGTGCACATGGGCTAGAGAGTGTCATAGCATACGCACTAGCTGGTGGAATACAACACAGAGGTGTGTGGCACTCGGCGGGCACTGGTGGGTGTAACACAGCATTGGGCTCAGCCAGGAGCGCGCTGTGACTCTCAAATGAGGTTTGTCTCCTTTCCAGAGAGTAAAATAAAAAGTATTACACATCCGGCAGTGGATGTGTGTTTTATTAACCGTAAGGGGGGTTTCTTGCATATTTTTGGTCGAATTTTTGTCGAATCCCCTTTGAATGGTTTGGTGTGCGTGTGTATTAAATGTGCCCGTCAATAGCTACCCATGTTTGTATAAATAAACGACAAGGGCGTCTACTTGGAGAGTACCCACCGGTGGGGGCGCCGGGATTAGGCACGGTAGGGCGTCAGACATGTCAGAGCTTCACTAGCGGTGTAAATACATTCCAGGTGGGATCATTGTATGCATAGTCACCTTTAATGAATATCACGCAAATCATCATGGTGATAGGTACGTACGGTTTGTCCAGCATGTCCTAGGTGTTTCTATAAATGTATCCAATAAAAAAAGAATTATAAAAAAATAGGCAGGCCCTGAGGGATGGGGTCCCCATGGCCAATAAATCAGAAAAAGAAGGGGGGCCACACAGCCCCCCTTCTTTAAAAAAATAAATAAATAAAAGACCGGCATAGCGCCGGAGACCATGTCTCCTCCTTGCAGCACTCTGCAAACGCACCCCTTGGCAAGTTGTAGGTTGGGAAATTCATTCCCCTTAAATACTGAGGGTCCCTGAGGGCCAACTAGCCCAACAGGTATCTTCAGTATGCGCCAGGGAGCTGCATTGCAGACAGGTGTTCTGAGGTCATGCCCCTTTTTACTCCTCTCTGCAACGCAGCTCTGTGGCGATTACTGGAGGCACCTAGTGGGCTAGTTTAACCCTAGGGACCCTTAGGATTCAAGGGGACTTAATCTCTCAACTTAGAATGGCCACAGGGTGCGTTTACACAGTGGTGAAGGGAGGGGACAGGGCCTGAGGTGACGTGTGCAAACACGCCCTGTGGCACATTTTAAGTTGGGGAAATATTTCCCTTTCAATCCTGAGGGTCCTGGGGGCCAACGGCCCACCAGGTGCTTCCAGTAAGCGGCACTGCACTGCGTTGCAGAGAGGTGGTGCAGGCCGTGCCCCTTTTTACACCTCTCTGCAATGGCGCTTACTGGACGTACCTAGTGGGCTATTTTGCCCCTAGGGACCCTCAGGATTCAAGGGGACTTAATCTCCCAACTTAAAACAGCCACAGGGCGTGTTTACACAGTGGGGAAGGGAGGGGACGGGGCCTGAGGTGACGTGTGCAAACACGCCCTATGGCGCATTTTAAGTTAGGGAAATTATTCACCTTCAATCCTGAGGGCCCCTGGGGGCTAACTAGCCCACCAGGTGCTTCCAGTAAGCACCACTGTGCTGCGTTGCAGAGAGGTGGTCCAGGCCGTGCCACTTTTTACACCTCTCTGCAACGCAGCTATGTGGCGCTCACTGGAGGTCCCTAGTGGGCTAGATGGACCCTAGGGACCCTCAGGATTCAAATGAACTTAATCTCTCAACTAAAAACGGCCACAGGGCGTGTTTACACAGTGGTGAAGGGAGGGGACAGGGCCTGAGGAGCCGTGTGCAAACACGCCCTGTGGTGCGCTTTAAGTTGGGGAAATAATTCACCTTCAATCCTGAGGGACCCTGGAGGCCAACTAGCCCACGAGGTGCTTCCAGTAAGAACCACTGCACTGCGTTGCAGAGAGGTGGTCTAGGCCATGCCCCTTTTTACACCTCTCTGCAACACAGCTCGGTGGCGTTTACTGGAGGTATCTAGTGGGCTAGTTGGACCATAGGGACCCTCTGGATTCAAGGGGACTTAATCTCCCAACTTAAAATGGCCACAGGGCGTATTTACACAGTCGGGAAGGGAGGGGACGGGACCTGAGGTGATGTGTGCAAACACGCCCTGTGGCACGTTTTAAGAGGTAGTTTTAATCCCCCTGCCCTATTATATACTAGGGGCTTACAGAGGAGGTCATGCTAATCACAAGGGGACCCCAACGCATAGTGTTCCCTAGTGTATGTAGGTGTTTTCACTGTATTCCAAGTGTCTTTTAACATAGCACTGGCTCTAGGACTGGCTAGTCAGACTCAGTTACCACCAATATCTGTCTGAAAAAGTTGAGGGTACAGAATGATATTGCAACAAGGCTTCTTTCTGCTCTTCTGTTTGTTCTTTCTGCACGTTATCCTTCTTCCTGCACTTTTCTTCGTCTTTGAGGACTTCTGTTGCTTCTTTCTGCATTTCTTTTTTTTCTTTCTGTGCGTTTTTTTCTTCTTTCTTCACATGTCCTATCTCTGTAGGCATAGTTAGAAATTAGCATTTAAAAAACCTTTGAAATTCATTGAAAAAACCATAGGTTTCAGGCACGTTATAGTTAGGAATTAGCATTTAAAAAACCTTAGAAATTCACTGGAAAAAACATAGGTTTCAGGGGCGTTATAGTTAGCTGGACTTTTCACTCGTACAAAACCATTGAAATTCCCACGTTATAGTTACTTCAGCTAACTATAACTCACGCGCCCGCAATGCACTGCTGATGATGTCACATATTACATCACTCATGACATGGTCAGTGACATCACTTATGACATCACTGATGACATCTCAAATGACATCACTGATGACATTACTGATGATATCATCCTTGTGATAGAGTGGCAGACCTCCTCTCACCCTAATATAACCTTTGATACACACATTCAAAAATAGAAACTAAAATTTTCAAAACAATGGACATACCAATACCATTTACAACAACCTATTCAGTAATTCTAAGATCCACATACACATACACTCATTCACCAACAGTCCTATACAGTCACTCATACATGTACTCACTCATCATCTGTACTCATACACCTATACATCCTGTTACACAACGCCACTCATCCATAGAGTTACTCACACACATAGTCACTCATGCTAATGAAGAATCAAACATCCATTTACTTGCATATACAGTTATACACACACCACCACACTTACTTCTACCGAAACTTACACATACTTAGTCTTTTAAACAATCACTTATAGAAACACATACTTATTCATACAGGAACTCTTCCAATCTCTCACTCTCACATATACTCACTTATATACACCAATAGTCACATATACTAGTTTAAAACTTTGAACCTGCAGACATTCCTAACTGCGAAGCGGCATCATTTAAAATGACCCTCAGTCCCAATTTTACCTTCTCTGGCGTACTGATCTATCGACCGCCAGTAAATAATCCCTCTTGGTCAGATAATTTGGTAAACTTTATCCTACCCCAACATCTAAATGCTCAAAACTTTACTGTACTTGGAGATTTGAATCTTCATTTAGAAGATGACAACAACAAGACCTGCAAAAACTTAATAGACGACTTTATGGTTTTAGATATGACTTTACGTAATAGGGGTCCAACTCACAAAGCTGGACACTTGTTAGACCCTATTATATCAAATATGAAAGAACTCTCATGGTTTAACACTACTCCTGTTCTCTGGTCAGATCATTTCCTATTACGTTTCGCTATCTCACTTAAACCTACCAAATGTCCTGTTACGACTCCTTCAGAATCTTTTAGGAGAAATTGGAAATCTCTAAATTTGGAGGATCTCAACAATGCTTTGAGGAAAGATCACCCATGCTTAGATGGAGATATGGAAAGCATAGCAGAGACTACACAAACATGGTTAAATGGTGCAGCGGATACCTGCCTGCCCCTATCCCGTTGCAAAGGAAAAACACATCGCCCTCCCGCCCCCTGGTACACAGAAGCTCTTAAGAAAGAAAAATCCACATGTAAGACCCTGGAGAGGCAGTGGCGTAAAAACTATGAACTCCATCAAAAAGAAGTTTACCGAAAGGCCAGAAATAGCTATCATTCAGCATGCATGAAAGCTAAAGCATGCTATGTTACTACTAGCATTAACATGGCCGTAAATAAATCCCAGACTCTCTTCAATACTGTAAAAGAGCTGGCTGGTGAGAATTCAAGAGCGGAACCTACCCCTCTCAATACCCAGCAGTGCCAGGACTTGGCTTCGTTTTTCACCGATAAGATTGAGAACATTGTCTCTAATATCAAAAGGGACAGCACGATCACACTTAAACAATATAACATCCCCCAAGTCCCCAGAGGAAATTGTCATCTTGAAGCCTGGCCTCCCATTAATCTGGATACACTGAAGGAATGATTAAAATCGATCAAATCGGGTTCCCCACGTGACCCTATTCCTATCAGTATCTTAAGTAAATTAGAGGTCTCTGCCACGATCTCCATAGCTGAGATACTGAACGCCTCCATTGAGCAGGCCACAGTTCCTGCTCTATGGAAACATGCTATGGTCAGTCCTCTACTTAAAAAGCCGACCGCAGACCCTATGATATTGGCCAATTATCGTCCAATTTCATTACTGCCTGCCTTTTCAAAAATTTTGGAGAGGCACATCCATAAGGCACTTTCAACCTATGTGGAAAACAACGAGCTTCTTCATTCGTCCCAATCTGGGTTTAGGAGTGGTTATTCCACCGAGACGGCCCTGCTCGGGGTCACAGAAAAGATCAGGGAGCTCATGGATGACGGCCAAACGGTAGCATTGGTCTTGTTGGATCGAAGGCAAAGCACTGGAGTGGATTAGATCATACTTATCCCTCCGCACTTTCCAGATCTCCTCTTCGGAGGCATGCTCTGAGGTATTCCACTCTCCTCATGGTGTGCCACAGGGATCGATCCTGAGCCCTTTGTTTTTTAATTTGTACCTACGACCATTGGCCAATCTTGCAGAAAATTTGGGTCTTATTTTAATGACTTATGCAGATGATTCTCAAATCCTGTTTTCACTTTCCAAATCTGACTCATCTGCTTCATCTGCATTAAAATAGGCCTTCAGGAAATATTTAGTTGGATGTCAGCTAATCAACTTAAATTAAATGGGGAGAAAACAGAGGTCCTCCTCTTAGGGAATAGTAAAGATCTCTGGAGTGATCCCCATTGGCCATCGTCATTAGGTAAACTTCCACCTCCAGCCTCTCAGGTCAGAAACCTTGGGGTCATCATAGATGACAGTCTATCTATGACTCAGCAAGCCAACAAAGTGGCAGGCAAAATTGTCTGGTTGTTACCACCTACTACCCAGAAGAACGTAGTCAATGCCTTAGTGACATCTCGGCTTGATTACGGTAACATCTTGTACCTGGGCTCAAACAAAGCAGTAATAAGACGTCTGCAACTGGTGCAAAACGCTGCTGCCAGACTGCTTTGCAGAATCCCTAGATCCGCTAGGATCACCAAACATCTTAGGGACCTGCATTGGCTCAGGGTTGAAAACCGGATTCGTTTCAAAACCCTGACCTACCTATTTAAAATCAAAGCTGGCACTGCCCCCAAATACCTACAGGACCTTGCTAAGCCCTACCTCCCCAATCGCAGTCTTCGTTCTTGCACTGCTGCGAACTTTGCGGTACCGAGGTTCAAACGGGCTAGAATAGGCGGGAGATCATTTTCCTATTTGGGCCCAACTCTGTGGAACACATTACCCATTCATATACGCAAGGAGGAAAACTATATGAATTTTAGAAAAAGTGTAAAAACCTGGTTGTTCGACAAATAAGTGCTTTAAATGCTCTCTATCCAGTTGTGTTTTGTGTTTTGCTGGTCCGGTGCCGGGAAACCCTTTGTGGGTAGCTGTGCGCCTTACAAGTGTTATAAATAAAATAAATAAATAAATAAAACATATGTAGTTACTCATAAAGACACTATTGAGACAGTCATTTACTTACTAACACACCCATACACACACTCATCCACCCATACAGTCCTGCACACATGCTGTCTTCAACACATACAAACAGTGGGCCCGATTCACAGAACAAACTTAAGACAAAATCCTAAACTTAGTACCATTTTGGTATTCACAGAATGCACTTACTACTTCTGGCATTCACAGAATGAACTTACTATTTTTGCGATTCACAGAATAAACTTACTACTTTTGCTATTCACAGAATGGATTTACGACTCCTAACTTTATGTCCGCACTCGGGCCGGAAAATCCGGCCCGGAGGCGGAGCTTCCGGCCCGGAGGTGGAGCTCTACATTTGCTGTTGCCCGTCAGCCGTTAGTATCGAGACCGTCGGGAGCTCGTCACAGCCGTATTTGGACTGTGAAGACTGTACTTATTCGTACAAGCCAAGAATATACTTGAAGGAACTCGGAATGATGTAACATGGTCATCTTTCTTTTTAACTCTATGGCGAACGTATAAGAATTTTATGCCCATATACAGTTTTGATACAAATAAGAATTCGGGGATTCCCACCACGGTCACTCTTGGATTGTCATTGCTCCTTCCATTGCAGATTAGAATAAAATGACTAGTGCACCTCATTTTATGCCCTGAAGAAGTCAGCTTCAAGGACGAAACGCGTCGGCTGTATTGTCAAGAACAGACTGTATTTATATTCCGGCTGTATTGTCAAGAACAGACTGTATTTATATTCCGTTGTTTTAAAAAAAAGAGAACAATTATGAATGTTGTGAATAAAAAATGACCTTTTCTAAATAACATTGACGTTGGGAATGAATTATATTATTATCTTCCCCGTTTTCTCAAAGTGTGGTGCACCTGTGCTTCTGGTCTAAAATTGTAAGGTCCGCTTGGACTGGCATTGTATCAGTGGGTGCGATCCAGTGTGCACACTCAACCCTAGCAAGTACATAGGGACCTGTATACAGAAGGGATAGCAGCTTAGGTGCTGGCATATAGAGGGCTCCACTGATCTGGTATGTTTCATACCTTCCTTTTGAATAGCTGATGCAAACTGTGTAAAGGAGTATAATAGATTAACCCATTCCATGCGGCGCGGATTCCCCCGCGGTGCTGACCGTTGCTTGCGCGGGCGTGGTCATGACGGAACGGTTCCGTCATGAGCACAGCTCAACCGACGCTCATGACGGAACCGTTCCGTCATGAGCACCGAAGGGGTTAAGAAGAACCTATGCTCCTCATTTAGGTAAGTATCCTGTGATTGAAAAACATGTTGTTTCTCAGAAAAGGAGAATTGAGAATATCTGTAATGAGGATGGACAGAAGAGAAAACAAAAGGAGAGTGAAGTGATTGTAAGCAAAAAGAAAAAGGACAGTGTTCAAGAGGTTGTTGGTTGTCATTTTGAAAATAGCTCTGGTGTCAACTGCTACGCAAATGTAGTGCTGATTGTTGTATTTTATCTTGAAAATTTGCAAGAGCAGATAAAAGTAAATCATGGAAAAAGATTCTGTTCTCTGCTGAGTTTCCTTTATGAGAAGCTCAGTAATGATAAAACTAAAATAGAAAGTGCTTCTGATGTTAGAAATCTTTTAGATGTATGTTCAGGATCTACGCAGTTTAAAGAAAATGTTCAGCAAGATGCACAGGAATTCTTAATTTATATGCTGACGGTACTTGAAGATGAAGGAGTACAAGTAGAAAACTTCTTTGGTGTCTCTTATAAATGGGAACATTGCTGTGAAAACTGTATGAACACATGCAGTAGTAATGTTGATTCTGAAAGGTTCATATATTTACCATTACCACAAAGTAAATCAGTGACTTTTAGTAAATTAGTTAAAGATGCCAATCACAACATGAAATGTTCTGAATGCAAATCTGACATGTTTTCCACGTTATTTTTACAGAAATACGGTCAGTATGTAAGTTGTAGAGCTGATGGTTCAAAATTGGATACTTTAATAAAGAAGTTTATAGAACAACAATTATCAATTTCTGGAAAAACTTTTGTTACA
The DNA here is from genome assembly GCF_964204655.1 of Triturus cristatus. Taxonomy (NCBI): domain Eukaryota; kingdom Metazoa; phylum Chordata; class Amphibia; order Caudata; family Salamandridae; genus Triturus; species Triturus cristatus. Next base: position 168,454,169 of record NC_140585.1, read on the forward strand.
GTTGCAATAATTTTTCATTAAGGACCTACTGTAACTTCTGGACATTACACAGTTTATCTTAAATGTGAAAAAGGCTGGACACTGTGTAATGATTCCCAATTGATTTTCAAGCAAGGTTTGCCTTATGATTTACCCAATTCTTACTTAATTTTTCTGAAACCTAAATTTTAAAAACTAAAAACTGCATCTGAAGAAAGCATTTTTTGAAATTTTAAAGGATTATAATTGAAGATTTCACTTAAAAAGGATTTTGAAATTACTATTTGGCCTAAGGAAAAGTAATAAAAACAAATGTGGACTTCTTTGACAGATATTATTTTGGCATATGTGCTTTTGCAACAATGTTTAAAGATGGAATATCTACAAAATTTGTATTCATCTAGAAAGGTATTTGTAATATATATGTAATATTTCTATCAAAGTATATTTTAGTGTGGATAGTTTTGGGGCTTTTTTAAACAATCTTTCAGATTTTTTTTTTTTTGCCCGCTGTTAAATGATGAATACAATTGTTTTCACTATTTTAAGTGAAAATTAAAAAATTCTGAAAACAGCAAAAAAAGGGCAAAAAATTGCTTTGTAAAATATGTAAAAACATGTACTGCTTTATAAAATGTATGATTGAATATTAATACTTTTTTTCTTTTTTTTCAGAACTTGAAAGAAAAATAGAAAAATGAAATTGTGTTTCCTTGCAAATTAGTAAAAATGTTTTTTATCAAAATAAGTTATTTTAAAAATAAGATAAGTTAAAAATATTTGCATTTCTTAATCCTTCCTTTTCATGATTCCTTTTCTTCACCTCTCTTTGTTCATTAAAATTAAAAAAAAAAAAAATTAAAGAACCTCCTCGGGTGCGCGCAGCGTGCGTGCACCCCAAAAAAAATAAATTAAAAAAAAATATTTTTGGGTTTAGTTTTTAGGTGGCTCTGAAAAGAGCCCTTGAGTTAATGTAGGGAAACAGAAAGAGAAAAACGAAAAAAAGAAAAAACATCTATGGCCTAGAGCAATGATGCGCATCAAATTTTCGTTGAAGGAGATCAAGACTGGTCTCCCCCACAGAAATAAGACTACCGCAATCAGTGCACCGTGTAGACAACCTCGCCAAACAAGGTGGTCCAACAAGAGGTGTAGAAAAAGGTGAAGGCACCATCGCAGTAGAAGTGCTTGCCTGAGCTGCCGAAGATGTGCTCGGCTGAGCTGCTGCAGATGTCGTCGGCTGAGCAGGTGGAGGGTTTTCTCCAGAAGCTCGACAAAAAGTCACTGGATGCAGTGCCTCAACATGCCTCATCATTGTGTGTATGCTAAAAGAATACTTCTTGTTAGCATTCCCACGTGATAAGACTTTTTGACACAATACACAAGTAACTTTCGGTGCATTCACTTTTTTTTGTCCCTCAGGGAAAGTAAAAAACTGCCATATAAAGCTGTCTTTCTGCTTCCTGTTTCTCTGTCTCTCAAGAGTGTCCTGTTCACTCTCTGAAGATGGTTGCTGCTCAGCCATTGTCTCTCAACAACAGATTAGCTCCTTCTCCAAGGGAATCAGAACTAATAATGAAGAAAGTGGGAGTGGTGTTGGAAGAATCTGGAACTGAAAGTACTTCAAACCAATCAAAAGTGATTATTGGTGATCACATGACTTGCAATGAGGGGATTGGGTGTGGTGTTGAAACAATCAGAAACTGAAAGTAATGAAAACCAATTAGAAGTATTGTTTTATTCAGAACATAACCCGAGGTGCGCGCACGGAGCAAGCTCGGAGCGCGCACCGGGCAATTACGCATGCGCGAACACGTACGAGCGCATGCGCATACGTGGTATACGCGTACGTAACGCGCATACGTAGCACACGCGTATACACGAACGACAGCGCGCGTACTCTACGCGTATACGGAAGTGTACCGCGTGGAGCACGTACGACGCACGCACGCATGCGTACGTACGCATGCGTACTGGGTGCGCGCTCCGAGCGCGAAAAAAAACCTATGTATGCGTACGTAAATAACGTAAAACGGAATTCATAAGTGATGTCATTTGAGATGTCAACAGTGATGTCATCAGTGATGTCACTGACCATGTCATGAGTGATGTAATATGTGACGTCATCAGCAGTGGATTGCGGGCACGCGAGTTATAGTTAGCTGAACTAACTATAACGGGGGAATTTCATTGGTTTTGTACGAGTGAAATGTCCAGTTAACTATAACATGTGTGAAACCTATGGTTTTTTCAGTGAATTTGCAAGGTTTTTTAAGTGCTAATTTCTAACTATAACGTGTGTGAAACCTATGGTTTTTTCAGTGAATATATATATATATATAAAATCTAAGTCTGGTTAAATCTCCTCCGTGGAGAAAAACGAACTTAGACCCAGGTTTTGTGCAATTATTCCTTATTCCTCACTAACAAAAGTCCACCATGACGCATTTCAGCGGATTACCGGCCTTGATCATATGACCAATATATATATATATATACATATATATATATATATATATATATATATATATATATATATATATATATATATATATGCAGGAAATAATCCCCAACCGAATCTGATCAAGGAAAAAGCACTCGTCATCATGGGTTTTCTCTCATTTATTGCGTAGGTTACATCAGGCTATGGACAAACAGGGAACGCGTTTTCGGCAGACAAGCTGCCTTTCTCAACCTGAAATTCGCCATATTGGTGCTTCTATTTAAAACAAATATTCATTAAAACATAAGATGCACTACATTGCGCAGCGATTGGGTGCAAGTAAGCATGTGGGCTGATGGCCATATATATATATGGATATATATATATATATCAGATGTGTTAAAAAAAAAGGTAAAAGGAATGTTATAGTTAGGTGAATATCTCAGAAATTCGCCTGTTACAGTGAGCACAGTTAACTATCACATGGTGCATGAACCAACATTGCTCCTGTCTGCAACGAGCAGCTACATAAGCTTTACCCACCAGGGAGGGAGTACTGTATGTTCAGATTCCCTGTCCGCATCAGTGCGGACAGGGAAACAGAACACAAGTCTACTCTCAGAGACCAGGAGTATTTTTAAAGCTCACTCCGACTGGTAACCAAATGTAATGTTGCTCTTTTTTGGCAGGAGGAAACATGCACACATTTCCCTTCTCTAAAGCGCTAAAGTCATGGTTGGCAGTAATGTCCAAGGAGCTTGTCAATGAGTGTAATGCGTTCAGTCAGTCAGCAACATATCCCTAAGTGGGCTATAGTTTACTGGATTTTTGGGGACTTAGCTGAGTAATCCTTTAAGGTCCGGAATTTCTCTGAATTCAGAAGCATGATTCCCTACTTGAACCATGAGCACCTTCTTTTGTTTACATGTGAGTGCATTCTCACGCAAGTAGCCTTAAAGTCATTGTGGAACCAAGAGTTTCTTTGATTATTAACTCCAGCTGGCAATGACATGTATAATGCATAAATGTTATGTTATTCAGATTAGTCACCCAGGTGGATATCCTGACACTGAGCAGGTGTGAGTCTAGCCAAATCTATGGCCTAGTGAGACTACTGGAAAACCAGAACATCAGCTTCTTGCAGAATTCAGGAAGTCAGGAGGAAGCTCCTATGAGTAGCACAAGTCATTCCAAACTTTGGGAGAGATGTGGAAAAGGTAGAGACACAATGTAGATCTGGTTGCTAACTCCCACTCCCCCTGGGCACCCAAGCTCTACCCACCAACACCATGTCAGTAGCGCAGGGGTATCCTGGAGGAAAGGGGATGGGATAGAGAGAGAGAGAGATAAGATGTCTTCAATGGTTGTATGATAGAGGCATGCATGGCTAAATCATGCATGTCTCTACCATGCAGCCCGAACCCGAAATGTGTTTTAACCATTCATTCCTTTACCACACATGACTTTACCATGCAATTTTGTGGTAAAAGCATAAATGGTAAAGGGGTGTGAGTGGCTAGCATCACCACTACTTTGACCCCCCCCTTGCCCCATCCTAAGCTAGAAATCCCCTACCTGCCTCTCTGCCCTGAGGCCCAAAACCTTTACACCCGACCCCTCCCACCCCTACACTGTCTCATAAACTACCCTGACCCCTTCCACTGCCCTTAGACCTAAAATCCCAACCCCTAATTTACAAAACTTCCCTCGAGCCCTAAAAACTATCCCACCCTTTACTAAGCCCTAAGAACAACCCCGGCTGTTCATTCCCCTCTCCTTGCCCTGAGGCCTAAAACCCTGCCCCTTTACATACACTACCCGACCCCCTCCAACCCTTGTGCTGTCCTTAACTACATCAACCCCTTCCACTGCCCTTAGGCCTAACACCCTAACCCCTAATTAACAAAACTACCCCAACCCCGCCCTGAAAACTACTCCGACCTCCCTACCCTGAAAATTATCTCCCAACCCGTGCAGAGCTGGCCCCAGGCCCCACTTACCGCATGTTTCTTCTGGCTCTCTTCCTGGCATCTTCCTGCTTCTACTGAGCAGCAGCTAGACTGTGCACTGCCTTAACCATGCATATGCGTTGTTAAGGGAAGCGTGATAGTGCTTGGGTAGTCAGAACATGCTTGGCTGATGGCGAGGTGTTCCGACTGGTTCCCGTCTTCAATACAGTGCCATCCTAAGGTGATAGACAAAATGTTTCTCGATGGGCTGGATACGCTCTGTAATGACAATAAGCAAATTACCTTTTTGTGCAACAAGCAGGAAGTGCCTAATTGCTGGACAATGTGCAATTCAAAGTACCTGAGGTGATCCCCTTTCTTGTTTGTGTTGATCTCGCTCCTTCAGTGAGTGATGCTTAGGAAAACCCTGATGTTGATCTGCAACTGAAAGTATAGCTTTAGCTAGCAGTTGGTGTACTTACCTAGTGTTTCCCATGAGACATACACCTACCTATGTGTCAAGGTTAGTATGCAGTTGTTCGGTTTTGCACTTCACTCTCTGTTGTCCTGTCCGCTTAGTTAGTTTTCACAGGTAGAAGCATTTGTGAAACAGAATGCACAAATAAAGGAATATATGATGTGTTTATAATAGTGTTAATAAAACACAATATGAGCTTAGTCAGTCTCCCAAGATGAATGTTACATCAAACATAGTGCATAGATTATTCTCAACATGAGTGCCACATCAAATATAACACATAGGAAGAGCATTTTCCATTCTGTAGTACATATGGATATAAGCATGTATGTACTCTCAAATGCACCACAATGAACAATGCAGTTAACTTATAACAAGTTTACAGTAATGTTTTTCCCCTGTGATCACTACCAGCCATTACTTTGGGGTTCTTTGATGGGGGCATAGCAAAAAAAGAGGTTTCTTTTAGTGACTCCCTGAAGGACCTGCATTTATTTATGTTGCTATTCAATGTTTAAGGAAAGCTTCTATCAGATTTTAAGTCATGTCACTGCGGGGGAGCCACACGTTCTAAAAGCTGGGCTCATACTGAGGAAAATACACCTATGGGCTTATTTGCAGATGCATCACCTACTTATGATGCTGTGGCGGCGCATACTGCAGACGTATGTCTACAAGTCCACCAAGCAAAACCAAAGGGGATGATGGACGGAGTGTTGAACATTGCAAGCACTCACCCCCAGTCAACTGATCTGGGTTTAATCTATCATCATTCTTTAGCTCACTCTGCCACCCCAGTTCAGACATGGCCATATGCAAATCAGTCTGACCCTGTGCCTCATGGGAACAGTCCAGCCCGAACTGCCAAGCCATGTCTTCCCTGGACCAGAAACAAGCATCCTGGGACCGGTTTCTGGCTAATCAGCTGGCATCAGCCAGGCTAGCTTAAATCCAGTGGCAAAGTGAGCAAGGGACCCATGTCTGGGCATACCCTGCCAACTTAGGGCGTGCAAAGCAAAACCAAAGGGGATGATGGACGGAGTGTTGAACATTGCAAGCAGTCACCCCCAGTCAACTGATTTGCGTTTAATCCATCATCATTCTTTAGCTCACTCCGCCACCCCAGTTCTGACATGGCCATATGCAAATCAGTCTGACCCTGTGCCTCATGGGAACAGTCCAGCCCGAACTGCCAAGCCATGTCTTCCCTGGACCAGAAACAAGCATCCTGGGACCAGTTTCTGGCTAATCAGCCGTCACCAGCCAGTCTAGCTTAAATCCAGTGGCAAAGTGAGAAAGGGACCCATGTCTGGGCATACCCTGCCAACTTAGGGCGCACAAAGCATAACCAAAGGGGATGATGGATAGAGTGTTGAACATTGCAAGCACTCACCCGCAGTCAACTGATCTGGGTTTAATCTATCATCATTCTTTAGCTCACTCCGCCACCCCAGTTCACACATGGCTATATGCAAATCAGTCTGACCCTGTGCCTCATGGGAACAGTCGAGCCCGAACTGCCAAGCCATGTCTTCCCTGGACCGGAAACAAGCATCATGGGACTGGTTTCTGGCTAATCAGTCATCATCAGCAAGGCTAGCTTAAATCCAGTGGCAAAGTGAGCAAGGGACTCACGTCTGGGCATACCCTGCCAAATTAGGGCACACAAAGCAAAACCAAAGGGGATGATGGACGGAGTGTTGACCATTGCAAGCATTCACCCCCAGTCAACTGATTTGGGTTTAATCCATCATCATTCTTTAGCTCACTCTGCCACCCCAGTTCAGACATGGCCATATGCAAATCAGTCTGACCCTGTGCCTCATGGGAACAGTCCAGCCCGAACTGCCAAGCCATGTCTTCCCTGGACCGGAAACAAGCATCATGGGACTGGTTTCTGGCTAATCAGTCATCATCAGCAAGGCTAGCTTAAATCCAGTGGCAAAGTGAGCAAGGGACTCACGTCTGGGCATACCCTGCGAAATTAGGGCACACAAAGCAAAACCAAAGGGGATGATGGACGGAGTGTTGACCATTGCAAGCATTCACCCCCAGTCAACTGATTTGGGTTTAATCCATCATCATTCTTTAGCTCACTCTGCCACCCCAGTTCAGACATGGCCATATGCAAATCAGTCTGAACCTGTGCCTCATGGGAACAGTCCAGCCCGAACTGCCAAGCCATGTCTCCCCTGGACCAGAAACAAGCATCCAAGGGACAGGTTTCTGGCTAATCAGCCATCATCAGCCAAGCTAGCTTAAATCCAGTGGCAAAGTGAGCAAGGTACCCACATCTGGGCATACCCTGCCAACTTAGGCCGCACAAAGCAAAACCAAAGGGGATGATGGACGGAGTGTTGAACATTGCAAGCACTCACCCCCAGTCAACTGATCTGGATTTAATCCATCATCATTGTTTAGCTCACTCTGCCACCCCAGTTCAGACATGGCCATATGCAAATCAGTCTGACCCTGTGCCTCATGGGAACAGTCCAGCCCGAACTGCCAAGTCATGTCTTCCCTGGACCGGAAACAAGCATCCTGGGACCGGTTTCTGGCTAATCAGTCGTCATCAGCCAGGCTAGCTTAAATCCAGTGGCAAAGTGAGCAAAGGACCCACGTCTGGGCATACCCTTCCAAATTAGGGTGCACAAAGCAAAACCAAATGGGATGATGGACGGAGTGTTGAATATTGCAAGCATTCACCCCCAGTCAACTGATCTGGGTTTAATCCATTATCATTCTTTAGCTCACTCCGCCACCCCAGTTCAGACATGGCCATACGCAAATCAGTCTGACCCTGTGCCTCATGGGAACAGTCCAGCCCAAACTGCCAAGCCGTGTCTTCCCTGGACTGGAAACAAGCATCCTGGGACCGGTTTCTGGCTAATCAGCCGTCATCAGCCAGGCTAGCTTAAATCCAGTGGCAAAGTGAGCAAGGGACCCACGTCTGAGCATACCCTGCCAACTTAGGTCGCACAAAGCAAAACCAAAGGGGATGATGGACGAAGTGTTGAACATTGCAAGCACTCACCCCCAGCCAACTGATCTGGATTTAATCCATCATCATTCTTTAGCTCACTCTGCCACCCCAGTTCAGACATGGCCATTTGCAAATCAGTCTGACCCTGTGCCTCATGGGAACAGTCCAGCCCGAACTGCCAAGCCATGTCTTCCCTGGAATGGAAACTATCATCCTGGGACTGGTTTCTGGCTAATCAGCCGTCATCAGCCAGGCTAGCTTAAATCCAGTGGCAAAGTTAGCAAGGGACCCACGTCTGAGCATACCCTGCCAACTTAGGTCGCACAAAGCAAAACCAAAGGGGATGATGGACGAAGTGTTGAACATTGCAAGCACTCACCCCCAGTCAACTGATCTGGATTTAATCCATCATCATTCTTTAGCTCACTCTGCCACCCCAGTTCAGACATGGCCATATGCAAATCAGTCTGACCCTGTGCCTCATGGGAACAGTCCAGCTCGAACTGCCAAGCCATGTTTTCCCTGAACCGGAAACAAGCATCCTGGGACTGGTTTCTGGCTAATCAGCCATCATCAGCCAGGCTAGCTTAAATCCAGTGGCAAAGTGAGCAAGGGACCCACAAAGTCCACCAAAGCCACTCTGTAGGCCTTGTAGATATGGTGTGAGGCAACAAACTGCAAGTCACTGCATTGCCTTACACTGAGCCAGGAATGCGTCACATGGGCATTGCAGTGGATATTCTCACACAACACCCATGTGTTATGAAACATTCCCAGATTCACAAAAATGTGTAAACCTGGGAATGCGTCACAACTGTTCGCCCCCTCAGGTTTATTTCTCTTTTCTTTTTTTTGGGGCATCTGCAGCACAGGTGGGAAGAGAAAAACGCCTCCATGGTCTGTTTGTGTGCAGAAAGGAACACACAAGAAGGGATATCTTGCAACCAATGCAGGCAGCCTTGCACCATTGTGCAAGGCTGCCTTCATTGGCACTAGGCATCATATTGTGCGTGGGTGCTGGCTGAAATGACAGGAATGCACCGTATCTCATAAATACATTGCATGTCCACCCTTTCAAGTTGGCATAGGGTGGCCCAACAAAAACACTTGCTGCGCTGCTCTACACCAAATCATTGTAAATAATGCCCTATGTTCTTTCTGAGAAGTTTTGGGGGGGGGGGGGGGGGAGATGTAGCAGCCTGAGTGGGATCTAACAATGTTTGTTTACAGGTCAGTTCTGCATGGGAGTTGTGGCAGGGGAATGCTGCTTTGTAGCACAGTGTGTAGTTGTGATGAAATTCAGTATCTAAATTATTGCAATGATTTTAGAAGAACAATCATACTTTTACAGTGGGTCAAAGGTATGGTCTAAGTTGTGAGACATTAAATAGGTTGTAGTACAGTTTCTTCAATAAAAATAATAATTTCAGGTTTAAGGAAGCCTTGTGGCATCCAATTGTTACATGATAAAGTGAGGAACATATTTGAGTGTGTTCAGCATATACTTGGTAATATAGTTTACAGCTTGTGTGTTTGTATAAAACTGATGCAAGACCTGTTGTGTACGGTAAATATGTATACAAAGCCATTTTGAGCCCTTTTGTGAAACGTTTCACTTTTTGGGCAGTGAGTAGTTTTGACTATGCAAGTGTAACGTTGCATATAGTGCGTTATAAGGTTTACCTGTTTTGTAAGGAGTTATTCATTTGATTCCGCTTACACTGTCACAAAGTTTTCTCTGTGATTGGTGGTTATCTGGTGTATTCTGGCAGATGTATTTGTTGGGAAGTAGAGTTACAATGTTTGTGTCACCGTGGCAACTCTAGGACACATGCACTAACATTAGGAATTGTGATTTTCAAATTGCAATTCTAACCAAATCTCAATTTGGAAATTACAATTCCTCATGTACTAAAGAATTATTTTAACATCGATATTCCGGATGGGGTTGCAAATCGCTTCATCTCATGAATATTAATGAGATAGGTCGCAATTTGTGACCCACTAGGAGTCACAGCAATGGCAGTGATGGTGGCCTGCTGGGAGCAAAAACAACAGTTGATGGACAGAATGCAGAACAATGTCATACATTCACCCCAGTACAGAGATCTGGGCCTAAATCCATCATTCTTTTGCTCACCATGCCATTCCAGTCTGAACCCAGCCATATGCAAATCAGTCTTGACCCTGTGCCTCATGGGAACAGTCTAGCCCGAACTGCCAAGCCAGGTCCTCCCTGGACTGGAAACCAGCATCCTAGGACCGGTTTTGGGGTTTCACTCCTCTTCAGCCAGGATAGCTTGATTCCAGTGGCATGGAGAGCACGGGACCCAAGTCTGGGCATACCCATCTCACTCGGGGTAGCAAATACAAAAACAACAGTTGATGGACAGAATGCAGAACAATGTCATACATTCACCCCAGTACAGAGATCTGGACCTAAATCCATCGTTTTTTTGCTCACCATGCCATTCCAGTCTGAACCCAGCCATATGCAAATCAGTCTTGACCCTGTGCCTCATGGGAACAGTCTAACCCGAACTTCCAAGCCAGGTCCTCCCTGGACTGGAAACCTGCCTCCTAGGACTGGTTTTGGGGTTTCACCCCTCTTCAGCCAGGATAGCATGATTCCAGTGGCATTGAGAGCACGGGACCCACGTCTGGGCATACCCGTCCCACTCGGGGTAACAAATACAAAAACAACAGTTGATGGACAGAATGCAGAACAATGTCATACATTCACCCCAGTACAGAGATCTGGGCCTAAATCCATCATTCTTTTGCTCACCATGCCATTCCAGTCTGAACCCAGCCATATGCAAATCAGTCTTGACCCTGTGCCTCATGGGGACAGTCTAGCCCGAACTGCCAAGCCAGGTCCTCCCTGGACTGGAAACCAGCATCCTAGGACCGGTTTTGGGGTTTCACTCCTCTTCAGCCAGGATAGCTTGATTCCAGTGGCATGGAGAGCACGGGACCCAAGTCTGGGCATACCCATCTCACTCGGGGTAGCAAATACAAAAACAACAGTTGATGGACAGAATGCAGAACAATGTTATACATTCACCCCAGTACAGAGATCTGGACCTAAATCCATCGTTTTTTTGCTCACCATGCCATTCCAGTCTGAACCCAGCCATATGCAAATCAGTCTTGACCCTGTGCCTCATGGGAACAGTCTAGCCCGAACTTCCAAGCCAGGTCCTCCCTGGACTGGAAACCTGCCTCCTAGGACTGGTTTTGGGATTTCACCCCTCTTCAGCCAGGATAGCATGATTCCAGTGGCATTGAGAGCACGGGACCCACGTCTGGGCATACCCGTCCCACTCGGTGTAACAAATACAAAAACAACAGTTGATGGACAGAATGCAGAACAATGTCATACATTCACCCAGTACAGAGATCTGGGCCTAAATCCATCGTTTTTTTGCTCACCATGCCATTACAGTTTGAACTCAGCCATGTGCAAATCAATCTTGACCTTGTGCCTCATGGGAACAGTCCAGCCCGAACTGCCAAGCCAGGTCCTCCCTGGACTGGAAACAAGCATCCTAGGACCGTTTTTGGGGTTTCACCCCTCTTCAGCCAGGATAGCTTGATTCCAGTGGTATGGAGAGCACGGGACCCACATCTGGGCATACCCGTCTGGCCTGCTGCGGCCAGAAGAGATAATTCAACTCCACTAATGCAGTTGTTGAGGAATGAGCAAATCAGTTTTAATGTCACAACAGACACCCTACCCATCTGCAGTAGCTGCCTGGATAATTTAATCGAGTCGAAGTATCGAAAGCTGTTCAGAGGTCTAAAAGTCCCTGAACAGTTCTCTGCCTATGGTGAGGAAGAGGTCCTGATATTCAGAAGTGAAGTTTCTTTTCTTTATAGTCTGACTGTCAGTCAGTTCTCCAGATGTTTTCTGGAGCAGGGAAGATTGGAGATTGACCGTTAGTTGGGCAGGCCTTACTGTTAGTTCCTTCTGAAGGAGAGAGGGCAATGACATCATATTTGCATTGGGTGCGCATCTATCCTTTGGAAAGGAATGCATCTACCAGTGTTTTGATATCTGTTCCAGTTCCATTTTGAAGGCTTTCATTATTTTTCCTAGCTCTGGTACCTTTTGTATTTCCAATAGTGTAAATCAAAATAAGACGCACTTGTTGTGTTTCATTCAGAAGGCAGGGTTTATAAAGATTGTTGTTGAGTGAGTTTGAATCATGGATTTCAGACATTTTTGAGTCAGAACTTCTGAACTGGTCAGTTTCTGAGAGATATTAATTATTTATTTTCTTTGATTCAGGGGTCTTTTGATACAAATTATGAGGCTTTGTAAAACTCCCTTCTATGTATTTTGCAATGTGTTTATCCTCTACAGTGAGTAATTTTGAACCGTGATGTTAAATGAGGCAACATTCTTGTTTCAGTTTTGCCATTCCTTTATTGACTTATTTTGATTGACTTTGGGCCAGTTTTGTCTTTCTCAGTTTGATAGAAGCTAACTTGTCCAAGGTTCGGATTATGTTATAATGCAGGGATTTTAGCAGAACCTCTGGATCCTAAGTGTGAAGCAGCTACAGGTGCAAACGTAACCTGAAATGCATCACATAAAGTGAGCACTGTAAGGGTCATTTTTACAATTAAATGTTGGAGCACAGAGCTGCCCCAAAATTGGCAGGACCGCACTCCGTCATTTCCAAAATGCAGGGATGCATCGTATTTACAAAACACAGTGCAGCCCTATGTTTTCCCCAGCGCTGGTGCTAAAATTAGCTGCCTAGTACCAACACAGGCACGCTTGCACCATAATGAAAGGGTGCCTGCGTTACAGGGAATTATTATTGATGTATAGGAAGGGACACCTTCCTGTACATAAACAATCCATAATGACAACTTGTTACTTCATTGTGTGCTGCAGAATGCAGCACACATAGAAAAAGCAAAAGCAAGGAGAAAGAAAAGTATTTCTCCTCGTTTTGCCATTCTACCGCCTGCTCTTGCATATCGTTAATATTTGGAGCTGCCTCAGATTTACACATCCTTGTAAATCTTGGGCACCGTCAAATAACAATGGGTGTTGCGAGGAAACGCCCGCAGCAACACCCATTTCACGCTAAGTGATGCATGTAAAGGAGCCGTATTTACAAGGCGGTGTTAAGCCACAAAAAGTGGCTTAACACCGCTTTGTAAATATGGAGAAAGGAACAGCGGCACCAGAACATTGCCAAAAGTGATGTCCTGGTGGCTCTATCCCCTTGTAAATCTGACCCTAAATGTTACATTAATTCGGGTCTTTTCTACAAGTTGTAGCTAACTGGTATATTAAAAAGTAGAGCAGCATATTTTACCACCATGGGTCGTGGTAATGGTTATTTGTTATGGAAAATAAAGCAATATGGTCCTTTTAGCTAGAAATGTAGATGCATCTGTTAATGTCTCTAATGCAAACAATGCAACTCGTGACAATTCACTCATATGAGAGAGAACCTGGATTATTGTGTGTAGAGGGACACTTTTGTGGGCATCGGGGGCAGTGCCAGTAGATGTAGTGCCTATCATTTATTTTCAATGAGTTTCCTTGCACTGACCTCCATCTTTGTTAAATGACACTATTTTTTCATGAATGAAGAGCAGCTACAACCCAATACCATCTCCAAAGTAGACATTTCACAAAACTCCTAACAGTTGTCTGCAGCATAGCAGGGTTTTGAACATGAAAGTGCAAAGTTTTCTTGTAACCTTCTCATATGTCTCACATGATACAACATGAACATAATAAAAGAAATACAACATAACAAGACAAAACAAAACAACACAATGAAAACAGAACACAGTACTAAATCACCAGTTCAACACTAGGCAATAATGCAGAACAAATATACCAACCCAAAAAACAACACAACTCTTTACCACCACAACAAATTGTAACACAATTAATATATGGACAAGCATTTTTGTACCACATTACAATCTCTAGTAACCTGCATTCATAATTCCAAGGTAACATGTATTTTCCCTCAAGTATGCCTTAACTGCCACCAAGAACATACAAAAGCAAGCCAAAAATGTATTGTGATCCAGCCTTCTGTTATATATTCCCCCCTTATAATACTGTAGTATCTGATTGCGATAAGTTTAAATGCAATCTTGGAGCACACATATCTAAACAATAGAAAGTGATAAGGGAATGATCATACCAAGCCTGGGATTGCACCTTTGAGTTTGTAGTTTCAATGTTCAACAAGAAAACAGGATCCAAAGTCTGGCCAGCTGGGCATGTTGGTCCACTGACTAGTTGCACCACCTCCGCCTGTGGTGTACATGCACAATATGCGAATAATCTCGACCAACCAACTGAAGTGTTACATTGTTATTTGTGTAAAGAATCCTTACACCACCTTCTCTTACTTTGTGCTGTTTCCATAAATAAATGGAGATTATACTCTTATCTTTTGCCTATTTCCCTGAAATCGTTTGTTTGCTTTCTTTTCCTAAGCTTCTCAAAAATAGAAGTCCATGGGCCTGAAATCTTCTTTGTGAACATCCTTTCCATCGTCAGTGGACATGCAATTTTGTAAGCGAAAATGTTTTTTATTGTTTATTACAAAATTGAAAACATACAAAACAACACTGCAAAATCAGACAAATATGCTATTAACACCTTAAAATGAGGTAAGTTACTGACAACATGGGAAATTAAATTTAAAGATACATAACGATTTACTTATGGGTCTGAAGCCTGGACACTAATCATGTATCAATGGTGTGAGTGGGAAGGTTAGATGTTGGCCGATAGCTGGCTGTGACAAGCCTTTGATCTTCAGACAGCCACCACCATCTAAGATCACATTAAACCAATGCCAAGTGGTACTGTAAGGAAGCGGATTATTGGTTAAAGGGGGCAGAATTCAAATAATATTCACATTCCATGTCAGGGTGAACCACATTAGTTACTTAATTAACCTATGCTTAACCCTCTGGTAGCTTGGAACAAAAGCAGTCCCGCCTGACTTAAAGGCAATGTGTAAAGTATTTTTGTAACACCTTAACAGTAATAAAGTGAAAACGCTACTCAAAAACAATCCTAAACCAATTTAGAGAAATAGGTACATGGGTGGGAGCACACCGCTTCACCTCCCAGCAAACCTCAAATCTGAAGCCTGTAATCTCTACTGATGACAGTTAAAGAACAAGAAACACGTGTCTAGAGATCAGCACCATCTGCACCAACTCTGGCAAGACACTCATAAATATTTTAGCAAAGCAAGCAACATGAGACTGCATTTACCATAATGCCAGGGGTGAACCTTGCTGGGAGGTGAAGCACTGTGCTCCCACCCCTGTTCCTGTTTAAAAGCACTCCCGTGAGTCATTGAGCTGACAAGCTCGTGGAAGAAGCACCCGCGTGCCAGTGAGAGGTACCTGAGCTGATGTGATGTTTGGAAGCCTACTCCACAAACCCCAAATTTGAAGCCTGTAATCTCTACTGATGATCGTTAAAGAACCAGAAACATGTGTCTAGAGATCAGCATAATCTGCGCCAACTCTGGCGAAACACTCGTAAATATTTTAGCAAAGCAAGCAACATGAGATTGCATTTACCATAATGCCAGGGGTGAACCTTGCTGGGAGGTGAAGCGGTGTGCTCCCACCCCTGTTCCAATTTAGAGAAATAGTGTCTATTTTAATTAATGAAATTACCCTAAAACAAAACAAATTTAATTAGTACAACAAGAGTTTTAAAGGTTTAAGATAAAAATAACACCATTAATCTTGAAGTACCAAATGTGGGAATCTGGTCACATCCGACCAAGACAAAGTCACAAGTTTAGGCCAACAAGGATAGAGTGTTGGCTTGGTACAGGACCAGATTCGGTCTGCTGGGAGTTGTACCTCCTGTCCTTGGTGCAGGGGTTGAATGGTGCCGCGATGCCAGGGTCTTCATCGCTCTGCGTCTAGTTCGTTAAAGCCACCAGTCAGGAGCAGTAGGACGCTGCGATACAAGACCCTCCACCGCTTTGCAACAGATCTTGTACAGCTGTCAATCAGGAACTTTGTGGTGCTGCTGTGTGAGGCTCTGCATCTGGTCCATTGAAGCCACTGACCAGGAGCTGTAAGGTAAAGCACTGCTATGGAAGGAGCTGTTCCACTTCATGCTGAATCCAGTGCTGCTACAATCAAGAGCTGTGTAGTCCTACAATGCGATGCTATTCATCGCTCTGTACTGCTCTGCATCAGACCCAGAGACACCTTCAATTAAGCAAGGAGAAGTACACTATGACTACAGTCAAGGGTCCTGGACTTTAAGGACAACACTTGGGGGGGATCATGATTAACTCTCACACAGGCCAGCAAAGGGGACCAGGTGAGGTCTATTTGTGTCTGCTCAGCTGAAAACCAGATAAGGCTCTTTTGTCCCTGTAGCTCTAACAGAAGGTGAGCCAACAGAGCATTGGAGTCACTTCTGGGGTCCAGGGTTGAAGGCACGCAGGTTCAGTCTTTCTTCTTCTGTCTGGAGGACAGTCCATCTTTAGAATGTTCTCATGTTCAGGAGTATGCTGATTTTAGGTTCTGAAGTTGTCACTATTATGCCTAGTGCCAGTCTGTGGGTGGGGGACACTCCTTTGTCTAATTCTTAAACTGGTTCTGATAATTTCTGCCCTTTGGCATAGGTTTGGCTCCTGCCTGCTTACTGAAATAAAGGGCATGCAATCCAAAGAATAAGCTACATCTTCCAGTGACAGGGTAGTCTTCTTCTCTAGTAATTCAAAGCACAAGCATGGCAAGGACACAGCTGCTCTGAAACTGTCCAGTCAGGAAAACCATCCAAACCCAGATACTTTGTCCACTGTCTGGGAGGAATATGTATCAAGCCACAGGACATCCATTAAAGGTTGGCTGACCTTGGACACTGGCAGAAAGGAACATTTGGGTTAGTCAGGAAAATGCCAAACTTTCCAATCGAGGCATTTTCAAAATTGTAATTTAAACTACGCCTTAAACATTAGGCTAGATTTTAAAATCATATTACTATAGTTGTACATCATATTTTATTATAATGTAAGCCTGTGCTTTTATATGAGAAACCCAACATTGTCCAAGCGAAAAACGGCTTAAGGGATTTTTCACTGCTAGGCCGTGTAAATAAACAGGTCCTATTTTTAAATACCATGCACACTGCCCTATGAGCATTTTGAGCCTACCTTAGGAGTGGCTTATAAGTATTTAAGACAAGAGGTGTATGCCTGGCAAAAGGTTTTTCCTCATGTCAATACAGCAGTTTTAAACTACACTACAGTCTGCAATGGCACGCCTGATAAATGTTTTCCACGTGCCAGCTTAGTGAAAGGCACAATGAGTCCTGCAACCCATTAGCAGCATTTAATTTACAAGCCCTGGGCACAGATAGTAGCATGTACTAGGGACTTATGAGTAAATTAAATATGGAATCAGGGGTATCCTAATTTTGCCATCTTTCAAAAGGGGAGCACAAGAAAATATTTTAATGAAATAAAATGATAGTGTGAGTAGTCAGAGACTTTGTTGAGGCTCCACAGTTCTGCAACAAATAGAACTGCTCTTTCACCTTGTGATTTATATGCATCCAGGTCCAGTTGAATCAGCTACACTCCTTCGATTCAGGCACAGTAGAGAGGATTCCCGGTTCTATAGGGCATCAGATTTCCTGAGTAAATCAGGTACTGTCTCCACTTCATGTCATGTAAAAAATGTGTCACCAAGTAGGGCAAGTGGGTGACTTGATCGTGGTGTGAAGAGGAGAAGAGACACTTCCTTGAGTCCTTGTGGGGGCAGAACATCAGTATTGGTGTTAAGGCCTTAGGAGGAACAAAAGTCTTTGAAATGTTTAATATGTTCTGAAGACCAGCGCATGTTTTTAAAACCAGGAGAATGTAGTCGTCAAACAAAAGTGTTGCTACCTTAGCCCTTCCCAAGGCAGGAGCAGAGCATTTGCAGCATTTACCATATTCATCCACTCCATTGATGTACATTCAAAATGGTAAGGGAGCTAGCAAGCAACCCTGTTGTACTTCCCCTTAGCATGACAATGGTCTTGTGGCTTCTCCATTGGAGCCCAAATGGATCTTTGCAAATGTCCCTTTGTGGAGCCAGAGTAGTAGAGCTAAAACACCAGAAGGAACATCAAGGTCTCACAGAGCAGCCCACAGTATATTTCAGGGAACGTTGCCAAAGGCACAGCATAAATCTACTAATACCACATCTAGTGGTTGCTTTTTCAGTGCCACAAACCTAGTCAACAGGAGATAGAACCAGAAAGCCTGGTTTGTAGCCCCTTTTCTTCCTGAAGCTGTCCTGGCAGTTAGATAGGATCTTATTCTCTCCAGCCGAGCTCTCAATCCTTAATAACAATACATATGAAAATACGTTTTAGATGTTGTCCAGCAAGCTAACAGGGTGATAGTTGGTAGGATCTTGCTTGTCACCTTTTTTAAGATGGGCACGACCTCAGCTCCCAGTCAAGAGGCTGGGACCGAAACTACCTATAAAACTGCATTGCTGATTGAGGTAATGTAGTGGACCTTTAGAGTTAGGTCAAGTTTGTAGAGGTCAACTAGGATCCCATTGTGGCCTGTGGCCTATCCAGATTTTTGCTTGCTTAAAACTGCCTTTAACTCTTTAAGTGAAAAAGGGCTTCAACCACGAGTTGCAAAATTATTGTATCTTGAGACTGGTGAGCCAATAGAAATGACTGACAGAGAGCATAACTTAGAGAAATAGGTCTGTCCCTGGACTTCTGGAATTGATGGCTCTGTTGAAATAGATTGATTATTCTGGCCTGTAGCTATGACATTTCAAAAGGTTCATTGGTCCTCACACTTTACAGCAACAGGCAGCGTATGCCTGTTTGCTTTTGATGATACCGATTTCTTGATTCTGAATCAGAGATGTGTAGTTGTATTTTGCACCTCTGGTCTCTGCACGGAACCCCGTCGTAAAGAGATGTCTTTGCTCTTTTACATTCCTCATATGTATGTTTTTTTTTTTTATTTCTACCCAGACGTGACCTAAATAGTAATGACGCTATAAATACTGCAAGGCTGTTATACTGGTTCATGTTCTGTGGTGGGCAAGAAGGATAGCATTTTACTTTGGCTAAAACATCTTGTAAACTGATGGATATTAATGGTAAGATACTGGTGGATTGAACTTCATAACACTTCAGCCTCTGACTTGCGTGTGCAGCCTGAAGTTCATTACAGTCCACGGTGCTACTGAAGGAGTGTTGATGCTTCCCAGCTTTGATAGAGAGCACCAGTGCATCATGGTCACTTACATGCATGTTTCAATGATCATGTCCTGGATTCTATCCCAGTGGTATATGTATAGAAGGACATAATGTAGTATATATAGATTTACAGTAGCTATTGTTAAACATTGGTCTCCTTGGTGTGTCTGATTTAGATCTTGCATGTACAGAGACTGTCTGATAGAGTCATCAGAATCAAGTTGCTACCAGTTGCTTTATGGTGGCTCAGATTGTTTTTATTTAAGGCTGGAATTCCCCATACCATGCCTTCATCATCAACAATGTTACAGAAATCTTTTTTGAGGGGGCCCATTTCCAAGTATAAAAATGTCAAGGGGAGCCCACCCCTGAGTTCAGCTGAGCAGATATGTCCTTGGAGCATTCACCCCCAGGACATATTGGGCTCAATACCCGCAGCAGCACGGGTCAGGAAACCTGTCTTTGCTCTCTCTTGGCTGCAGCATTTTTAAATCTCCCACCAAGCTGGAGCAAACACCAAGTCTGCTCCCAGCTGGCTGGAGCTTTAAAAATGTTCCCGCCCGCTGAGAATGGACATCAGATGTTTTTCTGCTTGTAGTGATGTGGGCAGGGATATCGATCGCTAGTAATGTCGTCTCCCATTGGATATAGGAAGCTGTCTGGCACCGGGGGTGCCTTGGGGCTCTTCCCTGGGCCTCCAGCATTACCGGGGGATGGAGACCCCAGAGCCAAAATTAGTGTGGGGAATAGGGCTGCATATCCCTCTCCCTTTAAATTTAAATATATGTCCCAGGGGATTGGGTCTCTTGCCGAAATAGGCAATGCTGCCCGATCCCTGCCCCTTAGATATGATGCTGGGCCCTGGGAGATAGGATCTCTAGGGCAAAAGTCAGCTAGAAGAGGTGGGCCAAATCCCCCCTTCCCTTGAATAGTGTACTGGGCCCGCGGAATGGGTCCCTATGAGCCAAAAGTGTCCCAGGAAGGGGGCCTACATGCCCCCCTCCCCCTTGAATACAGTGTTGGGTGGCAAGGAGTGGGGTCTCCGGGGCTGAAAGCGACCCAGGGATGGGCGGGGTCATAGGAGATGAGATCGATAGGGCCAAAATTGTCAATGGAGGGGGACTGCATGCCCTGAGGCCAAAATCAGCCTGTGGAGAAGCACCTGTGTGCCCCTTTGGCTTTAATATAGTGCTTTGCCTGGGGGATGGGTTCCAGTGCTGGAATTGGCCAGGGGGGGGGCAAATGCCCCTTCCCATTAAATATAGTGCCAGGCCCAAGGGATGGGTCCCGGGGTCAAAATCAGCATGGGCAAGGGGGCTGCTTGCAATCTCCTCCTAATTTGAGGACTGGGCCTAGGCGAAAGGGTCCTTGTAGCTGAAATCAGCCTGAGGAGGGAGGACCATTCCCCCTTCTACCTTTAAAATGCAGCTAGGCCCAGGGAATGTGGGCCTGGTGAAAAAAATAGGCTCCGTAAGGGGGCTGCATGCCACCTCCTCTTATTTTTCATGAGTGACCCTGGGGTTGGGGTCCCCAGGTCCATGCCCTATGGCCAACCCCCTCCCTGCACATGGCCAAGGCTGCATGTGGTTGCTGGCTACATGGCCAGGACCTGCTGCCAACCACGCCAAAGATCAATGGGTCCCACTTATAGGCTCTGAGGGATACAGGTGCCAGTGCCTCTATGGTGGCAGCTACACTGTTTTCAACAGACCAAATGACAACTGGTGTTATTCACCAGATAACGAATGCAGTCAATGAAACTAAGCTGCATCCAATGGCCTTGGTGAGCTTAGAATAGGGAGGGGTTACGGCCACAAACAAGGTGGTTTTGTCCGCTGCCATCCCAGTGGAGTGTCTGTTGGAAAACAACTGGAATCGTCTGCATATGCAGATGTGGAAAGGAAGGGTAATGCGGAAATGCTGGATCTCCCTGAGTGAGTGTGTGTGGTAACCAGAGCACAGAAGCATTACAGACAAGTCATCGGAGTTCGAGCCTGGAATAATAGCCGAAACACCCAAAGCAAGATAAAGGGCAAGACGTCTGGACAGCCAGCTTTAAATATATCATAGGAGCAGGGGTAGAGTTTTCCTGAGGGAGATGCCCTGGTGCCTGAGGAGAAAACTGCATCTGAGGGAGCCTGTCCTGACCTGACAGAACTCCTGTTTGCAGAAAGACCTTCCAGAGAGGACATATGCTGAGGACAGATGACTTGTCCGACTCTTGAAGGCCATAGGCAGCAGACTGAATAACAAGGGACCCGATTCACAGTAACTTAAGACAAAATCCTAAACTTACTACTTTTGGTATTCACAGAATGCACTTACTACTTTTGGTATTCACAGAATGCACTTACTAATTTTGGTATTCACAGAATGGATTTACGACTACTAACTTTACATCCGCACTCGGGCCGGAAATTACGGCCCGGAGGCGGAGCTTCCAGCCCAGAGGCGGAGCTTCCGGCCCGGAGGTGGGGATTCCAGCCAGTGGCAGAGATCTAGCCATGGACAAAATCTCCACCTCCGGGCCGGAAGCTCCGCCTCTGGGCCGGAAGCTCCGCCTCCGGGCCGGAATTTCCGGCCCGAGTGCGGACGTAAAGTTGGTAGTCGTAAATCCATTCTGTGAATACCAAAAGTAGTAAGTGCATTCTGTGAATACCAAAAGTAGTAAGTTTAGGATTTTGTCTTAAGTTAATTCTGTGAATCGGGCCCAAGAACAGGAAGATGTATTTGGATCCCACAAGGTCTATTGGGAAGTTGGGCTCCTGTACACTGAGGCCAGGGACCCTAAACAAGGGGCAACAAAGAGAGTGATGGTCCCCCAAGTGTACATAGAGTTCATCCTGAATTTGTACCATGACACCCCCTAGCTGGACTTCTGAGATAAACCAAAACCTGTAACAAGTTGGTTACACAATTTTATTGGCCTCAAATATCTGAAAAAGTAAAGACGTTCTGTTGCTCCTGTGTCACCTGTCCGGCCAGTGGCAAGACAGGTGGACAACTAAAGGCTCCCTTAATCCCACTTTCAGTGATTGGGACTCCATTTGAGAGGGTAGGAATTGACATCATGGGTCCTATTGACCCTCATACTGCACCTGGGAACAGGTTTATTCTAGTAGTAATGAACCATGCTGCTTGGTACCCAGAAGCAATTCACCTCAGGAGTGTCACTGCCCCTGCAGTGACAAAGGTCCTTCTTGGTTTCTTTGACAGAGTAGAGCTTCCTAAAGAGGGACCAACTTCGGGGCAGATTTACAAACCCCGTGCGCCACATTTACGCTGCCGTTGCGTCACTTCTGTGATGCAGCGGCGGCTTAAACCATGCGCCATGTTGCGCCTTATTTACAACGTGACGCATCTAGGGAGATGCGTCAAGTTGTAAAGCCCTGCGCCACATGAAAGCTGCGTTAGGTTTCATGTGGGCGTTCCGGCGCAAGGTGGGCGTTCTGTCCCAGGAACACCTCATAAAAGTGACGCAGTGAAATCTACAAGATTTCACTGAGTCACTTTTATGTCCCTGCTGCGCCAAAACCCTGCGCCTGCTTGAAGCAGGCGTAAGGAGTGACGCAGCATGTTAGGCATAGGGCGCCCCTGAGCATTGCTGGAGCCGTGTTGCGCTTGCGACACGACTCCCGCAATCTGCTGCCCTTACACCATAGGATGCGACACGAATCGCCCTATCCTTTCCGCATCTTTTCCGGCACATCCCTGCTGATTTGCAGAGATGCGCCAAAACTCGTAAATCAGCCCCGTCATGTCTGCATAACTAAATGTTATGTGGAATGAATGTGAGTGATAAGTTCACTACCACCTATCACACCCTGACAAATTATTTAGTTGGGAGATTCAACAAACCATGAAGGGCATGACAATGGGCTTACCTGAAAAACTCTGATTGAGATGGCATGTCCTGTTACCTTGCATCTTGTTTGCATACAGAGAGGGTACCTCAGAAGGGGGTTGACTTCAGCCCCTTTGAACATCTGTTTGGCCATCCTATAAGGGTCCCTTATGTTTGGTGAGGGAAGGCTGCGAGAAAACCCCTCAAAGAGCCCAAACTTGATACAGTGGAGTATGTACTGGGCCTGCGTTCTCGCAAAGCTAAGAATGTGAAAAAGGCAAACAATCATCTGGAGGCCAACCAAGAGCTTATCAAACACTGGTATGATCAAAGGTCTGCACTGGGTGAGTGCAAACAAGGAAAATTGGTGTGGGTGTTGGAGCCTGTGGCTCCCAGGGCCAACCAGGAAAAGCAGACTGGGCCCTATTCAATCTTGGACAAAAAAGGGGAAGTCACCTACCTGGTGGACTAGGAGCCCTCACAGAGTGAAGCCACACCAAGACAGGGATAACGTGCCATACTCATGGTCACTGATGGAGGCCAAGAGGAAAAAAGTGAAACCCTCCCTGACCTACTGTCAAATAACCCAAAGGGTAGTTCAGTACAGGTTGCTGGGTTGACAGACTGATTGCATGCAAGTCCTAAAAAAGTTTCCTGAGTTTTTCTCCTTGACCCCTCTTCAGACAACAATGTTTGTTCATGATGTGGACACAGGTCACACCTTGCCTGTCAAAAACATAATTTACAGACTGTCTGATAAAGCCAGGTCATGCATCAAAGCAGAAGACGGCAAGGTGCTGGAGCTAGGGGTGATAGAACATTCTGACAGCCCCTGCCTAGCCCAATGGTACCAGTCCCCAAACCTCACTCAAAGGGTGATAAACTAGATATGAGGTTTTGTGTGGATAACAGAGGTTTAAATACAGTCACTAAAACTGATGCACACCCTATTTAAAAAGCAGATGAGATTCTAGACAAGTTGGGTTCAGCCAAATGCTTGAGTACCTTTCATTTAAGCTCAGATTATTTGAAAATTAGGCTCACCTAGGGATCAAAAGAGAGATCATTTTTTTCTTCACCTAAAGGCAACTTCCTACTTAAAGTGATGTCTTCTGGATTAAAAAACGCACCTGCTACTTTCCAAAGTTTTTTTTTAATAGAGCTCTTCCTGGTCTGGACAACTTTAGCGCAGCACATTTTTATGGTATTGCTGTATGTAGTCCAACCTGGGAGGATCACTTAGTCCTCTTGAGGGCAGTACTATAGGCCCTGCAGCAGGCAGGCCTAACTATCAAAGCCTGTAAGTGCCAGATAGGGCAGAGTTTAGTTGTCTACTTAGGCCATCTTGTGGGTGAAGGCCAAGTGCAACCTCCCCAGACTAAAATGCAGACCATCCTGAATTGAGAGGTTCCCCAAACTCAGACTCAAGTCAGGGATTTCCTTGGCTTAACTGGCTACTAAAGGAGGTTTGTGGAAGGGCATTGTACCCCTTTGGCCCCTCTCACTGAGTTTGTCTCCAAACATTAAACTATGAAGGACATCTGGACCACAGGATGCCAATAGGTCTTTGACACCCTCTGCTTAACACCTGCTCTAAAAGCACCAGACTATGGAAAGGGTTCATTGTCCAAACAGACACCTCTGAACATGGGATTGGAGCAGTGTAGTCACAAATAAATAATGGGGGCCATGATCAGCCAATTTCATGTATTAGTGGGTGGGACTCCTGAGTCTAGGAGGTAGGGTGGGTATATCAAAGATGTGAATATATAAGTGCATGCTTATATGTCCCTATAGTAGTCTCCTTTGATCAGAGACTACTATACATGTTCATGGGGCCATAGAAGAGCATGGACTGGCATCCAAGAACCCTGAGGTTACCAGCTCCTTTATGCTCCCACTGAAAAGTATCATGTTTGGTATAAAAATACTTGTGTCATCAAACTCAACCTTTTCCTAAAGTCAGATTTAGTGTGACATACACTTAGGTTGCCACATTAGAGGTTGCCCACCTTCTTGCCCCAGCATTTCTTGTGCGCTGACTGTGAACCTGCAGCTGCTGCTGCCAAGACAGGAACCTGACCCCCTGCAAAGAGGTGTGAACTCTCTCAGGAGGCAGATACAAAGGCCTGCCTGGGCAAGAGGTGTCACCTCCCTCCCTGACAGGATGGATAGTGAAGTGGAACATCAAGACAGTGATATTCACAGCTCCCACCACCTCTGATATGCAATCAGGTTTCCTTCTAGAGGAATAAAATGCCAGCCCCCTGCCCCAGGCACATTTGTAATCCAGACAGGTAGAAAGATAGATAGTCACAAGGGGTAACCCCCCGAGAAAACTAGCCACACCCATAGGATGGGTGTCCAGATCTGTACAGCCAAAGAAGGGTTCAGCCGTTTTTGGAAAGTGACAAAATAGGGAGTGTTCTGGGTAGAAAAGGTGCCACCCCCTACAAGAAGGTGGTCACCTCAGGGGCGGATTAACCGCTGTAGCTAGTAGTTCGTTGGCTACTAGCACCCACACCACTAATGCCCCTAAAACTAGGATTTAAGGGGCTTCCCTTGCACCAGAACCTCATATCTGATCGACTTGCGACCATGGACAAAGAAGAGACCCGGGTCTGTGATTTCAGGACCTGCACATAGCAAATGCACTATTAACTGCACCTGTGGCAACCACCCTGCAACTGCACCACTGTAACACGCTCCCAGAACCAAAGAGTCATTGGCCATTGGGCCTGCCAAGGGATCTCCCAAAAATAAATGGTCTAGTGCATTGTGGCAAACGTAGTCTTGACCTCTATCAAGTTTCAGGCAGCTACCATTTACTACTGGACTGCAGGACGTCGAAATAAGCCAAGGCTGCGCTTACAACTATCGCTTCCCGCAGGAGACACATTTACTGTGAAGTCGATCTGAAGATTTTCATGAAGAAGTAAAAATAGCTACAATTGGAACAGAAACTGAAAAGAGACACCAAGATCTTAACTGAGTTGGTGGTCTTTCCGCCTTTACGAGTGACTCTGATGAGTCTCCAACCCTCAAGGTGGTTTCTCTCTACATACTTTTTGTGGTAAGACCTGGCACTACAGAGTATGTGTTACATCTCATGATTGAGGAAGACCCGCCGTGACGCTTACCCATTTGCACATACTCCAGAGTCGAAACGTCAATGTTCACTTTAGTTTATGTCCCCAGGCCCTAAAATTCATAAGGTTATATAGGGGACATCAGATACCTTGTGTTAAAGTGTATAGGACAGACCCTTTTTAGTTGTTTTGTCTTTTTGTGTACATAACTCGTTTGCATGTACATAATTCCACTTAGTCACTTGTGTCACCTTGTTGCACTTGATTCACTTTATTTCTATGTTATTGATGTCATTTGATGATTATTGAATTTGAGAGCCTTACATGACTCAAACAGTAAAAAACGATTTTAATACCAAATATTAAGTTTCATTTATGCTTGTTCCATACGGAAGTCTATAAAGAAATGTTTAAGGCTTATCATTTGTTAACATTATCAATACTGCACAGGTTCAAAGCAAGTGTTTTACCCAAAAGAACTGCTTGCAGATTTCTTATGAATGCCCAGGTTCTGAGGGACGCAGGGTTACCCCATTGACTGTACTAACTAAAGGCTTGTTCGTGGCAGGTCTGGCTACCACTAATTTTGCTCGGAGCTGTGCCTCAAGAGAACACCGCAACACATTTAATTTAACCTGATACCTCAGTGGCCATGTTGTCAAGATTTTGCACCTGTTTGCTCACCAGCGCACTCTAAGCGGTAAATCCAAAAAACCCGCCTTAGCACCAGGAAAGCCAGTACAACTCTGCACCAGGGCTCTATGAGCCAGGTACAATTCAACTGACTGTCTGACCTGGGACCGTATCACCTTACAACCCAGTGGTTTCCACTGAACTTGAACAGCAGGTAACTGATTGTCACTAGTGTGATTACCCATGGGCCTCATTTTATCGTTTTTCAAGAATGAAATCCACTGATTTCTTTTTTTACTTGAAAATCCATAACTCTGGTTATACTCATTCAATTGTCTTCGTTTTGGTCTAAATTTATATATAAATCTGTATAAATTGGTGTCATATTTCTTTCAATTTACGTCAATTACTTATCGTCCAATTTGGTACTCTGAAATGCTTAAAATATGTTCCTCTAGTAAAGGCTGCCTGCTCTGTGCCGCACTCTCAGAACTGAGCTAGGGATTTATTAGTGTGAATTCAACTGACCTCTTTGGGGTATTCTGCGAGTATTACATGCTGAAGCCAAACCAGCGTCACTGCATAATACTCCACTTTCCTACAAAATCGGAAAAGATGTTCTGCATATCACAGTGAACGATGGTGAATCATACTCTCACAAGTGTAGTTTCAAACGGAAGTGTGTTAATACTGTCATTCTCATGTAGGAAATGTGTGGCACATTACATGTGTATAAACAATATACCATGTAGACAGCTATGCTAAGAAAGTCTTTCAGCAATGCATTTTCAGCCTTGCAAAATATTATATGGTGAAGATGTGATCTCAGAAATGCTGGAAATGTGCCAGTTTGTACACAAAAGACTAACAATTAGAACTTTGCCACGTTTACGTCCTTTTCATAGTTATAATATGTCATATGAGTAGGACATGATAAAACTTTGCAGGTTTGCTATGCTCAAGACTACTGTTAGGTGTTTTCCAGCATGTCACAGTTTGGAGATGCCATTGGGTTGTTGCCACCCCTCAGTCATGGGCAAATAGTGACATTCTCCAAGATGGAAGACAGTGTAATGGGACCTCATTGAAATGGTAGGCCCTGCATGTACTAGCACTGCCCCCGGATGTTCAGAAAGGATGTCTCTGTACACAGTAATCCATGTTCTCACTCATCATCAGTTCCACAGATATATTCCAACATCAAGGGCATCTCACATACCTACCAGTACTTGAAATTGCCTTATATTTCATTCTCTTGGAGGTGTGGCAACTCTGCTTGCATAAAAAATCCACATTAAATTCCTTCACGTATGTACCTGGGGTGATTCCACTTCCACGTACCTGTTTTTTTATTTCATGTTCCAGGGCACTATACTCCCGTCATTTGGAGAAAGGACAAACAGTTTGACATAGGGAGCCCTAGTTACCAGAAAGTAAAGAAGCGAAGTGCTGCAAGTGATTTTGCTGCGCCGTGCTGCGTTCGTTTCCAAGAACAGGGATGCAACATATTTACAACAATATGTCGCATCTTTGTGTTTTTCTCTTCGCTCATGCACAAAATGCTGCAATGCACTGGCACAGGCAACCTTGCACCATGGTGCAAGGATGCCTGCATCGTGAGTAGATTATTTTTGTGCAGGGAGGGGCAACTTCCTGCACAAAAACAATGAATTGAGGTGATTTCCTCTTCCAATGCATGCTGTAGAAGGCAGTACGAATTGAAAGAGAAAAAACAATTAGGAGAAATGAAAACATTTCCCCTCGTTGCGCCTTGCAACGCCACCTCTGGGGTAGCGTAGCATTCTGATGCATTTCCAGGTTTATGATTGCTCGTACACCTGGAAATGCATCAGTTGAATTGGGTGTTGTGTGGAACACCCACAGCAGCACCCATGTCATTCCCCTAACAAGCAAAGTGGTGTGTGAAAAGGTGCAAAATTAACAAGAGCATGTAAAGACACACAGCGTGGCATTTGTGCTTGTAAATATCACCAGCAAGTTGCTCTATGTTACCTGACGCACCGGCGGTACTTGGGGCTTGTAAATAAGCCCCTGGATTTCTTTATTACAAGATCTTGTCAGCACACCAAATCATATTGAACAAGAACACAACTCAAGAGAGGTGTCCAGGAAGACAAAACCCGAAACTGCAGTGATTTACACGTGTTTTGTCCCAATGAGCTTAGCTGTTAAATGATGGCAACAAAATCCCTTATATGTTTTCCTTATTTTATGCCTTCATGACAAGGTCAAAATTAGAAAGCACGTTTGCAGAATACAGGCAAGCAAAGGTGTTCTAATAACCATGCCTACAAGTCCATTAGTAAATAAAGGAATGTATATCTGTGCAGCTAACAAGGTCACTTTTGATAGCTAATGATAGAACTGCCTTTTCTGCACATTGGGAATTCCATATTATTGGGGGAAATTGAAGGTTTTTTTTCTTCAGGCATCCTGCATTGGTGTTTTTACTGTGACTACTAACTTTTATCTAAGCTGCTTTTAACAAATAACGGGTGTACTTTTTTAATGTGTGTGTTGCCATAATGCGCGAGTTAGTGCTCTAGTCTGCCTTGTTTTGAAGGATATTTCAGAGCGAGGCTGGCTTGACTGTGCCGGTAGTGCGTGCTGAAGGCGCACCTAAGGCAAGCCAGTCCACGCCCGTCCGCGTACTGACCACACACAGCATCAGCCACTCTATTGGTTTTAGTTAAAGGTTGTTGGTGCTTCTAGGATTCATTACTCCAGAGATTAATTAATATATATCGAAAGCAATCTGGAACCTGTATTGCAGATGCCATTAGTGAGGGGGGAGGCTCTGAGACGGACAGTTTAAGATGTCTAGTAACATTTGTTCTTTTGTCTGGCTTTTTCCAAACCTTGAAACTGATGCATGAACATGCTGCAGGTTATCGATCCGCGCAAATGGAAGTACATACCATATAAAATGTTTGAACAAACCACCTAAGCCAAAACTTTTACTAGTGGAAGCTACTTATTACACTGTGGAGCCCTGAAGAAGTCCCCTTAGGGACTAAATGCATCGGCTGTGGCTATTGATGTTTAACGGAAAGTTTAATAAAGAACATTTTGGAACAAAAAGATATAACCATGAACTGGGAGTTTTTCAATTTGCACACAACAACTGCTTTGACTATCATGTTACATTGCTAAGTGCTGAACATTATTGTGTTAAAGTTATGTTATAGTTAGCCGAATTTGTTGAACTAAAAAAACACAGTAATTCAGCAGTTATATCTGGAAGTGCTAACTGTAACTTGCACCCCGGCCTTGCACTGCTTATGACCTCAAATATGACATTACTAATGACAGGTTCTATGACATTATTTATGAGATAACTGATGTCATCTTAAATGAAATCATGATATCACTGATGACATCACTAATATCATCTTCATCATCCAATGAGTGTTTTAGATGGTTTTATCGTTTACAAAGTGGCGAGTTCTCTAATGGCTACCAAAGTTTTCAGAATGAGGGTGAGTCTCGACACTCATCCCAGTCCAAAGGAAAGGGGTATCAGAGTAAGCACTGGGATACTACAAAGACGTCTGGGATATGTCATGATTGTCAAGTCATGAAAGTTGAGATTCAGCATGCTCCAAAAAGTCTCCCAGTGGTAAGCAGTCCAATGGATTAGCAAGTATAGGAGTCGGGATGGAGGTGTAGAGCGTATAGGCCAGTGGTTACAGAGAGGCTGCCTGGGTGGGGTGGATATTGAAGCCCTGGCACTCTTACCTCCAAGCATGGAGAAGTATAGACACAGGCTAAAGATCAATGGTACTGAGGTATAGCCTCTGATGAATGCAGGTGCCAGTTTAACTATGGTGACAGCTAGACTGTTTTCACCAGACCTAATGATACATGGTGGTATTCACCAGATAACCAATGCTGTGAAGAAACTAAGCTACATCCAATGGCCTTGGTAAGCTTAAAATAAGGAGGGGCTACTATCCCAAAGGAGGTGGTTGTGTCCCCTGCCATCCCTGTGGAGTGTCAGTTGGAAAATGATCTGGAATCTTCTGCATGTACAGACGTGGAAAGGAAGGGTAATGCAGAAATTCTGGGTTGAATGAGTGAGTGTGAGTGGCAACCAGAGCACAGAAGCACAACAGGAAAGTCATGGGAGTTTGGAGCCTGGATAAATGACCCAAACGCCTCAAAACATGATAAAAGGTAAGATGTCTGGCCAGCCAGATTCAAAGATGTCATAGGAGCTGGGGGAGAGTTTTGCTGAGAGAGATGCCTTGGTGTTGAGGAGGGAACTGCATCTGAGAGAGATGGTCCTGACCTGATAGAGTTCCTGGCTGCAGTGAGACCCTCCAGAGAGGACCTATGCCGAGGGCAGAAGACTTGTCCTACTCTTGAAGGCTTTAGGCAGCAGGCTAAATAAAAGGAACAGGGGGATGTCAGAATATCCCACAGGGTCTATTGAGAAGGTGGCCTCCTGTACACTGAGGCCAGGGAACCCAAACAAGGTGCAACCAAGAGAGTGATGGCCATCCAAGTGTACATAGAGTTCATCCTAAATTTAGCCCATGACATCCTCCTTGCTGGACTTCCGGGATTAACCAAAACTGGTTAGTTACCAATGTTTATTGCCCCCAGATATCTGAAAAAGTAAAAGAGTTCTGCAGCTCCTGTGCCACCTTGCCTGCCAATTGCAAGACAGGTGGACAACTAAAGGCTCCCTTAATTTCACTTTCAGTGATTGTGACTCCCTTTGAGAGGGTATGAATTGACATTGTGGGTAACCTTGACCCTCATACTGCACCTGGGAACTGACTTATCCTGGTAGTATTGAACCATGCAATTCCCCTCAGTAATGTCACTGCCCCTGTAGTGACAAAGGTCCTTCTTGGTATCTTTGATAGAGCAGTGCTTTCTAAAGATGTGGTATCTGTTAGAGAGACCATCTTCATGTCTACATACCTAAAAGCTATGTGGGATGAATGTGGTGTGAGCGATAAATTCCCTACCACCACTACCACCCAAACAGACATTTCTGAACATGGGATTGGCACAGTGTTATCACCAATAAATGATGGGGGTGTAGGATCAATCAGATGCCTTTATTAGTAGGTGGGACTCCTGAGCCGACGAGGTAGGGTGCATTAAATTAAAGATGTGACTAAATATAAATGCACATGTATAGGTCACTATAGTAGTCTCCTTCGATTAGGGTCTACTATACGTGTTCATGGGGCCCTAGAGGTTGCCAGCTCCAATATGCCCCCATAGAAATGTGTCATGTAAAATACTTGTCTCATCAAACCCAACCTTTTCCTAAAGTCGGATTTAATGTGACATACACCCAGGTCGCTACATTAGAGGTTGCCCACCTGGCAGCCCCAGCCTTTCTTGTGCCCTGGCTGAGAGCCTGCAGCTGCTGCTGCCAAGACAGGAACCTAACCCCCTGCCAAGAGGTGTGAACTCTCTCAGGAGGAGTATACAAAGGCCTGCCTCGGCAGGGCGGTGTCACCTCCCTCCCTGACAGGATGGCTAGTAAAATGGCACATCAAGGTGGTGAGCTTCACAGCTCCCACCACCTCTGATATACAATGAGGTTTCCTCCCCCAGACACATTTGTATTCCAGACAGGTGGAAAAACTAGATAGTCAGAAGGCGTAAATCCCCCAGAAGTCTTTCCACACCCATAAGATGGGCTTCCTGGTCTGTACAGCCAAAGAAGGTTCCAGCCATTTTTAGAAAGTGACAGAATAGAGGCTTCTGGGTTGAAAAGGTGCCACCCACCACAAGAAGCGGGTCACCTCAGGGGCAGATATCCCATTGGCTACTAGCACCCACACCACTATTGCGCCTAAATCTAGAATTTAAGGAGCTCCCCTGGAACCAGAACCTCAGAACTGATTGACTTGCAACCATGGACAAAGAAGAGACCCGGATCTGTGATTTCCAGGCCTGCACAAAGCAAAGGCACAATAACCTGTACCTGTGGCAACCACCATGCAACTGCACAACTGTAACATGCTTCCAGAACCAAAGAATCACTGGCCATCGGGCCGATTGATCTCCCAAAAATGAATGGTCTACTGCATTGTGACCTCCATCAAGTTTTAGGCAGCTACCGTTTACCACTGGACTCCAGGACATCGAAGTAACCCAGGGCTGCGCTTACCGCTGCAAAGGCTTGTTCATGACCAGTCCGGCTACCACTAATATTGTTTGGTGCTGTGCCTCTTGACAACACTGCAGCGCCTTCAACCTGATGCCTCACTGGTCATGTTGTCAAGATTTTGCAACTGTTTGCTCACCAGCACAGTCTAAGCGGTAAATCCAGAAAACCAGTCACAGAACCAGGAAAGCCTGGACAACTTTGCACCAGGGCTCTATGAGCCAGGTAAAATTCAACTGACTGTCTGACCTGAGACTGTATCACCGTACCACCCAGTGGTTTCCACGGAACTTGACCTGCAAGTAACTGATTGTCTATAGTGTGATTCCCTATGGAACGCAACTTAATCATTTTTCAAGAATGGAATCCACTGATTACTTTTTTATTTTAAAATCCATAACTCCAGTTATACTTATCCAATTGTCTTCATTTAGTTGGCTAAATGCATATATAAATCTATTCTCTTCTCATAAATTGGTGTCAGATTTTTAAAATATGTTCCTCTAGTGAAAGCTGAATGCTCTGTGCCACACTACCAGGACTGAGCTAATGATCTATTAGTTTGAATGCAAACAACCTATTTGGGGAATTGTTAGAGTATTACATACTGAAGACTAACCAGCGTCACTGCAAAATACTCCACTTTCCTACAAAGCATAAAAGATATTCTGCATATCACAGTAAACGATGGTGAATCATACTCTCACAAGAGTAGTTTGAAACCGGAAGTTTGTTGATACTGTCATGCTAATGCAGGAAATGGGCAACAAATTACGCGCATATAAAAAATACCATGTAGACAGCTATGCTAAAAAAGTCTTTCAGCAATGCTTTTCAGACTTGGAAAATATTATATGGTGAAGATGTGATCTCAGAAATGCTGGAAATGTGCCAGTTTGCACACAAAAACCTAATAATTAGAACTTTACCACATTCACGCTCTTTTCATAGTTTTTATAAGAGATATAAGTAGGACATGATAAAACTTTGCAGGTTTGCTATGCTTAAGACTTCTGTTAGGTGTTTCCCAGCATCACAGTATGGAAATGCCATGGGTTGTTGCCACTACTCAGTCATTGGCAAATAGTGACATTCTCCAAGATGGAGGACAGTCTAATGGGACCTCTTTGAAATGATAAGTCCCAAACTCTGTGCTGCTTTTAGGGACATGGGGATCCCTCTTGCGCTACTGGAAATAATCGTAAGACTGCACTCTGGAAACTATGCCCAAGTGAGATGGTGCCAAAAGGGTGATTTAACTGAGCGTATTTTTGTAGATAGAGATGTAAGGCAAGGATATGTCCTTGCTCCGACACTCTTGCTTCTTTTAATTAACATATGTTTCAAATTCCTAATGGGGTGCGTAATTGAATCCCCCGTCTTGGGTGGTGTTAAGATCCCGGAGTTACTATTCGCTGATGACACTCTGCTGGTGTCAAAAACACCCAAAGGACTTGAATTATTGCTAGAAAGATTTAATCGGTTTTGTACTATCAATGGGCTAGCAATAAATGCCGATACAACCAAATGTATGGCTATCCACCCACACACACAGACAATTTCGAGGTACAGTTAGAATAAGTGAAAACAATTTAGAAAGAGTCTCAGACTTTGATCATTTAGGTATATGCCTTTCCAACACCAGTTCATGGAACTGCCAGGTCACAAAGAGTAGATTGTTCCTTAATCACAGGGTAGCAGAACCATTTAATTTTGCTAGGAACACATCTTTTCACCCTATGTCCCCATTTCTGGAAATCGGAGAGCTCAAGCTATGGCTGCGGCTACCTATGGCTCTGAACTATTGGGCCACAGTAATGTTAACCCATTGGGTATTGCCGAAAATAGGTTCCTGAGAAAAACACTTAGACTTCCACAATGCACACTGCGGGTTTTTTACAGAATGGACTTAAATGTACGACCTATTAATGCTATAGTGAGATTGAAACCAATGTTGTAATGGCTGAGATTATGGCTTGTCAAGGAATTAGAATGCTTTAGAAACCAATTAAAGGATATCCTTTTGACCCCAAGGTGTGTTAATACTTTGCCGTGGCTCAGCTACATCAGGGAATTACTCACTGCACTGGAGGCCCCAGACTTTTGGCAACACCCAGAGGGCATCTCAGCCTCCTCTGCAAAGGGGATCAGAGAGGCCTTCTGGGCAAACAAACGGAAGAAGGTACTGAAATCCTCCACCAGTGGCAGTTGAGCTGATTCTCTGCTGTCTCAAAAAATTGAGCCAAGTTTTGAAAGCTTCCTGGATGAAATTGACCCACCATTCACTAGATCTCTATACATTAAATTCAGGCTGGGGACCCTGCCGCTCGCAGCTTTTACCAGAATATTGAGATCTCACCAAAGGGGTAGTGCTGCTTGTCCGGCATGTAGCACAGTACAGGAGACAGATGCCCATTTACCATTTATTTGCCCCGCATACACCAAACAGCAAAGAAGCTGGATCGTCCCCTTGTGCAGACACCTTGGAACAAGGCAATACAGATACGCATTGCGTATCTGCAGGTCTGACACGGGGTCTTGTGTTGTATTCTGGATAGCCAAAATTCTAGAATCAGTTTGGCCCATTTGCACTAGAATGCTCATGCAAATGTCAGAACTAATCACCGAGCAAAAAAAAAATAATAAAGTTGAATGTAACAATGACTTTTTAGCCACAGCTGCACACAATTTTCCGATGAACCAACAAACTTAATAATTCAAGAATACATTTACCTTTACAAAATTTGATTTTTCATAGCTTCACCCTCAAGCATATTTTAAAGTGTGAAAGTCTTTATTCAGATTTTATTTACACCCAAAAATGACAAAAATGTAATCATGATTTTGCCCCTTTGGAAAATGTTTGCTTGACTCTATTTGCCTATTAATTCAAGGTGACTATTATTTTATGTTGTTTTTATGGTCGTTGACTGAAATAAAGTATTTATTGATAGGCCCTGCATGTACTGGCACTGCCCCTGGATGTTCACAAAGAATGTCTCTACACACAACAATCCATGTTCTCACTTATCATCAGGTCCCACTTTAGATAAATTCCTTCAAAGAGGGAATCTCACATACCTACCAGTACTTGAAGTTGCCATATATTTCATTTTCTTCGAGGTGAGGGAAATCTGATTGCAAAAGAAAATCCACAATAAAATCCTTGAAGTATGTGCCTGGGGTGATTCCACTTCTGTGTACCTGGATTTAGATTTTGTGTTCCAGGGCACTTATCTCCAGTGATCTGGAGAAAGGGCAAACAGATTGACATAGGATTTCTTAATTTCAATATCTTGTCAACACACCAAATCATAAGGAACAAGAAAACAACTCAAGAGAGAGGCCCAGGGAGACATAACACCAAACTGCAGTGCTTTACATGTGTTTTGTCCCAATGAGCTTCGAGCCAGATGTACGACCATAGCATTTTGCGACTTGCAAACTGCTACAAATTGTGAGTTGCAATTTTAGAGTCACAAAATCCAATGTACAACAGTGTTTGAGACACTGTTAGCAATTACCAATGGGGTTGCAAATTACATGCCTCATAAATAATAATGAGGCTGTCCCAATTTGCGACCCCATTGGTAATGGCTAGCACTCCCAGGGATGGTGGCCTGCTTGGGTCAGCAGACCTCCATGTCTGGGACTGCTTTCAAATAAAACAGTTTTTTTATTTTTTAAATGCAGCCCTTTTTTCTTAAAGGAAAACGGGATTCATTAAAAAAATTAAAATGTAACTTTTCATTCTCACTTTGTAAGGGAAGGTAGTTAAAAAATGCTTGTGCAGGCATTCTCATAGGCGGAAGCGGACCCCTTCCCGTTTGCGAGTGCTTTACCACCCTTCTGAGAAGGGTGGTAAACTGCGAGTGTTTTGTGACCGTAATTGTGGCGCAAAACATTCTTAGATGGCTTTTGGAGTCCCTAGTAGGAAGGGAGTCGCTAAACCCTATTTTGCGAGTCGCAAATTGTTTGCGACTCAGAAAATAGGGTTGGTACATGCTTTTTGCGATTGCAAAAAACAGTCATAAATCTGGCCTTTCGTTGGTGAATGATGGCAACGAAATCCATTATATGTTTTCCTTATTTTATGCCTTCATGACAAAGTCAAAACTAGAAAGCACGTTAGCAGAAATACAGGCAAGCACGGATATTCTAATAACCATGCATACAAGCTCATTACTAAACAAAAGGATATCCGGGCAGCTAACATGGTGACTTTTGATTGCTATTGCTAGAACTGCCATTACTGCACATTGCGAATTCCATATTATTGGGGGAAATTAAAGTTTCATTTTTATTAAGGTATGCCCCATTGTTGTTTTTTACTGTGATTTCTAACTTTTATCTACGTTACTTTTAACAAATAACGGTGTGTACTTTTTTAATGTATGTGTAGCTGTCATTCAAGCGACCACGCCTGTTAGAGTGGGACGCTAGTGTCGGCCATTTTCTGCTGAGTTAGTGCTCTAGTATGCCTGGTTTTGAAGACTATTTCAGAGTGATGATGCCTTGACTGCGCCGCTAGCATGCGCTAAAGTCACACCGAAGGCAAGCCGGACCTCGCCCATCCGAGCCCGTACTCGTACTGACCACGCACAGCATCAGCCACCCTGCCGGTTTTAGTCAAGGGGTTGTTGGTGCTTCTACAATTCATTTATTTATATATTTTATTTATTTATGAATTGTATATAGCACAAACTAGACTGTGGAAGGGTATCAGAGTGTTTTACAAATGTTACATCAAATAAAAAGGGCAATAATCTAGGACCATATATATGAGTAAATAACAGGAAGCATAAACGTTGTCAATATTCACTGTAGATCCGGAAGGTACTCAAGAGTCCATTAACCATTCGCACTTAGATTAAAGTGTAGATTCCTGTTAGTGAAGTGTGTCTGATTAGCAACCAGCTAAATCAAGTGTTGGGATCAGGATAGAGTTTTGTTAATTAAAAGCAGTTTAACTTCTTTTTTGAAGGAAGTGCTTGAAGGGTTTATTCTGATTTCTGGGGGCAGGGCGTTCCAGAGCCTAGGTGCTAGCTCGGAGACTGTATGGTTGTATGTTTTCTTTTTCCAAACTATTGGAGGTTTCAATTGCACGGTGCTGGTGCTTCTCGACGTTCTGCCACTGCCAGATGATTCTAGATTATCAGTTAGATGCAAGTGCAAGGCTTTGTGTGTAATGCAAGAAATATTTTGTCGGTGACAAGTCATGCAGCTGCGTTGAGGGAAGCTCTTAGTGGAACCAGTCTGGATCTTGGCAAACCACATAAGGCTGTATTCCCTTAGTCTATTCTGGGTATCACTAGAGCTTGCACTGCTGATTTGAGGTAGTCGGCGGCGAGGAAGGGTTTTAGTTTTCTAAGAATGTTCATATAAAAGTTTGCACCTTTGGTGGCTGTGCTAATGTGTTCCTGCATGGTAAATCTATGTCATTGGGCTGTGGTAATTAGGAGGAATTTGTTTTTGAGCACATTAAGTGTGAGATGGTTTAGTGGACAGCCAGTTGTAGGTTTGAGAAAATACATGTCATCCGGGGATGATTTTTTTAGGTATATTTGTGTATCACTCTTATACATGTGGTAACAAACATTGGAGAGTTTCAGAATTTTAGTGAAGGCTCCATGAATAGATTTAAGAGGGTAGGTGATAAGGAGAAACCCTGAGGGACTCCCCGGGTGACCAGTGTGGTAGTGAACAGCGATTGTTTAATCTTGACGCTGTGACTTTGGTTGTCTAAGAAAGAGGCAAACCACTTTAGGACAGCCCCTGATTAACCCATTCTGTGTTTAAGAAGGCCAGGAGACTGTTATGTTTAAACCTATTGAAGGCTGAGGATAGGACTTTGAGTATTAGTAGGCAGGACTCGTTTTGATCTAGTATTCATTACACCAGAAAACATGTAGACTTGCAGTTTTACAGTAATTTGAGCTCAGTACTGTGATGGACATCATACATAAACGTAATGCAACTACCATGTCTATAATACATAAAGATAAACAGTGAAAGAGATGACCAAAATATATGAACGACTGTGTCAGGTGACATAATTCAACAGAGGACATCAAAAGGCATATAATAACCAACTTTTCACATCAAGGTCCACTTGTTCGATCCTGATCAATACCTGTGACTGCTTCATGTAAACGTCTTAAATGAATTTGACACTTAAACTTCTACTGGAAAAAGGGCTCACCTTGTTTACGGATTAAAGTGCTCATCATGACAAAATCACCCTACAAACGTTTCACATCATTAAATAAGCTGGTGCGTTCTTCACCAGAATGGCTAAAGAATGCTAGAGTGGGTAAAACAGTTCCATATTTATTCTCACTTTATTTTGGTCATGTGACCATTAAATTGCATAGCAATAAAATACATACAGATTATACATGGAAATATAGCAGCCATAGTAAAAACACCACTAAAGTGAATAACAATAAATGCATCCAGTACATAAGAATATAGCAGCTAAAGTAAATATACAATCCCAAATTTAGTGAAATTACCAGATGATCATATATATTGACCTCTATACAGTCAGTGAGCTCAAGATAGCTTGTACCTCCAATTGTCAGATCCACACAATCAGTGTGTTTCAAATTTTTTAAAAGATACATGGAGAGGATGTAGTCATGGCAAGAGCGATCGACCTCGAAGTTAAGGGAACCATATTTGTGTCCTGGAAACGGTGCTCAACATCCTGTGATTCTGGACAAATCACTTAGGGGTATATGTACAAGAATTACTGCTAACTATAGCTAGTTAGCTGCAGTTTTCTTAACGCAGCCTATCACCCAACACTATCGCCCTGTTAGCGATGTATTTACAAAACGTTGCAACATGGTGATAGTTTCAGGTAGCCGCAGTGAAAACTGCCGCTAACACTAGCATGAAGGCAATACAAATTCTAACATTAGCGGGCATAAAATGACAAAAGGCCCATTAGCGGCAAAAAAAATCATGTTAGTCAGCGCAACATGACTTTTTTGCATCTAAAGGCAAAAATAGCCTATAAGTCCACCTCCAATGAAAAATAGGAAACAAAACCAATGGAATGGAGAATGGAGAAGCCAGGGCCCAGTGCAGCACAGATCAACAACCCCCCAGGCCCCTCAACAGCCAGGATGACCAGCCAGAGTCCCAGGGAAAGAGGAAATTCAGGGCTACAATCATCCTACTCGCCATCAACCCTGCATGCCACACTGCCTGCCATCTAGCAACACTGTAGAATTCTCTTGCACCCTGTGCCTGTCGAAACTGCAAATTCACCTTCTGCCACATCGGCACACTAGCACCTCCTTCCACAGAGCCCATGAACAGCGCAGCCAACCTGCTCAACTGCATCCTCCTCAATGTGTGGTCCCTTCACAAATATGCAACAGAAATCTGGGACCTCCCCGACGCCACCTCCTTAGACATTGCCTTCGTCAAGTAAACATGAACCAACCTCTGCTCCAGACTGGACATTGCCATCACCATTCTCGACAGCTACAAATTCACCCACACAGACCACCCGAGTGCCCAGGAGGAGGCATTGCCATTGTCTAAAAAGCACACTCCGACTGACCATGCACTCTAATGACCCGACGGTGACAATGGAACACCTCTACTTCCAGATCAGGACCAACCCCAACACCACCCTCCACAACACCCTCATCTGCAGGCCTCCTGGGCCATGAACCCCTATTCACCAATGCCATTATAGACCTTATTGCACCCCAGGCTCTCCCATCCACCGACTACATCCTACTCGGAGACCTCAAGTTTCACCTAGACAGCCCCATTGACCAGAACACCACCTACCTCCTCAGGACCTCGCCAACATCGGACTCAAGCAGCTAGTCACCGCACCAACCCACATAGCCTAACACATGCTCAAGCTTGTCTTCTCCACCAGTAGGATCTTCAAATACAGCCACACCACAGGACTCTCCTGTACCGACCATCATTGTTTATATCACGCCTTCACCATGCCCACAGTACACCATCGCCATAATTGCCCCTTTTCCCTGTCACAGCTGAATCAAGGCTATGCAAGAACATTTCGTCAACTCCCTCTGCACCACCACTCCGACAACCCTTACAGACCCCAACACTGCAGCGAGCAACCTCCACCGATGGATCTCCAACTGTGCCGACAACCTGGAACCCTCAAAAAAGACCAGGCAAACAACACTCCAAGAAGGCCAACTGGTTCCCTTCCGCCCTCCAAAAGTCCAGCCCCACCTGCAAAGTTCTCGAGAAGAGATGGAGCCACAAAATCAATCAACTCCGCAACAAAGTCACCATTGCACCATGGAGCAAGGGTGCCTGCGTTGGCGCATGGCATTCATTATGCGCAAACGTAGGGAAAAAGACAGGGGGGCTTATTCATGAGCCCTTTCAGACAGTTTCACACCGCCGGTGTGTCGTTTTCTTGATGTACTTGTAGTGCGATGTTTGAACCACGTTGCACCGTATTTGCAAAGTGACGCATCTAGGCATATGCGTGACCTTGTTAAGCCCTGTGCCACATTATACCTGCATCAGGTATAATGTATGCAGGGAGGTGTTCCAGTGCAACAAAGCCTCATAAGAGTGGCGCAATGAAATCCATCAGATTTCACTGCAACAATTGTAGGACACCTCTGCGTCAGTACCTTACGCCTGCCTCATGGCAGGTGTAAAGGTGACACCGTGCCACAGGGATAGGCTGGCCCCATACATTGCTGGAGTTGCATCATGCTTGTGACACAACTGCAGCAATGCGTGACTTTAGCACTGACAGATACGTCAGGACTCCAGATGTATCTGTCATTAATTGCAACATTGAATGCCGCACAGTAAATATAGTGCATCCATGGTGTCACAAGAAGGGCGGAGTGAAAAGTGTTGCAACGCTGTTTTGTCGCAGCGATGCAACACTTTTTATGAATGCGCCCTATCTTATTGATGGTGCACATTCCTGCCCTGTAGTTTTGTCGTAGGGCAGCACAGCAACATTCCTTGAAGCACAGTCCAGCACCAAAACCTTCTGAAATGAGGCCCCAATTGTTTGCACCATTTTTAAGACCAGCTATTTTCTGGTCTTAAAAAACTGCCTCTAACTGGAGTTTGAGGCATTTTTTTGGGTTTTGCACCACACAAGGAATTCCTTGTAAATATCGCAAAGTGGGGTAAGCGGCAGTTTCTTCATGGGAACGCCTACCTTGCATCTCACTTTCGTTAATCCCGCTAACAGAAGAGGTGATCATAAAAAATCACGTATACACTGGAAAACTGCAGCTAATTGCGGTTAGCAGAAACTTGTAAATTCAGCAATAAAAAACAAGCCGCTGTAACGTCAAAAAATGTACGCTACGGCGGCGTTAACTCCTTGTACATATGCCCCTTAATCTGCCCGTGCCTAACAAAAATGAATGTGTCCATTTGTAACGAAACTGATGCTCATGTAAACCGCTCTGATACCCAATATCTTTCGGTCTAGTTTGCGCTATATAAAACTCTAAATAAAATAAAATTACTGTTTCAACCTAAAACAGCGGAGTCCACGGAGTGCTACCTGGAAAAGAGACCAGGGATCTGGCAAATATATTTTTACTCACCACTAGTTTATGCATGCCAATGTGACCCCAGAGCTCTGTACCATAAAGTGCAGCATTTTTGGGCTTTCATCCGGTAAACTTCCAGGGTGGGGGTAATCGACTGAGACCAAGCCTGTTTGTAAAATCAGAGTATGGATTTCCATATTTCACAGCCTTGTGAAGCAGTAACTCAGGGCAAAAGAGTGGGTTTACTTGCCATTTGAAATGTGTATAATGAACTAAATTA
The DNA here is from genome assembly GCF_964204655.1 of Triturus cristatus. Lineage (NCBI taxonomy): Eukaryota > Metazoa > Chordata > Amphibia > Caudata > Salamandridae > Triturus > Triturus cristatus. The sequence goes on from NC_140585.1 coordinate 168,496,800, forward strand.
ACCATCACCAGGTTGTCATCAATAGTTCTACTACATTTACCCAGCGGTTAGCATTGATTTGCCTCTTAAAAGAGGTTTATTTTAGTGACTTCCTGAAGGATCTGCATTTAGAAATGTTGCTATTCAATGTCTAAGGACAGAGTCTAAGTCAGGTCACTAAGGGGAAACACACCTTCTAATGATGGGCTCAGACTGAGGGAAATACACCTAGGGGCTTATTTGCGCTGCTGCATCACCTTTTTAGGATGCTTCAGCGGCACATCCTGCATACCCATGTCTGCGAGGCAACGCATATCTGCGTTGCATGGCTTTTCATGGAATCGTAGATATGGTGTTAGGCAACACAGAGCAAGTCGCTGTGTTGCCTTACACTGCATCTGGGAGGCGTTCCATGGGTATTGCGTGGGTGTTTCCACACAAAATCCATAGCTTTTGACTCATTCCAGATTTACAAGAATGCATCAAATCTGTATGCTTCCCCAGGGCAGATGAGGAGAAATATGTTTATTTCTCCTCACTTTTTTCTCTTTCGATGTGTTTCTTATTCTGCAGCACAAATAGAAAGAGAAAAACACCTCCATGGATTGTTTGTGTGCAGGAAGGTGTCCCTTCCTGCACAAAATCAATACTGCTACCAATGCAGGCACCTTTGCACCATGGTACAAGGGTACCTGCGTTGGCGCTAGGCACCATATTGAGTGATAGCTGAATGGACAGGAATGCACTATATCTTGTAACTATGGTGCATTCTTGCCCTTTCAAGTTGTTGAGGGCGGCGCAGCAAAAACACTTGCTGCGCTGCTCTAGGCCAAATCATTCTAAATAATGCCCTATGTTCTTTCTGAGGGATTTGGGGAGGAGATGTAGCAGCCTGAGTTGGATCCAACAATGGTTGTGTACAGGTTTGTTTTGCGTGGGGATTGTGGTAGAGGAAGGCTACTTTGTGACAAAGTGTGTAGTTGTGATGAAATGTATTATCTAAAATATTGAAATGATTTTGGAAGAACAATACAATCCTACTTGTACAGCTGTGTTGAAGGTATGTTCTAACTTGTAAGACATTTACTAGGCTGTAGGACATTTTCTTCAATAAAAATAATAATATCAGTTTTAAGGAATAACCAGCTGCAGGAGCCCTCTGGCATCCAGTCGTTATGTGAGAAAGTGAGGAACATATTTGAGTGAGTGTTCAGCATATATTTAGTAATACAGTTTACCGCTTGTGTGTTTATATAAAACTGATGCATGACCTGTTGTGCATAGTACATAGGTATACAAAGGCATTTTGAACACTCTACTGAAACGTTTCACGTTTTGGGCAATGAGTAGTTTTGACTAAGCAAGTGTAACGTTGCATAGAGTTTGTTGCAAGGTTTACCTGCAGTACACAGAGTTATTCAGTTGACTCCTCTTACACTATCACAAAGTTTTCTCTGTGATTGGTGATTGTCTGGTGTATTCTGGTAGATGTATTTGTTGGAAAGTAGAGTTACAATACTTGTGTGTGGCAACATTGGGCCACATGTACTAGCATTAGGAATTGGGATTGACAAATTGCAATTCTAACCAAATCACAATTTGGAAATCACAATTCCTCATGTACTAAATAATTATTTTTAAACTAGATATTATTACTGGGGTCGCACGTCGCTCCATCTCATGAATATTAATGAGGTAGGTTGCAATTTGCGACCACTAGGAGTCACAGCAATGGCAGTGATGGTGGCCTGCTGGGGTCAATAGAGATCATTCAACTCCACTAAGGCAGTTTTTGGGGAATGAGCAAATCAGTTTGTGTCATGTCAGACACGCTACTCAATTCGCTGTAGCTACCAGGAAGATTTAATGGAGCCCAAGTTTTGAAAGCTGTTCAGAGGTCAATAAGTCTCTGAACAGCTTCTCTGCCTAAATCTGAGGAGAGGAAGAGGTCCTGATGTTAGAAGTGAATTTTCTTTTCTTTGTATAAATCTGAAGTCTGACTGTAGGGTTCTCCAGAGTTTTGCTGGAGCAGGGAAGATTGGAGGCTGGCAGTTAGTTGGGCAGGCCTCACTGTTAGTTCCTTCTGATGGTGGGAGTACAATGACATCATATTTGCATTGGGTGGGCTTGTATCCTTTGGAAAGGAAAGCATCTAACACTCTTTTGATATCTGTTCCATGTCCATTTTGAAGGCTTTCATTATTTTTGCTAGCTCTGGTACCTTGTGTATTTCCAATAGTGTAAATCAAAATAGGGAGCACATATTCTGTTTCAGACAGAAGGCAGGGCTTATAAAGATTGTTGTTCAGTGAGTTTGAATCCTGGATATCAGACATTTTTGATTCAGAACTTCTGCGCTGACCAGATCCTGGGAGATATTAATTATTTGTTTTCCTTGGTTCAGGGCTTTTTTTATACAAATGGTGCTTTAAACTCTTAGGCGGCTTTGTGGAACTCGATTTGTTGTGGCGGCCAGGATGATATAATGGAACCCAAGTATCGAAAGTTTTTGGAAAGCAAAGCATCTAATACTTGATGTCTGTTACAGTTCCATTTTGAAGTCTTCCATTATTTATGCTAGCTCTGCTACCTGGTGTATTTCCAATAGCGTAAATCAGAATTGGGAGCAATTATTGTGTTTTAGAGAGAAGGCAGAGTTTGTAGATGATTGTTGTTGTTGAGTGACTTTGAATCATGGATTTCAGAACTTTTTGATTCAGAATGTCTGCGCTGGTCAGTTCCTGATAGATATTAATGATTTATTTTCTTTGGTTCAAGGCTCTTTTGATACAAATGGTGCTAGAAGACCTTTCAACTCTTAGGCAGCTTTGTGGAACCCCCTCTATGGGCCTCATTTATGAAAAGTGACGCATCGCTGCGAGAAAACAGCGATGCGCCACTTTTCATTGCGCTCTCCTTGAGACACCAATGATGCATCATATTTACTGTATGACGCATCATGTCACAAGAAGTTACAGATACGTCAGTATTTCTGACGTATCTGTAGGCGCAAAAATGAGGCATTGCTGGAGTGTGTCACAAAAGTGATGCAACTCCAGCAATGGCCAAGTCCAATGTGAAATGTGCCTGCGTCAGTCTTACGCCTGCCTGCCAGGCGTAAGATATTGATGCATTTGCATCCTAGATGTGATGCAGTGAAATCTTATAGATTTCCCTGCATCACTTCTACGACCCTTTCTTGCGTCGGAACAACCCCCCTGCATACATCTATGTAGATGCGTCACTTTGTAAATATGGTGCAACAAAGCTCGCTTTTTACGACGCTGGCGCATCACAAAAAGTAACTCACCGGTGGCGCATAAGTGACGCAAGGGCTCATAAATAAGCCCCTATGTATTTTGCAGTGAGTTTTATTCTCCACAGTGAGTGCTTTCGACCCATGATGTTAAACATGGCGACATTCTTGTTTCAGTTTTGCCAATTCTGTATTGATTCATTTTGATGGACTTTGGACCAGTTTTTATCTTTCTCCGTCTGATAGAAGCAAACTTGTCCAAGGTTCTGGTTATGTTATAATGCATGATTGTTAGCAGTACCTCTGGATCTTAAGTGTGAAGCAGCTACAGGCAGGTGCAGACTCGTCCAGAGCTGTATGATGTAAGAAGTGCACTGTAAAGGGCATATTTACAATGAAATGTCAAAGCACGGTGCTGCACCAAAATTGGCAGTGCCACATTTCCAAAATGCAGGAATGAGACGTCTTTACAAAAATACGGTGCACTGCTGTGTTTTACATAGTGCTGGGGATAAAATTAGCTGCCTGGCTCCAACTCTTGGTGCAAGGGTGCCTGCATTACAGGGAATTATTGTTTATGTGTATTGTTCCTGCAAATAAACAATCCATAATGATGATTTGTTACTTTTATCAGTGCTGTAGAAAAAGAAAAAACGAGGAGAAATAGAAGTATTTCTTCTTGTTTCACCATTCTAACTTCTCTTCTTGTAGGGCATTCATTTTTGGCGCTACCTCAGATTTACACTTCCTTGTAAATCTGGGACAGCGTCAAAAAGCAATGTGTGTTGTAGTGAAACACCCACAGCATCACCCATTGCATGCCCCTTTCATGCCAAGTGATTAGTGTAAAGGGCCGTATTTAGAAGGCGGGCTTAAGCCACAGAAAGAGCTGTTGGACAGGCCACATGAAGGGCTTGCTCCCTCCCCGCATGACAGGGCCCAAGCCCCGGACTCCCAGGTATTACCCACAAGGGCAACCCGCACCCCGTCTCCCAACGGAACTCCTGCCCCCGGACAACCATGTATCATGGGGCCGAACCACTACCGGCTCCCCCGGCCGGATCAGCCGCCATCTTGGACACTGCGCCACGAGGCCGCGTGGCCTCAGCTCGACCCTAACCCTGGGCCTGGCCGGCCCCGACATCCCGGCACCACCATCCACCCCGGAGGTGAACGGACCACTTGGCAGGTCAATGGGAGAAGAAGTGTCGATGGCTCTCCCCCGCCAGGTGCCGATCGCCCTCCAGCTCCCCCAGGCGCTGGCTCCACCCCCTGCTGGGTGCGAGGGTCCAGACATTCTGGTGGAGCTATCTCCTTGTAAATACACTCTTAAATCCTACATTAACATAGATCTATGCTACAGCTTGTGGCTAATAGATATGTTAAATAGTGGAGCAGCATATTTTACCCCTATGGGCAGTGGTAGTGGTTCTTTGTGAATAGAAATTAAAGCAATATGGTCATTTTGGCTAAAAATGTAGAGGCATTTGTTAACATCTCTAACCTAAACAATGCAACATGTCAATTGACTCATGACAATTCACTCATGTGAGGAGAACCTGGATTATTGTGTGTAGAGACACACTTTGTGGGCATTGGGGGGCAGTGCCAGTAGATGTAGTGCCTATCATTCATTTTCAATGAGTTTCCCTTTCAAAGATCTCATCTTTATTAAATGACACTAATTGTCCATGATTAAAGAACGGCTACAACCCATAACATCTCCAGAGTAGTCATTTTTCTAAACTCCTAATAGTTGTCTTCAGCATAGCAGGGTTTTTAACAGGGAAGTGCAAACTTGGGGGCATATTTACAAGGGCTTTATATCTGCTTCTTTGGCTTAAAAAGACAAAGAAGCGGAGATAAAACTATCACCCTATTTACAAGAGGGTGCTATCATGCATAATCGCATGTAAGCTCCCTTTTTCCCAACGCCTCACTTTGCATCTCTAATGAGATACAAAGTGGGCGTCACTGGACGTACCCCGGATGGACAACCTTGCAAATATCGCTGATGTGCACATCGCGATATTTACAAGGCTGCCCCAGCATTTTAGCACACGTTAGTTTTTTGAGAAAACAGCTGTTTTCTCCAAAAACGAACATTTGCTAAAATGCAGACTTACCTATCCCCAACATTGGGGTGGATTATGCTGATACGACCCTGTGGGTCGTATCAGCAAGGTTATCACCCTTTTGCAGGGAACATCGCTGGAAAACGAGCGATGTTCCCTGCAAAAGGGCGATAACCTCGCTATCTCTGGAATTTTTAACGCCCTGGAGTAATGTGTTGTTAATAACGTGCTACCAGGGCGATAAATTCCAGAGATAGCTTGTGATAATAAAATTATCGCTAAGCACGGCCAGCGATAATTATCGCTGGCCGTTGACAATATTCCCCTTGGCTCGTAAACATCTCATATGTTTCACATAACACAAACGAACATAATAACAGAAATAAAACAAAACATGGCAAAACAACACAGTCAAAACAGGACACAATACTACATCAGCAGTTCAACACTACGCGATAGTGCAGCACAAATATATAACAACCCAAAAAACAACGTAACTCTTTACCACCACAACAAAGTGTAACACAATTAATATATGGACAAGCTTTTTTGCAACACATAACACCTCACGAGAACTGCTTTCATAATTCTGTGGTGAGATGTCTTTTCCCCAAGTATGGCCTTACTTACCAACAACAAAACATAAAAACAAGCCAAAAATGCATTGTGATCCAGCCTCCTGTCAACCCTTCCTCCCTTATTATACGGTGTTATCTGGCTGGGATAGGTTCAAATGCAGTCTTGGAGACACATATGCAAACGATGGAAAGCCATAAGGGAATGAACCTTCCAAGACGGAGGTTGCACCATTGAGTTTGTAGTTTCAATGTTGAACATGAAAAACACAGGGATCCAGAGTCTATCCGGCTGAGTAGGTCAGTTCTACGGACTAGTTGGCTGCCACCTCTGCTGCTCCCCAATTTAAATGCATTGTTGACAAGAAGTCCCCACTTCACATGTTGCCTTTTGGTACTAACATGATTTTGTTGTTTTGCTTTTTGCATTTTCGTATTCTGCGTCCTTCCTGCTCTGTAGTGCACCAACGCTGCCTGTGGTGTATGTACACAGAGACGGTTTAAGGCATTGGGGCAAAGTGGGCTGCGACCCAGCCCCCAGGCTTTCAGCCCCCCCCCCCCTATAGAAACAGCTCTGTTCTGCAGGGTCTTGCCCAAATAACCTTGAATAATTCTTCGACAGATCGCTTCAAATACATTTTCTTTTTAATTTATTTTTAATGTGAGTGATGTGTGAGTCTATTGCAGACATTTTGCCGAAAAATGCTGTGTTTATGTTTCATGAAGCATCCAATAAAAAAGTTTCTTTACGTTGAAAATAAGACTCACCTATGAGAAACTGGAGGGTGTCACAGTTTATTTGCAGTAATATTAGTGAGCTGCTGCTGCTGTGTTACAATATTGAAAACGCGCGTCACTATCCAAGAATATTAGATGTAAACAGACTAGAATTTGGGCCAGTGCGCCTGTGCACTGTCAGTGACCTGGCCAAAAAGGGCACAAAAGATCTGAAATACGATCATAAATTCAAAGCTGTTCCGAACAGGGCTCCCCAAATATGTCTGACCCTGGGCCCCCAAAATCCTTAAAATGTGAGGATAATCTTGACCAACCACCTTAAGTGTTCTATTGTTATTTGTGTAAGGAATCCTTGCACTAGCTTCTCCTGCTTTGTGCTCTTTCCATAAATATATGCAGAGAATATTCTTACCTTTTGCCTATCTTCATGAAGGCGTTGCTTGCTGTCTTTTCCTCAGCTCCTCCGAAATGCAAGTCCATGGGCTCCAGACCTTCTTTGTGAACATCTCCAGTGGGATCCTCCTCACTCACTGATGATTTTCTAATGCTGGTATCTATTTGTACATGAAAAAAGATTCTTAGGCAAAGGCTGACACGATTAGCTAGTTCATTGCTCTATTTGTTTGCATGCTGCTGCCAGGCATTGTATGTTCTGCCAACTCTGCTGCATATACGGCCTCCTCAAATTTGACCCCTCTACACTTTGCATCTCCATAAACAGATTTTCAAATGAAAAACCAAGTGCCTCATTAACAGAATTTATAATTTAGGACAGTTAGCCTGTGGGACATCAGGTCTGCCACAATCCTCAGCAGTGAGTTTACATGAATGTCCCTTAATTATTGAAGAATTTTGTTATCAAGCATTGGTAAATGTTAGGCAGTAATTACAAAACCTAATGATATAGAACTCAAAAGGGAAAAGAGTCTAGAGATTTCCCCAAAAATGTTTTTGTAGGGAATGATTGTTGCAGCAGGTGAAAAATATACCGGATTAATAGTCAGAATCCACAGCTTATCATTTTAATTCCATCATCAGTTAAAAAGTAATTTTATAAGCGAAAGTGTTTTTCATTATTTTTTCCAAAATTGAAAACCTTCAGAACCACAAAACAAAAGCAGTAAATTATGCTATAAACAACTCAAAATGAAGCAGGTTACTGAAAGACTGAGAAACAACGAATCATGTATCTCTGCTGAGATGGAGACAGCAAACCCTGGGGTTGTGTGTGTGTACAAGCCTGGAACTGTTCAATACTTTTACCCACAGCTTCTGATCTTCTTGGCTGGGGCAATGGTGTGACAGGGGAGATTAGAGGTTGGCCGAACGCTGGCCGTGACAAGCCTTTGATCTTCAGACAGCCACCACCATCTAAGACCACATTAAGCTAATGCCAATGGGTACTGTAAGGAAGTGGATTATTGGTTAAAGGGGACACACTTCAAATAATATTCACAATCCTTGTGTGTGTGAACCATATTAGTTACTTAATGAACTTGTGCTTAACCCTCTGGTAGCTTGGCACAAAAGCAGTCCAGCCTGACTTGGATGTAATGTGTAAAGTATTTTTGCAACACCTCAACAGTAAAAAAAGTAAAAATGCTACACAAGACCAATCCTAATCAATTTAGAAAAATAGAGAATATTTTAATAAATGAAAAGATCCCAAAACCACAAAAATCCAATCAGTATTAAGAGTGTTAATGGTTTAAAGTAAAAATAGCATAACGAAGCATGAAGCGCCAAATGCGGGTATCTGGTCCCATCCAACCAGGAAAAAGTCACAAGTTTAGGCCGACAACAATGGAGTGTGGGCTTGGTGGAGGACCTGATTTAGTCTCCTGTGAGTTGTACCCCATGTCCTTGGTGCTGGGGTTGAATGATGCCACGATGCCAGGGCCTTCATCGCCCTGCACCAAGTTTATTAAAGCCACCAGTCAGGAGCTGCACGGTGCTGTGATGCAAGACCGTCCACCGCATTTCAGCAGATCTTGTTCAGCTGTCAATCAGGAACTGTGCGATGCTGCAGTGCGAGGCTCTGCATCGGGTCCATTGAAGCCACTGATCAGCGGAGTTGCAAGGTACAGCACTGTGATGCAATGCCCTGGGCTACCTCATGCTGAATCCAGTGCTGCTACGGTCCAGAGCTGTGTAGTGCTGCAATGCTCGGCTATTCATCGCTCTGTGCTGCTCTGCATCAAATCCAGAGATACCTTCAATTATGCAGGAAGAAGTACACTGTGACTACAGTCAAGGAGCCTGGCCTTTAGGGACAGCACTTGGGTGGTCATGATTAACACTCACACAGGCCAGCAAAGGGGACCAGGGGGGGTCTATTTGTGTCTGTTTAGCTGAAAAGCCGATAAGGCTCCTGGAAGCTTCTTTTGCCCCTGTAGCTCTAACAGAAGGTGAGCCAACAGGACCTTGGAGTCACTTGTGGGGTCCTGGGTTCAAAGAACGCAGATCCAGTCTCTCTTATTCAGTCAGGAGGACTGTCCATCTGAATTTTCTCATGTTGGGGAGTCTTCTGATATCATGTTTTAAAGATGCCACTTTTATACCCAGTGTCAGTCTGTGGGTCGGAAACACAATTATGAAACTGGTTCCGATCAGTTCTTCCCTTTTGCATAGGTTGGCTCCAGCCTGCTTACTGAAATAAAGAGCAGGCTAGCTAAGGAGTGAGCTACGTCTTCCAGTGACAGGGTGGACTTCTTCACTAGTAAGGAAGGGGTGGGGACAGCCCCCAAACTACAATTCGAAGCCCAGTCATGGCAGGGGCACAGCTCCTCTGCAGCTGTCTGGTAACCAAACCATCCAAACCCAGATCCTTGTCCACTGTCTGGGAGGAATATGCATCAAGCCATAGGACAAAAATTAAAGTTTGGGTGACCCTGGATCCTGTCAGAAAGGAACACTAGGGTTAGTCAGGAAAATGCATTTTCACATTAGTAATTTAAAATCCAGCTTGAACTTTAGGCTAGATTTTAAATTCATATTACAATAAGTCTTTGACAACTGTAGTTGTAAATCATAAGGTGTTATAATGTAATCCTGTTCTTTCATATGAAAAAGCCAACATTGTCCAAGTAAAAAACGGATTTTGGGATTTTTCACTGCTAGACCATGTAAAACATTTAAATATACAGATCCTGTTTTTAAATACCATGCACACTGCCCTACAAGCATTCTTAGCCTACCTCAGGGGTGGCTTATAAGTATTTAAAACAGGAGGTTATTCCCAAGGACAATACAGCAGTTTTAAACTGCACTACAGGCTGCAGTGGCATGCCTAGTACATTTTTTTCAAGTGCCAGCTCAATGAGTGGCACAATCGGCCCCGCATCCCACTAGCAGCATTACATTTACAAGCCCTGGGCACTGGTAGGACCATATACTAGGGACTTATCAGTACATTAAAGATGGAATCAGGGGTAGTCATAATTTTATCATCTTTCAAAAATAGAGCACAAGAGAATATTGTAATGAAACAAAATGAAGGTGTGATAGGTCGAAGACTTTGTTGAGGCTCCACAGTTCTGCATCATATGGAACTGTGCTTTCGCCTCGTGATTTATATGCATCCAGGTCCAGTTGAATCAGCTACACTCCTTCGATTCAGGCACAGTAGAGAGGATTCCTGGTTCTATAGGGCATCAGATTTCCTAAGTAGATCAGATCCTGCCTCCACTTCATGCCAGGTAACAAGTGTGTGACCAAGTAGGGCAAGTGGGTGACTTGATCGTGGGGAGAAGAAGAGAAGAGACATTTTCTTGAGCCCTTGTGGGGGCAGAACATCAGTATTGGTGTTAAGGCCTTAGGAGGAACAAAGGTCTTTGAAATGTTTCACATGTTCTGAAGACCATCGCATGTTTTTGAAACCAGGAGAATGTAGCCGTCAAACAAAAGTGTTGCCACCTTAGCCCCTCCCAAGGCTGGAGCAGAGCATTTGCAGCATTTAACATATTCATCCACTCCATTGATGTACATTCAGGATGGTATGGGAGCTAGAGAGCGCCCGGTTGTACTTACCTTAGCATGGAAATGATCTTGTGACTTCTCAATTGGAGCCCGATGGATCTTTGTCAAAATTGCCTTCGTGAGCCAGAGTAGTAGAGCAGAAGAAACATCCGGGTCACACAGAGCAGCCCACAGTAACTTTTAGGAAACTTTGTAAAATGCACAGCGTAAATCCACAAATACCGCATCTGGTGGTTGCTTCTTCAGTGTCACAAACCTAATCAAAAGGAGATAGAACCAGGAGGCCTGGTTTGTAGCCCCTTTTCTTCCTGAAGCTGTCCTGGCAGTTGGATAAGGTCTTATTCTCTCCAGCCCAGCTCTCAATCTTAATAACAACACATATGACAATACTTTTTAGATGTTGTCCAGCAAGCTAACAGGGTGATAGTTGGCAGGATCTTGCTTGTCACCTTTTTTAAGATGGGCACGACCTCAGCTCCCAGTCAAGAGGCTGGGACCGAAACTACCTATAAAAATGCATTACTGATAGAGGTAATGTAGTGGACCTGTAGGGTGAGGTCCAGTTTGTAGAGGTCAACTAGGATCCCATTGTGGCCTGTGTCCTGTGGCCTGTGGCCTATCCAGATGTTGGCTTGCTTACAGCTGCCATTAACTCTTTTAGTGGAAAAGGGCTTCAACCTTGTGATGCAACATTATTGTATCTTGAGACTTGTGATCAAATAGACGGGACTGCCAGAGAACATCACTTAGAGAAATATGTGTGTACCTGCACCTATTATATTGGCCTGTGGCAGTGATATTTCAGAAGGTTTGTTGGTCCTCACACCTTACAGCGACTGGCAGAGTATGCCTGTTTGCTCTTGAACACTCAGGTTTCTTGATTCTGAGTCAGCAGTGTGTAGTTGTATCTTGCACCTCTGGTCTCTGCACGGAACCCCTTTTTGAAGGGCTGTCTCTGCTCTTTTACATTCCTTCTCAAGACATTGCTCATATATATGAGTTTATTTATTTCTACCCAGAGGTGACATAAATAGTTATGGCGTTATAAATTCTGCAAGGCTGTTATACTTGTTCATGTTCTGTTGTGGGCAACAAGGATAGGTTTCTACTTGGGATGAAACACCTTGTAGAGTGAAGGATATTAGTGCTAAGGCACTGGTGGATTGAACTTCATACGACTGCAGGCTCTGGCTCGAGTGTGCAGCCCGAAGCTCATCACAGTCCACAGTGCTGTGGAAGGAGTGTGGAGGCTTCTCAGGTCTGATAGAAGGCACCAGTGCATCATGCTCGCTTCCAGGCGTATTCAGATCATCATGTCCTGCATTCAATCCCAGTGGCGTTTGTATGGAAGGACATAATGTAGTATAGATTTACAGGAGCCATTGTTAAACGTTGGTCTCCTTGGTGTGTCTGATTTAGATCCTCCACTGCATGCACAGAGACATCAGGACCAACGTGCTCCATTTGCTGTAAGGTGGTTCAGATTGTTTTCATTTAAGGCTGGAATTCCCCATTCCATGCCTTTATCATCAATCAACCATGTTAATGAAATCTTTTTTTATGTGGGGCATCCCCAAGCCTAAAAAGGCCCAGGAAGTCCACTCCTGGGGTTGGCTCAGCAGCTATGTCCCCCCAGCGTTCACCCCCAAGACATAGTGGTTTCCCTAACCGTAGCAGCCTAGACCCGGAAACCTGTCTTTGCTCTCGCTTGGCTGGAGCATTTTTAATCTCCCACCAAGCTGGAGCAAACACCAAGTCTGCTCCTAGCTGGCTGGAGCTCTAGAAATGCTCTGCCCGCTGGGAGTGGACTTTAGATCTGTTTCTCTGCCCGTAGTGATGTGGACAGGGAAATGGATCGAAATCTTGCTCCGCCCAGAGGAAGCAGCATTATTAGCTGCTACCTTCCGGTGTTAGCAATGCCGGCTCCCACTGGATACAGGAAGCTGTCTGGCACAGCAGGGCCTTGGGGCTCTTCCCTGGGCCTCCAGTGTTTCTGTGCTGGGCCCTGGGGTATGGGGCCCCGGGGCCGAAATATGCCAGGGGATAAGGTCTGAATACCCCTCCCTGAAATTCAGCCCCAAGGATGGGGTCCTAGGCTGAAATTGGCCCGGGGAGGTGGGCCATGTGCCCCCCACAAATTTTAATGCTGAGCCCTAGGGGATGGATACCCCAGAGCATAACCAGTGTGGGGAAAGGGGCCACATATCTCCCTCCCCCTAAATTGAAACTTGGGCCCCAGGAGATGGGGTCCGCAGGGTCGAAATAGGCAATGAGATTGAGGCTGCCTATGGTCCCTGCCCCTTAGTTATGATGCTGGGCCCTAGGGATGGAAACCCCAGTGCCAAAGTCAGACAGAGAAGGGGGGCTACATCCCCCACCCCCTAAAAAGTGTACTGGGCCCTGAGGGATGGGGTCCTGTGGGCCAAAAGCAACGTGCCCCCTTCACATTAAATATAGTGCCAGGCCAAAGGATGGGGTCCCTGGAACCAAAACCAGCCTGGGCAAGGAGGCTGCTTGCCCCCTCCTCCTAATTACAGGACGGGCCTGGGGATGGGGCCATTGGAGCTGACATCAGCCTCTACATTTAAAATACAGCCAGGTCCAGGAGATGTGGTCCCCGGGGCAAAAATAGGCTCAGGACAGGGGGCCACATGCCCCACTCCCCTTAATTTTTGTGAGTTGCCCTGGGGATGGGTTGTCTAGGGTCTATCAAGGCTCGGGAGGGGGGCTACATGGCCCCCCTCATCTTTAATACAAAAAAGACCTTGAGTGATGGGGTCCATATGGCATAATAAGGCTTGGAGAGGGGGCAGCACAGTCCCAGACCCTTATTTTTAATGGCCATGCGCTGTTTGGGGTCTGCTGTGTGGAGGTGCTGGCTGCATGGCCAGGACCTGCTGTCAACCTGAAGCTGCACATGGTCAAAGGCAGCGGGGTGTTGAATTTACAAATGGAAATTAATTAATACTTTACCATGAAAAAAAAACAGAACTTCACCGAAAAAAGTTTAAAGTACAATTATAGTTAGCTGAATTTGTTGAACTAAAAAAAAAACAATAATTCACCAGTAATATTTAGCAACGCTAACTCTAACTTTTTCTCCTGCCATACACTGCTTATGACCTAACATATGACATCACTCATGACATTTTCTATGTCATCATTTATGAGATCACTGATTTCATCTTAAATTACATCATGACATCACTGATGACATCACTAATGTCATCATCCAATAAGTGTATTAGTTTATTTTATAGTTTACATAGTGGCGAGTTCTCTAAAGGCCCCCACAGTTTTTCACAGGAGGACGGGACCCGAAACTCATCCCAATCCAAAGGTAAGGGGTATCAGTATAAGCACTGGGATGCTAAAAAGACTTCTGGGATATGCCATGACTGTCAAGGCATAAAAGTGGAGATTCAGTCTGCTCCAAAACGTCTCCCAAAGGTAGACAGTCCATTTGATTAGCTAGCATAGGAGTCGAGAAGGATGTGTAGAGTGTACTGGCCAGAGGTTACACAGAGGCTGCCTTAGTGTCCCTGGGTGGGGTGGATATTGAAGCCCTGGCAGTCTTACCTCCAAGCATGGAGTAGTGTAGACGTAAGCCAAAGATCAATGACACTTAGACATACAGGTGCAAGTGTCACTATGGTGGCAGCTAGACTGGTTTCCCAAAACCAAATGATACCTAATGTTAGTCACCAGATAACCAATGTTGTCAATGGGACTAAGCTGCTTTCAATGGCCTTGGTAAGCTTAGAATGGGGAGGGGTTACTGGCCCAAAGAAGGTGGTTGTGTCCCCGTCATCCTAGTGAAGTGTCTGTTGAGAAATGATCTGGAATCTTCTGCATGTGCAGATGTGGAAAGAAAGGGTAATGCGGAAATGATGGGTCTCCCTGAGGGAAGTCATGGGAGTTTGGAGCCAGGAATAATGGCCCAAACACCCCAAATCAAGATAAATGGCAAAACGTCAGGCCAGCCAGCTTCAAAGATATCATAGGAGCAGGGGGAGAGTTTTCCTGAGGGAGATGCCCTGGTGCTGAGGTGAGAACTGCATCTGAGAGAGTATGTCCTGACCTGACAGCTCCTGGCTGCAGGAAGACCCTCCAGAGAGGATCTATGCCAAGGGCAGAAGATTTATCCTACTCTTGAAGGCTTAGGCAGCAAGCTGAATAACAAGAACAGGGAGATGTCAGTGGAACCCACAGGGTCTATTGGGAAGGTGGGCTCCTGTACACTGAGGCCAGGGCCCCAAACAAGAGGCAGCCAAGAGAGTGGTGATTCCCACAGTGTACATAGAGTTGATCCTAAATTTAGCCCATGAAATTCCCCATGCTGGATTTCTGGGACAAACCAAAATCTGGAACAGGTTGTTTACCCATTTTTATTGTACCCAGATGTCTGAAAAAGTAAAGAAGTTCTGTCACCCCTGTGTCACCTGTCCAGCCAGTGGCAAGACAGTTGGACAATTAAAGGCTCCC
The DNA here is from genome assembly GCF_964204655.1 of Triturus cristatus. NCBI lineage: Eukaryota > Metazoa > Chordata > Amphibia > Caudata > Salamandridae > Triturus > Triturus cristatus. Next base: position 168,511,886 of record NC_140585.1, read on the forward strand.
TTAATTCCACTTTCAGTGATTACTGATTAGTACTTCCTTTGAGAGGATATGAATTGTCATTGTGGGTCCCCTTGACCCTGAAACTGCACCTGGGAACAGACTTATTCTAGTATTAATAAACCATGCCAATAGGTACCCAGAAGCAATTCCCCTCAGTAGTGTCCCTGCCCCTGCAGTGACAAAGGTCCTTCTTGGTATCTTTGACAGAGTAGTGTTTCCTAAAGAGGTGGTATCTGTTAGAGAAGCCAACTTCAGGTCTGCATACCTAAAAGCTATGTGGGATGAATGTGGTGTGAGCGCTAAGTTCACTACCACCTATTACCCCCGGACAAATGATTTAGTTGAGAGATTCAACAAAACCATGAAGGGTATGACAATGGTCTTACCTGGAAAAATCAGAGATGGGATGCATTGTTACCTTTCCTCTTGTTTGCATACAGAGAGGTGCCTCAGAAGGGGGTTGCCTTCGCCCTTTGAACCTCGGTTTAGCCATCCTATAAGGAGACTCTTAAGTTTGTTGGGGGAAGGCTGGGAAAAACCCCTCAAAGAGCCCAAACATGATATAGTGGACTATGTACTAGGCCTGCGTTCTCACATTGCTGAGAATATGAAAAAGGAAAGTAATAATCTAAAGGCCAACCAAGAGCTTATCAAGCTCTCAAAAGACCAGTGCTGACCAAAGGTCAGCACTGGTTGAGTGCAAACCAGGAAAATTGATGTGAGTGTTGGAGCCTGTGGTTCCCTTGGGCCCCCCAGGACAAGTAGATTAGGCCCTATCCCGTCTTGGAAAAGAAAGGAAAAGTAATCTACCTACTCACACTTTACTCCATGTAAATTGCTGAAGCCACACCAAAATAGGGCAAGCATGTCCATGCTCATGGTCACTGATGGAGACTAAGAGGAAAAAAGTGAAACCCTCCCTGACCTATCAATAAATCAACCAGGAAATTTTAGAGTGCACTACTCACTCATGAGGGTCTCAAGGCGCTGGGGGGGTGCAGCTTTGGGTCAGTTGAAAAACCAGGTATTGAGGCTCTTCCTGAAGGTTTGCAGAGTAGAAGAGCATCTGATGTTGACTGGGAGCATGTTCCAAGCCTTGGCAGTGACGTAGGAGAAGGCTCTTCCACCTGCTCTAGTTCTGTGGATGCACTGGGTTTCTGCTAGGGCGAGGTCAGCGGAGTGGAGGTTTTGTGGAAAGATATTCGTTTGTTGATGTATTTGGGTCCGATGTTGTGGAGGGATTTGTAGGCATGCGTGAATAGCTTGAAGGTTACTCTCTTCTCGACGGGGAGCCAGTGGAGGTCTTGCAGGTGTTGGGTCATGTGCTCATGTCGAGGGGTGATGAGAATGAGTCTGGCCGTGGTGTTCTGGGATGGTCTGGAGTTTGTGTAGCAGGGATTTGTGGATTCCAGCGTAGAGGGCATTTCCATAGTCCAGTCTGCTTGTTATGAGTGCATGGGTGATGGTCTTCCTGGCTTTGGGGGGGATCCACTTGAAAGTCTTGCGGAGGATACAGAGGGAGTTGAAGCAGGTAGAGCCGTTTAACTGGTGAATCATGGTGAGGGAGGAGTCGAGAATGATGCCGAGGTTTTAGGCGTGGTCCATGGGGGTGGGTGGGTTTTTGAGGGCAGAGGGCCACCAGGTGTTGTCCCAGGCGATGGCGGGGGGTCCAAGGATGAGGAACTCTGTCTTCTCCAAGTTGAGCTTTAGGCAGCTGCTGCTCATCCAGGCTGCGACGCCTTTCATTGTTTCCTGGAAGCTGAGTCTGGTGTCTTTGCTGTCCTTTGTGAGGGAGAGGATGAGCTGGGTGTCGTTGGCGTAGGAAACTATCCTGAGTCCACGCTGTCTGACGATGGTGGTGAGGGGGGCCATGTAGATATTCAAAAATGTGGGACTGAGCGAAGATCCTTGGGGTACTCCCAATTGATATCTGTGGGTTCAGAGAAGAAGGGTGGGAGTCTGATCCTTTGGGTTCTGCCAGTGAGAAAGAAGTGGATCCAGCCGAGAGCGCTTCACTGTATGCAGGCGTCGTGGAGTCTGGCTGCAGGAGTGTGGTGGAAGACGGTGTCGAAAGATGCAGAGAGGTCTAGCAGGATGAGGGCTGCAGTGTGGCCCTGGTCGAGGAGCATGCGGGTGTCATCGGTGGCGGCGATGAGGGCGGTCTTGGTGCCGTTGTTACTGCAGAAGCCAAACTGGGAAGAGTGGAGGATGGCGCTCTCTTCGATGAAGGGAGTCAGTCGGGGTTGACAATTTTTTCTGTGACTTTGGCTCTGAAGGGAAGAAGAGAGATGGGACAGTAGTTTCTAAGGTCATACGCTGATGACACCCAGCTCTTGTTCACCTGCAGGAAGGGAGAGGCCTTTAGCGGCGGCAGAATCAAGGACTGTCTGAGTGCAGTCTTTGCGTGGTTTCAGCGGCACAGCCTGAAATGCAACTCAGACAAATCTGAGCTGCTCTTTTTCGGCTGTGCCCCTGATCCGGGCTGGAAGACATGGTGGCCCCAGGACATGTCCCCCCCAGAGAAGCCATCTTCTCAGGTAAAAAATCTCGGAGTGGTGTTTGACGATGATCTATCTTTCCGTCCACACATCCTGGGATTAGCAGGGAAATGTTTCAGCATTCTTAAGATGCTCAGGAAATTCCTTCCTCTACTTTCATTGCAGTACCGTAGGAATGTAGTCCAGGCGCTTGTGGGCTCCCGCCTGGACTATGCGAACGCACTTTTTGCAGGCCTACCTAAGTATCTGTTATCTAGACTGCAGATTGTTCAGAATTCTGCGGCCAGAGCTATCTATGGGCTGCCCAGGAGAGCTAGTGCCTCTGCGCTTTTGGCTAGGCTGCACTGGCTCCCAATTTCGGGGAGAATTAGATTTAAGCTCCTCACTCTGGCATTTAAAGCCCTTCATGCGATTGGCCCTAACTATCTGAGGAAGCGTATTGTTTTCTATGTGCCGCGGAGGCCGCTGAGGTCGGCGGACCGGGCTAAAATGGAGGTGCCTGTGGTCAGACGTGTTCGGATGGGAGGTCGTTCCTTCCAATACGTGACAGCTTGCTTGTGGAACGAGCTCCCACTCTCCCTTCGGAAAGTGAACAACCTCCTGGCTTTCAGGAAGGAGTTGAAGACTCTGTTGTTCACTAAGTAACCCGTTGTGACTGTAGTAGGTTTGTGCCTTTGGTTTCTTGTTTCTCTGGGCCTCTTTGCCAAAGCGCCGGGACACCCTTCTGGGGTAGCCGTGCGCTCAAAAAGTGCGGCCTAACATAACATAACAACATAACATTGGGTCTGCCGAGGTTTTCTTGAGGAGGGGCTTGATTTCTGCCCATTTCCAGTCATCGGGGAAAATGCCAGATTCGAAGCTGGCGTTGGTGGTGCGGCGTATCTCGAGTGCTACGGTGGCAGCAGGTCTGTGGAAGATGTTCAACAGGCAGGGGTCAGTGGGGGCTCCTCAGTGGATGCTCTTCATGGTCGTGTTGGTTGCTTTGGTGGTTACCGGTGTCCAGGTGGTGATGGCGGACTGCCTGTCATCGCTGGAGGGAAGAGTGGTTTCAGGTGGATATTGGAGCTGAGCTTGTTGCAGAGGTTCTGGGAAGGTGTGACGTCTGTGGCTTCGCTGGGGGGTTTGGTGAATTGGTGGATGATATTGAAGAGTTCCTTAGGGTTACTGGAGTTGGTGACGATTTTGTTCCGGATGAAGGTCCTCTTTATGGATTTTATGAGTTGGTGGTATTCTGTCATGGCTTTCTTGTAAGTGGTGTGGTCTTCGGTGATTTTGCTGTTTCTCCATCGCTTTTCAAGTCATCTGCAGGAGAGTCTAGCTTCTTGGAGGTCGGTGGTGAACCAGGTGGCCTTCAGGGGGTGTTGTCTGTCAGGGTTGCTGGGGAGTGCGAGCTTGTCTGCAAAGCTGCCGATCCAGCGGTGTAGTTCATTTGCTGCAGAATTGGTGTTGGTTGAGCCGGGGGGTCGTGGATGAGGGTGGAGTTGAGGGGCTCATCTGTGACCTTGCTCCAACTCCTTCGTGGCGGGCACGGAGTGGTAAAAGAGGCGCGAGGCCCTGGGGGTATGTAGGCGAGGGTGCCATGAAGCGTAGTTAAACTTAAGTTTTGGTCTTAAGTTTAACTTAAGAGGATCACCTGGTCCTCTTGAGGGAAGTACTATAGGCCCTGCAGCAGGCAAGCCTAACTATCAAAGCCAGTAAGTGTCAGATAGGCCAGAGTTTAGTTGTCTACTTAGGCCACCTTGTGGGTGAAGGCCAAGTGCAACCTCTCCAGACTAAAATCCAGACCATCATGGATCTGGAGGCTCCCCAAACTCACACTCAAGTCAGGGATTTCTTTTGCTTCGCTGGCTACTAAAGGATGTTTTGTGAAAGAGTGTAGCACCACTGTGGTCCCTCCAACATCAAACTATAAAGGTCACCAGGACCACAGGATGCCAAAAGTCCTTTGAAACCCTATGCTTAACACCAGCATATGGGAAAGAGTTCATTGTCCAAACAAACACTTCTAAACATGGGATTAGTGCAGTGTTTTGTCACAAATAAATAATGGGAACCAGGCTCAACCAGTTGCCTTTATTGGTAGGTGGGACTACTGAGCCGAGGAGTTAGGGTGCATTATTTTAAAGATGTGAATATATAAGTGTAAGTATATATGTCACCATAGTAGTCCCCTTCGATTACGCTCTACTAGACGAGTTCATGGGGCCATAAAGTAGCATGGGCTGGCACCCAGGCACCCTGATGTTCCCAGCTCCTTTATGCCCCTACTGAGAAGTGTCATGTTTAGTATCAAAATACTAGTCTCATCAAACCCGACCTTTTCCTAAAGTCTGATTTAATGTGACATACACCCAGGTCGCTACAATAGAGGTTGCCCACCTGGCTGCCCCAGCCTTTCCTGCGTCCTGGCTGAAAGCCTGCAGCTGCTGCCGCCAAGACAGGAACCTGCCCCCCTGCCAAGAGATGTGAACTCTCTCAGGAGGCAGATACAAAGGCCTGCCTGGGAAGGAGGTGTCACCTTCCTCCATGACAGGATGGCTAGTGAAGTGGCACATTAAGGCAGTGAGCTTCACAGCTCCCACCACCTCTGATATGCAATCAGGTTTCCTCCCAGAGGATGAAAAAGCCAAACCCCTGCCCCAGGCACATTTGTAACACTGACGGGTGGGAACACTAGTGAGTCAGAAGGGGTAAACCCCCCAGAAGCCCAGCCACACCTGTGAGAAGTTGGCCTGGTATATGCTGTCCACTACTTATAGTGGGCACCCCGTACCAGTCCATACAACCCCTTATTTGTTATAGGTTAAAGACAACCTTTATTAAAAGCTATCCTAGTGGTAGTTATGGAGAGTAACCTTCAGGCTAAGTCTTGAAGGAATGTAAAGCAGCTTGTTTTACCAGTCAATAATCGCCTGAGTGCCTAAATGAAAGACAACCACTCCAGGTATATATATAAAATATATGTATTTATTTCTAAACACACCCTCCTAGTCTCTTTATGAGACTAGAGGTCAAAACACATAAGTTACACTTCAAATATGATAGTAAAATAGCACAAATACACGTCAGGCCCTAGGGGCGACCCAAACCATATACTAAAATAGTAGTATAAGAACCACGACTTAACTAGATACAAGGCCTAGAGCCTTTAGAATCGCTGGGACCCCAAGGAACCACCCAAGGTAGTGACACAGGGGACCCACGGGGGCCATGTGCAGTGTGAGAACACAGCTGCAAGCTCCCGTTAGTTGCAATGGGGAAAGTCTTGGTTAGATTTTTAAAGATTAGGGACACTTAGAAATGAGTCAGGACCAAACCCTTTGGGACTTAGGAAGTTCTAGGGTCAACACCCACGGGAGTACCGGAGTACTCACGTTACCTCACCCAGGGAAGCCGGGTGCATAGGTGTCAAATGGTGTTGGGTCGTGTAAATTTCAATGGGCGCTGGCGAAGAAGTGCTGCTGCCAGGAAGATGTGAAGTGTCCGAAGAGATACAAGCCTGGATCGAAGTTAAAAAGAACCTGAAAGCGGAGGGGACAGAGTCTGGGTCACTTGCCAGTGACCAGGAAGGTGATAGGCGAATGCCCACCGATGTCGGGTGATTTCAGGTGAAGTAGGTGAAGCTTGACTCTTCAGGCACGAGGACCAGGAGGCGTCAACGACAACCAGGAGCTGGATTCGAGCTGCTCCACAAAGGATGTCGAGTGCTGCAGCATCAGTGCCCGGATTGGACACAACAAGCCTTGGCAAAAGCAACCCACGCAGAAAGGAGAAAGATGCTTTGGTGCAGACCAGCAAGGTCTAAGGGATTCACCACTTGATTGGGAGTGAGGGCATGTCTGGCGTAACCAGGGAAGCCCAAAGAAATTCAAAGTTACCCCCTCAAGGACCCACCAGTTGATGGACCAGGGATCGCAAAGGGACCTCAAGAGGAAACACAAAATGGCGGCTCACGGGTCACTCGGGGTGACGTGGCCAACAATCTTTGGTGGATCTTCCGCTCGAGATAGGGGCTAAAAGTAACCCAAAGCACAACTTCAAGAGACGTTGAGAAGTCAATGCACTTGCAAAAGTGCACAGTGACCAGGAGTTCCGGTTCCACGCTACGCACGAGGGCTGTGGGTCTCAGCTATGCTGGGGACTCGAGTCACCCGCTGAGAGATGCAGACCGGAAAAATGCTTCATTGGTGACTGCCAAGCAGGGGATTCACTTCTTGATCCCAAGAGAGATTTCTTCAATCCTCTAGTCTTTTGTAGAGCATTGAAGTTCCAGGATTCACCTTCAGAGTTTCATCCAGGAATATCTAAAGGAATATCTAAAGTTCTGGTTACAGAGGTTCCTTACTTCCCTAAGGAAGGGGTTGGACTAGCTCTAGGGACCCACCCATGGGAGGGTTTAGAAAGAGGAATGGCTACACCCATTTCCTTTGTCCAGTTTTGTGCCAGAACAGGGGCTGGAAGCCCCTGAACCGGTTTGAGCTGGACTATGCACAGGGACACCAAATGTGCACTAGGTGCAGGACTTCAAATCACTCAGAGAGTGCTCCCACCCAGCCCCAATATACATCAGCCTGTCTGGGAGGTGGTTACACCTCCCTGTGACAGGAAACCTATTGTCCAGGCCTCCCCTGCTGGAGTTTCGGTCAGCAGCAGGAGGCCAGACCCGTGTCTGTGGCTGCAGCATCCATTTTGTGATGCCAGGGCTCTATTAGATTTCTACTGGGTATACCAGTACTGTCATGTCTCTCCCTCTAGAAGGGTGGGATCATATACTCACATCAAGAACTGATGTGGGGGTATGATTCCAAGGTGTTTGACACCAAACACGACATGTTCCGTGCAGTCAGTCCAAAGTTAGCATTAACTGTTTAAGATATAATGCACTTAAGTATATGGACAGGCTGCACCACTGACAAGAAGAGATTTGGAAGTCTGCAGAGGGGCTCAGCTCATGCCTGGGCACACTCTCACATATAACCAAGCACCCTGCCTTCAGGATTGATAAGGCCTGTGTAAGAAGGGATGGAGGGGTCTCAATCCCCTGTAACAGAAGGACCAGGATACAGCAGTAGATTCAAAGGATGTGAGCTTTTATTTACATAGTTCCAGCTCAAAGAAATAAGCAGACCACCCAAGGAACAGTCTCTGAAGAAGTCGGTGTTCTCGGGGAGCTCTGAGTAGTCCGGTCTGGTCGTTCTCCTTGTCAGCCAGGGACGCTTCCGGCTTGAATGCGACAGGGGTCCAGAGGAGTCTCTCGGGTATAAAGGAAACAGAAACTGGGGGTTACTTCCAATATCGGGAGTTCCGTATATGAAAGGAGGGGGAGGGGAAGTGATGGGATCACCAGGGAACCTTTACCGTGCGAAAACGTACTCGTGTAGGGGAGGTGTGCTTTCTCTTGAAAAAAACCCACCCAACCGTCCTGTGACCACCATCACCCACCCCTACCTGTTCCCTCCCCGTGAGAACGCAAGTCCCCTTAATCTGGCCCGTACCTTGTGGTGCCACACTTCTCCAGAAGTGTGGCGGGGCGGAGCGTGGTCTCGTTGGCCTCCCGGCTTTCTCTGCTCCTGGGACGCCGAAGCCTCTGGATCGTCTCTCTTCTCCTCCTGCGGCGGCACTGCTTCAAATTCCTCCGACTCCTGGCTCCTAAGGACCTCCGTAACTGTTCGGGACGACTTCTCCTCTCCTGTCTGTGTCGCGCCGTGTTCTTCCGGATGCCGTTCTATGAATGGCACTGAGGCTTCTGATTGGTGGACGGCCGGTGATGTCAGAGGCGGGGTCCCCTCCTCAGGGAATGTCCGCTCCGTCTTAAAGGGACCATGTCCATCCTGCAGTCGGGGCGGAAACGAATACGGATTAAAGTCCTTCCCCGGCTCGTGGCAGGTAGGGACCCCCCGACAGCCTGCCATAGGGGTGACTGATAGGTTACTATGTGCAGTGATAGGTGAGGTATAATGAACCTATACCTCAGTAAGGGGTGCATGCACCACCTTACCCAGGCTGCAGTAGCAGACCTGTGGTGTCATATTGCATGGCTTTCCAGGAGGTGGCACAATACATGCTTCAGCCCATGGTAGGCCTCTGGGGTACCTATGCCCTGGGTACATAATAAACCATATACTAGGAACTCACAAGGATACCCCAGAATCCTGCAAGGGATCCCTCAAAAATAAATGGTCTGGTGCATTGTGGGAAATGTAGTCCTGACCTCTATCATGTTTAAGGCAGCTCCAGTTTAGCACTGGACTCCACAACATCGAAGTAACACAAGGCTGAGCTTTTTGCTGCAAAGGCTTGTTCGTAGCCAGTCCAGCTACCACTAATTTTGTTCGATGCTGTGCCTCAAGAGAACCCTGCAGCACCTTCAATCTGATGCCTTAGTGGCCATGTTGTCAAGATTTTGCACCTTGCTGCTCACCAGCACAGTCTAAGCAGTAAATCCAGAAAACCTGGTTCAGCACCAGGAAAGCTAGGACAGCTCTGCACTAGGGCCCTATGAGCCAGGTAAAATTCACCTGACTGTCTGACCTGGGACCGTATCACCTTACAACCCAGTGGTTTCCACTGAACTTGAACTGCAAGTAACTGATAGTCACTAGCCTGAATCCCCATTCCAGCAACTTTATTGTTTTTCAAGAGTGAAATGCACTGATTTATTTTTTACTTTAAAATCCATAACTCCAGTTTTATTCATCCGATTGTCTTCATTTTGGTGTCTATATATAAATCTGTTCTCTTTTTATAAATTGGGGTCAGATTTCTTTCAGTTCATGTTCAGTAATCGTCCATGTTGGTACTCTGAAACACTTAAAACATGTTCCTCTAGTAAAAGGCAGACTGCTCATTGCCACGCTTCCAGAACTGAGCTAGGGATGTATTAGTGTGAATCCAAACGACCTATTTGGGGTATTCTGCAAGTAATACATACTGAAGCCAAACCAGCGTCACTGCATAATACTACACTTTCCTACAAAATCAGAAAAGATATTCTGCATATCACAGTAAACGATGGTGAATCATACTCTCACGGGTGTAGTTTGAAACCGGAAGTGTGTTGATACTGTCATTCTTGTGCAGGAAATGTGCAACAAATTACATGTGTATAAAAAAATGCCATGGAGACAGCTATGCTAAAAAAGCCTTTCAGCAATGCTTTTCAGACTTGAAAAATATTATTTGGTGAAGATATGATCTCAGAAATGCTGGAATTTGCCAGTTTGCACACAAAAACCTAACAATTAGAACTTTGCCACGTTCACATCCTTTTCATAGTTATCATATGACCTATGAGTAGGACATGATAAAACTTTGCAAGTTTGCAATGCTCAAGACTCCTATTAGGTGTTTTCCAGCATGTCACAGTTTGGGGATGCCATTGGGTTGTTGCCACTACTCAGTCATGGGCAAATAGTACCATTCTCAAAGATGTAGGACAGTGTAAGGGGACCTCATTGAAATGATAGGCCCTGCATGTATTGGCACTGCCCCGGATGTTCACAAAGAAAGTCTCTACACACAGTAATCCACGTTCTCACTTATAATCAGTTCCCACAGCAAAGGGATCTTGCATAGCTAAAACCCACAAACAGAGAGACAAGGGAATGAGCCTTCTCTGACTCCCCTCCTGAAAATACTGCAACTCACAAAAAAAGAGAGAAGGACCAAAAGACACAAAAGGAGAGACCCTATTGAATTATCCTAATAATCGTTCTGTCAGTGTCTCTAACCTACCAAGAAATGTGTGTCAAAGGAGTTAAAAGAGGGGAGGGGGATAGAGGGGAAAATCAATAGATATTTTAATACAGCCCTCACCCACTATATAGTGGCATACTTCATCATAGGGCCATTTTCAACACCCAGGTGCTGACCAACACACTGGATGGAGCGCTGATATTTTTAGGTGAGGTAAAAGAGAGAATTAGTGAGGAAAGGAAAGAGTTTTCCTTGGAAGGTATCACTAGTGCAGAAAAAAAAAGATAAAACTGCCTAAGGAACTATCTCCTGTAACCTTTATTCTTGGTCCACCCTGATAGGATTAACAATGAAAATAAGGGGTATAAAGGAGGAGCAACTACTCCTAAACCCCCACTGTGATTACCAAAATAGCTACCAGTACTTGAAATTGCAATTTATTCAGTAGTGGCCGGCACAGCTCATGGGTGGCAGGGTTGGCAGGGGCAAGGGCGCCAGCGGGGGGGAGAGGGAACGAGCTGGGCACAATATAATTTTTTTTTAACACTTACCTGCTCTCCTTCGTCATGGATGGAAGCAAAGCCATGCTCCCCTGACCAAACACAATGCTGCAATGCAGCGTTGTGAAAGGTCTGGTTGTCCTGACACGGCACTCAGCCACAGGCTGGAGGGGTGGGTATATCTCCCACGTAGGCTGTAATGCAGCCTTCATGAAGAACAGGGACAGTGCGCATGACTGTTTTGGGCGGCCCGAGAGGGCCGACTAAACAGTCATAGCGCACTTAAGGAGGGTTCTACCAGTCCTCCCCTGCTCTGCACACCCAACCCGTCACACAAATCTGCCGCAGCCGAGGACAAAATAAAATGTTAATAACATTATGGTATTTCCATTTTATTATTTCCTTTTTTCCTTGCTTCAAGGCAGTGGGGGGACGCTCCTCCGCCTTAGCAGACGAGCCGCCCTGCATTTATTGAATTTTCTTCGAGGTGTGGAAAATCTGCTTGCATACAAATACCACATTATGTGGCATATTATCAAGACAGGCGATAAAATTATCGCCGCTTTAGCGGCAGAAAACTGTCGCGAAAACGGCGATAATGGGCTTGATAATATGCTTAATGGAATTCCAATTGAAGCTCAGGTTAGACGTCCTTCACATCTAACTTGGGCTTCAATTGGAATTCCATAGAGCATATTATCAAGCCCATTATCACCGTTTAAGCGGCATTTTTCTGCCGCTAAAGCGGCAATAATTTTATCGCCTGTCTTGATAATATGCCCCTAAAATCGTTCACCTATGTGCCTGGGGTGATTCCACTTCCAAGTAACTGGTTTTTGATTTCATGTTCCAGGGCACTAATCTCCTGTGATTTAGAAAAAGGACAAATAGTTTAATATAGGATTTCTTTATTTGAAGATCTTTTGAACACACCAAATCATATTGAATAAGAAAACAACCCAGGGAGACAAAACACGAAACTGCAGTGATTTACAAGTGGTTTGTCCCAATGAGCTTAGCTGTTAAATGATGGCATCAAAATCCATTATATGTTTTCCTTATTTTATGCCTTCATGACAAGGTCAAAATTAGAAAGCACGTTTGCAGAATACAGGCAAGCAAAGGTGTTCTAATAACCATGCTTACAAGCCCATTAGTAAATAAAAGATATCCTTGCAGCTAACAAGGTCACTTTTGATTGCTATAGATAGAACTGCCCTTTCTGCACATTGTGAATTCCATATTATTGGGGGAAATTGAAGTTTTTTTTTTTATTAAGGCATCCCGCATTGGTGTTGTTACAGTGACTACTAACTTTTATCTAAGTTACTTTTAACAAATAACAGGTGTACTTTTTTAAATGTGTGCGTTGCCGTAATTCGCGCTTCCACAAGTTGTACACAGTTTTCTGCTGAGTTAGTGCTCTTGTCGGCTTGAATTTGAAGACTATTACTGAGCGAGGCAAGGAACCTTCCGCCTTGAGATGTGGTCTATTGAATGCAAGGACACTGGTAAAACACATTATGGAAATGAATTTGCTACTCGAGACCTGGCACTGGGATGCATTGTTTATTACAGAAACATGGACCACTCCTGAACCAATAGTAGATCTACGCCTGGCTTGTCCACCGGGGTTCAAGGCTGTTCACAAACCCAGAGGCGCTGATTCACAGAGGTAAACTCATACAAAAGTCTAACTTTACGACTTTCGGTATTCACAAAGGGCATTTATGAGTAGTAAAGTTGGACCTTTGTCTCAGTGTAACTTTAGTTTTGGTCTTAGTTAGACTTAAGTCCAAAACTTGTTAAACTGAGACAAAAGTCTAACTTTACTACTCGCAAATGCCCTTTGTGAACACCAAAAGATTTAAAGTTGGACTTTTATCTCAGTTTACTTTTGTGAATCGAGCCAAGAGTTAATAAGAGAGGGGGAGGGGTTGGCATTATTTACAAGAAAAAATTAAATCTCTAGCCACTTCCTTTGGATGACAATAAAGGCCCAGAAATATTGGGCTTTCCCTTAAAAACAGACAGAGGCAGGAGATTCTCCGGGATTCTATTTTACAGACCCCCTAGGCCTCCAAATTCATACCTCACCCCCCTGATAGAGGTATTTACCAATTTGGCGTTAGCACATTCAAACGTTTAATGTTAGGGGATTTTAATCTCTGGGCAGAAGGAGACCATTGCAGGCCCTTTTCAGGAACTGTGGAGGTCATGTGAGGTGCTAGGCCTTCAACAACGGGTGTGTGGTCCCACCCATCGGCCAGGACACACCCTTGACCTTATTGTTTGCTGGTAATGAGAGAACGTGATCCCGGTTACCAGCTCAAATCCCCTGTATAGGCACTCCTCACCGTGGTATAATGATTTGCTAAAAATGCTTGAATTAGCATGCAGAGAGCTGGAAATTAAGTAGCAGAGGGGATCCTTCAATACTGACAAGAAAGAGATGTCTTTGTACATCTACAAGAAAGAGGTCAATAAAGCCAAGACAGATTATTTAGCCAATTAAATTCTTGGTGCCGAATATGGCACGAAAAAGGTCTTTGATTTGCTCCGGGAGCTCTTCTACCCGGACTGTGTTAAACGAGCAATCACTCCATCTCAGGAGCTCTGGGATGACCTTCCAACTTCTTTAATGAAATGATTGGCAAGCTATTGGAGGACATTGGTGCCTCTATTAAAATTCCGCCCACCTTAGACTAGAGGTAATGGAGTGTAAGGCCCAGAGGTTTGATATTTTCAAGCACATCTCTATGGAAGGCCTTTTCTCCATTGCTAGATTCACCACCTCAGGATCTCCATTAGATCCCATACCTCCAACAGTGTGGAAAGAGTGTGAAGAAGAGTTAGCCCTTTTTACTCTGCAACTGTGTAATCAATCTGCAGAGTCAGGGACCTACATGGAAGAAGGCTATAGTTACACCGCTTTTAACAAATCTTTTGCAGATCCACTGACTCTACCCAACTACAAACTCAGATTGCCTTTTCCCTAATTTTTGAAACTTGTAGACCGATATGTGAGCAGAAACTTTTTTCATTTTCTGGAAGCCCACTCACTCTTGGCAGAGGAGCAGCTAGGGTTTCGACCGGGGGGGGTGGCACTGAGTTGGCCCTCATTACGGCCGCGGTCGGATTGCAGATGATGGTAGATGATGGTAGATGGTGTCCAGCAAACAGTTCTGATACTGCTCAATCTATCAGCAGCATTGGATATGGTTTGCCTTTCAATCCTATTGGACAGACTAGCAGCAAGAGTGAGAGGCACAGTCCTGAAAGGGATGGAATCCTATTTAACAGATCAATGTCAGGCTGTTGCTCTGCCTTCTTATTAGTCCCAATATAATCACCTTTGTTCTGGAGTACCACAAGGATCGGCTCTAAGCCCGGTGCTATTCATCGTGTATATGAAGCCCCTCATCACTCTCATTAAAGACAACCTCCAAAAACTAGTCAATTACGCAGATGATACGCAACTGATTCTCTCTTTTCAAATAACCAAGAGAAAGCAGTTTTAGCTTTTCAAAGAGTTATGGTTGAAATTAGTGAGTGGATGAATGACAAAGCACTGAAACTTAACGTGGATAAAACGGGATTTCTCAGCTGTTTATCCATAAGAAACAAGTTGACACTTCCTCATAATGTCAGGCCTCTGTTTTTGGAGCAGGCAATGCTGCCTTGAGATACAATTCAGTACCTTGGTGTTATTTTCGATAACCTCTCTGGAGAATCATGGGAATAAAGTGGAAAGCGCGAGCTTTGCGCTCCTTTGTACTCTTAGGAAGGTGCTCCCCTTGCTGCCCTCCCAATCCAGGACTATGGTGATGCGGAGTATCATACTGAGCAGACTGGATTACTGTAACACTCTACTTCTTGGAGCACGTGAATACCTGATTAAGTGACTGTACAGAGTACTGCGAGGCATTGCAGGAATTACACTGGCTGACTCTGAAGCAGAGGATTATGTTCAAGGCCATGTGCACTGTGTTTAAGGCTCTATAATGATATGGGCTAGTGCCATTGCAAAATAGATTTAAAAAATACACTACTCCAAGATCTTTTGCACCACCAGAAAGTCACTTTTTGGATGTTTCGGTGGCGCAATTTGCCACAGCTTACTTAAAAGGCCACGTTAACATGGCCTTATAAATATGTGACCCATCACGCAGATAACTGCGTGAAAGGCGCATTGCATGGAGTCTCTGTGGGTGTTCCCATGCAACACCTATGGAACCTATCAAATTCCCAGATTTATGAGAAATCGTAAAGCAGTGAATGCGTCAGAACCTCCCGTCACCCCAGGATTGGCGTTAGGGAGGTGCAGCAGGAAGACATGTTTTAATTTCTGCCCGTGCTTTCTTTTTTCTATGTGTGCAATCTGCAGTACACAAGTACACATAGAATAAGGAAATTGCCTGAACTGATTGATTTTGTGAAGGAAGGTGTCCCTTCTTGCACAAAATCAATCAACCTCGCAAGCAGGCTCCATTTTATCATGGTGCAAGGGTGCCTGTGTTGGCGCAAGGCACGCGCAAGGCACCCCAGTGTGTGTCAGCGCTGGGGAAAAGGGCAGAAATGCACCGTATCACAGAGATACTGGGCCATACTGCCCTTTTGTTTTGACATAGGGCAGTGCTGCAAGATTCCTTGCGGCGCTGCCCTATGTCAAAACTTAATAAATCAGGCCCCTGGTCTGCATTCACAAGTACTGAATATTAAGACAAAGGGATCAGGCGTTTTCAATAAAAGCAGCTCAGAGGTGGAATGAGCTTCAGTATTCACCGAGAGCCTCATCGGAGCTGTTGCAATTCAGAAGGGCCTTGAAGCCCTGGCTCTACCCCAAGTAAATTCCACTTGGCGATAGGTTTTTTGGAAGTGCACCTTTAGCAAGATAAGTTCCTGTATGCTAGTGCCAGGATACAAGTTTTGCTGATTAGTCTGCGCTTTCTAAATACTATTAATTAAATAAAGGCTTAAAAGATAACATGTAAACTTACAGTTTTACAATAAATTGAGCTCAGTACTATAATGGACACTATACCTAAACATAATGCAACAACCTTGTCTTTAAGCACATAAAGATAAACAGGGAAAGAGATGACCAAAATATATGAATGACGGTGTCTGGTGACATAATTCAACAGAGGACCTCACAAGGCATATCATTACCAGCTTTTTACTTCAAGGTACAAGTGTTCAATCCTGACCAATGACTGTGACTGCTTCATGTAAACGTCTTAAATTAATTTGAGACTCTCACACTTCAACTGAAAGGAAGGTCTCCTTGTATATGGATTAAAGTGCTTCTCATGGCAAAAGCACCCTTTAAACGTTTCACATCATTAAAATAAGCTGGCGTGTTCCTCACCAAAATGGCTATAGAAAGAGAAAAACGCCTCCATGGATTGGTGGCCACCCATGCAGGTACCATACAGGCACCATGCAACTATGCAACCCTGCAGACAACCATTCAATCCTGCCACACATGCAGGCACCTTTGCACCACGGTACAAGGGTGGCTGCGTTGGCGCTAGGCATCATATTATGTGGCGGCTGAAAAGACAGGTATGCGCTCCATATTTTGTAAATATGGTGCATTCTTGCCCTTTCAAATTGGCTTAGGGCGGCGCTGCAAAAACACGTGCTATGCTGCTCTAGGCCAAATCATTGTTAATAATGCCCTATGTTCTTTCTGAGAGATTTGGGGAGGAGATGTAGCAGCCTGACTGGGATCCAACAATGGTTGTGTGCAGGTCAGTTCTGCGTGGGGAATGTGGTAAAGGAAGGTTACTTTGTGGCACAGTGTATAGTTCTGAGGAAATTCATTATCTAAACAATTGCAATGATTTTACAGCAGTGTCGAAGGTATGGTCTAACTTATAAGACATTTACTTGGTTGAAGGACATTTTGTTCAATAAAATACAAATATCAGTTTTAACCTCTTGAGTGCCCATGACGAGCTGGTCTCGTCATGGGCCGCGGTTGCGCTGTGCCCATGACGAGACCAGCTCGTCATAAACCCCGCCCGCTAATGCAACGGCCGGCACAGGGCGGGGAAAGGGGCGGGCACTCAAGGGGTTAAGGAATGATCAGCTGCAGGAGCCTTGGGAGATTCAGTGGTTATGTGAGAAAGTGAGGAACATATTTGAGTGTGTTCAGCATATATTTGGTGATATAATTTACAGCTTGTGTGTTTGTATGAAACTGATGCGTGGCCTGTTTGAACCCTCTCGTGAAACGGTTCACTTTTTAGGCAGTGAGTAGTTTTGAGTAAGCAAGCGTAATGTTGCATAGAGTTTGTTGCAAGGTTTACCTGTAGTTCAAAGTTTTATTCAGTTGACTTCGCTTACACTGTCACAAAGTTTTCTCGGTGCTAGGCTGCTGTATTCTGGTAGATGTATTTGTCAGAAAGTAGAGTTACAATGCTTGTGTCACCCTGGCAATATTGTGCCACATGCACTAGCATTAGGAATTGTGATTGCCAAATTGGAATTCATACCAAATCACACTTGGAAATCATAATTCTTCATGTAACAAAGAATTAATTTTAAAATAGATATTCCCTGTGGGGTCGCAAATCACCCAATCTCATGAATATTAATGAGGTAGATTGCAATCTGTGACACACTAGGAGTGACAGCAATGGCAGTGATGGTGGCCTGCTGGGGTCAATAGAGATCATTCAACTCCACTAAGGCAGCTTTGGGGGAATGAGCAAATCAGTTCTTGTGTCATGTCAGACACGCTACTCAATGCGCTGTGGCTGCCAGGATGATTTAATGGAGCCCAAGTTTTGAAAGCTGTTCAGAGGTCTAGAAGTCTCTGAACAGCTTCTCTGCCTAAATCTGAGGAGAGGAAGAGGTCCTGATGTTAGAAGTGAATTTTCTTTTCTTTGTATAAATTTGAAGTCTGACTGTAGGGTTCTCCAGAGTTTTGCTGGAGCAGGGAAGATTGGAGGCTGGCAGTGAGTTGGGCAGGCCTCACTGTTAGTTCCTTCTGATGGTGGGAGTACAATGACATCATATTTGCATTGGGTGGGCTTGTATCCTTTGGAAAGGAAAGCATCTAACACTCTTTTGATATCTGCTCCATATCCATTTTGAAGGCTTTCATTATTTTTGCTAGCTCTGGTACCTTGTGTATTTCCAATAGTGTAAATCAAAATAGGGAGCACATATTCTGTTTCAGACAGAAGGCAGAGCTTATAAAGATTGTTGTTGAGTGAGTTTGAATCATGGATATCAGACATTTTTGATTCAGAACTTCTGCACTGTTCAGTTCCTGGGAGATATTACTTATTTTTTTTCTTTGGTTCAGGGCTTTTTTGATACAAATGGTGCTAGAGGCACCCTTTAAACTCTTGGGCCGCTTTGTGGAACCCCCTTCTATGTATTTTGCAACCTGTTTTATCCTCTACAGTGAGTGCTTTTAACCAATGAAGTTAAACATGGCGACACTCTTGTTTCAGTTTTGCCAATTCTTTATTGACACATTTTGATGAACGTTGGAAGGACCAGTTTTGTTTTTCTTAGTTTGATAGAAGCTAACTTGTCCAAGGATCGGGTTATGTTATAGCGCAGGGTTGTTAGCAGAACCTCTGGATCTTAAGTGTGAAACAGCTACAGATGCAGACGTTTTCTGAGCTGCATTACATACAGTGAACACTGTAAGGGGTATTTTTACAATGAAATGTCAGAGCACAAAGCTGCGCCAAAATTGGCAGGAACTCACTCCGTTATTTCCAAAGTGCAGGAAGCGTCATATTTACAACAACACACTGTAGCCCTGTGCTTTCCTTAGCGCTGGTGCTAAAATTAGCTGCCTTGCACCAACACAGACACACTTGTACCACAGAAAAGGGTGCCTGCTTTGCAAGGAATGATTATATTTGTGCAGGAAGAGACACCTTCCTGCACATAAACAATCCATAATGACAATGTGTTACTTCAATGTGTGCGGCAGAATGCAGCACACATTGAAAAAGAAAAGTTGAATAAATAAAAGTATTTCTCCTCATTTTGCCATGCTACCGCCTGCTCTTTCATAGCGTTAACTTTTGGCGCTGCCTCAGATTTACACATTCTTGTAAATCTGGGGCAGCATCTAATAGCAATGGATGTTGCGATTAAACGCCCACTGCAACACCCATTACACGCCCCTTTCACGCTAAGTGATGAATGTAAGGTAGCCGTATTTACAAGGCGGTGTTAAGCTACAAAAAGTAGCTTAATACCACTTTGTTTATATGGAGTAGGGCACAGCGCCATCAAAACGACGCTAAAAGTGATGTTCTGGTGGCTCGATCCCCTTGTAAATATGACCCTAAATGTTACATAAATACAGGTGGTAGCTAACTGATATGTTAAATAGTGGAGCAGAATATTGTAACACCATGGAAAGTGGTAGTGGTTATTTGTGACTGGAAATTAAAGCAATATGGTTCTTTTGGCTGGAAATGTAGATACATTTGTTAAAGTCTCTAACGCAAACAATGCAAAATGTGAGAATTTACTCATATGAGTGAGAACCTGGATTATTGTGTGTAGATGCGCACTTTGTGGGCATCGGGGACAGTGTCAGTAGATGTAGGGCCTATCATACATTTTTAATGTGTTACCTTGCACTGTTCTCCATCTTCGGTAAATGACACTATTTGTCCACGAATGAGGAGCGGCTACAACCCAATGCCATCTCCAAAGTAGTCATTTCTCAAAACTCTTAACAGTTGTCTTCAGCATAGCAGGGTTTTGAACAGAGAAGGGCAACGTTTTCTTTTAACCTTCTCTTATGTCTCACATGATACACATGAACATAATAACAGAAATAAAACATAACAAGACAAAACAAAACAACACATTCAGAACACAGTACGATAAAACCAGTTCAACACTAGGCAATAGTGCAGCACAGATACATAACAACCCAAAAAACAACACAACTCTTTACCACCACGACAAATTGTAGCACAATTAATAAATGGACAAGTATTTTTGTAACATATTACTATTGCCAGAAACCTACTTTCATAATTCCGTGGTAACATGTCTGTTCCCCCAAGTATGGCCTTACTTACCACCAACAACATATAAACGCAAGCCAAACATTTATAGTGATCCAGCCTCCTGTCAACTCTTCCTCCCTTATTATACTGTAGTATCTGGCTGGGATAAGTTTAAATGTAGTCTTGGAGACACATATGCAAAAGATGGAAAGCGATAAGGGAATGATCTTACCAAGACAGAGGTTGCACCATTGAGTTTGTAGTTTCAATGTTGAACAAGAAAACAGGATCCTGGACTGCTGAGTGTGTTGGTCCATTGACTAGTTGCACCGCCTGTGGTGTACATGCGCCATATGCGAATAATCTTGACCAACCACCTTAAGTGTTATATCGTTACGTTATTTGTGTAAGAACTCCTTGCACTACCTTCTTCTGCTTTGCGCTGTTTCCATAAATAAATGGAGATTCTATTCTCACCTTTTGCCTATTTTCATGAAGGCGTTGCTTGCTGTCTTTTCTTCAGCTTCTCAGAAATGGAAGTCCATGGGCCTGAAACCTTCTTTGTGAACATCTCCAATGGGATCCTCCCCACTTACTGATGGTTTTCTAATGCTGGTATCTATTTGTGCATGAAAAAAGATCTTAGGCAAAGGCTGACACGATTAGCTAGTTCATTGCTCTATTTTTTTGCATGCTGCTGCCAGTCATGTTGTGTTCTGTCAACACTGCTGCTTATCCTTCTATCTCTAAACTTGACCCCTCTACTCTTTGCATCTCCATAAGCAGATGAAAAATCAAGAACCTCATAGAAAGAATATATAATTTAGGCCTGTTAACCTTTGGGACATCAGGTCTGCCACAATCCTCAGGAGTGAGGTTACACAAATGTCCCCTAATTATTGAAGACTATTCTTATCAAGCATTGGTACATGTTAGGCAGTAATTGCAAAACCTAATGATATAGAACTCAAAAGGGAAAAGAGTCTAGAGATTTACAACAGAAAGTTTTTGTAAGGAACAATTGTTATGGCAGGTGAAAAATATACTAGGCTAATACTAGTCAGAATCCACAGCTTATCATGTCCTTTCCATCGTCAGTGGACATGCAATTTTATATGCAAACATGTTTTGCATTGTTTATTGCAAAATTGAAAACCCTTAGAACAACAGGCAACATCAGAAAAATATGCTTTTAACACCTTAAAATGAGGCAAGTTACTGAAAACCTGAGAAATAAAATTTTAAGATACATAAACAAATAATGATCTTCCAATAAGTCTGAGGCATGTACACTAATTATCTATCTCTGCTAGGATGGAGACAGTGTAGCCTGGGGTTAAATGTATGTACAAGCCTGGAGTTGACCAATACATTTACCCACAGCTTCTGAACTTTTTGGCTAGGGCAAAGGTGTGACAGGGGAGGTTAGAGGTTGGCCAATAGTTGACCGTGACAAGCCTTTGATCTTCAGACAGCCACCACCATCTAAGAGCACATTAAGCCAATGCCCAGTGGTACTGTAAGGAAATGGATTATTGGTTGAAGGGGGCACACTTCAAATAATATTCACAATCCTTGTCAGGGTGAACCACATTTGTTATTTAATAAACTTGTGCTTAACCCTCTGGTAGCTTGGCACAAGGCAGTCTGACCTGACTTAGAGGCAATGTGTAAAGTATTTTTGCAACACCTTAACAGATATAAAGTGGAAACGCTACACAAGAACATTCCTCGACCAATTCAGAAAAATAGAGACTATTTAAAAAAATCAAATGACCGAAAAACAAAAAAACCCAATCAGTACATCCAGAGTTTTAATGGTTTAAGGTACAAATAGCACCACGAAGCATGAAGCGCCAAACGCAAGTATCTGGTACCATCTAACCAGGACAAAGTCATAAGTTTAGACCGACAACAACGGAGGCTGGGCTTGGTACAGGTTCCTGTTCGGTCTGCTGGGAGTTGTACCTAACGTCCTTGGTGCAGGGGTTGAACAGTACTGCGAAGCGAGGGTCTCCCTCGCTCTCCATTAAGTTGATTAAAGCCACCAGTCAGGAGCTGCACTGTGCTGTGGTGCAAAACCCTCCATTGCTTTGCAGCAGAACTTGTTCAGCTGTCAATCAGTAACTGTGCGGTGCTGCAGTGTGAGGCTCTGCATTGGGTCCATTGAAGCTACCAATCAGTAGCTGCAAGGTACACATTGCAATGCAATGCCCTGTGCCACTTTATGCTAAATCCTGTGCTGCTAAGATCAGGAGCTTTGTAGTGCTGCAATGCGAGGTTATTCATCAACTGTTCTGCTCTGAATCAGATTCAGAGACACCTTCAATTTAGCAGGGAGAAGTACATTATAATATTAATAAAAATAATAATACTGCCATTTATAGAGCGCGAGCAGCTACCTCCAAAGAGGTGTCCCGACGCCATAGCATCAGGTGGCGCGTAAGAAAGGATGCAACGTCTAGAGTTAATGTTGATTAAAAAGCCATGTTTTAGCTGTTTTCCTAAATTGCGTTTCCGAGGTAATCTGGCGGAGAGATCTGGGCAACGCGTTCCAAATCATGGATGCCCTGAGCATAAAAGATCAACCTCCCATCCATGCTTTCCTGACTTGAGGGATACATAGCAGGTTCTGCGAGCTAGACCTAAGTAGACGGTCCTGCTTATATGCACCTAGTCTATGCTTCAAATAGCTGGGGCAGGTTCCATGGAATGCCCGATAGGCGAGGGTTAATGCCTTGAATTTAATTCTATTGGCGACAGGCAGCCAATGCAGTTCTTTCAGATGCGGAGAGATATGTTGTCTAAATGGGACACGTTTGATCAATCTCGCAGCCTCATTCTGAACCATTTGCAATTTCTTTATCTGGTATGCCAGTAGGCCCAGATAAAGGCTGTTCGCATAGTCCAAGCGAGAGGTTACTGTGGCATGGACCATGACCCGCCGGTGGTTTTCAGGCAAAAGATGTAAAACTTTTCGCAGGTTTCTCAGCCTGCTAAAGCATGCTCCTGTCACCTGCTGAATTTGGGCTGAAAAAGATAAATCCGTCTGCCATTTAACTCCCAGATTTTTTGCACACTCTGCAGGGGCAGAAGGACAGCCCATTTCCTCCGGCCACCAGAGATCTGCAAACGGTGGTGCATTATTACCAAAAAACAACACCTCCGTTTTGTCCGCATTCAGCTTGAGATTGTTGTTATTCACAATTGAGATATATCCTTTAAGCAGCTCTTAAAATTCTCAAAATAATCACTCGACTGGTCTTTAAAAGGAAATACCAACTGGGTATCGTCGGCCTTGGAGATCGCCTTCACTCCCCAGTTGGCAATCAGTGAGACTACAGTTAAGGGTCCAGCACTTGAGGGGTTCAAGATTTACTCTCACAGAGGTCAGCAAAGAGGAACAGGTCAGGTCTAGTTGTGTCTGCTCAGTTTAAAAGCAGTAAAGGCACCTGGAAGCTTCCTTAGCATCTGTAGCTCTAAAGGAAGGTGAGCCAACTGAGACTCCGAGTCACTTCTGCGGTCCTGTGTTAAAGGCACGCAGGTCCAGTCTTTCTTCTCCAGTCTGCAGGACAGCCCATCTTTTGAATTTTCTCATGTTCAGGAGTGTTCTGATTTTAGGTTCTGAAGATGCCACTTTTATGCCCAGTGTTAGTCTGTGGGTAGGGGACACTCCTTTGTATAATTCTGAAACTGGTTCTTATCAGTTTTTCCCTTTGGCATAGGTTTGGCTTCAGCCTGCTGACTGAAATAAAGGACAGGCTAGCCAAGGCGTGAGCTGCATCTTCCAGTGACAGGGTAGGCTTCTTCACAATAAAGGAAGAGCTGGGTAGAGCCCCCAAGCTACAATTTGAAGCCCAACCGTGGCAGGGGCACAGCTCTTCTGCAGCTGTCTGGTCAGGAAAACCCTAGTCCAAAGCCAGATCCTGTATCCACTGCTTGGGAGGAATACACATCATGCCACAGGACAGCCATTAGAAGTTGGGTGGCCCTGGACACTGGCAGAAAGGCACATTTGGATTAGGCAGGAAAATGCCAACTTTCTAATTGAGTAATTTAAAATCTGACTTGAACATCAGGCTGGATTTTAAATTCATATTACAATTAGTCTTTGAATACATTTTCCACATATTCCCAAACTATAGTTGTACATCATAAGGTGTTATGGTGTAATTGTGTGCTTTTATATGAGAGAGCCAACCATGTCACAGTTAAAAACAACTTTTGAGATTTTTCACTGCTAGGCCATGTAAAACTTTTAAATATACAGATCCTATTTTTAACAAACATGCACTCTGCCCTATGAGCATTTTGAGCCTACCTTAGGGGTGGCTTATAAGTATTTTGCAAACAGGACGTGCGGCCTGTAAAAAGGTTCTTTCCCGGGTCAATACAGCAGTTTTAAACTGCACTACAGGCTGCAATGGCAGACCTGATACATTTTTCCCAGTGCCAGCTTAGTGGGTGGCACAATGGGTGCTGCATCGCACTAGCAGCATTTGATTTACAAGCCCTGGGCACCGGTAGTCCATATACTAGGGACTTATGAGTAAATGAAATATGGAATCAGGGGTATCACATTTTTATCATCTTTCAAGAGGAGAGCACAAGAGAATATAGCAAAATGACAATAGGTCAGAGATGTTGTCAAAAAAGTTTTCAAGATCCACGGCTGTAATGCATATGCACTGTCTCTTAAAATGTTACAAAAACTGAAATTAGTATGGCTTTTTGCATGCTAAACTGAGTGTAAAGTATTTAATATGAGCTTACCAAGTAGTAACTACCAGGGGTGGGCGTAGTGGGCGTAGTGGGGCTACGTGAAGCAGCGCGTAGTGTGCCCAAATCTACGCACACTCGCGCGCTCTGCGTAGCCCCACTATGCGCCGCCCGCCTCTCGCCCACCCTCCTTTTAAATTAATACCCTGCATGTTAAATAAATAAAAGTAAACAGACTTACCTGAAGCGCGGCGTCTCCGGGGCTCCCTCTTCCTCGTTTTCAACTTCTTGACAAATGCGCATGCGCGGACGCCCGCGCATTTCTTGCGAGAAATGCGCGGGCGTCCGCGCATGCGCATTTGTCACAAGAAGTTGAAAATGAGGAAGAGGGAGCCCCGGAGATGCCGCGCTTCAGGTAAGTCCTTTACTTTTATTTATTTAACATGCAGGGTATTAATTTAAAAGGAGGGTGGGCGGGAGGAGGGCGGTGGGCGGCAGGCAGCTACGCTTCGCCCTGGCGTGTGCGTAGCGCTGCCTGCTTCGCCTACTTCGAAAACTGCGAAGCAGGCAGCGCTACGTACACTACGTGGGCGAAGTGTAGTGTTACGCCCAGGGTTAGTAACTACTTGGTAAGCCCATAACTACTTCCAAAATCACCTCGAAACAGCCTATTGTATATCTCACTTTAGTGGAAGATATATCAATCATGAGTGCTACCTGGAAATCCAGCTACAAGGTCTGTTAACATACAGGATGGATCACTCACACACAAACTGTATATTGAGGGAGTAACTATGTTTGCTGTTTTGAAAAATAAATTCACTAGCAGATGGTGGACAGATAGAAATATTTGTACCATGAACACACCCTATGACATTAGGAAGAAGTACCAGAATCACGTTAAGGGTGAGAAGGCACGTTGT
Organism: Triturus cristatus; assembly: GCF_964204655.1. Lineage (NCBI taxonomy): Eukaryota > Metazoa > Chordata > Amphibia > Caudata > Salamandridae > Triturus > Triturus cristatus. The sequence continues at coordinate 168,537,226 of NC_140585.1, forward strand.
TTGATACCAAACTCGACAGGTTTATTTGGTACCATAATGGAGCTAGCAACCCCCGTTGCAACCCCGTGTTATCCTATGATTCACCTAACACTTATAGAGTACTTTAATAGTAACAGCCAAGCTTGCACGTATATGTCTACACCCTTAATATGTGGCAACCAGTCTCTTTGGAGCCTTCTTTAGAGGTGACTGACATATACTAAAAGCAGTGTTTTGCCTTTGCACACATGGTGAGGACAAAGTCGAAATGGAGCAGTTGACACTGTTACTGCAGTTTGTAATGGCAGGCCGGCTGTCAGTAGTTTACTTGGGTTACTCAGGGTGACACAAAGAGTGCTGCAAGTCCTGGAGACCCCCTTACCAGCCTGGGGGCCAATGATACCACATACTAGTGACCTATAAGTGGGGTAAAGTCCTTGTCAACAGGAGTTGACAGTTTGCAGATAACAATTTTAGGGAGAGAGCACTGACCCTGGAGCCTGCTTAACAGACTTCAGAGCACTGTCAGTGTCGCAAACCAGTATCTGGCAGTCCAAATGGGGGCAACAAAATGGGGGGAAATTGGCAACAAAAAAAAGTTTGCTTACAAAACACTCCCTTAGCCAACATGCCCAGGATAATCAGCCCAACCCTGGGAGAGTCTTCCTGGCTTGTTCATTGTGGAAAACTGACTGTACTATTACAGGGCCTACGCTGCCTCATATCCTCCAGTCAAGGCCACTCCCTCCGGGCAGTTGACCCATCTCAACAGTAATAGAACCCTTTTTAAAGTGAACTATCACAACAGCTATGGCTTTTTCTTCTTCCCCTTTTACCTCACATTGAGAGGTGTCCACCTCTTCTTACCCTATGTGTGCTAGGGCAATACCTAGCTTACCCACAGATGTCACCCAACACTTGAGCAACCCCACCATGACCAGCAGGTTCATGGGACCTAACTTCCTTCTGGCTGTGGGGTCTGCCTACCATGAAAAGCACAGTGCTGTCATGATGGCCAGCACCCAGACGAGGCTGCTGACATCTGTCAGTATCCAAAACCACACCCTGAGTTCTCCACAGACAAGGCTGAGCTGCCTTAGGGGCAACCGTGGGTTCCTGGAACCTCTCTTGCTATGCAGAGTGGGGGTTTCACATCCTGTGGCAAACACCATTCTTCCCCTCTCCCTTTGGTCAGTTCAGGGATGACACTCTGCTTTTTAACAGCTTCCTGTCTTTTCAGGACGTCTTTGGGAAGATGATGCCTTACCAGTGCCAGCTGTGGCTTTCCCCCTTACTGGGGTAGAAGGCCCTTGGCTTACTGGATCAATAGTTAAAAGTGGCTTCTCTTTTCTTTCCCTACATATTTTCCCTTTCTTCTGGGACCCAAGTCTACTATCTGTAGGGACAGGACCCCCTAGGATATTAGGATATTAGGATGAAGGAGGGCACCCTGGGCAACCACCTTATCTGAGACCAGACCACCCTCTGAGAGGTCATTGCCTAGGATACAATCTAGGGGGATTTCAGGATTAACTACCACCCTGTGCCAGCTACGGATGCCCTCCCTTTTTAGGGGCACTATGGCTACAGGTCTAACTGTGAGCTCCACAGGAACTACCCTTACTTTTCTTATTTTCCCTGGCACATACTAATCTGAGGACACCAACCTTGTAATCACTATAGTGTAACTGGCACCGGTTTCTCTCAGGACAGTGGTAGATATCCCATTCACCTGAATAGGGTGGAAGTGTTGATCAACACCCTTAGGGATCACCAGCTTACCATTTGAACCCTTCTCCCAGTTAAACATTTAAGAGGACCTCCTCATCTGAGGAGTCCTCACCCAGGGCTACACTGGACAGCCCAGTACTAACTATCTTTTTGGAGCAGGCTACATCCCCTCTGTAGTGATCTGCCTGTTGGCAGTCAAAGCACAGCCTGTTATTCAAGAGTCTCCCTGCCTCTGCTTGCCAGAGTTGGGGAGTGTTTTGCTCTCCTCCTTTTTAGGATTCTTGAGTTCTGAGGGCGTCTCTTTGGTGAACTTACCATCTCTCTCCTTTTATTTGAGTGGGCCTAAACCCCCCTTTCTGGAGTCACTCCCCTGGGTCTTCTTGGGTACTGTTGTTCTTACCCACTCGCCAGCTTTCTAGCCCAGCTCTCTAGGGCGAAAAGGATTTGAATCTAATAGATGCTAGTGTAACTTGTCTTAGGTAGATATTGTCAAAATGTACTCTTTTATAACTATACAGCCCATCGTACATGTCAATCTCATTGCTTTTTATCCAGCCTGACGAGTCCACAAAGTCTACCCATGTCTAGTTTTGACCTTTCCGGGTGTCCCTAAACTTCAATCTATACTCCTCTGTGGTGAGTCCAAACCCTTCTATCAGCATCTCCTTAATATGTGTGTTGGACTCAGCCACATCCTTATAAGGGTCAGCAGTCCATCTCTGCCCTTTACTGAGAATAACTCCCAAAGTATAGAGCCCTTATGTTGGTGATCTATCCTCCCCATTTTGCAGGCTCTCAAAGGCTGCAAATCATTGGTCAATGTCATCTCCATCTCTATATTTATGAACAATCGTTTTGGGGATCCTAAATTCAAAGGGCTCATCCTTCTCCCTGGTACTGTTATCGTTCACATCATCTATGGGCTTAAAGCCCATCTTCACCATTCTCTCTTCGAGGGCTAGTGTCCTCTCCTCAAGTTCAAGATGTATCTCCCCTATGGATAGTAAGTCAAGCTCATCCTCAAGGGTTCCTACCGGTTGTATGACATTACCACACATGGGTTTACCACGCACATCTTTACCACGCATATTTAACCACACATACCATTGCCACGCTTGTACATCCCTTACCACTAAAAGCACACTTACCACATGAGCAACAAGCAAGCACACTTTCTCCAAGCATACTCTTTTTCTTTCTTATTATAGAATGTAAAGTTAACTTACGTGTACGCAGTATTTTCTGTTCTGATTGTCCGTCATGCTTCAAAGTGCTCTATTCTCTGTAAAAAGAGACGTTTAAGCCCCTACGTCCTCAAATTTGGATTGAAACTGAAAAAGGACTATTGAAGAGACACAGAAGAAGGACGAGTCAAGAAATATCTGCACCTGGAATTTATTTGAACCGCAAGGGTAATTACATGTTTTTCCTGCAGGCACTCTTTTTGTTTTTCATTTCTGTATATTACATCTTTACTGAATATGGTGTGTGCTGGGTAACCTGAGACAATAAAATGAGACGGTATTTCACATAATTTTGAGAGGTACAAAACAAAAAAGAATATTAAACAATTATGATATTGTAGGATATTACAAGCCAAATTCACCTACAAATGCACCAAAACACACCCAAACAAAGCCAAATCCTATATGGACAGAACAAACACATGCCCTAAAACTCAGGAACCTTAGCCCACACCAACTCTAACCCTTGAAAACTTGCCACACAAGGTGAAACACTGCCACCTACTGATCAATTGAGTGGTAAAGTCTTGCGTTCTTAAATCTTGCATTGTAACAGTCTTTTCATTGTAAAAAATGCGTGGTAAATGTAATCGGAAGTAAAAACTATGGAGTAAAGGCTGGTTCCTGTTCCTACCACCTTACCGGTGGAGTGACTCTTGTCACTTCCCACTGGTAAAAGGGGTCTGGAAAAGGATAGAGTGGCTTTAGCCTTCGCCAAAGATCCTTGTCAGTATAGTGGTCAGTATTCCTGCCTGCCACGCGAGAGACAGGTGTTCCATTCTCTGAAGGGGGAGAGCATGTTCACTTTACAAATCTGTTAACATAACATAACATCTTCCACATAATTCTCAATTTTGGCTAGAGCCCCATCCTCATCTTCATCAAGGTCTCCTTCTGCGGAAAGGCCTTTCTCTAGTCTTTCTTTCTCACAGGAGCTAATGACTTTTTCAAGTTCCTCCTTTTTGGCTGTAGCCCTATAGATAACTCCCTTTGCATTTCACAGGGCCCTCTGATCACTGATCCTCAGGTCTGGAATGACTGACAAGTCGAGCTCCTGATCAGCCTCCATTGTGCCTAACTTTTAAAGTGAAGTTGAGATCTTTTTAATAGTATAAAAAAACTTTAAACCTTCATCCAAGCTCACCTAGATTTTTTTAAATGTACTTTTGGAATTGAAGTCTATAGAAAAGGCCCTAACAATCCAATTTTTAAAAACTCAAAAACATTTGGAAAAATACGTTTTGATGCCAAAGTCAATTTAAGTGAATTTCTCATGCAAAATCACTTTTGAGCAAGTGGTACTCCGAAATACAAGTTCAGGATCCCATCGCTGTAACACCAATGTAGGAAAGTGGAATATTATGTGGTGAGCCTGGGTAGGCTTACCATGTAATATTTTCACAATACCCCACAGATGGTCCTTGGATTCACACTAATTGATCCTTATGTCTGTCCTGGTAAAGTGGAAAAGAGCAGTCAGGCTTTACTAGAGGAGCATGTGTTTAGCATTTCATATCTCCAACAAGGACATTAAGTGATTGACACAACTCAATAGAAATCCTAGATGTAGGGGAGTTTAGGGGTGTGGGTCCTAGTAGCCAATGTGCAGGTAGTCTCTACAGCTAGTCCACCCCAGAGGTGACCACATCTGGGGGTGAAGGTCATCTATGCTACCCAGAACCAATCATTTCTACCATTTCTAAAGATGACAGAATTCTCTTTCAGGTGTTCAGATCAGACAGCTCACTCTGGAGGTATTCCTAGCCTTCCTGGAGGTGCACACTTCCTGCATAACTCATTTCCTGCTTGCCTGTGTGCAAATGTGCCCGGGTTGGAGGAGGGCTGTGTCCTTCTATGGAAGGCAGCCCTGATACTTATCAGAGGCGGTGCAGTGTCTGAAGCTCACTGCCTTAATGTGCCACTTCACTAGCCTTCTTCGGAAGAGAGAGGTGTGCCCTCCATCCTGCCCAAGTACTTGTTCCTGACACCTGGGAGTGATCACACTGCCTGACAGGAGGTCAGAACCCGGCCTTGGTGGCAGCAAATGCGGGAAAACGTAGGCTTGGCAGCCACAGCACACATAAGCTGAGGCAACCATTTGGACAACCTCTAAGGTAACCAGCCTGGATGTTTGCCAGCTTGACCCTTGGCACAAAAATCATGTCTGGGGTGAGAAGGCACAATGTTTAATGCCAATAGGTTTAGGCAGTATCATAATGGAGCTAGCAAACCCGGGTCTTCCCAGGTGCAAGCCCATGTTATCTTTTGGACCACCTATCACTTATAGTGTACTTTAATGGTAAAGGCCACTATATAGACATATAAACTTGCACTTACATGTCTATACCCTGAATATACTGCACCCTGCATCCTGACTGAGGAGGCCACTTTAGGGGTGAGTGACATATACTAAAAGCATTGCATTGCCTTTGCTGTACATGGCGAGGGAAAATTCAATGGAGCAGTTGACACTGTTCCTGCAGTCTACAGTGGCCGGCCTGCTGTCAGTAGTTTACTTGGGTCACTCAGGGTGGCACAAATAGTGCTGCTAATCCTGGGGACCCCCTTACCACCCATGCCCTGGGTATCACTGGTACAATATACTAGGGACTTATAAGGGGGTAAATTCCTTGTCAATTTGGGTGGCTTATTAATACATAACAATTTTTCTAGGGAGAGAGCACTGGTGCTGGAGCTTGGTTAGCAGCCTTCAGAGAACTGTCAGAGTCGAAAACCAGCATCTAGCAGTCCAAAATGGGGCAAAAGGTGGAGGGACATCTGTAAAATGCCCTGTTTTCTTACCATTATTATGTTGGACGCGATGGTGAGAAGGGTGGTGTCCCTTACCATTAGATCAAGGGTGCTAGAGCAAAACTCCGGAGTTATATTTGGGTGTTTGAAATTATTGCGGTGCAACAGAATATCGGGGTTCTGCTACCACACCAGGCCCCTAGCTAGGAAGAGTGGACTGCTTGCAAAGCACCCTGCTTCCTATGATAACCAAGAAGTCCCCCCACTTGACCCTCACAAGTAGTGGTCCTAATCCCTGGGCCAGCAATGGCATAGGAGAATGGATTACTGCAATGGGGTGGGTTTTGGGCCTCAGTTACTTTGTCTAGGTCTGTTTTGCTGTGCCACGTTGTCGAACATCTTCAACAATACCATATTGTTGCTTGCGATGCCATCTGCTACTCCTGTGTTGCCTGTTTATTTTCAATCACCTGTCTGATAGTCTGCACAAGTCTCACTGTGTTTTGTAGTATAGAATGTTTGTTCAACATAAATGCATACCAATTTTTAAGAAAAACATTACGATATAGCATGTATGCCAGTCCCCATCGCTTGCTGAATACAACTTTTCCAAACATCTTTGCCCAGATTTGCATTATAACAAGGAATACAAACTACTGCAAACCTAGTCATCTAAAACTCCCAGCCAACTCTGCATGTCCTATCTTTTTATATGCTGATTTCTCTGCCCTGACTGTGGAGTCTTTGCACATGTAGGTATACTGTGATGTCCGCACATAAACAGATAGGACACTCAGAGTTGTAAAACTCCATACGTAGTTAGTGAATTTCACTTAAAGTGTAAACTTACACAAAGTGTAAGTTTACCTTTGTGAATCAGGCTTAGAGAGAATGGAGCCTCAAAACAGAATGGGGAGAGAGACAGTCCATGATAATAATGACCTCATTGTTGTGTACCTGTTCTGTGATTCTAACAGGAATTTCATTGTTCTTGGGCAGCCCATGTAATTAGGAATACACTTGTAGGAAGCAGGCTCTTTATGCACTATACCAAAACAAGGTATATTGTGCAGTTATTCCCTTGTGAGTGGATAGGATTTGCTCTAGCAATCCCAAGGTGGTCTTTCTAGGGGTAGCTGTGGTCGAGCAGCCTTATGCCTATCAGGGAAGTGTGCTAAGTCATTTACTGCATACACCAAGTCAATAAGTGAAACACACACTCAAAAAAGAGATCCACACGAATTCTTTTAAAAAACATGGTTATTTTTATAAATATATTTTAGAACTCAGAAATTTGGTAGAGGGAAGTATTTTTGGATAGAATCACTTTTGAATAACTTTTCGAGGTTAGAAACACTGTTCGCAATTGTGCACAATTACGCAAAATGTAATCCCACGTAAGAAAAATGTCACACAAAGAATACTTAGATTTGTTGTGTGTTCTCGGTGGATCCCGTTTGTTTTTAGGCATAATTGAGGGTCAGGGACCAGTGCTCTACCCTCAAATTGGTCGAAACTGCTATCAAAAGTCTCTGTGCAGCAGGGAAGATGGGCTGGTCACTGTACGTACATGGATAAAGCAATGACCACTTAGAAAAGCACGGAAAAAGAGGACTTGGGGATAAATCCGGGAGCTCCCAAACAGGGTTCGTGCAGGAGGATCTTACTAGACCTGGGCAGTGTTCTGCTATGTGGAACCTCACAGAGGGGCTAAAAAACTCCCCTGCGATACGTGTAGTTCCGCAGGCAAGCACAGTTTTCCAGCACACCCATTCCCATTGCGTTTTCCCATCAAACGTAATGCGGTGTACGTCCTCATGGTCCAATTCACGGTTGAACGGCACCTCGTGGTTTGCATGGGCATGCCCATTTTGTTTTCTACTCTTTTATGGAAAAGGCCTAATTTTCAATTCCCCTGTAATCTTTGTAATCCTCAAACCTCCTAATTAATCTGCCGCTCATTTTTATTTATTGCATTAGAGTGTGTTTTTGTGTCTGAGTATTTAAAACATTTTTAAACAATTATTTCTGACTTTTGTGGTTTTTTTGCATTTTGTATATTTTTCCACGTACTTCCTGATTTCATTTTTACTTTACTTACTTTTCCTGTTTCTTTTCTAATCTTTACCTCACCCAGCACCATGGCAGAGCAAAGTCGTCTAACTTGTGGATGGCTCTGCTGCCCAAGTGTGCAGCCCCAGGTGATCTTCAGCAACAAGGTGGTGGCAGCACTAGTTTTTTTGTGCAGTGCCGCCTCCTCTCCATACTGGCAGCAGGCGGCAGCCCCAGCAGTGGATATCTCGTATGGGAGCCTTGGCTGCACTGGGGCGTGCACCTGTGCGTGCGGTGCACCAGCCAGGTTCGGCACACCATTCAGCAGGTACCTAATCGCACTCATCATTGGCACTCGGTTTGATGGATTCATTTGGAAGCCATTTCTGACTCTATGACTTTGTTCATGTAGCCCATAAAGTTCCAAGATACAATGATGTGTAGTATGAATCTATGCACTGCAAAAAATTGAAAGAGTTGATCCATCAGGGGGGTGGAGAAATGGGAATAAAACCAAAGATCATTTACTGCAATGTATTACTTTCAAATGTATATTCTGTTTCGAAAAGGGATTTTAGGATTAGTATGGGCAACTCAACGATCGTCGATAGACTCGAAACTAGTACATCTGTTTTAGAAAAGTACAATGTGACTGCATTTGCCTGTCATAATAATTTTATGGAGATTAACTGAATCACTAATCTATTTTTTATTATCTTCTCCATTTCATATATCGGCACCCAAGGAAAAGAAGAGGGAGTTTGAAGAGACGGATCTGGGAGTAGCTGGTCCACAGGAGGCGCCGACCACTAGCGTCGCTGCCGAGGGCTCTGCTAATCCCAGTAAGTCCTATTAATAATGAATGATGATGCTGACGATTGATGCTCTTCATTCTATATCTAAAATATTGGTCACTTTTATATGCCGATAGGTAAATGGGTCCAGTGTGGGCTATTGATGGAAGGGTCTGGTGGCTTAGTGGACTAGTGCATCCACTGTAAGGACCTGTGTTCAAATTCATGGTCATAGGTTCAAATCCTGTCGGGTTCATTCAGCCTTTCACCCTTCTGAGGTCGATAAAATGAGCACCATTGAGTTGGGTAACAATAAACATCTGTTATTTAGTGCCAAGATACCCTTGGGTGAACCTGCGCTTTACAAATACCCGTGTTATGTTATTGTTAATACAAGATTCTGCAGTAAGTTGGGGTTGCTTTCACCACATCCACCCCACCAAGCATGTGATCCATTTATGGTATAAATTAAGCCACAGCTCACTAAATCACACAGCTCGGGGGAAGAGGGCTCTGGTTTTTATGAATGGAAGGGAAAGGGGATTTGGGAAAAGGTTTGACAAAGACAAACATTGCACAAGGACCACATTCGTCTGGGTAATGAGCAGCACATCATCGTCATTAATCTGTTGTGGAAGAAAACAAAGGAATGAATATGACACAGTACAGTTAAATGTATTTCAAACAGTCCCTCTGCCTCAGAGACCCAAGTTAACAGATATCTAAATGTTCTGTCCCTTATGTTGGAAAAATAATAAATTAGGGAGGAGTAAACCCACCCACCCAGTTCTTCAAATATGAATGTTAAAATAAAAATGATACTGTTTTGCAAAATTAGGTGGTGCATCTGCATTCTCCTCTGGAATGTCTATCACTCTTGGGTGCCTGTCTGGACTGGGGTAAGCAGGAGTGTTGAGCTCATCTTTCGCCTTTCATTCATGCAGGATACTAGAATGCCTGTGTATTGTAAAAAAGAAACTGAATTTTAGAGTCAAAGAGAAGGACAGAAGGAAGGTAAGCTTCATGAGGAATGTACCAAGAAGACTCAGAGGCAGAGCAAAAAAACCAAGAGGATGTCTCAGAGTTTCACTTTTGCCACCAGTACAACAACACATACACACACTCACCAGCATTTTACAAATCGACGCACCTCTCTTCATTCCACATAGCTGAGTATTAGGCCTCAGAGTCATGGTTTCCCTTTGAAGTTGATAACTTCTTGCTTCTAGCTGTTGATGAAATAGTGCTTCCCTGAGTTCTTCCATCCTCTTCCTGATTCTGAGTCCCAGTTATGAGTGACCCAAGCAAGGTAGATGTGTAGAGCACTGCTGAAACAGAATTGCAGAATTTTGTATGGGTTTTTATTTCTTAACTAAAGTGACTGTTCTGTCCCTGAAAGACCAGAAAAAAGGAGGGGACCCTGCTAGTATATGTGGCTAAGTGTGAAACTGAACACATATCAGCAGGCACACTGGTTACAAGACAAGCAAGATAATTTATTGCTAGCCTGCTGAGCTATGGCTATTGGTGCAGCTTCCCATTCCAATACTTCAATGGTTATTGATCCACATAGACCTCTTATGTATCATCCAGATACTCATGGAACATCATGTGGATGGTGATTGGTGCTGCCACTTGCTAAACTTTGTAGGAAAGTAGGATCTGCTTTCATGGTTACCCCCACTTTTTGCTGGTGTCATACTGTTTTTCTGACTAGTCTGACTGGGATCCTGCTAATCTTGACCCAGTCACTATGCTTCCTCCCTAAATGGGCTATGGTGAGTACCTTGGTACATTCCTAGTTGGCTGCTGGTATACCCTAGTAAGCCCCTAGTATATAGTACTAAGTTACCTAGGGCCGAGGTACACCCAGGGGGTCCCCTATGGGCTGCAACATTTATTATGCCATCCATGAGGGACCCTCCAAACTCTGACTACAGGCCTTGTCATTGCAGCCTGTGTGAGTTGGTGTTTGCACCTCTCACAAAAGATATGTTTCCTTATATCCAACCGCGCTGCAATTAACATCTCAAATTCATCCCTCTAGTATACCTTTCAGTCCCAAATGCAGGGTGCTCAGTTCTAGGTGTGAGGGTGCCCCTGCATGAGCAGGACACTCACATAACCTTCAGAGTACATTCTCCAAGTCTATCAGCCATTTCGATACATAGAGGGGCCATGAGTCATTACGCTATGACTATCTCTAAACTAACTGTAATGAACCCTGTGTGTTTGGTATCAAACATGGTGGAGTCATACTGGAATCATACCCCCACACCTAAACGGTGTGTGGGTATGATTCCATGTATTGTAAAGCTCCTCAGGGAGGCCCTCAGTGCTCCCGGTACCAGTCTTCCAGAACCGGACAGCTAGCTAGGGCTGCTGCCAACCTGAGACATGATTTTGCCCTACTGCTGCTGAGTGAAGCTCAAACAGGGGAAGGCAGAACAATAGGTATCCTGTCACAGGGAGGTGTGACCACCTCCCAGACAAGGTTTAGTGTATTGGGACAGGATGGGGGTGCTGGCCAGCGCCACCAGATTGCTTGAAGGGCAAATTTGGTGCCTTCCTTGCATACTCCAGTTCAAACCAGTACATGGAGCCATTGGCTCCCACTCTGGCGCAAAACTGGACAAAGGACATGGGAGTATTCTACCCACTGTCCAGCACTTCCTCTGGGAGTGACCCCTGAATCATCCCAACCCCTTCCTTAGGGTACTTAATGGCTTACTTGAGGGTGGGTCCCTAGATTTATTGTGGGATTCGATTCAGATCTAACTCCATGTCCTCTTCAATCGTCTGGACATTCTGACCGAGTCGTACTGATCATGTCGGACTGACCACATCAGACTTTGCTTTGGAGCCGAGACTGCAACTAGGAAGACTCCGTCTATTCCTGATATCTTCATTCTCCAAGCCCCCACACCGTCAGTGTCCATGCTCCATACAGGTTCCATCCAGGACCGGTGGACATCCGAAGACACCCAAAGGAATCCCCTTGGGTGATGGAATCACTTCCCTGCATCCACAGGCACCGCAATGTAGATGACCGATTTAGGATCCTGGGCTCCCCTGGACTCCAAAAGGTTCCACAACACAGGTGGCAGTTCTGCAACTTCTTCGAGGCCTGCACTGTCTTCAGACCGAGTCTGAGGCTAGTATCCCTTGTTGACACTGCCTGAACCAAGCCCCTGTGCACTGTGTCAGCTAACAGTTGATAAGGCTGGGCGACTCTCATCTAGAGAGATCTTGGGCCCTGTCGAGGGTCACCTTTGATTCCAGTAGGCTCCCATGCTTGCTCTGGGCTTACCCTGACTTTCTTGAACGTGGTGAGTCTCTGTTGCTTTTGCTAAGGCTTGTTGGTGCTCACGGCGGAGAGCTACCCCCTGAATATTGACATCCGACGTGGGACAGCTCATACGCCGTTCCTGGACATCCCCAGTTCACCTGGTCCACATAGCTGCAGAGACAAGGGCACCGTCAACTCTCCTGTAACAGCCGACATTGGTGGGCACTCGACTCCCGTGCCTCTGCTTACAGGTGCACCTCTTCTTATATCCACCCTTGGAATTCAACTGACTCTTCGCAAGCAGCATCTACTTGAATTCCTCCATTTGGGGCTACATCGGTTTCCAAGGTTACTTTGTACCTATGCACCCAGCTTCTCTGGGGCAGGTAGCCTGGTCTCCTGGGTATCCACGAGTGGGGTGAATTTCAAACCATCCATCTTCCTCAGGGTGTCTTCCAAGTCCTCTAGGAAGGGTCCTTTCTCCTAAGAACTGCAACCACGACTTCCCCATTGACTTACCTTGAGCACATGGTTGTGTATTCACTCAACTTGGGCGGTTCCTTGGTCCCCCAGCACTTCTAAGCCTTCTGGGTCCACTCTCGACTTCACTATTTTTGTATATGGTTTGGTCTCCCCAGGGAGCCCACTGTATTTTCGTGCTATTTACCTGTCGTATTACCAAAGCATTGTGTGCATTGTAGTTATATCTCCGGGTAGGAGATATTGCATTGAGTTAGTGAGTGTCTGTAATAAAATAACTATTTTTACAACTACACTATGTGGTTCATTTTTACTTAATCTGCACTATAAGGTTAGATACTGGTGAAGCAAGCAGCTTTACACACACTCCTCTTAGACTAAGCTTGAATGTTGCTCTCCACAGCTACCACTTAGAGAGCATTCTAAGGTTGTCTAAACCACTAAAAACACCACCAGGATCATTTGTATTGGTGCAGGGTGCTACACTTGATTAATTGTGCAAAATATACCAAGCCAGCCTCCTACATTCATTTGCAGCAGTTGGGATTCAAGTTGTCACTGTTTTACCAGATAATCTAAAGTGTGGATTAATTGAAAAAACACCACTAACATTTTGGCACATATCAAGTGTTTTATAGACAGGTAAGTTCTACTGAACTCACAGATTGGTTGTTAAGGGCCTATCAAACCCTTTTTCCAATCTAAGGAAATTTAGTTCCCACTAGGTTGGGTTGGTGCAACACCACCCTACTCCTAGTATGTCTTTAGCTGAAGAATCAAGTAGATCTCTGCTTTCTAGATACAGTGGCCTCACATTCCAGGAACTGAGGACCTTTTGTTCCTTCAAAAAACTTAAGACAGGAAAATGTCCTAGCACACAGCGCCTCTTAGAGGAGCTACTGCAAGATGACCTCCAGAAGACTGGTTGGTCAGATGAGCAGGACAAGGTGGTTTGGCAGGAGCCCGAAGAGGAGTCGGGGGGGATCTCCCATCCTTGACCTCAATGCTGTCTCTAACCAGGAGTCCAATGACCTCACCCTGTTTAATTCTGATCCTTTGGGAATAGGGCAGATGGCTCAAAGGGTGCCCCTAGAAATAGGTTCCACTTTATTCCACCTGGGAAGGTACAGGGTAGCCAAAGGAAGACTAGGTATTTCTCTGCTTAGTCTATTGCCTCTGTAACTTCAGTAGGAACATCCATCTATAACAAGAGGGATGATTTCAGAGAAAAAGAGTACCAAAAGTTCTGACTTGAGAGAGTGAGACTCAGGCTCAGAGAGGATCAGTTTGCCCTTGACAAGGAGGCCTTAGAAGTACAGAAGGCTAGGAAAAATTAGGGATTAGAGTCTCATGGTAGCATCCATGTGTCCCTAGAATCAGGGAACCCTCCTTTGACACTAGGAACCTGAGTAGGGTACTAACTCCTTACCAGGAGGGGGATGACAACCACAAATGGATCACTGCTTTAGAGAGGGCCTGTAAAGTACAGAATATCCGTCAAGGGAAGTGGACAGCTATCTTGTGGCTCTCCTTTGCTAACAAAGGAAGAGATAAGCTCCTTTCTGTTAGAGTAGATGATGCTGACAACTATACTGCCCTGAAGAATGCTCTCATAGATGGGGTTGGCTTAACCACAGAACAATACAGGATTAAGTTCAGAGAATCCCAGAAGGCACCCGCTCAAGACTGGGTTGATTTGTGGATAGTGCTATTGAGGCTCTAGAAGGCTGGCTTCATGGGAGCAAGGTGAAGGACTATGAGAGACTGTACAATTTGTCGATGAGGGAGCACATCCTTAATAACTGTCATAATCAACTTTTGCACCTGCACCTGGTGGACTCTAATCTGACTTCTCCTCGAGAATTGGGAAAGAAGGCAGACAAATGGGTCCGCACCAGAGTCATATCTTTGTATATTGTTTGGTCTCCCCTGGAAGCGCTTTGTATTTTTGTGCTATTTATCTGTCGTATTACCAAAGTATTTTGTGTATTGTAGTTATATCTCCAGGTAGGAGATACTGCATTGGGCTACTGAGTGTCTATAATAAATAACTATTTGTATAACTACCCTGTGTGTTTCTTTTTCACTTAATCTGCACTGTAAGGTTAGATGCTTGTGAAACAAGCTGCTTTACACTCCTCCTAGACCAAGCCTGAAGGCTGCTCTCCACAGCTACCACTTACAGAGCTTTCTAAGGTTGTTGAAACCAATAAAAACACCATAACGGTCATCCGGATTGGTGCAGGGTGCTACACTTGAATAAGTGTGCACCCTATACCAATACAGGAGCCTACAAATCTCTTTTGCCATCGCCTCTGCACTAAACTTAAGCCCTGCCAATTGAAAGCAATACAATGCAGAGGTTGGGTCTGGTCCTTCTGTAGGTGTGTTGCCACTGTTCTGGTTGATGGTAGTGTTGTGTGCTGTGAGACAAAACTGTCCTCTCTGGAAATTAAAAGCAGCACTGCAGAACTGCAGGGTGGGATTCTAACTCACAACTGTTCTTCTTTCAAGCATTCGGCATGTTCAGCAATCCACCTCTTGTATTCTGAAACATCCCCTTCAGAAAAAGGAATGAAAGTGGGCCTACTGTGTTCGTTCACACCTGCAGGGGCACATCTTCCAGAAACCTTCTTTAGCTGGTCCTGTAGGTAGATGCAGCAGCGGGATAGCTTGCGAAATTTCCATTTGAAAACTTCAAAAGGGAGTAGCATCTCCATCAGGCATTTTACTAGGCCCCATTTGTACACATCCATGGTCACAGCTTTCCCAACGGCATCTTTGAATGACATTGTCATTGATCTGTTTGTACTGCTCAAACAGCTGCAACATGTAATAGGTTGACGTCCAACATGCTGGCAACTCCTGTATCAGGGCTTTAACTGGTGCTCTATTATCACGCCGAATAATCAGCAACTGCTTCCGGGCTTTAAAACAATGGCTGAAATGAGGACAGATTCTTCTGCAGGTGGTCAGTATGTTGCTGACTATGTCTTATCTTCTGACAAAGTCCAGCACCACCAGGTTGATGCAAGGGGCCAAGCACAGGACCCTGAAATAGCCACCATCTGACATGGCCTTGACTATTTTGCTGCCATTGTCAATGGCAACAAATCCAAATCTTTGACCCATGGGTCATAGCCATTCATACAACTTGCACTTAAATTTGTCCAAGATGTTTACAGTTGTATGTGATCGCTCCATAGCGAACAGGGCCAAAGCATGTAGATATATTTTTTGTTACTCCTGCACAAGATATCCAGTGTGCAGTGATGCACAAGTAATCAGTTTTCTGACAACTGATCCATATGTCTGCCGTCAGGTGGATAGAATGAACAACACTATGCTGTAAAGCTTTTCCAACCAATTGCAGTACAAAGTGAAGCAGCGCAGGAACAGCAACTCTGGAAAAATAAGCCAATCAATCAGGGTTTGTATAGTGCAATACTCACCTGAAAGGGTCTCAAGGCGCTGGCAGGGAAAGAGAGTTGTTCCAGGATGTTATGGTGCTTCGTTGAAGAGCCAGGAATTGAGTCCCTTTAGGATCTTGGCGAGCTAAGGTGTCTGTCGGAGGTGGAGAGGGAGGGTGTTCTATGCCTTGGCCGCAAGGAAGCAGTAGGAGCATCCTTCTGTTCTGGTCCTCTTGATGCAAGAGAGAGCTGGGTTGAGCGGAGAGATTTTTGGGGTGTGTGGAACGAGAGACAGTAGTTCATTTAGGCTGGTCCGGTGTTGTAGAGGGCTCTGTGGGCATGGTTGAGGACCTTGAAGGTGATTCTCTTTTCAACCAGGAGCCAGTGTAGTGTCCGTAGGTGTTGGCTGATGTGACAGTGGCGCAGTAGGTTGAGAACGAGTCTAGCGGCAGCGTTCTGGACAATCTGCAGTTTGCGGGTGAGGTTCTTGTTGATCCCGGCGTAGAGTGTGTTGCCATAGTCCAGTCTGCTGCTGATGAGAGCGTGGGTGACTGTTTTCCTGTGTTCGAGGGGAATCCAGTTGAAGGTCTTTCGGAGGAGGCAGAGGGAGTGGTAGTAGGAAGAGGTGACAACATTGGTCTGGCGGTCCATTTTGAGTTCGGAGTCCAACATGATTCCGAGGTTACGTGCATGGTCCATAGTGGAGGGTGGATTCCCAAGGGCAGAGGGCAAACAGGTGTAGTTCCAGGCATCTGGGTGTGAGCCCATGATGAGTACTTTGGTTTTGTCCGTGTTTAGTTGTAGGCAGTAGTTCTTCTTTCACTTGGTGACTGCTTTCATTCCTTCTTGGAAGTTATGCTTGGAGATGTTGGGTTTGTTGGATAAGGAGAGGATAAGATGGGTGTCGTTGACGTACAATAAGATGTTGAGTCCGTGTGATCTGACAATGGATGCGAGCGGGCCATGTAGATGTTGAACAGGGTGAGGCTGATGGAGGATCCCTGCGGAACTCCATAGATGGTCACTGTGGGGTCCATGAGGAAAGGAGGGGTCTGACCTGTTGCGCTTTACCAGAGAGGAATGAGCGGATGCAGACGATGGCCTTGTCCCAGATGCCTGTGTTGTGGAGTCTGCGGGCTAAGGTGCGGCATGAGACTGTGTCGAAGGCAGTGGAGAGGTCCAGGAAGATGAGGGCCACAGTCTCTCCTCTGTTGCAGCAGGAATGGCAGTTTCGGTGCTGTGAATTTTCATGAAGCCTGATTAAGAGGAGTTGAGAATGTTGTTTTCTTCTATGAAGGAGGCAAGTTGACTGTTGACTGCTTTTTCCATGACTCTCCGACTTGGAACCTTCCATTTTAGGAAGATGGCTGTGACAAATTCTAAAAATCCCACTCCTTCTACAAAAGGCAAAGGGAGAAGGTCATGCACTAACATTTGTGCCCACTTCACATTATACAAATGTGTCATTGGGTGGTTGCGGTCCTAGGGCCCTTTCTGCCTGAACATGCCCATAATAGTAGCCTGCATTTTTTTTTTCTGGGGCCACTGACACATGACTTTTGAGAAATAGGTGGTGGTAGGCTCAGTGCACGCCTTAGTGGTCAGTCACTGTAAGCCATGGTATCTCCAGCTGACTCTGTGTCTTGTGTTATTGTGAATTCGCTGAGGGTGGTGATTCTGCTGCCGCACTGCTGGGAACAGGGCTGCTTTGTATGAGGACGTCACCCTCTTCTTTCTAATCATCATCTCCTCCCACCATGACGGCACTTGCAGCTGATGTTCCCTGGCTATCCTGAATTTCACCACCATGAACACGTTCATCAATTTTTTTAAGGTGCTCCTCCCACATGATGGTGTTTTCTTTTTTCATATGAGTCATTTGGTCTCCAGTACCATAATGCATACCACGCTTACATCGATGAACATTTCCTGGCAAATGGTGCATACTGCAACGTGCTCTCCCTTGGTCCTAACAGTAAAAAACGCCCAAACTTGGAGGGAAGTACTTTTGTACTGTCCCACTGCCAAAGCCTGATGAAGAACTGAAGGTAAATTGACGTGTCATCAATTGCCTCTCTGCAGTGCATATTTCTGCTGAGGTAGTGGTTACTATTGTAGGTCTCTACTGTGTCTTTGCAAATATGGGATCTGGCTCAGGTTTAATAGCACTGTCAGACTCCTCTGTGTCACCTTCCACAATGACTGCCTCATTTTTGTCAACCCCCTCATCATCCCCTTCTATAAGTCTAAGGCTTTCAGGAACTTTTCTTTTCCTATGCCTCTCCTTGCGTCTCCTGGACTGTGCCAGGATCCACTCCATGTCTCTATCATTATCATCAGAAGTGGTAGTTGAAGAAGATGGTGGAGTAGTACCCTTCCTTTTCCTTCCTGGAGATCTAGGAGACAATGGTTCTAAAAGAGGAGATTCTTGCTCTGGAGGAAGCTCAACCTCCTGTTCTGCTCTAACATCAGGAAGATGCACTATTGATGGCTGCGGCTGCTCTCCACTTTGCTCTGTCAGGATACAATTCAGGGAGACTCAAAAATCCCAGAGTCAGTCCTGGTTGGAATTTGTTGAATTTTCAGTGAAAACACTAGGTTGTTGGTTAGCTGGTAACAATGTGCATGACAAAGAAATGTTTTGCAGTTTGATCATGAAAGAGCATCTACTAGTACGTGTTACTATGAGAAGTTACATCAGAATCTGGTAGACCTAAGTCCACTTTCTCCTCTAGAGTTGGGGAAGAAGGCAGACCACTGGGTCAAAACAAATGTGACCAAGATTTCCACTGGTGGGTGTGACCAATAAAAAGGACCAAAAAGACCCTCCAAGGGAAAGTTGGTGACCAAAAAGATAAAAACAAAAATTGGTTTTATTCAGTCCCCCCAAAAACCTCAATTGGAGGGTGAGCCCAGAAGCTCTTCCCAGCCCAAGGATGGGTACCGGGGTAAAAACCGGGATCCCAAAAAGGCTTGGTGTCATCAGTGTAAGGCCCTTGGACACTGAACTGGAGACCCTAGCTATAAAATTAAAAAGAATGCCTCTAGCACATCTGCAATAAATGCAGTATTGAGTCTCCAGATAGGGTCACAGGTGAGTCCTGACCCCGTCAAGGTGCTCACTGAGGAAACTCTAGTCTCAGAGGGAGGGGTGGATGTAGCAACCCTGGTTGTCTTGCCCAGTAACCTCAAGACATACAGACAAGAGCCAAATATCAATGGGATTAGGGTAGGAGCCCTAAGAGACAAATGTGGCAGAATCACCATGGTGTCCGAGCAGTTGTGTCCTCAGATCAATATCTGCTTGGAGAGACCTAAACAGACCTCAAAGCTGACAATCAGACTAAGGTGCATCTAATAGCATTGGTGTCCTTAGATTGGGGAGGGAATACTGGCCTCAAAAGGGTAGTGGGTGGTGTCTTCTGCTATCCCTGCAGAGTGTCAGTTTGGCAATGATTTCAAGTACTCATCATGGGTTTGGGTAGAAAAGAAAACCATACAGCAATGCAGGGAATATCTGAATGGGTGTTTGTGAAAACCGGAGCACAGTGGAGAATCCAGGTAAAAAAGAAGTGCTGGAGCCTAAAATTATGGAGCAACCTTCCAAGAGAAATGGCAACAAGTCTGAGAAGCCAGCTTCTATCCATACAACAGATCAAGTCCTCTCTCCTCAGGTAAGAGACTTCTCAACCTCAGAGGGAACTGAGATTCATGAGCTTGGGCCTTCACGGCAGAGCTGTGGGTCCCACGCGGACCGTCCAGGGAAGATTTGTGCCAGGGGTAGAAAACCTGTCCCACTCATGGCATCCTGAAGCACCAAGCTGCTTATCAAGAAAAGGAAAGTGTTAGGGGTTACCAAAGGACCTACTGGGAGGAGAGACTCCAATACACTAACCTCAAACCTGGTACCACTAGGAGAGTGGTCGTGCTTCGGCAGTTTAGAGATTTTCTTCTAATATTGGCCCATGACATTCCCATAGCCAGGTATCTTGGCCAGAACAAAATGTGGTCTAGGTTGGTGAACCACTTCTACTGGCCAGGAATGTCTCAGAAGATGAAGGAGATTTGTATTTCCTGGGCAACCTGTCAAGCCAGTGGGAAGACGGGTAGCCCTCTTATTTCCACTTCTAGTGGATAGGGTACCCTTTGAGAGGGTTGGGACTGACATTGAAGGTCCCCTTGACCCTCAAACAGCATCAGGAAACCAATTTATTATGGTGGTAGTGGCTCATGCCATAAGGTATCCTGAGGTAATTCCCCAAGGACCACCTCTACCCCTGTAGTGGAGAAGGTCCTTCTTGGTATCTTCACCAGGGTTTTGTTTCCTAAGGTGGTAGTTTCAGTAAGAGGTACAAACTGTATGTTTGCATACTGAAAACACATGTGGACTGAGTGTGGAGTTACCTTTGGGTTCACTATCCCATACCTTTCACAGACAGATAGGCTTGTTGAAAAGTTGATCATGACTCTAAAAGGTATGAACAACTCAGAAGGAGATGAGATGTTTGTCTATCATGCTTGTTTTTTGCTTACAGAGAGGTGCCACAGAAAGGAGTAGGGTTGTCCCCCTTTGAGCTTCTGTTTGGACACCCTGTAAGGGGACTACTCTGTCCTGTAAAGGAAGGATGGAAGAGACTTCTCAAAGAACCTAAGCAGGATATTGTAGATTATGTACTTGTCCTTTATTCCAGGATGTCTGAGTACATGGACAAAGCCAACAAAATCATTGAGGCAAGCCAAGGGCTCCTGAATCTTAGGTTTGACCAAAAGACTGCAGTGGTGGAATACCAACAAGTGCAGAAGGTGTGGATTTTGGAGCCTGTGGCACCTATGGACCTCCAGGACAAATAGACTGGGCCCTAGCCTATCCTTCCTTGAAAGAAAAAGGGCGTCACCTATTTGGTTAACCTTGAGGGTCTTACATTTAAACTGCCTGAAACCCTATAATAATAGGGCTGACAGAACCATGCTCATGTTCACAGATGAGGATCAGGAAGCATAGAGTGAACCTCTCACTGACCTCCTCTCACACAACCCTAAAGATGAATCAGTGGAAGGAGAGGTCTTGTCAGACACCTTCACTGGCCAATAGCAAACTGATTGCAGGCAAGTTCTAAATCAGTTCGGTGAGCTCTTTTCCCTGACCCCTGGTCTGACCAACTGGTGTACAGATGATTTGGACACTGGTGACAGCCTACCTGTCAAAAATAAAATCTGCAGGCAGTCTGACCATGTCAAGGAGAGCACCAAAGCTGAAGTAAGCAAGATGCTGGAATTGGGTGTCATTAAACCATTAGGGAACCCCTGAGCCAGCCCAGTTAATTTTGTCCCCAAACCTCATTCCCAGGGTGGAAATAAATACATTAGGTTTGTGTGGACTATAGGGTTTTCAATTCAGTCACAAAACTGATTCACTAACAATTTCTAGGGCTGATGAATTAATTGACAGGTAGGGGTGCCAAATATCTGAGTACTTTTGATCTCACATCAGGGTGCTGGCAGACAGGTCTGACCTCTGAAGCAAAATAAAAATCAGTATTCTCAACCCCAGATGGGCACTTCAAGTTTACTGTGATACCCTTTGGATTGAAGAATGCCACTGCCACTTTCAAGGGGTTGGTGAATAAAGTCCTTGCTGGATAGGACTCATTTATGTAGCATATCTGAATGATATTGCTGTCTTTAGCTCTACCTGGCAGGATCACCTGATCCACCTTGTGAAGGTCCTGAAGGCTCTGTAGCGTGAAGGCATCACTATCAAGACAAGCAAGTGCCAAATAAGCCAAGGTAAGGTTGTATACTTGGGCCATCTTGTGGGTGGAGGCCAAGTGCAGCCCCTACATCCCAAACTCCAGACCATTCTACATTGGGAAGCTCCAACCACCCAGACTCAAGTCAGGGCATTCAGTGGCTTACCTGGGTACTACAGGAGGTTTGTTCAGGGATATGGGTCCATCATGACTGCCCTCATAGAAGTGGCCTTCAAGAAGATGCCCAAAAAGGTTAAATGGACAGTGAGCTATCTAAAGCCTTTTGACACCCTGAAAGAAGCAATGTGCTCATCTATTGTTCTCAATGCTCCATATCAAACCAGTTATTTCATAGTGCAGACAGATACCTCTAAACATGGAGTAGGGGCGGTTTTATCACAGACCAATGATGATGGCCATGACCAGCTTGTTGCTTTAATTAGTAGGAGGTTACTCCCCAGAGAGCAGCATAGGAGTGCGATTGAGAGGAAGCATTTGCTGTGGTTTGGTCCCTGCAGAAGCTGAGACTATACATGTTTTGTTCTCACTTCCTTGTCCAAACCGACCACATACCTCCAAATGGGTAATACAAATGAAAGGTGAAAGCCCAAAACAGTTAAGGTGGTCCATATCTCTATGCGGATTTTACTTTACAGTGGAACACAGATCTGGGATTTACCATGCCAATGCAGATGGCCTTTCCAGGTTCTTCCACTTAGAAGATGAGGACTCTCTACTGGAAACCTAGTTTCATTGGAGGGGCGAGGGGGGTCCTGCAGGAAAGTGCTTCTCTTGACATGGTTAGACCCCACGTTTTGCATGGAACATGATGTGATTTCAACTGAAATTGCACTGAGTCCCTGCTAACCAGGTTCCCAGTGCCTGAGCTCTTTCCCATAACTGTAACACAATTGGCACAACTTCATCCAACATATAAATCCCTAGTAAATGGTACTCCTGATACCTGGGGCATTGGTACTGAAGAGGGTGCTCTAGGGCTGCAGCAAAAATGGTGTCACCCTAGGGACCCTTCACCAAGATCATGCAAAATGCCATTGCAGGCTGCCTTTTTTGATGCAGATAAAACTGAGCAGTTGACATGGCACTTATCCATGTGTGCCATGCCCACAGTCACTGCATGAGATATAGGTAAGTCACCCCTACTGAAGGCCTTATTGGCCTAAGGCAGAATGCGCTATATCCAATGTGCTGACATAGC
Organism: Triturus cristatus; assembly: GCF_964204655.1. Taxonomy (NCBI): domain Eukaryota; kingdom Metazoa; phylum Chordata; class Amphibia; order Caudata; family Salamandridae; genus Triturus; species Triturus cristatus. The sequence goes on from NC_140585.1 coordinate 168,559,925, forward strand.
TGTATGAGCAGATATGACCCTGCATTCCCTGAGTCCATTCTTGGAGATTGTAAGTGTTGAGGGATTCAATAGGGAGTACATGGCCTGGACGCTCAGCATTAAGAGTTCCCCAGCTCCATGATGGTTTCACTGTGCCCTAAGATGTTTGGTACCAAACATCTCATCTTAATAAATCCTCACTGATGGCATCATTGGTTTTATAAGCAAATGCACAATGAGGACACTGTAGAGGGTCCCCTGAAAACCTACCAGCTACTAGTGTGGATTCTGACAGGTTTCTGCCAGCCTGCCACCACTAGACGTGTTTCTGACCTCATGGGATAAGAGGCCAGGAACAATGACTGCTCTGGGAAGAGGTGTTTCAAGGTGGTTCCCACCTCCCCCAGGCAGGAATTGCATAGCAGGGCGGGAAGCTTCAAAGGCGATCAATAAATCAATCAATCACTGCATTTGTAAAGCGCGCTACAAATACCCGAGAGGGACTCAAGGCGCTGGGGAGGGGGGGTGCTACTGGTCGAAGAGCCAGGTCTTGAGTAGTCTTCTGAAGGCCAGCAGGTCCTGGGTCTGTCGTAGGATGGTGGGGAGAGTGTTCCAGGTCTTGGCGGCGAGGTAGGAGAGGGATCTGCAACCGGCGGTGGTTTTTCAGATGCGGGGGACTGTGGCGAGGGCGAGGTTGGCTGAGCGGAGGCTTCGGGTGGGGGTGTGGAAGCTGAGTCGGTTGTTGAGTTAGGTGGGTCCAGTATTGTGCAGTGCTTTGTGTGCGTGGATCAGGAGCTTGAAGGTGATCCTATTGTTGACGGGGAGCCAGTGCAGGCCTCTCAGGTGGAGTCTGATGTGGCTGCGGCGGGGGACGTGGAGGATGAGTCGGGCCGAGGGGTTCTGGATGCATTGGAGTCGTCTCAGGAGCTTGTATGTAGTTCCTGAGTAGAGGGTGTTCCCGTAGTCGAGTCTGTTAGTGATGAGGGCCTGGGTAATGTTTTTTTTCGTGTCGAGGGGGATCCATTTGAAGATCCTGCGGAGCATACGGAGGGTGTTGAAGCAGGACGCGGAGACGGCGTTGACTTGCCTGGTCATGGAGAGAGTGGAGTCGAGGATGACCCCCAGGTTGCGTGCGTGGTCCGTGGGTTCCGGGGCTGTGCCTAGTGACGTGGGCCACCAAGAGTCATCCCAGGCTGATGGGGTGGGTCCGAGAATGAGGACCTCTGTCTTGTCTGAGTTCAGCTTCAGTCTGCTGTCCTTCATCCAGTCGGCTACGGCCTTCATTCCTCTGTGGAGGTTAGCTTTGGCGGTGTGGGGATCTTCGGTGAGGGATATGATCAGCTGGGTGTCGTCGGCGTAGGAGATGATGTTGAGGTTGTGTTGTTGTGTGACGTGGGCGAGGGGGGCCATGTAGATATTGAACAGCGTCGGGCTGAGGGAGGATCCCTGTGGGACGCCGCAAATGATCTCGGTGGTTTTGGAGCAGAAGGGTGGGAGGCGGACGCTCTGGATTTTGCCGGAGAGGAAGGATGTGGTCCAGGCCAGGGCCTTCTCTTGGATACCGGCGTCATGGAGGCGTGCTGATAGGGTGCGGTGGCAGACCGTGTCAAAGGCTGCTGATAGGTCCAGGAGGATGAGGGCCGCTGTTTCTCCTTTGTCCATCAGGGTCCGGATGTCGTCAGTGGCGGCGATGAGGGCGATCTCGGTTGCTGCGAAAACCCGATTGGGAAGGGTCCAGGATGTTGTTAACTTCGAGGTAGCGGGTCAGCTCTTTATTGACAATCTTCTCGGTCACTTTTGCCGGGAAAGGGAGCAGGGAGATGGGCCGGAAGTTCTTGAGGTCCTTGGGGTCCGCCTTAGGCTTCTTCAGAAGGGCGTTGATCTCGGCGTGCTTCCAGTTTTCTGGGAAGGTTGCTGTCTCGAAGGAACAGTTGATTGTTTTCCGGAGGTGGGGTGCGATGGTTGCGCTGGCTTTGTTGAAGACGTGGTGAGGGCAGGGGTCCGATGGGGATCCGGAGTGGATGGAGTTCATGGTTTTGATGGTGTCTTCGTCACTGACGCTGGACCAGACGGTCAGGCGACTGGTGCGAGTGGTAGTCGCAGGGGTGGTGGACTCGGTGGTGGGTGCAGGGGGGTTGGAGTTGAAGCTGTTGTGGATGTTGGTGATCTTGCGGTGGAGGAAGGTGGCCAGGGAGTCGCACATGTCTTGAGATGGCGGGATGTCGTTGGTGTTGGAGCTGGGGTTGGAGAGTTCTTTCACGATGCCGAAGAGCTCTTTGGTGTTGTTTGCGTTGTTGTCTAGGCGGTCCTTGAAGGCGGTCTTCTTGGCGGTCCTGATGAGTTGGTGGTGTCTGCGGGTGGCGCCTTGAGGGCTGTGTGGTTGTCTGGTATTCGGTCATGGAGCCATTTCTTCTCCAGCTTCCGACAGGTGTGCTTGGAGATCCGGAGGTCCTCGGTGAACCAGGCGGCTTTCTTGTTGGTGTGGTTGGTTGTAGAGGTCTTGAGAGGGGCGAGGGTGTTGGCGCAGTCGTTGATCCACTGTGTGAGGTTGGTCGCGGTGGTGTCTGGGTTGGTGGGGTCAGTGGGTGGTCTCAGTGCGAGGGCGGTAGTCAGTTGGTCCTCGGTGACCTTGCCCCAGCAGCGGTGTGGTAGCTGTTGGGTGAGGTGGTGTGTGGTGGGTTTTCTGAAGGTGAAGTGGACGCAGTGTGGTTCGGTGGTGTGGTTGAAGGAGACGTGGTGGCGTGTGTCCAGCGGCGTGAGTAGGCGTTGTTACGAGCAGTTTGAGTCCGAGGTTGGCGAGGTTGTCGATCAGGGCGGTGGAGTTGGCGTCGTTGTTGTTCTCGAGGTGGAAGTTCAGGTCCCCGAGGAGGATGTAGTCCGTAGAAGCGAGGGCGTGGGTGCTGATGAGGTCGGCGATGGTGTCACTGAACAGTGGGCGGGGTCCGGGAGGTCTGTAGATGAGAGTTCCTCTGAGGGTGGTGTTGGGGTCGGTGTGTATCTGGAAGTGCATGTGCTCGGCGGTGGTGAGGGTGTCATCGGTGTTCGTTGAGATTTTGATGAAGTCTTTGTGGATGATGGCGATTCCTCCTCCCACTCCGTTGGTGCGGTCTCTGCGGGAGATCTTGTAGCCCTGTGGGATGGCTATCGTGATGTCTGGTGCTGAGGTGGCGTTTAGCCAGGTCTCCGTCAGGAAGGCGACGTCGGGGGCTGTGGAGTCCAGGAGGTCCCAGAGTTCGATGGCGTGCTTGCGAGCAGAGCGGGTGTTGAGGAGGATGCAGCGGAGGTGGGTGGGTTCTCTGGCTGGTGGTGTGGAGGGTTGGATGCTGGTGAATCTGCAGTTCTGGCAGGTGGAAGGCCCCTGGGTGCATTTCGGGGTGGCCCGGTAGCAGGGGTGGTCTCGTCTGGTGTTGAGTGCGTGATGGGTGCTTGCGTCGTAATGCAGTCTGGCGTTGCGGGGGGTGCAGGGTCCAGGGGTTCTGGCGCTGGGTGCAGTCCAGGCGCGGACGGGTGCAGACGGGCTTGCCTTAGGCGTGCCATTCGCACGCCAGTGGCGCGCCCGCTGCGCGCCCGCTTCGCGGCCTCCATATGAGGGCAGAGGGAGGGAGGAGCAGCTGGGAGGTGGGAGCGGGGCGATGCTGCCTTTGAATACAACCTGGGCTACTCCAGTTAGGGAAGGATGCCAAACCCCCTGTTCTGACCCCTCTTTTGGTGGGAGGACTGGCTAGAAAATAGTAAGATTAGGAGGTGTGCCTACACTCACCACCACCCAGCACCACCCCAAAGATTTGTCAGTACTTCGGGTAATGTCTCTTCTGTTGTGCTCCTAAAAGCAAACAAGCAAGAAAACCATTTAGTGGGAAAAGTGGCATTGTTGCAGTTTCAATTAGTAGGGACCAAAGCAATATTTGCGTGGTTGTTTACATAGGTAATGATAACCACTTTAAAGTCAAACCACACCACAGTACCATAAAATGTAATTCCCCATCAGAATAACACACAATATACAGAATTATAGAGCTCTTTCCTTTATGTCCCTATATTCTAAAGGAGACACCTGTGGCACTCAGGGAACTGCATGGATGAATGGAATAGTAATTTTTTTGAAAAATGGAGGTTAGTTTTCGTTCATGGCAGGCAAGGTGGTCCAAGTGGGAAATGAAATAATCATTATTAAGGAAATTAATGATACTGATGTATCTAAAGTGCATCACAGCCAGGGTGTCCAGGAGGAAATGGAATTATATATACCTAAAAAAACTGAATGCTGTTGTGTGTCTGTGTGTCTATAGTGAATGAATGGATGATGGATTGACCGAGGCAAAATGGAAAATAATATATAATTGAAAAAAAAAATAACATTTCAATAAATACAAATTTAAAAGAGTTTAAATTACACATTTGAGATTTTTTAATTAAAATAGAAATAAGTGAAATAGAAACAATTAAATAAAGAATAGAACAATTAAAATAAAAAAAATACAATTATACAATAACAATTATAGTTTAAACAAAAATCAATAATTGCAGATGTTTATATGGGAGGATAAAAAGAAACCTATTGAAGGTGCAAAATAAAAAAAATTAAAAAGGCATGTAATATCATGTAAGCACTGTTCATTGAAATCATATTCTTAATATACATCCTGCAATGATCCTCAAGAATATTATTAAACTGATATCTCATCCATCCATGCAAACCTATGCCAAAGGCACACTGGCTGGATGCACAAAATGGCTGCGAGCCAGGGCCAAATGGTCAAGCAACCACACTGAGCAAGGAGGCATGGGGAACAAAGAAGACATTCAGGCCTATGGCAAAAGCATACTGGCTGGCTACAGAAAATGACCACCAGCTACATAGTAAAACAACAAGCAGGAGTCATGGCCACAACAATGAAGAACACATGCAGGCATATGGCAAAAGCACACTGGCTGGCTACATAAATGGCTGCCAGCCACATGGTCAAACAACAACTAAAACCAGCAAAGAGACATGTGCACAACAAAGAAGACATGCAGGCCTATGGCAAAAGAACACTGGCTGGCTACACAAAAGGGCCGCCAGCCACAGTGTCAAACAACAAAAACAACCAGCAAGTAGACCTGACCACACCAAAGAACACATTCAGGCTAATGGCAATAGCACACTGGCTAGCTGCACAAAATGGACACCAGACACATGGTCAAAAAACAAGCAGGAGGCATAACCACAACAAAGAAGAACACATGCAGGTCAATGCCAAAAGCACACTGGCAGGCTACACAAAATAGCTGCCAGCCACATGGTCCAACAACAAGTAGGTAACCATGGCCACTACAAAGAACACTTGCAGGCCTATGACAAAAGCACACTGGATGGCTGCACAAAATGGCCACCAGCCACATGGTCAAACAGCAAAACAAAAGCAGCAGGTGATGTGGACCCCACTTTTTCAATCCTCTATCTTGTGTTTGAGGGAATTAAACAATTAGGATTAGGGTTGTGCCCACTCCTCAAAAGAAGTGGTCACATTGATGGTGTGGACACCCAAAAGGTAGATAGCCCATTGGCGGCTGCCTGTCACTCCCTCTAATGCCCCTAAATTGAGGGTCAAATGTACGACCATTTTTTGCGCTCGCAAACAGGAAATCAGCCCATTTGCGACCGCAAAATAGGTCTGCCCTATTTACAAACCCTATATTGCAAGTCGATAACCTACTACAGACTCCCAAAATAGGGGTTTTGACTCGCTACTGGGAAGAGGTGTGCCAATGGCATCCCTTCCAAATAGCGACTCGCGCTTCAATGTAAGATTGTGTGCAGCCGCAATTGTGGCCGCAAAACACTTGCAGTTTACCACCAATTTCAAATGGGTGGTAACCCACTTGCAAAAGGAAAGGGGACCCCAGGGGACCCATTCCCCTTTGTGACTGGCATTAAAAATATTTTTTAAGAGCAGGCAGTTGTCCCACGGACCACTGCCTACTCTTAAAAAATGAAACAGTAACGTTTCATTTTTCTTTATTAAATGTGTTCCATTATCCTTTAAGGAAAACGGGCTGCATTTAAAAAAAATCTACTTCATTTAAAAAGCAGTCACAGACTACATTTTTCAACTACACAACCCAATTCCACAATACACAACATACCTTCAAAATACACCACAGATTTAAACATCATGCCACAAAATTTAACAGCACACCACATAATTCAAATTCACAACATGCCACTCCACAACACATTATACCATTCCACATAATTACCTCCATAACAATCTCACTCTACATAATCCCACTACAGTTAATACCATTTACTTACTATACACATAATTCCACAGCGCACCATGCCACATATTTCCAATATATAGCTCCACACCATACAATCTTACACCACACAATTACACAACAAACAATTCCAATACAACCCATCTCAACATCTGACTTCCACCAACCCTGTCATCTCTCCCTGACACACCCACTGCCCCATCTCTTTCTCACACACCCACTTCCCCCGCTCACCTGGAAAGTCCACTGCCTCCCTCCCTCAAACTCCCTGTCTCGTCTCTGTACTGCCTGCTCACACATGCTACCTTCCTGTACCTCCTCGTGCTGTGTACTGGTCTACCTCTCGCCCCTCCCCAGGTTTACCCTCTCACTTGTCCTTTTCTTTCTCATACTCTCCCTCAAACCTCTCTTTTGCTCTCTCAATGATCTCTCTCATATTGACTTACTTCACGTCTTTAAGTACAGGTTGTTTCCAGTGCCTTTTCAAGATTTCCATCCCTCAAAGCCACACTCTCCTTCTGGTCTTGGGGTGTCTTCTGCATACATAGGTGCACCCTCGTTATGTGTCTTTGACTTGGTCTCCCCTTCTTTCTTTCTTTTTCACAGTCTATTTCTGCTCCTCTGGCTGGAGTTTATTTACCACTGTGCACAAAACAAATATCCCTCTCTATCTTCTTTTCTATCTATTCTGTGCAGCTCTCACCACTATCTATTTACAATGCCACAATAATTCCACTACACAAATATTCTACTCAAATACACTACACAACACTGTTCCACCCCACACAATTCAACCCACATAATTCCACTCCAAACCACATACTTCCACTGCACTCCAAACAAAAAAACACATGGTTAAAAGACATTGTCATTTGCAAAGCCAATAGCTCTAACTCTTGCAAATGCGAGACTGATTGCATTGCAAACGCTTGTTACGCTGTATCACTGAGTTGTATCACTCACTTTTTAAAGTTACTCTACTGTGTGCTTTCCTCACCCTTGGCCTACATCAGTTAAATGTGAAGATCTGTGTAGTGCAGTAGTGGTGACTTTGCAGTGGTTGTAGGCATGCCTGGGAATGGTACATCACAGGGATAGAGTTGTGTTGTGCAGTTCGTGCATAATGAGTGCATGTACTCGGTGTACATGTAACTGCATGGAGAGCAATACATCAAATATATAGTGCTATGCTGTGTGTGCATGGTGAGTACATGTACTTGGTTTATGCGAGTAGTAAAATACATGAAGGGTATAGTGTTGTGCAGTGCACGCATGATAAATATGTGTGCTGTGTGTATGTGTGTCAGCAAGTGGCACAAAATAGACATTTTACAATACTGCTAAGTGCACACAGAGTGAATGTTTGTGCTGAGTTTATGTGTGCCTGTGATTAACCAGTACATGTATGTAACTGGACAGTGCTTGTGCACTGTACAGACACTGAGTGCAAGTGTGTCTTAATGGCACATTACATGAAGGACCCTGGGTTCCATTTTGGAAGGCACAGGCCTGGCTGGTGAAGACATGAGGAGGTAGAGGAATCTGATGGGACTCACTTGAAGAGGGAGTATGTGGCTCCCTCTGTACACATTCAATGAGAGAGCACAAGAAAGAGGCCTGGACACATCTCAGGAAGGAGATTGGTCTGATAAGGGAACTATAAAGTGTGGGACTGGGAGCCTGATTTTAATCTTTTAATGCACATTTCACTTTGGCTGACATCCTGTTGTGAACTCTAGTCATTTCCATAGTCTGTGTTGTGGACTATTAGGTTCAGAGTCACTCCTGCTGTGACAGACAGCTTTTGAAGAGGAAGAGGGAGAGGAGAGGTATACACTTTAAAATAAGCAGAACCTCAACCAAAAACTTCAAAGACCCAGACCCTATCACATTTGGAGTCTGAAAATGGACTATAAGAATGGAGGGATGAGACCCCAATAATTTTCCTCTGCCAAGCAGCCAGACAGGCTGTTTGAGATGGGGAAGTTCTGCAAGAATTCTACTTGTGATCAGAATTGGGGGACAGGGCCTGCTAGTCTCCCTTCTGGGTGAAGGGACATCACCCAAGGAAACTAAGACCACCTGCTCTGCAGCTGGAGCTCCAGTGCCTGCCTGCTTGCCAAGACAAGTTTGCGCTGTGAAGAAGAGGAGAGTGTTGGAGGTAGCTAGGTTCAGTTGAGAGTGCTGGAGGGGCGGCTGGGAATTATTGTGTCAAGTGGCTCAGGCAGGAGCCCGTCGACTGTGAGCAGTGGTGACCCAATGGTCACCAGGAGCAAAGAGAACAGTAATTGACCCGACCCCATTAGCCCAAGTAAGGACGCTATGGATGCATCACCACCTATTGATCAAGCGCATTTGATTCACTCCCCTTTTACCCCTCATGAAGAGCACAGAAGCACCTCTGATCACTGGCAGAGCGTGATAGCGTAGGCTAAGGAGAGAACCTGCGTTTGCTGGGTACTGCCACTGAGTTTGCGTGCAGCAGTGGTGTAACAAAGATTCCCCCAGCCCCCACAGTTTGGGGGGGCGAGCTCCAGGGTGACCTCTCAGCACAGTACCCAGGGCTGTGAGCACCTGAGTGAGTTGGGAGGGAGGCCCCTCTTTGTACTTTGCAAGAGGGCCCCCTCAAGTTTTGTTATGCCACTGGTGTTCAGCCAACTCAACTGAGCAGGACCAGAGGTATTGCGAGTGCCCACACATGGGGCACCCTCCAAGACACCCCACACTTCCTTCCTGCCAAAGCAAGTAAGACTTGTTGTGGGCCTATCGGGCCATGGGGGACTCGCTGCTGAAAACACTGCAGCGCTAATACTGAAGTACTGGGTATTTTAGTCCCAGCGGTGCAGGGGCACACACCCTATGACTTCTGGGTTTCACCCTGTTCCGGACCTACAGAAACACAGAGTCTTCTGGGTGAAGTCAAAGAATCGTTTATTGGCTGCAGACCAATGACAGGTATCCTAGAAGTACAACAGCGTGTATGTTCTCAGGAGACTGCTGAAAATCATAGAAACGGACTTCACTTTAAATAGGCCTTTTCTGGCCTCAAGCATACATTCCTAGGTTTTATGATACGGCCATATACAAGTATATATTACAAAGAAAAGGCAGAGTCATGATGACCATCCCACATTCCAGTTCGGCCAGCCCACAATGATTTACACATTAAGGTTCAGATCCCACATTTGATGTTGGCAGACCCCCCAATAAACATGAGCATCTCCTGTTTTGGGAAACAAGTCATAAAGCAGGAACAAGCAGGTGTGGAAGAGATTAGCCGGAGGTTTGTGTAGGATGAGAGGGTTTTATGATGGGTCAAGCCCTGATGCTAATCACAGGTGGACGGAGGAAGGGGAGCTCGTGAGACCGGTTTGACCCAGGGCAGCAGAGCCAGCTGCCCAGGTCACAGAGAAGTCACGGGAAAGCACATGTACTGTGAGGCCCGTGTTTGCTCCATTATAGCCTATGTGAGGGCAATGACAAGATGGCCACTGCTTCCAAAATGGAACCCGCGTAGTGAAGCAGAATGACGTGTACACAGTGCATTCATAGCTAGAACGGTATATAAAGCACTCGTACATGCCGCATTAACCATTTGCGGTTTGCTAATACCAAGATGGACAGGGGTAGGGCCCTGTCCCCTACGCGGTCCCGAATATTAAAGTACGACAGACCCTCCTTTTGCCCTTACATAGGCAATCACTATACTTATCATAATCCGAGTCTAGGTCAATGTCCGCAAAGTCATGGAGATGTTGCTGTAGCATCATCCTATTACTTAGCTCGTCCCTCGATACAGGTTTCCTTACACATAAGGTAGCACAGAGGCCACATATCGCAGGAGCACACTGTATGCACAGACAGAACAGGAAAAGAATGGCTAAGATCATTCCAATGACCATTAGAACTTTCCAACCCCAGGCAGATTTCAGTTCCCAGAACCACCCCATCAATGACCAGTCTCCCTTATCCACGTGTATGGCTTCAGATATTTTATGGAGCTTGGAGATGGCTTGATACACTGTTGGAGCGTTATCTGGTATGAAAATGCAGCAACTGGATTGAATAACCTTGCATACTCCACCGCGGTCTGCAAGGATAACGTCTAGAACCATGCGGTTCTGCAGAGTCATAAGGCGATCCGCTTGGAGCTCAGCTGTCAGATTACTAAGGGCACCAGCCGTTACATTTATAGTGGATTCAACCACACGTGTCAGTTGTCGCAGGTTTCTACTATTCACCATAGGTCCCCAAAACGGCAGGAAACCCAAGAAGAAGTCTCCTGCTTCCTGACCGGCAGTATCCTCCTTACTAATCACACCTCTCACAACTCTGGTCTTGTGATAGTCGGAGGCGGCAGTAAATGTTGGCGGTAGCAAGTTCGCAATATAACATGTGCCCGAGAAATCAGGGGGCAGCCATGTATATGCTCGATCATTACAGATGAAATATGTGCCCTTGGCAGCCAAAAACGCAGGGGAAAACTGTGACGGGAAAGTGTACGTTTCAGTACAGTCACTTCTTCCCAGTTGAGCTCTAGGATTCTGACCATTACCCTGTAAGCAGAACCGTCCCATGTGGGGTACGACCCAGATTGGAGAGGAGATTTTTCGCTGTCTTTCACCCAGACTAATACTATACCCCGTCGCGTTCCATCCTACATAAGGTCTCAACTCTTCTTTGGGAATGGACGAGTATGCGTCGATATCTCTACTCATATCGGAAACTCCTTTCATTAAAGCCTTGTTATTGGTGATGGGTCTGATGGAACGCGGTTGGCGAGGGGAGTACGTATCTAGAGCATAGAGAAACATGGTCTGGAATGCCCATGACGATCCATTGTAACTATACGGCAGCACCAGGTAGGGAATACCCTTGTTAATGGTATGTGGCATTAACCCACACACCCAGCAATTGGTCGTATTCATTACCAGTTGGTGCTGGTGCAAGAGCTGGATAAACGAGTTATTTACAAACTCCGATCGTCTGGTCTGCTCGTGCTCAGGCAAAGGGTGAAAAGAGTGAGAGGAGGCGGTAGAAGGAGATATAGGCTGTTGAGTGGGTGCAATGGGCTTTTGAGCGGAGAAGAACACAAATCCAACAATAAACATTACTGTACTACACAGTGTAAAAAGGCACAAAAAGACAAAACATTTACTTTTCATAATTTTACATATCCTTGCTTTAAAGTTCATTTCCTCAATGGGTCTCTCCATCTTAAAAAACTCCATCCTCTACTCGGGCCGCTCGCGGCGGATGAGTTTCTTCTGCTAAGGAGTACGCCTGTCAGTCCAGGGAAACGCCCTAGACCAACCAGAACCGTCGACCTAGCGTCTTCGGCCTGTACCCCAAAGTCTTGGCACCGCGACCCTGCGGCAGAACCCGGATGGTGGTTCGAAAAACAAAAAATCAAGAAAGTCTTTCAGATGGGAGAGCAAAAAATGTCAAAAAGGAAATAGTAAGGAAATCTTTATTTGTCCATGGGCCTTGGTCTCAAATTATAACGGAGACAGCCAGGTGCTGTTTGGTCTCGGAACAAAAGTTCAGGCTGAGTAGTGTCCAGTCGATTTGATGGCGGCACAGCTTCCTGCAGAATATTGTCACTTTCTTGATCTGAAACTGTGCCTCTTATGCGTTCGTCACTGGATGGTATAAAACGAGGTACAGTGTCTGTCTCAGAGTCGGCGATACCCTCCTTGACCCACTGGTCATATGGCAGGGGCAAGGGGACTACTTTGCAGTGGGTACCATGGATCCAGTGTTTCTTCCCTTTTACTCGCACCGCTGATCTTGTCGACAGTAGAACAAGATGAGGGCCCACGTACCAGGGTTGATAGGGTGTCCAGGAGTTTCAGAGGCTTGAGGGAGAGTATCATGTACCTGTTGGTGCAAAACACGCAGTTTAACAGTCAAATCATACAGGTAATCGAGCAGTACTGGATGCTCTATCTCACTGAACTTCGTAGGCCTCGGTACACCCCATATGTTGGCCGGACGGCCAAAAACTACCTCATAAGGACTAAGTCCCACTCGTGAGTGTACGGTCATTCTGGTGGACAGGAGTGCTAGAGGCAGAGCGTCAGGCCATTTAAGACCGGTGCTCGCCTGAATTTTGGCCAGCTTGAGCTTTAAGGCTCCATTGTAGCGCTCTACTAATCCAGCTGATTGGGGGTGATTTGCAGCATGGAATTTCTGCTGGATGCCTAAACCTTCACATACATTCTTCATCACTTTACCCACGAACTCACTTCCATTATCACACCACACCATTCTTGGCATGCCAAACCTAGGGAAAAACTCTTTCACAAGGGCTTTAGCTGTGGATAGGGCAGTGTTATCTTTCAGAGGATAAGCCTCTATCCATTTCGAGAAAGCACAAACAACCACCAGTACATATTTCAGGTTGTTGCATCTTTCCATGTGAATAAAGTCCAGCTGCAAAACTTCGAATGGACATGATGGGGGTGCAAAGTGACCGGCTGGAGTTGGGGTTCCCCTACCAGGGTTGTACTTCAAGCATACCATGCAATTCTTGACCACATTCTCTGCACACTTGGAAATCCCAGCATTCTGCCATACTGGAGCCAACAACTTACAAATACCTTTCGTACTAATATGTGCCATTCCATGTGCCATAGTAACCACTGGAAGTACATATGCATCAGGCAATAACCATCGCTTATGTTCTGTCAGATCAATCCAGCAACCATTCTCATCCAACTTACCCATACTTTCTCTCCACTTGCTTAACTCTTCCTCTGTGGCTTCAGCTTGAAGCGACTTCACACTCTCTATTGTGTTTTCACACATCCCAACATCATTAACCCATCTTGCGGGGCCTGCAACATACATTCTAGTCTTCACATTCTGTGCCGTTTCTTTCGCGGTCTCATCAGCAAACGCATTCCCACGTCCAACATCATCTGTGACTTTCCTGTGCGCACTGCATTTCATGATCGCAACTTGCAACGGTAGGGTCAGTGACTCAAGGAGATCATTCACCAGTTTGCCATTCTGAATTTTAGCTCCATGTGACGTCAGGAACCCACGCTCTTTCCACAGTCGCCCAAAATTATGAGCCACGCCAAAGGCGTACTGGCTATCTGTGTATATGTTCACTCTCATTCCTTCAGACAACACACATGCTCTCGTGAGGGCGATTAATTCCGCTGCTTGGGCCGAATTATGTGGCACTCGTGCAGTTTCCACAACCGTGTGCAAAGTCGTGATAGCATATGCAGCAGTCGTGTCACCATTAGGGAGCTTGAAACAGGAACCATCCACCCATAAAGTGCCATCACACTCAGTCAGGGGAGTATCTTTGAGATCCACTCTCCCTTTCGTCTCTTCTTCCGTTCTGAACAGGCAATCATGTTGCTCAATCTCATCTGAATCTGCTGGAATTGGCAACAATGTAGCTGGATTCAGCGTATTGCATCTCTTTATGTGTATGTGATTGGCTAACAGTGTGAGCTCATAGCCTGATAATCGCGCACTAGTCAAGTGTTGTGTCTTGGTTCTGTTTAATAATGTGTCTACAGCATGTGGAACCATAACAATCAATGTGTTGTCCATTACCAAACCAGCAGATTGTCGGATAGACATTGCTGCAGCAGCTGTCGCTCTCAGACAGCTTGGCAATGCCCTCGCTACAGGGTCCAAAGTTGATGAAAAGTATGCGCATGGGCGCGGTCTGTCGCCAAAAGGCTGTGTTAACACTGACAACGCACATCCATCTTTCTCGTGAACATACAACGTAAAAGGTTTGCTATAGTCAGGAGTGCCCAACACAGGAGCCGAACACAATGCATTTCGCAATTCCACAAACTTTTCTGACACTCTTCAGACCATGGGATAGGATTTGGTGTGTCTTTACATGTTAATGCTAACAAAGGTTTTGCCAACAAAGAAAAACTAGGGATCCAATGCCTACAGTATGAGGTGATTCCTAAGAAAGCACGCACTTCTCTCTGTGTTTTCGGCACACTCAACTGTGCAATAGCTTGAATTCTTTCTGGGGTCAGTTTCCTTCCCTCCTTCGATAAGAGATGACCTAAGTAGGTCACCTCTTGTCGACAATATTGCAGCTTAGAGAGAGACACCTTGTGATGAAAAGCAGATAAATGGCGCAACAATGACAATGTGGCTTCTTTGCAGATTTGTTCAGTACCCGCGGCGATTAGTAAATCGTCCACGTACTGAATCAGGATAGCGCCACTGGGTAAAACAAGTGCATCAAGTTGTGCTTTCAAAGCTTGACTGTATATGGATGGACTCTCACAGTAGCCCTGGGGGGCGCGTTTGAAGCGGAAGCTTCGGCCTCCCAGACTAAAACCAAAAATGTCTCTGCTCTCTTCCGCAATTGGGATGCTAAAGAAAGCATTCTTTAAATCAATCACTGAAAACCATGCAGCAGAGGCTGGAATCATCGTTAACAAGGCAGTTATATCAGGGACAACCGGGAACTGTGGTAAAACAATCTTATTAACCTCTCTAAGATCAATCACAAATCTGTAAACAGGTGGCTGTGAAGGATCCGTTCGTTTTAAGACAGGTAAAATCGGACTATTGCAAACGTTGCCTCTTGTTTCTTCAATCACACCCTTATTAATCAAGTCGCTGACAATGTCTAACAACGCTTTCTGACCTTCATTAGAGATCTTGTACTGGGGAATACGTGGCAGTCTGACATTAGCCTTTAAAGTCACCACGTATGGCGGTATCTCCAAGAGGCCCACATCATTGGGACCAGTAGCCCAGAGGGCATCCGGAAGGGATGACAGTTCAGGCGGCATTGTATTTTTGGACAAGTACATCGGGGAAATCACTTTCTTGCCTAATGTAAGTTGTACTCCTGAAGGAGAACAATACAGTGTAGCATGCAATCTTTTCAACAAATCTAATCCCAACAAATTCTCACCACAACCTGTTGTCAGAATCAGGGGAGCTTTCAGCTCACAAGGTCCAACAGAAAGTGACATGGGACTGGAAATCGGGTTCCTAACAGGGGCGCCAGAAAAACCTACTGAAACATTTATATTGCCAGACAAAGGTGCGCCAGGGAGTTTTGAATGCATGATTGAACTCTTTGCAGCACCAGTGTCTAGCAGAAAAGGCTCCGTTACATTTGCTGTAGTCACCTCAACGTACGGTCCACTCTGATCCACTGGCACTGAAACAACTCCCTCTCTCTGTCTATGGCTGTCCTAGTAATCATTATTTTCTGCATCACCATCCTCTGCATAATAATCATTATTATAATACTGGGCCGTATTACTAGTCGCATTAGGTTGCTGATCGAAGCTATTAATGGTATTTTGAGGCGGCAGAGGACGCGCGTTCTGAGGAACATTTCCACGCCCTCTACCTCTAGGAGCTTGCTGACCACCTCTACCTCTTGCGCCATACATATTACCGTTCCGCTGTAGTAATTTAGGGCAACTATATTTAAAATGACCTTCCTCTTTACAGTATGAACATTGGTTGGGACCTACAGGGACACGTGGTTGATAATACCCGTTCATTTGCTGATTGTTCTGAAGCTGTTGGGGTTGGTGATAGACACCTTGGGGTTGCCTATAATTATTCTGACCTCCACGTGGTGGATAGGCCTGCTGTAAAAGGACCTTTGTCTTTAGTTCCTTCGTTTTCTTCTCTGTCCTATCTTTCTCGTCTTTATCCCGATTTTCGTAATACTGTGCAGTAGCCAGTATTTGCGCTGAAGAAGAAACAGCCCAAGAACTCTCTGAATCTTTCAACTTTTTACACAGATCAGGAAGTAAATTCTGCACAAATTTATCCACAAATAACCGTTGCCCACCCTCAGTACTCATATCCTGCCCACTGTGATCAATAAACGTTTCTTCAAACCTGGTAAAGAAGTCTGACACTGTCTCATCTTTCTTCTGCTTGCAGGCAGATAGCTTGTCCCAATTTACGCGCATCGCAGGCATTATTGTCTTCATATACGTAATGATTCTACCAGGCAGTTCTGCTATTAATGGCTCAGGTTTTGCGCCACCAGTTTGTCTAGCGTCAGCGGCAACAATGTCAGCCCATGTAGCACCTAGTTCTGCATCGTGATCTGCATTACGAATTGATCCCCATAGAGGCTGTGGAACAACATTACCAAACAACATGTCTATGTCGGCCAGGTTCATAACGCATGACCCTGCCGTCTGTGACAACTCTTTATAATAACCTGCTGGGTTTTTACGGGGATCAGGCAAGGACTGCTTAAGCGCTAACACCTCAGAGCGCTTCCATGGAACATGCACCCAAACACGCTGGAAATGTGCTGCCACAGCGGGGTTACCACCGGCAGCTGCAACCGCTTCCTTCCATACCGGGGGAACTTCTCTCATAGGGTATTGTCGCGCTTTTACCTTTTTCCCCACAAGGACATCAGGTTCAAACAACGACTGTTGACAATCACCATTCCTGAAGGACAATACAACCGCGACTGCTTCATCTACTTCGCGATCCACAATTATACCAGTTTCAAAATCAGACCTCACTCTACACAATTCCTGCGGGCTCGGGTTTTTACCACTATCCTCCAATTCTTCACAGAGAATCTCACACATTTTCTCAAACACATATCTCTGTTTCGGAGCATCCCACTGATGGAAGACATTAACCACTGACTCCACATCATACAGTGAAGGGAAAACAATCCATCTGCGCGCCATGCGATCTATTACCTTTTTCTCATCGGGGTTAGGCAACTGACTACGCAATTGCTTACGCTGTAAGCCAGGAGTCGCACCAGACGCATCAAAGAGAGGCGACATTAACGTAGTAACCACATTAGCTAAACGTTGTCGCGCCGAAGGAGAATTTGAGGCGAAAACAGGGGGAAAAACAGAGGGAAGAAAAGAGGATGTAGAAACAGGTACTGAAGTAGTGCAAGGAAAAGTGTCAGAAGAGGCAGCTGCTGAATTAGGCAAAGTCGCAGGGAGCGCGGGGGCAGTCGGGAACACCGCTGGCGGCTGCGGCAAGGCTTGCAGTATATTCACTGGAGGTGGCATATTTACAAGCTGGGGAGGCGCCGTGGCATTTTGAGCATACGGGGGTGGCGAACTCAACAAATGTGACATCAGGGGATCTTTCTCCTTTTCTTCGGACTCATTCTGCTTAGAGTGTGGTAAAACTGGGTAACATTTGTCGATACCTAACTTGCGCTGCCTGTGCAATTGCTCACTCATTTGCTCTTCCTCGTTGTCTTTAAATTGTACAGCTGCTTGCATTACTGTCATACCTCTCTCTCTTTTATTCTTTTTCGCTAGCTTAATTTCCTTCTGTTTGGCTTCCTTTCGCCATAAGCGGAAAGAATCAAACATCGCCGGCCGGGCTTTCTTTTTGAACAATTTAATTTCCAAATTATCTAAAATATCGGTATCGAAACTACCATTTTGGGGCCATTTTAAAACACCGTCCTTTCTGGTATAGTGGATCCATACTTCGGTATATGCAATGGGGCCTACGCCATGTTTCACATAGAGCTCATAAGTTGGAGTTCCAACCGGAGGAACCGGACATGATTCCTCTAGCTGGAAATCTTTTCCACAACCCAAACAGAATAATCTACCAAATATTCCAGAACCAGGCATCTTCGCTCACTAGTCTAGATCCAAACGTCAAAGGATTATCGATTACGATAGTCTCGTGAATACACGAGTCCTCTGGTTTTGGCGTTTGCAAACTCCAAATCACTAATTTCAAATGATCCCGAAGGATACCAAAACAAATGGGAGACGCTCCACTTATACTTAACTGAATATTGCTGATCAATGGCGTCACCAGAAGACTCTCTCGATTGTTTCGCTCTCTCAAACTCGTCAAGGGTCCAAAACAGGTCGATTAATCAGGGCAGCAGTCCTTCGTAGCCGTCGGGACGCGGAGAACCTCGCAGAAAAGACTTTTGGACCACGTCGACATGCAGGGGTCGATGAAGTGGCGGCCTTCCTCCGGAATTTCCACACGAAGCTCCTCACGAACCTCTGGCTTGGACTGGTACCGCTGAAATCGTCCCGAGTTGGGCACCAAACTGAAGTACTGGGTATTTTAGTCCCAGCGGTGCAGGGGCACACACCCTATGACTTCTGGGTTTCACCCTGTTCCGGACCTACAGAAACACAGAGTCTTCTGGGTGAAGTCAAAGAATCGTTTATTGGCTGCAGACCAATGACAGGTATCCTAGAAGTACAACAGCGTGTATGTTCTCAGGAGACTGCTGAAAATCATAGAAACGGACTTCACTTTAAATAGGCCTTTTCTGGCCTCAAGCATACATTCCTAGGTTTTATGATACGGCCATATACAAGTATATATTACAAAGAAAAGGCAGAGTCATGATGACCATCCCACATTCCAGTTCGGCCAGCCCACAATGATTTACACATTAAGGTTCAGATCCCACATTTGATGTTGGCAGACCCCCCAATAAACATGAGCATCTCCTGTTTTGGGAAACAAGTCATAAAGCAGGAACAAGCAGGTGTGGAAGAGATTAGCCGGAGGTTTGTGTAGGATGAGAGGGTTTTATGATGGGTCAAGCCCTGATGCTAATCACAGGTGGACGGAGGAAGGGGAGCTCGTGAGACCGGTTTGACCCAGGGCAGCAGAGCCAGCTGCCCAGGTCACAGAGAAGTCACGGGAAAGCACATGTACTGTGAGGCCCGTGTTTGCTCCATTATAGCCTATGTGAGGGCAATGACAAGATGGCCACTGCTTCCAAAATGGAACCCGCGTAGTGAAGCAGAATGACGTGTACACAGTGCATTCATAGCTAGAACGGTATATAAAGCACTCGTACATGCCGCATTAACCATTTGCGGTTTGCTAATACCAAGATGGACAGGGGTAGGGCCCTGTCCCCTACGCGGTCCCGAATATTAAAGTACGACAATACACTTTTGACTATATTCAAAGAGTCAGAGTGGACTCTTCAGATGAGGCCTGCTAGAGCCTATGAAACACTAGAGCTCCGACCACAAGGGGGAAATTTGCTGCTGTCTGTGAATGCCATAACCTTCCTTTGAATGAGTAGAGTTAGAAATAAAATACTCATTTTGGTATAAAAGTAATTATTTAGCTGTAGATTGAATTATTGCTGCTGCTGCTAAATTTTTGAGTTATAAGCCTTGTTCATTAATCTGTATCCACACCTCCCTCCCCCACAGAAGGGAGCCTTAGACTGCTTGATCATATCCACCTCTGAGAGTCAAGCACAGAAGGGGTACTTAGCCCAGTTTCTTAGGATCCATAGCAGGTCGGACCCCGGGACATCAGGAGTAAAAGGACAATAACCGCTTCATACCCTGATGCCCTGCTGAAAGGGATTTTGACAGACTTTGATCTTCCTGCTGGCCAGCTGAGTAATTAACTTGGTCTGGGAGTGGGGACAAAGTTTTGGAATCTAATTATGGTTGATCCAGAGAAATATGATAATTCTTCAAATGCCATAAACAGTACAGACATCACAAAAGTGACAGTGAATTTGCACTCAAAGTACGTTTACCCTAAAATTGATGCCTGACCGGTATCGTTAGGCCTAAGTATGGTGAAACTGTGCCGTGTCACAGATTTTGCCTGTAAGGTATTATGCAGTGATCACACAGTATTCACTGCAGTAATTACTACAGATGTATGCTATGAATGTCTACTTAGATTATAATGCCAACAACAACTCAGCACCAATCCCTGAAGGGTCCGTACTGTGACAGGATACCTGTGCACTAATACAGGGCTGAGCTAGGCAGTAGTCTCACATGCTCAGCTCACACATATGTGAACGTGTTTATGTGTAGCCGGCCCAGTGCCTCTTACCCACCTGCACTATAGTGGACCTCATCTTAAAAAGGGGACACTAGCAATTAGCACTCTCAGTCCATTTCCACAGAATGTACTGTGAGTGAGACTTAGTTGATCAACCTCACCCACATTAAATGTCCAAACAGAGTTTTCAGAAAGCAAAACATCCAGGGCAATTAGCTTAGTATAACCCATTTACTACTCTTCTTTGTGAGAAACTGGATTACTAGTCGGGTGGAGGGTAGTGCACCACACGTAATAATGTCCATATTTATGTTAGGTCCAGTAAAGATTTGAAAAATGTAAACCTGAGCTGAACCCCTGATAGCTATGGCACAGAAGGAACAGGCTTAGCTTAAGAAAATGTGTAAAGCATTTAGATGTACCAAAGCAATAAAAAGTCAAACGCACAGCACAATAAAAATTCAACTGCAATTTATAAAAATATACACAATTTTATTAACAAAATGACTCAAAATCCAAAAAATTCCAATAAGGAAAAACTGAGCTGTGAAGTTTTGAAGTTTTAAACATGGGCTAAAAAGCACAAATCACCAACAACGGGCAACTGGTTTTGCTAAATCGGAACAAAGGTACAGTTTGAGGCTGACTGTGATGGAATGTGGATTGGATACGAGGACTAGGTTGGTTCTGTTGAGAAAGTTGCCTTCACACTTCACTATTTTCAGGAACGTTGACTCCTCAGTGGGGCAAGGCTGCAGGCTGGATCCCAAAACGGTCTTATTGATTGGTGAAGAATTAAGTCTCGATGAAGCTGTTGAAGGAGTCGGGAAAAGCTGTGAATGGGAAAAATCCCTAGGTCACACCCAGGAATTCTTTGATGTTGATAGAACGTTGCTTGGCGTCAGGCCTGGAAAAGATTTCCACCTTCACTTATAGGGGCAGATTTGCTAGTTTCTAATTCAGAAGTGCAGTGCAGCAGCCACAAATGCTGAGCTGCGCCTGCATGAGGAGAGAGCAAGAGAGCGCCATAATTACAGAATATGGCACTCTCCTCCCCTCTATTTAGTGCTGGTGCTGAAATATGCTGCTGTGCGCCACAGAGACACCTTTGCAATATTGTGCAAGGTTGTCTCCGTGAGTCTAGCATAGGTTTTGTACTGAAAGGGAATCCTTCCAGTGTAAAACACCATGCTAGGACCATCTTGAAACTTTTTCCCACTTTGAATGTGTGCTGTACAATACAACACACATACGAAGTAGGAAAAGAAAGGAAAATAAAAAATATTTATCCTTCATAGCGCCTATATTCTCACGCCTCACCCAGTTTACTCTTTTAAGTAAATAGGGTCTAGCGTCAGAAACCTTAGGTGGTTGCATGGGAATACTCATGCACCACCCATGGTATGCACTGCTTTGCATTACTTTCAAGTTATTTTACAGCTTAAAACAGGTTTCATACTGGAAAGTGAATTGGTGAACAAATATTTTGTGTTATTTTGAGTCCGTTTTGTGATGCAAACACAGTGTTAAATCTTAGTAAATAGACCCCATAGACTATTTTCGGTAAGGCGGATTCCTTCAAAGGGGCAGGGTTATAGGCTGTATCTGAAGGGCTTGACGTTGATACATGCCAGTCAAAGTTGGGTCAACTGAATCGCATTTGCTGCTCCAGAGAAGAATGTAGCAAGAGTTATCATCAACTCAGGCCCACTGGTGATACACACTCGGTGAATCAGCTTGGCAGGCTGGTCCTGGCCCACTTTTGTTTCTCCAGGTAAAAAGTCTTGAAAAAATATGCTAGTCCCAGTTTTTAGATGTAGGCAGGAGCAGTACTCTTTGACGCCATCCAAGGGTTCCAGGACCTCAGAAAAGGCACTTGGGTATCAGAACTCACTGCAACAGAAGTCACCAGCATGGTCCAGGCAGGTCCTCTTGAAATTGGCCAGTTGGTCTCTTCCAGGAAAATGCAGTTTTTGTGTCCCTGTAGTGTAACAGGAAGTCAGCTAACTGACCCTTGGAGACAATTCAGAGACCTGGTTACAAGTGGGAGCAGCTTCAGCTCCTCAAATTCTCTCTAGCAGGTACAGTCCTTTTTTTGGTTTCTCCCAGGTCGAGTACTGTTCTGAAGAAAGTACCCATGAATCCCACATTTATGCCTGGCTAAAGAGTGTTAGTGGGGGTGACTCCTGGCCTTCCCTAACCAGAGGGAGAAAAGGTCTCAGGGGTAACCCTTCCCACTTGGTTAGCATTCAGCATTCCCTGTTATCCTGGCAGCCAAACAATCACACACTGCACTTCTCCACTCACTTCCAACATGGCAGAACCTTCCTTCCCTATGCAAAGCTTCCTGTGCCCACCCAGAGTTGTAGCTAGGGAAATAAGCAACCCTTCCTCTGTGGTCATTCAAAACAGGTTCTGGGAGTAGCTCCTCTCTTACTGGGGTTGAAGCCTGGTTGTATAGGAGGACAAAAGGGGGGCAGGCCCAGATGTGAGCTACATCTTGCAGTGACAGGGTAGGTATCCTGTTAAGATATGCAAGAAGCTGGGCATAGCCACCAGGCCATCCAGTCAAGAGAAGGTCAACCTCCCCCTACAACCAAGGCTGTTCTCTCAGTTCTGGAAGCCGGTTCACACATCACCATAGAGCTCTTCGGCTTCTGGTTGACATTTGGAAACTCAAGCAAATGGGTTTCAAGAGGCTTTAAACAGGTTAAAGATTAATTTTTAATAGTGCCTTTGGTAAAATATTTGTTGCAAATCTGAATTTACCATAGAATTGGATTTGTCGTAACTATTTTAAAAAGTCCACAAATGAACTTGTTATCTATTTCATAGGTAAAGATAACTTTACTAACTCTAATATCGTACCCTATTCTTTCCTATGGAGCAGCTAAACCTTCTACAGAGAAAATAGCTTTTCAATCAATCAATCAGTAGATTTGTGGAGTGCTTCTTGCCACACATGTGGGTATCAAGGCGCTGGCAGGTTCCAGTTGATTAGCCAAATCGCCAGCTCTTCAGGGACTTTTGAAACCCTGGAACAGATGGAGAGGTCTGTAGATGAAAGGATATCTCACATCGGGGGAAGTTTACAAGAGAACGGAGAAGAGTGGTGTTAACCAAACATTGCTAACGCCACGTTTCTCCATTCCTAAAATGCAGGGATGCACCGTATTCACAAGAATGTGGTGCACCACTGCGTTTCCCCAAGGGCTGATGCTAAATCTAGCTGCCTAGCCCCAATTCAGGCTCCCTTGCACCATAGTGCAAGGGTATCTGCATTGGAGGGAATGATTGTTTATGTTCAGGAATGCGTTCCTCCTGCACATAAACAACAACAAATGGTGATTTGTAACTTCTATGTGTGCTGCATTGTGCAGCACCCATAAAAGTTTCAAATCATAATTTTCTTGATGATTGTTTATGTGGAGGAAGGGACATCTTCCTGCACACAAATAATCATTTCTGGTGTTTTGCTGTTTCTATGTGTGTTGCGCAACACACATAGAAACAGCATTTTGCCATTTTAAGACCAGGTTTTCCCTGGTCTTAATTGTGGTGCTACCTCCTGTTTACACCACCAGTGTAAATAGGGGGCAGCGTCAAAATCAATGGGTGTTGTGGCAGACCCTCCACCACAACACCCATTGACCACCCCTTTAGCACTAAGTGTAGCGTGAAAGGGGGCCTAATTTATAAGGCGACGTTCAGCCACCTAAAGTAGCTTATACCACTTTGTCAATAAGACAAAGCCTCTATCACCACAGGCATGTCATTAAAAGTGACATTCCTATAGTGATAGGGGCTTTAAAATATGGCCCTCCATGTCTTTGCTTCTAGACAGGTGAAGGAGCAACCTGCTGCATTGGATGCAGAGTGAAGTTTGGAGAAAGGGATACAGAGGGGAGGTGTCTGGGAGGCTGATGGAAGTTTAAGCTGTGGTTCAAGGAGGTGGACCCTCAGTTGAGTAGGGCCTTGTATACAAAGGTCAGGAGCTTGAACTGATGTATTTTCTGTACAGGGAGCCAGTAGAGTTTCCTGAGGTAGAGGGTAATGTTGGTTTGTCTAGGGAGATCCAGGATGAGTCTGGCTGTGTTGTTCTGTATGGTCTGTAGTTGTCGGGGGAGGTGAGATGCAATCCCTGCATAGAGAGCGTGGTCATAGTCCTGTGGGCTAGAGATGAGGGCCTGGGTGATGGTGTGTCTTGAGCTTTTGGATAGATATTTGAATATCTTACAAAACATGCAGAGGATGAAGAAGCAGGAAGAGGAGACAGAGTTGACCTGAGTTGTCATTATTAGCTTATTTTCCACAATGATGACTAGGTTCCTAGTGTGGTCAGTGGGGGTGAGAGTAGGTCCGAGATCTGAGGGTCACCAGGATGCATTGCATGGCGAGCTTTTGTTTTCAAAAACCGGTACCACTGTCTTGTCCTTATTGAGCTTCAGGCAGTTATACTTCATAAAGTCGTCAACCTCTGTAGCTGTGGAAGTTGGTCTTGGTGATGGTGGTGTCTTCAGAGAGGGAAAGGATGAGTTGTGTGTTGTTGGTGTAGGTTCCTTCTTTTGCACTTCTTTTGCTTCTTTCTGCACTACTCTTACTTCTTTCTGCACCTCTGTTCCTTCTTTCTGCAATTCTTTTGTTTCTTTCTGAACATCTATTGCTTCTTTCTGCACCCCTTGCACTTCTTTCTGAACCCCTCTTCCCTCATTTTGCACCTCTCTTATCTCTTTCTGTACTTCTTTTGTTTCTTTCTGCACCTCTCGCTTTTTTCTGCACCCCTTTTGCCTCTTTCTGAACCTCTGTTCCTTCTTTCTGCACTTCTTTCATTTCTTTCTGTAGCTCTCATGCTTCTTTCTGTACCCCTTGCCTCTTTCTCCACCCCTCCTCCCTCTTTCTGCACTCCAGTTGCCCCTTTCTGCACCTCTCTTCCTTCTTTCTGCACTTCTTTTGTTTCTTTCTGCACATCTCTTGCTTTTTTCTGTACCCCTCATGCCTCTGTCTGCACCCTTCTTCCTTCTTTGAGTACCCCTCTTGCCTCTTTCTGTACCTCTGTTGCTTTTTTCAGTATTCCTCTTGCTTCTTCTACACCTCTCTTGCTTCTTTCTGCACCACTTGTGCATTTTCTGCATGAATCTACAACATTATTCCGCCGCCTTTTCCCCCGCTTGGAATCACAACGCGGTTGTTACAACGACCGCGTTGTGATTCCGCATACCATTACTCCGCAAGTCGGAACAACGACTTGCGGAGGGGGGTGGTGCTAGATGTTGGAATAGTATAATTTACTATTCCAACTCCAGTCTGTGCGGACACTAGGGAAGGTGTTGGATTTTAAATCCAACACCTCCCCCTACTCCGCAAGTCGTTCTTCCGACTTGCGGAGTAATGGTATGCGGAATCACAACGCAGTCGTTGTAACGACCGCGTTGTGATTCCAAGCGGGGAAACAGTTTCGGGGTAAACGTTGTTTACCTTTCTGCACACCTCATCCCTCTTTCTGCACCCGCTTCCCTCTTTCTGCACCTCTGTTCCTTCTTTCTGCACTTTGTTTTTTTCTTTCTGTACTTCTCTTGCTTCTTTCTGCACCCCACGTTCCTCTTTCTGTACCCCTCTTCCCCCTTTTTGCACCCCTCTTGCCTCTTTATGCACCTTTGTTGCTTCTTTCTGCACTCCTCTGGCTTCTTTCTGCACTCCTTATGCCTCTTTCATATCCTCTTCCCTCTTTGTGCAGCCCTCTTGCCTCTTTCTGCACCTCTGTTCTTTCTGCACGTATTTTGTTTCTTTCTGACCCTCTTGCTTCTTTCTGCACCCTTTTGCCTCTTTCTGCACCCTTCTTGCCTCTTTATACACCTCTGTTCCTTCTTTCTGTACTTCTTTTGTTTCTTTCTGCAGCTCTCATGCTTCCTTCTGCACCCCCTTGCCTCTTTCTCCACCCCTCCTCCCTCTTCCTGCACTCCAGTTGCCCCTTTCTGCACCTCTCTTCCTTCTTTCTGCACTTCTTTTGTTTCTTTCTGCACATCGCTTGCTTTTTTCTGTACCCCTCATGCCTCTGTCTGCACCCTTCTTCCTTCTTTTTGTACCCCTCTTGCTTCTTCCTGCACCTCTGCTGCTCTTTTCTGTACTCCATCTGCTTCTTCTATTCCTCTCTTACTTCTTTCTGCACCACTTTTGCTTTTAGTGCACCCCTCATCCCTCTTTCGGCACCCCTCTTGTCTCTTTCTGCACCTCTGTTCCTTCTTTCTGCACTTCTTTTGTTTCTTTCTGTACCTCTCTTGCTTCTTTCTGCACCCCTCTTGCCACTTTCTCCACCCCAGTTCCCCCTTTTTGCATCTCTGTTGCTTCTTTCTGCACTTCTCTTGCCTCTTTCTACATCGCTCATCCCTCTATCTGCACCTCTGTTGCTTCTTTCTGCACTTCTCTTGCTTCTTTCTGCCCCTCTGTGCCTTCTGTCTGCAACCCTTGTGCCTCTTTCTGCACCCCTCTTGCCTCTTTCTGCACCTCTGTTCCTTCTTTCTGCACATCTTTTGTTTCTTTCTGCAACTCTCTTGCTTCTTTCTGCAAGACTCTTGCTTCTTTCTGCACCCCTCGTGCCTCTTTCTGCACCCCTCTTCCCTCTTTCGGCACTCATCTTGCTTATTTCTGCACTTCTGCTGCTTCTTTCTGCACTTCTTTTGTTTCTTTCTGCACCCCTCTTTCCTCTTTCTGCACATCTATTCCGTCTTTCTGCACTTATTTAGTTTCTTTCTGCACCTCTCGCTTCTTTGTGTGCCATTTTGCTTCTTTCTGCACCCATCTTTCCTCTTTCTGCACCTCTGTTCCTTCTTTCTGCACTTCTTTTGTTTCTTTCTGTACATCTCTTGCTTCTTTCTACATCCCTTGTGCTTCTTTTTGTACTCCTTTTCCCTCTTTTTGCACCTCACTTACCTTTTTCTGCACCTCTGTTGTTTCTTTCTGCACTACACTTGTTTCTTTCTGCACCTCTGTTCCTTCTTTCTGCACTTCTTTTATTTATTTCTGTATGTCTCTTGCTTCTTTCTGCACCCCTTGTGCTTCTTTTTGCACCCCTCTTCCCTCTTTTTGCACCTCTCTAACCACTTTCTGCATTTCTTGTGTTTCTATCAGCAACTCTTCCTTCTTTCTGCACCCCTTTTTGCCTCTTTCTGCACCCCTCTTGCCTCTTTCTGCACATCTGTTCCTTCTTTCTGTACTTCTTTTGTTTCTTTCTGTACCTCTCTTGCTTCTTTCTGTACCCCTCTTGCCACTTTCTCCACCCTTGTTCCCCCTTTTTGCATCTCTGTTGCTTCTTTCTGTACTTCTCATGCCTCTTTCTCCATCTCTCATCCCTCTTTTTGTACCTCTGTCACTTCTTTCTGCACTTCTCTTGCTTCTTTCTGCACCTCTGTCCCTTCTTTGTAAAACCCTTGTGCCTCTTTCTGTACCCCTCTTGCCTCTTTCTGCACCTCCGTTCCTTCTTTCTGCATTTCTTTTGTTTCTTTCTGCAACTCTCTTGCTTCTTACTGCACGCCTCTTGCTTCTTTCTGTACCCCTCGTGCCTCTTTCTGCATCCCTTTTCCTTC
This sequence comes from Triturus cristatus, assembly GCF_964204655.1. Classification (NCBI taxonomy): domain Eukaryota; kingdom Metazoa; phylum Chordata; class Amphibia; order Caudata; family Salamandridae; genus Triturus; species Triturus cristatus. Next base: position 168,587,527 of record NC_140585.1, read on the forward strand.
TTTCTGCACTCCTCCTGCCTCTTTCCTCACCTCTGCTCCTTCTTTCCCAACTTATTTTGTTTCTTTCTGCACCTCTCGTTTCTTTCTGTGCTCCTTTTGCCTCTTTCTTAACCCCTGTTGCCTCTTTCTGCACCTCTGTTCCTTCTTTCTGCACTTCTTTTGTTTCTTTCTGTACATCTCTTGCTTCTTTCGGCACCCCTGGTGCCTCTTTTTGTACCCCTCATCCCTCTTTCTGCACTCCTCTTGCCTCTTTCTGCACATCTGTTGCTTCTTTCTACACTTCTTTGTTTCTTTCTGCACCCCTCTTGACTCTTTCTGCACCCATCTTGGCTCTTTCTCCACTTCAGTTCCTTCTTTCTGCACTTCTTTTGTTTCTTTCTGCAGTTGTCTTGCTTCTTTCTGGACTCCCTTGCCTCTTTCTCGACCCCTCTTCCCTCTTTCTTCACCCCTGCTGCCTCTTTCTGCACCTATGTTCCTTCTTTCTGCACCTCTTTCATTTCTTTCTGTGTATCTCTTGCTTCTTTCTGCACCCCTTGTGCCACTTTCTTTACCCCTCTTCCCTCTTTTTGCACCCCTCTTGCCTCTTTCTGCACCTCTGTTGCTTCTTTCTGCAGTCCTCTTGCTTCTTTCAGTACCTCTGTCCCTTCTTTCTGCAACCCTTGCGCCTCTCTTTGCACCCCTCTTCCCTCTTTCTGTCCCTCTCTGGCCTTCTGCACCTCTGTTCTTTCTTTCTTCACTTCTTTTGTTTCTTTCTGCACCTCCCTTGCCTATTCCCCCACCCGTCTCCCCCTTTCTGCATCTCTGTTGCTTCTTATTGCACTTCTGTTGCCTCTTTCACCACCCCTCTTCCCTCATTCTGCAACTCTGTTGCTTCTTTCTGTACTTTCCTTACTTTCTTTGCATCCCTTGTGCCTCCTTCTGCACCCCTTGTGCCTCTATCTGTATCCCTCTTCTGTCTTTCTTTCTGAACTCCTCTTGCCTCTTTCTGCACATCTGTTCCTTCTTTCTGCACTTTTTTTGTTTATTTCTGCACCTCTCTTGCTTCTCTCTGCTTCCCTCTTGCCTCTTTCTCTACCCCTCTTCCCTCTCTCTGCATCTCTGTTATTTCTTTCTGTACTTCTCTTGCCCCTTTCTGTACCCCTCTTCCCTCTTTCTGCACCTCTGTTGCTTCTTTCTGCACTTCCCCTGCTTCTTTCTGCAAACCTTGTGCCTCTTTCTGCACCCCTTTCCCCTCTTTCTGCACCCTTCTTGCCTCTCTCTGCACCTCTGTTCCTTCTTTCTGCACTTCTGTTGCTTCTTTCTACACTTCTTTGTTTCTTTATGCACCCCTCTTGACTCTTTCTGCACCCATCTTGCCTCTTTCTCCACTTCAGTTCCTTCTTTTTGCACTTCTTTTGTTTCTTTCTGGAGTTGTCTTGCTTCTTTCTGGACTCCCTTGCCTCTTTCTCAACCCCTCTTCCCTCTTTCTTCACCCCTGTTGCCTCTTTCTGCACCTATGTTCCTTCTTTCTGCACCTCTTTCATTTCTTTCTGTGCATCTCTTGCTTCTTTCTGCACCCCTTGTGCCGCTTTCTTTACCCCTCTTCCCTCTTTTTGCACCTCTCTTGCCTCTTTCTGCACCTCTGTTGCTTCTTTCTGTACTTTCCTTACTTTCTTTGCATCCCTTGTGCCTCCTCCTGCACCCCTTGTGCCTCTATCTGTATCCCTCTTCTTTCTTTCTGAACTCCTCTTGCCTCTTTCTGAACATCTGTTCCTTCTTTCTGCACTTCTTTTGTTTATTTCTGCACCTCTCTTGCTTCTCTCTGCTTCCCTCTTGCCTCTTTCTCTACCCCTCTTCCCTCTCTCTGCATCTCTGTTACTTCTTTCTGTACTTCTCTTGCCCCTTTCTGTACCCCTCTTCCCTCTTTCTGCACCTCTGTTGCTTCTTTCTGCACTTCTCCTGCTTCTTTCTGCAAACCTTGTGCCTCTTTCTGCACCCCTTTTCCCTCTTTCTGCACCCTTCTTGCCTCTCTCTGCACCTCTGTTCCTTCTTTCTGCACTTCTTTTGTTTCTTTCTACACCCTTCTTCCTTTTTTGCATCCCTCTTGCTATTTTCTGCAGTTCTCTTGGCATTTTAGGTATCTCTCTTGCCTTATTCAGTACCTCACTTGCCTCTTTCTGCACTTCTCTTGCTCCCTTCTACACCTCTGTTGCTTCTTTCAGTAATTCTCTTGCCACTTTCTGTACTTCTCTTGCTTGTTTCTGCACCTCATTTGCGTCTTTCTGCACCTTTGTTGCCTCTTTCTGTGCCTCACTTGCTTCTTTCTGTACCCCTCTTGCCTCTTTCTACACCTCTCTCGATTCTTTCTGCACCCTGCTTCCCTTTTTTTCCATACCCTTGCCTCTTTCTACAGTTCTCTTGTCATTAGCTGCACTTCTCTTGCCTCTTTCTGCCCCTCACTTGCCACTTTCTGCACTTCTCTTGCATCTTTCTGCACCTCTGTTGCCTCTTTCTGCACCTCACTTGCTTCTTTCTGTACCCCTCTTTCCACTTTGTGCACCTCTCTTGCTTTTTCTGCACCCCTGTTCCCTCTTTCTACACCTTTCCTGCCTGTTTCTTCACGTCTCTTGCATGTCAGGAACGCAGTCAGGGACTTGGGCAAGGACTGGGAATGGGCTAGAAAACCACACAGAGAGGAGTACAGTGCTGCCAAGGATCACACAGGAAGTCAGAAGAGGAAAAGGGATCCAAAGGGGAAGCCTGTATAAGTGAACAAGATGACTAAGACTCAGGAAGGAAGGGCACTCACAAGGCAATTTAGCATTCAGACTAACTGCACCCACTACGGACGTGCAAGACATATATATAATACAACATTAACAATAAAGGGGAGTGTGGGGCAAAGCACTCAGGAGCTTCACACAGTAAGACTGAAGCTCAGTAAGTTTCTCACCCACAATTACTGTTACAGATACTGACTGCAAATAACCACATATAGGATATGCATGCAAAGGCAAGGTCTGTGGAGCTTATACCTATGGTGATGTTATAAATGCAACGCAAAGACAATACTCGCAGTGAACAAGAAACACCACATAGGTAGTCAGCTGTGCCCACGGATTCTGGTGATCAAACATGCTAGACAGTAACAGCAAGGGGGTAGAACTAAACTCAAGCAAAATAGACAAGGAGCTAGCAAGGAGGAGTGCTTCACAGGAAAGGAAGTCAATCACAAGGCACACTTGGCAGAAAATAGTTAATAATCATACAAGGCAACAGAAGCAAAACAGCAGAATAGAAAGAGCAAACTGAAAACCAAGGAAATGGGAAGAAAGACAGGGACTGGAAAAGGATATACAGAAGGGGAGGCTACAAGGGTATACTAGAATAGTGCATGTTAAGGAATCAAGAAAACAAAGTAGCATAGAAGGCAGTGTTGGGACAGGAACAAGAATTGAGCTAAGGCTCAGAAGTCAAGGTAGCACTGCAGGCAGTGCTAGTTCAGGAACAGGGAATTACTAAGCTTCAGGAGTCAAGGTAGTGCTGCAGGCAGTGCTAGTTCAGGAACAGAGACATTACTAAAGCTTCAGGAATCAAGGAAGTACTGCAGGCAGTGCTAGTTCAGGAACAGGGAAATTACTAAAGCTTCAGGAGTCAAGGTAGCACTGCAGGCAGTGCTGGTTTAGGAACTGAGAATTACTAAAGCTTCAGGAGTCAAGGTAGCACTGCAGGCAGGACTGGTTCAAGGAAACAGAAAAAGCTACAGCTCAGGAAACAAGGGGTCAAGAGAGCACTGCAAGCAGTGCAAATCAGGAACAAGAAATAGCTGAAGCCCAGGAACAGGAACAAAGAATAACTATAGCTCAGGAACTCAGGAAACAAGGTAGCACTGCAGGCAGTGCTAATTCAGGTACAAGGAATAGCTATAGCCCATCAATTCAGAAAACATGTTAGTAAGGAATAGTTATAGCGCAGAAATAGAGGAACAAGGATTAACTATAGCTCAGGAATCAAGGAGTATCAAAGGTTCAGGGCAGGGAACACTGGAAACAAGGATCTGTCTCACCAGTATACAGCTACAATGACCAACCTAGGTCTGAAGGGAGCTGGGGCTTAAAAGAGCTCACAGTAATCACATGCATCAGGTGTGAGCAGGCTAGCAGCAGCCAGTCACCGGTGAGCTGAATTCCTGCACCCATCCTTGGCGTGCAGGGGTGGAGACGAAGCAGTGAGCAGGAAATTCTGGGTAATGGAGTTTCAGGCATGAGCAGGATGGCTTCCACAAAACCCAGCATGGATTGGGAATGGATATCAATTCCCAAATAGTGTCCAAATGGCTGGAAGTCAGTATGTACATGAAGGGGAGGCTCTGGAAGCTTGTTATGACACTGGAGAGTTCCACAGTTCAGCCCCCTGGTGATGGATATGAAAATGCAGGTAGCAAGTTGTGACATCTTGCCTCTTTGTGTACCTCTCCTACCTGTTTCTGCACCCTCTTGCTTCTTTCTGTACCCCTCTTTCTTCTTTCTGCACCCCTCTTGCCTCTTTATGCACCTCTTTTGCTTCTTTAAGCACTTCTCTTACCTCTTTCTGTACCCCTCTTGCCTCTTTCTGCACATCTGTAGGTTCTTTCTGCACTGCTCTTGCTTCTTTCTGCACCTCTATTCTTTCTTTCTTCACTTCTCTTGCTTCTTTCTGCACCCCTCTTGCCTCTTTCTGCACCTCTTTTGCTTCTTTCCGCATTACTTTTGCCTCTTTCTACACCCCTCTTGCCTCTTTCTGCACCTCTGTTGTTTCTTTATGCACTGTTCTTGCATTTTTTTGTACCTCTGTTGTTTGTTTCTGCACTTCTCTTTCTTCTTTCTACACCTTTCTTGCTTCATTATGCACCTCTCTTGCCTCTTTCTGCACCCCTCTAGCCTCTTGCCGGATCTCTTTTCCTTGTTTCTGCTTTTCTTTTGTCTCTTTCTGTACTTCTCTTGCCTCCTTCTGCACCTCTGTTGTTTCTTACTGCAATGCTCTTGCTTCTTTATGCACCTCTCTTGCAAATTTCTGCATCCCTCTTGCCTCTTTTGGCGCCCCTCTTCTCTCTTTCTACACCCCTGTTCCCCCTTTCTGGACCTCTTCTGCCTGTTTCTGCACCTCTGCTGCCTCTTTCTGAACTTCTCTTGCCTCTTTCTGTACCTCTGTAACTTCTTTCTGCACTTCTCTTGCCCCTTTCTGTACCCCTGTTTCCTATTTCTGCTCCTCTGTTGCTTCTTGTATGTCATGAATGAGTTATAGTTAGCTCAACTAACTATAACGGCAAAATTTCTCTGGTTTTGTGCGAGTCAAATGTCCAACAAACTATAACGTCCCTGAAACATGTGTTTTTTTTCTGTGAATTTCTAAGGTTTTTTAAATGCTAATTTCTAACTATAACGTCCCTGAAACCCATGTTTGGTCAGTGAATTTCAAAGGTTTTTTAAATGCTAATTTCTAATGATAACGTCTCTGAAACGTATGGTTTTTTCAGTGAATATATATATTTATATTTTTCAAAGAAACACACCTGTGCTTTCTTGACGTGTGGATTGTGCCCTGGTGAGTTGCCAGCATATCAAGTCACATAAACACACAGAATAACGTACTGCAATAATTTGATTCGGACCCATTGTATTTGAATATAATACCGTCTGTGTGACATGCTTCATATGTGAGCTTCACACAGATAAGGTGTACACAAGGCACCTTATAGTAGAGATCATGCACATTAGATTGGCGGAAGAATAGTCCAAGGCATGTTACTCTGAGTCTTTGTTTGCAGAATATCATTGTTATATTAATTTAGGTGTCAAGAGTGAGGTTACTTGCATTGTTTCAAATAAAACACAAAAGTTAAAATGCCCAATTTCTATTTTGTCTACTTAGAGTAACCAGAATGTAACAAAATAAGGCATGCATAGTCTGGTGGCACTAAATTGAAGATCCTGATATATTGGTTATTGAAAATCACAAAATGGAAGGATGTTAGGCAATCAATGATGAATATATCTAATTTGTATTTAATTAACAAATTAATGAGTATATTCTGGTATCCACTAACAGTGAATATCAATCTAAAGTGGACATACAAATGGCCGTATTACGATCAGAAAATTATTTGGAATTGCCATGGTCTAGAGGGGCTTCCCAAGTTATACTTGGCAAAATGTTTGCTGCTCCCGAGTGGCAAAACTAATTCCAGATAGTATCCCTTACTCTGACCTGGAAAATTTAAAATTTGGCAGTAAAATTGCCTGGAAGAGATAACACATGCTGTAGTAATGGATTTTTCTCTGGGTGAATTTACCAGAAAGGAGAGCCCCTCCCTTCCTAGATGGGGTAGGTTTGGAGGGGCCATGAGGGACGCAGAGCAGATGACTTCGGCAGTCATCCACCCATGGTGTCACCCTATTTCTGACCATGAGTAAGGGTACTAATACTATATCATGGTGCAGGGAGGATGGAGGTTAGGTGGCACCAGTGGCAGCCATGGATCAGGCCAGAAGAATGACAGAGAGGTGGCCAACAGCTAATGAAAAAGGGCACTTGTGACACTAGGCCAGTGAAGTAGTCCATGGGTGTGGGGGTGTCCACAAACATAGCATCTTGTGTGGGTCTCCCCATGAGGATTAGTAGCAAGGGAGTCCTAGAATGTATGGAGACTCACCCATACAAAAAAAAAAAAGAAATAAAGATGCACATAAAGAGCATGATGGGCTTGGGAGCTAAATGACAGATCGAGTTCTTCCAGTTAAGTTGGAGGGACATCCAGAGTGGGGATGCTAATCATCGGGGGAAGCTTGCCCACAGGATATGGAGCATCAATCAATCAATCAGGAAATTGTAAGCGCGCTACTCACCCGTGAGGGTCTCAAGGTGCTGAGGGGGGGGGTCCGCAGATCTGTTTAGTTGAAGAGCCATGTCTTGAGGGTCTTCCTGAAGGTGTTCAGGGAGAGGGTGCGTCTGATGTCTGCTGGTAGCTCATTCCAGGTCTTGTCTTCAATGTGAGAGAGTGATATTCCACCTGATCTGGCTCTGTGGATGCAAGGGGTCTCGGCCAGTGCAAGGTTGGAAGATTGGCGGTTTCTTTTGGGTACGTGTAAGTTGATTCTGTCGTTGAGGTATTTGGGTCCATTGTTGTGTAGGCATTTGTAGGCATGAGTGAGGATTTTGAAAGTGACTCTTTTCTCCACGAGGAGCCAGGGAGACTTCGTAGATGTTAGCTGATGTATTCATGTCAGGGGATGCTGAGGACGAATCTGGTGGTGTTGTTTTGTATTGTCTGGAGTTTGCGGAGTAGGAACTTGTTGATGCCGGCATAGAGTGCGTTTCCATAGTCCTGTCTGCTTTTGATGAGTGCATGGGTGACTGTCTTCCTTGACTCACGGAGGATCCACTTGAAGGTCTTGCGGAGGATGCATAGGGTGTTGAAGCAGCTGGCATTGACGGCATTGACCTGTCGGTTCACGGTGAGTGATGAGTCGAGTACGATGCCGAGGTTCTTGGCGTCGTCTGAGGGGGTAGCTGGGCTTCCGTGGGCAGTTGGCTACCAAGTGCTGTCCCATGCAGAAGGGGTGGTACCAAGGACGAGGCTTCTGTCTTCTCAGCATTGAGCTTCAGGCAGCTGTTGGTCATCCAGACTGTGACGTCTTGCATTCCTTTCTGGAAGTTGAGTTTGGCAGCGGTGGGGTCTTTGGTGAGGGAGAGCATGAGCTGGGTGTCGTCAGTGTAGGATCCGATGTTGAGGCCGTGTTGTCGGACGCTGGCTGCGAGGGGGGCCAAATAGAGGTTGAAGAGGGTGGGGCTCAGGTATGAACCCTGTTGGACTCCACAGGTGATTTTCATGGGGTCGGAGAAGAAGGGCGGGAGTCTGATCCTTTGGCTTCTTATGGTGAGGAATGATCGGATCCAGTCCAGGGCTGTTCATTGTATGCCTGCGTCATGTAGTCTGGCGACTAGTGTGCGGTGGGAGATGGTGTCAAAGGCTGCTGATAGGTCGAGTAGAAACGGGCTGCACAGTGGCCTTGGTCCAGGAGGGTGCAGATGTCATCTGTGGCAGCGAGTAGGGCGGTCTCTGTGCTGTGGTTGCTTCGGAATCCGGATTGGGACGGATTGAGGACGGCGTTCTCTTCAATGAATCATGTCAGTTTCCCGTTGACAGTTTTCTCTGCAACTTTGGCTGCGAAGGGGAGGAGCGAGATGGGCCGATAGTTCTTGAGGTCAGTGGGGTCAGCTGTAGGCTTCTTGAGCAGGGGTCTGACTTCTGCACGCTTCCAGTCATCTGGGAAGGTGCCTGTTTTGAAGGTGGTGTTGATGGTGCATTGCAATTCGGGTGCGATGGCGGCTGCGGCTCTGTGGTAGATGTAAGGGAGGCAGGGATCGGTGGGGGACCCCGAGTGGATGCTTTTCATAGTCAAGGTGGTGTCTTTGGCCGTAATCAGTGTCCAGGTGAAGATGGTGGGCTGGCTGGTGTTTCTGGGGGGCGGGGGCCCTCTGTGGTGCCTGGTGGATGGTCAATGAAGTTGTCGTAGAGGTTTTTGATCTTGAGGTAGAAATAGGTTCCAAGCTTATCGCAGAGGTCTTGGGTTGGGTGATGTCTGTGGCTTCGCTGCGTGGGTTGGTGAATTCTTCAAATGACACTGAGAAGTTCCTTGGAGTTGATGGAGCTGGCCAGGATTTTGTTGTGGATGACGTTCCTCTTGGTGGCTCTGATCTGGTTGTGGTAGTCCGTCATGGCGTCCTTGTTGATGGTGTGGTTTTCGGTTGTCTTGGTGTTTCTCCAGTTCTTCTCCAGGTGTGTGCAGGTACGTCTGGCTTCTTGGAGAGCGGTGGTGAACCAGGCGTGTGAGAAGTTGGCCTGATATATGCTGTCCACTAGTTATAGTGGGCAACCTGTATCAGTCCAAACAACCCCTTATTGGTTATAGGTTAAAGACAACCTTTATTGAAAGCTATCCTAGTGGTAGCTATGAAGAGCAGCCTTCAGGCTAAGTCTTGAAGGAATGTAAAGCAGCTTGTTTTACCAGTCTTTAATCTCTTGAGTCACTAAATGAAAGATATCCACACCAGGTATATATAAAAATATATGTATTTATTACTAAACACACCCTCCTAGTCTCTTTATGAGACTAGAGGTCAAAATACATAAGTTACACTTCAATAATCACAGTAAAATTGCACAAATACACGTCAGGCCCTGGGGCGAGCAAAACCATATACTAAAATAGTGGTATAAGAACCACAACTTAACTAGACACAAGGCCTAGAGACTGTAGAGTCGCTGGGACCCCAAGGAACCACCCAAGGTAGTGACATAGGGGACCCACAGGGCCGTGTGCAGTGTGTGAACACAGCCGCGAGCTTCAGTTAGGTTCTATGGGGAAAGTTGCGGTTAGATTTTTAAAGATTAGGGACACTTAGAAATGAGTCAGGACCAAACCCTTTTGGACTTAGGAAGTTCTAGGGCTAGCACCCATGGGAGCACTAGAGTACTCGTGTTACCTCACCCAGGGAAGCCGGGTGCATAGGTGTCTTTTGGTGTCGGGTCCGTCGTCGATTTCAATGGGAGCTGGCGAAGAAGTGCTGCTGCCGTGAAGATGCGAAGTGTCCGAAGAGATCCAAGCCTGGATCGAAGATTAGAAGAACCTGAAAGCAGAGGGGACAGAGTCTGGGTCACTAGCCAGTGACCAAGAAGGCGATGAGCAGATACCCACCGATGTCAGGTGATTTCAGGTAAAAGAGGGGAAGCTTGACTCTTCAGCCACGAGGACCAGGAGGTGTCGAGGACAACCAGAAGCTGGATTCAAGCTGTCCCACAAAGGATATCAAGTGCTGCAGTGTCGGTGCCCGGATTGTACACAACACGCCTTGGCAAAAGCAACCCACGCAGAAACGAGAAAGATGCTTCGGTGCAGACCAGCAAGGTCTGTGGGACTCACCACTTGGTTGGGAGTCAGGGCACATCTGGAGCAACCAGGGAAGCCCAAGGAAATACCCCCTCAGGGACCCACCAGTCAATGGACCAGGGATCGCAAAGGGACTTCAAGACAAAACTCAAAATGGCGGCCCACAGGTCACTCGGAATGACCAGGCCAACAATCTTTGGTGGATTTAGTACTTGAGGTGGGGGCGACAAGTTATTCCAAGCACGATTTCAAGAGGCGTCGAGAAGTGAATGCACTTGTAAAAGTGCAGGGTGACCAAGAGTTCCGGTTCCACGCTACTCACGATGGCTGCGGGTCTCAGCTTTTCTGGGGACTCCGGTCAGCCTATGAGATGTCAGGAAATCCTCATCCTGGGCTGAAAACAATTCGAGTCTGGCGGGAGCTTCGATAATGCAGACCAGCAAATTGCTTCATTGGTGCCTGCCAAGCAGGGGAGTCACTCCTTGACCCCAAGGGAGATTTCTTCAGTCCTCTGGTCTTGAGCAGAACGTCAAAGGTCTAGGATTTGGCTTCAGAGTTTCGTCCAGGGTAATCTAAAGTTCTGGTTACAGAGGTCCCTTACTTATACCTAAGGAAGGGGATGGACTAGCTCTGGGGACCCACCTATGGGAGGGTTTGGAAAGAGTGGTGGTTACACCCATTTCCTTTGTCCAGTTTCGCACCAGAGGAGGGGCTGGAAGCCCCTAAACCGGTTTGAGCTAGACTATGCACAGGGACACCAAAAGTGCCCCCAGTGCAAGACTTCAAAGCACTCAGATAGTGCTCCCACCCAGCCCCAATACACATAAGCCTGTCTGGGAGGTGGTTACACCTCCCTGTGACAGGAAACCTATTGTCCAGGCCTCCCCTGCCAGAGTTTCGGTCAGCAGCAGGAGGCCATATCCATGTCTGTGGCTGCAGCATCCATTTTGTGATGCCACGGCTCTATTAAGTTTCTACCGGGTATACCTGTGCTGTCATGTCTCTTCCTCTAGAAGGGTGAGATCATACTCCCACACCAGTTACTGGTGTGGGGGTATGATTCCAAGGTGTTTGACACCAAACACGACATGTTTCCGTGCAGCCAGTCCAAAGTTAGCATTTACCGTTTGGTTATAATGCACTTAAGAGTATCTGGTCAGGCTGTGCTACTGACAACCCTGGAGAAGAGATTCCGAAGGCAGCAGAGGGCCTCAGCTCATGCCTGGGCACCCCCTCACATATAACCGAGCACCCTGCCTTCAGGATTGATAAGGCCTGCCATAGGGGTGACTGATAGGTTTGTATGTACAGTATATGGTGAGATATAGTAAACCTATATCTCAGTATGGGGTGCATGCACCACCTTACTCAGGCTGCAGTAGCAGACCTGTGGTGTCATTTTGGGTGGCTTTCCAGGGGTGGCATAATACATGCGTCAGCCCCTGGTAGGCCTCTGGGGTACCTATGCTCTGGGTTCATAGTATACCATATACTAGGGACTTATAAGGGCACATCAGATCCAATCTGTAATGTACCTAAAGTACATGGAATTATTTTAGAGAGGAAGCAGCTAGCCTGGGGCCCTGAATAGCAGGGTCCCAGCCAGACTAAAGTTGAAAAACAGCAAAAAGTGGGGCTAAATATGTGAAGCAGGTACTACTCTCCTACAAGGCGGCTTTCCTGGGGTGTTGTCTGTTGGGGTTGCATAGCAGGGAGAGCTCGTCTGTACAATTGGAGATCCAGGTGTGGAATTCTCTGGCCGCATCGTTTGCGTTAGGTGCCTAGGTGTGGTTGTCTTGAGTGAGGGTGGAGTTAAGTTGCTCGTCAGTAACCTTGCTCCAGTTCCTTCGGGGTGGGCGTGGGGCTGGTTTGGGTGCCTTGGGTTTGTTGATGGTGAAGTGTATGTAGTGGTGCTCGGTCCATGGCGGCTGCGTTGTGTGGCTGAATTGGATGCTGTTTCCTGCCGCAAAGATGGGGTTGAGGGTATGTCCTTTTCTGTGGGTCGGTGTGTTGACAAATTTTTTAAGTCTGATGCTGGTGAGGTTGTCACGAAGGATAATGGAGTTGGGTCGCTGGGGTTGTTGAGGTGGAATTTCAGGTCTCCAATGAGTATGTAGTTTGTTGAGGCGATGGAGTGGGGTGCAATGAAGTCGGTGATAGTGGTGGCGAAGGGTGTTCGGGGACCGGGGGGTCTGTAGACGAGGGTTCCTCGGAGTGTGGCTTTGGGGGTGGTCTGGATCTGGAAGTGCCGGTGTTCGGCGGAGGAGAAGGTTTCGCCGGAGGTGGTGAGGTGGAGGGTGCTCTTGTGCACGATAACAACTGCAAGGAATGATCACTAGGGAGAAGCAGAGGTGGCCATTATGAAGGAGCAAATTGGGATCTGGACAAATGACTATGATGCAACAAAGGTGCAGCAGAGGCCATGGGGATAATACGATAGAGAATGGGAGGTCCTGCAAGCAGGCCCCATACAAAGTAAGCTGAATAGGCAGAGGCCCATCACCAAAGAAACAATAGGAGCATGAGGACCCAAAGGGATAGGGCAGGTACCTTCTCAAGGAAAGGAATGTGTCGAGGTACTATGGAGTGGCAGAGCTCCACACTGGAAACCTCAAAGAAGTAGAGACTGGAAAGGCGGGAAGGAGATGCAGTGTTCATCAAAGAAGAAGAAGTGGAAGGGATTAGTGAGTTGAGTGGGGTGAAGAAAATGCAAGATGTGGCAAGGAGAAATGAGCTGGAGTCGTATGGTGTTGGGAGGAAGAGATAGACATTGTAAGCTAAGTGGTGTAGGAAATGCACTGAAAGGGCAAGGTGCCAGGGACAAAGGGGAAGTGATACAATGTTAAAAACTTAAGGAACAGCTAAGGGGCAGCATGACAATGAGCCAGGCAGAGTGTGGTAAATAATTTAATTACCGGGACTTAATTTGATACAAAACATAATAAAAATAGCTCAATAAATAAGAGGCAGAATCCGTGGTATTAGAGGTTCGGAATGGGCTTTATTCCAATGGACGATTCGAATCGTGGCCTCCAAGTTCCATCACCACGGAGGTTCAGGAAGTGGAGTACATACTTTATTGATAAGTAATTACTTTTATACAATAGGCATTACAGTGAAGCAAATGCGAGAGGCGTAACAATTGATAGTGTGGATAAAACATACATACGTAGCAAAAGTAGGTGTAACTGGGTGTGACTAAAGAACGTCATCAGATGTGATGTCATAATAGGGTGGTTCCATGAAAGAATTTCGCAATGTCAGCAGAAATACTTGGCAGAAATGCGCGCACAGCAGCATGACGTGTGATTGACGTGCGACTAGGGGGTGAAGGGGACTTGACATTTAGCTCTACATGTGGCGACAGATGTCTGGAGGGTCAAGTCAACCTAATCCCAAATCATATCTAACATCCTATGTTTAAAGAACTATGTTATCCAAAAGAGAGGTCTCTTAGAGTAGAATCTTATTCTATACTGACTATACTGACTGTTAGTGCGTGTACAAGCGTCTAAGTGTCTACACTAGATGCGAGGGCAGAAGTCTTCCATGGTAATAGGACTATGAATTACTTGTATAAAGACAGAGAAGCCGGGCCTTTGCTCGGTAGCTGGCAGAATGTTTATTTAAACTACTAGACAGGAATGCATTGGGCAGGGAACGGAGCAGATAATTTCGAAGGTGAAATACAGTTCTTGGCAGGCAGCAAGCTGATGTCAGGCACCGTGAGCTGCGCAGAGGATGAGACAAAGTTCATGGTCACAGATGCAGGCTCAGACTGGAGCTTTCAGAGGCAGAAGGCAGAAAAGCTTGATGACAGAATCAGGGCCTACTTGCCTGGACTGTAAAATGGCATAAGTGAACCATATAAAGGCGGTGGCCTTTCGTACTTAGGAATGGAATATCCGGCCCATTCATGGCAGATCTGAAAGAGGACATGTTAACGGTGGACGCACATGTATTTGCGTCTTCATAACTGGAACTGGAGGGAACATACATGTACTTGTAACATGCACATAGAACCGTTGGGGTCCAAGATAGGGGACATAACTGACCAGAAAAATCCATATTTCCACATTCCCTCCTTGTCCCCTACTTGCCCGTCAAGAGATATCAATCTTCATCAATCCATTGATCTGTTCATATAGCATCATTTGTTCTTCTTTCTTCTTCCGGGATCTTGAACGAAAATCTTGATGTGGAATACACGATGTGGCACACAGACCACAAATCGCTGGTCCACATTGCAGGCATAAGCAGCAACTGAATAGTATGAGAAGGCCAATACCTAGGAAGGATAGAACTCTCCATCCCCAGGCTGATAACACGCTCCAAAACCACCCGGACCAAGTCCAAGTGCCTGGATTCTGGTGTATCTGGCTCACAATCTTATGAAGGCGCGTTATAGCTTTATATACAGATGGCGAATTTTCTGGTATGAATACGCAACAGCTTGATCCGATGACCCTACAAGCTCCGCCCCTATCGGCCAGGATGACGTCAAGGACAAGACGATTTTGAAGTACAACAATCCGCATAGCAGACTGCTCTTCTGTTAAATTGCCTAAGGCGGAAATAGTTTCGTTCACTACTGCTTCAAGGGTTCTAGTTAATCTACGTATCAGCTTACTATTAGTAACGGTACCTATATAGGGAAAGAGACCTTTATTGAAATCTGTGTATTTTTCCCATGCTGTTTCAGTGTAATCGACTATTGGGAGATCTCTCCTTTCTCTATTGTGTACTAAATGAGTATTTCTGTGATAATCAGGAGGAGCTAGAAAAACAGGTGGCAAAAGGAATCCAATGTAGCAGGTACCATCCCAATCTAGAGGCAAACGTACATATGCCATCTGACCACATATAAAATAGGAATGGCGGGAAGCTCTAAATGTCGACTTGCCTTGATCACTGAATTCTATTACAATGGTGCATCTACTATGGCCCATATGTATGGAGCCATTCTTTCTTACACATAATTCACCTTTTACTGGAAATACTGACATGGCGGGCAAACTTGGAGTAGCTTCGGATTCGACATTCAAGATCAGGAGATTAAGCGTAAAATTACCTAATCCATATACTTCATTTTCTAGATCAGTTCCTGTTCTTTTGGGAAGTCCCTCCTTGTTGGGGTGGCAGACTTTAAGTAAAACTAAGTTCAGATTTCCCCATACCCCGTTGTCTTGATAAACTGCGGAGTTCGAATCTTGGGAATTAAGTAAACTAAACCATGCTCCACAGGAGCCGTTGTGTGTGAACGGGTATGAAAAAGAGGTAGAATTCCTTTATAGTTCTGATAGGGAGGGAGTCGGCCACATATCCAACAATTTGTAGCATTGCTAACCTGATGGGAATGATGTAACATACTAATAAAAGTGTTATTGCGCAGCGCAAATCTGTATGACAATTCATGCGGAGGTAATTCACTAAAAGAATGTTCAGCAGTAACATTATAAACATGTCTAAAAATAGGATAACATATGTGCAACAATATACTTGCAGTAAATATTAAAAGACTTAGGAAAAACAAAATCAATAACGTCACTGTGCAATGACTACGCAGTGATTTACAGTATGCATGTCGTTTCAACATTTTTCGGGTTCTTTCTCTATTCAGGTCTAAGGGATACATGTCAGAGACAAATTCAACCGCTTCACCTTGGAGAGGACTTAAACAATCAAATTGCCCGACTGGTTAGATCTGAGTTTTAGTTTATATTGTTCGTGACTACTTGATTCAACCAAAGGAAGTTTTGAGTCAATGGGTGAAGACACGCGAGGTGTGGTTTTTATATCCGATGGTAGTCCATAAAATTTCTTGATATGACTTGAATGTACCCAGCCTTTCCTGCCTTCGATCTTCACGGCTGTCCTTGTGGTGAGCAAGACCAGTTGCGGCGACCTCCACCTAGGATCCAGCTGAGTCTTTCGATCAAAGTTCCTCACCAAGACCAGGTCCCCCGGAACTACGTCATGGGGTTTCACCTCAGTGTTGTCAGGAAAAGCTGCAGCTACCTGTGAACGACAAGAATGTAGTGCAGACATCAAGGAAGCCAAATAATCTGTCAGCATATTACAGTCAATATCAGTTATTTTACGTGGTATAGGCGTCCCCCACATATTTGGTGGTCTGCCAAAGATCACCTCATACGGGGATAGCCCTGTTCGAGAGTGTGCTACCATTCTCATGTAAAAGAGTGCAACTGGTAATGCTACTACCCAGTCGACACCTTTCTCCCTGCATATTTTGGACAATCTAATTTTCAGGGTCTGATTATGTCTTTCCACGAGACCTGCTGCCTCGGGGTGTCGGACACAGTGGAATTTCCACTGATAGCCTAACAAAAGTGAAACGTGTTTCATTAGTTCGGATGAGAACGGCTGGCCGTTATCTGAGTAGACAGCACGTGGTAAACCGTATCGTGGGAAGAATTCTCGAACTAACTGTTTGGCAGTAGTCGGGGCAGTGTAATCTGAAACCGGGTATGCCTCTGTCCAACGGGAAAGAGCACAGACAACTACGAGAACATATTTGAATCCTCGACATCGTTCCATCTGGATATAATCCATCTGGAGAATTTCAAAAGGGTGATCAGGAGGCTGAAATCCACCCTGCTCTACGGGAATGCTTTTTCCTGGGTTGAACTGACAACAGATCATACAGGTACGAACTTTTTGTTTGGCTGCTGCTCGTAAATGTTTGTTGAACCAAATGTGTTGAATGCTGTCTAGCATAGCTTTTTCTCCTAGATGTGCTGGACTATGGACAGTGTTAATAATGACTTGGACCATTGAATCAGGAAGGAACCACACAGATTTTTCCTTCGTCATCCATCCTTGATCCGTTTGGATCCCTCCTAATTCAGTCCATTTCCTTATTTCGTCTGGAGTAGCATGTGTCTGTATGTCAATTACATCAAGAGCGGGATCCTTAACCATCATGCAATGTGTTGGTGTCTGGACTATTGTCTTTGTCATGTCGGATGTTTGAGTTTGAGCAGTCTGTTTAGCTGTTCTGTCAGCTAGATCATTGCCTTGAGAAATGATATCAGTAACTTTCGTATGAGCTTTGCATTTCATAATCGATATTGCAGTGGGTAAATGTATTGCATCTAATAAGGCATGAATAAGGGGTCCGTGCTGAATGTGGGCACCGTGAGAAGTTAAATAACCTCTCTCTCGCCACAGCACGCCGAAGTCATGTACAACTCCGAATGCATAACGTGAATCAGTGTATATGTTGACTCTTTTATTTGTGGCTTGAATACAGGCTTGTGTCAGAGCGATGAGCTCTGCTGCTTGAGCGGACAAGGTATTTATACACTTTGTTTCAATAATTTCAGTGTCTGTTGTGACTGCATAAGCGGCCACTAACTCTCCTGTACCTGTTCTCATACATGAACCATCTACATACAACGTCAGGTCTGGATCTGACAATGGGACATCTGTCAAGTCTTGTCTGGGTTTCGTCGTTATTGTAATAACTTCAATACAGTCATGAGCTAGTGGGTCTGTTCCGTTTACAGGTAAAAGTGTGGCAGGATTCAATGTGCTACAACGTCTGATTTCTATATGTGGCTGAAACAATGTTAATTCGTAACCTGTAAGTCGCGCTATAGTCAAATGTTGTGTTTGCGTTCGATTCACAAGAACCTCTACTGCATGTGGTACTTGGACTGTCAATAGATGTCCTAACACTATGGCATCGCTTTGTCTGATTGCTAAAGCTGTCGCTGCCACTGATTTCAGGCACGCAGGCAGAGCCTGAGCTACGGGATCTAATGTACTAGAAAAATAAGCACACGGTTTGTGTGATCCTGCTTGTTCCTGTGTGAGTACTGACAAGGCAGTACCTTCTCGTTCTGTAACAAAGAGTGTAAAATGTTTTCTGTAACATGGTGTTGCTAAAACAGGTGCTTGGCATAGAGCTTTCTTTAAGCTTTCAAAAGCTAGTGTGTGTTCCTGAGTCCAAGGGAGGACAGTCGATGTGGCTGCCTCCTGTGTTGTTAATTGAATGAGTGGTTTTGCTAGAAATGCATACTGAGGGATCCACTGCCTACAATACGAAGTGAGGCCTATGAAAGCCCGCACCTCCTTTTGTGTCTTGGGTATTGGCATATTTGCAATTAGCTGGATGCGATCTGGTGTAAGCTGCCTTCCCTCCTTGGACAGCGAGTGACCAAGGTAAATAACTTGCTGGACACAGAATTGCAGCTTAGAAGGGGACACCTTGTGTCCCTTTGCGGCTAGAACTTGTAAAACCGTCAGTGATGCTTTTTCACATTCAGGTTCGCTTCGGGCGGTGATCAGCAGATCATCGACATATTGAAGCAGAGCAGTGTTGACTGGCATGTGTATACTGTCAAGTTCTCGTTTCAGTGCTTGGCTATAGATGCTGGGGCTTTCTGTAAATCCTTGAGGTGCGCGTGTGAATTTAAAGCTACGTCCATTTAAACTGAATCCGAACAAGTATTGACTTTCTGGATCTATTGGGACGCTGAAAAAGGCATTCTTGAGATCAATTACAGTAAAGAATGTTGCTTCGGAATCAATAGCTGTCAGTAATGAAGAGATGTCTGGAACTACGGGGTATTGTGGTACAATACATTTATTTAATTCGCGCAGATCAATAACCAATCGATATACTGGGGGAGCCTTTGGATCAGTTCGTTTAAGAATCGGAATTATCGGTGAATTACATACATTGGAGTCGGTCTCCACAACCACTCCTTGGCCAATAAGCTCGTCAATGATTTGCAGTAAAGCCATTACAGCATCTGGGGGTAACTTGTATTGTCGCATTCGTGGTAGTACCACTCCTGCCTTTAGTGTGACTCGATATGGTGTAATGTTCATGCAACCAACATCTGTAGGGCCTTGTGCCCATAAATGTGTGGGTAAAGTCTGCAGTCGGGAATCCATGTCTCGAGACACATAGTGACCTTTGAAATCACGTAAAAACAATCTTACTCCTTCCGGAGAACAACATATTATAGCTCCTAGAGCTTTCAGTGTTTTTATACCTAACAAGTTTTCTGGACATGATTTAGTAAGCAATAAATCTGTAGTTCTGGTCAGGGGTCCTATCGTAAGTGGAAGAGGCTGTGACACTTCATTAACAATAGGTTTTCCTGAAAAACCAAGGGAAATATTCTGTGAGCCTGAGAGGGGTGCCCCTGGAACTTCACTACGTTTTATAGTTGTTCGACTTGCCCCTGTATCAAGTAAAAATTTTCTATCTTGGCCTAATAATTCACTATGTACATAAGGTCCTTCTTGGTCTACAGGGACCTCGATAAGGGGTAAGTCAACTTCCCTCTCTAGGCTGGTTCATGCGTATCGTTGATAATCAGGATAGTCATACTGTGCGGTCTGGTACAGCTGTCGTGTCGTGGTTTGTGTGGCAGCAGCCGGCAGCGCTGGTGCAGCTGGCACAAACTGTATAGACTGTTGTGGAGCTGGCATGGACTGTGCATGCTGCGGTGCTCCTTGTTCATTCTGATCCTGTCTAGGTGGCCGTGGTCTTTCTTGTGTTTTACCTGTGGCGATATTACGCTTCAAGACTGGGCAATCGTGTATGTAATGACCTGGTTGTTTACAATAGTTGCATGTCCCTTTTACAGGTCCTGCTGAATCACCGGACTGTGTCGTACCCTTTTTATGACCTTCAGCTGGAACTGTCTGGGAGACTAGCATTTTCATTTTTGTGTCTTTCATGCGTCTTTGTTCATGTTCTTGTTCTTCTCTAATTCTATTGTAATGATACTGTAACATTTGTAACATTTGTGATGGGGTATTACCTTGCCAGGTACTCTCGAATTTTAATACTCTATTCTTCACTTGGGGCAAGGAATTTTCAACTAATTTTGTCACAAACAGATGTGGGTATGACTCGCTACTTGCTTTTATACCACTATTTATACCAAAACATTTTTCGAATCGGGCATAGAAATCACTAGTGTCTTCATCTTGCTTTTGTTTACAGGCTGAGATTGCACCCCAGTCTTCCTTTTTCGTAGTTAATAAACGTGGCAGTACCTGTACTAGTAAACCTGGTAGTGCTTTAGTTTTGTCCCCAAGCCCCGAACCTGGACCTCGGGCCTTTTCTTCATTCTCTAATGCTGTCCAATCTATCTTTTGGTCTCCTACCTCCCACTCTTTTTCCTTGAGTTTTTCATAAATGCCAGCAGGCATTAATACCTTTAATATTGTCATAATGTCGGGATAGGTATACTCTCCCATGAGTAACATGTCTTTAATTTCTCGGTGGAAACCCGCTGGGTCTTTGTCATGACTGGGTACCACTTTCTTCATTTCTAACAATTCTATTTTTGATATGGGCGTATATACAAATACACGTTTAAACTGATTGTCCTCGCCCTTTATTGGGTGTACTTCTCGTAAGGGATTCTGTCTGTCCATGTAATACATCGGTCTTTCCTTGATGGGCAGTGAAACATGTTCTGGACATACAAAAAGAATGTACTGCTTTCTGGATTCTAGTATTTCCTTAATTAACTTAGTACCTGAACCTCTCCATCTATTCGTGAGTAATTCAGTCAATATATCAGGTAAGGGACCAGGATCTGAATGTTGGCTTTTATATAGTATAAGAAGTTGTTGAATCATATAAATCCCAGCTAAACGCTGTTCATCTGGGGTGAGGTTCAAAAATGTGTGTGCTACTGTATCATCACCATATTTTCCGGGACTGTCAACCCAATGAACGGCTGACCTGGCTAATTCTTGTTCATCCATAGAATCGAGTAAATGATAACCCCTTCGTTCTCGCAGTAATTTGTCAGCGGCTTGGAACGAATGCTCGGGGGACCTCATATTTATTATAGGTGTTTGGAAATTCCTGTTATTATCTGGACATATCGGACGTATCGGGTCAGTAAAACATCTAGTACTATTACAAGATCTTCCTCTACCTACATAGGCTATGGTTTCTGACTGTCCTGTGGACGGTCCTGATCCTTCCTCCTCCTCGTTTTGTTCAAACTGGTCTACCGCTAATCTCTCTTCGTGTAGGCGTTCTATTTCTTTTCGGATCTTTCTGCACATGCCTATTATAAATTTTTGCCTATCATGTCTCCCTTCTGATATATTCTGGCTCCATCTGGTAAGAGTTTCCATTGTTTCCGGGTCTACCCCCGGTCGGTCTTGATTTCTGATCACACAATTTATGAGGAAACGTAACAGTTCCCCCTGTACCTCCACTTTCTGGTATTCCATAGTTCTGTTAATACTTTCAGAATCTCGCCCTGTTTGGACAAAATGATATATATTATCTAGATGCACAGTCATTCCTGGTAACTTCCCTAAATACACCGCGGCTCGTCTGATACGTAATGATGCCATGATCATTTCGTCCTCTTTGCCGGGCACAGGGTCATATCTACAATCTATAAGAAGTTCCTTAAGCGTGCGGGAATTTATGAGTTTGGGGGTACGTGGATGTGCTGACTCTAGAAAGGTAAGTTTATTTACTCTGGGTGGCGTAGAAAAAATGTTGGTAGCACCTCCAGTAGCCCCGTCTGGAGTATCGGGCGTGAAAGGATTCGTAGAACGCGATACAGCAACTATAGGTGTGGACACAGCTATAGAAGTAGCTGTAGGAACAGATGTGGAAACGGACGTGCTTGCCGGATTTTGTGTCAGGTTTTGTTGTTGTAGAGATACAGATACAGGATCTTGGCGTTGAACCTCCCCGGCCGACGGTCTATGTGGGGCGGGGTTAGCATACTCGGGAGCTGCGTCATCTAAATATGAGGAAAGAAAAACATCTTCTGCGGTTCTAGGATGCCCCTTAGGATGTACTTTTATTGGAAATAATGGGGGTGGCAAGTCTTTTGGTATCCCCGGAGTAGCCTTAGGTAATCCCTCGGCCAGAAGGGGATACATACCCTTCATAAGGGCATTTCTTTGTCTGTCTACTTGTTCTGATTTCACTCGTGTACCTTCTTCAATTAATAGATTTTCTCGGACTTTATTTGAATTCTCTTTACTCTTCTCTTCCTGTCTACGTGCTTTTTCTGTCCGTCTATACGATTCTTTACGCCATAATTCAATGGCGTCTTTCTGTGACTGTCTAGCTTTCTTTTTCCATAATTCTTCCTCTACTTTCACGATGCAATCTGTATCCCAGGTCCCAGCTGCGGGCCACCTCTGACTTTCTGGTAATTCCTTAGTGTAGTCTACCCATAAATCAAGAAATAATATAGCGTCTAAGCCGTGTTTATGATACATGAAGTACCCTGGAGTGTCCCTAGGAGGAATGGGAACAGCTTCTTCGAGTACCCCTTTTCTAGTTGTGATCTGTCTTAGTTTCGAAAAGAGTGGCATATTGAGAACTGGTCTGATACTTGGTCTTGAACAAACTTAATACAATAAACCACGATAATGAACAGTCATTCACACCACAATATGCAGGACGTATTAATACATTTAACATTTAACATTTTAAATGAGCAACAATGAAGATGACGATCTAAGAAAACTTAATCACAAAACATAATTCTCGACATTAACGGAATTTTCTGAATTTATATACTTGATATACTAGATATACTGCTAAACAGTACAGATACACTGCTAAAACAGTGCAGACCGGATTTGTGTACCCAAACCCGTCTGGATCGGCACAACTTATGTGCACGCCAGAACGCCTCCCCAGTAATGGTACTCACCGGGTAGCTCGGAACGGAAGGCCTCGGAACGGAACTGAACTGAACTGGACCGGACTGGACTCGACTCGAAAACTTCGGACACTTCGGGACATCGGAAAACTGGTGGGCCTCTGTATACCTCGGATCTTGCTCTCTCAGCTAGGCTCTGGTCGGGATACTTCGCACTTCTCACCGCCTCGTCTGGGTGTTGATCGCAGCCTCAGTCGCCCCCGCTTGACCGGAGGGAGATACAGGAAATCCTGTGGGTACGCGTTGTTGTCCGTCCAGCTGTGGCAGGAGACCGGGCCTGCAACGCACCGCCGGCGCGTGAGATGAGAAAGTGTCCCTGTTCGGGCGCCATTCATGTGGTAAATAATTTAATTACCGGGACTTAATTTGATACAAAACATAATAAAAATAGCTCAATAAATAAGAGGCAGAATCCGTGGTATTAGAGGTTCGGAATGGGCTTTATTCCAATGGACGATTCGAATCGTGGCCTCCAAGTTCCATCACCACGGAGGTTCAGGAAGTGGAGTACATACTTTATTGATAAGTAATTACTTTTATACAATAGGCATTACAGTGAAGCAAATGCGAGAGGCGTAACAATTGATAGTGTGGATAAAACATACATACGTAGCAAAAGTAGGTGTAACTGGGTGTGACTAAAGAACGTCATCAGATGTGATGTCATAATAGGGTGGTTCCATGAAAGAATTTCGCAATGTCAGCAGAAATACTTGGCAGAAATGCGCGCACAGCAGCATGACGTGTGATTGACGTGCGACTAGGGGGTGAAGGGGACTTGACATTTAGCTCTACATGTGGCGACAGATGTCTGGAGGGTCAAGTCAACCTAATCCCAAATCATATCTAACATCCTATGTTTAAAGAACTATGTTATCCAAAAGAGAGGTCTCTTAGAGTAGAATCTTATTCTATACTGACTATACTGACTGTTAGTGCGTGTACAAGCGTCTAAGTGTCTACACTAGATGCGAGGGCAGAAGTCTTCCATGGTAATAGGACTATGAATTACTTGTATAAAGACAGAGAAGCCGGGCCTTTGCTCGGTAGCTGGCAGAATGTTTATTTAAACTACTAGACAGGAATGCATTGGGCAGGGAACGGAGCAGATAATTTCGAAGGTGAAATACAGTTCTTGGCAGGCAGCAAGCTGATGTCAGGCACCGTGAGCCGCGCAGAGGATGAGACAAAGTTCATGGTCACAGATGCAGGCTCAGACTGGAGCTTTCAGAGGCAGAAGGCAGAAAAGCTTGATGACAGAATCAGGGCCTACTTGCCTGGACTGTAAAATGGCATAAGTGAACCATATAAAGGCGGTGGCCTTTCGTACTTAGGAATGGAATATCCGGCCCATTCATGGCAGATCTGAAAGAGGACATGTTAACGGTGGACGCACATGTATTTGCGTCTTCATAACTGGAACTGGAGGGAACATACATGTACTTGTAACATGCACATAGAACCGTTGGGGTCCAAGATAGGGGACATAACTGACCAGAAAAATCCATATTTCCACATTAGTGTTGTTGCTGTGTTCATCGATGGAGGATGTAAATGTGAAAGAGATGGGCCCAATATGGCAGTTGCAAGGGCAGCACGTGAAGGGAATGGCAAAACAGGTTCCGTGATGACGGTCAAGCAAAGCGTGGCAAGTAATCTCACAGGACAGCGAAGGGGTTAGATCAGGGATCTCCAACCTTTGCTATATTGAGAGCTACTTCTGCTTACTTGAAAACCACCCTGAGGTACTGTATACTAAAGGGATTCAATAGGGATACATAAAGGCCAATTAACTTTAACACCCCTTGGACTATCACAGTTAATGGCAGTGGAACTGTATTGCAAAGGTTTTACTGTTGAGTCCCCAGAATCGGCCTTGTTCATTTGTCCTTGTTTAAGAATCACCTCCTAGTGAGTAAGTCAATAGGGCTTTGGGTCTCCTTTTGAAGACATTTATAGGATGACACTGCTCTAATTGTGAGAGCTAAGACCCAAAATACATTGACTATCTGACTAATAGTTCTGCAGGCCAATGGTTATTATACCCGGTCAGGTGGCTTAGTGGACTATTGCATCCCCTGAAGGGGCCTGTGTTCCACCTCATGGTTACGGCTTCAAATCCTGGCAGGTCCACTCAGCTTTTCATCTTTCTGAGGTCAATAAAATGAGAACCATTCAGTTGGGTAACAAGAAACATCTGTTATTCAGCATCAAGCTATCCTTGGGTGAACGTTTGCTTTACAAGTACACGTTATGCTATATCCACAACAATCAGCTCCTTTTAAACATACATTGCACTTTAAGTGATATCATTAGTTACAATACATTTTGCAGACCTCATAGCTCTCCACAAATATATCTCTGAAGTCAACCTTAACCCCACAGGGTTTACTTCTCTGGTACTCAATATAAACAAATGCAAATATTTTTTCCCCTCAATACAAGCCTATGGAGTGAAAAAACCTGATAACCTATGATATGCAGGAAGTACTCAAATGTACTTCATCAAATACCATGACTTTTAAGCCTGCTAGTGCCATGACATATAGCAAGCAAGTGGCTAAAGGGCACTACAAATTAAAAAGATAACAACAATAGGAATACGAAAGTATGCTTTTTCACAACTTAGAGAAAATACAAACTGCTAATGCAGGAATTAGGGCAGCAAGGTCAGTTGGAGAAACTGAGAAGGGATGTAGTGTGAGCAGCATTTCTGTTGGTAAGTTAGCGACATCACAGTGCACTAGAGTCCAGAGTGGAGATGGGCATGGAAGGGGTACACAGCGTTCCACAGAAAGACCAATTACTGGATAACAAAAGCACACTTAGTAAAGCCTGTAATTTCTAAACTTCCTGCAGAAGACACAGGAACTGAAACTGACACCATCCTGAAACTGCAAACATGCATTGGTAGCTACCAGATGCTTAAAAGTGAACGCTACACAAAACTGGAACTGCTCTTCCGCAGGGAGAAATGTGTAAACCCCAAAACTGCATCGGACATCACTAGATTCATTCCCAAATGCTATAAGATCGCCAGGCAAGATCATCAGCACAAGCCCGAGTCACCATTATATTCAAAGACAATATCAGCTAGACTACCTACACAGACACCTACAACTGCATGGAACACCTGGCATTCAAGATGTCCAAGATATGTATTACTGCCAACTTTAACACTGGGCGTGGAACGCTTGTATGCAGACACCAGGACTCTGCATCAAATCCACCAGCAACATCACAGACTTTGTTGCACTACTCATCATTAATGCCAGCACCTTCATCCTTCTAGGAGACCTTAATTTTCACATAGAAGACCACATTGACCTAAATTCTACACCCCTCCAATAAAACATTGTAAACCTCACCCAGTATGTTACCAAACCCACCTACACAGCCGAACACCTATTGGACACAACTTTCCCCTCAATCAGCAACATAACAATTGACAAGCCAGCAACTATGACCTAGCTATACCACGCCCTCTTAAATTTCAGCATGACAGTCCCACACCAACACAGATCTACCACCACCAGAACCGCCTGCTACAGTTAAAAAAGCATCACCGAAGAGCACTAGGCTTCTGCCCTATCCAAGCACCAGACTGAGCACAAAACAGCAACTTGCCAAAAGTCATCAAAATCTCTCCAGCTGAATCACAGGATGCACCTACATCCTTACTCCCCTCAAGCACAATCTAACCGCATTAGTCCACAGGCCAGCAGGAGCTGAGGCTGATGAAATGCCACTGGAAGCAACAAGACCACAAATTGAGATCAAGCCAAAACACCATGTAAAAAAGCATCTTTGAATCTGCCCCTAGATGCTACTACCAACAGATACGGAACACCAAGCTCACAGCTTGTGTATACTTCGACACAGGTACAAATCTTCACCATCATTAAATATTTCAGTGTGCCTCCTGCCACCTCCAAGAACAAGGTCTAAGAATTCTGTAGCAAAAACACTTTCATATACAGCGACTTTGACCCTCAAGAGTTACCGTTAAGCCCAAGAATGAACCCTTAGCCCGTGGCCTGCTGTTGTGACCATTGATGCATCAAGATACCATAAAGACCATCCACTTGGGGACCCTATCTAATCCTTGTGCCAACCATGCCTTCACCAAAGACTCAGCGACTTTCCTAGACATCTGGGAAGACGCTGCTGCCATGCCTCTGCTCAAAAAAACATTGGCTTCCCCATCCAAATTCTCGAACTGCAGACCCATCTCCCTCCTTCCATACCCGGCCTGGGTCTAGAGAAACGAATTAAATAAATCTTCAATGACCACCTGAGCAACCACCAGCTCATTTATGCCACGCAGTCTAGATTCAGGCCTAACCACAGTACAGAAACAGCACTCATTGCTACCACTGACAACATCTTCATTATCCTTAAGAGAGACTTGACACCCAGCACAAGAAACAAGCACATCCCCCACATGGCATAGTTCAGTAACAGGATGAAAGCCAATTGTTTCAAGCTCAACAGATGCAGTGACCTTTAGCAAGAATACCTTACCATAGGATTCAAACTGGTATTTGGCCAAAGTCAGAGCCACACCCAGCACCCACGCAACTAGCCTCAGCATCATCATCGACAGCAAATTGAATAAGACAGTGCAAGTCAACAATGTCACTGTAGTCTGCTTCCACACCCTTAAGAAGCTAAGCAAATCATTCTATGACTCCAAAGAAACCCCAGATAACCCATTATTCAAGCCCTAGACACCAGTTAGTTGGACTACAGGAACTCACCAGAAGACTACAAAAGATCAGAAATTGGCAGCCAGACTCATCCTGAACTCCACAAACATAACTACCATCACACCAATCTCAGGGAGCTCCACTGGCTCCCAATACACAAACAAACCCATTTCAAAATCCTCATGTGCACGCACTCACACCTACATACACACACACATTCAAGGAGACACACATTTCCACTAACCTGAACAGATGCTTTTCCTTCTACCAACCACCCAGACTCCTTCGCTCCACAGAACTTCTACTCATACACATCCCACACATACATAGAACCAGATCAGAGAGACAGGTGTTCTCTTACATATCTACTAAAGCATGGTACGGTCTCCCACTCCACATCAGAGCCTCCTTCTCTCTTCTTGAATTCTGCAAAAAGTTGAAGACCTGGCTTTTCAATTAACCAACTTTTTTTAGGCAGGTCTAGCCATACAGACTTGCTCAGCGCCAGGATACCCTAGTGGGTGATAGTGCACTTAAGAAATACACATAGCATAACATAGCCTGAATATGGATAGGAAAGGCCTTACTGCATTGTGTAGGTCTGCTTAGTACATTCATTAATTCAACTAAAAAATGACTTATTTGCTAAACATGTACCTAACATAAACGCCCTCATCTGTTTGGTCAAATAGGGTCATCCTCTATCGGAAAATCCTCTCTCTCCTCCTCCTCCTCCTCCGATGGTCTCCAAGAATCTGAATTCTCCTCATTACAGCATAGAGGGTAACTATTGCAAAAGATTGCAAATCATTTTGGGCCCACTTTTACAATTTGTATCTGATACCACCTGCTACCAATTGGTGATATTTTGCTGACGCAAAATCCTGTTTTTTAATTAATCTATTTTTTTTCAATGGTTTTTACATTGAAATAGTGTTTCACTATCTGTTAACAGCAATTAGCCATTCAGTATTTTCTGCCACTAACAAAATCACAAATTAATTGGTCCAGTTTGCAATTTTAAGAAATACACCACGAGTGACTTTTTGTAGGTAACAAACAGTCTATTCTTCAGCCCCTAATCAGTTAGCGGCTGGTATTTTTTCATACATCAGGGCCATAATTCTAAATGACAATGGACAGGAGTATCAGAAATACATACAGAATGGTAGGATCCATGCTAAAGTTTCTGAAAAATCAGGGTATGTTAATGCTTATCCTCCAGAGTGATTGTATGTGGAAATATCTGTAATACCATTCGGGCTGCTAGATCATGATGTCTCTCAAACTCACTGTCACCTTAAAGGCAAATATTATTACATGTTACAGATGTCCTTTCACATTTTGCCACAAAATCACAGTTTCTGAAGAAAGCACATTTTTTGGACAAGATCATTTTTAAGGCTTTCTTGACATCCTGGTTTCTCAGGCTGTAGATCAATGGATTTATCATGGATATCACCACTGTGTAGAAGACAGACACCACCATATATTTCTCCAAGGAGTGGCTGCCTTGGGGCTGCAGATACATAAAGAAAGCTGTTCCATAAAAGAGCATTACTGTTGTGAAGTGTGAGGAGCAGGTGGAGAAGGCCCGTCGCCTCCCATCTGAGGAACGCATCCTCAGAATGCTTTTGAAAATGAAGGCATAAGAGATGAGGATAATTAGGGTAGAAAACATTCCTATCACAAAAGGACAGACGTAGAGCAGAACTCTGTTTATTTGTGTTTCAGTGCAGGACATTTGTAGCAGGGGAGGGTAGTCACAAAAGAAATGCTGGATTTCAATAGAATCACAGAAAGAAAGATCCAACATGAAGCCTACATTTAGTGATGCATTCAGGAAACCCCACACATAGCAGATGAATGCCAACATAGTGCAAGATTTCTTAGTCATGATAGAGGTGTAGTGCAAGGGAAGACATATAGCAACATAGCGGTCATACCCCATAGCAGCTAGGAGGAATGGTGCAATACTTCCAAAAGCAGTAAAGAAATAAAGCTGAACCATACAGCCACTGTAAGAGATAACATTTTTTGCAACAATAAAGCTGACTAACATCTTTGGTGTGACCGTGGAAGAGTAGCAGAGATCTACGAAGGACAGATGACTGATGAGAATATACATCGGTGTCCAAAGTCGAGGGTCATTGTGGATTAGGGCAATCATGCCACCGTTGCATACTAGAGTTGCCCCATACATGGCCATGAAGAGCAGGAAAAGTGGAATTTTAAGGAGTTGGTAGTCTGTGAGGCATAAGAGAGAAAACTCTGTGGTTTGATTATGTAGTTTCATTGACTTGTGATCGATAACCTACAAGTGGAAACGGAAAATGTAGGCAAAGTATTCAGTTATAACATGGAAATTCTGAACACAGTCACATTATGGTGAGTTATGGTTTCAAGCACAATCTAATACAATTGGGAGCTTCTCAGCTGAAGTAACAAGTAAGATACCTTAAAAGATAGTTTGTACAATAAAGGTTCAAAGCAAAGAGAATAAAATTATAGCAGAATTCCACTTTGGTGAAGAATGGTAGTCTCTATCTAGTATTTATGGATTTTACATCAGCTTCTGACTGGGTGGAGAGAGATAAACTGTGGCAAAAAATTTGGAAATGGCCATTTATATATCCTTGATCCACTTCCTAGTGCAGATGCATCAAGATGTGACTAGGAGAGTCACATATGAAGCAGATGGCGAACTTACTGCGCCAATGAAAATGAGGTGTGGAGTAAGGCAAGGGTGCTTACTAGCCCCCTTTATGTTCTGTTTATATGTCAATGACCTTGAGAGTTATCTTAATCAGGGGTCAAAAGATGAGCCTGCACTTAAACAAGCAATAATACAGGATTATTTGAGGTCTTGCTCACATGCAAAAAATACCATGGCTTATTATGTCAAAACGCAGCTTGAATTTATGGGAAGAGTGGACTGTTTCTATAATCCACTACTTATTGCAACTGTTTCAAAATCTCAGTTAAAGCAGGATCTCCAAATTGTGTTAAGGGAGCACAGGGAACAAATGGAGTTGGGTAAGGAGAGAGTGATTGAATACTTGCTTCTGGTCACCACCGAACACTTAAAACCATACCTTTTGTTTCCTTTCTGTCATTCCAAAATGCATTATCTTATTAGATCTAGGTTTAGCTTTGCTCAACTTTTGGTCTCCTACCCCAGTAAAGTTTATTGTGACTCCCTTCTTGATCCTTATCCATGTGACTCTAATTCACCCCAGAATATGCTGCATTTTCATTTTTTCTGTCAGTTATACCCTAAACCACGGAAATAATTCATTATTCTACTATCAAGGGCTTTGAATATTAGAATATGCAGGCCAGCTTTGTATTACCGCCAGCTTCTTGAAACAGAATGCACATGCTTAATGATATATACATGTATTTCTACTGCAGTGCTAATAAGGAATTTAGTAAGGAAATTATTATTTAAAATGTACGGTGTTTTATGATAATTATTTTATAGCTTTTTTAACATTGGACAGATGTGGGATATATAGTATGGGAAAACATGACATATTGTGAGGATGTTACTAAGATTGTACTTTCAGGTTGCACATTGGCACTTTAATTTTCATTCCTAAAAATGTTAATGTGATTTTCTCTAAATATATAACTACTTTATTCAGCTCTTATTGTTTATTTTATGTAGTTTTATTGCAATTTACATGCATTTATAGCTTGTATAAATTGATTGAGACTTATAACCGGATGCTGCTATGGCCATCTTTGCCCATCTTGTCTGCGTGTAATGATTATTCATATTGTTTAATTCAGCTCATGCTAAACATGCATTATACTAAGTCTGGGCAGTGAACTCCGCTCCACTCGCGGAGTTTGCAGAGTTTTCCACACTCTGGGTTACGCTCACGTTCGTCAACGTCAAGTGGGTGAGCACAATTGAGGAAAATCCACCTCTGGGCGAGCTACCACTCGAGTGAAAATCTGCTCGGGCAGCAGAAAGGAAGCAGTGCTAGGCTTATGCTGTTTATGGTGCAGTTACCGATGACTGCACAGTGCGGACAAGCACCTGGCACTGAAAATCACTGCAAACAGCACTTATCTAATGCACTCCGCAGCTTGCAGAGCTCTGCTTAGCGCGTCAGAGGTTATTGTTTGCACTTCGTGGAGTACCGCATAGCGGAACTCGGCGAACTCCGGCCAGACTTACATTATACCTGTTTGATTTTATTTATGTATCTGTATACAACTTTTATGGTTGGATAAACAGAATATAGAATATTTTCCTATGGCAGAATTCTACCACCAGTGGCACACTTTAGTTTTATTGACAGCGAACACCTGAGGGGAAAGGTGTCCCTTTAAAATGTTGTTCCCCATTGAGCAGTAGTGGTTGGTACAATTTTAAATTAGTGGGACTTAAAACATTTTTGAGCTTAATTGCTCCAGGGCAAAGAGAATAGCAAGTAAGTCAAGACAGTCTAAGGTAGATTCAAGGGTGAGAAGGGCTTCTCACCTGAGAAATTATTGTAAAATGGAGCAAAATGGAGCATTTTAGATACACTTTTCCAAAACAATGCCTGACAGCTAATGATTAGTGAATGTCATTTGCAGCACCTACATTATTTAACGGAGTTCCTTCAATTTATTCGACATTTTCTTTCAATTTGCCACCATGCCTCTCGAATTAAAGAAATAAGTGTGTTGTAAGGGGATATACCATTACAACACAGTCTTAACCATGCAATACCTTTACTATACAGTCAATACCATGCATTAGTATTTACTACGCATATCACTAACACTCATATGTCTTTACCACACATGTTATTGCCACTCGTGCCTTTACCATGCATTATAGATATATATATATATATTTACCATACATGCCTTTACCACACATTTTTGGGAAAGTATATAGCAGGATCCTGTCAACAGTATTTTGGATCCTGTCAGGTAGAGGTCAGAATCCTAACCCTACAATGGAGGCAGCGCCTACGCAGAAACCGCTTTAGGGATTAGATGTCCATTTCCAACTGCCTTTTCCCACTGCCATGAAAAGGCAGATAAACAGGGACTTTGGGGGCCCCGAGCAGGGCCCCGTCCCCTGCCAGTCACTGTTCAGTGACCCTGGGGGCACATGTAGTGCCCCCATGCACATTCATGCACCACATGGTGCCTGGCACATGGGGCATGAATGTGCACAAAGTTCTCTATAACACTGTGGTTTGTGCTGTGGCCCTTTTCGAAACTGCAGTGTTATAGAGCACTTTCCCACCCCCCAACCCTCCGAGAGCGCAATGTAATTGGGCCGTCGATCCTCCGCCTGCCTGTTAGGTGGTCCCTGGACCACTGTGGTGTAGAGCGGAGGCCCAACTGTCCGGCATCCTAATGATGCCCTCTGTTCTAACCTTGCTACTTTTCTCACCAAGAAAATCAAAAACATCTATGAGGATGTTACTCATTTAGACCTTACCATTGAGCCGCTGAGAGAAAGTGGATTATTAGCTAAAGTGGATGATAGTCCTCGTCAATTCATAATTTCACTATTTCCTTACAAGGTCCAGCTATGTCTCAATAATTTAAACCTTAGCTCAACCATTGGGAACTGCGGCACAGAGCAAACAGGCTTAATGTAAGAGAAATTAGTAAAGCAGTACTAAATAAGAAATAAGCAGAAACCACAACCCTATAAAATTCCCACTCCTATTTATAAAAGTAATATACATTTTAAACTGCATAAATCAGAAGTAGGGCCCAAGAAATTTGCTTTTTTTCAAAGTTTTTTCTAATGCCAAGGAGTGCACAACTCCAACCACGGGCATCTGGTTTTACTAGACCGGGTGAAAGTCGAAATTTAAGGCTGACTACGATGGAGTGAGGAATGGATACCGGGAACAGGGTTGGTTAAAGAATGCTACCGTCTGACTCCAAAATGGTTATAGGTTAATTGTTTATTGTTCGATTAGTTAAAATCATGACAATTTAGAATAAAACAGACAAAAAACACATTTCATCCTAAATGCAACAGGAAGAAGTTAAAATTGTTAAAAAGATACTGTGGTGTGAAATATATATATATATATTTCTTTCAAAAGTTGCCACTCGAGCGGTGACGCACACAAAAGCAAGCTGACTCCAAATCCATTCATAGTCTTTATTCAGCGTGGCAGCGTGCACATCAGGATATTTCATAGCCTACCCTACGCGTTTCGGAGCCCCTGTGCTCCTTGGTCACGGGTCGTGGGTGTTGTTATGTGGATACGTAGGGAGGCAGTCCTAAATAGCAATTGTCCTACCCCAATGAGCCTCAGTATCGCTGTGCCTTCTGGGACTAGCAGTCCCTACGTTCAAATATTACCCTGATGGGTTCCACATTAACAACAATATCGTCAAGTTCTCAATAGAACCTCCCGTCTGCTTACTGCCACAATGGTGCTGCTTGCAATCCTGCCATTCGTGACTCCCATGTATCTGGAATCGACAGTCCAGTAAATATACGGTGGTGCTGCCTCCCCGGCCGTGACCGGCTATATTTAATTCTTTCAAAAGTTGCCACTCGAGCGGAGACGCACACAAAAGCAAGCTGACCCCAAATCCATTCAGAGGCTTTATTCAACGTGGCAGCGTGCACATCAGGATATTTCATAGCCTACCCTACGCGTTTCGGAGCCCCTGTGCTCCTTGGTCAAGGGTCGTGGCTGTTGTTATGTGGATACGTAGGGAGGCAGTATATTTACTGGACTGTCGATTCCGGATACATGGGAGTCACGAATGGCAGGATTGCAAGCAGCACCATTGTGGCAGTAAGCAGACGGGAGGTTCTATTGAGAACTTGACGATATTGTTGTTAATGTGGAACCCATCAGGGTAATATTTGAACGTAGGGACTGCTAGTCCCAGAAGGCACAGCGATACTGAGGCTCATTGGGGCAGGACAATTGCTATTTAGGACTGCCTCCCTACGTATCCACATAACAACAGCCACGACCCGTGACCAAGGAGCACAGGGGCTCCGAAACGCGTAGGGTAGGCTATGAAATATCCTGTTGTGCACGCTGCCACGCTGAATAAAGACTCTGAATGGATTTGGGGTCAGCTTGCTTTTGTGTGCGTCTCCGCTCGAGTGGCAACTTTTGAAAGAAATATATATATATATATATATATATATATATATTATCTACTGGCGGTCGCCAGTAGATAGTTATAGTTACAACCAAGTTTCCATAGGAAATCTAAAAATTCTATTTTGAATAACTTTGGGGCCGGTTGACGAATCCTCGCGAAATTCTTAAAACTAATGGGGCGCTCCGTTCAGCTCCTACCCTAAAAGTCTCGGGGTGATTCGTCAAGCAGGGGCCGAGAAAAAAGGGGGGTCCCAAAACACGTTTTCCCCATGCATTTTTCCATAGGACCTTAAAACACAGCTACAGCCCGAACGGCTGAACAGAATTACTTGAAATTTGGCAGAGAGGTAGCCATAAGGTCAAGGAAGTGCCTTTTGCAGGTCTGGTGTAAATCTGTTTGGTATTTCCTGAGAAAATAGCATTTAAAAACATATATATATGTGGGCGGAGCCTAACCACACATCTCATCCTGAGATCTGATTGGCTGTCAGCACTTCATCCAAGAAGTGTTGGCAGCCATCTTGGGAGCAATATACATGATAGCACCTCATTAAAAAGCATTGCAGTTAATAGAAGGTTTTAAGACTTTAGTTACATTATAAATCATTTGTTGATGGTACCATATTCATTTTAGGAATTGTGGTATGTTCTAAGGTGATTTCACCATGTGAAAAAGCCTTCTGCTGGGATATCATGATTGAGAGAAAAATATTTTCTCATGCTTTTACCACAGAGGTTTGGAAGGTGATCTATAAGCTAAACTGAGAGCTTATTTTCTGTAAATTCACATTATCTTTCTCAGTCATGTGAGAATGAAGTCTGACATTCTCAGTAAAACATGTACATCCAATAGGGCAGAGACTGTCAGTTGATTCCTTTGTGTTCTACTGCTGCTTCCCAGAGTGTTCCAAAGAACTACTAGAGCGCTAACAGTCCTACTTATGATAAACGTATGGCACACCTGAAGCCATCTTGCTTGGATTAAAGTGGTAACTCTTAAAACATTTAATTTAAAAAGGAACAAAATGAGGGGGTTTATTTTTCCATAAAAAGTATGATTAGTGCTGCAGAAAGAAAAATTAGGGCACATTTTGAGTGACTTCTCAAATCCTCTTCTATTTCATTAAAACATTCTGACATGCAGACTGCAACATGCACTTTCAATACCAGCAGCAGTTTTCCCTGGTGAGCAGTAGCTTTACTACAGTGATCTAATGAGCAAAAAGAGTGCTAACATTCTGAATTTATGGCAAATGTGTGACACATCTGAATGCCTTCTTGATGGAATCAAAGTAAAAAACTGAAAGTATTTCCTACTGAGGAGACTGCAGTAAATGAGGAAATTAGGAAACTAGGAAACTTCATAACAAATAAGTCTCCCAAGATGGCCACCAGAGACAAAAGAGCCCAAATGTAGCCCAAATATCACCCAGATGTAGCCCAAGTATAGCCCAATGACAGAATGTCCCAGAATGTTCTTAAAAACAACTAGAGCGCTTACTGTCTTCATTATGACAAAAGTATGGCACACCTGAAGCCATCTTGATTGGAATAAACTGGTAACACTTAAAACATTTAATTTAAAAAGGAACACAATGAGGGGGTTCATTTTGCCATAGAAATTATGATTAATGCTGAAGAAAGAAAATGAGGGCACATTTTGAGTGCTTCTCAAATCCTCTTCTATTTCATTAAAATATTCTGACATGCAGACTGAAACATGCACTTTTAATACCAGGAGCAGACTTCCATTGTGAACAGTAGTTTTACTACAGTGATCTAATGAGCAACTAGAGTGCTAACATTCAGAATTTATGGCAAATGTGTGACATATCTGAATACCTTCATGATGGAATCAAAGTAAAAAACTGAAAGCATTTCCTACTGAGGAGACTTCAGTACATGAGGAAATTAGGAAACTTCATAAC
Source organism: Triturus cristatus (assembly GCF_964204655.1). NCBI lineage: Eukaryota > Metazoa > Chordata > Amphibia > Caudata > Salamandridae > Triturus > Triturus cristatus. The sequence continues at coordinate 168,623,882 of NC_140585.1, forward strand.
AAATAAATCTCCCAAGATGGCCACCGGAGACAAAAGAGCCCAAATGTAGCCCAAAATCACCCAGATGTAGCCCAAATATAGCCCAATGACAGAAGTGTGCAAAACACTTATTATTTTGTGTTTTTGCAGTGTTATATAGTGCAGACTTGTCAGGTATTGGAGTGGTTTACATGAGCATTGGTTACATCACACAAGAACAAATTCATTTTGGTTGTAGACATGGGGAGACTAAGTGATTTGACCAGAATCACAGAATGTCGAGCTGAAGCAGAAACTTCAACCTGGTTCCCCAGTTGCAAAGTCTGCAGTTCTGGAAGTAACACCACATCCTCTCCCCTAAGTGCAACATTTAATCAAGTGGTCAACTGGATAAAAAAACATAAAGATAACAAATAATTTAAAAGCGCTTTCTCGCTATTTGAAAACTCAGAAAATATGTCCTTATTTTAGTCTTTTAGAGCACTAACCATAATTTTGATGCCAATAAGACCCTCTCATATATGTAATTTCTAAAGGAAATGCTCTAGGTATTACAGTTTTGATTACATCAAGATGATGTCAGGCGTTCCACAACTTTCTGTTGAGAGGCAGAGGCCAGGCGCACGGACTCTGAAAATGAAAGGCAGGTAGGAGGGTGCAAAGGCAACAATTTAACCACACTGAGCAGGCAGGAAGGGCCGTGGATGCACAACAGACCATGGAGGGCAGTGGAAAGGGGGGCAGGGGCAACAAACCAACAATACAGGACTTGCAAGAGAGGCTGTGGCAATGTAATAGACCATTGTGGGCAGAAGGAAGAGGCAATGGTAGTACAACCATACATGCCAACAGACCCGATTCAGCCAGGAAACGTCCAATGTTTTTAAGCTCAAATGGGCTTTATTTGATCTGTCTCCTGTCTACACTCTCCTCTTTTTCAATGTAACTCAAAGGGGAAAATCAATACCCCAGATTTTTTTTTAAATCTCCCTCTTACCAAGTTCAAAATGTTCGCAAGTATGGTACATTGGATCATGGAAGGAAATGGGATAGGGACATGGACTTGGATAACAGAGGACAGGAGGTACATGGAGTGGTGCACCAAACTGACCCTGCAGGGCAGGCATCAGGGTTTGCAGCAGCACAATACACCACACAGGGCATGCAGGACGGGAGTGCAGCACAACAATCCATAGAAAGCAAGAGGGAGGGGACTGGACAATGCACATGGACAACAGAGAACAGAGGGGCAAGAGGCAATGGTAGCTAGCTGACTATAATGGACAGACAGGAGAGAAAGCTGCAGCATAGCAGACCATAAAGGGCAGGAGGGACGGATCAGGGGCATTACAATGGAACAAACAAGCCAGGAGTGAGGGAGTAGGGGTCTGCACATGTAAACAGAGGGCTGGGGGCAAGAGGGCAGGGCAGGAGCAGCAATATAGCCATGGAGGTCAGGCAGGATGGGCACTAGAAGCAAGACACACCATGAAGAGCAACAGTGAGACTGTGATGGCATACACACAGACCATGGAGGGAAGGTGGGAGGGGGTCAGGGGCAGCTAACTGACCACACAGGGAAGGTAGGAAGGGCCATGGCAGCACAGAAGACCATGCATGGCAAGTGGGAGGGTTAGTGGCAGCACAATGGCTATGATGGGCAAGAAGGAGGGTGCAGGGGCATGCACAAAGGACGATGGAGGATAGAAGGGAGGGTCAGGACCTGTGCACAGACAAGAAAGTTCAGGGGAAGGGGCCTCACAACAGACCACACGGGGCAGGCAGGAGGAGCAGTTGCAGCACAACAGACCAGGGAGGGCAGAAGGGTGTGGCAGTACAATGGACAGTGTAGGACAGGAGGAAGAGGATAGGGGCATGGCATGTGGACAGGCAGGGTGGAGGTGGCAGGGACAGGTTACAGTCATCTGACAATGCTAGGCAGGTGGGAGGGGAGTGGCAGCTCAACAGAACACTCAGAGTAGATAGGAGTGGCAGGTCCATGGGACATGGTGGGCAAAAAGGATGGAGCAGGGGCATGCACAAAGACATCGGAGGGCAGGGGGAAGGAGAATAGGGGCAGCAAGCTAAGCACAGAGTTTAAGCAGGAGGTCAATGATGGGGCATAGAATTGGGCAATGGAGGGCAGGAGGAGTGGACTGGTACATCATACTAAATTGAGGGCAGTGGCAGCACATCAGACCATGCATGGCAGGAGGGAGGAGGCTAGTCCATGGATTCACACAACAGAGGATAGGGAGGAGGGGGATGGGGCAGCAAGCTAACTGTTCAGAGAAGGCGGGTATTAGGAAATTTATTGTTTTTAAAACATTGTGTCTGTGCGAACTACTTAAAATATGAACAAGTATGCAGCATAATCTCACTTTTATTCAGGAAGAAGAGGACGTTTGTGACTGTGACTCCGGGCTCACTTGGCAGAAACACCCCCTGACCCTCCACCCCCTATCGCAAAATGTAATGCCCGTGAAAAGGGTAGGTGAACACCGTGTTATATAGAACATAGTCCTGAGAGCACGATTGAAAATGAAAACTAGATATAGTGTATGGTATAAACTATGCACCAAAAAGTGTGATATAAGATGAACCGGCCGTGAAATATAATATGCAATACATTGTGCGCAATGACAGATTCATTGGAGAGTGCGAGATAGCACAGGCACTAGCACGTGCTATGCGATATGCGCCTTGGAGTGTAATATGCACAGGGCAGTGTTGTGTAACCTAACTAGTCTCTAAAGTTGTAATATAAAATATGTGCTGGGGAGTGTAACGTTGCATATGCACTGTGACAAAGATATGGATCCCAGATTGTAATATGTATGGCATAGCACTGTGCGTGATAACATAGGCATCGAGGAAGGCACGTTAGATGGGGCAATATAACGCGTGCGAAGACAAGTGTGGCATGACATATTCACGGGGTGGTGTTACAGTGCACATGGGCTAGAGAGTGTCATAGCATATGCACTAGCTAGTGGAATACAACACAGAGGTGTGTGGCACTCGGCAGGCAATGGTGGGTGTAACACAGCATTGGGCTCTGTCAGGAGCGCGCTGTGACTCTCAAGTGATGTTCGTCCCCTTTCCAGAGAGTAAAATAAAAAGTATTACACATCCGGCAGTGGATATGTGTTTTATTAACCGTGAGGGGGGTTTCTTGCATAGTTCTGGTCGAATTTTTGTCGAATCCCCTTTGAATGGCTTGGTGTGCATGTGTATTGAATGTGCCCGTCAATAGCTACCCATGTTTGTATAAATAAACGACAAGGGTGTCTACCGGGATTAGGCATGGTAGGGCATCAGACATGTCAGAGCTTCACTAGTGGCGTAAATACATTCCACGTGGATTAATTGCATGCATAGTCGCCTTTTAATGAATATCACGCAAATCGTCATGGTGATAGGTACGTACGGTTTGTCCAGCATGTCCTAGGTGTGTCTATAAATATATATTTTTTTAAAATAATACAAAACAGTGGCCGGCCCTGGGGATTGGGGTCAAAAAAATATAATTAGGAGACAGGCCCTGGGGGATGGGTTCATCAGGGCCAATAAATTAGAATAAGAAGGGGAACCACACAGCCCCCCTTCTTAAAAAATTAAAATAAATAAAAGACTGGCATCGTGCAGGAGGCCATGCCCCCTCCGTGCAGCACTCTGCAAACGCGCCCCCAACAGGCATCTCCAGTATGCGCCAGGGAGCTGCGCTGCAGACAGCTGTTCTGACGCCAAGCCCCTTTTTACACCTCTCTGCAACGCAGCTCTGTGGCGCTTACTGGAGGTACCTAGTGGTCTAGTTTGACCCTAGGGATCCTTAGGATTCAAGGGGACTTAATCTCTCAACTTAGAACAGCCACAGGGCGCGTTTACACAGTGGTGAAGGGAGGGGACGGGGCCTGAGGTGACGTGTGCAAACACGCACTATGGCACGTTTTAAATTGGGGATATAATTTCCCTTCAATACTGAGGGCCCCTGGGGGCTAACTAGCCCACCAAGTGCTTCCAGTAAGCGCCACTGAGCTGCATTGCAGAGAGGTGGTCCAGGCCATGCCACTTTTTACACCTCTCTGCAACGCAGCTCTGTGGCACTTACTGGAGGTACCTAGTGGGCTAGTTGGACCCTAGGGACCCTCAGGATTCAAATGAACTTAATCTCCCAACTAAAAACGGACACAGGGCGTGTTTACACAGTGGTGAAGGGAGGGGACGGGGCCTGAGTTAACGTGTGCAAAAATGCCCTGTGGCCTGTTTTAAGAGGTAGTTTTAATCCCCATGCCCTATTATATACTAGGGGCTTACAGAGGAGGTCATGCTAATCACAGGGGGACCCCAACGCATAATGTTCCCTAGTGTATGTAGGTGTTTTCACTGTATTCTAAGTGTCTTCTAACATAGCACTGGCTCTAGGACTGGTTAGTCAGACTCAGTTACCACCAGTATCCGTCTGAAAAAGTTGAGGGTACAGGATGATTTTGCAACAAGGCTTCTTTCTGCTTTTCTTTTTGTTCTTTCTGCACGTTATCCTTCTTCCTGCACTTATCTTCGTATTTAAGGACTTCTGTTGCTTCTTTCTTCACTTCTTTTGTTTCTTTCTGTGCATTTTTTCTTCTTTCTTCACATGTCCTATCTCTGTAGGCATAGTTAGAAATTAGCATTTAAAAAACCTTTGAAATTCACAGAAAAAAACATAGGTTTCAGGCACGTTATAGTTAGGAATTAGCATTTGAAAAACCTCAGAAATTCACTGAAAAAAACATAGGTTTCAGGGGTGTTATAGTTAGCTGGACTTTTCACTTGTACAAAACCATTGAAATTCCCCCGTTATAGATAGTTCGGCTAACTATAACTCGCGCGCCCGCAATGCACTGCTGCTGACGTCACATATTACATCACTCATGACATGGTCAGTGACATCATTAATGACATCACTCATGACATCTCAAATGACATCACTGATGACATCACTGATGACATCATCCAGTGAATGTGTGTTTTTCTGAAAATTAAATATGTTTTATATATGTATATCTCAAGGTCGATGGAAGAATAAATGGGTATGCAAGCAATCCTTAGCACACGTACTAGTATTATACAGTAAAATTATGACGTGTTTTCACAGTGCAATTCAATCCAGTTTACAGAAGAAATGATTTAGTCTTTTTCTTCCAGATGGTTCTTTTATTCATTGGTAGTCTTCTCTGTGGTACATAACAGCCAGCCAACACGGCATGTGAGTTTGGACGGGACCAAACCACTTACGTGACTACACTTCACGTTTCCAAAGCAGAAATAAAAATGAAAGAGAAACTACTCGCATGCACACACTTTAACCGGGAAACCAGAGACGGGCGTCACGACGGTTCTACTCTCAGTTGAATAAGGTAAGCATTGCCGAGCACGATGCAGGACTTAGTTTATTATTTCTCTTACTTGAGAAACGGACAGAGTAGTTTCCGAATTTTATTTTTACCGAATATGTAATTTGAGTTGATCTACACGTTTTCCGTTACTTCCCATTTAAATAGGACACTGCTTCCGATTGAAGCCATGTAAACAGCTTTAGCCCCTAAAGTCATTTCTTATCTATATTAGTAACCCGACGAGGTTACAATTCGCTTAATGTTAATAACAAAGGGATGACGAGTTTCTTATGTTTCAAAGATCCTTGACTTTTTAGTTTGTGGATAGTCCGTACAATCATAGTAACGTTAGTTCTTATAAATTCAGCGATCCATTCGTTTTGGTTTCAGCTTATTTGGATGGGATTTAGCATATTTGAATTCGTGATTTTTAGAGTCACTTCCACACGAGACATGATACTTGGGATTTTAATATAGGCACAGTTACAATCCCCGGCTACAGTAGTACTTGACTACTCCGCTCCTTAGAATAATACGTAGTTTTTATTTGTGCAGTAACGTCATGCTCCACTAGTGTGTTACCGCATACCATATGTAACGTAATTGAATGGAGAATATGACTATGGATAATTAGTTTAACTTATTTTCGCAGTACTGAGAAGTAACTGAATCTGGCCAAGGAACATATAATCAAGAAAAAAGTGACGCCATTACCGCAGAAACCATTGGTGGTTTGGAATTATCACCACCTACTAAGTAGGTCCTTTTACTTAAATATCTACTTTTCTTATTCCAAATCCTTCCTGTTCTTAGAATCACTGTGGCTATAAAATTTTTTAATATAGATATATTCATTCTTTCCAGATATATTTATCAAGCCAAGAATAGGTAGATATGATCGGATGCCGTTTTTTACTATCTTCACTTTTATGTCACAAATATACGGCACAAAAACTTTTTCTTCACTTGATTACACATGAATTCACACTCCTTAGAATTTAAATATACTCGACTCGACAAAACTTTACACTTCATACAAATAAATGAGAATGACAGTAAATTCAACAATTACTGTAATCACTGTAATCAAATGATTAGACATTGGAACTGTTCATTAATAAATGTTACACTTATTTCATTAATAGCATTTAGTTGTAAAATGTAAACTAAATTTTTCGTTTAGACGTGGTAATCAAATCAAGCAAATACAAACATGCCATGTGGCAGTAAATTCAAATGTATCCAGTGTCATGACATTTATAGGCTCATACATCTATCTCTAAATAGAGTTTAACATTTGTATTCATTTTTAAGGCCAGTGAATATGAATTTAAATTATATATGATGTCAAGTGCCTTCAGTATATCCATACTAATTCAATGGCCATTTTTAAGTAGTGTAAATAGAAGAAACAACAAGTTTAGTCAGTTCCTGGTTTTAACACTGAAAAAGACAAATTAATGTTGATTACTGTAGCAGTGGTCTGATTTCAACTGTCGCCACCGGGTAACACGAGGAATGCGTGGGAAAGTGGGAGGATTACTGTGCCCTGATCTGTGATCTTATCATGTCTGAAATCTCATCGATTTAGCCTAAATAGACATGGAGGTCTTCCTCATGGTTGAGGCCTCCTGGGGTCTTTATTTGTAGCTTTATTATATATTCAGATTCCAGGCGTCACAGATGATGTTCCCGATCACCCACTCTTGTGGATGCCGATACCCTATCAATGCCAAAATAAGAAATTTTAGAACTAATATCATTTACATCAGAGTGTAAAAAATTACAATGTTTGGCAATTGCATAGGACATGTCTTTGTTCTTAATTGCACGCAAGTGCTCAAGTATGCGTTTCTTCACTGGGAAGATTGTACTTCCCACATAACGTAAGCCACAAATACAAACCAGGGCATACACGACAAAATCAGTGTTACAGTTCATAAAAACGTTGATCCTTTCCATTTTACCATTGGGAAGGTGAAATGTTTTCACATTTGTTCTGTTGCTGCACACTTTGCAACGCCCACACTTGTGAAAACCTGGGAGTTCCCTCAACCAAGTTCCCTTTGTTTTAGTCTTCATAGCAAGGTGGCTGTGTGCTAACATGTCTTTTAGAGACTGACATTTTCTATATGTAACATGTGGCGATGGGCTGACCATTTTACCAATTATTAAGTCATTTCTGACTAGGTACCAATGTTTTCGTATGATACGGTGAACTTCTTGTGGGGCATGATTGTAGGTAGTAATCATTCTTACTTCATGTTTCTTTTCTTCCTTGTTCTTTGGGATAAGTAGGCTGTTCCTATTTTTGCAGTCTGCCTTCTCAGAGGCTATTCTGATTGTTTTAGTTGTATAACCTCTGATTTTAAATCGGCCCTTCATGTTCTTAGCTTCCTTTTCATAGGAGGCTACTGAACTGCAATTCCGTTTTGCTCTTAAAAGTTCACCATATGGAATGCTATTTTTAAGATTAATTGGATGGTGACTGTGTGCATGTAAAATGCTATTGGTTGATGTTGGTTTCCTATAGAGGCTGGTATGAATATATATTACCTACTGGCGGTCGCCAGTAGGTAGTTACAGTTAGGACCTATTTTCCATAGGAAATCCGCAACATTCTATTTGGAATAACTTTGGCACCTGTTGACGAATCTTTGCGAAATTTTCAAAACTTTTGGCCAGCTCCGGTCCGCTCCTATCTTGAAAGTCTAAAGATGATTTGTGTAGCGGTGGCTGAGAAAAAAGGGGGGTCATAAAATGTGTTCTCCCCCATGCAATTTCCCATAGGACCTTTAGCCGCAGCTACAGCCCGAACTGCTGAACAGAAATGCACCAAATTTGGCAGAAAGGTAGACCTTGGTTCAGAGTTGTGCCTTTTGCCAAAATGGTGTAAATCTATTCTGAAGTTCCTGAGAAAATCAAAAGTAAACTCACATATATATCTGGGCGGAGTCTAACCGCACATCTCATCGTGAGATCTGATTGGCTGTCAGCACTTCATCCAAGAAGTGTTGGCAGCCATCTTGGGACCAATATACGTGATAGCACCTCATTAAAAAGCATTGCAGTTAATAGAAGGTTTTAATACTTTAGTTACATTATAAATCAATTTAGGAATTGTGGTATGTTCTAAGGTGATTTTACCATGTGAAAAAGCCTTCTGCTGGGATATCATGAATCATGTTTGAGAGAAAACTATTTTCTCATGCTTTTCCCACAGAGGTTTGGAAGGTGATCTATAAGCTAAAATGAGAGCATATTGTCTGTAAATTCACATTATCTTTCTCAGTCATGTGAGAATGAAGTCTGACATTCTCAGTAAAACATTTACATCCAACCAGGATAGAGACAGCCAGTTGATTCCTTTGTGTTCGACTGCAGCTTCCCAGCTTGTTCCAAAGAACAACTAGAGAGCTAACAGTCCTACTTATGATAAACGTATGGCACACCTGAAGTCATCTTGATTGGAATAAAGTGGTAACTCTTAAAACATTTAATTTAAAAAGGAGCAAAATGAGGGGTTCATTTTGAAATAGAAAGTATGATTAGTGCTGCAGAAGGAAAAATTAGGGAACATTTTGACTTCTCAAATCCTCTTCTATTTCCTTAAAAAATTCTGACATGCAGACTGAGACGTGCACTTTGAATACCAGCAGCAGACTTCCCTGGTGAGCAGAAGCTTTACTACAGTGATCTAATGAGCAACTAGAGTGCTACCATTCAGAATTTATGGCAAATGCGTGACACATCTGAATGCCTTCTGATGGAACGAAAGTAATCAAGCATTGAAAATACAATAGGTCTCAACCTCGTTTAAGTTAAAGAAAATCTATTTGTAATTGGGTGCCTTTTTGCTTTGCTTTTATTAGTGTTTTTCAAACTTTCATGCACATAACATGCATATGCATGCATATATGTATATGTATGCATGCATTTATATTTGTATTTATATAGATATGCAGATGATATATATGTTTATATATGTATGTATATATATATTCACTGAAAAAACCATAGGTTTCAGGGGCGTTATAGTTAGCTGGACATTTCCCTCGTACAAAACCCTAGAAATTCCCCTGTTATAGTTAGTTAAGCTAACTATAACTCGCGCCCCCGTAATGCACTGCTGATGATGTCACATATTACATCACTCATGACATGGTCAGTGACATCACAGATGACATCACTGATGACATATCAAATGACATCACTGATGACATCACTGATGAAGTCATCCATGTGATAAATTAGTGCATCTTCTCACACCCTAATATAACCTTTGATACACTGACTCAAAATTTCAGACGGCCATTTTGACAACCATAGATACTCCAATACCAATAACTACATACCCACTCATTGACTCTTAGGTCTACATGCACCTCCACTCACTCACCTGTACAGTCACTCATACTTACAGTCACTCCGTACAAGACTATCATATGCATCTATACACATATATAGACACTCACACACTGCCAATCATCCATTGAGGTACTGACACACCTAGTCAGTTGTGCAAATAATTAAACACAGTCCAATTGACTCATCTACACAGTTAAACACACTCAAGGTCACTTACTCATAAAAATACTAAAAAAATGTTGACACTCTTATTCAATTACTAGTACAAGCACACACTCATCCATACAGCCAGTCCCGCAATCACACACTCTCACATATAGATAGTTATATACTCTTATACACATATACACTGTGTTTCACATATGTAGTTACTGACAGAAGTACAACTGAGATATACATTCAATCACTAACACACCCTTACATACACTCACCCAACCATACAGTCCATCACAGTTGCACTCTTAAAACCATGCACCCATAGAATCACCCACTCACACATCTATGCACAGAGTCACACACACCCCACTCACACATACACTCAGGCACCCATACAGATACTCAGACAACCAATCAATAACCCATAGAGACACTCATATTGCTATTCACAAAACCATGCAGCCTCTTATACACCAACAGACAGACTGATACAGACATTCACACAGTTTAGTCACTAGTCTGCAGTAAGATACATTTGATGACTCACTTATAGAGTCAGTTACGCACCCAGAAAATCACCCATTCACACATTTGTACACCCACTTATTCTTCAACAGGCCTTTCCCTATATATATTAAACATATTAAAACTGTTCAGAAACACATACTCAATGGATGATGTCATCAGTGATGTCATCAGTGATGTCATTTGAGATGTCATCAGTGATGTCATCAGTGATGTCACTGACCATGTCATGACTGATGTAATATGTGACGTCATCAGCAGTGCATTGCGGGGGCGCGAGTTATAGTTAGCTGAACTAACTATAACAAGGGAATTTCTAGGGTTTTGTACGAGGGAAATGTCCAGCTAACTATAACGCCCCTGAAACCTATGGTTTTTTCAGTGAATTTCTAAGGTTTTTTAAATGCCAATTCCTAACTATAACATGCATGAAACCTATGGTTTTTTCAGTGAATATATATATATATATATATGTATATATATATATATATATATGTGTATATATATATTACCTACTGTCGGTCGCCAGTAGGTAGTTATAGTTAGGACCCTGTTTCCATAGGAAATCTGCAACATTCTATTTGGAATAACTTTGGCGCCGGTCGACGAATGCTCGCGAAATTTTCAAAACTAATGGGGCGCTACGCTCCGCTCCTACCCTGAAAGTCTCGGGGGGATTCGTCAAGCGGGGGCTGAGAAAGGGGGGTCCCAAAACGCGTTTTCCCCATGCATTTTTCAATAGGACCTTTAGACACAGCTACAGCCCGAACGGCTGAACAGAATTACTTGAAATTTGGCAGAGAGGTAGTCCTCAGGTCAAGGAAGTGCCTTTTGTAGGTCTGGTGTAAATCTGTTCAGTAGGTCCTGAGAAAATAGCATTTAAATCAATATATATATCTGTAAGCGCGCTCCGTGCGCTTACCGTAAGCTTACCGTACGCGTACGGTGCCGTGCGCGAGCTCAATTCGGATTGGTGGTTACATGACTGTAAACATTTGAATCGGTCGAAATCAGGAAGTGTCGGCCGCCATTTTATGTCTCTCGCACTGAGAAACAAAGGTGGGGAACGTGAAACGGGGGCAACGAAGAGAGTTGCAGACCCCCTAGTGTTTGTCAGGGGGTCCAAGAAGGACCCAAAAGTACAAAAAATAAATTTAATAATTTTTTTAAAAAATCGCGTGGTACGCGCACGGTAAGCTTACCGTACGCGCACGGCAAAAAAAAAAATAAAAAAAAAATAAAGAAGTAACAATCACATTTATTAAATAAATTAAAGGACCCACAAGGGACAAAAAAACAAATGTTACTGCGTAAAAAAAGGTGCGGCGCGCACGGCAAGGACTGCGCAATGTGGGCGCTCGGTGCGCGAAGTGCACCGAGCGCCCACAGCGCGTGCACGGTGTGCGAAGCACACCGTGCGCGCGGGGTGTGCACATAGTGAAAAACCAGAAATTTTTTTTTAAAAAAAATACATAACTTAGCAATTAAAAAAAACGTACAAATTCACTTAAAAAACCATAGGTTTCACACACGTTATAGTTAGGAATTATCATTTACAAAACCTTGCAAATTGACTTAAAAAACCATAGGTTTCACACATGTTATAGTTAGCTGTACATTTCACTCGTAAAAAACCAATGAAATTCCACGTTATAGTTAGATCAGGTAACTATAACTTGCGCGACCGCAATCCACAATGTGTAATTTCAGATGTCATCATTGATGTCATGAGTGATGTCACTGACCATGTCATGAGTGATGTACTATGTGACGTCATCAGCAGTTTATTGTGGGCGCGCAAGTTATAGTTACCTGATCTAACTATAACGTGGAATTTCATTGGTTTTTTATGAGTGAAATGTACAGTTAACTATAACATGTGTGAAACCTATGGTTTTTTAAGTGAATATATATATATATATATATATATATGTAAATATATATATATATATATGTTTTTTGTTTCTTTTTTAAAAACAAGAAACAGCTAAAGTTTGTTTAAAAACATGATGACCTTGTTGATTGGTGTAAAATCCACCCCAAGCTTTCGGTAAAACATGCAAAAGGCTCTCAAATCGGTCATAGATTTAAAGATTGTGGCAATGGTTCCTGTAAACCTACGGAATTACGTTTTTTTGCAGTTTGGAAAACAAATTTCGTGAACCTAACATTGAGCATCGTGTTGTTGGGGTTCATTGCTGATATAATGACTTGCCAGCATGATCGAACGCCGTGCTTGATCCATTCACCTCGCAACAACCGCCTTCTGTCCTTGAGTAATGCAAGGCAAACACACACCACGTGCTCGATTGTTTCTGAGTGATGACTACAGCCCCAAAAATTAAAGTCCTCATTTAAGCGATGTTTTAAAAAGGGCCATTCGCCCATCCTCAGTGCCATAAATCTTTTCTTCCAGACAGCTGCATATGTGCTTGAAAGATATGGGGCCTCTGATCTGGGTTTGAGCTCAGTGATTATAGACCAGGCATGTTTTCTTTTAGACAGTTGTGCCCTGTCCCGATTGAAAGACCAGAGGCAAATACTTCTTTTTTTATTGCCTGCTGGGGCAGATTAGTACCCTAATAATCCACAACATCGAGCAGTTTCAAGGAGTGTTCAAGGAAACATTGGTGTTTTTGACTGGATTGACCTGCTGATATTTCTTGCCACAACTTCGCCTCCAGGCTTCCTTCCCTTGAGTTACGCAGTCTATGGCACAGCTTGATGAATGCACCTGCTCCGACACCCTCATGGTTCAGAAGGCCAAACTCAAGCCTAATCTGAGCCAGAGATGACGATTTCGGAAGGTGCCAGGCTCGTTTGTAGATTCTAGTTGTTGTTTTATTCAGCATTAACAAATTGCTCCCCAACAATATTTCTTGACCGTAGGTTAAACGGTTTGTAACCTTTGCCTTCATGACGGTCAGGAGGGGGGATAAGCTTGGGCCAAGTAGCTGTGTCGAAAGTTTCATTGTTGCTGTTTCGAGGGACAATGCTTTTGCTTTGACCGCTTCTTTCTGTTTTACAAAAGAGCCCTTGGAATCCATGTGAATGCCCAGATATTCGTACAATGTCAGGGTTTCAATTTTTTTGCCATCAAACAACCACCCACCGGTTTGCTGCTTCCGATTCCCGAAGGTGATAGCTTTAGTTTTTGAAAGATTTAATTCCAGAGCATTACTTGATGTGAAAGAAAGCAGCTGGTCAAGAAGTCTCTGTAAACCGATCCTCATGTGGCTAAATAAAAAAAGATAGTTGGCATAAAGCAAATTACTAATTCGGGATCCACCAAGTTAAGGGGGGTGAGAGTTGACCTTGTCCAATAGATGGGATAATTCAGAGATAAAAAGATTAAATAAAAGAGGGGCCAACACACACCCTTGTTTGACCCCGCAGAAAGTCAATATTGTTTTTGAAACATGTGACCCGTCACCCAACTTGATGCGAATCCAGGTGATTGAATGAAGTTGGATTATGGATTTTAACAGATCACTCGGGATTCCCCATTTTTGTAATTTGTGCCATAATAGGTCTCTAGGCACCTGGTCGAAGGCTGCTTTAAAATCAACAAAGCAGCAGTGTAATGACATTTTTAAGAATGCTGCTTTCTCCGTATGTACGGATATGGCCAGTAGGTTGCTAGTAGAACCTGATTTGGCCACAAAGCCAGTCTGATTAAATGGCAGCCACTGAGTTTTTAGCGCCCAGGATGACAGATCTTCCAACAGGAGGCTGGCGTAATATTTGGAGTCTACATCTAGGAGTGCTATCATCCTGTAGTTTTTAGGATCGGCTCTTCTGCCTCCTTTAAAAATTGGGTGAATTATTGCTCCGTTCCACGATTCTGGTATATCGTAAGTGTGTCGGCAGTGCAAAAAATTAGTGGGGCCAGATGTTCGAACCAAAGCGTGGGGTCAGCTTTAAACAGTGCCTGCGGGCGTTGCTGATACAGCGAGTAATATTTTGTCTCATGCCTTCATAGGAGAGCTGAAACTTTGGAAGTAAAGGGTCTTGCTGAAACTTGGTTCCCACGGTATTGATAAATAAAGTAGAAGCGTTGGATTTATTATGTGTGGTTAATGTGCCATTTCTTCTTGTTTCCCATGGTGAGGTGATGTTCAATTGATCCCTTCCTTTGTTTTGATCTTGGAAGTGTTCTGTAAGAAAAAGTGCCCATTCAGCTTCACTTATGTTGGCACTGCATTGGCCATTTACGCCCAGTGTCCTCCTGTTCACCAGTGACCAAAAGGGTTTAGGATTAGAGTTTTTACTAGCGTGGACTAATTTCAACCAGAACTGGTCGGCTGCTGTATGTTTGTCCCTGTTAATAGATATTCTCAATGCTTTCTGAGCTTGCTTGTAGATGGCGAATGCATGAACATCTCCCTGATGTTTCCTGGCGAGACGTAATGCAGAATTGCATTTGGTCTTTGATTTTTTTGTCTCTGCTGTAATGGGAGATTGTACAGTGTTTGAAAATTCCTAACGGAACCACTACCAACTTTGGCATAATTTTCTGTAGCTCTACTCTGCCAAAATCCAACATAGCATAATCTTTCTTCCCTTAGTCAGACCCCTAGGCACACCCTTGAGGTGTGTTTGTGGAAATGAGGAACTCTTCCTGCAAGCTAGTCCTGCAACAGGTACCCTCCTCCCCCCATTGGGATTGGTACCACTATGGCTCCTTGGACAATGGCAGGGACAGGCCTAGGTGTACATTACTTCTGCATCTGTGCAGTTAGTGGGCACATCCCCCTGGCCATCCTGCCAGGAGTTGGGTCACAACTCCCAGCAGGTTGGTCAGTGTTGGTGACAACTGGGGATTCAATCAATCAAAGTCATTTGTACAGCACACGGCTACCTCAGCAGAGGCATCCTGGCGCTCAAAGCCAAGAGTGATAAACAGGATCAGCCACTAATGTCTACACTTGATTAGAGAGCAAGGTTTTAAAAAACTTTCCTGAAACAGTGTTCGGACTAAGCCATGCGAAGATGGATAGGCAAGGAGTTCCAAAGCCTGGCCGTCAGTACCAAGAAAGACCAGCCACCTCGATAAACCTTGGCAAACCTCAGTATGCGCAAGAGTCGCAGGTGATTAGATCTCAAGGCTCTCTCATGGTGGTGCTGACTGAGCCTATTTGTCAAGTATCGTTGACCTTTGCCCCTAATGGATCTAAATGCCAATGTCAGGACTTTGTACTCAACCCTCTTAGCAACCGGGATCCAATGGAGCTGCTTCAAATGAGGGGGAGGTGTGATGACAAAAGGGTACCCGCTGAATCAACCGGGTCACTGCATCATTTGAAGTCCATGAGTCAGGAAAGCCAGAAGAACCAGATATAAGCTGTTAGTGTTATCCAAGGGCAAAAAAGAACCGGGTCTTATATCCTGTTTGGGAAAGATTTTGGATTGGATGGACAAGTCATTTTTTAAGCTAAATGGCGCAAAAACCGAACTTATGCTTCTTGGGCATAATGTTCCCATTAGTATTGATGCTTCTTGGCCCAGCTGTCTGGGTACGCCACCTGTACCAAAAACTAAGATTAAGAGCTTATGAATTTGGCTCGACTGCAAGCTTGATTTAAAAGAACAGGCGTGTAAGGTGGCAGCTAGCTGCTGTGGACAGATTAGGATGATAAGGAAGATTCTCCCCCTTCTTCCTTTTGATGCTAGACGGGTGTTAGTCCAGGCGCTTATACTCTCGTGACTGGACTATGCAAATGCAGTGTACTTTGGTGCTCCCTTGGGCACTACCAATAGGTTACAAATTGTCCAGAACTGTGCTGCCCGCCTACTTATGAACATTCCCAAACATAGTTCAGCTAAACCAGCATTGGCCGCCCTGCACTGGCTCCCGGTTCAGGCCAGGATAGGTTTTATGGCCCTGTGTATTGCTCACAAGGCCATCGCTGGGAAAGAATCTCCTTTGATTCAGTCGCTGGTCCAACTCCATGTCCCCAATAGGATGCTGCGATCCAAGCATAAACATTTGCTCAGAGTGCCTATGATCAAACGAGCTCGCTCAGGAGGTCGTCTGTTTTCATACAACTTAGCTATGCTATGGAATCGCCTACCTGAGCACATTCGCTCGGATTGTAATTACTTTAGTTTTAGGAAACAGCTGGAGACCTTCCTTTTTCCCTGAGTTGTGCCTGCTGAATGAGGTGTCATGATTAAGCACTGGGATGCCTATGGGTAGCCATGCGCTATACAAATGCGTATTCATTCATTCATGTCACCAGCGCATAGACTACAATCTTTCGGGTCTCTACTGGCAGAAGGTTTAATAGTTATCAAGACTGATCTTAACTTCAAAAAGCAGGATGATGAAATCTGCCGAATTTGGGTTGCAAAGAAAAGGTCAGAGTCAAACATGATCCCTAAGTTTCTAGCTGAAATGGCCGGTGTTGGTGACAGATTCAGTTCAGTCAGCCACCAGGGACTGGATGGAGGTGGTGCCATCTGACTGAAGAAAAGCACCTCTCTTTTGACAATGCCATTTAGATGCTCTTTGAAGTTGAGAAAGGCAACTTTTGAATGTTCTTTAAATTAAAACACAAATCGTGTGTCATCTGCATATGAAACAACCTTCACTCCCCAGGTCTCAATAAGGGTGGTCAAAGGGGCTAAGTAAAGTTTGAAAAGCAGTGGACTGAGGCCGATCCCTGTGGCACCCCACAAGTCAAAGGTTTAGGCGAAGATGAAAATGGGCAAAGGAAGACCCATTGAGTTCAATCTTCTAAAATAGATCATATCTATGACAGCACAGTGCCCTGAAAATTTAAATGGCATAATCTATTCAACAAGGTGGAATGTGCCACCGCGTTGAATGCTGCCAATAGGTCTAGCACCACTACCATAGCAGAGGTACAGCCATCCAGAGCCTCTCTGACAGCCTCAGATATATGTAGAACGGTCTACATGCTGTAAACTGCACGGACGCCAGATTGGGTGTTGTGAAGCAAATCATTAGCTTCAACAAAGGCAGGCAATTGGTGATAAGCCAATTATTCTGAAATCTTCATGGGTGCACGTAATAATGAAATGGGCCTAAAATTGCTGAGCACCCCAGGGTCCGCATTAGACTTCTTCACCAATGGCAATTGGAACGCCTGTTTCCATAAAGCAGGAAAAAGGCCAGATTTCAAAGAAGCATTCCAAATCCCATTAAGGATAGGATTTACAATAAGGGCAGCCAGTTTAAGAAATTGAAGAGGACAGGGGTCCTCTGGGGAGCAAGATTAGCATATCAATATCTCCTCAAAAGAGTGCTTTTCGGAAATATCGCAAAATTCCTAAAAAGCAGCTACTGGACTGTCAGAAGATATCTACGGTCTTGCTGAGCAGACTTCTGATGAGAACATTGAGTATAGTTTTTTTATCTTCTCTTCAAAGAAATCAAATAGTACATAGAGATGGATGAAAAGCACTTTTAGTCACTTCCGGAATAATAAAAGATTTAATGATATTAAAAATGTCACTGGATGAGTTAAGGTCATGCTTGATGCAAAATGAGAAATGCTCTCTCATAGCTCGTAAGTTTCCAAAACATTTTGAGGGCCACCATGTAGACGTGCTTTGCCACAGGGTCATAGGACCTTCTCCAGTTCCGGTCCAGCCTCTTAAAGAGGCTTTCTCTGCTCTAAGGTCAGCAGAAAACCAGGGAGCAGATGGCTTAGATCTGTTGGGTTTTACTGTTTTTAGAGAAGCAGGCAGGTCCAGCGCCTTAGAGATCAATAAATTGAAAAGGATCGAATCTCCGTCTGGATTGCCTGTAAAGGAAGGCAAAGTAGATTGAAGACAGGGCACAAAGGACTCTTTCGTAATGTTCACCAATTCCTCCTCCTGTCAGATGCTGTACTTATCTCTGGCTTATTGCTCACACCATAAAAGGTGAACAGGACAAGAAAATGATCTGTCCATATCATGCGCAAAGGGACATCAGTATGAAGGCCAATAATATTGGAAAAAATCAGGTCCATATGACCAGCTTTATGGGTAGGGGTGGGGACTAACTAGGTCAGATTAATGCATTCCAAAGTGTGAATCAGCTGACAGGCCTGGGAGCAGTTCGGCTCATCAAAATGCGTGTTAAAATCTCACAATACCATGAAGTTAGCGGATTAAAATCTGAAAAGGCTACTAGAGGCGTTGGGCAACAAAACACCAACTTTCCAAAAGTGGCATTTTCAAAAAAGTAATTTAAAATCCGACTTGACCATTTGATTAGATATTCAATTGCTACTAATTTGAGTCCTTGAGGCATGCTTCTAGCTATTCCCAAACAGAACTGCATTATAAGGTGTTATAATGTAACCCAGTGCTTTTCTATGAGAGAGCCAGCCTTGCCACAGTGAAAAACGATTTTGGAGAATTTTCACTGCCAGAAACTTAAGTACACATGTCCTACTTTTTAAATATCATGCACAATGCCCTAAGGACATTTTGGGCCTACCCATAGGAGACTTATAAGTATTAAAACATAAGGTTTAATCCTGGGAAAAGATTTATTTTGCCAAGTCGAATTTTCAGTTTTAAAACTGCACAAGTGATAGGCTTTCCCTGTCACTTTAGTGGTGGCACTTTAGTGATTGCACAATAGGTGTGGCACTCCCCTAGCGACATTTAACTTACTGGGCCTGGGTACACTGGGTACAACATACTAGGGACTTATAGGTAGGTTAAATGTGCCAATTAGGATTTTTCATCATTTTGGCAAGCTTTTAGGGGTAAGAACACATGAACTGCTGCCTGGTAATCAAGGTCCCCGTTTGCCGGGAAGAAGGCCTGCTGTTGGAAGGACTGCCACTGTGCTGAACTGCTCTGAGAACCAGGATGAGACTCCCACCAACCTGCTCACCTATTGGTCGGAGGTGCGTTGCTGGTCAGATTGACTTTGTGGCTTCTCCTCCCATGTTCTTCTCCACAGCAGCAAATCTAGGGGTATTCGACCTTGTGGGACTGTCTTTGGCTACAGCCCTTTGCCTTGTCCCACTGGAGATTTTCAACTTCCATTTTGACAACTAAGTCAGAATGTAGAAATCTTCACCGAGGCTTTTGACCCTATGCCATCCAATGACGATGCTGCCTCCTCGTACACATCCAGCAGCCTTGCCCCTGCTGATTTGTATCTTCTCAGAACGCTTTTCTGAATAATTTTTCAAAGTCTAAAGGAAGGCGCTGACCGGGTACAATCCACTTCTTGTATCCAAATCGCGCTCCATAGCAGACGGCCCTATTTTTCATCTTTGACCTCGTCTCACGCAACTAGATGTCCGCAGTTGGCGTTCCGTTCTTTTAGGCACCAATTTTTACTGAAAAAAATTTCTACTGATTTGTAATTTTGTGTCAAATAATTGATTCAATTGCAATTTATTTAGTTTGGAATTTTTCTTGTGTTGTGTTTTCACTTTATTACTGTTTGTGTGCTGCATATATACTTTACACATTGCCTCTAAGGTAAGCCTGACTGCTTTTTGAGTAACCCCGGGCGGGTAACTATGCTCCACCAGTGGAGTTTACGTAGTTTTGCCTACTCCGCATTCCGTTGCGAATGCGGAGTTCAGGCAAAACTACGACTCCATGGCGGAGCGTAGTTAGCTGCCCCCTCTACCCTCCCAAAACAATAAAAAGTAAATAAAAGGCACTTACCTGCCCTGTGGCTGCCTCCTACTCGACATGGCCACTCTCCTGCCACCTCTTCGCTGTCCAGCTTCACTGATAACCCCCACGTTGTACATCTTGCGAGTGCGTTCCAACCCTCTGGAACTTCACATAGAGGCACTGCGCCTGCTCCGCCCAGACTTATTTTTGAGCCAAGTTACCCAGGGTTAATCACAGGTTAATTTAGTGATTCTTTGTGGTTCACCCTGCAAGGAATTATTGCTGTTGCTTGACCAGGGCTCACACCCCAGTCAACAAGCAACCAATTTTTAACAGGCAATACTTTGATAAGTATCCTTTCCCAATAATTTCTACATCTATCTTCAATGCCCACTTTCATTGTTTGGCCGTCATACTGCAAAAGTGTATTGGGATGATTGTAACTTAGGGCCACATGCATCAACGTGAAAACTGCTCGCAAACGGGCAGATTAGCAGAATCTGCCCCTTTGCGACCGGTATTTTTGCCTTTGGGATGCATCATCCCAAATGCAAAAATCGCTATTTAAGGAATCTCTAAATAGCGATTCCTTAAATTGCGATTGCATTAAAGGAATCCCAAATTGAGATTCCTTAAATGCAATGCATGAAAGTTTAAAAATTAGCGATTTCGCTAATAGGGGGAGCAAATTACCATGAAGTTGAACTTCATGGTAATTTGCAAAAACTTTGAAAAATGCACTAAAGTGCATTTTTCAAAGTTCCATTTTACACACACACATGCCCTTGGGGCATGTGTGTGTGCAAGATGTATTCATATGCAGATTTCAGGGGTGCAAAAGGGTGTCTTTTTGACGCCCTGGCACCCTTGAAATAGCATGAGCAATTTGCGATTCTCTAATTGAGATTAGCAAATTGAGAAAGTCCTCCCATTCATTCCTATTGGCCTCTAGGCCCATAGGAATCAATGGGGGGGTATTCCTTAATAGCGACTCGCAATTTGCGAGTAGCAATTAAGGAATGTTTAGAAATCGCTATTTTGTAAGCGATTTCTACATGCATAGCCTTTTGCTATTCCTTATTAGCGAATCCTTATTTTTCGCTATTAAGGAATCGCAAATGGCATTGTTGATGCATGTGCCAGTTAGTTTGATATTTTTGTTGCAGCTAACATGATAAGCATAGTCCCTAACTTGCAACATACATTTTTAAATGAACCATCATTCCATTAAATGCTTGTGTTGATTAAACATATTCCTAGTCTAGTTGGATGGTGTCCTGGCTGCTGCTGTGTCGCGAGCCACCAGAAATTAAATTATGAGCATGTCTGCAAGATGACCGGGGTGCCTTAAGCGATGGCTTTGCAAATGTTGCAGCTCCTTTTGAAGATGGTGCAGGCTGGCAAGAGAAGCCAATGGACCTCTATCAGGAGGAGGGGGAGATGATCATATTCCCTCAGGCCCTGGATGAAACATACTGTGGAGTTTCGGATGCTCCTATGGGGGCACTTCTGTGGTATCTATAGGGCCCTGTAGCAGGGCGTTACTATCATCTAGATCTGAAAGTATGAGGGATTGACCTGCAGCTCTGAAGTCTCTTTCTGTAAGAAACAAGTTCACTTTCTTTAAAAAAGAAAGTTGGTAAGAGACTGTGTTTGCTTTTTGTCAAAGTGTTTCTTGAGTGTGAGGTTGGTGTTCACAGTAAATCCACGTGACTTGCCATTCCGTTAAAGTTGGAGTCAAAACCGTTAAAGTTCAAATCCATTTTTGCAGTATTACTTGCTTGTTCTTCTTTGCAAATAACATGAATTCTGTCTAGATGGGGTTAATCTTCATCTAGGCACTGAACACAGTGGACATGAGATACAAGCAGAGTGCAAGGCATTAGATTCCTGAAGTCGAGGAAACTTTCAAGTGAAATTATGTATCATCGGATAAGTGCTCATAGTACAGGTTAACACGCTTGAGTCTGAATTTAAATGAATGACTGCACTATGCATGTGGACTCCTCCCTTAAAATGTATATATTAAGGTAAAATTTCAAGGAATTAAAAAACCAAACCTTTCTCATTACCCAGAATGTAATGCTCCCTTTTTCAGCCAGCATGGGTAAGTTCCTTAATTACACTCTGTGTTGCCTTGCCCTCTTTTTCAGAAACAATTCATTTAGGTACCCATGACCCTGCCTCCCTTCATTCTGTCAAACAGATACTGAAGTGCAGTGTTAGCTAATAGAGAAGGTAATGGGTTCATTGTTTACACTCATCGCCATTGTAAAATCCTGCTTCTTTAATAAGTGAACAAACTCACAGATGAAGACTCTGTTGGGCTAAAACACTCAGAGAAATTCTTTGATCAATAGAGTAAGTCCAAAGATTATTTGTCATATGATCTGAGTGAGTAAGCTTAGAAATAGCCCATTCTCCTGAAGGCCACAACTCACGCTGAATGAATTTTCATCCAATAATCGAACATTTTTATTCTTGATACAAAATGAATAAATGAAGGAATCAGCCCAAGTGTACCATTATCAAGTCTGTAAAAAGACCTACACATACATTACAATTATAAATGTTTTTAAACTTTCATATTTGACAGAAGGCATTCTAGATCCTAGCAACAAAGCCGATTTCATTAGACCGCCCCCAGTTCATTCATCACTCACTAAATAGTATCAGACTGTTTAATTGCACAACAAATCCAGGAACGCATGTTATTGATAAATATTGATTTATAAATCATGTATACATTTTGCAAGTCAATATCAGCTTTTTCAATAATTTTATACATAATCATCATTGTTTCCTATTATAAAACAACATATACACTGAGAACAATTATATTTGTATTACCTTTGTTTAGAATTGCATTGGTTCTTGAATGACTCGTATGTCCCCTTATCAGGCGGTTATCCAACCTTTTCTGTTGTCGGTGTGTAAAAACTGACATATGTGTGACCAGACAGTCATAGATTATGATTATCGCAAATAACCCATGTTTGTACATTTCATTCCTACTGTGGCCCTCTGTCATTTATACTTATTTTACATAGTTCTCACTTTACCTAACACACTCAAGTGGAGAGCACATCCATTTTGGTAAAAGTCAAAGATATTAAAGGTGTTAATATGTTCTTTAGATCTATACTAATTTTATAGGCCATGTAAACATCCTACATTTAACACAAAAAAGAGTGTTGACCCCACCACGTATGGTTACCTGTGTAAAACACCCACATATTAGATGGTACAATGTAAACAGTGAAGTCAGACCAAATAATATTGCACTGCTATAGTGCATGCCTTGCGGTTAAAGAAGCAGTCGTAATCTAGAATATTTTGCCAGAAGATAAAGCAGAAAACATGTATTTTTCTATATTACTGATTATGAATGATAAATATCAAAATGAGGGGAATAAGAAATAGAAGCTCACTAACATCAAGGTGCCGATTCGGATCCTGGAAAAAATTTCCCCGTACAAGTGCCGTACAAACTGCCAAGTACGATTTGCATGGGAAAAAGTCCATACGAATCGCATTGGGAATAATTCCCCACACGTTCTCGGGTCGGAAAATGTGTCCAACACGTCCCCGGATGATTTACCGTACAAATGTGAAAAGTAAAGTCCGACCGCGCAAGTACGATCCATCCCGTGCGTCCGATGTTACAACTGCATGGAAAAAACACCGTCCGCACCGAACTCCCATAGCAACCATGGAGACATGTGCCCGCATACGCGCCGAACCCCCCCTCAGCCCCCGTAAGTACGTGCCGAACCCCCACCCGTGTATGTACACCAGTGTACGTACGCACCGTACCCCCACCTGTGTATGTACACCAGTGTACGTACGCACCGTACCCCCACCCATGTATGTACACCAGTGTACGTACGCACCGTACCCCCACCCGTGTATGTACAACGCGAACCCCCAGCGCGTACATACACGGGTGGGGGTACGGTGCGTACGTACACTGGTGTACATACACGGGTGGGGTTACGGTGCGTACGTACACTGGTGTACATACACAGGTGGGGGTACGGTGCATACGTACACTGGTGTACATACATGGGTGGGGGTACGGTGCATACGTACACTGGTGTACATACACGGGTGGGGGTTCGGCGCGTACTTACGGGAGCTGGGGGGGTTCGGCCCCCAATTCTGCTCGCATCGCGCCGTACTTCGCTTTTCCGGCACTTTTTGGGTGCCGTAAAAATATTGCCGTCCGGACTGGTGTCGGTTCGAATCGTACTTCCTTGTTCGTGAAACGGAGCCTGACTGTGTCCTGACGTCACGTCGGCGCTTTCCCGGATCACATTTGTATGTATATTTTCGTCGGTCGGTGTTTTTTACGATTCGTACGGAAATGGTGTTTCCGTGTGAATCGTACTTCCATGTTTGTAATGTGTTTTTACCGGGTACGAGTCGGACGGAGAAAATCCTTCGACCGACGGTTCGTACCCGGTTTTTCCAGGATCGGAATCGGCACCCAAGTGGTTCCCAACACTGTGGATATGATTAAAAAGAACATTTACCACCTTGCAATGCAGTTTCCATATCATACAGTGAGTCACAATGACATGATTGATTTTGAAGAATAACAAAAAAGGTCTCCAAATGGAGAAGCAAAGAGTACAATTAAGTGTATCAGAGTCTAGGATCACAGTTTATAAAAATATTGAACTCCCTGAAATATATTTTTGCCGCTAGCTTTGCATCAAATTTACCATTTTTGCCCCCACACTGCAAAATTCCAGATGATGTCCAATTCATCCATACGACTGTCACGCGATGTGTTTTCATAGTTGCTAGTTTCAATACCCAATATAACTAGTGGAGCTGTGTACTGAAAAAAATTCCTGTTTAATTTCAACACATGCACTGTGGATGCATGCAAACAGTGTAGCAGAAAAGGGGAATCGGAGAAGGCAAGGAGATAATGTAGGCTCCTAAATAATGCATTTATTGGCTCCATTATTTAATGGTGCGGGTTGAGATTAATGAGTCTGCAACACACAGGAGAGTGCAGAAAACTCAGGATATTTTATGAATGTCTGGTGTTTTCTCATGATTTCACACAGGTTCTAGTAGAAATTACTATTAATCTCCACACAGAACATTACCAATCTGAGCACATTACATTGGGAATCGGATGAGATTCCCACCACCATCGTGCAGGAATGAGACCAGCCGACAAGTAGTCAGTGGTCCCAACCACCATATTTGATTTTGTCTGAAAATGCGTTTTTCTACTTGTGCTGTAGACCGGAGAATGTCCACAGCTCAAGCCGCAGTACAAAAAGGCAATTTAAAAACAACGATGCACCATGTTATGTATTGTTTTTTGTTGAGCGCATATATCACCCTGAGGTCTCAAAGCACTAGCCTGACTCAGAAAACTGGATGGGAAGAGAAAAGGGGGGACAGACTGAAGAGAGGACGGTCTCAAAATAGCCAGGTTTACGGAACATTTTGTGGTCGATTTCTGTGCTGATAGATAGAGGGAGTGTGTTCCACAAAGTGGGAGCAAGACAGGAGAAATATTTGCCAATTGTAGAAAAAGAAGCCGACTGCCTACACAAAAGGGATATAGGTAAGCCCAAATTAGGGTCTAGGTTATATAGAAAAACCACAGGCCAAGACTGACTCAGGAAGGCAATGAGTGAGAAAAGGTTATCAACGCATGATTTATTTAAATAACAAAAGTCAGGATAATGATCTTTGCACAAAAAGTAGACAATGGGTAATAGATTCCAAAATACAAATATGTGAGAGTCCCACACTCTACAGTAATACACACAATCATTCATAAAACATACTCATTTATTCAACAAGGGACATGCTTGCACAAAAATCACAAACTTTAACAATTAGATTAAAAATAATTGACATCAAAAGAATGTATAATTAGTCACAATAGAGATTCAAAAGAACTCGTGCACTCCCAGATTTTAAAGAACAGGCGGAGTCTTCAGGTAGGCACGAAAAGGTGAGAGCCAACGCACGTTTCGGTGTTTGCCCACAAAGGGGCTGCACCTTCATCAGGGCAACGACGATGGTGAACGTGTGGGACACACAAAAGAGACCTATAATTTGATCATCAGATTAATGAAACAAAAAAGAAAAATAAATCTATCATCTCTTAAAAAGACATCACAAGTTAAAAACATGGTTGACAACATTTTACCTCCACCATAGCTCTCAGACATTAAAGTATGACCATGACGGTCACAGGGGCTAAAGAGAAGTAATCTGCGATACGAGTCGGTTAGGCCAGGGTTCAAACGTAAATGATATGTTAATAATAAAAATCTGTTTGATATAATAATTCAGTTGAAAGAGACCGGAGTGCACCCAGCAGAATAGGATCTCACAAAAAATGAGTACTCAGAGACGAGTGAGAATGAGTTCTCCCAAGATATAAGTGCTTAAAGATGTGTGATAAAACACCAGTGCCAAATCGAAAAAGATATCAGAGGGTGCGAATAAAAACAGAAGGTTGCCAGGAATTCAAATGGGGTGAAGAATAATAAAGAAAGTGCAAAACAGAGATTATTAATAGACCAAAGGTAAAAACAATCAGAAAATAGGAAACAGGTAGTACCTTTAGACCAAATGTATATTTAGAAATGACTCTTCTTAGTAATGTTCAAAAAAAGGTAACGAGCATCAGACAGCTCAACAGTTCAGTTCTATATATAGGGGGAAGCAATAACAAAAAAGGGGAATAGGGTGGGAGATAAATATAAACAGTTCCACAGTCAGGATTGCTACAGCTATGCTCGGCAGTGTGGCTTACCCAGAGCAGAGTCAACTTCGATAAAGAGTTTCCAGAGCAACAGGGACAAAGTCCTGCACAGAGGATCAATTGCGTCAAGGTTAATTCCTCTGGCGGCGTGGAGTATACAAATCCAGTAAAGGAGGACCAGAGGATAGACACGTTCCTGCAATGGAACGGACAATCAAGCGGTGGTAACATAAGCAGTAACCCTACCGATAATCTGCTACGAATCGCACATGCTAACACTAGCTGGGGGTTCTATCATTGACCAACATAAATGGGGAAAGGGGGAAAGGGGAGGGGAAAAAGATTTCTATAAAAACTATATGCCGGTTATGCTAGCACATATAGCTCTGTAAACGAAAAATAAAATGTCAATGTTTCATAAGGAAGTGGGGACAATGTGGGTAGAAGGACCGGATGGTAACATTCTCTAGGAAAGTCAGGAAAATATTAGGCAACGCGCTTACCTTAAAATAGAAGCCGCCGTTATATGGAGAGTCCTCCTCACCAGCGCAGAACGGTTCTCCGCAGTGGTTAGTTCAAACGATCGATGTTTAGGTGCAGGTCAAATCCAATAGGATATAGCGGAGTCTAAAGATAAAGATAGGACTAATTTTTGCCACCGTTCCTAGCTGTGCGGATTTTCGGAATAGTTAGAAGATGTTTATTGGTGGATCGGAGGGTTCTGGAGGGCTGGTACCTGTTCAGTTTGTTGGCCAGATAATGGGGTCTGTGTCCACTAAGGGTTGTGTGTACTAGACAATTAATTTTGAATGTGATACATTTTCTGATTGGGAGCCAGTGAAGGGCTTTCAGACTAGGTGCCGAGGGGGAACGGGGTGGAAGATTTAGTACTAATCTGCCCGCCGTGTTTTGAAGGACCTGAAGTTTTGTTAGGTGATCTTCATTTATGGAGGCCAAAAGGGCATTGCCATAATCCAGACGGCTGATGATTAATCCTTGCACCTGTGCTATGAGAGATGAAAATGGGACCCATTTAAAGATCTTATGGAGGCTGTGCATTAGTCCATAACAGATGCGAGCCACGTGGTTGACATGGTCTGACATAGAAAGTTGATTGTCAATCAGCACTCCTAGGTGAAGAACATATGCCTAGATTTGGGGGCCACCAATCGCTTGACCACAACGTTTGGGCATTGCCGAAGAGAATGATTTCAGTTTTACTGGCGTTGAGTTGAGGATGATTATTTAACATCCAGCAGTGTATGTCAGACTTACACTGCCTGAATCTGTGTTTGGTGTCGGTTGGGTCTGGTATAAGAGTGATTAACAGCTGAGTGTCGTCAGCATACGACACTGTGTTGAAACCATGGGGTTTAATTACGCTGGCTAGAGGTGATATGTACAGATTGAAGATTGTAGGGCTCAAAATGGAGCAGTGGGGGACACCCTTGTCTATGAGTTGGCTGCTAGAGGTAAATGTGCCCATGTGCCAGGCACCATGTGATGCCTGGCACATGCTGCATGGCTGTGTGGGAGGGGACCACATGTGCCCCTTGGCCACTTCCCAGTGGCCCACTAGGGATTGAGGCCCTGTTTAGGGCCCCCAAAGTCTGTTTCAGTCTGCCAACTCACGGCAGCGGGGCCACCATAACAAGGCACTCGTGAAGGGATATCATGATCCTGACGGTGGTGCCTGGGCAGGCACCAACTCCATTCAGGATCGTGATTCTGACCACTGCCCCAACAGGATCAGTAGATCCTGTTGGAGGCAGCCATAACTCCAACGAGATTTTAGGGTCCGACCGGGTGCATTGTACTGCGGCGGTCGGACCAAAGGGCTGTATGTCGGTGGGCCTGCCACTGATGGTCTGTCGGTGGCAGTTCCACCAGCATCGTAATGTTCCCCTTAATTTTAAAATACATCCTTTATTCCCTAACCAATCATGCTCTCCTTATTTATAGAGAGACAGATAAACAGGCAGACAGACATACAGATAGACAAGCTGATAGGAAGACAAATAGATTATAAGGAATGTTAATGTTATGGTAATTATTTTTTATTATATCTGTCAAGAACTGGATTCTGAGAAGATCTATTGAGTCCCCTTCTTGATTGTCAGAGGGAAGGGTGACTCCTCCTAAAAGCCATGGAGTCCCATTCAGGGGGAAAACTAGAAAGAGTAAACATGCTGCTTCAAAATATTATAAGTGTTGATTAAAGATTAAGATTAATGTTGAAAAGATTAGCAAGGTCCAAACTTGTGAGATCAGCAAGGAGAAAACACCAGGCAGGGAATCCAGCAGTAGAATCCCGAAGAGCAAAATTCTGAGACAAAACTTATGACATAGGGATGATGATCACAGCAAAATATAATGAAACAAATGAGTTGCAATGCACACTTCACTTCAAACTGCTTCCTTGTATATGGTATAAAAAGGAACTAACATCAAAGGAAATTACTTGGCCTCTTCTTTGATTTGGAACCTCTGTTAACATCCAATGAGCAAATCAACACCTGTAAGCATGACAATTAAAAGGCTTGTTTGTGCCCCTGTCACAGAGTACCTTACTTACCATTTCCTGTTTGTCAGGATATGAAGTCCATCTCACATGAGGGAAAGTCCAAGGATGATCAAGAAGACAAACAGAACCCATAAGAAGAACCCAGCTGGCTCCCACATGACTGAAGTGAGGCAAAAGAAGGATGAGTGTTCCAATGAGAAACTTTGGGGTGGGAAGGTTTGCTCTCATGGGATGACTAGATGAGGGAGAAGCTGGTGTTTTGCTGACAAGAGAAGAAGATGTATCAAGGTGCACTGGAGAAAGAAGTCACTAAACAGAAGGGCATTCAACAGCAGGTCAAGAGAATGCTGTAACACCAACTTCATGTGACAACCAGGATGCTGAGGAGTTCTGCGACACTCATCATAGAAAGGAAGACAAAGAAGAGCACTGGTGGTTTCCATCAACCCACCAGAGAGAAACCAGCTAGCTGAGATCATAACTCAAGGACGGGTCACAGACAGACAAGTAATGGGAGACAGAGGCTATACAAGTTTTTGATTTTTTGGGGAAAGCCAAATGTCAGACTAACATATTAGTAAAGACCAGATTTATTTTTTTAATATTCTTTTTCTTTTGGGTTAAGAATAGAGTTCAGTTGATTTTTTGAGACACATGAACTTGTCTGAAAGGAAAAAAAGATAAAATGATGGCAAAACTAACTAGTGTTAGCTATTAAAAGTTGCAGTAGGGGGAAATGCTTAAAAACACTATTGCCTGAAAGGGAAATCATGTGTGGAGTTACATGAGGTGTAGATATATATCAATATATGTAGGGTTGTAAAATTCACATTACTAATGATCAGTTGGAAATGTAAGTAGAATTTACAGATCATCAAACTGCTCACTGACAGGTTCTCTAGAGGTGCTCCGAGCTTTCTCGGTGGTGTCAAGGTAGATGAACTCTTGTGTAACAGCCAATAGTGAGAGAAACAGAAGGCTGAAAGAAAAACAAAAAAATCAGGGAGACTCAATGGACTAATCGTCACAACTTTTATACTTTTATACTTTATCCCAATAAAGGAGAAAACATGGAAAAATGTTTTCTGGAATATCTGTTTTTTGTAAAACAAAACCTGTTGTCAACCTCCATGCACCCTGTTGTAGCTTATTAAAATAATAGGATTTTCCACAGACTTGTTATAAAAAAAACAAGTTTTATTGTAGGTTCAACGAGCCACCGCACAACACATCCAGTGCTGACAAGATCCCAACTGTCTTCTGTCAGAACCCCTTGACATCAGCCCATTATGACTACATACAGAACGTTTACCCACCTAACAAGCATTGCTAGGCATAACATATTACCTCTTTTTGAAAAAAACAAACACAAAAATACACACAACACGATATGAAAGAAAATACAATAAAACACAACTAATATCGTTCACATAACTAATTATCTATTCCAGAGATCATTTTTAACATCACCGCAATTTCCACGGGAGTTGCTTGACACGCGTGGATCTTCTGGGCCCCATACACAACTCACTGCTACCCCCAGAAGAATTAGAATCCAATGAAGAAGAAGCACCACCAGCGGATTGGACCTTGACAACTTTGCTCAAGTTCCACCAGTGACCTCCTTCAACCATCACTGCACCCCCACACACTCTCTCCACGCGAACTGGCTCACCAAAATTCTTTCCACCCTTGCTGACAAACCTTGTGCTTTTAATTCGAACAAGATCACCAGGATTAAGCTCAACCAACTTGACTGAATTCTTGATATTATATCTGTCAGCCATCTTCTTCTGAGCATCCTTCACACGCAACTCCAAAGCATCCTTATCAACATTAGAAGACACCTTGCCGGCCACAGTCCTCAACAGCCAAGCAGGATATAACACAGAAGTAGGAATCCTCCCCTTCAAAGACACAAAAGGAGCAATTTTGGTAAGAGAATGAGGTGTCGTGCGATAGAACCACAACATAGATCTCACCGCACCCTCAATGTCGAGACAGTTTTGCTTTGCCCATTTGATACAATCACCAACGACCCTGTTCATTCTTTCCACCAAACCATTGGTCTGTGGATGCCCAACTGAACTCTTTAAATGTTTCCCCCCTGATTCCTTCAGAAAATTTACCATGTCCTGGCTTACAAATTGCACACCATTGTCTGACACAATGACTTCGGGAAAACCCTCCCTCATGAAAATTTCTTTGAGGAACAAAATAGCATTATTGGCAGTAGGAGCCGCACAAAACTTTACCTCCGGCCATTTGCTATGGAAATCCATTAACACGAAGGCAAAACAAAGATTGTACGGAAGGAAATTGAAGGGACCAACTAGATCTATTCCCACTTTAGACCACGGTCTCATGGGATAATCAATAGGTTGTAGAGGAGGTGTAACAACCCTCAATTTCTTTTCCGCACCACTACACACACCACACAACTTCACACTTTCTTCAATATCTTTATCCATAGAAGGCCACCAATAATGCAATCTAAGGCGCCTTTTGGTCATGGTCGCCCCCAGATGGCCATCATGCGCACAATCAATGAGCTTAGAACGAATACCTGAAGGGGGAACACACCTGCCATCTCTCATAATCAC
The DNA here is from genome assembly GCF_964204655.1 of Triturus cristatus. Classification (NCBI taxonomy): domain Eukaryota; kingdom Metazoa; phylum Chordata; class Amphibia; order Caudata; family Salamandridae; genus Triturus; species Triturus cristatus. The sequence goes on from NC_140585.1 coordinate 168,655,766, forward strand.
ACCATCTTCAATAGACAGCTCATCAGAAATTTTCCAAAAAGGTTGAATCTCCTGGCTTACACACCTTTCACGTGGCCATCCCTTAACAATGAACTCTTTCACTCTTTCCAAACACTGATCAGCTTTCACAGCCACATTCCATTCCACCTCACTACAAGCCTTGTTGTCCACTGCATCTACCACAGCGATAAAACAATCCTCTTTGTCCTCCTCCAAGTCTAACGGGTCATCATCACTCAGCGGCAGTCTAGACAACATATCTGCCCTGACATTCTGTTTTCCCGGTATATGCTTAGTGACAAAATTATACTGTAACAGCTTCGTGGTCAAGCGCGCAATTCTGGGTGTTGCATACTTTACTCGCTCACCCCCTAAAATGTAAACCAACGGTTTATGGTCAGTGTGAATCTGGAATTTTCTTCCCCAAACATACGTCCTAAACTTTTCACACGCCCAAAAGCATGCCAATAATTCCTTCTCGATAACTGAATAATTGACCTCAGCGTCTCTCAAAAGCCTGGACGCATAACTGATGGTGACCTCTTCATTACCCACAACTTGCGTAAGAACTGCACCCAAACCATAGTTGCTGGCATCCACCGTGATGATGCAGGGTATCATCGGGTCATATGCCCTTAAAGACTTCGCATTTGTCATTTCAGCCTTGACAAACTCGAAAGTTTCTTGACACAACTCATCCCACACAAACATGACATTAGATCTCAACATATTGGAAAGCGCTTTCATTTTACTGGCATAACCTGGGATAAAGCGCGAATAGAATTCACACAAACCCAAGAACGAACGCAACTCGTCCTTATTCTTGGGACAAGGACACTCCACAACAGCCTTTACCAACCCAGGCCTCGGACTCACACCCACACCAGAGACCAAGTGTCCTAAGAACTCTATCTCCTTCTTCCAGAATTCGCATTTGCTTTTCTTAACCACAATCCCTTTTTCTTCAAAAATGCTCAAAACAGATCTAAGAATCCTGTCATGTTCATCTATATGCTTACTGAAGATTAAAACGTCATCCTGAAAGATCACCACCCCCTTCACCTCTTGTAACACCGATTGCATAACTCTCTGGAATACAGAGGCTGCCGAAGCTAGCCCAAAAGGCATTCTACAAAATTGGAATGACCCAAAAGGTGAATTAAAGGCTGTATAATGTCGAGAGTCCTCATCTAACAGCACCTGATGGTAAGCCGACGCTAAATCAATCTTCGAAAACCATTCAGCTTCTCTCAGTTCCTCCAATAAATCCCCGATTTTAGGTAGAGGATGTGCGTCCACCCAAATTTCTTTGTTGAGACTCCTCAAATCTACACATAAACGAATCTCGCCATTGCGTTTACGCGCGACCACCAATGGACTAAGCCATAAGCTAGATTGAATTGGCTCTATTATGCCAGATTTTTCCAGTCTGTCCAACTCTGCTTTGAGGTCAGCTCTAAGACTAAATGGTACTGACCTTACCTTGTGTTTAACTGGGATGGCATCATCCTTAATCTTGATTTTGTGTCTGAAACCTTTAATTTTTCCCAAAGAATCAGAAAACACACCAGGAAAATCACTTTCCAACCTGTCAGAACCCAAGAACTCTTGCACAACCAACACCTGTTCACTTGTCCCTGGTCTCAACACCATGCCAAACAAACCTTGGTGAAACCACCCTAGAATGTTTAGACCACGCACAGCCACATAGATTTTACCATGAATCTTGCGCCCCTTAAACTCCAGCACATCTTCTATAAAACCCTCCAGGTCTATCTTACGTCCTTCGTAGTAGACTGGCGCTCTATCTGGTGGAAACAAGGGTCTGTCTCCCCATGACTTCTTAAACAAATCATGGGTAATCATAGTGATACGTGCTCCCGAATCCACCAACAAGTTCAAAGTCACATCACCCACCTTTATTTCCTCATACGGATCCACACAGTCTGCAGGATCTCCATAAACAACACTCTCATCAACAACAGTCACAATCATATCCTGAAACTCTTGGACTAACTCATTCTCACTCAAACTCTCATCCTTGCCAACACTATTCACTTTTTCATTTTTCAGAAAGTTTGATTGACACACCTTAGCAAGATGACCCAATCTACCACACTTATGACATTTAGCATTTCTCCCGGGACAAAATCGATTGTCCTTGCTATGCGGAGCATACCCACAACGATAACACATATTAGTTTTCTTGAAAGGACCCTTGACTTGATTTTTATCTTTTCTGATCATGTTCCCAACAGCACCAGTCGTTGCAACAGCATTAACAGAATCCTTTGAGCTCACCCCACTACTCAACTCCTTGATGGAGTTTTGCGCCAACTCCAAACTTTTTGCCACCTTTATAATTTCCTCCAGACTAGGGTTCCCCATAGTGAGTAATTTTTGCTGTATCTGTTTATCCGCACAGTGCGCGATGAACTGATCTCTAACCAACTGGTCCCTGTACTCACCAAAATCACACTCCGCACACAACTTTCTCAGCGCACTTAGATAGGTGTCCACATTTTCACCTTGAACTTGCGCTCTTTTAAAGAACTTGTGTCGTAACACAACCAAACTTGGTTGCACATCGAACTTGATAATTAGCTTCTTAACCGCTTCTTGATATTCATCAAGGACCTCGCCTTCAGCTAATACCAACACAGGAAGATGTTTGTAAACTTCTCTCCCCTCAAAACCCAATGAATTCAACAACAGAAATTTTTTTCTTTCCGCTCTATAGCGCGAAGCTCCAATGGCCCCCACATAAGTCTCAAAGGCGTCAAACCATTGTCTCCACTGTATCGGTGGCGCTCCCGGACTTTCTAGGAATGGGGGAGGCGGATTTACAGCTTGCATCGTGCCAACCTCAAATTTCTTTTCTTGCAAATCTAGCTACAATAAACTGAACAAACCACCCAACACTACTCCCCGCAAACGTGGTGCACAAAGCTAAAAATGCCAACCCACCAAACCAAACTGTAACCCAGATACACTGTCCCCCGCAAATCCAGCTTAACGAATCATGACAGGTAGACTTGTCAGTCACCAAAAACGGAGTCCAGGAAATGAAATGAAATGATAAAAAAAAACTGCATGGAACAATACACTCGTGATGAATGAACAGAAACTGAAGTGTCATTCGACCTTCAAACCTCTTGTAGACACGATATCCACTGCCTCCTAAAACAGTTTAGTAGTCAACTGTCACAAGCCGATACTCCAACAGCTAATACAGTCTTGGCGTGTCGTAAACAAAGTAAACAGGAACCGGACTCAGCGCCGCTTTGATTTCCTTACAGGAAACTGACGTGTTTGCTGCGTTGCTGGGGAAACGTTCTCATCCGCGATAGACTGCTGCCCACCAAGCTTCCACCAATACGTTGCGTACAATTCTAGTACGTCATCATTCCTCCACAGCGCTCGTCGGGAAACAACCTCAGGCACTCCATCGGCTCACCAGCTCTTCGATCTGCATCAACTCCTCACAGCCAGGTATTCTTTTCCTTTTTTCAAGAAAAAAAAACGGAACTGGAGCTGACACGTCGGTAGTCCTCACTTGCACAGGAGCTGCCTCGTAGGTAGTACACACTTACACACAAGTGTTCCGCAAAGCGTTACGGCTCCCCAGTTTGGAAACAGTGTCGTTGGGGACTTCACAACAGCGTGATTATCTCGTGGTCTCGTGGTGGCAACTCTGACTCGTTAGTAACACCACAGCGCAAAGAGATTCCTTCACCATCAGCTGTTCGTCGTGTGTCAGTACACCGGATCGGATCCAAAACAGTTCACTGTGTAAGGTCCCTTACGATGGCTCGCCCGCTCGTCGCCAAAAATATGTTGTAGCTTATTAAAATAATAGGATTTTCCACAGACTTGTTATAAAAAAAACAAGTTTTATTGTAGGTTCAACGAGCCACCGCACAACACATCCAGTGCTGACAAGATCCCAACTGTCTTCTGTCAGAACCCCTTGACATCAGCCCATTATGACTACATACAGAACGTTTACCCACCTAACAAGCATTGCTAGGCATAACACACCCACAGCCCCTTTTCCTAAAAATCATGGTGTTCACAAAGCAGTCAAAGAAACCCATGTTTAATATCTTTCTGCTAACACTGTACTCCACAGTCCTGCTACCACATTCATATTCAAACCCGGCTTTGCAATGGGTTTTTGTTACTTTTCTAATGCAAACCCGGCGCAAAGTTTTCAGGAGGGATTTACTATGCAACACAGATTGTGATTTGTTTGGATAGTAACACAGAGTATCACAAAGTTGCCCAATGAGCTGCCTTGCATTACTTTGCGTCAAGAGTGCATTCCACGGGTGGTACATGGGTGTTCCCATGGAACCACCCATGAGTTTTGAAGCAACCACCTATCTAAAAATACCTGTAGACCGAGATTTTTACAAACATCCTATGCCTTCTCGAGGCAGGCACAACGAGGAGATAGAATTTTATTTCTTCTTGTTTTTCCGTCTTTAAATGTGTGCTGCCTTGTACAGCACACATGCAAAGTGGGTAAAGCCATAAAGCATAGATAGGCCACTTTCACGCAATGCAGCGCAGCAACTTTGCTTGCTGCCTGATGTGGTGTGACTTCTTGATAAATTTGGCCCACTGTACTCTGCCAACTCTCAGAGTGGCCACAAATGCTTAGACACAAGGCAGCTCATGCCGTGCGAGCTCATCCGCGCACTGAGTGCAACATCTCACAACCCAAGCCTGGCAATGAGAGCAGCTCGTCTTCTGTTTTTTTCCATCTACGGAGATCTCTGGGAATCTCCCTATGGTAATGGATAGGGAAAAGTAAAGAGATGTATTTAAGTCTAAAAACTCATAAAAAATATTTTTATGTTATATTTTAATTAGATTCAATTATTTATATTTATTTCAACATAACAAAAATGCTGCAGCACTAATAATTAAATTTTGAATGCAATCTTTAATTAGTTTCAATATATTAAATTAAGGAGAAAAATACATATTTTTATTATGTATTATTATTTATTAAAAGTGATGTATCCAATTAATTAAAATTCAATTATATTTTAACAAAAAATGTTACATGTAAAGTTTTTTTTTAATTATGTAAAAAATGTGCATTATCTTCACATTTGTTTAAATTATATTTATTTATATTTTAAACTATGTTAAATAATTTAATTTGGGATTATTTCATATGGGGTTTTAATTTAGGTCCCTACTGCCATTATTTTCATGGGGTGGTGCTGCATCACATATGCATTATTTGGCTATGTGTGATGCTATGATTACTCCAGCTCTGAGATGGTGTAATGTACTCCTGTTTTGGGTTCTTTTTGACTGTAGTAAGTTCAGAAGTTTTGTTTGTAGATATCAATGGGCTTACTCTTTTGTGGTTGGGTGCACGTTCCTCTCTGTTCCTTCACCAACCATCCCTTAACCCCTCCTTACTAATACCTTCACCATTAGTCAAATATATTCCCCATTTTCCAGGCTCTCCCCTCTGTCCCTTCCAGATTTAAAACTAAAACGTATTCTTACATATGCAGAGACTCTGCAGCCGGACAGAGATCTCTGCACAGAAAACTGTGGGAGAGGCGAAGGCAGAACCTCTGCACGTAAGTTTGTCAACTGCATTTTATAGTAGGTTTAGTAGTACTGATGTAATACTACTAAACATACTACAAAATGCAGTTTGCGAAGAGGAACATACATGTATAATTATGAAACATAGGTTTGGCATCGAAACATTTTTGCAAGAACACTCCACTGTGCTCACCAAAGCCTGATTAATTATGTTGTCCCTCGATTGCAATGAAAGCGATGGAAACCTCATAAAGAATGAGATCATGTGATGTGTTATAAAAAATCAGGTTTTTATGTTTTTCTTAATTACCTCGAGGTCAAGATTCAATTTAAGAGATGATTAAAATAATTTTGGGAACAAGCAGAATGAGAAGTTTACCGTGATGTATGCAAAATAAATAAATAATGTATCACACATAAAATAGATTTTTTTTTCAGCAATCATACGACACTCAGGCTTCTTTATCATACACCAACCACCCCTTTTAGTTGCATGCCAGGGCTCATGATGACCTGTATCGATATGGACATGCATTCTTGGACTGGAGGACTATGCCTATGTTATGTTATGTTATGTTATGTTAAACTGATTTATAAAGCGCACAGCTGCCCCAGCAAAGGTGCGTCCCGGCGCTGCAGCATCAGAGAGCGAAACCAAATCACTAAAACAGAAAGGCGGCAAAAGAAGTGGAATAAGAAAGAAGAACGCTAAGTAGAAGGAAAAAGAAAAGTTTTAATCGCCTTCCTAAAGCCGGATAAACAGGTCATGCTATGGATCCGGGCAGGCAGAGAATTCCAAAGCTTTGCTGCAAAGCAGCGGAAAGACCGCCCCCCCCCGCACAAAGGCGTTTAATGCGGGGACAGTAACCAAATGTTGCCCCAAGGAGAGCATCTGACGCACAGGAACATATGGAACGGGTAAATTACTAAGCAGATTAGGAGTAGCCAGCTTCAAAATCTTAAATGAAAGACAGAGTGTCTTAAATTGAATGCGCTCCGTCATGGGAAGCCAGTGAAGTTTACGAATAGCACTAGCAGAGGAACAGAATCGCGGGAGCCCTAGTAAGGCTCTAGCGGTAGCATTTTGAACGCGCTGCAGCCGTGTTATTTCTGCCTAGTTATCCCCTAAAAGTAGAGAACTAGCATAGTCCAGACCAGATAAAATAGCTGACTGAACAATCAGCTGGCGTGTTGGGGGATCAAAAAACTTAAGAAGAGGCTTAAGACCCCGTAGGAGACCAAAACAAGTACCAGCCACTTTCTTTGAGTGGTCTTGAAAAGTAGGGAGGAGTCCATCCAGACCCCCAAATTCTTAACCCCAGGCTTGGGAGTAAGAGCGCTGCCCAAGACACTCGGCCACCAGCTCTCACTCCAGAGGCTAGCGTTCTTCCCTGCTAACAAAACCTCGGTTTTGTTAGCATTCAGCTGTAAACAATTGGAGGTCATCCAATCTGTGACGGCCGCCAGGCCATCCTTTAACCTAGAGGCGCTCAGTTTGGAACAGCTGCGTATCATCCGCGTAGGAGACCATGGTGAGGCCCCACTGCCTGGCGACCTCCGCAAGAGGCTGAACATACAGATTGAATAATGACGGACTGAGTGCCGAGCCCTGAGGCACCCCCTGATCGATGGAATGGGTCTGAGAAAGAAAGGGGGGGGGGCTGATACTCGAAAAGATCTGTCAGTTAAAAAGGATCTGAACCAACCCAAAGCCAAGCCGACGACGCCCACCTCCTCCAACCGCTGGAGCAAAATACCGTGCAAGACCGTATCAAAGGCGGCACTGAGATCCAACAGGATCAATGCCGCCGTCTGACCGGAATAAAGAATGGTCCCAAGATGTTCAGTCATGGCCAGAAGAGCAGTTTCCATGCTGTGGCCCGGGCGGAAGCCATTCTGAGATGGATCCAAGATGTTGTTGGTACTTTAAAAATTTGTGAGTATGTTATTCACATGTGGTTCTGTAATCTTAGCCACCCAAGGGAGGAGAGAAATAGGCCGAAAATGTTCAGGTTTCGTAGTGTCAAGCGATGGCTTTTTAAGAATGGGGGAAACCCATGCCTGCTTCCATAATAATGGGATAATGGCAGAGGAGAGGGAGAGATTAATAATCTGACATAACGGAGTCAAGAAAAAGGAGAAAGATTCCCTAAACTGAGCCGGCTTTAAAGGGTCAGCCGGAAAGCCAGATTTAACTTTCCGGCTCAACTGAATGAATTTATCCGGCGAGATACTAGGTATGACAAGGAAGGCCAAGACAAGGATCTAGAAAGAGTGGTAGAAGAAGGGGAGTTCCCTTGTGGGAAAGACCGGTAGATGGTACAGATTTTCTCAATAAAGAAAGTAGCCAGGTCTTCACATTGCCGATCGTATGAAATGATGGCCACGGAGTTGTTATTGGCCCTAAGATCTTTAAGAATCTGAAAAATGCATTTAGCTGGATTGGGACTGAGCTTGATTTCATTGGCAAAATATGCCGCTCGAACCCTACAGATAGATCTGTGGTATTGTTTAACCATAGCCAAATAACATGCTTTTTTTCTGGGATCATATTCCTTGCTCCATTCACGTTCTGATTTTTTACAAGCCTTCCTTAAGATGGTCAATGAATCATTATACCAGGGTCTAATGTTCGAAGAATGGCCCCTATACCACTTGGCCGAAATAAGAGAGTCTAGCCCATGGGTGATCCAATCGCAAAGCAGGCTATATCCCGTTTCAACGTGATTAAATTGTCCCAGAGGATGCATGTCAAAAAAAGCATGAAAATCCTCCAGCCTCATTTTACGCCATGGGCGTTTAAAAACAAGCGGTCGAATGGTGCTATTAATAGGTTCTGAGGTCAAAAAGAACATTGTTACCAACGAGTGGTCAGTCCAACCCATAGGTTTAGGAATCTCCACAGTTGCAAACATAATGTTGGAAAAAACAGGATCCAGCAAATGCCCAGCAGAATGGGTAGTCCCGGGAACCAGTTGGTTAAGTTGGTACGCAGCCAGGTCCGCAAGCAAGCAACAGATCTCACTATCTTGCAAGAGATCAAAATGCAGATTAAAATCACCCAGAATACTAAAATTAGCAGTGCCCATGGCGAGCGTGCAAACAGCCTCCAGCAGAGCAGATTTAAACTTGATAGCATGTCCAGGTGGCCGATAGATCAGCAGGCCAGATAGGGTCAGATGCGTACTCACAGTGATACCAAAGCGAGCACACTCACAGCCCTCAATAGCTTCTTTCACAAAGAGACAGGTGTAGCAAGATTTAAAAATCACCGCAATACCCCCACCCCTAGAACCTCTATTAAGCATACAGATGGAATATCCGGCAGGTAATGCAAGATTCAGTTCAACCCCTGTGTCCTCATTAAGCCAGGTCTCAGTCAGGAAAAATATATCTGGGGCTTGCTCCGAGACTAAGTCGAAAATTGCTAAATGGTGTTTAACCAATGAGCGAACATACAGCTGAAGAATTTTCAGCTTTTCCTGAGGCTGAACAGTGGGGGGAGTTACAGGGGAAAATGATATGAGAGAGACATATCTACAACATCTGCAGCTAAATGGCCCTTCCAAACAATTTGATGGAGAAAAACTACACACCTTAACCAAGGGATTAACCGCCAGTAGCTCTTCCCTTGAATAGCTATACAGCTGAGGCATCCCTGGACCAGCGTTTCTGGCGAGAGGTGACGTACAGGCGCGGACAGGCGCAGACGGGCTTGCCTTTAGCATGCCTTAGGGGCGCTGGCAGCGCGCCCGCTGCACTCGCTCGCTGCGCGTCCGCCCCTCACGCATGTTATGTAGCCAGAGCCTGACGACTAGACCGCGCCTAAACACAAGATGGCGGTCTAGAATGTCCCCCCAAGTGGGGAAAATAAATCAATCTTGAATTTATCTGATATATACCTTGTGCCTCCACCTAACTATCAGGGTGTTAGTACCGGGATTACATATGACCCCATGGCGCCCAATAACTCATAAGGCTGGGTACCATACTCAGAGGTTTAGTTATATCATACCGACCTGTTGTAACAGGGCAGGTAGGATGCACCTTTCTGGAATAGGTGATCGGACACATGCTCATGTTTCTCTCACACATCAGGAACACATGCAGGTCCTTGTGGCACATTTACAGCCATGCAGAGTAGTTACATTTCTTGCTATCCATCTTGCATAGGGGTATATCTTCCATTACTGTGGGTATCAATCAGTATTGTTCTACATCTGCATTGTGGCAGTAAATAGTAAGCAGTGAGGGAATTTATGAACTACTCTGAGGTTCATCCCTTCTAAGTATATGCCTCAAAACAGGCATACCTAAAGCCCCGCACTCATAAATATGGATCTTTTAGACTTTAGTGAGAAACTGGGAGTGGGGCCCATGATAAACAAATGAGCCGGTTCCACCAACTCCGATTCCTCATCATGGCTTCCAGTCCTAGCAATGGTGACCTGAAGCATATGTTTCAATTTCTGCCGAATTGAAAGGCACTGAGATCAGTTTGGGGCACAAACCTGCCATTAGCTGAAAACCCAGTCTTGCCCGTGTGCCTGACCATTCAGCTCTTTGGTCCCTGATAAATCAGTCTGTTCTCAAGGAGGAGCGCCCTGCTGTCATGGACGTTTGGAAGGGAGCTCCTTGACAATACCATTAAGATAGGACTCACACCTTTGATCTTCTCCTCAGATTTTAGACTGAGCTTTGCTAAATGGTTTCTGAAAGCTTCCAGAGAATTCATTCCCACATTCTGTCTCTCACTGCAGAATCCGTGGGACAACTGAATTGTGACCAGAAAAAGTCCTGGGGTTTTCTCTTTAGTGAAGCATCATAAGTTAAAGGGTTTGCACCTTGAATATCGAATCCACAATATCTGTCGGATGGAATAACGATGGCAAAATACAGAAAGAAATATCAACAGGTAAGTATGTCTGTACCTACGCAGTACATACATCTTCAAGGTAGGTAGATGTGGATTTAGGAATAGCAAAACTTGAATTCCCTAAAAGCACTTACCTTACGATATTCAGGTACATGTGTCATATGCACAGTCATCTAGTCAGGCCACTTGTACTGAAAAGGCATGCAGACACCTACCTATCAGCCCTTCTATCTTCAAGGAGATAGTTAAGTAGCTGTGCATGGATGTTTCTAAGTACATTGTGGGCACATGCTGCCAGTTGGCAGAGGAAGATGGGTGCCAAATCAATATTGCCTAAGAGATTAGAAAAATATGCAATGAAACAGTATTTTCTTGACATGCCACACACCTACTAAGATGTCAGAAAAGTATTTATGTGGCTTGATGGATTTATTAATTGGTGGAAGGTCTGTGACATGACATTTTTTTGACACACAGGGAAAATGCAGAGATGAAGGAGAACCTCTAAGAAAGAGATAAAGCTACAGGGATTGTGTGGTAGTGGATGAAAGAGGCAAAGGGTAAAATCAAGACTTCGAAGCCTTAGTATTTGGCCACTGGGAAATTTTGAAGCACAAGCCATGGGCTTCTGAGCAGAACTTTGGACCCCATTACTTATTCTTTTACAAATGATGCACTGTAATTTGTCCACCTGCATTTCCCTGTTAGGTAGTGGCAATGTTGGACCTTATTTTCATATATGTTTACTCTGAATCAGATATATATATTTTTGTACCCTTTATTATTGTGAATCACTATTTGCATTTCATTACGTTTGCACTATATTCTGATATGTGCGGTGACGCTGCAGATAATTTCCAAACATCTTGATGTCCTACCTGGAAGTATCCAACTTGTGATGACTCATCTAGACAGAATTTTTAGATCCAATGCAAGAATTTGTAAACCAACAACTGGGTGTATCCTTGTAATCATGAGCACAATTCATACTCAGTGTTTGTGGAATCTCTTTCAATGCCTTCACAGTCATTCGCATTAGTTATTTTTCTAGCTTACTTGCCACAGCTAATTTACATGTTTTCCAAGGATGAGAATGCAACAGTGGTCTACACAATTCATTTAAACTGAGAAACTATATATATATATGATTACACAACTGAAAATCAATTAATATCTGAGTTTCACACAGGGGAGCATACATCTGATCAACACCTCATCGTCCAGGTGAAAATTTCATGCCCACAACTGAACCTTTCTGGTAGGCCGCTGAAAGCGCTAAGGCAGCAGCTGCTGATCAGCCAAGATACAGTCAATGAGCTGTGGGTCCAGACGAAATATTATCAGGATACTTTCATGCTTCAGTCTGAAATTCACACCCTCACTTGTGCGGTCTAGACTTCATTTTGCCTGTGTGCGAGTGGTGGACAGGTGATAAAAGGTGACATACCATTAGGGAGAGGGTGCATTGAGTTACTGTCCAACATGCTCAGAACCTAATATGTGTGCAATACCGGTGAGGAAAATGTCCATCTGTGAAGTTTTGCATTATTGGCAAACTTCTGAAAAGTTGCCAAGTTTTTCAACTTCAGGAAACATTGCTTATCACGAAATGTCCAACAAAACAAATATAATATGTGGGGTTTTTCTCCTCTAAACCTTTTTTGTTGTTGTTGAATTTTCTGCCTCTCTTTTATTTAACACTTCAATACTTTTTTAAAATTGACAACACTATGAACCCAACTACTCTTCCATTTGAGGCCTAAAATGTAGCTGTTTTAGGTCACCAAAAATTCGAATTGTACTACATTTCCATTCTTACCTTCAGTTGTGTCCTTTACCACCTTTGCCAATACTTCACCCTCAGAAATATCACATCCCATCTCACAAGATGCCCATCCCATACCTTTCCTGATTGTACTTTCCAAGATCTCTTAGAGAGTTCCACACACGATGCCAGCTCTTCCTGAGCAGTCAATCGCCTCATCTCAACATAACAACACAGTGCCCACAATCTGCAAACCTCTCCTCCAGTCCCTTGGTTTTATTGAGTTCAGGATGGAGCACACATGTGGCTTCCAGATTCCTCAGGGTGGAGGTGCCTCTCTACAGACCTTCAGAGACAGATGCTTGGTACTAACCATGATTGAGTAATTAATCCCTCAATGCCAGAACTGCAGTGAAATGGCAAATTAGATATTATCATGGCAGGACAGACATTCAAAGAAAAAAGAATAATATAGGGCTAGGTTTAGTTGAACTGTTTGAAAGTGGCTGCTTGTGTGTCCTACAGACTAATTAGCTCTGCAGTAAGATTTCCTTTCTATTTTCTTAGGCTACCACTTGTTTATTGGAGGAGGTTAATGTAATCTGTTGAATTAAATATTACTAGTGTTTCTACATTAAACAGGAGCATCTGTTATTAACCTTCTTCATGGGTGCACGCGGTAGGCAACAGTACTCGGGGTTGAGAACTAGGGGTTATTTTTTCTAGCACTACATTTTGACACAGAGCTTGACGAAGAAACGCAGAAAAAGGAGAAAGAAGAATGAAAAAAAAGGTAAACTGACAAAAGGGCAAAGAACCAATGAAGAAGAACCTACAAGAGACAGGCGGTGCTGCTCCTATTCTTTTACAACTTAAAAATAAATGAGGATTGAGAGGGTGTAAAATTATGTGAAGAACTACATTTTTGTTGTGAATTAGTGCTAAAAATGAATTTTAACATAAGTTTCAAGTGAGATGTTTGGATCAAAATGTGTAGGTGTGCGTTCATAGTTCACCATCTGATATTTTTTGCCAAAGAAATCATCAGACACATGATGTCAATAAGGTATCCAGAAACCAGATAAGCACAAAAGCACCTGAGAATAAAAAGAATGCTCCACTTCCTTTGCAGATAGACTGTGGGTGATATATTCCAAGAGCAGTTTCACATACATTGTTAGGACATTTGCGTGAAGCATGTAGATATTTGAGTCCAAAACATAATCATTTGTTCCTATTACTTTAACAATGATAGTCTTGAGCGCATGTATCTATTATATAACTACATCTGAATGTCAATTTTACATACAATCTGAAGTGTCCATTAGCCCTACAAGTTATGCTACATTTCATGACTTTAGCAGGCACAGAAGCCATTATACACTGCTGTACATTTACACATTTCTTGCTCACTTGTTATAAAGCTTATACTCACTTTGAAACGTGGCAACCCGGAAACTGATTTTAGAAAAGTAATGGTCAGCAGTGTGTTCATGAATTTTATCTAGGTTCCAAGCACTAATTGCCTAACCCTGTTATTTTTGCCCTGTTTGTGTTTGCTCCAGTGTAGATTTTCTCAATCATCTACCCTTCTCATGGTATCTCCCTTTACTCCTTTTTTTTAGCTAATACGGTCACTATTGTAGTTTTGGTGTTAACCAACACTTCTTTTTCGCATGGACATCTATCTATGATCAGTCCCGGACAAGATCTCGAAGACTTTACTATGTTTAACTGACATCTTGGACTGTCTAGATCCCAGCTGGCTGCATATCGTATACAACAATCAAACTCCTACAATTTGTTTTTGCTTCTCACTTGTGAAGAGGATGTAGGAGTATATTTACAAGCCCCTATCGCCACTACAACGTCACTTTTCAGGATGTTGTAGTGGCGATAGAGGCTCCGCCATATTCACAAAGCAGAGTTAAGCCACTTAATGTGGTTTAACGCTGCCTTGTGAATAAGGCCCCCTTTCATACAACACTTAGGGGCCGATTCTGATCTGGGTCGGAAAGCTCTCCAACCGAGCCGGATCTGGAGTGTTTTCCGACCGAGCCGGACCCCTGCAGTCCGACCGAGCGAGTACGATGTGGCCGCATGCTGCCGGATTCGGTTCGGTCGGGCTCCCATAGAAGTCAATGGGAGCCGGTCGTACGACGCGTACATGGGCTCCCTTTGACTGAATGGGTACATCTCGCACAAGGGCCCCCCCTACAGTAGGTACACGTTGGTGCCATCTGCACCGTACATGCCTGTGTTGGCGAGACCCTTGGGTCTCCCCCTGTGTCTGAGTCGTAAGGCTGCGGGTGATGGAGGGTCCGACGCGGACCCCCAAAGGCAGCTTCCCGGACATTTTGCGAGCTGCAAAGTTCAGCTCGATCCGGCTGTCCGACACATACATCGTACTCGCTCGGTTGTAAAACGTCTCCATTGCGCGGTGCGAATCGTGTCCGTACGAGTCAGTCGGAACAGGTCAGATCCCGAAACGGTTCGGTCGGAACACACACGTACAGTTGCATCGTACTTGCTCGCTTGTACTAGTGCCCTAGTCGGTCGGGAAACACACGTCCAAATCGTACCTTTTTCCCACCGGATCGCGTTCAGAGCCCTTCCGACCCAGATCGGAATTGGCCCCTTTGTGTGAAAGGGAAGGGCAATGGATGTTGCGGTGGGCGTTCCACTACAACACCATTGATTTTGACACTGCCCATAAATATGGGGCAAAAACCAAAGGAAATGATGGACGGATGGAGTGTTGAACATTGCAAGCACTCACCCCCAGTCAACTGATCTGTGTTTAATCCATCACCGTTTTTTAGCCCACTCTGCCACCCCAGTTCAGACATGGCCATATGCAAATCAGTCTGACCCTGTGCCTCATGGGACCAGTCCAGCCCGAACTGCCAAGCCATGTCTTCCCTGGACCGGACACAAGCTTTCTAGGACCGGTTTCTGGCATTTCAGCCGTCTTCAGCAGGCTTGCTTGAATCCAGTGGCAAAGAGAGCAAGGGACTCACGTCTGAGCATACCCTGCCAACTTATGGCGAACAAAGCAAAAACCAAAGGAAATGATGGACGGAGTGTTGAACATAGCAAGCACTCACCCCCAGTCAACTGATCTGGGTTTAATCCATCACCGTTCTTTAGCCCACTCTGTCACCCCAGTTCAGACATGGACATATGCAAATCAGTCTGACCCTGTGCCTCATGGGAACAGTCCAGCCCGAACTGCCAAGCCATGTCTTCCCTGGACCGGACACAAGCTTCCTAGGACCGGTTTCTGGCATTTCAGCCGTCTTCAGCCAGGCTTGCTTGAATCCAGTGGCAAAGTGAGCAAGGGACTCACGTCTGAGCATACCCTGTGGTTAACATTGGGAATTCCTTATTACACTTCTAAGCTGTAATTCCTGTTTGGGAAGGAGAAGCTCTGTCATGTTTCATATCATTGGAATGGTAATGATACATTATCTTTAATAGTAAAGATGAATGTATCACTTACCTTTCAAAATTGCCACTTTTAGAAAGATGGCATTTTTCTGCTCTTAGCCCTGTGGGCCTGCAGCCTGTCTCCAATACATGTCTGGGGTGGTCAACAGCTGGACTTTGTGCAGTCCCTCTAGACAGCCACACACAAAAGAGCCTAGGTGTGACTGAGTGGCCATTCCACATTCATTCTGGGCAGGATGCGAGGGAGTAGCTGACACTTGCACCTGAATAGGCAGTGTCCTGTCCCCACACAAAGGGCTGCATACACCCCTGTAGTGAGTCTGGAGCAGAGCTGGTAGGGAGGATTTCTGTGCACTTCAAAACCCCTCTTTGAAGTCACCTCCACTTCAAAGACCCAACTCCATATAAGTACTGGGTCTCTGACCCCCACCAAATCAGACACTGCTGAACCTGTGAAGAAATCTGCCAGGAGGAAGGATTGCTGTGCTGATACAATGGCTTTCACCCTGCCTAACTGTTGCTCTAGAAGAACTGCTTTTCTGCTATGCTGCCCTACTGCCTGCTACCCTCTGCCCTGCTGAGGAAGGACTGGACCCGTCGCACTTGAAGGAAAAAGTCTCAGGGACATCAAAGACCTTTCATCCACCTGCAACAGCACCTGGACGTTGCTTGTTGCAAGTCTTGCCCTGCCAAGTAGTGCCATTACAGTGCTGGACCCTTGAGAGTGGGTATAAAGTACTGCAACTGTTGAAATTTCATGTATCAATGATGGTGCGCTGATCGGAACCGGTTCATCTCCCTCGATGCTGACACATCACCACTGCTGCATGGACCGTGGATATCGCATCACCGGCTGAGCGGTACATCGACTCCAGTTCCTGATGTATCGCCTACATCTTGCAGCTCGACAATGACGGATTTCAGATGTGCACAGCTCAATGCTGATGCATTGCTTTCAACCCAGCAGATTGACGTCAACTCATCACCTCTTTGCTTCTCGCATCTCAGCTCAACAGACGAAGCATCCCAGGCAGAGGTGGCCTCCACAAAAAGGAAGGTGGGGGGGACAATTTTGATGGACAGGTGGGGGGACAGGGGAGAGATGTTTTTTTTTTAACTTACCTTTTGCCACAGTTTCTGGCACTGACAGCCACCTCAGAGCTCTTCTAGCGGTCTCTGGGAATGCAGAGGCTGCTCAGCCAAGCCTGGTGCTGCTCTCCTGCTGCTGGAAGAGCAGCACCTGGATTGGTCTGAGCAGCCTGCTCTGCTGCTCAGACACTGCTGTGTAGCCTGCAGATTTTCTCCAACCCGGCTGTGAACACAGCTCATTGGAGAAATAGAAGTGAGCATGTATGTTTAGCAGGCCTAGTACGGCCGGTCAAACATACATGCGCATCTTTAGGTACCCACCACCTGCCTGTAATGGCCCAGCCCTGCCCTGCCTCGCCCTGAACAGATGTCAGAGCCAGTCACAGAAAAAAATTATATTGTTTCACGGGCATTTTTTTTTTCTGTTACTGACTCTGACAAGTGGGGCGATGCACCTCTGCCATTATGGAGGAGCCACCCCTGATCCCAGGGACTTTTCAGCAGGCCAGGGCTGGTCCCTCTATCCGACTTGCACTCAATTGTGGTTTGGCTTAACTTTTGGATTTACTCCAGTCAAGCACAACAAGATGTCTCAGATTGGCGCTTTAAGCTTCTAAGCTTCTAAGCACTATATTTTCATTTATTCTTTACAAATGCATAACTCCAGTTATACTTATTAGATTTTTTTCATTTTGGTCTTGTTTCATTCATATGAAATATACACTTTTTTCTAACTTGGAGTGGATTGTTTAGATGGGGCTTTCACTGTGTTACTGTTTGTGGTATTACACAAATACTTACACATTGCCTCTTACGTTAAGTTTGTCTGCTCCGTGCCAAGCTATCAGAGGGTGACCACAGCTTAATTTATGGTGTGTATCTAACTCACACTGACTAAGATGTTGGTTCATGCTTGGACAGGGTGCATAACTCTGCCAAACAGAAACCCAATGTCTAACAATCCCAATCAATCGTGGGGTAAGGCAAGGTTGCGTCCTTGCATCATCATTATTTGTCCTTTATATTAATGGTGTGGTGGACCCGGTGAGTAAATATAAGCATGATGCCCCAAAATCTGCTGGCATTAGCACCCCGAATCTGATGACATAGAAGGATCTGGAGCATAAGGAAGAAGACTGGGAGCAGTGCTACATGTATTAGGATTTCCCTTTTGTAAAATGGTTCTTCTTGAAGCTTCTTATGTTGTCAACCCTCCAAACCCCCAACCTTTTTTAGCCCACGTATAGAGTGGTAAATATTTGTGTAAGAATCAGAGCACAGCAAAGTGAATAAAAAATCAGGACTGTAACACTCTGATCTCTGAGTGATGGCAGACGTCTGATGTGGGCACAGTTGTCTGAGGTTTGATCTGAGGGCAGAGGGGCTGAAAGTTGGATGAGGGATCTAAAGGTGGATGGGGGAAAGGCATGTTGTCTGCGTAGAATAGCAGAACAGTTTATGGAAACTCATAGGGCAGAAGTAAAAACAAATGCCTAGAGACTAACAAAGGGGATCATTGGGCTATGGAAATCAGAAGAAGGAAGTTCATACAAAGTTTCAGATGAGCAGAAGAGGGAAGCTCCAGATAGATCATTTCAAATGGTCCAAAGAGGGATTCTCCGAAACATATTGATTGCCAGCTGTGATAGCACCTAGGCAAACTTATAGCTTAGCCCTTGCATCTAAGCTAGCCTTAGAAATATGGGTCTCATGTCACATGTGATCACAAAAGTGCTTATCATTATATACAAAATCCCTTTAATGAGTTGGAAAAATCTTTCAACATGAAAAATACGTTTTACGATTGTTTCTGAATTGCAAATTGGAAGGGTGATAAATAGGGTTTCCCACAAGTCTTTTTCAATTCGGAAAGTAATTTATTGATCATTTACGATTGCAATTGCTGTTAATAAAACGTTGATTATCTAACGACCCCTGAGTTTGAGTGGTAATTAATTCACAAAAGGAAATGGTTACCCTTAAGAGCCATTTCCCTTTAGGAATCATGTTGGCATCTTGGAACACTTTTTTTTAAAAGCTGCACTGGTTTCTTTTAGGAACATGGGATGTCACGTGCAGGCCACTGCACCTGTGATTACAACTAATCACAAAGGGTTGCAAATTGGCACCTGCATAATGAATATTAATTAGGCAGGTAGTTGTGTAACCCCTTGTTATTCAGTATTTTTTGAGCTAACCTAATAACACATAGGTCGGTTTGTAAAATACTATTCTGTTGTGCAGTTGCAAGCACATTTTGAGAATGAAATAATCATGCATCAGGACCCTAACTTTTATAAAGAGATTGATTTCAATTATATTCACTCCTTGTTTGCAGCTCTACCTTATGGTAAATTCCAGTTGAAATCTTCGTAGGGCATAATAGCACAAAGTTTAAGATGCTTAGAGAACAGTCAGGTTTAGCTCTTCTTCTATTTGAATGGCTACTGGCCAAGTTGTACAAATTGTTTGCTATTTAGCCAGCCACCAGGTGAATAATGTAGTTTCTTTTCTATAGTCAAGGCCACCAGACAAACAGCTGGGAAAATATTAAAATGATTTCATTATTTGCCAGGCTGCCAATGAAATAGTATATCATTTCTGCTAATGTATGGCTGCTGCCCAAATTATGAATGGTGTCTGCTGTTTTCTCAGCAGCCATGTAATATGTGAAGTCTATTTGCTGTTTGCTTGACTGCTGACCAAATTGTAAATGACCTCTGCTATTTAGCCAGTGGCTAGGTTAAAAGTGAAGTTTCCCTGTTGTTTTCATGTCTGCTGGCCAAACAGTGCTGACTCTCTCAATTTAGGCAGTAGCCTGGTAAATAGTTAAGCTTCCTGCTATTTGCACGGTTGTGGTAAAACAGTGCATAGTCTCTATTATTTAGCCAGTGGCTGAGTAAATAGCATTGTTTATCTGCTATTTTGAAGGCCTGTGGCCAAACAGTAAATAATTTCTTCTATTTAGCCAGCAGCCAAGTAAATAGAAGCAAAACCAATTAGGCCAGTCCCAGACCAGCAAATCCAAGATGGGAATGACTATAGCACAAGAGTTTGTATCAGCAGAATTTGTAGTTATTAATTTTTAAGGTGACCACTTCAAACATTCCCACACAGGACTGAAAAGGAGCGAAATCTATTCATGGACTAGAGAGAAAAGAGGCACAACATTTGGCAGAAACAAAGGGCATGTGTGAAGTATTAGTTTATCTAGGTAGACCACCAAAGAAGTTGGTCAGACTGGGATGGCTTGCAATTTATGGATTCCACAGGCAGGAGTAAGTGCAGCCAAGAATATAGGAGCATATTTATAAAGGTTTTGCATCAGAAAACCTAAACGGATTCTGACACATTCCCAGATTTACCAACATTGGTAGACCTGAGAATGTGTCAGGATTGTAACTATCCCCACCAGAGGAGAAATTAGGGGAAATGTCTGTGTTATTCTGTACTATTCATTACTGTACATGTTATAATGAATAGTGCACATGTATTAATGCTGTCTCTGTTGCTCTGGAATGTTTAGAACTTCCACATGTCATAGTCCTTGAGACTGGCTTGGGGAAGATCCAGGCAGTTGATGTCAGCTGCAGTTGATGTTGGATGGGATCTTCTTATGAAGGAATACACTTTGTGTTTATATCTCAACCTTGTACTGCTTTCATCTGGAATTTCACATTGGCGTAGTCGGCAAGTGTATGAATTAATAAAGAAGGTCTCAAAACATGTGGATGTCAGATTAGCTTCAAGCAACTTTTGGTGAGAGACAACCTAATTAGACTAATGCGCTTGGATAATTTATAAGATTAGTGCGTTCATTTAAAGGAAACTGACTGAAGAAAAGCGCTCATTATTGAGAATAATTGCCTGTATTGTCACTCTTAAGTAATAAGTGATCTTTATTTCTACTCATTGTTTCCTCTTTCTAAGTGAGCCTTATTCTGCAGCACACTTTGAAAGAAGAACCTGCCACTGAGGATTGTTTTTGTGCCGGAAGGTGACCCTTCCTGCACAAAAACAAGCCTTCCTGCACTGCAGGCACCTTTGCAAAATGACACATGGGTGAATGCATTGTTGTGAGGTAGCCAAAGTGTGCCAGCACTAGGAAAGGACAGGAAGGCGCTATATAATGGCAAGTACTGCTAATGTCTTCCCTTTCACGCAGCGCAGCACATCAAGGCGGATGTTGAGTTGTGCTGCGTGACAGAATGATAAACTTGCCTCACAGATTTTTATCTCAGTAAAAAGACTGGGAAACTGCACATTGGTTTGAATGGGGAAGCCAAGAGGAAGATTAGCGCCAATTTAAAATCCCTCTGCGAAATTATAAATGCAGAGGGAGTAAACGTTTTAGAAAATGCACCATCAGGGATAACTTAAATAAAGAGACAATAGTGGCTTTTTGCAACAATTGTCTATGGAATTTGCAAACCTAATGACTTTGGACCACATGTATGAAGCCTTGTCGAGGTCTCAAATGGTTTTGAGAATGCAAAAGGGCATTTTAACATGTACCAAACCCTATTTTACTATTTGGTAACCTGTTACCGAATCACAGAATGGGTTTGCAATTTGGTATTAGAAAGGGGCATGTAAAGGGCATCCTTCCTAATAGCGGCTCACAGTGGTATGTATGAATGTTTTGCAACCAAAATGAGGTCTAAAAAATCATTTTTAAACACCACATACAATTTGGTGGTAACCCATTTGCAAATAGGAAGAGGTACCCAAGGGACCCCTTCCCTTTGTGAATATATGCGAAAACATTTTTTAAATGCAGGTAGTGGTCCCATGGACCACTGACTACTCTTTAGAAATGAAACTGAAACACTTAATTTTTCTTTTTGAAACGCACCCCGTTTTGCATCTTTTTTAAAAACGCTGCTTTATTTAAAAGCAAACACAGACATGGTGGTCTGCTGTCCCCAGCAAACCACCATCCCTGTTTTTAGTGATTTCCAATAGGTCGCAAATTGTGACCTACTTCATGAACATTAACAGGCAGGTAAATTGTGACACCACTGGGAATAGCTATCATTCTGAAACAAAACTTTGCTATTTGAAACTCGCAAACAGAAAGCTATGTAAATGTGGCCCCTGGGCCTTATTTAACCCGTTGTGTGCTTATGACGAGCCCAGCTCATCATGATTCACAGTGGAGCTGTGCTCATGACGAGCTGGGCTTGTCATAACGGTCGCACTCCGCCCACGCGCGAATGATTCCCCGCCTGTGCGGGAGAATCAATTAGTGGGCTCATCATGAGCACAGCGCCGCTGCCGCCGCTTCCCCCCCGCACCGCGGGGGAATTACCCCCGCGGCGAAGGGGTTAAACGTCAGCAGAGCTGTGAAACCACCAAAAAGTGTACTGTGCACCATGTTTAGTTTAGTTTAGTTTAATACATTTATAGAGCGCATGGCTACACCACAACGGTGTGTCCCCGCGCTATATGCATAGTGCCTATGACATCAATGCACTCTTAAAATGCCACTTCTTTTTTGTATGCCTGGCATCTGTCCGACATTTAATATAGCCCTTAGTGGGCTTAAATCTGATGATAGTCCACAGAACGTGTAGCTTGGGATTTCATGCTTATCTTGAGATAAGATTAGGATTGTCATCTTCCAAAGACCTGAAGAAGTATCAGGATTGCTGTATTCTGAGATGAATCAGAAATCAAGAGAGAGTTGTGGAAAAGTTAACCTGCCGCCAATCACCTGGACACAAAAAAGCCAAGCATCAGAAAGCAGCTTTCTGGAAATTACATGACAGCAACACTTTTTGGGCAAAAAGGCATAGGTATCGAGTTGAAGAGTGGCTCTATGTGAAAATATGTAGTGAGGCACAACCCTGACATAATCCTAATGCAAGAATCACACCTCACAGGTAAAAACTGTGGGGCACTGAATTATGGCAGATACCATATGTTCTTACATGCAGAATTCTTTTCTGGATCTAGGGGAGTGGGAATATTGGTCCGCATATTCCTCTCATTACAAGTGTCCCAAATATGGTCAGACAAGGTGGGATGCCAAGTAGCAGTTTGCAGGCGGTGGCACAGGGTGTACCCGATACTCGCCTCTTGGTACTATCCACCAGGGTTACAGACCGAGGGGTTAGGCATAATGGGGAAATGGATAGCAGATATGCTGGGAGCCCTACTCCTTCTGGGGGAGGTCTTAACTTAACTCTACAGAGTGCCTCAGACAGGATGACATGTCCAGAGACAGACCGTGAACCGACAAGAATCGCCTGGCTCCCTTCCTCGATTTAATGTGGCAGGAAGAACACCTGGGAACATGACGATACACATATAATTACAACAAAATGAACTCTGTGTCTAGGCAGAACCAGAAAATGGATTTTCGAGTCCACAGAAAACACTGGCACAGTGGACTCTGAGACTCACTTCTAGGAGGAATATAAGACAATAATGCGCGGAGAATTTATCGCATATGTTTCCAGTAAACGGAAAGAGAGAGACAGAGAGGCCAGGGATCTAGAAAACAAACTAATACATCAGGAGGCTGACTATGTGAAAATCCGCACCCCTAGCTTAGAGCTCCTGATGGAAGGGATGAGAGAACACCTGAGAAACCTGGTACACCAAGAGGCAAGGGTGTTGTATAGGGCAAAACAGGGCAATCTACAGTGGCGGGTGGTAAGGGGTGGCAGGGCAGGGGGAAGGGGTTTGAATTAAAAATAAATCACTTACCTGATCCCTCCACATCTCTCCATGTCCCTATCTCTCCCATGACGAGTGAGCCTCTTACAGGGACCGGGAAGCACCCAGACTCCCCCCAGCCAATCACAATGCTGTAAAGCAGCATTGTGATTGGTATGGTATGAGCACCGTGGTTCGGCGCTCATCCAGGGAATGGGGACCTGGGCATGTTCTCCATGCAGGCTGTAATGCAGCCTACATGGAGAACATGCAAAGTGCGCTTAAATGTTTGGCCGGCCCAAGAGGGCCGGTCAAACATTCATGTGCACTTTACAGAGTGCGCAACCACTCCTCCCCACGTCAGGGGAGACAAGCTCCACCAGACCCCGACCATACGAAAATGTAATGATAATTCAGTTATTAACATTTTATTTTTTCGTTTACACTGCTCTGTGAGCGGTGGGGCGATGCTCCTCCACCTTATTGGAGGAATCATCACTGGCAAGATATATGAAAGGGGCAACGAAATAGGTAAACTACAAGCATGGCTGACCAGGAAGGCTAAAGATGGATTTCTACCATTGCCACGTGATTAGACGAGCCTGCTAACACCCCACATTCTATAGTGCAAGCCTTTGTTGAGCACTAGGCTGACCTTTACTAGGCAAGGAAAATACACATATGCAGCCTTGGGGACTTTATTAAAAATCTTCTGGAGCCCAGACTGTAGGAGGATGCGAGCCGGTGGCTAGATGCAGAACTGTTGGAGTCAGAGATTTTTGACATATTGCGCCAAATGAAAAGTGAGAAGTCCCGAGGTCAAATGGCTTCCCTCATGAGTTCTTAAAATTTTTAAAATTCCAAATAGTGGACCCGCTCTGAGCAATGTTTAATAGGACAAGATAGGAGGGCACCCTGCCATGAGACCTTAGACGAGCGATAATAGTCATGATCCACAAGCAAGGGAAGCCAGTGGAGGAGTGTGCCTCATATCGCCCAATATGACTACTAATCCTGAAATCCAAATCTTGGCAAAAGTACTGCTATAAGTAGTGGACACATTGGTGTCCCCCAGTCACTCGGGCTTCATGCCCTATATAGTGACAAGGCACAACCATCACAGGTTGGCTGGATTTGTTGGTACAACGTGACCGTATTGCCAAGCCAGCCATTCTGCTCGCCGTCGACACTGAACAGGAATTTGACTCATTGTAAGGCCATTACCTAATGGTGAAACAGAATAAAAAGGGGATGGACTTAGAGTCCATGATGTGGGTTAAGTTGTTATACAAAGACCCCATAGCTAGGGTCAGTGCGAAGTGGGTCTTTTTAAGGAAATTCAGCCTAGGCAGAGGAACTCGTATGGGATGTATGCTGTCCCTCATACATTTCAAAATGGCTATGGTTCTGTTGGCTGCAGAAAGAAGCGCTGATAAGAGGCATAAGATGGTACCCAGAATGGGAGGACATCGTCTCAGTTTATATAGACGACATACAGACGACATACTGTTGCACCTAGTGGACCCAAAACACTCCGTTCCCAAGTTGCTTGGAATGCTGGCATAAGTCAATTGTGTTCTCACTGTCACAGGAAGAGGAAGAATGGGCCTGGCACTATCCTTCAAGGTGGCAACCTCAAGGTTTCACATATCTTGGGATCACAACAGATTGTGACCTGTTCATCAGAGAAATCCTGGCAAAATTCCTTGACTCCTACAAAATAGACGTGGATCATTGGAGGAAAATGCAACTCTCTCTCATGGGCAAAGCTGCCCTTTGTAAACTTATTTAACTACCAAAATTCCTTTATGTGTTACAAAGTACCCCGCTCTAGGTCCCTGATGGGTTTTTCTAGGCAGTAGTGAACATAACACAAGGCTTCTTGGGGAGGGTGGGACCCTGAGGAAAACCTGGACTCACAAAAAAGCCCCTGGAAGGGGAAATTGCTCTCCCTGATTTACATCTGTATTATTGGGTGACACAATTTTGACTGGGCCTGTTCCTATCAAGAGAAACCCTCCATGATGGCAGATAGATGATCCATGGACCCAGAGAGATATGTCCGACGACTATATTGTGATAGGGTGATGGCACCACTACTAACACTTACTGCTGTAGTGGTCAAGCTATGGCAAGCGGTGACCAAGGCTCTGGGCTGGAATGGGCTGGAAGGGTAAACTGATGCTAAAATCCCCACTTTGAGACTCTGAGATACTGAAGCAACTACAAAGGCAGTAGGGGGGGCTGCTGATCTGTCACACGTACTCTGGATCAGTCGAGGAGCCAGGTCTTGAAGTCCTTCCTGAATTGGGGCAGTGACAGTGATTGCTTTAGGTGGAGTGGCAGGGTGTTCTAGGTCTTTTCTGTGAGGTAGGAGAAGAATATTCCCCCGGCCGTGGTCTTGCAGACAAATGGGATGGTGGCAAGTGCCTGTTGGGCAGAGCGGAGGTCTCTGGTGGATGCGTGGAATGCTAGGCAGTGGTTGAGGTATGCAGGTCTTGCGTTGTGTAGGGCTTTGCAAGCGTGTGTAAGGAGCTTGAAGGTGATTCTTTTGTTGAATGGGAGCCACTGGAGGTCTCTCAGGTGGCTAGTAATGTGGCTGTGGCGGGGGATATTGAGGATGGGTCTGGCAGAGGTATTGTGGTGCTGTGCAGTTTCTTGAGGTATAAACACAGTGGTCGCAGACAAGGGCAAATAGGAGAAGAGGGAATAAATATAGACCAAGAATCAGTACTATATTAATGCTGACCAGCCAGACAGGGTTAGTTTAATATTCCATATACTTGCAGCAAAATAAAGTGGGGACACAATCCTGCATCCAGCAAGGTACATATAAAACAAAACAAAACAAAGGCTCAGGCAGAACAATTGCTTGCGCGTTATACGTTAGATAGAACAAGCATGAATGTGTAAAGACACCGTTACACAAAAACAATAGCAAATTAAATTGTGTTTACGGTGTACAGAGAGCAGACGACGTTTCAATCCCATGAGAGCAATTGTGGGATCATCATCAGGACATTAAATTACATGCCTGAGTTAAAATTGCCTGTAAAACAATAGAGAAAAAGGGGGAGAGGGGGAGAAAGGAAACAATAAAGGAGTCAATATACATAAAAGTGAAGAAAACAGCAAAACAACATAGTGCTTGCAGTTGGGGTTGAAAATGTGGTATGGTTCGGTAATTATAACTGTGAAGAATGAAGACGTGACCTGCCAAAAAGTGGAGAAAGTACTATGGTGAACACTGAACGTGAGGAAACCACTGCATACACATCACTCGCTCTAGTCTCCTCATGAGGACACGCTTCCACCCTCCTTCATGCGGCACTCGGAATGGCAATTCATGACAACAGTATGCCTCAGATGTATAATAACTATCTATCATCATCCCACAAGGTACACCGTAGTTCTGGTTTCAACTTTTCCCTAGGCTCCAAGAAGTACCGTTTCCCCAGCATTGTTTCTACACATCTAAGAGACAATTGGCCTTAGCTAGGCCACGCTGTAGTGACTTTTTCACATCGCACAGTAAGCCATTTTCTCACTTAACTAGCCCCTACCATCAGATGGAAAGCCTTGCACATATTGCTCTGACCACCATGAGTCTCACAACCTAATGCCCCGGGCACTTGTTCTTTTACTTACCAGCCTGGACGCAGATTTGTGTACCCACTTTATTTTGCTGCAAATATATGGAATATTAAACTAGCCCTGTCCAGCTGGACAGCATTAATATAGTACTGATTCTTAGTCTATATTTATTCCCTCTTCTCCTATTTGTCCTTGTCTGGCACCACTGTGTTTGTAACTCATTGATACCCAAGGTACCTGATCTTTACAATTGGGTTCCCTTGTTTCTATTAACCCGCAGTTTCTTGAGGAATTTCTGGGTGATGCCGGCATAGTGTGCTTGCGGTATTTGAGTCTGCTGCCGATAAGTGCGTGGGTGACCGTCTTTCTGGACTCAGTGGGGATCCACTTGAAGATCTTTCGGAGCAGGCGTGGCTTGTGGAAGCAGTATGACGAGACAGCGTTGATCTGGTGGGTCATGGTGAGCAAGGATTCCGTGACAATGATAAGATTTTGTGCATGGTCTGTGGATGTGGGGAGATCCAAGATCTGTGGGCTACCAGGATTCGTCCCAGGTGGAAAGGGTGGAGCCCAGGATGAGAACGTCATTCTTCCCTGAGTTTAGCTTGAGGCAGTTGGACTTCATCCAGATGGTGACATCCTTCATTCCGGGGAGGTGGTGGTGAGCTGTTCTTCGGTGACATTGTTACAGCTTTGCAAGAGTAGTGGTGGGTGTGGTGCTGTATGGTGGGTTTGATGATGGGAAAATGGACACAGCGGTGGTTGGCGCAAAGCAGCCCGGATGTGTGGCTGAAGGAGATGTTATCACTGGTGGAGAAGACGGGGTCGAGCGTGTGTCAAGCTGAGTGGGTCGGAGAGGTGACTTTGGAATAGAAAAGACACCCTTGAAGGGTGATCTAACACCCAAAGGTCAAAAAGTTAATTGGATGGCCAGAACTGTGCCAGGTTTATTGCGTTTGGTGGCCTTATTATTTGATCTATGTAGGGTAAACCACTCACAAAGGTATGGAAAAAATAAACCAGTCTAGTAGTAGGATCAGATGTAAGGGTGCCAATGCTTCTTTAGTTTCTCATTTTATTGAGTAGGTCACAATGAGAATTAAATGAGACGGCAGGTTGTAGATGCCATCATTAAGCCAACAGGAAGATTTGACGAGCAGTATTTATTGATTCACCATCAGTGCAAATTGATTTATAGATACAAGTTAATTCTACAGAGCTTCAGTTCTATGGGAGAGTGGAACATCATCATCATATTGTTCATCTTACAAACTAAGGGGCATATTTATCATTGAGTTGCATCACCCTTGAGCGATGCAAGAAAGCGCAAGTGTGATGCAACTACTAGATTAGATTTTTCAAGCCATGCAAGCCATGCAATGTCACCTTGCGTGGCCCTGCATGGCCTGAGAAACCAAGAGTAACGCAACGCAGTGGAAATCACTGAGTTGCGGTACTCTGCCCCAGGGAGGCGTTCCATCTTTATTTCTCCTTGTTGTTTCCTCTATCCATCTGTGCTGCATTCTGCAGCACACATTGAAAGTGGAAAATGCCACTGCGGATTGTTTTTGTGCAGGAAGGGGTGTCGTATTCTGCACAAAGACAATCCTGCTTACAACCTAGGTACCCTTGCAGAATGATGCAAGGGTACCTGTATTGGCGCAAGGCAGCACATTGTGTGCCAGCACAAGAAAAGCAGGAATGAGCCATATAATGTTAAATACAGTGCATTCCTGCCCTTTCCACAGCGCAGCAAGGTGGCTTGCTGTGTTGTGCGGCATGAAAGCTTGATTTGATAAATGTGATCCTAACTGTGTGACTGGCCATTACTACTGGTGTTACAAAAATGTCTAAGGTTTCTTAAAAATTATGTGACAATCCCGTAGTTTTGTTCTATGATTTTGAAACCATATACATGTCCTTGTGGAACATTCCCATAGAAAACCTGCTCTAACCTATCCATCATTGTGGCTCACATTAATTGCTTCAAAAATGTGCATTTATCCTTTAATCTGTACTAATACTATGATAATTTGTTGATTCGCCCCTACTGAGAGCCCTATAAATTTTAATATGCAGATAGGTGGGAAGAAGAAAGGGAGGAAAGGAGAAGGTAATACAGTTACGAATGTAACAATGGTCAATCAGGTTTTGATAGATTTAACTAATTGTTTGTCTTCCATATTGAGGAGTGACACATTACACTTATCAACATCATAAATAATTGAAAAGATAAATGAAGAGATAAGTCTTTATTTCTTCTTTGAAAGCAAATGATTTGGTCAGGGTTTTTTTTTTTTAAAGCAGGACAGCAATTGCAACTAGGAAAACAAAGTGTGCCACCTGGTTCTGCTCCTCCTGTACAGATTGCATTTATGGTGACTATGAAACTGCAGCTATTCTTAAGTCCACAGGAGATTCTGACATTAGCTGTCAGATACAATATTGCATAAACATTTAAACAACCACAAGTAGAAACATATTTTTATATGCTAACAAAAACAATATGTTTTGTAGAGTAACAAACATACATTATGTTGGAAACCTTTAAAAGTTACTGCTAGACCTGGCACCCTTGGTTTGGTATTTCGCTAAGCTTTTTGCCTTCTATCCCTGATTTTTTCTGACCTCGTTTTTGTTGGCATTAGAAATCCGTCTAACCAGTGCTAAAGTGCTGTGATCTCTCTATAAAACATTGTAAAATTGGCCTACACAAGATTGATACCTTTAATTTACTGGTAGGTCCCTAGTATATTGTCTTACATATACCCTAGGCCTGAAGCAATCCTTCTGCCACCCACTAAAGCACTTTAAAATGTGTCTGGGGCCTAGAAATGCAGCCTGTAGTGCAATGTTGAACTCCCATTTCGACCGTGAAAAATAAACCTTTTGCCAAGCCTAAACCTTCCTTTTTATTACTGATTAGTCACCGCTAAGGTAGATCCTAAAGGCTCATAGAACAGGGTGCCTGGAGTTTAAAAATGAGGATATGTGTATTTTCGTATTGCATGTTCTATTAGGGAAAAGCTCCTAAACCTGTTTTGCTGTTGTAAGGCTATCTCTCCCATAGACTCTCTTTGGGTTACTTTATTGCATTGAATAACTTCAGATTGGGTGCATATAGAGTCATGCCAAGAACTGGCCAGAACATTCAATAATAAACTCCCTCGCGACCTATATTTCTTTTGGCACAGTGAAAATGAATTCAATATGGGCTAAACAACAGAGCGGTCACATCAACAAGAATGTTTGAATGATATTAATTTGAACATAGTTATTTATTAAGCTTATTTTTTAACATTGAAAGCATATATATCAAAAAATATTTTTTCATTAACTTTTTCTCATTTTTTTGATAAAACCTTTTTATATATATGTACACATAAAAATAGACAAAACTACTACATGAAGGTTAATAATAAATTCAATACACAGTTGAGCTAGTAACCCCTGAATGCAAAACAATTACACATACAGAAAAATACTCATACATACTCAAACAAAAACCAACCAAACTCATACATCATTCACACAGGCAAATATATCTGGGTAAGGGGGAGACAATAGATTGCCAAGTCTCCACAGCCAAATAAGATAACTGTGTTCGGCAGGTTCTGAACAGTATAGGCCAACACGCGTTTCAGTGGCATGTAAAGAGTAGTAAGACCACCTTCTTCAGGACCTTTCCAGATGCCAGAGAATCACAAAACACCCAGGGGATACCTAAAAGGTATAAACAACGTATATTAAAAGCCCATACAAAGAAATATTTGAAAAAAGCAATCAATTAGACCTTAATAACAGACAGACATGTAAAAATCACTTAAGTGACTACCAGAGTAAACCAAAGCCAGAGACAACAAACCCCGTGAGACTCACACAATAAGAATATATATGTCTCCCCATACTTACTGTGAGAAGTATTATAGAGAAGTAATAAACACAGTTGTTAAGAGACAATAAGAAGAGGAACAGAAAAGTACACCAACCACCTCGTCTCATAGTATAGGACCCAAAGTTGCCTCATACAAAGTGAAGGAAAGAAAGGACCACAGTGATATTACCCTATATCAATCAATATGCGCCACTTCTCAGTATGTAATGTATATTAGATGGGCAATATACTTACATGCTATGTTAAATGTAAGAGTTATATTTGACAGGAATGGCCACTATACTGCTGTATTGATACGCAGCAGTGTCTTATAAAGAAAGATATTCTGTCGAAAGAAAAAATATATTTGAGCAAAAAATACGAAAAATGTAGCACTAAAAGAATGGCAAGAGTAATAATAGAAGATGGACTGTTTATGCCTTACCTAAAACACTCAAAAATGGTGTCCAGAGAGTAGATAATCAAATTGCTGGGTTTTTAAAGCCAGTGCTCAGTCTTCTAAAAGTAAATACAGGAGCATTAGTCCCAGCAACGGGGTGATAATCTTATGGCGACTAGATATATTCGTAAATGAGTAGGGGCCCATTGGCATACACACCTGATTGAGTGAGGCATGACCCCTACTCAAATATATTTTATTCACAGGGTTGCAGCAACAAGGACGACTCTTCAATATTATGATGACAAATCCTTTTCTTGAGAACAGGTGCCCACGGGGTAAGGAGCATTAGGGAAAAAAAAAGAAAAAAAGGGCTCATATGCGAAAATCCTTTAGACAACAGGAAACGTCGCTAGAACATGGTTAATACAGATAATAAAAATAGTTTGAGAATACTTAGCTGGAACATAAATGGGTTCAGAGTAGCAGATAGAAGAAGAGACATTTTACAATTTCTGAGACAACATAAGAGTGACATCATAATATTGCAAGAAACTCATCTGCAACAAAATGAATGGGAGCCATTACTTAAAGGGCATGAGTGGATACACCAGCTGGCATGTACCAACCAGAACTGTAATATTAAAGAGGTTGCTATCTTGTTTAAAAACTCAGTCCATGCAAAAATAATTAAAGTAATTTCAGTCCCTGAAGGAAGATGGGTTATTGCGACAGTGAGGATATATAGCCAGACCTACTCTATGATAAGCTACTATGGCCCGAATATAGACGACCCATCAGCACTGCATGACCTATTTCAACAAATATTGAATGATGATCATCCTATCATAATGGCGGGGGATTTCAATTCTCTGTTGGATCCTGAATTAGATAAATCAACTACTAGGCCAACAGTTAATGCTCCAAAAATGCGAGCTTCTATACAGAACATCATGAAGAATTTAGGACTAATAGACCCCCTGGAGGATAAGAGCTGGAAGAAAGAAGGAATTTACTCATCATAATAAAAAATACGGTCATGCTTCCAGTATAGATTACTTTCTTATTGACTCAAGATTAGGTTAAAGCAGTCTTCCATCACCCTGCTCATTTACCATTCAGCAGTTAGTTTAGAGATAGCTATAGAACGAAAGGGACCCGAAATTAGATGGGCAATGGACAGGTCTTTACTAGGAGAACTAGAAATAAAGGAAAAACTGTAACAAGACACGTTAGACTACTTTGAACTGAATGCGGGTTCCACTTCATTACGGGTCAAATGGATGCATACAAAGCCTATATTAGAGTGAAAATAATTAGTTATGCTACGCACAGGAAGAAAGAAAATGACAAAAAAATAGAAATAATAGAGAAGAGGATAATCTCTTGGCAAAAAGATCTCAATGAAGCGCAAGACTCAGCAGCAGTGAATGGAATCCAGACACAAATTGACGAGGGGAAGAAAGAACTCGAGGAACATCTGAAAGGCATAGTTTAAAAAAAGTGGTTTGCTAGTAAGTTGGTGCACTATGAATACGGTGTGGGATGTGGGAGGTTACTGGCATGGAAAACTAGGGGTGACTTAGCTAGGAACTCAATAAAAGAGATAATTTTGGAGGGGTCAGATGCAAGCTGTACGGATGATAATGAGATTGGGGTCGCTTTTACCAATTGTTTCCAAAATGTATACAAGGAAGAGATCCTAGTGCCCAACGAACAGTTAACTACTTGGCTTTCAGGTGACCCTCTCCCAAAACTATCATCAGATAAGGAATCTCTTCTCAATAACCCCATTCCATCTGAAAAAGTATCCTCAGCAATAAAAAACTTGAAGAATGGGAAAGCACCTGGACCTGATGGGATTCCCAGTGAACTCTACAAGGTCTTAGCAGAGGAAATTACTCATTCATTAACCTCTTTATTTAACTTTATTTACATAAATAAGGAAGACATTCCAGAATCCTGGAATGCGGCTACAATAACCCTTATATTAAAACCCCACAAGAATCATAAAAATTGTGAGTCCCATCGCCCAATATCTTTACATAACAATGACCTTAAAATATTTATGAGTATATTGGCAAAAAGGTTGGATAAAGTATTGGGAGACCTAATAGGAACCTCACAAAAAGGGTTTATGAAAACATACAGCTGATTGATCTCACACATAATCTGGTATGTGCTATAGATTTGGCCACAGGCACAGACACAGACATTTGACAGGGTTAGCTGGCCCTTTCTTCATGCTGTCTTATTACACAAAGGGTTGGGGAGCAACTTCGTTAATGCTATAAAAAACATTTACACATGCCCTTTCGCAAGAATCTTAATTAACGGTTCTCTTACTCAACAATTAAGAATAGGTAGAGGTACACGACAGGGATGTCCCCTATCACCCTTGTTGTTTAACCTATACATTGAGCCCTTAGCAAGGAGGATTAGGAAGGAACAGCTGATTCAGCCTTTTCAACATCAAGGTTGGGTTAAAAAAGAGGCGCTTTACGCTGACGATCTAATAATATACACGCAAAATCCCACAGAATCCTTTTCAATTATAATGGACTTATTAAAAGACTTTGGCAAGATAGCTGGATATCAGGTAAACGAAGGGAAAGCTGAGATAATGACCTGGAATACACAACTTGATTCTACTCTAAGGAAAAATTTGAAAAAAGAGATAAGATATCTAGGAGTACAGGGAGTTAAATCTCTGGAAAAAATGCCACACATACAGTTTTTTAAATTTATGAAAGAAACTTAAAGGCTGTTGCAAACCTGGTCTACCCTACTGTTATCGATACCTGATAGAAATGATGATATTGCCAAAGTTTACGTTTATATTTAACACTTTACCATTATATTTCGAAGTAAAATGGTTCAAGAAATTACAAGACGACTTGACAAGGCAAGCCCGTCTGCGCCCGTCCGCGCCTGTCCGGGCCCAGGGGCCATAACCCCTGCTCCTCCGGCTAGCAACCCTCTAATTTATTCCATCCCAGAGCTGTTATCTTTAAGACCTAATTTTCATTTGCACGGTGCACACACCTCGCATTCTGAGACAATTTTTAACCCATGTCCAGCATGTAAATATGAGCTTGACGCGACTGCCGCTGTACCTTAGGTATTGACCAGCTCGAATAAAATCATAATGTTTCTCCTAAACTGTCGGTCTCTTTCTAAACATGCAGTAGAAATTCGCCTACTGCTGGAGGAGGAAAGACCTGACTTACTTTTTCTGACAGAAACATTGTTGAACGAAGAGGGAAGTCCAGGGATTGTTCAAGCACTACCTCCAGGTTATACTATATCCAGACTAGACAGAACTACAGGCAGAGGAGGAGGCCTAGCGATTATTTGCAAAGATAGCCTCAAATGTCGCACCACACCTAGTCCATTATCCAACTGCAAAAGTATTTTCTTCACGATTAGCTTATCCCAGGTGACCACATTTTCTGGCATTTTAGTCTACCGTCCCCCCGGTCCAGCCGGCAATTTTTGTAAAAACCTTCTTGACAAGATTGTAAGCCTGGCTAGTTCGCTCCCTAATTTTACTATTCTTGGAGACTTTAATCTTCATCTAGATAAAGCCTCCCTTCCATTAGTAGGGGAGATGACAGAAGGTCTTACAGTACTGGACCTAAAGCAACTGAACAACACCCCCACCCATAATAAAGGGCACACTCTTGACTCTATCTTTTCCAACATCCCTAATCTAATGGGGGCTGACCCCATTCCCCTTCCTTGGTCAGACCATCTACTGATCCCCTTTTCATGGACAGTCCAAGGACTTGATGTAAGAGTAAACAAAACGACCAACTCAATACGACCCTGGGCCAAATTGTCATACGACTCCTGGTCAAAGAATTTAGAAGAAACTATTCCTAGACTAAACGCCAATCCTGCAATTGCCGATGACCAACTCAATAGCTGGCTACATAGTCCTACCCAAAAAAGTCATTCATAAAAAAAGAGGGGGTCATCATAACTTATGGTATACACCTAAGTTACGTACCCTTAGACAAAACGCTAAGCAGTTAGAACGCTGTTGGAGAAAAACACCGACAGCTGAGAGGAAGAAGGACTATAGAAGTGCAATTAGAAGCTATAAAGATGAAATAAAACTAGCAAAATCGGTCTTTAATGAAAAAGAAATTTGTTCAGCCGAAAATAGCCCCCGAGAAATTTTTAAAATCACCAAATCCCTCCTCACCCCTCCTGCCCCCCCTAATAATGATAAAGATAGCTCTCTTCATTGCAATCTACTTACGTAATTCTTCAACAAAAAAATTCAGACCATCTATCAATCCTTCCCCATGGGCACAGAATCACAAGTTATCCCCCCTATACGTGCTGCCGCGAATCAACTCGACTCTCTTCCCCCTATTAATTTAACAATTCTTCAGAACATTTTTAACCAGGTTAAATCTGGAGCTCCGTCGGACGTGGCTCCCTTCTCTATTTTAAAACGAGTTTTTGAAACTATTCCCCCACTGTTCTTGAAGTTATTAATACCTCACTAAAAACTGGATCTGTCCCTCCCCTATGGAAACAAGCCATGGTCAGAGCCCTACTGAAAAAGCCGAACTTGGACCCTGAGACACTGTCTAATTATCGCCCTATCTCACTACTGCCAAGTATTGGTAAACTGGCAGAGAAGTATGTTAATACCACAATTGCGTCCTTCTTAGAAACCAATAACTGCTTCCATCCAACTCAGACAGGCTTTAGAGCCCAACAAAGTACCGAAACAGCTTTGTTAATTGTGACGGAAAGTTTAAGAAAGATCACGGATAACGGAGGCTGCGCTGCTTTAATTTTACTGGATCCCAGAGCGCCCTTCGATACCGTGAACCATCAACTTCTGATTCAAAGAATTAAAAACCTTGGAATCATTGGTTTGGCTTTAAAGTGGATACAGTCATACCTGGAGGACCGATCATTTGTGGTCTTTGATGGGAATGCCACTTCGGAACCATTACATCTGAGTTGTGGGGTGCCTCAGGGCTCCTCCCTGAGTCCTACCCTTTATAATGTGTACATGAGTCCCCTTGCTGAATTGGTGACCCCCCATGGAATTCAGATCGTGACGTATGCAGACGATACCCAGTTAGGGGTATCCCTCAGCCAAGAAAATAAGTCTGCCCCCAATCTCTTGCTGTGTTTGCAAGAAGTTTCAAAATGGATGGATGCATCCTATTTGAAACTTAATGGAGAAAAGACGGAGCTTATGTTTCTTGGGAACTGCCCCCCTTCGTCAATAGGCCCTTGTTGGCCGATTTGTCTTGGCCCCCCCCCCGATTCCAAAAACACAAATTAAGAGTTTGAGAGTCTGGTTCGACCATGAGCTGAATTTTAAGAATCAAGCAAATAAGGTAGCTGCTAGCTGCTTTGGACTGATTCGAATGATAAGGAAGATTCTTCTTTTCCTTCCCTCTACAGTTAGGAAAATAGTGGTCCAGGCGCTCATTTTATCACGCCTAGACTACGCGAATGTGCTTTATCTGGGAGCCCCTGTGGCTGTCATTAACAGACTCCAAGTTATCCAGAACTGCGCAGCACGACTTCTTACCAAGTCCGCCAGGTGGATCTCTGCCAAACCTTCCTTAGCAGCACTTCACTGGCTGCCAGTTTCCCAAAGGATCCAGTTCAAGGCATAGCTCACAAAGCACTTTCTAACAAGGGACCCCCAGTTGTTCGAGCCCTTATTCAGTTTTACCGCCCGACTAGATCCTTGAGATCAGAAAATAAACTCCTGGCTTTAGTACCAACTGTAAAACGTATGCGTAGAGGAGGACGGTGTTTTGGCTACAATGCTGCAAAGCTTTGGAATGGCCTCCCACAGATTAGCAGATTTGAACCCAACTACATGACGTTTCGCAAATCTCTAAAAACTTTTCTGTTCCCTTAAGTTGTCCACCAGGTCTGAGAGTTGCTGCAGCGCTGGGATGCTCTAGGGTAGCCATGTGCTTTATAAATGCCCCTTCAATTCAATTCAATTCAATTCACAAGCTTCATATGGGCTAATAAAAAAACAAGAATTGCCTGGAAAAAACTCCGCAAAAAAAAGACAGACGGGGGACTTGCTCTACCTGACTTTTTGCTATACTGCTGGGCTTTCCAGTTAAAAAACATTAGATCACTCTTAACCGGGGGCAAGATGGCGATCTGACGTGGATCAGCAGCGCTAACGCATCAGGCTCCTGATCGGAGATGCCGAGTGAACCCCCGTCGGCCTAATCATGTATGAAAACTGAGGAAAACTGAGGATCTGCAGCCGTGTATCTGTACTATGGCTCCTGTTTGAAGTCTGAGTGATAACACAGTGATTAGCGGGTGAAAAAGATAAAAGCGAAAGGCTGCCGCAGTATCGAGTATTGCAGCCGCATATGGATCTTATACACGGATCTCACCCCCTGACCCCCCCAACCCGATACGTCGCCTGGACTTGCTATTCATGTATAGGCTGGCTAGCTTTATATCGAATCTTCATCAACTCTCTTACCTCTGCGGACAGGTCTGATCGCTGTGCTTGTGCTCATCGAGCGGGGTCAAAGCAGTCCCGGGACGTTGGAATGCAAGCTGAGCTCACGGCAGAAATGGCCCCCAAAGTTGCCGCTCCATCTACTGCCTCCACTGCCTCCACGGCTGCCGCACGCGCAAGGGCAGCGAGGCAAGCCCAGCGCAAAGCTCTGGAGCACCGGGGGTCGGACAAGACGACGGGTCAGGCCGACACACAGCATTTGAAAGCAGCGACGGAGATGGCGGCTGCGGTCGATTCCTCTAAGCCGGGGGGCGCAGCCCGGAAGAAAGTTATGCGAAGGGAGCTCGCCGGACCATCAGTCGTGGATCTGCTGCGGAAGGGCTCCTGTTTGCTTCCAGGTCAGGAGAGGCAGCGGCGAGCCTCACACTCCGAGGGGAAGTCTTTCCTCGTCCCAGACCTCGCAAGTGGCCCACCCTCTCTAAAGACGACAGTGGGCGATAAAACCTGCACTGCAACAGAAGATCTCCAAACTCAACTCACGAAAGGGGGTCTCGGTAACCCAGCTACATCTCAGCAGCTGCCACAGCCACATTCAAGTCTCGAGGTGAGCATGTTACCTGATATACCTGATATACCTGATATACACTCTAATTCAGTGATCTCCCTAGAAAATGAATTGATTAACACCGCAGAGAACGATTTAGTATTAAATAAATCTGCCAAGATAAATGCAAGCATAGAGTTCGGGCTCAACAACCAATCGCAGCAGCAGCAGGAGTCTCTTAGCTCAAGAACCCAAAAGCAGATAGAGCCGTCAGCCACTATGAAGACTATAAACACTAACCCCGATTTGGCTGAGAACATGCCTAAAACTAGGGGTGCAACACCTGCTCTGGAACACCTTGGCACTGGCAGCGCAATTCGCAATGATCTCGAGAAGGACGCTAGCGACTTTTTCTCCTTCTCTGATGAAGCAGAATTAGGAGAACTAGGGGCAGCATGGGGCGATACATCAGCTTCGTATGTGTCTGATGAATCTGATAGCGCCACAGATGCGGGGGCAGAGCCATTCACTATCAAACCAAAGCAAAAGGTCCTCAACAAACGGGGGAATAAATCGCATGGAGCGGCTTTACACTGGGATCATACGCACTCCGAGCAACTAACTCCACTGAACCCTACAAACTCGTCTGCTCCAAACAACCCTGCGGCTGCATCTATAGAGACTGTCCTGCAGGCTATAGCCTCACATCGTGAAGAGACCTCACAGGATGGGCGAAGGGCGCAAGCAGCATTGCGTAAGGTGCAAGGAGTGGTGAGAAAGCTGGTTAAAACATGTAGTACGTTTGGCGATCGACTAACCGAAATAGAGTCCAGAACCTTGGCCAACGAAACTGAAGTTGTCGCAATCCAAGAGCGGGTGGAGTCAAACGAGCTGCAGATAGGGGACATCAGATGGAAACTGGAGGATTTTGAAAATCGTCAGCGCAGAAACAACTTGCGTATACTAGGAATACCTGAGAAATCAGAGGGGGAGGACATCCGCTCATTTATGGTCAACATTTTTAGAGACTCTCCCAGAGCTATCAAATTGGAATTGGGACGTCGAAGTCCAACGGGCGCACCGAATGCCTCTTGTTCAAAAAACCCCTGACAAGCCCGGTGCATACCCGAGGGCTGTTTTGGTTTATTTTGGCAATTTTTTGCTCAGACAGGCAGTGTTTGAGAAGGCAAGGCCTGAAGCTAAACGCACCTCAAAGGATATTACCTATTTCTCACGTCCTGATTTTTGTCACACAACCGTTGAGAGAAGATGGAGGCTGCGTCAGCTTATAAAACCCTTCCAAGACAAAAAGGCAATAGTGTACCTGAATAACCCTGCACGGCTGAAAGTTATATATGGAGGGCAGGCGAAATTTTTTGTCTCGGAGATAGCAGCGCAAGAATACTTGGACAGCCTAAAATGATCGCCTCTGTCTGATAACTGTATATGAGCTAAGGCATGTCTGAGTTGGTCTGTCTGAGCTATCTAAGTAATTCAAAGCACTCTCAAAACATAATGTGAATTATGTGAAAACTACTAACTGGGGAAGAGGTGGCAAACACTGCGGAATATTCATTAACTTAAGGTGGGGGGCTAGTGGTTCGTGAGATATCTGTTTTAAAAGAAATATTCGTTAAAAAAAAAAAGAAAAAAAAATGTTTTGGGGAAGAGGGGTCTATAAAAAGTTTAAAAAAAAAAAAAACGATGACGGCTGACCGATCAGGGACCTGATAGCGTGATGCACGTCCATCACTAAAGGACTCTCATTGAGTCTTGTTGCCCTATGTTGGGAGCAGGGGGGAGGGCAGGAAGATGGGGGAGGGTGGGGAGGGTGGGGAAGGGAGCAAAATAGGGAAAATGTTGACAACTCCAAATAAAAGAACTCAAACTATCATGACACATCATAAAATATTTCAGTATTACAAGGCAAATCTAGAATCAAATTTCATCACCAGTAAAAGGACTGAAACCTTAGCTATATGGGGAGGATAAGTATCTGTAGCTGGAACATTGCAGGACTACACGACAGAGGCAAGCGAGGGCGGCTCTCTGAGATAGTAACGCAAAATTCATTCGATATTATTTGTCTGCAAGAAACACACCTACCTTGGGCAATGCGAAGCCTATTAAAAATACAGGGGTACAACATTTTGGCCACTACAACTCAAACAACTAATAATCGGGGTGTGGCGATATTAGGTAAGAAATATTTAGGAACCCCCATACGCCAAGCAACGGACCAGCATGGCAGGTGGATAATTGTAGAGCTTGCTATAGGGCTAACCATCTGTGCTGTATATAGACCAAACATAGACGATCCATCTATGTTTGAAAGCTTAGAAGTAGAGTTGGCTGGTTGGCCAGACCCGCTGATCTTGGCCGGCGATCTCAATATCACACTAGATTCAGTTCGGGAAACTCTAGGCAGGCATAGGTATTATGGTCGTAAACCCAGGGTGTTTAAAGCTGTTAATTCACTTCTTACGAGTCATAATTTAGTCGATATCTGGCTGCTCAAACACGAAGGGGATCCGGGGTTTACATTTTTTTCAAACCCACACAATAAATACAGCAGAATCGACTATATATTCTCCACCAGAAATATCTCCAATTCAACAACCATCGTCAAATATCCTAAGTTAATCTCTGATCATAACGCCCTAGTGCTTACCATCAATCTAACAAGCACCACCAGGAAACCTTCGGTCTGGACGTTTGATAGGAAACTACTGGCCAACAGCGACTATGTTGATTATATCAGGAATTGGGCTCAGGGGTATTTTGATATTAACCGCTACAGCGCTCCTAGAAATATAGTGTGGGATTGTTTCAAGGCTTCGCTTAGAGGGGAAACTATCAGCTATGTAGCTCGGACCAAGGAACAACAGACCACTGAGCTCACTAAGAAATTGGGCGAACTAGCCAACTTAGAAACCGCGCATACCATATCACTAGCACAAAAAACGGATGGCTCAGATTTACTACGACAGATCCTGATCGTAAAAAATGACCTAAATAAAGCAATTTCAAAGAAGTCTGCTGAAACTTATAGAACACAGCAAAGAAATCTCTACGAGAATGGCGAAAAGGTTGGCAGGCAATTGGCCTTACGGACAAGACAAAAGGCATCTCAAAATACTATCTCCTTAATCAAATCAAACGGACAAGATTATACGCAAATAAAAGACATAGTTGACATTTTCCAACACTACTACCAGAACCTCTATCAGAACGACATCTTGTATAATAAAGAGGATATTAATACATTCTTGGGTAACTTTGTAGCTGGCTCAGATAGGAGGCTGGATAATGCTATCAAAAATAATCTGGAGAAAGAAATATCAATAACCGAGGTAGAACTCGCCCTGGCAGAATTAGCACCGGGGAAAGCAGCAGGCCCAGACAAATTGCCGCTAGAGATCTATCGAGTCTTAGGTAAAATAATACTACCACTCTTATTAGATCTATTTCTCGGAATCCAGTGGAACGGTCACACGCCAGCATCATGGCAGGATACAAATATTGTCATTTTTGCTAAAAAAGGCAAACCTACTGATTCTCCATCCTCCTACCACCCAATCTCACTGATAAACTCAGATTCGAAACTCTACTCAAAAATATTTGCCAATCGGCTCAGGGGGGTCATTGGGCATCTGGTCACGCCATGGCAACATGGCTTCATCCCAGGAAAGGGCACTACCGACCACATCCGTAGAGTAATTACATTATTTGATATCACTGCAACAACGGGTGGCCAGATGTCAATGATTCTCCTCGACGCCGAAAAAGCATTTGACAGAGTGTCATGGGAATTTATGTGGGTTATTTTAGAACGATTTAATTTTGGGCATGGGTTTATTAAATCAATCAAGGCAATGTATATTGACCCAAGGGCTAAGCTCCAGATTATGGGGTGCGAATCTAATACTATCCAAATCTCAAGAGGAGCAAGGCAGGGATGCCCGTGCTCCCCGATATTATTTGCCCTCTACATCAATCCTCTGATACTCAAAATGCTAGAAAGTAACAGAATTACACCGGTGGTGACAGGTCGGTATGAAACAAAAGTCCTAGCATACGCAGATGACATTGCTATTGTTACACATGATCCCGAGACAGCCATAACCGAGATAGAGGCAATCACACAGCAGTTTGGTGCCTATTCAGGATATTCCCTGAATAAAAATATAACCATAATACTATGTACAGCAAATACACAGTGTGCGGATGTGAGACGGGCTGAACTAGCAACATATTTAGGGGTCCATATATGTACAACAGCGCAAAATATTATTAAAATTAATTATGAACCACTGATTGACTCAATTAACCAAGATCTCACAAGGGTAAACAGTTTGCAGCTATCTATTATAGGGAGAGGGAACTTTATCAAAATGACTGTCTTTCCTAAAGTATTATATCTATTTCGTGCTATTCCTTTGCTAGTAGACGATACAATTATTAAAATTCTGGATTCACAGTTCTCTAAATTCGTTTGGCAAAATGGCAAGATCAGAAGATCGCTGAAATTCCTCTCTCTTCCAGTTGACAGAGGGGGGCTTGCAATTCCACAGCTACTTCTTTATTTTTGGGCTTGCTTTTTGAAACAACTCACCCCAATGGTTAACCTAGCAGATAACCGGGAAGAGCCAGATATTCCGTCCATATATGAACTAGCCCTCGGACATAATGCAAGAGGACTTTTTTTAAGACAACTCGAGCCCAGTTACTATAAGAAAGTCAAATTCAAGATTGTCATCGGGGCATGGAAAGTCTGGTGCAGAATCAAAACATTTATGAATATCCCCAGACTTAGTCGATATACTCCACTCTGGCATTCATGTTTATTACCGCAAAACATGAATGATGCTATCTCTGCCAGGTGGGAGAGACAAGGAATTATATCCCTTTATGATTTTCTGGGTATAGACATGAAGGCCAATTTCACTACTCTCCAAAATCAATTTAATATAACTGCAACAGATTATTTAAAATTTCTTCAAATTAGATCAATTATAAACTCTCAATTGCTCAACATAAGCTGGACTAGAAGCCCTCTTATTGAAGCCACCACCAGCCCTTCTTCCAGAATTGGCACGATCTATATGTTTCTTCACGAGAACTCACCAGATGATATAATACAGACAGAACTACTATGGGTAAATAGGCTCGATAACTCAGATATAGACATCAATAAGGTTCTCGCCATGTCAACACAACTATTACTTTCCACTAATCTAAGGTCCCAACTATACAAAACTATCTATAATCTTTATTTCACTCCAGCCAAGCTATTCTCATGGGGGAAAAGAACCAATGATCAATGTCCAAGGTGCAATTGCAGACCCGCAACGTTAACCCATATGTTCTACTATTGTGCTAAGTTGACATTATTAAAAAAAATGATCTGGGAATTTTGGGAGGCGATCTTTGGGCATAAATTGCCCGAGTCCCCTACGATTTGCTTGCTTGGATATGATTGTACGCTAAAATTGAACTCCAAAGAGGAAGCTATCCTTTTCATCGGAACTGCGATATATAGAATTATTCTTGCTGCTTTATGGAAAAATTGTGATGCCCCTAGCTTCCAAATGTGGCTCTCTAGATTTCTGTCTGTATATAACTACGAGCTTGCAATATACGCAACTAGGGGCCCTAAGTCCAAAAGAAAAGGAGATAAGATCTGGTCCCCCGTTACTTTATGGTGCACCGCAGTTGTCCCAAATTGAATTTATAAATCCTTGGTACTAAGTTACTCACAATGCAACAGCTCCCATTGTCTATTTTGGATTATATATGAATTCTTATGCTCCCATTTTCATTACGATTGTACTGGCATTGATGTAAGATTGGCTTCCTGTCTTTTTTCTCTTTTTTTTCTCTTTCGCTATTGATGATCTCATTGTCTGTGATTTCTTTGGACTTGTCTAATAAATAAATTAAAATAAAAAAAAGATCACTCTTAACTAAACACGTCCAGCTACTTCGACC
The DNA here is from genome assembly GCF_964204655.1 of Triturus cristatus. Lineage (NCBI taxonomy): Eukaryota > Metazoa > Chordata > Amphibia > Caudata > Salamandridae > Triturus > Triturus cristatus. The sequence goes on from NC_140585.1 coordinate 168,700,070, forward strand.
TTGCTTTAGTGTTCTAGCAGAACAAGGCAATTATTTCTTGCTTAAATACGGGCATCCCAAATTTTTTAAGAAAATCCGCTTGAAGGTCATGGAGACTCTGGATTCAGGTTAGGAGAACTCTGAAGCTACCCTACTACAGTCAAATAGCCCCTATTTGGAAATTGCCAGGAACTCCACTATGTTTGCAAGACTCCTTATCTACACCACTAATGGATGCCGGAATTGAAAAATGGGGCCAACTAATGGATGAACAGAATCAAATCTCGTGGGACTATTTATCAGAAAAGAGTAACAATTTATTGTCAAGATTTAAATACTTGCAATTAACAAGTTGGACCCAAAGTCAATCATCTGTAGGAGCCTCGAATGAGTGGGAAACAGTTTTACACAGCAATCCTGCACAGGAAAAGGAAACTACTAAATGGTACTGGATGCTAGTCCAAGAAGAAGACTCCTATATGATGCCACTGGAGGTAAAGTGGAATGAGGCCCATCCAGACGCCGATTTAACAACCCTGTGGCAAGTATCTATGAACACACTTTGCTTGTTTGTCAAATACGTACCTTTAAGGAAAAAACATTTATTCACTTTGCACAGGGTCTATTGGTCTCCTAAGAAACTGTCCAGAATAGGAGGAGTAATAAAATGCTGTCCGAAATGTGGGCTACAAAAAGCAGATGTTGTGCAATGCCCTGGCATTTATGCCTATTGGCTAGAAGTGGGTAAGATAATAACAGAAATATTGAAAAAGAACATATAGGTAAGCTTATCTTTGATTATTTTTGGGATTCTAGACAACTCTATCTTTATTGGGAAGAACAAGAAAGCGTTTGAACAGCTATTAATAATTCTGATTGTCATTGCTCGTAGGGGAAATTTGTATTAATTGGATCTCCAGTAGTCCACCGTCTTGCGCAGCTTGTTTAAAACCTGCTAGACGATTTTGTAGATTAGACTGTATAAATGCTTCCAAGAAGAGAGACAGAATATGGGAACCATTTGTTAGTCATGCTTTAAATTCACATAGGTAATAGAGGATTAAAACGGTCAAAGGATTAAGACATTCTTATCCAATGGGAGGTATACAGGGGAATCCTCGACACCTCGAAATAAAGGTTAATAGGTGGTGTATCAGGGCAAGGGAACATCCTGCACGTATCATGTGTATATCCTGTTCTCTAAACCCAGTATGCACTGTAACAAACACCTTTGGATTGTCGCATATGAGGACCAAATAAAAAATTTAAAAAAAGGTACAGAAACGAATTTGATGGAAATGTTAGGAAATGAGAAAACCCAGATATATTTGCCTGTGTGAATGATGTATGAGTTTGGTTGTGTTTTGTTTGAGTATGTATGAGTATTTCTGTCTGTATGTGTAATTGTTTTGCATTCAGGGGTCACTAGGTCAACAGTGTATTGTATTTATTCTTGACCTTCATGAAGGAGTTTTGTCTATTTATATATGTACATATATATAAAAAGGTTTTATTAAAAAAATGAGAAAAAGTTAATGAAAACATATTTTTTGATACATATGCTTTCAATGCTACAAAATAAGCTTAAAAAATAACTATGTTAAAATTAATTTCATTCGAACATTCTTGTTCATGTGACCGCTCTGTTGTTTAGCCCATATTGAATTCATTTTCACTGTGACAAAAGAAATATAGGTCATGAGGGAGTTTATTATTGAATGTTTTGGTTTTTCCCGTCTTCTCCCTGACCCTAAATTATCTTCTTTAGAGGGGATCCCCCACACAATGATTGGTACCAGGTATAAAAATAGGACCTTCAAAAATATTGCATTAGAACACTCTTGGTATTGTGGAGGAATTAGAAGAGGGACTGCTGTGCTGTCCGAGGAAAGGGGACTGCCCTGCTAACTGACAAGGAAGATTGGACCTGTTTCCATTGAACCTAAGCTACTCAGAGTGACTCCAAGGGTCAGTTGGCTGACTTTCTTTATGAGCTCCAGCCACACAACAAGCTTCCAGATCCCACCTTGAAACTGACCACCTGACCAGTACCAAATGCACCGCCCTGGACCTGCCTGAGTTCTGCTTCTGGCCTCTGCTCGAGTGAGTCCTGATCCCCATTTGTGCCACCCAAGGTCCTGGACCCTTGGCTGAATCAGTGACAACTTCTACTCAAGAAAAGGTTTAGGGGCCAGATGTACGGCCATTGGATTTTGCGACTCGCAAATTGCAACAAATTGCGGGTCGCAATTTGCAAGTCGCAAAATCCAATGTACAACAGTGTCTCAGACACTGTTTGCGATTCCCAACGGGGTCGCAAATTGTATGGGAATGGCTAGCACTCCCAGGGATGGTAACCTGCTGGGGTCAGCAGACCACCATGCCTGGGACTCCTTTGTCAGTAAAGCATTTTTTTTTTAAAATGCAGCCTGTTTTCCCTAAAGGAAAACGGGCTGCATTTAAAAAATAAAAATGAAACAGTTCAGTTTCATTATTTAAGGGCAGGCAGTGGTCTCTGTGACCACTGCCTGCTCTTAAAAAATATTTGCACATCCATTCCCAAAGGTGCAGGTGTACCCTGGGGACCCCTTCCCGTTTGCGAGTCCTTTATCAACCTTCTGAGAAGGATGGTAAACTGCCAGTGTTTTGAAACTGCAATTGCGGTGGCAAAATATTCATACATAGATTATGGACTTGCTATTAGGAAGGGACGCCCCTGGCATGCCCCTTCCTAATAGCGTGTCGCTAACCCTAATTTGCGAGTCCCTAATTGATTAGCGACTCGCAAAATAGGGTAGTACATTGGGCTGACCTATTTTGCGGTCGCAAAGGAGCCGAAGTACCCATTGCGACCTCAAATACGGTTGTACATCTGGCCCAAAATTCTGAAGTTTATGCTCCTCACCACTGTGACATGATCTCTTCGCACTGAGAGACAACCACCCAATAGGACTGTCAATGCGAAGATCCAGCAGAACCGGCTTTTTGTGCCGACATTGACCGTCCAAAATGATCTGCACTTTGCTCAGACAGCGACCATCCTCAAAGATTACTCAATGCTATGCTCCAGCAATGATAGGCTCTACATGCTACAGCAATAACCGTCCGTGATGCTTGGCCTGCTCATCGCACTGAAAGCCTCCATCTCATGGCCCCCGCCAACACAAGCGGAACTCTTCACACTGGACTTGAGAAGGTAACTCTTCAGTAGGACTAACCCAGGTCCTGCATCCAACCCACACTTCATCACGGTCAGCCTGAACCGGTAACTTTCCCCCGGTCTAGTGCCACCAACTAATCAACAGTGGTGCTTTCTGCTCCTTGGAGCTATTTTTTTACCTGAAATTTTAAAAGCTAATATCATCTATTCTAGGGATTGGATTTTGTTTCTTTTGGTGTAATTTTATTTATTATAATTGACTCTATTTTTCTAAATTGGTTTGGGATTTTACTTCAGTTGTGGTTTCACTTTATTACTGTTTGTGTCCTGCATACATACTTAATTAATACAGTGACTCTAAGTTAAGCATGATTACTTTTGTGCCAAGCTACCGAAGGGATACACACAGGTTAATTGTTTGACCCTGCCAAGGGCTGTAGCTGCTGCCTGGGTAGGGTCCAATCCCCCTCAACCAATAACCCAATGTCCTACTTCAGTTAATGTATGCCTCTTAGTATATATTTATGTTGTTCAACAAACATTAACAAAACTACCACAATTGTTCAAAGCGTTTGACTTTGTCTATACTTCTAATATCTTCCAAACCCTCTTCCTGGTCAGATTTTGCAGAATGCTGGTGAGTTCAGACTCACATTAATTGGTGGAGATTGGAACCTTGCACCCAACCCTGTTGTAGACTGTAGAGGTCCGAAGGATACACATATTGCACAAAATAGGGAGTCGACTAGGGATATCATGGGAGATTATGGGCTAATAGAAACAAGGAGACTACTGCACCACACAGAAAGAAGGATTCACCTTTCTTTTATCCTTTAAAGATCAATTATTTTCTAGGATCTTGCACCCTGCAATTGACACCTCAGGGCTAAAAGGCATCAATAACCATAGATCACTCTTATCATTCCTTGATTTCAACCACCACCAGACCAAACAAGTCAAAATGCAAACACAACATTGATGGAACATTTACTTAATATGGTCATAGTTTTTAAAACAGACTAACGAATGCTGCAAATGTGGTGGCTCTGTGGCAGATGGGCTGACATCAATGCTTGAAAATGGGGGAGCTGGCGAGGACCCAGTGCTAGCTAGTCATTTGCTCATGCACCTAAATATTGTGTGGGAGAGTTATGTTTAGCAGAACATGAGCTCTGCCAAGCAATAAATGACCTTATAAGTCTTGATAAGTCCTCTATGGGTGAGAAATCTCATTTATTTTAACATATGAAAAATCTTTTTAACAAGAAAATGAGAAAGCTCAAAAAGAAACTTATAACCAGATGAAAGAAACTAAAACCTAATGAGAGGTAGGAGTATCAGGCATAGATCCATGTTAAATTTTCAGAATAACCACTGGCTATGAAATGAGTACCATTAGCTAAATTATGAGCCCTCTCTTTCCTACTGTCACCTTAAGTGAAGTGTGATAAAACAATGTACATGTCACTACAAGAGCACTACAAATATCATAGTTTCTGAAGAGACGAACATTTCCTGGACAAGATCAACTTTAAGGCTTTCTTAACATCCTGGTTTCTCAGGCTATAGATCAATGGATTTATCATGGATATCACCACTGTGTAGAAGACAGACACCACCATATCCTTCGTCAAGGAGTGGCTGCCCGGGGGCTGTAGAAACATAAACAAACCTGTTCCATAGAAGAGTGTTGGACTTGGCCCTTCTGGCAGGTTCACCCCCGAGACTTTTTGCTTTTTATTGGTGACTTGGTGTAGTGCTTTTTGGTTTCTGCGCACTTTACCGCTGTGTCCCAGGGTAAAGTGCGTGCGTGTTGTGAGGTTGGCCTGCCCTCCCATAGGAATGCATGGGGGAATGTATGTGTCCTGGTAGTTCATGATGCGTGGGGTGTGCAGGCCCGAGTTTGGTATGTGCGGACTCGTATGATTGAATGCTGCGCGATGATGTGTGCGGCGTGCATGTACCTAGTGTGGAAGTGCCACTTCTAGAAGTGGGCACTTCGGTGTGCAGTATGAAATGTGTGGCTTGTCTGGCGATTGGCTGGTGGAGGTCATGTGACGGGCGAGGGATTCCCCAGAGTCAGGAGGAGTCACCAGTGGTGAATGGGGAGTTTAGCATACTGATGGCTGGGGAGGAGTACACCTGGGTCCTGAATAGGATAGGGCTTTCCCCACACAATGCTGGCTCCGGCCCCTGTGGTGCGTCTGATGACCCTAGCCCTGCCAGTGAATAGGGAGAGGGGCTGAGCAAAACAAAGTGCTCAGGAACCTGTTGTAACTGGTTCGCCCCTCCCCTGCACCTTCAGACAAAGACTTTTACTGTATAAAAAGGGGCTGTGTCCCCTTACAATTTGTTCTCTTGCAGGATCCACTTGAGGGGGGGCCTGCTGCTGCTGGGTGCCAGGAGAGACCGCCACTGGGGACTGCCTTCCTGCTGGAGGGCCCTGTGAGCTGGCTCTGGGCCCAGTCTTTGCCCCCCTGCTCTTGGAGGACTTTCTGCGGGACCTTTTTGACTTGCAGCGCCTGGGAGCGCTTTATGGGCTTTAGAGCGCTGGGAGCGCTGTTTTGCTGTATAGCGCTGTGAGCGCTTTGATCCCGATAGCGGGTGCCCACCCCGCGATTTTGCCGGTGTCCGCCAGGTTCGGCGGGTGCCCACCCCGCCGTTGTGCTCATCTGCGAGGGAGCCTACCCCTCTCATTGCCGAGAAATCACCGCCGCGGCCCCGGCGAAACAGGAAGTCCGGCGGCCGAGGGCAGGCCTCCGGGACAACCGGAACTTAAGGAAGGAGGGCGGGAGCCTACCCCGCCTCCTACCGAGCGTCGCGGTTGCAGCCTGGTCGGAGAAGTGAAGATCCAGGCGGGAGCCCACGCCGCGCTGGACCGCGAGGAGGAGGGTGGCCAGAGCTTGTGCGGAGGGGGCGCGAGGCACGTTGTCGGTGCCTGCCCCTCCGCGGTGCAGGAGAAGCCTCGGAAGCCTTCCCCCCCCCCCCGCCGGAGCAGAGAGAGCAGAGACGACGCGGGAGTCCCCTGAAGGCAGCCCGGTAAGTACAAAAGGGCTGGGGGACTCCGCGCATGTGTTGGGGGTGCGGGGGCAGTGTCCACGAGCCCCGTGAGGCTCCATCCAACGAGGCGCATTGATTTCAGAGCCGGTTGAGGCTCCAACGAGGCGCATTGTATTTCTTCAGAGTCCAGTGTGACTCCGACGACGGGGGCAGTGTTTCCGAGCCCCGAGAGGCTCCTACGAGGCCCGCATTGGTTGCTCCGAGCGCCCTGAGCGCTCCAACGAAGGGGAGCATTATTGTTTAGAGCCTGCGAGGCTCGAGGGGACATTTTGGGTGGAAAGAGCCCAGAGAGGGCTCGAGAGGCACGCCGGTGCCTGAGTTCGTTTCACAGCTGCCCAGCACTTAGTGGGCAGCTGCCACGTTTAGGTTGTGGCCCTCTGAGTTTTGGACTGTGCCTCCTGCGCAGTCTTGCCCCTGACTTTGCTGAACACAGGGCGTCCTAGCCCCTACCAGGCCAGTTGGCCCAGGGACTGCCACAGGTGGTGGCTCGGGTGGAGTTTTTGCGCTGTTGTTCCAACCTGCACCTCTGAATGTGTTTTTATGCATCATGTGTTTTTCCTTCCCTACACCTCTGAATGTGATGCATCATGTGTAACGTTCTATTACGTCTCAAGAAATGGTTGACAGAGTGCTGTCAACCGTTTCTTGAGACTTATCTTTTTTCTGTCCACTCGACGAGTTGCACCCACGGATTAAGAAGCCGTAAGCTACAAAAGAAATTTACAAAGGAATGTGTCGCATGATGGACTATTTTTACATCCTCTTTGAAATGATCATAACAGACTACTTTTTTAGAGCTAACATTGGATGAATTTTGGCTGATATTATGGTTGTATTCGAGATACGATATGTTTATCTTTTTGCACAGGATATCATTTACCTGAGGATGATTTGTTACTTGGTGTAATCAACATTGACAACAATAGTTGTGGGAGGGCGGGGAATTTTCTGTTGTAATGTCCAGGATATTGTGTTAAAGATGGGGTACCTTAAAATCGTCCCTGACCGAAGTTATATCATTATAGATTGAATAAGCGCTTTCAGCAAAGAAATCACATTGATGTGAAAATATAAGATCTCACATTACATTTCTTATCTTTTTAACAACAGCAATGGAGCATTATGGGTCGAGCAGTTTGATTAGAAAGGGGGAGTGAACAGGAAGGATAAGGATGGGCGGGAACAAGACACAGGTGTTGGTAATAGGAGGAGGAAGTGTGGTATTCAGTACCGGTTTGAAAATGAATGGAGGCAGTCACCAGAGCACTCGAGGTATGGGCTTGTTTAATCTATTTTGAAGGGAGATTCACGAAGGATGGATAAGGTGGTTTTGGTGAGAGAGACAGGTCAAAAAGATTTTGAGGATTATCGAGGGTCATAGAAAGAATGGGGCATTTAACAGGTGCAATTAACAGTATGAATTCAGCGGGCAAAAATGTTGAACACGGGGTGAACTCAAGGATGCTTTATCTGATATGGTGTATATTAGGTGTAAAATTGATAATTACAAGGCAGTCATCTAATGGTCATGTTTTAAATTTGTAGAATAACCCCTGACGAAGTGCCAGGAAAGGCACGAAATGCATTGGGTAATGGAATCGATTGAATTAAAGAGCATCTATGTAGCGTTCCATGCTATAGAAGGAGGCACGTAATGGCACACTTACAGCATTAAGGATTTTAAAGTGAACATAGTGTCCGACATGCGACTGAATAAACTTCGAACAACGTAATATATGAACATGGCTTAATCAAATAAACATTTTGAACTTGATTAACTTTGCATCATTATTTATGCATCTTAACGCTGTGCGTCCGGAGTGGGATAGTAGTCAGCCCCACATTTCCAGTAACGTTCTATTACCCCTACAGGTATTGTGATACTTAGGTGGTTGTTTGCTTTCTCCTAGTACAGGTGGTGCTAGTGAGGTCCTAGTCCCTGCGTGATAGTCTCCTAAAGTGGTTAGGGTTGCGTAGGTGGTACTTACCTGATGCCAGTAAGTACTGGTTGTGTGCTATACATATTATTGTTGTGCTACAGTAATTTTATATTTTTGTGCTAAGTTCTAAAAGTGCTAATTCCTGACAGTGGTCCATGTGGCCCTGTCCCCTGTACATATAATCCCTTGTAAATTCTGCCCGTGCCTGTTGGCACATTGTAAAGTGTGTGTTTTTATCTAATGTGTTGTATAATACAAAGGCTATTTTTATAGGATACCTTGTGTGGAGTTTCCTTTGTGGTGGGCCTTGGGTGTTGTTGCTGGGTGCGCGCGCAAACGCTTTACACATTGCCTCAGAGATAAGCCTGACTGCTCGTGCCAAGCTACCAAGGGGGTGAGCAGGGCTTATCTTTGGCGTGTAACTTCCTTGCCCTGACTAGAGTGGTGGTTTCTGCCTGACTTTTGCGCAAGCCTTAGCCAACCAGAAATCGCCAGTTCTAACATTGGTGATCAGCGGTGGGATTTGGACTTGCGTTTGCGCTGTACCGCAGCAGCAACTGGCTGCACTACAAAACTCTGCATTAGATAATCACATTTTAGGGATTATTGTTTTTGAGTTCCAGTATTTCCTCTCCTAAAGGTGTCCTTTGTGAATTATGTACTCCTGTTTTAGCTCAGACCCCCAGGTTCCTTGTGTTAAACTCTTCTCGAGAACGTCCGCCAAAATGGAGCCTGCTTTTAATTTCTGTGGTCTGTTTAGATACAGTAGGTTGGAGTTGGTAAGGTTCTGTGAAGAGAGAGACATAGAGGTGGGTGAGTCAGATACCCAGTCCAAACTGAGGGACAACCTGATCCTATGGCAAAAGGATGAGTGGGAGCGAGAGCGCAGTGAGGAAGATAGGGCCCGGGCCGCACGCCGAGAGGGTGGTGGGTCTGAGGGGAGCCCTGAGGAATCTGAAGAGGAGGAAGGTTACCTGACAGGGATGCCAGTAGAAAGTGAAGACCCCATAGATAGGGAGACCCTTGCTGGGTCCAGTGTCAGGAGCAGCACCCCATCCCTTTCCCTGTCCCCAGAGGAGTGGGTAGATAGGAGGGAAGAGAGGGAGCATCAGCTGGCCATGGAGAAGCTCAGGTTAGAGCATGCCCGGGGGATGGCGCAGCTGAATATAGAGGAGAAAAAGCTGGAGACCGAGAGGGTCTTAGCGCAGGAGAGGATAGAGGAGGCTGAGAGGGCCTTCACCAGGGAGAAATCAGCGCTGGAGAGTAGACTATCCCCTGCGCGCAGTCTTAGTTTTCTGGGCTCCCCAGGGAGGGTTGAGTCCAGTGGTGGCAGCGAGATAGATTTCAGTGTAGGAAGTCCCAGTTCCCCCAGTCTGGTACCTGTTGTCCAGGAGGAGGCGTTAAGGTTGAAGTTTAGGGGCAGTAGGAAGCTGTCTCACCAGTCTTGGGAGAAGTTTTTGGATGATTGCGATAAATCACTGACTGATTGGGTGAGGGTTAGCCCGGAAGGTGGTTATTGCGGACTGTTTGGTCTGGTTATCAAAGAGCAGCTATGCAGTAGTTTTTATCCCAGATTGCGCCAACACCTGTTGGGATGTGACTCCTTGTGTCCTTGGGAACTTGCAGAGGAAGCAGACCATTGGGAAAGGGCCCAAGGTTCTCTGGAGTCATTAGGGAGTGAATCCAAAATTAGTGGTTCAGGTATCTTCCAGCCCAGCGTGGTGGAAGAGGCTCCGTGTAGCCCAGCTAGGTCCCAGGATAGCGAGGAGGGTGTAGGGGCTTACGGCCTGGCTCAGTGGAGCGGGAGTAAGTGGGTGACCGAGGGTCCCCAGACGTACGAAACCCTGCCTCAGGACTTGGATGGTTTCATGAGGGAACACCAAGTTGGGGACCTAGGCTGTCCTGTTAGCCCATTTGAGGAGGGTCTCCTAGTGAGTAGAGGACCTGGAGCGCCTGTAAACAGGGCTCCTGTGGTTCTAGAGTCTGGCAGTACAGCTCCGGTAGGGAGGGTACAGGAGTCCAGCGTGAGGAGTGGTTGGGGGATGAGTTTCCCAGTGGATGCACCAGTGGACCAGGGACTAGCCAAATGGGCTAGATCTTCTTGGGGGGGACCAGGGTGGCGCCACTTCTGTTCTGGGGGATCTTCACGCACTGTCAGGTGGACAAGGGACGGGAGATCTGCGCCAGACAGACAGTCACACGACACATGGGTCATGTGTCAGCCTCAGGGGGATGGTGTGTAAATCCCCAGAAGTCCTGGAGTGCCAGGCAATTATTCCACCGAAAGTTTTAGACCAGAGGTTGGGAGGCCAGGTTCAGGAGCAGCCTGACCTGAAGGGTAGGACTACTGTAACAAGTGTCCTGACCGGTTCTTCTTCCAGAGTTACCGCCCCAGTTGGTAGGGAGCAGGACTCTGGAAGGGGGTGCAGAGGGTGGGAGAGCCCACCTCTGACCCCGGTGCAACCTGAGGGGTTAAACCCTAGGTTGGGAGACCAGTTCTCAGGGAAGGGTCCTGAGCTGGTTGGTGAGTTATGTTACGGGGTCGCCTCTCAGAGGAAGAGAGGGCGGAACCTTAGGAGAAGAGGTAGGGGGAGGAGAGCCTCACCCGTGACTTTTGGTCAGCTTGAGGGTACAGACCCTAGGCTGGAGGATCAGTGGCAGTTTAGAACTGCCCTGATGAGGGGTAGAGTGGAAAATGGTCACTATGTGCCAGGGGTTACTACCCCCCACTCTGTGGTTAGGCAAGGACCAGTGGCGCCTAGATGGTCTAGGGCCTGGTCCTGGCCACGGACAGCTGAGGAGTACCAGGGGGGTAGCCCAGTTGGTCCGCCGAGTTTTTTCAGAGGAAGCCATGTGAGTTCAGAGTGGCGTAAAACCGGAGAGTGTCCCTGCCGTTGCGGGCCTGCGTCCGTGTTTTATCGCCCCAAGCAGGGAAGACCATCACGGTGGTGATTGGTCTACCCTGTGTTTTGGCTGGAAGGGGGTTGTGTTGGACTTGGCCCTTCTGGCAGGTTCACCCCCGAGACTTTTTGCTTTTTATTGGTGACTTGGTGTAGTGCTTTTTGGTTTCTGCGCACTTTACCGCTGTGTCCCAGGGTAAAGTGCGTGCGTGTTGTGAGGTTGGCCTGCCCTCCCATAGGAATGCATGGGGGAATGTATGTGTCCTGGTAGTTCATGATGCGTGGGGTGTGCAGGCCCGAGTTTGGTATGTGCGGACTCGTATGATTGAATGTTGCGCGATGATGTGTGCGGCGTGCATGTACCTAGTGTGGAAGTGCCACTTCTAGAAGTGGGCACTTCGGTGTGCAGTATGAAATGTGTGGCTTGTCTGGCGATTGGCTGGTGGAGGTCATGTGACGGGCTAGGGATTCCCCAGAGTCAGGAGGAGTCACCAGTGGTGAATGGGGAGTTTAGCATACTGATGGCTGGGGAGGAGTACACCTGGGTCCTGAATAGGATAGGGCTTTCCCCACACAATGCTGGCTCCGGCCCCTGTGGTGCGTCTGATGACCCTAGCCCTGCCAGTGAATAGGGAGAGGGGCTGAGCAAAACAAAGTGCTCAGGAACCTGTTGTAACTGGTTCGCCCCTTCCCTGCACCTTCAGACAAAGACTTGTGTCCCCTTACAATTTGTTCTCTTGCAGGATCCACTTGAGGGGGGGCCTGCTGCTGCTGGGCGCCAGGAGAGACCGCCACTGGGGACTGCCTCCCTGCTGGAGGGCCCTGTGAGCTGGCTCTGGGCCCAGTCTTTGCCCCCCTGCTCTTGGAGGACTTTCTGCGGGACCTTTTTGACTTGCAGCGCCTGGGAGAGCTTTATGGGCTTTAGAGCGCTGGGAGCGCTGTTTTGCTGTATAGCGCTGTGAGCGCTTTGATCCTGATAGCGGGTGCCCACCCCGCGATTTTGCCGGTGTCCGCCAGGTTCAGCGGGTGCCCACCCCGCTGTTGTGCTCATCTGCGAGGGAGCCTACCCCTCTCATTGCCGAGAAATCACCGCCGCGGCCCCGGCGAAACAGGAAGTCAGGCGGCCGAGGGCAGGCCTCCGGGACAACCGGAACTTAAGGAAGGAGGGCGGGAGCCTACCCCGCCTCCTACCGAGCGTCGCGGTTGCAGCCTGGTCGGAGAAGTGAAGATCCAGGCGGGAGCCCACCCCGCGCTGGACCGTGAGGAGGAGGATGGCCAGAGCTTGTGCGGAGGGGGCGCGAGGCACGTTGTCGGTGCCTGCCCCTCCGCGGTGCAGGAGAAGCCTCGGAAGCCTTCCCCCCCCCCCCCCCCGCCAGAGCAGAGAGAGCAGAGACGACGCGGGAGTCCCCTGAAGGCAGCCCGGTAGGTACAAAAGGGCTGGGGGACTCCGCGCATGTGTTGGGGGTGCGGGGGCAGTGTCCACGAGCCCCGTGAGGCTCCATCCAACGAGGCGCATTGATTTCAGAGCCGGTTGAGTCTCCAACGAGGCGCATTGTATTTCTTCAGAGTCCAGTGTGACTCCGACGACGGGGGCAGTGTTTCCGAGCCCCGAGAGGCTCCTACGAGGCCCGCATTGGTTGCTCCGAGCGCCCTGAGCGCTCCAACGAAGGGGAGCATTATTGTTTAGAGCCTGCGAGGCTCGAGGGGACATTTTGGGTGGACAGAGCCCAGAGAGGGCTCCAGAGGCACGCCGGTGCCTGAGTTCGTTCCACAGCTGCCCAGCACTTAGTGGGCAGCTGCCACGTTTAGGTTGTGGCCCTCTGAGTTTTGGACTGTGCCTCCTGCGCAGTCTTGCCCCTGACTTTGCTGAACACAGGGCGTCCTAGCCCCTACCAGGCCAGTTGGCCCAGGGACTGCCACAGGTGGTGGCTCATGTGGAGTTTTTGCGCTGTTGTTCCAACCTGAACCTCTGAATGTGTTTTTATGCATCATGTGTTTTTCCTTCCCTACACCTCTGAATGTGATGCATCATGTGTAACGTTCTATTACCCCTACAGGTATTGTGATACTTAGGTGGTTGTTTGCTTTCTCCTAGTACAGGTGGTGCTAGTGAGGTCCTAGTTCCCTGCGTGACAGTCTCCTAAAGTGGTTAGGGTTGCGTAGGTGGTACTTACCTGATGCCAGTAAGTACTGTTTGTGTGCTATACATATTATTGTTGTGCTACAGTAATTTTATATTTTTGTGCTAAATTCTAAAAGTGCTAATTCCTGACAGTGGTCCATGTGGCCCTGTCCCCTGTACATATAATCCCTTGTAAATTCTGCCCGTGCCTGTTGGCACATTGTAAAGTGTGTGTTTTTATCTAATGTGTTGTATAATACAAAGGCTATTTTTATAGGATACCTTGTGTGGAGTTTCCTTTGTGGTGGGCCTTGGGTGTTGTTGCTGGGTGCGCGCGCAAACGCTTTACACATTGCCTCAGAGATAAGCCTGACTGCTCGTGCCAAGCTACCAAGGGGGTGAGCAGGGGTTATCTTTGGCGTGTAACTTCCTTGCCCTGACTAGAGTGGTGGTTTCTGCCTGTCTTTGGCGCAAGCCTTAGCCAACCAGAAATCGCCAGTTCTAACAAAGAGCATCACTGCAGTAAAGTGGGAAGAACATGTGGATAATGCCCGGAGTGTCCCGGCTGCTGAACGCATCCTCAAAATGCTTTTGAATATGAAGGCATAAAAGATGAAGATAATTAGGGTGGAGAACATTCCTATCAGGAATGGTGAGATAGTGATCAGGGTTCTGTTAATCCCTGTATCAGTGCAGGATATCTGGAAAAGGGGAGGATAGTCACAAAAGAAATGCTGGATTACAATAGACCCACAGAAAGAGAGGCCCAACATGAAGCCTACATTTAATGATGCATTCAGAAAACCCCACACATAACAGGCAGATGTCAACGTAATGCAATATTTCTTAGTCATGATAGAGCTGTATTGCAAGGGAAGACATATAGCAACATAGCAGTCGTATCCCATTGCCGCCAGAAGGAAAGGAACAGTGCTTCCAAAAGCTGTATAGAAATAAAGTTGGGCCATGCAGCCACCATAGGAGATGTAATTTTTCACCACAGTAAAGCTGTCCAACATCTTTGGGGTGATGGTGGAAGAGTAGCAGAGGTCTACGAAGGACAGATGACCGATAAAGAAATACATCGGTGTCCAAAGTCGAGGGTCATTATGGAAAATGGCAATCATGCCACTGTTGCACACTAGACTCACCCCATAAATGGCCACAAACAGCAGGAATAGTGGGATTTTAAGACTTTGATGATCTGTGAGGCATAAGAGAGTAAACTCTGTGGTTTGATTATGTAATTTCATTGACTTGTGATCGATAACCTGAAAAGGAGTTTAAATGAAAGATATGAGCAAAGCCTTTACTTGTTACATTAACATTTATAAACATACTCTGAATATAGTTACATAATGGTGATTTATGCGTTCAAGCAAAAGGCAATACAATTGAGAGAAGCTCCTCAGTTGAACATAATAAATATGTGCCTTTAAAAGACAGTTTCTTAAATTGAGGTTCAAATCAAAGAGTATAAAAGATAGGCAAAATTCATTCACCCTCACAGTTGTTTTTTCCTGCCCCTACCATTTGGTGCCAGCAGCATCCCCAGGGTCACAAGACTGAGGAGTGTAACTGACAGTGAGACTTTGTGACTTCCTCCTAGAGGGCCATACAATAGAGGGATTAGGTTAGGCTGGCAGGATGGGGTGACGAAGCTGAGCCCAGCCCAACTGAATAGGGTGTGCTCTGCCTTCACACACAGGACCTAATGGCCCCACATTGTCACTGCAGCCAGCTTGGAGCCAGGGCAGGGAAGGCTCTCGCACTACCAGCACCAGGGCACCAGGGTTTAAAAAGGGGACCTCAGACACCAACTTTTCAGTACACCCCTGGAACTGTGGATACTCTGTCAGTAAGAAGGACTACTGTACTGCTGGAAGGACAGCTACTCTGCTGGATTGCTGTTATGAAGGACTGCTGCCTTGCTGGATTGCTGCCCTGTTGTCCCTGGACCTCCAGATTGACTCACAAGGGCTTGTTTGCTGCCACCTGTTTAGAGTCACAGGGACCAAAAAAGCTTCTTACATTTTGAACCCACACTTGGACCCAGCCTGAGTGAGTCCTGCCCCTCCAAGTGATGCCCCTTCAGTCTGGACCCTTGGAAGTAGTGTTAAATGTGCCCAGATAGCCAAAATCCCAAAGTGGGGACTTGGAAAATGTTTGGCTAAGAACTGCTCTGAGAACCAGGAGGAGACTGGTACCAACCTTCTCGTCTATCCGCCCGAGGTGCATCGCTGGTCAGATTGACTTCACAGCTTTTCCTGCTGTGTTCTTCTAAGCAGCACCAAATCTTTTTCAGCATTCTTTTGCCAAAGGGGTTTCCAACCTCATGGAACTGTCTTCATCTACAGCCCTCTGACTCTTCCCTCTGTAGATTTTCGACATGCATTTTGGTGACCAAGTCGAAACATAGAAATCTTCACCACAGCTTCAACCCAAGGCAATCCAACGATGGCTCTTCCTCCGCAGGCACATCTTGCAGCCTTGTTCTGCTGAACTTTACCTTCTCAGAGCCCTTTTTCAAGAATGTTTCTAAGTTTAAAGGTAAGCACTGACCGGGCCCAATCCACTTCTTGTATTCAAATCGCGATCCATTGCGGTTGGCCATATTTTTCAACTTTGACCCAGTCTCACGCAAGTACATTTCTGCAGTTGGAGCTTTGATCTATTAGGCGCTAATTATTATTATTATTCTTATTATTCTTATTATTCTTCTTCTTATTATTATTATTATTATTACTATTATTCAGCATCCCAGCGCTAATGGCCAAACAGGAGGGAAACTGAGAGATTATAAGGCAGAATGTTGAAATAACCATGTTTTAAGAAGTTTTCAAAAGGAGAGATGGCGGGATTCCGAGCAAAGGTGTGGGGGCAGGGAGTTCCAGAGTCTAGCTACATTGTAAGAAAAAGTTTTTCCTCCACTTCTTACCCTCTTGATTTTGGGAACATTTGTAAGATTAAGATTAGCTGGGCGAAAGCATTTCCTGGGGTGGTAGAAGGTAACGAGGGAGCTAATAATTACTGGACCCATTTCCCATAGGGTCTTATGGGCTATACACAGAGATTTGAATTTTACTCTTTCCAGAATTGGCAGCCAGTGTAGGGTCTTCAGGGCCGGCTTGGCTGACTGAGTTTTAGGAATCCCAAGCAACAGCCTTGCAGCGCAGTTCTGCGCGATTTGGAGCTTCCTTGTTGGTGCTTTAGGTGCTCCTAGGTAGAGAGAATTGCCATAGTCCAAACAAGAGAGGACCAAAGTCTGGATCAGGATTCTCCTTACCTCATAGGAAGGAGAGGAAGAACTTTCCAGAGCAGTCTGAGAATGCCGAAGTTTCACTGCTTGGCGGTCAAATTTAAAGGAGTTATCCAGCCAAATGCCCAGGCTTTTGATCCTAGTGTTGGGAGTTGGGGTGGGGCCAAGGTAAATGGGCCATGTCTGTTTAAGATCCATGCTGGTGGCGTTGCCCAAGAGCATTAGTTCAGTTTTTCCTTCGTTGAGCCTGAGTCAGGAGTGTTCCACCCAGGTGGCAACTTTCTCCAGACAAGTTTCAAAATCAGATGGAAAGTTCCGAGGACCATTGAGGGCAATTATCAGCTGCGTATTTTCAGCACAAGTGATGATTTTAATCCCATACGGCAGGATGATATCAGCATGTGGTCTCATGTACACATTAAATAATGTGGGACTCAGAGACGAGCCCTGTGGGACTCAACAGCTGAGCACTAGGCTCCTAGAGGTGGACTTTCCTGAGAAGACCTGGAATGTGCTTCCGTCTAAGTAAGATTGGAGCCAGGTAATTGTTCCACCTGAGACACCCACCCGCCTAAGTCTATTTAGTGGAATGTCAAAATTGACCATCTCAAATGGTAAGCTTAGATCAAGGAGGATAATAGCTACTGCTCCTCCCTGATCTAGGATTTTCTTAGATTTCTCAACCACGGCAAGAAGAGCCATTTCGGTTCCGTGCTGAGGGTGAAAACTGGTCTGGGAATAATGCAGGAGGCCATGGGTTTCTAGAAAATCAGAGATGGTAGAGTTTACGTGCTTTTCCAAGATCTTAACGATCGCCGGATGTAGAGAGATGGGATGGTAATTGCCTAAGTCATCTGGATCTAAGCTCGGTTTTTTGAGTAAAGCCTTCACCATGGCATGTTTCCAGGGTGATGGGACTAAGCCGGTGGAGATATACAGATTTATGACCTCCAAAATGATAGGGAGTATCTCGTCTTTGGCTTTGCGGAGGAATTGAGGGGAGGCTGTGTCTAGAGGGGAGCTTGATTTTATTTGGAAGAAAATGTTGTTTCTAAAAAGATCATAACTCCAGTTACACAGATTGGATTTTTGTAGTTTTGGTGTTAAATAAATTATGCTTTTTGGCAATGTGTTACTTGAGTGTGAGGTTGGTCTTCACAATAAATTCAAGTGAGTTGGAATTCCTTGAAAGTTGGAGTCAAAAATCTCAAAGTTCAGGCCAGGTGTGCACTACTGCTTGCTGGTTCTTCTTTGCAAATAACAGGGATTCTGTTTTGATGGGGTTCAGCTTTATGTAGGCACTGGAAAACACTGGAGATGAGATATAAGCAGTGTGCAAGGCTTCAGATGCCTGGAGTTGAGGAAACTTTCAAGTATAATTGTGTATCATCAGATGGGTGCTCATAGTACAGGTTAACACGCTTGAGTCAAAATTCAACTTAAATGAAGGTTGATCTCTCCCATACAATGTATATATTAAGGTGAAACTTTCAAGGAATTGAAAAGGCAAACATTTCCCATTACTCTTCTCAATGCTGTTCCAGCAAAATCAGATTTTAATGCTCACTTTTTTAGCAGGCATGCTAAAGTTCCTTATATACACCATGGCCCTATTATGATGTCAGTCGGAAAGCCTCTGATCGCAGGTCAGAGGCTTTCCGACCGACATCTAAGGTTTACAGTCCGTCGGCCTCATTACAATGGAGGCAGTCAGAATGTAAACCTGCCGGTCTGACCGACTGGCTTCCGATGGGCTCAAGGAGCCTGTCGGTCAGTCAAAACCACAAAGTAATCCTTTTAGGAAGGCGTTTCCGTTGTCGGGATTGAGATGTCAGATTCATGCCTTTCCATGCTGGCGTTTCAGACATGGAAAGGCTGTTGCAAAGTAACTTTGGTGGCCCCTAGCACGGCCCCCTTGCCTCTGCTCGCTACGGTTTTGGGCCTGGGTGGCACCTATGGTGTCCCCTGTAAATCCCTGTACCCTGTGGCAAGCACCATGAGGTGCCTGCCACAGGGTGCAGGGATTTACACAAACTCCCATTTCTCAATGGGAGCTTGTGCTGCTGCCGGTTTCTGACAGCAGCACAAGCTCCCATAGAGAAATGAGAATGAGCAACCGCACCATGTGCGGTCACATCGTAATAATGTGGTCGGGAAAGCTGACAGGAGTTGGTCAGTCTCAATTCTACACCGATGTCGATTGCAGGCAACTCCGTGCGACATTGTAATCCAGGCCTGAGAGTTGCCTTGTCCTCGCTTTCAAAAATAATTCATTTCGTTGACCATGACTCTACCTACCTTCATCCTGTCCAACAGATACCAAAGTTAAGTGTTTGCTAATCTTGAGAAGGTCATTTTCCCCAACTTCAAAGATTATTCACCAGTAGCCGATAAATAGTATCAATGGGGTAACTGTTTACAGTAATCGCCATTGTAAAATCCTGCTTCTTTAATAAGTTAACAAGCTCAAAGATGAAGACTCTGTTAGGCTAAAACACTCAGAGAAAATCCTTGATCAATCAATCAATCAATCAATCATAGCATTTGTAAAGCGCACTACTTACCCGTGAGGGTCTCGAGGTGCTAGGGGGTGGGGAATGCTGCTACTGCTCGAAGAGCCAGGTCTTGAGGAGTCTTCTGAAGGTCAGCAGGTCTTCTGTCTGCCGTAGGTGGGTGGGGAGGGTGTTCCAGGTCTTGGCAGCGAGGTGGGAGAACGATCTGCAGGTGGCAGTTGCTCTTCGAATGCGGTGGACTGTGGCAAGGGCGAGGTCGGCGGAGCGGAGCTAGCGAGTAGGGGTGTAGAGGCTGAGTCATCTGTTGAGGTACGCTGGTCCGGTGTTGTGGAGTGCCTTGTGTGCATGGGTGAGGAGCTTGAAGGTTATCCTCTTGTTGATTGGGAGCTTTGCAGGTCTCTCAGGTGGAGGGTGATGTGGCTGCGGTGAGGGATGTCTAGGATCAGGCGTGCAGAGGCGTTCTGAATGCGTTGAAGCCGTTTCAGAAGTTTGGCCGAGGCTCCTGCATAGAGGGTGTTTCCGTAGTCCCACCTGCTGCAGACTAGGGCCTAGGTGACCGTTCATTTTGTTTTGGTGGGGATCCACTTGTAGATCTTGCAGAGCATGCGGAGGGTGTTGAAGCAGGAGGAAGAGACGGAGTTGACCTGCTTAGTCATGGAGAGGGTGGAGTCGAGGATGACCCCTAGGTTGCGTGCGTGGTCGGTCGGTGTTGGAGCTGTTCCCAGTGCGGTCGGCCACCAGGAGTCGTCCCAGGACAAGGGGGTGGATCTGAGGATGAGGACTTCCGTCTTGTCCAAGTTCAGCTTCAGTCGGCTGTTCTTCATCCATTCGGCGATGGCCTTCATTTCTTTGTGGAGGTTGGTTTTGGCGGTGTGGAGGTCCTTGGTGAGGGAGAGGATCAGCTGGGTGTCATCGGCGTAAGAGATGATGTTGAGGTTGTGCAATCAGATGACGTGGGCGAGCGGTGCCATGTAGATGTTAAACAATGATGGGCTGAGGGATGAGCCCTGGGGTAAGCCGCAGATGATTTCGGTGACTTGGGAGTGGAAGGGGGGGAGGCGGACGGAGGTGGTCCAGTCCAGGGCCTTCTCTTGGATCCCGGCGTCGTGGAGGCGTGTGCGTAGTGTACGGTGGCAGACCATGTCGAAGGCGGCTGATAGGTCAAGGAGGATGAGGGCCACGGTTTCTCCATTGTCTAGCAGGGTTCTGATGTCATCGGTGGCAGCGATCAGGGCCGTTTTGGTGCTGTGGTTGCTTTGGAACCCGGACTGGGATGGGTCCAGGATGCTGTTCTCCTCGAGGTAGCAGGTCAGTTGTTTGTTGACGGTCTTCTCAATGACCTTTGCCGGGAACGGGAGCAGGGAGATGGGCCGGAAGTTCTTGAGGTCCTTGGGGTCTGCCTTGGATTTCTTGAGTAAGGCGTTGATCTCGGCATGCTTCCAGCTTTCCGGGAAGGTTGCTGTCTCGAAGGAAAAGTTGATGGCTTTCCGGAGATGGGGTGCGATGCAGGTGCTGGCTTTGTTGAAGATGTGGTGTGGGCAAGGGTCTGACGGGGATCCGGAGTGGATGGTGTTCATGATCTTGATGGTGTTGTCGTCGTTAATGCTGGTCCAGGAGATCAGACAGTTGGTGCGGGTGGTGGTTGTGGGGGCGGAGGTCTCAGTGGTTGTCGGGGTGGTCGTGGCATTGAAGCTGTTGTGGATGTCTGCGATCTTGCGATGGAAGAAGATGGCCAGCGAGTTGCACAGGTCTTGCGAAGGTGGGATGTCGTTGGTGTTGGAGCTGGGGTTGGAGAGTTCCTTCATGATGCTGAAGAGCTCCTTGCTGTTGTGTTCGTTGTTGTCTAGGCGGTCTTTGAAGGAGGCCCTTTTGGCGGATCTGATGAGATGATGGTGTCTGCGGGTGGCATTCTTGTGGGCTGCGCAGCTGTCCGGTGTTCGTTCATGAAGCCACTTCTTCTCTAGCTTTCGGCAAGTTTGCTTCGAGGCCTAGAGCCACTTTGTCTCTAGCTTTCGGCAAGTTTGCTTCGAGGCCTAGAGGTCTTCAGTGAACCAGTTGGCTTTCTTGCTAGTGTGGCTGTTGGAGGGTTTCTTGAGCGGGGCGAGGGTGTTGGCGCAGTCATCGATCCACTGTCTGAGGTTGCGGGCAGCAGTGTCAGGGTCGGTAGGGGTCAGCGGGAAGGCTCTGGGCGAGGGTGGTTGTTAGCTCGTCTTCGGTGACTTTGCTCCAGCAGCGGTGAGGCATCTATTGGGTGCGGTGGTACGTGGCGGGTTTCCGGAAGGTAAAGTGGATGCAGCGATGGTCGGTCCAGTGGAGTTTGGTGGTGTGGTTGAAGGAGACGTAGGGGCTCGGGGAGAAGATGGGGTCAAGCGTGTGGCCGGCAGAGTGGGTGGGAGTTGTGGCAAGTTGTCAGAGTTCGAGGTTGGCGAGGTTGTCGTCCAGGGTGGTGGAGTTGGTGTCGTTGTTGTTCTCGAGGTGGAAGTTCAGGTCCCCAAGGAGGATGTAGTCTGTGGAGGCGAGGGTGTGTGTGCTGACGAAGTCAGGGATGGAGTCGCTGAACTGTGGTCGGGGTCCGGGGGGTCTGTAGATGAGGGTTCCTCTTAGGGTGGTGTTGGGGTCGGTGTGGATCTGGAAGTGCAGGTGTTTGGCGGTGCTGAGGGTGTCATCGGTGTTGGTCGAGACTCTGAGAGTGTTCCTGTGGACGATGGCGATTCCTCCTCCTACTGCATTGGTGCGGTCCCTGCGGGTGATCTTGTAGCCTTCCGGGATGGCTATGGCGAAGTCGGGTGCCGAGGAGGAGTTCAGCCAGGTCTCCGTCAGGAAGGCAACGTCTGGGGAGGTTGAGTCGAGTAGGTCCCAGAGTTCAACGGCGTGTTTGCGGGCGGAGCGGGTGTTGAGAAGAATGCATCTGAGGTAGTTAGGTTCTTTCCTGGTCGGTTGGTTGGCAGGCCGGATGCTGGTGGAAGCTGCAGTCCCGGCAGGAGAAGGGTCCTTGGGTGCGCTTCGGGCGGCCAGGCAGCAGGTGCGTGATCGTCCGGTGTTGAGTGCTTGGAGGGTGCCGGCATCGTAGCAGAGACGGGTGTTGCTGCATTTGCGGGGGCCAGGGGTTCTGGCGCTGGGTGCGGTCAAGGCGCAGACGGGCTTGCCTTTGCACCAGCGGCACGCCCGCTGCGCATGTCCGCTGCGCGGCCACACAGCGACCGCCATAACAAGGGCAGGTGGGAGGGAGGAGCAGCTGGGAGGTGGGAGCAGACGAATGGGAGAGCGGGGGGGCTGGGCCACAGGGGACGCAGCGGCAGGAAACGGGAGTGAGGAACAGCGAGGGGTACACAAGGCAAAATGGGCACAGGGCATAGAATGGCACAAGGGGGGAAAGGTGGAAGAAAATGCAGACAAAATAAACAGTGTCAACAAAGCAGCACAATACGCTAAGGCAAAGTGAAGCAAGCGGGACGCAGGGGACGCAGCAGCAGGAAGAGCGGGGACAGGAACGGCAAGGGTACAGAAGGCAAAAGGGCACAGGAATAACAGGAATACAGGGGGAAGAGACAGAATACACAATTAACACAGCGGCAATGCAAATACAGCAGAACAGGACAACAGCAGAACAAACCTACGGCCTACCACTGGTCACCAGGGATGAGGCGCAGGTGGTAGCCTGCGGGTGGAGGAGGGCCTCGCACTTCGTCAGTGGCAGCTGGGCTGAGGGCACAGGCACACAGGTGGTGCTGTGTGGCGTGGGGAGCGACCTGCCTAAGAAGGGTCAAGAGTCGCTCCATAGAGTAAGTCCAAAGATTATTTGTCATAGGATCTTAGTTGAATCAATTTTCATCAAATAATTGAAAATTTTTATTCTTGATACAGGAATCAGCCAAGCCAACGTGTTTTGTTCACATGTGGAACTTCTTCAAGTCTGTAACAAGACATACACATAGTTTACAGTTACATAATTTTTTTAAACTTCTATATTTGGCAGAAGACATTGCATAGCCTGGCAACATAGCCTATTTCATTAGACCTGTCCCAGTTCATTCCTGTCTCACTAAATAGTATCATACCATTTAATTGCACAATAAATCCCAAAACACATTGCATTCTGTTATTCGTAAAGATTTTGTTTTTATTATATACACTAGTTCCACGTAAATATCAGCTTTTTCAATACTTTTATTCATAGTCATTATCGTTTCCTATTGTTTCTTATTATAAAGGAACCTATGCACTGAAAACAATCTTTGTATTGCCTTTGTTTTGAATTGTATTGTTTCTTGCATGAGTCCAGATATCCCCTTATCAGGGTGCTATCCAAACTTTTCTGTTGTCATTGTGTAAAAATTGACACCTGTGTGACCAAACAGTCATAGTTTAGATTATCCAAAATATCCCAAGTTTGCATATGTCATTCCTACTGTGGCCCTCTGTTTTTTCTACTTATTTTCCATTGTTCTCATCATACCTAACTCGTGCATGCAATAATAACATTGAAGTGGAGAGGACTTAGGTAGAAGTCAAAGATATTAAATGTGTTAATATGCTCTTCAGAGCCATACTCATTTTATAGGCCATGTAACCATCCTACATTTAATATAACAAAGGATGTTGACCTCACCAAGTATGGTCACCTATGTAAAACACTGCCATATTAGGTGGTACAAGGTACACAGTGAAGAAGATCAAATGTTACGCCAGTGCTATAGTGGATGCCTTGCTGTTAAAGGAGCAGTTATAATCTAAAATCTTAAGAAAAAAAATCAGAAACATACATTATTGATTATAAATGATGAAATCTCAAAATTAGGAGAAATATAAAAATAGAAGCTGACTAACACCACTTGATTCCCAACATAATGGATGTAACTAAAAAGACCATTCGCCATCTTGAAATGTTGCATCCATATCATACAGTGAACAAAACTGATATGATTGATTTTGAAGAATAACAAAAATGTTCTCCGAATGGAGAAGCAAAAAGTACAATTAAGTATATCAGATTCTATGATTAAGAAACTGGGGGGTATATTTACTAAGATTTAACTATGTGTTTGCGTCACAAAAGTGAAGCAAAACAAAACGAAATCTTTTTCCTCCTATTTACTTTCCAGTGTAAAACTTGTTTCACGCTGGAAAACAACTTGAAAGTGATGAAAAATGGTGCATAGCGCTGCTTTGCATTACTAAGCGTCAAGAGGGAGTACCATGGTTGGAGCATGAGCATTCCCATGCAACCGCCCAAGGTTTCTAATGCTAAGCCCTATTTACTTTAAAAAGTAGAAAACTTTTAGCATCAGAAAATAGCGTTAATTTTAGTTAGGCGCGATGAAGGAGAAATGCTTTTATTTCTCCTTTTCCGACTTTCCATGTGTGCTGCACTGTACAGCATGCATGCAAAGTGGGAAAAGGTTTAAAGTTATTCTAAGCATCCTTCCAGTACTTAACCTATGCTAGACAGATAAAGACACCCTTGAACAATGGTGAAAAGGTGTGTCTGCCATATTTCTGTAAATAGTGCACTCTCCTGCTTTCTTCTTCTCACGCAACGCAGTATTTGCGGAAGCTTCACTGCGCTGCTTGAGAAACTGATAAATCTGGCCTTCACTTTATAAAAATAGTGACCCCCCTGAATTATATATTATTGTCACTATTAATTCAAATTATATTTGTTGTCACTATGTCGGAAAGTGCCTCTTTTGACATGGTTCACCCCCACTTTTTGCCTGATGTAATTTTGACTGAAGGTGCAATGGGTCCCTGACAACCACAACTGGCCCAAATTCAACCACCCCTGTAAGTCCCTAGTAAAGGGCATTGGGGCTGAAGAGGGTCCTCTAGGGCTACAGCACAAATGGTGCCACTCTAGGGACCCCTCACCAAAAACATGCAAACTGCAATTGCAGGCTGCATGGGCAGAGAAATTGAAGATTCGACATGGCACACAACCCTTTGTGCCATGCCCACACACACTGCATGAGATATAGGTAAGACACCGCTACTGCAGGCCGTATCATCCCTAAGGCAGGGTGCACTATATATCATGTGTGTGGTCCTATTTGAATAGGCAGATTTGACCCTACAATATCTTAGTCCATTCTTGGATAGTATAAGTGAGTAGGGAAGCCATGGAGAGCACATGGGCCGGACCATCACCAGAACGAATTTCCCAGGTCCATAATGGCTTCACTGTACCCAGGGATCTGTGATACCTAACATCTCATCTTAATAACTCTGCACTGATACCAGTGTTGAATTTATAAAAACATGCAAATAGAGGTCACCTTATAGGTGCCCCCTGAAAACCTACCAAGCAATGGTGTGGTCTCTGACTAGTCTTAGTCAGCATGCCACCACCAGACTTGTTTATGACCCCATGAGGGTCATATAATGCTTTCACATCATGCCATCATTGGTTGCATTATTTAATCAGTTGGAGTGATATTAATAAATCCACAGCACATAGGAGAGTGCAAAAATCTCAGGCTATTTTATGAATGGCTAGTGTTTTCTCATGATCTCTCAGAAGTTCTAGTAGAAACCACTCTTAATCTCTATACAGAACATTTGCAATCTAAGCACTTTAATTTCAAATTCATCCTTAATTCCATAAACAATTATGTTATCCTTATTTATAGACAGACAGATAGACAGAAAGGCAGATAGATTGTACGGGATGTTAATGCTATGTTATTTGTTTTAAATATTTCTGTCAAGAACTGAATGCTGAAAAGATCTGTTGAGTCCCCTTCTTGATTTTCAGAGGCAAGGGTGACTATAATGTTTTGCAGAGTCTTCGGATCGGAGTTTCCCGATACTCGTTCTAGACACTTTTAAATTATAGTTGCCCTGAAGAAGCCTGAAAGGGTGAAACGCGTTGGCTGTTTTGCTGCTCTACACACAAAACTGAAATAAAAAAAGACCAAGAACATTTCCGGCTACAGAAATCATTTATTCTGTCATCGTCTGTGATAAATGAAAGAGATTAACTCTTTGGTCATTATAACATTGCCTCTCCCTTCTTTCTGTATATGTTTTATATTGGAAACCAAATTGGTGGCTGGTTTCGTTGGACCACTACTGGTTGAAATAACTAATATGTATTAGATATTGTACAAGAACACAAGTAATTGGTGCAGCATCTTATACCCTGCCACTGTTCTCAAAGTGTATGTAGAGTACACTGATGTAAACTCTGCAATGAACATATGTACTCTGCCATCATGTAATCAAGACTCAGTTCCAAATGTGTGACCTACTAGACCGTAGTGTAGGCCGCAGGCGGCAGTAGAGTACGTCAACCATAAAGGTCTAAAGCGGCCTGTGTCGTGGAGGCCGTGATGGTCTGAGAGGCTGCCAAGGATGCTGCACTCGGGCTTGGAGCTTGCGCAGGCACATGGTGGGCCCTCCTTGACACACACCGGTCTCGGAAGGTGATCAGTGTGACCTAGCTGCACAGTGGCAGGCCTGACGGCTTCGGAGTCCAACGGGCGGGGATATGGCAGGCGCACAGGATCGGAGGCAACTCCGCTCACGAGGACGGCGTCGGCCTCATGGCATGGTGAGTGGCGCCACCCTGGGAGAGACATTGGGCTTTCCAGAAGAGGACCACGCCAAGGTCTATGTGCTTTTTATTCACAAGCCTACGCTGGCCTGGCGTACGCCGGGCCATTCCACTCCTTTCACGCTTACGAGGGGATGTACCATGCAACATTTCCGCGAACTCCCCCACTGGCTGGGGTGACATGGTTGCGTCAACTGTCCACTACACTCCATACACCAGTGGTGTATCTCGCCATGGATATGGGTGTGTTCCGCATGCTGCAGTCTGTCCAGCACATCTCCCATTCATGGGTCACTTACCTCCTCCACACATGCCTGGTTGCCACCTCTCCCCACATTTGCTATTGTGTGGCTGGGGTGCCATGCCGTTGATGGCTCATGTTCACAGCTTGCCCAGGTTACCTTTGTGAGTTGTTCTGTCGTGTCTGGTGGGTGGGCATGTTGTTTTGCATGTTAGTTGTAATTTTGTGTTGTGTGCATTGCCAGTGTTGTGAGTTGCATGGTTGTGGAGTTCAGGTGGGTCGGGTGTTAATTTTGTACTTGCCAAGGGAGTGTGGTGCCATCCTGGTAATGCTGGGTGCTGATGGACTGTCGGAGGATGAAGGTATCATGCACACTGGCAGGCAATTTGTAGGCGACATCGGTGGAGGTTCCACAGTGTTCGGTTGTTGCCTGCGCATTGATGTGAGACGTGTGCTTTCTGTTGCGGTGATTGTGTGCTGTGTCACCAGGGGGCACAGGTAGGACATGTCTGCTGTGGATTGACCCAACACGTGCGTGCATCCAGCTATGGCGTATGGTCCTTGCTTGGTCTCCAGTGGATCCTACGCATTATGTTGGACATATTAGGACTGGGGTACCAGGCTGATGGTGATGTCCAGGACAGGTGTGAGGGACTGAATGTGGCTGGCTGTGTGACTCCTCCGACTGTGGCGGGTGTTGGTTGGGGGAGTACCAGGGGCCAACAGGTGCAGCACAGCCAGCAGCTTTGTGTGTGGTTGGATGTTGGTTGTCCGCTGTGTTGGTGCCGTGGGCCTGTTGGGCGTTGTTGGTCATGATGCATGCGATGGTTGTCCTTTTGAGCCTGTATTGGGCAATGATATTTTTAGGTGTTAGGTCTGTGAGGCTGGTGTGTTTCCTGGGGTCCGCTGTCTTTGTCAGAGCTGCCTGGGTGGTGGTCTGGGGGGTGTTCCGGGTGCTGTATGGGCCCTGGGGTGGTGGCAGTGGGTGTTGTGGCCCTCTTGGGTGTCCGGGCCACATGACCAGTGGCTCCATAGCATCTGCTGCCCTTCAGATGTGGCTGTGGGCTGGGCTCCCTTTTGTGGTGCAGGCTGTGGTCCGACTTAGCACCAGGTCAGAGCAGGTGGTATTTTCCTGCTGCTAACACGCCTTATTGCCTGTTTTGTGTTCTTATCGCAGTTCTGGCTGTTGGTTGTAAATGTTGTGGAGTGGTGTTGTTGTGGCTTTTGTCACGGGAACGCCTACTCTGCATCTCATTAGCAATAGTTGCGGGGGTCTTCTGTGGCGATGTTTTTTGCGGCTGCTATCAAAGGTAAACTGTTGCTGTGGGCTGTTAACACCAGCTTGTGATTGGGTTGATAAGTTTATCGCAACTTTGGCTGTAGTTCCTTATGAATATGGCCCGTGGTTTTTAACTTTTGGTGTTTGAAAATGCCACTTTTAGAAAGTGGACATTGTCTTGCTTTACCATTCTGTGTGCCTCTGCCTGTTTGTATATTGACAGTCTGGTTTTGAGTGACAGAAGCTGGGGATGTGCATTCGCTCTAGACTGTCACAAGAGGGTTGAGATGCGCCCTGCCTTGCTTGGGTGACTCATCAATAGGCTTAATAGATCGGGTCTACATTTAGAGTGGTGAGATGAAATTCGCTAGCACCTGAAAAGGCTGTGTCTCCTTTGCACAATGCTGTCCCCACCCCCTGTGGTCATCTGGACCAAGAAGGTCAGAACTAGTTTAGACTGAGTTCAGAGACTCAGCCACAAGGAGAAGAATGAGGACATGGGGTATATGTATGAGGTCCTAAACCCCAGGACTTTAGATTACTTCCAGAAACAAGAGGACCCTGCCAAGAAGACGAGCTAAAGAGCTGTGCAAGGAGCACTGCCATTTCTGTGTGAGACATGGGTTGGGTTGCAGTGGGAAACAGTGTTGCATGCGCTGACTCTAGCGAGACCTAAAAACCTGCAGGAGTGCTGTGGTTTCCAGCATAGAGTATATGAAGTGCTGTTGACCTGCAGGAAGCACATGATGAGCGCCACAGATCGCCATTCTTGTTATTTGGAAAAATAATTAGTGCTGTGTGGATAACACCTTGTCAGGGCGAGCTGTGGCAGAGTAGAAAAGAAAACCTTGAATAGGGTGTCCCTTGTTGGTGGGGCAACCCACCATTCTGGGCTGAAGAGAGAGCCCAGCCCAGCCCTGCTGCCTCAGAGCCAAGGAAGAAGGGCGGAGTCACCAAGATGGCTGCCTTGACAGACAGCAGCCACATACCTGCTGTAAACCACCACCTTTAAGCCCGGGATCGAGGCATGTCGGGGACGCAGCCATTGCTGTGTGCTCGAGCAGAGCGGGAGGCCAGAGAAGCACCTCAGCTCCTCTGCCGGCATTGTGGTAGCACCAGGAGTCCCACAAGAGCTTGGGGCAATGGAACGCCCTCTGCACCATGGACCCGGTTGCCGGAGGTTGTTGGCAGCTGCGCCGAAGGCTCGGGGACAGCTGCAGGGAACATCCGATTAAGGAGACTGGTCAAGGTCTCTTGTGTGGTGGTGCTCCATTCTTAAAGAGGACTGGGGGCATTATTGTTCGATGATCGGGACGGGGTGGAACCTCAAAGGACACCCCCGATTCCCTGTGAGAATTCGCTGCATTACCCAGTATAGGCATGCAGGTGCTGCTGTGGCCTACAGTTTCAGCTGGGCTTCCCCATTACTGATGGCATGTTTCTGTTCATTGTGATTCATGGGTCCTCCACCAAAGTGTTGTGAAATTTACAGCATAACTGAAGAAGCGCAGGTGCTCTATGTCCATGCTGATTATTGTTCAGTGATACTTGGAGGAGTCCTGTACAGCGGTATTTGGTGATTTCTGTGCAAGGATGGATGGTGATTCATGCGTGACCCAACTGCTGCATTTGCATGCCCTGATATAAGGATATATGTTGTTTTTATGCCTCCCTAAAACAGATTTTCAGAATCTGCATGTTATATACAGTGATGTGTAAGATGCTATTTTCATAATGTTTCCATGATGTGTGCAATCTATGAGTATTTACTTTATTGCACTACCTCGGATGTTATGACGATTGGCTAGTGGCAAAGTTATTTATGGTGTATGTGATTGTGGTGTATGTGTTTTCTATACAATATATGAGATATTTTTATACAACCTTGTGTGGAGTCTCTTTTGTGGTGTGCGTTGTGTATCACTGGTGTGCGTGTGTTGCACAAACGCTTTAGACATTGCCTCTGGGATAAGCCTGACTGCACTGCCAAGCTACCAAGGGGGTGAGCAGGGGTTATCTTGGATGTGTAACTTCCTTACCCTGACTACAGTGATAGTTCTGCCTGGCTTAGGTAAATACCCAAGCTAACCAGTAATCCCATGTCTAACAGAAGCCATAAAGATTCAGATTTGTTGGTGAAAGCCAAATGTCAGACCAACATAATCGTGAAGTACAGAAATGATAATTTTTTTATGTATTATTTGTTTTGGTTAAAAACTGAGTACAGTTGTATTTTAGAGACACATGAAGTTCTTGTAAATATGAAGAAACTCCAAATAGTAGAAAAGCAGATTTATTGGCAGCACGGCTTACCATCTGCTCAGATTGATCCTCAGAGATAACTCAAGCCAACCAGGTGGAATGCAGATAACAACAATCCATGTGGAATATAGAATCCCAGACAAAAGAATACAGAGCGCATGCTAATATAACATCCAGTGTGAACTTAATAAAACACAGCATATGTATTGACATACTAGATTATAATGTATAAACATAGAATGTCACAGTTCTCTGAAGCTAAATAGTGTTATCTATCTAAAGTTACAGAAAAAGGGGGTACAGCTAAACATAGCTATCGCTTGAAAGGGAAAATCATGAGTAGATTTATGAAATTATGAGTGGAGTTATATGAGGCCTACATATATATCCATATATGTAAAGGTGTACATTTAATATTACTAATGCCCAATATGAAATGTAAGTAGAATTTACAAATCATCAAACTATTCACTGACAGGTTCTCTAAAGGTGCTCCGAGCATTCCCGGTGCGGTCAAGCTGGAACCCGGGTGTAACAGCCGACAGTGAGAGAAACAGAAGGCTGAACTGAAAGAAAGTAAAAAAAAGGCAGGTAGACTCAACGGACTAATCGCCAAAACTTTTATACTGGTGTTGCAATCACCAGGGAACAAACAATAACGTTTTTTAAAATATCTTTTTCTTGTTAAAAAAAACTCCTGTCGTCAGCCTCCATTCACCCACAACCCCTTTTCTAAAAATCAGGGTGTTCACAAAGTAGTAAAAAAAAACATGTTTAACATCTTTCTGCTAACAATGTACTCCACATTCCTGCACCACAGTCACTCAGATGTAGAAAAGCTTCGCATCAGGTTTTTGTTAGTTTTCTAATACTAATCTGACACAAAGGGTTCAGGTGGGATTTGCTATGCAACACAGATTGTGATTTGTATTGAATAGGAACACAAAGGTGTGCAATGTGCTGCTTTGCATTACTTTGTGTCAAGAGTGCATTCCATGGGAGGTGCATGGGTGCTACCATGCAACCATCCATGAGTTTGACGCAAATCCCTATTTACAAACTTTGTATGAAACCCAGGCACAACGAGGAGAAATATTTTCATTTCTCCTTGTTTTTTTCACTTTAGATGTGTGCTGCATTGTACAGCATACATGCAAAGGGGGTAAAGCCATAAAGCATATATATTCCCCTTGCACACAATGCAGCACAGGAACTTTGCTTGGTGCCCGATGTTGATCGACTTCTTGATACATTTGGGCCATGGTTCTTCTCAGAACTATCAGAGTGGCCACAAATGCTGAGACACCAAGGCAGCTCATGCAGTGCGAGCTCAGCAATACACTGAGCGCAACATCTCAAAATATACAGTCTGGAAATGAGAGCACGTGTATCTGCTTGTGGTAATGGAAACCTTTTAGCCATCATGTGTGACTCAGGTTTCTTTATCATGCACCAACCAGCCCCTTGACGCCTTGGGGCTAAGTTTGTCTCTATAAATCTAATATTCATTCATTCATTCAACCACCCCTTTTAGTTGCATGTCAGGTTTGATGCTGACCTGTACAAATAAGGACATGCATTCTTGGACTGAAGGACTATACTTTTGTGGGGAAAATAAATCAGTCTCGTAATTCATCTGATATCCACCTTGTGCCCCCACCTGGCTATGAGGACCCTAGTGCCCTAATTACATATGACACCATGGGGCCCAATAACTCATAAGGCTGGGTATCATATTCGGAGGTTTAGTCATATCATACCGACCTGTTGTACCAGGGCAGGTAGGATGCACCTAAGTGGAATAGCTGATCGGAAACATAATCATGTCTCTCTCACACATGAGGAACACATTCATGTCCTTGTGGCCCATTTACAGCTATGAGGAGTTCTTACATTTCATGCTATCCATCTTGCACAGGTTTACCTCTTCCATCCAAGCGTTAATAATCCAGTATTGTTTTACACCTGCATTGTGGCAGTACACCGTCAGCAGTGAGGGGACTTATGAACTACTCTGAGGTCCATCACTTCTAAGAATCCATCTCAAACACGCATACATAAAACCCCGCACCCATAAATATGGAGCTTTCAGACTTTACTGAGAAACTGGGAGTGGGACCTATGACAAACAAATGAGCCGGTTCCACCAACTCCGCTTACTCGCTATGGCTGCCAGTCCTAGCAACGGTGACCTGAAGCATATGTCGCAATTTCTGCCGAATCGGAAGGCACTGAGGTCAGTTTGGGGCACAAACCTGCCATTTGCTCAGCGCTCAGTCTTGGCCGTGTGCCTGACCATCCAGCTCTTTGGTCCCTGAAGAACCAGTCTGCCCTCAAGGAGGAGCCCATTGTTGTCATAGATCTTTGGAAGGGGTAGAGTTGTGGACTCTAGGCCCACATACTTCAAACATAATGGACACAGACACTAAATATATACTTAGTTAACTGTCCATGAGCCCGTGCATGTGCTTTTATTTGCAGGGTCACATCACTTGTGATGCATGTGGTGGATGGGTGGTGGTGTAAATGTGTCCAACCCTCAACAGAGTGACTGGCAAACTAAGTGCCTGCTGAGACACTAAAACGTGTCAAGCACGACACTATAGAAGGAAGCTCTTCCCTCTCTCCTTCGGTCATGACAATGAGGTAGGACTGACACCTCTGACCTCTCTAGATTTTAGACTGAGCCTTGCTAAATGGCTTCTGAGAATGCATGCCCAAATTCTTCTGCAACTGCCCTGCAGGAGTACACCAAACATTTCATGGCAGGTGCTGTCACTCACTGCAGAATCAATCAATCAATCAGGAGATTTGTAGAGCGCACTACTCACCCGCGAGGGTCTCAAGGCGCTGGGGGTGGGTGCTAGTACTGCTCGAATAGCCAGGTCTTGAGTAGCCTCCTGAAGGTTAGTAGGTCTTGGGTCTGCCGTAGGAGGATGAGGAGGGTGTTCCAGGTCTTGGCGGCGAGGTAGGAGAACGATCTGCCGCCGGAGGTCGCTCTTCGGGTGCCGGGGACGGTAGCGAGGGTGCGGTCGGCGGAGCGGAGTTGGCGGTTCGGGGTGTAGAAGGTGAGTCGTCTGTTGAGGTATGCTGGTCCGGTGTTGTGGTGCGCCTTGTGTGCGTGGGTGAGGAGCTTGCAGGTTATCCTCTTGTTGACGGGCAGCCAGTGCAGGTCTCTCAGGTGGGGTGTGATGTGGCTGTGTTGAGGGATGTTGAGGATCAGGCGGGCAGAGGCGTTCTGTATGCGTTGCAGACGTTTCAGCAGTTTGGCCGGGGCTCCCGCGTAGAGGGCGTTTCCGTAGTCCAGCCTGCTGCTGACGAGGGACTGGGTGACCGTTCTTCTTGTGTCGGTGGGGATCCACCTGTAGATCTTGCGGAGCATGCGGAGGGTGTTGGAGCAGGAGGATGAGACGGCGTTGACTTGCTTGGTTATGGAGAGCGTTGAGTCGAGGATGAACCCCAGGTTGCGTGCGTGGTCGGTGGGTGTCGGTGCTGCTCAATGGTTAGAGCAGCAGACCCTGAAGCAGAGTTCTGGCCAGGGACCAGGGTTCGATTCCCGCCTCGGCGGGGCTCGGGCTCAATTTCCTCGGACCTGTCTATTCTCGCCTCGGTGCCTATTCTAATCACGGGCCCCACGCTGCAACTCTGGGCAATAGCTTGCTTAGCCTCCACACCGGCCCCAACAGCGCTAAAGATGCCTGGCTTCACCCTGGGGGTGCCCAGGAGTGGACACTTCACAGGGAAAGCCAGGAGGGGTTCCACAGCGGTATGAGTATCAGCGCCAGGAAACCGCAAAGGCGACACCGCAAGGTAGCCGTCTGGTGACAGTGCGCTCTGTAAGTACATTGACATTTACATTTACATTTACATTTTGCTCCCAGGGTGGTCGGCCACCAGGAGTCATCCCAGGCTAAGGGGGTCGAGCCGAGGATGAGGACCTCCGTCTTGTCTGAGTTCAGCTTCAGACGGCTGTTCTTCATCCATTCGGCGACGGCTTTCATTCCTTCGTGGAGGTTGGTTTTGGCAGTGAGGGGGTCCTTGGTGAGGGAGTGGATCAGCTGTGTGTCATCGGCGTAGGAGATGATGTTGAGATTGTGCAGTCTGGCGACGTGGGCGAGCGGGGCCATGTAGATGTTGAACAATATCGGGCTGAGAGATGATCCTTGGGGTATGCCGCAGATGATCTTGGAGGCTTCGGAACAGAAAGGGGGAGGCAGAGGCTCTGGGTTCTGCTGGAGAGGAAGGAGGTGATCCATTCCAGAGCCTTGTCTCAGATCCCTGCATTGTAGAGGCATGTGCGTAGGGAGCGGTAGCAGACCGTGTCGAAGGCGGCTGATAGGTCCGGGAGGATGAGGGCCGTGGTTTTGCCGTTGTCCAGCAGGGCCCTGATGTCATAGGTGGCGGCGATGAGGGGAGTTTCGGTGCTGTGGTTGCTGCAGAACCCGGACTGGGATGGGTCCAGGATGTTGTTCTCCTCGAGGTAGCAGGTCAGCTGTTTGTTTATGGTTTTCTCGATGACCTTCGCAAGGAACGGGAGCAGGGAGATGGGCCGGAAGTTCTTGAGGTCCCTCGGGTTTGCCTTGGGTTTCTTGAGCAAGGCGTTGATTTTGGCGTGCTTCCATCTCTCTGGGAAGGTTGCAGTCTCGAAGGAGATGTTTATGTTGATGACCTTGCGGAGAAGGGGTGGGATGGTGGTGCTGGCTTTGTTGAAGATGTGGTGTGGGCACGGGTCTGATGGGGAGCCGGAGTGGATGGTGTTCATGATTTTGATGGTGTCGTCATCGTTGATGTTAGTCCAGGTGAGCAGGGGGTCGCTGTGGGTGGTGGCCGCGGGGTCTGAGGTGTCGTTGTCTGTTGGGGTGCTCTGGTTGTCGAAGCTGTTGTGGATGTCTGCGATCTTGCAATGGAAGAAGGTGGCAAGGGAGTTGCACAGGTCTTGCGATGGTGGGATGTCGTTGGTGTTGGAGCTGGGGTTGGAGAGTTCCTTCACGATGTTGAAGAGCTCTTGGCTGTTGTGTGCGTTTTTGTCGAGGTGGTCCTTGAAGGAGGTCCTTTTGGCGGATCTGATGAGGTGATGGTGTTGGCGCATGGCATTCTTGTGGGCTGCGTGGTTCTCTGGTGTCTGTTCACGGTGCCATTTCTTCTCTAGTTTTCGGCAGGTTTGTTTGGAGGCCTGGAGGTCCGCGGAGAACTAGCTGGCATTCTAGTTGGTGCGTCTGTTGGAGGGTTTCTTGATCGGGGTGAGAGTGTTGGCGCAGTCGTCAATCCAACGCCTGAGATTGCTGGAGGAGGCATCGGGGTCGGTGGGGTCGGCGGGTGGGCTTCCGGCAAGGGCGGTGTTTAGCTGGTCTTCAGTGATTTTGCTCCAGCTGCGGCGGGGGACCTGTTGGGCGTGGTGGTGCGTGGTGTGTTTCCGGAAGGTGAAGTGGATGCCGTGATGGTCAGTCCAGTGGAGTTCGGTGGTGTGGCTGAAGGAGACATGGGAGCTTGCGGAAAAGATGGGGTCAAGTGTGTGACCAGCGGAGTGGGTGGGCATTGTGATGAGCTGTCTGAGTCCGAGGTTGGCGAGGTTGTCGATCAGGGTGGTGGTGTCGTTGTTGTTCTCGAGGTGGAAGTTTAGATCTCCGAGGAGGATGTAGTCCATGGAGGCGAGGGCGTGCGTGCTGACAAAGTCGGTGATGGAGTCGCTGAACTGAGGCCAGGGTCCGGGGGGTCTGTAGATCAGAGTTCCTCTGAGGGTGGTGTTGGGATCAGTGTGGATCTGGAAGTGCAGGTGTTCGGCATTGCTGAGGGTGTCGTCGGAGTTGGTCGAGACCTTAAGGGTGGACTTGTGGATGATGGCGATTCCACCTCCTACTCCGTTGGTGCGGTCTCTGCGGGTGATCTTGTAGCCGTCCGGGATGGCTATGGCGATGTCGGGTGCCGAGGAGTCGTGCATCCAGGTCTCTTTCAGGAAGGCGATGTCCGGGGAGGATGTGTCAAGCAGGTCCCAGAGTTTGATGGCATGTTTGTGTGCAGAGCAGGTGTTCAGTAGTATGCATCTGAGGGGGTTGCGACCTGTGCTGGTGTGTGGGTTGGCGGCTCGGAGACTGGTGAAGCTGCAGCTCCGGCAGGAGAAGGGTCCTTTGGTGCACTTTGGGGCAGCCAGGAAGCAGGTGTGTAGTCGTCCGGTGTTGAGTGCGTGGAGGGTGCTGGCGTTGTGGCGGTCGCGGTGACCAGGGGGTCTGGCACTGGGCGTGGTCCAGGCACGGATGGGCGCAGATGGGCTTGCCTTAGGCGCGACTTCGGCGAGCTAGCGGCCGCCATGATAAGGGGAGGTGGGAGGAAGGAGCAGCTGGGAGGCGGGGACGGGACGGCGAATGGGCAAGCAGGGGGGCGGGTCCGCAGGGGACTCAGTAGTGGGAAAAACGGGAGCAGAGAGGGCAGAGAAAATGGAGAAAGGGCACAAGGGGCACATCAATAAAGAGCACACAGCAACGTAACGCTGTAAGAACAGCCTCACTACTTATGTAAAACAACAATTACATCATAAAAATTGATAGCTGTTGTAAATAACAAATCATCATGCATGGGACAGTTTCCTCCTTGGCAGAAGGATGTGATGTTAAGAATTATTTCCCAGTGCTGACTCTCGGATTCACAGAAAATAAACGTTTTCGTCAAAGTGCAGATAAAAAGAAATTCCCAGATCTAATTAATGGGAATGTCATCCTTTTAACTACTGAGCTAGAATTGCCCATGGTATACCTCTTCTTAAACTACCATAGTAATCATGTTTCCAAAGGCTGAATATACATTAATCCACTTAAACAGGTACTAGATTTATTGGGTAAACTGCATTGACGTGGTGTTCAATAGGCTGCCTAAATCAACAGCGTAGATGGCATTACTCTCGATCTGGGGTGGTAAAGGTCTAATCCTTTGGTATTGGTTGAGCATCCAGTATTCTTGCAGTACTTACCCAACCCCTAGGACCTCAGTAGGCGTGGCCTGTTACATGTAATGGGGCCGGTAACAGCTATTACCGCCCCAATGGAATTTTAAGCTCTTCACTTTCACAAGGAGATTTCAGTTGTTAAAACCCTGAAAATATAAGGAAAAAATAGGAACACGAAATTAGTATTTCCTCAGTAATTCCTCATTTTTAGTGGAGCCTCTTGGTCCAACTCATACTGGAATAGAATGTCCCCAGCCTTGAAGTTTCTGGTACCCCCAGTATTGGTGTCTCAGGAGTGCAGAAATGACAGCCCCCTTTTTCCTCTACAGCTTGTAATGAGGGCCGCAGTGTCTTAGATTTACATTTGTGTGAATAGTCATATCAAACAGCACAAAAAGAAGAAATGGTTCACCTTTCACACACAGAACCTATTTTTGTCAGTGGTGGGAACAGGCCCGGTTCTAGCGGGTGGGCCGGGAGGGCCTGGCCCACCCAAACATGAGCCTGGTCCCTCGCAGTGAGGGCTTGAAGGCAGGCGCGCAACGGCATTGGGCTCAAAGGGCTGTCTGTGTGTGTGTGCGCCCGGGGTGTGGGCGCGCACACACACACAGACAGTTTTTGAGATTATCGTAGCCGTACTCGAGTACTTCACAGGTCTTTAAAAGACCATTTACATGTTAACGAAGCTTTGTTTATTTTTTCACCTCTTCATCTCCACATGGCGAAAGGCGACAAATCCTTTCTTTGGCTCTGGTAACCTTTGCCTACTGTCCTGCTGCGTGGATATTTCTTTTTCTATGCAGCACTGGAGAAAATAAGTTTGTTTATTCCTATTCACCTTTCCTGACCCCTGCAGCTGCTTATTACACCAGGCTGCCACACTAAGTTTGACTAATGGAGTAGTAGGTAAGAGAATGTGTCACTATTTGTTTTTCTTTTAAAAATCTGCACAGGCCCAGCAGGACACATACTTCGTGTGTGCTTCATTTAAACAGTTTTTATCATTATCATGGCCGATGCAGGACAACAATAAGACAATACAAAATGCCCAGATAACGCTGGTGATTAATGATCCTGCTGGAGAGCAATCATTTGTCTGTTAGTAGTTTTTAAACGCAGATGAACTGTATTTTATGTGGAAGCTCAGTGGGTTACGCCTTTGTCACAGAGATCCTTGTGTTACTTGCAGTTCAGAAGTTACAATCCTAACATAGGACAGTGACCAATGAACTGTCATCAAAGAGCTGCATACAAACATGAATAGTTAGAACTTCGCTTTTTTTGTTTTGTGATATTGTTAGAACTTCCCTAGTCTTTCATCATTCTAATGTTGCTGAAATGAGTATGGTCAGATATACATTTTTATCAGTAAAGCTGACCCCATGGAATACTCTTTAAATCCTAAGGTTGTATTTCCCCAGACCAAACCCTCTTAAAATTTACTGCCCACCAGTATGGATGACATGTGATTCATACACCTTGTAATCCTATTGGTTTATGTGACATTCCCTGTAGACTGATTTATATACTTGTATGATTCATTGTCTCTGTATAATGTGTGCGTGGTGTAAAGTACTGACACACACTCACTGATATGAGTAGCGCTATACAAAAAATGAAATGCATATGAGAGGGAGGCTACGGAGCGATGAGGGGCACTGGTGGAGGGTGGCAGCGAGGGAATCCGAGGAGGAGGTAGTGGGAGGGGCTGTGGAGCGATGAGGAGCACTGGTGGAGGGTGACAGCAGGGCTCGAGTCAGGGTACCACGTGGGTGGACGGCGTCCCCCACTTATTTTACCGGGAGCTTGATAACCGGAGCAAATGGAGCCACACATTCACTCTTTGGCCTCTCTGGGGCGAGATCGGGGCTCATTCAGAACGCTGTTAACGCTCTGGCTTCTCTGATGCAATGGCATCTAAGGGGTGAGCGAGGGGAGGCAATGAGTCTGATGGTGCAAGCCATCTTTTGTGACGTCACTTCCTGTAGTGATGTCAGCGTCCCCCCACTTCTTTTTTTAGGACTTGTGCCCTGGGTGACAGTGAGGGAATCCGAGGAAGAGGTCATGGGGTGGAGGGGGAGCTAGGGAGAGATGAGGGGCACTGGTGGAGGGTGGTAGTGAGGGAGTCTGAGGAGGAGGTCATGAGGGGGAGGGGCTACAGAGAGATATGGGGCACTGGTGGATGGTGGCAGTGAGGGAATCCGAGGCGGGGGAGGGGCTTTGGGGAGATGAGGGGCACTTGTGGCATGAGGCAGTGAGGGAATCTGAGGAGGAGGTCAATAGGGGGGGGCATGGAGGGATGAGAGGCACTGTTGGAAGGTGGTAGTAAAGGTATTTAGGGAGAAAGAGGTTATTGGTGTGGCGCCAAAAAAGACTTTCGCATCAGCGCTAAAGCGGGCCCTGTCATGGCCTTTCTGTTTTTGTTTATTTAATTAGCAGTCGGGTCATAAGGGCTACTGTGGAACATACTTTAAAGTGCATGCTAATTATATTTACTGCTATATTCAATGTTTTAAGTTTGAAGGTGATTTTACTAACGTTTTTACCAGGAAAAAGGAAAGTGGAGCCCGATGGTGCCTGATATGGGGCTGGGGCCCAAGGTCAGCTGTGATATAAGGTGCACTGGAGAGGAGTAGTGGATAATCAAGCCTGTAAGGGAGTGCGTTGCAGAGTCTGAGGTCAGCTGGAGGTAGT
Organism: Triturus cristatus; assembly: GCF_964204655.1. Classification (NCBI taxonomy): domain Eukaryota; kingdom Metazoa; phylum Chordata; class Amphibia; order Caudata; family Salamandridae; genus Triturus; species Triturus cristatus. The sequence continues at coordinate 168,739,968 of NC_140585.1, forward strand.
AATCAAGAGGGATTCTCCCTGAAGGCTCGCACAGAGGGAGCCCGAGAAGTGTCACTTGCCTGATACTCCCACCTCAGAAACCTCCTCTTCCCATCAAAGGAATATTACATGGAAAAAAACACTTTTTGAGAGTGATAATATTTAGAAAGAGATTTGGAAAAGAGTGCGTTTTACTGGGCCTTGTAAGGCTAAGAAGAGATAAAGGAGGGCCCTGAAGCAGGCCTGCCCAGACATATATGCGACAAATCGAGCCCGCAGTGGCCCACCCAAATGCACCCTTGGCGCACCCAAATAAAAATTCCTGGAGCCGGGCCTGGGTGGGAAGCGCCCTGCCTCGGGTTGTGCAGCCATGGGGGGGGGGGGGCTCAACTGGACCCAGGTGCCGTTGGGCTGTAGGGGAAATATGACCCCCGCATCCCTTTCAGCTGCGGCAGACTGGGCAGGACAGGGTTTGTGGCCGTGATCAGCTTTCCCTGCAACTCTTTCCCTTTTCCTAATCGCCGCATCTGCATGATAATTGCAGATGCTTGAACTGGGGTGAGGTGTGAAGTGAGCCCTGCCCCTGCATGAATGAAACGCAGAGCACCCAGCAGGGCTCACAACAAAAACTCACCGAGTGACCTCACATCAGGATGTGCGCTGCTCACTTCCAATGAAGGGAAAGGGAGAAGAGCTGAAAAAGGAGGGAGAGATTATTCTTTTCTTTTTTTTGCAACTCTGTTAAATTGTTTTTTTTTCAAACAAGCATGCTCATCCATAAGAAACGTAAACAGAGTTAAACATAAATAGTGACTTCAGTTCAATATAAGCGCTTGGTGTTTTTTTATTTTAATGTAATTTACATGAAAAAAAGGAATAATGAAAAATTGGGTCGGTAAAAGAATAGTGGAGATAACATTGAGTTGGTAGGAGGGAAGGAGGGGTGACCCCACATCCATCCTCACCACCCCGAGGGGAGTGGACCGACCCCTCCTAGTTACACCCAAACTATTTAACCTGTCAAACCACACACCATTCCTTGTTGTACATATCTGAAAAGGTAGCACTACTCCCCGGCATCATGTTTGTTCATAACTGAAATCCCGAATTCCAGTGTCCTGGGTGCATCTAAGGAGGTCAGGTGCTCTCTTTTGCCTTTAATAGAAGTATTGAGGGAGAGGCACATCTAAAAGGGGTTAGGCAAACAAAAGACAGTAAGAGGTGGGGAAGATGACAGAGTACAGCAGAGAGGAGCGAGCTGAACAAAAGGGGCAAAACAGATATATAGAACAAGACGCGCTTAGGAAAAGGGAGATGGGGAAGGAGTGATGTAGTGATGTGTATGTAATGGCAGAATCAATGAGAGAAGGGAAGAATCTTGGTTAGGTAAAAGGAATAACATGCAAAGGAGAAATGTAATAGGCTTGGGAAGAGTGGGAGGACGGAAGCGAAGAGAATGTTGTAAAGTAAAACGAGCAGTGGGGTAACACAAAATGATGGGGACCTCGCTGCAGAATGTGATAATGAGCCCCTGAGTTGCCCACATTTCACAGATATTCATTGGCCCTGGGCTGAATGGGGACCCCCTGAAGTGTTGTGGGCCCATCTCTGCTGCAGGGGCCTGTATTGTTTCCTGGCACAAGACGTGAAGCAAGGTAAAAGGGCAGGGATAAGAGTGATAAATAGCAGCGCATGTAGGGGAGAGGTGGAAGCGTGAGGGACAGATACAGCAAATTGAGGGTAGAGGTGAGAGAGAGATAAAACATGAAGAGTTGAGCATGGATGGGAGAGTTGGGCATAAGGGGGGGACCAGTGAACAAAGTCAAGGCTGGAGAGTAAGATGAAAGGTGAAAGGCAGTGCTTGGATTGAAGAGGTAAGTATAAAACAAGCAGAACCATCAGGAGAACTTAAGTGTCATGGAGAGAGTATGGTGAGTGTTGGATGTAAGAGGGCAGGACAATCAAGAGCCGGTAAGAGGCAGGGGGAAGGTAGATTTCCGAGAGGCAGAACCAGTGAGAGAAGGTTAGAGGCTGCAGAGAGATGAGAGGTGAAGGGATCAGCAGGTAGCTAAGAGGTGGGTGTAATAAAGGCAAAATTAGGGGCATATTATCAAGCATGGCATTAAAATTATCGCCGCTTTAGCGGCAGAAAACAGCAGCTAAAGCGGCAATAATGGGCTTGATAAAATGCCGCAGAGAATTCCAATAGAAGCCCATGTTGACACCAAAACATGGGCTTCTATGGGAATTCTCAACGGCATATTATCAAGCCCATTATCGCCGCTTTAGCGGCAGTTTTCTGCTACTAAAGCAGCGATAATTTTAACACAGTTTCTTGATAATATGCCCCTTGGTGAGAAAGGTAAGAGACAGTAGTAGAGATACAGTGAAGTGTAGAGCATGGAAGGGAGACGTGGATGTAAGAGGCAGAAACAGTGAGACGAGGTGAGGGGCAGGGGGCTCATAGAGGAGAGGTGGATGTAGAGGGGACAGACCAGCAAAAAAAACGTTAGGAGGCCAGAGGAAGAAATGAGAGGTGAAGGGCAATACATGGATGGGGCATGCAGATGTAAGAGAGGCAGAACAATCAAGAAACCTTACACAAAGAAGAGAACGGGAATGGTGAGAGGTGGATGTAGAAGGCCAGAATCAGACAGAAAAGTAAGAGGCAGTGGAAGAGATGAGGCATACAGCATGGAGGAGAAAAGTGGATATAAGAGGGACATAACGAGAAAGAGAAGAAACAAAGCTGGAGATGGCAGAGAGATTAATGGAAAAGGGGCAGAATCCACAAAATAAGGTTTGAGGAAGAGATGAGAATAATAGTAGAGCATGAACGGAAATAAGTGGTGTAAGTGGCAAAATCAGTGGGAAACGATTAGAGTGTTCAGGAGGATTAAAATGTAGAGAAGATGTAAATGGGGGAGAGACAGTGAAAAAGGTTATAAGGCTGGGGAAGAGATGAGCAGTGAAGGTAGTGTATAGATAAACGTCATCGCTATAAGTGAGACAGAACCAGCAAAAGTACATAGGAGAGTGGCAAGAGAGAGAAGTGGATAGAAGGGAGACAAGCATTGGCATAGCCAATAGGTCTCGCCTTGGGGACCTTATAAGTGTTTAGCCATGCAACGGTTGATATTGTTGCACCAAGGATATTGTGCTGCTGCATAACTAAATACTTATAAGGTCCCAAAAAACGAGACCTATTGAATTCGCTTATGAATAGGTTTATTTTTATGGAAATTGATTTTAATCATTTTATCAACATAGGGAGGATGAAAGCCGTAGTAGACTTTGCACACCTTCTGACCTGGAACCTGCAAGATATGCAGACTCACCGCAGCTTGGACATAGCCAGCTGGGCTACCTTCACGATTATTGTTAAGGAAACTTCCCTATTCATTTGTTCCACGGCCTCACCGGGTTTAGGACAAAGCGCCTCGCAGGAAGAGGCCCGCAGTCTAGCCGCTGCATAGCCTGCCGCTCCCATGTGAGAATAAAGCTGACCTCGCTGGGTGTATTTCTGCCTGCGCTGAGCTCAGCCCGATCCACTAATTAAATTGTGTTCTGCCCAAGGGCGCGCTCTTGTCCTTGCGTGCGGCTCTGTGGTTGGTTGGAGACGGGGGGCAGAGAGCGCCACTGCATCACCACAGTGCTCCTGCCATGCAGGGGTGCAGAGTCGGGGTAATGAACTACCATCGGGTGTCAGAGGCTACAGTATAAACACGCGCTCCTCAGTGCAGAGAATGGACCGCGCGAGAACCTGCCAGCACGCCCTGGCATGCAGAAAGAGACGGGCACGGGTTGCAGCTCGATACAACCCCCTAAGTGGAATTAATGAGTGTCTCTGCAGGGAGCTGAAGTATTTGTTCTTTATGCAACGTTATTACCTGTAACTCTGCTTCTGTTGTCTTGCTTTGGCAGTCTCAGCATATGAGGTCAGGGACAGAAAGGGCATGGCAGAAATTCATGCTGTATACTCAAAGCTCACAAGTATCATGCCTAACCTAAAGTGGGATAAGGGAGGGGGTAGGGGAGAGAGGCACGCAGGCTGGCACATGGTGATCACTTTCGCGGGCGCTTTGATGTTCGCAGTGGCCGCGCGGCTCACTGAGAACATCAAAGCGCCCGCGAAATGTACACGCAGGCTGCCAAATGGTGCACGCGCCCGGCGCACATGCACTGTAGTTGGGGGCCTGAAAAGCACTCGTTTGCACTTCCAAATCCCCGTTTTCTATAGCTCTCGCCAGAGCAGCGCTAAAGCGCTGGCTCAGGCGAGACCTAAAAAACCACCAAGCGATAGAGGTGAGATGAAGAGTCAGAGAGGAGGGGAAGGTTGATGTTAGATGTGCAGAACCAGCAAGAGAAAGTTAAAGGCTTGGTGAGAGATTAGAGATGAAGATTAGATCAGGGAGGTTGAGTTTGATGTAAAAAGGGTAGAATCAGCAAGAGGACAGATGGAAGGAGGAAGGGGACAGGTGTTTGCAAGGGGACGGGAGCAGCAAGAGAAAATAAAAGGGGAGAAGGAAAAGGCATAGCTGTATTTGGGATGGCATAACAAGCACAGAAGATAAAGACGCAGTGGAGAGTTGAGAGGTGAAGAGTAGGGCAGGGAAGAGAGATGGGAATGTAAGAGGGGCAGAATCAGCAAGTGAATATGAGAGGAAAGGGGGAAAGATGAGCGGTAAAGAGTAGAGCATGGAGGTATGAGGGCCAAGGTCAATGTAAGAGTGGCAGAACCAGAGAGAAAAGGTAAGAGGCTTGCGGATTGGGAAAAGAAGAGACGTTAAGAGGAGAACATGCATAATGAGGTGGACGTAAGAGGGTCTGAACTAGCAACAGAAGATGATAGGCTGAGCAAGAGGGGAGGTAAAAAGTAAAGCACAGAGGAGAGAGGTGGATGTAAGTGGGCAGAATCAACAAAAAACTTAGGGCCATATTATCAAGGAACGGGGATAACATTATCGCCACTTTAGCGGCAGGAAACTGCCGCTAAAGCGGCAATAATGTGCTTGATAATATGCCCTTGAGAATTCCCATAGAAGCCCAGGTTCTGGTGTCAACATGGGCTTCTATTGGAATTCCCACGGGCATGTTATCAAGCCCATTGTCGCCGCTTTAGCAGCATCTTCCTGCCGCCTAAGCAGCGATAATGTTATCGCCGTTCCTTGATAATATGGCCCCAAAGCGGCTGGAGGAGAGGTAAAAGCATCTTTGAACTAGCATGTGCTTCTAAGTACTTTGAGACTCCTGCCAAAGTTTGCAATTACCTGGAATGGAATGGAATGAGGATTTGTAAAGCGCGTTGGCTACCCAGGGGCGTCCCAGCGCTGTAAAGAGCTTGAGCTGAGCTGGAGATGCTGGAATAGGGGGGGCGTGGTGAAGTTTTAAACCGAAGTTTTGCTGAATAGCCAGGTTTTAAGAATCTTCCGGAAGGTGAGAAGGTTGGGTTCAGACCTGATATGGAAGGGGAGGGAGTTCCAGATCCTGGCTAGGTTGTAGGAGAGCAAGCAGCCTCCGCATTTGGCCTTCCTGATGCGTGGTACTGAGGCGAGGTGGGAGGTCGCAGATCTGAGGGAACGGGTGGGCTGGTAGGCTTTTACAAGGGGGGAGTTGATGGAGGGACCTGTTCCCCAGTAAGAGCGGTGTGCGATGCACATGCTCTTAAATTCAATTCTGGATCTCACCGGGAGCCAGTGAAGATCTCTCAGTCTGGCTCTTACTGAGGTTCGGCGGGGAATATCCAGGAGAATTCTTGCCGCACGGTTCTGAATGACCTGGAGTTTGTTGAGTGTGGATTGAGGTGCTCCAAGATACAAGGCGTTTCCACAGTCGAGGCGGGAGAGGATCAATCCTTGAACCATAATTCGTCTCGAGTGGAATGGAAGGAGAGGAAGGATTTTACGAAGCAGTCTCATCAGCCCGAAACAGGTGGCAGCGAGCTTGGTGGCCTGATGGTTAAAGGAAAGAGTGTGGTCAAGCCAGATGCCTAGGCTCTTGATTTGCTCCTTGGGTTGCGGGGGACTCCCTAAACAGAGAGGCCAGATAGGGTCAATGGTTTTTGCGATGTTATTTCCAAGGAGCATTATCTCTGTTTTGTCCCCGTTAAGTTTAAGACAAGAGCCAGACATCCAGGTAGCAACTGCTTCCAAGCATTTGTGTAAACTGTGATAAGAGTTAAGGGGGGGATCCAGCGCTACCACTAGCTGCGTGTCGTCCGCGTAAGTAACGATCTTCACCCCAAATGGGCGGACGACATCAGCTAGGGGGCGTAGATAGACATTAAAAAGGGTAGGGCTCAGGGAGGAGCCCTGAGGCACTCCACAATTAAGAGGTCTACTAGCAGAAGTGAAATCCCTCTCAAAAACCCTGAAGGATCTATCTGTCAGAAAAGATCTCATCCATCTGAGTGCAGTCCCTGACAATCCTATTCCTTCTAACCGATGGAGAAAGATATTATGATTAACAGTGTCGAAGGCGGCACTTAGGTCGAGTAGGACGATGGCCGTGGACCCGCCATCGTCCAAGATCCTTCTTGCCTCCTCCGTCACTGCAATCAATGCCGTCTCCGTTCCATGACGGGGCCTGAAGCCGGTCTGGGAGAGATCTAGTATGTTATTGGCTTCCAGGAAGTCAGTGAGAACGGAGTTGACATGCTTCTCGAGAAGCTTACTGAGCCATGGTAGAAGGGAGATGGGTCGGTAGTTGGCGGGGTTAGATTGGTCGAGACTAGGTTTTTTTAATAGAGCTTTGACCATTGCTCTTTTCCATAGAGGAGGGACAGTACCAGTATGGAGTGAGGAGTTGAGCAGGTCTAGAACAGTGGGCGAGATCTGATGGGTGATCTGGGTGAGAGTACTGGGAGGAGCTGGGTCGGTGGGTGATCCAGATTTAACCTGTCCCATAAGTTTTTTTCCAGTTTAGTAGGTTCTAAGGGAGGAAAGTTATTGAGAGCGTGAGGAGGAACTGTCGTGCAGCCTGAGTTGACAGAATCTGTGGGCAAAGTGACAGGGTGGGGGAAAGAAGAGTTGATGGTTTCTATTTTCTGGTAAAAAAACTCAGCTATTTCCTCACAATGGGTCTGAGTATTGTTATGATGCTTTGGTGCCTCCGGTAGTTGCAAAAGGGTCTTGGCTATTCGATAGATCTCCTTGGGTTTGGACGCGGCATTCTCAATCTTGAGTTCGAAATATTTAGCCTGAGCTAGGTGAATGTCCGCTTTGTAGTTTTTAATTGCTGTTCTATAGCTCAATTTATCTGATGGGAGGTAGCTGAGGCGCCATTTCCTCTCCAGTCGTTTACAAACACGTTTGGCCTCTCGTAGTTCATTCGTGTACCACGGGAATGTAGGATTGCCCCGCTTAGGATGGGAGTTTTTTAGTGGTAATACTGTATCTACGGAGCTAGTGATCCACGTGTTATAGTTATCATTATCTTGAGTGGGGGTAGATGTGTGAGTGGGTTTGGTACCTTGTAGGAGATCCTCCCATTCAGGTAGGTGGAGTTTAGACCAATTGCGTGATCGTTGAGTCATCGGGGGTTTGGGGGGGAGATGAGGAGGCAGGGTCCAAGTGAGCGGGATAAGGAAGTGATCAGACCAGGGAAGGGGAGAAGGTTTTCCAATGTGAAGGTTTTTACAGTTACTAAAGACGGGATCTATGAGGTGTCCTTTTAAGTGAGTGGGACCAGTGACACGTTGGTGCAGTTCGAGGGCGCTTAAGCTTGAGGATAGTTCTCTTGCTATAGAATCATTTGGGTCATCCAGGTGGATGTTAAGGTCACCGAGAATAGTGAAATTGGCAGCGCTAACTGCAAGACTTGCTGCTATCGAGGCAAGGTCTGAAAGAAACTGCCTTTGTGGTCCAGGCGGGCGGTATATAAGCATACCCGAGAAGGTATGTGTGGCGCTGAATTTTATAAAAAAAGGAAGACATTCACAGTCAGGGAATTTTACAGGGGTACTGGTGACAACGTAATCTGATTTGTAGATTATAGCTAGACCACCGCCAATGCCTTTTTTTCGGTCAAGGCGGAGTATTTGATAGCCAGGAGGAAGTGCTTGCACTAGATCAGGTTCAGAGTGTTCCTGTAACCTGTAACCTGTAATCTGCCTCTTTATTTCCCAAGTAGAACATTTGGCTTAGATTTGCGATGTGTGTCATCCTTCACAAAGGTTTGTGATCTTGAACTATCCACAACATGTCTGTGGAATTACAGCCTGCTCTCTGTTTACTCTTATTCAAATTTTACTTTTTTATTAAATCTAGTTCCCGGTTGGGACCCTTTCCTGCCCATTTCACGAATGGAGATCTAAAGATCACAGCTCCTGCTCTGACCTTCAATTGCAATATTGCCCTTGCCTCGTCATCTGTCCCTACCATGTAGGAAAGAAAAACCTAAAAAGCTGCATTTGTTTCTCTGCTCAAAAATCCTTCAGCAGGTTCAAAGCTTATCAGCATCTTCTAACAACTGTGTACTGCCTTTTTCTGAAAAATCCTTGAAAAGGAAGTCAACTGATAAATCTCTTTCACAGGAACTAATTTACTTATTGGTCACTTGCCAGTTGGGTTCTGACCTCTCTATGTGTTGAAAGTAGCATTTCTTGCCGTGTCAGACAGTTCGAGCCTGATACTTGATGAGCAAGGCAGAGCAGCCTTGATATTACTAAATTATAGTGTCACATTTGTCAGCTTCCCATCCGGTTCTATGGAATCAACTGGAACAACCTGGAATTCAAGGTATTCCCGTGGCTTGGCTTACCTCTATCCTTTCGGAGAGGCCTGGTCACTAACCAAGAAATTGTTTTGGACTTGCATGCAATCAGTAGCTTTTTAGATAAAGACAAATTCATTAAACCTATATAGCGAAACATCAGGCATCTGCATCTGTAAGGGGCCTGGTACCATACACACTGCTCTTTGGTGGCCTGTGGAGTTTGGCCAATCAACCACCATGGTTGCGTTAACAACAAAATCTTGGATTTATTATCCAACATCTTCTCGCCTTGTCTGGACAAACAGTGTGTTATCTACTTCTACTACATCCATATGCAACACAAAACCCTGCATTTTCAACCCTGTCACTGCCGCAAGACAATTGTACAGTCAATTATCTTCTCACAACCAGATTACGCAAGTGTTCTCTGTCTTAAACATCCCACCCTTTGCATTTTGTATCGTTCAGATCATTAAGAACAGTGATTGGATTCTCATCTAAGGCTGCCCTAGATGCTCTTTCTGCTTTCTGCTGATTTCTGCTACCAAACGATCTAACCATTTGCCATTGTGCAGTGCATAAAAAGGCCCACTCATTCTTCAGCACTGTATTATTACTTCCATTTAATCCAGAATCCGACACTCAGTAACAGCCATGCTCCTGTCCCATCCTAAAATTAAGAGAGAACATATTGGCGGTTCATCCTTCTCTTTTCTAGCTGCACAGGACTGGAAATGTCGCAGTCTTGAGCTATGGTGCATCTTAAATCTTCTGGGGAAAAACTGGTCTTTCCATACATTAGTATAGTCTGTAACTTTTCCTTCGAAATCCCTTAGCGCCAGGATTACCTCTTGGTGTGGTATTTTCATTCATCTCTTCCAATGGAACAATAACTAAAGACATTTGCATTCGCTGCACAATTTGGAGTAATTTAACAAAACAGCCTGAGGAAAGGGGAAGGTGAAGAAGCCCAAATGTCTTGTAAAAGTAGTTTGAAGGCCTATTAGGTATCTGCTCCAGCGTGTTTTAAAGTTCATCATTTGTCACTAACTGCCCAAGAAACTAGAGCCATGCTACACCTAGTTATCCTGTCCAAAAGAGTATTAAAATACATGTAGCAGGCTGCTGCACAGGGTCTGTCTGGTCAGTCTCCCAAAGATAGCCTGATCACTGTCAAGTGCTGAATGACAATGGGAAGGCCTTGGCAAGCACAAGATGATGTGCGCCTCTTCCCACTATAAATTATCCCAAAACATAAATAGCGATAGTGAGGCCTGAGGAAATTGCTGCTTTTCAGCAGTACAGTTTGAATTGCCCTTGCTTTAGAGATGAGAAGAAGAGGCAGCATACGGGAAAAGGGGGCTGCAGAGGGGAGCTGATTGAGGAGTGAGTGCCTCATTCCATCGGGTACATCATCACACATGTAGTGATTAGCCAGTCACTGAGCTTAGGTAAGTAGGTGGCCAGTAGTTTCAGGAAGGCAAATCTTGCATTGGCGATTGAAAGGACCAAAAGAGTATGATTTGGAAGCCTGGGCCATGACTGGAGAAATGTATTGATGATGGACATGATTGTTCAAGGGTCTCTTTAACCATGATCCAGTGGATTTACCTGAGGGTAGGTGCAATTTGTTTGTTACGTAGGCTAAATTTGAGTCAAGTGACGTGTCTGGACCCTTCGCAATTTGGCAAGTGTCTTCTCAGATATTAACGACATGTGACTTAAATTGTAACGTAAAATCTTTAAAACTGCAAATCTCAGGGATTACGGGAGATTTATTATAAAAATGTCAAACACCACCTTCCCCAACATATTCAACATTGCTAGATTTAATTTCCATGTAAGGGAAAACTGCACTGAGTCTGCTATAATAAATCCCTTTAGTTTTGTTGCTTTAATTTACTACTTGTCAGTTGAGTGACTGGCTCCCATTGTAGGTTTTGGCAGTTTTTCCCCTGGATGCACATTCTTGTCCCTTTTTATCTCTTAAAAATGAAGTTTGAGAGCAGTTATTGGGTTTAGGCATTCAGTTTGTGGGAATGGTCTAGCTTTTGGTGCTCCTGCCTGCCAATATATTAGCCCCAACATCTGTGTATGTAATCTGTGCCATCTCATCATCTTATTTTCTTTAATCAGTGCTTTCTGTTGATCACTGGAGCATTTGCAGCTCACTCACCCAAACCAGCATGAATCCCTTTGTGTTGACGCCCAATGCCTGCTAAAACCAAATGCCTTAACCTTGAACTTCACTGGTGCAACTGGAGTATCAGGTAGTCACCTGAAGAACCACTGTATAGCTATGGGACAGTCTGTTTTAGGATTTTAATCATGCACTAATCTGGAAACATCGGTTTTGGAGAGATATAGACATAGCTTTTCAACAAAGTTTGATGTGTTGCTTTTCTACATAATAGAGCTTCAAAATAATAACCTTTATTTTATTAGGGCTATTATTTGTATTTGTAGCCATCTCAGTGATATCCAATTTAGAGAAGTAGCTTTTTGAAAGGCTACTTCAGCAGTGCCAGAAAATGATTGGTCAGTTGGCACTTTCTATGATGTCACTTCCTGTGAGAGGGGCGTCGCATGTTTCTATCCTGCCCCGAGCCCCACAAATCCTAGGACCGGCCCCGGCTGTAAATACCCACCTATAACGTGTGCATTACTGCAAATCACATGTCTCACCCCAGTGCTGTTGTCTAGTCCTATGCATTTCTGCAATACAAATTGAACAGTAAATAAATACCACATATGTGCATACACACATATGACACCAGTGCAAAACCTCTCCAGTTGCTCAGTCCATTCTATAATTAATTGCATATTGCCCTTCAAGAATGTTCCCCCTAATCCTTTTCCTTTTCATGTGGCAATAAAAGGCCTATGCACTGCAGTCACTGCAAACAAGCTCAATGGGCCATATGTAGGTACCTAAATACCGGTCGGTAACGGCCGAAAATCGGTAAATATCCCGTTACCGACCGGTATTTAGGCAATTGAGATGTAGGTGGCTGGATTTCAGGATTCGGTAATTTACCGAATCGGAATTTTAAGAAATCGGTAAAATACCGATTCGGTAAATTACCGAATCCTGAAATCCTATGTAGGGGGCACTCAAGTGAGTGCATTTTCGGTTTCTGGATTCGTTATTTACCACCAACTACAAGTTGATGGTAAATAACGAATACCTTTTCAAAAGCAATTTTGTGCTTTTTGAAAAGTGCCATGTGGCAGACATACATGCCCTTAGGGCATGTATGTGCGCCACATGTGCACACATGCACGATTCAGGGGTGCAACAGGGTGTCAATGTGACACCCTGCCACCCATGAATATGCTCCCCCTATTACCGATTCGGTATTTACCGAATCGGTAATAGTGAATGGCTTCCCATTCATTCCTATGGGCCTCCAGGCCCATAGGAATGAATTGGAAGGGATGCATTATTACCGATTCTGTAAATACCGAATCAGTAATACCGAATATTACCGATTCGGTAATAATTACCGAATGTTTACCTACATTATATTTACCGATTCATAAATACCGAATCAGTAAAATTCGGTATTTATGAATCGGTAAATAGAAATTATCTACATATGGCCCAATGTGTGAGCTCCTCAAGTCAGTAGCATTTACAGATTTAAATGTTTCAAAATAAAAGTAATGGGTGTAGACCGGCGACCCTGGAGGCACCCTAGGTTTACGGACCAGAACTCCCCGGGGCTTATCTGTTGCCCCCGCCCCAGCTGGTCTTATCCCGGTACAGCCTGGACCTACTATATGCAGGTTCGACGTGCGGGACACGAATAATACGTGTTTCCCTCATTTTTGAGATGGGATTATAGGATTTTCCTGTTCCCGAATCCCGATTTTTCCTTTACTTCACTAAGGTCCTGACGAAGCGCTTTGGATCCACTAGGGACCACGGGCAGCGCAAAACATGTTGACCACCCTCTTCACATCCTCACTCTCACTCTAAGCCTTACACACGGGTTGAGAGCAGTGGGATTACCTAATTTTTTCCCCTACTCTTTACAGTGCTCTTGAGGCACTATTCCCCGATAGATTTTACCCAGACCCGACGGACTCACTAATAAATCTTTTTGGGGTACCTGAGGGTTTTTTTAGCCTCACCACGTCACTTACTATCCCCACACACCCGCATGCACAACTACGGCTACTCCAATAAAAGATCTCTGACAGAGAGCCCTCTTGCAGGGCCCGTGAGGGACTGCAGCGCCACCCCCACGAGGAGCTTCGCCCTATGAAGATGCTTTGCACCCGCAAGGGTGTGTGAGGGCACTTCGAACACCGTCCAGGAGTATCTGGCCTACATCACATCCACACTCACGAACCGTCTTCCCTTTTTCCCAGTTGCTCTATCTCTCACCTCTCAGGCAGTAGACCATACTGGCACTGCCTTTCTTAGGAACTGTTACCCCAGTGTTTGTGTAGATTTACTCACCCTTATCTGCATTTAGTAACCAAATGTCTAACATATTCATATCACACACCGAAATGGTCATTCCATTGACATGACAGCATTGGTTGTTTACTCCAGTAGTAACCTTACAGGACCCACATGTACGTTTACTTTAAATAGTGTGGGGAAGCAGAGATCTCTGCTCATCTCACAACAGGCACAAGTAGCTGATCCAGACATGTTTATTTCTTGCCATTGGTAATTTGTAGTTTTTTCCCCACATTATAAACGCAAGACTCTAAGGACCTGATTATGAGTTTGGTGCCGTACTGCCAAACCCATGTGCGCATCACCCACCAGATTATGACTTTTTAAGTCACTTGTGGGTGGTTCTTTGGTGTTTCCATGGCGGTGGCTATGAAATAGGCACTGCAAAAGGAATGTTAATGGCAGTACCAGCACGGTATGGATTGGTGTAGTCCATGATATGCAGGTACTGGGGTGCACGAAACATGGGGGTACAACATGTGCCCACCCTGCATGCACCCCATGGCCCAGAGGCAACAGGGGACCCTGCAGGCCCCCTTTGTTTACTCTCCACCACAGTTTTCATGGAGGAGAAACGGCCATGAAAAAAGCTGTCCAAAAGAAACTCGTAATATGCTTGGCAGGACCGCTCCAGTCCCAAGTCCCAAGCATATCGGGGCCTCAAGACCACCGTGCCACTGCCAGGGTTCTCTGATCCCTTGGCAGTTGCAGCGGTGCAGTGGCGGTCCGACCTCCCTAGTTGTAAAAGGGCAGGGTGAAGACCACCACCACCACGGCCCCATGAGTCTGGCAGTCTATGGCCCGCCAGACTCGTAATCAGGCCCTAAGTGCTAGAAGGCTGAAACGCAGGATGGGACAAACTAGCTACACCTGATACTGGATCACAAGAGATTTCTGCACACTGCAGGGCTTCCTTGAAAGCTCGTCCATGAACTCCTGGCTATTTCATTTACAAATCTACTTGTTAAATTTGCCATATCAGACCCTGCTAAGCTCCCTCAGTCAAATTAAACCTCTGGATGCAGTAAACTCTTCTGTGCACTTTAGTCATGTGACTGGCCAATGTGCACCATCTCAACAATAATGTGTAATGAACAGCAGTGCACAGAGTCATGCTAAGGGGTCCTGTTAGATCTGGGGGTCTCTAGTTGGCATAGGTAGGTACCTGTGACAAATAGGGACCCTTGCGTTCAGTCAGGGTAAAGGGGTACACTCCTAAAATAACCCCTGCTCACCCCATTATTAGCTTGGAACGAGCAGACAGGCTTATCTCAGAGGCAGTGTGTAAAGCATTTGTGAACACATACAGTAATCAAGTGACAACACTACAGATGGACACCACACAAGTTTTATATCAAAAATAAGTATTCTTGATATAAACTTATCATAAGACCACAAACGACACAAATCCACAATACTGTTACTTTAAAATGGTACAATTTAGCTTAGTTCTCTTAAGATGGTAAATGCGATGCTCAGAGTTCAATGTACCTTAGGATGCGACATGCAGAGCAACGAAAGTGTTGCAAGGGCGATGATGCGTTGAAGATCCGGTGCAAATAAACAAAGATGGCAATTTCTTCTTGATGCGACACACTTCTCGGTGATGTGGCGGTGTCTTCGGCGACGTCGATCCTCTTCTCCGGTGATGAGCCACGACAGGCCCTGCGACACGCTTCCCAGTGATGCGGCGGCGTCTGCGGCGATGTCAATCCTCTCTCCTGGCGATGCGAGGTGCTTCGGAGGACCTGCGTTGACTCAACGATTCTTCTACGACCCGCTTCCCGGAGATGCGGCGGCGTCTGCGGCGACGTCGATCCTCTTCTCCGGCGATGCAAGGTGCTTCGTGTTGTGAAGCGGCAGCGGCAGTTCGGCGACACGCTTCTGGTTCTTGAGTCGCGCAAGTCCTCAAAAAGTCCAGCACAACTGCAGGCACTTTAAAAGAACTCTTGGGGAGCTGGTGTGTGAAGTCTGTTGTCCCTGAGACTTCAGCAGGAGGCAAGCTCTTTTCCAAGCCCTTGGAGATCCTTCACAAGTTGAATGAAAATGCACACAAAGTCCTTTTTTCTTTCTTTGGCAGTCAGGCAACCACTGCAGGTCAATCCCCCAAGCAGCACTTCAGTTTAGGGATAGTCTCTCCTCAGTTTCTTCTGGTTCCACTCCTCAGCAAAGGTTTCTTCTTGATCCCAAAGTGATCTAAAGTTCTTGGGTTTGGGTCCCAATATGTACACCCAGTTTCTCTTTGTTCTCTGAAGGCAGAGAGGCCTTGCCTAGTCCAAACCAGTTCTGGTCAGTCCTGGAGCCCTTTGTTGACAAGACTCCTTCTTTCCTTTCAGAGTGCAGGGCAGAGACACCAGACGCATCACAGGAGGTAGAGCCAGCATTGTGGAGGGAAGGCACAGCCTTATTCAGGTCCCAGGTGCAACTCCTCCCACCCATCTAGATGCAGATCTCTCTATTCAGCCCTGTGCTGACTCACCCTGTCTCCTGGAATCCCCCAGCCCCTGTCACTCAAACTCCAGACAAGGAATACACAGCCTAGCAGAGGCAGGTTCGGATGGTAAACAGCCTTTAGTGCGCGGCTGCTACTGCGCATACCATTACTTCGCAAGCGTTGCTACGCTTGCGATGTTACAACGCGTACCATTAGTACGCAAGTTGTTACATCGCAAGCGTTGTTACTACGCATGCGTTGTAATGGTATGCTTGAAAAGAAAACGATCCATGTCGTTGTAAGGAAACTGAGGCTGTTTCCTCACAACGACGTGCACTGCCCCTCGGAGACGACGTGAGGAAGGTCCCAGGAGGAGAGAGGAACCATGAGGAGAGTGAGGTAAGGGGGATGTAGTGTGTTTTTGTAGAGTAGGGGGTCATGCTGGGGGTACAGTTTAAGGGTTGAGGGTAGTGTTAAGGGGTATGTGTAGTGTTTAAGGTTTGAGTGTAGGGTTTAGGGTTTAGGGTAGTGTTGTGGTGTATGTGTAGAGTAGGGGGTCGTGCTGGGGTAGTGTTTTAGGGTTTAGGGTAGTGTTGTGGTGTATGTGTAGTGTAGGTTAGTGTTTTAGGGTTACGGGTAGTGTAGGTGGGTCGTGCTGGGTAGTGTGGGAATGTAGGGACAGGAGTGGGGCTCGTGGGGGTCATACTGGGGTAGAGTATTATGGTTTAGGGTAGTGTTTTGGTGTATATGTAGTGTAGGGGGTCGTGCTGGGAGTAGCGTATTAGGGTTTAGGGTAGTGTTGTGTTTTTGTAGTGTAGGGAGTTGTGCTGGGGGTAGTGAGTTAGGGTTTAGGTAAGAGTAGTGGTGTGTAGTGTTAAAGGTATCAGTGTAGTGTCATGATGTATGTGTAGTGTAGGGGCATGTACACATAGTAGTGGAATGCGAAGTAATGGTCTGCGCATTAAAATACATTTGTTATATTATTCATGCTTTTACAAAGTTATGGTAAGCATAGTAATATTATGCGTACTAATGCCGTTTGGGATGTAAAAACATCGCACTAAAAGCATGCGTAGTAATGGCATGCTATGTATCGTCATACATTCGGTTCGGATGGTTAGACAAGAAAATACCTACTTTCTAAAAGTGGTATTTTCAAACACAGGATGTTAAAACCAACTTCACTAATAGATGCATTTTATCATTCTGAGTTCAGGCATACTAAATTCGAATTTTTCCATGTTCCCTGAGTCAGTTAGGATTATAAGATGTAATAATCAAACTGCCCATTCTGGTCTATGGAGAACAGGTAGCCTTGCAATAGTGAAAACAAAAATGGCTGTAATTCACTATTAGAACATGCCACACACACCAGGGCATGTCCTACCTTATACTTACAATGCACCCTGCCCTTGGGCCTACCATAGGGGTGTCTGATATGAAGAAAAGGGGAAGGTTTATGGACTGGCAAGTGGGTGCACTTGACCAGTCAGCATGACAGTACCAAACTGTGTCTAAGGCAATGGCAGGCCTTAGACACAGTTTTCCAGGCTGCTTCTGTGGGTGGCACAACCAGTGCTGCAAGCCCACCAGCAGCATTTGGATTACCAGCCCTGGGTACTCCTGGTGCACTGTACTAGGGTCTGACAAGTAAACCAAATCAGCCAATCATGGAATCACTAATCCATACATCAATTTACAATAGGGAGCATTTGCACTGTGGCACTGGACAATAGTGGCACAGTGCCCAAAGCATCTAACACCAGCAAAAACACAAGAGGCAACAGCAGAAATTGAAGGGAGAGCCACGCCAAGGTGCCAGTCTAACAGGTCCTCAAACAGCTCCAGTGCTGCGGCTCAGCATCATGATATTTAAGCACCTCATGGGCAGTGCCTCGGAAATGTATGGCTGGCAGCCGCTTGCTGCACTGCGTTTTCTGCAGCTTGGCTTGGGCTTGGGCTTTCTTGTCCACTTGGATACCTGGCTCTCAGATAATACTTACAGGTGATCATTAGGACCTCAAGGATACGAGGCATTGTGTTGCTGCTGCTACTCTGCTGACTTTTTATGTTTCCTGCCAGACTGTTTTGTTTAATGCCTAACTTGGTAGAGGGAAAAACGCAGGTACATTTGTGGTCTTGCTAGCTTAGGTCTACTTGATATGTGTGTTCCCTAAGTCGCTGGGGGTAAAACAAAGTCCACCTAATGGCTCAGCTACAATATGGTGGGAACATGTAGCACCATTGGCTTCACCTTCTCTATGAGATAGCTCAGAGAGCTTATGTACCAGCTGCAGAAATAAATCCACATTTAAGCATTGCTCAGCAATGTCTTCCTTCTTCGGCAGGTTCCAGCCAACAATAAAAAACATAAGCCACAAGCCTGCAACACATCCCTGAAAGGCAAACATGCAGCGCAGAGTGTGGTACCTCCTTTAATTCTTACAGTCCCTTTTTCTGACAGCGCAGTGAGGAGAGGGGGCCGGCGGGAAGTGCAAGGGCTGAGCGCACAGTGGGGGGGGTTAATAATAAAAAAATAAAAACACTTACCTGGTGCAGCCGTCCGCCTTGCGCTCCTCTGCTGCCAGTTCCTGGTCCCAGCAGTTCCTAGGTCAGCATCACAACTCCCCATCCAATAGTAAAATATAATTTCATTTTTCAGCTCTGGAGTAGCCGCAGCTGGCTAATGACCATTCACCGAAGGGAGTAGCCTGAGCAGTGAGTTTTCCACTTGTCCTTTGGACTCTGTTTGATACCACTCTTGTTCCTGAGCTGACAACTTAGGTGCAAAGGGAGTGGGAAAATCAGGCACAGATCGATATGACAATCTAGCCTCTTAACAGAGCGGGGGCAAGGTCTGGGGCACGAGTGACTGTCATCTCAAACAGCCAGTGCTACTATGGGCCGGTACTGTCTGGTACGGAGTACCAGCACTTTTTTATTTTGAGAGGGAGAGTAGCGGCACTTTCCAAGAGTGACGTAATACTTTTAATTGGAGAGTACTGGCACTTCTCAGAAACAAGCAGGTACTGTGGTACAGAGTACCTGCACTTCTATTTTTCCATTTCAAGCACTGCAAACAGCAAAGGGTTTACACAGTTATGTAAAAACATATGTTCAGGACAAATATACCAAAACAGCCAATAAGAACAAATGAGCATCAAAAGACAGAATTGTAAACTTTGTTTATGTGATGACTGCTGAACACACTACCAGTAAAGCACTGGAATTGTCTGAAGTGCTTTGAGACCTGGCTTGTCATCCAGGCCCTCCTATGGAATGATAAGTGTTCGTGGTCTCACACTTTTCACAAATGGACGGAATTAAAAAAAAGTTTTGGAGGTGAAAGTGGGGAGGGGCCTCTGTGACATTCTCACCATGTCAATGGATTCAGGCTAGCCTGGCTGATGAGGGGTGATATCTGGAAACCAGACCCAGGATGCTTGTTTCCGGTCCAGGGAGGACTTAGACTGCAGTTCGGGCTGGACTGTTCCCATGGGGAGCAGGGTCAAGACTGATTTTCATTTGGCTGGGTCCAAACTGGAATGGCATGGAGGGCAAAAGAACGATCAGTTTAGGCCCAGATCTCTGTACTGGTGTGAATGTATGACATTGTTCAGCGTAACGTCCATCGATTGTCCTCTTTGCCTCTGTGACGTTGGCAGAAACTCCCACTGCTGGAGGGTGGTGTTTTGTCTTGTGCCACCTTTAAAAGTCCCTATTCATTGGCAGCTTTAGTCACTTCATATATTTTTGTATAGAATTGCCTTTTGCAAATGCGCAAAGCTACCCCGCTCTTTTCTCTTCGCTGATGCATCATGAATTAAATGATGTGTCCACAGGGGCTTCAACACTAATAAATTCTGATATGCGAGGAGATGCTCCGGATAAATTCCAAACATCTTGGTGTCCCACCCGGAAGTGTCCAACTCATAATGAGTTTTCTATACAAACCTTATAGATCCAGTTCAAGAATTTGTAGACCATAAACCAAGAGCTGGGTGTACACTTTTACACAATCCATACTCAGTGTTTGTGGAATCTCTTTCAATGCCTTCACATTGCTCCACTTCATTTGTAGGTAGACTATGAATGATATATTCCAATGAGCAGTTTCCTATACAGTGTTGAAACGTTGGGTTTAGGGCGTCCGCAATAAAAATTGTGACATTTGAGGAGTATTGAGAAGTCTGCGCGCATGTGTCTGAAACTACATCTGGATGTCGGTTTTACGTCAATGTGAAGTTTTCATTAGACTTGGAAATCGTGCTAAGTTTCATGACTTTAGCAGGCCCATTTCTTGCTTATTTCCAATAAAGCTCAGACTCAACTTTGAAAATTGGCAACTAGAAACGTGATTCTAGAAAACTAATGGTCAGCAATGTGTTTTATCTAGGTTCCAAGGACTTCTTGAATGTTTTCTATGAGAGCATCCTCTTAGCTTCTTCATTAGATAAGTTTTGTTGAAGTAACAAGTTTTAATGCCATTTTTGTTCTATAGACTTGTAAAGTATACTTAAAAGTAAAAACGTTTATGTGACTTGAAAATAATGGTAAATATATGCATAAGTTAAAAGTAATATAAATTAATGTAACGTCATTTTATATATTTATTTTGAATGTGGAACAAAATATAAAAAAAATCTTTAATTAGCTAATTAATTTAAACATATTAAACTAAATAACATTTATTTTTCTGAAGTATACCTTTTTAAACATCCACCAAAAGTAAAAAAAACTACTGTAGTACTACCAAATGTACACACAAAAAAGCAGTTTGGGAATAGGCCCCATTGAATGTTGGCCATATTTATCAAGTAGTTGCATAACCCTTGCACCTCGCAATGGGGTGCAAGCACGATGCAACTACCAGGTAAAATTTATCAAGCCATGCAAGATTCCCTTGCATGGCCCTGAGTGGCTTATTAAATCTAGAGTAACGCAACGCAGCGCAAATCGCTGCGTTGCATTACCCTGCCCCAGGGAGGCATTCCATTGGTGGTGCTTGAGTGTTCCCACACAACACCTATGAATTTTGCCACAATCCCAGATTTATCTTGAGTGATAGTCCTGCCAAGATGTCAAAATGCTACGTCTTCCCCAGTGAGGCGTAACGAGGAGAAATATGTTTTTTCTCCTAGTTATTTCCTCTTTTTCGGTGAGCTGCATTCAGCAGCACACATAGACAGAGGAAAATGCCTCAGGAGATTGTTTTTGTGTAGGAAGGTGCCGCTGCCTGCACAAAAACAATCCTGCTTACAACAGGGTACATTGCACCATGAGTCAAGAGTGCCTGAGTTGGCGCTAGGCTGCACATTGTGCGCCAGCGCTGGGAAAGACAGAAATGCATTGTATTATGTTAAATACAGGGCATTCCTGTCCTTTCCCTGTCACGAGCGCAGCACAGCATGGTGTCTTACTGCAGTGGGGTACGTGACTTTTTAATAAATATGCCCCTTAATATGTACAGTGAAAAGAATTAGACATCATGTGACTCAGAGAAAAAAAGATACATTGCTCGTTGCTTAAAGCATTTGACACAAAACAATTATTCTACATGTAAAGTGGTGTGGAAAGGAAGAAAAGTAGATTTTCTTAAATAAAGACAGCAATCTTGGCTTGCATCTAACGATCACAAGGAAGCAACAGACATGTCACAGGTTGGTTCATATGGCGGCGTTTTGACCCCTGAGATAAATGGATGAACAGGACAGAGAATTTGATTTGTTCCTGCTTGATCTTTTCTGTATACCTAAAATTATATGTTGTTGGGTTTGCGTTACTTTTCCAATAGAAACACGTTTTGGACAAGTATTTTGTATATGAAGTGCTAAACAAGTATTTTTCCACCTTAAATACCTTAAGGCAGCCTGGGATTTTGGAACTATAGCAGCCTTAGTCACTATGGCCCATATTTACAAACAATTTGCATCTAGTTTACATTGCTTTTGCAACAGAAACCAGACAAACTCTTCAGTTGGGATTTATAATCCAAAACAAATCGTGATTCGCGTTGGATAGTAACCCAAAGTAATTGCATTATTTTGTGTTAAAGTGGTGTTCTATCGATGATGTATGGGTGCTTATGTGCAGCCTCCCAGGGTTTTCAACACAAATCTCTACGGACAAAGAATCGTAGACCGGGATTCACACCAAAATCCTGCACCTCAGGTGTACTGCATTTTACAGCACAAATACAAAAAGGTAAACGCCTTCTAGCACATTTTTTGTAATGGAAGAGACCTCTTCTAGCACAAACCCTAAGCGTCTCACAGGGCAGACACCTTTGCACTATATCGGGCAAGGGTGTCTGTGTTAGCGCATAACAGCCAAAAGTGCGCCAGTGGAGGGAGACAGCCGAATAGCACCACATCTTAGTAGAGGCACTCTGGGAAGCCCATATGTCTTTGTAATTTCAATTGCAAGTATAAGTATGCTGGATTCTAAACACCCACTTTCCCTGCATAAACTTTCTGCAACCAACCCTAATGAGAAAGCATCTTGTTATAGGCACAGGCACCATCCCTCCTATAAAACTTCTCACCTGATATAAATGTGGCTCTTCTAAAATCCCTGTTTGATGAATCAGCGGCTTCAGCAATAGAAAAGCACTGTTCAACCATTCCACTTAATATTAATATTAATATTCCTACCATTGACTCTCATAGGAAGACATTGAATGAGGTGCCTGATCCTATTCTGTACAATGATTAACTTCCTGACATAGAGTTAAAGAGATGGTTTATTAGAAAGAAGACACTGGGTGAAGCTATTGGCCTCCTGGCTAATACGTGTTTCAAAGACCCTTTTGAACCCTGTATCTCACAAGAAGCGACCTTTTTTTCAAGAATATCTACCTCCTGAGTCACAGAGTCGTCCATCACCCCCTGACATTCAGAAGATTATACAAGAAGACTGGAAAGACCCTGAAAATACCTCAGTTCCTAGATATTGATTTAAGTTTCATCCTCTTCAAGGGGCCGATTCACAGAACTAACTTAAGACAAAATCCTAAACTTACTACTTTTGGTATTCACAAAAGTTAGGATTTTGTCTTCAGACTTAAGACAGATTTAAGACAAAATCCTAACTTAAGTCTGTCTCAAGTCTGTCTTAAGTCTGTCTTAAGTTTGTCTTAAGTCTGTCTTAAGTCTGTCTTAAGTCTGTCTTAAGTTTGTCTTAAGACAAACTTAAGACAAAACCCTAACTTCTGTGAATACCAAAAGTAGTAAGTTTAGGATTTTGTCTTAAGTTAGTTCTGTGAATCGGGCCCCAAGATTGTGACCGGATGTTTCTGTATTCATTCTTTAAAGATTGATTCTCTCCTTCTTTGTCTTGTGGGCCCTTTATTAATTTACAAAATAGTTGGATCATTCATCAACATCAACATGCTGCAATTTATTTTTCTCTCAGAGATCAAACCTACAATGCCCATTCAACCCATTCCATATTGAAAAACATAAATCTAATCTCAGCCTTGGAGCAGGGATCCTTTTTCCTATCTCCTGGATATAATCGTGAAACAATTTGGAATTAATAAAGGTTTCTGCTCTATGCATATTCATCTTAGTAGCAGCCAGATACAAATATGGCATGAGATCCTGGAAGAGAGATGACAATCTAAAGACTATTTTAAGCAGACTACCTTTTGGGGACCCAAAAAACATTTTGGTGCCACACACCCCACCAAGACTTGATTTGAACTCCTCCTCTGGAGAGCCTAGCCAATTACAAAACAAACTGTCATACAAACGCAGACACGTGGCACTCCAAAGATCGTAATGAAGATCGAGAGAAGGTTTAAATAAGACGTCAAACTCTCGCAAATAACCAGCTCGAGGCTCCTTGGCCAGACGAATCCCACGTTTCTCTGATATGACTTTTGCTGCATTCTGGTTCTTTTTGGGCTGTTCAGAGGGGGACACTTTGAACCCCTTTGGTTCCTGAAATGAGCATGGGGAGTTTGGAGATTCTTTGGAGAGATCCTACGCCCAGCCTCCTGTTGGATACCGCATGGGGTATCCCCCGCAATAAATACTTCAGCTGTTTTGAGGTATCGGGGAGGGAGGGTGGAGGGTTGAGAGTTGATGGTTGCTATGATGCTACTGTTTGCTCTTACATTGGCTGCAATGTCTGTTTTCCCTAATTGTGGAGACCCTGCCTCCTGATTTTACTTACTTTTCTGACACCAGTATGACAGAAAATGACAAAGTGACCACCTCAAGACAGCTCTGTGTGGCGAGTTGGAATGACCGGTGAATGCTTGACAATGTCAAAAGGGGTGCGGTCCTCTGTCAGGCCAATCATATTGGGGCAGACATTATATTTCTGCAAGAAACACACCTATTGGGCATTAAGACCTCCTGTTTAGCCCACAATGGGTGTATACATTGCTTAGAGAGTGGTGGAAGTCATGATCCTGACTCAAGGATTAAATGACTATTCCTCGATCACCATTGAGCTCTTATTCGACCGGAGCTAGCCCCCATTCCGCTGGCTGCTTTCCCCATGGCACCTGCAAAACCAGACGCATCAAACCCATGTTCAACAGCCCTGATCGACTATATCTCTGAAAACGGTGTAGGCGCCCTCTGTGGACGGGCTGTAGGAGGCCATGAAGCCCACAATTCGGGGGTTGACATCAGCTTCTGTGCAGTTGAGCGTAAGCGGTGTACACGCATCTTAACACATTTAGAAGCCCACAGTATTGAATTGGAGAAGCAGGGACGGAGAAGTGATGGGGCCGAGGCACGGAGGCAATTATGTTTGACCCAACAGCAATATCAGGGGGAGAGGATGGAAGAAGCATGATGCACATAGTTTGCCACACAGAGCAGAATTTATCAATGGGGTGATAAGTTAGGGAAGCTTCTACACAGACTGTGTCACCAGGCTCGGATGTCTGGGATATGTGATGCAAACAAAACAGTGCTGATCAATCCTGAGGCATTGGCAGGCAGTTTTGCCACCTTCTACCAGACCCTTTATGCATGGCAAGAGGTGCCGGATACCCTCCAGGCCCTGTCGAAGGAGTCCAGAGAGTCCCTTGAGGCCCCTCTAACACTGGAGAAATTGGTAGCAGCACTATTGGAGCTTCGCACCCGAATGGCGCCAGGCCCTAATGGCTTCCCAAGTGAATTCTATAATGCATATATGTCCCAACTAGGCCCACATTACCTTGAAGCTTTTCGAGAGGTGGTTCAGGCTACATGCCTGCCCCCAGATTGGAGACATACGGAGAACGTGGTCTTTTTTAAGCTGAGGCACCCCACAGAACCACACACATCATATTGCCCAATTTCCCTCTTCAATGTAGAGGTATAGCTGTTAGCAAAAGCTCTTGATAATAGACTACAGCCTCATCTAGCTGATCAAATACATCCGGATCAAACGGGCTTCATGCCCCGATGGGTGACACGCCATAATATTAGACGCGTACAAAATGAAATTGTTGCCTTGGATCACTTAAACCGTCCCGCCTCCCTGCTTCTTGCCGACATAGATAGGACATTCAAATCAGTCAGTTCGACATATCTTTTCATCTGCTAAAATGCCACAACTTTGGCCCACGCATTTTGACATATATTCGGTTGCTTTACACTGGATTTACGGCATCCATCTGAATAGCTGGTAGTGTCTCCCCCCCCCTCCCCATTGGCCGTGACACTCTACGGGACTGCCCCTTATCTCCACTCGCTATCAAGTCGCTGGCCATGTGGGTCCGCTTAGACGCCTTCATCCGGGGCTTTGATTTGTCAGTGGGAATATCCAACCGCATCGCCTTATATGCAGATGATGTCCTTTTCTTTATTACCAACCCCACAGATCTGGCCATAGGATACTCCAAATCATGCAGATCTTTTGGGCGACATTTGGCCTATTTATGAATATAGGCAAATCCATCATATGGCCACTGAGGGGGACACTCAGTGATGGATGCTGGGCAAATGATCTACAACAGACCAGGGAGGGTATGAGGTACCTGGGAATTTTCCTGTCTGATAAACAAGAGGTGTCCAGGGAGCGCAACATGGATAAAACAATATTTGTTTGTTAATAGCCCTCTATTTGATGACTCAACTAACTCCTCCATTGAGTGTTTAGTCCCCACAGAGACATGGGTCCAGCACTTCGGCAAAATTTATAGTGATGACAACCTCGGGAACCCCGTGGGACAAACCGTTCCCGGACTGGTGGGCTCCCCGCTTGTTTTTAATACAGACGAGGTCTACAAAGCTATCATCACAGCTTCAGAAGGAAAAGCACCCTGGCCCGACAGAGTACCCACTGACCTTTATAAGGCAGAATCAAAAGTTTGGGCTAAGATTTTAACCCATGGTTTTAATGCAGCCTGCAAGTTTAGTTTTCCCTTGTCATGGGCAAAGGCGGTGATCATCCCCATTTTTAAAAAGGGTGTCAGGGATGACCCAGCTTCTTATAGGCCCATTTCGCTCCTTGATTCCTCTGCCAAAATCATGGGGAAAGTAGTCATGGAGCACCTAACAGCTTAGCTTGATAGCGCCAAAATAGTCTCGGACCTTCAGTATGGCTTCAGGCCAGGGAGGGGGACTTTGGACCAATGCCTTAACCTCCACCTGGTGATAGAGAAGTACACTGTTGCCAGGGGGGGGATCTGCATTTGGCCTTTATGGACCTCTCCTCGGCTTTTGATCTTGTTAATAGGTCTAAGCTGTGGCTGATGCTTCAGGAAATGGGGTTAGATCCTGATTTGATCTCCTTTTTGGCTACTGCCCATGATAATACCACGGCTGCAGTACTCTTTAATGAAGACAGTAGTTTGACCGACTATTGGACGGTAAAAAGAGGGGTGCAGCAGGGATGCATACTGGCCCCCCTGCTGTTCACCCTCTATATTAATAAATTAGGGTATTCTTTAACAACCTGTTGTAAAGACATACCAAGAGCCGGTACCAAAATGATCCCGGCACTCTTGTATGCCGACGATGTGGTTCTTGTGTCCAGAACTGCTAGGGGGCTGCAACTGCTTTTAAATTGTTGGATCTAATTACAAATTTTGAAAAATCACACGCTTTGACAATAGGCTCCAGGAGGGCGGCAAAGACCACATTTTATTGTAAGGGGGCTGAGCTAACTAAAGTGTCCACTTTTCCATATTTAGAGGTGCTCTTCGACGTTCAGCGTTCATGGTGTGCACAACACACACTTAAAAAGAACGTTTTAGCTAGAGCAGCAGGGGCAACCCTGGATTTTGCAAAAAGAATAGGTTCTAAGCTGTTCCCTGCTATTTTAAAGGTCTATAACGCAAAGTGTATCCCTATGACAACCTATGGCAGCAACATTTGGGGTTATAAGGATGTGAAAGAAATACAAGGGGCCGAAAATTATTTTATGCGTAAACTTCTCTCAGTCCCAGCATCCACACCAATTTTTAATCTACATGAGGAGTTGGGAGCGGGCTATATCTCAGACCTGAACGCGGTCGCCCCACTTCTACGTTGGCTAAGAATTTAGGCTCAACCATCCCCAAACCTAAACCAATTGATTATTCAGGATTGCTTAGCACTCGAGAAGGCATTAAAAATTCCATGGCTTAAATATATTAAAGATCGGACTGAGAATTTTGACTTCCCCGCCCTGTTCATGTCCCCTACTCCCTTGGCTAAGTCTGCCATCAAGGTGGTTAAATTGAAGTTCTTAGACAGATGTCAATGCCTAAGGGAGGAAAAAGAACTAATTAAGCCCTGGGTGAGACAGTATGTTACGTTGAGCAGATGAAACGGGGAACAGCCATTACAACGCGGTTTTTACCACGCAGTGCAGTTACATCGCATGCGTTACAACGCATGCGATGTTACAACGCTATGCCATTACAACGCAAGTCTTTACATCGACTTGCGCTAGATGGCGTGCTAACATTACAAATAGTGTAGTTTACTATCCCAGCACCTTCCCTACTGTTAAGTGGACTGGAGTTGGAATAGTAAATTACACTTTTTTAATGTTAGCACGCCATCTAGCGCAAGTCGATGTAAAGACTTGCGTTGTAATGGCATAGCGTTGTAACATCGCATGCGTTGTAACGCATGCGATGTAACTGCCCGCGTTGTAAAAACCCGCTTTGTAATGTCATACATCCGATGAAACCATATTTAACTTACATAAATAAGGCTTACCATTTCTTTGTTTTAACGAGATTCCGAATGAATATGGTTCCCTGGCTACTGGCCTTTCCTAAAGGCTATTTTAAACTGGACTCTACATATCAACAACAACCGGCGATAATTATCGCTGAGCGCACTTAGCGCTCAGATAATTATCGCCGGCTAGCGCCGATTTTTATCGCTGAGATAGCGTGCTATTAGCAACGCTTATCTCATCAGCGATAAAAATCCTAGCGCTAACTGGCTAACGTGAGATTATCACTGGAAACCCAGCGATAATCTCACGTTAGCTAGTTGATAGGGACTCACAAACTTAGCCATGATATCCACCTTCCATAGGATATCATCGCTAAGTCAGTCCTGAAGCAGGCGTAAGGAAAGTAGCGATAACAGGGGTTATCGCTACTTTTCCTGACGCTATGCTTCATAGCGTTAGGCTTGCTGATAGGAGAAATGTCGCTGATTAGGCGATAAAATTATTGCCGCTTTTCGGCCGAAAACGGCCGCAAAAGCGGCGATAATTTATTATCGCCTGCTTGTTGATATGCCCCTATGTCAGCAAATATTTTCGCTGTATTTCGTGTGTCTTTCACACGGGAACGCCTACCTTGCATCTCATTAGCGATGTTTTGACATATTGATTGGGGTAGTGTGCCTTTATTTGTTTAATTATGATTTAGAAAGTTTCGGGGGTGCTGTGGGGGGAAAAAGGCTTTATTCCCTGAAGGTGAATTTACAATGGTGTTTATTGGTTGCTATTTGCATATGCACTTTAGTTGCCCCATTCCATGCTCTGTACTTTAGTACTGTACTCTTTTGACATAATTATTTGCTGATATTGTATTCGCACTTTATGTGGAATTAATCTTCGTGTGCGATGCTCATTGTACTATATTCTATCAAGCCAATGATTTGCTGCTACTGCATTTGCACATTATTTGGGGATTTTTAAAAATTGTATTTGAAGACATGAGTAGTATTTTTCTCTTGTGTCTTTAATGGATTCAAGATCGAATATTTATCCAGATATATACATGCTATGGAGTTGTTATATATTCTGCACTGCACTTTAATATCGATTCATTGTATGATATGTCAATAGCATCGATTTTAGGAATTATCCTGCATTTCCCATTTCAAGTTGATTTGGGATTTTACCCCCCTTCTTTTTTTTTTTTTTCATTCTTCTTGTTTACATATCTTCAGTTGTTATTCAGATGTAATGCTTGAAACCATGTACATTGCACCCTCTTTTCTCTGCTCAATAAAAAAAAAAAAAAAGAGGTGAAAGGATAATGGGCCCTACAGCATGGATTCACGCGTTAGCGTGCCCATGCTTATAGGGCGTTAAAATTATCGCCGCTTTTCACCCGAAAACGGACGCAAAAGCGGCGATAATTTTAATTCCGGCCGTTGATGATATGCCCCCATGTTCTTCTGGACCCATTATGACCCCCCTGCGCAGGAATAATATTCTTCCAACATTTTGTGCAAGTAAGGCCGGCCCTGGTCTATCTTCAAATGCTTGGCTCTCCTATAGTCTGTGTCGGGTTAGCATGCTTCCTAATCGGGCGATTAGACATAGGAATAGGATGACGCTGAGTTAGCCCCTCTGAATAAGCTGGCAGTATGATTATACTTATTACCACCTAATGTAACATTATAGTCACAAATGTGGTCTATTATTTCTTTTGTATAATATTTTAATGGTTTTTAAGCACATTAAGACATAAACTGTTATTGGTTCCATATGATGTTTTATGCTGATTTGCTGTTTTATGCTGCACTTTTATGGTTCTCACCAGCCGAATAAAGTTGATTTTGACTTGACTTGACTTGGATAAAACAATAGACAAGGTAAAAGCCAAGACTAGATCATGGTCAGGCCTGCCTCTGTCCCTATAGGGACGCTCTGCTATATTTAACCCCTTCAGCGCTGCGCGGATTTCCGCGCGGTGCTGAAGGTTCCGAGCGCGGGCGGGGCCATGACGGAGCGGTTCCGCCATGCGCACAGCGCAACCGACGCTCATGACGGAACCGCTCCGTCATGAGCGTCGAAGGGGTTAAAATGGTATCCCTTCTGTGCTTACTCTATAATTTGCAAAACCACTTGTATCCCATCTTGTCATCATGGTTTAGACAGGTTAATGCTATGCTGTGCCAGTTTCTTTGGGGGTTTCCAGAATGGTGCTATGCACATACTTTCACTCTACTGACTGTGGGGGCATTGCAGCAGCAGATGTTCAGTCCTCTTATGTGGCCTCACACCTCCGAGTGCTGAATGACTGGTGGTATGATTCCAGGGATAATCCTGATGATGCAGTGTAATGCTGGCTGCTAGGGGACGCCACCCTATATAAATACATATATGATAGATTAGATTTTTAGGTTCTTTTCCCAACCACTAAAGTTGTGATAATTGTGTGGCGCCAATCTCTCCATCGGATGGGGTGGTGGGGTCGCCTCAAGTGTGAAACTCCATTATGGAGCAATAGACTCCTTCCTCAGCTGGCTTCTCTCAAAGGGGATTCAGGGGTGGGATCAGATTATTAATTCCTCTTTAGGAGATGATCTACATGGATGCACCTTGAAATCATTCCAAGAGATGCAGGTGGAATACTTTATGCCCTGTAGCCAATTTTACAAATACCTGCAATTCTGTCATGCACTACTGCCATACCTTGCCAATCTATTAGCCCTCCCCGTCTTTAATCCACTGGAGGGCAAACTCCTGTTGGGAGAGATTGGAGAGCATAACATCTCCAAAATATAGCAATCATTACTCACTAATAGTGCCTCTACGCTCGAGACTCTCGAGGAGACGTGGCAGTCGGATCTCGGCCCCATCGATAATGACGACTGGACAGAGGCCTTGGAATACCCCAGGGAAGCTGTGATCTTATCGCATCTGCACTTAATTCAATTCAAATGCCTACACCAAGCTTACTACACATACCATAGGCTCCGTAGGGCGGGATTGGAGGCGTCCCCGGTATCTCTACAGTGTGACAGTGCAGATGGGATCGTCCTACACACTGTTTGGACCTGCCCCACCAAGATAGATTTTGGAAAGGGTTGATTGCTTGTCTGATGGAGGTTCTGGTGTGGGATTTCCCTAGATCACCAAGGTTATCTTAGTTACGCAACACAGAAGAGATAGGGGCCAATAGGTACCAAAGTCATCTCTTATTCCTTTGCCTAATGCTTGCTAAGCTATATATAGCTTGATTATGGAGGGCAGATACACCTCCTCTGGTGGGCCTCTGGAAGAGAGTCATGGATATCTGCATGGGGTTGGAGGTGTCAGTGTTTCCAGCCAGGGGATGTCCCCAGAAGCATGTATGCATTTGGAAGCACTGGACAGATTACATGGATCTCACCTAGACCCACAGCCATCGATGACTCTAACACTTGATGCAGAGGTTCAGTTCCATAGTCAAGATAAATAACATTATGTATTGTCTGATATCTTGAAGGAGGAGGTGCCGCATGAAATGAAGCAGCTGTCAAGTTATCTTACAGTCTGTTACAATGTTCTGTTTTATATCATAATGCCAATATTTGCAAATATCTCTCTCTCTCTCTCTCTCTTTCTCTCTCTCTCTCTCTCTCTATATATATATATATATATATATATATATATATATATATATATATATATATATTCACTTAAAAACCGTAGGTTTCACACATGTTATGGTTAGCCGGACATTTCACTCGTAAAAAAACAATGAAATTCCCCCGTTATAGTTAGTGCAGGCAACTATAACTCACGCGACCGCAATCCTCTGCTGATGACGTCAGATATTACATCACTGTATTTAGACACTTATTTACCCATGTCTTCTTCCATTAATCTTTAGCTATACATATATTACAAATATTTATTTTTCAGAAAGGCACATATGTCATCAGTGATGTAATATCTGACGTCATCAGCAGAGGATTGCGGTCGCGTGAGTTATAGTTGCCTGCACTAACTATAACGGAGGAATTTCATTGGTTTTTTACGAGTGAAATGTCCAGCTAACTATAACATGTGTGAAACCTATGGTTTTTTAAATGAATTTGCAAGGTTTTTTAAATGCTAATTCGTAACTATAACGTGTGTGAAACCTATGGTTTTTTCAGTGAATTTGTATGGTTTTTTCAATGCTAAGTTATGTATTTATTATTAATTTTTTTTTTTTAGGTTTTTCACCGTGCGCGCACCACACGATTTAAAAAAAATAATTAGTTTTTTTCTCCCTTGGGGGTCCTTCTGTGACCCCCTGACCAAGGCTAGGGGGTCAGGAACTGGCCACCCTGCCCCCTTTTCACGTTCTCCACCTTTGTTTTTCACCTCCTCAGACTGCGAGAGACAAAATGGCAGCCGACACTTCCAGGTTTCGAACGATTCGAATGTTTACCGACATCTAACAACCAATCAGAATTGCGCTCGCACACGGTGCGCGCATATAGATATGGATATGGTTTTAAATGCTATTTTCTCTGGATATACTCAACAGATTTACACGAGACCCTTAAAAGGCACTTCCTTGACCTTATGGCTACCTCTTTGCCAAATTTCACGTAATTCTGTTCAGCCGTTCGGGCTGTACCTTCGACTAAAGGACCTATGGAAAAATGCATGGGGAAAACGTGTTTCTCGGCCCCTGCTTGACGAATCACCCCGAGACTTTCAGGGTAGGAGCTGAACGGAGCGCCCCATTTGTTTTGAAAATTTCGCGAGGATTCGTCAACCGGCGCCAAAGTTATTCAAAATAGAATTTTGAGATTTCCTATGGAAACTAGGTTGTAACTATAACTATCTACTGGCGACCGCCAGTAGATAATATATATATATATATCTATATATATATATATATATATATTACCTACTGGCAGACGCCAGTAGGTAGTTATAGTTAGTACCTATTCTCCATAGAAAATCCGCAAAATTCTATTCCCAATAAGTCTGGCGCCAGTTGACAAATCTTCGCAAAATTTTCCAAACTTTTGGCCAGCTCCGGTCCGCTCTTATCCTGAAAGTTTCATGGTGATTCGGCAAGAGAGGGCCGAGAAAAAAGGGGGTCCCAAAACACGTTTTCCCCATGCATTTTTCCATAGGACCTGTTGACACAGCTACAGCCCGAACTGCAGAACGGAATTACACCAAATTTGGCAAAGAGGTAGCCCTCAGTTCAGACTTGTGCCTTTTGCATAAATGGTGTAAATCCGTTCAGTAGTTCCTGAGAAAATTAGAGTAAAAAAGATAGATATATCTATGGCCTCGGAGGATCCACGCACCCTATGCGCACCCTAAGCGCATCCTCCCCGAACCGAGCGCACACCCTCCCGATCACGCGCTGAATGCTAATTGGCTGTCAAGTGTCTGTGTACATTCGAAACCAGGAACTGTTGGCAGCCATTTTGTGCCTCGGTAGAAGCAAGGCTGATTAAGTAAGGGAAATAAGTATGTGAAAGATGTAAAGGGGGCGGGGTAGAAATACTCTGACCCTCTAGTGTTGCTTAGGGGGTCCCAGAAGGACCCCCTGGCACCCCCTTTTTTATTTTTTTTTAAACGGTGAAATGTGCGGAGGGAGAGCAGATCCGGCCGGAAAAAAAAAAAACCCGAAGCGGGGGCTTCCGCACTTCGTTAATAATTAGCCCCCGGGTGGGCCAAATCCCGGGGGCAAATTGTTATAAATGAATAGGGGGAGGGGGGCTGCGTGGCCCCCCTCCTGGAGCCCTCAAGGGCCCTGGGGACCGCCACCCCCCAGGGCTGGCTCCTACAGTGTCCTGGGGTGCCCACCCCCAGGATACTGTTGTTTGCTATGAGAGGGCCGGAGTCTCCCGCCCTCCCATAGCAAACTTTGCTAGGATTTTGAAAGAGAGAGCAGGGAAACCTGCTCTCTCTTTCAAAATCCAAACGATATTGCTTTTCCACACGGGGAGCTGCATGTCAGCAGCTCCCCATTTGGAAAAGCAATGCCGGCTCCCGAAGGACGCGGTGAGCCGACCGTGGGGTCGTTGGGACTCCCCCCACGGTCTCCAATGTTTTTTTATAAGCCCCGGGGGATGGGGTCCCCGGGGATAATAAAATTAGTGATAGGGGCTATTTTTTTTTTAACGGTAAAATTAGGAGTCGCGCATCCTAACGCGTAGGATGCACGGTTTCTCTCGCGTTGGGTGCGCGGTTCCTAACGTGTTGGGTGCACGGATCCAAGGAAAAAAAACTGAAATTCCTAGGAGATAAACATCAAGCCTAAGTGTTTTGTTCTTGAGTGGCTCTAAAAACAGCCGTTGTGTTCATTGAGAATTTTTGGTATTTATAAGTAAGTACCTATACAGAGTCTAAAGTTGTTGAGGAAAACTCTGTTTCCTTCATCAGTAAAGTGTACTCCATCACTCCTATACATCTCTTGCATATGAAAGCGCAGATTGTTATTGTAAATGGAACCCATTCTATAGTCTTGGAGAAAAGCAGAAACAGATTTATTCACATGTTCCCTAGCTTTCTCAATTTGTGAACAAAAATGATTGGACCAGTTCCATTTCTGCCTTTGGCATATGTTAGAATACACAAAGGCAGTCATGGGAAAAAGTTAAATCAATTCTGCAAAGGTGTCCTCCATAAGCATTTCCAGACCTACCCCAGTCAAAGTGCCTAGGTCATTGCCACCACAGTGCACTATTATGAGGTCAGGGATCTGGATATGCATAAAGGATTTTACCAATGGCATCAATTAGTGCCACTTTAACCCTCTCTGTCCAATCCATTTAATGTCTACATTTGGCAAACCTAGGTCTTTGTGAATGCCTTTGTTTTCTGCATACCTTTGGCTCCAGAAAATATAGCTGTGTCCCACAATCCACACTATAAGCATCTTGAAGGGAGGTCTGGATGCACTCAGTTGGTCTCTGTAAATGAAATGGCAGTTTGAAAAGTAAGATTTTTCTAAAATGGTGGCTAAGATGCAGTTTTGAAAAAAGACAAGAAATCATTGGTTGTTTGACAACCTTCTACACTGAAAGGTAGGGTGCATGTTTCTGTTTTTTAAACGCATGATTCATATTGGTTAACAAAAAGTGATTGAAAGGAACATTATATATGATAAGCTGATATGTTGAAAAGTCAAGCACACTTGCTGTTTTGATTAGCAACATTGTGTGCTGAACTTGTGACCCGTGTGCTCAGTTCAGTGTTCCATGGCCTGTTTCTATGGTAACAGGCAGAAGGCAGATTGGGGGTAGGGTTCAAATTTATGTCATTTGGAAAGGGTTGAAATGTTCAACCAATAGAAATGTGTGTTTGCTTTTGAATTTATGTGGGAAGGAATGTGATTTGATGTTTACATGTATATGTGTGGAAAATGAGAGGGAAACTTTGCCATTCTTTGGTTTTGCTGACAGGTGCACAGTGCAGAGATTCTCTATAAGAAAATCTGGTGTGTGACTGATATACTTCTTAATCTACAAAACAACTTGAAAGGTGAGTTATTTGATTGTGAGGGGATGTATGTGGTCTATTTTGATTTTAATCAGACTAATGTATTTCTCCTGCTAAAGTGCAGGGAGTACTTTTTTTGTCTACAATCTTATTGACAGTGTGTGTGCATGTAGAAATCATTCTGTGATAAAGCATTTGCGTTTTTCATGTGTTTGCAGACAGATAACTATGCTGTTTTTATATTTTGGTACAATTAGAAATCAGTCATTGTTTATGAATTTGAAAAATGAGTCATGTTTGTACTCTAAAATGTAGTATTCGTAGATTAAGAAATGTGTTTTGGTATAGTGCAAGGGATAGTGTTGTTTGTCTAGGATCACACAGTGAGTCTGTGTGCATTTAGGAATCATTTCGAGAGAAACATTTTGGTACTAATCTGTAGTAGTAGATTTTGTGCAATGTGTGCAGTTACTTTAGATCTTGTAGACTAGTAAATGTATTTTGTACAAGGGATAGTTGTCTGTCTACAATCACACTGTGAGTTTGTGTGCATTTGGGAACCACTGTGAGAGAAGCATTTGGTAACATCGTGTATTTGCTGATAGATGACTGTTTTAAAACCTGTCTTGTTGTCAAGTTTTAGTAGCATTAGAAGCCAGTCTTTGCTTGTGCTTTGATTAAATGAGTCAGGCTTTGACACTAAAGTGCAGCCCTGAAATATGTAGATTGTGTGCAGTCTCCTTACCCCTTCCACAGTAGTGAATGAGTTTTGGTAAACTCCTAGGATAGTGTTGCTTGTCTAAAATCACACTGTGAGTCTGTGTGCATTTCGGTAAGGATTGTGAGAGAAGCATTTGGTAACATCGTGTATTTGCTGACAGATAACTGTTTTAAAACCTGTCATGTTGTCAAGTTTTAGTAGCATTAGAAGCCAGTCTTTGCTTATACATTGATACAATGAGTCAGGCTTTGACACAAAAGTGCAGTACTCAAATATGTAGATTGTGTGCAGTCCCCTTACCCCTTCCACAGTAGTGAATGAGTTTTGTTAAACTCCTAGGGATAGTGTTGCTTGT
This sequence comes from Triturus cristatus, assembly GCF_964204655.1. Classification (NCBI taxonomy): domain Eukaryota; kingdom Metazoa; phylum Chordata; class Amphibia; order Caudata; family Salamandridae; genus Triturus; species Triturus cristatus. The sequence continues at coordinate 168,776,221 of NC_140585.1, forward strand.
CTAGAATCACACTGTGAGTCTGTGTGCATTTGGGAACCACTGTGAGAGAAGCATTTGGTAACATCATGTATTTGCTGACAGATAACTATTTTAAAACCTGTCATGTTGTCAAGTTTTAGTAGCATTAGAAGCCAGTCTTTGCCTATGCATTGATAAAATGAGTCAGGCATTGACAGTAAAGTGCAGTACTGAAATATGTAGATTGTGTGCAGTCCCCTTACCCCTTCCACAGTAGTGAATGAGTTTTGGTAAACTCCTAGAGATAGTGTTGCTTGTCTAGAATCACACTGTGAGTCTGTGTGCACTTGGGAACCACTGTGAGAGAAGCATTTGGGTACTTCATATCTTTGAATACGCATAACTGCTTAAAAACTTTCCTGTTCTCAAGTTTTGGTAGAATTAGAAGGCAGTCATTGCTTATGTATTCACCCAGGAATTGTCCTTGCAATACTGTAAACATTCAGTTAATATTCAAGTAGTAACGGAGTGAAGCAGGCCTTAGCACATGCATTGATTCAAATGCTTATCCACTATGCATGCAGTCCTCTAACCATCTACACAGTTCTCTTTCACACCTTTAATTCCACAGTCAGCATCCATACACTTCCAGCAAACACCATGTCACTCCCCATGTACTCCTCTAGTGACCCATTCTGCACCATGTACTAATCCATTCACTGCGCCAAAACCCCAAAACTTATAAATTCACCCAGGCACTCTGTTTGCAGTACTCTATTCATTCAGAGAGTATCCAAGTACCCATGCAGCGAGCCAGGCCTTACAACATGGACTGCTTCAAACCCCAATCCAGTATGCATACAGGCCTCTAGTCACCTACACACTTGTCTTTCACTTCTTTAATTAACTAGTCAGTATCTACATACTTCAATAAACATCCTGTCACTCCTCTTGCACTCATCCAGTGACTGATCCAGTACCATGTACTAATCTCTTCACTGCGCCAAAACTGAAAAACTTAAAAGTTTTACCCAGGCACTCTTTTAGCAGTAATCTAATGATTCAGTCAGTTCCCAGGTACTCATGTAGTGAACCATGCATTACCACATAGACTGCTTCAAATGTCTATGTAGTATGCATGCAGTCTTCTAACATACTATACACTTGTCTTTAACAGCTTCAATTCCCCAGTCAGTATCCATGTACTTCCAGCAAACATCCTGTCACTCCCCTTGCACTGCTCTAGTGACTTATTCAGCACCATGTAGTAATGCATTCACCGCGCCAAAACTGAAACACTTATAAATTTACCCAGGTACGCTTCTTGAAATAGTCTAATAATTCAGTCAGTACCTAAGTACTAATGGAGTGAGGCAGGCCTTAGCACATGGATTGATTCAAACGTGTTTCCACTATGCATGGAGGCCTCTAACTACCAACACAATTGCCTTTCAGACCTTCAATTTCTCTGTCAGTATCTATAAACTCCAAATAAACACTCTGTCACTTTAATTGCACACCTCCACTGACTCATTTGGCAATAAGTACTAATCTATTCACTGCACTAGAATCCAAAATCTTAAAAAGATTCACCCAGTCACTCTTTTTGTAGTACTCTAATGATTCAGTCAGTACTCAGGCAGTTTTGCAGTGGTCCAAGTGTTACTCTATGGACTGTTTCAAACGTCTATCCACTATGCATGTAGGTCTCTAGCCACCTACATACTTGTCTTTCACACCTTCAATATCCCAGACAGTATTCATACAGTTCCTGCAAACACTCTGTCACTCCCCTTATACTTCTCCAGTGACTTATTCAGCACCATATACTAATGTATTTACTGCACCAAAATACAAATACTTATAAATTCATCCTGGCACTCTCCTTGCAATACTCAAAACATTCAGTCAGTATGCAAGTACTATTGGACTGAGACAGGCCTTATCATATGGATGGATTCAAACACGTGTCCACTATGTATGCAGTCCTCTAACCACCTACACACTTGTCTTTCACACCTTCAATTCCCCAGTCAGTATTCATACACTTCCAGGTAGTTTTGCAGTGATCCAAGTGTTACTCTATGGACTGTTGCAAATGTCTATCCAGTTTGCATGTAGGTCTCTAGCCACCTATACACTTGTCTTTCACACCTTCAATATGTCAGACAGTATTCATACAGTTCCCGCAAACACTCTGTCACTCCCCTTATACTTCTCCAGTGACTTATTCAGCACCATGTACTAATGTATTTACTGCACCAAAATGCAAATACTTATAAATTCATCCTGGCACTCTCCTTGCAATACTCAAAACATTCAGTCAGTATGCAAGTACTATTGGACTGAGACAGGCCTTATCATATGGATGGATTCAAACACGTGTCCACTATGCATGTAGGTCTCTAATCACCTACACACTTGTCTTTCACACCATCAATATCCATGTCAGTATTCATACACTTCCAGCAAATACCCAGTCGCTCACCCAGTGTGTCTCCTTATAGTACTGTAATCATTCAGTCAGTTAGCATGTAGTCTTTAAGGGCCTCATGTAGGTAAATAAATTTTACCGGTTCTTAAATACCGAGCCGTACCGAATCGGTAAATTAGAATCGGTAAGTTATATGTAGGTAAAAATTCGGTAACAGTTACCGATTCGGTAACATTCGGTAATCACGAATCGGAATTCACCGAATCGGTAAATACCGAGGTGGTATATACCGAATCGGTAAATACCGAGGTGGTATTTACCGAATCGGTAAATACCGAGGTGGTATTTAGCGAATCGGAAAATACCGAGGATACTACCACCTTCCCTTAACTAAGTAGCAAATATCATAATAATGCTACAATAGAAGGTCTCTTAGGCTTCAATAGGGGGCCCCATACCTCAAAAATCAGCTTAGTGAAATCACATCACAGGAGCATCAGGAGCCTTCTCGCAGGAAGGCTCGTCTTCGGTCTGAATAATAAACATGACGTCTGTGATATGAAAAGCACCAACTTGCAGGTATTTGCAGCTGCGCGTGTGTCATGGCTAAATAGTGGGTCGAACAACCTAGACTGGAAAACATGCATTGTGTAAAATTCCAGACTGTGTGGCACAGCATGTACAGACCAAGGTCGCTGCGCAGAGCTTGGGATGGTAACAACAGATTGCACTCGTCTGAAGGAAGTCTCGAGTCAGCAGTTTATTCAAGAATGAACATGTAAACGCAGTGTCGTGTGCAAAGACAAAAAGATGGCTACATAACATTCAACGTGGTTATGCTAACTGAACAATGTATGTACGTATTCAGGGAGAACTCACTACACGCCCCCTTGAGCGAAGCAATATGTAATAGGCAAGAAAAGAGAGAACGCAGAGTTCAGTTTCGTCAGAGCAGAACAAGGCGTAACCAATGCAGCGCCAAAGTCCTAAAGTCCAATTAATAGCAGCATAATATCCCAAAAAACACAATGCAAGTATAGTAAAAAACTCAATCCGACCATCAGGAAGAGAAATAAGAGAAATAAACGAAATAAATGTTGCGCCAGGGTGCTGTCCAGTAGCACAGGCGCAATGGACGACAATCCAGTTAATCCATGAATGTATAGGCAGCATATGTGGCCACGGCTTCCAACAAAAAATCGTTTGCAGGGCCACTGAAAGTCTCAGCCATCCAATTAAGTAAAGAAAAGGAACATACTTGTTCTCCAACCAACGGAGCCTCTAGCACAATCAGAGGGCACCCGGAATGTTCCTCCAAATAGCTCATAGACAAGAAGTCGTAGGCTGCCGCTGAGATGTCCCAATTACCCAGGATACCATGCGCCGCACCACACGCCATGATCCGGACACCAGAACAGGACAACTCGTGAGACACTAAGGGCCTCATCAGTCGATCGAAATCCGGCACCGGAGACACCATGTTGGTCAAGCACAAATCCAGAGGCCATTCAAAGGGACAATCCAGGCAGTGAAATACAGGTTGTACGCAGGTGAAGTAGGAATACCTGAAGGATAAACCATAAGCCAGGCTCAAAGTCGCCAATGGCAAAGTACCATAGTAGTCAAGCATCCTATCACGAAGAAGATGCAGACGGGACAGGTGCTCGTGTGGCACAGAAGGAGCAGCCATTCCGGAGTATGAAACGGAGAAGCAGCACACCTGCCACTAGCGCCAGGAGCAGCGGGACACCTCCAAAGATGCTCGAGAAAAGTGAATGAACAAATGCCGGAATTACACCAAAAAATAGTTTGGAAGGAGGTCACGAGACCCGAGGCCACATGTTCAAAAACATGAGCCAGGGCGGTCGTGGACGAGGCATTGAAAATAGTTTGGATCAAAGAGCCGAAATGCAGGGGGAGGTCAGTATTCAGAGGCGCCTGTACCTCAGTGCGCGTATTAGCAACGTGAAGGACAAATGTTTAACGAGAGGAAGTCAAAGGCACCTCTTTGTGGGACAATAGCGCTCTATTCTGCTCAACTTGTTGAACTCTGCTTTCAAGGTTGGAATCGAAGGCCAGATGGAAACATCCAGCCGCACATGCGGGGGTGGAAAAAGAACAGTATTGCAGCAGACAACTTTATGCGAGACAGTTATGTACGGGATTCCCACTCACATCCCGCAGCAAGCTCCATTATTCAAAATTAAATATATACCGTTTGCAAGCACAGTGAAAGAAGGTGTAATCACAGGCACTGGGATACCTCGTAGGACGCACGCAAAAATCTGGGCTTGTACATTGCATGCGCCGTGTACTTGCATGTGCCTATTGTCTCATGTATGAATCCTAGAAGAGAGAGTGCTAAAGCTATTATCTATAACGGCTTAAGCCTTCTCCATGTTTGCTTGGTCAATAGCTCTCAATCTGGAAGCCGCCTCACTGTGCGACAACTTGCAGACTTCGTTGTAAATAGCATACGCCCACCTTTTGGTTCTGCCACCCACAGGATCATTCACAAAATCATTCCATTCGGTATGCACATTGATGGAGTGGGTGGACTTCCTGATCCTGTAGATGTGCTCTGTGTCAGCTGGTGGACAGAGTGGGATCTGTGTACCATCAATGCAGCCAATGAAATGGGGGAAGGAATTCCTGAAGGAACGGGACAGGCAACTCTGGGATACACCACCCACCGCAGCTGTCACCACCTGAGAACTGCCGGATGCCAACAGATGTGGGCTGCAGAGCACCTGCACATGTGGGGGTATGGCGTGCGCCCTTCTTATTGGCTGGTCCAGGAGTGGGTGCGGGTCCCTGATTTAGTCCATGATGGCTTCGGGGTGTAGCCTGTACCTCTCATGTATCTCTGCATCAGTCAGCTGGAATAGTGTGATGCGCTGTCTGTGGATGCGTTCCTCCCGTCGCCAAACCCTCAGTCCTGCTGCCTGTAGACGTAGGCGCCTTGCAATGACGTACATAGCTGCCAGGGTGTCCACGCTGTTGCATTTTGGGATTGCTTAGCTGCACTGTTGATGGTTACCACCTGCTTTCAATCCGTGTTAATTACCGACTCTTATTTACCGATTTTCTTGGATTTCTTAATTACCGAGTGCTCCTACATGTCATTTTAATTTTTACCACTTCATATTTACCACTTCATATTTACCGATTCGTTAATTATGTATTCGGTAAATATGAATCGGTATTTACCGCCTCATATTTACCGAAAAGTGGTTTTTGGACTCCTACATCTCACTTGTCTGAATACCGGTCGGTAACGGCATATTTACCGAAAATCGGCCGTTACCGACCGGTATTTGGCTACCTACATGAGGCCCTTAGTGAGGTAGGCTTTAGGGCATGAACTGCTTCAAAGTAGTATGCACTATGCATGTAGTGTTTTAACCATCGTTACACTTGTGCTTCAGTTTCTTAGTCAGTTTGTATATAAAATGTGTTTCTACAGTAATAGAATAGTATAAATTTGAAAGTTATTAATCTACTTTTATTTGTGATTCTTTTTTACAGATACTGTTTTTCAACGTTAAAATAGAGAAATCATGCCAGAAAAAAAAAGAAAACAAGAGACAGGAGAATTACTTGAAGAAACATCAACCACAAGTATTGAATGTACAAGATAATGTGGCTAAAAAGACAAAATCTTCTGGTAAGATCACAAAGCAACTTATTAAAAATGTTTGTAGGAGCAAACCGAATGTACAGAATGCTGAAACCACTGAGAATGCTTCAACTAGAAATAAAAATCAAAATAAGAGGAAAAGCAAAAAAGCAAATGTTCAGTCAAAGGAGACAAAGTATGGTAAAAGAAGGCAAAATCAGTATAAGGAATTACGCAAAAAAATATTTTACAAGAGAGTAGTACATAATTTGCTGAAAGATGTGAAGAAATATAAAAAAGACAGCTCTATTTTATAAAAAGAAGAAGCATATTGAAAACATTGTTGAAAAGGCTTTTGAAGTAAAAAGGAAACTATTCATTTTAGTATTAAACAGAATTTGATCACTAGATAAACCAATCCATTTAAGGAAGGCCAAAAGTAGGAGGAAAAGAGTAATTAATAGAAAAAAATGTTGTGATGTTTTTTGGGGAGAATGGAAACACAGTTCCAGTTCAGAGCCTTTCTTTAATGAAGAGAGTTATTTACAGATCAAAAAATTACTTTATGTAGTTTACACCAGTGGTAGAGGTTATGAGGTTAGAGATGGTTGTCCAATTGAGAAAGAGAAAATGGTTGAAAGAAATGCAGAAGAAGTGATAGCTAGGGAGACGTCCTGAACACCCTGTGTACACTTGGGATTGCAGTAGTATTTGTAGTGTACAACAGGAATCTATTGATAAATTATATCGGTTTTTACGAGCATAGAGTAAAAAAATTGTTAAACAAAAGATTAAGGTGTTGCAAGGACTAGACCCTTGCAGAGTGAGAAAAAATACTGGTTTGCAAGGTCATTCTCTGGCTTGTCTTTCTAGGAAAGTTCGTCAAAGTGTTTTTCACCATTTCAGGATGCTGGCAGTACATCATACTCGAATGCGGAAGTTAGTGAGAGGATTGTATTATGCAAAAAGTCCAGCACTAAACTTAAATGAGTTTAACAGTGCTCTTTTGCGTGGGTCAGTATCAGATGTGAAGAAGGTTTGTGATGATATTGAGTTTTGTTACTTTGGTCCTCAGCAAGAGAGTTCAGAAACTGACAAATTAGTAGAACAAAATGTTGAAGACAATGTAGAACCCGTAATTACAAAACATTTTGAGAATGAAATCACAAAGTTTAAGGTAATTTCAGGTGAAATACCAAATGTTTCTTTTATTTGTTGTCGGCGAAGTCACTATAAAAATCAGACTAGGAGTGTCAATCTGTATTTAAAAAGTGAAATAGAAGATAATGATAAGTGGATGGAATTTGCAACTTATTTGTGGTAGAGGATTGTTTTGATTTGGAATCTGAGCAGCGTATTTGCAAATATTGTTATACCAAATTAGATGAGAATAAAATGCCTGCTAGAGCTGTTCATAATAATCCAGAGTTGGTTGCTATTCCTCCAGAGCTGATAGATTTAAATACGTATGAGTCTATTCTCATTCAATGTGTTCACCCGTTTCAGGCTATTGTTCGTATGGAGCCTAAAACAGGTAAATTACCTCCATCTGAGTTGCAAAGAGGATTGAAAGGAAGAGTTGTGTATTTACCGTTAGATTTAAGGAAAAATATTGAAACTATTGGTGTAGACCATGCAGAAAATGAGCCACTAGTCATTCTAGTTAATGGTGTTCCTACTAAGAATAAGAAAATCTGGCAAGAGTTAGTGGATGTTAGCAAAGTGCAAAAGGCATCATTGTATCTGTTAAAAATTAATGAGTACTATAGAAATGTGTTTGTAGGAGAAGAAGAAATAGATTTAGCAGAAGATACTGAAACATTAAGTGGACAAATTGAAAGAGTGGACATGTCCAGATGTGAAGAAATCTATGAACATTACAGTGTACATCCACTTCATTCCAAAGAGGTGATGGGGAATACGATTGAGTTGTTTCAAATGAAAAAAGCAACAGGAAGTCCCATGAGTGTATGGAAAGAGAGCTTGGAAGCTCGTTGTTTCCCGCAGTTGTTTCCAACAGGAAAAGGTGGACGATATGATGAACGTCCTGTGCAGATTCCTGCATCGGAATATTGGACAACAAGATTATATGCAGAAGATCCAAGATTTTGACAATGTATCCCTTATATGTTTCATCTTCTGTTTGAAAGTGACTTGTCTGGACTTTCATATGCAGTAAATCACATTTTAAAAACTGGAATGCATCTGCAAAATGTAACTGCAAAGGATTTTATGGATAAAGTGCATCAGAGAGATGATCATTTAGAATCTCAGTTGATTAATCTGATGGCATGTCATCGTGGGACTAATGAATATTGGTACCGTCGTCATGGAGAACTGAAATGTATGCTACGGAACTTGGGACCTCCTACATGGTTTGTTACACTAAGCTGTGCTGAGTATGCTTGGGATGGTTTACTTGAATTTCTTCGAGAGGCAAATTCCAATATAAAAAATATTGAATACAAGACACCTAGAGAATTGTGCTCCTTGGATCCTGTTAATGTATGCAGTTATTTCAATCATAGATTTGAAGCTATGATGTCTTTCATCTGCAATAAAAAGAATCCTCCTCTTGGAGAAGTTGTGGATTTCTTTTGGAGAAAGGAGTATCAAGCAAGAGGTGCTCCTCATATACATATGTTGTTATGGATCAAGTACGCCCCCAAATTTGGAACAGATTCAGATAAAACTGTTTTGTATTTCATTGAAGATTATGCCACATTTGCTGTACCCAAAAGCAGAGAAGATAAAAACTTAAAACAACAAGTCTTACGATTTCAAAGCCATAGGTGTGGAAAATACTGTTGACGAAAGTACAAGTTCTATACCAAATGTCGTTTTGGATTTCCACGTCCTGTATTATCCAAAGAAAGAGTGAACAGTTTTATGTCAGCTATCCGACATACCATCACAAGAAAGTCTCCGAAGAATACCTACAACTTAAGAAGATGCGAAGAATCGAAATACATAAATGACTACAATCCAGTTATTTTATCCATGTGGAACGCTAACATGGATATTCAGTATGTTGCGGTCAATTCCATTGCTGTTGCTCGATATGTAACGGCCTACATTACTAAATCTAAAAGACTGAATTGAAAGAAATGTAGGAAGATATTTCTCACGAGAAGACTCTAAGTAAGAAATTATGCAGTTTCAGTTTGAAGATGTTATCGCATCGTGAAATTGGAGCATATGAATGTTCAGATTGGTTATCATCTGCAAGTCTATATTCCAAAAGTAGAAGAATCATTTGGGTGAGTCTAGGTCTTGCAGGAATGTGAAATTGGGTACTGAAATCTGTTCAAGAAATTGAATATTTAGCAGAAAAAGAACCAGAAAGTACAGATATTTTGAAAACGAATATGTTGGACACATATTACCCAAACAGAAGTCATCACCTTGAGAACATGTGTCTCTATGAAGTGCTGCAAAACTACACTTTTAAACGGAGAACATCAATGATGGAAAATATGCAGTGATTGGTTCCGAAGGATGTCTGGTGAAACAAAGGAAAGGAAATTTAATTGATCACAGGAAACTAAGTTGCGACACTGCTGACAAAAGGGAATTTTACTATTTAGCCCTTTTGCAAATGTTTAAACCGTGGCGTTCAGAACTGGAGTTACTTGGAGATTTTCAGAGCTATGAAGATTCATTTAATGCTTGTAAAGATAGCATACAATGAGGTGCTTTTGCAAATTATGTGAAAATGTTGAATGATGAAATTGATCAAGAAGCTACAAATGCAGCTGAGATTGCTAGAGACAGTTCTCAAGACAGTCAAAGTTCTGCTGCACTGAGTCAAGATCCACTTGGACAACCAATTGTTGAAAATGAAGCAGCGTCTGCCATGAATGAGGTGGAAACAGCAATGTATCAAGCTCAAGAACATGTAATACAGTTAGGAAACTTGGAAGAACAACTAAATGTTGAACAGAAACAAATACATCAACAAGTGAAAGAGCAGATTGACCATGGATTACTTCATGAAAAGAAAGGGTGCTCATGTACATCATTTCAACCTATCCGAATGTATGTGAGTGGTCAAGCTGGAATAGGAAAAAGTTTCTTAATTAAAGTAATTACAAGTTATCTGCAGAAAACAACTGAGTTGCATTTGTCTTGTGTTGTCACTGCCGTGAGCGGGACAGGAAGCATTAGAAATGCCGCAGAAGTACAAGACCCCCAAAATAAGATAAAATCTTATTTAAGCAACATTTTGGCGAGCCAGCCAGGAGAGATTGATTCATCAAGCCAGACTGCTGTTGAAGGGACGACCACTGCCTGAACAGATTCACACCTCCACAATGAGATCAGGGAGCAGATGCCATCATTTTTTTTTTTTTTTTTTTTTTTTTTTTGAAAAACCTTTATTACAATTTCAGAGACATACAAATATGGGCCTACAACCAACAGGCCGGCCGCTAATGCACACTATAAGCATAGACACATCTTAACAGCCACATCGGTGAAGCAATAAGAGAGCTACTGGAGTGCTAATCAACTCAGCCAGCCGCAGCCGCAGTCCATAGACAAACAAAGAAAGGTTTCATATTTTTAAAGAAAACGAATAACATCACACACACAAGGCAGAGGAGGTCAATAGTAGTAACATGTGCTCCCCGTATCGAAGGGGTAAACAAACCTAGGGAGAAAGAGGGGTGGGGGGGCAGGCAGAAGAAACCAAATGCACATGTCGCAGGAGCATAGAGGAATGCGCGGGCTAGGGAGACAGAGCAGCATCCATCTCTCGCGTCTGGGGCGGGGCGCAAATACCTCCACGATAGGAGTTCCAGGGACCCCACACCTTAATCCACTTCCCAGGCTTGCCTCTCGCCACATACACCGTTTTCTCTCTGAACATACACCAGTCCATGTGTTCCTTCCACGCTGAGACCGTTGGTGGCCTCTGGGAGCCCCACAGTTGTGCAATGTCACGCTTCGCTACCATATAGCCCAGAGTCACCCACTGCGTCTGCATCACATTGTAATCAGTCGGCTCCCAGACATTCAGCAAACATCTCCGTGCCTCCGGCAACAAGGCAACATGCGTGACTTCTTCTAACACCGCATGCACTCTACACCAAAACCGAGTCACTTCCGGACATTCCCACAGGATATGGAGGAAAGTCCCCAGTAGTCCACAGCCTCGCTTACACAGACCATCCACCGAATACCCCATACGCATCAAACCAGGCCCCGTGACGTACACTCTATGAAGTATCTTAAGCTGGACGAAACGCAAACGGGCCGGGATAGCCACCTCTTTCGGGGAGGCCACCGCTGACACCCAATCCTCGTCGTCAAGTTCCAAGCCGTCGGCAGTCCATGTCTCTCGCAATGAGGTCAGCAAACCCATTCGATCATTGATAAGCTTCTTATAAATCAGCGAAATGGTGCTATCCGGCACATAGCCGTCCAATACTCTATCTTCCAACAGGGAGGACTCCGGAATAGCCGCAACGTCCGGGAATACGGAACACAAAGCGTGATGAACCTGAGCGTACCGAAAGTATTCCCTATCGTTCAACTGATATTCGGTTTTCAGCATGTCGAACGTCTTAAATTTCCCTTTCGTCCAGAGATCCCCTACCTTGCTGATACCAATCATATCCCATTTCTCAAAGCCTTTCGTATTACACAGATAACCCAAACGCCGGGAAGCGTACAATGGCGTTGCCCGAGTCAAGCGATCCCTCCACCCCATCGCCGCATTGGCTGCATGCCACACCTGCACCGCGACCCGCGTCGGGCCTGTCAATCGCGCATCAAGGGACCCCGAGTATAGTGCTCGATTATAATCCCCGCTTGGCAATAACAATTTGTCCATCTCAAAAGCCGGGTTCAAAGCAGGCCCATACATCCCGTGATTGACAGCAGCCAACTGGGACGCCCAATAATATCGTTTAATATCGGGGAGAGCGACCCCCCCAGCGTACCACGGTAGGGTTAGTTTGGCGAGAGCGATCCGCGGCCGCCCATCCCAAAACAATCGACGCTGAAGACACTCCACCTCCCGAAAATAGCGGGCCGGCACTACGTCCACAGTGTTCTGTAGGGCGTACAAAAAGCGTGGCAGCGACATCATTTTGAAGCAGATGCCATAATTGACTAAAAGTTCTACTGAATCCACGTGGTGGAGGACCATAACCAGGCAGCCGTCACAGGATCGTACATTTGAGCACAGTACGTCTTCCAATCTGTTTAATTTAAAGAGGGAAAACACGAAGCCTATCCCGTTGACGACTCATGTATTCCAATAATTTAGATGGAATCTAAACAGTACTTTAAAAGGTGTGGCCCTCCGATTTCTTCTCTTCGTTTTTTGAAACAAGTAGAACATTAGAATGACCAATATTCCTACTCTTACCATTTGCTAATTCACAAGAGGAGTTAACCTCTAGAAGCGTTTTGTGCTTACTACGTTAGTCGAAATATGGATTAGGTGCCTTGGAACCAGAGAGCACCCTACGCCATATAAAATACACAGAGAACCCCCACTTTTCCGCCGCTTAGACGATAAAGACATTTCTAAAAAATATACTGGTCCTGATGAAGGAGACGTGAAAATCGTATACAGTCTCCGAAACATGCGAAGACCAAGAGTACCAACTACACATCTGGGAGATCCACAGAAGAATCCAATTTCAACGTTCTGATTATATTATTCCAGGACTCTGCAAGAATTATTCTTATTCTAATTCTTGGATTATAAACCTAAGTAGGATCTCATACCAGAGTTGGTTTGCGGTTTTAACAAAAAATAATTTTCCTCTTTTTTTCTGTGTGTAATGTCTGATGGTATGTAAGAGTGATTGATAGGTGAAAATGCTAATGTGATGGTCCCTTTTTTTTGGGGGGGGGGGTTTCTCTCATATGTCCTTTTAAACTGGTTTGTCTTCTAAACTCACCAGTGCTTTGTAATTTAAGTAATGTGGAAACATTTCTGTAAGAATGTATGATTTGTATATAAATTACACGCTAAAAGAAAATATATAAATGTTTTGCTATATATATTTAAAAAAAAGAAAACAATAAAAAGAATGAAAATGTTTTTGAAATAATATTGTATTCTGGGGTTTTTGTAAAGTACAAGTGATTATTACTGTACAAATAAGATAGGTCAGATAAGAGGTCCTTTTCTTCATTTGTCTTTCTCCCCTCCTCTTAGACCTAAAAGCATTTAGGGGAAACCTCTTGCACACACATTTGTGTTGTCACTGCTCCATCGAGAACGGTGCACATAGGGTGCCCGGATCCCAAAAAATGGAGAAAAAAAAATAAAAAATAAAGTTTTGAAAATATAGTTTAAAAAATATTTTAAAAAATATTAAAATATATTTTAAAATATTAACAATTTTTTTACAAAAACCCAATAAAAACAAATAATATTTTTTACTTTTTAAAATAATTAATTGAAAAAATAAGTTAAAAAAAGGTGATAAAAAAATATTTTAAAAAAAACATAATTAAAGGAATTGACACACTGAAATTGAAAAATGTAGAAATTCAATTAAAATCATTAAACATCACAGCTTTAGAGATAAATTATAGATAGGAATTAGAATTTAAAAAACCTACGAAATTCACTGAAAAACCCATAGGTTTCATGCACGTTATAGTTAGGAATTGGCATTTAAAAAACCTTAGAAATTCACTGAAAAAAACATAGATTTCAGGGGTGTTATAGTTAGCTGGACATTTCCCTCGTACAAAACCCTAGAAATTCCCCCGTTATAGTTAGTTCAGCTAACTATAACTTGCGTGCCCCCGCAATGCACTGCTGATGATGTCACATATTACATCACTCATGACATGGTCAGTGACATCACTGATGACATCACTGATGACATCTCAAATGACATCACTGATGACATCACTGATGACATCATCCATGTAATAAATTAGTGCATCTTCTCACACTCTAATATAACCTTTGATACACCGATGTCATCAGTGATGTCATTTGAGATGTCATCAGTGATGTCATTTGAGATGTCATCAGTGATGTCATCAGTGATGTCACTGACCATGTCATGAGTGATGTAATATGTGACGTCATCAGCAGTGCATTGCGGGGGCGCGCAAGTTATAGTTAGCTGAACTAACTATAACGGGGGAATTTCTAGGGTTTTGTATGAGGGAAATGTCCAGCTAACTATAACACCCCTGAAACCTATGTTTTTTTCAGTGAATTTCTAAGGTTTTTTAAATGCCAATTCCTAACTATAACGTGCATGAAACCTATGGTTTTTTCAGTGAAAAAAAAAAATATATATATATATGTGTATATATATATATATATATATATATATATTATCTACTGGCGGTCGCCAGTAGATAGTTATAGTTAGGGCCGTGTTTCCATAGGAAATCCGCAACATTCTATTTGGAATAACTTTGGCGCTGATTGACGAATCCTCGCGAAATTCTCAAAATAGGTGGGGCGCTCCGCTCCGCTCCTTCCCTGAAAGTCTCGGGGGGATTCATTAAGCGGGGGCTGAGAAAAAGGGGGGTCCCAAAACGCATTTTCCCCATGCATTTTTCCATAGGACCTTTAGTCCGAGCTACAGCCCGAACGGCTGAACAGAATTACTTGAAATTTGGCAGAGAGGTAGCCCTCAGGTCAGGGATGTGCCTTTTGAAGGTCTCGTGTAAATCTGTTCAGTATTTCCTGAGAAAATAGCATTTAAATCAATATATATATCTATAGGCGCGCTCCGAGCGCGTACCGTAAGCTTACCGTACGCGCACACCGCCGTGCACGAGCGCGATTCTGATTGGTTGTTAGATCTTAGTAAACATTCGAATCGGTCGAAACCAGGAAGTGTCGGCCGCCATTTTGTCTCTCGCAGTCTGAGGGGGTGAAAACCAAAGGTGGAGAACGTGAAAGGGGCCAGGGTGGACAGTTCCTGACCCCCTAGCCTTTGTCAGGGGGTCCCAGAAGGACCCCCAAGGGCAAAAATTAATTGTAATTTTTTTTCGAAAAATCGCGGAATGCGCGTAGCGTACGCGCACGGCGTAAACGGAAAAATTCGGCGAGAAAAATTCCGCGAACTTCTCGTTACTATTCCGCGATTATGCGTACCGTACGCGCAAGGCAAAAAAAAAATTTCAAAAAGGAAAGCTTAAAAAAAAATAAAAAAAATTGTGAGGTAAGGTTGGCTCTTAAAAGAGCCGTTGGGTTAATACAGGGATAGAGGAAAGAAAGAATGGGAATATTATGAACGTCTACAAACGTGCTGGTCTATCTTATTGTTAATAAGGGAAACACTGGTCTCCCCAAAAACAATAAGACCACAACACGTTGTACACCTCATTGAAACCCTCCGAAATCGAGGGTTAATGTCCAGAGGAGCTGAAGAAGGTGATGCTCCCACCTCAGAGGAAGGGCTCAGCTGAGCTGCCGATGATGTACTCGGCTGAGCTTCTGAGGTTGGGCTCCGGTGACTTACTGAAGAGTTTTCTTCAGTATGTCGAGCAAAGGTCCTGGGATATTTATCTTGAAGGTGTCTCATCATAGAGTGATTTCCAAAGGAATACTTCTTCCTTGGATCTCCTCTAGATAAAACACGCTCACAAAGTCTGCCAGTGACCAATGGAGCATTGACCTTTTTCTGCCCCTCTGGAAAAGTAAAATACTCCCACACAAAAGAATCCTTTTGTTTCCTCCTTCTCTGTCTGATGATGGTGCTGCTAGGCTCACTCTCAGAAGAGGACTGCTGCTCTGCCAATGTATCTCAATGTCAATTCAGCTCCTTCTCCTAGGGGATCTCAAGCAGTAATGAGGGGAATGGGTGTGGTGTGGGAAGTTTCTGGAACTGAAAGTAGTTTCAACCAATGAAAAGTGTTCTTTGTGGATCACATGACCTACCGTGCGCGCTCCGTAAGCTTACGGTACGCGCTCGTAAACAAGTACGCATGCGCAAACGTGACGTAAATATGCGCTTACGGAGCGCGTACGTAGGACGCACTCGCGCATGCGCATTACACGCACCCGCGTAACCGCAACGTTGGTTCCGCGCAACGCGCATGCGTGTACGCGTACGTAAGCGCACCGTACTTATGACGTACGGAGCGCGTAGCGTCAGCTTACCGTACGCGCACGGCAAAAAATGCATAAAAAAAAAAGTACAAGTTTCAAGAGTTGTAGAAGATAATAACTGTGATGTACAACTGTATGTAAACATTAATTTAAAAAAAATTAACCATTCCATAATGCAGGATATAGTACATATATTATTTTATACATAGGTTGGATATTATTTTTTACCAAAAATCTCAAAAAAAAATTTGCATTTAAAAAACCGTACAAATTCACTGAAAAAACCATAGGTTTCACACACATTATAGTTAGGAATTAGCATTTAAAAAACCTTGCAAATTCACTGAAAAAACCATAGGTTTCACACATGTTATAGTTAGCAGGACATTTCACTCGTGAAAAACCAATGAAATTCCCCCGTTATAGTTAGTGCAGGCAACTATAACTCACGCGACCGCAATCCTCTGCTGATGATGTCAGATATTACATCACTGATGACACATGTGTCTTTATGAAAAATAAATATTTGTAATATATGTATAGCTAAAGATTAATGGAAGAAGACATGGGTAAATAAGTGTCTAAATACAGTGATGTAATATCTGACATCATCAGCTGAGGATTGCGGTCGCGTGAGTTATAGTTGCCTGCACTAACTATAACGGGGGAATTTCATTGGTTTTTCACGAGTGAAATCTCCTGCTAACTATAATATGTGTGAAACCTATGGTTTTTTCAGTGAATATATATATATATATATATATATATATATACAAATTCACTTAAAAAACCATAGGTTTCACACATGTTATAGTTAGCTGGACATTTCCCTCGTAAAAAACCAATGAATTCCCCCGTTATAGTTAGTGCAGGCAACTATAACTCACGTGACCGCAATCCTCTGCTGATGACGTCAGAGGCTGTGGCGCCCCTCACGTCAGAATTTCATTTGGAGTTTGTGTTAAAGGAGCGCCCGCCGGCTGTTGAATTGGACACTAAACAGAGTATTGATGGCAGGGCCATCGTTGAGAGGCCCGCT
Source organism: Triturus cristatus (assembly GCF_964204655.1). NCBI lineage: Eukaryota > Metazoa > Chordata > Amphibia > Caudata > Salamandridae > Triturus > Triturus cristatus. Next base: position 168,793,322 of record NC_140585.1, read on the forward strand.
TCTATTCTGGGAAATGGATTTCAATTCAGCCAGGGTTTGCAGTTGGATTTCTGTGTATATCTGCTTCCTGAAATGTAAATACATCGCTGGCTGGAGATCGGACGTTGATAGAATATCGATGGCAGGGCCACTGTGAGGAGACCCGCCTCTATTTTTGAAAATGGACTTTTAATCAGCCAGTGTTTGAAGTATGTAATCCATCTGCACGCAGTGCCTCCATGAACGTTATCTCTGAGGCAAGTATGAATTTATTAAGAACTGAGTTGGAGCGGTTCTGACTCTGCTAATGTGACTTCTGCCAGGATATGGAACTTGTCCGGGAACATGCGATTTTGTCACAAAGTAGAAAATAATGCTATATTCAATTGGGAACTAATTATGACTGACTATGTACGAACAGCAGGAATGGAGCATCATGGTAGTTGTGGTCCAGATGACCACCAAACAAAGATATCTAAGGCATTTAATGATGGCAGATTGAGAATACTATATGTATATGAGATCATTTACCAATCAAATTGTAAATAATACCTTACATCATGGCCGAAGTTAATTTATCTAAAATCTGAGAAATGCTTTTCACTGCTGTGAATCGTAATATGGGAGAAACCAGTCCGTTCTCAGTGTTGATGGCTTTGAATGTTTAAAAGAACCAATGAGCCTGCCCGACGATTGTAAGCATTTGACAAAGACTCGTTAGAGTTGAAACGCGTTATGCATTCTGTCTGCTGAGATTAAAAACTATACGAAGCACTGATGGTGTGGCCTGCATTGCGTTACTAAAGAGTGCGCGTTTTCGTTTGGAATATTGAAGGTGTCTGGCGCACCTTGTAGGGCCCCGACCCGAGACGCTGTGGCGCCCCTCACGTCAGAATTTCATTTGGAATATATATATATATATATATATATACATATATATATATATATATATATATATATATATATATATATATATGTGTAGATATATATATATATATATATATATATATATATATATATATTCCTCTCCAAAGCGTCCAGATCTTGGGGAGGCACACAACAGCTTGCATCTCTTCAACCTCCTCCAGCACTCCCGAACTCTCTCACTCATGCCGACGCATTTCGAGGTAAAGACCTCTTCTTCCAGGGCAATATGTACACATGGAGCGCAGTGAGTACTTTCCTGTTGGCTCAGTGCCTTTAAATTGATTGGCTTAGTGCAACTTCCTGTTGGAATGCATGCTGGTTTAGTACAACTTCCTGTTGGAATGCATGCTGGGATATTGAGTCCCTAGGCAAAGTACAATTATTTTCCCTAAGTGGGCCACTCACGCTCCTGTATTTTTAAAACAAATTAATCCCCTATAGTAGGGTCTGGAGCTGCCTGGGAGGAATCCTCTTCCTTTGTGGCTCGCTGTGCTTCTCTGCCTGGATATGTATATATATATATATAGATAGATATGTGGCCCAACTGGGCAGTGCAATGGCAAAAATGTAATAAAAAAAATGTTGTGAAAAGAAATGTTGGTCCCCATGTCAAAGAAATTGTAAAAAGAGCTGCAGTAAATGCAAAATTGGTCTCTCCTTTTCACTTTCATCCTGAGAAGTAGAATTGGAATAGAAGAGCCATGAAATAGACGTTTTAGAAAAACTATTCTTGCTTTTTTTTTTGCACAACTCCTTTTATTCTAGATCATCTGAAGAGATACTCTCTTCTGGTGGAAATTCATGAGAACTTGTAAAAATCTATTTTTCTCTGTTATGTCCAGCTCCTTTAGAGGAGGGGGGGCACGTGTTTATTGAATAGTTTTCTGGTTCACAAACCTTCAGTGGTCCATTGACCTACCAAACTACTTAAGAAAAATCAATATGTATGTAAAACTGTGCATTTGTAAATGGAGACTCTGCAGGAGGTAATCCCAGTTATTTCACGTAGAGGCTTCATGACTCAGTGGAGCTGCGAGATATCTACTTTCACATTCACATTATAAAATGTAGTCAAAGCTATATCAAGGCTTGCTGTTGCAGATAATCTCTTACTCAGCCATCTCAGCATCTAGAATACATAGGAGGCCTATTTGACACATTGCCTGTTAAGAATACGCATGTCCTACTCATGGCTACAAATTCAGGGAACATGGCAGCTGTGGTTTTTGTAGATCCTTTAGCTCAGTTCCAGAACAAACCTTTGATACAGCACATCTTCCTTCACTAGGATCCGACTTCCAAAATAAAGAGACTCCTATACTTGTGACTCCCAATCTGTATCAACTGTTGTAATGGTTGCTACTACCACAGAACTCAAATTATCAGTCTGACTTATAAGAGGTTAGGTCTTTGCAAATTGAGGGTTTTACAGGAGGTGGCCTTCGGAATCCAACAGGCTTATTGCCCCTTCACCTTGAAATAATATAATAAACATTTGGCCTCCTTCAAACAATAGTGTTTTTCTAGACAACTGCATCCTCTTTTTCTTGACCTTCTGTCTTTTATTACATTTCTTAGGGGGTGTTTTCTTAGTGGTCTACCTTTATCTTCTCTTCAGTGGCAATTGGCAGTATTTAGAGTTTTAAGATCTCCTTGGAAACATTTAGGCTCATTGCCTGAATTAGCTCCTTATCCCTTATCTGCTAAAGAGTTTAGAACTAGATACATAATGTTATACTCCTTTGGGATATTTCTCTGGGTCTGAAGGCCATAAAATTGTCTAGCTTTTGGCATCTAGAAGAAACATCTATTAAAAGCATATCAAAGTAGTATTTTTGTTTGCAATAACATCTACTAAAAGATTGGGTGAAATTGGTGTTATTCTATATTCTTATCTTTGTCTTCATTTTCTTCCTGAGTGACCTGTACTACAGCTTTCTTCCACTTTTCTTTCTAAGGTTACATCCATATTAACTGTTTTTTAAAATAAAAAGTGTCATTCCAGCCGGAGAGATGGTACCCAACAACTTTTATGTGCTGTATACATACTTCCCAACCCTACTGATATAGGCGATTCACTGACATAATATCAACCCCATAACATCGACCTACACAAATATCGAGACACTAATATTGCATTCAAAAATATCGACTACCTATTCTTACCATTAACAATCCAAAATTATCTGGGGGAAAAATGCGTATAAAAATCGATTTAAAATCTTTTGAGTCCGAACATATTGTAAACATAAATATCATTAACAATATATTAACATGTAAATTAACAAAAATATCAAAATCCACAATATCGACATCATAAACATCACTTAAATATAATTTATTTTTAACAAAGGCATTAAATGCACACATTTAAAAATATATAAACATATTAATAAATGCTACAATTAAAATGATAAATTTCAACCAAATACTAAATATATATACATATTTTTAATTACAATGAAACATATAAAAACCAATATATTGCTACATAAATATAATATTAAACAAAATATACCATTAAATAAACATTTAGAATATTTTACAAATTAACATATAACTGCCAAAATAATTAAACAGACGCTACAACAACCAATAAAATTAAAGCATAAACAAAACAAAAAAACCATAGAAAGTTTCAACTAATTACAACACATTAAAAGAAGACAATTAATAAACCTAAAATTACCCCACAGCCTACAAAGATTGCAGAAGGACAAAACTCTGCCAGATTAAAGCCCCGAACAATGGACCTTCAAAAGAGCCACATCAAACAATTCAAATTCAAAGTAAGTACAATACCTAAAAATTTACATATTCATCTAATCCATTTTTGTTTCCTAGTTTACAGACTAAACTAATGGATTTACAAACCTTATAAAAACTAAACACAGAAAAAAAAATTAACTGTGCAGCATTCTACTACAAAACAGATTAAAAATAAAAGACAAATCAATCAAACATATAAAACAAAGTAAGCATAACCATGAATAATTTTTAAAGCTTACCTAAATAAACTGATAAACAAAACGAAGAATAAACATTTACACCAATTTTTTCTATCATAGGCTGCAACAATTCCAATAAAAAAACTAAACTAAAGAAACAAACTGAGGGGTCTATTAGTATGGTGGGTGGAAGCACCACCATGGTGCTGGCGGTGGCAGAAAATGCTTTTTTCTGTACGCCAGCAGCGGTCCTCACGCACTTCATATTAGTATGGCCAAACATAGCCCATTTCCTGTCCGCCACGGTGCGACGCGAACCGCCATCAAAGTGCACCTACCAACGCGGCGGTGTGAGCCAATAGAGACTCACTTCCGTGCGGAATGACGTCCCGTCTGCCGTACAAATCAGGATGCCCCAAACAGCCAGTCGCACCGCAGCAGAGAAACCGCCCAACCAGAGATGGCAGAAGCTCGACAGCAGAGCGCGAAACCAGAGTGCCGGTCCCTTCCACCCGGTCCCGCCCGCAATGGATCCGGCTCTACACGTCTTCCCGGTGCTGTACCTGATACATTACCAGCAACTCATGGACCATGGTGGACGACGACGCAGGTACGCAATAACACAACTCCGCACACAACCACAACACACAACTCATGGGCTGATATAGGGTTCCTGTCCACACCAGACACCCTGGTGGGAACAGGAACACATCCACAAGTGTACCCACACATGTCCTACCTGTCACTAAATCACTCCTCCGCATCCAGGTCACCCATCTACCGCGATCATGAAGTAATGTCCCAGTCACGTCAATGCAGCGGTGAAGATGCAGGAGAATATGAGCACAATGCAGAAGGCAGGGCCAGCGCCAGGCATGGGCAGTGCACAAAGACCACAGGGCCACACCTCCACCCCACACACACTAGCCCCCCAACATGAAGGGACATGCCATGTGCCCCTCCTGTGCTCCCCCATGCACAACACCAAGCCAGGTGAACCCATACCCTGCACCACACACCAAAAAACTAGGGAGACAGCCACAGCAGGAGTGGCTGCAGAGGACAGAAGCACAGGGCCAGGGCAACCCACACACCACAACAACACCACACACGGCAAGAAAACTGAGTCCAAGCAGGAAATGAACACACACACAGATAATGAACAATCACTCCACTGGACACAGCCTGCCAAGTCACACAGACATACCCCACACCGACACACAGCCACATGCACAGACCACATGCCAGCAGCAATGGAGTACAACGTATAGGAAAGCTAAAGTGAGGTGCCCACAAATGGAAAGCCAAGGAGCTAACTACCAAGCATGGGTACATCACATGCAAGACAAGGAACATATAAGAACACCCTCAGCCCATCAAATCAAACATGGCTGGCACAGTGAGTGAAGTCAAACCACAATCACCTCAGTGCAACAACTCAGGGAGACAGCAAGGCAACATATGTATAGGCACAGGGATGAAAGGAAGGCCCTGAAGTCAAACAGTGAACAGCCCCACATATGTATACAACTACTTGACAGGAGTATGTCAGCAGCACAACACACAGGGCCCATTGACACACTCCATGACTGTCAAACACAAGTAGGAATCTTCACACATCCCCCATCACACCTGCAGCACACAACACCAGTGTCAGACACACAGAAGGGTGTCAATATTGTCCAGTCATTACACAGACAAACAATCACACTCCCTGGGGGGGTATCCATAAACATCATACACACACAGGGATGACAGAACCAATGTCTGCACAAAAACAACAGACAAACACATAACTCAACAAAAACACACACAGACCAGACATGACCTGTGCAGCCAAACTATGGAAAGGCAATGGGAGCACAGACAGAACAGGAGTGCACAACCTCATTAGTCAGGAACAATGCACAGACAACATACCACAACACAGACAAGAAGTGCACCATCACAAAACAATCATGGACACAAACTGGGAGAAATAGGCCTACAATGACACACAAACAGACATACCACACCACCCATCAAGTCAACATGGTATCACAGTGTACCACATGCCTGCACATGCACAAGAATGACAAGAGACAGCTCAAATATGAGAGGAGAAAACACCAAGGACGCACATAACACAAGCACGGAAACTAGAATAGACCCAAGTTCATGTGACAGACACAGAAGTAAGGCACACCACACTGGCAACACACATCTAAATGAAACACCCCACACCAACAAAACACACACTGACATGCAAATAGAACACCACACACAGAGCACCTGTCAGCTGCAAGAGACAACACAGCCCAAACACTGCACACTGCCACATCAAACACACAACAGATGCACATGCCAATAAATCCCATTGCAAACACAGCAGGACATCAGGGGATGCACACCAGGCAAGGACAAGGCAACATACACCCACAGTACTGCATGCACACCAAGCAGTGTGTGCACACCAAACATACCAGTCCCACACAGATATGAGTGACACACCCTGAACACCAACAACAACAATCAAAACAGCACAGTGACAACATCACACTCAGGAAGTGAAGCAGTACCTCAGCAAACACACATACACCTAACCCAACACCCACAGATGCACAAGTCTGGGACAGCAAAGAGGAAACAATCTGACCAGAGAACTGTGCAGCACAAACAGTTGAACTGCATATGAGCAACCATGACTGCTAAACAGTACAAGAAAATCACATATAACCAATTGGGAAAATGTCCTGAGTGGCACATTGCTCCTGTGCAAAGATCTGCACCAGAAAGCACAGTGTCACAAATGAAGTGATGGTGAGGCACACACACAGGCAACCCGAAGGGACAGCTGACATGAAAGTGAAGTGGTGTGTACATCAGTAGTGGACATGGCAGGAGTGTACCATACACAAATAGATGGAGTGCAGACTCACAATGGGTAGGCATCTGAAGCACAGATAAGGGATGGTATGACACCGCACACCACATGCCATACTGGAGGCAATAAAGCCCCATGTGACAGCAATGCATAAGAAAACACACCCACACTGTCAGTGTGGCTGAGCAGGTATGCAAAGTGACCACAAACAACATCAAGACACATGGCTGATCAACAAAACACAACACTGACTTGCCAGTCACAAATTCTGCATACTCACAATTGCCAAGAACAACAAGTAGGAGTCAGTCAGAACCTGCAAGGACACATCAACACACTGCACAGTGCACAACATACAACACACACATGTGCACACAATCACAATCACAGGGCTGAAAATTCACACAAACAGGCACTCTACTCCTGGGAGACACATGTTTGTAGTTGACATTGCAGGGGCACACACACATCAACACTCCTGACAAATTTACCCCTTCACACTGCACACTTCTTGACCACCCAAGTGCATACATTGAAAGTAACCCATGTGACTAGGATGACTGACCATCACAAGATGACTTTACACCTACACTGCTGGGCACACATAAAGTAAGATCACACATACATGATGACCCTGGCCAGCCTGCCTGCAATCCAGTGATAGAATCCCACTCTGTGCTGGCAGTGCCTCCAAACCTGACATGTGTACAATATAGCTAACATGAACAAAGAATGATAATGACAACAGTATTTCATCAAAAACCACCATCATTGCACCCACAAGTATCAGAGTCAGGAAGAACTGAAGTCCCTATCACCCCTGTAAAAACTAGAAAAAGGGAGACATGCCATTGGCAATGTTGAAGTGGCATACAGAGCATGTGGCACAGTAAACCATAAACACACAGAAAACTTTAATCAGTTAGGACACTAACAAAACAGACAACAGGAGCAACTGTCTTTATTCACATATCGCACAGATAGGCACCAATATTTGACAAGAGCAAGGCCAGTGGCCAGCACAAAGTGCATAGTATTTACATGAGAAGCTGCACAGGCAAGTGGCAAACAGCAGTGAACAACAAGGCCAGTGGCCAGCACAAAGTGCAAAGTAGTTACATGAGAAGCTGCACAGGCAAGTGGCAAACAGCAGTGAACAACAAGGCCAGTGGCCAGCACAAAGTGCAGAGTAGTTACATGAGAAGCTGCACAGGTAAGTGGCAAACAGCAGTGAACAACAAGGCCAGTGGCCAGCACAAAGTGCAGAGTAGTTACATGAGAAGCTGCACAGGCAAGGGGCAAACAGCAGTGAACAACAAGGCCAGTGGCCAGTCCAATGTGCAGAGTGAGTCCATGAGAAGCTGCACAGGTAAGGGGCAAACAGTAATGAACAACAAGGCCAGTGGCCAGTCCAATGTGCAGAGTGAGTCCATGAGAAGCTGCACAGGCAAGGGGCAAACAGCAGTGAATAACAAGGCCAGTGGCCAGTCCAATGTGCAGAGTTAATCCATGATAAGCTTCACAGGGAATGTGTGCGACTGTACACTCCCATGGTCAGCAACACAGTCATGGGGGCAACAATGGGCAGTACAGGCACCCCTGTGGGAGAGACAGGTGTGTGAGGGAGACTACCACTAAGACTTGGCTGTTAGTCGGACTGGGATCTGGCTGTGTGTCGGGGACAGTTGCAGGACTGGACTGGAGAGAGAGGCCCCGCTGAGGTAGAGGCATCAGTGGCTTGTGAAGCGGAGGGCTGCTTGGACCAGGTGGTGTAGTGGCACATGGAGGTGGACTCATGCTGCCGTGAGACACAGTGTGGGTGGGAGATTGTGGAGGGCTGCCTTTCCACTTCTTGGGGAGTCAAAATGGCTTCCCTGTCTTGGGATTAATGTCAAGTGGTGTGGACACAACAGGCACACACACCACCAAAGCTGCATCAGGTGCAGATGGTGGACCACCCTCTGGGGACATGCTGGATCCAGATGTTCGCTTGGCCTGGCCTTGCCTTTGCCCCTCCATCCCCTCTTTACCAGGAGCTCATCCAACAGTGCCTTCCTTTCCCTGCTTCACTAGGCTTTGGATGGTAGTCGAGGTTGTGTGCCTTGGAGCCCTTCTTATGTGTACTCTTAGCAGGCACCACCTTCTCAGTGGGCACGGAAACTGTCTGCTTGTCTTTGCAAGATGCTTTAGGGACAGGAGAGTCCTTGCCTGGGGATGCCTCTGAGGCATGTGACCCTGAGGTCTGCTTCTTGGCTTTGCGGCCCTTGGTGTCGCCTGACGGGCTTTTGTCTTTGTTCTCTGGGGTGGCTTTAGTTTTCTGTGGGGATGGTGTCTATGCCCTGGACCGCTTGGGCTGCTGATGCTGTGTGCTGCGTTTGCTGTATCTTGACCTTGAGGTCTGTTGTGCGTGGTCCCTATGGTCGGATGTGGCCACTGGCAGGGGGTGGACAAAGAGACTGGAGATGGACTCCGAGATTGTGCCAGTTTAAGGGCTGCCGTCACTGGGGAGGACAAAGACTGGACAGTCTGGTGTAGCCCACCCACGTCTGAATGTATGCCCTCCTTGAAAGCAACCACCTGTGCCAACTTTTTGTCGTGGTCTATGAAGGCATTGAGGAGAGCTGTCTGGCTCACACACAGCTTGCGCAAAAGGTCCACTGACTCAGCACTGATGGCAGCAGGGGGGACAGGGGTAGGGACAGCGGTGCCAGGGGTGAAGGACACTCTTCCCCTCTTACTGAGGTGGACACAGGCAGCACCAGAGGAAGTGGCTGGGAGGGTGGGCACTGGCTGCTGAGTGGTGGAAGACGATGCAGAGTCCCCTTTCCCTGTGCCCGCCAACATGGATGCATCCCCGCTGGCGTCAGATGATGTTGAACTTTGCATCTCTGGCTGTGATTCCTCCAGCAGACTCCTGTCCTCTTCTGAGGCGCTTGTCACATCTGTGTCACTGTGCTCGTGTGCAGCTGTTGTGCTTGATGCCTCACCACTGGTGTCCGTCCCCTGTCCTTCCGTGCCCACGAAAGATGCTACGTGATAGAGAGATGAAGGGTCAGTTCATTGGCATCAACAGAACAAACATATGCAAGCAAAGCATCACTGAAGATGATCTACATGTTGCACACCACCCTGTGCAATAACATTGTGCAAACTCAATGTTTTACTCTAACAGTGCTTGTCAACAAGCAAACCAGGCATAAGTGAGCCATATGATGACCACACAGCACAATATCCTACCAGTGGCTCCATTCAACCAGGCACACAAATAGCTCTGAGCACACCTAGGGCCCTGATGGGGGCAAGGATGAACCCCACAATATGTTGCCACTGTCATACCTGGATGCAGCAGAAGATGACCACACAGATACAAACTCCAACATAACAGTCCACAATGGCCATGAGCTCATGCCATCCACCATGTTGTACTTTGGGGCACAACTGCTGTTGCACATTGGCGTCAGATGTCTAAACCTCACAAATCTGAGTTCAGGTAATGCATGCATTGATGAACGCACACTCAGATTAGGCACGCTGCTGTTCCCTTCCATGTGATATACCAGACTACCCCAAAGAAGACAAACAATACCTGAAGCCCAAGACTCAGAATGCAATGTCAATGCCCAGTACTCAAATTACATTAGGAAGTACAGGTAGGGCAAATGCATGACAGCTGAACCCAGCACAGAGGCCACTTACAAGCCACTGCATCACACTACCAACATCACATAGCCCAGCGCTGACCCAGGCTGTGTACACATGCAGCCACTCACAGCCAAAGTCACCCTTCCCAGAATACTCAGCCCTAGCTTGCTGCTAATGCTTCTTCAAACGTGCATCCAGCTCAGGCTGTGTCACGGCCAAGATGCGGGTCATTAGTGGTGTCATGCTGCGCCACGCCATCCTGCCAGTCCGAGAGATCAGCCCCAGTGTCATCTCTGCCACGTTCTTGCTCAGCCGGCAGAAGTCATCCCACCTCTTGTGACAGTGGGTGCGCTGTCAGTTTGAGACACCCAAACCTCACACCTTGCATGCAATGGCCCTCCACACAGCCTTACGCTGGTGTACTTTGAGCTGCAGGCATGGGAGACAAGAGGGGGAAACATCAGTGACACAGTGTTATGTACCAATATCTCTCTGTACAGTAGCATGATACTGACTCATCCTAAATCCACAGATATGTCTAACAGAGACAAGAATGCATTTCACATGGTACATCAGCATGGGAGAACCACACGTAAATGCATGCAGGTGTGAGGGTGGGCACAGTACCTGCCCTTCTCATACACATGCAGGATGCCAGCACATAAAGCCATGTGTAGTCTGCCCACATATGCCCACATATACTGTCCATTTTTAGGTAGAGCAAGACATACATTACATATCAAAATATGTTTGGGGGTAGACTCACTGTGTCCAACACTGCGCAGCCCTCAAGGTCCTTGCCCTGTGAATGGCTCACTGTGTCATGGATGTCACATTGAGGGACATGATCTCACAAACCCACACCCTTCTCACAAGGCCTGTCGTGTGCAATCTACAGGGCTGAGATGGCTCATTGATTGAGAGTAAGGAAAAAAGACACATGTAATACTGTAAATTCAGTGATTTGCCCTTGTCAGATTGGGCAGTGACTGTGCGGGCCAGGTAGGCTCACACAACAGGGACCCACACAGTCATTCACACAAGCAATCACTGTCCTGACTCCTGCATTACCAAATTGCTGCTTCACTGTATGGCTGACAAGACAATACATGTCCCTCAAATCTTGATGTGCAGGCAAGGAAACGTGTGAAAAAAGCTACACACCCCTTCCCCCAGGTGAAAGCATGGTAGGCTGTGTATGACAAAACCCCACACTCTCAGGCACATACTGCAGCAGCTCAACTTCATTTGTGCCCCCCCTGCACACTCACTGACACTGTTGAAGACTTACCACAACATTTGGGGCACCATATAGTCTTGGATACTGTGTGAGCACCTCGTCCACCAGGACTTCCAGCTCCTTGCTGGTGAAGGGACTGGCCCGAATCATTTCAGTCCTCGCCATTACTGTGGCCAGGTAACAGCAGCAGCAGCAGTTGGTGTTGAGGGGTGGCAGGCAGCAGTCCCTGGAGGCAGCAGCAGTTGGTGTTGAGGGGTTGCAGGCAGCAGTTGGTGTTGAGGGAGGCAGGCAGAAGTCCCTGAAGGTAGCAGCAGCAGCTGGTGAGGGGTCTCAGGCAGCAGGCTCTGGAAGCTGTGGAAATGTAAGGCTCTCTCCCACACATATATAGCCCCCTGGGGCAGTTTCAGTGGTTCCACTACTGCAATTGGTGTTCCAGGTCAGCCTTTATCAAATGCATCCAATGACCGGCTCCGCGGTGGTGTAGCACGCCTACCGCGACTTTTAAAGCGTGAACAAGAAAAATACTTCCGTTTCGTGGCAGATTGCGAAAGTTTTGACATTTTCGCGCTCTCCGCGGAACGCGAAAATGTCAAAATATCGCAAATTCCGTGAGCGGAACGAAATTTACCACCCAGGCCTAGCGGTGACACACCACAGGAGCCAGGCGGGCGCTACTGCGGTGGTGCATCTTTCAATTGCATCCAATGACTGTCCCCACAGTGGCGGTGCACGCCTACCGTGATTTTCAAAACTGCATTATGCTACCGTGATTGCGGTTCCCATTGGCTGTAAGGGCATGGTCAATGGCGGGGACACACCACAGGGGCCATGCGGGCGCTACTGTGGTGGTGCATCTTTCAATTGTATCCAATGACCGGCCCTGCGGTGGCGGTGCACGTCTACCGCGATTTTCAAAATTGCATTATGCTACCGCAATTGCGGTTCCCATTGGCCGTAAGGGCATGGTCCATTTCGGTGACACACCGCAGGGGCCAGGCGGGCACTGCCGCCATGGTGCATCTATCAATTGCATCCAATGACCGTCCCACGGTGGTGGTGCACGCCTACCGCAATTTTCAAAATTGCATTAGGCTACCGCGATTGCGGTTACCATTGGTTGAAAGGGCATGGTCCATGGCGGTGACACACCGCTGATGCCAGGTGGTAGCTTTCGCGATCTGGGTGCCATATATTGACATGAGTGACCGTGATTTGGGTGGCGGATCATGCCATTCGCCATTTGGCAAGAAATATAGATCTATCACTACTGCGATTGTGTCTTAGGCATTAGCGGTGACACACCGCTGGTGCCAGGTGGTAGCTTCAGCGATTTGGGTGCCATTCATTGACATGAGTGACCGTGATTTGGGTGGTGGAGCATGCCAACCGCCATTTGGCAATACATATAGATCTATCACTACCGCGATTGTGTCTTGGGAACTGGCGGTGACAAACCGCTCGTGTCAGGCGGTAGCCTCCGCGATTTGGGTACCATACATTGACATGAGTGACCATCATTTGGGTGGCGGAGCATGCCAACTGCCATTTGGCAATACATATAGATCTATCACTACCGCGATTGTGTCTTGGGCATTGGCGGTGACACGCCGCTGGTGCTAGGCGGTAGCGTCAGTGATTTGGATGCCATACTTTGACATGAGTGACCATGATTTGCGTGGCGGAGCATGCCAAACACCATTTGGCAATACATATAGATCTATCACTACGGCGATTGTGTCTTGGGCATTGGCGGTGACACACTGCTCGTGCCAGGTGGTAGCTTCCATGAATTGGGTGCCAGACATTGGTGCCTATGACCGTGATTTGGGTGGTGGAGCATGCCAACCGCCATTTGGCAATACATATAGATCTATCACTACCACGATTGTGTCTTGGGCATTGGTAATGACACACCGCAGGGGCCAGGCGGGCACTACCACGATGGTGCATCTATCAATTGCATCCAATGACCGGCCCCACGGTGGTGGTGCAAGCCTACCGCAATTTTCAAAATTGCATTAGGCTACCGCAATTGCGCTTCCCATTGGTTGAAAGGGCATGGTCCATGGCTTTGACACACCGCTGGTGCCAGGCGGTAGCTTCCGCGAATTAGGTGCCAGACATTGATGCCTATGACCGTGATTTGGGTGGCGGAGCATGCCAACCGCCATTTGGCAATACATATAGATCTATCACTACCACGATTGTGTCTTGGGCATTGGTGATGACACACCGCTGGTGCCAGGCAGTAGCTACTGCGATTTGGGTGCCATACATTGACGTGAGTGACCGTGATTTGAGTGACGGAGCACTTTGACAGCACCTATGGACACCTCATTCTGCGTCAATGGCCAATGGGCAGTTATCAACAGTGCACAGTGGCCACATGATTAATGGGACATCATTGTGCCCACAATGCCAATGTCACAATTAACCCACTGCTGACTACACATTCCATGTTTGTGTATGTGATTTTGTACATTGGCATGTACTCCCTCACATGTCACTTGTGATATTGATGGGCATGTACACAGAACAGTGTTGTTATGGACTCTCCAATGTGTACACATGTCAACCTGTGTAAGTGCTGTGAAACTCACAGTGATGCATGTCTTAATGAACAATGTGCATATTTGGCTGTCTTCTTTTCTTGGATCATGCACACACGTGTTGTTTACGCTCAGCCTGTGGTCATTGTGTTGTTGATGTGTGCCATGTTCAACTTACGCCTGAAGGTGTGTCAGGAACAGCAGCTAGGTATGAGACAGTAGTGTTGCAGTTTTACACGTATGCTGGATGAAATACTCTCAGGCATGCGCATGCTAGATGTGGCCATATCCCTATGTGCATTCTCATAGTCAGATGTTGTTTCAGAGGTACTTGTTGTGTTAAACGGGACAAGTGTACGAGTAGTGTAAGCTGCTCTGTAACTCAATTGTGATGACAGTCATTGTTGGCGTTGTGTCAGTTCAAACGTAAGTTGTTGTGCACATCTCATGGTGTATTGCATTGACATGTGTCCACTTTCATCTCAACTAGGAGGAGACTAAATCTGTATCGTTCCTTCACAGTGCTTGCAGACATGGAGAATGAGGAGATCATCGGTAAATTTCATCTGGATAGAGCCATCCTACAGAACCTATGTGTTATGTTGGAGCCCCACCTGCAGCCTCGCAGAATATATCCAACAGCTTCACCCCAACGTCTAAGGTGATGGCGGCCCTGCATTTTATTGCCACTGGATCATTCCAGCACACGGTGTCCAGCGCAGGTGGGATGTTGCAACCTATGTTCAGCATGGTGCTTTGTGATGTCCTGTCCGCTATGATGATCTACAAGGACATATATATCTATTTCCCCAGGGGGCCTGAATTGGGGGCAGTGAAGGGAGATTTTTATGCCCTTGGACACATCCCCCATGTTGTTGGTGCCATTGATTGCACCCATGTTGGGCTTGTTCCACCACAGGCACGTGAGCACATCTATAGGAATCGTAAATATTTCCACTCCATAAATGTGCAAGTGGTGTGCCAGGCGGATATGATCATCTCTCACGTGTGTGCCAAATTTCCAGGCTCAGCCCATGATTCATACATCATGCATAACAGCATTGTACCACAGCTGATGGCTAATCTACTTCATTGTGGGTGAGTATGCATAGTCAAATAGCGTGCTGTGTGTGTGACATGCTGTACTCTGCCACAGTAACATTACAAGATTTCTTTGTATTTCTCACACTTAGGTGACTCTGCATATCCCAACCGTCCTTGGTTGCTGAGCCCACTGCGGACTCCCAGGACACCAGCTGAAGTCCGCTACAGTGATCCCCATGGGAGGACACGTCGTGTGGTGGAGCATACTTTTGTTATCCTGAAGTCATGATTTCGCTGCCTGGACAAGACGGAGGTGCACTAATGTACTCGCCCACGAAGGTGTGTCAGATAGTAGTGGCATGCTGCATGCTCCACAACCTGGCCATTCGCAAGGAGATCCCCCTGATCCTGGTTGATGATGAGCAGCCAAGGCCCCACCTGCAAACCAACCCGTGTCCAGTGACGAGGACAGTGGAGAGGAAGAAGGTGTTGACCTGCTTCAACAGCTCATCAACCGCTACTTCACTTGAAGGTGAGTGACGATGTACAACGGACCCATTGTCTGATAATGTTGCTGTTGTTGTGAAGGTGTATGTGAGCTTTGTGACTGCAGCCGGTTGTTGATACAGTGGTGGCTGACAATCTGTCTGGGACAGAGTAGTTAGGAACATCTACAGGAAGTGCATGTTGGCACTGTTGCTCATTGTGATGTGTGCATGATGGATTTGCTTGCTGGTAAGTGTTGTGTGATGTCTGCGATGCCACACCCAGACTAGTGAATCTTGTTCTGTTGTGTTTTCCTAGGTCCGTTCAGCCTCTCCTTGCCTACATATATTCCATACACCTGGTGCATTGTGATCATGGTGAGGACTGCACATCCTGGATTAAACACGGAGCAGAAACAACGACATGTGTGTAAGGTGTATTTATTTACAATGGTGACATGTGAGTGGGTGAACATTTACATTGAGGTGATTAATGAAGCAGTAAGTTGACAGTTATGATAAATGAGAGAATCGAGTAGTCACCACATTGATGTGGTGACCTAGTCCAACAGACAGATGCCATTCACACAGCAGTGTGGGGAAGGATAGTCCAAAAAGTCAATGCAGTAGTGAAGTGGGTTGCCATCATGGCTGTTTCTGTGACTGACGTTTGGCAGGTGCTTTGTCACGGGATACTCCCAGGCATTTCTTAGGAAAGCCCCTTTGTCGCTTGGCAGGGGGGGCTCCACTGTAGGGCCAGGGGGAGGTGGAGGTGTTGTTTGTGGCACCAGCCTGTCCCTCAGTGCCGCCACTAGCTGGCCCAAGAGGTCCACAATTTGGCCCATGTGGATGTCCATGGACCTCATCAGCAGGAAGAGCTCGCAGGAATCTTCTTGTGACCGGCCCGTTCATCCCAGGGCCTGTTCATAGGCTCCAAGGACTCTGGTTATGTTGTCCAGGGCTTCGGTCCCAGGCTCTGGTTGTCTGTGCCTGACCATGCCCCTCCCACCTGCCCTGCTGCCATGGACCTGTTGCCTCACCACAGTGGGCCCCCGCATCCTCTCCCTGCCCTCCTCAGTCGGTGGTGTGGGGTGGTCATCCTCTGGGACAGGGAGAGTGTTGCAGGCAGCGCTGGTGGTGGTGGTTAAGGACGCACAGGCCATAACAGCAGGGGTCTGCAGAGAGGTTGGTGTTGCTGCAGATGTGGTGGGGGGACGATGTGGTCCTGGGACCTGTTGCGCCCTGGCACACCAGATGGGCTGGCTCCGAGCTCCTGGTCCTCTGAATCCAGGAGTCAACATCCGAGAGTCCATGTTCCGGGGGGGTGGGAGGGGAGAGACTGGCTCTGCAGGTTGCTGGTGTTGTCCTCGACAATCAGTTCTTGGTCACCTTTGGGTCAAATGGGAAATGGTCATTGTAGTGCACCATGGAAGTTTTGTGGTAAGTGTGTATTATTACCGGTTTGTACACCACACAGTTGACTAATCATCACATTGTTTGTATGCGCACTACTGTGCATCCTGACATGATATTGAGGTACATGCATTACTTGTCCATGGTGTGAGGTGTCACAACATACCATGCGCCACATGCATATTTTATGATTACAGGGACATATTGCCAACTGGGGACTAGCACAACAAAGATTTTCTGTGAAGTCTCTTTGTTGATTACTCTGCCCTGGCAGACGTTACATCTGAACTGGTGATTGTCATCTCATGCATACCTTTGTCATGTTATGTGCATGTATGAATTTGTACCACCAACCATGCTTTCTTTGTTTTGATGTAGTCCTTGCTGCTCTGGCCACATGGAACTTACACGTGGCATTCAGTGCTGTGCATGATTGTGCCTGGTGGGAGTTGCAGTGTAGTCTTCCCACCTCAAACACCCTTTTGAAGATGGCTACCTACCTGTTAGTTTGTTTGTGGTGATCTAATGGCTGCCACATGTTTCTGGGTGGGAGGGAGTGTTCCATCCGGCTCAGGGGTGGCTCAGGGGCCCTGGTGGGAGTTGTAGTGCAGTCTTCCCACCCCAAAACACCCCAACCTTTTGAAGATGGCTACCTACCTGTTATTTGTAAGTGTACAATGCAATGGCTGACACATGCATCTGGGTGGGAGGGAGTGTTCCATCTTGATGAGCTGGGGAACAAGGAGAATGGTGGGAGTTGTTGTGCAGTCTTACCACCCCAAACACCCCAACCTGTGAAGACGGCTACCTACCTGTTAGTTTGTTTGTGGTGATCTAATGGCTGCCACATGCTTCTGAGTAGGAGGTAGGGTTCCACCTTGCTCAGGGGTAGGAAAGGGGTGCCTTGTGGGAGTTGTGGTGCAAGCCTCCCACACCCAAACAGCCCTCTCTGTGAAGATGGATACCTACCTATGAGTTTGGTTGAGGAGATACAATGACTGCCACATTCTTCTGGGTGTGGGGGAGTGCTCCATCCTGCTCAGGGGTGGGACAGCAGTGCATTGTGGGAGTTGTATTTCAGGCCTCCCACCCCCAAACAGCCCTCCCTGTGATGATGGCTACCTACCTGTTAGTTTGTTTGTAGTGATCTAATGGCTGCCACATGCTTCTGGGTGGGAGGGAGTGCGCCATCTTGATGAGCTGGGGAACAGGGGGACATGGTCGGAGTTGTTGTGCAGGCCTCCAACCCCCAAACCGCCCTCCCTGTGAAGATGGCTACCTACCTGTTATTTTGTTTGTAGTGATCTAATGGCTGCCACATGCTTCTGGGTGAGAGGGAGTGTTCCATTCTGCTCAGGGGTGGGACAGGGGTGCCTGGTGGGTGTTGTGGTGCAGGCCTCCCACACCCAAACAGCCCTCCCTGTGAAGATGACTACCTACCTGTTAGTTTGGTTAATGAGATACAATGTCTGCTACATGCTTCTGGGTGGGGGGAGTGCTCCATCCTGCTCAGGGGTGGGACAGGGGTGCATGGTGGGAGTTGTATTGCAGACCTCCCACCCCCAAACAGCCCTCCCTGTGAAGATGGCTACCAACCTGTGAGTTTTGTTGATGAGATACAATGGCTGTCACATGCTTCTGGGTGGGGTGGAGGGCTCCATCCTGCTCAGGGGTGGGACAGGGGTGCCTGGTGGGAGTTGTGATGCTGGTTCCCTGTACACATGCCACCCTGTAAATGTTGTGTAGCTTTGGTGTGAAACAGATGGAGTGAATGTTACATCTGTGAGACCTGTGTTGGGTATTGTGGTGCAGATGGATGGACTTGGGCCTAGGAGGTGTAGCTTTGTAGTTGTGCAAGTCAGTACATAGCAGTGTGATGGTATACATTTGTTTGTACTTATCAGCCTGCAATCCCCCAGCTATTCCTGTAAGATTCTCTGGATGCAGTATGGCAAGCACCTTCTCCTCCCATGAAGTGAATGTTTTTCGTGGAATGGGAGGGCCACCGTCAGTCCTCTGAGCCAGCTCACGGTTCTTGTTCCTCTTCTTCTTCACGACTGTCTTCAGGTGATGCCACCGCTTCATGATTTCATTCCTGTTGCGCGGAGTGGTCCCTACTGCATTGACCTTGTCAACTATCCTTACCCACATTTGATTCCTGGTGGCTAATGGTGTCTGTTGGACCAGGTTACCAAACAATTGTAGATCAACTCTGAGTATCTCATCTACCATAACCTTCAACTCACTCTCTGTGAATTTTGGCATTTTTTGTGGTGCAATGGTGTGTGATGTGCCAATGGGTTAGAGGTGCAGGTATGGAAGTGGTGGTTGTGGTGGTGATGTGTGTGTGTGGTGGGATGATTTGCCTCTCCTTTCAGCTGTGGTGTTTGTCCCTTCACGTCTGGAATGTTGCAAAGGATTGTGGTCAGGGAAGGGGCTGGTTTTATACTCAGCTATGTGGGTGTGTCAGGATGGGGTATTGCTGTCAGGTGTGTTGTGTGGGTTGTCCTGGGATTTGTACTTTCTGAATTTGCCATGGGGGTGTGTCTTTGGGATGTGTTAGGTGTTTTGGGGGGCAGGACTAGTTTGCTGTGTGCACTTGGTGGCCTTGTTGTGTATTTTCATTGTGAGTGCCATTTTTTTCACGGAGCGTCCGCAGTGGTGGCTATGCTACAGCCCTTCCGCCGTCTCTCCCATTCATCACTGTATTCGACCGCGGCGGTCGGAAACAGCGGGACGTACCGCGGTCACATCGGGGATATCCTAATTTTCCAGCCGGTGTCTCCGCTGTCCTGGCGGCGGGTTGGTGTGTTTTCACCGCGAATCAGACCGCCGAGGACTGGTTTTGCCTTCTCCGCCCGCTCCGGGTGGTTTTTCAGTGGCTCTTACCACCGCGGTCGTTTTTTTGGGGCGGTAGATCCTAATTGGACCGCCGGATTAGCCGCAGTACCAGAGGGCGGTTGTTTTCCACTACCATGGCGGTTGGGGTGGTTTTCGACCGCCATCCTAATGGGCCCCTAAATCTACAAAAAATAGTGAGTATTGTTTTAAATATACTTACAAATAAAACCAACTAAACACCAACTTACCAGACATCTTTTAAACATATTAATAATAGTTCTCATTTTTTTACTCAACAGATAACAAAAACAACAATCAGGCACAGGAAAACAACAAAGAACTTTAAATAAAAATTGAAAACAACAGTAACATATATGTAAGTATTAAAAAAAGTAATATACCAGTTAAAAGTTTTACATTGCATATATTTACGACACCATCAAGATCATGAGCATCATCCACTCCGGATCCCCGGAAGACCCCTGCCCACACCACATCTTCAATAAAGCCAGCAGCACCATCGCCTCCCATCTCCGGAAAACCATCAACATCTCCTTCGAGACAGCGACCTTCCCGGAGAGCTGGAAGCATGCAGAGATCAACGCCTTACTGAAGAAACCCAAGGCGGACCCCAAGGACCTCAAGAACTTCCGACCAATCTCCCTGCTCCCGTTCCCGGCAAAGGTCATCGAAAAGGCCCTCAAAAAACAACTGACCAGCTTCCTCAAGGAGAACAGCATCCTGGACCCGTCTCAGTCCGGGTTCCGCAGCAACAACATCATCGAAACTGCCCTCATCGCTGCCACCGATGACATCAGGACCCTGCTAGACAACGGAGAAACCGCGGCCCTCATTCTCCTGGACCTGTCAGCCGCCTTCGACATGGTCTGCCACCGCACACTACGAACACGCCTCTATGACACCGGAATCCAAGAGAAGGCCCTGGACTGGACCTCCTCCTTCCTCTCCGGCAGAACACAGAGCATCTGCCTCCCCCCCTTCTGCTCCGAAGCCACCGGGATCATTTGCGGCGTACCCCAAGGCTCATCCCTCAGCCCAACGTTGTTCAACGTCTACATGGCACCGCTCGCCCACGTCGCATGGCGGCATGACCTCATCATCATCTCCTACGCCGACGACACCCAGCTGATCCTCTCCCTCACCAAAGACCCCCACACCGATCAAACCAACCTCCATGAAGGAATGAAGGCCGTCGCCGACTGGATGAGGAACAGCCCACTGAAGCTGAACTCAGACAAGACGGAGGTCCTCATCCTCGGATCCACGCCCTCGGCCTGGGATGACCGACTGCACTAGGAACACCCCCAACACCCACCGACCATGCACGCAACCTAGGGGTCATCCTCGACTCTACCCTCTCCATGACGAAGCAGGTCAACACCGTCTCCTCCTCCTGCTTCAACACCCTCCGCATGCTTCGCAGGATCTTCAAGTGGATCCCCACCGAAACGAGAAGGACAGTCACCCAGGCCCTCATCAGCAGTAGACTGGACTACGGAAACGCACTCTACGCAGGAGCCCTGGCCAAACTCCTGAAATGGCTCCAACGCATCCAGAAAGCCTCCGCACACCTGATCCTCGACATCCCTCACCGCAGCCACATCATACCCAACCTGAGAGACCTGCACTGGCTCCCTGTCAACAAGAGGATAACCTTCAAACTCCTCACCCACACACACAAGGCACTCCACAACACCGGACCAGAGTACCTCAACAGCGGGCTCAGCCTCTACACCCCCACCCGCGAGCTCTGCTCCGCAGACCGCGCCCTCGCCACCGTCCCTCGCATCCGAAGAGTGACCACCGGCGGCAGATCATTCTCCCACCTCGCCGCCAAGACATGGAACACCCTCCCCATCTGCCTACGGCAGACCGAAGACCTTCTGACCTTCAGGAGACTTCTCAAGACCTGGCTCTTCGAACAGTAGCAGCTTCTCCCCCCCCAGCACCCTGAGACGCTCACGGGTATGTAGTGCGCTTTACAAATGCAATTGATTGATTGTTTTATTGATTGATATATAGTTTCACAGTATAACACAGAAAATGACAGAAGGCGCAAAATTCATTACCTCACAAAAAGGGAAGCTCCTGCTCTGTTACATGGGCTACACTTATATCCCCAAAAAAATAGGAAATAATCACATACAATAGAAATACGACTATATTGCCTCCTAGGAGAGGGCAACAACCAGGGAAACTGCGGTTCTAAATGTCAAAGAACATAACCACCCCCCCAATGTTAATGAAATTTAAGTAAGAGATGTTTTAGAAAACATCAAATAGGCAAGCACTAGCTCCCAACAACCTTGGCCTCTAGAAGAAATATCTAATAAAAGCATATCAAAGTAGTATTTTAGTTTGCAATAACATCTACTAAAAGATTGGGTGAAATTGGTGTTATTCTATATTCTTATCTTTGTCTTAATTTTCTTCCTGAGTGACCTGTACTACAGCTTTCTTCCACTTTTCTGTCTAAGGTTACTTCCATCTTAACTGTTTTTAAAATCAAAAGTGTCATTCCAGCTGGAAAGATGGTACATGACAACTTCCATTTGCTGTATACATACTTCCCAACCCTACTGATTAAGGAGGTTCACTCACATAATATCGACCCCCATAACATCGACCTACACAAATATCGAGACACTACTATTGCATGCAAAAATATCAACTACCGATACTTACCATTACCAATCCAAAATATCTGGGGAAAAAATGTATATAAAAAAATCGATGTAGACAATTTTGAGTCCGAAAATATTGTAAACATAAATATCATTAACTGTATATTAACATGTAAATTAACAAAAATATCAAAATCCACAATATTGATATCATAAACATCACATAAATATAATTTATTTTTAACAAAGGCATTAAATGCACACATTTAAAATTATATAAAAATATTAATAAATACCACAATTAAAATAATACAGTTCAAACAAATAATTAATATATATACATATATTTAATTACAATAAAACATATAAAAGCAAATATTTTGTTATATAAATATAATATTAAACTAAATATATCATTAAATAAACATATAGAAAATTTTACAAATTAACATATAACTGCCAAAATAATTAAACAGACTCTACAACAACCAATAAAATTAAAGCATAAACAACAAAAACCCACAGAAAGCTTCAACTAATTATAACAACACATTAAAAGAATACAATTAATAAACCTAACATTACCTCACAGCCTACAAAGATTAGAGAAGGACAAAACTCTGCCAGATTGATGCCCCCAACAAAGGACCTTCAAAAGAGCCACATCAAACAATTCAAATTCAAAGTAAGGACAATACATAAAAAATGTACATATTGACCTAAGTAAACTTAAAGTAAGTAAAGAATGTAAAAGAAAATGCATTTCCATTTTTGTTTCCTATTTTACAGACTAAAGAAATGGATTTACAAACCTTATAAAATTCAACACTGAAAAGAAATAAACTGTGCAGCATTCTACTACAAAAAAGATTAAACATAAAATGCAATCAAGCAAACATATAACACAAAGTAAGCATAACCATGAATAATTTTTAAACCTTACCTAAATAAACTGATAAACAAAACGAACAATAAACATTTACACCTTTTTTCTACCATGGGCTGCAACAATTCCAATAAAAAAACTACCCTAAAGAAACCAACTAAATCTACCAAAAATAGTGAGTATTATTGTAAATATACTTACAAATAAAACCAACAAAACACCAATTTACCAGAAATGTTTTAAACGTATTGCATTTCTAACATAATAATAATTCTAATTTTTTTACTCAACAGATAACAAAAGCAATAATAAGGCACAAGAAAACAACAAAGAACTTTAAAGAAAAATTTAACACAACAATAACATATATGTAAGTATTAAAAAGAAAGTAACATACCAGTTAAAGTTTTTACATTCCATATATATATCTTTTCACCGTATAATGACAGAAGGCGCAAAATTCATTACTTCACAAAAAGGGAAACTCCTGCTATGTTACATGGGCTACACTTATATCCAAGATAGAAGATGAAATAATCACATACACTGGAAATACGACTGTAATTCCTGCTATGAGAGGGCAGCAACCAGGGAAACTACGGTTCTAAATGTCAAAGAGCATAACCACCCCCCCAATGTTAATAAAATTGAAGAAAGATATGTTTTAGAAAACAAAGAGCCAAGCACTAGCTCCCAACAACCAAGCAGTCAAATATTAAAAGATTTTCTAATTGATGTCCTAAGGCACGTAACTGGTCTGTTACCTGCCATCCCATCACTAAAAAGCCTAATAGCCAGAAAAATAAAATCTACCACCCAAACACCAACAGCCCCAAGAACATTTTCCAAAATAGAAATGCTACCTGAATACATAACAAAACACAAAGAAGAAGAATTCCTTTGTCTTGACAATAACAGTAATGAAAAAAGAATTATCATCGTTGCCACCCCTACCAATATCCAAAAACTAAAACAATGCGAAAACTCGATGATGGATGGGACAAGCCATCCTACCAATTATACACTATCCATGGAGAATACCAAGAAACAAGCATTTCTTTCATATAATCAATCAATCAATCAGATCATTTGTAAAGCGCACTACTTACCCATGAGGGTTTCAAGGCGCTGAGGGGGGGTGGAGGGGGTGCTGCTGTTACTGGTCCAAGAGCCAGGTCTTGAGTCGTCTCCTGAAGGTCAGCAGGTCTTCGGTTTGTCATAGGTTGAGGGGGAGGGTGTTCCAGGTCTTGGCGGCGCGGTGGGAGAAGGACTTGCCTCCGGATGTGGTTCTATGGATGCGCGGAACCGTGGCCAGGGCGTGGTCAGCGGAGCGGAGTTTCCTGTTGGGTATGTAGGAGAGTCGACTGTTGAGATAGGCTGGGCCGGTTTTGTGGAGTGCCTTGTGTGCGTGGACCAGGAGCTTGAAGGAGATTCTTTTGTCGACGGGGAGCCAATGCAGGTTCCTCAGGTGGGGGGGTGATGTGGTCATGGCGCGGGACATCGAGGATTAGGCGTGCAGAGGCGTTCTGCATTCTTTGCAGTCTGTTGATGAGCTTGGACTAGGCTCCGGCGTAGAGGGCGTTTCCGTAGTCGAGTCTGCTGCTGACTAGGGCCTGGGTGACTGTTTTTCTCGTGTTTTTCGGGATCCATCTGTAGATCTTGCGGAGCATGCGGAGGGTGCTGAAGCAGGTGGAGGAGACTGCGTTGACTTGTTTGGTCATGGTGAGTTTTGAGTCGAGGATGACTCCCAGGTTGCGTGCGTGGTTGGTAGGGGCCGGGGGTGTCCCCAGTGATGCGGGCCACCAGGAGTCGTCCCATGCTAAGGGGTTGGGCCCGAGGATGAGGATCTCCGCCTTGTCTGAGTTCAGCTTAAGTTGGCTTTCCTTCATCCAGTCGGTGACGGCCTTCATTCCCTGGTGGAGGTTGGATTTGGAGGTGAGAGGGTCCTTGGTGAGGGACAGGATCAGCTGCATGGCGTAGGAGATTATGTTGAGGTTGTGCTATCGGGCGAAGCGTGCTAGTGGTGCCATGTAGATGTTGAAAAGCGTCAAGCTGAGGGAGGATCCCTGTGGGACGCCGCAGATGATCTCGGAGGATTCGGATTGGAACGGGGGAGGCAGACTCTCTGAGTTCTGCCGGTGAGGAAGGAGGTGGTCCAGTCCAAGGCCTTGTCTCAGATCCCTGCATCGTGGAGGCACGTGCGTAGTGTGCGGTGGCAGACGGTGTCAAAGGCGGCGGAGAGATCCAGGAGGATGAGGGCCACCGTCTCGCCGTTGTCTAGCAGGATCCTGATGTCGTCTGTGGCGGCGATGAGGGCGGTCTCGGTGCTGTGGTTGCTGCGGAATCCTGATTGGGAGGGGTCCAGGATGCTGTTGTCTTCGAGGTGACGGGTGAGCTGGATGTTAACTATCTTCTCAATGACCTTTGCTGGGAACGGAAGCAGGGAGATGGAACGGAAGTTCTTGAGGTCGCTTAGATCCGCCTTGGGTTTCTTCAGTAGGGCGTTGATCTCTGCGTACTTCCAGCTCTCAGGGAAGGTAGCGGACTCGAAGGAGAGGTTGATGATGTTGCGCAGGTGGGTTGCAATGGAACTGCCGGCTTTGTTGAAGATGTGGTGTGGGAGAGGGTCGGACGGGGATCCGGAGTGGATTGTGCCCATAGTCTTGATAGAGTCCTCGATGCTTACGTTGGCCCAGGTTGTCAGGGAGTCATGGTCGGTGGGGTGCGGTGGGTCCGGCGTGTCGAGGCCTCTAGGGGTCATCCGGAGGTTGAAACTGTCATGGATGTCGATGATTTTCCGGTGAAAGAAGGTAGCGAAGGAGTCGCACAGGGCTTGCGATGGCGGGATGTCGTTGGCGCTGGAGCTGGGGTTGGAGAGTTCCTTCACGATGTTGAAGATCTCCTTGCTGTTGTGTACGTTGTTGTCAAGGCGGTCTGTGAAGGAGGTCCTTTTGGTGGTCCTGATGAGGTGGTGGTGGTTGCGGATGGCATCTTTGTGGGCAGCGCGGCTGTCCGGCGTCTTGTCGCTGTGCCATATGTTCTCCAATTTCCGGCAGGTGCGCTTTAAAGCGAGGAGTTCCGGGGTGAACCAGCTGGCTCTTTTGCTGGTGTCTCTGTTGGTGGGCTTTTTCAGCGGGGCTAAGGTGTTGGCGCAGTCGTCCATCCAGCGTCTGAGGGTGAGTGCACCATCGTCGGGGTTGGTGGGGTTGGTCGGTGGGTTGAGTGCGAGGCTTGTCTATAGTTGTTCTTCAGTGACTTTGCCCCAGCAGCGGCGGGGGATCTGTATGGTGCAGTGGTGTGTGAGGGGTTTTTGGAAGGTGAAGTGGATGCAGTGGTAGTCTGTCCAGGTGAGTTCAGAGGCGTGGCTGAAGGCGACGTGGGGGCTTGAGGAGAAGATGGCATCAAGATTGTGTGACCGGCGATGTTGGTCGGCGTTGTGACGAGCTGTTTTAGTCCGAGGTTGGCGAGGTTGACGATCAGGGTGAAGGAGTTGTTGTCGTTGTTGTTCTCCAGATGATAGTTCAGGTCTCCGAGGAGGATGTAGTCGGTGGAGGTCAGCGCGTGCGTGCTGATGAGGTCGGCGATGGAGTCGCAGAATTGTGGCCGGGGTCTTGGCTGTCTTTTGACGAGGGTGCCTCTTAGGGTGGTCTTGGGCTCCGTGTGGATCTGGAAGTGCATGTGTTCGACGGTGCTGAGAGTGCACTACTACCCAATAAACATTCTACAACCTACACAGAACTCCTAATAGAAATAAAAAAACAGACAGAAAATTACTTTCCCTAAAAATAATCATTGACTTCGAACAGGCAATGATACAATCATTTAAAAAAATGTACCCACATACAGCAATACAAGGATGCTATTACCACTTCAATCAGAATATAAGGAGGCATCTACAAAAATCTACACTAAAGGGCTAATTACGATACAGCCCGTAAAGGCATTGTAATGGGCCGGTCGCATTGCTTTCTGACCACATCATTTTGATGGAGGTGGTCGGAAAGGAATTCAACCGGTCATTCCGGCTGGCTTTCAATGGGCTTGGAGAGTCCGTCCGCCAGTCGGAATATGCCCTGTAATCACAAGAGCAGCTTTTTCTTTTCTTGAGATTACAATGCATGGTTTCCAACAGGGTTTCCATGCTGGTCTGTCCAACATGGAACCCATGTTCGGTCGCATCCTAATGGGGCGGTCGGTACCTACGACCGGGTTTCGGTCGATCCCGTAACCGAGTTGGTGTTGGGCGGAAGTGTTTCCGCCGGACATCGTAATGAGCTGCCAACTGTAGAATATGCAATAGACAGTAACTTTGCATATCAAAATAAAAAAATGAATAGCCTTCTAAGTCCCCATAACTGAAGTGGCAAACAACTACAACCTACTAATAGAAAGTACCTTCTACCAATCAAATGAAACAAAAGTAACTCCCTCACTGGATTATTTTGAAGACACATGGGTGGGGAGACTACACGGATCAGGACATAGAAGGCAACCCAAATTCCACAATCCCTGGTGGAATGTGTACAACAGTACTCTAGCCTGAAAAGCTAAAACCAACAATGCAATGGCCGGATGGCATAATGCCTTCCAAGCCACATTAGGAAGAACACAAACATGAGGCCTATTATGATTCGGCCAGTAAAGGCTCCGACCTATTGTCAAAGCCTTTAGGGCTGCATTGTAATCTGCCGTTCGGTTTCTGACCAGCTCATTATATTGGTAGCGGTCGAAAAGGAAACCTGTCGGTCATTCCAGCTGGCTTCCGACGGGCTCGGGGAGCCCATACGCGAGTCGGAAGCTGGCAAGTAAATTCAAGGGAGGGTCTTTCTGCCCTTGAGATTATGATTACGGTTTCCGACATGGTTTCAATGCCGGTATGTTTGACATAGAAACCATGTTGGAAAGCATGTTTGGGGCCCCCAGCAGGGCCCCTTTGGTGCATGGCCTTCGGTTGGGGGCCGAGGGGGTACCTATGGTGCCCCCCGTTGATCCATGTACTTTTGGCAGACACCTTGAGGTGCCTGCCACGGGGTGCAGATATGAGCCACAACTCCTATTTCACTATGGCAGCATGCATTACAGCTGGTTTTACGGCCGTAATGCATGCTCCCATAGTGAAATATAGGAAAACATCCTAATGGTGCGGTCAGGACCACCGACCATGTGTCGGTCAGTCCCATGGCCGAGTAGGTGTCGGGCAGAAGTGATTCCGCCCAACATCATAATACGGCCCCAAGTATACACAGGCTACTAGAATCTATAAAAAAAGAACAAAGCTACCAAGAACTATACCAACCTGTAACTAAAATAGATTTTAAACTAAATAAACAATCCAAAATAATATACAAGCACCTACAGTACAAAACTAGATTATACCCAAACACCCAAGGGCTAGAATACCTAGATACAATAGCAAAATCTGTACTCTAAACATAATTACTATCCAAATACCACCTATAACAAGAATCCTAATACACCAACCAAAAACTATTACTTTGTTTTAAATTAATTAAACAATAACATAGGACATAATAAAATTATTAAAATTAAAAAATGAAAAAGGAAAATAAATTGCAAAAATCAGCATTTACCACACATATTAAAATAATCAAAAATAACTTTTAGTTTTATTGCAATAGATCGTCCTCAAACAAGAACGAAGTCAATCCATATTCATAGAAAAAATAAACGCATCTTCATCTCCACGGTAAATCTGCAACAGAAACCTGCAAAAAGAAACACAACACTCTCCCACAAAAACACATACAAACCCACATGTATGTAATATACAACAATCAATAAATCATAACACATTATCAAAAACATCTAATTAACAATCTAATACACTATCCTACGCTTCCAAAGCATGACAAAAACACAGAACACTACAAAACAAGACTAGCATTAGCACACTACTTACTCTACCTACACAGCTACTAACTTCCCCTACCTTAAAAGCAGCTTAAAATTAATTTAAAACAAATGTACCTTTTGTTTTGTGGCCTTGCGTGTATTGATAAAACTCACTTTACTATTGTGTTGCTCTTATGCCCCGCTTGCAAGGGCAACACAACACATTAGGGGTTATTTTGATGTTGGTGAAGTCGCATTCCAGCATTTCCCTATGGGAGCATGTGCTACGGCCGTAAACCGTCTGTAACACAAGCTCCCAAATGGAAATGGGAGGGTGTGTTCATCCCTGCACCGCATGTCAGGCACCTCAGGGTGGCTGCCACCCAGTGCCGGGATTAACAAGGGGGCACCGGAGTCCGCAAAAAGAAGGGGGCCCTGCTAAGGGGCCCAAAACACGCTTTCCTGGCTCTGTTGGAAACTGTGCATCGTAATCAGGACGGCAGAAATGCCATCCATTTGGATTAGCGGCTGGTTTCCGATTGGCCGACGGGCTCCTTGAGCCAGTTGGAATCCAGCCAGAATGGCCGGCCGGTTTCAATTCTGACCAGCTGTATTGCAATCAGCTGGTCAAAATTGAAACCAACGATCTCGGTCCTAAAGCATCCAACCTAATGTCTGAGGCTTTGTGACGAGATCGTAATAGGCCCCATAATCATGAAACAGGATTGTTTAAGAATGGTTAGGCAAAAATGGTTCCATACACTTGATAGCATTCTCGTTGAGACCATAAGTATGAGCTCTAACAATAAGCACAGAATGGCCCATGGTGTAAAACGCCATGGATAGATCAGATAGCATAAGGGCAAAGGTTTCAACACCACCAACCACTAGCCGAAGGTCCTCCACCAACTCTGCTATAGATAGCTCTTAAGTCAGCTTGAAAAGGTTAAAAAATGATGGACTTTAAATAATGCTTTTGGTTGAATAAAAACAGCTTTACAATGATTTTTTTTAAAACGGGAGTAAAGAAATGATATGATAGGCTTGCAGGATTTTCCATTTGAAGAGAGATTATTCCAAATAAGGGAATCCCCTTTGCAGATTTACAGGCAAAATGACTTTTACTCTTAGCAAAACATACAAGATCAGAGATGAAGTAAAGGGCCAGAAGTTATAATGATTTGATGGGGCATTTATCAGAATGTGAGCTGAAGGCTTTAGTTGACAAGATCAGTTTTAAAACCTTATCAGTGGTTACCGACCAGAATGACAAAGATGCTTATTGGCATCAATTTAGAATTAACCTAATCTTAGTAGTGCCCGGGTACTGACTCAATTGTAGCTCTAATTTTAAATATTTTGTAAGAGAGAAAAGAGGCTAATTTATTGCACAGGGACTTTGTGCTGTCTATTGCAGTGGTTGTTGAATTTGTCACTTCTGTGGACTCCACTTAATCATTATTAGACCCCCACAAAACTGGAAGCTAGGGAGCCCTCCCTAAGTCCTTTCAATGATTTTAATGGTAAAACAAAACACACAAAAACAGAGACAAGCATTCATCAAACAAATATACAAAAATAATATTATATTTAGGTCACAAACAAACATAAAAAGATTGAATTTGAATACGAAGGTTGGAGCTTTCCTAAATTCAATTGAATCCACTTGTTGTCCATACTATATTCTGTGCATTTTACTTCTTTATATAATCAGTTAATATTATTCAATTTTCTAATCAATCATACGTCCCCTGAGTAGGGTTTGCGGACTCCC
Organism: Triturus cristatus; assembly: GCF_964204655.1. NCBI lineage: Eukaryota > Metazoa > Chordata > Amphibia > Caudata > Salamandridae > Triturus > Triturus cristatus. The sequence goes on from NC_140585.1 coordinate 168,824,411, forward strand.
AAGGGTCCCAGAAAATAACTGTTCTTGGAGGTGAGGACAGATGCTTGTAAATAAATGTGTTTCTAAGTTAGTGAGCTTAAGCTATCTGCGAGGAATAATATTCTTCTTAAATTTTCAGATTTTTTTCCAAACTAGGGGACACCACAGCCCATGGGCAGCTTGCAATGGTGAAGCTGATATCAAACACAAAAGGTGATGGGAGGAACTCTTGCAATTTGCCTAACCACCGGCAATTGCTCAGGGTAGCATTCCAACATATTGTTCTTTTCCCTCGAAATGCACCTTAGTTTGGACCCAGCCATGCCAGGTCCCACCTGAACCAGGAACCACAAGCCATCCAAGACTGGTTTCTTTGGTTTTGCCCTGATGGGCTTTTTAGTCATTGTAGCTTGTTTCCACTGGCACAGTGAGTACAGGATCCACCTCTGGGCATACCCTGGACCACTTAGGGCGGTACATTGAACCCACAAAAGGTGATCGGAGGAAGGCTTGCAATTTGAGGGAGGACATGGCCTGGCAGTTCAGGCTGGACTGTTCCTATTAGAGAAAGATCATACGGCTGAGACCAATCTGACAGGCATGGTGTGCAACTTGGAAGAGAACCAGGAGAAATAGTCATAGCACAAGATGGTGGACTAGGCCCATTAAGACAAGGGACCAGATGGAGATGATTAGGTAGATTAGTAGGATCAGATTATACAGGACACGGAACAAGGCTAGCAGGGTCAGAGGGGTCACAACCAAAGGCCATGATCTGGAGTATCACATGGAGTAGGATGTTTAGTAATTGGAATATCTGTTGCAGGCTGGTGAGTATCAGAGGGACCTGGACAACCAAAGTCACATGGACCAATGGGAGCAGATCAACACAAAGATGGGCAGGCCCAGAAGAACCTAATAAGGAGTGAAAGGACCTGTGGGTGCAGTACCAGGTGGACCATGAAGATAGGGACCAGGAAAAGGAGAATCAGGATGTCTCAAACCATGAAGAATAGAAGTCCCAGATCTAAAACAAAACTGTACAACAGGGTTAGGTGGGGAAGGACCAAGCAGACCTGCAGTATCAGGGTAAGCATCAGTAACCCATAGATCAGGAGGCCAAGAAGGGGTAATACAAGGAAGGGCAAGGAGCCGGGCTGGGAAGATGGTGATCAAGCAGGACTAGAACCAGGAGCACCTGATTCAGGAAACCAGTACCAGGGGGACCAAAAGTAGTTTGACTAGCATGAGGATGAGGTGGACCAAAATAGCCAAACAAAGGAGTAATTGGGACAGGACCGGGGGGACCAACACCAAAAGGCATAGAAGGGCCTGGAGCATAAGGAAGTAGACTAGGCACAGGAGTACACCTATGTAATTTGTGCTATATGTATTAGGATGTCCTTCTTTAATCTGAGGGCAGAGAAAATGAAACTTGGAAGATGGGTCTAAAGGTGAATGGGGAAAAGGAGTGTGGTTTGTGAAGCATGGCAGAAAGGGTTTGAGAAACTCAAAGGACTGAATTCAGCAAAAATGGTTAATGGTTAATTCAGAGGGTTCTAGGGTGTGGAAATCAGCAAAAGAGAGCTCAGGATCATAGGAAGGCTCATATGAGTAGAAGAGGGAGCAAGGGAGGCTCCAGATAGATCATCTCAGATGGCCCAAAGTGGGATTCTTAGTAACAAAACGACTTACAGCTGTGATATTTCTGGAAACCAACACCAGCAGTGTTAGCTTCAGCACCAGACGAGTTATTTAGAAGGCCAGAAGAGAAGCAATGTGTGTCAAGACCTGTAGAATAGAGTAGTCTGTGTGACAGACCTTTGAGTTGACATTCGATGTGCAGTGGATATGAAGCAACTGTGTAGCAGTAAGACTCTGTGGGTGGTAGCGTCTAAGTGCATGGACTAGTGGGATGCATTTTGCATGATATGATGGAGAGTAGATATAGCTTCCCTTGACAGTGGGAGTATATTGGAAGCATCCTTGTGGCAGGAGGGTGAAGCCCCAGACATTGAAGTGAGGTAGGATGGATAAAATGCTTCCCAAATAATTTCTGAAAGGTCCTTGTTAGCAAAAGGGCTGATGGTCAGATGTTTCTGAGTGATGACGTAGGATAGATGTTAGGACTGAGAGATTGGTCAGATGTTTCTCTTGCTAAAGGTGACAAAGTTCCTGGAGCAGAGATGTCCTTTTGTCTGTGCCTGATGATTGCTCATGAAGGCTAATGAAAACGAAGTAATGAGATCCCAGGCTTCAATTGTTTCCTTGTTTTGGGTACTCCTGCTTGAAGCCAGCAGTATTGCTACTTTAGTGAGAGCCATCACTTAGCAAAAGGCGGCCCTTGAGCTACAGTCAGAAAATGACCTTTGAAATTGAATTACCCCAAATCAGTTCTGACAACTCAATTGTGGATCCATATCCTCTGAATGGAAATCGAGTTTAAATGTAGAACAATGAAATTATCAATATGTAGAATTTTAGTGACAAATGTGTCTATGTATTCAATGTGTGAAAATATTTAGAATTCAGTCATTAATCAAAATATTTGTGAGGTTTTTTTTTCCTCTGGTTTTGATGCCTATATGTCTTTCTCTGATTTACTGGGGATATTCATTCATCTTCTGATGACATTCAGTTAAATTAATTTCAGTTCCATTCCTTTCCTCGTGGCTCTTCGATGGAATACTTCTGCAGCGGTCCGACTGAGTACGGGTCTTTGGAGGAAGGGCGTTACACTGTTCACCCTATTTAGAGTTAAACCTGGCTGTAAGGGACAAGAAAGCAAATACGCCAGCATGTGGAGATAAGTTGTTTTTCTTTAAAAAACAAACAACCACTTTGGAAGTTTGTTTTTTAGTTCTGATATTCTGTCAGTCATACAAATGAGTAGACATTTTCTGCTATTGCATGGATGCTGACCAAATTAGAATGCTCGCTGTTTTGCCATTGCTGCTAGGTAGAGTTCAACCAGGTGTCAAGGAAAATATAAAGTGACAGACAAATGCAAGAGTTTGCTGTGGTTGGGAGCAGACAATCACCTACTATCAATGAGCTTACCAGAGCCTTGGAAAAGGAAGAGCTCTACGACCTCAGTGGCGGGCAAAGACACCCAAGACGAAGCTCTGGGGTTGTGCATTTTGAGTTGTCTAATACCTGTTGTTGCAAACAACCAAAGGGGAGAGAATGTGCTCTAATGGCTAGGACGGTCGACATAAAAATCTAGGGAACCGGTTAGAGGCTCAGCAGCAATGCTCAACATCCTGTGATTCTGGGCAGATCACTTAATCTCCCCGTGCCTAACAAAAATGAATAAGTCCTTATGTAATGCAACCAGGGCTCCTGTAAAGCACTCTGATACCTGATACATTTGGGTCAAGTTTGCGCTATATAAAACTCCAGGAAGAAAAAAGAAAAAAAAGGCTCCTGGGTGGCGGCTCAAAACAATGCCAAAGGTCTCACAAAAAGTGAAGGGTTCCATTGGAGACCCAGAGAGAGCGGTCACAAGTCCACCAACTGTCCATGAAGACCCAGAGGGCAGCACCCCTCTGGACCTCAGATGTATGAAATGTTCAGGTCATAGCGGACGGCAGATGGTATTGGTGGGAACTCCTCACTCAGCATCAGCCACTCACACAAATGGTCACAATGCTGGTGCTTTCTTGAAACCACTATCATAATTCGATAAGACAATAAGCAAAAAATTGGTGATCGATAGACTACATCGACAGAGACTGATAACAAAAAGATTATCAAATACCTAAAACATCTTACTGGTGATGGCATAAAGGAAATCGTAAAGAAAATGACACAAACTGACAAAGGAATCACATACCATCAGATCAAAGAAACCTTCAATCTCAAATCCAATCCAGTGTCAAATGTTGACTATGAAAGATATATTTTCAGGCAAGACCAACAGAAAATTGGCAAAACCATCGATGAATATGGAGAGAGACTTGACACACTCATCAAACACTGTAAGTTAATTTAATTTCATGATTAAGAGGCCATACATCTTAGAGTCATTGATGTGTACTTGTCTGATTCATTGAGATAGCGAATTCTGAGAGGAACTTTGAGTACGGAACAGGTTTTAATAGCTGCCAGAGCTGAAGATCATGCTGATTGACAAGCTCCTCACATGAATGTGCCCAGGATTAATCAGTTATGAGTGTGAAAATCAAGTCAAAGCAAAAGACCGGAGGGCACTTAAAATAAGTTATGTTTTAAATGTGGATTTTTGTTTCCACACAAAGACAAACATCCCACCATTGGACAGACATGGAAGGACTGTAGGAAAGAGAGCCATTTCGTGACACTGTGCAAAGAAACAAGTGCGTCATGGCGTGAAGACAAAATGGCTGCCAGAACATTTAAGAGGCAACATTCAACGTGCAGTCACAGGGCCCAGCAGAGGCGTCAGGTATGACAGATCGACACTAAACAAAGCAGATTGTCATCTAAATCATCGTCAAACAGTTCATCCGTATCAATTGAAAGTCAAGAAGATGGTTGTGCCATGTTGATGTTTACTTCAGGAAAGCATGTGCATGTCCGACTGGTTACATGTGAAGAAAAATGTCCACCAAGGAAAATGCAACATGCCAAAGCACCAAAGTCCATCAAACATTGTCCAAAAATTACACTGAAAGAAAATGGTTGCTCCATACCTTTCATCATCGACAGGGGTGCACTGATAAACATTGTGCCTTAGGAGTAATATAAAGACTTGCATTCTTTACCACAACTTATGCCGTTGAAAACCAAAGTGTAAACATGGGCTGTATCAACACCATTAAATGACAAGCTTGCTTTGTAATGATGATGAAACACAAAAAAGAAAGTTCAAGTGCCCATCCATGTGCATCAAGGGACAGCTACAAAAGAAACAATTGAAGGACGGAATGCTGGAAAATGCAAACATCCACCCCCAGACACAAGGATCTGGATTTTATCCATCATCCATTCAAGCTGAGTAGACAGGCGGCACGCTCCTGTCTACTTAGCTTCAGCACAGCTTCTGATATGGGGCTGATTTCCGTGAACTACAACATGAATGTTCACCATGAAAAAGTAGGTCAGTTCCCTTGTTTGTTTCATGGTTTGGGAAAACTTAAGACTATGAATGTACGATTGCATATGAATGAGGACGTCCCTCCAGCTGCTCAGAGACATAGGCGAATTCCTTTTAATTTACACAATGCTGCTGAAAAGGAACTTGAATCGTTAATTAAGCATAATATCATTGAGTGGTCTACAGGCCCAAAGCCATTGGTTTCTTCCATTGTGGTAGTGCCCAAAAAGGACAGTCAAAGAGCTGTACGCATATGTGTTAATTTGCATAAGGCAAACAAGGCTCTTGAAAGAGAACGACATCCAGGTCCACACATTGCTGACATGATAATGCAACTAAGTAGTGCACAGGTCTTCTCTCGCCTTGATTTAAATCAGTTATCATCAGTTGGAATGCAAAGAAGATTGCAAGAACATTACAAACTTTTTTTAAATATGTTGGTCTGTTTCGATACAAAAAACTTAGTTTTAGTGTGTGATCTGCTGTAAAACTGTTTCAAGACATCCTTCGACATGTTATACAATCTGTCATTAATCGATTCAATAACAGCAATGATATATTGGTTTTCAGAGCTGTCCAAAAAGAACATGATAAAACTCTTACACAACTTTGTCGTTTACTTGCCACTACAGGTTTGACTTTGAATGCAGACAAATCTGAGTTCCATAAGACAAAGCTAAAATGATTTAGCCATATCCTTTCTGATGGGGGTTTGACTTCAGATCCTGCTTAAGTATAACAGTTACTCTTCTAGATACTTTGCCACTGTAAGTGAACCATTGAAGGAGTTGAAGAAAAAAGATGTTCTATTTTAGTAGTCACATGAATGTGAGAACAGTTTTAAGAAAATTGAACAAGCCATTGAAAACGCTACAGAAATTGCTTATTTCAATCCAAAACTTCGTATAGAGGTTGTCATTGGCGCTAGTCCAGTTGGGTTAGGTGCTATCCATGCACAGCACACTGGACACCCAAATGCTTCAAGGCATATTGTGGCATATGCAAGCAGGAGTTTGTCCCAACCAGAATGTGCTTACTCACAACCTGAGAAGGAAGGTTTAGCCATGGTATGGGCATGTGAACACTTCCACATATTCCTGTACAGAAAGCCTTTTACGATGGTGACAGACCATCAAGCTTTACTAATAATATTTTGCAACCCATAAATCCAAGATGTCTCCTTGCATTGAATGTTGGGGACTATGACTACAAGAGTACAATTATAACAGTGTGCATCATCCAAGACAAGAACGAAGTCAATCCATATTCATAGAAAAAATAAACGCATCTTCATCTCCACGGTAAATCTGCAACAGAAACCTGCAAAAAGAAACACAACACTCTCCCACAAAAACACATACAAACCCACATGTATGTAATATACAACAATCAATAAATCATAACACATTATCAAAAACATCTAATTAACAATCTAATACACTATCCTACGCTTCCAAAGCATGACAAAAACACAGAACACTACAAAACAAGACTAGCATTAGCACACTACTTACTCTACCTACACAGCTACTAACTTCCCCTACCTTAAAAGCAGCTTAAAATTAATTTAAAACAAATGTACCTTTTGTTTTGTGGCCTTGCGTGTATTGATAAAACTCACTTTACTATTGTGTTGCTCTTATGCCCCGCTTGCAAGGGCAACACAACACATTAGGGGTTATTTTGATGTTGGTGAAGTCGCATTCCAGCATTTCCCTATGGGAGCATGTGCTACGTCCGTAAACCGTCTGTAACACAAGCTCCCAAATGGAAATGGGAGGGTGTGTTCATCCCTGCACCGCATGTCAGGCACCTCAGGGTGGCTGCCACCCAGTGCCGGGATTAACAAGGGGGCACCGGAGTCCGCAAAAAGAAGGGGGCCCTGCTAAGGGGCCCAAAACACGCTTTCCTGGCTCTGTTGGAAACTGTGCATCGTAATCAGGACGGCAGAAATGCCATCCATTTGGATTAGCGGCTGGTTTCCGATTGGCCGACGGGCTCCTTGAGCCAGTTGGAATCCAGCCAGAATGGCCGGCCGGTTTCAATTCTGACCAGCTGTATTGCAATCAGCTGGTCAAAATTGAAACCAACGATCTCGGTCCTAAAGCATCCAACCTAATGTCTGAGGCTTTGTGACGAGATCGTAATAGGCCCCATAATCATGAAACAGGATTGTTTAAGAATGGTTAGGCAAAAATGGTTCCATACACTTGATAGCATTCTCGTTGAGACCATAAGTATGAGCTCTAACAATAAGCACAGAATGGCCCATGGTGTAAAACGCCATGGATAGATCAGATAGCATAAGGGCAAAGGTTTCAACACCACCAACCACTAGCCGAAGGTCCTCCACCAACTCTGCTATAGATAGCTCTTAAGTCAGCTTGAAAAGGTTAAAAAATGATGGACTTTAAATAATGCTTTTGGTTGAATAAAAACAGCTTTACAATGATTTTTTTTAAAACGGGAGTAAAGAAATGATATGATAGGCTTGCAGGATTTTCCATTTGAAGAGAGATTATTCCAAATAAGGGAATCCCCTTTGCAGATTTACAGGCAAAATGACTTTTACTCTTAGCAAAACATACAAGATCAGAGATGAAGTAAAGGGCCAGAAGTTATAATGATTCGATGGGGCATTTATCAGAATGTGAGCTGAAGGCTTTAGTTGACAAGATCAGTTTTAAAACCTTATCAGTGGTTACCGACCAGAATGACAAAGATGCTTATTGGCATCAATTTAGAATTAACCTAATCTTAGTAGTGCCCGGGTACTGACTCAATTGTAGCTCTAATTTTAAATATTTTGTAAGAGAGAAAAGAGGCTAATTTATTGCACAGGGACTTTGTGCTGTCTATTGCAGTGGTTGTTGAATTTGTCACTTCTGTGGACTCCACTTAATCATTACTAGACCCCCACAAAACTGGAAGCTAGGGAGCCCTCCCTAAGTCCTTTCAATGATTTTAATGGTAAAACAAAACACACAAAAACAGAGACAAGCATTCATCAAACAAATATACAAAAATAATATTATATTTAGGTCACAAACAAACATAAAAAGATTGAATTTGAATACGAAGGTTGGAGCTTTCCTAAATTCAATTGAATCCACTTGTTGTCCATACTATATTCTGTGCATTTTACTTCTTTATATAATCAGTTAATATTATTCAATTTTCTAATCAATCATACGTCCCCTGAGTAGGGTTTGCGGACTCCCAAGGGTCCCAGAAAATAACTGTTCTTGGAGGTGAGGACAGATGCTTGTAAATAAATGTGTTTCTAAGTTAGTGAGCTTAAGCTATCTGCGAGGAATAATATTCTTCTTAAATTTTCAGATTTTTTTCCAAACTAGGGGACACCACAGCCCATGGGCAGCTTGCAATGGTGAAGCTGATATCAAACACAAAAGGTGATGGGAGGAACTCTTGCAATTTGCCTAACCACCGGCAATTGCTCAGGGTAGCATTCCAACATATTGTTCTTTTCCCTCGAAATGCACCTTAGTTTGGACCCAGCCATGCCAGGTCCCACTTGAACCAGGAACCACAAGCCATCCAAGACTGGTTTCTTTGGTTTTGCCCTGATGGGCTTTTTAGTCATTGTAGCTTGTTTCCACTGGCACAGTGAGTACAGGATCCACCTCTGGGCATACCCTGGACCACTTAGGGCGGTACATTGAACCCACAAAAGGTGATCGGAGGAAGGCTTGCAATTTGAGGGAGGACATGGCCTGGCAGTTCAGGCTGGACTGTTCCTATTAGAGAAAGATCATACGGCTGAGACCAATCTGACAGGCATGGTGTGCAACTTGGAAGAGAACCAGGAGAAATAGTCATAGCACAAGATGGTGGACTAGGCCCATTAAGACAAGGGACCAGATGGAGATGATTAGGTAGATTAGTAGGATCAGATTATACAGGACACGGAACAAGGCTAGCAGGGTCAGAGGGGTCACAACCAAAGGCCATGATTTGGAGTATCACATGGAGTAGGATGTTTAGTAATTGGAATATCTGTTGCAGGCTGGTGAGTATCAGAGGGACCTGGACAACCAAAGTCACATGGACCAATGGGAGCAGATCAACACAAAGATGGGCAGGCCCAGAAGAACCTAATAAGGAGTGAAAGGACCTGTGGGTGCAGTACCAGGTGGACCATGAAGATAGGGACCAGGAAAAGGAGAATCAGGATGTCTCAAACCATGAAGAATAGAAGTCCCAGATCTAAAACAAAACTGTACAACAGGGTTAGGTGGGGAAGGACCAAGCAGACCTGCAGTATCAGGGTAAGCATCAGTAACCCATAGATCAGGAGGCCAAGAAGGGGTAATACAAGGAAGGGCAAGGAGCCGGGCTGGGAAGATGGTGATCAAGCAGGACTAGAACCAGGAGCACCTGATTCAGGAAACCAGTACCAGGGGGACCAAAAGTAGTTTGACTAGCATGAGGATGAGGTGGACCAAAATAGCCAAACAAAGGAGTAATTGGGACAGGACCGGGGGGACCAACACCAAAAGGCATAGAAGGGCCTGGAGCATAAGGAAGTAGACTAGGCACAGGAGTACACCTATGTAATTTGTGCTATATGTATTAGGATGTCCTTCTTTAATCTGAGGGCAGAGAAAATGAAACTTGGAAGGTGGGTCTAAAGGTGAATGGGGAAAAGGAGTGTGGTTTGTGAAGCATGGCAGAAAGGGTTTGAGAAACTCAAAGGACTGAATTCAGCAAAAATGGTTAATGGTTAATTCAGAGGGTTCTAGGGTGTGGAAATCAGCAAAAGAGAGCTCAGGATCATAGGAAGGCTCATATGAGTAGAAGAGGGAGCAAGGGAGGCTCCAGATAGATCATCTCAGATGGCCCAAAGTGGGATTCTTAGTAACAAAACGACTTACAGCTGTGATATTACTGGAAACCAACACCAGCAGTGTTAGCTTCAGCACCAGACGAGTTATTTAGAAGGCCAGAAGAGAAGCAATGTGTGTCAAGACCTGTAGAATAGAGTAGTCTGTGTGACAGACCTTTGAGTTGACATTCGATGTGCAGTGGATATGAAGCAACTGTGTAGCAGTAAGACTCTGTGGGTGGTAGCGTCTAAGTGCATGGACTAGTGGGATGCATTTTGCATGATATGATGGAGAGTAGATATAGCTTCCCTTGACAGTGGGAGTATATTGGAAGCATCCTTGTGGCAGGAGGGTGAAGCCCCAGACATTGAAGTGAGGTAGGATGGATAAAATGCTTCCCAAATAATTTCTGAAAGGTCCTTGTTAGCAAAAGGGCTGATGGTCAGATGTTTCTGAGTGACGAAGTAGGATAGATGTTAGGACTGAGAGATTGGTCAGATGTTTCTCTTGCTAAAGGTGACAAAGTTCCTGGAGCAGAGATGTCCTTTTGTCTGTGCCTGATGATTGCTCATGAAGGCTAATGAAAACGAAGTAATGAGATCTCAGGCTTCAATTGTTTCCTTGTTTTGGGTACTCCTGCTTGAAGCCAGCAGTATTGCTACTTTAGTGAGAGCCATCACTTAGCAAAAGGCGGCCCTTGAGCTACAGTCAGAAAATGACCTTTGAAATTGAATTACCCCAAATCAGTTCTGACAACTCAATTGTGGATCCATATCCTCTGAATGGAAATCGAGTTTAAATGTAGAACAATGAAATTATCAATATGTAGAATTTTAGTGACAAATGTGTCTATGTATTCAGTGTGTGAAAATATTTAGAATTCAGTCATTAATCAAAATATTTGTGAGGTTTTTTTTTCCTCTGGTTTTGATGCCTATATGTCTTTCTCTGATTTACTGGGGATATTCATTCATCTTCTGATGACATTCAGTTAAATTAATTTCAGTTCCATTCCTTTCCTCGTGGCTCTTCGATGGAATACTTCTGCAGCGGTCCGACTGAGTACGGGTCTTTGGAGGAAGGGCGTTACACTGTTCACCCTATTTAGAGTTAAACCTGGCTGTAAGGGACAAGAAAGCAAATACGCCAGCATGTGGAGATAAGTTGTTTTTCTTTAAAAAACAAACAACCACTTTGGAAGTTTGTTTTTTAGTTCTGATATTCTGTCAGTCATACAAATGAGTAGACATTTTCTGCTATTGCATGGATGCTGACCAAATTAGAATGCTCGCTGTTTTGCCATTGCTGCTAGGTAGAGTTCAACCAGGTGTCAAGGAAAATATAAAGTGACAGACAAATGCAAGAGTTTGCTGTGGTTGGGAGCAGACAATCACCTACTATCAATGAGCTTACCAGAGCCTTGGAAAAGGAAGAGCTCTACGACCTCAGTGGCGGGCAAAGACACCCAAGACGAAGCTCTGGGGTTGTGCATTTTGAGTTGTCTAATACCTGTTGTTGCAAACAACCAAAGGGGAGAGAATGTGCTCTAATGGCTAGGACGGTCGACATAAAAATCTAGGGAACCGGTTAGAGGCTCAGCAGCAATGCTCAACATCCTGTGATTCTGGGCAGATCACTTAATCTCCCCGTGCCTAACAAAAATGAATAAGTCCTTATGTAATGCAACCAGGGCTCCTGTAAAGCACTCTGATACCTGATACATTTGGGTCAAGTTTGCGCTATATAAAACTCCAGGAAGAAAAAAGAAAAAAAAGGCTCCTGGGTGGCGGCTCAAAACAATGCCAAAGGTCTCACAAAAAGTGAAGGGTTCCATTGGAGACCCAGAGAGAGCGGTCACAAGTCCACCAACTGTCCATGAAGACCCAGAGGGCAGCACCCCTCTGGACCTCAGATGTATGAAATGTTCAGGTCATAGCGGACGGCAGATGGTATTGGTGGGAACTCCTCACTCAGCATCAGCCACTCACACAAATGGTCACAATGCTGGTGCTTTCTTGAAACCACTATCATAATTCGATAAGACAATAAGCAAAAAATTGGTGATCGATAGACTACATCGACAGAGACTGATAACAAAAAGATTATCAAATACCTAAAACATCTTACTGGTGATGGCATAAAGGAAATCGTAAAGAAAATGACACAAACTGACAAAGGAATCACATACCATCAGATCAAAGAAACCTTCAATCTCAAATCCAATCCAGTGTCAAATGTTGACTATGAAAGATATATTTTCAGGCAAGACCAACAGAAAATTGGCAAAACCATCGATGAATATGGAGAGAGACTTGACACACTCATCAAACACTGTAAGTTAATTTAATTTCATGATTAAGAGGCCATACATCTTAGAGTCATTGATGTGTACTTGTCTGATTCATTGAGATAGCGAATTCTGAGAGGAACTTTGAGTACGGAACAGGTTTTAATAGCTGCCAGAGCTGAAGATCATGCTGATTGACAAGCTCCTCACATGAATGTGCCCAGGATTAATCAGTTATGAGTGTGAAAATCAAGTCAAAGCAAAAGACCGGAGGGCACTTAAAATAAGTTATGTTTTAAATGTGGATTTTTGTTTCCACACAAAGACAAACATCCCACCATTGGACAGACATGGAAGGACTGTAGGAAAGAGAGCCATTTCGTGACACTGTGCAAAGAAACAAGTGCGTCATGGCGTGAAGACAAAATGGCTGCCAGAACATTTAAGAGGCAACATTCAACGTGCAGTCACAGGGCCCAGCAGAGGCGTCAGGTATGACAGATCGACACTAAACAAAGCAGATTGTCATCTAAATCATCGTCAAACAGTTCATCCGTATCAATTGAAAGTCAAGAAGATGGTTGTGCCATGTTGATGTTTACTTCAGGAAAGCATGTGCATGTCCGACTGGTTACATGTGAAGAAAAATGTCCACCAAGGAAAATGCAACATGCCAAAGCACCAAAGTCCATCAAACATTGTCCAAAAATTACACTGAAAGAAAATGGTTGCTCCATACCTTTCATCATAGACAGGGATGCACTGATAAACATTGTGCCTTAGGAGTAATATAAAGACTTGCATTCTTTACCACAACTTATGCCGTTGAAAACCAAAGTGTAAACATGGGCTGTATCAACACCATTAAATGACAAGCTTGCTTTGTAATGATGATGAAACACAAAAAAGAAAGTTCAAGTGCCCATCCATGTGCATCAAGGGACAGCTACAAAAGAAACAATTGAAGGACGGAATGCTGGAAAATGCAAACATCCACCCCCAGACACAAGGATCTGGATTTTATCCATCATCCATTCAAGCTGAGTAGACAGGCGGCACGCTCCTGTCTACTTAGCTTCAGCACAGCTTCTGATATGGGGCTGATTTCCGTGAACTACAACATGAATGTTCACCATGAAAAAGTAGGTCAGTTCCCTTGTTTGTTTCATGGTTTGGGAAAACTTAAGACTATGAATGTACGATTGCATATGAATGAGGATGTCCCTCCAGCTGCTCAGAGACATAGGCGAATTCCTTTTAATTTACACAATGCTGCTGAAAAGGAACTTGAATCGTTAATTAAGCATAATATCATTGAGTGGTCTACAGGCCCAAAGCCATTGGTTTCTTCCATTGTGGTAGTGCCCAAAAAGGACAGTCAAAGAGCTGTACGCATATGTGTTAATTTGCATAAGGCAAACAAGGCTCTTGAAAGAGAACGACATCCAGGTCCACACATTGCTGACATGATAATGCAACTAAGTAGTGCACAGGTCTTCTCTCGCCTTGATTTAAATCAGTTATCATCAGTTGGGATGCAAAGAAGATTGCAAGTACATTACAAACTTTTTTTAAATATGTTGGTCTGTTTCGATACAAAAAACTTAGTTTTAGTGTGTGATCTGCTGTAAAACTGTTTCAAGACATCCTTCGACATGTTATACAATCTGTCATTAATCGATTCAATAACAGCAATAATATATTGGTTTTCAGAGCTTTCCAAAAAGAACATGATAAAACTCTTACACAACTTTGTCGTTTACTTGCCACTACAGGTTTGACTTTGAATGCAGACAAATCTGAGTTCCATAAGACAAAGCTAAAATGATTTAGCCATATCCTTTCTGATGGGGGTTTGACTTCAGATCCTGCTTAAGTATAACAGTTACTCTTCTAGATACTTTGCCACTGTAAGTGAACCATTGAAGGAGTTGAAGAAAAAAGATGTTCTATTTTAGTAGTCACATGAATGTGAGAACAGTTTTAAGAAAATTGAACAAGCCATTGAAAACGCTACAGAAATTGCTTATTTCAATCCAAAACTTCGTATAGAGGTTGTCATTGGCGCTAGTCCAGTTGGGTTAGGTGCTATCCATGCACAGCACACTGGACACCCAAATGCTTCAAGGCATATTGTGGCATATGCAAGCAGGAGTTTGTCCCAACCAGAATGTGCTTACTCACAACCTGAGAAGGAAGGTTTAGCCATGGTATGGGCATGTGAACACTTCCACATATTCCTGTACAGAAAGCCTTTTACGATGGTGACAGACCATCAAGCTTTACTAATAATATTTTGCAACCCATAAATCCAAGATGTCTCCTTGCATTGAATGTTGGGGACTATGACTACAAGAGTACAATTATAACAGTGTGCATCATCCAAGACAAGAACGAAGTCAATCCATATTCATAGAAAAAATAAACGCATCTTCATCTCCACGGTAAATCTGCAACAGAAACCTGCAAAAAGAAACACAACACTCTCCCACAAAAACACATACAAACCCACATGTATGTAATATACAACAATCAATAAATCATAACACATTATCAAAAACATCTAATTAACAATCTAATACACTATCCTACGCTTCCAAAGCATGACAAAAACACAGAACACTACAAAACAAGACTAGCATTAGCACACTACTTACTCTACCTACACAGCTACTAACTTCCCCTACCTTAAAAGCAGCTTAAAATTAATTTAAAACAAATGTACCTTTTGTTTTGTGGCCTTGCGTGTATTGATAAAACTCACTTTACTATTGTGTTGCTCTTATGCCCCGCTTGCAAGGGCAACACAACACATTAGGGGTTATTTTGATGTTGGTGAAGTCGCATTCCAGCATTTCCCTATGGGAGCATGTGCT
This sequence comes from Triturus cristatus, assembly GCF_964204655.1. NCBI lineage: Eukaryota > Metazoa > Chordata > Amphibia > Caudata > Salamandridae > Triturus > Triturus cristatus. The sequence goes on from NC_140585.1 coordinate 168,839,477, forward strand.
ACGGCCGTAAACCGTCTGTAACACAAGCTCCCAAATGGAAATGGGAGGGTGTGTTCATCCCTGCACCGCATGTCAGGCACCTCAGGGTGGCTGCCACCCAGTGCCGGGATTAACAAGGGGGCACCGGAGTCCGCAAAAAGAAGGGGGCCCTGCTAAGGGGCCCAAAACACGCTTTCCTGGCTCTGTTGGAAACTGTGCATCGTAATCAGGACGGCAGAAATGCCATCCATTTGGATTAGCGGCTGGTTTCCGATTGGCCGACGGGCTCCTTGAGCCAGTTGGAATCCAGCCAGAATGGCCGGCCGGTTTCAATTCTGACCAGCTGTATTGCAATCAGCTGGTCAAAATTGAAACCAACGATCTCGGTCCTAAAGCATCCAACCTAATGTCTGAGGCTTTGTGACGAGATCGTAATAGGCCCCATAATCATGAAACAGGATTGTTTAAGAATGGTTAGGCAAAAATGGTTCCATACACTTGATAGCATTCTCGTTGAGACCATAAGTATGAGCTCTAACAATAAGCACAGAATGGCCCATGGTGTAAAACGCCATGGATAGATCAGATAGCATAAGGGCAAAGGTTTCAACACCACCAACCACTAGCCGAAGGTCCTCCACCAACTCTGCTATAGATAGCTCTTAAGTCAGCTTGAAAAGGTTAAAAAATGATGGACTTTAAATAATGCTTTTGGTTGAATAAAAACAGCTTTACAATGATTTTTTTTAAAACGGGAGTAAAGAAATGATATGATAGGCTTGCAGGATTTTCCATTTGAAGAGAGATTATTCCAAATAAGGGAATCCCCTTTGCAGATTTACAGGCAAAATGACTTTTACTCTTAGCAAAACATACAAGATCAGAGATGAAGTAAAGGGCCAGAAGTTATAATGATTTGATGGGGCATTTATCAGAATGTGAGCTGAAGGCTTTAGTTGACAAGATCAGTTTTAAAACCTTATCAGTGGTTACCGACCAGAATGACAAAGATGCTTATTGGCATCAATTTAGAATTAACCTAATCTTAGTAGTGCCCGGGTACTGACTCAATTGTAGCTCTAATTTTAAATATTTTGTAAGAGAGAAAAGAGGCTAATTTATTGCACAGGGACTTTGTGCTGTCTATTGCAGTGGTTGTTGAATTTGTCACTTCTGTGGACTTCACTTAATCATTACTAGACCCCCACAAAACTGGAAGCTAGGGAGCCCTCCCTAAGTCCTTTCAATGATTTTAATGGTAAAACAAAACACACAAAAACAGAGACAAGCATTCATCAAACAAATATACAAAAATAATATTATATTTAGGTCACAAACAAACATAAAAAGATTGAATTTGAATACGAAGGTTGGAGCTTTCCTAAATTCAATTGAATCCACTTGTTGTCCATACTATATTCTGTGCATTTTACTTCTTTATATAATCAGTTAATATTATTCAATTTTCTAATCAATCATACGTCCCCTGAGTAGGGTTTGCGGACTCCCAAGGGTCCCAGAAAATAACTGTTCTTGGAGGTGAGGACAGATGCTTGTAAATAAATGTGTTTCTAAGTTAGTGAGCTTAAGCTATCTGCGAGGAATAATATTCTTCTTAAATTTTCAGATTTTTTTCCAAACTAGGGGACACCACAGCCCATGGGCAGCTTGCAATGGTGAAGCTGATATCAAACACAAAAGGTGATGGGAGGAACTCTTGCAATTTGCCTAACCACCGGCAATTGCTCAGGGTAGCATTCCAACATATTGTTCTTTTCCCTCGAAATGCACCTTAGTTTGGACCCAGCCATGCCAGGTCCCACCTGAACCAGGAACCACAAGCCATCCAAGACTGGTTTCTTTGGTTTTGCCCTGATGGGCTTTTTAGTCATTGTAGCTTGTTTCCACTGGCACAGTGAGTACAGGATCCACCTCTGGGCATACCCTGGACCACTTAGGGCGGTACATTGAACCCACAAAAGGTGATCGGAGGAAGGCTTGCAATTTGAGGGAGGACATGGCCTGGCAGTTCAGGCTGGACTGTTCCTATTAGAGAAAGATCATACGGCTGAGACCAATCTGACAGGCATGGTGTGCAACTTGGAAGAGAACCAGGAGAAATAGTCATAGCACAAGATGGTGGACTAGGCCCATTAAGACAAGGGACCAGATGGAGATGATTAGGTAGATTAGTAGGATCAGATTATACAGGACACGGAACAAGGCTAGCAGGGTCAGAGGGGTCACAACCAAAGGCCATGATCTGGAGTATCACATGGAGTAGGATGTTTAGTAATTGGAATATCTGTTGCAGGCTGGTGAGTATCAGAGGGACCTGGACAACCAAAGTCACATGGACCAATGGGAGCAGATCAACACAAAGATGGGCAGGCCCAGAAGAACCTAATAAGGAGTGAAAGGACCTGTGGGTGCAGTACCAGGTGGACCATGAAGATAGGGACCAGGAAAAGGAGAATCAGGATGTCTCAAACCATGAAGAATAGAAGTCCCAGATCTAAAACAAAACTGTACAACAGGGTTAGGTGGGGAAGGACCAAGCAGACCTGCAGTATCAGGGTAAGCATCAGTAACCCATAGATCAGGAGGCCAAGAAGGGGTAATACAAGGAAGGGCAAGGAGCCGGGCTGGGAAGATGGTGATCAAGCAGGACTAGAACCAGGAGCACCTGATTCAGGAAACCAGTACCAGGGGGACCAAAAGTAGTTTGACTAGCATGAGGATGAGGTGGACCAAAATAGCCAAACAAAGGAGTATTTGGGACAGGACCGGGGGGACCAACACCAAAAGGCATAGAAGGGCCTGGAGCATAAGGAAGTAGACTAGGCACAGGAGTACACCTATGTAATTTGTGCTATATGTATTAGGATGTCCTTCTTTAATCTGAGGGCAGAGAAAATGAAACTTGGAAGATGGGTCTAAAGGTGAATGGGGAAAAGGAGTGTGGTTTGTGAAGCATGGCAGAAAGGGTTTGAGAAACTCAAAGGACTGAATTCAGCAAAAATGGTTAATGGTTAATTCAGAGGGTTCTAGGGTGTGGAAATCAGCAAAAGAGAGCTCAGGATCATAGGAAGGCTCATATGAGTAGAAGAGGGAGCAAGGGAGGCTCCAGATAGATCATCTCAGATGGCCCAAAGTGGGATTCTTAGTAACAAAACGACTTACAGCTGTGATATTACTGGAAACCAACACCAGCAGTGTTAGCTTCAGCACCAGACGAGTTATTTAGAAGGCCAGAAGAGAAGCAATGTGTGTCAAGACCTGTAGAATAGAGTAGTCTGTGTGACAGACCTTTGAGTTGACATTCGATGTGCAGTGGATATGAAGCAACTGTGTAGCAGTAAGACTCTGTGGGTGGTAGCGTCTAAGTGCATGGACTAGTGGGATGCATTTTGCATGATATGATGGAGAGTAGATATAGCTTCCCTTGACAGTGGGAGTATATTGGAAGCATCCTTGTGGCAGGAGGGTGAAGCCCCAGACATTGAAGTGAGGTAGGATGGATAAAATGCTTCCCAAATAATTTCTGAAAGGTCCTTGTTAGCAAAAGGGCTGATGGTCAGATGTTTCTGAGTGACGACGTAGGATAGATGTTAGGACTGAGAGATTGGTCAGATGTTTCTCTTGCTAAAGGTGACAAAGTTCCTGGAGCAGAGATGTCCTTTTGTCTGTGCCTGATGATTGCTCATGAAGGCTAATGAAAACGAAGTAATGAGATCTCAGGCTTCAATTGTTTCCTTGTTTTGGGTACTCCTGCTTGAAGCCAGCAGTATTGCTACTTTAGTGAGAGCCATCACTTAGCAAAAGGCGGCCCTTGAGCTACAGTCAGAAAATGACCTTTGAAATTGAATTACCCCAAATCAGTTCTGACAACTCAATTGTGGATCCATATCCTCTGAATGGAAATCGAGTTTAAATGTAGAACAATGAAATTATCAATATGTAGAATTTTAGTGACAAATGTGTCTATGTATTCAGTGTGTGAAAATATTTAGAATTCAGTCATTAATCAAAATATTTGTGAGGTTTTTTTTTCCTCTGGTTTTGATGCCTATATGTCTTTCTCTGATTTACTGGGGATATTCATTCATCTTCTGATGACATTCAGTTAAATTAATTTCAGTTCCATTCCTTTCCTCGTGGCTCTTCGATGGAATACTTCTGCAGCGGTCCGACTGAGTACGGGTCTTTGGAGGAAGGGCGTTACACTGTTCACCCTATTTAGAGTTAAACCTGGCTGTAAGGGACAAGAAAGCAAATACGCCAGCATGTGGAGATAAGTTGTTTTTCTTTAAAAAACAAACAACCACTTTGGAAGTTTGTTTTTTAGTTCTGATATTCTGTCAGTCATACAAATGAGTAGACATTTTCTGCTATTGCATGGATGCTGACCAAATTAGAATGCTCGCTGTTTTGCCATTGCTGCTAGGTAGAGTTCAACCAGGTGTCAAGGAAAATATAAAGTGACAGACAAATGCAAGAGTTTGCTGTGGTTGGGAGCAGACAATCACCTACTATCAATGAGCTTACCAGAGCCTTGGAAAAGGAAGAGCTCTACGACCTCAGTGGCGGGCAAAGACACCCAAGACGAAGCTCTGGGGTTGTGCATTTTGAGTTGTCTAATACCTGTTGTTGCAAACAACCAAAGGGGAGAGAATGTGCTCTAATGGCTAGGACGGTCGACATAAAAATCTAGGGAACCGGTTAGAGGCTCAGCAGCAATGCTCAACATCCTGTGATTCTGGGCAGATCACTTAATCTCCCCGTGCCTAACAAAAATGAATAAGTCCTTATGTAATGCAACCAGGGCTCCTGTAAAGCACTCTGATACCTGATACATTTGGGTCAAGTTTGCGCTATATAAAACTCCAGGAAGAAAAAAGAAAAAAAAGGCTCCTGGGTGGCGGCTCAAAACAATGCCAAAGGTCTCACAAAAAGTGAAGGGTTCCATTGGAGACCCAGAGAGAGCGGTCACAAGTCCACCAACTGTCCATGAAGACCCAGAGGGCAGCACCCCTCTGGACCTCAGATGTATGAAATGTTCAGGTCATAGCGGACGGCAGATGGTATTGGTGGGAACTCCTCACTCAGCATCAGCCACTCACACAAATGGTCACAATGCTGGTGCTTTCTTGAAACCACTATCATAATTCGATAAGACAATAAGCAAAAAATTGGTGATCGATAGACTACATCGACAGAGACTGATAACAAAAAGATTATCAAATACCTAAAACATCTTACTGGTGATGGCATAAAGGAAATCGTAAAGAAAATGACACAAACTGACAAAGGAATCACATACCATCAGATCAAAGAAACCTTCAATCTCAAATCCAATCCAGTGTCAAATGTTGACTATGAAAGATATATTTTCAGGCAAGACCAACAGAAAATTGGCAAAACCATCGATGAATATGGAGAGAGACTTGACACACTCATCAAACACTGTAAGTTAATTTAATTTCATGATTAAGAGGCCATACATCTTAGAGTCATTGATGTGTACTTGTCTGATTCATTGAGATAGCGAATTCTGAGAGGAACTTTGAGTACGGAACAGGTTTTAATAGCTGCCAGAGCTGAAGATCATGCTGATTGACAAGCTCCTCACATGAATGTGCCCAGGATTAATCAGTTATGAGTGTGAAAATCAAGTCAAAGCAAAAGACCGGAGGGCACTTAAAATAAGTTATGTTTTAAATGTGGATTTTTGTTTCCACACAAAGACAAACATCCCACCATTGGACAGACATGGAAGGACTGTAGGAAAGAGAGCCATTTCGTGACACTGTGCAAAGAAACAAGTGCGTCATGGCGTGAAGACAAAATGGCTGCCAGAACATTTAAGAGGCAACATTCAACGTGCAGTCACAGGGCCCAGCAGAGGCGTCAGGTATGACAGATCGACACTAAACAAAGCAGATTGTCATCTAAATCATCGTCAAACAGTTCATCCGTATCAATTGAAAGTCAAGAAGATGGTTGTGCCATGTTGATGTTTACTTCAGGAAAGCATGTGCATGTCCGACTGGTTACATGTGAAGAAAAATGTCCACCAAGGAAAATGCAACATGCCAAAGCACCAAAGTCCATCAAACATTGTCCAAAAATTACACTGAAAGAAAATGGTTGCTCCATACCTTTCATCATCGACAGGGGTGCACTGATAAACATTGTGCCTTAGGAGTAATATAAAGACTTGCATTCTTTACCACAACTTATGCCGTTGAAAACCAAAGTGTAAACATGGGCTGTATCAACACCATTAAATGACAAGCTTGCTTTGTAATGATGATGAAACACAAAAAAGAAAGTTCAAGTGCCCATCCATGTGCATCAAGGGACAGCTACAAAAGAAACAATTGAAGGACGGAATGCTGGAAAATGCAAACATCCACCCCCAGACACAAGGATCTGGATTTTATCCATCATCCATTCAAGCTGAGTAGACAGGCGGCACGCTCCTGTCTACTTAGCTTCAGCACAGCTTCTGATATGGGGCTGATTTCCGTGAACTACAACATGAATGTTCACCATGAAAAAGTAGGTCAGTTCCCTTGTTTGTTTCATGGTTTGGGAAAACTTAAGACTATGAATGTACGATTGCATATGAATGAGGACGTCCCTCCAGCTGCTCAGAGACATAGGCGAATTCCTATTAATTTACACAATGCTGCTGAAAAGGAACTTGAATCGTTAATTAAGCATAATATCATTGAGTGGTCTACAGGCCCAAAGCCATTGGTTTCTTCCATTGTGGTAGTGCCCAAAAAGGACAGTCAAAGAGCTGTATGCATATGTGTTAATTTGCATAAGGCAAACAAGGCTCTTGAAAGAGAACGACATCCAGGTCCACACATTGCTGACATGATAATGCAACTAAGTAGTGCACAGGTCTTCTCTCGCCTTGATTTAAATCAGTTATCATCAGTTGGAATGCAAAGAAGATTGCAAGTACATTACAAACTTTTTTTAAATATGTTGGTCTGTTTCGATACAAAAAACTTAGTTTTAGTGTGTGATCTGCTGTAAAACTGTTTCAAGACATCCTTCGACATGTTATACAATCTGTCATTAATCGATTCAATAACAGCAATGATATATTGGTTTTCAGAGCTTTCCAAAAAGAACATGATAAAACTCTTACACAACTTTGTCGTTTACTTGCCACTACAGGTTTGACTTTGAATGCAGACAAATCTGAGTTCCATAAGACAAAGCTAAAATGATTTAGCCATATCCTTTCTGATGGGGGTTTGACTTCAGATCCTGCTTAAGTATAACAGTTACTCTTCTAGATACTTTGCCACTGTAAGTGAACCATTGAAGGAGTTGAAGAAAAAAGATGTTCTATTTTAGTAGTCACATGAATGTGAGAACAGTTTTAAGAAAATTGAACAAGCCATTGAAAACGCTACAGAAATTGCTTATTTCAATCCAAAACTTCGTATAGAGGTTGTCATTGGCGCTAGTCCAGTTGGGTTAGGTGCTATCCATGCACAGCACACTGGACACCCAAATGCTTCAAGGCATATTGTGGCATATGCAAGCAGGAGTTTGTCCCAACCAGAATGTGCTTACTCACAACCTGAGAAGGAAGGTTTAGCCATGGTATGGGCATGTGAACACTTCCACATATTCCTGTACAGAAAGCCTTTTACGATGGTGACAGACCATCAAGCTTTACTAATAATATTTTGCAACCCATAAATCCAAGATGTCTCCTTGCATTGAATGTTGGGGACTATGACTACAAGAGTACAATTATAACAGTGTGCATCATCCAAGACAAGATTAGAACCATGCTGACTACTTCTTCACAGTGCCCACTCAAGGTAATGGCACTCAATCCAAGTCAGCTGAAGCTTATATCAATTTCATCGTTAAATTAGGCACACTAGCTGACCTTTTGATAGCCTAAATCATCATTTGCCATGAGCCATGATAGTGACATGCTACAGTTTAATTATGGAATTATCCATCATTCATGGAACCAGCACACTTGACCTCTCCCCAGTGAGAGGTGACATAAAAAAACATAGAAATGTCAAAGTTGAACTGTCCATAATTCCGGAGAGTCTGTGGCGGAGAATGTTGATTGTGTTTTGACTCATATAGATGACAGTGTCATCATCGGCACAGACAATTTAGATGGTCTAATAGACAGTGGCAGACTGGGCCATAGGTCCTAATTCTAGTAAAGAATAGGCTGATTGCAGAAGGAAATGAATGTGCTACAAAGTATGTCTGGTTGAAGGCATCGTTGGCAGTCACTCTAGAATAGGAAAGACGCCCCAGTAGTGACCTAACACCCAGAGGTCAAGAAGTCAATTGGATTGCCAGAAAGGTGTCAGGGTTATTGCATTTGGTGCCCTTCTGATTTGATCTATGAGGAGCAAACCACATCTAAATGTAAGAAAAGAATGAGGCAATGTAGTAGCAGGATTAGATGTAAGGGTGCCAATGCTTCTTCGGTTTCTCATTTTATTGAGTTGGTCCATAATGAGAATGACATTAGATGGCAAGTGGTAGAAGCCATCATTAAGCCAACAGGAAGTGGTCCCCAGCAGGATTTATTAAATCACCATCAGTGCAAATTGATTCATGGAGTCAAGTTAATTCAACACAGCCTCAAGTCTATGGCAGACTAGAACACCATTGTCATATTGTTCACCTCACAAAGTGACAGCCTGAACGGCCAATGATAGTTGGTATTACACAAATCTCTAAGAAAATCCTGAGGTTTTGTTCTATTCTTTTGAAACCATATGCATGTACTTGTGGAATATTTCAATAGACAACCTGCTCTAACCTAACCATCACTATGGCTCATGGAGATAAGAACTTCACAAATTTGCATATATCCTTTTCTCCGTTCTAAAACTATGCTAATTTTTATTTTTTACCTATTGACAGATCTGTACATTTTAAAATGTAGATAAGAATGATATACAGGGAAAGGAAGAAATGGAGGAAAGGAGAAGGTAATACAGATTGGAATGTAACAACGGTCAATTCAATTAATTTTGCATTATTTAAACCAGTTATGTATATTAATTATTACTATAACTGTATGCTCTCATATTGAGGAGAGATACATTACACATATCAACATCATAAGTCATTGACAGATAAATTAAAACATAAGTCTTTAGTTCTTCCTTGATAGTAAATGATTTGATCAGAGTACTTTTAGAGCTGGACAGCAATGGAAACTAGAAGAACAAAGTGTGTCACCTGTTTCTGCCCCTTCTGTACATATTGCATTTCATCATGGTGTTGCTCAAATATGAATTTATCTTTAAAAAAAAAGAAGAAATCAAATGGGTGTTTGGCAAAACAGGAACAAGTTGGTTTAATTAAACGCAGCGGCCGGGAGAGTATCAACAGAGGCACGTCTGAAGATAGTCTCATAGTACAGAAGTTTTGGCTCCACATATGTACATTTTGTGGGTACAATAAAACACTTTGCCATTCTTTGAAAAGCATCATAGTCACAAAAATCAAGTACAACCATCTGATAAGAGGGACACAGATGGCTCTCGACCTCGGGTGGAGCCAGTGTGGGCCAGTGTGAGTGTGTCCAGATGTCAGGTGTGGTGAGTGCGTCATCACCCCGTGTGGTGAACATGTCGCGTCCTGACTAGCTACACGTGGCATCTAACTTTGTGGTATTTTGGGAACGCGCACCTTTGGCTAAACATGTTTTATTAGACCAATCTTGTCAGCCCTGTTTTGGTGTAACTACTTATCTGTGGATCAATCAGGCTTTTCCCTGGGCGCATGTTTGTCTTTGGGCTAACTCCACCTGTGACCTGTCAATCGGTAGGCTTGGATTTGTGTCACAGGGCCTGTCTGACCACATGTCTCTGACTTGGAATTGATGGGGAAGTTCTCTCAGATGAATCTGACAGCAATGGTATGAGTTTGTGAATGTGAGCACGTATAACAGGGCGGCCATTGATATCCTATTTACTGATAGTATCATTATTATACGTACATTTGTTACATGGTACCTCAACATTGCATTCACTAAGATTGATGTCATACTCATCCATAAGTTATGGTGTACATCAACATTGGATTTGCTGGTATAGACATCACTGTGCATGCATAGGTTACAGCGTACATCGGTATTGCATTTATTGCTATTGACATCATTGTGCATGCATAGATTATAGCTTATAACGAGATTGCATTTATTGATATTGCCACTGGTATGCCTGGTGCATACATGAGGATTTACATTGCTATCGTTTTTATTGATCTCAACTTTCCCATCTCTTGTTGAATTTTTCAACTACATAATTTTCCTCTTATGCCATGACAGTTACATTATTTGAAATGGTGTGTGTTGCTGTGGCGACTGTTATCCCTTCCCTAACTGTTTGCATACTACCAAGTTTGAGGACTGTGTTTTTACAGCAGGAATCTTCCACCTGTAGGAAACCACACAGTAATAGTACAACCATGACAAGAGGAATCAGTGATGTGCACAGCCTGGTCACCCATAGGGAGAGCCAGGTAAAAAGATTATGAAACCAGTCCTGCTCATGGGCACTCCCCCTCCTCGTTCATGTTCGTTTGTAGTTGATGCAGTGCTTGGATGGCGAGAGCCAGTGTCCCATTGTCCATGTCTTTTCCAAGGGTAAAAGTACAGCAGGAGGCACTGATCTTGGCACACACCCCTCCTTCCATCGCAGTCATCAGGTCCAACACATGCCGATGTTGCATCACCATGAGGCGTACAGGTCTGAGTTCTTCCCTGATAGCATTAAGGCCGAGCTCAGTGTAATTGATCATCTTCTGTAGCTCCCATCTGATTATTTGCTTTTGTTTGAATGGTGAGAAAAGTATGGACCCTCCTGCATTGATTTGAGTGTCCGTGAACAGTCTGCATTCTTCGGGAATGTCCTTGTACTGAGCTCAACCAAAACAATCAGCAGTTCTTCTTTGAGCTTGATGCAACAGAGTTGTTTTCATCTGTAGAAGATGTTGGAGCAACTCAGACAGATCTTCTCCAGGGATGATCAGAGCCGGAGTTTGTATGGTTACGAGGGCGCAGAGGTCCCACCATCCAGGAATGAGTTGGGCATAGACAAAGTCATCACAATGCCAGTTAAAATCCATTAGCATGGAGGTGCCCCATTGCAGGTCCGATACGTGCAACACTGCTTCACAGTTTAAATTGGTCCCGAGAGGTATCATCTCTTTGCCTCTAAAACACAAAGAATACTGTGTATGTTTCCATACAATTAGGGGTTGTCCATTCCCTTCTAACCATGTGCACCTATTTATCTCAGTATCCCAGATTTCCTGGCATGGGGTGTCTGTGCTGGAGATTGGCCCCCTCCCAAAGGACTCATTTCAACTAGCGTTATCGAAGTTTATGGTCCTACACTAGAATTCCATACTGAAGATCTATTTGTCATTAAAAGAGGCAGCCCCAAATATGATAAGGGCTATCCGGGGATGACAGACAGAAGCGGGGGAGGACTTGTTTATGTACTGGACCAGTGGTGTTGCTACCTCTAAGACCCTCTTCTCCACAACGTCTTGGGGCCAAAGAGTGTGATCCCTTACAGTGCCCCATCTGCGCATCCTGTCTAACTCTGTTTGAATGTTGTTAGGTTCGGTAAAAAGGTACAGTACTTTGGAATTGGCCTTGTATCAGAAGATGTTTACTACTGCTTTATGTGGTTCGACTCTACTGGGTTGTATCTTTGCCCTAATCCTACAGAGATACAGGTGGATCGGAAATTTGGCTTTCTCTGGCACTATGTCTTGGGATAAGTAAAGTCTGTCTGCACTTATGGTGTGGGATATCAGTGTGCAAATATCACCTGACCTGTTCGTAGTTTGAGTGCCAACCATGGTCATGTGTTGATACCGTTGTTTGTGTAGGCGCACAAATTGTAGTGCGTGTTGGATGCTAGTGCTGGGTTAATTGTATGTGTACTTGAGGTGCAAGAGTTCTCTGTGCATGCGTTGCAAGTTTGTCAAAGCTGGTTTCATTGAACCAAGCACATTTTGGGAATTGACAGGACGTACGTGCACCACGGCTAAGCAAAGTGTGTACAAAAATACAGGGGTACATAACATAAAACATATTTCTAGGCTGTAGGATGGTCTTCGGGGGAGATGTCTGTCATCTGGGTGCCCAGAGGTGTCTTGTGTTGGTGAAAAGCACAAAAAGAGTTCTTTATCAAAAAATGACTGTAAAGTCAATTTGTGATCTGTACTCTGGAGCGGTTGGCTTTTGGAAGTCCTTTTGGAGGCTCTGATCAAAATTTCTTTTGGAGGCTTTGGCTGAAGAGGTGCCAGCTGCTGCAAATATGGTGCACATGTGGTTAGATAGCTGTACTGTAGGATAAGAGCTGTGGAATGTTTGTTAGCTTGGAAAAAAGCACAGTTAGACAGTTTTTAAAACAATTCCTGGTTTCCTTTATATGGGTACATATTATGGCTTTACCTCCCCAAGCAGGTACCCCTCCCTGCCGCACCTGTGGCCCCGACCCTTGCTGGGCTGAGTTCCCTGTCTGCGGTGACTGTTGCCACACGCTCGGCCAACCATCTGGTCCCTGCTGTGGTGGGGCACCAGTTGCCTGATTTCCCTGGGGCTGATTGGAAGCTGCAATAGCATGCCCAGGTCTTGATTTTGTGGCTGGATATTCTGTGTGGGCTGTCCTGGGCTTATGCCTTTTTGATTCTGGTATGCTTTCAGGTGACAATAGTCAGCCCTGCGGTATTTCCAGTGGCAATAGTAACATTCTCTGGGACCGGGGGCTGCCGGGATTGTTGCCCTCTGATGCAGGCACTCTGTCGGATTCGCTGTTGTTCCATGGCTGAGTCCCCTTCCAACCAGGTACCATTTGCAAAGCTGTGGTCACTGGGGTCTTTTGGAAGGCTATCTCACCTGCTACTTGGTTACGTTATGTTATGTTATAGAGATTTCTAAAGCGCACGATTACCCGAGGGTGTCCTGGCGCTAGTTACTTCTCGTGCAGCGGAGCTTGGAAAGAAGGAGATATTTGTCAAAAAACCAGGTCTTCAGCCCCCTCCTAAAGTCTAGAAGATTGGTGGTATTTCTCAAATGAAATGCAAGACCATTCCAGGCCTTCGCTGCACACAAGGAGAAGCTTCTACCACCCAACTGGGCTTTTTTTGTGGGTGGGACTGCGACCAGTTTAGCTTCCGATGATCTTAGAGTTCTTATCGGTTTATACCACTGAAATTGGCGTATTAGATGGTCAGGTCCCCACCCATGCAGAGCTTTAAAAACTATACAAAGGGACTTAAACTGCACCCGGTTCCTCACCGGGAGCTAGTGCAATTTTTTTTTAATCTCTTTTGAGATTGGGGAGAATTTAGATGTGCCCGTAAGAAGTCTGGCCGCGACATTCCGGAGCAACTGAAGTTTATACAAAAGCTTTTGCTGAATATTCAAATATAAGCTGTTGCAGTAGTCCAGCCTCGATAAAACCAAAGCTGTGACTACTGTTTCCCAACGGAAGGAGTCGCACGACCTTCTTCACCGTTCTCAGAACATGGACTGTTTTTGAAACTACTGCATTGACCTGGGCTCCCAAGGACAATTTCTCATCCAGCCAAAAAAAAAAAAATTTCACCTTTTAAGAGGGTGTAGGAAGTGATTCCAGAGAGGCCGGCCACCAATTGGGAGTCCAGCAATTAGGATCATTCCCAAATAACATCACTTCGGTTTTATCCGAGTTTAATTTTAAGCAGTTTCCATCCATCCATCCATCTTCCTATTGCTTCCATACAGGACTGAAAACAGATATCTATTCCTAGTTCATGGCCGGGTAATAGAGACACCACAATTTGCGTGTAATCCAGATATGATGTAATCCCAAACCCATGAGCACTGATAACAGGAGCCAGGGACAAGGCATACACATTAAAGAGTGTTGGGCTCAATGAAGACCGCTGCGGCACACCGCATGGCAGTGAGAAGAGTTTTGACTGGAATTTCCCCCGGGATACAATCTGGCCTCTGTCTGATAGAATAGACTTGAGCCGATCCCAGGCTTTACCCTGTACCCCACAGTCTCTGAGATGGTCCATCAGAATCCCATGATGGACCTATCAAATGCAGCAGAAAGATCCAATAGGATCAGGGCTGCCCTACCTCCCTGATCCACTGCTACTCTAATCTCTTCTGTAGCCTTGATAAGAGCAGACTCCGTGCTGTGGCCCTCTCTAAAACCGTATTGGGAGGATCTAAATGGGCTTCCTTCAAGAAAGGAAATTGTTTGGGTCATTAGATCAAGGATAGGCTTCTTTAACAGGGGTAGTATTAGGCGAGAAATCGGACGGAAATTGTTTGGGTCATTAGGATCAAGGATAGGCTTCTTTAACAGGGGTAGTATTGAAGCCACCTTCCACTGCTTCGGAAACTGTCCAAATTCAAACATGACCTTAAAAATAGCTGTGAGAGATAAGGCAATTGGATCAGGGGCCAGTTTAGTGATCTTTACTGGGCAAGGATCAAAAGGTGAGCCCGATTTGGCTCCCATTAGGAGCTCCGACGTATCATGCACAGTCAATGGCCTAAATTTGTCCAGGGCATACGGAGGGAACCTTATGTGTTCAGAGTCCTCCTTCACCATGATTAAACCACCATCATTGGAATCACTGAAGGCTGAAAATATGCTTGTCACTTTCTTTCGGAAGAATTTGGCAATCTCCTCACAAAGGTCTGGACTGGACTGTACTGGACAGTAGCTGGCCTCTGAGAGGCCACATTGGAGACCGTTTGGAAGAGCTCTTTAGGTGAGTTCTTTGCCAGTTCAATTTGGGTTGCATAACATTTTTGTTTAGCGGAGAAAATGGCTTGTTTGTAAATTTGCAGGCTAGATTTATACAGTTTCTTCTCTGCATCCGAATAGCATTTTCTCCAATTGCGTTCTAGACGTTTACAGTTACATTTATGAATTTTTATCTCCTCTGTATACCATGGCGCCGAGGGATATAGGGCCCGATTCACAGAACTAACTTAAGACAAAATCCTAAACTTACTACCATTTTGGTATTCACAGAAAGCACTTACTCATTTTGGTATTCACAGAAGGCACTTACTCGTTTCGGTATTCACAGAAGTTAGGAGTCCTAACTTTAGGACTCCTAAATGCCTTCTGTGAATACCACCGAAAGTCTTAAGTTAGGATTTTTCTCAGTTTAGGAGTAGTAAAGTTAGGATTCCTAACTTCAGGAATCCCGAACTGAGAAAAATCCTAACTTTAAGACTTTCGGTATTCACAGAAGGCATTTAGGAGTCCTAAAGTTAGGACTCCTAACTTCTGTGAATACCGAAATGAGTAAGTGCATTCTGTGAATACCAAAATGGTAGTAAGTTTAGGATTTTGTCTTAAGTTAGTTCTGTGAATCGGGCCCATAGTCTTTTCGCTAAGATAGTTTTACATGGAGCCAGTTCATCACATGCCTGTGTAAGCCATCTGGTATAGGAGGCGCCAGCCTCCTCTACCCGATCTGTTACATGACCCACTGTGGAAATTAGGAGCTCCTGCAAAGCAGTCGCATCAACTCTATTCCAGGCTCTAGTCTCTATCAGTTCTTTGTGATATCTGCTCCTTATATGTTGGTCCTCCACATTTAGATCAAATAGAACAGCAGCATGATCAGACCGCACAAGTGGTAGTAGGCCTATAAACGACATGCCTGGATGGTTTGAGAAAATGCCATCCAGGGTATGTCCGGCTACATGAGTTGGCCCCCTAACGAGTTGTTTAAGATCAGCACTGTCCATCAAATCCATCAACATAGCTGTATCAGGTTCATTCGGGAGTTCTAAATAAAAATTAAAATCTCCCAGGATGGTATAAGTATTGCAACAAAGGCTTTCTTCGAGCATGTTCCCCAGAGGAACGGTGAACGAGTATCTGGCCCCTGGTGGCCTATACAGTAGCATGCCTTTAAAAGAGTGATGGTCAGTTAAGCTGAAATTAAAAGATAGGGCTTCGCAGGCTGTTAAGTATACGGGTCTAAAAACCACTTGAATTGAGTTATGGTAGATAACTGCCAGCCCACCTCCCTTCCTATCTGGCCTGTTCAGTACCTGACAGAGGAAGCTTGGAGGGGTAGCTATCACCAAATCAGGTCCGAACGCCTCGTCCGTCCATGTTTCGGTGATAAACGCCATCTTTATATCATTATCCTCAATTAGACTTGCGCCCTCTAGGCTATGTTTAACCAAAGACCTTGCGTTTATCAGAATACATTTGAAAGATTTGTTGTTAAGTCCGGCTACCACTGTCCTACTGACCTTCTTGGGCCTAATCGGCTGGTAACATATAACAGGTAGCACAGTATTACAGTTAGGACAAGTCCCCGAAGGAACCACAGGCCTTAAATCGAAAGTAAGGCATATACAATCGGCAGTCTTATACATGCCTTTCAGTTCCAACAATGAGGATCTGAAGTATGTATAGACTGGGGGCTCACCTGACCTCGATCTACCAGGGGTTCGGGCGCTGTGCGCGGCCTGAGCGCAGACGGGCTTGCCTTAGGCACGCCAGCGGCGCGCTCACGCCAGTGTCTGCCTATGTAGCCAACACTAAAGAAGGACTAGCCTGCTCCCCCTGTCCTCCCAAGATGGCTGCCCCCCGCCCGACTCGAGCGCGAGTCAAACAATGTCAGGGAACCCTACCCCAAGGGGACCACTGCATGGGGAGTGGCGTTTGTAGCCTGCTTGTTTTGGGTCATGGAGTATTTCCCTTGTGGCAGGCAAGGATATCTCCTTGGGTGTTGCCTTCATGGTCTGTGGTGCCGGACTTCTTCCAGGGGTCGTTTGCCGGGATACCACATTAGATAGCAGGTAGGGGGCTACAATGCAGGGGACATGTCACTCAGCAAGGGGCCATCTTCTCCATGACACTTCCCCACTCCAGGAGGTGTCGGTTGTGCTAGAGGATGAACTGGGCAACCCCTGGAGCGCGTGCGGTCTGGTTGCTATCACCATTGTCCCTATGTGCCTTGGTTCGGCTCGCCACTGAGCCTCGGGGGACTCAGTGGGCATGCATGTGTTGTGGTTCTGCATCTCCTGATCCTTGTGCATTTTGCATGTTGCCTGTAGGTTAATCCCACCAAGAGGTGGTGTGTGCAGCCTGACCACTGCCGAGCTAATCCGTATAGCTATAAGAGGTTTCCATTATAACCCAGGACTGTTCCCTTAAAGGGGGCACAACAGACTGGGATCACCCTGGCTGGAATCTGCGTGATGTGTTGGGTCGTTTTCTGACTTGCGCACTGGGGGAGAGTTTCCAGGGGAGGAGCAGACTATAGTCCCATTCTTGGTGAATAGTCTTAGCTTAGACAATGGGTCCCATCCTAATATATTGATCGGGAGGAAGGATAATACAGCAGTTGTTCCAGCGCCAACTGAAGGGGCTCTGTGAGGGGGACCTTGGCCACAGAACTCTGGATTTTGGCAGTAGTATTTGATATGGGGCCTGCCTCTTCCAGCAAGCATGACATTGCCGCCCCTGTATCCACTATAAAGTTGTATGGTGTTTTGCTCTTAACTTTGTGACTACAGGGCCCTCCGTAGGGCATTCCCAGTCCGACAATTGTGAGAGTACCGGTTTGAGGGCATGGGTGGGCTCTGGTATGTGCCCCCTTGTTTCCCCCCAGGCTGGTTGGTCCCACTTTGCACTATCACACTCACTATCGGACCCCGAGGAGCTAGAGCCTGTTTCCTAGATGTCACTAGCTTCGGTGTCATGTGGATTGATAGCTGTGGTTACCCTGCCATTGTCCCATAGTTCAAGTAGGGTTTCTCGTTTAGGCCTCTTCTGACCTGTATAGCTGGTCTGTATGTGTGTCTTTGTCCACGCTATGATGTTGGTATTCAATGTTCCCCCTCAGGCCAGGGGAATGGGTATGCTTTGGTATGGGTGTGTCACTCACGCAATGTTTTCCTAATTTTTGGGCCTGTGTGGGGAACCTAGCTTGCATATGTTTGAGTGGAGTCTCCATGATGGAATAGAGAACTCGTTTTAAGGAAACTGCAAACATTTGATTGTCTGGAGATTTTAAATGATTACAAATTCTACTCTAATTGTGGGGAAAACTCTGTACATGGGGTTGTAATAAACAATATTTATGAGAGCAAACGTAAACCGATGCATTAATAGATGTTTACCAATTTGACAATGACAAATGCTAGGCAATAAAAACATCTGTAACAAAGTGTAATGGTTAGATCAGAACAATACGAGTTGATTTTTAGCACTGAAAAAGCAAATATGGGCTTCTGAATTATTGAAAAAATTATTACTTCATGAAATTCATAAACTTGTTAAAATGACACAACATTTAAATATTTTAGAACAATTAGCAAATGTCCAACAGCACCACGGCATCAATAATACATAAAATGGAGAAATCTAAAAAAGACTAGAGGAGAAAAGATTTGACAGAAAAAATTCTTACTTTTTCGCGAATACCTTAGTCCACTCCCAGCACCTAAAGCCCAAGGAGAGGAATGCATTATGTACCACACGGAGCTAAGGGAGCTTTATAGTTTGTCAATATCGGCTCTATGGACAAAAATAGAAACTATTTGTGCAGAGAAAAAGGGACAGCTGATGACTATCATCCCTCTGTGGCCAAACACAAGCTATACCTTATTCACCAAGGTCCACATTTTTCCCTAACATCCGAATTACACCCTGTGTCACACACAGTGGTTGTGTGTACTGGCGGCCTGACGCCCAGAGCTCCAAGAGAAAAAGACCACAATTCACTTCTTTCAAGCGCTGTTAGTGTTAAGAGATCAGCAGTGCCTAAGGTAACTCCCTTTAACCAAAAAATAAGATTCAGGTGGTGACCCCAAATAGCACAACAAGGGACGGAGGATGTCACTCACCGGTTCAAGTTTATTTTTAGAAAACAGTTAGAAATATATACAACAATTGAGTCACACTTGATGAAGTGAAGAGTGAGAAAGAGTTTTTTTCAACAGAACCCCAAGTGCAAAAAACAATAACAGAAGAAAGTCAAGGCAGTGACAATGTGAAAATAGAAAAGCATATTGATATAAAACAAAATACAGCCAATGGTATTGCATACAAATAAGGACACAGAGGAAATATCTGGTGTGTTTGTAATATTTCAGGCCTGTCTTTAGATGTTGTCGATCGGGTTTTGACCATGTGTCAAATAAAAGGGTCTCATCAGAGCTAGAAATGACCTGGGGAATGGTTGACTAATGTGTCATCACACAATCACCTGAGGACATTGTGTCATCTATTTTGACTTGCAAAGGACTGTAATGATGAAACGATCGCTCTCTCCCTGAGAGAAAGTCTTCAAGAGGGTCAAGTGTGTATATCTGTCTAGGACATAGATGACCGCACTTAAACTATCGCACGCAAATAATCCCGTGGCCTCCGAATTCCATGTGTCGAATCCTATTACCTGCCTCATTAGCTAACACAACTTGCTGATTTATCCTCTCCAGTCATAAACAGCAGCACTGTAGGTGACCACATATGTAAGCTGATGGGTCTACCATGTGACACAGGCATAGATTCACATACTTGAAAAATCCCCCAATTGACTGATTGATAATCCAGTCATTTGAAACACAATTTAGCATGAGGAGCCATAGATAAATTACTGAAAATTGATCACTTCCTCCAAAAGTGTGCTCTCTTATGGAATAATGGAACTATACACATCGGTGGTGCTATGATATAATCGGAAAAATGGATCGCTGCAGAATCAAATCCTTATTAAAACTCTCATGTGCAGAAAACATTAAAGGGATATTTACTAATGTTTTGCGTCAAGGTGAATCATGGTACCAATGCAAAATCTGTTTTGGCATTTACTAGGTCACGTAAATTCATGCAAAGCTACATTGGTTGGAGCCATGTGAATTGTTCAGAATGACCACGGGCTATGAAATGAGTACCATTTAGACTGGTTGTATGCACACTTATCTGTAATGCCTTTTGGCTGCTTTATTATGAGCCCTCTCTTGCCTCCTGTCACCTTAAGGGAGGTGTTATAAAACAACATATATGTCCTTTCAAGTGCATTGCAAATATCATACTTTCTGAAGAGACCATTTCTTTGACAAGATCATCTTGATGGCTTTCTTGACATCCTGGTTTCTCAGGCTGTAGACCAGTGGATTCATCATGGATATCACCACAGTGTAGAAGACAGACACCACCATATCCTTCGTCAAGGAGTGGCTACCTGGGGGCTGTAGAAATACAAACAAACCGGTTCCATAGAAGAGCATCACTACAGTGAAGTGGGAAGAGCATGTGGATAATGCCCGGAGTGTCCTGGCAGCTGAATGCATCCTCAGGATGCTTTTTAATATGAAGGCATAAGAGATAAGGATAATTAGGGTGGAGAACATTCCTATCAGGATTGATGAGACATTAAACAAGACTCTGTTTATCCGTGTGTCAGTGCAGGATATCTTGAACAGGGGAGGATAGTCACAAAAGAAATGCTGGATTTCAGTAGCTCCACAGAAAGAAAGCCTCAACATGAAGCCTACATTTAATGATGTATTCACAAAACCCCACACATAGCAGGCAGATGCCATCATAATGCAATATTTCTTAGTCATGATAGAGCTATATCGCAAGGGAAGACATATAGCAACATAGCGGTCATATCCCATTGCCGCAAGAAGGAATGAATCAGCACTTCCAAAAATTGTATAGAAATAAAGCTGGGCCATACAGCCACCGTAGGAGATATAATTTTTCGCCACGGTAAAGCTGACCAACATCTTTGGGGTGATGGTGGAAGAGTAGCAGAGGTCTGCGAAAGATAGATGACTAATAAAGAAATACATTGGTGTCCAAAGTCGAGGATCATTATGGATTAGGGCAATCATGCCACCGTTGCACAATAGAGTCACCCCATAAATGCCCACGAAGAGCAGGAAAAGTGGGATTTTAAGACTATGATGACCTGTGAGGCATGAGAGAGTAAACTCTTTGGTTTCATTTTGTAGCTTCATTGACTTGAAATCGATAACCTAAACAGGAATGCAAACAAAAGATATGAGTAAAGCATTTACTTAACATTGAAATTTGCAAATAAACCCTGAGCATAGTTACATTGTTGATTTATGCGTTCAAGCAAGATATAATACAATTGAGAAATGCTCCTAAATTGAAGAAATATATCACAATCAGCACCCTCAAGGTTTCCTTTAGAATCCAAAGCTGTGTGTATAACTTTTTTTATATGTAGTTTCCCAATCGGCAGTAGAGTTTAGTGAAATCTGAAATCCACATTTACCACAATGCCAGGGGCGAACCTTGCTGGGAGGTGAAGCGGTGTGCTTCCACCCCTGTTCCTGTTTAATAGTACTCCCGTGAGTCATTGAGCTTACGAGCTCGTGGATGACGCACCCTCATGCCTGTGAGAGGTACCTGACCTGACAAAGATGTTGGCAGCCTACTCAGCAAACCCCACATTTGAAAGACTGTAATCTCTACTGATGACGGTTAAAGAACCAGAAACACGTGTCTAGAGATCAGCACTATCTGTGCCAACTGTGGCGAAACACTCGAACACTCTTGAAGCAAGCAACTGAAACTGCATTTACCACAATGCAAGGGGCGAACCTTGCTGGGAGGTGAAGCGGTGTGCTCTCACCCCTGTTTCTGTTTAATAGTACTCCCGTGAGTCATTGTGCTGACGAGCTCGTGGATGAAGCACCCGCATGCCTGTGAGATGTACCAGACCTGACAAAGATGTTGGCAGCCTACTCAGCAAACCCCACATTTGAAAGACTGTAATCTCCACTGATGACGGTTAAAGAACCAGAAACATGTGTCTAGAGATCAGCACTATCTGCGCCAACTGTGGCGAAACACTCGAACACTCTTGAAGCAAGCAAGTAACTGAAACTGCATTTACCACAATGCCTGGGGCGAACCTTGCTGGGAGGTGAAGCGGTGTGCTCCCACCCCTGTTCCTATGGACATATACCTGGCAATGGCGGTTTTCTTTGACTCCTTTTAATATCTTGCTTTGCTATAATGTGCATATAAAACCGCCCGTAACGTTTTTTATTTATATCCTCTAAGTCGGTGGGGTTTTGGAAAATACGCTCAAGATTCACACTGTTTAGGCTTTCCCTTACAGCAACAAGCCAAGGTATGCTCCTACCCTTCTCACACTTAAGGCAATCCTTTATTATGTCTCTGATGAGGATTGCTGCCGAGTTTTTCTAGATTGAAAGCCAGAATATAGCCGGGCGAACCCTAATGCAATCTTCGATATATGGCAATTTCAATTCTTTGTGACAAACATATTGTGATGAGGAAATCGGAGCTCCAAAGAGTCTCTGGCAAAATCTATTTTCTTCACCCTGGATGCTGTTCACTTTGTAAAACCCCAAACTTCTGTGCCACATGTGGCAGTCGGGACACACTGAGATTTACAAAAATTATTAATAGCTAAAACGACCTCTATCTTTTTGGGTTTTGGGAGGCCAAGTACTGAATTAATTGCTTTTGAGAATTTACTCCTGCTATGCGCCACATCGTCAACCCAAGAGCCATTTGCTGGGAATACCAACCCCAAATAGGGAAAACTTTCAGAGTCTATAGTGATTGTATTAATAAGGTACTTTATCAGTCCACAAGCCATTAAAAACGATTTTTTAAAATTAGTAGTTAGTTCTAAAACAGCCATAAAATCTACAAAACCCCGTACAAGAACACGTAGTGTGTTCGTTGTGAGGCCATGAGGACCGCATCATCAGTGTACAGTAGGGCGGGGAGTATATTACCATTAATTCTGGGGACATCATTAGTTAGCTTTGCCAAAGATTTGTGCAAATCATTAATATATAAGAGAAAAGATACCAATTTTGATATCTTTTAATACCTCCCCACCCTTGCTGATCCTCACCCGAGTCTCTATGCAAATAAGATAAAAATGAACTATTTTTAAAAGAATGGACATAATCATGACCTATTAACGTAGTCGAAGGCTGAGGTAAGATCCATAAAAGCCATATAAAAATGAGATTTTTGGGCAATAGTATATTTACCAATAATCAAATTAAGGTTTAGACACTGCCCAACTGTGCCTATTTTGCTTATAAACCCTAACTAAGAAGGTTGTGAAATGTGGTCCTCTTCAGCCCATAACCTTTTCTTGTTGTGCAAGATCCTCCCTAAAATTTTCAATATATTGTCAATCAGGGAGATCAGTCTGTAACAGCTTGGATTCGATTGATCACCCTTTTTAAAAATAGGTACGATGATACTAGACGACCATGTGCTGGGAATAGTGGCATTAGTTAAGTTATTAAAAATATTTAATAAAAGGGGCGCCCAGAACTCTGGTTTAATCTTTATGAGATCAATGGGCAGCCCGTCAGGGCCAGGAGCTTTATTGCCCATACTCTTTTGAATGGCGTCCTCCACTTCTGACAAGGATATCGAAAACCTAGTGGCGGCTTTATATTCATAATAGACCTCGTTTTGAGTAGGGGCTAAATAAATCTTAGAAAAATCGGCCTCCCATGCATCGCTAGTTATGTTACAGCTTATGGGGTCAGTGAGTGTCCCATCAACCTCATGTCTTGAACTGCAGCCCAAAAGCCATTCACATTTTTTAATATGGCGCGCATGAAAGGTTATCCCAACGGTCTTTTATAATTTCATCCTTTCGTTGGCTGATGACTACTTTGTATTGCTGCCTCAAGAATTTAGTAGGAACCTGGCCTCTGGGGCTCATTATGAGGGCCTTGCGAAGCTCTCTGCTTGCTAAAGAGCAATCTCATTTGAACCATCTTGGGCTAAAATGTGTTTCTGCTATGGGCCATGATAGCATAATTGTAATGCCTTCACAGAGTTGAACAAAGGCGCCAATTGCCTCAGGGTTATACTCTTTTGGTATCAGACAAGTGTCAATAAGAGGCAAGTGTTTTTTTTTACCATATTAAGGCACAGATCATTGTTTTCAATACCTCGCCAGTCTAGTCTCAGATTATCAGTAGAGGGTGTTAGGTTCCTAGAGCCACATTCTTTAGCATAAGTTGGCTTAGGGGCGATTCTCAACGTTATTTGGATAGGGTTATGGTCACCTTGAACAGTTGGTATGACCTCAGCTTTTAACAGACAATCTTCTAGAGTAGAGGAAATGAAAAAATAATCAATAGTAGAAGCACTGCCCCAGCCTCTATATGTTGACTCAACATACTTATCCTTGTTGGGTACTACGGCTATTTCCATAGTATTAAGTAAATTGTGAGTGCACAGGTGATCCAATAATTCTATCCCCCTATTAAAAGGGGCGCCGATATTAAGATAGTCCATGTGTAATATGTTTCCGCTGGAGATCCTAACATTAAAATCACCCCCAGACAAATACCAGCTAAATTATCATAACTCTTATGATATTTTAAAGTTGAAATAAACGTAAACAGGTTAGTGAAATTCATGTTTGGTAAGGTGTAAAAAATCATTGTTATAAAAATTAATTAAACAAATAGGAACCCCCCCTTCTGTAGATCAATGCCTGAAACTTATGATTTTTTGTATCAGAGCCCTTACACTGCCTCCTGCAGAGATATGTACCCAAATTGAGAGCCCACCAGACGGGCGGCCTGCCTTAGGAATGGGGACAACAATGTTAAAGCATTCAAACCCTTCTAAGTATAGATCCAGCGTAGTTCAGGTTTCCTGTAACATGAGGTTATCCTGTTTTTGAACCAATTCTATCCAGTCTGGCAGGTTTATTTTAGATGCCAGGCTGGCAACATTCCAGCTTAATATATTTAGATTTGGATCATTAACAGACATGATTGGGGTAAAATGTCCACTGGACAGGAGCTCATTTAACGAGGAACTAGGCTTGCTAGGAACCGGCAGGGAGGGCAGTCAATCCTGATTATTTAGGCCAAACAAAAGTTAGAAACCTATTGTGCGTAGTTAGGGAGAAAACATCATTGTTTTTTAACCCCATAGTTGGTCTGTAAAAGTATCCAAGAGGCAGTGACCCAATATGGGTTAAGTTGGTAGTGGTTACCTCCTGTGCCATCAATAAACATCTCACTATTGATGGATTTCGAAAATTAATGACTATACAGTCCCCCTCAATATTCCTAGGAGACGGCCCTACCCAACCTACTCTACGCACCATGATAATATCATTTATGTTTGACACCCTGAACCCTTTATGTTTTGAAAACCAATCAGCACTTTTATTGCGCAGTTGGTCCCTTGTTTCTACTTGGTATTTCCTGATAGGGGGTACCCCTGCCAGGACCAAAACAAAAGGACATGATGCCAGTGGTAGACTAAGTACCTCCCTACTGGTCTGTGGGATTTCTATTCTGTCAGGGTCTGGAACCCCCGCGCAAGGTCTACCACCCCTAAGTTTGTACTGTCTAGGGTACTCATAGGCGCACTATGAGAAACTGGAGACATATGTGGAGCTGTGACAAGCAAGCTGCTAGTACCACCAGCATTAGAAAGGTTATCCTGCACAGTTAGGAGCTCTGATGAAAAACATTCATTGACTTTACTGCAGGTGCCACACAAACCAGAAGGTGGAAAAGATATTGGTGCGGCAATCTGTGGGTTACAATGAAGTACACCATTAGCTGGCAGATTAGAATCCAACCCCTCAGTGATAGTAGGCTTAGTGATTTTAAGTTGTGAGTTTAGTTTGTTTGTCAAAGTATCCAACCGATCTAGTTCTTTCCAAAGGGCAGTGAAGTTCTTATCAACTAGATCTTTCTTCCGGCTGGCCCCCACATCCTCAATGTTCTTAATTCTTTCCTCGATGTGGGTTATCTTTTGAAAAAGTGGTTCAAAAAGTGTGGTGACTATAGTCTCCAGTCTTTCCCAAGTAACATCATCAAGTGATCCCGGGGGTTGAGACGGCATTGATAGAGTAGACCCATATAAGATTTGGTCAGTTTAAGTTGCTCTAGTCCCACCAGTCCCTCTTGGTCTCGCTGCCCGAGCTGGTTTCTGGGGTCTTGCTTTTGTACTCCCCCTATTTTCCTTTTTTTTTTTTACAAGAGGTTCACTGGCATGCACAGACTGGATTTTGGCGGCCTGGCCTCTGGTGGTAATGTTGGAATCCATTGTTACATCCACTATAGGAGAAGATGATTTTGATGGTACAGGAGGCGGAGAGGCAATTGGAGAAGTTAGGTGGGCATGAGGAGTGTCACCTGCCCTAGAGATGCTACCTAGGGAGGAGCGCTTTTGCAAGAAGGGAGATCCTAGTGATAGGCGATGTTCTGCTAGCTGGATCTCATGGTTGAGAACAGACTCAGCTCTGGTTAAGAAAGCGTCCAATGTCCCTGCTGTTACTTTCCCATGTTGGTCAATCGTGCCCTTCCTTTTAGCCATAATTAATATTTAATAACCTCAGCAGGTGGCCAAGTTTAATTCACATAAGAAAAATCAAAAACAACCAGAAAAACAATACCTTGTAATATGGGCTCTCAGTAGATCTCACGTACCAGGGCTTGGAGAAGTAGCCCAGCCCAGCCTCCTCTGGGCTCTGATGGGTGCAGACAGGCCCGCCCTTGGCCTGGGCTTAGCCCGGGCACGGCACGGGCACGCCGATACGGGTCCTGGCCTGCGGGGGCCCAAGGATGGCTTTATGCGCCTCCAGTGCAGGGTTGGTGACGTGGCTGGCGTGCGCCTCCTGGCGCGGGCGTCACTGGAGGATGGAGTCCCACAATCAAACGGGAAAGTGCTGGTGCGGCTGTGTTTCCAGGCATATTAATTTAAGATTTGCAGGTTAAAGTCTTTTTTTTTCAAATATAGGTTGATCTGTCACACTTGAACAACAAGTTTCCTGGCTGATTTGAATTGATTGGCTATTGCATATGTCTTTTAGTCTGCTTTTGCCAATCACTATTTTTGTAAGCTATTTGCATCTCACTTGCAATGCATTTTATTCCCATTATCTGTTCACATCACACACTTAAAATCTATCTCATTATCTGCTCACATCACACAATTAAAATCTATCTCGGTACACACACATTGCTGAGTTCCTCTGATTCCCACACAGCACACAGTATTTCTGGAAAAAGAGTTTTAGATAGGAAACAGACAGGGCCTCTCATTGGACAACTGCTGTGCAGGCCTGAAGTCAAGTAATGGAGTGGATCACTGTGGCCATTTCTGATACTGAGGCTATGTCCAAGAGAGAGGATCATAGATTAAAATCCGGAAGGGATTTTTCAGTTGCTGGATCTCCATCAGCTGATGATTTCTGTAAGAAATTGGGTTATCACTGGAGAAGGACAAATCCTTCAGAAGTAATACGTCTGCAACTTTCACTTTACTGGGAACCACATACTCCATTGTAGAACTTGACTTTCTCAAGGTAGTGAAGGCCGACTCAGGAGAGGAGGTAAGGGCTAGTACCCCAGCCCTCTGAAACGCAACAAACAACACTCAATAAACCATTGTCCAGTCGGTGCTTTTTCTTATAATATGGAAAAGTATTTCATTATGCACCCTGGGCACTACACATTAATTTACAAATATTTGCATTCAGGTTGATGGAAATACCTATGGTAATGTCCTCATAGCATGTTACACCTCTAATGGACC
Source organism: Triturus cristatus (assembly GCF_964204655.1). NCBI lineage: Eukaryota > Metazoa > Chordata > Amphibia > Caudata > Salamandridae > Triturus > Triturus cristatus. The sequence goes on from NC_140585.1 coordinate 168,867,100, forward strand.
CTGAACCCTATTACCACAAAGGCCCCCACCTATGCCAGACACAATTTAAGGTGATATTGTTATCAAAACGGCAGGCTTAGTGGCTTTGTCAGGGTGAACCATGTTAATAAAACCAGAAATATGGCATAATAATTCAATACAACACTATTGAAATCAGTAAGGTTGGTACCATCATACATTGATATTCACTGAGGCCTCTCATGACTCACTGGTAGGTTTGTGGTTGTCAAAACAGCATTTAAAAAATATGTAAATGAGCATCATTTAATCATGTAATGCTTGGCTATTAACTTTGTGTTTATCAATAAAACAGTTTCATGACCTTATTTAAGCTGTATACCATTGAATTGTCAATATTGTCTTTGTTCAAAAGCAGTATCAATTAAATGTGATGTGTACACAATTCTTTATTCTACCTTTACTATGCTGTCTCTGTATCTTTGGAACCACAGCGGGTCTGAACTCCAGAGCCTATGTGGACAAGCACCAGCTCTGGGTGTGCATGAGAAATTAGCTAAACTTCTCCCAGGGGCATCAACTAATACCCTGAGAGACCTAGGACCATATTTATAAAAGTTTACTGTCAGATTTGTGATAGTTTTCTAATGCAAACCCAATGTTCAGTGTTCCGGTGAGATTTACAGTCCAAGGCAAATCACATTTTGCTTTGGATTATAACCAAAGTAGTACAGGTCTGTGCAATACATTGCCTTGTGTTACTTTATGTAACGGGGGGCATCCAATGGGTAGTGCATGGGTATTATCATGCAACCACACATTATGGTTTTTTAAGAAAATCCCTATCAACAAAAAACTGCGGACAAGAATTTGCACCAAAATGCTGTGCCTCCTCGAGGCAAGCGTAATGAGGAGAACTATTTAATTTCTTCTCGCTTTACCACTGTACATATATGATGTATTTTACAATGCACATATAATCGCGATGTGACTTAAAACATAGCTCTTGAACTATAGCTTAAAGGTGTCTGTTGGTGCAAGGCAGCAAAAGTGTGCCAGCACATGGCAGAACAAGGCCACATCTTAGAAGATATGGTGCTGTTTTGTTTTCTCCGATTCACGCACTGCAGCACAGGAATTTTACTTGCTGCCCTTTGTTGCATGTCTTCTGCGTAAATATGGGTCCTAGTGTAATTGTTATGAGACATCTTTTGGGGATGGAAGCTGCTGCACCTCTGGTAGCCCCTACTGAACTTCTGGTGATGCATCTGCCCCTCCAGGACACCACAGAAGCGAGTAAGCATAGTTAGGAGAATGCTTTCTCCCACAGGCTGATTATTTTATTAGTTGCATCGCCACCGCAGCAAGGCTTTGGATTTGGTTCTTTTTTAATTTTAGGTGCATTAATGATATTTTTTTGTCACTGCAAGGTGTCCCTTCCCCTTTATTGTGGTACCTAGCCAGTGCCCACTCCTTTTCTGGCCAGCCAACACTACACTGTGCCGGGATGGAAGCCAGCATGTTTCTTTACACAGATGCTGGGTGTTCTCGTCCCCCTTCAGAGACAGGGCCAAGGAGTGGCAAAGCAACCAAATTGCTCTTTGGTCCAAGTAGGATCTGGGGAGGGAGACCTATGCACAACCCCTTCCCATCAAAAGCGAAATAAACAGAGGCTACGCCCTCCCCAAGGATTTTTCAAAATTGCAGCAGAGTGCTATATGTTTGTTTCATTCCCTGCAAGGGTCCTCTGTTAACCAGGTTTCTCATGTGGATTCTACAGCCCTACAAGGCTAGTTTTCACAAGGGTGGTGCTATTTTGCTCCTAGTGGTGAGCTCTAGCTATCGGGACTAGTTTATTGAGGCCTCCTAGCCTTCAAGCTTTGTTTTTTGTGGTGTTTGTTTTGAGGCTTCCTTCACTAGACCTGTCCTTTGCTTGCGCTCCAGATACCCTCAGGGAAGCATCTTCCACAGCCACCAAGCAGAACACCATCCCTGTCATACTCCGCAAGTCCCAAAGCCTCCTTACTACTTCAAGGGCACTTGTGTGTTAGCAGACTCAAGGGTCAGTTCACAGAAGGCCCTGGGGAACTCCCAAATGTCTCCCCAGCTGACCCATTATCCCTCTTGTTTTCTCAGGGGACCACCACCACTGGCCTTAGAAAGACCCACCCAAGTCTTGGGTGACAGATGAAGTTAAAGTCATTCATTCCATCTTCTCAGTAGGGTCAGGTGTTTTTTTCTTCCAGCTGTGCATTCTTTCACCATTGTAATTCCCAGGTGCAGTGAGTTCTGCAGGGGCTTTCAAGTGATGATGGAAAGGTCTGGAAATCCTGGGGTGCCACATCATGACTCAATACATACCCCAACCCTCCTACACAGCATTCTGAGACATTTAAACATGAGAAAATACCTTCCCTGGCAGCTTTGAGTACACCCCCAAATGACACAGCTGACTGAACCTTTCCCACCAAACTTCAAAGTGAACCTCCTCCTGTGTTTGCCTCCAGAGGTCTGGCCTTTCTCCTTGGTTTCTGTGGGCTTGGGTGTGTCCAGTTCTGTGTCCAGGTCAGGTTCCTTCCCTACCCCTTCCTTTCCCAAAAACTGGGGCAAGCACTGTGAAGTGGCTCTATTGAGTATGTATACCGCTGCATGGTAATGGCCGTGATTGTATGTTCGAACCTGCATGCAGTTACCTCGCATGCCTTTACTCTGCAGTCACTACCCCACCTGCGACATTACCTCACATTCCGTTACCATGCAAGTGCTTACAAAGACTTGCTTTAGGGGGGAGCAGGACTTTGGAATAGTATAAATTACTATTCCAACTCCATTCAGTGAAGGTGTTGAATTTAAAATCCAACACCAGTCCAACAACGTGCCCCCTAAAGCAAATCATTGTGTGGTATGGGAACATGTGGTAAGGTCGCAGCCGAGGTAGTGACTGTGGAGTAAAGGGAGGTTGTGGTTCTAACTGTCAGTCTATGATACTCTACTCCTCCTACTCCACTCAAGGACCCTGGCAAATTCCACATGGTAACAATACACATAAATACATTCCACATCATGCCACATAATTCCAATAAGCATAATTTCACTCAGCGCCACACAGTTCCAGGCAACACAATTCCACTCCACATATTTACATTCAGCATAATTGAATTCAAACATTTACACAACACACCACATATATCCAATCCACACCACATAATACCACACCATGCCAGAAAAGTCAACAGCACTCCACACAATTAAAGTCCACAACATACCACTACACAACATAAAATACCATTCCACATAATTACACTCCATAACACAAACCCCCACTCCACATAATTTTGGTACTCTGAAAACCACATAATTGCACTGTACACCATGCCACATAATACCACTACACACAAGCACTCCACACCACACAATTCCATACCACGCAATTCCACAACGAACAATTCCAATCCAACCCACATCCATAACATATGGGCAAAATACATTGTTATATTACAAGTCCAATTGCTCTAACTCTCGCAAATGCGAGACCTATTGGCATTGCCAATGCCACACATAATACCACTGTGATACATAATTACAGTCCACTCCAAACAATATAACTCAACACAATTCAACTCCAGAAAATTCCACTCCACATATCTCCACTAAATTCTAAAACACACCTCAAAGTAAATTCAACTTGGCAACATGCCACATAATTCCACACCTTAGAATGGTACTCCATACCATGTCACATAATACCACTCAAACCCATCCCACATAATTCCACACAACACCACACAATTCTATGCCACACAATTCTGCACTCCTTGAGAAACAAGTTCACATGGAACTCATTTAAACATAGATATATGGGTATCACAGATTTTTTCTGTGCGGACTAAATCAAAGGCAGCAATTAATTAAAAAAAGAGACAGGGAACATTTAATGAAACATTTAAGAGGCTAAGACAAGAAATTGTATTAGTTCATCACAGAAATGAAGGAACGCCATTCATCACAGGTATTAAGTCCATTTCTTATTGTATCGCAAGTGTCTATCCATTCGCACTCAAGTCTTTGGAGGAGATGCTTTATGTTGCCTCCTCTTGATGGCAACTTTGCTTGTTCCAGACAAAGCCATTTTGGCTGTGTTTCTTTTGTTCAAAGTGTGGGACCATTCGTGCTGTGAGGACTGCACAACTAATTCTTCTCCTATTTTGTGAGATTCTTGAGTTGATTTGCTGGGTTCATCTTTCCAACATACAATAGGGACCCACTATACAGTAGACCACATTACTGGATGCACAGTTAGTATAATGTTGTAATGTGGTTGTTGTGACCTCTTGTGTGAATGTTTTCGTGTCTGAAGTTAATTTACATGCAGTACAGTTGCCACATCTATAGTGGCAAGTGATAGGCTGTAAACCCCATCTAGACATGATGGTATTGTCCCAATGGATTCTTTCAGTGTTTTCATGAACAAGTGCCTGTTTTATGTTTCTAACTTAACTATATGAAAAGAGAGGGAGATCCCTAAATGTGTCCATCGTATTAAGGACCAGGTAATGTTTTTTAATGATTTTCACAATATTGTTTGTGTCAGGACAATATGTGGTGACGGAGACAATTTTGATCATTTTAGCTTTAGGCTGTGTTTGCAAGATCTGTCTCTTGGGCTGAACCAAGATCTTTTCATGGAATTTCTGATCAGGTGCTTAGGGTAACCTCTCTTATGTAGTTTGATGCTTAAGAAGGTTCCTTCTCTAAAGAAATCCTCTTTAAGGAGCAGTTATTACGAAGCCAAATAAATTGACCGAAAGGGAGACCATGCTTCAATGCCCAAGGGTGGAAAGTTTTATATTCTAATAGGGTGATTCCTGTAGAGGTACACAATAAGATGATTGTCCCGATGTTTGATACTCAAATCAAGGACCGGGATGTTGTTCCTATTGTGATTCGATGTAAATTTAAGGATAGGTTGACAGTCATTCAAGTACTTAATGAAGGACGTGAGATCAAGTTCTGACCCTTTCCAAATCATGAAAATGTCATCAATGTACCTCTTCCAGCACTTGATGTTATCATGGAAGGGGTTTTGGTTCGTAATGACAAAATCAGATTCAAATGTACCCACATATAGATTAGCTAGAATTGGTGCAAAAATAGCTTCCATGGATGTACCCGAGCATGGTTGGTAATATTTAAAGTTAAACATGAAGTAGTTGATAGTCAGCACATCGGAGCTGGACGTGTATTGAGTTTGATTTTAATTACCTCAATGTTCTCTCGTTGTGGGATATTCGCATAACGAGTTTCAATGTCCAGGGTCACTAAGATTTCTTGGAAAGGGTCAAAAGTAGAGCCTTCAAAGAGATTAATCATAAAAGTGCTGTCTCTTACATATGTTTCAACAGCTGGTACATAGTCTTTGATAAAAATATTTCTATACTTGCCCAATAGTTCCAAAATGGAATCGCAGCCAGATAAAATTGGCCTGCCAGGGGGTGCATTCACATCTTTGTGGATTTTAGGAACAGTATAGAGAACAGGAGTTTAAAGACATTTCTGTTCAAAAATTTGAATTCTAGTTTAGTCAAAAAGCCAGAATCTTGGGCTCGGGTTTTCAAATCAAATATTCTTGCTCTGATCGATTGAATGGGGTTGGAACAGAGTAGTTTATAGTGTTTTTTGTTGGATAGTTGCCTCAGTATTTCTGCATTATACTTGTCCCAATCTTGTATCACTATCCCACCACCTTTATCGGCTGGTTTGATAATGATGCTGTCTTCTTTACGCAATTGATTTAGTGCCTTCCTTTCTTGTAGAGAAATTTTAAATGGGATGAATGAGCTGGTGTTTTTAAGTAAATTGATCTCATTCAGCACATCTTTTTCAAAAGCCATATTTCTGATGGCATGCTGGCATTGGGAGGAATACAACAAAATTCTGAACCACACAAGATGATTATCCTCCACATAATACCACTCAATACCACATAATTATACTACACATGTTTACACTCTACCCAATTCAACCTAAAAATACTCCACATAAATGCACTTTATGTCACAAACTAGCAAACCACATAAATACACTACACACCATTAAACACAATTACAATAAGCCACACATTTCCACGCCACACAGTTCAATTCCACACATTTCCAATGCACACCACATAATTCCAAACCAAACGACATATTTCAACTACACAACACAATTCCACAACACACCAAATACCTCCAATACACACTCTATCCTAGCGGCCAAGATTGCAGAATAGATTTTGGCATCTAAATTCAGCAGTGCAATGGGCCTATAAGAGGCACACATTTGGGGATTTTTCACCGGTTTAGGGATGATGGTGATCACTGCCTCGGCCATAGAGGTTGAAACAGTGGACTCCTCAGCTATCCCGTTGAACAGCCGGGTGAGGGGGGGATAAGCTCTGACGTGAAGCTCTTAAAAAAGTGCGCTGTCAGGCCATCAGGCCCTGGCACTTTGTGAAGCTTAAGTTTTGCGATAGCTTTCCCAACTTCTTCGGCATTGTCTGGCCCATTTAATTGGTCATTTTCAGCTGATGGGATGCAGCGAAGATCTAAAGAGTCTAAATATTGATGTTGCAGGGCTGTATCCGGAGTTGTACCTGAGTAAAGATCCCCATAAAACCTACCAAAGATACTAGATTTTGTTTCATCTGAAAGGGTGATGCGACCGTCCCCATCCTGGATACCCTCTATGTATTCATGCTCCCTTTTTTCCCGCAGCTGCCTCGCTAGATGGGACGCCACCTTGTCTCCTTGGGCATATGATAATTGTCGAAGTTTCAAAAGGGTATAGTCTTCTCTATTGTTGTAAATAGCTTTAAGTTTACTCTTCAGTGTGCTAAGCTGCCACTGCAGTACCAGAGATCACGCTGCCTTGTGGGCTTTCTCCACTTTCTCTAATTCCCTCTCGAGATCTACTCATTCCTTAGTCATCTGTTTGTTTAGAGCAGCATTAAGTTGAATGCATTTACCACGTAGGACTGTTTTAAACGCGTCCCAGTTATTCTGGGGGGAAGTGGGTGATTTAGTTCAAAGTATTCAGAGATGGAGGCCCTTAGCTCGTCTAGAAGGGTTTAGTCCTGGATGATCGAGATAGGAAAGTACCATCTGGGCATACCAGGCCTTGTGCTACCCCATGCTAGGTTAATGGCCACTAGGATATGATCTGTAATAGAAATTTGGAGTATCCAAGCCACCAACAATGGACCTAGCAATGATTGAAAACATAGTCTATCCTGGAATAGGACTGATGTACATTTGAAAAGAAGGTGTAATGTTTGGTGGTAGGATGTAGCGTGTGCCAGGCGTCACGTAGGTCCACAGTCTGTATTTTCTGTTTAATCCCTTTAGCGAAAGTGTTGGTAGACCCCTTATGAGACTGGGAACTGTCTAGTTCCGCGTGCCAGGTCAGGTTACAATCTACCAGAAGTACTACGGGGCCTTCCGCGAACTCGCTAATCAAGTCCAGCAGGGAGCACATGAATATTGCTTGCCCAGAGTTGGGGGCATAGATAGAGATAAAAGTGCAGAGTCTGCCCCACAGTTTCCCCTTTACCATAATTACTCTCCCGTCTCGCTCAGCATTAATAGCTTTGGGTTGGAACTTTGCCGAGCTGCGAAAGAGGAGAGCAACACCCTTTTGCTTGGCAGACAGCCTGTAAATTAAGGGATAGTTTTTGTGGCAGAGCCGTAATTCTTCGGTCTTTTTGTGATGCATTTTCTGCAACGCCACAACCTCAAATTGGTGATCATGAAGGTATTTCCAGATTTTTTGCCACTTGAGCGGCGAGTTTAGACCTTTAACATTCCATGATGCAATGGAAACCATTGGGAAAAATAACCAACCACACCATCTCGTCTGTCCCCCCATCCTGATCCCTGCCTATTCTCTTGAGCCTCCCCCTCTGGGTCCTCCCATGTTCTGAAGAATTCCAAAAGGAATGCCTGCATGCCCCTCTTGACTACCTTGCCCGAATTCCCCCTCCACCACCACCAGGTACCCTCCCCCCTAAAATAATAATCCCCAAACCCCCCGAAACTCGTCGCTGGAGAGCCAACGGGCTCCCAGCTTGGCTCTTTGTAAAGAAGAGTAATATGATGATTCCGGGTATTACGAACAGGGTCCGGACCCCCAACTGCCACTCGTTGCATGCATAGGGAACCCTTGGGAAGCATCAACAGTAGTAATAGTCTTGTGCACCAAGCCCTTACCCAGGAGTGGGCATTAGCCCTCTCAGCTTCATTATGTCTCCTGTAGCTAGCGTCCCAGAGTAGTGCTGTCCCAGAATTAAATCAAGTGCCTCCTTGTGTACGGATCAGTCGCTCCATTAGCGTCCCCATTTTTGACTCACCTTGCCTTTTGAGACTGTGCGCCAGGGCCGGACAAGTCTCTGTGTCGCTCCTGGTCCTTTCGGAGAACTTGTGCCACTTTCATCCTCGGGATCGGGAAACCCAGAATGCAAAGACCCTCTGTCAATTCTGAGATGTAGTGGGATTTATTATAGTGTTCAAAAGTTGGGCCAAAAGGGAAAGTCCAGCAGTAGCGCACATTATCTTCTCGCAATTTAGTGGTAATTGGAGGCAGCAGCTGCCTGGGTGCGAGTGTAGAGGGTGCAAGGTCCTGAAAGAGGTCTCTTCTTTTTTCTGGCAGCGCTCAAGATAGCTTCTTTTGTTTTGAAGTAATGCATCTTGATGAGAACATCTCGGGTGCCTCTACGTTCGCTTGCCTGTGGGGTCCCTACCCAGTGGACACTTCCTATCTTGAGCTTCATCTGATGGGGGCTCAGGATCTCGGCAAAGAGGCCCTCCACAAAGGCCTCCAGGTCAGGCTCCTTCCTCCAGGTCTCGTACCCAATGTTCTCCCTTCGGGACCTATTTTCCAAGTCCTTTGCCTTCAGGAGTACTTGATGGGGTTGCGTCTGGAGAGCCTGCTGCGTATCCTGTAATATAGAGGAGCGAGCGTCCAATTCCTGTGCCTGTTCTTCCACTTCCAGTACTCTGGACCCTGCGGCATCAACGTCGTGCTGCAGTGTTGTCATCCGCTCGGTGAGGTCAGCCTTAAGTTGGTCTATGGAAGACCGTAAGTCCTGCTTAATTTCCAGGCAAAGTACCGCTTTAAAGTCCCTAAGGGAAGCCACTAGATTTTCTCTGGTGAGTGCCATCTTGCGTGTCTGTTCTCCTTCGGCGGGGGCTTGGCTCTTCTCTTTTGATGCAAAGTAGCTTGAGACCTTGTTTGCCGCTTTTTTAAGTGGCATAGGGGCAGTGAAATGTGCCTTCCTCAGCTGGGCCGCGGGTCGCTCCTCTGGATGCTAGCCTCTTGGGTGCTGCCATGGCAGGTGCGTTGTGCGCAGATATGAAGCCTGGTCTGTAGTAGGGATCACACAATGGGGGCCATCTGAAGGTCAGGCACCCTGAGTGTTGCTACATCATCCAGCCCGGGATGCCGGTATCCTAGCTCCTATTGCCTGGTTACACACGAGACTACAACACTGCCAAAATTGCCCCAGCATGCATCATTCATCTGGCTGTCTAGGTCTGTATAGCTGCCACAGAGATCCTCCCCTGACCGGGCGCCATCTTAAGTTCAGGCTTGGGCTCCCCTTCACAGTCCCAACCGAGGCCCGTATTCCCCAGTCGCACTGGAGCAACTCACTGCAAGGGATGACTCTCTAGGACTGCCCGCACTCAGCAAATGCTCACTGCCGCTGGGCCCCGCTCACCTCTGGATCGTGTTGCAGCCACGGGAATGCTGCACTCTCCTGACTGGCCGCGTCTTGGCTGGCTGCCCCAATCTTCCCCCAGGAGTGGTGTGAGAGCGGCATTGAGCCTCAACCGGCTCCTCTTTGCCTCCCAGCGCAAACGGACATGCGGATTCACATTCCTCCGCTCATGTCCCGAGTCTCGCCATGTCCGCAGGCTGTCAGGGCACCTCCTCCTTGCCCTCGGCCATGGACCTCTTGGGTCCGCCTCGTGCTCTCTGCCCCACAATGATCTCTTCTGTTTGCTGCTTCAATCCAATGGAATCGGGGGCTCCCGGTGGTTCTGGGCTTGTGGCAGTCTCGGGCTCCGGAGCTGATGCGGATCACTTGCCTGGCCACGACCCCCACTCACTTTTCAAAGTTACTCTGCTATGTGCTTAACTAACCCTTGTTAGATCTGAAGCACTGTGCAGTACAGTAGTGGTGACTCTGCAGTGGTTGAAGTTGTGCCAGGGAAGAGTGCAATGCAAGGATAGAGCAGTTCTGTTCAGTGCATGCATCATAAGTGCATGTATTTATTTTAATTTTATTTTATGCGTTTTTATATAGCGCGGGCTTTACCCGAAGGTGTCAGAGCGCTTCACAATAGGAAGAGTAATGATACATGAGGAGAAAATTACAAGTGAGCATGTTACAAAAGCAAACGTTATGTTACATGAAGCAATAGCGACAATTGTGCATGTATCAAGAGCAAACAAAATACAAAATACTAGAGGTAGCAAACGATACGTTACAAGAGAAAAAAGTGATATGTGTGCATGTTACAAAAGCGTACAAAGTACAAGTAGAGGTATAATACTGCAATAAATGGCAGACACTCAAAACACAAGAACAAACGTTACGTTACATGAGGCAATGGTGGCAATTGTGCATGTATCAAAAGTTAACAAAATACAAGAGGTAGCAAACGATAGGTTACAAGAGGAAAAGTGACGTGTGCATGTTGCAAAAGAGTGCAAAATACAAGTAGAAGTATAATACTGCAATAAATGGCAGGCACTCAAGCCACAAGAACACACTGGGAAGGCACTTCTATAGTCATGGAGAACAGAATTTCCTATAATGGAAGGACTTCCTTCAGATAATAGAGAGGGCGTGAATTCAATTTGGAAGTGTCTTTGAAGGAGGAGAACTTTGACGTCAGTTTTGAAGGCCTGGGAAGAGGTGATGGTCCGGAGCTGAGGCGGAAGTGAGTTCCACATTCTCACCGCGTTGCCTGAAAATGATTGGGCTATCGATCTTTCCTTCTTGAAAGTGGGAGGTTCAAGCAATACATTTTCTGCATTACGTGATGGTCTAGAGCCTCCAGAGAGTTTCAGTTTATTCGCCAGGTAGCGAGGAGAGGAGGAGTGCAAGGCTTTGTGGGTGATACAGGCAGTCTTGTAGATAGATATTGCCTCGATGGGAAGCCAACGGAGGGTGGATAAAATGGGTGTGAAGTGGTCGCTTCTTTTGGCCCCATATATGAAACGAGCTGCTGAATGGAGAACAGATTTAAGGGGGGACAGGTGGGATTTGGGGAGGCCAGTAAGAAGAGAATTGCAGTAGTCCAGTCTGGAGAGAACCAGCGATTGGACCAGGGTTTTAAGGTCTTGCTCCGGGAAGAAGCGACGAATCCCCCAAAGAAGGCGCAGTTGGTATCGAACAGACTTTTCAATGTGGGAGAGTAGATTGAGTTTTTTGTCGAGTATGACATCAAGGGATTTTGTGCTGTCGACAATGATGGGTTTATTGTTAAGTAGATTCATCTGATCCATCCATGATTGAACCGGGGGAGGAGAAAGTTAGGAGGAGAGGAGGAGGAATTCAGTTTTGTAGGGATTCAGAATCAGTTGATAAGTTAACATCCAGTTTTGAATGGAGTCAAGAGTAGAGCTTAGGATGGCGAGATCGTGAGTGAAGGCCACCTTAAGGTAGATTTGGGTGTCGTCCGCATAGAGATGATAGTGGATACTTAGGCGATTTCCCAATGGTTCTAAATAGCGATTGAACAATGTGGGTGCAAGTATAGAGCCTTGAGGAACACCTTGACCTACCGCCAAAGGAGATGAAAGACTGTTCGCTATTTTGATCATTTGGGATCTATCAGAGAGGAAGGAAGCACACCATTTAAGCACAGTGCCCTCCATGCCCATTCTCTGTTGAAGAGTGTTAAGGAGAGTGTTGTGATTGACAGTGTCAAAGGCTGCAGAAAGGTCAAGGAGAATTAGAAGACAAGACTACCCCGAATCGAGTATCCGCAGCGCGTCATTAATCACTTGCAGCAGGGCTATTTCAGTGCTGCAGTTTTGAATGAAGCCGGACTGGAAATTGTCAAGAAGATCATTGTCCTTGATATGACGAGAGAGTTGTTTCGCTACACATCTTTCTGTGATTTTTGCAAGAAAAGGTAGGTTAGTGATGGGGCGGAAGTTGTTGAGGTCGTTCGCATCAGCGGTGGGTTTTTTAAGCAGAGGGGTGACCTGCCCAGTTTTGAAAGAAACTGGAAGGGAGCCTTGACAGAGGGAGAAGTTAACCAGAGTGGTCCAGTAGAAAAGAGAATGGGTATAGGAGTCAATGGCAATGGCACTAGGGAATGGGTCAAGAGAATGGTTGGAGGGCTTTGTTTCGAGGATGCATTTGAGGAGGGCATCTTCAGAGTGGGGTCAAAGTTCTGCCAAATGGCTAAGGATTTGCGCTCCTCTGGAGGGGTAGGATGAATGACCTGATCCACAAGTGATTTCACTTTTTCGTCAAAGAATATAGCGAATTCCGCTGCTTTGTTTGTGGAATCCTCCAACTTGGAGGTTGGGGGAGAGCAATTTGGATTCTTGTTGAGATCGAATAGTTTTTTGAGTCTATTTTTGGCTGAGTTGAGGAGGGTTCTGAAGTGCGACGCTTTTCCAAGGAAGATGTGCTTGTGGTACTTGGATCTTGCTGAACGAAGCGTGGCCAAATTATCGGTGGAGGGCGCTTGTCTCCATTGTTTCTCCAGGAATCTTAGGTACTTCCTTTCTTCATAGAGGCGTTTGTTGAACCAAGGTGCTGAGTGAGTAGGCCTTTTCTTTTTGCTTTGGAGAGGAGCGACATTATTGATTTCGACTGCAAGGACTGTGAGGCATTGGGAGGTGAGTTTGTTTACATCTGGGTTCGGGTCTAGCCTTGGAAGTGCTAGCAAAGCTGATTCACAGAGGGTACCGAGATCAATATTTTTAGTTTCACGGAACCAGGAGGTAGCCCTCTTAGGTTGGCCGAAAGTTATAGAGTGTGATAGGTGAAGAGAGAATGGGTTGAGGAGGTGGTCAGACCAGTCTACATGAATAGGGGTAGCGATAGTAAGCATGCCTGCTTTAGAAATAGCAAGGTCCAGGATTGAGCCCTTAGAGTGTGTTGTTTCTGTGCAGTGTTGGATAAGATCATTTGCAGAAAGGAAGGTGGCCAGCAAATTCACAGAAGAGTCTTGAGGCGAGCCCCAGTGGGTGGAGATTGAGGGCCGCTACCAGGCGGGCGGTAAATGGCATGGAATCTGAGGCGTGGGCGGTGGTGCAATTGAAGCTCAAGAGATAGGCATTCAAAAGTGCGGAAGGAGCTGTTAGGAAAAGCCTTAAGTTGAAGGGAGTTTCTAAAGATGACTGCAACACCTCCCCTAACTTTGTCTATTCTGTCATTTCTAAATATAGAATAGCCTGTGGGTAATAGGAGATCAAACATAGAGTGAGAGGTATCGTTGAACAAGGTCTCTGTGAGGAAGAGCATGTCAATATTGTGAAGGATGATGCCATCGGAGATTTCAAGTTTGTGTTTTATTGCAGATCTGTAGTTGTGGAGTAGACAGCGCAGCTCTTTCGAGACTGTTTTGGTGACGGGGGCACTTGGGCTATGAGGGGTGATAGGGATATTGTACTTATACGAGGGTGCTCGGGAGGGTTTAAGTGGATGAGTGGTTCTGACAGAGGAGATGGTCGTAATAGTGTAGATAGTAGGGTTACTTGGAGATGAAAGTGGAAGAAGGGTGGCGTTCGAGGGCTTGTGTGAGTTTGCGATGTTTGCAGACGATAGGTTATGCTTAGCTATTATGGGATGTGGGGGCGAGGTGCATCTCGTGGGAAGGTGAGTGTTTTCCAAAGGAATTGAAGAGCATGGAAAAGTGGAAATCTTGGAGTTTAAAAGTGAAATGGTAGCTTCAAGTTGGGAGATGGAGGTGATAAGAGAGCCTAGCTTATTTTCCAGAGAGAGTAGGGCAGAGCACGGCATGTTGGGTGGCTCGATGGAAACAGGAGGGGGTGCAATTGGCAGTGGAAGGCAGGGAGAGGTGGGGGAACAGGAGGGGAGTTTGGGTACAGAGTTCAGAGGTGGGGAAAGGTGGTGGTTGAGTGTGGGCGTTGGTGCATCAGAGGTGAAAGGAGAGTTGTCTTTGTTGGCGTTGCAAGAAGGATAGAAATTAAGGACATAATTAGGGGGAGATAGGTGAGGAGCGAGGCGTTGGGGCGGAAGCAGAGGGGAGGAATGTGTGGAGTCATAGGAATGAAGGCGGTTTGGGAGGAAAAGAGGGGAGGGGTTTGGAGAGGTCCTGTCAGCTAGGTGAGGTGGCTGTGAGGGAACGGGCAATTAGCAGAGTGAGGGGGGTTGGGAGATAGGGAAGTTGAAGAAAGGAAGTGGTTCTGCTAGGCCCGAGAGAGGGAAAGGGTTACCAAGGGGGGGAAGGGGGTAGCACGGCATTGCTGGAGGAGTGGGGGGAAGGAGAGAGATGCAATGGGTCTGTGGGGAAATCGGGGTACATAGCGAGGGGAGCAGAGGGTAGAGAAGAGGAGAAGAGGAAGGAATAATGGGAGGGTAAGGAAAGTTAACTAGGGGAGAAGGTTGGAGGAGAGGTTGACTAAAACTGGGGGTGGCAGGTAGGGATAGGGGGAGGAGATGAGATTGGAGTACCAGGACGGTGCAGATTGGACGAGGAGTGTATTAGCTAGAGGTAAGGCTGAAGTGATGAAGGGGGGGCATACTGTGAAGGGGAAGAATGGGAGAGGAGGGCACAGGGGAGGGGGAGGGAAGAGGGTTGACCTGTGCCTCCCGAGGGTGCAGCCTATTGGAGTGTAGGGGGGTCAGGGGAGGAGAGAGGGAATGATGGGTGGAGCTAGATGAAGAGTCAAGGGATAACCCAGTGGCAGGGGAGGGAAGTAGGGAAGGGAAGAGGTGGTCAAAGAGAGAGAGACAGGTGTCTTTGGCTTGGATCATGACAGTACCGTTGTTATAGCGTGAGATAGTGAGGGAGCCTTTGAAACACGCAGGGGGGACATTTTTAGCTGTTTCCCATGAGGGCTAGAGGATGAGGAGGTGACATTAAGAGAATTATATAAGCTGGTGGACCAAGAGGGGATGTCGTAAGTGAAAAAAATGAAATCGTTTTTGAGCCTCCCATAACGACCATTGTAAAATTGATCAACAAAAAGGGAATTAGGGAAACATTCAATGGTGTTATGCTTGAATCGTTTTACTGAAGCTTTAGTCAGGTTAGGAGGATAAATGATTTTGTAGCAATTAATTCCAGACTTAACTCGAGTGGTGGCCATGTTGGGAAAATGAGGAGGAGGAGGGTGGTGGGGATATGAGAAGGGTGTTACTAGGAAAGCGGGGGTGAGGAGAAGTATAAGGACAAAAAGGGGGCATAAATTCCAGACGACGGGTGGAGCTATCTGAACTAATTTGCAGTCCGGGAAGTGAGGCGATTAGGAACAGGTTGTTACTTCAGAGCAGGAGAAGATGGGGGCACAGATTTCAGTAGTCGAGAAAGCTTTACTGCTTGGGAGTGTCTATGATTCCGCTGGTATTTGATGGGCCCTTCACCTAGGTAATCACATAATATACATGGTGCCACCTAGCACTAGGTCATATTTACACAGGAATTGTTTAAACATGACAGGACCAACTGGACCACTGTCAGAACTATCACAAAGCGAACTTAGTAAAAGTAAAACAGATCATAAACATACAACCAGTAACCACTGGTAATCACTGTACTTAGCATCAGCCTGTAACATAAACCACATTATGCACAGCATCACATTAGGCGCCAAACTCATTGTACGCCAATAATCTCAACAGTCTAATATTAACTCCTAAGTATCACTAACATTAGGGGCATAAAGCACAGGGTGGAACATAATCTCACTAGCATAAACCATAATATGCAAGACAATATCATAATCATAAAATCCACATTTAGAGGTAACCAGAACAGGGTGCAAAAATCATACTACATGAAATACATTTCCTAGCACAAAATAATCACATTAGGGCCTGGCGCCCAACAAACCTCCCAGTCCCCTTGGCCAACTGGCCATCTCAAAGGGGCTCGAATGCCCTGTGCCCAGAATGTCAGGGCTGCTGGCAATGCAGCGAAAGTGCAGGGTGCGCACTTGCGCAAACCTAAATGTTGCAGCTGGCACTAAGTGCTGCGCAGCTGTGAAGGGATGGGGCAAAGGAGTGCAACTCACTCCTAACTCAATCAGAACTGCCCCCAAGGATTAAATGGCCTAAACGGTGCAGCTGGCACTACTTGCTGTGCAGCTGTAAATGAGGGAAAGGCCCGGGCACTCAATGTGCCCTTTGAATAGATAGGTAGAAACGTTGCAGCTGCCCGCGCTGGTGTGGCGCAGCTGGGAATAGAACAAATGGGCCCTGGCACAACTGTGCCCTCTGGGCCTTGCTGGGGCTCTTAAAACAATATTTTCCCTGTTGGAGCAACATGGGGCTCTAAGATAATTATGCCCAAGCGTTGGAGCCACCTAGGCTCTAAAAACAAAGCAGGGGACAACACGGGCCCCTCTGGGCCCTTCAAAAAGAATGTGCCGCCTCGTGTGAGCCATACGAGGCTCTGAAATCAAAACATGTCCCCTCAAGAATGGGCCCGCTGACTTCATGGCCAAAATGCCTCCTAACAATCAGGGAGCCTCGTGGGGGCGGCCCGCTGCAAGACGGGGCCGCTCAAAAATTTAGAAATGCCACTGTGCCTCAAAGGGCACCAACAACCCGGAGGCCCCACTCACCGGGACTCCGCAGCTGGACTCCGGTCTCCTTTTCACCCGGTCCTGCTCCTGGGGGCCGGGTCTTCTCACAGGCGGTGGGCGGGGCTCTCTCACTCATGAGAGCCTTGCTGGGGGATCCGGCGGCGTCTCCCTTGCGGCACGGGGCTGCCCCTTGCTCCTGGGAGCCCTGCGCCCAGTCCTTACTTGTAATCCTGCTCCCGAACACCTCTCGATGCCACCAAAATCCGCTCTGGGCTCCCAGCGGTACTCCCATGTACTCGGTGTAACTGCAAAGAGAGCAGTACATTAAAGGTATAGTGCTACACAGTGTGTGCATGGTGAGTGCATGTATTGGGTGTATGTGTACTTGCGAGGAGTAAAGTACAGGAAGGGTGTAGTGTTGTGCAGAGTGCGCATAATGAATGTGTGAGGTGGGTGTATGTGTGCCAGCAAGTGGCAAAATATAGAAAAGCTACAGTACGGAGCAGTGCAAACAGAGTGAATGTGTGTGCTGAGGGTATGTGTGCCTGTGACGACTCAGTACATGTAGGTAACTGGACAGTGCATGTGGTGTGTACAGACACATTACATGGTAGAACCTGGGTTCCATTTTGAAAAAGGCCCGGGCCTGCCTGGTGAAGAAATGAGGAGGTAGAAGGATGGGATGGGGCACATTTGAGGAGGAAGATCGAGGCGTCACCTGTACACTTCAAAGGGTTTTCATTAATTCAATGAGAGATCACAAGAAAGAGGCCTGGACACATCTCAGGAAGGAGATTGGTCTGATAAGGGAATCAGAAAGTGTGGGTCTGGAGGCCCGAGATTAACCTTTTAATGCACATAGCACTGTGGATGACATCCAGGTGTGAACTCTAGTTACTTCCATGGCCTGTGTTGTGGACTATCAGCTTCAGAATCACGCCTGCTGTGACATACAGCTCTTCAAGAGGAAGAGGGAGAGGAGGGATATGTACTTTAAAATAAGCAGAACATCAAGATAAACTTTCAAAAACCAAGACCCTAAATCACATTTGGTGTCCGGAACTGGACTATAAGGGGGGCGGGGGGGTGACCCCAAAAATGGTCATCTGCCAAGCAGCCTGACGGGCTGTGTGAGGAGGGGATGATCTGCAAGACTTTTGCCAGTGATCAGGACTGGGGGCCAGCGCATACTAGTCTCCCTGTTGGATGAGGGGACATCACCCAGGTAAACTAAGACCACCTGGATTTCCAGTGTCTGCCAAGAGGAGAGTGATGGAGGGAGTGAGGTCCAGTTGGGAGTCCTGTCACGTGGATTAAAGGTGGATTAAAGGTGTAAGGTGTGATGAGACCACTGCTGCACTGATCGGGTCTTTGCATGCGTGCAGGACTGACTCGGTGACACCCGTATACTAGGAGGGAGATAGCTTTGTGAAAAGATTGCTATGCAGTAAGGGCGGAAGCCTGTTCTCCACTGTTGTGGTGACCCTGTGATTCAGGAAGAGTTGTCATGGAAAGGACTGTGGGATCAGGCCCAATGCTTGTGCAACACTGTAGCTGTTGCAGTGACCACGTATGCAAGAAGGGGCCACCATGGTAAGGACTGCTATGTGGTACGGGATGATGACTGGTGTGACAAGGAGGGGGCATCTCCATATGTCAGGATGGGCTGTCAGGAATAATTGTGTCATGTGGCTCCGGCAGGAGCCTGTGGACTGTGAGAAGCGGTGACCCATAGTTGTGGCAATTTACTCTGCAGAAGGAGCAGAGAAACACCTCTGATTGCTCAAGAGCACAATCACGTAAGCTAAGGAGAGAGTCTGCGCTTGCCAGGTGCTGCCGTTTGCATGCAGCCAACTCACCTGAGCAGGACTAGAGATGTAAAGGGTGCCCACGTACGGGGCACCCTCCAAGACGCCTTACACTTCCTTCCTGCCAAAGCGGGTAAGACTTACTATGGGCATACCGTACCACTTGCTGCTAGAAGCATTCTGGTGCGAAGGAACTTTTGGCTGTATTAAAAAAATCTGAGTTTGTTTCTTCAGATACGGCCTGCTAGCCACCGCATGTGCCTACCAGTGACTGGGGAATAACCCAAAGCACATTGCAAGGCACGGAGGGACAGGGACTTGCCTATGAAATACTAGATCTCTGACCACAAGGGGGAAATCTGTTGCTGTGTGTGAATGCTGTAATCTTCCTTTAAATGAGTAGAGTTAGAAATAAAAAAATTATTTTGGTATGAAAGTAATTTTTTGGCTGTAGATTTATTTATTGCTGCTGCTGTGCACTTTTTGAGTTATGAGCCTTGTGCAGTAATCTGTATGTATCCACACGTTTCCCTTCACCCCGAAGGGAGCCTTAGTCTTCTTGATCGCGTCCACCACTGATGGTCAAGTACAGAAGGGGTACTTGGCCCAGTTGCTCAGAATGCATAGCAGGCAGTCCCTAAGACATTAGGAATAAAAGGTCTCAACTGCGCACAGACCTCACAAAACTAATAGTGAATTCGCATTCAGAGTACGTTACCCTAAAATTGATGCCTGACTAGTATCTTTAGGCCTAAGTTCAATGAAACTGTGAGGTGGCGCAGATTTTCCTTGTACGGTATTATGCAGTGAGCACACAGTCTTTTCAGTTATCACCACTCACATTATAATGCCTACACCAGGTCAGCACAATTCCTTAAGGGTCCCTTCTGTGACAGGCTACCTGTGTGGAGATACTGGGCTGAGCTAGGAAGCAGTCTCACGCTCAGCTTGCATACGTGTGCATATGGGGATGTGAACATGTTTAAGTGTAACCAGCCCACAGTCTCTTACCCAGCTGCACAATAGCGGACTTTATCTTAAAAAATGGACACTTGCAGATAGCGCTCTCAGTCCATTGCAGTTCATTTCCACAGAATTTACCACGAGTGAGACTAACCCACAGTAGATGTCTAAGACATGATTTTCATAAAGCAAAATAACCACTGCAATAAACTGGGTACAATCCATTTCCTACATATCTTCTTTTTGAGAAAGTGGATGATACGTTAGGGTGAATGGTAGTACACCACAAGCAATAATGTAATTATTCATGTTAGGTTCAGTAAAGATTTCAAAAATGTAAACCTGAGCTCAACCTCTGATAGCTATGGCACAGAGCAGACAGACTTAACTTAAGAAAATGTGTAAAGCATTTAGAAGTACTAGAGCAATTAAAAAGTCAAAAACACAGCACAATAAAAATTGCACATCAATTTATAAAAATGTAAACTATTTTAATTAGCACAATTACAGAAAAGGTGTTATCTACATCTCACGGTGACACGGTAGGTATCCTGCCAAAGTATGCAAAGAGCTAGGCATAGCCCCCATGCCATCCTGTCAAGGGAAGGTCAGACTCTCCCTACAATCAAGGCCTCTGTCTGGGTTCTAGGAACCAGTTCGCACATCAACAAGGAGCTCCTGGGTGACAGTTGGAAGCTCAAGCATATGTGCTTCAAGGGGCTTTAAATGGGTCACAGATTACCTTTTAAGAATGCCTTTGGTAAAATATTTGTTGAAAATCTCAATTCATCAATGAAATGGATTTCTGGTAACTATGTTAAAACATCCAAGAAAGAACTTTCTATCTAGTTCATAGGTAAAGCTAACTTTACTAACTTTAATGTGGTCTCCCTATTATTTCCTATGGAGCATCTAATCCTTCTACAGTGAAAATAGCTTTTCAGTCAATCAGCAGATTTGTAGAGCTCTTCTTGTCACGCGTGAGGGTCTCCAGGCTCTGGCAGGGACCAGTTGATTAGCCAAATAGCCAAGTCTACAGAGACTTTTGGAACTCTGGAAGAGATGGCAATGTCTGTAGATGAAAGGTAGCTCACTCCATGTCTTTGCTGCTAGGTAGTAGAAGGAGCGACCTTCACATCTGCTATTTCAAATGCAGGGGTGAGGGTTAGAGAAATGGATGTAGTGTGGAAGTGTCTGGGGGCTGATGGATGTTCAGGCGGTGGCTCAAATAGGCGGATCCTCAGTTGTATACGCATGGGTTAGGGACTTGAACTGAGATCTTTTCTGTACAGGGAGCCATTGTAGTTCCCTGAGGTAGAAGGTAATGTGAGTTCATCCAGGGAGATCCAGGATGACCTGGCTGTGATATTCTGTATGGTCTGTAGTTGTTGGAGGAGGTGAGTTGCAATCCATGCCTAGAAGGCGTTGCCATAAGTCCTGTTGGCTGGAGATGAGGGCCTTGGTGATGGTGTATCATGGGCTTTGGAGGAGCCATTTGAATATCTTATGAAGAATGCGGAGTATGAAGAAGCAGGAGTAGGAGACAGGTTTGACCTGAGTTGTCATGGTTAGCTTATTGTTCAGAATGATGCCTACATCTCTAGTGTGGTCAGTGGGCATGAGGCAGATATTTTGTGTGCTTCCGCTGAGGAATGAGGTGATCCATCTAAGAGCGGCTCCTTGGATGCCTTTGTTGTGGAGTCCTATGACTAATGAGTATTGGGAGGCAGTATCGAAGGCTGCCAATAGGTTCTAGGAGGACAAGAGCAGCAGTCTCTCCTCAGTCAAGTAGGGTTTGGATGTCGTCAGAAGCTGCAATGAGGGCTGTCTCGGTGCTGTGATTGCTACGGAATCCAGATTGGGAGGAATCTAGTGGGAAGCTTCATTCCAGATGTGAGGAGAGTTGTTGGTTGTAGTAGAGGTTGCGGGCTGTCTTTTAGGCGGTCTTGTCTGTGATGTACTTGCTGGGATGCCATCTCCTTTCCAGTTGTTTAGTGGTTCAGAGTCCTTCAGTGTACCAGCTAGCCTGCTTGGTCGGTGGACTTTCTGTGGGTGTTGTTGCCAATGGGAGTGAAGCTCCCATCACAATTAGTGATCCAATTGTTGAAGCTTCTGATGTTCGGGTCTAGGTTGTTGGAGGATATGGGGTGGGTGGTGTTGAGGGTGTCGATCAATATGTCTTTGAGACGGTACTTCAGCTATGGTGGGGTGCATTGGGCAGACTGGGGTCGGTGGTCCATGAGCTAGTAATGTTGAAGTGGACAATGGAGTGGTCGGTCCAGGTGAGTTTCGTGGTCTGGCTGGACCTGATGCTGTCACTGGAGGTGAAGAGGAGGTCTAGCATGTGGCCTGCAGAGTATGTTGGATCATGGAGGAGTTGGGTGAGTCTCATATTTTTCATGCTGTCGAGAAGGTTGGTAATGTTGATGCCATTGTTAGCATTTTTTTTTATAGAGTTTTATATAGCGCGAACTTGACCCAAACCGGGTATCAGAGCGTTTTACATAGTACCAGTTACGTTACATGAGGACACACATTAATTTTGGTTAGGCACGGGGAAATTAAGTGATTTGCCCAGAATCACAGGATGTTCAGTGTCATTGCCGAGACTCAAACCCAGTTCCCCAGATTCGAGGTTGACCGCCCTAGTCGTTAGGTCAACTCCTCTGAGATGGAAGTTAAGGCAGCCGTGGAAAATATAGGGGCATATCAATAGCAACCGGCGATAATTATCGCTGATCACACTTAGCGCTCAGATAATTATCGCCGGCTAGCGCCGATTTTTATCGCTGAGATGCGTGCTATTAGCAACGCTTATCTCATCAGCAATAAAAATCCTAGCGCTAACTGGCTAACGTGAGATTATCGCTGGAAACCCAGCGATAATCTAACGTTAGCTAGTTGATAGGGACTCACAAACTTAGCCATGATATCCACCTTCCATAGGCTATCATGGCTAAGTCAGTCCTGAAGCAGGCGCAAGGAAAGTAGCGATAACAGGGGTTATCGCTACTTTTCCTGACGCTATGCTTCATAGCGTTAGGCTTGCTGATAGGAGAAATGTCGCTTAGCGACATTTCTCCTGTCATGCCAGGTCAGAAACGCCCACTTTGCATCTCATTAGAGATGCAAAGCTGGGCGTTAGGAATCCTGACGCTAAAGCAAGGTTTCATGCGTTAGCGTGACCTTGCTGATTAGGCGATCATTTTTTATCGCCTGCTTGTTGATATGCCCCATAGTTTTTGTAGTCTATGATGAGGAGGGCAATGAGATTGCAGAAGGCTGGATGTGGTGATGTCGGATGGTAGGCGAGGGTGCCCTGATGGTGGTTTTGCTGTCTGTTTGAAGTCATAAGTTGAGGTGTTCCATGGCTGGGGTAATGTCATTTGTAGGGTTGGATTGGATGGATTTCTTGTACATGATCGTGATCCCTCAGTCAGGCTTGTTGATGTGGTTGTGGCGGGTTATCTTGTATCCTTTGCTTATTGAGGTGGTAATGTTCAGTGTGGATGGGGGGTTGAGCCAGGGCTTAGTGAGGAAGTGGACATCGGGTATGAGGGTGGAGATGAGTTTCCAGAATTCGGAGGTGTATTTGTGTATTGAGTCTGTTTCGAAAGGTGCATGCAAGTTGATGTTTCTGTTTAGGTGGTGTCTGTGGTGTGTTTGGGGTAGGGCTGGTCAGTGGAGTGGTGTTTGTGCTGTGGCAGGTGAAGTGGCAGTGGGTGCAGGTGCTTGTTGAGGCATCCAGGGTCAAGTGTGTAGAGCTCACTGATGGTGTACCTTCCAGGTGTTGTGGCGCAGGGCATGGTCCAGGTGCGGACAGGCATAGACTGACTTGCCTTTGGCCCAGTTGTGCTGAGAACTGCATTAAGTAGGTCCTCAGGTGGGCAGGGCTTCTGTTGCTGGGAAGTACAGTGAGCAGGAAAATGCAGGCAGGAAAACCCAGGCAGCCACATTGTCACTGGATGAGGTTAGAATTAGTAGGAACTGGAGGCCACAGGCAAGTGGTAGGCTAGGTGCCCAGGTTCCTATTGATGCAGTCGCACTGTGCGCTGCATTAGTAGGTCCTGGGGTGGGCAGGGCTTCTGTTGGTGGAAAGAATTGTGAGCAGGAAAACCTGGCCAGGAAAACCCAGGAAGCGGTGGTGTCACTGGATCAGGCTGGAACAAGCAGGAACTGGAGGCCACAGGCAAATGGTAGGCTAGGTGCCAGGTGCCTACTAGTGTCCAGGAACAAAAAACAGGCGGAGGTGTCACAGTGTCAGGCTGGAATAAGCAGGAACTGGAGGCCACAGGTAAGTGGCAGGGAAGGTGCCCAAAGCTTTTAGACCATTATCACTTTAAGGACATGTTTAATATTAAACATTTACATATCCTCCTTTTCTAGATCATGCTCTATCGTTTACTTATTAATATTTAAAAGGGGGGTTTAGGCCTGTCAAAAAGTTGTATTTGACTGATTATTTTGTAAATTAAAACTGCACAGCCAGTTTATTGGTGGTAGGCCTGCGTTTATGTTCTGCATTGTAGCTTCAGTGGTGGCACAATATGTGCTGCCGTCAAGTAGTGATATTTATCCTACAGGCTCTTGTTACATTTTGCATCATACACTAGAGACTTATAGGTAAGTCAAATGAGCGAATTAGGAGCAATTTCAAAATGTTATAGGGGTGAGACCCCATGCAATGAATTGAGCCTGGTTCGCAGAAGCTACATGCACAAATCAAAATACGAGCCGCAGCAGGCCAAATGTATGGACTACACTCTTCAAGTGATTCTGAAGACATGGCATGCAACGCAGCAAAGCAACCACGATGTATGTTCACAAGAGCAACCTGTTTTGCTGAAAGACAATGAGAGTGTAGCACAAGCCAGTGTGCATATAGATGGCACAGAGTGCACAGCAAGGGTGCTCACCTTACAAACTCCCAATCTTCTAATTCATCATTTCACTAGAGATACTGGATGCAAAGTAAATTCCGCATATTCTTTACCCAGTACCTTGTACCTACATCCAACTATATGTTGATGACTTTTTCCTTGAGTAAATTGTGCAGCAAATAAATGTGTATGTGGAACAGTTTTTGATGGAGCTCAAAGACACTCCTGCACTACCTGTGGACTCCCACTTTACTCTGAAGCCTTACATTGCTTGAGAGATGATTGTACATCCCATCTGTACAACCTGACTGGTCTTCTCTCAAACCTTCAGCAACAACCAGCTTCTCAGCCTTCCATTTGCTATGAGCAGATATTGTTTTTTTATTCTGCAACATATGCTACAGAGATAATTCTGAAGCGTTTCTACGGAACAATCCAGACCATGGCCAATTTGGCTATTTTTAGAACCTTTCTCTGCTAAGGTTTGTGATATTTATACTCCAGGGTAGAATATAGAGGTCTACAAGACTTTGATCCTTCACAAAGAAAGACTGCTGTATACTTGAGTATTACTAGCACATGGGTGCCATTGATAAAACTGACCAGCTATGTCAACCATATAATGTGCCTCATACATGGTACAAGAAGTTGCCTATCCACCTGATCCATGTGGTAATGTACATTGAATAGGTTGCTGTTAAATATTGTGCTTCTGGTTGGCAAACATATGCACCCTGCCCAAGCAGGAACCACAATCCTAGTCAGAGTAAGTCACATGCTCACCCCAAATTAACCTGTTCTCACCCTCTGGTAGCTTGGCACAGAACAGTCAGACTTAACTTAAGAGGTAATGTGTAAAGCATTTGTGCAACACTTCAAACAGTAAAATAGTGAAAAGACCACTCAAAATTATAACACACCTGGTTGGAAAAATAGAGTTTGATTTAATTAACAAAACAAGACCACAACAACAGAAATCCAATAATAAAAGTCGAGATATGACAGGAAAGGATAAATGCAAAAATAGAGCTCATCAGCAATAAACACCTATTGTGATATCTGGTCACGCCGGACTGGGATAAAGACAAAAGTTCAGGCCTACTGCGATGGAGAGTGGGACAGATACAGGGACACGAAAGCCCCTCTGAACAAGAATACCTTGTTACAACACGAAGATGCTGGGTGCCGGCGAGTGATGTGTAAATCTTTCCACACAACGATGGTGATGCGCCGGCTCTAAAGATGAAGTGCTTGCTCCGAGATGAGCTGGTTCCGAAGCTGATTCACCATGCAGTCGAGCAAATGCATCAATCGTTTCTCTGCAGTGTCTCTCTGCAGTGGCAGTGATGTGGTGGTTCCAAGATGGTGACTCCGATGGCGATGCGCTGGTTCTGAGTGTGAAAAGCAGGTTCCGACCCATGCAAAGGTGAGGATTCCGATGAGGATGCATGCGTGGGTTCTGGTTGTTGCAGCACTTTATACCCACTTCCAATGGTCCAGGACTTGATTGACACCACTTGGCAGAGAAGGACCTGCAGCAAGCAATGTTCAGGTGCTGTAGAAAGATGTGTTTACATTTTTTATGTACCTGAGACACAGAAAAGGGAGGCAAACCGTGATTCCCTTGCTCACTTTGCCACTGGATTCAGGCTAGCCTGGCTGATGAAGGGTGTTATCCCGAAACCGGTCACAGGATGCCTGTTTCCGGTCCAGAGAAGACCTGTCTTGGCAGTTCGGGCTGGGCTGTTCCCATGAGGAACAGCGTCAAGAACTGATTTGCATATGGCTGGATCTAACTGGGGTGGCGAAGTGAGCTAAATAGCGATGATGGATTCAACCCAGATCTAAAAGTGACTGGGGGTGAGTGTCTGAAAGGTTCCAGCGCTCGATCCATCATCTAATTGTGTTTGCATTGTTAGCCCTAAGTTGGCAGGGTATGCCCAGACATGGGTCCTGTGCTCAATTTGCCTCTGCATTCAAACTAACCTGGCTGATGAGGGGTGTTACCCTGAAACCGGACCCAGGATTCTTGTTTCTGGTCCAGGGAAGACCTGGCTTGGCAGTTCATGCTGGACTGTTCCTATGAGGAACTGGTTCAAGACTGATTTGCATATGGCTGGTCTGACTGGGGTGGTGAAGTGAGCTAAATAACGATGATGGATTTAACCAAGAACTTATAGTCACTGGGGTGAGTGTCTGAAAAGTTTCAGCGCTCCTTCCATCATCTTATTTTGTTTGCATGGCAAGCCAGCAAGCCCTTGGAGTCACTTACGTTCTAAGATGTAGGGATGCAGGTCAAGTCGTGCTCACTCACAGGCAAGAGAGCAGCAGGCAGCAGTTCAGCACAGTAATGCAGGGGTTCAGCAGAGTAGCAGTCCAGCAGAGTGGAAGTCCTTGTAGAAGCAGAACAGCCATTCTTCCTGTCAGAGTATCCACAGGTCCGCAAGTGTACTGAAGTGGTGGTGTCTGAGGTCCTTCTCTTTTACACAGTTGTGCTTGTGAAGTTGAAGAGGCTTCTGGAGGCATGCCTTTGAAGTACATAAATGTCCACCTCCTTTGCCTCTCTGTGGACATTGAGCTTGGAGTCTATCCAGTGTGTAGGTGCAGCTGTCCAAAACAATTACTGAACACGTGCTGTCTTGCAACGATATTGTATTGCTCATTTAAATTACTCCCCTTACTGCCCTTCAGTCAGCCTTTCAAAGCAGATTCTTTTTAGGAATTTTTGGTTTTGCAAAAATCACTGAGTGGCAATATACAAACACAAATAAGGGATCCCAACACTGAACACCAATGTAAGTAATAGGGCTATTGGGTGAAAGTGGCGGACGCCACACTCAGGCAATAACCACAATCCGTGTCAAGGTAGCAGGAGTGAAGAGTCAGTGGTTGCTGGATGTTTGCGTTGGTTGATCATCGTGGACGGTCGCTGTCGGTGAGAAGTGCAGGTCTTGCATTGTAGGCTGTCACAGATGGCCACTGCTGGTGCCAAGAGCAGGTCCTGCTGGAGCTTTGCATTAACAGTTGTCACGGGTGGTTGATTTTCTGTGCAAAGAGATCACATCACTGTCCAGAGGAGCCCATACTACAGGATTTTCACCTTTTCTTCAGGAGGAGCTCCCACTGATGTCAGTCAGGGGTCCACTTGGGAGTAAGGATTCACTCCATCAGAGATAGCACCCAGTCCAAGTAGTGCAAGTGTGCTGGGCAGTTGCAAAGAGGCCTTTAGAAGCATGATGTATCCCTGTAACTCACACATGAGGTCAGTCAACTGACCAATGGAGTCACTCTGGGTAGCCTGTGATAAAGTCAAGTAGGTTCAATCTTCCTTCTTGAGACAGAAAATCAGTCCCTCAAGCAACAGGGCCGACCTTCTGCAGCAGGGCAGTCTTTTTTCTGAATATTTCACAGGTCCTGGAGTATTCTGATGGTATATTTTGAAGATGCCACATTTAATCCTAACTCCAGCCTTTGTGAGGGGAATTCCCAGGCTTACCCCTATAACTGGCTCTGGTCAGTCCTTCTCCTTCCCTGGATTTGGCTCCACAGTATATAGGGTGGCAAAAGGCAGGGCAGACCTGGCGATCGGTTCCTTTGTGTGTGCTGCAGGGTAAGCCCTTTGAAGTACAATCAGGGTAGGATAAAGCTCCTCCCCATCTATCTGTCAGGAAGGCCCTCTTTTATCAAACCTATGCTTCTTTTGTTCAACTGTCTGGAAGCATTCATACACTGCCACAAGAGAGTCATTCACAGTCACATGACTCAGGACACTGGCAGAAAAGCACAGTTAGTTTGGGTAGAAAAATCACAACTTTCTAAAAGTGCCATTTTTAAAAGTGTAACTTAAAATCCAAATTCACATTTAAAGAGGATTTCAAATTACAATTGGTGTGAGTTTAAACAACATATCTCAATCTGCTCAAACTAAAATTAGCACTTATTCAATGTAATACGGTAACCCAGTGTCTATGGGAGAGAGAGGCCTTGCAACACTGAAAATGACTTCAGGAGTGTTTCACGTACATCAGGAGTGGTTCACGTACATGACATGTAAAACTTAAGCACACATGTCCTACTTTTTATATATCATGTACATTGCCCAATGAAGCTTTAGAGTCTACCTTAGGGGTAACGTATAAGTACCAAAAAGGAACGTTTAGGCCTAGCAAAAGGTTTGTTTTGCCAGGTGGGGTGGAAATGGCAGTTGACAACTACTGTAAAGGCTGCAGAGGATGGCCTGAGACACGATTTTAAAGGCCACTTTAGTGGGTGACCGAATGAG
Organism: Triturus cristatus; assembly: GCF_964204655.1. Lineage (NCBI taxonomy): Eukaryota > Metazoa > Chordata > Amphibia > Caudata > Salamandridae > Triturus > Triturus cristatus. The sequence continues at coordinate 168,895,767 of NC_140585.1, forward strand.
TATTGCAACCAACTAGAAGCATTTAATTTATATGCCCTAACTACATGTAGTTATCTTCCATGAGTCTGGAATATGCTTTGAGTTAAATCCAGTGACAAAATATAGAGATTTGTGAAATCCATCAGTCTTGATACACTTTTATTATAACCACAGGGAGGTCATTCGGGCCTGCCAATCTGACTAGATGTAATTGGGAGACTCTGCTCTGTGTAAGCTGCACCAGAAAGTTGGGTATCTTCCAAACAGAATGATGTAGACGCATACTGAAAATGTATTGATGCAACACAACACTAGAGTAGTCCAGCAATGCAACCATTGACACCAGACCATGTAAAAAGGTAAAGAGGTACTGAAATACCACACACTTTAGCTGCAATAAACACTACCTTTCAAACACAGCACTGACCAACTTCATGACACGCACACTGAATAAAACTTGTGGTTATCACCCACAACATCACAGGGAACTAGACTTCCCCACATGTTCACTCCGTGGGGTACTTCACGTTGCCATTCATGCAAGATGGCATTTCTTTTATCCCACTTTGCAATCATTGGGCACTCTCCGATGCAACTACTCACAAAAGGGTACTCTTCCTAAACTTACCATACCATGGGGTATTCCCCACGTACAGCCTCTAGAGACAGAGCATTGCTCTTTTTCCCAGTTCACACAAACACACCTGCAAGTGTACCCCACTTGTAACTCTTGTGATAAGGTACTAGCCTTCCCCATATCCGCTACACACGGATACGCAAAACCAACTCCTATCTACGCCACAACAAGCAGATGGGTACTATATTGTGACCCCCAAACTGCTAATCAGACTCCAGATGCAATATTAAATGGTGTTGAAAGTAAGTGCTCACAATGTAGTAACAGTGGATAATTAATCTTCCAAACCTGTCTCGCAAAAAAATCAGCATAAACAATAACAAAAACTGAAATTCCCAAAACAATGGAGCTCTAACTCACACAGAAACTTCCTAAGCCCAACACTTAAATTGAAACCAGGATGTGCATGGGAGACATGAAAATGTAAGAAGTACAAACTAACATGTATCCCAACCTAATGAACTTCACAATTATTGGGAAACAAGGCCCATTTCTAAACAGAAGCACATAGAATATCACAAACTTGTAAACACCAAATAACCCTGGTGATTATTTAGATAAATGTCAAAGCAGTTGGACAAATGCCAAGGAGGCAGAGTTTCAACTTCCTATGAATTCTGGACACAGTATACTCTCAAATAACAGTCTCATTTATTTCTCCAATGTTCTTGGAGATGTTCCTACTTCTCTTTCTAATTCAACCAGGAGGCATTGGGTAGGACTTTTAAAATGTCTCCACACCTGTCCCGTTGAAAGATCAGCGCACTAACTTTCTTGATAATGTCAAAGTCTACCAGCCGACACCCACATCTGGAATCCAAGACATTGCTGAGGCTCTCTCATAAGCAAGGTGAGCTGTTATGCCTCCGAGTCCAAGCCAGTGCGTGCTGTGCATTGTCAAGAGACTTTTGTCCAATGCCTTAACCACAGCACAAGCAGGAGCTCTCTCATCTCCTCTGGTCACACTGTGTTGGGCACCTGCAAATGAATGCAATGCACAGCCCCTGCAACGGGATGGGCTAGGATGTGCCACTCTCAACGAAATTGAGAAATCAAACTGCACAGTCACAAACACTGATCCTTAAGTCACTGTCATTGTTATTATTGCTTCAAGTGCCATGGGTCATTTCAGAGTTATGCTTACTGTAAAGTAGATTTCCTGCCTCTTCCCACTGACTCCACAACGCTGTCTTCACAGTACTATCTCCACAACACTGTCCTTTAAACACTGTCTGCATTGCATTTGTCCTTACACTTAACACTACATGGTGGGACACATCACTTCAGTTTATAACTCCCCTCGGCTGGCTTCTTATCCTTGCCATACCTTATCCACCCTCCTCACTGGGCTACTCCTCCCCAGCATCTTGATCTGACACCATCTGCCAGTGGATTTGAAGGTGAGCAACCTGTAACTAACCCTCCATGGTCACAGGACCATCTTCCTTACCACGACAGGCGTCCTCCTCTTCCAGAAATGGCTCCTAAAGATCTGAGCCCTGCTGCATCTTCACGCAGTTTCTTTTAAAAACTTGTCACGGAAATGTTAAAGTTGCAGGGGAGAGTCTGGAGATACTGAGGTAGGAGGCACATTTAATTTTAAGTCCTTAGGTTTCAGCAAGAGCAGTTAAATAAATGAAATCATCTTGAATTCCTGAGTGCCTGAACTTGCCAATGAATGAAGAAGTGCTTTTAGTTACTAAACAAGCATTGGTGGAGCCAATAAATCTGGTCTGTAACATGATTCTCAATGAGTCTGGCTTGACTCATTCCCATCCTGGACAGGCACTAAGTGTATTTTGCATCATCATGTTCCTGGTCCTCTTTTTCAAACTTAGCATGTACATCCTTTGATGCAGCAATATTGTACAGCATGTCATAGGCTCCTATGACCTTAACTCCTATGGGGCCAGCGCCCAGTTCCCATAAAACCAGCAGACGTGGAGGGGATCACATATGAGCACCTGGCTGTGCTCACTCCATTGTGAGATCAAGTTTTGGTTCCATCAATACATCTCATTCACTGCCTGCTCACTCTGCTAGAAGTTTGTGATCCATTCTCAATACATTTCCAATTTCCTGCTTTCTACCACCAGATTATCTATCTAACACGGCATGCTTCGCACAGCGGGGTACAAGGCTCCTATTATCAGTGATTCTCCACGACTCTCGCAGACCTTTATGTATTTTGAGCAACTGCTTTTCCCTAGGTGTTGTGTAGTGGCTTTGTTACACCCTGTTTTCATATATGTTTACACTGATTCACATATTGCTATTTTTATGAACTGGTGTTTGCACTTCATTACTTTTGCACTATGAAACCCTCACTTTCAAGCAGTGCAACAGCAGCGCTTGGTTTGCAGTCTTGTACAACACCAATTTGGTTTCCTGTATTTGCAAATTACTTTGGCCCACATGCATCAAAGCAAAAACCGGTCGCAAACGGGCAGATTCTCAGAATCTGCCCTTTGCTACTGGTATTTTTGCATTTGGGATGCATCATCCCAAATGCAAAAATTGCAATTTAAGTAATCTCTAGCTGGCACATGCATCAACCAAAAATCAACTTGCAAAAATACCGAATCGCAAAAATCACCCGTTAGCGAATGGCAAAAAACGAATCCCAATGCATCAACACCAATAGCGAAAAAATAAAGAATCGCGAAATAATTGCCCGGTAAAATAAAGAATCGCTAAAAAATGCCCCGTCAAAATAAAGAATCGCTAAATAAAAAATCGCAAATACCGAAATCAGTATTAGCGCCTGGCATTAGCCAATCGCAAATAAAGAATCGCTAATGAATGCATCAAAAGTCGCAAATACCGAAAAATCCAAAAATCGCTATTTTGCATGAGCAGATTAAGGGGAATCAGAACCAGGAGGTAAAGCTGCAGTAAAAAAAAAAAATTCCAATAAAAAATCCCAAATGTGCCACAGATGCTAACAATCAGAAAGCCATACAAATAGGGCCAGGAGACCCTGTTTCCTTTCACAAAATGGCAGCCCTCTACGTGCTTGCAAGGAGGATGAGAATTAATGCAGCAGCGCAGGAGAAGGGTCCAGGAGAGAGTTTTCAGAGTGCGCATCACATTGCTTGGCCAAAATGAGGATGAGGTCTACGACAAGTATCGTCTCAATCGTGCTATGATAATGCGCCTAATTGAAGACCTGGAACCACTACTGCAGCACCAGACACGTCGGTCCAATGCTATTCCTGCGCACGTCCAGGTCCTATGCAGCCTGCCCCTACTGGGCTCTGGAAGTTTTCAGGGGGTCATAGCGGTAGCGGGAGGCGTATCACAAAGCGCACTATCACGCTTCTTCCACAAATTCATTGATGCCATGCTGACAATGATACATACCCACATCAGCTTCCCCACAACCCCACAGCAGTTGGACCACACCAAACAGGCATTCTACCAGGTGGCCCAATTCCCCCATGTCATAGGATGCATTGACTGCACGCATGTCCCCATTTGTCCACCCTCAGTCAATGAGTACATCTTCCGTAACAGGAAGTCCTAACACTCCATCAACGTGCAGGTCGTGTGCGATGCCAAGCACATCATCACGGACATAGTGGCACAATTTCCAGGGAGCACACACGACTTCTACATATTCAGACACAGTGGCATCCACAGGCGCCTACTCAATGGAGAATTCGGAGAGGGACTCCTGCTTGGTACGTACACATACCTCTTCATAACATGAGCATCACACATGTATTATCATCACTGTCGCTAAGCCTTTGCTTCCATCCTGTAGGTGACAGTGCATACGCCCTGCGTGAATATATCCTCACCCCCTACATCAATCCAGCAACACCACAGGAGCAACGCTACAACACGGCCCACATAAGCACCAGAAATGTGATTGAGAGGACCTTTGGGATTCTGAAGAGTCGCTTCCGAATCTTACATAAGACTGGTGGTGCCTTGCAATATAAACCAGACACCTGCTGCAGGATTGTAGCAGTATGTGCCATGCTGCACAACATCGCAACCAGAAGGGGGATACCCATAGAGGTGGACAGGAATGACGACTACCGGGATGACCAACCACCCGCACAACACCGACAGGCACACGTTCCTAACACAGCTGAGGGCCAAAGGAGGCGGACATACATCACGCAACATAATTTCTGACCCAGGTAAGAATGCGCCATGACGATTTCATTAGTGGTGCTACTGTTTAATGCACAGGAGCACTGATGTATGTGATGTCACACAGAAATGCAAAGTAGAGTTCCCCCACACAATGAGGACAAAAACATGCCCGTTGTAGTCACGGGAGTGCAATAGTACAATAAAAGTGGGCCATGGTTACCCCACCATGGTCAGGGATGCCGTACAGTATAACTAGTGGCGCTTGCCACGAACGCCCAGCCTCCTATCACCTGTCTCCTCCACCTTACCACGCCCGGTCCCTGTGGCTGTCGAGCAGCGCGAACTGCGCCTCCTGGTGCTGGTCTCCACCACGGAGACGCTGCTTACACTTGAAGCAGCCTCACTGCCGTCCTCCCCTCCCAAGTTGCTGCCACTGAACGTTCCTGACTGCAAGTGTTCCACTGCAGTGGTCACCTGGCCTAAGGCCTTTGCCACGTCACCACAGTAATGGCCGAGGTCCACCTTCAGTGACACGGAGCGGCGGGACAACACAGCAGTGCTGTTGCAGAGCCTTGTGATGGCCCTGGTTGATGCAGTGGAACTGAGCAAGTTCTGTCTATGCCTCCGGCGCTCACTGTGTTGTCCTGCTCTGATGGCACGGGTGAGTTCCTGGAGGTCCTCACTGATTTTGTCACTGCCCTCTGCCACAACTGTGGTCATGTTCCGCACTGCGTCTGTCAGGGTGCACATGCGCTTAGCAAGACGTGACATGTGTAGGTTAATCGTCCCCATGTGTCTCCCCTGCAGGCGCTGAACACGCAGCATCTGAGCCTCGATGCCACCATATGGGGACCTTGCCTGGTCGGCTACATCGGAAGTACTGCGCAGGGACCTGCGCCGCAGCCTGACTCGGACACGTGCTGATGGTGGTGCTGGCGGTGTGACACCTGTCGGACTTGGCCCAGTTGTGGTTGCAGGACTCTGGCATGCATCCATCACCTGCATGGAGGGGACTTGTGCCCTGCGTCTTGGTGGTTTTGTCGCAGTTGGCGCAGGTAGTGGTGGTGGTGGTATCGTTGCTGGAGGAGGTGGGGATTGACCCTCCTGCGGAGTGTCGCCATCTGAATCAGCTGGTGTTTCTGAGATGATGAGGCGCCCACTATCATCCGAATCGGCAGGAGATGTCTCTGTGTGTGAAACAGTGCATGGTTAGTTTGATTTGGACAATATGATACACAATAGCGATGCACTTTCTTGCTAAGAGTCACAACATTAGCCAATTGAGATTTTTGGTATGCGAGGTGGTACCGATTAAAGATCACAGAGACAATCGCAAGTATCTTCTCCAGAGAGAAACGGCTTGGATCTACAAAATGAATGCTCTGGCCCCACAAGGACTCAATGACCGCATTGAACTTAGTTGTTTTCTATGAACATTGCTCTGTACAACCAGTTCTTTGGAACATGACACACCTGGTATTTTCCCATGTATCTTTGTTGACACAACATGATTTGTATTGAGTTTCAGCTTTGTTAATTCTCATGAAGTTATCATGCTTTATTCTTCTTTTTGATTCACTCATTTTTCTATGCAAGTATTTATTGTTCGTGTATTCGTGATCACTAGTTTGTTCCTTTATTCGTTTTTTTGGATAACTTTATTTAATTTCACATTATTCACAATTTCAGTTTTTCTTCTCGTTTACTTTTTCCTCACTTTATCCCACGTTTTAATTGTTTTCAAACTCCTTCATTCCTACCACCTGTTTCTTTCCTTTTTTAGCCCTTATAACATCGTCATTGTATCAACATCATTATCTTAGTCACGTCAGGACCCCATTCCAATATGGCGGTTACTTGAATCACCTATCACTCAACCCCTTTTCGCTTTCCATCTTCATGTTTCGGATATTAGCGTGTTCCTGTTCACTCTTTACCATCCACTATATCCGTTGGTGCTAGATTACACGTGCATATGGTGTTCGTCTCTTGGACGTTGGAAACTTTTGATCACTTAAATCACAGGTACGTTTCATTTTTAAATGCACGCCATTGGGCTGTTCATAGAGCACCACGCAATACCTTGTTTTCCCACAAGCGGTTTACTTTAACGGGTTGTCACGAAGCTGTTACTATATCGTTTCTCATGTATTTGTGTCAAACGATTAATGAATCACCCTTTGGCTATATTTTCATTTAATACGACACAGTTTGGGATTCTTTCGCGGGTCTCTGTTCTTCCTATCGTCAACCACGTCTCTATTTTCACCCTCACTTTATTCCGGATCTGTTGATATTGGTGGACTTGAGTTCATCTATTGATGTCCATATACCTGAGTAGGTCGTTAAAACTCTCCTTCTGAATTCTTTTAGGACTTCTCCTGATGAAGGGTCGTGCGTGACCCGAAATGCATTGAGCGCACTAAAAAGTCCGGTGTTGAACCATTGTGTTGAACTAATAATCCCGTGAACGTAACGAGGAATTCAACCTTGATCAAACATTTGTTAATAAATGTGCATATTGGAACTTTTTTTGAAATTCAGCACTATTTCTTGATTCATCTTGCAACATCGTTGCACTTTGGCTGTGCTTAGAGGGACACTACTCATTTTGTTTAGTGCAATTTTCGCTAGTTTGATTTGGACTACATCTGTTTGTAATTTGGCATTAATGTCCTACTATGAATTACAGTATTTGACTCTATGTTTTGCCTGTACTGCTGATCTCATTTTTTTTTGCATTTATGAGTATACTTGCACACCTGGCTGACATGACTATGACTCCCATGATGCTATACTGATGTGAGGGAATATGTGTTGTGCATTTCTGCCTGCACACTGTGATTGAGCTGGGGGGATGGGAATGGGTATACGATACGCAGAGTATGGGCGCAGGCATGCATCTTACCTTGTTCAGTGGTGGCAGCGCCGGAGGTGTCCATCTGCGTGACTCCCACGACTGCCTCTGGCTCGATGGTCCCCTCGACTAGCTCCTCAAGGGCAGTGTTTGCAGGCACTGTGGGTGGCCCCCCTCCTGTGCCAGCTGCCTCCTTGACCCTTTCTGCAATCCTCTCCTTGGCCCTTTTCCTGAGGTCATACCACCTCTTCTTTAGTACATCGATGCTGCGGGGCGTCACTCCCACGGCATTCACCCTCTCCCTGATGCGAAGCCAAATTCTTCTTTTCTCCGCCTCGAGCACCTTGAGAGACAGCTTACCGAACAGCCTGTCATGCTTGCTGCTCACCCCCTCAATCAGGTGCTCCAGTTCCCTGTCAGAGAACTTTCTCTTCCTCTTCCTGGCAGTTTCAGCAGTGCCTGGTGCATCCTTGTCCATCCTGGTGAGGGTAGGGTGGATGGTTTGTGAGTGAGGATTCAGTAGCCTCAGCCTGTGTCCTGTGCCTCCTCCTGTGAGCTCCTCAGGCGAGTGAATGAGGGTGGGGCAGCTTGACTTCCTGGTAGTGATGTCATCAGGCCGCTCCCGGAGCGACCCGTTTTTTGCGATTTCGCTAATACCGAATTCGCTAATACCGATTTCGGAAATACCGAACTCGCAAATTGCTATTCGGTGTTTGCTCTACTCGCTATTGTGGATTCGGTAATTGATAGCGATTTTTAAGGAATCGCTTTTTATTACCGAATCTGTTAATGCATTCCGAAATGCGATTCCTTAATAACGATTCTTTATTTCTCGCTAATAGGGAATCGCTTTTCCGAATGAGATTCCTTAAATGCAATGCATTAAAGTAAACAAACTAGCGATTTCGCTAATAGGGGGCACAAATTACCATGAAGTTGAACTTCATGGCAATTTGCAAAAACTTTGAAAAATGCACTAAAGGGCATTTTTCAAAGTTCCATTTTACACACACACATGCCCTTGGGGCATGTGTGTGTGCAGGATGTACTCATATGCAGATTTCAGGGGTACAACAGGGTGTCCTTTTGACACCCTGGCACCCTTGAAATTGCATTCTCAATTTGCGATTCTCTAATTGAGAATCGCAAATTGAGAATGTCCTTCCATTCATTCCAATGGGCCTCTAGGCCCATAGGAATGAATGGGGAGGTATTCCTTAATTGCGACTCGCAATTTGCAAGTCGCAATTAAGGAATGTTTAGAAATCGCTATTTTTTAAGCGATTTCTACATGCATAGCCTTTTGCTATTCCTTATTAGCGAATCCTTATTTTTCGGTAATAAGGAATCGCAAATGGCATTGTTGATGCATGTGCCAGTTTGTGACTGCATTAGGATTCACTATCACTCTGTGGTCCTGGGACTGTAGAGCTGAGCGGCTGTTTTATTCTCCTGCAGTGCATAATGTGAATTCATTTAACCTGGTATTTCTCTGAGTTAGTGCTTTATTTTCAGACAAAAGAGCTCAGAAACATAAATAGACAAGGCTTGCTAACTTTTTTCCGGGTTGTGCTATCAGAATAAAACAGGTGCTCGGGTCTGTGATGCGCCAGCAAAGCCCATCATGATATAGTCCATAGGCCATCATTACGAGTGGGCCAATAAGTTCTTGTATGTGCAGGAACATATTGGGTTCACAGCCATCCACACTAGTTTTCTTTCTAGCATATTTGTTATTCTCGATTTACACGTTAAGCAGCAGTGGTCTACACAATGCACTTACACTGAGTAACTACATCTTTAAATTACAAAACTGCAAACCAGTCAATATGTGAATTTAGATAGGGCTGCATCAATCTGACGCACACCCTATCACCCCAGGTATGTATCGCCAGCCCTTGTTGTAGTCCACTGCCCTCAATAAGGCAGCAGCTGCTCATCAGCCAAGTTACAGTCGGTGTGCAGTGGGTCTAGACAAAATATTATCAGGATACCTTCATGCTTCATCAAGGTGGTACTTGGTATGGTTGTATGATAGAGGCACGCATGGTTAAACCACGCCTGCCTCTACCATGCAGCCTAAACCACAAATGTGTCTTAACCATGCATTTCTTCATCATGCAATTTCTTGGTAAAGGGGTATGTATGTCTATGGTTGTCACCTTCCCGACTGTCCTTCCACCCCCTGTGCTGTCCCTAAAGCCCTGACCCTTTACAAACACTACCCCCACCCCCTGCGCTGTCCTTTAAACTACACCAACCCCTTTGACTGCCCTGAGACCTACCCGACCCTCCAGCCCTAAAAACTACCCTGACTACCAATTCTTACTCCCTGCCTTAAGGCCTAAAACCCTGCCCCTTTACATACACTACCAGGACCCCCCACACCCCGCGCTGTCCCTAAAACTACTCATCCCCTTTCACTGCCCTGAAACCTACCTCAACCCCCAGCCTTAAAAACTACCCCGACTACCCAGTCCCCTCCCACTGCCCTGAGACCTACCCTGTCCCCCAAGCCCTAAAAACTATCCCGACTAACCATCCCCCTCCCCCTGCCGTAAGGTCCAAAACCCTGCCCCTTTACATACACATCGCCAACCCAACCCCCCCTTGCTGTCCTTAAAACTACCCCGACCCTCCCTCCCAGCCCCCCAGCACTGAAAACTACCCCTCGGTCCTAATTACCTCACCGCGTCTCTCCCTGGCGTCGTTTTGCTTCCGTCTTTTGTCTGGCCAGCAGCTAGACTGCGCACATGTCTTAACCATGCATGTGCGTGGTTAAGGCATATGCATGGTTATGGCAAGCGTGGTTGCGTCTGCGGAGCTAGAACACACATGGTTAAGACCCTGGTGTTCCAGCTGTTTCCCACTTCATAGAGATCATCTTACATAATATGCAGACATACTGAAGGCTCCATTTACTAAATTACACACGAAAGAAATAGCTATTCAGGGAGAACATTGTTGCTGGTAATCATTCTTAAGTAACTTCTTGCTGTATTACCTTCCGTCCTCAGTCTCTGGCGCTCAGTGACTCCATCAAGGCAGGTGATGGTACAAACACATAGGAATCAGATCACTGTAATGCAGTATCACCCGCAGGTTTATTGGTGCTGTGATAGGCACCTTCATCTGTTACCTTATTGTACCTCTTTGTGCCGTACCTTGAGTCCATCAATGCCAGGAGGCAGTTATAAACAAATTGGTCATCTGGGGTTTCACACTCTCACTTGTGCGCTCAACACTACATATTGCTTGTGTGCCAATGATAGGAGTTTGGCAGGAGATAAAAGGTGAAGACATGCAATTATGGAGTGGAAGCATGAGTTATTGTCTGCCACTTTTCAAAAACTAAAATCTTTGCATTACAGGGGATTGAAATATCCATTTGTGAAGCTCTGCAAAGTTGCAAACGTCACAAAAGTTTGTTAGTTTTTCAACTTCAGGAATCTTTGCTTAACACGAAATGTCATGGAAAGTAAATTCAGTATGTGGGTTTTGTCTCATACCAAACCATACTTTTGTAGGGTTTTTCAGCCACTATTTTATTTAACACTTGGACACTTTTTGAAATTGGCAACTCTGAAAGTAACTTCTCAAACTACACAACAGCTAAATTATAAATGTTGTACACCTCTTCCATCTAAGGCCCCAAAATGTATAAAACGTCAGTGGATCCTACATCTCCTCTATCACCTTCAGTTTTCTCTGTCCATCAGCTAGTGTCTTTTCCCACATTTACCAATCCTGCAACCTAAGATATATCACATCCCATCTCACAAGATGTCCATCCATACCTTTCCTGATTGAACTCCCGAGATTTCTGAGAGTGTTCCACACACGATGCAGGCCCTTCCTGAGCAGTAAATCTCCTCATCTCCACATAACACAGTGCTTACAACCTGCAAATCTCCCCTACAGTCCCTGGGTTTTATTGAGTTCAGGATGGAGCACACATGTGGCTTCCAGATTCCTCAGGGTGGTGGAGATGCCTCTCTACAGACTTACAGAGACAGAAGTTTGGTACTAACCATGACTTAATAATTAATCCCACAATGCCAGAACAATAGTGAAATAGAAAAGGATATATTATCACGGCAGGACGGAAATGCTAAGAAAGAATAATATTATAAGACTAGATTTGGTGCAATATTTGCAAAGTGGCTAATGTTATCTCCTACTGAATCAGTAGCTGGACAAGGAATGGGCAGGAGAATTTCCCTTTCATGTTCTTAGGCTGCCACTTGTTTCTGGGCGGAGATTAGTGTAATCTGATGAATTAAATATCACTAGTGTTTCTGCATAAAATACGAGGACCAGTTGATAACTTGGTTAATGGTTGCATGTGGTAGGCATCAGCATATATTTTTGGAGGCCAGGAATCATTCTTTTCTAGCACCACATTTTGACCTTGAGAGACAAATGTAGAAAGGGGAGAAAGAAGAATGAAAAGGAAAAATAGGAAAACAGAAACAAGGGGGGAATGCAGGAATGAAGAAGAGCCTGTGTTGCAAAGTCCTCCTGTGTGCCCTGTGCACCCCATTTTTTGGTGACTAGTACTTGGGGTAACTCACTCTAACTGTCCCAGGGCTCTCTCTAACCAGGCCCAGGGCAAGTGCTATGTGAAAACACAAACATGCATGTGGGTACACTATATATATTATGGTACACTTATTATTGGCAGGACCTACCATATAAGTCACTAGTACATAATAGGGGAGGGGGATTAAAACTACAGTTAAGTCCCTAGTACATAATAGGGCATGGCAGTTTAGAATCCAGAAGCCCTTTCTGCACTTGCATGTGTGCACTACTGAGTGCCTGAGATTGTTTTAAAAGCAGCCCTGTGTTGCAGAAGTGCTTTTATATGTAAATTGTGCCCAAACTCGACTTTGGTGGTAGGGGCAGTCAAAGTCATATACTACAATATTTTGAAACTTTAAGTACCCCCAGGGTCTGCTCTAGGTATCCCATGGGAGGGAGTGTCATGTCAATGATAATAAAATATGTTTTATATGTCCTGGGGTTAGAGTAATTGCACATTTCACTTTCACCATTGTAGTAAAGTGACTCCCAAAATCAACTTCGGTGCTAGGAGCACTGTGGAGGGAAGATCTACACTATGTTTGCAAATTTGGGACCCCCTAAAGTCTCCCTCTAGGTGTCCCAAGGGTGAGGGTTATGTAACTATAAGCAGGGCTCTTATAAAAGATGTTTTATATGCCCTGGTGATGGGAAGATTGCACATTACAGTTTACCCATTGTAGATGCCTAGCCCCATAGGATAACATGGCAATAGTTTATGATTGCATAATTATCACTAGGAATTACACAAATACCATTCAAGGAGTTAGGAAAATGGTATTGATAAATCCAATAAAATGCCATTGTTGAATTTATCCTAAAGTATACATAAAATAAGTAATGAAACTTTCTTGTCTGTAAGCCAAAGTGCAGCCTTCTTGTGCTTTTCCCTGATTGGTCAGAGTTAACAGGATTAGCCAGGCTACTTTGATGAAGTGATAAGTGGCTCCCCCAGAAAGAGGCTATCTGGTAGAGAGAGCTCTGCTCCACAGTAATGCTAGAATAGAGGGAAGGGGGTCATAAAGCATAAGCTTCAAAGCGGAGATAGGACAGGCCCAGCCAGATTTGTTCTCTGGGAGATGATTATGCCACACTTTGGAGGAAGTGGTCATTCTTTGGGGTGTTGTCGTGCACCTCATCGTACAGGAGTGCTCTCTTGCATGCCCTCGGAAAACACTGAATCAATATATGAGAGTTGCAGAGCCTCTCAATTCTGCTGCTTGAAACTAAAAGAAGGTTTGCCAAGCTGGGAACTTCAGTTGCACCATCAGGCCCTGCATTTTGACTGACTGTGCCTGCTGCATTATCTGTAACTACAGCCTTTTGAATGTGCCTTGGTTCAAGAGGAATAAAGATTGGAGAACCTGCAAGCTATAGGTTAACAAAGCTCACCTGGATTATCACCTCCAAGAATCCCCTGCCTGGAGTGCGTCCAGTGGATTTGTAAGGGTTTTGTCCTGGTGCATTGTGGGAATTGTGGTCCCAACCTTTCACGCACCATTTAGGGGATGCCAGACCCTGGGATTGTGTTTTGGACACTTTGGACCCTCAAGAGGAACTTCAGGAAAAAGGTCCAGAAGTTTGAAGCAACTTAGGAAAAAAGCTCCATAAGGGGACCAACTCAACTGGGAGAGCCAAGCTGCCCACCTACAACCGTGAGCCGGCCCGGCATGCTGGTTTGTCCCATTGAAAAGCTCTGGAGGTTCAACTTCCAGGGTTTGATCGGGACTGCCCTTGAAAGCAAGCTGGCGAATCCTTACCGAACCTAGGCTGGTGAAGAGCATCGAGGGACGCCAACAGAAAAAGATCCAGAAAAGATTCTGAGTCAGGAGGTTGGCCTGAAACCTTTACTTTGTCCCGGTCAAGCATGACCATATGTCCCAGAGTGGTACAATAGGTTTCTGAAAGCTATATAGTGCTAAATCTTTAGAAATCCCTATCTCCTGTTCCCTACATTGAAAGTGTGTCATTTTAAAGATACAAATATTTTCTATTTGTATAAATTGGTATTGGATTTTTATTTTGTGTTGTGTTTTAACTATTTACTGAATTGGTGTTTTTAAATGTTTTACATACCTCTCTCCTAAATTCAGCATGCCTGCTTGCAATCAAGCTACTCTGGATTGAGCATGGGAATACTTTATTGAGACCTGTACTGAGCCCTAGATTGTGTTAGGGGCCTTATTGCTAGCGGTAGACACATATTTACCACTACTAACAACTGACTTGCCAACAACCTGCAAGAACGAGAAGGAGACAGGATGCAAAGGACAGTAAAAGAAAGAAGAATAAGGGGTAGAGGATGTAGCCTTAAGGTTAGAGCTGTCGACCTCGAAGCTGGGGAACTGGGTTCAAGTCTTGGCAATGACGGTAAAATATCCTGTGATCCTAGGCAAATCGCTTAATCTCCCTGTGCCTAACAAAATTGAATGTGTCCGTCTGTAACGAAACTGGTGCTCATGTAAAGCGCTCTGATAACCAATTTCTTGGGTCTAGTTCGCGCTATATAAAATTCCCCCAAAAATAAATCAAGTCTAGGCAGCCTTGATATTCAGCAATCCTGGTTTTCAGCAGCCAAGTGATGGGCTCCACAGAAAAGCATTGGTCCCATGCTCTTATTCTTTTACAAAGAAAAAAAAGATGAGGATTGAGAGGGTGCAAATTTATGTGAAGCACTATGTTTCAGTGAGGAATTATTACTGAATATTAATTAAACTGAAGCTTCAAGCAAACTGATGTGAAGCACAAGTGTGCAATAATGTTTCACAACCTGATTTCTGTACGAAGGAGATAATCAGAGACATGATGTCAATAATGTATCCACAAAAAATAACAACACCCATAAATTCAAAGAAAGCTTACATTCCTTTATAAAATGACTCTGGGTGGCATACTTCAATGATCCGTTATCCTTAAATTGTTGATATGTTAGGCTTAGACATCCACCCTGTCCATGTAGACATTTTGTGGATTTTTGAGGAGTTTTAAAACATAAATGCATGTTCCCATTACTATAAAGTTGATTCTTTTCTTCATGCATTTATCACATCATGCACTAATATATTATGTAGATGTATCTGATTGTCACTTTCACATCAATCTGAATTGTTGATTAGTTCTAGGAATCATGCTGGTTTCATGATTTTAATCATTTATTAACTGTTGTACATTTGCCCATTTCTTTGTTAGCAGCAATAAAGCTTAAACTCACTTTGAAAATTAGCAACTAGAAGCAACATTTTAGAAAAGTATTAAAGTCAGCAGTGTGTTCATCAAGGTTGCAAGGATGCCTCACATCTTCTCCATGGAAAAACGCTCCTACTTGGTTCATTACAGAAGTATTGTTAAAGTAAATGTTTGTCTCGAATGACATTCCCATTCGCACTGCATTAGTAGCTGACTCCTGAAGTGTCCGACTGGTCTGGTGGCCTCAATTACCGATTGTGTTCCTAAACCTAAAGACTCCAACCAGATGGTGGATGTCTTCAATTATTCAAGCCACTATTGCTCAACATAAGACTACAACCGGATGGTGGACATCTCTAATCCCTTGATTTAAGCCTCTATGGTCTCACATAGAACCAATACCGGAAACCTTTACAGGATGCCAACACCGTCCACACATTTGCGTAGGACTACCTGGTTCTCCATAAGTTATTACGCATCACTAGATTCCGCTTATCGGATTCCTTGTTCATGTGGCTGTCCACATCATTTTTCACATTCCTGAGGAAGACCCGCCTTGATGCATGACAATCTGTGCTGTTTTCTGGGTCGAAACGTCATGTCCAAACAGTCTCCTTAACCCTACTTAAAAATCATCACTGGGTCTTGTGAATTCATGTTATGAAATTGGATATGGGACAGAAATATAAAAAAGAATTCATTTATTTACGTCACTTATGTATGTCATGTATATAGCCTATCACTGACTTCACTTGTCACTTTATTTCACCTAATTTCTCCTTCTTTGTTTCGCCGCAATTCAATTGTGCTTGTGACAGCCATATTTAAATTCCATGCTAATAAGAAAAGAGTAAAAAAGCACTCTGTTTTTCCAACTTGTGTCTTTTTGGTGTGTTCCCATCATATATGTGTTCTCTTAAAATGTCATCTGTTGAAAGAAATTTAGAATATATGGTCGCTATTGTATTGATTGCACAGCAATTGTGTCACCCAACAGAACCAATTGTTTATTATAGTACTAATACCCAGGTTCTGAGGAACACAGGGTTACCCCATTATCTTTAATGGCCTAAGTTGATTGGGCAGATAAGTTTGGAGTGTGTTCAATGAACAAAAAATCTATATGAGTGTTAATCCATTGCCTAGAACAAGTTGTCTCCAAAATTATTTGGTAATGAGGAAGATAGGCAGAAGTACCCAAATCAGAGCATAGACCCCTGAATGATGACTGATTAAGTCAAAGAGGCCCTAAGATCCAGCCGTGCTGGCACCCTCTCAAGCTCCACCAGGGCTAACCCAGCGCAAAAGGTTGAAAGTCTGTGTGTGAGTGTATGGTACCTTTCTCTCCCCTCCACAATATGAGTGAGAAGAAATATATCTGAGGGAACATTAACACATCTTCTGTTGCCTTCCATGCCTCCCTCAATGGAAGGATCTGTGAGCAAAGGCATGCAGACCGATATAACTGTTATCGATGTGTAAATGAATGGTAAGGAGCCCTGTTGAAGGGCTCAGAAACTCAAAACATAGGGAGCTCCCACTAAAACGGGCTACTGCCCATGTACTATGTACCAACAGCACTGTGAAGGCTCACAAATGCATTTACAGGAGTGGTTGGAATTCAGTCAAAAGAATGGGTAGACGCCTTTTTCAGAACACGGAAACCTTTGATATAGAGGGATAAGTAAACATATAAATGAAGATGAAGGATCATAAGAATAGCATAAATGCTGAGCAATTGCCACTCTTCCTACAATGGCATGAAGAGACATGCAAATGTAAGCATGTATCCCAAATCTGAGGTATGTACAAAATCTAGGAAAAGCTCCAATACCAATAAAGCCACATTAGGGACAGAGTTAGTCCTTGTGCTCTAACTGCTCCCCCTCCTCCGTATATATTTTCCCAGGCCCAGTGGGGAAAGAAAAGAAAGGAGAGGACACAAAAGAGTAGTATCTGGAGGACATGTTCCTTATGCCAGCCAATGGGCTGAGGGTGTAGCCGGATTGCATCTAGAAATGGAACAGTGTCTGCAGGACCGCTGTTGAATGGAGCACAAGGAGGTAATGCTCAAGCGAGAGCTGTGATACGCCTGACTGATGGTAAAATACCACATTAAGGGCAAGAGCAACTAGATAGGAAGCTGAGCTCACTATTAGAGATTGGACCAGAGGGTGGGTGAGATCCATTCTAGGGTTTAAACGTCATCGAGAGTGCAACTCCACTATTACTTGCGAGAGTCTAAGCGAAACTGCAGAGTGATTGCCTTGACAAGATTTTCCTTCTTCCCACTCATGTGACACTGATGATGAGGACTCTTTCCCTCATGTCCTTCACCCTCAGGGAATACCACACAGCCGAGGGTACAATTATGGCCCATGACCTTTCAATCCCTCTGATTTATTGAGCATCAAGAAACAGTTTCCTAATATCAGAGAATAACCTACTTGTTCTCAGAGGTATGAGGGGGCGCACCTTCCTTGAATCTAAAGGAAGGCTTGTAATTTACTAATCTGCTAGAGCTTGCATAGGGTGTACATGAAGCAAATGAGGGTTTACCAATAGATATAAATACCATATTAGAATATTTGTTTCTGTTTACAGTATTCATTTGTGTTTTTTCACTGCTTTATTATTTATATTGTTTGGGCCGACAATATCTGTAAGAATTTGGGCTTTTAGTTGTGAAGGATATGAGTCCCGCACAAGTAATAAGTCAACCATGATCTTTTTACTGGGAAGCAAGTAGCCCATTTTAGTTTTTGACTCTCTCTTGGTAGCAAAGTAGAGCAGCACTAGGCCTACTCAGAAAAGGTGGTGTGGGCTAGCAATCAAAACATTTCTGGCATGCAACAACACAGAATAAATTATTGTCCTTTCAGTGCTTTTTCCTTTAAAATGGAAATTTACCTTATTGCACACACACTTATAAATAGTATGCATTAAATTTCTAATTTATACTTTCAGGCAGATCGAAGTGCAATACGGTTCCCACAAAAATGGTAGGACTGCGTATTAGGACGACAGAACTTCAGAATGTAGGGACTGAGTCCATCTACACCATCGGAGACTGTTGGTCAAATTCTTAGCTAGCTCCTAGTTCTCACCTGAACTCCTAACCTTCCATGGGTGGCAGTTGATTTTGGCAACCTCGATGATGACACTCTGATCCCCAAGGGAATCTTGGAAACAGATCTTACTCCTCTGGTTGTTTACTTATGCATGCCCATAGTAAACACAAGAAAGATGCAAATAAAGTTTCAATACTTTTATTGAACTAATCGTAGTCGTGCATAGAAAGAATGAGGTGAGATTATTAGGCAGATAAAAAAAGGCAATGTACCCAGCATTATGAACATGGTGAAAAGAATAAACAGTCCAACCATGGCAGTCTGATTTCTATATATTCCGACATATCACTGCCCCTACTCTGAGAGCATACTAGGTGTGCCCTCTTCCTGACATTTTAGGTTAGCCGGAGCCCCCATACCTGGATAACTGGATCAGAGACTCGGCCTGAAGTAGAATTAGCAATCCTTCTCTGCAGGATGGAAGATCAACGTCAACAGAGCTGCACGGCAAACACAGAATTGGTTGTGCTCCTTTAACCCATACAAGCCAGCGCACAATTGATATAAATGAAAACCACACTGTGCTGGGTACAGTGCTAGAGGTACAGCTCTGATGCACTGATATGTCTAGATATTGGAAGATGTCTCCCAACGGGCAACACAAACCCTACGGTATCTTGTTCAGTGTTCCTAGCCTTCAACGGAGTGTACAGATGCTAAAAATGACAACAAGATAATAAAAAGGGTTACCTTTACAACCTAAGCAAACAGAGGCATCTAAAAATATGCCAATTGAGATGTGCAATATAAAACAATAATACTAATAGTGCAATTTATATAATTCGCATCAACTTCAAATGACGTGTCCCAGTGCAGAAGGTCAAGCTCCCGAAAGTTAGGTACACAGCAAAGATAAGTAGTAGATTAAGCCTGAACTGAATAACCAAGTTTCAATATTTTTACGAAAAAGTGATTCTGTCTTTATATAAAATATATACATTTTTATATAAATTATTTAAAAAAATGTTAGAAACAATTCATAGGCATGGCCAGGCAAGATGGCTGAGGAGACGTGAATCGCCTCGGCTCCAACGGCCAGACCTGATTGTTTGGCATAATTTGATCGTAATCGTAGCGGAGTTCAGGGGGGCCCATGCAGTGACAGTGGCTCTGATTAAAGAAGGCGAGCGGTGTCAGAAGTGAGACTTTCTCTGTATTTGGAGCGCATGGTGCGGAGCACCGTAGTCTGCAACATGGCGACTGCACCAGGGACATTCGTTGGACTCTGCTGGGGGCAGCCACCGCTCCTTGTGATCAGCGGTGCGGGCCTCCTCTGCTGGGCGAGAAAAACTGCGGGGAGAAGCAGAGCAGAAGTGAGTGCTCTGTACGAGTCAGCGGCGGTTTAAATGTGTGACTGATAGCGCCCACCTGAATCCTCATGACCACGACCAGCACGGAATACAGATTGCCAATGCGAGGGGCACCCCTGTAAGGAAGAGGTCAGCCTGTGGGGCACAACATGTTTAATTGAATTGTAGGGGTTTGGGGGGCTAAGAGGATAGCGGGACATCTAGATAAGCCCTGCCCGACTCCAACATGGTGCCCAGACGAGACATGCCTGACCCTGACATGGCGTCTGCCGTATAGAAGAAGAACAGCACGCAGGGGTGAAGCTACTACCCCCTTTGGAAGCTCACCTACAGGGGTGCCCAGGGATGTTCAGGGTTGCTGACTAACAGCAAGTGAGCGCTTGATACCTTCACCACCAGCAGAAAGGAAGGATTCCCATCATTGACTCCACAAGTGCTGACCACCAGTATTAGGGTAGGGTGCAAGCTTATCCCTTTTGAAGGAGAAAGAGCTCTTCCTGGAAAATTGCGGGTGCGCTATGCAGGAGGGCGTGGCGCTTGTGTGGATCTTCCATACTTGGAAGGAAAAGGCAAGGGGGCTTCTCCTATGCCACTGAAAAAAGGCACTGCTAAGGTGCCTGTAGGAAGGTGGATATCTGACTATGGTTACCCCAAATTTTTTACCTAGTGTCTAGCTGGTTTTTCGACTTAGTTGGCCTGAGATCCTGCCATTCAGGCTCTCAGGCTATCTGCTCTCTCTTTAAAATGGACTCCATGTACCCTAGGTACATACCCAATTAATTGGATCACCCTGTGAGCCCCTGTACCAGTGTACACTAGGTACCCAGGGCATTGGTGTATCTAAGGCCTGCCAGGGGCTGAAGCATGTATTATGCCACCCCAGGCTTGGCCTAACAAATTTGACACAACTGGCTGATCACTCAGCTGGGGTAAGTTGGTGTAACCACCTCTTACTTAGGTGTAGTATACCTATACCTAACCTTAAATGGGACACCTGGTAACCTATAAGTCACTCCTATGGCAGGCCTTAACAATCCTGAAGGCAGAGTGCTTGGTTCCATGTGAGATGGTGCTCTGGCATGAGCTGAGCCTGTCTGCAGTGGTCGGAACAACTTCCTTCTACTGTTTCCAGATATCGTCATACCATATACTCTTAAGTGCATTATGAACCTCGCGGTTAAATGCTATCTTTGGTTTGGCTTTATCAAAACATGTCGAGTAAGGTGTCATACGAATTGGAATACTAACCCCTCGCCAATTCTGGCGACGGGGTTAGCATTCCACCCTTCTAGAGGGACACGACATGTACAGTACCTGAAACCCGGGTAAAATCAGACATAGCCTCAGCTCCACAAAATGGATGCTGCCACCACAGACACAAGTCTGCCCTCCTGCTGCTGGGAGTCCTTCCAGCTTGGGAGGTGTGGACAAAGGGTTTCCTGCCAGGGGAGGTGCGTGCACCACCCCAGACAGGATTTTGTGTATTGGTCAGGTAGGGCTTGAAAGAAACCAGACATGCCTGTGGCTCACAAGGAGCCTCGGGGCATATGCCAGTTCAAACCGGTCCTGGGGCACACCAGTCCCGGGCCTGGGGCGAGCTGGACAAAGGATTGGGGGTGTAACCACCCCCCTTCCTGGTCCCACCCTTAGGGAGGGACCTAGCAGGTAGTCCGGCCCCTAGAATCCGCTTAAAGGTAGGAGCTGTGTCCTAAGACTGCAGACATCCTGAAATCAACTTAACACTAAGAAGAAGACGGGAACTTCGACGCTCTGCCGCACAGAGGACTGAAGCCAATCTCCCCTGTGGTCAGGGAGTGACCACCTTGCTAACGCAAGCACCATCCAGCGCATCAACGTCTGCTTTGCCGCCGCCTCCCGCCGGAGCCCAAGCCCAGAGACTGACAAGACCTGGACCTCCAGACCTCTCACCGCCCGATCCACAGTCCCTGCAAAGAAGAGACCCGTGGAGGCACCGAGACACGTGGAGCCAGCCATCTTGGAACGACTACGACAAGCTGACCAGTGCAACAACCGAGGCTCCCTCCAAGTTGTGCTTTGGGATCTGAGAAGCCCAACCCTCGAGCAGCATCTGCACCAAAGGTGAGCCCTCCAGCATCTCCACGATCTGCGTGGGGCCCTTCTGCATTTTGCCACTCGACGCGCCTAACCGGTTGCTGGCCCGCTGGCTAGTGGCCATCTTGGCGACGAAATCTACGAAACACACCGCTGGTCTGGTTGCTCCAGACTGGCCCTTGCTCCCCTCCAAAGGAGCAGTTCCTCTGACCTTGCTGGTCAGAGCTATCAGCTTATTTCCTTGCCTACAACAATTGCTTTTGCCAAGGCTTGTTTGCTTCGATCAAGTCGCCGACACCGCCGACAGCGAGAGCCTGCGTGGGACAGCTCGTGACTCGACTCCTGGACGTCGTCGACCTTCAGGGACCACGTGGCTGCAGAGACAAGCTACACCTTTCTTCCTGTTTGCACCCGACATCGCCTGGTACCCACCTGGTGCCACGCTGGTCACTGGCTAGTGACTGTGAACACTGTCCCCTCTGCTTTCAGGTCTTCAACATCTCCGATCCACCCTTGGATCCACTGCATCTCTTCCCGACCGACCGCCTGCAGCACTTTTGTCTTCAGGCCCCACGGAACAGATAGAAGAAACCCGACGCACTTCGAGGCCTATGCACCCGCTTCCTGTGGGTGAGGTAAAGCTGGCACTCCTGTGCCCAAGTGTAGTATTACATCTCTAGTGCCTGTGTTCCAAATCTTAAGTTCCTAGGTCACCCGGAAGATTCCTTTTGCAGTAACTTTGTACTTTTTACGCACCCATTGAAACCTATGGGAGCACGCGTGTGACTATTTGCTCTGCACACGCCACCCGTGGACCTCCTGGTCACTAACTGAAGTTAGCTCCGTGGTGGCCCAGCGATTCTAGAGGCCCTAGGCCTTTTCCCTTTTCTGTTCGTGGTACTTATACCACTATTTTAGTATATGGTTCGAGTGGCCACCAGGGCCTATCCATATAAAGTGCAACTTCTGTGTATTCTGTGATAATCTTGTTTGACGATTTGTGCTCCTGTGCTCATAAAGAGACTAGGGGTTACTTTGAGAAATAAATACATATATATTTTGAATATATATCTGTGTGGTGTCCTTTCATTGGTATAAAAGGGGGTTACTATTGGTAAAACAGCCTGCTTAACACGCATCACGAGTTTAGCCTCAAAGACTGCTTAGCCTACGCTACCACTAGGGCAGCTAGTCCGAAAAGGTTGACTTACAACCACACCATAAGGGTTGCTTGGCATGGTACAAGGTGGTCACTTTAACTAGTGAACATCATATACCAGGCCAACTTCTCACATTGGTGAGCAGCGGTTGGATTTGAGCTTGCTGTGTTTTACCATTGTAATCTCTTGGTTACCAATTGAAAGATCACATAGGTACCTGTAGGTACATATAAAACAAGATTAGATATACTTAAGTTCTACTGAACTTAGTTGTTGTAGAGCAAAGGGAGTAGCACACCCTGACTACAACTACTAGATAGGTTTAGTAGGTAAACCCAAGTGTAGGTAGATTGCAACACATCCACCCACACTTAAGAGCAATGGCTGGGGCAGAGGGGTCCAAGGTACCCATCTCTGTTGAGAGTGACCCCCAGAGGGCACCATCCATCTTTGCTACCCTAAATCAGAATGAGCTCAGGCATTTGGCAACTCTTAGAGGCCTTAAACAGCCCAAGAACCCTACCTCTGCTGAGCTCAGAGAACTCTTACAGAATGATGAAAATCAGAGAGAACTCGAGAAAGCTTCCCAGTTAGCCCCCTTAGGGACAGGAACAGGAGGCCCCCCTTCTGAAGAGGCCACAGAGGTACCCCCTTCCAATAGTCACCCCTTAGATGGGATGCCTACCACAGAGGAAGAAAGTGATGGGGATACAGATGTGAGTGGGGATGAAGGGAGAACTAGCCCAGTGCCAAGTGTTATACTTGGCCCAGCTAAACTAAGGCTATTGGGGACTGACAGTGGGTTCACCCCATTGGATCTCCCCAGTGGACTTAACACAGGGCTTGGAAGGCAAAGGAATCGCTCAGGTGACTCCAATGCTTCCCATGGCTCTAGAGGCTCTCAAGGTCACTCCAGAAGGAGACTGACCACCCCTCAGAGGAGGGAACATGAGGCCAGAATGCAGGAAGCCCAGCTGAGGATCAGGAAGCAGGAGCTAGAAGTAGCCCTGATGGAAGAGAAACTGAGCAAGGCTAGGCAGCATAGAGAGAGTGGGTCTCTACCCACTGGTGGCAGCAATGTCCCTAGGGACAAAGATAGGGTCTTTGACAATAGGAACCTGTCCAAGATTGTGCCCCCCTACAAAAGTGGGGATGACATCCACAAATGGATGACTGCTCTTGAGAGAGCCTGCAAAGTGCAGCAGGTTCCTGAAGACCAGTGGGCAGCAATCTTATGGCTCTCCTTTGAGGGGAGAGGCAGAGATAGACTCCTCACTGTTAGAGAAGAGGATGTCAGAAATTACAGAGTCCTGAAGAGTGTCCTAGTTGATGGGTTAGGCTTAACCACTGAACAGTACAGGTTAATGTTCAGAGACACCCAGAAGACACAGACTCAGGACTGGTCTGAATATGTGGAATGTGCAACTAAGGCTTTGGAGGGTTGGTTGCTGGGAAGTAAGGTGTCTGATTATACAGGATTGTACAATTTGATGATGAGAGAGCAGATTTTAAGTAATTGTCAAAACCAGCTTCTCCATCAACACCTGGTAGACTCAGATTTGACCTCTCCCCAAGAATTGGGAAAGAGGGCAGATAAATGGGTCAGGACCAGGATCAGGCCTAAAAACCAGGGTGGTGACCAAAAGAAAGATACCACCAAGCCTCAAGAGAAGGGTGGGGATAAAGAAAAAGAGAAACCTTCCTCAGGGCCCCAAAACTCCACACAGGGTGGTGGGTCCCAAGCTCCCTCCTCTACCACAGCTAAAAAGCCCTACTGCCATGAGTGTAAAACTCCTGGGCATTGGAAAACTGACAGCGGTTGCCCAAGGGCTAAAAACAAAACTGTTCCTCCAATTACTCCTGTCACACCACCTATTACTGTCAGCAGTAATCCCCCAGGTGGTGGGAGTGCCCCCAGAAATCTGGGTGGGTTTACTTGGGGAACACAGGGGGACCCTGGCTTAGCCAATTCCCCTACAGCAACCACTCTTGTCTGTGATGGTGGCATGGGGTTTGCCAACTTCACTGCCTGTCCCAACACTTTGGGTAGGTACAGACAGGAGCCCTACATCAATGGTACAAAAGCTGAGGCCTACAGAGACACTGGAGCTAGCATCACAATGGTGGCCCATTGGCTAGTTCCCTCTGAGCAGCTTTTGCCTGGTTGCTCCTACCAGGTAACTAACATTGATGGCAAACAGAAAAGTCATCCCATGGCAGAGGTATGTCTCAGCTGGGGAGGTGTCACTGGCCCTAAAAGGGTGGCAGTGTCCCCAACCTTGCCTGTAGACTGCTTACTGGGGAATGACTTAGAACTCTCAGCCTGGGCTAGAGTTGAACAAGACACCCATTCTAAAATGGTAGGCCTTTCACAAAAGGGTAGTGGGGTTGTGCCAGTCACAACCCCTGTCCAAGTAGCTTTCCTCCCTGAAAAGGTTGGAAGGGCAGTGGTAGCCACAGCCCAGGCACAGACAGACTTCCCTGTAGAGACTGGCAGAGCTGTGACAGTCACAGCTCAAACACAAACTGAGTGCCCCCCTGAAAAGGTTGGCAAGGCTGTAATGGTCTCAGCCTATACTCAGACTGACAAAGGTGTAGTGAAGCCTGAAACAATGGATCACTCCACACAAACTGAGAGTAGTGGGGAGGAAGAAAAGTCTCCCTCTCCCCAGACATTAGGAAAAGGTCAGCCTCCTCAGGGATCTGACCTCACCCCTTGTGAAGGAACTGCCCCAGAGGTAGCCAGGCCTGGCCTGGCAGAGCCTCTGATGTCAGTGGCCCCTTCCAAGGTGGGACCCAGTCTGGTGCAGGTAGCCTGCCTCTCTCTACCCTGCCTCAGTCAGCCCAGGGCTGCAGAGGTCAGGGAGGCCAGTGGACCCCCAGAGGGCCCCTGTCCACAAGAACCCCCCCATCAAAAGAATGAGGATTGCCTGGCTAGTAGCCCTAGTCAGGTGATGGGTAAAAACATTCCTGAGGGATCTCCTTTCCAGGTAGTTAGGGACCTCCCCCAGAGGGATTCTGTTGGGCACAGGCAAACCTGGGACCTTAGGGCCCCAAACCTGACCTGTCCCTCCAGTAAGCCCACAAAAGGGACCCAGCCTCCAGCTTTAGGTAGCCAGAGGCTGACCCTGAGAGCACAGTGCAACTCAGTTAAGGAAAGAAAGGCATCTATGGTGGAAGATGATTGGAGGAAGCGGAGGCCTCACTTTGAGGACACTCACTTCAGTACTCCATCTCAACACCAGCCTTTTACTTTGCCAAGACACGCCAAAGGTAGAGATTCCCTATGGTGGAGACCCTCTGATACCCTTAGGGTGAGGGATTGCTTAGTGGACCATGAGACAGGGGGTAACCATGCCAGTGCTGGTTCCTCCTTATATGGCCACTTGGGCAATATAGGCTTACCTGGTCAAGGTCAGCCTTATCTCCCTTCGTTTGGGGGGGGGTTGTGTAGGAAGGTGGATATCTGACTATGGTTACCCCAAATTTTTTACCTAGTGTCTAGCTGGTTTTTCGACTTAGTTGGCCTGAGATCCTGCCATTCAGGCTCTCAGGCTATCTGCTCTCTCTTTAAAATGGACTCCATGTACCCTAGGTACATACCCAATTAATTGGATCACCCTGTGAGCCCCTGTACCAGTGTACACTAGGTACCCAGGGCATTGGTGTATCTAAGGCCTGCCAGGGGCTGAAGCATGTATTATGCCACCCCAGGCTTGGCCTAACAAATTTGACACAGCTGGCTGATCACTCAGCTGGGGTAAGTTGGTGTAACCACCTCTTACTTAGGTGTAGTATACCTATACCTAACCTTAAATGGGACACCTGGTAACCTATAAGTCACTCCTATGGCAGGCCTTAACAATCCTGAAGGCAGAGTGCTTGGTTCCATGTGAGATGGTGCTCTGGCATGAGCTGAGCCTGTCTGCAGTGGTCGGAACAACTTCCTTCTACTGTTTCCAGATATCGTCATACCATATACTCTTAAGTGCATTATGAACCTCGCGGTTAAATGCTATCTTTGGTTTGGCTTTATCAAAACATGTCGAGTAAGGTGTCATACGAATTGGAATACTAACCCCTCGCCAATTCTGGCGACGGGGTTAGCATTCCACCCTTCTAGAGGGACACGACATGTACAGTACCTGAAACCCGGGTAAAATCAGACATAGCCTCAGCTCCACAAAATGGATGCTGCCACCACAGACACAAGTCTGCCCTCCTGCTGCTGGGAGTACTTCCAGCTTGGGAGGTGTGGACAAAGGGTTTCCTGCCAGGGGAGGTGCGTGCACCACCCCAGACAGGATTTTGTGTATTGGTCAGGTAGGGCTTGAAAGAAACCAGACATGCCTGTGGCTCACAAGGAGCCTCGGGGCATATGCCAGTTCAAACCGGTCCTGGGGCACACCAGTCCCGGGCCTGGGGCGAGCTGGACAAAGGATTGGGGGTGTAACCACCCCCCTTCCTGGTCCCACCCTTAGGGAGGGACCTAGCAGGTAGTCCGGCCCCTAGAATCCGCTTAAAGGTAGGAGCTGTGTCCTAAGACTGCAGACATCCTGAAATCAACTTAACACTAAGAAGAAGACGGGAACTTCGACGCTCTGCCGCACAGAGGACTGAAGCCAATCTCCCCTGTGGTCAGGGAGTGACCACCTTGCTAACGCAAGCACCATCCAGCGCATCAACGTCTGCTTTGCCGCCGCCTCCCGCCGGAGCCCGAGCCCAGAGACTGACAAGACCTGGACCTCCAGACCTCTCACCGCCCGATCCACAGTCCCTGCAAAGAAGAGACCCGTGGAGGCACCGAGACACGTGGAGCCAGCCATCTTGGAACGACTACGACAAGCTGACCAGTGCAACAACCGAGGCTCCCTCCAAGTTGTGCTTTGGGATCTGAGAAGCCCAACCCTCGAGCAGCATCTGCACCAAAGGTGAGCCCTCCAGCGTCTCCACGATCTGCGTGGGGCCCTTCTGCATTTTGCCACTCGACGCGCCTAACCGGTTGCTGGCCCGCTGGCTAGTGGCCATCTTGGCGACGAAATCTACGAAACACACCGCTGGTCTGGTTGCTCCAGACTGGCCCTTGCTCCCCTCCAAAGGAGCAGTTCCTCTGACCTTGCTGGTCAGAGCTATCAGCTTATTTCCTTGCCTACAACAATTGCTTTTGCCAAGGCTTGTTTGCTTCGATCAAGTCGCCGACACCGCCGACAGCGAGAGCCTGCGTGGGACAGCTCGTGACTCGACTCCTGGACGTCGTCGACCTTCAGGGACCACGTGGCTGCAGAGACAAGCTACACCTTTCTTCCTGTTTGCACCCGACATCGCCTGGTACCCACCTGGTGCCACGCTGGTCACTGGCTAGTGACTGTGAACACTGTCCCCTCTGCTTTCAGGTCTTCAACATCTCCGATCCACCCTTGGATCCACTGCATCTCTTCCTGACCGACCGCCTGCAGCACTTTTGTCTTCAGGCCCCACGGAACAGATAGAAGAAACCCGACGCACTTCGAGGCCTATGCACCCGCTTCCTGTGGGTGAGGTAAAGCTGGCACTCCTGTGCCCAAGTGTAGTATTACATCTCTAGTGCCTGTGTTCCAAATCTTAAGTTCCTAGGTCACCCGGAAGATTCCTTTTGCAGTAACTTTGTACTTTTTACGCACCCATTGAAACCTATGGGAGCACGCGTGTGACTATTTGCTCTGCACACGCCACCCGTGGACCTCCTGGTCACTAACTGAAGTTAGCTCCGTGTAGGCCCAGCGATTCTAGAGGCCCTAGGCCTTTTCCCTTTTCTGTTCGTGGTACTTATACCACTATTTTAGTATATGGTTCGAGTGGCCACCAGGGCCTATCCATATAAAGTGCAACTTCTGTGTATTCTGTGATAATCTTGTTTGACGATTTGTGCTCCTGTGCTCATAAAGAGACTAGGGGTTACTTTGAGAAATAAATACATATATATTTTGAATATATATCTGTGTGGTGTCCTTTCATTGGTATAAAAGGGGGTTACTATTGGTAAAACAGCCTGCTTAACACGCATCACGAGTTTAGCCTCAAAGACTGCTTAGCCTACGCTACCACTAGGGCAGCTAGTCCGAAAAGGTTGACTTACAACCACACCATAAGGGTTGCTTGGCATGGTACAAGGTGGTCACTTTAACTAGTGAACATCATATACCAGGCCAACTTCTCACAGTGCCCAGCTATTTCACTACTTCAGAGAAGAAGTTACCGCAAGAGCGAGCTGATGACATCGTGGCCATGGCTCTCACCAAGGAAGATTACCTCTCTCAGGGACTTCAAGGCACAGCTCAGCTCAGAGATTAAAGTAGACATCAAGGCCTCCATGGATCAACTGAAAGCTGATCTCTCGAAATGAATGGCTACGCTCCAGCAGGATCTGGACTCTGTGGGCACACGTTTGCTGGAGGTCAAGGCGCAAGCTCGTGATCTAGATAAGATTGTCGGCCCACCCAGGATGGAATGCAAGAGCTGCACAGCCAATTGCAATCAGCGCTGTTAACGGCCGAAGACCTTGAAAACAAAGCATGAAGAGACAACATCAGGATTAAAGACCTGGAGGAAGGAGCGGAGAGCCCAGACCTAGAGGCATTTCTTTAGGGTCTCTTCGTGGAAATCCTGGGGACAAACCAGAGGAGGATAGAGCTTGAGCGGGCACATCAAGTGGGACCTCAGCCCAGTGGAGAGCGGCGACGCGCGTGCACATTTCTGGTGAAGCTCTACTCCTTTAAAGTGAAGGAGGCCGTCCTGCAGGCGGCCAGGAAAAAGGACGAGGTTGTATTCCAAGGCTATCGCTTTACCCTCTACCTAGAGCTGGCGCCCTTGACTCTCCTTCGGCTGCAGCAATTTTGACACCTCACCACGAAATTAAGAGCGGACACAATTAAATACAGATAGACTTATCCTTTTGGTATGGCCTTCAAGTTTAACAGTAAAATGAAGCATGTCATGGAGCTAGAGGAAGGTCTGAGACTGGTGGGACTCCCACCGGGGTTAGAGGATCATACGGGAGGCCCTTCCAAGGAGAAAGAGGGCAACAATTTTCCACAGTTGAACGTGAAGTGAAGTTCGAAAGGTCGCCACTCCAAGGGCTAGAAGTATCCGATCTGGATCACCTTCCACTGTCCCCCGATACACTCTGCGACACTCACCTTGGACCTCGACATGGACTGCCATATACTGTTTGAACGTCAATGACACAGCAATCAGACTGCAGACTGAACACTTCCTCTTCCTTTGGACTTGTCATTCCCTGTAGGACTCTGTCTGGCCCTCCACGGGCCAACATCGTCATGTGGGGTTTGCACGGCCTTGTACTGCTCCAGGTGCAGCACTCCACTGAATGTGCATTAACCCCTTCGCTGCTGCGGACATTCCGCTGCAGCGCTGGGGGGGGCAGGGGGGCAGCGCGGCGGGCCTGTGCTCATGACGGAGCCGCTCCGTCATGAGCCACAGTTGAGCTGTGCTCATGACGGAACGGTTCCGTCATGACTCCGCCCATTTGCGTTGTCGCCCCGCACAGGCGGGGAAACAGCGCCGCGCAGGCGGAGCGGCCGCCGGCAGGATTGTCATGACGGAACCGTTCCGTCATGAGCACACGACAACCGTGGCTCATGACGGAACGGTTCCGTCATGAGCAGGGAAGGGGTTAAACATTCATAATCACACAGATGTGTTGTGTCTATGGTCTTTCAAGTGTGGGTGCATGGATGAATGGAGGGTCAGTGAATTCCTCTTATGTCCATGTGACTCATGTCGTTAGACTTGGGTCACAGGGTGACACATTGCCAGATGTTGTCCGGGTGGCGCCATCGAAACAACAGGGACACACGCAGTTTTACTTCCTAGTACAGCCCTGTACGGAACCACGCACAGAGCCCCGGGGTCATTGTTCAAACCCTTACGCTGGATTGGCATATGCCAGGCCAGCCCACTCCGCTTACGCTCATGGGGGGACAGCAATGCTACATGTCCCAGGTCTACCCTGTAGTAATCTGCTGATCACAGGTCTAGTTTTCAGCATGCCACAGCCACTCCCTCACGGCTGGTAGACACCCACACCACACCCATCCAGCACACGCGTCACAGGACAAGTGACCATGCCAATTAAAAAGGGCCGCACGTGCTTGACACCATTTCCAGCCTCTCTCTGGGTGTATCCGTGTGGTGTACATGTGGGCATGGGGGCCCAGGAGCCTGCAACATCACATTCCCCCAGCCCAGGGGTGACATGATGGCATCCGCACCACGAAACCCAATCATAAAGGGTCCATCTCTTGCAGGGCACAGACTTGGTGGCACCAGATACACTGCGGCTGGCAGAGGCACACCCCCACGGGATGGTGACTTTCGGTGCACTGAGGTAGGGGCACCTTAAGTGCTGAGCAGGTGTGCAGCCTGCGCTGATGCCCCATCCCGGCGGTCTGGACTGCTCAGGTTTTGTGTGCCCTGCTGGACCGCAGTGTAGGACTGCTGCATGATCGTTGGCTCCATGGCATATGTTGCCCTTCAGGTGTGGCTCTGGGCTGGGCTCCATTTTGTGGTGCAGGCTGTGGTCTGACTTTGCACCAGGTCAGAGCAGGTGTTAGCTTCCTGCTGCTAACGCGCCTTATTGCCTGTTTTGTGGTCTTATCGCCGATCTTGGGGGTCGTTAAGAATGTTGCGGAGTGGTGTAGTCGTGGCTTTTTGTACGGGAACGCCTAATCTGCATCTCATCAGCGATAGTTGCCGGGGTCATCTGTGGTGATGTTTTTTGCGGCTGCTATCGCAGGTAAACTGGTGCTATGGGCTGTTAGCACCAGCTTGTGAATGGGGTGATACATTTCTCGTGACTTTTGCTGCGATAAAGTGCCGTTAACTCACTGATAGCTCCTTGATAATATGCCCCTATGTTTATTCCCTTAGTAGTAGAATCTGGAGGGTCAGTGATTTTATGGCTTCAGGTCCAGGCTGCGCAGGAGGGGGTCAAATTGGAACTATGCCAATCGCAATAGCTTCCTGGAACCCAAAGGGCTTAAATAACCCCTCAAAAGTCATAAAGTTTGAAAATATTTGTTGGATCACTCCTTTGAGGTGGTTGCCCTATAGGAAACACACCTAAAGCGGGAGGAGGAGTTACGGTTGTGCCACAAAAGTTATGCTCTAATTTACAGATCATCAGCCACTACCAAACACAGGGGGTAACTTTACTCTTTCACAACTCCTCCAAATTTCAACCTGAAGCCATAAAATCCAATAAGGATGGGAGGATTATCATGGTAAAGGATTTTCTGAAAGGAAGGCTGTGTATGTTCATATCAGCATGAAGAACCGGGTTTTTAGAACCCAGCGGCGTCAGGGGCACGCCCAAAGTCTTCGGGTTCACCTGTCTTAGAATACAGAGACACAGGATACTTCTTGGGGGCGTCAGAGATCGATTTTATTGGCTGCAGCCAGTAACAGAAGTCCTAAAAGTCATTACGGTATGAGTTCTCAGGAGACTGCTCAACTTTACAAAGCAAGTCATCCCTTTTTATGCCAAAAACATCACATTCCAGACAGACACCCATATTTTACAAATTGCCCAATCGCATGTAACCACACCAAAAGTATCGCATGACGGTAAAACCCACTTTTCAGGTGTACGGCCCAAGATCAATCATCGAACAATCCCAACATTCTTCTTTAGACAAGCCGGACAGACCCATGATAAAGAGACCACAACCCATATCGTAAACGGACCATAAAAGAAGAAACAGAAACAGATAGAAGTAGGATGGGGCATGTTTGTGTGCAATAAAACTTTACGAGATCCCGTGCTGTGACCCTTAATCAAGATCAGCTAGCGGGCAGGAACGGGTTTGGCAGGGTCAGCCTCAGGCAACGAGGTCAGTTCACTCAAGTCATGTAGGAGTCAGCACAAACTCGAGCTAAAGTGCGCTTGACTAAAAAGCTCGTTTAACCACAGCCATCGGCCTATGTGAGGGCAACCACAAAATGGCTACCATGAGCAAAATGGAATCCAGGGTTTGGAACGAAAAACCCAAAATACGCCGTGAATCCATTGGTGTAATGTGACGGAAACACACGTACTAGCTGAACTCACTAGTTACGGTTCGCTGTTACCAAAATCGTAACGGGACCATGATGTTTATAGCGCAGATTCAGATTTCACGGAACCTCAAGCATATGCACCTAATACAGAGCAGTCTTTAATGCAATGGCGGAAGCAGCGAGAATTTCGCAATCCATGGCAGAGGCCGTTATTTCGATCATTCATAAACCTGGGAAAATCCGCAAAATTGTGCCTCATATAGACCCAGAGTGCTCCTGAACCTGGACGCCAATTGATATTCTTCGATTTTAGCAGCAAGGCTGGAGGACCTGCTACCTAGCCTAGTCGACCCTGATCAATCTGACTTTATAAAGGGCAGACAGACTCATTGACAACATCCGTAGAACCCTGCATTTGATTGAGAAAGCATCCAAATTCAAGATACCGGCAGTGGCAGTGGTAGTGGGTCTGGATGCTGAGAAAGCATTTGACAGGGTGGACTGGGTACTTCTCTTTCTCACATTAGAACACTTTGGGTTCGGCAAGCCATTTATTGATATAGTCAGGGCTAACTACGCGCTTCCCCGCTCCAGAGTCCAGGTCAATGGGATTACCTCGGCTCTCTTCTCCCTAGAAAGGGGGACAAGACAGGGCTGCCCACTCTCACCTTTACTTTTTGCTTTGAGCATTGAACCTTTGGCGCTTCGAGTCAGGGTGGCAGCTGATATCCGGGGTATTCCCTTTGGGTGCGAGGAACATAAGATATCACTCTTCGCTGATTATGTGTTGTTATCCCACACCTCCCCTGCACAATCACTGCAAACACCACAAAGGGAACTCTTGGAATTTGAGGCGGTATCGGGCTTTAAAATAAACTTGTTAAAGTCATTCATCCTGAATCTCACACTCACGTTGGGCAAAACTACCAGGCTTAAGTCGCTCACCTCACTACAATGGGCTAAGCATTTATTGAACTACCTGGGCGTCCATCTAACCCCAAGATTGGAGGGCTTATTTAAAGTTAACTATCCCCCAATTTTGCTTCAAATCCAACAGGACCTCAAACGTTGGAAGTCACTCTTTATATCCTGGTTGGGTCGTATCCATGCTATTAAGCTGACTGTTCTACTGCTATATCTGTTCCAGGCCTTACCGATAGACCTGGAGTGAGGATTCTTGCCCAGATTAAGCACCCTCATTACTCGTTTTATCTGGAAAAACGGCAGAGCGTGGCTCCCCTTCCACATACTACGATGCCTGTGAAGCGAGGGAGGAGTGGCACTTCCTGATTTTGAGCTATATTTTAAAGCAGACCAGTTAAGAATTCCTACAGAATGGTCCGAGAGAGAATTCGAAAAGAAAAAGTGGGTAGAACAATCTGGTACTTGATATGGAAACGTAAGAGCGACAGACCGCCAAACGCATATCTGAGCAACCCCACACGCACTACATTCAAAGTTAGGGATGAGGTGTCTAGAGCCCAAGATTGATCCTCATTCCCCTCGCCCATTCCCCTCGCCATACACACCGATCCATTTTAACCCAGCATACACCTCAGTGCTACATCTGGGTCCCTTTGAAGCATGGAAGGAAGGAGGGTGCCTGATGCTCTCCGACCTCTTTCATAATTATGATATTTTAACGTTTGACAGTTGTCAGAGAGATTTTAATGTTCCACCAAGTGAACACTTTCATAACCTACAACTAAAAAATTGGGCATTACAACCCCGGGTGCGGGAGGCATCTACGCGGGAGAAGACTAAAATAGAGAAATTTGTTCAGAGGGTGGGCTCAATGAGGAGAGTGATATCCTTTCTATACAGCCTTCTTCTCACTACCACACATGCATTGAGACCCTGATACATGCATGCATGGGACCAATGGGCAGGGAGAGCGATATCAGAAGCAGAGTGGGCACGCCTGTAGAGGGATGTGGCCAAGGATAATCATTTATTAGACCTGAGGGAAGCACACTGTAAGATTTTCTTTGACTGGTACCTATTTCCAACGAAACTCCAACAAATATTCCCAAAGACACAGGACTTGGGTCGGAGGGGTTGCGGTCTCCTAGGAGATTTCTCTCAAATTTGGTGGAATTGCCCGACGATACATCCTTTTTGGGGGGAGATCCTATCACATATGAGGGATATGCTAGGATACCTTATTCCAAGCACCATGGAGGGGGCCCTACTGGGCTTGAGAGGCCCAGAGCTAAAGCACCAAACCAGGGCGGATAGCGTCATCAGGGGGGGCATGCGTAGGAGCGGCCAAGATAACGATTGCAGCAGCCTGGAAAAGAAAGACAGCGCCGGCGCTCTCACAGTGGCATGCTCGCCTCTGGAAGATTCTGACCATGGAAAGGATGGCGGATATTTTTAGGCATGAATATAAAAACTTTGAATATAAATGGGGCCCACTGGTCGCCTACCTGACAGAAGGCCTTCCCTTGGTGGTCTGCCCACCTTCATTACGTGATATGTACCTGTTTCAGATTTAGCTATGAGTCGAGAGAACATCTGGCTGGACCAGTCAACCACCAGTAAAATGCAACAATGTCACCCATCGCAACCTTAAAGTCATAAGACATCTGAAGAATCTCTGTAGGACCAAAAATATCATGTGGGACCTCATCCCAAACAATCCCATCAAGTACTGGAAAAGCCGGAATGCTCATAAGGGACAGGTGTCTTTGCACTTTACGTGAAGACAGGTGAGGTTTTAACACCTCAACTACCAGAACTGAAGAAGAACGATCTGGGAGTTAATGTCCACTTATTAACAAGAAGAAAACAGTCACAAATTCAATCAAAGGAGCAGTAAAAGTAATAAGATGATAATCCAAATGTAAAGCCAAGGAGGGATCAGATAATTGTGTTTCAGCCAAAGAAGAAAATCACGTACACCATGTAGTGAAGTGTGAGAAGAATCAGAAAAAGTAATCAACATCAGCAAAGTAACCAGAAGCAGTCTTTTGAAAAACAGGGGCCTCAGTTGGTAGGCGTGAAGTGGTAGACACCTCCAAAGGTGATTAATCATAAACAGCGGTATACTCAAATCCGATGTTTATCCTGTATTTGTAGCAGTAATAGGAATCAACAATAGTTCATTCCACGCGCCCCCCAGTCGGGGAGAAACAACATTGATGTTGCTCAAAACTTATAGAGGTAGTGAGAGTCAGTGAACTACCCAGGAGTCCTCGTGGACTACTGTATAGAACTGCCCGCATGATGCAATTTTACTTCATCATTAGAGACAAGCTTTTTGTCTTTACAACCAGCAAATGGTGGCAAAATCAGAGGGGCTTATTTGCAAAGAGCTTGCGCTGCCATTGCATCATTTCTTTTTAAGTAGCGATGGCACATTCAGTGCTCCAAACTGCTCCACATTTACAAACTGACGCATTGTGCCTAACTTGTCAGTTTGTAAAGGCTTGTGTCACATTATACCTGCACCAGGTAGGTTTTCCCACACAAAAAGCTACATAGAACTGATGCAGTGAAATGTACAACTTTTCACTGCGTCACTCTACAACTTGGATGCGTCAAAATCCATTTGCCTGCTCAGACCAGGCGTATGGATTGACGCAGGGCTTTTTAAAATGGGACTCGCCTATGTGTTCTGAGGCAATTCTGAAGTTGCGTCAAATTTACGACCAACTCCAGCAATGCATCACTTTTGCGCCAACAGATGCGTCAGATGCGACAACCTCGCCAACCTCGGACTCAAGCAACTGGTGAACACCCCCACCCACTACGCCGGCCACACGCTGGACCCCATCTTCTCTGATAGCAACCACGTCGCCTTCAGCCATTCCACCGGACTACACTGGACCGACCACAGCTGCATCCACTTCACCTTTCACCTTCACGAAGCCCACATCTCACCACCGCATGCTACAGATCCCCCGCAGATGCTGGAGCAAAGTCACCACAGACCAGCTAACCACATCACTGAGCCAGAACCCACCAGCCGACACCTCTGACACCAACGACGCAGCCCACAATCTCACAGAGTGGATCACCAACTGCGACAACAACCTTGCCCCACTGAAGAACCCCCCAGACAAGACCAGCAACAGGAAAACCACATGGTTTACCGACGCCCTCAAACACTCAAAGAAATCCTGCCAAACTCTCGAAAAAACCTGGCGCCACGAGCGGACGACAGAAAACATGCCAGCCCTCAAGAACGCCACTCGCAATCACCACCAGCTGATCCGCACCACCAAAAGGACATCGTTCAAAGAGCGGCTGGACAACAACACCCACAACAGCAAGGAACTCTTCAACATCGTAAAAGAGCTCTCCAACCCCAGCGCCAGCAACAACAACATCACACCATTGCAAGACCTATGCAACTCCCTCGCCACGTTCTTCTACAGCAAGATCGCAGACATACACAACAGCTTTGACACCCAGACTCCGCCTCCGATCACCGAACCAACGACCCCCCCACCACCCTCAACACCTGGACCCCGATCAGCATGGAAGACACCACCCACGTCATGAACACCATCCACTCTGGCTCTCCCTCTGACCCATGCCCCCATCACATCTACAACAAAGCAGACACCATCATCGCACCCCACCTCCGGAACGTCATTAACAACTCCTTTGCGTCAGCCACTTTCCCAGAGAGCTGGAAGCACGCAGAAATCCACGCCCTTCTGAAGAAACCCACAGCTGACCCTAAGGACCTCAAGAACTCCCGCCCCATCTCTCTTCTTCGAGAAGATCATCAACAAACAGCTGACTGCATTCCTCGAGGCAAACAACTCGCTTGACCCATCCCAGTCTGGATTTCGAGCCAACCACAGCACCGAGACCGCCCTCATCGCAGCCACCGATGACATCAGGACCCTGATGGACAAAGGGGAAACAACCGCCCTCATCCTCCTAGACCTCTCAGCCGCATCTGATACCGTCTGCCACCGCACCCTAATAACCCGCCTCTACAACACTGGGATCCAAGGAAGAGCACTCGACTGGATCACCTCGTTCCTCTCCAACAGAACCCAGAGAGTCCGCCTCCCGACGTTCCGCTCCGCAGCCACCAAGATCATCTGCGGCGTACCCCAAGGCTCCTCGCTCAGCCCAACCCTCTTCAACATCTACATGAGCCCCCTCGCCGCCATCGCACGCAAACACAACCTCAACATCATCTCCTATGCTGACGACACCCAGCTGAAACTCTCCCTCACCAAAGACCCTGCCACCGCCAAGACTAACCTCCAGGAAGGAATGAAACACGTCGCGGAATGGATGAAGCTCAGCAGTCTGAAGCTCAACTCGGACAAGACAGAGGTCCTCATCCTCAGACAAACCCCATCCGCCTGGGACGACTCATGGTGGCCCGCAGCGCTGGGCACCGCACCTACACCCACGGACCACGCAAGCAACCTAGGATTGATCCTGGACTCCTCCCTCACGATGACCAAACAAGTCAACGCCATCTCATCCTCATGCTTCCACACCCTGCGCATGCTCCGTAAGATCTTCCGGTGGATCCCCACCGAAACTAGAAGAACAGTCACCCAGGCCCTTGTCACCAGCCGACTGGACTACGGGAACGCCCTATATGCAGGAACCACAGCCAAACTTGAGAAACGACTTCAGCGCATACAGAACGCCTCCGCACGACTCATCCTCAACATCCCTCGCCACAGCCACATATCTACCCACCTGAGAAACCTGCACTGGCTCCCCGTCAGCAAGAGGATCACGTTCAGGCTCCTCACCCACGCACACAAAGCACTCTACAACACAGGCCCCAAATACCTCAACAACCGCCTCTCATTCTACACTCCTACCCATCTGCTCCGCTCCGCCAGCCTCGCCCTCACCACCGTCCCACGGATTCTCAGAACCACCACCGGGGGAAGATCTTTCTCCTACCTGGCCGCCAAGACATGGAACTCCCTCCCCGCACACCTACGGCTGACCCAGGACCATCTCACCTTCAGGAAACACCTCAAGACCTGGCTTTTCGAGCAGTAGCGCCCCCCCTCAGCACCTTGAGACCCTCGCGGGTGAGTAGCGCGCTCTATAAATTTATTGATTGATTGATAGAATTTCTGTTGCATCCGTTAATCCTTGCGCAATGGAGCCCTGTATAGTGAGTACAGAACATTCATGGTCTTGAAAGGGCATTCAATGCAGGTGCAAGAAATCTGATGCATTAATGCCAATGCTTCAATGTCTTGCAAATGAGGCCAGAGTTCTTGTTCCTTGAAGGCTGTGGACTGGCACCGTTGCACAGTATGATGGGCCGTACTCCTTCTCTACTGCAATCTTTTCTAGAACTAGATCCTCAAATTTTGAAATCCATCCGGAAGGTGCTGGTTGCTCCTTCCCTCCATCAGTGGAAGACTTTTTGGAAAGTTCATTAGACTGACCTTGCCAAAAGTCTTGTAATTCCTGTAAGAGAGGGAAACGCTTATTATGTCTAAAGGTAGTATTTCCTGCCGCTGCGTGAGCTTGAAAGTACATCTGATGCCAAACAGGACCGTATTTGGGGTCCAGCCACCCAAAGATTGTCTAGGCAGAATACTTAATGCTCTCTTGGCTCCATACAAATGATGGCTCCAATTATGTTTTGAAACTAATACTCGAGCTGTTAAAGATTGCTTTAAGTCACAGTTTTTCCTCTCCACAATCAAATCTTTCTCAGGATGATACAGTGAGAAATAAGGCCTAGCAACACCCAAGTTTCCCATAGAATCCGTGTCAGCCTTTAAGGCAAAAGCAGGGTGCTGGTCTGAGTAGAATGCAACTACTGCATATGTCCCAATGAAGACTTTCAAACCTTTAATGACAGTGCGAGCGCCAACGATCATCATGGCCACACCCATAGGAATCTGGAGCAGGAATCTACAGCAGGTAGAATGAATTTAAACGCAGTCAGGACTGAGTGCTCCTCTCAACTGTACAAGGGCAGTGCAATGTTTATATGTCAAAAACCACACTGTTAGAGGTACATCTCTGATGCAACGATATGTCTAGATGTTAGAAGCTGACTCTGTAGGAAAGTGGAGTATCATGTGGTGTGGGGATTAGCTTTCACCATGTAACTCACGATACACCAAAGATGGTCTTTGAATTCACACTAATAAATCCTTATCTCAGTCCTGGTAGTGTGGCAAAGAGCATTTTTGAAGCAATATAAAATTGGTGCAAAATAATACAGCAAATATTTAACTTTGGGGTCAATGGTAAAAACAGCTAGTGACAATCAGTCACTTGCAGGTCGAGTTCCGATGTATCCGAGCAAATCAAAGGTGATACGGGTCCTAGGACCGAGTCATGGCTGTCAGTTCAATTTTACCTGGCCCGTGGAGCCTGGGTGCAGAGTTGTCCTGGTGGTCCCTGCTGCTGAAAGGGAAGCACGGGAGGGATACTTTTCCCACTGAAATGGTGTTAGATGAATGTCAGACGGAGTTCCCTCTAGGAGCAGTGTCATATTCAGGGGTCGGTTGCCGGACGGTCAATCAACAAGCCTTGGTAGCAGTAGGTGGAGCAGAAAGTGACTTGATGTCCAGTGGTCCTGGGGAATGTGGTAGCTGCCTGTAACTTTGCAGAAAGCAGGACTACAGCTCCCACAACGCACATGACCATCTGTATTTGGGCGATCCCTTGCAAGGCCCGATGGCCACCAATTATTCAGATCCAGAGTGTTGTTTTACATGCAGTTTGTAGGGGACTAGTGCCACTTGTATAGCGGAGTCTGAGGGTGCTTCAGGCTTCCACTGGGGTCCCTCTGTCTGGGGAACTGCCTAGCACAAGTCTCAGTCAGGCAGTTCCACGAGCATTGTCACAGGTGCAGGTTATCCCTCTTTTGCTATGTGCAAGGCCTGTTGTCACAGATACAATCTCTTCTTCTGTACTCTTTGATGCAGGTTGTTCAGACCTGAGGTTCTGGTTTTCAGGGGTGTCCCTTAAATCTTAGATTTAGTTAAGTTAGGGGTGTGGGAGTAAGTACCAAATGAACTGCTAATTAGCCCCTATGGTTACCACTTCCGGAAGTATGGGGCACTGTTTCTACCCAGAACACTATTGTGCTACTCCTAAAGATGGCATAAATTGTATTTTAGTGTACAGACCAGGCTGCCCACTCTGGAGGTGTGGCTAGCCTTCTGCGGGTATACACCTCCTTGACTAACTAATTTCAAGCCTATTTGGGTGAAAATGTGCCTGGGACAGGGGAGGGCTGTTTTCTCTTCTGGAAGTCACCTCTGATGCACATCATATTTGAAGCTCACTGCCTTGATGTGTCACTTCATCACCTGCTTCGAGGAGGGAGGTTTTACCTTCTTCTGGCCAAAGCCTTTCTTCCTGACTCCTGGGAGTGATCACGCTCCTGGCAGGAGGTCAGAATCCTGTCTTTATGACACCAAGAGTGGGAAACGCAGGCTTTCCAGCCAGAGCGCAGAGAAGCTAGGGCAAGGAGGTGGGCAACCTCTAATGTAGCCACCTGGATGCATGGCACATTGACCTTGACACAAGATTTGTATATGGGGTGAAAAGACACATTGTTTGATACCAAACATGACACATTTAGGCGGTACTATAATGACGCTGCCAATCTCAGTTTTGCCCAGCGTCAGCCCATGTCATCATATGGACCATCTGACACTTATAGTGTCCTTTAATGTTAAGGGGCACTATAGGGATACATAAGCTTACACTTACATGTTCACACCCTTGATATAATGCACCCTGTCAACTGGGCTTTAGGAGACCTTCCTCAGGGGTGACTGGTATATATCAAAGTTGTCCATTGGTTTTGCCACACATAGTGAGGGCAAAGTCAAGTGTGAGCCCTGGGTACCATTGATACCATATACAAAGGACTTATAAGGAAGGGTAAATCTTTGTCAATTGCAATTGCCAATTTACACAACAGTTTTAGAGTGAGAGCACTGGCACTGAGGCCTGGTTAGCATAGTCGAAAACCAGCATCCAGTAATCCAAATGAGGGCAAAAAGTGGGAGAGCTTGTTTTCTTACTGTCTCCAAACGGGCAACAGAAGCACTAAGATATATTTTTCTGTGTTCTTAGCCTTGAATGAAGTGTTCAGATTACATGGCAGGAAAGGCTTTCTAAAAACAAGCAGCATGTATAGCACCTCCTCAGAATTATATCATGGAAGCAAAACACATAAAAATAATCATTGCTAAAACGATGTAAATCTAAAATGTGTACAATGTAAACCTAAAATATCTGGGTCTGGTGGCTAAGTGGACTAATGCGATAACATGAGAACCATTGAGTTGGGTGGAAATAAGGATCTGTTATTCAGCACCGAGATACCCTTGGGTGAATGTGTGCTTTACAAAAATACTTTTGTTATGTTATAGAGAACCAAAGTGGGTCCAAGAAGGCCTCCCAACAGAAGTACCTTTGGTAAAACCCTCATATAACAATACATATGTGATGGGTCCTGAAGCCTATAAGTACAATGCACTGTACCAAATGTAACATCACATTAAAAAGGCATGTCATTTCATATAATGCAGGTCTACTGGTTTTGACAATAGATATAAATATATATATATTATCCAGGGGAGGGGGGGCACACTAACTATAACTTGCGCCCCCACCATGCACTGCTTATGACCTCACATATTACATCACTCATGACATGTTCTGTCATCATTTATGACATCACTGATGACATCTCAAATGATATAATTGATGCCATAACTGGTGAATATCTGTCGTGTTTTTTTTGTTCAAAATATTAATGTTATCACTGACAAATTCACCTAACCTTAACTTTAACCTTTGATTTTCAATGAATATATATATTGGAATCTAACTTGAAACCCTTAATCATAGTTGTTAGTGGCCAGGTATATGTAAATTCTTTCTGCCATTTCAATGTTTATATAATTGAAAATATGTGTTTCACGCCATAAGGTCATTGGGTGTCTCTTATTGTGTGTGTTAATTGAGCGGTGGCTTGAGCTAAATTTTAATGTCAATCGATTGGAACCCTGGCTTTTATCTGGTGAGACCATGAAATTGTTCATTATTAGTGGTTGACTTTGAATAATTTGATGAAATGCTTTGTGAAAGTAGTGTAATTTAGATTTATGATTAGGGCACTTGCCCATAATGACCCCTCCCTTTGGTATGAAATTAAGATAAACATAATGGTTCAGTTCATAAAGCTTTATTGGATTGTTACAAATTTACAATCATAAAAGCACAATGTAAAAATCATTTTTACATTACATTCAATAAAATAAAGATTACAGAGTAGCAGCTATCGTGTTGTGCAAAATGCTTTCATACAATGTCCAATATTATTAAATAAAGAGTTAAAAACCATTCGAACAAGGATTATAATTTGTCAATGGTAATTAAACTTTTCCTAAAAAAAAAATACGGCAAGTCTCCATACTACATGATCATTATCCAGTAACTGAAGTTTTAAAAAAGCAGGACGACATTGTCTTAGCCCATAAGTCTTTAGGAGCGGGACCAGACAGACTTTTCTCAATTCACAGTAAAATTTACAGAAGAGAACGGTGTGAATTGTAGACTGGCATGATTGGTTATCGCAGAAACACGGTGGAAGTTGTCTCGACCAATCATTCATCTTGGGCCACGACACCATTCTATGGAATGTATTTAACCTATATCTATCCAATAACATTCTATCAAAGGTAATAGTTACATAACACAGGTATGGCCCCATTCCAAAAGTAGTTAAAATCATTTGATGATGGTTAACAGTGGGCTTAGTGAGTTAGCTAGACAGTCTGGCCTCTTCTAACATGCAAAGCCCCTCTCTTTTTAGTGTTTCCCGTGAGATCTTCTGCAAGGAACTTGGGTTTATAAAATACTCTGGATGCCCTAAATCAATCATAAAATCACAAACAAAGCTGATCCACGGTATTTTTAAGGCTCCATCTAATTTAAGACAATCAGCGAGAATATCCCTGTTTAACTGTGTCTGCTCATTGATCCAGATACTATGCCACAATAGTATCGGTTCTATTTTAATGAGATCAGATAAAAAAGGGAGACCCAGCTCTTCATGACAAACAAAGGTTGATGTACTCTGGTGGACGGATAATATAAATCTTAAAAAAGAATTCTCCACTTGTTGCAGCTGCGTGGTGTTTGCTAGTCCCCAAACCCCTGCTCCGTACATTGTGGAGCTGATACACCTTGCCTTGTAGATTTGTATCAGCTCCGCCGGGGGTTTCTGGCCCAGTTTCTTAGAAAACCCCACCAAGGCGTTCGTTGTCCAGATAAGCATCAGTTTTTTGGCAATTATAGTTTGGGCCCAGAATTCGTTATGATTAAACATAACGCCCAAATATGAAAAACTTTTGGTTGAGCTTAATTTCTGCCCCTCTACAAAGATGTCCTTCACTCGCATAGGTCCACGGTCACATCTCATTACATATGTCTTTGAGATATTAATGCTGAGGCCTAGATCCTTCATAAAAACACAGAATCCATTAAGGACCCTTTGGAGAGCAATTTGAGTTCTTGCCAACATGACTACGTCATCCGCATAAAGAAGTACAGGGATGGGTCGGCCAGCAACGTGGGGAAAGTCATGTGTTGTTCTAACTAGTGCTTCTCCTAGCCCATTAGTATACAAATTAAAAAGAAAGGGGGCCAGCACACAGCCCTGCCTCACCCCCCTTCTAACGGGAAAGTTAACTGTGCGTTCCCCCCTGTTCCAAAGCGTACACTAGCTGATGCCTTGCTATAAAGATTCCTTAAAAAGACAATATTTTGAGGATCTACTTTTAAGTCCTCAAGAACTTCCCACAATCTTGCATGTTTTACCGAATCAAAGGCTGCAGTTAGGTCTACAAAGACCA
This sequence comes from Triturus cristatus, assembly GCF_964204655.1. Taxonomy (NCBI): domain Eukaryota; kingdom Metazoa; phylum Chordata; class Amphibia; order Caudata; family Salamandridae; genus Triturus; species Triturus cristatus. The sequence continues at coordinate 168,940,693 of NC_140585.1, forward strand.
TATACAATCTACTATTTTTTGCCCTTGTGTACTTTCCTATAAGTAGGGCCAGATTTAAACACTGCCCCTTCTGAAAGCCGTATTGTAGGTCGGTTAAAATCGTATTCTCTTCTGACCATTCCTGCAGACGTTCTAAAATCACATGCCCCACCACTTTCACCATTGAATCTAATAAGGAGATCGGTCTATAGCAACCCGGATTCTGACGATCCCTTTTTTAAAATTGGTACTATTATGGACACACCCCAGGTTTCAGGCAGTTTTGTTTGGCAGCTTGCATTTATGACCTGCGTAATAATGGGCCTCCATAATGCAATATTAAATTTAAACAAGTCTACAGGGATGCCATCCGGGCCCGGTGCTTTACCGGTCTTACTCCCGTATAACGCTCTAATCACTTCATCTAGGGTGAAATTTAAATTAATATTTGAGTGGTCATTCTCTAGATCATCGTCAGGTCCAATATAGGAAGTGTCAATACCATTGTATACCTGTGCGAAATGGGTTATCCATTCCTCCTCTGAAATAGCCATGGCTATAGAAGGACCCTCGTGCCTGACTAGGAGTGGTGTCTTTACTGCCCTCCAGAAAGCTGCGCTATCCTTCATTACTGCCGCTGTATGAAGGGCTTCCCATGCTTAGTTTCTCAGGGTATTCTTCCTTTCCTTTATTGCCTGACGATATTCCAGTCTTGCGAGTCTGATGTTATCCATTATTCTAGGTTGCCTATGTAATTCTACTTTTAAATTGGAATAGGCTCGGGTGCATCTTGAATTGAACCAGCCTGATTCCTTATTTTTATTGTGATGTTGCACTAGTAGTAATTTTTTAAGGACATTCGATATTTCAGCATAAGATGCTACTATACTTTTAGCAGGTGCTGACTCAGTCAGGCAAATGTCAATTGCTGACTTGCAGTTAACCACAAGAGATCTGGTTATTTCTGTGGGATCCACCTTTGACCATTTAAGTGTATACCCATTAATCTTATCTAATTCCAGTTCACCCGCTTCCTCACTGTCCTTATTTGTAATAGATACCTTCTTTAGATGTAGGGCAACAACCAAGTGTAGCGGGAAAAGGTCACTTAGAGAATTCTAGTCGACCTCAAAACAAAGTAATCTTAGAGCATGATTATGGGAGGCTAGTATATAATCAATTATAGATGCACCTCTTCCATTATAAGTATAGGGCATCGTTACTGGGGGATCCATAAGCTCATTCACAAAGCCTAGATCATTTGTAACTAAAAATTCATTGAACAATTCTCCCACCGGGGAATGACAAAAATGAGTTAAATGAGTTGGTTCCTCATGTATATGGCCACATAATCTCTTGTCATCGGTGGGGCACATTGCACAGTTAAAATCGCCCATCATTATTATCATAGTATTGGCAGGGCTAGCATTACAAATCACATTTAATTCCTCACTTAATTTTTTTTAAACCAGACATGGTTCTGTTGAGATCACGTTATTATAAAAATTTACAAATATTACACATTGATTCATAGTTATGGACACCTTAATTATCTGATAAAAACTGCTCCTCAAAAATGCCTGTACTTTAGTAATTACCAGCTTGTTAGAAATGTACAGGCTCAGGCCGCCCTTAAACCTGGCTCCTAAACCCTTCACGGCCGTCTGTTGAAGATTTTAAAACCATTAATATGATATGGTTCATTGATCCAGGTTTCTTGTAGGCCTACTTTATCTCTATCTTGAATGAACTTGTGCCACTCTGGGTCATCCATTTTCGACTGTAGACCCGCAATATTCCAGGAAATGATGTCGCAAATAGGCACATCACCGTACAATAGCTGCGGCAGTTGAGGATGCCTGGAGTTGTTACTATCACCAGAGCATGTCACTTCTGGTGTTTGCATGTCAGGAATGGAGTTTATAGGTAAAGATTCCTCATTGCCGTACTCTAGACCCCTCGCTCGCTCACCCACTGATCTTTGCTGGTTATTAGCTTCGAGCGCCTTGTTGCTTCTCCCTAATGTTGTAAAATCCTCCCTGATGATCCTTCCTGCCTCAATATTCACGGCAGCATGATACACCCCCGCATTCAGTCAGTCAATTTCCCCCAGAGATCTTAGAGCTTCGAATCGATTACTAGTTTTAATAGGGAATCTTTGTTGAAACCTCCCAAACAAATTCTCTGTCTCAACGGGGTACTGTTGGCGCCTGGAAAGTTGATTCAAAAAACCCAGTGGTAGAATATTTATTCCCCATGTAAAGACGTACCTAGATACAGCTCTCTCCAATATGGTTTGAGTCAGGCTAGGTGAGCCAAATGTTAGCACTATACAATCTCCTGGCAAGGATTTACTAGGCCCTCCTACCCAGGCAATTCTTCTAGCCATTTTAAATTCGGCAAATAGGGTGTTAGTAAGCCCGGTCCTTGCCCCCAGGAGGTGAAGCAACTTATTTCTCAAAGTTGTCCAGTGCTCTGCTATTCCAGTTGGAAGTGGGGGAACATTAGCTAAGACTACCGTATATGGTGTTGCTTCGGGCGGGAGATGCAAGTTCCTGGTTTCTAATGAACATTCCTGCCCTGATATTACATAACCTATTTTATTTGTGGGCTTGCCAGCCATAGCGGCAGTCTGCGTGGGATCCTCTGCCACCCTCCCTTTCCCTGTCCCTGGTAATGTGCCTTGTCTGGCATAGGTTGCCTGCATTTGAGTATGGGAAGTGTTTGGTGCACTTACTCACGGCAACTCTGATCTAATCAGGGCGTTTGTGGTAATCGTGTCTGGCTGTGTCTGCTGCTGTCGTATAACCCCACTTTCATTCACCACGGGCAGGCAGGCAGGCAGTAAGAAAAGCTCCCTCGCCTCGGCAGGAGAGGCTGCGCTATGAGCGCGTTGTCCCCGCCTCTCCCTCAATCGTGGCAGCTGCAGAGTCCTGTGGTGCACTCTGGGGTTTGGAGACCACCCCAGAGTGTGCAGATGGCGTGAAAGTGGCTGTGTTTACCCCTGGGACCCTCGTCCCACCAGGGGTTCGTTAACAGGCAAATGCGGGCGGATCAAGGACACCACGGGCAGGCAAGCAGGCAGAAAAGCTCCCTCGCCACGGCGGGAGAGGCGGCGCTATGAGCGCGTTGGCCCCACCTCTCCCTCAATCGTGGCAGCTGCAGAGTCCTGCGGTGCACTCTGGGGTTTTGAGTTCACCCCAGAGTGTGCAGATGGTGTGAAAGTGGTGGCATTTACCCATGGGACACTTTTCCCACCAGGGGTTCGTTATCAGGCAAATGCGGGCGGATCAAGGACACCACAGGCAGGCAGGCAGAAAAGCTCCCTCGCCACGGCGGGAGAGGCGGCGCTATGAGCGCGTTGGCCCCGCCTCTCCCTCAATCGTGGCAGCTGCAGAGTCCTGCGGTGCACTCTGCGGTTTGGAGTCCACCCCAGAGTGTGCAGATGGTGTGAAAGTGGCGGTGTTTACCCCTGGGACCCTTTTCCCACCATGGGTTCATTATCAGGCAAATGCGGGCGGAACAAGGACACCACGGGCAGGCAGGCAGGCAGAAAAGCTCCCTTGCTGCGGGGGGAGAGGCTGCGCTATGAGCGCATTGGCCCCGCCTCTCCCTCACTCGTGGCAGCTGCAGAGTCCTGCGGTGCACTCTGGGGTTTGGAGTCCACCCCAGAGTGTGCAGATGGCGTGAAAGTGGCAGCGTTTACCCCTGGGACCCTTGTCCCACCAGGGGTTCGTTATCAGGCAAATGCGGGCAGATCAAGGACACCACGGGCAGGCAGGCAGGCAGAAAAGCTCCCTTGCCGCGGGAGCAGAGGCTGCGTTATGAGCGGATTGGCCCTGCCTCTCCCTCACTCGTGGCAGCTGCAGAGTCCTGCGGTGCACTCTGGGGTTTGGAGTCCACCCCAGAGTGTGCAGATGGCGTGAAAGTGGTGGCATTTACCCCTGGGACCCTCGTCCCACCAGGGGTTCGTTATCAGGCAAATTCGGGCGGATCAAGGACACCACAGGCAGGCAGACAGGCAGACAGAGAAGTTTCTGGATTTGCTTCCACTTCTAGGAACCATCCACTTCACCTATGGAACCAATGGTGTTCCTTTTAATACTAATGATGTGTTATGTTTAATGTTGAAGGCAAGGCTTAATATGAATTCAAGAAAATGTATACTTACATATTTATGTATTTTATAAGAAAGGATCAAATCCTTTTTGCCTCCATTAATGCTATAAGAATTGAGAATATGTTAAAATAAGGAAAAAAATGATTTTTTCTTGTGAAATGGATTTGCTGTCTCATATTTGTAGGGTTTGTCTGTAGTATTTTTCTATGGTTATTATGACATCCATGTAAATAAGATGGCATAAAGAAATATGGAGTGTTTGCACTTTGATAAAGACTTTGGCCGAAATGCATTAGAAGCTCTTAGCATGCACACATACAAACACATATATGTATATTCAGTGAAAAAACCAAAGGTTACTGGGAATTTTTAGTTAGGGTGATATTTTACTTGTACAAAACCAGAGAAATTTAGCAGTTATAGTTAGCTGAGCTAACTCACGCGCCGCAATGTACTGCTTATGACCTCACATATTACATTACTCATGACCAGTGAAATCACTCATGACATCACTCAACACATCTCAAATGAAATCACTGATTACATCATCCAGTGACTGTGAGTGTTTCTAAAAGGTTTATGAGTGTTAAACATATATACAAAAAGGCGTATTGATGAATCAGTGGGTGTATGGGTGCCTGTATGGATGATTCAGTGGGTACGTGACTGACTGTATAAGTGAGTGATTATACATGTCTCGGTAAATGTATGGGTGAGCGACTAGTTTGTGTGAATGTCTGTATCAGTCTGTAATTTGGTGTGTAAGTGGCTGCATGAGTTAGTGAGTAGGTACATGAATGGCTATTTGGGTTATCGGTTGGTTGCCTGAGTACCTGGATGGGTGTATGAGTGTCTGTGTGGGTGGGTGAGAGGGTGCATGACTCACTGCATGGATGAGTGAGTGGGTAAATCACTGGCTGTATGGGTTCATGAGTGCATCTGAGAGGGGCTGTATGGGTGAGTGAGTGTGTGTATGGCTGTGTCTCTGAGTTAATGGATGTGTCAGTGGGATATGGGTGAGTAACTGCATATGTGACTGTATTGTGAATGAGTGATTGTAAGAGTAGCTGTCTAGTTGAGTGTATGCTGGTATCAGTTACTGTTTGGGTGAGTATGTGTTAGTATCTGTATGAATAAGTGTGTTGGTGTGTGTATAACTGTATAGGTGAGTAAGTGGCTGTGTGATTGACTCTATGGGTGAGCGAGTAGATGTGCTAGTGTCTCTATCAGTGTCTGACAGTGTGTGGGTGGCTGTATGGGTGTATGAGTGGATATGTCAGTGGCAGTATTAGTGAATTAGTAGGTGTATGAGTGGCTGTATGGATGAGTGAGTGGATGTGGGTGTAGGCCTATGAATCAGTGACTGTAAGTATTGGTATAGGTGTACAAAAGGGGGTGGTGATGGACGGAGCATCAGAACCAATCAAACACTCACACCCAGTCAACAGATCTGGGTTTTATCCATCACCGTTCTTTAGCCCACTCTGCCACCCCAGTTCAGACATGGCCATATGCAAATCAGTCTGACCCTGTGCCTCATGGGAAAAAGTCCAGCCCGAACTGCCAAGCCATGCCTTCCCTGGACCGGAAACAAGCTTCCTAGGACCGGTTTCTGGCATTTCAGCCGTCTTCAGCCAGGCTTGCTTGAATCCAGTGGCAAAGTGAGCAAGGGAATCACGTCTGAGCATACCCTGCCAACTTATGGCAAACAAAGCAGTACAAAAGGGGGTGGTGATGAACGGAGCATCAGAACCAATCAAACACTCACACCCAGTCAACAGATCTGGGTTTTATCCATCACCGTTCTTTAGCCCACTCTGCCACCCCAGTTCAGACATGGCCATATGCAAATCAGTCTGACCCTGTGCCTCATAGGAACAGTCCAGCCCGAACTGCCAAGCCATGCCTTCCCTGGACCGGAAACAAGCTTCCTAGGACCGGTTTCTGGCATTTCAGCCGTCTTCAGCCAGGCTTGCTTGAATCCAGTGGCAAAGTGAGCAAGGGACTCACGTCTGAGCATACCCTGCCAACTTATGGCGAACAAAGCAGTACAAAAGGGGGTGGTGATGGACGGAGCATCAGAACCAATCAAACACTCACATCCAGTCAACAGATCTGGGTTTTATTGGTATAGGTGTGCCAATGATTTCAAGGGTGGTAATGTGAAAGTTGGAGTGGGCGTATAAAAGGTTACATGGGGATGTGAGTGACTCCGTCAGAGATTCTGTGGCGGATGTCATCAGTGATGTCACTGACCATGTCATGAGTTATTTAATATGTGAGGACATACTGTGTGCATTTCGGGCACGAATTATAGTTAGCTCAGCTAACTATAACTGCTGAATTTCTCTGTAACGTCCCTCTAACCTTTGTTTTTTCCAGTGAATTTCTAAAGTTTTTCAAATTCTAATTGTTAACTATAACATCCTTGCAACCTTTGGTTTTTTCTATTTTGTACGTTTTTTTTTAATTCTATTTCTTAATTCTAATGTCCATTTTTGTTTAAGTAAGCCTCTAAGATTTTCGTACTTTCTTTCTATAATTGGATATTGTGTATTATATTTAATAATACACAGCTCATTTGTTGATTTGATATGTGTTTATCAGTAAACACTTTAATAACTGATTTTATTTTGAACAATTTTGAGCACTTTTATAAGTCTGCACAACATTGTTGCATTTACTGTGGAGTGCTCCCACCCTGAGATAGCAAATGGCAATGTCCCGGGGTGGGCACTCCAGGACATTGCAGGAGCCGGCCCTGTGGGGTGGTGGTCCACAGGGCAATCAAGGGCTCCAGGAGGGGGGTCGCGCGGCCCCACCCTTCATTTCTAAAGCCCCCAGGAGGTGGTGGTCCCCGGGGCTGGGGGTCCGTATTTGAATATTCAGTGTCCCAGTAGGTGGTGGTCCCCGGGCCATGTGAGTGGGCTCGAAGCCCCCCACACAATTATTATTAGTTTTTTTAAACAAAGCCCTTTGTAGGCTGCGGGGGGCGGCGTAGCCCTCGCGTGTAATTGGCAAAGCCCTGGGGAGGTGGTGGTCCCCGGGGCATGTGGGGGGGCTCAAGCCCCCCACACATATTTTAATTCAAAATAATGAGAGCCTGGGGAGGTGGTGGTCCCCAGGGCTGCAGGGGGGCTGCGTGCCCCTGTAAATCATCAATGAAGCCCCGGGGAGGTGGCGGTCCCCAGGGCTGTGGGGGCCCCTGTGAGCTCCCGCTATATAATTTGGGATTGCCCCCGGGACCTGGCCCACCTGGGGGCTTAACAATAATGGAGTGCGGCAGCCCGCGCTTTGTTTTTTTTAATTCTCTGGGCAGGATTCGCGCACCCAGCGCGAAGGCTGCCATTTTTCTTTTTTTTAAATGCCTTTTTTGGCCCTGGGGGTCCTGGTGGGACCCCTTGAGCAGGCCTAAGAGGGGGTCAGGGTGTTTGTACCCTGCCCCCTTTTCTTGTTTTTCACCTTTTTGTTTTTACTGTTTTCTTGTGACTCGGTTAACGAGTCACAAGATGGCTGCCAACACTTCCTGGTTTCGAGTGTTGGCAGCCAATCAGAGTGAAGGTCGTGCCTCAGAGGAGTCGCGACTCCTCCTCGGTGCTCAGATATCAATATTTTCATTTTTTAAATTGCTCAGCAACTACTGAACAGATTTACACCATTTTAAAAAAGGGCTCTTTCTGAGCGAAAACCTACCTTTTTGCCAAATTTGGTGTAATTCCGTTCAGCAGCTTTGTCTAAAGATCCTATGGAAAATAACATGGGGAAAATGCATTTTGGGACCCCCCTTTTTTCTCAGCCCCCGCTTGACGAATCACCCCGGAACCGGAGCGGGCCATCTTTTTGGAGAATTTCCCGAAGATTGGTCTAACGGCGCCAAAGTTATTGGCAAAACAAAAAACACTTTTCCTATGGAAACTAGGTTCTAACTATAACTACCTACTGACAAGCGCCAGTAGGTTATATATATATATATATATATACACATATATATATGTATCCAAGGTAATCCTTACTCCACAAGAAGAAGGCACGCACACAAAGACTGCAGGATAAAGCTTCTTTATTTAAAAGGGTCGCCTCCGACCCAGCGACTAACAAGACGAGCTTCGGCTGACTCAGCAGCCTTTATCAATCTATATATATAATATATATATATATATATATATATATATATATATATATATATATATCCACAACAAATGCTCACTTTGAGTAAAAGCAAGCAGGACACAGCTCCGGATAAAACAAAAGCAATTTATTGAGCTTGACAGCGCTTGCTTGCAGTCCGTGAAACGCTATGGCAGACGCGTTTCTGGCCGGAATGGCCGTCTTCAGTGCCGGTCTCAACGGCTGATAGCTTTGCCTTAGGGCGAGAGACCACTCCTTAAAAACAGTCTCTCAACTCCTCCCTCTAAACCAGGTGGAAATCGTTAGTATCGCTGAACTCAGGTAAGCTGCATGATGGTACTTGCAGTCCAGCGTGGTGCCTAAAACAGTGGTGTAGGCTCCCAAAACAACAAGTGATGCCCCAAAGTTCATGGCGCTGGAATGCACATTGCCACAGCCTTCCTGGATAAAGTAGTATCGCTCACGCTGATGTCTTTATTCCTTATCAGGCAGCCTCTCGCTGCCTCCTCTCTCCCCTCGCGCCCATCACAGCCATGGTGGCAGTAGTTTGCGCTCGGGGGGGCGCCGCGTTTGCACTCCTCGTGCTGCACTAAAAAGTTTTGCTGAAGACGCGGTGCTCCTGACCGGGAGTGCGTGTCCAGGGCCGGGATCAGCAGCCCGGCTATATCTCCACAACAAATGCTCACTTTGAGTAAAAGCAAGCAGGACACAGCTCCGGATAAAACAAAAGCAATTTATTGAGCTTGACAGCGCTTGCTTGCAGTCCGTGAAACGCTATGGCAGACGTGTTTCTGGCCGGAATGGCCGTCTTCAGTGCCGGTCTCAACGGCTGATAGCTTTGCCTTAGGGCGAGAGACCACTCCTTAAAAACAGTCTCTCAACTCCTCCCTCTAAACCAGGTGGAAATCGTTAGTATCGCTGAACTCAGGTAAGCTGCATGATGGTACTTGCAGTCCAGCGTGGTGCCTAAAACAGTGGTGTAGGCTCCCAAAACAACAAGTGATGCCCCAAAGTTCATGGCGCTGGAATGCACATTGCCACAGCCTTCCTGGATAAAGTAGTATCGCTCACGCTGATGTCTTTATTCCTTATCAGGCAGCCTCTCGCTGCCTCCTCTCTCCCCTCGCGCCCATCACAGCCATGGTGGCAGTAGTTTGCGCTCGGGGGGGCGCCGCGTTTGCACTCCTCGTGCTGCACTAAAAAGTTTTGCTGAAGACGCGGTGCTCCTGACCGGGAGGGCGTGTCCAGGGCCGGGATCAGCAGCCCGGCTATATCTCCACAACAAATGCTCACTTTGAGTAAAAGCAAGCAGGACACAGCTCCGGATAAAACAAAAGCAATTTATTGAGCTTGACAGCGCTTGCTTGCAGTCCGTGAAACGCTATGGCAGACGCGTTTCTGGCCGGAATGGCCGTCTTCAGTGCCGGTCTCAACGGCTGATAGCTTTGCCTTAGGGCGAGAGACCACTCCTTAAAAACAGTCTCTCAACTCCTCCCTCTAAACCAGGTGGAAATCGTTAGTATCGCTGAACTCAGGTAAGCTGCATGATGGTACTTGCAGTCCAGCGTGGTGCCTAAAACAGTGGTGTAGGCTCCCAAAACAACAAGTGATGCCCCAAAGTTCATGGCGCTGGAATGCACATTGCCACAGCCTTCCTGGATAAAGTAGTATCGCTCACGCTGATGTCTTTATTCCTTATCAGGCAGCCTCTCGCTGCCTCCTCTCTCCCCTCGCGCCCATCACAGCCATGGTGGCAGTAGTTTGCGCTCGGGGGGGCGCCGCGTTTGCACTCCTCGTGCTGCACTAAAAAGTTTTGCTGAAGACGCGGTGCTCCTGACCGGGAGGGCGTGTCCAGGGCCGGGATCAGCAGCCCGGCTATATCTCCACAACAAATGCTCACTTTGAGTAAAAGCAAGCAGGACACAGCTCCGGATAAAACAAAAGCAATTTATTGAGCTTGACAGCGCTTGCTTGCAGTCCGTGAAACGCTATGGCAGACGCGTTTCTGGCCGGAATGGCCGTCTTCAGTGCCGGTCTCAACGGCTGATAGCTTTGCCTTAGGGCGAGAGACCACTCCTTAAAAACAGTCTCTCAACTCCTCCCTCTAAACCAGGTGGAAATCGTTAGTATCGCTGAACTCAGGTAAGCTGCATGATGGTACTTGCAGTCCAGCGTGGTGCCTAAAACAGTGGTGTAGGCTCCCAAAACAACAAGTGATGCCCCAAAGTTCATGGCGCTGGAATGCACATTGCCACAGCCTTCCTGGATAAAGTAGTATCGCTCACGCTGATGTCTTTATTCCTTATCAGGCAGCCTCTCGCTGCCTCCTCTCTCCCCTCGCGCCCATCACAGTCATGGTGGCAGTAGTTTGCGCTCGGGGGGCGCCGCGTTTGCACTCCTCGTGCTGCACTAAAAAGTTTTGCTGAAGACGCGGTGCTCCTGACCGGGAGGGCGTGTCCAGGGCCGGGATCAGCAGCCCGGCTATATCTCCACAACAAATGCTCACTTTGAGTAAAAGCAAGCAGGACACAGCTCCGGATAAAACAAAAGCAATTTATTGAGCTTGACAGCGCTTGCTTGCAGTCCGTGAAACGCTATGGCAGACGCGTTTCTGGCCGGAATGGCCGTCTTCAGTGCCGGTCTCAACGGCTGATAGCTTTGCCTTAGGGCGAGAGACCACTCCTTAAAAACAGTCTCTCAACTCCTCCCTCTAAACCAGGTGGAAATCGTTAGTATCGCTGAACTCAGGTAAGCTGCATGATGGTACTTGCAGTCCAGCGTGGTGCCTAAAACAGTGGTGTAGGCTCCCAAAACAACAAGTGATGCCCCAAAGTTCATGGCGCTGGAATGCACATTGCCACAGCCTTCCTGGATAAAGTAGTATCGCTCACGCTGATGTCTTTATTCCTTATCAGGCAGCCTCTCGCTGCCTCCTCTCTCCCCTCGCGCCCATCACAGCCATGGTGGCAGTAGTTTGCGCTCGGGGGAGCGCCGCGTTTGCACTCCTCGTGCTGCACTAAAAAGTTTTGCTGAAGACGCGGTGCTCCTGACCGGGAGGGCGTGTCCAGGGCCGGGATCAGCAGCCCGGCTATATCTCCACAACAAATGCTCACTTTGAGTAAAAGCAAGCAGGACACAGCTCCGGATAAAACAAAAGCAATTTATTGAGCTTGACAGCGCTTGCTTGCAGTCCGTGAAACGCTATGGCAGACGCGTTTCTGGCCGGAATGGCCGTCTTCAGTGCCGGTCTCAACGGCTGATAGCTTTGCCTTAGGGCGAGAGACCACTCCTTAAAAACAGTCTCTCAACTCCTCCCTCTAAACCAGGTGGAAATCGTTAGTATCGCTGAACTCAGGTAAGCTGCATGATGGTACTTGCAGTCCAGCGTGGTGCCTAAAACAGTGGTGTAGGCTCCCAAAACAACAAGTGATGCCCCAAAGCTCATGGCGCTGGAATGCACATTGCCACAGCCTTCCTGGATAAAGTAGTATCGCTCACGCTGATGTCTTTATTCCTTATCAGGCAGCCTCTCGCTGCCTCCTCTCTCCCCTCGCGCCCATCACAGCCATGGTGGCAGTAGTTTGCGCTCGGGGGGGCGCCGCGTTTGCACTCCTCGTGCTGCACTAAAAAGTTTTGCTGAAGACGCGGTGCTCCTGACCGGGAGGGCGTGTCCAGGGCCGGGATCAGCAGCCCGGCTATATCTCCACAACAAATGCTCACTTTGAGTAAAAGCAAGCAGGACACAGCTCCGGATAAAACAAAAGCAATTTATTGAGCTTGACAGCGCTTGCTTGCAGTCCGTGAAACGCTATGGCAGACGCGTTTCTGGCCGGAATGGCCGTCTTCAGTGCCGGTCTCAACGGCTGATAGCTTTGCCTTAGGGCGAGAGACCACTCCTTAAAAACAGTCTCTCAACTCCTCCCTCTAAACCAGGTGGAAATCGTTTGTATCGCTGAACTCAGGTAAGCTGCATGATGGTACTTGCAGTCCAGCGTGGTGCCTAAAACAGTGGTGTAGGCTCCCAAAACAACAAGTGATGCCCCAAAGTTCATGGCGCTGGAATGCACATTGCCACAGCCTTCCTGGATAAAGTAGTATCGCTCACGCTGATGTCTTTATTCCTTATCAGGCAGCCTCTCGCTGCCTCCTCTCTCCCCTCGCGCCCATCACAGCCATGGTGGCAGTAGTTTGCGCTCGGGGGGGCGCCGCGTTTGCACTCCTCGTGCTGCACTAAAAAGTTTTGCTGAAGACGCGGTGCTCCTGACCGGGAGGGCGTGTCCAGGGCCGGGATCAGCAGCCCGGCTATATCTCCACAACAAATGCTCACTTTGAGTAAAAGCAAGCAGGACACAGCTCCGGATAAAACAAAAGCAATTTATTGAGCTTGACAGCGCTTGCTTGCAGTCCGTGAAACGCTATGGCAGACGCGTTTCTGGCCGGAATGGCCGTCTTCAGTGCCGGTCTCAACGGCTGATAGCTTTGCCTTAGGGCGAGAGACCACTCCTTAAAAACAGTCTCTCAACTCCTCCCTCTAAACCAGGTGGAAATCGTTAGTATCGCTGAACTCAGGTAAGCTGCATGATGGTACTTGCAGTCCAGCGTGGTGCCTAAAACAGTGGTGTAGGCTCCCAAAACAACAAGTGATGCCCCAAAGTTCATGGCGCTGGAATGCACATTGCCACAGCCTTCCTGGATAAAGTAGTATCGCTCACGCTGATGTCTTTATTCCTTATCAGGCAGCCTCTCGCTGCCTCCTCTCTCCCCTCGCGCCCATCACAGCCATGGTGGCAGTAGTTTGCGCTCGGGGGGGCGCCGCGTTTGCACTCCTCGTGCTGCACTAAAAAGTTTTGCTGAAGACGCGGTGCTCCTGACCGGGAGGGCGTGTCCAGGGCCGGGATCAGCAGCCCGGCTATATCTCCACAACAAATGCTCACTTTGAGTAAAAGCAAGCAGGACACAGCTCCGGATAAAACAAAAGCAATTTATTGAGCTTGACAACGCTTGCTTGCAGTCCGTGAAACGCTATGGCAGACGCGTTTCTGGCCGGAATGGCCGTCTTCAGTGCCGGTCTCAACGGCTGATAGCTTTGCCTTAGGGCGAGAGACCACTCCTTAAAAACAGTCTCTCAACTCCTCCCTCTAAACCAGGTGGAAATCGTTAGTATCGCTGAACTCAGGTAAGCTGCATGATGGTACTTGCAGTCCAGCGTGGTGCCTAAAACAGTGGTGTAGGCTCCCAAAACAACAAATGATGCCCCAAAGTTCATGGCGCTGGAATGCACATTGCCACAGCCTTCCTGGATAAAGTAGTATCGCTCACGCTGATGTCTTTATTCCTTATCAGGCAGCCTCTCGCTGCCTCCTCTCTCCCCTCGCGCCCATCACAGCCATGGTGGCAGTAGTTTGCGCTCGGGGGGGCGCCGCGTTTGCACTCCTCGTGCTGCACTAAAAAGTTTTGCTGAAGACGCGGTGCTCCTGCCCGGGAGGGCGTGTCCAGGGCCGGGATCAGCAGCCCGGCTATATCTCCACAACAAATGCTCACTTTGAGTAAAAGCAAGCAGGACACAGCTCCGGATAAAACAAAAGCAATTTATTGAGCTTGACAGCGCTTGCTTGCAGTCCGTGAAACGCTATGGCAGACGCGTTTCTGGCCGGAATGGCCGTCTTCAGTGCCGGTCTCAACGGCTGATAGCTTTGCCTTAGGGCGAGAGACCACTCCTTAAAAACAGTCTCTCAACTCCTCCCTCTAAACCAGGTGGAAATCGTTAGTATCGCTGAACTCAGGTAAGCTGCATGATGGTACTTGCAGTCCAGCGTGGTGCCTAAAACAGTGGTGTAGGCTCCCAAAACAACAAGTGATGCCCCAAAGTTCATGGCGCTGGAATGCACATTGCCACAGCCTTCCTGGATAAAGTAGTATCGCTCACGCTGATGTCTTTATTCCTTATCAGGCAGCCTCTCGCTGCCTCCTCTCTCCCCTCGCGCCCATCACAGCCATGGTGGCAGTAGTTTGCGCTCGGGGGGGCGCCGCGTTTGCACTCCTCGTGCTGCACTAAAAAGTTTTGCTGAAGACGCGGTGCTCCTGACCGGGAGGGCGTGTCCAGGGCCGGGATCAGCAGCCCGGCTATATCTCCACAACAAATGCTCACTTTGAGTAAAAGCAAGCAGGACACAGCTCCGGATAAAACAAAAGCAATTTATTGAGCTTGACAGCGCTTGCTTGCAGTCCGTGAAACGCTATGGCAGACGCGTTTCTGGCCGGAATGGCCGTCTTCAGTGCCGGTCTCAACGGCTGATAGCTTTGCCTTAGGGCGAGAGACCACTCCTTAAAAACAGTCTCTCAACTCCTCCCTCTAAACCAGGTGGAAATCGTTAGTATCGCTGAACTCAGGTAAGCTGCATGATGGTACTTGCAGTCCAGCGTGGTGCCTAAAACAGTGGTGTAGGCTCCCAAAACAACAAGTGATGCCCCAAAGTTCATGGCGCTGGAATGCACATTGCCACAGCCTTCCTGGATAAAGTAGTATCGCTCACGCTGATGTCTTTATTCCTTATCAGGCAGCCTCTCGCTGCCTCCTCTCTCCCCTCGCGCCCATCACAGCCGTGGTGGCAGTAGTTTGCGCTCGGGGGGGCGCCGCGTTTGCACTCCTCGTGCTGCACTAAAAAGTTTTGCTGAAGACGCGGTGCTCCTGACCGGGAGGGCGTGTCCAGGGCCGGGATCAGCAGCCCGGCTATATCTCCACAACAAATGCTCACTTTGAGTAAAAGCAAGCAGGACACAGCTCCGGATAAAACAAAAGCAATTTATTGAGCTTGACAGCGCTTGCTTGCAGTCCTTGAAACGCTATGGCAGACGCGTTTCTGGCCGGAATGGCCGTCTTCAGTGCCGGTCTCAACGGCTGAAGCTTTGCCTTAGGGCGAGAGACCACTCCTTAAAAACAGTCTCTCAACTCCTCCCTCTAAACCAGGTGGAAATCGTTAGTATCGCTGAACTCAGGTAAGCTGCATGATGGTACTTGCAGTCCAGCGTGGTGCCTAAAACAGTGGTGTAGGCTCCCAAAACAACAAGTGATGCCCCAAAGTTCATGGCGCTGGAATGCACATTGCCACAGCCTTCCTGGATAAAGTAGTATCGCTCACGCTGATGTCTTTATTCCTTATCAGGCAGCCTCTCGCTGCCTCCTCTCTCCCCTCGCGCCCATCACAGCCATGGTGGCAGTAGTTTGCGCTCGGGGGGGCGCCGCGTTTGCACTCCTCGTGCTGCACTAAAAAGTTATACCAAGATAACACGCAAGGAGTTCGAAAGTAGCATAATATCTTATCGAAACCTTTTGAATAAATGGCATCATAAAGGAATGCTATCCAAAGAAGAATACAGTTTTTTGGAGTGTAAACATCCGAAATTACCAACATTTTATCACCTTCCTAAACTGCATAAAGATCCCTCAAACCCCCCCGGTCGCCCTATTGTTTCCTCCCTAGGTAGTCTAACTAAGCACATGTCTAAATTTGTAGATTTTTTCTTGTCTGAACCTGTCACCAAACTGACTTCCTACATCAAGGATACTAAGGATTTTTTTAAACAAGTGGAAACTGTACATTGGGAAGATGATTATGTGATGATGACTCTTGATATATCTAGTCTGTATACTAGTATTAATCATGATCAAGGAATCGAGGCTGTTCAGTATTTCTTGAACAACCGATCAATCAACCTGGCAGAACATAACATCATGTTAATTGAGTTTGTAAGATTTTGTTTGTGTAACAACATTTTTTTGTTTCAGGATGTCTTGTTCAAACAAATACGGGGTACTGCGATGGGGACCTGCTTCGCCCCCAGCTACGCGAACCTGTTCGTGGGCTGGTGGGAGGAGCAGGTGGCCTGGGCGGAGACCAATGTATATTGGACTAAGAAAGTCATTAGTTGGACAAGATACATTGATGATTTGTTTATTGTTTTTAAGGGTACTGAACAAATGGCAAGTGACTTTGTTGGAACACTTAATAACAATAATTTCAACCTCAGATTCACAGGAGATATTAGCAAAAAATGTGTGAATTACCTGGATCTAGTGGTGTTCCCCATGGAAGGTAGACTGTGCACTCGCTTGCATAGAAAACCATCCGCGGGTAACTCCGTATTACATGCCCCAAGTTGCCATTCGGAAAAGACTATAACTAGTATTCCGTATGGCGAACTGCTTAGGATCAAGCGGAATTGTTCTCTTGATAGTGACTATCAATTGGCAGCGAGGGAAAGCATGATCAGATTCAGGATGAGAGGTTACCACAAAGATATCCTTGACGAAGCAATCAAAAAAGCGGAAGTTAAATCTAGATCTGACTTGATCAAAGATGAGGATCACAGTACTGGACTAGTGAAAGAAGGTGACAACAATTTCAGGATAATTACTGATTACTCTGAAGATGCCCAGGTCATTAGGAGGATATTTAGAAAGAACTGGCACATTTTGCAATCAGATCCTGTTATAGGTAGGGATATCCCCAAAGTACCACTCTTGACATTCAGGAGAGCAAGGACACTACGTGATGACTTAGTACAGAGTCATTGCAGTAAAGAGAGGACAATATCACCTTTTGGGAAAATTACAGGATTTTACCCGTGTCTCAAATGCAGGGCTTGTAAAAACAGCAAGAAGGTCACTCACTATAAAGTCCCGGGTCTACAACATCCCAAAAAGATTAATAAGTTAATGAACTGTAACACTTGTTTCACTGTTTACTGTCTGGTTTGCCCTTGTGGCTTGCGCTACATAGGGAGCACTATTCACCCCACTAAGGTACGCATTTTAGAACACATGAGGGCCATCAATAATAAAGATGTGTCGTATCCAGTGGCAAGGCACTTCGAATCATTTCATCAGAGCAACAGGGATCTGTTGAGTTTCTTCTGTTTGGACCATGTACCATTAAATGTCAGAGGGGGTGACAGACAGTTACAATTAAGAAGACTCGAATCCAGATATATTATTGATACTCAGACCAAGATGCCACTTGGCCTGAATAGTGGGGAAGAGCTGGCTGTCCACCTGTAGCTGAATTCTATATGTATGGGGTTTCTGTTTTCTGTTATAATGTGTTTTCGGGATATGATTTTCAACACATGGCAGCATTTGAATACCCATCCAGGGTGAAATGAAAAGGTTAAAATTTCTGTTAACCATTATGAATGCCCATACAGGGCTACAATTGCATTGTAACCAAACATAATTTTGCATGTTTAATAATGGCCGCCAATTCGGACTGAAGTAAGTCCTATGTTGATGTCTATGACATGAGTAAAGTATTTATGTCCATTGAAAGTCGACGCCTCTGGCAATTGATGAAGGCGGTAGCCGAAACGCGTTTTGCTGTGAATTTGTCCTGTTAATAAATCTGGACACTGTTCCCGTGAGTGCTGGTGTATTTGTGTACCTGGAGCTGTGACCACACGCGGTATCCGTCATCGCGTTGATAGCACCCGATCGCGAGTGAAGGGACGAGACGGAAAGTTGAGCTGGATATATATATATATATATATCGTTGGTGAGCAAGCCTGCAAGACAGGTGAAACGCGTCCAATTAGAGCCGGTGAATAAACCCATTTTGTTGCACCTGTACATTGCGTCGTCATCCTTGCTGTGAGGTGAAGATTTTTTTTTTTATATATATATATATAGTGCTGAATATACAATTTATTCAGATCCTTTGGCAAACATAACAGCGTCAATGCGTTTCAATTCCCGCAGAGCCTTTCTCATGACGGTTGTGATTATTTAAGAACTTTTCCACCAGTAAGTATGTTTTTTGTACCTGTCCCACCCAACCCCTAGTTATAGCAGAAGCAGGCAGCTCTTCCAAGTCCTGCAGCCAATGGTGACAAGAGGGGGTGACACCCCCTACATTTTTAGCAAGGCAGAGGTGGTGGTGGAAGCTTTTTTGCAACTCCTCATCATGCTGCCAGCAGGAAGCAGACCCAGCAGAGGCTATGGGTTAGTGGAGTGACAGCTGAGGTGGGGGAGAGTGTGCCGCTGCATGTGCCACCAAAACTGGGTTCTACCGCACTTAGCAGTGACATAATTGACCCCATCCCTAGGGCTTCTTCAATCATTAATGGATTCCATCCAGGGCATCCACTACATCATTGTTGGAGGCCACAGGAGGAGCCCAAGTCCCCGTGCCCCAGCTGGCTCCCCACCTCCAGTGGGTGCCAGAATTGCTCCCGCCTGCAGGGAGCAGCTAAAAATGTTGCTGCCTGTGGTCTAGAGCAATTTTTTCATCTGTTGAAAAGTCCGCTCTCAGCGGGCAGGAGTATTTTGATGCACCTGCCCGCTGGGAGCAGACTTAGGGCCTTATTTATGAGATTTGTTGTGCAGGGCAGCAGAACAAGTGACCTTGCTGCACTGCTTCATAGAGAAAGGGCACAGGAATGTGCCATGTTTAAGGCATACTGAGCTTTCGTGACTTTTCCCCCTGCTCTGGCGCACAATGGGCAAGGTACCTGGTTGCATGCAGGATTATTTATCTGCAGGAAGGGACACCTTCCTGCATAAAAAGAATTCTGAAAGGCATATTCCTCTATCTATGCATGCTGCATATGCAGCAAACATAAAACGAGGAAGTAACCAGGAGAAATAAAGATATTTCTCCCCGTTACGCCTCTCAGGGGAGGCATGTCTTTTTGGCGCATTCCCGGATTTATAAGGTCTTGTATATCTGGGAATGCATCAAAAATCATAGAAGTTGCATGGTAAGACCCACACAATGCCCATGGAAGGCCTTCTTAGGGCAGAGTAACGCAACACAGTGATATGTGCTGTGTTGTGTTACTGCAGATTTTTGGGGCCACTCTTAGGTGCGCAAAATAGCTTTGCGTGGCTTCATAAATTTGACTTAGATGTTTGCTTAATGCATGTACCACATTGCGTTGTGCACAAGTGACAGAACTCTTTTATAAATATGCCCCTTAGTATTTGCTATCGCTTAGCGGGAGCTGTAAAATTGCTCCTGATGGAGCAGGTAGAACAACATTTTGTATACCTCCTCTATTTTGCATGAAAATACTAACTATATAACCTACTTATTATAATTTACCAACGGATTGCAGTGTAAAACTAAACCAACTATTTGCATACACCAATTACATGTGGGAAATTGCTATTTGCATGGCAAAATAGCTCTAATAACTAAAATATGTACGCATATTAATAGTAGTACATGTGGTAATAGGATATCGCATGATTTATGTTGCTTTATGATGTTTGCGTTCCTGTTTGGATCCTAAATACATAAAGGGATTAGTGAGGGTTTAACATTAGAATCTTCATTTCTTTGTAGTAATTATTTTTTTGTGTTTGTTTCGCTTAAGTTGACATTTGGGCCTACCTAAAAATGGCGTCCGTAATGGAGTTCAGAAGTTTCCACCGTCTCGTGAGCGCGATGCCTACTGCGCAGACTCGGATGGCTCCGTGAACTTTCTGATGACCCTGATGCACCGTGTTCCTGGTCAAGAATAGGCACTTGGTGGACTGCCAAACTTCAGTCAGTAAAAACTGGTCTAAATGAACAATTGGTACATACAAGCAAACCTACAACATTGTTGCATAAGGGCAACCCCAACGGAGGAAATGAACTAGCAAAATCCATGAGAACCTCATATGAATAAAAATCGGACGTTTCTCAACCAGTAGAGTAGTAGAATAGGGAGGGGCATTCCATTCCCCATTTTTCTTAATGAGCGTATTGCATTCGGCGGTTTGGATGACTGCACACCCTCTTTGACCCCACAGGCGATGACAGATGCTTGCACGATTTCTGGTCCTTTGGAGATCTTTGGGACTGTAAAGTGCTGAGCACAGAACTTTCGGACTTTGAGCTTTGGTCTGCTTATTTGGACAATTAACGGCTAAATTTGGTTATGCAGAGCCAAATGAATTAGAGAAAATCCAGATAGCAAGAATAGGAATAATGGCATGTGATTTATATTAATTAAACCAAAAATTCGAAACTTTTGATGAGACAAATACTAATATTAATTGCAAACAATATTTAGATAAACAAATATTTGATTAACAGAAATTACGAGTTTTTGGTTTTTCGATGAAGAGAGTAAAGGATTCTGAGTCTAAAATGTGTTTTAGCTGGTTCTAAATCACTATCAACCAATCCAACTAATTGGTCCGTCGACCAAGTGGGTGGAGTGCCTTGATGTTTAGGATTAGGAATCTATAGGTGGTGAATGCTAATGTATATTCTGTAAAATATCTTTTCTTCCCTATAGGTAATAAGGTACCCCCCCACATGTCCAGCGTGCAATCATCATCCCTCCTGTGTGCAGACTCGTGAGTGGAGACGTGTGAGTGTTGGTGTTATGCGCCCCACCAATGACTGCATGTGTGAATGAGCTAGTGTGACGTTGGGTCTACAGCGCAGGGAGGATAGTTGTGTATATATATATATTTTTTTCCCCCTTCTTCTCCGGTCTCGCGCTGGATCAGTTCTTCTGGTAGCAGAATGATGGTTTTATTGCATTGGTTTAGTGATTATTGCTTATAGATTTGATTATTGCTTATTGATTTCCGATTTTTGAATATTGATTATTGATTGCGGATGTCTGGATGAGTATTGGTTTATGTATTAACACTCTATGTTGAGTCATGTTGCGTTCTATGTTGTTTTGAAGACTTCTGGGATGTAGGAAGTCGGATGCCTTGTAATCATTCCGTAGTAGGGCAGAGGTAAGCGCTGCTCTCGGGAAAGACGGAATTATAGTGCCCTGTAGGTACACGGGGAAAACCAGTGGCGGATGGTCCATTAGGGGCGCTGGGGCAGCGCCCTACAAAAGAAACTGCTCACTGCAGTTCGGCCAACAGGAATGTAAGCAGACGAATTGACATCTTTTACAATTCGTCTGTTTACATTTTCGGGCCGGCCTGTGCTTCAGGGGTGAAAGTGCGCATGTGTCAAGGCACAGCGCACGCAGGCGATAGCAGGAGTCTAGAAGATGGACTGTCTGCGCATGTGAGAGAGGAGCAAAGCCCCTCACTCACATTAACAAAGCATTAGGCATGCTGCGCATGCTTAGTGTAGTGCAGGAGTCTGGAGATAGGCTCCTGCTCGGGCGGTGACGTGTTTTTCGTAAAGTCGCCGCATGCCCTATCAAATGCCAGCCGCCCGGCCCCCCGTCGCATCCAGTCTCCTGATTTGGCAGTTGGTATTTCCTGTTGAGCGGCAAAAGAAAGAGCTGGGAGAAGTTTGTTCCACGGTCCACCACGTTGCAGAGGGGACGTGATGCAACTCGGGACTGGAGGAGATGCCTGGTAAGTTTTATCATTAAATTAAACCCCCACCCACCCCCCTCCCCACGCGTACCCCCCTCCTCCTCAGTCATGCCCGACGCCCGCAACTGTTGTGTGGTGCTCGATGTGTATGGTGTTGGGTGGGTGTTGAAGAGCACACGGTGTGTGCGCTCTGCATTCCCTCTTTTTATTTTTAAAGCAGTGCTTTAAATGGGCCGATACTGGGTACTCACCGGTACTGAGTACCGGCACTTCTTTTTTTCCCCCCTCTAAGTACCGGAACTTCTCTGTGCCCAGGGAGAGTACCGGTACTCACTGCAGCATGCTGGGATTTCCCAATGATCCTAAAGAAATGGTCATCATGAGAGCATACACAGCACTTCTACTCAGCAGTGTATGCTCAGATGATTAGCATTTCAGACTGGCAGCGGCAATCATCTTGCTATCAGCAACAGTGTGACGTGACGTCACCACCCCTTAGCTGTGTGGCGGGAAGGAATGGAAACCGTTTAAATATGCAGTTTGCAATGGCTTTCCCTTCCTTCTTTGCCATACAGCAGTGAGGATCACGGACAAGGAGCCAGTCAGGTGCAGCGCCTAAGTATCAGATTTCCCTCAAGGGCCAGGCAGGGGGCCCAGGACTGTATTCTTGCATCCAGCGCCATCCAGGACCCAGGAAGCAGCAATCAGATTCCTCCAGTTTGCCTCCCCCCACCCCCCCATCCATACAGCGTCGCTGAGGACTCAGGGCACCAGGTGAGCCATTTTAACCCCTTAGTCTGCCACTAGGGTCTAACAGGTTCTTTCACCTGATTCATTTGCCCCTTGCTGAGCTGCTACAATGAGTCCATAATGGGCGAGGAGGAGGAGAGAGATGGCCTGAGTACCCTCTCTCGAGTCCAAGTGAGATTGGAGGAAGCCTCTACCCAGGTGGAGACTGCATATGCTCGGCGCCGGCAGGGCTCAGTCACTTCTACTGAGAGTTCTCCGGCCGCGGGGCATTCTGATCCCAATTGACTCAGCCTGCTACAAAGGGGCAAAGAAAAAGGTAAGTAAAACTCGCCACTTTCAGGATGCCAATGCTGATGCACAGTGAGCACAATCTGTTACTATCAGGCAGATTTGTTTTTTTTTACATTTGTTTCTAGCTGTTAAAATAACCGCACTCGAGTTAAGACGAAAGAGCAATTAGATGCCTTTACATTTTGTGTTTTCTCTTGCCATGGAGGTTGAATGTCATTCGATACCATTGGAAAAATTGCTGCTTATTCTTTTAACATGGAGAATATTGTTTACTTTTCTTTTCCCGACTGCAGGGCGAGAACATTTTTTAAAGTTTACAAACATTAATACCTGTGAATGAACTGTACAAATATTTTAATTTTGGAAATACAAAGGACAAACGAAGCAGCTGTTTTGTTATTCTGAAGTGTCATGGAAGTATGAATAGGATACTTTACTGGGTGATGCCCGAAAACTAAATATTCTCTGGATCCAGGGGTCTAGCTTCCAGAGGTGCAGCAGGTTCAGAGACCTGGGGTCTATTGAAACCAGATTATTGCTGTATTTCACAGATCACACAGGGGTTAGTGATCCATTTCCTTCCTTGCACTCAGGCCCATGGTACATTGGATATGTCACTGGCTGGTACCAAATTCCACACATTATTCTTGGTGCACTGCATAGTTTTTGTCAGTAAAACTATGTCTGTGTAAATTTAGTGGTAATGACAATGAAAAATGTGTTGTCTCTGAATGACAGTGCACTACTGCACTATGCACCAACAGTTGCATACCACACCAATCCCTGTTAATTTTGTCCAGTAGCCCCGCACCTGGCCCCACCCCTAAGCCTGCCTCCTTGCCCGCCCCTTCGGTCATAGCTCAATTGTGTGAGTACCTGCACTTTTTTCCCCCCATTTAAAGCACTGTTTTAAAGTACTTTGTTTGCACTGTGGTGTAGTGCGAGTTGTGTTTTGATTCTTTCACAGGGGTTATTTCTGTGATAAAACGCGCCACCAGCAGCCAGCCTTTGCCTTATAGAAGCGCTGATGCTGACTGTCTTTGATCCTAATAAACACAGGCTTTCAATAAGAGGAGGGCAAATCACATTATCAGTTATCACCCTCCCATTAGTGGACCGGATGTTGTGCAGCAAAAGCCACTCATGAAACAAGCAGCGTTGTCGGGTTATTGGTTAATTTGCTGGGTTGCTGAAAAGCAATGTTAGTGCCCTAAATCACACAAACAGCCGAAATGCACAATCACCTGTCGGCAGTCAAATGTGAAGTGGCAGATGACACTAATTCAGGGCCGCAGTCACTCGCCCACTCCTGCTCTCCAGGGGTATGTAATTATTGAAAACACTTACAAGGTGAGAGGCAATGCCTCATCTGTGGCTGCCTCTGATGTCATCTCATTACAACAAACAATTGATGAATGGAATGCTGACAATGCAGACATTCTCCCCCAGTCAAGAGATCTGGGTTAAATCCATCGTTCTTTTGCCCACTACACCACCCCAGTTTAGACATGGCCATATACAAATCAGTCTTGACCCTGTGCCTCATGGGAACAGTGCAGCCCGAACTGCCAAGCCATGTCTTCCCTGGACCGGAATCAAGCATCCTAGGACCGGTTTCTGGCTATCAGCCATCATCAGCCAGGATAGCTTGACTCCAGTGGCGTAGTGAGCACGGGTCCCACGTCTGGGAATGCCCATCCCACTTAGGGCGAAAAGCGTTACAACAAACAATTGATGGACGGAATGCTGACAATGCAGACATTCTCCCCCAGTCAAGAGATCTGGGTTAAATCCATCGTTCTTTTGCCCACTACACCACCCCAGTTTAGACATGGCCATATGCAAATCAGTCTTGACCCTGTGCCTCATGGGAACAGTCCAGCCCGAACTGCCAAGCCATGTCTTCCCTGGACCGGAATCAAGCATCCTAGGACCGGTTTCTGGCTATCAGCCATCATCAGCCAGGATAGCTTGACTCCAGTGGCGTAGTGAGCACGGGTCCCACGTCTGGGAATTCCCATCCCACTTAGGGCGAAAAGCGTTACAACAAACAATTGATGGACGGAATGCTGACAATGCAGACATTCTCCCCCAGTCAAGAGATCTGGGTTAAATCCATCGTTCTTTTGCCCACTACACCACCCCAGTTTAGACATGGCCATATGCAAATCAGTCTTGACCCTGTGCCTCATGGGAACAGTCCAGCCCGAACTGCCAAGCCATGTCTTCCCTGGACTGGAATCAAGCATCCTAGGACCGGTTTCTGGCTATCAGCCATCATCAGCCAGGATAGCTTGACTCCAGTGGCGTAGTGAGCACGGGTCCCACACCGTGCATGATGAAACGGCTGTAGTGACTAGTGAGTCCAGTTATAGATAGAGTGCTTTGAACCCTCATTACGGTTGTTTCTGAGCACTCCCGATGTTGGCAGGTGTAGGAACTGAGGCACCAAAAGATCGGCTCTAGATTACAAAGTGTGATAAAGTGGTGAAGCCAGGGGCAGAACCCTGGGTCCTACATCAACAGCCAGTGCCACAAAACCATTAAACCAGTGGCCACGGGAATTATGTGATTATGCATCGGAATACAATTGGCATATAATCCATCTGCAGCACATTTTACAGATTTCGAAAAATGTTACTAGCCACAATGAATCCAAAGTTTCTAAAATATTGAATTACCACTAGTGGTTCTGTGCAATGGTCGACTCTTTCCGAACGGTTAACTGGTCACCTTTCAGTAGCCTATTGCAGTATTCAGCTGTATTACAGCCAAGTATTAATGATTTGAGATTTTCTGAGATAGGACTACTGTATGTAAACGGAATGCTTGGAGTTGGAGTCGCAGAATTTAGAGAAGTGCTCTGAGGGGAGGACTCCCATGAGGGATGCATTTTTATTTTTGCCCAGGGTTTCTTGAAGTTCTAAGTCCTGCCCTGTAAGCGGACACCTCCCCTGTGCAGTCCTTTGAGCAGCAGCAAACCATTATGGCCGATACAAACGTCACTGACCTTTTTAGTTTATTAAACTTGTAAGATACTACTTTTATCAAGCTCGTGCGCTTAATAAAACTAATTTTGCAAGTCAGTCCGCCTCGCAAACTTGCACACGTCTACTCAGAGTCCATGATGGATACTACTTAGTTAAATATTACCATTTCAAACAGGATTATACCGTAACTGCATGATATCTCCTATGCACTTTTTGAATTCAGTGTCCTTCATGTAGTGTGGGTGTATGTCAGAGCAGATTTATAATCACTCGAGGGTGCTGCAGGGGGAAAATGACGAGTATCTTGATGTTTCGATCACAGATGAATCTTGGAACACAATTTCTGCCTGCGGATTCCAAATGAAAATGAATGAGGAGACAAGCGCTTAACTAAGAGGAGACAATTTATGGGAGAAACCGACCCTCCTTGCCGCTGTTTTTTGCGGTGGGATTTCATCTGAGACATGGCAGTCACTCTTAAGGAGGAGAAAACATTCATCCCTGACACATGCAGACATTAATACTTTCCCTCCGCTCAAAACCCAGCCATCGTATTACAGAGACTGCTTCCATGAAAGACTGAAAGAGCAGAAAGCAGATTTTAAAAAAAGATTCTCTGCGGAAATGCATCCAACCCCCTCCCTCCGTCCATAGCCCTGTAACCCCCCTCCATAGCCATGCCTGCACAGCTCCGTGAACCATCATACATGGTGTCCATAGTCCCGTGCGGTGCACCCCATGCTTTCACACCCCTTTTGCCTTCATATACTACCTGCACAGCATTGTGTACCTTGCACAGCATTGCCTTCAAAGCTCTGTGCACCTTCATACCCTGCTTGCATAAACCTGTGTGTCATCAGACGCTGCCTGCACAGGCCGTTGCACCTTCATACTTTACTGTCTGCACAGCCCCTGGCACCACCATACCGTGCCTGCATGGCCTTGTGCACTTTCCTACAGTCAGAGCCCCTCTCACCTTCATACTCTGTCTGCACAGTCCCATCCAGCCTCATACACTGCACAGCCCTGGCTGTAGACCTCCGTACACCTGTCTGCATACTACACCGTACACCCTCCGTGGCCTCGCCTGCACGGCCCATGTACTTCTATAGTCTGCACAGTCCTTTCCACCTCCACACCCTGTCTGCACAGCCTCTCATGCTTTACGTAGCTTCTCTGCTGGAGCCATGCACAGCTGTGCCTGTTCATAGGCCTGTCTGCAGCCATGCTTAAAGGCCCTGTATTAAGCAACATAATTCTGACAATGGCAAAGTTTTGACTCTTGAGTGAAAAGACTTGCCAAGTTTCACTAATAAAACACAGATACAGAATATGAAGGAACAGTGCAAGTGCCTATTATGGGAAGACAAGCACTGGTAACACGTGCTGTCAGTGTTCTGCCTCCTCTCATTCTCCCGAGGTGCTTGCAAAAGGCAGAACTCTTATATAAATAGAAGGAACATAATGAACACACCCCCCACTTTGGGGTACCAGTGTTATAGCCAGGGCCACAGGATGTATTCGATGCTTCTGCGTTTTAGGCATGATTATGGATTTGATACCTTAGCTATATAATCCATCATCTACAGCCTAAATTGAAGATTTTAACAAAAACCATCAGAAAAAGGATCAAATGTTACTAAAAATGCAGTAATATGTTGCTGCACAGTGGATGGCCCTTCACATAGTGTTAACATGTGCAAAAAATGACATAATAATGAAATAATACTACCCTGCATTACACTGTAAAATGTAGTCAACCCTGCTGCATAATTTGGTACTTCCTGTTGCATAATTCCAGAGGACCTGATTAAAGTGCTGCTGCTCTTCCGGTCCTTGAGAGAGGTGGAGAGAAGCAAAGGAGAGAGATGGGAGGGTAATAGGGGTCATAAGGAGGAGGCTGGGGCATTGCTGGGTGTATTGCATTATTAACCTTCCTGCTTCCTCATATTTGCTTGAAAATGCTACATTTATTCACAATCTTTTCCAAATTTTCTCGGGGGAGAAACCCCGAAACCCCCCGTAGGTTGTTTATGCTCGCTCGCTGCGCTCGCTCGCCTCAGTGCAGTACTGCGATAATTTTAGCGCTCACCACTTTCAAATGACACCAGCCGCCACTGGGGAAAACGTGTGACGATTGGAGTTGCACGACGCATTGTCTGGGTTCGATTTGGTAACATCGTCGTGTGTTATCGTTAGGGACATTTCTGTGTGAAAGAGGTGTAGGGGTAGCGAAGGCCACCTGTGAAATTTTGGTCTTAAGTAACAGGAGTCCATGTGAACTCTGATTACGCTTATCACTGGAAAGGTAATAGGTGTTCCCTAAGCTTGGTAGAAGGGTAAAGTAGATGCTACTTTATTAACGAGTGTAATAATTCTGTAGTAGGACAGATTGAAGCGCTGCTCTCGGGAAAGACAGGATTCTGTGTAAATGAACTACATTTTCCGTCTGAAAGTGCGTAAATAAAACGGCATTCGACTCAATTGTGAAACTCTGGTTTTATTTCTCAGTAGCAGAGCGTCTCCAACAGGTGTCTTATTTCCAGAGAAATGGTTAGTTAATGCTTGCTAGAAGGGTAAGTTAGAGGGAAGTGCTACTTTATCGACGGATGTAATGATTCCGTAGTAGGGCAGATTGACGCGCTGCTCTCTGGAAAGATGGAATTTTTGTGAGAAAGGTCAAGACTATCCCTTTTGTTAGCTAAACAGATAATGGTGGCATTTTTATGTCGTTACTAACAGAATTTGAATAAAAAGTGAATGTAAGAAAGTTTGCCGATAAATTTTGTAAAGGAGGAGTCAGCAGAAGCAGGAGTAGCGAGAAAAGCTGACGTCAGAAAAGACCGCACTGGGATTGGACAGTCAGTAAGAAACGTAGACGCTCCGTATTGGTGCGTTAGTGTGCGCCGCACTAGGAGTGGAGAATTATAGGGTGACGTAGACGCTCCGGATTGGTGCGTTAGTGAGAGTCGCGCTGGGATTGGAGAATTGCAAAAGTGACATAGACGCTCCGGATTGGTGCGTTAGTGTGAGTCGCGCTACGATTGGATAAAACAACAGAATAGTTGTAGGAGAAATCTAGCGATACTGAAAAGAGAAAATTATGTATTACGATCCACCAGAGAAAGAGAAAAAGTCCTGGTTTGGAAAGATCAAGAACTTATTTAAAAAGGACAAACCGATTGTGACTAGAGAGGGATTGTTGCTTCCTCCACCGAAATCACCTGCATCCTTTATGGTTGTGAAATATGGCTATCATACATGTATTTGGTTAGACAATTGGGCAAACCACTTGTAATCATTATGGGTGCAGTTTATAGGTCTCGCCTGAGCCAGCGCAAGCGCTGGTCTGGCGAGTGAGGAGATGGCGAAATATGACTGATGGTATGTTCCCTATGAGAAGTGCTGAAGAGACTACTAGTAGAAAATGTACAAAAAAGAGAAATAATACAGGATCAGAAGGTTATAAGTATGGTGTGCATGAGTCGGAGGATGATGTTCTTGAGGACATGTTTTATAAAAATCCACCCCCGTATCAACCAAATTCCACATTATTGACACCAAGTGCCCCAGTAAAAGAATCACCACAGAATATAAAATTTGAATCAATACCACATGAGGTAGGAAGAAATAATCCCTTAAGAGAAACAGAAAATATACAACCTGGTAAAATGGCAAATGAAAATTCAGCTGAATTAGTCAGAACTACTTTAGAGTTAACTGAAAAGATTAGGGAATTGACTAAAAACATGGAAACTGTAACTGTTCCTGTAACAATAGGACGTGTAATGCCTATTTTTGATAAACAAAAGGATAGTGAGCATTGTCTGACGATTCCTTATAACAGTAATAAAGAAAATGAAATGCAAAGAAGAGGTTCAAGAGAAAATCCATGGGGACAAGTGGTAAGAATTTCTGAACAAAGCACTCCTAAACATTTGACAGTAAATCAGAGTCTAGTAAATAGAGCAATAATGATGACAGAATCAGTACCAGGATCACCAAAAAACTTAGAACAAACACGAAATGAAATGATTCCTGTAGGTCCTACTTCTGATCATTACGTGAATGGTTAAGGAGTGTACAGCAAAAAGATGCTGAACCTCGACCTTTAGATGTGTCCAAATTAAAAATAGTTTTAGAAGAATTAATAGTAGGAACTATTCCCACAGAAAAGTTAAAAGCCTATCAGGATGAAGAATTGATGTTTCTATGCAAAAGTATAACGTGGAGAGCAAGACATTTACATGAAAGATTAGAAGAAGTAGCAAGTGAAATGGGTATCGACTTTGAAAAGGTAAAGTCATTACAAAAACCATGCAGAGTAGACTTTTCTGAAAAAGATACTGAAAATTTGAATACTACAGGGCGAACAACTCAGATTAAAGAAAATGAGAAAATGGGGCGATGTAGACAAATGGAAAAGTAGATGATTTCGAAAACGAGATGATACAACAGACAAAACGTTTGCAGCTTATCCTGTAAGAGAAAAAGAAAAGGTAGTGACTGAATGTCCCATGAGGGAGAGTCCAGGTGGAGGCTATGTGCATGTTCCCTGGACCAGACAAGATATTTTATCATTCACCAATGACTTTCTTCGCTTGCGCGAGAAGCTGGTTGAATGGTACAGGCAGGTAGACAGGTTTGTAAAATTATCA
Organism: Triturus cristatus; assembly: GCF_964204655.1. Lineage (NCBI taxonomy): Eukaryota > Metazoa > Chordata > Amphibia > Caudata > Salamandridae > Triturus > Triturus cristatus. Next base: position 168,970,891 of record NC_140585.1, read on the forward strand.
AAAGTCCTATGGATTGATTTGAATTGTTTATTTGACATAATGGTACGAGCAGACCTATGGGCAGAATATAAAATTACAATAGGTAGGCCTACTCAAGAATACCCTACAGATCCAAAAACAGGTGCCCCTGATCCAGAAGTAATGAGAAAATATGAAGTAGTTACCTTTATGAAAAATAAAGTGCCTCCTAAAGAAACTGATTGGGTAAAAATTGATATAACTCATCAAGAAGTTAAAGATTCTGCACACGCATATTACGAGAGATTGTTACTTGCTTTTAAGCAATACAGTGGTGATGAAAATTTGAGTGAGAAGGATTTGAGTCATTTTGTATATCGATTTGTGTATGGATTGTGACCTGAAGTAAGTGAAATGAGTAAACAGCATACAGTAGATTGGCAAATTAAAAAGATAGATGAAGTACTGAGACATGCAAAATATTTTAGTGATGAGATTGAAGCAATTACAACAAGCATTTGCAATGCAATAGGTCTCGCATTTATGCGAGTTTGAGCTATTGACATTGCAAATGACAATGCCTTTTATTTATGTTTTAAAAACAAAAATAAAAGGCATTGTCATTTGCAATGTCAATAGCTCAAACTCGCGTAAATGCGAGACCTATTGCATTGCAAATGCTTGTGACTATTGGGCTGACTATCGGGCTAGGCGCAGCTGGTAGACCTGCCAGCTCCAGTAGTCCTCCGCCACTGCTGTGGTGACTGACCTTAAGCTGTCATTGCGTGTCACCAGGCACGTCACTGCAGACGGCGCGGCAAAAGCCCACACAGACCTCGTCACACACGGCATGTCTTATTTCAAGGGCACCCACCGCTCCTCAACCCCTGATGACCTGACAGGGTACAGGTGCTGCTGGCAGCAGCAAAACGCCGACTTAAGGTCTTCCAGGGACTGCGAGCATATCAAGTTTAAGTCTCCCAAGCGTTCCATTGCAAATCAGAATTTCTCTTCGTTACTCTTTTCTCGTGTTCTGAAAGCATTCCATTCTCCCCAGTGTTGGCCCTCACCCCGCTTCTCCCTGCATGTTGTGGCAGGTCAACTAATGTTCAAGTCCTCTGACGTGCTTGTGCGTTCTGGAGGGCGCCCTCCTGGCCTGCATTATTTTGGTGCGTGTTGAGAGATGTAAAGCCGCAAAGCACTCGAGTTTTTCTTGGCCGCAGCTTACAGTTCTGAGTGGCTCGACCTCTGTCTCGCATAATATAAGCACACAATTACCAGGCACCGCTTGAGATAATGAGATGACGATTCCCAGATTTTGCGAGGGAGGGGAGGGATGACTGCGCTATACAAGCATTTGCAATGCAATAGGTCTCTCATTTATGCAAGTTTAAGCTATTGGTATTGTAAATGGCTTTGTGTTTCATTTATGTTTCAAAAACCAAAACATAAATAAAAGGCATTGTGATTTACAATGCCAATTGCTCAAACTAGGGTAATTGCGAGACCTTTTGCATTGCAAATGCTTGTTTCCGTTTCAAATTATGCCAGCATCGTGGTTTTAACAACGCAAGTCGTTACATCGACTTGCGTTGGAGGGCGCTGGACATAGGAATAGTGTGAATTACTATTCCAACTCCAGTCTACGTACAGTAGGGAAGGTGTTGGAAAGTAATTCACACAATTCCTTATCCTACAGCGCCCTCCAGTGCAAGTCGGTGTAACGACTTGCGTTGTTAAAACCACGATGTAACCATACCGCGTTGTAATGGTTGCGTGGTAAAGGATGTTTCCCATTTCTTTCACGAAGGAAGGGTGCAGGACCAGGGACACCTAGTAACAGCCTGTGGTACTGCGCCCATTTCTTCGTGAAAGGAATTTCTTTGCGTATTATTATTATTTTTTTTAGGATTAGCGGTTATGATCAAATACGTTTAGATAATCCAGGGAAGAAAAGGAAACCGCAAACATAGGGAGCAGATGGATCGCTTGTGTGATCAGAGATCCCAACATGCAGACAACGGGAAATAATCGTAAAATAATGGAACTCCAGAGGTTAATTAGTGGAGAGAAAGACATGCTCCCTCAGTGGAGATGAATCCTAAATGAAGTATTGTGTAAATGTGAGCGATTGGCGTTGCAGATGCTAATTAGTTGTTTTCCATTTCAAAGTATGCCAGCAGTACGCAAAGAAATTTCTTTCACGAAGGAAAGGGTGCAGGACCAGGGACACCTAGGGACAGCCTGTGGTACTGCACCCTTTTCTTCGTGAAAATAATTTCTTTGTTTATGCTAATACTGGCATACTTTGAAATGAAATAAAAAATTAGCATTTGCAATGTCAATAGCTGGTTTCCATTTCAAAGTATGCCAGCAGTACGCAATGACATTTCTTTGGCGAAGGAAAGGGTGCAGGACCAGGGACACCTAGGGACAGCCTGTGGTACTGCGCCCATTTCTTCGTGAAAGGAATTTCTTTGCGTATTATTTTTTTTTTTTTTAGGATTAGCGGTTATGATCAAATACATTTAGATAATCCAGGGAAGAAAAGGAAACCGCAAACATAAGGAGCAGATGGATGGCTTGTGTGATCAGAGATCCCAACATGCAGACAACGGGAAATAATCGTAAAATAATGGAACTCCAGAGGTTAATTAGTGGAGAGAAAGACATGCTCCCTCGGTGGAGATGAATCCTAAATGAAGCATTGTGTAAATGTGAGCGATTGGCGTTGCAGATGCTAATTAGTTGTTATCCATTTCAAAGTATGCCAGCAGTACGCAAAGAAATTTCTTTCACGAAGGAAAGGGTGCAGGACCAGGGACACCTAGGGACAGCCTGTGGTACTGCACCCTTTTCTTCGTGAAAATAATTTCTTTGTTTATGCTAATACCTGCATACTTTGAAATGAAATAAAAATTAGCATTTGCAATGTCAATAGCTGGTTTCCATTTCAAAGTATGCCACCAGTACGCAAAGATATGTCTTTCACGAAGGAAAGGGTGCAGGACCAGGGACACCTAGGGACAGCCTGTGGTACTGCACCCTTTTCTTCGTGAAAATAATTTCTTTGTTTATGCTAATACTGGCATACTTTGAAATGAAATAAAAATTTGCATTTGCAATGTAAATAGCTGGCTATTTTGAATAATACGAGAGGTTTTGCACTGTAAATCCTCTGAGCAGCCTCCTGTGTGGCTTCAGCAGTGAATATGTAATTGCGGCAGGAAGCAAAGAACAAACCTGCAGTTTGCCCAATATAAGTTAAAAGGTAGGACAAAGTGAAAGGAAACACGCATCCACGAGGTAAGAATCTAAGGCAGGCTCAATGGAAGTGAAGTATCTTCTGATATAAAGAAACAGTAGGCTGCAAAGACAAGCAGCCGGAACGAGGGAGAGTAGGCACCCCTCCCCCAACCAGATGGCACACTGCAGGCAATTAAGTGCGAGCAGAAGCGGAAGAAAACTGAAGTTAGGCGCCGCTGCCTCGGGACTACACGGAAGTGACAATAGGGCCAACAGCCAACAGAAATCAAGAAAACAACAGCAATGCTAAATTTAAACCAATCACGAGGGGCAGGAGAAATTACACGGAGGTGAAGCCAATATATAAATTACTTTAAGTCTCGCTGAGACAGCGCATGCAGCGCATGCGCTGCCACACGCGAGACCTAAAAATGGGGTTAACCCAAAAGTCAAGGACCTGGGTGTGAACTCAGTACAGAAAACAGTGGTCCCAGACCAATTATTGACACAACGCAATGATCCTATTCAGTTAAATCATTCTACAAATTTGAGCTAATTGAGCAGAAATTATTTAGAATAGCTCATGGTATTCAATACAACATTATAACATGAAAAAATAGCAACATCCAATTCTTGAATCACCATACATTTATTTACACAATCTCATAGGTTCTATGATATTTGGCACATGGTTGCTCCAGAGGGAACGTGCATAAAGCAAGAGTGCTGAAGAGTGAGTGGGTGAAAAGGGGGTGATATGAGAGACAGTAAAACAGACATTAATATACTTTACAGCGGGAACGGTTATAAATCACCGTTCAGACAAGCCTGGTCACGTTTAGGAATATCACAAGACAATTAAGTATTTCACAAAACAGAATCTAATTCTTGATGTGGCACGTTAGAGGAACTGCGTGTCCCAGGCTTTGCAAAAAGGGGCGTCGAAGTTTCGACCCGTCTATTGTCACAAAGGAAATTTGAAGCCTTGACCGTGCGGGTCTTCTTCAGGACAAGGGAGGGGTGGGGCAACCTGACGCAGTCCTGGAATTGACTGTGTGTCTAAAATCAAAGGGAGGATGTGATCAAGATGTTGCTTATTAATTAATACCACAACTAAACACCAACAGGGAAATTGTTGGCTTACCTGGTATAATTCCCGTTCCTAGTGGTAACGTGTAAGAATCACTTTAAACTTCATGTATCTACATGGAATGCAGTCCTGTCTCGTATAATTTCCTAGACTGCCAAACTGAAAGTGAACAAAATTAGGGAATTGAGGAGAAACCGGATGGCATATCCATTCTCCAAAGGGACAGTGTGCATATCGTGTAAATTAAAAGATACCTGCAGCCGTTTGGATCAGTCAATTCTGCAATATCACGGACCTTTTTGTGCGGAGATCATTTAATCATCTTGCGTGCAATCGTAATTTGCCGAACTGTAATGGAACAGATGGAAGGTGCGTAAGAACGGGATCCCCCTGAGACCAACAATTAAGGGAACACGTGTAGGGGAACCTCGCAAAATTTGTTTACCTGCAACCGTGTTGTTCCGCGCTTCCCGTAGCGTCTTACCAGATTGAGGCGGGAGCGCGTTCACCGTGGGTTTATAAAATCACCGGGGCAACCATCAACGTGGTGACGGCGCGTCGGTAACTGCCAGTGTGGAAAGACTCACCGGGACAACGGGTGTGTTATTCAATTATATAGAAGGGCAGGACGTATAATCTACAGTTCGCTAGAGATCGTATGACTATTCAGTGTTAATTTATCATGTGCAAAAACACTCATCAATCGGAGGTTCAGTCTTTTGGTATAAATCCATGGATAATTACAATGGAGAGTCACAGACATGACTGACAAACGGACCAAGAGTCACAGTTGTATACAATAAAACCATACATACATACAATTAAAATGCTCCATAAGATGTCAGTACATTGGCCTATCATACAGTGTTGACAACATGTGACATGAGTAAGAATTAAACATGCCCCCATGTGACGTGATAACAGGACCAACTTGAGGGGGTAATGTGGCAGAACCCAGTTAACCATTGCTCATAGTGGAAATCTGCCTATTAATTTCCTCAAATTCGTTTAATCCTCTGTTAATTGTGTCTAGGGAATGTATCAATCTGCATTCCCGTCTGTTGAGTACCATGCTAAAGTCTCCTCCCCGGGGGTTAGGCTTGATCTTTTCAATAACCCACCATTTCAGGCTTTCTGCAGTATGATCAAAGTTCGTGAAATGGTCTACCAGGGGTGCTCCCGGTGTCTTGCAGCGTATACGACTGCAATGTTGAAGAATTCGGCATTTGACTTTTTGAATCGTCTGACCCACATACATGAAGTCACGTGGGCAGACAATTGCATATACGACTCCTGAGGTGCTACAGTTGCTAAAGTCCTTCAATGTATGTGTCTGATTGTTGTGTGAGAATTCGCTAATTTCTTTGGTCAAGGGACAAGCTTTGCATGATCCACACTTGTGATGTCCCACGACCGCAGGAATACCCCATAAGGTCGTCTGGCCAACACTCCGAGTAGTGGGTAGTAGAGATCTGACCAGGTGGTCTCTTACAGTCTTACCTTTCTTGAATGCATGCAAGGGAGTTGGTGTGTTCCCCAATTCATCAGATACTAAGTGCCAGTGTTGGTTAATTACCTTTTTGATGGCGTTACTCTTAGTGCTAAAGTCGGTAACACACACCAGCCTTTCTTCTTTGGTGTTTGTATTTGATTTAGGGGTCAAGAGGAATTCTCTATGATTATGCCATGCCTGTTTGCGTGCTTTCTTAAGTAGTCTGATGGGATAGCCACAGTCAAGTAAGCGGGCTACAAGTCCCGCGGATTCATCAAAGAAGTCTTCCTTTTTGGAGCAATTCCTACGTAACCTCAGAAATTGACCAAAAGGTAGATTATCCCTAAGGTTACGAGGATGATGGCTAGAATACCGTAGGAGAGTGTTCCGTTCGCTGCTCTTTCTGTAAAGGCTAGTGTGTAGTTTGCCAGATTCTGATTTGATGATTTCTCTGTTGAAATCGATGGTTAATTGTATATCCGTGGAACATGTATTAAGCCATTGATGGAATTCCTGGAGTTCTTCCTCCCCACCTCGCCGAGAATTCCATCAATGGCTTAATACATGTTCCACGGATATACAATTGTTAGAAGGCGACCTCAGAGGAGCCCGGAGGGGGCCCTGACTATCCTGAGACCAACCCTCGAGGTATCGTAGTCGGGCACTGGCGGGAGACTCCTCAGGGGAGGAATCTCGTATCTAGGATCGTACACTCGGCACCACACGACAAAGGGACGCCACACCGTGAGTTCTTAAGAACAAATCTTTATCAAATCGGAGTCGTAGGATCTTTATGATCAGCGAGGCAAGTATATACAAGTAGAGCACGGGCTCACAGAGTCTCGGGGGGGGGTAGGAGGTAGCGGGACAGTCTTTGGGGATATGGATCAAATGCAGGAGCGTACCCGGCGCACAGCTCACAATCCTCGAGCTGGGGGATACGCTTGTCGTCATCGGGGTCCGGCGGGACCAGGAGAGTCTGTGGGAGCCGCGAGTCACTCAGCAGGGCTCAAGCACAAGTTCGGAGGTCTTACGATCTTCAGGGAGCCGCGAGTCACTCAGCAGGGCTCAAGCACAAGTTCGGAGGTCTTACGATCTTTAGGGAGCCGCGAGTCACTCAGCAGGGCTCAAGCACAAGTTCGGAGGTCTTACGATCTTTAGGGAGCCGCGAGTCACTCAGCAGGGCTCAAGCACAAGTTCGGAGGTCTTACGATCTTCAGGGAGCCGCGAGTCACTCAGTAGGGCTCAGGTGTTTTCCAAAGGCGAATCTGCCGGATAGTCCCAGAGCACCCCTTGTTATAGGTCGACTTCTCTTTGATGTCCGGAGTCTGTGCAGGCAGGGGTCTTGTCACCTGGGGGTCGCTTGTCGGGGTTTCCTGCCATTGTCTTTTGATCCTTTCAGGGCCGGGTCGGGAGGAGTCCCAGACACCCAGCAGGCATGGAGCCAGCCCTCGGGGAGGTCGGAGGGCCGATCGAAACCCCCCTTCCCAGGGGAGCCCAGAGGTGCGATGGAAACTGCTCCTCCCTCTCTCATCCCAATGGGAGCGCGATGTCCTCCAGCCGGAGTGGCGCCTCTAGGCCAGGGTCGCGCTGGGGCCGGGCGGCCATCATGGGGCATGAAGTGGGCACGCGGGCCCGGTGTGGCCGAAAGGAGGACGGCCACGGACGGGGAAGTCCGGGTCGGGTGTGTGTGTGGTCTGGTGGGAAGGATCGGCTAGGTCGTGTGCTCGGGGGCTGCATGAGGTGCATGGGTCAGGGTATGTGGTGCAGGGACAGGGATGGCCATACCACGAGGCCGGGTCTAACACGCGTCCCCCCCAGCTGAAAGCCGGAGAGAACTACCCATCTTCTTGGGGGTTCTCTTCGCTGAGGCGGAAGAACCGGGAGAGGCCATCGGCGTTGGCGTGGTCAGTACCCGGGCAATGTTCCACGGTGAAATCCATCCCCTGGAGGGAGATTGACCACCGCAGTAGTTTGGGGTTTTCTCCTCGCATCTGCATGAGCCATCGCAAGGGGTGATGGTCGGTTTGGACTTTGAAATGGGTGCCAAACAGATAGGGGCGTAACTTCTTGAGGGCCCAGACTACGGCGAACGCCTCGCGCTCGATGGTGCTCCATCTCTGTTCTCTGGGCAACAGCCTTCGGCTGAGGAAGGCTACGGGCTGGTCTAGGCCTTGGTCATTCACCTGGGACAGGACGGCCCCAATGCCGTGCTCGGAGGTGTCCGTTTGTACCACAAACTCCTTGGAGTAGTCGGGGGCCTGGAGGACGGGGGCAGTGCACATGGCCGTTTTCTGGGCATCGAACGCCTCTTGGCAGGCAGAGGTCCACTGCACTTTCTTGGGTTGTTTCTTGGACGTGAGTTCCGTGAGGGGACCGACCAGGCTGCCGTACCCCCGGATGAACCTCCGGTAGTAGCCAGTGAGGCCCGGAAAGGCTCGGACCTCCGTTTGGGTAGTGGGCGGTTCCCAGGCTAGGATTGCATTGATCTTGGGCTGTAGAGGGGCGACCTGGCCGCTTCCGACCTGGGGCCCCAGGTAGACTACCGAACCTTGCCCAATCTGGCATTTGCTGGCTTTCACGGTGAGGCCTGCCTGGCGCAGGGCGGTTAGCACCCTCCGGAGGTGCTGGAGGTGCTCACTCCATTCGGAACTGAAAACCGCGATATCGTCTAGATAGGCAGCGCTGAACTTTTCCAGCCCGGCCAGGACTCTATTTACCAGTCGCTGGAAGGTGGCCGGGGCATTTTTCATCCCGAAGGGCATCACGCGAAAGCGATAGTGCCCATCCGGGGTGGAGAAGGCGGACCGCTCCTTGGCTCCTTCTGTGAGCGCAATTTGCCAATAACCGCAGGTGAGATCGAATGTGCTGAGGAACCGAGCAGCCCCGAGTCGGTCAATGAGCTCGTCGGCTCGGGGAATGGGGTGGGCATCGGCTCGGGTGACTTCATTGAGTCCCCGGTAGTCCACGCAGAAGCGGAGTTCTGGGGCGACACCGGGGGCAGCTGCTTTCGGGACCAGGACCACGGGGCTGGCCCAGGGACTGTCTGAGAGTTCGATCACTCCCAAAGTCAACATCTTCGAGACCTCGGCTTGAATGCAGGACCGGACCCGATCAGGGACGCGGTAGGCTCGGTGTTTCACCGGCGGGCTGTCTCCGGTGTTCACGTCATGGACACACCAGTCGGTGACTTGGGGGACCAGAGAGAATAGGTCGGAAAACTGCCCGAGGAGCTGGCGGCAATCCTCCCGTTGCTGGGAAGTGAGGGAGGGGGAGAGGTTCACTCCCTCCACGGAGCCATCCTTCTCTTTGGTACACAGGAGATCAGGGAGGGGATCCGACTCCTCTTCGGCCCCGTCATCGGTGGCCAGCAGGAGGCTCAGTTCCGTCCGCACAAAGTGAGGCTTGAGGCGGTTCACGTGAAGGACCCGGAGGGGGTCCCGTGGTGACTGGACGTCCACCAAGTACGTGACCTGGCTCTTCCGCTCAATCACTTTGAAGGGCCCGGTCCATTTATCCTGGAGGGCGCAAGGTTTCACGGGGGCCATAACCCATACCTGCTGGCCCGGCTGGAACTCGACCAGAGTGGCGTTCTGGTCGTACCAGCGCTTCATCTCTTCCTGGCTCGCCTCCAGATTGGCCTCGGCCAGCTCTCGGAACTTCCTAGTCTGGTTCCGGAGGGTCAGGACGTATCGGAACACATCTCGTGGGGTGTTTCGGGGTGCTGCCTCCCACCCTTCTTTGACCAGGCTGAGGGGCCCCCGGACGGGGTGCCCATAGAGTAACTCAAATGGGCTGAACCCCAAGGATTTCTGGGGGACTTCTCGGTAGGCGAACAGGAGGCAGGGGAGCAGGACCTCCCACTTACGCCGGAGGGGCTCTTCCAGGCCCGCGATCATCCCCTTCAGAGCCCGGTTAAACCGCTCTCCCAGGCCATTTCCTTGGGGGTGGTATGGGGTGGTGAACTTATAGGACACTCCACATTGTTGCCACAGGGACGTCATGTATTTGGAGATGAAGTTCGTGCCGCGATCACTCACGTCCTCGCGGGGGAAACCCATACGGGGAAAGATTCCCATCAACGCCCGGCCCACCACGGGGACTGTGACGGTGCGCAGGGGTATGGCCTCAGGGTATCGGGTGGCATGGTCCACCAGGACGAGGATAAAGCGGTGACCTTGGGAGGTTGGGGGGTCCAGGGGCCCCACGAAGTCGATCCCGACCCGTTCAAAAGGGGTACTGACGACAGGGAAGGGTTGGAGGGGAGCCTTGCGCTTTCCTCCGCTCTTTCCACTAGCCTGGCACGTGGGACAGGACTTGCAGTGGGCTTCTACATCCGCTTTCATTCTGGGCCAGTAGAAGTGAGTCACGAGGCGACTGTAGGTTTTGTGCTGGCCCAAGTGGCCTGCGAGGGGGACATCATGGGCCAAGCCCAGGAGGAGGTCTCGGAAGCGTAGGGGTACCGCCAGCACCCGGGCGGATCCTAGCTCCACCGACTTCTGCTCGCTGTACAAAAGGTAATTTTCCCAATACACCCGGTGTGTTCCAGTTTGGTCGCCCGCGGCCTGGGCCTCTGCTTGTTGCCGGAGCCCGACCAGGCAGTTCCCGGCAGAAATCCTCTCGGGAGGGGCCCCCCTCGTGGCGCCACTGGGCCAACTCGGGCAGATCGCCTAACTTGGTGACCTGTGCGGAGTCGGAAGGTGGGGGTTCGTCGCTGGCGACCGGCCCTCCTTGTGGGGGGATGTGAGGACCCTCGGCGGGGACCATCCTGTCTTCCGTGGTCGGGGCGTCTTCGACTTCCCCAAGGGGGGTCAGTCGGGCTGCCATAGATCGGGTGGTGGCGCACACCCACTCAGGGAGACCCATCATCCCTAGGTGGGTCTTGCGCTCGACTTGTTTCCAGGGGGAACTTTCCAGGTCGTTCCCCAGGAGACAGTCGACTGGCTGGGAGGTTCTCACTGCGACTTTCAGTTTACCGACCACCCCTCCCCATTCAAAAGGCACCAGGGCTACCTTACACAGACTTTCCGTATTGTCAGCGGAAATTACCGGGCAAAAGACGTTGGGGAGGACCTGGTCTTCGTTGACTAAATGACTGAGGACACCGTTGATGCTGGCCCCGGTGTCACGAAGGGCCTCTACCTGGTGGCCATTGATCGTTACGAGCTGCCCATATTTCTTCGTGTTGGAGGGCAGGAGGCTTCCAGGGACCATTTCTCTATCTCCTAATGATACTAGGGCCATGACGGCGGGTTCCCACTCTACGGTCTCCTCAACCTCCTCCCCAAGTGCTACATTGGCTATCTGTCTAGCGGGGGGTGCTGTCGGGGTGATGTGTGGGGCCATGGGGCATTCAGGGTCGTGGCGTAATGCCCAGGCTTCTGACAACGGAAACAAGTGATGGTCACCCGGTGCCCCCGTCTCACGGGTGGGCCGGATACAGCTGGTGGGGGCGCCGGGAAAGGCGGAGGTTGGGTTTTCGGGGGACTGGACTGGGACTCTCTCTGCCCTCCCTAGTTCCCCCCCCTCTCTGGCGGGGTGGTCCCTGACTGGCTCGGGGGTACTCTCCTACGGGGCCCTGGGAGACCCGGGTGTTGGTCCAGCGATCCTCCTCAACAGCCAGCTTTCTCGGATCCGTGAGCTTGCTGTCGAGCAGATGCTGGCGTAGTTCCACAAAGCAGTTCGCAGCCAGGTGCTCCCACAACATGAGGTTGGTTAGTTCTTCTAGGGTGGTTACCTTGCTGCCCTTGATCCACCCATCGAATGCACGGCTGAAGAAGTTTACATATTCCACCCAGGTGGTGCCCGGGATCTTCCTGCAGTCCCGGAACCGCTGGCGGTACATCTCCGGGGTGAGGCCGTACCTTGTGAGGAGGGCCTCTTTCATGTGGTTGTAGGAGGTCTACATGGAGGTGGGTAGGTCGAGCAGGGTGTCTCTCCCTTCGCTCAGGAATCGTCCCCACAACCCAGCCCCCCAATCCTTCTGCGGGACCCGATGGGAGGTCATGGCGACCTCGTATGCCCTGAACCACTGTTGGATGTCATCGTTTTTGTAATATTCTTTGACCACTTCCTTGGGAATGTGGACCTTCTGCTCCACCGGGGAGGCCGCCTCTCGGTTCCCCGGGGGCCGCGCCTCTTCGCTTTTTGCCTTTAGCTCGATTTCCTTCAAGCTGCGTTCGTGCTCCAGTTGAAGTCTCCTTCCTTCGTGTTCCCGTTGGAGTTTCTTCTCTTCTAGTTCTCCTTGTACTCGCATCTGTTCCACTGCTAGCTTTTTCTCGGCTAATTTCAACTCGCCCTCGATTTTAAGTTTGGCCAATTCGAGTTCGTGATGGTGACTTCTCTCTCTGTCTGCGAGTTCCTCCGGGGATAGGCCCCCGTCTGGTACGAAGCTTCGCACCTGGTTGCTGCTGCGTTCTCCTTGGGAGTGTCCAGCTTCGTCGTGGAGTTCCACCGCTCCTTCTGGGCGGGGGGCTCCAGAATCCACCCAAGCTTTCAGTGCCTTCTGCATATCTTCTTTGGTGTTGAGACCAGTGGTAGCGATTTTTAGTTCTATGCAGAATTGCTTCAGTTCTCTGTGCGTGTATTCTTCCAGTTGTTCCGCATGGAACACGGTACTGGTGTCGTTTTCTGTGAGACTCATGGCGTTTCCTTCTGCCATCTTTGTCGGTAGTGCGTCAGCCGTTCACGGTACGATCTCTAGATTATGGGCCCGAATCCCGTCGCTTGCCACCAATGTCAGAAGGCGACCTCAGAGGAGCCCGGAGGGGGCCCTGATTATCCTGAGACCAACCCTCGAGGTATCGTAGTCGGGCACTGGCGGGAGACTCCTCAGGGGAGGAATCTCGTATCTAGGATCGTACACTCGGCACCACACGACAAAGGGACGCCACACCGTGAGTTCTTAAGAACAAATCTTTATCAAATTGGAGTCGTAGGATCTTTCTGATCAGCGAGGCAAGTATATACAAGTAGAGCACGGGCTCACAGAGTCTCGGGGGGGGAGTAGGAGGTAGCGGGACAGTCTTTGGGGATATGGATCAAATGCAGGAGCGTACCCGGCGCACAGCTCACAATCCTCGAGCTGGGGGATACGCTTGTCGTCGTCGGGGTCCGGCAGGACCAGGAGAGTCTGTGGGAGCCGCGAGTCACTCAGCAGGGCTCAAGCACAAGTTCGGAGGTCTTACGATCTTCAGGGAGCCGCGAGTCACTCAGCAGGGCTCAAGCACAAGTTCGGAGGTCTTACGATCTTTCGGGAGCCGCGAGTCACTCAGCAGGGCTCAAGCACAAGTTCGGAGGTCTTACGATCTTTAGGGAGCCGCGAGTCACTCAGCAGGGCTCAAGCACAAGTTCGGAGGTCTTACGATCTTCAGGGAGCCGCGAGTCACTCACCAGGGCTCAGGTGTTTTCCAAAGGCGAATCTGCCGGATAGTCCCAGAGCACCCCTTGTTATAGGTCGACTTCTCTTTGATGTCCGGAGTCTGTGCAGGCAGGGGTCTTGTCACCTGGGGGTCGCTTGTCGGAGTTTCCTGCCATTTTCTTTTGATCCTTTCAGGGCCGGGTCGGGAGGAGTCCCAGACACCCAGCAGGCGTGGAGCCAGCCCTCGGGGAGGCCGGAGGGCCGATCGAAACCCCCCTTCCCAGGGAAGCCCAGAGGTGCGATGGAAACTGCTCCTCCCTCTCTCATCCCAATGGGAGCGCGATGTCCTCCAGCCGGAGTGGCGCCTCTAGGCCAGGGTCGCGCTGGGGCCGGGCAGCCATCATGGGGCATGAAGTGGGCACGCGGGCCCGGTGTGGCCGAAAGGAGGACGGCCACGGACGGGGAAGTCCGGGTCGGGTGTGTGTGTGGTCTGGTGGGAAGGATCGGCTAGGTCGTGTGCTCGGGGGCTGCATGAGGTGCATGGGTCAGGGTATGTGGTGCGGGGACAGGGATGGCCATACCACGAGGCCGGGTCTAACACAATTTACCATCGATTTCAACAGAGAAACCATCAACTTTATTGACATTCTAATAAAATCAGAATCTGGCAAACTACACACTAGCCTTTACAGAAAGAGCAGCGAACGGAACACTCTCCGACGGTATTCTAGCCATCATCCCCGTAACCTTAGGGATAATCTACCTTTCGGTCAATTCCTGAGGTTACGTAGGAATTGCTCCAAAAAGGAAGACTTCTTTGATGAAGACTTCTTTGACTTGTAGCCCGCTTACTTGACCGTAGCTATCCCATCAGACTACTTAAGAAAGCACGCAAACGGGCATGGCATAATCATAGAGAATTCCTCTTGACCCCTAAATCAAATACAAACACCAAAGAAGAAAGGCTGGTGTGTGTTACCACCTTTAGCACTAAGAGTAACGCCATCAAAATGGTAATTAACCAACACTGGCACTTAGTATCTGATGAATTGGGGAACACACCAACTCCCTTGCATGCATTCAAGAAAGGTAAGAATGTAAGAGACCACCTGGTCAGATCTCTACTACCCACTACTCGGAGTGTTGGCCAGACGACCATATGGGGTATTCCTGCGGTCATGGGACATCACAAGTGTGGATCATGCAAAGCTTGTCCCTTGACCAAAGAAATTAGCGAATTCTCACACAACAATCAGACACATACATTGAAGGACTTTAGCAACTGTAACACCTCAGGAGTCATATATGCAATTGTCTGCCCACGTGACTTCATGTATGTGGGTCAGACGATTCAAAAAGTCAAATGCCGAATTCTTCAACATTGCAGTCGTATACGCTGCAAGACACCGGGAGCACCCTTGGTAGACCATTTCACGAACTTTGATCATACTGCAGAAAGCCTGAAATGGTGGGTTATTGAAAAGATCAAGCCTAACCCCCGGGGAGGAGACTTTAGCATGGTACTCAACAGACGGGAATGCAGATGGATACATTCCCTAGACACAATTAACAGAGGATTAAACGAATTTGAGGAAATTAATAGGCAGATTTCCACTATGAGCAATGGTTAACTGGGTTCTGCCACATTACCCCCTCAAGTTGGTCCTGTTATCACGTCACATGGGGGCATGTTTAATTCTTACTCATGTCACATGTTGTCAACACTGTATGATAGGCCAATGTACTGACATCTGTGGAGCATTTTAATTGTATGTATGTATGGTTTTATTGTATATAACTGTGACTCTTGGTCCGTTTGTAAGTCATGTCTGTGACTCTCCATTGTAATTATCCATGGATTTATACCAAAAGACTGAACCTCCGATTGATGAGTGTTTTTGCACATGATAAATTAACACGGAATAGTCATACGATCTCTAGCGAACTGTAGATTATACGTCCTGCCCTTCTATATAATTGAATAACACACCCGTTATCCCAGTGAGTCTTTCCACACTGGCAGTTACCGACGCGCCGTCACCACGTTGATGGTTGCCCCGGTGATTTTATAAACCCACGGTGAACGCGCTCCCGCCTCAATCTGGTAAGACTCTATGGGAAGCGCGGAACAACACGGTTGCAGGTAAACAAATTTTGCAAGGTTCCCCTACACGTGTTCCTTAATTGTTGGTCTCAGGGGGATCCCGTTCTTACGCACCTTCAATCTGTTCCATTACAGTTCGGCAAATTACGACTGCACGCGAGATGATTAAATGATCTTCGCCCAAAAAGGTCCGTGATACTGCAGAATTGACTGATCCAAACGGCTGCAGGTATCTTTTAATTTACACAATATGCACACTGTCCCTTTGGAGAATGGATATGCCATCCGGTTTCTCCTCAATTCCCTAATTTTGTTCACTTTCAGTTTGGCAGTCTAGGAAATTATACGAGACAGGACTGCATTCCATGTAGATACATGAAGTTTAAAGTGATTCTTACACGTTACCACTAGGAACGGGAATTATACCAGGTAAGCCAACAATTTCCCTGTTGGTGTTTAGTTGTGGTATTAATTAATAAGCAACATCCTGATCACATCCTCCCTTTGATTTTAGATACACAGTCAATTCCAGGACTGCGTCAGGTTGCCCCACCCCTCCCTTGTCCTGAAGAAGACCCGCACGGTCAAGGCTTCAAATTTCCTTTGTGCCAATAGACGGGTCGAAACGTCGACGCCCCTTTTTTGCAAAGCCTGGGTTACGCAGTTCCTCTAACGTGCCACATCAAGAATTAGATTCTGTTTTGTGAAATACTTAATTGTCTTGTGATATTCCTAAACGTGACCAGGCTTGTCTGAACGGTGATTTATAACCGTTCCCGCTGTAAAGTATATTAATGTCTGTTTTACTGTCTCTCATATCACCCCCTTTTCACCCACTCACTCTTCAGCACTCTTGCTTTATGCACGTTCCCTCTGGAGCAACCATGTGCCAAATATCATAGAACCTATGAGATTGTGTAAATAAATGTATGGTGATTCAAGAATTGGATGTTGCTATTTTTTCATGTTATAATGTTGTATTGAATACCATGAGCTATTCTAAATAATTTCTGCTCAATTAGCTCAAATCTGTAGAATGATTTAACTGAATAGGATCATTGCGTTGTGTCAATAATTGGTCTGGGACCACTGTTTTCTGTACTGAGATTGAAGCAAAGCAGCGTAAATTGAAAGAAAAAGCCATGTGGGCTCAAGTAAAAGTGGCAGAGAGACAGGAAGCTCAATTGATTGATCAAGCAGATGGTACGGGCATGAGACAAAAACCTAACATTGGGAACGGGAAAGGACAGATTAGTCTAGATGAAGCCAAAAAGAAATGGCGATGTCATAATTGCGGAAGAATAGGGCATTGGAGAACCGAGTGTAAATTTCCCCCAAGTGCTAATGGTGATAATGCATCATTGAATCCACAGGGGCAGAATGAGGTGAGTTGTCAACCGCAGCGACAGCGGCAAGTTGTTGCCCAAAAGTGTCAGGCGCCAAAACTGCCATTTACACAGAGCGTAAATCTTTAGAAATACAGTAATGAGACAGGATTCTACAATGAAGAACAGGTAACTAAGGGTATACAACGTTTACAACGCAACTTTTACACCGCACTACCATTACAACGAAACTGTAACAACTCGAAATCTGTTACAACGCATGCCATTACAACGAAATGCACTAGATGGCGTGCTAACATTAGAAATAGTGTAGTTTTACTATCCAAACACCTTCCCTACTGCAACGTGGACTGGAGTTAGAATAGTAAATTATACATTTCTAATGTCAGCACTCCATCTAGTGTACGTCGTTGTAAAAGCATGCGTTGTAAAGGCTTGAGTTGTAACAGATCTTGCGGTGTAAAAAATGCGTTGTAACGGCATGCGGTGTAAAAGCATGCGTTGTAACGTCATACATCCGTAACTAAGCTGCCGCGCGCTAGTGCTGTTTCGCTGTATTGGCTCCAACGCGATGAGAGTAAGTCAGAAGAAAGCTATTGACGGTGCCGAGGGGAGGAAGAAGAGTGCGTACTTGGCGCAACTCTAGAAGTAGACCAGACAGGCCCTTTTGTGGATGGAAAGGTAAATGACGAAAACATTACTTTCCTAGTAGATACTGGTGCTACTCGTTCAACTGTTAGGTCAGCTGATGTCAAACATCTTCCTCTCTCGGATGAATCGATCCAAGTAGTTGGAGTATCCAACAGACAGATTAAAACATATCTCACTGAACTAGTCAAAGTTAACATAGGGAAGTTTTCTGAAATGCACCGTTTTGTCGTGTGCGATTCAAGCCCTGTAAATTTGTTAGGGGGAGATTTACGGTGCAAAATGAACTGCACAATATTCTGCACTCCGGATGGTATAGCTTTTGAAACTCCTGATGAGGACGTACTGTATAAAATGACTATAGCTAATATGGAACCTGAAATTACCGAGGCATTCGCTGTATTTGACCCCGAGGAATTGCCTCAAGAATTGAATAAGACTGTAGAAACAGAGGTATGGGATTTCACAGGAGAAGATGTGGGATTAATGAAAAATGTAGATCCCGTAAAAATTGCTGTAAAGAAAGGAGTAAAATCAGCCCAAGTTGCTGAACTTTGTGCATTAACGAGAGCATGCAAGTTGGGAAAGAATGTGAGAGTGACTGTGATAACCAATAGTCAATACGGCTTCGTGTAGTGCATGACTTTGGGCAAATCTGGTCCCAAAGAGGGTTTTTGACATTGAGTGGAACTCCTATAAGGAATGCTGAAGTGGTTGGAAAATTGCTTGAGGCAATACAGCTGCCTAAGCAGTTTGCAGTGATGAAATTCGCTGCGCATGCCAAGTCCGCTGATTATATTTCAGCTGGCAACCGGTTTGCCAACGACATGGCTCAGTATTGTGCACGAAATCAGAACTCAGTCAATCGTGGGAGAGAAAAAGAAATGAATTCATGTCCCTTGTTGTTAAATAACACTGTGAATAAATGGGAAGAAGTGAGGCAGCTGCAGGAAGAAGCAGGAGATGAGGAAATGAGACAGTGGGTGAAAGCAGGATGTGCACCACGGGAAACAGATCATGTGTGGGTTTATTGGGATGGAAGACCAGTTATGCCTGATAGCATGGTTTCTACTATGGCACGGATGTATCATGGACAAGCACATGTAGGAAGAGATGCTATGATCAGACTTTTCAAACAGACATGGTATAATGCACAATTTAGACTTGTAGCTGAAAGCCTTTGTCAAAGATGCCTTATATGTCAGCAATTCAATCTTGGAAGAAAAACAGTGGTAAGTTTGGGAACTATTGGTCGAGAAGGAGGGCCTTTCACAAGAATGCAGATTGACTTCATTGAAATGCCCCCCTGCGACAGGTTGAGGTATTTTCTAGTGATGGTGTTGCAAAGAAGAAGCATACAAGTAAGTTAACAGGAGTCTTCTTTATTCCATCCAAATACCATCACCGTTTCCAGTCAGCTGGAGTCAGCTGTGGAATGTTCATGCATTCCTGCCTGGCTCGTACCAAGGGTGGGGAGGATAGGGGGGTGCGGGGCGTACCAAAGTGGATTACAACACATCTCCTTACATAGGGAAGGGAAAAGGGGAGGGGAGGAGGATAACAAGAAACAAGGCTGCTATGAGGAAGCAACAGAGATAATGCAGAAGTGACAATAACTCCAATAATATATCATGCAGTACTAACAGTGGAGAAATTATGTGAAACAATAATCTCTTGCCCATCTAGGAGCAGACGTAGGTCTTAACGTTCTTCTATGAGTTGCGTTATCATTCCCCCCACGGGATGGTTGACAAGGGGGGTTGGCGCCTCCCTGTGAGGGACAATTCTGTCCAGCCTCCAAGTTTGCCCATTGGTTAAGGTAAATAAATGTTTCCCGCTTTGGCTACCTTCGTGGGTTCTGAGAATCTTGTGGCCTCCCTCCTACGTTGTTTAGGAAGATCCACGCGGACCCAATCCCCTTCTTTGACCTTGTGAGACTTTACATGTTTAGTTGCGTCATATCTGACCTTGTACTTGGCTTGATGACTGGTGACATGTTCCCTTATCTCATCACGGTTCACCTCATAGGTGTTTTGTATTTTTACTGGAGGTGAGAGTCTGGTTTTAGGAACCCTCCCCTTAAGTGAGCTGAAGTGGGACACTCCCGTGACCAGGTTCGGGGCTGTGCGATAGGCCCAAAGGGTGTCTTGCAAGGTGTCCTCTGCTGAGATGCCTAAAATCTCAGCACGCTGCAAGCATTCTTTTATCATGCGATTCATGCGTTCTACCAACCCGTTGGTCCTGGGACAATATAGAGCTGTCTTGTGGTGGGTGATACCCATTTCAGAGAGAAATTCAGACATATTCTCCGAGGTGAATTGTACCCCATTATCGGTTACCAAGATATCTGGGATCCCCTCCTCAAAGAAAACGTCTCTAAGGAATTTTATCATTTCTTTCGTGTCAATCTGATGCACACACTTGAATACGATCCACCTGGTGTGGTAGTCCATCATGACTAATATGAACCGTTCTTTCAAGGACTTTAGGTTGAGAGGACCAATAATGTCCAGGGCCAATTTGGACCATGGTTTATCTGGCACAGTAACAGGAGATAGGGAAGGTTTTCTCGTTTGTTGGATTTTATCTGAATGGCTACATTCGAGACAGTCCCTCACAGTTCTCTCCGCCATAGTATCCATCCCTGACCACCAGTAGTCCAGTCTTATTTTATTTTTTGTCAGACTGTGCCCCAGGTGGCCAGCATGGGCTAGGTCCACAATTTTCTGTCTCAGTGCTACGGGTGGAACAACTTTTTATCCCCTGCAAACCGTCTCCTCTTGGATGTTAAGTTCCAGTTTTACGTCCCAGAACCCACTCAAAGATGCGGCAACTTTGCCTTTCTCATTTGGCCACCCCTTGACTATACAGTCTTTAAGGATCTTCATTTCTACATCATTCCGTACACACTCTTCCCATTCATCTTTTTTAAGGCTAGATAACTTCAAAATTACATCATTATTTTCAACATGAGGTGGACAGTCATCAACATCCATGGGTGAGCGAGATAAGAAATCCGCCACTACATTTTTAGAACATGGCATGTATTTAACATTATAGTTCTACCCTTCCAGCCCCAAGATCCATCTTGCTATCCTGGGTGTGGTCTTCTCAGACCCTTTGGTAGTGAATGCATACATGAGGGGTTTGTGGTCGATTTTCACAGTGAAGGGAATGCCCCACAGAAAGAAGCGGAAGTGCTTGATGGCCCAAGCACATGCCAGCGCCTCTTTTTCAACAATGGAGTAATTGGTTTCTGCTCCTTTGAGGGCGCGAGAAGCGAACGCCACCACTTGTTCCTGGCCATTTACCATCTGGGTGAGACTGGCACCCAACCCTTTGTTACTCGCGTCTGTGTACAGGATGGTAGGCTTGGTGGGGTCAAATCTGCCCAACGACGGGGCTGAGGCAATGCTCTCCTTCACTGTGTAAAACGCAGCTTGGCATTCATTGCTCCACACAAATGGGGCCCTTGCTTTGAGTAAAGCCCTCAAGGGTTCCACAATGCTTGCATAATTCCTAACAAACTTTGCGTAGTATTCGGATAACCCCAAGAATGACTTGAAGTCCTCAACACAACACGGAGCAGCAGTCCCTTGAATAGCTTCAACTAGGTCAACCTTGGGTTTGATTCCATCTTGAGAAATGGTGTGGCCTAGATACTCAACAGACCCTACCCTAATGCGGCATTTGTCTCTCTTTAAGGTTAAAACCGCCGCCTCCAGTTTGCTAAGTACCTCTCTCAGGATGGTATTATGTTCTTCCAGGTTTTTTCCATAAATGAGGATGTCGTCCTGGAAGCACATGGTACACCGAATGTCCTTTAGCACGTGTTGCATGATCCTTTGGAAGGCAGCGACCGCTGATGCCAACCCAAAGGACATGCGCTTGTACTGGAATGCTCCCAGCGGTGTTATGAAGGAGGTCAAGTGGCGGGAGTCATGGTGTAGTTCCACCTGGTGATAGGCGGACGAGAGCTCTAATACGCTGAAACAGCTAGCTTCTTTGATTAAGGTTAGAACTTTGTGAATGCGTGGCAGAGGGTGCCTATCCACCCATATGTTACTGTTAAGGTCCCCCAGGTCCACACATAACCTGATTTCTTTGCTGGACGCCTTAGTCGTGAGGACGATGGGGGCCAACCACTGCGAGCTTTCTCTGGGCTCAATGACCTCTTGTGACAGGAGTTTATCTAGTTCTACTCTGAGGGTTGTTTGCATCATGGGAGGTACCGGCCTTACTTTGTGGGCCACTGGTTTAGCATTAGCTTTAAGCTTAATAGAATGCTGATAGTTCCTTAGTAGGCCGAGTTTGTCAGTAAAGACCTTGGGGAAGTCGTTGCACACCTCTGTCCCCCCCACGGACTGGTCCACTAGAAGGACTTGGTCGGGGCTATTGGGATCTAACTTTATGCCCCGTTCCCTCTGGTGTTTCCAACCCAACAAATTGGATCCCTTCTGTGTGATGTAAATTTTGCCCACTGTACTCCTCCCTTTGAACTCGATGTTCATAATTGTCATGCCTATCAAGGGTATGGGGTCCCCGTTGTAACCCCCTGGATGTATGTCAGGAGGCTGTGCGCCTTGTCGCCACGAAGGAAACAACTTAGTGAATGCCTCCGCCTCCACTAACGTATAGGGCGAGCAGGAATCAGCAAAGACCGTCAGCTCTCTCTTATCTAGGGTGATAGTGCAAGACGGAAAGCTGTTAGTCTTTTCGCAATCTTTTAGTTGGAAGACTAATTTGTTTTCTTGAGTGGCATCTTGTTCTATGGCCAAAACAGATTTGGTTTGGTGATCCTTACACATCCTGGCCAAATTACCTCACCTTCTGTCGTAAATTGGCTGCGATTAAATTAGCGTTAGCGGAATCCATCTGGTATTTAGAGGCTATCCTGTACATTTTATGGAATCCATTTTGTATTTCTGGCAGCCATTTTGTCTGCCATGTGCTCACCAAGAGCTGTTTCCTTCTTCACTGTTGTTTACCCTTGTGCTCTGTTTAAAGGACTGGTTATACTTAGACTCTGCTACTCTGCACATGCGCAGGAATATCTAGCTGTCCATGCATCTGTTTTTAGTCTGTAGCTGTCAGGTTGTTTCTATCAGAGTCAGCAACTGCTAGCTCCTCCTTTACTGTTGACTGTGCATTTCTGTATGACCATCTATGTATGTAACTCTTCTCATGTATACTTGTACCGCCCTCTTTTTGAGCCTCTGTGTGGGTATAAAAGACCCATGGTTCTTCTACTCTGTGTGCTACTTCACTCAATACCGAAGGGTGCTGTCTGAATGTAGTTCCACTTCATGAAGGTTTACTAAACTTTGTATTTTCTATTCCAGTTTCTGTGCCAACTTCTTCATAGTAGTCTGAGGACTCTGTGCAGAGAAGGGCGAACCCCTTGCACTGGTAGGCCTAGCTGAGGTCTCCTTTTAACACTTCCACACTTATGACAGGTTACCGATCTGGCCTGACACCCTGCAAAATTAGCTAGATGTGTAGGGTTATCGCATCTATAACATTTGAGTTTGGTGCCTGTAGGAACCCCACTGGGACCTTTGTTCCTGCTCTCCTTACTTATTTCTGGTTTACTTATTGCATTTACTTCTGTATTCTTGTCTCCATCCCCTTTCATTGCCACCATACAATCCGCAGTGTGCTCAATTCCTACTACTATGTCTATAGCTTGTTTAAGGTCGGGGTTAGCGACTAATAGTCTTTCTTGTATCTTTGTGTTGTTGGTGCACCTTACCAACTGATCCCTAATCAGGGAATCTTGCAATGCATCAAATTCACACGTGTAAGCCAGGCCTTTAAGGGCCGCAATGTACGTTTTAACCTTTTCATTCTTTCCCTGTACCCTTGAAAAGAACGTATGCCTTTCCAATACCACGTTAATCGTTTTACCAAAAAGTTTTTCAAGTCTGTTGACTGTCGCTAGGTAGACGTTCTCATTGTCATCGCTATCCTCACCTTCTTCTGCTGAGATATTGTCATATGCTTTCCGCCCTTCAATCTCTAGGTTGTGGAGCAGGGTATGTAGTTTTCCTAGTGCGGAGAATTCCCCCCCCCCCCAATTGCTATAAGGTAGGACTCCAGTAGTCCGAACCATTGCTTCCATGGTAGCTGTGGCTCTCCAACTTCATTGAGGAACGGGGGTGGTTGTGACATATTTGTACTGGCCATTACGACAGAGTGGGCTTACACAAAGCAGGGCTTAAAAGCATGACAGCAGTAAGTGGGTTTAAACAGAAAATCTACGTCAAAAACTTTATGGTCCTGCAGTGTGTATGGGAGCTAGGCCAGCAAAAGTGATGCCAGATAGGAGGAAATGTGGAAGAAATAAGGAAGGAATGGAGTGCATATCACCTGTGGAGACAAAGTAAGATGAACAATCTGACATACGAACAATAAATGTGTGTGTGTCACAGTTGTAGACTGACGCACAAATTTTACAAAATGACACACAATGAATTAATGTGTGTGTGTGTGTCACAGTAGTAGCAGAGTTCCACAGAAAATTGTACACAGCAGAAAATTTGTACTCTTGAAAGTGACAGCTCTTCCAATATTTCACAGCTTCAAAGGTTTCTAAAATCAATTACAGCATAACGTAAGGTGAAGACTTTAGTTGAACTACTGCCTCACGTTCAATTAATTCCACACACAAAGAGCATGTTAATTTGTGTTTATCACTGGGAGTAACAAAAGCTGTGCTTGTCAGAGAAAGAATCGGAACAGGCTTGAGCACTTGGCAGTGAGAAGAGGGTTAATCAGCTTCATCTCCTCACTGAGGACCGCCCCCTAATCGCATCTCCCCACCGTCGACGCCCTGAAGCGGAAGGCTGCTAGACCAAGGGACCAACACGGTCTAGTTTGGGTGGGAACCCCGCTACACCGGCAGGACTTGCTCCGATTTAGCCGGGAGGGAACCCCGCTACACCGGCAGGACTCCGATTAAGCCTCAAGGCTTGCTCTGATTGCGGCGGAAACGCGACAAACTGCTTACCCCCCCGGCCTTTCCAAGGGAGGAGGGGGAGAACAGGTCTTTGACATTGGAAGCACCTCCTCAACACAACTCCCTCAATCAGTGGCGGTGGGGAAAGTTCACCGGCTTCAAGTCAGGCGGTGCGCCACCACTCCAAGCGCCACCCCCGCTACAACCGCAACACAGTGAACCCCAGCAAAGGATCTCACACACTTCCAAACTGTCCACTGTGGCTCCGGGTACCCTCGTCTCTCTCACAAGCCCGTCCTTAAAAGTCTCACCTTAACAGCCAGCAGTCAGCAAGCAACCAGATGGGCCACACTTGTCAACGTCCTCTCTGCAAATTTTCACTTCAGAGAAGAGCGGGAACATACCCATCTACGTCGTCAGGCAGGATGACTTACTGCTTCACTTAGTAGATTTATTGTAGTACAAGCTGCAACTGGAGTACTTGCTGGGGGTGATGGTGTACCGTCCCCACACGGTTTTGCGTCACCAGTGTTGCAAAGAAGAAGCATACAAGTAAGTTAACAGGAGTCTTCTTTATTCCATCCGAACACCATCACCGGTTCCAGTCAGCTGGAGTCAGCTGTGGAATGTTCATGCATTCCTGCCTGGCTCGATCCAAGGGTGGGGAGGATAGGGGGGTGCGGGGCGTACCAAAGTGGATTACAACAGATGGTTTGTCTATTCTCTCGATGAGTGGAAGCATACCCAACAAGAAGAAGTGATGGAATTACAGTAGCCAAACTATTATTGAGAGAGTTCATTCCTAGGTTTGGTTTTCCAGTCACGATCGAGTCAGATAGAGGAAAACATTTCCATAATGAAGTCATGAAATTAATTTTTGAAGCATTGAATGTACAACAGAAACTACATTGTGCCTATCGCCCAGAGGCGTCTGGTGTGGTGGAACAGGTAAATGGCACCGTTAAAAACAGATTAGGAAAAATGTGTTTAGCCACAGGATTGAAATGGCTTGATGTCTTGCCTCTGGTACTCATGACTATAAGATCTATTCCAGATAGGAATACAGGTTTGAGTCCTCATGAAATTGTGATGGGGAGAGCAATGCGACATGTTTTCATACCAGTCAACAAGCTATTGCCTATATCTGATGACTTGGTGTTGGATTATTGCAAGAGGTTGGCTGATTCTGTGCATTCTGTGTTTCATCAGGTTGGATCGGATGCCACCACTCTTTAAAAGAAGCCAGCTCATGATCTGAGCCCAGGTGACTGGTTAAGAATGAAAGTGCATAGAAGAAGAAATTGTTTGGTCCCAATGTGGGGTAAACCACGTCAGGTGATCCTGACCACGATGACAGCTGTAAAATGTGCAGGAGTGAAGAACTGGATTCATGCTAGTCACACCTTGCGAATTCCAAATCCAGTGGATAACAAGGAAGGAGAATACTTTGAAGAATCTGATACAAGTTCCAAATCAGATACAGAAGAAATAAGAGCAAGACAAACTCCTGAAAGGGGGGAGTCAGAACCAAGACCAGCTATAGCACCATAGAAATCTCCACTGAAAATTGCAGATTTCTGACACCAGCTCAGAATCAGACACTGAACCAGTACAAGCACATAAGAGTGAAAATAGAGAAGAGACTGTCAAAGAAATTATTGATAAAGAAGTTCTGAATGAAAAATCAAGAGAAATTCCACCTGAAATAACAGAAATAGATGGTAAGGTACCAGATACAGAGAGTGAGGGAAAGATTTTTGCGGAAGACCCCCGAGGAGATGTAGGGAAACCATACATCCAGGTAGAAGAAGGGACAGTTAGTCAGCAGGAAGCTTGTGTGGAAGAACCACAAGGAGGGACAGAAGTAGATAAGAAAAAGAAAGTGGTGGAAAGAAGAATTACTGAAAGTAAGAGTCAAGTTGGAACTGATTCGGAGGACAGTGACGAAGAGGTACCAGAAGGTCGAGTCCTGAGGAAAAGAGCATGGAGAACTGAAAGAAATGAAAAAGGAAGTAAGCTAAAAAGGTCAGCAAAGGATGAAATTTGGCCAAACAAGATAAAGAGATTGAGATACAGATTGACACGAGTGAATTCATCCAGAGCTGAACAGGTGAATGAGGTGTCTAGCCAAGAGAAATCAAAATAAGTTGAACAGACACCCTCAGAGGAGAGCAAAAGGACTAGGAAGCCCAACCAGAAGTATAAGTCACCAGAATGGTTATATGCCTCTTCTCGTACTTCCTGAGTACGAGAAGAGGCAGATAGCCAAGGAGATCTAAAGGTGACTATACCAGAAGTGGTTGAGGACGACGAAGAATCGGAAATCCTGAGAGTTATCTTGCCCGACATCGGGGAAGAGACGGATGTTCAGGAAATTCTGAATCAAGATTGTGAAAGGAAAGTGAAAGACGATCAAATGCCAAACTGAAGAGGACAAAAGTGCTCTAGAAAGAGAAACTTGAAAATCACTAAATAAAAGACATAAACCGAAAAGAACCAAGTAGGTGCTTAGAGCCTTGGGTTAGACAAAACTAGTTGTGAAGTAGAAGAGGCTAAGTCAAAAGACACTGATCATTTTTCGAAATGGTAAACACAGAGAGTAGAAAATCAACATGTGTGTTCCTTAGAAGATGGTGCAAAATGTGTTGTTGTTGTACAGGATTACTAATGCTTTTGTGGAGTGCGTTAGCTTTAATGGTCTCATTTAAGGTTACATTAGAAACAATAGACAATGGAAGGTCATAGTGAGAATAAGACTAATGTAGAGAAGATTCAAAAGATTTATCCGACTATAATAGATAGAAATTATTTACATAAAGATAAGCCCATAACTGACTTCTCTAACAATGTTTTTTCAAAATTATTGTACAAATATGTGAAGACAATGGATGTGAGGGATTGTTATGTCTGCATGCAGTTGCCTGCATCAGTATCTGAGGGAGTGACATACCATCACCTCCCAGTAACATATGGAATAACCTGTAGCGTATTAGCAAGTTTGTTTTACAAAATAGGGAGACTAGAAAATTATTCTTCAGATGTAGATAACATATTTTCACAAGGACCAGTAGTCAATAAACTGAATAAAGTAAAACCTGCTGAAGTGTTAGGGGAATTTTTCTTAGAAACTAAAGAATTAACATTAGAGTCAATATTTAGAAATAATCTAACTTGTAGTCTGAAAAGAGAGGAGAAGACTTTCTTAGATATGGTAGAAGGAAGGAGATTAAAAATGCAAAAGAAGGTACCTGAGGGAAAAGAAGAAAAGACAGTTTGGGATGTTCAAAGAGAAAAACACTTGGAAGGAGAAGCTAGTCCAACAATGGCTCTAGATTGGCCTCAGAAAGGGAAGTTGTGTATTAGAAGAAATCAAACTGCATATGATACCTATTTTGTAGGCACAAGTGATTGCCATGATACTTATAGAATCATGGGTGGATGGGGATTTAAAGGAGGAAATTATCAGTTTTTTCCTGGATTATATTTTATCTGCGGGAACAAAGCTTATTATCGATTACCTGACCATTGGTATGGCACATGTTATCTAGGCCTGGTTTTCCCAAAGATATTTCATGTGGGAAGAGGAAAAGATGGTGCACATGAGATAGGTAGACAACTAACACGTAGGAGAAGAGAATCTTGGTCAGAAAATTGTAGGAGATATTTTTGGAGCGTTGATACCAGCAGTTGGAATATCTCTGAATGCACATAAAATTAGAAAATTATCAACGGTAGTGGATCACTTGTCAACAAGCACTGCTGGAGGATTTTTATTGGTAAATACCAAAATGGTTGCCATGAGAGCTATGGTTATGCAAAATTGACTTGCCCTTGATATAATTTTGGCAAAAGAGGGTGGAGTCTGTGGAATGCTGAAAGTTCAACATTGTTGTACTTACATTCCTGATGAAAGTCAAGATTTAAAGACGTACATAAAGAATATAACGGATTTGCATGAAGAGATTGGTCCACTGGAGGTTGAAGGTATTTGGGAAAAGATTGGAAAAAGGTTTTCTACTATTAAAGACTTTTTACTAAAACTAGGTAGTACCTTTATTGGTAAGATATTATTTCCAGTAACGTGTGATTATTCTAGTATTAATTCTGAGATTAGGATGTCTATGTAGCCAAGAAGGAAAATACGAAATAACATAAAAAGAGAAATTGTAAAGAAAAGAGAGAAAGAAAAAAAAGAAAGAGAATTTGAAAAGGTAGAATTAGAAGAGTGGAAAGAGAATATGCATAAAAAGACAAGAGAAGAAGAGACAGGATAAACAGTCATGTGATCTAACAAAATATTAAGAGAACTGAATTCATTTCTATTCACAAATTTTACAAAAATTTAAGGTAGTGTGGTGATGTTTAAAAAATCACCAAAGGGGGGATTGATGGAGCAGGTAGAACAACATTTTGTATACCTCCTCTATTTTGCATGAAAAGACTAACTATATAACCTACTTATTATAATTTACTAACAGATTGCAGTGTAAAATTAAACCAACCATTTGCATACACCAATTACACGTGGGAAATTGCTATTTGCATGGTAAAATAACTCTAATAACTAAAATATGTACGCATATTAATAGTAGTACATGTGGTAATAGGATATCACATGATTTATGTTGCTTGTGTGATGTTTGCGTTCCTGTTTGGATCCTAAAGGTGAGTATTATCGCTTTAAATGTTGCTATATGCTAGGAAAATACTAATACATAAAAGGATTAGTGAGGGTTTAACATTAGAATCTTCATTTCTTTGTAATAATTATTCTTTTCTGTTTGTTTCGCTTAAGTTGACATTAGGGCCTACCTAAAAATGGCGTCCGTAATGGAGTTCAGAAGTGGCCACCGTCTCGTGAGCGCGATGCCTACTGCGCAGACTCGGATGGCTCCGTGAACTTTCTGACGACCCTGATGCACCGTGTTCCTGGTCAAGGATAGGAACTTGGTGGACTGCAAAAACTTCAGTCAGTAAAAACTGGTCTAAATGAACAATTGGGACATACAAGCAAACCTACAACATTGTTGCATAAGGGCAACACCAACGGAGGAAATGAACCAGCAAAATCCATGACAACTTCATATGAATAAAAATCGGACGTTTCTCAACCAGTCAATCACCGACTTTCTTGGCCTAAAAATGTTTCATGTTGTCCCGAAATTTATTATAAAAAGAGTAGTAGAATAGGGAGGGGCATTCCATTCCCCGTTTTTCTTAATGAGCGTATTGCATTCGGCGGTTTGGATGACTGCACACCCTCTTTGACCCCACAGGCGATGACAGATGCTTGCACGATTTCTGGTCCTTTGGAGAACTTTGGGACTGTAACGTGCTGAGCAAAGAACTTTCGGACTTTGAGCTTTGGCCTGCTTATTTGGACAATTAATGGCTAAATTCGGTTATGCAGAGACAAATGAATTAGAGAAAATCCAGATAGCAAGAATAGGCCAATATAATGTGATGCAATTTGTATTAATTAAACCAAAAATTCTAAACTTTTGATGAGACAAATGCTAATATGAATTGCAAACAATATTTAGATAAACAAATATTTGATTAACAGAAATTACGAGTTTGTGGTTTTTCGATGAAGAGAGTAAAGAGTAAAATGTGTTTTAGCTGGTTCTAAATCACTATCAACCAATCCAACTAATTGGTCCGTCGATCAAGTGGGTGGAGTGCCTTGATGTTTAGGATTAGGAATCTATAGGTGGTGAATGCTAATGTATATTCTGTAAAATAACTTTTCTTCCCTATAGGTAATAAGGTACCCCCCCCACATGTCCAGCGCGAAATCATCATCCCTCCTGTGTGCAGACTCGTGAGTGGAGACATGAGAGTGTTGGTGTTATGCGCCCCACCAATGACTGCATGTGTGAATGAGCTAGTGTGACGTTGGGTCTACGGCGCAGGGAGGATAGTTGTGTGTATATATATATATATATATTTTTTTTTTCCCCCTTCTTCTCCGGTCTCGCGCTGGATCACTCCCACCAATCGAGAGCAAACACAGGTTTCCCTCACTGGTGCGGGCAGGAAAACTTTTATGAACCTAGGGAGCACACAAGGACATACCTAGAGCAAACCCCATGGGATAGGCTGCCCAGGTCCATTTTGTGAGGGGGGGTGGTTGAATTAATCAGACCTGCAACATGTCCCCTTAAATCAATGACTTGACTTGACTCCTGCATGTCAGTCGATGCAGGAATAGGATTCTTAGTTGGGGCATTCAGATAGCCTTCTTGAAAGTGCATCAAGTTTGGATGTGTGCTCTGCTGTACATTCTTTGTTCCCTGTTTACTGGGCTGTAGTAGGGTGACATCGGATTGAAAGTGCAAGCAAACATAGAATATTTTTGTACACAGTGCAGTGTTGTGTGTGTAGGAAGGTAGGATCCTTTGCATGGTTACCTCCACCTTTTGCCTGGCGCTATGCTGTTTATGACTAGTCTGACTTGGATCCTGCTGATCAGGACCCCAGTCTCTCTGCTTCCTACCCTAAATTGTGATGGTGAGTACATAGGTACATCACAGATTGGACACTGGGGTACACTTATCAGTTCTTAGTAGATGATATTAAGGTACCTAAGGCATAGGTACCCGAGGGGTTCCCAATGGGCTGAAGCATGCATTATGCCACCCATGGAAGACCACTCAATTTGTAACTACAGGCCTGCCATTGCAGCCTGTGTGAGCTTGTGCAAGCAACACTTACAAAAGATATAGGTTTCCCTATATCTAGGGTCACTGCACTTAAAACCTATAAGCCACCCCTACAGCAGGCCTTTCCAATCCTGAAGGCAGGGTGCTCAGTTCTAAGTGTGAGGGTGCCCCTGCATGAGCAGGACACCCCTACAGCCTTCGAAGAACACTCTCCCTGGTTGTAAGTGAGACAACTATAACATATGGAGAGGCACCGCGTCATTACGCGATGACCATCTCGAAACTGGCTGTAACGAACCCTGTAATGTTTGGTATCAAACATGCTGAGATCATACCCCCACGCTGTTGTTGGTGTGGGGGTATGATTCAAAGCACTGTAAAGGCCCTCTGTTAGGCCCTCAGGGCTCCTGGTACCAATCTTACAGACCTGAACAGAACAACATGGCTGCTGCCGATCAGAGACACGCTTCTGCCCTCCTTCTGCTGAGCCAAGCTTGAGCAGGGGAAGGAAAAACAATAGGCATCCTGTCACAGGGAGGTGTGATCACCTCCCAACAGGGTTTAGTGTACTGGGGCAGTGTGGGAGCGCTTGCCACCGCCACATGCTCTGCAATTCAGGGCCTACTCATGTGGCTGGCCATCTACTTGACCCCATCTTTTCTAATATGCACAATATTTGCTAGTCCCCAGCTTTGCCTGTATTGTGGTCTGATCACTTCCTAGTTGGCTTTTTAATCTCAGATGACTTACTTGATCAGTCGCCAACGGTCTCTGGCCTTACAGCTAAATCTAGGAAATGGGGGAAACTGAACACTGACGTGTTCAATAATATGCTATCTAAAACTGCCCCTATAGTCGGCCTTTCATTTGCAGACGATGTGGTGGCCATCCAAAGTTGGATCTCTAACTCTGTTGAGGTTTGCCTCCCTTTATCTGCCATTAAGGCAAATAACCACCGTCCACCTGCCCCTTGATTTACAGATAAACTAAAAATGGAAAAAAGTAAATGCAAAATAATTGGAGAGGCATTGGAGGAAGAGATATGCCCCAGGGGCTAAACTAACTTATAAAAAGGCTATAAGATATTACCACACACTTTGCAAGACTGCGCGCACAGATTATGTGATATCAGTTGTGTCCAGAGCACAGAATAATCCCAAGCAACTATCCAAGCTTGTAAAAAAATTGTCAGGGGCCGATTGCCTACCTGCTCCTCCTGATTTGAGTGCTTCACAATGTGAGGAGCTTGCCACATTTTTTTTGAGTAAAGTTGAAAAAATCTATGGCTCATTCCAGGAATCTACGCGGAATAATGCCTCACAGCAATCTGGGAACTCCCATCATTTTGCTAATGAGGGGCCCATACACGCAGACTTGTCTGTTAAGCATACTGACAAACTTGACTTCTGGGCACCCTTAGAAATTAATTCCTTCAGGCGGATTTTGGGGGGCCTTAAATCTGCCTCGCCCAGAGATCCTACTCCTGTCACTGTGCTTCAGAAATTTGCACAATCCTCCCTGATGCTGATCATGGAGCTGCTTAGTGCCTCTTTAAAAGAGGCTATTGTTCCATCTATCTGGAAGCAAGCAATGGGTCTCCCATTATTAAAGAAGGCCTCCGCTGACCCTACTCAATTATCTAATTTTAGGCTCATCTCCCTCCTTCCTGCGTTTTCCAAAATTTTGGAAAAGCAAGTTAATTTCCAATTGACATCTTTTGTGACTTCCCGAAATTTCCTTAATGGCTCCCAATCAGGCTTCAGAGCGGGCTTTTCTACTGAAACCGCTTTTCTTGGGGTCATAGATATGGTGCGTCTGCAAGTTGACGCGGGCGGCACTGTGGCACTTTTAGACCTTAGTGCCGCTTTTGACACTGTTTCGCATACGGTGTTATTGCAGGCTTTGCAATTACAGGGGGTGACCGAAAGAGCACTCAAATGGCTTGCAGACTTCCTGACGAATCGCACGTTTCAGGTTTTCTCACCGACAGCGTGCTCTGAGATTCACAACTCACCTTATGGGGTTCCCCAAGGCTCTATCCTCAGCCCTCTACTATTTAACATCTATGTTAGGCCTATGGCGAGGATTGCGGAGGAAGCTGGGTTGTCTCTTTTTTCATACACCGATGACACCCAGATTGTCTTCTCCCTCTCTGCTGATGGGGCATTTAAACCCTCCCTACTTCAGGCCGGCTTGAGGAATATTGTAGGCTGGATGAATACCAACCTGGTAAAACTCACTTGCGAGAAAACGAAAGTGCTGATTGTGGGCAAAAAAAAAGATCTGTGGGGCCCCCAGCATTGGCCCACCGAAATGGGTCCTTTACCTCAGCCTAAACATCAAGTTCAAAGTTAGGGCGTCTTAATTGACAACCAACTTTCCATGAAGCAGCAAGCAGTGAGAGTAGCCTCTACTTGCTTCACAATCCTTAGATGGCTAAAAAAAATCTTCTGGATGTTGCATCCTTCTGCAAGCTTCAGTTAGCACAGAATGCTGCTGCGAGGCTGCTGTGTAAGATCCCTAAAACTGCTTCTATCTCTGGATCACTTCGAGATCTCCATTGGCTCAGGATTGAGTGCTGCGTTGAGTTTAAGGCATTGAGTTTTATGTTTATGATAAAATCTGGCAAGGCACCTCCCTAACTGAAGACTCTTGTTCACCCCAACGTACCATCCTGTGCACTCCGCTCAGCCACTCAGGCCAAGTTTATTATTCCAAGGACGAGACTAGTGCGTATGGGCGATCGCTCGCTGGGTCCTTCTTTATGGAACTCCCTTCCTGCAGGTCTCCGTAGTGAACCTTCTTATGAGATTTTCCGGAGGGACATAAAAATGTGACTATTTAACATGTAGATTTCTTTCCTTTTGCTCTTGTCTCTTTTCAGGTGGCGCCGGGAAACCCTAGGGTAGCTGTGCGCCTTACAAAATCAAAATAATAATAACAATAACATAGTCTGCGTGCAGGGCACATTTGGTGCCTTCATTGCATTGTCCAGTTCAAACCAATTCAGGGAGCCATTGGCTCCCGCTCTGGCGTGAAACTGAACAAAGTTCAGGGGAGTATCCTCCCCCTTGTCCAGCCCCTCCTTAGGGAGGGACCCCTGAATTGTCCCAACCTTTTCCTTACGGTACTTAAGGGCTTACCTAAGAGTGGGTCCCTAGATTTGTCCTAGGACATGATTCAATTCAGACACCACTTCAACTTTAACCATCTGGGCACTCCGGACTTTGCTGGATTCCGATCTGGCCATCAAGACTACAGCCAGGGAGACTCCTGCTGCTCCTGATCTCTTCGCCCTGCTTGTCTGCTGCAGTGTCCGGACCTGTGCTCCATACAGGAAACCTTCCAAGGCCAGTGGGCATCAAAGACACCTGAAGGAATCTCCCTTGAAGTGAAGGAGTCACTTCCCTGCATCTGCAGTCACCGCAACTATGCTGACTGGTCTGCTGATTCTGGCCTCCCACAGACCCAGAAAGGCTCAGCAACACAGGTGGTGGTTTTTCACATCCCTCTAGGCCTGCCCTGTCCTCTCTCCAAGTTTGAAGCCAGTAGCCCTCGTCTGAGCCACAGGAACCACACCCCTGTGCACTGCGTCCACTTGCAGTTGCAAAGAATTGTTGGCTTCCTTCCACCAAGATCTTCAGGCGCCAAGTAGCCCCAACCTCCAACATCTCCAGTGACCAAGATCTTCATCCTAACAACATAATTTGCACCAAGGGCCTGCATCTTTGGTGAGCTGCTCGAGGTCCTCTGTGACTCCAGTGCCTCTGGCCTGTGAGTCCCCTTGAGGGTCACCTTTGAATTCTTCTGGGCTCCCCTGATTGCTCGGGTCCTGCCCTAACTCCCCTGCGTGTGACGAGTCTCCTGGACCTTGTTGGTCCTGACATTGCACCTTCTTCAACTTCCCTGTTGGTTGCAGTTGCCAATGTTTGTTGGAGCTTCTGCCGGACATCGACCTGTCAACTCTCAACATCTGACATGGGACAGCTCATGTATGGTTTCTGGTCCCCCACAGCATTGCCTGGTCCACACAGGTGCAGTTCCAAGGTCATCACCAGCTCTCCTGCAACACCAAACATCGGTGGGCACTTGTCTTCCATGCCTCCTGGTCACCCCTGAGTGGCATAGACTCTGTCCCCTCTGCTTGCAGGTTCTTCACATCTTGAATCCACCTTTGGGTTCCACCGGACACTTACACCTTCTCCAGCAGCGGCATCTTTCTGAAGTCTCCCATTGAGTTCGATGACTTTTTCTGACGCCAATTCACACCTAAGCACCCGGCTTCCCTGCTGCAGATATCCTGGTTCCTAAGGTGTCCATGGGTGGGGTCACTCTCCAAACTCTTGTCTTTCACAGGGTTTCTTCAGGGTCCAATGGGAAGGGTCCTCTTTCTTTAAAATTGTAACCGCGACTTACACATTGATTTGTACGGAGAACGCAGTCTTGTTGCTACACTGCACACAACCTCCGTGGGGCTCCTAGATATCCAACTTGGGTGGTTCTGTGGGCTCTAGTACTTCTATGTCTTCTGACTATTGTCTTGACTCGAGTCGTAGTTCGCACTGTGTATTCTGTGCTATTTACCTGTTTCTATTGCAAAGTATTGTATCTATTGTGTATATCTCCAGCTAGGAGATATCTGTATGTGTTAGTGAGTGTCTTATAGTAAATACATATTTTTATAAATACACTGTGTGGTTCTTTTTCACTTAATCTATACCTATAAGATTATGTTCTGGTAAAACAAGCTGCTTTACACTCCTTCTGGAATAAGCCTGAAGGCTTCTCTCCAAAGCTACCACTTAGAGCGCTTTCTAAGGTTGTCTAAGACCACTAAAATAACCATTAGGGTTGTCTGGATCAGTGCAAGGGGTCCTTTTATATATTTATTTATTTATAAAGTTTTATATAGCACGAACAAGATCCCGAGGGATATCACAGCGCTTTACAATATGATGTGAGGAAGGACAAAAATCAATAACCATATCATGTAGGAGGGAGACGAGGAAAAAAAAAAAAGTAATGGTCGCATAATACAGTACAGTTGCACCCAGGAGGGTAATGTTGTAAACAAGTGTGTGCGGGCAGCAAGGGGTAGTCACAATATGCAGTAAGGAGGAGCGTAACAGATGAGAGTACAAGATAGTAGGAGCAATGACAACGGGCACGTGAGTCTATGCCTATTAGGGTAATAAATTGTTCATTAGGAATCTTTTGACTTCCGCTTTGAATGCCGTTGATGAGGAGATTCTACGTACTTCCGGTGGAAGAGAGTTCCATATCTTATGGGCAGTGCCGGAGAAGGCTCGGTGACAACTTCTAAGGATGAGTGGTTTCAGGAGGAAGGTAGAGGCGCTTTTTGAGACTCTAACACCACAGGATAGTTTAAGTTTTTGCGCCAGGTACATAGGAGTGTTGAAGTGAAGGGCTTTGTGCGTAAGAACAGCAATCTTTTAATGAATTCTTGCTTCGTAGGGCAGCCATTTGAGGGATTTTAGGACTGGGGATATATGTTCTTTTCGTTTGGTGTCTGTAACCAGTCTAGCGGCAGCGTTCAGTGAAGCCCTTAGTGGAGCCAGGGCATATTTGGGAAGGCCACAGAGGGTAGCACTGCCATAGTCTAGCCTCGGTAAGACGAGCGCTTGGACCACCTGCTTGAAATCATTTAGAGGAAGGAAAGGTTTGATATTTCTGCATGACCTTATCAGGTGGTTTGCTCCTTTGCATACATTGCTGATATGGTTTTTCGTGTTCAGGTGTTTGTCCATGGTGACTCCAAGAGACTTGGCTGAGTCTATGATGAGAGGAGTGCAGTTGAAAGCAGTGAGGAGACTCAGTCAGAGGTCTAGCTTGGGGATGTGGTTCGGAGGGGAGATGAGCAGGAATTCCGTTTGGAAGTGTTGAGCAGGAGATGGTTCTCCATTAACTAGTTTTGAGTAAACATTAAGGTAGTATTGAGTGAGATGATGTTTTCCGGGGATGAGATTTTCAAGTATAGTTGCGTGTCGTCCGCATACATGTGGAAGAGAATGTCCATGGAATTTGAGAGTTTGCAAGAGGTTCCATGAAAAGGTTGAAGAGGATAGGAGATAGAGTGGACCCTTGGGGGACCCCCATGAGAACAGGAGAGGGCTGGGAGAGAGAGTGAAGTGTACATCATATACTGAGCCAGCCTCTCACAGTATGGAAGGGCGACCAGTGTGTCTTTAGATTCTTGAAGATATTCTTTTGGCATCCATGATGTCTGCATCCCAAGAAGCCTTTAGAGTATGTGGCAAAGATTGGCATCACATTCTATTTGGATTTTGGGGCTAAAGAATCACTATGGTTGTAGTAGATGGAAGGATGCCTGTGTGACCTTTTAATTACTATCTGTGCACTACGAATATGCCTCCTTATCCCGTATTCTTTTTTTTCCGCAGGGAATCACAACGCAGTCGTTACAACGACCGTGTTGTGATTCTGCATACCATTACTCCACAAGTCGGAACAACGACTTGCGGAGGGGGGGCACTGGATGTTGGAATAGTATAATTTACTATTCCAACTCCAGTCTGTGCGGACAGTAGGGAAGGTGTTGGATTTTAAATCCAACACCTTCCCCCCCCCCCTCTGCAAGTCGTTGTTCTGACTTGCAGAGTAATGGTATGCCGAATCACAACGCGGTCGTTGTAACAACCGCGTCGTGAATCCCTGCGGAAAAAAAGTTTTGTTGTAAACATCGTTTACCGTGCACTACTGATGAGCCGAATTGAAAAGGGGAAGCAACTGATGTCATAAAAGTTTACATGTGACTGTTGTATCTGCTGTAGGATCTATAAACTGACACAAGGGGTCTGAATGAAATGGTGAATTTCCATACAACTTAGATGGGTGTTAGATTTCAATTTTGTCTCTGGTAATGCTCTTTGGGGACCCAGCAACATAATAGCATTCTGGGCCTAATACCGTAATTCTATTCTGGTGTGTGTGGTGAGGTGTGACTAGGTGTCTTATGGATTGATTTTTTTCCTGCTCCAGAAATGTATCAAAGACAGCTATCCTGTGTGAGATGGGCTTCTGCAATGACTGGCCACTAGCTGATCCTGCAAAGCCATGAGAGGTTTTATCAGCAGTCACTCAGCAGTTCCCCCAATTCCAAATAGGAAAGGGAGAGATATGTCTATATCCGACTGAGCTCCAGCTCTGCCAAACTCTAAAGTATCTTTTTTTTCAAAACATAGGCTTTAAAGTAGGCAAAAGGGAATCACTGGAAGACTGAGGGGTTTCACTCAGAGTACAGTAAAACTAAAATGACCACTCTTCAGACCATGTTTTCATTTTGCCACTCAACTGCTAAAGCCATAGGGCGTTAGCACCAGACTCATTATACATGGTGGCTTTATTGTTCCATATAAATCGGAATGTATTTGTATGTATTGACTTAGGAGGATGTCAGAGAAGGTGTTTTATCAAAATCAGCCAGTAGAAATCTATTTGTGCTTGGGTTTTGAAGTGAAGGAAATATGTGAAATAATGGAAATGTAATGAAGCAGTAGACATCAAAGTCAAGTCCAACGAGTGATCATAGAGCATGATTTGCACAGGATACTAATAACTTAGGAAGTCAATAGAGAAGGATGTCTCTAGCTTCACTGAGTGGGTTTCATGGCTATTTTGCCGATGCTTAATCCTAATCCACAATTGTGGAAAGATCTTAAGTAACATGGAACTTCTTACAGTAGAGTTATGTCCTAAGAGGATCAGCACTGTATTATAAGGAGAGCTGGTGACTTGTGGGTGGGAAAGTGAAGCTGGATTTCTAGTCAAACATGTATGTCAGGGGCTCGAGAAAAATGGTCTGCACACATTAGGAGCATGACCCTGGATAGATTGGAAAACAAGAGGCAAGTCCATGTGAGACACTGTCAGGTCTAGTGCTTGGTGTTGACAGTGGGGGAGGAAGAAGTGAGATCTGTTGGAGTTGTCTATATTTCAGAGGGCCAGAGTGTTGACAGGGTCTTGGCGGACTAATGATTGAGATAATGATAGTGGGAAATGTTGTTCGACTGTCACACTGATCACTAGATTTTGAAGAGAACGGGGAGGGAAAAAGTTGTATGGGAACTTTGGAAGCTGTGGACGAGGACAGTACTATGATCTCTCCCTTGGCAAGGGATTAGAATCATGTTTAGATGGTAAAAGGGTATTGTATTACATACGTTTGAAGTGCATCAATGAAACATAAAATGACTGAGGTGAAATCATTAAAGAGATGGTACGATAAATAATCAACATCTTTAGGGGATGCTGAGCATATGGTGAAGAGGAAAGGGTCAAAGGACAGCACCCATCAGAATATCCAGTGGCAGACCAAACACTGCAGCAGGACATGGAAATATTGCAAAGTGACCAAACACTGCAGCACAACATTGAGACATTGCACAATGACCAAACACTGCAGTAGGACATTGAGACATTGCACAGTGCTCAAACGCTGCAGCGGGACATTGAGAAACTGCAGAGACCAAACCCTGCAGCAGGACATTGAGACATTGCACAATGACAAAACACTGCAGTAGTACATTCAGACATTGCACAGTGACCAAACGCTGCAGCAGGACATGGAGACATTGCACAGTGACTAAACACTGCAGCAGGACATTGAGACACTGCAGAGCAACCAAACACTGCAGCAGGACATTGAGACATTGCACAGTGACCAAACGCTGCAGCAGGACATGGAGACATTGCACAGTGACTAAACTCTGCAGCAGGACATGGAGACCTTGCACAGTGACCAAACACTGCAGCAGGATATTGAGACATTACAGTGACCAAATGCTGCAGCAGGACATTGAGACATTGCACAGTGTCCAAACGAAACAGCAGGACATGGAGACATTGCACAGTGACTAAACACTTCAGCAGGACATTGAGACATTGCTCATAGACCAAACACTGCAGCTGGACATTGAGACATTGCACAGTGACCAAACAATTCAGCAGGACATTGAGACACTGCATAGTGACCAAACATTGCAGCAGGACATTGAGACATTGCACAGTGACCAAACAATTCAGCAGGACATTGAGACACTGCAGAGCAACCAAACACTGCAGCAGGCCATTGAGATCTATATCAATTGTACAAATGTCTTGCTTAAACAGAGGTGGCAGCAGGGCATGGTATATAAGACTTGAAAGATTTCCCTTCATGATAATGTTGTT
The DNA here is from genome assembly GCF_964204655.1 of Triturus cristatus. Classification (NCBI taxonomy): domain Eukaryota; kingdom Metazoa; phylum Chordata; class Amphibia; order Caudata; family Salamandridae; genus Triturus; species Triturus cristatus. The sequence goes on from NC_140585.1 coordinate 169,010,968, forward strand.
CCTGTTCATCATGATGTTAGGCCTTCAAACAAAGCTGAACTCCAGATTTATTATTATTTTATTTGTGATTTTTGTATAGAGGGACATTCACTTCTATAGAGTCTCTTAGCACTTGATGAACGCCAAAGTGGAAGTAAGGTTACCAGTTGTAGACTTTTTTGCACAAACAAAGTGTTGAAGTCTACTCAACTCTACACAAAGAGCTTGGTAAAACAAGGCTGGCAGTAGGGCTTCTCCTTCTGTTCCTGGAAGGTGCCCTGGCTGAGCTGCTTCATGCAGAAGGAGCACACGAAGTGCTCTGGGTGGAAGCGGGCACCCATGGCGTTGATACAGCGCCCTGCGATCGGCATCTGGCAGCCCTTGCAGATAGATCCCTGGCGACGGTGGAAGTCCAGCTCACAAAATGGACGGCCATTCACCTCATAGAAACAGCCATTGGGGAAGGTGCAGAAGCAATCCTGGGAACAGAGGGAAAAGATGAGATTAGTGGCAGCTAGCCTCTGGACCACAGTTAGTACAAAGAGGAACTTACAGCCAGATGCACTAAGGCTGAAATTGCAAAAAGCACTTGCAAATTGAGCACAATGTTTTTGTAAATTAATTTTGATTTTGGGAACCAGTCCATATACTAAAAGGTTGGTTTGCTAAATAGGGAATCTGAAGGGGTCGCGGAAATGGGCCTAATGGACCTAATGGACACTCATTGAGTAGGTCGCAAATTCTGGCTCCCTCTGATTTCTGTTTTTTTGAAGTAGCCTGAGTTTCTAAAAGGAAACAGTGCTGCTTTAAAAAACCTTCAGTGAGAGCCTGCATTTGTCCCGGACCACTGCTTACCCCCCGAAATTTGCTAGAGGGCAGGCTCCTTCCCTTTTGTGAAACAGTGCCACCCTAGTCTTGGAGTGCGTAACTGGACAATGATTGTGGCTGGAAGTTAGGTCGCAAACCATTAATACATAGCTCACCAATGTGCAATTAGGAAGGGACACCCAAACACACCCATTACAATTTGAAAATAAGTAATCAATTCTAAACCCACTTACCAATTCAGAATATCTTTTCTGAATGTCTAAATGGGATTAGTTCATTGGTAAAAGCTTTCTATAGGTCTTAAGCTATCTGATTTTGCAAACTGGAAGGTTTGTGAACAGTGAAAACATTTGTACGGCTGATCCTTGGAGAAATCCGCAGCACACCATTTGAAATGTAACAGAGCAGAATCCGGTGAGAAAGAAACCTTGAGGTATAATAGAGAAGTCAAGACAGGGACCAAGGGCTAGACATGTAGAAGATAGGCAGAAGGTAGTGAGAGTCATAGAGACACAGGTAGAAGGAACAAGCAGAGAGACATAAAGAGAGGGATGCAGAAAGAAATAGACAGGGTGAGAGTGCATGAGAGGGAGGGTGAGAATAGAAGGATGTGAAATGCTACAAACTACTGAACAGGACATACCCCTTTGTAGAATATATACACATACACTCACACAAACAATGACCAAATACAGCCTCCACGAGGATCCTCGTAGATAAACTAGAAGTTAAAAGTAGAACAAGACTAAAGGCCAGATTTAGGGTATGGCAGGCACCCCCCCATCTGTCAGGGTGGCAAAGGTAATCACTTTTGCCAAAGCAGGAATTTGTTTCTGTAACAAACTAGAAACTAATGGCCCCCACACTCTAGGATTTTTTCCCCAGGGTATTTGGTTGGGTCATTTCTTTCTGTTTGTGACACAAGATTTTACTTGTGGTGTCAGACTGAAAAGAAAGCCACATGAGAACATCCGCTCTAAATAGGGCGGCAGTCTGATGCCTTTACTCCGATGGCCCCTACTCCAGCCAGTAGAAGTAATAAGGGCACCGGCGTCAGAAAAGTGATGGTCCACCCAACTCAAAATAGAGTGGGCGGATGGAGGCACTCTGTCATTTTTGTGAGGGAGTACCCTCTCCACCAAACTCTAAATCATTCCATAGATATGTACAAATGTCATAAATACTTAATACAAAACGAAATACATTTTCTCACACACTGCCTGAAGGATCTTAGCAGACTTAATGAAACTGAAGGATAAACAGAACATCGGGAACTTCCTTGTGGTAAAACAAGAGATGGAAAAAAATGCTCGACTCTTCTGGGCATCTGACACTATCAGATACCGTCAATAGCTTAGTACTTCCAAAGTTTGGAAATACTTTTACACTGAAGAGTCATGTCAATAAAGTATTACTGAATTGGCAATGGAAACGTATTAAGAGACAGAGATACAATATGAGAGTGAGAGATTGCAAGATGGAAAGGAATAGATACAGCTAGAGAGAAGAGAGAGGCTCTGATATAAAGCGAGACTGGGATAACTGCAAAAAAGAGAGAAGCAGTGAGAGGGAAAGAAATAGAAAGAGTGAGAGAGAGAGTGACTGAGTAGTCTTATGTTAGAAAGAGATGAGATAATGTACCTGGATTTACTACAAACCAGCTCAGAAGCATCATTAATTAGTGAGTGAAATATATAATAATTGGAAAATAAGGGAAACTAGCAGTTAGAGATGGGTGGCAAAGGATAGGGAGATAGGGAGAGAGAAAGAAAGAAATAGAGAAACAGAGAGAGAGTGAGCTGAGGAATAAGAGGAAGAATGACAGAGAGCATAAAAAGTGTGAGCAGGAGAGCAACGGGTAGACTACTAGCTAGAGGAGGAGACAATGTGAGCCATGAAGAGGCAGAGCTAATTAGAAAAAAATAAGGGAAGAAGTTAATCTAGAAGGAGGGTTATTTATTGTAGGTCTATGAGAAAATGGGTTGCTGCTTTGTTAGGTACTGACTCTTAGTGACAAATAAAGATATTAGGAAAGGATTGTGTTGTTCATTACTATTGAAGGTGCAACTGCAAGAAATTGGGTTACTGGTTGGGGATGATGTGAGGCCTGCACATGTAATAGGTCCACAATTTCCCTTATTGGGAACCAAACCCTCCAATGTAGCACTTGACTCTCTCAGGGTAGAGAACCAGAGCGGTCGAAGGTCTACTTAGGGGAAGAGGTGTGAGCTAGCAATCACATTCACTGCCAAGTGATTTTTCCAGTCTGTGCTTTTTCTTTGAAAAAGGAAAAGTACATTTATTACAAACACGCTACTAAATACTATGTTTTGTGTTGGAAGTGGCCCTACCTGCAGGGTCATCCCAATTCTTTTTGACTTCATCCACCTGTTTTTCGGAGCTTGTTTTGTTTGGCTTGTAGGGCTCAGCGCACTTTACCACTGCTAATCAGTGCTAAAGTGCTTGTGCTCACTCCTTTAAACTTAGTTATTAGACCTGGTCACCTTAGGGTGGTCTTTACCTAGACCTTTTGCCTTTTACATCATGTTTTGGCTGATTCTTACTCTGAGGACTTTAGTACTGATTACCAGTTCTAAAGTGCATGTGCTTCTCTCCTAAACATGGTGACATTGGTGTATACCTGATTGGCATATATGATTTACTAGTGTGTTCCTTGTAAGGTGGTATACCATATACCCAGTGCCTGTATTTCAAATGCTACTAGTGGGCCTACATCACTGTTTGTACCAGCCACGTAAGTAGCCTTCAAACCTAGCCCAGGTCTGCCATCGCAGGACCTGTGTGTTCAGTGTACTGCCACTATGACTTGGCATTTAAAACTACTTTCCAAGCCTTAAACTCCCCTTTTATTACATATGCCACTCCTAAGCAAGGCCCTAAGGAACCTGAAGGATAGGTGCTATGTAAGTAAAAGGTAGGACATGTACCTGTGTGTTTTACATGTCCTGGCGGTGGCAAACACACAAATGTGTTTTTCACAACTTTGAGGCCTACTCCTCTCATAGGTTAACATTGGGGATTCCTTAAAATACTTTTAAGATGTAATTCCTGACTGCAGAGGAGTAGCAGCTTTAAGTTTTATATCTTTGGATTAGTGAAGACAAATCGTCTTTACTGGTAATTTGCCATTACTAGATTAAGAGTGCCACTTTTAGAAAGTGGACATTGGACCTGTAGCCACACATTTCTGGCTCTACATCTGTACATTGCCAGAAAGTCTGCTGTTCTGCCAGGAGGGACTGCCACTCTGCTAACTACTCTACTGTGTTGACCTGCTGGTCGCTGAGCTGCAGGAGGGCCTCCCCCTCTCTACTACCCGTCTTTCTGTGCTGGCCTGCTGCCTGCTACCTTTGGTTGTGTTCTGACTACTAATGTTCTCCAGGGGCTTGTTGGCTTGCCCTCCAAAGTCTCACGGTCACCAAGGACAATTGTGGGTCCGGCAGCAGCACTTGGACCAGGAGCCGTGATCAAACTCTCTTTGCTTGTTTGAGTATCAGCACATTGTTGAGCCCTAGTGGGTCAGGTGGATTCCCGAGCGATAAAGCTTGCACCCTCTTAGGGTTGAGAGTCACCGCAGTGCCAAGGAAAGCCCCATCCAGTGCAATCTTGTCGGGCTGCCTTAGCAACACAAAATCCTCGGACAATGTCAGCCGTTCACCACCACCCTGTGGGCAGGAACCGGCTGCAAGAGAGATCACCATACCTGCGCTACAGTGCTTTTCCATTGGCCAACCGAGCCTGCCACAACAGACCGAGGACAGCTCAGTGCAGCCCCTTGACACACCCTCTTCCAGCCCTGAGTCACAAGGCCAGTACCTTCTCTACGCCAGCCAGGTCAAAGGTACTGTGTCTTTGAAACGGAACCTGCGAGGCCCCGTCTGACGAACGGCTTGATCCTGGGCAGCTAGGATCTTTTACTTGCATCTGTCCCGAAGGACCCATGGAGCATTTTTCATTCATTACCTGTTCAAGTACTATTTGTGGCTCCCCTTACCTATTTGATTGGGAAGGAGACTGTGTACTGTGATTAGGGGAGTATTTCATTGGTGCTCCCACATTGAGAAAGTGTACTTGCCTTTCACGAACCGTACCGTAAAGAACCTAAGGGAAGGAAATACATTTCTAAACGCTGTGTTTCCTTTATGCATTTAATGCAAAAACTTGAAAAGTACTTTTCAGATTTTTATCATTTTTATCTTGTTTTGTTCAGAATATGATACGCTATATTTCTAAACCTGTGTGGAGTCTTTTTGTGGTGTATTCACTGTGTTACTGTGTGTTGTGTGTTGCACAAATACTTTACACATCGCCTCTTCTGATAAGCCTGCCTGCTCTGCGCCAGGCTAACAGAGGGTAAGCACAGGTTATCTCAGTTATGTATGTAGTTTACCCTGACTAGAGTGCTGGGCTTTGCCTTGCTTAGGCGTATACCTTACCCAACCAGAAAGCCCATTTCTAATAATAGTGAAATTGGCTTACACCCAATTGTCACTTTTAATTTACTGGTAAGCCCCTAGTAAAGTGGTACTGCATGTACCTAGAGCCTGTAAATGAAATGCTACTAGTGGGTCAGCAGCAAATATTTTGTGTCACCTACACAAGAAGCCCTTTAATCATGTATTAGGTGTGCCATTACAGCCTGTATGTGCAGTTTTAAACTTCCATGTCCATGTCGACCTGGCAAGATACACCTTTTGTAAGGCCCAAACCTTCCTCTTTAATACATGTTAGTCACCCCTACAGTAAGCCCTGTGGAGCCCACAGTGCATTTAAAAAGTTGACCTTTAAGTTTGACATGGCCTGGTAGTGAAAAACTCTTACATTCATTTTTCACTACTGCAAGGCCTACCACTCTCATAGGATAACATTGGTGTTATCTTATTACATTTGATAAGTGATAACGTACTCACAATTCTGAAAATGCCACCTTTAGACAGTTTGTGGGTTCTTGTCCTAACCATTTAGTGCCTGCAACCTGTTCCTGGGTCACATGACTAGGTGTAGCTGCCAGCTGGTTTTTGTGTATTGCTCCCAGACAATGAGAAAAAAGGAAGATAAGGTGTTGGCATGATGGGCCACTCTGAGTTAACAAGGGGGAGAAGCTGTCACCTACCACACTTGCGCATCACAAAGGCCCAGCTTTGGGACTCTCACAAAGAGTTTGACACTGGTCTACTGTGAACCCAGACAATCTGGGGTGAGGGCAGGGAGGCAGGAAATTTCAAGAAGCCTTGGGGGATGGAATCCTCTGTAACCTTCTCCCACTTCAAAGTGGCACCAGGTATAAATATTGAACCTCACACACCAACTCTTCAGAAGACTTCTAGACATGTGGACTCTACCAGGAAGAAGGACTATAATGCTACTGAAAGGACTGCCAGTCTGCTGAACTGCTACTCTGAAGGACTGGAGCCCTGCTGTGCTGCCCTCTCACCCAGGTAAAAAGGACTGGAGCTGCATCTCAATATCCAGGACCCCAGTGTGACTCCAAGTGGTTGTTTGCTGGCCTCCTGATCAGATGCCGTAGGAACATAACAGGCCTCCAACAAGCTTAACCCAGCACCCGGACGCTGCCATATGTGCGTCCTACCCTGTCAAGTGGTGCAACCTCAGTCCAGCACCTTTGAAAGGGGATCTGAAGGTGCTCTGCCAGCCTATCTGTGGGCCCAGGAGAAACAATGCATCTCCTCTGCTGCGCAGCGCAACCCCGAGCAAGACCAACACATCACTTCTGTTGGGTGAACTTTCCTGGTGCAAGGACTTCATATCACTGTCGCAGCTCAAAGCCTCATCAGAACTGCCACTGTGCGTCCAATCCCTGAAACAGGCACTTGCACCGCAAGGCAGCCTTGATGACAACATAGGACTCTGCATAGCAGCTTCACAACTCCTCGGAACTGCTGCTGCGTGATGCATCTCTGACCCGGACCTCGTGTCGCCTCATTTGCGCAATGTATCCTCAGCACGAAACTCAGCAACTCTTCACAACCAGGTTTTAAATAGGGGTTTGTGGAATATTTAATTCCTCCGGCAGAATTGATTGAAGAAATTTAGTAATTTTGCGTTACTCTTGCAACACGGAATTACTAATAAATTCTGGCGATCCGCTCTGCCGGTGGATCTAATCAGCACTGGCAAGGGCTTTCCACCCTTTGCCGATCCCAGCCTTTCTTGCCTCATTCTTTCTCCAGTGCAGGAAGAAGTGTGCAAAACCCAGAGCGCACGAGCGTTCCTTGTGTCTCGCGCTGGTACGCATGTGCTGCTGTAGTCTTAGTATTCCGGCTGCTGCTAGTGATGTAATCATGCCACGTCTACCTTTTACCCACAGAAGGAGAGAACAGGGGGATCAAAAAGCAAACAATCTGGGTGCTCCAAATGGGTGAAACACATTTTCCACAACAAGCAATCGTCCCTACACCAGTGCTATGCCCAATAGAGCCCCGGAGTGATGTGCACGTTAATCCAACACCAGTATGCAGAACCCTATGCAACTCTCTCCCAGAAGCACTTATCATCACCCCTTTTGACGCCTAACCCCACCTCAGGTCTTCCACCCACACTAGGCATATCACCTTTAGGGCCATATGTAGGTGGCCTAACATTTACCACTTCATAAATACCGAATTTTACCGATTCGGTATTTATGAAGTGGTAAATGCTATGTAGGTAATCCATAGGTAATATTTACCGAATCGGAATGGGTTGGTAATTTAGAATCGGTATTTACCGATTCGGTAATGGTAACTGGCTTCCCATTGATTCCTATGGGCCAGGAGGCCCATAGGAATTAATGGGAAGCCAGTTACCATTACCGAATCGGTAAATACCGATTCGGTAATGGGGGGAGCACAATCAAGGGTGGCAGGGTGTCACAATGACACCCTGTTGCACCCCTGATTCCTGCATGTGTGCACATGTGGCACACATACATGCCCTATGTCTGCCACATTGCACACTTCTAAGTGCAAAAAAATGCTTTTTCACAGGCATTCGTCATTTACCACCAACTTTTAGTTGGTGGTAAATAACGAATCCCCACAACACCCACACACTCCCCCTACATATCATTTCAGGATTCGGTATTTACCGAATCGGTAAAATTACCGATTCGGTAATTTTACCGATTCGGTAAATTACCGAATCCTGAAATGTCCCCCCTACATACCAAAAGCCTGAATACCGGTCGGTAACGGGATTTTTACCGAAAATCGGCCGTTACCGACCGGTATTAGGCTACCTACATATGGCCCTTAGTGTGCACGGGCAGTTGTTTACCAGACTGCTTCTCCACTGAGTCCCTAACAACAGCAACAGAACCCCTCTTGGGGGTCAGCTCTTAGCTCTCTTACTGGGTCATTCTGCAGGACAACAACAAGAAGGAAGCTGTTCTGTACTTAATAATTTGCTCTTGCTGATGTCGACTGCAGGAATTGTCAGCCTCTCAGTGGGACCAGGTCATCAGGCACAAGACTCTCTTCTCTGTCTCCTTCTCAGTGTTACACACAATATGTGAGACTGAGGCAGGTAGAGGAAAATCACGCTTTCACTAGAATCTAGGCAGCACAATGAACTTCAATGCGAGAATCTCAGCATTTATCGTTGGATCCTATTCTAGTCAAAGTCCAAATTCACTTCAGCCATTTTTTCATCAGTATCCTCTATACTCTCCTGGTTACAAGTGGATGCAAGGATGAAGTTGAAAGTTTTCTGCGCTGTGCACGAGGTCTGCAATATCCAGACCAGGATATCCATGACGGTAACTCCCCACTAAGAAACAAGGGGAATATTTACAAGGACATTGTGCCACCGAAGCACCAGTTTTTGTGATGCTCCGGTGGCGCTTTGCCTTGCTCCATATTTACAAGGGGGCGTTAAGCCACTTTGCGTGGCTTAACGCTGCCTTGTAAATATGGTCCTCCATAACGCATTTTTTGTGGCAAACGGGTATGTAATTGGTGTTGCTGTGGGTGCTCTCAAGCAACACCCATCGCTTTTTGACATTGCTCCAGATTTATAAGGATATGTAAATCTGAGGCAGTGCCAGAAACGTACACCTCCCCAGGGGGAGCGTAAGAGTGTTGCAGCGAGGATAAATACACTTATATCTCCTTGTTTTTTGTTCTTTCTGTGTGTGCTGCATTCTGCAGCACAGATAGGAGGCGCAAAACGTCATTGATGACTGTTTTTGTACAGGAAGGTGCCCCTTCCTACACAACAAAAACCGTGCCTGCGTTGGCGCCAGGCTGCTTTTTTTGCACCGGCAAAGGGGTGAGTACAGGATTGCGCCATATAGTTGTAAATTCCACACATTCCTGTACTTAGAAAAGGACGTAGCTCGGTGCATTTAAGATTTTGTTGGGCTATTCCATTTTCTTATAAATATATCCCCTAGTTTGAACCAGTGATGACTGACTGTATAAAGTGCTTGTGATGACTGACTTCATACTTGATCAGTCATTGGACCTACCAGCGCCTGAAACATGAAGACAGATCCCGGGAGTACCAGAGCCATAGTTGTGGAATGCACAGACACCTGGACTGAAGGCAAAACCTCACAACACACCCTTGAAAACTGAAATTTTTAAACTTGCCTTCAATTGAACTCTACACTGTACAAGGGGCGTGAATAAAGAATGTTGGTTAAGAGCTTAGTGCCAGATTTACAAAGCAGTTGTTCAGTTGCAAACAACCCGCTTATGAGTTTGTGGCCACATCATTTCTTTTAGTTATGTAGTATACCTATTTTAGGCGTTGGTGACTTTTTAACGACACCTACAATGGGTTTAGAAATCGTTAAGAAATCACTGTTTGGAAGGGGTGCGATATAGACTTCTCTTTGAACAGGAACCATTAAAAAGTTCCCGATCACCGAGTGGAGGTGGTAACCAATTCGCAAAAGGGAAGGGATTCCCTTGAGACCCCCTTCATTTTTCTGAACTTTATAAAAAGTTTGATTAGAAGTAGGAAGTTGTCCATAGAACACTTAGGGCCTCATGTAGGTAGCATACCAGTTACCACTTCTAAAATACCGAACGATACCGAATCGGTATTTTAGAAGTGGTAACTCGTATGTAGGTAATGAGTCGGTATTTTTTACCGATTCGTTACTATTCGGTAATTACCGAATCGGTATTTACCGATTCGGTAATGAGGCATACCTTCCCATTGATGGGAAGGTATGCCTCATTACCGAATCGGTAAATACCGATTCGGTAATGGGGGGAACACTTGCATGGGTGGCAGGGTGTCACATTGACACCCTGCTGCACCCCTGATTCGGCCATGTGTGCACATGTGGCACACATACATGCCCTAAGGGCATGTATGTATGCCACATTGCACACTGCTACGCGCGTAGAAATGCATAAATACATACTTTCATTATTTACCACCAACTAAAAGTTGGTGGTAAATACCGACTCTAAAACACACCCACACACTCCCCCTACATCTCGATTTTGGTGTCGGAATTTACCGAATCGGTAAAATTACCGAATCGGAAAAGTTACCGATTCGGTAACATTACCGATTCGGTATTATTACCGATTCGGTAATGTTAACGATTCGGTAAATTCCGACACCAAAAATTGTCCCCCTACATACCATTTGCCAAAATACCGGTCGGTAACGGTAAAATTACCGAAAATCGGCCGTTACCGACCGGTATTTGGCTACCTACATGAGGCCCTAAAACTCTTACACTGAAAAAAGTCAACATTTCTTGCTACATGCAGCTCAGTTTCCCTTATGGAAAACAGGCGGCATTTAATTTTTTTAAAGTTTACTTTATTGAAATGCAATCACCCCAAGAGGCCACCATCCCTGTGATGACATTACATTTTGGTGACTCCCTCCCTACCTCATTAATATATATGAGGAAAGTAGGATTGGATTTTTAAGAATCTATCTATCATTGGTTCTGAAAAATCTTTAATGGTCACAAAAATACTGACCGCATTTTGTGGACCAGTATTTTACGACCAGATAGTGATACAGCTATCACAGCTATCTACGGCTCACATTATAGGTGGGAGAGGGGGAAATTATTTTTATTTCAACATGTTTTATTAATTTTATACAAGAACACATTAGCATTTCTGGTACAGGGTTTGCATCGGTTAATCCGCTCGCATTTAGACAATCTGGGGGCATATTAACAAGGTGGCTCTATAAAATTATTGCCGCTTTTGCAGCCGTTTTCGTCCGAAAAGCGGCGATAATTTTATCGCCTTATCAGCAAAGACACGCTATCGTGGGTTTTGCTGACTTAGCGTCCGTTTCCAGCACGCCTAATTTTGCATCGTTAATGAGATGCAAAGTAGGCGTGGCTGTGAAAGCAACCAGGGAAAATATCGCGAAGGCAACTTCGCGATATTAACAAGGAAGGGTAGCGATTATTTAAATCGCGTTAAGTAGGCCTTAACACAGGAATTTAACGTCTGTTAAATTCTTGACTAAGGCACACTTAACATGGGGGGTGGATTCTGTGGCTAAGACCACAGGCCCTATCATCTAGGATATCGCCGTTTTCCACCATGGAAAACGGCGATATCCACACTATCGCTGGAATTTTTATCGCCTCTGCGATGCGCGTTGTTGATAACGCGCTAACCGGGGGCGATAAATTCCAGAGATAGCCGGTGATAAGCATGCAAGCGCTAAGCGCGCTTTGCGATATTTATCGCCGGCCCTTGTTAATATGCCCCTTAATTCTTAGCATGCCCTACATGTCATAACGTTGAAGAAGAGAGAAAGAAGAACAGAAAGGAGCAGGCAAGCAAGGGGTGGAAGAAGAGATGGGGGACAGGCACCTGAGAGTTACATTGCTTATACATTACGTCTGACACACAGTGGGGCTGTTGTTAACCTGATGTCATCCCTGCAGGTCCTAGAGGGCCTCATTGGTTGGGGCCAGTAGGGCCCATTTAAGATCCTTGAAAGGATGGAGCTTCACTAGGGGTGCCAGGCCGTGGCTCGCCGGCCTCACTCGTTTTCATGGGGGCTCAAGTTCGAATCCCTACACAAACTGTTACTCCGAGAACTGCGGTTCTTCCTGCACCCTGACAATTATCGCCTGGTGAACTTTAGCAGATCAAACCTGCTCAAATTTACCAGCTGAAAAACGTGCATTAAATTCGGATACGTGGTAAATGTGATGCGCGTAACTTGTGCAATTCCTATTTTCCGAGCGAAATCTCGATGTAGGATGTCTTTCTGTGCCCAGTAAATAGCCCACATTTCAGTATCTGCATCTACGGGTGCATTAATGCCGCAGTCCCTTGCAGCCTGCTGGTGGTCAGAGCCCGCGCACTGTTGGACATAATGTCGGAGGGCCGTTGAGCTCAATGTCACATAGACAAATTCTGCAATGCATTAATGTTTGCAGACTTTAAACGGGCCAAGAACAGTTTAACTGCCTGCCATCAGTGATTCTCCAATCGGTTGAGTCGAACTGAAACGAGACTTCTCGTCCCAGAGTAAACTACATGAAAGGGGTGGATTGGAAAACGGTGCGACACAGAGTCATGTCGTCCTAAACCTGCCTTGCCAGACACCGTCAAACGATCTGCCATCAATTAAGGTTCTCCCGCTCAGGAGGCTGCTTAATTGGCAACAAATCCCGTCCGACATAGTTTGTGCAGTTGTCCTGCCATCTAGCGCCTAACGGAGCAAACGACGCTCTTCTCCCGCTACATTCATAGCCTGCACAGGTGTTCATTACGGCGTTAAGTTATTCACAGTACAAGACCTTTATTTGCTGAGCGCCTCGAGAGTAGAGGTCGAGGGCGTGTAGGGATCGCAGCTTTGCTCAGAGGAGGGTGGTTACGATCAAACAGTGTTTGGAAGAGAAGGTGCCGTGTATTAAACCATCTCCCCCTCCTCCGCCCCCCCCCCCCCCCCCCGCGGGGTGTAGGCAGAGAAGACCCACCGTCCCACATCCTTTATGGTCCCCGGAATCGCCTCAAGAGCAGGGCACAAGTCGGGGGTACACGCAGGTCCAAGGCGTCCCCCCACTCTTTTCACAGGGTGGACGCCGCCCCCCTGCCAGGACGTTGGGCTCCACAAAAATATGCTGAACTTCTCTCGGTGTCATTTTCAGACACCTGGACACGTTCTCAGCGCCTCTACATTGTCTGCTTTCCATTTTCAGCAGCAACGTGCAGGCAGCCAGGGAGGTTTTTTTCCCACCTCCAGCTGGGCCGAAGTTAAGGGGCCATCAGGCCTCCTTTTGATTAAATATCCTGACTTGAGGTGGCCTGGAACCTCGCACTTAAATGTAACGCCACAGAGGGAAACAAAGGTACACAGCGTGGTATCTCTACACAGTCCCTAAGAAAGGCAGCGTTTGCCTTTGTTCAGTCCCTGTATATAATAGATGCATGCACTGTAAAAATGTCAGGCGTGTTGGTCTGTCCCAGCATTTACACAAATAACAATTTCAATAGCATTATTTTATTCCTTTTATAGCGCCACAAACCCAATGCAGGGTGTCAGAGCTCTATACACATTATACATTGACAATAAATCATGTACATGTGTAAATCAATGTACAAGGCGAGTTACTTGAGACAGTCCTCTATAACTCATTGTGCTATATTACAAGGATTACATTTATGAACTGCAGCTAACAAAAGGATCTCTGTGTTAAAAGCAGAAACCCACTTTACTATCTACATAAAATAAAAATCTGACATCTGCATGTTACGTGATGTGCTTTGCAGGAGATGCATTAACCCACTATGCTACTTTGATTTAAATCTGGGAAGTCACAAAACACAGATCTCTCCAACAAACATGCTAGTCACCAGAGTTATCTTACCATTATTACTATTCCCTGAGTTTTACTGGGCACCTTTACAGAAGATGCCTTAACCTATAAAATATTTTAAAATGCAGACTTTGCAACTAATTAAGCAGAACAGATGTACTGCCATGCTCCTCCTTGTTGCCAATTTCTTTGTGATAGGGTTTAAAAAAATAAATATATTAGTTGAGGCACAGATTTTGCGCCAGGGTTGCGCCACTTTTTTGGCACAACCCCAATGTCAAATTTCATAATGTGCTGAAATGTACTCCTTATATACCTGATAAACATGTATGAGGTCTTAATATCTGACGTCTCTTCTCGTGATGTCACATTACGTGTGGCCACTTCCTGTAATGTTATGTGCAACGTCACGCTTCATGACATTATGCACTGTGATGGCACGCGTCATGATTTCACTTGCATACTGCCTAACCTCGTAATTACCTCACTTTTTTTTTAGGACTTGTGCCCTGCTCAAGAGGATCTCACAGAGCAGGCAAAGGCTGTGGCTGTAGATAGTTAATTAACCCTTAGGTTATACGGGTCTTACAGACAAAAACCTTTTTTTTTTTTTAACCTCAGAAATATATATTATTCTCACTAGTTTACAAATTCAAAATGACACAGAAAAGCTATCTATCCTCCATGTCTTAGAGATGCTAAGGTAGTAAGTTTCATGCTCACTAACATTGCTGGCTTGGACCCCACACAGTGGTAAATCCATCCCTCCAGGGGCACAGAACGTGCAAACCTTGGCCTTAGACAGCAGAGACATCTCACAGCGAATCCTCCAGGTGACACTGTGCTAATGGCCTGTACCTTCACACCTCAGACCCAACCCACAGGTTACACAAAATGTACTGGATTAGGCTATAGACTACAAGCCAGATTTATAAAGATGTGATGCAGCGCAACGCAGCAAGAGATCTTGCTGCGCTGCGTCACATGCAGAGGGATGGAATACGCTGCTAAGATACAACTCATTCAAGCTCTCTCCCTGCGCTGGCACACCGTGCAGTGTAGTGTCAATGCAAGCACCCTTGCTTTGCGGGCAACATTGTTTTTATGCAGGAAGGGACAGTTTCCAGCAAAAAAACAATTCTTAAAGGCTTTTTTCCTCTTTTTATGTGTGCTGAAGAATGCAGCACATGTAAAAAGGAAAAAACAAGGAGAAATAAAGGGACCTATTTCCAATATTTTGGCGTACGGCAGTGCCACAAGCCTTTGAGCTGCGCTGCCCTCTGTCCAAAGAAAAGGGCAGGAATGCGCAGTATCTACAAGATGAGGCACATTCCTGTCCGTTCTGCCAGCACTGGCACACAGACCGCAGCCAAGCTCCAACACAGGCAACAGTGCACTATGCTGCAAGGGTGTCTGTGTTGTTGGCATGGTTGTTTTTAGACACGAAAACCATGGAAGGAGGCATACTCCTCGTTCTATGTGGGCTGCAGTATGCCGCACATGTGGAAAGAGGAAAAAAGGAGGAGAAATGTAAATATTTCTCCTCATCACACCTGCTTTATGAAGGTGGTTGTTTTGGCGATGCCCTAGATTTACGCAATGTTGTAAATCTGGGGCAGTGTCAGAAACCATGGGTGTTGCATGGGAACACCCACTGCACCACCCACGGAACGTCCCTTCCATGCAGAGTAAGGCATTGCCTTACTCCATAATGATAAGGCCATAAAAAGTCACACTGAGCCTTGGAGTAAAGCTCCGGCAGGGTAAAAGTGCCATAAGGGCATTGTCAATATGCGTTATTTCTCCTCGTTGTGCCTCCTATGGGTTGGTATTCCTAGGTTTACTACTAGTAGAAAATCTGGGAATGTGCGAAAACCAACACTCCACCCGTGGAATTCCTTTCCAGGGCAGAGTAGCGCAGGGCAGCGTTGCGCCCTCCACATTTACTTTGACATGCCGAGCCACACAAGGTGGTGCTGTGTGGCACAGTAAACCTCACTTCACGCTTGCTTTGACCTTGCGTTGAAACAATCCTTTTGTAAATATAGCCTTAGGTTGGTGCTTCTCACGATACATGGATTTTATAGGATTTGCTATAGGGTAGCAGAAATACTGCACATGTGACACAAAGCAAAGAGGCTTTCCTTTGAGTGAGTGGAATTGTAGCTCAGATTGCATGATGTTTACAGGTGCAGGTAACGAATAGCAGCTTTCAGATTCAGGGCTGGCGGCTTCTGACGCGGGACTCCCTTGGAATCCCCCAGCCTTATAAAAGGATGCACCGCCAGAAGAAGTTTGAACTTCTACATTTAATGTCGTGGAAAAACGCCCAACACGTCAGGCAGAATGTCCACTAGTAACTGTCTCTATCCTCACAAGATGCTGGACTAACATTCTACAAGAGAAGTCCAGGTTCCACCTTCACATACCTCATGACATCTTCACAAGGCACCTTTGGGGAGGTAACCTAGGGCCAGATGTAGGTAAATCTGAAATACCGATTTCTTAATAGTGAATTTTACCGATTCACTATTAAGAAATCGGTATTTCCTATGTAGGTAAAGATTCGGTAAAAAATGCCGAATCCTTAATATTCCTTATTTCCGAATCGGTAATTGAGATTCGGTAATAAGGAATACCTACCCATTCATTTCTATGGGCTTGGAGCCCCATAGGAATGAAAGTGAAGATATTCACTATTACCGATTCGGTATTACCAAATCGCTAATAGCCGGAGCACTTTCAAGGGTGCCAGGGTTTCAAAAGGACACCCTGTTGCACCCCTGAAATGTGCATGTGTGCACATGTGGCGCACATACATGCCCTTAGGGCATGAATGTGTGCCACATGGCACTTAACAAAAAACAAAAAAGTGATTTTTTTAAAGGAAATCGGTAATTACCACCAACTTGAAGTTGGTGGTAATTACCGATTTCTTAAGGCTCAAAAGCACTCTTTAATGTGCTTCCTACATTGCATTCAAGGAATTGGTATTACCGATTCCTTAAATGCAAGAGCAATAAGGAATCGGTATTTACGAATCCTTATTTACCGATTCCTTACCTACATTAGGAATGGCTAAATACAGGTTGGTAATGCTGAAATTTACCGAATTTTGGCATTACTGCCCGTTATTTAGCCACCTACATCTGGCCCCTAGCTACCACACACACCTTCCATATAACAGAAATAAAACAAGTCCTCAAAAGAATGAGGTTCGAGTTTAGAAAAACGAATTAACAAGCAAAATACGAAACCGTGAATACAGAATTATGTATAGCTACAAACAGTTAAGCATATTCACGTTTGTCCCCACAGGGTTGCTCAAAAGAAAATTGAGATTCCACAGCCTTTGAGATGCCAGGGCCTGCTATAGTTCCTCTTCTCTTTCTTCTCCATTGTTAACATTCTTAGTCATTGTACCCATTGCACCCTCTCTCCTCCAGATCCTATATCCATATGTATTTATGCATATAGAAGTTCTATAGCATGCACCAAACCCAAAGGCACTGGGGCTGCTTCTGCTGGTCACAATCTTTTCCCATACCTGCACCACTTCTGGAATTTATCTTTACTTTCAGATGTCTTCAAGCTGGGGGGTGGTACCCCAGGGGGCAGGGGGCTTACTTGATCTCGGGGGGGGGGGGGGGGGGGGGCACCAAACTCTGGCCAGGAGAAGCTTTATGCTGGTAACAGTGCTTTGTTTTAAGAGGAAAAAACAGAGCGACAGTGAGCTACTTTGTAAGGGGCCGATACTAACAGATTTATTCATTTATATCCCGGCTGGAAGTTGCTGTCAAAAGGAAAGGGACTCCAAATATTCCCCAAACCTCTGCCCCCCCCCCCCCATTTCAGATAATCACACCGTGGATACATTTGCACTTTAATAAGGCCTGGTTGACCAGACTAGTTTTTTAGGCAATCATGCATTTGATTGCATTTTCATAAGGGTTAACAGAACTTACCTGAAATAAATAGAATAATTGTGAAAAATGTTGGGGGCCCTGATGACTTTTTCTTTTACACGGGGGGGGGGAGCGATATTGAAAGGTTTGAAGCAACATTACAACATAA
This sequence comes from Triturus cristatus, assembly GCF_964204655.1. Taxonomy (NCBI): domain Eukaryota; kingdom Metazoa; phylum Chordata; class Amphibia; order Caudata; family Salamandridae; genus Triturus; species Triturus cristatus. The sequence continues at coordinate 169,028,639 of NC_140585.1, forward strand.
AGGCACTTTGTAAATGTCTCATTGCAGTTGTTGATTGCCCTAATCAGGTATGAAACTGATACTAATGAGGTGAAACTATTCCCAAGGCAAAATGAATGGCCAAATGAGGGAATGGATTTTAGCTTCAGCATAAAAAGACTAATACATTTACATTTAATTTAAATAAGTTGTAAATCATGATTGCTTTTGTGTCATGAAAATGCTTTTTGGTGATTATCTCTGCAAATTTATGTTTACATCCTGCTGTTCTCCAAGCACCATTTATTTCAAGAGGGCACTCAGAATACAGGAATATCGCCAACTTGTATTCTCTTCTCAAAGTCGGAAGTCTAGAATCTTGTATTTTCTTCTAGGAAAATACCAATATTTCACATATGAAAGCTGACCAGTCATATCCACAATCACTCCCCCATGGATACATTAAAGTATTTATGCACACCTGTATTTGTTTATTTAGTTCATTGTTTTGTGAAGCTTAACATATATTGCTGAGGTCATGACAAAGTGCTTGCTGAGGTTGTGATGACAGGTATTAAGTGGCACTTTTCAGGCTCTTGGAGATATCATGCTAATGTTTCGATGCTTAGATGGAATTTATGTTTGTTCATGGCACTTCTATAGTGCAAACCTAGTGAAAGGAGGAGTGCTGTACATGGTGAAAGGCAAGCATAAGGCCAATGAGTAATACTAGATGAATCTGGGTTTGGATGCTGAATGTATTGTGATGTAGTGTTAAAGAGGTGAGACTTCAACTCTTTCCTACATTGGAACAGTGTTTGGGTGATCCGAATGGATATGGGGATGTTGTTTCAGCACCTGGGTGCATAGATGAAAAAGATCTGCTGTCTTGCTTTTTTCTTTTTGACACTTTGTAGTCTGTGGGTATGCCAAGAACCACAAGAGACGAAGAGTTTGTAAGATAAGCACTGGTTGCGATGGCTTTATAAATGACGTAGCTAGCTTTGCAGATGTTGTAGGTCAGAAAGTGGGGATAATGGAGTTTCTTTAGGATAGGGGTGTTGAGAAAAAGATCTCCCTCCTTTTGTGGTAGTACGAATTCTGGGAGATGCGAGAAGTGATTGGTTACTAGATCTCAGAGTTCTACCGAGTTTGTACCAACTTAACTTTTTTGTCCAAAAGCCCGGACATCTTCCGTAAATATGCTTGTGCGTTAAGCATAGAATCTTAAAACTTATTCGTTTTCTTACAGGCAGCCAATGTAAAAGTTTCAGGTTGGGTGCCAACGGGGGTCTTGGTGGAAGATTAAGTATTAGCCTGGCTGCGGTGTTCTGCAGAACTATGACCTAGGCTTGTCTCATGGCAATGCGGTCTTGCTAAACCAGGAGGGGCGCACCAAGTAATATACTTATAGTGGTAAAGGGATACTGCCCATGTCATGAGTTAAGTGACACGATGCAGCAGTTGCAGCATACCGGTTTTGTGTTTATTAAGAATCAGTAGTGTGACCAGCCCATTCTTTACCTATGTCACTAGAGGGGTGCCTACCGGCCCATTTATGAAAAGTTCAACTGCTTTGTACTTAAGTCACCACTGTCCTAGATGGAGACTATGGGCCCGATTACGATCTCGGTCAGAAAGCCTCCAACCTTAGGTCAAAGGCTTTCCAACCGAGATCGTCGGTTTCACTTCCGGCCGCCTAATTACAATTTAGGCGGTCGGAAGTGAAATGGCCAGTCATTCTGGCTGGACTCCGACAGGCTCAAGGAGTCTGTCGGCCAGTATGAGACTGGCTCGTAATCCATATGGACGACGTTTTATGCCATCCGGATTACAATGCTTGGTTTCTGACAGGCTTTCCATGTCGGGCTTTCCGACATGAAAGGCCTGTCGGAAAGCAAGTTTGGCGGCCCCTACCAGGGCCGCTTCTGTTTGCAGCCTCCAGTTGTAGGCCAATGGGCCACATATGGTGCCCCCCAGTTGATCCCTGCACCGGAAGTTGGTAGGTCCCGTTTCCGTGACGGTGTAAGGCGGACATCGTAATAAGCCCCTATGTGTAGAGCCAGTCAGCGCATGATAATTTTGCATGGTGGAACATGTGTGCCTGTGAATGGTATATAACATTGAGGCCAGAAATCGATGAAGCAATCACTCTCACCTCCTCGGGTAAGACCCCAGGCCCCGATGGCCTTCCCCAGGAGTATTATGCGGCATACCGAGACACGCTGGTGCCACACTTGACCAGCTTTTTCATTGAAGCCGTGGAGAAAGGTTCCTTCCCGCAGGAAAGGGACATCGCCACCATTGTTGTTCTTCTGAAATCCCAGCCCCCTTCCCATAGATGTGCGGACTATCGTCCCATCTCCCTCCTCAACACCAAAATTAAGTTGTTTGCCACCATTCTGACCCTACCTAACCCTGCTTGTCCATCCAGACCAATGTGGGTTCATGCCTCAGCGGGGAACCCGCCACTGCCTCCGGAGGCTGCAGCTGGCTTTGGCCCACCGGCATGTGCTTACTCCATACTAAAGCCTTTGATACGGTGGACTGGACGTATTTGCAGGATGTGTTGGTCGAGATGTGGTTCGGGCCTCACTTTACATAACTGGTCCGTGTCCTGTATGCCCACCCGAGGGCACGAATGCTGGTCAACGGGGTGCTATCGGAGGCCTTTCCCATTGCCAGGGGCACGAGGCAGGGTTGCCCCCTCTCCGCCCTAGCGATAGAGCCCTTGGCCTCCCTGGTGCGTGCTGAGGAACGCATTCGCGGCTGGGAGTGGCCTAATATCGAAATGGACAAGATCGCACTATACGCGGACGATGTCCTCATTTTCTTGGCTGACCCAGCCTCCTCCGGGCCATATTGTCTCCAGACTCTGCATTCTTTTGAGCAGGCCTCTGGCCTGAGACTAAACCATGGGAAATCAGTTTTGGTCCCTCTGCATCTCTCGAGGGAATGCTTTGAGTGACAATCCACCATACCACTCCGGCGATAATTCTTTAAATATCTGGGGATATGGATTGCCCTCCTTCCCGAGTTGGGCTGGGCTCTTAATGTAACCCCGTTGGTCAAAAAGGCCAAGGAAGATCTCCTTAAGTTGAAAGCACTACCGCTGAACCTCCTGGGGAGGGTGGCCCTGTTTAAAATTATGATCCTCCCTAGATTCCTTTATGTCCTCCAAAATACCCCCTTCTGCTTTCTCAGGACTTGGATCCGGGAACTGGACAGTTTAACTACCCGGTTTCTTTGGAGTGGCGGGAGGGCACGCCTGGCTCTGTCTACATGCCGGATTCCTTCCTTTGATGGGGGTATGGGAATGACGCATTTATACTTCTATTTCCTGGCCGTAAGGCTCCTGGTGATCCATGATTGGTTCAATGGGGGTTGGGCTGATCTGGCCTATAGGCTAGAGTTGAGTGAACTGGTTTTACCAAGCATCCAGGCCATGATGTACGGGGGCCCATCTCATCCCGATTGCCCAAGGAGACACGATCTGTGTTATTGGCCTGGCGGGCCTCGTTGCGTCAGTCCGGATGGAAGCAGAATCTGACTCAATGTACACCCCTTTGGCATGGGACCTGGCTCCGGGAGGTTAGTGGACTACAAGGTTTTAAAACGTGAGATCTTATTGGCACCTAACAACTTTGTGATGTGTGGGCTAAAGGCCATATACTTACCTTCCAGGAGTTCCAAACTCGCTATTCCCTACATTCATCCCAGTTTTATAAATATTTGCAGATGAGACACGCCCTCCACGCGCACATCCCAGATGACACGAGGCTCCCCGAATACAGCCCCACTGAGGCCCAGATAATGATGGGGGACTTGGGTAGGGGGGTCTCTCGTATTTACCGCACTTTAGTTAACAAAACACCCGCCTCCTTGGATAAATTGAGGGAACAATGGGTGGAATGGGTGGGCCCCCTCGATGAAGTGGATTGGCGCGATGCTCTCATGGCCCCCAGGATAGTGACTGTCTCTGACAAACTCAAATTGATTCAGCTCTACTACCTGCATGCTGCGTATCTCACTCCCCTGTGCCGTTTCCGAGTGGGCTTGCGCCCGGATGCATCCTGCGCAAAATGTGCCCACACCCCGGCGGACTTTTTCCATATGGTTTGGTCGTGCCCCCGGTTGGAGTCATTCTGGGGAGCTATTGAGTCGGAACTTGCAGAGGTGTTGGGTTGGGAGGTTCCGCACGACCCACGTCACTCATTGCTGGGTATCACGGACGGGCTGGATGGGTCCAGGAATGATACGTTATTTTTTTAATACAGCCTTGGTTGTGGCCAAGCGAGACATAGCGGCGGCTTGGATAAGTCCCGAGCCACCTGATCTGGGGAGATGGCGCAGGGGGGTGGATTGGTGCGCGACCCAGGAGAAAGCCCTGTATATGGCCAAGGGGTGCTGCAAGAAGTACCGTAGAGTATGGGGGAAGTGGTTGGGTAATGTTGAGGGTTTTGGGTAATCTGCCTTTGTATTTTGCCTGTGTAGGACTTTTGGGGGTCATGATTGGGGGTTGCATCAATCATGGGAATGTAATTCGTTTAATGATTTTTGTGTACGCGTTGATTTGTTCCATGTGTTTAAAATCAATAAAACTTGATTATCAAAAAAAAAAACATTGAGGTCAGTGTGGGCTCCTTTTGGGAAGCTCAGTGCCTGGAAAGGCTACTGTGAAATCCATTTTGATTCAAGCTCTATTATGTGACACTTAACTGAGAAACCTGCAGAACATGCCCAGACCATTGGCCTGTTTTTGATCTTCTGTACTTTGCTGTAACTTTAAGGCTTTGAGAAATGACCAAGTCACAAGTGTATGTGAGAACAGCTGCTATGTGTGAGAAATTGGGTTGTTGTTTTACTGGGGTGTAATCCCTGTGCTTAACCCTGGCTATCTTGACACAAAAAGCAGTCATGCTTAAGTTAGAGGGAATGTGTAAAGCATTTATGCAGCACACAAACAGTAATAGAGTAAAAATACAACATAAGAAAAATCACAAACCAATTTAGAAAAATAGAGTCAATTTTAATAAATTATTTGACACCAAAAATCCAATCAGTAGAACTGGAATTATGAATTTTAAAGTTTTTTTGGTGAAAACTTGGGCTTAAAAGTTCAGAGAGCCAACATCGAAGATTCAGAGGTGCGCGACCAGGCCAAAGTTGAAAAATATGGCAGACCGCACTGAAGCACGGTTCGGATACAGAAAGTGGATTGGCCCTGGTCAGTGCTCACCTTCGGACTTGTTCAGTTCAGAAAGGCAAGGCTACAGAAAGTGTCCGAGGAAGGAGCATCATTGTCAGATAGATGCGATGATTTCTACATTTGGATTTAGAGCCTTATTAAGAGTTTGGTGGTCCAATGGACTATCAAACCCACGGTGGGGCTACTGCCACACATGTGGTTGAACCGCCATATTCCAAGTTTGGCGTTCGGACCACCTTGGGACCGCTGCTACTGGTGGTCTTGCAGCGGTCTGTGGCCAGCAATATGCTGGTGGTGATGCTGCGGCACCGTCAAGCATATTACGAGATTCCTCACCACCACAGTTTTCATGGCAGTGAGCCCGGCATGAAAAGTGTGGCAGTGAGGAAAATAAGAGCACCCTACACGGCCCTCTGTTGCACCCCCCCTGTCTGTATACACCCCAAGTTCCTTCAAGGCATGGACTTCACAGTCCATGCCATGCAGCAACACACTTTGGCGGTCCCAAGATGATGCCTTGCTAAGGCTAACATATGAGCGCTGCCGAGGGACAGCCAAAGAAGGATAGCCCTTCCAGGATTCCAGCCGAAACCCAGCGGGCAGTCTCAGTACAGGTTTGGTGGTGTGGCAGCGGGCGTTGGCGTGGCGGCACACTGCCAAACCACCAAACTCGTAATCAGGCTCTTAGTATCTGGAATAGAAGTCAAAAATCTCCTGCGGGATGAGGCAGAGGACTATAGTTGAAGACAATTCCATCAGGGTTGGATACCCGTTTGGCGAAGGACCGATGAAAGGGATTTGCTGCTGGGGAGAAGAATGTAGCGAGAGCAGCTGTAAAATCAATCCTACCGGCAATGCACCTTGTGCGGATAGGCACGCACGTTGGACCCAGTCTCCTCCTGGTTATTAGAGCACTTTTGAGCAAACATTTGTTTAAGTCCTCAGTTTTGGATTTTGGCAATCGGGCACCTCTGACACTGCTTCCAAGGGTCTAGGACTGACTGGCAGGACTCACTCAGGTGGGGTTCAGGTGTGGGTTCAAGATGGCGGTAGCCTTTTGTGTCCTTATGGCTCTGAACAGGAGGCCAGCAAATTAACCCTTATGAGTCACTCTGGTGATCCTGGGAGAGGTGAAGATCCAGTTCTTGTACCCAAGCAGAAGACAGCAGAGCAGCAAGTCAACAAGGGAGCAATCCAGCAGAGTAGCAGTCTTCTAGAGCAGCAGTCCAGCAGACTAGCAGTCCTTCCAGCAGTACAGCAGTCTGTATTCGAGGCAGAGTATCCACAGGTCCAAAAGTGTACTGAAAAGTGGGCTGGACTGTTCCCATTGGGTGCAGGGTCAAGACTGATTTGCATATGGCTGGGTCCAAACTGGAATGGCATGGTGAGCAAAAAAACAATGGATTTAGGCCCAGATCTCCGTACTGGGGTGAATGTATGATATTGTTCTGCGTTCTGTCCATCAATTGTTCTTTTTGCATTTGTCACCCTGAGTGGGACGGGTATGCCCAGATGTGGGTCCCGTGCTCTCCATGCCACTGGAGTCAAGCTATGCTGGTTGATGAGGGCTTAAAGCCCGAAACTGGTCCTAGGATGCTTGTTTTCAGTCCAGGGAGGACCTGGCCTGGCAGTTCGGGCTGGACTGTTCCCATTGGGCGCAGGGTCAAGACTGATTTGCATATGGCTGGGTTCAAACTGGAATGGCATGGAGGGCAAAAAAACGATGGATTTACACCCAGATCTCTGTACTGGGGTGAATGTATGACATTGTTCTGCATTCTGTCCATCAATTGTTGTTTTTGCATTTGTCACCCCGAGTGGGACGGGTATGCCCAGACGTGGGTTCCGTGCTCTCCATGCCACTGGAGTCAAGCTATCCTGGCTGATGAGGGCCGAAAGCCCGAAACCGGTCCTAGGATGCTTGTTTTCAGTCCAGGGAGGACCTGGCCTGGCAGTTCGGGCTGGACTGTTCCCATTGGGTGCAGGGTCAAGACTGATTTGCTGGGTCCAAACCTGGAATGCCATGGTGAGCAAAAAAACGATGGATTTAGGCCCAGATCTCCGTACTGGGGTGAATGTATGATATTGTTCTGCGTTCTGTCCATCAATTGTTCTTTTTGCATACATGATTATACCTAAATGTAATAACAAATATTTGTATCAGTGTTCTAAGCTGATCTCTCCTTTCTATTTATGCATTCTAAATCCCTTCCTTTCTTTTTTCTTCCATCTAACTTCTGAATTCTATACTATTACTGGAATATTATTACTATTATTTTATAAACATATAGTTTCCTGGAATGTTAACAGCCTTACACATTTCATTAAACGTAAAAAAAGTACTCTTATCTTAGAAAGAAAAGAACTGATATAGCTCTTTTGCAAATGCTCTGGAATCATCTAAATTGCAGAGAGAATGAGTGGGAAAAGTTATCCATTGCTTTTTGACTACACAACCTCTTTCTGAGGTGAATCAACCGTGAAAGTGTGGTGTAGCCATTCTTTTACACAAATCCCTACCTTTCTCTATCATTAAAACATGTATTGACCCTGAGGGTAGATACATCTTTGCTAAGCTAAATATTGGAGGAAAAATCTGTTGTATTGGCTCAGTTTATGCCCGAACAGGCGCTAAGCGCTCCTACTTTCTAAACCTAAATCGTTTACTTGTAGAGATTGGTGCATCCAGCTACATCATTGGTGGTGACTGGAATTTAGCTCATGACAAGATTCTAGGCCAAACAGGCAAGACAGATGTAATACTACTGACAGAGCCTTATTAGGTGATATAACAACAGATCATGGACTAGTAAATCATTGGCGCCTTTGTCATCCCTCAGACAAAGAATATACCTTTCTATCCTTGGCTCATGGCTCACAATCCAGGATAGATTACTTCCTTATTTCTCATACAGTAGTTGCACGTACCACTGAATCCCTTATTTTAGAAGCTGCCATCTCTGAGCATTCTCCAGTTCTTATTGCCCTAGAGGTAAGCTTAACTTCTCCAGGCCGAAAACCATGGCGCATGAACATCCAAAGATATCGTTCACCTCAGGGCAAATCCCAACTATGCTCTCATCTTTCTGAATATCTAAATGATAACAAATCCTCTGTTACTTCTTCTAGAACAGTTTGGGCAGCTGCAAAAGCAACTATTCGTGGTCAATTATTAAGAGATGCGGCTGCGGCCAATAAACAGCTTCTTTACGCCGTATTGAACTTGAGACTCAAATTATTTCTCTTACTCATCTATACACTTCCTGCCCTATGGTAACTAATCGCAAAAGTCTGGAATTAGCTAAAATGGAACTTAACAATTTATATACCTCCAAAGCTGAATATGCCCTTCAACGTCTAGAAGGGAGACATTATGAACAAGGCGAGAAAGCTGGCTGATTACTTGTGGCACAACTTAAACAATGTGAAGCCTTTATGGCTATACCAGCAATTCGTACAGAATCGGATAATATTCTCACTAAACCACAGGAAATTGTTAACAATTTTGCATTCTTTTATAAGAAACTCTACACTCAAATAACTACATATCTTACTAATATTGATCTTCCATATCTCACAGATGAGGGCAGACAATTACTTAGTGGTGATATCACTAAGGAAGAGATAGCTGCAGTCACCTCTAAATTACCTTATCATAAATCCCCCGGTGAGAATGGATTCCCTGCGGAATACTATAAATGGTCTGAGGAAGAAGCAATTAACACTCTTCATTCTGCTTTTCACGAAGCTGCTCAGTTGTCTTCTCTTTGACCTATCTCTAATAGGGCCTTTTTTGCTGTTATTCCCAAACTGGGCAAAGATTTGCTCGCTTGCAGTAGTTATCGCCCTATTTCACTAATAAATGGAGATGTTAAAATTCTGGCAAGTATTCTTGCGGCGAGACTCCAAAAAGTCATTCCCTCCCTTATACACAATTCACAGGTTGGCTTTGTCCCAGGCAGTTCATCCAGAAACCATCTTTGAACATTACCCCAGACCTTATGGTCCGCAAGGGTATTAAAGGAAGATGCTATTGCTCTCTCTCTGGACGCAGAGAAAGCGTTTGACCGCATTGATTGGGTTTATTTGTTTACCCCCATTAAACATTTTGGTATAGGAGAACAGTTTATTTCTTTGGCCCGCTCGCTTTATGACAACCCCACAGCCCAGGTCAATTGTGGAGGTTTTTTTTCTGATCCCGTCTCAATCCATGTGGGCACCCATCAAGGCTGCCCTTTATCCCCCCTTTTATTCTTATTGGCAATGGAACCCCTTGCCTCTCTCATTCACTACTCATCTCAGATTCAGGGCATACCTATAGTGGGAGGGATATCAAAATGATACTTGTACGCTGATGATATCCTTCTCACTCTTAAGGATCTTTCCCATTCTTTACCAAACTTACTTGAGGTTATTCAAGGGTTTTCAGTCATTTCTGGCTATAAAGTGAATTGGAACAAAAGTGAAGCTCTCCCACTCTCTCCTTGTACCACAAAAGCTTCAATAGATGGATACCCATTTTATTGGAAATCATCTCAATTAAAATATCTAGGAATTCTAATTAATCGTGGTTTAGAGGGAATGGGTCAGACAACATCTCACCCCTTATAGCGCAATTGGAAACTGACTTTGCTAAATGGTCGCTTTTGAGTTTCTCCATGTGGGGAAGAATACAGGCGGTAAGAATGGTTACTTTACCTCGCTTCACTTATGTCTTAGGAATGCTTCCAATTACAATACCCTTAACCACACTTCACCACATAGATTCCCGCATACGGTCCTTTACTTGGGGAAGCATGCGTCCACGCTTATCTGCTGCTAAATTAATGGCTCGCCGCTCCCACGGCGGTTTGGGCTTACCATCATTGGAGCATTACTCTTCGGCCTTACATCTCTCACAGTTGGCTTATTTACTCTCCTCAATGGGTCGCAACAGAGCATTCGATACATGAGTGTGAGGATGGTCTTAATTTTCTATACAGTACCCGTAAACCTCAATCCTCTCCCACACACCCTGTGCTCCATGCCACATTTCAACCCTGTCAACGGGCACATCGTCTATTAGGCATTGCCCATCATTTGCACTCTAAGGCCCCAATTTGGAAGAATGAAAGTATTTGTATCAATGGTCGCGCACTTTCCTGGACTGATTGGAGTTCAAAATGAATCCCCACATTAGATCAGGTTGTAACAGACGGTGAATTAAAATCCTTTGATCTTCTTTGTGAAGAATTTGGTCTTCCTCCCCATCAGTCTTCGATGTACTTGCAACTTCAACATTGTTTGAAGAGATACCTTGGTCCTTCCCCTTGGACACATCGCTGATATTATATTTTTTCATACTTGGGGTCGACACAAGGGTGTTATGTTGGGTCTATATTGTACTTTAATTAATCATCTATACTCACAACCACTTCTCAATGCTCATCGTGTCAAACAGCAGGAACGCCTACATATTACTTTAGACGAAGATACTTAGCCATACATACTAGAAGCTCTGGTCAAGGGTACACGTGAAGCACATCTGAAATGTTGTCTTTTTAAAACTTTGCATGAATGGCACTGGGCACCATCAAAGTTGCAACGAGCAGGATTGTCATTACATTTTAGGTGTTAGAGATGTTCTGCAATTAATTGTGACCTTTTATATATAATCTCTGAATGTCCCTCTATACAGCATTTCTGGTCACAAATAGGAGATACGCTAATGGAAACTATTCCTCTTACCCTTCCCCTTACACCTACTACTATTTTACTACATGATCTTAGAAATTCCCCTACTCTCTCATTTCCTCAGAGTCAACTCTTACATACTGCACTTTCTACTGCTAAAATCTGTATTTTAAGACTATGGCAATCACTTAACCCTCCCTCCAAGGAGGACTTGATGGTCACAATGATTCAGAAGGCATCACATGAACGTGTAATATATAAGTTACAGGATCAAGAACACATTTTTTAACAAGTATGGTCCCCCTTTCTTCGAGACTCTTGAATCTTCTCATCTGAGTGTCTTTTCTCCATTTTCCTTTCTTTTCTTTTCCCTTTTTCACCCTTGTCTTCTATATTTTATCCTTTTTCCCACCCTAATCTTCCTTTTTCTGAGTAAGGGATAATTTGATTTTCCTTTCTTCTCTTCCCACTTCACTATTTATTCATTCTTCCGTTCCTTGATCCATCTTTTCGATCATCAATTTTGCCAACTACTTCTCTTTTTTCTTTCTTTCTTTCTTTCTTTCTTTCTTTCTTTCTTTCTTTCTTTCTTTCTTTCTTTCTTTCTTTCTTTCTTTCTTTCTTCATTTATTTATCTATCCATCTATCTATTTATATATCTACCTTTTTATTCATCTATTTATTTATTAATTGTTATCAACTCATATCATCCTAAGACATATCCTAGCACATATTTATACTTGTGTTAACTTAATGGTCTTAAATACATATATTCCTTTCTTTCAGAATTTACTTTGTTTGACCTTTTTCATGATTGTAACCAGAGTCAGAATGTTCTAGTATATTATGCTCAATTCTCTTATTAGCTTTCTGTCATTTACCCCATCCCCATTTTTCTTCTTCCTTTTCTTTTTTATATATGACCTTTCCTTTCCTTCTCTACTTTTACTCCAAGTAATTTATGTAATTTGAACATTTTGCTGGATCTTTGTTGGTCTATTATGTTGTATTTTATGTTGTATTATATTTTTTTTATTCATATACCTTTTAATTTTTCAATTAAGAATAATGACACAAAAAAAGAAAGTGTTGGACTGAAGAAGGGTAAAATTTAATATTCCCACTCCAGTCTGTTGAACACTAGGGAAAGCGTTGGACTAACGAGGTGTGAAAATTACTATTCCCACAACAGTCTGTGCAAAAGTAGGGAAAGCGTTGGACTAGGAGAGGTAACATCTAGTATTCCCACTCCACTCTGTGCAACATTAGGGAAAGCATTGGATTGCAGAGGGGTTAAATGTACTATTCCCACTCCAGTCGGTGCAACAGTAGGAAAAGCGTTGGACTAATGAGAGGTAATATTTACTATTCCCACTCCACTCTGTGCAACGGTAGGGAAAGCATTACACACAGGAAGGGTGCAAATTACTATTCCCACTCCAATTGGTGCAACAGTAGGGAAAGTATTGGATTGCCGAAGGGAAACATTTACTATTCCCACTCCAGTCTGTGCAACATAGGAAAGCACTGGACTCAGGAGGGGTAGAAATTTACTATTCCCACTCCAGTCTGTGCAATAGTAGGGAAATAGTTGGATTAAGGAAGAGTAACAATTTACTATTGCCACCCAAGTCTGTGCAACAGTAGGGAAAGTGTTGGATTGCAGAAGGGCAAAAGTTAGTATTCCCACTCCAGTGTGTGTAACAGTAGGGAAAGGGTTGCACTCAGGAGGGGTAACATTTACTCTGCCCACTCCACTTTGTACAACAGTAAGGAACATGTTGGATTGCGGAGGCGGAACATTTATTGTTCCCACTCCAGTCAGTGCAAAAGTCGGAAAAGGGTTGGACTCGAGAGGGGTAATAATTTACCATTCCAACTCCAATCAGTGCAACAGTAGGGAAAGTGTTGGATTGTGGAAGGGAAAGATTTACTATTCCCACTCCAGTCTGTGCAACAGTAGAGAGAGTAGTTCACTTACAACAAATAAAATAGTTGAACAACTACATTAAATAACAAGAAATATGAATCTTTAAATATTATATATATATTCTCACAATCATTACTACAAATATAATGTTACTTACACTTAAAAAGCATAACAAAATTAACAGATAACATTATAAAGAACACCCTTTTAAAATATTAGTATTTTTACATTTACCATAACTTAAACAACTTCCTACCCTATACTTCTACAAACTAAACAACACACACCTAAAAATATATCTTAAAAATTATAATTATTACAACTTTGACACAATTAATAATTATTAACTAATAACAAAGTAATTAGATTTAATTAACTCCCAACTGTTACCTCAACAAATCTACCACCCACGCCATATATATAAATAAAACTTTAAAAATATCTTAATTACACCATTTACATATTTAATTATCAACTGAATAATTATTAATAATTAACATTAATTATAAATGATCATAAATAATTTCTTTCACACCTTTTACCCCAACAAAAACAACCCACGCCAAAAATATAAATAAAAAAATAAAATTACTATACAAAATAAAATACTGTAGTAAAATATATAACTATAATTATATTAGTTGCCACCCTATACCCCTAAAAACCCCGCAATCAGCACCTAAAACTTAACATATCAAAATAATTATTAACAAAATGAACATAATTAATTATCAATTAGATAATTAATAATAATTTAAAATTAAATATAAATTAATTATAAATTAATCATTTACTTCCGATCCTGTACCTCTATAAACCCCAGAACCCACTAATGCACTAAAAAGACCAATAAACTATTACACAAAATTTAAAAACAACAAAACTATATTAAAAAAACATTATCAATAATTATACAAACAACTTATAACATATACAATTAAAATATATACTAAAATACATAAAATTAGCTAAAAAATGTTTTTTTTAACAATATTTTTGTAAGCGATTTAACAACATAGATATTTTTAACATCAATATTACATTTCATATCAATATTCTTGTCAACGATATTTTCGCACACAATACTTGTGCATCATGATATTTGCAACTCAACAATTTTGCTTCTCAATATTTTTTTCTTCTATATTTTGTTCAAATATCATCCTATGGAAGGGTATGCTTCACAGTAGTGAAAAAGGAATTTGGCGTTTTTCACTACCAGGACATATAAAACTTAAAAATACATGCCCAACCTTTTAATTAAACAGAACCCTGCCCTGTGGGCTAGCTAGGACCTACTGTAGGGGTGATTTAAATTTGATAAAAAGATAGTTTAAGGTTTCGCAAGGTATTTTAATGCCAAGTTGACATGGCAGTTTAAAACTGCATGTATCTTGCAATGGCACGCCTGACACAGGTTCTAAGGTGTTACTTAAGTGGGTTTCACAATAAGTGCTGCCGGCCCACTGGTAGCATTTAATTTACAGACCCTGGGTATATGGCATACCACTCTACAAAGGACTTATAAGTAAATTAAATATGCCACTTAGGTGTACGCCAATCAATCATGGAAAGGGGAATGAGCACAAGCACTTTAGCACGGGTGAGCTGTTGAATGATAAAGCTACAATCTGAATCTTGCTGCTGTGTGTCTCTATTCATTTCAGGTTCTACAATATTGGAGGTTAGTGGAGGTGAGGAATCCAACTCCCAGACAGGAAATGTGTACTGCATTCCTGAGGCCTGGGGTGAGAACACACATACACTGGAAGAAGGGGAGCAGAGCAACCTCTATGCACATCAATGGTCTCTGTATCCACGAAGATTTACAAGCTAGTCGGGCGTGGGCACATTTTGAACTGAGATTATGTGTCTGATACGGTTGGCAATGTAGGACTAGGGAATAATGATAGAGGGGAAGTCTTAGGCCTTTAAATTTTTGTGAGGCATATTTCAGTGGAAGCAGACAGCTAGATTAGATACCTAGTTACTCCCTTGGCCTGCATTGCGGGTCAAACAAAATAGGAGCCGTTACCACTATGGGAGACTGTTCCTTATATAAAGGACTGGACAAGGAAGAGGGCGCTAAAAAGAAGTCAACACCAACAACAGGAATATCACAGGACCATAGACTAAATCACATTAGATTCTGGTCTTGGACTAAAAACGCAGGGCCTCTGTCCCACAAGCTGTTCAACAGGAAAGAAAATCACCAACACCGCTAGCTGTTGGATCCAGGACTAGGTCCAAGGTATGCTAGTCTCCCTGCTTCTTGGGGTTCTTACCCAGGATTTCAAGACCACTTACCCCAAGCCTGGAGCACCAGCCTTCTGCCTGTCTGTCAAGACCAGTAAACCATGTGATGATGAGGAGAGCGTTTAGAAGGAGCCAGGAGCAGGGGGGATCCTGCAGAGTGGATCTTGATGAGTGAAGTGTGAGACACATCAAGACTGCAGGTGCCTGCCCATTCTTGGGAAGTCTGTGACCCCAGTGTGCCAACGTGAAACTAGGGCTGTGGCCCTTGTGCAAGTGAAATTGGTGAGCCCTGTGTGCCAGGAAAATAATCCATTAAACTAGGGAGGTCGTCCTTGTGCAAGCTAAATCTGTGACCCCCATGTGTAGGAGGGGGGAACCATGAAGACATAGCTGTCATCATGGATTATTTTACCAGCACTGCTGTGACGCACACATACCAAATGCAGAAGGAGCAGCAGAGCGGACGCCCAACACTGATGCAGGCCGTCCAAAGACTGAGGAGGCCTGGAGTATCATCAGTGAAAGACCAAGAGAGGTTGTGGACCCTCAGCATCAAGGGTACAGAGCCCATGAAGACCATCCCTCAGTCAGTTGCCATTGGGTTTGTTAATGCTGTATGAGTAGGTCAGGCCTGCTGTGGACTTGCAACATAGTGCATAGCCTTGCTGAATTTGACTCTTAAGGCCATATCTAGTGTGGCCACACCTGAAAATCGCTTTCATGATCAAATGGTGAATAACCAGCTCCACCAGAAGGGAAAGAGGAACTTGGGGATACCGTCCAGGACAATGCTTGCATGCTGACCTTAAGAGACTGTTGACATTATTTAATGTGTTAACTCTATACTTTATGTAATTTTATTAAAAAACTATGTTTTTCATAAAAGCAAGTATTTAAATGGACAATCAGCTTATTTCAGTGTCTGTTTGTTCTTTGAATCTTGTGCCTGTGTATGCTTCACACCTACCTCCCCCTTAAAGAGTCTTGGACTGCTTGCCGCACGCTATTACTGACTCATTTTCTCAAAGCGGTAGTACTTGGCCCAGTTACTCAGGACCATAGTAGGTTATGCCGAAATACAGCAGGAGTAAAAGGGCAGGACCTAACAGTTGGGTCTAGTAATCTCTGATTACACCATGGCCTGCTGAAAGGGGCAATGTGATCATCGTTCTTCAGGCTCTGGATGAGATGTGCTACGGCATGAAGAATGCCCCTAAGGCGTGCTCGTGTGAAGTCTGGGACGCCATGGAGTAGGGCTTTACCACCACCCAGAAGCTAACGTATAAGGACTTGAGCAGCAGTTCTGAAATCACTTTATGGAAGAAGTGGTTTCACTTTCTTTAAACTAGAGAGCTGGGATCAGGCCATCTTTGTTTCATTTGACAGTGTGTTTCCTTGATGATGAGATTGGTGCCCAGCGTGAATCCAAGTAACCTGGCAATCATGAAAGTTGGTGACAAAGCCAGTGCTGAGTAAAGTGTTGAAAAAACATGTTAATATCCACCTCTCGGAATTTATTGAATCTAATAGACTTCACACTACTCAAACGAGCTTTCATCCCAAACACAGTACCCTTTTAGTGGTGGTAGAGGACGCTAAAATGAGGCTTGATCAGCTATTATTCTTCTCGACCTTAGCTCCTCCTTTGACACCGTACATCATGATGTTCTTCTAGAAAGGATCCATAGGGCTAGAGTTTCAGGGACTGCCCTTGATTGGCTAAAGTCCTTGGCAGCCAAATGCAGAGATTGTTAAACCATTTGGGATTTCGATAGTATTATATACAGATGATACCCAATTGGTCCTTTCACTCAGACCTGATCACAATTCATCCTCATCTATCCCAGGACCTTGCATGGAAGCAGTGGCCAGCTGGATGGACAAATCTTGTCTGAAACTAAATAAAACCTAATTGATAATTACCATTCACCTCAATGGTCTCCGGGCTGGCCAGACTGTTTGGAGTCTGGCTGGATATAACCCTTACGATGGAGACTCAGGCTACCAAGCTCTCGGCCTGTTGCATGGAAAATCCCTGAATGCTTCAGAAAATTCTCCCTCTGCTTCCCATGGTATGTAGAAGAATAGTGGTCCATGCACTCATTCTTTCACGGCTAGACTACGGCAACTCTCTTATTCTAGGAGCCCCCAAAGCTGTACTAGGCACACAACAAATAGTGTAGAATGCTGCAGCACGTGTCTTGTTACAAATACCAAGACACACATCAGTGAGAAAAGGTCTTAGGGACCTTCATTGATTACCAGTCTCCCACAGAATCAAATTCAATTCTCTCAGTATCTCGTTTAGATCTTTGAGAAGGGACCTCCTATTGCTCGTCAGCTTATAAACTGCTACACCACAAAGAGGGTCTTTTGTTCATCCAATGAGTATGGGCAGCTGTTCCTCACATTAGAAAAACTAGAAGCGGGGAAAGGTCCTTTACCTTCCCTGCGCCCACTCTTTGTAATTCTCTCACGCTGGCTTTGAGGTCTACTGACAATGCCCGTTTCGTAACTGCAGGTTTCATAAACTACCTATAACGTGGCTATTTGACAACTAACCCTCTACTGCATCCTCTTGAAGTATTATCGCCTCAGCGCCAGGATGCCTACGGGTCACCATGTGCTTTATAAATCCTCATAGTATAGTAGTTTTGTATAGTAAAGCCAGCAAAGTTCAGATCATTCCGCCAGGTTTATGCAGTATCTTGTTTGGTGTTCTTGGCAAATAACAGGAATCATGTCTTGGTTGGGGTTGAGATCAGGTAGGCGCTGGACATCTAGGTTTGAATTATGTACAAGCAGTGTTTGAGGCATTGGATGTCTGAAGCAGAAGAGACTTTCAAGTAGGGTTGTGTAACATCAACATATTGGTGAATCTTGATGCTGTTATTGAGGTCTCCATGGAGAGGTTGAAGATGACAGGAGACAGTATAGAATTCTGGGAGACTCTACAGGTTATAGACATCTCACCAACAGGCAAGAAACATGTTGACCTTAGGAGATGAGCATGGCTTGTACTGAACCTAGAAGCCAGGAAACCTGCCACTCTACACGTTTTTAGTCAAGGGGATAACCAACCTGAATAAAAGTATTATTTGGATTATCCTACTTGTTTTAACCACACACTTCACTGTATCTACACTTCACGGGCCACACACCCCCACTTCATCATACGGCAAGGATTAAAAGACCTCCGACAAAGAGCCCCTTTAAGGGAGCCCGTTGGGTATTGCAGCACCGACCCGACGAGGAGCAGGTCCAAATGATGAAGCATGACACCTAGCTTGCTGGGTGTGTGAGGACCCTAGTTCTGACAGAACGGGATCCCTCCCGATCTCTCCAATTTTAACCGTGCCTGACCTCCATGCCACATTCCAGGGTATTGGTGGGTCGGCCATCTGTTTATCTTCTAGGCATCACCCTGTTGAGGAACAGCAAACCTTCATTGGATAGATCAGGGAAGCAATACAATATCCATCAGAAGAGTCAAAGTAAGACTCTAAGGTACAAAAAATAGAAATAAAAAAGTATCAAGAAGGATATGAATGTGATGAAAAATAGGTCTTATTGAACTGACCATAAGAAAAGACAACTTCTACAGGATTGTTCTGCCCCTTTCTCATAATTCAGTGCATCAACTTAATTTTGACCTTTGCTCGGTGGCTGTGACTGTTTGTCTCTGTGATTGTGTGGTGCGCACGCTGTTTTCTTCTTGATTCTCCCAAGATCTGCAGAGCTTTTGGCATACATGAAACAGTCGCCCACAGGAGTGACTTTTTTTTCGGTCTTCCTGACCCCCAGGTAATGCTTGCTTCCATCACCTGTTGCAGAAAGTTCTCTCCAGAAATTTTCAAACTTGTTGATCACCCAAGTGTTCTTCTCATGAAGTGTGTCAGTCATGACCAAATTACCCAGAAGAATGCATGAAACTCTTGGTTTTACCATAATGGGCCTCATTTAAAGCTTGACAGAGTAAGGGTCCTCTCATAATTTTGAGTTGTTCCCAGTCCACCAAACTCATGGTTTGCCTGCCACTTTTAGAGGTGTGTGAAGAGCAGAGTTTTCGACAAGGACCCTCAGCTAGCTCTGCCCGTAGAAACCTCTGACCTGGCAGCCTGTCCATCACAGGCTGTCAGGTGACAGCGATGGTCCTCCTTCCCTATTTAAGGTATGGTGACTGTCACTAGATTTTCTTGCGTGTTGGCGGTATGAAAAGCTTGGAGGTCCAGGGCAAGAAACCAATCAATATCCCATCAATGTTCCAGAAACTCAAGGAGAAAGTTTATGTGCCTTATGGCAATATTTGGATTTTTTTCAAGAATAAACTCTTGCTTTGGGAGTTTACTCTTTAAAACAGCATGGTTTTCCAAGGGAGTGCAACAAACATGACACTTGCTAGGCAAACTCGGCAACCTTCAAAGCAACTATCTCAGTGGGGGTTGCTCTGAACATTTAGAGATCCCAGCCAAAATGGTGGGAATACCTAAATATTGTGGACCTTCCCAAACCGCAGGAGTGAGGCCATCTCCTTCACCCAGCTAGTGGGCTTGTGAGCTGTCTGCTAGGGCCTAAATGTCCCCACTTGTCTATATTCAATAAATACACTAAAAGTCCCAAAAAGGAAAATCTTAACCAAACTGCAGTCTACTGAGAGTTCACCAACACATTTATTCCGTAGAAAAGAATAATGAACTTTATGCAGCTTCATCCTACGTGTTGTAAAGTGTATTTAAGCAAAACAAAATGGCAATTCATGTTCTACCACTGACACCCTTCACCACAGAAGATTCCCCTTATATTTATATAAGTGATTAAATTGACTTACCCCACATACAAAGCAATCTGGGTGCCAGATGGTGTTCATGGCAGTAAAGTAGTTGTCCAGCACAGGTTGATCGCAGCCACCGCACTTTAGGGCAAACAAGGCAAGGAAGTCATTGCGGCAGTAGGGTTTACCGTTCTTCTCGTGATAACCTGTGAGTGTTGCAGGGGTGATACAAGAAGGCACATTAGAGACTGTAAATAACAGCTTTTTTTTGCTAATAGACATAGTCAGATCCTAACGTGGAAGGAAGTCCATCTGAAAAATGCCAGTTTAGGAAGTGCCATCAGAAGAATGGCAGCATTGAAGATACACCTGGCCATAGATAGGAAGTGTTAAATCTAGACCTGGCAGAGGTACAATAGCAGAAACATAGCATTGAACCCATACCCATTAGGTATACCAGCAGAAATGTACCAATAAACCCAAATCTATCAGGGAGTCCAGCCAGGAGAAGATAGCTCTAAAACCTGAGACCTGGCATAAAGTCCACGAGGAGAAAAACAACACAAAACCCAGAGTCAGACGCTAATTCATATATTCATCCTTTTTAGGGCCATGAAACAAGAACCAGGTTAATAATAATTGCAGTAAAAGCCTAATGTTACAACTGAATATAGAATTATGTTTTGTTCCACATTTTATTGGAGTTGCTGGTTCCACCTTCATGAATTGAATCGCCCTTTTAAGCACCTAGACCTATCCGCGTATATTACAGAAGGTCAGGTTCTGGTCGTAACTTGATTGGACTATGCACATTTTGGATACTTGGGACTTCTCCAATATACATTGCTACACATTGCCATCTCTCAAAAGTGCTCATTTATGTGTGACAGGTATTTTACCCTAGGTCAAAGGATGAAATGTAAGACATCGTTTAATAAGGTCAATAATGCATGATCTTATGTTTAAGATTTAAAAACCTTTCAATGTTCAGGTCTACCCCATTGGCACCTGGCACCTTCCCTACTGCACATCGATTTCCTCAGTATCCAAAGTCCACTATAAAACATCTGCTAACATAACATAACATAACATAACATAACATAACATAACATACATAGAACATGTTTTTATTATATTTATACAATGTTGAATGAATTGTTTCCTCTCTCATTATTTTGTTTCCTGCTGCTATCTCTTTAAGCAGTGTCAGAGTACAACTATTAACATAGGACCTGAACTCGAAGTACATCCTACAGTACAAACTCCTACATGAAAAACCCTCAGCAGTCCGCCACATAAGATGTGTGCTTTCGCTCACATATTATGATTCGCTGTATCAGGAGATGGACCCCTAATCGGTTGCTTGTGGCTTGTTTCACTGCTGTTAATGTTTGTGCCCAGATTTGCTAAGATTTTGCATAGGGGTTGTGTCACTTTTTCAGAGCAGCACAAACTCAAATTCTATTTTAGGATTTACAAAGACACACAAAGCCCATTTTGTCAGGCTTTGTAAAAATAAAGGAATGCAACACAGCCCATATGTAGAAAGACTTTGAAAAGAGGACGACAACCGAGGTAAAACGGAGCTTCTTTATTAACATCCAGCTGAGCAGTCAACCCGGCAGCAAATTCCGTGCAAGGAACCCGGTTAGCACACCCAACAGACTTGTAAACATGTGTTTGCACCAAAGGGGTGCACTTGTCTGAGGGTGCTGTAAAAAGAAGAAATATCTTTATTTCTCCTCGTGGATTATCTATTTGCATGTTTGCTGTTTCGTTGCATGACATCTTAATACATTTAGGCCCTGTTGCAAAGCCAGAGTTTTGCACCAAAACCCAGGGGTGTTTGAGCTGTTGGGCTCCTGGCATGCCTCTTTGCATGAAATAACAAGAGTTTAACCCTTGGGGGCTCTATGTGGTTGTGGCATTGCCGAGAGGTGACCTTCCATCTCTAGAAAGCTTTAGTGTTGTAAAATTGTTCTAAGCTGCAGTTGTGCCACTTTGCACCATGAATGCCATGTTGTAGTCAACCCTTAGTTGGTTTTAGTCAATGAAAGCACAACCAAACATCCATGAAGGGGGAAACGGCCACTCCAACGCGGCCGTTTCCACGCCTAACAATAACCACGCATGCATTACAACGCATGCGTGGTTACAACGAACAGCCTTTACCACGCATACCTTTACTACGAGATACGTAGTAAAGGAATGTGTGTTTAAGGTAAAAAAAAATAAGAGGGGCTTGGGGGGGTCACCCCCCCTCCAAAACTAAAAAAAACTGGTAAAAAAAAAGGGGGCTTGGGGGGTCTCTTCACAAAAAAAAAGAAAAAACGCACCTGAATTCCGTTATTTTTAGAAATAGAAGAAATAAGATGAGGAGGCAATCCACGTCGTAAGAGGAAACGGAAAGACACTTCCTCTTCACGACGTTAAACGTAAATAGGAAGTACTTGGAGTTAAGACAATGTAGAGAGGTAAGGGGGAATGAGGGGGTGGTGTCGGACAGGGGAAAATTATAAGGGTAAAATATAAAGGTTAATTAGCAGTGAAGGGCGATATCCTCTAAAATGAAAATGCCATTAACATGCATATTTAAACAACGAAAATCGTAGTAAAAATGTGCGTGTTAAAGGCATTTTCGTGGTAAAGGATATGCGTGGAGAAAGCATTCGCGTTGTAACGCATGCGTGGTAAAGGCATGCGTTACAACGGAATGCGTAGTAACGTCATACAACCCCATGAAGGAGAGAAAGTCTTAACAAAAAGGGGGCCCAGCTAGAGTTGCATCGATGTATGTTTAATTGTTTTGCCCTTAGAAGCCTATCACTCAACTCCATCGCATACATACAATAAATATGTGTAAGGAATTGAGTGATTTGCTGTGAATAAAATACATCCTTCACAAATAATATGTCTGCAATTGTCTTATTTCCTGGAACCAAGTACCCAATTGTAGTGCTTAACTCTCTCAGGATACCGAAACAGGGCAGTTCAAGGCCTACTCAGAGGAGGTGGTGTGAACTACTAATCCTAATTTACTGACAAGCAACAATCCACACCGTCAATTATTGTCCAATCAGTGCTCTTTCTTTTAAAAAGGTAAAACACTTTTATTACACAGAGACTGCTAAATACTATGCATTAAATTACAAATATGCACATCAGAAAGAGAAAAATACCTTTGGTGACACTATCATATCACATTACACCCTCGTGGGACCCCAATCCCATAATCACAATGAAGGGGGTGTCTTTTTTAATAAAACAGGCAAACTGACGTTTTAAACAGGTCACCACATCAATAAGACTATTCACATTATGTGTTGTCAATTGGAACACATTATAAGAGGTATCAGCATGTGTAAAGTAAGCTCACTGACTTTGTTAGGGTGTTACCACATTAATAAAATCAACAGCATGTCATGTTGCAATATAACACCAGTATTAAAATTAATAAACACATGATTAATAATCAATAGTATTCATGTGTGTCATAGTCTTTCTTCAATTT
Source organism: Triturus cristatus (assembly GCF_964204655.1). Classification (NCBI taxonomy): domain Eukaryota; kingdom Metazoa; phylum Chordata; class Amphibia; order Caudata; family Salamandridae; genus Triturus; species Triturus cristatus. The sequence goes on from NC_140585.1 coordinate 169,051,947, forward strand.
TATAGGCCATATGATGCATCCATAGGACCAATCATTAGGTGTCACTGTGCTCCGGAGAACAACAAGAAAAGCTCCATCTCTGGGAGTGCTTGAAATGAAAGCAAAACTTTCCTGAAGTTATCATTTTTTGGCCCCAGGAGGCTTAGTATAGAATATAAATAGAACCTTATATGAGTTAGTATATAAAAAAAAAAACTCCCAGGAGGGCAACTGCAACTCCTGTAGCCTCCCCCATAACACTTGTGCATAACGTTGGTGGCGCTCCGTCCTTCTTTGGGGCACAATAGGCAAAAGAAAATAGATAAAGGCACCCTCATGGGGAATTATGGGGGGCGGGGGGGGTGGAGTCCATGCCAGCTAGAGAGAATCTGTTGAGCGTCTTTGCTGCTCTTGATTGAAGCTGTGGGCCGGTTGGGGGTGTCCCAGTCCTAGCTGAGGCACCTAAAGCCGGAATCATTCATCACCTGCTTGGCTCATGCATGCCTTCCTGATTGGTGCACGAGCTAGCACCATTCACTTCCACTCCTGCTTGCTCGGTGCAGCCTTTGTTGTGTGCTCATTTTGCTCCTTGTAGCCAGGCCTAATCACCATAGCATTTTCATCAGGCCTCCTTGTCTCTGAAGGGGGGCATTTTGCGGGCAGCTGGATTTTCTGGCTCCCTGCATCAGGCTTTTCGTCTGCGGGCTCCCCTTACCATTCTCCTGCCGGTGCGGGCATCTTGAGCAGTCCCTCTGCCACCAGCCAGCAAAACAGCATACTTGCCACACTCCCCACACCCCTGAGCCTTTTATCATCTTTAAGGGCACCCGGGGGGAGGCAGTAAAGTCCAGATTATTTCCCCTAACTGGTCCTTAAGGGGCGTAAGGGAGCCAATCTTCGTGGCTCAGGTTAGGCTCACCCTAGTCCTAGGGATCAGCTGGAGTCAAAAATGCTTAATCCATCTTTGCAGGGCATCAGGTGGCTTCTCTTTTCATCTGGACATTCCTCTGCCATTGTCACCTCCCAGGTTCAGTGTCTTCCCAACTGTGTCTCCCTGGTGCAGGGGAAGGTTTTAGAGGCAAGGCAACCCTGGCTAATCATTTGATGTCACATAATCCCTCCACCGGTGCTCCCACCCTCCTGTACAGCATTCTAAAACAATATAAAATGGTGACTTAACGTTTTCCTTAGTAAAAATTATTCTAAGGGACTCAGCTCTACCACTAGCTGACAACATAGACTTACTCATTCCAACCAAAACTTCAAACACAAGCCCCTTCTGAGTTGGCTCCAGAGTTCTGAGCTCCCTCCTTTGATCCAATGGGTCTAGGCTATCCCAGCACAGGTCCAGTGTGGCAAATGAATACAAAATATGCAGATGTCTTTCCCTCCCTTTCCTTTACCAGGAGCTGAGCCAATCACTACTGATTGATCCCTTCGTGTGGGGAGGCATTTGTTCCCTTTGCTGAGGAGCAGAGTAATTAAATTGGATCAGTAGGGGGACAAAGACCTGGAACTCAATTATGAGCTGAGACTGACAAATATGACTAATCCTGAAGTCCCAGTGTAGGAAAGTGCCCATTTTTGCATGGTTGCCCCCACTTTTTGCCTAAATGTTGATGTGCTTTGACTGAGTGTGCCCTGGGCTCCTGCCAATCAGGTAACCAGGGCCAATTGTTATTTCCCTTAACTGTTCTGTTGTAAAACCCAATTGGCAACTCTCTGGCCACATGTAAGCCCATTTGAAAAGGTACCCTAGGTACCAAGGGCACTGTGACCAGGGAAGGCCTCTAAGGGCTGCAGCACTTATTGTGCCACCCTTAGAGGTCCTGTGCCTTTACACACACACACTGCCTTTGCAGGCTGCCTGTTTTGGTGCAGAACAAAGTGAAGAGTCAGCATGACACACATCCCTGTGTGCTTTGCCTACAACCCACTACCCTGGCATAGGTAAGCCACCCCTCTAGCTGGGTGCATTATACCAGTGGTGAGGGTACAGGTGCATGAGCCCTGTTCCCCTACAGTGTCTAAGTCAATTCTTAGACATTGTAAGTGCAGTAATGCCATAAAGAGTATATGGTCTGGGAGTTTGTCAATACGTACTCCACAGCTCCATAACGGCTTTACTGGAAACTGGGAAGTTTGGTATCAAACTTCTCAGCACGTTAAACCCACACTGATGTCAGTGAGGGATTTAATGAAAAATGCACTCAGAGGGCTCCTTAGAAATGCCCTCTGAAAAAATGACCTAACTCTAGTGTCCTGGCTGAGTGGCTGCTCACCAGTTGCCACCACCAGACATGTTTCTGGACCTCTGGGCCAAAAGACTGCTGCTCCCGGGGTCCTGGAACAAAGCACATCCTGGGACGAGGTGCCAAGCCTCCTCCATCAGGATGGGCAGGCTCCACGAAGGGGAAGCTTCAAAGGCTTGTCATCTTTGTGAGCTACCCCAGCCATTTGTTGCTCCCAGCAACTGGCCCCTACAAGTTCTGACCCCACTTTGGGTAGGAGAATTGGTGGGAACACCAAGATATAAAGAGAGGTGTGCCCACCTTTCGCTAACCCCACCCCTCAGGTGAGGGTGGCGAGGTGAAGCACAAGTCTCAGTCCCCGCCATCTTGCAGATGGGGGGACCCAGCCAACCATAGTGGGGCTTATGCACCCCTCCCTTCGGAGGGTGGCATAATAGGGGATGTCCCACCTCAAGGAAAGGGACCTTTGGTCCCGACTTGTACCTACCTGTAACGCCCCAAAGTTTAGTATTTAGGGGCAACCTGAACCTTGCCTCCTCAGACCAGAGCCAACAAGAAGAAGCACGAAGAAGAAGGAACGAACAGCCACACTGAAAGAAGAAAAGGAGAACACCTAATGACTTGTACCGAGGCCTACCGGCCTGTCCCAACCTCGGACTCCTCAAGCAGACACTTGGTGTGTCCGGCAGCAAGCAGCCCTCAAAACCCTGGAGAACATGCACTGTCTTCACAATACAAAAGACTTTGTCTTCCGTGAGCACCGGACTTGCTCAAAACCAACCGACTCTGACTCCGGCCAACTCCGTAGGACCTCCACGACTCTGCTCCCGGTGCTCCGAGCCAAGCCCGATTGACCCAATACCTTAAGAAGGTCCCGCCGACGATCCTAGCCTGGATCCCGGTGTTCCCTGAACCTCTACAAGCTCCTATACCAAGCCTACAGCCCTCAACTGGAAGGTCCACTCTGACAGCGACTGAAGGCAATATCCAGACCGACTCTCTAACTGAAGCGGTCCAAGAACACCAACCACGACCGTCCATCTACAAATGCTTGCGGTCACAAGACAACAACTCCCAAAAACCCCATTTCCTTCAGTCATTGACAGCCTTCCAGGAACCCCGACCGAATCTGCAGCCGAGATCAAGACCAACGGTCTCCACTGAGAAACTTTGGGAACCCTGATGCCCGCATCTTTTACCCGGCCGCCCCTGTGCCGCTGGCGGTGTAGTTCTTGTGCTGGCCATTGGGCCCTACAGGGCTGACCTTGACCTCAGGAGCTTTTGTTTTACCAACTTCACGGCCTGCATGCCCCCAGTCCCCAAACCAATGACGTGCTTAGCCTGTTTGCTAACTTGTGGTCCCTGCACACTGCACCCGGCTGCCTCTGTGCCGCTGGCGGTGCTACTCGAGTGCCCATCTGACCGAATCCTACTCACTAACCTGTAACTCCAGTTTTGTTCACACAAGATTAAGTGGCCAACTATGATCTCATCCAGAAAGCATTCTGACCGATTCGGTTTCCGGAATGCTTTCCAAATGACTTGGATCTGGGGGTCCAACCGAGCGATTATGATGCATCCGGATGCTTCCAGATATGATTTGTCAGACTCCCATTGACTTCAATGGGACCCTGTGTTCCGAACGAGAATACAGGCTCAAATTGACAAAAGGGATGGTTGGGGAAAACCTTGCACCCTGTGGTGGGCGCCCCATGGTGCCTGCCACACTGTGCATGCATAGGTAGGGGGGACCCAGGGGTACCCCCACGGGCCTGATTCAGAGGGCCCCGGGAGAAGGGTGGCCTGCTAAGGGCCCCCAAATTTAGATTGCAACAGCCGATTCATTTCAGAACAACCGATTCAGTTACTCACAATGCCTTTAGGAACTGAGTCAGACAGTCCGAACGCTTTCCAGCCATCGTAATCGCTCAATGGGAAAAGAGTCTGAGTCGGTAGGAAAAGCAGGATCCGAATTGGATTCAGAAGAATTGAATGCCTTCCGGAGCCTTTCCAGATGACATCGTAATCAACCCCATAGTGTGTATCGTGGGTAATACTGCAAAACTGTACTGATATTGCAAAGCACATTACCTTCTTTTCCTTTCTCCTAGGAAATGTACCAGCCTGGTATCGGGAAACAGCATTTACATCGCATACGCTACAATGCACGCGATTACAATGCCGTTGTTACAACAACCGCGTTGTTACAATGCAAGCCATTTCATCGCAAGTCGTTTCTACGACTTGCTGTAGGGGGCGCACTAAACCAAGGAATAGTTTAATTTACTATTCTAACACCTCACGTACTGTTGAACACGCTGGAGTTGGAATAGTAAATTATACTATTCCTTAGTCCAGCGCGCCCCCTACAGTAAGTCGTAAAAACAACTTGCGATGTAATGGTTTGCAATGTAACAACGCAGTTGTTGTAATGACCGTGTTGTAATCGCATGCGTTGTAGCGCATGAGATGTAACATTACATATTCTCTGGTATCTAGGGATACCTTGCTGTGTAAGAAAAGTAGCTGAAAAGTGATTCCAACTATTCTATGAACAACCCTCTTATCTGTAATCAATCTAATTGCACACAACTGCATCCAAACTGTATTGGACTGCATTATTCTTGCAAAGTATTCTAGTACCTAATTGTACCAGGCCTGGATTGGTTCTAAAAAATAAAATACTAGAAAAAAATATTTTTCTCTGCAAACAATTTAGTCGGAGTTCAGTCCTTGAGTGTGTGACATCATTTCTTGCCTGAGCGTGTACAACAAATGATGAGCACTTCCCTCTGATAAAGCCTTACTGCTCGCCCACACTACCACAAATAGAGAGTAAGGTATTATCTACTTTTACCTCTGCTTACCTTTGGGGATCCACTGGACTCTGTGTACACTATACCTTACTTTTGTATAGTATATACAGAGCCAGCTTCCTACACCCATATGATGTAGATTTGGGTTATTGGGGACTACAAACTCAAGCCCAGTGGACATGTTTAACCTCAGTTTGATAGCACAATGTTCTTTGTGGCTGTGCAAAAAGTTACTTTAGGCAGATGTTACCTTTTTCTATAATACAAAGAAAACACTACTTATCTCAATAAGCACTACAGTCCTACACTATGGATGCCCCCTAATATTATAAGGCCACCCCCATGTCAGTACCCATCAGTACTAATCTTTGTAAAGTCACTTTTATGACAGTCTACCTGTGCGCAGATACAGGGCTGCGCACAAAGGTAGTCTTATATGCGCAGCCCGCACAGGGGCTGCTAATGTGTTCACATGTAACAAACCCTGTGTCTCTTATCCTTACTTTGCAGCAGAAGCCTTATCTTAAAAGGTGGACACTGGCAGCTGACACAGTCCAATTACTGTGAGGTTACCATGAGTGAGACTCAGTTAGTGAGACTCACTTACATTAAGAGTCATAAAACTGGGTAAATCCCAGGCGGAACCCTTTTGCTACAATGCGCAAATGAAAGATCACTTTAACTTTAACTGCTTTCACAGTTATTCTTTACCCCTTCTGATATCAATTCCCTAGTAGTCTGTTCAGATTGCCACTGCTTTCCCTTGTTCTTTAATATTTAAACTGCTATGGCAGGGTTACAGTAAAGAATATCTTACCATAGATTAGGTAATTACAAGGTAACCCATTGTGTCCTTATGGGCAGTCTAGCTCACCCCTCCAAACTAAGAGTATGCACCTTTTAGGCAGTTTCTGGACATAATGTAGTGCTTCAACATGGGTCTCTTTGAAGAGGTCATTTTAATTACCTGGTGTGGCAGTAAGACCAGACTTCTTACTGTTACCTCTCTACTCTGAGCCTTACTATTCCTTGTAACACTCCTTGCAAACACTGTCAAGGTTATTCTACCTCTGGATTGGATTGCAGAAAGAGAGAGTAGTACTGTGAGTAATGAAGAGTAGTCATTACACTGGGATTAACCCTCAAATGCCCCTTCCAGGTCCCAGTTATTAGCTTTGAGGAGTAACAATGCTGCATGGCAGCATATGAGAGGAATACGACATACACCTTAAATATGTTTTAATACTGTAGCACTTCTGAATCTATTGTGAACCTTTCAATAACTTACACAAATGTATTCCAGAAGAAGTTCACTGAACCTGCAACTCCCACCTGCACCATACAGTGACAAAATGTGAGGTGTGACTCAAGTTGCAGCCCTCGAGTTCTCTAACATTGGCAACCCCTTCACCTGTGTGTAGGAAACTGCGGGTCTGTCCTGAACACATCCTGAAACCAGCATCGGAGTTAGAGCCAAAGAAAGAGTCTAAATAGGCCAGCTACTAAGAAACGTCATGGTCTTAAAGTCACACAATGTTCATCTGATATTTCCATATAGGTCAATAACACTCTGTAGACATCAAGGGAGTTTGAGTGCTTTGTTTTATTTTTACTTACTTGTTTGCAGGTTAGGCTAAAATGTAGCAAACATAATCACTCTGTGACGTATTAAAGAAAGAATGCACCTTGAGTCTGAATTAAATCTAAAAAAAAAAGCTACACACCTGAGAATCAAAAAGAAGCTTTTGCCCAGGAGAGGCACCATTTCGTCCAACTTCATGGAGTGGGCATTGCTACCAACAAGTACGTCAACTTCAACATGAGGCATTTTAAACCTTTGGACTCTTAGATTCTTAAACTGGTAAAATTACAGAAACAAAGCTAGAACCTAGGGAAGATAAAAGGGACTTCACAAGAGATCTTGCCATAAGACAACCACAATCCAGTCTTCCCTCCAGCATTTTACCTCCCAGAATATCACCTCATCACTCTCTTTGCTGACTTGGTATGTTCTCTGCTGTTTGCCTTCTTTTCACACTCAAGATTGAGTAGGCGTGTCCTCGATAAGGAAAGGAAGCCCAAATTTGAATCCAGAAACACAGCTCTGCAAGTCTGAGGGGTGTCTGGTGCCCCCCTTCTCTAGTTGGCACATGACAATGGTTCATAGTTTTGCTCAACACCGACTCAGCTCTTTGTGCACAACCACTAGGCACCTGACTACAAATGGCCGGTTAAATTGCAATCTTTGCGATAACAATGGTACAGGTTTTGTCGTTATTAGTGGTGCTATGCTACGCCGTCGGTAGTTGCTGTGTTTGATAAAGTTACCACCCTCCATTAAACATCGTCAGGTCAAACCTGCCAGAATTTAACAGGCGAAAAGACTTTACAGCAGATGTACCAATATTTCACACAATCATGTACAAAGATTTGGAATAGCGATTTTCCAAATAGTGATTTTATCGGAATTGCTCTTTGGAAATCGCTATACATTATGTATGTGACGCGTCTGATTCCTAGTACGTCACAAAGAGACCTACCTCATGAACATTAGAAATGCCCGCCATCACAGGGATGGTGGCCTGTTGAGGTCAGCAGACCATCCTGCCTGTTATTGCTTTTTGAATAAAGGTTCTGTTTTTTGTTGAAATACAACCAATTTTCTTAATGATAAATGGAATGTGTTTCAATAAAAAAAGAACTGTTTTGATTTCATTTGTTAAGAGCTGGCAGTGGTCCGTGGGACCACCGCCTGCTCTTAAAAAATATTTTTCAACCATTTACAAAGCGGAAGGGGTACCTTTGGGAACCTTTCCTTTTTGTGAATGCATTACAACCAACTTTGAGTCTGTGGTAATATATCAAGGCTTTGTCACCGCATTCGGTTGCTAAACATTGATACATAACACTCGAAATAGCTATTTGGAAGGGACACCTTAAACACACCCCTTCCAAATAGCGATTTCTACACCCAAACTGTGGCTTTTAAGAATCACAGTTTAGATGTTTGTACATCAGAAAATCATTTTTCCTATCGCAAATGGCCCGATTTTGCGAATCGGGCCGTTTGTAATGGCAAACATGCTTCGTACAAATGGCCCATATTTTTACATTTAGATTTTGAATTTACAAAGCGCATTGCTGCCCAAAAAAGGGCTTCATAACTCTAACACAAATAGATTAGAAAGACCACTATCAGAAAACTGAAATAGCCAGGTCTTGACTTTGTTTTGGAAAAGCTCTAAGTGGGTGGCAGTTCTGACACCGAGGGCAAGCACGGTCCATAGTTTGGGACCTAAGTATTTTAGAGTGTCCCCCCTGCCTCGCCAATTTCCCCCGAGGCGACTTGCTGCATTGTATTTCTGTAATGGGAAAGAGCAGAAATGCACCATGTCTACTAAGATATACAGCATCTGTGCTCTCTCTTAGAGCTGGTGCACCGTGTACTGCTTAGCACAATTGCAGGCATCCTTGCGGCATCCATGCGCCATTCTGCAAGGGTGGCCATGTTACAGGCAGGATGGTTTTTGTGCAGGAAGGGATATTCTTCATGTTTGTGACAAAGTAACCAGTCCACCAAACTCTAAATCAGGGCCTAAGTTGGAAGGTAAAATCCTTCACTGTATATGACCTCAGGATACACTGCAGTCAGCCGCAAGGATTAACTAGGTCTTGGTCTACCGCAGATATTAGCAATTGCTGCTTATTGGCACTATGTTAACTTAAAACTTTAATAAATCATGTTTATAATTCCCTTTCATGATTTTAGCGCTTTTTGTGCCATTCTGTCCATTAAACTGTGCTCTAATTTTGAAATTTGGTTTGAGATTTTCATTGTTTCGTGTTTAACCTCAGTGCTCTTTTGATGTTGAATAAATACTTTACACGTTGCCTTAAGGTAAGCCTGTCTGGGGCCATATTATGTATAAGGGCGCACTTTCCCTGTTTGCGTCTGATGCACCTTAAAACAGGTGTGCCTGGTGCAAACAGAGAAAGTGCACCCTATTACATAGAATGCGCTGCCTCCAGGGCAGTCGTGAACTCATGCTGCCATAGGGGCGGCGCATTCAAGTGAAATACGGAGCGGCATTGAAGCAGCCACTCCGTGTTTCACTGTGCAGGTGGCTACCCGCCTGCACTTTTAAATGGGATGTCTGAGGGGGTCCACGGGACCCTCTTCCCCCTCCACTAGATGGCTGCTCTCAAGGGGCGCACGGAGAATGCGCCACCTTTTATGTGGGTGCAGAGGCAAAGAGATTCCATCATTTGCATGAGCCACGCTCCCATGCAAACGAGGCAACACCCTCTGAAGGTAGCCCTGGCACATTAAGTGGGCTATCGCTATCGGTATTATAGAAGGTGGTGCACAAGTTTCTGCGGTCCCTTCTGTAATACCAAAGTTCACCCTGGGGCACACAAAGCGGGCGCAAACAACCGCTGCGCCCCGGGCACACCTTCTGTAATTCGGCCCCTGGTCTCATGTTAATTTAGTGAATTTTGGGGTTCACCCTGATAGGATAGTGTCACTATTCCTTGAGATAGGTAGTACCCAACTCGAACAATATTCCATTTCCTCCATATGTTATAATCAAATCTAGTTCATAGATGGTAGACACAGATCGTTGTGGCCATACACATTGTTCTTTGGCATGAGATGGCCACATTACTTTAGAAAGAAGGTGGCCTGCTAGGACCTGCTAATGTGTTTAATAAATTATCCAGATTCCTCATTACCATTACAGAGTCAAAATATGCTTCCCTGTCTCCCTTTGGTTTATAACAGTCTGTAGACTGCTTTTGAGCATTGAACTTTTTGTTGGTATTGACAGATTTATCGCTGGCCTTTGCAGTGGCTAAACTTGGAAAGGAACTGCTAAGGCTTCAACAAAAGCATTCTGGAAAAAAGTGAAAGAGAAGGGATGGGAAGATAGTCATTGTTTTCCCAACCAGGTAAGAGTTTCATTGGGAAAGATGCATTGTATGGTAACATGGAACAGCCAAGAACCATTAGTAGTACAACACAGCATATCGATGAAGATAAGTAGTAGGCTACACAGCAAACCAGCTGCACTGCCCAAAATGATCATGCTGAGAGGAATGTGAAAATGTGCACAAAACCCAGTGAGACCAATAATGCAACAAAAGTAAAAGCATTGGAGATGGATTGTTCAAGCAAGCTTCAGATGATTCCTGCAGACCATCAAACCAAATCCCCACAAGTTGAATTTGAAACTGAATTCGAATCATGCTGTTGACTGCACCATTACCATTACTTGTCCTATGCATATATTTAACCAATTATTTATTTGGATGCAGGGGTGTCGTGAACCCTCCGCTTTAGAAGCTATAGTGGGTGTGGGGTCCTTTCTGGGCATCTTCTGTCAACAACTCTGCAGACACAAGCTCATGATAGATGCTATAAAGGAATGCCAGCGTCAATAGGAGAGCAAGTGGGAGTGAGGAAGAACTAAAGATGGGTAGATAGACAGGGAGAGAAGGAAGGAATACTGAATACAAGTTAGAAAGGGTGAAAGACAGATAGGAAGGGTGACAGGAAGGATGGATGGATGGACGAACGGACACATATTTATTTATTTTAATAATTATTTATTTATTTTATCGTTTTATAGAGCGCGAACCAGACCCGTGAGGGTATCAGAGCGCTTTACAGTATTAAGGGTGGTGTACAAAGCGATGGGAAGGGAGGGATCAATTGAGGAAAATAGGGGATATATAATTAAGGCTCCCTGTTTTCCGTTTTTACTAATTTTTACAGATAAATACAGACAGAAAACATTCATTTTCTTGTCTGTATTTATTTTTAATTGTGGATAAAAACGGAAATTGAGTTGCTTTTTGAGTGATTCTAAAGACCGTCTCCCATGACTGCCAGGCCAATAGACGTGTGGATTGATAGATAAGGGGGTTAAAAAAGAAAGGAATTTTAGTGAAGAGGCTTTTACAGCAGTAGATATGCACAAGGTTGATACTGAAATGTGCATATTTTCATATAAGTGCACTGATTTATCTTTCTGCAGGTATTCACAGCACTGAAACCTGGCAGACTTTCAAGCATGAGTGCATATTTATCAGTTACAGTTAAATAAATGTGGAAATATCCTTCTTCAGCTTAATTTTTACACGAAACCCCAAATAAATATGGATAAATACAGAAAAAATTAGCAAAAAATAAATATGGATAAATACAGACAGAAATGGCAAAAAAAGAAATACCATAAAACCGAAAGCCCTATATATAATGCAAGAAAACACTGAGTCTAAAGTCCCGGCTACATGTGGGAAAGAAATCAAAACAGGCAGATACATTGTACAAGAAGGCACATAGTCTCACTCTTGGGGGAATGCCCAGGAGTGCAGGAATAGGTATCGTCCGTAGAAAGATAATAATGTAACGTGTTCATTAGGCGAGGTATTTGCCCATTTAGAAGGTTTTGGTCTCCTTGGAGGGATGGAATGTCCTATGGATGGAATTGTGAAAGATTGAATCATGGATGAAAGAATGAATGGATGACAGAATGTAACGGTGAAATAGTGGATGTCAGCAAGTTGATGGAAGGGTGAAAGGATGAATGGATAGAACCTTGGATGAAAGAGACGACGGAGCTCTTCCAGGGAAGGCGATGCTCACAAGTTCCGCTCACTTGGTGTCGTCAGAGCTTTGGTCCAAAGAGGGGGGTATTTTAATTTTCTGGCTACTCCCTTTTCTGGAAGTGTCCAAAGGAAATCATTAATAACAACAAATTGTAGAGCCCTCTATTTTTTCAAAAGGACCACAACATTTGTATGTACTTTGGTCCCACGCATGGCTTATTTTCTGGTGCATTCGTAAAATTGTTTTAGGAGATCTAGACACACCATTTAAGTGGTATTTGTGTCCCATTGGCCTAATGTCACTAAAATGTACAACACCAGCAAATTAGTAATTAAGCGCCAGATGTACTAAGATTCCAATCGTAAAACATGGTTGCAAATTGTGCACCGTCATTTTACAAATTGAATTCGATTTTGCTAACTCACCTATGTATTATAAGGCAGGTTAGCAAAATACGCACATGCAGGGTCTCGCAGAATGACCTACCTACGTAACATTCATTAGGCATATCACAATTTGTGATCCCCCATGATTGGCTGTGAACACCGGAATGGCCACCATCCCTTTATTTGCATTCTCAAACCGGATTTTTTCAATAACAAATATTGCGAGTTCCTTAACGGAATGTCTGCTGCTTTAAAAAATAAAGGTTACCCTACACCACTGCCTACTCCAGCTGAGGCGTCCACCCTGATCCCCTTTGGGGTTCAGTTACCCCCTCTTTTGAGGAGCAGATAACTGGTCAATGGTTTGTGACTGGGATTGCGGTTGTGAAACATTAACACATAGGTTACTAAATTGTAATTTACAAGGAAGGCTCCTTTGAAGCCTATTCCAAATTGGCCATTCATTATGGGTCACAAAACTCATTTTTTCAGACCCCAAAAGTGGGTTTTGTACATAACAAATAAGGATTTTGTTGTTGCAAACCCAGTGATACAGTTGGCCCTAAGTTCCTCCATGATTTGACCACAGCGCTGTACTGCTTTCCCTTATATTTGAATCCTCTCCTCCTGAACATGTCCATCAGGCATTCCCACCACCAACATGCCCAGGAGCACATAGGCATTTTATTTAATGGAACTCCCAGAATCAGGGCCTGCTTTGGGCCAGTGTGACGAGTGCAGCTGCACCGTGCGCTGCCCTTGATGGGCGCTACATTTAGAAATAACATGGGCTTGAAAGCACCTGCCGCATTGTTCCTTTTGTGTACAGAAGTTGTGTAACAACAATTAAAATATCAAGATAACGCTTGTGAATAATGTTGCTGCTGGGGAGAGATTGCAATTTTGTCAAAGTGGCAGTTTTGACTCATCATAAAGTAGTGCGGAGGGTTAATGTACCATTTTACATGATACTGGGTCACAGGTACAAAATCTAGGAAATTTGATTTCCTAATTTGCAATTCTTACTGAATCACATTTAGGAAATCATAATTCCTAATGTAAGAAAACGGACACATTTTGGATAGCTATTCCTAATGTGTCGCAAATCGACCTACCTCGTGAATATTAATGAGGTATATCGCAATTTGCATCTCATTCGGCATCGCAGCCATCACAGGGATGGCGGCCTGCTGAGATTAATGCAGACCGTTTTCCCTAAAGGATAACTGAATGTACTTAAAAAGAATAAAATGGAACTGTGAAGTTTCATTTTTTAAGAGTTGGCAGTGGTCCGTGGGAAATAATCAGTTTCCATTCTAAAAGGGGAAAGGATCCCTGCGGAACCCCCTTCCCATATGCGAATGGGTTACCACCTCCATCAAGGAGTTGGTAAAAGATAGTTTTTTACCACCAAAATTCGGCCACAAAACATTAATAAATCCCATTCAGCGTCATTGTTTGGATGGGAAGCAGAAAACATGCCCCTTCCAATTACTGAATCGCAAACACAGATTGCGATTTGGTTATGTGTTAATTTGAGTTTTGACCATATATAAAAGCATTTCGGCGGTCGGTAAATGCTCGTGCCTGGTGTTTCCGACTAAATCAACTGCAAAATGACAGAAAGAGGCCTTCTTCAAAACATCGAATCCTAAATGTCAAATGCCTTCTGTAGCTTGGAGCGGATGTTAACAAACACAAACATGGTCTAATATTAGCTGACGGCTTGACCCGAAAGCCTTCTGCGCATCCACAGTGCGCAGCAGAGCGCCTGTGCGCGTGGACTGTAGCACTGCAGTGCCAAGCGCGGGGCTTTTGGATTTGACTTTGAAAGGGGCATAAACTGTGAAGGTTTGAAATGACACTTTCCATACCAAGTGGGCACCGCCCCTTTGGGCCAGTAAACCTATACTAGCTTGAGAAAGAATCTTCGATACAATGAGAGACGTCACTCTGAGGAATTTCACTTATAAACCAGTGTGTTTGGCATTTTCATAACACAACATTCACTTTAGTTTACAACCAAATATATTAGAAAGTGAAGTTTGATATTTGGGTCTGCCTGGTCCGATACAGTTATATAGGAAAAGGGAAGACAAAACTGACGCCCTTCTCGTCCTGTCCATCATCCCACCATGTGCAGGGAAATCCGCCAATCCGGGCCAAAAAAAGGCTGAGCGGCCCACTCTATAATGCATCCTTCACTTTAATTATGTATGTAGGACTGCCCTGATGGTAACCCAGCTGCGATACATGATCTCTTTTGTAAACGTGCACCATGCACGTGTAACCAGTTTGATTACAACGTGCACCGTGCATGTGTAACCAGTTTGATTACAACGTGCACCATAACATGCATGTGTAACCTGTTTGATTAGAATGTGCACCATACCATGCATGTGTAACCCGTTTGATCACAACGTGCACCATGCACGTGTAACCAGTTTGATTACAACGTGCACCATGCATGTGTAACCAGTTTGATTAGAATGTGCACCATGTATGTGTAACCAGTTTGATTAGAATGTGCACCATGTATGTGTAACCCGTTTAATTAGAATGTGCATCATACCATGCATGTGAAACCCATTTGATTAGAATGTGCATCATACCATGTATGTGTAACCCGTTTGATTAGAATGTGCAGCATACCATGCATATGAAACCCATTTGATTAGAATGTGCATCATACCATGCATGTGTAACTCGTTTGATTAGAATGTGCATCATACCATGCATGTGAAACCCATTTGATTAGAATGGGCATCATACAGTGCATGTGTAACTCGTTTGATTAGAATGTGCATTATACCATGCATGTGAAACCCATTTGATTAGAATGTGTATCATACCACGCATGTGTAACCCGTTTGATTACAACGTGCACCATACCATGCACGTGTATCAGTTTAGTGACTCATGCAGGGTGCACGTTTACAAAAGAGATCATACAATGTATGACAGCTCGGTCATCATGTACAACATATTGTGTTTCTCTGGCAGTAGGAAGACCACGACTTCGCCCCTCCCCACACACAACAACGGCATTAAACACCATATTACACTCGGTAGATATGTATATATACATTTATGTACGCATACCTATACATGTGTTTGTGTATGACATAATTTTGAACGAGAGTACTACTGAACAACCCAAATACACATGCTCATGTTTACTATATAACCATCAGCAGTAAAGACACATTTATATGTACACCATGGGCGTAGGAAGTGTGGGGGACGCGGGGGATAAATCCCCCCCAGATTTTGGAGTGGGGGGGACGAGGGGACAAAGGAATTTCCCCCCTCCCTTCTGTTATCGCAGGGCCTTTAGCACGTGAAAGCGCTTCCTAATGGCCCTGCACTTGACCTGGCTGGAGTCAGAGGCCACCCGCCCTCTGCCTCTTGTTATGCTGCAGGAAGGCTCAGCCTCAGCCGTTCTGGGAAGGGCAGAGAACGGAGACAAAATAACCGCTGTCTCTTTTCCTTCATGGCAAGGACCGTGTCCACTCCTCCTGATCTGCCTCTGGCGGCTGCCCTCCTCTCTTTATTCCTCCATCTCTTTCTGTCTCTGTCTCGCTCCTGCTTAGGTGCTGATTTCAAGAGGCAGCTCTTAAGGTACTCTCTCTTGCCTCTCCTTTTCTTTATCTGTTCCCCTGCGAAATTGATCCAAAAAAGGCTGAACACTTTGGCTGTAAATGTCCTCATTTTCTGACCGTTTTCTATTGGAAAGAAAAACCTCGGAATGGAGAGAAAAAATAGTTAAATACCTAAATAAAGCAATACAGAGTGGACAGCAGACAGGCCAGACTGTTATTTACACCCACACACATTAGCGCCACTTTACAGAGTTTGCCAGTGAAAGCGCTACTTTCTTTTTATCTTCTTTCTTTGAACAACATTGTTTTCCCACGGCGGGTAAGTGCGCCATTCCTAAAGGGACTGCAATACCTGGTTGATGGGTAGAGTGGAAACGTTTAATATGATCGTTTTCAACTTTTTAATTGTTTTAGCTTATAAAATGCGGCTCTGTGTTTGGGGATGTGGTCTTTTTTAAACCAAACTGCATACATTTTGAAAGGATATAAGCAATGGACATTGAAAGGGGTCCCTTCCTGGTCCTGTACCATGTCTTGAACTTTTCAGGCAAAATCACTTACTGATTTCTGAATAATGAGTTTAAAACCGTTAAGGTAACCATGTTTTTTTCTGATTACAGTTCACATGCTTTGCTTATTCTTGCATTCCCTATGAGTGTTTGCTTTTTCCAGGGTGTTATTCATTGTTTTCAGGCAGCATTTTACTGTTGTCTAGTGCATAATTTGAATTTAGTCGCAGCACAATTGAGTTGTGCTGAAGGCAGTGCGAGTTTCTCTCAGTGGGGCAGTATGGTGTTCAGTGTGGGAGAGAATGTGGCACTCTGGCCAGAGCTGCTGAATTTGGAACTGGAGAACCATGTTCAGACCTTCATGACCAGTTCACCATACCACACTCCTGACAGAGCTTATTCCGATGCTACACCTTAGAAGGCCCGATAGACCTTAGAAGCCCAGGTGTCTTAGCACCCGCAGGTGGACCTGTCCACCACAAACCATACTGCCGTTCACTTCCAGTCTTACGGGCAGGCATATGAAGAAGCACATCCTAGATCGACAGTGAATCTGTCACTGAGGTCACAAGACCCTTGAGGCCAGTCCACCTCACCCATTGGTACCTCCATTGGCCTTTTTCCAGCAATAGCAGTGCAACTTGCCAGGGGTTGGCAATGTAGGATTTGCATGCACACCAAACTTAGGGGGTGATTATAATGGCAGTGGGACCGCCACGTCACCCCGTCGGTGGCGGACCCACCGCCATTGGTGACTGCATCACAGCCCGCCATATTACAATGGCGGGTGGGTACCTGGCGGTCGGAAAGACCAACCACCACGCACCCGACGGGCTTCTTGGGCCCGCCGGTGTGGTGGAGGGGCTCGTGGTTCCTACAATGCTGGTGGTGCCTACCATGCACCGCAGCAGGGATTACGATGTCCCTTACCCGCCAGCTTATCAATGGCGGTTCACCTGCCATGGAAATGCTGGCGAAAGGGACATTGGGGGCCCGTAGCAGGCCCCTTTACCCCTGGCCCCCAGACATGGGTCCTGGGGGCATCTATGATGCCCCACACCATATCACTGCACCATGTGGCAGGCACCGATATATTTAACATGTTCCTTTTTTTTTTTACTTTGCGGCGGATGATGCAGCCAGCAGCACCTGCTGCAATGTAAAAGATAGGCACTGCGAACACCGTAGTGGCAACCGCATTGTAATGCCTATCGTGGGGCCTCCACCTTGAAGGCCAGCGGTCCCATTCCCCGATTCGATGGCGGTGGTACTGAAGTTCGCCAGCCATCTAGTCAGCCCCTAAGTTTGCATTTTATGAATATGATTCAGCGGGAAATAAATTGATGTTTGCAATTTAATTGACTTTGGTTGGCCTCTTATCTATGAGATTTCCCTGTTGAATGTGCCTTTACAGTATACATTTTTGTTTGTATGTATTGATTGCATACTACACTCTCCTACAGGTATTAATTTGAGTGTCATTAGGAGTGTCTGGGACCAATTGTTTTCTTAGGAATTGTTTTCTTTACTAACCTTTGCAAAGGGCCCTAAACTTCACAGCAACACAAGTCACATTTCTTTTAGTAATTTGGGATCCGTTTGAGCTACAAAATTGTTTTGGAGGAAATCGTTAGATTATGCAGCAGATGATGTATTATGTGGCAAATATGATACAGCCATGGTTAAGTGGAAAACATTTTTCTACTTAATTTTGCCCCAACATTGTAGTTGATCAATTTGTAAGTTCCCCAAACTCAAAAGTCGAGTTTGGGCACAATTTTCATTTTAAAAGCAGCCCTATAACACAGGGCTACTTTTAAACTGACCTCAGGCTTCAGCAGTGCACACATGCAAGCGCAGAAAGGGCTGCTGGCCTCTAAACTGCCATGCCTTATTATATTCTAGGGACTTAAAAGTAGTTCTAATCCCCCTGCCCTATTATGTACTAGGGCCTTATAGGAGAGGTAATGCCAATCATAGGGGTACCCTAACCCATAGTGCACCCTAGTGTGTGTAGGTGTTTTCACTGTATTTTTAAGTGCCTCTTTCAGAATAGCACTGGCTGTTTAGGCAGAGGCCAGGGTCAGTCAGTCAGGTACCACCAGTACCAGTCAGCAAAAAGTTGGGGAGTGCCCAGGGCGGCTTTGCAACACTAGAGAAACACAAACTCAGAATGTAAAACATAACACCATGGTTGGGGGGTTCTCTTCAATAATCAGAATTGATTTCTATCCTAATGAACCCATTTTCCAACATTAGGATAGGGAAAGACTGGGGAAAAATCATAACGTTCTAATCTATACATTGAAGTTTTTATGCAGCTCTTTGATGCCGGTTAATAGCTCACTGTTCAATGTTAGGATTTTAACTTATAAACTTCAAATACCAAAAGAATATCTCAGACAAAAGCAGTAACTCACTGACCTATTGAATTAAAACTTTCACTAGACAAGCCTTCGATCTCTCTCAAAAAAAGAACATTAATCACCAAAGTTATCTTCACATTTTTATTGTTGCCTGAAAATTGCTGGAGACCAGGAATGCAGCAGCAGGTACTTTTCAAACCCTAATGCACTTGCAAACACGACGCCTCCACCCTAAGTCAGCGGCCTTTGTTTGTTTTGTGCATTAAGTTGCAAGATTCATATATATGTTTTTTTTAGACATTTGGTCTCATTACTATATGAATGTAAATAACAATAAAGCATACATGCAAACTGTGACTACATGCCTGCTTTTCTCAATATTTCACTTCGAAAGTATGCAATTGTATTTGTTTAACGGGCCGTGATTTGTATAGGGTCACTGGAAAGTGCACAAGGTTGTCCCTGTCCCCCCCAGAATTTTAGTGTCTCCTACGCCCCTGATGTACACGTGTGTATGTGTTTCATGCGGTGTCTTGTCTGTTTAGTGTCGAGTGTAGTAGGAGTGAGTTACAGGAATTCTTTTACAAATACTGGAGTGAGAGTGGCGGGAGCCGTTTGAAAGTCTTCTGCTCTTTGTGTTGGATAACAACACTCATAGCATTAGAAGTATTACACTCAGGCTGTCTGTTAGTGTACCGTCTGTGCGAGAGATATGTGTGAGATATGTGTGAGATCCCTGGCATTGCATGGTGCTGATGTCCAGCACCCAGAGCACACGCATACAAGCCGTGTCCAAAATGGCACAATTTCTACTATAATAGTCAACTTTCACAATATCTGTTTACCTGTACAATTAATTGGTTTAAAGTTTTCAAACAACAGTAATTGGCAATCAGTTAATTAAGACAAGCTAAACTATTAAAAATAACAAGGTGGGAAAAGGAAATGTTTCCTCTGAGGAGCCCTTGGAGTTTCCAACGAGGCTCCTGGGGCGAGCTCAGCTAAGAGCCACCACGGGCCCTAATCGGGGAGCTGTGATCAGTAAGTGACATGACTCAAAGTTTCCAGTCTCCTCTGCGCCTCTGCGCCTCTGAGCAGCAACAGTAACAAACTCGTCCCCTTGAGGGCGCCCCGACACCGCGGAGCAGCGGGAACAATCAGCAGACATGTCCCACTCCCAGCGGGCAGCGCGGAGACGGAGCTGCTTGTTAGCTGTGCAGGCTACTGCTTAATTGGCAATTACTGGGGTAGACGTTGTCAAGGGGTTAGTAAGTAATGAGAGCATGTTCTCACCTCCCCGTGAGATTTTATGTCAAACTAAGTTTGCCGAACTTGTCACTAGAGAGAGCTGATGGGGTGAAGAAGAGGACAGCATGAAAAACATGGATGCAGAGATCTCGTCCTTTAAGCCTCAGGACTAGGAAGAAACGTAACTGGACATACGTGACACTCACGCTACATCATGCATATGCAAACTTGAGGACACAATTACAACTCAAAAAAGTGTGCACTACTATGTATAGAAATTGTACATACTGTACATAGACACACAGATTAAAGTACAACCAACATCAGCAGCAGGAGAGCACTGGCAAACGGGATGACCCCTGTTGACCTCTCCTCTCAGCACTTAAGGAACTGTTCAGAAAGATAAACTTACAGATGAGTAAATTTACACATGTATGTTTATTGTTACACTTTTGAGTAAGTTTACTACTTTTGGCTATTCACCATTTCAAAGTGTAAAGTTACTCAAAAGTGCAGACTTACATGTACCTACCCCTGAATACTGGGAGTGGGGTCTTATTTACGAGTATACATTTGCTACTGGTACATTTTCACAGGGGTCTCCACTAGTGGGGCGGGGATCTCTCAATGGTAAAGCATACTGAAACATTTATACGTTCATTAAACTTAAATAAAACATCATTAAAATAATGTTATATTAAATATTAATGTAAGTTAATTAATTTTCATGTAAGTTAATTTATTTTAAATGTAGAACAAAATACAAAAAAGCTACAATTCCATTTTTATAATTTTATAATTTTTAGTATACGCCACTCCATTATAGGCCACTCACTGTATGCTACTCCACTATACACTATTACCCTCTACACCACTGCACTCTACAACACTCCACTCTAACCTATTACACTGTACACAATTCCACTCTACGCTTTCCACTCTACGCTGTCCACTCTACGCTATTAGAGAACCAGCATTTACCACGCGACTTGAACTACGCTGTGCCTAAACAATGCGGTCGGAACCACAAATGCATCTTAACAACATGTTGTTGAGCTGATGTTGGACTTTAAGTCCAACACTTTCCCTACTGTTGCGCAGACTGGAGTTGGAATAGTAAATTATACTTTCGGTATTCATTGAAGGCATTCGGTATTCATTGAAGGCATTTAGGAGTCCTAAAGTTAGGAGTCCTAACTTTACTACTCCTAAACTGAGAAAAATCCTAACTTTAAGACTTTCGGTATTCACAGAAGGCATTTAGGAGTCCTAAAGTTAGGAGTCCTAACTTTACTACTCCTAAACTTAGAAAAATCCTAACTTTAAGACTTTCGGTCTTCACAGAAGGCATTGAGGAGTCCTAAAGTTAGGAGTCCTAACTTTACTACTCCTAAACTTAGAAAAATCCTAACTTTAAGACTTTCGGTCTTCACAGAAGGCATTGAGGAGTCCTAAAGTTAGGACTCCTAACTTCTGTAAATACCGAAATGAGTAAGTGCCTTCTGTGAATACCAAAATGAGTAAGTGCCTACTGTGAATACTAAAATGGTAGTACGTTTAGGATTTTGTACTAAGTAAGTTCTGTGAATCGGGCCCTACGCTATTACACTGGAAAAAAAACTTCGTTCTTTGCCCCTCTACTGTATGGTATTCCCCTCTACCCCACTCCACTATAAGCCACTCCACTGTGTGCTATTACACTCTATCCCACCCCACAATACACCACTCCAGTCTACACCACTTCACTATACTCCACTGTACGCTACTACATTATGAGCTATTACACTTTATGCCACTACACTATATGCCAGTCCATCCTATGTAGCTCTGCTCTCCACTATCCTACTTTATGTCAATCCACTTCACTCTAAACCACTCCATTGTGCTCTTCTCCACTTTATATAATTCCACTCTACAAAATTCTACTACACTCTATGTCACTCCACTAGGTTTTACTCCACTCAGTCCCCATACAGTCCACTGTTTAAATTTGCACTCAACTCTATGCTCGTATATTCTCTTGTACAACACTTTACTTCACTCCACGAAAGTTTCCAACACTGTTGACACAGCACTACTCTCTAATATATGCGACACCGCTCCAATTTACAACAGTTTAATACCTATGCTACACCTGTACACTTCACTCCATGCAACTGTACTGTATGACACACCAATACACTTTATTGGACTTTCCTCCGCACTATGTTACACCACTCCACTCAACTGTACTCCACTGTACAAGACATTTCCTCACTCTAATCTACTATACAACAATTCACTCTATGCAGCACCACTGTTACACATGCTACTGTACTCAATACAACTCCATTATATAACCCTGTATGCCACTCTCCTACATGCTACTCCTATCTATACCCCTTCACTCCACTGTACAGCACTGTACTATACTATATGCCACTCTACAACACTGTCCTCCACTCTACTTTATGATACTCTAGTCCAGTATCTGACACTGTACACAACTCTTTGTATGCCACTGCACCCCCGCTACTTTGATACAGTACTCCACTCTACTCCACTACTCTGCTGTACACCACTCCACTCTACGCCACTCGATTCTATTGTGCTCTAGAACACTGTATGCCAATCCACTCTAACAAACTCTACAACATTGTACTGTACTGTACACCACTCCGCTCTACAAAACAAAAATCAACTAGACTGTATTCTACTCAACTCTACTGTAGTCTACATCATTTCCCAATACCGTTCGACACCCCACTAAGCTCAACTATACAACACAGTACTCTATGTTATGACACTTTACTAGACTGCATGCTACGCCACTCCAATCTACTGCACTCCACACCAATATAGTCTACGACACGTCACTCTACTGTACTCCATTCCACTATACTCCACTTTACTCCACTTTATCCCACTCTAAGCCACTGTATCATACTCCTCTATGCCACTCCACTGTCTGGCACCCTACTCCACTATATGCAACTCCACTCTACAACACTGTACTACACTCCATGACACTTTATGACACTCTATACCCATTCACTCTACCCCACTGTACTATACTGGATGGCACGCCACTCAACTACTCTCTAGGATACGCCACTCCACTAGATGACACAGTACTCCACTCTACAACACTCTCCTCCACTGTACACACCACACTCCACTTCACGATACTCCACTCTACCTCATCCTACTCCCCTCTAAAACACTCTACTGTACTCTATGACAGTATACGGCACCCTACTCTACTGTTCACATGCTATTCCACTGTTAATATTGCTGCTCCAGTCTAAGGTACTTACTCCACTATATGAGACACCCTGCCACTACACTAAGGGGCCAATTACAGTGTCGGTCAGAAAGCCTCTGACTGCTAGCTTTCCGACCACGGTTGGAAGCTTGCCGACCGCAACATTCCGTTTGTGGTCCGATCGCCTGATTACGATGTCAGCGGTCGGAACGTAAACCGGCAGGTCATTGCAACTCGGTTCCAACCGGCACTCGGAGTCTTCCTGCCGGTCGGAACGCATCGTAATCCCCTATGGACGGTGTTTCTGTCATCAGGATTGCAATGTTGGTTTCTCACAGCCTTTCCGTGCCTGCCTGTCCGACATCGAAAGGATGTTGGAAAGCGACTTTGGGGGTCCCTAGCAGGGCCCCCTTGCCTCTGTGGCCTACAGTTGGTGGTCGAGGGGATACCTAGGGTACCCCTCTGTACAACCCTGCACTGTGTGGCAGGCAAAGTTGGGTGCCTGCCATAGGGTGCAAGGTTTTACACACACTCCCATTTCTCTATAAGAGCCTGTGGTATGGCCTGTTTACAGCCGTGACACAAGCTCCCATAGAGAAAAGTGAGTATCCGACTGCACAGTGTTCGGTCACATCGTAATCAGGTGGTTGGAACAAAGTGGCAACTCCGACCAACATCGTAATAAGCCCCTATATGTACACTGTAAGATATGCTAATACACTACTCCAATACATTCAATCTACAATACTCAACTTATGACAATAGACTTTACAACACTCTCCTCCACTGTACTTTATAAGACTCCACATAAGAACTCTCCACTTGCAACACTGGATTCAGCGATTTGAAAAACATTTTACATTCAATGAAAAAACCAAAGGTTAAAGCTTCGTTATAGTTAGGAAAACTCATTTTCCCTATAGAAACCAAGTTTACGCTACACAATATTTGAAAATTCTTAAGTTATTGTTATAACTTTCATTTATAATTTAACCACCACCTTCAAAATATTATAAGTAGCGGACCTCATTACACGCTCTTTTCAACTTGCTAACCAGACAACACTAGCTGTAACTCATCAAAAAGAGACCTCCAGGCCCTTATATAACTATAGGATGACACCTCCATCAAGATAAAAAATGGCTGACAAAGGAGTAAATATTGTAATCTAAGATAAACAAGATTACATTAAGGAATAAGGAAGCAGAATGACAATTGGAAGATGGAGAGTGTTATCAAACACTTGAATAATATCACACAGATACATTGGCAGCTAACAAAGGAAAAACTAGGTGAATGGTTGGAAATTAATCTGAATGATGAAGAGGAGAGGAAGTACCTTACAGTTGATCATCCTTGTCTTTGGATTGTGGGTAACAGCTATGTTTTCTGAGCTAGACAGCATGCGATAAAGAATAGGGTTGACAAGGACTTGGGATTCGCAAATGTGGATATTCAATGGTTTGGCCAGAGAGGTTTAAAGTGGCCCGAAATGCTGCCTTTGGTTGAGAGTGTTGTACATTCCCAACTTTCAGCCCTGTTAATAGTGCACTGTGGTGGCAATGACCTATGCACTCTTACTGGGGTTGGTTTGGAAATTGCAATAAAAGAGACCTTTGGCAAATTAATGACACTTTTGCCTTACACTGTCTTGGTGTACTCTCATATATACCAAAGACAAAAATGGAAGTGGTCAAATCAATTCTGCCACAGATTGACATAGCCAAAAAACGTGTTAATAAAACTGTTTCTGCATTCCTCAGAGACCATAGCATGGGTTCTATCTACAACAATATTTTGATATGCATTGAATCTACAGAAGTGATGGAGTTCACTTTACAGATGATTGCAACAGGGTGTTTCTCACTAAAACTCTGCATGCGGTCTTATATGTAGCTGTGACATACTAACAATAAATACAAAGGCTCTCTTCTGAGCCACCCTATTACCCAAAACTAAATAATTTTTGATTTTAAATCCCTTTTCCTAAAACAAATATATTTTTGGGGGTCACGATATCGCGAATCCGCAAAGCAAAAGCACGAATTTAAGGAACAAAATTAAAAATTTAGATTTATAACTCTAATTTTACATATATATATATGTGGCAATATTTTTGTAAGTACTTTACCTAGTGTATAACTATGTGTGGAAGTGGGTGCACAAGTCTGAGTGGGTCTGTAAGCGAGTACATGCGTTTCTAAGTAAGTCTCTCAGTGGGCCTGTGACTGAGTGAATCAGTGTATGAGTGGGTTTGTGAATGGGTGCATTAGTGTCTGAGTGGGTCTGTACATTGCTGTGTAAGTGTCTGAGTGCAACAGTGAGTGGGTGCAAGAGGCTCTGAATGGGTCTGTGAGTGGGTGCATGAGTCTCTTGATGGTTCTTGAGTGGGTGCATGACTGACCGAGTCTGTGAGTGGGTACATAACTGTCTGAATGGGCCTATGAGTGGGTGTGTGAGTCTCTAAATGGGTCTTTGGTGAGTGTATGCCTGTCTGGGAGAGTCGATAAACAGGTGCATGACTTTCTGAATGGGTGTGTGAGTGGGTGCATGAGTGTCTAAATGAGTCTTCAGTGGGTGTATTGCTGTCTGACTGAGACCATGAGTGGAGAGAATGAGGCTCTGAGAGGGTCAATGAGTGCATGTGTCAGTGTCTATATAGGTATAGAGTGAGTGCCTAGCTGTCTGACCAGGCCCATTGATGGGTGTTGGAGCCTCTCAGTGATTCTGTGAGTGAGTGCCTGAGGGGTTCTATGAGTGGGTACATGAGGTCTGAGTGGGTGTGTGAATCTTTGAGTGGTCTCTGGGTAGGAGAGAGACTGTACAGGTGGTTCTGTAAGTGGGTGTATGAGTCTCTGAGTGAATCTCTGTGTGAGTGCATGAGTGTCTCAGTGGGTCTGTAAATGGATGGATAGGTCTGTGAGTGGGTCTCCGACTGGGTGAGTGATTGTCTGAGTGATTTTGTAAGTGGGTGTGTGAGTCTGGGAGTGGGTCTTTGTGTGGATGTGTGAATGTCTGTGTGACTGTGAGTGAATGCATTACTGTGTAAAGAGTGTTTGAATGTATTATTATTTTCATTTTTTCACCCTGGTTCATGACTATCTCGCCATTATATGAGAGGGCTGTGCCGAGGGCCGCGATTCCACACGCGGGGGAAAAGAAAAGTTTATGACATTTCGCAACTCACAAACCCTACAATACAGTTATGGGGTCAGGGTACCACTAATCTGACCCCTTCTATACTTTTTCCTATTTACAAATATTCTCCGGGACCTGCTCCAGCTTCATAAAATGGTGGCTTATTCTCAAGTGGGATGCGCAACTCTGCCGCAACCTTACACTGGGGCTGCACTAAGTGCTGAGACAGGGTCACAACCCCAACCAAGTGGGGGGAAAAAAGCAACTCGCCTTTATAAAACTAACAGACCCTGACAATACAACCATGGGATCAGGGTACTCCTACCCTGAACCCTTTTAGCTTTATCTATTTCTTTTGACAGTCCCCAGGGCCGGCTATGCATTATTAAATGATGAGTACAACATTTTCCTCAGCTTTCAGCCAGCGAATTACAGCACTTCTCCTGCCGCATGCATTTGCCGAACCCCAAGTCGGAATCATGAACCCTTTGTGTCCCCATGTCTATATAAGAAAAACATTTAAATAGATCCAAAGCTAATGTGCAGTTTTACACCAATTCACAAAAAGATCGCTTTGTGGACCAGCAGCTAGCTTTCTGCCAAATCTGGTGTAATTCCGTTCAGCAGTTTGGGCTAAAACTTGTCTAAAGTTCCTGTGGAAATTAACATGGGGAAAACAAATTTTTGGTACCCCATTTTTCTCAGCCCCCGCTTGATGGTTCACCCCAAGACTTTCAAGACAGCAGCCGAAGTGAGCGTTGAACTAGTTTTAAAAACTTTGCGAAGATTCGTTACACAACATCAAAGTTATTGGCAAATGAAAAAACGCTCTTCATATGGAAACTACATCCTAACTATAACTACCTACTGGCGACCACTCGTAGGTAGTTACAGTTAGTACCAAAGTTTCCAAAGGAAAAGTGTTTTTTGTTTTGCCAATAACTTAGGTGCCGTTTGACAAATCATCACCAAATTTTCCCCTTTTTAGTTCAGCTGCTGTGCTGGAAGTTTCGGGGTGATCCATCAAGCATGGAGCGAAAAAAATGGAGGTCCCAAAACCCGTTATGTCTATAGGCATGTTCATTTTTTGAACATGACCACAGCCCGAACCACTGAAAAGAATTATAACAAATTTTGCAGAAAGCTAGATGTTAGTCCAGAAAGTATGCTTTTTGTGATTTGGTATAAATCTGTTCACATATATTAAGTTCCACACAACAGATGGACCCGCACATCGGCAGCAAAAATGGAGAAAAAAGATGCGCAGGGGATGGAGCTTACCTGTGGGCTAAATCCCAGGCACAGTGTTTTTTTAATTATGCAGGGGGTGCCCACATGGCACGCCCCAGGGACCACCAACTTCCCGGGGCAAACAATAAAATGATGCAGGCTATTTGTGAAATTAGTGTGGGGAGGCACATACGGCCTCCCCCTCAACCCCAGGGATGGCCACATTCGTAGAGCAATCAATTATCGAAATGCAGGAGGGCACTCGAAGCCCTCACAATAAAATAATGGGAGGACCCACATGGCCCCCCTGCAGCCCTGGGGACCTTCACCTCCCCAGAGCAATTTGTAAAATTAGTGTGGGGAAAGGCCAGTAGGGCCTTCCCAGCAACCCTGGGGACTGCCAGCTCCCATGGGCAATTAACTAATAGAAAGGTGGGGGGCCCAAGCAGCTCCCATGCAGCCCCATGGCCCACCACCACCCCGGGGCTAAAGTAAAGATTAGAGGGGGCACCTCCTGGAGCCATAAATGTCCCTGGGGAAAACCACCCCCCAGGGTCAGTGTTTGCTTTTCCGCTCCTGCCAAGCCATAGCAAACTGTAATTGCTTTCAGCTAGTGTGAACATTTGAAAAAGCTCTCCTTTGCTGAAAGTGAGCACAATTGCTTTTACAGAGCGGGAGATGCATGTTAGCAGCTCCCTCTCTGTAAAAGCAATGCTGCCTCCCACAGGAGGCGGGGAGTTTTCTGGCTCCCTCCAAGGTCCCCATTAATGATGAGTGGGTGCCCGGGGTGTGAACAGGGCACCCAGTATAGAGGCCGGGGGATGGTAAACCTGGGGCCAAAATCAGCCCCCTTGTAACATTTTTACACCATTAAAAAAAAAAAGACTGGCCTCAGAGGTGGGGACTCCAGGGCTGTAATTGGCCTGGGAGGGGGGACGGGCAGCCTCCCTCTCCCATTCAAGAAAGGCCCAGCCCAGGGTGATGGAGTCCCAGGGCCAGTATTCGCCCAGTGAATGAGTGCCATGCGGCCCACTTTCCAGAATATATATATTTTATTAAAGGCAGGCCTGTCAAGTCGCCGAGGTGATGCCCCCTTTCTCCACCACTCTTCATATGTGCCTCCTGGTGCACTGCTCATCAGGGCATGAAGTCCTCTTGGTTCCAGAGGGTCGTTGGGAGCCAACAAGCCCTCCTGCTAGCTCCAGTAAGTACCACATAGTGCGATTGCTGAGAGAACTTCAGAGGCCACACCCCCTTTCTCCACCACTCTGCAAACGTGCCCACTGGTGCACTGCTGTTTGGGGGATGCAGTCCTCTTGGCTGCTGAGGGTCCTTGGGGGCCAACAAGCCCTCCTGTTGCCACCAATAGGTTCAAAACAGCAGGATTGGTGAGAGGACTTCAGGGGTCATGCTCCCTTTATTCACCACTGTGCAAAAGTAACTCATGGTGCACTGCTGATTGGGGAATTAAGTCCCCTTAGATCTAGAGGTTCCCTGGGGGCTAATAAGCCCTCCTCTTACCTCCAGTAAGGCCCACACAGCGGGATTGCTGAGAGGTCTTCGGAAGCCATGACCCCTTTCTCCATAACTCTGCAAACATTCCTCCTAGTGTATTGCTAGTTTGAGAATCAAGTCATCTTGGATGCTGAGGGACCTTGAGGGCCAAGAAGTCCTCCTGGTACCTCCTATAAGTCCTACACAACAGGATTCATGAGAACTGGTCGGATCCCCGCCCCCTTTCTCCACCACTCTGCAAATGCGATTAGTGCTTAAAAAACATAGAAATTCACTTAAAAGGACAAATGTTAAAGGGGCGTTATAGTTAGGTATTAGATATTTAAAAAACGTAGAAATTCACTGAAAAAAACAAAGGTTACAGGGACATTATAGGTAAGAAATGGAATACATATACTTAGTCTCAGGCTTCACTCATATAAAACCAGTGTAATTCAGCAGTGCTAACTATAACTGATGCCCCCGCAATGCACTGCTTATGACCTCACATATGACATCACTCATGACACGCATTAACATTTTCAAAAGCCCCGGAAAGGTTGAGGACCCTGGGGCTAGGGGGGGGACAGTGCAGCCCCCCCCCCATTCAATAAATTAAAACCCTGTGGAGTTGGCAGCCCTCAAGGCTGTGGGGATGTCTGCACGGCCACCAGAAATATTGTCAGAGTAAGCCCCGGGGATGTGGCTGTCCCCAGGGCTGGGGGGGTCTGATAGGACCCCTCATGTAAAAAAAAGCCCTGGGGCAGATGGGGAGGCCATATGGGCCTCCCCTCATTCATTGTTAAAGAAGCCTCAGATAGGTGGTGGTCCCCAAGGCAATATTCAGCCCTTGGAGGGGGGCCTGTGCACCCCCCTCTATTATTGAAAAAAAGCCCCTGGAACCTTACCCAGGGGCCATTAATGAACGAGGCACAGGAGGCGGCACTTCCTTTTAGTTTTATTTTTACATGAATTTATAGATTTGTCACGACCTTTCTGTTTTTTTAATGTTTTTTATTTTGCTAATTGGACCATGGCTTGGGGATCAGGGTATTCCTACCCTGCCTCCTTTTCTATATTTTCACTTTTTTTTTAGGACCCGTTGAAGCAGAGTCTCAAGATGGCTGCAAGCGCATCCTGGTTGAAGTGTTGGCAGCCAATCCGAGCTGTGCATTTCCCAGCATGAGCTTGTCCGTTTTTTTGCGAAGGGTTTGTGACTAGACATATCACTATCTTTTTCTTCTTATATTTCTCAAAAACTGCTGAAGGGATTTGCACAAAAAACCAAAAAGCACAATATACCTACAACCCGGTTCGGGCTTTAGGTTCAACTACATGTCCTATGGGTATTCAAATAGGAAAAAGCACTTTTTTTGAGTCCCCTTTTTCTAGTCCTCCGCTTAACAGATTACCTTGAAACTTCCCATGCACAACAAAACTTACTATGTTACTTTTGCTTGGAAACTTTCATGATGATTCGTCAGCCCACACCAAAGATATAGGCAAGTCAAAAGATGCTTTTCCTATGGAAACTAGTTCCTAACTATAACTACCTATTGCCCACTGCCAGTAGGTAATATATAAAAATATACATAAATATATAGGTTACAGGGGCACTATAGTTAGGAAATGCAATAAAAAAATCAGAAATTCATTGAAAAAAACAAAGGTTACAGGGATGTTATAGTTAGGCTGAAGTTTCGCTCATACAAAACCAGTAAACTTCAGAAGTTATAGTTAGCTGAGCTACCACCCACAATGCATTGCTCGTGATCTAACATATTACATCACTCATGACATGGTCAGTGGCCTCACTGATGACATTACTGATGACATCTCAAATGACATCACTGATGAGATCATCCAGTGACTGTAAGTGTTTTTAAAATGTTTGAGTGTTAATGTATATGCCAAGGTGTATTGGTAAATTAGTCGATGTAGAATTCCTGTATGGATGATTCAGTGGGTGCGGAAATCATTGTATGAGTGAGTGATTAGGTGTCTCAGTGAATCTGTGGGTGAATGACTGGTTGTGTAAATGTCTGTATCAGTCTGTCAGTTGGTGTTTAAGTGGCTGTATGCTTGTGTGAGTGGGTACATGAGTGGCTGTATGGATGAGTGATTGGCTGTATGAGTATTGTATGGGTGTCTGTGTAGGTGGGTGAGCGGGTATGTGACTTCCTGTATGGATGAGTGACTGGGTGAGTCAGTGGATAAATGGGTTAGTAAGTGTGTGTATGAGGGGCTGCATGGGTGAGTGAGGATATAGCTGTGTTGGTGAGGGAGTGGATGTGTCAGTGGTATATGGGTGAGTAACTGCATATCTGAAATGCAGTATAGTTGAGTGTTAGAGTATATGAGTTACTGTATGGGTGAGTGAGTGATTGTGAGAGTGGCTGTATGGGTGAGTGAGTGTTTGTCCCAATGACTGTATAGGTGTATACAGCTTCCAGAAGGGGAAGGGGACAGTGGATCAATGCCTCAATCTCTCTCTTTGCATAGATAAATACACCAAGGCAAAAGGCGAGAAGATCTATATGGCCTTTATGGACCTGTCAGCGACCTTTGACTGTGTGTCTCATCAGAAGCTGTGGTTTCCTAATTGAGGAGATGGGGATTGATTTCCAGATTATTTGACTCATACGCCAGTTAGATGTCAATGCAACTGCATGTGTTCAATATGGCATAAATGAGGAGTGCAGGTGTTTTTTTAGGATTGAGAAAGGGGTCAGGCAGGGATGTGTCCTCACCCCGTTTTTCTTTTCCATCTATACAAACGGGGTGGAGGCGACCCTGTCTGACTCATCCCTAGACATGCCTGTATTTGACAGCACCCCCTTCCAATACTGGTGTACGCTGATGACGCTATCCTTATTGATAGGACAGGGGTAGCCCTCCAGAGCCTGATAACCTCATACGCTTTGTTCATGGCCTCTTTAGATCTTGGCGTCAATGAAACCAAGTCCTTTATTATCATAGCGGGAGCACCCAGAGGAGCGAAATCCCCTTGTTTCCATCTAGCTTCAAACAAAATTGAAGTGGTGGAGTCTTTCTCCTATCTGGGAGTCTTATTTAATCAAAATCTCTCCTGGACAAATTTGGTGACGGCTAGAGTTTTAGGTATGGAAAGAAACCATCAAGTAATAAAGGGTTTCGCTAAGAAGCTGGGAGCCAGTCCTCTGGACAGGATTTAAAACATTTATCATGCAAAAACAAAGGCAGCAGCAACCTATGAGGCGGGAGTCTGGGGGATGGCCCATATTGACCAACTGCTGAAAATGGAAGATAGCTTCTTTAAAACCAGGGTTTCGCTCCCACAATCATTTTCTAACTATATCCTGCACTCTGAACTGGGGTTAATCTATCTACCTGATGGCATCTGATTGGTGCCAATCCTGTTGTGGATCTCGATATGCCGCAGGACTACAGTCAATCTAACTCAACGATAATAGGTGACTGTCTGAAGTTGGAGGGCAATAGAAGAACTGGTTGGCTTAGATATGTAGAGGTTGAACTGAACACAATCGGGCAAGGTCTCAAAACAAAAAATAATTGAGCCATTTATGCTGAGGGCAAATTTTATTTGGCGGGAAAAGAATCAGCGCCAAAAGGCATCCTTTACATATGACTCTACCCCACCAAGACCCAGAGGAGGTTATTTATACCTCTCCTGTATTTACCATTCCTCAGCATAGATTTATCTTGCTACGCTTCCGTTTGAACCTCATCCCCCTGATGCTTAGGTACCCAGAAAAGAATTCAAGCATGCAGATTTGAGCCTATGCCTGTGTAACAATCACTTGCCCCAGTCAGATTTTCATCTAGTATTGTTTTCCAAGTTTTATCAAACTGAAAGAGAAGTTTTTATTCTCCCAATTTTAAGGCAACATAATTTTATCCAATGGAGGGTGGGGTTGTACTTCCTCAGGCGCTCTCTGATCCGTTTGTTTGCTTTTCGGTAGCATTCTTTCTGTGGGCTCGTCTGAGGAAGAGGAAGCTGCGGGATCTCTCATTTAAATTATGGATCTATGTATAATGTAGGTGTATTAAGAGATTGGAATCCGAACGACTTTTAAGATTCATAAGACCTCAATTGTTTTAATGGTTTTAGTAATAGTTGTTGATCATGCTGGATTGATGAAATTGTGCTTTTATGATCTGTTTGTATATAGATCGAATAAAGATATTATAATATCGTATAGGTGAGTAAGTACATGTCAGTGTGTGTATGAGTAAGTGAGTGAGTGGGTGTGTGTGTAACTGTATGGGTAAGTAAGTGGCTGTTTGATTAATCTATGGGTGAGTGACAAGGTGCATGTGTAGCAGCTCTATGGTTGACTGGCAGTGTGTGAGTGGCTGTGTGGGTGTATGAGTGGATATGTCAGTAGCTGTATTAGCGAGTGAATTACTGTATAGGTCAGTAAGTGGATGTGTGTGTATACCTATGAATCAATGGGTGGGTATGTAAGTACCGGTATGGGTGTGTGAATGGGTTTGAGAATGGAAGTGTGGAATTTGGAGTAGGCATAGAAAAGGGTATTTGGGGGTGTGAGTATGTACAACCGAGGTTCTGTGGATAATGTCATCAGTGATGTCATTTGAGTGTTTTTAGTGATGTCACTGACCATGTCAAGAGTAATGCAATATGTGGTGTCATAAGCAGTGCATGGTGGGCGCATAAGTTATACTTAGCTCACAAACTATAACTGCTGAATTTCACTGGTTTTGTACAAGTGAAATCTAAGCCTAAGTATAACATCCATGTAAACTTTGTTTTTTTAAGTGAATTCCTAAGGTTTTGTAATCTTTGTATTTTTAAGTGAATTTCTAAGGTTCCGTAAATGCTAATTTCTAACTGTAACATCCCTGTAACCTTTGGCCCCGGGAAGGTGGTAGTCCCCAGGGCCCAACCCTTTAAAAAAGGGTATTATCTTTTCAAAAAGGAAAGGGGCCATGGCGTCCCCCTCCTGGGCCAATTTTGGCTCCAGGGACCTATCTCCCGGGGCCCGGCCTCTAATCTGGGTGCCCTGGTCCCACCCAGGTCACCCAGACACTTTGTTGGGGACCTGCAGGAGCTGGAATTGCTTTTTCACAGTGGGAGCTGCTGTAAATGCAGCTCCCTCTGTTCAAAAGCAATTCTGCTCTGCTTTGCGTAAGCCAGAGCATTTTATATGCTCTGGCTTACTCAGAGCAGAGTTTTCTATTGATTGGCAGGAGTAGTAATGCTCCAGCTAAGCCATGGCAAACTTCAATTGCCTGGGGATGGGTACCAGGGGACAATGCAGGAGCTGACCCTGGGCATGGTAGTCCCCAGGGCCATTATTGGCTCCAGAAGGGGGGCCACACGGCTCCTCCTTTTAGTTAGAAGGGCCGCCCCTGGAATGTGGAGGTCCCCGTGGCCATGAAGTCCCAGGACGGGGGCCATACGGTCACCCTCACATTTAGCTATTTTGGCCCCGGGAAGGTGGTGGTCCCCAGGGCCCAGGGGGTCCGTGAGGTTCCCAAATATTTAGCCCCTGGGAGCCGATGTTCCCCTGGGCATGGGGGGTCCATGAGGCCCCTCCGAATTAATTTAAAATGGCCCCAGAGAGGTGGTAGTCTCCTAGACCTGGGGGATGTCGATGAGACCTTCCTATTTCTTACAAATTGGCCCTGGGAAGGTGGCGGTCTCTGGGTCCTGGAGATCCACGTGGCCCCTATACTAAAATAAACCCCAAGGAGGTGGCAGTACCCGAGGTATATAAATACCCTAGGAGGAGGGCCCCGTATGTCCCCTTCCTTTAATTATAATTTAAGCATGCCCCCAGGATTCCGCCCACCTGTGGCCAATTAAAAACAAAATGCCAGAGCCTATGCTTCGTTTAAAAAAAGAATCAGCAAGAATCGCGGATCCAGCGAGACTCCTGCCAAAATCCTTTTTAAAAATGTTTTTTTGGCCTTGAGGGGGCCCGTGTCCCAAGAGGCCTAGGGGGTCAGGGTGTTTCTACCCTGCCCCCTTTCTTTTTTTAATGTTTATTTCTGTGACTTAGTTCAACCGAGTCACAAGATGGCTGCCAACACTTCCTGGTTTGAAGTGTTGGCAGCCAATCAGATCGCAGCACTAGATCGAGAGTATACAACTGGAAATGTCTTTAAACTACTGAAAAGATTTACACCAAATAACAAAAAGACACATCCCTGAACCAACCTGAATCTACCTTCCTGCCAAATTCGGTGTAATTCTGTTCAGCAATCTGGGCTGCAGCTGTGTCTAAAGGACCTATGGGAATTTACATGGGGAAAATGCCCTTTTAAGCACCCCTGGTTCTAGGACCACCGCTTGACGGATCACCCCGAAACTTTCAAGACAGCAGCTGAAGTGAGCGTTGTTATATATATATAATTTTAAACATAAACATAACATTAAATTACATTTATTTATATTTTGAAAAAGTACAACTAAATTAAAGTTAATTTAATTTAATGTTAGTTCCTATGTGGTTATATTTTAAGTCCCTACCACTATTATTTTCTGTGGGAGGGTTTTACAGTACTAGTGGTTGGCCATGTGTGGCTCATGTCCAGGTCGGAGCTGGAGTACATTCATAACTCTTTTGGAACCTTTTTAGCTGTAGGAACTATAGAAGCACAGTTTGTGAATACCAATGGGTGTATTCTGTTGTGGGTGGGTACATGTCACTTTCTAAAAACCTCCCTAGCCCCCTCCTCACTCCTCCCAAAGCCTTCCCCTTTAATAGCAAGCATTCTCGATTTCCCAGCCACTCCCCATCCCTCCAACATTTACTACTAAAATGTATACCTACATGTGATGATATGTGCACCATCAGGCGGAGATCTCTGCACAAAAAGGATTGGGGAGACACACTGAGCTTACCTCAGCATGAAGGTTTATGGACACCATTTTGTAGTATGTTAATAATACTTCTGCAGTACTTATAAACGTACTACAAAATGCAGTTTGTGAATAGGTGCCTTTGTATGTATTTTTCCTGGCTCATGAGTCTCGTTCAGTCCCTGTTTATAAGGGGGGGCAAGGCCTGTGTTTTGGGAGGTTCTCCTCTACCGTTCACACAGTGCATCAACAGTAATTTTGAGCTAACTTTCCAAATGCGTACAAGCAGTACCGACATAATCCTAACAATAGAGGTTTAGCTCCATATGCAACATAATTCCTAGAATATAGAAGTGGTAGCACTGCTAACCAAAGCATTCTATGACCAGACATTTACTTGACGGAAAAGCATGTTTATTCAGGAGTACAGAAAAGACCTAGGTTGAGGTTCATGGGTGCAGAGTATGACCCAATACCCACCTTTTACCGGCAGCCACCTGGGCTCTGCAAAAGGCCATGCCCTATTGGCTTAATATAATTCATTTTATTTTACAGCTTTAAACACTTACAACGAAGATTGGTAAGAATTGTCATAAAAAGTGTTGGATTCAGCCTTTTCTGCAGGGTTACCCCAAATGTTTTTGCTTTCATCTTCCTGTTTTTTGTTCTAGTTGTGGTTGGCTTTTAGGACTCCTCATACTTTACCACTGCTCACCAGTGCTGAAGCACTTGTGCTCTCTCCTTTTAACATGGTAAAATTGGCTTACACCCAATTGGCAAATTTCATTTACTTATAAGATTCTAGTAAAGTCGTACTACATGTACCCAAGGCCTGTAAATTAAATGCTTCTAGTGGGTCTGGAGCACTTATTGTGGAAACCCACTAATTAGGGTTTTAAACAAGTCTCAGTCCTGCCACTGCTGACTGTTGGTGCGGTTTTGCCATTCCAGCCTGGCTAACTAAATCTTTTGCCAGGCTTAAACCTTCCTTTTTAATATATATAAGTCACCCCTAGGGTAGACCCTAAACAGACCCTAAACAGCCCAATACAATGTATTTAAAAAGTTGAACGTGTACTTTTAAGTTTTAAATGTCTACGTAGCGGAAAACTCTTGCTTTTATTTTTCACTACTTCAAAGACTACCTCTCCCATTGGAAAACACTGGATTACCGTATTACATTTAATGAGCGCTAACTTTCAATTGGGAGGAGGTCGGAATGTCAAGTTTGGTGTCTAAAGAATTGTAATTTAAAACCCTCTTTAATGGTAAAGTCAGAATTTCAGTCACAATTCTGAAAATGTCATTCAAGAAAGCTGGCATTTTCTTGTCACAACCATTTGGTGCCTGCAGTCTGAATCCTGGGTCACATGACTAAGTGTAGCTGGGAATTGGTATTTGAGTATTACTCTCAGACAGTGAGACAAAGGGTGAATAGACGTTGGCCCGGATGTGCCATCTCTGACTTGATAGGGGGACCGAACAGTCACATAACCCACTTTCACATGACAAAGGCTCTGCCTTGCCACACTCACAAGAGCTTTCTCACCAGTCTTTTGTGCCCCAAGTCAAGTTGGGGCAGGGCAGAGAGGTAGGAAATTCCAAGCACCACTGGGAGTGGAAACCTCTAGGAACATCTTTACTCTAAATTTGCCGCCAGGTATAAATATTGGACCCTCAGACCAAACATTCCATTACACATATGAATCTGTGGAATATTAAGAAGAACTGCTGGGATGCTTTGCTGCCCTGCTACCTGAGAGAGAAGGACTGGGCGAAGAAGTGCTGCTGCCGTGAAGATGCGAAGTGTCCAAAGAGATCCAAGCCTGGATCAAAGATGAGAAGAACCTGAAAGCAGAGGGGACAGAGTCTGGGTCACTAGCCAGTGACCAGGAAGGCGATGAGCAGATGCCCACCGATGTCGGGTGATTTCAGGTGAAAGAGGTGAAGCTTGACTCTTCAGGCAAGGGGACCAAGAGGCGTCGAGGATGACCAGGAGCTGGATTCAAGCTGTCCCACGAAGGATGTCGAGTGCTGCAGCATCGGTGTCCAGATTGGACACAACAAGCCTTGGCAACAGCAACCCACGCAGAAACGAGAAAGATGCTTCGGTGCAGACGAGCAAGGTCTGTGGGACTCACCACTTGGTGGAGAGTCAGGGCATGTCTGGAGCAATCAGAAAAGCCCAAGGAAATGCAAAGTTAGCCCCTCA
This sequence comes from Triturus cristatus, assembly GCF_964204655.1. Classification (NCBI taxonomy): domain Eukaryota; kingdom Metazoa; phylum Chordata; class Amphibia; order Caudata; family Salamandridae; genus Triturus; species Triturus cristatus. The sequence continues at coordinate 169,089,868 of NC_140585.1, forward strand.
GGGACCCACCAGTCAACGGACCAGGGATTGCGAAAGGACCTCGAGACGAAACACAAAATGGCGGCCCACGGGTCACTCGGAGAGACCAGGCCAACAATCTTCTGTGGATTCAGTGCTTGTGGTGGGGGCTACAAGTGAGCCCAAGCACGACTTCAAGGGATGTCGAGACGTCAATGCACTTGCAAAAGTGCACGGTGACCAGGAGTTACGGTTCCATGCTATTCACAAGTGCTGCGGGTCTCAGCTTTGCTGGGGACTCGGGTCGGCCTCTGAGATGTCTGAAAATCCTCTTCCTGAGCTGCAAATACCAAATGCTTCGTTGGTGCCTGCCAAGCAGGGGAGTCACTCCTTGACCCCAAGGAAGATTTCTTCAGTCCTCTGATCTTGAGCAGAGCATCGAATGTCCAGGATTCAGCTTCAGAGTTTCATCCAAGGCAATCTAAAGTCCTAAGGACAGGGGTCGCACACTTATACTATGGTAGGGGGTTGGACATACGCTGGGGACCCACCTATGGGAGGGTTTGGAAAGAGAGGTGGCTACACCCATTTCCTTTGTCCAGTTTTGTGACAGAGCAGGGGCTGGAAGCCCCTGAATCGGTTTGAGCTGGACTATGCACAGGGACACCAAATGTGCCCCCAGTGCAGTACTTCAAAGCACTCAGAGAGTGCTCCCAAGCAGCCCCAATACACATAAGCCTGTCTGGGAGATGGTTACACCTCCCAGTGACAGGAAACCTATTGTCCAGGCCTCTCCTGCCAGAGTTTCGGTCAGCAGCAGGTGGCCAGACCCGTGTCTGTGGCTGCAGCATCCATTTTGTGATGCCAGGGCTCTATTAAGTTTCTACCGGGTATACCAGTGCTGTCATGTCTCTCCCTCTAGAAGGGTGGGATCATACTCCCACACCCGTTACTGGTGTGGGGGTATGATTCCAAGGTAATTTACGTAAATGGGTCGCGACACTGCTCGTCATGCTGCAAATAACCCCAAAGGATTCTGGATAGTGTAGTGGCTACGGTGAGTACGCCTACGCCACGAGTATATAGAAATATAATGCCATCCCTGGACACGTGTTTCGAGGTAATTGCCTCTCGTCAGCAGGGAGCAGGTAGGTATGCGGGGTGCCGATGACTGCCATATATATAGGTAAAATACCTTCCAAGGCGCGCAGGTGCAGACACCGGGCTCGTCAGCCAAAGTCGCTCGAATGAGCTATTAGTAATTTACGTAAATGGGTCGCGACACTGCTCGTCATGCTGCAAATAACCCCAAAGGATTCTGGATAGTGTAGTGGCTACGGTGAGTACGCCTACGCCACGAGTATATAGAAATATAATGCCATCCCTGGACACGTGTTTCGAGGTAATTGCCTCTCGTCAGCAGGGAGCAGGTAGGTATGCGGGGTGCCGATGACTGCCATATATATAGGTAAAATACCTTCCAAGGCGCGCAGGTGCAGACACCGGGCTCGTCACGTGTCCAGGGATGGCATTTATTATTACACTTCGTAGCATAGGTGTACTCGCCGCTGCTACTCTATCATCCAGAATCCTATGGGGCTACTTGCTAAAGACCAGCGGAGTGCGACCCACGTGAAAATAATGTTTGAAGCTCCCTGAGCGATTGGCTGACGAGCCTGGAGTCTGCACCCGCGCGCCGCCACGAAAGGTACTTAAACCTCATATCTTTTGGCAGTCTACGGCACCCCCCACACAGTCCTGCTCCCTGCTGACGAGAGGCAACTACCTCGAAACACGTGTCCAGGGATGGCATTTATTATTACACTTCGTAGCATAGGTGTACTCGCCGCTGCTACTCTATCATCCAGAATCCTATGGGGCTACTTGCTAAAGACCAGCGGAGTGCGACCCACGTGAAAATAATGTTTGAAGCTCCCTGAGCGATTGGCTGACGAGCCTGGAGTCTGCACCCGCGCGCCGCCACGAAAGGTACTTAAACCTCATATCTTTTGGCAGTCTACGGCACCCCCCACACAGTCCTGCTCCCTGCTGACGAGAGGCAACTACCTCGAAACACGTGTCCAGGGATGGCATTTATTATTACACTTCGTAGCATAGGTGTACTCGCCGCTGCTACTCTATCATCCAGAATCCTATGGGGCTACTTGCTAAAGACCAGCGGAGTGCGACCCACGTGAAAATAATGTTTGAAGCTCCCTGAGCGATTGGCTGACGAGCCTGGAGTCTGCACCCGCGCGCCGCCACGAAAGGTACTTAAACCTCATATCTTTTGGCAGTCTACGGCACCCCCCACACAGTCCTGCTCCCTGCTGACGAGAGGCAACTACCTCGAAACACGTGTCCAGGGATGGCATTTATTATTACACTTCGTAGCATAGGTGTACTCGCCGCTGCTACTCTATCATCCAGAATCCTATGGGGCTACTTGCTAAAGACCAGCGGAGTGCGACCCACGTGAAAATAATGTTTGAAGCTCCCTGAGCGATTGGCTGACGAGCCTGGAGTCTGCACCCGCGCGCCGCCACGAAAGGTACTTAAACCTCATATCTTTTGGCAGTCTACGGCACCCCCCACACAGTCCTGCTCCCTGCTGACGAGAGGCAACTACCTCGAAACACGTGTCCAGGGATGGCATTTATTATTACACTTCGTAGCATAGGTGTACTCGCCGCTGCTACTCTATCATCCAGAATCCTATGGGGCTACTTGCTAAAGACCAGCGGAGTGCGACCCACGTGAAAATAATGTTTGAAGCTCCCTGAGCGATTGGCTGACGAGCCTGGAGTCTGCACCCGCGCGCCGCCACGAAAGGTACTTAAACCTCATATCTTTTGGCAGTCTACGGCACCCCCCACACAGTCCTGCTCCCTGCTGACGAGAGGCAACTACCTCGAAACACGTGTCCAGGGATGGCATTTATTATTACACTTCGTAGCATAGGTGTACTCGCCGCTGCTACTCTATCATCCAGAATCCTATGGGGCTACTTGCTAAAGACCAGCGGAGTGCGACCCACGTGAAAATAAAATATGATTCCAAGGTGTTTGACACCAAACACGACATGTTTCCGTGCAGCCAGTCCAAAGTTAGCATTTACCGTTTGGTTATAATGCACTTAAGAGTATATGGTCAGGCTGCACTACAAACAGTATCAGAGAAGGGTCTCCAAACGCTGCAGAGGGGATCTGCTCATACAGGGGCACCCTCTCACAAAAGAACTAAGCACTCTGCCTTCAGGATTGATAAGGCCTGCCATGGGAGTGACTTATAGGTTTATATGTGTGTATATATATATAGTGATATAGGTAACCTATATCACAGTAAGGGGTGCATGCACCACCTTAACCAGGCTGCAGTAGCAGACCTGTGGTGTCATTTTGGGTGGCTTTCCAGGGGTGGCATAATACATGCTTCAGCCCCTGGTAGGCCTCTGGGGTACCTATGCCCTGGGTATATAGTATACCATATACTAGGGACTTATAAGGGCCCCTCAGATCCAATCTGAACTGTACCTAAAGTACATGGAATCATTTAAGAGAGGAAGTAGCTAGGCTGGGTCCCTGATTAGCAGGGTCCCAGCCAGACTAAAGTCGAAAAACAGTGAAACACCAGCAAAAAGTGGGTGTAAACATGTGAAGCAGATCCTACTCTCCTACAGGGGGTCTAAGAGATAATTATCTTCTAAATAGTAAAGAGGTGAGAGATCACAGAACAGTAGACAAGAGATGGGCCTTTAGTGGACTAAATAAGTTGGATCAGGGAGGATTTGCTGAGATAAGAAATAATTGAGAAATGTTTCCAGGGCGATGGGACTATAGCAGACGATATGGGAAGATTGGTCAGCTCCATTAGTACTGGGTAGATCAGAGAGATTCCCAATGTGACAATTTGGAAGCAAAGAGACCTCTGTGCCCAGAACCTTTTGGGCCGGGTTAAACCTAGTTCTCAGCAGGTTAAGGGAGAAAAAGGAGGTGTCATAGGGTAAGTCAGGAGGCCATACACAAAACAAAGAGTCCTACAAGCAGATCACAAGTGGTTTCATTTATGATGCTATTTGTTTGAGCCATCTGTCATATCATGCATGAATTCATGTGTAGCGCATGGGAGAAATTATGGTTGTGTAGCTCAGCATAAGTTTTCCATTTCAATGTTTTTTAGTTTTAGATTTGAACCAGGGTATATAAATAGGACCTTTAGACCCACACTTGATTTCACTACTAGACCTGTGGAAGGACTCTCAGAAGACTGCTTGCTGCTGTGACCTGCTCTGCACTCTGCAAGAACGCGTTGTTGTTTCTGGAAGGATTGCTTTGCTTCCTCGAGTCTGCCTTAAAGCTTCAGAGGCCAGCCCTGTTGTTGAGCTTTGCAAATTCACCTGAACCCAGGACTACCAGAGTGACTCTAAGGGCTAGTTTGCTGACCTCCTGTCCAGAGCTAAGGGACACAAAAGACTTCCACCACCATTGACCCAGACCTGGAACCAGCCTGAGTGACTCCTGAACCCTCAAGTGGTGTCCCCAAGTCATGGATCCTTGGTTCTCATGATAAAGATGCCAGGTGGCCAAATCTCAAAACTGAGGACTTCGAAATGTTTTGGCCAAAAACGACTCTGAGAACCAGGAGGAGACCGGGACCAACCTTCTCTCCTATCTGCCCGAGATGCATTGGCAGTCAGATTGACTTCACAGCTACATTCTTAACTGCAGCAGTAGATCCTGTTCAGCAGTCGTTCGCCAAAGTGGTATCCGAGCCCCTGGAACTGTCTTCGGGTATAGCCTTCTGCTTCGGACTTCTAAAAAAGAGACTAAGGGCCTGATTTAGATCTTGGAAGATGGGTTAATTCATCACAACGGTGGCAAATATCCTGTCCGGTGAAATATACATCCGTTAGGCTAATATATAATTTATATTTGGGCAGACAGGATACCCATCACCATTGTGACGGAGTAACCCATCCACCAAGATCTAAATCAGACCCTAAGTCTGAATGTAGAAATCTTCACTGCAGCTTCAACCCAAGGCAACCCAATGATGATGCTCCCTCCCAGGATACCGCCTGCAGCCTTGCCCCGCTGAACTTTACCTTGTCAGAATTTTTTTTGCCAAATGTCTTCCAAGTCCAAAGGAAAGCGCTGACCGAGCACATTCTACTCCTTGTATCCGAACAGCGCTCCATCAAGGTCGGCGATATTTTTCGACTTTGATCCTTTATCGCGTGACTAGATGTCTGCGGTTGGCGCTTTGTTCTTTTAGGTGCTAGTTTTTACTAAACACTTAAAAAATTCATAACTCCTATTCAATTGATTACATTTTTGTCATGTTGGTGTCAAATTATTTATTAAAATTGACTTGTGCTGCATAAATACTTTACACGTTGCCTCTAAGTTAAGCCAGACTGCTTTTGGGCCAAGCTTCCCAGGGTTAAGCACATATTGATTTAGGTTAACTTAGTGACTTTTTGGCGTTCACCCTGCAAGGGATTGGGGCTTTTGCTTGACCAGAGCTCACACCCCAGTCAACCAACAACCTAATTTCTCACGATGTACTTCTAGGCATTGCCTGAACAGGCCTACTGATATGCCAGGTTTACATAGTTTAAGGACTATCACAAAATTTAGAAATCCTCTTCCTGCAGTCGAGCTTCCCTGCAGCAGCTCATTTGAAAGCCCTGAAATTTGCTACATGGGAGGCTGTGTGTTTCATCTGCCTTGAAAAGGTTTTTGTTTTTGTTTTTCAAGAAACGAATTCCCAAAGCAGGAGTTTCTTTCTTGAAAACAAACAAACATGATCCTGGCCAGGCAGTGAGCTTGATTACAGTGGAGGGGAACACAGTTGGTCTATGAACTGGTAGCCCAGTTGCGAATGGGCCACCAGGTCAGAGGTTTACAAAAGTGGAGCTGGCTAAGTGTTAGACCTGTCAGCCTTAGGGTGGTCTTCCTCTAAATATTTTGCCTGCTTATCTCCTCTTTTTGCTGATTATTTTTGGTAGCCTTAGGACTCGCAGCACTTTACCACTGCTGTGCAGTGCAAAAGTACATATGCTCCTCTCCTAAACATGGTATCATTGGTTTATCCACAATTGGGATACTTAATTTATCAAAGCTAGAAGCGCCACTATGTATGGTGTAGAACTGTGGGGCCATGCCTCCCTCAACTCTTGGATCTGGGGATTGTTCCTATAAATCACTTAATTATGTCTTGTCCCATCTTGTATAGGCACAGACTTTGGTTCACTGATGAATTAGAATCATAGAGAATTGCGAGTATGGTGCTTTTAAAATCCCCGGGCTGGCAAAGGATCGACAGGTTTGCCCATATTAAGGCAACATTGTATGAGATAGGCCTTCCTTCACTTTGGGATACACCTATTACAGCCATAAAATGTCTCCGCTCTCTTGTTAAAGAGCGATTAAAAGATTATATGAGGTTGAGTGAACTGAAATCTGTTAAAGTAGATGTTTGACCAACCATTTTCTAGATATTAAGCTTGCTCCTGCTTAAAAAGTGTTTTAAAATATTCCTCCAGCCCCCATTCCCTTTCAAATGTTTTTAAAATGGCGGTATGGAGTTTTGCCATCGAAAAGTTTCTGTATCAAGTAGGGTACCCAGCACTGTTGTTCCAACATATGTCCTTCTTGTAATTTAGCAGTAGAAGCCCCACATCACTTTGTTTTCTTTTGTCCAGCTTATATCAGACCACGCAGATCATGGATTAGGCCAGTGTGTAAACTTTTTGGCTTCATCATTATCATGATGACGAAATATCTTCGTACTGCTTGGGGTATCCGTATGCGCAATGTGCAAGCATGTAAGTGCTAACTTTTATTAGTGCATTTTTTTCCATGCTACTTGCTGTTATATTTCTGTGGGGTTTCCCTCTTCCCATTTTATTATACATTTTTAGTGACTGCATACTTGTTTGGCTTATGTGTTGTTGGGATTTATTGTTTTAAATAATTGTTTTATCTTTTTACCTGCTGTGTTGTGTTTTATGGATCTGTGTATCATTTTTATTGATTGATTGATATGTCATTTATCTGTAAGCCCCTAGTAGAGTGCACTACCTGTGCCCAGGGCCAGTAACTTAAATGCTCCTAGTGAGCCTGCAGCACTGATTGTGTCATCCACACAGGAAGCCCTTTAAATATGTCTCAGGCCTGCCAATGCAAAGCCTGTGGGAGCAGTTTTACTTACATAAAGACATGGCATTTAACACTCCTTGCCATCCTTAAACTCCCTTTTATTACATATGTCACCCCTAAGGTAGGTTCTACATTGCCCATAGGGCAGGGTGCTGTGTAAGTAAATGGTAGGCCATGTACTTTCCATCATCAAAATCTTTTATTTCGGCATAAAAGAAATGTGTAAAATATCTAATTTACGAGAAACAGTTAAAATGGTTAAATATAATCTAAAAGACCATAATTTAAAACAATTAGTTATACAATAATTAATATCAATAATAAAAAGAATGTAGATACGGATAATATTAAAATATACAAAGCATTAGTGCCAGTCAAAACAGTTAAAGTCACAGTACAGTTTTGGATAGGAAACTGCATGAAAAGTAGGAAGCAGCTCTGACTGATAAGATATATGCAGTTATAAATTCGGATGTTTTGGGACAGAATTTGTACCGGAACTGCCACATGCAATATTAAAATCTAGAACCAGCAAAGACTGTGAGCCGGCTTGTGTCAGATTGCAGAATCTTAAAAGCTTTCAGGTAGTGCCTAGAACCCAATTTAGGGCAAATAGTAATCAGCCATGTAGCCCGCACCGGCTTGTACAGCGGGTAGAAAATAAAATATGTACACCAGTCTCTGAGGAATTTCCACATGCCGGGCAAGTCATCTGAGTCTTTCCTATTGGGCCTGCCCAGCCAGCAGTAGATACATATCTGGGAGGGACCCAAACCTGAACTGGATAAACAACTTCCTCTCCTGTACAGTCTGAATCTCATCAAGAAATCCTTCTGTGTTGTAGTCATCCTTCATTTCTAGAAATGCATCAGTCAGACAACCCAATGAAGGTCTAGATAACAAGGTACCCTGTTTGAACTGTAAATAATTTCTCTTGAAAAGGTTTTGCAGTGGATACGGATACCTCCTGTGGGACCTCTCACAGACTAACGTTATCATTGGCCCTCAAGGTTTCACCCACATACTTTAGCCATGCTAAATTTCTTGGCCACGATTGAATATTAACTCCAACCCTAGTCCACAGGATTCCAATTCAGGAGGGGCCCAGATCCTTCTACAAATTAGGATCGGTCCAACACCAATCCCGTCTGAGATTGGCCTGAGACCCACATCCATCCTAAGAGGAAGTAGGGGGTATTAACCGGGATACCCAACAATTGTCGCAACGTAAATGGCGTGGGGGCACAGACACAAACCTGCCTCACCCCCACTATTAACAAGGAAGGGCTCCGCCACATCTTACCTTGGCAAAATTCTCTTGTGCAACCTTAGGATCATTGGAAGCAAGTAGTCCAGAACCCCCATCTTGGCTACCACTAAACACAATGTGGTCCTGGGGATCAGATCAAATGCCGAAAGCAGGTTGACAAACAACACATATAAATGGCCACGCTCAAGGGCCACGTTTTTCCATAATAACATCTGGAGCTGGAATACCTGTTCAAAAGTGGAAGGGCACTTAGGAAAACCAGCTTGTAGTGGTGTGAGTATGTCATTGTCCTCCATACAGTTTTGTAGTCTCCCTAAAATAATATTGCAAAACAACTTTTGCATACAATCAATAAGGCTAATAGGCCTGTAGTAAGCAGGTAAGAAGGGAGGAACCCTTTTTGTAAATAGACACGATCTCCGCTTCTACCCAAGATGATCGACTAGGGGTCCCAGCAATAATGGCATTAAAATAAAGCATACAATATGGACCCTAAACATGAATCTCAGATAAGAAGAAGTCGCCCAGGACCTTATCAATCCTGGCGCGTTGTTGGGCACTACTTTCCTAATTGCTGCACATACTTGCTGGACCATAATAATCGAGTACTCTAATCGGGGATATGGGTTTTAGAGCCAAGCTCAGTAAGTGTGGAAAAGTCATTGCTCACAGAGCCCCCACCCAAGTATAAACCAGAGAAATGATCTATCCAGTCAGCCGCAGTAATATTATTCATTATGGAGCAATAGCCTGCCTTATTCCAAGTGGCTACTATCTTAAAAAAGTATGTTGGTCACCCTCTTTCGCAGCTGCCAATAAGTCTTCCCACTTCATTTCCTCCCCCTCTCTTTTTGCCTCTGCGATAGTATTCTTACACACCGCCCTCCTTAGTGAAATCAGACTTTTGTCCTGCCGTTTTATAGAAGTGATCAGATCTGATTTCGCGGCTACACATGATCGATTAAACCAAGTGGATTGATTACCTCTAGCACCCACAGGCTTGACTCCCTTAGTGAATAAGTTCCACAGGCCCTCAAAGAAAAGCTTATGGTATTCCCCTATCAGCAAAAGAGGGGACACATCTGAAGCCAGAGTCGATTCCAGACAGAGCAAATGCCCTAGGGTTGCTTCCAATATCTTGTAGGTAGAACCAACCGACTCTTGAGGCTGCACTAGAGTCCACCATTTGACCTGATGATAGTTGAAAGACAACTGCAGCCTACTATCAAGACGATCAGGATGACTGCAGGGACCTCAAGATCCACAGTGAGAATTAGGGCAATGTGATGACTATCATGCCTAGGTGGGACTACCATGTCCGTAATGTACTCCCACAGTCCTGCATCTAGCAACAAATAATCAATTAGACTGGTGCCATGGGTATGATTATATGTGTGGTTTCCATCTTTATCGGAAGAGGTTCTACTATTACAAGCACAAATGCAATGCTTTTAAACTAGAGCATTTCATTGTAGGGGCAGGGAGGCGAATCTTTTTAATGTGGAGGATTTTTAAGTCAGGGATAGAGCAAACCCTGTCCTCCTCTTCTGCAAAATTAATTATGCTTTTGTATAGGGGCTCAAATTGACAATTAAACTCCCCACCCACGATCTTAAATACTTCTTCTGGTAAGGAGGCTAAACGCATGGACAATACATCAGTGGTTGTGGATTACCTATTATTCCCCATAGACCTGGAATAAACATCACAAACATAAACAACCAATGACTGTGAGAATGTAAGTTTAACACATAATCCCAATAGTTAATCATGACTTCATTGGCTGTACACCCAAGTGTAGAACTCACCTACGAGGTAAGGCCCCCGGATGGCCTACCATTGTCTATATTGATTGCAACCCTAGTGAAATTTGCATTCCCCACTCGACCGGCTGATTTGCAGAGCCATGGCTCCTAGAAGAAACAACGGTCAATCTTGCCTGTGAAGTGGCCACACTCGGTACAGTCAAGCTTGGAACCCAACCCTGCTATGTTCCATGAGAGGATCCTAAGCGGCTGGTTAGGCTCAGTAGTGTTTAGCCCCTCAAAAGACCCTTCCCTTACACTTGGCCCAGAATTTTAACGGGTGAGTCTATCAATAGATGATACCCTCTCAGAATCACCCCTCCCTATATCATTGTTGCTACAGTTAGATTCATCAATGCACAAGGGCGCATAGTTTTCAAATTGTGCTGTTCCCCACTTACTTCTGCTGGCTTGGCTGTGTGTTGGTCTTGGTCCCTCAATAGGGCCGGAAAAAAACTGTGTTGACTCTGCAACATACCCCATCATAATTCAGGTGATCAGGGCTGCTACCAACTTGGCTCCCTGCATCATCAGCCTGTAATACTATACATGTAAATGCCATACACTCCTCACACTCCTGAAATGATTCTACCACACAACATCCAAGGGTAGTTACAGCAGACCCAATATGACTGTCATGGCCCCCCAACATCCATATGTCAGTGAACTCCTTCAAGCACAGAGAATTGGTTATAAACTGGAACATTGTAGGCCACAGAGTTATATAGGTGTCCATTGGTGTTTAACGAAGATGGAAAGGGGTAAAGAAAAGTGTTCAGTAACAAGGGTTGACCTTGCCCAACAAAGAATATTGGTTAGTAAAAGTATCCAAGCGGCAATAGAGATATACCTAAGCCCCTACTAGGCTTGCGACAGGGTCAAATAACAACCTATGCACCACATGTGGGCTTCTACAATTAAAGAATAATGCAGTCCCCTTGATGATCCACCGGTCCTGGCCCAACCTATGGACTAGTAAGATGTTTTTTGCCATAGTGAGAGGGAACACCCTATTCCGCACAAGCCAGTCTAGAGATTTATTTACTACCTCATATTGTGGTTCTCTCTGGTTCTCTTGCAGCTGTGGTACTCCTGATATAATCGCTACAAAAGGTCATTAAGTAGGAGGCAGGTTATTTACGGAAAGTTTATGTTCTTGCGTAGAACTATGAGGCTTGTTATGCCCATGATTAACCCTATCATGTTGCATCCTATCACCCTCTTTATTCTTGACAGTAGATTGATATTTTAGCACTGGGGCTCCAGTATGTGGTGCGGAAGAGTTGCTCTGGCATAATCTGTCACATTGGGAGGTACTGGCAGTGAATACTTCATTTCAAGGGACAGTTGTAGGAGTGGCGACATTCCAGATGCCCCCTTCTCTTTTCAAAGCTGCAGGACACACCGCCTGCTTGCTAGCAATTGGCAATTTGCTAATAGCATCAATACTTTTCTCCATTGCCGTTAGACGCACCACAATGGAGGAAAGTTCTGAGTACAAAATGTCCTTGACCTTAGCCAGTCATTTTACTACAGTCTCAGCACCCAGCATCATCAACAGGTTGCTTGCAGGATGTAGAAATCATGACTGAGTCAACTTGTGTACCAACCTCAAAGACTTTGCTCCAGGCCAATCCATTGGACCTCTTGGTATTAACCAGGGGTCTTACGGCACACTCGAGACTCATCACAGGGTAGGTATGGTAATTAGTGGACCTTGTGCTGCTGAATCTTCTTCCTGGGCCAGTAGAACCTTGGTTTGCTATGGTGGTAGGAGGGCTTACATCTTGAGAGTTAGACAGTAAGGGCAAATGCACACCAGATCCAGTTACCTGGGACAGCCTCCTCTCTGAAAGTTCGATTTCAGTAGAGTTTACCCCTGTAGCCCTCTGCAACATCCTGTCAACTGAAGTGGTTTTATGGGGAGGGGAAATACCTGAAGAACTCCCAACCCCTTTCCTTTTGCCCATGGCTTTCTTGCACGGAATGAAAGAGGCCTTATAACCTTAGTAAAAAAATACAAGATCAAACCTTACATCCTTACATTCAACAACATAATGACTCAGTGGTAAAATTATGGCAAATCATCCGAAAGACCATTCCAGGCTCTCCAGGTGCTACCACAATGCAGCTTGTATACTCATGCAGTCTGGTCAGAAATGCACTCTAGCCAAAGCAAGAGCACCAAATGATTAGAAACCGGATTTAGAAATAGAGGTGTTCACAGACATGCACTCACAACAACTGGAGGATAGTTGTTAGGGGGTTGTCCCAGCCCATCCTTATCCGGCAACAAAGGGGGCCAGACAGCCAGTGCGCGTCCTACGCAGCAGAAAAACAGCAGGTGCTTTGAAGCACAGGCAGTATCCTGACCCCTCCTCTGTGGCAGCAAAAGGTGCCTGGGACCTGTAGTCCCCTCAGGCAAGCAGACAGCCAAGCAGCATTGTTGTGTCCCATGCCCTGGGAAAACAGGAGGCGCTTAGTAGTGCTGGCGGTATCCTGACCCCTACTAGCAGCAGCAAAAGGTGTCTGGGATCTGTAATACCCTCAGGCAAGTGGGCAGCACAACAGTGTTGTCATGTCCTGGTAGTGAAAAACACCCAAATTTGTTTTTAACCCCTTTGAGGCCTACTCCTCTCATAGGTTAACATTGGGAATTCCTTTATACACCTTTAAGCTGTAAGTCCTGATTGGGAATGAGCAGCTTTGTCATGTTTTATATAATTGGAATGGTAATGATAAATCCTCTTTTCTGGTATAGTTGGATTTAACATTACTATTTTAGAAATACCACTATTAGAAAGCTGTCATTTCTCTGCTCTTAAAGCTCTGTGTACCTGAAGTCTATCTCCAATACACGCCTGGGGTGGGGGACAGCTTGACTTTATGTATTTCCTCTAGACAGCCACACACAAAGGAAGGTTAGGTGTGTCTGAGTGTCCATCTGCATTATGATGGCTCTTCCTGGACAGGATGGGAGGGAGTAGCTGACACATCTGAATAGGTATTTTCCTGCCCCACACAGGGTTAATTACCCCCCTGTAGTGAGTCTGTAGCCAGCGGCTAGCAAAAAAGGACCTCAGTGCTCTTCAAAGACCCATCTTTGCAGTCACCCCCACTTTAGAGGGACTACTGGGCATAAGTACTAGGTCTCTGACCCCATCAAATCAGACACTGCTGGACCTATAAAGAAACTCGGTCAGGGTTAAGGACTGCTATGCTGCTACAAGTACTGTCACTCTGATGGACTGCTGCTCTGGAATAACTGCTTTTCTGCTGTGCTGCCCTGCTGCTTGCTACCTTCTGACCCTGCGGAGGAAGAAGTGCACTCTGCTTGTACCCAGAGTGATCTCCAAGGGTTTGTTACCTGCCCTCCTGTTTCTGAGACTCAGTGATATCAAAGTCTCACCTCTTGGTCCTGTGCCTGGCCCATTAAAAGGGCACCCAGGTGCTTGCTCTAGTCAAACCGACACATCTCCTGTCTGTGTGTAGCAGAACCGACACATTGTCGCTTTTGCAGGACCAGAATTGGCATATCGCACTCAGAGCCAGTGCATCACCTTAAAGAACCCATGCATCAGAAAATACACACTGTGGGTGCTGCGGTGTGGGAGAAGATACAACACATCCCCTCGATTGTGTGGAGAAACTCAGGACATTGTCCATGTAACTAATGCCTCTCGGCTCAGTGCATCATTTTGTAACCAATGCCTCACCACCACTCTGTAAAGAAAAATCAACACATCACCTCAAGTGTGGGATCAACACCTACACATCGCTTGGCTGCACCCAGCTTCTCACTGTTACGACCATGATCAATATCAATCAGTTCATTCAAACATTAAATAACGCACAAAATGTAATCATCAATGCCCTTAAACTGTGTTTTTCTTATTCCTAAACCCCCAGGTGTGTAACAGTTATCCAGTGACTTTTAATCACCTGATGACCCAGCCAGCTTATATATGTGTTCCCAGTCCCACTGCCAAGTTTGTGGACTTTAAAAAAAAATGATGGGCCGAATTCACAAAAGTAAACTTAGACCAGAACTATAACTTTACACCTGATGTCTAAGAGTCTAAGAAATAGTGCATAAAAGCATAAAGCACCAATTGTTGTTATCTGAATGCACCGGACCAGGACAAAGTCACAAAATAAGGCTGAGCATGGTGGAGCATGGGCCGGATACAGGGACCAAATTACCCAGCCATATACAAATGAGCCTTAACCCTGCTCCAATGATTTGCATATCGCTGGCTCCACACTGAGGTGGCATGGTGGAAAAAAACTCTTGATTGGGATGCAGCCTTGAGCGATCGCCAGTTGCTGAGATTAATTCAAGAATTCCATCCATCACCTTGTTGTTTTTGCATTTGCTGCCCTAATTGTGCTGGGTATGCCCAGACGTGGGTTTGGGGCTTCCTGTACCACTGGAAACAAGCTATACTTGGCTGATAGCCCTAACAAAGGCACAACCGGCCCTAAGTTACTGTGTTCCAGTTCAGGGAGGACCTGGCCTGGCAGTTCTGGCTGGACTGTTCCACAAGGAAAAGAGTTAAGACTTATTTGAATATGGCTGAGTCCAAACTGGGGTGGCATGGTGAGCAAAAAATAATGAATTGGGAAGTGGCCCAAGCAATCACCAGATGCTGGGTGTAAGAAGTTGGCCTGGTATATGATGTCCAGTAATTAAAGTGGGCACCTTGCACCAGTCCAAACAACTCTTATGGTGATTTAAGAGGTCAAAGATAACCTTAGAAAGCTTATCCAAGTGGTAGCTGAGGAGAGCAGCCTTCAGGCTTAGAAATGAAGGAATGTGAAGCAGCTTGTTTTACCAGAATTCAACTTTAATGTATTGGTTAAATGAAAGGAGAACCACACAGTAGTTATAAAAATATGTATTTATTATTATAACACACCTTAAATACCTCACAGTATCTGCTCCAAGCAGATAAACACAAAGCACACAATACTGTAGCACAGAAAGAAATGTATGTGGCACTAATACTCAGTGGGCTCCAGGGGTGACCAAACTATATACTATAATAGTGATATAAGAACCACGACTCGAATCAAGACAGTGTCTAGAGGCTGTAGACTTGCTGGGACCCCAAGGAACCACCCAAGGTGAGTAAGTAGGGACTCCACGGAGGACGGGTGCAGTGTGAGAACACAGCAGCATGCTACATACAATTCAATGGGAGAGTTGCGGTTGCTGTTTTAGTGTTTAAGGACCCTTCCCAGTGGATTACGAAGAAACCTTTGAAACATAGAAGCTTGTAGAGCCACCCGACCCGTGGATACCAAAGAACCAGAATTACCTAGCCCAGGGAAGCCGGGTGCATAGGGTCGAAGTGACGTCGGAAACCGCTGTTGTTCTCAATGAGAGTCGTCAAAGAAATGCCACTGCTGAAAAGAAGAAAAGTGTCCGGTGGAACCCACAGGTGGATTCTTGAAGGAAGGAACCTGAAAGCCGAGGGGACAGAGTCTGGGTCACTCAGCAGTGACCAGGAGCTCGGTAGACGAACGCCCACCGATATCGGGGGCTTCAGGTGCGAAGATGGAGACCTTGAATCTGCAGCCACAGGAACCAGGAGACTTTGAAGACGACCAGGAGCCTGATACGAGCTGTCCTACAAAGGATGTTGAGTGCCGAGGGGTCGGTGTCCGGCGAGAGCACCAACAAGCCTCGGCAGCGGCAAACCACGAAGAAGGTCAAGGAAGGTCATGGTCTGGCCCAGCAAGGACCAGGAGACTCACCACAGTAAGGGGAGTCAGGGCAGGCCTAGAGTAACCAGGGGAGCCCAAGAAAATTAGTGTTGTCCCTCAAATGGACCCACAGGACGAAGATGCAGGAGTCACAAGGGGGCTTCTAGCAGTTTCACAAAGTACTAGCTAGCAAGGCACAGAGTGGGAGGAGGCCAAAGTCCTTTGTAGGAAATGTGCGCAGAGGTTCGAGGTATCAACAGCCCAATGCACTTAGTTGGGGAACGTCAACAAGCATATGCAATTGCAAAAGTATGCGGTGCACAGGGGTTCGGGTTATGCGGTCCCAATGAGGGATACTTTCCTAAAATCTCAGTGAAAGGCTAGCTCGGCCTCAAGGAATGTAGGAACCCACCTCCTGTGGTGCTGGAGCCTTCGGAGTCTGCAGGAGCTCAGGATCAGCAGACCGGTCAGTTGCGTTACGGTGCCTGTAAATGCAGGGGAGTGACTCTTTCACCCCAATGAATACTTCAGATGTCCTTGATGCTCCACAGGTCCTGCACAGAGCCTGTATGGTGCACGGGCACAGACGATGCTTTGGACGGAGAGGGAGACAAAGTCGGGTCCAGTCGAAGTCCAGTGAAGTCCAGAGTGTCCAGACAGTCCAAGTTCAGAGGTTTCTTTGATCAGAATCTTGTCCACATGGAATCTAGGGTCCTACAGCCAGGTAATCCCTTTTGTACCCACGGGAGAGGGTTGGACAGATTCAGAGGACCCTCCCAGGGGAAGGTCAGGACAGTGGGGAGGATACTCCCATTTCCTTTGTCCAGTTTTGCACTAGAGCAGGAGCCAACAGCTCCCAGGACTGGTTAGAACTGGGCTATGCACAGGGACACCAAGTGTGCCCCAGATGCAGACTTTAAGGCACTTTGGAAGTGCACCCACCCATCCCCAATACACTAAATCCCATCTGGGAGGTGGTTACACCTCCCTATGACAGGATGCCTATTGTGCTGCCTTCCCCTGCTCGAGCTTGGCTCAGCAGCAGGAGGGCAGAAATGTGTCTCTGGTCGGCAGCAACCATTTTGTGTTGTCCGGGTCGAGAAGGCTGGTACCGGAAAGACCAGTGACCCCACGGAGCTTGCTTCAGAAGGGTGGAATCATACCTCCCACACCGGTTACCAGTATGGAGGTATGATTCCAAGTTGTTTGATACCAAACACAACAGGACTTGTTGCAGCAGTTTTCGAGATAGCATTTTACACGAGCATATAATGCACCTTGTAGGAGAGTAGGATCTGCTTCACATGTTTACCCCCACCTTTTGCTGGTGTTTCACTGTTTTTCGACTTTAGTCTGGCTGGGACCCTGCTATTCAGGGCCCTAGCCTAGCTGCTTCCTCTCTAAAATGATTCCATGTACTTTAGGTACAGTTCAGATTGGATCTGAGGTGCCCTTATAAGTCCCTAGTATATGGTATACTATGTACCCAGGGCATAGGTACCCCAGAGGCCTGCCAGGGGTAGAAGCATGTATTATGCCACCCCTGGAAAGCCACCCAAAATGACACCATAGGTCTGCTACTGCAGCCTGGGTAAGGTGGTGCATGCACCCCTTACTGAGATATAGGTTCAGTATATCTCACCATATACTGCATATACAAACCTATCAGTTTGGCAGGCCTTATCAGGGTGCTTGGTTATGTGTGAGGGGGTGCCCAGGCATGAGCTGAGCCCCTCTGCAGCCTTCGGAATCTCTACTCCGGGGTTGTCAGTAGTGCACTAGTGCAGCCTGACCATATACTCTTAAGTGCATTATAACCAAACGGTAAATGCCAACTTTGGGGTGGCTGCACGGAAACATGCCGTGTTTGGTGTCAAACACCTTGGAATCATACCCCCACACCAGTAACTGGTGTGGGAGTATGATCCCACACTTCTAGAGGGAGAGACATGACAGCACTGGTATACCAGGTAGAAACTTAATAGAGCCCTGGCATAAAAAAATGGATTCTGCAGCCACAGCCACGGGTCTGGCCTCCTGCTGCTGACTGAAACTCCGGCAGGGGAGGCCTGGCCAATAGGTTTCCTGTCATAGGGAGGTGTAACGCCCTCCCAGACAGGCTTATGTGTATTGGGGCTGGGTGGGAGCACTCTCAGAGTGCTTTGAAGACCTGCACTGGGGGCACATTTGGTGTCCCTGTGCATAGTCCAGCTCAAACCGGTTCAGGGGCTTCCAGCCCTTGTTCTGGCGCAAAACTGGACAAAGGAAATGGGTGTAGCCACCCCTCTTTCCAAACCCTCCCATAGGTGGGTCCCCAGAGTATGTCCAACCCCCTAAATTAGTACAAGTATGGAACCCCAGTCCTTTGGACTTTAGATTGCCCTGGACGAAACTCTAAAGCTGAATCCTGGACCTTCGACGCTCTGCTCAAGACCAGAGGACTGAAGAAATCTCCCTTGGGGTCAAGGAATGACTCCCCTGCTTGGCAGGCACCAACGAATCAATTTGCCGGTCTGCATTTCCGAAGCTCCCGCTGGACTCCGAAGTATTTGCAGCCCAGTCCAGACATCTCAGAGGCCGACCCGAGTCCCCAGCAGAGCTCAGACCCACAGCCCTCGTGAGTAGCGTGGAACCAGAACTCATGGTCACCGTGCATTTCTGCAAATGCATTGACTTCTCGACGTCTCTTGAAGTCGTGCTTGGGCTGTCTTGTAACCCCACCTCGAGCACTGAATCCACCGAAGGTTGTCAGCCTGGTCATTCCGAGTGACCCGTGGGCTGCCATTTTGTGTTTTGTCTCTAGGTCCCTTTGCGATCCATGGTCCATTGACTGGTGGGTCCCTGAGGGGGTAACTTTGCCTTTCCTTGGGCTTTCCTGGTTGCTCCAGACGTGCCCTGACTCCCAACCAAGTGGTGAGTCCCACAGACCTTGCTGGTCTGCACCGAAGCAGCTTTCTCGTTTCTGCGTGGGTTGCTGTTGCAAGGCTTGTTGTTTCCAATCCGGGCACCGACGCTGCAGCACTCGACATCCTTTGTGGGACAGCACGTATCCAGCTCCTGGTCGTCCTCGACGCCTCCTGGTCCTCGTGGCTGAAGAGTCAAGCTTCACCTCTTTCACCTGAAATCACCTGACCTTGGTGGGCATCTGTCCATCGCCTTCCTGGTCACTGGCTAGTGACCCATACTCTGTCCCCTATGCTTTCAGGTCCTTCTCATCTTCGATCCAGGCTTGGATCTCTTTGGACACTTCGCATCTTCTTGGCAGCAGCACTTCTTCGCCAGCTCCCATTGAAATCTACGACGCAACCCGACACCAAAAGACACCTATGCACCCGGCTTCCCTGGGTGAGGTAACACAAGTACTCCGGTGCTACCGTGGGTGCTAGCCCTAGAACTTCCTAAGTCCAAAAGGGTTTGGTCCTGACTCATTTCTAAGTGTCCCTAGTCTTTAAAAACCTAACCGTGACTTTCCCCATAGAAGCTAACGGGAGTTCACGGTTGTGTTCACACACTGCACACGGCCCCCTGTGTCACTACCTTGGGTGGTTCCTTGGGGTCCCAGAGATTCTACAGGTTCTAGGCCTTGTGTCTAGTTAAGTTGTGGTTCTTATACCACTATTTTAGTATATGGTTTGGCTCGCCCCTAGGGCCTGATGTGTATTTGTGCTATTTTACTGTGATTATTGAAGTGTAACTTATTTGTTTTGACCTCTAGTCTCATAAAGAGACTAGGAGGGTGTGATTAGTAATAAATACATATATTTTGGTGTGGATATCTTTCATTTAGTGAGTCAAGAGATTATAGACTGGTAAAACAAGCTGCTTTACATTCCTTCAAGACTTAGCCTGAAGGCTGCTCTCCATAGCTACCACTAGGATAGCTTCCAATAAAGGTTGTCTTTAACCTATAACCAATAAGGGGTTGTTTGGACTGATACAGGGTGTCCACTATAACTAGTGGACAGCATATATCAGGCCAACTTCTCACTCACCCCTACCTAAATGTCTGGCTGTGTCATGGACAACCCGGGAGAACGGTATACAAAGGCAGCAGAGGGGCTCTGCTAATGCAGGTGCACCCTCTCATGTAAAACTCAGCACCCTGCCTTCAGGATTGTCAAGGCCTGCTATAGGGGCAACTTATAAGTTTTAAGTGTAGGGACCTATAGATATAGTTAACCTATATCTAAAGTAAGTGGTGCATGCACCATCTTACACAGGCTGCAATGGTAGGCCTGTAGTTCCATTTTGCATGGCCTCTCATGGATGGTATAATACATGCTTGAGCCCATGGGAGGCCTCTGGGGTACCTATGCCCTGGGTACATGTGTACCATATACTAGGGACTGACAATGGTACGCCAGTATCCAATCTGGAGTGTACCAAAGTACATGCATAACATTTTAGGGAGAAAGCAGATAGACTGGGGTCCTGATTAGCAGGATCCCAGTCAGACTAGTCAAAACAGTGTAACATCAAGCAAACAGTGGGGGTAACCATAAGAAGCAGATCCTACTTTCCTACACTGGGATACATTCAAACATTCCATCCATCCCCTTGATGTTTTTGCATTTCCTGCCCTGAGTGCGTTGGGCTATGCCCAGATGAGGATCCCAGGCAGACTGTCAACTGGAAGTAAGCTATACCTGACTGAAGAGCCCTAACTAGAGTGAAACCTATCCTAGGTTGTTTGTGTTCCTGTCCAGGTAGCAGCTGGCCTGGTAGTTCAGGTTGGACTGTTCCCATGAAGAGCAGGGTCAAGACTGATTTTCATATGGCTGGGCCCAAACTGAGGTGGCAAGGTTGGCAAAAAAACATGGATTGGGATGTGGCCCGAGCGGTCCTCAGTGGCTGAGATGAATTTAGCATTCCATCCATCATCTTCTTCTTTTTGCATTTGCTGCCCAATTAATCTGGGTATGCCCAGACGTGCGTCCTAGGCTCACTGTGCCACTGGAACAAACCTATACCTGCCTCAAGAGCTCTAACTAGGGCGAAACCGGTCATAGGTTGTTTATATTCTGATTCAGCAAAGACCTGGATTGGTAAATCTGGGAATGTGTCACAAATCAATTGGTGGGTGCATGGGAACACCTGCACCCCTACCATGGAATGCCTCCCTAGGGCAGAGTAACGCATAGCTCTGACTTGCGCTGCCTTGCGTTACTCCAGCTTTACCAAGCACTGCGGGGCCCAGCAAGTTGGCCTTGCGTGGCTTGGAAAATCTGACTTTAGTATTGCATTGCCCTTGCGTTTCCTTGTGTGATACAAAGGCAGCACCATGCTTCGATAAATCTGGCCCTAAGTGTAAAAGAATATTTTATATTGCAATTGCTACTTCACTTTTGCTGCATAGTACATGGGCCTCAGCAACAAGTGCTGAACTCCAGTAAAGTTTTACATTAATGCCAAGTTTTGTGTAGTTCTGTACTGCTGAGAGATTTTTGCTGTAGCTGAAATAAAGGTTTACTTTTGGAGTTAAAATTGAAATTGCAACCCTTCCAGCTAGTTACTGCTCTTCCCTTCCAAGATCTGCACAAAACTTATCATACTGAAAATTAATGATGTACGCGTTTTGATTCAGATTCATCAAACAATGGCAAAGTTACAAAGAAACCTAGATATCCCTTTTCAGCGGAAACTGACTTAGTCATAATTGATCAGATGTTATAGTTTCATACCTGCCAACAAAAATCACGTCACCATCTGAGGAGGGGGCGGGGCCTTGGAGGGGGCATGGTCTGGTGTCGAGAGCTATTTAAGAGGCACTCAGCATCTCACCAAGCCCTCCACCCTCTCCCAAAAAAACAAAAACAAGGGGTCATCGAGGCCGCTGCCAATGTCCTGTGGTGTTATCACACATTTTAATGGACATCGGCTGCTTACAGCCTCTGCGAACGTGTTGGAAATCTACTGTTGATAGTGATTTTCAGCTCGTTTTCTCTGCCACCGTTTGATTGGGCCCTTATCAGGTGACCATGTGCAGGGAGCCAAAATCGTGTGACACATGGTGGAAGCATGTGAGTTGGCAGGAATTGGATTCATACATTATAATATATTATAAATATAGATATATATTTACTGAAAAAACTAAAGGTTAAAGTGATGTTATAGTTAGGAACTGTAATTATATGTTACGTTACATTAATACGTAAATAAGTGAAAATGTCAGTTACAACACACCGTTCTAAATGAACAAAACTACTGAAATTCACCAGTTTTAGTTATCTCAAGAAACTATAACTCATATGTGCTCACTCTTCACTCAGAGCACCCACATTTTCTCAACACATTGAGGGCTGCGGGGAGAGCCCCAAGGCCCCTGCAATCTGAGCTGGTTCCCCAGTTGTGGTGCTGACAAGGGCCCGCTGGCTCACTTTGCTCCTGCCCAGGCTGGAGCGGCATTTTTCACTGTTCCCACCTGAGCGGGAGCAAAGTTGTGTTTTTGTCTAGGCAGAAAATAGAAGTGTCACAGAGGATAGGGTCCCAAGGACACTGATTGTGTCAAGTCCTGGGGAATGGGGTCCCTGTGGCCGATCTATGGCTCAGAGAGGGGAGCCCGATATCCCCACCCCTGAGAAAAACTGTCTCCTGCAGAAAAACTGTCTCCTGCAGAGGAGGTCCCCCTCCTCAAGCCAGTGAGGCCTGAGGAGGGGGACCACATGTCCCCCTACCCTAAATTAAAAACACGGACCTAGGGGAATAGGGTTCTCCCATGGCCTGAAAAAGACCTACGGGCCACGGTCCCCGTCCCAAAATAAGTAAAGCGGCCCTGGGGAATGAGGTCCCGGGTGCCTTGAACTGGCTCGGGGTGGGGGCCTTGCAACCCCTCCCCAAAATAAGAAAAGCAGCCCGGGAGATAGGCTCCCAAAACTCTCCAAAAAGGTGAAGAGGTGGATGAGACTTTTTGAGGAAAGTTTTGTAAAGATTCGGCAAATGGTACCAAAGTTATAAGCAAACCAATAAATGCGTTTCCTATGAATAAAGGGTGCTAACCATTAATACACAGCGGCCACCTCCACAGGGTCGCCGTGCCACATACTGTACCCTTAAGCCCTCGGAAGTCATAGTGCATAGCTTATGGCTAAGGAAAGTGGACATTCGGAGCAGCCTGTGACCTTCTGCCATACGATGTGCATTATCCTGTAGCCTTCATAGTCCAAAGCCCCTTAAATAGTAAGTTCTGCTTTGGATGGCCCCATTTCACTTTGACAACGCACCCAGCATGTACCCAGCGTCCACCTAGTTCCATGAAGAGTGAAGAAATAGTGGTAATGTTACTAGTGCTAACACAATATAAATAAAAAATAACTGTTCAAGGTTCACCCTACACATTTTAAAAGACATATCTCAAAAACTACAGAACTGATTTACACTTCACTAAGAATATGAATCCTTTCCAAGTTTGGTACAATTATGCAAAACTAGACTTTGCTTTACAGAAAGCAAGAATTGTCAGATACCTTCCTGCCCGTTGCCCAATCTGTACAGAATCTGAAACAAATCATCTGAGCTGTATGTGCCAATTTTGTCAATGTGTGAGAGAGAAAAAGCATTGCGTGGTGCCCACTTTATTTCACTCTCTCTACCTCTTTTCCTTATTGTCGCCACATCCTCTATGTCATATGCCTGCCTCTGCTCCTATATCTCTCTCCTACCTACGTCTCTTTCTCACTAGTGGCCTCATCATAAATGTGTCTGCTGAGAGCTGTGCATCTGTTTTCAAGACACAAAACTCAGCAGGTCTCTGAGTTAGTGTGTGAGCTGCAGACAGCAGCTCAGAATTACAGAGCATGTTTGTTTTCTTTGTTCCCTAAATGTACATCTATGTATGAAGTAGTTCATTGGTGATATGAGGACTAAAACACATCTAAAGTTGGGAGCAGGCGAGACTTAAAAACAGGTGCACAGCTCCGATCTGCACCAGAGCACATGTTCATGAGATGGCCCAGGGTGACTCTTACTGTTCTTACACATCCCCAGTCCTGCTTCCATTTCGTATTTTCTGTCTTCTGTTCCCAATTGCTTGCCTTTTATTTATTTGCCTTTGCAATTCAAGCCAGTGACCAAAATAAGATTCAGAATTCGGTAGCCTTACCACCCCCTTCAAACACGGTTCCACAGTGAGAGCAGAAGAAGTGTTCCGGGTGCCAGGTCTGGTTCAGGGCAGTCAGGACATTCTGTGGGACAGGAAGAGAAGACAATTACATCCGGGTGGAATGCTGACTCAGCCATTTCTTTCTCTCTAAATGATGCCGGCTGTGCTTGAACGCCACCATTTTCTGTTCTACTCTTCACTATAAACCTACTGCACCTACTGGATTTAAAAATATGTACATAGCCCCTGAATCTACCTCATGGAACCTTAAAGATTCTAGTTAACACTTGCTACATATTAGTTCTCATTCCCAGTATTGTAATGGATGAAAGGGGTGAGAGACTTGCTCAAGTTTTAAGCACAATCCTTCTCAGGGTGACCCACTAAAGTCAATTAATGAACCTGTGCTTTACCCTCTGGTAGCTTGGCACAAAAGCAGTCAGGCTTAATTTAGAGGCAACGTGTGAAGTATATATGCAGCATTCAAATGGTAATAAAGTGAAAACACAACACCAAAAACATCCCAAATCAATTTAGAACAAATAGAGTTCATTTGAATTAATAAAATGATACTTAAAGTAGCGGAATCCAATCAGTAGTGTTATTTTTTTAAGGTTTCAGATAAAAATAGCAACATTAAAGCACAAAGCGCCACTCGCAGGTTTCTAATTGAGCTATACTGTGGTAAAGTCACAAGTTCAGGCCAACCACAATGCAGCTCTGGTCAGACACAGGGACCAGGTCCATCCCGCTGAAGAGTTTACCTTGTCAAGACCATGTCCACAGGAGGAGCTGCAGGTGAAGTTTTGTGTTGGTAGCAGCTGAGAAAAGGTCATTGTCAGCGTGAGAAGCAGGTCAGTCAATGCAGACTCTTGCTGCCGACACAGACTTTCCTGGCTGACGAGAAGAGCAGTCATCAGGGGGGATTCCCATTGGTGGGTGTCGTGGACAGGTCTTGTTGGGCTCAGAGTCCAATTTGCAGTCGCTAGGAGCCCAAAATGTCTGTATTTTCACCTGGAGTTCGAAAAAAGGTACACTGTAATGTCAGTTAAGGCTCTAGGACCTGGGGGGCACCTGTGTGGGATCAGGTCTCACTCCAACACAGGCCAGCAGCAGAATTCAGGCAGGTCCAGGCTGGTGCACTTAGTAGTGGTCAACTGGACAGTTGCAGGGAGGCCTCTGGAGGCTTGATGTGTTCCTGTAGCTCAAACAGGAGGTAAGCTACCTTAGCCATGGAGTTACTTCTGGGCTCAAGCTAAGCATGTCCAATCTTCATTCTTATGACACCAGTGCATTCCTTCTTCTGAATGTTCCACAGGCACAGGGGTGTTCTTATAAGAAGTTCTAGAGTTGCCACTTACATACATGGTGCCAGCCATTTTGAGGGGTTATTAGCTGACCTCCCCAAAAACTGGTTCTGGTCATTAATTCCCCCTTTCCCTGGGTTTGGCTCCAAACTGTCTAGGATGTCAAAGGCAAGGGCAGGCCTGGTGTCTAGTTTCTTTGTGTCCTGCAGGCAGGGCCCTTTGAAGTGTAATTAGGCCAAGGCACAACTCCTCTGCAGTCATCCTGTCAGGAAGACCTCTCCCCTCACATCTATGCCTTCTTTGACCTATGTCTGCAAGCAATATCAAAAACACTACAGGAGAGCATTTCACAGTCATTTGACTCAGGACGTTCTTCATTTGTAAATACAAAAGTGCCAGGGCCCTCTTCATGAGGGCACTTCCACTTTCACCGCCCACTGCCGCTGTCAGCGCTTCCAATCACAGTAACAACAAAACTACCAACCATCACACTCCTAAAAGTGTGAAAGTTTGGACTATTCCAGGCTCCGAAATCTATAAGAATGGCTCTGGTGACAGATATTGATCCTTGTTAATGTATATTTAGTTAATAAACAACTACTGCTTCCGGCCCTAAATTAGACACACAGAGCCACCATGTAGCAGAATTTCAAAAGTGCTGGGGCTGACAATTAAGTGCTGGTACAAATTACGCAATGGACCGAGGACACTGGCAGGAAGGCACTATTGATGTGCGCAGAAATGTGCCAACATTCTAAGAGTAGCCTTTTTTTAAATTGGAACTTGAATTGCAACTTTAACATCAAAGAAGATTTTATTTACAATTCATTTGAGTGTAAGCATCATTTCTCCATCGGTTCCTAATCTGAAGTTAGTACTGATTAATGCCACCTAGTGTTAGTCTATGGGAAAGATAGCCGATCAGCAGTAAACAAGCATTTGCAATGCATCAGGTCTCGCATTTACGTGAGTTTGAGCTATTGGCATTGTAAATGACAATGCCTTTTATTTATGGTTTGGTTTTTGAAACATAAACAAAAACGCATTGTTATTTACAATGCCAATAGGTTAGACTCGCATAAATGCGAGGCCTATTGCAAATGCTTTTTTGTTGTTGTTGAGCGGACAGTCTTGTCACAGCACACCACCCATTCATGAGTTCATTAATTAACCATGCTCTCAGCCACTACTTCATTCATCCATCAATGCATTCACACATCCATCCACCCGTTCTCACATTCCCCCACTCACCAATCAGACACACAAATTTGCCTGCTTCCAGAAGGGGAAAAATAAAGGGTAAAACACGCTGGACAACATGCAGTGGACATGAGGTGGTCACACTAAATATGTAATTGTAATGGTCCGATAACTTGCGTAACCGGCACCATGGCAATTATCAGGTTACTTGTAATAGGGTAGACTGGTGTGGCTTTTTGTAATCGAAATAAATCGGTCAACAGGGGGGCTACCTCTGCTGTGCTGCCCATACACAAAATGCGAGACCTATTGTTGGAAGTGGGGTTTCTATATTAATATAGCCATCTAAAGTAAACACCGAGCATGGCGTCAGTGATTAAAGAGTCTGCACATGGAAAATGAACCAGAGCAAACAAAACACGAACGCGTCTCACTACAGTGCAGGCTAACATAACAAGAGAAAGGCTTCATGCGAAAGAAATAAAAAGTTCTACTTACACGATGGCCCCTCGCAGCATGCCGCTTCTTATGCCATGCAAGACTAAACAAAAGCACTGGTTTACTAAAACAGAACATATGGATGCTCTTTTAGATTATCAATATGGGCGCATGTGAACAATGGCGGCTCAAGCCCCCTCCAGCTGTGATTTAATTGAAGTTTAAACAGGAAGGCGCCACAAGGCACTTTACATAAAGCAACGTTTTTGCAGAAATTCTGCATGGGTGCGTGTATTTTGTGGCTCTGTGGAGATGACCTCTCAGAAGGGGATACTTGCCCCCACAAGGTGATGAGACGAGTGGGAGGGGGGCTGGCCTCTCAGAGGCCTGGACATTTGCTCAATGTGGGGATGTGTCTCGGGGCTCAGTGGGGAGCAAGTGACTGGCCTGTCAGAAGGCACGAAAGTTCACCCCACCGCGGGGCTGTGTGTGATGGCTTCTATCGGGAGGGGGTCACCTCTACTGATTCTTGCCCACCATGGGTCAGTGTATATGGAGGCTGAGTGGGGCCATAAAACTGATCCCTCAGAAGGAAAGGTTACATATAAAGACACTTCTGTCGTCGGCATGTTTCTTCCGGGTCACTTGTGCATGTGTACTTCCGAGACGATTCTACCCGAGGCATTTTCTAACACAAATGCAATAGCCAGTGGTGATTGCTTGCAAACTGCGTGGTGTGTTTAATTTGGTACACCCTGTGATTATTTTGAATGCTGAACACCAATCTCCGGACAGAGCCTGAGTGCTTTAAACATTACCGCGTTCGGGCGCTGTACTGTAAATAAATAGTTCATTTGCATAAATACAAAAGCTGGCGCATGGTCCGGACATAGCTTGTGTGTTTTAAACATTACCGCGTTTGGGCGCTGTACTGTAATTAACTATGTCATTTGCATAAATACAAAAGCGGGCGCATTGCGCAAGCAGCAACAGGCAGAAAAGCACACGCGGGTACAAAGCTGCAATAAAAGTAGTCCCTAAATGGAATAATAACAGCCCAGCAGCGTACCTACACTGTAGTTGGTCGGTGCTGCTTCCTGCAAAACGGGAGCAAAGCGGAAGTGACGTTTCGCATCGTGAGCCAACCATAAGCAAGATAAGAAAGAGCAATACAATGTTAAACAAATGGTGATCAACAGGACATATTAGCTGCCAATAGGCGGAGTTTCACCCAACATAGAAATTACTTCATGCCTCGGAGAGGCAGCGCATGCGCTGCCCTTTGCGAGACCTAAAAATGACTTTAGGAGTTTTTCACTGTACAGACACGTAAAACGTAAATACAGATTTCCTACTTTTTTAAAAATAACATGCAGCCTGCCCTAAGAGCCTGTATGGCCTATCCTAGGGGTGACTTATAAGTACGGAAAAGGATGGTTGAGGCCTTGCAAAATATTTGTTTTTCCAGGTCGAAATGGAGGCTTAAAACTGCACTGTAGGCTGCAGTGGCAGGGCTGAAACATGTTTTAAAAGGTTATTCTAGTGTGTGTCACAATGAGTGTTGCAGCCCACTGGTAGCATTTAATTTACAGGCCCTGGGTACATGTAGAGCCAAGTCATTAAATGTACCAATCTGGTGTAGACTGTGAGAAGGTGGTCTGGTATATGCTGTCCACTAATTAAAGTGGGCACCCTGTACCAGTCCAAACGACCCTTGTGACGTCTGAGGTCAAAGATAACCTTCAGAAAGCTATACTAGTGGTAGCTGTGGAGAGCAGCCTTCAGGCTTAATCTTGAAGGAATGTAAAGCAGGTGGTTTGACCAGAATATCACCTCCCAAATGACTAAATGAAAGGAGACACAGTGTTGTATAAAAATATGTATTTATTAATATAATACTCTCTACTAGTCTCTTTACGAGACTTGGGCTCAAACTAGACAATACTGAATCAATGGAACATTCGTAAATAGCAAAATACACGGCGGCTCCAGGGGTAGACTGAACCATATACTAAAAAAATGGTATAACAACACCAACTTGACTAGACGCAGTGCCTAGAGCACGTAAAATCGCTGGAACCCCAAGGAACCACCCAGAGGAGTGACACAGGGAGCCCACGGAGGACGGGTGCAGTGAGGAAACACAAATGCGTGCTCTGTACAACTCTATGGGAAAGTCGCGGTTGTAAAGTTACAAGTTAAGGACACTTCTAAGAGGACTTCAAGCAAACCCTTTGGAACATAGGAGGTTCTGAGGCCAACCCACCAGTGAGTACCGAAGTACCCGTGTTACCTAACCCATTCAGGAGCCGGGTGCATAGGGGTCAAGTGGTGTCGGAAACTTTTGTTGTTTTCAATGGAGAGTTGCAAAGAAGTACTGCTGCCAGGAAGGCGAAGAGTGTCCGGTGAAATCCAAGCCTGGATTCGAAGTGAGAAGTGAAAAGACCTGATAGCAAAGGGGACAGAGTCTGGGTCACTTCAGGTGACCAGGGGCTCAGTAGTCTAATGCCCACTGATGTCGAGTGCTTCAGGAGTGAAGAAAGGTTGCTTGACTCTGCAGCCACGGCGACCAGGAGATGTCGAGGATGACCAGGATCTGGAGGTGAGCTGTCCCATAAAGGATGTCCAGAGCTGAGGGGTCGATGTCTGGCTGAAGCACCAACAAGCCTTGGCAAATGCAACCCATGAGGTCAGAGTAAACTGGTTATGGTGTGCACCAACAAGGTCCAGGGGACTCTCCAAGCAATGGGTAGTGAGGCCACCTCTGGCGCAACTAGGTAAACCCAAGAACAAACAAGGTGACCCTCACCAGGACCCACAGGCCAATGGACCAGGGATTGTGAGGAAACCTCGACCAAGTTTGCAAAGTACCAGCCCACAGGACACTCGGTGAGTGGGGGCCGGAAATTTTCAGTGCGAACACTGCTCGGGGTCAGGAATACACGGAGTCCAATGCACAAGCCCGGGAATCATCAGCAAGTATATGCAACTGCAAATGTACGCAGAGCACAGGGGTTCGCGTTGCATGATCCCCATGAGGGATACAGGTTTCAGAGTCGCTGAGAGGGCAGATCTACCTCAGGGATCTTTGGGAACCCACCTCCTGTGTTGCTGAAGTCCTCAGGAGTTCGGTAAAAGCAGATGCGTTTAGGTGCCTGCTTTTGCAGGGGAGTAACTCCTTTACTGAAAGGGAGATTCTTCAGTCATCCAGCGTTGTGCAGGCAGTCAAAGTACTTGGGGGCATATTATCAAGGAGTGCGTTCTAATTATTTCCGGTTTAGCGGCAGAAATCTGCCGCTAAAGCGGCAATAATGGGCTTGATAATAAGTCCTGGAGAATTCCAATAGAAGCCCATGTTCACACCAGAACATGGACTTCAACTGGAATTCTCAAGGGCATATTATCAAGCCCATTATCGCCGCTTTAGCAGCAGTTTTCTGCCGGTAAATCGGAGATAATTTTTAACGCCGTCCTTGATAATATGCCCCTTGGTTTTTTCTTAGCAGAATCTTGTCCAGGTAAAATCTAAAGTCCTGTAGTCAGGTAACCCACTTTATACCCTCGGGAAGTGGTGGAAAGATTCTGTGGACCGTCCTAGGGGAGGGGCACGACAGAGGGGTGGCTACACCCATGTCCTTTGTACAGTTTTGTGCCAGAGCAGGAGCCAATGGCTCCCAAAACTGTTTTGAGCTGGACTATGCACAGGGACGCCAAATGTGCCCCCAGTGCAGACTTTCTGGCACTCTCAGCCACAATACACTAAACCTTGTCTGGGAGGTGGTCACACCTCCCTCTGACAGGATGCCTATTGTCATGCCTTCCTCTGCTCGAGCTTGGCTCAGAAGCAGGAGAGCAGAATCGTGTCTGTGGCTGGCAGCGTCCATTTTGTGCTGCCCAAGTCGAGAAAGCTGGCACCGGGTAGACCGGTGACCCACATATGTCTATTTGGAAGTGTGGAATCATACCTACCACACCAATTACTGGTGTTGAGGTATGATTCCAAGGTGTTTGACTCCAAACACGACATGTTTCTAAGCAACCGTTTTAAAGTTAGCATTTACCGCGAGGTTATAATGCACCTAAACATATATGTCTTGCTGCATCACAGACAACACCGAAGAATGGTCTCCGAAGGCTGCAGAGGGGCTCTGCTCATGCAGAGGCACCCTCTCACGTAAAACCCAGCACCCTGCCTTCAGGACTGATAAGGCCTGCCATAGGGGTGACCGATAGGTTTTTAAGTGTAGTGATTTAGATAGATATAGTGAACCTATATCTTAAGTAAGTGGTGCAAACACCAGTTTACACAGTCTGCTGTAGCAGGCTTGTTGTGTCGATTTGAATGGCCTCTCATGGGTACCATAATACATGTTTCAGCCCAAGGGAGGCCTCTGGGGTACCTATGCCCTGGGTACATGGTGTACCATATACTAGGGACTGATAAGGGTACCCCAGTATCCAATCTGGAGTGTATCCTAAAGTACATACATAGCAATTAAGGGGAGAAAGCAGATAGACTGGGGTCCTGGATAGCAGGATCCCTGTCAGACTAGTCAAAAACCAGCAAAACACCAGGAAAAAAGTGGGGGTATCTATGCAGTCAGATCCTACCTTCCTACATAGACCAATTTAATCATGCTTTAAGGAGAGAGCACAAGCATTTTACCACTGAGTAGCAGTGGTAAAGTGCATAGAGTCCTAACAGGCAACAAAAAAAAAAATGGGTACAGCAATGAAGGCAAAAATCTAGGGTGACACTGCAGAAAGAACCAGGCCCCACAAGCAAGATTATTGTCATTTTGCTAGTATGTTCTCTTTATTAATCTATCATCTGGAAACACTGACTTTTTTTTAGCTTTCTTGGTTTCTATTCCTGTATACTGATCTGTGTGGGCTCAAGACAGTGCAATCCACCAAAGAGTTAAGTATGAAAATATCACTGCTAAATGCTAAGTTTCCTTTATTACTTTCCTGCTAATTATTTATTTATGTGCAACTAAGATCCACACCTCTGATCCTTAGCCCCTTTCAGCTCTTTCGCTCTGTTTGATGTGAGTGTGTCCGACTGATAGAGAGTGTGGGGGGGGGGGGGATTCTCAATTACATTATAGTCCTTCACTGACCCATAGGTGATCAACTGCAGAGCAAAGTTACTGTCTGTACTTCCCAGCTGTTAGAGTCGGGGATCTCTGGTTGGCGCAAGGTTGCCCTTGTGTCAAGCAGGAACCCTCTCCTCCACGTCAGGGCGCAGGATAACCCCTTGCGAATGACCCTTGCTCACCCTCTAGGTGCGTGGCGTGAGCAGCCAAGGCGATTCCTCAGGCGTTGTTGGTTAAGCACTTACAATCACACACACAGTAAATACATCACTCCCCCCAGAAACGGACACCAGACTTGGATATATATAAAAACACGCTTCTTTATGTAAAAATAAGTATATATATCTCAGCAGACTTATCACAAGACCAATAACGTTTTCGCTATGCCACCAGGTTGTAAAGCAGGCAAATGTTCTTTGTTCGCAGCTTCAAATGGATACTTTGTAGTCTCTTGCAAATGTTACTTGTGGTTCCAGTACTTACAGAGATCGGCTCCTGCGAACGGGGAAATAAGGCGTTGCGGGCCCCGAGCCCGATACTGGAACTTCTTTCGTGAGGTAGAGAGCCGGCACAGGTCGGTGCGGCTCTCAGCTTGAGAAGTGTCTTGGGTCCTCGATCAGCGGGTGTGGGCAGCAGGCAGGCGCGGCCAGCGACCCTTAGCACGGCGGTGCAGGGGGGGTCTCCACAGCGGGGGCGGCGCGGCCTGAGATGTCCGGGGATAGCGAAGCGGGGTCACAGGGCACAGCCAGTGCAGCTGGATGACCCGGCGTAGATCACAGTCGTCGGACGGCTTCCGGCGGGAGGGGTGATAGCGCGTTCAGCGTGCTCCAGTGGCAGGTGGTGACAGGGGTGCAGGCGGCCTAGCCCGGGGACAGAGAGCGGCTCCGGACGGAGCGGGGCTCTCACGGGGTTGCGGCAGGCGAGCTCCTGAGTGTCACGACCCTAGGAGGGGCGGTGAGGGGCGCAGTCTCTTTTCCAGCGGGATGCACACACGGCTCGAATCGGAGGACGAGCAAAAGCACAGAGAACCCACTGGTCCTGGGGTTCAGTTCAGGGGTCAAGCTCAGATCAAGCCCTTGGAGAATGTTCAAGCACAAAGTAGCAAAGTCTTTTCAGTAGTCTCTTCCTCTCCTTTCTCAGCAAGGCAAGCAGCAGGCCAGCTCCTCCAGCGTCTTCTTCTCCTTCTAGTCGGGCAGAGGTTCTTTGTGGTAAACAGGATTCTGATTCTTAGGAGCCAGGCTCCTACTTTTATACCATGATTCTTTTGTTCTTTAGCGCCAGGGGGCCTAGGCCTGGCTCAGTCCAGTTCTGGAGCACTTTGTTATGGTGACTCTGCTCTTTCCTTTCAGCAGCAGGGCAGAGACATCAGCCGCCCCACAGGGGGTGGCGCCGGCTTTGTGGTGGCAGAGCACAGGTCTATTCAAGAGTCAAGGTGTACTCCTCCCACCCATCCTGGTGTCATCTCCCTACCCACCACCTGGCAGCCAACCTGTCTCTGGGGATTCCCCAACCCTGCTCCTTACTGTTGCTGGGCAGAACACACACACACACACCAGAGGCGGACTGAGATGGTCAGGTCAGTAAATACTAACTTTCTAAAAGTAGTATTTACAAACCCAGGATATTAAAATAAACTTGACTACAAGAAGTATTTTATTATTCTGAGTTCAGGCATACTAAACTTGACACTCTACCATGCTCTCTGAGTCCACTGGGGTCACAGCGTTGGCGTGATCCCAGCAGCCCATTCTGGCCTATGGAGAGCAGGTAGCCTTCAATAGTGAAAAACGGAAAGGGCTGTAATTCACTACTAAGACATGCCACACACATCAGGGCATGTCCTACCTTATGCCTACAATGCACCCTGCCCTTGGGCCTACCAGAGGGGTGGCTAATATGTAGGTAAGGGAAGGTTTAGGGACTGGCAAGTGGGGGCACTTGCGCAGTCAGCGCGACGGTCCGGGACCACGCACAGGGTCTGCGGTGGCAGACCCTAGACACATTTTACAAAGCCGCTTTCTGTGGGTGGCGCAAACAGCGCTGCAAGCCCACCAGCAGCATTGGCATTCACAAGCCCTGGCACCCCTGGTGCACTCTACTGGGGACTGACAGTGAATCCAATAAACCAATCATGAACATCAATTACAGGTACACTTTACGTAGGGAGCACTTGCACTGCGGCACGGATTAGCCGTGGCGCAGTGCCCTGAGCGGACAACACCAGCAAAACAATCGAGGCACACCATCAAAAAGTGGAAGGGAAACTCACGCCAAGGTGCCAGGTCTAACACGTGTCCCCTCCAGCTGAAATGTGGGGAGAACTACCCTTGCCCAGGGGGTTCCTCGTCACTAAGGCGGAAATACCTGGACAGACCGTCAGCGTTGGCGTGATCTGTGCCAGGACGGTGTTCCACCGTGAAGTCCATACCCTGTAGGGAGATGGACCACCTCAACAGCTTCGGATTCTCACCCCTCATTTGCATCAACCATCTGAGGGGCCTGTGGTCCGTCTGAACCCGGAAGTGAGACCCAAACAAGTAGGGTCTTAGCTTCTTCAGCGCCCAGACCACAGCAAATGCTTCTCGCTCAATTGCACTCCACCTACTTTCCCGTGGAAGTAACCTCCTACTGATGAAGGCTACGGGTTGGTCCCAGCCCTCCTCAGTCATCTGTGAGAGAACAGCCCCTACACCATGCTCTGAAGCGTCTGTCTGCACTAGGAATTCCCTGGAGAAGTCAGGGGCCAAGAGCACGGGCGCCGTGCACATGGCAGTCTTCAGGGTGTCGAAAGCTTTCTGACAGGTGTCAGTCCAAATCACGTTCCTGGGCTGCTTCTTGGAAGTCAGCTCTGTCAAGGGGGCAACGATCGTTCCATATCCCTTGACAATCCTCCTGTAGTACCCAGTGAGCCCCAGGAAGGCCCTCACTGCGGTCTGCGTCTTGGGGGGTTCCCAAGCCAGGATGGTCTCAATTTTGGGTTGCAAGGGTGCCACCTTGCCACTCCCCACTTGGTGTCCCAAGTACACCACGGAACCCTGCCCGATCTGGCACTTGCTTGCCTTGATCGTGAGGCCTGCTCGGCGCAGAGCCATCAACACTCCCCAGAGGTGGCGCAGGTGTTCGGGCCAGGTGGCACTGAACACTGCGATGTCATCCAGGTAGGCGGCACTGAACGCATCCAGCCCAACCAGTACCTGGTTGACCAACCTCTGAAAGGTGGCAGGGGCATTCTTCATCCCAAATGGCATGACTCGGAACTGGAAGTGCCCATCTGGTGTAGAGAATGCTGACCTCTCTTTGGCCCCATCGGTCAAGGCGATCTACCAGTACCCAGACGTTAAATCAAACGTGCTGAGGAACCGGGCAGCCCCCAGCCGATCAATGAGCTCATCAGCTCTGGGGATGGGGTGCGCGTCAGTCTTCGTGACTGAATCGAGTCCTCTGTAGTCCACACAGAACCGGAGTTCAGGTGTGGCTCCCGGCGCAGCAGCTTTGGGGACCAAGACCACGGGCTGGATCAAGGACTGCTGGAGGACTCAACCACCCCTAGCGCAAGCATTTTGGAGACCTCCTCCTTGATGCAAGCTCTGACCCTGTCAGTTACCCTGTAAGCCTTGTGCTTCACAGGTAAGCTGTCTCCTGTGTCCACATCATGGACGCACCAATCTGTGACACCAGGAACCAGGGAGAATCTATCGGAAAACTGCCCCAGCAAGTGGCGGCAATCTTCCTGTTGTTCGGGCGTCAGGGTGGGTGAGAGGTTAACTCCATCCACTGACCCATCTTTCTCAGAGGCCACTAAGAGGTCAGGAAGAGGCTCGGTCTCCTCTTCCATTCCATCATCAGTGGCCAGCAGCATGCCCACTTCGGTCCTCTCTAAGTGGGGCTTAAGGCGGTTAACATGTAGGACCCTCAAAGGGTTCCTGGGAGTCTGCATGTCCACCAAGTAGGTGATAGGACTTTTGCGCTCCACTACCTCAAATGGACCTGTCCACTTATCCTGAAGTGCACAAGGCTCCACTGGGGCCAAGACCCACACCTTTTGTCCAGGTTGAAGCTCTACCAGAGTGGCATTCCGGTCGTACCACCGCTTCATCTCCTCCTGGCTGGCTTCCAGATTTGCCTCAGCAAGTTGCCTGAAACGCCGAGTCTGGTTTCGGAAGGCCAGCATGTAACTGTATACATTCTGGGGAGGTTTCCTGGGAGATTGCTCCCAGCCTTCCTTTACCAAACTCAGAGGTCCTCTTACCGGGTGACCATACAGAAGCTCAAAGGGGCTGAATCCTAGAGACTTCTGTGGCACCTCTCGGAGCAAGAGGACGTCCCACTTACGCCTCATTGGACCGTCCAGGCCCATGATCATGCCTTTGAGGGTTCGGTTGAATCTCTCAACCAACCCATTTCCTTGGGGGTGGTAAGGAGTGGTGAACTTGTAAGTTACCCCACACTCCTTCCACAGGGATTTCATATATGTGGATATGAAATTGGTCCCCCTGTCGCTCACCACCTCTAGTGGGAATCCCACTCGGGAGAAAATTCCCATCAGTGCTCGTCCCACCACGGGGGCCGTCACTGTCCTCAGAGGGATGGCTTCAGGGTACCGGGTGGCATGGTCCACCAAGACCAGGATGAACCTGTTGCCCAGGGCTGTCTTGGGGTCCAGAGGCCCCACAATATCAATACCCACTCGCTGGAATGGCGTACCGACCACAGGGAAAGGTTGCAGAGGAGCCTTGTGCTTCCCTCCGCTCTTACCACTTGCCTGGCAAGTCTGACAGGTTCTGCAGTAGGAATCTGAATTCTTGTGCATTTGGGGCCAGTAAAAGTGGGTGACAAGCCTGTCATAGGTCTTGTCCATCCCCAAATGTCCTGCTAAAGGCACATCGTGAGCCAGCCCCAGTAGGAAGGTTCTGAACTTCTGGGGTACCACCAGCACACGGGCTGACCCAGGTTCAGCAGCCTTAGGCTCGGAATACAGGAGGTCACTCTCCCAGTACACGTAGTGTGTTTTGGCCTGAACACCATTGGCCTGGTCTGCAGCCTGTTGCCGCATACCCACGAGAGAAGGGCATTCTTTCTGCTCCCTGCAGAATTCCTCCCTGAAGGGACCTCCTTCCTGCTGCCAATGGGTCAGCTCAGGCAGGTCTCCCAGTTCGGCAATCTGTTCCCCGGTAGGCTCCAGAGCATCCCCCTCAGGGTCTACTTCCTCCTGGGCCGTGGGAACTTCGGGGGCCGGTTTCCCGCGCCTCCTGCGCCTTCTCCCTAAGGCCGGTTCCTGGACCTCTCCCTCAGGCTCCAGGACCTTCTCAACACCCCTACTGGCTGCCATGGACCGGGTGGTCACGCACGCCCAGTCGGGTAGACCCACCATCCTCAGATGCGTGGTCTTCTCCACCTTTTCCCAAGGGGAACTCTCCAGGTCGTTCCCTAGCAGACAGTCTACAGGCATGTCAGTTCTCACAGCGACTTGTAGAGTACCAGAGACCTCCCCCCACTCAAAGGGAACTTGAGCCATTGGACAACGACTCTCTACGTTGTCAGCATTGACAACCCTACAGTAGGCATTGGGTACAATTTGCTCTTGAGACACCAGGTGTTGCCTCACCGAGGTCACGCTGGCTCCTGTATCTCTAAGAGCCTCAACCTTCTTTCCATTGATGGTCACTACTTGCCCATATTTCTTAGTGTTAGAGGGCAGGTAGGTTACAGGGACCATCTCACTGTCTCCTAGCGAGACTCGGGTCATCTGCCCGGGACCCCCACCCTCCTGGACGGCTACCTCCTCCCCAAAGTTAACACTAGCTACTTGCCGGGGTGGAGCACCAGTGGGTGCGGTCTTACCAAACAGGCGACACTTAGGATCAGAGGCAATGTGACCCGGGACACCACACCTATAACAATTGAAGGGCCCCTTTGGAACAGGTCTACCTGTCGGGGCCCTGTTCTGCTGTGGGGGTGGGGGAGGCTGAGAACCCTTCTGCTGGTTCCCTTGGGAATTACTTTGGGGGCCTTTTTGGAACCCCTTCTGTTTACCCTTGTCCCCCCCACTCTTCTGCTGGGGACCCTGCCCACCTTTGGCGGAGTCTCCCATTTGACCCTTGTGGACCCTGGTGCTGAGCCAGCGGTCCGCCTCCTCAGCAAGCTTCCTCGGGTTGGACAGCTTGCTATCTATCAGGTGCTGGCGTAGCTCAGGAAAACATTGACTGGACAAGTGCTCCCATGCAATTAAATCAAGCAGCCCTTGATAATCATTCACTTTGCTACCCTTCACCCAACCATCCAGTGCTCTGCAGAAAAAGGTCACATACTCCACATACGTACTCTCAGGGATCTTCTTGGTCTCCCTGAACCTCTGTCTATATAGCTCAGGAGTTAACCCATACCTGGTCATTAAAGCTTCCTTCATATGGGGGTATGAGGTCTGGACTTCTAAGGGTAAATCTAACAGTGTGTCACGTCCTTCAGCAAGGAACCTTCCCCACAACCCCGCTCCTCAGTCTTTCTCAGGGACCCGGTGAGAAGACATGGCCACCTCGTAGGCTCTAAACCACTGCCCTATGTCATCCTTTCTAAAATACTCCTTTACTACATCTTTGGGGATGTACACCTTGGACTCTACCTGCACTGGTGGAGTGCTGCCACCAGAAGGAGCGGCGTCCAAACTTTTCGCCTTCAGCTCCAACTCCTTCAATCTTATATCATGATCCATTTGGCGTTGTTGTGCCTCCAGGGCCAACTTCTGCTTCTCCATTTCCATTTGTCCTGCCAACTTTGCCATCTCCATTGCATGAGCCCTGTCGGCTGCCCTGTCTGCCAGCTCCTCTGGCGACCGGACTCTGCTGGGCTCCTCAAGGTTGTCGGGTGGAACGATGTCCCCCGCATTCCGTGGGTCTCTTGACTCCTTCCAGGCTCTCAGCGCCTTGGCGTACTGGGTCCTCCTCTTGAATCCAGCATGGGGAACTCGGAATTTTACACTGTAGCCTTTCAATTGCTCTATCGTGTAGCCTTCCAGTCTCTCCCAATCCACCTCATCTATTCCGGAAATCACAGAGAGTGCTCTTCCAGCGGAGAGTGAGCCAGGCATGGTTGCAGTAATGGCAGATGTCTCAACAAAGTTCAACAAATAAAAACCTGTGGCTGCGTTATTTGGTCTGCTCTCACTATCTGGTGATTAATAATTCACTGTATGCAAATTACAAGTGCCAATCCGAAATCCCAGCCGCTGCCAACAATGTTAGAGTCGGGGATCTCTGGTTGGCGCAAAGTTGCCCTTGTGTCAAGCAGGAACCCTCTCCTCCACGTCAGGGCGCAGGATAACCCCTTGCGAATGACCCTTGCTCACCCTCTAGGTGCGTGGCGTGAGCAGCCAAGGCGATTCCTCAGGCGTTGTTGGTTAAGCACTTACAATCACACACACAGTAAATACATCACTCCCCCCAGAAACGGACACCAGACTTGGATATATATAAAAACACGCTTCTTTATGTAAAAATAAGTATATATATCTCAGCAGACTTATCACAAGACCAATAACGTTTTCGCTATGCCACCAGGTTGTAAAGCAGGCAAATGTTCTTTGTTCGCAGCTTCAAATGGATACTTTGTAGTCTCTTGCAAATGTTACTTGTGGTTCCAGTACTTACAGAGATCGGCTCCTGCGAACGGGGAAATAAGGCGTTGCGGGCCCCGAGCCCGATACTGGAACTTCTTTCGTGAGGTAGAGAGCCGGCACAGGTCGGTGCGGCTCTCAGCTTGAGAAGTGTCTTGGGTCCTCGATCAGCGGGTGTGGGCAGCAGGCAGGCGCGGCCAGCGACCCTTAGCACGGCGGTGCAGGGGGGGTCTCCACAGCGGGGGCGGCGCGGCCTGAGAGGTCCGGGGATAGCGAAGCGGGGTCACAGGGCACAGCCAGTGCAGCTGGATGACCCGGCGTAGATCACAGTCGTCGGACGGCTTCCGGCGGGAGGGGTGATAGCGCGTTCAGCGTGCTCCAGTGGCAGGTGGTGACAGGGGTGCAGGCGGCCTAGCCCGGGGACAGAGAGCGGCTCCAGACGGAGCGGGGCTCTCACGGGGTTGCGGCAGGCGAGCTCCTGAGTGTCACGACCCTAGGAGGGGCGGTGAGGGGCGCAGTCTCTTTTCCAGCGGGATGCACACACGGCTCGAATCGGAGGACGAGCAAAAGCACAGAGAACCCACTGGTCCTGGGGTTCAGTTCAGGGGGCAAGCTCAGATCAAGCCCTTGGAGAATGTTCAAGCACAAAGTAGCAAAGTCTTTTCAGTAGTCTCTTCCTCTCCTTTCTCAGCAAGGCAAGCAGCAGGCCAGCTCCTCCAGCGTCTTCTTCTCCTTCTAGTCGGGCAGAGGTTCTTTGTGGTAAACAGGATTCTGATTCTTAGGAGCCAGGCTCCTACTTTTATACCATGATTCTTTTGTTCTTTAGCGCCAGGGGGCCTAGGCCTGGCTCAGTCCAGTTCTGGAGCACTTTGTTATGGTGACTCTGCTCTTTCCTTTCAGCAGCAGGGCAGAGACATCAGCCGCCCCACAGGGGGTGGCGCCGGCTTTGTGGTGGCAGAGCACAGGTCTATTCAAGAGTCAAGGTGTACTCCTCCCACCCATCCTGGTGTCATCTCCCTACCCACCACCTGGCAGCCAACCTGTCTCTGGGGATTCCCCAACCCTGCTCCTTACTGTTGCTGGGCAGAACACACACACACACACCAGAGGCGGACTGAGATGGTCAGGTCAGTAAATACTAACTTTCTAAAAGTAGTATTTACAAACCCAGGATATTAAAATAAACTTGACTACAAGAAGTATTTTATTATTCTGAGTTCAGGCATACTAAACTTGACACTCTACCATGCTCTCTGAGTCCACTGGGGTCACAGCGTTGGCGTGATCCCAGCAGCCCATTCTGGCCTATGGAGAGCAGGTAGCCTTCAATAGTGAAAAACGGAAAGGGCTGTAATTCACTACTAAGACATGCCACACACATCAGGGCATGTCCTACCTTATGCCTACAATGCACCCTGCCCTTGGGCCTACCAGAGGGGTGGCTAATATGTAGGTAAGGGAAGGTTTAGGGACTGGCAAGTGGGGGCACTTGCGCAGTCAGCGCGACGGTCCGGGACCACGCACAGGGTCTGCGGTGGCAGACCCTAGACACATTTTACAAAGCCGCTTTCTGTGGGTGGCGCAACCAGCGCTGCAAGCCCACCAGCAGCATTGGCATTCACAAGCCCTGGCACCCCTGGTGCACTCTACTGGGGACTGACAGTGAATCCAATAAACCAATCATGAACATCAATTACAGGTACACTTTACGTAGGGAGCACTTGCACTGCGGCACGGATTAGCCGTGGCGCAGTGCCCTGAGCGGACAACACCAGCAAAACAATCGAGGCACACCATCAAAAAGTGGAAGGGAAACTCACGTCAAGGTGCCAGGTCTAACACCAGCCCTCCAAACTTAAAGAGTAACTGTGAGCTGCAACAAGAATGTACAGTCATAAATCCATAAAGGACACTACAGCAGGTCCATAGAAGCAATATCTCACAGTGTTCTATCCTTCAGGGCACTACGGCACATCAAGAACCCACTAGCACTGGGGGAGAAGTTGGAAACTGGAGTCCAGGATGAGAGCCAATTTCGTCCAGGAATACAGGTCAGGAGTGGGAGCATGCCAAGGCTCCTGACAGAGTTCAACAGATGCGCTGGCCCTCCTTCATGTATCCAAAGTTACCCCCCAGCTCATATTGCATGTGCAGGAAGTTAACTGCAGGAGGAATTCTGACATTAGTGGATAAACCACCAAATCTTGAGTTGCCACATTATCACTCCACCTTTGACACTAACAGCAGCCAGTCTACTGACCCATTCCTGCAGACATGCTGGTACAAATCCAACATGGTAAGTCTTCCAAAAGTTAGAAACACAAGAATTTAGACTGATCCTCTAGTATTCTCCAAAGGAGACAACAGCTTATTCTGTGCTCAGAACCTCATAAACAGCCCGGCCACAGGACGCAAATAGAAGAACTGGTCCACTGGCACTCCCAAGGTGGGCAGCAGCATCCTCTTTCTCACCGCCTTTGGCACCTTTAGCCACAGGTTGGAAGTTCCACGGAGATAAGAAGAATTCAAAGGCAGGGTCTAGACACTTTTAGCACTGTAGGCGAGTAGGAACCCCAGACAGAATTAGGACGCAGACGTACCACAACAGAGCTAGAAACCATTTCCACCACTCTTTAGGCAGGCAGATATTCTCCACAATGCAAACGTCAGGGGAGTGTTCGCTCCTTTCCAAGTGGTCTGGTTAAAAGCCATCTTTGGCACTTGCAAAGGTAAACTAGACATGTATTGTTGATGAACTCTTGCCAGTGCTAACAAGCTCCCCATCCGTGTTTTTCAGCACTGCGATGAGTTTTGCTTGCGTAAACTGCTTTTAGCATTGCTCTAAAAATGCAGGATTCTTAAAAGTCATAGAATCATCTTTATACTGTACTTGTTTCTTCTGAACCCTTAGTC
Organism: Triturus cristatus; assembly: GCF_964204655.1. NCBI lineage: Eukaryota > Metazoa > Chordata > Amphibia > Caudata > Salamandridae > Triturus > Triturus cristatus. The sequence goes on from NC_140585.1 coordinate 169,132,437, forward strand.
TAGTCTACGTAATTGTCTAATCATCTCACTCATCCTACAGACACATCCCTTACTTTTACAGTTAGAACTGTGGACTTCCGTAACTCGTCCATACTATCAGATATCCTTACATTGACAATGGGGGCCTTGCAGTAGGCGCAGCGCGGTAAGAACAGCTCCTCGTGGTCCTTCTGGCAGTATGGCGCACCATCACGCTCAAAAAATGGCTGGGGTCCAATCTCCTGGTGACAGTGGGCACAGGTGAAGTGTTCAGGGTGCCAGGTCTTGCCCAGTGCAGTGATTATCTGCAAAAAGAAAGGTTGAAGGAAATTAGGAGAAAGAATTTCCATGAAATAAAGCAAAAGGATTTCCCAAAAATTGCACCTTTTAATGTTTAGTCCAAGAATAATTGCCAGTCCCTGAAAGTAACACTTGGATGAGGCTCAGATCTAAACCAGTTTAGTCTCCACAAAACAGAAAGCAGGAGATAGGGATACATACAGAGGTGTACATAATAGAGTGAAAGGAGAGAAAGTGAAAGATGTAAAGAAGACTGATATGGTGAGACAAGAAAGGGCATAATGGAATAGCTAAGAGCCGAAAGAGGTTGCTGGGTGGAAGAACAGTTTGATGAGGCTGCCTTATCCCCTGGTGGAACACGTGGCTCAGCTGCACATGGCGGAGCACGGGCATATTGGTATGAACCATATGGCATCCAAACACTAATGCACGTCTGGCCATCAATGGACAAAGCAAAAGCACTAGTCAGTTTACAGCTCCAAAGACACATTCCCAAAGAACATCACAGAGATTGTAACTTTTAAAAGAGTATCCCTACCATCAATCTCAAAGCCCCTGCAAACATGACCACATCTAGCTCTGGTAGAGGCAGCCGGGGCCATGCAGATGGTCGGTGAGTGAAATGAAGACACATTCAATAGCAAAGCGAGGGGGAAGCTGGTGATAAGTTGCATGACCAGTTCACCTCGATTCTATAAGGAGGTGGAATTAGGATGCAATCTACTAGAAAAAGCAGGAGAGGAGTTGTGGAAAGAAGCGGGGCAAGGATGAGAATAATATAGAATCAAGCTAAACACAAACCTAGAGATGAGTAAGCTGGACTGAGTGACTGTCTAGGAGCCACAGGCTTTCACCAAGACCATGGACAATGCAGATAGAAATGGGAAATGCAGATTGGCGATCTGCAAACACAAATGACAGCTTATGAGAACGTGGGAAAAGTCCCAGAAGAAGCACTGCAAGAAGAGGAACATGGAATACACATTGTAACAACCAGCCTCACACCACAAGTAATGGGGGCCATTGTTGAGTTTCGAAATATGGAGGTACAAAAACAAGTTAATGAGCTATCGAGAGTAAATAGGATCAGAATCTCAGACGCTCCCAAGAACATGGAAAATGTCAGGCTTACCTGACTGTATTCGGCCCGCAAAACAAAAAAACATCCCTACGGCACCAAACCTCATCATATCACCCAATACACTTTATTGTTGTGTCAGAAATCTAACAGATCAGTTCATCATGATAAACCTGAGCCTTGAAACAATGAAGCAAAAAATGGTCCCCACCCACTATAAAAAATACCTCAAAGAAAAAGCACCACTAGGAAATCAAACACTGATCCCTAGGTGAGTTGACAAAGACCCAAAAAATAAGAAATTGGAGGGATCCTTCCATATAAAGCTGAGTTGTGGTTCACTGAACGAGTCAGCTGGCCAGAAGGAAAGACATGAGAGGAGTATCTGGAAAAAAATACTCAGAGACTGATTTACACAGGGCCTCAGGCATTTGTGGAGTTGGACCCACAGTCATGGGGGAGTCTCCGCACTCGCGGCGGCGGACCCGCAGTCATAGGGGAGTCTCCGCACTCGCGGCGGTGGACCCATAGTCATGGGGGAGACTTTGCACTTGCGGAGGTGGACCCGCAGTCGTGGGGGAGTCTCCGCACTCCGCAATGAGAATTGTCATTGAGGAGATCCTGCCCCGGGTGCGGAGACTCCCCATGTCTGCAGGACTTCCACCACGAGTGCTGAGGCTCTTTGTGAATTAGGCCCTGGGAGTGGCAAAAGGGAACACTAAATGCCATTTTCAAGATCACTGCCGCACTGGAGTGTCAATTTTGTTTGATGCTCCATGGCACACAGTGCTGGCCCATTTCTACAAGGTCACGCAAAGCCACCCTGCAAGGCTTTTCATGGCCTTGTAGATAAGGTGTAAGGCCATGCAGCACAGGTTTCTGCATTCCCTTACAATGCGGCAAGGAGGCATGCCATGGGTGTTGCTGTGGGTGTTCCCACGCAACACACATGGATTTTGACACTGACAAGATTTACAACATAGCGTGAATCTGAGGCAGCGCCGAGTTGGCGATGCAGCGCGCGCAAGGTAAATTGTTTTATTTATTTAATTACTTACCATACTCCTGTCCGTCGTATGTCGGACTCCACTAACCCCCCACTCTGGCCTTCTCCTGCCCCCCACACCCCTCACAGCACTTCCTCGCGAGCCGCCTCTGCACTGAATGGATTAAAATCAATCAATCCAATAGGAGGCAGTTTTCTGATTTGATGAACCTCACCAGAAGCTGCACTCCACATCTGGCCACTAGAAATAATACCCTTCTTATAATACACAACCAGAGAAGATTGAAAGCCAGAATTGCCCGTTTGCAATGCAGGCAAAAAGACTATCCGCCATCAACAGCTGAAGAAATGATGCTGTTTCTCTCATGAGACCACTATGAACAGATGAGTTCATGAATGGCGGAATAACTCAGTAGAGTTTGGAAACTGACAGCCACGAGCCAGGGTGCTGAAATAGAAGGAACAGAGAGATGAGTCCAACTAAAAGGCATGGAATATTAGAGAACTTGCAGTCTCTTTGATTCTTTCTAACCACCAATAGATTGGTTAGTTAATTTGATTTGGATACATTTATTCCTTTAGGGCAAAATACACCAAAAATGGCTTCGTAGCACTAGGAATCGGTCGGAGAAGGTCAAAGAGAAGCTGTAGCAAAGTTAGGAAGAAAAACAAGATTGGTACCAAAGCAAAAATAGTTTTTTGGCCCGAAAGACAGAACTCTATTGTGCGCCACTGCATTGCTCTGTGTGCACTGAAAATATGGTCACAATCATGCTGATTTGTAAAGTCCTGACTGCAGAATCCTCTATTGTCTGCAGTTTGCCAGGAGCATAGACCAACACACTGGGGTAGAGAATATTACAATAATCAGACATGGAGAAGGCACAGGGGAATGGATGCTAACATGTAGATATCTAGGATAAAAGAAGGAAGAGACAGAAATGAAAACAGAAACTACCAACCAAGTTATTCCGTGCATTCAGTGACAACCCCTGATTTTGAAATGACTGCAGTCTATTTTACCTAGGGCCCTGGATGGCACCAGTCACCCCTGCTGGATGGCCCCAGGATGCTGTCTCATCTTGCCCTGGGAGAGCTCTGCCCTGAAGGCATTCAGCTGGAAGCAAACATGGATCACCCATTGCATGAACAGTATACAGATTGTCACACATGGGTTGAAGCTGGGGGCCTGTTTCACCTAGACAAAGGGCTAGCTGTGAGTTATCAGCATAAGTTAACACAAAACACCTATACAACCTTCTCCGCCCACTGCGTGCCCTCACATACATGTTTAAGAGCAAGGATACAGAGACAACCCCAGGGGAACACAAACCTGTCTCAGAGTGAAATGTTGGGAGTGGGATAGAAGCTTTTGACTTTCAAGTACCACTTTAACAGTGTGTCAGTGACACCGACTTCCATAGTTTCCAGATCAAGATTGTGTGGTTGATTGTGTCATTTGTGCCGGAGAGGTCCAAAGGGATGACCCCTACCCACAAATTCCTCATCTTAAATAGTTCTGAGCTCACCTATGACAAGGGCCATCTCTGTCCCCATGCTAGGACAAAGTAGAGCTGCCATCAGTCTAGAACATCTGCACCTTCTAGGAACTCTAAGATAGGTTTTGTTGCAACATTTTCTAGAAGATTCCCAGAGCAGTAACTAATTTATCGTGGAGTTTTGTAAAGCATTACGTGTAAATGGTAGATTAGTTCAGTGTGCTACAGTTGGCTATATGCGTACACATTAAAGAAAATCCAGAGAGGGATGGAATCTATTCGGATGGGTGGTAGCTACCTGCAATGTTCTTCCATCAACACCCTTGAGTTTGTACAGCATGCAGCCAATGGCAACTCTAAATAGTTCTAGTTTCAAGAATATCCTGAACTTCGTGTGATTGTGTTCAGATGTTAAGTTGTGGTTTTAGGGTAACTCACTTTCTTGTTCTGTGAACTCTCAGTTATATTCCTCCATGATTCCTCCTCTTGAAGGTTCATAAAATGATCAGATGCCGAATGAAGGTTTCTAAAAGGTGTATTTTGAGGTGCCAGTTCCGTAAGATCCCCTGTGCTTTAAGGAATAATATTGTGTTTATTGTGGTGCCACCACTTTTCTAGTCTGACTTTTCTGGCTCTAAAACTCTGTGCGCTTTACCACTGCTATAAAGTAGGAAAGCGCCTGTGCCCCCTTCCCTTCCCCCCCGCAAAATAAAAAATCTGCTTTGAAACTGGAACTCGCTGTTCGGCCTATAAGGTAACTAAAATGGTCCTATGAAAGAAAAGGTTAAATGTTATATATCTAATTCTACATCTCCACCTCAAAAAATGCCAGCCAAATCATTCAAAGTTACTTCCTACTTCATTTTCAAAATCTGATTTAATGGTGAAAGCACATTTAAGACAACTAGGGCAGAAAAGTAATTTTTGAAAATTGTATTTTAGGTTGCCTGATCCAGAACTGGCATAAAGACAGTTATGCCACTCTTCACACCTCCAGAGGTGACATACACATCCTTAGGTGGGAGTGTTAACGACCCTCCCTCAGAAGGAAGTGGCTGCCACTGAGCTCAAGAAGAACAGGGTGGTGTTAACTGCTGACCACGTAGCAGGGATGTGCTACATGTGCGTAGGAAAGAACAGAGAGCAGAACAAAGGATTGTCACTGGATTACTTTTTTTGACTTGCTGACGCCAGAGATATCCTCTAGTATTAATTCCCAGAGCCCTCCTAGAAAGCTCCTATCACAATAGAGGCGGTTAAGAAAAAACTGTTGACCATCTCAGTTGGGAGGAGAGCTCATTAGAATAGAGGTGTGGCTTAGCAGCTTGAGATAGGGCTACCTGATAGCATCTGTGTTTTGTCAACTTGAAACAGGGGCTCATGTGTAATTTTATAGTAAGGTAAAGAGGAAGTGCTGCAGGTGAGGGACTGTGAGAAAATAGGTTGGTTTAGGTGATAACATTTCTCTAATCACCGACTAGTGCACAGGATAATTCTGGCACTTCAACTGTTGCCTCCTCGCAACATTCCTGGACCTTAGAGACTCCACCTGAAGAACGCCCTGCTGGAAAAAGACTCATGAGTACTGGTGGAAAAAGAATGCTCATTCAAGAACTCCTGCTGGCACCCAAGGAAAAGACCTTCTCTCCAAGTGTCAAATGGTTATCTTCCTGCATTTCTGCTTGCAGAACACAAAAAGCAGATGGTCTACTGACTACAGAATGGTCCACCTGACCACAGAGAAATATAACCTACAGGAGGCCTGGCTGGAGAGAGACCTGGTGCCTAGAAACTTGGCTAGGGGCATGAGTGTGTTTGTGCAGGAAGGAACATCTTCCTGCACAAAAACAATCATGAGAGGCGCTTTCCTCATTTTATGTGTGCTGCAAAATGCAGGAAAGAGGAAAAAAGAGAATTGTAAACATTTATCCTGGTTACACCTGCTCTAGAGAGGCACAAGGTTTTGGCGCTGCCCCAGGTTTAAGAGATGTTGAACACCCACAGCAACACCCATGGAACTCCTCTTTCATGCAGAGTTAGGCAAGGCAGTGACTTCTGCTGCCTTGCCTCACTCCATATCTACAAGGTCATGAAAAGCCACGCAGGGTGGCTTTTACGTGGGCTTATAGATATTGCTAAAACCCTGTGCGCCGCCAGAACATCACTAAAAGTGGGGTTTTGGCAATGCACAAGTCTTGTAAATATGCCCCCATGGTTTTGTGTCAAAAGGCATGAGTGTTAGCATGGGAATGCCAAATGTGCCACCCATGTAATGCCCCCTTGGTGCTAAGTAACGCAAAGCAGTGCTTCTTGCCCCTTCGCGTTACTTTTTGAGCACTTTCCAGCACAAAACAAGCTTTGCCCTGAAAATTAAATTAGGAAAGAAACATTTTCACTGGTTACCGTCACTTTTGTGATGCTAACCCTGCACAAAATGTTTATAAATCTACACATTAGTGTGTTCTTAAAAGTGTTCCACAGGATCGACAAAGAACCCAGTAAAGGATCATCCAAAAAAAGATTCACAGAGTAATCATCCTACAGAACAATGAGAGCCAAAAATCAGAACAAAAATGTAACTGACTTGGCAATGAACACGAACAAAAGTCAGGAAACAAATGCATTATGAAAGATCCTTCTCAAGTCCAAACCTCCTCATATATAATTTAGGTAGAAAAGGATGTCACTGTGTAGAAAATCTGTCTATTCCTCATAGTCACCCCAGATTTCTTGCCTTTGTCTTGAACCTATTTTTGCTGGCATTAGAACTCAGCGCCTTGAGACCCTCACGGTGAGTAGCGCGCTATATAAACCCTGATTGATTGATTGATTAATTGAACTCTATGCACTTTACCCATGCTAAATAGGAGTAAAGTACCTGTGCCTTCCCTTTAAATTGGCTTATCTCTGATTGACCTATTTTCCCTATCATTTACAAGTTTATGGGTTACAAAATGCATACAGGGCTGGAACTTAAATGCCACCTCTGGGCTGCAACACCCATTGCGCCATCTACAGGGCATGGCTTGCAAAACATGGCTTCAGGCCTACCTTGTAGCCTGACTGCAGCAGCCTAACAACCTGCTGTTAAACCTGTCAAAATAACTCTTTAGATAGACTTGAAACTCAGCATTTAAATAAAAACAATTCACTCCTAAGTACACCTTGTTGCCCACAAGGTAAGGTGCCTGTGTCGTGATGGAATTCTTGTGCATCATTCCTGTGGTGTAAGAGAATTCCACACATGCCGTGTTGGATTGGAATGAGGGGAGATTGACGTGGGGAGTCAAGGTGGATGGTTGCTCCAGTCGCTCCTGCATGGATGCAGGGTTTTATTATATGAGAATTTCATGCAAAATTGGGGTATTCGATTGGTTTCAAAATAAAAGAGAACTTAAGTCAGATGCTGTACCCTGTATACATAAACCAAGGGGTTATACCTATGACCTTAAGAGATGAGGTTGTTAAGAAACTTGATAAGTTACGAGATGCAGGTGCGATTAAACAGATAGAATCCTCGAATGGGTAGATCCATTGGTTGTAGCATGATGAGCTAATGGGAAGTTGAAATTATGTATAGACTTGAGAGATCTAAACATAAACATACCGGTAGATCAATTTCCCCTACCAAAGAACAATGTGATGTTGTCCATGACTAAGGGTGTTAAATGGTTCTCTACTATTGATCTCACTGCAATTTATCACCAAGTCCTGTAAAATCCAGGCAATAGGAGTCTGACGACGTTTGTCAACCCTTTTGGGTGTTTTAGATTTGTAAGAGTGCCATTTGGTATAGAGTCTGCAGTTGCATTTTATCAAAGATTAATGCATATGATATTTAAGGATGTTAAAATGCATTTTACTTTCAGGATGATATACTTATAATGGGTAAACCAAATCTGAGCATGATGTCGATCAAGTGTTACATATCTTGGAACTAAAAGGACTTACAGCTGAGTAAAGTAAATGTACATTTGCGAAAAACAGTGTACCATATTTGGGTGATGAGGTAATTGAAGACGGTATTAAGCCTAAAAAAGAGTTATTAGAAGCCATAAAAGAGGCTCCAACACCCAGGAGCAAGGATGATGTTAGAGCATTTTTAATCCTCACAGAATTCTATTAATAATGTGTCAAAGACTTTGCATGTAAAGCCTATCACATGAAGCAACTATTTAAAATTAGAAACAAATTTGAGTTGATGAAGAATTGTGAGTCAGCGTTTGAGACATTGAAAGTAGACATATGCAATGCTTTACCCTGCAAAAGTTGTACTCTAAATTGCCGAGCGTAGGTACCACTGATGCCAGTGGTAGAGGAATAGGTGCTGTGTTAACGCAAATAGACACGTGTAATAAAGAATGTCCAATAGCCTTTGCCGGAATGAATTTTTAAAGAATAAACACTTTCTAGTGTCTAAAAACAGAAAGCACCAACTTGGGACATCTTGTCACGCTAGACCAGTGCAAAGTCAAAGTGTAAGGCCGACCATGCTGGAGCAGGGGTCGGATACAGTGAGCGGTGGGTCCCGGTCAAGTTTTTACTTCTGACTGAGGGCCAGATTTACATCTCAGAGGACAGGTTACTCTGTCACCATAATGGATATCCCATCCGTATTTCAGTGGACTGGATAGCCATCACCATTGCGACGGAGTAACCCATCAACCAAGAACTAAATTATGCCCTTAATCACTTTTTTAGAGGTTTTTCTTAGGCTCCTCTTCAGGCCGGGTTTCAAGTCGACAACGGTGGCTTGGCTCAGCGCGATGCCTTGGTCAACTCCTGGAAGTCTCGATGACTAAAAGCTCTGGAGCTTCAGAGTGCAAACTTGAAACTCAGGCCGATTCGCCGTTCGATGTCGCTGGCTTGACTCTCATCGACAGATTGGTTTCCTTATGGAGCTTTTTACCAAAAATTCTCCAATCTGCTGCAAACTTCTGAATCTTCTTCCAGAAGGTCTTTTTCAAGATTCAAAAGTGTCCACAACACCAGTCCAATGTTCCAGAAGCGCTGAGTTGCTCCTTGGGATGATTAGACTACATTTCCCTGACTACACCTGGACAAATCCTTTAAAGTCCAGTTGAAGGTGGTCAGCTGGTTTCTTCTTGCTGGAGATGATGCAGGTGGAGCTTTTTTAATCTGTTGCCTTCAGGGAGTCCACTCCTTCCACTTTCAAAGGAAGGCAAAGTCCTTTTTAGGTTAAAGACCAAAGTGTGAAGCAGGTGCAGTCCATATGAGTGCAGTCCTCTCTTGTGAAGTCCAAGGGTCCAGTAAGGCAGCCCTTCTTCTTCATGTAGTCTTAAAACAGGGATCTGAGTTGCTGGGCAGCTCTCTCATACGTATGCATACTTCCGGGATGACAAGCAGGTATGACAGCTTTCTCCAAAGTGTCGTATATTCTTGTTCCAGAAAGCACTATTCTTTAAAAACCAAAATGGAGAAACTTTCTCCTGGAGGTTAAGATCTGGCTAATCCAACCCACTGGCATGGCCAACGTTCCCTAATGTTCCCTAACACCCCCCTTACAGCTCCTCTTCAATTTAATTACTGGGGCTCCTGTCTTCCTGGGGGTGCAGGATGTGGGGGTAAGCTTGTGTCCTGCCCTAACTGTCATTCCATCTTTGAAGACCAATTTGCCTACTCCACCCCATCCTACCTTTTGCTCTGCAGCTGTAGATCTCCCACCAGGTGTCCTTTGTTACTATGCTGACCCTTGCACACCTTATCAGAGCAGTTTGGCTCAGCCTGTCAAGGGCTCGCCAATCAGGAGAAGCTGCTGGAAGGCTAGATTTTAGCACATCAGAAAAGCAAGTTCTATAACTTCATTTCTGTGATTGTTATAATGAATCTAACCTTGCCAAGTTGTTGGATTTATTGTAACTATCATTTTAATACTTTGAAGTATATTTTGAGCTTACTCCTATAAATAGTTATACTTTATTAAAGTATTCCCATGTTAGCCTCCAGCCCCTAATCACAATCCTCAATGCGACTGCCAGGCTCATCACAGGAACCAAACACTTCAACCACATCTCCCCAGCCCTCAAAAGTCTCACTTGGCTCCACATCGAAGGAAGGTGCATCTACAAAACAGCATGTATCACCCACAAAGCTCTCTATACAGCAACCCCCAAATATGTAGAATCTAAACTATTGCGATCAGGGTAAAGCGAGGCTCTGAGAAGCTCCAACTCGCTCCTCCTTATACCCCTATACTAAAAAGAAAATCTTCACAGACATGCTCCTTCTCTGGAAATGCCCCCAAAATCTGGAACTCACCCCCTAAGGAAGTAAGAGGCAACCCTTCCTTCTCCTGCTTCAAAAGAGACCTCAAGTCTCTACTACTCACTAGATCATGCAATTACTTACGCCTCCGAAAGACCCAACTGTCATGGTAAATTCCAGTCGGAATCTTTATCAGGCTAACTCAAAGTCTATCCTCCGCCCCAGCATCCAACTACTTTATTGATTTATTTTACTATGCTCTCACTATGTCTACTTTAATAATCGGTGCTCCTATATTTCTGTATACGACTTCATGCAATGCCTTTTTACCTCTCATGATGGACTTGTGTAAATGTATTCTCTAAACATGTAAAACACTCTGTTACCTTTGGGTCGAGCCAGCGCTATATAAAACTCAAATGAATAAAATATTCTATGGAGCCAATGTGCTACAATGGGGAAAAATAAATTGGCAGTTTTCCCCTCACCAGGCATATAAACATCTTTTCTAATGACCCTGCTTACAGTTACAAGGCACCCTACCTCTGGGGCACCTAGAGAAGACCTCAGGGGTGACTTATATATACAAATAAGGCAATTTAAGACTCTAGAAGTACCTTTAACTCCAAAGTCAAATATGCAAATAATTTACTTTTGAAAGCCGTCTGCAATACAGGGCAGCCTTTAAAATGGCAGCAGGCAACACAGCAATGCACACTTAAGTGCATTAAATCTACAGGTAGGTTGTCAGTACCAATTGTAATTATATCGAATTACCACGTAGTTTTGATCAGAGCACTGGCCCTGGGTCTGATTAGCAGAGCCCAGGGCACACTCACTGTCAGAAAACCAGCATCTATTAGAACATAGAAATATTGGGAGCTCCATTGAAAACAATGCAGTGCTTCGGGCTTCTAATGGCCGGTAAAAGCCCGGATCTCCAACATTCCAATGTTGTTTTTCACAGCTATTGCTTTGAACAAAGTCTTCACGGAGCCCAGGGGATTTCAATTCCCTCGGGCTCCGTGGGGTTTTTGTTTTACTTGTTAGAACATTCGGTCCTCTAGTGGGGGAATGTTCTAATAGCCTTAAAGCCATCTGTCGTTGGGCCATACCAGTCCAGTTCCCTTGTTAAAGACCCTTGTCGAATGATGTAGCCAGCTTTTAGTGGCTGAGATAGCCCGCTACAGCAGGCTATAAGGCTTTAGTAGTCAACATGAGGGCAAAAAATGTGAGGGGACACTGGAAAAAGCCCTGGCTTCTCACTGGGGCACTTGGCTGTTTGTACGTGTATAAGGGCTGCATGTGGGAAACTTCTGTTGTGCAGTGCTTTATCTGCCTTACATACTTCTGCCAAGGTCACTTCCTCTGGGAAGCTGACCCACCTCTACAGTAATATGACCCATTTTAAATTGAATCTTCCTCACAGATGTTTAATTTTCTTCCTCCCTTTTTAGTTTGGGTAGTGAGGTACATACCTCCTCCAGCCCTAACTTTGCTTGGGCTATACCTTGCTTACCCACAGAGGTTCTCCAACACTTGACCAACCCCACCATGACTAACACGGTCAGGGGACCTAGCTTACTTTTGGCTGTGGACTCTGCCTCCTATGCCCAGTACAGTTATGCCATGAAGGTCAGCACTCAGCAGAGTCTACTGACAGCTATCAGAATCCAGAACCACATCCTAAGCTCTCCACTAACAGGTAACAAAGCTGCTTTAGGGGCAACTGTGGGTTCTTAATACCTCTTCTGCTGTTCAGAGTTGGGGGGGCTACCACATCCTATGGCAGACACCCTTCTTCCATTTTCCCTTCTGTCAGTGCAGGAGCATCACCCTGCTGTTTGACAGCTGCCTGACTGCTCAGGACTTCCTTGTGGTCAGGAGAAGCACAGTGCCACATTTTGGTTTCTCCCTTACCGGGACAGAAGAACCTTGGCTCACTGGAACTCTCTTTAAAAGGGGCTTACCTATTCGCTTCTTTTTCCATTTTTTGGGGGACCCCAGTCTCCTAACTGTAGGGACTGGCTCATCAGTAATTTTGGGTTTGGGTGCTGCCTGGGCGACCGCCCCACTTGGGATTAGACCAACCTCTGGGAGGTCATTGTCCAGGATACAATCTAAATGGGGGTCAGAACAGACTTATACCAGACACAGGTAGGGGGACTAAGGCTGCAGGTTTGGTTGTGACCTCACCTGTGGCTACCCTGGCTCTTTCTGTTTCTCCTGGCACATGAAGGGCTGTGGACACCAAATGGTCACTCACTAGTGTATGACTGGTGCATGTGTCTCTCAGGCCAATGGCAAGGATCCTATTCACCTGAATGGAGTGGAAGTGCCTACTCCCACCTTCAAGGATCACCAGCTTATCCGTTGGGTCTGTCTCACAGCACAGTGCTATGAGGGCCTCCTCATCTGAGGAGTCCTTATCTACGACTACACTGGACAGCCCAGTGCTAATCACCTTCTTGGAACAGGCGGTATCACTCCTGAAGTGTTCTGACTGCTGACAGTCAAAGCACACCCTGTTGTCCAAGTGTTTTCCACCCAGGGTCCCCCTTCCTCTTCTTGTCAGATTTGAGGTGGGATCTACTCTCCTCCTTTTTTAGAGTTCTGGGGTACTGAGGGAGTCTCTGTGATGGGTTTACCACCTCCTCCTTTGGCTTGTGTGGGCCTAATCCTACCTTCTTGGAGTCTCTCCCCTGGTGCTGATTGAAAGCCTGGGTTCTCAACCACTCATCAGCTGTCTCCCTCCCCAGTTCCCTGGGACCAGACAGCTTAGAGAATACTAGATACTGGTATAACGTCTTGTACACAATGAGTAAGGATGTGCTCTTTAAGGAATACATTGTACAGACCCTTGTACATACTCACCTGGCTACCTTGAATCCAGCCCCCTAATGCCTTCACTGAGATGTCTACAATGTCCACCCAGGACTCTGTTTACTCTCTGGGTGTCCCTGAACTTCAGCCTGTAGTGCTCTGGGGTGAGACCAAATTTCCTGACTCTGCATTTTCTCATGTGGGAGTAGGATTCTGCCTCATCCCCTTCTAGGGTCAGGAGCCTATCACTCTCAGCTACAGGGATCAAATCCAACAGGAGTGAACCCAAGTATTTGGAGTGGAACATTCTCATTTTAAGGCCCCTTTCAAATGCAGTCAGCCATTTGTCAATGCAATTCCCCTCTACATACATGGGCTCTATCTCCTTGGGAAGCCTAGGATCAACCCCACCACCCATGGACATCTCAACATCGTCTTCATTTTCGCCGAAAGCATTTCTTTTCTCTACCTCCCTTGCCCACTTCTACTTAGCTAGGTCCAACTTCTTCTCCTCTATCACTATGTAGGCTAGCTGAGCCTCCAGCTCCCTTTCACTAAGGGACATCTCTTGGTTCTCTGTGGAGGAGCTCCCCCCCTTGAGTTGAACGTCTAGATCAGGTGCTAAAAGCAATGGACAAGTTAACATCATCCTCCTCCTGGAGGTTGTAAGAGGGGCCATCTTACCCCTTTCCTTCATTCCTGGAGATGTCACTGCCCAGGCCTTAAGGGACCTAATAATTTCTGCTTTAATAATTCCATTAACAGCAGGTAGTGCCTTGGCCCTACACTGTACTCTAATCTCAGCTGCAATGAGTTTAGTCTGGTATGCCAGATCATGTTCTATGGTAACCCTAGTTTTGGGTCAATAAACAACACCAATTAAACACAAGAACAATGTATAAATATCTAAAATTGACATAATTTTGTTCTAGGTCAATTTAGTGGATGTTTAAAGATCTTCAATTAAATACGGTATGGGGTGGTTTAAACACAGATACTACCTTCACCACTGATCATCAGATGATGGAATGTGGTTTATTAGTAGGGGTAAGTAGGTACCTAGCACTTGTAATAAGGCCAAAATCACAATATAAGGCCCAGTCAAGGTCTCAGTAAATTATCCCCTTGCTCAACCCTTGGTAGCTGGCTGTGAGCAGACAGGCTTAACTTAGGAGACAGGTATGTAAAGCATTTAAAAACACCAATACATTAAATAAGTAAGACACAACACACAATAAAAATCCAACACCAATTTATACAAATATGAAATATTTTAATGATCTAAATGACAACACAAATGTAAAAAATCCAATGTAGGCAACTGAAGATATGATTTTTTTTTTAAATAAACAATTTCTAGGGCCTAAAAACAGAAAACACCAATTCGGGGCATCTGGTCATGCTAGACCAGGACAAAGTCAAAGTTTCAAGTCGACCGCGATGGAACAGAGGTTGGATACAATGAGCGGTAGGCCCCAGTCAAGTTTTTACTTCTGACGTAGTCACTTTTTTGAAGCTTTTTCTCTCAACGTCCAGTGAGGCTCCTCTTCAGGCCGGGTTTTGAGTCAACGACAGAGGCTTGGCTCAGCGCAGTGCCTTTGTCAACTTCTGGAAGTCTCGTTGACGAGGAAAAGCTCTGGAGCTTCAAAGGGGCAAAACTGAATCTCAGGCCAAGTCGTGATTCAAATTCGCCAGCTTGACTCCCAGGCCATCAACGGGTCGGTCACCTTATGGAGCCTTGTACCAAATGTTTTGCCCTCAAAATGACAGCACACAACACAACACAGCAGCGCACACTTAAGTGCATCAAATCTACTGGTCCTTTAAACCTACATGGCCTACCATATACTAGGGACTTACAGGCAGGTTGTCAGTACTAATTGTAATTATACCTAATTACCATGTACTTTTAATCAGAGCACAGGCACTGGGTCTGGTTAGCAGAGCTCAGGGTACAATCAGAGTCAGAAAACCAGCATCTAGTGGTTAAAATGGGGGCAAAAAGTGGCCGATGTTGCAAAAAGCCCTGGTTTTGCAAAGAGGCATATGGCTGGGAACACATGAACACATGTACACACAACTGTGTACATGTGCAAGGGCTGCACGTGGGAAACTCTAGTTGTGCGCAGCCCAGTAACTGCGCACAAGCAGCCTTGAGCAGAGGGGACTCTATAAGATTGGATACTGGCCTGGAATAGACCTCATAATTTTAGTGTACACTCATAGGGAAAGTCAGAAAAGTAGAAATTAACAGTGCTTCACTCAGCTCCTGAGCAGGAAAGGAGTAGGGATGAAGGATCTGCATCAATCAGCTGTCACACTGTACCAGGGTTGGGCCAGCCCAAGCCCACTGAACAAAGGGGAAAGCCCAGAAGACAGCTGGAATCAACCTGGTAGGGAGCTTCCCTTTGAAGTCTTAGTGGGAACATCCCTGGTAGTGATGGAGCTGAGGCCCCCAGAGAGGATGTGACCAGTGACTCCTGGCTGATGCCATTTTGAAATGTCCCAGCAGGCTGTGCACAGGGACAGGGCGGAGGGGTGATGTGGCACCCCAGGATAGACCAGAGGTGACTCGCATCTGGAACCTTCTGCCCCTACTTGAAAGAGGGAGAGCTCTCTCTTGGTTGTGTTTTTCTGATGGACAGTGGGGCTGGAGGCAGCAGACACAGGTAACTGGAAAGAGGAACCCCCTGGCATCCAGTTGGACGAAGGGCTCTGACTACAGTGGGGCTCTCCCCAAGACAAGATGTTCCCCTTTCAACCCCTGAGGACTAGTAGGGGGAAAGGCTGGACTTCTGCGCCAAGGAGGAGAGAAGCGAGAAAGGCAGGTTCAGGGAGACAGTGGAACCAGGTCCCTGCAAAGGCATGAGGAAAGTAGTAGTCACCAGGAGCACAATTAGCTAAAGAACAACCAAAATGGCCCAACAGGGCCTGAGATATCAGCAGGAGAAGGATTTAATGTCTAACCCCCCAGCGTGACCTCTGAACGTATGGAGCTCCAC
Source organism: Triturus cristatus (assembly GCF_964204655.1). Lineage (NCBI taxonomy): Eukaryota > Metazoa > Chordata > Amphibia > Caudata > Salamandridae > Triturus > Triturus cristatus. The sequence goes on from NC_140585.1 coordinate 169,148,349, forward strand.
TGCCAGAGAGTTTTATGTCCATGGGGTGGGCCGAGGCTCAGGGGCTACCACCAGGAGTGAATTGTGATTTTCCCGCAGTAAGTGGACCTTGGGGTTTCCCACTCCCCAGAGCTAAGAGGACCCAGGGACCTCAACCCCCACCTGGATTTCACAAATTGGGCGCCAGGGGCCCCAATTCTGGGCCTCCTGCAGCCCAAAGAAAAGGCCACAACTCGGGCCCGATGTTACCCAGGCCAGGGGAAGTGCAGCCACACCCCTCCCATGCTGTGGTATGCCTGCCCGCTCCCCGTGCACATGTCTGAGAGAAGAGGGTGGTCTCCACAACAAGAAGCACCCTCGCCGCAGGCGCAGAGAGAGACCTGCCAGCTCCCACAGCAGCACGGAGGAGTGCTGACCGCTCAGGGAGCCAGCCGGGGCAGCCAGAGGTGGGCCCCCTGGTCTGCTCCCCCAACAAAGGTGGCACACAGGAGATCTCTGGTGGGACCGAGCACCCCCAAAAAGTTAAGGGAAATAAAGTTCACGCCATACTGCGCAAGGCTGCTCGACTTCATCAAAGGAAGAGTCGAGGCCCCTAATAAAATATGCTCCCTCCCAGAGGAGCACCCCATTATGTCATGTGAGGATTGAAATTGACAAAACTTTTTCTACTGCTTGTGATGGCCCCATCAAGGCGGGGCCACCACCAACTACCTTATAAGGGTGTGGATGAGTTACAGGGGCGTCACAACTCCGCCCAAAGGGGCCCAAAGGATGTCAATAGAAGTACTGACCCTAAGTTTAGAGGGACCCAGAAAGGATGAACAACTTATGAATCTGTTCAAGTTTTTAAACATTCCAAGGCTAGTGCATGTGTGGTACAGTTGGGAGTGTAGCACCCTCTAGGGGCCAAGTCTATGGCTGCAGTTATTGCGGACTTAAGGTATCGAAAGGAAGGTACATATTGTACCGCGCCCTCTAATGGCTGTCTAAGGTTACTTATTGCGTGATTAAAATGTGATGCCCTCTTATTTAATGATTGCTTAAAAGCACACAGACACACATGAAGCTCATTTTTAAATGCTTTATTAATATAATCATGTTTGGAAATAATTACTCATCAAAGTGCATATGCTTTATGAACTTTAATAAGTGCATTTACACATTGTTATTATCAATTATTGCCTTTACACCTAAAATGTTGATGTTTTTGACATGTGGTTTGCTGATGTTGACCCTTTGACCAAGTCAATAGACTTATCTGATGTGTTGTTTTGACCCTTTAGAGGGTCAGAGCTGATTATGCAATGTTATCAAAGGTATTTCCACCAGTCTTATGTATATTTGTAAATTACTGAGTTGTACTGTGTGTAATAAATGTTGAAAAGAAAAAGCACAGACTGGACAATTATTTATTGAGGGCCTCATTTACAAAAAAATTACGCAGAGCTGCGCCGCAATCCATTTTGCTGCACCAAGCTGCGTCATTTTAAAAGCACAGGGATGCGCGTATTAACAACATTATGATGCATCCGTGTGCTTTCCCTAGATGGTGCACAATTGGCTGCCATGCACCAGTGCAGGCACCGTTGCATCATGTTACAAGGGTGCTTGCGTTGCGGGGATGATTGTTTTTGTGCAGGAAGGGACACTTTCCTGCACCAAAAACAAGAATTGATGGCATTTTTGTCTATCTATGCGTGCGGCATTCTGCAGCATGCATAGAAAGAGGAAAAAGCGAGGAGAAATAAAATAATTTCTCCTCGTTGAACCAGTCCTACGCCTCCACTGGGGAGACGTAGAATTCTGGCGCATTCCGAGCAGTACAAAACATTGTAAATCTGGGAATGTGTCAGGTTCCATGGATGTTGCATGGGAACCCCAACAGCAACACCCTGGAACTCCCCATTCACGCAGAGTAATGCGTGAAAGGGGCCCATATTTAGAAGGCCATGAAAAGTCATGCATGGTGATTTTCCGTGGCCTTTTAAATATAGGCAAGCCCCTTGCGCTGCCGGAGCGTCAAAAAAAGTGACACTCTAGCGGTGCAATGGGCTTGCAAATCAGGCCCTGAGAGTTATCATTGCATGCCCGTGATTGGTGATTACTAGCTTACACCACCTCCCTTGAATAGGCCTTGGACTGCTCTGCTCCGCTACCCTGAGAGATTCAAGCACTACAATGGGGTGTTTGGTTTCCAGTGGAGGGCGAATGTGGACCCACTACTTGCGCAGGGCACAAAATAATGGCCAATTTCCGTTCACGCAGTGACCACAAATCCCTTAATAAAGTTTAGACTATGAAGAGATTGCACAATGCATCTCCACGTCTTGAACATATCAATAAGATTATTGTATTACAATAACACTGTGCAGTGTACACCTGGTATAAGAAACAGTGTAGCAGATGTATGAGTTGCTTGCCTCTGTCTTTGTAGTGTGAACCTGATAATGACCTAAAGAAGCACTGTGTAGCAAATGTGGCAAAAGACTTCAATGGTATTTCAGAGTAGAGCGGTTAGATGTACAAACCAAAGACCAGGTGTTGAGTGATGTGAGCAGAATTATTGTTGATGGCTGGCTGGTTAGAAGAACTTAGAAAAAGTTTATTGCCATTTTGGGAACTTACAGCACAGTAGAAAAGGGGGTCCCAGTAGATCAACTCTTGAAAACACACACAATTAAATAACAGTGTAGGAAAGTGGGTTTCTGTGGCAGCAACCCCCCCCCCACTTTTTGCCAGACTACCGATACACTTTGACTTGATGTGCCCTGGGTCCCTGCCAATCAGGTTCCCAGGGCCTGTATTCTTACCCCATAAACTAACCCAATTGGCATCTCTGGCCCCATGTCAGCCCCTGGTAAATGGTACCACAGAGAAGGCCTGCAGCACTTATTGTGCCACCTTTAGAGGTCCTGTACCCTGACACTCACACACTGCCTTGGCAGGTTGCGTGTCTTGGTGCAGAACAAAGAGTCGACATGGCAAACATGTGTGCCATGCCCACAAACCACTGCCCTGGCATACATCAGTCACCCCTCTAGCCGGGTGCCCTATGCCAGTGGTGAGTGTGCAGGTGCATGAGCCCTGTACCCACCCCTCCAGTACCCAGGTCCATTCCTGGGCACTGTAAGTGCAGTGCTGCCATTAAGAGTATATGGTACTGGGAGGTTGTCATTACGAACTCCACAGCACCATAATGGCTACACTGAAAGCTGGGAAGTTTGGGATCAAACTTCTCAGCACATTAAACCCACACTGATACCAGTGTGGGATTTAATGTAAAATGTGCCACATTGGGCATCTTAAAGATGGCCCCTCAACTAGACCAACTTCTAGTGACCCGACTGAGTGGCTGCCTAGGCTGCCACCAACAGACATGTTTCTGGACCACTGGGCTGAGTGCTGCTGCTCTCAGGGGACTGAAACAATGCACATCCTGGGACCAGGTGCCAAGTCTCCTTCCCCAGGATGGGCAGGGTTCATGAAGGAGAGGCTTCAAAGGCATGCCGCTTTTAGTGTGCCTCTCCTGACCATTTGCTGCTTTCAGCAACTGGTTCCCACTGGTTCTACCTCCCACTTTGGGCAGGAGAACCCGCGGGAAAAACAGGTAAGGAAGAGAGGTGTGCCCACCTCTGCCAACTTCACCCCTAAGGCGGGGGAGGCGAGGTGAAGCACAACCTCAAGTCCCCGCCATCTTGAGGATAGGGGGACCCAGCCAACCAGGGACAGGCTCCTGCCCACCTCCAACTGGAAAGTGGCAGAATAGGGGGTGTACCCCAGGGAAGGGACCCATTGGTCCCTGCCCATTCACCTACCTGTAACGCCCCTAAATTTTGTATTTAGGGGGCACCCTGAACTTTACTTCCTCAGATCCAGCCTGACAAGAAAAGAAGAAAAGAAGAAGGACGAAGAGCCGTGCAGAGCTAACAAGAAGACGACGCCAACTGACTTGGCCCCAGCCCTACCGGCCTGTCTCCCCTCGAACCAGCTCCTGCAAAACCCTGGTGTGACCTGCAGCCAGCAACCTCGAAAACCCCGGAGAACCTGTCTGCTTTCACTTCCAAGACTGAAATCTCCTGTGAACACCGGACTTGTTCAAACTGCAGCTTCTGGTGCCAGCCAGAGACTGAAAATCCAGCCCACTCTGCACCCACCGAATCCGGCCCGAGCTCGAGTGGAAAAATACCACGAGGAGGTCAACCCGGTGATCCTGACCCGAGATCTGGCGACCCCTGACCTGCCTCAAGCCTCCAGACGAGGCCTGCTGCCTCAATCCGGAGGATCCCCCTACCGTGACCAGAGCGGGTAAGAAAATCCAACGTCCCAAGGCACCACTGCCCCCGACGCCCCACGGCCTTGAGTGCCCAACTCGACGGTGCCTAACCAACCCTCGACATCCCAACTTATCCCTCGAAGTGGTGGTCGCAGCCAGAAGATCCTCGTCGCCTGCAGTGTTTCTTTGTCCCGGAGGTTCTCCATTGGAAACAACAGGGCACCCAACCTGAAAACAGCTCACTGCACCTGGCCGCCCTAGTGCCGCTGAGGGTGCACCTTTGGTGCTACTTTGGTCCCCAACTTGCCCTGAGCTGAACCCTAGGAGCTTTGCTCCCCCAATCCCATGGCCTGCCTGCTAGCAGCCACCAACCGGAGACCCCCTATCCTCAATAGGATAACATTGGGCTTAACACTCTGCACCCAGCCGCCCTAGTGCCGCTGAGGGTGCAACAACAGTGCATCACTGACCCTGGGGGACCCCTGAGTCTAACCCCAGAACCTTAACTCCGACAGTCGATTACCTACCTGCAAACCGATAACCTGTTTTTACTCCGTAGGATAACATTGACAATTTTCCTTCCAAAAAAACTACTTATTGTGGAGTTTTGAAAACTAAAAATATTCCTTAAAAATCGTTCAAATAACCAAAACATGTTTTCTCACCTGTTTGCAGGACATGTCCCAGTGCTGAATCTAGGCTTCCAGCACCGAGTTAGAAAAAGTAACGTAAAAGTAATTTACCTGCAATTTGTTGAAAAAGCCTATTCATTTCAATACACAGCTCCAAAGCGTTTCTAAGTGTGGAGTTTTGAAATCTGAATATATTCCTTAAAAATCGCACGAATAACAAAAACGCATTTACTCACCTGTTTCCAGGAAATGTCCCAGTGCTGAATCTAGGTATCCAAAACACACAATTGATGGTCAGAATGCAGAACAAATCAAACATTCACCCCCAGTCAAGAGATCTGGGTTAAATCCATCATTCATTTGCTCACCATGCCACCCCAGTTTAGACCTGGCCATATGCAAATCAGTCTTGACCCTGTGCCTCATGGGAACAGTCCAGCCTGAACTGCCAAGCCAGGTCCTCCCTAGACCGGAAACAAGCATCCTAGGACCAGTTTTGGGGTTTCACCCCTCTTCAGCCAGGATAGCTTGATTTCAGTAGCACAGTGAGCCCAGGACCCACGTCTGGGCATACCTGGCGCACTTAGAGCGAGAAAGCAAAAGACACACAATTGATGGACGGAATGCAGAACAAATCAAAACATTCACCCCCAGTCAAGAGATCTGGGTTAAATCCATCTTTTTTTTTCTCACCATGCCACCCAAGTTTAGACCTGGCCATATGCAAATCAGTCTTGACCCAGTGCCTCATGGGAACAGTCCAGCCCGAACTGCCAAGCCAGGTCCTCCCTGGACCGGAAACAAGCATCCTAGGACCGGTTTCAGGGTTTTACCCCTCTTCAGCCAGGATAGCTTGATTCCAGTAGCACAGTGAGCCCAGGACCCACGTCTGGGCATACCTGGTGCACTTAGGGTGAGAAAGCAAAAGACACACAATTGATGGACGGAATGCAGAACAAATCAAAACATTCACCCCCAGTCAAGAGATCTGGGTTAAATCCATCATTCTTTTGCTCACCATGCCACCCCAGTTTAGACCTGGCCATATGCAAATCAGTCTTGACCTTGTGCCTCATGGGAACAGTCCAGCCCGAACTGCCAAGCCAGGTCCTCCCTGGACCGGAAACAAGCATCCTAGGACCGGTTTCGGGGTTTCATTGCATATGGCCAGGTCTAAACTGGGGTGGTATGGTGAGCAAAAGAATGATGGATTCAACCCAGATCTCTTGACTGGGGGTGAATGTTTTGATTTGTCCTGCATTCCGTCCATCAATTGTGTGTCTTTTGAATCTAGGTATCCAGCACTGAGTTAGAAAAAGTAACGTAAAAGTAATTTACATGCAATTTGTTTAAAAAGCCTATACATTTCAATGGACTGTGTTTGCTGAGTGTTGCACTCTACTACATTATCTGTAAATCAACCCAAGTATAATTTCTACTGCATTTTCGAACTGTATTCAATCACGTAACTTAATACTGAAAAGTACTTAATGCTTACCTGCACCAGGCTTGCTTGTTTCTAAAAATAAAACAGCAGTATATTTTTTATACAAAAAAAAATTGACCTAGAGTTCAGTTATTGAGTGTGTGAATTCATTTGCTGACTGAGTATGAACATCAAATGCTTAACACTGTCCTCTGATACTGCCTTACTGCTCGACCTAGCTAACACAATTAGAGAGTAAGGTTCTATCTAACTTTAACCTCTGCCTACGTCTGGGGACACTTGGATTCTGTACACACTATACCTCATTTTGGTGTAGTATGTATAGAGCCAGTTTCTTACAAACAGGCATTGATTTACTTGTACTAAATATTTTAGTTCAATATTATTTAATCATATTGAACATCCTGAGACGTTCACACACCAGCAAATCATCAAGAAATGATGTACAATAAAAAGTGCCGCAAGCAAAAGGGGAAAAGGGGGAGAAGGTTGCGTGCATCAAGTGAGGGTTGGAAACGTGAGAGGGGAAGTAGTGACAATGTATCCATCACACCCTTGTTTAACAATAAAAAGCGGCTTATTCAGCCTAACAGTCGAATAACGACAAGTGCATAGCCATCGCTTGTATTATATTGGCACAGCAAAGAAGCACTGTTGGCCAAACTGTCATTAAAAGGTGACAAAGCCGACGTTTCGACCCCAATATTAAGTAGGCTGATTAGATCCTTACATATGGGTCTTCCTCAGTACTGGGTATGGGGCACTGTTTGCCACTCTCAAATGGGTAGTGGAAATAGTGGAGTTGGGCCCGTAGGCTTCAAAAGCAGAGAGCGGGACGATGGCACTTAACAGGTGATTAAGGACTCTCCCTTCTAGGTATCATTTCTTTGATCAGGGATTCGAATATTGGGCAAAGATGAACTTCAAGGTTCCAAGGTTCCTGATAAGGCGAACGGCAGTCACGACATTAATGAGCCCCAAGGGTGCTGTTAATCTTGCGGGTCAACGGTGCGTCCTTCTCTGCCGATGTTGGGAACTTAGACATGTATTATCTATTGAAAATGGTAAAGTGATGATGAACGGTAGAATCATTCCAACTGAAGCCTTAACATCTAAATTGCTAGATATTTGTCATGAAGGACATTTAGGCATTGTCAAGATTAAGATCAGAATGAAGGACTTGTATTGGTGGCCAGGATTGGATTTAGCCATTGAAAAAAAAGAGAGGAATAGTGTCCAGTGTGACAGTTCAAATAAGTTGCAGTCCACACTCTGTTGTGTCCAATTAGTTGTGCCTTCGGAAGAGAAAGGTAATGATGTTACTGGACCTGTTATGGATAGAGATTACAATCATACATTTCTTATTGCTATAGTAGACTATTTCTCTTAATGGCCAGAGATATAATCTAGTATTTCTATTGAAATGGGAAGATGTGCTGTGAATGGTTCTTGTACATCGTTCTTGTGGTGTAAGGGAATTCCACACATGACGTGTTGGATTGGAATGTGGAAAGATTGACGTGAGGAGGCAAGGCAGACGGTTACTCCTGTTGCTCCTGCATGGAATTGGGGTTTAATTATATGGGAATTTCATGAATAAAGAAGAGTATGCATCTTTACAGCCTGATATTTTAAATTGGAACAAGTGCTAAATGGAAGTTGACATGTTCTTCCAGAGACTAAACCCCAAAAGCTATTGTAACTGACAGGGTTGTAGCTGAGTCGTAGAAAATGGCTGAAATAGACATTCAAAATCTAATTTTTATGTACAGTTGGGTTTTTATTAAATATTTTTGAAAAGCAAATTTGAGTAAGTTATATTTACCATTCACTCACCTGCCAGCAGCTGCTCAACCAGTGCTTGACCTTAATGAGGTATAAAAACTGCTCCCAGAGCAGAACAATAGCTTAGGCCTGATAACAGGATGGACTGGGTATGGGCATGTGAAGCCTATAAGCTCAGAAAAGACAGATGTATAGAGCAAGCTCAGAAAAGCCTAGGAACTTTATTAATTTGGAAAGGAGAGAGATGAGCCTGCTGATTCAAAGTTTGGCATAAGGGGAGACCTGAAGAAGGGAAGGCCATTGTGCCCAAAGTCCACACTAGCCAGGATGGCTCCAAACTCAGTAGAAGGGAAGCTGCAACCAGAACCAGTTTTGAGTTGACACAGGGAAGTGGACTGATCGTTTCAGTAAACACACCCCTGACAGGCACACAAGCTCCCTTCAAGGGCAGAAGGCCTGTACAATCTTGGATTTACCTTAGAAATTTGCAATATCTTATCGTTTTCAAAAGGCAAACAGGATGTTCTGCAAAAGTTGGGAGGGTTGCCCCCAAGAGCGTTTTTCCCATTTATTAGGGAGTGTCCAGGAGTCACTCCCCACCGCCTGCTAGTTCACACTAATAATGTGGCACCCCAAGGAACCCTCCTTAGAAAACTTTCTAGACCTGCAGAAGATCAGAAGATGACTGGACATGCTGTCTGTGAGCTGAGATGAGTCCTGAAGGGCTTTAATGTCCACCCCAAATAATAATCAACTTTTTTATACCCAGCATTTGCTCCAGGTCAAGATGGTGACCACTGTTCTTGTTCTGAGTTCAGTAAAAAGTTCACAAAGTGCACTTTCTGAAAGCATATATATCAAGCAGGATGCATCATTATACTGATTGAGTCCCAGGTTCTCTTCCTGTTTTTACCTTTTTTTGTAAACACTTTATGGTAAAGATCTACTCAAGCAGAAATCACATTTCTAGCAAGGGTGAAATCACTAGCAAACCCCAAATAACTCTGTGCTCAATCCCAGAAGCTTGCCACAGACCAGCCAGGCTTTACGGAGAGGCAATGTGGAAAGTATTTGGGCAAAACTTCAAACAGTACCACAGTGAAAACAGACCACAAAAAGATCATACAACAGATTTAGAAAAATAGATGAATTTTTAATAATTAAAACAAGATGAAAATGCCAAAAATCTAATAATTAGGACCGGAGATATGCAGGTATGAAGATTTAGGTGAAAATAGCGCCAAAAAGCAGAAAGCGGCAACTGTGGATTACTGGTCGTGCTAAACCAGGACAAGTCACAAGTCCAGGCATACCACAAATGAATGCAGGCCAACTACAGAGATTCAAATAGGTCAGCTGAACAACAGTACCTTAAATCATGGTTGTGGAGCGTTGTAAGGTCTTGCATCGAGGATGTGTTGCGCCGTCGAGGCCATGCGTTGGTTCTGAGGAGCTGTGATGCTGCAATACGAGGTACTGCGTCATCGTCGAGCATCCCTCCAATGAAGGTTTGCGATGGGGAGCCCGGCATCGATGCATAGTCGAGGCATAGAGTCGGGTTCAGAGAAGTTGCGAGGCTGTGATGCAAGAACCTGCATCATCATCGAGGCTGCCATTCGACTAGATTTGCATCGGGGAGGCTTCACACGGTGGCAGTTCTGATGCAGTCTGTGACGTCGATGTGGGCTCGTTGCACTGAGAATCCTTGTAGCTGAGTCGATGTGTCGGTTCTGCTCAGGGTTGCGTCACGCAGCATAGGAGATGCATCAGTTCTGTTGTATCCACAGATGGACTCGCAGAGCACCTTCAGGCCCACTTCCAGTGCATGTGCTGGGTGAAAGGTTGTTATTCTGGTGCTTAGGCTCTAGTCAGGAAGCCAGTCAACTAGCCCTCGGAGTCACTTTGAGGTACTGGGTTCAACAGAAACAGGTTAAGTCCTTCTCACTCAGGCAAGAGGACAGCAGGCAGCAGGTCAGCACAGCAGGGCAGCAGTCCAGAAGAGCAGCAGTCCAGAAGAGTGGCAGTCCTGTCAGCAGCACAGCGGGCCTTCTTCCTGGCAGAATATCCACAGGTCCAAAAGTGTACTGAAGAGCTGGTGTCTCAGGTTCAATATTTATACCAGAGCTTTCCTTTGAAGTGAGAAAAACTTCTAGAGGTTTCCCTTTGAGGTTCACAGACTTCCTGCCTTCTCTGCCATGGCTCCAGACCAGGCTAACTACAGGGGCTATGAAGCCCTTTGTGTGGAAGCAGGTCACAGCCTAAATACGTGTAAGTAGTGCTGTCCCCAGCTCCGCCGTCTCATCCTGCCAGTGATGGCCCATCCAGGCACACCTAGCTCTCTATTGTGTGTGGCAGTCTAGGTGGAATACACAAAGTCCAACTGTTACCTACACCAAGTCACGTGACCCAGAGACAGGCTATAGGCAATGAATGCCTAAGGCAGCAAAATACCAACTTTCTAAAAGTAGCATTTTCCAAATTGTAATTTAAAATTTGGCTTCACCATAAAGGAAGAGTTTTTATTACAATGCCAAAGACACCAAACATGAACTGTTAACTCCAAAGTTATGCCATAGGAGAGGCGGCCTTGCAGTAGTGAAAAGAGAATTTAAGTTTACCACTACCAGAATATGTAAAAACTAAATGTACATGTCCTACTTTTTCATTACATTGCACCCTGCCCTGTGGGCTGTTTAGGGCCTACCCTTGGCGTGACTGATATGTATTAAAAAGGATGGTTTGGGGGGCGTGGTTGGAACCAACCGCAATGGCCGCACATTAGAGGAGCTCTGCGCTGGTAAATGTAGACAGCCCAAAATCCGTACTGAAATCCGTCCCTTGAGGCAGAGAAATGGTGGAGGAAACAATCGTCACCCTGTGGAGATGATCTATGAGGCTGGAATCCCGTGGGATACCGAGTACATGAAGCGGAAGTGGCAGCCGGCTGAAACGTGCTCAGAAGCTGGGTGCAGAGAGAAAAGCGACTGCGCAAGCCGATGATGAGGGCTTCACCCTGTAAAGTGCTGGAACACTAAACGAATCTTGGCCGGCGGTCACTATCGAATGGGCTCGAATGGGCTCGGACCCGAGACCCAGACCAGGGGCGCCGCTTGGAACAATCATCGCCATGGTCCTTAACTTTCGGGATAGAGACGTAATCCTGCAAACAGCCAGACAGCATGGTGACTTACATCATGAAAATGCAACGATACGTTTTTTCCTGGATTTTACACTCCAAGTACAGAAGCTACGACGCAGTTTTGAGACTGTCAAAAAAGAATTACGAGCAAGGGAAATCAAATATATGATGTTCTCCCCGGCGAGACTTTGCGTGGTGGCGGAGGGGAAGTCATGGTACTTCACCACACCTGAGGACGCTTGGGAGTGGCTTGAAGGATGGCGTGAAGTGGAGCAAGAAGCTGCAAAAACTAGAGACGAAAGGAAACCCCGGGCAGCTGGAGACTCGGACCGGCAGGCGAGATTGAGCAGCATGAAGAGTGACATGAGATGATTATCGAGAGCGGCATCACCTGGAAAGAAAGTATCTGGGAGACTGTTGTTGGGCAAGGGGGGGCTAGGGAGGAGGGTGAGATCTGACTATGGGAGAAACATTGACAATTGAGAAACTGCACAGGGTATAATACTACATATGGATTATGTGGGCTGGAAGCATGGGTGATGGCGGAGTGAAGCTCTGGTTCCAAACACACCCTATTGAGAAGTAGTTCTATGGGGCAACAGGCTCTCTGCCAGTTGGGGTGGTGGGTAGTTTTACGCCTGTCAAGCAGGGTAGCAGGGTGGGGGGTTAAGTTTTGGGGATTTGGCTCACATCAGGTGAGTGAGTTCATTAGTTATGTTATTGGTTGTAGGCTCAGGGAAGTGAGAGACGTTCACGCACACAGAATTAGGAGAGAGTATAAATTGACATGGGTTGAGCGAGGGCAGAGGTCACCCCCCAAGATGGTTTTACATATTTTTATACAAAGTTGAGGTTAGTGTTTGTTTCGCTGTTTAATTCTGTCATAGGACCGCTACTTGTGTCCTTTCTTAGTTTCCACGCTCCAAGGGTTGCCAGTGTCCTTTATTTGTTTCCATGTGTAGTGTCCTGCAGGACACGTTCTAGTGCTCTGCAGGAAGTTGTATCCCCAGCCACTCCCTCAAGGGCTGGACACACCGCACCCCCACACCCATCCATCACAGGTGTCACGAGTGACGTGGCCCTGCCAATAAAAGGGCCCAGGTGCACGTGCTCGTGCCCAGTTACTGTATCATACCCCTGGTATCTGTGTCTGTTACTCCTCACCATGTGGGCCTCAGGCCCAACATTACAATGGCGACGAGAGGGCACCAACCCCCATGCACAACAGCTACATTTGCATCGCTGTAGGAAGAGTGATACACCCTGAGGCACCGGCACTTGTCTGACCGCACAGCGTGATCCTGCAACTGCCAGCCAGCACAAAGTGGCCTGAGAGCGGAATGGGCGCAGGGTTGCCACACCACTGTGCACACCTCCGGCCACTGCCCACAGCCCTTGACCATGGTGAGCGGCTGTTGCCTCGGGAGGGGCCGCAGCGCCTAGAGGCAAGAACTGCCCACATCACGTCACGGTGAGGAGCTACAGAAAACTGAGGCCCCGGAGAGCTCCCTGGGAACCTCTCCATGCTGCCGGCATCACTACCCTTTTGTCGTGGTGGTCGCTGCCACAAGGGAAGAGTGCTTCCGCCCACCGCAACAGGCAGTGTGACGACCGAAGTCCGAGCGGCGTCGATGTGAAGGTGGCAAGTGTCTCCATGCCTCCTCCGTCTACAAGGCACCAGTGACTGCCCAAAAGCTGCCCGACCGCACTGGCGCGAATCGGCACCCAGTGCATGCAGTGAGCGCGAGAAGGCCATCACCCGCCAGCCTGGTACACACCCACCCGACGAGGGAGGTAACCAAGGCTGCTTTCGCTTGGTGTGAAGCCTGCGCCTGAGTGAGCCAGGACGCGGAGTAATACATGCTGCACAGTCCATGCTTAAAGCGCCTCCATCACTGCCAGCAAGCTGTGAGCCGCCCAGCCCATGTGCGCTGTCCCTACTGTGCCCCCTAACTTTCGCAAGCGACCAGCATGGTCGGGCGGTAGGTGCGTGGCCGCAGACTCTAATTACCAGAAGGCGTTTGGATCCAGTGCCGGATGCCGCCACAGATCAGCTCCAAGCGCCAAAGGCCGATAGAAAGGAGCGAGCAACCCAACAGCCTTTGACAAGCACCCGCCAGGCTGACACCTCCTGCCGTGGCCCCGCAAGAGTGAGTGCAAAGACAACTCTGAACACAAGCAAAGCAGACGGCGGCACTCCCTACCTGCCGGTGAGTTTCTCTACCCCATCCAACCTCCAGGCCACATCGGGGGTTGCCTTCCTGCTGCCAGAAAAGTAGCTGCAGCGCCACCTGGTGGCCACAGCGCCCCATTGGACCTAAAATCGAATAGAACAGGCACACGCACTAGCCGGTGGTGGAGGAGGGGGACATCCGGTGTTTTAACTCCCTTTCAGCGCCAGCAGAGTGGTAGAGCACCGACAGAGGCCGCTGCCGCAGACAGTGAAGAGGAGAAGCCTGCAGTGTCCAGAAGGAACTGACGGGCTCTGAGACTGAAACACTGCACTGCCACATAGCGACCATGAGTGGTACTGCAGCTGCATTAACCAGGCACAGGAGGAAGAAACAGCCTGCAGTGCGAAACCAATAGCACAATAACTTCATCATGGCAAGGAGATCCAAGCCCATGCACCCACAGAGCCGCTGCAACCAGTAAAACCCCAGCCTAGGAACAAGGCTGAACAAGGCTGTGGTGTAAGGAATGCCTCAGACCTCACACGAGGGTAGGGTGCAGCTCACTCTACCCTAGCACCAAGTGCACCACTCAGTGTTCCCAGCTCCTGCACTGTGGCCACGGACAGTCACTGCACCGGCTCCCCAGCACCCACAACCTGTGGCAATCAGGGCAAGGCACCGCAACAAACGCAGTGCCACCTGGTAGCCCCCCAGACACAACGTGCTGAAGGACAGACGTACTGCCTGGCCAGAGCAGTTAGCCAGCGGTGCCCCGCGACCGTCAGCCCAAGCAGCACCATAGACTGGAGGAGAGGCCCTGACAACCCACCACCCTGCCAGAAGCGGCAGGATCAGCAAGAGGCGATTGCAAAGTGATCCTTGCAAGAGGGTCTGCACCGGCACACCCAAAGAGCGGTCCAGCACGCTGACTGCCCACGGCGACCAACGTCAGCAGACCAGTGACAAGCCACACTGCACTGCACCCTACAAGCGAAAGCAGCAAGGAAACCCACCAAGGATCGGCAAATGCCCACCACAGCAGGAGCGATACTGTGGAATCTACGCGAGACACCAGCAGGCAGAACAGAGGGCAACGTCTAAAGGGAGCTGTCCCTCCTCGACAGCACTAGAAAATAATGGTGCAGAACACGCACCACATGTGGCCGCCCTACGCCACAACCAGAGAAGAAATTGCGTCATCTTCTCCTTCCGGTGTGCAGGCATCACCGCGAACTACACCCCAGGCACGCCACGTGCCAGAAAAAGCGTCCCAGAAGAAGATGAAGCGCACTACGGCAGGTGTGTGTAGGAGGCAGCACCAGTGAACCTGAGACATTTTAACAAAGAAGCATGGCTGAACGCAGCACAGAGAACGACCACGTCTCCACGGCACCAGCGAAGCCCCGCAGTGGGCCGAAGACAACATAGAGTGTCCCCCTTCACACTGCCTCAAGATGGTGTCGGCGGTGACCCACGACAGGCAAGAGAGGAGTCGCACACTCCACGTGGCAGACCGCCACAGCAACATGGGCTCCATCAACCAGCGACACGTGACCGGACGTCACGTCGCCCAGCAAGCAAAGAGCACGTCACAAAGTGACCATTCCGGACAAGCACGCTGGAGCAAAGGCAGGAGCCGGCGCCACGACAGCGCCACCTTGAGGTCCAAAGGCAACGCCCTCGAAGAAAGAATAGAGTGACAGCTCTGTCATCCTGAAAACCGGATGAACACAGGTGTGCTGAACAGACCAACAAAGGGAGAAGACTGAGGACTCACCCAGCAAGGCAAGAGCACACCCTGACACACCACACACCCACCAAGGCAGACCGACGTCCCTGGATACAGCCTCATGGGCGAACCGAACATAAGCCGCAGCAAGCGCAAACCGCGTCTCATCCTAACGATTCTCCAGGCGACCGTCCATCCCCAGGCGTGGGCAGTCTAAGTCAAGCGACCTCCCTGCTCCTGTCCGCAGATGCCATGGGTGACGATCAGCACCAAGTGTCTGTCCTCACACCGCCTCAAGATGGAGTCGGCAGTGGCCCCAAGACAGGCAAGAGAGGATCTACACACTCTACGTGTCAAGCCGCCACGGAAACTCCATCTCAGCAAGGCAGATACACATGGCTGCTAAGTCCCTCCTGACATGCAACTCTCCCAGCAAGTCACCACCACCTGTAATCCCGAGTCAACACATGGCTGGCAACCGCCATCACGCCAGCCATCAGCACATGCGTCAACCTCCACTCCCAGAGTACCGATGGACTGGAGTCCTACACCGTTGCCACACCCGCCGACTAAAGAAATCGGAAGCTACCTGTGAACCTGGCCTACACCGGAACCGCGGCAGAGAGAGAAAGTCTTGGCCAAGACTCATCAACCCGTGAGGGTTGTGCGTGCGACGAAGTAACGTCTCCTCGGCGGACCTGCAGCTGCCCCCAGTCAGCACACAAGTGTCCCCCAGTTCAGCCCTCCTGCAGTCCCGCAGCTACCCCGACAGCGGGCCTCACCAGGCGGGAGAGGGAGAACAGACTTTGCCCCACCAACAGGTTATCGGTTACAGCCAAGCGGTTCAACAGAGGCATTTGATCAGGCAATGCTTCTGTGATCTCTCACATAGGACTCCATCAATGTCCATGAAGCAACCCACTATAAGGAACTGTTAGAACTCACCACAGAACATCACCGAGGTCAGCAAGGTGGGAACCGTGCAAGACACGTCATCATCAGTGAACTGACGGTATGCAGCTGACGTCTCCAAGCCGGCGGTCATGTCCTGAACCCCTCAAGTTAAGCTATGGGCGCCTGCCGAGATGGTCCTGCTGGAAGCAAGTCACCAGCTTGTGTCTGATGTCTTCCTGCCACCTGACTCCAAAGACTGATGGACCCTGCGGAATCTAGTTAACTGTTTGTTTTTGTCCCCACAGGTTGGACTAACATTTTGTTTGTTCCTCAATAAAGTTGGGGAGGAATGTAGTGTCCTGCAGGACACGTTCTAGTGCTCTGCAGGAAGTTGTATCCCCAGCCACTCCCTCGAGGGCTGGACACACCGCACCCCCACACCCATCCATCACGGGTGTCACGAGTGACGTGGCCCCGCCAATAAAAGGGCCTGGGTGCACGTGCTCGTGGCCAGTTACTGTACCATACCCCTGGTGTTGTGTCTGTAACTCCTCACCATGTGGGCCTGAGGCCCAACATTACACCATGCTCCAACGGTTGCTTACTGCCAGTGTCCTTTATTTGTTTTGATACTGGATGTAGCAGTATCTGATGAGCCGGTGCATTGTGTTTTCATTTTGTTTAGTTCAAAATTTACAGATGTCTATGGAACCCCATGGTACTGGAGCAGAATGTGCCCCATAGCTGAATGCCGGAACAGATTTATTTTGCACTAGTTTCGTTTTCTATCAGCTCTGCTCCTATCTGCCTGTGTTAAGCAATGGGTACATGCGAAGTGTGCCGAGAACAGAAAGTGAAAGGGAGTAAACTAGGGCAGCGGCCTGGCACGGGTTCTTTACTGGTTCTAAACGATAACCAGAGCCTTGTCTGATCTCCCATAATTAATAATTAAAACATCAACAGTTATTTCAACTTTGGGGGACAGCTTCTGACCTGACACATTTCTTGGACTTTATCTGACCTATTCTGATTCTAAGTTACTGACAGGCTAAACGCTTTGCGTTTTTTCACCTACTTCAGGCATGTTTTCCCCATCTGGTTTTAGTTCCAATAATGCACGTTTAAATTTTGGTACTATTTGTTCAATTCTATTTGTTCCACTTGGTAAAATACATCCTAAAACCTGGTGGTGTTCCAGTGTTGTGCTTTATAGCTTGTATTTACTGTTAGTAAATAGTGGTTATCATCAGTAGGGTAGGTGCATATTTTTCCTGTTGGCTCAAAAATCTAACATCAGTTACAAGCGTGATTTCAGCTTTAAAAGGCAACAGGCGGAAACTCAAAGTTAATGTTTAGATATAAGCATATGAAAACACACGTGCATTTATTTTCAGCCTTTGTAGCATAGAGTTACCACCTGACCAATTTATATTGTGATTGGTGGACTCTATTGGTTCCTGTGGAAGCACATTTGTCACTGGTTATTAATGCTGTACTGGTGTATTATTTACTACTGATATATGTAATTGTACTTGTACATCCTCAGCCCGCTCTTCATTTCTCTGTGTGGAATGACCCTCCCATATGGTAGAAGATGCCAGGGTGCCTTACAGCAGGAGTCCTGAGGCTCGAGCAGTTCTGCTCATGGCTGCTCTGAGGACACATCCAACAATACTGCGTCCTTGGTTTTCCCCTTTACTCTCTTGTTAAGTTACCTTACTTATTTTAGTAAGAGCAAGCAATCACCACCCAGGTGGACCTTCACGGCATGCTGGATGCAGAGGTGTTTGTTGTGTTATGATCAGTCAGTGCTACATATTTTAGTAACTTTCCCAGGCATGCCTCTTTCACTTTTCTAACTATTGTTTGCATGTAACTGACCAACAGGTGGTGACTGTGGTTTGGTCGCTCTGCATTTTGATAAATGTTCTGTTGAGTTTACATTTCTCTAGTGTGTTTGGGCAATGATGATGGGGTGACATTTAAACAATGTAATCCAATATTCATCCCTTGGTGATAGTTTGCTTTGTAGATTTATCCGGTCCCTAATTTCTAATTAACAAATTGTAGGGGCAAAACGTTTTTCTAAGGAGTCGGCCACTGGCACTATTGAACGCTAGGGTTGACAAATACCTGGACTGCAAAGATTTGTTTCCGTTTCATGGTTTCTGGTCACGGCATCTCACCTCCATAAAACAGTGTGGTCTTGGGTATACGTCGTTCTACTCCATATGTACTCATTTCTTTGCATAGCAGACTTTGGAGTGCATATATTCCGTAGTGATTATATAAAATCTTAGACATTCAGCTTAGAGTTTTTGGTGCAATATTATCGTTAGTATCATGCTGTACGCAAACACCACTCGGCTATATGCAACACAACTCGGTCTTACACTACGCCAAGCCACCCCACACAACTGCATTCCACTCTACGCCACACCACTAAACTCAATGCCACTCCACTCCACGCAATGGCACTCCATTCTACGTAATACCACTCTGCTTTAGGCAATGCATCTCCACTCAACTGCACTCCACTCCACTCCACACCATGCCACTCCATACAACTACACTCCATTCTACGTAATGCCACTCCATGCAGCTGTACACCACTACATGCTTCACCTTGCCGGTCTATGCCATGCGACTCGACGCCACTCCACAGAATGCCGCTCCACTCTACGTAACGCCACTCCACTCTATGTGGCGCCACTCCATGCAACTGCACTCCATTCTAAACCACTCTATTCCAATCTCTGCAGCGCCACTCTATGCAGCACCACTCTATGCAGCGCCAGTCCATGCAGCGCCACTTCATGCAGCACCACTCCATGCAAAGCCTCTCTACGCAACAACCACTCTATGCCACGCCACTCTACGCAACTCCATAACACTACACTCTACTTAACTTTAGAACACTTCAGTCCATGCCATTTAACACTAATAACTTTTAGCCATACTTAATAGCAGCCACACTAGTTTTGCACAACCACCAGCATGTTTAATCTGTGGAGTCCAGAATCTAAATTCAACTCGAGCAAGATTACGAATGCCTAGTGCTGTCTTTGTTGAGCTGGATAGAATGGCCCCTGGTGAAGCAGCCAATATCTGTAGGCTGTGCATTCAGATACTTTGAGTGTACTGTGGACGTTAACATCATTGCCCACGTCTGACGCCCACTTCAGTGCTTGTTGCAGGTCAGGCATTAGGTGAGCAGTATAGTTTCTTTTTTGTCCCAGAAAGTCTGTGCTGGAGTACCCATCTGAGCTGAGGTGCCTCACTCAGACTCCGAGGCACATCCTTGTCAAAAGGGACATGCTTATGAGCTCTTTACAAAGTAACTTTGTCAATGACCTGTACGCATGGTCATGGGTTGGGAACACCACCTCAGCATCACTTCATACCAGTGCAGCTCTACCTAAGCACCACCTCAACATCACTGAGCACCAGCATGGCACCACTCTAGCACCCGCTAAACACCACCACAGCCTCAGCACTAGTGCAATCCGAAGTCAGCACCACCACAGTATCATCTCAGCATCAGTGCAGCACCACTTAAGCAACACTCAGCAACACCTCACCATTATTCAGCAACAGCACAGCACCCCTTTAGCACCATCTGAGCACCATGTTAGCATCAGCGCAACACCACCTACGCATTAACTCAGCACCACTGCAGCACCCCCTCAGCATCAGCGCAGCACCAATCAGCGTCAGTCAGCACCACTTCAGCAGCACCACCGCAGCACCACCTGAGCATCACTCAGCAGCACCTGAGTACCACCCCAACACCAGCACAGCACCATCTCAGCATCAATTAGCCCTAGCGCAGCACCACTTCAGCACCAGCGCAGCACCACCTCTAAAGCACAGAAACACACACAATTTATTGCTCTCTCTTTCTCTTTTTTCTCTTCTCTGTCACCCCTTCTCCTTCCTGTGGGTATTATTCTTTCTATTCTGTGGCTCTCCTTTCATACTAACTCAGTCTGTCTTTCTCACCTGGTTATTCCTTGTCCCTTACAAACACTCTCTTACCTCAATGATTCATTCTCTATCTCCGGCCTCAATGCTTCTATATATATTATATTATACTGATTCCAGACTCTGTCCACACAGTTTCTAATCTGCCCCAATGCCATACGTGGCATCTGTTGATTCTCTCCTAGCGACCGTCTGCTGCTCGTGTTGTAATTCAGGTACTATTTCCCACCCTCCCATTGTTTATATCCCCCCACATAAACAAACCAAAAAAAGGAAAACAAACAAGAATTAGAAAGGCAGGAAGAAGTTGCCAGCATTTCAAGTCCGAAAACAATCCAGTAAGTTAAGCAAAACTCCATCTGCAGTGCACCTTCCGATCTGTGGGTGTGTGCAGAAGTTATGGATAATGTGCGGCACGGCTAAACTCTTCGAAGGTCCCAAAGGCAAACATATACATAAAACACATTATCATTTAAATGCCAATAGCTCTAACTCTCCAAAATGTGAGACCTATTGCATTGCAAATGCTTGTTGATGTAGGAATAGAAAGGTGCATGAGGGGGATTCTGCCTGCTCCCTCATACCTGTTGCAAACGTCTTCTATCCTCAGAACTTTAGATTCTGAAACTATTTAGACTTCCAGATAAAGGGAAAGGACCTGACATTAGTACAATGTTGTCTTCCCGCAATGTAACTGATGATGTAGTAGACATAGCGGATTTAAAAACCAGGATGGTGTAGTTTGTTAAGAAAAAAGTTTACAAAAATGAAAATGGAGCGAGAGAGAGTTACGCACACGCATTAAGAAAAGGGAGGGAGGGTAATGTAGAAAAATGGCAAAACAAGTGACTGGGAATAGGAAGAACAGAGAAAAAGAGATTTACTTGGAAAAGGGAGGGGGGATGATAACAGTAGTAAAGAGGAAACATGTTGAAATTTGCAAACACAGAAAGAAATGTTAAAACCGAGGAAAAAATGAAAGAGAGAAAATAGGTGAGCAAAAAAATGCATGAATGAGATTAGAGTAAGATGTCAAGGAAGCAGAACCTTGCCGGCGATGGGCTTGGCGCAGTAGGCACAGCTGCCCTTGGGGATGACGGCAGCCCCCAGGTTCTTGAGATCTTCCTCCAGGGTACCCAGCATGTTCTCCAGGGTAGTAGTCGGGCTGACCAATAGAGGCTCTGAGACCTTCGGTGCTTCATCGTCCAGCTGGATCTACAAAGCCAAAAACATAGAGAAGGTTGAGTCCAGAGAAGATGTGTCCTCATGTATAACATCCAGTATAACACCTAAACGCCCCCCAGTTTTATAGCAAGTGGGAGACTAACCGGGATTTCAAAGAAGGATTGGAGGGTCAAATCCGTGGCATGTTTTCAGGATAACCACTGGCATTACAAATGAGTTCATTTGGCTTCATTTCAAGTAAATGTCCCATGTGTGGATATCCAGACCACCTGGAATGGATCTGAACCTTGTGGACCTACTTTGCACACCTCTGTGATAGACAAACACAGCCTTACCCATGACCTCAGTTCTTACAATGCAGACATGAAACACAGGGGTCATAAATAGCAACAAGTGTGGAGTTTGCAACACCTGGTAATTGCCTATGTGACAATGTTTGTACATTTGGGGTTTCCCAGTGTTACATTTTGGCAGGTCATACCTGCAGACATTTAACCAGAGAAAAAGACTGGTAAATACCAGGACATCTGGATTTGTTGCAGAAAGCATTGCAATCTGCAGGTTATTCCTCATTTGAATGAGGATGCCAGTAATTGGGCCTTTTTTCCAACACCTGGGTCATTTCTATCCTAGTGATGTCAGATTTTACTGGGTGTGATAATAATCACATAACCCTACCATGCACCCATAATTATGGTCTAAAAAGTGTGTGGAACACTAGTACTGTACAGAATAAATACATCCTTCATGGTATACAACCATTTCCATACGTATATTATATTGCCTGTACCTACGTAGATAGATCACTAGTGCCTTCCAACCACTCCATGGGATTACATCACGTTCTTGCTGGTTGGTGAACATATAGAAGAAGAAAAAACAAACTTTCTCAACAGTTTAATGTTCCATTGTAAGTAAGAGAACTGCCCCCCAAGTACTCAGGTTCCTTACTTATGAAGTATCAGAGAAAAAGCAGGCAACATATGAATGAAGTTGCTATAAATGTGGTGTCAGTAATTGTAATCAAAGACCAGTTACCGTGGTGCTGCTATTGTAACTCTCTGCAAATACACCAAAAAGGCAATGGAAGATGTCCTAAAAACACTTAGGGGCATATTTATGAGAGGTTTGCGCCATGTTTGCACCACGCAAAGTGGTACATGCATGACGCAAGCCTCCAAGTCAGATTTATGAAGCCACGCAAAGCCACTTTATGTGGCTTTGAATGGCTTCATATAATCGCTGCATTGCCTTACTATAAGGGAGGCGTTCCTTAGGCATTGCGGTGGGTATTCCCACGCAGCTCCCATGGTTTTGACACATTCCTAGATTTACAAGGACTTGTAAACCTGGGAATGTGCCAAAACCATCCGCCTCCCCAGGTAAAGCTTAATGAGGGGAAATATCTTTATTTCTATTCGTTTGTAACTCTTTCTACATGTGCTGCATTCAGCAGCACACATAGAAGAGGAAAAGACCTCTCAGGATTGGTTTTGTGCAGGAAGGCATTCCTTCCTGCACACAAATAATCCTGCATGCAACGGAGGCACCCTTGCACCATGGACCAAGGGTGTCTGCTTTTGGCGCTAGGCTGCCAAAACGGCACCCGCGCAAGGGAAAATGACAGGAATGCGCCGTATTGGATAAATACTGTGCATTCCTGCCCTTTCCCTGTGATGCAGGGCAGTGCAGCAAAGTGACTTGCTGTGCTGCACTGCGCCACTATTTCATAAATATGCGCCCTTACTTCACGGCACAAATGTGCAGGCACTCCCTACTTTTCATCCCATGTTCTCCCAGTGTGGCGATGGAATGGAGTCCTCAGAGGAAGCTATGTCTACAGGCTGAAGAGGTCTCGATGACAAGAGTGGAGTACCTTCAGGGTTCATGTCTCCTGCAGAAAGAATGAGGGCTGTATTTTTGGTGCACTAAGCCTTTTGCAGGCTCATCTAGGCCCTCATTTTTGGGGATGTGTCATAAGGCAGCAAAGCAAATCAGCTTACTGTGCTGCCCTACGCCAAAGTGAAGGGGCAGTAATGCACTATATTTATGCAATACGGTGCAGTCCTGTCGTTTTCCCCTGCGCTGGCACAGTCTCTGCAGAAAGCGCACCTTTCTGCACAGAAACACTCCTAAGAGGTGTTTTCCTCTTTCTACATGTTCTGAAGAAAACAAGGAAAAATAAAGTTATTTCTGGTTGTTACGCCTCACATCGGGTGTCCTAAGGTTTTGGAGCTTCCCCAGGTTGCATGCTCTTGTAAATCTGGGGAAGTGTCAAAATCCATGGGCGTCGCGTTGGAAAAACCCCTGCAACATCCAAGGAACACCTCCAGAGCTCAGAGTAAGGCAAGGCAGCGATTTGCACTGCCTTGCCTTACTCCATATCTATGAGGCCACTGAAAGACATGCATAGTGGCTTTGCTTGGCCTCATATATATGATTTTGTGATTTGCGCCGCTGGAACGTCGCGAAAAGTGACGCTCTGCCGGCACAAAAGTCTCGTAAATATGCCGCCCAGTGTTTTCATCACGCTACATGTACTATTTTGAGTCTAGTTGGGTTACGTAGATTGAGTATGCACAGATGCTTTCTTGCTTTACCCTGATACACAATCTGAATGTCACTTATATGCTGAGGCCAAAGCAGACCTTGGGGTACTTGCTGTTTCATACTGATGATATGTGGCTTACTGGTTTGGGGCAAGTCATACTGATATGCATATGGTTGACCCCCATTGAGCTAAAACATTATAAACTGGAGCCACTGTGACCCTGATTAAAACAAGGGGGCTAATTTAATGTGAACATGTCATTGCAAGTTGTGCAGAATTTGCCCACACAATAATTGGATATGTGCTATTTTCCAAAATGTTGTCCATTCCTTTACAAAAACAATCATCCCTGCAAGGCAGGCATCCTTGCACCATCATGCAAGGGTGCCTGCATTGGCACATGGCAGCTAATTGTGGGCCAGTGCAGGGCACAGGGATGCATCAAATTTTTGTAAATAGGATGCACCCCTGTGCTTTTAAAATGACGCAGCATGGTGAAGCAAAATGACTTGTGGCATCGCGCTGTGTCATTTTGTTGTAAATGAGGCCCACCAATTATTAACCTTTTATTTTTAACCTTTGCGGTGCTGGAAGCAGGGAAATGATGCTCCTCCACCCTAATGGAGGGGCTGCCTCTGTTTAAACATTGCCCAGGCCTGCCATTGCAGAACCTGTGTGTGCAGTTTAAACTGTCATTTCGACCTGGAAAAATAAAGGCCTATGTCTTCTATAGGATAACATTGGGATTACTTTACAACAATTTAGAAGTGTCATTTCCAAATGGGAAATGTAACTGGTTGATGTTTGGTTGCACTGGAATCCTAATTTAAAATCCTAATTTATGGTGAAGTCAGATTTTAAATTGCAAGCCACTGTTAGAAAGTTGGCATTTTCTTGCCTTAGCCATTTGGTGCCTCGAACCTGTCACATGCCTTGTTGTATTTGGCAGTTGGGCTTTGTGTAATCCTCCTAAACAGCAGCACACAGTGGGAGTTTAGGTGTGACTGAGTGGGCCATCACTGGTAGGATGGGAGGGAAGAGCTGGGTCCAGCCTCACTTACACCTGAATAGGCAAATTCACCAGATTTGTTGGTTTACCACTTACCCTTTACATTCCGTTGGGACTGCAGCAGATAACTGTGGGCTTCCACCGAGGGCCTATGAGCCCGTACGCATGAATAACAGTAAGAAGAAGGGGTGCTTAGAAAACAGGACCCTTGTGAAAATGTGATTAATAATAGAAAAAAGAGGAAGGTAGCAGGCCTGAGGTTGAAGGGCAGAAAGGAAAAGGAAGAGCAGGCTGGGGAATTGAGGACCACTGGGAAACATATCAGCATTTGGAACAAAGGCAAGAAGAAGGTATAGACAAAGGGAGGATTAGAAACAAGATTGTAGGGAGGGTGGGATGGATAGGCTCCATCACTTTTTGTGCAGTAAATATGAAGAAGACTTACCTTTGACTGGATGTTCAATAGGCTTAGCATCAGTTCGTCCAGCTTTTGGGCAGCTGTGGAGGTTGGCACAGGTGACACTGGTGATGATGGGTCTGGCACTTCACTGCAGAAAGGCAAAAGGAAAAATGAGGCTGGAGGTCCACACTCTAGGGACCACTGTTTAAACGATGTGTTGTTTCGTACTATTTCACGTAACCCCCCCACATCCTGATCTGCACTACCATGCCTTGCAAAAATCTGCACCGTCTTTCTATCCTAAATTCAAATACAAGCTCCTACAAGAAGCTTATCATCCACACAACATCACACACCTCCACAATGTAAGGGGCTTTTTCATGACAACCCTTACAAAATAAAAAAAACAATTTGGTGTTCAGTGGTGCTGACGTATTACTGCATAAAAAGGGTGTGCTCTCATTTCTATTATACTGCTCCCAATGAAGGCCTGGCCCGGGAACTCATGCATTATTTTTTTTAAGAATATGGAAAGGAAGGGCTTGCATGAGCCTCCCTCCCCAAGCCAGGTATTGGCCTTGTGGACCCCATCCCCTGAGGTCTATCCGATTTTATTTAATATGAGATAATCGATTGGGGAGGGGGACCTATGAGTAGCCCACATCCACGACCCAGGTCCAACAAGCATGATTGCTCTTACGTCAGACAGGGCAGACATTTTTGCCCTCCCTTCGAGAGCACAGGCAGGGAACAATGCAGTTTTCCCGCTGCAGGAGCAGAAACTAAGGCTGCTCCCACTGGGTGGTAGCACATTCGCTGTTGCTGGTTCCCATCAGCATGCTGGATGGGTGCTTGTTGGGGAGACAGCAGGCTGGAAGGGACCTTGGGCCTCCCACACATCACCCCATAAAAATTCAGCTGTGGGTGCCACCGCTAGGACCAGGAAACCCATCATAAATGCAGGAAACCGACTTAACCGCTCATAAAATATTCACTGCATCATAATGCCATGCCTGGGCTTTATATTTGAATTTTCTCATTTTTGTGGTGCCTCAAGGAGGGACAGGAGCACCATCAACAATGTATTTTAATGTTGTGGGGGGCTATCAGGTGCGCAGCAGCCCCCTTCAGAAACATGTAAAGAAACCTTGCAGTAAGTCTTCTGGATCACTGACCCTAGGAGTGCATGCCATCATTTATAAAGCACTCCCTGATGGAGCTATATGCTCTTCAGATCGAGTGTAGAGACCCTTAGTGGTTGTTCCTATGATTGCATTATTTGGCCTGAGGAGTGTTAAAGCAGGACTAAAGCATGTTTTATGGGATTTTTTTTATTAAATGTTCTTTATGTATAATATTTTAATGAAAATTGCTATAATTGAACTTTTCAATGTGTTTAATAATGCAAAGGATTATGGTTATTGATTGAATTGGCTTTATTAAAATTTTGATACATGACAAATTTGTTAATGTGATGATCTTTTGAAAAAATGAATTTGCTTGCCTTTTATATACTAATGTTCTAAACCGTTGGCAAAGCCAGTAGGTCTGCCGTATTTAAAATGATGCCACCTTATGAGGTGAGGAGTGGCTGTGATAAATAATGAAGAATGGAGGAATGATGGAAGGTAGAAAAAAGAAATTAGATAAGACAGGGAAAATTGGAAAAAGGGAGTCAGCCATGGAAGCTGAGGAAAGGCCTAGTAAAATGTGTACAAGATGGACAGAAGGTACACACTGGTGACAAGAAACAGTAATGTCATTGGCAGAAAAATAGCTGCAAGAAAGAGAGAAGGAAGTCTATATTTTGGAAGTAGGCAAGCAAAGAAAATAGAAAAGGAGAGACAAAGTGGAAGAGGAAGATATAGCTTGTGAAAAAGAATGAGGGAGATGGAACAGAAGAGAGATGGAAAGATGGGCAAACTGAGCAATGTATGGCTGAAGGATGGCATAGAGTGGGGTGTGGAGGCAGAGAGAGAAATTGGGGTAGACAGAATGGTATGAATTAGAGAAGCAGGGGAGTAAAGACAGGAATTGAGACAATATCTTTAATAAGATTTTCAACCCTTACTCAAAGTGACATTTTCTTTCTCCCTCCCATGGCAAAGAGGCCATATTTGATGCCATCAGGGGCAACAGAATGTTCACCAGCTGGGACCGTCCTCGTCGCTGTATACAATTGCCTTGCCGTATCACTGGCCTCTGAGAGATTGAAAAGTGAAGAGTAAGATGAGGTAAGAGGAAAGATGGAAAGGTTAAAGGATGGGCAGGAGGAACTTAGGAGGTAGGAAGGGATATGAAAGAATGAATCATATATAAAGAGGTCCTGAGCGAGAGGAGATAGAAAGAAACTGAAGAGTGGGGTGGTGAAAGTGAAAACTGGAGTGAAGAAGTTGAAGTTACTGTAGTGAAAATTAAATGGCCTAATAAATGTATTTGTGTATCATGATGACTCGCAAATTCTCAGATAGCAGGAGTTTGTTACTTTTTGAATGAAAGTGTGCTGGGTTCCCGGCTAACCAGGTCCCCAGCACCAGTGTTCTTTCCTTAAACTGTACAATTGTTCCACAATTAGCAACCCTTTAGGATCCATGCAAGTCCCTAGTAAATGGTACGCATGGTCCCTTGGGCATTGAACCTAAAATTGGTCTCTAAGGGATGAAGCACGAAGCATGAATTGTGCCACCCTAAGGCACCCCTCACCAAGCCCATGCAAACTGCCTTTGCAGCCTGCATGTCTTGGTGCAGAGAAAACCAAAGAGTCAACATGGCACACACCACTGTGTGCCATGCTTGCCAACACTACGTGTGGCATAGGTAAGTCACCCCTATAGCAGACTTTACAGCCTTAAGGCAGGATGCTCTATGCCCATGTGTGGGCATATCTGTGGAAGTGGATATGTCCCGGTGATATCTAAGTTCCTCCTTAGATATTACCAGGGAAGCCATAACGAGTACCTGGGCTGGACACTCGTCATTACGAGTTCCCCAGCTACATGATGGCTTTGCTGTACCCCAAGGTGTTTGGTACCAAACACCTTATCTGGATAAATCCTCACTGATGCCTGTGATGGATTTATTAATCAATGCACTCAGAGGGCACTTTAGAGGGGTCCTCTGAAAATATACTAACTGCGAGTGTGTTGACTGACTGGTCTCGATCAGCCAGCAACACATACAGAGATTTCTGAACTCCTGAGGTGAGAGCTTTTGCTCTTGGAGGCAAGGAACAAAGCCTGCTCTGGGTGGAGGTACTCACACCTCGTCCAAGCAGGATGGGCATTCCAGGGCAGGACGTTTCAAAGGCCTGCCACCTTCGTTCTGAGACCGCGGGCCTCTCCACATAGTGGAGTTGCCACCCCACTATTCTGACCCCACTTTTTAGTGGCAAGACAGGTGGGAAAATTAGTAAGATTAGGAGGTATGTCCAAAATCAGCCAGCACCAACCCTAGGGCAAGCCAGCTGATGTGGACCCCACTTTTAAGATTACTCCATGTTGTTTCGAATGGAATTAGCATTCTAGGGCCAGGGTTAGGCCCACTGACCACAGGAAGTGGTCATATAGACGGTGTAGACACCATATGGGTAGGGAGCACATTAGCTATTACCTGTCCTTCCTCATAACACCCCTAAATGGAGTATTACGGTGGTACCCCTGAACCCAAGAACTCAGATTCGAAGGATCAACAGAAGAAGGACGAAGAAGAGTCACTGCCTGGCGAGAACTGAAGGAGAAATTTGGACCTTAGTGCAAAACCCTGCAGTTCACAGCCCTCTCTCTGCGACCACAGACAGTCTCCCTTGGAGTAGAAGAGCTACTCGCCTACAGTCGCGCATGCACTGACAAGCAGAGTCCAGTCCATCACCTTGCAACTCCCTGGTCCGACCAACACCGCAGACAACCAGGAGAAGGTACTTGTGCTGTGGAAGGTCAGATCTGGGTCTCCACGGAGTGTAAATACACCAGGACCAACCGGAGCCGTGCAGCGCCAACCCCTGGGGTACCGGACGCCCTGCACCAAACACTAAGAGAGAGATAGTTGATATTTGATACTCACTGCACCAGGAACAAGCATACATCAAGGGATGTCAGTATCACTGAGATCTGCTTTGAGAGAGGCCCATCTGCTTTGATTTTGTCCCTGCCGGCATTGAGGTGCATCTTTACTCTTCCGGCCCAGCCGACATAACCACTCTGCACCGAGTCGCCCGGCTCACGTCCCAATGAACCAGCTGTTTTTTATTTTTATTTTAAAGGTTTTATATAGCGCTAGCTGGATCCAAGAGTATCAGAGCGCTTTACAGGATTTAGTAACACAGAGTAACAGACAGACTTAATACAGTATAAAAAATAAGGCAAGGCAACATGAACTTTAAGAAAGTTGTAAGTTCGGGAGATCAAAATCAGGTATCCAATCAGAGATAGTAGATCAAGAAGACAGTGAATAATAATATAGTGTGTCAGTAGATGGAGGGGCGAGAGAGTGAGGCATATTTGTAGAGGGGAGGGAGGGGGTGAAATTATAAGTAAAAGGGGGGCAATATAAACAGTGAGCATGGGGAGAGTTCGCGGCCAGAGACAGTAAGTTAAATTAAGAACCCCAGTATTTGTTGAGAAGGAGCAGCTTGAGGTCTTTTTTAAAGCAGGAGTAGGAGGGGTTGCAACGTAGATCTTTGGGAAGGGTATTCCAGGTGGAAGGCGCATTACCGGAGAATGAGCGAGTCTGAGTTGATTTCTTTCTTTGCAGAGGAGGGACAAGGACAAGAGCGTTAGTGCTCCTCATTGTTCTAGAGCACCCAGCTATTTGAAGTTTGTCTGTGAGGTAAGAGGGGGTATTTTGATGAAGGGCTTTGTGTTTGATGCAGGCGATCTTGTAGGCGGATCTGCCTTCGATCGGAAGCCATTTAAGGTTTTTGAGAACCGGTGGAGATGTGATTATAGCGCTTACTGTCAGTAATAAGCCCGGCTGCGAGGTTAAGAACGGATTTGATAGGGGCTAGGTGGCCTTTAGGGGTACCAGCAAGAGTGGCGTTACCGTAATCAATTCTAGACAGGACTAATGATTGTACAACTGATTTAAAGTCATCTGCTGGGATGAAGGGTTGAATTTTTTTTAAGGTGGTGTAGTATGAAGAGAGCACCTTTAGCCGAGTTTTTTATATGGGGAGTAAGACTGAGGTTCATATCAACGGTAATACCAAAGGATTTGACCGAGTTGGAGATGGCAAGAAAGCAGTTGAGAGCTTTAATGTCCGTGATCCAGTGTTTAATAGGGAGCGAGTTGTTCTTGGGAGAGAATAGGATGATTTCCGATTTTTGGGGGGTTTAGTTTGAGGTGATTTTGATGGAACCACTGTTGGATCTTAGTCAGGGCATCGTTAAGATGTAGGACGTTGTCATGTGATTTGATCTTGTAGTATAGTTGTGTGTCATCGGCATAGAGGTGATAACTGATTTTCGCTTGTTTGAGAATGAGGGTAAGGGGTTCCATGAAGAGGTTGAATAGAGTGGGAGAAAGAATGGAGCCCAGTGGAACGCCCAAGGAGACAGGCTGAGGTTTAGAAAGGCAACCGCTGAACTTTAATTTGTTGAGTTCTATTTTGAAAAAAAGTGGTGAACCACTTGAGAACATCACCGTCAAAGCCGAAACGGTCTTTGAGAATTTTGAGTAAAGCGTCCTGGTTAACAGTATCAAAGGCTGCAGAGAGGTCAAGAAGATCGAGGAGGGAGGATTCGCCTTTGTCAAGGGAGTGATGTTTGTCATCAGTAATGTTGAGCATTGCTGTTTCCGTGCTGCATCCCTTTCTAAAACCTGATTGGAAAACGTCTAAGAGGTTGAATGAGTCGATATGTTTATCCAACTGTAGCAGGACACATTTTTCGAGGGCCTTGGATAGGAAGGGAAGGTTGGAGATAGGGCGCAGGTTGTTTAAGTCATTGGGGTCAGCTGCTGTATTTTTGACGATGGGGGTAATTTGGCCCAGTTGGAGGGAAGCAGGAACACTACCAGTGGCAAAGGACGAGTTGATGATATTGGTCCATAGAGGGGCGATGATGTGTTTTAGTTCTTGTACCAGATGAGCTGGAAGTGGATCTCTAGTATGTGAGGATGGTTTAATTTAGGTGATGATGTTAAGGACATCACTTTCTGACACTGGACAAAAATTGTTCCAGGAAGCATTTTTTTGGGCTGGGGGGCAGTAAGGCAAGGTTCGTAGTGGGTGATAGAGAGGGGGAGTTGGGAGGAATCAGGGAGGGGGATAGGAGTGGAAGAAGGCTCAGGGGAAATGTTATGGAGGGGTGTTGACTATGTGGAGGGGGAGTTACGGCAAAGGATTCGTCAATCTTGGTGATTTTATCAGAAAAGAAGCTAGTAATTTCTTCGCACCTCTCAACCGTAGCTAGTAATTTAGGGGGAGCTGAGGTTGTTTGGTTTTTGACAATGTTAAAAAGCTCACTAGGACGATTCCTAGCCCGATCAAGTTGTGTACAGAAGAAGGAAGCTTTTTAGTTGAAGATGTGTTTTTTGCAGTTGGTCCTTGCAGCCCTGAGGAGGACAAGATTCGAGGTGGAAGGTTGCTGCCTCCAAATACGTTCGGTCTGTCTGAGAGCTCGTCTCTCTTTGTTAAGGTCAGTATTGAACCAAGTTTTGGAGGGAATCGTTTTTGGGAGTTTTAATTTGGCAGGGGCAATTTGGTCAAGGACTTCAAGGATAGAATTATTGTAATGTTCAATAAGACCAGTGGTACTTTGGGAGAGAGGGGAAAGCTGTAGGCGAGCTTTGATTGTAGATTCCAGCTTGCCAGAAGGAATAAGGTGAAGATTTCGGGTTAGCTTCTTTTGTTTGTTGGTGTTAGATGGAGGAGGGGGCATAGAGCTGTTAATCGTGAAGAGGATGAGGTGATGATCGGACCAGTCAATGGGGATAATATGGGAAAGAGAAGCCAGTTCCTTGTAAGTAATAATTGCATCAAGGGTAGCACCTTTGGAGTGAGCAGGAGAGGTGCAGAGTTGTGTCAAGTCACTGATGTCAAGTAAGTCATTGATGAGGGTCGTCGGTTTTGTTCCAATGGAGGTTAAAATCCCCTAGGAAGAGGTTTCTAGATTTGGAGAGTGAAGATTGAATAAGAAGGTCGGACAATTCCTCGGCAAAGGAGAGAGGATCGCCAGGGGGTGGTAGATATTATGTAGGCAGATAGGAGGGGAACCCTGTACTGCAAGTTCAGCACCTAGGTATTCAAAAGTGGATAGGTCATGGTGGTGGACAGGTGAAAGTTTAAGTTCTTCTTTATAAATTATAGCAAGGCCTTCTCCAATTTTGGAGCTGTGCCGTCGTGCTCCAAAACACCTTGCAACCTGAGCCCCCGTTTGGGAGCCCTCAGACTTGATAGCAAGTTCACCTGTGCAGCCTTTTTTCAGGTGGTCGCCTTCCCTGTAGCATGCCAGCTACCAGCCTTACCAACACCCTGCTCATGGTAGAACACAGGTGGTTCCCAAAGAACTGTTGGTAGTACTTTGAACCTTGGCCCACGTCTATTCCGATCCACGATGGTGAACCACTGAACCCAACTACACCTACCTTTATGCATCTTTGACTTTTCCTCCCTTAGGATTGCATTGTGTGTAAAAGCGCACAGCTTTGAACATTTTACTTACCTGTAAATATTTCTATCGAAATCTGTACTTACCTTTAAACAAAGTTATTTAGGTTCAAAATATATATAAAAAGAAGTGTTATTTTTCTAAATTAGTCTTGGATTTATTCTTTGAGTGTGTGTGTCTCATTTATTGTGAGTACAACAAATGCTTAGCGCTACCCTCTGATAATCCTAACTGCTCGCCCACACTGCCACAAAAGAAAGCTTTAGTGTTATCTACTTTAGCCGCTGTAAACCAATTTGGGGACCCACTGGAGTCTGCACAATGTACTTCTTTTTAGTACACTATATCAAACGTGTGTTTGTTGTGTTATGTTGTGTGAAGGGGCAGGTTATTCCAGGCTTTGGGGCAAAGCAGGAAGAGATATGAGTACCAGTTCTTTTTCTACATATGCAAGCTATGTGTGAGAGTTGGAGTCTGCATGAGAGGAAGTGTATGGTGGGTGTGTGGAAGTTGATCCAGTTTTTGCAGTAGGGTGGTCCAATGTTGTGAAGGGCTTTGTATGTGTGTGTGAGGAGTATGAATAGTGTGTGATTGTGGACAGGGAGCTAGTGGAGGGCTTTGACGTGCGTTGATTCTGATAAAGCGGGCATGTAGTTCAGCTTGCTTTTGACATGGGGCTGGGTGAAAGTTCTGCGCGTGGCGATAGGAAGCCACTTAGGATCTTTTTGAGCATCTTGAGTGTTTGGAAGCAGTAGACTATGTTCACTTGGCCAGACATAGCAAGCTGGTTGTCAACTACTATCCAAAGATTCCTAGCCTGGATGGCTGGCGGGCTGTAGGTCTGAGTTCTGCAGGCCATCAGGTGGAGTCCCAAAGCAAGGCCTTTGCCAAAGATTACTACTTCCGTTTTGTCCATGTTGAGCTTAAAATTGATGGTTTTCACCCATCCAGTGACATCAGACATGCTGGAGGAGAAGCTGGTCTTGATGCTGGGTGTTTTGTCAGAGGGGAGAGTTTGATTTTGCTGTCATCTGCATAAGCTATTACGGTGGCTTCATGCGGACGATGATGCTGATGAGATAGGTCAAGTATATGTTGAACAGTGTAGGGCTGAGTTGTGATCCTTGGTAACTCTGTAGATGAAGCTGGTGGCAGCTGAGGTGAAAGGAGTTAGGCTGACTGGTAGGATGTAGTTTGTTAGGAAAAAGCATATCCAGAGGCTCTATGTATGTCAGCTTCGTGGATATTTTGAATGAGGATGTGGTGGGTGTTGTAGGCAGCGTAAAGGTCTAGAAAGATGAGGGCAGCAGTGTCACCTTCATCAATCGGATCTCATCAGTCGCGGCGATGAGAGGGGTCTCAGTGCTATGGCTAGGCCTGAATCTGGATCAAGTGGTGTTGAGGAGGTGTTTTTCATTGATGTTGGCAACTAGTCAAGTGTTGGTGATCTTCCCCATGATTTTTGCCTTATAAGGTAGTAGGGAGATCAGTCTATAGTTGGCGAGTGAATGGTTTCTTCAGGAGGTGGAGGACTATGGCATGTTTCTAGGTTGACTGTATTGATCGAGTCATTCAGAATCGTAGTGTGGGCAGCCGTCCAACAGTGCTTCGGGGTGTTGAACCACATAATTGTTGGGGATTTCTTGTATTGTGATCATGGACTAGGCGGTCAAAGTGGCCCTCCACAGTTTAGTCATAATAGGTAGGAGGGCTGCAAGTGTGAGTGCTTTTTTGACAATAAATCAACTAACTCTTCTGTTGAGAAGTAAGGGCATGATTTAGATCTCAGCAGATGGATTACTCTGTCAAAACGGTGACGGATATCCCTTAGGCTAAAATATAAATCCCATTATATCCTATGGGATTTATATTTCAGCGAACATGATATTCGTTTTCTTTGTGACAAAGTAACCTATCTACCGAGATCTAAATCAGGCCATAAGTCATTTCATGCTACTCTTAAGAACCCCTTTACCGGAGTTTCAATTCAGGGGACTTCTTTAGCTCCAATAAACAATCTTTCTTTAAGATTAGCTTACGCATAGCCTTTCCAAGTGAAGGATTCACTACACCTCTGCTGTGCTCATTATGAAAGGAACCTTTTGTAGGGATTACCACCATCATGGCCATTCAAAGAGTGTTTATCTAGGGTGTTGAACACTCTACTCAATGCCAGATGCCTGTAAACCACATGTGTTTGACCTCTCTGCAAGGTCACCCCAAACATTTTGCATTCACCCCTCCTGTTTTCTGAACCCCTTTTTTGTTGGCTTTTAGGACACTGTGCAATTTACCACTGCTAACCAGTGCTAAAGTGCTTGTGCTCTCTTTAAATATGGTGAAATTGGCTTGCACTCAATCAACACATTTAATGTAAGTCCCTAGTAAAGTGGAACTACAGGTAGCCTGGGCCGGTAATTTAAATGCTACTAGTGGGCCTGCAGCACTCCTTTTGCCACCCACTAAAGTATCTTTTTAAAACATGTCTCACGCCCGCCATTGTAGACTGTGTATGCAGTTTTAAATTGCCATTTTGACCTAGAAAAATCAAAATATTACCTATCCTAAAACTTCTTTTCTAATAGATATAAGTCACCCAAGGGTAGGGCCTAAACAGACCATAGGGCAGGGTGCAGTATATTTTAATAAATTGGACATGTACTTTTAAGTTTTGCATGTCCTGGTACTAAAAGACTCTTAAATTCATTTTGTGTTACTGCAAGGCCTACCTTTCCCATAGGGTAAGATTGGGTTACCTTATTACAGGGGTCTCCAACGAGTAGCTCAAGAGCTACTGGTAGCTCGCCAGTACCTTCAAAGTAGCTCTCTGAGGTGAAGTCAAGCCCAATATCAATTTCAGAGTAGGTGCCTATTAAAAAAGGCAGCACTGATCATCTCAAGACGCTAAGAGTGACAGCCAGCCAAACTTATCACAGTAACTCATACTAACACTCAAACACACACTGTGCCAGCTTATAGGACCTGCTACATGACAGTCTGTATCCAATCTCAATATAATTAAGCCACAAGGAGATTGACCATGTTACAGTCCCTCCTTTATCAGTCACAACATGTGTTTGAACAGTGCACCATCAAAAAAGTATGGCAGCAATAGCCTGAGCCTGACCCACCAAAGTGGGGGACTGCAGAAGTCAGAGTGAAAATGTGTCCGTTAGATGCATGATCAGCTCAAGACCTGAGGAGAACAGGGTATGATCCAGACCAGAGAAATTTAAGAGATTCATCAATATTTATGTGTGTGCCCATAATAAACACTATTGCTTCCTGAAACTATGCCTGTGCCAAGAACCGCCAAATATATATGCTAGCCCCATCATAAGAGTGTTATATTTGGCATAATTGTGTCCATTCTTGACATAATAGTGCCAATGGCATAATTATGGTCATCCTTGACTATTTTACTATTTTTGGTCTCGTTGTGGCATGCTGGCAGCCACCATAGACCTACTCTGAGCATGACTGGCCTATATGTACCTATTTCTGGCATATTAATGGTCATGACTGATATGTGGTCTTATCCCTAATCCTTCTGGTTTCCAGCCTTGGCACAACTGTGGTCCTAGTTTAATGGTGGGAATTACTGGCATAATCCAGGCATCCGTGGTGCTATGGTGAGCATCCATTATGATATAATGGGGTAACCCACAATTGTCCACGGACCTGGGTAATGATTGGTATAGGAAACAACGGTCCTAGACTTCTTTAAAGCTACAATTCAGTTATGAAAAACATTCATTAGTCAAAGGGCATCCGGTACATATAGAATTAGCACGGTATCCTTAATGTACCACCATTTTCTTTACAATGCAAACAAGTATATCCTCAAAAGAGACAAAGACACAAAATATCGCTCCAATAGTGACTGTTTATTATTTAGTTACTTTTATACCAGATCACCATATTCAATGCTCCAAATTGAGAAAGAGGTTGCTCCAAGGGGAGTTTGAAAAAGGAAAGTGCTCGTGAGGTAGGACAGATATAAAGGAGAGGAATCCAAAAGGCAAATTCAATAACCAATCAATTACACATTCTGGTATCCTTAGTAAAACAGGTTGTGGTTCATAGTGGCACCAGTTTTACAGATAGGCCAGTCCCTTATGGATTTACAAATATTAATTTCATGATTTTCTGATGATGCACAGAGAACATTCATCTGTGAAAGGCAGGCTGGGATGATATCCGGTACAGGCCCACTGGGGGGGGGGAGTGTCGACGTTTCGACCCTGGTTCAATGAGGGTAATTTATATCCTCTAGACACAAGAGCAGGGTCAGAGCTTAAAGAGGTCCAGCACCAAGCATTGCTAAATAATTGGCCTATCAAGTCAACATTGAGTCTTGGTGCAATAGGTTTAGGATGTGACCCACATACACCCTAAAAAGGTGATAGAAAACCACCGTTATCCAAAGCTAAGAATTAACCCAGCACCCAAGCGATATATTTTCTTATTTATATAGCTGTCATAATACAACTTGTTCTGGTGACCCGCCTGCAGAAGATATAAATTACCCTCATTGCACCAAGGTCGAAACGTCGACACTCTCCCCCAGTTGGCCTGTACTTGATATCATCCCAGCCCTGCCCTGCCTTTTCACAGATGAATGTTCTCTGGGAGTACATGATGACAAGCTGATATTTGAGACTATGCATTTCTCAAAACCTGATATTTTAAAGGCAGTTTTAGTTTTCAAAAATGGGGTTTCTTCTGGAAAATTGAGTTTGTTTGCCCACAGTGGAAAGTAGTATTAGATAGAAAAAGGTGCATTTTCAGAAACTGGTGAATGATAATTCAAGCTGAGCTGGGGAGAAGTACTGATGTGCGTATGTCCTTTGTGCCACTAGGCATGTCAAGATTTGAATGTTACTTCATAAGTCAAGGGGAGGCATTTAATATTGAAGTACTTTTTCCCAGCATTTCTGCTGGTAAGCGCACTTGGTATACTTGGGTGGTAACTACTGAAAATCTTGCTTTGGGTGGTCGTAGTGTAGTCACTATTTTACAGGTATAAAATTTGCTAGTAGCTCGGGAAGACTTTCTTTGAGCAGAAGTAGCTCTCACTACAGAAAAGGTTGGAGACCCCTGCCTTATTAGATTTAATAAGTAATAACTTTTGATTGGGAGTAGGTAGGAATGCCAAGTTTGGTCTCTAAAGAATTGTGATGTAAAACCCCCTTTAATGAGAAAGTCTGATTTAAAGTCACAATTCTGTAAGCACCACTTTTAGAAAGTTGGCATTTTCTTGTCCTAACCTTTTAGTGCCTGCAGCCTGCTCCTGGCTCACATGACTAGGTGTGAGTGGCTGTTCGCCTTGTGTATTCCTCACAGGCAGTCACACAATAGGGTCTGGGTGTTGGCAGGATGGGCCATCGTGAGTCAATAAGGGGGTAGAGGAGCTGTTACACACGAAGGACTTCACACTTCCCTTTTGTGCACGCAGGCGGACTTTGATCAGGACAGAGATGCAGGGAATTCCAGACTCCTCTTTAGGGGAGCGACTCCAGATATTTCTTCCACTTCAAAGTGGGCACTAAGTATAAAAAGAGGTCTCTCAAATCCACTCTGCAGTGTACTCCTGGACCTGTGCATACCAAAGAAGGACTGCCCTGCTGTCAGAGGACTAACCTGCCGTCCATCAATTGTGTGTCTTTTGCTTTCTCACCCTAAGTGCGCCAGGTATGCCCAGACGTTGGTCCTGGGCTCACTGGCCCACTGGAATCAAGCTATCCTGGCTGCAGAGGGGTGAAACCCCGAAACCGGTCCTAGGATGCTTGTTTCCAGGCCAGGGAGGACCAGGCTTGGCAGTTCGGGCTGGACTGTTCCCATGAGGCACAGGGTCAAGACTGATTTGCATGTGGCCAGGTCTAAACTGGGATGGCATGGTGAGCAAAAGACTGATGGATATAACCAAGATCTCTGACTGGGGGGTGAATGTTTTGATTTGTTCTACATTCCGTCCATCAATTGTGTGTCTTTTGCTTTCTCACCCTAAGTGCGCCAGGTATGCCCAGATGTGGGTCCTCAGCTCACTGTGCCACTGGAATCAAGCTATCCTGGCTGAAGAGGGGTGAAACCCCGAAACCGGTCCTAGGATGCTTGTTTCCGGTCCAGGAAGGACCTGGCTTGGCAGTTCGGGTTGGACTGTTTCCATGAGGCACAGGGTCAAGACTGATTTGCATGTGGCCAGGTCTAAACTGGGGTGGCATGGTGAGCAAAAGAATCATGGATTTAACCCAGATCTCTTGACTGGAGGTGAATGTTTTGATTTGTTCTGCATTCCATCCATCAATTGTGTGTCTTTTGCTTTCTCGCCCTAAGTGCGCCAGGTATGCCCAGACGTGGGTCTTGGGCTCACTGTGCCACTGGAATCAAACTATCCTGGCTGAAGAGGGGCGAAACCCGGAAACCAGTCCTAGGATGCTTGTTTCCGGTCCAGGGAGGACCTGGCTTGGCAGTTCGGGCTGAACTGTTCCCATGAGGCACAGGGTCAAGACTGATTTGCATGTAGCCAGGTCTAAACTGGGGTGGCATGGTCAGCAAAAGAATGATGGATTTAACCCAGATCTCTTGACTGGGGATGAATGCTTTGATTTGTTCTGCATTCCGTCCATCAATTGTGTGTCTTTTGCTAACCTGCCGATTGAGGCCTGCCTTGCAGTCTCGGAAGGAAAATTGGGCAAGCAGCCTTCATACCGGCATAAGTGACTCCAAGAGTCAGCTGATTAAGCTCCTGTTCTGAGCTACAGAGACACAAGATGATGCAGAGGACTCCCTGCAACTGCCCGGCTGACCTGCAGTGCCGGACCCGCCTGGACCTGCAACTGTACCAGCCTGACCCTGTTGACCACTGCTGGAATTCCTGATTCCCAGGAGGTAACCCTCAGGTCCTGGACACTAAAGTGTGGCACTGAAGTATTGGAGTCTTTATGACCACAAAAGTGCCCATTCATGCCAAGATCTTGCCACCTGTGACAACGCCAACAAGAAGCTCGGGTGAACCCAACTCTTTGCGCCATAACAACCACCAGCGAGACCGGCAACATGAGATCTGAACTTCTCGCTACAGCAGTGACAGCAGACACAAAGCTCCAGCAACAAACGTACGTGATGCTTGACAGTATCTTTGCTTTACAGCGACGACCACTAGCAATGCCCAGCCTGCTCTTCGCGCTACAGCGATAACCATCCACGACACTCTCCCTATTCCTCTCTGCTTCCCCCACCGTAAATGGAAATCTTGATGCAGGACTTTAAAATGTAACTTTTTCACCAGGACTAATCTGGCCCCTGTATCCAGCCCATGCGCCATCACAATCGGCTTGAACTTGTGACTTTCACCCAGTCTCGCATGACAAGTGGCATTTAGGCATTACTCGTACCTTAAATCTTTGAAAATGCATATCTCTGGTTCTACAGATTGGATTTTCATCATTTTGCTGTCAAGTAATTTATTGAATGTTGCTCTATTTTCCTAAATTGGGATTCTTCTTGTGTTGTGTTTTCACTTTATTATTGTTTGTATGCTGTATAAATAATGTATACATTGGCTCTAAGTTAATCCTGACTGTTTTTGTGCCAAGCTACCAAAGGCTTAAGCACAGGTTAATTTAGTGACTTCTTGTGGTGTACCCTGACGAGGATTGTGGATTTTGCGTGAGTAGGGTTTCCTCTCCATCGACCGATAACCAGATTTCTCAGAACAACCTACAGTCCCACATAAGTAAACCATGAGCCTGGTTGATATTGAGTCAAAACATATCCATTTCCCCTTTGTTTTTTGTCCCAGACCCTGAATGTTTTTCAAAGGCATCTCAAAGCCTTACCCAGCACCAATGCTCATTTACATAACAGAAAACCACCAATCATCATTCAAGACACCTACGTGTATACATGATCCTCTCTGTCCTTGGGTAGTTGGGTGATGTACACGGGCTGCACCTGCGGAGAGAGAGAAGGATGATAAGTTAGCTGTGCTGTCTTCCGCTCTTGTCTGGACAATTGTTTCTTCATAGACTGTAAATAATAATTTCTAAGATATACTAGTTCCTTGGAAGTTTAAAAGACAGGCATAGGTAACAGGATTTATAATAAGTACCAAATTGAGTGAACACTGACAACTCTCATTAACATCTCATCTAAAAACAATTATTTTATGGTCAAAATTGTCTATACTTTCCCTGCCAAAGGTCTGCCACTGGTTTATTCAGGTACAGCTCTCTGTTGAAGAACTAGAGAGTTAAGGATGACAGGTTTTCAGACTACTATTTTACTTCCTATCTTCCTGAGGACCTGAGAGAAAGCCCCTGACATTGATGTAGCAGAATATTTTAGGAAGTGCAGTTATGTGATACAGCACAATGTTTATCAAAGCTTACGCCTCTTAATAGATCAACCCTAACATATGATGAATAATAATTTGCAGGTCCTAGACAAGGGCACCCTTCTCCATCCTGGTGACAATTAAGCCTTTTAGGCATTCCATTAGCACTAGGAATTCATCATGTTTGGTGCTTAACTTATCAACTATCTGGAAAAGTGCAAAGGAAGGTTTGTATCTGTGCAGATCACGTGAGTGTTTTCAACACTGTGAAAGAATTTAAAAAATAAAGACGGAATTAAGGAAAGGTCCATGAGTGGTCACAGAGCTGCCAACTAAGACTGAATGAAGCCAAATTAAAATCATGCATTCAGAGTTCAGACACAAATTATTTATGGAAAGACTTTAAGAGGACTTTTAGTGAATGGGGGGACTTGATGTTATTCTATCCAGTGAGTCCAACATTTCCAAACAGAGTGAACAGGTAGTACAAGTAGCCCAGGGAATGCTGTTGTCATAGAATGTAAAGCACACAGTACAGATCACATTGATGAGCTCTCATCTAGTGAACTATGTGAATTTCTGATACTCACATCAGAGAAGCATTGAGAATTTGGATAGCTGCCTCTTAGAAGCATATGATCTCACAAAGCAAGAGTTTGCAGAGAGTTGCAGCACAATCGCTCTTGTGCCTTTTCTGCATGGTCCCCCCCACATTTTTCGGCTTTTTGTGGATCTATTTTTGTAGGCATTCGAACTCTGTGCAGTTTTGCATGGTCCCCCCCACATTTTTCGGCTTTTTGTGGATCTATTTTTGTAGGCATTCGAACTCTGTGCAGTTTACCTCTGCTACCCATGAGTAAAGTTCATGTGCCCCCTTTAAACATGGTGACATTGGCTTATTCCTAAGAAGCACATTTAAGTTGACTGCAAGTCCTTAGTATATGGTACAGAAAATGCCCCCAGAGGCCACAGATATGTTGCCATCCTCTGCAGTGGGAGTACAAACATGGAAAGGTAAAGACATCTCTTTCAAATATTAGTAAGTCACCTCAAATTAAGCCTTGCAGCCCACAAGGCAGGATGCATGGTATTTAAAAGTGGAACAGGTAAAAAATTAATATTACCATGATACTACAGTGACAAGGTCCACAATGCTATGTTTACTGTAGCAGGCCTAGCTGTCCTATGTAGAAAGACAGAGTACAGATTAAAATACTAATACATCCCCCAAGGATCATTACTCAGTCCCTTCCGCCTTAACATGAACATGACCCCCTTGGCCAAAACTGTCAGATAACATGGACTCAACATAATTTCCTAAGCCCATTACACCCAGCTCATCCTCTCGCTGTCAGAAGACCCCTACGCCACCAGAGCCAACTTTCACAGATGAATGATGAGCGTAGCTGACTGGATGAAGGACAACTGCCTTAAGCTGAATACAGACAAGACAGTAGTTCTCATCTTTGGGAATAACACCTCGCCATGGAATGATGCATGGTGGCCTGCGGAACCCGGCACACCCCCTGACCCAACAGACCATG
Source organism: Triturus cristatus (assembly GCF_964204655.1). Classification (NCBI taxonomy): domain Eukaryota; kingdom Metazoa; phylum Chordata; class Amphibia; order Caudata; family Salamandridae; genus Triturus; species Triturus cristatus. Next base: position 169,191,016 of record NC_140585.1, read on the forward strand.
CCCACAACCTCTGCATCATCTTAGACAGCAAGCTATCCATGACGGAACAGGTAAACACAGTCTCATCTGCCTGTTTCCCCATCCTATGCATGCTCCACAAGATCTTCAGGTGGCCCCCAGTCAACAGCAGAAGGACCATCAAGCAGGTCCCCATTACCAGCAGGCTGGACTACGGGAACACACTCTACATAAGAATCACCAAACACCTCCTGAAAAGACTACAGACAATACAAAACTCAGCGGCAAGACTCATTCTCAGCCCACCATAAGAAGCTACACTGGCTCCCGATCGAGAAGAGATGCCAATTTGAGATGTTGACCACGCATACAAAGCCTTGCACAGTGAAGGACCAGCTTACATCAACAAACGCATGACCTTCCACCATCCGACTAGACACCTACGATTTACATCCTTCTTCCTCGCAGATGGGTCTGTGAGTGCCTGAACGGGTCTGTGAGTGGGATTATCAGTGTCTGAGTGGGTCTTTCAGTGGGTGTGTGAGTGCCTGCATATGTGAGTGGGTGTCTAAGTATATGTATGGGATATCAGTAGCTGTGTCAGTTACTGGGAAACAACAGAACGGCACCTGCCCCTTTAATCCAACAAGAGTCTGCAGTTTTGCACAATATATCTACTCAAGTGGAGTACTTTCTTTTGGTAAATTAGTAACTGCTACCTCATTGGGTAAATGTCCAGTGTGTATTCTACACTACATCTGTGCAATCGACCATGAGGAAATGTCTCCAGTGACCTTGTCTGCATTTCAGCAATGTGGTTGTTTCTTGTGTGTCTTTATCCATAAATCGGTGATAACATGTATCCTCCTATAGAGTGACAACGAGGGTACTTCCTCTTAGCTATATGAAGCATGGAACGAGACCCCAATTTCTGAATCTTCAATGTTAAAGGCATAAATGAAACCTCAAAAGAACACAAAAATCAAGAATAGGAGTATGGTCCCTTGAAAAACCGGCAACACACTTTGGGGGTGTAAAGATCAAAGTGATCCGGACGTGACAAGCGGTTTCATTTATACCTTTAACATTGAAGATTGAGAAATTGGGGTCTCGTTCCACGTAAATTCGGCAATATACATGTTACACTTTATTGGGAGTCTTTCGAGCCTCGTACGCCTTTGGTCTCATTATCCTGCAACCTTGATTGACTCTTAGCCCTGAAGAAGTTCCTGTGGCAAAAGGAACGAAACGCGTTGGCTATTTGCTGTCTCTTAAATGATCTTAAGAATAAAAGAAGAACTTTTGGAATATACTTGCTCATTTGGACTTATTTTATTGAGTGCACCTTCCTTTGTGCAAAATTTCTTGGATTATTTAACATCTAACAACAACAGATGTTGGAAGTAGCTGCACCAAATTGTCAATATATGTATATTTAAGAACCTAAGTGCTTAACCTTGGTCCGTCGTTGTTGTTCTTCTTTTGTGCATTTTTAACTGGCTTCCTATTGAGATGCATTTTCAATGCTTTCTGTTTTTGCATTGGGTAGTTTATGATCTGAATCCCATACATCTTAGCTCTAAATATTTCGTTCACAAGCAGTCTCAAACAGTTCATTCCTCATCTCTTGTGATACTTCAATTCCATAAGATCCACAAGGTTCACCTGGGTGGCAGGCATTCTCTTTCTTTGCTTTTAAGAACTGGAATCTCCTCCCATTATCTTAATTGTTTTAACAAAATACCTTGCTTTTTCACCAGAGTCTCAAAACTTTCATTTTTCTATTCCTAGATTTTTTAATTGGCCCACCATTTAGCGTAAACTTAGACATCATGGGCAGGCAAAATTGGAAACCATCCACATTGATGCCAAGTTTTCAGTTTGCTTATGTGTGGCAGTCCATGGTTTCAGTGTACTTAGGAGTGACATTCTACAGCCAAATGTGTAACACTTTGAGTGCCACTTATCTTTTAGTGTGTGTATTACAATCAATGACTTGCATAGTTAAAGTGCTTCCTCAGTCTCAGAGTGGGACCTCGTAGAATTATAAACAATTAAAAACCCTCCTTTTCAGAAACTAAGCACCTCACCCCCTCCTCAGAGTACTTTGCCCTCTACTCAGCGCTTGGACGCCCTTGGGCAGCAGCCGCGCTATACAAATCACCTTTTCATTTCATTTCATTTCATTTCACAAGTCACTATTCTCTAATGTGCCAAACAGGATTCAATTATTTTTCTCTCTGGTTAAACACAGACAGACATCTACAGAGAGACTGCATTACATTTCCCACCGATTAATTGATCTTGCATTTATCTTTCATTTAAAGAGCGTGCAACTGCGTTAGGTATCTAAAGTTGAAAGAGCAATGAAAATACAGACAGAATCATTTTGTCCTTTTTAGGTCTCGGCTCTAGATGGCACGCACGTGCTGTCTCGGACAGAGACATGCTGTATCTACTTTGAGGGCTTACAGCCGGCCATAAGTTTCCCATTTTCTGGCACCATTGTTGCGCGAACAAGACCCAAAAAAGGGTATCAAAGTGCTTCACAATATTGAGTAACAAATTCTAGACAGTTTGGTAGGGTCCTAACAGATAGAGATCTGGCATATACGAAGATTGGATAAGTACAATTCGATAAAAACATGCTAAGAAGACATAGGTATTTCAGTTCGGTGCAAAAAGGACAAGTTCAAGTACGTTCTCCCCATTTGTCAAGAGCATGCATATGTCATGCCTCTTCTGGTATTTAACCCACCCGAAGAGCACCAGCCAACTACTGTTGAACATATGCAGCGGTGCCATTTTATACATTGTTTTGGGACTACTTTTTAGGTTTTCCCTGCACAGGGCTGTGCTAGCGAAATCTTTTGTATTAGATATATTTTAAAAGGGAATTACATCCTGCCCCCTTGCTTTCATGCTTTTTATTGGTTCCTGTGCTTGCCACTTACTTTTCCTCAGTTTCCATTTGCTGTAGCACACTGCTTCCCTGTTCTCGTGTTGTTCCACTCATGTGCTTCTCTTATGAGTTTCTCTTCGCCGAAGTACTGCTTTTTCCTGCACAGCACGCATTTAGAGCATCTATTTACAGCATCTGGCTGCATGCATTTCAAGATCTCAACGCTGCACCCTCTCATATGAACTGCATGTGCCTCGTCAGTTTCATGTCGGCTCTTATTATTATTATTACTTTTGTCCCGCTCACACAGCCTGACTTTAATATGGTCGCCTCTCAGGACGTTGCCTAATTTGTCTTCCTGCCTGTACTTTTATTTTATGTTTGCTCAATCTTCTTGGACTTGTTATTCATTGTCAGTGTTGAATATTTTTAGTTTGGTTATTTTAACTTTGTTAAGGTTTTATTTAGCAAAATGTATGTGTATTTTGTTTATCGTGTGTAAAAAGATGCATGGTATGAATGGAGTATTTTTTTCATTTCATTTCTATGCACTGGTTGGCTTTGAGTCACATGGTATGCACTAACCGCACAGTAGCATTTGCAAGCATTCGGCACACCTGCTTCAACTAATAGAGCATTTGTTGATGGATCGGTCAATTTCACTTCAGCTTCACTCTCTAGATAAATTGAGCAATTTAGCGTATGGCACACCCTGGCGCCAGTCCAGAGGTGCTCTCCTCCTGTATAGAGTGCACTGTGCACCCTCTCTTCGCACTGTGCAGTCTGCCCCTGGTGTCACACACCATTCTCTCCCCATGTTCCTCCTATCCTTAGTTTGAACTGCTCCTCCTTGCTATCCTCAGTCCTGGAGAGTCCTGGAGTTGTAAAATGAGGGTCTCACGTTCACAGACTGTTTCCTTCCTGCCACCTTGCCCTCTCTCCAGCGACTTGAACCTGTGCTCACACAGGTCCTGCAGAGCCACCCTCCCTGTGTGAGTGGGCTTTGTTTTTCTGCGGATGTGCGTGTGAGACCCAGCCCTGCTTCATTCTCTCTCTCACTCACTCATTCTCTCTCCACAGTCTGCTTCTCCTACTTCTGCACTCCCCACTCCCTCTTTCACTTTCTGTCTTAGGTCTTTTCTCCTCCAAACCTTTTCTCTGCTTTGTCTCTCTCCCTGCTTTTCTGTTTCATTTCTCCATCCCACTTTCTTCCTTGCCCTCCCTTCCCTCTCTTTTATTTCTGGCCAGTCTGTCTTCTGCTCTTTCCTCCCCCTCCCCGTCCTGCTCTTCATCTGCATCTTTGCTTTAATTTGTCTTCAAGCCTTCGTCCAGCTCTTTTTACCTCTCCCTGTTGATGCCTAGTTTTCTTCACCCCTCTTTATCGTCTCTCCTATCCCCCTTCCACTTTTTCCACTTTTTCCACTCTTTCCTCCCTGTTCCTCCATCTTCTCTTTGCTCAAGGTCCCTGACTCTTCCTCCCTTCATTACTTTTCTCCTCCTCCGTCTCCTCTCATTCTTTCTTTCTCACTTTCATACTCTGTTGATTCATGCACCTGTTTTTTACCCCCTCTCTTCTACTACACACTTTTTCCTTCTGTGTCCCTCCTAGCCCTTCCTGCTCGTTGTTTACTGTAAACTATTCTGCCCATTCCCACTGCCCTTTGCAACACTATCTGCCAAAATAACACCCATTGCATTTTGACACTGCTCCAGATTTACAAGGTTGTGTAAATCTGAGGCAGCGCCAAAAACTAACACCATGCAATAGCAGGCATTAGAATCGCGCAACAAGGAGAAATACTTTTATTTCTCCTCGTTTTCTTTCTTTTTCTATGTATGATGCATTCTGCAGAACACATAGAAAGAGCAAAATGCCATTAATGAATGCTTATGTCCAGGAAGGTGTCTCTTCCTGCACATAGACAATCACTAAATAATGACGACTTGCTACTTTTATATGTGCTGCAGAATGCAACACACATAGTAGTTGCAAATAGCTATTATTCATTGTTTATGAGTAGGAAGGGATACATTCCTACACATAAACAATCATTCCCTGCAATGCAGACACCTTTACAATATGGTGCAAGGGGGCCTGCGGTGCCGCTAGGCAGCTAATTTTAGTGCCAGTGCTAGGGAAAACATAGAGTGTGCACCGTATTGTTGTAAATATGGAGCATCCCTGCATGTCAGAGCTCAGAGCTCAGCGCTGCCAAATTTGGCACAGCTCAGCGCCCCAACATTTCCTTGCAAATATACTCAGAGTTTTATACTGGCGTCACACCTAAAGTTTCAGCCTCTTACATCGAGAAAATTATTTTTCAGGGATACAATATGTTCAGTGATGCACCAAATGGAAGAAACGTTTCTGAAAACAGAATGCAAAATAAAATGAATGTGCTACATTCATAATTACAAAAAAATTAAAATCCTAGTGCAGTTATTTGTTTTTTGATGAAGAGAGCAACATTTGCATATACGACTTTTGTTTTCAGTGTTTTAAAAATGAAAGTCTGCCTCTCCCTGTCACTTGCTCACACTCTTTTGCTCGCTATCTTTCTCTCTTGCACACTCTCTCCCTCTCACTGAAAACTCTCCCTTTCCCTATTTTAGTCATGTCTCTCATTCTCTGTCTTTCTCTGTCTATTTCTCTCGCTCGCTCTCCTTTTTTTTTTAAAAGAGTTTTATATAGCGCGAACTAGACCCGAGACATCAGGTATCAGAGCGCTTTACATGAGCACCAGTTTCGTTACATGAGGACACATTCTTTTGTTTTTTTTGTTAGGCACGGGGTGATTAAGTGATTTGCCCAGAATCACAGGATGTTGAGCGTCGTTGCCGAGACTCGAACCCAGTTTCCCAGCTTTGAGGTATACCGCTCTAGCCGTAAAGCTACATCCTCTTCCTCTTTGGGCCACATTTACAAACCTTTTCCACTGGCTTTTAACCTTCTCCCAAGGTTTTTTGATCGATTAACTTTACAACACAAAACCTGTTTTACGCTGGAAAGTTACCTAATAATAACGCAAAGCCGCGCAAGGTGCGGCTTTGAGTTACTCTGTGTTGGAGGGGCATTATATGGGTGGTGCATGGTCCTTCCCGTGCTGCCAATCATGCTTTATGACACAACACCTTATCTACTAACAATAGAAGGCAGGGTTTAGCGCCAAAAAAATATTTCTTTCTCATTTGCATACCATGCCACTGTCTGGTTTAACTAGTAGCAGTCACAGGTGAAAATAGCAAGTAGCCAGCAGTGTTTCCACTGAATTAAATATGTTGGTGCTTATTTGTAAGCCCCTTGTGTCATTTTTAACATGGGAAAAGTGACGTAAGGGTGGCCCATTCGGGCTTGTAAATTAGCCCCAAAGACTCTTTCCTTAACTAAAAATGAGGGTAGAATCAGGTCGCACCTACAATATAAGCATCATTTTACAGTCGAGGTGCCTGAAAAAGAACGCTTTTGATTGTTATTTGGCGCGCGAGAATGCAGAAGTGTTAAAGTGGAGAACTCTTTCTTGTCGAGTGAAGATCGGTTCAGTAGCTTCTCCTATATTACCATCTAGTGGCCATATGGTAGAACTGAGCGCTTTGCCTTTTCTGTGTTCTTTTTTAACCTGTATGCATTTATCACAATTGATTCGTAGTTTGCAGCCAGTACCGACACCTCAACCTCCACATACAACTGCAGTCTAAATGTCTTTCTTAGACTAACAGTAAAAGTTTATCTAATACGTAAATGCATGCAATTGTCAGAATGTTTTATATGCTGAAATAAAAGCAAATACATTCTATGAGAGAAAGAAATATATTTTCGAAATACATGTGCATCAGAAACTGATCTTTCTGACACTGTCCTGTTTACCTCTCGATAGTGTTGCAAGAGAAATAGTTTCCACGGTGGCTGTTATGCCAACTTCAAACTAAATTTACTTTAATATTAACTTGCATACAATGCCTTAAAACCTATAAACGTGTCATATTTTGAGCATTATTCTATCAAAATGTTAAAATTATTCATACACACTCTTTACACTACTGTTCCATGTATATCCAGCTCGCCTCGAAGCGCTATACGTTAAACATAGATTTGGAGTCTTCTGCTGGTATGCACTTGATACAATAAAAGCCGCGCTGATCTCGGTGTCAAATCATCCAATAGTTGAAAGTAAATCCACCCGTTCCTCCTGCCTTCATTCTATTGTCATTTGAGATGGCTTCGCTTTGAACTATCCATGCGAGAATCAACTTTGTAAATCTGACGTCATTCCTTCCGTTCAATATGCTGGTAAAAATTAAGGGGCACTTTATTATTTAAATTGCCCTGCGCTTCTTCTTCTCACCCCTCGGATGCAGAATTATGAGCAACTGAGCTGAAGGACTGGTTTTGTCACTTTTGCGCTTCACTGTGACTTATGCAGGGCCGGCTTTAGTACTGGTGGTGCCTTGTGCGACAATGTTTGTTGGCGCCCCCCCATGACCACCTAACCACGGATTCCCTCACTACCAACATTTGACAAGGCCTCCCAAGTCACCATAACCACTGTCTCTTAGATTCATTTAGTTTTCTACCACCCCTCATACCAGTTTAGGGTCTCAGAACACTTTACATCACACATACGTTGCACGGAGACAATCATGCGTGTGTAAATCAGGGTATAGGATTACCTAAGACCGAGGACTACAATGTGTAGGAGTCACATGTCATTCATACTGGTAGGCAGTATCATTTAAAAGTCCTTGGTCTGGAAAAGCACACATTAAGAATTTTAAATGTAACATAATTGTTAGAGGTTTTCTTTAATAATAAGAGTTGATTTCTACCCAAATGAAACATTTTTGCAATACTAGGATAAGGAAAGACTGGGCAGAGAACACGTAGCTGTAATATATTTCTTGCAGTTTGCATGAGCTCTTTGACGGCCGTTAATAGCTCACTGCTCTATATTAGGATTTTAACTTTTAAACTGCAAGCATCAAAAGGATCTTGCTGACAAAAGTAATAACCCCTTGACCTATCTATAGTGCATGCAGAATGGGACACGTTCTTTGCAGCAGGCACATTAACCTTCTTGGCTATGATGAGTTAAAACTTTCCGCAGACAAAGCTCGGGTCCCTCAGAAGGAAGAACATTAATCACAGGAGTTATCTATCGTGACATTTTTAATGATGCTTGAAAATTGCTCGGACAAGGAACGTGGCATCTGGAGCTTTTAAAACAATAAACATGGCGCCCCCACCCCTAGTCAGCACCCGGTGCGGTGGCACCGTTCGCACCGCCCTAGAGCCGCCCTGAACTTATGTAAACTAGCAGCTGAATTTGTGTAATATTTCGATGTATCTGCAGACACATTTTAGATGTGTCTTTTAAATCAGTAAAATTCACCTTTAAGAGTTTCTGTAATAGTTGGTTTTATTTTGTATTTTTGCTTCCACTTCTTGATATATGTGTATTTTCTGCATTTCTGATTATTCTGAAAAACGAAGCTTTTGAGATGTATACATAATGATTCACATTAAAATATCACTTCAACCCGGAGCCTCTTATCTGTAAGAAAGTGTAGTTTCTAAACAGCTGAAAGTGTTTGGGGGCGACTTACATTTATTCGTGTTGCAAAGGAGGCGGGGGCACCAGCTAACAGACTACGTAAATTATACTATTCAATATCTGCAAAGTGATGTTATAAATACAGATAGAGATCCATGATTTACAAAAACAGGTGTAACGTACACTATACATAAGTATAGGCATTAGTAATGAAAGCTTTCTATTGAAATGGTTATAAGTTATGCCTCTAAATGAGGCAGGTGTGAGTGTACAGGACATGTGTATTTATTATGCACAGAGTAAAATCCCATACCTTTCTCCTACTTTACAAGCTTAATGCTCATAGCAACCTTTCTGTGAATCATGTCTATCTTCCACACGCGTATATCACACCTTTTTCTACACCTGCATTTGGAAATCCCTTCATAAATTGTGTGTAAAATATCTCTAGTTTCACACTTCACACTCTTGACAATTATGTTGCTAAATGTGTCCAGAGTTGAGCATCAAATTTACTTTCTTTCTTCAAGTTCTGCAGTACAACGTCAACCTCTGGTACAGGTGGATATCTGAAAGACATTCACTTTGACAAGGTCAATAGTTCAGGCATTTCCAACATCTATTGTCTTTGCCAATGCCTGTTAACCACGTCTTTGCTCCATGCTCTGGCACTGGCCTCAATACTCCCGGAATCGCTTGTGCCAACCAGAAGTTACTGCTAGGGCAGGCTGAGGCTGTCAGTAGAGAACGTCTTGGAACCGGGGGCCACCAGGTCGTGCTACATACACAGCAGGCTATTTTCTAGTGCTTTTGCCAGGCTCTGGTACATTCACGGTCACACTGCTGCAGGCGCTGTTTAGAGGATGGTGTGAGACTGTCAGTCAGTCAATAATACTTTTATTTGATTTCGTTAAAAATCAAAAAAGAGTGGATAAAGCACTTAATACAGAATGGTTAAAAAATGGGGGGTTCAAAAGGTACAAAAGCTTAAAACATAATGCAGTCATGTACTCAATCATCATCAATAGTGGATACATAAAGTATACATTTGTAATCAGTGCAATTTTGAGCAATGCGAGGCGGTTCAGTGAGCAAAAAATGGGGAAATAATATCAGTGCAAATGAGAAAGGTCCAAGCAGTCTTGTCGAAGCCACTCAGGTTCATTCATTTTTGTTGTCTAATTCTTTGGCTGCCATTTTCCAAAACATGATGGCTTTACAAGATAGTTCAATTGACAGGCCTCCAAGGCATTGTATGACTGCGGCTCTGCATGTCCTTAGCTGGTTGTTTCTCAAAAGCTCACGCAGGACAATGTTTCGAATTTCTAAAAGCGAGGGGCAGATGCATAGGAGGTGTAATAGACTCTCTTCTCCTTGGCCACACAACCGGCATTCTTTTGTCAGCCATACGTGCTTCCATTTTGGGGTTAGATCCTTCGTGGGGAATCACCCCAACCATAACATCGTCAGATAATGCTTTTTATGATGTGAAAAGTTTTCTGACAAATATGGTTGTGGTTTAAGCATCTGATAAGATTGAATAATTGCCCAAGCATGATTTTTCTTAGAGAATGCAGTTTTGTCGATTAACAGCGAAATTCGTTTAGTTGCACTGTTCACTGCATTTTTAAAACCAGAATAGGAGTTGCTTGTGTGCCATGCCTCTTCGAGGTGTAGGTCCGCAAGTGATTCTTTTAGAACTGTGGCAATGGAATTATTTAGCCTCGCTTGCTTTTCGATGTCTTCCCAGCAACAGTGGGCTAGTGTGTTATCTTCAGCTTGCCTCATCCGCCAATAGTATTTGACAACCACCCCTTGTCTGGCTGGTTTCTGTTTTTTAAGCCCGTATTCCAGTCGAATTTGGGCCTGAGAGATGTGCCGGGGGATTGATAACAAGCTCTTGAAAAAACTCGACTGGGCTTGGTTTAATGGGGCTACGTCTTTTGTGTACATTATTTCCGACCCATACGATATTGTTGGTATGAATTTTGCTGCGATTACCTTCAGCAGGTGCCCTGTTAAACAGCATTTTAATTTCCTATCTAGAGTTTTAAAGGCGTGGAGGAGTTGTTTTGCTTTCATTTTCCCTTGGTTCAGCTGTTTGTTGAAGTTGAGGTTTTGATCGAGTTGAAACCCTAGGTATTTGTAAGACTCCACCTGAGATATTGGTTTATCACCTAGTTTCCAGATGAATTTGGCTTTTGACCCTTTTTTGTGATGTTTAGAGAAGCACAGCACCTTAGTGTTCTTGAGGTTTATTGTTAATTGGGCTGCGATTGTATAGGCTCCTAGTTGGGTCATTGATCGCTGCAGGCCTATCGGTGATTGTGATAGAAGGACGATATCGTCTGCATATTGAAGGCTGATGATTAGTGTTTTGCCCAGTTTTGCGGGGTCAATTTGAACTTGTTGAAGGTGTTTCTCGAGGTCAGCGGTGTAGATGTTGAATAGGCAAGGGGACAACACACCCCACTGTTTTGGGCCGTTTTTTGTTCGGATCTTGCTTGTTATGCTGCGCCCGTTTCCTTTTCTTATTTGGACCCAAGTATCTGAGTAAAGGTTAAAAATCGCCTCCAGAAGTTTAGTTGGTGCCCCCCAGCTTTGCATTTTGGCCCATAGCTTTGCCCTCGGTACTTTATCAAATGCTGCTTTAAGATCGATAAAGCACGCATAGAGGGAACGGGATTTTGCAATGGCTTGTTTGGCGAGGAGTGTGACCGCAGAGATGTTAGTGAGGGTGCCCATTCCAGCCTAGAAACTAGTTTGCATGTTTGGCATCAAATTTGTACGGCTCACCCAGTCTTCTAAATCGACCAGCAGGTTTGAGGCGTAAATCTTGGCTTCAACGTCGATAAGTGCAATCAATCTGTAGTTAGCGGGGTCTGAACGTGAGCCCGATTTGTATATCGGATTCAGGATGCTTCCGCGCCAGGATTCTGGAACCGTGCCTGATGATATTCGTTTAGTTGCACTGTTCACTGCATTTTTAAAACCAGAATAGGAGTTGCTTGTGTGCCATGCCTCTTCGAGGTGTAGGTCCGCAAGTGATTCTTTTAGAACTGTGGCAATGGAATTATTTAGCCTCGCTTGCTTTTCGATGTCTTCCCAGCAACAGTGGGCTAGTGTGTTATCTTCAGCTTGCCTCATCCGCCAATAGTATTTGACAACCACCCCTTGTCTGGCTGGTTTCTGTTTTTTAAGCCCGTATTCCAGTCGAATTTGGGCCTGAGAGATGTGCCGGGGGATTGATAACAAGCTCTTGAAAAAACTCGACTGGGCTTGGTTTAATGGGGCTACGTCTTTTGTGTACATTATTTCCGACCCATACGATATTGTTGGTATGAATTTTGCTGCGATTACCTTCAGCAGGTGCCCTGTTAAACAGCCTTTTAATTTCCTATCTAGAGTTTTAAAGGCGTGGAGGAGTTGTTTTGCTTTCATTTTCCCTTGGTTCAGCTGTTTGTTGAAGTTGAGGTTTTGATCGAGTTGAAACCCTAGGTATTTGTAAGACTCCACCTGAGATATTGGTTTATCACCTAGTTTCCAGATGAATTTGGCTTTTGACCCTTTTTTGTGATGTTTAGAGAAGCACAGCACCTTAGTGTTCTTGAGGTTTATTGTTAATTGGGCTGCGATTGTATAGGCTCCTAGTTGGGTCATTGATCGCTGCAGGCCTATCGGTGATTGTGATAGAAGGACGATATCGTCTGCATATTGAAGGCTGATGATTAGTGTTTTGCCCAGTTTTGCGGGGTCAATTTGAACTTGTTGAAGGTGTTTCTCGAGGTCAGCGGTGTAGATGTTGAATAGGCAAGGGGACAACACACCCCACTGTTTTGGGCCGTTTTTTGTTCGGATCTTGCTTGTTATGCTGCGCCCGTTTCCTTTTCTTATTTGGACCCAAGTATCTGAGTAAAGGTTAAAAATCGCCTCCAGAAGTTTAGTTGGTGCCCCCCAGCTTTGCATTTTGGCCCATAGCTTTGCCCTCGGTACTTTATCAAATGCTGCTTTAAGATCGATAAAGCACGCATAGAGGGAACGGGATTTTGCAATGGCTTGTTTGGCGAGGAGTGTGACCGCAGAGATGTTAGTGAGGGTGCCCATTCCAGCCTAGAAACTAGTTTGCATGTTTGGCATCAAATTTGTACGGCTCACCCAGTCTTCTAAATCGACCAGCAGGTTTGAGGCGTAAATCTTGGCTTCAACGTCGATAAGTGCAATCAATCTGTAGTTAGCGGGGTCTGAACGTGAGCCCGATTTGTATATCGGATTCAGGATGCTTCCGCGCCAGGATTCTGGAACCGTGCCTGATGATATTCGTTTAGTTGCACTGTTCACTGCATTTTTAAAACCAGAATAGGAGTTGCTTGTGTGCCATGCCTCTTCGAGGTGTAGGTCCGCAAGTGATTCTTTTAGAACTGTGGCAATGGAATTATTTAGCCTCGCTTGCTTTTCGATGTCTTCCCAGCAACAGTGGGCTAGTGTGTTATCTTCAGCTTGCCTCATCCGCCAATAGTATTTGACAACCACCCCTTGTCTGGCTGGTTTCTGTTTTTTAAGCCCGTATTCCAGTCGAATTTGGGCCTGAGAGATGTGCCGGGGGATTGATAACAAGCTCTTGAAAAAACTCGACTGGGCTTGGTTTAATGGGGCTACGTCTTTTGTGTACATTATTTCCGACCCATACGATATTGTTGGTATGAATTTTGCTGCGATTACCTTCAGCAGGTGCCCTGTTAAACAGCCTTTTAATTTCCTATCTAGAGTTTTAAAGGCGTGGAGGAGTTGTTTTGCTTTCATTTTCCCTTGGTTCAGCTGTTTGTTGAAGTTGAGGTTTTGATCGATTTGAAACCCTAGGTATTTGTAAGACTCCACCTGAGATATTGGTTTATCACCTAGTTTCCAGATGAATTTGGCTTTTGACCCTTTTTTGTGATGTTTAGAGAAGCACAGCACCTTAGTGTTCTTGAGGTTTATTGTTAATTGGGCTGCGATTGTATAGGCTCCTAGTTGGGTCATTGATCGCTGCAGGCCTATCGGTGATTGTGATAGAAGGACGATATCGTCTGCATATTGAAGGCTGATGATTAGTGTTTTGCCCAGTTTTGCGGGGTCAATTTGAACTTGTTGAAGGTGTTTCTCGAGGTCAGCGGTGTAGATGTTGAATAGGCAAGGGGACAACACACCCCACTGTTTTGGGCCGTTTTTTGTTCGGATCTTGCTTGTTATGCTGCGCCCGTTTCCTTTTCTTATTTGGACCCAAGTATCTGAGTAAAGGTTAAAAATCGCCTCCAGAAGTTTAGTTGGTGCCCCCCAGCTTTGCATTTTGGCCCATAGCTTTGCCCTCGGTACTTTATCAAATGCTGCTTTAAGATCGATAAAGCACGCATAGAGGGAACGGGATTTTGCAATGGCTTGTTTGGCGAGGAGTGTGACCGCAGAGATGTTAGTGAGGGTGCCCATTCCAGCCTAGAAACTAGTTTGCATGTTTGGCATCAAATTTGTACGGCTCACCCAGTCTTCTAAATCGACCAGCAGGTTTGAGGCGTAAATCTTGGCTTCAACGTCGATAAGTGCAATCAATCTGTAGTTAGCGGGGTCTGAACGTGAGCCCGATTTGTATATCGGATTCAGGATGCTTCCGCGCCAGGATTCTGGAACCGTGCCTGATGATAGCGCGTGTGTGAATAGCGGGTGAGGATATCAGACCAAAATAAAGGGTCATGTCGGAATAGTGCGTTTGGCAAACCGTTGGGTCCTGGAGCTCCCTCAGGCCTTAAGTTTTTTATGATTTTAAGGACCTGCTCTTGTGAAATCAGCGGGGGGAGTTCTGGCAGTTCTAACTTCAATATGTCGTGGACTAATCCTGCAGTAGAGGTTGCGGGCTAGGATGAACCTGATCCACTTCCTTCTGTGTTTCTTTGGCTTTCCTATTTGGTAAATTAGTCTTGGCTGAGGTGTCCCTGGCGCCCCCCAGTAGTTCGGACATTAAAGTTGGGACTACGGCTAATTGGTCTATTATTTGGGGGCAGTGGCAGTGACTCATTTGGTAAGTTGTTTCTCGATCTTGCTGCACCCTCATGATCATCTCATTAACGTTTTTCAGCTTTTGTTCCACCCCTTGAACGTAGATGGCTAGAATGTTTAAAAGATCCACTTGGGCGTCTAACTTGTCTGCATGGTAGGTCATGGCTTTACCAATGGTATCCAGGGTGTTTAACAGATGCAGTCAGACTGCAGAAGGTGGTGGGCTGGCTACCTGTTCCTGTAGTAGTTGATGCTCCGAAGACGTAAAGTCGAGAGAAACTGAAATTTCACTTGCTTTCTCCGTTTTTTGCGACTGCGGCACCATGGGAGAATTTTCGAGATTTTTTAAATTAAGGAATGTGTCATCGTGTTGCTTGGAAAACGATGATTTCTGACCGCTTCGATAGACTGATTCCGATGAATAATGTGGCTAGGCAAATTGGTCTTGCTTGTTGGTATTTGCTTCGACAGACCTGTCTGCGAGTAGGGCCGGCGGCGGCATGTGTGTGTTTCCAAAAGGACTTAGGATGTTTGTGCTCGTCTGGTGTGTTGGGACGGCTTCAATGTTGCCGTTATTGCCATTGTAGATGAGTGACGATTGTTGTTGTCACTGCGATTGTAGTTCTTAGATGAGTGGGTGGCAATGTATTTGTGCTTCGATGGCATTAACTTTGTGACTATCTGCACTTTCTAAAAGGGGTTTGATTGTTTGAAGTTGCGAGCTGTGGGCTTCCCTTTCTACTGCGTGATCGAGATCTGGTCCCGTTTCCCAAAGTTCTACTAGTTCATTGTTGTGACTCTTGCTGCTCCTGTCCTGAAAGGTGTTTGTTTCGGCTTCACTTTGAACGTCACTGATGTTGCTGAAATTGGTGTGTTTAGAGTTTTTGAAGTGTTTGGGATTGTTGTGGTCCAGGTTATTCTTGACGGTTTTTGTGGCCTCTTTTAAGAAATCGGTGATGATCAATGCCCATTTGCTACTGTTTGGGCATGAATGGTGCCTGGTCGAAGCCGATGGGGTGCCTTTCTTGCCGCCTTCATGAGTGAAGTGCGGGGCAGACTCTGTGACATTTTTTTGCTGATGGTTGACTCTACACTTAAGAATCCAGAAGTTGCTGCAGTACCCCACGATAGGGCTCCCGACGCGTGCTGCTTGTTGCTGTTTGTTTGCCTCGGCTCTATTAGGGACGTTCCTCCCTGCCTGGTTCCAGATGGGGTGCTGGTATGCTCCATGACCAACGCCAGGGGGGCACCCGTTTCTATTTCCATTTCCCATTCCCTTTCTTTTTGGGGGTTTTTAGGATTGGCCGAAGATTTTTTCTCTTTTTTCTCCACCCCCCACGTTCTTCTAGACCTCATGAGTTATAAATTATTGCCCACCCGCCTAGCAACCTAAAGCTGAAGATTTGGCTGAAGATTTGGCGGAGAATTTTGGAGAAGATCACTTTCGGCAGATTACGTTGTTAAATGAGGTTTTTTTTGTTTTTTGTTTGGAGGCTTTATTTATCTGTCAGAGAGGTAAGTGATGGATTTATGAATTTTAGACAGGCTGCAGGGTCGTGGGGGCAGTTTGGCAGTTTGACAGTTAGGGTGCAGATCAGAACCCCTCACTCCCCCTCGCTCCTGCCCCCCGTGCCAGCGGCTTCTCCCCGACTTCTCTGCCTGTCCTTGCCTCCGCTGGCTCCCTTGCCATCAGCAGGCATGCAGGTGTACTCTGCCGGGGGAAGTGGCTCTTTGCAGTTGTCTCGACTCCACGGCAGGTGCTGTCAGGTGCAGCTGGCGCTGTCAGCTGCTTGCTGCTCAGCTGTTTGCCACCAGCTGCTTGCCGCCACCTCATGCCTGCTTCTCCCCTCTTGTGCGAGGCGCTTGGGCGGCGGTGCTGGAGCCTCAGAGCCTCAGGGCTTTGGGGGCGCAGAAACCCGGAAGGCCGGCACCATACAGCTCAGTGGCCCCTGCACTCCTAGGGAGAAATGAGAAGTCAGGATCTGGGGGTAGGGTGAACGAGCGAGCGAGCAGCTCTGGTTCTTACACTGCTCAAGCTCAACTTTCTGTCCCCTACCCTACCCTACCCTACCCGAGCTACGAGCGCCTGGCACCCGTCTCCCATCTCTGTGTACGTGGCTCCTCCTCCTCCTCCAGTGCCTGCTTCCGGATCCGCCGATCAATCTCGAGTCGGAGTATGACTGTTAAAAGTGTGCGCTCGGCCATTGGCATGTGATTGGACTACAGCGACCCCACACATGTGACTGGAGCCTAGAGGGCAGATGAGCCCTAACATCCTGCCTGAAGTCCGACAGTGTGAGCCCTCCCCGCCCTCCAACACAAATGGATTGCCTGCCAGTGCTGGGGGCTGCTGAGCTGGGCCAAGGCTGCAAGACTTCGATCACAATGTGAGAGCAACCCTTCTGACCTCCTCAATGTCGATGGCATGCACGTCCCTCCATCCACCTAGGGCACTCTGCCAGGTCTGATGAAGATAGTGCTATAGTGACATGACAATGACTGAAAGTGCCATCCAAATGGCAATAATAGAACATGATTTCAAACAATGTAAAACACAATCTTTGTTGCTGCCTCACTCTCTGCTGATTTAGATTTATTGTCATAAGTGGCACAGTGCCAGAAACAACTGTTAGATTCTGATAGGAATTGCACATTTAAGAGTGCGACAAAGAAACAAGGTTCATGGCAGACTCACTGTGCGTATTAGCATGCTTCTTTGAAGGTTTCAATAATGAGTGCACCATTCATTTGTAAGGTATTAGCAGGCCTCGGCAGCTTATCATGGATTAAAGTCGAAAAACAAATGCACATAGCTTTAGCAATCCTAATTTAGCACTACAGGCTCCTTACTTCTCCTGCAAAAAAAAAAGTAAGTTTGTTCTTGGCGAAGGCGCAAGCCTCCCACTCCGCACCCATGCATTTCTTTTCCCCTCATTTATAGCCTACAACCCGAGCGTAAAGCATAATAAGGGGCTTATTTATGGGATTTTGACATCTGGCACCTTGCTGCGCTGCCCTACGCCAAAGTGAAAGGGCAGGAATGCACAGTATTTAAGCAATATGGTTCAGCCCTATCCCTGTGCTGGCTATGTTTCTTTAGCCTAGCGCCAATGTAGGCACCCTTGCAACATTGCATGCAGGATTGTTTTGTGCAAGAAGGGGCCCCTTCCTGCACAAAAACAATCCTAGGAGGCGTTTTCATCTTTCAATGTGTGCTGCAGAATGAAGCACACATAGAAAGAAGAAAAAAGAATAAAAAATAAACATACTTCTCCTCGTCACACCTCACTTAAGGAGGCATATGGATTTCACTCTTCCCCAAGCTTAGATCACTTTGTGAATTTGGAGCAGCATCAAATTCCGTGGGTGTTGCATGGGAAATCTCACTGCATCGCTCATGGAATGCATCCCGGGTGCAGAGTAAGGCAACACAGAATCTTCGCAGGGTGGCCTTGCGTGGCTTCATAAATCAAAATGTGAGCCCTGCTTTGCGAATGTACCACTTTACGTGCTGCAAAAGTGATGCAGGGCTCTCATAAATAAGCTCCTAAATGTAAATCAGGGGTGACAGAAGCAGACCGGCGTGTACAGGGACTTGAGCAGAGTGACAGCGCCAGAAAACTGCTGCAGAATGTGCCACTCAAATAGGAAGAGGCCACACGACAAAGACTGGATGCCCCAATGAAGTACCGAAAATATGAGAGTCAATCTCTGCATAGCACACTTATTGCCAGTGTGATCGTTGCTTTAATGCAGCTCCTCAAAGATTGCAACTTGTGGGGTGGTCAGGTGGTGCCATAATTGCGTGACTAATGCATTTTAGTGCAGTGATGCAGACACCAACACTAAAATGTGTTAGTCTAACTACTGATGCGTGGTACTTGACCGGGCTGTGTCCACGACTCAACTTCATCTTCCATCACTCACCAACTTTAAGCTTGCATTTTACCATGTATAGTGCTCAGCTTCCTATCAGCTAGGTTTGAGCTATAGAAATACTATATATTCAGACATAAATATTCAGACATACTATTGTAGTCTATAATTTTTCAGACACTGAAGCACAGGTCATGCAGTTTTCTTAATTACACCCACTTTAGTGAAAAAAGGGGGTTTTCTAACTTACTATTACTTGGACCCAGTCCTCAAATTTTAAAAAGAACAATGTAGCTCTGTGGAAGAAAAGGAGGGCAGACAAACACAGACACACATGAAAAAAACATACAGTTCAATGCATGATATATTCTAGACATTTTTACACCACTTCCTTATCACTATCACTGTCCACACCACTAACCGGCTCCGCAGTAATTCTGGCGTTGTAGCACACCAGAGAGGCACTCTGCCTTTCTGGTGGGGGCCCAATGATAAAGCATGTCACCAACTAGGTTGGTGAGTGAGGGCTCTTTTAAGAATCTAATGTGACTCTTCGTGCCTGCTCTTTCCTTGTAGGTCACGCTCTTTGTTGTTTGATATATGTTTTCTTAATTACACCCACGTTCCGCAAGTAGTTTGCAAGTTAATACACAATCCTAAAATGACATGGATTCTTCCCTCTGGGGTGTTAATTTTTCACGCTATTTTGGCAAAAGACAATCCAGACATTTTAGCTGCACAATCACTAGCCGCCAAACTATTCTAATTATAATCGTTCTTTATTTTTTCAAATTCACAATATTATCACAATGAATCAATAAAAAGGAAACGTTTTGGAAAATCAAAGCTGCTTCATGTTCTAGCCATTTCTGCTTGATGAACACTATTATCATTTATATTTGGTTTGCATGTGTATAATATGGGGCAGATTTATCAATATTTCACGCAACGCAGCAGAGGCACCTAGCTGCGCTGTGATTCATGAAAGGGAGCAGACAAGAATGTGCAATATTTGAAAATATAACGTGCATTCCTGCTCACTTCTTACTTTAGTGCACTTTTGGCTGCCTAGGACTAACGCAGGCACCCTTGTGCAATGGTGTAAGGGTGTCTGCATTGCAGGCAAGATTTCATATGTGCAAGAAGGGACACCTTCCTGTACAAAATAATCCTCTAAGACTTTCCTCTTTCTATGTGTGCTGCAGAATGCAGTAGACATAGAGAAGGGCACAAATTAGGAGAAGTAAAGATTTTTCTCCTCGTTACGAAGCCATATATTTTTGTACATTCACAGTCTTCCATTTTTGGTAAATCAGGTAATGTGCCAAAAGTCCATTGGTGGATGAGTGCGAACACCCACACTCCACCCATGGAACACCTCTGGGAGAAAAGTTTTGCCAGGCAGTGACTTGCACTGCCTTACTTCAGATTTACCACACACAAGGTGGCCTCGCATGGCTTGGAACATCTGACTTCAGTGCTGCGTTACCTTGTGTGACGCGAGGGCAGTGCAACACTTTGAAGTAGCAATTACAATATAAAGGTGCCGATTCTGATCCTGGAAAAAACGGGTACGAACCGTCGGTCGGAGCGTTTTCTCCGTCCGACTCGTACCCGGGAAAAAAACCCTACAAACTTGCAAGTACGATTCGTACGGAAACACCATTTCCGTACGAGTCAGACAAAACAACGACCGACAGTAAAATACATACGAATGTGATCCGGGACACCGCGGACGTGACGTCCGGACGGAGTTAGGCATGTTTTTACGTACCAGCAAGTACGATTCGTACCGACAGCAGTCCGGACGGCAATATTTTTACGGCACCCAAAAAGTGCCAGAAAAGGTAAGTACGCCGCAATGCGAGCGGTATAGGGGGCCCGGTACACGCCGCCCCCCCCCCAGCCCCCGTATGTACGCGCCGTCCCCCCCCCAGCCCCCCGTGTATGTACGAGACGTACCCCCACCCGTGAATGTACACCCGTGTATGTACACCCGTGTACGTACGAGACGCACCCCCACCCGTGAATGTACACCCGTGAATGTACACCCGTGTATGTACGAGACGTACCCCCACCCGTGAATGTACACCCGTGAATGTACACCCATGTATGTATGAGACGTACCCCCAACCGTGAATGTACACCCGTGTATGTACACCCGTGTACGTACGAGACGTACCCCCACCCGTGAATGTACACCCGTGAATGTACTCCCGTGTATGTACGAGACGTACCCCCAACCGTGAATGTACACCCGTGTATGTACACCCGTGTACGTACGAGACGTACCCCCACCCGTGAATGTACACCCGTGAATGTACTCCCGTGTATGTACGAGACGTACCCCCACCCGTGAATGTACACCCGTGTATATACGAGACGTACCCCCACCCGTGAATGTACACCCGTGTATGTACACCCGTGTATGTACACCCGTGTATGTACAAGACGTACCCCCACCCGTGAATGTACACCCGTGTATGTACACCTGTGAATGTACACCCGTGTTTGTACGAGACGTACCCCCACCCGTGAATGTACACCCGTGTATGTACACCCGTGAATGTTCACCCGTGAATGTACACCCGTGTATGTACGAGACGTACCCCCACCCGTGAATGTACACCCGTGTATGTACACCCGTGTATGTACGAGACGTACCCCCACCCGTGAATGTACACCCGTGAATGTACACCCGTGTATGTACAAGACGTACCCCCACCCGTGAATGTACACCCGTGTATGTACACCCGTGTATGTACACCCTGGTATGTACGAGACGTACCCCCACCCGTAAATGTACACCCGTGTATGTACACCCGTGTATGTATGAGACGTACCCCCACCCGTGTATGTACGGTGCGGACCCCCAGCGCGTAGCGCTGGGGGTCCGCACTGGGGGTCCGCACCGTACATACACGGGTGGGGGTACGTCTCGTACATACATGGGTGTACATACACGGGTGTACATTCACGGGTGGGGGTACGTCTCGTACATACACGGGTGTACATACACGGGTGTACATTCACGGGTGGGGGTACGTCTCGTACATACACAGGTGTACATACACGGGTGTACATTCACGGGTGTACATTCACGGGTGGGTGTAAGTCTCATACATACACGGGTGTACATTCACAGGTGTACATTCACGGGTGTACATACACGGGTGGGGGTACGTCTCGTACATACACGGGTGTACATTCACGGGTGGGGGTACGTCTCGTACATACACGGGTGTACATACACGGGTGGGGGGATGGCACGTACATACGGGGGCTGGGGGGGCGGCGCATATGCGGGCACATGTCTCCATGGTTGCTATAGAAGTTCGCTCCGTACGGTGTTTTTTACATACGGTTGTACAATCGGACGCACAGGACAGATCGTACTTGCGCGCTCGGACTTCAGTTTTATGATTCGTACGGAAAATCGTCCGGGGACGTGTCGGACACTTTTCCCGACCCGAGGACGTGTCGGGGAATTTTCCCAATGCGATTCGTATGTATTTTTTCCCATACGAATCGTACTTGCCAGTTTGTATGGTACTTGTACGATTCGTACGGAAAAAAATCCGGCTACGATTCGTGCAGGGAAAATTTCTCCAGGATCGGAATCGCCACCAAAATGTTCTTTTACACGTAGGGCCAGATTTCTAAAATTGGCCATGTAGTCCCTAGACCCCAGCAGCACCGGCTCAACTCCAGTGAGCTTCCCAATCACATGGCCCATTCTCTTGTTCTTGTATTAAATTCTAGAAGCTTGATTCTGCATTCTAGCACTATAGTGAAGGTATGTAAAGTGTTTAAAAACCTACCCAACATATATGCTCAGCAGTGTACGCGCTCTTAGTATTAGACTATGTACTGGGGTCATGTTAAAAAGGCAGATGGACGGGGCACATACTCTTATCTAACCCTGCTGCCCTGTTTTTTACTCAGGGTCTAAAACTTTTACAAAGAAACGTCCAGGCACACTGACACAACTGCAGTGCTGCTCTGTATTGTTATTGAATGGTCATGACTGAGGAGAAGTTGTAGGAGTCACGAAACGAGATAATGTATCTGTGCATAAAAAATGCCTCTTAGCCCATTAAAACAGGCTCTGCTGTCAGTCTGTGAACCTCTATTAGAGAGGAGATGTGTTGTAAGGGCGAGTATAATCTTGGCTCTTGCACTTGACCCCATTGTGTGATCCTTATCTACTCACTTCACTCCCATCATCCAGCAAAACTGAAATGTCCTTGGAAATTATGTCAATACTGATATAAAACATCATTTAAAAAGACCTCAGAGTTTCACGCTGGCATCTACGCCTGAAGTTTCAAACTCTTACATCAAGAAACCTGCTTTCTACTGAAAACAGGCACGAATGACAAGACGCAGGAGGGATACAATATGTGTAGAAATGCGCCAAATGGGAGACAAGTTTCTGAAAACAGAATGTTAAAAAAATATACGTGCTACATTTATAATTACCAGAAAATAAAATCCTAGTGCAATTCACTGTGAAAAATATATTTGTATTTTCTAAGAAAAGAGCAACATTTTCATATAGGGCTTTAGTTTTCATTGTTTTAAAAATGACAGTCTTCCTCTCCCTGTCACTTGCTTACACTCTTTCGCTCGCTCTCTTTCTCGCATGCACACTCTCTTTCTCACTCAAAACTCTCCCTTTCCATATTCAAGTCACAGTCTCTCATTCTCTATCTTTCTTTGTCTATTTCTCTAGCTTGGTCTACTTGTCTCTTGCCCTCTTTGGGCCAGAATTACAAACATTTTTAACTGGGTTTGAAACTGCGCAAATTGTTTTTGAATTAATTAACTTTCCAGACCAAAACTTGCGCTGGAAAGATACCTAAAATTAACACAAATCAGCGCAAGCTGCTGCTTCGAGTTACTCTGCATCAGAGGGCCATTATATGGACGACCATGGGCGATTCTGTGGGTGCTGAGAGAGAATATCGAGTTGAAAATGTAGACTTAGACAAATATCGAGTTGGAAATATGTGATTCAGAAATATCAACAACAAGAATATTGTGGTCAAGAATATTGAATTAAAGGTAAGAAATATAGTTTTTTTAAGTATAGAAGTTAATATTGTTTGCAAAAATATAGATGTTTAAAATATCTATTTCTAATTAGTGTATGCATTTTAGCATATATTTTAAATGTATGTGATGTATTTTTTTGTACAAGTATTGTTTATGTTATTTAATATATCTGTTAAATTTTTAGTAGTTATGAATGTTATTTTAATTAAATTTTGCATTTTTTAGTTACGTAGCGGGTTGCGAGTTTATAGGGGAATAGGGTGGGAAGTAATTTAATTATAATAAATTAATGATTATTTTTTATTTTTTTTATTTAGATTTTATAGCGTTGATTGTGGGAAGTAATTTATTTGTAATTAATTATTAATTGGTTGTTAATTAATATTAATACATTATTTATTAATTAATTATGGTAGTTGTGTAAAAAAAATTAAGGTGCGGGTTGTGGAGTTTATATGGGTAAAGGGTGGGAAATAATTTATTTTTGATTAATAATTAGTTGTTAATTTATATCAATTAATAAATTGAAAATTAATTATGGAAATTGTGTTATTAATTTTAGTTGTGGGTTGTGGGGTATATAGGGGTATAGGGGTATAGGGTGGGAAGTAATTTATTTTTAGAACACGACCGTTGAGCGCGTT
Source organism: Triturus cristatus (assembly GCF_964204655.1). Taxonomy (NCBI): domain Eukaryota; kingdom Metazoa; phylum Chordata; class Amphibia; order Caudata; family Salamandridae; genus Triturus; species Triturus cristatus. The sequence goes on from NC_140585.1 coordinate 169,215,030, forward strand.
ATAGCCCAGTCTAGTGGAGGAGTCGAGGTAGAAACGCCTTTAAATTGCTGTCTACTGGTTTTCTGTTAATTCGGTTTAATTTATGGGTAACGCAATGGCTGAATCAGCCGTGGCAGTGAAGGAGGCATTAAGAATATTGTGTGAAGCAGGGCGGGAAGATTTGCTTCAGCCTGGTGTGCTTTCTCAAGCATGGGCGGGATTTGAGAAAAAGAAAACAGCAACGGCCGACGGCATATCTGCCTCTGTGTTGGCCTGTTCCTCTAGCGATAGCTCACCGAATGTATCAAGTGAAGTAGGGAAGGCAAACATGACTGGGGAAGAAATCTTAACAGACAAAGCTCCCCTTAGTTCCGTTGGGCTGGGAATCTCTACAGTTATGAGACGAGGGAGAGGCCAAGCGCACACACGCGCTTTACGCGGCAGCCTCTCAAGAAGAGGCAAGCTCCTTAAAGGAGTAAAACATATTAAAGGGGAGGTGGTTTCTGCTGAGAAGAGCTCGTTCATGCCCCCTGGTGGTGCCTTAGCGTTGGAACGTGTAGATAGTGACCACGAAGGGGAAGCGTGAAAATGCAGGCAAAACAAAGAATACCAATTTTTGGGAGAAGTTTTAATTTGACACAAGGATTAACGCTCGCAAAAGGTGAGAGGTGTTTACCACCTATGATATGCAGTGACAAGGGGGATAGGATATTAAGGCAAAATAGCCTTCAGCTGAGGCTTAGAATAAATATTCAAGTAAATTGACAGTGGTCAATAATCAAAATAGTGAGGAATTTAGGGACAAAGAAAATACTTTTAGAAAAGTAGAAGCTATTAAAAAACATTCACTGCCGGGTAAGGAGAGGCAGGTTTCTGAAGGGTCAGGCAAATGGGTATGGGTTCCGACAAGAGTAATGAATCAGGATCAGCAAGAACATCCGAAAAGGAGGCTCCAGAGTCAGCAAGTTCTAGTGACTTACAGACCAACGTGGGGATAATGCTGCAAAAGGATATCAGGTGCAGTAAAAAACCAAAGGGCAGTTCAGAAACGTCCTGCAGTATGATGGACGAAGAAAGTGAGGATTTTGATACGATCTTTCCCACGTCGTTGGATGACAAACGCACTTCACATTTAAAAAAATCTATCAATTGGAGGGTTTACGATGGCAGAGTGGGTGATGGTGAACACCCGGGTAGTAGCAGGGGTGTTAGAAATGCACAATTCCAAGGGGTGGTAGGTGATGAAGATGAATTTGAAAATTTAGAGGAAGGGGAAATTGGTGATGATAATGACAAAGAAAATTTCTTGGGGAGAATCAAAGGCATGCAGGGGGAGTTCTAAAAAGCTGTCCAAAGATCATATTTTTCAGGCGAAAGAAAGTGAGGATTCTTGGTTGGATACGAAAGGGCGAAAAAGAAACCAAGACTGGGAGAGAAAGAAAACCGGTGGACTGAAACAACACAGTAGGAACAGGTGAGAAGCAGAGTGGGGAATTGAGTAGACATGCATGCTTTAGGAAAAATAAATCACGGGAGTTATTTTGGAGGATAAAAATGTGAGGACTGATGGTTTTTCAAATGATGCAGAGACAAATGTGCAAATTAGTAAAGAGGTTGCAAACAAGAAAGACAAAGCAAATGGTGATTACTCAGATCCAACTAAATCAAAGGAGAAGCATGGGGAAAGTGATACAGAAAAAGAAGAAAAATCAGAGACGGAAGGATTAAAAAGGCTCCAGTATATGGGGTTATCCATGCCCTTGGGATATCATTTGAGTAAAAGTACCAAAGAAATAATTTGGAAGGGAGAATTTGTGGATGTGTTTAAGCTTCTCCACAGGGAGATTCAATCAAAAGAAGGCTCTAGGGAGGAAGCGTGGGAATTAGCTAAAAGACCGAAGGTACCCACAAATATTGAATCATGGACTTCAGCATTCGTAATATTTGCAAGTGCATACTGCGAGACGTTACCTGATAGACCAGTATCAATTTTCAAATACTTAGACACTATCAGAAAAGCTCACACTGAATGTGGAGGTTTTGCTTTGCTTCATTACGATGAAGAATTTAGAGCCAGACTGGTCCTTATGCCCGAGAAACCATGGGGCGGAAGTCGATAATGAATTATGGGTGCAGTGAATGTATCCACAGAGGCCCACCAGTCTTTTCTTGGCAGACCCACCTCGGGGGGTGGGAACTTGGATCAAACACAATCAGCTAATTCAGGAGCATTATGGAATTTTAATAGGGGCTATTGCCAAAAGAATCCCTGCAGATAGAAGCACAAAAGCTCAAAATGCGCAGGCAAACATTCCATATTGCAGTGTTTTGGGAAACAGGCAAGCTGGGGAAGGTTTGGGCAAGGCAGAGGGAGAGGCAGTGCATTACAACCTGATTACAAAGGCTTTTACGCCAATTAATATAAAAAATGTATGCTTCTGGTTAAAATGCTCCCCATTTAGAAATAAAGCAGCTACATTGGAATAGGGGTTTAAAGAAGGTTTCAGATTGGGATATCAAGGGTCCAGATGCCGTAGGTTCGCTATAAACCTAAAATCAGTAAACAAATACCCCCAGGTAATAAGGCAAAAGCTTTTACCAGAAGTGGCAGATGGGAGAATGGCAGGTCCATTTTCTTCATGGCCTTTGCTAAATCTTATTGTATCCCCATTGGGCATAACACCCAAGAAAACACCAGGTGAATTTCGAATGAATCAGCATCTGTTGTAGCCACAAGGTAACTCGGTAAATGATTTCATAGCTAAGGAAGATACCATGGTTCAGTTTGCATCAATTGATGTAGCACTGGGGCTAGTAAGGAAAGTAGGCTCTAATGCAGAACTGGTGGAATAGGATATTAAATTAGCCTTTTGGCTATTACCAGTACACCCTTTAGATTTTGCCTTATTGGGCATTCACTTTAAAGAACAGTTTTCTGTTGACAAAGTACTACCTATGGGATGTGCAGTTTCATGCAATCTTTTTGAAAAAGGTAGCTCTTTCATTCTGTCGTGTTTCGTTTTCAGGTCAGATCATGTTAACATGACGCATTACCTAGATGATTTCTTGCTCATTAGTGCAGCTGGTACTCTGCAATTCGAGAGGGCGCTACATAATTTCAAGTTGTTGGCCAACGAGTTGGGTGTACCACTGGTGGTTGAAAAGACTGAAGGCCCCTCGAGCTGTTTGGTTTTTCTGGGTATTGAGATAGATACAGTCAAAATGGAAGCAAGATTACCAGTTAAGAAAGAGAAGGCAATAGTGGCTATCCTGGAGCATGCCACGTTGTCTCCCAAATTAACGCAGAATGAAATACCATGTCTTTTAGGGCATTTGAATTTTGATTGCCGTGTGGTTAAAGCAGGGAGATCTTTTTGCAGAAGATTAGGCTTTGCCATGTCGGGCGTCACTTTACCTCATCACGGGATTCGAGCTTCAGCCGCCATGAGGTCAGACTTTGAAGTATGGCTAGCATTCAATGGCATCACAATATGAACTCTATTTTATATGGTTGATTCAAATTTTCTCTGATCCATCAGGTGCCAATGGTTTCGGGCTTTTTTGGGAAGGCAAATGGTGCGCTGAGAAATGACCAGAAAAATTGATTTCAGAAAGGAGAAGCATAGCCTTTTTTAATTCTTTCCTCTACTGGTAGCCTTAGCGGTATGGGGTAAGAATCTATCATACAAAACAGTCATTTTCCACATGGATAATAGAACAGTGGTGGACTTGGTGAAAGGTCCAAAAAACAAAAGACAGGCTCCTATTAAAGTTATTATAAAGATTCATGTTAGGTTGTCTAATGCACAATATAGTTTTTAAGGTCAAACATGTACCAGGAACAGATAATAATATAGCAGATGCATTATCTCCTTCCCAGTGGCTGAGATTCCGTGGTTTGGCACCCGGAGCAGAACTTGTGAAGACTGATTTCTCAAGAGTTATGGGATCTAGCCGATTGAAAATGCAATATTTGGTGGAGAACTCTCCGACATCTAGCACAAAAATAGCTTACAGAAGAGCATGGTCAGAATTTCTAGAATCAGGCGCTTCATTTAGATCCTGCCATGCAGTAGGCTTAGGAAAACCTTGGGAGGATGTTCTCAAGTTCACCATGGTTAACATAGAACTGAATATTTCCGCTACCACAATAGCAGGCAAGGTAGCAGGGCTAACTTTTAATGGGAAGTGTTTTGGGGGCTACGAGCTATCAGCAGGAGAGATGGGTATAAGACTATTACAAGGTTGGGAGAAATTAAAAAAGAGGGGACAATTTATTAGGAAGCCCATTTCTCTGAATTTGTTGTTCAAAATTATAAAAGTGTTACCAGATATTTGTTTTTCTGAGTTCGAGCTTTTCTTATTTAACCTGTGTATGTGTTGGCTATTTTTTGGAGCCTTTAGAATATCTGAGTTGTAAGGCAAAGCCGACAACCATGATCTTAAAGTTATAAATGTTTTTATTTCTGAGCTATCATTAAAAATTTGGGGGGGGGAAAACAAAGACAGATCAAGGAGGTAAGGGAGCCAAAGTAGCATTAAAAAAGCTAGGCGGCCCTTTATGCCCAATGAAAGCTTGGCTTGAATTTAAAGCAGTCGCGGTGCTTCTTCTGCTTTTATTTTTAGGCACCAAGACAACTCTCGGCTAAAGGCTTCACAGACTCTGTCAGTATTGAGAAAGACCTTTAGTTTTTTGGGTCAAATTCCTAGCAATTTTGGCACTCACTCTTCAGAATAGGTGCTGCTTCTGAAGCAGCCAGGTGGGGTTTCTTCATCAAAGATTTTAAGAGTTTAGGCCATTGGTCTTTCAATTGTTGTTTAAGATATGTTAGAGAGTTAGAAGAATTATAAGAGTAGTTCCAATGCTGACAGTGTTTTTCTTTTTAGGTAGAATGCTGAGCCCTCCTGCGTCCATGTCAAACGTCTGGATAGTTGGACACTCTTTCATAAAGTGGGCTGCAAAACAAGCTGAAAAGAGACAGTATGGGAAAAAACCTTGGTTTTCCTTCAGATGAATTAAAAATTGATTGGTGGGGCAAAGGAGGTATGAAGTGGGGTCAATTAATGCCATGTTTAAGTGAGCTACGATCAACTAAGAGATGTCCAAACGTTTTGCTCATTCACTCAGGTGAAAACGACATAGTGCAGCTTTCAGGCCTGGGCTTGTTAATATAGATGAAAACAGATCCAGAATTGATAATCAGATCCTGGTCCAAAACAAACTTGATTCTAACAGCTCTAGTGCCCAGAAGGTTTTGGAGGGGAAGTTCACCGCGGTAGGTAGGGCCCGGAGAAAGGTTAACGGAGAACTTCATCATTTTTGCAATATGAATGGCATAAGTTGGCTGGCTCATAACGATATCACCAAAGAAGATTTTCATTCATTCATGAACTTTATTTCGGCCGCAAAGGGCCATAAAAGCAACAATACATAACAACAGTTTTTGTCCAAAGCATAACACATTTCAGCCACCAAAACAAAATACAGTAACCAATTAAATTTAAAATGTCCAAGTAATTAACAATTGGTGGGAAATTTCCTACGCTGTAACCATACAGCATTTAAGAAACGTGAAACAGCAAAGACAATTGGGGGATGGGTGTCATATTTTAAAACTCGCAGGGCGTTAGCACAGTCTCTAAAACCAAGATTCTTACAAATTGATTTTACCCAGCGTTTCCTGTGGGTAAGGTACGTAGGACAGAAGAAAAACACATGGTATTCATCCTCCTGTTTGTAACCACATGCAGGGCATAAAATACTTTTGTTGGTGTCCCATCTAGAAGTAAAGGACCTGAGGGGTAGGGTGCCTATTCTAAATTGGACATATAACTTCCTGGCAACGGGGGGAAAGATCACATCCAAAAATAGCTCCCTTTCATAATTTGGTTTAACCAAAAGAAACTGCTCAGTCAGCCTACCTACATTTAAGTTCATATGCAAGCGGAGTAGATTAAAATGCCTGATTTCTTCAACAAGATTGGTTTTAGAGACAACTGGGCAAGAGATTCCTGGAGTATCCCAGAGTTCCTGACGACCAATCTTGTGGCAACTATCCCTAACATAGATTAACCAGGGGATATTCATATGTTTTATTACGGGCCAGAGCTCCAGAAAGTCATCTCTATAGGTTTCCAGGTCCGGATTGGACCAAAGTCTCTTCCAATAATGTACGGGCCGAGCCGCCACCACTTCTTCGATTGGAAGCAGTCCCAAATCAAATCTAATGGGGACTAACGGTGTACTAGAGGGTAAACTTAACAATTTCCTTATAAAGGAGTTTTCAACCCTCGATAGGCTACCTATTTTGGAATGACCCCATAGTTCCGCTCCATAAGTTGAAGCGGGTCTGGCCTGTGTTTTAAAAATTTCCACTACTGGTAAAGCTGGTTTGAAGGCCGAACCTTTAAATAATCTAACCATACCTCCTGTAGTTTGGGTCAACTTGAGGGTAGAATTGATAACCTGACCTCCCCAGCCCAAGTCTTCTTGGAGTGTAATCCCTAGATAGGTAAACGTTTTCACCCGTTCAAGGGGGATAGCGTTCAGAACTGGGTTGGGGCGGGTACGTTTGGGAGGGTTAAGGATCATAAATTTAGTTTTGGCTAGGTTGATCTCGAGGCCCCGGTCACTGCAGAAATCTACAAAGCCATCTAAAATACGCTGAATTCCCATGGGGGTGCGTGACAACAACAAAGTGTCGTCAGCAAACATTAGTGCTGGTACCTTGCCCGAGGCAAGCCTGGGAACATCAGTGTCTTTTAGAGCTAGAAGATGTTTTATAAGCCCGTTGATGTAAAGGCAAAACAGTGTGGGCGCTAGCACACATCCTTGTCGTACTCCTCGGCTAACAGGAAAGTGTTCGGAAAGTTCGCCATATTTTCCGCATCTGACCTGGGCAAAGTTGGCCGTATGTAGATTTTTCAAGACCTCTAAAAGGTATGAGGGAACATTAAGCATCTGAAGCACGGCCCATAGCTTTTCTCTCGGGACCAGATCGAATGCTGATCTTAAGTCAACAAAAATGAGGTAGAGGCTGCCACCCTCTACACTCCCAGACTTCCAGAATATAACCTGGAGACGAAAGATCTGGTCCAGGGTTGAAGTGCCCTTCCTGAAGCCAGCCTGCAAGGTGCTTAGAATATTATTTTCTTCTTCCCAAGCCTGTAGTCTGTTCAGAGTTATGCGCCCGAATAGTTTTTGGGTCGTATCGATTAGACTTATCGGGCGATAATTCGAAGGCTGTAAAGGGCAACCTTTTTTGTGGATAGGCACTATCTCAGCCCCTCGCCATGTTAACGGTGGTTCTGCCCCATATAAGATGGAGTTAAAAAGGACACATAAATAAGGCGCCCATATCGCGGGTTCAGACCTAAAAAGGTCACCTGGAATTTTATCCAGACCCGGCGCTTTATTAGGAATGAGCATGAAAATGGCATTTTCGACCTCCTTAATCGTAATTCGTGGAGTAAGTTCAACACAAGAAGTTGTGTTGGAAGGAGAATCAATTAAGGAGGATGAATTGGAATTCGCTATGGAATATAGACCCCCGAAGTGCCCTTCCCATACTGCAGGAGCTATATTGGAGCCAGTAATGGTATCAAAATCTTTCTTTCCATTACTAACGATGGCCCAAAAGGTCCTGAAATCCTTGTGCTGCAGTGATAGTCTTAGCTCCTCCCACTTGTCATCTTCCCAGGACTTCCTGACCCTATCTATCTGTTGTTTATATTGTGCACGGGCTAATTTAGTCCTGGATTTATCTTTTGTTTTTATAGCCAAGACCAACTCAGCTTTTAGCTTCCTGCACTCAGAGGTGTACCAAGAATGTTTGTTAGCCACATGGGCCTTGGGGGCCTCAGATCGAGAGAAAACATCCAAAAGTCTCATAGATAACTTGGTGTGGATGGTAACTGAGCTAGATAGACTTTCAGCAGAGGAGCAATTCAGCACAACTTCAGCCATTTCTATGAGACATGGAAGTGCCAATCTATACATTTCTGCCAATTTCGTGGGACACGTGAGAATACTTGGCCATCTAACTCTCCGTTTGTTATTGTGGAGAATTAAGGGTTGCGGGAGAGGAAGCATCCCATTAACATAGGTTGCAAGTCCCCACTGGTCTGGTTTTAGTTTCAGAGTGAGAGCGTTGTGGTCGCTATCATCACGAGCGACCACCCTAAAATCCAAGACCTTATCCCAGGTTTTATATCAATCAGGATATAATCCAAAATCGACAAATGCCCAGTTCTGTTGAAGGTAGTTTGTCCAGGCTGGTCAGATTTAAATCTGCCATTGCAGGCCCTCAACGATAGGGAGAGGGTAAGAGTTTTTCTGCCCTGATGGGGTCCACCTTTCTTTTAGGCAATGAGTTATATATCCTGAATCTGAAAGAAAAGTTATCGGACATTTTAGAACTAAAGGCATGGTTTTAACAGACGGGCTGTTTAGACGACTGTTTTTTCCCGTTTATGTTCTCGACTTATAGTCAGAACCATTATTTTATCTAGCTGTTGTAGCAACAGGTTTTTGGACAATTTTTTTTATAGCTGCCAAGGGAATTGACTTAGAGAATGGATCCCCTGTTTTGTAGATTAAAGAACTTTATAGTCAGATTCCAAAAACAGGTTGGGGGACACACGAAAAACACCTGTTCAGGGTTTTTTTTTGTTGGCAAATTTGGAGGCGATAGGGACAGGCAGGAAGGGTTGGGGCATTCAGAGTAGCTTAGGATAGAGGGAAACAGATGAGTGAGGAATGACGCAGGAGGAAGGCAGGGGACGAAAGAAAGGGGTGGGGAGGAGGCTTGTTAGAACAATGTTGGGGAAGTTTTTGTGGGGACTCACTTAGGGGAGGGGGGTTTTAGACTTGATTTTGTATTACTGAGGCCTTATCCATATTGTTGTTAAATAAGAAAGCTGCATGTCTGTCCAATAAAGCGGCCTTTTACCCCAAATGGTCTGTCTAATGTGCTTTTTGGACGATGAGGGCTCTTGGGGTGGCATTCACAGAATGTCCACCACCGGGCAGCTTCGGGCTCATAGTACAGTACTACAGGCAGATGCAGCTGATTGGTGGCGCGTGGGCGCTTGCTTTAGAACGCGACCGCTGAGCGCGTTGTAGCCCAGTCAGGTAGAGGAGTAGAAGTAGGAACCCCTTTAAATTGCTTTATCTCCCACCCTCCCCCTTTTTATAATCTCAATCCAGGGGTTTTTGGTAGGCCTTGAATTGACGCTTAGCCTATTTCCTTTGTCACTTGGACAGGTGGCAGATTTGGATGAGATAGAGACAGGCAGGAAGGGTTGGGACATTCGGAGTAGCTTAGGACAGAGGGAAACAGATGAGTGAGGAATGAGGGAGGAGGAAGGCAGGGGACGAAAGAAAGGGGTTGGGGAGTAGGCTTGGTAGAACAATGTTGGGGGTGTTTTTGTGGGGAATCAATTAGGGCCGGGGTCAGGGGGTTAGACTTGATTTTGTATTAGTGAGGCTTTATCTATATTGTTGTAAAATACGAAAGCTGCATGCCTGTCCAATAAAGGGATTTTTACCCCAGCTGGCCTGTCTAATGTGCTTATTGCCCAAAGTGACCATAAGGTCGATACTCTGCTTACTTAATTGCTGGACTCTTTCAACTGGGTTTTGTATAAATATAAGTATAAGTATAAAGATGTTTATTAAGCGCTCGAATGCCAATGGCGTCTTGGCGCTGGAGTGTGTAAGTAAGGCGAAATGATGGGCTGATAGCTACTCAAGGTTAAACAGCCGGGATTTCAGGGCTTTCCTGAAAGAGGAGAGATTCGGCTGAAGTCGCAAGGCCACTGGTAGTTTGTTCCATAGTTGGATTGCACAGCTGGAAAAGGAGCGACCACCCCATCTGGCCCGTCTATGTCTGAAGATACAAATAAGGCCAAGATTGGCCGATCGGAGGTCTCGCGGGGAAGTATAGAGCCTGAACCTGTCCTGACAGTCCACAGAGCCCCCGCCATATCGTGCCTTGTGCACCTTGTGTACGCAATCTACAAATAACTGGTTTCAAATCCAGTAACGCACTGCTAGGCCATAGCAACAGTTGTTGCCGCGCCATAAAGGAATTCCAGGCTGCTATTGCTGGGCTTTCCAGAGAGTCTGTCAGAGCAACTCTGGAGACCATAGAGTGCTGCTTCTCAAGGACAGGCACAGAGAGTGGGTGGGGTGGGTTGCAAGAGGCCAGGTATTTTCTTTTTTGTTTTTTACATTTTGGACATGAAAGAGACATGAAAGAGAGGCCATGTTATGTCTGGCTCACCCATTACGCCTCTCCCCTTTGTAGTTGTTGAAAGAAGGGGCAGATGTTTTTAGGAGCCATGCATTGCAAAAAAATATAGATAGGTAAATAGTTAATTAAAGGGATGTTTTTCACCTCAGGGTTCAGAGTGATGTTACCAAGAACCCCTCAGTGAAAATCATCCCTGTAATTTCCACATTACTGCAATCTGGCCCGATAATGACTTTCATGAGGTATCAAAAGGCCTCAGTATGGAAACCTCCACAGTAGCTTTCTTTATTGTACAAAATTCATTTCAACACTGTAGCTGTATCCTAGTAAATGTCAAAATACACATTATAAACTTTAATCAGTAACTTTTGACAGGAGTCGGCTACAAATGTCATTCAAAGAATATTTTAAAAATATATTGAAAGCCCGACTGAATGGGGAACCCAGATGGCCCTTCCCACCGGGTACGCCATGAACAACCTGAATAGAGCAACTGGGAGAGGGAGGGGCATTGCAATCATACACAAAGTTGCCATCCCTTGTAGCCTTATCCAAAAAGATATTTCTGATTGTGAAAGCGCACTTTTTAAAATTGTGCTGACAGACAATTTCACATTCTCTGGGATACTCATCTACTGCCCTCCTGGCCCATCTAAAATGTTTAGAGAAGACCTAGCTAATGCCATCACAACATTAGTTCTTCAGACAGCCAATTTTAACATTCTAGGTGAGCTGAACCTTCACTAGGAGTCACAAGAGGCATCTGACATCATCAACCTCCTTGGGGATATGGAAGCCTGCCAAATGCTGCAACTGGTCCCGGGGCCGACACACCTAGCTGGCCATCTCCTTGACCCTGTCTTCTCGAACCTCCAGTCCAATGTCTTGGACCAACCACTCCCTCATCTCCCTGCGGATAATGCTAGTTGGCCCCAAATCACAACCTCATCGCAACCCCTTGATTAAATGTCCGTGGCACAAACTGGACCCTGCCGCCTTGAAAGCTGCCCTAAGCACCCAGCTCCCAGAAAGGCCTGCTAATATAGAACAGCCAACAAATCCTTCCTGGGGTGGATCACTCAAGCACTGGATAATTGCATCCCTCTCAAACTAACCCCTCCCCAAATACGCGCGGGCCAATGCCTGGTTTGATTAGCATTAGCAAGGAAGAACTGTAAGGTCCTAGAATGGGCCTGTAGACGGTCCTATGACCTGACAGCTAAAGCACAGTATAGAAACGCGATTAAAGCCTACCATAAACTGGTCCGCAAGACTAGGGCCATACACAATGCCAACATGATTAATACTAGTAGCATCCCTACCAAAACTATTTTTACACTCTTGAAAGATATGATAAAATACCCTCCAGACAATGACGGTACCATATCTTCCAACTTGCAGTGTAAAGTAATGGCTAAAGTTTTCATTAATAAGGTTGAGCATATCTACAGCAGTTTCTGCCCTGGGAATACATCTCCCTGAACTTGGAGGAGTCCGCCCTTTGGCCTTGAGACCCACTCCCTTTCTTAGTTTTCTCCTATTTATCCCAAACCCCTGGAAGCTCTGTTGATAAGATAAAGTTAGGGTCTCCAGATGTCCCTCTGACCTTTTTATAAAATTCCAACAATGTCTCCTACCTGAGTGTCTGGAGCTGATCAATCTGTCTTTATACACTGTAGGTGCCCAAACCTTTAAATTTCCATCCAATCGCTCTTCTCCCTTTTCTCTCTATAATCATATGTCAACACTATCTTAACCCAACACCTGGAATTTATTTCGATACTGTATCCATTTCAAAATGGCTTCGGGCCTTGACACAGTACCGAGTCTGCTCTGCTGGAGGTTACGGAGCAGCTACGGGCTTCTCTGGATGAGGGCAGAACCTCAGCACTGATTCTGCTTGATCTGAGCGTGGCTTCGGCACGGTCTCCCATAAGATCTTGCTATACCGGCTGAGGGAGATCAGCATCGAAGGCAAGGCCCTCTCTTGGTTCTCATCTTTTCTGGCCGACCTGACCTTTCAAGTCGTCGGTCCCCCTTTTTCCTCACTTACCCACCCGCTATGCTGTGGTGTCCCCTGGGGCTAAGCTTTGAGCCCTACTTTATTTAATGTCTACATCCGACCTTTGACTTTGATAGCTAAAGCCCGGGACATCTCTTTGGTGTCATATGTGGATGGCACTAAGCTGGTGCTTTCCTTCTCTAGTTACATCAGCCAGGACTCAGCGAAATTTCAAGAAGATCTAACTGCTATCTCTGAATGGATAGCTAACAACTACCTCCAATTGAATTCCACCGTATCTGAAGTCCTCTTGGTGGGCAGGGACTCCCATCTCTGAGGCAGCCAGTGGTGGCCCCCTGCACTTGGTACACCCCCCGCTTAATTTGGGGTCAATAACCTGGGAGTATGGGTGGATAGTGCCCTCTCCTTTGAGGTACATGCAAAATCAGAGGCAGGCACCTGTTTCGGATTGCTATGTGGCCTAAAGCCTATCATAGGATTTTTCGATTCTCACACCCGGAAGTTGATCATCCAATCTACTGTCATGGCTAGATTGAACTACTGCAATGCATTCCTCCTATGTTCCAACAAATCTGTGATCAAAAGGCTCCAACGGGCCCAGAACGCTGCAGCCCGCACTCTGTTTGCACTCCCAAAGCATTGTCACGTCTCCGACCTCCTCCGTCAGTTACACTGGCTGTCAATGGAACAGAGAATTTATTTTAAAGTTCTCTGTATCATCCATAAGATCTTTTTGGGCCTTTGCCCTGGGATTTGAGCACTGTGTGCTCTCCTTATGTACCCACCTGCGCCCTGCGCTCAGCGGATATGCATCTGTCCCGAGTGCCTCGGGTACGCAGGGCCAGAGCGGGTGGCTGCTCGTTGTAGGCACTGCAACCTGCCCGTTGGAACTCTCTACCTCTCTCTATCCGTAGCATCTCCAATCACTGGATTTTCATAAGGAGTGTGAAGACTTGGCTATTCTCCAATCACTAAGCTGCCCCTGCTTCCCACTATACTAGACAGTTAGTGCTGGGACGCCCCGTTGCTGGGACAGCCATGCGCTTTATAAATCTTTTTAACATAACACAACATTTAATAAATATTTGGGGAGTTACTTTTAAAGTTACCTTCCAGCAGCTGCCTAGCCAGTCCTTGGCCTTTAATGATGTGTGGATTGGTTTTCAGGAGCCACACAATGGGCCACTTTTATTGACTGGTCAATCTGAATAGACAACAATGACTCCTTTGAGTTCAGCTGGACATTCAAGGTGGGAGCTGAGAATCCTCTTGTTGGCACAACAATGTCAAATTCTGCATGAAAGGTCTGTCTGAGGCACATGTAAAACCGTTGTGCTATTGTAAGGAATCAAACAGGACAAGATCACAATTCTTGTGTATCACCTGTCTGGTTTCTATAGGCCCCTACTTTGTCTTACCAGTTGTCTGTCACGTTTATGTAGTGAGACCAGGGCCTTCTTCAATCTGGATTTTAGTGTTAGGTTTGGGAGAACACTAGTAATTTCCATCGTACATTCCCCTACACACCCTCTCGGAGCTCAAGTTTAATGTGGCTGAAGACTCTGGTCATCTTGAAATTGTTCTGACACATTGCGTTATTGGCCTGTTTGCAATAAGGCAAACGGAAGGCTACTGAAAAAGTAGTCAGGCCAGAGTTAGACATGACATCCTCGGTGTGGTAGTCCCCCAAACCTTTTGCTTACACTCCTCCTACTTTGCTGAATTTGTTTCTGTTGGCCTTATAACTCTGCACTTTACCACTGCTAACCAGTGCTAAAGTGTGTGTGCTCTTTCTTTCAAACATGGTAAAACTGGCCTACACCTAATTGCCATATTTGATTTACTTGTAAGTCCCTAGTAAATGGTAATACATATATCTGGGCCCTGCAAGCTACGCAATACTAGTGAGCCTGCACCCTATTGAGCCACCTATTACAGTAGGACTGTCAAACATGTCTTGGACCTGCCAATGGAGCCTGAAGTGCAGTTTTAATCTGCCATTTCAACATTGTAAAATAAACATTTTCCTAGGCCTAACCCTTCCTTTTTAATGCTCATGCACCATCCCTGAGATAGGCCCTAAAACATCATAGGTCAGGGTGCTTTTAGTTACAAAGTAGGGCATCTGGACTTAAGTTTACATGTCCAGACAGTGAAAGGCTCCTAAAGTCGTTTTCGCTGTTTTAAGACCTATCTCTTCCTTTGACTAACAACGGGTTACCTTATTGTATTCTATTCACAGAAATGTATATAGTGAATGGCTACCCAACGGGTCTCCCAGCACTGGTTACAACCTCTGCTCCACTACCCTGTAAACTGAAATTGGGCTAATATAAATTATGTTTCAGATTTGTTTCAGAAATTAGTTTATGATTTATCCGGTCTCGAGTGTGTATTGCATTGAATGGCTGCTAACTTTAGATATCACTCAAATGAATTATAATATGAAATCCTCTTTAATGGTTAAGACGGATTTTAAGTCACAACTCTGAAAATGCCACTTTTAGAAAGTTGGAATTTTCTTGTCCCAAACCCAATCATATGTGACTTCTGCCAGTGTCCTGGGTCACATGATTGTAAATGGCCCTGCTGTTGGGGTTTGTGTATTCCTTCCAGTCAGCGACATAAAAGGACTTAGGTGTAGGCAGATGGGCCACCCTGACAGGAGGATTGGGGAGGGGTTGTAGCGGCCCCACTTACACTACCCCCTGTGTACACAAAGGAGTGTGACACCAGGCCTGCTCTTCCTTTTGCCAAACCCAGACAGTTTGGAGTCTTGACAGGGTAAGGAAAAGAACATTCCAAAACGAGATAAAAACATAGGACAGAGAGTACCTCCACGCGGTGGCTGGCACATGTGTAAATATTGGATCTCCAGACCCATCCATCAGAACACTCCCGGACCTGCGGACGTTACATAAGAAGGACTGCCCTGCTGCCAGAGGACCGCCTTCCTGCTTGAAGGACGGTCTGTTTATCTGAGAAGGAAGACTGGACCTGCTTGACTTTACCCCAGGCTAAACAGAGTGATTCCACGGGAGCGTTGGCTGACCTCCTGTGTGAGCAGGCTTCAGATGCCTTCCTTCAACTGCCCAGCTGATCTGCTGCAACTGCACCTGCCTGGACTTGAAAATAGACCTGCTGGCTTCTGAAAGAGTGAATCCCTGATCCACCAAGAGGTGCCTTTCCAGGTCCTGGACCCCTGGCTGGCATCAGAGTGTACTCCTCCAAAGAAAAGATGAAAATCCTGACGTTTGGGCTCCTTGCGACGGTGAAAAGGACAGTTCATGCCAAAAACTCAGCCACTTGCAACAACAGCAAAAAGCTCCAGTGAAACCTTCTTTTCGCGCTGGCAACAGTCTTTGGCAACAGGCAATGCAAGACCTGCACTTTGTACTACACCAACAACAGCCCGCAGTGACCGCCAACACAAAGCTACAGTGATGACCATCCATGACGCCTGACCTTCTCTTCATGCTACAGCGAAAACCAACTAAGATGCTCATCCTGCTCCCCGTGACCTCCTCAAACACAAACAGAACTCTGCGCACCAGACTCAGAAGGTAAATTTTAAGTGGGACAAACCTGGTCCCTGTGTCCGACACACTCTCCATCGCGGTGAGCATGAACTTGTGACTTTCCCCTAGTCTACCTCGACTAGATGACTGCAAATGGCGCTTTTTGCTCTTAGATGCTATTTTACTCACAACTTTACATTTGTGTATCTTGGGTATTGTATTGAGGCTTTTCCTAAGAGGGTTTAAAGGACGTCCAGCAGCCGGTGATTTATTTATTCTGAGGTTGTTCACGCCTCAAGAACGGTTTATTGGTGCAAACGACAAGGAGAAGGCTAGGAAAGGAACAATGTCCCAAAACAAACTGCAGAAACAAAACAATAAAGGAAAAGGTGTTTGGACAAGAAGCAGCAAGGCGATTGTCCTAGGGGCGGTTATGTCTCTCTCTTGCTTTTGTCCGGTTTTTGTGGCTTCTTCTTGTGATTTCTCCTCTTTCTTTATCTCTCTCGGGTGGGACTGGCACCGTTGTCTCGAAAAAGAAAATAGAACAGAAAATACAGGACACGTAGTCAGTCTGATTGCTTGTCAGACGTTGAGAGTGCCACCGTCACCAACAAAAGAAATTAAAGCGTCACCCTGGTGAAGGCAAGGTGTGTGAGTGATCGACAGTCGGTGTCCTCCTCCACTCTCCCCCCTTCTTTTCCTTGCTTCAGGTTTCTCCTGTCCTCTTCCTACCACCCCGCCCTATAAGTCGTCCCCACACTTCTGTCCAGTGCACTTGCCTGGAGCAACGGCCCTCCTGGACCGCAGCGGTGGGTATCGGGGCGTCCTCCTCCACTCTGGGACGTCCGGATACTAGGGCATCTTTCCGCTAGGCTGGGGTGCTTCCCCCGTGGTCTTCTTCTTCTGCACTGCCCGCCGCCTCCGCTATCTTGGGTTCTGGGTCGTCTTTCGTCTCCTCCGCGTTTTCTTCTTCGTCCGAGCGCCCTCCTTTCGCGAACGCCGAGTCTGTCTTCACTGCCTCCCCCTCGTCGGCGTCTGACGTCATCGGTAGTCGTCGGTCGACTACTAGTCTGCCAACCGTCGCGTTGGAGAGAGGGGCGTCCTGATCCGCGCCTGTGCTCCCGGTGAGTGTAGATACCATATTACACTGGGTTTGACTGATTGAATTTTTGTTGTTCTGAAATAATTTTATTGAATAAAATTGACTGTATTTTTTAAATAGGTGTGGGAATTTTCTTGTGTTGTGTTTTCACTTTATTACTGTTTGTGTGCTGCATTGATACTTTACAATTTGCCTCTAAGTTATGCTGACTGCTTTGTGGCAAGATACCTAAGGGTTAAGTACAGGTTAATTTAGTGATTTTTGTGGCTCATCCTAACAAGAAATGTGGTTGTTGCCTGAATGGCGCTTCTACTCCGTTCAACCAATAGCCCAATTTCTTACAGTCTGGGCTTGGGAGCATTTACTTCCACCCACTAAATAGTGACAACTATAAATATGGCACCCAAGGTACCCTCTTCAGAATACTTCCTGGACCTGCAGAAGATCAGAAAAGACTGGACTTGCTGTCTGTGACCTGAGATGAGTTTTGAAGGACGGCACTTGCTCTCTCTTACACCTTAGAAGTGCACTCCAAGAGTCCGTTGCTGGATCTCATTTGTGGCTAGATGGACACAACAAGCTGTAAGAAGCCAGTCCTAAGTTGCTTGTGTTCCGGTTCAGGGTTGCGCCTGGCAGTGTGGGCTGGACTGTTCCTATTGGAGCAGGGTCAAGACTGATTTGCATATAGCTGGGTCCAAACTGAGGTGACATGGTAGATGAAAAATGATGGACTGGGATGCAGCCCGAGCAATTGCCAGAGAATAATTCAAGCATTCCTTCCATCACCTAACTGGAGAGAGGCACCGTCCGATCTAAAATGCTCACAAGAGAATGTGTGTGCTTTCCCTAGGAAGATCCGTCTCCTAAGTCCTTTACAAAGAACCACCTTCTAAGACTTTTCATGCGTCGGTTTGAACAGTGATCACATGGAAGGTCCAAATAGTCATAAAACTGGGAGGGGTGTGAGGATTTTTACAAGAAAGAGGTAGGAAATCTACCCATTAAGACTCTGTCCCTTCTTACAGCAAACAATGCAAAACCAAATCATATTGAACTTTAACCTGAAATAATGCGACAGGTCCAAAGAACTGAAGGCTTATTCTGGGTTGACAGTCTTTCGTGGTTTGCATTTCAAGAACCAAAGAACAGGAGTAGCCCAGTACTGCAATATGAAATGGCTCCTGATAAACAAAACCGTGTAGTGGTGCAGGGAATAAAAGATGCCCTTTGCTACAATATGTAAAGAGATACACGAAATAGAAGTGTATTCGAGAAGCACGGACCTTGCTCATGAAACCACTGGCTAAGCTTAAGAACCATGAAAGCTTTACATTCTTTCATCAGATGTCATCAATCTGAAGCAGTCATATATTTGCCTATGTATACAAAGCGAAACTAACAGCCAAATTACTCATAAAGCTACTTTCGAACTGAAAATGTATTGAATACAGACTCCTGGTTACTTCTTTACCCTTCTATCGCCTCTTGAAGCTCCTCGAAGCCAGTGCATTCTCTATCTCATTTCCTTCGCCCAGGTTTTTACAGTACGTCCTGCTTTTCCTGTACAGCTTCAAGTCCCAGACACCGGCACGTCTGGCCCTGCAAAAATGTATGCTGGTTTCTGAGGGCACTTCACGGAGGGCAGACGTAATGACGTATTACCGAGGGAACAAAGCAGCGTAATAGCATCCTTACAGCTGCGAACGACTCAAACATAACACCCGCACAAGGCCCACTCACGGATGGCCTGACAACTTCCTTGCAGACGTATTACCAAAACACAGCCAACACGAGTTGTAGTTTGTTGTGGTCGTTGTTGGCCGCAGTTTTATTACCATTGTATGAAAAAATAATTTTTCTGTCCCCTGGGCATAATTTTTTGTGGCCAGGGTCATAAAACATTATCCTGGCTTATCATAAATCATGTGTCATACACATACTGAGGGTCATAAATCATTTGTGCTATGTGTGTCATACGCAAACCGTGTGTCATAAATCATTTGTGCCATGACAGTTCTAAAATTGGGCGCCATAAATATTTACCATCACTTGTCATAAATCAATTGTCATAAATCATTTGTCGGTCATAAATCATTTGTTTTTCATCACTTATTTTCATATCATAGGATCGTACATCATGTGTCATAAATCATTTGTGTACCATAAATCATTAGTGTCATGAACAGCCATAACTTGGATGCCATAAATTATTTGTGATACTTTGTCGTAAATCATTTGTCATCCATCATTCTTGGTCATAAATCATTTGCTTGTCATACCTCCTTTGCATATCATAGAATCGTAAATCATCATGACAGTTCGTTATTCCGCTCTCTTATAGGCGTCTCTCCTTTCTTGCCACTTTTGGGGTCCAACTTGTTCTGTTGGTTTCCACACCCCATTGCGTGTGGGGGGTAGCCTCTCCCCGGAGTTAGGCCCCAACTCGCTACCTTGCTAGTCTCTTTTTGTGCTCTGCCGTCTGGCTGGGTCTGGGCTGCGAGCACCGTCTCCGTTTGCGACCCCCTTTTGTCAAGCCTACTCACCCTGCCGTATGGCATCCCAGAGTGAGTGGCTCTCCTTCTACACACCGCCCTGTCGGTGTGCTTCCATAACCATCCGTTGTACCTCTCTTATCCACCAGCACTGTGATGCTGCTGGTACGTAGGTGTGTGTGGGTGGGACTCGAAAATCCTTCTGCGCCACTCCCCAGCTCCACGATGTAGTGATGAGCTGCAGTATGGGGAGCGGAGTCTTATAATTCCCCCACACTTTTTTCCTGCCCTAAATGGGCGGTTGCTGCTATTGGGGGGGAGGGTCAAACCTCACCTGGCCCCTCCCCATTGGCCAGGCGACTTCCTGGCGCGAGTTTTGCCACGATGGACGTGCCCCTTCTGCTTCGGGGCACTAACCGCCGGCTAAAACCGGATCCTTCCAGGGCACTGGCGTCCGTTATGGCGCCGGCCTTCGAGGCCCCCTTTAGGGGTCGGCCTCTGCAAAATATCCTGCAATAGACATTCCCTGTAAAGGTGACTCCTTGGCCAGCCAGCAGCACTGACCGTCCAGAGTCCAGAGTGAGGGCTTACCTCCCACCAGCAGGCCTTCAGTCGTAACCTCTTCACATACGTGTGTGGAATAAGGTTGAAAAGCGTCAAGAAAGTTCTGACGGACTCTGGGTATTCAAGATCGTCATGATAACGCCAATGACCATAAAATGGAGCAGCCATTTTAGTTCTAGCAAAGACCACTCGTTTTCATTAATTGCTCCACATTTTATTTCATTTTCACGGTATCTTCAATTCATTGCTTCTTCAAACGAATGACTAATTTAAATCAGGGACTGCTTTGAGATTTTTCTAAGGGACGATTCACAGGTCCATTGAGAAATTTGCAGTCCAAGACCCAGGTTCTGAGCGTCATTTGCACCAATTAGTAATTGCCACAGCACTCATAATGGTGGGTAAGTGCAGGACTTTAAGTGGGCCGAGTCCTGCTGGTTTAAAAAGCAGGTGCCGAGATGGGTCCCTATTGGGCTCTCCATTTTTACCCTCAGGGTGAAAACAACCCCGAACTCTGCAATACTACAACCCGTCACTGCCATTGCTGTAACTTCAAAGAAACTTTAAAAAAAATGTTTTTATAGCGCAAACTTGGAGCGCTTTTCTTGAGCACCAGTTACAGTAGACAAGGGCATATTCATTTATTGAATCACAGGAAGTCAGGCTCGAACCTGTTTTCTCAGCTCAAAGGTCGTCTGCTCTAGCTTTACACCACAACCTCGCCCACAAGAGCGAGTAGCATTTTCAATATTATATACAATGAAGTGATAGTTGTTGTGTATTTCTCTTATGCAACTTATAACCATTGAACAAAGCCAATAGTCCTGGCTTGTTGTAAGTGTAATATTACTTATTGTGTTATATATATGGATGAATGAACAGAAGCAGCAAAATACCAGTGGGGAAGCACCCTATGCTGAGCCCAGATTTTTAGCTTAAGTGTTTTAAGCCACGCCCTTATTTACAGCAGCCACGCCTCTATAAGAGACCTCCCAGTTTTTTCATCCCACTTAAAGCCCTGGGTACGTATTTTGCAGAGTTGTTCACTCTGTTTTTTTAATGACAAAGAAAGGAGTTTGGCCTATTTATCTACAGACTTGAGACAGCAATCAGTCTGGAGTGGAAATGTTTATAGAATGAGGTCATAACGGTTTCCAAGAAAATCCTTAAATGCAACCTTCTACTATCAAACCGAGCAACTTCATGACCCTGGAGAGGCCTCTGTCCTTCCTGAGGCAGAAGGGCACCTTGAATATTGAACCAGAATATTGAGGGGACACAATATCAATGACAAATATTGAAAACAAAATATGAACAGGTAACTTGAGATTTTCTATACCTAACTCCATATCAGCAAAAAGAACCAATGAAGGATGAAATGCTGAGCAAATCAAACATTCACCCCCAATCACAGATCCTGGTTAAATCCATTGTATTTTTTGCACGCCATGCTATTCCAGTTTGGATGCAGCCATATGCAAATCAGTCTTACCCTGCTCCTCATGGGAACAGTCCAGCCCAAACTGTTAGCCAAGTCCTCACTGGACCAGAAATAAGCATCCTGGGAGCAGTTACGGGGTATCACCCCTCTTCAGCCAGGCTAGCTTGAATACGGTTGAATAGCGAGCATGGGACCCACGTCTAGGTATACTCTTCCTACTTAGGGTGACAAATTCAAAAAGAACAGATGATGGACGGAATGCTGAATAAATTAAACATTTACTTCACGTCACAGATCTGGGTTGAATCCATTTTTTTTTGCTCGCCATGCCATTCCAGTTTAGACCCAGCCATATGCAAATCAGCCTTGACCCTGCTACCCATGGGAAAAGCCCAGCCCGAACTGCCAGACTAGGTCCTCCCTTGACTGGAAACAAGCAACCTCAGACCTTTTTTGGGGTATCACTCCTCATCAGCCAGGCTAGCTTGTATCCAGTGACATAGCAAGCACGGGACCCATGTCTGGGCATTCCCATCCTACTTAGGGCGACAAATACAAAAAGAACAGATGATGGACGGAATGCTGATCAAATCAAACTTTCAACCCCAGTCACAGATCTGAATTAAATCCATCTGTTTTTTGCTCTCCATGCCATTCCAGTTTGGACCCAGTCATGCAAATCATTCTTGACCCTGCTCCTCATGGGAAAAGTCCAGCCCATACTTCCATGCTAGGTCCGTCTCACACTTCTGCATTCCGTCCATCATCCTCTAGTTAGCAGTGGTAAAGTGCACTGAGTTCTAGGCCAGTGAAAATTAGATAAAATTATTGAGGAAAAGTCCAAAATTATGGGGGAAGACCACCCTAAGGCTGACAGGTCTAACAGAGATTTACTTCTGTAGGGGGCTTAAGTATATATATATGAAGCAATAAGTAGAGTGGGAATACCTTCAAAACTGGTGCTGGGAAAAGTTTTTGCAACTGCACTTTTCCAAGATACTTACACATGCATAAATCTGCAATATGTACATGTATGCATTTGTAAATGATTATGAATGTGGCTACTTTTACTTTTTGAAAGATGTGAGGAAGCTGTTTTTTTGGGAATTCAATTAAACTTGTGAATCTGGCTGTTAGTTTCCAAATCACCAGATTACAAAATTTCACACAAGAACTAGCATTACTATTAGCACCATACTGTTTCAAATTCAAGAAAACTGCTAACTCCTGAGCTACAATCCATACATTATTCTGATGTAGTTTTTACTCCGCCTTATTCATCTTATGAGTAGGCTTTTGGCCACAATCTGTGGCCAGAGTCCAAGACCCAGGAACTCACTGCAAATGGCCTTTGGACACACCCATCACCATACATGTCTTTCCTCTCAGACTGGCCTTTGCCTGCTCACTGGGCCCATCATGCCCTTTCATGGTTTTAGAAGTAGATGGCAGACTCCCCTCCCCCGCTCAGAATTCCCTCCACACACTCACTGTGTCCACTACACCCTTCCTTGATTTTGCTACAGTGTTAGAGCCCACTCTGTCCCTCAATATGTCCCTTGCAACTCACTGTGTCTCCAACATCCTTCTCCGGTGAATCTACAGATGGTAGAGGTAGAGTCAGCTGAGGACTTGCTTCCCTTCCATCCCTGTCTTCAGGCAGCAGCTGTTTTTCCTCTGTTTTGCGGCTCAGTGGAAGGATGTCGTAATCGCCTTTTGTTACCACAGGTGTAGGGTGGTCTTCAGTGCTGTCCTCAAAGTCAAGAGTGACTCTTTCTAGTTCCTCCAGCAGGGCATCTGCAAGGGAGAGAAGAGGTCAATACACAATTGAAAAGAACATCCAAAGATATCACAAAGGAAGGTTGGTTCTTGGAGCTGGCAGGAAGAGCTAATCCAGAAAGGATGAGAATAATATTAAACAACCAAGTGAACAAGATAGATAAAGGTGGACGTAAGAAAAAAGGAGCAAGAGAGTAGACTAGAGAGAAGAAAAACAGGGGAAACTGTGTTGCTACAGATGCTGAGTGAAACATAGAGCAGAGTGGGATTGTGAAATGTAGTATCTGCATTTGTTAATGTAATGTATTTTACACCTACTGCTCAGCCAGTGCTTGTCCTCTGTGCTCAATAGAATGTTAGAGTCTTGATGTGGCTCAGAATGTTGGGACACAGAGAGGTCAAGTGACAGTTGAGCATGGGCTGAGCAGCAGGCAGGCTGCTCCTGGCGGGGCTCTCCTTCACAACTTAACTACTTGTTGTTCTGAACTATTCTACATGTTACCTGCTTGAATAAATCATCTTAACTACAACCTTCTTGTATTGACCTCCTCACTACATGAAGATTGCAGTAATTTCAAAGATTTATAGCCATTAAAAAAATAGGAGATCCTGGTGTTGACAGTGGGATTCAGTGCATAACCAGTTGCATCTATTCGTCCAGCCGCAGTATAAAATGATGTCCTTGAATGTACCTTTGTTGATTGTGTGAAACACAGATCATTATATCCAGACTGATGACAATCATCAAGCTCAAGAATTAGGAAACAAGCTATGGCAACAAGACCTATATTAAGGAGGAGAATTGGTAATCTGATGGAAACTCAAGGTAAACTTCCCATAAAGTGACCTACCATCTTAAGGGATAAATTGATGAATGTAGTTGCTGCCAGATAGCCATCACCCAAGATGGCTGCCCCGCTGTGCGCAACAATACTCCTACAAAATCATAAATTTCCATAGCCAACAGAATGACACAAGTACCAGCAGTGAGAAGCGGAGCGCGTGGAGATCAGAATGGAGAGGACGGCAGCCAGAGGAAGAGGCTACTGAGTGGATTCTACACTTGAGGCCCACCTAAAAATATAGAAAAACCCAATATGGCAGACCGGTATGGTGACTGCTGAAGCACTGCCGGGGCAGTGTCATTGCCTGTGGTGCAGAAGATACACAGAGGATTGCCGCATGTGGGCCATTGGCTGTGTCCTTGTGATACTGCACTGGACTGCATGACAGGGGAGGAGCAGATGAAGCTGCTTCTACATCACTGCCTATAGTGCAGAACCATCTGGAGGAGAGAACCCTTTGCAGTTGGTAGAGCCTGCACTGTGTACTACTGGGCTGCATGACCACAGCGGCTAGGACCCAGTAACTTAGGAACCTGAATTGTGAGAGGTTGAAGACCCAAATGAAGTGGGAAAAGCAGCGCCCCTTGCCCCTGTTGACTGACACTGAGATATACCAAGAGTTGGGGTGGTAGATAGGGGAGGCAAGATAGGGATTGGAGTTTTTGACTCTGCAGCCTATTACCAGCCCAAACCTGCTTGAAGGAGCAAGAAGAGATCTGCTGGTGCTCAAGCTCATTCCCATGGGGCCTAATGTGCCCATTAGTATAAAACCCCACATAAGCAGGAAAAGGTCAACCGCGCACACCTGAAAAATACAAAAATGTGTAATTTTTGGACAGAATGTGCAATTAAAGGTTTGAATTACCCCAATATGAAGCCATATCTCCAACACATAACACTAGTGCAGAGACTGCTATGGAGCAACTGGACTTGAATATGGAAATAGTGGGTCATTTGATCAGTTAAATAAGCCACTGCAGTTGTAAGGCAAATGAGGGAGCCCTGAAACAAAATATATCCCTACGGAAAATCAAACAACTCTCCAAGCAAGAACACCCAAAAGGGAACAGAAATATGGATCTCTGACATATTATCGACAGACACATTATCGAACTACACAAATATCGCATCAAATATATCGACATCAAAAATATCGACATTGTATACTTATTTAAAAAACTACACTAATATCGACACTACAATATCGTAATACAATTATATCGATCACACAAATATCGCACACATTAATATCGCAATACTAAATATCGACATGAGTAAATAAATATGACACATGTCACAAATATCGATAACCAAAATATAGACATCAAGAATATCGTTTTTATAAAAAATATCGACTATTCTAACACTAATAAAACCAATATTTTAAACAACATAAAGACAATATTTTCCCAAAACATACATTTTTCAAATGAGATTCTACTTAAACATAAACATAACATTTATAGCGATCTCAATATTTAACAACATAATAAAAAAACACTGAAATAATTATCACATTGGCATTTCGAACACATTTAAAAAACATTCACTACACATTATAAACAATCTTTTTATATATAATGATTTAAAACTCTCCTCCTTTAAAACTAAATATACTCTTACTTAGCATTTTCTATAAAAGGAAACCAATTAACAAAAAAAAAATCAAACCATCCAATAGAAAGGCAACATACAGAAAACAACCAATAACATGGACATTACAAACGTTAAAGGCAGGGAAGGTCCCCTGGGACTATTTTAATACAACATCTTTATTGCTTCCCTTTAACCTTACTGAAAAACAGCAATTAATGTCCATGAAAGATGCTACATATTCATTGTTACATATTGAAAAATTTGAACCTTTACCTTTCTCTGTAGCGGAATTGGATACAGGCGTGTGATTATTACATGGGTTGATCACTCTCCCATTCGCGCTTTTCAAGTTTACGTCCTGTATAAAAAACTATGCTCTGGGTAGATATGAACAGCTGGGCACCGCTTTCATACATGATGTTTGGTCCCTCCCTTTTATGTATAGATGTACAACGGACGGTACTGAGGTTTCTCTGACAGGTGAAGAATGTACAACGACACCTGATCATTCTGTAGTATATAGACACATTCAATTACACAGTGCATACAATGTACAAACTCCAAATTTGGCCTGCGTCATGAAAGGTATCCCAGTGCCAGTGATTACGCCATCTTTCACGCTGCTTGCAAACGGTAGTTATTTAATTCTGAACAATGAAGCTTGCTGCGGGATGTTAGTGGGAATCCCTTACATAGTGACTGTATCGCAGAGACTTGTCTGCTGCAATAATGTTCTATTTCCACCCCCGCATGGGCTGCTGGATGTTTCCATCTGGCCTTAGATTCCAACCTTGAAAGCAGAGTTCAACAAAATGAGCAGAATAAAGGCGCTATTGTCCAAAAAGGAGGTGCCATTGACTTCCTCCGGTGAAACATTTGTCCTTCACGTTGCAAATACGCGTACTGAGGTACAGGCGCTTTTGAATACTGACCTCCCCCTACATTTTGGTGCTTTGATCCAAACAATTTTCAATTCCTCGTCCACGACTGGCCTAGCTCATTTTTTTAAGCTTGTGGGCTCGGGCCTCGTGACCTCTTTCCAAACTATTTGTGGTGTGATTGCGGCATTTTTTCACTCTATTTTCTCGAGCATCTTTGGAGGTGTCCCGCTGATTCTGGCGCTTGTGGCAGGAGTGCTGCTTTTACTTTTCATACTGCGAAATGGCTGCTCTTTCTGTGCCACACGACAACCTGTGCCGTCTGCATCTTCTCCGTGACAGGATGCTTGAATATTATGGTACGCTACCATTGGCGACTTTGAGCCTGGCGTATGGATTATCCTTCCGGTATTCCTACTTCACCTGCGTACAGCCAGTCTTTCACTGCCTAGATTGTCCCTTTGAATGGCCTTTGGATTTGTGCTTAACCAACATGGTGTCTCCGGTGCCAGATTATGATCGACTGATGAGGCCCTTAGTGTCTCACGAGTTTGCCTGTTCTGGTGTTCGGATTATGGCCTGTGGTGCGGCGCATGGTATCCTGGGTAATTGGGACATCGCAAGAGCAGCCTATAATTTCTTGAATATGAGCTATCTGGAGGAACAATTGGGTTGCCCTCTGATTGTGCTAGAGGCTCCGCTCATTGAAGAACATGTATGTTCCTTTTCTTTGATTAATTGGATGGCTGAAACTTTTCATGGCTCTGCAAACGATTTCTTGTTGGAAGCAGTGGCCACGTATGCTGCATATACGTTCATGGATTGAGTAAACTGTGGTCCTCTATGTTTTTTCTCCCGTGCCTTTGGACTGCTGTCCACATAAACAATTTTTAATTTTTCCCATCACATGTTTGTGGTTTTTTTCTCCCCTTTTCGATTTTCATGTTTTCGGCTTTTGCCTGAACTATAAATTGTTTATTAATTGAATACACCTTGTTCTGCTCTGTCGAAACTGAACTTTGCATTCTCTTTTTTCTTGCCTACTGTATAGTGCTTCCATCAAGGGGGCATGTAGTGAGGACTCCCTTAATACGTACATACATTGTGAAGTTAGCATAACCGCGTTAGATGTTAGAAATCCATCTTGCCGCTTTTGCGCACGACACTGCGTTTACATGTTATTGCTTAAACGAACTGCTGACTCGAGCTTTGCCTCACACGGAAGCAATCTGTTGTTACCATCCCGAGCTCTGCGCAGGGACCTTGGTCTGTACATGGCGTGACAAAACAGTCTGGGTCGTTAGACAAAGCATGTTTTCCACTCCAGGTTGATCGACCCACTATTTAGCCATAACACACAGGCAGCTGCGAATACCTGAAAGTTGGTGCTTTTAATAATGCAGACATCATGTTTAATATTCAGACCGAAGACGAGCCTTCCTGCGAGAAGACTCCTGATGCTCCTGTGATGTGATTTCACTAAGCTGATCTTTGAGGTATGGGGTCCCCTATTGAAGCCTAAGAGACCTTCTATTAGCATAATAATAATATTAGCTTCTTAGTAAAGGGAAGGTGATATTATCCACTGTCATTATAATATGATCACCCCTTTTATATTCTATGGTATTGTAAGGAAGCTGATGGTTTTGATTTTAATCATTTGTCTGCTTGTATTAGCCAACCTACTGCATTTTAGGACACGTGGTCTATAAAAATAAACTCTTTTTATTTTCCCCGTGTCTCTGTTGATTCTTCTTGTGGACTGATGTGAGAATAATATACGGACAGGTATTTCGGATTCCCACCATTCCTGAGAGGATACTGAGTCGCTAGTTCTGTGTTGTCTTTTCATTGTGATTTCTGAGCCTAATCTCGGATAACGAATGGGACACTAATACTAGCCAGAGACTGGGTTCTGGGTTCTGAGGTGAGTTTCTGGTACACCACAATTGACTGAGTTGGCAGTATGTGCTGGACACTGAACTAAATTAATTTACTATTCCCACTCCAGTCTATATTAAATTAAAATAAGTGCTGGACACTGAACTTAATTAATTTACTATTCTCACTCCAACCTATATTTAATTAGAGTATGTGCTGGACACTGAACTGAAATAATTTACTATTCCCACTCCAATCTATATTTTAGTAAAATAAGTGCTGGACACTGAACTTAATTAATTTACTATTCTCACTCCCAACTATATTAAATTACAGTAGGTGCTGGACAATGAACATAATTAATTTACTATTCCCACTCCACTCTATATTTAATTAAGATAAGTGCTGGACACTGAACTTAATGAATTTACTATTCTCACTCCAACCTATATTAAATTAGGGTAGGTGCTGGACACTGAACTAAATTAATTTACTATTTCCACTCCAGTCTATATTAAATTAAAATAAGTGCTGGACACTGAACTTAATTAATTTACTATTCTCACTCCAACCTATATTTAATTAGAGTATGTGCTGGACACTGAACTGAATTAATTTACTATTCCCACTCCAATCAATATTTTAGTAAGATAAGTGCTGGACACTGAACTTAATTAATTTACTATTCTCACTCCCAACTATATTAAATTACAGTAGGTGCTGGACAATGAACTTAATTAATTTACTATTCCCACTCCACTCTATATTTAATTAAGATAAGTGCTGGACACTGAACTTAATTAATTTACTATTCTCACTCCAACCTATATTAAATTAGGATAGGTGCTGGACACTGAACTAAATTAATTTACTATTCCCACTCCAGTCTATATTAAATTAAAATAAGTGCTGGACAGTGAACTT
Organism: Triturus cristatus; assembly: GCF_964204655.1. Taxonomy (NCBI): domain Eukaryota; kingdom Metazoa; phylum Chordata; class Amphibia; order Caudata; family Salamandridae; genus Triturus; species Triturus cristatus. Next base: position 169,244,308 of record NC_140585.1, read on the forward strand.
AATTAATTTACTATTCTCACTCCAACCTATATTAAATTAGGGTAGGTGCTGGACACTGAACTAAATTAATTTACTATTCCCACTCCAGTCTATATTAAATTAAAATAAGTGCTGGACACTGAACTTAATTAATTTACTATTCTCACTCCAACCTATATTTAATTAGAGTATGTGCTGGACACTGAACTGAATTAATTTACTATTCCCACTCCAATCAATATTTTAGTAAGATAAGTGCTGGACACTGAACTTAATTAATTTACTATTCTCACTCCCAACTATATTAAATTACAGTAGGTGCTGGACAATGAACTTAATTAATTTACTATTCCCACTCCACTCTATATTTAATTAAGATAAGTGCTGGAAACTGAACTTAATTAATTTACTATTCTCACTCCAACCTATATTAAATTAGGATAGGTGCTGGACACTGAACTAAATTAATTTACTATTCCCACTCCAGTCTATATTAAATTAAAATAAGTGCTGGACAGTGAACTTAATTAATTTACTATTCTCACTCCAACCTATATTAAATTAGGGTAGGTGCTGGACACTGAACTAAATTAATTTACTATTCTCACTCCAGTCTATATTAAATTAAAATAAGTGCTGGACACTGAACTTAATTAATTTACTATTCTCACTCCAACCTATATTTAATTAGAGTATGTGCTGGACACTGAACTGAATTAATTTACTATTCCCACTCCAATCAATATTTTAGTAAGATAAGTGTTGGACACTGAACTTAATTAATTTACTATTCTCACTCCCAACTATATTAAATTACAGTAGGTGCTGGACAATGAACTTAATTAATTTACTATTCCCACTCCACTCTATATTTAATTAAGATAAGTGCTGGACACTGAACTTAATTAATTTACTATTCTCACTCCAACCTATATTAAATTAGGGTAGGTGCTGGACACTGAACTAAATTAATTTACTATTCCCACTCCAGTCTATATTAAATTAAAATAAGTGCTGGACAGTGAACTTAATTAATTTACTATTCTCACTCCAACCTATATTAAATTAGGGTAGGTGCTGGACACTGAACTAAATTAATTTACTATTCCCACTCCAGTCTATATTAAATTAAAATAAGTGCTGGACAGTGAACTTAATTAATTTACTATTCTCACTCCAACCTATATTTAATTAGAGTATGTGCTGGACACTGAACTAAATTAATATAATATTCCCACTCCAATCTACATTTAATTAAGATAAGTGCTGGACACTGAACTTATTAATTTACTATTCTCAATAAAAACTATATTAAATTACAGTAGGTGCTGGACAATGAACTGAATACATTTACTATTCCCACTCCAATCTATATTTAATTAAGATAAGTGCTGCACACTGAACTTAATTAATTTACTATTCTCACTCCAACCTATATTAAATTAGGGTAGGTGCTGGACACTGAACTAAATTAATTTACTATTCCCACTCCAGTCTATATTAAATTCAAATAAGTGCTGGACACTTAACTTAATGAATTTCCTATACTCACTCCAACCTATATTTAATTACAGTATGTGCTGGACACTGAACTAAATTAATTTACTATTCCCACTCCATTCTATATTAAATTAAAATAAGTGCTGGACAGTGAACTCAATTAATTTAATACTCTGACTGAAATCTATATTTAATTATGGGATTAGTTAAATTCAAAAATAAATTTAAAATTTCTAAATATTAATATTTTATAAATTAACAATATATAAACATGTTAAATTAACTTCCCACCCTTATCCCCTATAACCCAACATTCCGCTCCTACAATTATTTGTAACATTCTAAAAAAAAATTACAATTTCAAAATTAATTTTTTTTAAAATTAACAGATATATAAACATTTTTACAACACTTCCCACCCTTATCCCCTATCAACCAACATCCCACAGCGAAATATATTTGTAAAAATCGAAAATTTATTTCATAATTATAAATTTTAAAAAAAAAATAATTAACAAATATATAAAAAAAAATTAAAAAAATCCCACCCTTATCCCCTATAAACCAACATCCCGCTCCTAAAATTTTATTTAAAATTCAAAATTTAATTTACAATTTCTAAATTAATGTTTTTTTTTAAATTAAATAATATATAAACATTTGTAAAACACTTCCCACCCTTATCCCCTATAAACCAACATCCCGCTCCTAAAATTATTTCTAAAATTCTAAATTTAATTTACAATTTCTAAATAAATTTCAAAAAAATTCTAACAATATATAAACATTTTTAATACACTTCCCACCCTTATCCCCGATAAACCAACATCCCGCTCCTAAATTTTTTTTAAAATTTCAAAATATAATTTAGAATTTCTAGAAATTTATTTTTTTAAATTTACAAATATATAAAATATTTTAAAACACTTCCCACCCTTATCCCCTATAAACCAACATCCCGCTCCTAAACATTTTTTTAAAATTCTAAATTTAATTTACAATTTCTAAATAATTTTTAAAATAATTCTAACAATATATAAACATTTTTAATACACTTCCCACCCTTATCTCCTAAATTTTTTTTTAAAATTCTAAATTTAATTTACAATTTTTAACTAATTTTTCAACAAATTCAAACAATATATAAACATTTTTAATACACTTCCCACCCTTATCCCCTATAAACCAACATCCCGCTCCTAAAATTAAATATACATTTCACATTTTAAATTAAATTTAATAATTAAATTTTACAATATATTAAAAAAAAATATTAACTTTTTTAAAACACTCCCCACCCTTATCCCCTATAACCCAACATCCCTTCCCTAAAACAATATAAATATTTCTCATATTATATACATTTTAAATATTTATACAAACAACTTCAAAATATTTACTAAACACACAATAACGATATTTTCACATGTCGATATTATTACGAACGATATCACTTACATCGACATATAAGTAAAAAAAAAATAACGATATTTTTCACATCGATATTAGTTATTTCGATATTTTGGACATTCGATATTTTTGACTCGATATTTATGTCCCTCGATATTAAAAAGTCGATATATAGACTGCTCACCCAGAAATATATGTCATACATCACTGGTGTGCTCACACTACGTGAAAAGACACATTCCTCCCTGCAGAATGTGAAAAACTGATCATGCTGACCTTTGGCCAAAAGAAAACATCCAAATCAACCAAACCATGCGTGATGAGAAAGAAAAAGGCTCGCTAGATCTGACCCTGTTCAATGTTTACTTATGTTCTCTGATGTCTCTTACCAATTCATCTGGTATCGCATCCACATCCCATACTGATGATACCCAATTTGTCTTGGCTTTAAACAAAACTTTTCTGACCACAAGCCAGTTTTAAAAACTGGATTTTAAGTATCGTTTACTGGATAGAACTTAATTTCCTAACATGTAATACTGACAAGATGGAAGTTCTTTTAGTTGGTCAGGATAATTTTATTTCTCCTCAGTTGTAGTGTTCTGACAATCTCCCATCTCTTCCCTCTCCAGGCAAAGTGGCTCGCAATTTCATCATCAAATTCGACTGCTCACTCTCTTTTCACTGTCAAGTAGCATCTATTTTCAATACTTGTTTTTCTGTAGTGAGGATATGGACACACCTGCGGGCATCGCTAAGTTAGCATAAGTTAGTATATGCTTGGCTGCCATTTTGCCGCTTTTGCTCACGTTACTACATACCACATTTCTCGTAAACACTTTGCTTAATCGCTTTCACATGAGAACTGTCTGCATTTCACATATTTAATTAAACACTCTGTTCCTCGTCTGTACAGCGTGTTCAAGGTCGAAAAACAATGAGCTCTGTTGATTTGCTCTGGTCAATTCTCACGTCCCTAGCCATAACATAGACCACAGCTGCAAACCTGGAAATCTGGTGCTTTTAATATTGCCTTGCATACACGTTAAGGCACTTGGAGAAAAGCTTTCCAGGATAGAAGAGCTGTGCTCGTCCGGTGATGTAAATTCCTGCATCTGAACTCGGAGATATGGGGTCCCCCTGACAAAGCCTGGAGGTCTTCTATAATTATAATAAACTAGCTTCTAGCACGGGGAGGGTGACAAGGCGCTATAGTCCTGTTTCCATCATCATTATAATATGATTTCCTCTTTTGTTTTATATGAAACTGTAACAATGCTGATTTGTTTGATCTTATGCATATTGCTGCTAGCATTGGCTCGTGTACTGCATTATAGAGCTCGTTAGTTAAAATAAACATTAACTATTCCTTGACTCTATTTACTCATGTTGTGGACAAGTACGAGAGACTGAATGAAAGAGTGTTCTTGTTCCCACGTATCCTGAGAGGGACGGAGTAGCCTGTTCTAGGCTGTCTAATCATGGGTAGCTTTGCTGTAGCATGGAGAACGAATGAGACACTATAGCTAGTCGGATTGGGGTTCTGAGCACTGAGGTGGGTATTTTGGTACACCACTACAAACTGAGGTCCTGGTATCCTGCGCATAGTTCTGTGTATGTGCAGAATCCCTGCAACATGACGCACCTAACATTTGGTCTGGTTCTTATTTACGAGGCACTTTAGTAGTACTTGTGCTTGTCCCCGATACCCTCACTTCTGTTTTCCGGAAAACTTGGCCAGTTTTGGCCGGATACACACCACATCCACGTTATCTAGCAGTCCCAATTGATGAACTGCGTGTTTTGCACACCTCCTTAATCGAGGTGCATAGGGCTCTAGTACAATACGTCTTGCGCAATCTCCAGGTGGGAGCACCTGGGGTTGCAGCACAACCAGCTGGACCTGGTGGACTGACTATTAGTTCCGTCATGGTTAATTCAGTTATGGGCAAGCACCCACAGAATAAGGATGATTTACTTTACTGGCTTGCTGAGAAATTTGACCAGCTGGAAGCAGCGTTTCCAAACACCACTCCTGTGGAACAACATAGAACTTTAACTATTAGTTTGCAGAAAGACTTAATACCAGAAGTAACCGATTGTGAAAATTGGGGTAAAGTGTTTGCGGCGGTGTATGCAAAATGTTTCGGCACACCATCCATGACGGTGATCCCCTCCGTGATTAAAGCAAAAAAGAATGGTTCTGTCGGGTATGCGTAGCTAATTTCTTGCACATATAATTCAATTGACTTATTTCTTACATATAGAATGTAAAACCAAAAACAATTTTGTCCATAAGGAACACACAAAAAGACACAGGTTGATGGGTAATAAGTTGTTTTATATAAATTGCATCATTTACATACCCATACTGCAATAGAAAGCTGTCAACAAGGTGAAGTTATAAGGTGAGAAGTGATCAAGTGACATATTGTGCTCAGTGATACAGTTGAGTGCGTACTATGTACAAGGTGATTAAAATATGTAGAAGGGAATGGAAGGTCAGACTTAAAACAATGGCTTTGCTGCTAATCCAATTTTAATCTTTGAGCGCAAAGCCTTGATCTGGACCAAGAGGTAGCGTCGAAGTTTCAACCCAAACTATGCACTATTGAGTGGTCATTGCGGGCCTTCATCAGGACAATGGGGGGGAAGGCGGAATGATAGCCTAGGGCAACCATAGGGAATCCTGGGTCGGTGAACAATTGGGTTCAGGTCTACGTAGTCATGGCAACATCACATTACCAGATAAATAGCATGGAGGCGGGAAGAACTGTATTAAATCCGCTTTCCCGATAGAGAGAGACACACCATTACGGGCTCGATGTGAAGGAGAGATTCCAACTCACTTCTAGTGAACTATCGTACGCGCCCAATTCGGCAAGGTGATTTCCACAGGCGTCGGCAGGCAAGAGTCCTGTCGAGCCGCTGCAATCTGATTCAGGATGAACACGGGCCGGAGGCGGCTGTGGAGTTGGGGATGAGGTTGGTTGGAGTTTTTGACGTGGTTGCTGATCTGATCCTTGCTAATGTCAAGGGAGATGTGGTTAACTTTCAAGTGTCTAATGCTTTGCGCCTTGTCCGGGATGAGGAGAAACCCTGCGAATTACCAAAAATGATTACAGAAGCTTATAGGACAATTGGGCGCAATAGTTTGGGTGTTAAACCTTTCGCTAGGATACCAGCACAACAGCAAGCACAGACGGAAAAATAAGAAACAAGGGAAGCAACAACAGGCACATGGGTCGCGTGCAGCGTCACCGGTTCCCGAACCTTCTGAGCGCACTTATGATTTGCGCGACCGCGTAAGAATGAGGTATTCTGACAGGTTTCCGGTTCCTGATCAGCATTCTCCTCGTTCTTCACAGGCAGCATCATGCTCACAAGCCCATGGAGGGGAATGCCAGGATCGCGGCAGAGGTCGAGGTGCCCCGCAAGGACGTGAACAGCCTCGTCAGGCTGTAAGCAAAAAGAAACAAGACGATTTTCCTCGTCAGCGACCACCTTTTCAGAAAAAGAAAGTTGCTGCTTTAACAGCGAGATATGCCACAGATGGTGAGAACCCGGCTCCGGAACCTAACATGGGCAGTAACGCTGCTAGACAGCGCTGCGGAGGTTACAATAGTGTGGCAAGCACTGCGTCCATTTCTTCAGGCGAAAGCAACTGAAACCTTCATCACAGTTGAAACGGCAGACACCAGAGTGGCTCCCCTGACAGACTATATGATATAGCTCTTCTAATTGAAGGTGACATACAACGTGTAAAATAAGAGATTTTTTGGGGAAAATCTGACTTATTCCTATGACATACTTTTGGCACAGAAAGTTTGGCCGCCGCCTTTTGTTCTAGCCGCTCCCCGGGGTGAGGAGGATATACTCCCCAGTTTTTCACATAACGTTTCTAAGGAGCAAGCAAAGGCTTTTGCAGGAGAGTGGACTTTGGTGCTTGCACCAGCTTTGTACCAGAATCAGGTGGGCTGGGATAATGAATCTCCCCCCCAAGAGATACCATTAACGTCTATGCCACAGCCACAATCCCAATATCCCCTCCGACGGGAGGCAAAAGCTCCAGTTGAGAATATTCTGAATCAGCTAGAGTATTAAGGAGGGATTAAGTAATGTGTGTCACCGATGAATAACCCTCTATTTACAGTAGCAAAACCTGATGGTTCATACCACTTAGTTCTGGATTACCGACATTTGAACTCTCATTGTCGGACTTGTGCGGTGCAGAATACCCATAGTTCTGCGTTAGTACACAGTCTTGTTCGCAAAAAATATAAAACTACACTTGACATTTCCAACGTTTTTTTCATGCACAATCTATCCCCTGAAAGCAGTCAATGAACCGCCTTCACAGCGGGCGGAAAATAAAAAGAAATTACTCGTTTGGCAATGGGCTACAAAAATAACCCTGGTGTTTTTGCTGCCCGTATTGTCTCTTTATTAGACAGCATAGACGAAGACGCATACTCGTACGTTGATGATATCTATCTAACAGACGAAGAGTTATGGCTGCATCTTTGTCGCGTGGATTGCATCATAGTATTGTTTGCGGACTACGGTTACAAATTTAACTCTGCAAAATCACATATTGCAGAGTACACATTGTTGTTTTTAGGCTACGAGCTCAACAATGAAGGAAGAGGCTTGGCACCTCACTTCTTGGAAAAATGTGCACGTTTGTGCCCTCCCATCACACTGAAAAAATTACAGTCTTTGCTGGGTTTTTTGAATTTTGGTCGAACTTACATTCCCTATTAGGCCCAGCGTTATCAAGCCTTTGTATGCTTTGATACAACCTACTTTTTCAAAAGCCTGCTGGCTTCCGGAACATTCTGCTATCCTGCAATATTTGCAGTATGATCTTCTTGAATCTAATTACTTGTTGACACGTGATAACCACACAAACCTGGTGATACGTATCGTGCCAGGCGCAGTGGGTTTCACTTACTTGACGTTTAATGAAGGTGACACAGTGCCTATTGCTTACAAATCACATTTGTACACTTCGGCTGAACTTCGATTTTCCACTGTTGAAAAAGTTTTGACAGCTGTCCAGATGGCGATCCTGAAGGAACGAGTCCTGGCACAGGGGAAACACATTTTGGTTGTGACACCATATCCTGCTCTTGAAGCAGTGACAAAAGCAAGTGTTGCAAACTCAAAGGCTTTGCACCCCCATTGGATATGATGGGCTACTTCGTTGACATCTCTGGATGTCACCTTTATTTTCGACTCCTCCCTGCAAACACAGGAGTTTTTGCAGTATGAATTTGTTCATCCTCCTTCTCTGTCAATGCGTCCATTAGAGGAGTACCATTGTATCATTTACACCAACATTTCAGTGCAACCGCCGATCGGGTCAAAGCACTCTTACTCCGCAGCATGCGCTATTGTGGCAGGTACCATAGTGAATGGAGAGTTCAAGTCCAATGTTGTCCATACTCAGGCACTAGGTGACTGTACCGCCCAATTAGCCGAGATGCGCGCTTTGGTACTAGCTCTGGAGTTTGCAGATCCAAATGTGACTACTTTAATTATAAGCGATTTATACTACTGTGCTCAGTCTTTTAATGACAACTTATTCTTTTGGTCTCAAAATGACTATAGTGATGCGAAAGGCAGCACAATTAAACATAAAGGGGCAGATTTATGAGCCCCTTGCGCCACTTTTGCGTCACTTTTCCCATGTTAAAAGTGACGCAAAAGTGGCGCAAGGGGCTCATAAATCTGCCCCAAAATGCTTTGGGTTTGAGTCGCATGTCTTAAAGACCGTCTGCCTCTCACACAGGTAATTCATACTCTAGGTCATCAGTGTGTAGGAGTGTACGCAGTTGGCAACAGTTTGGCAGATGAAGCTGCCAAATCGGCAGTAGCCACGTGTTCAGTTGCAGCAGTTACAAGATCCATCAATAAGATTGATAATGACATTTTAGCAGCAATAGCTGCTCCCGAGAGGGGTGATAATTACCCGCAGGGTTTCCCTTTCAAATACTCTTGTCATTTAAGTCCTGATAGTGTTCCTTACATGAGAATTAACGACATTGGTGACAGGTTGATTCCCAACGCGGACTGCAGACCTTCACTGATAACAGCTGCACACAAAGGCATGGCCTCGGCACATGCTGGAGTGTCTGTGACTGTTTCTATCTTGCAGCCGCGTTACTGGTGGAGCGGCGGCTTATATAAACAAACCCGTAATTACGTACTTTCTTGTGACATTTGTCAGCAGATTAAACTGTCTACGGCAACGCGCCCACCACAAACTCAGCTATGCATTTCTAATAAACCTTTCAGTTGTGTTTACTTTGATCACTGAGGTCCTTTTTCTTCAGATACTGCCTATAAGTTCATCTTAGTTGCAGTTGATCTGTGCACACGCTTTCTTTTTTTCTTTCTTTTTTTTCTTTGTTTTTTGTTGTTGTTTTTTTTAGGCATTTTCCCAATTATTTATACCCTCGCCCTCTTGCCCACCCCCCACCCCCAGCACAGACCAATCCAGTACATTCAAATAACAATTTTCTTAAGATACTGCATCTTAGATATCACAGAAGAAAATATTTTACAGTTAATAGACAACATATCATAATTGAAAAAACAAAGATTTAAACCTGTATAGCTTATATATATCCTAGCTATCTTTGTAGCCATCGCAAAAGAGGATCCCAGATTGCCAGCCCTTTTTTACACTTGACATAGCCCTTTCTTTTATATATGGCTATTTCTAAGCTGCAAGTAGCTAGTAGTCGGGATCTCCATTGTTGAAATACCGGTGCATTGGTATCTAGCCATGCTGACGCAATACACATTCTAAAGACAGCCATTGCGATGAATATTAGCCCTGGCATATATTTAGGTCGTTCAACATTTGCTATACCTAACATAATCTCTTCAGTAGAAATTTCTATTCTTGTATCAAACACTTCCGAAAGAAAGGCTGAGATATCCTTCCCTACGTTCGCTAATACCGTACAAGAAGCAAAGATATGTATGCTGTCAGCTTCTGGTAAAGCACACCTAGGGCATGTAGTTCCTTTCCCTGACCCCCAATTTAGCAATTCTATAGGGAGTATAATATAAAAATTAAAAGGTTTTATAGAATTGAGCCTGCAACTTGGTAGACATAAAACTAGACTGATATAATGTATATGATTGTTGAACAGTTTCAGGCGAGACCCCAAGTTTATCCTGCCATTTGATTATATATTTATCCAGATCATCTGGGTAGCAAGAGTTCAATAATTCATAAATTTCTCCAATTTTAACATTGGACTTGTTTGACAAGTTCTCCATCAGTTGAACCGTTTGGAATTTTAATCCATCCCCCCTCTCTTCAAGAGAAAATCTTGAATTTACAGAAATTTGAAAAAGTCCAGATGATCAAGATTGAATTCGATCTGTAATTCCCCAAAAGATTTAATTCCTAATATCGTATAAAAACAACCAAGTTGTGTAATCCCTTTCATTGCCCACCTTTCCATACATATGTCATTAAAGATCCCAGGAAGACTATTGTTTTTAAGAATTGGGGTGTAATAAGATAATCGTCCGATACCAACTAGTTTCCGCACAAAATTCCAGGTCTTATAAATACCAAATGTCGACTTGAATCTCACTTTTCTTAAGTAGCCATCATTCATATGACGCCATAAGCAGCCTCTAGACTCATTTCCTAGTAAAAGCTCTTGTGGTGTTGAAATATCCCCTTCGTTGTTAGTGTTTGTAGAGAATAGTAAGCTAACACAAAATTTTAAGGTAGTAGCCAAATAGTATAACTTAAAATTAGGCAATGCCAATCCCCCTCTATCTTTAGGTAAGGTAATAGTTTGTAACCCCCTTTGTGATTTCCTATATCCCCATAGAAATCTACTAAACATATTATCCATATTCTTGAATATTTGCGGAGAGATTGATCTAAAAAAATATAAAAATCTAGGCAAAAACAGCATTTTAATCAAATTACATCGACCTCCAATGGATAAGTGCAGATTGTTGCAACGAATCATATCCTTTTTTGTACATTGCATTAATGGAGCAATATTATCATCAACTAAATTCTCTATTTTGGCGGTTATACTCACGCCGAGGTATATAGCTTTCTCAGTCACCCTTGCATCAATCAACCCTATTTTACTATTGGGGATGATCTGAGTTTTGGCTTGATTTAATTTGAGCCAGATACCTCACCAAAGATCTTAGATTCTTCTTCGATCACCCTGATTGAGTTCACTGGGTCGCTAGTAACCACCGCGATGTCGTCCACATATGCTAGTGTTTTTGTAGCCTGGTCTCTTACCCAAACAGGTGGAATCATAGCAATGTTCTCTAATCTCCATATAAATGGGTTAATATATAGAGCGAATAAGAGAGGCGAGCATGGACACCCCTGCCTTGTCCCTCTGGTTATGGACACCGATTCCGATATTGACCAATTCACCATAACAACAGCAGATAGCTCCTTATACAACATCTGTACTGCTTTGATAAAGGGTTCCCCTATACCACTTCTTGCCATGACTGTCCAGAGATATTTCCAGGAGACCCTATCGAAAGCCTTTCGGCATCTAGTAATATCAGTGCCATAGGGTCTCCTGAAACAACACACCAATCAAACAATGATATTACTCTCTGTATATGATCGGTAGTACCCCTACCAGGGATGAACCCATGCTGTCTTACGGACACAATTTTATGTACATTAGGGGCTAATCGTGTGGCCAATAGCTTAGCGTAAATTTTGGAATCACTAGTTATAAGCGTTATGGGATGATAAGACCCTAGCTCTGTAGCATCCTTATGCTTTTTTAAAAAGACCACAATTTTAGCCATAGACCAAGACCCTGGAGGTCGTCCCCCTTGAAATATATGGGCAACCAACTCTGACAATATATTTTTCATTTGAGGGGAGAATTTAACATAAAATTCAGTGGGGATCCCGTCCATGCCTGCCGCTTTACCTGTGGCAAGGCTGTTCAATGCAAGAAGAATTTCCTCCCATTGCAGGATATCATCCATGCTTTCGGCGTCACTACTCTCTAGCCTCATATAATCGTCTTGCCTTATATATTCATTAATTGCTTCCTGTTGTATATCATGATGTGTATCAGTTTCTCTGTATAAAACCTGGTAATATTTTTAAAACGCAGTCCTAATTGTATCAGGGTCTGTCATTAGCCCGGCTTATGGGTCTCGAATAGTCTTAATAAGGTTAGCAGTGCTTTGCTCTCGGGCTCGTACAGCTAACGGATGTCCAACCTGTTCACTTAGTTCGTAGACATTTTCCTTATATATTGTGGCTCGCTCGATAGCTCTTGCTGTTTATACCTCAAAAACACAGTTTTTAGCAATTGCAATCTGTCTAAGCTCTTTTTCAGCTTCCCTTCCCTCCTGAATAGCTTTTATTAACCCTCCTTCTGCAATCGCAATATTATTCTGAAGTACTGCCATCTCTTGTTTCATTTTTTTGTTAGCATTCAATGAAAATCGCAGTGTTTCACCTCTGATCCCGGCCTTTAGGGTATCCCAAACAATCTCAATTGGTGCACTGCCTATATTCTCTTCTAAGAATCTAGGAATCCATTGTCGCATAGACTCGCAATACTTCTCGTTTGTTAATAATGTTAATAATGTCCATATTTTAGTATTGCGTTTCATTGACTCGATTTCCATAGTTAAAAGAAGAGGATTATGGTTGGATAGTACCCTTGGTAATTTTTCGATAGTACAGCTAGAGGCTATGGTGTTAGAGACCAGGAAATAATCCAGCCTTGCATGACATGCATGAGGATAGGAATAGTGAGTAAAACCAGGATCATCTGGATGTTTTGCTTGCCAAATGTCAATGAGACCATGGGTTAAACATAGGTTTTTGAAAGCTTGGAAGACTCTAGGTTTCCTCCCTTTATACTTAAAGCAAGGATCATCTGACCAATCACTGTGCACACGCTTTCTATGGGTTTTGCCGCCCGAACTGTCATCAGGGATTTGCGTGTCTTTATGGGAATTTTTGCATGTGGCACCCTCCATTCGGACCAGGGTCCAGCGTTCGCCTCTAAGGCGTACAAGGATACCATGAGGTTTTTGGGGGTGCAGATCAAATTTTCGTCTCCATACAGGCCTGAGTGCAATTCAGTTGTGGAACGGATGAACCATGACTTAAAGCAATCCTTGACAGTTAGGGTCCTAGGGAATGGCAGGAACTGGTTCGCCCATTTGTATAGTGTACAGCTTGCACTAAATAATCTCCCTAGAAGATCTCTGGGTGGGTGGACCCCATACGAAATGCTCTTCGGCATGAAAATGTTTGTGCCAGACCTTGATGATCTAGACATGGCGGCGTCAGCCACATCCTTTGACGTAGATAATCATTCTGCTGTATTACAGAAACTACAAGAGACCCGTGACAGTCTTGCAAAGAAACATTTATCCTCACCCACTGATGCTGCGCTGCAGATTCCGGTAGTCGGCTGGCTACCCAAAATCGGAGACCTGGTCCGAGAGAAGGTGGAGAACAAGAAAGAGTTTGGCCCTCTTATCGTGCACCGGTCCCAGTGCTTCGCATGAAGGGTACTCGTACAGTCATTTTACCACCACTTCCTGGTCGAAAAGACAACAGATACATCTCAGTGGACAATGACAAGCTACAACATCTGGCCGATCATAAATAGCATCACGCCAGCAGTCTCTACAACAATTGTATCAAGAGATCCAGGCTTACCGGCTTCTAACAACATGCAGGATGACACCGCCATTAAGATGGACACTGTTAACAATCCTTTGCTAATCCCGCCTGCTTCCACTCATAATGAAGAAACTGAATATGCTTATCCAACTACCGTGTCACTACCTGGTTTGCGACCTGAGGCCATTAATGAATCAAGTTTTTCCTTTGACTCACATTCCACATCAACAAAGGCCCCTTCAAAATTTTCTATTTTTGTCGCCTGGTTTAAACGAACTTTTTTGGTTCCACCTTGGACATACATCTGGTTGGTGCTGATCACAATTTTTTTGTTCATGTCCATTGGTTTTGTGACATTTTTTTTCCTTCCAATCAATGGCCACTACCTTCCTGATCGCTTTGCTGTTAAACTGGGCGCTGGAACTTTGGCCTCTGCACTCTTTCTCTCACATCATGAAAAGAGACCAGACTTTTGTCAACATCACTGCCTGGCCAGTCGTCGACGGCATAGTTTGGGATGCTGTAGATTTTCAAATCCATGGCCCTACAGAGATAATTAATGTGCCAAATGTATTTTGTGTTTCAATGGGTGATGTAGTGAAACTTAACATACGGTCTGATGATTGGGACGTACAAGCCGTACAATGCTTGTTTTCAGATTTGAAATACTATACCGCTTTTGATGCTGAAGATTTGTATTTGAATACTGCAAATTATGCAGATTTGTTTTGCTATCAGCACTATTGTCATCATTATCTGCATAAGGCTAACACATTTAGAAATGTTTTTAATTATACACAATGGGCCCGATTCACAGAACTAACTTAAGACAAAATCCTAAACTTACTACCATTGTGGTATTCACAGAAGGCACTTACTCATTTTGGTATTCACAGAAGGCACTTACTCATTTCGGTATTCACAGAAGTTAGGTGTCCTAACTTTAGGACTCCTAAATGCCTTCTGTGAATACCGAAAGTCTTAAAAATAGAATTTTTCTCCGTTTAGGAGTAGTAAAGTTAGGACTCCTAACTTTACTACTCCTAAACTGAGGTAAATCTCTCTCTTTAATGGGGTTCAAAATCTGGAATCAGCTTCCTGTCTCACTCAGATTTACTAACAGTGAAACGGAATTCATGAAATTTCTCAAAAGTTGGCTTTTCTCTCTACCCAATGACTCCTGTAGGCATTTGACCTACTGATTTTAAGGTTCTCCTTTATCTCCTCATTTCTTCAAACTACAGTCTTCTGTGTTAGGTGATGGATTACAATGTTTCTGGCTAAGATAGTGCCAGGATGCTGTCATGAGTGACAGTGCGCTTTATAAATACTTCCTATGATATCACATCATAACCATGAAGATTAAGTTATGTTATGTTATTTGTTAGTATTTGTAAAGAGCGCATATACCGAGGTGTCTTCGCGCTATTTCATTGTTGCTTAGATCTGATTTTGGAGGTATGTTTGCTAGGATAACGAGTCAAGTTTTTAGAGCTTTGCAAAAGGGTAGGATATCTGGGATTGTTTTAATATGGGCAGGTTGCGAGTTACAGCACTTGGCAGCATTGTTAACAAAACTCCTTCCTCCCCAGAAGGCATGTATCACAGTGGGGCCTATGATATTGCTAGCCTGTGTCTGCTGGGGTTGAACCACTTGAAGCTTTTCTGTGGTATTATGGGGCCTATGCCGTGTATCCCTCTGTTTGTGATACACAACGCCTTGAAAGTTATTTTCTGGCCAACTGGGAGCCAGTGCAACTTGCAGAGTGCTGTTTTTCCGAATTGGAATTTGTGGGATGTCAAGGAGCGTACAAGCAGTAGTGTTTTGTAGCACTTGTAGTTTGGTTAGAAATTGCTTTTGGATGTTGAGAAAGAGGCCATTGCAGTAATCAAGTCTTGACATAACAAGTACTGTCATAACAGTTTTTTGTAATGACTCTGGGAGATTGGGTAGAATTGTCTTAACTCTTTAAATTGTAAAGAAGATCGATGATGTGATAGTGTTAGAAATGAGGTTCTCTAGTTGGCAATGGTTTGCACTTTTGTACATGTGGGGACCCTTGCTTCTAGTCAGGGTAAGGAAGTTACGCCCTTAGACAACCCTTGCTCTCCTCCTTGGTAGATTGGCACGAGCATACAGGCTTATCACAGAGGCAGTGTGTAAAGCATTTGTGCACACATACAGTAATACAGAGAAAACACTACAAATGGGCACCAAATCAGTTTAGAAAAATAGGAACTTTATCTAAACCAAACAAGACCAAAACGACAAAAATCCATAATCCATGTATTCCAATATCACCACAAATAGGTTATTCACACAAATAAAGCTTGTAGCAACAAATACCTCCACCTAGAGCTATTATGACATAGTGACAGGTGAAAATCTCTAGAGTATGGCACCAACTGCGAGGTGCGCTGCGTCCGGCCCGAAGTCACATGGACCTCAAAGAACAGTACCTTGGTAAACAATGAAAACTAAGTGTGAGAGCTCCGATGAATCCGGAACCCGAAACTCAGGCGAGGGGGACGGCGAATCCCCTCCGGAAGCTTGGAGCGGTCTAGTGGCCCAAGCACTTCAGACACACCTCCTTGCGTCACCAGCACCACGGACATGGGATTGGTGCAACGACCACAAGAAGGCGGAGAGAGGGGCAGTCCAGGATAGAAAAGAGGCGGGGAATGAAGGAAGCGCTGTCTGCCGACCGGAAGAGACTGCAAGCGAGACGGAGAACGACGAGAGTGGAGAAGCGAACGAGCCCGGAAGAGAAGGAGAGGAGCCCAGCGGTGAGGAGCCCAGCGGAGAGGAGCCCAGCGGTGAGGAGCCCAGCGGAGAGGAGCCCAGCGGAGAGGAGCCCAGCGGTGAGGAGCCCAGCGGAGAGGAGCCCAGCGGTGAGGAGCCCAGTGGAGAGGAGCCCAGCGGAGAGGAGCCCAGCGGTGAGGAGCCCAGAGGTGACCCAGGAGAGAAGAAGGCGGCAGATCCGAAGACCGGAGGGTCCGGGAGTGCAGAGACGACGAGGACGCTCAAGGTCCCAGCGCCGCGGCCCAGTTCCTGGGTCGTGGCTCAAGGCAAGTGACCGCTCGGGGTTCACTGTGGTGGTGGGCTGGGCAGAGCTGCATGGGGCTGTGAAACGGGGCACAAGAGGGTTGGAGGTGAAGTCTGTGTCGCCACTAACCTTTCGTTGACCTAACAGCACCCCGTCACACCTCGACCAGTTCCCTTTTAGTCACGTCAAAACACACTTAAAAACCCCACAATCCCTGGTGACGGTGGCACACAAACCGACTAGCGTATGAGCAAACCAGTAACCCCGTGTATTTGTCATTTTGCATGTCGCTGAGGCCCGGAGTCCACCACGAGCAGCGAGAAAGAGAACAGCCAACGGACTTCGCAAGGGAAGAAGACTCTGGCCCACACGGGTCAATTACTTCCTGGTGTTCCACCCCTTTTCCCCATTTACGAACCCCATGTGTACTTTGACCCAGCACCTGAGAAAGGCAAACCAATTAAAAAGAAGCAACACCTCTAAAAACAGCACTTGTTTCTGTCGTGTCTCTGACAAGCCCCCTTTCTCCAAGGTAGTCGCCAGGGCCCGGCCGAATGGACCACCGGGCTGGTACACTAAGATGGTGCGCGGCGTCAGGAGCTGATGCTTCGTTGGTGCCAGGCAGTGCCAGTTCCTTATGACCTCAGGGAAGGTGATGCGTCAGTTCCTTACTGCGATGCAGGGGAGGTGATGCATTGGTTGCTTACTGTTGCTGGGGAGGTGACATCGCGGTGGCGTTGAGGCATCGGTTCCTTATGACGATGCGGGGGGGTCGATAGATTTGGTACGTTACCCACATCAGGTATCGGCTCCACGATGATAAAGCACTGGCATCGGTGGAGTCAGGGCTGAGGTGCGAGTGGGGTGGTGCGTCTTGAGCGTCACGAGCGATGACCTCCGCTCCACTGCAGGCAGTGGCCTCGGTGATGGCTTCTGAGTCTATACGATGAGACGTCAGCAGGTGTCGGGGCTGTGGTTCAAGTCGGGACGGTGCGTCGTGAACTTCATGAGCTGTGCCCACAGCTTCTGTGCATGTCACGGCGTTGCTCGCCAGCATCGGTGTTGCTATTTCCTTCTGTGGCAGCTGAAACTGCATTTCCTGGTGCAGGAATACAGATGGGATAGATTCTTTGTGTCCCTGAAACTTCAGAACAGGAGGAAAGCTCTACACCAAACCCTTGGAGATCTTCTTCAAGCAGGATGCACACACAGTTCCTCTCCTTGGCAGAAACAGACACTGCAGGCCAACCCTAGACAGCACACAGTAAAGGGGCAGTACTTCTCCTTCGGCTTTTCCAGCTTTTCTCCTTTGCAGAGGTTCCTCTTGAGTCCAGAAGTAATCTAATTCTCTGGAGTCTGGGCCCCAATATTTATACTGCATGTCTCTTTGTTCTCTTGTGGCAGAAAGGCTCTGTGCTTAGTCCAAACCAGATATGTCCTCTCTGGTCCAGCTTCCTGGCAGGAGGTAGAGAAAGTATTGTGTAAGACCGGGCCTATTCAGGTTCAAGGAAATCTCCTCCCACTACTCTGAATGCATCCCAGGTCTATTCAGCCCAGTCCTGACTCATGCAGAAAAGGTGAGACACACCTCAACCCCCCCTAGTGGCTGTCTACAGTGAATGCACATCCCCAGCCCCTGTCACTCCAAAGCCAGAAAGTCAATTAACAAACCTGCACACATTATGGCTGATCAAGAAAATACCCAATTTCTAAAAGCGGTATTTTGAAACACACAATATAAAAATCACCTTTACGAAAAAAGCATTTTTATATTCTGAGTTCAGGCATACTAAACTCCATCTTTACATCTTGTCTCTATGGGAAGTTATACTTGTAAGGTGTTACAAAGTATTTCCCATTCTATCCTATGGGACAGATAGCCTTTAAATAGAGAAAAACGAAATACACTGTATTTCACTATCAGGACATGTCACACACACCAGTACATGTCCTACTTTTCACATACAATGCACCGTGCCAATTGGGGTACCTTGGGCCTACATGAGGGGTGTCTTACATGTAAGAAAAGGGAAGGTTAGGACCTGGCAAGTGCCAGGTCGAGATGGCAGTAAAAACTGAGTGCAGACACTGCAGTGGCAGGTCTGAGAACCTTTTACAAGGCTGCTTGTGTGGGTGGCACAATCAGTGCTGCATGCCCACTAGCAGCATTTGATTTACAGGCCCTGGGCACACAGAGGGCATTGTACTAGGGACTTAGTAGTAAATCAAATAAGCCAATTACGGAAACACCAATCCATAATAACAGTTTACACAGAGAGCATATGCACTTTAGCACTGAACACCAGTAGTAGAGTGCCCAGAATCTAAAAACCAATAAAAACAGGGGCAGATACAGGAGGCCCAAACGTAAAAGGTCTGGGGATAAATCTGCTGGAAAAGCCAGGTCTAACAGATAGCTTTATTTGGTCACCCTATGTCAGTTTGTTGTGTACACACACTAGCAGATGTTTTACTTTCTTTGCAGGTTTGGGAAGGTCACCCAGTTCTTGTGGCCACTAGCCTGGTGACCATAATGAGGTGTCTCTGCAAAACAGAATAACTTCTGTTTTGCCTGAATTGAGTATAAGACAATTTGACTTCATCCATTCGCTTACAGCCAGCATACAGTTGCTGAAACAGGAACACATGTTTTCTTCATTACCAGTTAAGGAGACAACAATTTGGGTGTCGTCAGCATAGAAAGTGAGCTAAAAGCCAAAGGATTTGATTAATCCAGCTAAAGGTGTCAAAGATATTAAATAAAGTGGGACTTAGTGACGACCCTTGGGGAACTCTGCAGGGGAGATAGAAGGGTTCTGATTTGAATCCTCTGGTAGAAACAGATTATTTTCTGTTATTAAGAAATGATTTTAGAAGATTCAGGGCATTTCCTTTCATTCCTATCTCGGCCAGAAGTTTGATCTAGACATCATGATTCACCATGTTGAATGCTGAAGAGAGATCCAATAGAATAATGGCAGCTTTACCTCCTTTGTCAATGGTTGATCAAGTTTCTTCTGTGACCACAATACGCGCAGTTACTGTGCTGTGGCAACTTCTGAAGCCGAATTGGGAGGGATCACAGAGTTCGTAATTGTTAATAATGGTTGGTAGTTGTTGATTTATTAGTTTTTCCACTATTTTAGCTGGAAGTGGGATCCTAGAAATTGGTATATAGTTATTTGGCTCAAGTGAGTTAAGCTTAGAATCTTTTGTTAATGGTAGGATGGAAACCTTTTTCCATTGTTTTGGAAAAACAAAATTTTTAAACATAGAGTTGAAGATGGTAGTCAGTTGATTCGCAATGACATCAGTGGCTTTTTTTCGGAAAGGCTGAAGGGCATTGATCATGGGGAGAGCCAGATTTTGAAGCATTTATTAGTTTGGCTACTTGCTTGTTGTTGAGAGGGATGGATTTGGAAAATGATGTGGATTCAATGCCTTTAGGGTTTATGTCTGACTTTGGCAGTTTAGTCATGTTATGGAATGGAAGTCAGCATGAAATCATTACTGCTAAACAGCAAAAATCTCAATGTCAATCTAAATGTCAATTATGGCAAAATCAACTCACAAATAACAAGGGTTGATCAAATGAATGAATGACTAGCTAAACAGGCAGTCCAACTATATATAGGGCTTCTCAGATACCAAAGATAATATTGCAGCCAACAAAAAAAACTGTTCAGCATGGAAAGGTACTGGAACTTATAAAAACACATGATTTCTGGCATTTCAGCTCAGACGTGAGTCCCTTGCTCACTTTG
Source organism: Triturus cristatus (assembly GCF_964204655.1). Classification (NCBI taxonomy): domain Eukaryota; kingdom Metazoa; phylum Chordata; class Amphibia; order Caudata; family Salamandridae; genus Triturus; species Triturus cristatus. Next base: position 169,264,692 of record NC_140585.1, read on the forward strand.
CCACTGGATTCAAGCAAGCCTGGCTGAAGACGGCTGAAATGCCAGAAACCGGTCCTAGGAAGCTTGTTTCCGGTCCAGGGAAGACATGGCTTGGCAGTTCGGGCTGGACTGTTACCATGAGGCACAGGGTCAGACTGATTTGCATATGGCCATGTCTGAACTGGGGTGGCAGAGTGGGCTAAAGAACGGTGATGGATTAAACCCAGATCAGTTGAGTGGGGGTGAGTGCTTGCAATGTTCAACACTCCGTCCATCATTTCCTTTGGTTTTGCTTTGTTCGCCATAAGTTGGCAGGGTATGCTCAGACGTGAGTCCCTTGCTCACTGTGCCACTGGATTCAAGCAAGCTTGGCTGAAGACGGCTGAAATGCCAGAAACCGGTCCTAGGAAGCTTGTTTCCGGTCCAAGGAAGACATGGCTTGGCAGTTCTGGCTGGACTGTTCCCATGAGGCACAGGGTCAGACTGATTTGCATATGGCCATGTCTGAACTGGGGTGGCAGAGTGGACTAAAGAACGGTGATGGATTAAACCCAGATCAGTTGACTGGTGGTGAGTGCTTGCAATGTTCAACACTCCATCCATCATTTCCTTTGGCTTTGCTTTGTTCGCCATAAGTTGGCAGGGTATGCTCAGACGTGAGTCCCTTGCTCACTTTGCCACTGGATTCAAGCAAGCCTGGCTGAAGACGGGTGAAATGCCAGAAACCGGTCCTAGGAAGCTTGTTTCCGGTCCAGGGAAGACATGGCTTTGCAGTTCGGGCTGGACTGTTCCCATGAGGCACAGGTTCAGACTGATTTGCATATGGCCATGTCTGAACTGGGGTGGCAGAGTGGGCAAAAGAACGGTGATGGATTAAACCCAGATCAGTTGACGGGGGTGAGTGCTTGCAATGTTCAACACTCAGTCCATCATTTCCTTTGGTTTTGCTTTGTTCGCCATAAGTTGGCAGGGTATGCTCAGACGTGAGTCCCTTGCTCACTTTGCCACTGGATTCAAGCAAGCCTGGCTGAAGACGGCTGAAATGCCAGAAACCGGTCCTAGGAAGCTTGTTTCCGGTCCAGGGAAGACGTGGCTTGGCAGTTCGGGTTGGACTGTTCCCATGAGGCACAGGGTCAGACTGATTTGCATATGGCCATGTCTGAACTGGGGTGGCAGAGTGGGCTAAAGAACGGTGATGGATTAAACCCAGATCAGTTGACGGGGGGTGAGTGCTTGCAATGTTCAACACTCCGCCCATCATTTCCTTTGGTTTTGCTTTGTTTGCCATAAGTTGGCAGGGTATGCTCAGACGTGAGTCCCTTGCTCACTTTGCCACTGGATTCAAGCAAGCCTGGCTGAAGACGGATGAAATGCCAGAAACCGGTCCTAGGAAGCTTGTTTCCGGTCCAGGGATGACATGGCTTGGCAGTTCAGGCTGGACTGTTCCCATGAGGCACAGGGTCAGACTGATTTGCATATGGCCATGTCTGAACTGGGGTGGCAGAGTGGGCTAAAGAACGGTGATGGATTAAACCCAGATCAGTTGACTGGGAGTGAGTGCTTGCAATGCTCAACACTCCATCCATCATTTCCATTTCCTTTGGTTTTGCTTTGTTCGCCATAAGTTGGCAGGGAATGCTCAGACGTGAGTCCCTTGCTCACTTTGCCACTGGATTCAAGCAAGCCTGGCTGAAGACGGCAGAAATGCCAGAAACCGGTCCTAGGAAGCTTGTTTCCGGTCCAGGGAAGACATGGCTTGGCAGTTCGGGCTGGACTGTTCCCATGAGGCACAGGGTCAGACTGATTTGCATATGGCCATGTGTGAACTGGGGTGGCAGAGTGGGCTAAAGAACGGTGATGGATTAAACCCAGATCAGTTGACTGGGGGTGAGTGCTTGCAATGTTCAACACTCCGTCCATCATTTCCATTTCCTTTGGTTTTGCTTTGTTCGCCATAATTTGGCAGGGTATGCTCAGACGTTAGTCCCTTGCTTACTTTGCCACTGGATTCAAGCAACCCTGGCTGAAGACGGCTGAAATGCCAGAAACTGGTCCTAGGAAGCTTGTTTCCGGTCCAGGGAAGACATGGCTTGGCAGTTCAGGCTGGACTGTTCCCATGAGGCACAGGGTCAGACTGATTTGCATATGGCCATGTCTGAACTGGGGTGGCAGAGTGGGCTAAAGAACGGTGATGGATTAAACCCAGATCAGTTGACTGGGGGTGAGTGCTTGCAATGTTCAACACTCCGTCCATCTTTTCCTTTGGTTTTGCTTTGTTCCTCATAAGTTGGCAGGGTATGCTCAGACGTGAGTCCCTTGCTCACTTTGCCACTGGATTCAAGCAAGTTTGGCTGAAGACTGCTGAAATGCCAGAAACCAGTCCTAGGAAGCTTGTTTCTGGTCCAGGGAAGACATGGCTTGGCAGTTCTGGCTGGACTGTTCCCATGAGGCACAGGGTCAGACTGATTTGCATATGGCCACGTCTGAACTGGGGTGGCAGAGTGGGCTAAAGAACGGTGATGGATTAAACCCAGATCAGTTGACTGGTGGTGAGTGCTTGCAATGTTCAACACTCCGTCCATCATTTCCTTTGGTTTTGCTTTGTTCGCCATAAGTTGGCAGGGTATGCTCAGACGTGAGTCCCTTGCTCACTTTGCCACTGGATTCAAGCAAGCCTGGCTGAAGACGGGTGAAATGCCAGAAACCGGTCCTAGGAAGCTTGTTTCCGGTCCAGGGAAGACATGGTTTGGCAGTTTGGGCTGGACTGTTCCCATGAGGCACAGGGTCAGACTGATTTGCATATGGCCATGTCTGAGCTGGGGTGGCAGAGTGGGCAAAAGAACAGTGATGGATTAAACCCAGATCAGTTGACTGGGGGTGAGTGCTTGCAATGTTCAACACTCCGTCCATCATTTCCTTTGGTTTTGCTTTGTTCGCCATAAGTTGGCAGGGTATGCTCAGACGTGAGTCCCTTACTCACTTTGCCACTGGATTCAAGCAAGCCTGGCTGAAGACGGCTGAAATGCCAGAAACCGGTCCTAGGAAGCTTGTTTCCGATCCAGGGAAGACATGGCTTGGCAGTTCGGGTTGGACTGTTCCCATGAGGCACAGGATCAGACTGATTTGCATATGGCTATGTCTGAACTGGGGTGGCAGAGTGGGCTAAAGAACGGTGATGGATTAAACCCAGATCAGTTGACTGGGGGTGAGTGCTTGCAATGTTCAACACTCCGTCCATCATTTCCTTTGGTTTTGCTTTGTTTGCCATAAGTGGGCAGGGTATGCTCAGACGTGAGTCCCTTGCTCACTTTTCCACTGGATTCAAGCAAGCCTGGCTGAAGACGGCTGAAATGCCAGAAACCGGTCCTAGGAAGCTTGTTTCCGGTCCAGGGAAGACATGGCTTGGCAGTTCGGGCTGGACTGTTACCATGAGGCACAGGGTCAGACTGATTTGCATATGGCCATGTCTGAATTGGGGTGGCAGAGTGGGCTAAAGAACGGTGATGGATTAAACCCAGATCCGTTGACTGGGGGTGAGTGCTTGCAATGTTCAACACTCCGTCCATCATTTCCATTTCCTTTGGTTTTGCTTTGTTCGCCATAAGTTGGCAGGGTATGCTCAGACGTGAGTCCCTTGCTCACTTTGCCACAGGATTCAAGCAAGCCTGTCTAAAGACGGCTGAAATGCCAGAAACCGGTCCTAGGAAGCTTGTTTCCGGTCCAGGGAAGACATGGCTTGGCAGTTCGAGCTGGACTGTTCCCATGAGGCACAGGGTCAGACTGATTTGCATATGGCCATGTCTGAACTGGGGTGGCAGAGTGGGCTAAAGGACGGTGATGGATTAAACCCAGATCAGTTGACTAGGGGTGAGTGCTTGCAATGTTCAACACTCCGTCCATCATTTCCTTTGGTTTTGCTTTGAACCTAGACATCCCCTGCCACAACCACATCACCCAACACCTCAGCAACCTCCACTGGATCCACATCAAAAAAAGAATAACCTTCAAGCTCCCCACTCACACATACAATGTCCAGCACAACATTGGACCAGCGTACCTAAACAACCACCTCTCCTTCCACGCACCCAAGAGAAACCTCTTATCAGCCGACCTCTCTGTGGCCAACATGCCATGCATCTACAAGACCTGAACGGGTGGAAAATCCTTTTCCTACCTTGCAGCCAAGACCTGGAACGACCTCCCCCTCCACCTGCAGCAGAGCCCTACACTGCTCCAGTTCATGAAGGACCTCAAGACCTGGCCCTTCAGATGACCCCAGCACCCTACAGAGCCACCCCGATCCCTAACCTAGCACCTTGAGACCCTCACAAGTGAGTAGCTGAGCTATATAAAACCCCTGATTGATTGATTGATTGATTGATTGATTGATTGATTGATTGATTGATTGATTGATTGATTGATTGATTGATTGATTGAAGGTATGCACGAGAGCTCAGCACAAGGGTTGAAAGGTTCTGCCATGTTGGATTTAGGGGCACTGTGGGATTGTTTTCATTGGAGCACACTGGAACTGCTGCAAAGTGGGTAAGACTACCTTGCAGCCAAGTTCATAACGAGGCATAACAAGGAGAATATTTTTAATTTTCCTTGTTACTTCCTCTTCAGAATGCAGCACACATAGATAGAGAAATATGTCAGAGGGAATTTTTGGTGGAGGAAGGTACCCCTTCCTGCAGAAAAACAATCCTGCATGCAACAAAAGTACCCTTGCACTATAATGCGCGGGGTCCTGCGTTGGGTCTAGGCTGCCAAAGGTTTGCCAGCGCAGGGCAAATGGAAGGAATGTGCTGTATTGTCCTAAATATAACGCATTCCTGCACTTTCCCTGTCACACAGTGCAGTGCAGCAAGGTGACTTGCTGCGCTGCGTGACTATTTCGTAAATATGCTCCTGTATTTTGAGAATAGATAAGAAATGCCACTAAAGAATACTTCAAACTAAATGTAGATATAGTTCTAAGTCCTGAGGTATGTGGAAAGCCGTTAAGCATAAATAAGAAGTGAGGGGCATATTATTAAGGAACGGCGTTAAAATTATCGACGCTTTAGCGGCAGAAAACTGCCACTAAAGCGGCGATAATAGGCTTGATAATATGCCCTTGAGAATTCCCATAGAAGCCCATGTTCTGGTGTCAACATGGGCTTCTATGGGAATTCTCTGCGGCATATTATCAAGCCCATTATCGCCGCTTTAGCGGCAGTTTCTGCTGCTAAAGCGGCGATAATTTTAACGCAGTGCTTGATAATATGCCCCTGAGTGCGTAGCGAAACAACTGGAGAATCTCAAAACTATCTGAGCATGCTTGGTGAGCACTGAAACCGAAACCCCCTGCATAACCTAGAAATGAAGAAAAGAGATGAGTAGATAGATGCCCATGGGCATCGGCAGACACTGCAGGAATCCACACACCGGGGGAGAAAAGTTGTTTGGTGCAGAGGGAGTCATGCAACAGTTCTCCCGATTCCGTATTGAATTATATGCCTCTGGATGTGGTATTCGCGTATTAATTAAACTCACATGGACTTTGAAGAGGTGATAATCATACGGTGTACAGATACACACCGAGAAAATCTGATGAGACCAATCGTAATTTTCGGAAGTTATTTAACTATGATTTGCAGGACAGCAAAACCCCAGGGAGTGACAGCCTCCCTGCAGAATTCTATAAATATTACGGAAAGTAGATTAGGAATCATCTGAGTACTCATACTGATGGACATGTACAGCATTCTCAGTAATGCGACTGTCTGTCCCACTCACAACAGTCCAATGATTTTTCCTAATTAAGCCTTACAGCCCACTACTGAGGGCCTTGTCACAAATGGCCCAGAAAATACCTTGTTACTTCCAGAAACAGGAATTACAGGTATCGGGGGTACAGGTAAATCATGGGGGCTAGTAGTAACAGGGATTACAAGTTTTTAGGGAATAATGTGCAGAACTTTGTGTATCCGTAGAGGGTTCCAGATTTTTCCCTCAGTCTTCACTCACAAATTGAATCTCCTTGTGAAAAACAAAAACTGTTAATCCAAAGTTATCAAACCCATCAGAATTTATGGTCATCTTGTTATTGAGACCTTAGAGTGTTCACACTCTCTGAGGAGGACTTTGTAATTATGAGCCCAAGGTGAAGATGAAAATGTTAAGGGTTGAAGGAAATTAACAGCTGATAATAACTGACAGCATGCCAACGAGAAGGCTGTTATCACGTTTCTCCCTGATCCCCCCAAAAGCAGGCAGACAAATAGGCAAGATCTACCAATCCACTCTCAATCTCAGTCACTGACAACAGGCCAACACCAGTAGTTGATCCAGCACACTAAGCATTCTCTGCAAAAAGAACAGATGATGGACGGAATGCTGAACAAATCAAACATACACCCCCAGTAACAGATTTGGGATAAATCCATTGTTTATTGCGAGCCACACCATTCCAGTTTAGATCCCGGGCTCACTGTGCCACTGGATTCAAGCTAGCCTGGCTGAAGTGATGCCCCGAAACCAGTCCCAGGATGCCTGTTTCTGGTTCAGGGAGGACCTGGCTTGTCAATTCGACTGGACTGTTCCCATGAGGAGCAGGGTCAAGACTGATTTGCATATGGCTGGGTCTAAACTGGTGTGTTTTGGTGAGTAAAAGAACGATGGATTTAACCCAGGTCTCTTGACTGGGGGTGAATGTCTGATTTGTTCTGCATTCCGTCCCTCATTTTTGTTTCTTAAGCATTCTCTAAGCGCACTATAAACAGCTCTATGAGATTTAATATTATAGTGTTCTTTAAAGATTGAACAAAAATTGAGCGAATTTGGAATTGAAAGTGTCATAATGTATCCTTAATTGAAACTATCAACATTTACTACAATGTAGGCTACAATGTAATTCCTGTTATGTAAATCCATAATGTCCCTCTATTTTGTTTTGTTCAGCACCATGATATCCCATTGAGAGACATCTGACGAGCACTAGCAAAGTGCATCTTATGAGAACTGCATCAGGCTCCCACAATGGAACTCTACTCTGACTTGACATAACATGGCACATCACAACAAAACAATCAGAAAGCAAGACAAAAACAGCAGCACAACAAAACAAAATCACATCGCAATACTGCAGCACAAAAAACAACAGAACATATCACCGGCACATCAAAATGCCACCCAGCAAATGTGCACAAATATTATTCTCACACATTACGACCAAAATAATAGCGCCAGTCAAAAACGTGGTGAGGTCCAGCCTGTAGTGTAAGCAATCAGGGACTCGAAGAAGGAAGACAGAAGCACACATATGGGAGACCGAGTAAGAAGGATCTGGAAAGAACACACACACACCCTTGAACAGGACTAGACTGGAGTGGATTGAAATGGATGGACTACACTGGGGTGGACTGAAGCGGTGTGCATAGTATTGGATTGGACTGGCGAAGACTGAAGATGAAGCAAGAAAGAGAGTGTGAGAGAGGAGTAGACAGCATGAGATGAGGTACAGAACATCTGAGGAATGCAATAAAGAGAGAAGAATGCGAGAGAGAGGCACATGAGTGAGAGTCAGAGTGGAGAAGAATAATGAGGCAGAGAAGGATAGTGCAGAGACAAAGAAAGGGAACTAGAGATGCTGACGAGAGAGGGAAGGGGCACAGAGAGGGGAGTAAGAAGAAAAGAGGAAGGGAGATAAAGTGAAAGGAAGGAGAGAGAGAAAAGAATGTGAAGAAGGACCTTAAATGTGTGTGTGAGAGAGAGCAAACAATGAGAGAGAAGGGGAAAGAGAAAGCAGGAGGGAGGAAGAGAGCTGTGGCGGGTTCTTTATCCGATATCATAAGTAGGTTGCAGCATCTGCGTAACCTGCACAACTGCACTGTGCTCTACTAATACGGTTCATACCACATCCTGCAGTGGGCTTCAGCTCTCCGCCTGCTCTTTTCTTGTTTTTAACTGTCTGATGCCCCTCTTCTCTGAATGAGTTATTGATGTTCCACTACACGACCTATGGCTCTTAGCTGAGGCTGCTTCTGATCTTCAGCTGCCATGTACATTTTGTTGTACATTTGTGACATCATCGACTGCAGCTCAGACCAGGAACTCAGAAAGAGGGCATTTTGTGATTCATGGAGCCTTCAGCAAGTAGGCTGTGATGCTCCAATAGGGAGCTTCACTTGAGAAAGGAATGACCTCAAAAGGGAATGTTGTTGGGGAAGAGCTGTGGTTTCATAAGAGGAAGTACATAATTCACATATGATGACCACTTCCACCCTTTCCCCTACTAACAGCTCGCAGAGTCGGATGAGGAAGCAAAATGTCCTTTCACTCAAAGAGGAACTCTCAGAACATCTATTTTTGTCACTGGAGATCCCCTCCTGATGCAGCCTTCTAGAGCCTCTTGTTTATGAGAAGCCAGGAAGTAGAAATGTAGGTGAACGTCGGGCTGGTGTGGACGAATGTAGCACGTTACAACGCGTGCTTTTACCACGTGGTAGGTAACAACGTGGTCGTTACAACGACCACATTGTTACCACACGTGGCATTACATCGCAAGTCGTTTCAACGACTTGAGCTAGGTGGCGCGCTGGATTTAGGAATAGTATAAATGACTATTCCTACTCCAGTTAGCGCAACAGCAGGGAAGGGGTTGGATTTGAAATCCAACACATTCCCTGGTGTTGCACACCACCTAGCGCAAGTCGTTGAAATGTCTTGCGATGTAATGCCACGCGTGGTCAGACTCATATAGACCATTGGGCAAAATAACCACATCTCTCCACAACGCAATAATCTCCACTGGCTCCCAGTCCAGGAAAGATGTAAGTTCAAGCTACTCACACACGCATACAAAGCTCCCCACAATAGCGACCCAGCTTACCTAAACCACTGCCTCAACTTTGCCCAACCCTCCAGATGCCTTTGATCTGCGCCCAAGCAAGATCACAACTCCCTCACATCGAGAAGACTAGAAGTAGAGTATGCTCCTTCTCATACCTTGCACCCAAGACCTGCAACAACCTCCCAAAACACCTCAAAACCTCCCCTTCCCTCATGGACTTCCGCAGGAACCTTAAGACATAGCTCGTCAAGTCAAAACAGGCATGATCTCTTCCCGCTCAGTCCTGGCCTACTTATCATCTGGAAATCCTCACTGGTGATTATCCGCGCTCTACACATTAACATAACATAACATAACATTGGCAGATGGGGTACATCAATAGGAAGGATACTGAAGCCTATCCCTGCACATATCTGCTCTAGTGCCTGCTAGATTCAGATCCAATATGATTTATTCTTGACTCCTACGCTTTGTCCAGTCAGATATGGTGGCTCAGGGGACGAAAGCATGCATTGGAGGGGGCCAAGTTTAACTTCATGGTCACAGGTGCTAATCCTAGTAGATTCAATAATCCTTTCATGGTTGCTAGAATGAGGGGCCCTGAGCTGGGTAGAATGAACAGCTGTTATTTCGTGCCAGGACACCCTTCTAGGTGAACATGTCCTTTACAAAGATGTTATGTTTTTTATATTGACTAGGTTTCAAAACATTTATCATTAGTATTTCTTTGCATTTTAACCTTTGTTGTGCGTTCTACGCAGGTTCTCGTTCTGTGTATCTTTCTGAGTCATTTCTGTAACCCATCACGAGGGACCAGGATTTACTTCCCCTAAACAACAGTCTCCAGTTCATGATCTGATGCCCACACAGCATATTCTACTCTTGTGATCCCTGGGCATCGATTCATCAAAATGGCTGGGGTAGCGGAAGTGACATCACTGAAACTCGTTCTGCCCCAGTTTAGTGTTGTTTGGATCTAGGGACCTATATTTTTTAGGCCCTTTTACATACCTTTGGGCGGGTGTTCCTTTTCCTTTGATTAGGAATCACTGAAACTTTAACCACCAAACGATATCATAGCGGTGATCTATTGCTCCACCCTGAGCTCCTCCACAGCCTGCTATTTACACCAGATGGTCCAGGCAGGACAGCAAGTGGAAATTCCAGACAAGAAAGGCTTTTTTGCATTCTATTGGCCAGGGAGAGAAAGAGCAGTGCTGGGTACCAAATGGAAGTTACTTTTAAAATTAGCTACGTCAATGGATGCCCCTGTTGAATACTAGTGTTTTCCTCCAGGAAACTGTGCCCTGTTGCAGAGATACCGAAAGTATTCATAGTTCCAATATCGGCAACACTCCCCATCCCCCCCACAGCAATATCCTGGAGAAATAAACAGAAAATACACCTTCTTTGTGGAGAAAATGGCTGCAGGTTTATTTCCGTAACAAATATGCCAACATGGTGGGTTATCTTACGGGTGATCCCAGGGCAGGCAGCCCCTCGTCGCCTGCCCACCTGATGAGCCAAATTACACCGTGGCCATAGCCAATCGGTGTTTGCCAGATTTGGTGGAGGGGATAACCCCTCCCACCGGTGGACCGCCAGTCCACTCCATTACTCACGCACCCAGAAGGAGCAGAGCGTTCCAGGCAACCACTGGTTGCTCAGGTCCACAACCGCCCGTAGGACTAACGGGGCGCCGTCGCTCCTCCAGGGTCCAACGCGAGGACCTCCCTCGGGATTTTGGCCTTTGCACTCTTGTTGTGCTCCTGCAGAGGGTACCCCTCTGTACCTTACAGCCTCTGGATCGCCCTGTAACTTCGTCTCCAACACAAAATAATAAGTTAGACAAACTCACCCCCTGCCTGTACGCTGGGTAAGCAGTAGGGAGGGAAACGGCGTCAGGGCCACGGGAAAAGTGGGCATCCAGTGGGCGGGAGAGGTATATGTACCTCGCCCTCTGCCCACTCCTGCCCGGAAGTGACATGGGCATGCGGATGCTTAGGGGGTCGCAAACACTGGGCGGCTGCCTCGTGTGCCATCATGTGGCACTAAGAGGGGCTGCCCTCTTAGGAGGGTCCCCTTTGTGGACCCGGGGCAGCCCGCATAGTGCTAATATCGGCAACACTCCCCATCCCCCTACAGAAATATCTTGGAGAAATAAACAGACAAGACACACACTTTGTGGAGAAAATTGCTGCAGGTTTATTTGCATAACAAATATGCCAACATGGTGGGTTATCTTACGGGTGATCCTAGGGCAGGCAGCCCCTCACTGCCTGCCCACCTGATGAGCCAAATTACACCGTAGCCATAGCCAGTTGGTGTTTGCCAAATTTGGGGAAGGGGATAACCCCTCCCACCGGTGGACCGCCAGTCCACCCCATTGCTCACGCCCCCAGAAGGGGGCGGAGCGTTCCAGGCAACCCCCGGTTGCTCAGGTCCACAACCGCCCGTAGGACTAATGGGGCGCCGTCGCTCCTCCAGGGTCCAACACGAGGACCTCCCTGGGGATTTTGGCCTTTGCACTCTTGCTGTGCTCCTGTAGAGGGTACCCCTCTGTACCTTACAGCCTCTGGATCCCCCTGTAACTCCGCCACAGCTCTGGGTGTGGCCACCGTCACAACCAGGGCCCCTCACCAAGGTAGGCATCTTTACCTACATCCTGCTGATTCCCAGGCCTCTCCCAGGTACAAGGTCCCTGCTCACTCTGGACACATGAACCCCTCTTAATCAAAACACCCTGTGGCCTTGGCATGCTAAAACCCATACCTGATAAAGCTAAACCCCCTCTGTTCAGTGAATTTATGCATGGCACTGTTAACTCTCCTGCGCGATTATTTCCGGCCTCCCCTGACCAGGCTCCTCGCCATACTAAACTAGGGGTAATCCCTGACCCCTATAACTCACATGCCCCCCAATTAGTTGCTCTTCTTATGCATGGGGGACTTCAATTCTTACAGCAGTGCCTTCCTACCCAGGAAAGTCAACTCATCCACTCATTGTTCCAGCGCAAGCCTAGGCCCCCCAACCGAATTAACTCAGTGGTGGAAATAACATGCCTCCGTTTTCTGCATTCCGCCCCTCGTGCCACCCTCAAGACGCACGAAAGGCCAAATACCGAGACCATTGATCCTGGCAAAATATAGAAATGCTGGGTTGCTTAACACCCTTTATTGAGCACTGCACACCTTTCTATACACTACTCCAGTTTACACATAAGCATCTTTACATACAGCTTGCTGATTCTAGGGCCGCCCCCAGGTTCAGCAAAACACGTCCATGCCCACTCTGGACAAGGTAGGCATCTTTACCTACATCCAGCTGATACCAGGGCCTCTCCGCGGTCCAGCAAACAAGTCCATGCCCACTTTTAGACAGGTGGAACCCATCTTCTTCAAAAGGAACAAAAGGAAACATAAATGACACGGGGCTTGGCCTATTCTTCACCACCTTTGCAGTGTACTGGACATGTGATGCCAAAAGTCACTAAGGCCTTACACTCTCGTGTATCAGATCCTCTTGAGATACACATCCGCTGAGTAGCTGATATGCTCCCTATCTGTAGTACCTTGTAGTTATTCAATGATGCCAACAGCACGGCCATTGTAATCCCCTCAATCCTCTTGTGCATTGATCATTTGGCTAAGCCAAGCGGACCCTGGAAAGCTCTTTGAACCTCCTGTCCTTGCCCCAAATAGCAAGCATCACCCATTGTGAAAATGTCTTGCTAGCTTGGCCGCCCCAGGCTGATATCCCTTTATGACCATTCTCCCCAAAGTACGCACCTGCCCAGCTACTGGTGTGTCTAAACAAGAAGCATTAGGGAAATGCCTGTCGCAGTACACAATATCAGGCGCAGCAATATTGCGTCAGAATCTAACCTGCCGTTTCATGTCCTGGTGCGGCCCCCCCCCTTATATGATTCCACTGGACACCTCAGCCTATTGCCCGTGACCTGGGTACTTGGTCCAGCTTGCTTGGCAGCCTGCCTGAGAGTCAATATCCGAGCCCCCAAATGGACATACTGCTGCTGGCCGAGTCTAACGCTAAGCGCCGCATTTCCCCTCCTGCGCCTTCCACCCTAGATAGCCTTGACCTTATGTCCTGTAAGCTAATAGGGGACCGTTTATCCGACAGGACAATAACTTTGCTGCCGTCTGAATGTGATCTGTGGTCTTTCGCTAGCGGTGAATACACAGGGGATCTACACACCCAGGAGTCAGTGGGTGGCTTCGGGTGATGAATTCAAATGGCGCATGACAGAAATCTCGGTGCGATGTAGCTGCCCCAAACTAATTGATCTAGATGACCTTACGTAGTTGCCGGCCCATCATGGAAAATTACAATTAGGAGCCTGGAAAGGGTGGCCATCAGATCTTTCCTAGGCATAGACAACAAATAAGGAACTGTACGCCCCTCTGCCACTTGGAGGGGGAGCGGAGGCTAGCCGAGGTACCTGAAAGTAGGTTCTGTGTCGTCCTGTGGGTTATGTCCCCACGTGTTGCTTCCGGCTCCTGACTGGGGGAGAACCCATTCCCCTGAGAAACCCCATGTCTGTGCAGCCCCCCCATACAGCCTGTGTGTACTAAGATGCCAGATACAGGTTCCTGCTAACCCAAAGTCAGTAACCAATACAGGGTAGCATGCAAAGTTGAGCCCACCCCATGAATTGGGTGCTGCTCAGTTCACCGTCTTCTGTCATCGCCTCCATGAATATCATCCACCCCTAGTCTTTCCCCTACAGCAAGGCTAGAGGTTGGGCTGTATACTGCAAGTCCAGGTAGTGTTTTTGTTTTCACTAAACCTGCCTTTAATTCACATGCTGATTACAGCAGTGGGCCCTGCCAATGAAGGTTTACCTATTTAGAAGGCAATAGGAGTATGCAACGTCCCATTGAATCTGTGGCATACAAACTTGCTAGAAGCTGACATAAAATGACCAACCAAATAATTCTCCAGGTGAGCTCACATTTATTGTGAAATTGGGTATCCCTTACATTCAACAGCAGCCCACAAAAGTCAGTCATGTTCCCTAGTGGTATCAGTGGCTAGCCAGTTCCCATCCACCTCTACTAGTCTGTCAGTGGTCAAGTTGAAAAAGAATGTTGTGCCCGGAAATTTGCTCCTAAGCCCGTAGCTGGCACAAAGACATTGGCAGCAAGGCCACTGAATCAGAATTATCTGCACTGGCAGGTTGAGGAGGAAGTACAGTGTGAGGCAACAATGATGTTACGTGCACTTAAAAGAAAGGTCCAAACCCCTAATTCACATGTCCGGACCACATGTCTCAACCCAGAAGTGAGAAAGTTGAACCCATACTCACCGGGCCCAGCCATAACCGACCCATTTTACATCTGCCAGAAGTAGCAGCATGCATCCAATACAGAGAGATGGCAACATGCCTTCCTCCCGGTGGCGCCTAGGACCTTGATGGCAGAGCCGCGAAGATCTGCTCAATGCAATAAATACAAACCCTACTCCTACTGCGTTGTCCCCTTAGTCAAATGGCAGTAAGGTTATATGCTTTGTCCTATGTCTACAAAATCCCCCCCACCGCAGAAGTTGGCCCTCCTCACGTCCGAGGCCACTTCAGTTTGCACCAAACATTGCTCCCGCCCTGCTGCAAATCCTAGTAACATCACAACTACTAACCAAGCAATTGTGCAAGTGTGACAATTCAGACTATTCCATGCCCCCAGTGCTATGAAAATGGCATGGGCAGCAGGCAATGGAATTCTAATGTATATTGAATTAATAATTGCCCGTTGTTGTGGTCATCTCTAAAATAGAAAGACAGCGCCAAGAGTGGTGAACTGTCACCATCGCCGGCGTAGATAATTAAGTGACGGTGCCGAGCACCGGGAACAACGCGGTCCAATTTAGCACAGGGAAGCTTTTCACACCCGACTCGATATACAGGAGAATACTTGTTGGCCAGATTGTCCGAGAAACCTCCTTCCTTCCACTTGGCGGTCCGCCCATGCCATACCTACTGGAGCATAGCATAATGTAACTGGACGCAGAGGTGTTGGTGCGCTACACCGAGGCAATAGATTGCACTGTCTGTCTAGGGATACAAAGTCCCCAGTGAACAACCATCCGCCCGTGCCGTGTCAGGGACCACAGAGTGACCTCGTGGGAAAGAGATGCTACAGGGGACACAACAGATCCAACCCAGCCATTCTCATTGCAGACAGCACACACTGCCACAGCAGTACAAGCCTCGCTGCCAATGAGAGTTACACGAGACCCAGCTCCCACTAATTAGCCCCATGCATAGTGCCAATATCGGCAACAGTTATCACAAAACACATAAGTACATAAATAAAACACACGACACTGAATGTAAGTGGAGAAATATTGCTGCAGGTTTATTAGCATAATAAATATGCAAATACGGTGGGTTATCTTACGGGCGATCCCAGGGCAGGCCAGCCCCAAGCCGCCTGCCCGTCTGATAAGCCTAGAGTCACCATGGCAACGCCAATTGGTGTATACCAAATGTTGGGAGGGTCCCCCCCTCCCATCCGTGGACCTCCAGTCCACATGCTTCACACGCCCCCCCGTGATGGGTGGGCGGAGCATACATGGCAGCCCCCGGTTGCTCAGACCCACAACCGCCTGTCGGTTAGCGGGGCGCCGTAGGTCTTCCAGTGGACACGCTAAAGGTCCCTGGGTATCCTGGCTTAGCACCACACGGTGCTGCTGCATGCTATACCCCTTGGTATGTGCAGACCCTGGATCGCCCTGTAACTCCTCCACAGCCTTGGGAGTGGCCACCGTCACTACCAGGGCCCCCCACCAAGGTAGACCTATTTCCTTACAACCTGCTGCAGCCAAAGCTTCACCTAGGTCCAGTAGGAAAAGAACCGTGCCTAAACTAGAGAGGTGCACCCCATCTCCCTCCCGGCACCCTGTGGACTTGGCGTGTATAAGACCATGCCTGATGAAGCCCAAAACCTCTTTGCTCTGCGCAACTGCGCATGGCTCCAGGTAGACCTTTTTACCTACAGCAACTGATACCGGGCTTCTCCCAGGTCCAGCCAAGACAATCTACGCCCAGCTGGACCGGCGGGCGGCCTGCCCCTCAGGACAGGTGCCCTCATCCTTTCTAACTCCCCCGTGGATTTTGACTGAAATGACCGTAAACCTAAAACTAGGCGTTGGTCCAATGTAGCCTTTGAATGGCTGAAGAACAATCCCCTTGACAAGACACTCCTGCCTGACAGTGCCAATGCGGGAGGGGTAAGAGTTGACAAGCCCGCCTTACCTCCTCCTTCACTCAGTTGGAGTATGTCCATCGCATTCCATCAGTCACCACCAAATGAGAAGCCTTGCCCTCCCAAACTTTTGCTAGTATACCAGGGAGAGACAGGACTGAGTGACCACAGAGGAGGACCAACGTGTAAAATTCTTCACTATCTTGGATACTGGGTACGCCAATTGTTCTCCTGCTAATTGGTAGCCCAAAAGCATTACCCCGGGTTTCCCTCAATCATGTGGACCATATCGCCCCCGAGGAAGGCCACTTCCACAACCTGCATAGCTGCCAGCCAGTGCTGGAGGGCAGGATACGTTACCCGGTACCGATACTCGCATCCATGGTACCTGTTTCGTCGAACTCAAGGACGGGCTACTAAGTGAGCAACCAGGCTCCGCCCACTCCTGCCTGGCAGAGCCCATGCGGGAGGAGGTAAGGGTTGACAAGCCTGCCTTCCTCCCTCTTTCACTCCGTTGGAGTACGCCCATCGTATTCCATCAGTCACCACCCAATGTGAAGCCTTGCCCTCCCAAAATTCTGCTATTATACCAGGGAGAGACAGGACAGAGTGACCACAGAGGAGAACAACGTGTAAAATGCTTCTCTATTTGAATACTGGGAAAGCCAAATTGTTCTCCTGCAGATTTGTAGCCCAAAGTGTTACCCCGGTGCTTCCCTTAATCATATGGACCATGGCCCTGTTGGAAGGCCACCTGCATAGCTGCCAGCCAGTGCTGGAGGTCGGGAGAAGTTACCCGGTACTGATGCTCGCATCAAAGGTACCTGTTTCGTCTAACTCAAGGGCGTGCTACTAAGTGAGCAACCAGGCTCCGCCCTAGTACCCCGAGGCCAAACCCAAGCCCCTCCAAGTTCTGCTGCCTCACCTACCTGTTAACACGAATCCCAGGGCAGACCACCGGCCTATAATCCATGCTTGGCCATGCCTGAGCTAAAATACCTCTGAACAGCCTGACAACAGGCTAACCACCAGCATTGAGTTCTGAATGTTTCTGACGCTGCCAAGAAACATGGGCATAACTAAAGCAACTGGCACCATGCCATAAAAGTAACAATTCAACCTTCTATGAAACAAACGTGCCCTTGTGGCGATCCGAGTAGTGCTCCCTCCAAGCCAGCAGCCCTACTCAGGCAACCCGCACTCTCTTGGCACTGGCACACCCCCGTCACAGCTGCCCTAGAGTGCCTGGTCGTGTGTAGCCACAACCTAGGTTTCCTCACTGCGTCATACCGGGGTATGATGACCCATCTAACTCGACTGCTGAGTGCCTATTGCACCATCGCAAGTATGCCTTTGCCTGCTCAGAGTCTGGCTGTAAAGTTGGAAGGCATTGACCCCCCAGCCCAGGGTGAAGATGTCAGCATTACAGTACCTGGTGCTATAGACGGTCCCCGACCCTGATGGGACAGACAGCAAATCCCTTGCTCCTGTTGAGCACGAACCCAAAACCAATTGCTCACCATGGTTTAATACCTTCCTGCTGCTAATCATTTCCTAGCTGAATGTTGACAAATCCATGTTCTGTAATGGCACTAATTCGCAGCCTGCACCATTCTGCCAGTGCCGAAAAGACCTTTGTCATGCTGCCTGGCCTCATCAATCTTGCCCTGTTCTAGCAGCGCCCGCTTCATCCGTGGAGCAAACAACTCGCCGGTACCCCCAAACTGGCCCTGATGCGAGACAAACCGGGCCAAGGCACAACAGTGAGTGTACTAACTAATAGCAGGTCTAACAGCGTCAACAGGCATCCTCAGCTTACAATAGGCGTGATGGAGTGAGGGTATCCAGTGAGAATCAAGATGACAACTTCCCATCTGACCGACCGTGGTGGGAACCACTCCTGTATATTCTAGTACACATGGTCCCCGTTCACCTGTCACTGCCTGATGTACGTGACCTAGGTACATGGTCCCCTAGCATGGCGGCATGCCATTGAGACCACCATCCAGTCCCCGATAAGTACCACTATCTGCCTATGCTACAATCTTGCCTGTTCCTTCCTGCCCAGATATACCACGCGATGGTTGCTCTCCTCCGTCACTTGACCCGACCACACCTGGCAGAACAAACACAGCGAGAGGAAGCAGCCTGTGACGAGGAGGGGGCGGGGACAGCATATGTACCCCCCTTTGCTCCTCCCCGCCGGAAGCAGCTACCTGTCTGGGGTCTCCCTTGGTCAAACCCAGGGACACGACCTCCCACCCCTGTGCCTTCCTGTGGCACTAAGGCGGCCGCCCTCAAAGGGGCGGGCCGCTGCGCAACCCCCCCCCCCCGGGCAGCCTTACAAAGGTGATGCTTTTCTGATGCGAGTTGGGCGGCAAAATTGCATGTAACTAAACTATATAAATATTATGTATTTTACTTTATCAGCGGTGTAAGCGCAAAATCGGCCAGATATTGGTACCCTTTACATAGCACAAGTTCTGTTAATTACTCAAGCACATATTCATGTTTTGTGTCACAGGCTGCTGAGCCCTTGCCAGGCTCGAACCTGCACTCGCAGCTCGAGGAGACGTGCAACCCCGGAGCAGGCCCGCTCGAGGCCACAGTCAACAGTATCCGCTCAGCAAGCATGCAATGTCAAGTATGTGTTATGTACCAGTCCGTGTTTTAGGTAGGATAAGAAAAGGGGGCGTGGCCAATGTAAATAAGGGCTTGGCATAACACACGTACACTAACAATTTGTGCCTGGACTAGCGAGCTGCCCGACTTGCCAATGTCTGTTTTCTTCATTCCATCCGGATATATGATATAACAGGTAACATGCCTACAGCAAGTCATGACTATTAGCTTTGTCAATGGTCGCTAGCTGCGTAATGTAAATAAGCAGTACTCGTGATACAAGTCAGAACTGGGGCTTTGTCCTTGTGATGAGGCCACCACAATTTGCGCCACACCTTGCCACTGCCAGCGCTGCCAGTGCCTGACCTTTCCCAACAACTAACAATCACACTGCACAAGTGTGACAATTCAGACTGGTCGAGCCCCCCAAGTTTTAAGAATTGTTTGGCTGGCAGGTATTAGTTGTTTTGAAATGTGTTGGATTATAAAACAACTAATTTTCTGCTCATTTTTTTTCTTCTGAGCAGCTGTCCTAAGTGCCGGTGCCTGCATTTAAGTGCCGGTGCCGGGCCCGGAAAGCGCGTGTTACACTGAAGAACTGCCCCATAAGGCTTAAAATTACGGTGAACTCTGAGCGTTAAGTGGAACGCTCAATGCGCCATTGACCGGACAGAGGATTCCTCCCCACGTCAACGGGCAGATGCCAAAGGGCAAGATATTACCACTGTTCAGTTGTTGGTAAAACCAGCGTCACCTTCGCCGAAGAGACCATCTTTTGATCGCTCCAAGGTACGTGACCATAATGATGAATCCTGCAACCCACACTCACCCCCACCCTGCTCTTGCGCTGTCCGCACCCTTTGCCTTTCTGGTTGTCGATCAGCAAGTCGTGGTCTAGTCGGGTTTTCACTTGGTACCACGGCAGTTGCTGTCGCGCCTTAACATCTGGGCGGTTTGAGTAAATTGTTGGCAGCTTTGCGGCCATTGGATGGGCGGGGCCTGCTGTTACTGCCCGGACATTATCACCTTCTTTGTGCTACCGCTGGGAGTGCACCGCATTCTGTTATGGTCAAACCCCCTAGCTTGAGAAAACAGGTGGCCTGCAGGCCGGGTACCGCCAGGCGGGTGCCCCTGCATTTGTCGCAATTTGCCTTGTCTTCACGGCAGGCGGCGCACCCATTGTCAGTGGTGAGACCTGCCATCCTACTTGCATTTCCCGGCCTAGGCGTAGAAAAATAGTGATCCAGGTTCGGGTCTCGACGTTAGCTCTCCACCCGATGTTTCTGAGCTGATCATTTGGTCCCCTGCTGCTTTCTTAAAATGCAGGGGAGCGGCCATGCTACAGCTAAAAAGGTGAATGAGCTGTGGAAATGCCTTTGAAATGTTGTCTTTGCCTTGTGTTTTCGGTGTGTCCGGGGCAGAGATCAGAAGTCAGGCTGGGCTGTCTTATGACTGGCTGCATCTGTGTTTGTTATGGAGAGTTGTAATTCCGCTTCAGTAACCGGGCCCCCTTTTGGGGGTAGTGGTGGCCTAGGTTTGACCTGGTTTTGCGCCCTGGAAGGTACCCCTATGCCTTGAAGCGGCGGAGGCGCTTCCCCCTTTTTCATATTTGTTCATCCTGCGCATTGCTAGGAGGAGGGGTCCCATGGGGGTCACCTTGCGGGCCAGGCCTCGGTGTCATGTTTCAAAAAGTGCAGGCCCCTTCAAAGCACGGTGTTTGGTGTGTCCGCCGGCTGTAGACTCACAATTTACACTGCTCGTCGCCATACACTGCAGTGAGCCGATCTGCCATCTGCTCACTCCTCTGAGTACTCTTCCCCCGAGCTTGGGATGCCGAATGAGAGGGCGGGGGGATTAGACAAAGCGGGGGAGCGCGATGTTCCTCCCCTCGCCCTAGCTTCCCCTTGTTGGAGGGCAGGACAGCAGAAAACGTCTTGCCCTATCTTTTCCTGTGTGTTTAAATCCACGCTGTGGGCAGGGGCGGCCTTAGGCATGTGCAGGCTGTGCACCTGCACAGGGCCACCAAACCCCAGGGGCCACCACGAGGAATCAGATACAATACATATTCGTGGCGGCCCCTGGCAGGGATTTGGCGCATGAATGACTGAGGCGTGCTAAATCCAATGTGATGCACTCTGAATGGTTGTTCTTATACTCTTTTCCTTTCTAACCCAGTCTCGTCTTTGTGTGGGGTCGGCCTTGTTTCGGGCTCTTCTGGTAGGTCTTGTGCTTGTTTAGAACTTTTTTTCCAGGAGAATCGAGCTTGTTTTAATAGTCCAGATCTGGCACATCCGGAGGCTCGCATGCGCGCGCATGCGCAGTGCCCGCGAGTCCTGCAGCGAAGGGGTTACAGAAGCACCACGCATCACTGGCGGCACCCGTGCCCGGCGTGCAGCGAGCAGCACCGAGACCGGCCGAGGCCATGCACCGGCGCGCCTAGAGACCCTGGGCAAGAAAGGCCGCCTTGCAGAGGATAGCATGCCAGTGTGCAACCTTTGGTGCCAGCTGCGAGGTGAGCAGTCCGAGGGTCAGGGCATGGGGAGGGGGAGTGAGGAGGTCAGCGTGTGCCACTGCAGAGTGAACCCGAGGGAAGGCGAGCCATTGGACGAGGGTGTGGGGAGCCCTGGGGAGGAGGGCAGATCAGGCGTAGGAATGTATCACAGCCCGTGGGGGTGAGGAGCCGGGGGAGTGGGGAAGGTTGGGTGAGGATGTTATTGTAGATGGTGTGTGCTTTGGGTCTGGGTGGAGGTAAGCCATGTGAGGTGGCGAGCTGGAGGTATTCTGGTGGTCATGGGAAGGGAGGGCATGATGAATCGTGAGAGAGAGCCTCTCTCTCACGATTCATCTCTGAGAGGGCGCGGGTCGGAGAGGTGGTCACCGTGCGCCAGGGGTAGGGAGTGGTACAGATCGGCGCTGTATGTTGAGGGAAGAGTGAGTCAGGAGTGTAGGGGCAGTGTTTACTTGTGGCTGAGGGGAGGCATGGTGACTTTTGGAGGTGTAACTTGGGAGGCACGGTCGTATTGGGGGGAAGAGGAGAGCAGGGTACGAGGTGTTAGACGTAATGTTAAGGATTCATTAAAATGATTACAATTACTTATCAACAATCATGAAAACAGAGTATGAAGCTGATACTTGTGATCTAATGAGTGGATCTGCCTGCACAAATCTTTTAAAACATTGAGTGTTCGAATGTACTTGGCATTTGGTTATGTCTGTTTATATGGTGTTGAGGCAGACATGAAATGCAAGCACCTATGGATGGACGCCTGGAATAGCATGGCAGTGCCTACCCATGTTAACTCAATCTAATACCCTTTTGCAGAGACCTTGGTAGAAGACTGGCTTCTTGATCATTTCTTTAATTACATTCCAGTGCTTGTCATGTGACTAGCAGAGAAAACTAGTTTAACTAGTCCTCAGTTTGCAATTGGTGAAGCAGCCTTCTCTGTCCATACTAGGGGCATAGTTACCATTGGTTCAGCAAGTACAGTGGTACTGAGACCCAAAACCCTCAGGGGCCTATTGAACCCTGATAATTGCTATATTTTACTTCCTGAGCAGCAGCCAAAGGGGCCATTTTCCTTGCTTATGCCACGGCCCATGGGGTCGTTGGTACGCTGTGATAGGGGTTCGTACGTCTGCTTGAAAGTTGTCTCCTGACTGGATGTTCCTTGCACATTAATTTTGCTTCAGTGAACCTCTAGTGCCTTTTCATAGCCTTAGGACTCACTGTAATTAATCCTTGTTTAATAGGTGCTCTGAAAGCAAGCAGAACTGGTTGCTGGAATATGGCACTATACAAGAAACCTTAATTAAATATATTGTATTTTGACAATGTGGTAAAGTGGACGAGTCTGTGGTTACCTGTAGGCTGTCTTCAGGATCAGTTAGTGACGTACTGAGACAGGTCTCTGTGTGCCATGATTTCAAGGTAGCTTACTCTCTTCCTGCTAAGGTCACTTCCCAAATAGATCATGAACTATTCTCCAGGCTCTACTGTTCTCAGTGGACTGAGAAAACAGACCTTGTATGCCAAGTCACATGATCTACCCTATAGTTTTATAACTCTTCAAATAAACCTTCCATATGTGGCTAGTCCTCATAATGTGTCATACATGTAGTGGGAAGGATAATTACTATCAATCAGTCAGGGTTTGTAAAGCTCAGCTGCTTCACACATAAGGGTCTCGAGGCGGTGTGGGATTCATGCTGCTGGATCATGCTGCTTGTTGGTTGAACAGCGAGGTCTTGTGGTCCTTCCTGAACTGCTGGAGCGATGGTGAGGCTCTAAGGTGCAGGGGGAGGGTTTTCAGGTCTTCACTGCCATGTGGGAGAAGTAGCGGCCTCCACTGTTTTATCAGCGGCTGCATTGGGTGGCTGCTAGGGAGATGGTTCTGGAACATATTTTCCTGGTAGGTTGGTGGAAATTCACTCGTTCATTAATGTATGCTGGTCCTTCATTGTGTAGTCCAGGGAAGACATGGCTTGGCAGTTTGGGCTGGACTGTTCCCATGAGGCACAGGGTCAAGGCTGATTTGCATATGGCCATGTCTGAACTGGGGTGGTGTGGTGAGCAACAAAACGATGGATTTAGGCCCAGATCTCTGTACTGGGGTGAATGTATGACATTGTTCTGCATTCTGTCCATCAACTGTTGTTTTTGCAAGAAAATAAAAATGACACATCAAAATCTTTCAGCAGCCGCCACTGCTGATTGTCTTCTTTTTTTCCCTACCCACTGTTAGCCTCGCCCGCTGCATTGCAAGCAAAATTAAGAGAATTAGAGTACACAAATCGGGTTGTTCGAAACGAAAGAGAAAGGTGGCTCAGCAGGCTTTCGTAGTGTCACAGGAAGGAGCAATCCTGAACTTTATCACCCAAGGGAAACCTAAAGATGGAGAATCCCCTGGCCAGAGTTCTGCTGATGCACTCGGTAAAACAGGCGCTGACGACCATAAAGAAGAACAAAACAATGATGATATCCATGAGCAGAATGATACTCAGGAGCAGACCAATGAAAATGAACAAGGTGACTCTGAAATTGATACAAACATGCAGCAATTACCAACTCAGGATGAGGATTATTACAAAAGACCCTCAGACAGAGAAACTGAAACATCATTCATCGGTCCATCAACATCTGGCATTCTGAAGGAGGTTCAGAGTTTACAGACGGATGATGCTGGTATTGAAAAGGAAGCCAAAGAGCAAGACCATGTTACAGACCCGTGTTCTGAATATGATTTATGTGATTGGAGGGATCCTGCTTTGTGGCCGAACTCTCTTACGGACGCGCAACGTGTTTTTCTTGTTGAAAGGGGTCCCTCCAGAGACCCAGATTCTAAAACAAAGTATCCAAGTGATGAGCACTCAAAAAGTAAACGTTGTTTTTCTGTTACCATGTTACTGGTCATCTAACGCCTTTTCTGGACGTTTTATTAAAACACCTTCCTGAGCTCCGCCCCGCCCGGACCCCCTCTTCCGGGGCCCCCTACCTGCGCTCCCTGCACAGGGCCACCATGAGCCTAGAGCCGCCCCTGGTGGGATACCCCCAGGCCTACGGGACAGAAGCGAGATCCCACTCCCCTGGACAGTGCAGACTGTGCGCCAACGGAACCAGGGACCCACACCCGGATGTCAGTGATTAGGAAACGGGACCGACCCCTACACCCCACAACAGCTACGTTTCCTAACCCCCATGTGCCCATGTTTAAACTACGTGTCCAGTGGGGGCAAAGAGCCCCTCAGGCCGCAGTGCACGCACAGACCGGCGGGATCCATGTCTATCGGCCCGTCCACGCCTCTCCTAGGGGTGCCAACTCTCAGCACCTCGGGGGTTCGCACAGCTGGGGAGCTCCTGCCGCAGTGGAACCGAGCTCAATGCCATGGGTCACGGGCACTCGCGGCTCCGGTCACCACCTCCACACTGCAGCTGGTGACCAACAGAATGTCCAGTGTCACTGCCTCAAAACAGAGATATAACTACCCCTCCCTCTGAGGGTTACCCCTGCGTGGAAGCGGGCAGCCTCAGTTTCAGGAAATATGTGCTGCCTAAAAAACAGGCGCACTTCTTCCAATAGCAGCCCTTGAAAGACGTGCTAGTAACGGACCGGGGAAACTGCACCCCCACGGCGGACACCAGCCCAGGCAATGGCCGGGCGGTGGCCGCGCTGAAAATTTTGGGGAGAGGAGGGGTGGGGGGGATGGACTGACCATAATGTGCAGATCCTGGACCCGACCAACAACACGGCAGACGACGACGAACCTCGGCGCAAACCGCGTCAGGGCCGCGGGAAAAGAGGGCACCTAGTGAGCAGGAGAGGTATATGTACCTCGCCCTCCGCCCACTCCTGCCCAGAAGTGACATGGGCATGCGGACCCTTAGGGGGTCGCAAACACTGGGCGGCTGCCTCGTTTGCCATCATCTAGCATTAAGAGGGGCCGCCCTCTTAGGAGGGTCCCCTTCATGGACCCGGGGCAGTCCGCAGAGGCTTTACATGAGCACCAATTGCTTACAGAAGGACAAGTTCATTTTTGGAAGATTAAATGATTTGCCCGGAATCACAGGATGTTGAGTGTCCTTGCATAGACTCGAACCCGATTTCCGAGGTCGATGTTCTAGCCGTTAGGCTACATCCTCTATTAACCGGACCTGACAATTAAAGGGCATTTTATCGTCAGGTGCATTTTTTTAAAATGCCCTAATTTCAATTATTGCATTTGTGTTGTGTGTTTATCTGCATATTTAATCATAACAGTAGTAATATTTTTATATTTCACTTTGTACCACACGGTTGGCATTTGTAAGCTGTAAATAGAAGCTGTTACTAATTTACTCACTGTACAGACTTTAGGAGGTGGTAACACTGAGCTGGTGTTGACAGAATTAAAACATGTGACCTGCAGATCACTACACAAGCCAGCAGCAAACTTGAACGCACTAGCATCTTGCCAACTATGATGCTGGTTTACTGATGGTGGAAAACATTTGTCTGAGTACACTCGGTACTGTGGCAGACCCTAATACATTGAAGCAGTTCATCGTGACAACTTTTTTCATTACTTGTCCTGTTTAATGCACCATGTGGCCACGTTTTTCATATATATATTTATATATTTATATATATATATATATTTATATACTTTCCCGCACTCGGGTATTCCCTGCCGCTGCTCCTAAACGAAGGGCGCGTCGTTTACGGGACCTCCCGAGCCTGGTCCCAAATATCACACCAACTCCTCATGAAAATAAGGGTGACGACGCCATGTCTCCTTGCGTATAATTTATTTGCCGGTATATATATATATATATATGTGTGCATATATATGTGTGCAAAAAACTGTATATATATATATATATATATATTATCTACTGGCGGTCGCCAGTAGATAGTTATAGTTAGGACCGTGTTTCCATAGGAAATCTGAAAATTCTATTTTGAATAACTTTGGCGCCGGTTTACGGATCCTCGCGAAATTTTTAAAACTAATGGGGCGCTCCGCTCAGCTCCTACCCTGGAAGTCTGGGGTGATTCGTCAAGCGGGGGCTGAGAAAAAAGGGGGGTCCCAAAACGCGTTTTCCCCATGCATTTTCCCATAGGACCTTTAGTCGAAGGTACAGCCCTAACGGCTGAACATAATTACTTGAAATTTGGCAAAGAGGTAGTCCTCAGGTCAGGGATGTGCCTTTTGCATATATGGTGTCAATCTGTTCAGTAGTTCCTGAGAAAATTGCAGTTAAAAGTACATAAATATCTATATGCGCGCACCGAGCGCGCACCGTGCCGTGCGCGAGCGTAATTCTGATTGGTGGTTACATGTCAGTCAACATTCGAATCGGTCGAAATCAGGAAGTGTTGTCCGCCATTTTGTGTGTGACAGTGAAAAAGAAAGGTGTAGAACGTGAAAAGGGGGCAGGGTACAGAGTTCCTGACCCCCTAGCTTTTGTCAGGGGGTCCCTGAAGGACCATGAAGGGTGAAAAAAAAATTATTTTTTTTTAAATCACGGGGTGCGTGCACCGTGCGCGCACCGTCGCGAGGTGCGCGCACGGCAGAAAAAATCATTAAAAAAATAGAATTAAAAATCAAATGTAAGTGTTTAGATGTTAGGTGGCTCTAAAAAGAGCCGTTGTGTTAATTGAGGAACAGAGGAACAAAAAAATTAAAAAAATTATAGGGTGCCGCATGTGTGCTGCTGTATCTTGCTCTCTATTAGGGCAATGCTGGTGTCCCCATAAGAGAGAAGAGCATTGCACGCATTGCACCGTATATGCACCCTCTTGAACAGAGGTTGTATATCCAGAGGAACAGAAGCAGGTGAAGCTGCCGCCGCAGATGAAGTGCTCGGCTGAGCTGCTGCGGATGTGCTCGGCTGAGCTGCTGCGGATGTGCTCGGCTGAGCTGCTGGAGGGTTTTCTCTAGCAGCTCGAGCATAAGCCACAGGATGTACATCTCTAACGTGCCTTATCATAGTGAAGATACTAAAAGAGTATTTGATAAGACACCACCACAAATAGTGCAAGTGACTTTTGGAGCATTCACCTTCTTCTGCCCCTCTGGAAAAGTGAAAAATTGCCATATAAAAGAGTTTTTCTGTTTTTTCTCTGTGGCACAAGGGTCTCCTACTCACTCCCAGAAGATGACTGCTGCTCTGCCCTTCTCAAGTACTGGAGTACTGGAAAAGCTGCTCAGCTCCTTCTCCCAGGGAATCAGAAGTAATAATGAGGGGAGTGGGTGTGGTGTTGGAAGTTTCTGGAACTGAAACTACTATAAACCAATGAAAAGTGTTGTTTCTTAATCACATGACCTGAAACTACTATAAACCAATGAAAAGTATTGTTTCCAAATCACATGACTTGCCGTGCGTGCACCGTGCACGCACGGTGCGTGCACGGAGCACGCACGCATGCGCGTACGTGCATGGAGCACGCACGCATGCGGGTACGGAGCACGCACGCATACGCGTACGGAGCACGCGCGCAAGTGTGTACGAAGCACGCGCACATGCGCGTACGGAGCCCGCGCGTACGGAGTACGCACGACGTACGCATGCGCACGTGGAGCACGTACGCATGCCCACACGGAGCACGTACGCGTGCGCGCACCGTGCGCGCACGGTCAAAAACACTTTAAAAAGAATTAAAAGTGTTTAGAAGTTTATAGAAGATATTAACTATGCTGTTCAACTCTATCCAAATTAAAAAAAAAAAAAAAACAGAGCCATTCCATATTACAGGATAAAGTTTATCTATAACTATATATATAGGTAGCTTATTGTAAAATAAATATTTAAAAAATATAATAATACATTAATAAATTAGCATTTAAAAAACCTTGCAAATTCAATTAAAAAACCATAGATTTCACACACGTTATAGTTAGGAATTAGCATTTAAAAAACCTTGCAAATTCACTAAAAAAACCATAGGTTTCTGGAACTGAAACTACTATAAACCAATGAAAAGTGTTGTTTCTTAATCACATGACCTGAAACTACTATAAACCAATGAAAAGTGTTGTTTCTAAATCACATGACTTGCCGTGCGTGCACGTGCACGCACGGTGCGTGCACGGAGCATGCACGCATGTGCGCACGGAGCACACGCGCATGCGCGTACGGAGCATGCACACATGCGCGTACGGAGCACGCGCGCATGTGTGTACGGAGCACGCGCACATGCACGTACGGAGCACGCACGACGTATGCATGCGCACGTGGAGCACGTACGCACACGGTGCGCGCACGGTCAAAAACACTTTAAAAAAAAAAAAAAGAATTAAAAGTGTTTATACGTTTATAGAAGATATTAACTATGCTGTTCAACTCTATCCAAATTAAAAAAAAAAACAGAGCCATTCCATATTACAGGATAAAGTTTATCTATAACTATATATATAGGTAGCTTATTGTAAAATAAATATTTAAAAAATATAATAATACATTCATAAATTAGCATTTAAAAAACCTTGCAAATTCACTTAAAAAACCATAGGTTTCACACACGTTATAGTTAAGAATTAGCATTTAAAAAACCTTGCAAATTAACTAAAAAAACCATAGGTTTCACACATGTTATAGTTAGGAATTACCATTTAAAAAACCTTGCAAATTCACTGAAAAAACCATAGGTTTCACACACGTTATAGTTAGGAATTAGCATTTAAAAAACCGTACAAATTCACTGAAAAAACCATAGGTTTCACACACGTTATAGTTAGGAATTAGCATTTAAAAAACCTTGCAAATTCACTGAAAAAACCATAGGTTTCACACATGTTATAGTTAGCTGTACATTTCACTCGTAAAAAACCAATGAAATTCCACGTTATAGTTAGATCAGGTAACTATAACTTGCGCGACCGCAATCCACAGTGTGTCATTTCAGATGTCATCATTGATGTGAAGAGTGATGTCACTGACCATGTCATGAGTGATGTAATATGTGACGTCATCAGCAGTTTATTGTGGGCGCGCAAGTTATAGTTACCTGATCTAACTATAACGTGGAATTTCATTGGTTTTTTACGAGTGAAATGTACAGCTAACTATAACATGTGTGAAACCTATGGTTTTTTCAGTGAATATATATATATATATATATATATATATACACACAGGTGCGCAACATGCCCCTTACCCATCGTGTTTCTCAGACCGGGCTGCTGTGGGCTTGGCTGGGCAGTGTCTGGAATCTTATCTCCGGGACACCCGAGTTTTTCACAGGTCTTTAAAGACCATTTGCATATTTACATACCTTTGTAAACTGCTTACCAATGCTTAGTTTTTTTCTGGGTCCAGTACCCCCTGGGACCCCACTCTGCCTATTCCTTTGCTGTAGTGTGAGAATGAATTTCAGGAAAACGAATGTAAAGTAGGGTTGCCAAAATATAAATGACAGCCATGTGTTGTTTAAAGAGCCTGCAAAGATCTCGTCTTGACTAAATACGGTTTTAAATAAAAAAGTAAGTATTCATTTGTAATGTGACTTTTCTGTCTTTGCTCCCTTTAATTATCAGTCATGGATCATTCAGGCAGCCCTTGAACACAATTAAAAGTGCTTTTTAGGTCTCGCCTAGCGTTGCAGAGCGTGTGCTGCTCGCTTGCGAGATCTATTGTCGTTGGTTTTCTGTCGAGCTTCTTTGGAAGTGGGGTTGGTGCACGTCCTGTCCCCTTAGGCCCCGCCCACCCGTCGTCTGTTGCTCGTCATGCCTGCGTTGTGTCTTTGCCTCACGCTCGAGCCTCCCTTCTCTGAGAGGCTGTCTCCCGTAGTCCCCACCCACCCATCGTCTGTTGCTCGTCATGCCTGCGTTTTGTCTTTGCCTCACGCTCGAGCCCCCCTTCTCTGAGAGGCTTCTGTCGTGTCCCACCACCGCAAACCGGTGCTTGTTTATCTGGGAAGAGTTTTCTGCAAGGATCACTTTTCCAGACCGGCAGGGATCGCGCGAGGCTTTTGCTATCCTTTTGAGACTCCTTCGTTTTAATGAGTCTGAAATTCCTTTGTTTTAATCCGGTTGAAATGTGTGGGTTTTCATCCAAGCGGAATCCCCAAAGATGTGCTGGTATCCTTGTAGAGTTCCGAAGGCTTTTCCTGCTACGGCCCTTGAAAGGTTACTTCTTTAATATCCGAGGCCTGGAGATGCATTTTTCCCTATTTTTTTGGGTGGAAAAAGGAAGTGGCAGTAATCGGCCCGCGATCTGCTTCAAGACACGTAGACCCCAGCTCTAGCGCCTTGAGTGGCCACCGGAGAGGTACGAGCTTTAAAACCGAGGCCCCCGTGACGTTGTTCGACCTTAGCCCCTCATATCCCCTCATATTCTTTTGTCACTCCCTAAATAGTTCACCCTGGGGGTCCCGGGTTTTTATATCTCCTACCATTATTTATTTCTTCTACTTTCTGAACTATGGAGCTCTCGGGGTGAATGCTCCTATGCGAGGTTCCGTCTCATTAAAGTATGTTGCGGGTAAATGTGCCACCTACAAATATCTGTGTAGCCCGCATCTCGAATTCCGGTACAAACGGATTGGCTCAGAGGAGTTATGCCTTTGTTGCCGTTAACACCATTTTACCAGGAGGCTACAACTTCCAGTCGTGGTGAGGTAGCTCATGTGGGTAACGCGTGTTATGCTCTGATCTGTGTAAGTTGGAGGGAGGCAGGTTATAGTTCAGCTTAAATAGATATCTAAGATGATAATCAGTTCCTCCTCTGTCGATATTTGGATTACTTTCACAGGTCTGTCGATTTTGTAGCTGGGGTTCCCGGTTCGAGTCTCGATGTCAGCGAAAACCTCCTGTGAATTTCGGCAAATCACTTAATCTCCCGGTGCCTACCCCCCCTCCCTCACCCAAATGAATGTGTCCTTCTGTAACCTAACAGTGCTTATGTAAAGCGCGCCAATACCTTCGGGTCAAGTTCGCGCCACATAGAACTCCCAAAAAAAAGAAATAGCGTTGAAGGGTTAGCTGGTCCGTAGCAACTAATTGTGGGTGACCCGCCTGGCGCTGTTGGCAGTCTTGGTAAGCAAGCACAGAGGAATGTGGTTCCTCCTTTAAATTGTGTGTGACCCACAGGTAACTGCCCCCCCCACCCCGTGGTAAAATAACTCACAACACAAATTAATGTTCTATTCCCATCATCAAAATTCAAGGGGTTTCTGCCCCTACTACATAATTTTTGGGGAACGGTTGTTGCGATAAAAGGAGCACTTATTTTCATCTAAGGATTCGCGAAATGTTGATGAAATGGATGCACGGCTTTAAAAGTCAAACAAGAAAGAGATGGCAGACTAGTGTTTCTTTGTCTGCCTTCAACTTTCTGGTCCCCTCCCCCAGGCTCCCTTGCACCCCGCGTTCCTTGCTATCCGGCACCTGGTTGGAATTATATGGTGGTGTGATAGCTGAACCAGCCGGAGGCCCAAAGTTGGGGAATTGGCTCAGCTTTCTTATTTCCACGTAGATTTCTTATATATACATATATATATATATATATATATATATATATATATATATATATATATATATATATATATATATAGAGGCACAGCCCCGGGGGATGGGGTTCCCGGGCCAATAATGGCCTCAGGATGGGGGGCCACGCAGCCCCACTCCTTTAAAAAAAGTATTAAATATGTGGCCATGCACTGGGGGATGGGGTCCCCGGGCCAAAATTGGCCTCGGGAGAGGGGCTACGCAGCCCCCTTCCCTTTTTTTTGTTTTCTATAAAAACAGGTCAGGCTCTTTGGGATGAGGTCCCCAGGGTCCCAAATATTGTAAAAGAAGGGAAGCCACACAGCCCCCTTCTAAAAAAAAAAGAGAAAAAAAAGCAGGCATCTCGACACAGGCCCCGCCCCCTCCCTGCAGCACTCTGCAAACGCACCCCCTGGTGCTTTCTAAGTTGGGGTAGTAAGTCTCCTTCATTCCTGAGGGTCTCTGGGGGCCAACTAGCCCACTAGGTACCTCCAGTATGCGCCACAGAGCTGCATGATGAGGTCCTCTTGTGTCCTGAGGACCTCAGGACACAAGGGGACTTCATCCCCCGAGCAGCAGTGCGCCAGGAGCTGCGTTTGCAGAGTGGTGTAGAAAGGGGGAGTGGCACTCACTTATACAGGCAGTCACGCACCAACTAAATCATCCATACAGACAATCATACACCCACTCATTCTTCAATACACTCACGCACCAACTAAATCATCCATACAGACACTCATACACCCACTCATTCTTCAATACACCTTGGCCTATATATACATAAAACATATTTAAACTTTACAGAAACGCACATTCACTGGATGATGTCATCAGTGATGTCATTTGAGATGTCATCAGTGATGTCACTGACCATGTCATGAGTGATGTAATATTTGACATCATCAGCAGTGCATTGCGGGGCACGAATTATAGTTAGCTGAACAAACTATAACGGCTGAATTTCACTGGTTTTGTACGAGGGAAATGTCCAACTAACTATAATGTCCCTGAAACCTATGGTTTTTTCAGTGAATTTCTAAGGTTTTTTAAATGCTAATTTCGAACTATAACGTCCCTGAAACCTGTGGTTTTTTCAGTGAATTTCTAAGGTTTTTTAAATGCTAATTTCTAACTATAACGTCCCTGAAACCGTTTTTTTCAGTGAATTTCAAAGATTTTTTAAATGCTAATTTCTAACTATAACGTCCCTGAAACCTATGGTTTTTGCAGTGGATATATATATATATATATATATAATTATGTCTAGAGAGTCTGAAATGAATTATATGTAAATATTTACTTTTTGTTAAATGCAGAATCTTGAATTAATTATTGTAGGCTGACTTGACTCATTCAGGGTAACAATTCACCTTAAATTGACCGCCTGTCTATGTATTCACTTTATTGGTTCCAAAGTGCTTTTCTCACTTGTAATAATGAACTAAGAATTATTTACTCGTGATGCAAAATATATAGTATTTTTTCAAGTAAACAAAAGTCTGATCTAAACTGTATTTTTAGTCTTTTCACTATGTTTATGTTTAAGTGAACCGGAACTAGATCATGTGAACCGGATATAATACTGCTCACGTAACCTGCACATTGTAACTCAGTCGAAAAAGGCGCGAACGCCGAAACGCGTCCTGGTGTTACTGCTGCTATCTCGAAACAATGCAATAAATAATCGCATCGAGAAACCTTGCTGAGTGCGGTCTCCTTCATTCTTTGAGTGAAGTCCTTGGAGCTCTCTCTCTCTCTATATATATATATATATATATATATATATATATATATATATATATATATATGTATATTATATATATATATATAGTATATATTTTTTTTTCTGTAGAAAGTCAGGCTTCCTTGCTCACCAGGACCCCAGTTGGTCAATGAATTATTGGAAAAACTGAGGGTGAATGCAAGTCATAGCAGGCTCATATGCTGATGTGTAATGTGTTACTCTTGTGGGATCAGAGTAGAGATGCATTTTAGCAGAGGAAGGGGCCAATGTTCCGTCCAGGTCCTTCCCAAAACCTTATGAAGGCCTCTTAAAGGATCAAGTAAGTAGAGCAGCTAGTAGTGATAGAAACATGCTCTTGCCATGTCGAGCACTGAAACTCATTCATCTCAGCCTTCACAAACATCTTGTTGAGTGATTGGGAGCTCCACTCATAGGATATGGACTCCCCGACCACCAGTCAAAGATAAAAAGCAACCAACCCATTTTCATTTGGTTTATTCTTATACCTGAAGAAAGCATTTTGGCCCTGGAGAACAATTAAAAAATATTTAGAGAAAACAGACTGATGTCGCTGATCATTGAGGGGGTATCAATAACATACACATGACAAAAATGGCCATAATTTGAACCTAATCGAAGAGGAAGATTTGTAATAAGTGTCCTCCAAGATCATATTATTAGCAGGATATTTAATAGCAATTCTGTACCATCTTGTACCTGGCAGGCCAAGAAAGGAGGAAGACAGCCCCCATAACTTGGTAGTGCTTTTTTTAATGGTTCTCTCATTTCTTTGGTTGGGTTTAGCTGGTATTTTTGACTTTGGCACCATAATATATAAAATAATTAACTAAACCATATTAGCATAAGTCAGTAAGGCCTCAGTAACATGGTGCAAGAAATACACCAGTGGCCTAAAATGTTAAATGTCTTATACTACATAGTCTATTTACACTATCCACATAAGTCAGTATAAAAGCAAGGCTTCAGACATACTGTCCCGTTTAGTATTTTTTAATGAACAGAGACAGGCTTCGGAGAGACCTTGCAACTAAGTTATCCATCTTTGTGGAGCCCAACCTGGCCACAGTAGTTAACCCCACTGAAAGTTATCAAGTCCAAGACTTGGGGCCAGAGAAGGCAGGACAAGTTACCCCAGCAGTGCCCAACCTTGGCAGCCATAGTGTCCACCTTTGTTTTGCTAGGAACGTTTGGTGCCAAAACTGAAAGCTTGGTAGCGAACAACAGCTTGAAGTATCAAAAGTCAAGAGACCCCTGCCATGTAAAAAACTCCTGCCTTGCTCTGCTGGAAGACCTTCATTCCCATAGACAGGCTGAGTCCCAAGGTAAAGAAATTTCTCAGTGAGCCCCGCTAGGGTTACCCAACAGTGGCGGCTCCCCCGCTATTGCGGAGGAGCGTCGCCCCACTGCTTTTAAGCAGTGTAAAGTAGAAACATAAAATGATAATAACTTTGCATTATTATCATGTTATGCTGCTTTCTGCTCTGCTCTTGGAGCCGGGCAGGGAAGGAGTGGTTTGCCCACTCCTAAGTGCGCAATGACTGTTTGGTCCGCTCTCTCGGGCCGCCCAAACCAGTCATGCGCATTTCCCCCGTTCTCCATGCATGCTGCAATACAGCCTGAATGAAGAACATGCCCAGACCTCTATTCCCTGGTTGTGTTGAACCAGGAAGCTCAAAACCAATCACAACGCTGCATTGCAGTGTTGTGATTAGTCAGGGGAGCCTGGGAGCTTACCAATTGTGATTGGTCAATGGGGCCTGCTTAATGTTCCTCAATGTGCTGGGGGACCCGGCCGGTGGCAAGGTACGTTTATTTTTAAATTTTTGTATTTTCACCATGCGTGACCTCTCCCCCGCCACCGCTAACCTCTTGCAGATTCCCCTCTCCCACGCGATTCATCTGCGCCCGCCTCACCACCCGCGAACCATGCCAGCCACCACTGTTACCCAATACCTACTCATTTGCAGGTGGCCTGAAATAGCCCCTCAGTTCCAGTGAGTCACAACCAATTGACTTGTAGCTGGTGGTAACTGCAAATGTTTTGTGACCCTATTCCTGGTCGCAAAACATTCCTATATACCAGTGCGACTCGCTATTAGAAAGAGACACCCTTAACACGCTCCTTCCTGATAGCGACTGGCAGACCCTATTTTGCAAGTCAGTAAGAGATTACCGGTTTGCAAAATAGGGTTGGTACATGCCAAAAAGCATTTTGACGGTCGCAAACGGCCTGATGGGATGTTTGCGACCAGTAAAATGCTTCGAACATCTGGCCCCTGGAGAGGTATTCTAAATTTGTCATTTTTAGAAAACAAACTTGAAACTATTTTTGCTCATTTCTAAGAACCCTAGGATTAGGGTTTATATGCCCTGCTGAAGTTCAGGAACATGCTGACTTTACAGGATATTTACTTTCATGCAAATACAATTGTTATGTACATGTGAATAGGGTATTAAAATTCCAGTAGTTGTTAGCTGTGAGCCCTGTGCTCTCAAGTGGTGCCACTCCAGTCCTGGACCCTTGGAAGTAAGCCTGGGGGTGCTCAGCTAGCCCAAAGGTGGCCCCAGCAGAACCTATGCATTGGAGCAACGGCACCACACATTGCCTTACCAAACTCCACATCAGGACCACTGAATGAACTGCTCCCAGAGCAGTACTAGCATCACTGCACCCAGCCTTTCAGGACCGCTGCTGTGCGACAAATCCTCGACAAAGGCCTTGGCATAGCATGTCCATCCTCGACAATGCAGGACTCTGTATCGCAAGCCCTGCAACTTCTTCAGAACCAGCTGTTGCCATCTGCCTCTCAACACAGGACTTCACACCACAAGCCCCTCGTCAATGGCATCCTCGGTGACGATGAAAGACCTCGCATCACAGCTTCACAGCCCCCTAGGAATCGCTGCTGCGGAAGTCTGCATTGCCACACAACCAGGAGTTAAGGTACTATTGTTCAGAGGAATTAACTGGGTCCCTGTAGCCAGCCCATGCTCCATCAAGGTCGGCTTGAACGTGTGACATTGTCCCGGTCCGGCGCGACCAGATAACCACAGTTGGTGCTTTCAGCTTTTTGAAGTATTTTCATTTAATTCTTTAAAATTGCATATCTAAGATTCTACTGATTGGGGTTTTGTCATTTTGTTCCTAAATTATATATTACATTTCATAGTATTTTTCTAAATTGGTTAGGGATTTTTCTTGTGTTGTGCTTTAACTTTATTACTATTTTAACTGGTGCATACATGATTTACACATTGCCTCTAAGTTAAGCCTCAATGCTCTGTGCCAAGTTACCAGAGGGTTAATCACAGGTTAAGTTGGGGTTTGCGTGTGCCTGACCCTGACAAGGACTGTGATTGCTGCTTGAGTAAGGGTTCACCCCCTCAACCAGTAACCCAATTTACTACAGATGGCATTTACTGTTGTAGGGTAAATATTTCACTTGCTCCTTGTGGTTTTATCAGCAGTCACCTCATCCTGTCTTACTGTAAAGGCAGTCAACCGAGAAGATCAAAAAGGAAAGGCATGGCTAGAGACGGAGTCACATGTGACCAGCATGTCATTCAGTACTGCCACAAGGTGGCAGGTTTGAGTCAAAAGCAGGTCTGAAATTGGACTGGTAATCATCAAGAAAGTGTTGGAATTTTGTGGCAAAAGAATTTTAGGTTTCATTACCAGACTGCCAATAATAAATTATCAAGACCTCACAGTGGCCTTAGAGTCCACCCAGTGGTTGGCTCCTCTGTCACTACCAACTGATTGCTTCTTTTTTGCTGGCTAGCCTCCTCTTCTTGTGCAGCCTTTTTACCATCCTTTTGATGGGTTGACTTGTATACTACCACTTCCTCACTGTAAGAAAATCGATTATTAGTTGAGAGGGGTGAGAGCCCCACTCAAGTAATAAATACAATCCCTGTTAAAGTGAAACACAAAAGTGACAAAATAAACCTGTGTTTAACCCTCTGGTAGCTGAGCGCAGTGCAGTAAGGATTAATTCACAGGCAAAGTGTAAAGTATTTACACAATAATCATGTCAAAATACAACACAAGGAAATTCCCAAACCAAAAAATGACAGCTAAATGACAATAATCCAAAAAGTAGAACCGGAGTTACAAATTTTTAAAAGTCTCAGGTGACAATAGTCTCAAAAAGCACAAAGTGCCACTCGCAGTTATCTAGTCGCATTGGACTGGGTGAAAGTCACAAGTTCAGGCCGACCACAATGGAGCGCGGGATGGAAAAAGGGGCCATCTTGGAGAAGTGTTTACCGTCTCAAAGTCCAAGTCCACACAAGAAGCCTCAGCTGGTACTTCACATTGGCAGAGCAGTGAGGAGGTCATGGTTAGCACGAGGAGCACGCTATCGGTGGAGCTTCGCATTGGCAGGAAACGCAGATGGTCACTGTTGATGCAAAGAGCAGGTGGCTGTCGGAGCTTCACATGGGTAAAATGTAAATTGTAAATTGATACTTGTATAGCGCACAACTCACCCGCAAGGGTCTCAAGGCGCTTGTACGAATACCGCTGTGGAACCCATCCTGGCTTTCCCTGTGAGTTGTCCACTGCTGGGCACCCCCAAGGTGGAGCCCAAGCATCCTTAGCGTTGTGGGGGCCGTTGTGGAGATTAAGCAAGCTATTGCCCAGAGTTGCAGAGTGGGACTCCATGATTGGAATAGGCACCGAGGCAAGATTTGTCAGGTCCATGGAATTTTGAGCCCAAGACCCGCTGAGGCAGGGAATTGAACCCTGGTCCCGGGCCAGACCTCTGCATCAGGGTCTGCCGCTCTAACCATTGAGCCACACTTCTCCACACAAGTAAAGTCGCTGGTGGCTGTCGCTTATGCCAGGAGCATGTCGCCGTCAGAGCTTTACTCTGGTGAAGATGCTGGCCATCGTTATCAACACAAAGAACAGGTCATCACTGGACAGAAGAGGGATGGGAGCACACTGCTTCACCTCCCAGCACAGTTCACCCCTTAGCATCATGGTAAATGCAGTTCATTGTAAATGCTTACTTGAGTTTTTGTTGAAGTGTTTCTCCAATGTTGGTGCAGGTTAGTGCTGTCAATCTCTAGACACAAACTTATTTTCTCCTGCGCTGCATAGAAAAAGAAATATCCACGCAGCAGGACAGTAGGCAAAGGTTACCGTTGTCAAAAAAATGATTTTGCCTTTCGCCATGTGAAGGGGTGAAAAAATAAACAGCCTCGTTAACATATAAATGGTCATATAAAGACCTGTGAAGTACCCGGATGCGGCTGCGATAATCTCAAAAGCTGTCTGTGTGTGTGCGCCCGGGAAGCTGTCTTGGCCCGGACTGACACACACGACGGGGGTGGGGGAGGCGGGGGGGTTTGAAGCACTTTAAGCCCAATGGCGTTGCGCGCCTGCCTTCAAGCCCTCACTGCGAGGGCCAAGACTCCTGTTCTGTTTGGGTGGACCAGCTAGAACCGGGCCTGCTTCAGCGGACCAATAAATGAAGAGGGATGAAGAAAAATCCTGGTAAGTAAATATGTATGACATATATATTTTTATTAGAAAACTAAAGGTCTTAGATAGCGTCAGACCTAAGTAAGCCATCACCAAAAGGGAAGTGCGGACAAGATAACAAAAATGCAGGAGGCCGCCTTCTTGGCGCATTCCGCCCGAGCCGAGAACAAACACCGTCCCTCTGAGCCGAGCTGACAACGCGACTCTTCGAGTGTCATCCCGCGGGTCACTGATGAGAGGTTTCCAGCTCCTACAGAGCCAGGCTCAGGAGGGGGATCCGATCTACTCCCATCCCTTGTTACACCTGGTGCAGCTTCCAGGCGCTCCCTAGCGAGGCGTGCACCGCACACGGCACGTGCACTCATTTCTATACATTTATGGACACCACACCGGATCCTGATATCTCACCTCGAGCTCCTACTAAATGCTAAGCTGTAATAATGGGCATCTGTACTCCTGGTGATAAAGACAAGGTCAAAACCACTCACCCAAGTCTTCCATCGCACGGCCTCTGTCTAGCGCCTGGAGCTCTACGGAAGAGCAGCGCCGCAGCGGGTCGGAAGGAGCCCGCGGTGACTGAAAGTAGTCTCTTTCTGTGCTTCTCGCCAGCCCAGTTGCTACTCCTCTTCCTCTCTCTTTCATGACTCACTCTCCAGTGTGCACTCTCCACCCACGACTCTACCACAATTTCACTTCTCCATCTCACCGTCGGCCTTGTGTGCACTCTCGTGTTTTTTTTAACATTCCTCCGTGTCCCTGTCGTCTTCTTTGCCCTCTCCTCACCCACTCTTTGTAACCCTCCTCTTCCCACGGTCCATGCCGCTTGTCTGAGCGCCCAGCCACTGAGCACCTACAAAGGACTCGCTTCCAGAAGCCCCCCTCGCATGAAAACACGTCTCTTGGTGGCAGAGGGGGGCTATTCTAACGCCAGTGTGCACCGAGATTATATTTCATTACAAAGACTGGCCCTTCAGGCTGGGGTTTTAGTATTTAATGATTTCTTGCAGCGTTGTATGTGGCACCAACAGGGACAGTTTGTATCTACATGCACAAACATTGACCACAAAGCCATCCAAAATATACCGGATAACGCCCGCTCAGCAGGAGTCCCAGTCCACATTTTCCATTTGCAAAAAAACATGGAACCTGGAAAGTTGGCCCACATAGTCCAGTTAAGGTGAGCGAGACTACAACTCCCAGAAAGTATTGGGATGTGCAATGAAAGCACAGGAATGGAGAATGGTGTCCTTGTTCACACGGAGTCATCTCGTGACCTTACAGCTTCCAGATTATGTCCTCTGTTCCCAGCGTGGCCAGCATTGCTGTCCCTTTCAATGTTATACCATTTTTCCACCTGATGTATATTTCGCTGAAGCTCTTTGCTTTATTGTTCTTAAGTTGATCTTTAACCCATCTTTACATTTGATGGTAGCTACCAGTTAATCACTTCACGTGGGACACATCAAACCTGTTTTTTTTTTCTATCAGTACTTTCTGAGACAATATTTACAATGTAAATAGCACAACCACAGGTGTAAAAATGCAACACGTGCTGTTGGCTGAGAAGTCAGGACTGACGGACTGACTGAAGGTGCCATGTCTGAATAACCTGGGGTCGTGAAGTAACTATGAAGGAGGCTGGTCTCGTAGGCTGTATCTGGCCATCCTACTCTGCGGGCTAGCGCCTCGCCTTGCGCCCATCCCGTTAAGTTAGCTAGCGCCTCGCGCCCCTTGTACTAACTACCCTGCCAGCTGAGCTTTGCCATCGCCTCTGTGCGTGAACATTATTACCAGAGGAGGGGGAGGATGTGGGCAAGAGACTGAAAGAACACGTTACTCACAGCAGCATGGTTTGGTTTCCTAAGCATGGGGTGCACGAGCCACGAGCTGCCCACTTCCTGTTCTCCTCGTCAGCACGGAAGTAGCTCAGCAACGAATCCCCAGCGCGAGCGTATCTCTTCCTGTGCACGTGCTTCTTTCTCTCCACGCCTCATACTGCCAGCTCTTGAAGAAGGTCGGCAGGAGCTTGATGAAAGTAGGGTGCAAACAGACAAGACCCTGCTTCCTATTATCACCTCACTTCTTCTTGAGAAAGGAGTTCCCACGCACCAATGACCAGGGCCAGACCGGGAACCCAAAGCAGCCCTGGCAAATTTTGTCAGACCAGCCCCTGTACGGTGCATAGTGAGTAAAGCGAGCGAGCGAGCCTGACCGCTACTGTAGCGTTCTTGTGAGGCCTTGCATGGTGCCCCCAAAGAACCACACAGTGGCTACAATAGTGATTGCTTTCATACTTAACCACGTCCGGGTCCCCGGGCTATTTATTAACTATGTCTGGCCGTACGCCAGATCGGTTCCATGAGACACACGCACACAGGGTCCAACCAACTATCACCCCTGTGCATTGGAGTCGCCTAGGTCATTGCGACACCACATAACTCCCATGCTATGGAAAAACAGAACGCTGAAACATAAAGAACATCAAAACATAGACCAAATAACTCTAGTCCATCATTATTCAAACACTCCAACATTTCACTTTATGGATACTCACGGCCTCAGCATCTTGATCCGCCTCCAATCAGCCACAGACAAAGTCCTTCTACTTTTGGGATGGCTCAGGGTGTGGTCTCAACAGGTACCATCCGAGACCACTCCTGGCGGTGGATTCTGGCAAGGAACTCTCTGGATTCTGAACCTCAGCCGATCTCAGGCTCTTGCTGATCACGGCTGGGGAGAGGCTTGGCATGTTTGCCGGTTAGGCCTGGGAGGGTGCCACGACTAGTTCTTCTCAGTGACTGCCCACCCCTTGGTCTGCAACACAGTCTCTCGCTTGTTCCGGGTGATCATCTGCCATGATGTCCTCCAATGGATCGACAGGTCCTGGTCCTGCTGCTGACCACGGTGGAACCTTTTAAAACTGGGACTCGTTGTTTCTGAGCAGTCACCTTCTTGCCATTGATATTGGTGACGACTCATGGGTTGAGTTTAAAAGGCATTCTGAACTTTCCTCCGGGGTGACCACTTTAATGGGACTCTCCTTCTCATTCTATTTTTGGGATGCGTGCTCTTTGTTGCTGAGTCTCTGGGAGGCAGACTGGTCCAGAGGATTAGGTACACTCTCCCAGGTGAGGTGGTGGGGATGGTGTCCACCATGGAACTGCTGAAACACATCTCGCTGGGGGACACACCAGAAATAGAATGGGGAGTGAGTCTGTATTCCCACCGGAACTGGTACAGGGCGTATTCAACGCTAGTGCCCTTTGCTACTCCAATCCTGATTAACTTGGTGAGAGTCATCATCAGATGTTCTACTTCCCGTTGGTTTGAGGCCACTGGGGGGTAATGCTTCGGAAATTCAGGTAGTCAGCCAGCTCCGAGCCATTGAAGGGGCCCCATTGTCAGTGGGGATGTCTGCAAATACTTTTTTATCACAATCAGCAACTGTTGTTAGAGAAATAGACACACACGGTCTTCAGCTGTAATGGAGTGTTACTCCGATATCTACTCTGTCAGGTGGAATATCAAAGATATTGAAGTAAAAGCCTCACTCACATAATAGTGACATGCTTCATCATAGGTAATTACTCCACACCCAGATTAGATGGTACTGTCTGGGCGGACTCAAC
Organism: Triturus cristatus; assembly: GCF_964204655.1. Lineage (NCBI taxonomy): Eukaryota > Metazoa > Chordata > Amphibia > Caudata > Salamandridae > Triturus > Triturus cristatus. Next base: position 169,307,203 of record NC_140585.1, read on the forward strand.
CACAGATATAATGGGAGTGCTTAGATAAATGAGTAACTGGTTAAGCAGGGAACCAGATTTTAATTAAAAATACCTGCGAGTATACCCCTACTTGGTCCTTTATTCTGGGGTACTCTTGGTATCATTAAAAACTTTGTATTGGGGTTATTTTGAACGCAATTTCATTCAAATGTACCCTCATATAAGTGGCAACATGTTTCGGCCCATGTTGATAGCCCAACCAGGTCTGGGGGCCTTCGTCAGGGCGATATATTTCTGTTCCTTATCTTTAAGGTCCCTGCCGTGTATAAGCGCATGTGCTACATGCAACCCAAAAGTGAGGCCTAATGCACTCACCTGTACGTATTTGTACTCCAAATCCAAGGCGTTGCTTCCTTGACGAATGTTTGACTACAGGACATCACCCTTACACATGAGAGCTGCATGATGCCAGTAGGCATTGACCAGTAGAAAATCTACTGGATTTGGAGTACAAATACGTACAGGTGAGTGCATTAGGCCTCACTTTTGGGTTGCATGTAGCACATGCGCTTATACACGGCAGGGACCTTAAAGATAAGGAACAGAAATATATCGCCCTGACGAAGGCCCCCAGACCCGATTGGGCTATCAACATGGGCCGAAACATGTTGGCACTTATATGAGGGTACATTTGAATGAAATTGCGTTCAAAATAACCCCAATACAAAGTTTTTAATGATACCAAGAGTACCCCAGAATAAAGGACCAAGTAGGGGTATACTCGTAGGTATTTTTAATTAAAATCTGGTTCCCTGCTTAACCAGTTACTCCTTTATCTAAGCACTCCCATTATATCTGTGGTTGAGTCCGCCCAGACAGTACCATCTAATCTGGGTGTGGAGTATTTGCCTATGATGAAGCATGTCACTATTATGTGAGTGAGGCTTTTACTTCAATATCTTTGATATTCCACCTGACAGAGTAGATATCGGAGTAACACTCCATTACAGCTGAAGACCGTGTGTGTCTATTTCTCTAACAACAGTTGCTGATTATGATAAAAAAGTTTGATTGGGAGAACGCAACTGGGTTGTTTACTCTCTCACTCTCCGTGTGTGGAAAACATGTCTGCAAATACGCCATGCGTGGCCATGAGTTTCTAGAGTTTCGGGATGGCCTCGGATTCTTTGGATTCCCTAGGACCTGAAGTCCTGATTTTTGAGAAGGCAGTCCTGACTAGAATTCAACAAACTTTGAAATATGTCCCCAAACCGGCCCCTAACCTCCTCAAAGAAGAAAATGATGCCCTTCTTACCCTTAGAGACAACGAACAACTCACCATCAAACCTTGCGATAAGGGAGGTGGGATTGTCATCTTTGACACTCCCACATACATTGACAAAATGAACAATCAATTATCGGTTGTCAAACATTACAAGCGTATCACTATCAATCCTGAGCCAGCATTGAAGCATCGCATTCTGACTATGGTTCGTACTGCTGTGGATGAAGGATACCTGTGTACTAAGGAAGCTGAGTTCCTTACTCCTCTCCACACCCGGCTGCCGATCATCTATGGGGTGCCTAAGACCCACAAAAATGTATCTGACCCCCCCTGAGACCCATTGTTTCCACCATTGGTGCTGCTACGGAGCCACTTTCCAAGTATGTCGACCATTTTTTAAAACCATTGGTTGCCAATCTTGAATCCTGTGTCAAGGATACTGGCCACTTCATCGCCAAGGTTGAGAATTTAGACTACCATAGTGACAGGGAATTCCTTGTCACTAAGGATGTTGAGTCCCTATATACTAACATTCCCCAAGAGGGAGCCCTATCGGCCATCCAAGATACCTTGAGTTCTGAACCAGATATCACCAATGTCTGAAAATCATACTAGCTGAAAACTACTTTGAATTCAACAACGAATATTACCAACAAACCCAGGGGGTCAGTATGGGGGCTGCCTTTGCCCCTAGTGTGGCATGTCTGTATATGGGTATGTTTGAAAGAATTAACATCTACAACGAGATTGCCCCCTTCTTCGAGAATGTCTTTGCCTGGTCCCATTTCATAGATGACATTTTTTTCATCTGGAAAGGTGACCAGGCTTCCCTGGATGACTTTGTCCAATGGATCAACCTTGCTGATGAAAATTTGAAATTTACCATCCACTCCAGTAACAACAGGATTGAATTCCTTGATGTGTCTGTTGAGCACAAAGACAACCAACTATTTGTCTCCCTATACATCAAGCCCACCGCTAGGAACACGTTGCTCCAATTCGACAGCTACCACCCCCGCTGCCAAAGGGAAGGCATTCCCTTCAGCCAATTTCTTCGTCTCCGGAGAAACTGTACTGAGATGAAGGACTTCCTTTGCCAGGATGACATCTTGAAAACCAAATTTTTGAACAGGGGCTATCCCCCCAAACTGGTGAAGAATTCATTCAAAAGAGCCAGGTATTATAACCGTGACTCTATGTTCCAACAAAAGGAAGAAAAAGCCACGGATCTGTTAGTGTGTGTAACTAGACATTCGAACATTAACCATAAAATTCGGCAGGCCATCAACTCTCTCTGGTATCTTCTAAACATGGATGACAATGATCGATTGCCCAAACCTCTTTTTGCGTTCAGAAGGAACAAAAATCTTAGGAACCATCTAGTTCGTGGCAAAATACCAGAACCTTCTCCCTCCTCCCGCCAAATGTCCATCACTGGCCTCTCCCCGATTACAGGCAACCAACGATGCGGCTCATGTCAAGCATGTCCCAACGCCTTGGTCAGACAAAACATCAACATCAATAAACGTACCATCAATTTGATGGAAATGACAAACTGTCGAACTTCGAATGTCATCTACGCGATTTTTTGCCCATGTGACTTGACCTATATCAGTGAGACAGGTAGGGAATGTCGATTTAGGATGGGTGAACATAAATCCAACATTCGTCTAAAAAAATCAGGGGCTCCCCTGGTCTCTCACTGAACTGAATTTGGCCATTCAGAACAAGATCTTAAATGGATCATTGTGGAAAAGATACACACCCCTGTAGGCAAGGATTCCACGACTATTAGAAGGAAGAGGGAAGTCTTCTGGATATATTATCTGAATTCAGTTGCCCAGGGCCTTAATGAGACCTGCCCCTGGGAAAATGCTATAACATGAGTTGTTTCTCTCGTGACTTATCAGTACTCTCTCCCATTGCCCTTTGGCCTCTCATTGTCACCTGAGAGGTTATCTTCTCTGTTGTTTCGTGTTTCTCAACTTTGAAACTGAATCTGAATCATAAGCCCTCATTAATGCTAGGGCCTTCTTCTCTGTTATTTCAGCCTATTTAGTTCCTATTCGGTCGCCACTTTGGTTAACCTCTATGAGGATGAAAGATTGAGTTCTTTCTCCACTCTGTGACCCTTGTAAACCAGCGCGAGTTTCTCATATTGCTGGAATACGCTCGCATCTCACTCTACCTACCTTTAACTTCGGTCCATGAAAAACTAATTTCTGTTTGTTTAATCTAAATTGATCCCCCTTGGGATCCTTCCCTTGCATTACCTACACCCGAATGATGTACATATAGATGGTGATATTGCTTCTATAAGCTTGATTACCCTACCATTCTTCCATATTGAGCGGCTGACCGGGCGGATCTTATTTGGCACACCAAACACATTTTTCTCACATTTTCTCCTGTTTTCCTGGAGACTTTGAGTAATACGTCCCAATAATGGTTGGGATTTTGCTCTGGTTTTACTATATTCTGTTCTGTTCCAACATGGCCGCCAACGTTGTCAGCCTCTATTGCGATTAAACCTGAGCCCTTTCTCTGTTTTTGAACTCTGCGTATCCACGCGAGATCCTCCATCCTCGATTCTGGGATTGGTCCTACTATATTTAAACTCTGGGTCACTAAGCAAAGACTCCTCGTGTTATCCAGGCATATCATTGCTGCTGTACTTTCGCCCGAGTGACTTGCTTATAAACGGTAAGAACTCGCCTATCAGTCCCTCCGTTTAACCATCCCCATGTCCGTGCACTTCGTTGGGCGCTTTAACCTACCTGCACGACCAGCGCAGTTCTATGCCTCTGTCCTTTTTATATTATTTCTAAGTTGTGTGTATCTTCATAGATCTTTCTTTAAAGTAACTAAGTTTACTATCTAATAGGTGCCTCACTAGGGACAGCCTTAGCCCTCTTGCCCCGTTCTTTGGCTTTGTCGTATCGGCCGCTCTCATGCAAGCACTTTGTGCACTTTGAACTAAGTCCTTATTTCTCTCTTAGGCTACGCTTTACACGGCCGGAGCTGAGATGCTCCCCATTCTTACTCGCATAGCTACGACTGCGGAGATCCGTGTGTGGCGCTGTTAAGCTAACTGTTCCGCCCTTTGGTGACTCCCCTTGTAAGGTAAGCGTCTTGTCTATGGTAGTCAGTTTGACTCGCAGCAGTGTCTAGATGCTATGCCCGCTGACCTTATCCTTTATCACTGCCCACATTTCTGCAGGAACATTTTTACTTGCGGTTCCTGCCAAAATGGATTTGTATATCCCCTATCCTCAGGGGAATCTACCCTTGACGACTTAAATCCCCTTTGAGGAGCCTCATATCTGCCGCACTGGAAGACCGTAATTAATCGGACCCAGTCGTGGGTAAGCCGCACTATTTGTTATACCTGTACTCACCCCTAATCTTGGATTGTCCAGATCTTTTCTCTGTTCATCTCATTTTACTGTTTCTTTCTACTCATAGAACAGATGTGCTGTCCTATCTGATGCTTATTTATTGCTCCTCGAATATTGCCAAGAAGAGTTGATTCTCAACATTATACTTGATTTAAAGGTATTGCCCTTTCTGTATTAATCTTTTTTCTGTTATTCTCTGATTTAAACACTATCCTTTTTTGCAAATCTCTCGAGCATTTCTGTCTCTTCTATTCCTTGGTGGTCGTTAGGCTATATCTGCACCCTCCTGATACCACCTCCTTTGTAGCACTGGTTGTTTCCTGTTTTTGAACATTCTTTGCCCCCCCCTTTTTTATCCTTTGGGTACTTTCCGGTTATATCTGCCCTTGTTCGATACTGTCCTTTATTGAACACTGGAGCCTCTACACTTATCCTTGATCACTCTCTTTTTGTTTAGATTCCACTTCACTGGGTGCACCTCGGTCTTATTTAACTAAAGCAATTTGTTATCTATCTTTGTTATCTATATATTATCTACGTCTGAACCTGGGCCTTACTGACTCGTATCTCAGATTTCTATTTTTTAGCCCCTATGTGTTTCTAGTGGCTCTTCCGTACTATTGAGAGCGCTGATGGAGATACTATGGGGAAGATTTATGAGCCCCTTGCGCCACTTTTGCGTCACTTTTCCCATGTTAAAAGTGACGCAAAAGTGGCGCAAGGGGCTCATAAATCTGCCCCTATGTTGTTAATTTATTATGAACAGGATGTCCTCCTAAATTTTGATTCTATGTTCTCTTCCTTTTTTATGACTAAACCATAGGTTTCTTCTGTGTTGTCCCACACGCCTTCTATCACCGTTGCCCTGATGAAGGTGTAGCCCTGTATGGGCAAACACCGAAACGTGCGTTGGCTCTCACTTTCTCGTGCCCACCTGAAGATCCCATCTGCCCCTAAGAACTGGGAGCGCACAAGCTTGTTTGAACTGTCATCTTGCTAAATGCATATATTGTTGATGTTATTTTTAAACTTAACCGGAAATTAATGTACTTTTTGTATATATGTTTGTTTCGTCCTATACATGAGTATGATGTATGAATGAGTGTTTGTATGTCTGTTATGTGTGGGACCTCCACATATCTGTAAATTGGATTGTATTTTATATTGTCCTTCCTCCGTGCAAAGATTATCATCCTGATTTTTGTCATTTAAATAAATTATGTTTTGTTAAATCTCCCTCTTTTGTCTCCTTATCTTCCCGAGTCAGTTTTGGCCTTTGGTTCCTTTCTATAACCCTGACCCATGATTGGGCTTATTTAAATTATTGTAGTGTAGACAGTTGGTTCTGTTTTCCTCTTTTGACTCTTATTGTCCCCTATTCCTTCTGTCTACCCATCCTGCCTATAGGGGCCCCCCTTCTATTGGATGATGTCTGCAAATACGCCATGTGTGGCCATGAGTTTCTAGAGTTTCGGGATGGCCTCGGCAGCAGATGTGGTAGCCACGAGTTCCACCTCAGGATAGTGCAAGTAGTCATCTACTACCACCAGCATGTGTGCTTCTTTTGGAAGACTGCCAAATCTGCGCTGATTTTCTGCTACAGGGCCTTGGGGCCACCCCCTGTGATGACAGGGGTGGTCAGGTCCGGCTGGCTTGTCGCAAGGCAGGCTGGGCAACCTCGCACCACTGCTTTGACTTTCTGGTCCAGCCCAGGAAACCAGACCGTGCTCCTGAGTCGGTGTTGGGATTTTACGATGCCTTGATGCGCTCCATGTGCTCAGTGTCAGGCTTTCGGGTAGCACTGGACCTCGTAGTAGACACCCTTCGCCGGTGACTGACAGTTCTTGGTGGATGGACTTCGCACAGTGTTCAAAGGTCTGATTGAGCTGTTCCTGCCCAAAAGGTTCTGGGCACTGAAGCGGCTGCCAGTCGCTGGTGGATGTTGCTTTTATGGCCATTTGCAGACGGTCATCACACTGCGTGGCATCCACAACTGCAAAAGACATTGGGAGCGGTCCACAACAAACCTGACATACTCTTTTGTTTCCTTGGTCTTTGCCGTTTTGGAGAGGTTTCCTGGCCGATAATACCTGGATAAAATCTGCTGGATTCTAGGTGCCTGGTTGGTAGATCATGGAGAACTGGAACTCCTGCAGCTATAGGATCCACTTTTCGATTCTAAGAGGAGGACACAACGAGGACCCCTGGATCAGTGGGACCAGTGGCTTGTGGTTTGTGATGACAGAGAATAGGTGCCCATACAGGTATATGAAGAAATGCTGGCAGCCCATAGAATGGCAATCATTTCCTGCTCAATTTGAGGGTAGCGCTGCTCCTTGGGCATAAGAGTACGGCTTGCGTACGTTACTGGGGCCCATTCACCGCATTCTTGTCTTTGGGCCAACACTGCTCCCAGTCCAGTGGGGCTGGTGTCTACTGCCTGCTGCAACTCTGTCTGTGGGTTGAAGTATGCCAGGGTGGTGTCCACGGACAGGGCGGCCTTCGATTGTCGAAATGCTTCTTCCTATTCTGGCTCTCATACTCAAGAACTGGGTGATTTAGTGAGCTCCAAGAGGTCCGGTGATGTCTGATAGATTTTTCATGAAGCACCCACAGTACATTACCATTCCAAGGAAGCTGCAGACTCCTGACACAGAGGAGGGTGGCAGGGGCGTGTTGTATGTCCTTTACCTTCTCCAGGTCAGGACAGATACCTTTGTCTGAAAAACAGTACCCGAAGAAGCTAATGTCTTTTCGTAGAAAGTCACACTTTTCTCAGTGTAGAGTGAACAGCCGCACTGGAGATGCCAAAGTTGAGTCTGGTGTACCTCCACAGGCCAGCATGTGGTGAAAAGGTTATACTAGAGCAAGAGTCCAGATGCAGCGTGATTTGGTGGTAGCCTGACCTGAGGTCCATTTTCAAAAACCATTTGAATGATATCGTCTATGGTTTGCATCAGATGTAATTTGCGCTTCATCGCCAGGTTTGGGATCCTCATATCCATGCAGCTTGGGCTTCTTCTCCACCATGGTCAGGGACACCCACAGGGTGTGGCCCTTCACTCGCTCTTTGATACCTACTTTCTCCAAGAATTCCAGCTTGGCTTCAACCTTGGGCCAGTGGTGGAAGGTTATCTGTCGGTGTCTGAGGGCAACATGAGCTATAGATTCATCGATGTGAAGTCAAATAGCTGGTCCAGTGAGGCAGCTGATTCCTTCGAACAAGGGTGTGAAGACTTGTACATGGCGGCCCAGACCTTGTTTATGCACACTGAATGTGAATTGTATGATGTTGAGGTCCTAGGCAGTGCAGCACCTGAGGAGAAATCCTGACCACTCCTGTGACACGTATACCCTGCCCTCTGTTGGGTGGAGTCGTAGGCAAGGTTCTTGAGGTCGGCATAGAACATGCCACGGAGCTGTAGTGGGGAGTGGTTTCCAAAAGCTGGTGCGACAGAGTGTTGGAGGGTCTGGAAGACTGCGGTAGACATCCTCGGCCATAAGGTTGATCGTCGCCCAGTGTCTATTAGGGCGGAAACTATATGGTTCTGCAACTCCACCTGGTACATGGGGGCCAACTGACGATTCATTCTGAAGGTGTCAAGTGTCCTGACCATGTGGAGAACAGCTGCATTGTCTTCATCCATGTCTTCGTCGGTCAGGGTGTCCGGTAGTGGCTCCACTGTACAAACAGCTTTACGTGAGGGTTTGGGTTGTCACTCTTGTGAAGATCGGCAGACTTTAGAAAAGTCGTTAGGCTTGGCACATGCACTGCAGGTTTTCCCATGCATGGGACAGGCACCGGCATGTGTGAGGGGACCACCACACTACCCGCAGAGGCGATATAGCGACCCTTATCCGGCAAGACCTTGTGGATGCTTGGTGTGCTCTCGTTTTTCTGTGCGCTTTCTCTTTTGAACGGCATTGGTGGTCTCCTCCTTGACTGAGACCAATGAGGTGGGGTCCATATGTGCTGCCCAAGCTTTTGAGAGCTCCTTTTGAGTGACCCAATGTTAGTATGTCCCTCATCGACATATTGGCTCCTAGAGGATTCTTTCCCGAAGCTTGGATGATGCTTACCCTTGGATGAATTGGGTGCATATTTCATCGTCTTTGTCCGGGAGGGTACAGGTGCTGGCAAGCTCACTCAGCGGACCATGGAAATTTCACAGATTCCTCCAGAAGCTGCTGAGCCTGGTGCAGGAGGAATCGCTCGTAATCGGGATTAGTGTAAGGTTTGAAGTGGGCGGTGATGGCATTTCTCAGTGTTTCGTAGTTCCGTGGGAGGCCTTCCTCAATGACTGCCTTGGAAATCTTGCAAATGTCGGCACCTCCCAGGTGCAAGAGTATGTGTCACCGGTGACCTGCAGGCATTTCGACGGCTTTGAAATAAGCCTCTGGTCATTCAACCCATGATTTCCAGTGGGCAGCTTGGGAGGGAGAAGGTCCAGTGAAGGGTTTAAGTGCTGGAATAGACAAAGGGTTTAAGTGCTGTACTAGACGCCATGAGCGCAGTGTGATGGGCCACCCTCGGGGCACCTTAGGTAAAGAGAGGCACAGCCAGCGAGAAGGTAGGGAAGATAGGGGGTACACATGCTGGGACAGGTGTGGGACCTCCAATGCCTGTGAGTGGGTGAATGTAGGCTAAACTGCAAAGCCCAGTATGGGTCTGGGGTAGGCCACTCAACCAGGCTGTGAATGCATACTTGAATTAAGTCCTCTGTATATTTAACCTTCCAATGTCCAGTATTTGGTGCAGTACAAGCACAGATGACAGTGGTGTGGGGACTTGTTGGCAGGGAGTCTGAATCAAGGAACTGTGAAGGCAGGAAGTTGGCTATCCCTACTTAAGCCGAAAGTGGCTGGGTGCAGTGACCTTGAGTAGCCCTCCTCCAGCCTACTGCAATGAGGTTGGGCCCACCGGGAGGCTCTGGGGCTTGTGTAGAGACAATGTGTCTCCGAGGAATGGGTGGGCTCTGGGGCACGTCAGGGCAGTCACATGAGGGAGCACTACCACGTTGCTGAAGGAATGCTGTGGCGTGGAGCCAATGCAGACCGCAACACTAAGATGTAGGTGTTGATTGTGGGTAAGGCCCCAACCATTTGGTCATCAGCCTGGTGGCCAGAGGCACTGGGCCAATTACCTACACCTAAATCTGAAGTAAAATATCTCGGAGTATGGTTTGACTCTGAACTGGCATTTGATAGACAGATTCGGAAAGTAGCAGGCAAATGCTACAGGACCATGAAAATCCTGAGAAAAATTCTTGATCTCCTGCCACCTAATGCCAGGAAAACCATAGTACATGCCGTGGTCACCTCCCAATTAGACTATGGCAATGTGCTGTATTTAGGAGCCACAAAAAACGGGCTATCAAAGTTACAAACGGTGCAAAATGCGGCGGCTTGCTTGGTACTAAGCCTTCCGAGAAGAGCCTCTGCAAAGAAAGCCCTGGGAGAATTGCACTGGCTGCCAGTGGAGGAGAGAATAGTGTTCAAAGCAATGTGCCACTGTCACCGTATTTTATCAAAAAAAGGCCCACGGTACATACACCATACCAAAACCTACGATCCAAGGATAGAGCACTGGTGACTGTACCAAGAACAGCTAAAGCCAGAATGGGGGCACCCTCCTTCAGATACCTCACAGCAAAAACATGGAACACTCTACCTATGGGCCTAAGAATAGAACCATGCAATACTAAATTTTGCAAACAACTGAAGACATGGTTATTCCTCACAGCATACTAAATTTAGCATGCTGACCAGTGTGACAGACCAGTTGTGATATGCAAAGACCGTTGTTCCGTACCCTTTCATCGTGCCTGTTCCAGCGCGGGGATACACCGGTGGTGTAACCATGCGCTTTCTAAATGCCTAAATAAATACAGCGGCCCCAGAACAAGACATGTGACAATACACCCCCCCCCCCCAAGAAAATTTGGACAAAAACGGTGCATTATACAACATATTTTTCATCATATCTATCAATTGTATTAGCTTTTAGAGCATAGTAAATGAGGACCTAAGAGTGCAACAGGATTCATTGATTTTTGTTAGGGCTCTTCAATGATTCCCTCACTATCACCAACAGGCTGGGCAGTTAGGCTTATCAGAGGGTAGTGTGAATGCATTTGGTGTTACTACTCATACAAGTCAAGAACACACACACAATGACTGACTGCAGACCAATGGTACTAGACAAATATTACTTTTGTTACTTTTGTTACTTTTATTTCTAGGAACCAAGATGGACTCAGTTACAGGTAAATAGTCTTTTATGCAATACTTTCAGTTACTGTGTTGGACTTGGCCCTTTTCCCAGAAATTTTTCGCTTTTCTGTGGAACCACATATGAATGCTGTATGAATGTGTGCAGACTGAGTTTCCCCACTTTAAAAATGGAAGTTAAGATGGATGCCAAAGCTGTGTGGTTGCGCCGTTTGACTGAGCTAGGTTGACAGTCTAGGCGTTATTTCCCAGCAGCCCCCAGCTTTTGGAGGGAAGCCTGGCACCCAGGGTGCTCTACCCCTCCCCCTAGGCCAGTTAGAGCCAGTTTCCCCTGACGCTTCTAGAAGCTTCTGGCACTGTCTGGAAGGGGGGGTGAGGGGCGTCTAAAGGGAGGAGCTGGGTTGCCATGCAGTCAGTCAGAGGGTGGACCTGGGAAAGAGGGGACCTGCTGCCAGGGGTTACCGCCACATAGGCCTGTGTGCTGGGCCCTGAGCCTACCTACCCCCCCCCTACTGTCCACAGGGCGAGGGAAAGATATAGTTGGGGCAACGCAAACCTGGAGAAGCCCTCGCAGGAGTTTTAGGCGGTAGGATCAGTCAGGGACCTATGCCTCTGAAGGTGACAGGGTTTAGGCACTGCCCTTTAAGTGAGTGAGGGATCCTGAACTACCCACTGATCTGGCCCGGCGAGATGAGAATCCAGGGACGACAGGCAGAGACTGAGTAGTCCGCCTGCAGCCACCAACGCAACTTCCCCCCCCTCAATCAAGGGGCAGGGACCAGAGAACGCTATCTACAAGCTCCCTGGAAGGAGAGCGCTAGTTACAAGCCCCTGGAAGGAGAGCGCTATTTACAAGCCCCCTGGAAGGAGAGCGCTAGGTTTGGTGAGCGCTATCTTGGAAGTGACTGTGCACTGCCCCTAAAGCTGGTGGGACCGCCTAGCGCCTGCAAAACGCTACACCTCGTGGCCCAAAGGAGGTGAGGAGTGTGTGGCCAGGGAGAGCTGGGCGCTAAAAGACATATCGGGAGCCTACCCCGTGTGCCAGCCTACTGAGGAGCCCAGCGGGAGCCCACCCCGCGTGATATCGCCGTCGGCGCGAGTGCCCACTGCCTCGGCGCTATTTCCTTACATCGGGAGCCTACCCCGCGTGTGTGCCACCTTTGAAGGTTTAATCACCACATCGGGAGCCCACCCCGTGTGTGTGCTGCCACGCGGTGTTGGTGGTTGTGCCAGCGGGAGCCTACCCCGCGGCTCTGATGCCCAACGCGGGTGCCTACCCCGCAAGCGTCTTCAGCTGAAGGCGGGAGCCTACCCCGCACTTCCAAACTGCCCCGGAATCACCGCCGCGACCCGAGGTAGCGTTGGAGGCCGCCGCGGTGCCTGCGGCGACCCGGAAGGTGTGTGGATCACCGGGCGGGGGCGGAGCCGAAGCCGGAAGGGATTCCCCAGTCGAGCGGGGCTCCCGGGAAGCTGGGAGAGCCCCGAGTGAAGCCTGCCCTGCACGGAGCCTCGCCGGCTCAAGAACGAAGTCCCGGGTCCCAGGAGGGGGCCCGGGCGAAGTTGGAGGACGCGCTGATGTGGTCGGGGCTCTTCTACGCTGAAGAGAGCCCCGCGTTTGCAGCGGAGAGGCGGAAGGAGGGGCCCGAGGCGCATAGTCGGCGGCTGCCCCCTCCGCCCAAGTGAAGCCGGAGAGCGTGACAGTTTGCTGCCGGGAGGCCGCAGCGACGCCTGAAGCCTGCCAGGAGAGTGCCGGTGAGTGGGGCCTTGGTCCGCGCTTGCCTTGTTGGGAGGGGCGAAGTCGGGGCACATAGTCGGTGCCCGCCCCGGTGAATGCCCGGAGGGCCCCGTGGGGCCCATACTTACTGTAGGGACACCCCCCTGCCTTCCATGTCCTGGCAGGGACCTCCACCTCGCAGGAACTGGCTGGACTCGGTACAGCTGCCCCGACTGGCAGTGGGCAGCTGCCACGTGTGCCTAATCGGCCCGGGGAGCTCTTCAGTAAGCCGGTGAGGAGGAATATAATGCCGAGTGATAGGGGGTGAATTCGGGGTACATTGCCGGTGCCCGCCCCCAGTGTCCCTTCCTCATCACAACCTTGGATGCCCTGACCGACTGGAATGCCGGGGACTATAATTAAATGCATTTCTGGCCTAATGTTATGCTATGTGCAGCGCCAGATTTACAGGCCATGTTTGAAGCGCTATTGATTGGCAAGAAGCAGCGCTATGTTCATATGTACTGGTTTTAAGGCGCTATTGAATTGATATGGGCAGCGCTAGGGTAAATGCCTGATTTAAAATGCGATTCAATTGCCCCGTGCAGCGCTATGTTTAGTTGCCATGCCCTGCGCGCTAAGGCCTTGTTTTAACGCGCTATCGCCGTGAAAGGTGCAGCGCTATCTTCGAATGTCATGTTCTTAAGCGCTATGTTAATGGTCAGGTCTAGATGCCAGGTTAAGGTGGTGATGCTCTGCCTACCCTAATTTCCTGCCTCAGGGGATGCCCAGGCCGGTCATGTATATTGTGATGCTGTGAGGTTTCCGTTACAGGTGTTCCGGCCTAATGTCTAACATCATGCCCTGATGTATTTTATTGCAGGATTCATGTGGATGGATGTTACCTTTATTCCTGTCACGTACATTTATTCTACCTGTGCTTCGCAATGGTTCTGGCAGTGGCCCGATTGGCCCTGCCATGTATATAATTCCCCCCTGTAAATTTGACCCAGCGCCAGTTGGCGCAGTATAGAGATTACCTGTCACCTTGTGGTTTTGGACAATACAAAAGTTCTTTTTACCTCAACTGGTGTAGTGTCTCTTTTTGTAGTGTGCCTTGTGTGTCGCCTGTGTGTACTGCGTGGATGCTTTGCACATTTCCTCCGGAGTTTGGCCCGCCCGCTCTGCACCACGCTACCCGTTTCCAACATTGGTGTTCAGCGGTGGGATAGGACTTGTGTTTGCGCAGTACCGCAGCGACCACGGGTTGCACTGCAAACTGAGGATTGAAGGAATCTCAGGTTGTGGGGAATTATTGTTTTTTTTCCTTAATTGTGATTTCCTCCTGGAAGTGTGTTTTTAATTGTGTCCCCTTGTTGCACTGTGGGTGGTGTGTCCCGGGTGTACCTTGCCAGGATGGGGCTGACCTACGAGGAGGTTTGCCTGATGGAGTACACGGAGCAGGAAGTAGTGTATTTCTGCCGGGAGAGAGGGATACCCCCAGTAGGCGACACACGCAGGAAGTTATTTCTCTATGAGGCCCTCAAGAGGGGGGAACCCTTAGAGGTTGGCGGGGACCTGTCAGATTACCCCTCCGCATATTTAAAGGGTGGATTTAGCGGAGACCCAGAGGAGGACCTCCAGAGAGGGGAGGACTCCGAGAGTGAGGGAGCCCAGTCCATAACCCCGGAGGATGGTGACACTGACGAGGAGGAAGAAAATGATTGGGGGAAGACGCCAGTAGCGAGGGAGGACACCAGAGTTAGGGAGTCCCGCGCTGGGTCCAGTCCCGGGGGCGCCGCCCCGTCCCTTTCCCTGTCCCCAGAAGAGTGGGTAGATAGGAGGGAAGAAAGGGAGCATCAGCTGGCGCTGGAAAGGCTCAAGGTGGAGCTAGCGCGGCTGAGGGTAGAGGAGAAGAGGCTAGAGACGGAGAAGGTCCTAGCGCAGGAGAGGATGGCGGAGGCAGAGAGGGCCTTTGCCAGGGAGAGACCAGCTCGGGAGGGTAGGTTGTCCCCTGAGAGTGGTTTCTGTGGTCTGGATTCACCAGTGAGGGTGGGATCCAGTGGTGGCAGCGAGAGTGGTTCCAATGTAGGGTGTCCCACTCCCAGAGCCCAGGAGACGGTGCCTGATTCCCAGGAAGAGGGGGACAGGTTAGAGTTCAGGGGCAGGGGAAAACTGTCCCACCAGTCCTGGGGGGAGTTTGCGGAGGTGTGTGGGACTGCATTGGAGGATTGGGTGGTGAGGAGTGCAGTGAATGAGTGGGAAGGGCTGTGCCAGGTACTCATCCGGGAGCACATGCTCAGAAATTGTTCCCCCAGGTTGCGTCACCACCTAGTACAGTGTGGGTTCTCCGACCCCAGGGAGCTTGCACAGGAGGCAGACCTCTGGGTGAGGGCCAAGGTGTCTGAGGAGGCATTGGGGAGTGACCCTGAAGAGGGTGGTGCAGGGATCTTCCAACCCATCGAGGTGGGAGAGGTGGCGAATAGCCCAGCTAGGTCCCCGGGAAGAGAGAGGGTTGTAGGGCCTCACGACCTATCCATAGGAAGGAGTGAGACGGGGAGGTGTCCCGAGGTGCCCCAACCGCAGTCTCAGGGCCTGGAGAGTTCCGTAAGGGAGCCCCAGGTTGGGAGCCTAGGCTGTCCTGATGTGCCGCCCGGTGAGGGGGAGCCCCTAGTGTCAGGAGGACCCGGGGCATCTGTAATCAGAGCTCCTGAGGTCCTGGGGTTGGCCCAGTTGCAGGGTTTAGATCCTGGGCTGGGATGCCAGGTTCAGGGGTTGCCTGACCTGGCGGGTGGGGCATCTGTTAACAGTGTCCCCCCAGAATTGACTTCCAGGGGTACTTCTCCAGGTGGGAGGGTGCGGAACTCTGGAAGGGGGTGCAGAGGGAGGAAGGTCTCACCTCGGGCACCAGCTCAGCCACAGGGCTTAGATCCTGGGTTGGGAGGCCAGGGATGGGTACTGCCTGACCTGGCGGGTGGGACATCTGTTAGCAGTGTCCCCCCAGAATTGTCTTCCAGGGGTGCTACTCCCGTTGGGAGGGTGCGGAACTCTGGGAGGGGGTGCAGTGGGAGGGAGGTCTCACCCCTGGCACCGGTGCAGCCTAAGGGTTTAGACCCTAGGCTGGGTAACCAGTTGAAGGGTCAAGGCCCTGGACTGGGGAGAGAGTGGTGGTCTGAGGGTGCCTCGCATGGGAGTAGGGTGAGGAACCCCCGAAGGAGAGGTAGGGGGAGGAGAGCCTCACCCCTGAAGGCTGGTCAGCCTGAGGGTGCAGACCCCAGGTGGGAGGACCAGTGGCAGTTCGGAACTGCAAGGAGGAGGAGGAGAGTGGTCAACGGGTACTACGGGCCTGGGGTTACTGCCCCCCACTCTGTGAGACCGCAAGGGCCAGAGACATCTGGGTGGCCTAGGGGCCAGTCCTGGCCACAACCAGCTAGGGACCCCCGGGTGGTGGCTCAGTCAGTCGAGGAAGGTTTGAGAGAGGGAACCTTCGGGTTCCAGAGTGGAGGAGAACCTGCGGGTGCTCCTGCAGTTGCGGGCCTGCGTCCACCTTTTCTCGCCCTAAGCAGGGAAGCCCATCAAGGCATTGATCGGTCTACCCTGGCTTTTGGCTGGAAGGGGGTTGTGTTGGACTTGGCCCTTTTCCCAGAAATGTTTCGCTTTTCTGTGGAACCACATATGAATGCTGTATGAATGTGTGCAGACTGAGTTTCCCCATTTTAAAAATGTAAGTTAAGATGGATGCCAAAGCTGTGTGGTTGCGCCGTTTGACTGAGCTAGGTTGACAGTCTAGGCGTTATTTCCCAGCAGCCCCCAGCTTTTGGAGGGAAGCCTGGCACCCAGGGTGCTCTACCCCTCCCCCTAGGCCAGTTAGAGCCAGTTTCCCCAGACGCTTCTAGAGAGAGGGGACCTGCTGCCAGGGGTTACCGCCACATAGGCCTGTGTGCTGGGCCCTGAGCCTAACTACCCCCCCCTACTGTCCACAGGGCGAGGAAAAGATATAGTTGGGGCAACGCAAACCTGGAGAAGCCCTCGCAGGAGTTTTAGGCGGTAGGATCAGTCAGGGACCTATGCCTCTGAAGGTGACAGGGTTTAGGCACTGCCCTTTAAGTGAGTGAGGGATCCTGAACTACCCACTGATCTGGCCCGGCGAGATGAGAATCCAGGGATGACAGGCAGAGACTGAGTAGTCCGCCTGCAGCCACCAATGCAACTTCCCCCTCCTCAAGAAACCCTCAATCAAGGGGCAGGGACCAGAGAACGCTATCTACAAGCTCCCTGGAAGGAGAGCGCTAGTTACAAGCCCCTGGAAGGAGAGCGCTATTTACAAGCCCCCTGGAAGGAGAGCGCTATTTACAAGCCCCCTGGAAGGAGAGCGCTAGGTTTGGTGAGCGCTATCTTGGAAGTGACTGTGCACTGCCCCTAAAGCTGGTGGGACCGCCTAGCGCCTGCAAAACGCTACACCTCGTGGCCCAAAGGAGGTGAGGAGTGTGTGGCCAGGGAGAGCTGGGCGCTGAAAGACATATCGGGAGCCTACCCCGTGTGCCAGCCTACTGAGGAGCCCAGCGGGAGCCCACCCCGCGTGATATCGCCGTCGGCGCGAGTGCCCACTGCCTCGGCGCTATTTCCTTACATCGGGAGCCTACCCCGAGTGTGTGCCACCTTTGAAGGTTTAATCACCACATCGGGAGCCCACCCCGTGTGTGTGCCGCCACGCGGTGTTGGTGGTTGTGCCAGCGGAAGCCTACCCCGCGGCTCTGATGCCCAACGCGGGTGCCTACCCCGCAAGCGTCTTCAGCTGAAGGCGGGAGCCTACCCCGCACTTCCAAACTGCCCCGGAATCACCGCCGCGACCCGAGGTAGCGTTGGAGGCCGCCGCGCTGCCTGCGGCGACCCGGAAGGTGTGTGGATCACCGGGCGGGGGCGGAGCCGAAGCCGAAGCCGGAAGGGATTCCCCAGTCGAGCGGGCCTCCCGGGAAGCTGGGAGAGCCCCGCGTGAAGCCTGCCCTGCACGGAGCCTCGCCGGCTCAAGAACGAAGTCCCGGGTCCCAGGAGGGGGCCCGGGCGAAGTTGGAGGACGCGCTGATGTGGTCGGGGCTCTTCTACGCTGAAGAGAGCCCCGCGTTTGCAGTGGAGAGGCGGAAGGAGGGGCCCGAGGCGCATAGTCGGCGCCTGCCCCCTCCGCCCAAGTGAAGCCGGAGAGCGTGACAGTTTGCTGCCGGGAGGCCGCAGCGACGCCTGAAGCCTGCCAGGAGAGTGCCGGTGAGTGGGGCCTTGGTCCGCGCTTGCCTTGGTGGGAGGGGCGAAGTTGGGGCACATAGTCGGTGCCCGCCCCGGTGAATGCCCGGAGGGCCCCGTGGGGCCCATACTTACTGTAGGGACACCCCCCTGCCTTCCATGTCCTGGCAGGGACCTCCACCTCGCAGGAACTGGCTGGACTCGGTACAGCTGCCCCGACTGGCAGTGGACAGCTGCCACGTGTGCCTAATCGGCCCGGGGAGCTCTTCAGTAAGCCGGTGAGGAGGAATATAATGCCAAGTGATAGGGGGTGAATTCGGGGTACATTGCCGGTGCCCGCCCCCAGTGTCCCTTTCTCATCACAACCTTGGATGCCCTGACCGACTGGAATGCCGGGGACTATAATTAAATGCATTTCTGGCCTAATGTTATGCTATGTGCAGCGCCAGATTTACAGGCCGTGTTTGAAGCGCTATTGATTGGCAAGAAGCAGCGCTATGTTCATATGTCCTGGTTTTAAGGCGCTATTGAATTGATATTGGCAGCGCTAGGGTAAATGCCTGATTTAAAATGCGATTCAATTGCCCCGTGCAGCGCTATGTTTAGTTGCCATGCCCTGCGCGCTAAGGCCTTGTTTTAACGCGCTATCGCCGTGAAAGGTGCAGCGCTATCTTCGAATGTCATGTTCTTAAGCGCTATGTTAATGGTCAGGTCTAGATGCCAGGTTAAGGTGGTGATGCTCTGCCTACCCTAATTTCCTGCCTCAGGGGATGCCCAGGCCGGTCATGTATATTGTGATGCTGTGAGGTTTCCGTTACAGGTGTTCCGGCCTAATGTCTAACATCATGCCCTGATGTATTTTATTGCAGGATTCATGTGGATGGATGTTACCTTTATTCCTGTCACGTACATTTATTCTACCTGTGCTTCGCAATGGTTCTGGCAGTGGCCCGATTGGCCCTGCCATGTATATAATTCCCCCCTGTAAATTTGACCCAGCGCCAGTTGGCGCAGTATAGAGATTACCTGTCACCTTGTGGTTTTGGACAATACAAAATTTCTTTTTACCTCAACTGGTGTAGTGTCTCTTTTTGTAGTGTGCCTTGTGTGTCGCCTGTGTGTACTGCGTGGATGCTTTGCACATTTCCTCCGGAGTTTGGCCCGCCCGCTCTGCACCACGCTACCCGTTTCCAACATACTGGCAATAGGTTTGTATAACATCAACAATACTTTGCATGGGGGGGCATGGCCAGCAACATGGCCGAGTAAGATGTGTCTCTAAAAAGCTCCGGCCAGAGTCCTTGAATAAAGGCTAAATCCGGCAGTTCCAAAAACTGAAAGACAGCCACCCGATACTGAAAGAACGTCCGCTCTTGAGGGGGTAGATATGCAAGCCCAGGGGGTGCACAATCCAGTGAGAAAAGGCGAGGGGACGCACGCCGGCCCAACCAAAAGACCCCTGCCTTAGACCTGCTCAATGCCGACACCGGAGGAGACGCTGAGCCTGCTGGGCCTGGCTGCAGCTAGACTATCGGGTGAGGCCAGCACCAAGATTACATAGTGGGGCACTAGTCCCAGCCCTGGGGAACTGTAGAACCTACCTCGAAAAATGCAAGGGAGAAAGCTAGGCCCCAGAGAAGGGATAGCGGCCCAACCGGGGTGAGAGACACCAGCCCTGGGCCCGCCCGAGGCAGAGAATGGAGAAGACACTGAGCCCGCTGGGCCTAGCTGCAACAAGACTACTGGGTGAGCCCTGCGCTAAGATAACATAGGGGGTGCATCCCGGCCCTGGGGGGCTAAGGGCAGCGCCTGGAACACTGCAGAGGAAAAAGCTTGACCACGACTAAGGGAATGCGGCCTGCCCAAAGTGAGAGAGGAAAGAAGTACACCCTGCGCCTTCCAACAGCTGATCAATGAGCTTCAGCCGGCTAGCCCGGAGAGGGAGAGAGGAGGGATTGACTGCTCAACGTGTCGGCTGCTGGAGAACCTCAGCAGCCTGAGAGGGGAGTCCTGCCGGAGCCGCAGACGGGACCAAAGGTGAGACAGGCCGCACGATCGGGGTGAGCGTAAAGATGGCAGCTTGGATGAGACTCCACCTGCAGCTTCCCCTGAGTGCGGCAAGAGGCATAGAATACAGGTGAGAGGGGACGTGCCGCCATGCAGCTGTGAAGATGGGCCCACCTATGGGCATAGAATTGGGAGACGCTGTCCCTTATCTGAGGAAGGAAGCCAACCGCACAGGCAAGGGGAGCAGGCGAAGACCTACCAAAGCCCCTACTAGAGACATTGCAGGGCCTACAAGTCTCTGAACATTGAAGGGGGGCTTCCTGAGGTGGCAGGACCCAGACAAAACCGAGGGAGGAAAAGGGACCAGGACACCATATTGCCCCCCTCCCAGGATGGTGAGCTTTTAAAACATCTGTATGACAGAATAATGTGGGGTATTCTATCCTGGCCCTGAGGAGCAAAGCTGAGAGCGTAGCTTACATTTGAGGACCCTCCCTGCAGACGCAGCTCGACAGGATGACGGCGGCGAACAGGCAGGGAGAAAACACATAGAGAGATCCCAATGACAGCTTGCGGACCAGGGAATCAGGATTGAGACCCCCTGTAACAGGAAACAATCCAAACCAACACACTGATAAGTTACAAATAGAAAAATATGAAAAGAAGCACTGTGCACTAACAGAGGTGTAAGCTGGATGTGTAAATATCATAAAACACAAAGGAGAAGACTCAAGAAGGCCAGACAAAGTCCCAGGGAGTAAACTACACCCCGAGAGAAGGGTGCCCATACCCAACTTTATGGGCAAAGACAAAGATCCCAAACCCCCTAGACAAGGGAAGATGGAGCGATATACCAGAGTGGTGACTCCGTTCCCTGAAATAACATCACGACCTCAAGCGATTCAGTCATCCAGGACCATGCTGGAAGATAGGATAGGAGAGTTTTGCTCAGAAGTCACACTACTTCGGCAGAACCTGCGGAATCAATCTGACAGAGTGACTGAATCTGAAACCTGAGTCACAGAAGCAGAGGATACGATAAAAGACCTTCGGAAAGTGGTAGCAGACCTACAGATGACCGGCAGAGATATCATCTGGTGCATCAAAGATGTTGAGAATAGGGCACGCAGAAACATCCTATGCTTTGTGGGCTTTCAGGAAGGGGTTGAAGGCACAAATGTCCGGGAATTCTTGAATTCATGGTTAACAAACATCATCCCAACAGATAAATTCTCTACGTGCTTTGTGATCGAAAGAGCGCACAGGAAGCTGACTGCCAAGTCATCTCCAGGTGCATCCCCTCGGCCCATCATAGCAAGATTTCAATTTTTTTTGGACAGAGACATGATCCTAAAAGACGCTAGATGCCTGGGTTAGATCAGACATGCCAACTTGTGAATCATGATCTCCCCAAACTACAGCAGAGAATTCCAGTGCCAAAGGCGAACCTTAGATTGCATAAAAGCAAATCTCAGGGCACATTAAATGCAGTATATGCTACTGTTCCCGGCGAAACTGAAAGTTATATTCATGGGAAAGACCTACTTCTTCCAATTGCCAGAAGAGGCATGCTCCTGGGAAGAAGAACAACAAATACTTCATCTGCCTGAGGGGTCACAAAAAGAAAGGGTCGCGACACACGAAACAGACTGTAGTGCCAAAATAGAAAAGGAACAAGGAACAAAGAAGAACCTGCATGATGCGGGCAACCCCATCCATGATCAGGGGACCTGGGAGACACGGATGTAGGACACCGGTCCCAAGGGATTATGCATGCGAGAAGACTCAAAAAGCTGTGAATGAAGAAAGCTAGAGCGAATCTCTAACAGATTCAGAAAGTAGGGAACTCTCATCGGGAGATGAGTCCGAACACCCACTAGCAATCGAAATAGCGGCCCCGGAACAAGACATGTTGACAGAAAGACACCCAACAAAAGAAGATACACCCGACTCAGTCTGATGGAATCGAGGAACTGCCACATGATCTGGCCAAAGGAGAGATGGACTTGCAAGCCACGCCTGAACCATCTCCTGGAACTACACTGGGATTTACTACAAGAGTCAACACAAAGGTGACATGCTTCAAGAGGGCCTGAGACACACTTTTATCCTTTATTTTTATACACTAAGTCCAACACTGTGGGAGTTTTGAACTCATAGTGTAAGTTTAAACCGGGGGTGGACGACAGACCTTTCCTTTTCCTCCTACACACGAACTGGTCCAGGAGAATGGAGACGAGTGTGATAAGGAGGAGATGGGTAGTAGGGAAGGAAATGGGACAGTTATGTTTAAGGTTCAGTTTTGTCACACGGATCTCACAGAATGGGCGCAACAAAAAAAACCTACGAAGTCAGGGAGTAATACTACATACGCCTACCATGCCCAAATGGACAGACTCAGAAATACGGCGGCGCCCATAGACAATCCCCTCTTACCGTATTAATATGGAATGTGAATGGCCTTGAAGATAGGATTAAACGGGGATTGGTCGCAAGATACATTAAACAAATACACCCAGACATAGTGCTACTCCAAGAGATGCATCTTCAGGGTACGAGATACGGATTCCTTGTCAGAGGAACATATGTGATATTGGCACATCTGGGTCTAGGGGAGTAGAGATACTGATCAAAAAATCTCCCCCCTTCCAGCTCTCACGTACATGGACAGATCCACAAGGAACATATGTGGGAGTAACAGGGTGATGGGACAGATGGGACAGACCCTTATCTGTATGTATGCCCCACCTAAGATACTAGCACATATATTGACCAAAGTAACAGAGCTCCTGCTGGATTCCCCAACCTCACTTCATGTGATAGGTGGCGACTTCAACGATGTCATGCACACACCCACGGACCATATAGGGGGACAAAATTAGTCAACCGCAACTACCCCGTTGGCATGCTTTACAGAATATGGGCCTAGCAGATGTATGGAGACAATACAATCCACAGTCCAAACAATACTCGTACTATTCAGGGGCACATAGGGTCTACTCCAGATTAGACTATATCTTTATCCCAAAGGGAGGTTTGGGTGAGATCAATAAGGCAGAGCATCTCGCTAGGGGATTGTCCGAACATTTCCCACTATGCATACAAATAGGAAGTAGAAACCTAGATGTACGGCTACAATGGAGACCTGCACGTATTCGGGCGGACAAGTAAATTTCCTTTACTGAAAATATAGGAATAGTAGAATCAGGGGTCACACTGTGGGGGGCATACAAAACAGTACTGAGAGATAGGGCCCAAAATCATATAGCGTGGGAGAAAAGAAAGGAGCAGGAAGAACTGGCAAACATAGAGAAACAAATCCTGGCTCTAGAAGAACAGAACTTCACAATAACAGATCCCTTAGCAACCAGACAGCTAACCACACTAAGACAAGAATATAAACATACAGCTTGGGAATCCGCCAAAGCACAGGCCCTAGCTACCCTTCACCATCTCTATGAATTGGGAGACAAAGCAGGGAAATTATTAGCCTGGATTAGCAGAAAGGAGGTGGAAACCAGATGGATAGAGTGCATTACAGATTTACAGGGACTGACATATGCCAACAACGACCAAATAGCTGGGACCTTTGTTACATACTATAGGGAGTTTAATGAAACCCACCCCCTCAGCAACCCATCTGAAATCGAAGCCTATTTGGCCGAAGTGCCTACGCCGACACTAGATGATACTGACAGACTTAGGCTGGAGGGGTATAGCTCCATCACTGAAGTAAAGGCAACCATAGCCAAATTGCACCCTTGGAAGACCCCAGGACCGAATGGCTTACCAGCTGAGTTTTATAAGCAATGCACATACCTCTTGAGCCCCCACCTACTGACCCTTTTCCAAGACGCATACTGCGAGGGTATCCCTCTGCTGGACTTATGATTGGCCACGATCATACCTATACATAAACAAGGAAAACCAAAGGACAGAAGTTAATCCTCTCTCCTTAATATGGAGTCGAAGCCACTGGCGACCTTCCTATCAACAAGGCTAGGTAGTTTAAAACGACACTGGTGCATGTGACCAATCAAGATCCATGCCCGGATGGACAACCAGATGGAACCTCCGTAGAACCTACAACTGGATGATGGCGATGAGAGACTAAGACACCCCACATCTGCTATTATCCTTGGATGCAGAGAAGGTGTTCAACGCTGTCCATTGACCCTTTTTAGGTCTCACCTGAGCCAGCGCTTTAGCGCTGCTCTGGCGAGAGCTATAGAATGCGGGATTTGGAAGTGCAAACTAGTGCTTTTCAGGCCGCCAACTACAGTGCATGTGCGCTGGGCGCGCGCACCATTTGTCAGCCTGCTGATCACTTTCGCGGCTGCTTTGATGTTCTCAGTGAGCCGCGCGGCCACTGAGAACATCAAAGTGGCCGCGAAAGTGCTCACCATATGCCAGCCTTCCCTGTGTTGCTTTACAACTCACCGCCCCACCACCCCCCTACCATGTTACCCGTGTGGCTCAATTTCTCTTTCATGGCCGCGCGGCGTTAATTTCACGGCCGTGCAGCCAATGCTTGTTTACTTTACCTCATTTTATTCCTTTTCATTCCCCGTCTGTCTTCTTTACTCCCCCTTTCAACCTGTATCTCTCTGTTTGGTTTCCTGCGCGTTCTTTGTTTCTCCGATTAAGTCATGTTTCCTTTTTTTTAAATATTGTGTACATTCTGCATATTATTTAGCTCTACAGAATGGCAGATCGATATAACATGCCACACTGTCTGCTGTCCAGGTTCATGTAACACTGCTGCCCCTCTACAACATTCCCAAATCCCGAACTAACTTGCGGTTTAAAAATATTTATTGTGCTGTGGCGGCACCCTGTGGCCTTTCGGTGTAGGTGTTAAGTCGCCCTGGAATTGTTCCTCCTTACATACAGCTTTGCTTGTGACTGATGCCATGCGCCTCTGCTAAGTGCCCGCAGGAAATAAAACAAGCATTGGCATAGCCAATAGGTCTCGCTTTTGGGACCTTATAAGTATTTAGTTATGCAACTGTTGCATGGCTAAACACTTATAAGGTCCCAAAAGCGAGACCTATTGGCTATGCCAATGCTTGTTAGAGGTTGTCTTGATTAAATTTGGTCTGGGACCGAAGTTTAGGAAATGGGTGGCTCTACTGTATAACTCACCTAAGGCAACAATACGATTGAACGGACAAACTTCCAGTGATTTTCCAACAGGGCATGGGACAAGACAGGGATGTCCCTTATCCCCCTTACTCTTCCCTCTGACAGTGTAGACCTTGGCCTGCCAGATCAGGCAACATTTAGGGTTACAGGGTTTTAGGATAAGTCCAGAAGATACCCTAGAGGAGAAGATTTCCCTTCATGTGGACTGCATTCTCCTATTTGTCACACAACCCGAAACCACGATCCCCACTATTTCCAGAAAATAGACATATATGGACAACTGTTGGGATATAAAATAAACTGGCAAAAATAAGTAATATACAACCCGGGCCTGATGACTGAATAGTCCCCACTCCCAAGGGACCTACAGGTAGCGACAGTAGGTTTCACACACTTAGGTATATTTCTCACTCCGGACAGTGGTCTGTGTCGTCAACACAGTATTAAACGAATACTGACGAAATTTAGAGAAGATGCCCAAAATGGAAAGCACTGCCCTCACGATAATGGGACGAGCGGCCATGTTCAAAATGATAACCTTGCCGTAATTCCTATATGCTTTACAGAATACACACCACCCCCTCCCATGAATGATATTTCGTGAGATAGAGGCCAAACTGTGCTTGCTCGTGTGGCTGGGAAAACAACCAAGAATTGGACTACGCACACTACAATGCAAGCAATGCAATGGGTGGCTAGCACTCCTGGATGTAAAAGTACATTATTGGGCAGAGCACTTAACCCCTATTAATGACTGGACACATGTAACAGGCAATCACCGACATATAGACTAGAGCAGGAAACTCTACTCCCATGAACATTCCTGCACTATCTTTTTAGAAGTAAGGGCTCCAGAGAACTGCTCCCAGCCGCACAAACTACTATGGAGGCATGGGGGAGGGCAACCAAAGCAATGGGAAACGCCACTTAGGAAAGGAACTTGACTAAGGTAAATTAGAAAACTATGGGGTTTCGGAGAATGGGACATGTCGGCGTGTGGGTATTGCGGGCCGGAAAGTCAGACGAGGAGGCCAGATATAGTGGGCTATAGTGTTGTTTTATTGAACAGAAGTTCGGTTTACACGGGTGGAGGGTTTGGATGTAGTTGTGGAAGAATTCCTCGTCGCTGTCGTCGGGGTCGGGTCGTCGGGGTCGATACTTCAGGGACGTCTCCGTTCTTGGTTGTAATCGGCGCCCATAGACAGGATGGATGTTCCTCGGAGGACCGGAAGAGAAAGAAAGAGGAGCCGTTAGTCCTGCTGGGACTCGGATGAAGACGCTGGCCCCGTTACCAAAAGGTGAAGAGGAGAAAGTAGACTGTGTGGGAAAAGGGTAAGAGGGGGAAAGACAAGGGTTGGTAAAGGAAGAGTGCTCGGAAGGGTCGTGAGAGCAGGTTCTGTATACGGTGTAGGGTGCTGTACATAAGTTACAAGGTGGCGGGACGGGATGGTGAAGAGAGACGCTATATACAAGGGAGGATTACGTGGGTACATAGAGTACTTTAACAGACTGAGGGTATGGGGGAAGGTACTCACGCGCTCCGCCGTAACTCTCCTCCGATTTACGGCCGCTCTTCAGCTTCCTCCGTGGGACTCCACCACTCTTCCGACCACTCCTCGAGTTCTCCGCTTCCGTCTTCGTTCTCCACGTTATCGCCAGCCGAGAGTTCCTGCCACGATCTTTCGACCACTCCAGTCCCTTCGGATCCGCCTTTTCTGTGGGCGTCTGGTTGTAGATAGGCGGGACTTCTGGGCCACCGGGCGACTCCTTCCGTTCCGTCGTCACTCCTGATTGGACCCTGAAAGAGAGAGAGGGGTGGGGTTTCCGTTGTCACGGACGCTTTGGAGATCCTTCGGGATCGGGAATCTGGGAAGGGACTGTTCCGGAGAGGAGGTAATCCGGGTGGTGGTCGAGGGGGATTGGGGACCGGGGGAAAGGATCCGTCACATCCCCTTCCCCTAGGAGTGTTACGTGTACCTGTTG
This sequence comes from Triturus cristatus, assembly GCF_964204655.1. Lineage (NCBI taxonomy): Eukaryota > Metazoa > Chordata > Amphibia > Caudata > Salamandridae > Triturus > Triturus cristatus. The sequence goes on from NC_140585.1 coordinate 169,334,162, forward strand.
AGGACACGGGATAACGGGACAGGTAGTCCGCGTTCCCTTGGTCTGCCCCTTTTCGGTGTATTGTGGTGAAACGATAGGGTTGTAAGGCAAGGAACCAGCGGAGGACCCGATCGTTATGTCCTTTGTTTCGGGCCATCCATTCCAGAGGGGCATGGTCGGTGTATATGGTGAACTCACGACCCTCTAAGTAGTAGCGGAGACTGTCCACTGCCCATTTAATAGCCAGGGCTTCTTTTTCTACCACAGCGTAGTTGCGTTCTCGGGGAAATAACTTCCGGCTGAGGTAGAGAATGGGTTTCTCGTTGCCTAACTGGTCCTTTTGGGATAATACTGCCCCCAACCCCTGTTCTGAGGCGTCAGTCTGCAAAAGGAAGGGTCGTGTGTAATCAGGGCTCACAAGCACGGGACCAGAGGTCAAAGCACGTTTGAGGTCGGAAAAGGCCTCCCACAACAAGGGTGTTGGGTTTTGGAGCAATGTCTCCGTGGCTGCAGAGTTTTTTAACAGGTCTGTGAGAGGGGCTGCTCTTTGTGAAAAATTGGGTACAAACCTCCGATAATACCCTAGGAGGCCTAGGAACGCACGGAGGTCTTTTTTTGTTTTCGGGAAGGGGAGGGAACGGATGGCTTCGGTGTTGGTAGATTGGGGTCGGATGAGGCCCTCCCCCAGGAGGTAACCCAGATATTGTACTGTTTGTGCGGCCAGGGTGGTTTTGGCGGGATTGATTGTGAAGCCATATGACCCCAGGGAGGTGATGACCTTGTGCAGGTGGTCCAAGTGATGTTCCCAGCTATCACTATAGATGATTATGTCGTCTAGGTATGCCCCCGCATACTGGGTGTGGGGTCTTAAGACGTGGTTCATGGCCCGTTGAAAGGTGGCGGGGGCCCCGTGAAGGCCGAACGGGAGAACAAGGAACTGGTACAACCCCTCAGGGGTAGAAAACGCTGTTTTCTTCCTGTCCTCTTGCCTGAGGGGTATCTGCCAATACCCTTTACAGAGGTCTAGTGTGGAGATGAATTGTGCATTCCCTATGCGTTCGATCATCTCGTCGACGCGCGGCAGGGGATAAGTGTCAAAGGATGAAATTTTGTTGACTTCTCGGAAGTCAATGCAAAACCTGACTGATCCGTCGGGTTTGGGAACGAGGACGATGGGAGAGTTCCAGTCGCTTACTAAGGGTTCTATTATGCCCATCTGCAGCATTAGTTCGGTTTCTTTTTTAATTACGGCCCGACGGGCTTCAGGAACTCGGTATGGCCTTTGCCTGACCACCTTCCCGGGTATTGTGGGTATAGTGTGTTCGGTGATGGTCGTATGACCCGGTACCGAGGAGAACACGTGCCGTAAGGGGTATAGGTGATTTTTGAGGTCGTGACAGTGTTGGGGGGTTAGCCCCGAATCTATACAGGGGGCAAAGGAACGGGGTACCTGTTCTACGGTGGTAGAGAGGACGGGACGGGGGCCTTCCCATTTTTTTAACAGATTCACGTGAAAGATCTGTTGGGTGGCTCGTGTAGGATCCAGTTCTATCTCATATGTGACAGGGGTTACCTGTCGAAGCACGGTATACGGGCCCTGCCACTGCCCTAGGAGTTTATGATCAGAGGATGGCATCATCAACAGCACCAAATCCCCGATGGCGAAGTTCCGGGTTTTTGTCCCCTTGTCATACTGTATTTTCTGTTTATTCTGGGCATTTTCCAGGTTTTGGTGGACGATGTCTCTCATCATTGCCAAGTGGGTTTGTAGGTTGGATATGTACTCTGGGAGGGGCCGAGTGCGATTAGGCTCGGCTTCCCAGGCTTCCTGGGCCATGTCTAACAGGGTACGTGGGGGCCGGCCATAGAGCAACTCATATGGGGAATAGCCTGTACTGCTCTGGGTTTTGCAACGTATAGCGAACAACGCCAGGGGCAACATATCTTCCCATCTTTTGGCTTCCAACCCCAATAACTTCTTCAGTGTTTGTTTCAAGGTGGCATTGTAGCGCTCCACCAGCCCGTCGGTCTGGGGGTGGTAAGCCGAAGTCCTGATTTGTTTGATCCCCAGTTGTGAACAGACCTGTTTCATTAAGGCTGATACAAAGGGGGTGCCCTGATCGGTTAGGATCTCTCGGGGAAACCCTACTCGGGAAAATACGGAGATGAGGGCTTTCGCTATGTTCTGGGTAGTGGGTTGTCGTAAGGGCAAAGCTTCCGGGAAGCGTGTGGCGTAGTCTGCGAGGACCAGGGCATATCGACAGCCGCTACGAGAGGGCAACAAGGGGCCTATGATGTCCATCCCTACTCTACTAAACGGGATGTCAATGATAGGGAGAGGTTGTAGGGGTACCCGAGGGGGTCGATACCTGCTGTTTTTTTGACACACCGGGCACTCCCGGCAGTATGTTTTTACTTGTTGGTGGACCCCGGGCCAGTAGAATCTCTCTAGAATGGTTTGGCTGGTTTTTTCGTCACCAAAATGTCCGCCCAGAAGATGGCTATGAGCGAGAAACAGGACCTTCTCGCGGAAAGGGCCGGGAATCAACAGTTGGGCCTTTTGTTGTGCCCCTCCCTTTCGGTATAACAACCCCTGTTTCTTGAAGAAGTAGGGACCTACGGTAAGAGGATCCTCGTTTTCCAACGCCTTAGCCCAGGCTTCCTGCAGAACGGGGTCTTCTTGTTGGGCTGCTCGAAATTCTTGGTCTGTCTGCCAGGGATGTTCATCCGGGATCGCTGGGAAGACGTCGACATAGTCCCTTTTCTCCTTCTTTTTCTGTGCTTTGGTTTTCAGGAGCTTGGGTGGAGTTGTCGGAGAGGATGGTCCCTGAGGAAAGGGTGCTTCTTCCCACCATTGCTTGAGGGAATCTGTTGAATCCTGAAGAAGCCCGGTTAATCCGGGATAGTCACTCCCCAAAATGGCTTCTTCGGGAAGGGAGGGAATAAGTCCTACAGTGAGGGTGGTTCCCGGATCCTTTGGGTGTTGGACTTGGACTTGAGTGGTGGGATATCTTCTCGTATCGCCGTGCACACATTGAATGGCAACCGTTCCTGAGGGAGGTTCGGCGGGTGTCTGCAGGGCCTGGGGCCGGAGAACACTCTGTCGACATCCAGAGTCGGCCAAAGCTGTGAGGGTTTGTCCGTTTATGGTCACGGGTCGGTGGAAGGAAGGCGGTCCAGAACCGGGTACGGAACAAACGTAATTCCTGGCCAGACCAATCTCCATGGGTTCTTCTTTGTGGCGGCACATGCGAGCGATGTGACCAAAAGCTCCGCACCCGTAACATTGGGGCCCAGGGTTGGGAGGTCGCGTAGGCACCGGTGTGGGAAACAAATGGGTCATCACGGGTCTTTTAGGTAGAGGAGGGCGGAGAGGCCTGATGCCGGTGGTGAGAGGAGGTTTCTGGGGATGTTCCTCCTTGCCTCGTGGGGTCTCCTGTGCTCGACTGTAGGCACTTGCTATTTCCACGGCGGTATCCAAGGTTAGACGGGCATGTTGCCGTACCCACCGTTGGGTACCGGGGTGTAGAGATGAGAGAAATTGTTCTAGGTGGATCTTTTCTAGGATCTCTTCCTTGGTGGACGTTTCGGGTTTCAGCCACCGAGATGTCAGATCCTTGATTCGGAACGATAGGGCTCGGGGAGTCTCCTGTGGTCTTTCTTTGACCTGACGTAACCTCACCCGGTAGGCCTCTGCGTCGATGCCCAATCGTTCCAATATGCACGTTTTGATATCCGCGTACGGAGTGGTGCCTTGTACGTTGGCTTGTTGGTAAGCGGCTTGTAAGTCACCAGTCAGTAATGGGCCCAGGTAATGGCCCCAACGGTCGACAGGCCATGACGCAGCCTGGGCTAACCTCTCAAAATTCGTAAAGAAGAAATCCGGATCTTCTCCCGGCACGAACTTCTGGAGGACCACCGAGGGTAATGAGGTTGTGGGTCTCTGTTGCTCGAGGGCCGTGGTCAATTTTCCCATGGCTTGCTCGTGGGTGTCTCCCTGGCCTTTCAGGACATCGTGGAGCTGCCCACGATCGTTTTCGGCGGTTTTCAGGAAGCGCTCCATCAATGTCCCTAATTGTTCTTGGGAGGTAGCCATCCTTTGCAGTACGGCCTCCATGTCTCCAGCTGATCCCACTTCTGACACCACCTGTCGGCGTGTGGGTATTGCGGGCCGGAAAGTCAGACGAGGAGGCCAGATATAGTGGGCTATAGTGTTGTTTTATTGAACAGAAGTTCGGTTTACACGGGTGGAGGGTTTGGATGTAGTTGTGGAAGAATTCCTCGTCGCTGTCGTCGGGGTCGGGTCGTCGGGGTCGATACTTCAGGGACGTCTCCGTTCTTGGTTGTAATCGGCGCCCATAGACAGGATGGATGTTCCTCGGAGGACCGGAAGAGAAAGAAAGAGGAGCCGTTAGTCCTGCTGGGACTCGGATGAAGACGCTGGCCCCGTTACCAAAAGGTGAAGAGGAGAAAGTAGACTGTGTGGGAAAAGGGTAAGAGGGGGAAAGACAAGGGTTGGTAAAGGAAGAGTGCTCGGAAGGGTCGTGAGAGCAGGTTCTGTATACGGTGTAGGGTGCTGTACATAAGTTACAAGGTGGCGGGACGGGATGGTGAAGAGAGACGCTATATACAAGGGAGGATTACGTGGGTACATAGAGTACTTTAACAGACTGAGGGTATGGGGGAAGGTACTCACGCGCTCCGCCGTAACTCTCCTCCGAGTTACGGCCGCTCTTCAGCTTCCTCCGTGGGACTCCACCACTCTTCCGACCACTCCTCGAGTTCTCCGCTTCCGTCTTCGTTCTCCACGTTATCGCCAGCCGAGAGTTCCTGCCACGATCTTTCGACCACTCCAGTCCCTTCGGATCCGCCTTTTCTGTGGGCGTCTGGTTGTAGATAGGCGGGACTTCTGGGCCACCGGGCGACTCCTTCCGTTCCGTCGTCACTCCTGATTGGACCCTGAAAGAGAGAGAGGGGTGGGGTTTCCGTTGTCACGGACGCTTTGGAGATCCTTCGGGATCGGGAATCTGGGAAGGGACTGTTCCGGAGAGGAGGTAATCCGGGTGGTGGGCGAGGGGGATTGGGGACCGGGGGAAAGGATCCGTCACAGGACACTATAGGAATTTCCATGGTAGGAGACATCATAGATAATGGCACTCTTAAAAGTTTCCCTGCCCTAAGGACCGAATTCACACTTCAAACAACCCAGTTTCTTAAATATGCCTAGTTAAGACACGCATGGCAAACGGAGAATATAGACGCAGCCCACCTGTCTGAATGTGCACCACTAGAAGGACGACTACTAAAAGAACGACTTACACTTAAGGCAGTATCAACTACATACAAAACCCAAAATAACAATGCGCCGGATAATCTAAGCAAACTCAGGACTACATGGGAAATAGACTTGGGTACAATGGAGGACATGGACTTGGAGGTAGCCCTGATGCACCCTAGAGAAGTCGCAATTAAGACTGCGACTTATCCAATATAAAATTCTCCATAGGGTCTACTACGCCTGGGTCATGTTATACAAGATTGGATGAGCCACAGATCCGACTTGCCGTAGGTGCGGGCAGGATCTGGGGATCTTCTACACAATATGGGACTGTCCGGATATACAGACCTACTGGAAAGAGATTATAAGAGAACTTAATGAAGTGATGAAGAGGAACATCTCCCCAGACCCGAAATTTATATTATTAGGGTTCCCTAACGATTTAGACAATTGATGCTCAGCACACTAGGCCTAGTGGTTGCGAAAAGGGACATAGCACGATGCTGGGGGGACACGGCCCCGCCGGCACTACGTTAGAGGAAAACAGTAATGGATATATATATATGGCAGCAGAAAGGGTCACTTACAAGGCCAGAGGCTGTCCGAGAAAATTGCACAAGATATGGGACAGCTGGAGGAAATACGGAATGGACATAATGGGTGACACAAACTGGATGCACCATAACAGCGAGAAGAACAATTACTCATGCAACATCCATTTAGGGAAGAAGAGACGCTCTAAAAAATAGACACTGGTCGTACACTGAATGTTTGGGACAAGGGAGAAGTATGATTGGAATGTTCTAAACATATCTAACCAAAATATATATCATGCCTGTATGTATTACATGTAAAATGAATCCCTTGCAGATGGCTCTACAGGATACTGTGCAACAGCAGTTTTGTTTCGTTACTGTTTGAAGGTAAAACCAATAAAGATATTCCAAAACAAACAAAAAATACTTTGCATGTTTATGAAATGCTTTTCAATACAAGAAGAGATACTTTGTATGCAAGATCCCACTTAATACAATACTGTGAGAGACCAACGTAATCCTGTAGGAAAAAAGACAGGTGAGTAAATCACAGGTAAGTAAGTGGTTTTCAAGTTCAGTCTCCGGGGGTTTGGGTCAACACTGGGCCAGGGTATGACCAAGGTAGGTACTGCACCACCAGCGGCACTGGGGAGGCCGGGTGCAGAGGTCACTAGCCTCAATGTTATCCTATGGAGGATGGGGGCACCTCGAAGAGGCACCAGTTAAGGGAAGGTACCTGTAGCTCAGGGACACAGGTGCTGGGGGTTAAGTTCAGCACTGGAGGGGTCACCAAAGAGCACTGAGACTGGACCACAAGCTGCACAGTTAAGAGACATAAGTTGGATATTGGGGGGATGCCGGCACACAGTCAGTTGGCCACTCCAAGGCCAGGGGCTGCAGGTGCAGGGATGTCGTTCAATATTGGGTTTCCTCACCAGATCCGGTCGGGTCGGGGGACCCTTCAGTTTGAGGCGGCAGGCGTCGAAGGGGAGGTCAGGAGAGGTTTCCCAATGCTGCATCCCAGGTCAGGATCGCCAGGGAGACTTCACTATGTCCGTGGACCACCTGGACTCAGGCCGTGAGCTTCGAGTGCAGAGTGGTCCAAGTGTTGGAGATCAGGAGTCCTTTGGCTGATTTCTTGGCTGAACACATCCGATGCCCACAGAAGACAAGAGTCTTCATTGAAGACAGCACAGGTCCTCCGGGGTTCTGGAGGTTGCTGGCTGTGGGCCATGCCAGTTTCTTGGAGCAGGGTTGCTGGAGGAGGACGCAGGCCGGTAGACCTAGGGCCAAATCAATCGTCGTCTTCTTCTCCATTGCTGCACGACTCTTCAGTCCTTATTTTTCATAGGTCATCGAATCTGAGTAACAAAGTTCAGGGGAGACCTTAAATACTAAAATTGTTTGCTTTACTTAGGTCGGGGGCACTAGTCAATGGTTACTCTCCCCTAGGGTGACTACACTCGCTGGGTGCCCCCTCCCTTTGGGGAAAGGGGCATATTTCTGTTCCTATTGGGCCTACTTCTCCAACTCAAGATGGAAAATTACAAGGAGAGGGGTTCACTTCATCTCCTGGCAACCCTAGGGGGGGTGCCAGGCTGAGGTGGATACTCCTTCTCTGCTTACTAATTTTCCTGCCTGTCTGCCGCGTAAAATGGGGCCTGGACAGGGGGGTGGGCATCTCCACTAGTTGGAGCTGCCGAAATCAGCACATCACAAGGTGAGAGCCTTTGAGGCTCACCCCCAAGAGTTCCTATTCCTGCCAGGGGGAGGTGTGTGAACCTCTACACAGAGCAGGCTTGTTTCTGACCTCCAAGAGCATAAAGGCTCTCACCCCATGAGGTCAGAAACCCGTCTGGTGGTGGCTGGCTACATTTGCCACTATACTGAGCTCAATGTTGGGGCCTGTCCTATCTGATCCCAGGGGGAAATCTGCTCATTCCCATCCGTCAGGACTCTTGCAACTTCCACCCATACCATCAGATCCTCAGCACACCATCTCTACTGACTTCATCGTTGCTCTGCCTCCTTCAGAAGGGAGTCAGATCACCATTGGTCCCCGTTGACTCTTTCTCAAAAATGGCACATTTCACAGCCCTCAAGAAATTACCCTCTGACAAATCCTTGGGACAGATCCTTTTACAGGAAATGTTTATGTTTGCATGGTTTGCCACAAGCTATTGTTTCTGATTGTGGACCAGAGTACATCTCCCAATTCTGGAAATCTTTTTGCAAGTCTCTTTTGATGTGGCCTTATCTTCTGGTTTTCATCCCCAGACAGATTATCAGCCCGAGGGATTGAACCATGGGCTGGAACAATATCTCTGATGTTTCTGTAACTATACTCATAGTGATTGGTCTTCCTTTGTGACTTTAGCTAAATTTTCCTATAATAATTTCATCCATATTGCCACCCAGTCAACCCCTTTTTCTGCCTCCAAGATCTGCATCCGCTGACATTTCCTCCTGGGTTTCAGAGTTCTGTCATGGTGCCTGCGGCTGCCAGTTTTGTCCAACAGCTGCAAGCTGTTCGATGAAAGATTTCACATATTCTTCAGGCTTGTAAGGAACAGATTAAGGTTTATACTGATATCTTCCACATCTCTTCTCCTCCTTACAAAAATGGGGATAACGTTTGGGTTTCATCTAAGTGTCAAACTTATTATCTCTCCAATAATATATTCAAACCTCAATTCTTTGTGCTTTTTAAGGTTGTACAGATCAATCCAGTTGCCTACAAAGTACAATTTTCTCTTCATTGGAAACTCCACCCATCTCTCTATTGAAGCCATATCGAGTTGATCCTTTTCCGCGTTTGTTTTCTGCACCTCCTACTAGTTTGGTAAATGTGCACCCAAATACAAGGTCGACGAGATTTAGGACACTCGCATTTTTTGGGGAAAATTGAATCTTATGAACTACTGAGAGGGCTAACCTCCAAGTGAATGGTGCTGGGAGCCTGCCTCCTCAGTTCATGCCCTGTTTTGGTCCACCGCTTTTTCTGCCAGTTCCGGATAAACCTGGAGCTTCTGGTGGGGGGCATACTGTTGCATCCCGTCAGGGACCCATGGCTTAGGCCATATCATGTGGGCAGGCCCGTGTTCCGCGGGAGCATAACTGACCGTGGGAGAGACCGTGGTGACATCAGTGGGCTGCTGCAGTCCTTACGTGCACTTATCTCAAGGCTTCCAGCCTGCCGGTGTGTTCTGGGGCAGCAGCCTTTCTTCTGGGCCATGCCAGTGTTGTGTAGTTCCCACTAATCCTTAGGACCTGTGCATTTGTTGGATAACATAAAACTATGGGTGAGATGCCCAAACTGATTCCAAGCACCCCTACAGGAAATATTGGCATAGAGACCAGCTAGCTCACAGTACCACCATGTGCGCCTCCTAACCTTACCAAGGAGCGAATGGTTTCTGACAACTACTGAACATGACAACCCAGACTCCTCAGGGATTGTGGTAACAGATCAGAACCTTTCGCTCAGTCACTCGTGCTTACTCGTACTCAGAGAAATATACAGAGAATGCACAGTGAAATGTTTTCTTGTATAAAATACATGTGCTGCAATAATCAGTAGACAGAAGCAGATGAAAGTGATTACAAGCACCAAAAGAGTAAATAGAAGAAACAGTCCTACCATGTTGCTAAACCAGTGTATATATGCAGGTATTTCATAGAAGGCAGTAATTAGGCGTACTACTACTATGCAAATCCTACTCTGCATGTACCTGGAGTGTGTGTAGGTGTATTGCCAAGAATCCCCCAAAGGGATGATCCAACCCCATTATCTGTCGGGAGAGAATATAGGACCCCGTCTTAGTAACGAAGTGGACACGCCTCACGAGATGTCAGACGACTCACGAGATGTCAGACCACTGTGTGTTGAAGTTTCAGCATGCAAGGGCCCTCGGTGTCAGCTGGAGAGCCTCCTCTGCTAATATTTTGGGAGGCTCATTATTTCTAATAGAAAGCATCATTGTGATGCACATATAGATTAGCAATGTTATGGATATGTAGATAGCCCTTTTGCCCCGGGAATAAAGATAGAATGACATTTGTACATTATGCTTAAAAAGGCCCTGTACATGGTGTTCGAGGCATCGTGATAATGTTATGTAAAGCTAGATGTGTAAACAGTAGTTTCAGAGAAACTAATCTAACATTGTCACGCATTTGAACATGTGCAAATAGTCATGGCAGAAATGTCATGGACAAATTAGGACAATGTAAGAAAATGTGCAGCTTTGTTACTTGGGCCTAACCTGGGCACATAACACCCACTCCCCTTACTAAGTGTCAATATATTAAAAGCTATCTAAAAAAAAGCAGCATGCCATAATGAAATGCAAACTAAAAAAGGTCTAAAACCACTGTTTTAAATCATCTTAAAAGCAAGCTTCCCTTTAAAACATTGATAAAAGCCATTAAAAGTAATTATACTATTTAAAACTTCTAGCACTCAGAAAGCCATGGTGCCTAGAAAAGCAGAAAAATATTGTTTGAATCATTTTGTTTAAAAATGGGCCAAATAGTCCCCACCATACGGAAATGCCAATTGCTTATGTATTCCGAGTGGTAGTCGTAACATTGCTGTCACCGGTAATTGCAGACAACATTCCAAAGGGCGCACCGCGAAGCATGTTTATAGAGCAAAGGTGATCCCATCCAGTTCCGATAGCAGCTATTGAGGGAGGGGCTACATATTGTAAGCGTATCGCAGAGCCGGCATCCAGTTCATTAGGAGCCAGAGCACCCCAGGTTGGCTCAAAGAATGCATTCATCAGCAATGGAATAAGCTGTGGACAACAATACCCATGGGCGTTCATGGGTTCCATCAGTACTTCAATGTCCAGTGACGCAACCGATTGTGATCCGAGGCATAGATCCAGTACACATTCATGGCTGCAGCGCAGACAGTGGAATACAGGTTGCATGCAGTGAATCCAAACAGGCAGGAACAACAAGAAACAGTGCTCATTGAGTTCTTGAAGCAGAGGTGTGCCAAAGCAGTGAATCATGCGCTCACGGCATTGTTGCACAGCCAGTGCCGTCTCCATTCTGGGTTGAACTGGGACGTCCATTGCGGAGCAGAAAAATTAAAAACAGAATTCCTGCCACAAGTAGCAGGACAATCGGTAGACCTCCATAAACTCTTCCCATCACAGAGTGTATAAAAGATGGTATAACTCGAAAATCTGCGGAAAGGTGCTAACCATACCATAGCCAATATATTTTCAAAAGTGAACTATCACCTCCTTATTAGACATATTAAAGATACAGTGGACCAGCTCCCCAAAAATCAGTGTGCAGTAGCATCTGTATCTTGGACAAGGACCTTGCAACCTGGAGATCGAGGGCCCGATTCACAGAACTAACTTAAGACAAAATCCTAAACTTTCTACTTTTGGTATTCACAGAAGTTAGGATTTTGTCTTAAGTTTGTCTTAAGACAAACTTAAGACAGACTTAAGACAAACTTAAGACAGACTTAAGACAGACTTAAGACAGACTTAAGACAGGCTTAAGACAGATTTAAGTTAGGATTTTGTCTTAAATTTGTCTTAAGTCTGTCTTAAGTCTGGCTTAAGTTTGTCTTAAGTTTGTCTTAAGTCTATCTTAAGTCTGTCTTAAGTCTGTCTGAAGACAAACTTAAGACAAAATCCTAACTTCTGTGAATACCAAAAGTAGTAAGTTTAGGATTTTGTCTTAAGTTAGTTCTGTGAATCGGCTCCCGAGTATCTCTCTGGCTGATGTTAAGGCCACATATTTTTGAAAATGCATGGCTTTCAGTTTTCTCAGAGACTCAAAACGTATGTGTAAACATTTATCAAATTCCATAGCGTTGCCTCCCTAGCTGTGCTGGTAGGTGGAAACTGTACTTGTGTGCAACAAGTCACTATGGAATTAACCGTTACCAGATAGGCGATGCCCGGTTCCATTCCACAGCAACCTTGTTCATTCACCATCAAATAGCTCTCATTAGAAAGCAACTCAAAAAACGGATGAATCACGGCAGCCAGAGAACTCTTTAGATAATAGGACAGGTTTGCAACTGAAGCATTGCATGTCCCATGAAGTGAAATGTCCTTGCAGGACCCTCTCAAAGCATTCTCACAGTCGGAACCGGTAAGAAAAACTTCTGTATCCCCATTCCTGCATCTAAACCTGAATGGTACCTCCCAGTATTCATGCGCATAACCTTCCCCTGGCACTTCATATCTGCCTACCTGGTGGTATTGCAGAAAATATTGGAATTGGAAAGTCATGGCCAGTAGGGTGATGTAACTATGGATTATCCAGTCTGAGGGTGGTGTCTCAGCCACGGTGAAAGGTAATTAGTCTAACTTTTCAATGTACAACATGGTATACTTCGCATCTCATCATGCCAATAATATCTGTCTTTCAGTTAGATTGTATGTTAAAAAGAAGACTTGTGCTGTTGATATAGCGTCATGACACGTGGCCAGAATGTAATGTTTGAAGCGTCCAGATGAATAATAAAATGGACCAGAGTTGTGATTGTCCATGCAGTAAAATGGACAAGTCCTGCTGTATTATGCCAATTGCAAAAGATACTATGTTGCCCAGTAAATATATTCTCGATGCTAGTGTGGTCATACCGTTGTCAACCACAGCCAAAGCCTTTTCTAAATTAACCCTATTAAACTTGCACAGTCTCTCAGCAGCCTCCTGTTGAGAAACATTCCACAGCTCGTCATATATTGCATACAAGAAGCGCTTCTGACGTGGGTTCCGGGGACCTAACAAGAAATCCCTGAGATCCAAGTCATTAGAAAGAAGGGACAAGTGTTGCTTCACCTGAGAGAGCGTTGAGGTTTTTAGCCAATCAAGGCACAACTTCCCAACACTCTATGATGTCAACACCCACGATTGTCTGATTGTACATACGGCCTATTGATTGTGTTGTCCAGCTTAGGCAGATGCTAGAATGTTGACAGTGAGCAGCAGTGTGAGCAGCAGCGTGAGCGGCGGTGGTGTGAGTTGAGAGGAGAGGCGAGAGGCGAGCCTGAGCCTGAACCTGAGCCCGCAGCCCCGCCTCGTTAGTGCCTCGTTAGTGCGGCGGCAGCACACAAAGGCACCCGGCGGCAGTTTTAATCAGTTGTCATTCATCGCTTGCCGGTTCGATCTCTGCACCAAAGGAAGTCAAAGGAGAGCAGTGCTGTAAGTGCGGCAAGCGCGGCTGCCCTTTAGCCAGTGGCCACAGCGAGTGAGAGCCCTTGGTGGTATCGCGGAGGCGGGCTGGTTAGACCAGGTGCAGCCTGCGACCCCGCCTTACGTGCCCCGCTTGCCTCTTCCCGACACTGGCCCTTCGCCTGTATCGTGCCCAAGTGTTTTGCAGTGAGAGAGTGAGCAGAGGTGCTGCGGGACGTGGTGTTGAATGCCTGCTTTCCTGCCCAAATCTTCGGAGACCTCAAGAGACCATGCCCACTTCCTGTAGTTTTGTACCGCACGCTGGGCTGCAGAGGGTGCCTCCATCGCTGGAAATATTTCCCCTAGGATCAGGGACAAGACGCAGAGGTCCGGGCGAGGCGTGCCCCTATATCCACTTGTCCTATAGCGCCGCCCCTCCCTTTACAGAGGCGGCAGCAGCAGGACTGCAGGACCTGTACCAGAGCCGCAAGCCTGAGCCACGGCGCAGGAACTTGGATCATCAACGCCACCTGCACACGGAGGTGAGGTGGGGAGAGGGGAGAAGGGTTGCGGGGAGAGGGGGGAGCGGAAGAGAGAACTGAGCTACCTATTTCAGCTTGGTTGTGGCCCCCTGTTCAGCTCCCGCGTGATCCCCGCTGTCTCCCCGCTTGTCTCCCTTTCTGGCCCCCACGGAGAATGGATTGCAAGGTCCCGGCCAACCACTGCAATTGCCCCACAATTGCCCCACAGTCAGAACTCTGGTACACCCTGCCAAAAAACTGCTGAGTGGATCTTCGAGTCAAGAGCGGGCCAGGAGTGGTGAAGCAGCGAGACAGCGAGGGAAAAGGCTGGTGGGTGGTGAGTTCAGACCATTGAATACTGAAGACAAGCTATCTACTAGCACTGTTGCCGAAAATTTGTACTTTTCCTTCCCGATTAAGTGATCAAGTGTTTAACTGTGTGGTGGCAGAAATTAACCAGGCAAATTCGAAACCCAGAGCGGGATGACTTCTAGGAAATTGCGCTCAGGGTGTGTGCTCTCCTCCTCACCAAGTCACAAACTAAAAAGATCCTTTAGCGGCACTAGACAATTACAGCATCTCTGCTATAAATCCCACCCTGTTATAACTGGTTTCTTCCGTAAAATGCCCTGGATTCACCCTGAGGTGGCAGCTGTAGTCCAAGAATGCCAGACTTTTAATTTTCATTCTGTAATGCCTTCAACTTCTTTACCTCTTCTTCATTGCCTCTCATGGACTCGCTGGAACTCCATGGGAGCCACGCGGGGTATTCGGTGCAGTCTAGCGGAGGGTCCCGGCCTCTGGATCAGATTACCGAAAGAGTGGAGGATGGCTCCAGTAAGCAACCACCTGACGTACCCCTCAGTGCTCCTCTGGACTCTGACCTTCTCGCTAGCCAGCAGAATCATCCAATTACTAGCCAGCAGAGTCAGTCAGTCACTTTATTAAACAGGACAAAGCAGTCAAGGAATGACAGCATGATCAAGATTATACCGGTTGTTTATCTAGCTCTAGCTCAAGCGGACCTCCATAAGGGATCAGGCGGGGACGGCGACCTGACTGCTCCCCTTGGCACTCCTATGGTGGAGAAGGCATATCTATGTGAAGAGCCACTGCAAGGGGAAGACTTTACACTCCCGGACATTGACATTGAAGCTCAAAAAGGGTCTGGGGAGACCATTTTGACTATAGGCATAAGGACAATCAGTTAATGAACGATTACAGGGGAGAAATTACTCCAATCGTAAGCTCCACTCCTAGGCGTCTCTCTTTGCCTCTCCTATACTGTAGTACAAGTCACCTGATTGGTACCTCTATGGAGTCTGCACACGATGTATTTTTGCCTGATTCTCAACAGAAATGGGGAAATGAGAGCGAGGGTGCGCCCTCAGAATACCTTGTTTGTATTGAAAAAATCTTAAACTCCATATTGTCCTTATTAGAAAAGTCTTTACTGAGTTCTGACCACATACTGGAAATGATTTCCGTAATGTTATTTGAAGTGCAAAAGATAAATAAGTCGGTCACCACTAAACCTATCCCCACGAGTCCCGCTAAGATGGGAGAATGGCCGAGCGATAGGCCTGCACGACACACCCCATCGGTTGAGTCAAGCGATGTCTTCATACAGGTAGGAACCCCCCTTTTCCTGGTGCCCCCCCTATGGCTCCTATGTGTAATCTTGAAAAGGAAGAGTTATGTTTAAATATATTATTTGAGGAGGTCAAACTGAGCCCCCCTTGGGAGAAGTCCAATTTGAAAATCTTCCCTCTGTTTATGAAGGGTAGAAGGGGGCGCTGGAGAAATTGGGAAAATCAGGGGTCATGCCAAACAAACTAAGCAGGTGGGGAGGGTGGAGGGGGAGGTGCAAATCTCTTCAACGACCTCCCGGGTGTACTACCCTACTCCGCTAGGGAAGAGGGTACAGAAAGTAGGTAAGAGGGATAGCCTAGTAATAAAACATAAGGGGGGAAATATGAAAAAGAAACATAAAAAAATGAGGCAATTTCCCAAACGGAAAGTGTCAAAATTGCACTTTTCTCAGATTCTGGAAAGCCAGAATGATATCCATCTAATAACGGAGAAGGGAGGCCCTGAAACATCACTAGCAGATGGCAACTCGAGAGAATTCATCAGAGCACCCATGGCATTAACTGGGAGTCAGGGGGACTCTGTGTAGGAAGGTGGAATCTGACTACATGTTTGCCCCCACTTTGTTCTGGTGTTTTGATGGTTTTTGACTTAGTTTGGCTGGGGAACTGCTATTCAGGTCCCCAGCCTAGCTACTTCCTCTCTAAATTGACTCCATGCACCCTAGGTACATAGAAAATTGGATTCTGAGGTGCCCTTATAAGTCCCTAGTATATGGTATACTATGTACCCAGGGCATAGGTATCTCAGAGGCCTACCAGGGGCTGAAGCATGTATTATGCCACCCCTGGAAAGCCTTCCAAAATGACACCACAGGTCTGCTACTGCAGCCTGGGTAAGGTGGTGCATGCACCTCTTACTGAGATATAGGTTCACAATATCTCACCTATCGCTGCACATAGAAATCTATCAGTCACCCCTATGGCAGGCCTTATCAATCCTGAAGGCAGGGTGCTTGGTTTTGTGTGAGAGTGTGCCCAGGCATAAGCTGAGCCCCTCTGTAGCCTTCGGAATCTCTTCTCCGGGGTTGTCTGTGAGGCAGCCTGACCATATACTCTTAAGTGCATTATAATCAAACGGTAAATGCTAACTTTGGACTGGCTGCATGGAAACATGTCGTGTTTGGTGTCAAACACCTTGGAATCATACCCCTGCATCAGTAACTGGTGTGGGAGTATGATCCCACCCTTCTAGAGGGAGAGACATGACAGCACCGGTATACCCGGTACCAACTTAAAAGAGCCCTGGCATTCCAAAATGGATGCTGTAGTCACAGACGCGAGTCTGGCCTCCTGCTGCTGACCGAAACTCCGGCAGGGGAGGCCTGGACAATAGGTTTCCTGTCACATGGAGGTGTCACCACCTCCCAGATAGGCTTTAGTGTATTGGGGTTGGGCGGGTGCACTCTGAGAGTGCTTTGAAGTCCTGCATTGGGGGGACGTTTGATGTCCCTGTGCATAGTCCAGCTCAAACCGGTTCAGGGGCTACCAGTCCCTGATCTGGCGTGAAACTGGACAAAGGAAATAGGTGTAGCCACCCCTCTTTCCAAACCCTCCCATAGGTGGGTCCCCTGAGTTAGTCCAACTCCTTCCTTGGGTATAAAGTAGGAACCCCTCTGCAACAGGATTTTAGATATCCCTGGACGAAACTCTGCAACTGAATCCTGGAACTTCGACACTCTCCTCAAGACTAGAGGACGGAAGAAATCTCCCTTGGGGTCAAGGAGTGACTCCCCTGCTTGGCAGGCACCAACGAAGCAATTGCCGGTCTGCATCTCCGAAGCTCCCGACGGACTCCGCAGCCCTCCTTTGTGACGTGGAACCGGAGCTCCTTGAAACCGTGCACATTTGCAAGTGCATTGACTTCTTGACGTCTCTTGAAGTTGTGCTTTTAGTTACTTGTAGCCCAAGCCCGAGCCCCTTTTGCTCCGAAGATTGTGGGCCTACACTCCACGAGTGTTCCGTGAGCCGCTTCTTGCATTTCCGCTCGAGGCTCCTTCGAGACCCCTGGTCCGTCGACTGGTGGGTCCCTGTGAAGGCAACTCTGATTTTCCTTGGGCTTCCCTGGTTGCTCCAGACGTGCCCTGACTCTCCACCGCGTGGTGAGTCCCTCAGACCTTGCTGGTCTGCAACGAAGCATCTTTCTCCTTTCTGCGTGGGTTGCTGTTGCCAAGGTTTATTGTGTCCAATCCAGGCACCGACGCTGCAGCACTTGACATCCTTCGTGGGACAGCTCGTATCCAGCTCCTGGTCATCCTCGACACCTCCTGGTCCTCGTGGCTGAAGAGTCAAGCTTCACCTTCTTCACCTGAAACACCCGACATTGGTGGGCATTCGTCTATCGTGCCCCTGGTCACTGGCAAATGACCCAGACTCTGTCCCCTTTGCTTTCAGGTTCTTCACATCTTTGATCCAGGCTTGGATCTCCTCGGACACTCTGCATCTTCCTGGCTGCAGCTCTTCTTCGCCAGCTTCCATTGAAAACAACGACGCAACCCAGCACCATTTGACACCTATGCACCCGGCTTCCCTGGGTGAGGTAACTCGAGTACTCCGGTGCTCCCGTGGGTGTTGATCCTAGAACTGCCTAAGTCCAAAAGGGTTTGGTCCTAGTCCATCTCTAAGTGTCCCTAATCTTAAAAAATCTAACCGTGACTTTCCCCATAGAAGCTAACGGTAGCTCGCTGCTGTGTTCTCACACTGCACACGGCCCCCGTGGGTCCCCTGTGTCACTACCTTGGGTGGTTCCTTGTGCTCCCAGTGATTCTACAGGCTCTAGGCCTTGTGTCTAGTTAAGTCGTGGTTCTTATACCACTATTTTAGTATATGGTTTGGCTTGCCCCTAGGGCCTAACGTGTATTTCATGCGACTTTACTGTTTATTTGACGTGTAACTTATGTGCTTTTGCCTCTAGCCTCATAAAGAGACTAGAGGGGTGTGTTTAGTAATTAATACATATATTTTATATATATATACCTGGTGTGGTTTCCTTTCATTTATCCATTCAGGAGATTATAGACTGGTAAAACAAGCTCCTTTACATTCCTTCACGACTTAGCCTGAAGGCTGCTCTCCATAGCTACCCCTAGGATAGCTTTCAATGAAGGTTGTCTTTAAACTATCATCAATAAGGGGTTGTTTGGACTGGTACAAGGTGCCCACTATAACTAGTGGACAACATATATCAGGCTAACTTCTCACACTCTCTCACACTCTGGACCGAGAGTATCCCCTCTAACTCAGTTGCCGCAGTCCCTCCAAGTAATCCATCCTTCCTCTAATGAGTTAGCGGATCCATTGGGAGGTGAAATACAAATGGGTTATGGGGTCCCCTCACTGCAGACAGGGACTGGGGCCATAGACTCCATTGTACCCAGGGTGGGCGGAAACATAGAGGGACGGCCCCAAGCTCTAATTAACCCGCAGTATGGGCTGAATAGAACCCATATAGGGACATCATTTCCATCTGATAGAAACATTGAGGCCCCAACTCTTAATACGGCTTCATATCTGAAAGCCCAACACCATGGTGGAACCCAAGTTGCCAGATTCACGGATAGGGTCCCTTTATGGATTCCCTGGAGAGATGCTCCAAAGAAAACTAGTGGGGTACAGACTGGCTTATCTCCCATGGTGGATTTTACCTGGCTATTTGACAATGAATCCACACCGGTAAACAGAGGTTATATTCTCAGTTTATTCTCGGAACTAGAGGCATTAAAGTAGATAGCAAGCAAGGATCTTTTAAATGTGATGATTAATGAACATGATACTGTTCCATATTCCAGGGTCACCTTTTGCTCCCTGATAGTGGCCAATTTGGTCTTGAAAAATTGTGAGCATTTTTTTAAACAAGGGCTTGATATAACATCTGTTAATGAATATGAGGAATGCTAAACTGCGGGCCCAAAAACTCATTATTTGAAAGTTGTTAGGGCTACCAATTCAGTGGTGCTGGATGCATTGGGCCCTGATACCGAGTATCCTGTGGGCAATTCCAAAGATATAGTGGTTTCCGTGGACTGAAGGGGGCGCTCAATAAATGTTGTCCCCAATGTGCGAGTTGTCCCTCAGGCTAGTTTAATAATAATAGAAAGTCACTAGGTTTGAATGGGGAATGCCATACCTCCAAGATCAGCATAGGTGAATCACAACACAGGATCAGCAATGCTCTCTGTAGATGGAAAGGTTTTCTCCAAGTGCCAGTATCATGCATGCAATGCAATATTAAAGGCACCCGAGTTTTAGATATTTGCAGCTGTGTGCTTGTTGTTTCTAGAGCGTGGGCCGATCAACCTGAATTTTACAGAAAACATTGTTATTTGACCTTGAAGGCTTCTGCACACAGTGTTCAGACCACGGTCTCGGTGTAAGTCAAGGGATGTGAAAAACAGACCGTTCTCATGTGAAGAAAAAGCAAGCAAGCAGTTTTACTTATAATAACAGTTACCTGTAGTGTTGTGTGCAAAAGCGGCAAAGTGGCAAGATAGCGTTTAAACTTCTAAAACGCTTATGCTAACATAGCAATGTGTGCAGGCAGAACCCTGACTTCACTACAGAAGTGGTAAGTCATATAAAGAATGCAAGAACCTCCGGCGCACAAAATCGTTTTGTACATGTAGTGGCGCGCCCACGGATGGGCCGCTCATGATGAGACAGCGCTGTGCCTACTGGGATTTGTAGTGTACAAAAGGAGTTAGGAAGTGGACAACAAGTGTTTCCCTAAACCACGAGCCCCTGAAGAAGAAGGTTAGTCAAAACGCGTTGGGCTGTAAATAGATTCCGCTGGCTGTCATTCTCATACCAATTGAATAGGGCTGATGCTTGGAGCCCTGTGGCGATGTCTGGGTGCCTCTCACTAGACGGAAACCAAGCCTGAGCAGGAATATATATATATATATATATATATATATATATTCACTGAAAAAACCATAGGTTTCACACACGTTATAGTTAGGAATTAGCATTTAAAAAACCTTGCAAATTCACTGAAAAAACCATAGGTTTCACACATGTTATAGTTAGCGGAAATTTTACTGATAAAAAACCAATGAAATTCCCCCGTTATAGTTAGTGCAGGAAACTATAACTCACGCGACCGCAATCCTCTGCTGATGCTAATACTGTATTTAGACACTTATTTGCCCATGTCTTCTTCCATAAATTTTTAGCTATACATATATTACAAATATTTTTTTTTCATAAAGACACATATGTCATCAGCAGAAGATTGCGGTCGCGTGAGTTATAGTTTCCTGCACTAACTATAACGGGGGAATTGCATTGGTTTTTTATCAGTAAAATTTCCGCTAACTATAACATGTGTGAATCCTATGGTTTTTTCAGTGAATTTGCAAGGTTTTTTAAATGCTAATTCCTAACTATAACGTGTGTGAAACCTATGGTTTTTTCAGTGAATTTGTACGGTTTTTTAAATGCTAAGTTACTTTACGCCATTCGTGGCGTGCGCGCCCACTTTACGCAGTTAGTGCCGTGCACGCACGGTGGGCACGCGGTGCGCTACGCGCACCGCGTGCCCACGTTACGCTAGATGGGCCATGTACGCACGATGCGCTTCGCGCACCGTGCACACATGGAGGACATATTATGCGCTTCCTTGTGATAGGTAATCTGTTGAAATTTTTTTGGGAAATGCTGTGCTCTTATATGCCATGCGCAAATGGTGGCCTTCGGCCACCATTTGCACACGGGGTGGAGAGAGTGGGGTTTTTTTTTTTTAATAATTATTTACCGTACGCGTACGGTAAGCGTACGGTACGCGTAATCGGCGAAATTTTCGAAAAATAAAAAATTACCGTTTTTTGCCTTGGGGGATCTTTGAAGACTCAACTAACATGGTTATGTGCATGGGCGCTGTCTAAACAGCCCCTTTATATGTTTTTGGCATTTGTTTATCAGCTCCCCCCTCAGAGTGCGAGAGAGAAAATGGCGGCCGCCGCTTCCTGGTTTCGACCGATTCGAATGTTTACTAAGATCTAAGGGCCAATCAGAATCGCGCTCGCGCACGCCACCGTACGCGTACGGTAAGCGCACCGTAAGCTGGCTCAGATATATATATTGATTTAAAGGCTATTTTCTCAGAATCTACTGAACAGATTTACACCAAACCTACAAAAGGCACTTCCTTGACCTGAGGACTACCTCTCTGCCAAATTTCAAGTAATTCTGTTCAGCCGTTCGGGCTGTAGCTGTGTCTAAAGGTCCTATGGAAAAATGCATGGGAAAAATGCGTTTTGGGACCCCCTTTTATCTCAGCCCCCGCTTGACGAATCCCCCCGAGACTTTCAGGGTAGGAGCGGAGCGTAGCGCCCCACCTATTTTGAAAAATTCGCGAGGATTCGTCAACCGGCGCCAAAGTTATTCAAAATAGAATGTTGCGGATTTCCTATGGAAACGTGGTCCTAACTATAACTACCTACTGGCGACCGCCAGTAGGTAATATATATATATATATATATATATATATATATAATTCAACAAAGTGCCCTTGAGCTTTCGGGAGGGCACACGCTTCAAAGTCCACCATCCGGTCTGCCTTCATGGCTCCCCACATTGACCCTCAGTTAACTATTGTGCCTGACGTGTTTCGATGCCTTGAGCATTTCATCAGAGGCTTGCTTTATACTTGAGCAGTGGGTGTGCACTTATTAGGCAAATTATATTGCATGCTGGGAACTTGAGTTCTTTCGTTTGGAAACTTAAGTTCCTTAGAGAGCCATAACATATCCCCTGAGTGGGTTTCCACTGTAAGTGTCTTTAAAAAGCATTTAAGTTGTCCTAAGTAGGATTCAGGACACTGTGGAGAGTTTGTTTAATCCGGACTTATAGCGCTGACTTGACGTAGATCAGTTCAATGGCACAGTTTCTCTTTTACAAATCGTAGAGACGGTGCTCCTCCCACGACGAGGCCTCCGCTAAAGACACTGCGTGGGAGAAGACTGTGGCGAGATTACCCTCTCTTGCCGTGCAGCGCGACATTCCGTTGGAAATTGTGGCCTCAGAACCTGTTCTCATTTCCTACTAAAGGATTTTAAATATATATTGACAATTGTGCACAGAGGCATGCAACCTACTTAAGGTCAATAATTATACTCGCCTCTATGGACTACAGCAACCAGCAATCCTGGCGGTTGAAACCATGTAGGCCACACCCACTTAAGGCGGACTAATTCAATAAAATGTTTTTGAATTAATGAAGGTGAGCCATGCATGCCCTTGTGTTGAGTTCATGAGGAGGGGCCGTTCTGGCCCCGAAACACGTTGGACCTTAATAATTGTGGAGAGAGCCTGTGAGGCTGCATGCGGGGCCAAGAAAACCGGATGGTTGGAGTGCCGTGGTGAGCCCTTTCAAAATAGCTTCAGTGCGTGTTGTTGGTTCTCATATATATATATATATATATATATGTATATATATTATCTACTGGCGGTCGCCAGTAGATAGTTATAGTTAGGACCGAGTTCCCATAGGAAATCTGAAAATTCTATTTTGAATAACTTTGGCGCCGGTTGACGAATCCTCGCGAAATTTTCAAAACTAATGGGGCGCTCCGCTCAGCTCCTACCCTGAAAGTCTCGGGGTGATTCGTCAAGTGGGGGCTGAGAAAAAAGGGGGGTCCCAAAACGCGTTTTCCCCATGCATTTTCCCATAGGACCTTTAGTCGAAGGAACAGCCCGAACGGCTGAACAGAATTACTTGAAATTTGGCAAAGAGGTAGTCCTCAGGTCAGGCATGTGCCGTTTGCATATATGGTGTCAATCTGTTCAGTAGTTCCTGAGAAAATTGCAGTTAAAAGAACATAAATATCTATAAGCGTGCACCGTGCGCGCCCCGTGCTCGCACCATGCGCGCACCGTGCCGTGCGCGAGCGTAATTCTGATTGGTGGTTAGATGTCAGTCAACATTCGAATTGGTAGAAATCAGGAAGTGTCAGACGCCATTTTGTGTGTGACAGTGAAAAAGAAAGGTGGAGAACGTGAAAAAGGGGCAGGGTAGAGCGTTCCTGATCCCCTAGCCTTTGTCAGGGGGTTCCTGAAGGACCCCGACAGGTGAAAAAAACTTTTTCATTTTTTTTCAAAAAATCACGGGGTGCGCGCACGGTGCGCGCACGGCAGCAAAAAAATTCGTAAAAAAAATAGAATTAAAAACCAAGTGTAAGTGTTTAGATGTTGGTTGGCTCTAAAAAGAGCCGTTGTGTTCATTGCGTGCTTTTTGGTACCTATAAGTAAGTACCGATGCAGAGTCTTTAGTTCAAGAGGAAGACTCTGTTCCCTTCATCTGTGAAATGTACACCGTCTCCTCTATAAATGCCTTGCCACTCCCCTCACTATTTCTTCTTATTTCCTGGGAAAAGGAGCTGAAGAGGTATCAATTTTACTTGAAAATGGCCGAACAGCAGTCTACTTCAGGGAGTGAGGAGGAGATCTGGATGCACTCAGAAGCATTGGTTCATAGTAGTTTCTGTTCCAGAATCTTCAAACACCACACCCACTCCCCTCACTATTTCTTCTTATTTCCTGGGACAAGGAGCTTAACAGCTATCAATTTTACTTGAAAATGGCAGAACAGCAGTCTACTTCAGGGAGTGAGGAGGAGACCTGGATGCACTCAGAAGGTGTCTTTCAGTAGAATGGCAATATGAAAAAAAGATAGTTGTAAAATGGAGGCTTACATACTTTTTTTTAATAAAAAGAACTCATTGGCTGTTTCAGACCATTCAACACTAAAAACTAGGCTGTAAATTGTAAAGGTAACACCTCGGAACGTCTTAAGGTGATAAGTTATTTATTAACTCAGTAGGACGACACATCAGCAGGAGAACCTCTGTGCGCGACACACAGTTCCAACTGTCAAAACCCAACTCCCCCCAACTGTCATTACAGAACGTCCAGCTGTCAACATTCCAGCTGACGTGAGCAGTCACGCGCATAGGCAGGGTAGCGCGCGAGGCAGGGGAGGGGAGGAGAATAGGAAGCAGGCAGAGATAACAGAAACACAACATATGTTTACATTTTTAAAAGCATGTTTTGTATTGGTTCAGAAAAATGTGTTCCCACAGAACATTACTTTGGATTTGCTGTTAGGTTTGAAAAGTCAAGCAATCTTCCTCTTTGGATTAGAAACATTGTGTGTTGAACTACTGACCTCTCTGCTCACACCAGTGTTCCATGATCTGGTGCTATGCTAGCAGGCAGAAGTCATGTTGGGGGTAGGAATCATTTGGAAAGGGTTGAAATTTGCAACCAATAGAAATGTGTGTTTCCATTTAAAAGAAAGGTGGGGAACGTGAAAAGGGGGCAGGGTAGAGAGTTCCCGACCCCCTAGCCATTGTCAGGGGGTCCCTGAAGGATCCCGGAGGGTGAATTTTTTTTTGTTATTTTTTTTCAAAAAATCGCGGGGTGCGCGCACGGTGCGCGCACAGCGGCAAAAAAATTTGTAAAAAAAATAGAATTAAAAATCAAGTTTAAGTGTTTAGATGTTGGTTGGCTCTAAAAAGAGCCGTTGTGTTCATTGCTTGTTTTTTGGTACCTACAAGTAAGTACCGATGCAGAGTCTAAAGTTCAAGAGGAAGACTCTGTTCCCTTCATCTGTGAAATGTACACCATCTCCTCTATAAATGCCACTCAGAAGCATTGGTTCATAGTAGTTTCTGTTCCTGAATCTTTAAACACCACACGCACTCCCCTCACTATTTCTTCTTATTTCCTGGGACAAGGAGCTGAACAGCTATCAATTTTACTTGAAAATGGCAGAACAGCAGTCTACTGCAGGGAGTGAGGAGGAGACCTGGATGCACTCAGAAGCATTGGTTCATAGTAGTTTCTGTTCCAGAATCTTCACACACCACACCCATTCCTCTCACTATTTCTTCTTATTTCCTGGGACAAGGAGCGGAACAGCTATCAATTTTACTTGAAAATGGCAGAACAGCAGTCTACTTCAGGGAGTGAGGAGGAGACCTGGATGCACTCAGAAGGTGTCTTTCAGTAGAATGGCAATATGAAAAGAAAGA
Organism: Triturus cristatus; assembly: GCF_964204655.1. Classification (NCBI taxonomy): domain Eukaryota; kingdom Metazoa; phylum Chordata; class Amphibia; order Caudata; family Salamandridae; genus Triturus; species Triturus cristatus. The sequence continues at coordinate 169,359,311 of NC_140585.1, forward strand.
TAGTTGTAAAATGGAGGCTTACATACTTTTTTTTAATAAAAAGAACTCATTGGCTGTTTCAGACCATTCAACACTAAAAACTAGGCTGTATGTTTACATTTTTAAAAGCATGTTTTGTATTGGTTCAGAAAAATGTGTTCCCACAGAACATTACTTTGGATTTGCTGTTAGGTTTGAAAAGTCAAGCAATCTTGCTCTTTGGATTAGAAAAATTGTGTGCTGAACTTCTGATCTCTCTGCTCACACCATTGTTCCATGATATGTTGCTATACTAGCAGGCAGAAGTCATGTTGGGGGTAGGAATCATTTGGAAAGGGTTGAAATTTGCAACCAATAGAAATGTGTGTTTCCATTTAAAAGAAAGGTGGGGAACGTGAAAAGGGGGCAGGGTAGAGAGTTCCTGACCCCCTAGCCTTTGTCAGGAGGACCCTGAAGGATCCCGAAGGGTGAAAAAACAGATTTTATTTTTTACCAAAAATTCACGGGGTGCGCGGACGGTGCGCGCACAGTGCGCGCACGGCGGCAAAACATTCGTAAAAAAATAGAATTAAAAATCAAGTGTAAGAGTTTAGATGTTGGTTGGCTCTAAAAAGAGCCGTTGTGTTCATTGAGTGTTTTTGGTACCTACAAGTAAGTACCGATGCACAGTCTAAAGTTCAAGAGGAAGACTCTGTTCCCTTCATCTGTGAAATGTACACCGTCTCCTCTATAAATGCCTTGCATTTTGTAACGCAAGTTGTTGTGGTATATAGAACCCATACCATAGTCTCTGAGGAAAGCAGAAACAGACTTATTGACGTGCTTTCTTGCTTTCTCAATCTGCGGACAATATTGGTTGGACCAGTTGCACTTTTGCCTTTGGCATATATTAGAACATACAAAGGTAGTTTGTGGAAAAAGTGACATCAATTGCACAAAGGTGTCCTTAACAAGCATTTCCAGACCTACCCCAGTTAAAGTGCCTAGGTCATTTCCACCACAGTGCACAATTATAAGGTTAGGCTGTGGGAGATGTAGAAAGGATTTCACCAAAGGCACTAATTGGTGCCACTTTAACCCTTTCTGACCAATCCATTTAATGTCTACATTTGGCAAAGCAAGGTCTTTCACAATACCTCTTTTTTCTGCATACTTTTCACTCCAGAAGACATAGCTATGACCTACAATCCACACTGTGAACATCTTTCAAGGAGATCTGGATGCACTCAGAAGGTGTCTTTCAGTAGAATGGCAATATGAAAAGAAAGATAGTTGTAAAATGGAGGCTTACATACTTTTTTTTAATAAAAAGAACTCATTGGCTGTTTCACACCATTCTACACTAAAAACTAGGCTGTATGTTTACATTTTTAAAAGCATGTTTTGTATTGGTTCAGAAAAATGTGTTCCCACAGAACATTATTTTGGATTTGCTGTTAGGTTTGAAAAGTCAAGCACTCTTGCTCTTTGGATTAGAAACATTGTAGGCCTCATGTAGGTAAATAAAAATTACCGATTCTTAAATACCGAACCGTACCGAATCGGTATTTAAGAATCGGTAAGTTATATGTAGGTAAAAATTCGGTAATAATTACCGAATCGGTAACATTCGGTAATCAAGAATCGGAATGTACCGAATCGGTAAATACCGAGGTGGTATTTACCGAATCGGTAAATACCGAATCGGTATTTACCGTTTCGGGAAAAAAAATCACATGACTGGATGAAACAGCCAATCCTGTGCAACCACACCCCACCCAACCAGGAAGTGGCCACACCCAGGCAGGTGCACACAATTAACAGACTCTGGAGAGGCTTGGAGTGCAGAGGAGAGGCAGGGAGCCAGTGCCTGTTTGTGCAGCAAAAAAAACATCATGTCGACGCAGAGGACAGTGAGAGATGGAGGGGAAAGGAGGAGGAAGATGAAATTCAGCCCCAAGGAACTCCAGGTGCTGGTGGAGGAGGTGGTGAAGCAGCACCAGAAGCTGTTTGGGAGGCAGTCCCTGCAAGTGCCTGAGGCTGAAAAGCGCAATATTTGGCTGGCCATCCAGGCGCAGGTCAATGCTGTGGGAGTGACCCACAGGGACATAGAGGTCCTCAAAAAGCGCTGGTATGACCTGAGGATTGTAACCAAGAGGAAGATGGGGGAAATCCAGAAGGAGGCCAGCCAGACTGGAGGTGGAACCAACAGGGCACCTGCCCTCACCGAACTTGAGGAGCTGGTGGGGGCCACAATCGAGAATGAGAGCGTCGTAGGCCTTGGGGATGCTGACAGCTCTGCCAGAGCCGCCACCCAACAAGGTAAGACGAATGCACAGCAATGTAGCCCCCCCTACCCCTATCCCACATCCCCCATTGTGAAATGAGTATCCCACTCCAGTCCATGTGTTAGTGCAGACAGGCAATGCATTCTGGGAGATGTAGTCAGGGAAACCCCAACCATGAAGTAAATGGCACAGGACAACAAGGCATGTTGCACACATTAGCCAAAAGCAGGCAGAGGACAAATTTAGAGTGTAACATGATTTAATTGTGATGCTTGCAATGCAGCCCTTCAGGTACACTGAGCCGATGTTGCATTTCTGTCCACAGATGTGACATCGCGCAGGACAGGACATGCTGCAGGAGAGAGGGCACACCGGCCACACAGATCAGCTCTGGCCAGCACAAGTTCAGCCCAGGGAGCAGTGCCACAGGCAGCCGCACCACTAACACAGGCAGCCTCGCCTCAACCAGAGCCAGCCTCACCTCAACCAGAGCCAGCCTCACCTCAACTAGAGCCAGCATCACCTCACCCAGAACCAGCATCGCCACTCATGTTTGAGTCACCGGCCACATCACCGCCTGCATGTGTGAGAATGAGGAGGCGTGCTGCCGCCAGGCTGCGAGCCTTAGACACCTCGTCTGACGACAGCAGGGGCCCTGATCAAATTACTATGCCCCAGGATGGGAGCCATGCCACTGTGCCCTACACCTCACAGGCAGAACAGACGGGTGCAAGAGGGTGCCGCAGGTCGCATGTCCAGAGTCCACCAGCAAACATTGACAGCCATGGTTTCTTCTCGGGGCTCGAGGGCCAAATGTTAAAACAACAGCGCCTGCAAACAAAGGCAGTCATGTCAGTCCAGAGGCATATGCGGTGCATGAAATCTACATTAGTTAACATGGACAATAACATCAGCACAATGGCAGCGGGCATTCGGGACATGTCCCAGTCAATCCAGCAGTTGTGCAGCAAATTAGATGCTGACATAGATGCACGGCGCCGGGAACGGCAGAGGAGGGACACTAACACCAGGGCACTCAACCGTCTGGCAACTGCCACTTCTCTACTCTGCCGGTGCTCTGTGTCGATGCAGGAGGGCCTGACACACTGCTGCAGCGACGTGTCTCGGGGGATGGTGCAGGTGACAAGTGCACTAGAGGTGCTATTAACAAGTCAGGCGGCGACAACTGCTGCAGGGGATGCTGCGGAGAGCATCGACTCCAGCAGCAGGAGCAGCATCACACCCCCCGTCCCAGAAGCACGCAGGAGCAGCAGGCGGCTTGGGGTTGGCAGTAGTGAGGATGCTCAATCCGTGCCATCCCACACTGCAGCGCGTATGCGCAAACAATGATGCAGCCCTGCGTAGCCAATTCCCAATGGGTGACGTAACCCTGGACTTACTCCTTGTAAATATGCTATGTTGCCAGATTGGCTTGATCTTGTTTTCATGGCGTAGTGCCGCATTAAAACTACGTCATGACATACCACAACTGGCTGTGTCCCCTTACTTACTCAGAAATAGTTGCATGTGATCTCTGCCCGTCTCTCTCTCCCATCCATTGCAGTTGGCACTCCAGCTGCGTTGCCCTCTGGCTGGCCTGACTCTTCCTCGTTGTCCTCAAAATCTGTTAGTTCCACCTCTGTTCCTCTCTTCGTGGCAAGGTTGTGCAGCATTGCACAAGTGGCAATGATCTTGCAGCAGTTGATCGGTGTGTACTGGCGTGCGCCTCCGCTCTTGTGGAGGCAGCGGAACCTGCTTTTCAGTAGTCCAAACGTGCGCTCCACCACATTGCGTGTAGATTTATGTGCCACGTTATATCGTCTCTCACTCTGGGTTGATGGGTGTAGGTAGGGAGTGAGAATGAATGACCGGCAGGCATATGCACTGTCGCCTAGGTGAGTAAAAGGGAACCATCAGTCACATGCCTCTATACACTATGATTTGCAGGTTTCATGGGGCGTCACTGTTACTTACCTAGCAGGTATCCCTCTCCAAATTCTCCGGCAATCAGTCGTGTGTAGATCCCACTGTTCTGGAAGATGTAAGAGTCGTGGGTGCTCCCAGGAAACTTCGCTACAATATCAGTGATGATGTTCCCTGCATCACAGATAACCTGCACATTGATGGAGTGGGTGGACTTTCTGTTCCTGTAGATGTGCTCAGTGTCAGCTGGTGGGCAGATTGGGATGTGTGTGCCATCAATACAGCCAATGACATGGGGGAACTGTGCCATGTGATAAAAGTCAGTTTTAGTTTTCTGCAGTTCAGCCTGTGTGTTTGGGAAGCTGATGTAGTGGTGCATTCTCTGCATCATGGCATCCAGGAACTTCCTGAAGAAACGGGACAGGCAACTCTGGGATACACCGCCCACCGCAGCTATCACCCCCTGGTAACTGCCAGATGCCAGTAGATGTAGGCTGCAGAGCACCTGCACATGTGGTGGTATGGCATGCGCCCTTCTTGTTGGCTGGTCCAGGAGTGGGTGCAGGTCCCTTATCAGGTCCATGATGGTTTGGGGGTGTAGCCTGTACCTTTCATGTATCTCTGCATCAGTCAGTTGGAAGAGTGTGATGCGCTGTCTGTAGATGCGTTCCTCCCGTCTCCAAATCCTCAGACCTGCTGCCTGTAGACGTAGGCGCCTTGCAATGACATACAGAGCGGCCATGTTGTCCACGCTGTTGCATTTTGGGATTGCTTATATGGTCTGTTGATGGTTACCACCTGCTTTCACTCAGTGTTAATTACCGACTCTTAATTACCGAATTTCATGGATTTCTTAATTACCGATTTTTCCTACATGTCATTTTCAGTTTTACCACTTCATATTTACCACTTCATATTTACCGATTCATATTTACCACTTCATATTTACCGAATCGGTTAATATGTATTCGGTAAATATGAATCGGTATTTTAGAATTCGGTAATTATGAATCGGTATTTACCGCTTCATATTTACCGAAAACTTGTTTTTGGCCTCCTACATCTCACTTGTCTAAATACCGGTCGGTAACGGCATATTTACCGAAAATCGGCCGTTACCGACCGGTATTTGGCTACCTACATGAGGCCCTGTGTGCTGAACTTCTGACCTCTCTGCTCACACCTGTGTTCCATGACCTGTTGCTATGCTAGCAGGCAGAAGTCATGTTGGGGGTAGGAATCATTTGGAAAGGGTTGAAATTTGCAACCAATAGAAATGTGTGTTTCCATTTGAAAAAATGTGGGAAGCAATGTGATTTGAAGTTAACATGTATATGTGTGAAAAAAGAGAGGGAAAGTTTGCCATTTACTGGTTCTGGTGAGAGGTGTACAGCTCAGAGATTCTGGCTCTGATAATCTGCTGTGTGAGTGCCACATTTCTTTCTCAACTAACTACTTTTAAAGGTGAGTTATGAATTTGAGAGGGGATGTATGTGGTGCATTTTGATATAAATAATAGAAATGTGTTTCTTGTTTTAAAGTTGTGTTTTACATTTTATGTTTTGGAAGATATTTCACTGCCTTGAACTTGTAAGATATTATGGAGTATGTCTTCACCATAAGTTAAGGTGTACTGGTATCACCCAGGAATACTGTTTTGTGCCTAGAATCACATCATGAGTCTGTCTGCACACAGGAATTGTTGTTAGAGATTTAATTTGTGTTGCTCTTGTTCTGTAAGACTTGCACTCGCAGGAAAGGGGCAGCTTGTTTTCTTGAACTGTGATGGTTAGCATTCAGCACAAATCACTATCTCACAAATGAGAGGCAAATGCTAACACATTTGAAATCAACATGGTAGATTTTCCTTCCACTCCTGCAATGGATGAGGTAGTTCCTACATGTTCAAAACTCCAATTAACCCTTACCACACATGTACTCTTACATACATCTCTGCAGTCTTCATGCAGTTGTGCAAGCGTCCATGCAGATCTCTCTTGCACCTGACAATACACAGTCTCCAGAAACACACTCTTTGCACACAGGCAGCTGCTTCTCCTGCACTCCCATGCTTACTATTCCGCACTGTGTGGTATTTCAGATAGCAGTGTGTAACGCTAACACATTCAACGTCACCAAGGCTCATTTCTTTTGCTCTAGTCTAATCACTCACCCAGGTTCCACATGCTCATGGTCTCAAGTAGCTGTTAGGACATGTGCTCTTTTCTGCCTCTCTAAACTATAAGGAAAATGTGTCAGGCTGTTACAGTAATTATCACTTGCTCTACCACAGTAGTAAATGTGCTTTGAAATTGTCAATCAAATATCGTTTTCTGCCTAGAATCACACCATGAGTCTGTGTGCACACAGGAATTGTTGTCAGAGATTTAATTTGTGTTGCTCTTATTGTGTAAGACTTGCACTCGTAGGAAAGGGGCAGCTCATATGATAGGATTTGAAAAGCGCAAAAAAATATAGTAATATATTTAAATTACATAAAGGTATTTTTTTTTTAGTTTCTTTTAGGTATTGCTGAACAACACTGAAATACATTAAACATGCCTATAAAATCAAGAAAGAGAAAAGAACAGCAAAAACATCTATATTTGAAGACAACTGGACAACACAAATTAGTTGAAGAACCTCATGTTGGAAAAAAGAAAAAGTCTTCTGGTAAGCAGACTAAGGATTTTTTTTAAAATATCCTCAAACATAGGAAAAATGTAAAAAAATATATCCACTGCAAATAGTGTTTCAAGTTGAAAACAACAAGACAATAGAAAGAAAATACTAAATGCTAATGTACAATCAGAAGTAAGAAAGAATGATTTAAAAAGAAAAACAGAATTTCAAAACATTCGTAGAAAAATGTTTCAGAGAAGAGTGATTTTCAATTTGCTAAAGGATGTGAAAAAATATAGGAAGAAAGCAAAATTTTATAAGAAAAAGAAACATATTGAATCAATTGTTGCAAAGGCTTTGGAATTAAAAAGAAAACTATTCATTTTAATTTTGAACAGGATCCGTACATTAGATAAAATAGTCAATGTAATGAAGTCAAAAAGCAAAAGGAAAAGAGTAGTGAAAAAAAATAACTTTTGTAAAGTGTTCTTAGGAGAATGGAAGCATAGTTCAAGTACTGAACCATTTTTTAATGAAGAGAGTTATCTTCAAAGTAATAGTTTGCTGCATGCAGTTGACACCAGTGGTCGAGCTTATGAAGTTAAAAATGGTTGTGTAGAGGAGGAGCTTCGCGTGCATCCAAGATGGTCGCGTGAGCACAGGGCTCCACGGACCCTTGCCGCTCCTCGCAACTTATCCTGACACTATCCTGGATTTGTGGACAGATTCTGGAAGATGAACCTTGGCTGAATCCATAACTCTTCTCAGAACGAAAATCGGACCGGGGCGACCTGAAATACAGCGTCTTGTATTTTGGAGGCCCACCTGGAAGCTCTGCCCGGTGCTTTGGTGAACCGTGGGGCCGGGGAGTAGTTGAACAACAACGGCATCGGAGCCTTGCCAATGACCGCACACCCACTTTCAGTTTCGCTTTTGCACTTCTGCTTGTCCTGATCGAGGAGCTACTTCACACGGCTGGGGCATCCTCCGGCCTTGGTACCGGACTGATTTGTGCCCCCTTTTTCTCAACTCTCCCGAGCGGGCTCCCGGACAGTCTGTGTCTGATCTGCTGGTGCCCATTTGCTATCGGTCCGGGCAGACCCCACCGGTGAGCATCGCCCAACATGGGGGGCAAGGGGGATCCCGAGAAACGGAAGACCAAGACATCCCTGCGTGGAGGACCAGTCCAGAGTAACATCATGGATCGCTATACCCAGGGTAAAGGGACCCCCGGGCCGGCGGGTGCCGTCACGGAGGACTCAGGTGGGGGTCCGTCCATCTCCACGGAATTGTCACTGCAGGACGTTATGGGCGCCATCAACGGCATAAGGGAGACCATCGCCCAGCAGTACGAGGCTCTGGCCCGTAAAATTGACACGGTTGCCATTGATGTTACGTTAATCCGGGCGGATCTCTCTAAGACTAACGAGAGGGTTCAATCGTTGGACTTGAGGACGTCCACTCTTGTCACGGATGTATCAGACGTCCAGGCAACTCTTGGCGATCTAAAGTCTGCAAACGACGCGATGTCCCGGCGGCTGGAAGATTTCGAAGGACGGACACGACGCAATAATATCCGTGTCATAGGTGTACCGGAGACTTCCAACAATCGTCCGGTGGACCTTATGGTCGAGGATCTCATCCTCAATCATCTTGCTCCTTCAGGCCTGAGCAAATTCTTCGCCGTGGAGCGTGCCCATCGTGTCCCGGGCGGTAGGCCTCGACCAGGCGCTCCCCCGAGGCCTATCATTGCAAAACTTTTTCATTACAGAGACCGGGATGCGATCTTGCAGGCCTCGAGGGTGCACGGCCCTGTTAAGTATGAGAATTCCTCCGTCAACCTCTTCCTGGACTTCACCCAACTCGTTCAGAAACAGAGAATGAGCTTTCAGGGTGGTGAAGCGCTGTCTTCGAGATCTGGACATCAAATACTCTATGCTTTTCCCTGCCAGGCTTCGTGTGGAATATGAAGATCGGACTCTCTTTTTTGAACGCCCCGACACAGTGAGTGACTGGTTGGATTCCCTGCCGGAACCGGGAGACCGAACTGGGCGTACTGGCGGTGCCGAGGGCGGTGGGCCTCTGCAGGAATAATTCTTCGCCCTTTACTTTGACATTTCCTTCTGTGCTCAGCCAGGTTCTACTTCAATTGTATATTTTGCCTATTAATGATTCGTCTGGGTGCGGGTGGGGACGGGTCCCTTTCCTCCTCTAGGGTCTTCTTGTAGCATGGGGTTGATAGGGCGACAGGCACACTGCAAGTTGGGGGGGCTGTATAGTCCACAGGGGTGCAGGGTGGGGGGGTGGCACTGGTGTGGGGGTGGGAGGGTGGCTGTGGTGGATGGGTTGTGTGTTTTTTCTTTTCAAGGCGGTGTTATTGTTTTCTTTCAGGTTCAGGTGTCTGGCTGCGTGCCCGGGGACTCCAGCTTCTTGTGTTGGGATGGGGGGGGACGGGTTGAAACTGATGTCTTGGAACGTCAACGGATTGGGGTACCGTATCAAACGTGGGGTTGTGTTGCAATATCTGCGTCGATTGGCCCCTGATGTGGTATTTCTTCAGGAGACGCACTTGGTGGGAAATGTATGTCATGCTATGAACAGGGGGGCTACCGACTGGTCGCACACTCTGGCTTCACCACTGGCTCCAGAGGGGTGGGCATCTTGCTGCGCTCCTCCCTCCCGCTTGAGATTGACAAAGTTACTCTTGATGATAGAGGGCGCTATGCGTCTTTGACTGGGCGGTGGGAGGGGCAAACTCTTTCATTGGTTTCGGTCTATGTTCCCCCGGGCCTCCAGACCTCCACTTTCTCTGATGTGGGTCGTATGTTACTTGAACTTCCTGATAGTCTCCTGATTGTGGGTGGGGATTTTAACTCCGTGATTTCTGGCGAGTTGGATCGTTACCCTCCCAGGGCCCTCTCAGCCACCCAGGCGTGGCTCGGCGGGTTCTTGGACACTTTCGGTCTGGTGGACTGCTGGAGGTTGATACATCCGACACAGAGTCAGTACACATTCCACTCCGGGGCCCACGGGAGTCTCTCCAGACTAGATTATTTTCTAATGCCCGCGGCCCAGACCACCCGGGTCCGGGAGGTTAAGCACCTGGCCCGGGGCATTTCCGATCATTCCCCATTGTGGCTCCTCTTCGATACCGGGATGCGATCCGCCGGGTGGATCGCCCCCATTAACCCCTGGTACTTGCGTGACCCCAAGATTCGCAAGGGTCTCATTAAGTCGCTTTATCAGTATTTTCTGGAGAATGAGGGGTCCGTCTTGTCCTCGGTGTCCCTGTGGGAGGCCTTCAAAACGGTCCTCCGAGGACATGCCCTATCCCTGATCGTGGAGGCCAAGAAAGCTAAGAACGGGGAGGTGGTTGCGTTGGAGGCTGAGATATCGGGGTTGGAGGCTGCCTTGGAGACGGGTGTCACTCAGGACGGGCTCCACGCCCTCAACCTGAAGCAGTTCGAATATAAGTCCCTTGTTACGGATGCTGCTCGGACAATGTATAGGGAGCAGCAGGGTAGACTGTATGATGCTGGGGATAAGGCAGGTAAATTGATTGCTTGGCTTGATAAGAAGGAGAGAGTGAATCGAGTGGTCCCCGTGCTTCAGACGTCGGAGGGAGTGAGTGTGACTGATCCTGGTGAGATTGTGGAGTGTTTTGCGGACTACTTCTGTGCTGTGTACTCCCCGGTGTCTACTAGAGATGAGGCTGACTCTCGCCACTTGTTGAAGGATATTGCTTTGCCCTGCTTGTCGGTGGAGGAGCGTGAGCAGATGGATGCCCCGCTTTCGGTTGACGAGATTGCAACCGCGATCCATTCCCTTCGCTCAGGCAAGGCTATGGGCCCCAACGGACTCCCGATTGAACTCTATAAATTGCAACCGGACAAACTTGCGCCATTTCTCCGTCGTATGTTCTCAGAGTCGCTTGAAATCGGCTCTCTCCCTGATGACCAACGCCTGGCCACTATAGTCGTGATTCCCAAGGACGGTAAACCTCGGGACCGTTGCGCCTCGTATAGGCCTATTTCTCTGCTGAACGCGGAGCCGAAAATCCTTGCCAAGGTTCTTGCGAACCGCCTGCTTACTGTTATTTGCGATCTGGTGCATCCGGACCAATCCGGTTTTATCCCGCACCGGAATACGGCCCTTAACTTGCGGCGCCTACATGGCGTACTTGCAAGGGCGGAGTATCTTTCAGAGCCGGCCATCTTGGTTTCCTTGGACGCCACGATGGCCTTTGATACGATAGAATGGCCGTATCTTTGGGCTGCCCTGGCAAAGTTTGGCTTCGGGGCGGGATTTATTAATTGGGTTAAACTCTTATACGCTGCCCCGCTGGCGCAGGTGGTCGTTAACGGGAGGGTTTCCCGGCCCTTCGTTCTTGGGAGGGGCACTAGGCAGGGGTGTCCGTTGTCTCCCCTGCTCTTCGCGTTAGCTTTGGAACCGCTCGCTGCTTGGCTCCGTTGGGAACCGTCGATAAGAGGGATCCAGTGGGCCCCTGGCTTCGAGGATCGTGTTTCGTTGTACGCGGACGACATTCTCTTGTACCTCACCTCACCACGTAGGTCACTCAATGTGCTCTTTGACATCCTCACTTCCTTCGGTAAGAACTCTGGTTTGATCATTAACTGGTCCAAATCTTGTGTCTATGCTATATCCGGTGGCTTTCCTCTCTTGCCCTCTCGTTTTCCCATTAAGGCGTCCAGTTCCGGCTTTACGTACCTGGGGGTGTACGTCTCATTGGATCCTGCTGTCCGCTACGAGCATAATCTCCTCTCTCCACTTCGGAGATTGAGGTTAGACGTGGCCCGCTGGCGTAAGCTTCCCTTGTCTCCCCTCGGTCGTGCGGCACTTTTTAAAATGATGTGCCTTCCCTGATTTATTTACGCACTTCAGAACTCCTTTGATATTATTCCGGCGGCCTACTTCCGGGAAGTGGAGAGCTTACAGAGGAGACTTGTCTGGGGCGGTCGTGCACGTATTGCTCTTGCAAAACTGACTCTCCCCTGGTACGACGGGGGCATCGCGCTCCCGGACATCAGGAGGTACTACTGGGCTTCCCAGCTATCTGCTATTAACCATGCAACGTACTCACCTGGTCCGAATCCGGCTTTCGACATGGATAGATTTTTGTTGCCTGGCGGCAACTTTAACAGAGCGCTTTACTCTCGATCGGCTGGGAGGACCTTAACCGGTCCCACTAAGATTGCAGTACGCTTGTGGAAGGCTGCGAATGTGGCCATGGGCTGGAATGATCGCTTGACGGGCGCGACCCCTTTGTTTGCGTCTGAAAGATTGGGAAGCCTCTGGACGACGAAGGGATTCGAGCGTTGGGACACGATTGGCATGAGCAGAGTGGGTGACCTTTGGGTGAAGGGTGCGGTTAAATCCTTCGCTGCGCTGCAGAGTGAATACGAATTGAGTGAGAGGGAGTTCTTTCGCTACGTTCAGGTTCGCCACGCTTTGCTCTCGGCCATCGGGGCGGGGACTGCAGTCCCTGTGTCTTCGCCATTCGAGGACCGCATACTCGACGGTCACTTGCCCGACAGTACTATTTCCCTTATCTATAAAAAACTAATAAACATTCGGGCGGATCTCCTCATGCGTCTGCGGGAGGCGTGGATCGGGGATGGGGTGGAACTGGACGACGAGGACTGGCAGTCTGCGCTGTCCTCCCCTAAGGAGGTGGCCATACCCGCGCGTCTCCGTCTTGTCCAGCTTAAAATTCTCCATCGTGTCTACGTGACGGGCCCTCGTTTAGTTCTGATGGGTTTCTCTGAAGACAGGCTCTGTAGGCGCGGCTGTGGGCTCAGCGCCACTTTTCTCCATGTTCTCTGGGAGTGCCATAAGGTTGCGGAGTATTGGCGCCGGGTGCATGCTGTCATGGAATGTGTCACTGGGGTCGCCCTGTTGCCTGAGGTTCGCCGATGTGTGCTGAACGTGTGGGAGCCTAACGATTATAATGAGGCTCAGACTCGGTGGGCGGCCCTTGGGAACATGGTTGCTAAGAGGGACATCGCACAGCTTTGGGGTTCCCGGCGGCCTCCCACCGTGTCAGTATGGAAGAAGAACATGGACTGGTGCATGTGCAGAGAGAAGACTATGTATGTGGCCCGGGGTAAGCCAGGGGCATGGGGTAGAATTTGGGGCCAGTGGAACGCGTACCGTGGGAACATCTGCACACCCCCCCTCGTGGACTCATCTGATGCTGCCTTGTCCCCCTGATCCTGGGGTTCCCGGACTATTCCATTTCACCTGTAGATGGTTATGGCTCTCCCGTCCCCCCCACCTCCCCCTTGATCATCCTCATTGACCACCCGAGGGTGGAGTTGGCCGTGGTTAGACGCATCTTTTTCGATGGTTTCCGCCTTGTCTTTTGGTGTTATTTATTTTTCCTTTTTGTTTGTATTTCTAAAATTTATGTATCCGGATAACTTCTGAGGTGCACCCAATATTTTGTCAATTCGGCTGAGCCCCGGGGGGCCCATTGTTTCCTTGATGTTGTTGACCATGTACATATTAGCGGCCGGCCCTGGTGGTTGTAGGCCCATGTTTGTATTGATTTTTATGTGCAATAAAGGTTTTTCAAAAAAAAAAAAAAATGGTTGTGTAATGGAAAAGGAGAAAATGGTTCCAAGAAATGAGGAAGAAGTGTTAGCTGATGAGATTATGGGGAAACGTCCTAAAGTAGAATGTAGAACTCACTGTTAGTAAAAATTTTGAAGATCAAATGACAAAATTTACTATCATCTCTAATGAAAGACCAAATATTACTTGTATTTGTTGCCGGAGAAGCCATTATAAAACTCAAACAAGGAATGTTGATCTCTATAAAAAAAGTGAAAAAGAAAATAATTACGAGTGGAAGGATTTTGCTACATATTTATTTCTGGAAAATTGTTTTGATTTGGGTGAAGATCAGCGGATTTGTAAATACTGTTATAACAAGTTAGAAGAAAATAAAATACCAGCTAGAGCTGTACATAATAATTTAGAATTGGTTGATATTCCTTCAGAACTTTGTAATTTAAATACGTATGAGTCTATACTCATTCAATGTGTCCATCCATTTCAGACTATAGTTCGTATGGAGCCCAAAACAGGTAAATTACCTCCTTCAGATTTACAAAGAGGTTTTAAAGGAAGAGTTGTCTATTTGCCATTAGATTTGAAAAAAAATATTGAAACAATTGATGCAGATAGTTTGGAAACTGAACCATTAGTTATTCTGGTTAATGGTGTACCTACAAAGAATAAGACAATTTGGCAGGAGCTAGTGGATGTACGAAAAGTACAAAGAGCAAATTTATATTTGAAAAGAAATAATAAATAGTATGAATCAATTTATATTGATGAAGATGAAAAAGTTTTACTAGCAGACACAGGAATACCAACTGGGCAAATTGAAAAAGTGGAAAAGTCAAAAGAAGAAGAAATTTATGAACATTTCAGCATACATCCTCTTCATTCTAAAGAAGTTATGGGAAACACTATTGATCTGTTTCAGATGAAAAAAGCAAAAGGAACTCCCGTGAGTGTATGGGAGGAGAGCTTGGAAGCTCGTTGTTTTCCCCAGCTGTTTCCTACAGGAAAAGGTGGACGATATGATGAACGTCCAGTACAGATTCCTGCTTCTGAGTATCGGACTACAAGATTATATGCAGAAGATCCAAGATTTCGTCAAACTATTCCTTATTGTTCCATCTTTTATTTGAAAGTGACTTGTCTGCACTATCTTATGCAGTAAATCACATTTTAAAAACTGGAGTACATCTACATAATGTGTCTGTAAAGGATTTTATGAACAAAGTGCAACAGCGAGATGATCATTTGGAATCTCAATTGATTAATCTGATGGCTTGTCAGCGTGGGACTAATGAATATTGGTACCGACGCCATGGAGAATTGAAATGTATATTACGGAATTTAGGAACTCCTACATGGTTCCTTACCCTAAGCTGTGCTGAGTACGCTTGGGATGATTTACTGGATTTTCTTCGAGAGGCAAATTCAAATATTGAAAACATCCAATACAAGACAGCAGGAGAATTGTGCTCATTGGATCCGGTTAATGTTTGCAGATATTTCAATCATAGATTTGAGGCTATGATGTCCTTCATCTGCAATAAAAAAATCCACCTCTTGGAGAAGTTGTGGATTTCTTTTGGAGAAAAGAGTACCAAGCAAGAGGTGCTCCTCATATTCAAATGCTGTTGTGGATCAAGGATGCCCCAAAATTTGGAACAGATTCTGATGATGCAGTTTTATCTTTCATTGAAGAATATGCAACATGTGCTATACCTAAAAGCACAGAAGAAAAAAACGTAAAAGAGCAAGTTTTACGTTTCCAAAGTCAACGGTGTGGAAAATACTGTCGACGAAAGTACAAGAGTAAAGATAAATTCTACACAAAATGTCGATTTGGATTTCCATGACCTGTTCTTTCAAAAGGAAGAGTGAACAGAGCACGCATGCGCACATGGAACACGCACGGAGCACGCACGCATGCGCACACGGAGCACGCACGCACGCGCGCACGGAGTACGCACGCATGCGCACACGGAGCACGCACGCATGCGCACACGGAGCACGCACGCATGCGCACACGGAGCATGCACGCATGCGCTCACGGAGCACGCACGCATGCGCACACGGAGTACGCGCGCATGCGCACGCGGAGACGGTTCGCGCACCGTGCGCACACGGCGAAAAACCCTAAAAAAAACTGTTTATAAGTTTATGGAAGATATTAACTATGCTGTTCAACTTTATCCAAATTCAAAAAAAAAGAGCTGAGCCATTCCATATTACAGGATACAGTCAATCTATAACTATATATATAGGTAGTTTATTGTAAAATAAATATATATAAAATATAATAATACATACATAAATTAGCATTTAAAAAACTTGCAAATTCAGTAAAAAAACATAGATTTCACACACGTTATAGTTAGGAATTAGCATTTATAAAACCTTTGAAATTCACTGAAAAAACCATAGGTTTCACACACGTTATAGTTAGGAATTAGCATTTAAAAAACCTTGCAAATTCACTGAAAAAACCATAGATGTCATTTGAGATGTCATCAGTGATGTCATGAGTGATGTCACTGACCATGTCATGAGTGATGTAACATGTGACGTCATCAGCAGTGGATTGCGGGCGTGCGAGTTATAGTTAGCCGAACTAACTATAACGGGGGAATTTCAATGGTTTTGTACGAGTGAAATGTCCAGCTAACTATAACATGTTTGAAACCTATGGTTTTTTCAGTGAATTTCCAAGGTTTTTTAAATGCTAATTCCTAACTATAACGTGTGTGAAACCTATGGTTTTTTCAGTGAATATATATATATATATATAGATATATTACCTACTGGCGGTCGCCAGTAGGTAGTTATAGTTAGGACCCTGTTTCCATAGGAAAACCGCAACATTCTATTTGGAATAACTTTGGCGCCGGTCGACGAATCCTCGCGAAATTTTCAAAACTAATGGGACGCTTCGCTCCGCTCCTACCCTGAAAGTCTCGGGGGGATTCGTCGAGCGGGGGCTGAGATAAAAGGGGGGTCCCAAAACGCGTTTTCCCCATGCATTTTTCCATAGGACCTTTAGTCCAAGCTACAGCCCGAACGGCTGAACAGAATTACTTGAAATTTGGCAGAGAGGTAGTCCTCAGGTCAAGGAAGTGCCTTTTGTAGGTTTGGTGTAAATCTGTTCAGTAGATTCTGAGAAAATAGCCTTTAAATCAATATATATATCTGAGCCAGCTTACGGTGCACTTACCGTACGCGCACGCCGCCGTGCGCGAGCGCGATTCTGATTGGCTGTTAGATCTTAGTAAACATTCGAATCGGTCGAAACCAGGAAGCGGCGGCCGCCATTTTCTCTCTCGCAGTCTGATAGGGGGTTAAAAAACAAAGCCCAAAAACATGTAAAGGGGCTGTTTAGACAGCTCCTAACCACCTAGCCATGTTGAGGGAGTCCTCAAAGATCCCCCAAGGCCAAAAACGGAATTTTAATTTTTTCGATAATTTGGCCGATTACGCTTACCGTACGCGTACAGTAAAAATAAATAAAAAAATAAAAAATATATATAATCACCCCACCCCATGTGCAAATGGTCCCCGAAGGGCACCATTTGTGCATGGCATATCACAGATGTGAAAAATTAAAATATTACCTTTCACAACGAAGCGCATCATATGTCCTCCATGTGCGCACGGTGCGCGAAGCGCATCGTGCGTACATGGCCCATCTAGCGTAACGTGGGCACGCGGTGCGCGTAGCGCACCGCGTGCCCACCGTGCGTGCACGGCACTAACTGCGTAAAGTGGGCGCGTGGTGCGCAAAGCGCACCGCGTGCTCACTGTGTGCGCACGGTGCGCGAAGCGCACTGTGCCCGCACGGAACGAACTGCGTTAAGTGGGCGCGCACGCCACGAATGGCGTAAAGTAACTTAGCATTTAAAAAACCGTACAAATTCACTGAAAAAACCATAGGTTTCACACACGTTATAGTTAGGAATTAGCATTTAAAAAACCTTGCAAATTCTGTGAAAAAACCATAGGTTTCACACATGTTATAGTTAGCTGGACATTTCACTCGTAAAAAACCAATGAAATTCCCCTGTTATAGTTAGTGCAGGCAACTATAACTCACGCGACCGCAATCCTCTGCTGATGACATATGTGTCTTTATGAAAAAAAAATATTTGTAATATATGTATAGCTAAAATTTAATGGTAGAAGACATGGGCAAATAAGTGTCTAAATACAGTATTAGCATCAGCAGAGGATTGCGGTCGCGTGAGTTATAGTTGCCTGCACTAACTATAACGGGGGAATTTCATTGGTTTTTTACGAGTGAAATGTCCAGCTAACTATAACATGTGTGAAACCCATGGTTTTTTCACTGAATATATATATATATATATATTCCACAAACACAGGTGCCTGCTATGAAGGAAGCCTCGCAAGAAGGTAAGTTTTCAGCCACATTTATTCAAGGAGGAAAGCAGCGTGAAGGAAATACAGCTAACAGCAACATGAAGTCCTGCCTGACGCGTTTCGTGCTTGTAGCACTTCTTCAAAGGTACCGGACTGTGAAGGAAATGGCACGACGATTTTCGGCACCACTTTTCAATAGTTGAAGTCCCGCCCAGGTGGGCGCGGCCACCCCTGTGGCCTGATGGTATTTGTGGTGCCGGTCTTTCTACATTGAGCTGTCTTGACATTTCATCAGTATTGTTCAAAAATCACCCCAGTGGGTTGTGTAGCAGCATTCACTTTGGCGCTGTTTAGATTGTTCCCCCAAAAACCGGCATCTTCTCCCAAAGGCAAAGGCGTCGATTGGCGTCTCTGCTGGAGGGCTGACACCAGCCCCGGGGCTTCACTTCGCGGCTCAGGCAAGTACAAAACATTCCACAAACACAGGTGCCTGCTATGAAGGAAGCCTCGCAAGAAGGTAAGTTTTCAGCCACGTTTATTCAAGGAGGAAAGCAGCGTGAAGGAAATACAGCTAACAGCAACATGAAGTCCTGCCTGACGCGTTTCGTGCTTGTAGCACTTCTTCAAAGGTACCGGACTGTGAAGGAAATGGCACGACGATTTTCGGCACCACTTTTCAATAGTTGAAGTCCCGCCCAGGTGGGCGCGGCCACCCCTGTGGCCTGATGGTATTTGTGGTGCTGGTCTTTCTACATTGAGCTGTCTTGACATTTCATCACTATTGTTCAAAACTCACCCCAGTGGGTTGTGTAGCAGCATTCACTTTGGTGCTGGTGTCTTGAAAAACAGCCGCAGCGTTCATCCAACAGACAGGCGGTAGCCCATGAAGAAGTGCTTCATAGCACGAAACGCGTCGGGCTGGACTTTGATTAATAGCGAAGGCACTCTGCTGGCGCTCATTGTTTTCCCTCATTAAAGATGTTGGCGAATTGAAACTTACCTGTGCGGGCTCACTCATTGCAGGCAAACTTTGTTTAGGATATATATATATATATATTCACCAAACCCCCTCCATGCAGGAAGAAGAGGAGGTCACTTGGGAAATCTGTCAGGAAGCGCTTTAATGGACAGCTTGGCATAATACATTTCGGCATACTCTGCCTTCCTCAGATGCCGCTGCTCCCAGTTTGAGGTCCCAACCCCGCCTTTAAAATTGTCCTTTCAACTCTCCCATTGGTGGGGGCACTCATCACCCCAGATCATGTGCTCACACACCTGATGCCTTCTCATGATAACTACATCTCCCAGAGTTCTCCATTGCTGGGTAAGTGTTGCGTGGGGGAAATTGGATGGTAGACGCCAAAATGGATTGGTGCTGTGTAGGGCAAGGCATGGAGTTACCACTGATAACAAGTCCCGGTTGTTATAATGTCCTGGTGCCCCCTCGAGTCCCTTTAATGTTCCAGCCCCCAATTCAAGTGTCCGCCGGGCCGCAGGCTTGATTATAGTGAATCTCCCCTCTTGTGAAGTCACGAGCTGCCGTTGGCAGCAGCCCCTTCTTGGCTTGCACTGTAGGGCGGGCCAGAGCGATACCGATACCTGGGACAAGAAAAAAAAACGGCAGATGCAGACACCAGGGGCCTCATGTAGGTAAATAAATGTTACCGGTTCTTAAATACCGAGCCGTACCGAATCGGTAAATTAGAATCGGTAAGTTATATGTAGGTAAAAATTCGGTAACAGTTACCGATTCGGTAACATTCGGTAATCACGAATCGGAATTCACCGAATCGGTAAATACCGAGGTGGTATTTACCGAATCGGAAAATACCGAGGTGGTATTTACCGAATCGGAAAATACCGAATCGGTATGTACGGATTCGGTAAATAAAATCACATGACTTGACGAAACAGCTAATCCTGTGCAACGACAGCCCACCCAACCAGGAAGTGCCCACACCCAGGCAGGTGTACATAATTAGCCGAAGTGGCCACACCCAGGCAGGTGTACATAATTAGCCGACCCTGGAGAGGCTTGGAGTGCAGAGGAGAGGCAGGGAGCCGTTGCATGTGCGAGCGGGTAAACGAACAGCATGTCCAGCCAGAGAACACAGAAAGACGGAGGGGAAAGGAGGAGGAAGCTGAAATTCAGCCCCAAGGAACTCCAGGTGCTGGTGGAGGAGGTGGTGAAGCAGCACCAGAAGCTGTTTGGAAGGCAATCCCTGCAAGTGCCTGAGGCTGAAAAGCGCAACATATGGCTGGCCATCCAGGCGCAGGTCAATGCTGTGGGAGTGACCCACAGGGACATTGAGGTCCTCAAAAAGCGCTGGTATGACCTGAGGATTGTAACCAAGAGGAAGATGGGCGACATCCAGAAGGAGGCCAGCCAGACCGGAGGTGGAACCAACAGGGCACCTGCCCTCACCGAACTGGAGGAGCTGGTGGCGGCCACAATCCAGCAGGAGAGCGTCGTGGGTCTTGGGGACGCCGACAGCTCTGCCAGAGCTGCAACACACCAAGGTAAGATGAAAGCACAGCAATGTAGCCCCCCCTACCCCTATCCCACATCCCCCATTGTGAAACGAGAATCACACTGCAGTCCACACGTGTCAGTGCAGACAGGCAATGCATTCCGGGAGATGTAGTCAGGGCAACACTAACCATGACGTAAATGTTACAGGGCAACAAGGCATGTCACGCACTCGAGGCACAAGGAGACAGAGGACATATTGGAATGTGAAATGTGTTATTGTGACGCTTGCAATGCAGCCCTTCGGGGACACTGAGCCAATGTTGTATTTCTGTCCACAGATGTGACATCATGCAGGACAGGGCATGCTGCAGGAGAGACGGCACACCGGCCACAAGTATCACCTCTAGCCAGCACAAGTTCAGACCAGGGAGCAGGCCCACTGGCAGCCGCACCACCAACACAGCCAGCCTCGCCGCACCCAGAGCCAGCATCACCTCACCGAGAGCCAGCATCACCACAACCAGAGCCAGCATCACCACAACCAGAGCCAGCATCGCCACTCATGTTCGAATCACCGGCCACATCTCCGCTTGCAGGTGTGAGAATGAGGAGGCGTCCAGCAGCCAGGCTACGAGCCTTAGACACCTCGTCAGACGACAGCATGGGCCCAGAAGACCGCACCGGGCCCCAGGAAGGGAGCCATGCCACTGTGCCCCACACCTCACAGGCAGCACAGACGGGAGCAAGAGGGCGCCGCAGGTCGCGTGTCCAGAGTCCACCAGCACCCACTGACGGCCATGGTGTCTTCTTGGGTCTCGAGGGCCAAATGTTGAAGCAACAGCGCCTGCAATCAAAGGCAGTCATGTCAGTCCAGAGGCACATGCGGGTGATGAGGACAACATCAGTCAACATGGACAGTAACATTAGCGGCATGGCTGCGGGCATTCGGGACATGTCCCAGTCAATCCAGCAGTTGTGCAGCAAATTAGATGCTGACATCGAAGCACGGCGCCGGGAACGCCAGAGAAGGGACACTACCAGCAGGGCACTCAACCGTCTGGCAACTGCGACTTCTCTACTGTGCCGGCGCTCTGTGACGATGCAGGAGGGCCTAACACAGTGCTGCAGCGACCTGTCTCGGGGGATGGTGCAGGTGACAAGTGCACTAGGGGTGCTATTGACTAGTCAGGCGTCGACAACTGCTGCAGGGGATGCTGCGGAGAGCATCGACACCAGCAGCAGCATCACACCCCCCGTCCCAGAAGCACGCAGGAGCAGCAGGCGGCTTGGGGTTGGCTCTAGTGAGGATGCACAGGCCGTGCAATCCACCACTGCAGCGCGTATGCGCAAACATTGATGTAGCCCTGCTAAGCCACTTCCCATTGGGTGACGTAACCCTGGACATACTCCTTGTATAGATGGTATATTGCCTGATTGGCCTGTTCATGTGTTCATGGCGTGGTGCCACATTAAAACTACGTCAGGACTTCTCACAACTCGCTGTGTCCCCTCACCTACTCAGAAATAGTTGCATGTGATCTCTGCCCGTCTCTCTCTCCCATCGATTGCAGTTGGCACTCTAGCTGCGTTGCTCTCTGGCTGGCCTGACTCATCCTCGTTGTCCTCAAAATATGTTAGTTCCACATCTGTACCTTTTTTCGTGGCAAGGTTGTGCAGCATTGCACAAGTGGCAATAATCTTGCAGCAGGTGATGGGTTTGTACTGGCGTGCGCCTCCGCTCTTGTGCAGGCAGCGGAACCTGCTCTTCAGTAGTCCAAACGTGCGCTCCACCACATTGCGTGTTGTTTTATGTGCCACGTTGTATCGTCTCTCACTCTGGGTTGCTGGGTGTAGGTAGGGAGTGAGGATGAATGACCGGCATGCATATGCACTGTCGCCTGGATGAGTAAAAGGGAACCATCAGTAACATGCCTCTATACACTATGATTTGCAGGTTTCAAGGGGCGTCACTGTTACTTACCTAGCAGGTATCCCTCTCCGAATTCTCCGGCACTCAGTCGTGTGTAGATCCCACTATTCTGGAAGATGTAAGAGTCGTGGGTGCTCCCAGGAAACTTTGCAACAATATCTGTGATGATGTTCCCTGCATCACAGATCACCTGCACATTGATGGAGTGGGTGGACTTCCTGTTCCTGTAGATGTGCTCTGTATCAGCTGGTGGACAGATTGGGATGTGTGTACCATCAATACAGCCGATGACATGGGGGAACTGTGCCATGTGATAAAAGTCTGTTTTTGTTTTCTGCAGTGCAGCCTGTGTGTTTGGGAAGCTTATGTAGTGGTGCATTCTCTGCATCATGGCATCCAGGAACTTCCTGAAGAAACGTGACAGGCAACTCTGGGATACCCCACCCACCGCAGCTATCACCACCTGATAACTGCCGGATGCCAACAGATGTAGGCTGCAGAGCACCTGCACATGTGGGGGTATGGCGTGCGCCCTTCTTATTGGCTGGTCCAGGAGTGGGTGAAGGTCCCTGATTAAGTCCATGATGGTTTCGGGGTGTAGCCTGTACCTCTCATGTATCTCTGCATCAGTCAGCTGGAATAGTGTGATGCGCTGTCTGTAGATTTGTTCCTCCCGTCGCCACACCCTCAGTCCTGCTGCCTGTAGACGTAGGCGCCTTGCAATGACGTACATGGCGGCCATGTTGTCCACGCTGTTGCATTTTGGGTTTGCCTATATGCATTGTTGATGGTTACCACCTGCTTTCAATCCGTGTTAATTACCGACTCTTATTTACCGATTTTCCTGGATTTCTTAATTACCGAGTGCTCCTACATGTCATTTTAAATTTTACCACTTCATATTTACCACTTCATGTTTACCGAATCGTTAATTATGTATTCGGTAAATCTGATTCGGTATTTTGGAATTCGGTAAATATGAATCGGTATTTACCGCCTCATATTTACCGAAAAGTGGTTTTTGGACTCCTACATCTCACTTGTCTGAATACCGGTCGGTAACGGCATATTTACCGAAAATCGGCCGTTACCGACCGGTATTTGGCTACCTACATGAGGCCCCAGGTGAGCTCCGTCCAACTTGCAGAACGGGGCCTCCTTGCTCGTATCTGGCAGACGCGCTAAACATTCACCAAAACCCCTCCATGCAGGAAGAAGAGGAGGCCACTCGGGGAATCTGTCAGGAAGCACTTTAATGGACAGCTTGGCATAATACATTTCGGCATACTCTGCCTTCCTCAGACGCCGCTGCTTTCAGGTTGACGTCCCAACCCCGCCTTTAAAATTGTCCTGCAACTCTCCCATTGGTGGTGGCACTCATCACCCCAGATCATGTGTGATGGTGTCTGTCTGAGCAAAACCAGACTCACGGCCTGGGACCGCTGACACTGCCAGGGAGCCACCATTCACTGGAGGTAGCGTGGCAGTCAGGAGGCCGCAATATGCTTGGCGGGACTGCTGCGGTCTAGCCAAGTATATTATGAGCTTCCTTTCCTTCTAACTCCACGTAAACCCTGGAGGAGAGGAAACAAAGTTTGAGGATGCACACAGGGCAGCATAACATATGCCCCCTGTGTGCATGCACAACAGTTCCTGCATGGCATGGACGTTCGAGTCCATGGCATGCAAAAACCCTGTGAGGCGTTCCTACTTCCAGGTGCCTTTTTCAATGGCACCGCCTCCTTTGAATGATGCACCACCCTGGGACCGCCACCCTGCGCGCGTGCGGGCAGCGAGTTTCTGGGGCACAGCGGTGGCATACCGCCCGCACCACTGAAGCTCCTAATCGGGCCCTTAGTGTTAGACCTGTGCAGTGTTACATCCCAACTAATGTCACGTGGCCCATAGGTACATTGTCGTATTGAATAAGTTAGCATGAGCACGTTACAGCTTGGCTGCTGCTTCGCCACATTACTATACGTCTTGATTTTTGCAATATTTTCAAAAGATGTTTTCACACGAGAACTCATCGTTGTGTTCACTCTGCATGTTCCTGGGATTTTGGCTGAACATTATGTGCAAGGTCGAACAACAATGCCCCTTGTTATTTTGTTCTGGCCAGGCCTTAGCCCTTATACAAAACATACCGATGCAGCTGTTGTTTGAACAACGTACTTTGGCTTTTAGTGGGATATAGGAATAGGTGACACACACTTGGAGAAGGACCTTTCCAAGGAAAAGAGCGAGACAGCACCTATGATGTAGATCTACCATCTATAGGCTAAGGTATGGGATCTGCTGACAAAGCCCAGAGATCTTCTATTATATAATACTACTACTTCTTAACAAGGGGAGGGAGGTTATGCACTAAAATCTTTTCTCCATTGTCATTCTATGATGACATCTTCCTTCATGATGTACGGACTAGCTGCTATGCTGACTATATTTGTACTATGCATTTTCCTTCTTGTCGTGGCACGTATACTGCATGTTAGGGCACGTTAGTTAAAATACAAATATTTAACTGTTTTTAGTCTCTGTCAGATCTTATTGTGGGCAGGTACAAGAGTGCGAGATAAAGGGTGTGTCTTGTTACTACTATTCAAGAGAGATCTGGGAGTGTTGTGTTCCGGGATGTCTAATCATTTGCTTCTCTGTGAGTAATTAGGAGAGCAAGTGAGACACTATGGCTAGTCGGTCCTGGGCTTGTGAGTACTAAGTTGGTAGGAAGACTCGGTCCCCATGCACCAAGGTCCCATATTCCTGCGCATAGGTCTGTGTTTGTGCAGAATCTCTGCAATACTAGTTATGTCTTTGGAATGTTGTTTCTGTCGTTTGACTGCGGAAAATGAATGTTGTAGGAAATTATTAAATAGTTTGTCTGTTTATACAGGTATTCTCAATTAGGAAATGTGATGAAGTGCCTTTGCTTTTTAACATTGGAACCCCATGTACACAAGGATGACTAACCCGCTCACAAGACTGGGGGCTATCCAAAATGCAGCAGCCCGCACTAGTCCTTAAACTCCCACGTGGGGCGCAAATCACACCACACCTTAGGGAACTCCACTTGCTCAAGTGTGCATACTTCAAACTCCTCACCCACTCCTACAAAGCACTCCACTGCACAGGTCCTGCCTACCTGAACAGCTGCGTTCATTTATACCAACCGTCTAGAAACCTTTGCTCTGCCTGTCTCTCACTAGCACACACACACCCCACTCATACACAAAAACAGAGCACGTCCTCACCTTCTCATACGCGAGGAACTACCTCTCACTACACATCAGGGCTGCCTCCTCTCTTACTGCTTTCGCAAGAAGCTGAAGACCTGGCTTTTTAAATAAATCCTCCAGTGCTGGCTTCGCACACCAGTACAGAGTGCCTGGATACCCTCACGCGTGATTAGCGTGCTATGAAAATACCGATAACATGACAGTAGCACTGTCTGCACATTCAAGCTCTTTTTTTGATGCTAGAGTTAGTAGTGGGCATGACATGGCCAATGCTGAATGCAAACTGACTTGATACTGATGACGTGCACGCTTACTTGAGAGAGTAGACAGACGATGTGCATATATAGCGCAAACACCGCTGTGATAGTCAAGCCCTGCCGCTCGTTCACTTTGCCTCAGGTACCCCTGCCTACAGTGTAATGTTGATACCACTATCTGTGTACCGCAGCCTGGGTAGAGAGAGCAGAAGCCGCTCTTTTGAACATGGGGTTGACATTTGCATGGATTTGAGTGAAGCTTTTCAGTGACAGTCCGTGTAAACATGGAGTCCCTCAGTGGACTCGCCTGAATGTCATGCTTACTGAGGTAGAAATCAAAACAAGCATTGGCATAGCCAATAGGTCTCGCCTTTGGGACCTTAAAAGTGTTTAGCCATGTAACAGTTGCATAACTAAATACTTATAAGGTCCCAAAAGCGAGACCTATTGGCTATGCCAAACGGCCGCGAAACTGATCGCAATTGCGATCAAACATCAAAGCGAAAGTTAAAGTAAGCGCGGTCAAGCGCGGCGCGCGCGCCCGCGCACATGCACTGTAGCTCTAGGCTGGCCTGGTAGCACTTTTTGGAGCCCTCTCAAAAAGTCTCGCCAGACCAGCGCATGCGCTGGGTCAGGCGAGACCTAAAAACCCACAGCAGTATGCCACGACTTATTAGCAGTGCAACAAAGGGCAGGAAAGCCCATGTTCCAGAGCCATGCAGAAGACCTTCTGTCCCTTCAAGACTGCGAGCTAGAGACACGGTTCAGACTCTCCTGGGTTGGGGGATCGACCATCCCAGTGGCAGATAAGAGGAAGGGCCTTGGTAGGTTCTCTGGATGGCTGACACTCATACCATAAGGTAGCAGAGTCCCGAAGACTGCACTAGCTCCCCGTATTTGGCATTAACATGGAGATTGGTGGAACCCCTTAAACTTGGGCATTGCTTTCCATTGGATCTTGGGCAGTCCTCTGATATGGCCTCCCCGCAGATCTTCATCAGTTGGGCTCGGCTTCCATCCGCATCGAGAATGCGTGTTGGCATTCGTGCGGATATCGGAATCAGTTAGGTGTTGATTAGGCCAAACCGGTTCTGTGAGAAGTTTCTATGTCTTGTTGATTTTCAAATTCGTTTAATTCAGAATTTTATTTTAGAGTACTACATGATTCTTCAGTTTGGTTCAAAACCCCCTATTTTATTCAGCGTCTAAACAAATCTTTATTCATCATTCAGCTTAGATTGTCTCCCCCTTAACAGCTCTGTGTGCCAGGCCCAAGCACCTTGGGGCTCATTTATGAGCCCCTGCGTCACTTTTGCGCCACCGGTGCGTCACTTTTTGTGACGCACCAGTGGCGTAAAACATGCGCCATGATGCGCCATATTTACAAAGTGACGCATCTACCTAGATGCGTCACTTTGCAAACCCCTGCGCTACATTATACCTGCGTCAGGTATAATGTATGCAGGGTGGGCGTTCCCACGTAAGTAAGCATCGTAGAAGTGACGCAGTGAAATCTACGAGATTTCACTGCGCCACTTCTAGGGTGCAAATGCGTCAATATCTTACGCCTGCCTCACAGCAGGCGTAAGACTGACGCAGGTCCTATCACATGGGGCTTGCCCCATGTGAAAGGACACATTGCAGGAGTTGCGTCACTTTTGTAACACACTCCAGCAATGCGTCACTTTTGCGCCTACAGATACGTCAGAAATACTGACGTATCTGTGACTCCTTGCGACATGATGCGTCATACTGTAAATATGACGCATCACTGGAGTCGCAGGGAGGGCGCAGTGAAAAGAGACGCATCACTGTTTTCGCGTGACTCGCTGCAGGTACGTTTAAGTGCTGCTCGGACTACAGAAGTGCAATGCGCACACAGGAATGTAACATTTATTTTTTTACTTATACTCTGTGGTTTATGCTTTTTGACGTATATTCTTGGTTAGTCCATGATGTGTGTTTTTGTTTACCTGATGCTGTTTTTTTAACACCGGTTTTCAACCCAATGAACATTTGAACGCATTCACCTTCCGTTGAGTATTAAGACTGCAGATTGATTGAAACCAATGCACCTTTCTGAAGCCCCTCCGTGTTTTCTTGTGGATTTCCAGTGGTGGTGCTGCAGATCAGCGCATACAAATTCTCCCTGCTTCCACGGACAGAGTAAATCTACAGTCACACTCGCAATCACACATCATACGCTGGGGCCCATATCACTAAATTCACACTATTACTCTATCCACACTGAATATAGGAGAGAAAACCTAAACCAATCTGCATCTACAATGAGGTCAATGCGACCTTAATGACATTGCCTTGAGTCATGATTTTGATCACAAGAAATACATTTGAAACTCAATAAATGACAAAGTATAAACACCCGACACTATAATTCAAACAAATGCTTGTTTATCTAAAATTAATTCAAAAGTAAAGTCAATCATTAGCAAAATCGTTATTCTCATAGTTACCTATTCTAGCTAAATGGGACAGGACAGGTCTCTCGGTAAAGTCTCTCGAGCCGCCGTCCTCAGCATAGGAAACGTCCAAACGTGATGAAAGAATGAACCAACGAACGAACATGGACCCTCTCTAGTCTAACATACTTATAGTGTATGTTGCAAATAAAGATAACAAACAAATGTTAGATATCCGTTGAGCCACTGAGCAGAGCGAGCAGGAAAGGAAGTCTTTTAGATACATTTAGAAAACCTCTGCTCAGGAAAAATCACAAAAATAAAAAGACGGAAGAAGGAAACTCGAGTTTGCAAATGTTTCTTTCGTAAATGCTCTTCCTTGATATCTTAGCAGAGCCACCGCAGCATTGTCATTGTGGCTTTATCCTTGTCCAAGGACAATTGGACTCGTTCCCGGAGCTGCTGCCCTCACGGAAAACTTTCTAACCAGGCAAAGGCTGTGGTCAGGTGACTCTCGACCATGTTCAGCAAGGCCTCTCATCAAAATTCGATCACTCGAGCGCAGGCTGTAAATGGCAGCCATCTTTATCTAGGCCAAAACGGACCATCTTAATTAAAAGAGACAAAAACAACGTTACCACATCATAATGATTGTACAGTGTTAAACCCCTCTAATACCCTTATGTGTATGTACTTATCTAGCCTTCTGCAACACAATAAAGCATTAGCACACGTTATTTTAAACGCATAAACACAAAACAAATAGCATTTGTAAATAAAACCGCACATTATTATAAAGCAACATATATGCATCCCACGTGTAGTTTCTCTCATTAGTAATATTGGTTAGTCCGGACAAAACAAACTATTAATTAGTCGTTACAAATTAGTGGTTTTAAATCATCACATATAGACAAAACTGGAGCTTAAAACTCGATAAATTTTCAACAGAAAACTCTGCTACAGCAATCCCCCCTTTGGTGATATCTTATCACCACAAAAACCACCCAAAAAAGAAAGATTTAGTCCCAATTTTAGGAGAAATTGAAAATGTCTTTATGACACAACATTAAACACCAGATTCTCTCACATCATCCCTCCTTGACTCCAAGTACACACTCTCTCTCAACTCTTCTAATTCTATTTCTTGTGGATCTCTCCTTGACCTCTTTTGTTTCTTTTCAGCATTGCTTCTAATTATTCTCTTTTTCACTCCCCTGTTTTTACAACACCAACACCCCAATCTTAATATCAATAAAGCAACAATTATGCATGTCAAAGGAAACAATATTTTACCAATAATGGTACTACCTATCTTAGCAATAAAACTCTTAACAGCAATTATCTTATTAGCTATTTTAGTCCAGACACTTTCAGCTTCAAGTGGTACTAATTCTTCATGTAAATCAGTAATATTTTTGATATAGACCTTTAGGTCTCTGCTTTCATCAGGAATGTAAGTGCAACAATGTTGAACTTTCAGCATTCCACAAACTCCACCCTCTTTGGCCAAAAGAATATCAAGGGCAAGTCGATTTTGCATAGACATGGCTCGTACGGCAATCATTTCCGTATTTACCAAAAGAAACCCTCCAGCGGTACTTGTCGATAAGCGATCCACCACTGTTGACAGTTTCCGAATCCCATATGCATTTAAAGAAATTCCCACTGCTAGGATTAAAGCACCAAAAATGTCACCCACTATCTCTGACCAAGTTTCTCTCTTAAAACGTGTTAGTAAATTAATGTGTTCTACATCTTCTATTCTATCTATATGAAAAATCTTTGGAAAGACCAGGCCCACATAACATGTGCCATACCAATGGTCAGGCAACTTGTAATAAGCCTTGTTCCCACAAACATAATACACTCCTGGGAAAACTGGATCTTCACCACCTTTAAAACCCCATCCTGTTGCAATGAAGTATGTATCATGACACTCACTAGTCCCAACAAAATATGTATCATATTGGGATTTCTTTCTGGTAATGCATAATTTACCCTTCTGTGGTGCATCTAAAGCCAAAGTCGGACTAGCCCCATTCTTCAACTCCTTTCCCATCTCAATGTCCCATATTGTCTCACTCACTTTATGTTTCCCTGCCTTCTCATGCATGCTCATTCTTCTTTCCTCTACCATGTTTAGGAAAGCCTTCTCCTCTTCTTTCAGACTGCAAGTTAAATTGTTTCTAAAAATGTAATCTAAGGTTAATTCTTCTTTCTCAATAAAAATCTCACCAAAAATGTTAGCTTCTTTAGCCGGATTCAGGTTTTTATCCATAGGCAATTGCCCAAAAATGTTATCTTTGTTAGACATCTCATAATCTATTTTCCCTAACAAATAAAAAACACTACTTAGCACACTACATGAAATTCCATACGTAGCTGGTAAATGGTGATAAGTAACACCCTCTGAAACGGATGCAGGTAATTGCATACAAACGTAGCAATCCCTAACTTCCATTGTTTTTACGTATTCATACAACAACTTTAAAAAAACATTACTAGAAAAATCATTAATTGACCTATCCTTATGCACGTAAGTATTACTAATTCTAGTTGGAACTACTTTTTGTGAACTCTTCTCTACATTGGTCACATTTTCAGTATGTGTTCCTAAAGCGTCTATTGTAACTCTAAAAGTAACTAATAAAGCTAAAACACCCCATAATAGCATTAATAATCCAGTACAGCAGCAGCACATTTTACACCATCTTTTCAAAAAGGCACATCTACTTTGATTATCCTCTGTGTTAGCCATTTTACTACTTCGGCAGTGTCTTTTGACTTAGCCTCTTCTACTCCACTACTGAGTTTTAGAACTCTAGATTATCTCACACAGCTAATTTCGGATTTTCTCTTTTCACTTTTCT
This sequence comes from Triturus cristatus, assembly GCF_964204655.1. Lineage (NCBI taxonomy): Eukaryota > Metazoa > Chordata > Amphibia > Caudata > Salamandridae > Triturus > Triturus cristatus. The sequence goes on from NC_140585.1 coordinate 169,390,250, forward strand.
CCAAGTGACTCCTTCAGTTCACTCAATTTGGATTTTCATCACTTTTCACTTCTTCCTCAGCAACATCAAATTGTATCAAATCATCAACAACATCCTGTGCATCCGACTCTTCTCCAATGTCAGTCAGGATAACTTTTAGGATTCCAACAGTTTTCTCCTCAACCACTTCTCGTACGGTCCCCTCTGGATTTCCTTGACTTTCTGCCTCTTCACCTTCAGACAGTGCCACATACGTCCATTCCGGTGACCTATACTTCTGGTTAGGTTTTCTGATTCTCTTGATCTCCTCTGGTTCTTTTGTAACCTTTTGTTTTTCACCTTTTGTTTGATTCTGACTGGACACCTCGTTCACTTGTTCAGCTTTCGATGAATTTGCTCCTGTCAGTCTGTATCGTAACCTCTTTATCCTGTTGGGCCAAAGATCTCCTCTTACAACCCTTTTTGGTCTCACCTCCTTGTTATTTCTTTCTCCGATCCAAGTTCTCTTTCTCAGAACTCGACCCTCTGATTTCTCATTTTCACTCTCATCTGATTCTGTCTCATTTGCCTCTTGTTCTTCAACAATTTTCTTTTGCTCCATAGTCTTTTCCACTACCGATTGAGACTTCCCTAATCCTGTCCCTCCTCGGGTCTCCAACACGCAATCTTCTTGCTGTCTACTTGTCCCTTCACCTTGCTTATCAGGAATGTTCCCTACACCTCCTCGGGGGTCTTCCGCAATCTGTCCCTCTCTATCTTCTACTGACCCTGCTTCTTCAGGTGTAATCTCAAGTGGAATTTCAACCTCTTCATCTGAGTCAGGTGTAATCTCTGTGGAATTGCTCCTTTCTCTTCTACTGCTTGTTGGAACTTCAGGCACTCTTACAGAATCCGATCTCTCCTCTGAGACTCTCTTGAAGCCTCTCTTGGAAAGGGGGAAGAATCACTCAACTCTCTTTCACCTTCACCTCTTTCAGGATTTCTCCCCCTTCTCATTGGTTCAGTTTCTGCATCATCACTGGAATCTGACTCTTCAAAATACTCCTTACCAGTCCCATCCTTTGGATTTGGAACTCTCAGAGTATGACTCTCATGCACCCAATTTTTTACACCGGCACACTTTACTGCAGTTGTCGTAGTCAGAATGACTTGTCTCGGCCTTCCCCACCTTGGAACCAAGCAATTTCTTCTCCTGTGCACCTTAATCCTCACCCAGTCCCCTGGACTCAGATCATGGGCTTGCTTCTTCTCAAGTGTGGTAGCGTCTTCTCCAACCTGGTGAAACACAGAATGAACTGCGTCAGCCAGGCCTTTACAGTAATTCAAAATCATGTCATCAGTTATTGTCATCAACTTGTTGACAGGCACAAATGCATGTCACATCGCACGTCCCATTAATATTTCGTGCGGACTTAAACCTGTGGTTCTATCTGGAGTAGACCTAATAGTCATCAACACTAGAGGCAAGACATCAGGCCATTTCATTCCAGTGGCTAAACACATCTTACCAATTCGGTTTTTTATTGTGCCATTCATCTGCTCCACGACTCCAGAAGCCTCTGGTCTGTATGCACAATGTAGCTTCTGCTATATGCTCAATGCTTCACAAATTAAACCCATGAGCTCATTATAGAAGTGTCCACCTCTATCAGACTCAATGGTCACTGGGAACCCGTACCTAGGAATCAACTCCCTTAACAGTAACTTTGCAACTGTTATTCCATCATTTCTCCTAGTCGGATAGGCCTCCACCCATCTTGAGAACAAACAGACTACCACTAGAACATACCTCAATTTGTTCACTTGGGGCATTTCAATGAAATCTATTTGCATTCTGGTAAAAGGACCTCCTTCTCTGCCTATTGTTCCTAGACTCACCACTGTCTTTTTCCCAGTATTGAACTGCTGACAAATCAAACATCTCTGACAGATGCTCTCTGCAATCAACCTGAACTTTGCATTGTACCAGGTTTGCTTAAAAGACCTGATCATTGCATCCCTTCCCAAATGTCCCTGGCCATGATACATTCTTGCCATTGTCGACAACATTGAGTTAGGCATGACTGGTCTACCATCTCTGTAAATCCAAACATGATCTGTTTCTCTTGGGGCACAACCTGCCTTGATCCAATCTCTCATTTCCTCATCTCCTGCCTCATCCTGCAACTGTTTCACTTCATCCCACGTTTCTAGGACATTAGTAAACATCACAGAACAAAAAGACATTTCCCTTTCTCGTGCCCTATTAATTGAATGATTGTTCTTAGCACAATATTGTGCTATGTCATTGGCAAATCTATTACCAAGAGTAACAAAATCATCTCCTTGTCCATGAGCAGCACATTTCACAACTGCTAGCTCTTTAGGCAGCTGTATCGCCTCAAGCAATTTCCCAATCACTTCAGCATTCTTTATTGGAGTCCCACTCGACGTCAAGAAACCTCTCTGTAGCCAAAGCTGGCCAAAGTCATGAACAACTCCAAATCCATACTGACTATCAGTCATCACAGTCACTCTCAGATTTTTCCCAATTTTGCAAGCTTTTGTCAATGCCACCAATTCAGCCACTTGAGCAGATCTCACTCCTTTCAAAGGCGAAGCTTCCATAACTTCTGAAACCTTGCACACTGCATATGCTGCACTCAGCACACCATCATCAGTTCTCAGACACGATCCATCCACAAACAGCACATGATCACTATCAGGCAACGGCAAATCTCTTATGTCCGGCCTTGGTTTTGTGCAGTAGTCAAGCACATCCAAACAATCATGATCAACATCATCTCCAACATTCACATTATCAGCATCTGGTAACAACGTTGCTGGATTCACATTCACACATCTCTCGAGAGTCACGTTTGATGCTCCCAGAATGATTTTCTCATATTTAGTCAACCGACTATGTGACATGTACTGAGTCCTGCTTCTTGTCAAAAGAATTGCCACATCATGAGGTACGAACACCCTTATAGGATATCCCATTATTATGCCCTCACTCTGTTCCAAGCTTCTGCATGTAGCAGCTACCGCTTTCAGGCAACCTGGCAAACCCACAGCTACAGGGTCAAGTGTCGATGAGAAGTACGCAATCGGCCTTCTCAGTTGTCCGTGCTTCTGAATTAACACTGAAAGTGCACACCCATTTCTCTCACTGCAGCACAACTCAAACTCTTTCTCATAGTCTGGCATTCCCAAAGCAGGGGCTTCACACATTCTGCTCTTTAAGTCTTCAAATGCTGCCATTTGTTCTCCATCCAGTTCCAATGGGTCTCTCACCTCACTTTTGGTCAACTTAATCAGTGGCTTTGCTATCAGGGAGAAATTACTTATCCACTGACGACAATAACCCACCATCCCCAGAAACATCCTCACTTCTCTCTGGGTCATCGGGGCTCTCATTCCTCTGATAATTTTGATCCTGTCATCGGTCACCTTTCTCAGACCCTTTTCAATATTGTGTCCAAGATAATGCACCTCTTTCTTGCAAAATTGCAATTTGGCCGGAGATACCTTTAACCCTCCATCTGCCAGATGATTCAGTAAAGCTATGGTATCTACTTCACAAGCTTCACGTGTCTTCGATGCCACAAGTAAGTCATCAATATACTGCACTAGCACTGAGCTTTCAGGCATGATCAAACTCTCCAATGACTTTTTCAACAACTGATTGAATATCGAAGGACTCTCTGTATACCCCTGTGGGATACGACACCATGCTAAAATACGCTGGCCAAACCGAAATGCAAAAATCGGCTGGCTGTCATGATGCAATGGAATTGAAAAGAAAGCATGACACAAATCAATCACTGTGTACCTCTCAGCATCATGAGGAATCTGATACAAAATCACTGAAGGATTTGGCACAATGGGACAACATGCCACCACAATTTTGTTAGCTTTTCTCAAATCTTGTACAATCCTGAACTTTCCATTAGGTTTCTTCAGCCCCATTATTGGCGAATTACACGGGCTACTCAGTAACTCTCTCAAAACACCCTGTTGAATCATTTTGTCAATTATAGGGGTTATTCCCTCAATTATCTCTGGTGTCAGTCTGTACTGTGGGATATTAGGGTAAGTGATTCCCTCTTTCACTGAAATCTTCACTGGATCTACATTATTCATCAATCCCACATCTTCTCCAGTAAAATCCCAAACAGCTGTTTTCACTGTGTGTCTCAACTCCTGAGGCAAATCATCTGGATTAAACACAGCATATGTACCAACAATCTCACTCTCTCTATTATCTAGAGTCATCCGGTACAAAACATCCTCATCTGGTGTCTCAAAAGCTATTCCATCCGGAGTACAAAAAATTGTACAATCCATCTTGCACAATAGGTCCCTACCTAACAAGTTCACTGGACTGGTGTCACAGACAACAAATCTGTGCATGTCTGAAAATTTCCCTATTCTTACCCTTACTGGTTCGGTAAAACGAGTCTTAATCTGTGTATTGGCTACACCAACTACTTGGATTGCTTCGTCCGAGAGAGGAAGATTTCTAATATCTGCTGACCTGACAGTTGATCTCGTCGCTCCTGTGTCTACCAAAAAAGTAACACTCTCCCCATTTATTTTCCCATCTACAAATGGTCCTGCCTGGTCTATTTCTAGAGTTGCACCAAGTATGCACTCTTCCTCCTCTCTTCGGCACCGTCAATAGTCCCCTTCAGACTCACTCCCCTCATTCTTTAACCAGTACTGCTGTACCAGGTTAGAACGTCTCGGTTTGTTTACCTGCTCATCATTGTAGAATCCTGAGTCCTGGTTATACTTTTGGGACCCTCTATTCTGCGGCAAGGGCGGTTTTGGCTCTTGACTCTGCTGTCTGACAACCTTCTGCTGTTGCTGCTGTTGATTACACCCCTCGTTCTGCACCTGTTGATTTAAGGGTTTACTTTCATTACTCACTAATGGTGGATTGGTACACTCGGATCTCCAATGCCCCAATTGTCCACAGTTGTGACAAGGGAATTTCTTTTTAGCCTCCTCTAAATTCCCCTTTCCTTTTCCCGCATATCTGGGTCTAATTCCTGGATTATTTGCCTGTTCCATCAACTGTGCTTCTTGCCTTTCAGCAACTTTCACCTGTGCCCACATTGCTTTCTCTTTCAGCTTTCTCTGTTTCGCCTCAATCTCATCACTGAAGTACTTTGCATGTCTCAAGATTTCATCAATCTTTTTACTCTGCCAATCAACTGTATGCTCACGTATTCTTTCACTTATTTCAGGTCTCAGGCCATATACAAACCTGTAAACAAAATGACTCAAATCCTTATCACCCAGGTGTTCATCTCCACTGAACTGTTTAAAAGCCAGTATCAGCCTTTCGTAAAAAGCATGAACTGATTCTTTTGCTTCCTGATGTGTCCGATCTATCTTAACCCAGTCTGTCTCTTTTGGGGGTACTTTATTTTTCAGGAATACAATTACCTGATCATATTTCTTCATGACCTCTGGATCTGGTGCTCCTGTTTTCGGATCTCTTGGATACTCTTTAGCAGGCCAATCTACAACTATTTTACACTCAGCCCACAAGTCTGCTGGAACAATTATATCAAACAGACTATTCAGGTCAATCCACAGCACCTTTGACAATTTCACAAACCTGTCTACCTGCCTATACCACTCGACAGGCTTTTCTCTCAATCGAGGGAAATCATTCGTAAATGATAAAATATCCTGTCTAGTCCATGGGACATGTACATATCCTCCTCCAGGAATCTCTCTCATTGGATAAGCATCCACTGTTTTCTCTTTTTCTCTTACAGGAAAAGCTGAATAAGTCCTGTCCACTGAATCTTCCCTTTTCTTGTACCACCTATCCTTCCACTTTTCTACATCACCCCATTTTCGCAATAAGGCAATCATTTCCTTAATCTGTCCTGTTCTGCCAGCACCATTTAGATTTTCAATATCTCTGTCTGTAAAATCCACTCTGTAAGGTTTCTGCAAAACTTTCACCTTATCCATATCAACTCCCTGTTCACTCGCTATTGCTCATAACCTTTCATGTGTATTCTTAGCCCTCCAGGTGATGCTCTTACACATAAATAACAATTCTCCATCATGATGGTTTTTGAGTATGTCTGTAGGAATTGTCCCTGCAATAAGCTCCTCCAATTCCATGCGCAACCTGGCTACATCAATTGCCTGTGAATCTTTATCCTTCTTCTGAAGAACTTTCAACCAATCATTCAAATCTTCAGCTGTTATTTCAGCAGACTTTTTCACTGCACCCACTTGTTCTGTCATCCTTTGTGGTTCCAAAATTGTTCCACCCAAACAACCAGTATTCAATCCTAAATTAGGCTGCACATCTAATCCTCCACTACATGTGTCATGTCTCGACTGCCTTGAATCATTTCCTCCTGTTCTCACTCTTGATTCCTCCAAAGTACAAGTACCAACCAAACCATTCCCAACGTAAGGAACTGTCAAATTATTTTCACCCATTCTTTGTTTATCAAAAATAGGCACAACCGGACCAATAGTTACAGGCACTGTAACTGCTTCAAGATTTTTCGTTAGCTCGCGAATTTTCTCAGTCAGCTCAGATGTGGTTCTGGCTAATTCTCTTGTTTTCTCTTCACTGACTCGATTCTCTCTCTCTCGCTCTCTCTCTCTCTCCCTTTCCGTGAAAGAGCTACTACTTTTCAGATCAGGTGTCACAACCTCAGTTTTAATAATTCGCAAAGTATCTCTTACAGGATTAGAAACTGGCGTACTCTCTTCTGGTTCTGGTCTATACGGAGGTGGTCTCTTGTAAATCATGTCATCCAAGACCTCATCCTCATAATCAGTAACTCCGTACCTTCTCACTTCTGCATCAGGCACCTTTTCTGCACCTTTCCTCCCTTCCGCTTCATCTACAGTCCTCATAGGATATAATCCCTCTGACATACTAGCATCTCGCCATCTCCTCATTCGATCATGATGAGTTTCACGATCATATTTCCTCTAAAAAAAGGACCTATAATTGCCTCCACTCCTCTGCTTTTCTCGCTCATGCACCTCATCTTCCCATTCCACCAACGCCTCAAACTGTGTCGGCCTTGGTCTAGGCTCTAGACACATCATCTTCTCTCGTAAATTTCTCAACACGGCCAGATTAAATGAACCATGTTCCGGGAATGCTAAGACACCATCATCCTTAGTATACTAAGCCCAGTTATCCAACCATATACAGGTATGATACCCATATTTCGCAACCATAAAGGATGCAGGAGTTCTCGTCGGAGGTAGAAATTCACCCTCTCTAGTTATTACATTTTTATCTTTGTCGAACCACTTCTTTATTTTACCGAACAAAGATTTTTTCTTCCTTTCTTCCGGTTGGTAATACATTTTAACGTTTACCAATATTCTCTAGTCCCTTCTGTACAGTTGTGGATCTTTGTCCAATAACAGCGCGACTCACACCAACACACCAATCCTGGAGCGTCTACGTCACTCGGTACTCCTTCCAATCCCTGCGCGGCTCACACCAACGCACCAATCCTAGCGCGAGCACTGTTCTGAGTCACTATCCAATCACAGCGCGGTCTGAATGACGTCAGCAGTCGCTGCAAACTCTTCTGCTCTGTCTCCTGTCACTCGTCTACCCCTCCTTTACAAAGCCTTTTTAGTAGACTTCGTTTCAGATTCTACAAAATCTATTAGTTACAACATATAAACATCTCCATTGTCTGCTTCGCTAACCACAGAATAGTAAAGAAAATCTTTCTCACAAAAATTCCGCTTCTCTCTAGAACAGCGCTTACCTCTGCTCCACCATGGAATAATCACTTTCGTTGACACAGTAGTACATCCCTCTACTCTGCCCTTCTAACATGCATCCATTAACTGTTTCCTCTAGGACTGCTCCAAAGAGTCTTACAATCAATTAAATGCTCATACATTCACGCACTTTCACACCAGAAAATGTAGCACGTGCACACAGAATCCTGCCTTTCCCGAGAACAGCGAACAATCTGTCCCGCTACAGAATAATAACACACATTAACCAAGCAGCTTACCTCTGCCCAGTTCTTCAAACAAGCTTAGAGAATACCTATTACTACTCCAACGATAAGCTTTAACGGCAAACCTTACGGATCCCTGGGACTTAAGACCAGAGTTTCACAGATAACCTTCGCTACCATACACACTCCTTTTATACCGAAAATATATCCCTAATAGTAACACACGACGATGTCACTGATTCCGAACCCAGACAATGTGACGCGCAACTTCAATTGTCACACGTTTTTCCCTGCATACGTACAGGGCCAACAATCCCGTTTTTCCCGAGAGCAGCACTTACTTCCCTCTGCCCTACTACGGAACTGTCACCAGCTCCCAAGTTCCAGAAGCCGCACACACTATATAGAACTCAACAGGACGACCTCAACATAGTATTAGTACATATACCAACATTAATCAATAATCAATAAATCAAAGCCTATGTACAAGCAATCTAATCAGATCAAGACAATGATCATAACCATCATACTGCTACCAGGAAACTGCTGCAGATCAGCGCATACAAATTCTCCCTGCTTCCACGGACAGAGTAAATCTACAGTCACACACGCAATCACACATCATACGCTAGGGCCCATATCACTAAATTCACACTATTACTCTATCCACACTGAATATAGGAGAGAAAACCTAAACCAATCTGCATCTACAATGAGGTCAATGCGACCTTAATGACATTGCCTTGAGTCATGATTTTGATCACAAGAAATACATTTGAAACTCAATAAATGACAAAGTATAAACACCCGACACTATAATTCAAACAAATGCTTGTTTATCTAAAATTAATTCAAAAGTAAAGTCAATCATTAGCAAAATCGTTATTCTCATAGTTACCTATTCTAGCTAAATGGGACAGGACAGGTCTCTCGGTAAAGTCTCTCGAGCCGCCGTCCTCAGCATAGGAAACGTCCAAACGTGATGAAAGAATGAACCAACGAACGAACATGGACCCTCTCTAGTCTAACATACTTATAGTGTATGTTGCAAATAAAGATAACAAACAAATGTTAGATATCCGTTGAGCCACTGAGCAGAGCGAGCAGGAAAGGAAGTCTTTTAGATACATTTAGAAAACCTCTGCTCAGGAAAAATCACAAAAATAAAAAGACGGAAGAAGGAAACTCGAGTTTGCAAATGTTTCTTCTGTAAATGCTCTTCCTTGATATCTTAGCAGAGCCACCGCAGCATTGTCATTGTTCATTGTGGCTTTATCCTTGTCCAAGGACAATTGGACTCGTTCCCGGAGCTGCTGCCCTCACGGAAAACTTTCTAACCAGGCAAAGGCTGTGGTCAGGTGACTCTCGACCATGTTCAGCAAGGCCTCTCATCAAAATTCGATCACTCGAGCGCAGGCTGTAAATGGCAGCCATCTTTATCTAGGCCAAAACGGACCATCTTAATTAAAAGAGACAAAAACAACGTTACCACATCATAATGATTGTACAGTGTTAAACCCCTCTAATACCCTTATGTGTATGTACTTATCTAGCCTTCTGCAACACAATAAAGCATTAGCACACGTTATTTTAAACGCATAAACACAAAACAAATAGCATTTGTAAATAAAACCGCACATTATTATAAAGCAACATATATGCATCCCACGTGTAGTTTCTCTCATTAGTAATATTGGTTAGTCTGGACAAAACAAACTATTAATTAGTCGTTACAAATTAGTGGTTTTAAATCATCACATATAGACAAAACTGGAGCTTAAAACTCGATAAATTTTCAACAGAAAACTCTGCTCCAGCAGTGGACCGTGAATTCGATGCCACTGTGGTTGGTGCTGGAGGGGCTGGCTTGCGGGCAGCCTTTGGCCTATCCGAGGCCGGGTTAACACCGCATGCATAACTATGCTGTGCCCCACCAGGTCTTACCTGTGCAGCCACAGTGTGAGCCCTGGTGGGGCTCACACTGTGGCTGCACAGGTAAGACCTGATGATCTACATTATTGTGATGTAAGTGTTGTGCTGTAGGGTTCCCTCTCAGCCATGTCTTGGTATTGTAGATAACTGGGAACCAGAACGCTAACCCGTGGTACAGTGTGTGCCACCTTTAGCTGAATGTGCTCCAGTTAGCGGTGTGAGGGAACGGAGACCACATTTGCTGATCCATTTACCTACTTACTATGCTTTATTCCACTTTCCTCTAATGGGTTCAGGTTTGGGGGGGTTACTGCTTGTCCCAAATTGCCAGTCGTTCTATATCATTTAAGGATGATTTTCCTTAAGTTCTAGTGAAACGAAATATATGGGGCCTCATTTATGAAAAGTGACGCATCACTGCGTGAAAACAGTGATGCGTCACTTTTCACTGCGCCCTCCCTGCGACTCCAGTGATGCGTCATATTTACAGTATGATGCATCATGTCGCAAGGAGTCACAGATACGTCAGTATTTCTGACGTATCTGTAGGCGCAAAAGTGACGCATTGCTGGAGTGTGTCACAAAAGTGACGCAACTCCTGCAATGTGTCCTTTCACATGGGGCAAGCCCCATGTGATAGGGCCTGCGTCAGTCTTACGCCTGCTGTGAGGCAGGCGTAAGATATTGACGCATTTGCACCCTAGAAGTGGCGCAGTGAAATCTTGTAGATTTCACTGCGTCACTTCTACGATGCTTACTTACGTGGGAACGCCCACCCTGCATACATTATACCTTACGCAGGTATAATGTAGCGCAGGGGTTTGCAAAGTGACGCATCTAGGTAGATGCGTCACTTTGTAAATATGGCGCATCATGGCGCATGTTTTACGCCACTGGTGCGTCACAAAAAGTGACGCACCGGTGGCGCAAAAGTGACGCAAGGGCTCATAAATGGGCCCCATGGTGCGTGAACTCGGAGTCTGCAACACTGAAATTGTTGGTTTGAAGCAAAACTAAATTACTGATAGGACTGTGTTTGAGGCCAGCAATGCTACCATATACTCTTTTGGAACATTTTCTACTACTTTCCTTGGTGACGGAGGATAGCAAAAGACAGTTGAGTGCTCAATACTGTCAAGAATGGATTCAAAATTCAGTTCTATTGTTCTCCACCTTCCAATCCTCCAAGGGTGTCTTAAGTCCTTACATCTTGAGTGGGGGAAAGGTGCCTCGTTCTTTTGCAACTTAGAAACTCTTTCCACTGCTATCTTGCAAAGATTCTGCTATGCTTGATAGCAGTGGAAAGAGTTGCAAAAGAACGAGGCATCTACCCATATTATGTCTTGGGAAGACATGGAAAGCCCTGCAGTAGTGCCCCATTTTGCAATTTGAAATGGGTGAACAGATGGGTAAAGAGGGAGACGTTACGACTGTTATCCGTGCATCAGATGTTCCACATCTTTAGCAGGGGGATCGCATGATGTTCTGAAACCTTTAAGAGACATCCCAATTTGCAAGTCTCAGTGGACGTTCTTGAGGGTCCACATAGTTATTTGTCACTTCCTGTACTGAAAGAACTTCTCTTTTGGCTGAATTCAAAACCAATCGAGGAAGTGGTGAAGCTTCTCTACTCCTGTTTGGATGACTTTTTTTTTTTTTGTTGCATATTTATTTAGCGCGAACTCGACCCGAAGGTATTGCAGCGCTATACATAGCACCGTATTTACATTACACATTCAGGCACGAGGAGATTAAGTGATTTGCCCACAATCACAGGATGTGGACGCGAGCCCGAGACTCGAACCGTGGTTTCCTGCACCAGAGGGGGCAGCACAGTCGACGGACCACATCCTCTTGCCAGTTCTGCACTGCAGCTCCAGCACAGGATGAGATCTCCTCTTGAATTTACAACCACTGATCAGTCCATCAACATCTCTTCTATTTACAGCTTAAACAGTATAATGCGTGGAAGCCACAGTAGGCTCAATTACTGAAACTGTGCCTTTGACAGGAAGACATCATCTATACATTAGAAGATTCTCTCTGACAGCAAACTCGCCCACATCAGTCAGACGAGTGTGATCTTTTCACAGCATCACGGCCATGCATTGCATTTTTTGCTACCAATGCAAAGCTTCATATGTGCTCTCCACGTGAATGTCTATGACATCAGTGTTCTCAGAAGATCAAAGACTGAGAGGGAAAGATCAGTCTGGCAAATAAAGCAGACCAGTTCTATAAAGGTGGTGCAAATCTTCCAAAACGCTGCCGGGAGTCCAGTTTCAAAAATCCAAGGTGACATTAGTTATAATGGAAGTTTCTAAGGAAGGAATGGTGCACCAAAGTTAAGATGTCTTTGCTCAAGGCAGGTGGTGTGAAAAGGTGAAATTGTGCCACATCAACAGGACAGAATTGACTGCAGCTCAACTGATCATGAAATCTTTCCCTCTGTCGATCTCAGGTACGACAATCCAGATACAGACAGACCATGCATTATCTAATCCAGCAAAGAGGGGCAGCATTGGAAGAGAAGCACAATCGATTTGGAATTAGGCTCTGGTGAGAAATCTTTAGTTGATCACAGATTATCGTCCACGTCTTCAGAACTTGACGCAGACAAACTCAGCCAGCACCTTCTACAAGATTAAGTATTTCCTAGAAGGTTGAAGAAAGTCTTTATCCTAGTTAGGAGGCCATCTCCTGCTTGTGAGCTCATCATTGTCATAGGCTATCCTCTTATACCTTACGTGGAGAAGACCATGGTTTCTTGTCATGGAAGTTATTGCCTCTGCCAGAAGTGTGAGTTAGGTTCAAGGCTCTCTCTTTTATTCCTAAAGTCTTTTTAGAATTTTATATTCCTTTTACTTTCTACCTAAATTCTCTGGTAGACATGGTCTCTAAGGGAAATAGGCCTTGAGCTACTATTTAAACAAAAAAATCTCTTATTACAAAGCTGCAAGTGGTAAAATGTGGAGTTGCCAGTACTGGTGCGGCTTCCACTAAACAAACCGCAGTGAGATGGATCGGATCTTGAATTTTTTTTGTGGCTGCCCAAAAGTTGACGGGACATTCCCAGGTCAATCTAAAGCCCATTCAGTTCAGGGGCAAGGACCTCCTGCTGCCATCATGAGGAATATTCCTGTACCATTTGCCCCTACCATTTAATTCCTCATTCGGGGCTTAGCTAACTACTTCATTGTCCTGTTTGGGGCTAGCAGAGAGGATCCATGATTGAGGAGGAAGAGTGCTGAATGGACTTTCCTTCACTAAAGATGGGAACGCTGTGCCGATGTGGCATTGATCCATGACGCGTTGGGAATTAATCGCAATGGGCCTGACTCTAGCGTCAATTAGGAAAATATACAGCTCCCTAAAAGACCGGAAGGAAGACAGTGGGGGGGTTGGGACTCCACTTTACTTAATGTTGGAACAAAGTTCTCTTTGGTTTTCCTTTTGTTTTGTGTCTATGATTATACAGTGAAACTTTTTGTAGAAGAAACGTGATGCACAGATGTGTACATATCATTTGACATTCTAATTCGATTATCACAAAAAAGCTGTGTAAGGAAATTTAATGAAAAAATTGCAAAAACTTGGAAATGCTGACAACTTCTGGAATTGTCAAAGGTACTGGTTGGTTGGCAGAAGGTAGTCGGCCTACTAGAGGCTATGTTTTATATTTACTTAAAATAAAAAAAATCCAAAACCATTTTCAGTCCACTATATTTTAAAATTAATTTGGCTGTTGTGATGTATTAGAAAAATAATAATACTTTCCTTAAAAGGATCCATGAGATAAAAATGCTGCTTAAAAACAATTTTAGAGATCATCCTTATACAGATGCATTTAACTATTTAGTGAATACCAGTGACGGAGAACTGGGATTATAAGTAACAGTTTACTGTTACCCTGTTATGATACTCCACTTATCTTCCTGAAAAGGATGGCTGGCTGAATCTGCTTTGCCTGGTTTCATACCTGTGACCTCTGTAAACCTCACACCTGCAGATAAATAACAAAGGCGATAGGAGGCGTATCCTCTTTTGAACCCTTGAGCGCCTGACTTGAGCTCTCACTCAGGTCTTTGAGTCTCCCAGTCATATCTATCTTGTATCCTGCTGGAGCAGCGGTTCTTTACCTTTTTGTTATATATTTGAACTCCTTACCAAACTGCTACTGGAAGCCAGAGACCCCCGACCAGAGCAATTTCAACGATTTGAACCTCTGCACTACAGAATGAACTATACATCAAACAAAAGTCACAAATTGTGAATATATAGGTGCCGATTCGGATCCTGGAGAAAGCGGGTACGAACCGTCGGTCAGAGCGTTTTCTCCGTCCGACTCGTACCCGGTTAAAAAACATTACAAACATGCAAGTACGATTCGCACGGAAACACCATTCCCGTACGAATCGTAAAAAACACCGACCGACGAAAAAATACATACCAATGTGATCCGAGACAACGCCGACGTGACGTCGGGATGCATTCAGCCTGCGGTCCACGAACCAGGAAGTACGATCCGCACCGACATCACCCCGCACGGATTATATTCTCCGGCTGCAAAAAAGTGCCAGGAAATCAGGACGACGCGCACAAGGAGCACCTGTACGCGACGGACAGCCATGGACCCAAACCTACGTGTCATCCTGGCCCTCATAGCAGTCCACCTGCTCTACAGGTACCGACGCAGACGCCGCAGAAGGTCAGAACCACACCCAGGGGCAAAGGGGGGGCCAGGGGCAGGAAACCAAACCCCCACCCATGTCACAAGTCATACATGCCCTGCACATACCTGACCTCCAGGGCCTGGTCACCTCGAGGGGGTGGGGGCGTGTCCAGCAACGCCAGCGTCCGCCACAACGGAAGTGGGTGATGACGCGAACCACCAACACAACAAATCCGGTACGTACCGTACACACGCCTTAAGAGCATGGGTACGGGTCGTACCACACACACACCTACATAACCCCAACAATGGCGGTACGGCCCGTACCCACGTTCTAAAGGCCTGGGTACGGGCCGTACCAGCATTGTTCAGGTGATGTAGGGGTACGCGTGGTCTGACCCGTACCCACGCCCAGAAGGCCTGGGTACGGTGCGCAACCCTACGGCACCCCATTGGGGGTCCGCACCGTACCCATGCTTTAAGAGCGTGGGTACGGTGCGGACCCCCAATGTTGGGGTGCCGTAGAGGTCCGTGCCCTACCCAGGCCTTCAGAGCGTGGGCACGGGTCGGACCACGCGTACCCCTACAGCACCCCAACAATGCTGTTACGGCCCGTACCCAGGCCTTCCGAACGTGGGTACGGGTCGTACCGCCATTGTTGGGGTGACGTAGGTGTGTGCGTGGTACGGCCCGTACCCACGCTCTGAAGTGCTGGGTACGACGCGGACCCCTACCGCATGCCAACATTGGGGGTCCGCACCGTACCCATGTTCCAGGCCCAAAGAGCGTGGGTACGGGTATGTACGAAGCATACCCCCACACGTGTATGAATGGAGCGTACTGCCACCCCACCAGTGTATGTCCGGAGCGCACCCCCACCCGTGTATGCATGGAGCGTACCCCCACCCGTGTATGCATGGAGCGTACATGGCCAGACATAGGAGGGGTGGGTGCAGAGTCCTCCCAGCAGTGCCCAGACATATGAGGGGTGGGTGCCTATCACTCCCAGCAGTGCCCAGACACAGGAGGGGTGGGTGCAGAGTCCTCCCAGCAGTGCCCAGACACAGGAGGGGTGGGTGCAGAGTCCTCCCAGCAGTGCCCAGACATATGAGGGGCGGGTGCCTATCACTCCCAGCAGTGCCCAGACACAGGAGGGATGGGTGCAGAGTCCTCCCAGCAGTGCCCCGACATATGAGGGGTGGGTGCCTATCACTCCCAGCAGTGCCCAGACACAGGAGGGGTGGGTGCGGAGTCCTCCCAGCAGTGCCCAGACACAGGAGGGGTGGGTGCAGAGTCCTCCCAGCAGTGCCCAGACACAGGAGGGGTGTGTGCCTATCACTCCCAGCAGTGCCCAGACACAGGAGGGGTGGGTGCAGAGTCCTCCCAGCAGTGCCCCGACATATGAGGGGCGAGTGCCTATCACTACCAGCAGTGCCCAGACACAGGAGGGGTGGGTGCAGAGTCCTCCCAGCAGTGCCCAGACACAGGAGGGGTGGGTGCAGAGTCCTCCCAGCAGTGCCCAGACACAGGAGGGGTGGGTGCAGAGTCCCCCCAGCAGTGCCCAGACACAGGAGGGGTGGGTGCAGAGTCCTCCCAGCAGTGCCCAGACACAGGAGGGGTGGGTGCAGAGTCCTCCCAGCAGTGCCACGACATATGAGGGGTGGGTGCCTATCACTCCCAGCAGTGCCCAGACACAGGAGGGGTGGGTGCAGATTCCTCCCAGCAGTGCCCTGACACAGGAAGGGTGGGTGCAGAGTCCCCCCAGCAGTGCCCAGACACAGGAGGGGTGGGTGCAGACTCCTCCCAGCTGTGCCCATGGAAAGAAAGGGGGGATTACCCACAGATACAATGCCCACAATTGTCAGTCAGGTGCTCAAAGACCCAGCAGAACACGAAACACAGGTGTGCGAGGCTGGGAGTACACACATGCATAGTGCGGAAAAGGTAACATGTACACATGAAGTCATGTCAATATACTCCAGTCACAAGTACAGTGACCCCCAAGGATGCCACAAATGATGCAGGTGGAGACCTTGCCCAGCATGCATGCCCAAAGTTGAAGGGGTCCGTCACACACCCAGCAAATGTAGACACAGCACTGCACAAATGTCTTCACAACACCCTGCAGGGAAGATGTCAGGGTCCACAGAGGAAGGTACTCACCTTGGGACAATGTCACCATGCAGTAACAGCTTACATGAGCAAAGTTTGATAGCAAATACCGTGTGATGGCACACAGATTACAGGGTCCACCCCACGACCAGCACACTGCAACATATCCCAGACACCTACCACATTATCGCCACCCCAAATCATGGAGCAGCACCACCAACAGCAATGCCAGAAAAGCAGTAGTGTGCCAAGGAAAATAAAATAGCTTTATTCAGCAATGTTCTAAAATGTATTGTATGAAAAGTTCCATATGCACAAGGCCCATAGGGCAGTCCATAGTTCCAATCCAGGTGGGGGTCACATTGGGATGCGTGTCCCCTAGCTTGCCTGCACAGTTCAGACTACCTTGTCATCCACAGGGGTGAGCATCATGTGGGGGGGAAGGACCAGGCACCGCAGGGACAGGAGGGGCAAGGGTAGGTGTTGTGGGTGCAGGGACGGACGACTCCAACACAGGGGGTGGGGCAGTGCCAAAGGTGGATTCGAGCACGGCGCTGCACACTACTGCCAGGTCGCCCAGCGTCTCCCCTGCACCCGAAGGAACCACAGGCCTCAAGGAGGGGGGGGGGTCGGAGGGATGGGTCGCAGCGCTACTGGTGGAGGGTGTGGACAGGGGGGGGACTCAACTCCCCTGCCGGTGTCCTGCCTCCACCGCTTGCGGGGTGGTGCCACACTTGGGCTGATGGACACACTGGGCAGGACTGACCCTTTGTCCGACTCTTGGCCAGGAGAGCTGAGGGGAGTGGATTTGGAGGGTGGTGGTCGTGAGGAATGTGGACTCCCACTCTGGCTGTGTGTCTTCCATTTCCCCCCCAACCCAGTGGGTGTGCCTACTTCACCCTGTGTGTGCGTGCCAGGAGGTGTGCGCTTTGCCTTCCCTGGTGGTGTGGTGCCTGTGTCTGGTGGGGTGCGTGCATGGGGACGTCTGGGTGTGCTTTGGACAGGCATGGGAGTGGGAAGTGTGGATGGCTCAGGGGTAGGGGGGGACGTAGCGCTGCAGGAGACCCACTGCTGCAGTCAGTGTCGAGTCTATGGACCTCAGCAAGTTGTTTTGGTCAGACTGCGCAGCTGAAATGCCCTCCATGTATGCCTCCATCTGGTTGAGCACTCAGCTGTGGCCATGGGGGACATTAAGCATCGCAGTCTGACCAACCTGCAACTGCCGCAGGATGTCCACAGACTCGGCATTGGTGGCAGCAGTGGAGACAGGGGCAGGGGGTGCGGTGCCTGGCAAGAAGGAGACACGTGGTGACCTAGCACGGCGGGAAGGGACACGAGCAAGTGGGAGGCCGGTGATGGTAATGGAGGGGGCGGGTAGAGAATGAGTGCCGCTTGCAGCTGTGGGAGCAGCCTCCGCCCCCTCGGAGAGCTCCGCCTCGGACCCGTCAGCGTCATAGTCGGTGGTGGTCTGACTGGACAGGTCCTCCGCTGCACTCCCGTCGGCCTCCGTGCCACTCGATGTGCCAGCCAACTCAGCACTGCTGGCACTGGTGCTCGCTCCCTCCTCACGGTCCGTGCCAGTGTCTCCCTCGTAGTCCCCCGACGATGCTGTGGGCAAGGTGAAGAGACAGGAGAAATCAGACACCTGTATACATATGTCACATGAGTCAACTCTACATAGGTCACAGTGCATAGCCTGAAAAGCAACAAGAGTAACATCTACAATACAAGGTACATATGTAGTCCCTGCAACACACAGTTTGTTGACCCACCATGCCACTGTTAAAATATGGAGAGCATGACACAATAGCAAATAACTTGACATCAAATTGTACAGAAGAGCCAGGCTCTGGGGACAATCTAGCACAGCATCTGCGACACACAGCGTAGCCAAGAAAGGGATGAGCAGGAACCATGTCTATCAACTCTTGGGACATGCTGCAAAGGTAATACTGAAAACCATGGCCAACATGACTGGGTCACTGCACCTTGAGTGTTTGTCCACACAAACATCACACACTGGCCAGACCGAGCAAGGAGACTTCAGGTTTGGACATGTAGGCCTTGCCCGCACCAACCCCCCCCTACCTGAGACAATGTGATTGAGACAGAGGAAGTACTTACACCTCTTAGTCTGGGATGAAAACACATGGCCTGCAATAAATCCTGATCGTACACAAACTACCCCTGGTGCGCCTGTCCACATATATCACTGACAAACAACCATCATCAGATAGTTGTACCAAGACACACAGGAACTGGCCCCTGTGAGTATGCACCAGCTACATTAGGTCACCCTGTACAGTGGACACATGTAGCACAGTATACGTGAATACAAATGAGGCCAGGGTACTATGCCACTGGGCCCAAACTATGCTGAAGACACAGAGAATGTCCACATTGTCTGATGACACACATGATACCTAGGAAAAGGTGCCCCAGGGGACTGTAGTGGCCCCACTACTCCATGGCCCTGGATGGATATGACTGGAACACAAGCCACCATCCCTGCACTATGCATATCTCACACTCAAGCACATCATGTCAGAGGGCACAACATTTGACATGCAGGCAGTAAGGCAGTACACATGAAACACACACTCCCATGTCGGGGCTCAGCATCAGTGCCAACTAACATGGACCCAACAATGACAGAACTGGCCAGGGCACAGGCAACGTCCAAAAACCTGTTACACACCACCCCCACACATAATGCTGCAAGCATTGGGCACTTGGATTAACTGCCACCTAGATAACCTTGTGCAAGAGTGACTACACACAGACTAGGGAACACATGGCAAGGAGGGGAAGGGAGGAAGAACAGCACCGCTTTACTTTGGGGAACAGGATATGCACTGCACATTTAAACCCTGGCAGTGTATCCATGCAACTGCGCACTTCCAAAAGCTGGTCACACACAACAAACACACATGTACCTACCCCCTTCCTGCTGCTAGTTCTCCTGTAAGCGCCTGTCCAAGTCGGGGAAGACCACCGCCCGCACACGCTTCTGGATGTGAGTCAGACGCCGGCGCCCACGGTTTTTGTGGCTCTCAGGTGAGTCCCCCAGCAGGACCCGTGCGATCCTCCGCGTTCAGCACCGGATATCCTGCCAGCGTTTCCTCACCTGGGCTAGGCACCGCTTCCGACCATCCGTCCTCCTCACGGCACTAACGGCTTGCTTCCATATCTCCCCCTTGGCACAGACGCCTACCTGTGAGGATGCAAAAGTGACAATACATCAATCCACCTTATCAATGATACAGAGACACACATATTACAAATTATGCATGTTTGAACTGGCCATAGTATGCAGCCAACTCATTGCACCTTTGTCATTGTGACATCATCCTCCTGGGAATGGCCAAATGCAGTAGGTGCCATTGAAAGTACACAGGTGGCATGAGGGGTGCAACACAATCAATGATGCAGGCTCACACTGTGCATCCCAAGCTACACCAGGAATCTGAACAGTACCCCTAAGCAGTCACCTGCCCCAGCCCACTTACGCTACCTCAGCAGAGTACCCAGACACACACAGGCACTGAACAATCACCTGGCATTGGCAACTGCCGCTACAAACCTCACTCTGCACATGTGCCACTAGACTGGGGGTGTCACAGATGTGGGGCTGTCTCAGCACGGCAGACATCCAGCACAGCTCCCTGCTCACATCAGATGGGCAGGGTATATCCATCCCACATGCAGCTGGTGTGCAACACTCCACATATGCACACACCCACATGACAGGGGACTCACACACACACACACCAATGTCCAGGGGAAGACCACATCATTTGGACACTCTCACCACAGGTACACTGAACGGACACACATCTGTGGGTAGTGGCACCTGTCACCCTGGGGGGAGCACAGACTCACATCAGGACTGTAGAAACAACATTTCCAGGAGGATTAGGCAGTCCGAAAGCGGCATGCACCATGCAGTGATCATCACAGTAAGCACTATGCAAGTGCGTTGTGCACACAGGAACTACAGCATGCTCTGCATGGGAGACATGAGCCCTTCTTCCCCCCTGGGACCCACTATGAAGAACCATGCATGTCTGTCACACCTGGACACAATGCCAGAAGTCACAGTCACAAAAAGGGGCACAGTTTAAGCTAGTGGAGTCTGCACTCACCTGCTCCCCTGGTCGACCATACAGCATGGTGTACTGTGGGAGGATCACATCCACCAACGCCATATTCTCCTCCATGGTGAATGGCTGGGCCCTCTCCACAGACCTGGACATGGTGCCAGAGGAATCACAAGCAGCAGCAGTGTATTGGAATGAAAGGATGTGCAGGCAAGTGCTCTCTCAAGGGACCTGGCTGCCTTATATCTTCCTTGCTGGCCTGTTTCATGTACAGGAGTACAGAGTGATTGGCTCAGTCACATTTGCATCCTACGTGTCCTCCAATCACTTTAAAACTACCCCAGTGACAGGCTTTGCATGGTTTAAAAATTGAGCATGATGTAATGTCAACAACCACATTGCAACAAAGTATATTGTCTCCAACCGACTTCTGCTGGCCACATGATGCAAAATTCAAACATGAAACTCGGTCTCAATGACAACCAGCATGCATTTAGGCCCCTATACTTGTCCCTCATGTGTCCCCTATGTCAATCCTAGGTTAAAACACAGGTACGGTACGTTCCACAGCCCTAGGGCACCCCAAATGCATTGCAACGGACCATACACGCGTGTGTACGGTCCCCATCACTATGGGAGTGCTCGCGTATGCGTACGCCACAGTGATACGGACCGTACTCGCGTGTGTAGGGTCCCTATCACTATGGGAGTGCTGGCGTATGCGTACGCCATAGTGATACGGACCGACCCTACACACGCGTGTGCACGGTCCGAACTACTATGGCGTACACGTACGCGAGCACCCCCATAGTGATAGGGACGTACACATGCGTGTGTACGGTCCGAACTACTATGGCGTACACGTACGCGAGTACCCCTATAGTGATAGGGACTGTACACACGCCCTCAGAGCGTATGTACGGTGCGTTTCACACCTGACAGTGGTGACAGGCGGCACACAGGAAGGAATTGAGCTGTGATACTTGGCCAAGGCTGGACATCAAGGCATTGTCTGTGCAGTACTACATGTGTCGGGCACAGGTGGGTCAGGCTGTGATGTGGCACCATACTCCTGAGGTGTGAAGCTAATTAAAGTATGATGAGCTGTGTACACATGTCACGTGTGATGGTGCCCTATGTGCCACACATCCCCTTCACTCCTTTGACATGTGTGCATGTAGTACAGACTTGGTGGGCCATGCGTCACTGGCATGGCACAGTCACCGACACCCGCAAATGTTCCCTGATGCCAGGTACACGGAATGTTACCCCTGACAAGTGAATGCCCGCGTTGCACGCTGTAGCTATGTCATGTGTGTGTCATGTGTTCCCATAGGTTTGCTGTAGGTGTTTCGTCAAATGCATCTGCAGTTGCTGCAACCAACATGTGTCTGTGTGTAGATGGGCATGGCACACTGTTCCGCACACCAGCACACATGTGTAATCCGACGTAAGGTGTGTATGTATGCATTGACACGGAATTCCAAAACAAGGACATATCTGCATACTCTCAATGTATGTGTGATCAGTCTTGATATGTAATCCTTCATGGCAAGATGTGTGGTGTGTCCTTATTCTATGACATGTGACCTGTGCCTCTAGTGTTCCGCAACCTGTCTGTACAATAAACATCCTTCTTCTGCACATATTTGGATGTCTGTAACTCCTGTAATGCGTCTGCCTGCTCACTTACACTGGCCCACAGCTAGTTTCATGGCATGGCATATTGAGGTTGAGAATCAACGTTTGTAGCTGGCTCTTGGCAGGAGTGTCACATGCCTGGCATACGTGTCCAGGGTATATTGCACAGACCTGACTCTGTATGTAGCATATGTGTATTGCCTGTTGAGCATGTGCTCAGTACATTGACATTGGTGGTGTACTGTACTCCCTCTTCGTTGTCCCTTCTAATTCACTGCAGGGCTCCGCCTCTCCCTCGAGCAATTCCAGACTTGGCTGACCTGAGGGAACATGACAGTATACGCCGCTACCGATTCCCCCAACGTTTGATTGAGGAGTTGACGACACGGCTGGCACCACACCTCCAACCGCTACACAGGTATCCTACTGTACTGACACCCAAGATGAAGGTGATGGCAGCCCTACATTTCTTTGCCACGGGTACCTTTCAACATACCATTGCCCATGTCGGTGGCATGTCCCAAACCATGTACAGCTGTGTTCTGCATGATTTTTTAGAGGCCATGTTGGAGCACCTGGAGGAGTTCATAAAATTCCCAACTCCTTAGCAGTTGACAGGTGTCAAGCGTGAGTTCTATGCCCTGGGAGGGATGCCCCATGTCATTGGGTCCATAGATGGAACACATGTGGCTTTGGTACCACCACAGGCACAGGAGGTAGCGTATAGGAACCGCAAGCATTATCACTCCATTAATGCCCTTGTGGTGTGTCTTGCCAACATGGTGATTTCACATGTCTGTGCTCGTTTTCCAGGATCAGCACACGATGCCTACATCATGAGGCGTAGCAGGGTGCCTGAAATGATGCTGCAGCTGCGCAACGAACGAGCATGTATTGTTGGTGGGTATACTCTGGCAGTCCTGTATTTAACGTCATCTTCCTGTCTTACTGCTTCTCCTGACCCACTCTTGTCCATTATGTTTCCATGTAGGGGACGCTGGCTATCCCAACATGCCATGGCTGATCACGCCTCTCCGCAACCCCAGCACGGCTGCCGATCACCGCTACAACAATGCCCATGGGCGGACCAGGCGAGTGATAGAGAGGACGTTTGGCCTCCTGAAGAGCCGATTCTGTTGCCTCCACAAGACCGGTGGCGCACTCCCATATGCACCGGTGAAGGTCTGCAAGATATTCCTCGTGTGCTGCACGCTGCACAACATGGCAGTGGAGAAAGCTGTGCCACTCATCCTGGATCCAGATGAGCAGGACCATCCACCCGTGGAGGATGAAGGGCTTGGTCACGAGGCAAGTGATGTGGAGGAGGAGGAGGCGGTAGAGGACATGCGGAGTCGGCTCATACGCAACTTCTTTGCTTAGTGGTGAGTTCCAGTGTCTGAGTGTGCACACATTGGGCCGTGTATGGCAAGTGTTGCAATGTGTGTGTCCATCTGCATGTTTGCCAAGTGAGTCAGAGGTGTGTTTGGATGTGTCACTCGAGTGATGGTTCAATAGAAGAATGTTTTTCCAGAGTCATCATTGTCACCTAGCATGTTGACAACCTTATACGTGTCGAGTACATGCACATGCATGCGGATGTGCTTCTTTTGGCTGACTTCTGGTGTGTCTCCCATCCACAGGTACTTGCGCATGCTGTCTGCTGGTGGCATTGTTGTGCTCCTGCTATTCCTCATGAACACAGCAACATGTGCTGAATCAGCGTTACATGCACGGACAAGTTCGAAAATCTCCTTCGGGTAAGGGATGCAGCACAGCTTTTTGGGAGTGGTATTTGTTTTGAATGTGTGTGCATTGCTCCTGTTCATGTTTGGATACTTTACATACATGTAGAATCACCTTGGGGCATATGACATGGAGCTGAATTCACCTGAATTGATGGTCAGACTTGGGGACAGTCATCTGTAATGGGATTGTGGATTGTGATGGAGCCATCAATGTGTGTAACACTGCCCTCGGAAACATACGGGTTGCACCGGATTGACATGGTGTGTGAATTCCCCATTAGGGGCTCAATGGTGTTTAGCAGCCTCTCCGTGAGCAGCAGGGGGTGTTTAGCTGTAACCCGTCACTTGTGTGCCAGTGCCATGGATTTCCAGCATCTGTGGTGGTAAGGGGGGTGCCAGTGTTGGTCCCACGTGTTCATCCACATGACCTGTGTATGTGTTGACAGAGTTGCATTAGCATTCCGACACACATGAGTAATAAAGGTGTCCCTCTGCCTCCAAGGTGCCTCATCTCTGTCAATGGTGGTCTGTTGCCACTGTGCATGCGGCATGTCTGGCATTGTTCTCAGAGATGGTGCATATGAGTCTATGTGTAGAGTAGCAAGATGCAAGCTGTTTGTCAGGGATTAGATTCTGTATTGTGCATGATGTCCATGGCTGTGTAGGTATTGTGGCATGTCAGTCTCCACGACGGCCACTGTGCTGCATGTGAATCCATTGTGTGTGTGTGTGCCATGTTGAACCAGACATTCCTTCCTTGACATACACCTTTTGCATAGTTCCTTCCTGAGATCCTTGTCTTTGTGTGCTACTTGTGGCATTGTTTTCTTGACATGGCGCATGCTGCTGCAGGCCCTGCAGCAAGGGCACCCAGTGTCCACGCAAACGAGCTGGTGTTCATCATGGATTGCTTGCTGACATGTGCTATGCTGATCAGCAGCATCTGTGCCTCATGCGGCAGCACACTCTGCATTATGCACAAGATCCCCAGTTCCATCAACCTCAAGGCAAGAGGGAGACCATCCCCCAGGTCAACTACGACATCCGTGTCTAATCCTACCCTGCACTCTACGGACATGTGCGTTAGAAATCCCATGATACTTGTCCACATACAGGGTGCATCTGCACAGCTCTGCTACTACATCCGGCGACCAGGCCACATCAACGTCCAACAGAGATGGGGGAGTGGATCAATGCCAGCTGCAGGATGACCTTCTCAATCCACGCACACACTCAGGATGCAGCCCACAACCACAACACAACCTTGTGGCACTGTGATCCAACACCCAATTGTGCCATCTCCATGCATCCAACCTTGGCTGGCCCACCATTCTCCACATCCACCTGACTCAAGCATGCAGGACATGGTTCTGCCACGTGTCTACACATACCTGGGACTCCCACCCCAGGACACTCCACATGATCCCTGACCTCTGTGCATGACTGTTGCTCTTCTAAATAGGTCTGTAGGCACAGTTGTGCGGGCACCCCCTCAGCTGGTTGGGCCCATCACGGGTGAGTATGGTGCTCCATGTCTGTCTTGGATGGTACATTGTGACCCATGTGTGTCCTGTGCCAGACTCAGACCCCAGGGTATGGATGTTTGGAGTTACTTCTGAAACCAGGCATGGTTTGACTTTACAACACACACATGTAATGGAATAATGCAAACTGACGGCATCATCTTGTGATTGTGATGAATTTTATTGGTGCTGGGGTACGTGTTTGGGGGGGTGACAAGAGGTGCTTGGCGGGAGTGTAGAATCCAAAGTTCACAGGGGGAGTTTGTATCCTGCCATTGAAGGTCATCAGAGTCTGTGCCACAGTCTTTGTCAACATTGGTCAGACAGTGACCAGCAAGGCCATGTGGCAGAGAATGTCAGTTGCTGCTGTGCTGCTGGTGAGCCAGAGGGCCAGGTGCCAGGCCAGGTGACCTGGGAGATGGTGATGTTCCGCTGACTCTCACGGTCTTTTGCGTGGACGACCCACCTTCCTGCGGGGACCCTCAGAAGCAGGCCTTGATGATCCTAGGGACGCTCCGTCAGATTAATCCTCCTCCTCCTCCCTCCCTGTTTCTGGTGCTGGTCTACGCCTGGTGGCACAGGGAGGGTTTGCCAGGCTTTGGGCGATCTGACGGAGTGATTGGCTCACGTCCCTGTGCACCGCCAGAAGATCAGCCAGTCTTGCCTCCATCCGTCCATGGTGTTGTAGATGACTGGCATGATGCTCGACCTGCAGGGTCTTCATCTCATTGAGGGTCTCCACTACCTGGTCGATGCCTCTGGAGTCACGCCTGTATGCGTCCAGGATGTTGTGGACGTGTGACATTACCGGTTCCTGAGCCAACTGGTTAGGTTCGCGCCTCTGCCGTCCTCCACTCCCACCACCCCTGCCCACTTGCGCCTGGCCTACCGTTGTGGGCATATCGGGTCTCCGGGACCCCTGAGGGATGGCATTTGCGGTGTCGCCTGCCTCCTCCTGGGTGCCCGGAGCACCTTGTCCCTCCTGGACAGACTGGCTGTGTTGTTGTGTGCGGGCAGGGCTCCTGGGTGTCTCCTGGGATGTGGCAGGAATGGGGGTGGTGGTTGGCACAGTTGTACCTGACGCAGGTGCTGCAGGTGGTTGGACACCAGAGGGGCCAGGTTGGTCTGGGTCATCCACGGAGTGGTGAGAGTCGTCGCTGCCGGTGGGGTCCTCTTCACGCAGAGCCTGGTCCTGTGAGTCTTCCTCCCCAGTGTTGGGGGGAGATCAACGACGTTGACCTGTGTGTGAGAGAGACAGTGTTAATTGTGTTACATGCGACATCCATGTTCATTCATTTTTGATTAGGCACAGTTCCTCTGGGTGGTTGTATTTGGCGAGCATTCCTCTCACAGTGCACTTGTGCATGGGTTTGTCCCTTGGCCACAGCTTTCGACACTTTACCTATGTGTGACACAATCTTACTTGATGCATCTTTTGTGAACGAAGTCAGCAGTGTAGTGAGCGGGTGTAGCAAGCCACGCAGAGCCGCCTTACGTGTTGCACTGTACGTGGCCAAATGGTGTTTTTTCCATGCTATTTGAGAATGCAGGTAGGTAACTTAACAATTTGTGACAGGGTTCTGACAAACACAGTGGGTGGGTATACTGGGTGTAAGGTTCTGTTTGTGCCTGCAGCACGGATGTACTCGTGCACAGATTGACACATGGCCCAGTGTTTATCAAAGGTTGAAGGGGGGGTTCACGCAGTGGCAAACCTTGTCTACATGCACACAGTCCACCTGCTGACGAGCAGACATGGCCACACCACCCAAGGGTGATTTGGTCTCCCTCTGTCTCCCTTTCTCCCTCCCTCTGTCAGCTTCCTCCCTCTGTCCGTCTCCCTCCGTCTCCTGTCAGCCTCCTCCCTCTGTCCGTCTCCCTTTCTCCCTCCCTCTGTCAGCCTCCTCCCTCTGTCCGTCTCCCTTTCTCCCTCCCTCTGTCAGCCTCCTCCCTCTGTCCGTCTCCCTTTCTCCCTCCCTCTGTCAGCCTCCTCCCTCTGTCCGTCTCCCTTTCTCCCTCCCTCTGTCAGCCTCCTCCCTCTGTCCATCTCCCTTTCTCCCTCCCTCTTTCAGCCTCCTCCCTCTGTCCGTCTCCTTTTCTCCCTCCCTCTGTCGGCCTCCTCCCTCTGTCCATCTCCCTTTCTCCCTCCCTCTGTCAGCCTCCTCCCTCTGTCCGTCTCCCTTTCTCCCTCCCTCTGTCGGCCTCCTCCCTCTGTCCGTCTCCCTTTCTCCCTCCCTCTGTCGGCCTCCTCCCTCTGTTCATCTCCCTTTCTCCCTCCCTCTGTCAGCCTCCTCCCTCTGTCCGTCTCCCTTTCTACCTCCCTCTGTCAGCCTCCTCCCTCTGTCCGTCTCCCTTTCTCCCTCCCTCTGTCAGCCTCCTCTCTCCCTCTGTCTGTCTCCCTGTGTCCACCTCTGTCACTGTCCCTCTATCTGCCCCTCTCCCTCCCTCTGTGTGTCACCCTCTGTCACCTCAGCCCAGCTTCCTGGGCACACACAGTTTGCAGGTCTTTCAAAGGCCATTGGCTTGTTCATGTGGGTTTGTTTCTTCTCTGCCGGCACCCATTGGGCGGAGTGTCTGAGTCTGCACTGCTGCTGTGGCGGTGTGTGCTGACACTCTTTCAGTGTGATGCGTCTTCATTAGCTGCTGTTATGTGCAAATTGTGCCTTCATACCCATGTCGTCCTGCAACGCGGCCACCATTAGCAGGCAAAACAGTACTGTGTGGGGACACACTGTTTGTATGGCTGTGCCCTAAGCCATATGGGCTGAGGGCATTGTTGTGTGCTTCAGAGTTGCTCTATGTTAGTTTTGAGGCCCACCCTCCAGGCATCGGGGACATCCTGTCTTGTGTTGGTGTTTTGTGTGGCCTGTGACTTGGCATGGCCTTGCTTGGGGCATGGGGCATGGAGGCGCTAGTGGCATGTGTGTGTTTTTGGAGTGTGGTTGTGTACGGTGCTGGCTTTGGGGGGGTTGCGTGCATGATTGTTATTTGGGTTGTATATGGCGTTCCCTCCATGTGAGGTGAGTTGTTTGCGTACTCACCAGGCTCTCGGACTCCTTCTAGTCCGTCTACTCCCACCGGCGGCAGCGTGGCCATCACCTTCTCCTCCCAGGGATGGTAGTGTACCGGTCTGCGGGACGGACCTCCTCCAGTGATGTTGGCCTGGTTGTGGTCATCCGTCATTTTGCAGCGGACCGTCCTCCGCAGCTCGTACCACCTGGCTTGGCACTCATGCCTGGTCCTTCTGGTGGCCCCAACAGCATTCACGGAATTGACTATCCTCTCCCACATGGCAGATTTTTCGGATATGCTGGTCCGTCTGACCAATGTTCCAAAGAGCTGTGGCTCGACTCTGACGATTTCGTCGACAAGGACCTCCAGCTCCTCCTTTGTGAACTTTGGATTCTTGTTAGTGGGCATGGTGTGGGGTGTGGGTGTGGATGGTTGTGGGGGTGTGGGTGTGGATGGTTGTGGGTGTGTGAGTGTGGTTGTGCAGGTGTGTGTGTGTGAATGTGATGAGGGTGTGTTTGTGATGGTGGTTGTGTGAAGGAGTGCAAGTGTAAGGTGTATTGATGTATTTAGTATGGTGCAGTGCGTTGTCTCTGTGGTCTGGCAGTAGGGGATCTGTTGCAAAGGATCATGGTTTGTGTGTGCTGGGCCTTTTTATTGGTCCATTTGTGGGTGTGGCTGTTTGAACTTTGGGTGGGTGTGTTATAAGGAGTGGTAGTGGTTTGGGCCTCTGTTTAGCTGTTTGTCAGTTGCAGGTCAGTGTATAGGATGTATTTGGCCTTGCTGGATATGTTTTGTGGTGTTGTGTGCCTCGAATTGTCTCTCCTTGTGTTTTTTTGGTTTGTCCTGGTTCAGTACGAGTGTTTTTTGCGTCTGTACGGTGCGTACATGGGCCATGTTGTTGTACAGTGCTGTCCTTTGCTATGGCTTAGTATGACTCGTACATGCCGATGTTGTGTGAGGGTGCTGGTGTGTGGGCCTGGGGTAGGGTGCTTACGAATACGGGCAGGGTGTTGGTCCGCACCGTCCATCGGTGGTGGTGTTTCGCACCATACATACAGGGGGGGCTGGGTGTAGGGTCCGTACATACACTGGTGGGGTGTGGGTACGGTCCGTACATACACGGGTGGGGGTACGGTCCGTACATACACGGGTGGGGGTACGGTCTGTACATACACGGGTGGGGGTACGGTCCGTACATACACTGGTGGGGTGGGGGTACGGTCCGTACATACACTGGTGGGGTGGGGGTACGGTCCGTACATACACGGGTGGGGGTACGGTCCGTACATACACTGGTGGGGTGGGGGTACGGTCCATACATACACAGGTGGGGGTACGGTTCGTACATGCACGGGTGGGGGTACGGTTCGTACATACCCTGGTGGCGGTACGGTCCGTACATATATGGGTGGGGGTACGGTCCGTACATACACGGTGGGGTGGGGGTACGGTCCGTACATACACGGGTGGGGTGGGGGTACGGTCCGTACATACACGGGTGGGGGTACGGTCCGTACATACACGGGTGGGGAGTTGGTACGCTCCATGCATACACGGGTGGGGTACGGTCCATACATACACGGGTGGGGGTACGGTCCGTACATACACGGGTGGGGTGTGGATACGGTCCATACATACACGGGTGGGGAGTTGGTACGCTCCATGCATACACTGGTGGGGGTTCGGCGTGTACATCCGTGGCCGGGGGGCGTTTTGCGCGTACATGCGGGGTCTGTGGTGGGGTGTTAAGCGCGTATGCGGGCACATGTCTCCATGGTTGCTATGGGAGTTCGGTCCGTACGGTGTTTTTTCCATACAGTTGTAAAATCGAAAGGACGGGAGTGATCGTACTTGCGCGGTCGGACTTCATTTTTCCGATTCGTACGGTAAATCGTCCGGGGATGTGTCGGACACAATTTCCGACCCGAGGACGTGTGGGGAAATGTTCCGGATGTGATTCGTATGGAGTTTTTCCCATGCGAATCGTACTTGGCAGTTTGTACGCTACTTGTACGATTCGTACGGAAAAAAATCCGGATGCAATTCATACGGGGGAAAACTTTCCAGGATCGGAATCGGCCCCTTAATTTGCAAAAAAAAAAAATATACAAAAATGGAAACTTTCATTTTAATAGAAAGCTTGGTGTTGTTCAATAGTTCGTGTCACTTTTAAAAGACGAAGCCATATGATTCTCTATCATATCAAGTTGTGTTTTTTTGTTCTCAATGCATGCTCTCTTTTTTTGACTGTGCATTCTATTGTTTCATTTGAAGCCACCAGTTTTCTGTACTAGATTCTATTTACTGGATTTGTGCTAATTTATCCCTTGACTGAAGCTAACGATACCAACTTAATTCATTTTTAGAACACATTTTATTGATTTTATTTGGCAACACATTCCAAATTAACACCCAGCTCAGGCCACTGGGCCACGATGAGAGAACCCATCAGTACATGCAATACCAGCAGTATTATAAATAACAACGGTTGTAGCATATGTGTCTGGGTAAGTAGCATTCACGTCCCTATTTAATGGAGAGTGGTAACACATTTGAAATATTATCTGTGACCTTAGCCAGTTTGTTCCTTGCTCCTTGTAGCTGGTCCATACCCTCCATATTCGGTCATATTTCTGTGGGACCCCTGGCCGAATACACCAATTTCTCCATTGCTGCAGAGGAGTCCGTGCTGCTGACCCATTCATGTATTGGCGGGCCTGCTCATCCCTCCAATGTCTGGCCAGGTCTCTCTTGGCCATCATATATGGTGTGATGGTCCGGGAGCAGACGGCTATGGAGGCTTCTACTGAGTCCATTACACGTAGCAAAACAGTCTTGGGATCAAGCATCAGGGATACACTCATCATCCGCTTGATGGGCTTATTGATGGCCGTCCAAGTTACCTGTGCCCCTAGGCAGGTCCATATCATATGGTATAAGGAACCTGGAAAGAAATTACAACTCAGACACATGGGATCCCGGGCACGTCCCATCACCCAGAAACCACTCGTGGAAACTACAGAACGTTCAAAACACTGCAGCCAGACTTGTCCTTTACATCCCCCCACGCAGCCACATCACAGAATACCTTTGAAAACTCCACAGGCTCCCAGTCAACAAGAGAATCACCTTCAAGCTCCTCACACATGGCTAGCCGACAAAGCCCTCCACGATGTAGGACCAACATGTCGGAACCCATCCTCTCATTCCATGTACCCGCCAGACAACTTTGCTCTGCCCAGCTTGCCCTGGCCACCGTCCCATGGATCCACAAGACCAGAACCAGAGGAAGATCTTCCTCCTACCTTGTCGGCAAGACCTGAAAACCCTGCCCCTCCACCTCGGGCAATCCCCATCGCTGACCCAGTTCAGGAAGGATCTCAAGACCTGAATCTTCGACTGAACCTCTACTCCCAGATTGATCAGTCACCCGCCCCCCCCCAGCACCTTGTGACCCTCACAGGTGAGTAGCCACACTATACAAACTCCTGATTGGTTGATATGTCCGGTGGAAATACCTGAACGGAATGGAGCCTCATAGATATAGCTAGTGTCCTCAAGGCCATTTTTGCCTCCATTCATTCGTTGTCCTCGATGGGCCCCACATCCTACTCTGCTCCTGGTCCTCCATGTCCCTCGGGGGTCTGGTGTGTTTATGACTAGTGATTTAGAATGTCTCCCCTCTCCCCAGCTAGTCAGTTACCAGATTGCATTTAATCAGGTTGAATTGTGGGAGAGTCGTCAGCCTGTCTCTTTAGCTCTCCAATGCGTGTTGCATCTGAAGAGAACAGTAGAACTGGGAGGAGTGTAAGATGAATACTTCTCACACCCCCCTAATAAATGTAATATTAAATAGTTTAGTACCGGAGATTTCCATCTGGTTTGGTAAGGTGTTTTTCGGCTTTCACCTGGAATTTTCAAATACTCTCTAAGACAAAAACACCCACTAGTCTTGGTTTTAAAGGTCTTAAAACATAGTTATTTGCAAAATCTTGTGCTTTTTAAGTACCCCCCGCAATGCACGTTCTTTTCCCTTTCCACTGGTCCTTAAGCACACCCTTGTGCCCTGCTTCTCATATAATGAAGAACTTGATTGTATAGCTTGATTGTCAGTAAATCTGATGCTCACAACCCCCCCAGTCTTACTGACCCGGCTACGCCCTGGGAAGGATCATGTGTGTCCATTCCTCCAGACCTCTCCCAGCATAAGGATGCCTATCAATTCCCACTGCTGAAACCGGACCCAACCCCCTGCTTCCTACTGCCACGTCCCATACCAGAGAGGGGTTGCCCCAGTGGTAGTGCCTTACCATTTTGTGTCGGAGTGCTGCATGCCAACAACATATTGGGACCTGTGTAAGTGGTAGGAGGGAGTGGGGGGGCACCCTGCCATACAGTAATGAGAGCAGTTCATGAGGGTGGAGAAGAGCCAGTTCCAGCCTGTGGATTGGGTCCCGCCTGTCCACCCAGAACCAGTCATTAATATTAACCAGTTGTGAAGCCCAGTAATATAGCCTAATGTCTGCCCGGTAAACAGTCATAATATCGAAAAAAAAATATCGACTGGACAGTATATCAAGTTTTTAATATAGAATGCACAGAATATCGAATTGCCAAAATATAGTGGTGAAGAATATCGAAAATCAGGTAAGAAATATCGATTTACATAATATAGAAGTAAGTAATATCGACAGTCATAATAGAGTTGTTAAAAATATCGAATTTTTTTATAGTGTTTTAAGTGTTAGTATATGTGTTAAAAGTATGTATTAATTTTGGAATGTATGTTTGAATATTTTTAAAGTAATTAATTTTATGTTATTTAATGTTTGTGTAATTTAATTCCATAGCGGGTTGTAGGTTTATAGGGGATTAGGGTGGGAAGTAATTTAATTGTAGTACATTAAATTATAATTTTTAGGAATTATTAATTATTTTTAATTTCATTTTGCGTTTTACTTCTGTAGCGGGTTGTGGGTTTAAAGGGGAATAGGGTGGGAAGTAATTTAATAGTTATTAAGTAATTATTAATTGGTATTGATAATTAATTTATTGTAATTAATTATTCATTGGCAATTAATTTGTAATAATTGGTGATTATTTTTTATCAATTGGTAATTAATGTGTATTAATTGGTTAATTGATAATTATATTAATTGTATTAATTTATTATTCGGAGTGGGTTGTGGGTTTATAGGGTAATAGGGTGGGAAGTAATTTAATTATAATTAAGTAATTATTGAAAATATTTTTGTGTATTGATAATTAATTTACTGTTAATTATTAATTGCTATTTTTTATTATTTATCCATTTTTGCTATTGAAAATTAATTGGTTGTTGATTAATTATTAATTGGTGATTAATGTGTATTAATTGGTAATTAATTTGTATTATTGTTTAATTGATAATTATGTTAATTGTATTCATTTATTATTTGTAGCGGGTTGTGGGTTTATAGGGGAATATGGTGGGAAGTAATTTAATTGTAAATAATTAATTATTGAAATTATTTTTGTATATTGATAATTAATTAATTAATTAATTAATTATTAATTAATTATTAATTGGTAATATTTCTATTTATTAATTTTTGGTATTGAAAATTAATTGGTTGTTCATTGATGATTAATAGGTAATTAATTAAAAAAAATATGTATTGGTATTTATAATTAATTAATTATTAAAGATTGTGTGATTGGTAATTAATTTTAATGCTTTTTTTATTAGTATTAATAATTAATTTATTTTTAATAAAATATTACATAATTATTTTTCCTACTATTGCACTCACTGGAGTGGGAATAGTAATTGTTACCCCTACGCTATCCAACGCTTTCCCTACTATTGCACTCACTGAAGTGGGAATAGTAATTTTGACCCCTATGCTATCCAATGTTTTCCCTACTGTTGCACTCACTGGAGTGGGAATAGTAAATTTTACCCTCCCGCTATCCAACGCTTTCCCTACTGTTGCACTCTCTGGAGTGGGAATAGTAATTTTTACCCCTACGCTATCCAACGCTTTCCCTACTGTGGCACTCTTTGAGGTGGGAATAGTAATTTTTATCCCTACGCCATCTGACGTTTTCCCTACTGTTGCACTCACTGGAGTGGGAATAGTAAATGTTGCCCTCCCGCTATCCAACGCTTTCCCTACTGTTGCACTCTCTGGAGTGGGAATAGTATTTTTTACCCCTACGCTATCCATTGCTTTCCCTACTGTTGCACTCTCTGGAGTGGGAATAGTAGTTTTTACCCCTACGCTATCCAATGCTTTCCCTACTGTTGCACTCTCTGGAGTGGGAATAGTAAGTTTTTACCCCTACTCTATCTAACGCTTTCCCTACTGTTGCACTCTTTGGAGTGGGAATAGTAATTTTTACCCCTACGCTATCCAACGCTTTCCCTACTGTTGCACTCACTGGAGTGGGAATAGTAAATTTTACCCTCCCGCTATCCAACGCTTTCCCTACTGTTGCACTCTCTGGAGTGGGAATAGTAATTTTTACCCATACTCTATCCAACGCTTTCCCTACTGTTGCACTCTGTGGAGTGGGAATAGTAATTTTTACCCCTACGCTATCCAATGCTTTCCTTACTGTTGCACTCTCTGAAGTGGGAATAGTAATTTTTACCCTCCCGCTATCCAGCGCTTTCCCTACTGTTGCACTCTCTGGAGTGGGAATAGTAATTTTTACTATCCCGCTATCCAACGCTTTCCCTACTGTTGCACTTACTGGAGTGGTAATAGTAAATTTTACCCGCCCGCTATCCTACGCTAAAAATATTGAATATTTTTCATTAATATTACGTTAATATATATGTATAAAAAAAAGATTTTTTTTACTTACATTAATTATTTATTAATTGTAGTTATTTAAGTATTTTTAAGTATGTTTTAGTTAATTATATTTATTATTTCATTAATTTTACATTGCTTTTAAGACATTTAAAAAATTCGATATTTTGACCAACTATGGTGCCGATTCCGATCCGTTAAAAAAAATTACCGTCCGACTCGAATCCGTATTTTTTTACGTATGAATCGTACAAGTCCCGTACAAACGCCGAAGTACGATTCGTACGTGAAAAATCCATACAAATGACTTCGGGAAAAGTCTACGAGACGTCCCCGGACCTTTTTACATACAAATTGGAAAACTGAAGTCCGAGCGCGCAAGTACGATCCGTGCTGGCCGTCTGAAAACACAAGCGCATGGAAAAGGCTCCGTACGGATCGAACGCTGTACCACTCGTATCCGGGTAAACTTGTGCCCGGGATATGAGTCATACATACCCCACCCTCCCCCCCACATGTCTGCATCATACCCCCCCATGTCCGCACTGTACCCCAGCCCCGTACGTGTACGCACCGTACCCCACCACCATACCCCAGCCCCATACTTGTACACACCATACCCCTGCACCGTACCCCAACACCGTACCCCAGCCCCGTACTTGGACGCACCGTACCCCACCACCGTACCCCACCACCATACCCCAGCCCCGTACATTTACACACCGTACCCCACCACCCTACCCCAGCCCCTTACTTGTACGCAGCGTACCCCACCACCGTCCCCCAGCCCCTTACTTGTACGCACCGTACCCCACCACCGTCCCCCAGCCCCTTACTTGTATGCACCGTACCCCGTCACCGTACCCCAGCCCCGTACTTGGACGCACCGTACCCCAGCGCCGTACCCCATGCCCCTTACTTGTACGCACCGTACCCCACCACCGTACCCCAGCCCCGTACTTGGACACACTGTACCCCAGCGCCGTACCCCATGCCCCTACTTGGACGCACTGTACCATACCAGCGTACCCCAGCCCCTTACTTGTACGCACCCTACCCACCCACCGTACCCCAGCCCCTTACTTGGACGCACCTTACCCCAGCACCGTACCCCATGCCCCTACTTGGACGCACCGTACCCCAGCGCCCTACCCCAGCACCCTACCCCAGCACCGTACCCCAACACCGTCCCCCAGCCCCTTACTTGTACGCACCGTACCCCACCACCGTACCCCAGCCGCGTACTTGGACGCACCGTACCCCACCACCGTACCCCAGCATCGCGTATGTACGAACCGTACAACAACATTGCATATGTGAGCACTGTACAACAACATCGCGTATGTACGCACCTTACATACTCTAAAACGACTCGTACAGAACCAGGACACTGCAAAACGGCACAAGGAGGGTCAATTCGAATCGCACAACACCACAAAACACATCTACAGTACTAAAAACATCTAAAAGACTGACCTGGCACATCCAAACAGGCAAACAGAGGCCCAAACTCACAACCACCTCTTATAACACACCCACCAAAATTTCAAACCCAGCCACACCCACAAATGGACCAATAAAAAGGGCCCACACTCACATACCATGAGCCTTTGCAACAGACCCATTGCTGACAGACACCACACACAAACAACAGCACCCATACACCTTAACTTACACACCATCACACAACCTCCTTCACACATACCCCCTCTACACATTCACACACACACCTACACATTCACACCCACACACCCACAACCATCCACACCCACACCCCACACCATGCCCACAGACAAGAATCCAAAGTTCACAAGGGAGGAGCTGGACATCCTTGTCAACGAAGTCATCAGAGTCGAGCCACAGCTCTTTGGAACATTGGTCAGACAGACCAGCATAGCAGAAAAATCACGCCTGTGGCAGAGGATCGTCGATCGGGTGAATGCTGTTGCGCCCATCAGAAGGACCAGGAATGAATGCCAAGCCAGGTGGTACGATCTGCAGAGGGCAGTCAAGCGCAAAATGAACAAGGACTACCCCCAGAGTAACATCACAGGAGGTGGGCTGCCCCGCAGACCGGTACATTACCATCCCTGGGAGGAGAAGGGGATGGCCCTGCTTCCGCCAGTGGGAGTACACGGAGTCGAAGGAGTTGCCGAGCCTGGTGAGTACACAAACAACTTACGTAACATGGGGGTAATGGCATCCACACCCCAACTACAACAAATGCACTCACCTACCCCCAAGCCCTCACCGGACACAACCACACTCAAAAACAATGCTCATGCCACTAACATGTGTATGCCCCATTCACAAAGGAAGGCCATGCCATGTCCCAGGCTACACAAACCACAAACCCAAGACTGGATGTCCGGGATGCTGGGAGGGTGGGGATCACTAAACATATTGTACAACTCAGAAACAGACACCATTGCCCTCAGCCCGTATGGCCCAGGTACATACCCATGCACCATGCGCAATGGACTGGCAAAGTACTGACAAGGTAGCTGACACTTGGCCCTGCTGTAGGCAGCACAAGGCCCTCCTGTGACAGCTGCAAAATCTAACACAAACACAACCAGCTCAGATATCTAGGACAGGAACTCACACTCACTGACATGGCAGCATGCTCCATGGGGGGACAGATACATCACCTGGGAGACCTCTGCCAAATCACACTACACCCACCAGCAGGCACCGTCAATCAATCAACAATCGATCAGGGTACTTGTAAGGTGCGCCACTTACCTGTGAGGGTCTCAAGGTGCTGAGGGGGGGTGGGTTCCACTACTGCTCGAAGAGCCAGGTCTTGAGGAGTCATCTGAAGGCAAGTAGGTCTTGGGTCATTCGTAGGTGGGTTAGGAGGGTGTTCCAGGTCTTGGCGGCGAGGTAGGAGAAGGAACTCCCGCAGGCGGTCATACGTTGGATGAGGGGGATAGCTGAGAGGGCGAGTCTGCCAGAGCGGAGCTGGCGGGTGGGGGTGTAGAAGCTGAGTCTGATGTCCAGGTAGGCTTGTCCGGCGTTGTGGAGTGCCTTGTGTGAGTGGGTGAGGAGCTTGAAGGTGATCCTTTTGTCGATGTGGAGCCAGTGCAGGTCACTCAGGAGGGGGGTGATGTGGCTGTGGCGGGGGCCGTTGACGATCAGTCGTGCGGAGGCTTTTCGGAAGCGTTGTATCCGCCGTTGGTGTATGGATGGGAGTCCTGCGTAGAGTGCATTGCCGTAGTCCAGTCAGCTGCTGACGAGGGCCTGTGTCACTGTTCTACTTGTTTTGGTCGGGATCCACCAGTAGATCCGGCGGAGCGTGCGTAGGTTGTCGTAGCAGGATGAGGAGACGGCATTGACCTGCTTGGACATGGAGAGGGAGGATGCGAGGATCAATCCTAGGTTGCGTGCGTGGTGGGTGGGTGCTGTCCCCAGAGCGATCGGCCACGAGGAGTCGTCCCAGGCTGATGGTGTGTGTCCCAGGATGAGGACCTCCATCTTGTCCGAGTTCTGTTTCAGATGGCCGCTCCGCATTCAGTCGGCGATGGACCACAGCCCTTGTGGATGTTTGTTTTGGCGGTGTGAGGGTCCTTGGTGAGGGAGAGGATGAGCTGGGTGTCGTTGGCGTGGGAGATGGTTTTGAGGTGGTGGGGGTGGGCCACTTGTGTGAGGGATCCATGTGGATGTTGAACAGCGTCGGGCTGAGGGATGATCACTCCCCCCTTACACAAGCACACTGGCAGCCAATGGAGTTACTCAATCTCACAATGGACATGTGACACAGCCAAAGAAGCATCCAAGCCCAAATTCGACATGTCAAACACCCTGGAGAACATTTCAATCAGTCCCCTGCAACATACCCATCCACAAGTGAACATTGATGTGAATGCTAGGCACATACAACTACCTTGAGGAACTGTGGCAAATAGAATATGTGTGAAACATGGATGTCGCATTAAACAGCATTAACATTGTCTGTCTCTCACACATAGGGCAACGTCATGGATCTCCCCCCAACAATGGGGGAGAAGAACCACAGTCCCAGGATCGGGAGGAACCTGATCCCACCGGCAGCGACACCTCACAACACTCCACGGATGACCCCAACCCACCTGGCCCCTCTGGTGTCCAAGCTCCTGTAGCACCTGCTTCAGGTACATCTGTGCCAACCACCACTACCATTCCTGCCACATCCCAGGAGACACCCAGGAGCCCTGCCCACACTGAACAACTGAGCCAGTCTGACCTGGAGGGACAAGGTTCGCCGGGCACCCAGGAGGAGGCAGCCAACACTGACACTGCCATCCCTCAGGGGTCCCATAGACCCGATGTGCCCACAACAGCAGGACAGGCTCGTGTGGGCAGGGGTGGTGGGAGTGGAGGCAGGCGGAGGCGAAAAACCTGACCAGCCAGCTGAAGGGACCGGTATGTCACACGTCCGCAACATCATGGAGGCATACGGGCGTGACACCAGAGCCATTAGTCAGGTAGTGGTGACCCTCACAGACATTAAGAATCAGCAGGCCGAGCAACACGCCAGTCAACAACAACACCAAGGACGGATGGAGGCAAGACTGGCTGAGCTCATGGCGGTGCAAAGGGACATAAGCCATTCACTCCGTCGGATCGCCGACAACATTGGCAACCCTCCCTGTGACACCAGGCGCAGACTAGCACCAGCCACAGGGAGGGAGGAGGAGGAGGAGGATTCGTCCGATGGAGCGTCCCAAACATCGTCAAGGGCTGCATCTGAGGGTCCCCGGAGGAAGGTGGGTCGTCCACGGAAAAGACCGTGAGAGGCAGCGGACCATCCACATCTCCCAGGTCACCTGGCCTGGCACCTGGCCCTCTGGCGCAACAGCAGCACCTCATCCAATGACATTCTCTGCCACATGGACTTGCTGGTCACAGTCTGACCAATGATGACCAACACTGTGGTCTGGACTCTGATGACTTCAAATGTCAAGGATAGGCTCTCTCCCTGGGAACTTTGGATTCTATGCACCCGGTAGAGCACCTTATTTTATCTACCAAAACACGCACCCCACCGAGAATAAAACTATTTTTTTTCATGAGATGTTGCCGTCATTTTGCATTAGTCCACAAAATATGTGTGTGTTAATGTCAAACTATGCCTGAGTGTTGAACTAACTCCAGCCATCCATACCCTGGGATCTGAGTCCGGTACAGGACACACATGGGTCACAATGTGTCATCCAATACAGCCTGGGAGCCCAATACTCACCCGTGATGTCCTCAAGCTGCTGAGGGGGGCTTGAAATACTGTGTGCACACACCAATCAGGAAGAGGATGATGAAGGCCTAGAGGTCATGGCTCATGTGGAGGTTCCCGGGGAGTGAGTCCCAGGTATGTTTGGCCAGGTGGGAGAACC
This sequence comes from Triturus cristatus, assembly GCF_964204655.1. Taxonomy (NCBI): domain Eukaryota; kingdom Metazoa; phylum Chordata; class Amphibia; order Caudata; family Salamandridae; genus Triturus; species Triturus cristatus. Next base: position 169,431,105 of record NC_140585.1, read on the forward strand.
ATCTCCTTCATGCTGGAGTGTTGTGGATGTGAAGAATGGTGGCCAGGCCAAGTTTGGATGCATTGAGTTGGGCCAACGGGGTCTTGGATGACAGATGTACAAGGTTGGTTTTGGGGTCTGGGGTTGTTGACTGCCTCCTGAGTGTGTGTGAGGAGTGTGAAGGTCATCCTGCTGCACACAGTGATCCCTTGCAGCTATATCAGGTGGACGTTGATGTTGATGGGGTGCGGGATGTTGAAGCTGAGTTGTGCAGATGCACCCTGGATGTGGACAAGTTTCCCGTGAGTTAGGATGTACTTGCTCCGTAGAGGGCGGGGCAGTAGTTGACACGGCTGGTGTCGTGGACCTGGGCGATGGTCTGTCTTTCCTTGGAGTGGATCTATCAGAGGATCATGTGCATCATGCAGAGGGTGTTGCAGCATGAGGTACAGATGCTGGTGATTTGAATGGCAAATGTGAGTGACAAATCCATGATGCACACCATCTTGTGTGCGTGGCCACTGGGTGCTTGTGTAGGGCCCTTGCAGGTGAGACACAAGGAGTTGAGCCAGCTGTAAGGGGACAATCCTCCGATGCTTACCTCAGTCCTGTACAAGTCCAGCCTCAGGTGGCTGATGTTCAGCCATTCATCCACGGACCTCATGCCTTCTTGAATGTTGGAACTGGCAATGGCTGGGTCTTTGGTGAGGGTGAGGAGCACCTGGCTGTCAATGGCATACGACATGATGATGAGGTTGTGTGCGCATGTGATGGTGGAGAGGGGGGTCCTGGACACATTGAAGATTGACACGCTGAGAGATGATCCCTGGGCCATGTGCCAGATGACGCCACTGTACCACATGCTGAAGACCTGAGTCCCACTCCCATGGCCTTGCTGGTGTACGGAGCCGGTGTGGAGCAGGAGAGACATGATCTGGTTGGTGTGACAGGGCCTGGAAGGCGAGGCAGTGCTGTGTAGGCAGTTGGAGTTGCACACTCAGCATGCAAAGGTGTCATGTGTGCGCTTAGGGTATGGCTGAGAGCTGGCGGTTGAGTTTACGATAGACATTGCTTGGAGGGTGGCTACAACATCAGACTATAGTGTGATGTGGGTCATGCAAGGACATGAGGGTCATGCAATGTGCATGTTGCATGTGCTGACGGTCCTGCCTTTGGCACCGCGTGTACCCAACAGTGGCACAGACAAGATGATGACAGCCAAATGAATGGGTGGAGGTAGGCAGGAAGGAGCATCTTTGAGGCGTGTGTGTTGCCGAATCCCGCCACTTTGTGGGCCCATGCTGCAGGGGCCCCAGCAGCAGGCGGCATGTCCTTGAAATGATGCCAAAAGTAGCACACAAAGACAAGGATGTCAGAAAGGACAACTGCAACAGGCGTAAGTAAAGGAAGGAGTGTCCGGTTACCCATGGAACACCCAGAGAAAATGGATGCACAATCACCAAAGATGACTGACACAGGATCAGGAAACAGAAGGCCGAGCCGCGCATAGGAGACACACCCTCAGCAGGCGTTGACGGCCCGTCGTGGGGACCAACATGCCCAAATACATACACAACCATGGAATTCAGGCACAATCGAGATTCTAACCCATGAAGACCTGCATGCATGTAGCCAAACTACACTTAGACTCATCTGCACAATCTTTGACAACTATGCCAGAGATGACGCATGCAAAGTGGCAAGAGACCTGCATTGACAGAGATGAGGCACCTTGGAGGCTGAGGAACCCCTTTATTACTCAGGCTCACACTAAGGGAAAAGCATCAATATGAACAGACACACAGGTCATTTGGCTGAACATGTGGGACCTACACTGGACACCCCTTTCACAACACAGATGTAGTAAATCCAAATGGCCTGGCACACAAGTTAAGGGGATGAGCCAAACACCCCCTTCTGCACTGGGGATGTCCCACACCATGTCCACCCGTAGCATCCCGTATGTTTCTGAGGGAAGTTATACGCACATTGATGCCTTCATCAGAATCCACAAACCATTAGAGATGACTGTCACGAAGGTTGACTATCAATTCATGGGAGTCATGCTACATGTCATGTGTCCCATGGTGAGTCGACATGTATGCATGGTAACCCAACATGCACAGGAGCAGTCCCCACACATTCCAAACACCTAACAACCCCAAAATGCCCTGCTGCAATCCTCACCCAAAATGACTTTTCAACATGTCCGTGCATGGAACGCTGATTCAGCACACGTTGCAATACTCATGAGGAATAGCAGGAGGCCAACGATGACACAACAGACAACATGCGCAAGAACCTGTGGATGACAGACACACAAGCAGTCAGCTAAAAGATTGTTATCCGCATACATGGTCATTTACTCTACAGGAATAATGTTGTCACCATGCGATTAGAAAAATTAGGGTCACAGCTAAAATGAGTGGAATGACATCATCACTCGAGTGACACATCATAACACACATCTAAGTCACTTAGCATACAGTCAGCTGGACACACACATTGCAACACATGCCACACAAGGCTCCAAGCGTGCACACTCAGACCCAGTGACTCACCATTATGAGAAGAAGTTGCGTATGAGCTGATTCCGGATATCCTCCTCCTCCTCACTTGCCTCGTGACCAAGGCCTTCATCCTCCACGGGTGGATGTTCCTGCTCATGCTGCTCCAGGATGAGTGGCACTGCCTTCTCCACTGCCATGTTGTGCAGCATGCAGCACACGAGGAAGATTTTGCAGACCTTCACCGGTGCATATGGAAGGGAGCCGCCTGTCTTGTGAAGGCACCGGAATCGGCTCTTCAGGAGGCCAAACGTCCTCTCAATCACTCGCCTGGTCTGCCCGTGTGCATCGTTGTAACGGTGATCTGCAGCTGATCTTGGGTTGCGGAGAGGCGTCATCAGCCATGGCATGTTGGGATAGCCAGAGTCCCCTACCTGGAAACATCATGTAAAAAAGTGGGTCAGGAGATGCCGTAAGATACAAAGATACTGCAAAACACAGGACAAACAGAGTATACCCACCAACAAGACGTGCTAGTTCGACGTGCAGCCGCAGCATCATTTCTGGCACCCTGCTACGCCTCATGATGTAGGCATCGTGTGCTGACCCTGGAAAACGTGCACAGACATGGGAAATCAGCATGTTAGCAAGACACACCACAAGGGCATTTATGAGGTGGTAATGTTTACGGTTGCGATAGGCGACCTCCTGTGCCTATGGTGGTACAAATGCCACATGTGTCCCATCAATGGACCCAATGACATGGGGCATCCCTCCCAGGGCATAGAAATCACCCTTGACACCTGTCAACTCCTCGGGAGTCGGAAAATGGATGAATTCATCTAGGTGCTCCAACATGGCTGCCAAAACATCATGCAGGACACGGCTGAACATCGTGTGGGACATGCCACCAACATCAGCTATGGTGAATTGAAACGTACCAGTGGCAAAAAAATGTAGGGCTGCCATCACCTTCATCTTGGGGGTCAGCGCAGTAGGATAACTGTGTCGCGGTTGGAGGTGTGGTGCCAGCCTGTTTGTCAGGTCTTCAATCAACTGTTGGGTGAATCTGTAACGGCGTATGCAGTCATGTTCCCTCATGGCACCCAAGTCTGGCATTGGTCTGGGGACAGGCGGTGCCCTACAGAAATTGGGAATAAATAACGAAGAGTGAGAACATAACAACATCAATGTCAATGAACTGAGCACATGCTCAACTGCTAATACACATCTGCTAACTACAGAGTCTGGTCTGTGCAATACATCCAGGACGCGTATGCCAGCCAGGTGATACTCCTACGAAAAGCCAGCTACACCCGTTGATTGGCAAGTGTACATGACATGCCCTGAAACGAGCTGTGGGCCAGTGTCAGTGAATAGCCAGAGAAATCACAAGAGTGACATACATCCACATTTCAGCATTTTAAGGATGTCATCTCATACAGACAGCTGACGGCAAGCTAGACGCACAGATCACATGGAATGTCAAATGTACAGATCACACACATTGCGATGAAGGGGTACACGTGAAAACAGAAAACACAGACATTGAGACGATGCAGATATGTCCTCATGTCAAAATATCAAGTTCGATGCATACAGACACACGTTACGTGGAAATCCACATGTGGCATGGTGTGCGTAGATGTGTGCCATGCCCATCTAGACACAGACACATGTTGGATGCAGCAACAGCAGATGCAGTTGACGGAACACCAACAGCAAGCTCATGGGAACACATGACACACACATGACATAGTCACATCGTTGCACGCTGGTCGTTAAATGTCAGTTGTTAGTGTCCCTGTCCCTGGCATTAGGGGACAGTTGCGGGTGGTAGTGACTGTGCCATACCAGTGATGCTGTGCTTGACACGTTTGTAGTACATGCACACATGTGCAAAGTGTGAAGGGGAAGTGTGCCACATAGTGCCCCATCACACATGACATGTGTACACAGGTCATCACACATCAATTGTGCAAATACATGAGGAGACATGTGCAATATCACTGCCTGACACACCTAGGCCCTGCACATGTAGGACAGCAATGACAATGACTTGATGTACATCCTTCTGTGGGTCTGAGACCTCCATTCCTTTCATGTGCGCATCCTATCAACAGTGTAAGCATGTGAAATGCACCGTACACATGCTCTGAGGGCGTGTGTACGTTCCGTATCACTAGAGTTGTGTGGCCAAAGGAGCACTCATGGTACAGACCGTACACGCGTATGTGTACTACCAGTGCCTACACGTACGTGTACTACCAGTGCCTACACGTACGTGTAGGCACTGGTAGTACACATACCCGTACGTGTAATACCAGTGCCTACATGTACGTGTAGGCACTGGTAGTACACGTACGGGTAAGTGTACTACCAGTGCCTACATGTACGTGTACTACCAGTGCCTACACGTACGTGTACTACCAGTGCCTATTACGTGTAGGCACTGGTAGTACATGTACGGGTACGTGTACTACCAGTGCCTACACGTACGTGTACTACCAGTGCCTACACGTACGTGTACTACCAGTGCCTACACGTACGTGTACTACCAGTGCCTACACGTATGTGTAGGCACTGTTAGTACATGTGCGTGTAGGCACTGGTAGTGCACGTACCCGTACGTGTACTCCCAGTGCCTATACGTACGTGTACTACCAGTGCCTACACATATGTGTAGGCACTGGTAGTACACGTACCCGTACCTGTAATACCAGTGCCTACATGTACGTGTAGGCACTGGTAGTACATGTACGGGTACGTGTACTACCATTGCGGACACGTACGTGTAGGCACTGGGAGTACACGTACGGGTACGTGTACTACCATTGCGGACACATACATGTAGGCACTGGGAGTACACGTACGGGTACGTGTACTACCAGTGCCTACACGTACGTGTACTACCAGTGCCTACACGTATGTGTAGGCACTGGTAGTACACGTACGGGTACGTGTACTACCAGTGTCTACACGTACGTGTACTACCAGTGCCTACACGTACGTGTACTACCAGTGCCTACACGTACATTACATAGGGGACACATAAGGGACAAGTATTAGGCACTAAATGCATGCTGGTTGTCATGGATACAGAGTTTTCAGTTCAAATTTTCCATCAGGTGGCCTGGAAAAGTCAGTTGGCCACACAATACAATGTTTCAAAGTGGTTGTTGACTTGACATGATGCTCAAATTTTGAACGATGCAAATGCTGTCACTGGTGTATGAGGAAAGGGATTGGAGTAAACGTAAGATGCGATTGAATCTGACCAATCACTATGTACTCCTCCAAATGAATGCCCCTCAGCAAGACAGATATAAGTCAGCCAGAACCCATGAGAGGGCACTTGCCTGCACAACTTTCCTGTCGACAACACTGCTGCTGTCTGTGCTTCCTCTGGCACCATGTCAAGGTCTGTGGAGAGGGCCCAGCCATTCACCCAGGAGGAGAATGAGGCATTGCTGGATGTCATCCTCCCACAGTACCCCAGCCTGTATGGGAGACCAGGAGAGCAGATGAGTGCTGACTCCACTAGCTTTGACTGTGCACCTTTTTCGTGACTGTCACTTCTGGCATTGTGTCCAGGTGTGACAGACATGCAATGTTGTTTAGAGTGGGTCCCAGGGGGGGGAATTGCTTATGCCTCCCATGCAGAGCATGATGTAGTTCATGTGTGCACTCCTCACTGTGACATTCACTGCATAGTGCATGACACATTCAGCCTGGCTAATCCTTTGTGGCATTTTTTGTCTATAGTCCTGAGGTGATTCAGTGGTCCCCCCGGTGTGACAGGTGACTGTACCCACAGATGTGTCTGAGTTGAGTGGAGCTGTGGTGAGAGTGTCCAAGTGATGTGTACCCCCCTGGACATTGATGTGTGTGAATGTTCCTTGTCATGTGGGTGAGTGTCTATGTGAAGTGTTGCACCACAGCTGCATGGAGGAGGCAACAGCTCTACCCATCTTATGTGAGAAGTAAGCCATGCTGTGTGTCTGACTTGCTGAGCTAGCCCCACACCTGTGACACCCCACAGGCAAGTGGCACATGTGCAGAGTGAGGTTTGTATCCGCTGTTGCCAATGGCATGTGATTGATCTGTGCCTGTGTGTCTGTGTACTCTGCTGAGGTTGCGTCAGTGGCCTGGGGCATGTAACTGCTTGGAGGTGCTGTCCATCAGCCTGGTGTTGCTTGTGATGCACAGTGTGTGCCATGTACATGGAGTGTGTCGCACCCCTCATGCCACCTGTGTACTTTATATGCCATGTAGTGCATTGGAGCTTCCACAGAGGCCAATGTCCATATGACTAAGATGCAATTCCTTGGCAGCATCCTATGCCCTGTTCAACATATCAAAGATGTTCAAATGTGTGTCTCTCTGACATGGAGCAGGTGTAGTGATGTTCTCTCACTTTGTCATCCTCACAGGTAACTGCCTACGCCAAGGGGGAGATCTGGAAGCAGGCCATCAGGGCCATGAGATCGGTGGAGGGTCGCAGTTGGCGCCTAGCCCAAGTAAGAATACGGTGGCAGGACATCCGGTGCTGGACCCGGAGGATCGCCCGGGTCCTGCTGAAGGACTCACCTCCACACCTCCACGGCGGGCACCGACGCCTGACCCACCAGATGAAGCGTGTCCTGGCGGTGGTCTTCCCTGACATGGATAGGCGGTTACAGGAGATGCAGCAGTAGGAAGGGGGTAGGTACATGTGTGTTTGTTGTGTGTCACCAGCTTTTGGAAGTGCTCAGTCGCCTGGATACACTGCCAGGGTTTATATGTGCAGTGCATATCCTTTTCCCCCAAGTCAACCGGTGCTGTTCTTCCTCTCTTCCCCTCCTTGACATGTGTTCCCTGGTCTGTGTGTAAACACTATTGCACATGGTCTTCTAGGCTGCCAGTTAATCCAAGTGCACATTGCTTTCTGCATCATGTGTGGGGGTGGTCTGTGACATGTGTTGGTACCTTGCCTGTGCCCTGTTCAGTCATTTGGGAGTCCATATTTGTTGGCACTGATGCTGACTCTCAACATAGGAGTGTGAGGGTTTAAATTAACAGACTTGCAGCATGCATGACCGATGTTGTGGCCTCAGACATGATGTGCATGATGTGCATGAGTGGGAGATATGCATAGTGCCGGGACGGTTGCTCATGTTACAGTCAGATCATTCCAGGACCATGGAGCAGTGTGCCCACTACTGTACCCTGAGACACCCTTGCCTCTGAATCATGTGTGTCATCCAACACTGTGCCCATTCTCTGTGTGTTCAGCATAGGTTGGCCTCTGTGGCATTGTTCCCAGGCCTCATTTGTATTTATGTAAAGTGTGCTACATGTGTCCACTGGACAGGGTGACCCCATTTGGCTTGTGCATCCTCACACTGGGCAGTGCCTGTGTGTCTATTTACAACTATCTGTACATTTAGGAATTCTTGATGCACATTTTAGTAAACCCAGATTAAGAGGTGTAACTTCTTGATCTGTCTCAATCACATTGTCTCAGGTATGGGGGTTTGTGCGGGGAAGGCCTACATGTCCAAACCTTATGTCTCCTTGCCAGGTCTGACCTGTGTGTGATAATTGTCTGGACAGACTCTCAACATGTAGTGACCTAGTCATGTTGTGCAGGGTTTACTGTTTGTGCTTTGCAGCATGTGTCAAAAGTTTAAATACATGATTCCTGCTCATCCATTTTTGGCACCAGTGTGTGGTCCAGATGCTACATAGTTTGGTCTTTGTGTGCTTACATTTGTGTGGACATTCTTGGTTGCCATGAGTGTGTCTCCTCAGTGCAGGTGCTCCTTATTCCGACACAATTGCAGGCCCGTTATCTTAGGCATTGTCCTGTGTTTGGACATGTGTGCCACTCCACATGACAGGCAGTGGGTCAGATGTGTTGCCAACTGTGTAATCATGGTATGGATGGCCATGTGACAGGTGGCATGATTCAAGTTGTTAGTCAAGAAGTCTTGTACCTTGGCACTCACTACACTTGTCAACATGTCTTCATGTTTTCAATGCTTGAGTTTGATGTTTTGTTGTGAAGGACAATAATGTGCCTGCATGACAGATGTCTCCCACGGAAGTGCACAAGAAACCATCTTTACACTTTCAGGGGACACGCTGGCACATATTAAAGAAAGGCACAGTTCGAATAACACTTTTTTAAAGATTATACATATCCATGTTCCCACAGTGTGGTGGCATTTGTGTAAGTCCTTGGTTGTTGCTGATACCAACTTACGAGTGTCAAGTCATCCGGACTGCCGTGGGGCCATGTATATGTACTTACTGAAACCCCATTTCTTTCTAACAGTGGCTTATTTGAATAAGGCTGGCAGCTCATACAATGACTGTGTAAATGTAGTTTTGTGTGCACCTCCTTGTGTGACTTCTTTTATACAGGCACACGAGTGTTCTGTTCACAAAGTGGCACATTCACACATTCTAAACATGTAGATTGTGTAAAGTGTTGTGATTCCCAAGGGATCACAATGTATTTCGTTTGCGTTTCCAAAGTACTCACAGGTCTCTGATTGTGGGGACACCTTCAGCATTGCGGTCTGTTATTTAGCCTTGGGTGCACCAATACTGTTTCGTTCACAGTAAACAAGAGGTGGCATGCCTTCATAGTATTGCTGTGCTCAACTGTTCCCAGACACTAGCTTCTCAGTATAATTCGATATCAAGTTTTTTGCTGTTGTGTCCTAATTTTCCTTGTTTCCAAGTGGCATGGTGGGTCAACCAACTGTGGAGTGCAGGGCTTACATATGTGCGGAGTAATCTAGATGTTACTCATGATGCATTTCCTGATATGCACTGTGACCTATTTTGTTTGGACTCATGTGTCAGATGTATACAGGTGACTGATTATTTTCTGTATCTTCACCTTGCTCACAGCATCATTGGAGGACACCGAGGGAGACACCTGCACGGACCTTGAGGAGGGATCCAGCACCGGTGCCACCACTGCTGGTGAATCTGCGGGAGCAAGTGGCACGGAGGGTGAGGGGAGTCAGGCGGAGGACCTGTCTGGTGGCGACACCGACTACGATGCTGACTGGTCCGAGGCTGAACTCCTCGAGGGGGCGGAGGCTGCTACAAAACCTGGCAGCAGCACAACATCTGTCACCGCCTGCTCCATTCCCATCACCGCCCTCCCAGTTGCTCCGGTCCCTTCTGTCCGTGCAGGGCACCACCATGTCTCCTTCGTGCCAGGCACTGCACCCCCTGCCCCTGTCACCCCTGCTGCCCTCACTGCAGAGTCTGTGGACATTCAGCGGCAGTTGCAGGTTGGCCAGACATCGATGCTGAATGTCCTCCATGGCTACACCACACTGCTGACACAGATGGTGTCGTTCATGGAGGGTATGTCAGCAGCGATGTCTGACCAACGGATGTTGCTGAGGTTCATGGACTCTTCACTGACGGCAGCAGTGAGTCTCCTGCAGCGCTTCGTCCCCCCCTACCCCTGCACCATCCACACTTCCCACTCCCATGCCTGTCCCATGCACACCCAGACATTCCCAAACACGCACCCCACCAGACACAGGCAGCACACAAACACGTAAGGGCAAGCACACACCTCCTGGCACGCACACTCAGGGGGATAAAGGCACACCCACTGGGTCTGGGGCACACAGGCATACAAGCAGCCACAGTCTGAGTCCGCATGCCTCAATACCCAGTCCCTCCAAAGGCACTCCCCTTGGCTCCCCTGCCACACAGTCAGACAAGGAGAGCTACTTGGCTGTGCTGGGCCTCAGCCCCACTTGGTCACCAGCCCGCAAACGGGCAAGACACTCCCCGGGTAGGGGATTTGATCCCCCCCCCCTGTCCACCCCTCCCCCAGTAGCACTGCACCCCATCCCTCCGACCCCACCCCCTCCTTTGTGCCTGTGGTTTCTTCCAGTGCAGGGGATACTCTGGACGCCCTGGCAGAAGTGTGCAGCGCTGAGCTCACCTCCACCTTTGGCGCTGCTCACCCCCTGTGGTGGAGGCGTCCAGGCCTGCACCCACCATACCTACCCTTACACCTCCTGTCCTTGCGGTGCCTGGTCCTTCCCCACATGATGTCCCCCCACCCAGTCGACGAACCTGAGGGTTCTAATGTGCAGGCAAGCTAGGGGAGACACGTGCCCATGTGTCCCTCCAAGGACTTCTATTCAGGACTGGCCATTGGCCTTTGTATATAGTGTTGTCGAAAAAAATATTATCTTATGCTGATTAAAGCATTTTCTTTTGACTTTGAACACTATTGCATTTCAGGTATTGATGTTGGTGCTGATGCTCCAGGAGTTGGGGTTGTGTAATGTGTTATGCTTCAGGCAAAGATTCAAGTCTGATGGTCAGGAGGTTGCCCATGGGATCTGCGTGCATCACAAGGTCTCTGCAAAGAATCTTTGGTCATGGGTGTTATTTGTTTTTTGAGACATTGTACCAAGGTGTTTCCCTTCCTCCGTGGCACCTGACATCTTCCCTGCAGAGAGTTGCACAATTGTTGTGCTGACCTGTGTATACATTCCCTTTGTTGGTGACGGATCCCTTCAACTATGGCCATGCCTGCTCAGCAATGTCTCCGGCTGCATCGTCTGTGCCATCCTTGCTAGTCACTGTACTTGTGTATTGAGTATGTTACCATGCGTTCAGGGAGTAATTCTCCCTTTTCCGCACTATGCATGTGTGTAATCCCAGCCTAGCACACATATGGTACTTGTTCTGCAGGGTATTTGGGCACCTGACTGACAGTTGTGGGCATTGTATCTGTGGGAACTCCACCCTATTCCTTCCATGAGAGACAACATCTTGGTGGCTGTCCCAGCACCTGTACATTCCTATCAGTCCTGGGATGTGCGTGACACTGTGTGTTCCCTTTGGCTCTCTTAGTTTAGTAGGCATTGACATGACTATACAGTCTTGTGGCATGATCTCTGTGTGTGTATTGTGCTGCATCCGCCAGTGGTGGGTATGCATGTGTCATTTGTCCTCACACCCACATGTGGTGTGTCATGCAGTGGGGGAAAGACATCCATCCTCATGGGAGTGGGACAGTGCTGTCAGTGAAGTGTTGTTATGGCACTATCAACATAGTCGAAAATTAGGGATGCGTACATACACCCATGGAGTTGCGGTCATCTGATAATGATGTACACACCCCCATGTCTCTGTCTACTGCTGGGAGTGATAGGCACCCACCCCATGTCTCTGTCCACTGCTGGTATTCCTCTGCACCCACCCCTCACATGTCTCTGTCCACTGCTGGTATTCCTCTGCACCCAACCCTCACATATCTCTGTCCACTGCTGGGAGTGATAGGCACCCACCCCCATGTCTCTGTCCACTGCTGGTATTCCTCTGCACCCACCCCTCACATGTCTCTGTCCACTGCTGGTATTCCTCTGCACCCACACCTCACATGTCTTTGTCCACTGCCGGGAATCCTAGGCAGCCACCCACCCACCCGCACCCATGGTGCAGTACACTGCTGTCCTGGGCATACACCCCCCAATGTACTGGTTATATGCTGCACCAGGCCCTAAGCCAACATTTGTGGCGTGTGTACGCCTTGTATCGCAAATGTACTGGTGCCCTATGGGTATGGGTGATGCTGTCTGTACCCCCGCATTCATAGGTTGGGTCCGGTCCATACCACGCGTACCCCTACATCACCACTACAATGGTGGTACGGACTGTACCCACGCTCTGAGGGCGTGGGTACGGTCCGTACCACGCGTACCCCTGCATCACCACTACAATGGTGGTACGGACCGTACCCACGCCCTCATAGCGTGGGTACAGTCCGTACCACGCGTACCCCTACATCACCACTACAATGGTGGTAAGGACCGCACACACGCCCTCAGAGCGTGGGTTCGGTCCGTACCACGCATACCCCTACATCATCACTACAATGATGGGACAGACCGTACCCACGCCCTCAGAGCGTGGGTACAGTCCGTACCACGCGTACCCCTACATCACCACTACAATGGTGGTACGACTGTAAACACGCCCTCAGAGCGTGGGTACGGTCTGTACCACGTGTACCCCTACATCACCACTACAATGGTGGGATGGACCGTACCCACGCGCTGAGGGCGTGGGTACAGTCCGTATCACGCGTACCCCTACATCACCACTACAATGGTGGTACGGACCGTACCCATGCTCTGAGGGCATGGGTACGGTCCGTACCACGCGTACCCCTACATCTCCACTACAATGGTGGAACAGACCGTACCCACACCATCATAGCGTGGGTACGGTCCGTACCACGCGTACCCCTACATCACCACTACAATGGTGGTAAGGACCATACACACGCCCTCAGAGTGTGGGTTCAGTCCGTACCACGCGTACCCCTACATCACCACTACAATGATGGGATGGATCGTACCCACACCCTCCGAGCGTGGGTACAGTCCGTACCACGCGTACCCCTACATCACCACTACAATGGTGGTACGGACTGTAAACACGCCCTCAGAGCGTGGGTACGGTCCGTACCACGCGTACCCCTACATCACCACTACAATGGTGGGACGGACCGTACCCACGTGCTGAGGGCGTGGGTACGGTCCGTATCATGCGTACCCCTACATCACCACTACAATGGTGGTACGGACCGTACCCACGCTCCTAAGGCATGGGTACGGTCCGTACCACGCGTATCCCTACATCTCCACTACAATGGTGGAACGGACCGTACCCACGCCCTCATAGCGTGGGTACGGTCCGTCCCACCATTTTAGTGGTGACGGGTACGCGTAGACGTCCACTTCCGTTGTGGCGGTACGCAGGGATTGGTGGACACGCCCCCCGAAGTGACCAGACCATGGAGGTAATGTATGTACAGGATATATTTTTTGTAAATTGGGTAGGGGTTATGTTTCCTGCCCCTCGGCCCCCCCTTTGCCCCTGGGTGTTGTTCTGACCTTCTGCGGCGTGCGCGGCGGTTTCGATGCACCAGGTCGTAGGCTAGGAGGGCCGGGATGACACGTCGGATGGGGTCCATGGCTGTCCGTCACGTACCGGTGCTCCTTCTTCGTGTCGTCCTCAATTTCCCGGGAGTTTTTGGCTGCTGTAAAATATTAGCCGTGCAGAGTGACGTAGAAACAAATCGTACTTGCTGGTCCGTAAAACGCTGCCTGACTCCGTCTGGACGTCACGTACGCGATGTCCCGGATCAGAATTGTTGGTATTTTTTTGCCGCACTTAGTTTTTTACGATTCGTACGGAAATGGTATTTCTGTACGAATCGTACTTGCTGCTTTGTAAGGAGGATTTCCCGGGTACCAGTCGTATGGAGAATACGCTCCGTACGACCATTCGTACCCAGGTTTTACAGGATCAGAATCGGCATCTATATTTTTAACAACGATATTTTGGATTCAATATTTTTGTACTTTGTACACAAGTTGGTCGGACACTGCTCGTCACACCAGCAAGTTGCCCCAAAGGACTGTGGTAAATGTAGTGGCGACGGCGGGTACGCCTATGCCACGATGTGTAAGGAGAACAGTATGTGTTGCATTTAGCCATCCCTGGACACGTGTTTCGAGGTAGTTGCCTCTCGTCAGCAGGGAGCAGGACAGTGTAAAGGGGTGCCATGTGGACTGCCAAAATATAATTAAAAACAGGTCAAGTACCTCTCATGGCGCGCAGGTGCAGATCCAAGGCTCGTCAGCCCGTTAGCTCAAGGGAGCAGTAATAATTTGTACACAAGTTGGTCGCACACTGCTCGTCACACCAGCAAGTTGCACCAAAGGACTGTGGTAAATGTAGTGGCGACGGCGGGTACGCCTATGCCACGATGTGTAAGGAGAACAGTATGTGTTGCATTTAGCCATCCCTGGACACGTGTTTCGAGGTAGTTGCCTCTCGTCAGACATTTCCCACAGTCCTTTGGGGCAACTTGCTGGTGTGACGAGCAGTGTGCGACCTACTTTTCCACAATTTAAACGGCTTCCTTGAGCTAACGGGCTGACAAGCCTTGGATCTGCACCTGCGCGCCAGGAGAGGTACTTGACCTGCTTTTAATTACACTTTGGCAGTCCACACGGCACCCCTTTACACTGACCTGCTCCCTGCTGACGAGAGGCAACTACCTCGAAACACGTGTCCAGGGATGGCTAACGCAACACATACTGTTCTATTTACATTCCGTGGCATAGGTGTACCCGCCGTCGCCACTACATTTCCCACAGTCCTTTGGGGCAACTTGCTGGTGTGACGAGCAGTGTGCGACCTACTTTTCCACAATTTAAACGGCTTCCTTGAGCTAACGGGCTGACGAGCCTTGGATCTGCACCTGCGCGCCAGGAGAGGTACTTGACCTGCTTTTAATTACACTTTGGCAGTCCACACGGCACCCCTTTACACTGACCTGCTCCCTGCTGACGAGAGGCAACTACCTCGAAACACGTGTCCAGGGATGGCTAACGCAACACATACTGTTCTATTTACATTCTGTGGCATAGGTGTACCCGCCGTCGCCACTACATTTCCCACAGTCCTTTGGGGCAACTTGCTGGTGTGACGAGCAGTGTGCGACCTACTTTTCCACAATTTAAACGGCTTCCTTGAGCTAACGGGCTGACGAGCCTTGGATCTGCACCTGCGCGCCAGGAGAGGTACTTGACCTGCTTTTAATTACACTTTGGCAGTCCACACGGCACCCCTTTACACTGACCTGCTCCCTGCTGACGAGAGGCAACTACCTCGAAACACGTGTCCAGGGATGGCTAATGCAACACATACTGTTCTATTTACATTCCGTGGCATAGGTGTATCCGCCGTCGCCACTACATTTCCCACAGTCCTTTGGGGCAACTTGCTGGTGTGACGAGCAGTGTGCGACCTACTTTTCCACAATTTAAACGGCTTCCTTGAGCTAACGGGCTGACGAGCCTTGGATCTGCACCTGCGCGCCAGGAGAGGTACTTGACCTGCTTTTAATTACACTTTGGCAGTCCACACGGCACCCCTTTACACTGACCTGCTCCCTGCTGACGAGAGGCAACTACCTCGAAACACATGTCCAGGGATGGCTAACGCAACACATACTGTTCTATTTACATTCCGTGGCATAGGTGTACCCGCCGTCGCCACTACATTTCCCACAGTCCTTTGGGGCAACTTGCTGGTGTGACGAGCAGTGTGCGACCTACTTTTCCACAATTTAAATGGCTTCCTTGAGCTAACGGGCTGACGAGCCTTGGATCTGCACCTGCGCGCCAGGAGAGGTACTTGACCTGCTTTTAATTACACTTTGGCAGTCCACACGGCACCCCTTTACACTGACCTGCTCCCTGCTGACGAGAGGCAACTACCTCGAAACACGTGTCCAGGGATGGCTAACGCAACACATACTGTTCTATTTACATTCCGTGGCATAGGTGTACCCGCCGTCGCCACTACATTTCCCACAGTCCTTTGGGGCAACTTGCTGGTGTGACGAGCAGTGTGCGACCTACTTTTCCACAATTTAAACGGCTTCCTTGAGCTAACGGGCTGACGAGCCTTGGATCTGCACCTGCGCGCCAGGAGAGGTACTTGACCTGCTTTTAATTACACTTTGGCAGTCCACACGGCACCCCTTTACACTGACCTGCTCCCTGCTGACGAGAGGCAACTACCTCGAAACACGTGTCCAGGGATGGCTAACGCAACACATACTGTTCTATTTACATTCCGTGGCATAGGTGTACCCGCCGTCGCCACTACATTTCCCACAGTCCTTTGGGGCAACTTGCTGGTGTGACGAGCAGTGTGCGACCTACTTTTCCACAATTTAAACGGCTTCCTTGAGCTAACGGGCTGACGAGCCTTGGATCTGCACCTGCGCGCCAGGAGAGGTACTTGACCTGCTTTTAATTACACTTTGGCAGTCCACACGGCACCCCTTTACACTGACCTGCTCCCTGCTGACGAGAGGCAACTACCTCGAAACACGTGTCCAGGGATGGCTAACGCAACACATACTGTTCTATTTACATTCCGTGGCATAGGTGTACCCGCCGTCGCCACTACATTTCCCACAGTCCTTTGGGGCAACTTGCTGGTGTGACGAGCAGTGTGCGACCTACTTTTCCACAATATTTTTGTACTTACCTGTTTGTAGATAGGGATTCGATATTTTGGCATTCTATATTTTTTCATCGATATTTTGGCAGGTCGATATTCTCCTCCTCGATATTCTGTCAGTGATCCGTCTGCCCACCCTAAGCCTGCTCCAAATGGGGAGAAACAAAAATTTTTGAAAGACACCCTAGGGGTGTAACTGTAATTCGAGGGAACAAAAGTAGGTGGTAGGATATAGGGGTAGTGTTGTAGCACATACAAGAAAAGGGGGAGGGACATCATCTTAAAAAGTACCCCACAGACTCCTGTCAATAACAGCAGCTTGGACCACTCGTCCATGTCTCTCCGTGCCCTAGTCACAAGCAGGACAATGTTTAAGTCTCATCTGATTGGGACAGGGCTACTGTCCTACCCAAGTATCGGAAACAGCCACCACTATCCGTAGTCGAGGATCCACCCAGTCCTAGCCACCTCCCCACCGGACGGGCAACAGTGTGGATTTATTCCAGTTGACGTCAAGTCATGAGACCTCCCCATAGATCTCTAAAATGTCCATAAGCATAAGCCTCGGGAGGGTACTCGCGGACCTCTGGACGTAGAGAAGCATGTCATCCGCCTATAATGAAACCCAGTCTTCAACCCCTTTTTGCCTCCAATTTCAGATTCCTTCACATTAACCGAACATTTTAAAAGGTTTAATCTTACATTTTGCTTTTGTTTTTTAAATAATATGTATGTATGTGTGTGTGTGTGTGTGTGTGTGTGTGTGTGTGTATATATATATATATATATATATATATATATATATATATATATTACCTACTGGCGGTCGCCAGTAGGTAGTTATAGTTAGGACCCTGTTTCCATAGGAAATCCGCAACATTCTATTTTGAATAACTTTGGCGCCGGTCGACGAATCCTCGCGAATTTCTCAAAATAGGTGGGGCGCTACGCTCCGCTCCTACCCTGAAAGTCTCGGGGGGATTCGTCAAGCGGGGGCTGAGATAAAAGGGGGGTCCCAAAACGCGTTTTTCCCATGCATTTTTCCATAGGACCTTTATACAGGGCTACAGCCCGAACGGCTGAACAGAATTACTAGAAATTTGGCAGAGAGGTAGTCCTCAGGTCAAGGAAGTGCCTTTTGTAGGTTTGGTGTAAATCTGTTCAGTAGATTCTGAGAAAATAGCCTTTAAATCAATATATATATCTGAGCCAGCTTACGGTACGCTTACCGTAAGCTTACCGTACTCGTACGGTGGCGTGCGCGAGCGCGATTCTGATTGGCTGTTACATCTAAGTAAACATTCGAATCGGAACGAACTGCGTAAAGTGGGCGTGCACGCCACGAATGGCGTAAAGTAACTTAGCATTTAAAAAAACGTACAAATTCACTGAAAAAACCATAGGTTTCACACACGTTATAGTTAGGAATTAGCATTTAAAAAACCTTGCAAATTCACTGAAAAAACCATAGGTTTCAGAAATGTTATAGTTAGCGGAAATTTTAATGATAAAAAACCAATGAAATTCCCCCGTTATAGTTAGTGCAGGCAACTATAACTCACGCGACCGCAATCTTCTGCTGATGACATATGTGTCTTTATGAAAAAAAAATATTTGTAATATATGTATAGCTAAAAATTTATGGAAGAAGACATGGGCAAATAAGTGTCTAAATACAGTATTAGCATCAGCAGAGGATTGCGGTCGCGTGAGTTATAGTTGCCTGCACTAACTATAACGGGGGAATTTCATTGGTTTTTTATCAGTAAAATTTCCGCTAACTATAACATGTCTGAAACCTATGGTTTTTTCAGTGAATATATATATATATATTACCTACTGGCGGTCGCCAGTAGGTAGTTATAGTTAGGACCCTGTTTCCATAGGAAATCCGCAACATTCTATTTTGAATAACTTTGGCGCTGGTCGACGAATCCTCGCGAATTTCTCAAAATAGGTGGGGCGCTACGCTGCGCTCCTTCCCTGAAAGTCTCGGGGGGATTCGTCAAGCGGGGGCTGAGATAAAAGGGGGGTCCCAAAACACGTTTTTCCAATGCATTTTTCCATAGGACCTTTAGACAGGGCTACAGCCCGAACGGCTGAACAGAATTACTAGAAATTTGGCAGAGAGGTAGTCCTCAGGTCAATGAAGTGCCTTTTGTAGGTTTGGTGTAAATCTGTTCAGTAGATTCTGAGAAAATAGCCTTTAAATCAATATATATATCTGAGCCAGCTTACGGTACGCTTACCGTAAGCTTACCGTACGCGTACGGTGGCGTGCGCGAGCGCGATTTTGATTGGCTGTTAGATCTTAGTAAACATTCGAATCGGCCGAAACCAGGAAGCGGCGGCCGCCATTTTGTGTATTTCACTCCGGTAAAAAAGAGTGATATCTTGAAAAGGGGGCAAGGGAGAGAGTTACAGACCCCCTAACATTTGTAAGGGGGTCAAAGAAGGACAGAAAAGTACAAAGAAAACATTTATTGATTTTTTAAAAAAATCACGGGGTACGCGTACGGTAAGCTTACGGTAAGCGTACGGTAAAAAAAAAAAAAAAAAAAAAATGAAATTCAGATTTAAGTGTTTAGATATTAGGGGGCTCTAAAAAGAGCCGTTGTGTTTATTAAGTGATTTTTTAGTGGTACCTACAAGTAAGTACCGATGCAGAGACTAAGGTTCAAGAGGAAGACTCTGTTCCCTTCATCATTGAAGTGCACACCATCTCCTCTATAAATGTCTTGCATGTCGTAACGCAAGTTGTTGTGGTAAATGGAACCCATACCATAGTCACGGGGGAAAGCAGAAACAGATTTGTTGACGTGGTTTCTTGCTTTGTCAATCTGCGGACAGAAATGATTGGACCAGTTCCATTTTTGCCTTTGGCATATGTTAGAAAACACAAAGGCAGTTTTAGGGAAAAGTGAAAACAGTTGTGCAAAGGTGTCCTTCATAAGCATTTCCAGACCTACCCCAGTCAAAGTGCCTAGGTCATTGCCACCACAGTGCACTATTATGAGGTCAGGGTGTTGGATTTGCATGAAGGATTTCACCAATGGCATCAATTGGTGCCACTTTAACCCTCTCTGACCAATCCATTTAATGTCTACATTTGGCAAAGCAAGGTCTCTCACCATACCTGTTTTCTCTGCAAACTTTTCACTCCAGAAGACATAGCTGTGCCCTACAATCCACACTGTGAACATCTTCAAAGGAGAACTGGATGCACTCAGGAGGTGTCTTTCAGTAGAATGGCAATATGAAAAGAAAGACAGTTTGGAAATGGAGGCATACATATTTTTTTCAAAAAAAAAAGAACTGATTGGCTGTTTCATACCATTCTAGAATAAAAACTAGGCTGTATGTGTAAATTAACCCCTTCAGCGCGGCGCGGATTTCCGCGCCGTGCTGAAGGTTCCGTGCGCGGGCGGGGCCGTGACGGAGCGGTTCCGTCATGCGCACAGCGCGACCGTCGCGCATGACGGAACCGCTCCGTCACAAGCATCGAAGGGGTTAATAGAAGCATGTTTTGTATTGGTACAGAAAAATGTGTTACCAAAGAACAGTACTATGGATTTGCTGTTAGGTTTGAAAAGTCAAGCACTCTTGCTCTGTGGAATTGAAACATTGTTTGGCGAACTTCTGACCTGACTCCACACAGCAGTGTTCCATGAGCTGTTGCTATGGTAGCAGGCAGAAGTCAAGTTGGGGGAAGGGTACTAGGCAGAAGTCAAGTTGGGGGCAGGGTACTTTTGGAAAAGGGTTGGTTTTCAACCAATAGAAATGTGTGATTACATTTGAAAAAAAGGGGCAAGCACTGAGATTTGAAACTTACATGTATATGTGTGGAAAAATAGAGGGAAACTTTGCCATTATCTGGTTCTGCTGAGAGGAGAGAGGTGTAGAGAACAGAGATCCTGGCTCTGATAATCTGCTGTTTGAGTGCCACATTTCTTTCACAACTAACTAATTTTAAAGGTGAGGTTAGAGTTTGAGAGGGGATGTATATGGTAAATTAAGAAATGAATAATAGAAATGTAATTCTTTTTGTTGAAGTTGCGTTTATTATTTTCTGTTTTGGGAGCAATTTAAATGTGAGGAACATGTAAAATAATATGGACTATGTTTTCACGATAAATTAAGGTGTATTGGTATAAAAAATGAATAGTTTAAGGGTTTGAGGTTGGACTCAGTAATGCAAATACATTCAGCATCACTAAGGCTGGTTGCCCTTGGTGGAATGTAGGCAGTCACCCAGGTTACACATGTTGGGAAATATAGGCAGAGATTTATTGTGTACAACTCTGGTAATTTTATATTTGCATTAGTAGGAAAAAGGGGGAGCGATTTTTTGGTGCAGAAGCAGACTCTTAGCACACACCCAGCTCCTTTCCATGTATAATCATGCACAGTATTTACAAGCGAGTGGGGTTTGAGGTTTCAGTCTGTAATGCAAATACATTCAGCATCACTAAGGCTGGTTGCCCTTGCTGGAGTGTAGGCAGTCACCCAGGATACACATGGTGGTGGTCTGAAAAAGCAGTTTGGACATGTGCATTTAAAAAAATCTGAAAAGTGGATTCATAATGTATCAGTCTGTAAAAGTGATTATCACTTGCCAAAAAAAAAGAGCAGTAAGTGTGCATTCAAATTGGCAAAGAAATTTCGTTTTGTGACTAATGTGAAAACATGACTCTGTGTGCAAATAGGAATTACAGGCAGAGATTTATTGCGTTTTGCTCTGGTGATTTCACAGTTGCATTAGTAGGAAAAAGGGGGAGCGATTTTTTGGTGCAGAAGCAGACTCTTAGCACACACCCAGCTCCTTTCCATGTATAATCATGCACAGTATTTACAAGCGAGTGGGGTTTGAGGTTTCAGTCTGTAATGCAAATACATTCAGCATCACTAAGGCTGGTTGCCCTTGCTGGAGTGTAGGCAGTCACCCAGGATACACATGGTGGTGGTCTGAAAAAGCAGTTTGGACATGTGCATTTAAAAAAATCTGAAAAGTGGATTCATAATGTGTCAGTCTGTAAAAGTGATTATCACTTGCCAAAAAAAAAGAGCAGTAAGTGTGCATTCAAATTGGCAAAGAAATTTCGTTTTGTGACTAATGTGAAAACATGACTCTGTGTGCAAATAGGAATTACAGGCAGAGATTTATTGCGTTTTGCTCTGGTGATTTCACAGTTGCATTAGTAGGAAAAAGGGGGAGCGATTTTTTGGTGCAGAAGCAGACTCTTAGCACACACCCAGCTCCTTTCCATGTATAATCATGCACAGTATTTACAAGCGAGTGGGGTTTGAGGTTTCAGTCTGTAATGCAAATACATTCAGCATCACTAAGGCTGGTTGCCCTTGCTGGAGTGTAGGCAGTCACCCAGGATACACATGGTGGTGGTCTGAAAAAGCAGTTTGGACATGTGCATTTAAAAAAATCTGAAAAGTGGATTCATAATGTGTCAGTCTGTAAAAGTGATTATCACTTGCCAAAAAAAAAGAGCAGTAAGTGTGCATTCAAATTGGCAAAGAAATTTCGTTTTGTGACTAATGTGAAAACATGACTCTGTGTGCAAATAGGAATTACAGGCAGAGATTTATTGCGTTTTGCTCTGGTGATTTCACAGTTGCATTAGTAGGAAAAAGGGGGAGCGATTTTTTGGTGCAGAAGCAGACTCTTAGCACACACCCAGCTCCTTTCCATGTATAATCATGCACAGTATTTACAAGCGAGTGGGGTTTGAGGTTTCAGTCTGTAATGCAAAGACATTCAGCATCACTAAGGCTGGTTGCCCTTGCTGGAGTGTAGGCAGTCACCCAGGATACACATGGTGGTGGTCTGAAAAAGCAGTTTGGACATGTGCATTTAAAAAAATCTGAAAAGTGGATTCATAATGTGTCAGTCTGTAAAAGTGATTATCACTTGCCAAAAAAAAAGAGCAGTAAGTGTGCATTCAAATTGGCAAAGAAATTTCGTTTTGTGACTAATGTGAAAACATGACTCTGTGTGCAAATAGGAATTACAGGCAGAGATTTATTGCGTTTTGCTCTGGTGATTTCACAGTTGCATTAGTAGGAAAAAGGGGGAGCGATTTTTTGGTGCAGAACCAGACTCTTAGCACACACCCAGCTCCTTTCCATGTATAATCATGCACAGTATTTACAAGCGAGTGGGGTTTGAGGTTTCAGTCTGTAATGCAAATACATTCAGCATCACTAAGGCTGGTTGCCCTTGCTGGAGTGTAGGCAGTCACCCAGGATACACATGGTGGTGGTCTGAAAAAGCAGTCTGGACATGGGCATTTAAAAAAATCTGAAAAGTGGATTCATAATGTGTCAGTCTGTAAAAGTGATTATCACTTGCCAAAAAAAAAGAGCAGTAAGTGTGCATTCAAATTGGCAAAGAAATTTCGTTTTGTGACTAATGTGAAGACATGACTCTGTGTGGAAATAGGAATTACAGGCAGAGATTTATTGCGTTTTGCTCTGGTGATTTCACAGTTGCATTAGTAGGAAAAAGGAGGAGCGATTTTTTGGTGCAGAAGCAGACTCTTAGCACACACCCAGCTCCTTTCCATGTATAATCATGCACAGTATTTACAAGCGAGTGGGGTTTGAGGTTTCAGTCTGTAATGCAAAGACATTCAGCATCACTAAGGCTGGTTGCCCTTGCTGGAGTGTAGGCAGTCACCCAGGATACACATGGCGGTGGTCTGAAAAAGCAGTTTGGACATGTGCATTTAAAAAAATCTGAAAAGTGGATTCATAATGTGTCAGTCTGTAAAAGTGATTATCACTTGCCAAAAAAAAAGAGCAGTAAGTGTGCATTCAAATTGGCAAAGAAATTTCGTTTTGTGACTAATGTGAAAACATGACTCTGTGTGCAAATAGGAATTACAGGCAGAGATTTATTGCGTTTTGCTCTGGTGATTTCACAGTTGCATTAGTAGGAAAAAGGGGGAGCGATTTTTTGGTGCAGAAGCAGACTCTTAGCACACACCCAGCTCCTTTCCATGTATAATCATGCACAGTATTTACAAGCGAGTGGGGTTTGAGGTTTCAGTCTGTAATGCAAAGACATTCAGCATCACTAAGGCTGGTTGCCCTTGCTGGAGTGTAGGCAGTCACCCAGGATACACATGGTGGTGGTCTGAAAAAGCAGTTTGGACATGTGCATTTAAAAAAATCTGAAAAGTGGATTCATAATGTGTCAGTCTGTAAAAGTGATTATCACTTGCCAAAAAAAAAGAGCAGTAAGTGTGCATTCAAATTGGCAAAGAAATTTCGTTTTGTGACTAATGTGAAAACATGACTCTGTGTGCAAATAGGAATTACAGGCAGAGATTTATTGCGTTTTGCTCTGGTGATTTC
Organism: Triturus cristatus; assembly: GCF_964204655.1. Taxonomy (NCBI): domain Eukaryota; kingdom Metazoa; phylum Chordata; class Amphibia; order Caudata; family Salamandridae; genus Triturus; species Triturus cristatus. The sequence goes on from NC_140585.1 coordinate 169,455,050, forward strand.
ACAGTTGCATTAGTAGGAAAAAGGGGGAGCGATTTTTTGGTGCAGAACCAGACTCTTAGCACACACCCAGCTCCTTTCCATGTATAATCATGCACAGTATTTACAAGCGAGTGGGGTTTGAGGTTTCAGTCTGTAATGCAAATACATTCAGCATCACTAAGGCTGGTTGCCCTTGCTGGAGTGTAGGCAGTCACCCAGGATACACATGGTGGTGGTCTGAAAAAGCAGTCTGGACATGGGCATTTAAAAAAATCTGAAAAGTGGATTCATAATGTGTCAGTCTGTAAAAGTGATTATCACTTGCCAAAAAAAAAGAGCAGTAAGTGTGCATTCAAATTGGCAAAGAAATTTCGTTTTGTGACTAATGTGAAGACATGACTCTGTGTGGAAATAGGAATTACAGGCAGAGATTTATTGCGTTTTGCTCTGGTGATTTCACAGTTGCATTAGTAGGAAAAAGGAGGAGCGATTTTTTGGTGCAGAAGCAGACTCTTAGCACACACCCAGCTCCTTTCCATGTATAATCATGCACAGTATTTACAAGCGAGTGGGGTTTGAGGTTTCAGTCTGTAATGCAAAGACATTCAGCATCACTAAGGCTGGTTGCCCTTGCTGGAGTGTAGGCAGTCACCCAGGATACACATGGCGGTGGTCTGAAAAAGCAGTTTGGACATGTGCATTTAAAAAAATCTGAAAAGTGGATTCATAATGTGTCAGTCTGTAAAAGTGATTATCACTTGCCAAAAAAAAAGAGCAGTAAGTGTGCATTCAAATTGGCAAAGAAATTTCGTTTTGTGACTAATGTGAAAACATGACTCTGTGTGCAAATAGGAATTACAGGCAGAGATTTATTGCGTTTTGCTCTGGTGATTTCACAGTTGCATTAGTAGGAAAAAGGGGGAGCGATTTTTTGGTGCAGAAGCAGACTCTTAGCACACACCCAGCTCCTTTCCATGTATAATCATGCACAGTATTTACAAGCGAGTGGGGTTTGAGGTTTCAGTCTGTAATGCAAAGACATTCAGCATCACTAAGGCTGGTTGCCCTTGCTGGAGTGTAGGCAGTCACCCAGGATACACATGGTGGTGGTCTGAAAAAGCAGTTTGGACATGTGCATTTAAAAAAATCTGAAAAGTGGATTCATAATGTGTCAGTCTGTAAAAGTGATTATCACTTGCCAAAAAAAAAGAGCAGTAAGTGTGCATTCAAATTGGCAAAGAAATTTCGTTTTGTGACTAATGTGAAAACATGACTCTGTGTGCAAATAGGAATTACAGGCAGAGATTTATTGCGTTTTGCTCTGGTGATTTCACAGTTGCATTAGTAGGAAAAAGGGGGAGCGATTTTTTGGTGCAGAACCAGACTCTTAGCACACACCCAGCTCCTTTCCATGTATAATCATGCACAGTATTTACAAGCGAGTGGGGTTTGAGGTTTCAGTCTGTAATGCAAATACATTCAGCATCACTAAGGCTGGTTGCCCTTGCTGGAGTGTAGGCAGTCACCCAGGATACACATGGTGGTGGTCTGAAAAAGCAGTCTGGACATGGGCATTTAAAAAAATCTGAAAAGTGGATTCATAATGTGTCAGTCTGTAAAAGTGATTATCACTTGCCAAAAAAAAAGAGCAGTAAGTGTGCATTCAAATTGGCAAAGAAATTTTGTTTTGTGACTAATGTGAAGACATGACTCTGTGTGGAAATAGGAATTACAGGCAGAGATTTATTGCGTTTTGCTCTGGTGATTTCACAGTTGCATTAGTAGGAAAAAGGAGGAGCGATTTTTTGGTGCAGAAGCAGACTCTTAGCACACACCCAGCTCCTTTCCATGTATAATCATGCACAGTATTTACAAGCGAGTGGGGTTTGAGGTTTCAGTCTGTAATGCAAAGACATTCAGCATCACTAAGGCTGGTTGCCCTTGCTGGAGTGTAGGCAGTCACCCAGGATACACATGGCGGTGGTCTGAAAAAGCAGTTTGGACATGTGCATTTAAAAAAATCTGAAAAGTGGATTCATAATGTGTCAGTCTGTAAAAGTGATTATCACTTGCCAAAAAAAAAGAGCAGTAAGTGTGCATTCAAATTGGCAAAGAAATTTCGTTTTGTGACTAATGTGAAAACATGACTCTGTGTGCAAATAGGAATTACAGGCAGAGATTTATTGCGTTTTGCTCTGGTGATTTCACAGTTGCATTAGTAGGAAAAAGGGGGAGCGATTTTTTGGTGCAGAAGCAGACTCTTAGCACACACCCAGCTCCTTTCCATGTATAATCATGCACAGTATTTACAAGCGAGTGGGGTTTGAGGTTTCAGTCTGTAATGCAAATACATTCAGCATCACTAAGGCTGGTTGCCCTTGCTGGAGTGTAGGCAGTCACCCAGGATACACATGGTGGTGGTCTGAAAAAGAAGTCTGGACATGTGCATTTAAAAAAATCTGAAAAGTGGATTTATAATGTGTCAGTCTGTAAAAGTGATTATCACTTGCCAAAAAAAAGAGCAGTAAGTGTGCATTCAAATTGGCAAAGAAATTTCGTTTTGTGACTATTGTGAAAAGAAATGTAGTAATATATTTAAATAAAATAAAGGAATTTTTTTTTAGTTTTTTTCAGGTATTGCTGAAGAGCAGTGAACAAAATTTAAGATGCCTACAAAATCCAGAGTTCAAAAAACTCACAAAAAAAACCTATATTTGAAGACAACTGGAGGACCAAAGTTAATAGAAGATGCTCATGTTGGGAAAAAGAAAAAATCTTCTGGTAAGCAGAAAAAACAATTTCTAAAAAATATATTCAAAAGAATGAAAAATGTACAAAATGTCTGTACTGGAAAGAATGTTTTGAAAAGAAAAGGACAGGAAAAAATTGAGAATTTAGTTAATGCAAATATACCTTCTGCAACTGAAAAGATTTACATAAATAGAAAAACAGCGTTTAAAGAGATACGTAGAAAAATGTTTCAGAGAAGAGTTATGTCCAATTTGATAAAGGATGTGAAGAAATATAAGCAAAAGAGTAAGTTTTATAAAAGAAAAAAAGAAATTGAAGCCATTGCAGCAAAGGCATTAGAATTAAAAAGGAAACTATTCATTTTAATTTTGAATAGGATGCGTACATTAGACAAAATGGTTAATGTACTGAAATCACATAGCAAAAGGAAAAGAGTAGTGAACAGAACAAACTTTTGTAAAGTGTTTTTAGGAAAGTGGATGCATCGTTCAAGTAGTGAACCTTTTTTTAATGAAGAGAGCTATTTTCAAAGTAATAGTTTGCTGCATGCAGTTGACACCAGAGGTCGTGCTTACGAAGTAAAAAATGGTTGCATAATGGAGAAGGAGATAATGGTTCCAAGAGATGAGGTACAAGTGATGGCAGATGAGGCTATGGGGAGACGTCCTAAAGCCCCAGTGTACACTTGGAATTGTAGTAGTATTTGCACTGTGCGTCAGGAATCTATTGACAAATTTCGTGAGTTTCTAAGAGAATATAGTAAAAAAGTATAAAACAGAAGATTAAGGTGCTTCAAAGTCTGGATCCATGCAGAGTGAGAGAGAATACTGGTTTGCAGGGTCATTCTCTGGCTTGTCTATCTAGAAAAGTGTGTAATAGTGTTTTCCATCATTTTAGGATGCTGGCTGTTCATCATACTGAAATGAGAAAGTTTGTGAGACGGTTGTATTTTGCCAAAAGTCCAGCAATAAAGTTAAATGAATTGAATAGGGCTCTGTTCCGAGGAACGGTATCAGATGTAGAGAAGGTTGTTGATGAAATTCAGTTTTGTTACTTTGGTCCTGAACAAAACAGTGCAGAGAAGGACACAGTAAATGAGGAAGAAGTGGAAGAGAATGTAGAACCCTCTGTAAGTAACACATTTAATGATCACATAACAAAATTTGCAATAATCTCTAATGAAAGACCAAATTTTACTTGTATTTGTTGCCGCAGAACTCATTATAGAAAACAAACTAGGAATGTTGATCTCTACAGAAAGAGTGAAAATGAAGATAATTATAAGTGGAAGGATTTTGCCACATATATATTTCTTGAAAATTGTTTTGATTTGGGTGAAGATCAGCGTATTTGTAAATACTGTTACAACAAGTTAGAGGAAAATAGAATGCCGACCAGAGCTGTACATAATAATTTAGAATTGGATGCTATTCCTGCTGAACTTTCTGAATTAAATACATATGAGTCTATACTCATTCAATGTGTTCATCCGTTCCAGACCATAGTACGTATGGAGCCCAAAACTGGTAAATTACCTCCTTCCGATTTACTGAGAGGTTTAAAAGGTAGAGTGGTGTATTTGCCCTTGGATTTGAAAAAAAATATGGAAACTATTGATGCGGATACTTTGGAAACTGAACCATTAATTATTCTGGTTAATGGTGTACCTACAAAGAATAAGAAGATTTGGCAGGAGCTGGTAGATGTGCGGAAAGTACAAAGAGCAAATTTGTATTTGAAAAGGAATAACAAATGGTATGAATCAATTTATATAGAAGAAGAAGAAGAAGAAGAAGATTTACAAGAAGACACAGAAACACCAACTGGACAAATTGAAAAAGTGGACAAGTCAAAGGAAGATGAAATTTATGAACATTTTAGCATACATCCTCTTCATTCAAAAGAAGTTATGGGAGACAATATTGATCTCTTTCAGATGAAGAAAGCAAAAGGAAGTCCCGTGAGTGTATGGGAGGAGAGCTTGGAAGCTCGATGTTTTCCCCAGCTGTTTCCTAAAGGAAAAGGAGGACGATACGATGAACGTCCGGAACAGATTCCAGCTTCTGAGTATCGGACTACAAGACTATATGCTGAAGATCCCAGATTTCGACAAAGTATTCCTTATTTGTTCCATCTTTTATTTGAAAGCGACTTGTCTGCACTGTCTTATGCAGTAAATCACATTTGAAAAAGTGGAGTACATTTACAAAATGTGTCTGCTAAGGATTTTATGGAGAAAGTGCAGCACCGAGATGATCATTTGGAAACACAACTGATCAATCTGATGGCTTGTCAGCGTGGGACAAATGAATATTGGTACCGACGCCATGGTGAATTAAAATGCATGTTACGGAATTTAGGAACACCAACATGGTTCGTTACACTAAGCTGTGCCGAGTACGCTTGGGATGATTTACTGGATTTTCTACGAGAGGCAAATTCAAACATTACAAACATCGAATACAAGACAGCAGGAGAACTGTGCTCATTGGATCCGGTTAATGTTTGCAGATATTTCAATCATAGATTTGAGGCTATGATGTCCTTCATCTGCAATAAAAAAAAATCCACCTCTTGGAGAAGTAGTAGATTTCTTTTGGAGAAAAGAGTACCAGGCAAGAGGTGCTCCTCATATTCATATGCTGTTGTGGATCAAGGATGCCCCAAAGTTTGGAACAGATACTGATGAAGCAGTGTTATCTTACATTGAAGAATATGCAACATGTGCTATACCAAAAAGCACAGAAGAGAAAAAGTTAAAGGAGCAAGTTTTACGTTTCCAAAGTCATCGGTGTGGAAAATACTGTCGACGGAAATACAAGAGCAAAGATAAATACTACACTAAATGTCGATTTGGATTTCCTAGACCTGTTCTTTCAAATGGAAGAGTAAACAGTTTTATGTCAGCTGTGAGACATACTATCACAAGAAAATCACCTAAGAATACCTACAACCTTAAAAGAAAAGAAGAATCAAAAAATATAAATGACTACAACCCAGTCATTTTATCCATGTGGAACGCTAACATGGATATACAGTATGTAGCTGACAATTCCATTGCTGTTGCTCGATATGTAACGTCTTACATTACGAAATCAGAAAAAACAGAATTGAAGGAAATGTGGGAAGAGATTTCTCACGAGAAGACTGTCAGTAAGAAGCTGTACAGTTTCAGTTTGAAGATGTTATCGCATCGAGAAATTGGATCCTACGAATGTTCAGATAGGTTATCTTCTGCAAGTCTCTACTCGAAGTCAAGAAGAAGAATTTGGGCAAGTTTAGGCCTTGCAGCAATGAGAAATCGGGTACTAAAATCTGTTGGAGAAATTGAATATTTGGCCGAGAATGACCCAGAAAGTACAGATATTTTGAAATCAAACATGTTGGACACATATTATCCCAAGAGAAGTCAACATCTGGAGAACATGTGTCTCTATGAAGTGCTGCAGAACTACATTTATTCACGGAAAGCCGCAGAAGACATCAACAATGGAAAATATAAAGTCATTGGTGAGGAAGGATGTTTGGTGAAGCAAACAAAAGGAAGTTTGATAAATCACAGGAAGCTGAGTTGCGACACTACTGACAAGAAGGAATTTTACTACTTGGCTCTTTTACAGTTGTTTAAACCATGGCGTACAGAGGATGAACTACTGGGAGAATTTCAAAGCTATGAAGATTCTTTTAATGCTTGCAAAGACAGCATACAATGCAGTACATTCTCAAGTTATCTGCAAATGTTAAATGAAGAAATTGAACAGGAAACTACAATTGCAGCAGAAATAGCTAGAGACAGTTCTCAGGACAGCCAAAGTTCAGAAACACTCAGTCAAGATCCCCTAGGACAACCAATCGTTGAAAATGAAGCATCAATAGCCATGAATGAAGTGGAAACGGCTATGAATCAAGCTCAAGAAGAATTTATAGACTTACAAAATTTGGAAAGACAACTGAACGAAGAGCAGCAACAAATTTATGAAGAGATCAGAAACAAAATTGATCACGGATTTCTACATGAAAAAAAAGAGTGCTCATGCACATCATTTCATCCAATCAGGATGTATGTAAGCGGACAAGCTGGAACTGGAAAACGTTTCCTAATTAAAGTCATCAGAAGCTACCTACAGCAAAAAATGGATTCTACTTTGTCTTGTGTGGTTACTGCTCCAACTGGGTTAGCAGCATATAACATAAAAGGAATCACTTTACATCGTTTGCTAATGTTACCAGTGGAGCATGAGAACAAAATACAATACAACAAGCTAACTGGAGAAGCATCCTTGGAAGTTTCAAGAGTCTTGAAGAAGATGCAAGTTCTCATTATTGATGAGGTGAGCATGGTTTCAAACTTAATGCTTACCTTTGTGCATTTAAGAATGCAGCAAATTCTGAAGACTGACTATGACATGTTATTTGGTGGAAAACACGTCATAGTTTTTGGAGATCTTTTGCAACTTACTCCAGTTAAAGGACAACCAGTGTTTAATACTGTCACACATGAAGACACGAAGAAGTCATTGGGAAGCATCGGAAATACAAATATTTGGTCCTTCTTTGAGTACAAGGAACTTACTACTAATATGAGGCAAGCAAGCGATGAAGAATATGGAAGTATTCTGAAAGATATCAGAATTGGACTACTCACAGAAGTTGGCAAAAAAGCATTACAGAGTCGGCTGCTACATAATTTATTTCCAAAGGAAGAAATAGTTGCAGAGAAGATATACAAGAACATTGCAGAAAACAAAAGTATCATCTGCTTAATGCCAACTCTACGTGAATGCTCAATATTCAATGAGGAGCTTTTGAAATTGGAAAAGGAAGAGATCAGGAAATTAGAAGCAGTGGACAAAATTGAGGATGGAAGAATTACTGTCACAGTAACAGGCACACTGAAAAATAAATTGGATTCACTAGAGAAGAACATTTCCAAAACAGCTGGATTAGAAAAAAATCTATATGTTTGCATGAACTGTAGAGTATTTTTAAGGAGAAATTTGGATGTTGAAAAAGGTTTAGTTAATGGAGCTATGGGAAGAGTTGTGGGTTTTATTAATTATCAGAAAAAAGATGGAATTGAATGTTTAAAAATAAAATTTGATCAGATAGAAGAAGTTAAAGACATTTGTCGTTGTACAGTTCGTTTCATGCTTGTGGGTACGTAGGAAGCAGTTTCCGTTTTCGCTAGCATATGCTGTAACTATTCACAAGTCTCAAGGATTGACTGTAGATTGTGCATTTGTGAACATTGGTTCAACTGTGTTCAAAGAAGGTATGGCATATGTTGCTTTGTCATGAGTGAAAACATTATCAGGTTTATTCATGATAGACTTTGATGACTCAAAAGTTAGTGCTGATACAAATTGTGTAAAGGAGTATAATAGATTAAGAAGAAGCTATGCTCCTCATTTAGGTCAGTATCCTGTGTTGGAGAAACGTGTAGTTTCTCGTAAAAGGAGAAATGAGAATATCTGTGATGAAGATGTACAGAGGAGGAAAAAAAAGAGGAGTGATGTAATTGCAAGCAAAAAGAGTAAGGAAAAAGAAGAACAGGTTGTAGGATGTCATTTTGAAAATAGCTCTGGTGTCAACTGCTACGCAAATGTAGTGCTGAATGTTGCATTTTATCTCGAAAGTTTGCAAGAGCAGATAATAGTAAATCAGGGAAAAAGATTCTGTTCAGAGCTGAGTCTCCTTTTTCAAAAGCTGAGTAATGATAAAACTCAAATAGAAAGTGCTACTGAAATTAGAAAACTTTTAGATGTATGTTCAGGACGAACACAGTTTTCTCAAAATGAACAGCAAGATGCACACGAATTTTTGATGTTTTTTCTTCAGGTACTGGAAGAAGAAGAAGTTGCAATTGATAATTTATTTGGTCTCTCTTATAAATGGGAACATAGTTGTGAAAACTGTTATAATATATGTGGCTCTAATGTTGATAATGAAAGGTTTATTTTTTTGATATTGCCAGAGACTAAAACAGTCACTTTTGCTAAATTAGTTAAAGATGCTAATCATAGCATGCAATGCGGTGAGTGTCAATCTGACATGTTTTCAACATTAATTTTAAAGGAATACGGACAGTATGTAATTTTAATGATGCAACGATGTAGAGCTGATGGTTCAAAATTGGATACTTTAATAAAGAAGTTTACAGGACAGCAATTATCAATTTCAGGAAAAACTTTTGTAACTGTTGCAATAATTTTCCATGAAGGACCTACTGTTACTTCTGGACATTACACAGTTTATCTTAAATGTGAAAAAGGCTGGACACTGTGTAATGATTCCCAATTGGTTTTTAAGCAACGTTTGCCTTTTGATTTAGCAAATTCCTATCTAATCTTCCTGAAACCTAAATTTTAGAGAGACTTGGCAAGATCTGGACAAAACAATTTTACCATTTTATTGGATTACCATTGGAATTTTCAAAAATAAAGATTTTTTAAATTATCATTTGGCCTAATGGAAAGATAACCAATTGTAATGTGGACTTTTTTAATTTTTAATGAAACTTTCGAAAACCAAAAATTTAGAGAAAATCGGTAACATCTGCACAATTTAAATTTTGGAATGTTATTGGAGTGCCATTGGAAATTTTTTCAAAAAAGATTTTTTAAATTACTATTTGGCCATGTGGAAAGGTAACCAATTCTATTGTGGACTTAATAAATTATTAATAAATATTTAGGGAACCAATATGTTACAGAGAATCGGTGAGTTCTGTACAAATAAAACTTTAGAATTTTATTGGATTACCATTGGAAATTTAATCAAAAAAGAATTTTAAAATTACTATTTGGCCTAAAGGAAATGGAACCAGATCTAATGTGGAGTTATTTGAGATATAATATTGTGATTATACTTCTGAAACAAACATATCAGACGGTATTTTAAAGAAATAAGTATTGATATTAGATGATATCTTTTTTAGAATATTATGCATTTCTATAATGTTAAGTTTAAGTGAAAAGAGATTCTGGGCTTTTTTAATACAATCTTTGAGATTGTTATTTTTTTTTGCCCGCTGTAAAATGATGAATGCAATTGCTTTCACAATTTATAGTGAAATGCAATATATTCTGAAAACAGCAAAAATAAGGCAAAAATATTTTTTTTAAAAATAGGTAAATATGTGTACTGTATTATAAAAAGTTTTAAAAATATTAATACTTTTTTCTTTTTTTTCAGATTGATATAGAAAATTTTCGAAAACTAGAACCATTTTTAAAGCAATTTTTTTAAAAAACAAATGAATAAATATTTTTTTGAGTGGGTATGGTAAGTCAATAATAATAATTGTAGTCTCTCAAGGACCTTGTAATGTGATAATTGATTTTTAGTGTTTTTAAAAAAAAAAAAAAAAAATTACGCGTACGGTAAAAAAAAAAAAAAAAAGTTTTTAAAAACATATATAAAAATAGATGAAAGGTAAGGTTGGCTCTTAAAAGAGCCGTTGTGTTCATGCAGGGACAGAGGAAAGAAAGATTGGGAATATTAGACGGTACGACAAGTGTGCTGATCTATTTTACTGTTCACTAGGGAAACACTGGTCTCCCTATAAGTAATTAGATCGTGACAATGGGCGCACCGTACTTCAACCCTCGCAAACCGAGGGTTAATTTCCAGAGGGCCAGCAAAAGGAGATGCTCCCCCCACAGATGAAGGGCTCACCTGACCTGCAGAAGAAGGACTCAGCCCTGCAGATGATGGTCCAGGCTGAGCTGCTGTGGATGTGCTTGGTTGACTTACTGAAGGGTTACCTCCAGTAAGTCGAGCATGTGTCCTTTTGTGTACATCCTTGAGGTGCCTCATCATGGTATGATTCCCAAAGGAATACTTCCTGTCAGGATTACCTCTTGAAAGTACACACTGACACAGCTTGCAAGTCACTAAGGGTGCATTTACCTTTTGCTGGCCTTCAGGAAATGTAAAATAATCCCATACATAAGAGGTCTTTTGTTTCCTCGCTCTCTGCCTCAAGGTAGTGCTGCTAGTGCTAGCCTCACTCTCAGAAGGGCTCTGCTGTTCTGCCATCGTATCACAAAGACAACCCAGCTCCTTCTCCTAAGGGATCACAAGCAGAAATGAGGGGAATGGGTGTGGTGTAGGAGAGTTCTAGAACTGAAAGTAGTTTCATCCAATCAAAAGTTGTGTTTCATGATCACATGACCTACCGTACGCTTATGGTACGCTTACGGTGCGCTTACGGCAAAAGTACGCATGCGCGTAAAAAAGACGCGCGCTTGCGCGCATGCGCATAACAGTCACTACCCGACACTTCCGCGTAACGTGCGCGTGTAGCGTACACGCGTACGCGTCCCACGCGGAGTACGCGCGGCTACGCAAATTGCGTAACTATACGCAAACAGCGTAGATAAATTACGGGCATTGCGTAAACCGTACGCTTACCGTAAGCTTACGGTACGCGTACTAAAAAAAAAATAAAAAAAAAAGGAAAAAATGTATTGCTAATAAATTTTACCTGTTTATTTTATAAAATATTTTTAAAAAAACATATTATAGAATTTTAAAAATTTAACCATAGTCTTAAAAAAAGGATAGAAAATTAAAAAAATATATATGTTTAAAAAATAGAAGAAAATAAAAAAATTAGCATTTAAAAAACCTTGCAAATTCACTGAAAAAACCATGGGTTTCACACACGTTATAGTTAGGAATTAGCATTTAAAAAACCTTGCAAATTCACTGAAAAAACCATGGGTTTCACACACGTTATAGTTAGGAATTAGCATTTAAAAAACCTTGCAAATTCACTGAAAAAAACATGGGTTTCACACACGTTATAGTTAGGAATTAGCATTTAAAAAACCTTAGAAATTCAATGAAAAAACCAAAGGTTTCACACATGTTATAGTTAGCTGGACATTTCACTCGTAAAAAACCAATGAAATTCCCCCATTATAGTTAGTTCAGCTAACTATAACTCGCGCGCCCGCAATGCACTGCTGATGACGTCACATATTACATCACTCATGACATGGTCAGTGACATCACTCATGACATCACTGATGACATCTCAAATGACATCACTGATGACATCACTGATGACATCATCCTTGTGATAGAGTGGCAGACCACCTCTGCCCCTAATATAACCTTTGATACACACATTCAAAAATAGAAATTAAAATTTTACCGTAAGCTTACGGTACGCGTACTAAAAAAAAAATTAAAAAAAAAGGAAAAAATGTATTGCTAATAAATTTTACCTGTTTATTTTATAAAATATTTTTAAAAAAACATATTATAGAATTTTAAAAATTTAACCATAGTCTTAAAAAAAGGATAGAAAATTAAAAAAAATATATATGTTTAAAAAATAGAAGAAAATAAAAAAATTAGCATTTAAAAAACCTTGCAAATTCACTGAAAAAACCATGGGTTTCACACACGTTATAGTTAGGAATTAGCATTTAAAAAAACCTTGCAAATTCACTGAAAAAACCATGGGTTTCACACACGTTATAGTTAGGAATTAGCATTTAAAAAACCTTGCAAATTCACTGAAAAAACCATGGGTTTCACACACGTTATAGTTAGGAATTAGCATTTAAAAAACCTTAGAAATTCAATGAAAAAACCAAAGGTTTCACACATGTTATAGTTAGCTGGACATTTCACTCGTAAAAAACCAATGAAATTCCCCCATTATAGTTAGTTCAGCTAACTATAACTCGCGCGCCCGCAATGCACTGCTGATGACGTCACATATTACATCACTCATGACATGGTCAGTGACATCACTCATGACATCACTGATGACATCTCAAATGACATCACTGATGACATCACTGATGACATCATCCTTGTGATAGAGTGGCAGACCACCTCTGCCCCTAATATAACCTTTGATACACACATTCAAAAATAGAAATTAAAATTTTAAAAACAATGGACATACCAATACCAGTTACAACAACCTATTCAGTAATTCTAAGATCCACATACACATCCACTCATTCACCAACAGTCCTGTACAGTCACTCATACATGTACTCACTCATCATATGTACTCATACACGTATACATCCTGTAACACAATCCCACTCATCCATAGAGGTACTCACACACATAGTCACTCATGCTAATAAAGAATCAAACATACATTTACTTGCATATACAGTTATACACACACCGCCACACTTACTTCTACAGAAACTTACACATACTTAGGTGCCGATCACGATCCGGTAAAAAATGTCCCCGTACGACTCGTATCGGGTCTTTTTACCATACGAATCGTACAAGTGCCGTACGAACTGGCAATCACGATTCGCATGGTAAAAAGTCCATACGAACCGCACTGGGAATCATTCCCCACACGTCCTTGGGTCGGAAAATGTGTCCGACACGTCCTCGGACGATTTACCTTACAAACGTAAAAATCCAAGTCCGACCGAGGAATCACGATCCATCCCGTGCGTCCGAGCCTACAACCGTATGGAAAAAACACCGTCCGCACCGAACACCTATAGCAACCATGGAGACATAGCCCGTATACGCGCCCAACACTCCCCCCAGCCCTCGTACGTCCGACACGTACCCCCCGTATATGTATACCCCCACCCGTCTAGGTACACCCCAGTACGTTCCAGTCGTACCCCCACCCCAGTACGTGTCGTACCACCGTCAATGTACACCCCAGTACGTTCCAGTCGTACCCCCACCCCAGTACGTGTCATACCCCCGTGTACCTACACCCCAGTACGTTCCAGTCGTACCCCCACCCCAGTACATGTCGTACCACCGTCTATGTACACCCCAGTACGTTCCAGTCGTACCCCCACCCCAGTACGTGTCATACCCCCGTGTACCTACACCCCAGTACGTTCCAGTCGTACCCCCACCCCAGTACGTGTCGTACCACCGTCAATGTACACCCCCCCTGTACGTGTCGTACCACCGTCAATGTACACCCCCCCACCCCTGTACGTGTCGTACCACCGTCAATGTACAGCCCCCCACCCCTGTACGTGTCGTACCACCGTCTATGTACACCCCAGTACGTTCGAGCCCCACCCCCACCCCAGTACGTGTCATACCCCCCGTGTACCTACACCCCAGTACGTTCCAGTCGTACCCCCACCCCAGTACGTGTCGTACCAACGTCAATGTACACCCCCCCACCCCTGTACGTGTCGTACCACCGTCAATGTACATCCCAGTACGTTCTAGTCGTACCCCCACCCCAGTACGTGTCATACCCCCGTGTACCTACACCCCAGTACGTTCCAGTCGTACCCCCACCCCAGTACGTGTCGTACCACCGTCTATGTACACCCCAGTACGTTCCAGTCGTACCCCCACCCCAGTACGTGTCATACCCCCGTGTACCTACACCCCAGTACGTTCCAGTCGTACCCCCACCCCAGTACGTGTCGTACCACCGTCAATGTACACCCCCCCGTATGTGTCGTACCACCGTCAATGTACACCCCCCCACCCCTGTACGTGTCGTACCACCGTCAATGTACCCCCCCCCACCCCTGTACGTGTCGTACCACCGTCTATGTACACCCCAGTACGTTCGAGCCCCACCCCCACCCCAGTACGTGTCATACCCCCCGTGTACCTACACCCCAGTACGTTCCAGTCGTACCCCCACCCCAGTACGTGTCGTACCAACGTCAATGTACACCCCCCCACCCCTGTACGTGTCGTACCACCGTCAATGTACACCCCAGTACGTTCCAGTCGTACCCCCACCCCAGTACGTGTCATACCCCCGTGTACCTACACCCCAGTACGTTCCAGTCGTACCCCCACCCCAGTACGTGTCGTACCACCGTCTATGTACACCCCAGTACGTTCCAGTCGTACCCCCACCCCAGTACGTGTCATACCCCCGTGTACCTACACCCCAGTACGTTCCAGTCGTACTCCCACCCCAGTACGTGTCGTACCACCGTCAATGTACACCCCCCCCTGTACGTGTCGTACCACCGTCAATGTACACCCCCCCACCCCTGTACGTGTCGTACCACCGTCAATGTACACCCCCCCACCCCTGTACGTGTCGTACCACCGTCTATGTACACCCCAGTACGTTCGAGCCCCACCCCCACCCCAGTACGTGTCATACCCCCCGTGTACCTACACCCCAGTACGTTCCAGTCGTACCCCCACCCCAGTACGTGCCGTACCAACGTCAATGTACACCCCCCCACCCCTGTACGTGTCGTACCACCGTCAATGTACACCCCAGTACGTTCCAGTCGGACCCCCACTCCAGTACGTGTCATACCCCCGTGTACCTACACCCCAGTACGTTCCAGTCGTACCCCCACCCCAGTACGTGTCGTACCACCGTCTATGTACACCCCAGTACGTTCCAGTCGTACCCCCACCCCAGTACGTGTCATACCCCCGTGTACCTACACCCCAGTACGTTCCAGTCGTACCCCCACCCCAGTACGTGTCGTACCACCGTCAATGTACACCCCCCCCCTGTACGTGTCGTACCACCGTCAATGTACACCCCCCCACCCCTGTACGTGTCGTACCACCGTCAATGTACACCCCCCCACCCCTGTACGTGTCGTACCACCGTCTATGTACACCCCAGTACGTTCGAGCCCCACCCCCACCCCAGTACGTGTCATACCCCCCGTGTACCTACACCCCAGTACGTTCCAGTCGTACCCCCACCCCAGTACGTGTCGTACCACCGTCAATGTACACCCCCCCCGTACGTGTCGTACCACCGTCAATGTACACCCCCCCACCCCTGTACGTGTCGTACCACCGTCAATGTACACCCCCCCACCCCTGTACGTGTCGTACCACCGTCTATGTACACCCCAGTACGTTCGAGCCCCACCCCCACCCCAGTAGGTGTCATACCCCCCGTGTACCTACACCCCAGTACGTTCCAGTCGTACCCCCACCCCAGTACGTGTCGTACCAACGTCAATGTACACCCCCCACCCCTGTACGTGTTGTACCACCGTCAATGTACACCCCCCCACCCCTGTACGTGTCGTACCACCGTCTATGTACACCCCAGTACGTTCGAGCCCCACCCCCACCCCAGTACGTGTCATGCCCCCCGTGTACCTACACCCCAGTACGTTCCAGTCGTACCCCCATCCCAGTACGTGTCGTACCAACGTCAATGTACACCCCCCCACCCCTGTACGTGTCGTACCACCGTCAATGTACACCCCCCCACCCCTGTACGTGTCGTACCACCGTCTATGTACACCCCAGTACGTTCGAGCCCCACCCCCACCCCAGTACGTGTCATACCCCCCGTGTACCTACACCCCAGTACGTTCCAGTCGTACCCCCACCCCAGTACGTGTCGTACCACCGTGAACCTACACCCCAGTAGTTCCTGGCGCACCCCCAACACAACCTCCTAAGTACGGAGCGCACCCCATGCCCCAACATCACAACCGCATGTACGAGTCGTACAAAGCCACACACAAGGACATAATCGTACAACCAAATGGCCCATGTACACACCGTACACACGCTCAAAACGCACGTACACAACCAGGACAAAATAAAACAACACAAGAATACACCATTCGAAAGGCACACAGCCACTAAACATGGCCAACAACCACTAAAATAACACAATCACTGACCTGCAACTGCCAAAAACAAACAGAGGCCCAATACACCACCACTCCTTATAACACACCCACCCAAAATTCAAAAACTGCCACACCCACCCATGGACAAATAAAAAGGGCCCACACACACAAACCATGAGCCTTTGCAACAGACTCACTGCTGCCAGACACCACAGAACCAGACTATAAGCTACACCACACCTTACACTTGCACACCTTCACACGACCACCCTCACAAACACCCTCTCATCACATTCACACACACACACAACCATCCACACCCCCCCCAACATCCACACACCCCCCACACCCACACCATCCCCACCCACACCCCTCACCATGCCCACTACCAAGAATCCAAAGTTCAGTCACCGAGAGTTGGAGGTCCTTGTTGATCAAATCCTCAGAGTCGAGCCACAGATCTTTGGAACATTGGTCAGAAACACCAGCCAGGCAGCAAAAACAGCCATGTGGCAGACCATCGTCGATGCTGTGAATGCTGTTGCGGACACCAGGAGGACCAAGCAGGATTGCCAGAACAGGTGGTACGATCTGCGGAGGAGGGTCAGAGCCAAGAGGCAGGAGGAACACGACCAGGCCAACGCCACCGGAGGAGGGCCCTCCCGCAGAGCCGTACAGTACCATCCCTGGGAGGAGAGGGTGATGGCCATACTGCCGGTGGAGGCAGTTGAAGGAGTAGAAGGACTCCGAGACCCGGGTGAGTACACAAACAACGCACCTCACATGGGGGGAACTGCAACCACAACCAAAATTACTAACAGGCACGCAACCACCACAAGCCATCGCATGACTCAACCACACTCCATGAGCAGGCACATGCCACTGCTGCCACCATGCCCCATGCACCCAGCTGGACAATGTCAAGTCACAGGCCACAGAAGACAACAACACATGACACGGTAACCCGGATGGCGGGAGGCTGGGCACCAAAAATCACATAGTGCGACTCCAAAGCAGACAACAATGCCCTCTGCCCATATGGCCTAGGTCACAGCCAGACAAACACTGTGTCCCAACACAGGAATGACTTGCCAGCAAATGGCGGACGCCTTGCATCAACACATGGGGGTGAAGGCACTGTTTTGCACATGACAGCAGCTAATGAACAGCCAACATTGTGAAAGAGTGGCAGCACACACCACCACAGCAGCAGCGCACAGACACACAGCAGACAAAATGGGTGCCTGGAGATCAGAAACAAACTCACATCAACAGGCCAAGGGCCACTCAAAGATCTGCTAACAGTGTGTGCCCAGGAAGCTGGGCCAAGGTGACAGAGGGTGACACACGGAGGGAGGGAGAGGGGGACACAGAGGGAGGGAGAGGGGGACTGAGAGGGAGGGAGACGGACAGAGGGAGGAGGCTGACACACGGAGGGAGGGAGGAGGCTGACACACAGAGGGAGGGAGATGGGGACAGAGAGGGAGGGAGAGGGGGACAGAGAGGGAGGGAGACACAGGAAGACGGACAGAGGGAGGAGGCTGACACACAGAGGGGGACAGAGAGGGAGGGAGACACAGGAAGACGGACAGAGGGAGGAGGCTGACACACAGAGGGAGGGAGAGGGGGACAGAGAGGGAGGGAGAGGGGGACAGAGAGGGAGGGAGAGGGGGACAGAGAGGGAGGGAGAGGGGGACAGAGAGGGAGGGAGAGGGGGACAGAGAAGGAGGGAGACACAGGGATAGCAAATCAGTCCTTTGGTGTGTGGGAATGTCTGCTCGTCAGCAGGTGGACTGCGTGCATGTAGACAAGGGTGGCCAGTGCCAGAACCCCCCCTCTTCATCATGGCAAAACACAGGGCCATGTCACAACCTGTACACGAGCACAAGGACAGCCACCTGCATCATATAAGTGTGTGGATCCACTCCATGTGCACATGTACAGTGCTACAAGGAAGGCGCAAATGCATGGCTCGCCACACCTGCACACTCCACTGCTGACTACAGTCACACTTGACGCAGCAAGTAAGACTGTGCCACACATAGTTAAAGGGGCCAAATTGGTGCCCAAGGGACACACCCATGCACAAGTGCACTGTGAGTGGAATGCAAGACAGATCCTAATTCCAAGAGGAAATGTGCCAACTTTGAAACGGATGAAACATGGATGTTGCATGGACCAAAATTAACATTTTCTCTCTCACACACAGGTCAACGTCGTGCTGCACCCCCCAACACTGGGGGGGAACACTCACAGGACCCGGATCTGCAGGAGACCGATCCCACCGGCAGCGACCACTCTCACCACTCTGCGGACGACCCCGACCGACTTGGCCCCTCTGGTGTCCAACCACCTGCAGCACCTGCGTCAGGTACAACCGTGCCAACCACCACCCCCACTCCTGCCACATCCCAGGAGACACCCAGGATCCCTGCCCCAACACCACAATGCAGCCAGGCTTGCCAGGAGGGACACGGTGTCCCGGGCACCCAGGAGGAGGCAGGCGACAACGCCAATGCCACCCCTCAGGGGTCCCGGAGACCCGATGTGCCCACAAGTGCAGGCCAGACGCAAGTGGGCAGGGGTGGTGGGAGTGGAGGACGGCGGAGGCGCGAGCCTGACCAGTTGGCTGGGGATCCGGTATTTTCCCATGTCCGTAACATCCTGGACTCATACCGGCAGGACACCACGGGCATGGCCCAGGTTGTGTCCGTCCTCGAGGGGATCAAGGTCCAGCAGGCCCAGCAACATGCGGAGCTAATAGCCTGTCTACAGGTACACCAACGGAGGATGGAGGACAGACAGGCTGAGCAAGTGACGGCGTTCCAGGGGATTCACGCTACACTCCGTCGGATGGCCGACACCATGGCCGACCCTCCCTGTGCCAGAAGGCGGAGAACATCACCACCCACAGGGAGGGATCAGGAGGAGGAGGAGGAAACATCCGACGGAGCATCCCAGACGTCGTCACGGCCTGCTGCTGAGGTTCCCCGCAGGAAGCCGGGTCGTCCACGGAAAGGACCGTGTGGGTGGCTGCTACATCACCATCTCCCAGGACACCTGGCCTGGCACCTGGCCCACTGGAGCAACAGCATCACAGCATCAAGAGACATTCTCTGCCACATGGCCCTGCTGGTCACTGGCTGACCAATGTTGACAAAGACTGTGGCATGGACTCTGAGGATTTCCAATGGCAAGGACACCAACTCCCCTACTGAACTTTGGATTCCCTAATCCCGGAAAGCCCCTCACTTTGTCCCCCCCCCCCCAATAATAAATCACACTATTAAGAGTAGATGCCTGCTGGTAGCATTATTACCTAACATGTGTCTTGTACAGTCTAAACATGCCTGAGTCATCTGTTCACTTCAACCATCCACACCCTGGGGCCTGAGTCTGGCACAGGACACATGGGTCACAGTTTATTAGGCAAGACAGACATGGAGCACCATACACACCCGTGATGGGCAGAACCAGCTGAGGGGGTGGCCGAACAACCGTGCTGACAGACACATTGAGTACAGCAACAGTCATGCGCAGAGGTCAGGGATCCTGGCCAGTGTCCTGGGGGGCACCCAGGTATGTGTAGACAGGTGGCAGAACCATGTCCTGCAAGCTTGAGTCCGGTGGATGCAGAGAATGGGGTCATGGACAACGTTGGATGCATGGGGATGGCACATGTCACAATACCCACACAGTCATGGACATCATGCCCAATACACAGTCTCAGCACACACACACAGCTTGCATCTTGCCACTCGACACATTGACACATAGCCACAATCAGGGAATACCATGCCAGACATGCAGGATGCACCGTGCCAACACACCAGCATTGACTGAGAAGAGGCACCTTGGAGGCATAGGGACACCTTTATTAGTCATGTTTTTGGGATTGCAGAGGCAACTTGAAGTACACATGAACACATCATGTGGAGTAACATGTGGGTCCAACACTGGCACCCCCCTTCTGCAGCACAAATGCGTGATAGCCATGGAACTGGCACACAAGTGTCGGCTAACAGCTAAAACCCACAGCTGCACACGGAGAGCCTGACATACACCATAGATCCGCTGATGTGGAAGTCCCACGCCATGTCAAGACAATGTTAACCGTATGTGTCCGAGGGCAGTGTCACACACATTGATGCCATCATCACAATCCACTATCCCATCACTGATGACTGACAACCAGGCAGCCCATCTATTCAGGTGTACCCAGCTGCATGTCGTGTCCCATGGGGATGCCACATGACTGCAGAGGAACCAAACCCCGACCGGGGCAGTGTGCACACATCGTGAACAACTGCCACACCCAATACACCCCAGATGCATCCCTTACCCCATGGAGACTTCCAAACGTGTCCGTGCCTGTAATGCTGAGTCAGCCCACGATGTCATGTCCATGAGGAATAGCAGTGCCACAACAATGCAACCAGCAAACGGCATGCGCAGGTACCTGGGGAAGAGAGACACACAAGAAGTCAGCCACAAAAAGCACAGCCACTTGCATGTGCATTTACTCGACACATGTATGGATGAAAACATGCTAGGTCACAATTATGACTGGGGAAATACTACCATCACTGCCACCATCACTCCAGTGACACACCCACACACACCTCTGACCCACGTGCCATACATGCAGGTGGAGACACACATCACAACGCATGCCACACGGGGACCAATGCGTGCACACTCAGACCCTGGTACTCACCACTAAGCAAAGAAGTCGCGTATGAGCCGAGTCCGGATGTCCTCTTGCGGCTCCACATCCTCCACATCACTAGCCCCATTGCCAAGCCCTTCGTCCTCCACGGGTGGATGGTCCTCGTCATGTTGATTCAGGATGAGTGGCACAGCTCTTTCAACTGCCATGTTGTGCAGCATGCAGCAGACCATGAAGATCTTGCAGACCTTCGCCGGGGCATAAGGGAGTGCACCGCCGGTCTTGTGGAGGCACCGGAATCGGCTCTTCAGCATGCCAAACGTCCTCTCTATCACTCGCCTTGTCCGGCCATGGGCGGTGTTATAGCGGAGCTGGGCCGGCGTGATGGGGTTGCGGAGAGGTGTCAGCAGCCAAGGCATGTTGGGATAGCCAGCGTCCCCTACATGGGAAGCACATGGACATCGTTAGAACTGGTGAAGCGGTCGTGCTGGTCGGCTATACAGAATACAGGACAGACAGACTGTACCCACCAACAACACATGCCCGTTCGTTGCGCAGCTGCATCATCATATCAGGCATCCCGCTACGCCTCATGATGTAGGCATCGTGTGCTGACCCTGGGAAACGAGCACAGACATGTGAAATCACCATATTGGACAGACACACCACAAGGGCATTGATGGAGTGGTAGTGCTTCCGATTGCGGTACGCCACCTCCCGTGCGTGTGGTGGTACCAAACCTACATGTGTCCCATCTATGGACCCAATGACATGGGGCATCACTCCCAGGGCATAGAATCCACGCTTGACCTCAGTCATCTGTTCAGGGGTTGGGAACTTGATGAAGTCATCCAGGTGAATCAACATGGCCTCCAAGAAATCATGCAGCACACCGCTGAACATGCTCTGGGACATGCCACCAACATGAGCTATGGTATTTTGGAAGGTACCCGTGGCAAGAAAATGTAGGGCAGCCATTACCTTCAGCTGGGGTGTCAGTGCCGTAGGATACCTGTGCTGCGGTTGCAGGTGTGGTGCCAGTCTCGCCGTCAGCTCCAGAATCAACGGTTGGGTGAAGCGGTAGAGCCGGATCCTGTCATTCTCCTGCATGGTAGCCAAGTCTGGAATTCTTCGGGCAAGAGGCGGCGCTCTGCAGTAATTTGGAAGTGACAAGGAAGAGTGAGTGCACTACGAGAACAACTCATGTCTACTGAGCACATGTAAATCTGGCAATACACACATGCTACATAGGGAGTCAGGTATGTGCTACATGCCCAGGACACGTATGGATGCAAGGTGACACTCCTTCCAAGACCCAGCTACACACGGTGATTGAGAACCTCCCCATGCCACGCCATGGAAATAGCTGTGTCCCAGTGCAAGTGCACAGCCCGACGCAAGACAGGAGTGACATACACCCACCCATCAGCAGAAGTGGGATGCCGATTGCAGAGACTGGTAGCGGAACACTGGAGCCACAGGTCACATGACATTACACTAGTCCAGCCCACACACCTTGCCATGAAGGTGCACATGTCATGACTCACCACACATTCCTTGTGAGGATGCTGACATGGCCTTGTCACGCTACTCCGTGTCCCATGCATACATGTGCACCTCACATCCGATAACACATGTGGCATGGTGTGCGGAACAGTGTGCAATGAAAATCTACACACAGCCACATGTTGGTTGCTGCAACGGCTGCAGCTTTTGAGGGTGCTACAACATCAACCTGATGTAAATCCCGGACACATATATGACATAGTCACATTGTGCACTGTGGGTAGTGACAAGTCATGTGTCATGACCCCTGTACCGGGCATCATGGGACACTTCCGTGTGTTGGTGTCCGTGCCATGCCAGTGACGCTCACCCCAAGTGCGCAGTCCCACATGCACACATGTCAAAGGAGTCAAGGGCATGCCTGGCACACATTGCACCCTCACACAGTACACCTGTACACATCTCATCATACATCTGGTGCCTTCTCCACTCAGGAGGCATGTTCCACATCACAGCCTGTGACACCTGTGCCCCACACATGTAGTAATGCACAGACGATGCCTTGATGTCCATTCCTGGACAAGTATGTCCATCCATGGACAAGTATGTCCATCCATGGACAAGTATGTCCGCCCTATTCCTACCTGTGTGTCGCCTATCACCACAGTGATGTGTAAAAACCGCCGTACTGCTGCTGAGAGGGCCTGTGCATGTTCCCAAATCACTGTGGGAGTGCTGCCGTATGTGTACCCATCGTGATGGCGAGCGTACAGGCATTTGTACGGTCCGTAGCACTACGAGTACGCATACGCGTGCAGACCCATAGTGATAGGGCCGTACACACGCATGTACGCTCACTATCACTATGGGTCTGCACGCGTATGCGTACTCGTAGTGGTACGGACCGTACACACGCATCTACGCTCACTATCACTATGGGTCTGCACGCGTATGCGTACTCGTAGTGGTACGGACCGTACACACGCATCTACGCTCACTATCACTATGGGTCTGCACGCGTATGCGTACCCGTAGTGGTACGGACCGTACACTCGCATGTACGCTCACTATCACTATGGGTCGGCACGCGTATGCGTACTCGTAGTGATAGTGAGCGTAGATGCGAGTGTACGGTCCGTACCACTACGGGTACGCATACGCGTGCAGACCCATAGTGATAGTGAGCGTAGATGCGAGTGTACGGTCCGTACCACTACGGGTACGCATACGCGTGCAGACCCATAGTGATAGTGAGCGTAGATGCGTGTGTACGGTCCGTACCACTACGAGTATGCATACGCGTGCAGACCCATAGTGATAGTGAGCGTACATGCGTGTGTACGGTCCGTACCACTACGGGTACGCATACGCGTGCAGACCCATAGTGATAGTGAGCGTACATGCGTGTGTACGGTCCGTACCACTACAAGTACGCATACGCGTGCAGACCCATAGAGATAGTGAACGTAGGCATGCATGTACAGGCCGTTGCCATGCATTTGGGGTGCCCTAGGGCCCCGAAACGCACCGTACCGGTGTGTGATGCTCCAAATTACATAGGGGACAAGTAGTAAGGCCTACATGCATGCTGGTTGTCATGGAGACCAAGTTCAAATTTCGAAATTGTTCTGGAAGGTGCACAGCAGAAGTCAGTTGGAATTCTTCTACTTTGTTGCAATGTGTTTGTGGGGCTGACATCATGCAGGAGAATGAAACCGATAGAGAACCCACAGACTGCTAGGTTTGAAGGGATTGGTGGAAACATAGGATGCAAATGTGAGTGACCAATCACTCTGTACTCCTGTGCATGAGACTGGGCAGAAGGGCACATATAAGGCAGCCAGGTCCCATGAGGGAGCACTTGCCTGCACATCTTTGCATTCGTCGACCCAGCTGCTGCTACTGATTCCCTGGAACCATGTCAAGGGCTGTGGAGAGGACACAGCCATTTACCCTGGAGGAGAACATGGCTCTGCTGGATGTGATCCTCCCACAGTACTCCATACTGTATGGGCGACCAGGGTATCAGGTGAGTGCATAGGCCACTGCCACAGACTGTCCCTATGTTGTGACTGTGACTTCTGCCATTGCGTCCAGGTGTAACACACATGCCATGTACTGTCGGGGGGGTCCCAGGGGGGGGGGGGCCTGATGTCTCCCAGCAGTGCCCTGAGACAGGAGGGGTGTGTGCAGAGTCCTCCCAGCAGTGCCCTGAGACAGGAGGGGTGGGGGCCTATCACTC
This sequence comes from Triturus cristatus, assembly GCF_964204655.1. Classification (NCBI taxonomy): domain Eukaryota; kingdom Metazoa; phylum Chordata; class Amphibia; order Caudata; family Salamandridae; genus Triturus; species Triturus cristatus. Next base: position 169,479,765 of record NC_140585.1, read on the forward strand.
ACAGCAGTGCCCTGAGACAGGAGGGGTGGGGGCCTATCACTCACAGCAGTGCCCTGAGACAGGAGGGGTGGGGGCCTATCACTCACAGCAGTGCCCTGAGACAGGAGGGGTGGGGGCCTATCACTCACAGCAGTGCCCTGAGACAGGAGGGGTGGGGGCCTATCACTCACAGCAGTGCCCTGAGACAGGAGGGGTGTGTGCAGAGTCCTCCCAGCAGTGCCCTGAGACAGGAGGGGTGGGGGCCTATCACTCACAGCAGTGCCCTGAGACAGGAGGGGTGGGGGCCTATCACTCACAGCAGTGCCCTGAGACAGGAGGGGTGTGTGCAGAGTCCTCCCAGCAGTGCCCTGAGACAGGAGGGGTGGGGGCCTATCACTCACAGCAGTGCCCTGAGACAGGAGGGGTGGGGGCCTATCACTCACAGCAGTGCCCTGAGACAGGAGGGGTGTGTGCAGAGTCCTCCCAGCAGTGCCCTGAGACAGGAGGGGTGGGGGCCTATCACTCACAGCAGTGCCCTGAGACAGGAGGGGTGGGGGCCTATCACTCACAGCAGTGCCCTGAGACAGGAGGGGTGTGTGCAGAGTCCTCCCAGCAGTGCCCTGAGACAGGAGGGGTGGGGGCCTATCACTCACAGCAGTGCCCTGAGACAGGAGGGGTGGGGGCCTATCACTCACAGCAGTGCCCTGAGACAGGAGGGGTGGGGGCCTATCACTCACAGCAGTGCCCTGAGACAGGAGGGGTGGGTGTGATGCACAGTGTGAGCCTTGATCATTGATTGTGACATTGCCATCATTCCACCTGTGTACCCACTGTGGCACGTACTGCTTTTGCCCTCACCAGGGGATGATGTCCCTATGACAAAGGTGCAATGCGTTGGCTGCATGACATGCCTTGTTGTAACCAGCTAATTTGTACCCATATGTCTCTCTGTGACATGTGGCTGGTGTATTGATGTGGTGTCACTTGTTCCTCCTCACAGGTAGGCGCCACTGCCAAGGAGCAGATCGGGCTGACCGCCGTCAGTGCCGTGAGGGGTGTGGATGGTCGGAGGCGGAGCCTGCCCCAGGTGAGGAAACGCTGGCAGGATATCCGGTGCTGGACGCGGAGGATTGCACGGCTCCTGCTGGGGGACTCACCTGAGAGCCACAAGAACCGCGGCCGCCGCCGTCTGAGCCACCTCCACAGGCGTGTGCTGCCGGTGGTCTTTCCAGACCTGGAGAGGCGCTTACAGGCGATGCAGCAGCCGGAAGGGGGTAGGTACATGTGTGTTTGTTGTGTGTCACCGGCATTTGTAAGGGCACAGTAGCATGAATTCACTGGCAGGGTTTAAAGGTGCTGTGCAGATCCTGTTTGCCCCAGTATAGCGCTGTGCCCCTGCCACCCTTCCCCTCCTTGCAATGTGTTCCCTGGTCTGTGTGTAGTCACTCCTTCACAAGGTAATGTAGGCTGGCGCTTTGTCCACAAGAACAATGACTGTAGCATCATGTGTGGGGGTGGTGTGTAACAGGTTGTGGGACCTTGCCTGTGCACTGTCAAGTTCACTGCATGTGGGTTCCATGTCAGTTGGCACTGATGCTGACTCCAGACATGGGAGTTGGTCTCTCATGTGTCATGCCTTACAGCGCGCATGTCCTATGTAGTGGCCTGTGACATGATGTGCATGAGTGTGCGATACACATAGTGCAGGGATGGTGACGTGTGTTGCAGTCATTACCATTCAGTAGCATGTAGTTGCGTGCCCACTACTGTCCCCTGGGGCACCTTTTCCTCAGTGGTGTATGTGTCATCATAAACGTGGCCAATCTCAGTGTCTACAGCGTAGGTTGTGCTCTGTGCCATTGTCCCCTGTCACCATGTATATAGACGTGCTATTTTGTACAGGTGTCCACTGTGCAGCCTGACCTGATTGTCCTTCTTCATACTCACAGTTGCCAGTGCCTGTGTGTCTTTTTATACTCATCTGAGGATGGGCACTGGTACCTCATTATTTGTACAGGCGCACCTTGGCTGTTTGGCGTCCAATCTTGCTTTTTGCCTGCCCCTGTGTGTATCACCCAGACTATGAGATGTTGGTGCCACCTGTGTCTCAACAATTTGCCTCGTGTAGGGTCTTGTTGGGGCGGGCAATGCCTATGTGTTAACTCCTGATTTCCACTTGCTGGGTCTGGGCAGTGTGTGATGTGTCTGGACACACACGCAATGTGCAGTGACCGAGTCATGTTGTGCATGTTTTCAGCATTACCTATGCAGCATGTGTCTCAAGTTCATGGATATGCTCCCTGGTCATCGGTATTTTCGCCAACGCTGTGTGGTGCAGATGCAGTGCTGGATTGTCCCCAGGGCCTGGGTGCTATGTCAGACTCCGTTTCCTGTGTTTAGCTATTGTCTCATGCTCTCCATGGTATTTCAGTGGCATGGTGGCTCAACCAACTGTGTGTTTCATGCCCTACATCGGTACCCTGTTCAGTAGATGTTAGGGATCTTCCTTTTCAGGCCATGCAATGTTACCTATGTAGATTGGACTCATGTGACAGATGTGTACAGGTGTCTGATTAATTTCTGTCTCTCCACCCTGCCCACAGCATCGTCGGGGGACACAGAGGGAGACATGGACACAGACCAGGCGGAGGGACCGAGCACCAGTGCCAGTCGTGACATCGGGTCTGGCACAATGAGTGGGACAGAGGCGGAGGAGAGTGTGGCCGAGGACCTGTCGACTGGCACATCAGACTACGAAGCGGACAGGTCCGAGGAGGATGTCTCCGAGTGGGCGGAGGCTGCACCAGCAGCTGACAGCGGAACAACACCTCGCACCGCCCCCTCAGTTTCCACCAGCCACCTCCCACTTGCTCGTGTCCCTTCCCAGCGTGCCCGGTCACAGCATGTCTCCTTCCTGCCAGGCACCGCACCCCCTGCCCCTGTCTCCACTGCTGCCGCCAATGCAGAGTCTGTGGACATCCAGCGGCAACTGCAGGTTGGTCAGGCTGCGATCCTTAATGTCCTCCATGCCCACGGCAAAACCCTCACCAACATCGAGGCTTTCTTGGAGGGCATTCATTCATCGCAGGCTGACCAACGCAACTTGCTGAGGTGCATAGACTCCACACTGACTGCAGCAGTGGGTCTCCTGCAGCGCGACCTCCCCCCACCTACCCCTGCCCCATCCACACTTCCCACTCCCATGCCTGTCCCACGTACACCCAGACGTCGGCATGCACCCACATCAACGGACACGGGCACCACACCAGCAGGGAAGGTCCACCGCACTCCTCCTGACACGCACACACAGGGTGAGGTAGGCACACCCACTGGGTCGGGGGGCAAACGTGTGACACAGAGCCATAGTGGGAGTCCGCATTCCACCCAGTCCACTCCCTCCAAATCCCCTCCCCTCAGCTCTCCTGGCCACATCTCCCCCAAGGACTCCTTCATGGCCGCTCTGTCCCTGAGCCCCACAGTTACACCACCACGCAAGCGGTCAAGGAGGTCCCCGGTCAGGGTGGTTGAGTCTCCCCCCCTGTCTCCACCCTCCCCCGGTGGCGGTGCGACCCATCCCTCTGACCCCCCCCCTCCTTGGGGCCTGAGGTCCCTTCGGGTGCAGGGGACTCCCTGGAGGACCTTGCAAAGGTGTGTAGTGCCATCCTGGCCTCCGCCTTTGGCACTGACCCACCCCCTGTGGTGGAGTCCTCCATCCCTGCACCCACAACGCCGCCCCTTTGCCCTGATGTCCCTGCGGTGCCTGTTGCTTCCCCCCCCCCTGATGCCCTCACCAGTGTGGAAGACGATGCCATTTGACTGTGCAGGCAAGGTAGGTGTTGGACAGGCCACACGAGGGGCTTGCGCCCTCCCCGCATGACAGGGCCCAGGCCCCGGCCCCCCAGGCGCGGCCCACGAGACTCACTCGCACCCCGTCGCCCGACGGAACTCCTGCCCTTGGATCTCCCTATAGCACGAGCCCAAGCCACCACCGGCTCCCTCGGCCGGGCAAGCCGCCATCTTGGGCCCTGCGCCACGAGGCCGCGTGGCCTCCCCCCGACCCTAACCCTGGGCCTGGCCGGCCCCGACATCCCGGCACCACCATCCACCCAGGAGGTGAGCGGATCACTTGGCAGGTCAATGGGAGGACGAAGTGCCAAGGACTCTCCCCCGCCAGGTGACGATCGCCTCCAGCTCCCCCCAGGCACCGGCTCCACCCCCCGCTGGGTGTCTGGACACCTTCATCCCGGACCCTCCGACCCCCAAGTGCGAGGGTCCGGACATCAAAGGGCACCTGCCCTATAACTGGGGCAGCTGCGGAGCAGGAAGGCAGTTGTATCCTGGAGTCGAGAGACACCGAGAGAACTCAGCCTTGACGGACTACTGGCGCTGCCGTAGCCCTATCTTGTGATCTATCGTCCTGTCTGCTGGCGCTGCCGCGGCCTTCTGCAACATCCATCCTCGTCGGGACCTGCTGGCGCTGCCGCGGCCCGTGTATCGACCATCTTCACCGGGACCTGCTGGCGCTGCCGCGGACCGTACCTCGACCATCTTCTCTGGGACCTGCTGGCGCTGCCGCGGCCCGTGTATCGACCATCTTCACTGGGACCTGCTGGCGCTGCCGCGGCCCATACCAGCGAGACCACCTAAGCTCGAGGATTGTGAGCTACCCACCACACCACCTCAACTACCAGACTGTAACCAGACTGTCCCGCTACCCCCTTTCCCCATCTTGAGAGACTTGAATCGAGGGGACCCCTGAGTCCAGACCTCCTTGTACCTTGTCATCGTACCTTAAGAAGTGCTTATAAAGAACGCTAACTCATCTCCTTGTGTGGTATCTGTCTGTGGGGGGGAAGTTATTTGTCTGTACGATCGCTGGAGACGGCTCTCCCCGGAGACCTCTCTCCTTGTCCTCGGCCGACCCGCCCGGTCCGTCTAACATTGGTGGCCAGCGGCGCGATCTGAATCAACGCGTAATCGTACAGAGAGTAGCTCACCCCACGACAAAAACACGATGTCAGCTAAAGATAGCGGTTCCACTGAAAAGTTCCAAATGGATAAGTTGGAAGAGTATAACCACCGCGAACTTAAACAATTCTGCATGGAACTAGGCATTGCTACCACCGGCCTGAGTACCAAAGAGGATTTGAAGCGCGCCCTTGAGTCGTGGGCAGAAACTGGGATCACCGGATCCTCCGACCAAAACAGTGTCGCACCAGAGGGGAACGCCACGGCTCCCGAGGAGAGGGGAACGGGCCTCTCGCAGGAGGAGATCCAGGAAAGAGAAAGGACCAGATTACACGAGTTGGAAATGGCACGACTCAAGATGGACGGTGAACTAAAGTTAGCCGAGCAGAAACTAAATCTAGAGCATCTGCGGCTCCGAGAGGAGCGAGAAGAAAAACAGAGACAGAGAGAGCTTGAGGAAAAAAGAATAACACTCGAACACGAACGCAAACTGGCGGAAATAGAACTTCGGAAACAGAATAAAGAGACGGGGGTGCCTGAGCGACCGCACACCCCAGGGGCAACCGAGAAAAAAGTCCACATCCCCAAGGATGTTGTCCGAGAGTATGTCCGAGAAGACGACATACAGCAGTGGTTCAAAGCCTACGAGATCGCCATGACCTCCCACCGAATCGACCGGAGTGATTGGGGAGCTGGACTATGGGGGAGGTTCGTCAACGAAGGTCGCGATGCCCTGTTGCAGCTCCCAGATCACCAAATGTCGTCCTACGACCACATGAAGGCTGCCCTCCTCACCCGCTACGGCCTCACACCCGAGATGTACCGCCAGAGGTTCAGAGATTGCACCCGGATCCCAGGTACAACTTGGGTGGAGTACGTAAACTATTTCAGCAGAGCCTTCGAGGGGTGGATCAAGGGGAGCCATGTAACGACCTACGAACAACTCTTTAACCTCATGGTATGGGAACACCTGTCGAACAACTGCTTCGTCGAGCTCAGGCAGCACCTCCTCGACAGTAAATTGACCGACCCCCGGCAGCTCGCCGCTGAAGCTGACCGATGGGAGAGCACCCGAGTGGGCCGGAGGGGACCGCACGAGCAGAACCGAAGCAACCAAGGCCAGCACCGTCCTCGGGAAGGAGGAGGAGGCCAGGGGCGAGGGAGAGACACCCTCCCAGCAACACCCGTGGCCAGCACCCCACCCCCGGCCGGCCGGGGAAACCCCCCGATGCGTCCAGGGTTCCGAGCCAATGTCACGTGCCACCGATGCCAGCGAGTCGGCCATTACGCCAATGACCCGAGCTGCCCACAAAACCAGACGCCCAAGCCCCGCCAGGTAGCTGCCGCCGCCCTGGGGGAAGAACGACTGTCAGAGGAACAGGAAGAGTATGAGCCGGCCCAGCAAGAGTGGGAACCGGCCGCCATGGTTCTAGCGTGCCTAGGGGGAAAAGACATAATCCCGCGGGCTCCCCTACCCGCCAACACCAGGAAATACGGTCAGTGGGTGACCATTAATGGGCATCGGGCCGAGGCCTTACGTGACACAGGCGCCAGTGTGACGGCCGTCCGCTGTCACCTGGTGAAACCAGAGCAGATCCTACCGAACATTCTCTGCCCCGTCCGCTCAGCTGACAATTCCGAAAGTCTGTGTCAAATGGCCTGCGTCCCCTTCGAATGGGGAGGGGTCTCCGGCCTGTTGAAAGTGACGGTCCGGGATGATGCCCCCGTGGACTGCCTCCTGGGGAATGACCTTGAGAGTTCCCAATGGGCCACCGTCGAGAGAAGAGAGCACCTGGGGATGCTGGGCCTCCCGGACTGGGCCTGCGTAACCACCCGGTCCAGGGCAGCCCGTACCGTTCCCCGACCAGAAGAACCGGAATGGCCAGCACCTCCGCCCCCGGTCGCCCCAGTAGAAGACAACGATGAAGCCAACCCCCCGGAGCCAACGACCGAAGGGGACGCGCACCTCCAGGACGTCCCCGGCCTGGCTCAGTGGCGTCAAGAAGGGGGGCCCACCCAAGAACAGTTCCGCCAGGAGCAAAAGACCTGCCCCTCCCTCGAGGGACTCCGCCAACAAGCCAGCGCCCAGAGCGCAGGGGACTCCACCGGAACTCACTGGGTCTACTGGGAGAACGACCTGCTATACAGCGAACAGAGGATCGCAGAGCTAGGGGCCGGTCGAGTACTGGTGGTACCTCTCCGCTTCAGAAACTTCCTGCTCAATCTGGCCCACGATGTCCCCCTGGCTGGACACCTGGGCCAAGACAAAACTTACAGTCGCCTAGTGACCCACTTTTTCTGGCCGAAAATGCGGAACGACGTCCTGAACCACTGCCGGTCCTGCCCCACGTGCCAGGCCAGCGGGAAAAGTGGCCGTAAGCTGAAGGCCCCTCTACAACCCTTCCCGGTGGTCACCACCCCGTTCGAGAGGGTAGGAATAGACATTGTGGGGCCCCTGGACCCCCGCACGGCACAAGGACATAGGTTCATCCTAGTACTGGTGGATCACGCCACCCGCTACCCCGAGGCGGTGCCTCTCCGAACAGTAACAGCTCCGGTGGTTGGCCGGGCCCTAATGGGGATCTTCTCCCGGGTGGGCTTCCCCCGAGAAGTCGTCAGCGACCGAGGCACGAACTTCATCTCCAAATACATGAAGTCCCTCTGGCAACAGTGCGGGGTCACCTACCGATTCACGACCCCCTATCACCCCCAAGGGAACGGACTAGTGGAGCGATTCAACCGCACTCTCAAGGGGATGATTGGGGGATTGGAAGAGCCCCTCCGGCGCCAGTGGGATGTACTACTCCCGTGCCTCCTCTTCGCCTACCGGGAAGTTCCCCAGAAGTCCCTCGGTTTTAGCCCCTTCGAACTCCTGTACGGGCACCCTGTGCGAGGGCCCCTCAGCCTAGTCAAAGAAGGTTGGGAGATGGCCCCCCTAAAGACCCCTCCAGACGTCTTCAAGTACCTCCTGGCCCTACGTAATCAGACCCGGCGCTTCAGGGAGATGGCCAAGGCGAACCTCGAGGCCAGCCAGGAAGACATGAAGAGATGGTATGATCACAATGCCTCCTCCGTCGAGTTCGAACCGGGACAACAAGTGTGGGTGATGTCCCCCACCGAACCATGTGCCTTGCAAGATAAGTGGATGGGGCCCTTCAAGGTGGTCGAGCGCAAAAGCCCCGTCACTTACCTCATCGACATGGGGACCACCCGGAACCCCCTTCGGGTCCTCCACACCAACAGACTCAAACCACACTTTGTGCGCTCAGAACTCAGCCTCCTGATGGCTACAGACAGTGGGGCGGAAGAAGACTCCGAGCCTCTCCCTGATCTCCTGAAGACTCAGGAGAGAGACGGTTCCGTGGACGGGGTCCGGCTTTCCGAGGCCCTCACCCCGGAGCAACGCCAGGGCTGCCGGGACCTCCTGCTGCGGTTCGCTTCACTGTTCTCCCTCACTCCCGGGGTCACCCCTTGGTGCTTGCACGACGTAGACACCGGGGACAGTCCCCCTGTCCGGCACCGGGCCTACCGCGTACCAGATCGGGTACGGGCCTGCATACAAGAGGAAGTGGCCAAAATGCTCACGATCGGGGTCATCGAGCCCTCGGACAGTCCCTGGGCCAGTCCAGTTGTATTGGTCCCCAAAGCCGCTGCCCCCGGCACCACACCTGAACTGAGATTCTGCGTCGACTACCGGGGCTTGAACGCTGTCACCCGAACCGACGCTCATCCTATCCCCAGAGCGGATGAATTGATCGACCGACTGGGGGCCGCCCGCTACCTCAGTATCTTCGACCTAACAGCGGGCTACTGGCAGATCGGTCTCACACCCCGAGCTCAGGAACGATCCGCCTTCTCTACCCCCGATGGCCACTACCACTTCAAGGTCATGCCCTTCGGCATGAAGAACGCCCCCGCTACATTTCAACGTCTTGTGAACCAGGTCTTGGCGGGGCTCGAAGAGTTCAGCGCTGCCTACCTGGACGATATCGCTGTATACAGCCACCACTGGTCCGACCACCTCCTCCACCTCCAGGAGGTCCTACAGGCCCTCCAGCGGGCCGGCCTCACGATTAAGGCCGGCAAATGCCAAATTGGTCAAGGGTCCGTGACCTACCTGGGGCACCAGGTGGGGAGCGGGCTGGTGGCCCCACTGCAACTTAAGATTGCTGCCATCCAGTCCTGGCAGCCCCCCGTCACTCAGACCGAAGTCCGAGCCTTCTTGGGGCTCACCGGCTACTACCGGCGGTTCGTGAGGGACTACGGCAGTATTGTGGGGCCCCTCACGGGTCTCACGTCCAAGAACCAACCAAAGCGGATTAACTGGACCCCCGATTGTCAAGCGGCCTTCGAAAAGCTGAAGGCCGCCCTGTGCACCGCCCCTGTGCTCCAGGCCCCCGATTACAGTCGAGAATTCATAGTACAGACAGACGCCTCCGACCACGGCATCGGAGCGGTTCTTTCCCAAGTGAACCCCGAGGGTCATGACCAGCCGGTGGCCTTCATCAGCCGACGTCTCCTGGGCCGAGAGCAGCGCTGGAGCACCATCGAGAGGGAGGCCTTCGCAGTGGTGTGGGCCCTCAAAAAGCTCCGGCCCTATCTCTTCGGGACCCACTTCCGGGTACAAACCGACCATAGACCCCTGCAGTGGCTGATGCAGATGCGGGGGGAAAACCCCAAACTACTGCGCTGGCCCATCTCCCTGCAGGGAATGGACTTCACCGTGGAGCACTGACCGGGCCAAGACCACGCCAACGCAGATGGCCTGTCCCGCTTCTTCCGCCTCGACGAAGAGAGTCCCCAAGGAGATGGGTGACTCTCCCCGCCTTCAGCTGGAGCCGCGAACTTAAACAATTCTGCATGGAACTAGGCATTGCTACCACCGGCCTGAGTACCAAAGAGGATTTGAAGCGCGCCCTTGAGTCGTGGGCAGAAACTGGGATCACCGGATCCTCCGACCAAAACAGTGTCGCACCAGAGGGGAACGCCACGGCTCCCGAGGAGAGGGGAACGGGCCTCTCGCAGGAGGAGATCCAGGAAAGAGAAAGGACCAGATTACACGAGTTGGAAATGGCACGACTCAAGATGGACGGTGAACTAAAGTTAGCCGAGCAGAAACTAAATCTAGAGCATCTGCGGCTCCGAGAGGAGCGAGAAGAAAAACAGAGACAGAGAGAGCTTGAGGAAAAAAGAATAACACTCGAACACGAACGCAAACTGGCGGAAATAGAACTTCGGAAACAGAATAAAGAGACGGGGGTGCCTGAGTGACCGCACACCCCAGGGGCAACCGAGAAAAAAGTCCACATCCCCAAGGATGTTGTCCGAGAGTATGTCCGAGAAGACGACATACAGCAGTGGTTCAAAGCCTACGAGATCGCCATGACCTCCCACCGAATCGACCGGAGTGATTGGGGAGCTGGACTATGGGGGAGGTTCGTCAACGAAGGTCGCGATGCCCTGTTGCAGCTCCCAGATCACCAAATGTCGTCCTACGACCACATGAAGGCTGCCCTCCTCACCCGCTACGGCCTCACACCCGAGATGTACCGCCAGAGGTTCAGAGATTGCACCCGGATCCCAGGTACAACTTGGGTGGAGTACGTAAACTATTTCAGCAGAGCCTTCGAGGGGTGGATCAAGGGGAGCCATGTAACGACCTACGAACAACTCTTTAACCTCATGGTATGGGAACACCTGTCGAACAACTGCTTCGTCGAGCTCAGGCAGCACCTCCTCAACAGTAAATTGACCGACCCCCGGCAGCTCGCCGCTGAAGCTGACCGATGGGAGAGCACCCGAGTGGGCCGGAGGGGACCGCACGAGCAGAACCGAAGCAACCAAGGCCAGCACCGTCCTCGGGGAGGAGGAGGAGGCCAGGAGCGAGGGAGAGACACCCTCCCAGCAACACTCGTGGCCAGCACCCCACCCCCGGCCGGCCGGGGAAACCCCCCGATGCGTCCAGGGTTCCGAGCCAATGTCGCGTGCCACCGATGCCAGCGAGTCGGCCATTACGCCAATGACCCGAGCTGCCCGCAAAACCAGACGCCCAAGCCCCGCCAGGTAGCTGCCGCCGCCCTGGGGGAAGAACGACTGTCAGAGGAACAGGAAGAGTATGAGCCGGCCCAGCAAGAGTGGGAACCGGCCGCCATGGTTCTAGCGTGCCTAGGGGGAAAAGACATAATCCCGCGGGCTCCCCTACCCGCCAACACCAGGAAATACGGTCAGTGGGTGACCATTAATGGGCATCGGGCCGAGGCCTTACGTGACACAGGCGCCAGTGTGACGGCCGTCCGCTGTCACCTGGTGAAACCAGAGCAGATCCTACCGAACATTCTCTGCCCCGTCCGCTCAGCTGACAATTCCGAAAGTCTGTGTCAAATGGCCTGCGTCCCCTTCGAATGGGGAGGGGTCTCCGGCCTGTTGAAAGTGACGGTCCGGGATGATGCCCCCGTGGACTGCCTCCTGGGGAATGACCTTGAGAGTTCCCAATGGGCCACCGTCGAGAGAAGAGAGCACCTGGGGATGCTGGGCCTCCCGGACTGGGCCTGCGTAACCACCCGGTCCAGGGCAGCCCGTACCGTTCCCCGACCAGAAGAACCGGAATGGCCAGCACCTCCGCCCCCGGTCACCCCAGTAGAAGACAACGATGAAGCCAACCCCCCGGAGCCAACGACCGAAGGGGACGCGCACCTCCAGGACGTCCCCGGCCTGGCTCAGTGGCGTCAAGAAGGGGGGCCCACCCAAGAACAGTTCCGCCAGGAGCAAAAGACCTGCCCCTCCCTCGAGGGACTCCGCCAACAAGCCAGCGCCCAGAGCGCAGGGGACTCCACCGGAACTCACTGGGTCTACTGGGAGAACGACCTGCTATACAGCGAACAGAGGATCGCAGAGCTAGGGGCCGGTCGAGTACTGGTGGTACCTCTCCGCTTCAGAAACTTCCTGCTCAATCTGGCCCACGATGTCCCCCTGGCTGGACACCTGGGCCAAGACAAAACTTACAGTCGCCTAGTGACCCACTTTTTCTGGCCGAAAATGCGGAACGACGTCCTGAACCACTGCCGGTCCTGCCCCACGTGCCAGGCCAGCGGGAAAAGTGGCCGTAAGCTGAAGGCCCCTCTACAACCCTTCCCGGTGGTCACCACCCCGTTCAAGAGGGTAGGAATAGACATTGTGGGGCCCCTGGACCCCCGCACGGCACAAGGACATAGGTTCATCCTAGTACTGGTGGATCACGCCACCCGCTACCCCGAGGCGGTGCCTCTCCGAACAGTAACAGCTCCGGTGGTTGGCCGGGCCCTAATGGGGATCTTCTCCCGGGTGGGCTTCCCCCGAGAAGTCGTCAGCGACCGAGGCACGAACTTCATCTCCAAATACATGAAGTCCCTCTGGCAACAGTGCGGGGTCACCTACCGATTCACGACCCCCTATCACCCCCAAGGGAACGGACTAGTGGAGCGATTCAACCGCACTCTCAAGGGGATGATTGGGGGATTGGAAGAGCCCCTCCGGCGCCAGTGGGATGTACTACTCCCGTGCCTCCTCTTCGCCTACCGGGAAGTTCCCCAGAAGTCCCTCGGTTTTAGCCCCTTCGAACTCCTGTACGGGCACCCTGTGCGAGGGCCCCTCAGCCTAGTCAAAGAAGGTTGGGAGATGGCCCCCCTAAAGACCCCTCCAGACGTCTTCAAGTACCTCCTGGCCCTACGTAATCAGACCCGGCGCTTCAGGGAGATGGCCAAGGCGAACCTCGAGGCCAGCCAGGAAGACATGAAGAGATGGTATGATCACAATGCCTCCTCCGTCGAGTTCGAACCGGGACAACAAGTGTGGGTGATGTCCCCCACCGAACCATGTGCCTTGCAAGATAAGTGGATGGGGCCCTTCAAGGTGGTCGAGCGCAAAAGCCCCGTCACTTACCTCATCGACATGGGGACCACCCGGAACCCCCTTCGGGTCCTCCACACCAACAGACTCAAACCACACTTTGTGCGCTCAGAACTCAGCCTCCTGATGGCTACAGACAGTGGGGCGGAAGAAGACTCCGAGCCTCTCCCTGATCTCCTGAAGACTCAGGAGAGAGACGGTTCCGTGGACGGGGTCCGGCTTTCCGAGGCCCTCACCCCGGAGCAACGCCAGGGCTGCCGGGACCTCCTGCTGCGGTTCGCTTCACTGTTCTCCCTCACTCCCGGGGTCACCCCTTGGTGCTTGCACGACGTAGACTCCGGGGACAGTCCCCCTGTCCGGCACCGGGCCTACCGCGTACCAGATCGGGTACGGGCCTGCATACAAGAGGAAGTGGCCAAAATGCTCACGATCGGGGTCATCGAGCCCTCGGACAGTCCCTGGGCCAGTCCAGTTGTATTGGTCCCCAAAGCCGCTGCCCCCGGCACCACACCTGAACTGAGATTCTGCGTCGACTACCGGGGCTTGAACGCTGTCACCCGAACCGACGCTCATCCTATCCCCAGAGCGGATGAATTGATCGACCGACTGGGGGCCGCCCGCTACCTCAGTATCTTCGTCCTAACAGCGGGCTACTGGCAGATCGGTCTCACACCCCGAGCTCAGGAACGATCCGCCTTCTCTACCCCCGATGGCCACTACCACTTCAAGGTCATGCCCTTCGGCATGAAGAACGCCCCCGCTACATTTCAACGTCTTGTGAACCAGGTCTTGGCGGGGCTCGAAGAGTTCAGCGCTGCCTACCTGGACGATATCGCTGTATACAGCCACCACTGGTCCGACCACCTCCTCCACCTCCAGGAGGTCCTACAGGCCCTCCAGCGGGCCGGCCTCACGATTAAGGCCGGCAAATGCCAAATTGGTCAAGGGTCCGTGACCTACCTGGGGCACCAGGTGGGGAGCGGGCTGGTGGCCCCACTGCAACTTAAGATTGCTGCCATCCAGTCCTGGCAGCCCCCCGTCACTCAGACCGAAGTCCGAGCCTTCTTGGGGCTCACCGGCTACTACCGGCGGTTCGTGAGGGACTACGGCAGTATTGTGGGGCCCCTCACGGGTCTCACGTCCAAGAACCAACCAAAGCGGATTAACTGGACCCCCGATTGTCAAGCGGCCTTCGAAAAGCTGAAGGCCGCCCTGTGCACCGCCCCTGTGCTCCAGGCCCCCGATTACAGTCGAGAATTCATAGTACAGACAGACGCCTCCGACCACTGCATCGGAGCGGTTCTTTCCCAAGTGAACCCCGAGGGTCATGACCAGCCGGTGGCCTTCATCAGCCGACGTCTCCTGGGCCGAGAGCAGCGCTGGAGCACCATCGAGAGGGAGGCCTTCGCAGTGGTGTGGGCCCTCAAAAAGCTCCGGCCCTATCTCTTCGGGACCCACTTCCGGGTACAAACCGACCATAGACCCCTGCAGTGGCTGATGCAGATGCGGGGGGAAAACCCCAAACTACTGCGCTGGCCCATCTCCCTGCAGGGAATGGACCTATACCGTGGAGCACCGACCGGGCCAAGACCACGCCAACGCAGATGGCCTGTCCCGCTTCTTCCGCCTCGACGAAGAGAGTCCCCAAGGAGATGGGTGACTCTCCCCGCCTTCAGCTGGGGGGGACGCATGTTGGACAGGCCACACGAGGGGCTTGCGCCCTCCCCGCATGACAGGGCCCAGGCCCCGGCCCCCCAGGCGCGGCCCACGAGACTCACTCGCACCCCGTCGCCCGACGGAACTCCTGCCCTTGGATCTCCCTATAGCACGAGCCCAAGCCACCACCGGCTCCCTCGGCCGGGTCAAGCCGCCATCTTGGGCCCTGCGCCACGAGGCCGCGTGGCCTCCCCCCGACCCTAACCCTGGGCCTGGCCGGCCCCGACATCCCGGCACCACCATCCACCCAGGAGGTGAGCGGATCACTTGGCAGGTCAATGGGAGGACGAAGTGCCAAGGACTCTCCCCCGCCAGGTGACGATCGCCTCCAGCTCCCCCCAGGCACCGGCTCCACCCCCCGCTGGGTGTCTGGACACCTTCATCCCGGACCCTCCGACCCCCAAGTGCGAGGGTCCGGACATCAAAGGGCACCTGCCCTATAACTGGGGCAGCTGCGGAGCAGGAAGGCAGTTGTATCCTGGAGTCGAGAGACACCGAGAGAACTCAGCCTTGACGGACTACTGGCGCTGCCGTAGCCCTATCTTGTGATCTATCGTCCTGCCTGCTGGCGCTGCCGCGGCCTTCTGCAACATCCATCCTCGTCGGGACCTGCTGGCGCTGCCGCGGCCCGTGTATCGACCATCTTCACCGGGACCTGCTGGCGCTGCCGCGGACCGTACCTCGACCATCTTCTCTGGGACCTGCTGGCGCTGCCGCGGCCCGTGTATCGACCATCTTCACTGGGACCTGCTGGCGCTGCCGCAGCCCATACCAGCGAGACCACCTAAGCTCGAGGATTGTGAGCTACCCACCACACCACCTCAACTACCAGACTGGTAACCAGACTGTCCCGCTACCCCCTTTCCCCATCTTGAGAGACTTGAATCGAGGGGACCCCTGAGTCCAGACCTCCTTGTACCTTGTCATCGTACCTTAAGAAGTGCTTATAAAGAACGCTAACTCATCTCCTTGTGTGGTATCTGTCTGTGGGGGGGAAGTTATTTGTCTGTACGATCGCTGGAGACGGCTCTCCCCGGAGACCTCTCTCCTTGTCCTCGGCCGACCCGCCCGGTCCGTCTAACAGTAGGGGACACGCATCCCACTGTGTCCCCCATCCAGCTGAGAATCATTGACTGCCCTATGGGCTTTGTGAAGATTGAACTGCCTGCGATCCACGGACATTGTGCTCATGCTGAATAAAGCTTAATTTTGTTTTCATTATCACACTACTGCTATGCTGGTATTGGTGTTGGTGGGGCTGCTACATGGTTTTGGGTGGTGTGTAAGGGTTTGGGTGTGTGGGATATGTAGTAGTGTACTGCTCATTGGTGGGACCCTGTGATCTGTGTGCCATCACAAGGTGTTGGCTAACTTTCTTTGTTCATGTAAGCAGTTACTGCATGGTGCACTTGTCCCAGGGTGTATTCCTTCCTCTGTGTACCCAGCTTTCTTCCCTGCAGGGTGTTCCCAATGTTTAGCGCAGAGCTGTGTCTACATGAGCTGTGTGTGTGACGGAGCCCTTCTACTTTGGCCATGCATGCAGGGCCATGTCTCCACCTGCAACAATCGTGGCATCCTTGGTGATCACTGTACTTGTGTGTGGAGTCTGTTGACATGAGTTCATGGGGACATGTTCCCTTGTAGCCAGTATGCATGTGGATAATTCTGGCCTCACACACATGTGTTACACCCCTCCTGTCTCAGGGCACTGCTGTTAGTGATAGGCACCCACCCCTCCTGTCTCAGGGCACTGCTGGGAGGACTCCACACCCACCCCTCCTGTCTCAGGGCACTGCTGGGAGTGATAGGCACCCACCCCTCCTGTCTCAGGGCACTGCTGGGAGGACTCTGCACCCACCCCTCCTGTCTCAGGGCACTGCTGGGAGGACTCCACACCCACCCCTCCTGTCTCAGGGCACTTCTGGGAGGACTCCACACCCACCCCTCCTGTCTCAGGGCACTGCTGTGAGTGATAGGCACCCACCCCTCCTGTCTCAGGGCACTGCTGGGAGGACTCCACACCCACCCCTCCTGTCTCAGGGCACTGCTGGGAGGACTCCACACCCACCCCTCCTGTCTCAGGGCACTGCTGTGAGTGATAGGCCCCCACCCCTCCTGTCTCAGGGCACTGCTGGGAGGACTCTGCACCCACCCCTCCTGTCTCAGGGCACTGCTGGGAGGACTCTGCACCCACCCCTCCTGTCTCAGGGCACTGCTGGGAGGACTCTGCACACACCCCTCCTGTCTCAGGGCACTGCTGGGAGTGATAGGCACCCACCCCTCCTGTCTCAGGGCACTGCTGGGAGGACTCTGCACACACCCCTCTGTCTCAGGGCAATGCTGGGAGTGATAGGCACCCACCCCTCCTGTCTCAGGGCACTGCTGGGTGGACTCTGCACACACCCCTCCTGTGTCTGGGCACTGCTGGGAGGACTCTGCACCCACCCCTCCTGTCTCAGGGCACTGCTGGGAGGACTCTGCACCCACCCCTCCTGTCTCAGGGCACTGCTGGGAGGACTCCACACCCACCCCTCCTATCTCAGGGCACTGCTGGGAGGACTCCACACCCACCCCTCCTGTCTCAGGGCACTGCTGTGAGTGATAGGCACCCACCCCTCCTGTCTCAGGGCACTGCTGGGAGGACTCCACACCCACCCCTCCTGTCTCAGGGCACTGCTGGGAGGACTCCACACCCACCCCTCATGTCTCAGGGCACTGCTGTGAGTGATAGGCCCCCACCCCTCCTGTCTCAGGGCACTGCTGGGAGGACTCTGCACCCACCCCTCCTGTCTCAGGGCACTGCTGGGAGGACTCTGCACCCACCCCTCCTGTCTCAGGGCACTGCTGGGAGGACTCTGCACACACCCCTCCTGTCTCAGGGCACTGCTGGGAGTGATAGGCACCCACCCCTCCTGTCTCAGGGCACTGCTGGGAGGACTCTGCACACACCCCTCCTGTCTCAGGGCAATGCTGGGAGTGATAGGCACCCACCCCTCCTGTCTCAGGGCACTGCTGGGTGGACTCTGCACACACCCCTCCTGTGTCTGGGCACTGCTGGGAGGACTCTGCACCCACCCCTCCTGTCTCAGGGCACTGCTGGGAGGACTCTGCACCCACCCCTCCTGTCTCAGGGCACTGCTGGGAGGACTCCACACCCACCCCTCCTGTCTCAGGGCACTGCTGGGAGGACTCCACACCCACCCCTCCTGTCTCAGGGCACTGCTGTGAGTGATAGGCACCCACCCCTCCTGTCTCAGGGCACTGCTGGGAGGACTCTGCACCCACCCCTCCTGTCTCAGGGCACTGCTGGGAGGACTCTGCACACACCCCTCCGGTCTCAGGGCACTGCTGGGAGTGATAGGCACCCACCCCTCCTGTCTCAGGGCACTGCTGGGAGGACTCTGCACACACCCCTCCTGTCTCAGGGCAATGCTGGGAGTGATAGGCACCCACCCCTCCTGTCTCAGGGCACTGCTGGGTGGACTCTGCACACACACCTCCGATTTCAGGATATGTACGCTTGGAACATACACGGTGGGGGTACGCTCAATGCATTCGAGGTGAGGGTACGAGTCTACTTACACTGGTGTGGTGGGGGTACGCTCCATGCATACGCGGGTGAGGGTACGGGTCGAACTTACACTGTTGGGCCGGGGGGTACGCTCCTTGCATACGCGGGTGGGGGTACGGGTCGTACTTACACTGTTGGGCTGGGGGGTACGCTCCTTGCATACGCGGGTGGGGGTACGGGTCGTACTTACACTGTTGGGGTGGGGGGTACGCTCCATGCATACGCGGGTGGGGGTACGGGTCGTACTTACACTGTTGGCATGGGGGGTACGCTCCATGCATACGCGGGTGGGGGTACGGGTCGTACTTACACTGTTGGGGTGGGGGGTACGCTCCATGCATACGCGGGTGGGGGTACGGGTCGTACTTACACTGTTGGGGTGGGGGGTACGCTCCATGCATACGCGGGTGGGAGTACGGGTCGTACTTACACTGTTGGGCTGGGGGGTACGCTCCTTGCATACGCGGGTGAGGGTTCGAGTCGTACTTACACTGTTGGGGTGGGGGGTACGCTCCATGCATACGCGGGTGGGGGTACGGGTCGTACTTACACTGTTGGGCTGGGGGGTACGCTCCTTGCATACGCGGGTGAGGGTTCGAGTCGTACTTACACTGTTGGCATGGGGGGTGCGCTCCATGCATACGCGGGTGGGGGTACGGGTCGTACTTTCACTGTTGGGGTGGGGGGTATGCTCCTTGCATACGCGGGTGAGGGTTCGAGTCGTACTTACACTGTTGGCATGGGGGGTGCGCTCCATGCATACGCGGGTGGGGGTACGGGTCGTACTTTCACTGTTGGGGTGGGGGGTATGCTCCTTGCATACGGGGTGGGGGTAGGGTCCGTACATATCCGTCCCCACGCTATGTGATGTTTGTGCGGCCCGTACCCAGGCCTTTGCCACGTGGGTGCGATCCGTCCCGCCATTGTTGGGGTGACGTGTGTGGGCGTGGTCTGACTCGTACCCACGCTCTTCAGGCGTGGGTACGGGACGTACCTGTCTGGTTGTGTTGCCGGTTCGCGTGGTGACGGACTTCCGTTGTGGCGGTCGCTGGCTTATCAGGACACGCCCCCACCCCCTCGTGGTGACCAGGGCATGGGAGTCAGGTATGTCCAGGCCATGTGTGGTGTGTGACTTATGTGGTTGTTTTGTGGCCTGCCCTGGTCCTGCCACCCCCACCCCACCCCACTTTCCCCCCTCCCTTAGTTATTCTGACCTTCTGCGGCGTCTGCGTCGTAACCTGTAGAGGAGGTGGACTGCTATGAGGGCAGGGATGACTCGTAGGTTCGGGTCCATGTCTGTCCGTCGCGTACTGGTACTCCTTGCTCGCGTCGTCCTGTCGCGTACGGGTCCTCCTTGATCGCGTCGTCCTGTCGCGTACGGGTCCTCCTTGGTGGCGTCGTCCTGTGTGTCCGTCACGTACTGGTCCTCCTTGTTCGCGTCGTCGTCTGTCCGTCGCGTACTGGTGGTCCTTGTTCGCGTCGTCCTGATTTCCCGGCAGTTTTTGGCTGCCGCAAAATATTCACCGTGCGGGGTGACGTCGGTGCGAATCGTGATTCCTGGGTCGTGAATGGCTGGCTGCGAGCGTCCCGACGTCAGGTCGGCGCTTTCCCGGATCGCATTGGTAGGTGTTTTTTTGTTCGGTCGGGCTTTTTTACGATTCGTACGGTAATGGTGTACCCGTGCGAATCGTGATTCCTTGTTTGTAAAAATTGACGACCGGGTACGCGTCGGACGGAGATTATGCTCCGTCCGACGGTTCGTACCCGGTTTTTACCGGATCGTGATCGGCACCATAGTCTTTTAAACAATCACTTATAAAACACATACTTATTCATACAGGAACTCTTCCAATCTCTCACTCTCACATATACTCGCTAATATACACCAATTGTCACATATACTAGTTTAAAACATATGTAGTTACTCATAAAGACACTATTGAGACAGTCATTCCCTCACTAACACACCCATGCACACACTCATTCACCCATATAGTCCTGCACACATGCTGTCTTCAACACATACAAAGAGTTAGTCACTCATTCATGCACCTATGCACTACGTAATACCCCCCACCGAACCATACAGACATCAGGCACTGATACTCAAAAAACCAACTAATAACCTATATAGACACCCATGTAGCTACTCACCAACCCATGCAGCCACTTATACACAAAGTGAGAGACTGATACAGATATTTACATATTTTAACATTACTCACTAAGCCATGTATTCACTAAGATACACTTAATCAGTCAGTTATACAATCAATTTTTCAAAAACAATTCATCCATTTAGACACTTATATACCCATTTATTCTTCCATCGACCTTGAGATATACATATATAAAACATATGTAATTTTCTGAAAAACACACATTCTCTGAATGATGTCATCAGTGATGTCATTTGAGATGTCATCAGTGATGTCATGAGTGATGTCACTGACCATGTCATGAGTGATGTAATATGTGACGTCATCAGCAGTGCATTGCGGGCGCGCGAGTTATAGTTAGCTGAGCTAACTATAACGGGGGAATTTCATTGGTTTTTTACGAGTGAAATGTCCAGCTAACTATAACATGTGTGAAACCTTTGGTTTTTTCATTGAATATATATATATATATATATATATATATATATATCAACCACCAACTCCCATCTTCAACCAAAGAAAGGACGCCGACACCAACGACTTTCACTGAATCCACAGGTTTAATGATAGTATTCCTTTGCTACGCGTTTCGGCATCACCTGCCTTAATCATGCAATGGAAATCTCGTTCAGTGTGTGGGTTAAAATACACAAACATAGATTACAAAAAAAGGTCACATGGTAAATTCCACCAATTCCTGGCTACTCGAAATGGAAAAAAGACTTTGTGATTTATCTAAATGCAAACAACCACATAAAGTTCCCATTTTTTATCTGAAACAAAAACTTTATCGACACAGCTAATGGATAAAACCCAATATTGTTTCATATTTGGTGAATCATCTAGTACAATTAGCTGAAGAGGACAAATTAACAAGAGCAAAGTTTATACTAAACGGCTATGTATTAACCAATATGCGCAAAAAGATAATGGGACATTGTTTAAACATAAATTTCATCATGAGTTTAAAAAGGCATGTTCCCTATCAACTTGTTGTCATATATACATCATTGCGAGGATCAAGTGCATAGTGCTTCTCTCCTACTATGCAGATAAGGTGCAAGTGCAAAAAAGTGCACAAAACGCCTTTCAACTCAACACATAATAAAAAACTATAAATAAAAAATAAGAAAATTGTTTATATAAAGTCTTTGCTCTGTGGATTGTGGACACAATGCCACAATAATCTTGACCTGCATAAAAATATTGGTTTGTAAGCGTTTGTTTCACATTACTCAATACCATTAATTTAATTCTGACATAACGTTATATTTGAACATCCAGTCTCAGCCAGTGACTTGTTCGTTTCCAGTGTGACATTACTGGGCCTGTAATGACACCCAGTATGCTATCAGTTCTGTTTCCCATACTTAATCTTGTCAAAGTTGGCAGCTCTTCAATTTAACTGTTATCTTAAGGAAGGTATCATGATGTGACTTGATAGTCCTTGTGTTCTCCAATCACATAACTTTCTCTCTGAAATATTCTTGATTATAAGAGAAATCTAAAAGGCAAATCGAATTAAAAGTTTTAGAATACCGAAAGGCTTCACAGCTGTTGCCTTATGAGCTAAAATATTATCTCATCTTCATAAACAAATAAATATACATAAAATTTATTTAAAATATTCTGTCCTAAGTAGGTAGAGAGTTTTTATTGTTATTTTAAGTTCATAAACCTTCTCATTGAGCTGTCTAAAGGACTTATACATATCGAGTGGTTAGACTATATACATAAAGTGCAAGTGCTTATATATATAAATTTAAATATTGCTGATTTTTTAACCAACCTCGGCAGTATAAAATCTTGTGGTATGCGGGAAACAGAAACCTTAGCTTAAAATATTTCTAAGATTAAACATAATGCTTTCAACTGGAATAACACGTTTGCAGCTGTATAGAATAGAACAAAATTTTGATTAAGTATTGTCGGTGGAAGCCAACAGTGACCTTTAAAAATGTACTTACAACATATCATTAAAATACGAACATATGAAGGATCTGTCTGATAGAATTAATTTATAAATGAACATGTAAGTCTTCTTCAGAGTTCAGGCCATACGGCATCCTGGTGTTGAATAAAATGATGTATTTAGATTCAAGTTGTCTTAATTTCCGCTCCCTGTTTCCTCCCCTCCGGGATTTTGGAGCTTGATCAATGGCAAAGTAACACAACTCATTGGCATTGCCATTGTGCGACTCATGTATATGCCGGCCAACTGCATAATTAGGGTCTTTGTTGTTAATTGCCCTCAGGTGTTGTAAAATCCGAATTTGTACCATATGTATCGTGCTCCCCACATAGAGTTTAGGGCAGGAGCATTTCAAAACATAAACTACAAAATCACTTCTGCAATTAAGTGAACATCTGATTTTCCATGGATTATTTATCAGAGTCGAGGTCACCTGAGTTTCATTTTTTCCTATCTTACATGCTTTACATTTAAAACAGCGATGGAAACCTGGGCTAGGTTTAAGCCAAGTTTGTTTAGTTTTTAACTCAGGGCTAGTTACCACCAATTCATCCCTCATTGATTTTGCCTTTCTGAATGTCAACAAGGGTCTGTTGGGGATAAGGGTGTTTAGAATTGGATCCCCTTTGAGCAAATGGCAATGTCTAGTCAGACTATGCCTGACATCAGCCTGATAAGCTGAAAAACCGGTTATGAGTCTTATAGCTTCACCCTTATCCTTTCTCATTTTCACAGTTTGTTCATTTGGTCTCCTGAGGAGTTGGTGTCTCTGTAGGCCCTCGACTTTCTTCATAGTCTGGTTCAACGTTTTTGCCTCAAAGCCTCTCTGTAAGAATCTTGCATTAAGATCTGATTGTGCTTTAGCTAATTCACTATTCTCACTACAATTTCTTTTCATTCTGATATGTTCCCCATATGGACTGCTCGTTTTCAGACTCTAGGGGTGGAAGCTACCTGCATGCAGAATCGAATTTCCTGCCGAGATCTTTCTAAAAGATTTTGTATGAATGCTCCCACCCAAAACATATACTTCCAAGTCTAAGAACGGTACCGATGATCTACTGATAGTTCCCGTGAATTTGAGATTTAGATCATTGTCATTGATAAGATCTATGAACTCTTTTGCACTGGTCCCATCCCACACCATGAATAGGTCATCAATAAAACGGACCCAGAAGATGATGTTATTTTCCCAGGTCGTTTTATGTAATACTTTGAGCACCTGCTCCTCCCACCAGCCCATATGCAAATTAGCAAAGCTGGGGGCGAAGCAGGTGCCCATCGCCGTGCCCCGTTGTTGCTTGTACATGTCTGCTCCAAAGAGGAAAAAATTGTTTGTGAGACATAGTCTACACATTTCCAGAAGCATCATAGAATGTTGATGGAATTGAATAGGCCTAGCTTTCAAATAGTGTAAAGTGGCTTTCAGACCATCAACATGCGCAATGCTGGTGTATAGGCTCGTTACATCCAATGTTACTAGGGTGTATGAATCCTTCCACTCAATCTCTGCAATTCTGCTAAGAAAATGTCCTGTATCTTGAATATAGGCAGGAAGTGATTTGACACATGGCTGAAGAAAAGAGTCCAAATATTTGGAAGTGGACTCAAAAAGACTACCTATTGCAGAAATTATCGGTCTCTCAGATGGAGTTACTTGGTTTTTGTGGACTTTGGGAATTAGATATAGTATAGGGGTTACCGGATTGTCAATTTTTAAGAACAAAAGTTCCTTTTGAGTTAACAGGCCCATTCCACGCCATCTAGAGAGATCCTTGTGGTATTTTGATCTAACCTCTTCTAAATTGCTTGCTGGGACTTTAAGATAACTGTTGGTGTCTCTTAATTGTAATCTTGCTTCCCTATTATAAGCCTCCAAAGGCCAGAGTACCAAGTTGCCACCCTTGTCTGCCTGTCGAGTTACGATGTCAGGTCTTTCTCTAATTTTGGTCATGACAGTGTGGTATTTTCTTTCAAAATCACTACAACTCTTGGGGAAATTAGTACTAGATTTCAAAGAAATAGCCTTAAAGTCTTTGATCACAAGATCAGAGAAAAGGTCTATAGCATCTCTAGGGGTGTTAGGGGTGAAAGTTGATTTAGGCCTGAATTTAGTAGCTACAGTCTCACAAAGATCAAGACCAGTCACTTCCCCCATCAAAGAACTCTCATCAGAATCATTGTAGGTGCCATCTCCCTCATTGACTAATTGATGTAAAACGCAAAGGGCTTCGAGGTCTCTAATTTGAAGGTTAGCAGATTCATCAATATTGGTACATTCTGTAACAACCTTACACACGCCCTCAGAGCGTGGGTACAGTCTGTACCACGCGTACCCCTACATCACCACTACAATGGTGGTACGGACTGTAAACACGCCCTCAGAGCGTGGGTACGGTCCGTACCACACGTACCCCTACATCACCACTACAATGGTGGGACGGACCGTACCCACGCTCCGAGGGCATGGGTACGGTCCGTACCACGCGTATCCCTACATCTCCACTACAATGGTGGAACGGACCGTACCCACGCCCTCATAGCGTGGGTACGGTCCGTCCCACCATTTTAGTGGTGACGGGTATGCGTAGACGTCCACTTCCGTTGTGGCGGTACGCAGGGATTGGTGGACACGCCCCCCGAAGTGACCAGACCCGGGAGGTAATGTATGTACAGGATATATTTTTTGTAAATTGGGAAGGGGTTATGTTTCCTGCCCCTCGCCCCCCCCCTTTGCCCCTGGGTGTTGTTCTGACCTTCTGCGGCGTGCGCGGCGGTTTCGATGCACCAGGTCGTAGGCTAGGAGGGCCGGGATGACACGTCAGATGGGGTCCATGGCTGTCCGTCACGTACCGGTGCTCCTTCTTCGTGTCGTCCTCAATTTCCCGGAAGTTTTTGGCTGCTGTAAAATATTAGCCGTGCGGAGTGACGTAGGCACGAATCGTACTTGCTGGTCCGTAAAACGCTGCCTGACTCCGTCTGGACGTCACGTACGCGATGTCCCGGATCAGAATTGTTGGTATTTTTTTGCCGCACTTAGTTTTTTACGATTCGTACGGAAATGGTATTTCTGTACGAATCGTACTTGCTGCTTTGTAAGGAGGATTTCCCGGGTACGAGTCGTATGGAGAATACGCTCCGTACCACCATTCGTACCCGGGTTTTACAGGATCGGAATCGGCACCTATATTTTTAACAACGATATTTTGGATTCAATATTTTTGTACTTACCTGTTTGTAGATAGGGATTCGATATTTTGGCATTCTATATTTTTTCATCGATATTTTGGCAGGTCGATATTCTCCTCCTCGATATTCTGTCAGTGATCCGTCTGCCCACCCTAAGCCTGCTCCAAATGGAGAGAAACAAAAAATTTTGAAAGACACCCTAGGGGTGTAACTGTAATTCGGGGAAAAAAAGTAGGTGGTAGGATATAGGGGTAGTGTTGTAGCACATACAAGAAAGGGGGAGGGACATCATCTTAAAAAGTACCCCACAGACTCCTATCAATAACAGCAGCTTGGACCACTCGTCCATGTCTCTCCGTGCCCTAGTCATGAGCAGGACAATGTTTAAGTCTCATCTGATTGGGACAGGGCTACTGTCCTACCCAAGTATCGGAAACAGCCACCACTATCCGTAGTCGAGGATCCACCCAGTCCTAGCCACCTCCCCACCGGACGGGCAACAGTGTGGATTTATTCCAGTTGACGTCAAGTCATGAGACCTCCCCATAGATCTCTAAAATGTCCATAAGCATAAGCCTCGGGAGGGTACTCTCGGAGCTCTGGACGTAGAGAAGCATGTCATCCGCCTATAATGAAACCCAGTCTTCAACCCCTTTTTGCCTGCAATTTCAGATTCCTTCACATTAACCGAACATTTTAAAAGGTTTAATCTTACATTTTGCTTTTTTTTTATATAAATAATATGTATGTATGTGTGTGTGTGTGTGTGTGTGTATATATATATATATATATGTGCGTGTGTATGTGTGTGTATATATGTGTATATATATATATATATATAGATATATATTTATATGTATATGTGTGTATGGTATTAGCCTGCAAACCGTCTCAGAGTAGATGTCACCCCATCCCCCCAAGGGTGGAGGGTCTTAACAGGTGCCGTGGCTCTTGAGATTGCTTCTAGAATCCAAGCCTGTGTGCACCACCATGACAGCCTCTGATCTGATAGGGCAACCTGACTTCCTGTTAAGAGCCGACATATCCAGACCGACTCTGTCAGGAGACCCTGACAAAGACAGTCAGGCTTTTAGGGAATGGATCAATACACTCATAAAAAGCCAGGAGTCCACCCTTTCCCGTTTGAGGACCAGGAGAAAACAGAGACCTATAGCCCCGTGGTTCTCTCCTACTTTAAAAGAGGAACAAAGGAAAGTTAGGGCGCTTGAACGAAAGTGGCGACTCAACTATACAGAGTCTGACCAAGATTTGTAGAAAATCGCCCGTCGCCAATACCATGGGTCGATTAAAACAAGCCAAAAGGGTATACTACACGGAAGCCATTAATAATAGCAACAACAAACAAAAAGAAATCTTTAATATTGTTAATACATTTACTAACCCTAAAACTATGCAGAAAGACATCCCCCCCTCACAGAGTCTCTGCAATACTATTGCAGACTTCTTTGAGGGTAAAATTCTAACACTGACCAAAGACTTCTCACAACCTCACAGCAATGAGGAAAATAAGGTCATCAACTCCGGACTAAAAACTAATACCTTTGCCTCCTTTCAGCCGGTTAGCAAAGAAGAAACGCAGACAGAAATCCTCAAAATTACATCAGGATCTCCCTTTGATCCCTGCCCTCCGTTAGTGCTCCATTCACTAATAGAGATTGTTAATCCATTCATCAACAGTATCATAAATTCTTCACTCACCCAGGGTTTGGTCCCTGAGGAATAGAAACTCGCAGCAGTCAAACCCCTGCAAAAAAAAATACTACCGGACCCCGCCACCCTCACAAACCTCCGTCCCATTTCCCTACTCCCAGCCTTCTGTAAACTTACGGAGAAAGCTGTTAATAAACAACTTACTGCCTTCATAGAAAGCAATAACATCTGGCATCCCAACCAAGCAGGTTTTAGATCCCAACACTCCACAGAGTCAGCTCTAATCTTTTCCTCTGAAACCATCCGTGGAGCACTAGATCAGGGAAGGAAAGTAGTCCTGGTTCTATTGGACCTGTCCGCGGTGTTTGATACGGTGTCCCATGCCATTCTGTTGGACCGCCTAGCCGCGGCAGGAATTGTGGGAACCGCACTGAGTTGGATAAAAAGCTTTCTTGCAAATAGGAGACAAGTGGTGGTCTTAGGACAGTACAGATCAGAAGAAAAGTTAGTAGGATCTGGAGTCCCTCAAGGCTCCTGTTTGAGTCCTACACTTTTCAACATATACATGGCCCCACTAATCACCCTTATTTCATCCTTTGGTATAGACACTATTGCATATGCAGATGATACGCAGTTGATTCTGATACTGGAGAATGACACCCAGGAAGCCGAGAGAAGGCTCCAAAGCTGCCTTACCGCCACGTTCAGATGGATGAACTCGAATCATCTCAAGTGCAACACCGGGAAAACTGAAACCCTTCCCTTTGGCAAAGATAATACCTTTAATCCCTCATTGTGGTGGCCTGAGGATGCCATTGCCCCCCCTAGCACTGCTTCCTCAGTCCGTAATCTAGGGATCAAATTTGACCCCTCCCTGAGCTTCAAACAACAAGCCACAGCCGTGGCAGGGACCTGTTTCGGAATTATTAAAGGGCTCAGGAAATTCTACGACCTAATTCCCTTCTCCGCAAGGAAAACGGTCGCAGTAGCCCTCATCACCTCCCGCATTGACTATTGCAATAGCCTATATGCAGGGACTAACAAAGAAGTCTGCCACAAATTACAAATGGTACAGCATGCAGCTGCCAGACTAGTGCTAGGGTGGAAAAAGAGGACCTCAGCTACGGCAGCAATGAACCTTTTACACTGGCTGCCCATCAATAAAAGGGTGCTCTTTAAAATTATATTGATCACCTTTAGGGCTTTCAATGGAAAGGGACCCAACTACATACTAAAAATGTTCAAACGCTATAACCCCACGCGATGCCTCAGGTCTCAAGCGGCCAATCTTCTTACCATTCCTAAATTCAGACTCAAGACTAAAGGAGGCAAATCTCTGGCAGTACTAGGCTCCAGGGCCTGGAACCTCCTCCCTCCCCCTCTCCGTCAAATCCCCACAGGAGCAACCTTTAGAAAGGCCCTCAAAACCTGGATTTTTGCTCTCCCTGAATGGGAGTGCAAGAATCTAGTCTAATTAACTTGCCCCTCCGCCTGGATCATTAGGATCTGAACCTTCTCTACAGCGCAAAGATGCTCCATGGAGTGCAACCTGCGCTTTATAAAAACCTCATTACATTACATTACATGACAGCCGCAATCATGGTCTAGTTTAGGATCGACTGAAGACTCACACCTTCAAAGAACCCTACATCCTGATGCACCCAGAATA
The DNA here is from genome assembly GCF_964204655.1 of Triturus cristatus. NCBI lineage: Eukaryota > Metazoa > Chordata > Amphibia > Caudata > Salamandridae > Triturus > Triturus cristatus. The sequence continues at coordinate 169,508,543 of NC_140585.1, forward strand.
CAGCTACCCCACCAATCACTCATTCACTGCTTCTTTGCCTTTGACCCTGTACAGTGCTCTAGTGCTGTATGGTTAGGTTGGTGCTGTATAAGTTGCACATGCCTACATACCATTGAGAAGCAGCGCAGGTAGAATCTGTCCAACAGAAATCGCAGTAATTAGTAGCCAAAAGGAGAAAGATATGTGGCTACACTGGAAAAACCTGCCCCACAGAGCAGCGCACCTCCCATCCTTAGGTCCTAGTGTCTTCTTCGGAGCATGCGACGGAATCAGTTTCTTGGTACGTTAACCTATATCTAAGCAGTTAGGTTTCGAGCATACCTCGATCGGTGTTAAAACCAAATGTGGTGTGTTCCTGTATTGCTGACTATCTGTGCATCGAAGTTAGTTTTGCAGATGTCCCTGCTTGCAGTAACCCTCTTGTTTATTGCATGTCTTTCTTTGAGGAGAAACTAGTCCGTCTTCTTCATGTTCGGCTGAGCCTCTAACCTGTTCCTGGCTTGTCATTTTCTCTGCTGATATTGACACAGAGGGATCCTGTTTACTGTAGTGTGCGTAATAAATACAAACTCAGCCTAGCTGTAAACTAGTAGTATGTTCTCCAGCTGAGCAGGAAATGTATCCTGTAAATGGTTCTTTGTGTGGCAATTTTGGTTGAATTGTTAAGGCATTTGCTATTCTAACAAGCATTTGCAATGCAAACGGTCTCGCCTTTGGGACTTTAGATGTATTTATCTATGCAGTACCTTAGCCTGGGTGGTGAAACATCGACTGTTTTTCAACATGGAGGGAAAGTGAGCACTAAACTGTGTGACCCGCCAGGTATGGGAACACATGGAGAGAAATATTGCCTTTTAACAGGAAACGGTGTAGTCCAAAGCTCTGTTTTTAATATAATATCAGGGCGTTCGGTGCTTATATCGCTGAGAATACATGATTTGAAAAAAATATTATTGTTTACGGGTGCTCGTGGAAGAGAAGTTCTATGGACTGGAATCTAGAGAATGCTAAAGTGATTAGCTAGAGTTCCTCATCAGAAAGCAATACACCAGGTAAACAAGCACCCTGGGGCACAAACGTGAATGAGGTGCCCTTAGCAAGTCCACCAAGAAAACCCAGACACTAGATTCATCTCCTGTCCAGGAAGACAAAAAACCACTTGTGACGGACCACGACTTGAGTTGGATCTCTTGAGCATTGAATAAACCCGTATCACAACATGGAACCTCACCTGTGGCTGCAATTGCTTCTGCTCAAACAGGATATTTACAGATCTGCTCATGTCAGACCCATTGGAGGACCGTGAGACGCTGGACTATCTAACATCGTGTCAGGTGATCCTGCTACAGGAGACCCGGGAATAGGCTTTGCCAACAATACTTGGCTACTTTCATTTTTCTAAGCCTGCGACAAAGGATTCGCCTTATAGCCACCGTAGTAGGGGACTGGCGATGTGCATCTCTGCATCACTGAAAGGAGTTTAACCCCTAAACTAAGTGCGTGCTCTGGCCTGCAAATTGTTCTAAAGCTGGTATCCCCCTGACTTTAATGAATACATACATACCACCAGAAGCAAAGGCCAAACAGAAAGACTTGGAGCATTTAAAAATCGAACTCAGCAAACTTTTGGAAGGGCTGTCCCCTACAGAAATAATTCTCTCCGGTGATCTTAACATGAATCTGCTTGGTTCGCTACAAGAAGACGAGACTTCAACAGCCCAGAACGCACACTAGGCAATCCCAGCCCAGAGTCAATGTCACTCCTTCAAGCTTGACAAAAAGGGCTGACAGCTCATCAGAGCATCTTAACCTTGGGGTTATCAGCGGCTGCTTACCATCAGACAACCCACCAGCAGCAACGTTTCATAACCATACAAGCAGCTCCTCAATAGACTCCACACTGCTATCGGACATCCCTATCCATCTTGTCAACTGCTTTTGAATTAAAAGGTAGGAGGGGAAAGTGAGCACCTCCTGCAGGAACTGTGTTTGGTCATTTGTCTGGGCAGCCATGCTCCAGATAAAGTAACATACGGCTCTGCTTATGTCATCAATAACAGAAGGATAAAATGGTCAAGTAATGAAAAAAGATTGTACCTAGCAAACATAGCTGAGGGAGAGGCTGATCAAGCCACCTGAGACCAATGCACAAGACAGTTTGCTGATTTACACTCCGTGCCTATACGGGGGACTAAGAAGCAGCGCAGTAGCATAATGACAGCTCCCAAAAAATGTAAGGGTCTAAAACACACTGCAAATAGGGTCCGTAGGGTTCTCCAAAAAACACCAAACAACTATTTCCAACAACAAAAGCAAGATCTGCCTACAGAAGGCATAGATAGAACTTATAAAGAGAGATTAATGACAAACTAAGGGCCAGACTATTAATGGACTTAAAATCCAACAGACATTAAAGATTCTCCCAGCCATGCCGCTCCTTTACCTTGTACAGCACCTCCCGGCACACAGCGCTGTACCTCTGCTCGCAGAGCACCCGCGTCTTGGAGCATTGGAAGCAGACGGTGTGATTGCAGCTGGCCAGTGCCTGGCAGAACAGTATACAGCTCTGCTTGCGAGCCAGGTCCGGAGGGTGGATGGGGACAGAGGGCGGCCAGCCGGGCACAGTGAGGTGGGAGGCCGGAGAAACTTCTAGGATCCGGGGTCCGCTGACATCTCGACCCTTGACGCTGTTTTGCCTGTTTACCCCCATCCGAAGTGGAGCCGTGGCCGCTGGTGCTGCGGCCGAGGGAGAGCTGCAGCTGTGGCTGAGGGGCGGGTGCAGGGGCTGCGGGCTATGCCACTGTTTTGTCCCACATGCGAACGATGTAAGACATTGTGCGCATGCGAGACAAAGAGTGCGGATCCATGGACCAATCACAGGACAACCAAGCGTTGAAAATGCAATAGGACTCGTATTTACACAAGACCGATTGCATTTTAAACAGAAGTGCATGCGTGAAAGAAGGCATGGACGGGAGGAGGTGGTGTGGGTGGTGATGGTCCAAGAAGTTACCGATTACGGGAGGGAACGGGGAAAGGCTGGGCAACAAAACAGTTGTGGAAGTAAAGGGGCTGATAGACTCGGAAGGAGGAAAATGACGACATGGCCGGGAAGAGGTGGGATTAAGTTCCCGAAAACCAATCAAAATGCAGCATTTAGAAGTGCGGCCAATCAAAATGATAGCCGGAAAGTGGGTGGGGCTTCCCACCACTATACTGTATACAGCATCTCTCGACGAGACAGCGCATGTGCTGCCTAGACAAGACCTAAAAAGCGCCGAAAACGGTGCCGACTAGTTTTAGACAGATTGCCCTCCTGGATGCCTCAGGCAAATTATTTGCAAAAAGCATATTATGCCATCTTCAACAATGGGTTTATGATCAGAATATTCTTCCCCCAGAACAAGCTGGTTGTAGAAAGAACCATGGCACCTTGGATAATATAGCAGTTGTTCAGACAATTGTAGAGAAATATGTTTTCGCCCGAGGAATGTCAATATATACAGCGTTTATTGATTTCTCCACGGCGTTTGACAAAGTGGACCGCCAAACGCTGTGGAGAAAACTTGTCCTCCTTGGCATACCATATCATCTTTTGGGTCTGATTATGGAATTGCTTACAGACGAATATGTGATGTTATCCCACAATAAATTTCCCCGCATACCATCACCCCGCATTTTTTATAACGCAATTACAATGCCCCGCAAATTATCACAACGCAAACTTTTACAACGACTATGCTTTTACCACGCATGCCATTACAACGCAAAGGCATGCGTGGTAAAGGAATACTCATTGTAAAAGTTTAAAAGGTAAGTGAGAGTACCCTACCCTACCCTACACCCTAATGTAGTACCCCTGCACGACCCTCCCTCGACAACCAGTCCTTTTCCTACATTTACACTACCCAGCACGACCCCCAACACTACCATAAAGCACTACTCTGCACTACACAAACACTACAACAGTACCCTAAAACACTACCCCAACACAACCCTACACTACAGAAACACCACAACACTAACCTACACTACACAAACACTACCCTAAACCCTAAAACACTACCCCCAGCACGACCCCCCGACCCCCAATCCAGTCCCTACACTCAAACACTACCCTGCACGACCCCCAACACTACCCTAAACCCTAAAACGCTACCCTACACTACACAAACACCACAACACTACCCTAAACCCTAAAACCCTACCCCCAGCACGACCCTACACTACACAAACACTATAACACTACCCTAAACCCTAAAACAATACCCTACACTACACAAACACCACAACACTACCCTAAACCCTAAAACATTACCCCCAGCACGACCCTACACTACACAAACACCACAACACTACCCTAAACCCTAAAACACTACCCTGCACGACCCCCCGACACTACCCTAAACCCTAAAACACTACCCTACACTACACAAACGCAACACTACCCTAAACCCTAAAACACTACGCCAGGACGACCCCCCCACCCCTAAAAAATTAACCCAATTCCCCTTACCTCTCTCTCCTCATGGTTCCTCTCTCCTCCTGGTTCCTTCTTCACAAAGTCTGTTGTCTGTCTCTGAGGGGCGGTGCACGTCGTAGTGAGGAAACGGAAGAGCCTATGTTTCCTCACAACGACGTGGATTGCCCAAATTGTTTTTTTCACAACGCGTGTGCATTTACCATACATGCCTTTTCAACGTTATTCGTTGTAAAGGCATGCATGGTAAATGCACACGCGTTGTAATGGTGATGGTATGCGGGGTCAAAGTCCTCGCGGAGTAATGGTATGCGGGGTCAAAGTCCGTGTAAAAAAGTTTCGTTGTAAACGTGGATTACCCTTACAGACTCCTGGTGCCGGGTTCTGATGGGAGGTTCGCAAGGGCTATTATGTACAATTAGAACACGCAATGAGCTCAAGCAGGGTTGCCTATTGGCACCACTTTTATTTTCCCTGTATATTGCTGATCTTCCCGGCACTATGAGCTCGGTAAGGGCGGATGGACCGAAAATTGGTACATTGTCTGTTGGCTCTCTATTATATGCAGACGATGTTCCAATATTCGATCTCACTCCTATCGGCCTGTAACGTCGGCTAGATGCCCTGAGTAAATATGCAGAGTCTCACTTCTTGAAAATTAATACCGCAAAAAGCAAGATTTTGATATTTAGTAAGAAGGGGCTTAGATTCAGGAGATATTTAAGATGGATGCTTGGTTACCAAAAACTGGAACTGGTTGACTCGTACCTATATCTAGGGAAGGTTTTTTCCAAAACTGGCCGAGATTTGGAGCCTATTCAACACTGTGTCAGTAAAGCTGTCTCCCAGGCAAGTGCACTAAATAGATTCTATAAAACTTGCGGGAGACAACATTTTGGCCATGTTTTATCTGTTTTTAAGGTCAAAATCCCTCCCTCGTTAATATATGCTGCCGAGGTGCTGGACATGAATTATTGGCTTTCTTTCAGAAAGGTCAAATTTGCAATTTAAACTCTTTGGCAGCCCCACATGCACTTTGCCTCGAATTTGGATTAGTCTCGTTCTTTACTCTGGCTGCAGTCCTTAGGTGGGGTAATTCCCTCCTTTTGGGGCAGGGAGGTACACTTAAGACCGGCCTGAGAATAGAAATTTTTGACATGCTGTTGCAGGGATTCTGCTTATGCACAGAACTATGCACAGGAAACCAGGACCTCAGTGAATTGCGGTGTACTAAAAACTCACCTCAGTACCCAGAACCCCTATCCGACTAGCATCAGTGTCTCATTCATTCTCCGTATCATCTCAAACCTACCAATGATTAGACAACCCAGAACAAGAGACTTAGAGTACTCTCAGGAATGGTGGGAATTAGAAAATACCTGTTCGGTATTGTTCTCATATCAGTCCACAACAAGAGTAATCAGAGACACAATATAGTTTAAAATGTTTATTTTCAACTACGTGCCCTAAGATGCAGTACTTTGGCTAACATGAGCAGACAACTGATTAAAAATAAAACCATCGGGGGGAGGAGCCTAGCGCGCATCCAAGATGGTCGCGTGAGCACAGGGCTCCCCGGACCCTCGCTGCTCCTCGGAATTTATCCTGACTTTATCCTGACTTGGCTGATGGAATCTGGAAGGCGAATTCTGGCTGAACGTGGACCTTCTTTCAGAAATCGAATCGGACCTGGGAATCCTGATCTAAGGTGGTTTGAACTTTCGAGGCCCAATCGATGGCTGTGCCCGGTGCGAGGGTGAACTGTGGAGCCGGGGCGTAATTGAACAACAGCGGCAGCGGATCTGTGCCAGTGGCCGCTCCATTACTTTCGGTTTCACTTTTGGATCCCTGAGGGGCTGGAAATCGTAACTGCTTGGAGCGGCTGGGTGTTTATCTCTGCTGGATGCCCTTGTCTCCGCCTGCCACCAGTGTGCCCGTTGACTTTGGTTTTCTCGCCCGGCCGCATCACGGTCTCTGGTGCGGCTCCTGACTGAGTTGCCGGTGCCCCCTTGACGCTTGGCCGGTGGTCCCCGTTGGTGAGCGTGGTTCTCATGGGTGGCAGGGGGGGCCCCGAGGGGCGTAAGACTAAGACATCCCTCCGCGGGGGACCGGTCCCGACGAACAACATGGACCGCTATACTCAAGGAAGAGGGTCCCCTGGAGCGGCCGGTGCCCCCCCGGACGACGCTGGTGGTGGCCCGTCCGTCTCTTCGGATCTGTCCCTGCAGGACATTATGGGCGCCATTAACGGCATCAAGGAGACCATTGCTACGCAATACGAGGCCTTGGCCCGTAAAATCGACACGGTGGCTATTGATGTCGCACTGATTCGGGCGGATCTCTCTAAGACCAACGAGAGGGTTCAATCGCTTGACGTGCGGACGTCCACCCTGGTTGCGGATGTGTCGGACCAGCGGGCCACTCTCGGCGACCTCAAGTCGGCCAACGATCTGATGGCCCGGCGGCTGGAGGATTTTGAGGGACGGGCCCGCCGCAATAACATTCGCGTCATAGGCGTCCCGGAGACCTCCGACAACCACCCGGTGGATCTCATGGTGGAGGAGCTCATCCTCAAGCAGCTTGCCCCCGCTGGCCTGAGTAAGTTCTTTGCCGTGGAGCGGGCCCATCGAGTTCCGGGCGGTCGGCCGCGGCCGGGGGCCCCCCCGAGGCCTATTGTTGCCAAACTTTTCTACTATAGAGACCGAGATGTGATTTTGCAGGCCTCGCGGGCCCATGGCCCGGTCCGCCATGAGAATGCGTCTATTAACTTTTTCCCGGACTTCACCCAACTTGTCCAGAAACAGAGGATGGGCTTCCAGGGGTTAAAGCGTCGCCTCCGCGACCTGGGTCTCAAGTACTCCATGCTTTTTCCTGCTAGGCTCCGAGTGGAACACGACGATCGGACTACCTTTTTTGACTCTCCCGCGACTGTGAGTGACTGGCTTGACTCCCTGCCGGGCCGCGGGGACCGGCCTGGGCCCTTTGCTGGTACCGAGGGTGGCGGGTCTCCCTCGGAGTGACTTTGGTCCTTGACTTTGCCATTTTGTACGGTTCGGCTGGGTTCAACTTCTTTTATGCATTTTGTTTCATTATGATCTATGTGGGGGGCGGTCGGGGACGGGTCCCTCTCCTCCTCCGGGGTCTTTCCGTAGAATGGGGTTTATGGGGCGACAGGCACACTGCAAGTTGGGGTGGTTTTTTGGGTCGCAGGGGTGCAGGGTGGGGGGAGTTGGAAGTGGGGGGGGTTGGGGGGTTTTGATTTGTGTGTTTTGTTTTTAATGCGAGGTCTTTGTTCTGTTCCAGTTTTGGGCGTTGCGCTATCTGCTGAGGGACCCTTGATCTATTGGAGGGGATGGGGGGGGACGGGTTGAGGTTGATGTCATGGAACGTCAATGGATTGGGGGATCGTATCAAACGGGGTGTTGTGCTGCAGTATTTGCGACGTATGTCTCCTGATGTGGTGTTTTTACAGGAGACGCATCTGGTGGGTAACGTTTGTCATGCCATGAACAGGGGGGGTTACCGACTCGTTGCCCATTCTGGTTTCACCACTGGCTCTAGAGGGGTAGGCATTCTCCTGCGTTCTTCACTTCCTCTGGAGATCACCAGGGTAGTCCCGGACGATAGAGGGCGCTATGTGGCTTGGACTGGGCGGTGGGAGGGGCAGTCCCTTTCCTTGGTCTCTGTCTATGTTCCCCCGGGCCTCCAGAACTCCACCTTTTCAGACTTGGGTCGAATGCTGCTTGAGCTTCCTGACAGTCTTCTGCTTATGGGTGGGGATTTCAATTCGGTAGTCTCGGGCGACCGGGACCGCCACCCGCCCAGGGCCCTCCCTGCTGCCCAGGCGTGGCTTGGCGGATTCTTGGAGACCTTCGGTCTGGTGGATTGCTGGAGGTTAATGCATCCTACACAGTGTCAGTACACCTTTCACTCTGGGGCACATGGGAGTCTCTCCAGATTGGATTACTTTCTTATGCCCGCGGCCCAGACTGCCCGGATTCGAGAGGTTAAGCACCTGGCCCGGGGTATTTCTGATCATTCCCCACTGTGGTTGCTTTTTGACACTGGGACGCGGTCTGCTGGGCGGATCGCTCCTATTAACCCTTGGTACCTGCGGAACCCCACGATCCGCGATAGCCTGGTCAAGTCGATTGACCAATACTTCCATGAGAATGATGGGTCGGTGTTGTCCGCAGTGTCCCTGTGGGAAGCTTTTAAGGCAGTACTCCGTGGGCAGGCCCTATCCCAGATAGTGGCGGCTAAGAAGGTTAAGATGGAGGCGGTGGTGAAGCTGGAGACCGACATCTTGGGGTTGGAGGCGGCCTTGGAGACGGGTGTCACCCCGGATGGGCTACATGCCCTCAGCCTGAAGCAGTTCGAGTACAAGTCCCTTGTCACTAACGCTGCCAAGACCATGTATAGGGAGCAGCAGGGCAGGTTGTATGATGCCGGGGACAAGGCTGGTAAATTGATTGCTTGGCTGGATAGGAAGGAGAGAGTGAATCGTGTGGTCCCAGAGCTCCGGGTTGCGGATGGAGTGTGTGTGACTGAGCCTGGCGAGATTGTGGAATGTTTTGCTGACCACCTCCGGGCGGTGTATTCCCCGGTGTCTGATAGAGATGAAGACGACTCTCGTCTTCTACTACGGGACATTGCCCTGCCCGGCATATCCGTCGAGGACCGTGAGCAGTTGGATGCCCCCTTGTCCGTTGATGAGATTGCTACTGCGATTAGCTCCCTTCGCTCGGGCAAAGCCATGGGCCCCAATGGCCTGCCGATCGAACTATATAAACTACGCCCGGATAAAATCGCGCCTTTCCTTCGTCGTATGTTTCAGGAGTCGATCGAGAGGGGTTCCCTTCCCGCCGACCAGCGTCTGGCGACTATAGTCGTGATTCCCAAGGAGGGTAAACCACGTGACCGCTGTGCTTCGTATAGGCCTATCTCCCTCTTAAACGCAGAGCCCAAAATCCTTGCTAAAGTCCTTGCCAACCGCTTGCTGAGCGTTATCTGTGATCTGATTCATCCGGATCAATGCGGCTTCATCCCCCACCGTAATACCGCTCTTAATCTGCGGCGTCTGCACGGCGTCCTAGCTAGGGCGGAGTACTTTTCTGAACCAGCCGTATTGGTTTCCTTAGACGCCACGATGGCCTTTGATACCATTGAGTGGCCATTCCTCTGGGCTGTCTTGGAGAAGTTTGGCTTTGGGGAGGGATTTATTAGCTGGGTGAAGCTTCTTTATGCCGGACCAATGGCTCAGGTGGTTGTCAATGGGCGGGCTTCTCGGCCTTTTGCTCTCGGGAGGGGCACTAGGCAGGGGTGCCCGTTGTCCCCTCTGCTTTTTGCTCTTGCCTTGGAACCGCTCGCCGCCTGGCTCCGCTGGGAGCCCTCGATCAGAGGGATCCGGTGGGCCCCGGGCTTCGAGGATCGGGTCTCGCTGTACGCGGATGATATTCTTTTGTACCTCACCTCGCCGCGACAGTCGCTTAATGTTCTCTTTGATGTCCTTACTTCCTTTGGGAGAAACTCGGGTTTGATAATTAACTGGTCCAAATCTTGCGTGTACCCTATCTCTGGTGGCCTTCCCCTTTTGCCGCCTCTACTTCCTATCCAAACGTCTTCATCCGGCTTTAAGTACCTGGGGGTATATGTTTCGTTGGACCCGGCGGTCCGCTATGAGCAGAACCTCCTGTCTCCACTCTGACATTTGAGGGTGGATACGGCTCGGTGGTGTAAGTTGCCCCTGTCTCCGCTTGGTCGCGCGGCCCTGTTTAAAATGATGTCCCTTCCCAGATTTCTTTACACACTTCAGAACTTCTTTGATGTCATTCCGGTGGCCTACTTTCGGGAGGTGGAGAGTCTGCAGAGGAGACTGGTTTGGGACGGGCGGGCGCGTATCGCTCTGGCAAAGCTTACTCTCCCCTGGTATGACGGGGGCATCGCGCTTCCTGACATTAGACGGTACTATTGGGCCTCCCAACTGTCGGCAATTAACCATGCCATGTATGCTCCTGGTCTGAACCCGGCGTATGAGATGGATAAATTCCTGCTTCCCGGCGGTAATTATAACAGAGCGCTTTACTCCCGATCGGCTGGTAGGACCCTCACGGGCCCTACTAGGATTGCGGTACGTGTGTGGAAGGCGGCGAATGTAGCGATGGGCTGGAGTGAGCGTTTAACGTGTGCTACTCCCTTGTTCGCCTCAGACCGCCTGGGCAGCCTCTGGACGACGAAAGGCTTTGAGCACTGGGACACGATCGGCATTAGCAGAGTGGGGGATCTGTGGGTTAAAGGCGCGGTCAAGACCTTCGCGGCGCTCCGGAGCGAGTATGAGCTTAGTGAGAGGGAGTTTTTCCGCTACGCTCAGGTTCGGCATGCCCTGCTCTCGGTTTTTGGGGAAGGGACCACGGTCCCTGTTTCTTCGCCCCTCGAGGACCGCATACTCGACGGTCACGTTCCCGATAGTACTATCTCTTTGATCTATAAAAAATTGATAAATAATCGGGCTGACCTCTTGGTGCGTCTACGGGAGGCATGGACGGGGGATGGGGTTGAGTTGGACGACGATGAGGTTATGAGGCGAGTCACCGGGGTCACGCTGTTGCCGGAGGTGCGTCGCTGTGTCCTGAATGTGTGGGAGCCCAATGACTATAACGCGGCCCAGACTCGGTGGGCGGCCCTGGGGAACATGATAGCAAAGAGGGACATAGCGCAGCTTTGGGGTTCGCAGCGGCCCCCCACCGTGTCTGTCTGGAAGGAGAACATGGACTGGTGCATGTTCAGGGAAAAGACTGTGTATGTGGCTCGTGGTAAACCCGGGGCTTGGAGTAGAATTTGGGGGCAGTGGAATGTGTATCGTGGAAGTATTTGTGCTCCCCCCCTGGTGGAAACGTCTGAGGTAGCCTTGTCCCCCTGATCCTGGATGGTTCCTTACTTATCTGGCACATCTGAGTATAGATTTGGTATTCCCGTTTCTCCCCCCCCCCTACCTCTTAGTTCCCCTTATTCTTGACTGCCATCGGGTGGTCGGGTATGGAAGTGCCCCTGCTGTGGTCCGACGCCCATCTCATGTCTTCTTGCCTCGCTTTTTGTTTTAAGTTGTTATTTATGTTAAAAGGGTGTATCCTGATTTTCCTTTATGTGCAGTCTGAGCTTCTGTAGGGTGCGGAGCCCCGGTGGGCCAGTCATTGTGTTTGCACTGTTTGAACTTTTTACCTACTAGCGGCCGGCCCAGGCGGTTGTAGGCCCGTGCTTGTACCCTTCTTTCTGCACAATAAAAATTTTCAAAAAAATAAATAAATAAAAACATCAGCATTGTTACAATACCATAGAAAATGAAGGGAGAAATCATATTACAAATGATAGTGGATTACAACCACCCTCCCTTCACTAATAAGCTAGTATTATTAAAATAATAGAAGGTCTCTAGGTTTGAATGAGGAACCCCATACCGTAAGATCAGCTTAGATGAATCACATCACAGGATCAGCTTTGCTCTGTGTCTAGAAAAGTTCTTCTCCAAAGTGTCTGAATCATGCATGCAAAATGCAATATTAAAGGCACTCGAGGTTCAGATATTTGCAGCTGTGTGCGTGTTATGGCTAGAGCGTGGGCCGATCAACATGAATTCAAAAGCATACATTGTTTTTTAACCCTGACTGCTTCTGCACACAGTGTACAGACCAAGGTCGTGGTGCACGTCTAGGGATGTGAACAACAGACCGTTCTCATGTGAAAAATAAGCAAGCAGTTTTCTTATAATAACATCTACCTGCGGTGTCGTGTGCAAAGGCAGCAAAAGTGGCAAGATGGCGTTTTAATTCTAAGACGCTTATGCTAACATAGCAATGTGTGTACCTGTAGCTTCTCCTCCACTACACCCTCCCTTGATCGGACCACAAACAAATAGGGATGGAAATCCTGAATGCAGAGTTCAAGTTCGAAAGAGACATAACCAAGTTCATGTATTGTCCATACATATAATTGGTAGTGAAAATTCGAAAAACCCGCTTGAAAACGGAGAGAGAGAAAAGGGAAGAAGAAAAAAAAGAGAAAAGAGAGAAAAAAAAATATAGAACACCTCGCAAAGGCTCGACAGAGCCTAGACGTGGAGTTATATGGAAAAAAAATGGAAAAAACTCAGATGATTGTGTTTCGACAATTGGAAGATGGACAACATCCAATTCAATCCATCAACGTGTAAGCGCAATAGGTGGCAACAGCCTCCAAGAGGAAGTCATTATAATGTTCTGTATAAGATTCTGCCATCCAGACTAGCAAGGTAAATGAACATACATGTTCTTTGATAACTGGAGCCTCTAGTACAATCAGAGGACAACTTGTGTGTTCTTCAAGATAACTTCTCGCCAAGAAGTCATACGCTGCCGTATAGATATCCCAATTCCCTAGGACTCCATGTGCCGCTCCACAGGCCATAATCCCGATACCAGAACAGTCCACCTCATGAGCCACTAAGGGACTCATCAGTCGATCATAATCCGGGGCAGGAAACACCGAGTTCGACAGGCACAAATCCAGAGCCCATTTGAAAGGACAATCTAGGTAATGAAAAACAGGTTGCATGCACGTAAAGTAGGAAAACCGGAAGGACAATCCATAGGCCACGCTTAAAGTGGCCAGTGGTAATGTTCCATAATATTCAAGCATCCGGTTACGAAGTTGGAGCAGCCGGGCCAGGCTGTCTTGTGATACAAATTGTGCAGCCATTGCGCAGCAAACAGACCAACAGGAGCACACCAGCTGTGAGGGCGAGAATCAACTGGAGCCCGCCGAAGATGCTGGAAAAAATAGAATGAAAAAATGCCGGTATCACACCAAAGATTGTCTGGAAGGAGGTCACGAGGTCGGAGCCCACAACAATGAAAAAATGCGCTAAGCCTGTTGTTGACGAGGCATTGAATATAGTGTGAATCAGAGCACCGAAATGAAGGGGGAGATCAGTATTTAAAAGCGCATGCACCTCAGTGCGGGTGTTAGCTATGTGAAGGACAAATGTTTCACAGGAGGAAGTCAGTGCGACTTCTTTTTGAGAGAATAGAGCCCTTATTCTGCTCATCTTGTTGAACTCTGCCTTCAAGGTTGGGATGGAAGGCCAGATGGATACATCCAGTCGGCCATGCGGGGGCGAGACAAGGACATTTTTACAGCAGACTACTCGTTGTGAGACAGTTACAATGTAGGGAATTCCCACTAGCATCCCGCAGCAAGCCTCATTATTCAAAAGCAAATAACTACCATTAGCTAATGATGTAAAAGTGGGCGTAATCGCTGGCACAGGATTCCCTTTTAGAACGGAAGCTAAATTTGGTGCCTGAACGTTGCATGCGCCATGCTCCTGTATGTGCCTACATACAACTGAGTGATCAGGTGTGGTAGTGCATTCCTCACCTCTCAGATAAACTTCTTTACCCTCTCTCATGCATCTGTATGCAAATGGGAGCGACCAAACCTCATGCAGGAATGCAGTACCCAATGGTTCATATCTGCCTAGGGCATAATGTTTCATACATGAACTGAACTTAAACAACAGAAACGGCAAGGTGATTAAACCGTGGATAAGCCACACAGCTGAGTTCGATTCAGCCACAGAGAAAGGTAAAGGTTCCAACTTTTCAATATGCATCAATGAGTACGTTGCATCTTTCATAGACATGAATTTTTGTTTTGCAGTCAGTTTAAACGGCATAAATAAAGATGATGTATTCATGTAGTCCCAGGGAACTTTCCCTGCTTTCAATGTTTGCAAAGTCCACGCAAACTGCATTATAGAATACAATTGATTTTGACCATGGTATAAAACAGACACATCATCCTGTACAATATCCACAATAGATGAAACAATATTATCTAAAGTGTAAATTCTGGAAGAAAGGGTGTTAATGCTATTATCGATGACAGCTAGCACTTTTTCCAGGTTTGCTTGATCAATAGCTCTTAATCTGGAAGCAGCTTTAATTTGAGATAATTTCCAAACTTCGTTATAAATAGCATACATCCATCTTTTGGATCTGCCACCCACAGGACCTTTAACAAAATCATTCAAATCTATTTTGTCATTTAATTTTGATAAATGAATTTTAACAGATGCTAAAGTGGAATGTTGCAGCCAATTCTGACATAATTTCCAGACAGAATAGGCAGTAACAGAATGAGAAGATTCAAATCGGGGGTCCACCCTAACCTGTGTATATCCAGTGTATAGACCCAGAAAACGATGTTGACAGGAATCTGAACTCTTCTGCCATATCAACCATCCTTCAGGATTTAATTCAGAAATGTTGAAGGATGTATTAGTAATATATGACTGTAACGCATCAAGGAACAGATCTGTGTGATTATTCCATTGTGGATAAGCACCCAGATCAGTAATAGAAGGGGGAATTAATATTTTTAGAGGTCACCAATCCAAAGCAGGTGGTTTGAAAAATGGTAGAATTCAAAAACAACATGTGGGTAGGGATAAGGCACGCCCGATGCAGAGCCTCTGTTCTTTGTACCTGCCATGTTTTAGAACAACAAAGCGACTTAAGATCAATGGTATCTTTCCACAGCTCATAACCCCTTACAGCCAATTCATCCATAAAGGATTTGGAATATAACAATTTAGTGGAAGTCAGTCTAACCTTAGAAGTCGGCTCCGCAGTCAATTTAAAATAAAATGCTTCAGGGTCAGACACACTGAAATCAGTAAAATATGTAAATTTTTTCACTAAAGTTTTAGAGCTGCCTTCAATGGGCGCAGGACAATGCTCCCATTGTGTAATTGACAAAATTCCTAAATATATTCGCTTTATGCAGGAAATGATTGCCAGAGTGTTGGTAGCAAAACAGCTCCCCATAGTTAGCCGTGTCTAAATACAAATCTTTAGCATCAAAAACAGCATAATATTTCAAATCAGAAAAAAGTGCCTCAATGGCCTGGACGTCCCAATCATCAGAGCGGATGTTTTCTTTCACAACATCCCCCATAGAAACACGAAGTACATTGGGAACATTAATCACCTCCGTAGGACCATGAATTTGAAATTTAACAGCATCCCACACAATCCCATCCAACACAGGCCATGCAGTAATTTTCACAAAAGTCTGGTCCTTTTTCATGATGTGCGATGAGGAGTGGGGGGCCAAAGTTCCATCAATTAATCTAATTGCAGAGCTTTCGGTGAGATAATGTCCTTTTACAAGACGAAAAAATACCACCACAAATCCAATGGACATAAAAAAAAAATACTTATGAGCAGCAGCCAAATGTAAGTCCAGGGGGGGAATTAAAAAATTTCTTTTAAACCAAGCAGCAAAAATAGAAATTTTCGATGGGGGATTGGAAGTCATAGAGCTAGTGTCAAATGAAAGACATGACTGGTCAACTGTGGTTGATTGCAAACCAGGCAACAACACATCTGTGAGATAAGCATACTCAGTATCTTCAAGTGGACCACCCGCCGGTGGAGGCAACAAAGGATTAGTAACTGTATGCATCTCAATGGCAATGTCAGGCCTGGTGGTAGACGCCGGAGCCAAAACAGAATTTCTCAGCATCGCTGAACAAGAGACCGCTGGAGTCATATTAAGAAGAATCGGCCACTCGCTGTAGTTTGACATTGTCAATGGAGATGTACCTGTTATCCTTGCAACCAGGAAGGGGAGGTAAAATGACTGTTCTTGTACCCTGCATGCCAAGCACTGGTACTGGAGCACGATAAGAGGGGCCGAACTCCTTCTTGTTCTCCACCTTCTCACAGACCAGATCACCAACTCGAGGAAGCCAGCCAACTACCGGAATCTGAAGCGCAGCATCAGTCGTGGAGGGCAAGTGTTCCTTTACAAGACCGTCTCTGGTCTCTAGTAGATTCTGTAATACAGCACAGAGATCATCTACGTCAAAGGGTGCAGCTGATGCCGCCATGTGTAGACCATCAAGGTCCGGAACAAACATCTTTATGCCAAAGAGCATTTCATATGGGGTCCGCCCACCCAGAGACCTTCTAGGGAGATTATTAAGTGCACGTTGAACGTTATACAGATGGGCTAACCAGTTCCTGCCAGTGCCTAAAACCCTAGCTGTCAGAAGCCATGCCTTCGTGAGCAATCTGTCACCAACGTCGTTAATTTTCAAATAAGGAACTTTATCAGAACTTAAATGATAAGAGTATTTAGAAGGGAAACCTCTCGGGTAATTACTTCCCTTTTCGGTCGCAGCAATAGCTGCCAAGATGTCATCATCAATCTTACTTTTGGATCTTGTAACTGCTGCTACTAGATATGTTGCCACTGCTGTTTTCGCTGCCTCATCAGCTAAGCTGTTACCAACAGCGTGGACACCAACTCGTTGGTGCCCAAGAGTATGAATTACACTCGCGAGCGTCAGATTCTGTTTAAGTTCTGCTACTCGAACCCAAAGCATTTTATGTTTAATTGTGCTACCCTTGGAATCACGGTATTCATTTTGAGACCAAAAGAATAAATTGTCATTAAAAGACTGTACACAGTAAAATGAGTCACTCACTATAAGAGTAGTAACTCGAGGATCAGCAAACTCCAGTGCAAGCACCAGAGCACGTAACTCTGCCAACTGTGCAGTACAATCACCCAATGACTGCATATGCACGACACCAGACTTGAATTCACCATTCACGAAAGTACCAGCCACAATTGCCGCTGAATACGCATGCTTTGATTCTGTAGCCGGTATTGATTCCGCTTGGCCCCGTTTTTTCTGGTGATTAATCGACCGGATTACTTGGATTGAGATCTCTGGTTCCATTAACGGTTACCACTCCTTTCTGAGGTGTAATTATGGCAGCCCCACGCCTTAAATCGGAGTAATAATTGGCGCGTGTGTTCCATTTGCACTTAGTTTTGTTGGTAAGTGTATTTTCTTTAAATGATATTGCCTTAGAAACCTTCCTCATTTTTGGGATTGGGCCCTCATTTACTTCCCCTCTGTTTAATAGATTCGGGGAATTAATTCGTTGAACTTTGCACACTGTTATAGTGGATATCGTCCGTACTTGTTGGACTGTAATTGGACGACCACAACAAGCCTATACTACGGACAACCTGGTACGTTTGTCTGTTATTAGGAACTAACAAACACCACCCTCAATCATCCTCCCCCCGCAATACAAACCCCCCCCCTCCCACCCTCTGCCCCCACCCCTTGGTTGTGTCAGATGGCTTAATAGCCCCCGTTTTTACGTATATATTTCTTTTTTTGCAGTCCTTGAATATAGTTTCCTTGTGCCGGCAAGATTCCCTGATAACGCCTACTTATTAGCGTTCTTCTTGATTTACTGCACTACTGTGTGATTCCAGGTGATACTTTTTCCATCTCACCTTATTCGCATATATTTAATTTACATTCCAACTCTCTTTCCATCTCCCTTCCCTTCCCCTTCTCACCCGCAAACCCCCCTACCCCCCCTCCAACCCCCCTCCATTTGATTTTTTCACCCATCCTTCCTTTTCCTTTTCTTCTTCTGTGACTTGCTATTTTTTATGCTTCATTAGATGGTCTACTTATTTTCATACTTTTTTCTTTATACTTTAACAGCACTCCTCAAATTGTAGCCATTGTCCTGATGATGACCTTAATTGTATAAGGTCGAAACGCCGTCGACATCCCAGTGTAAATCCACGGCTACCTGAGGATTAATACCTTATAACAAATTATTTATTGTATTTATGTAATTTGTCTTTAATTAACATTTGTTTTCACTCTGTGCCGTTCCACACTGTATATATCGCTTGTGTCACTGCACTTATCACTTGCACCTAGCACGGTCAGTACACAATTGGTGTATTTTTGGCTACTTTAATTTAATTTAATTGTACTATAGTGCTGTTATAACTAGTTGTATAATAATAATAACAAATTCCTTATCTTGGTCTCTGGTTTTCCTTCCTTGATGATTCATGCATTTTCCTAAAATTGTCCCTGTAATTACTGGTTGAGACATTGTTGTTTTGATACTAGTAAGTACTTTGAAGCAAGAAGATCAGCCTGCAAAGATTGCAAGATAGCTGAATGCTCTGGCAGCCAGCTCGATTTGGAGAAAGTAGGTTGTACCAAGGCATATCGCGGCTTGATACGCTGGGCATAATCGGGAATGTAAGTACGCCCGAAATTTAGAAAACCCATTAATGACTGTAGTTTTTTCAGTGTTGTCGGAGCACACAAGCATGCACACTTCTCCAGAAAGTGAGGTGCCAATCCTCGGCCTTCGTTGTTGAGTTCATAACCCAAAAACAACACTGTGTACTCTGCAATGTGCGACTTTGCAAAGTTGAATTTGTAACCGAAGTCCGCAAACATGACAATGATGCGGTCAACGCGACACAGATGCGGCCATAATTCGTCGTCCGGGAGATAAATATCATCAGCATACGAGTACGCATCAGGGTCAATGCTCTCTAACAGACAGACTACACGTGCGGCAAAGACTCCTGGACTGTTTTTGTAGCCCATGGCTAATCTTTTAAACTGTTTTTGTTTGCCGCCTGAAGTTAAGGCTGTCCATTGATTACTAATAGAGGACAGGTTATGGCTATAAAAGCCATTGGAGATGTCAAGTGTGGTCTTAAACCTTTTGCCTCACGAGACTATCAACGAGGGCAGAACTGTGGGTATTCTGTATGGCACAGGTGCGACAATGAGAGTTCAAATGCTGCTAATCCAAAACAAGGCGGTACGACCCATCAGGTTTAGTTACAGTGAATAAATTATTATTCATGGGTGACACACATGTCTCAATAACACCTTGATATTCCAATTGTTCAAGGATTTCTGGACGTGAGATCTAGCTTTGTGATGCATGGGATATTGGGGTTGCGGCTGGGACATAAAACGTAATGGAATCTCATGGCTGGGCGACTACTTATCCCATCCAACCTGAGTACGGTACAACGCCGGAGCAAGTACCTGAGCCCACTCTTCTGCAAAGTTCTGTACCTGTTCCTTCAGCACAGTGTGCGCGAAAGATGGGAGGATTACCTCCTCCCCTCTAGGAGCGGCCAAAACGAGAGCTGGTTTCCCCAAAAATCCCTTTTATGGTACGTTGAATGTCACCTTCTATTAAAAGGACTATGTCATATAGTCTATCAGGGGGAGCCGCTCTAGTATCCGCAGTTTCTGCAGTAACGAACGTATTAGTTGCTGTCGCCTCCAGATATGGACGCAGAGCTTGATGCACTACTGTAACCTCCGCCGTGTTGTCGAGCAGCGTTAGTGCCCAAGTCAGGTTCCAAAGCTGCGTTCTCACAATCTGTGGCATACCTCGCTGTTAGCGCAGCAACTTTCTTCTTCTGAAACGGGGGACGTTGACGTGCAAACTCGTCCTGCTTGCCTTTACCGTCAGCCTGACGGGGTTGTTCACGTCCTTGTTGCGCACCCCGCCCCTTGCCACGTTCTCCTCTACCGGACTATGAGACCGATGTTTCCTGTGAAGAATGAGGAGAAAGTTGTTCAGTAACCTGAAATCTATCAGGAGACCTAATCCTAGTGCGATCGCGCAAGTCATATGTGCGCTCACCGGTCGGCTGGACAGGTGACGCTGGACGAGACCCCTGTTTCTGTTCCTGCTTACCCTGTTTCTTAGACCTCCAACTTTGTTTAGGAAAAGCTGGACGATCGTCTTTGAAAGACGAACCCATCTTAGTTTGCTGTTGTACATCTGCGGTCTGAACCGTAGGCTTAATCCCCAAACTACTGCGGCCAATAGTTCTATATGCTTCCGCAATAATTTTAGGCAACTCACGGGGTTTATCAACGTCGTCTACGAGGGCTAGACTATTCGCCACTTGAAAGTGAACCGCATCTCCCTTGAGGTTACCAAGGATGAGAGTGGCAACCATGTCGAACACACCAACAAGCCTCATTCCCAACTCGACCGCTGCCTCCGGCCCGTGTTGATCTTGAACATGTTTAATCATGGAGGGCAGTACGGCCATAGACGGGGTGCTGAAGCACTTCGAGTAGACCGCTGCAAAAACCTTACCCCAGTTATCACAATCGGCCACTTCTGGGACTAAGTCTTTCTGCAAACTAATGGTGAGTATCCTGTGTTTTTCCACAGGAGTAGAGTGCGGAAATACTGCTTCCAGCTGGTCAAATTTCTCAGCAAGCCAATAAGGCAAATCCTTATTTTGGGGGCGCTTGCCCATTACCGAATTAACCTTGACGGGACTAATAACAATCCCGGCCGGGCCAGCTGGGTGCCCCGCAACAACAGGTGCCCCGACCTGTACATTGTGTGAAACGTATTGCACCAAAGCCCGATGTACTGTAATCAGGGCTGTATGTAATTGACACAACTCATCCACCATAGCACGTAAATAACGAGGATGAGGTGTAAATTCGGCCAGTACCGGCCAGGTGGCCCCTGGAATGGACAAAGGGCCCAAACGAACTGGTGTAACCGAGTGGGGGAGGGCGCCATTAAACCAAATACGATGCTGCCAAGCTGAAACAGGAATCTCCTGTGTCCTATATGGCGTATAATTCGCCGGGACTGCCGTAGGAGTGTAAGAGTGAAACGTACTATCGTCCGCATTCACCGCCGGCAAGGTAACCCAAGAGTAAATCAACTCATAGGGATGTTAAGCATCGTCACTCACTACAAAGATAACAGCCATCCCATCGTCAGGCACCCCGAACTGCGTCAAATGACACCGGAGAGGTGCGCAGCTATGTGCCGCAATCGCGACTTCAGCCAGAAGGACACAGAGAAGAATAACAATCTATTATAACACTTGCACAAAACGGGTATAAAAAAACATTTTTAATTGACAAGCTTGATTGAACCCATATAGTAACTATTAGGTAGGTTAAAACCGTCACTCCCGCTATCCTGAAAGAAGAGTGAGGGTGTCGTGGACTAATATAAGCACTACTAAGGCGTCTCAAATCATAAGACCAAACGTTAGGTGCGCCATGTTGCAGGGATTCTGCTTATGCACAGAACTATGCGCAGGAAACCAGGACCTCAGTGAATTGCGGTGTACCAAAAACTCACCTCAGTACCCAGAACCCCTATCCGACTAGCATCAGTGTCTCATTCGCTCTATGTATCATCTCAAAGCTACCAATGATTAGACAACCCAGAACAAGCGACTTAGAGTACTCTCAGGAATGGTGGGAATTAGAAATACCTGTTCGTTATTATTCTCATATCAGTCCACAACAAGAGTAATCAGAGACACAATATAGTTTAAAATGTTTATTTTCAACTACGTGCCCTAAGATGCAGTACCTTGGCTAACATGAGCAGACAAATGATTAAAAATAAAACCATCAGCATTGTTACACTTCCATAGAAAATGAAGGGAGAAATCATATTACAAATGATAGTGGAATACAACCACCCTCCCTTCACCAATAAGCTAGTATTATTAAACTAATAGAAGGTCTCTAGGTTTGAATGTGGAACCCCATACCGTAAAGATCAGCTTAGATGAATCACATCACAGGATCAGCTTTGCTCTGTGTCTGGAAAAGTTCTTCTCCAAAGTGTCTGAATCATGCATGCAAAATGCAATATTAAAGGCATTCGAGGTTCAGATATTTGCAGCTGTGTGCGTGTTATGGCTAGAGCGTGGGCCGATCAACATGAATTCAAAAGCATACATTGTTTTTTAGCCCTGGCTGCTTCTGCACACAGTGTACAGACCAAGGTCGCGGTGCACGTCTAGGGATGTGAACAACAGACCGTTCTCATGTGAAAAATAAGCAAGCAAGCAGTTTTCTTATAATAACATCTACCTGCGATGTTGTGTGCAAAGGCAGCAAAAGTGGCAAGATGGCGTTTTAATTCTAAGACGCTTATACTAACATAGCAATGTGTGTACCTGTAGCTCCTCCTCCACTACAATGCAAAAAGAACAATCAATGTTTTTTAGGTCCTTTGTATGTGCAAATGACACATTCGGTCTTAGTTTGAATTCCACTTAACCTATGTACAAACCTTGACTGAAACAACTTCTAAAGAAGCTTAGATCCCCTATTAGTTTGGCAAGAGACACAGCCTCCCGCCAGTCCAGGTCCAGCAATGAGGCGATCAGAGGGAGTGCTCTGGGGAATAAACCACAGCCTTACTTAATTTGGAATAACCCCACTGGATTAGAAGGCTGATACTCCTACTGAGATGTAATTTGCTGCCTCTAAGAGATGTTACTGGTATCTTGGATAAAGCACCTAGAGAGAAGAGAATTTGTGAATTGTGCCAGCTGCAAATCCAAGATCTTAATCATGTGCTTTTTGTATGCACAAAGCTGCAAAGTGCCAAGAGAATGTTTTTAAAGCCAGTTTATATTAAATATAATATCCACTCAGCCCAGGAGGCACGGTCTTTGTTTCTGTCCCCTGCGAATGAAATGATTTGTTTTAAGATATATCAATTTATAAAATTATTTCTGCCTATTTATTAGGAATTCTTTTTATTGTCTCATGTATTTATAGGACTATTTGCACATTTCTCATTAGGTCGATAAAAAAATGTAGTGGTTGGTTATTTGCCTGTAACATGTATTTTAGCACTACTTGTACACTTTTTAGTATGTTTGATATAAGAATTTGCCATAGCGATGTATAAGAAAGAATTTTGTACTGCATGTAAAGTTTGTTTCTTTTTTTATCTGATGGTGTGTTTTTGTGGACCTCTGTAGGAGTTCCATAACAAAATAAATAAATTAATTGGAACTGGATTGTAAACCCTTCGGTGTTGCCCTGGATCTAGATCGTCACTCATTTATGTTCCCAGGCCAAAGCAACCATCCCTTGCAATTGGGGTCTAATGAATTGTAAGATCCGTTTTGTATCATGGTGTCTAGTGTATCCTCAACATAATGTGTGAAATGCTGCAAGTTGTCAAAGCGTGAGAATGTGGGAATTCGAGGTGTGTTCAAATCTTTCATCTTGGCTATTCTAAGAGAGGAAGTTTGTTGCACTGTTTTGTTCAGGAAAATCATTTGATGTGTTATGAGGCATGCTCTGAACAAGGCCTCCATTCCCTGAACCTGCCAATCTTTTGTTCCCCTGACAGATTTTGTGTCTATGGTGTCTTTCCAAAAGTCAAAATCCTGTACAGACAGTTGAAAAATAAAGGAAGCAGAGTATATCAGCTTGGTGTTCGTAAGCATATTTTTCTTTGCAGGTGTAGGTGCAAGCTGATATCAGTAGGAGGCTGAGTCTGATGTGTCAAAACCAGAAAAATAAGCAAACTTTTTTGCAAATGTCTTTGAATTGCCTTTTGGTGGTGTTGGACAGTGTTCCCATTGAGTGAAATTATAAACAGCATGTGGGATACTGGCTTTCTGACCTTAATGTTGATAGCAAAACAGATCACCAATATCAGATGTACATTCATACAATTCATCAGAAGAAAATGCAGCTGATTGCTCTAGATCTGCAAGCAAATTGTGCACTGATTTAATGTCCCAATCATCAGAGAAAGTACCAGAGGTGAGGATATCAATAAAGAAAATGTTAAACAAATATGGTATTTGTAAAAGTTCAGTAGGATCATACACATCATACAATACACTATCCCACACAATCCTTTCCGGAACTTGAACTGCTATTATGTTCACCAGGGACAGGTCCCTTAGTTCATGGTGCGATGATGCATGTGGTTTCAGAACCAAGTTCACAAGTTGTGGTGCAGTGTGTTCTAGGAGATAGTGTACATTCAGAAGTAGGAGAAAGACGGTCACCATACCAATCCTGAGAACCAGGAATAGTAATCTGATTGTAATCCAGAGGTGTAACCAGGGAGTAACAAAGTATGTATTTTTCAGCCAAATATAGAGAGCATGCACATGTAGCTCAAAAAGGAGAGGCGGTGGTATCTCAGGTTCACTCGGATCTGATGAGAAGCCATCATAATGCACAAAGTATCCAGACGCTGTCCGGTGTAATTTTGGCAGCTCATCAGGTTTTGTAGAACTGGGAGATTTCTGCATCTGTGGCATATTCACATAGATGTCATCAGTCCTCATTGACTGTACAGTTGTAGTTGTTTTGCCTGGAAGAAGTAATACTTCATTGTTGTTTACTGGTTCTCTTTGGAGAGGGGAATCTTCTGTTGTTATTAAAGCTTCCATCTGAACTTCCTGGACAGTAGCAAGAGGAGTACGGTGACTACCCAGGAGCCCATATGGCCTACTGTTGAGAATCGGCCACATATTGTAGTTTGATGATGATCACATCAATGGACTTAAACCTTTTGTCTCAGCTGCAGGGAAGAAGTGGAAGAAGTACAGTTCTAGTACCTTCGACAGGAAGGACAGGCACAAGTGCTCTGTAAGATGGCCCAAATTCTTTCTTGTCCACAATTTTTAACCTGGCCAGATCCCCAATCTTCGAGACCTAGCCAGGTCTGCAGGTACAACCCTTACTTCTCCAGTGGCGGTGCGTTTCACTTGGACGTTGCTTTGTGTGCCCCATAATTCCTTGAGTTCCAGTAAAACAGCCACACATTCATTGATGTCAATAGGGTTTCCGTCTCCACTGTGCTGACATTATCGAGGTCTGGTACCCATATTCTCACACCAAACAGGATTTCATATGGAGTACGACCCTCCCATTGCTTTGAAAGGCTGCTTTAAGTCATGGTTTACCCTCTCAACCATCAAATTTACCTTGGGATGATAGGGGGAGGAGTGCTGCAAGGCCATACCCAAACTTTCCATGGCCTCTTTGTAAGCCCGAGAGCTAAACGCCGGACCCTGGTCGGAATGTATTGTGCCAATTGCGTATGTCCCAATGAAGAGTCGCAAATTCTTTATAACAGTTCGAGCATCAGCCGAGTGCTGCAACCATACCCGCATGAATCCACTGCCACCGAGATGTACTTGTAAGCCCCATCATAGTGTAAGGGGTGGCAGTGATCCAAATACACACAAGCCAGAATCTTGTCTTAGAATAATAGAGGTGTCTGTGCTAGACATGCTATGGTGGAACATTTCTTCTGCTGACAGATGTCACATATAAGGACAAAGTCCTTGGTCTGTTTTGGAAGACTAGGCCACCAATAGCATTGCTTCAGTAATGAAACTATAGCTTCAACCACATTGTGTGCTGAACCCAGACACTCATGTGCAGCTAGTATTAAACTCAACCTGAGATCAGTGTTTGGTATAACTTTATCCCCCACTCCTGAAATCTGAGCACATGGAATATTTTGTAGGAGTACTTGAGTGGAAAGCCTTTCGGCAGGTGTGTGTGAATGCGTGCGGCTTTGTCCTCCACCATGATGTCTCTGTCTAATCTTGTGCTAAAATGAGTGACAGCAGCTATGGCAGCAGTGCGAACTGTTGCCTGAGTGAGACCATCAGCCATGGAATTCCCTGCAACATGAACACCAACACATTGATGACTCAATGTGTGGATAACATGATCATGTGGCAAGCATTCTTTCAGCTTTGCCACCTGTTCCCAAACCAGCTTGTGCTTGATTGTGCAACCCTTGGAATCACGAAATCTGTTCTGCCCCAATTGTGAAGGTATTCATTATAGGAGTGGACACAGTAATATGATTCACACACTATAAGTGTGGGGAATCCATGATCTGTATTTCGTAGTGCCAGTATCAGGGCTATGAGCTCTGACAGTTGCGCCGTACAGTCCTCTAGAGACTGATAGCCAGATGTAGGTAGCTAAATACCGGTCGCTAATACCGAAATTCGGTAGATTTTAGCGCTACCGACCGTTATTTAGCAATCCCCAATGTAGGAAAGGAATCAGTAATAAGGAATCGGTAAATACCGATTCCTTATTACCGATTCCTATTTTACTGATTTGGAGTTACCGAACCCCCAAATACCGAATCGGTAAATAAGAAACGGTAAAAACGAGAAAAGAGATGTAGAAAAATTCGGTAACACCGAATTTCCACAAATTCGGTATTTAAGAGTCGGTAATTACCTCTGACTCAAAGCAGGTGGTAATCAGGTGCACTGTATTTAAACAGCCTCAAAATGCAACAGTGTGATCACTATTGCGGCCCTCTATGTTATTGCAAGGCGGCTAAGGCTACAGGCAGCAGGAGTGAGGATCTGGAGATGAAGGAGTGCGTTTACAGACAGCACATCACACTCTTCCAACTGACTGAGGCAGAGATCCATGAAAGGTACAGGCTACACCCCCAAACCATCCTGGACCTGATAAGGGACCTGCACCCACTCCTGGAGCATCCAACACCAAGGGCGCACGCTATACCACCACATGTGCAGGTGTTCTGTATCCTACACCTACTTGCATCTGGCAGTTAACAGGGGGTGATAGCTGCAGTAGGTGGTGTGTCACAGAGTTGCCTGTCCTGTTTCTTTAACAAGTTCTTGGATGCCATGATGCAGAGAACGCATCACTACATAAGCTTCCCAACCACACAGGCGGAACTGCAGAAAATCAAGACAGACTTTTACCAAAAGGCACAGTTCCCGTATGTTATAGGGTGCATTGATGGGACACACATTCCAATCTGCCCACCTGCAGCCACTGAGTACATCTACCAAAACCGAAAATCCACCCACTCCATTAATGTGCAGGTAATCTGCGATGCAGCCAACTTAATCACCGACATTGTGGCAAAATTTCGAGGGTGCACCCACGACTCATACATTTTCCAGAACAGTGGGATCTACACACGCCTAGCTGCGGGTGAATTTGGAGAAGGATACCTGCTAGGTAAATCACTGTGACACACCCTGATGTATACTCCAAACGAATGTGTTGGTGACTGTTATTAATGGCACTGTCTTCCCCACCTAGGTGATAGCGCATATGCTGTGCGGTCATTCATCCTCACTCCTTACTTAACCCATCAAACCCAAGTGAGAGATGATACAATGTGGCGCACAAATCAACACGCAACGTTGTGGAGCGAATGTTTGGACCATTGAAAAGCAGGTTCCGCTGCCTCCACAAAAGCGGAGGTGCACGTCAGTACCGACCCATCATCTGCTGCAAGATCATCTCAACTTGTGCCATGCTGCATAACCTTGCCACTAAGAAAGGTACAGCAGTTGAATTAACTGACTTTGAGGACGATGATGATGAATTTGCACAGCCAGAGCCCAACGCAGCAGGAGTGGCACCAGCACCAGATGGGAGACAAAGACGGGCTGAGATCACACGCAACTATTTTTGAGTAAGTAAGGAGACACAGCCAGTTGTTGTATTTGAATGATGTAGTTTAATATATTGGCACTACGCCACCACATGAAGGGCTCAACATGGCAGTCCTATTTGTAAACACCCTACAAAGATGTAATGGGTTAAGTCACCCAGTTAGCTAGACTAAGTGTGGCTTGAATTACCTCCTGCGGCCACGCAAAACATTGCTGCATTCCCTTTGCAGACTGTCATCACTGGCAATCAATCCAGTGCCAGCACCTT
Source organism: Triturus cristatus (assembly GCF_964204655.1). Taxonomy (NCBI): domain Eukaryota; kingdom Metazoa; phylum Chordata; class Amphibia; order Caudata; family Salamandridae; genus Triturus; species Triturus cristatus. Next base: position 169,536,439 of record NC_140585.1, read on the forward strand.
GACGTCTGCTGCTCCTCCTGGACTCAGTTACAGGGGGCGTTACACTGCTGCGACTTGTTGTCTCCTCACTGTCGCCCACATCACCTGCACCAGTATTGGCAGCCCGATTATTTAGGAGCACTTCAAGTGCAGTGGTCACTGTCACAAGCCCCCTTGACACATCACGGCTGCAGTGTGCCATCTTATCCTGCATGGCCACGGAGTGCCTGCAGAGCAGAGAAGTGGCAGTGGAGAGGGGGTTCACCGCCTTGGTATAATTCTCCATTTTGTGCCTCTCCCTGCGCCGTGCTAACCTGTCCTCATCAAGCTTGCTACACACAGCAGCCTCACTGACTGGGACACGTCCCTCATGCCCACAGCCATGTCCCTCATGCCCTCAGCCAGTGTTGTGTTCATTGAGCAGATGCCCTTCTCTATATTCTGCATGTTTGCTGTCACGTGTCCCATCTGCCGCTGGATTGTTTTCGCTTGCAGGCGCTGGACCTTTAACATGTTCACCTCTAGACCTGCAAACACACCATGCTCCTCGCCCTGCAAAGATGGACTGGGATCCCTAGCCCTGCGGCATCTGGCACCTGTGTGTGATCGCTCTGTGGGGGACTGTGATCCTGCATTATTCCCATCCACTGGCACCTTTGACTGTTCTCCACCCCTGCAGTCTTCCACAGACAACTCCATCTCTTGGAGTCTGCCAACTGCATGCCTCCTGGGTCTTGGTAATGCCGGTGGTGATGCTGCTGGTGATGCAGGTGGTGGTGTTGTTGTTGCAGGTGATGGTGTTGATGCCGGTGGTGGTGTTGTTGCAGGTGGTGGTGCTGATGCCGGTGGTGGTGCTAATGCCGGTGGTGGTGGTGTGGTGTGACCTGCAGTTGAAGTGGCCTCCTCCATTCTCTCCCTCTGGGGTGCCTTTCCTGCCTTGACATGTGCAGACCTGCGCGATGTCTTGCCTGTGGAGACAAATTGTACATTAGATCACTTGTCTGGCAGCATTTCGGAAAAAATAAATGTTCATGTCTGCCAATCTATCTGACTGTCCTCTGCTTGCTTATCACTGATGTGTGTCACATGCCTTTGTGTTCAGTGAGATGACTGTTATGATAGGTGTTACACTGACTACATCTCCCATAATGCATTGCTGGAGTTTACTAAAACATGTACTGGAGTGGGATCCACACTGCCTCATTGGGGAATGGGGTTAGGGAGTGGGGGGCGCAGCTTGGTGTGCATGCATCTTACCTTGTTTGTTGCCAGCTCTGGCTGAGCTGTCTGCATCCCCGATCCCGCTGACACTCTCAGGCTCAATGGTGGACTCCACCAGCAGTTCCAATGCAGTCAGTGCAGGTGCTCTATTTCTTCCTCCACCTGTCAGGCTGGCTTGTTTTTTCCTTTCGGCCATCTTCTCCTTTGCCAGGCTCCTGACGTCGTACCACCTTTTCTTGAGTACGTCTATTTCACGGTGGGTCACTCCAATGTTATTTACATTTTTCTGTATTCCAATCCATATTTTTCTCTTCTGGGATTCTGGAACTTGCAGTGACTGTTTCCCAAACAGCTTTGTGTGTTCTCTTGCCACCTCCTCAATCAGGACCTCCAGCTCCCTTTCACTAAATTTCAGTTTTCTTTTCCTTTCTGCACCATCATTTTCACTCTCCTTGTTGGCCATTCTGCAGTTTGTATCAGGAAATGTTATTTCAGTTGCTCCTGTGTTCTCCTCTGCACTCCCTGCCTCTCCAGCAGATTCTGATTCAGTGCAGCTGCATGGGTGTGGCCACTTCCTGGTTGGGAGGTGTGTGGATGCACAGGATTGGCTGAATCTTCAATTGCTGTTTTTTTTAATTACCGAATCGGTATTTACCAAATCGGTATTTAGGAATCGGTAATACCGATCGGTATTAAGGGATCAGTCAACTTTACCGATTATTACCGATTCTGTACTTTTTTCCGATTTTTTATCTACATCGGAAATACTGATTTTTTAATACCAATTCGGTAAAATTCGGTATTAAGAATTCGGTATTTCTATTTTACCTACATCTGGCCCTGAGTGTCTGTTTTTAAAGGACGGAACTTTCCATCATGCATGCACCCCTTTACGATTGCGCGTGCTGCTAAATATTGGTGTCTTGTCCCTGCGGCAGGCTGAGCAGATATATCAGTGTAGATGATATAATCATATAATCTAGAGGCCTTATTTCATTCGGCAGAGGATATTCTTGTTCGTACCACAGGTATGCTTGTGTTTGTAATGTGGAATCACATCTGTAATCTACATCTGTTACAGTAAAAGAGTTAGCCCATTGACTCCATCATGGATGTAATGCTTTGGCATTTGGAATTCTCGCTTTTGTAACGGCCTCTAAGGTCGGTACCGGGGTCACGACAAATATGCGTTTTCACTGAGCTAGTGCTCTCTCACTTCAGCAGTCAATACTGCTGTGAGAATTGTCTCAGTGGGTTCCAAACGCATCTCAGGGTTTGTGTGCAAATGAGATTTGTGTGCGATAGGTACTGTATCACCTTTGTTGAAAGTGATATAGGATTACCCGGTAAGTCCAGCGGCTATGCGGATCACCAGGTTCTTTGTATTCACACATGTGTGTAAATGTTTGGAAACTATAATGTCAGTTTGTATGGAGGGTAAAATGTTTGTATGTTCCTTTGTCCGATAAGACCTTGATTTAAAAATCAGATCTAATCAAGTCGTAGAATGGTTTTACTCGATCTGCGTGATCCAAAACGTATGTTCTGCCAAAATTTACAAATCCTCAAATGGATTGTAGTCTTTTCAGAATTGTTGGAGGATGGAGCAAAGCAGATTTTTCGAAAAAATGGGCCGCTAAGCTTTTGCCTTCCCTTGACAACTTGTATCCCAGAAACAAGACATTGAGATGGGCAATTTTTGATTTTCGGAAATTTAATTTGTAGCCCAAGTGAGCAAACCTTAGAATTATTCACTCTACTCTGTCCTAGTGTTCCATTAATTCATTGTCGGTCAGATAAATATCATCCACATAGGACAATGCCTCCTCATCAAAATTTTGAAGCAACCGTTATTCTGGCTGAAAACAGCCATGGGCTATTCTTATACCCTTAATGTAAACAGCAAAATTGCCATTGTGAACCTAGCACTGAAAATGCTGTCTAATACTTGCTTACAGGTGCTATATTTTGGCAGAAAAATCCATTTGAGATATCTAGTGTGTTTTGTATTTTGTCCACACAATGTTATTCATTAATGCGTCACTGTGCGCATTTTGTAATGTGAATGTGTGAGTAGCTGTGTTTAAATGTCTATAGTCTAAGACTAATCGGTATGAATTGTCTGGTTTCATTATGGTAAACAAGGAATTATCCATTGAAGAGGTGCAATTTTCTATTACACCTTGGTATTCAAGTTGTTCTAGGATATTCCTAACTTGTTTTTTAACTTTATTCTTTATTGGGTACTACCTCTGAGGTTAAGGAACTGATTTTAATTGGATTTTGTAATGAGGTGACTTATCATCCCACCCAACGTGATTGTGGTAAAGTGCAGGAGATAGAGTTAATGCCCACTCCTTGGCGTATGAATGTTTAATAGATTCTGGAATGAGGTCAGAGAAAGCAGGTAATATTACAGTTTCCCCCATTGGGCGCTCCATTACAATCTCCGATGGCAAATCCTTTTCAGACAAAAGAACATTGCAACCATATGTCAAGTTCTCCCAGATAAGAGCCATGATATTCCTGGGTTTGTCCCCCTCCAATTGGAGTGTTATTTCGTATAAACGATCGGGGACACTTACTCTTGTATCAAGTGTTTCCACTGTGATATGCTCACTCATCGCTGCTACGGCCAGATAATCCATCAGGTTCCTGTGAGATATTGTGATTTCTGCCACGCTGTCCAGCATCGTCACTGCCCATTCCTCGTTCAGAAGCAGAGTCTTCAGCAGCCTGGGCATGTCTTATTTTAACCTTTTTCTTTTTGAATTGAGTTTTAGGAGTTTTTGTTTGTCCTCTTTTTTAAGGATGTAGTCTGAAGTGTGATGTATTTCCCTTTTTGCCCTTACGTGCACTTCCGATCTTTGCTCTGACTGTCCACCTCTCTCCAATCGTGTATCGGATTAATCCAGAAAGGAACCGGAGGAACGTGTATCGGTATCCTGATACCGGTCAAGGTTTCTAATATTATCATGGTTTCTCGGATTATACTTCTTCTCAGTGGCTTCGTGTTGAGAAGACCCATCCAGTGATTGTGTCTTGTTTTGTTTATTTTCTTGTTTATTGTCCCATGTCTTCTATGAAGAATCGGGTGCTTGCTTAGAGTTATCCTTTTCAGAATTACTCTGAACCTGTGGTTTCCCAGGTTTCGCTCCCAAATAATCTCTACCTAGCGTAGCATAGGTTACTTCAATAATTTTAGGCAATTCCAGCTCCTGTGGGCAGGGGTGAACTCCCTCAGGCTTTGGCGTATAGCTAATGCAGCTGACTCTCCTTTTATGTTACTCAACATAATGGTGGATACTGCTGCAAAATTGCCCATCAGTTTCATCCATAAGTCCAGGGCAGGTGCTTCATAAGCTGTTTCAATACATGAGATAAGAGCCAGTGGGTTGTCTCCTGAGGCGAAAAGCCGGGAGTAGACGCTGCTGTTTACATTTGGAAAGACTTGCTTTTAATAACTGTTTTTATCTTGTTATTGTTGCACTCTGGCACTTTAGGGCATCACGGAGCGGATTTAGCGCTCACGTGACCCCTCACACCGGCGTTCTTCGCCGCTGGCAACGCCCATCGCTAGGCCACGCCCCCTTCCCGCCCTTGAGGCAGTCTACATAAATGTGCATCTACAGAACGCGCAGCGGACGAGCGCAGCGGGAGCGCCGTCTGCGCGCCGAAGTCGCGCATAAGTCAAGCCCGTCTGCGCCCGTCCGCGACCGGACGGGGCCAGGGGCACGACACTATGCCAAAAATCTGTCCTATTCCTCTAAGGACCTCATCGCCCTCCAGGGCCTCTGGCCACTCCCGGAGCCCGTCCGTAGACTCGTCTCCTCACTGGGCATTGCTCCCACCCTCCCCACTCCCCCTCTCTCCCCGCCACGTGTTCCCCTGTCACCCTGCTCCCCCCTCCCCGACCCTCACCCCACGACTCCACCACTCTCTGTTATCCTACTCAACACCAGGTCAGCGGTCAAGCACCACCATGAACTCTCCGTCCTACTCGACTTAGAGAAACCGGACTTACTGCTCCTGACCGAAACCTGGTACTGTGACACCTCCCTTCCTGTTCTCTTGGCTACCCTACCTCCCTCCTACGTGGCCCTACGCGCCGACCGTCCGGCGGGAAGGGCTGGTGGTGGGGTCGCCTTAATCGCCAGGTCTGATTTGCATTTTCAATCACTTCCCTTCCCCTCCATGCTCCCGGCTGACTTTTTGGTAGTCCGCTCCCTTCTATCCTCCCCTCCCATCACTTGCCTACTCACGTACCGTCCTCCCCAGCCCTCACCTTCATTCCTACCAGCTTTTCAAGACCTACTGGCCAATCTGGTGGTCAATTATGCCTCGGTTCTAGTGCTGGGGGATTTCAACTACTGGCCCTCAGACCCATACGAGTGCCCAGCTTCTAAAGAATTTACAGAATCCTTATTATCCCTCAACTTTGTGCCACATATAACTGTCCCCACTCATTTTCACGGGCACACACTCGACCAGGTCTGGTCTCTCAACCTACCAGTGGCCTCGTTGGCGGTCTCTCCATGCCCTTGGTCCGACCATGCCCTCATCTCTTTCTCCATTCCCCATAACCCACTATCCAAAACCCCGCACGCTAAAAACACCTGGTCGCGGAATTGGAACAGGCTGGATCTCCCCTCCCTGACCTCCCTGCTCCGCAACTCCATCCCCACCCTTACCGGCCTACCATCAGCTTCTCAAGCCAAGGCCATTAACACCTGGCTGGCGGGAGGTTGCGACTCAGTGGCTCCCCTACGCCGCATTTCCATCCGTCGTCTCAAGGACTCCAATAGATGGTTTAACGACCACCTAAAAGATCTTAAACTGAGCGCCCGACGGGCGGAGAGGCAGTGGAGGAAAGATTACAGCCCCTCATCAAAAACCCTCCTCCTCATGTCACTGGCTGAATATAAATCAGCAATCTTGGTCGCAAAAACCAATTACTTCTCTACCAAAATCACGTCTGCTGACAACAAACCCAGGGTAATCTTTGGCATTGTGAATGACCTGGCATTCTCAGATCGTACCTCGCCCCAGGTCCCTCCTTCCCAGCTTCTTTGTGACCAACTTAATAACTATTTCCTGGACAAAATTACAACTATCAAGACTAATATCCCACTTCCCTCGCCTGATTTTGTTGATCCCTCCCCCCCTACCGTCCAAAGTCCTCTCACTTCCATCCCTCCTCTCACTCAGGAATTGTTTCTGGCGATACTTCCCAAAGTGAAGTCGGGGTCTCCGGCGGACGTCTGCCCCGCACGCATTTTGCAGCAAATCTATTCTAGCTGCCCGGATCCCCCTATTGCTTTCCTCAACAGTTCCTTGGCACAGGGTGTTGTGACCCCTGCACTAAAAGCGGCAACCATTGTGCCCCTTCTGAAGAAACCTGGCGCGGACCCCTCCATCTCGGCCAACTTTCGCCCCATCTCCCTGCTGCCCTTCCTGGGCAAGGTGATGGAACGCCATGTCACCGCGGTACTGAGCGCTCACGTCGAGGCGAATGGGGGGTTGGCCTCCCGCCAGGCAGGATTCCGCCCTAGGCACTCGACCGAATCGGTCGTAGTCTCAGTCCTAGACAACCTCAGGAAGGGTATGGATGACAACCACCACCAGGCACTGGTCCTCCTTGATCTCTCCGCCGCCTTTGACACGGTGGACCATACCATCTTACTTTCCCGTGTCAAGGCGGCCGGCATCGGGGGATCAGCTCTGATCTGGCTCTCCTCCTTTCTGAGGGACCGCACCCAGGCGGTTCGACTAGGCGATTTCACTTCCACCCCTCTCCCTGTCACCTGCGGGGTTCCCCAGGGCTCTTCTCTCTCTCCTTTACTTTTCAATCTTTATATTTTCCCTCTTATCTTTGCACTCCAGCAGCTGGAGGTCACCGTCTACAATTACGCGGATGACCTCCAGCTCATCTTTGATCTATCCCCTTCTTCTCTCTCGGTCTCTAATTTCCAGTCAACTATGACATTTATCAGGGACTGGATGAACCACAACCATCTTAAACTGAACCCGGACAAAACCGAGCTGGTTCTCACTGGTGGTTCATCCAGCCCCTGGAACTCTCTTTTCTGGCCCCCCGCTCTTGGCCCGGCACCATCCCCCTCTACCACTGTCAAAACACTGGGTGTCAAAATCAATAATCAGCTCACTCTTCACTCACAAATCAGCTCTGTGGTTTCCTCCTGTTTTCTCACTCTTCGAACTATCCGCTCTGTCTCCCGTTTCTTCTCCCCCCAGGCACTAAAGATCATCATAGCCGCCCTGGTAATTTCGCGATTGGACTACGCCAACGCCCTCTATCATGGCATTCCAGCGTACAGCCTGCGCAGACTCCAAACCATCCAGAACCAGGCGGCTCGGTTGGTATACGGTCTTCCACGCTACCACCACTCCACTCCCCTTCTAAAGGAGCTCCATTGGCTCCCCGTGAAACAACGCTCCCTCTTTAAGATCGGATGCATGGTCTTTCAGGCCCGTCAGGGCACTGCCCCCGCTTTCATCTCCTCACTAGTCAAACCTTATGTCCCCGCAAGAGATCTCCGGTCTTCCTCCAAGTCTCTTCTCCAGATTCCCCGCTTCTCACGCAAAAAGTGGGGCGGGTCTAACTTCTCATTTCTGGCCCCCACTTTCTGGAACTCACTTCCAGACCATCTCCGCTCCGCACCCCACTACCTCTCCTTCCGTAGAGATTTGAAAACCTTCCTCTTCTGCCAGGCTTTCCCCGCCTAAACTTATCTCATTCTTTTCCTGGTCTTTTCTCCCTCAGTTACTCAACCCCCAGCGCCAAGAAACCGCAAGGTGTACGCCGCGCTCTACAAATGTTTTAAATTAGAAATTAGAATTAGGGGTACCATGAGTTCTGGTGTAAACGGCTGTTAAGACTGTACCCAAAGTGGCACAATCTTCCACTGGGGGAGCCATCTCCATTGGCAAGCAAATTGTTAATATGCCGTGTTTTTCCTGAGGGCCTATATTGTATTGTATGGTATTGTATCGCGTATTTATAAAGCGCAAAAACTGTCACCCAAAGGGTATCCTGGCGCTTCGACTTATTACCAACAACATGCGATGTTACAATATCCAAACAAAAATTAACCTAACCTAGGAAAAAGATGAGTTTTTAATCCTTTCCTAAAGGAGGAAAGATCCCCCATACTTCTCAACGACAGGGGTAGGGAGTTCCAACATTTGGCTGCCACAAATCTAAAGGACCGTCCGCCCATCCGGGCCCTCAAAACCTTCGGAACCACCAATAGATAAGCTGACAATGATCGGAGAGGACGTGCAGGTACATACCACGTGAACATTTCCTGCAGCGGGACAGGGCCTTGCCCATGAAGCGCCTTAAACACCAAACATAGTGCTTTAAAAACAGTCCGCTGCGAGATAGGCAACCAGTGAAGGTCTGCCAACGCCGTGGTGGAAGAATCAGAGCGCCGCCGAGAGAGGGCCAACTTAGCAGCCATGTTCTGCACTCGTTGCAGTTTACCCACCAAATTGGCGGGTGCTCCTAACAGCAATGCGTTGCAATAGTCCAACCTGCTCAATATAATGCCACGCACCACCTCTGGCCGAGCATGGACCGGTAGCAACAGAAGGATTTTCCATAGCATGCGGAGCAGCGCCATGCAAGTGGCCACAGTTTTATTTACAAATACGTCTAGCTGAAGATTGGTCCCGAACATCACACCCAGGTTCCGGACGGAACCTGCTGCCAAAGGAGCATCCTGGGAGGAGGTAGGCCAGAAATCAGATGGCAGCGGGCGGGAGACACGATCCATTGAGGAATGCAGTACCTCTGTCTTGGAGCTATTAAATTGCAGGGAGTTTTGCCTCAGCCAATCTGCGGTTGCTGCCATGCAACGATGGAAGGTCTCCAGAGACACCGCATCCTTACCCTCGATGGAAAAAATAAGCTGCGTGTCATCAGCATAATTAATGACCGCAATGCCAAATGATTTAATCAAACTCACCAGAGGCCGAAGATAGAGATTGAATAGAATGGGGATGATGGCAGACCCTTGAGGAACACCCTGCCCAACCACCTTGATGTCAGACTGAAACGGTGGCAAGGCTACCACCTGACGTCTGCCCCCAGATAAGAAACCAGCCACTCACGGGCCAAACCCGTCACTCCGATTTCCTCTAGTCTATTGACCAGGATGGCGTGGTTGACCGTATCGAACGCGGCCGACATGTCGAGCAGCACTAAAAAGGCTGCCCGTCCAATGTCGACTCGCGAACGAAGATCGTCCAGGACGGTCACCAAGACGGACTCAGTACCGTGAGCTGGTCTGAAGCCAAACTGAGTCACGTCCAGACAGATGTTAGTCTCCATAAAACCGGACAGATGTTTAGTGACCAGTTTCTCCAGAATCTTAATGGGAAAAGGGAGCAGCGATATAGGTCTATAATTCGCTGGACAGGTGGAATCCAGTGTTTCTTTCTTCAGCAATGGGGAGACCACCGCGAGTTTCCAACTATCCGGAACTCGAGCCGAGGTAAGGGACTGGCAACAGATAGCATACAGTGGGGGAAAAAGCTCAGCTTGGAACAATTTCCAATATTTATGTGGCAAAGGGTCTCTAGGGGAGCCAGAGGATACACTGTTTGCCAAAGAACAGAAATCCTCAAAGGACGGAGGTGGAAAGCTGTCCAGCCGTACCTGTCTGCCATCTACCTCTACGGTCTCTAAATCAGTCGCCAGCACGGTAACAGGCACAGAATGAATGGCAGGCGTGGTCGACAAAGCAAGCTTGCTCAGAATCAAAGCGATCTTATCTTCAAAGGCCTGCGCCAGAGAGTCGCACAGAGCCTGAGAAGCTGGGATGTCGTTAGCAGCACAGACTGGTCGAGAGAGGTCTCTAAAGATCTTAAATAAGGTCTGTGATTTATTCGCTGCTTGTAGTAGCGACTCCTCAAAAAATCTCGCTTTGGCACCCTTAATCTGCGTCTTATAGTCCGTCAGTGCCTGTTTAAAGAGGACTTTATCCGGCTCGAGATATTGTTTTCTCCAGGTCCGCTCTGCCCGCCTGCAACGCAGTTTCAGCTGCGACAACTCAGCTGTAAACCAAGGCATAGCGATTTTGGACCTATCCCTAATTTTCCACAGGGGAGCCAATACTTCCAGAGAGTCTAAGATTTTCCGGCTAAGAGACTCATAGCTCTCATCCACGCTATCTCCTAGAAGGATACCCTCTCCCAGCAGGGACGGCAGGCAAGATTGTTTCAGTAGCCTCGACCACTGCCTACCAATCTTGGTCATAATACCAGTGCTCCCACTCCAAGATGTCTCCACCGGGAGTGCGATGGAGAAATGGACTAAGGCATGGTCCGTCCAACACTGAGGGAGGATGTCTCGAACAGAAACCTGACTGGCATCTGCAAAGACCAAATCGAGAATATGGTTCTTGATGTGAGTCTGTGAGGACACCAACTGCTGCAGATGAATGTTGCTGCAGGCCTGAACTAAGTCCAAGAAAGCAGACCCTGTAGACCCATCTGGCCGTAAATTGAAATCTCCCAAAATCAAAATCCTGGCATGGGTATTAAAAAGATCATAGATGGTATCAATTAGCTCAGGTACTGCTGACAAAGTACTAGCAGGGGGTCGATAGCACAATAACCCCGAGTAGAGAGTACCTCCCTGTCCTTTCAGGGAAAAGCCTAATACCTCACAGCCAGAGATAATCTTAGTCTCGAGCTGGGAGAAATCCAAAGACTCCCTATAAATAAGACCCACACCACCTCCTCTAGCTCCCACCCGCGGGTTATGCCTGATCTTATAACCAGGAGGGCAGGCTAAGCCCAGTTCTACCGCACAGTCCACTCTAGTCCGTGTTTCTGTCATGAAAAGAACATCTAACTCACAGGACTCTATGAGCAGTGCAATTTCCATGTGGTGTTTGCTAAGAGATCTAACATTAAGCAGACCACAGGACAGGGACTGACTCCACCTAGCAGTGGTGAAAGGCTGGCGGCGTAATAAAGTACCTGGATCAAGGCTTAGTAGCATGTTTCTGGAATAGGTTAACACAGCAGGAAGCGAAGAAGCAGCATCCCCCGCACCCGTCGCGACCTGTGCGCGAACGGGCGCAAACGGGCTTACCTCTGGCGCACCTCCGGCGCGCCACCGTCGCGGCCGCTGCGTGCCCACGCTGCGCGCTTGTACGCACATCTCCTTATATACTGAGACAGTAAAAATCACGCGGGAGTCCTGTGAGGAAATCCTCTGGACCCGCGAAAGATGGCGCCTGAAAACGGGCCGATCCAAGGACCCTCACCCAAGATGGCGGCCAAGACACCGCGTTCGCTTACAAAGTAGCCCCCCAAAGTCTACCTAATTCCCGTAAAATGCGGGTGGGTTTACAATTTAAAGTGCAGGTCAGAGCTGACTAAATACACCCAAATGACAGACTACAAATGCGCCTATCGCCGAAATGGCAGCACGAGTAACAGGTAACGTTTAAAATATGTAAAATAGCTGAATAAAGCTGCAAAGCTCGCGTTAGCGCTGTGGTAAAAAGGTCTACCGTAGGGCGGCAGGAAGCGCCTTAAATGCACTATCCAATGCGCGGGAGTCCTGTGAGGAAATCCTCTGGACCCGCGAAAGATGGCGCCTGAAAACGGGCCGATCCAAGGACCCTCACCCAAGATGGCGGCCAAGACACCGCGTTCGCTTACAAGGTAGCCCCCCAAAGCCTACCTAATTCCCGCAAAATGCGGGTGGGTTTACAATTTAAAGTGCAGGTCAGAGCTGACTAAATACCCCCAAATGACAGACTACAAATGCGCCTATCGCCGAAATGGCAGCACGAGTAACAGGTAACGTTTAAAATATGTAAAATAGCTGAATAAAGCTGCAAAGCTCGCGTTAGCGCTGTGGTAAAAAGGTCTATATGGGGTAAAACTGCTTCAAGCTGGCTTGTTTTTATGCCATCCAGAAAGGAATTTGCTCCCGAGTGGTGGGAATCTTTCCCATTACAGCATTCAGGATTTGTAGGCAGATACCCGAAGTAGACAACTATGGTTGTTCAGCCTGAGCAGTCCGTGCAGGGTTAATTGTGATTTTTCACATTATGAATTGTGAAACCTTAACTATATCTTCATATATTGTTGTTAATTCTGCTGCATCTAAATTAGCAATATTAGGATGTGGTGTATATTCAGTTTAGACCAGTCAAGTTTACTGAGCAGACCGCGTCTCATGTTTTCTATGGTGTGTGGGAGGCACTTTTAAAACCAATTTATGTGTCCTTGGTAAGTTAATGACATTTCTGTATCCACATATGGAAGGTATTCCTCTGGTGTTTCATCTTCAAGGTAAGTGTGAAAGAATTTTGTGCGAGCATTTGCAGCCCGGAATGTAACCCAAGAGCAGAATACCTCTGTTCTAAATGCTTTGTGTGCTTTGACCACGAAGGTAACGTCTCCACCCATCGCCGGCAGACCATATTGTAGTAATTTGATAGTAACTGCTTGTCTGCAATTTTCTGTAATATTTAGAGTAACTACTTGTTCACCATTGTTATCTTCGTTATCTCCGTGTTCAGACATTATTTTTAAAGAAGAAAATTAATAGATTAGTTTATGGAGATAGCGTAAGCAGAATGTGGGAAAAATGTATCCTTCAAGCTTGAATAACTTACAGCCAATACATAGGGTATGCCTACTCAGTTGAAGCAGATTTCCCTACAGCCAAGGACGTCTCAGGTTTAGAGGTCAGTAGGGGTGTTTGAGAAAAGCACAACTGAACTACTCAGATATACCGTTGAATAAGAACCCAACCAACATTGGCGGCACCATGTTGTGTACTTCCCACAAATCTGTAGGACCTGCGCATTTGTTGGAGAACATAAACTTTGGGTGAGGTACCCAGACTGATTTCAAGCACCCCTGCAGGATATGTTGGCCTAGAGACCAGCTAGCTCACAGTGCCATTATAAGCCCCCTAACTTTACCCCTGGTGAATGGGATCTGGCAACTACTGAACATAACAACCCTGAGCCCTCAGGGATCGTGGTAACAGATCAGAACCTTTTGCTCAGTCACTCGTGCTTACTTGTGCTCAGAGAAATATACAGAGAATACACAGTAGGAAGTTTTCAATATATTTATTGAACCAACGTTATTCTTGTATAAAATACATATGCTGCGATAATCAGTAGACAGAAGCAGATGAAGGTGATTAGAAACACCAAAAGAGTAAAAAGTAGATACAGTTCTACCATGGTGTTAAAACAGTATACATATGCAGACATATCATACAAGGCAGTAATCAGGCGTACTCCTACTATGCAAACTCTACTCTACGTGTACCTAGAGTGTGTGTAGGTGTAGAGCCATGAATCCCGCCAGAGGATGATCCAACCCCATTATCTGTCGGGAGAGAATGTAGGATCTCTTCTTGGTAACGAACTGGACACGTCTCACGAGATGTCAGACCCCTGCGTGGTGAAGTTTCAGCATGCAGGGGCCCTCGGTGTCAGCTGAAGTGTCTCCTCTGCTAATCTTTTGGGATGCTCATTATTTATAATAGAGAGCATCCTTGTTATATACGTTTAGATTTGCAATGTTATGGATATGTAGATAGACCTGTTGCCCTGTAGATGAAGATAGAACGACATTTGTACATTGCTCATAAAAAAGACTTGTACGTGGTGCTTGAGGCAGTGTGATGTTATGCGAAGCTAGATATGTAAACAGAAGTAGTGTCAGAAGAACTGATCCAACATTGTCACGCACGCAAATATGTGCAAAGAGTCACCGCAGAAATGTTATTGTGCAAATTAGGACAATGTAAGAAAATGTGTAGATTCGAAACTTGGGCCTAACCTGTGCACATAACAGCAGGAGACCGCCTCAGCATCTCCATAGTCTTCTCCCCAGAATTCTCTAGTGAGGATTTCTGGGATACATTACACTACTTAAGGGGGGGGGGGGGGAGTCCTGCTCAGTCTTTGCATCACAATTCTTCCAGGATTCCTATGGTTGGTTCCAGTACTCCAGTCCTTTCTTGGGGTTCCTCTGAGATTAGCTGTCCTGAATCTCTCGCTGTCTCCCTGTTGTCTCCTTTTGGCCTGGAACCTACTAGCAACTGGAAGTCATCTTGGAGGTTTTTTGGCCTTGGGCTTTTTCCTACCCATTGGGGTAAATTCCTGAAGGCACTTTTCCGGGTAGGCGCTTTTATGTTGGCAGCAACATTGCTACTGGAAAGGGTTGCAAATATCTCTGGCAGTTAAGAACCGTGAAGACCTGGGCATCAGGTTTAACCCACAGCCAAAGAGTCTTCACAAAACGTCAGCTCCATGACAGTTATGCTATGGAAGAAGTAGGCCTTGCAGTACTGAAAAACGAAGTTAAGAATTTTTCTCCACTAGGACACGTAGCATTTAAAAGTGCATGTCGAGCTTTTTAAATACACTGCACCCTGCCATATGGGCTGTTTAGAGCCTACCCTAGGGGTGAGTCACATGTTTTAAAAAGTAAGGTTTAGGTCTGTTGAAAGGTTTATTTTGCCAGGAAGAAATGGCATTTTAAAACTTGACACCCAGGCTGCAATGGCAGGCCAGAGACATGTTTATTCTTAGTAATCAATGAGGAGGGAAAGAGAAGCTGTGATCCATTTGGCTTCCAATGATTAGTACAAAAATCAAAGAGGGGGAGGAATGGACCACTTTTCCTGTATAACCAGGGTCTTTGTTCATGTGGGAACCGTCATAAAAACCCTCATATATGTGCACAGGCCATTGGCGGTATATCTTGGTTCTCCGCCTGAGTGTACTGTTACAGCATCACCATTGGGTCTTTTTCTTTGTAAATATGCTGACCTCCACCTGGAGGAAGACCTACTGGTTTGTCAGTAGTGGTCAGGAATGAAAAGAGAGGGTGTGCTCGTGCTCTTGTGTAGTGAATAAAAATTCCCTACAACACTTTTATCACAGGTATTTATTGGAAAAGTTGTGATGTGGGAAATTAAAAACGGTAGTGGTGCGTGTGTAGATCCAGTTACTAATCTACCGCAATGATATGGGTCAACATGTTTCAGCCTCATGGATACTCTAGAGGCTTTCGTCAGGACCGAGGTGTGTTCTTAAGAGTGCATTATGGCTCCTAACAGAGAGGTGTACTCACCACCCTTGTTTGAATTAGGTCAGATCTGTAGTATCTGTACCTTATTAGCATTGTGCCGGGCCTCCTCTGGGTGCCAGTGAGCGAAGGGAAACCCAATTCGATTCCTACAAGTCACTCGCTTGTTCTGCCTCTGTGCGCGGTGCCCCGGGTAAGACATGTTTAAACATGAAGATGCATTTCAAGCATTGAAAATGCAATAGGTCTCGCCTTTTATTAAGTTAAAGCCATTTGCTTTGCTATACAATACCATTAGCAAAGCAAATGGCTTTAACTTAATCAAAGGCGAGACCTATTGCATTTTCAAGGCGTTGCAGATATCTTGCCAGAGTGGGATGTTATTTTCTGTTGCTGAAGGGGTGGGGAATTTCTTGACTATGTTGAAAAGTTCCTTGCCGTTGTTGGAGCTGTCATTCTTGCAGGTGGCTAGGGCGGTCTTCCTGGTGTTTTTCAGGATGTGGTGGCAGTGGTTAAGGGCAGCTCTGAAAAGTATCCAGTGCTCGAGGATCTTGAGGGTATTTTTAAATTGCAGCAGCACCAGAGCCCATGACATACTGGCTGTGCTCCCGCGACCGTGTGCAGGTCGGGTGGCAACTGCGCTCTTTTGGTGTCTTCGCCAGTGACTGAAGCCACGGAGCTCAGAGGACAGCCAGAGAGTGGATGAGGGTTGCTTGTGACACAGTACAGCCCGGGTGGCTCTCCAAGCCATTGCTGCAGAGTCACAGGTACATTAGATTAAGGCCACACTCAATAAAGTGTTTACTCCCCAGCACCAGTCACTATCAGGATCTTCCAACTGTTTCCCGCCCTGAGCACCAGCAACTGAAGGATAAAACCTCTAAGGGACAAGTCCAGGGATCCCCTCTCTGTGCCAAGGGCTTGCGTATTCTCCAGTACACTGCAACCAGTGGAGACACCTTGGTAATCCAAAACCATGGCACGGTCTCTGAAACCCAACAGGTGACCACCTACATGGACTGTCCAACTAATGACGACAAAGCACATCCACGCCGCTCCGCCCGAACACCCCCCTCCCCCAATGCTGTCACACTTTCCCACCAATACATGCACGTGTTTCCTGCTATGGGGTTGTAAAGCAGCACCCGAGTGGGTGAGTACTGGACCCGCTCCATGCAGTCAAGGGACAGATCCTGTTAGCATTACATGTGCTGATAAACATGTGAACGACACAGAAGCCAATGCCTGAGACCTCCTGCCCTCTGTGCCATAAGCTATGCATGGAGGTCTCGGTCCTCACTGGTTGCTTTGTACAGGTGCAAGAAAGAAAGCACATTCTGAAAGGAAAGTCTGGAATACGAGGTTGATTCTAGCATAATTTAACTATTGTGGCATGCCATGATAATGTCTTAAGCTAGTTCTGGCGTTTGTCGAACATACTGCATTCTGGGGCTTGTAGTTTATTTTTAACATTGTAAGTATTTACAGAGATTACATTTGCTGTTGGCTAAACGAAAAACTAGGGCTGGTCAAATATACTTGGCAACTATAACCAGGTGTGACAGCAGACCGGACTTCGCTATTGGCCAAGCTTCTACTGTTACTGAAGTGATGCAAATAATCAAGCACACTGAAAGCATTTCCCTGGTGCAGGCGCCCCTGCTTTGATGCACGCAACTGGACCTGCAGTTTGACCCTAGCTAATTTCTGCAGTTCGCGTCCCACGACAGCCAATCAGACACAGCGAGAGGGAAGGAAGCGAGGCAGAGCACAGAACGAGGCCTGCCCTGTGATTTAACTCCCCTTTTCAACAATTTAAAAACCCCAGCAGTGGAGAGCTTCGCTAATGGGCTTGATGTAAGCGCTGGAAGGAGCCGGGGGACATGCGGCCAGAACACCCCCAGCTCTCCCCCCTCCCTCATACACACACACACACCACGACAAAGAGGGCCCACTGCGTTTGTCAGAATCTGATCTTCCACAGATGGTGAACACTTCGGAAGTGTAATTATGGGGAAATTGGACAGAGGCAAAGAGGCGCGCGCGAGCCCTGCCAGGCCCCATTACACACCTCAGCCAGATGAGTGAAACAGACAACGGCACATCTGCATGGGTTCTGTGACATGCGACGCATGGGCTGTGAGGAGGGCGCCGTGGGGCTGAGGAGGAGAGGGGATCTGTGTAAGGGGTCTGCGAGGGGTATAAAGTTGGTGTGGACCGTTGCCATCCCGACCCATCCCATGAGTGACGCCTTCCGACGTCTCAGCAGACCTGCCCGTTGCATTCTGGTACTTGTAGTCCCACGCGCAACAATGTATTTATGGGCTGAAAATAACTTGCACTATTTCCTAAAAACACATCCCGGGCTGAGCTTGGAGTTACACATGCCATGGGGCTTCTTGGCATCTAAGGGGCGGGTGCAGGCAGGGTAGGAGTGGGTGGGTAATCTGTCTTCTGCTGGTTCTCTCTTCACATCTCTGTCGAGGCCTCTGTCACCATCGGTTAGTTCTCCCCAGATCACGGGTAAATCAAGACGCATGGGCAACATTATTGAATGTTTAAAACAAAAAAGGTTTAGCGGTCTGACGAGTCGAAGCGGGCCGAGGACATGGCTTGGGCGGACGTGTCCCTGGGGCTGCAAAGGAGGAGTAGCCGTGGGCCGGGGCTCGCGCCTTGAAATCGACGTCCAAGGATCGCAGCTGCGGAAAGGGAGAGAGAATGGAGGCAAGATGGACTATACAAAATAAAGAGAAAGCAAGAGACAGAGAGAGAGAACACGCGTGTGGCTGGCGCTGCAAATGAAACAACCGCGGTCCCGAAAGTGAAAGAGGACCGCGCTGCAGCCGGAGCATGGAGATCTCTTGTCTTTATGGGGCCATGTGTTCTAACTAGAAACACATGGCCCCATAAAGATAAGAAAGTGCTTTACGACAGCAGCAAAGCAGGCGAGCCAGTCCGGCACGCAGGGGACAGGGCGTCTACAGAAAACCCTCATTTCCAAAGGCATACCACCGTTTAGCATAAACGGTGGCGCCAGCCAATGGAAATGAGGGGCGGGGCTTAAAGCCCTCTTATGAAAGTCCTTGTAAGCAATAAATCTCGCCGAGCGAGATACGCATGTGCGCAGCAACGCTAGGCGAGACCTAAAAAGGATACTTAAGCGAGTGGCATAATAAGTGCTGCAGGCTCACTAGTCACAGTTAATTTAAAGGCCCTGGTTACATTTGTACCACTGTACTAGGGATTTACAAGTAAATCAAATGTGCCAAATCAGTCTAAGCCAATTTTGTCATGTTTAATGGAAAGAGCACAAGCACGTAAGCACTGGTTAGCAGTGGAAAGGCCAGCAAAAATGATTTTAGCAACAATCAGAGGGGTGAAGGCAAAACGTTTGGGGTTGGCCTTGCAGAGAGGGCCAAATCCAACTGGATGGATAGCTTAAGAACATAGATGGGGTTGAGTTTGAGTGCCAGAGTACAGTTAAGATGATAAACCACAGAGTATATGTTTACCTATGTTCACTTATGTATGCAAGCCCATGTTAACGGAAAACAATATTTCTTGTGGTTATGCACAAATATACTCAAGAAGCTCTCGTCATGCATTACCAGCTGAGTTGGACCTGTTCCTGCAGCCACGGGTGAAGGAGGTGGCTCGTCAGACAGGCATAGGCCCACACAGTCAGACAGTTACCTTAAATAATGCCCACAAAACGTTTTAGCAAACAGCCAGAGTTTTAAATGTTTGTCGAGGATATTCAATTTAAGATGGGAGTCATTGTATTAGGGAGGATATTCCAGAACAGGATGTCTATAAGTGAAAGGCTCAAGGCAGAGTATTGTTTGACATTTAATAATTAAAACGTGAGAAAAGGAAATTATCGCAAGTTGAAATAAGAAACCAACATTTAAAATGTCGGTTCTCTTTTGGTACAAATGCAGTCTGGGTATTTTATTAAATATGAAACGTTTGGAACTTTCTTATTTTTACATATATATTTTTTGTAGTTAATTCTGTAGTGTGGGTTAGCCACTCCCTATTTACAACACTAAGTTAGCATAACCGAGCCAACTGTTAGAAAGCCAGCTTGCCGTTTCTGCTGCGTTGCACGCGACACTGTTGTTATATGTTATTCATTTTAGAAATGCTTACTCGACTTTGCCTTACAGGATAACAGTTTGTTGTTTAACATTCTTAACACTGTGCTGCGACCTTCGTCAGTACATCATGTAAAGAACAAGTCTAGGACACTAGACGGTGCAGAGTGTTGTGTTCAGATTGATCGTACCACTTTTTAGACATATCATACATGCAGCTGCCAATATCTGAAGGACAAGTGCTTTTAATATGGCAGGACAGAATGTTTTAGATTCATTTCGAACAGAAGAGCTGATGCATGAGAGAGCCTTGCTGATCCTGTGATGTGATTCTACTAAGCTGATCTATACGGTATGGGGTTCCCCCTGTTAGCCTAAGAGACCTTCGATTAGTATAATAAACCTATTAGTTACTAGAGAAAGGAGTGTGGCTGTTTACCACTGTCATTATTATTATGATTGCTCCTTTCATTGTGTATGGTATTGTAACAATGCTGATGGTTCTGATCTTAACCATATGTCTGCTAGTGTTAGCCAAAGTACTGCATCTTAGGACGCGAGGTTTATAAAATAAACTCTTTAAACTTTACCGTGTCTGTATTATTCTGTTGTGGACTGCTAAATAAGTACAAACAGGTATTTCGGATTCCCACCACTCCTGAGAAATATCTAAGTCGCATGTTCTGGGTTGTCTATACATTGGGACCGCCTAGCTAGATCTAGGCTAACGAATGGGACACTAAGCTAGTCGGATATGGGGTTCTTGGTTCTGAGGGGAGTTTCTGGTACACCACAATTCTCTTTGGTCCTGGTTTCCTGCGCATAGTTCTGTGCATAAGCAGAATCCCTGCAACAATTCTTGTCATTAGGTACCATAACCCCAGATGACAGCCCTGAACCTAATGCTTATCCGATACCTTGCCCTTATGTACCCTAACTCCAACACTTTGTACAGCCTCAACCCAATCTGTCTTCCTATCCCTAACCCTGTCTGTATCTATTATACTAACTCACCCTTACGTACCCGGTATTTCTCTAAAGTTGATAGTTTACCACACTTTCCCGAGCCAGCCTTAAAGAGAGTCATACTCTGAGCTGCAATTCCTGGAAAGGTCATTGTTCTGCTGCAGTATCCGGCAGTTCAATCCCACCTGAACTCAATGGGGATGTCCGACGGAGATTAAGGCTTCTCCTAGGAGAGGAAGGCGACAGGGTAGTTATACCCATATTTGTTAGCAGCACACGAGTTTCAAATAGCTTGCAGGATGTTCATTCCTGGGACAAAGGGTGGCCAGAAGGTTTCAGCCTCCACAGGGGTTTTCTTTGAAGTCTTGAAGAGAAGAAGCCATGCATGGGTGGGTGAAGCTAGGCTCATAGTGGGATATGTACTCCAGTCCTTCTCCAAGCCGCCATCTTGAATTCTTCACAGCATACTCAGAGGATGGTTGCACACTAGGAGACTGAACCCTGGAGGATCCAGGTAAGTGTAGATGAGTGACGTGCCATCACTGGATGTGGTGGTGTCAAGAATTCCTGTCATACAAGGGAAACACGCCCTTATGTAAACAGGAGAGCTGTTACATAACTCAAGGAAAACACGCCCTTATGTAAACAGGAGAGCTGTTACATAACTCAAGGGAAACACGCCCTTATGTAAACAGGAGAGCTGTTACATAACTCAAGGGAAACACGCCCTTATGTAAACAGGAGAGCTGTTACATAACTCAAGGAAACACGCCCTTATGTAAACAGGAGAGCTGTTACATAACTCAAGGAAAACACGCCCTATAAAGGGAGGAACCGGGAGGTACAACGCTGTCGGATATTGTGTTCACACCGACGTACCTGCTTCGTGAAGAGCAGTGTTCCGGAGTGGTGCTCCAGTAAGGCAAGAACGGAGGTAGGTCGAGTCGTTACTCCCTGGGCCGTGTCTTGCCCCATCGTCACCTGTGAAGGACCCGGAAGCTCTACCGGTCAACCATTGAGCTTCGCTTTTTGACTCGGCTGAGTCCAAGCGCAGTGGCGCTTTTGCTGGTTGGAGTCGTAACTCCCAGCCCGACCAGAGACACAGGGACTGCCAGCTGTAACGCACACCAGGAGGTGTTTGCCGCGTTACAGACTCGGAAGTCCACAGGATCGATCGAGCGGCTGCTCTCGGTTCAGTCTTCTTGCTTGTGATTGGGGTATCGGTGACGCATCACCAGGAGGTGACTCCGCGTCCCGGTGCAGTCTGAGGAAGAGGTTGAGCGGCTGCTCCCTTCAGGTAGAGACCCCGGCTGGGTGTTTCCCTGACTCCTCGATTCTCCCCAACACTCTTCGTGCCCCTCACAGCCTACCGATTGGCATTGTCGGCCATTTCATTTCTGCCCTCTGTTGGCATACGCCGGGACCGGCGTATATGCAGAGGACGGTTAGGACCATCCGTGCTGTGGGCTGGTAACGTACTTAGCCTGGAGGATTCCAGTGACTATAACTTGTTTATTCTTTGTATTATATTTGCCTTCATTAAAACAACTAACCCTTCACTAGTGGTTGCGTCCTCATTGTCGTGTCTGTTAAACGATCCTGAGACGTTCAGGGCGTTACAGGTGGGTGGTTCCCATGTTCTAAAACCCTCCACCTTCATTTGCAAATCTGTGCACAAAGTACAGCTTAGAAGAAGAGGAACAGGAGAGAGATGGACCAGCGCCACTGATCGACCCATCAGGAGAGCGGAGGGTCCCACTCTGAACTTCTCGGTTTTCTCTCTCCAGGTTAGTGGTGCTCATTCTCTAAATCCCTTTCAAAACCAGTAGCGAGTTGGCTTGCGGAGACCATGTAGGAAGGGGGTCTACTTAGATATTTGTGGACTGGTTTTGTTGTACGTGCCACAGAAGTAGGCTCTAGGGGCTCTTGCTGGACACCAAGACGAATGGCAAGGTTTGCATTAGAAAAGCATGGGATGCTGCTGCCCGGAAAAGCCAGAGCCCACCAGCTCTGAACAAGAGGGCTGGTCCAAGCCCGCGCAGCCATACTACTGCTAAGGAGGAGGAAGCAGCAGTGTCAGAGGCTGTAGAAGGGCAGCAGAAATCATCATAAAAATTTTGGGGGTCTAAAAGCCCCAGACTGCAGTGAGCCATCAGGAACACAGAGAAGAAAAACACATATACCTTGCTGCAGCAGAGATCGAGATATCTAAAAAGTGCCTTAGCTGCATGTGTGACATTTACATAGGTGCCACTGTGCTCTAGAGCTGGCACCTTCTGTACCCCCAGGGGGCCCCTCGGTCCTGCCTGGCTTGACCCTGTAAGGATGGACATTCCCTAACACCAGGAGGAGAATGGGTGCTTGGCTAATTCTCACCATCACCAAGAAGATCCATCTAGGCACAGGGAGACAGGCAGCTCCACTGTTCGTAAAAGTAGCAAGAGCGCCATGATGGCTGGAGAGCCAGTTTAAATTCAATAGCTAAGGCCCATTAGGACCGTGTGCAAGGTGGCCCACAAAGGGCTAGTGGCACTTGCATTAAAAAAAACTTACCATCGCGGAAAAAATAAAGTTTTAATGGCCCATGGTGCACCAAAAGCGTGACCTGAAATATTTACTGGGTCAGGGTCTCCTGAGGGCTAATGGCACCAGAAAGAGTGCTGTGATGGGTTATGTTGGACTTGGCCCTTTTTGCAGGGTCATCCCTGAATGTTTTGCCTTCCTGCTCTATTTTTTCTGACCTGTTGTTGGCTGTTTTGTGACTCTGGGCACTTTACCACTGCTGATCAGTGCTAAAGTGCATACGCTCTCCCTATGTTAAATTGATGTATGGATTAGTGACTCCATGATTGGCTGGTTTGGTTTACTTGTCAGACCCTAGTACAGTGCACCATGGGTGCCCAGGACTTGTAAATCAAATGCTGCTGGTGGGCTTGCAGCACTGGCTGTGCCACCCACAGAAGCAGCCTGTAAAGTGTTTCTCAGGCCTGCCGGTGTGCAGTCTGGTACTGCCATGTTGACTGAGCATGTGCACTCACTTTCCAGTCCCGAAACCTTCCCTTTTCTGCATATTAGTCACCCCTATGGTTGGCCCAAGGGCAGGGTGCATTGTAGGTAAAAGGTAGGACAAGCCCTGATGTGTGTGGCATGTCCTAATAGTGAATTACAGCCATTTTAATTTTTCATTATTGCAAGGCTACCTGTTCCCCAGAGGCCAGAATGGGCAGTTTGATTATTACATCTTATAATCCTAACTGACTCAGGGAACTAGGTAGAAATTCGAGTTTAGTATGCCTAAACTCAGAATGATAAAATGTATCTTTTAGTAAAGTTGGTTTTAACATTCTGTGTTTGAAAATACCACTTTTAGAAAGTGGGTATTTTCTTGTCTAACCATCCAAGCCTGCCTCTGCTAGGTTGTGTCTTCCTTGTCTGGAGTTTGAGTAACAGGGGCTGGGGGATTCCAGGAGACAGGGTGAGTCAGCACAGGGCTGAATTTGGAGATCTGCATGTAGATGGGTGGGAGGAGTTGCACCTGGGACCTGAATAGGGCTGTGTCTTCACTCCACAATGCTGGCTCCACCTCCTTGGGTGTGTCTGATGTCCCTGCCCTGCACTGTGAAAGGAAAGAAGGAGTCATGTAAACACAGTGCTCCAGGACTGACCAGAACTGGTTTGGACTAGGCAAAGGCCTCTCTGCATTCAGTGAACAAAGAGAAACTGTGTATAAAAAGGGAGACCCAGACCCCAGAATTTTAGATCACTTTTGGGAAACAAGAAGAAACCTTTACTGAGGAGAGGAACCAGAGAAACTGAGGAAAAGACTATCCCTAAGCTGAGTGCTGTTTGGGGGATTGGCCTGCAGTGGTTGCCTGACTGCCAAAGAAAGGAGAGAGGAACTTTGTGCGTACTTTCATCAACTTGTGAAGGATCTCCAAGGGCTTGAGATAGAGCTTGCCTCCTGCTGAAGTCTCAGGGACAACAGATTTTACCCACCAGCTCACCAAGAGTTCTTTGGAAGTGCCTGCAGTTGTGTTGGGCTTTCTAAGGGACTGCATGTCGCAAGGAGCTGGAAGCGCGACGCACGAAGAAGCGTGTCGCCGAACTGCCGCTGCCGAAAAAGAAGATCAACGTCGCACCAGACGCCGCCGCATCATCGGAGAAGCGTGTTACAGCCGCTGACGTTGTATCGCTGGGAAAGCGTGTCGCCACTGCAATTGTCGCATTGTTGCCAAAGAGCCTCACATCGCCAGAGAAGAGGATCGACGTCGCATCAGATGCCGCCGCATCACCGGGAAGCGTGTCGCAGGGCCTGTCGCGGCTCAGAAGAATTGTTGAGTCGCTGCACGGCCGTCAGGCATGCACGCATCATGTCGCATTAGGAAGAAGACGACATCTTTGTCGCATTGCACCGGATCTTCATCGCATCATGGCGTTGTTGGTCGCATCGCCACGAAAGCGCAGTAAGAAACTGACGCATCACCTCCCCTTGCAGAGAAGAACCGACGCATCCCCTACGTATTAGTAGGGACCCGACTCATCACCGTTCTTGCGTGTAAGGAACCAACGCATCACCTTCCCTGCAACACTTTCGTTGTATAGCGTTACGTATCCTAAGGTACATTGAACTCAAAGTGTCGCATTTTACATCTAAAGAGAACTAAGCTAATTCTACCATTTTTAAAGTTCAGTATTGTGGATTTTTGTCGTTTGTGGTCTTGTGTTAAGTCTATATAAAAATATTTATTTTTATACTACAACTTGTGTGGTGTCCATCTGTAGTGTTGTCAATGGGTTACTGTATGTGTTCACAAATGCTTTACACACTGCCTCTGAGATAAGCCTGTCTGCTCGTGCCAAGCTACCAAGGGGGTGAGCAGGGGTTATTATAGGAGTGTACCCCCTTACCCTGACTAGAAGCAAGGGTCCCTATTTGGTCAAAGGTACCTACCTCTGCCAACTAGAGACCCCCAGTTCTAACATTGGTGGCAGCGGTGGGATTCTGGACTTGCATTTGTGACTAACCCTGGGCGTAGTTTGCGTAGTAGCACTACGCGTAGCTTCGCAAAGTACACTTTGAACTACGCTCAGATACACGTAGCTGTTGGCACTGTGTACTTGTCTGCTCTGTGCAATCATTGCAAACAGCATCTTGCACAGTGCAAGTTATGATAAAATAAGTTTCTCTGGTTTTATATGCTAAAATGCATATAGTCATTTCACAAAAGTAAAAATGATATTTTAGCAAGCAGTGAGAGAGGTGATGATTTTGGGATCCTCCCTAACCTAGGGAGAGAACCAAGCAGATGCCTTGAAAACAAAAAGCACATCTTGTTGAACGATTCAGTGGTGGTCCCATCCTCTTAGGACCACCCCAAGCACAGTTATTTATTGGCAAAAATACAATCCACACCAAAGGTCCTGCAAAGCATTATGGGACGAGATTAGCAGTGGGCAGCGAATATTATAGTATCCAATATCAAAATAATTCTACAAAGTGTTGCAGTTCAACTAGTCGTTACTAGATGTCCCTCACGAGTCAAATGCAAAAGCATTGAAATTATTATTACATCAAGCTGCAGTTCCACTAGTCGTTACTAGATGTACCTTACGAGTCAAATGCAAAAGCTTCATGACATCTAGTAACGACCAGTGGAACTGCAGCTTGATGTAATAGTAATTTCAATGCTTTTGCATTCGACTCGTTAGGGACATCTAGTAACGACTAGTTGAACTGTAGCTCTTTGTAGAATTATTTTGATATTGGACACTATAATATTCACTGCCCACTGCTAATCTCATCCCATAATTCTTTGCAGGGCCTTTGGCTAGGATTGTATTTTTGCCCATAACTGTGCTTGGGGTGGTCCTAGGAGGAAGGGACCACCGCTGAGTCGTTCACCAGCATAATATGCTCTTTGTGTTCAAGGCATCTGCTTGGTCCTCCCCCTAGGTTAGGGGGGACCCCAAAATCATCACCTCTCTCATTGCCTATATTTTCATGTCAAAATTCACTTTTGTGAATTGGTTATATGCTTTTTAGCATGTAAAATTTCTTAATCAAAGCATTTGTGGGTGTTGTTGATTTTGCTGCTACGCTACGAGTTTTAGCACAGTTTCTGCACTGTGCTACGTGCATTTTGCGTAGTACGTAGTAATACCAACTTTGCATGCTCTGTGAGCATAGCGTAGTACTACACCCAGGGTTATTTGTGACTCATGTACAGTGATTGGTGAACACTACTAGTGAGTGCTCACCAAAACGCAACCACATATTCTTTTTCTGTTTTCTGGTGCCCTCTTGGAAGTATTTTGGTTACTATGACTCTGGTTAGTTGTTGCAAAATGGAACTCGACTTCTGGCACATGTTTGTCTACACAATGAAGGAGCTACGTGTGTTTTGCAAGGAAAGAGGGCTGCCTGTGAAGAGAAGGTCCAGGGAGGATCTAGAGGCATCCCTATTTCAGTATGAGTTACCCCACTGGAAGGCAACACTACCAGTTGAGTCTAAGGAGGAGGAATTCTCTAAAAATGAGTAAGCAACAGAAGAAGATGACTTTTTTCTGGCTTGTGACCAGAAGCTGGGAGAGATTGATGAGGAGCTGAGTCAGCTTGATGATGCCAAAAGGGCCTTAGCCCAAGAAGAAGAAATATGGGTAGCTCAGGAAGTGAGCTTTGCTGAGTTGGAGGTGGAGTCCAGTACACAGATGGTGGCAGCAAAAGTGAGTTATCTAGTGTTGAGGGAGCAGTACATACACCCAGAGATGTGGCGCCTGACTTGAAGGAGGGGGTTAACATACACCAGGAGGTTCAAGGACATGAGGTAGCTCCAGGCACTGGATGGTGAGGTGAAGGATAGTTTGGTTAACCCCTGTAGGGAGCTGTGTGATCCGATTGTGGGAGAGCATATTGTAAGTCCCTGTTTTCCAGAGCTATTCCAACACCTGTTGGGGAGTGAGTTCTCTGACCCCAGGGAGCTCACATTGGAGGCAGACCTTTTGGTGGATTCCCTAGGGTCTGGAGAGGCATTAGGGAGTGACCCTCAGAGGAGTGGCTCCGGTATCTTCCAGCCCTGAGGGGGGGAAGAGGTTCAGTGTAGCCCAGCTAGGTCCCAGTGTAGTGGGAGGGGTGTAGGGACTCACGTCCTGTCTCAGTGGAGAAGGAGTGAGTGTGGGGCTGTGTGTTCCAAGGTGCCCGAAACCCAGTCTCAGGGCCTGGATGGTTCTTTAAGGGAACACCAGGTAGGGAGCCTGGGCTATGCTGATGGGCCGCCCGTTGAGGGGGATCCCCTAGTGTCTGGTGAAGTGGGAGTGTCTGTAAGCAGGCCTCCATCAGTTCTGGTGTCTGGCAGTACCACTCCTAAGTGGAGGGTGCAGAAGTCCAGACTGAGGGGTGAGAGGGGGAAAGAGTCCCCAGCGGAACAACCAGTGGGCCAGGGGCCAGCCAGAAGGGCTGCGTCACCAGTGAATGACGATGGTGACACCACTTCTGTTCTGGGGGATCTTCATGCAGTCAGATGGACAGAGGTTGGGAGATCTGCACCAGGCAGACTGTCACACGACACATGAGTTGTGTGTTACCCTTGGGGGGCATGCGTGCTCCCCAGGAGGTCCTGGTGTGCCCGGCAAGCGTTCAACCGCAGGGGATGGACCCTCCGTTGGGAAGCCAGGTTCAGGTGCTATCTGACCTGGAGGAAGGGGCAACTGTAATTAGTGTCCTGACCGAGGTAGCCTCTTGGGGTAACCCTCCAGTTGGGGGGGTGCAGTACTCTGGCAGGGGGTGCAGAGGAAGGGAGTAATCGCCTCTGACCCCGGTGCAGCCCGAGGGTTTAGACCCTAGGTTGGAGGGACAGGTTCAGGGTGTCCCCCCTGACCTGGACGCCCAGTTGCAGGATAGAACCCCTGAACTGGTGGGCGAATTGAGCAGGACACCTGCCACAGGTGCCCTGGCAATTCTGGAAGGGGGTAGCACTCCAGGTGGGAGGGTACAGAGCCCCAACAAGGAGGAGGAGGACCGGGTGTGGGGAAGCCCACCCCAGTCTCCTGTCCAGCCGCTGGGAACAGGCCCGAGGCTGGTGGGTCTGTGCCAGGATGTCATACCTGACCTGACCGGAGGGAGAATGGACAAAGGGTGCCAAGCACCTGGGGCTACTGCCCCCCGCTCTCTGACGCCACAGAGGTTTGAGAACCCTGAGAGGCCTGAGGCCTGGGTCTCATCGCTGACTACGGTCAGTGGCCATTGTGGCTTGCTGTCTGTCTGTTGGGACACACCTGTGAGCAAGTTAAGGTTGAGTGCTGCACAGGTGGTGTCCACAGGTGAGGAGAAGGGGTTCCCCATGGATTAGCTTGGTGGGCCCTGAGAGTATGGACAGAGAGATTCCAATAGGTTCAGATTGGCATAGAACTGGAGTATGCCCCTGCAGTTGCAGGACAGGTCCAAGTTCTATTGCCCAAAGTAGGGAAGCCCATCAAGGTAGTGATTGGTCTACCCTGCGTTTTGGCTGGAAGGGGGTTGTGTTAGACTTGGCCCTTTTTGCAGGGTCATTCCTGAACTTTTTGCCTTCCTCCTCTATTTTTTCCGACCTGTTGTTGGCTGTTTTATGACTCTAGGCACTTTACCACTGCTGATCAGTGCTAAAGTGCATACGCTCTCCCTATGTTAAATTGATGTATGGATTAGTGACTCCATGATTGGCTGGTTTGGTTTACTTGTCAGACCCTAGTACAGGCACCATGGGTGCCCAGGGCTTGTAAATCAAATGCTGCTGGTGGGCTTGCAGCTCTGGTTGTGCCACCCACAGAAGCAGCCTGTAAAGTGTTTCTCAGGCCTGCCATTGCAGAGCCTGTGTGCAGTCTGGTACTGCCATGTTGACTGGGCAAGTGCACCCACTTGCCAGTCCCTAAACCTTCACTTTTCTGCATATTAGTCACCCTTATGGTAGGCCCAAGGGCAGGGAGCATTGTAGGTAAAAAGTAGGACAAGCCCTGATGTGTGTGTCATGTCCTAATAGTGAATTACAGCCATTTTCGTTTTTCACTATTGCAAGGCTACCTGTTCCCCATAGGCCAGAATGGGCAGTTTGATTATTACATCTTATAATCCTAACTGACTCAGGGAACTAGGTAGAAATTCGAGTTTAGTATGCCTGAACGCAGAATGATAAAATGTATCTTTTAGTAAAGTTGGTTTTAACATTCTGTGTTTCAAAATACCACTTTTAGAAAGTGGGTATTTTCTTGTCTAACTATCCAAGCCTGCCTCTGCTAGGTTGTGTATTCCTTGTCTGGAGTTTGAGTGACAGGGGCTGGGGGATTCCAGGAGACAGGGTGAGACAGCACAGGGCTGAATTGGGAGATCTGCACGTAGATGAGTGGGAGGAGTTGCACCTGGGACCTGAATAGGGCTGTCCCTTCCCTCCACAATGCTGGCTCCACCTCCTTGGGTGTGTCTGATGTCCCTGTCCTGCACTGTGAAAGGAAAGAAGGAGCCATGTAAACAGAGTGCTCCAGGACTGACCAGAACTGGTTTGGACTAGGCAAAGGCCTCTCTGCCTTCAGAGAACAAAGAGAAACTGTATATAAAAAGGGGGACCCAGACCCCAGAATTTTAGATCACTTTTGGGAAACAAGAAGAAACCTTTGCTGAGGAGAGGAACCAGAGGAACTGAGGAAGAGACTATCCCTAAGCTGAGTGCTGTTTGGGGATTGGCCTGCAGTGGTTGCCTGACTGCCAAAGAAAGGAGAGAGGAACTTTGTGTGTACTTTCATCAACTTGTTAAGGATCTCCAAGGGCTTGAGATAGAGCTTGCCTCCTTCTGAAGTCTCAGGGACAACAGACTTCACCCACCAGCTCCCCAAGAGTTATTTCGAAGTGCCTGCAGTTGTGTTGGGCTTTCTGAGGGACTGCGTGTCGCAAGGAGCTGGAAGCGCGACCCACGAAGAAGAAACGTGTTGCCGAACTGCCGCTTTCGCTTCACAACGCGAAAGCGCCTCGCATCACCGGAGATGAGGATCGACGTTGCACCAGACGCCGCTACATCTTTGGAGAAGCGTGTCGCAGCTGCAGCCGCAGCCGCTGTCTTCGCATCGCTGGGAAAGCGTGTCGCCGCTGCAGTTGTCGCATCATTGCCGAAGCGCCTCGCATCGCCAGAGAAGAGGATCGACGTCGCATCAGACGCCGCCTCATCACCGGGAAGCGTGTCGCAGGGCCTGTCGCGGCTCAGAAGAATCGTTGAGTCGCCGCACGTCCGTCTGGCGTGCACCCATAGTGTTGCATCAAGAAGACACCATCTTTGTCGTATTGCACCGGATCTTAATCTTCTGCAAAATGAATCCAGAGGTGTGTGTGGTGTGTGCACGCGCAAACGTGTTTGCACATGTGTACGTGTGTGTGTGTGCACATGCATGACTCTTTTGAACAATTGTTCCAGGCCAGGCTGTCCTTGTTCTTCTACATTATGTGACAGTCTCAATGCTACCATCCCTGGCCTAGGGATTCTCTAAATGCCTGGTGAGCTGGAGATACAAACATCCCTTCCCTGCCTGCTCAGGGTATCTGCCCAGCAACAGTACCTGGTCTCCACTCCCCTCTTGTATCCCAGTGCAGGAAGTGCTACATCTGAACCCCAGCAGCTTGGCAGCTCAGCACCCTTCCATCTGCTCAGTAGAATCCTGCTGAAAAAACTTTGATGATGCGCTGTGCTCGGATTGGGGAAAGGTTTAAAGATCCCACCAATGTCCTCAACCTAGGAGAAATACTGGCTGACCGTCACCCAGTAACCTGTCCTTTGAATGCACTTCGAGAGCGGGGTCTGCATGCCCTCCAAGGCGCGTTACAGGTACAGGACCTACCTAAGACTGAAGCACAGGGACATTGGCGGATTCAAGCAGTGTGGGAGCAAAATTGCACTCTGCAATTTAGGTGGAACATACATGTATGTTTTTATTATTGATCACACCAATGAGGACTCACCGCCAGTAAAGGAGACCTCCCTGAGTCCTGGACTGTCCCAAATGTATACACTGCATAGTAGCTATACCTACGACAGAAAGCTTGTGATGTTATGGTTAAGGAATGTCCCTTCCCCTCGCTGTCTCACAGCCTTCTTTTCACCAGCTGAGCCCTTTCCATAAGAGCCTTCTTTCTCCCGCAGACTCTTCTGGCTGCAGTAGTGATGGGTCTGGATGTTTTCCTCAGTGGTAGTATCCTGTGTGCCGCCCATCCCTGCAAGTGCGGCTGCTGCCCAGAAAGGTGAGAGTGAATGATGAAGGATAGAGAGAGAGAGAGAGAGAGTGAGAGAGAGAGAAAGGGGTTGCGCGTGCGCGTGCGTGTGCTTGTGTTTGTTGACTGGGAAAGAGGGTCTAAGGATGGAAGACACAACACAGGCACTGCACACAGGCGCAACTAGAGCAGAATTTCGGGGGGGGGGGGAGCTACTAAAAATTTCGAGGGGGGGCTGATTCTTCCAGCAATACGCAGAGTGGAGATGCTGAAAACATAACAAAGCCTCGTTAGCAAGTAAATCGTCTTCTAAAGACCTGTGAAGTACTCGGGTGCGGCTGTGTGTGTGCGCGGGGGAACTGTCTCAGCCGGGGCGGACACACAGGCGGTGGCTGAAACCCTTTGAGCCCAATGGGCGTTGCGCGCCTGACCGCACATGTGTATGAACCTGTTATTTGAAGCCTCGTTTTGTGTTTAATGGATTAGCCGCACTCACATTTAAGGGGTTACTTGAAAGTCAAGCAGCTTTCAGCGTAACTCGAATTGGTGCCTAGAAGTCAAGTACCTGAATCACTCGATGTTCCAAGCTTCTGTTTTAGGGTTAAACCTACTCATGTTTTCAGTATTTCCCGCTGGGACTCTGTGGCCACTGCAGTATACACTTAACGTCTCGAATCAGTCATGTCGCTGTATCGCAGGACACAAGTCAGCATCGTCGAGCAATCGATGCAGGCAGCTCTCAAGAAGATTTGATGCGTCTGATATGATTGATTGTAGCTGCACGCAAGCGTACTTCGACCCTCAAACAATGACGCGGTATATTTTGTAATAAACATCTATTCAGCACTCCATTTAAACTCTATTCTATGACGAATATATTTGGGAAATGCGCTAAAAGGACAGCGTTTGCTTATTTTTGGTCAAAACCCCGGGAGAGATGCAAAGTTCTCCATAAGGGTCTGGGTTGGAATAGTTGCTTTTCTTCTTGTATTATGGATGATGTGGGCCCCCTAATGGACAAATATGATAACAAATCCTATTTCTTCTGCAATTTTTTGCTTGTAGTTATTTATTTTATTTATTTAATGCGTTTTTATATAGCGCGGACTTTACCCGAAAATGTCAGAGCGCTTCACAATAGGAACAGTAATGATACATGAGGAGAACATTACAAGTGAGCAGGTTACAAAAGCAAACTTACGTTACATGAGGCAATAGTCAGGGCCGGACTGGGAACCACAACCGGCCCTGGCAAAGTGCTCGGCCGGCCCCCTCGGGTGCCGCGGAGCTCTGTGCCAGGGTCGGTTTTCGGCCGATTTTGTTACAGGGCCGATTTTGCAACTGTTGGACCCGGCCTCGTGGCGTGGTCCTTAACCCCCTGGATTGTGGCCGTTCCCCGCCCCGGCCTTCACGGGCCACCCGTCTGAACTGCACCAAGGCCCTTCACCCGGAGCTGCACGTGGCCGCATACTCCTCGTGGCTCCGCCATCTTGTTGGCCTCCACGTCACACCGTGCACCAGCCGGCGCGACCCCGCTCAACCCGGCCCCGACCCCAGCGAAGCCCCGACATCGAGGCACCACGAACTAGCCAGGGGGTGCCGCAGGAACCATTCATCGCCCCGGCGGAGGACAGTATCGATGGGACCCCCAACTGTCCTCCCCTCTCGAGGTGTGATCGCCCTGCAACTCCCATGGGCCTGGCGCCTCTCCTGCTGGGCGTCTGGCCACCTCCACCCGGCCACTCCGCCCCCTCGGGCGCATAGGTCCGGACATCAAAGGGCTCCAGACCTATATCTGGGGCGGCCCCACCACAGCTCGGCAGTTGTATCCCGGAGTCGAGAGCCCTGCTGATTGAATCGCGGCCGACCCTACGGAGAAGAACTCTTGCCGGAACCATCACGAGCCCTGCGGACTGCGTCGCGGCTCCTTCTTGTGAACACTTTAAAGCCACCTGGAACATCGGAGCCCTGCTGACGCTGACGCGGCCCAACCTCGCTGAAACCTTCCTCGGAGCCCTGCTGACGACGTCGCGGCTCGAGCTGAGCAGAAACCATCTTGAGAGCCCTGCTGATTGAATCGCAGCTCTCCACGAACTGTACGCCAGAGCCCTGCTGACGCCGTCGCGGCTCGACCCCTCCGAGATCGGAGGTCCTCCAGCTTGAGGATAAGAACTGGGCCCCAGGTACCCTCGTACCGCACTCCTGCCAAAGACTGTCCCGCTACCCCTACCCTTCCAAAGAGACATTGAGACTTTTTGGTGGATCCCTCGATCCCTCCTTGTAAATATTGAACTCGTAACCCTTTTATTGATGATAAAGAATTGCTTGTCTTGAGACAACCTCCCTGAGTCCGGTGTGGTGGTGTTACTGTGAGAGTACGTGATAGGAGAAGGATCTCTCAGGAGACTTCTCGGCAGTGCTCGGCTACTTCGTGCAGTGAGAGGGCCCCCCCCTTGGTGGTCTCACCGACTCCTCGGGGTCCGCCTTCCAACAGCAACTATGCTGCAAGAACGGCCCTGTAACAAAAACGGCCCCCAGGGGCCCAAAACCGGCCCCCACCTGTGCTGAGTTGGCGTGTTCCCTGGGAGTGTTCGGCCCTTGGTGTTTCAATGGGTTTATTGGTAACTTGGAACATGCAGAGAAGCCATGCTTTCTATGAAATGTTAGTTTTTGTTGACATTTGTAAAAGTCAATAGGGCTGTTTTTATATTGAAATGAACATGTTAAAATAATTGTGTTAAAGTGCTATCTTCTGTAAAATGAATCCAGAGGTGTGTGTGGTGTTTGCACATGTGTACGTGTGTGTGTGTGCACATGCATGACTCTTTCGAACAATTGTTCCAGGCCAGGCTGTTCTTGTACTTCTACAATATGTGACAGTCTCCATGCTACCATCCCTGGCCTAGGGATTCTCTAAATGCCTGGTGAGCTGGAGAGACAAACATCCCTTTCCTGCCTGCTCAGGGTATCTGCCCAGCAACAGTACCTGGTCTCCGCTCCCCTCTTGTTTCCCAATGCAGGAAGTGCCACATCTGAACCCCAGCAGCTTGGCAGCTCAGCAGCCTTCCATCTGCTCAGTAGAATCCTGCTGAAAAAACTGATGATGCGCTGTGCTCGGATTGGGGAAAGGTTTAAAGATCCCACCAATGTCCTCAACCTAGGAGAAATAATGGCTGCCCGTCACCCAGTAACCTGCACTTTCAAGAAGATTTGATGCGTCTGATATGATTGTAGCTGCACGCAAGCGTACTTCGACCCACAAACAATGACGCGGTATATTTTGTAATAAACATCTATTCAGCACTCCATTTAAACTCTATTCTATGACGAATATATTTGGGAAATGTGCTAAAAGGACAGCGTTTGCTTATTTTTGGTCAAAACCCCGGGAGAGATGCATCAAAGTTCTCCATAACGGTCTGGGTTGGAATAGTTGCTTTTCTTCTTGTATTATGGATGATGTGGGCCCCCTAATGGACAAATATGATAACACACCCTATTTCTTCCGCAATTTTTTGCTTGTAGTTATTTATTTTATTTATTTAATGCGTTTTTATAAAGCGCGGACTTTACCCGAAGATGTCAGAGCGCTTCACAATAGGAACAGTAATGATACATGAGGAGAAAATTACAAGTGAGCATGTTACGTTACGTTACATGAGGCAATATATCAGGGTCGGACTGGGAACCACAACCGGCCCTGGTAAAGTGCTCGGCCGGCCCCCTCGGGTGCCGCCGAGCTCTGTGCCAGGGCCGGTTTTCGGCCGATTTTGTTACAGGCCCGATTTTGCAGCGATGCTGCAAGAACGGCCCTGTAACAAACCCGTTACAAAAGGGGGTGGTGATGGACGGAGCATCAGAACCAATCAAACACTCACACCCAGTCAACAGATCTGGGTTTGATCCATCACCGTTCTTTAGCCCACTCTGCCACCCAAGTTCAGACATGGCCATATGCAAATCAGTCTGACCCTGTGCCTCATAGGAACAGTCCAGCCCAAACTGCCAAGCCATGCCTTCCCTGGACCGGAAACAAGCTTCCTAGGACCGGTTTCTGGCATTACAGCCGTCTTCAGCCAGGCTTGCTTGAATCCAGTGGCAAAGTGAGCAAGGGACTCACGTCTGAACATACCCTGCCAACTTATGGTGAACAAAGCGGTACAAAAGGGGGTGGTGATGGACGGAGCATCAGAACCAATCAAACACTCACACCCAGTCAACAGATCTGGGTTTGATCCATCACCGTTCTTTAGCCCACTCTGCCACCCAAGTTCAGACATGGCCATATGCAAATCAGTCGGACCCTGTGCCTCATGGGAACAGTCCAGCCCAAAACTGCCAAGCCATGCATTCCCTGGACCGGAAACAAGCTTCCTAGGACCGGTTTCTGGCATTTCAGCCATCTTCAGCCAGGCTTGCTTGAATCCAGTGGCAAAGTGAGCAAGGGACTCACGTCTGAGCATACCCTGCCAACTTACGGCGAACAAAGCGGTACAAAAGGGGGTGGTGAGGGACGGAGCATCAGAACCAATCAAACACTCACACCTAGTCAACAGATCTGGGTTTGATCCATCACCGTTCTTTAGCCCACTCTGCCACCCAAGTTCAGACATGGCCATATGCAAATCAGTCTGACCCTGTGCCTCATGGGAACAGTCCAGCCCAAACTGCCAAGCCATGCATTCCCTGGACCGGAAACAAGCTTCCTAGGACCGGTTTCTGGCATTTCAGCCGTCTTCAGCCAGGCTTGCTTGAATCCAGTGGCAAAGTGAGCAAGGGACTCACGTCTGAGCATACCCTGCCAACTTATGGCGAACAAAGCGGTACAAAAGGGGGTGGTGATGGACGGAGCATCAGAACCAATCAAACACTCACACCCAGTCAACAGATCTGGGTTTGATCCATCACCGTTCTTTAGCCCACTCTGCCACCCAAGTTCAGACATGGCCATATGCAAATGAGTCTGACCCTGTGCCTCATGGGAACAGTCCAGCCCAAACTGCCAAGCCATGCATTCCCTGGACCGGAAACAAGCTTCCTAGGACCGGTTTCTGGCATTTCAGCCGTCTTCAGCCAGGCTTGCTTGAATCCAGTGGCAAAGTGAGCAAGGGACTCACGTCTGAGCATACCCTGCCAACTTATGGCGAACAAAGCGGTACAAAAGGGGGTGGTGATGGACGGAGCATCAGAACCAATCAATGAACTGGGGTGGCAGAGTGGGCTAAAGAACGGTGATGGATCAAACCCAGATCTGTTGACTGGGTGTGAGTGTTTGATTGGTTCTGATGCTCCGTCCATCACCACCCCCTTTTGTACCGCTTTGTTCGCCATATGTTGGCAGGGTATGCTCAGACGTGAGTCCCTTGCTCACTTTGCCACTGGATTCATGCAAGCCTGGCTGAAGACGGCTGAAATGCCAGAAACCGGTCCTAGGAAGCTTGTTTCCGGTCCAGGGAAGGCATGGCTTGGCAGTTCGGACTGGACTGTTCCCATGAGGCACAGGGTCAGACTGATTTCCATATGGCCATGTCTGAACTGGGGTGGCAGAGTGGGCTAAAGAACGGTGATGGATCAAACCCAGATCTGTTGACTGGGTGTGAGTGTTTGATTGGTTCTGATGCTCCGTCCATCACCCCCCCCCCTTTTGTACCGCTCTGTAACAAAACCGGCCCCCAGGGGCCCAAAACCGGCCCCCACCTGTGCGGCGCACCTGGGG
The DNA here is from genome assembly GCF_964204655.1 of Triturus cristatus. Taxonomy (NCBI): domain Eukaryota; kingdom Metazoa; phylum Chordata; class Amphibia; order Caudata; family Salamandridae; genus Triturus; species Triturus cristatus. The sequence continues at coordinate 169,573,745 of NC_140585.1, forward strand.
ATTGCCCGGTGCCCGCTACGGCCAGTCCGGCCCTGGCAATAGTGACAATTCTGCATGTATGAAAAGCAAACAAAATACAGGAGGTAGCAAACGTTAAACAAGCATTTGCAATGCAATAGGTCTCGCATTTACGCAAGTTTGAGCTATTGACATTGAAAATGACAATGCCTTTTACTTTTGATTTAGTTTTTGAAACATAAATAAGAGGTATTGTCATTTACAATGCCAATAGCTTAAAACACGCGTAAATGCCAAAACTATTGCATTGCAAATACTTTTTTTCCTTCAAAATAAGCTATTTTTGTATCATGAAATTTTCAAAATAGACTGAGTCCTGGGGAAGCTTTTCACAGTCACTATAGTTGATAAGTCACTCATGTTGATTGAGTACCTAGGCCCAAATTAATTAAAAATTATGCATTAATGCAGGATTATCTGCAGTGCTACATTGGACAAATGGGGAAATTTATGTATCACCATTTTTACAGGGAGTGGCACACTGATGATTTAATTGCAGGAAATTCCATTTTAGGCATTGCACCACAGTGCAAAGGTGAGTGAGTGTTGTCAGATTTATACGCAAGGTAGACCCTGTACAAAAAATGTATACGTAGTCACATCCGGCTAAGGTTAAGTCGCTTAAAATGTGTCATTTTGCAGCTGTAGGTTGAAAATGACAAACTAGTCTGCATCCCCACTATTTGCAAGTGACTTAATTTTGTACTCGGTCTCAACGCAAACGTCACTCTACTTTATAGTGTTTGGCCTGTTCCTGCCCCATTAGCCCCCCTTTGCATACCTCAAGGACAGGAACACTGGAAATATGCGATTCGGCTGCCACGGTTTTTGTTTACAAGATTATGGATTCGCCGGATTTGCCACATAATCCATCATTTGCTGCATAATCTGCTGCTTTAAAAAAAAGATTGTCTCAAGCTCAAACGGATCAATAGTTACCAAAAAAGTGACGACACCTGTTCACATGCAGTGGAATGCCATTCACAAAGGTTAACTGGCCATCTTTGAGTTGCTTATTTTTGTATTTGGTTGTTAAACCGGTACCAATGAGGTGGACTCTGTCAAAACAGTATTAGCATGTGTAAAAGTAACATAACAATGAAGTAATTATATTTAAAAAAATGTGCTGCATTATGCCACATTGTATGTCTTTTATTGACGCAAAATGTGGTCTACACTGCCGCATAATTTGGTGGTCTCTGGCCGCATAATTCCAGTGGCCCGGATTATACGGGGTTTGCAACTCTGTGATGCAAAGGCAATTGGTGATGTTGTCATGTCAACTTTGCCGCGAAAATACCTTTTGTTGCTCCCTAAAAAATATTTGCTTCGCCGTTTGCGTCACACTGAAAACTTTAGTTCATTTGGGGTCACGGTTACAGTTTACAGCTCCTAAAAGGCACTGGATTCTCGAATGAATTCCCAATAGAGGAGATGAAGTGTTGTTGAAATTCTAATTGACTAAGTAAATAGTTACTGCTTTGGTTTGACTTTGGGGCATATTGTTAACAATCATCACCCGGGCAGTTGGCATCCAAGCACTACACGTCAGGGCATTTCATGCTGCAGTGAGGATAATGTAATAGTAGAAGGCCAACAAGGGATTTTGTTCTAGCGAGATTCAGTTCAATTATACAGTACAAAGCAATCATTACATGAGTACTAGATAGAAACTCGACCAAACGTTATTCAATTGAATTCAGTCAATGATATATAGCAACACACACGGGGTATTTTTTAAAGTGAAAAAATCACTAATTTTTTATGTAGAAACAATTCATAAAAAGGAGTACAGAAAACAGGTAAATGTATAATGTAACATGAAGGGAAAAACAACTTAATATTATCCACAAATCATGACATTACAAATATCCAATCCAATAAATTGAACAGAGATCTATCTCGTATTTAGAGAACAATCAGCTGTGCAGATATGCTGTGGAAATGGAAAATACAGTCGACGTTTCGGTCTGTTGGGGCGTCAGTCGGTCAGACCATCTTCAGGACAGATGAACAATAACAAAAGACTCTCATAATTTGTTGTACGAATTTAGAGGAGTAATCACTTCCTCATTGGAGATAGATTGTACTTCATCCGATCTTAGTTGGATGGGTGTATACCATGCGAGTGCCCGTAGCAGGATGGGCAACAATGGACTTCAGAATGTTGACTATTCTGGTTTTGTATAGCACAGAAGGCCAATTGGTCCTTCGTTGACAAATTTCTTCACTCAAGGAAATGATTTTAGTTTCAGAGCCGTGGGGAGTCAGAGTACCATCCGTCGATAAGAACTCGAGTTATGAGAGTCTTTTGTTATTGTTCATCTGTCCTGAAGATGGTCTGACCGACTGACGCCCCAACAGACCGAAACGTCGACTGTATTTTCCATTTCCACAGCATATCTGCACAGCTGATTGTTCTCTAAATACGAGATAGATCTCTGTTCAATTTATTGGATTGGATATTTGTAATGTCATGATTTGTGGATAATATTAAGTTGTTTTTCCCTTCATGTTACATTATACATTTACCTGTTTTCTGTACTCCTTTTTATGAATTGTTTCTACATAAAAAATTAGTGATTTTTTCACTTTAAAAAATACCCCGTGTGTGTTGCTATATATCATTGACTGAATTCAATTGAATAACGTTTGGTCGAGTTTCTATCTAGTACTCATGTAATGATTGCTTTGTACTGTATAATTGAACTGAATCTCGCTATAACAAAATCCCTTGTTGGCCTTCTACTATTACATTCTACTTGCCCAAGCCCTCAAGGGTATATTGGGTGCTACCCCTGAATTTAAATGCAGTGAGGATAACACCAAGACGCGGAAAAGTCAACATTTACAGGGGGGGGGGGGGAAACACAATTTAAAAAGTTGAACGAGGCTCACAGAAATGCTGCCAGGGCTCCGCTGACAGCACTCTCCCTCCGGCAGCTGTAGCGTGCACCGGGCCTCTCTCCAGACCTGTGCAGCAGATAGCAATATGCATGGGACCTGTCCCGGGGGAGACCTGTGCAACAGACAGCAGAGTGCACTGCACTTGTGCCGGGGAAGAGCTGTGCAGTAAATAATAGTGTGCACGAGACCTGTCCGGTGGGAGAGCTAAGCAGCAGGCAGCAGCGTGCATGGGAGCTGTAAGCAGGCCGTAGAGTGCACGGGACCCATCCCGGCGGAGAGCTGGACAGCAAAGCAGAACGGTTGTACGCAGCCTACTGCTGCCCATGGACAGGACTGTGCTGGTGAGCTTGGACTGACAGGAAGGGTACTGAGCCAGTGGCCGCTCTGAAAGTTGTATCCATGCCTGGCCAGCTTTTTGGTGTCGCAGGTCATAGGTATTTGTGTTCTTTTTCCTCCTCTCAGCATTGCTTTTTTTGTTGTTTCCTGTTATGGAAAAGGACACCTGCATGGAATGTAGCAAACCTGCATGTTGGCTATCAGTAGGCGCTATGTTTTGGACGTATGTACGGTTTCTGTGAGGGGAAACGGCTGCGCTGTTCGAATCTGGGAGGGGTATTGTTCAATGTTTAATGTTATCCAACTCAAGTAAATCATTTTATCGACCTCGGTGGGATGAGGGGCAGGTGCCTATGGGATCAAACATCAGTTCCTGAAGTGATGTTTGATGAAAACACTTATGGTTTAAGCGCCAAGAAATAGTTCTATTCTTAGAGAGCACTAAATAAACGAGACATGTTATTACTAATATACCACAAACCTGAAAGGTTTCTCCATATCAAATAACACAGCAATCCAGGACCTGAGTTACTACTTTGCTATTTCCTTGACATCGGACACTCAAGTCAACGAGTCGTTGTTTTTCAGATCTGTGTTGAAATATTCAGTGAAAATAGTCTCACTTCGAGCTGACGATTTTAGAAAGTTCTGTAACAACATTCTAATTCTAGGGGTGCATGAAACAGCATAGAGGCGTCACATCTCCATTCCAGGTTAGGGGGAAATGCAGGCAGAAGGTGTAACTACATGCACGCATGACAACATCTGGAAACAGGAAAGAGGGTGATTTAGAAAATGAAAGGTGTGCGTCCACCATTGCTAAAGCACGGGTGCCCAGCTGCTTAAAAAACAAGCTGCACATCCATGGCGTGCGTTGCTGCTGACGCTGTGGTGGGGGAGGGACAGTTGTGAGAGGCGCCATGAGGAAACAATCTCTCTGCATGCTGTGGCAGGGGCGGGGGAGCGCTTCCCCAAACGGATTGCATGGCGGCACGATGCACGTGATTGTGCGCGTGCTCGCCATGCAATCCACTTTTGTGAGCACTTTGAAATGCCCCTCTTACTAGAGTCTCGAATAGAAAAAGGTTTCTTCAGATCTCATTGAAATAAGCGTTCTCTTTTTCAAAATGATTACGGGGCATATTATCAAGACAGGCGATAAAATTATCGCTGCTTTAGCGGCAGAAAACTGCCGCTAAAACGGCGATAATGGGCTTGATAATATGCTCTATGGAATTCCTTCACATCTAACATGGGCTTCTATTGGAGATCTCTGCGGCATATTATCAAGCCCATTATCGCAGTTTTAGCGGCAGTTTTCTGCCGCTAAAGTGGCGATAATTTTATCGCCGGTCTTTATAATATGCCCCTCAATTTATGACTTGAAAGTGTGTGATATCCTGTAGTTCTCCTCTCTATGGTAATGTACTTTCATTACTTGTCTTTTACTTGTATGCTCTATCTACGAACTGTTACTAGAATGTGCTTATGTCATAGTGCATCTGTGGAAAGGCTTGTTGTTACTTGAAACTGTGTGTCAGTTAATACTTTGGATCCTAGTTGGTGGATGAGATCTTCTTTATGGAATAAACCTGCAATTTACAGTTACATTGAGTTTGGAGTCTTCTTCTAAAATCCAACAAAGGGCCCATCCGTATTCTGGTTAAATAGGCCATAATTGCTCCTCTTGTCCTTGCATAATTCTAGAGTTAGAAGAGCCGCTGAAAACCAGGGCCTAATTTGTAAAAAATGTAGTGCCAGGGCCCTTCTCGAAATGCCACTGCTGTCTGCACCATGCATTGCCCCTGCCAGCGCTCTAATGGCAGTACCAACATAACACCTAACCATCTCACTTCTACAAGTGTGACAATTCACAATATTTCAGGCCACATAAAGCTATAATAATGGCGTGAGAGGCTGGTATTATTAATTTTCAATGCCACTAGACTTAATGAACACGCTTGTTGTGCACATCCCAGACAGCTCCACCACGTGGTAGACTGTCACTAGAGTCGGTGCTGATGCTGACAATTAAGTGCCGGAGCCAAGCACCAGAAACCACAGCTCAAATTCAGCACTGCTGGAGACGGTGCAGGCCCTGCTGGAACCGATCTCATAACGAGGCAAGCTTTCCTGTGGGGTCTGCCTGCCCCCCTCGATTTGCCCTGGATGTGGTGATAACGTCCAGAGATGCCGACTTTGGAACTAGGGTAGCAGGTTCGAATCTGGGCGTTGGATCAACATGCTGTAATTTGGGGCAAATCTCTCAATCTCGCCAGGCCTATAAACAATGAATGTGAGTTTATGTGCTGTAACAGGTGCTCATGTACAGTGCTCCAATACCTTCCAGTTGAGTTCGAGGTATAAACACCTGCAAAAAAAAATGCACAAAGAGGTAAAAAGAAAGCATTAAGATAAAAAAAGAGAGACAAATAGATACCCTTAGTGGCTGATTTGTACAAAGTGAAACCAGAAAACCTGTATTAATCGCTGCTTCCCTGCTTAACCAAACTGTGTGATCTTAGGCAGAGATTTTATTTCCCAGATTCTCCTTTTTCTTTATCACATATAAATGTACTTTCAAATATGTGACTTCAGAATTGCAGCATGTCAGACCTGCATCCTTGGTATGGTTTCCCCCCTAACATTTTGCATTTAGACCTCTTGCTTTGCTGACTGTGTTTTGCTGGCCTTCCTTTGGACTCTGCGCACTTCACCGCTACTAACCAGCGCTCAAGTGCGTGTGCTCCCTCCTTAAAACAGAGTAAGATTAGCTTATACCCAATTGACATATTTAATTTACTTGTAAGTCTCTAGTAAAGTGACATTACCTGTGTCAAGGGCCTGCAAATTAAATGCTACTAAAGGCAGCACTGATTTTGCCACCCACTTAAGTAGCACTTTAAACCTGTCTGAGGCCTGCCCCTGCAGCCTGTGTGTGCAGTTTTAAACTGCCATTTCAAACTGGCAAATTAAACCTTTAGCCAGGCCCAAAGCCCTCCGGGAAGGCACGCCCTAAGTGCTCTGAGTGTCAAAAGGCTGGGAACTACAAGGTGGATGCCAAGTGTCCCAAGAAGGAACAGATCCACCCCCGTCTGGTGAGCAGACACTAGGGTTGGTTAGTGTAGCTCTTAACAAGGAGACTGCTCAGCATAGTATGGGGGATAGCCTAGAGGTTACTCTAGTGTCACTGGGTGATGGAGAGATGGTGCAGATACTTCACATGCCTAGTAACACTAGGAAATACAGGCAGTGGGTCACCATCAATGAGCCAAGGGCGAAGGCTCTGAGAGACACTGGAGCCAGCATGACAAATGTGATGTCGTCTGGTGACCTCAGAGCAGGTAGTCCCTAATGCATTTCACCAGGTTATTGCATCCAACAACAATGAGAGTCACGACCTAGTGGCTCTGGTTCCCTTTAAGTGGGTGTGGGCTAGTCTCAGGTTCCATGAGGGTAACTGTGAGTCCATCCATGCCTCTGGATTGTCTGTTTGGTAGTGACCTCACGTACACAATCTGCAAGGTGGTGGAGCTCAGGGCGCCCTTGGAGATGTTAGGGTTGTCTGAGTGGGTGTGCCTGACTACAAGGTCCATGGCTGTTCGAGAGGGCTGTCAGGAGGACCTGGAAGAATGGACCAGGTACCTGCCGAAAGAGGAAGGGCAAGGGGCACAGGAAATCCACTCCTGAGTCTCCCATAGTCCGGGAAGACGCTGAACCTGAGGGTGAAGTCTCGGGGCCTTCAGGGGAGGATATTGCCATCCTTGGGAAACTACCTGGGCTGACCAATTGGCAGAAGGAATAGGGTTCTACCTAGGAAGAGTTCTGCAAGGCGCAGATGGAGAGCCCTACTCTTAAGGGCCTTTGGCGTCAGTTGTAGGCCCAGGCAGCTGGGGACACCTCTGGTGATCGCCTGATTTACTTGGAGAATAGTCTTCTGCATAGTGAGCCTGAGGTTCCTGAGCCTGGTGCCGCCCATGTGCTGGTGGTCCCACAATCCTACTGGAGCTGGCTCATGATGTTCCCCTGGCAGGTCATCTAGGGCAGGACAACACCTTTGAATGGCTTGTCACCCACTTTTACTGGCCTTGGATGTGGATGACTCAGATACATTCTGCATGTCATGCCCTACTTGCTGGGTCAGTGGCAAGTGAGGCTGTAAGTGCAAGGCTCCCTTGCAGCCATTGGCACTCCGTTCAAACGGGTAGGCATCAACATTGTTGGGCCTCTGCACCCCTAGACAGCCTTTGGCAATAGGTTAATCATGCTGGTCTTAGTGGACCATCCCACCTAGTACCTGGGTCATTGAATAATCCTGAAAGAAAGCAAAAGCGAATCTAGAAACCAGCCAGACGGTCATGAAACGTGATATGACCAGAAGGCCACTCTGGTCAAGTTTTAGCCTGGTCAAAAGCGTGGGTGATGGAGCCTGTGGAGCCCAGGGCTCTGAAAGACTGCTGGTCTGGACCCTATGAGGTGAAAGAGCCCAAGAGTGAAGTCACCTACCAGGTAGCCCTCAAGACTCCTGGGAGGCCTTTAGGGCTCCTGCAAGAAAATTGCCTCAAGTCCCACTTAAAGCGGTCTGAGGTAACCATGCTTCTGGTCATGTATGATGGAGTGGGGGAGGAGAGTGAACCTCTCCCAGACCTCCTTTCGTCCAAAGAACGGGATGAGTCAGTGGAGGATGTCAGCCTTTCCCCTACACTAACCCTAGATCAACAGAGACTGCTGCCAGTTATTGGGGCAGTTTGCCTCTCTCTTCTCCCTTACCCCAGGACTCACTACACTGTGCACCCATGATATTGATAATAGGGACAGCATGCCTCTCAAGTGTAACACCTACAGGCTGTCTGACAAGGTGAGAGACAGCATTAAGGAGAAAGTCTCCAAAAGGCTGGAGTTAGGGGTTATTGAGTCTGAATCGCAAACCCTCAGCAGCAGGATCCTTGACAACGATGCAGGACTACACCCTCGCCGCATCTCATAACCGGCGCATTACTTCAGCTGTGTGAAGCATCTCTGACCCTCGCATTGCACTGCAAACCATGATTTAAGGTACTTTGTTCAGCTGGCGTAACTGGGTCTCTGTAGCCAGCCCACGCTCCATCGCCGCCAGCCTTAATTTGTGACTTAGTACCAGTCCTGCATCACCAAATTTACACATTTGGCACTTTGTGCTTTTTTGGTGCTATTTTCACTGAAATATTGTAATGTGCATATCTCATTTTGGTCTTGTCTTAATTAGTAAAAATAACAATTTTTCTAACTCGGTGGGGGATCCTTATTTGTGCAGTGTTTTTCACTTTATTACTGTTTGAAATGGTGCACAAATACTTTATACTTTGCCTCTAAGTTAGGCCTGACTGCTCAGTGCAAAGCTACCAGAGGGTTGAGCACAGGTTTCTATGGTGTTGGCTTGTGCCTCACTCACCCAGACAAGGACTGTGGTTACTGCTTGACCAGGGCTCACACCCCAGTCAACCAAGAACTCAATTTCTTACACAGCTGAATAAAAACCTATTGTGCTGGATTTAATAGACTATAATGTTGTTCTGTCTAAAAGAATCTGGGTCAGCGGGATTCGCATAACAACATTTTTGTCTCTTAATTCACTAATATCACTGTCTGGGTGGGGGGGCAGGACAGGAATGGTTCTAAGTTTATGTTTAAAAACTACCACTTTTAATATTAACTTCTCTGTGCAGTGCTATAATGTGACATATAAATGTCAAAGCTTCCCCATGTTAAAGAAATGGACTTTTTAATTTTGAAGCTACTTTACCATATTTAACATGCAGTTTGTTGTATGATTTACATAGCAAACATGTGAAGTCTCAGCTCGTGCAGGGGCTGTAAGAGCCAAGCCAGTCTCTTGGCTCGGTTCTGGTCGGGCTCGCCCTGTTAAATTGCTTGCTCGTCCACCTCTACAGAATTTTCTGCATTCCCTGAAGAAATGTTTCCACTGTCTGGCATGCAGTGTCATCAGCATCATTTAAGCCCCCATGTCCTTACCCAGTGCCTTACAGTCACACAAAGGCGGCCCTGGTAAAATGTCCGAAACACCTCCGTACTGCACTGTGCGAGTAGGCGTAGGAACCAACCTTGCCCTCTGACGCTGACCCACCTTGACCCAAAAGAGCCCCCTAGCTAAGATCCAGCTGAAAATGCCAGAATGGCATGTTAGCGCATGCAGTATGCCGCATGACAATTATATGTCATCCAGGGTGGTGGCTTCTATGGGTGAAACAGGTGTAGTGACAACTGGGTCCAGAGGTCTGAGGGGCCCACTGAACCCTGATTATGTATGTATTTTTTTCAATTCAAAGAGTACCCAGGGGGCCAATTTCCTTCCTTACAACAGTGCCCATGACACACTGGCTATGCCACTGATTTCTTCTACTACACCAACCCCCCCACCACTGTACAAGATGATCATAGCAGCCGCGGTCAGTGCAGGTAGCAGTGGTGCGGCGGTGGGGCAGTGGGGCCAGATAAGGAGGGATTTCGAGGGGCGATGCTCAATGAAAATTAATTATTTATTTAACTTTCTCTCTGCATCGTCCCTTACAATCCCCCCTTTCCTGGCATCACCGCTGTTGCCTGCATGGACCGTGACTGGATCATAGTCTGGTGGCTTACTAGCCTAATGCATCCACTGTAGGGGCCTGTGTTTGACCTCATGGTCACAGGTTCAAATCCCAGTGGGTCCGCTTAGCCTTTCATCCTTCTGAGATCGATACAAGGAGTACCATTGAGTTGGGTAACAGTAAACATCTGTTAGTCAGCAGCCAAGATACCCTTCTGGGGACAAACCGAAAACCTGCTGACCTTCAGGAGACAACTCAAGACCTGGCTCTTCGACCAATAGCAGCAGCATCCCCCCCTCCCCAGCGCCTTGAAACCCTCACGGGTATGTAGTGCGCTTTACAAATCATTGATTGATTGATTGATTGATTGGGTGAACGTGTGCTTTACAACTACTTAAGTTACAGATAAACATGATGGATGAAGGCAACAGTTAGTAGGAAAAGATGGATGATGTATATAGATACCTCCACGTGTAGTGGTAGGCAGTGTACCTGATGTCACATCATTGAAGGTCGATGTTTACGACCATCATATAGTGCCATACAAACCTTCCCAGCAACATGCTACAAGTTTTAGTGTGATGTGTTCTTGCTCCCTGGATCAGGCTGAAATCAGGTCCCTCTAGCAGCAGAGAAGGGAGTCTTAGCACCAGGTAAAAACAACTCATTTGGTCTACTTCGGCTGATACCATGGGAACAAAGAGGAACTCACTCCTTCATTCACTGCACAGTAAATGAAGTTATATAGCGCTTTATACCCCTGATAAGGCACTGAAGCACATTAGTGGGGAGATTGGTGGAAGAATTTTGACTTGTAGCATGGTCTACACGGGAAGGATTGGAACGAGCTCTGCTCAATGCTGACAGTGGTCACTGTGCTTAAGCAGGCAGCGGAGTAAAGAGGAGTGAGGGCTCAAACAGCTGAGATGTGCATCTCTTTGTTGTGTATGGTTGAAAGATGTAGTTTTTACGTGGTCTATGGGAGAAGCTCTCTGTTGTGAGCGATGAATAGCAGAATACACTACTCAATCCACAGATGAAGTTAAAGGACCAGGTTCTTTGCTCTTGAGCAGTACAAAAGCAACCCACCTTACCAGAGAATAGCATGGAACCAATATATATGCTTTGTCGACCCTCCCCAGGGGTTCAATCTAGCAGGAACCAGTTCAACACACAGAGTATATGCTCTGCAGTGTCTGCCCAAGAGCAAGCCCACTGGAAGCAAATTTGGATCCAAGCAACGGGTATCTGGATTTTCAAGATTACAGATGTTGATGCAGGCTGGGTCTGTATGTGGTCAAGTTGACACTGTAATGCGCACAGGCCTATGGCCCAAACACTTATTGCACTCGCCAATGAGACCATAAAGCTGTGGGCAGCAAGGTAAGTGTTGGGCACTTGCCCGCAGCAGCAATTAGCTTGTACACAACGCTTCGCCTCATGACCTTCACCATGCTGCGCCTGCTCACAACCATGAATGGGTGGTCGCCAGTGCTTAATTTGAGCCGGTGGTTTTCGATGAACGGCACCGGCACTTAATTGTCAACACTGGCGCTTGTGGCAGTCTGCCACAAGGTGGCGCTGTCTGACTAATTAAGAGATGACCACAACAACAGTTAATTATTCAATCAATCAATCAATCAATAAGGGGGTTTAAAGCACGCTACTCACCCGTGAGGGTCTCAAGGCGCTGGGGGGGGGGGCAGTTTGCAACTCCGGTTCAGCCTAAGAGCCAGGTCTTGAGGCTCCTCCTGAAGGTGTGCAGAGTGGGGGAGCATCTGATGTTGCGTATGAGCTCATTCCAGGCTTCGGCTGCGATGTAGAAGGTTCTTACACCCGCTCTGGTTCTGCGGTTGCGTGGGGTTTCTCCTAGGGCGAGGTTCCTTTTGGGTATGTGGAAGGAGACTCTTCCTTTGAGGTATTTGGGTCCGCTGTTGTGGAGGGATTTGTGGGTGTGGGTGAGTAACTTGAAGGTTACTCTTTTCTCGACGTGGAGCCAGTGGAGGTCTCGCAGTTGTTGGGTGATGTGCTCATGCCGTGGGATGCCGAGGACGAGTCTAGCCGCGGTGTTCTGGATGCTCTGGAGTTTGCGTAGCAGGGATTTGTTGATTTCGGTGTAGAGGGCATTTCCGTAGTCCAGTCTGCTTGTTATGAGTGTGTGGATTACGGTCCTTCTGGCCTCGTGGGGGATCCACTTGAAGGTCTTGCAGAGGATGCAGAGGGTGTAGAAACAGGTGGAGGCGACAGTGTTGATCTGTCGGGTCATGGTGAGGGAGGAGTCGAGTATGATGCCGCGGTTTTGGGCATGGTCCATGGGGTTCAGTGGGTGCCAAAGGCAGAGGGCCATCAGGAGTTGTGCCACACGGAGGGGGAGTGTCCAAGGACTAGGACTTCTGCCTTCTCTGAGTTGAGCTTCAGAAAGCTGCTGCTCACCCAAGCTGCGACGTGCTGCGACGTCTTTCATTGCTTCCTGGAAGCTGAGTCTGGTGGTTTTGGGGTCCTATATGAGGGAGAGGATGGGCTGGGTGTCGTTGGCATAGGATACAATGCTAAGTCCATGCTGTCTGACGATGTCGGCGAGGTAGGCCATGTAGATGTTGAAGAGCGTGGGACGAAGAGAAGATCCTCGTGGCACTCCACAGTTTATCAATGTGGGTTTGGAGAGGAAAGGCGGGAGTCTAATCCTTTGGATTTCTGACAGCGAGGAAGGAGCAGAGCCAGTCAAGGGCGGTTCCATGTATTCCACGTGGTGGAGTCTAGGTGCGATGGTGCAGTGGGAGACGGTGTTGAAGGCTGCGGAGAGGTTGAGTAGGAAGAAGGCTGCGGTGTGGCTTTGGTCGAGGATCGTGTGGATGATGTCAGTGGCCTAGGAAGGTGGTCTTGGTGCTGTGGTTGCTGCGGAATCTGGATTGGGAGGGTTTTGATGATGGAGTTCTCTTTGATGAAGTTATTCAGCTGGGCATTGACGATCTTCTCAGTGACTTTGACTGCAAAGGGAAGGAGGGAGATGGGTCAGTAGTTCTTCAGGTCTGTCGGGTCTGCGGGGCGTTTCTTGAGGAAGGGCTTGACTTCTGCATGTTTCCACATGTCTGGGAAGGTGCCGGATTTGAAAGTCGCGTTGATGGTCTGTCGTAGCTGGGGCGCAGTGGTGACTGTGGCCCTGTGGAAGATGTGTGGCGGGCAGGAGTCCATGTTATTAATTCAATATACATTAAAAACGACTATCACCTGCCACCCAGGTCATAGGTTTGGGGGCCTGAAATAGTCTAAATTGTCACACTTGGAAAAGTGTGATGGGTAGTGGTCATGTTGTTACTATCATTGGCAGCATAACAGGGGCAATGTGTGGTGCAAGCTGCAGTGGACTCCTGACGAGAACCCTGGTACCTATTTATTTTACAAATTTAGCACTGGTTGGGTGCAGTGAGCATAGCAGGGGTCAGGGCTGTTAAGTCTTAGGTGGCAAGGCCTTCACAACAGCTGTGTTCTTGTTCTAACACTAACACACACCCGTACACTAAGGAGGGCACTAAGCATGGTGATCCGAACCAAATTAAAGGTGTTTTATGGTCCTTGGATCACATCATAGCTCCATGTGTAGGAAGGGAAATATTAAAAATATTCTTGGACCTCCAGAATACATCAGCGTAAGACAACTGCATAGGGGTAGTTTAATTCCCTCAGCACACAACTTGCCACAAGTTGTTCTATTACATCTAGCGAGGGAAGAACCATGTGCATCAATCTCTACATGCAACTGCACACATTGGTAAGCATGTACACAGTCATTGATCCAGAATAAGTACCAAGGGAATTAATTATTATGCGGCATATGTCTTCCAAGCTACAACACTGAAGGGCTTGAACATAGCATCCAATTGAAATGGATTGTGATGCCTGTTATACCCAAGCCTAAACCCGTACCCTTGAGTGTTAGGAGTGATCCGAAGATCATTTTAGATAACCTTTGAGGCAGGGTCCAGTCCACGGATTCTTCAGCATGGATTGGCCCTGTGGTTTTAGTTTAAAAAGGTCTGTATTTGCATCTGCACATCAACCTTCACCCATTTAACGAAACATCTTATTTAAGTGCAACCCATTTTGAAAGATTCCGGATATGTTAGCTAATCAGGGCACCACCAATTTATTTCCAACCATAGATCTTGATTGTGCTTATCAACTGATTCCTCTTACCAAGACTTCTCAGGATGTTACCATATTTGTATATAATGGAGCAGTTTTTTGGAGATTTGTGTGGTGCTCAGGCATTCCATGACATCATTTTGATCTTCACAGAAAATCCTGAATAGCATGTTGTTGCTCTAGAACAAGTAAGAAATGGAGTGTGGTGGGCAAACCAGAAAAGTTCAAACTGTTTGCCCAAAACGTAGAATATCTGGGTCCTACTATTACATCCACTGGAATCAGGCCAAAATTTAGTTTGAGTGAGTTGATCCCAAAAGCCTCACCACCCTCCAAGGAAGATGTCTTACAGTTGTTTATTGCCCTTTGTGAATATTATGCCTGTTTTCCCCAGGTTATGCTTTGATTGTGGAACTATTAAGACCTTTAGTTAAGAAGAGTTCAGTGGTTGAATGGTCTGCAATGAAATTTTTATAGTAGCTTAAAAACAAATGAATGAAGCCCCTGCTTTGAGCCATTTGTAGAGAAAAAGGGTGTTAACTGTGTTGATTCCAGCTATGTGTTCCCGGGGTGGTATTGAGGCAATGGATTAAAGGGAAGGACCCTACTGTTTCTTTCGCAACCAGGACCTTGAAGAATTCCGAGATGCATTTGAGGTTCAACATTTGACATCTACACGGACGACAAACAATTAGTCCAACTTCCCATTGGTAAGAAGTGGTGCAGGGATAAGACAAGGTTAGTCAGGCTCGTATCCAAACTGCAAGAATACAATGTGACAGTAAGGTATGTACAAGGAGGGAAAGAAATTCAAGGCAGAATGCCTATCCAAAATGCCCCTATAGATGATGGCCCAGAAATAGATGCTTGACTACGAGTCTAATTTTACTGATCATAATTTGACAACTGCGGAGACTCCGCACTCGTAGCGGACACTTTGCACATAAAAAGTTGGGCCTGTCCTATCTTTCTATGTGCTGAGTTCTACGCCTGACTGTGAAGGGCTAGTCATTTTTCTAAGTGGAGCACACACATAGGTGGCTTGTACCGCTGTCCAGATAAGGGACTCCTCTGAGGACAGTCATTGCACATATCTTCAGCTTCCAAGACTGGAATTATATCTTCCAGGAATCCAAGGATCATGGACATGGGCCAGAATCTTATTTTTTCTGTACTTCACTCAAGCAGCAATGGCAGACCTCTGAAGCTGCTGAAGCCATAAAGCATGAACTTGAGAAGAACGAAATCAAATACATGATGCTCTTTCTGGCATGCCTAAATTAGGGGAGACGATTTCTCACTGATGCCAGAAGAGGCCTAGGAATGGCTTGAGGGAGGATCCTCTGCTCGTAACGCAAAAGAGTGACATATTGAGAGATCATCAACACATGAGCAGGTAAATATGCAAGGCACCCCCTCTTCTGTAGCATCTTGACCTGATCCTACTAGATCAGAAAGGAAGGACTGGGAACTTGAGACTGTACTGATGTCTAGGGGCAGATATCCACTACTAGAATGGATTATAGACCTGACTCTTGAACTGGTAGCTTGGAGGACACAACAGAGAGAGCTCTGATGTGACTATTTAAATCAAAAGATGCTTTGAACCAGTGACAATATGTGGAGAGCTAATCCTTACTAACTGATAGAGAGCGCAGCCTTATAGATGGAGACTGAGACTATTGACTCTTCTGGGGCTGGGTTCCTCAAATAAGAAAAACCTCAAACTGATGGATGGCTACTGTAGGAGAGTAGGATCTGCTTCACATGTTTACCCCCACCTTTTGCTGATGTTTCACTGTTTTTCGACATTATTCTGGCTGGGACCCTGCTATTCAGGGCCCCAGCCTAGCTGCTTCCTCTCTAAATTGATTGCATGTACTTTAGGTACACCACAGATTGGATCCTGAGGTACCCTTGTGAGTCCCTAGTATATGGTATATTATGTACCCAGGGCATAGGTACCCCAGAGGTCTACCAGGGGCTGAAGCATGTATTATGCCACCCCTGGAAAGCCACCCAAAATGACACCACAGGTCTGCGACTGCAGCCTGGGTAGGGTGGTGCATGCACCCCTTACTGAGGTATAGGTTCACTATACCTCACCTATCACTGCACATAGTAACCTATCAGTAACTCCTATGGCAGGCCTTAACACTCCTGAAGGCAGAGTGCTTGGTTATATGTGAGAAGGTGCCCAGGCATGAGCTGAGCCCCTTTGCAGCCTTCGGAATCTCTTCTCCGGGTCAGTGGTGCAGCCTGACCATAAACTCTTAAGTGCTTTATATCTTAAACGGTTAATGCTAACTTTTGACTGGCTGCACGGAAACATGTTGGGTTTGGTGTCAAACACCTTGGAATCATACCCCCACATCAGTTCTTGATGTGGGAGTATGATCCCACCCTTCTAGAGGGAGAGACATGTCAGTACTGGTATACCCGGTAGAAATCTAACAGAGCCCTGGCATCACAAAATGGATGCTGCAGCCACAGACACAAGTCTGGCCTTCTGCTGCTGACCAAAACTCCGGCAGGGGAGGCCTGGACAATAGGTTTCCTGTCACAGGGAGATGTAACCACCTCCCAGACAGGCAGATGTGTATTGGGGCTGGGTGGGAGCACTCTCTGAGTGCTTTGAAGTCCTGCACTGGAGGCACATTTGGTGTCCCTGTGCATAGTCAAGCTCAAACCAGCTCAGGGGCTTCCAGCCCCTGCTCTGGAGTGAAACTGGACAAAGAAAATGGGTGTAGCCACCCCTCTTTCCAAACCCTCCCATAGGTAGGTCTCCAGAGCTAGTCCAACCCCTTCCTTAGGTATAAGTAAGGAACCTCTGTAACCAGAACTTTAGATATCCCTGGACGAAACTCTGAAGCTGAATCCTGGGACGTCGATGCTCTACTAAAGACTAGAGGACTGAAGAAATCTCCCTTGGGGTCAAGGAGTGACTCCCCTGCTTGGCAGGCACCAATGAAGCAATTTGCCGGTCTGCATCTCCGAAGCTCCCGCCGGACTCCGAAGTATTTGCAGCCCAGGAAGAGGATTTCCAGACATCTTAGAGGCTGACCCAAGTCCCCAGCAAAGCTGAGACCCGCAGCCCTCGTGAGTAGCGTGGAACCGGAACTCCTGGTCACCGTGCACTTTTGCAAGTGCATTGACTTCTCGACGTTTCTTGAAGTCGTGCTTGGGATTACTTGTAGCCCCCACCTCGAGCAGCAGATCCACCAAGATTGTTGTCCTAGTTACCCAGAGTGACCCGTGGGCCGCCATTTTGTGTTTCCTCTTAAGGTCCCTTCGCGATCCCTGGTCCGTTGACTGGTAGGTCCCTGAGGGGGTAACTTTGCATTTCCTTGGGCTTCCCTGGTTTCTCCAGACGTGCCCTGACTCTCAACCAAGTGGTGAGTCCCTCAGACCTTGCTGGTCTGCACCAAAGCATCTTCCTCGTTTCTGCGTGGGTTGCGGTTGCCAAGGCTTGTTGTGTCCAATCCGGGCACCGATGCTGCAGCACTCGACATTCTTCGTGGGACAGCTCAAATCCAACTCCTGATTGTCCTCGACACCTCCTGGTCCTCGTGGCTGAAGTGTCAAGCTTCACCTTCTTCACCTGAAGCACCCAACATCGGTGGGCATCCGCCTATTGCCTTCCTGGTCACTGGCAAGTGGCCCAAACTCTGTCCCCTCTGCTTTCAGGTTCTTCTCATCTTTGATCCAGGCTTGGATCTCTTCGGACACTTCTCATCTTCCCGGCAGCAGCACTTCTTTGCCAGCTCCCATTGAAATCGACGGCGCGACCCGACACCATTTAACACCTATGCACCCGGCTTCCCTGGGTGAGGTAACACGAGTACTCCGATGCTCCCGTGAGTGTTCACCCTAGAACTTCCTACGTCCCAAAGGGTTTGGTCCTAGTTCGATTCTAAGTGTCCCTTATCTTTAAAAATTGAACCACAACTTTTCCCATAGAAGCTAACCGGAGCTCGCGGCTGTGTTCATACACTGCACACGGCCCCTGTGGGTCCCCTGTGTCACTACCTTGGATGGTTCCTTGGGGTCCCAGCGATTCTACAGGCTCTAGGCCTTGTGTCTAGTTCAGTCGTGGTTCTTATACCACTATTTTAGTATATGCTTTTGCTCGCCCCTAGGACCTGACGTGTATTTATGCTTATTACTGTCATATTTGAAGTGTAACTTACGTGCTCTGACCTCTAGCCTCATAAAGAGACTAGGAGGGTGTGTTTAGAAATAAGTACATATATTTCATATATATACCTGGTGTGATTGTCTTTCATTTAGCCATTCAGGAGATTATAGACTGGTAAAACAAGCTGCTTTACATTCCTTCAAGACTTAGCCTGAAGGCTGCTCTCCATAGCTACCACTAGGATAGCTTTCAATAAAGGTTGTCTTTAACCTATAACCAATAAGGGGTTGTTTGGACTGGTGCAAGGTGCCCACTATAATTAATGGACAGCATGTACCAGGCCAACTTCTCAGAGCTACTGATGGGTAATGCTGACATGGAACGTGAATTGACTAGGAAGTAAATTCAAAAGTGTTATTATATCTTAGGCCCATCAACGATACAAAACCAAGAAACACTGGTTAGCAACATCTGTAAATTTACAGGATGGATCAAATATACAATACAGGCCCATACTGGATTTTCTAATAGTGCAAGGGGATTCCAATTCAGTTTAAGAACTCAGTATGGTTTTTGTTGAAAGATACATGAACTACTCCTGTAGAAAGTTGTGCAACCACTATGAGCACCTTGGTTAGTGCGTAGATGTTTTTTGCATCAGTTTATTTACTGCGTAGAATGCAATCAATTCGAATTGAGGGTGTTGCTTCTGAAATTGCCAAATACTAGTTATTGGAGATGATTGTAACCTAGTGAAAAACAATGGCTTGGCAGTGTGGGAGTGAAAGTGACTAATTTGAAGGGATTTGCGACTTCTCATGGAGCTGGCTATCATTCCCTTTTCTCTAGAAAGAACGCCACTTGTTCTAGAATGGATGATGTATGTACGCCATACATATATTCACATTCTTGGATATAGATTGGCTATCCTGTTTTAGGTTTAAACCTATAACACTAATAGAACCCCACCAGATGGGAAATAGCCCTCACCAGTGTAAACATATAAACAATGATAAATACCTGCACAACGACAAACTAAATGCCATTCAAAGAAAGAAAAAGTAGAGTGAAAGAGTCATTTTTATTTCTTCTTGAAGGGCCAATACAATGTAACTTTGTTATACAAAGTAGCAACAAGAAGGACTGGGCTATCTTTATTCTGCTTGAGTTTTGTTGTTTAGGGATATCACTAAAATATTATTCTTTGTTCATTTTGCTTTTTTCTTGTTTTGTAGTCTTTGGTCTAAAGATGAAGGGTTTCGAAGCATGTTTTAGGTCTTATTTAATCATTTTATAAACTGTAGAGAATCAGGAAATATCGAAATCATATTTCATATTTTGGCTACATTTCATTCTTTCAATGATAGGTAAAATGACTGGTTTCATAAGAATCTTTCCCAATATGTACCATTACATTTACCCACAGACAGAGAATGGGTGAAACCCTTTGATATATCAGCCACCTTTTATAGTGAGTCGGTGTTGATAGTAGGTGAATTGCCATACACCCCAGGCTTTGAACATTCAATGCAAGGTGTAGTGACAACTATATGTGAAAAGAGTGCTGTCCAAGCATCTGGGATAGTGGTGAAAATATGATTCCAGACGTTTGAAAAACATTAAACGCGGTGTCACTTGGAATGCTGCTGCAAAAAGTTCTTACTAAGTGATATTGTTTCTATTTACAGGGATTCAGCTACATATACGAAATAGTTGTTTGATGACCTGTCAAAGTCGATGCCTGAGCTGAAGTGCTTCCCTCTAAAAGATCCTTGCCACTTGCTAGATGGTACTCTGAAAGCATCTTTACAATCTTCAGAGTTAATTGCTATTGACTTTGTAGTCCATTCTGGTGCACTGTTTTGTTATGCACTGGAACTAAAATGCAAATATTCCTCCTCATTTTGTGCTTTGTGTGACAGCAAAGAAAAAGTCATTCCAACTGTGTCATTTGGTCGGTGGTTCTCAGTCCTAGAGGCCATAACTGCAAGATTATCCACGTGGCAATCATATTCAGAATTTGTGCTTAGTGACAATGCCAAAGACAAGAAATGTGAGGCTCAGTCGCATACTTGATAGTAATGTGGAAAAAAATACAGTCTACTGCATTCTTAGACTTTTACAGAAAAAGATGACTGCTATAATGGACATAATCAAAAAACTAGAGTCTGAAAACACCCTTGTATGCCAAGTATTCAGCGTAATTTGTGTAGATGTGAAACATCTTGAGAGTAGGCTGGGCAAACCTATTAGTGACTTTGTCACTGCAACATGT
Source organism: Triturus cristatus (assembly GCF_964204655.1). Classification (NCBI taxonomy): domain Eukaryota; kingdom Metazoa; phylum Chordata; class Amphibia; order Caudata; family Salamandridae; genus Triturus; species Triturus cristatus. The sequence continues at coordinate 169,594,149 of NC_140585.1, forward strand.
TCCATGTTAGAATGTTTGCCACTTTTTAAGCAAAAAAATGTTGAGGAGCAATTCAGGAAATTTTATTTTACGATGCATGAGAAATGGCTTGTAGTGATGCATAGAAATGTCCCTTCACCAACCATGCCATTTGAAGTCAATTAAGTCTCACCGTGGTTCTCTATACAAGTTCTAGATACCTTTCATCAAGGGGATTTTTTTCTCTTGATTTTGAAAGGTTCCGCTTCAGTTTTGACTGCTTCAATAACTCTGAGGGCATATGCTCCCAGTTTAACTCATATGCTGCAGAACCTGTGCCAGAGAATCACAATCGTGCACCAGTATTGGCATGGAAAGCTATGTCAGTGGCCAGAGTTAGCAAATTGTGTACTGGATGTTTTGGTGTTGCCTGTCTCAAGTGCCAATGTTGAGAGGGCATTTTTGTAGATAAAAGCTTGCATGGGAAGGAAAGAGCGAGCGTGCATGACCAAAGACTCACTGACGAAGAATTATATAGTGTACTACAATAAGTTTGATTTGTAAAAATGTATTTGGACCTCATGTACACTGTATGTACACTGTCTATATACCATGCACTATCACTGCCTAAAGCAAGCAATAATAAAAGCAAGACAATCCATAAAAAGCGGAAAAACACGGTTTCTGTTGTTTTTAATGGCGCAAAAATGTGTAACCACAGATAACCACTATTTTTAAATGTATTTAAATCACTGGAAAACACTGGCAAAAAAGACCACCAGAATTTACAACAAATAGAAGTTGAAAACAGGAAAGCCTAGCTATAGAATTAGTTCCAGTATATCAGACCATTCACCCTTGATGGTATCCTTTCTTCCCCTCGCCACTACTAGAAAGGCAGACTGAAGAGTGAAGTCATGGGATCTGAGGGATACAGAAACTATGAAAACACTGCTAAACCAAAATTATATTTTTAGGACAATAGAGGAACAGCAATGTCAGAGGTTACGTTATAGGAAGGTTTCAGAACAAATTGGCAGTTCTCAGGGAACAGACAATATCTGCAGTGGCAGGTGTGAAGATGCAGAAAGAAGCTGGATGCTTGTAAGTACCTTCTTCTTTAGTGGTAAGGTAGGGAAATGTCCACATGAATGCTACATAAGGAGCTGGGTAGCTTTCTGCTCGACCTCCTCCTCACACTGATTTTCACTTTCTCACATTAACAAGATGACATCCATTACCTTCTATATAGATCTAGCATACTAGGCTGGGCAGCATCAGACCTTGACGTGCACAGAAGAAACAGATTACACCACATCTCTCTTCTTTACAAAAAAAAAAAATACTAAGACATGTAAAACCAAAACTCACCACATCTCCATACTTTACAATGACAACAAAACTAAGGCATGTAGCTACACATGTAGACTTTACTAGGACTAGCAAAAACTCCAACCCACACCAAAAAAACCTCCCATAAAATGCAAAACATATGTGTTATGGACTGAATTACTCTCCAACCAAAATAAGGTGAAACATATTTACGGCTGCACTATTCCCTCCACTGAAGAAATTCACGTAACTTATCACTGCACTCACCCTGTCATAGGGCCCTCCGTGCAACATACACAGCACTCACTTTGTCTGAGTGCACTCCTTGCATTCAACCCTTTTTTACTCCATGCAGCATACTTCACTGCACTCATGCCTGTCATAGGTCATTATGCTCAGTCCACTCTCACACCCCTGGTGGGACTATATACATCACACTCATCCAGGTTATGGTGTATTTTGTGCACTATACCATTGTGCTCATTATGTCCCAGGGCACTGGTACATTCTACACCTCTGAACTCACCATGCCATAGAACACTCCATGTTTTCCACACTCATCTTATCATAGGGCTCTTTGTGCATGCTACGCTCACCCTGATGGAGGATGTTCAATCATTTCACACCTACCAGGTCTTAGGGCACACCTACCAAGTCTTAGGGCATTCAGTGACATTCAGTGGCTGCACTTCTGTACTTATCGCATCATATGGTATTACGTGAGCTCATGATATACACAAACTTATAACTATCATAAGATGATCCATGCATGCTTTCCGCTCCAGACCCGGAAGCTGACATGATGGACAAGTATTGTTGTCTTCATACAGCTAAAAGTTTTGTATTCACCATCATGAATACAGATGGCATGGCAAATAGTATATGAAGGCTTTGTCTCAGTTAAACTTAAGTTTTGGTCTTAAGTTTAACTTAATACCAAAACTTACGTTTAACGGAGACAAAATCCTGACTTTACTACTCCCAAATGCCCTTTTTGAATACCGAAAGGCGTAAAGTTAGGATTTTGTCTCAGATTACTTTTGTGAATTGGGCCCGCTCTTACTCGCAAGCAAGCACACAACATACATTTAAAAGCATTTTTTACTTACCTCAGCTGCCACGGAAGGGCATATTTCCATTTATTGTACTCCATTTTTATTACATTATTAGTGAATAATATATGTTGTTTATTCACTATTTGTGTAATAAAAAAATAACAGAACATAAAGAGAGTGGAGCCCCAGCTGTCCAGTGTAGCAGGCATTGAATTGCAACCTCTGAGGCCAAGGGCCCAAAGGCAGTGGTAGGGGTAGCAAAAGGCAAGCCAGGGGTCACAAGTGTGACCTCTGGCAACCCCTAAATATGTCTATAATGTTCCAGCTGATAAAGGCAGGAAAAAGCACAGCTTTCCTTCCTAACAATGGTTTCTATGTAGACGTTAGTTCACTTCCTACAGCCCCTGAGCTTATGTCAGGTTTGTACTAAGCTGGTAATCCAAATTAGGAGCGATTCCAGTTTAATCACTTGCCTGAACCCACTGGCAACCATGCAATGAATATTTCATCTGGTCAGCAGTGGACCTGAGAATAGGGGAATGAACTAGAGAGAAACAAATAGACACACTGGATATCTTCATTATGCCTCTCCATTCAGCTGGGTTCCACCTGCACCTCAGTAGCATTGATATCTACAAGACATAACACTTTCATATTTTATTATTGGCACCCCAATTCACCATATTCATGTGATATACATTTGTGTTTTTGTATAGACAACTGCATTGTAATTTGCAAATCAAGTCTATTGAATGATTCTCAAAATAATAAGTTCATCAGCTATAACACAATAAATACACATTAGTGTTGTGCATTTCCTCTTGATAATATACATTCACTCCCCCACTACTGGCATTATCTTAATATCACACGTAACTCAAAAGTAATATAAAAAAGGCTCACAATAAGTTGGGGATTCCTCGCTCCTTTTGAGAACAATCATAAATGCAATAGAGTGTCTAAAGTATGACTGTAGTACCAACTTGTAAATCAACGAACGTCTACATCCTTGACTGATATTGCTACCCTGAATAATCCTCTGTGTGCAGTAAGTCATTAGTAAGCCCAGATGAAAGCAATAGGAGTTCCAATCTCTTAGCAAACATAGGCTAAGTATCTCAATTGCAAGGAATGATGTAAAAGTAATACTTATTGAATCTAAGATGGATGCCACTATCACATGTCTCACGACAATTCTGTGGCACTGTTGGACTTGGGGGTCTGTCTTCTCCACCTGTGCATTTTGAGGAGTGCAAATGTTGCAGCTACACACCAAGTGGCACTCAAACTCTGCACCTACTGCGGACCTCCTCTACAAAGGATGACTCGAGCAACCTCAGAAGTTGTGTCTATACAACAAATGCATAGCCCTGCCCTGCCCTCTGATAAGCCTAACTGCTCACCCACACTACCACAAAAGAGAGCATTAGTATTATCTACTTGAGCCTCTGTAAAGCTCTGGGGATCCACTGGACTCTGTGTACACTATACCTCATTTTGATATACTATATACAGAACCAGCTTCCTACACAAACTATATCTGAAGTACTGGATCACTACTTTGAATAAAATTGGGAGGGCATGAATGCGAGGGCCACGGAGTGGGATGCCAATAAGGTGGTTTTATGGGGGAATGCATATGGGGTCAACTCATACAAATGTTAGATGTGCAAGAGAAGAGACTGGGCGCCCTACAGAAGTGTTTGGTGGAATGGCAGGAGTCCAAACAGGAGCTACTGGAGACATGAGACTGATTGGATAAATTTGTTCACACCAGGAGAGCGCTAGGTGGCGCTAACCAAGATGGCCGCACTGATGTGAGGCTCCTCGATGCTTGACCCCTCGCATCCGACCTGCATCCGCCACAGCTGTCCTAGGTGCGAACCAGCGGTCACCGCTTATAGAGGAGCTGCTGCCCTGCCCCCGGTGCGATTTCCAGCCGATTTCGAGCTACCGGAGCTGAGATAGGAGGCCCGTAAGCTGCACCGGTGAAACGGACGCAACCGGCCGGTCCTGCGGCCGGCACTGCGAGCTACGTGAGCCCGCGGCGTACAACAAGGTGCGAGGGCCGCGTGACCAACGGCGGCCAGCCAGCCATCGCGGGAGCCTGCGGAGGGGAGCCCGTGCCTTCCACGGACTTCCAGTGAGTTGGGGGAGGCGGTGGCTGGTGAGCGCCCCCGGGGCTGCCAAGGGGTGGAAGCCCGCGACCCATAGCGGGGAGACCCTGTCCGACGGGCGGATCAGCCCGACCTGCGAGGGCCTGACCGAGAGGCCGGATCCGGCTTTGCCGTTGCCGGTGCCCCCATCATCCCATCCTGAGCACCCGACGGGGGAACTCTTGTCTGGGCGATCCCTGAGGCGGTGACGTCCCGCCGGACCCCGAGGGCAGCCGCCACACACGGGGCTGCGACGTTTCCTTGGCGCACACAGCGGCGGCAGGTGGGGGATGCTGAGCCGGGCCTAGCGGCCGCTGGAGGCCACTCTTGCCCTGCACCGCTGACCGGGAGGCATTGCCGGCGGGAGCGCCCCCCCTCCCCCCCTTGAGCTTCACCCTTCTTGACTGGGCGGGGTGGCCCCCGGCGCTGCGGTTGGACGGGCGGGGGCGCCCCATTGCCCTTGCACCCGGGGAGGTCCAGCTGTCAGCCCCGGGCCAAAAGTGGACGCGGATTTGACCTGCTGACTGGGATGGGCCTGTGGACCGGGGCGGGCGACAGTGATTCGACGGCCTGTGAGCTGCGCCTCGACTGGTGACCACCAAGGTGCGGACTACAACGAGGTGCCTGCGGCGAGGTGAGAAAGGCCCAGCCCGGATGAAACCGGGGAGGTGGCGTGCCCGACGGACTCCGGGTCCTCCCTTACTGGGGACAAGACATACCTCTACCCTTCCCCTTTCCTCGACTTCTCCGTCCCGGGCCCGGCGCCGGGGGCCGCTTTGCCTGGCGGGAGAGGGCCACATGGCGGACCACCACACCAGCCCTCAAGCCCGGCACATACTCCCCGGTGGCCACCATGGGTAAGGAGAAAGGCCCCAAACCGCCGACAACGTCCCACCAAACAAAGATCGATCAATTTGCGAGCTCAGACCCGCCGGGCATGGGCAGAGGGGCGGCGCCGGCTCCAAACAAGGACTTGGCCATCATTCTCCAGGCCATTGATGCCTCCCGCACATCATTGGAGGGGATGGTTGGGGAAGTGAAGGTGGACGTTACCCTCCTGCGGCAGGACCTCCGCAACGCCAAGGCCCACATTACGGAAACGGAATCCCGGATCTCGACGGCAGAGGATGACATTCGCCAGCTACAGGACCAGGTCCGGGAGCTCACGACCCACTCCAAGGAGCTGCATCGACGGGCAGAGGATGCCGAAAACCGAGCCCGCCGCAACAACCTTCGCCTGGTGGGCTTTCCGGAGGGGGTCGAGTCTGGCCGAGCCGACGACTTCCTAGACGCTTGGTTCAAGTCCTGGATGCCGGCAGCTAGTTTGTCAACTTGGTTCGTGGTGGAGAGGGCGCACCGGTCGTTGGCAGCCAAACCTCCAGTGGAAGCCCCCCCGCGCCCCTTTATTCTGAGGATCCTCAACTTCAGAGATAGGGACGCTATCCTGCGGGAGGCGCGGGTGAGTGGCCCCTTGACATTTAACAATCACACCATCATGATTTTCCCGGACTACACCCGGGAGGTCCAGGAGCAACGCCGCTCCTACACGGAGGTGAAGCAAAAACTGTGGTACATGGGCCTCCAGTACCAACTCCAGTTCCCGGCCCGCCTACGCGTTGTTTTCCAGGGCAAGACATTGTTCTTTGACACTCCCAGGGCAGCATGGACCTGGCTCACCGAGGAAAAACCTATGCGCCAATCCGGAAGGGTGTCACTCAATACTGTGGCCCGGGGCCAGGATGCAGCTGGGCCCCAACGACCACGGCGCAGGAAGCGCACGCACTCCTGGCAACGCCGAGGCGCGGCAGTGGCCAGGACCCGGTCCGCGAGCATGTCTGGAAGAACAACGAGAGACTCATCCGCCTCGTCTGGGACATCATCTCATGCAGCTGGGGGATCTCGGCGCCATCTGTCGCCTCTGCCGGATAGGTCTCCGACCCCCCTCAACGTGCAAATAGACTTGTCAGACCTCTCCCGCAGCCCTGCTATATGACTTTCTCTTTGTTCTCTGTATCCACAGGGGGAGGCGGCGACCTCGCCCAGTTGCGGGGGTGGGGGGCTCTGCAGTCTCACGCCTTCACGTAGACACCTAGGACAGGACATTGGAATCCGTACTTCAGGAGGGGTCCACCACGCTCTTTACACCCGAGCGCCCAGGCTTGGGGCTTTGTAACTGTTGGTTAAAGTTAGGGCGACAGATGCTTCCGTTCTTGAAGTGTATGGTGGGGGTGGGGGGTCGGGGTTGGGTATTCGTTGGTTGTTCCTCCTTGGGAGTGTGTTTTGTTTGGTTTGGGTTTGTTCTCCACTGAGCCTCTCATGCAGCACCACACCACAAGTGTCGCCACGCTATTCCATGCAGACACTGACACGCACTCCGCCGTCGCTCATTTTCCGCCGCCGTCCACTGGCTTCCCCCAGCGCGATATCTGTAGTCCCTTTGGGGCCAGCATGCTCCATGCTTCCTCCTTGCGCACCCACGCCGTTGGGTGTCTTCCCGGCGTCCCCTGGCCGCTTCGCTCCCAGCGCGACCCGCTCCCACCGCTGTCATGGATGACTTAGCTCCCACGGCCCAGGTGCTCATCCTGTCCTGGAACGTGAACGGCCTGTTGGATAGGCTCAAGCGCACCGCCGTCCTTAAATATGCCCAGCGCGCAGAAGTAGATGTGCTCATGCTTCAAGAAACCCACCTGCTTGGCGAGAAATGTCCCTTTCTGACGCGCTATGGGTATGACCGGGTGTGGCACTCCGGGTTCTCGTGCGGATCACGGGGGGTCACCGTCCTGCTGCGCCGCTCCCTCCCTTTTGTTTTTACCCGGGCGATCCATGACCCCCGCGGAATGGGGATTGCCATTTGCGGCACGCTTGAGGGTCGGCCGATCAGCTTCCTGTCGCTCTACGCGCCGCCCTCCGGGCTGTCGCAGGCTTTATCTCATGCCGCGTCTTTGCTGGCAGCTCTCCCACCGGGCACTATTGTTCTTGGGGGGGATTTCAACGCAGTCTCAGCCCCGCAGCTCGACACCTCGGGACCGGTTTCAGACTCCCGCGCCGCACGGGTGAAGCAGCTGACGGGTTGGGCGGAGGCTCAGGGCCTGTGCGACGTGTGGCGGATCTGGCACCCACACGCATGTCCATACACTCATACTTCGGCCACCCATCACACCCATGCACGCATTGACGCGATCTTCGTCCCCCCCGCTGATTGTGTAGGCATCCGGGACATCCGCATCCTACCCAGGGGAATAGATGATCACTCTCCGGTCCTCCTGGGTCTGGGCCCCCCGCCCCGCGTGGCCCGCCAGATGTGGCGCTTTAACGCTTGGTTCCTCCAGGACAAGACGCTCCGTAGGGAGGTGGGGTCCGCATTGACGCACTATTATGGTGACAACGACGGTTCGGTCTCCATGGCGGGCACCCATTGGGAGGCCTGTAAGGCCACCATTAGGGGAGTTGCCAAGGCGCACGTGGTATGGCACCGCCAGACGCAACTGCAGCAGCTCACCGCCTGTGAGGCCAGAGCACTGCGACTGGAACAATCTCTCTCCGGGTCCGGTGACTTGACCGGGACTCGGCAACTGCGCCTTCTGCGTGACGAGATTCGCCAACGGTCGCTTGACGCTGCTAAGCTCCTCTGGCAATCCTCGCTGGCGAGGGTGTACGGGTGTGGCGATAAGAACGGTGCGCTGCTGCATCAGCTGGCCACTTACCCCAGGGCATCACGCATCATCCCGACGGTCGCTGACTCCGATGGCGTGCTCCAATCTTCCTCCGTGGCGATAGCGGAAGCCTTCGTCCAGTACTATTCGCAGCTGTATCGGGCTCGAGCGCCAGACCTTTCCCTGGCCTCTCTGCTCGCCGCTAGTAACTTACGACTTAAACAACTTAGGCCAGGAGACTGGGAGAGTCTGGAGGTGCCCATTTCTCCTGAGGAGATCGGGGATGCGATAGGGCATACGTCCGCGGGGAAGACCCCGGGGCCGGATGGCTTCCCCCAGGAGTTTTATGCCGCCTATAGAGATCAACTGGTCCCGCGGCTGTGTGATCTCTTTGAGGAAATGGTCGAAAAAGGCTCCTTCCCTCCAGAAGCCGATATAGCCACGATTGTGGTTCTGCCCAAGTCTACGCCGCCACCCAGTGACAGGTCGGCCTACCGGCCGATCTCTCTTATTAATACTGATATCAAGCTTTACGCGGCAGTACTGGCCCAGCGGCTCCGGCCCTTTTTGTCGTGCTTGGTCCACCCGGACCAATGCGGCTTTATGCCAAACCGGGGCACTCGTCACTGTCTCCGCCGCCTTCACGTGGCCTTGGCTCACCGCCATCGCCTACCTCCATATCTCACCCTCCTGCTCGCCGATTTCGAAAAGGCTTTCGACTCGGTTGGGTGGGCCTGCTTGTTTGACGTCCTGACCCACATGGGTTTCGGCCCCAAGTTCGTCGGAATGGTGCGGGTCCTTTACGCGCGCCCCCGCGCCAGAGTGTTGGTTAACGGGGCGCTGTTGGGGCCATTTCGGATCGGCCGGGGACGCGGCAGGGATGCCTACTATCGCCCCTTCTCTTCGCGCTTGCGATGGAGCCCCTTGCTGCCCTGATCAGAACGGATCCTCTCCTTCAAGGCTGGGAGTGGCCGGGCCTTGAGGCGGACAAAATCGCCCTTTACGCGGACGACGTCCTGTTGTACCTTGGGGATCCGGCGCGCTCGGGACCGCGCGCACTACACATCTTGGGCCGCTTTGGCAGCGCATCTGGCCTCTACTTAAACCTGCGAAAATCGGTCCTGGTGCCTCTGCACCCCTCCCGGGAGTGCTTCGACTGGCAGGACACTATTCCCCTCCGCCGGTTGTCCTTCAAATATCTGGGCATCTGGGTCTCCCTTCTCCCGGAATTGAGCTGGGCACTTAACGTGACCCCCCTGGTCAAGAAAGCCAAGGTAGATCTGACGAGATGGCAATCACTCCCGCTCAACCCGCTGGGGAGGGTGGCCCTATACAAAATGATGATTCTTCCCCGGTTCCTTTATGTGTTGCAAAACACTCCCTTGTCCTTTCCACGGCCTTGGTTTCACGAGCTGGACGGGATGGCGACCAGATTTCTTTGGGGTGGTGGGAGACCGCGGTTGGCCCTGTCGGTATGTCGCCTGCCCACCTTTGACGGGGGTCTGGGCATGACCGATCTCTACCTCTACTACGTGGCCACCCGCCTCCTAGTCGTCCATGATTGGTTTGGGGGTCCGATCCGGCCTATAGAGTGGAATTAGAGGACCTGGGTTTCTCACGTATTCAGGACCACCTGTACGGCGCCCCCGTCCCCGCCTCCTGCCCAGACATCACCAAAGTGATCTTCCTGGCTTGGCGAGCGGCGCTTCGCCACACCCGGTGGACCGGGAAGCTGACTCGCGCCACCCCCCTCTGGCACGGGACATGGTTGCGGGACGTTGCGGAACTGGAGGGCTTTAAATCATGGGATCTACTCGGCATTTCCCAGCTGGGAGATGTCTGGCGGGGGGGACGCATGTGCTCATACTCAGAACTGCAGGCGCGCTTCTCCCTCCACTCATCCCAATTTTATAGATACCTCCAACTGCGACACGCCATACGCACTTACACCCCACTGGACATTCGGCTGCCGGACCACAGCCCCCCGGAGGCTCAGGTCATGCTGGGCAACCTGGGGAGGGGGGGCATTTCCAGGATCCACCGCTCTCTTATTAACAACACCCCCATGTCCCGGGAAGGCCTAAAGGAACAATGGGAGGGGTGGGTGGGTAATTCCCCTGGATGAGGCCGACTGGCGGGATGCCCTTATGGCCCCCAGGCTGGTGACGGCCTCCGCCAGACTGAGGCTTATCCAAATTTATTACCTCCACACCGCCTACCTCACACCGGCTCGTCTGCACCGTGCGGGCCTCTCCGCTGACGCAGCTTTGTCATGATCCTCGCGACCCATGTGGCTTCCAGACAGCAGATCGGCGCCACCCGGGGGTATCTAACCGCGCGGCAAAGGAGCGCACTCCTAAGGCCGACTACAAGTCCCAGAAGACCTCGGGACATCCAACGGCGGAGCACCGGAAGCGGGGTCGGTCACATGACCGCAGCTATAAGACCATCCCCCTCTGGAGAAACGGCGCTTGACAATCCGAGGAGGTTCCCTGAAGACAGCGCTTAGCGGATGGTATTCCCCGCTGGAGGACGAGCGCTCGCTTACCATTGCAGCATCGTGACTTCCCTGTCCAGTACCCGTTGTTACGCCGCTCCTGAAGTCTCCCTGGTTCCCGTTCTTGCCTGAGGTACCTAGAGCCGGTATCAGGTAGGACACTCCGTTGGGAGGAGCAGGAGCACCCGTTTGCATAATCATCTGCTAGGCAGTGACGTAACTGCCGTAGCCCAGAGTCTTTCCCGAGGAATTCCCGATTTCCGTCTCCTTCGTCTGCGTCCTGCGCGAACAGCGCGAGGAGGCGTGGAAGCCCTGCCGCTTACTTCGACAATTGTTGACAGAGAGAGAACACCATATTGTTTAGATAGGCATTGCTGGATACTGCCACGGTAGTGAGGTTAACTACCGCGTGGGCATCAACAGAACGAACTGGTTCTGCACAAGCCATACCCTATCTACCGTTTCCAAGACCGTGATGCCAACGGTCTCCCTGACTGGGGAATCGAAGTTAGCGCCCACAGGAGGTGAGTGGTGGCCCTTGAGAGGGGAGCAGGGAGGTAGGAGGTAAGTGGTACTTCCGTCCCAAATGCTGTGCCTTGTCTGTCTCCTCCTTACTGCAGCTTACTAGAGCACTACCCGTCAGACCATCCGGTTCCGAGACAAGCGGACCCGATCCTTCCCTTCATTCGTTCCTCTCTTTTTCCCCCTAAGTGCCTCTACCACGCGTTGGTTGTTTTGGTTCGCCAGCGTGGGGTTGCACCAGTGGGAAGGGAGAACTATTCTACACGCCATCGTTCCTGCCGATCGATCCGCAGGTTAGTAGGAGCCTAGAGTATACGGCTACTGCCGGCCTGACAGATTGTCAAGCCCACGTATACCTTTCGGCCTGAACGATGGACTCCAATGTCGTGTTGACCTCCCTGTTGGAAAGCATTACGGCTTTACAACAGGAAGTGCACGATTCTAGGTTAGAGAACCAGGATATGAAAAGAGAAATGAGTACCTTGCGTAGGGAGGTTGCAGGCATTACGAGACAAGGCCCTAGCAAGAGTACATATATAAAGGATTGGACCCTTCCCCCGCCTGCGACACGCACAACCCCGGTAATGGGGGGTGGTGCTACTGGTACAGGGTCCTTTACTCCTTCGGGCACGCCCCAACCTCCACAGGATTCTGCTCCGACAGTACATGTCATCCAGACTCATGGTATACCACTAGCTCCCCCCGAAAGGTTCTTTGGGGACCCAAAGAAATTTGAGACCTTTCTTAACCAATGCCGGCTACACTTCCTTTGCAAACCAGCGATCTTCCAAGAACATACCGCCAAGACTTCCTTTATGATGTCGTACATGGGGGGCAATGCAGCCAGCTGGACTATTCCGTTGATGGACAGAAACGACCCGGTGCTGCACAACTTCCACGATTTTTGTACCGCACTAAGAAGATTGTTCGACCGCAAGTCGCACATGCTATCCTTGGATCGGGAATTGCTCACTCTGAGACAAGGCACGCAGGACCTGCTATCGTATATCACGACCTTTAATCGATTGGTGGTGGAAACCGACTGGCCTACCGAGAAACGCTCCACCCTCTTTTACCAAGGTCTTCGAGGTGAGCTGAAAGACGTGTTATCGCAAGTGGTTCAGCTGCCTCCCACTTGTGAGGAGCTGATTGATCTCGCGGTGCAGTTGGAACATCGCCTACAAGAACGGAAGACGGATAAAGGCCGAGGTGAGAACCGCTTCCCGTTGCCCAGAATGCGATCGCTCCCCGAAGACCGTCAGAAGACCATAGATCTCAGCGAACCTATGCAGATCGGGGGAGTGCGAGGTCCTCTTACCCCCGAAGAACGGGAAAAAAGAAGACAACAGAAGCTGTGTCTTTACTGTGGGAAGAGCGGGCATTTTATCAGGGAATGTCGCGCGAGAGCCAAGGCCCCGGAAAAACCCGGTCCCCCACAGGTACCTGCAGCGACCTTCTCACAGGATTCGGAAAACTAGAGAGCCCACGACAGGAAGGGATCACTGCCATGGGTACCGATTCGTCACGGATCCCCCTTGCACTCGCTAACACTATGCAACCCGCCGTAGCACACATCAATGTGTGTGTAACCTTATGGATCACTGAAAACAGCCTGCTAGAGGTGGCGTCCTTGTTGGATTCGGGCGCCACCGGAAATTTTATGGATCTCCAGTATGCTCGACGGTTTGGGGTGCCATACGAGAAGAAGATGATACCCGAAATAGTGAAGGCTGTAGATGGGAAGACCTTAACCTCCGGACCGGTTAGGTATCACACCGTTCCCCTGAAAATGAGGGTGGGGGAAGAACACTACGAAGTCCTGCAGTTTGACCTGATAGACGCGCCTCAATTCCGTTTGATCCTAGGCATGCCGTGGCTAACGCTACATGACCCGGTAGTACGATGGGCAGAACGTACGGTGTCACTGACCTCTGAGTATTGCAAAACGCACTGTACTCGGCACGTCTTGCAGGACAATGGTTCCAGAACACAAGCCAGTTTCCTCGCCGAAGGTCGGGAAGAAGCCGAGTATTGCTGCGCTGTATCCTTACCCAACGAATATCTGCAATACCAACCGGTGTTCGACAAACAAACAGCGGCCACATTACCTCCCCACCGAACATTTGATTGTCGGATCGATCTACACCCTGGAGCGGACATTCCCTGCAGTCGTGTATACGCTCTAACAGAACCAGAGACCCGTTACCTCAAGAAATATCTGGAAGAGAACCTGGAATCAGGATTCATCCGCCCTTCCTCGTCGCCGGCCTCGTCGCCCCTCTTTTTCATCGCCAAGAAGGACTGCGATGAGTTACGAGCCTGCATCGATTACCGCGCCATCAACAAGATAACCATCAAGAACCGGTACCCTCTCCCTTTGATTCCCGTATTGCTAGACCAGCTCAAAGGGGCCCGAATATACACCAAGCTTGACCTTCGAGGTGCATACCATTTGGTTCGCGTGAAATCTGGGGACGAATGGAAGACGGCGTTCCGAACGAAGTTCGGTCTCTACGAGTACCAAGTAATGCCATTCGGGCTATGCAACGCCCCAGCAGCATTTCAGTTCTTCATGGATGAAGTTCTCCGAGGTCTGCTGGAGGTGTGTTGTATAGTCTACATAGACGATATACTCATCTATTCGTCCACCTTACAGGAGCACATCACCCATGTGCAGGAAGTGTTGACACGTCTTCAACGACATTCGTTGTATGCCAAGTTAGAGAAATGCTTATTTCATGTACAGGAAGTTGCCTTCCTAGGGTACATCATTAATGCACAAGGGTTTCAAATGGATACCGCCAAAGTAGATGCAATCACTTCCTGGAAGGCCCCAAGCCACGTTAAGGCGGTACAACGATTCCTGGGGTTCGCCAATTACTATAGGCGTTTCATAAAGGATTTCTCGAAGGTAATCCACCCCATCTCTCGTCTACTAAGAAAAAATACTCCTTTCGTCTGGGATCAAGAGGCGGAACGGTCTTTTCAGGAACTAAAACGGCGGTTCACAACAGCTCCCATTTTGTTACACCCAAATACTGACCTGCCGTTCGTGGTGGAGACGGATGCGTCTCAATACGCCATAGGAGGAGTGCTATCACAACGGCACCAACAAACGGGGCAACTCCATCCGGTGGCGTTTTATTCCAAGAAACTCTCCCCGAGTGAGGTGAACTACTCCATTACGGACAAGGAACTACTGGCCATTAAACGGGCGTGCGAAGAGTGGAGGCACTATCTGCTAGGGGCAAGCCATACTGTTGAGATGTACACTGACCATAGAAACCTTTTATTCCTGAAATCGGCCAGAGCCCTCACACCACGTCAGTTACGCTGGTCCCTATTCTTCTCAGATTATGACTTTCTCATCAAATACAGACCTGGACCCCAGAACGGCAAGGCCGACGCCTTATCCCGTATGGAAGAAACCATACCCCCTGAAGAGAGCCTACCCTCCGATCCACCGTCGATCCTGCCCAGCAAGGCATTTGCTCATCAAGTGCATGCTCTCACCTCGTCGGACGAATACCTTGAGGCTGTAAAGGCGTCCTTAACTGACGTCAACATTTCAGCCTGGATACAAATCGACCCAGCCCACAGAACAAAAAGAGGGGACTTCCTGTTCCAGAACGATGCCTTATTTCTCCCGCAGAAAGCACAACAACAGCAAGCGATTGCCTGGGTTCATGATTCCGCGCTAGGAGGCCATATGGGGGAATACAAAACCATAGCAGGACTTGAAAGATCCTTCTGGTGGCCCACATTACGAACAGATGCCAAAGAATATCTGAAGAATTGTGCCATCTGTGCGCAGAGTAAGGTCAGCCATTCGAAACCAGCGGGGCTGTTGCATCCCATACCCATTCCACCAGCCCCATGGCATACAGTATCGATGGATTTCATCGTGGAGATGCCACCCTGTGAAGGTTACACCACCGTGCTAGTAATTGTAGATCACTTAACAAAGATGGGCCACTTCGTCCCTCTCAAAAGACTACCCACGGCGGGCGAACTGGCTCTGGTATTCCTACAACATGTGGTGAGAGCGCACGGACTACCAAAGGTGCTTATCACAGACCGAGGATCCCAGTTTACCTCACGCTTTTGGAGAAAACTATGTGACACTATGAACATTGATGCCCGTCTATCCACAAGTTACCATCCCCAGACGGATGGCAAAACAGAACGTCTGAACCAGACATTAGAACAGTACCTGCGCTGCTTTACCCTCCAAAACACCATGGAGTGGTACCCCTTAATATGGTTAGCAGAGTTCGCCTACAATAACGCAGAACACACCACCCTAGGGTGTTCCCCGTTCTTTTGTCTTTATGGTTTCCACCCCGACATTCTTCCATTCGAGTGGCCTGTAGTCTCTACACACCCTACAATCCAAGAACACCATACACATCTCCGCACCATTCTCCGAGAAACCAAACTCCATTTAGAGACAGCGCAAAACACACAAAAACTATACGCTGACAAAAAGAGAACGCCAGAACCCGAGTATAGGGTAGGAGACAAAGTATGGTTATCCACCAAGAACTTACATCTAAAGGGGGTGGGTAAATTGGCACCCAAGTACGTAGGGCCATACAGAATAGACCGCGTCCTGAATCCCGTTGCGGTAAGACTAAGCCTTCCTGCCTCCTGGAAAATACATCCTGTTTTCCATGTTTCCCTTCTCCGGCCATGCCCTGCCAACATGAGACTACCTCTGACTCCCCTCCCAGTGGAGGTAGAAGGGCAAGAGGAATATGAAGTCCAGGCCTTATTAGACTCCCGACAAGTGAGGGGAAGAGTGCAATACCTGGTAGAATGGAAAGGGTTTGGGCCGGAAGAACGGACTTGGGAACCAGCAGCTAACTTACATTGTCCACAACTACTCCGACAGTTTCACGCCCAACATCCTGGTAAACCAGGACAACCGCCGAGACGGCGGTCCTTGAGAGGGGGTACTGTCATGATCCTCGCGAGCCATGTGGCTTCCAGACAGCAGATCGGCGCCACCCGGGGGTATCTAACCGCGCGGCAAAGGAGCGCACTCCTAAGGCCGACTACAAGTCCCAGAAGACCTCGGGACATCCAACGGCGGAGCACCGGAAGCGGGGTCGGTCACATGACCGCAGCTATAAGACCATCCCCCTCTGGAGAAACGGCGCTTGACAATCCGAGGAGGTTCCCTGAAGACAGCGCTTAGCGGATGGTATTCCCCGCTGGAGGACGAGCGCTCGCTTACCATTGCAGCATCGTGACTTCCCTGTCCAGTACCCGTTGTTACGCCGCTCCTGAAGTCTCCCTGGTTCCCGTTCTTGCCTGAGGTACCTAGAGCCGGTATCAGGTAGGACACTCCGTTGGGAGGAGCAGGAGCACCCGTTTGCATAATCATCTGCTAGGCAGTGACGTAACTGCCGTAGCCCAGAGTCTTTCCCGAGGAATTCCCGATTTCCGTCTCCTTCGTCTGCGTCCTGCGCGAACAGCGCGAGGAGGCGTGGAAGCCCTGCCGCTTACTTCGACAATTGTTGACAGAGAGAGAACACCATATTGTTTAGATAGGCATTGCTGGATACTGCCACGGTAGTGAGGTTAACTACCGCGTGGGCATCAACAGAACGAACTGGTTCTGCACAAGCCATACCCTATCTACCGTTTCCAAGACCGTGATGCCAACGGTCTCCCTGACTGGGGAATCGAAGTTAGCGCCCACAGGAGGTGAGTGGTGGCCCTTGAGAGGGGAGCAGGGAGGTAGGAGGTAAGTGGTACTTCCGTCCCAAATGCTGTGCCTTGTCTGTCTCCTCCTTACTGCAGCTTACTAGAGCACTACCCGTCAGACCATCCGGTTCCGAGACAAGCGGACCCGATCCTTCCCTTCATTCGTTCCTCTCTTTTTCCCCCTAAGTGCCTCTACCACGCGTTGGTTGTTTTGGTTCGCCAGCGTGGGGTTGCACCAGTGGGAAGGGAGAACTATTCTACACGCCATCGTTCCTGCCGATCGATCCGCAGGTTAGTAGGAGCCTAGAGTATACGGCTACTGCCGGCCTGACAAGCTTGCCCCCGTTGTGGCTTTGAGCCGGCCGACTTCATCCACATGGTGTGGTCTTGTCCGGAACTGGGGGGGTACTGGAGGGGCATAGAAGCCGAACTCACGGAGGTCTTGGGGTGGGAGGTGCCACATGACCCTAGACACACCCTACTGGGCATCACTGAGGGCCTGGATGGCACACGCGCAGAGAAGTTATTCCTCACGACAGCATTAATGGTAGCGAAACGTGACATTGCAGCGGCATGGAAGCAACCGCAGCCGCCTAGCTTGGCCAAATGGAGTACCGGAGTGGACTGGTGTGCGGCACAGTAACGGACTCTATACCAGGCAAGGGGCTGCCAAAAGAAATACCGTAGGGTCTGGGGGAAATGGTTGGGCAATGTACTATGAGCGTGCGGTTCGGTGGGGAGGGGACGGGGGGCGGGTTTCGGGGGGGGTAGCGGGGAAGTGGCGTGTTCTCATGCTATGTTGTTGTATGCTGGTGGTTCGACAGGCTCAAAGTTCTTATGTTGTATCACTCAAAACAATAAAAACTTGTTTATCAAAAAAAAATGTGTTCACACCAGCTATAGCGTGTGCCTTTATGGAGAGGGGGACAAGGCGGGTAGGATGTTGTCTATGCTTCTACGTCGTAAGTCCCAAAGGATGCCAGTGGCAGGGGTGCTGGACTGCCGGGAAAGGGAGGTACACTCTCAACAGGAAATCACTGAGGTCTATGCGCCCCTCTACAGGAGGTATATGTGACACCAGATGGGACCTCACGAACAGCTGGGGAGGACTATCTGACAAGTCTGCAAATGGCCAGTCTACCGAGAGAGGGCAGGTAACAACTGGATGCGCCCTCATTAAAGAGGAAACTATGTTGGCGATCCGTGCCCTGAAAAAGGCTAAAGCTCCCAGAGGGGTTGGCTTGCCCGCTGAGCTCTATCAGAAGAGAGCAGGCTCCTTTGCAGATCACCTACTGGTAGTGTAAAATGAGACATACGAGAGAGGGCAGTTGCTTGAGTCAATGGGAGAGCCACTAATAGTTATGTTACCCAAACTGGATAAGGATGTCAGGGAGGTCACCTTTTACTGCCCCCTCTCCATGCTGAACGTGGTTGTAAAAATCCTCAGCAAAATCTTGGTGACCAGGCTTTTGGACTACTTTGTGTCCTTGATTCGCGAAGATCAATGTGGTTTCATTCTATGCAGGAACACCCTGTTAATTTATGTCGGCTCTCACTGGTTATGGGGTTTCTGGCATTGCTTGATATAGAACAAGAATTTGATTCACCCTTGTGGGAATTCCTGTGGCACGTTCTGCAGAAGGTGGGCATTGGGAGGTCTATATTTAATGGGTGCAATAGCTCTACGAGTGCCCTGCAGTGAGGGTACAAATTGGCAACACAGTGTTACACCGATTTGCTCTACACCAAGGAACTAGACAATGCTGCCCACTATCACCATTATTATTCGCATTGGCGATGGAGCCACGAGCGTGCATGTTGCATTCGGTATTGCGAGGTCGGGAAATAAGGGTCGGGGAGACCACACACGTGGTTTCCCTGTTTGTGACGCCATGCTATATTTGCAGCAGCCAGTGTACTCCGTCCCCATTATGTTAGCAGTTGTGGCAAAATTCGGGGAGGTCTCTGGGCTATCCCTTGACCCACAACCATAGTGTGGTGGGTGCCTTGTGTGGGCACTAGGGCAGCCACCTTTGTTGTCCTCACCCTGGTGGAAAGGGTCCCCGGGCCCAAAATTGGACTGAGCAGAGGGGCCACGTGCCCCCATATGCCAAAGAAAAGATCTAGGCCCTAGGGATGGAATCCCTTGGGCTGAAATCGGACCAGCGAGGGGGATTGTGTGCCTCTGTCCGCTTAGTTTTAATTAGTGGCCCTGTGAGATGGGGTCTTCAGGGACTATCAGGGCCTGGGAAGGGTGGCCACATGGCCCCTCCCCTTTAAAATATATATGGCCCTGCAGGGTGGGGTCCCCAAGGACATAATAGATTCTGGCACCCTGTAACACCAGCGACACTCTGAATTTCCTCACCTCAAATGTCTGCTTTTCTATCATAGTTTTTAAGCATAGGATTAGCACAGTGACATCCACACCGAGATACAAATGTACAAAGTCTTTTGCCATTTCTACAGCAAAGTCTTTAAGCATAGGATTACCACAGTCCCATCCACACGCCAACCTGAAATGAATAAAAGCAATTCCTGACAAGTGGTTCGCTATCATTATAGCTCTTCAGAGAGATTTAGCTGTTAGAGAAGCAGACATTTCAGGTAAGCAAATTCAAAGTGTTGCTGGTGTTATAGGCTGCTCTATACAGGAACTGCTCTCCACCTAAACCTGGGAACTACCCAGAGTTCTCTGCTTCCTTTTTGCAAAATCTATGCGACACTCAATGCCTGAAAATGCACTGTTTTGACTTATACTGGGTGCTCCCTTGTGCATGGGCAAAGCTAAACCTTTCTGAGGGTCCTATTAACAGATGGCCAAAGGTGAATGACTGCAAGTTGAGGGGCATCCAGTGGCCAGTAGATGTCTGATGAGAGAGATGGCCTGCAGAAGACCTCTGTGGAAGGACAGGGGAGCACTAGAGGCAGGGCCGGCTTTAGCACTGGTGGCGTTCGATGAAACAATCTTTGTTAGTGCTCCCCCACAAGCCTCCTTCATCACAGATTCCCTCTCTACCATCCTACAACAGTGCCCTCATCTCTCCATAGCCCCTTTCTCACCAACATTTCATTTGTTTTATTGTGCTACTCACACCAGTGTGGGGTGTGGGGCGACTTTACATCACATGCACACATTATACAGAGACAATGAGTCATACCTGTGTATTCAAAAACTGATAACCAACTATTAAACCCACCAGGCATGAACTGGTCAATCAGAACTGTCAAAGCGGGAGTCAGCCTGGTTGAGGGTGCTCGTTGAAGAGCCTACGGTTAGTTATGATTACAACTAACTACCGGTGTGGCTGCTGGTGCGTAGTTGACAAGTAAAATCAACAGCTTTGTTATCCCACCTTGTCAATATGGCTGTTAACTGCACTCCACAACCACACTACAAGTAACCTCTACATGTATGCAACAATGTGTCTTGCTAAAAATACCCAAAGTGTCTGAGAGGTTAGGACATGATTTATTTTAGGGATATTTGCACAAAGCACTTTACGCAACAATGCATTATGCTAGACTTCTCTAAGTGCAGAGATATTGGGTTAAATTTTACTTTACGAATATATGCACAAAGCTCCTTATATGAAACATTCTATCATTCTCACTTTTTAAATTACGAAGCTGTCTGCACAAATGTGGGAGAACACACTCTGACACCCCCCAGGAGTAAGCGCCTTGTGCAGGGCTCATGGGGGAGATAAAAGTAGTGGCTATTGTATTAACATAGGGATCCTGAGCATATAATAATCTAGGACCAGTAATCACTATATGATTACAATGTATTTGAGTACGGGCCATGCCTCTAGAGATACAATAAATTTACCTGGAAGACCTAGATCTACCGAAGCCGACAAGCACCCAAAGCGAAGAGCTATACGCTCCTCTCCAATCAGAGGAACTCGCGACAGCATGTTTTCATTGTCCAACGGGAAATCGCCAGGGCCTGACGGTCTCCCTACTGAGTTTTACAAAGCATACGCTTACATTCTAGTACCACAGTTATTGAAAGTGTACGAAACTGCGCTATATGACTCTACCCTTACAAATACACAAAACAAGGCCCTGCTAGTCTCCCTCCCTAAACCTGATAAAAATTCTGACCTCCTGGGCTCCTATCGCCCATTGGCACTCCTTAACACTGATACAAAGACTTTGAATCACTATTGGCTATGCCTCTTTCTCCCTTAGTAAAAACATTGGTACATCCCGACAAAAACGATTTTGTTCCAGCCCCGTGCACTTAATATTCGTAGATTTTTCAGAGTACAGCAATATGCTACGCATAGTTGGCCTAGATCGGGTTGCTTGGTTCTTGACCTGGAGAAAGCCTTTGACTCTCTGGAATGGCCTTATCTGGCGGCAGTCTTGGGCAAATTTAAATTGGGAGAGCAGAGCACTTTTTAACTATGGTTTGCCTATTGTACCAGCGCCCCACTGTTCGACTCCGCACCGGTGGGTTGATCTCGGACCCAATCAGGGTGAGGCGTGGGACGCATCAGGGCTGTCCCTTGTCCCTGTTGCTGTTCTCTCTTGCAATGGAACCCCTGGCGATGATGCTCCGAGGAGATGGGGAAGCATGGGGCATACAGTTAAGGGATGGGCTACACGCTGTTTCCTTGTACGCGGACAACTTATTATTGTATCTTCGGGATGTCACCGCGATCCCGACATCCATTGCAGATATACTCAGAACCTTTGAGGAACAATCTGGACTCTGGGTTAACTGGGCCAAATCAGAGATTTATCCCTTCAGCACCACTACAGCAGAGGAAGCTGTGGTCCTAAATGGCTCACTTCTCACATGGTACCTCACCACCTTTAGATATCTCGGGATTTTTATATATCGGATGCCTGCCGACCTATTAGAGGGTAATTTGATGAGAGCAATCTCGGCACTCCGAGCTCAATTGCGATTCTGGAAGACACTTCCTCTAAACGTCATGAGCCGTATTGCTCTGTTGAAAATGATTGTGTTACCTAAGCTGCTGTATTTTTTTTTCAAACCTCCCACTCTATATGCCGCCCAAGCTCTTTCGAGCGTTAGAATGGTTATTCCGGGACTTCATATGGAATAACGGGAGGCCGCGGGTGGCTCTGTGGAAACTGTACGCTCCCACTGATCAGGGCAGGTTGGCTGTCCCCAATATGGAACTGTATTATTTAGCTGACCAACTCCAATGGGCAACGAAATGGCTTGATGGTCGGTGTCTGGAGGACACGGCGACTATGAATCGGCCCTGGACCCACTCTCAAATTTGCCATCTGTTTCACCCCGTCACAAAACTTCCAAGGCCACAACAACTACATCTAGGTCTGGCGCTTCAATGTTATACAAAGAGCTTATATCTTACCCGTGCGACCCTTCCATATGCCCCGATCCTTCCGCTGCTAGGTACACCACGAGGTAGACTGGACACAGTCCTGGCGACCTGGCACTCCGCGGGACTGGCCACCCTGGGGGACCTCTAAAGCGACGGTGCACTACTGCCGTTCGCGACACGGGTCGAGGACGCTGAGTTGCCGGCGGGCCAGTTCCTCTTATAGGCCTCCCTTCTGGGGGCCCTATCGGCCGCCTTGGGGGACTTAACAGTTGAACCACCGACACACCTGCTACTTCAATACCTGCATGTGATGGGGCGGGTTCCCATGTGGTGCATTGGTTAGTGGACGCGCTCCTCGCGCACACTCTCAAGCCGATGCTAAGGCTCCAAGTTAGTTGGCAAGCAGATAGAGGCCGACCATGGACTGATAAGGAATGGGACGCTCTGCTGGCAGGCTCCAGACACGTACCAAGAAACTCCAGATTCAAACTTATACAGACATTTATCATACAGAGGGCGTATCTCTCACCTGATAAGATAAATATATATTTCCATATTGCCACCTCTACATGCCCGTGCTGCCAGCAGCTAGATGCAGATCTGCTTCACATGCTCTGTACTTGCGCATCCCTGCAACATTATTGGCAGGAGGTAGTCACAACACTAGCCTCATGCATGCACACGCTCTTACCGCTGTCATAGGAGATTTGCCTTCTAGGACTCTATG
The DNA here is from genome assembly GCF_964204655.1 of Triturus cristatus. Taxonomy (NCBI): domain Eukaryota; kingdom Metazoa; phylum Chordata; class Amphibia; order Caudata; family Salamandridae; genus Triturus; species Triturus cristatus. The sequence goes on from NC_140585.1 coordinate 169,617,091, forward strand.
CCAGATCAAAAAATAATAGGATCACCTCGAGAGTCCGGGATCTGGGTTTAATTACTGCGAAAAGACTAATAACTAAAAAATGGAAACATGCGGATCCACCAGAGGTGGCTGGCTGGAAACGCTCACTTGTAATATGGGCACAGGCAGAGAGCACGGCGCTGCACAGGGATGAGACGGCAGGGCTTCGTAAATACCCTATAGCACAGGGCTTGGATGCTATACTAACTGCCCTTTAAGGTGGTGCTGCAGTGGACGATGAGGATGCATAGTCCGCTGACCTGCAATGAACACCATAGTATCTAGACGCGTGCTCACGCGACACTGTTGCACTCTGACGCATAGACAATTGCACATCCATAAGATCCCCGGTACATTACTAGCGATTACCAGGGCCCTACACACTTCCGGGAATGAAGGCGCCCGCTGCTGTTTTTATAGCTATATGTAGGTACATGCCCTCATTTAACCCCCGACTAGGCGAGCCATAAGGTACTGGTGTGTAGACAATATATCATCATGCTCAGATATGAAACAGCGACCCGATTTACATCTCTTGGATGGCAGTTTGTAGTATTGTAAGTTTTAGTTTTGATTACATGTTTAAAAAACAGGTCTTATTGGTATCCACAAGTGACCTCCTATCACACATTGCCAATATATGTTATTCTACTTATAATGTTGTTCAAATCCGAACGGCAGGCTATTTTTATGTGTTAGGATTGCATATATATCAGGTATTGCGGTGCTGGCCCGGATAGGATATGTCCTGATCGTGATGTGTATGACCTCGTTTAAGATTCATAGACCATGATGTAGCAACACATGCAAGCAATGGCACACTGGGACCTCTCCACATGTATCCCACACAATGTATGTACCTATCAGTAGGAATAATGTGTAAGTATCACTTTCATACTGCTGACACATATCCTATCGTTAGTTGCATGTGTTAGATATTTTTTGTGGTGGACATCTGAAAATGCTGTATAAAAATGTGATGCCAGTTATGATAAAATCAGAAAATACCAATAAAGATATTTAAACAAAAAATGATTACCATGTATTTGAGATCATAGGAAATAATACGGCCCAGCTAATAATTTAAGTAATATATTTGATTTCAGGTATCCTTTTACCAAAATACGCTAGATGTATCCATAATTCATTGATAAGCTTTTATGCAGGTTATGTTGCTTGGAAGGGAGTGGACAGACAGATTTTTATTTACCTCAGTACAGGGCTTGCCATACAAAAGTTTGACGACCTCTGGTTTAGTCATGGCATTGGACAGAGCATGAGGGTTGGAAGCAGCTAAGTTTCTCTCTCTTGTTTTATCAACAATTCTGATCATTGATGCAGGTGCATCATGTAGTCTAGACTGATTATGGCCACTATCCATGGATGGCATCCTGAGCAACTATACTGTACACTTCTTTGTGAGAAAAGACCTCTATGGCAGGGACACTCAGTAGAATGGACAGTGAAAGGGTATTGTGAATTCTCATAGCTGCCAGAGCTGAAGAGCTTGCCAATCAAGAAGCTGCTAAAATGGAGGCCAGAGATGCCCAGAATGAGTCAGTCATGAACATAAAAGTAAGTCTAAACATAAGGCAGAGGGACACAGAGTGATGTTTCCACAGAAGAAGAAGTTTGGCTCAGGTGTGGATTTTTGTTTCCACATGAAGGGGAATGTCCCGCCATTGAACAAGTGTACAAAGGCTGTGGGAAAGAGAACCATTTTGTGATGGTTTGCAAGGTGAATGAGAAAAGATGTGCATTATGGCTCGAAGACAAAATGGCCGCCAAAATGCTTTATAAGCGACGCACGCCCACAAGGCCAAGCAACCACATCAATTGAGACCCATATACACCAAACAAAGGTGATCGGCATCTGAATCCTCGTCAAAGAGTACTTCAGTATCTACGTCAAGTGAAAGTGAAGACGATGGATGTGCATTGTTGACGGTTACCTCAGAAAAATGTGCACATGTTGGGCTGTGTCAACAAAGAGAGGGATGATTAGGGCAAGATAAAGGTCCACCGTACTAGCCCCGGGTCAAGCTAGAAGACTAGAAAGGTACAGTGTTCCTAGGTGGCAAGTAGACCACCTGGTGTGTACTCAAAGTGTTGAGGAGGTGGGGAATACCTCCTTTCGGAACTTGGACCCTCACACACCCAGCAAGCTAGGTGTCATGCTTCATCATATGGGTCTGCTCCTCGTCGAGCCGGCACTGCAATGCTCGACGGGCACCCATAAAGGGGCTCTTTATCGGAGACTTTTTGTTCACCTCGCCTCCCCCACCTGAGGGGTGGGGTTGGCAGGCTTGCACATCCCCTGTCCTTATTTGGGGTTTCCGGCCAAGCTTCCCGCCAGAGTGGGGGGTTGCAGTGGTCTGGGGAAGCTCACAGAGGCGGCATGCCTTTGAAGCTTCCCCCTGCCCATCCTGGGGGAGGAGATTTAGCACCTGGCCCAGGATGTGCATTGTTGCAGACCGAGGAGAGCAGGGGGTCTCCTACCCAGGGGTCCAGCAACATGTCTGCTGTGTGGCAGCCTAGGCAGCCTCAGAACAGACGTGGATTGTAGATTAGGTTTCAGGGGGCCTCTCTAAGATGCCCTCTGTGGTGCTTGGTACATTAAATCCCACACTGGCATCAGTGTTGATTTAATGTGCTGAGCAGTTTGATACCAAACTTCTCAGTCTTCAGTGCTGCCATTATGGTGCTGTGGAGTTCGTGTTTGACAAGCTCCCAGCACCATGTACTCTTAAATGGCAGCACTGTACTTACAGGGCCCAGGAATGTACCTGGGTACTGTAGGGGCACAGGGCTCCTGCCTCTGTGCCCACACCACTGGCATAGGGCACCCAGCTAGAGGGGTGGCTGATGTATGCCAGGGCAGTGTAGGTTGTGGGCATGGCACACAGGGATGTGTGCCATGTTGTCTCCCTGTTTTGTCTTGTACCCAGACACTCAGCCTGCCAGGGCAGTGTGTGTGTGTTAGGGTACAGGGCCTCTAAGGGTAGCACAGTGAGTGCTGCAGCCCTTAGACGCCTTCCCCGGTCATAAGGCCCTGGGTACGCAGGGTAGCACTTACCAGGGGATGACATGTAGCCAGTGTTTGCCAATTTGGTTTTGAGGTTTTTGTTTAGGGAAGGAACATAGGCCCTGGGCACCTGATTGGCAGGAGTCCAGGGCACACTCAGTCAAAGTACATTCAGTAATTCAGCAAAAAGTGGGGGCATAGCATACAAGAAAGATGGCACTTTCTCACAGTGGTGCATTGATAAACATAATGCCTGAGGAGAAATACATTGAACTATCTCCACTCCCACGACTTAAGCCATTGAAGTGTATACATGGGCTGCATCTATGCCATTAAAAGTCAAGGTTTATTCGAAGCAATGATGAAACATAAGAAAACGAAGGTACAAGCGCCCATTCATATACTACAAGGTACGATGTCAAGTGCAGGTTTACTCAGTTTTAGTATTGACTAATGGAGGGGTGGTGTTTTGTAGGGAGATGGCACTCCAAAGAGATCCACAGAAAGTATTATTTATATAAATAACCGACAATACGGTGCTAATGAGGTAGGGCGAACCACCCTACTCCCTAATATGAGGTCAGAGACAACATAACAGTATACAAGCCAACCTCCAGCACACGCTCAATATATATTGTCAATAACATAAATTCAAGCTAAGCAGTAGTCTTCTTCCTTTTATTCTTTATTGATTCTTTATCCGGTTTATTGTATCAATTTTTAGTCTCCCAGGGCCAACAAGTGTTTTGTCGTTTTGAAAGTAAAAATATCCTGCGACTTCCTCAGGGCTAAAAAGTTCAGAAATACAATAAAAATCCACTGTAATGTAGTATTTTATATTAGTGTAACATTGTACATCACTTCATTATGACATTGATGCTGATCATCATTTAGAAGAGACAATCTTAGATATGTTTAACTGGTAGAAACCCATGCACAAAGTATATGGCCTATATTCCTTCAAAGTGCTGATACATAAATGGTTCTTTTATGGTGAACAAAAGTAAATTCTCACTTGTATTTTACAGATAACATTTAGTTTCATGCATGGTTACAGTATAATAAAATTACATTTCTTCTCCTGATATGATAATCAGGTGAGAAAATTCGAATGCAGGAATCTTTCCTTATGTTACCTATTCTAGGTGCCCCACACGAAAATGATCATGATCTGCTCCCCGTTTGAAATATAAAAGGTAATGAAATGATAATAACTGCAGTATACATACGACACCTAATCTGCTCTTATAGTCAAAGCACTGCAACTGTTCCGTATGCTTGGGCACCTCCTCTTTGGCATCCAGTGGTGCTTGGCCAAGCTCAGGGTGCGATGGTCTTTGTATTTCTAGTATACAGAATCCCTGATCTGCTATTTCTAGGTCCGTTTCGAGGAAGCGCCAGACTCACACAGAAGCTGCCATGCATCAACCCCTAAGCACCACTTTAAAGGCTTCCCATTCAGTCAGTCTAGATGCATTCTCATCAAAATAGTTTGCAATGTACCATCTATTGTCTTCAAGGAATACCTGATACTCTAGTGCTTCAGTTTTAAGTCGCCATGTTGGTATACGTTGGTGCGGGTGGTCCCAACAGGTATGAAGGAGGGCCAGGTTGTGGTCAGATATTGTGCGTCTTAAGTATGTAATGATCACATCACCATGGGGTCCCCAACAACCCCCAGACTCATCTCGGAGTGCATTTATGGTTGGTATTCACCCCCCCCCACAGTCCCTCTTCATACTTGCAGTAATGGGGGGGAATCAGATAATCTTGCCTGCTGTTTGGGGGTGACAGTCAGCATATCCTGGCTAGCTCCCCCCATCGTACTGGAGTTGTGGTCTGAGTGGGAGTCTTGTGCATCATTTTCCATGAAAGACGATGCTTCACCTGTGACGGGTGCTCTCAGCGATGCAAATGCCTCCACCACTCTTTCACGTTCCTGCTGCATTTCAGCTCTGATGGGTCCACAGGAGACCTGTTTCGATCTCTTTGCCATTGGGTGCCCCCCACCGTTCGTTGGTTGCATCTGGAGGCTTGTTGATCAATCTAATACCATGCCTCCTGAGGCATGCTAAAGACTCAAACACCAGTTAGGGACTCCACTCTAAGCCACGCCAGGAAGAGCAACGCATATTGAACCTTCATTTGGCGTAGCTTTTTCTTTATCGCTAGATAAGATGATCGTTGCAGTATGACCTCTCTGGAGAAATCAGGAAAAAATCTAACAGTGGTGTTGTCTACTACTAGGTGGTCTTTCTGCCTGGCCTGTTGGAGTATTAGATCTCTGTGCTTGTAAAACAGGAGGTGTGCCAGCACTGGTCATGGCGGGCTTCCAGGGGAGGAGTTATCGTAGGTACCCTATGGGCTCTCTCCAGGGCATAATAGAGGGTTAGGCCTTCTGTTGCAGTGACCTGTTCCACCTACTGGCAGTGGTTGGCTCTCAAGAGTCCCATATCTTCCCTTAAAGTGTCAATCTTGGCTTCGACAGCTGTCCTCAAGGCTGATGTGGCCTAGAGGATGTCCTGCAGTGCTGGTCCTGCATCTGGGTCGCCCTGCGACAGGTTAATTGGTTCCTTCGGAGTAGATTCTTCTATGTCCATCTGTGCTGGGGGCTCGGATTTCACTTTCTACCCATCTTCCCCATTATACCGGTATTGGCAGAGTAGAATAGAGGAGGTTTTTCTTCACCAACAAGGCGGCTCCTCAATGAGGAGCCACTTCTTTCTTGACAAACAAGGATCAGTAAAAGAGAAATCAGTTAAGCTCAGCTCAGCTCTCAGGGATGGCTTCTGTCTGTGGTGGCCCTTTTTTTTCTCAGGGCTCATTCTCAGTGCAGTGGATTATAATTGCCTACATTCAGGTGCCCACACGAGGTTGTACATGATAACGTTGTTAGCTCCAACATTAAGGCAGGCCACTTCTCTGTTGCTGGTTCCCTCCTCTAGATGCGCTGTCTGTTGCCAAGCCCCCTCTAGGTTCTGCTGCTGTGTCGCCTGAGTGGCTCAGCTATAACAGACATGTAAATGTCGGTGAGGCGAGTCTTTTGGTAGGACAAACCCTGAGCCACTTTAATGCCTTTAATTCTCACACTCGTCTGGTTTATGAGGGCCTTCTTAGTTCTCTTTCTCCGCAGTGGTGGCAGCCTCCCCTTGGCCCTCAAGGCAATATTCGCCCTCGTTACCTACTTCATGTAGGGCTCCGTGGCCCGCCGGGGGGTAGAGCAGGCTATTCCAGGAGGGAGGGGACTCTCCATGTGGGCTCTGATTCTGACCACAGGGAGCAGGCCTCAGACTCTTCAGCGACACCGTCCAATCTGGGGCAGCAGTGAAACCCTGTGTGCTCTCTCTCCTTTGCCACCTCCACTCCATGCAGCGGTTCCCCACAGTGTTTCTGTGACTTGGAGGGGCATCCCCGCTCTGGGGAGATACTTCATCAATGCCGAGGGCCCCTAGTCTGCACCCACAGCCTTTATATACAGGGCAGGCAGCCTGTCGCCATTCACTCAGACAGGGAGCTAGGCTCGCATCTCAAGCCACACTTCACGCTCTCCTCTCCGGGCGGCCCATGCCTCAACCAGCGAGCAGTCTGGGCTCTCACCCCAAGTTGCACAGCACGTGGAGGATCACAGTACAGCAGAGGTGAGTCTGTCCTCTTGTCTCTCTGCTTCTGTGGCGTATATTCCAGCCACCGCCAATTTTCCACACCTCGCTGCCAGTATCCACATGGGGTTAGCCCCATACGCCCTCACTACGGCAAGTTCTCAGGGGGATCTCGTTGCTCTCCAGGGTTCCAGGGGGGTTTCCCCCACCAACGTCAGGGAGCCACTGCCCCACAGTTGACTCCAACTGTCCAGCCACTAGTTTAAGTTCATCCCGGATTCTCTTAATCTAGGCAACCACCATCTTGTTGCTCAGTCGTGTCTTCTTCCCAGGCGTGCAGACACTTGTACCTGCCAGTTTCAGCCAAAACACCTATCGAACTGGTCTCCTGTATTGTGGGGGTGTTGGAGGGGCAAGTGATGCCACCGGGTCCATTTTTGTTCGCAGGTTGACACTGAATGGGGATCGGGTGGCTGGAGCTACCTGAGGAAGCCTCCTACACCATCGGCTGTTGGCCATGACCCGTCAAACATGATATCATTAACTGTTCCACTGGTTCAATGCCCTGTGTTTCTCCCATAATGGTTGTGCCCATAAAGGGCATTGAAGGAGCTGTATGCCTCTGCGTTGACATGTGCCAAGGGAACAAGGCAACTGAACGAGAACGACATCTAGGTCCGTACATCGTCAACATAATAACCCAATTGAATGGTGTGAAGGTCTCCTCTCGCCTTGATCTGAACAAAAGGTATCATCAGTTGGAACTCAAAGAGAGTTGCAGATACATTACAACCTTTTCTTCACATCTTGGTCTGTCCCGATACAAAAGACTACATTTTAGTGTGTCATCAGCTGCAGTGCTGTTTCAAGGTGCCATTCAACATATCATAGTCTGTCATGAATACGTTTATTATATTGGGTTTCAGAGCTACCCAGAAGGAGCATGATAAAGCTCTCAAACAAGTGTGTTGTTTACTGGAAAATGTAGGTTTGACTTTGAATGCCGAAAAATGTGAGTACCATGAGACAAAGTTAAAATTCTTTGGCCATATCTTTCCTGATGGGGTTATGACACCTGATCCACTTAAAGTGCAGGTGTTGTCAACTGCCAGTCCCCCAGAAGATGTTTCCATGTTGCGCTCATTCCTTGGCATGGCCAGCTACTGTTCTAGATATATACGAGACTTTGCCACCGTAAGGGCCCTGTAGAGAGACCTGACGAAAAAGAATGTTTCATTTCATTGGTCAAATGAATACGAGCAAAGCCTCAAGAAGATCAAACAAGCTATCAAGGAGTCTACTGAAATGGCCTACTTTGATCCAAAGCTTCATACAGAGGTTGTTGTTGATGCTAGCAATTTCATGTTAGGCGCAATCCTTGCACATCACAGCAGACAGCCAGCTGCTCAAAGGCATATTGTGGCATATGCAAGCAGAAGTTTGTCTCAAACTGAATGTGCTTATTCACAACATGAGAAAGAAAGTTTAGCAGTGGTGTGGGCTTGTGAACATTTCCACATATTCATATATGGAACGCCTTTCACGTTTGTGATGGATCATAAATCATTGTTGACCATCTTTGGTAATCCAAAGGCCTAAATTCCTCCTTGCATTGAAAGTTGAGGTATACGATTACAAGAATACAACTACACAGTTGCACATTTGGGCATCATCCAGGGAAAGATTAAAACCCTGCCAAAAACTTCTCACGAGTGCTGCTACAGTGCCATGGTGCCCATTCTAAGACAGCTGAAGTCTACATAAATTTCATTGTGAAATCCAGCACACCAGCTGTCATTTATTTGATCAAATTGTCAGTGCCACATGTCAAGATAGTCACATGTTGAAGCTTAAACACATTATTGCACGAGTCTTGGAATCAGCACACTCAACCTCTTACCAGTAACAGTGAATACCGGAACTTTGAAAATGTCAATGATGGACTGTCTGTTACTGAAGAAGAAGTTATCCTGAGAGGTTCAAGAATTGTTATTCCGGAGAATCTGCGACAACAGATAATTGAAGTGGAGCATGAAGGACATCGTGGAATTGTTGCTACAAAACGAGCTCTCCGAGACCGACTCAGGTTTCCTCATCTCAATGAGACAGTTGACAGAGATTTAAAGGCCTGTCAACTATGCAACCACCTTTGTTATGTTATGTTATTTGAGTTTAAATAGCGCATTAATGCCCTGAGGCGTTTAAGGGCTGTAACAGATTGTGATGAAAGTATCAGGAAAAGGTAGAAGATTGTACTAGGTCCTGAATAACTGGGTTTTTACCGCTTTCCTAAAAGCAAGGAGGCTGGGCGCTGTCTTTATACCAAGAGGAAGTAGGTTCCATATTTTGGAGGCTTCCCGCACAATCCTTTTACCTCACCATCGTACTTGTTTGAATCTAGGCACTACTAGTAATTGTGTCTTTGCTGACCGGAGAATTCTGGCAGGGAGAGCTAGGTTAAAACTCTGCTTCAGGAATTCCGGACCAAGACCATGGACTGCTTTATAGGCTAGACATAGTGCCTTCAAGGTAATTCTTTGTTTGATGGGACGTCAGTGTACATCTTTTAGCAACATTTTGGCCGCAGTATTTTGCAGGACCTGAAGTTTGTGAATATTGTACTTATGAGAGGTCAACAGCAGGCTATTGCAATAATCAATCTTAGACATGGTTAGGGAAGTAACTAGTGTCTTTTGCAGATCATCAGGTAGAAACGGCATAACTTTTTAAATGATTCTAAGGGTATTAAACGTAGAGGAAGTAAGTTTGTTCATGTGATCAGAGAAATTGATTTTTGTATCAATAATAACTCCCAGGTTTTGTGCCTTTTCCACTAGGAGGGAATGGGTCCCAATGTTACTGGCCAAACTGACAGTATCCAAAAGGATTATTGTGGTCCAAAAAGTAAGACTTCAGTCTTATCTGCATTTAATTTAAGGCAGTTGTTGTTCAGCCAATCATGGACCACCATCATACAATCATCAAATCTGCGTCCTGTGTCAGTGTCATTTATTCCTATGGAGATAACAATCTGGGTTTCATTGGCATAGTAGGTAAGCGAGAAACCAAAACCTCCTATCAACTCCGCCAATGGGGAGACATAAATGGTAAAAAGGGTGGGACTCAACGAGGATCCCTGCGGGACTCCACATGGAAGGGAGAATGGGTGTGAAGTAAACTTCTCTAACCTTACTATTTGTTCTCTATCCTTTAAATAAATTTCCCTACAGGGGATGGACTTTACAGTGGAGCACCGGCCAGGTACAGACCATGGGAATGCAGATGGTCTCTCCAGGTACTTCCACTTAGGACATGAAGACGAGACTGGTCAAGGCTAGTTTAATGTCCCTGCGTTGGGGGGGGGGGGTTGTGTAGGAGAGTAGGGTCTGCTATCCTATGGTCACCCCAAATTTTTGCTTTTTGCTTCACTGGTTTTTGACATATTGAGGCTGTGGGTCTGCTAATCAGACCCCCAGCCTGCTGTTCTCTCTAACTAAATTGACACTATGCACCCTAGGTGCATAACCAATTGGAATTGGATCACCCTGTGAGCCCCTGTACCAGTGTACACTAGGTACCCAGGGCATTGGTGTATCTAAGGCCTACCAGGGGCTGCCGCATGTATTATGCCACCCCTGGCCTGGCCTAGCAATTTGACACAACTGGCTGATCACTCAGCTGGGGTAAGTTGGTGTAACCACCTCTTACTTAGGTGTAGTATACCTATACCTAACCTTAAATGGGACACCTGTTAACCTATAAGTCACTCCTATGGCAGGCCTTGACAATCCTGAAGGCAGAGTGCTTGGTTCCATGTGAGATGGTGCTCTGGCATGAGCTGAGCCTGTCTGCAGTGGTCGGAACAACTTCCTTCTACCGTTTCCAGATATCGTCATACCATATACTCTTAAGTGCATTATGAACCTCGCGGTTAAATGCTATCTTTGGTTTGGCTTTATCAAAACATGTCGAGTAAGGTGTCATACGAATTGGAATACTAACCCCTCGCCAATTCTGCCGACGGGGTTAGCATTCCACCCTTCTAGAGGGACACGACATGTACAGTACCTGAAACCCGGGTAAAATCAGACATAGCCTCAGCTCCACAAAATGGATGCTGCCACCCCAGACACAAGTCTGCCCTCCTGCTGCTGGGAGTCCTTCCAGCTTGGGAGACGTGGACAAAGGGTTTCCTGCCAGGGGAGGTGCGAGCACCAACCCAGACAGGATTTTGTGTATTGGTCAGGTAGGGCTTGAAAGGAATCAGACATGCCTGAGGCTCACAAGGAGCCTCGGTGCATATGCCAGTTCAAACCGGTCCTGGGGCACACCAGCCCCGGACCTGGGGCGAGCTGGACAAAGGATTGGGGGTGTAACCACCCCCCTTCCTGGTCCCACCCTTAGGGAGGGACCTAGCAGGTAGTCCGGCCCCTAGAATCCGCTTAAAGGTAGGAGCTGTGTCCTAAGACTTCAGACATCCTGGAATCAACTTAACCACAAGAAGAAGACGGGAACTTCGATGCTCTGCTGCACAGAGGACTGAAGGAAATCTCCCCTATGGTCAGGGAGTGACCATCTTGCTAACGCAAGCACCAACCAGCTATTCGACGTCTGCTTTGCCGCCGCCTCCCGCCGGAGCCCGAGCCCAGAGCCCAACAAGACCTGGACCTCCAGACATCTCACAGCCCGATACACAGTCCCCGAAAAGAAGGAACCCGTGGAGGCACCGAGACACGTGGAGCCAGCCATCTTGGAAGACCGACGACAAGCTGCAAGCGCAACAGCAGAGGCTCCCTCCAAGTTGTGCTTTGGGTCCTGAGAAGCCCAACCACCGAGCAGCATCTGCACCAAAGGTGAGCCCTCCAGCATCTCCACGATCTGCGTGGGGCCCCTCTGCACTTTGCATCTCGACGCGCCTGCCCGGTCCATGGCCCGTTGGCTAGTGGCCATTTTGGTGACCTATTTTGAAATCAACGATGCTGGTCTGGTTGCTCCAGACTGGCCCTAGCTGCTCTCCAAGGCTTGTTGGCTTCTTTCGAGTCGCCGACACCGCCGACAGCGAGAGCCTGCGTGGGACAGCTTGTGACTCGACTCCTGGACGTCGTCGACCTTCAGGGACCACGTGGCTGCGGAGACAAGCTACACCTCATCAACTATTTGCATCTGACATCGCCTGGTACCTACCTGGTGCCACGCCGGTCACTGACTAGTGACTGTGAATACTGTCCCCTCTGCTTTCAGGTCTTCTACAACTCCGATCCACTCTTGGATCCACCGCATCTCTTCTGGACCGACCGCCTGCAGCATCTTTGTCATCAGGCTCCATTGAATCGATAGAAGAAACCCGACGCACTTCGAGACCTATGCACCCGCTTCCTGTGGGTGAGGTAAAGCTGGCACTCCGGTGCCCAAGTGTAGAGAAACATCTCTAGTGTCTGTGTTTCGAATCTTAAGATCGTAGTCCATCCAGAAGACCCTTTCTGCAGTAACTTTTAAACTTTACGCACCCATTGAAAACCTATGGGAGCAAGCATGTAACTTTCCTCACTGCACACGCGACCCATGGACCTCCTGGTCACTAACTGAAGTTAGCTCCTTGTAGGCCCAGCGATTCTAGAGGCCCTAGGCCTTTTCCCTTTCCTGTTCGTGGTACTTATACCACTATTTTAGTATATGGTTTGAGTGGCCACCAGGGCCCATCCATATAAAGTGCAACTTCTGTATATTATAACGTTGTCTTGTTTAACGATTTGTGCTCCTGTGCTCATAAAGAGTCTAGGGGATACTTTGAGAAATAAATACATATATATTTTGAATATATATCTGTGTGGTGTCCTTTCATTGGTATAAAGGGGGGGTTACATATGGTAAAACAGCCTGCTTAACACGCTTTAACGAGTTTAGCCTCAAAGACTGCTTAGCCTACGCTACCACTTGTGCAGCTAGTCCGAAAAGGTTGACTTACAACCACACCATAAGGGTTGCTTGGCATGGTACAAGGTGGTCACTTTAACTAGTGAGCATCATATACCAGGCCAACTTCTCCCAGCTGTTCTCCACCTTCTTTCCGGCTTCCTGCAATCTTGCTTGCATTTCCAAAGTTCTAATGAGAACCGGGGGGCGGAGGGACTTTGTCTTTTTATTTTAAAGGTTTTAACAGGGGCTACTTGATTAACTGCCATTTCCAGCCAGCTATTATATTCTTTTGCTGTGACCTCCATGTCATCTGTTAAGACTAAAGGAATATTCTCAAGTATTTTACTAAAATGGTCTGATTGAATATTATGCCAGTTTCTTGAAAGAATCACAAACTGCCTGTTTTCCCTGTTGAGTTTAGGTTGCGGAAGAAGCAGATCAAAAAAAGACTGCTTTATGATCGGGCCATGCTATCTGAGAAGTTTTTAAATGAACTAAATTAGGATTACTAGTAAAACTCCTGTCTAAGGTATGTCCCGCCAAGTGTGTTGGTTCTTGAACAGCGAAAGTTTGCACAAGCGTGGCAATTTCGGGATCAGAGCTCAATTCTAAGTGATAATTGAAGTCTCCCATAACTGTATAGATTGTTTCCAGTATGAAATTTTCCAGAATTGAGGCTATTTCCTGCAGAAACTCTTTTTGGGAACTAAGCGGTCTGTATAAAACTATGCCTTTGAAGGATTGTTGCTTGTTAATTTCTATGGAGAAAGATATCATTTCTCCGAAAGAGCTATTGAGGGTTTGCAGCTAGATATAAGATCTTCTCTAGTAATAATTGCAACTCCGCCTCCACGCTTATGTTCTCTGTCACATCTGTAAATATTGAAACCCTGTGGTAACGCAGCCTGTATATCTATATCACAGGCAGAGTCAACCGAAGTCTCTGTATGAAAAAATAGTGCGGGTCTATGAGTTTCCATAAATAAATGGAGTTCGAGGCTGTGTTTTATTAGAAATCTGCTGTTTAACAGTACAGAAGATAGCATGTTTGTTATTTTATTTGCTTCCGTATTTGATGTTTTATTTCCTTGCTTTTCCTTGTTTTTGTTTCTTAATTTTTTACTAATATGAGTGGATGCTCGTTTATGTGGATGGAGATTGATCTCAGAGAATAGCATACTGGGTTTGGCCATTACCCTTAGGTTACACGATGGGCACTGCATAACTGAATTGACCTTTAAAAGGGAGAAATACATATTCGTACAATTTTCCCTTTATTTAGTGCTAATATAGTATCTCTAGTAAGATTTCCAGGGAAAAAATGACCAATGTTTCAGGCCCTAGGCCCGGTCGAGGATTGTACGGACGCAGACAGGCACAGACAGGCTTGCCTTAGGCGCGCCATTGGCGCGCCAGCATCGAGCCACCACTGCGCAGCTGGATTTCCATCAGTTTTTAAAGTAATTCCCCAGAAGTGTGGGGATAACAAAACTAGACCGCTAAACCAGCCTGAGTATGGCGCACGGCAGGAAGCCTAGTATGTCAACGCTCTCTCCGCACAATCGGGTAGACACCGGCAGCGGACCAGAGAGGTAGGAATTCAGCAGTGAAAACAACTATCTGTAATGTCCACTTTTTACAATATAACTAATGTGCATAGTTCTTTAAAATATTAAAACATAAGATTAGGGCACTAACCACCGCAAAACAAACAGAGCAGCACCTTACTTGCACACCACTCAACACACCTTAAACTAAACGTGTCAGAGTTACCAAAGCATGCATGGGGAAGAATTGCTTTTGAATTCTTCGGTCCTCTTGACAATGGACATCACCTGATGGTGATCATGCATGAAGACTCCCGTTTTCCAATGATAGAAGATCTCTCATCCACCACTCAAGAAATAATCATTGAGAGATTACAGCATCTTCGCGACGTGGGATGTAAGTGTGATCCTAAAATCTGACAATGACCCATCTTTCAACAGTCAAGAATTCAAAGACTTTCTCAGTCATCTTAATGTGAAGAATCAGAAGAGCTCACCTCTTTGGCTCCAGGCCAATGGCTGTGTTGAACGTTTCATGAGTACTATCAAGAAAGCTAGTCAGCGCTGTTAGAAATGGGGTGTCTGGTTGGCTAAGGTAAATACCTCAGCCAGGCAGAACCCACCACTCTAGTCAGGGGAAGCTAAATACCCAATGAAGATAACCTGATCTCACCCTCTGGTAGTTTGGCACAGAGCAGGCAGGCTTATCAATAGAGGCAATGTGTAAAGTATTTGTGCAACACACACACAGTAACACAATGAATACAACAACAAAAAACTCCACACAGGTTTATAAAAATAGCTAACAGTGTCATAAATGAAACAAGACTAAAACAATAAAAATACAGATATAATGATTGGCAATGCAGACACAGCTCCTTGGAGGTGGCACAAGAGTCGTCAGTGCACGATTAGAGCACTGATCTTCCATAAATAGAGTTCTGTTTTTGTGTAGAGTGGAGCGCTGGCGTTGTGCTAGTTTTCACAGAACAGAAATTTTGCAGTGATGTAAACACAAAAACAAGCAGACAAATTATTTGATGGCCCTGCGACTTCAGAGGAACAGGGGACAAGCCAACAAGATCTTGGAGAACTTCGGAAGATAGCCACAAGGCAGGGGTAGCAGGCAGCATGCCAGCACAGCAAGGCAGCTAACAAAGGGGTAGTCCCTCCTGCAGCTCAACAAGCAGAAGGCCAACACAGCAGAGCAGTTAGCAAAGTGACAGTCCCTCATGGCAGCACAGCACTCCTCCTGGCAATGTGCAAATGTAGAGCCAGCATTATCTGGTTTCAGGTCCAAAGTGTCTGATTTGGTTGGGGCAGAGTCCCAGTACATATACCCAAAAGAACCACTGACGTAGAGGGTGACTTCATATGAACTCTGTGAAGTGCACAAGGATCCCTTTCAGCCCAATCCTGTCTGCCAGGCTAAACCTGGGGGGTTGATCATTAGTTTGTGTGAGGGCAGTACATTACATTACCTTTTGAAGTGTATGTATCAGTCTCTCTTCTTCCCCCTGCCCTGGAAGACCCATCAGTGTGCATATGAATGCAGATGCAGCTGTGTGTCCTGTGTTTGTGGCTGTCTAGAGGAAATGCACAAAGTGTAGCTGCCACCCAACCCAGACGTGTATTGGAGACAGGCTTGCAGGCACAAAGAGCAATAAGTACAGAGAAATGTCCACTTTTTAAAGTGGCATTTCTAAAACAGTAATGTTGAATCTAACTTCACCAGTAAGGAGGATTTATGATCACCATTCCAAATATTTCAAATATGAAAAAGCTACTCCTCTCTGATCAGATAGTACAGGTTAAATGTATATTATGAAATTCCCAATGTTGGCCTCTGAGAAGGGTACCAGGACATGCAAAACATAAAGGTACATGTCTTACTTTTTACTCAAATGGCATCCTACCCATAGGGTGACTTAGGGACTACCTTAGGGATGATGTGTAATAAAAGGGGAGTTTAAGGCTTGGAAACTAGTTTTAAATCCAAGTTAGAGTGGCAGTAAACTGCACACAAAGGCACTGCAGTGGCAGGCCTGAGACAGGTTTGAAAGACTACTTATGTGGGTGGCACAATGAGTGCTGCACACCATACTAGCCGCATTTTAAGTAAAGGCCCTGGGTATATGGTATACCACTTTAAATGAGACTTACCAATAAAACAAATATGCCAATCAGGAATACAAAAAGTATGCGCATGTTTTTGAGAGAAGCACATGAACTTTAGCACTACTCAGCAGTGGTAAAGTGCTCAGAGTCCTAGAGCCAACAAAAAGAAGGTCAGAAAAAGAGGAGGTGGAAGGCAAAATGTTTGGGGTAACCCTGCAAAAAGAGCCATTTCCAACAAGCTTGCTGAACTGGAAAAGCTCGACCTTTAAACTATCCTGTGGCGTGGCAAAGATGGAGGCCTGCTAGGACGTGCTTCCCCGTCGCTCCATCCCCGCCACTGATCGGGCCCTGCCACCTTCTCTCCTCACTTCATAGCGGACGGCCTGGGGTGCCCACTTTGACTTGGGGGCCTGCCAGGCATTCGGGGTGCCACAAGAGTTGGAGATCTGGCCCCACAAGGTGAGATCAGGCATGCAGCAGCCGCATGCCTGATCTCACCGGCCCCGGCTTCCATAAAATTGCAGCACCCGTGGAGTGGCATCAGTGAAGTCAGTCATACTCTGGCGCCGCGTACTCAGTAGCCCAGTCTAGGACATCAGGTGTCTGTAATATACCGCCCGCTGCTACCTCTCGCAAAATCCAAAAGTCCAACTACAGCACCACTAGCCCCGCAGGCCCAGGGCTTAACTGAACGCCGAGACCACAAAAGAAAATGGCAGTAGCATTGGAGGTGCGGGAGTACCCAGACCTGTAGCTATTAAACTGAGCTGAAATAAGCAGAGTATGCATTTCTTTGGCTCTGACACTCCTTTTCATGTGGGGGGACATCTGCAGGAGGTTGTTGGCCAACAGACTTAGGGCGTTGCAACAGGCGTCCCTGGTGACCAAAGATGGTGTTGCCATCGTGGAGGATGGCCCAATATTATCTACCTTTTGGGATTTTTATGAGGAACTTTATGGAGGCGGACTAACACACTTTGGCAAGCGCTTCAGCACATGGGTCATTAGCAACTGCAGTCAATCGAGAGTGGCAGTTCGAGTCAACGGACAAACCTCAGCTCTCTTCCCTATCTGTAGGGGTACACTGCAGGGGTGCCCGCTCTCACTTTTCTTTTGCTCTCTACATGGAACCTTTAGCCCGACGTATATGGCATAATCCGAACATTATAGGGATCACCTTTGACGGGAGGAACACAATGTCAGCCTATACGGACGGTGTGATCATGGTTTTAGACGGCTTAGTTGTGTCCCTTCTGGCCTTCCAGGATGAGATAGAGGGTTTTGGCACAGTTGCAGGATTCCGCATTAAAATTCAAAAGTCACACGCTCTCAACCTGTCAGACCCTCCGGAGACAGAGGCATGCATGGCTTGTTTGCCAGTACTAATCCTGTCACTCACTGAGGACCCCTCCAACACCAAAACCACCTTCTGCAACACCATGGCAACCTAGCCAAATGGATGAGAGACAACAGCCTCAAACTAAACTCCGACAAAATGGAAGTACTGCTCTTCAGAAAGAACACCTCCATATGGGACCACAGCTGATGGCCATGAGGACGCAGACCAACAATCACATCAACAGCCAACACGTAACCTTGGCATCATCCTCGAACTGCCACTGACCATGAAATGACAAGTCAATGCAGTCACCTCTTCCTGTTTCCACACCCTCTGCATGCTCTGCAGAATCTTCTGATAGATCTCCAAAATTGGATTGATTTTGTGCAGGAAGGTCCCTTCCTGCACAAAATCAATCAACCCCGCAACGCAGGCACCCTTGCACCATGGTGCAAAGGTCCTACATTGGCGCACGGCAGCCCATTGTGCGCCGTCACAGGGGAGAAGGACAGGAATGCGCTGTATCATATAGATACAGTGCATTCCTGCCCTTTCCTTTTGCCGTAGAGCAGCGCAGCAGTAAGGCCTGCGGCGCTGCCCTATGGCAAAAGCCCGCAAATAAGGCCCTGAGGATTTTGAGTCAAAGTGAGCAGAGCATCATGTCAAAAGACACCAACGGGGCAAAGAGTGTATGATGACCACCAAGGGAAACCTTACCATCCGACCAAGATAAAATTACATTTTTCTCGATGGCTGCAACAACCAGAATAATCCTGCAACAGTTCTCAGGTTACAACATGCCTCTGCTGCTCATTATTATCGAGTCTGGGTCCTTGGACCTAACAATTCCAATGTGAAATGTTTTCTCAAGTTTTAAAAAGGGTCTGACATTTTTGGAGCCGTGAACCTCAATCAAAGCACATCAGCATTAGACTCATGCATTAAGACAACTCTACAAACAATAATAGTTTTGATGTTTGAAGTAGAAGCAAGATCTCCGTTATCAGAGCTGCCAGGTTTAAAGCCCAATATCTGTGACATTTATATGTTTGTAGTTGCTAATGTGTGACATTTCTGTATCTCAGGTGTAACACTTTGAGTAACAATGTATTACAATTTTAGTCAATGACCCATGCAGTGAAATGTCTTGCATCAGTAACAGGATGTGTGCCCCTCCTGGTGGAATCAATGCTTGATAGCAACAGAAATTATCATAATAAAACAAACTGACTATAGTGCAGACTGGTCTGGATTCCTCTGATCCTAACATCTCCTTAAAGGGCGCCCGCCTACTAGATACTTTTAAAGTGCCTTTCCTTAAAGGCTTTTAGATCCTGCATTGATTTGGTGTCATCGACAAATGAAGTTTTCAAAACCTGGAGAGAAACTACAAATTCACAGCATTCAGTAGAAGCGAATGAGTTTCCTGTTGATCCAGCTTTAGCTAATGAAATTCCTGTTGCACTCTTTCATTTCGTGCATAAATCAGAACGTATTTTGAAATAACAATGTTTAGCTGGCTAGTAGCCATGTACTTTGTGTGACACAACTTACTTTTTACCCACATTTCATTGTATTCTGGGACTTGTAGTTTGACTTTCCATTTAAGAATTTAAGTTTAAATACCCAGGGCCCGATTCACAGAACTAACTTAAGACAAAATCCTAAACTTACTACTTTTGGTATTCACAGCACATAGGATTTTGTCTTAAGTTTGTCTTAAGACAAACTTAAGACAGACTTAAGACAGACTTAAGACAGACTTAAGACAAACTTAAGACAGACTTAAGACAGACTTAAGACAGACTTAAGACAGGCTTAAGACAGATTTAAGTTAGGATTTTGTCTTAAATTTGTCTTAAGTCTGTCTTAAGTCTGTCTTAAGTCTGTCTTAAGTCTGTCTTAAGTCTGTCTTAAGTTTGTCTTAAGTCTATCTTAAGTCTGTCTTAAGTCTGTCTGAAGACAAACTTAAGACAAGATCCTAACTTCTGTGAATACCAAAAGTAGTAAGTTTAGGATTTTGTCTTAAGTTAGTTCTGTGAATCGGCCCCCCAAATCGCAAGGTGGTGCTAGATTTTTTTTTAAAAACCTTGCTCGTGGCTGGTTGAAGGTATAAAACAAGACACAGCCACTTGGAAACTACGATGACTGAAAGGACTCCAGAGATGTGCTGCCTTTGTTCCGCATCCTGCACTAAAAGTAATGGGCCCGATTCACAGAACTAACTTAAGACAAAATCCTAAACTTACTACCATTTTCGTATTCACAGAAGGCACTTACTCATTTTGGTATTCACAGAAGACACTTACTCACTTCGGTATTCACAGAAGTTAGGAGTCCTAACTTTAGGACTCCTAAATGCCTTCTGTGAAGACCGAAAGTCTTAAAATTAGGATTTTTCTCAGTTTAGGAGTCCTAAAGTTAGGACTCCTAACTTTACTACTACTAAACTGAGAAAAATCCTAATTTTAAGGCTTTCGGTATTCACAGAAGGCATTTAGGAGTCCTAAAGTTAGGAGTCCTAAGTTTACTACTACTAAATTGAGAAAAATCCTAATTTTAAGACTTTCAGTATTCACAGAAGGCATTTAGGAGTCCTAAAGTAAGGAGTCCTAACTATACTACTACTAAACTGAGAAAAATCCTAATTTTAAGACTTTCGGTATTCACAGAAGGCATTTAGGAGTCCTAAAGTTAGGACTCCTAACTTCTGTGAATACCGAAATTAGTAAGTGCCTTCTGTGAATACCAAAATGAGTAAGTGACTTCTGTGAATACCAAAATGGTAGTAAGTTTAGGATTTTGTCTTAAGTTAGTTCTGTGAATAGGGCCCGATGTGTTTTTTGAACTGTACAGCAGCCTTTTTCCAGCCTTCCTTCACGGATATAATAAGCATGCCAACTGATCTATCTGCTGATGAGGCACCTGTTTCAAAACGCTCACATTTGTCTACGTACTGTCAGGAAGAGAGAGCAGGTGTAAAAGAGTGTGTTACACCTGGCACCATTGGCGTGGGTCTCCCTTCCATTTTTTTCTGATGCCTCCTGTATTTTTTCTATGTTTTTGCTGATCTAGATGCTTTGGGCACTTTGCCACTGCTATTCAGTGCTAAAAGCAAGTGCTCCCTATGGTAAAGTGTTGTTATAGATTCGTGACTCCATGACTGGCTATTTGATTTACTTGTCAGACCCTAGTACAGTGCACCATGTGTGCCCAGGGCCTTTAAATCAAATGCTGCTGGTGAGCTTGCAGCACTGGTTGTGCCACCCACAGAAGCAGCTTGTAAAATGTGGTTCAGGCCTGCCATTGCAGAGCCTGTGTGCAGTTTGGGACTGCCATGTCGACTTGACAAGTGCACCCACCTGCCAGTCCCTAAACCTTCCCTTTTCTACATGTTAGTCACCCTTATGGGCAGGGTGCATTGTATGTGAAAGTTAGGACATGCCCTGATGTGTGTGGCATGTCCAGATAGTGAATTACAGCCAATTTCGTTTCGCACTATTGCAAGGCTATCTGTTCCCATAGGCCAGAATGGGCAGTTTGATTATAACATCTTATAATCCTAGCTGACCCTAGAAACAAGATGGGAAAATAAAGTTTAGTATGCCTGAACTCAGAATGTTAAAATACATATTTTAGTGTGGGTGATTTTTACATTCTGTGTTTGAAAATACCACTTTTAGAAAGTAGGTATTTTCTTGCCTATCCACCCAGTATGCCTCTGCTCGGTTTGTGTATTCCATGTCTGGTTTGTGAGTGACAGGGGGCTGGAGAGGGCCTTGGCTCCAGCAGTCTGATGGGTCAGGGCTAGGCTGAATAGGACCTGGGTTGAATAGAGAGTAAGGGGAGTAGATTTCCTTTTACTTGCCTGAGTCTTCATAGAATAGAGAGTAGAGGGAGGAGATTTCCTTTCAGCTAACTGGGCCAGGTCTGCTTTCAACAATGCTGTCTCCACCTCCTGCCAGGAAGCTGCACCCAGGAGGACTAAACTGGATTTGGCTGGGCACAAACACTCTCTGCCTTCAGAGAACAAAGGATTTTGTAATATAAATAATTGGGGCCCAGACCCCAGAACTTTAGACCACTTCTGGAAATCAAGACGAACCTTTGCCCAGGAGAGAAACCAAGGAATCTGAAGGAGGAGATTGCCCCTGTGCTGTTTGCTGTTTGGGGTTGGCCTGCAGTGGTTACTTATTGCCAAGGAAAGGAGAAAAGGAACTTTGTGTGTACTTTAACTATCTTGAGGGAGCTCTCCAAGGGCTTGAAGCTGAACTTGCCTCCTGTTCTGAAGTCTCAGTGACACAAAGACTTCACTACCAGCTCCCCCTGAATTTCTTTGCTGGGAATTCTACCTGCAGAGAGGTGCCTGCTGTTGTTTTGGGCCCTCTGAAGACTGTGTGTCGCTGGGAGCTGGAAGCGCAATGCAATGAGGAAGAAGTGTGTCGCGGCCGCAGCAGTTGCCGTCGCATCTCCGAGGAAGCGTGTCGCCGCCGCAGCTGTTCGCCGTCTCATCACCGAATAAGCGTGTCTCATCACCAGAGAAGCGTGCTGCCCCCGCATCACAGGGGAAGCATGTCGCATGACCTGTCGTGGCTCAAGAAACCATCGATTTCACGACCCATTGATTTTGAAGCTGCCTCCTATGTACAAGGGCAGTGTACATAGGCGTCAGCGCCAAATTTAAGACCAGGTAAAACCCGATCTTGAGTTGGCGAAATGAGGAGAAATGCATTATTTCTCCTTGTTTTTTGCTTTTTCCATGTGTGCTGCCTTGTGCAGAACGAATGGAAAAAGCAAAATGCCATGGATTGTTTATGTACAGGAAGGTTTCCCTTCCTATACATAAACAATCTTTTTAAAAATGCTATATTGTGACTATCATGTGTTCTGCATCAAGCAGCACACATGAAAGTGAAAAAATGGCATTTCAGGATTGTTTATTTGTTTATGTGCAGGAAGGAGCACCTTCCTACACATAAACAATCCTTCCCTGCACACAGACACCCTTGCACTATGGTGCAAGGGTGCCTGCGTTGGCGCTACACTGCTGAGTGTAGAGCCATCGCAGTGGAAAACGCAAGGCTGTATTTATGGTGCAGCCTTGCATTTCTGAAGTGTCAGAGTGAGGCTATAAACCATGATGTCTAATACCTCACTCCACCACTTATATTGTACATATCCCCCTTAGAGTCAGGAACCTGGATGAGGAGACAGCTAAACTGCCAGATGCCAGAAGTCTCACCTCGGCTGCTGCAGTGTAGTGTGGCACAGGATTTTAACGGAAATCTAGTTTTGTGGCAGGAAGTTGTAATCACCACAACCAACGCGGTGTGAGCAAAAGAGCGCATGAGGCCCACTAAAGAGGATGTAGTGCCGCAGTCCAATACCAGCATGAGGAGGCAGATAATGCACTTGCAAAAGGATTCAGTGGACGTTAAAAAACATATTTTCTGTAACTTCCAAATTTCCCAGGTCCTTGCATGATGTGCTGCTCTAGTCCAGGTTATTTCCTTTGAATTCAGGACTTGTAGTGTTGTTTGAAAATGGAATAAACAGCACTACAATTCAGAGAAAAACATAATGTGCCAACCCTACCGATTCAGGTGGGAGACTATAAGTTTCATGGCTAACAGTGGCGGCTCACACAGGTAATGCTGTGGGGCGGTGTAGGGGGGTAGTGGAGTTCGACATACGATGGGAAAGGTGAAACAAAACAAATAAATAAATAATACCACTTACTTTGCGCTCGCCGCATCGCCGACACGGCGATGCGGCAAGTGCAAGGTAAGTGGTTTAATTTATTTATTTATTTACTTTAATCTTTCCTGTCGTGTGTCGAACTCCACTACCCCCCACCCTGCCCCACCCCCACCCTGCCTCACCACCCAACAGCGTCACCTGTGCGAAACGCCATTGAAGGCTAGTTTCCCACCTCCGAGTCCTGTATGCAGAAACTCGATTCGGATTGCCGAATCATGATCTACTAGAATCCAGGCAGCTTGAGCTCGGAAATATATATTGTGAGCCAGAACGCTTTGCCCTTCATTCTTGGAGGGGTAGATTTGTTTGCTCTGTATTATTAAACTGCCAAAAATGAAATGCTGATTAGCTATCACATAGCTGCCAAGGTTTCAGTTTGCTTATGTGTGACATTTTCATAATTTCAGTGTACTTACGACTGACATTCAACGACTATGAGTAATACTTTCTCCTTCTCTTACTTTGGCTTCCCTTCTTGTGTTGTGCCTCTCTTACCTCACCTCTCATCCTTGTCCCTCCTGTCTCTCTCTCCTTTCAGGCACCTCTCTCTCCTTTTTGTCTATATTTCATTACCCCTATCACTTTTTCATCCCTCTTCATCGCTTTCGTCGTTTTCCCCTCGCAACTCACTTTTAGTGAATCCTGTGCAGATGTGGTCCTTCTTGTACTGCAAAAGGCTGTTTATGTAGCGCAATGGTCAGATGGCCTCCTGCAAATTCCTATCAGAGTGCAGGTGACTGTGCCTTTAAAGTGTGAGTGTAAGGAAATTATGGCACTGATATACACCTGGACGAAAATCATTTTTTGGAAGCAGTAACCTCGCCCAACATCCCCAGGTCACTTGAGTCAGGCAAGGTCAGACAGTGGACAAAATACGAAGAGAAGGGGGAATCTAAAATAAATGGAGAAATCAGCAGTGTGTTAAAACAAGCAACAGCAAGGAAAATATAAGTGTCATATAGAATCTGACATACAAAATGAACAAAATAATTTTTTCCTTACTACCAAGCGTGTCAGACACGGAGAGGGCTGACGGATGCTTGGAACACAAAGCACAAATAAAAAAGTTAAGTGCATAATTTGCCATGAGACTAGCAGGGTTGAGTTTGGCACAGGATCAGGGGAGGCACATGCACTGCTGAGACTCTGATTTTAAACTTAAATAAACAATAAGTCTCTCGGGTTTTGTGTTCTTACTTCAGTGCATGTCTGACTTTGGAATCCCAGTAGCCTGGCTGTCTTTGCTTCTTCTCTTGTCATAGGTGACTATTTGCTGTGGGAGACCATTTGACTCAGGCCATTACTTATGTGATTGAAATTTTGCTGTCTCCTGCCAATTTTCAGCAGGACCTGGGTGCACAAATGGGGATGAGCTAGGTATTTCCTGCTGCAGTTTGGGTGTGTCGGCCAGGCTGCCACTGTGTGCCCTGCTCTGACAGTTCAGCCGAAAGTGCACAGTAGAGCTTTGGGTGCTATTCTTGAGTGCAGCACTTACAGTCTGCTGGAAAACGAGGTATTATTTGTGAGATCTGCACAAACAATATGTCTACATTTGTCCTTCACTGGGAACCAAACACCCCATTGTAGCGCTTGACTCTCAGAGGGTAGTGTTGCAGAGCAGCCTAAGGCTTACTCAAGGGAGGTGGTGTGGACTAGTGATCGCCATTTACAGGTAAGCAGAAATAACATTCAATAATTGATTGTCGAGTCTGTACTTTGGTTTATAAAAAGGAAAAGGAAATGTATTACACACACACTACTCAATACTATGCATCAATTTACAGATATACATAAGCTGTTGGAAATATTTCTGTGCATTACTCCCGGGGGGGAGGTCTAGTACTACCGCTCACATTTATGCACATCATCTTGCCCCCAAATGCAGTGGGTTGAACATAACCTGGAGCAAGGGCCCTTCCCACCGGCACCAGTGGTGGCTGGTGGAATTTGAAACTGGTGCGGCGTAAGCAGAACAAAGCAACGTATGCGAGCGAGCGCAGCAAGCGAGCCCGATGGCAATAAGGGGTGTTCAGGGGGTTCTCCCCCGTGAAGAATTTTTTTTTAAATTGCCATCTTTTTGGTGCGATTTTCCGCACTATTTCTGTGATAAATGGACTAAACATTCAGTTCTTCTAGGCATTCATAAAAGAAAACTCATACATTATTTCAGAGAATTTCTGGGTTGCCAAGCAAGTCTGACTTCTGAAGAGGGCTAGGGTACTAAGCAAGACTGCTTTGGCTCTACCCTTTCCAATAGAAAACACTAGTTAGCAATGTGAACAAGTTCAATAGATAAATCTGGGGTCTAGGGAGAGTCCCTCTACTGAGAAAGAAATTTAAAAACAATTGGCAAATGGTGCATTTTAAAGCAAATGAATGCAGCGATAAAGCAAGGCTTATTAAGCAGTGGGAACGTATAGTCTTGAAACATTAAACACATTAAAAACTGCCCCGTATCTTCTTTGTTCAACAGTTACTGTAACATGTCAATTGTTCTGCATGACAACTTTAGCTCTTTAAAATGAATGCTTGCCCAGTGTCTTGCACTGCATGCAGCATTAACTTTGGAAAAAGATGCTCTAACCAGACTTCAGGAAGCACCCACAGCTGCTGGCTGTAACCAGTCATATAGAAATATGTGCAGACAGGTCTTTAAGTGAGATGAAAAAAATGGGTGCTCCCTATAAAGGAACATGCCAAATACATTTCTAGGATTCCCATAGTGTGCCATCAGACCGGTATTTTGGTTTCTCTGTGAGATGTAATTGTATCCAGATAAATGGCACAGCAAGTGACATACGCCTAAAGCCTGTCAGTATGATTGGCTTTGTCAGTGGGTGTTAGCTGTTTAAGTTAAAGGTGTAACAACAATGATTTTGTATAAATAATTAACATCGAAAATGTTTAAATTCTGAAATAGGTAGTCTGTGAATAAAATTGCATTGAGGCCTGTGGAAGAAGTTTTGGCCTTCAATTATGTGTGCTTATTGTTAGATATGGGATCATGTAATGTCCTGGGTTGGGTTGGGTTGTTAGATATGTATCCTCTTTTTCTCTGCATATCTTCAACCCTCTCTCTTTCCTCTTCAGCATCCTCTTTTCACTCTTCCCTGAATGCCCTTCCTCACATCTCTGTCACTTCACCGCCCCCAACATGCACTGCACTCCCTCAAATATAAGCACTTTAATTTCTCTTACTTTTGCCTTGCAAATATTTTGACATCAGTGTACCACCTTCACACACATTTACACAGAATTTCAGTTGCAAATGGAATATTGTTCTGTGTGCTCTGCAGAGAGGCCAACCGACTGACAGGCACTTTGTTTGGCTTTATCCTTAGCGCCTGCGTGCTCAATCAAAGCCCCTCATAAACACCTGGCATGGCTCAAGCCTCAAAGTATGCACAGAAAAAAAGACAGATAAACAACAACATTATAAAATAGCTAACTCGTGGGGAATGCAAGATCAAGTAAACATGTAAAATAAGAGAGGAATAAATTGCTAAAACGCATTCCCTCGACGTTGTTAAGATTCATTGTTTGCAAGTCAATCCATGTTTTTGGCATCAGAGTTAACTCAGGGGCATGCACACAGGGCCAGTTTTAATGCCATACCTCAGAGGACTGGCCACTGTAAGCACGTCCGTTGGCGCCTACAGGAACAGCTGCATCACTGCTGGCAAGCGGCAACTCCTCTCAGCCAATCCTGGTGCTGCTCCAGCAGTGCCAGGATTGGCTTAGATCAGGGTTACTTGCCGCCCGCCTGCCCATTAGGAGACCGAAGTTTGAGCCTTTGCTCAACCCTCGCTCTCCTAATTGGCATGTGCCAGCCTGAGCAGACACTAGTGCGCATGACTGGGCACGGCGGAAAAATTCGCCGACCTTCACAAGTCATGCCGCTGGTCTGACAATGCCTGTCAGTCAACATGACTCCGGACCGCCCACCCCCTTCAGACTCTGAAGGGGGTGGGCGGTCCGACTTCATGCTGACGGACATGATTGTCAGTTCTCCCTCGGCGTCTCTGAACTTAAGTAAACTGGGAGTTTACTTAAGTTCAGAGACGCCGAGGGAACTGCGGGCGCAGGCGGCTTGTGGGGCAACGTCCCAGCGCCCTAATGGACGCACCGCCACTGACCGGCACCATCCCAGTGAAGGCCCACCGCATTATCTCAGCAAGCATTTATAATGGGAACACCTGCCATAGTGACACAAAACCCTGTCTGAGCATCTCATACTGACCATACAGTATACACACTTAAATCACAGTGGACAGTTGAGTTGTTTAAATAACACAGTAGGAAGAATACATGTCTAGGCATCACTTAGAATGACAGGTACTTATCATATCTGATGACAGTTATAATGCAAGTCAATCAAAGCCCCTAAAAGGAATCAAATTTATAATCACATGATTATGCAATTACAACCAGGCACCCTAGCAGGAATGCCTAGCCACAGATATCCAATTTACTTATCATTTCACATATTACAGGTGACTTCCAGTCCCCA
Organism: Triturus cristatus; assembly: GCF_964204655.1. Taxonomy (NCBI): domain Eukaryota; kingdom Metazoa; phylum Chordata; class Amphibia; order Caudata; family Salamandridae; genus Triturus; species Triturus cristatus. Next base: position 169,644,923 of record NC_140585.1, read on the forward strand.
AACAAAACAAAATTATGTAAATGCACCCCTTGTGCAGTTACACCTTCCCACCTCTAGGGGATGTCTTTACAAAGACAATCACTGTGCAATCTTAAACAACAGTACCAAGCTATAGAACCAAAGTTTCAGCATTAGGTTAGGTTCAAAGCATAGCTGAACCTTGAAGGGTTATTTGCTTCAAGTTTCCAGTGACTTAGGATGGGGACTTTTACCTTATTGCTAGGGAGTCTGCGTTGCTCCTGCAGCTCCCCCTGCACCCTACAAAGAAATGGCGGTGGCCCCATCCTCCTGGGGTCACCACACGCCAAAACAAACAGGTTTCCCTGCAGACTTCACTATGCCCTGCAAGGCATTATGGGACACTTTCACTCGCTTTGTGCATATTATAGCAGTGGCTATCCCACTGCTCTGGTAAGAGCAGCTCTGCCTCTGTTGGTGGCCTCACAGTGCATCTCTGCTCCCTCTGCGACCCAGTCCCACTCAGGAACCCCACATCCAGGTGAGGTTGAAAATCAGCTTGAGGAGCTCATCCCAGGCTGCTCTTGCCGGCTCCCCGACTGGCCAGCACCCTTGCATGCTGCTGCAGGAGCCGGCTCTTCATTCTGGTCTGCCCGCACCTGCAGGCAGACACGAATGATGCCGTTGGTCGGGCGGGGCCTCGGGGGAGTGCGGCACTCCCCCTCCTTCTTGCCGTGGAGGAGTGCGGCTGCTTTCCCCCCTCCCCTCCGCTCACAATGGGGCCTGGAGTTGGGGGTCCCGGACCCTAGGGAATTCTTCAAGGGGAGAACGACGGCACTCCCCAGCTTCCCATTTCACGGGGGTGCGACGGCGCTCCCCGACTTCTGCGGGGCCTGCAGTTGGGGCTCCTGGGCCCCTGGCAGCACTTCAAGGGGCACAACAGCACTTCCTGACATCCATCTTCATCTGGGCCAGGGTAGGCTAGTGGTCCCCCCATGGGCCATTTCACCGGGAGCGCAAAAGCGCTCTCCAACTTTACTTCATTGGGACCAGGTTGGAGAGCCTGGGCCCATGGGCACCTCCCTGGGGGTACGTGACAGCGCTGCCCTGCTTCTACTTCTTCTGGGGGCAGCCCCTGAAACCAGACCCACCCCGGTGGCACATCCAACACTAGCGGCGGAGCCCCACGTGCTTCATCGTCGGTCTGCTCAGAGGTCAAAGGTTGCCTACCTTCTGGGGGGCATATGTCGGCCCCCATGCAATTGATTATCACAATCTTGGCCTCTTCATGCTCCTGGTGGCCAGCCCTAGCCGCCTGGAGCAATGTTTGGTGCCTTCCTAGCCTCCAAGAGGGTGAACTCAGCAAGGAGCTGTCTTCACTGGCTCCCTGCGCCAGCCTTTTACCTGGCTCTCCTTCTGGCCCTCTCTTCTCCTTGCGCAGAGACCCAGGCTTCTCCTCACTGGCCCTTGACTCCCTCAAAGGTGCAGTCCAGAGTCCTGGAACAGTCAGGGGATTCTTCCTTACAATTGCCCATGGCACCATGCTCCAGCACCAGTCTTCCTCAGCAAGACCACACCCCAGAGAGAGATTCTCCTCCTTCCTGCACAGGCCTCTGGGATACTTCAAGATGGCGTCATCCAGGGGTCTCGTGCCACATCGTCTCTGAAAAGGCCCCTTTCCCCTTGCTGCCTTCATGGCCCGGGCCCATGGCAGGTCTGGTGCCTGGCACTGGGTGACAGCTGCTGATGGATAACCTGCAGCTTCAACCCCATCTCTCCCACCTGAAGAGAAGATCCTCACCATTAGGAATGTTTGCAGTGAATGGCTTGGCCTCTGATACTATAGCTTGGGGGGAAGGTAATTAATCCAGCCTGGCAGGGTCACACCCGGCCAGACTCTGGTTATGAGCTGAGTCAGAGGAATATGATATTTCTGGATGACCCATAAGCAGTACAGATATGGCTTTGGACTCAGCAGAATACTTCTTTTTACACCACTTACAGTGTACTTTGGTACGTGTCTGTAATTTGTAGGCCCTAGGGAACTGAAACTACCCCATGTCGCCTCTGTCTCCATAGGAGAGTAATGGAGTGTTCCTACAGTGAAATAGTAAAGCACACTGGCTTTCCCTTACATGTGTCTCCCCACATTATAAAGCCTATTCCATTTCACCACCCAACTCTGCATAATCCCTGCCACACCATTCTATCTGTACCTGCTCTTGGGCTGTGCACAACAGGAATCTTCCCGCGCTACCCTTACATGGGTGCACACATGTGTGCACACGTGTACACATGTATCCAGTCCAGTGCCCCTTACCCCGGACCTTATCTCACAAGGTGGACACCAGTGAAATCCACATGTGGTTCATTTCGTCATGATTTCTCTGTGGGGGTTTCCCAGTTTATGAGGCTCTCCTACAGCAAAAGCTCAAAAATCAGGTGTTCAAAAAGCGAAAATCCGGGCGACTCAAGTTGTCAGAACCACCTTCTCACACAGTCAAATTAAAAACTTGGCTACATGCAAAGTGCTGCTGGGAGGGCAAGCTGTGTATCCAGTACACGTGGTTGTCACAGGTGCGGAAATGACCCTGCTGTTATTTTGCTGGGATCGCACAACAATACCCATAAATTACATGCAGGGGCCAGATTAAAATGCAATTAAGAGGAGCGCCTGAATTAAATAGTGAAAAGCCCCCAGGGTCATTCATCTCCGCTCTGCACCCGGGTCACTTGCCTGTGTCACATTAAAAGGGTAAACAAATGAGTGCTGGCTGTGAACTTGTCGCTTTGACAACAAAGCTTCTTGACAAGTGAAGAGGCACTATAAATTTGTGTAAGTATTTTTAATTCTGTGATGCGGGGACGTTCCTTAAAATGCATTAGGCTAACACAAGATGGGTGGTACAATATATACGAAAGGTAGTGGTGGTATATAGAGGAGCACATCAATTCCAAGCAATATCTTTTAAATTTATCTTTAACAGGTTATCAGTGTTGGTGCCACTCAAGGTAACAGTACAAAAACAACCCACTACCACGGATGTCACCACACGGAAGTACAGCCGAACTCCCATGCTAAGCTTAACAAAACAGCTGTACCTCGGCACTCTCAGAAATTACATTTCTATTCATGCATAGTGAAACATATTTATAATTCTAAAAACAGTGTAGCAGTTCACAGGAAACCGGTCCAAGAAATTAATTATGCAAAATTCTATTTAATTTCAAGTGACGACGTTTCACTCAAACTATAATAACCCGTTTGGTACAATACAATCCAAAACAGAAACATATATTATTACACATAAGATGCTATTGTTGCAGATTATCACATGGAGGTCCCATTCTTGAAACCTCCCTGTTGGCAACGATGAAAACAGCCGACACGTATTTTGTTACAATTGTAACTTCTTCAAGGCTTATATATGCATGAATGTCGACCCAAAGGATTTGGATTGCCCAATGTGTAATATTAAAATGTCGCTCAAAAAACAGAATTGGGAGACCCTTACATTTCGGTTATGTCGGTATCTGATCAGTCATTGATAATATCCACATCAGGAAAAGTAGATTAAGGAAGGATGTATCCAGCATACAATGGTAAGAATGGGATGTACCCAATCTCCCACTGAAGGTACGTGCTCTATTAAGTATGTCCCCCACTTTGCGATAATGACGAGCGTATTTCGGAACAATTGAATTGACATAAAGGTCTTTAGAACTAACGTTCACAGCAGGTTCGAGGGGAGACAGACCTGTAGGGCTGGGGCCACGTCAGTGGGCGTCGTCCTCTCGCTAGCTCCGCACGGATCTTCGTCCTTCTTCTTCTCCTCTTCTTGTAGGTAGGTTGGATCTGCCTTCTTGGTTCCGGGCTGCCCCTAAATACTGTATTTAGGGAAAGTTTTAGGGGTCTTGAGATCAGTAGCCAATGGGATACTGACCTTTTGGTGACTACACCCTTGGTGTGCTCACCCCACGTGAGGGAGTGAGCACAATTCCTAGTCCTGATTGGGGAGTGCCTGCCATCTGCAAGATGGCGAGCACTGGAGAGTGGGATTCACCTCGGCTGCCCCACCTGAGGGGTGGAGTTGGCAGAGGTGGGCACACCTCCTGGACTGGCTAGTTTTTCATGCCTGTCTTCCCACCGAAAGGGATGGGAGTCAGGAAGGGGGCCTGCTTCTGGGGTCGCATTACAAATGCTGCCAGGCCTTTGAAGCTCCCCTGCCACAGATGGCTCTTCCTGGCCTGGGGGAGGTGTGACCACCTCCGCCCAGGAATGGCTTTGTTTCTGGGCTCAGGGGGCGTAGGATCCTACCCTAGGGGTCCAGAAACACGTCTTGTGGTGTGTACCAGTCAGGGAACCCACCAGAGGCTGGTCGTTTTTCAGGGGGCATCTCTGAGATGCCCTCAGTGTGCACTTTTCATTAAATCCCACACTGGCATCAGTGTGGGTTTAATGGGCTGAGACGTTTGGTACCAAACTTCTCCATGTTCAGTGTAGCCATTATGGTGCTGTGGAGGTCATAATGACAAGCTCCCAGCACCATATACTCTTAATGGCAGCACTGCACTTACAATGCCTAAAATTGGACTTAGACACTGTAGGGGTACAGGGCTCATGCACCTGTACCCTCACCACTGACATAGGGTACCCAGCTAGAGGGGTGGCTTTATCTATGCCAGGGCAGTGGGTTGTAGGCATGGCACACAGGGATGTGTGCCATGTTGGCTCTTTACTTTGTTCTGCACCAAAACACGCAGCCTGCGAAGGCAGTGTGTGTGTGTGTAAATGTACAGGGCCTCTAAGGGTGGCACAATAAGTGCTGCAGCCCTTAGAGGTCTTCCCTGGCCACAGTGCCCTGGGTACCTGTGGTACCATTTACCAGTGGCTGACCTGTGGCCAGAGATGCCAATTGGGTTAGTTTTGGGGAAAGAACACAGGCCACATGAAGAAAAAGTGAACATAACATAACATCAGTAGTCTGGCAAAAAGTGGGGAATTACTGCAACAGAAACCCACTTTCCTACACCATGTGATAATCTGCAACAATAGCAACAATAGCATCTTATGTGTAACAATATATGTTTGTATTGTACCAAACGGGTTGAGTGAAACATCGTCACTAGAAATTAAATAGAATTTTGCATAATTGATTCCTCGGACTGGTTTCCTGTGAGCTGCTACACTGTTTTTTGAATTATAAATATGCTTCACTATGCATGAATAGAAATGTAATTTCTGAGAGTGCAGAGGTACAGCTGTTTTGACAAGATGGGTGGTACTTGGCAGGTCTGCTGTAACTATATGTGTCAATAGACCCGATTGAGGCAGCTTGCCTTTGCTTCTTTATGAGTCAATGGGGAAAATTCATTCTCCCGACTATTTTTTCAAATTTCCCATTTGCCTACTCTAAAATGTTGGCATGTATGGAAAAGCCCTGGACTGGAGTAATACAACACGCATGGACCTCAGAAACATGGAATTTTTTCTCAGCAAAAACTTTTGCGACGTAGGGCTTTACACTGCAAACCATTACAATGCATTCCCCATTACAACGCCCTGGTGGAGTTGGATAGTAAATTGTGTTGTAATGGACAACACATTGTAATGGATTGCATTGTGACTTCCACTCACTTCACTTTCCGAAAACAACTGAAAACTACACGAGTCACAGAGCAAGATGGAATCGACCTGAGCTCACGCTGCTCGGCTGCTCATGCCGGACGCGTAACGCTCGGCTAGCTGCCCTGCGCCACTACCCGAGATGCCAGAGTGCCGCGTTTACTGCTCTGCAACGCGAGTACTGAGACTGCTCCTCTTGGAAGGGGGGCTTGTATTGGAGATTTCGTCCCGGCTGAGGGCTAATCGGCCCGTTTTCATTTCACGCAAGAAGCTGGTGAAAAAAGCATTGGCCACGCTGCATGCTGTTAAACACCTGACTTTGCGCTCTTTTCCTTTGGCTTTCCTTGCAGCCATCAGCGGGGTTAACGATCTCCAGGACCCTTGGACTGCCTTTCTCAAAGATCCTTGTGAGGCGAAGCTGCTGGAACACATTAGGATCATCATGAGCACGCGCGGGGCCCGAAGAGGCTCCAAACAAAAGACTCCTGTTACTGCTTTGGACCTCAAAGACGCAAAAGCCGCCAAAGATGCCGCCGTCGCCGCCACTGAGGGAGCTCCAAATCTAAAAACGAGGTCAGTGGGGACAAGAAAATGCAGGGGAAACATGGGGGCAAGTCAGGGGGGGTGTTCTGCCTCGAGATATAAAAAACGCTGAGATCTCTCTCCCCCCCCCTGGAAAAATCTTTCTGGGAGTCAAAAAAAAATTTCAAACCCCAGCATGAAACCTCTATCCTCTCTCACTACCCACTCGCCAGTAGATATCGCAAAGGCTGGGACATCCCAAACAGGGAATGGAGTGGACCTTGCTGCTCCATCCACTTTATCAGAGAACGACTTGGCCGAACTAAGAGAGCCCACAGGGATTCAGGATGGGTCTTCCCCTGTCCCGGTGCCGGTACCACTACCCATAGACAATAACATTTCTTTGTCACAGGCCTCCCAACAGACACAGGAACCTGAAAATATACTCAGCAAGAACAATTCAGAGGCCCCTCGGCTCACTTCTGATCCCGACTCCGGAGTAGGGATTTACAAAGTAATCCAAAACCTGTCGGTGCCCCCTGGTTCCCAGACTCCCTGGACTCCTGAAGCAGGAGGGGAAGATTTCTACTCTGTATCAGACAGTACTCCAAATTCTTCTAACAAAGATGTCTCTGGAGAAGCCAGTGAAGAGGACAGTGAGACCTCACTTCAAAACACAGGCACAGTACAGCGACAGAAAAAGTCCACCAGCAAAAACAGGCGTCGCAGTCATCTAAAATGGGATTACTCCGACTCTCAGGTATCATACCCCCTAGATGAAGACGATTTAAACTCTACTCAGTGGGGTAGTTCCAAGAGCCTACATGCTGAAATGGCTGAACCCTCTTTAGCTTCTATCTTGACCTCCATCAAGGAGTTTCACGAAGAAGTCCGGGCGGACAATCGAATCGCCAAGAATGCTGCCAAAAAATTGCAGGGTGGGCTAAGGCGTCTGAACAAAACCTGTGTAGACATTAGCGAGCGGGTTTCTATGGCAGAAACACAAATTGATCACATGGAAACTGACGCTCTGATCACCAAAGAGCAGGGAGTGTCTAATACCGCCTGTATGATGGACCTGATGACAAAAATGGAGGACCGGGAAAATCGCCAGCGCCGGAACAACCTCCGCTTACTTGGTATTCTGGAGGGGAAGGAGGGGGACGACCCCCGGCGCTTCATAGTTCAACTACTAAAAGACTCCTTTCCAGATCATCCAGGCTGGGATTGGGACTATGAAGTCCAGAGGGCACACCGATTCCCCTTTTATCAAAAGCGACAACATAGCGGTGCCAATACGTCAGGAGGGCAGTCTAGAGTATTCCTTGTTTACTTTGGAAACTTTTGCCTTAGACAGATGATATATGACCAGGCCCGCTTTAACTCCAAGAAGGGAGCAAATGGTGTAACATTTTTTGCCAAACCAGACTTTTGCCACCAGACCATTGAACGAAGATGGCGTATGAGACAACTAATTTCCACTTTTCAACAGCTGGGGGCAGAAGTGTTTCTCATGGTCCCCTCAAGGCTCAAAGTAATACTAAACGGGAGCACTAAGGTTTTTCTCTCCGAGATTAAGGCAGGGGAGTATTTGGAGGAATTGAAAGGCAAGAACAAGTGACACTCGCTCACTAGGGCTTACGAATGCAGTCAGACTCAAATCGAACTTCTTCATTTCTTTTTTTTACCTCCATTCTGGCATCATTTGTTTTTTTTCTCTCTGTGACCCTAATTGGCTTTTCGCCTCATTCTCCACTGCGTGGGTTTTTCCTTTTCTTTAGGCTGTAACTACATCGCTTCACTCCATTACGTTACTATTGAACATAGCTAAGAGAAAGGGGCATGTGGCTGAACTTATAAACTAGGGCCATAGAATATATCAATCCGGCGTGGCCAGCAGTCGGGGCTCAAGCTGATTTTCATCATTCAGGCTCTGCCTGACTGCTTGAAGAAGGGGGGGAGGGGATGGGGTGGAGGGGGGGGAAGGCACTATAAGAGAAATGTTTTGCACAGATAAATCTAGCACGAGTTTTTTAAATTTTTTCTGCACATACATATGCATACCTAAGACACACTTGCCATGGCATAAGATAAGATATCAGGAACCTGTAGCGTTATTATTATCCTTTGGCTTCTTTTTTTCCCTTAAAAATGGCTAGGTTAAACTCTCTAAGAATTGTCTCTGTTAACATCTGCGGGCTAAACGATCGCTCAAAAAGACAGAACGTGGCGCTTGGGCTTCGCTCTTTGGGGGGGGACATTAATTGTATTCAGGAAACTCATATTAAGGGCTCTCAGAGATATTTATTAGACTCCTTGGGTTTTCAAGTCTTAGGGGCCACTACACAGGGTTCAAAAAATAAGCGGGTGGGTATTTTGTCTGAAAGAAAACTCTCTATCTTCTCACCCAGGGTCAAGGCTGATCCCTTAGGCAGATGGGTGATTACTGAGTGCCATGTCTCTAATAACCCCCCTTTTACCCTCTGCTCAATTTACGGGAGCAATTTAGACGACCCAGGAGTTATAAATTTGGTCTCTGGGGAACTAGCAGACTGGCCCACGCCCATTGTCCTTTGTGGCGATTTGAATTTGCATTTACCCTCCAACTGGGATAGTGTCAGTCACTGGAAATACAAGGGTAGGAAGCCACAGGTATATCAGGCCTTGATAGACATTGCACAGGTACATGGTCTTAGAGACTGCTGGGAAAGCCTAAACCCCTCCTTGCCAGGATATTCTTTTTACTCTGCTCCGCACCACACCCTTGTTAGACTAGATTATTTCTTTCTTTCATCCTCGATCATTAATAATTGCACTATTGAAATGGCCCCACGTTTTATGTCCGATCATAATCCCCTTATCATCAATATTACAGGCCTAGGGAAAGTCAAAGCGGTCTCTACCTGGACCTTTGAAAAAGCTCTACTAAAGGATCGGATGTATAAAACACATATGCAAGGATGGCTAGAGGAATTTCTGGAATTCAATGTTGGCTCTGCCCCTCTTATGACAGTTTGGGAAGCATTAAAAGCGGGGGTCAGGGGCGAAACCCTGGGTTTCTCAATACGCAAAAATAAAAAAGAGAAAGCGGTGATAAACAACCTACAAGGAAAGCTCAGGGTGGCTGAAACTAAGCTGACTCCCCACATTCAGACCGGACACAACATCGAGACAGTCCAGAAGGAGGTAGTGCTGGCCAGAGCCGAAATTGGGGCAATCTTTGCGGAAAAGACCGCCGCAAAATGGGCAAGTACCCGGGAGAAAAATTATGAGTGTTGTGACAACATTGAACACCATTTGGCCGTCAGGACTAGGCAACAGGTCTCCTACAACGAGATTCGCATGATTAAACTCCCATCAGGGGTTGAGACTAACAACCCAGATCATATTCGAAACGGATTCCAGGATTTTTATTCCAAGCTTTATACCGAAGAGATTTGTGGCCCTAGCGACTTAATCGCTCTTGAGACCACTAATTACCTTAGCGAGGTCAACCTCAGATCTCTTTCCTTAGAAGATACGAACAGATTAGATATAACTCCCACATGGGATGAGATATTGGAGTCCCTTAACAGTTTGCCTGACGGGAAAGCCACTGGGCCAGACGGCATTCCAGTAGAATTTTATAAGTCCTTTGCTCCACAGATTGAGACAATCTTTACAGAAGTAGTAACTTCTATGTTTAACAGAACTTTACCACCAGCATCCTGGTCCATGGCCAGAATAGCTATCTTCCCAAAGAAGGACAAATCTCCAACAGAGGTGAGCTCATATCGACCAATAACGCTCATTAACTGCGACTCAAAAATCTTTTTCAAAATACTAGCTAATAGAATCTCTTCTGTGGTTGAATCGTTAGTTTCAGAGTGGCAGTACGGGTTTATCCCGAAAAAAGGAACAACTGAACATGTCAGAAGGGCCATTACTCTTTTTGACGCCGCACAGGCTGCCGGAGACCCGATGTCACTTACACTCTTGGACGCTGAGAAAGCCTTTGATCGGGTCTCCTGGCGATTTCTGTGGGCGGTCATAAAGAGAATGGGATTTGGACCTAAGATCACGCAGGCAGTACAAGCCCTCTATGTAAAACCAACGGCTTGTGTCTCAGTTAATGGGCAACTAACTAGTCAGTTTAAGACCTCCCGGGGCACCAGGCAGGGCTGTCCATGCTCCCCATTGCTGTTTGCCCTTTATCTTGACCCCTTTATCAAGCAAAGAGAGAGAAATAATGAGATCCTCCCAGTTAACCTCCAAGGCAGCTGTACTAAGATCATGGCTTATGCCGATGACCTGGCCATCACTTCACCTGACCCCTCAAACACCATAGTGGCTCTTGAAAATGAGGCGCTAAAATTTGGGAGGCTTTCTGGCTATGCTCTGAACCAAAATAAAACCCAAATAATAACAAATAGCCAAGCTTTATGGACTGACTTTCGAGTTGTCTCTAAAGCCAAATACTTGGGAGTTTCTATATCATCAAATTTGGATGAAATTGTCACAGACAACCTAGCCCCTCTGGCACTACATACAAAAAAGGCCCTGAAAAGAATTAACAACTTACATGTAACCCTTGTAGGCAGATGCAATGTCATAAAAATGACATACTTTCCCAAACTCTTGTATTTCTTCCGCACAATACCCTTGGAGTTCAGTAAATCCAATTTGTTAAAATTTCAACACATTTTCACACAGTTCATCTGGTCTTACTCCCAACCCAGGAGGGCACTAAGGCAGCTTTGTCTACCAAAGGAGCGAGGGGGCTGGTCCTTTCCCAATATTACACTCTACTACTGGGCTTCGGTTCTACAATATAGCACAGAACTGCTAAAAGAAGCTCCACCCCTCCAGACCATAGGGCTCCCCACGCCTTTTCAGCTACTGCTGGGTGAACAGTCCTGGGGCTGCCTACTTCGGAAGACCACCTACGGATTCTACAAAAGGGTGAGGTTTAAGACACTACTAAACTCTTTTAAAACCTTTCGCAGCATCTGTAAAATTCTTGGGTTGGGTAGATTTAACTTCTACACTCCCACGCTGAATAATGGCAGCTTACCCGCTATATTCGGTAGGGCTTACCTTTCAGACTGGCACAAGGCCGGCATACTGAAATTAGGAGACCTTGTTACCTGTGAAGGGGTGCTCCTTTTTTCGGAGCTACTGGTTAAGTTTAAACTCAAAAATGAAGATGCTTTTAAATACTACTGTATATCTGACTTTTTGTTTAGGAAGGCAGGGGGGCCCTCTGGCTTCAGGGAAACCGACATGCTTAACATCTTACGCAAGCCAGTTGCGCCACGAATTGGCTTATTATACAACATAATAAATAGACAGACCCCCGACGACCTACAGAACATAGCCGATAAATGGTCCAGCAAAACTGACACTTCTAATACTACTTTTTTTAACTCCCTCTCCCTCTCACAGAACATTCTAATTTCAGCCAAACTACAGGCGCAACATTTTAAAACTATTTTTTTTTTATATCTTACCTCTAGTAAGATTGCTAAGTGGGGGTCTGGCCAAGGCACCCTCTGTCCGAGATGTGCGGAATACGGGGTCAACTCTATCCATATTTTCACTACATGCTTAAAACTCTCCATCACTTTAAACCGAATACAGGAATTCTTAAAGGAAGTTACAACTCAGCCCATAATATTGAATCCTACCATTATTTTGCTAGGAACGCAGACCGAGTCCTCCCAGCTGAAAAGAGATGGTTTAATTTTCATTGCCATGACTGTCTGGAGGCTCTGTGTGGCTTCCTCCTGGCTAGATCCGGAGCCTCCATCGTTCTCACACTGGCTAGCCCGTTTCATTGCCACATATTATTTATAAATCGCCATATATGCAAAATAGGGAAGAAGGGGACGGAAGAAGGGATTAGAGCTTTGGGAAAAAATAAGCCTATGGCTTGCACAGTCAGGATAATGTATGCGCTTCTCTCCTTCTTTCGTTTTTTTTTTCTTTTCCTTTTCCTGTTTACTGTGTCTTTTCTTTTCTCATAACCATACGCAAGCTCTTTCTTTTTTGTGGGGTGGGGGGAGGGGTTCCATTTTGTAATGCTTATTGTAATCTTCCCTTTTCTTTCTGTACTGGCAAATAAAAAAATAAAAAAAGTAATGGATTGCATTGTAAAGCCCTGCGTTGTAAAACATTTTGCGGAGTAAAAAATGCGGGATAATGGCATGCGTTGTAAACGTGTGCGGAGTAAAGTGTCATATTCTAGGAGTACACCAGATTACTGCCTTGTTTATATGCCTGCATTTATACACTGTTTTAGCACCATGGTAGAACTGTATCAATTATTTATGCTTTTGGTGCTTGGAATCACTTTCATCTGCTTCTGTCTGCTGATTATCGCAGCACATGTATTCTATACAAGAATAACTTTGGTTCAATAATATAAATTGAAAACGTCCCACTGTATGTTCTTTATATTTCCCTGAGCACAAGTAAGCATGAGTGACTGAGTGAAAGTTTCTGATCTGTTTCCACGATTCCTGAGGAGTCAGGGATGTCATGTTCAGTGGTTGCCAGTAACCAATCACTCCCTGATAAGCTTTGGGGGGGGGGGGGGCTTACGGTGGCACTGTGAGCTAGCCGGTCTATAAGCCAACGTATCCTGCGGGGGTGTCTGGAATAAGTCTAGCCAGTAAACGTGCAGATCCTACGGATTAGTGAAAAACTACATGACACAAAAACCGTCCCAGGCTTAAACCTTCCATACGGCACAGTTGTGCTGCTTCTAACCAACTCTGTTTTCAAGGCCGCATGCATTAACTCTTTAGTTTATCACACTCCAGGGCTATCAGCATTGTGTTTGTGTTGTTTTTTACAAAAACTCTCCGGCAACAAGAGTGGGCATGAGGAAGCAAACCAATTTTCTACACAAATATTTTATATATGCATTTTGTTTCTCCCTCACGATGGTTCCTCTGCCTGCAACACCGAGGTTTACCAGCATTTGCTGAGATTTGGGAAAAATCACACTTGGCCTTAAAATGTTTATTGCCAAACAAGGTAGCTCCGCGCTGCGTATGAGACTTGCATTTGGAATGACAGAATATTAAATATCATCCCTGGCTGCTATCTCAGCAACACTAGTCTTTCAGTGTGAAGCCCTGATAGCTGTTGTAATGTAATGTGTTGTTACACCATGCTAAGAACCATTAGACATTGACGGTTAAAAAGTACCAGCCTGCAGCTCCAGAGGCTCTTTTCAGTAAGCTCTTGATTTTCTGTATTCAGTTACGCTAATATGTCTGCTTGTTACATACAACGGTGCCACAGCTACATGTTTACCTGTCTGCAATAATAAGTGCTTCAAACATTTTTTGATATTTCAGCCGGGAAGTCTTACAATCAGAACTCTGTTTTGTTTCATTTGAGGCAGCTGTTGTGGGCTAAATAGTGATGCAAGTATTCCACTGCATCTATGTTGATAATGAATATTTTTGCAGTTTCTGATTGGCACGATAACTTTATATAATTGTTTCTAATTTGTGAATTACGTACTGCTTATCACTAACATGAACAAAACAAAACTGTTCTTTCCATGTGTTATTTGAGTAAAACATGTTTTGCAGACAGTTTGTGTTGCGTTTGCCTATACTTTGGCAAAAAGGCCAAATAATTGTGTTAGGGTTCTATCACGTGCTAATTTCTGAAAAAATAGTAGAAAGAAACCTCAGAATATATTTTAACCATAGATTCTGCTTCTAAAAGAATATCTAACTGGCTAACTGCAGCTATCATTCATTTTTCAATTCAGTTTGTTTCCATACGGTACCACCGAAGGTTGAGCTTTTATCAGTTGTTAATGTATTTTATTGTGAACCTGCACTGTACACCCCTTCTGTGCAAACCAGGCACACATGCAAAGATCGGAGCACATTGTCTTTTAAAAAATAAATCCACTGCGGATCTGAATTAGAAGAGAGATTTATTGTTTCACTGATTTTCCATGAGTGTTCTTTGTTTCCGATTTAAAGGAGTAATTCTGTTTTGTTATTAAGTTGTGTTTATGTGTGAGGGTGCAAATTGAGTTAACTTACTAGAGGAGTATCTTATACATGGAGAAGAGTGGAAGTCCTAATGTACATTTTGACATTGTGTTCCACGAGCCAAAGCGTATGTGCGTGATGCATGATAAATGTCCTGTTGCAAGAGGTCTGTCTCTAGGGTCTTGCAGAAGTGCAGGAGGTTGGGGCATCTGATGCTTAAGTATAGGGAGCGTAGGCAGAGAAGACATATATTCTACTATTTTTCTTTTTTGCACTTTATGGTTTTCCGTCTGTATTAATATCTAGTTTTCTTTTTTTTTTACCCAAAGACACAGATCTGGAGCTTAGCTCCTACCTATTTGTTTTTCTCATCAACAAAAAAAAAAAAGCTATCCACGCGGTTCCATGACACACTATTCAACTCGACAACAAGTGTTATCCGTAGGAGTAACGTCCCCAAGTAGGCACACCTTAGTTGAAATGTCAATAAAGTTTCATAGAAGTCTTGTAAATGATTTTATCAGTATGTTGATTTTATTTTGTTTGATTCCATACAATTGCATCCATAGTACATGATGATTTATTTGTTTAATTCCACATTATTCTGCCCAATGCATTTTGGGCTAAGCCCTTCTTCAGGGGACTTTATTCTGAAAGTATAAAAAATGATGCGTTTTATAACCAGGCAACAGGGTTATGAAGTGTAGGAAAAACAATGTGTAAATGCCATCACGAGAAACGTGAATGAAACAAATTATTGTTTACACTATTCAACTCCACACTTTTCCAATCCACCACACATAATTCGACACCAAAACACATAATTCAACTCAACAACACAATTACACCACATACATTCAATTCACGGAATTCCACATTATGTCAAAAAATTCAACAGCACACCACATAATTAAACTCCACTACATACGACTCGACAAAACCAAATAAATACCCTTCCACTTAATTACACTCCATAAAACACAATTTCACTACACATAATTCCAGTGCACTCAATACCATTTAATCACTATCAACAAAATTCCACTGCACACCATGCCACATACTTCCACTACACAAATCCACTCCATAACACACAGTTCCACAACTAACAATTCCAATCCAACTCACATAACTCCACCAGATACACACACTCCATAACACATTGGTAAAAAATTGCCATTTACAGCGCCAATAGCTCTAACTTAAGCAAATGCTAGACCTACTGCATTTCCAATGCTTGTTTTTTATTATATAGACATTGTTGTATACTACTGTCAGATGAAAGTCATTGAAACGGCACACAAAAAAGGTACAAATTGAAATGAATCGCCATACAGTCTGCTTTTGACAGTAAAATGGATCCTTGACCTAATTTTTTTCTGTCACAGTTCAGAATCCGGTCGTTTTATATTAACGGTGCCGACGCTGTTCCATTTAGTGCTCTGTTCACATCATACAGTCTTTAAAGTCAGTTCTAGGGGATATTTCTAGAGCAGTTTGGGCTCTTTTCTCGCGAACCTGGCAACCGCAACGTGCCGATAGGCTAGGCGACGTCAGCTCGCTGCGTGCGGCGTCACGCGCACCCTTCCTTGCCCTGGTGTTGCTGGAAACCGTTTGGGGCTGATGTCGGGGGGCGCGGGTGCGACGGAGGTGGTGCGGTCACAGCGAGGTGCACGGTCCGGCGAAGAACAGTGCGAGGGGGTGTTGCTGGTGGAAGAGACGGGCGGGGGGCGCTGCAGGGTGCTGCGGCGGGGCAGGACTCCCCTGCCTACCCCTGGGGGCTCTGTCTCTCGCCGCAGGAAGGCCGAGTGTCCCCGGAGGCGGCGACGGGGAGTCGGGCGGGTGGCCCTTCTTCCTGACATGGAAGAGGAGGAGGAGGAGGAAGAAGAAGCGGCATTGGTGGTGCGAGAAGAAGACGACGAAGAAGAGGAGGAGGAGGAGGATAGTCAATTGATGCCACAGGATGCGCTGGACCAGCACCGCCAGAGGCTGATGTGAGTGAGTGATGTACATGAAGGGTGCGAACAGCAGGAGCACGCGAGAGGGCTGCACACTCCGGGGAGAGACGTGAACGATGCACACCAGGGGTATTATCAACAGGAAGTTTTGAGTGATGCACACGAGGGATGTGAAGAACAGGATCTCGTGTTTGTGAGCAATATATACCTGGATTGTGAACAGCTTGTGCAAGTGCTGCTTACTGGTGTTAAGAAAGGGTGTGAACAGGAGGGGCTCTCGTGAATAACTGGGTATGGCCAAGAGCTCATGTGAGGGATGCACACTTACGATATGTGCAGCAGGGGCTGGTGTGCGAGATGAAAAGTAGGGTCATGAGCAGCAGAGTCTCCTGTTAGTATTACACCCTACCAGAGTCTGCCATTCCTAAGATAGCACCCTGGTCGTGGGCGGTGGAGACTTAACGCCCTTGCTGATAGTAGTGAATTAAATAATGGAGCAGGAGGGGGCCTTTGTGTTCATTGGTCAGTAACTAGATCAGCAGGGACTCGTCCCTGAACACAAACATCCCCAGACCTCCCCAACTCACCTAAATCAACGATAGCTTTGATGCCTCACATTGATGATGATTTTATTGATGTTTATTGATGTGGGCCAGAGGCTCGAGGGATGCTCCTTTGTTTGGGAAATAGGTAGTGTTAATGTTCGCCCATTAGTTGGTGAATCTGGCACTTGCATCTGAAATGCTATCTGTGTCCTCTCACCTACACAGCTGTTCAATCCCTTCCTGCAACAAAAAAGGCAGAAAGCTAAGAACTAAACGTCCGACCGCCATCGTTGCGGGATGGTAACCGCCTGACCTGTCCTTAGTGGTTCCACCCAAAATATTCTGATGCAACTGCCCCGTAGGTGGTCGGAATCTTGCCCTTTTCTACTGTAGCTACTGCAGTGGTCTGTAAAAGGGACGCTGCTCAAGCCTCAATAGAAAAGGGCATGTTTACAAACATCCATACACCTGGTGCATGAATGTTTGTGGGAGCACCGCATGTGCCACCCTGGCCTCATAGCAAAGACCCACAGGTTCTTGCTAGGGGCCCCCAGAGTCCTTTCCGGCTGCTT
Organism: Triturus cristatus; assembly: GCF_964204655.1. NCBI lineage: Eukaryota > Metazoa > Chordata > Amphibia > Caudata > Salamandridae > Triturus > Triturus cristatus. Next base: position 169,662,107 of record NC_140585.1, read on the forward strand.
GTTCATTGTGGTGGGACTGCCATGATCAGGCAGTCAGTCGGAAAGGGATATCCTAATCCCTATGACGGTGCCTATGCAGGTACCGCCCCATCATAGGAATTAGGAATAAGACCGCCGTCCCTACGAGCTCCTTGAGCCTGTTGGAGGCGGCAGTCTTTCCCCCCGCCTAACTCGCTCCGACTGGTGGAATCGTAATCTGGCAGTCGGACCGATGGCACAGATGTCAGTGGGACAGCCACCGACGGCTTGTCGATGGCGGTCCCACTGACATTGGAATGAGCCCAAAAATATAACTTTGCATTTTACGACTCTGCGCTTTGACAATATGACATGTAATACCAATATGTATTTTTTTCACCTAACAGCATTGTGAATTGTAGTTTTGCTTTTTACAGTTTCATTATGGGAGCAAAACTCCAGCATGCAAAGTCATGTTGGCTAAAATACCAAAATTGGCTGAAAGTGTTAGCCATGACATGGATGCACTTGTCATGTACGCTTAAAATGTTGCAAACTCTCCTACTCCATTTAAACAAGCATTGGCATAGCCAATAGGTCTCGCTTTTGGGACCTTATAAGTATTTAGTTATGCAGCACAATATCCTTGGTGCAATAACATCAACTGTTGCATGGCTAAAAACGAATAAAGTCCCAAAGGCGAGACCTATTGGCTATGCCAATGCTTGTTCTCTATGTAGGCTGCTCCATGGCTGGCCCGCTTGGCGAGACTCGTTCGCGTGCCTGGACCTCAGAGGCGCGCACAGGACTCACCTTTCACTCACTTGTGAACTTTGCTTTCGTGCACTGTGAACCAGAACTCCTTTCACTTCCCGGCGCTGGCTCTGTAGTCAGCCAACTGCTACCTGTTTGTCTTAGACGCAGCTGTGGTGGGTGGGAGGACGGAGCACAGAAATGAAGACAGCAGGTGAATAAATCCATTAATCGGATTTATGGTGGTAATTTGTGCGGCACTGGAATGTATTTATGGCAGCACCGGTATGCATGGGATGACGAAGACGGCGGGATCGTGACATTTCACAAGACTGGCCTCAGTGTGTCAGGAGTGTGTTTGAAGGGACAGGTGTTTATGATTGCACGCGCGCCTCTTGTGATGGGGCAATTAGGCTCAATCTGGGGCATTATCTCACGGGGGTGGGTTGTGATACGGGACCTGTGCACTGGTACGTTTGTGTGTGTGTATTCATGCCATTGTACAAACTGGGTGTCGTAGCACAAGCGATGTAGTGTGATTGCACAAGTGCGTTTACGTATGTCTGAATTCAGTAGATTTCTAGTGCCAGAAGTATTTACAGGATAGCGCTTACCATCACACTACGGTGCTGATAAAGGGACATATGTAAACCAGTTTGTGCATGACATAACTTATAGATTACCCCCGCGCGAACCCACCCGCCTGTTTTGCCAGCTGCGACTGCATTAGCCCTCCGATGCCCCTTGGCCAAGTTCGCGCTGTATAAAAACTACAAAAAAGGCCGTTGACCTGCCTTTCAGGTTAGCACATTCTGTTGTCTTGCTCAAAAAGATCATTATATGCGGAGGGCTGCAAAGCGTTTGAAAATGATACCAATTTGTCACCCTTACGTTTAATTTCACTTTGCATAGATCTTCACTTGTTTATTGATTTTGCATGTTTGTTGTCAGTTTTTGTCTCAGTCAAGGTTTGCTAACTAACATACATCGACACAAAAGTTGCCTGGATTTCCGCCCTACCACTTTCAAATGTCACCAGCTGCCACTGCAATTCTGGCTGGGACTTTGCGGGAAGAGACGTGTACATCTTTTTGTTTATGCGGTAGGATAAAAAATCCCATGGTTACAGCACAGATTTTGCAGTGCGGAGTGACAACACTTATTTATACGCAAAATAGATTATCTTGTAGTTTCAGTGCACTTGACGTTTTGGCAACTATATTCCGTACCTAGATTACGCATTAAACTGTTTCCATGGCAACTGAATCCCAGTCCAAACATCTGTGACCTCAAGCAATCCCATTTACGCCATCTGGTAGCGCGTGCAAACTTCAGAAATAGTAACTTGCACATTTCCATTAAGGAGCATATGCTGACTCTTCCAACTCGCAGGTATAGACAATCTGATCGAAAAATTCAGCTACTGTAAAGTTATTCATGCAGCCCACAGAAGCTTATACATTCACAGGGCGAGGTACCGATATACTAGACTTTCTTAGTAGTCATCGGCCACATTTTCCAATTTGTTTGAACCACACAAGAAGTTACAGGAGGAATTATCTACACATCTCCTTTTATAAGCCTTAAAAACAGGAACCTCAAACATAAAGTAATTTACACAACTAACCTTACTAAAGATATACACAACAACCGCAGTTCAAGCAATGTTAATGCATGCTAAATGTTTTTTTCTGTTTGAAAAATACTAAACATTGTCACGAAAGCTTTAGTCGTTCTCTGGATCCACGTCAGTCGGGGGTAGTCAGAGGTAACAGATGCTAGCCTGTCATGCCATTTAGCTCTCCTGGCACGCCACTGGACTCTGCAGTCAAGAAGTAAGCCGTATGAAAAATAGCGAACGAGGCTTTAAAATCTCTGTTTACATTCTGAGGTTTCCGGTGCATGCCCTTCAGAAAGCAACTGGCTGGCTTATGTGCGTGAAAATGGTTAGACTTGTGATGTCACTGGGGTAAAGGGGTGGGTAGTGTCAAATCCGCCACAACCTGACATGGCTAGAAGATAGGCAGATGAGTCCGTGTCCTTGAAGGCACGTCTGGTGCGAGGCAGTGTCAGCACAAGTAGACACTGCATGTATGTGGTGGATGCAACCTGTGGGGGCAGTGTCAGTACAAGTTGCCGCAAGAGGATAAGTAGGTAGTGTTAGCACAAGTAGTTGGTGAGTGCGACCTGAGGGGGCAGTGTCAGTACAAGTTGCCGCAAGAAGATAAGTAGGTAGTGCCAGCACAAGTTGACAGAGGGCCGGTAGTCGGTGGGTGCGACCTGAGGGGGCAGTGTCAGAATGTAAGGCAGAAAGGCGTTCCTGAGTGCTGGTGGCTGGCCTAGCGCATGGCGGCTGCGCGCGTGCACGCTCACGTGTACGCAAGCGCTAGGCCAGCCAGCAGCAGTTTGAAAAACTCACATTCAAAATGTCTCTCTGGGCAGCGCATGCGCGCTGACTCAGCAAGACCTAAAAACTGCTTGATTCATGCATTAAAGTAAGCTCTGCTCACATGTGAGGATTCACTCTCTCACATCATGAACAGAAACGAGCATTGGCAATGTGGTTCTTTTTTTCTTATGTGGAGAGAAAGATTCATACTGAGCTTCAGCACATTAAAGGAATAAAATAAAGGTATGGACAGCCACAGCACAATCTTCACTTACACAAAGAATAAGTTACGGGCAGTTGGCAGCAGAAAGAACATCACATGATTCCCTCACACTGTCAGCACAGGTAGCTAACACACTAACAGGAGAATACGAGGTGTTGCAGGACTGTTATATACATTTCATAAACAGACCTAAACAAACCTGAAGTACAAAACTGCTAGAAATAGCTAATCCTTTTATAGAATATTACCATACATTCATGTACCCAGATAGGATGATGAATGGTCACCTACTTAATATTCTTAATCAGTGTGTTCTATATGTTGCAGTGGGAAGCATTCAGTAGTACTTGTGCTCGATAGATGAATAGTCTCCTAGTTTTGGTCAAGTTATGTCAACATTTATGTACATCCTTCGTTAAGCTGCTGGACCTATATTACAATTTTCTGGGATGAACTAGAAATGTTTTTACTTTGATCTCACTGCCACATGCTTGAAAACAGAAGGACTGAGCAATGGACTCTACTTCTCTGTTCCAGCAACACATTTGGTGCTTAAATATTGCCACTTTGTGATATTTTATTTATATATATATATATATATATATATATATATATATATATATATATATATTGCATAAGTACGTCAAGGCGTTAAACCTAAAACCACCCAGCTAAAGAACCTGAAGACAGAAATGCCAGCTTAACTAAATTCAGATTAACATGAGAAGAGCCACATTTTCTGATTTTTACCGAAATAGAAGATGATTGTCTAGTTCTGAGATATTTCGAGGAAGTGTATTCCAAAGCTTTGGTGTGGCATAGGAAAAGGACCAACTTTCTCGTCTTGCCCTACGATATCTAGGTACTGTCAACCATCCTGCTCTGTGCAGAGCACAAAGTCCTAGTAGGAAGATATTAGTGAAACTTGGACCTAAAAAAATTGTGGGCCCTAATTATTTGAAGCTCGGTGCACAATGCATAGGGCGTTGAAAGAAATTTTACTTACTGCGAGTTTATGCAGTTTTATAAGCTCAATAGAGTGATCGGTAGCACGAAATGTCAGGATTATGTTGCGCAGCTGCATTTTGTGCTGTTTGCAATTTGGTTTAAGAGCCTTGATTGATGTAAAGATATAGTCCAATAGTCAAGCCTTGAAGAGATCAGTGCTATGGTGACTGTTTCCCGAGTCACCTGCGGTATGAAGGGAACATTTATCTTCAGAGATCTGATGTTACAACAAGAAGAAACAGTCCACTTCACTTGTGTATCAAAAGTAAGATTATCGGCAATCATTGGTGAATTTTGTACATCATCTATCATCAATACAGTGATCTGAGCATCATCTGCGTAAAATATTAAGCTAAAACCAAAAGATGAATAAAACAATGCAAATTAAACAAGGTTGGGCAAGGTATTCCTTCAAAAAGGTAGTAAAAAAAATCCTAAAAACTAAGTTCTTGCCTTAAACGGTCCTGGTCCATTGCTTATTCACTGCCCCCTGATTGACTACTAGATTATTGTGCACCTTTGATTCGCAGCACTCGCCTGCTATGCTCATTTATGTATTGAATGTTCTTCTCCTTGTACAGTATCCATCCTACCCTAGTTGTGACACACTCCTATCTTGTTCGTTTTATGTATAATAAAGTTATGCTTGCCCTTCCCACCTCTATAACCCACCTATCCTAACTGTAAAGCACTCTGATACCTTCCTGGGTCACATTCGCGCTATATAAAACGTTTTAAATGAAAACAGCTAAAATAAAAAAATATGGTGCAAGCCCATGGCACCCCACAATGTAAAGAAAAGGGTTTAGAAGTAAACTGCCCACATCTAACAGACTGGGTCCTTCCAGATAGAAAACAATTGAGTAGCTTTACCTTTAATCCCAAATTTAGAGAGGAAAGTTATCAGAAGTGAGTGGGACACAATAGCAAAGCAGGAATAGTGAAACAATCCCTGTTTCGTAGGTAAGGCTCTCTCTTTTCTGTTTTTACAGACCTATACAGACAGAAACCCATTTGTTTATTTTTAAATGTGGATAAAAACAGAAATTGGGCTGTTTTTTAGGTCTCGCCTGAGTCAGCGCATGCGTTGCTCTGGCGAGACATTTAGTGAGTGGGCTTTAAAAAGCCTACCACAACTTTTTGTGTGGCATACTGCGTGAGGTTACGCACACAGGCACGAGCAGAGGCGCCATCTGGCTTTCTTCTCGCTCTCCCAAGAGCGCGCGCCTCGCTCCGCTTCTCGGTCTTGCTCGCCCCTCCCCCACCACAGTTTACCTCGCGGCCGCGCCCCAGCGCACGCGTGCATTCCCACCCCTCCCACTTGTTTACTTCTTCAAACCTCAAACATTTTTCTCTGAAAGGGTGTGTGTTTCCTGCAATTGAAGGCTTTTCAATTTTCAAGCGTGACCCTCTGTCCTTCTGTGTTCTTTACTCTGCGTGCGACTGTTATTGTGCGTGTTATTGTCTCTGTGTGAATTTGTTCGTGTTTGCGTGTCCCTGTGTGCATTCTTCTATGCACTGGTTCTTTTGTATTTTCTTTACTCTGTGTGCATCTGTCCCTGGGTGTTACTGAGGGCAACCTCCTGTGCGACTGTTACTGTGTGTTCTTGTCCCTGTGTGCAGTTTTTTTCCTGTTTGCATTTCCGTGCGTGCGTTTCTATATGTATTGATCCTTGTGTATTTTCTTTCTGTGCACGAGCCTGTCCCTGTGTGTGCATGTGTGCATCCCTCTGTGTTGCTCTTATTGTGTGTGTTCTTGTCTCTGTGTGCATTCATTGCGCGTCTCCTTCGCTGCACCTGTCTGTGTCTGTAGGTATGTGCCATAATCCGATTTCCTGTTTGCTGGTACCTTTATTTGTCCGTGTCCATCCTGTGTGTCGCTGCTCATTCTTTATTTGTCCATCCCTATTTGCCTGCCGTGTGTTTGTGTATGTATGTCCCTATTATTGTCTCATTTGTTTGTGCTTGCGAGCGTCTCTGCAGTGTTGTTTGCCCCGTGTAAGTGTCCTTGCTTGTGCGTTTACATCTATGACTTTGTTCCTGATTGTGTGTGGATGTGTCCCTGTTTATGAATGTAAGTTTCTTTTCCTGTATTCGTTCCCCGTTTGTGTCTACATGTGTTCTTGTGTCCGTTCCTGTGTGTCTGTCATTGTGTGTGCTTATTTGTACGTTCCATTACCCCCCTGCTTGGTTCCTTGTTTCTGTGTGTGTCAGTTTCTGTGTGCATTCTTGTGCTTCTGCGTGTGTCCTATATGTGTTGTTGCATTTTTAATCTGAAACTTGGCAAAATGCACAGGGTCTATTCCTTTGAACCTTTTCCCCACACACATCTGGGTGGCTCGTGGGAAAATTGCAAAATGTGCTCTCAGGATCCCTAGCCACAAAGTCAGAATCTGCAGAGGTTTCGGTACAGAGATGTACTCTGCTGCTGCACAATATTAGCTACGTGTTTGAAATGCTGCCAGTAGTGGCACTGAGTCCACGAGAAGTGCCGGTTCCCAGCTGCACTTTTGCTGGTATTCACCAATATGTGCTATGTCTTTCCCACTCTCTTGCGCACTACTGAGTTCACTCCAATCACAAGTGGGGCAGAAACAAAGCTGTCACCTAATGTAAGTGGGTCTGAGAAAAATAAGTGTTACCTTGTAAATTGTGTTCTATTTAAGGAAAAAAGGGGATTTAACTTCAGGCTACACCATAGATTTTCCTTGATGACGTTTCAGGCTAGCAGTGTTGTGGACTATTTGCATCTAACATGCAGTCTGTGACAATCACACATGTACTGGGCGTGTGCATGGGGATTCTGGATAGTGTGTAAGGAAGGGGACATCTGCATAAGTTGAAAACGTATGACTAGGTCTGCGGAGGCTTCAGACAGTGCTGTGATGCTCAAGCTATCACGACTGGTACCCCTCCTATATGACTCCTGGCGGCTCACACCCGCAGAAAGGAAACCATCAGACTAGAGACAAACAAGTGTAACAAAAAAACAAGCATTGGCATAGCCAATAGGTCTCGCCTTTGGGACCTTATAAGTGTTTAGCCATGCAACAGTTGATGTTGTTGCACCAAGGATATTGTGCTGCATAACTAAATACTTATAAGGTCCTAAAAGCAAGACCTATTGACTATGCCAATACTTGTTGAGTCGTGGCTGCCTAGCGAATAGCTGTGCGGATTGACAGGATTAAAAAAAGATAGGAAATTTAGTAACGAGGCTTAAACCGCAGTACATAAGCACAAGGTTGATACTAAAATGTGTATGTTTTCATATAAGTGCATAGATTTACCATATGTGGGTTCTCATATCATTGAAGCCTCTCAGACATTCAAGCATGAATGCACATTTATCGGTTTAAAAAATGTGGAATTATACTAGTTTCAGCTTCTTTTTGTCCACAAAATCTAAAATAAATATGGATAAATACGGACGGAAAAGTTAAAAAAAACATAAAACTGGGAGCCTTATCCATAGGGCATGTCTACCTGCCTCAGAACGTGGGAAGGGTGAAGGGCAGGCCTCACATCAGGCGCTTGGTGAGGTCGTCAGTATGCAGCAAGTTTCCCATGGTGAGTCATTGAAATCGTTGCCTCCACTATGAAATGGTTCATGCCTATGCTGCCAAGTCACACTCGCAGCTGACTGGGTTTGGTCATCGGGAGTGCATAGGCTTTGAGATCGCCAACACCAATTCATCTCCTGCCTTACTGCACTCGACAGTGATAGTGATGCGCTGACCACCAGCTCTCATAATTCTACACAGCCCCATCTGTTTTGCTTCCTGTCTGGAAAAGCAGTTTCGTCACAGCCTAAGCAAACTGGTCATATTTCAGCCTGGTCCTCCCAATGTTCTACAAATGTCGGTGACTGTCACTATATTTTGGATTTTTTTACTTTCGCACCTTAGATCATATAACTACCCTGAGCAGCTGTGTGTGCCTTTTATAGATGGAGTAACGTTATGGTTTATTAAACCATAAGTAAGAGAAGTTCTTGTACAGTGTGCATACTGAACTCTTTCAAGATGCTTTCACATTTGGTGATCATGGAAAAGGAGGCATATGGAAAAAAATAAATGCTTATGGTCATACCGTTTAGTCAAGCTTGGATGCTGGTATTGAAACCAGTTTTTTTTATTGGACGTTTTGCGATTTAGATCCTGGATAGCTATCGCATGCTTTTCCCCTTCTGCTTGATGATTTAATTAGTGAGCCAAGAAGTACATTGTTTGTCATTTGTGGGGTATTTCTAGAGCGCGACGTTCGCTCCGGAGGGAGCATCTTGGCGCTGAGGATCCTGAATGAACCAGTCCATGAGGATTTATATGGAAGCTTTGGAGTAATCGTCCGAGAGATTAAAGATCCTTGTCTTATTAATGGAGCAACATAATGGTCTATTAAGCTTTATACAAGAGGTTTTTATACAGTGCACACCCTTAACAAAAATATTTCAAGTTGCTCACAAATGTGATGATCACTGAAAAGGAAGCCATAGGAAGAAAAGTAATTGCCCTGGGTTAGACAGCCTGGTCAAGCTGAGAAGCTGTGTTTCGAACCAAAGTGTCTGATTCAGGGTCCAACAACTAGTTTAAATTAAGCAAAAGGATGACAAATAATTGCCCTGTGTCAAAAAGTTTAGTCAATTTGGGAAGTTGTGATTGAAACCACAGTCTTTTGATCAGGGCCCTGCAATAAGTGTTGTCCTAGGTTTGATAAAAGCTTCTGGCTGGCCTAAACATGTTATGCAAGTGCATTCAAATTATTCTTTGTTTATAAGATGGGACAACAGCAGTGGAACACACACCTCTTAATGGAACAGCTACACCTCAGGCAGGCACAGTGCAATCATCCTTCCTTCCAAGGACAGGTACAGCTAGTGTAGTATCAGTACAAGTAGGTATGCATTGGGCAACAGCCACACTCGGAGAATTGGGACAAAATGGCAAGAGCAAAGCAAGCACTCCCCTCTCAAAGAAGGCAATAAGTACAACACTCCATTTCCTCAGCACATCTCCAGCATTGCAGAATTGGACAAGCTTTCATCACTCACAGAACATGAGCAGATAAGGCATAGTGACATGTAGGTTACAGACAGATATCTGTAATATGTGCTTAACTCACTGAGAGCAATGTATAGGTGGAGAGTGAGCAATTATGTGAGTTCCAATTTTTTTTCTGCTGATTTGGGCTACTCTTCAGCTGTAACAGGATCTCCACTTGTAACTATATACTACTGCTCCTCTACTGCGGGGTCCCTCTTTGGAAATACATCTTCCATAAGACTGTTTTGTCTGGATGGGTTCGCATTAAGGACTTAACCTGATATATACAGTAAATTGTTCATCTTTCCCCGCTACCTGCATGAGAATTTAACTTAATCTCTACAGGAGTACTTTTCCTCTCGGGATGCCCTGAAGAAGTCCGCCACGGGTGAAACGCGTTGGCTGTATTTGCTTTTCTCTCTTACATTTATAATAAAGAATCAAAAAAACTCAATGCCTCTCCTCTCGTCCTAAGTGCTTTGTGTTTGGTATTAGTGGTGATTATATCCTGATTGCTTGTTTCCGTTGCTTCTCAGTACTTTTGTTTTGATGTTTAATATTGGTGGCAAGCCATATTTTGAGGTGGGCAACTGGGAAAGGGTCTTTGTGCATTCTTTAAGCTTTGAACTAAACGAGTCTGTGCTATAGTATGCTCCCCTGGCCATCATTTTTTGTTTTATTTCTTCGGACACTGTTCTCTGAAACTCCTGCTGCTGTCACTCTGAGCCCTGTTTTTATTTATTCTCTTTTTTTCAACCTATCGTGAAATTGCAGTAACCTAGTAAATAATTGATTTGGAAAGGTCTTCCCGTAGCTTAAGTAACTATGGTCTAGGCAGGCACACACGTGTGAATCTCTTCAAAAAGGTTCCAAATGTGCATGCATTAGGCTGTGTACAATTCCATCCTGCGTGCTAAACCTGTTGAAAATGTTGAGAACCACTAGTGTTACGCATAGTGAATATTAGAAGCAGAGATTTGTTTGACTGGTGTTGATCAGGGGCGGGTTTGAGCAGCAGGCTCGTAAGTCTGTTCTGCACCGAGGGTATTGGAATAGGGAACTCTTGAGAGTGCTGCAGACTGGGGTTATGAGCAGTGGAGACAAGTTAATTATGCACAGACGTCTTCTGTGAGTGATGCAGCAGGGGCTTCTCTGATTGATGTATATTAGAGGAATGAGAAATTATGGTTTTGTGTGATGAATAATCACTAACAGTATGAGCAGCAGGGACTCCCTTCATTGATACACACAGGGTACGAGCGTTGTCTGCTGACAGTATATGTGATGAGCTCATGAATGATGCATATTGGTGGTAGGAACAGCAGGTGCTTAGTCATGCACATCGTGGGTATGAGCCTTACTGAATTTAGCTCAAAAGTGATGCGCATGGGGTATGCATGGGCTTGTGTGAGTTCACAAGACCGGTGTGCATTCAGGTGGAGAGGCTGTATCGGACCAACATGGGTTTATGTGAGTGATGCAAAATGACTTATGAAAAGCAGGTGTTCATGTAAATGATAGACACTATGGGTATGAGCAGTTGGGGCTCATGCGAATGATGCACACCACGTGAATGTGGTGCAGAGACTTGTGTGAGGTTTGGTCACTAATAGTATGAGACGCAGGGGCTTAGTTGAGTGATATACACACACTAAGTATTTATGCAGCAGGACCTTGCACATGAGGGGCAGGCCAGCGTTGGGAGCATCAAGATATGATCACCGGGGGAAGTATGAATTGAAGGGACTCCTGAGGTTGTTAAACATTAAGGCTTTGAACAGCAGTGTCCTTGTGTGGACTGTTTTACATTATGGCTAATGCCAGCTATGACTGTGTGAGTGATGCACGTCGGAGAAGGTATGAACAGCATTACATATGCAAATAGTGCTACATCTGTATTTTTTGGGGGAGGATGCAATTGGAAGGTTTGTGCTAGAATAGTATGGGCAGTAGGAGATTGATAGCTAGTGTGGCTATTATATCAGGACTTGCTCTCGGAGCATTAACCTGGTAGATAAAACCATAAATCAGGGGTGTGGATTTTAATAAAATACCTACTTGTCCATGGGGCAGGTTGCTTTATAATCTACTTGTCGTTTAACAAAATCCACATGCCCCTTTGGTGCCATGTAGTGCAGCGACAAATTATGGCAGTAATCACATTATATAAGAGCTCTGATATAACCTCTCTGATTATGCCAGAGTTCATACCATAGTACTGTTTGAATACTTGCAATGCACTTGTATTGCCACGTTTCCGCAGATCTACATACTGGGGCTGAAGTTAGTGCTAAGCTATAGTTCCAGGGTTAGAACGCAAACCTACTAACTTGCATGCTTTAAGGGTTTTCAACAACTCTTCTCTAATCTTTTCTCATACTGAGAAATGTTGGAAATTTACTCCTGATAATGGCAGATGTAAACCGTCTTCCAAAGTTGTGACAAAAGTGTGTGGAGGGAAAGTGAACTTGCAAAAACTCAGATTCTCGCATGAGATCTACACATGCATAATATTTTCTAGGAATACTATTTCTTGTTCTACTTCTGTAAATTCTTGGGAATTCACGAAAGCCCTTTAGCTGCACTTAATGTAAGGACGTATACCATGGGTGCACTTTTGAGACTTTCTTTAATATTAGGGTCCCTAATTTGGTCTGTCATTGAATGTGACCTTTTGTGTTTATTAAAACTCTCTCTCTCCCCCCTTCCCTTCCCGTGAGTGACAGCATTCTGCTTTTTCACAAGGAGCATTACGAAACACAAAGTAGTTTTGTTCAGTGCCAGTAACTACTGTGGCAGTGTGGACTTTGGAGACCAAAAACATTTTTTGCTTTTGCCAATGTTTGTTATAATGGAGACCGCCAATTTCAGACCTACTAGCTTTTCCAATGCTCGTTTATTTTTGTTTCCCGGAATCTTATTGAAACTGGTTACACCGATTTTCCATTATCAATATTTTTAGGAAATACTAGAATGCATCAACAAATGTTATTAAATGATGCTGCAAAGAAATGGTACCAGACATTTAATAGTAGTTTAGAAAAATGTTTTTTCCTGCTTTCATTTTCTTATGAACACTTTATTTTGAAACCAAAAAATCATCAATCTTGGTTTCAAGCTTCTGGAAATATTGGCATCAAATCAGAGAGCATTCTGGAAGCATTAAACATAGCCTCATATTGCTAAACTTTGAAAACGTGTACATATTTTTATACTGGAACAGCTGTCGGTAGTGCAGGCAGAGCTTACAACATTTTCTTAGACCGCTCACCCTAATAACTGCTTTCAATTAATGAACCATAAATACATGTTTGAACAGCATTAGCATATGGGCAAAAATATTACCTAAACTGCAGACAGTGCCCTTCCCTGATCCATAATGTGGTACTGGAAGCCAAAGGGTTTGTGCCGCAAGTGGTTTGGCCTACTTTTCCCAAGAACCGTATTCGGCCTGGGCTGTACACATCAGGCTTTTTCAGGAATTTGTGATTAAAATATGCAGACTGGTTAGGAACGAAAATGATTGCACTCTCTCTGGCTAGTATAGCTAAATTGCCTTTCAGCCATCACGTATTAAATTCTCTCACTGAAGGAGCCTCGACCTATTCGACTGCATGATTAATATTAAGCCTAGAAGGAAACTCAGCGGCTTGTTGGCAAGAATGAGACATGTTGGTTGGGTATTGTTTGATAAATTGAAAATATGTACTTCATTATGAACCCAAAATAAGATGGCATTTTACAACTTCTCATGGTGTCTTATGCCATCACTCAATGATCAGAACATACCTATGGTTTATGGTAAATACCCAGGAGATCAAACACTCAGTATGATACAGCTAGCGTTCTCTTAATTCCAGGGTAGTGCCTTGCATTGAACCCTCCAGTTTGGCGGAGGGCAACTGAGCTGATCTCCTTAGCCCTAAGAGGATAGTACGTGTCACACCCCTTTGGGGAAAAGAGGAAAACAGACAGGTGCCTCTTACTCTACTCCATGACAAGTTAGGTTCATCCAAAGTGTGTGCAATGAGTCCGACAATCCTACCAGAGAGGCTCTTATCTGCAGGGAGTGTGAACCCTCAACCCAGCCCTTGTAAACAGTAGACACACAGCGCTGTTGGCATTTTGCAATAAGATGTTATATGCAATTAGGACATAAATCTTATGTACCGAAATTATTATTGTTATGGTGATCTCATCTGTCATTATTTATGGTTTAAATCTTTTTATTGACATTTCAAACATACACAAAAAAAGAAAAATGCCAACCTAGAAAGATAACAGCACCTCGCTTAATCCCCAGGTAATGCGTGAGTCTCTCAGTTCAGTGCTGTGTACTTATTCCGGCAGCAACCAACTTGGGAACGCCATAGTAGTCCCTAATAGGGTGCCATGAAGTAAATAATAAATCTATAACCCCCCCCCCCCCCCCCCCTCGTTCCACGTCCATCTATTCCGTCCCCTCTCCTTCCCAACATCATCCAATCTCTACTCCTCATTCTGCCTCTCGGATAGCCTCAGCAAGCGTAGATAACGGGGACAAGTAACTTCCCTAAATTCGGTGGCCAATAATGACTGGAAAGGCCTCCACAACTCTCCAAATTTGGAACCCTCCCCAGATAGCGTCGGTGTGAGTTTTTCCATGCCCAGGACATGCCACAATCGGTACAACCAGCCAGTAAAAGTTGGTGAGGTGTTAGAACGCCAATGCGTAAGTATGTTCTGTGTCGCTGAACCCAGCGCTATGGCTATTTGTCTGCCCCAGCGCGACTTAAGCGGATATGTCAAAGGGTTTGGGAGGCCCAGCAGTACATACGCCGGAAAGCGCGATATCAAAATGCTTGTCCACTTCATCAAGCACCCGAGTCCAGAACTCCCGAACACCCTCACAGTCCCAAAGCAAGTGCGTCAAGATACCTATTTGCCCACAGCGCCTCCAACAATACGCATCCCTCTTCTCGTCCATCGCGTGTATGCGTTCCGGCGTATAATACCAATAGGTCGCCACCTTCGTGAGTGTGTCTGTGAGTCCCATGTGGTACGCTGAGCGTCGGTCCCTGTAGGCTATTCCCCTCCATTCCTCCTGAGTCAGAGTTCTACCGAGCTCCCCCTCCCATCGCACCCTCCCCGCATTGTATGTGTGCGCGAATCACCTTTGAAGGAATCACCTTTGAAGCGTTTTGTAGAGGTCCGAAATCAGTTGCCTGTCAGATAAGCGCGTTATTAACCACCGCTCGTATTGGGAGAGCCGCCTATTTGCCAACGGTCGGACCCAGTCGTCCAGCGCCCAATGTGTGACCTGAAGATAGCGAATGCGTTCCGCCTCAGGGTGCCCATACTCCTGCCTGAATTGCTGGAACGGGCGTACCCCCTCAACGTCGTACATATGATAAAGAAAGCGGCAGCCTGCCGATTTCCACCTGTGGAAGGCTACCAAATCCATTCCGGGTGATGTGAGAGGCATAGAGGTTGGGGGGCCTGTGTTGTTTCCGCAGGAAAGGGATTTCTTGTAAGGGTCGGGCCGCTACCGCTTGATCTTGAAACAGCCAGTGCTTTTCCGACTCCCACCGACTCCACTCCACCAGATAGCATAGTTGCGCAGCTTGGAAGTAGAGCCGGAGATCAGGGATCCCAAACCCCCCGTCCTCGGGCACGAGAGTGGACAACGACCGCTTCATGCGTGGCTTCCGCCCATTCCAAATGAACTGGGCCAGCTCCGACTGTGTCTGTTGGATCCAGCCAGCCGGCGGGTATAAGGGTATTGTGCGGAAAAGATAAAGGATCTGTGGTAGTATGGTCATTTTGACCGCCGCTATCTTCCCTAGTCACGAGAGGGGATAGTATTTCCATTGACCAAGCTCCCTGCGAATCTTCCGTCGCAAAGCACCATAGTTAAGAGCCACCACACGTGAAAGCGTAGGAGCCAACTGGATCCCCAAGTAGGGGATCGAGTCTGCCGTCCACTGAAAGGGAAGTAAACCCTCCAGGTGTTCCCTGGTGGAGGGAGTCAAGGAGAGGTCCAAAGCAATTGATTTGGCCGCATTAACCTTGAACCCCGCCACCCGTGCAGAGGCATCCAAGTCTGCCACACACGCCGGCAGTGCCTCCCTCGGGTTTGATAGAGAAAGTAGCACATCGTCCGCATAGAGGCTAATAGTGTGAACGTACCCCCCAAACTTAATCCCGGAAATTCCCAGGTTTTGCCGGATCTTCTGGGCAAGGGGCTCCATATACGCAGCGAAAAGCAGAGGCGACAGCGGACACCCCTGCCTCGTGCCTCGCGTTATGGGGAAGCTGGTGGACGTATGTCCTTTCACCCGGACCATTGCCGACGGGAATTTGTAGCAGTTGAAAATATGGGTGCGGAATTTCTCCCCAAGCCCCATCCGCATCAACACCTGTTCCAGGTAGGGCTAGTGGACCCGGTCAAACGCCTTTTCGGCGTCGATCGCGAGTAACATGTATTCTCCCGACGTACGGGAGGCCTTCTCGATCAGGTGCATGACGCGTTTCGTGTTGTCGGGGCCTTGACGCTCCGGGATGAACTCCGCTTGATCCGGGCCTTCGCTGGCTTCAACCGGGAAATAGCCGCAATCACCTCCTCAGGGCGTATGTGTCTGTCCAGCTGGTCCGCCTGGACCCCGGTCAGAGCGGAGAGTTCGACTGAGGAGTCTAGGAAGGCTGCCCCGTCGTCGGCGGACAACCCTGCTCCATCGTACAGGGCAGCATAGTAGGCTCGGAACGCTTCCGCTATGTCCCTTTCGTCAGTGACCCGCGTACCGTCCTCCCGGCAGATCTCGCGAACCCCCTGGCTTCTCCGGGCCTCCCGGAGCTTGTGTGCGAGTAAGCGTCCGCACCTATCTCCTCCCGTGTAGTAAGCATGCTTTAAACGGAGAGCGGCATATTCCGCCCTACCCTGATCAAGAGCCGTCAGCTGTTGCCGGATAGCCCTCAGTTGCCGCCATATCCGGGGGGCACCCGTCCTCTGGTGCATTTGCTCCAGCTCCTTAGTTTTTTGCGTAAGCTCTTCTCTCTTGCGGCGCCACTCTAAGTTGTCAGCCACGGAGATAGCAATAAACTCTCCCCGTAAGTCCGCCTTCAGTGCCGCCCATTGTGTCGCCAAGGTCGTATCAGTGTTGGCGTTGTGTGTAAGAAAATCGGTGATTGACCTGCGGATCTGGCTCAGCACGTTCTCTCGTGTAGTAGGGCGTCCCTAAGACGCCATATCCTATCTGGTCGGACCACCGGTGGCAAATTCAGAGTAGTGAACACCGGCGCGTGGTCCGAGAGCGAGGCCGCCCCTATCTCCACCGCCAGCTCTCTAACTGCAGATGACGGCAGGAGATAATCCAGCCGCGCGTACGTTTTATGTGCATGCTAGTAATAAGAAAATTCCCGGGTCTGCGGGTGGAAGCTGCGCCATAAATCCTCAAGCCCCAACTCTCGTAATCTGTCAAGGCCTGCCTCAGAGAGCGCCCCCGCTTGTTGCGTACGCTGACAAGATCTATCACGTATGTTATCAAAAACGAGATTTAAATCTCCCCCCAAGAGAATAAGCCGATCGCTTGTTGCCGTGGCCCCTGTGAGGGCGGACTGCAAAAACCGCTCCTGACCCTCGTTGGGAGCATAGATTGAGCCAATAGTGAAGGTCAAGGCACCTAAGGCAAACCTGTAGATCAATAGCCGTCCCCTGATTTCAGCCTCCTTCTGCAGGATTTCCCCTCTAAAACGGTGTGGTACCAATATCGCAACTCCCGCCGTCTTGGTCAATCAATCAATCAATCAGTGACACTTATAGAGCGCGCTACATACCCGTAGGGTCTCAAGGCGCTGGGGGTGGGGGGGGGGGGGGGGTGCCGCTACTGCTCGAATAGCCAGGTCTTCAGCTTCTTCCTGAAGGAGAGGTGGTCTTGGGTCAGGCGCAGGTCGGTCGGGAGGGAGTTCCAGGTCTTGGCGGCCAGGTAGGAGAAGGATCTTCCTCCTGTAGTCGCTCTTCAGATGCGGGGGACGGCGGCGAGGGCGTGGTTGGCTGATCGGAGGTGGCGTTTGGGAGCGTAGAAGTTGATCCGGCTGTTGAGGTAGCTCGGGCCTTGGTTGTGTAGGGCTTTGTGTGCGTGGGTGAGGAGGCGGAAGGTGATTCTTGGTAAGGCTGAAGGAGAAGAGCTGGACCGGGAACTTACGAGATCGATGCCTGTGACAGTCTTGGGCTAGTAAATGGGTCTCCTGAAGGAGACATGTATCCGCCTGCGAAGTCTCTAGGCATGACAGCACCGCTCTGCGCTTGACCGGGTTGTTAAGACCCCTAACATTAAGTGTTGATACTTTAAGTGTACCAGGCGCCATATGTTGCAAGGTGTAGTGTTAAAATATGCCATACAGAAGGTGCGGCTCGCACATACAGACTATACCAAGGACATGTACACCCCGCTCCCCGCATGCTGGCAACCCACACAACCCTACCCCCTGATGGACGTGGAACCCCCTTACCCACCCCTCCGCCCCTCCCCCCCACCAAATTGAACAACAAAAGTCCAGAACCATTGTCCTCCACTTTCCAGTGGATGGTGATGTAGGGACACCAGGTACGACGACACAGTGAGAAAGCACCTCTCCCGCAGGCGACTCGTGCAAAGAGCCAGTGGTATGGCCCGCCACCGCCATTACTCAGCTGCACCAGGCGAGGCACCGCGCAGCTCCATGGAGACTGATTCTAGTGCTGCTTGCTGTCCTCTGAAGATCTCCGCCACTGGAGGTTTCTTAGTGCGTTTACGGCGGCCCTGGCGGCGCCAGCCAGGTCCGGTCGTCGCTGTATCCGCTGGACTCTCCTCTGCCCCACTGTCCTCCTTTGGTAGATCCACCCCCAACAGTTTAGCCGCTTCCGACAGGGCCCGCAGCTGATAGTGTGCTGTCAATACGGAACACCAAGCGAAAAGCATGGCCCCAACTATACTGGTTGTTGCGTTGTAGGAGGTGCGTCGTGATCGGCTTAAAAAATCTGCGCTTGTGAAGCGTGGGCGCTGAAAGATCCTGATATAGTACTGGCGCATGATCTCGAAATTTCACGCGGTGTTGCCGACGGGCTCTGAGTAATATGTCCTCTTTGGTGCGGTAGTCTTGTATACACACTAGGATATCAGGCGGATTGGTCGCTGCGGGGCGCTGGGGACCCACTCTGTGCGCTCGGTCAATGCGCAGCTCCGTGTCCAGCGGACGTTCCAGGATATGATTAAAGAGCTCCTTCATGAAAGCGAAGAGGTCCTTTGAGTCGTAGGTATTTCGCATCCCTCGAATGCGTATGTTATGTCGCCGGGACCGGTTTCCCAGGTCTTCTACATGCGACTGAAGATCCACCTGCTGGTCGTGGAGCCGGAGGATTTCTTGTTGTAGCGCCGCCAGCTCCGCGTCTCGGCCATCCCCCTTATCCTCCAATTTGGCAACTCGTTCCCCAATACTGTCCACATCTCTACACACCTCCTTGAGCTCCGCTGCGAATTCTTTCTGCAGATTTTGGATGTCGGTTCGCAGACCTGTGAACATGGATTCTAAGAATGACTTTGTGATCAGTTCAGAACCCTCCGGCTGCACGGGCGGGAGGCCCGATGCCCCTGCCGCCATACCTCCTTCTGCGGGCCCCACCCAGGGTTTCTCAAACAGCTCCTTCAAGGTCTTGTCTCAAAGGCCTTTCGGGGGGACCATAACGTGCTACGGGCTCCACCGCTATCTCACCCTTAAGGGGGCTCGGCCATCTCGACAATCATCCGGCGCCGGCCCGTGGCCCACCGCAACCGACTCCGCCGCCTTTACTGCTGAGTCCAATCCGGGCCGAACCCGCCGCGACCCTCCTCTCGGTCACTCTGTAATAGTCAAGCGCCCACCGGACACCCAGCGCCACTCATCTGCTTCGCTTCCACAGCTCCCACAAAGGTCCGATCGCTGCCGGGCCATAAGGGAAACGAGGGCCCAAAACTCGTCGCCGCTGCTCACATGGGCCCCTCTCCCGCAGCCCCCCCCCCGCTGCGACTGTTCCCCCTCAGGGGTCCTCCGCTAGCCTTCCTGGACGCCCCTCCCTCCCCTCACCCCCCAGAAGGGCCCGTCACCAGGCTACCGCAGCGCAAAATGTCTCGCATCGTGGGTCCGGCGGGCCTCCTCCGCTGCCTCCCAAGCGCTAGTCACCCCTCTTCAGGCTCATCTCGCGGATCCGGCTGGCCTCCTCCACTGCTTCCCACGCGCTAGTCACCCCTCTTCAGGCTCGCCTCCGCTACTGGGCCCACTCCGAGGCAGAGAGCCCCCAGCGAGAGGGCCGACCTCTCAACAAGCTCCGGTGTCCAAACAGCGGCGGCGGGCACAGCAAGGTGTCAGACTCCCCCCGGGGCCCCCGCTCTTCGATTTCGCCGGCTCCGGCCTACTCACAGTTCCCGTGGCAGTCGGCGGGCGGGCTCCGCTTCCAGTGCCTCCCCGGGAAGCCGCTTGCTGCTCCTCTGTGTGGTCTCCCCCACCTGTGGTGTCCTCCGATCTCCACCGCCAGCGTCCGGGACCCCCGGGACGCGCCGCTGATCTCCGCGCTCTGAAGGTGGCGCCGTCCGTCTCCCGCCAAGAACCTCCACTCGTCTTCCCCGGGCCTCCGGCCACCGGTGCCAGCAGCGCGATCACCCGCCCGGTCGCCGCTGAGGTTTCGTCGGGGTTTCAGGGTCCCGCTCTGGTACACAGCTCGCAGCTCCTCCGGGCGGTCGACCTCCGTCCCTCCACTCCGGGACCGCCGCACCCACTCCACACTGGCCCGTACCACCGCTTCACGCCGCCCTCAGGCCGGCCCGCCCCTCCGCTCTCTAAGTAAAGGGCGCCAAGCCGTCTCGTGCCGGACCGGCCGGGATCCTCCCCAAACGTGCTGGTTTCGCCTAGTTCCTCTCGGAACCCTGCCTGACCGCCATCCGGCCCCGGGTGCCTCCGCTCGGCTGTTGTCTCGGTAGGCCGGTCCTTCGCTTCTCAGGCCTCAACCACGCCAGGCCCCTCTCACTCCCGATTTCACGGGTCTCGGGGTTCGCACTTTCGGGCGGCCACCGCTCTCTCGCCTCCGCCGCCTCGGCAGGCACCTCCTGGGCTGCTGACACCGGTGTCGGCCCGCTGGAAACGGCCGAACACCGGGATTTTCCTGGGTCACCCGCGGGAGAGGCGAAACTGCACGTCCGCCTAAGCCGCCATCTTAACCACGCCCCCATCTGTCATTATTTAAAACAAAATGAGCATTATAAAAACCCAAAGTATTGCAGTAGCTGTACAGAGCATATCAAGAGTAGAACATAAGAAATACATAGATGAGTGCCTGCATGTTCACCTTATGGGGGCAACTGTGCTACAGAAATCTGTGGTATAGGATCACATCGGCTTTTTGTAATTAATCATGGTTTACACTACATATCATTGTTGTTTTTAATTTGTTAGATTTTGGTGCGGCAACTTAACATGCCGTTTGATTGAAGTTCCGAGGAGGCTAGAATATAGCAGTTGTCACTAGTTTCCATTTTGTATTTCACATTATTGTGCTACCTACAAGAAAGAATTTATATAATACGTTTTAGTAAAATAATATTATCTTGCGGTATCTTTCAGCCCACTTAGGCTCTATTGACATGCCTGACTGAAGGGATGATTACTATGCATATTTCTGTTCGATACAGGCTTCATTCCAAGATGGCCGATTCTTACATAGCTTATCACTGATGGCATTGAATCTGCCCACTTGGCTGTATACCCATGTATATGTACATACCTGTATCTGCTGGATTGAATTAGGGATTGTGACCTATGACTGTTTACCTAGGAATGTATTTAAAAAAAATGCCTTTAATAATTTTTCGCATTTTGGTTATGTGTAGTGCATCATGGTGGTGGGATTGTATATATAACATTTCCACTCTAAGCTGGCCGGCATAGGATAGGTAATGCAGATTTTTTTTTTTTAATCCATTGCCTTTTGTTGATGTTTATGTTGTACATCACTGGTGTTTTTGAAACCTTTACCACTCTCGACCCATGAGGAAGGCTGTACGGGTGAATGCGTTGGATGGAAGTATGTGAATAAACTTTCCTGCTCCTGATATTGCGTCTCTTTTTGCTCTTTAAAAGAGGAACTGTGCATGAGGAATTTCTGGGCCTTCCACAGCCCGCTGCAGAACGAGCTGCAAGTGGTTGGATGTGCCAGGCCTTTGTTATATTCCATCACACTTGCGTACCTGTGTGCGTAATATTAGGTTTGTGGTTGTTGTATTGCCTGAACTATGGGAAATGTCCGTAACTATTTTGTACCAAGCCATGTAACCATCCTCAGAAAGCTGTTGGGCCTGCAGTCGAATAATGGAGCCCCAGCATGTTCTTTCCAGCAATCAGTCTTCATGTCTACTACTGCTAAATTCATGGGTCTCTTTATACCTTTCTCCTCAGTGATTCTCTAAGGAGAAGGAAGGAGCTGCTGTGTAGCCTCTTTTGTACTCTAAAGTAGACACGTTTGAAAGGTATGCACTGTAATTCGGTCTGCTTCCTCTTTCATTTCAAACCTGTTCCTTGCGGGACCTAGTGGCCTTGCAGAGTTGATCCATTGACATAGTTCTCCGAACAGCAGAATGGAAGATTTCTTTATTTGTTTTGTGTTAATACAACTAATGTCAACCTACTGCTAATATATTCTGGTGAACACACACACGTTTCTAGGCTTTAAGTCTTAATCCTATACACTCTAAAGAGCTACTGTCCCTCATTTTGGCAAATACGCTGGTTTTTTGTAACCTGTATGTATTACCAGGAACGTCCTGCTACATACGGCACCACCGTCTTGGTCAAAGATCATCAAATTGCTAATCGCGTACCCCATTTTGTGTGCATTATTCTTCCTTAATAATGGGAAGCAGTTCTTGTTAATTTAATAAGACCTTCTGTCCTAAATATGTAATTATAACTGCAAGAGTAGTGTGATTGTAATGCAAGTAAAAGGCTCGGTAAGTACAAAGAAAAGCTAAGTGAGTTTTGCATTAACAGTGGTTCAGGCCAAAATATTTAATTGGTTTATTATTCAGTGGGTTAGGAGAACAAGTTTCACATGTTTTCAGGAAGAGCGTTCTCAGATAAGAAGCACTCATATTTTCCATCTGGTTTGTGTCTTTTATTGATAACATCAAATCGGGGCTAAAGAATAACTTGTATAATGAATGAAGGTCGCAGATGCAGTAAAATTGCTGATACTGAAATGGGGCAATCTGTGACCTAATTTTAAGAATTTGCATGATAAATATACCATGGGTGCAACTATTCATAGAGAATAACCCTGAAGAAGACGATTATTCCTTGAAACGTGTTGGCTTTCTGTCCAATACTTTCAAATAAAGATCAATTTTGCATATTACACAAAAATGATTATTGTGGGTTATTTTCAGATCATGAGATATTCAGTGAAACTATAACTTCTGAAAGAAATTGATCATCCTATTCCTCCAGAAAGCTGAACTTTAGAGTACTTTATTACTGTAGATTGTAGGCTAACCCATTATTCACCTTTGTGTTACCTACACTTGGAACACTTCTTCAGTCTACTGAGTTAATTTCTTAATTCTTAGTATTACAAATACTGCTATCACACTTGCTATTGTAATTCAAGGAGTCTTGAGACACACTCAGTCACTAAATTGTTTGTTTATTGGATCGTATTCAGCTCAACATATCACCCTGAAAGGTTCTCATGGCACTGATTCGAGATTTCCAACAGATCTTGTGATCTAGTGAAGCTGACCCAGTCCTCGTTCAAACTCTCCCACCAGGCCACCTAATTCATAGGGCTGATGGT
Organism: Triturus cristatus; assembly: GCF_964204655.1. Taxonomy (NCBI): domain Eukaryota; kingdom Metazoa; phylum Chordata; class Amphibia; order Caudata; family Salamandridae; genus Triturus; species Triturus cristatus. Next base: position 169,685,311 of record NC_140585.1, read on the forward strand.
AAAATCAGTAGAGGTGGGGGTTTAGCTATTATTTTTAAGAAGCGTTTTAATTGTCGTATTACTACCACCACCCTTGTGGATTGTGAGAGCTTGGCCTTTGCCATAAATCTTTCTCCGATAAATACCTTTTCTGGCCTTTTGATCTATCGACCCCCTGGGGCCATACGACAGTTTTTTCACTAGCCTCTCCATTTCCATTTCTAACTTAGCCTTAGTTCCTTCTAATTTTACTGTACTTGGAGATCCTAATATTAATTTAAATGATCCCCTTGATCATTGGGCCAAAGAGCTCTCAACGAACCTTTCAGCCTTTCAACTCATTCAAAAAGGATTCATACCCACCCATATTAAAGGTCATCTTCTTGACCCGGTTTTTATCAACTTACAACAATTGGTGGTTGGGACTCCGATTCCACTTCCATGGATAGACCATTTTCTGATCCCCTTAGTTTGGGAAGGATGTGGTCCCACCTCTCCCCCTAATAAAATACCAGTGCTGTTACGAAATTGGTCGAAGCTTTCACCTCGTCTTTGGACCACTGCTCTTGAAGCTTCCAGACCTTCTAGACCAGCTAGTACTGACGGCCTGGATCAAGCCATTGATAATTTTAATCACTGGATCACAAGTACACTGGATTCAGTAATTCCCAACAGACACGTCTATAGGAAATGCAAACCAAGGAATTAAGAGAATTAAAACAAATGTGTAGAACTCTCCTAAGGAGATCTTTCAAATTGCTAAAACCTTAGTAACCTTACCTCAAAAAGCCCAAATTCTAGAGGGGACTCAAACCCGCTGTAATGATCTTGCGGAATTTTTCCATCTCAAAATCCTGAAAATCTACCTATCTTTTCCAGTTTCCCATAATGACTCAAATGCCTGTCAAATTACAGAATCAGTCGAGGAACCTCAGTTTTCATTAGAGCAATTTCCTCTCCTAGATTCCACCTCACTTGACCTGATCATGTCTAAGGTAACTTCAGGCTCTCCCATTGATCCTGCTAGTCCTCCGTCACTTGCCCTGGTCACTAATACTATTTGTCCCGTCATTCTTGATATATTAAATTTATCTATTTCTTCTGGTGTGGTCCCTCCTACTTGGAAATGCGCCCGGGTGAAGGTGCTCCTAAAAAAAACCTTCTCTTGACCAGTCCAACCTGACTAATTATCGTCCCATATCTCTCCTCCCTTGGTTGAGCAAATTGCTTGAGAAACATGCGAACACCATGTTAGTAGAGTACTTGGAGTCCAATCATCTTCACTGCTCTCAAACGGCTTTCGCCCTCAGTTGGGGACGGAGACTGCCCTTTTAGCTGTAACCGAGGAGGCGAGGAAGATTGTAGACCGGGGCGGCACGGCGGCAATTATTCTTCTGGATCTCAGTGCCGCATTCGACACTGTGAATCATGACACACTGATGTGCCGCCTTAAACACCTTGGTGTTTCCGGCTCAGTCTTAGCTTGGTTGCGATCTTTTCTTACTGATCGTTTTTTCCAGGTGTTTGAAGGGGATGTGGTTTCTAACCAGCTGCCGTTAGGCTGTGGGGTACCTCAGGGCTCGTCCCAAAGCCCCACGTTGTTTAATGTCTATATGAGCCCCCTAGCTGAGATTGTCCATCCTTTCGACATAAAAATTGTCACCTATACAGATGACCCTCAGCTCGTGGTGGCATTAAACCACCCCGAGAGGTCATCAAGCGTACCTTGGCCTGCTAGGTCGCTCCCCAGCCGCTGCGCTGCCCCCCTGAATGCCGCTCTGGTTCGCCCGCTACCTGATCCTGACTCCCACTCCCCGATCGCCGATTCCTGCTGTTTTTTCCCCCGCCCCCCTCCCTTCGCTGCCTGGTTCCGCCGCTGCTCCCCTGCGGCCCCGCCCACCGAGCATCCCATTCGCCACCCCACTCCCGCCTCCCAGCTGCCCCTCCCTCCCTCAGCCCCTCTTATGGAGGCCGCGCAGCGGACTCGCGCAGCGGGCGCTCAGCGGGCGCGCTGCCGGCATGCAGCGGGCATGCTGCCAGCACGCAGCGGGCACGCCAACGGCAAGCTCTTCTGTGCCTGGACCATGCCCAGCGCCTTAACCCCTGGACCCCACGCTCGCCACGACGCCAGACTCTGATACGATGCCGACTCCCTCCACGCACTCCACGCCGGCCGACACAACACCTGCTTCCAGGCCGCCCCGAAACAGACCCACGGACCCTTCTCCTGCCGCACCTGCAGCTTCACCTGCGACAGACCCACCAAACCTCCAAGAACTGGACCCAACCACCTCCGCTGCATTCTACTCAACACCCGCTCCGCGCGCAAACACGCCGTCGAGCTCTGGGACCTGCTCGACACCTTCGCCCCAGACGTGGCCTTCCTGTCCGAGACCTGGTGGAACGACTCCTCGGCACCCGACATCGCCATAGCCATCCCGGACGGCTACAAGATCACCCGCAGGGACCGCGCCAATGGAATCGGAGGAGGAATAGCCATCATCTACAACTCCACCCTCAAGGTCACCACCCACGCAGACGACACCCTCAACACCGCCGAACACCTGCACTTCCGGATCCACACCGACCCCAACACCACCCTCCGAGGAACCCTCATCTACAGACCCCCCTGACCACGAGCACAGTTCAGCGACTCCATCGCCGACCTCGCCAGCACCCACGCACTCGCCTCCACGGACTACATCCTCCTCGGGGACCTGAATTTCCACCTCGAGAGCAACAACGACGCCAACTCCGCCACTCTGAACGAAAACCTCGCCAACCTCGGCCTCAGACAACTCTTAACCGCACCCACCCACCCACGCCGCAGGCCACACGCTGGACGCCGTCTTCTCCACAAGCACCCACGTCGCCTTCGACCACACCTCCGAACCCCACTGGACCGACCACCGCTGCATCCACTTCACCTTCAAAAAACCAACCACGCACCATCGCACCCAACAGCTGCCGCGCTGCTGCTGGAACAAAGTCACCGAAGACCAACTGACCACCACCCTCGCCCAGAACCCACCTATCAACCCCACCTGCCCAGACGCCGCAGCCCGCAACCTCAGACAGTGGATCGACTACTGCGCCAACACCCTCGCCCCACTCAAGAGACCATCCAACAGCCACGCCAGCAGGACAGCCACCTGGTTCACCGACGAGCTCCTGACCTTCAAACGCGCCTGCCGTAAGCTGGAGAAGAAATGGCTCCACAAACGAACGCCAGAAAACCACGCAGCCCACAAGGACGCCACCCGCAGACATCACCACCTCATCAGACTTGCCAAGAGATCCTCCTTCAAAGACCGCCTGGATAAAAACGCACACGACAGCAAAGAGCTCTTCCGCATCGTGAAAGAACTCTCCAATCCCGACGCCAGCGCCAACGACATCCCGACCTCACAAGAACTGTGCGACCCACTGCCCATCTTCTTCCACCGCAAGATCGCTGACATCCACGACAGCTTCAACTCCACGACCGCTCCAACGATGCACGACTCCTCCCGCCCCACGATCACCAACAGCGCCAACCGCCTGACCTCCTGGGCCAACACCAACGACGACGAGACACGCAAGATCATGAACTCCATCCACTCAGGATCTCCGTCAGACCCATGCCCACACCACGTATTCAACAAAGCAGACGCGGCCATCGCACCCCAACTACGGAAGGTCATCAACATCTCCTTCGAAAAAGCGACATTTCCGGAAAGCTGGAAGCACGCTGAAATCAACGCCCTCCTCAAAAAGCCCAAGGCGGACCCCACGGACCTCAAGAACTTCCGACCCATCTCCCTGCTCCCGTTCCCGGCAAAGGTCATCGAGAAAATTGCCAACATTCAACTGACCCGCCACCTCGAAGACAACAACATCCTGGACCCGTCCCAATCCGGATTCAGACGTAACCACAGCACCGAGACAGCCCTCATCGCTGCCACAGACGACATCAGACGCCAACTGGACAACGGCGAAACATCAGCCCTCATCCTCCTGGACCTGTCAGCCGCATTCTACACGGTCTGCCACTGCACCCTACAGACGCCTCCAAGAAGCCGGAATCCAAGAGAAGGCCCTTGACTGGACCACGTCCTTCCTCTCCGGCAAAACACAGAGCGTCCGCCTCCTACCTTTCCGGTCAGAAGCCACCGACATCATCTGCGGCGTCCCCCAGGGCTCATCCCGACGCTGTTCAATATCTACATGGCCCCCCTCGCACAAGTGGCCCGCCACCACAACCTCAACATCATCTCCTACGCCGACGACACCCAGCTCATCCTCTCCCTCACCAAGGACCCTCACACCGCCAAAACCAACATTCACGAGGGCATGAAGGCCATCGCTGACTGGATGAGGAGCAGCCGTCTGAAACTGAACTCGGACAAGACGGAGGTCCTCATCCTCGAACCCACCCCCTCAGCCTGGGACGACTCCGACCGCCCTGGGGACAGCACAGATACCAATCGACCTCGCACGCAACCTAGGATTCATCCTCGACTCCTCCCTCTCCATGTCCAAGCAAGTCAACGCCGTCTCCTCCTCCTGCTACAACACTACGTATGCTCCGCCGGATCTACAAATGGATCCCGACCGAAACAAGAAGAACAGTGACACAGGCCCTCGTCAGCAGCAGACTGGACTACAGCAACGCACTCTACGCAGGAATCCCAGCCAAACGCCAACGGCGGCTACAACGCATCCAAAACACCTCCGCCCGACTGATAGTCAACGCCCCCCGCCGCAGCCACATCACCCCCGTCCTGAGAGACCTGCACTGGCTCCCCATCGACAAGAAGATCACCTTCAAGCTCCTCACCCACGCACACAAAGCACTCCACAACGCTGGACCAGCCTACCTGAACAGCAGACTCGGCTTCTACACCCCCCACCCGCCAGCTCCGCTCCGCCAACCTCGCCCTCGCAGATGTCCCCCGCATCCAACGTACGACCGCCGGCGGCAGATCCTTCTCTTACTTCACCGCCAAAACCTGGAACACCCTCACACGACAGACCCAAGACCTACTCGCCTTCAGAAGACTACTCAAGACCTGAATTTTCGAGCAGTAGCGCCCCCTCCCCGCCCCCACCCCCACCCCTCAGCGCCTTGGGACCCTCACGGGTAGGTAGCGTGCTTTACAAGTACCCTGATTGATTGATTGGGTCCTTGCCTAGAAGCAGTTGCCAGATGGATGGAACTTTCCTGCCTCAAGCTTAACAGGGATAAGACCGAGCTCATGTTTCTCGGCAACTCCCTCCCCATCAACCCCGTTTCTTTCTGGCCGAACTGTCTTGGTCCCGCCCCAGTTCCTAAACCCCAGATTAAGAGTCTGGGGTTATGGCTTGATAGTGCTCTTAGTTTTGATTTCCAGGCCACTAAGCTTTCAGCCACCTGCTTTGGCCTCATGACGCTATTGCGTAAAATCCTTCCTCTTCTTCCCTTCCACGCAAGGAGGATTATGGTCCAGGCCCTGATTTTTTTCTCGCCTGGACTATGGTAACGTCCTTTACCTGGGATCCCCTAATTTTACCTCTCATAAGATTCAGGTGATCCAGAACTTGTGTGCTATCCTGCTTCTTCAGATCCCTCGCAGGCAATCTGCTGAACCCGCATTGAGGAGCCTTCATTGGCTCCCTGTTAGAGCACGTATACAATTCAAGGCTATGTGCTTGGCACACAAAGCCTTTTGGCGTAAGGGCCCAGCCATTGTTCATTCTCTCATCACTCCTTATCATCCGTTGCGTAATCTTCGTTCTAGTTCCTCTTTGCTGGCTGTTAATGGCAAAATATGAAGATCTAGATGGGGTGGTCGCTCTTTCTCTTTCAATGCTGCTAAACTTTGGAATGCCCTTCCGCACAATCTTCGGACGGAACCAAGTCTATCGACTTTTCAGAAACTTCTGAAAACCTACCTTTTCAAGGATTCCCCTTAAGCTCTCTAACCACTATCCTTATCTCGCGTCTGTAGCGCTGGGAGGCCTCAGGGTAGCCATGCGCTATATAAGTGTAATTTCATTCATTCATCTTAACAATGGTATTGCGATAGATTAGAACATCCAAGTTTTGAGAACTTTTTTTGAAGAGTCTATGATAGGTGTAGACCGTAGCTGTATGTGAAGCTGATTCCAGTATTGGGGGGCTAAGTATGAAGAGTATCTTCCACCATTTCTGGTGGTGCAGGTCCTATGGGGAAGTAACAGATGTTTCCCACTGGACCCTAGATTCCTTATTGGCACATACCAATAAAGTTTTCTCTGTAAGTACTCATGACCATTTCCATACATAGATTTGTATGTCAGACAGGAGTTTAAAACGTTTAGGTTTCCTTATCGGTAGCCAGTGTAGGTTTCTTAAGATGGGGCCTGACTAATAGAGTGGGAGATGAAGTGCTAGACGTGCTGCGGTGTTTTGTACGACCTTAAGTCTGATATACAGTTCTTCATTTATGATAGCCATTAAAGCATTTTCATAGTCCAGGCGACTAATAATGTGTGCCTGGAATAGGGATTTTCTTGATCCCAGTGGAATCCATTGAAATATTTTCCATAGGGCGTGCATAATGCCAAAATAGGTACCCGAGATGTGGTTTAGCTGGTCCTTCATTGACAGTTTATCTAATATTATTCCTAGATTCTTTACTGTTGCTTTTGGGAAGGGGGTAGGGCATAAACTTATAGGCTGCCTGTCGCCGGACAAGATTTTGTGAGCTTTCCCACATAGTACAACCTCTGTTATACTTGCATTAAGTTGTAGACCGCTCTGCTGCATCCAATTTGCGATATGATTCATGCAGTCTCGAAATCTTATGTTAATGTCTGCCGGCTTGGGTCTCATTGTGATGAATGAGTGTCATTGCCGAGTGCTCGTTGTTGAGAGAAAGTCTTATGTTGTCTAGTACTTCCATTAATGTTGTTTCAGTGCTATGCCCTGCCCGGAAACCTGACTGAGAAGGGTCAAGCAGTTGTCGTCTTCCTAAGTATGTTGTCAGTTGTGTATTCACCAATGTTTCCATTAGAATTCCGAAATAGGGGAGTAGGGAGTTTGGTCTGAAATGTTCCAATTCACTTGTATCTGCCCTTGGTTTTTTAAGAATAGGTTTGGCCTTTGCCGATTTCCATTTTGCTGGAACGACTTACAGATTTAATGACCTATTAAGCAAGTCTGTAAGGCTGTGCATTATTGCAGGAGCCAGCGTGGACATAATATGGGGAGGACCCAGGTCTTTAGATGATCCTGATCTAACTCAGTTCACCTTGATACTGACCTCTTCTTGTGTTACCATGGTAAACTCCTTCAATAATACTGCACGGGCTGTTTCTGTCCTACTGTGCTCCAAATTCGTTTCTTCTGCCGTATCCTTGATAAAAGTATTATAGATTTGTTATTTTGTCCTCGAAGAAGATAGCTAACTTTTCTACCACTTCCTTGGAGGAAAGAATAGATGCCTCACAGGATTTAGGATCAGTGAATTCCTCTAGGATTCTAAACAATTCTTTGTGAGTTGGCTGTTTTGTCTATTCTGTTGGCATTGTGAAATTAATATTGTCTAGATATTACGCTCTAATTTCGTGCATGCCTCCTTTTCTGTTTCAAGGAATCTATAAACCGTGAGGCTATCTTACTCTTATACCTAATTTTGTTATTGACTATTGAGACAGGAGCCCCATGTGCAAAACTTGTGAGATGGACCTTTCAAAGACTTCAAGGGCCTTGTCTGGACTATTATAACCCAATAAAGGTGGGGGTAGGGGCAGAAATGTGAAAAGGAGGCTAGTTCAATTTTCATCCAAGTACTGCTTTGTAGGAGAGTAGGGTCTGCTTTCTATGTTCACCCCCACTTTTTGCTTTTGCTTTACTGGTTTTCGACTTAGATGTGGCTGTGGGCCTGCTAATCAGACCCACAGCCCTGCTGTTCTCTCTCTAAATTAATACTATGTACTTTAGGTGCATAACCCATTTGGATAGGATCGCCTTATTGGCCCCTGTACAGTGTACCCTAGGTACCCAGGGCATAGGTGTACCCTAGGCCTACCAGGGGCTGCAGCATGTATTATGCCACCCCTGGCCTGGCCTTCCATTTTGACACAACTGGCTGATCACTCAGCTGGGGCAAGGTCGTGTAATCACCCCTTGCTTAGGTGTAGTATTCCTATACCTAACTTACATATAGACACATGTGTACCTATCAGTCACTCCTATGGCAGGCCTTGACAATCCTGGAGGCAGAGTGCTTGGTAACATGTGAGATGGTGCTCTAGCATGAGCTGAGCCTGTCTGCAGCTTTCGGAACCTTGTCCTTATAGCTGTTCTATGATATAGCCTACCATATACTCTTAAAGTGCCTTATAATCTTAGACGGTTATGGTAACTATGGTTTGGCTTTATCGAAACATGTCGTGTAAGGTGTCTAACACTGTGGAATAATACCCCCATGCCATTTCTGGACATGAGAATATTATTCCCCCCTTCTAGAGGGAAAGACATGTTAAAATCATACTTCAACTGTTAGCCTCTGACCAAAGCCTCGGCATCACAAAATGGATGCTGCTACCACGACACAAGTCTGACCTCCTGCAGCTGGGAGTGATCCCAGCCAGGGAGGCCTGGACAATAGGTTTCCTGCTTGGGGAGGTGCTAGCACCTCCCCAGACAGCCTTTAGTGTATTGGGGCAGGGTGGGCTGAAAGGAATGAGACATGCCTGGGGCACACAAGGTGTTCCTTGCATAGTCCAGTTCAAACCGGCGCTGGGGCACTCCAGCCCCAGCTCTGGCGCGAAACTGGACAAAGGGAAGTGGGTGTAACCACCCCCTCCCAGGTCCCACCCATAAGGCGTGACCTAGCAGGTATCCCAGCCCCCCAGATTAGTATAAGAGTGGGAGTTGGGCCTCAAGACTTTAGATTATCCTGAACCTGCAAAACTGAACAGAAACTCTGGACCTTCGACATTCGACGAAAGAAGAAGACTGAAGAATCTCCCTTGTAGCCAAGGAGTGGCTACCCTGTGCAAACAGGCACCATCAAGAGACTACCCTTTGCTTTGCCCACGTTCTACGAGGAACCGACTGCAGAGCCCGACCAGAGCCTTGACTTCCAGACTTCTCCGACCCTGATCCACATCTACAGCAGAGCTGAGATCCGTGGAGGCGACGAGCGACGTGGGACCGGCTACCTGGAAAAAGTGGCTAGTAACTTAAAGCGCAGCTTCTGAGGTACCCTCGAAGTTGTGCACCGGGGATTGAGAAGCCCCAACCCCAAGCACCATCTGCACCGAAGATCAGCCCCCCACACACCACGAGTCCTGCGTGGGGCCCTTCAGCATTTTCCTGCTTGCCGCGTCTGTCCGGTTGCTTGCCCGCTGGCTAGTGGCCTTTGTGACGACGCACCCTGAAATCTTCTGCGCTGGTTTGGCTCCCCCAGACTGGCTCCCGCTTCTCTGCAAAGAAGAAGCACCCCAGACCTTCCTGGTCTGCACCAGAAGCAAGTCCTCCGTTCTTCGTGGGTTCCGCTTGCCAAGGCTTGGTGAGTCCTAGTCCAACTTCGACGCCGCCGACAGCAAGAGCCTTCGTGGGACAGCTCGCCCCCTGGTCCTGGTCGTCCTCGACGCTTCCTGGTCCTCCTGGCTGCAGCGACAAGCTTCACCTTCACCTGCAATCTTCACGACATCGCCTGGTTCCTTCCTGGTTCCACGTGGTCACTGGCTAGTGACCTTGACTCTGTCCCTTCTGCTTGCAGGTTTCCTCTCTTCTTGATCCCAGCCTTGGTACCCACCGGACACTCTTCACTGACTGCCTGTCAGCATCTTTCTTCAGGCATCCATAGGAGTCGACGATGAAAACGACGCATCTTCACCCCTATGCACCCGCAGCCTGTGGGCTAGGTAACTTGGGTACTCCGGTGCTCATCAGGATAGTGACTATCCTAGTGTCTAGTTTTCAAGTCTCAACTTCCTAGCTACTCCGGAAGTGTCCTAAATCTACCGTTTTCTAAACTGTACTATTGCCTTTTACGCATTACGCGTGAGTGTTTCCACTCTGCACACGAATCCCGTGGGCCTCCCACTTCCTAACTAACGCTAGTGTAGTGTAGCCCCAGCGATTCCCTAGGCCTAGGCCTATTCTATTTCCGTGACAGTGGTTCTTATACCACTTACTTAGTATATGGTTTGCGTGGCCCCTAGGGCCTAACTGTATTACTTACCTGTGTGACTTAATGTATGCTTAAATAAGACTGTGTTGTACTTACCTCTAATCTCATAAAGAGTGCTGAGGGTTTGACTAGAATAAATACACTTTATTTTATATATATATATCTGTTGTGGTGTCCTTTCATTTGGTATTCAAGGGATTATATATGGTATCACAGCTGGCTTCACATGCCATTCAGAGTTTAGCCTAAGACTGCTCTTGTCCATGCTACCACTAGGATAGCTGGTCTATAAGGTTGACTTTACAACCAATCACCATAAGGGTATTTGGACTGATATAAGGTGTACACTAGAACTAGTGACATCATACATCAGGCCAACTTCTCACATGCTTGGTTTTGTGACTGGGGCCCTGCTTTCCAATTAAGTTTCTGACTGTAAGTTGAATTTAATAACGCAGTGCTCCTACCAAACTAATGGGGAAGGGAAGTTAACCCTGATATTTGATCCATTGGTGAACAGTAGGTCAAGGGTGTGCCCTGCAGTAGGTGTAGGTCCAATCACTTTTTGATATAGACCTAGTGCCTTTACGGCTGTGTTCAGACGAGTTGTATCGGGGTCGGATGTTAATTCTGCATTATAGTTAAAGTCTATCTGCCGCAAAGAGATGTGGGGCAATGACTTCCATCAGTTTGTTACTGGAATCTTGTTTCGGTCCAGGGGGCTGTACGCAAGGGCACCTCTCCAGGTACCCTTACCTTATGCTTCCATTCTGAAAATGCATATTTCCATCCAGTCTGTAATATAAAATTCTACTGCGCTTATCTTCATCCGGTTGCCATATGCTATTGCAATGCCCCTCCTCCTTTTTTCTTTCTCTCTGTCTTATCAGTTTATAATCTGAGGGAAAAGCTTATGAAATGTCAGGAAGGGCTGCTGTTTGTAGCCAGGTCTCTGTCATAAGACAGATATCTAGTTTTTCAGCATCCAACAGATTCCATACCTCCTAGTGCATCTTTTGGAATTGAGCGAGCATTAAAATGTAAACCCTGGAGCTCTTTATTTTGATCATTTATCTTTTGATTATATATGTGAAACCTTTCTTTAATGAACAATTTTTTCTGAATCTCGCTATTAGACATTTATTTGTTTCTAAAACTTCAGAAATCTTGGGCGATACTTTTGGATTGCTTACATTGTTAGCAGTTGTTGCATTAACGATAGTTCTTTATATAAACAATGCTTTTAAATACAGGATTTCCCAAGCATGCTTTAAGAATGATTTCCTTCGTTGTGTGCTTACCATCCAGTGTCTTTTTAAGACAACCAATTGTGAAACACTAATAGATTAATTGATATTTGATCCACGATATATGGGGGTGGCGCGGCAGTCTTGAGGTTGCAGGATGCTTGATGGTGGTGGTATGCCCAGTTCCTGCACGGCATGGTCTTAACAGTCCATACCGTGCAGGAACTTGCTTTGTCATTCCCATTGCGGTGCCTTTTTCAAAGACACCGGCATGGCAACGCCAGAGGACTGCCTGCCAGACAACGAGAACTCGTAATTGGGTACGCGAGTTTTGCGCAGCTGTGGCGTGCCACCCCGCACCGCCAAACTCGTAATCAGGCCCTTAGTATTTTCATCTGGTTGCTCAAATAACATAGATACGAGTCTGCAATGTAGATATAGCTTTACACTCTTACTATTGATATCTATAAGATTCTAGCAATTAAAAAATAATAATATTGAAGGAGTTGAAGTAATTTCTGAAATTGTATATGCTTTTTAGGTCGAGCCATGCGCGTTGCTCTGCGCGACTTTTAGTAAGGGGCTTCAGAAAGCTCACCCACACGCTTGTGCGTGTGGTTTTGTTTTCCTCACTTTCCTCACAGGCTATTGGGCTTTGCGTGTGTCTTTCTAAGAAAGACAGCACGCAATTTGGCAAAGGCTGGTGCATGTCCCACCTTTGCTCCGCCCTGGCCTATTGCTTGCGGTTACCCGCAGCCGCGACATCTGTTTTCAATTATCGTGCCCAAACGCGTGTGCGTTAATAGAAAACAGATGTCTCGCGCGTTTTTTCTTTTTTTACCGGACACATTGTCTGCTCCATTTCCCCCTCCTCACCCACATCAGGGACAGCCACGAAACGGGCACATCTTCCCGGAACGCTAACAATAAATAATTTGTCTTGTCACATGCGATCAATAATCTTGGCTGGATTGTGGCCCCCTACTTCCTGCAGGCCCCAAGCTGTGCACCTACTTCTCGCCCCCTCACCCCGTCTTAATGTTGTGTTGTCTTCAGTGAGCTGGATCACGGCACCTGCGGGCGCGTGAGAAAGTATTTACCTCGTACACGCCTTGATTTAACCGTTTTCAGGCGCTCCCTATTCACAGCCGAGCGACTGATGCCAAGTAGGAGAAGGGAAAAGTCACCGCCACGCAGCCCCCTGTGGGCCCTGCAGGCCGCCGTCTGCCGCTCGCTGCCGCTGCTTGCACTGGTTCCTGACTGCCTGTGTCTCACTGTGCCCTGTACCCCAGCCACCCGTTTTTCTTCTGTACCCCTCAGCCTGCACTTCCCCCGTTTTTTTCCTGTGCCCAGCTAACCTTTGTTTTCTGTACCCCAGACTGCCTGTGCTTCACTGTGCCCTGAACCCCAGCCAACCGTTTTTCTTCTGTACCCCTCAGCCTGCTTCTTCCCCCGTTGTTCATCTGTATCCACCACCCTGATTTTGCCTCCTGTACCCCTGCCCGGTTTTCTCCCGCGCACCCTTCCCTCTGTCCCGTCGCCCCCGCCGCTCTTTTCCCGCCGCTGCGTCCCTGCCCCCTTGATCCCCATTGGCCGCCCCGCTTCCAGCTGCTCCTCCCTCCCGCTCCCACTCATATGGAGGCCGCGCAGCCGACGCGTGCAGCGGGCGCGCCGAAGGCAAGCCCGTCTGCGCCCGTCCGTGCCTGGCCCGCGCCCAGCGCCCGAACCCCTGGCCCCCGAGGACCCCAGCCAGACGTACGACGCCGCCACCCTCAACGCACTCAACACCGGCCGAACCCCGGGATGCTACCAAGCCACCCCGAGACGCACCCACGGACCCTTCAGCTGCCTCGCCTGCAAGTTCACCTGCATCCGGACCTGCCCCGTACCAGCACCCGCCAAGCCGAACACCAGCAGCAACCACCTCAAGTGCATCCTGCTCAACACCCGCTCCGTCCAGACACGCCATCGAACTCTGGAACCTCCTCGACACCACATCTCCAGACGTTGCCTTCCTCACGGAAACCTGGATGAACGACTCCTCAGCGCCCGACATCGCCATCGCCATCCCAGAGGGATACAAGATCACCCGGAGAGATCGCAACAACCAGACTGGAGGAGGCATCGCCATCGTCCACAAGAACACCATCCGCATCACGACCAACACCGACGACACCCTGACTACCGCCGAACACCTACACTTCCAGATCCACACCGACCCTAAGACCACCCTCAGAGGCACCCTGATCTACCGACCCCCGGGACCACGCACACCATTCAGCGAAGACCTCGCCGACTTCATCAGGCAGCACGCCCTCCCCTCCGCTGACTACATCCTCCTGGGGGACATCAACTTCCACCTGGAGAACAACAACGACCGCAACACCACCACCCTGCTTGACAACCTCGCCAACCTCGGACTCAAGCAGCTGGTGTCCACCCCCACGCACCTCGCCGGACACACACTCGACGCCGTCTTCTCATCAAGCAGAGACATCGCCTTCAGCCACTCCACTGGACGGACCACAGCTGCGTCCACTTCACCTTCAGAAGAACCACGATCCACCACCACCGGCAACAGGATGCTCGAAGAAGCTGGAACAAGATCACAGCCGACCAGCTCGCCGCTTCCCTGAGCCAGCACCCTCCAGCCAGTTCAGCGAAATCTAGCCAGGCCGCCGACAACCTCACGAAGTGGATCAGCACCTGTGCGGACGAACTCGCTCCGCTGAGGATCCCGCCCAGCAGACCCGGCAGCAAGAAGGCCCCATGGTTCACCGACGAACTCAAGAGCTCCAAGAAGAACTGCCGAGCCCTCGAGAAAGCCTGGAGAAGGGAGCCAACACCGGACAACATGACCACCCTCAAGCTCGCCACCCGAAAGCACCATCAACTAATCCACGCCACCAAGAAAACTGCATTCAAGGGCCGGCTGGACAACAACGCACACAACTGCAAGGAACTCTTCAACATCGTGAAAGAGCTCTCCAACCCCAACGCCGGAAACGACATCACCCCATCGCAAGACCTCTGCAACTCCCTCGCCTCCTACTTCCACAACAAGATCGCTGACATACACAACAGCTTCATCCCGCAAACAACGCCCCCCACGACCGCACCAACGCCCCCCACCACCACCCTCAGTGCCTGGACCCCGATCAACACAGAAGACACCATCCGCACGATGAACTCTATCCACTCCGGATCTCCGACCTACCCCTGCCCTCACCACGTATTCAACAAGGCCGACGCTGTCCTCGCACCCCACCTGCGGGACATCATCAACACCTCCTTCGACACCGCCACCTTCCCTGAGAGCTGGAAGCACGCCGAACTCAGCGCTCTACTAAAGAAACCAACAGTGGACCCCACCGAACTCAAGAATTACCGCCCCATCTCGCTCCTCCCGTTTCCAGCCAAAGTCATCGAAGACCGTCAACAAGCAGCTGGCCGCCTTCCTCGAGACGAATGGATCCCTCGACCCCTCACAGTCTGGCTTCCGAGCCAACCACAGCACCGAGACCGCCCTCATCGCTGCCACCGATGACATCCGAGCCCTGCTGGACAACGGAGAAACAGCGGCCCTCATCCTCCTAGACCTCTCCGCGGCATTCGACACTGTGTGCCACCGCACCCTAGTGCAGCGCCTCAGCAACGTCGGAATCCAGGAGAAGGCACTGGAATGGATCATCTCCTTCCTCGACGGAAGGACAGAGAGTCCGCCTACCACCGTACAAGTCAGAGGCCACCGAAGTCATCTGCGGCCTCCCCCAAGGATCCTCACTCAGCCCCCCCCTCTTCAACGTCTACATGAGCCCCCTTGCGGCCATCGCACGCCAACACAACCTCAACATCATCTCCTACGCTGACGACACCCAGCTGATCCTCTCCCTGACCAACGACCCCGCCGCCGCCAGAGCCAACCTCCACGAAGGGATGAAAGACGTAGCCGAGTGGATGATGAGCAGCCGCCTGAAACTGAACTCAGACAAGACGGAAGTCCTCATCCTGGGCTCCTCGCCCTCCGCCTGGGACGACTCCTGGTGGCCCCCCGCCCTGGGCACCGCACCCAAACCAACAGACCACGCACGAAACCTGGGCTTCATCCTGGACTCCTCCCTCTCCATGACCAGACAAGTCAACGCCTTCTCCTCGTCCTGTTTCAACATCCTGCGCATGCTACGAAAGATCTTCCGGTGGATCCCCACCGAGACCAGGAAGACGGTCACCCAGGCCCTTGTCACCAGCCGACTGGACTACGGCAACGCCCTCTACGCCGGAACCACCGCCAAGCTCCAAAAGAGACTCCAGCGGATACAGAACGCCTCAGCCAGACTCATCTTCGACATCCCCCGAAGCAGCCACATCTCCGGACATCTGAGAGACCTGCACTGGCTCCCCGTCAACAAGAGAATCACCTTCCGTCTCCTCACCCACGCACACAAAGCCCTACACGACCAAGGCCCGAGCTACCTCAACAACCGCCTCAACTTCTACGCTCCCAAACGCCATCTCCGATCAACCAGCCACGCTCTCGCCGCCGTCCCCCGCATCCGAAGAGCGACAACAGGAGGAAGGTCCTTCTCCTACCTGGCCGCCAAGACCTGGAACTCCCTCCCTCCCGACCTGCGCCTGACCCAAGACCACCTCCCCTTCAGGAAGAAGCTCAAGACCTGGCTGTTCGAGCAGTAGCGGCTCCCGTCCCCCCCCCCCCCCCCCCCCCCCCCCCAAGTGCCTTGAGACCCTCCGGGTGAGTAGTGGAGTAGTGCGCTCTATAAATGGCTTTGATTGATTGATTGTGTGCCCCAAAATAACACAATGTGTCAGCGGCTGACCGGGGACTTGGGAGCCCAGACGTCCTGTCTTGGAAGCATTCACTGGAGCCTCTAGTCTTTGTAGCCACTGCACTCACAATTAACAGTTTAAAAGCGAGAATGTTGAAAAGGCGCACTTACCGTCTGCATAATTTTAGTGGTTCATCGGAATGCAGCGCTAAAGTCCACCATGCTTGCAGTTCAAGCTGTTGGATGCGTCCATATCACGGAGTGTGTGTGTAGGGGGCGTTAAAGAGTCAATCCCGGGATCTGTGTGCTGTAATCTGGAACTTGAGTCTGACGGCCCATTTGAAGTGACAACAGACACGTCTGGGCTGTTTCGCATGTTCTCAGGATATCTGCGTCAGAGATCCATAGATTACACATGCCTAAAACCCTGGCCAGGCCTCTGGGATTTGAAATTGACAGCCATGGGAAATATAAACCGAGGACTGGCATGGTGCCCCATGTCACAGATTAACTTTCAATCCGTCCTGGTATTTCATCCAGCAGCACTAAGCATGATGGGAGTTGTAGGCTAATGTTTGTAACAGAAAAGGTAGTACTTTCAAGTCCCGTCCAGCGTGCTAGAGTTGTCAGCTAAGAAACAGGAGTGTCAGAGTATCATTCTCTTAACATGAGCCACTTGACAACACTGGTACCCGATTACACAACTAAGCCAAACATTACACACTTATGACAAATGGGCATTTTTGGTGGCTTTAGGGAGGTTGCGTTGGCTAATCGGAGGTCAGATTGAAACGTGGTTCCGTAGACTTTGTTCTTAGATCAAAGTGTACTGCAGCAAGATCGCACACCGTGATAGCGGTTGAACTGCGATTTACGGCCCCAATCTAAACACCCCAAGCAATAACCAAAAATCATGAATGAAAAATCATTCATGAATGGGCCCTTGTCTGTAATGGAAAGAACAGGCTATGACCTGATGGATTAAATGTGCCCAGTTAAATCACCAGTAGTTCAAATTAATTAGAGCATTCCTTTATTTTATGCTACTAGCCCAATAATCGGGTTCACCTTCAGCCACTCCAGAGCCAGACAGATAGGCTTATTTACTAATTAAAATATGTGTGAATGGTTTCCAGAAGAGGGAGTTATTTCCCAACAAATGAATGTCGGTTCCATTCCCCCACCAACTTGTTTCCGTCTCGAACGCCACAATGAATGGCACTTATCTTTCACGGGTTAGTTTCATATTAACCAAACATGTGCCCCTTATCTGCTATAAAGCCCTAAACAGTAAGATGGAGAAGGTTATTTTAAGCACTGAAGAACACGCCGGGCCGGTACACAGGGGACTAATTCACCACAGTTAAAATGGTGCTCCAAGGTGATTAGGAACTGGCTTACAAAACATATACAATGTTTATTTATAATTGAACTGTCTGTGGAAAGATGAGGAGGTCAATTGTGTTTACATTTACTTGTAAATCATGCTCCATGCACATTATGACACCCAGACTATTTGTCCTGCCCTGAAATTACACTTTTACACCCATTAGATCTGACAATAAAGGTTCAGACAAAGTTTCCTCGTGTGCCAAGTGTTATAGCACTAATAGTCCAACAGCCTGCTGTGATGCTAATAAAATTACTTTGATTTATTTGGAAAATAGGGTGTTGACTGTTGTAATTAAGCACAATAAGGTGTAGTAAATGATTTCATCACCACCTGGAACCCAAACTCAATGAAGTAATCAAATGGAATGTATGACGTCGGATGCCAAGATTGTGGTCTTTCCAAAAAAAAAAAAAAATAGCTACAGAGATGGGATCTTATCGCCCTATAACTCTGATAAATGGGGATTCTAAAATATATTCGAAACTTTTAGCCTCTCGATTTAGCACCAATTGTACACAAAATCGTGTCTGAATGTCAACATGGGTTTATCCCCGGACGATCAACAATCGATCATGTGCAGAGAGTTATCTCCTTATTTGATTATCCAGAGACAACAGGAGACCCTATGGCACTTATTCTGCTGAACGCGGAGAAAGCATTCGATAGGGTCTCCTGGAGATTTCTCAGGGCCGCCCTATCTCGCTCTGGGATCACCAAGAAATGTATAAAAGCTATACAAGGACTGTATATTAATCCGGGGGCTCGTGTCTTGATTAATGGGCTTCTCTCGGAAAGATTTACTATTACCCGGGGAACTAGACAGGGATGCCCATGTTCTCCTCTCCTTTTTTCGATCTACATCGATTCATTTATTTACCGGCTAGAGAACCATACGCTAATATTACCTATTCAAATACATAATCATAAAACCAATATTTTAGTTTATGCAGACGATATAGCAATTGTCACAACCGACCCTCAGAGTGCTATCATTGCTATAGAAGAGGAGGCAAAACAATTTGGAAGTAAACCCCGGGAAAACTCAGATTGTGCTGAATAATAATATCAGGATGAAGAATACAAGAGTTATCGATAATGCTGTTTATCTAGGGGTTAATATCCGTGCCAAAATAGAAAGTGTAGTCAGTATTAATATAAAACCATTAATTGCACACACAAAGAAAGAATTGGTTCGATTGAACAATTTGCATTTGACAATAGGGGGTAGATGCAATGTAATTAAAATGCTGTTTTTGCCAAAATGTTTATATTTTTTTCGAACTATTTGTCTGGAGTTCCCCCCCCGAAATACTGAAAGCAATTTATGCAATTTTCTCGGGGTTCATTTGGGGATATAATAAACCTCGTCGGGCACTCGGATGGGTTACCTTACCTAAAGAAAGAGGGGGATTAGGATTGCCCAATTGTAAATTATACTATTGGGTCACTGTTCTAAAATATAGTGTAAATCTAATTTCCCCGGACCCCTATGATCATATCATACCGACACCTCAAGAAATTATCTTAGGTGAGGGTTGTGAAGGATGTTTTTGGCAACATATTAACGACTGCCATTTCAAAAAAACTAAGTTTAAGACTATATCTAGTGTATATAAAGTCTGGTGTAATCTATGAAAGACAATTGGGCTGGGACGCTATTCATTCTACACCCACTTAAATAATAACGATCTTCCGGAGATCTTTCAAGATAGCTGTATGAAACGATGGGTTTTTGCTGGGGTGAGGCAGCTTGACTGTTTCTATACTCCGAATGGTCTTAAAACATTTTCGGAGCTACACCTTGATCATGGAATCGGCAATAAAGATTTCTTTAAGTTCCTTCAAATTAGAGATTTTTTTTTATCTAGGGGGGGGGGGGAGGGAGGTTAAAATTTCAATCGAGCCAATTCATAGAGAACCTATGTAAAAAATCTACCCCTAAGATTGGGGAATTATATGATGCTTTGAATTCGCTACTGCCGGATGATATGGAGAAACAATATATAAGCTGGCAAACAAAACTTGCAGTTCGATCTGAAATTCCTTCTTTAGCGTTTGAATTATCACAGACATCTTTGATGTCCATCAAATTATAAGCTCAATTCTATAAGACATTTTTTTCCCTATATTATACACCTCATAAAATCGCAAAGTGGGGACCTGGAAAGAGAACTACATGCCCGCGATGTCTGCTATATGAGGCTGATATTATTCACATGTTCGCTTCATGCAATATGCTTACAAACTTGATAGCAGAAATTTCTGGTTTTCTTTCCGAGATATTCCAAATCAGGATGAATATAACAACGGAAGAGATTGTATTAGGGGTTGCAAACCAGAAGAGGCTAAAGCATATGCAAGGCTTAATCTTCGTTGCTATGGCCGTTTTACGGATGTGTATCGCAACATCCTGGCTTGATCCAAACCCACCTACTTTTACACATTGGAGAAGCAGATTTCTGGCAACATGTAGTCATGAGGTGGCCATTTACAAAAATAAAGGGCTTAATAAAAGAAAAAGAGGTATGACAATCTGGGAACCGCTACTGTCATGGATACATAACCATACCTAACTGGGATATTGTTTTGTGACCTTAATTGTTTGTTGTATACTGCACCGATGTCTTTGATAAGTTTCTTTTTTGTGATGTAGTGCCCTTGGTCTGGGTGATGGGGGTGGGGGGGGGGGAAGGTGGGGGGGGGGGGGAGGGAAATTTAAAATGAAATGCTTTTGTTGCAATAAAAATGTTTAAAAAAAAAAAAAAAGGAATGTATGACGTTACAACGCATAAGGGCATACAGTACTTTATTTGTTAACAAGTATTTTCCATTTCTGGACTCAATATTTGGTGTACATTTTTGGTTTCAGTACATTGAAATCTATCCCACTACTAACCACATACTTCCAATAACCCTATTATTGTGGACAGGCCTTCGGAATTATGCAGCATAATGCAGCACATTTCATAATAGTATTACTTAATTATTTAGTCAGGTGAAAAGCTAAAATTAAGGACGCTGAATTAAAAATGTTAATGCCTTAACAGCACATTTAAATACAGGTAAGGTCATAGCCTTAATAAACTCTTATAAGGTTCCAAAGGCGAGACCTATTGGCTATGCCAATGCTTGTTATTATTATTTTTACATCTGTCTATTACTTTAAATGTTTCCTAAATATTTTCTACCTTTTTCTCTCATGTTTCAAGAGCCTCTGGAGCAGATCTGTGTGTTAAAGCAATAACAGTTAATGCTCAAACGCGTTTCATTCTTTGCTTTTGTTTTGGATGCTTAGGAAAAGCCCAAAATATTCAAATTATAATGGAATGTATCCATGTTTTGTTTAAAAGCTTGTAATGAAAAATCATTCATTCAGCTTTGACAGTTTGCCACTAATAAAAGATCGATGTGCACTCTGTTATACCTAAGGTTTTCCTTATTCTCCAGCAGTCTTACTGTACCTTTAATTATCTCTTGTGACATTCATTTGTTTGCGAACTCCAAACATAGGTTCTCTCAGATTCAGGAGACATTATTATGTCGAGGCTGGGCAGCATATGTGCTGCTGTGTGGCATGCAGTTTTGGAGTATGGCTTTGAAACCCCGCCCACTCTCCGCCCATATTTTGATTTGACTTGTCATTATCTTATGTAAACAATGGCTTTTGAGTCATTATTAAGCTTGTTAGTCCCTCCTAGGTACTGCCTTGTCTGTTTGTCACCGTATAGAACGAAGAGTCGGTGGTAACGTATATAGGGAAAGGCGCCCAACGGGTATATCCACCAAGGATCTTTTGATCTGTCTATTTAGGTACGGTGCTAAAGGGTGGGGAGAACCTCCTACCTCTCCAAATCCTGCGGCCTAAGCTGCAACTCTAGTACATTGATTCCCTAGCACACGTTCAAATTGAATTACGTTTTCCCCACGCCGAAGGAACTTGTGGGTTGGAATTATCACCACATGTCAAAAATTGAAATCAAAGACAGTCAAGCCTTGAAAGAGTCGCATGTATATACATAACAAGAAGCAACAAAACACGTTTTGGCTTTTTATCTGGCTCACAAATTTGCAGAGGCTACAAAAGAAAATAAATGAATCAAGTTTCTACTGTGACTTGTGTTTAAATTGGCATTGACATATTACTGCTACTGCTGTAATTTCTCTGTACGATTTACTTTGATCGTGTGCATTTGTTACCTCCCATAAGGACAGAATCTTTTACTTGTCTTGTTACACAGTCTGAGTTACCTTGGCTATGAGCACTATTTTGTTTAATGTTTTGCCCCTATTCCTCCTACTAAGTTGCAGCATGTCACCTGCTTTTATCTTATTTACGTATGGTGGTCTGCCCTACCTATAGCGACCGTGTTCCTCTTTCTTTATTTGAGCAGCGTGATCTACTTTAAGCATAGCGGCCGCGCTCACTTATTTTTTTATTTATTAGTTTCCTAGCGCCCATGCAACATTTTCACATTCACTTAAGGCCGGGCCCCTTTCTTAAGACAAGCCACATTAAAAGAAAGGTGTGTGGCAGCTTTTGAAGTGAAAGCGTAGTATGGACGCTTTTACCCCTCTCTTTCCCCCCCCCCAAAATCTGTTCTGTCAACTTGACAAACAGATGCTTTATTTTGTCAAGGCGCCCCATACAGCGGTTACACTTTAATGTTGGCCACGCCCGTTTTATTACATGCGGCTTGTCTAAAGAAACGGGTGTGACCTCCATGAACGTGAAAGCGCCACATGGGCGCTAGTAAACCAACAAATATTTGCTATGCAAGAAGTCTCGCATTTGCGAGAGTTTAAGCTATGGCAGTGCCAATATCTCATATTCTCGTAAATGCGAAACCTATTGCATTGCAAAGGCTTGCTGAAACTATCATTGGTAACTAATTCTTGCATTTCATCATTACTCAGTGCACTTTTCCAGTTTAAGAAGTGCCAATAATTTCCTTTCTGTGTTAATGGTGTTAGCAAATCCTGTACATATTATCTGTTGAATATTATGATTCCGAAATGTAGAACATTCTGGAAAATAACAGTTAAGTATCTAACCCTGGAATCTGTCAAGTTTCTGGCCCAGGTACCAATATTAGTGGTATAGTTTCACCTCATTTTGCATAAGTTTTGGCAGCATCTTTAAAAAAAAAATCTTTTTATTGAAAGTACAAAGACAGAAGCATAGCAATAGAAAAATACAATCTATCAATCATCTGCAATACACACGTCAAGTTTCAGTATTATATCGCAAGACAATTTCAGTGTTTGGACTTACGAAGACAGGTCAGCGTCATCCGTTGGTATCAAAGGTGCCTCACATATCTCTCCTCTGTAGGCATTCCATGCGCCCCAAATCGAGGACCACTTTTTTGGACACCCCCATGCAATGTAGACTGTCTTTTCTTTGAACATACACAAATCAAGGTTTTGTTTTCATTTTGATAGTGCGGGTGGCACATCGGACCCCGAGTGTTGCGCTATGTCCCTTTTTGCTGCTGTAAGACCCAGGGTTACCCAAGTTTTCTCGGAGGTGTTAAGGTCCGTAGGCTCCCATATGTTAAGGAGGCAATGTTTCGCTTCAGAGTGTATGTTTTTATGCAGGACCATCCTAAATCTCTGGATATGGTCGCATTCCCATAGGATGTGCATAAATGTGCCTATCTGCCCACATCCTCTACGACATTCACTCCCACCTCCTCTCCCCATGCATAGCAACTGCGGTCCTGTGATATAAATCCTAATAATGATCTTGAATTGGATCAGTCTCAAACGGGCGGAGATGCCCACCTCCCGGGGGGATGCCACCGCCTCCCGCCATTCATCGTCGTCTATTTCAAAGCCGTCTTTCACCCAGTGCTCCCTAAGCTTCTCAAGGGGGTCAGGGGTATTGTGCAGTAGCTTCTTATATGTAAGGGTAAACGCTTTTTCTGGCAAGTAGCCATCTAGTAGCCTATCCTCCAGCGGGGAGGAGTCAGGGAGCGATGTACCTTTTGGTATATTCGCATAGAGAGCATGGCGGATCTGTAAATGACGGAAGAATTCTGTGTCCGCCATTTTATATTGTTACAGTGTAGAAAATGGTAGTACCTCTCCCTTGGACCAAAGATCACCTATATGCGATATGCCTATGAGGTCCCATCTATCAAAGCCCCTGGAGTACCTCAGCAGACCTAGTTATACCGAGTCTCACAGAGGGGTGGCAAGAGTCAGTCTATCTCACCAGCCTATACTCTTTTGGACGTCATGCCAGATCCTCACCGCATGTTCAGTTGGGCCAGTGAGCGTCAATTTTCTCCGAGTGGAGTACAGTGCCACTTGAAAGTTTCCGCCCGGCAAAAGCCATCTGTCCATGACATATCCTGGATCGTGGGGGTCGCAGTAAGTGGCTTGGTTGATGGCAGCATGTTGGGCAGCCCAGTAATATTTCTTAATATCTGGGAGGCTTATGCCACCATCATACCAGTTGAGGACCAGTTTTTTGTGCGCTATACGAGGTCTCCCATTCCAGAGCAATTCCCTCTGAAGACTCTATTTCCCTGAAATAACTGGCTGGCTCCGGTTTGGGCGCATTCTGCAGTGCGTATAAGAAGCGGGTAGACACATCATTTTAAATAACACTGCCAGCCCTAGGAGTGAGAGAGTCAGCTTCTTCCATGCAGCAATATCCCGCCGCAACCTCTGTAGAGGTCGGCACAGGTTTCTTTCATAGTGCAGTTTAGGGTCAGGAGTGACCAATATTCCCAAATAACAGAATCCACCCTGCGCGGTCTAAATGGGGCAATCGTCAAACAAAAGGGGGGTGCCATGAAGCACATACATTAGTGATTTATCCCAATTATTCGAAAAACCGGAGTGTCGCCCAAATGCTGCAAAAATGTCTAGGATACTTCTGAGTGATCTACGGGGGGGAGGGGGGAGTTAGAAAAAGGAGTATGTCATCTGCATATAGCGAGATGCGATCCTCCTAATCCAGTGACCATCTCAGTCCTCGAACAGCAGGGTCTTGTCGGATCCAGGCCGCCAGCGGTTCCAGGGATAAAGCAAATAAAAGTGGTGACAGCGGGCACACTTGACGGGTACCTCGACTCAACTCGAAGGCCTGAGAGCGCTTGTTGTTTACTACTACTTGCGCCTGTGGTGTCGCATATAGCAGTCTGATCCAGGATATAAAAGTAGGTCCGAAGCCCAACTTCTCCAGAACAGCCATGAGATACGGCCATTCTATGGTGTCGAATTCCATCGAGGCATCAAGGGATAATATGATGGCATCTTCCTGGATTGCGTTAGCCCTGCCCAGGACACCATGTACTCGCCGCAAATTCAGGGCCATGTTCCGCTGAGGCATGAAGCCTGATTGATCAGCATGCACTAAACTGCCTATGACCTTAATGAGCCTGGTTGCGAGTAACTTGGCGAGGATTTTGGGCTCTGAGTTAAGAAGGGTGATGGGTCTGTACGCGGAGCACAGATCCCTAGGTTTTCCCTCTTTATTGATAACCACTAGAGGCTAGACTCTAGTCCGGTGGGAGGGCGCCCACACTTCTACATTCTTCATACATTGCTCTTAGGTATGGGGAGAGCAAGTCTGGGCATAGCTTATATAGTTCGATGGGGAGCCCATTGGAACCCATGGCCTTTCCTGATTTAAGACTGAATGGCCTGCGCTATCTCTTCATTTATTATGGTACTGTCGAGATGTAGCTTTTCATCAGGGGAGAGCGTGGGCAGCCTGATATCCTGTAGGAGGGTTCTAGAATCTACCTCCCCCAGGGACGATGTGGATTGGTATATGGTACTAAAGTGTTCTGCAAATTCATTTGTTATTGCCATGGGATCACTAATTGTGTTGCCGCTTTCAACTGTCAATTCAGAGACTAGCCTGGTAGCTCGTTCCTTCTTATCTAGCCAGGCGATCAACTTGCCGGCCTTATCTCCCCACTCATAGATACTGCCATCTCTTTCTGCCCCACATTCCTTGGCTTTATCTGTGGCTCCTGTGCTGTGGTAGGAGTGGATCCAGTCTAGTGCTTTGCAGCAGATGCTGGCGCTGTGGAGGCTCATGCACAGGGTGTGGTGGGAGACGGTATCAAAGGCGGCAGAGAGGTCCAGGAGGATGAGGGCTGAGGTTTCGCCTCGGTCGAGAGAGTGCAGATGTCGTCAGTTGCGGCGAGTGCTGTCTCGTGCTGTGTATGCGATGGGACGTTGTCGTTTTTCAGAAGTATAGAGATCTCTGCATGGAACGAAACTGAAATTCAGTCTGATGCTGTGGAACTGCTGGTTGGACACTTTTCCCAAACAAATAAGGGATTACTCTTTTAAATCCCGCATGACCTCACAGGAAGGAATTCTAGGGAAGGAACTTGGAGACTGAGTTTCAAACTGAGGCCAACAGGAAAGTCAAGTCCAGGTACAGTTGGCACTCTTGCAGCTGGTTATGACTATAGCTACACAAGAGGTGAGCCAACTGACCTTTCGAGTCAACGTGCATATCCTGGTTCCCAGAGGGAACGGGTCCAGTCCTTCAGGGCTCCTGTCAGGTCACACACAGCAGATCCTGTCCTCTCCTGATCTTCCCCGGGTCTAGAAAGCATTCTGAGGAGGGTACCTTTGGGGTTTTTTATTTATGGTTTGCACTACCTAGTGGGTGGGTATCCCCTGGGCACTCTAACCAATGTTGTAAAAGTTTCCAGGCCCTGTCTTACCTACTTTTTCAGTAGTTCCTATTTGCCGACACGTCCAAAATGCAATGCAATGTATCAGGCCAATTTCCAGATGGTTTAAGTATTCAGCCACTTTTAACGTGTGCAAATGTGGGCATGTAGTGAAGTGTACCAAGGAAATTGTGGCCTTTCACATCGGTCACTAAAATCCAAATTGAAGCAGGCTCTCTACACCCAACACAAATTGAGACGGATGTCTGGTGAGGCACAACATCCAAACAGGGAATACACAAGAATTGTATTTGTGTCCTGTTTCATCCCTTTCAAGGTATCGGTGTTTTACATGGAATTCAGACAGGTTTTTCATGTAGGATTTGGACACTGTTGTGTCACCACGAAGGACAGCTGAGTTCACAGGAGTCTTTCCTGCCTATTCAGGTTGACCAGTCAGTCAAAGTGGTCTATTGTGTGGATCCTGGATGGAATTTCACACTTTATTAAGTGCCAGGTAGAAGCTGGTCAGTTACCGGAGAGCTAATGCAAATTAACCTCCACGAGCGTCAAGCAGGGTAAAGGTGACATTTTTAAAAGATGCTTATTAAAAACTCAACTTAACAATTGAATTTTATTTTCAATAACTATAAAAAAATGTGTGGTTTCATTATTGTTATAGCTAGTCCTCAATCAGAGATAGCAATGTTAACGTTTTAGTCTGCACTCTGTTTTTTTGTATAGTATGGTCAAGCCTGGCACATTGAAAATACTATTTGGGGTCTTGCTGTCACTGATATGGTGACATTAAGTTTCTACATCGCCCACTATAAAATAGCATGCACCCCACCTTATGTGCTACAAGGCCTACTTCAGAGTGACTTTTTTGTCAAAAAGGATTATCTGCGCAGGTTGCACTGCATGTTTCACACTGCAGCAGCAGTCATGCTACACACAGTAGGCCTAAAGCCACATTTTCAAGCTGCTGAAGTATTTAGGTTATATTTATCTTTCAGGCCCTGGGTGCATTTTCTACTCCATGTACTAGGTATTTATACGCAATATAAATGTGTTAATTAGGAATAAATCAAATGTAACCATTTTCATAGGAAACACTGGCACTTTACTCCTTGACAGCAGGGTAAGGTGCACTGAGGTCTAAAGCCATCGAAATTTGGGCCATTTAAAGTTGAAAAATCTGGGGTGTACTTGCAGGAGAGGCAGATTTTCTATACTTGTCTGGTGAGAAAATTACAGAACGCTATACAGCATACCCCAGAAAGGACGGCAAGTTGAGGAAAGAACAATTAGCTGTTTCCCGTATTTAAATATGCGCTACTTCGTACGAAATGGCTGGAGTTCAGAGACCAAAGGTAATTTTAATAGGTCTTGGGTAGCATTTGTTTGGGGAATTCTTAAACTTTATTAGTTTTTTTTTTTTTTAATAGGTCTGCCCTTAATACTATTGTCAACTCAACAAGAACTTAACAGTGAAGCCAGCCCGTTGCTTACCATTGGTTGTCTTTATTATCACTCTAATTTGCTTGTTTCTTATTTGATGGCCTGCTTAGTACTTCTAGTGTTTGTGCTGCCCATGGAACATAGTCTCTTTACTTGTGTTAATTCATTGCAGACTGATTGAGACCTACTTTTCTCGTTTTGATTAAGCACTCTGAGTCTATTTGTTTTCCAGCTCAGCCCATGTGTGCTTCTCCCCGCCATGCTCCAGCGTTGCGGATTTCTTCTGGGCTTTCAGCTTTTTAAATAAGACCACCTTGTGCTACTTCATTACGTTTTTTTGTTGTTGCTGTTTACCAATCCATATTGGATCAGTAAATAAAAATGGCGTCCTCGTCACACTCATGCCTCCTAATGCATGTACATGCCTACTGCCACGATATTGCACCTTTTTCCCTTTTTGATTATGCTGTAAAGCATGAAATGGAAATGAAATTTGTAGAGCACGAAACATTCACCCGAAGGTGTCAAGGCGCTAGCTCATCAGACAAAATCAACTGGACAATTCAAAGCCACATCAAAGATTAAACCGCCAGGTTTTCAACGCCTTGCTGAAGGTCAACAGGTGTGTTTCCTCTTTCAGCCTCAGTGGAAGAGAATTGCACAATCTGGTCGTACCGACTAAAAAGCTCATACCACCCCAAGAACACTTTTTAAACCTGGGGACTACCAGATTATGGGCATGAGATGAACGAAGATGGTGGACAGGGATGTAAGGCTGTAGATTCTGTTTGAAAAAGGCAGGCCCTATATCGTGTGTGGCCTTTAAAGCTATACATAGAGCCTTAAACTCGATCTGTCTCTTCACTGGCAACCAGTGTAATTCTATGAGCACTGACTAAACTGATTTACATCTTGGAATATTCAGCAAAAGACGTGTAGCAGCGTTTTGCACAATTTGCAGCTTGGACAGGCACTTGATCGGAAGGTTGATGAATAAGCCATTACAGTAATCGGCTCTAGAAAGAACAAGAGCTGAGACCACTAGCTTCCGAAGATCAGCTGGAATAAATGGGAGAATCCTTCGAAGTAGCTCTAATGTATAAAAGGAGATGGATGTGACCTGGTTTACATGGCCTTCGAAAGAAAGCATAGAGTCAAACGTGACTCCCAAGTTCTTCACCTTATTCGTAGGAGTCGGTAACAGGCCCAACTCCGAAGGCCACAAAGCAGGGGACCAGAAATTAGTGTGGCCACAAAAAAGTAAGACCACGGTCTTACTAGAGTTCAGTTTCAGACAATTGGTGGCCATCCAGTCCCCGACCTGACGAAGACAGGTGTGGAACTGTGCAGCAGTGTCTGCAGGCGAGCCTGTCACTGAAACTACGATCTGGTATCATAGGCATAGGAAATAGCCGAGAAACCCATACACCTGATTAACCTAGCCAGCGGTGCAACATAGATATTAAAAAGGGTGGGGCTCAACGAAGAACCCTGTGGCACTCCGCATGGCAGTGTGAAGTTAGGCGACTTGAACTCATCAAGAGCCACAAATTGTTCCCAGCCAGACAGGAATGATTTAGGTAAAGCAAACGCTTTCCCCTTAATACCAATCCCTCTCAGAACTTCAAATAGTTCTTGACGATTTACCGTATCAAAAACGGCAGAGAGGTCAAGCAGCACAAGTGCCACATTGTCTCCTGCATCAACTGTCTGCCTAATCAATTCTGATGCTGAGATCAGTGCAAGCTCGGTGCTGTGGTGCTTTCTAAACCCAAACTAAGTGGCATCCAGAAAAACATGCTTCTCGATGTAATCTGATATAACACCATTCATGGTGTTTTCCACCATCCTTGCAGGTAAAGGATGTCTGGAAATTGGGCGGTATTTGTTAGGATCCGCCCCATCTAAATTTCGCTTCAGAAGGGGGAGAACAGACGCAAATTTCCAATTGTTGGGTGTTAGATATGGGGGTCTCTAGTTGGCAGAGGTAGGTACCTTTGACGAATAGGGACCCTTGCGTCTAGTCAGGGTAAGGGGTACACTCCTAAAATAACCCCTGCTCACCCCCTTGGTAGCTTGGTACGAGCAGACCGGCTTATCTCAGAGGCAGTGTGTAAAGCATTTGTGAACCCCTACAGTAATCAAGTGACAACACTACAGATGGTGTTGCAGGGATTCTTCTCATGCACAGAACTATGCGCAGGAAACCAGGACCTTAGTGAATTGTGGTGTACCAAAAAACTCACCTCAATACCTAGAACCCCTATCCGACTAGCATCAGTGTCTCATTCGTTCTCCATATTATGTCGAAGCTACCAATGATTAGACAACCCAGAACAAGCGACTTAGAATACTCTCAGGAATGGTGGGAATCAAGAACACCTTTTCGTTGTTATTCTCATATCAGTCCACAATGTGAGTAATCAGAGACACGGAAAAGGTTAAAATGTTTATTTTTAACTACGTGCTCTAAGATGCACTGTTTTGGCTAACATAAGCAAATAAATGATTAAAAATTAAACCATCCGCATTACAATTCCGTATAAAACAAAGGGAGAAATCATATTATTATAGTGGAAACAGGTCCTATAATACCTTGTGTACCACCCTCCCCTAGCTAATAAGCTAGTTTTATAATAATAATAGAAGGTCTCTAGGTTTGAATGGGGACCCCATACCTCCAAGATCAGCTTAGGTGAATCACATCACAGGATCAGCACTGCGCTCTGTGTCTGGAAAGGTTTTCTCCGAGAGTGCCAGCATCATGCATGCAATGCAATATTAAAAGCACCCGAGTTTCAGATAATTGCATCTGTGGGCTTGTTGTGTCTAGAGTGTGGGCCCATCAACCTGAATTCAACAGCATACATTGTTATTTGACCTTGACGGTTTCTGCGCACAGTGTTCAGACTAAGGTCGCGGTGCAGGTCTAGGGATGTGAAAAACAGACTGTTCTCATGTAAAGAAAAAGCAAGTAAGCAGTTTTACTTATAGTAACAGCTACCTGTGGTGTTGTGTGCAAAAGCAGCACAGTGGCAAGATGGCGTTAACATCTAAAACGCTTATGCTAACATAGCAATGTGCGCAGGCAAAACCCTGTCTCCACTACACCCTCCCTTGATCGGACCACGAACAATATAGGGAAGTAATGTAGGAACGCAGAGTTCAAGTTCGAGTGAGACAGAACCAAGTTCATATATTGCCAATCCGTACAATTGGTAGTGAAAATTTCGAAAAGTTTGTTGGGAAAAATTAAAAAAGAAAAAAAATCAATCGGGCAATATACAGCCCTTTCTGGGGCAAAAGAAAATAAAAAGTAAAAAAAATTAGTCAGTATGTGCGGAAGATGGATAACTATCAATTTAATCCATCAATGTATAGGCACAGTATGTTGCAACAGCCTCCAAAAGGAAGTAATTGTAATCTTCAGTAAATGATTCAGCCATCCAATCTAATAATGTAAACGAACATACATGTTCTTCGATTACCGGAGCCTCTAGCACCATCAGAGGACAACTTGCGTGTTCTTCGAGATAATTTCGCGCCAGGAAGTAATGGGCTGCTGCATATATATCCCAATTTCCAAGGATTCCGTGCGCAGCTGCACAGGCCATAATCCTGATACCAGAACAGTCCAACTCATGAGCCACTAAGGGACTCCTCAGTCGATCATAATCCGGGGCAGGAGACGCCGTGTTCGACAGGCACAAATCCAGAGCCCATTCAAATGAACAATCTAGGCAATGGAAAACAGGTTGCACGCAAGTAAAGTATGAGAACCGGAAGGACAATCCATAGGGTACGTTCAAAGTGGCCAGAGGTAGTGTTCCATAGTATGCAAGCATTCGGTTGCGAAGTTGGAGCAGCCGGGGCAGGCTGTCGCGTGATACAGATCGTGCAGCCATATTGCAGAGCAAACAAACCAACAGCAGCACACCAGCAGTCAAGGCGAGGATTAACGGAAGCCTGCCGAAGATGCTGGAAAAAATAGAATGAAAAAATGCCGGTATCACACCAAAAATGGTTGGGAACAAGGTCAAAAGGCCGGAGCCCACAACTTTGAAAAAATGCGCCAAGCCAGTTGTTGACGAGGCATTGAATATAGTGTGAATCAGAGCACCGAAATGAAGTGGGAGATCAGTATTTAAAAGAGCATACACCTCAGTGCGGGTGTTAGCTACGTGAAGGACAAATGTTTCACAAGAGGAAGTTAGGGCGACTTCTTTTTGAGACAATAGAGCCCTTATTCTGCTCATCTTGTTGAACTCTGCTTTCAAGGTTGGTATGGAAGGCCAGATGGATACATAGTCTCCCATGCGGGGGTGGGAAAAGCACATCCTTACAACAGACTACTCGTTGGGAGACAGTAACAATGTACAGAATCCGTGCCCGCATCTCGCAACACGCCTCATTATTTAAAAGCAAATAGCTACCGTTGGCTAATAATGTGAAAGTCTGTGTAATTGCTGGCAAAGGATTTCCCTTCACAATGCAAGCTAAATTCGGTGCGTGAAGTTTGCAAGCACCATGCAATTGGATGTTCCTACAAACTACTTAGTGATCAGGTGTGGAAGTGCACTCCTCTCCTTTTAAATTAACCTCTTTACACTCTCTCAGGCACCTGTATGTAAATGGTAGTGACCAAACCTCATGTAGGAAAGCGGTACCTAGTGGTTTATAACTGCCTAAGGCATAGTGTTTCATGCATGAATTGAACTTGAATAATGGAAAAGGTAGTGTGATTAACCCATGGATAAGCCACACAGCTGAGTTTGATTCGGCCACAGAGAAAGGTAAAGGTTCCAACTTCTCAATATGCAATAGTGAATATGTCGCATCCTTCATGGACATGAACTGTTGTTTATCAGTCAGATTAAACGGCAGGAATAAAGACAAAGTATTCATGTAGTCCCAGGGAACTTTCCCAGCCTTCAATGTTTGTAAAGTCCATGCAAACTGCATTATGGAACGCAATTGATTTTGACCATGGTATAGGATAGACATGTCATCCTGTACAATATCCACAACAGATGAAACAATATTATCTAATGTTTAAATTCTGGAAGAAAGAGTGGTAATGCTAGTATCAATGACAGCAAGCACTTTTTCAAATTTGCTTGATCAATAGCTCTCAATCTAGAAGCAGCTACAATTTG
Source organism: Triturus cristatus (assembly GCF_964204655.1). Lineage (NCBI taxonomy): Eukaryota > Metazoa > Chordata > Amphibia > Caudata > Salamandridae > Triturus > Triturus cristatus. Next base: position 169,718,127 of record NC_140585.1, read on the forward strand.
AGATAATTTCCAGACGTCGTCGTAAATAGCATATACCCATCTTTTGGACCTGCCACCCACAGGGCCCTTAACAAAATCATTCAAATCTACATCGTCAGTTAATTTGGACAAATGAAGTTTAACTGACTCCAAGGTGGAATGTTTAAGCCAGTTTTGACATAATTTTCCTACTGAATAGGTAGTAACAGGATGGGAGGTTTCAAACCGGGGGTCAATCCTAACCTGTGTGTAGCCTGATCTCAGTCCCAAAAATCGATGTTGACATGAGTCTGAAGTTTTTTGCCATATCAACCATCCTTGGGGAGCTAAGCTAGAAATATTGAAGGATGTATTAGTAATTAGTGACTGCAATTCATCCATGGACAGATCTGTTTGATTGTCCCAGGAAGAATAAGCACCCAGATCAAGAATAGTAGGGGCGTTCATCTTTTTAGAACTAGCCGATCCAAAGCAAGTGGTCTGAAAAATAGTAGAATTCAAAAATAACATATGGTTCGGGATAAGGCGCGCACGATGAACCCTCAGAGCCTTGCAACTACCAGGTTTTAGAACCCCAAACAGATTTAAGATCAATGGTATCTTTCCACAGCTCATAGCCCCCTATAGCAAATTCATCCATAAAGGACTTCGAATACAGTAATTTAGTCTGTGTTAGTCTAACTTTGGAAGCTGATTTAGCAGACATTTTAAAATAAAAGGCTTCAGGTTTAGATACTCTGAAATCGGTAAAATATGTAGATTTTTTCACTAGTGTTTTGGAACTGCCTTCAATTGGAGCTGGACAATGTTCCCATTGTGTATAATCAACGATATTTCTGAAATGTATTCGCTTTATGCAGGATTAGTAACTGTATGCATATCGATGGCAATGTCAGGCCTGTTCGTATTTGCCGGAGCCAAAACAGAATTTCTCAGCATTGCTGGAAAAGAGACCGCTGGAGTCATACTAAGAAGAATCTGCCACTTGTCGTAGTTTGACATTGAAAATGGAGATGTACCTGTTATCCTTGCGACCAGGAAGTGGAGGTAAAATGACTGTTCTTGTACCCTGCACTCCAAGCACTGGAACAGGTGCACGATAAGAGGGGCCGAACTCCTTCTTGTTCTCCACCTTCTCATGGACCAGGTCACCAACTCGAGGTAGTCAGCCAACGTCCGGTATCTGAAGTGCATCATCAGTTGTGGAGGGCAAGTGTTCCTTTGCAAGACTGTCTCGAGCCTCTTGTAGATTCTGTAACACAGCAGAATGATCATTTGCGTCAAAGGGTGCGGCCAACGCCGCCATGTCTAGACCATCAAAGTCCGGGGCAAACCTTTTTATGCCAAAGAGCATTTCGTATGGGGTCCGCCCACCCAGAGACCGTCTAGGGAGATTATTAAGTGCACGTCGAACGCTATACAAATGGGCCAACCAGTTCCTGCCAATACCTAAAACTCTAGCTGTCAAGGAATGCTTTAAGTCACGGTTCATTCGCTCCACAACAGAATTGCCCTCAGGCCTATATGGAGACGAAAATTTGACTTGGACCCCCAAAGATCTCATGGCATCCTTGTACGCCTTGGAGGCGAACGCCGGACCCTGGTCCGAATGGAGGGTACCATATACTAAAATTCCCACAAAGACACACAAATCTGTGATGACAGTTCGAGCATCAGCACTCCTTTGTGGCCAGTCCCATAGAAAACGTGTGCACGAATCCACTGCAACTAAGATGTACTTGTACGGGGTATCAGAGGAGAAAGGACTGCAGTGATTCAAATAAACACCCAAGTGGTTTATTAGATATGTACAACTGTGTTTGAGGTAGACGCGCAGCAGTCGAATGTTTAATCTGCTGGCATATGTCACAATTAGGGACCTAATCATGAGTCTGTTTATACAATCCGCTCCACCAGTAACGTTGTTGTAAGATCGTGACAGTCGCTGAAACGCCTGCATGGGATGAGGCCATACCTTCGTGAGCAGCTGTTATCAAGGCAAGTCTGCGGTCCGCGTTGGGACTCAACCTGTCACCAACGTCGTTAATTCTCACATAGGGGACTTTATCAGGACTTGAATGATAATTACCCCGAGGTTTCCCTTCTAAATATTTTTTTCACCCTTCTCTGTTGCAGTAATGGCTGCCAAGATGTCATCATCAATCTTACTTTTGGATCTTGTAACTGCTGCTACCAGGTATGTTGCCGCTGCTGGTTTCGCTGCTTTATCAGCTAAACTCTTGCCAACAGCATGTACCAAGAGTATGAATTACATTCACGAGCGGCAGACGTTGTTTAAGTTCTGCTACTTGAACCCAAAGCATTTTATGTTTGATTGTGCTACCTTTGGAATCACGATATTCATTTTGAGACCAAAAGAATAAATTGTTGTTGAAAGACTGTACACAGTATTATGAGTCACTCACAATAAGACTAGTCACTCGAGGATCAGCAAACTCCAGTGCAAGCACCAGAGGCCGAAGCTCTGCCTACTGGGCGGTACAATCACCCAATGTCTGCGTATGCACGACATCAGGCTTGAATTCTCCATTCGCAAAAGTACCAGCCACTATTGCGCAGGCCACTGAATAAGCATGCTTAGATTCCGTCGCCGGTTGCGCCAAACCGTCAGTGTAAATGATACAATGGAAATCCTCAAGCGGGCGCAAGGACTGAGGAGCTGGATGAACAAATTCATACTGCAAATACACCCGAGTCTGCAATGAGGGTCCAAGATGAAAGTGACATCCGGAGACGTCAAAGAAGTGGCCCATTGTATCTAACGAGGATGCAAAGCTTTAGAATTCGATACACTGGCCTTCGTCACCGCCTCAAGGGCAGGATATGGAGTGACAACCAACATGCGTTTCCCTTGCGATAGCGCGCTCTCTTTTAGAATCGCCATCTGTACTGCGGTTAACACCTTTTCAACTGTGGAAAAGCGCATTTCAGCCGAAGTGTACAAGTGTCCCCTTCATTAAATGTCAAGTACGTGAAACCCACTGCGCCAGGCATAAGTCTTATTACGAGGTTTGTGTGGTTATCACGTGTCAATAAGTATTTAGAAGCAAGAAGATTAGCCTGCAAAGAGTGCAGTATAGTCGAATGTTCTGGCAGCCGGCTCGATTTGGTAAAAGTAGGTTGTACCAAGGCATATAGCTGCTTGATACGCTGGGCATAAACGGGAATGCAAGTACGCCCGAAATTTTAAAAAAAACCAGCAAAGATTGTAGTTTTTTCAGAGTTGTTGGAGCGCGCAAACCTGTGCATTTCTCCAGGAAGTGAGGTGCTAAACCTCTACCTTCGTAGTTGAGTTCATAGCCCATGTGTGATTTCGCAAAGTTAAATTTGTAACCGAAGTCCACAAACATGACAATGATGCGGTCAAAGCGATGCAGATGCGGCCATAATTCGTCTGAGATAAATATCATCAACATACGAGTACGCATCAGGGTCAATGCTCTCTAGCAGAGAGACTACACGTGCGGCAAAGACTCCTGTACTGTTTTTGTAGCCCATGGCTAATCTTTTAAACTGTTTTTGTTTGCTGCCATAAGTAAAGGCTGGCCATTGACTACTACTAGTGGACAGGTTATGGCTATAAAAGCCATTGGAGATGTCATGTGTGGTCTTAAACTTTTTTCTCACGAGACTAACAACGAGGGCAGAACCGTTGGGCACCATGTTGCGGGGATTCTGCTCATGCACAGAACTATGTGCAGGAAACCAGGACCTCAGTGAATTGTGGTGTACCAAAAAACTCACTTCCGTACATAGAACCCCTATCCGACTAGCATCAGTGTTTCATTCTTTCTCCGTACTATATCGTAGCTACCAATGATTAAACAACCCAGAAATATCGACTTAGAATACTCTCAGGAATGGTGGGACTCAAGAACACCTTTTTCGTTGTTATTCTCATATCAGTCCACAACGAAAGTAATCGGAGTCACGGAAAAGTTTAAAATGTTTATTATTAACTACGTGCTCTAAGATGCAGTATTTTGGCTAACATAAGCAAACAAATGATTAAAAATAAAACCATCAGCATTGTTACAATTTCATAGAAAACAAAGGGTGAAATCGTATTATAATGATAGTGGAAACAGGTCCTATTATACCTTGTGTACCACCCTCCCCTGGCTAATAAGCTAGTTTTATTATAATAATAATAATAGAAGGTCTCTAGGTTTGAATGGGGAACCCCATACCTCCAAGATCAGCTTAGGTGAATCACATCACAGGATCAGCACTGCTCTCTGTGGAAAGGTTTTCTCCAAGAGTGCCAGCATCACACATGCAATGCAATATTAAAAGCACCCGAGTTTCAGATAATTGCATCTGTGTGCTTGTTGTGTCTAGAGCTTGGGCCGATCAACCTGAATTCAACAGCATACATTGTTATTTGACCTTGACGGTTTCTGCACACTGTGTTCAGACTAAGGTCGCGGTGAAAGTCTAGGGATGTGAAAAACAGACCGTTCTCATGTGAAAAAAAAGCAAGTAAGCAGTTTTACTTCTAATAACGGCTACCTGTGGTGTCGTGTGCAAAAGCAGCAAAGTGGCAAGATGGCGTTAACATCTAAAACGCTTATGCTAACATAGCAATGAGTGCAGGCAAAACCCTGTCCCCTCTACAATGGACACCACACGAGTTGTATATTAAAATAAGTATTCTTTATTTAGACCAATCACAAGACCACAAACGACAAAAATCCACAATACTGTACTTAAAATGGTAGAATTAGCGTAGTCCTCTTTAGATGTTAAATTGCGACACTTTGAGTTCAATGTACCTTAGGATGCATAACTCTATACAATGAAAGTGTTGCAGGGAAGGTGATGCGTCGGTTCCTTACATGCAAGAACGGTGATGCGTCGTGTCCCTACTGCTGCGTAGGGGATGCGTCGGTTCTTCTCTGCGAGGGGAGGGGATGCGTCTGTTTCTTTGGCGATGCGGCACGCAACACGATGAAGATCCAGTGCAATGAAACAGAGATAGCGTCTTTTTCTTGATGCGACAATATGTTGACCCCGACAGGCCCTGCAACACGCTTTTCGGTGATGCGGCGGCATCTGATGCGATGCCGATCCTCTTCTCCGGCGATGCGAGATGCTTCGGCAGCGATCCGAGCCGCGACCGACCCTGCGACACGCTTCCCGGTGATGCGGCGGCGTCCTTGCGACACGCAGTCCCTCTGAAAGCCTCGCAAAACAGCAGGCACTTCCAAAAGACTCTTGTGGAGCTGGTTGGTCAAGTCTGTTGTCCCTGAGACTTCAGCAGGAGGCAAGCTCTTTTCTCAAGCCCTTGGAGATCCTTCACAAGTTGAATAAAGTATACACAAAGTTCCTTCTCCTCGGCAGCCACTGCAGGCCAATCCCTCAAGCTTAGGGATAGTCTCTCTGGTTCCTCTCCTCAACAAAGGTTTCTTCTTGTTTCCCAAAGTGATCTAAAGTTCTTGGGTTTGGGTCCCAATATTTATACTCAGTTTGTCTCTGTTCTCTGAAGGCAGAGAGGCCTTTGCTCAGTCCAAACCAGTTCTGGTCAGTCCTGGAACACTCTGTTTACACGACTCCTTCTTTCCTTTAACAGTGCAGGGCAGGGACATCAGACGCACCACAGGAGGTGGAGCCAGCATTGTGGAGGGAAGGCAGAGCCCTATTCAGGTCCCAGGTGCAAATCCTCCCACCCATCTACATGCAGATCTCTCTATTCAGCCCTGTGCTGACTCACCCTGTCTCCTGAAATCCCCCAGCCCCTGTAACTCAAGACAAGGAATACACAACCTAGCAGAGGCAGGCTTGGATGGTTAGACAAGAAAATACCTACTTTCAAAAAGTGGTATTTTCAAACACAATGTTAAAACCAACTAGACTAAAATATGTATTTTATCATTCTGAGTTCAGGCATACTAAACTCGAATTTCTACCTGGTTCCCTGAGTCAGTTAGGATTATAAGATGTAATAATCAAACTGCCCATTCTGGCCTATGTGGAACAGGTAGCCTTGCAATAGTGAAAAAACGAAAACGGCTGTAATTCACTATTAGGACATGCCACACACACCAGGGCATGTCCTACCTTATACTTAAAATGCACCCTGCACTTGGGCCTACCATAGGGGTGACTAATGTGCAGAAAAGGGAAGGTTTCGGGACTGGCAAGTGGGTGCACTTGCCCAGTCATCATGGCAGTACCAGACTGCACACAGGCTCTGCAATGGCAAACCTTAGACACACTTTAACAGGCTGTGGGTGGCACAACCAGTGCTGCAAACCCACTAGCAGCATTTGGATTACCAGCCCTGGGCACTCCTGGTGCACTGTACTAGGGTCTGACAGGTAAACCAAACCAGCCAATCATGGAATCACTAATCCATACATCAATTTACCATAGGGAGCACTTGCACTGTGGCACTGGATAGCAGTGGCACAGTGCCCAATGCATCTAATACCAGCAAGAACACATGAGGCAACAGCAAAAAATGGAAGGGAGACCCACGCCAAGGTGCCAGGTTTAACAGTGGGGAATATACCAGAGGAGAACATTTGATTAGAAATAGGAGACAAATGCAAGGCGAATAATTCTGGTAGGACATGAACATTTTTAGGGGGGCATGGGTCCATTGGAGAACCAGATTTAGTGGACAAGAGGAGGTTAATAATCTCCTCGTTAGTCAATGACTGAAAAGAAGATAATTCAGGGGGGGGGGGGCTCTAATGTCTGGGGGGGAATGGAGAGATTTCCCTGTCTACACTAAAAACAACTAGAGCCCCTGAAGAGGGCGATGTCCCTTGAAAGAGAGACCTGGAGAAACCACTATATACCGCATTCACTTAGTCTTAGAAAAATGTAGCCAGTGAGTTACAAAAAGTCTGATTTGTAGGTGCGTCTTGCACCTCAGAGCATGTAGCCTATTTTTTCGCCGTGGAAAAAAGATCCTTTGAAGAGTTTTTTGCAGTTAATATAGCTGTGGTAAAATAACAGGTTTTCTCCTCGTGCACAGATCTTTTATATTACAGCAGAGCTTGTTTATAGACTATTCTATCCTTCGTATCGTAGGAAGATCTCCTCTTACTTTCCAGGCGACGGCATTTTTGTTTTAGCAGTCTAAGATGTTCAGAGTACCAGGGTTCAGTGTGTCTTAACCTATGACTGCTGATAGTTTTAGCTGGTAACACCTGATTAATTGACCTCTTTACCATCATATTCCAAGGCTGGACCCTTTTCAGTTGCTTATTTTTCGAATTCTCTGCCTGAGGGGTTTGGAAAGGAAGTGGGAACATGACAGCTTCATGGTCTGACCAGACGAGTGGCAGCGATTGAAGGCATTGTAAGAGCTTATTGCTGGTTAACAATCCATCAAGCAGGTGTCCCCCAAAATGCGTGCTGCCAGTCACCTGCTGTAAGAGGCCGAAGCTGTTTGCGATGTCAATACATTGTACAGCTTCTCTGTCTAATGGATCCTCAAGGTGAAAGTTAAAATCACTGAGAAGTGTAAAGTCTGGTGACTGAGATATTACATCCATGGAGCTGCCAAAGGTATTCAAAAACTCTGCCCAGTGGCCAGGGGGTCGGTAGCATAACCTGCCATTAAAAGTATTGTGGTTATCTATTAGAATTTTAAACTGTAAAGATTCCAGAATTGGCCATTGATTTGGGAGATAAAAGACCCTTTCCACATACTTTGAAATATTACAGCCAAACCCTCCCCTCCCCCTTCCCACTGATCTCACCCCCCCCCCCCCCTTGCACACTCGTTATTTTCTGAACAGTGTATACCCAGAGGGGACCGCCATTGCCAAGTCAGGGTGTGAGGTGGCCATCCCTCCCCCCCCTCCCCTCCCCGAAGTTTCAGTAACGAAAGCTAAATGAACTGCATGTGCTTCAACAAACAAAGCAAACTCGGAAGCGTGTTTACAAAGGGAGTGCGCATTAATAAGAGTGCCAAACATTGTCCTCGTCCCATTCACCTTAATCTGGGCATAATTTAAGCTAGGTGTAGTCAGTGATAATTTAGAGGGGTGGGTGGATGGAGAAACCGCAATCATGGCTCTGAAAAGGTGCCTCAAATGAGCAAGTACTAGAACTGGCCTTCCGACAGCACCTACCGCTCTTGTTCAGGTCAGCGGTTTTGTTTCTGTACATCATGAACAAAAGGCATTGACTTACTGTTCAGTGTTTCTTGCATGAAAAAGCGTCTGGAAAAAAAACATTATTTTTTATAAAGGTTGAAAATTCATTGCACACTTTCATGATACGTCACTATATGCATTTGCTTGTCATCCAATATTTTCAAGTGTCATCTTTTCAGCTTTAAAAAAAATAATAATTGGCGAAACCAGTAGCTCGGCACTGGCTTTGCCAGTAATTGATTCTTTTTTTTTTTTCCTCTCTAAATGTTCATCTTTACTCTGACCTTGAAGTGGCGGGAAAGTAGGTAAATGAAACACTAAAGTCACTGGTGCATAAATGATGGGCATGAACATCTACTGTTCTTCTGTATTGGACATATTTGCAGTTTGGCAAGAAATAGTAGAATAGCACATGTAGCAAGTTAGTGCAAGCTTGGTAACCTGGAGTAACTCGGTATCTTTTTTTTATTTTCATTTTCAGGTATGTAGAAAAAGACGAGTCTCCCCAGAGAGGTAAGCCTGAAGAGCACTGCTTTTTTGCATTATATATTGTTCTGCTTCGTTGCTTGTGTTGCGGGCATCATTGTTTTTTAGGTCTCGCCTGACCCAGCACATGCGCTGGTCTGGCGAGACTTATTGAGAGGGCTCTAAAAAGTGCTACCAGGCCAGCCTAGAGTTACAGTGCAGGCGCGCGGGCCCGCTTTACCGCGATTACTTTCACGGCCACACGGGCGCTTTGATGTTTGATCGCGATCGCGATCACTTTCACTTTCGCTTTGCATAGCCAATAGGTCTCGCTTTTGGGACCTTATAAGTATTTAGTTATGCAACTGTTGCATAGCTAAACACTTATAAGGTCCCAAAGGCGAGACCTATTGGCTATGCCAATGCTTGTTTAATACTGAGTTTCGTTATTAAAACTGAGCAGTTTAAGTCTGTGCATAGATTTCTCTGTTAATGATTTCCTCTTTTAGCACCACGTTTCTAATTTAAATAAGCTCAATAATTGAAATTTGCATTTAAGTCAAATTCCAGATGTTTCTGGATCACCTGGCTTTCTTCCAGTGCATAATACAAGAGTGGCAACCAGTGTACACTCTGGTCCATGCTCAGTGGAAGAGACAAACAAAAAAGAGAAAGTGAAAGCGGCACTGACAAAGGAGAAGGAAGAAAATGAGGCTGACATTGTAGCAAACAAGCTGTGGGTGGACTCCCAGCACCTTAGAAAATGGCTCGCAACTAACACTTGCTGTTTCAGGTGATATCAAAAATCGGCAGATCCCCTAAATGCTTGATTTTCTTGAAACATTGGTAAGAGAGGGCAGAGCTTGCAATTTGAGCTAAATTGTTGATCTTTTACATACAACCCGCTACTTACCCAGACTTATTGTGTAACTGTACTGTATTGTTGAGAAGGAACTTTGTTTTACCCACAGTAGATAGCCTAAGTTGAACGGAGACACTGTACTGTACTGCTCTTCTTTACTGGTCACCTTTTCTTTCACTGCTTTGGATTTAATTTTCTGCACATCGTTTTGGTTCTCCCATATCCATATTTACTTTGCCATGCTCTGACCCCCATTGTACACTACTCCATCTCACCTGTGCCTTGTATGTCGGACATAGAGGTGCAGGTCTTTTTAATGCTAAATCTCTTAAGCTGTCCCACACTGTATGTGAATAGGTTGCCTGAGGATGAACACCAGATATCTCTCTTCATGTTCATGGGCTCTTTTCATCTGGTCCGTGTCTCTTCGTTTATCACCTCATGGACCTCAGTTATTTGTTTTGCATGCAAAGTTAGGCACCCTGCTATGCCTTCGTTGAATGGTTTCTTGTCTCAAACTGTGAGTGCTCTTCTCACTCAGTCCTGGCAGTTGGCACTAGTCGCTCCTTCCAGTCAGAACTAGAGTAACACCTAAACTCACTCTGACTGATTTTAGACATTTGAAGCCACTGATTTAGCTCAAAAGGAGGTATGACTCTACTGGTGTTCACGATTACACAGTTTTCGGTAAAGAGTGCAAGCTGAGCATACGTGGCATCCTCTTCGACCTCGTGTAAGTTCACTGAGTTGCTGAAAGACTCCTAAAATCTACATGCTACACTTTCCTGGCCTTTCTTGCCATGAGTCCTGACGTCCTTTGATTCTACTTCCTTGAATGCAGCCCATATCTGGTGATGGATCACAGCTGATCAATTCCTGCGATTTACTGGGCCATGAATGCATGATGAGTCTTCACGTTTCGGAGATCTAGTTTGTAGGTCACAGTCATAGTGTATGTTGCTTTCCACTTTTTACTTCTCTAATATGGTTGATGACCAACTGACATCCACCTCCATAGTGCCATATCAGTGGGTCATTCTCAATAATGGAGGAGATCCAAGCACTGGAAGCAATTTATTTTTAAAAGAAGAGCTTCCCTTGCACCTAAGGGGTTTTTAGGTCTCACCTTGGCAGCACATGCGCGCTCTCTTTGAGACATGCTATATCTACACTTCGAGCATGCCCATCACTTTCCATTCTTTCCTTTTTGTGCCCTTTGAAAAGTCCTTGCTTATCCATAGAAAATCTGTTATGTTTGTCCCTCCTTTTGCTGTGGTGCTCCCTCCTATGGAGCCTGGCCCTATTACATGTATCCTTTCCCATCTAGCCATTAATGTTCGTTTTGGCGCAGTTTTTTTCTTTTTCTTCAGCCTGTGTTTTAGGATTGTTGCGTTTTAGGTCGAGCATTCGAGACCTCTTGTATATACTTTAGTATATACTTATATGTGTATGTACTTTGTGAGCTCTGGAGATCAGGCCTAGGACTTGTCTGCTTCCGCTTAGGAACTTTTTTTTTCTGTTCAACTGCCTCCATTTAACTTTCTTGATAGAAAACCACCAGTAGAGGTCTGTAAACCACCAAAATTGTTTTCTGCTGAGGGACTTTATTTTTTTTAAATTTTTCTGGCAACTGCCTATAGTTAACTTTTTTGATAGAAAACGACCAGCAGAGGTCAGTAAAATACCAGAATCACTTTAGCATTCTTTAGATTCCAGTCCATCGAAATTGTCTTCCACGAGGACCCGTAGACAATGTTTTTCTTATCTTGTATTTTCAGTGATATGACCACCAAAGTTACTGATTTTATATTAAAAACAGAGCTTTGAACTATACCATTTCCTACTGAAAGGTAATATTTCTCTCCATGTGTTCCCACACTTTGCATGTCAAATAGTTTGGTGCTTACTTTCCCTTGATGTTAAAGAACAGCAGATGTTTCAGCACCCAGGCTAATGTGCTGCATAGCTAAATTAATATAAGGTCCCAAAGGCGAGACCAATTGCATTGCAAATGCTTGTTTGACTTTAGTATTGCAAACATGCAGCTAACTTTCATGGCGATCTGCAGGCCATTAGTCTCTTGTCTTCATGGCCTCAGATCGCAGAGTACGTTAGCTGCAAGGTCGGTGTGATCCCGTTTAGGCCGGGAGGAACCCGGATATGTACCGTCGCGCCATGTTGGAAGGAGAGATCGCCGTGTATACTAGTAGTCCATTGGCTCTCCATCGCCACACTGGACCCAGGTAACATTTGAAATACTTCCAAGATTATTGGCTAATTTGACCAAGCGTCATTTGTTTTAACCTTATACTACTGAATAAGAGATTTAGAGTCGTTTTGTTCCTGCTTTAATATTGACTTAATCTCCATGAAAAAGGCAGAATCAACTTCTGCTGTCGTGATAAAATAAAATTGTACAGAGGTTTAACATTCCAGACGGGAACTTAATTGCTGAAAATTCTAAGGATTCTCCTTTTCGGTTTTTGTGGAAACCTAAAGGCACACTGTTTCTGTTGCGATCGTATGGGTGATCACCAGATCCTGTTTGATTTAGCCCGTCCGCGCACGTCTTACTGACCACTCTCCGCACTTAAGTTCTCCCGCGTGCCCTGCTCAATAATTCCATAAAGTCGGTTAAAACAAGAAACTAAAGTACTGTAGCTGTGTGTAAAGTTTTGACATTTACATTTGCTTTTCGAGTGTTGTTGATGCTAAATATGGTGTTGCTCTCTTTCACCGGCATGCTTATCCACACCCCCTCCATGATGCACTCGCCCTCGTTTTCATTGGTTTCCGCCCGTAACACAAGCGCACATATTTTTAGTCGTTCTATTTATCGTCGCATTTGCTGTGACAAACGTTGCTACGATCTCTGTCCCCGTTTATAGTATCATTTGCCCATTTCTTTTTTTTACATTGTGTTGTCATTTTGGTTTTTACTTTCTTTTTTAGCCTTAAGTTTTATTTTTAAAATGTTTGCATGTGATTTAAAAATCCTTTGCTCATTTTGATCCTCATAACGCTCAATCAATTAGCAGAACCAGAGCACCTGAGAGGATTGTTCACGGGATGGGCGGGGGCTAACGCCTGGCACACTGCATATACTCTGTGTGTGGCTCGTTGCTGGCGCGGCAGTCAGTTCCTGTAATGAACATTGGAATGCTTGTTTTTCTTGCTGTGATGCACCGCATCATGGCATCACACTAAAAGTGAGAGCAGACAAAGGCTAGTAGGGCCTGGAGTAGTGCAGAAAGCCCAGTTGCAAGGGGTGGGGCGAGGAATGTTTCTTTTTTAATTTAGTCAAATAGTAGGGTTTGGGGTGGACTACCCTTGCACTGGGCTGTGCTCCCTCACCAAAACGACCCCATCAGCCTTTCTGAAGGGTGGGTGATGTGGAATTTACTCCCAATATGCCCCTGGGGGCATTGAAAGTACACTATTCAGCAGTGATCTTGTTTGGGGGTGAGCTGCCGCACTGAAGCCCCCAGGCAGCAAGTTTATTGGTGGGGTTTTCGCCAGCAATAATAATAAAAAGAAACCAGCATTTGCAATGCAATGCAATCAATCACAGCATTTATAGAGCGCGCTAAACACCCTATCTCATTTACGTACGTTTTTGCTATTGGCATTGTAAATGACAATTACTTTTATTTATGTTTTTGTTTTGAAAATGTAAATAAAAGGCATTGTCACTCACAATGCCAATAGCTTAAACTCTCGTAAATGCGAGACCTATTGCATTGCAAATGCTTGTTTTGTTTATCCGGAAAAAAGATGCTTGTTTTGGACTTCTTTCAAAGCCTGGCTCCCAACATTGACATCTGCTGTTACTGATAGCTCCTGCCGGGAGCTGATGGTCCAGCCAGGCAATAAGAAGCCTGCTTTCACGATCCTAACCAATGGCAGGCAGAGCATGTGGGAAGGGGCGGGGCGAACTAAACTACCTAACCCTGAGCTTCTAATAGGAACAGTGACAAAACAAACTTCTTATCGCTGCCACCGGCACCCCACCATGCACACAGAAGCACTTCACCTCCTCGGGCATCAGAATGTGGCTCCTCCCCTCCCATGCCCTTAACAGCACCTAACTTCCAACACCGAGGACACCACGGCACGCCCTCTCCGAGAGACAACAACCCCCCACTTGTTTCAAGACTCCCAACAAGTCCATGTGTATAAAGTGAGAAAACCAACAAGGGGCAGAAAAGGTGGGGGGGAGGGGAACTGAGGGACGATGAATAATGATGAGGGAAGGCGGAAGGAAGGTGAGAAAAAGAGGCAGGGAAGAATGAAAGAAAACGATGATGAAAAGGGAGGAAGGGGGCAGGGAAGGAGACTAGGAGGGAGGATAGATACCTACGTGGACAGGATAGCAAGCCAGATTTTAAAGTACATAAGAACAAGTAGAGAAAGATACAGACGTGACAGCCAGGGGCAGAGATGTACAAAGCCGGGAACGATGAAAAGAAAAAGCGTTTGGGGGAAGAAGAAGATAAACTAAAGACTAAGAGGCAATGAGGGAGATTGAGATGAAGAGTAAGTAGAGATAAAAAGAAGAAAATGTCGGAATGGACGGGTGAGTCTGCAAGTTATAAGTATAAGGATCAGGAATCAGGAAAAATATGGGTGCAGAGGTTATAGAAACGAGTGGTGTGTGCGCGCGCACTTCCAGAAATGTAAAGAATGCAGCTGGCACCCGGCCGCGCTGCTGCTCGCTCCCGAGACCCCTAGGCCATGGGAGTCAACGTTAGAGAGAAGGCGGGACATGCACCCGCCTTTGGCCAATTGCAGGCTTTAAATTTTTTGAAAGCCACACGCAATGGCCAATCGCCAGCTTTTCAGCAAACTCGCGCATGTAGCTTTTTTTAGCCACTCCCACGAGTTTGCTGAAAAGCTGAAGTGATTCCAAGGGGTCATTTTCTAGAGCAGCTCATGCACACTGCGCTAGGCTCGACCTAAAAAGGGCACACATCCTTCGCAGTCATAGGCCTGCACCCCTCCAACCCTCCTCAATAATGGCCCAACACTCTTTCTGCCATCCTGTGGGCAGATTTGAGGGGTTGGCTACTAGGGGTCAGAAAGCTGTCAGTAAACAAAAAAAAAAGGGGGGGGGGGTGGTGGGGATGACTAATCCTGGCAGGATGTGAAGAGGACATTGATTTCATAATGGTCACAGTTTTCATCTATTCCTTTCGCTGCTCTAGCTGAGTTACAAAAGTGGAGTATTGTTTTCTGTGGGAACACCGTCTGATAGGAATTTTGTGGATCCCTGCACATTCAGAATTTTTTCCTCACAGAAATATAAGGAATGTTTACAAGAGACGTGGGGCAAGAAATGATAGTGGGATCCATGCATGCCAAACCACCCTTGATTCACCTGGTTGTCTAATTTTCAGAAATGCCTAGGTTTTTGGCTGCAGCTACCTACCTACCAAATGCCCCTTTTTTCCGTGGCGAAAAGTTGATGTCTCCATGTTGCGTTTCAGGAAGTATTGTCATGTAGAAAAGGCTTTGTCACATTAGTGGAGTACCATTCTTATTGGGAGAAGTGTGGGAACACACAAAAGTATAACATTTGTTATTGTCAATTACTTTTTTCTCTTACTTTTGACCCAGATTCAGAGCTGTACAACGACCAGTATTCCTAAACTACGTGCCTAGAGCACACTTAAGAAATGCCTAGGTGTACTTTGTACCCATGTTTTATTCACTACGTTGATGCATGGTCGTAACGGAATGAAAAATCATTGTGAGCTGCTGTCTCAGTTGCTGGCCATGTTATTATATACCTGTTTTTGGACAACTAACGAAATATATATATTGCTGTAAGCAGAAAGGTCTGACGAACTCTCATTTTGTAAATTGGCCATTGTGGCAAAAAGTTTCAGATTAAAAAAAGTTGTCACCTTTTCTGTTTTTTAAACGTATTATTTTGTTTCAGCTAGTTTATTTAAACCTAGAGTGAGCTACCCAACTGACTTTTGGATCTGGAATTTTGTCTAGTTTTCAGAATTTTATAGCGTTCCCTGTTTATCCCTAGGCTGGGAGGGGACATAAACCTGTCATGGATTCCTTTTCTGGAAACAAATTATGAAGGGTTAGTACAGAGTTAAGCAGCGTGCTCTGGAATACCATTGTGTGATCCGAAAACATGAATTTACAGCGGTCTGGTATCTTTGCTGTAATTACTGTCACCATTGTTATAAGAAATTCATTAAATAATCTCATCCTACAAATCCATCCACTTGCTGTAGTTCCACTTCCACAACACCAGCAAGGAGCCAGACTGTATATTGCATTACTTTAGCTTAATAAAAAAAGTACATTGCACCCCTGCAAGGAGCATGACGCTGTTTGGGCTTTCAACCAGAAGAAAAAATCTAGTGACTGTCTCTTTCCTGGGACAGAGACTGTCAAATCTAAACTTGATCGAGGAGCCAGATGCTGAATGGCTTTTAAAACACCTCATGCTGTATCATCACTAGTGCCCAATCCCTGTACCTGCCCTTCAGTTTGTTTGCCTGTGGCAATTCTGCCTTCTACTGAAATGACAGTGGTTTATGTGTTTGTTACACTCACTGCTTGGCCCTGACACTTCGACAGTCAGCAATGTTAATGTCCCCATCACCCAAAGGCATTGTGAACTTTGATATGGAGAGGTGGATGCGGTTTCTGCAGCGTATGCCTAGAAGTACGAACTTTGGATATTTGATTTGAGATCCTTGTTGCAGGTGGGACGGTCAAAGAGCCTGTGATCATGGTACCTATTCATCCGGTTCATGTATAGATATCCGAATGTATGTACTTGGTGTTCATATGAAGTGCGAACCTAGCCGAGAGGCAGCTGAGGGCTGTGCCCAGTCATAGGCAAGCATGTGGTCCATGAGTGATAGAGGTAGCTGCATTCTGGAAACAGAAGCGTAGTATTACTGCATTGTGACGTAGTATTCTTTAAAGATGTGCATCTTCAACTCTTTACTAAACTTATGTTGGGTCGAGCTTGTCTGCAAAGCCCGAGATGGTAAGTGCTGTGGCATGTATGATGCCCCTAAACTGGACCAATGTGGAGTCTGGGGGGGGCAATGGAGCAGGACATTTCCACCATCCAGATGCAAGAGTACGAGGACTTGAACAACAGTTTCACATTCTTTAGAAAAGAGTTGGTACTAGGCAGTCCTTTTTTAGGTCTCGCCCCTATCGTTGCAGCGCGAGACCTCATGTAGGGGGTTCAGAAAGCTGACCACACCCTCGTGCATGTGGTCAGCTTTCGCCGTCTGCAATTGGCTTTTGCGTGCTTTTTTTTTTTTTTTTTTAAAGCCATCAGGCAATTGGGCAAAGGCGAGCACATGTCCCACCTTTGCTCCACCCATTCCCACCGGTGTCTGTTACGCGCATCAGCGTGGCACAGGCAACAGCCTCCCTCGCCCCTGCTCCTCTGTGGTGCGCGCGCACCACTAGTTCTCTATACAGATCAACTACAATCGTTACGCTTCGAGAAGCTACGTTACTTGTCGCATACCACGAAACTGACTGGATGTGCACTCATTACGTACTCTTTTGCAACCAAGGCCTCGGAGTACCTGTCGGTGCCCAGTGTTGCCGCCATTCCGCGACAAAAGACACTGTTAAGTTGCATTCCTACTTTTGCTATGTCTGTGGCATATCCTGGTTTTTCATCTTAAAAATCTGGTCACGTTACTCAAACTCCACATCCCCTCCACTATTTTATTGTATCCCGCTAGCCTCTGAAGATTTCTCCTCTCCTTAAGTGTCCCCTTCAATTAGGTTTGTTTAGATTTAGAGTCCAGGTTCTAAATAATCTTCTCCGTCGTTATGGCACCCATTTCCCCCTTAACAAGTCTCAATCCGATCTCCCCACTGCTTATATATCACTCAACCTTCCCCTACGGTGGCACTTCATTTACCTTTGTCGTTCCAAACACTTTACGGAATTCAATTTTCTTATTATGTAACTCTGCTTCCAGTGCTTCGCCACACCCTACCTCATTGGGGCCCTCTTTTGTTTTCGTCTCCTTCGCTTAATCTCTTACCTGCTCACTCTCTATCAGAACCATCCTCGCAAGTGCACGCTCACCCGGTACAGTACTGCAACCGATGATGAGCCAGTAATTCAAAGTCACCGGAAGCAAAAGAGGCGGAAATGGAAAAAGTAAAGAGTTGCGGTTCTCCGTCCGCCATCCTAGGGTGGGCAGCGCTGTTAATTGAAATAGGGGACAGGGCAGCATTACCCTGATATATTATAATTTTAAGAGTTACTATTCATTGCTGACGTATATGACAGTGGCATGTTTTTATATTATAAAAAGCTTTTATAGTGGCATTAAAAATCTAAATGAAAGAATATGCCGACTTGCTATGATATTTTATAAATATCCTTAGTTGGATTCATTTATCTGATTGCTCATGTCGCAATCTTAGAGACTGTTTCAATTGAATCGTGACTATCCATTTCTCTCTATTGTGTACGTTGTGTGCACGCTTTAGTGGCGGTAGTGTTCGCGAATCGAAGATCATGTTTCTGGTTTAAAGGAGTTGCCCTTTGGTAGCCCTAGCAACAATGCGCTGTCACGTGACATCTTTAAACGTGTTCTCTTATAGCGGTACACGGGTGCGTTTAGCACAATCTACACAGGCAGCCGCTCCGTTAAGTTGCAAAAGTAATGGGTCTGATTTTTTGCTTATCTCATCGCAGTGTGTCAGATACATCACTCACCTAAGCGCTCTGCATATTTGCAGCAACCCTTGAGGGTCCCGACTTTCCTTTTTATGCCCATATTTGCAACGATATTCGTGTTTACCATTAGTCCTGGTGGAACAATTTTCTGACTGGGTTGCTGGCCACGGGTATCGAGCCGCTAAAATGAAAGGTGTTCTAAAATCCTGGCATAACTGAACGAGCACGTTTAGACAATGGTATAAAGCGGGGACCGTGAGAGGGAAGGAGCTGGATGGGATGGTGGTCTAAGAGATTTCTGGTGAAAATATTGTGCAATATGATGCAATATTCCTAAATATATGTATATTTTGGTTAATTTTTACCCAAAAAGAAGATATTAAAAAGACCCCATTAATAATCAGAGTGGTTTAACCTTGCTCGCACACAAGAATAAAAGAAAATTGTTATTGGTTTGTTGTTTTGACATTCTTTGAAACTTGCCTGCCTACAAGTTCCACAGTTAAACTGTCTAGATGAAAATGAGCCTCATTTTTAGGTCTCACCTACGCAGCGCGCATGCATTGCATAGGAAAAAGACCTTTAGTAATCGGCACAGCTTTGCGGGCAAAAACGTGCACACGTTGCTTTGCTTCCAATGGCAACGCGTGCACGTCTGGTGATTGCCTTGCGGGAGCGAGTTTTTTCACCATGTGTTATCAATTATCTCTCCTGGCGCCGCTCACTCCCGCAAGGGAAACGCAAATAATAATGCAACACCAATAGCTCAAACATTCACTAATGCGAGACCTATTGCATTGCAAATGCTTGTTTGTTGTTTTTGTCAGTGTGTTTGTGGAGGTCTGTGTCCAAGGTGAGCTCAATTGACTTGGCATGCAGTGAAAGTTTGGGCTTGAAGCTGGCCAGGTTCATATAATTGAGCCAGGATTGTACTATTTCTCGCTTGTTGTCTTTGGCAAATTACAGGAATTCTGCCTTTGTAGGTAGAGTTTCAGGTAGGTGCTGGACACCTAGGACTGGATAAGGTGCATGCAGTGCTTGAGGCGTTTCATGTCTGGAGCGGGGAAGACTTTCAAGTAGATTGGTGTTTTATGTGCATTTTCGTGAATGTTGTTATCTGAGAGTTCTTCCCAGTGTGGCGCTGTGTAGAAGCTGATGACAGGTGACCTCAAGGAGCCCTTGATAACTCCATAGATGATGAGGATCTTTTGTGGACTTGGATACCATCATGTGGGCTAACTAGCGTTATTGGTAAAGTAGGACGAGAACCAGTGAAGAACATTACAGTTGAATCCCATTCAACACACTCAAGGGAGCGGATGATGACGTTCTGCTCGGCTGTGTTGAAACCAGATGAGAGGTCCAGGAATATTTGGTGGCATGGGTTACTTCATCTGTGGTTAGGAGAGCGTCATATATGCTGCATTTGAGCACCTATCTTGTAGCACAGTTTACATGTTATGATAGTCATTGTGAGGAGAGAGCAATGTAGACATGCAAGCCAACTACAGTATGGAAGTCCCTTCAAGGTTAGTTCTGCTCGATGAGCATTGCAGGCCTGTGCAGTTGTGGGTAATGATGCCTGTATTATTCTACTGCAGCTTTACTGCAGTGTGGTGTGGTTTGACTACATCTGTTTACTTTGCTGAAAGAAGCATCTTGAAGAAACTGTAGTGAAGCACTCCATCTTTCACCTGTTGCATGATGCTACACAAATAAGAACACCCTAGTATATCGTCCCATTAAACCCATTGTAGTACCATCATAACAAGTGTGCTAATGTACAGATGCACAGGCCCAGTGTTTAGTTACTGCACTTCATATGTGGCTTTTCAGTCTGCTCACCTGGTTTCATTTCTCAGTGATCCTCCGATCAACTCTCATCATCCCAAATCCAGTATTTACCTCAAAATACAGACATCGTTAAGACCTTAAAGTAAGCTTTCTTGGCTATTAGTTAATGGTTCTGCTGTTTTGGATATTTTCATGACTGGTGTCTTATCACAATTATTTAAGGGGCATCGAGATCGTCTGTGGCGTTCCCCAAGGATCATCCCTCAGCCCGACATTATTCAACGTCTACATGGCACCGTTCGCCCATGTTGGCCGACTGCACAACCTCAACATCATCTCCTACGCCGACACCCAGCGGATCCTCTCCCTCACCAAGGACCCCCTCACCACCAAAACCAACCTCCACGAAGGAAGGAAAGCCATTGCCGAGTGGATGAAGAACAGCCGTTTGAAGCTGAATTCAGACAAGTCAGAGGTCCTCATCCTCGGATCTACCCCCTCAGCCTGGGAAGACTCCTGGTGGCCGTCTGCTCTGGGACCAGCACCTCCAACCACGCACACACCCAACCTGGGATTTATCCTCGACTCAACGCTCTCCATGACCAAGCAAGATAACGCTGTCTCGTCCTCCTGCTTCAACACCCTCCGCATGCTCCGCAAGATCTACAGGTGGATCCCCAACGAAACAAGAACGGTCACTCAGGTCCTTGTCAGCAGCAGGCTGGACTACGGAAACACCCTCTACGCAGGAGCCTCAGCCAAACTCCTGAAACGACTACAACGCATACAGAACGCCTCCACATGCCTGATCCTCGACATCCCCCGCAACATCACACCACACCTGAAATACCTACACTGGCTTCCTGTCAACAAGAGGATTACCTTCAAGCTCCTCACCCACGCAAACAAGGCACTCCACAACACCGGACCGGCATACCTCAAAAGACGACTCGCCTTCTACACCCCGAACAGATAGCTCCGCTCTGCCGTCCTCGCACTCGCCACCGTCCCCCGCATCCGAAGAAGCGACGGTGTTGATCTGGCGGTTCAAGGAGAGCGAAGAGTCTAGGGTGATGCCGAGGTTTCGAGTGTGGTCTGTAGGGGTGGGTGGGTTCCCGAGGGCAGAGTGCCACCAGGTGTTGTCCCAGGCGGAGGTGCAGGGTCCGAGGATGAGGACCTAGGTCTAATCTGAGTTGAACTTCAAACAGCTGTCTTTCTTCCAGGCTGCGACATTCTTCATTCCTTCATGGAAGCAGATTCTGGTGTCTTCGGGATTCTTTGTGAGTGAGAGGATGAGTTGGGTGTCGTCAGCGTAGGATACTATGCTGAGTCCATACTGTCTGACGATGGCGGCGAGGAGGGTGAGAGGGGCCTTGTAGTTGTTGAATAGCGTGGGGCTGAGCGATGATCCTTGGGGCACTCTGCAGTTGATATCTGTGGGTTCGGAGAGGAAGGGAGGGAATCTGATTCTCTGGGTTCTGCCGGCGAGACCGGATTGGATCCAGTCAAGGGCGGCTCCTTGTATCGCTGCGTCGTTAAGTCTGGCTGTGAGCGTGCGATGAGAAACAGTGTCGAAGGCTGCGGAGAGATCTAAAATGATGATGGCCTGGTCGACTAGCATGCGGATGTAGTCCGTGGCGGCAAGGAGGGTGGTCTCGGTGCTGTGGTTCCTGCGGAATCCAGTCTGGGAGGTGTCTAGAATGGAGTTCTCTTCGATGAAGGCGGTCAGCTGGGCGTTTGAGTCTCTTGGTGACTTTGGCTACGAAGGGGAGGATGGAGATGGGCCGGTAGTTTTTGAAGTCCGTAGGGTCGACCATAGGTTTCTTTAGGAGGGGTTTAACCTCCGCCTGCTTCCAGTCACCTGGGAAGATGCCGGTTCTGAAGGAGGGGCTGATGGTCCGTCCTAGTTCGGTGCAATGGCGGAAGCCCTGTGAAATATGTGTGGTGGGCAGGGGTCCGTTGGGGCTCCTGAGTGGGTTTTCATCATGATAGAGGTGATGTGTTCGGCGGCGTGATTCTAGGTCATGATGGTTGGCTTCTCGGTGGCGGTGTCTAGGGGGGTGGTGTCTGTCGTCTGTTCGCTGAAGTTGTCGTAGTTGTGCTACTCAGCTTGTAGGTGGGGAATCTTTCTTTCCTGCTAAATGACTGTTTTGTTGCAGAGGGATTAGCTGTGTTTTAGCCATCTCCTATGAGCCCTGTCACTTGTTAACATGCAGTCTGTGGAAATTGTGGGGGTATTGCTACACAGATGTGGTATTGCTAGGTACAGATGCAAGCCCATTTTAATCTGTCTGTTTTGGGGTAGATGCCATTGAATTGTCACCATGGCAGTGTACAGGGTAAGTTGGATTTAGAATTGCTGTGTGCATATGTTTCTGTGAACAATCTCACTACTTTGTGTTAGCGGCAATGTGTGTGTTGTCCTTTGCGCTGTAATCGCTTGTAAGTTGCAGCTGTATTGAACCTATGCTTTTATTATTGTCATGTGTTCATGCTCTTTAGAAAGGCTTTGTGTGTTAAATGAGTGGATTTTTTGTTGCATCCTTGCAATGTGGCGTGGGACTGTTCATGCATAGTTTGATATCGCTTCAGCAGTGCAATGCGTTCTAGTAACCCATTGCGTTCTCCCATTTGTAGTTCATGTCAACCTGAAAATGGTGATGTGTGTGTGTGCTATTTCCACTGAGTCAAATTAGCCAAATGGCAGGGAGCGTTTTTGCTGTGGCATCTTATGTATTAACATAGTATTGGTTCTGTTTAGAGGAGTTTTGTTGTTCTGTAATTATTGGGGCTGTGTTTTTGGATTTTTCCTTATACTTGGAAAAGACCTCGGTTTTAACATACATATCTTTGCTCGTCCCATGTAATTTTGCTTCTGTCCTCACATTGTTTGGTCAGTTTATCTTTGCATGTTTCTGGTAGTCTGGGGCTCTTTCTTGGTTTAGATTGGGCTCAAAGCTTTTACTCTGTGTCCACGGAAATGTCCTCAGTTAATGCAAGCTAGTTCATGCAACTTAAAGTTCAGTAGTATGCAACACACACATTAAACACTTGTAGTAGAATCGAGACTCCTATCCCCCACTCGAATAAAGTAAAGCTTACAGTTTTTGAACACCGGAGAGACAGACTTTTAGGTTTTCATTGCAAATCTCTTGGCAAGCTTGACTTCTAATTGTCAGCTGCAGGGGTAGACATAGATTTCCAGTCTGTTAGAATCTAACATTGAGCAGAAAATGTAAATTTGACAAGATTTAATGGGCAAAAAATAAAGTTGTGGGACGTACCCACTTATTGCAGTCCAGATGTAGTGGTCTGTTTACGTTTGAACTGTTAACAAGGCTGATTTTTTTATTTTTGTTAGAACGGTCTTCCTAAAGTCGTCTTTTTAGTACACAAAGCCTATCCTGTTAATGGCCCAGCTTGCATATGGTGGCAATCCCCCGTTGAAAGCTGGGGGCATAGTCTGTTTATGATCTGTGGAAGCGTATGGTTGATCCCAGTTGCAGTGCTAGTGACGTGCCTGTTAGAGATTTGGGGCTGGGCGTGCTATGGGATTCTTGGTAAGAATGAGGTGGAAGTCTGTATTGCCAGATGGTATCTATCCGAGGTAGAACTTAAAGTCCGAGCTCTTGCCTGGCATTGTTTGGTGTGTTTACTGATAATCTGAGCACATTCAATTGTTCAGTGTTGACAACATGTGAAATTCTGAATGTACTTATCCATCTAGTTTCAGGAATTATGAGTGCAAGAATGATTGTTTGTGAGAAGGATGATGGCTGCCCGGGTTATATGGGACAAAATAAAGCCTGTAGAGATTCCCTTAGATTAAAAAAAGGCACAGTGCAGGAATCTGAGGTCACATCTGAAATCCGTCTTTTAATAGATTTTGGCAAATAATAGGCAGGACACATTGCAGGAATCTAATGTGTCAGTCAATGGTGATTGTTAGCACTGACATTCATTAAGAATATAAATGACAGTGTATATTTGATGGAAATCTGAAAGTGCCATAGTCGATGACTGATGGAATGGTAATTGAAGAGACCGATTATTGGCAGGAATATGAGAGAACTGTGCCAGTGTCCCTTCATATATGAGGGCTTTATTGGAAATGCCTAGTTGCAACCCAAATTCTCAATGATTTGGTGTCAGCAGCTTGTATTGTGAGAAGCATCTTATTAGCTAGAGCACCATATGGTTGGTAGTACCTCTAAAATACCAAGACCCAGACTTTCTCAGAGGGTCAGCCTGGGAGGTGAAGAGGTATAGCTGCAGCTCATATCCCATTTCAAGGGCATTGAGAGCTTCTGTCCTTTTGGCCTAGCCTCACTGGTCGCTCTGGGTTTTTCTTTTGCTACAGATCCCAAGCGGGAGGTGGAGGAAGATGTCTCAGCACTCATAATCCATGAAGCCTCCCTCATGAAAGAGCCACAGGCTGGATGCGGCCGGCGCTGCAGCTCCCGCAATTCCACCCTACCCCGTCGTCGTGACGCTCTGAGTCCACGTAGCTCACGTTCCAAGACTGGCTCATTGCAGCTCATCTGCAAATCTGAACCGGAAACAGAGCCTCTGGATTACGGTGGGTCCAGTGTGACAGTAAGAGATATTAAGAGTTTCTAGTTATGGTTCAGTTGCCTCTGTTCTCGCTGTAAATTAAAACACATTAATTTCATAAAAATTTACTTTAAAAATTGCTGAGCACGAACCAGGCCAGTTCAAGCTTTGAAGGGTACTATGGTGTCATTGTGGTATCAGTGTTTTTTTTTTTTTAGCCTCCTAAATAAAACTTGCTCATAACAAAAATAAAATACGGTACAAATGGAATCTGTATATAGAGGAAGTCCTAAATCAGATCATTAAAAAATATTAAGCCAGTTATTGCGCAGGGGTCATTGGTTTAAAATGCGTATGCGTGTTAAAATATCCTGAGTTTTAGAGTGTGTTTGTATGAGAAAACAACTAATCTTGCAAAGTATGAAAAGAAGTGCTCGATAGAAAGTATTTAGTTGGCCAATTTATAAAGTTTTCAGGGCTTGAAAATCTACTCAAATTGGCAAGTCAGATTTAGTTTAGGGCCTATTAACCCTTTCTGGCACGCTGAAAATCTCTAACTTCAGTCACAGAAAGAAAAGTAAATGTAGGTATACAAACAGACTTTTGACCTGTCTCTGAAAGCCGTGACAAGATGACAAGATTTGAAGGCATCTTTATTGCTCACAAAGTGAATGAGCAATAAATATGCCTCTAACTCTTATCTTGTCACATTTGCTCTGCTTTTAGAGACAGGTCAAAAGTCAGTTTGTCTTCCTACATATACTTTTCTTTCTGTGACTGAAGTTAGAGGATTTTGTAAAGTGGACTGCGTGACAATCGCTTTGAGAACAGCTCACTGGGTCAAGGACATTACAGTTGGGTTGAGGAGCTTTTTCGAGTTACTAGACCTGCAGGTCTTGTAACATTTGTATTTTCCGAGCCCTGGTTTTATACAGTGCGAACATGACCCAAATGGGCATCAAAGCGCTTTACAATGTTTAATTAAGGAGCTAGGTAGTATAAAGAACATCCTCATCAAGGACTGAGCAAGTCATGACAGAATCCCTAAAAGAAACTACCACATGGTTTAAGACTGAGAAAAACCCAAAATTCACAGATAAGTAAAGACTTCGGATCGGGAGTGATGTGATTGTTTCTTTTAGATCCTGTGGTGAGTCTAGCAGCAGAGGTATGATAGGCCCTTAGTGGTGCCAGCTTAGACCTGGGTAGCACTTCCATAGTTCAACCTGGCAATCACTAGGGCTTGAACAGCTGACTTGAAGTCCTCAGGGGGAAGGAGGGTTTAATTTTTCCTAAGATGTTCATGTGGAAGTTTGCTCCTTGGGTATAATAGCTGATTTGCTAATGCATGTTCAGGTTCTTGTCAAGCATTATTCCTAGAGATCTTGTTGAATGTATGATGACATGTGGTAAGCAGTTAAGAACTGTTTGTTGTTTCATTCATTCTGTGAGTGTTTGGGAGGTCCAATTTAGAGGAATTCTGTTTTGAGAGCGTTTAGTTTGAGATGGTGACAAGTCAGCCAGTTTAGGGCTTTTTGTAAGGTTGTGTTGAGAGACCTCATATCTTCCAGGGAAGAGATTTTCAGTTAGGTACCATATCTATGGCAGCAAACATTGGGTTACTGTGAGGTTTACTGTTAAAGTTATACATAAGATAGCATCTTCTTGTGATTATAAGTCTTGTATATTCTGGCTATCAGTGGCTATTTCTGCTCCTTCAGAGTCAAGCGTGTTGTCGCAATTCTTTATAAGCACTATGAAGAAAATTAGACTTGCAAGCTGTCCTCACCGTTTAGTGATGGGAAAGAAAAGCAGGAATGAAATGTCATCAAATTTTGAATGCATCACCTTCAGAGCCGGAGGTGAAAATATTAATTAAACCCCCATGGCTGACAGGAAAGTTTTAATGCATAATTTGATTTTAATTGTCTAATTATGCATTGTAAGAGATGCCAGTGGGAGCTATCTAACAGTGACCATTGACATTCATCGCCCTTGTCCATGATCTAGCGATATTAATTGTGAACCTGAAGTTTGGTCATTAGGGCGGCAAACTTTTGTCATAAACCAGCTGGGATTTTCATAAGAATGTGCCAAAATCATATGTTGACAGGCGATACCATTTTTCTTTTGTTTGGGCTGAGAAGTACAGAATTGTAATCAATTGAAAGTCATGGAGCAAGCAGTACACAGCTGGGGCGCTTTCAGTATAGACTTCACATTTGCTAACTGTTCTTGCTGGATTTTTAACTTTGCACACTGTGGTACTGCTGTCTAATCCCCATTGTTTGATCTTACTCCTAAAACATTGTCAAATTGGTTAATCCTCAATTTGGATAATTATCTTCTCGATAAGACCATAGTATATGGTGCAGTAAAATTCACCAGCTGCATAGAAAGTTAAATGTTATTTGGACTGCAGCAAATGTGCCATCCACTAGACTGACAAAGAAAGCCTAGTTATCGGCCTTCATGTGTAGCCTGATCGCCACAGTTTTAAACCTGCATGTAAACCTTTGAAAATTACACTCTTATTCAGGAAAGAACCCTATGTTTACATTTTAAAGCCTCCCCTAAATATCCCTTGTACCCCATTAGAAGTGGAATGCCTGGTGTTAAAAAGTGGTGCTTGCAAGAAATTAGTGTTGGCATGTTTCTGTGGCACTAGCCCCCAAAGGCTATTTTCACTGTAAAGAGCTGTACCTCGTCCTAAAAGAAAAACTAAAGCGGGATTAAAATGCTATTTTTGCTAACTCTACTTTGGGCTAATCGCAGAAATGAGTCAACATCTATTTTTAATGTTTCTCAAAAATCAAGTTTTATAGTGAAGTTGGATGATAAATATTGAGAAAAAGTAACTTAAATTTTTTTTGACTTTTTCTGAAACTGCAGCATGCTACTTAGCATTAGCCTGCTAGCAGCCGCTCCCTCTCAGTGCCTAATGAGATGTGAAAAGTGTTTCCAGAGCAGAAACAAAGGCATAGGGCTTTTGCAGGAAGACCTGACTATGAGGCTATGTAATTTCTCTTAGCGCAGGAAGGACAGCATTTAGAGAGCTCAGGAACTTCATTATTTTGAAAGGGAGCAGTGCAAAGAAAGCCCATCCATAGTTAGGTGTAGGGAAAATAAGTCTTTGTTCCCTTGTGCAGCTGCAGAAATCTTACCAACCAACCCAGTGGGTAGGTAATTGGCCCCAGAAAGCAATTGGGTTTGAGGAGGATTGGACTGCGTATTTAACTAGACACACTCATGGCGGGGACACCAGCCACTCCAATGGTAGAAAGGTCCCACCATGGGTGGATTTTTGCTTAGTATGGTGCACTGTGGCTTGGTTTTCAGAAAGGCAAAAAGGATATGTCGAAGAAGTGCGAAGGGTGCCCTTGGAAACTTGGTTAGGAAGAATCCAGGAGTCGCTCAACACACTGGCTGCGTAATCCTACTAAAGTGCCAGCTTACCTGTAGATCATCAAAAAAAAGAGTGTACTATTCAAAGAACGGAAGAGGACTTGGAACTGCTAGCTGTGACCTGTGTGGAGAGCTGAAGAACTGGACCTGCTCACACTTATACCCAGAACTGTGAAGTGAGCTCCGGGGGTAAAATTGCAGACCACCTGTGTGACTACAGGGGCACAAGAAACTGCAAGAGGCCTTTTTTATGGTAAACCAGCTAATTTGTAGCAGTTGGACCTCTACTGGACCCTCTTGGTGGCCACTGCTGGAGTGGTCCATGGTTGCTATAGCTGTCCCTATGGTCATGGGAGCCTTAAAAAGCCCAAGAGGAACTGCTCCAGAAGATCTGAAAATTTGCGACATTGAATATTTTTGGACTTCCAAGATCTCTGAGATTCAGCAGGACCTCGTGACAAAGGTCTCGGAGTTTGAATGTATGTCATCGAATACAGCTTCCAACCTTGCCCCACTGGAGGATTTGAGATCCAAAAAAGAGACTACTTCTGAGAGTAGAAATCTTGGCTGGGCACAGACATTGAAAAGTACCTGAATGGCGAGTACATCAGCTGCTCTAAAATGTCAGTTTTCCCGCATGTAGCTTTTCCCACCTTGGCCAGCGACTATCCAGCTTCTAGAGTACTTCACTAGATACAGCCCACAACCTTTCCGCACTTGATGTTTTCAACCTTCAATGCCAAGTGAGAAGTTAAGGTTTTGGCAGGGTGTATCAAACCATCGCTCCATCGCAGTTGACCTGAAATTGTGGCCAAGTCCCGCTCATCTGCGAACAATAATTTTGGAATGGATGCTTTACATTTTATTTTTGGGCACTTTTTATCCCCAAACTATAAAAAAAAAAATCATTTTTCTGGATGCACTTATTGTTTATTCATTTTTGTGATATTGTTCTAATTAAAATCTTCTCTATTTTTAGAAATTGGTTTCATCATGATTTTAGTTTTTTCGAATTTTTAAGATTTTTGTACTGCTGCATACTTTTCCTTAACGTAAGCCTGTCTACTCTGTGCAATACCTACCAGAGGTTGAGTCCAGATTTTTTTATTTGCCTGTTGGACCTCTCAAGATTTGACTTCATAACTTGGGAAAAGCTCTTATCCTCACCAGCTAGTAACCCATCTTCTTAATGTTAGAAAGATGTTTTAATTAATTTTAGTCTTTGCAGGTTGATGGCTCTGCAGGCTTTTAGCCAGGTTTGCATGAGCATGGCCCTAATTAAATGATAGGTCTCAAGTATATAACCTTTTTTGTACTGTTGATTGACTAGAGTACATTGAAGTCTGTCCAAACAGCTATAGATTTTGCGGGAGTTAGGAATAAATTGATGTTGCAGGTGATCCTACATTATTTTCTTAACTTACAACTGGGGCAAGCTTTGTTGTGGTATAGGTGCTATAGCATTTTAACGTTTCTTTGCCTAGAGTGCCGTGGCTGGTAGGTTTGCTTTTACCCCCTAATTGGTTAACAGATGTTTTTGAGCTCTCTCATCCATCTTTTGTTAGGTCTCGCCTAGCGATGCAGCGCCATACGCTGCTCGCGTAAGCGAGATCTATTGTTGCCGACTTGCTTAGCGATGCGGGACAGGATAGATGCACGTTCTCTTGAAGACATGAGCTGTGCATGCGTACGGCTCCGATCTATTGTTGCTGACTTGGCTCTGATGCGGGATAGGACCTGTGCATGCGTACGGCAAGGCCCGGACAGGAGATGTGCACGTGTATGTTGCGAGCAGGACTTGTAATAACGCCGCAAGCCGTACGCGTGCACATCAACTGTCTGTGCCGAAGCTTAACAGACAGGAGATGTGCACGGGTCGCGACGTTATCACAACTCCTGCTCGCACCATACGCGTGCACATCTCCTGTCCAGGCACGGCGTGCTTACCCCGTCCAGCATACCTCACCCCACTCACCGGCTCTGGTCACTACAGCAACACGCGGGGCTCTGTCTTGCTCACAGGAGCCCCGCCTGAAATCTTGCTTTGGCCGCACCATGCGGCATTCACGAAGGCGGGGTGGGCTCCTGCCGGACTTCCTATACTGCTTGTTTAAATATTAACGTGACGCCACGGCTTCGAAAGCAGGTAGAGCTGTGCCGTTACGGAAATGTAGTTCTATATCTGCCTAATTTAGTCTTTACAATCGTGCAATTGGACTAAGTATCCCATCTCGCCATGCGATGGCTGGCTTCCGATCAGAGCTTTGTTTACATACTGGTATACGCAGTCCCACCCCCGCCTTGCCCTATTGCATTTTACATCCGCAGGACTCGTTTCCCATAGGGCCGTGCGATAGAGAGCGGTGTGCGGCCTAGCTGTAGAGACAGCAGGAGGCGCTGTGTTTGAAGGAGTGTGCATTGGGCGGGCCGGGGAGGAGTGGCTGCCGGAGAGTGAGGCCCGGTGCGTGGCCTGTGCTGGAGACCGGGATGCGGTGCTACCACTGAGCCCGCGCCATGCTCAAGTGCATGCCCCTGTGGCGCTGTAACAGGCAGTTGGAGGCTGTGGACCGACGGCACTGCTCTCTACAGGCTATGCCCGAGGAGCTGTACCGGCACTGCCGGAGCTTGGAGGAGCTGCTGCTGGACGCCAACCAGCTGCGAGAGCTGCCCAAGGTAAGGGGTGGGTGCACAATCCCAGTACCAAGTACCGGGGCTAATGGAGTCCTCAGAAATAAGTGTAGAGACTGCTCATGGCGAGGAGGAGCTGAGGCTGTCCGGCCACAGTTGGGGCGGACACTTTTATTGAGGATGTTTGCTTCAATGAGAGAGACAAAATGACATACGGTTTTGGGCATGGAGAATAAAGAACTTGTATCAAGTGTAATAAGCTGCGGCAGCCTCCCACTTCTGATAATGCCCCATTATATGGCCCTATGTAAATCCAAGTATGCATTTTAGCAAATTGTGCATGTGAACTGAACTGTCCACACACACTTCTTGCCTAACATACTTGAGAAAAACTTAGTTCTCAGCAGTGGACTAGGCTCTGTGAAACATTATCAACCTCGTGCCTAAAACAGACTGACTGCAAGTTTATCAAGTTTACAAGGAATATGTTTTTTAAAACTTGTCTTTATTGATTACATTGCACAGAGATCATATTACGCATTCGACTTTTACAGGGTACAGTATATCATGATAGGTCTCGCATTTACGCGAGTTTGAGCTATTGGCATTGAAAATAACAATGCCTTTAATTTTTGTTTACTTTTTAAAAACCTAAATAAAAGGCATTGTTATTTACAATGCCAATAGCTTAAACTTGCGTAACTGCGAGACCTATTGCATTGCAAATGCTTGCTAAGTGATGTTGGATTTTACAGAATGTGTCCGTTTTCAAAATAAAAATACAAGATTATCTGATCCATTAAAATTGGTTTGGCTCTGCAGACAGTGTGCCTAGTGACAAGGTGGTTGAAGGTTTCCCTTCTCTGTTTATAGATGGAGAACAATATGGACAAGACAAGTGAACTTCACCCAGTGAAGATTAGTGTCATCAAAAAAAATCTTTCCTCCGATGTTGGCATTTGAGGGCATATGTGCCCACTGCATTGTTCCTGAGAAGTTTTTTTTTTTTTAGATTATGTTAAATTTTAACAGCCTGGATGGTGTGGTTTGAATGTCTATTAGTAGTCCATGTTGTGTAAGAAGTCACTTATAATACTTGTCTGGAGGCGAATGTATTATCTACTGCAGTAACTCCTTCCTAATTTCGTACTGCGTTCTAACTCCATAGTCATTGAAGTACTACGGTGGAATAGTCCTGTAGAAGGAGCAAGTTGAAGATAGTTTGCAAGGGGCAAACTGAAAGACTTTGCCCTCAAAAAGACATGTCGATTTTATAGTCTGATGTCAAATGTTTAATTTTATCTAAAGCTACATTTCTTAGTGTACACTAGACGGTATGCATGCATTTGAACACTCCTATTTTGGAAGATTAAATACTCCCAAGGAATGCCATCTGAGAAATTCTGTTTAATCCGGAGTAAAGAAAAGTGCCACTGCACCCTGTCAAGAGCATTCGAGAGATGAAACTCCTCTTCCATCAAGACGAGTGATTGTGCTTATTAGTCAAGCTGTTATTTAATGATTGGGCACTAAATTATTGTTCAAATGCTTAGCACCTTCCTCATGGCTTTACCCGAAGTAAGATGTAAATTCTTCGATAGATTGCGAGGGGGGCTGCAGAATTGTTACATTTTCCAGTTTTCTCTATGCAAGTTACCGTGTGATCGGGGGCGCTAGAGGGCGCGCAAGCAGAATGGCCGCACTTCTGTGAGGCTCCTGCTGCCTGGAGCAGAAATCCTCCGTTTATCCTATCAGCTGGCTGCCTTCCCGACGAAAAAGTACGCGATACTGCTGCGGGTACTTGCCTGAGGCTCCGGTGCAAGTTTGGGAGATGTGGGACCTTCCGTGACGGAGTTGGAGGCAGCGAGGTTTGCAACGTGCCTTGGGCGGCCTGAGGGGAAGCGCGCGGTCGGACCTCGGAGCTGCGCGAGACCGGGGCTCACCACGAGGCAGGTAGGCCCTGCAGAGAGATTTGCCGAAGCGGGACCCCCTGGGCCTCGGACTGTATTCTGCCGGCGGGAGGAGTGCGCTATGTGAGCATGAGCGGCGAACGTATGGAGGCCGTTGCAGGTACGGTTCGCCTAGGTTCCGGGGAGCTGTGAGGTGCTGGTGAGAGCGGACCCCCCCCCCCCCCCCCTCGACTTTGATCTGTGAACACGTTGGTGCTGGCCTGCGGGGTGGGGTGCATGGCGAGTGCTGGATGGACGGCCCCCCCCCCTACTTCTGGAGAGTTGATTGCCGTGCCTGCTGGACTGCGGGGCAGGGTGCCTGGCGTGTGCTGAGTAGCAGGCCCCCCCGCTTCTGGAGAATTAATCGCTGTGCCTGACCGGTGCACACTGTGGTGCTGGGCACCCCCGCCCCCCCGGACCTGGGGCCTTGTCCAGGCTTCGTGGCCGATTGGGGGCCATGCTGCGGCGGACTATCACGCATCTTGTGGCGATCCTTGCTGGGGCACAGGGGTCTAGACCGGACAGTCTTGGCCCCGCTGGCTGGTGACAGAGGAGCCCGGTGTCATCCTTGGGCTCGCCTTCTCCCTTCCCGGCCATGCCTGCTGCCGTTGGGCTCCTTTGAGACCGCTCCCCGGCCCTGGTTCTTGCCGTTGTTTCTGGGCTCTGGTGATTAGTGGACCTGGAGCAGGAGTCGCACCGGTCCTGCGAGATTGGGGGTGACCTGTGGACTGTGCCCACTTCCTCCTTGGAGGCGCCTTTCTAGCAGCGGGCCCAGGATGGGCAAACAGGACAGTAGGCAGCCGAAGCTCACATTTGAAGCCCCAGCAGCTAAAAAGGGGTTGCGCAGCATGCAGGATGCGGAGGGCTCGTGCAGCCCGCCGGCGGCGGCCACAGGCCTGGGCACTCCGGCGTCCGAACTTCAGCAGTTGATGCAGGAGATGAGGCAAGGGTTTGCCACCGTAGTTGATAAAGTGGATCGCATTTCCTCTCGCATGGATGCCTTTGCACAGAAGATGGATGTGCATGAGGAGCGCCTCACGGAGGCTGAAAGGCGGATCTCCGATGCTGACGATCTCACTGCCTCGCATACCTCCCAACTCTCGAGAATGGACAATGTCCTTCGAGTTATCGCTGCCAAGAATGAGAAGTTGGAAGCTCGCAGCCGGCGCAATAACATCCGCGACGTAGGGGTGCCGGAGTCTACCAACACTGGCCGCATGGAGGACTATGTGGAAAAGATTCTCTTGACCTCCATTGGGCCGGTGGCGTTTTCCAAGCAATTCATTGTCGAGAGGGCTCACCGTTCCCTTGGGCCGCGACCCAAGCCCGGGGCTCCACCGCGACCCATCATCGCTCGGCTGTTAAATTACAGAGATCGTGACGCTGCGCTGAGGGCTGCGCGTCAGAACCAACAACTCTCTTGTGACGGTGTCAGCTTTACTGTTTACCCGGATTTCACACCTGTCGTTCAGGAGCAGCGGCGTAAATGCATTGAGTTAAAGAAAAAACTACGTGCTCTTCAAATCGACTACGCGCTGCTATACCCAGCGAAGCTGCGAATTACACACCAAGCTAAGCAACATTTTTTCACGAACCCGCAACAATTGGAGGACTTTTTGAAAACTCTGAAGAGTGCACGGGCTGAACGACGACTAGAGGAGCATACTGAACATGATGATGACCAGTAACTTTTTGCCTGTTGCTTTCTTGTGCTTGCGACTGCTCCTGGGGGCAGCGTGCCTGGTGCCTGACCGGATGTCCACCACATATGCCCGCTTGCACGACTGCAATGATGCTGCTCAAGACTGTCCTAGCTGGGAGTTTGGCGGCGGCTGGTACTATACTCCAGGCACCACCCTCCCTAGTTCCCCTAACGGTGTTGGGGCGCTGGGTGTGGAGGGTGGCTGTATGTGGCCCCTAGATGACCCCTAATTGCCTAAGTTGCTCCTGTTGAGCTGTTGGGTGGTAATTCTGGGAGGGGGGCGGGTTGAGGTTTCTGGCACGTTGGGGCTGCTTCAGTGGGTTGGGGGGGGGGATTGGAGGTTTTCTGCTTGCTTTGATACCTTGCATTTTAGAGCATTACACTGATGCCTTTTTTTCCTTACTGTCTTGGATTGGTAACTTCGCATCACCTGTCAGGCCTGTATTGGCGAATGATGAACATTGCACAGTGGGGATGGATGCGGGGACGAGCGGGGAGATCTTCCGGGGTGTTTCTGTTGTATTATTGTTGTGTGCAGCTGATGTCATATGGATGCTGTTTGCAGAGTTGACGGGGAGTGATTCCATGGGACTGAGGCGGCCCGTGCGAGCGACATATAAAACACGCTAGTGCTGTCTGTGTGATAGAAGTTGGACAGGCGGCATGCGCGCCTCTACGATGGCACATGATTGCAGGCTCTTTGCTTGAGGGCCACATTTGCATGTACTTCCCGGCCTGCCTATGGGAGACTCTGACTTGAACATACTCACGTGGAACGTTAGAGGTCTGGGGGACCCGAGGAAACGTAGGCAGATCCTCGCCTATTTAGATCGACACGCCATACACATAGTGTTTTTACAAGAGACCCACTTTAGGGCACAGGCTGCGCAGCCCTTTGCCCGCAGATGGGCTAAATACACTGCTTTCTCATCCTATTCTTCATATTCCCGTGGGGTTGCAATACTGGTGAAAAAGGGGACCCCCTTTGTTATGGCAGGCACTAAGAACGACACCCAAGGCAGGTACTGTTTGGTATGGGGTAGGCTGGGGCATATGGCAGTTACGCTTGCCTGCTGTTACGGCCCTAACGTGGTTGACCCGCAGTTCTTTGCAGACCTAGGCGCAGACATAATAGGCGCAGGCCCACAGCAGCTCATCTGGGGGGAGACTTCAACACCACACTTAATCCTCAGATAGACAGGTCCCACCCGGCTCCGCATCACTACACTAGTTCCCGTGAGGCACTCTTGGAGCTACTTGAGGAGCATGGTTTGATTGATGTCTGGAGGCACCTCCATCTGACTGGGCGGGAGGGCACTCACGTCACGGCGCAGGCGAAGACTTGGGCACGGCTGGACTATGTCTTCGTTGCCCCATGCTTTGATGCGGCGCTGGCCCGGGCAAGTCACCTC
The DNA here is from genome assembly GCF_964204655.1 of Triturus cristatus. Classification (NCBI taxonomy): domain Eukaryota; kingdom Metazoa; phylum Chordata; class Amphibia; order Caudata; family Salamandridae; genus Triturus; species Triturus cristatus. The sequence goes on from NC_140585.1 coordinate 169,753,707, forward strand.
CCCCGTACCTTTTCGGATCATTCCCCGATACGGGTCACCTTGAGAGCTTCGGATCTTGGCCCCCCGGTGTCAGCCTGGCGCCTGCAGCCTATGATGCTGTTGGATGCCGCGTTTCAGGAGGAGCTGCGTGAGGAATGCCTAGATTTCTTCCGTCGGAACAAGGACTCAGTGAAAGATGTTGCAGCCATCTGGGATGCCTTTAAGGTGACCCTACGTGGTGTGTGCATTGCAAAGGGGTCGGGGGTCCTGCGGAGCATACTTGCGCGACTACGCCTCCTGGAAACTGATCTTAAGGCGCTTGAAACGTCGCTGGCTGATGAGCCTGACGATGCCACATTAGCGCGTATTCGTGACAAAGTCACCGAGTATACTGACGAAGCTGCTAGGGAGGCGAAATTCAGGGGCAAGTATTGGATCTCCCGTCGGTATGGCGAGGGCGAGAGGCCGGGTAAGGCCCTGGCTGCAACGATGAGGCTGATGCGACCTACCAACTGCATTGTGGAACTCATTGGGGAGGATGGTGCTCTGTACAGAGACACCGCGCAAATTCTCAATGCTTTTGTCACGCACTATCAGGGACTGTATACTTCGGCCAGGGAAGGCGAGCTTTGCTTGCATGAATACCTAGAGGATGTGTCTCTCGGCTGGCTAAGTGATGCGCAGAGAGAATTCCTGGGCACCCCTTTCCAATTGGAAGAGGTGCGGGAGGCCATAATGCACATGCGGTCTGGCAAGGCCGCCGGGTTGGACGGGATACCTATTGAATTTTACAAGACCTACATTGATTTCATGGCGCCGGTCTTGCGGGAGGTGTACGAGGACGCTCTTGAGGTGGGCAGTCTTCCTCCCTCGATGCGCATGGCCCTTATCACGTCCCTCCTTAAACCTGGTAAAGCGGCGACTAGCTGTGACTCTTACCGGCCTCTCTCAGTGCTTAACTGTGATGTTAAAATCCTTGCCAAGCTTATTGCCACTCGCATCAATCTGCTACTTCTCAACTTGATACTACCTGACCAAGCTGGGTTTGTGCCCGGTCGGGCAACGTCACATAATCTGCGCACATTCTTTTCCATCTTGAACTCTGTGCATGACGGCCAGCCGATGGCCGCAATCTTCCTCGATGCCACGAAGGCGTTTGACTCCCTGGAATCGGATTATGTGTTCCAGGTGCTGGAGCGTATGGGGTTCCCTAGCATATTTATTTCCTGGATTAAGCTCTTATATATCGGCCCTAGAGCGAAAGTACTGGTGAATGGCCGGCTCTCTGATGCATTCTCCATTACCAGGGGCACCAGGCAGGGGTGCCCTCTGTCACCTCTGCTGTTTGCCATAGCCATGGAGCCCCTGGCAGCAAAATTGCGGCAGCACCATAAAGACAGAGGGTTGAGATGCTTCCAGAGACAGATACTAATTTCTATGTACGCTGACGATATCACTCTTTATGTGCGTGATCCTAGAGAGAATCTCAACCCGATTCTTCGGGAATTCATCCGCTTTGGCAGGATTTCCAGGGTCCAGATAAACTGGAGCAAGTCTTGCTTTCTTCCCCTGACGCCCTCCACCGGGCGCTTTGGGTTAGATTACCCCCTCGCCTGGTGTGACGGTGACTTTAAATACCTGGGCATACACATTGAAAAAGACAGGGAGGAGCTCCTGAGGGCCAATTATGGCACGGCAATGTCTCGCATCTCCGATTGCATTACGCGTTGGATTACTCTGCCCCTCTCCATGGCGGGCAGATCATCCCTGATTAAAATGGTGATCTTACCGAAGCTGCTGTATCTCTTTCTGAATATTCCCTTTTACCCGGGTGCCTTTTTTTCCCGACAGTTACGCACGGAGCTCATCAGACTCGTTTGGGGCGGTAAATCGCCCCGTCTTCGGTGGGAGACCCTCGTTAAGCCATACAATCAGGGCGGTTTTGGCATCCCCGACTTTGAACTGTATTATCGCGCGGCCCATGCGCACTACGCCTATTTTTGGATTCGGCAACCTAGATATATGCCCCAACTAGCTGCCGAACACTGGCTAGCACACCCGATTCCTATCGAGGGCGCATTGTATATCCCGGTGGCGGGTAGGGTTAAGACGCCATCCACAGTGCCAGCACGGTGTCGGCATGGAGCGAATTGACTGCCAAGATGGGGTTGGCTTTGCTGTATGCACCGCTTATGCCCCTCGCTTATCACCCTGGCATGCCCCTGCTTCAGGAGGTTGGCTTCCGGAGGCTGCTTCAGGCTGTCGGTGTGGTGACGTGGGGAGATGTATATCATAATGGCGAATTCCGGACGATGGACCACCTTTATGAGGGCATACAGCCTTCCCCTCTAGACGTATTCCTGTATCTTCGGCTTCGTCAGGGGATACGGGCGCTCACACCCGACTTTCCACGGGAACCCCCACACATGGCGCCGTTGCAACGAATTCTTCTAGATGAAGCCCCTGTCAAGCTAGTTTCTAAAATATACAGATCGGTGCACTCAAGCATGATCGCTCCGGAACTGGCGGCGAGGGACAAGTGGGACCGAGAGCTGCAAGCCCCGCTGACGGATAAGCAGTGGGAGTTCTGCCTACTGCAGACAGAGCGCATCTCCTCCAGCAGCAGATTCAGAATCATACATTATAAGTTCATCCATAGATTATATTACACCCCCGTGCGTCTGTGTCGTTTTCGACTCAGGGATAATGACCGCTGCGATAGGTGCCACGCTCCTGGGGCTGACTTTCTGCACTTGGCGTGGGATTGCGCGGCAGTGCACCGCTTTTGGGGCTATGTTTGTGAAGCTCTCTCCAAGATGATCAACTCGGTAGTTGAGCCCTCACCCCTTTTGGCCCTGCTGGGATATGTGGAGCCCATACAGGCGGCGCACCGCAAATTCATCGCACTAGCCTTACTGATTGCAAAGAGAAGAGTTGCATGTCGCTGGGGTCGGGGCAGGGCCCCGAAGTTCAAGGAATGGTTGCGCGACCTAACTTACTGCCAGGAACAGATCGGCACATACGCTGAGCTCTTGCCGACAGCATCGCGCCCCACAGACATCTGGGCTCCATTGCGGTGTTACCTCTTAGCTGAAGGGGCCGCTGAGGAGGGCGGGCTGCCAGAGTAGGGTCCCGTTTTGTGATTGCCCCGCATGCACTGGGAGTCGGTTGTCCTGGAGCGTTGCCATCTGGGTGGAGGATGATGGGATACTTCGCACCGAGGGTCCCCCCGCGCGCCTGCGTCACACATGGTATGGGTCTGCGAATGGCTGGCGTGGTGGACCGTTTGGCTTCATGCACCCTCAGTTGCCCTTCTGTGTAACCTGCCGATTGTCCTATTGTACTGTTTGAAGCTACTGCCTGCCTCGATGATGGCTGCCGAGGCCTGTTGTGCCCTTCTACAATGCCTTCCCTTCTCCAACTTCTGCACTGGTAATTATGCTGTTAATCTGTTTTATATCGCACCCTTTTGACCAAGCTGTATGTTGACTTTAAAATGCAAAAAACAAAAGTTTAAAAAAAAAAGTTACTGTGTGATCTTCGAGATTTTTGCAGTCACATATACTGCCAGGACAATATACATCATGGGCCACAAGGATGCTTGTTTCTACCATGTTCAGAAGTAGTAAGGCCAGATTCCATATCACCTAAGGTTTTGTTGTCAATTGGATGCTTGACATTTTGCCTGTTGGGCCACTGTTAATAACCTGAATCGGAAGCTATTTTTGACCAAAAATATTTCACTAGTCAATGTTGTGGTATCCCTAAAGGGATGCCTTTTGCTTGAATGAACAAACCTTGCATCTTGATTTTTGGAGATTTGGATGGCCTCAGCAATCCTTTCTCCACCAGTTAGTGTTTTTTTAATATAGATTACTTTCAGTGATTTTTAGTTTTGGTTTCTTACAAACTGAAAATCATGTTTTATGCATAGAAATTGAATAGGTTTGTTGGTAAACAAGCACTATTGTATTACATCTGTGTTCTACTTTTGCTTCATCTCCAATTTCGCCCATTTTTTCAGCCTGTCCAGAAATCATGTTTGGAAGCTAGATAAGAGTTCTGTTTATTTTTTCGTGACTTTGCTCTCATTTTTATCTACTTCGTGTAGCCTTAAACAGCACTCATCTCTTCCATTGCTTTCTCTTATTTGTTAATGTTGTGTCTTAGAGACGAACAGGCAACCACATGTATCTTTTCACTGATACATACATTTAGCATTTTGACGCTTGGTCTTTGTGTATATTGCTTCGGTAGTCCAGCCATGTGGTGGTTGTGATTCTTCTTAGCCATTCTGCTTACCAGCAACCTGTTCAGCTCATGTGCAAGTCATGGGTTACCCTGCAAGGAGTGAACAGGTGATTTTAGCATTACTTAACAATAATCTGACACTTGTTAAGCAAGCATTTATTTCGCAGCGTGAATCCTTTTCTGGATTCACATGCTGTGCATTATTCCGCCATCTAGTGGTTCAAGTTCGAAAATCTTTTTTTTTTCTCTCGTTACCGAAGAAATATCATCAATCATCGATTTCGTAACCAAAGACAGAAGCAGAACTAAGTTTTTTAAGACGAGAGGGTAACTTCGGTCCACAAATAGCGAGGTAGAGGTCATGGAGAATACCCCCTTCAAGTTCTGCCCAAAGTGCCACCACAAGTACGCTCAACGCGACCCACACGACGTCCGCAACCTATGCCTGCCCGAAGACCACCAGGACAAGACCTGTGAGGCTTGCGCAGCGTTCCTGCGGAAAATGCTAAGGACACGCCAAAATCAAAGATAGGCCCACTACGCCACGAGGGATCGGACGTTGAGGTCCTAGAGGGGGACTCGGAAAAAATCCACGCCGAGAAGGTGAAGGATCCGAAAAAGGAGGAGGAGAAGGTAAGACTCCATAAAGATCCATTGGACCCGAAGGGCCACGAACATAAGGCGGACAAGGCAGCCCCAATGTCGAGCAAAAAAGCGATCGAGGGTCAGCCGCTATTAAATGAACCTCACGGAACCCAACCGAAGGTTACGGAGGAGGGAAAATCGCCGAAGACTCCAAAACAAAGGGTCAACACTGAACCCGCAAAAAAGGGCACTACACCTCCAAAGACGAACGTCGTAGTCGGGAAGAAAATAAAATCTCTGGCCACCGACGCAGAGAGGGCCCTTGAGGTCAAAAAGAAAATGAGAAGACTCTAGGAGGAAATGGGACCACTCCTACAAAAGAAGTACTTCGATGCCTCACCGAAGGATTTTCGAATCCCGAAAACACCGGCTGCCGAACCAGAGAATGTCGACCCCGAAGAGGCAGAAGATGCCGAAGGAGAGGAAGAGGGTATCTTCGACTCCCCTCCAACACCAGAACCTTGAGGCGAAGAATCCGAGGAATATGGAGACATTCCTGAAGAAGAGGAAAACTCTGAAAATGTTATGGATAAGTGTAACGACCTCGATGCAGAGAGCCCAGAGGAAGAGATTTGCAGTTATCCCTCAAACGTCCCCTCCAGATGACATTGCTTTCTATAATGGCATTATTAAAAGGGCAGCAGATCAATTTGGAGTACCCTTGGAGGAAGAAAAAGGGGACACATGTTTCTTGCTAGAAACCCTGGCACCACACAATAACTTCCAATGCTGCCCAGTATTCTGGATCAAGTCAAGGAGGCCGTCAAGGAACCAGCATCCAGCAAAGGGATAACCCCCAGAGTGGAGAAAAAATATAAACCCTCATCAAAAGACCCTAAATGTATTCAGGGAAGTACAATGCCCGACTCAATTATTGTCACCACAGCCAGGAGGAGAGCAAATGCAGTCTCCAACATCGGGCCACCACCAGAAAAAGAAAGTAAGAGGATGGAGAAGGGTAGAAAAGGAGGCAGCAACACAGCGGCGTATTGCCAACTCAAATGCCCTACTAAATAGATAGGGCCACCAACAGTGGGATGACAGAGGAGTTGTTAAACTCCCTGAGAAGGACAAAAAGAGGGCAAGATCTATTGTACAGGAGGGGGAAAAGTGGCAAACGCCTGTCTAAAGTCCGCTTTAGATGCAGCAGACACTGCTAGTAGGCAGATGTGCACAGGAACTATCCCGAGAAGACATGCCTGGCTCAGAATCTCAGGTTTTAAACAGGAAGTTCAAACCTCCTTCATCAACAGTTATTCAATGGAGAAGCTCTGGTTGGAAAATAAGTTGATGAATCCCTTCAACAAATAAAGGACAACAAAACAGCAAGGGCAATGGGGGGCCCTGCAGCAAAGAGGTTTGTTTAAAAGAGGGGGATTCAATAACAGGAAGCCCCCAGGTAGGGGCTCCTTTGGCCAAGGACAACAGATGGCACAACAAACTCAAGGGCAGAAACCAGGTCAACAGATGGGTCAGCAGTCAAGCTACCAAGGTTGGCAACAACGAAAGAAGCAGCCATTTCAAGGAAGAGGCAATGACAGAGGGAGAGGCCAATCCTCTAGAGGAAGAGGAAATGGCTCCAACTGACGCGAACACAAACAAGGACCCACACAAAACTACAGTGGGGGGAAGGATATCCTTATTCCACAGACCGACAATGGGAAAGGATAACTGCAGAACAAAAAATGCCAATACTTCGCCTTGGGGTTTCCACACCACCAATTAAAGGGAAATGCTCTTTCACTCAATTGGTCACAGACATTTGTTTACGCCTTGGAATGGAATGGAAAAGCATTTGTAGAGCGCATGGCTACCCGGAAGCATCCCAGTGCTAGTACCGACAAAAGAGGGAGGAAGACAGAGCTTACGGAAAGAGATACGTTTTTATTTGTTTCCGGAAGGACATTTGATCAAGGGTAGTACGTAGATGAAGGGGCAGGCCGTTCCAGAGTCTGGGTGCATTGTAGGAGAACAGTCTGCCGCCACTTCTCGCCTTCCTGATCCTGGGAACCTCAATCAGATGCAGATCATCTGATCTGAGTCTACGATTGGCTTTGTATGGGCGAATCAAGTTAGAGATAGATGGAGGACCAAGTCCCTGCATAGCTTTATGCACTAAGCATAGGGATTTGAACTTGATACGTTCCTGCACTGGGAGCCAATGAAGGGCTTGAAGAGTCGGTACTGCAGACAGTCTATTGGGAACTCTTAATAAGAGTCTTGCTGCGCCGTTTTGTACCGATTGAAGTTTCTTGATTACTGAGAGGGGGGAGCCCAGATACAGGGCATTCCCATAATCCAGCCTAGAAAGGATTAATGACTGAATCATTACTTTCCTAGCTAATGGGGGGGAGCAAAGGTAGAACTTTTTGGGGCCTTTTTGAGTAAGCCATAGCAGAGGGCTGCTTTTTTCCTATCTTGAGTTTTTAGGCTTGGGTCCTGATCCAGCCATACCCCCAAGCTCTTAATTTCTGATTTTGGAGTGGGGGCTGGGCCCATACATATTGGTCATAACTTGGTGGGAGTGTAGTGAAGGGAGTTTCCCAAAACCATAATCTGTTTGTTTTTTCACCATTGAGCCTGAGTTGTGAATCATCCATCCAGGTTGAGATGTCTTTCAGGCAGGCATGGATGGTGTGGAATTCTTGGTTATTTTGGGTTAGTCCGACCACTAGCTGGGTGTCATCAGCATAGGTAATAATGCGGATGCCATAAGGTTCTATCTTAGCTGCCAGAGGAGACATATATAATTTAAATAAAGTCGGGCTATGAGAGGAGCCCTGAGGCACCCCGTTCGGCAGCTGTATAGATTTAGAAACCACATTGTCATTGAATACTTGAAAGGATCTATCCTCCAAAAAGGAGGATTGCCAATGGAGTGCTGTGCCCCTGATACCAATGTTCCTTAGCCGCCGAATCAGAGTCCGGTGATTCACCGTATCAAAGGCGGCGCTCAGGTCCAGGAGAATAATGGCAGCTGACCCTCCAGAATCCAGGATCTTTTTGCTCTCCTCCATCACTGCCAGGAGCGCCGTCTCAGTACCTTGGCGAGGGCGGAAGCCAGTCTGGGAGGGGTGTAGGAGGCCATGTTCTTCAAGAAAACCTGACAGAGTACCATTTACAAGTTTTTCAGTGATCTTACTAATGGCAGGGAGGAGAGAAATGGGGCGATAGTTGCCTAAGTCAGAGGGGTCCAGGTTGGGTTTCTTTAGCAAAGCCTTTACCCTCGCCTCTTTCCACCTAGGTGGAACTACTCCAGTGGTAAGAGAGATGTTGATCAAGTTTGTTATGTGTGGGGCTATAATGGGAGTGACTTGCTTTAGAATGTTCATTGGTGCAGGATCAGCTGGGGAGCCGCTTTTTAGCGTAGTCCATAGGGAGTTGAAAATTTCCTGGGTTACCAAAGGAAAATCTTTCAGAATGAGATCTGTTTGAGGGTCCAAGTGAGTGAGGGGGGTGGAGTCTTCCTCTGTCTTAGTCGGAAGAGATTTTACAATAAGTTGGACTTTATTGCCTTTCCACCAATACCCCTGATGCAAAGAGTGTTACAAAAAGCAAACATCCCAGGAACAAATATGATTCTCATTGCCACTCAGTGGCCAAGGCAAACATGGTACTCAACGCTCCTAGAACTTTCGAAGGGAGAAATCATCAAGATGAAATCAGAAAAGGACCTACTGACTATGCAACAGGGCCAGATCTTTCACCCAGAGCCAGTGTCGCTACACCTAGCAGCTTTGCACCTGAATACATAGTCGGCCATCTTAATCTGCCTTGGCGAACCATGGAAATTCTAAAAGAGGCAAGGAAACAGTCAACAAGAAAATGCTATACAGCAAAATGGAAGCGATATACCACATGGTGCATCGCGAACAAGACCAGTGCAATCAACACACAAAAAAACAGTTATTACACACCTTACCTACCTGTTAGACAGCAACATCAGCTATTCAAGCATTAAAGTGCACCTTGCTGTCATAGTGGCATTCACAAGGGGTAAATCATGCAAAAGCTTCTTTACAAGACCAGTAATCAAAAGATTTTTAGAAGGAGCAAAAAGTATTGCCCCACCAAGAGCTGCCCCAGTTCCCACATGGAGCTTAAATACAGTTCTTTCTCCGCTAAAGGTCAAGCCCTTTGAGCCCATGCATTCAGCGGACCTAAAACATTTTACTTTAAAGACAGCCTTTCTCATTGCAAAAACATCACTACGAAGAGTAAGTGAACTGCAAGCATTAACAATTCAAGAACTGTACCTACAAATCCACAAGGATAAAGTAGTCTTAGAAACTAACCCACAGTTTTGCCAAAAGTGGTATCTATCACTTAAACAAAAATATTTTCCTGCCGGTTTTCTTTAAAGACCCAAAGACTAGAGGAGAGAGAAGCCTCCATATCCTGGATGTAAGAAGGGATTTATTGTAGTATTTACAAAAAAGAGCAAATCAGGAAGACAAAGCTACTGTTTGTTGCTTACTCACATACCAACGTCACAAAGGCAACTATTGCAAAATGGATTGTACAAGCCATCCAATTGTGTTATGCAAATGCCAAGAAAGAATTAACAAGTCAACCAACCGCTCACTCCACTAGAAAGAAAGGAGCAACGCTAGCCTTTATGGCCAATGTACCCATTAACTCCATTTGCGCAGCAGCAACAGGGACATCATCACACAAGTTTACAAAGCATTACTGTGTGGATATACAAATAAACAAGGAAGATCAAATTGGACAAAGGGTGCTTCAACACCTGTTTGCAAGTTCTTCCTTTCAACACAGCCTCCCAGACAGAGGAGAAACCACTACATAATCTGATGCACAGCATATGAATCTTGAAAAGGATTCAAGCTGCAAAACAAAATGGTTGCTTACCAGTTGGAGTAGTTTTGCAGCTTGAAGAGTTTTCTGGATTCACATGCGACCCACCCAGCATCCCCTAGAAGGAAAACAAACCGGTGGGGATGCAATGGACTACATCAGTCATTCAATAACCATCTCAAGGACTACAAAAAAGAATAAGAACAGAAAAAAAGAATCCAAAGATGGCTAACACGCACTTCAACCTTCAGGATACCGTCTGACGTCACTAAGGGGACGTACCTGGCACAAAATGGTGGTCGACTGCGACCAAAACGGGGGTGGGGGAAACGAAGACAATTCCGGACCCAACCACTAGATGGCGGAATGATGCAAAGCATGTGAATCCAGAACACTCTTCAAGCTGCAAAACTACTCCTACTGGTAAGTAACCCTTTCATTACTCATGCTACCAGCTGCTTGGAATAAAGCATATAATGTCACACAAAAAATACTTCACTTTGCAACAGAAAAGGCGTTCAATATTTTCCCTACACTTGTGCAACTGTGGTTTTTGTTTGTTTTTAGAAGTTCATAGAGACCATTCTTGACAGTGGGTAGTTAGTCTGTCTTGAAAATGCATTGTGTTGAATTTGGTACTGGGTCGAAATTTTGGAAAAAGAACAGTATTTCAAGAAGTCTGCATCTTAGTAACAGTTGGAGTTGACACAACTTGAGTAATGTTGAAGAATGGTCTCTAGGTCTTGCAGCAGGAGCGAAAATGGTATTTATTGACTTGGTGGTGGTCTTTGGTAGTCACAAGCTGTCAATTTTTGTACTGAGATCAAAAGTATAGCTGATTTTGTCTACTGAAATTCGCTGAATCATGTTTGTTTTTCATTTTGTCTTACTTTGCCATTAAGCACCCATGATACCAGAATGTTGGTATTATATTGAACACCTGAACAAACCTATATGAAGTTCGATTGATTGGTTTATTACATTTTTCTGTATGTTCTCCTACAGCTTCAACATTGAAAATATTAGAATTTATCCATAGTCTTTTGTTTATACTTCTCATGTGGAATCATGCAATTGCATTGCTTTCAAGGCCTAAATGATGTTATCTGTCCTCAGAGAGTATAAAGTGATGTATGTATGATACAGCCTCCCCAATCTCGTGTAAGGAGGAGAGTGGAGGCATGTTATTGGGGCAAAATTTTGACAAAATTTGCAAGAACCCATGTCAAGATTTAAATAAGCGGCAATAATGTACATATTCAGACATGAATAGACATATAAATGTGTAGGTGTTATGCAAAGTTTTAAATTAATATGAACCTGATCACATCACTACTTTCTGCTATTCTACAACTAGTTGGAAATGCTTAAACTAACATGATTGCGTGTCTTCAAAAAGGAGATGACATCTATTCCATTACAAGTACACACAGAACTTATTTATCAGCACCACCCCTCCACCCCCATTTTGTGGCCACACAATTATACTTTGTGTTTTCCATGCTAAGCAACCAAGTTTTTCCATCCTGCCCTGTTCGTAGTGGATCAATACAAATGCAAGAACTGTTGTCGGCACTTTTTGTTGCAGCAATCGAGATCGGGAACTCTTGCATTGCAACTCAGTTTAGAAACTTTCTGGCTAAGATTCAGGAAAGGTCAGAATGCCTAGCTGTTCACTCGGTAATGCTAGATATTTCCAGTTTTTTTTTTTTTTTTTTTTTGCGCAAATAAACTTTGGGGATTGTTCGCTCTACACACACACATATATATATATATATATGATAACACATTCTAACTTATCTCGTAGGTGCAACCAACAGTGTGCGTACTTTTATATTGTGTTGCATTTATTTCGATAGTAGGCCATTTCCAGGCGAACAACCATTAATGATAGTAATTTGTTTTTTAGACGTAAAAGACTCTGATTTGCCTGTCATCGGAATCAGGTAAGATGCTGGTTTATTTACAAAATACATGTATGTGGGTTGATGTTAAACTGCTGAACTGTTCAGAGATTAAAATTTGCTTTAGACAGTATGAAGTGCAGCCCATTGTCAACTGCACCGTATTACTTTTGCCTTTTAGCTACAGTGTCTTTAAATGGCTGTTATTAGACCCTAATGGCTGCCATGATTTCGTGTTGGTGCTCTTGTAAAAAGAACAATTGTTAAAAGAACAATTGATGGATGTGAAACACCATATGAACAATGTTCATAAAATGTCTTTAGTTTGACACAAACATGCGTTCTCGCTTATTGTCAATCCCATGTCCAATCCTGAATCTGTGGATAAAATTTGACTATCCAAGAATTGTAGTTTCGCAACTTTGCTCTGATAATTTGGCTGTCATCAGACTAACTGGTCGCATAAGAGCTTGATGGAACTAACCGTTTTAGTGCTGACAAAATCTGGGTTTTTATTAAAAGAGAAGGCAATGAGTATTATAGGCAGAAGCACTTTCAATCTCCTTGCACCAATAAGAAACAAAAATAAAAATTGTAACATCACTGTAGCATCACTCCACAGATGTAGGACTACAGCTTCATGTCAACTGCCTCTTTATCCTAAGAGCTCAAGAAGCTGTAAATCTAGAATGAAAATTGAGAAAGGGCACTAAAGACCTGGGGCAGAGTCGGCCTGGTCAAACAATCTAACCGATCAGGACGATCATGCAAGAAAAAAGGCATGAGAAGAAGCCTCAAAGGATCAAAGAAAAGCAGAAGCCAAGCAAAATGCCTAACAGTTGACATAGTAAAGCATAAATAAGCAATGAAATTTTTATGTTCAAGAACAGATGCATTCATGTGGGCCATAATACTCTGTTGCTAAAGTTACCAGATTTTCTCTGCAATAGAACCTGGAATGTCACAATTATAACAACGATGGATTTAACCCAGATCTCTTGACTGGGGGTGAATGTTTGATTTGTAATGTAATTTAAAAGATATTTATAGAGCGCACTGCAACCCATCGAGCATCCTGGCGCTAAAGAGGGAAAGACAGTAATAGACAACTATGACATGAGCAGATAGATGTTAACCCCTTCCCTGCTCATGACGGAACCGTTCCGTCATGAGCCACGGTTGGCGTGTGCTCATGACGGAACGGTTCCGTCATGACACTCCCGTTGGCGGCCGCTCCGCCTGCGCGGCGCTGTTTCCCCGCCTGTGCGGGGGGACAACGCAAATGGGCGGAGTCATGACGGAACCGTTCCGTCATGAGCACAGCTCAACTGTGGCTCATGACGGAGCGGCTCCGTCATGAGCACAGGCCCACCGCGCTGCCCCCCTGCCCCCCCCCCAGCGCTGCAGCGGAATGTCCGCAGCAGCGAAGGGGTTAAACTCTGGGAAAGAGCCAGGTTTATATTTGTTTACGAAAAGGCAGAAGATCTTTCATCTGTCGCAACTCCAGGGGTAGCTTATTCCAAAGTCTTGCAGCAGCAACACTGAAAGCTTGTTCCCCCAGCTTAGCTCTTCTAGTCAGGGGTGCTTTCACCCAGATAGCTGAAGAGGACCGAAGGCAGCGGTAGGGGGGCATACCAGCAGAATGTACTCTGCAATGGTATGAGACCCAATCCATGCAGTGCCTTAAATACAACGCAGAGGGATTTAAAATGAATCCTCTGCACTATGGGAAGCTAGTGCAGCAATGCAAGGGCCTGAGAAGAGGAAGATTGATGGGGGTGTGTCGAAGTCAGCTGGGCTGCCATATTCTGAATTCTCTGTAGTCTCCCAGTTAGAAACTTGGGAGATTCTAACAATAGAGAATTACAGTAATCCAACCTGCTCAAAATCACGCTCCTAACTACCAAGGGGCGTGTTTGAGCAGGGAGCTGAGGAAGAATCTTCCTCAGAACTCGGAGAGAAAAACAGCTCCCCACGATTTTATTAACGTGTGTTTCCAAGGTCAGCTTGTCGTTGAATGAAACACCCAGATTGTGAACCGACTTAGATGGTAACAATAGGGGATCAGCAGGAATGAGCCAGAAGTCGGCCGGAAGGGAATGGGGCACTCTCCCACCCTCAGTGTAGAGGATTTCAGTTTTATCTACGTTAAATTGCAGAGAGTTGTTTCTTAACCAATGAGCCACTTTCTGCATACAGACATGGAAGTTCTCCAATGAGGATGACTGTTCTCCCTCCAGTGATAAGATCAACTGGGTGTCATGTGCATAGTTTACCAGGCCTATGCCGTAAGATTTAATAATATCCACCAGGGGACGCATATAGATGTTGAAAATAATGGGGCTTATTGCAGAGCCCTGCGGCACACCATGGTGGATCTTGGTAAACGTGGACTGAAAAGGGGGGAGAGCCACGGCTTGAGATCTATCAGATAGATATGAATGAAGCCATTTGTGTGCCTGACCAACTATCCCCACTCCTTCCAACTGTTCCAGAAGGACCTTATGACAGGTCTAATAGGATCAAGATGGCATGTTGACCTTTGTCTGCACGCAAACGAAGATCATCCAGCACAGTCAACAGGGCAGTCTCTGTCCCATGTCCCGGACGGAATCCAAACTGATCATCATCCAGTAGATCATTTGCCTCCAGGAACTGGGAGAGTGCCCTGCTCACAAGGCACACGATGATTTTCACTGGATATGGAAGAAGTGAAATAGGCCTGTAGTTTTTAAGACCGGCCGGGTCAAGCGAGGGCTTCTTCAAAAGGGGGGAGACAACCGCTTGCTTCCAGCATGAGGGAACCATCACACTATGCAGGGATTGATTACACAGCTGTCTAAGTGGGGGAAACAGTTCAGATCCAAACGCTTTCCAAACCCCATGTGGAAAAGGGTCTAAAGATGAGCCAGAAGAAACCCCAACAGCGATTTGCTCAAACACCTCAATTGAAGGAATATCAAAATGATCTAGAAGAGGCATCTGAGCCGAGGCCTTCCTCATCACTCTCGGGTCCTCCTGTCCATCCTGTGGGGGGCCAGTAGTCTTATCAGCCATACTGTTCTCCTCTAGCCTTTCAATAATTTTATTAATCTTATTATCAAAGGCAGCCAGACTGTCACAGAGTTCCTGCATGGGAGAACCTTATTTTTAGTGCAAGCCAGGTTGGCAATATCGTTCAGTATTATGAAAACGCTTTTAGAGCTATTAGGGGCCTTCAAAATTACATCTGCGAAGTACTCCGCTTTGGTAGAGACAATACTTTTCTTATAACTAGAAATTTTCTCTTTCCAGTTAGCTTTGTCTGTGTCAGAGTACCCCTTCCTCCATTTCCGCTCCGCCTGTCTACATCCAAGTTTTTAATTTTTCAAGGCAGTGTTATACCAGGGCGCTGAGGATTAACCATCTCTTTTAATCATTTTTTGAGGGGCTATCTGATCAAGATGGTCATTAATGTATGAGCAGAAGGTGGCATAGTTATCCTCCACCTGTTTCCCCGGATCAAACAAGCCTTCAAGATGGAATAATGGGGAAGAGCTAGCTTTACAAATGCAAAGAAATCCTAGGGTCTGAACATATACCAATAGTTTACATAAATCAAAAATACTCCTTATGAAAAGAATGTACGAGGGCAGATCCCTTTCTAGGACGTAATCCCTCACTCACCAAAGGTGACATGCTTCATCATAGGGATTCTCCTCCCAAAGGAAACACCTAGTTCATTTGAGGGCTACAACCTTCCCCTTCCCCCCACCCCCCCCCACCCCCCCCCCGTCCCAATGTGAGGGAGGATCACATTGGGATCATTTAAGAGGCCAGCCAATGGAGAAGAGGGGAGAAGAGGGACTGGTTCCAGCCCCTCTTCTGAAAACATTAAATCTCGGAGCGAGACTGCGCAAGCGCAGCCTTCGCAGCCGAGACCTAAAAACTGCCCCATCTGATTTGGCCACAATCTTTAGAACTTGCAGATTCCTTGCAACAATGTAAATTGCAAAGCAGGCATCATTTAGACCTTATCTGACCATTCAGCTGTCTAGAATCAGACTGCCCCTCCAAAGATAGAAACCATCCATCTTGAAGTGTAGGCGAACAACCTAGTGGCTGAGTGCACAGAGATGTTTTTCAGACCTGAAGTACCTTTTCTTCAAAAACAAAAAACAAATCGTTTGGCACAAGTGCACCTGTAAAACACATGTAGAAAGCGAAAGGATTACTCAATTGACTCTTAAATATGACAATAGAAGTGAAACATAAAATTGAAGCTTCACTTTATGTACCTTAAACATTTTAGCATATATTAGCAAAGAGGAGTTCAGTATTAATTCTAGCTAAGTGCTTCCTTGGTACAGGTGGATGTAAATGACACTATTTATGGTTAAGGCTGGGTGTTGTGTATAGTGGCAAGGTGACCTAACAAACATCATTTCTATTCAATTTAGCCTGGGGATCCTGGTTCTTTGTTTATAACTACTACACATGGCAAGAAATCATGGAATACACAAGATATGCAAACCTCTTTCTGTGTGTGTGTATTTTCAGTTGTGAAGAGTGTAAAATGCTGATCTGATAGACTTCTAGCTGCAAATTCCTTACCTTTGAATATCCCAGGCATCAGACTGGATCTGGAAACTTTTGCTGAGCAATATCCCTGCACACGATGAAGGGCGTCTCCATTCGTCTCCGTGTGACATCGTTAGTGCCTGTTAAGACGTTCCGGTGCCTATATAGGCGCCACCTACGTGCGCGGACATCAGTTCTTTCTATTCGCGCCAGTTAAGCGCCAATCCGGGAAGAGCTACCCCTCTGCCACTTTTTGGGCAACTTTTTTGCAACTTTTGTCGAAGTCTCTAAGTTTTCCGACTTTGTGTGCGAGAAGTCTTCAAGGAAGACAGGTTTCAAGCCATGGAGGGCCTGTCCCACTGGACAAAGAATATGGGAATAACCTCCCCCCTGTCCAGAATCTCTTCAGGGAGGGTACCATGAATATGTCAAACCCTCTCCCGTGGGTACTCAAGGGCTTACCTGGCTGTAAGACCTTAGATGCGTTTTGGACAAGATTCAGAACAGAAACCACTGCACTTCGACCGTCTGGGCACTCTGTACTTCGTTTGGGCCTGACTTTGTCTCCCTCGCAGTCTGCTGCATCATCTGTGCCTGTGCACCGTACAGGATCTGTGTAGGACCTGTGGAGCATCCAAGATACCTGAGGATAATCTCCATTGGAGTGAAGGAGTCACTCCCCTGCATTCGCAGGCAGTGCAACACTGCTGACCGGTCTGCTGATCCCAGCTCCTACGGACTATGAAAGGCTCAGCAACACAGGAGGTAGCTTTCTACGTCCCTTGAGGTCCGAGTTGCCGTTTCACCAAGTTTGAGGTCCGAATCCCTCGTGGGGGCTGCAATACCCGAACCCCTGTGCATCACGTTCTTTTGCTGGCAATCCTGCTACAAGTACATTGGGCTCCAAGTAGCCCCAACCTCTGGCAACGTTTCCTACAAAGATCTTCAATCACCTCGCACTGAGTGCTCCGTGGACTGTTTTGTAAAACTGCCTGAAGTCCTCCCGCGACTCCTGTGCCTCAGGCCTGTGGGTCCAGTTGAGTCGTCCTTTAATTTCCTTGGGCTAACCTGATTGCTCTGGACTTGCCCTGACTCCCCTGTGTGTGGTGAGTCTCCTGGACCTTCCTGGTCCGAACCGTACACTTCCTTGACTTCTTGAGTGGGTTGCTTTTGCCAAGGTTTGTTGGTGCTCCCACCGGACACTGACCCCTCAGCACTCAACATCCTTTGTGGTACAGCTCGCATCCTGCTCCTGGTCATCCTTGACGTCGCCTGGTCCCCACAGCTGCAGAGTCCAGGTCCCTGTTAACTATTCTAAAGCACCTGATATTGGTGGGCATTCGTCAACCGAGCCCCTGGTCACTCTCAAGTGACCCGGACTCTGTCCCCTCTGCTTTCAGGTACTCTTCGACAAGAATCCACGTTTTGGATTCCAACAAACACTTTCTCCTCTTCCAGCAGCTGCTCTTCTTCGAAGTCCTCCATTGGGTTCGACAGCGGTTTTCGACAACACTTCACACCTATGCACCTGGCTTCCCTGGGTCAGGTAACTTGGGTACTTCGGTATCCACTGGTGAGGTGGCTCTCCAACCTTTTCTCTTCTATGGGGTTTCTTAGTAGTCCACTGGGAAGGGTCCTTAATCTTTAAAAATCCAACCCTCGACTTCCCCATTGACTTGTATGGAGCACGCGGTCGAGTACTCTCACTGCACACACTCTGTGGGGTCCCTATCTACTTACCTTGGGTGGTTCCTTTGGGTCCCAGCAATCCTAGGTCCTCTCGACATTGTCCTGATTCGAGTCGTGGTTCTTATACTACTATTATAGTATATGGTTTGGTCCCCCCTGGGGCCCAATGTATATTAGTGATATTTACTGTGATTTTGTATCTATACTTTTGTGTGCTCTGTGTATATCTACTTGTAGGAGATACTGGAATGTACTAGAGAGTATTATATAATAAATATTTTTATAATTACCTTGTGTGGTTCTCTTTCATTTAATCTGTACTATAAGATTGCATTCTAGTCAAACAAGCTGCTTTACACTCCAAGACTAAGCCTGAAGGCTGCTCTCCACAGCTACCACATGGATAGCTTGCTAAGGTTGTCTGAGACCTCTTAAATCACAATAAGGGTTGTCTGGACTGGTGCAAGGTGCCCACTTATATTAGTGAACAGCATATACCAGGCCAGCCTCTCACCTGCATTGAACCATGTTCAGCCGTAGGTGGGTAACCACCCCTTGTAAAGTTGTGCCAAAGTCCTAACTTAAGCAACAGTCTTACCTAATAAAAAAAACTATCCCAGTATACTTGGATTGTTTTGGAAGACATGCAGTTCTGTAGCAAAGCAGTACTGAACCAGATGTTCCAGTTGTCTTAAAAGGAAATTATGATCTGACCTTGTTAGGTAGGTCGCTCCCCCTCCGCACAGCACCGCTCGTGCGTCCTGACCCTGCCGCCGCTGCTGATGAAAGTTGAGGCCCTCCTCCACCCGCAGACTACCACCTGCGCCTCTTCCCAGTGGTAGGCCTCAGGTCTGTCCTGTTGTCGGTGTCATTCATTGTATTGCCCTTATTGTTTTTTGGTGTTTAGTGGCGCTGCTGACACCAGCAAATTACTCCTCAAGAGATCCCCTGCACTCGACACTGGTAGTGGGCAAAATCAGAGGCTTTCTCAGGGAGTAGTACAATATTACCTCTGACAAATTGATGCTCAACATAGTCTGATACGGATACTGCATAGAATTTTTAAAATCACTATTCAACATCCAACCAAGGGTGAGACCCCAAACAAGATGGACACTTTCCATTTTGGAAAGGAAGCCGCAGACCTACTGTGGCAAAGAGCTTTAGACCACAGTCCGAAAAGGAACAAGGCTTGTAGATGGCCTAATTTTTGGAGCAAAGACCAGATGGATCCTAGATGTGAGAGGCCTAAACAAATGCATCAAAACACTAACGTTTGACATAACATTGCAAATGGTCATCCCATTCATCAGAAATTGGACTACATGACGACAGTAGACCTCAAAAACATGCACGTGCCAGTGAGCAAAGGGCACGAAGTTTCTAAGATTCATCATAAACAAGTTTCACTATCAATTTACACTGCTGTCCTGTGGATAAAATCGGCACCCAGGGTGTTCAAAAAATATTTGGCCGGCTGGCAACGCTTGTAAATCCAAAATCATACCTGTAATGCAGAAACAACGCAAACAAGATCATGCAAATGCTGCACAAAATCTGTTTCTCCATCAACCTGGAAAAGTTGTTCACTGTACCAGAAAGGGAAGAGAGCTTTCTAGTAGCCAGACTAGACTTGAGACTGGAGATAGCCTTCCCCATGGAGAAAAGGGTGCAGGTGATGGCACAAGAAGTTCACTGGTACCAGAAAGTGCAAGCTCCTACAGTAAGGACAATGGGGAAGCTCATGTGTATGATGGCATCTTGCAAATCGCTTCTACCAAATGGTAAGCTCCACATGGGACCGGTCCAGGAATGGCGGCAGAGACACTGCTCAGGCAACGGAGAGTTGGGAGGATCTAGTGGTTGTAAAAGGTAGAGTTCACAAAAAACTACAATGGTGGAACAGAATGAAAATCACAATAGGGGGACCTTTTAGACAACCAACTCCTATGCTCACAGTCACAACAGATGCATCCCACAAGGGGTGGGGAGCACACATGAACAGACTTGGCCTGGAGCCCTGAGAACGCAGTGAAACACGCCTTGCTATCAGAATGGAACCACTCTTGGTGAATCAGTTTATTTGTGGGGGCTAGGGGGCGGAGGCAGGGAGTGGGCTCCAGTAGAGACCCGGCAATATGTCTTGCGTCTGGACAGCATTTACAGCATGCTCTACTGTATTCAGCTGCAAGTGAGAGGGAAGGTGCTTCAGTTATTCACTGACAAAAATATCAATAGTTTCCCTAAACAACTAGGGAAGAGCCAAGTCTGTGCTACTGTCAAAAATCGTTGACCATTTGGCACTGGGCTGTACAGAATCGGGTTAATTTCCATGTCCCATGTGGAACGCATGTTCATGTGGACTCTATTGGCAGAGAGCAGCACTCGCAAGTGTGAAATAAATAAATCATACCTAATGTTTTTGATCTCGGGCCACCATCTATAGATTTGTTGGGAAAAAAACAGTAGATGCCTAAGCATTACATACAAGTGCGTGCATCTACTGTCTGCCCATTGACCAGGGATTTTTGCATTCTCTGCTGTCCTAATAGCCTATGCCCCTATTCTCAAAATACAAGAAGTTGCTAACACGGATAGTTTTAATGACCGCACAGAAGGGGTTAATTAAAGCATGTTGTAACCATAAGTTGTTGAATTTTCCTGAAATCCTTTAATTTGTCTATTTACAATACTTGCAGAGATGTTTAGAGATAGTCGCAGACTGGAACACAAACCCGTTAGGCCAAAAATGGAAATAATGATTTGCTATCCTCATTTCCACCAACCAACCTGCAATCTAAATATGCCTTTAGTAGGTTGGATTTTAATTCGTTTTAAGCCAGTGTACACTGTTTTATGAAGTGAGCATTATTTGTGACTTAAAGTGGCCATCACCTTGCTAAGGTGATTGAGGGAGGTTCAAGCCTAAATCAAAATATAACCATCTCTAAACACACCTTGATAAGGTGATGTTGCACATGTCTTCCTAAATTGCTAGGCTAAGGTTATTTTGCCTTTTAATGTCAATTAAATGAATCTGTTTTTCCACCCACTCCAACCCCCACGTTTGTTGAAAAAACTTTACAAATTTATGATGATAGACAAGCTATCATGTATTACACTGATAAGACTAAACCAATCAAAAAAGGCACAGAGTAAACGGAAAACAAGAGCTAAGGACTTTGGAAAGCCTTGTACAGAGGGAGATATTGCAAGATGAATTGTTTAAACCACACAGTTGTTTTAGTCTTTAGTTAACAGAATATTATTTGTCAAACAAAACACTCTTTAGCGGGATAAAAGCTAATTTCCTGTCTTTGGTTGGGAATGTCATTTGTTTATGCGCACAAAACAATTTTATGGTGTTCTGTTCGCAGTTACTGAGTTTTACAGTATGAATATTCATGTAAGCCAAGGAGTTTTGGTGTGGGCAGATTATTTTCAAACATTTGTTTGATACTACTCACGCAACAGGGTCACATCCAGGAGTGGAATGCTACTGTATAATGCACAGCGTGTAAATCTGGTAAAGTTTCCTCTGACCAGAATGATAAAAATTGGGTTTAGGTAGCTAACTGTAGGAAGACCAAAAGCCATATGGTGGAATATATTTTACTAGGCTAGATTAATTCTACCTCTATGCAGCTTAAGCAGGTTTGTGTTGAACATACTGGTGAACTGTTTATTCAGTATAGCACATTCTCCAGAGACCGTAGCATGGTATACCTTCCTGACGAGACTTGCCTTTTACTGGCTTTAGCATCTCCTCCGACTGTAGGAATGGGATCTCATGCCTGTTTCTCAGTTTTCTTTTGTTTTTCTCTAATCTGTTTCACTAGTGATGAAGATGAGTTACTAATCAGTGAAGAAGAAACCCCTTTCAAAGATGATCCCAGGGATGAAACTTACAAACCACATCTTCAAAGGTATTGCCAATCCCCTCCTCTTGTATGGATTTAGGGTTTGTGAATATGTACCTGTTAGATATTGAGAGTTCTGGAACATGCCTTTGCCTGTTTTAGCATTATTGTAATTCTGACCATTGTGTATGAGCTGAAATATGAAATATCTATTTCAAATCCATGCCAGGCTCTAAAAGACTTAGGATGGCGTTTTAAATATAAGGGCCTTGCAAAATATAAATATCTTGCTACAGTCAAGCACAATACAGGCACTTTATTTCACAAATTTTGTATTTCTTAATAAGTTTGTGATTCCCCATTGGGGGTATTGCCTAAAACAATGGAATATATCATATTAGTTCGGTAATTGCCACTTTCTGAATACAATGGTCTTTGAGACAAAGTTGCTTTAATTTGCAGTTTTCTGATCATCCATGGTAGCCCTAAATTTTTGTGGATATTGGAACTGTAGACTTTTGTTGTGGGTGAAATGAAGCATCTGGATAATTGAGTGGTACTTTATTGCCCTCTTTAGATTTGAATGTTAGTAAATGAATAAAGCATGTTAAACCAAAGGCATCTTAGTTCTATTATGCTCAGAGAAAGAAACATACTCATATATTGAATATCCACGCCCTAGGAGGCAGCTGGAAGGCTGGTCCCCTTACATCCCCTGAGGGAAGGACTGGGCCTCTCAGCAAGGAGTAGGGTCCCAGATGAAAATCTGTGACACCAGCTTCCCTGCACAGTTTGTCACCTTAAAAGGCCAAGAGCCCTGAAGAAGGTGCACTAGGTAGCTAGGACTCCCTACCAGAAGCAAAACGAGTCACAAATCCTCCAAATTGCCCTTCGGGGTCAAGTTGTGCCTGTTTAGAGTTCTAGCGACCTTTGACCTTGAGCAGCCTTGGAGCGTGTGGGGCTCTGCCGTGCTTTCCACCAATGAGGAAAAGGTGCCCAGGACCCCCTCCCTGGGGTCGAGAAGTAAAAGGGCAAGGGAGCGCAGTTTTGCTCCCTGCAAAGGCAGTAGGGGGGGCCCAGGACCCCATTCCTTGGCTCCGTGAAGCATATATAAAGAGGGATCGCCATATTGCCCCCTCGTGAGGTGAGGAAGGGGCCCAGTACCCCATCCCTGGTAACAAGGGAGCACCATTGCATTCACCAGAGATCCTTGGGCCCTTATGCTGGCAGAGAAGAGGAGGGAGGGTGGCCACGCTGCACCGCGTGACCATCCATCCCTGTGTCGGACGGAGGCAAGCAGGAATGCCATCCACACTGTGCGTCTGCCCGCAGTAGCAAGCAGACCAGAGTGACCTGCCTGGTCCTACGACTACATACGTGAGTGCAGTCCGTGTCGTGAGCCGGCTCAGGCAGACCGGGGTGGACTCCCAGGGCTGTCCCCAACGTGGGATCCAGCGGTTTGCTCGGGTGAGCCCAAGCACCCCAACACCAAGAAAAGGGCCGGCAGCGTGATGCCTTGTGGCCCCAATGAGGAGTAAAGCAGAGGGAAAGTCAGAGTGGCTCTCACCGGCACAGCCGGAGACCCGCTTCACAAAGATACTGTGACCGCGCACCCCTAAAATGCACAGCCGGGCCTGGCCGCATTTTTTAACAGAAAACGCTCACTTTGGCTCTGTCGTGGCCCGCGGACAATGGGGCCACCACCACCTGAAAAATAAAGGGTGGGGGGAGCTTCAGGAGCAGCACAGCCTCCCTGTCAAAAGATGTGCCAGAGTCCCCACCCGAAGTTGGGTGGCACTCTAAAAGTGTAACCCCTCAAGGGTTTTAAGGATTATCAAGCACTCCCCAGGCTGAAGTTTTTGCTCTATAGTTGGGAGTTCTGCACCATCTAGGGGCAAAGGCTATGGCTTCAAATCTTGTGGTCTGAAATGGTTCATATAGCATTTCATGTTTGTAGACACCCCCTAGTTGTGAAAGATGGTAAATACACATTGCTGTAATCCTAATGGTGGTGCCATTTAGAGACTGTGGTGGTTCTGACCACCTAAGCTGCCAATATTATTTGCTCTTTGATCGCTGGTTTATGGATGTTTTACAGTGGGAGAGCCTCATAAGCTGGGAATCACCCTGGTAAACTATTGGTAAAATGGACTGCAGGTGTTTTCCACCATTGTCTGCCTTGTGAGATAGGTCCACTGCAATGCAGCCAGGGTAAGGGGCACCAAACTGGTTACATGTGAACACGTGTGCACACCCGTGAAAGGGCTGCGCGGGAGATACTCCCGTCATGCGCAGTGTGCTTCAATGTTTCACTGTAGGAACACTCCATTATACTCTTTTGGAAAAGTTGTCCACACGGGGTAGTTTCAGTTCCCTGGAGCCTACACACTCCAAACACCAACGAAATACACAGTAATTTGTGTGAAAAGAACCATTCTGCTATGTCCAAAGGTATATCTGTACTGCTTATGGGTCATCCATAAATGCCATATTCCTCTGACTCAGCTCAGAACGAGAGCCTGGGCCTTGTGTGACCCTGCCAGGCTGAATTAATTACCTTCCTCCCCATGCTGTAGCATCAGAAGCCTAGCCCTACACTGCAAGCATTCTCCAGGGTGGAGGTCTTCTCTCCAGTAGGGTGAGATGGGGCGAAGCTGCAGGACATCAGTCAGCAGCTATCATCCGGTGGCAGGCACCAGATCCGGGCCGTTATGTCCGCAAGAGGGGCTTTTCAGAGACCGTGTGGCAGCGGATCCCTGGACGATGCCCTCTTGAAGTGTCCCAGAGGCCTGTGCAAGAAGAAGGTATCCGGGGCAGAGAGGTCATGTGGCGCTGCAGGATAGGGCAGAGGTGCATTCCTGCCAGCACCCACCGCTCTCCCTAAAAGGTTTTGCACAGGAAGAGGAGCTCTCTCTGGGATGTGTGCTTGCTCAGGAACACTGGTACTGGAGGCTGACGCCACGGGCAGTTGGAAGGAGGAACCCCCTGACTCCCCCCAGGACTCTGGACTGTGCCTCTGAGGTATTCCAGGACCAGTGAGGGAAAACTGTTTTTCTGCGTAAGGAGAGAAGCCCAGAAGAGGAAGCCTGGTGAAAGACTGGCACAGTGAGCCAGTAAACCTGCTACCTTTCTGAGTACATCCTCGGGGAGGGCAGGAGACTGCTCCTAGTGGCTAGTGCTGGCCATTAAAGGAGAACAGAGGCTAAGATCGATGAAATCGGCACAATGGTGGTCGAGATGTGCGTCCCCCCACCCCCAAAGAAGATTGGCGACCTTTGACCTCTACCCGACCGGCGAAGTGCGTGGGGCTCCTCCGCCGGTCTCTGATGTGCACCCTGGGTGGGTCAGGTCCCAGTGGCTCCCCACAGGAGAAGACCAAGCCGGGGAGCTTTGGATGGAGCGCCCCAGAATGCCCTGGTGGGCCTGGCCAATGCCTTAAGGAAACACATTTGTGGCATGTAGTGACCCCTGGAAGATGGGGTCACCGCCAAAGTGAAGCAATAGTGGGGTGGAGGGAGCTGCTGGAGCAGCGCAAACTCCCCTCACAATAATTTGAAAGTCCCCAGCCTAAATCTCTGGTGACTTTGAGAAGATAACCCCTCATGGTTTCTGCCATGTTTTCAAGCCTGACAAATGCTGGAACTTTTGTTCTTAAGTGTGGAAGAACCTTTCATCTAAGGACAAGGATTATGGTTGCATGGATTGTGGCTAAAGCTAGCCTATTGAGTGTTCATGTGGTGAAACACTCTCCAGGAGGTGGAAGTTGGTAAATGCACAGGTGTATGGTTATAAAATGATGCATATGCCCTAGGCTTTACAATGGAATGTCTCATTGCAGCCCATGTGCAACCTGTTGCTAAGGTGATATCTCAATGTGACTAGCACCCTTTAGGGGTGGAGGGATTATAATAGCACAGCCTGGTCATGAATCCCTGTGTTGCCCTTTAGGGGCTGTAATTGACATACGTAAATCATGCTGGTAGTTATGATAGGTTCTCATCACTCCACGTCAGGCTTAGACTTGTATTCTTGCTATTGCGTTAATTGTACAACCAGATTGTCAGCCACTATGATTTAAGTGTGTATACTTTATTGTCAGTATTAGGTGCTCTTGGTCAGGGTTATGTCACCATGGCAGGTGTTCCCATTATGAAATGCTTGTTGAAATAATGTGGTGGGCAGCCTCTTGCATTTTGCCAGTGGTAAGGGTCCCCACTCCAAGTTATGGTCAACCCTTGGCATTTGGGGGCAAGTTAATGTTCATACATGAGAGTGATGGTACTATACCCCTCCTCCTGCGGGAGGGTTGGGAATGTTTATCTGAAAGAGACTGTAGTTATAGATTCCTTACTTTTAGAATTACCCCCAGGCGTCGGACTGGATCCGGAGAATTTCTTCGTAGCAGTATCCCTGCGGGTCGGTAGGTGGCGTCGGTTGACTCCGCGTCAGTGTCATGGTCTCCGGGATGACGTCGCAATATCTACTTAGGCGCCGCCCCTGCGCCCTGACGTCAGTTCTTTCTTTTTCCGCGCCAGCCAGCGAAGATCCAAAGAGAGTGTGCCCCTTAGTCACTTTTTAACTAACCCTTTTTCGACTCCTGGTAGCACGAGGGATGTCCCATTGTCGAACCGGCTTTAAGCCTTGTTACTCCTATCAAAAGTTGATGTCCGTCACAGATCCGCACCTAGTGTGCCTCTGGTGCCTGACGCGCAACCACGACCCGAAGTCCTGCTCGGACTGCCGGGCCAGGAATCTGAAGTCTTTGCAGGGGCAGTGCCAAAAGCTCTTGGAGGCCCAACAGTCTGATCCGCGCCGGTCAAGAGGAAGGTCGCGGGCCAGTCAAGAGGAACGTCGCTGGACCGGTCGCGGAGCCACCACCACTCGACATCGAAGTCTTCGCACTCAATGGGTAAGCCGAAGCACAAGAAGAAGCATTGTCGCTCTTCGCCCTCTTCCAGTCAGTATTCCGGTGCTACGCGGGACCCGTAGCGTCATTGCTCTCTAGCTCCATCTTCAGAGCCTGCTTCTGGGACCGCTTGTATCTTGTCCTTACTTATCTTATGTGTGCTCCCTTTGAGCCACTACATAATTGTCCTCTTCGTCGTCTTACTTTAAATACTGCTTTCCTGCTCGCCATCACCTCTGCTCGCAGGGTGAGTGAGCTTCAGGCTCTTTCCTCCAAGCCTCCTTTTCTTGCTGTTCATCCGGACAGAGTTGTCCTTCGCACTAGGCCCTCTTTTCTGCCCAAAGTTGCTGACCATCACATTGCCCTCCTTCCCGCCTCCACACCCTTCCAAAGAGGAGAGACTCCACTGTCTGGACCCAAAACATGCGCTGTCCTTCTACCTTGATCGCACTAAAGATTTCTGGGTGGACGATCAACTTTTCATGGCTTATGTGGGCACCATGAAAGGTCGGGCCGTGCACAAATGTACATCATTCGATGGGTTGTCCTATGCATCAGAATCTGCTATTCTTTGGCAAAAAAGGAACCTCCAGTAGGACTACGCACCCACTCTTCCAGGTCGACGGCAGCCACTACTGCTTTGAGACGTGTGCAGGGAAGCCCACGTGGCTGCTTGACATATGCCAGGCAGCCACTTGGGCATCTCTGCACACGTTCACAAAACATTACTGCCTGGGAAGCCAAGTCTGGAGAGACTGCTTTTTCGGCCATTCTGTTCTCCAGGATTTTCTGGTGTGAACTTAGTTCACAGACCCACCACCGGGGTTGGCATTGCTGCGGTATCTATTCTATAGGTAAGGAATCTAAAACTAAATACTCTTTCAGATGAACAAGTTACTTAGCTTTGGTAACGATGTATCTGTAAGAGACGTATGTAGCTATAGATTCCTTACCGTCCAGTCTTTCAGATGAACAAGTTACTTACCTTCGGTAACAATGTAACTGTAAGACGTATATAGTTATATATTCATTACCGTCCCACCCATCCTCCCCGTTCTGCGATCTGACTTCTAGGGATATGGACTCCTGTCTAGGGCCCTACTTATGCCCACTAGTGATCAGTGTATTGCATAGCTCTGCGCTTCTGGCGTGGAAAGTTGTTTCAGAACTGACGTTAGCACGCAGGGAGGCGTCTATGTAGACACCTAAATGTCAACCCTGCGACCACAATGCCAACGACGGGCGCGGAGTCGACCAACGCTACCTACCGAAGTGCAGGGGTACTGCTATGAAAAAATTCTCCGGATCCAGTCTGAGGCCTGGTGGTAATTCTAGAAGTAAGGAATATTGAACTACATATGTTTCTTACAGTTACATCGTTACCCAAGGTAAGTAACTTGTTCATCAAGAAGTATTTCCATCAGCTTATGTATATATGTAAATTGTTGCGTAGTACTGAGAAGTGTGTAACAATTGTACTTTCCCTTTTTATAAATAAAAGCAGAGACTGGTCAATCATTTATTAAGTATTATTTTTTTGTATTTGTCAATGGTGATTACTAGCCCACACCCACATCCCTTGAGTAATCCTTGGACTGCTCTGCAACGCTACCCTCTGAGTCAAGCGCGACAATGGACTGTTTGGTTCCCAGTGAAGGACAAATGTAGACCCATTACTTGTGCAGATCACATAACTAATGCCTCGTTTTCCAACTAATACTATGTTCGAAGTTCAATATTTTATGTCGAATGTTCGGTACAGTGACTGCTCTAAGCAACATCTAGGGGTGAAGTGATATAATTACACTTGTTGAGATTATAATTGTAATATTTGTTTTTCGTTATTCATACCCAAAGTAATGTTGCATTCACCAATCACCCAGACATGCTTAGAACCTTACCCTTGTAAATTTTTAATGAAGAAATGGCAGTAACAATCATTCAGGTTCAAAGTATGCATGTTTATTGGCAAAGTTGAGTGTGTTCCTTAAAATTGATATTCCAACATGGAATTTGAATACAAGAAAAGGTTTTGACTAGTGATTTTTGAACTAGACCTCCCTTTGGGAGGGGTATGAGTGATTATGCAGTGTCACCAAGAAGCATTTCCATCGCTTATGCCTATTTGTAAGTTGCTACATAGTCTTGAGTAATGTTTGTAGTAAATATGTTTCCATCTTTAAAAGAAAAAGCATAGGCTAGACAATCATTTATTGAGCGTTTTTATTGTGTTTCTGTGAATGGGGATTGCTAGCCAACAGCCCCATCCTGTGAGTAGGCCTTCGACTGCTCTGCTTCACTACCCTGTGAGAGTCAAGGGCTGCAATGGGGTATTTGGTTCCAAGTGGATGACAAATGTGGACCTATCATTTGTGCAGGCTACGCAACTATTGACCCATTTTCTAACAGGCAATCCTTGGCCTCTGCGCCCCTAATAAGAAACTGTCACTGAGGAGGTAGCTTAATCAAGTATGGCCAGAAAAGAAGCATCTATCACTAGACTGAGAAATACTGGGATGCTGAGGAATACCGGGATGTGTTTTTTCTCAGCGGCCCTAGTGTGAGAAAATGTGCAGAAACAATTGAGCTAGCCTGACATTTCAAAAGAAGTTCATTGTCAGAAGCCAGGGTTCTTAACTATGATAACTGAGCAGTGTCCAGGCTGCCAGGGTAACATATCACCTCCATTTTATCTGTTCATGCTCATCGAAGTCTGGATGGCCAAAGGACAAGCCTGAACCATAAGCTGTAGGGAAGTCAAGTAAAAAAAAAACTTCAGTGTTGTCAGCATAAGATGCACAGTCAAGACCAAATGATCTAATGATGTTAATCAGTAGTCTCATGTATATGCTGAATAGTTTTGGAGACAGCAAATATCTAAGAGGGACTCTGCAAATGGCTTGAGTGGACCTGGATCAAAAGGTGGAAAGTAAAGGAGACTAGTTGGTTCTAAATGAGACCAAATACCACCAAGCATGTGCAGCTCTACCAAGTCCAAACGGTTTTGACACTTATGTTTGCGTTAACTGTTGGCTCCACAATGCTGGGAATATAGTCTCTCCTCTTCAAAAACATTTGTGCGATTCAGGGAAAGATGGGCCTTATATTCCACCATTGTAATTGTATGGTGGGCTGTAGCCCGAGGAGGCCAATTTTGAAAGCCCAGTGCTGCGCCTGGTGCCTCTGTCACTTCTTCCTACATTAATTGCAGAAGGCACAGGGAGTCTTAAAGCTAAAGGGTGGGAGGTAAAGAGAAAGCAATCAGAGGTAGACGAGGAGAAAATGAGACTATAGATTTATAGAAAAAGGTAGATCGCAACCAGACGAAGGGAGCAAATCTGGTTTGAGCATTTTGCCAGGCTTCTTTTGATTCAGTAGTCTGGCCCTCCTGCATTGGTAAGAATCACCACACAGCAATTACAATAATAAGGTCCACAGGCACCATTCTAAATACAGCCACACCACCAAAAACGAGAAATAAAAAAGATACTAATAAAATAAGAGGAGGTTGTGAAACTGGTTTACCTCCACTACTTTTTAATTCATCTGGAAGTGAACCTGAATTTAGAGAGCTGGCTAATGGTGGTGGCCTTGGACTGCAAACAACAGAAATTAACACAATCTTTTCTGAACAGTGAGGGATTATTTCTAGTCTGCCTCGCTGGGCAGTGATTAAAGATGAGGTTATAGATAAGACTATATTTGATGCCAATTATGTTTCTCTGAGAAGAGCATCTTGCAATTCTGGGTCCATCCTCTTGATTGTAATTAGTTAATGGAACTTTTCATACCACATATTCAGGCCATAAATTATCATTTATGGACTTTTTTTTTTTTTTTTTTTACAATATTGAGCTTTTTAGGTCCAGCCTGAGCCAGTGCGCATGCGCTGCGAGACTTATTGTAGACTAGTTGTGAATACAAGCCCCGCCCACTCTCCGCCCATGTTTGCCATTGGCTTGTTATTCTGTGCTAAATGCTATCTTCCGATTCATCAATAGACTTGGTAGTACCTTCTTAGTACCGCCTCCTCTTCATTTGTCACCTCCCATGGCGACTGGCCCCTTTACTTCGAGTATTACACGGTATGTGTCATTTAAACTGTGAGCACTATTTTCTATAATGAGGTTCTCCTACTGCCTTCTCTGCTCCTGCCTCCCTCCCATTGTCTGTGCCTTCTCTCCCTTCCACCCGCCCGCACTCACCTTGTCCGTACCTTCTTGCCCCCGCCCGTTGTCCGTGATGACTACCGTTTGCAGTGCAATAGGTCTTGCGTAAATGCGAGACCCATTGCACTGCAATGCTTGTTCCCATAGTTGCGTCCATCTTTTCTGAGGCAACTCTTACAGCTGTTATATTTCAGTATGTCTAGCATTGATTTAAAATATTGGGGAAACCAAGGCGGGTGCATGGGGATGGGAGGACCCCAGATTGCTTTAGTATTGTGCAAGAAGTGTAATTCTTACAGCACAAAAATACCAACTCTGTGGAGTAGGAAGTCTTGGTAAGAAGATTGCAGGTCACTATGTTGTGTGTCGATTTAAATACCGTATAGAGGTTCCCCGATTTATGTCCTTGTATAGCCACAATTCGCATTGCCCATATTTAGGCATAGAAATCCTACCTTTATTTAGGCATTATCCATGCAAACCAAATACAGGCATGGCCACCTACATCCGTTCATCTACGTCACAACGAGTTCTTGGAAAACCAGACTCTTAAGCCTTTAGGACTTCCCCTTGCTTGGATATTGATTTCTCCAAGAACTCACTTATTATGCATGAACATCTATTCCTTAGGGGTTCATTCATGACGTTCTTCTGCCTGACTTTTACGTCAATACTGGCATTCCTAAACACCTTCAAGGTATAAATATACCTTCACTTACCATGGCAAACCACGGTTCAGCTGCCTACTTGCCCGACGCGGCTCGCCACGGCAAGTTCAGAAGGAAGTCAAGTCCCCGCCTGACACACTGACCAGACTCTGTCATCCTCCTCGCAGAGAATCCAGCTCCAGTGTTCCTGACTCCCCTTGCGGGGTGTTGGAGAACGAGACTCGGAAAGAGATTCCAACCTCACTCTTTCTAAGGTATGGAGTGGACTAGAACCTAGAGGGACTTTTGGCAAATCTTGGCAACTATAGCTAAACTAGACTATAGACAAACAGCACCTACTCCTTACCTCGTACTACACTTAGGTTAGGTACATTGGGGTAGAACTAGCTAGAAGCATCAGATGAGTATTAACATTTTAGCCTGTTATTTATGTATTTATTTTTATGAATATCTGTCATAGCTACAAACCATGCTATTGCAGTATTATTTTATCTTACTGTTAACACTGTACATATTATACTTCGCATTCTGTCTTACGATTGTAGCAGTTCACATCTCTTGCATGAGAAATAAGACTGTTCAATAAACCCTTTTTATTGAAACGCCAGTCTATTTCTGTGTAACTCTGTAGAAATGAAGCATGCACGATTGACTGAGTGAAACTGTTATCTATTGTTTCCAAGATTCTGAGATTGTTCCAATTCTCAGGGAAATAAAGTTGTCATGTTTATGCGGTTGTCAGAAATGAATCCCTTCTTGTTTATTCGAGAAGTTTTCTAGTGACCTCTGAGTTAGCTGGCACACACAAGTAATTAAGTTTAATGTACTCGATAGAGACCTACTGACCTCAGTCCTATGTCAAAACTATAGTGTATATTATTCCAATGTGCAGAGCCTATCGGGGATATAGGAACTACACTTCAACTAGATTAAGTAATATGTACCTGTTGCAGTATTTGACATGTTCCTATAAGACGTTTCTGGCATCTGTCTCATGCTTGGGAATCTAATTATCTCCCTTGTTTAATGCCACAAAAATCTGAGCAATTGTTGCAGAGATATGCTTTAAATCCCTTAAAAAGAAATCATAAAAACCCATATTTTTATTTGGCTTTTAAAACAAAAACTTCTTGTGCTGGAGTAGTTCTCCATTCAATATTTATTTGATATTTCTCAACTCCTTGAGTTCCCATTCACGTTGCTTTTTCATGCTTTTTTTAATCCTCTTCCTTGCCTTTCCTGCTATGTTACTTTCTTTTTTCTATTTGTTTCTCTCGAACGGACTATTATGTTGTGATTGCTATTCAAGAGCAGATACAAATGATGAACCCATTTATCCATTGCGATTAAGAGGCCTCTCCTCAAAGGACAGTTCACGTTTAAGATAGTATGTGCAAAAATTACAGAGCACTCTCCACCTATGACTGCAATTTTAAAAACTGGTCAATTTTTTTATGCAAATTAACTTTAAATTTCAAATCCCTGCTGTTCTGTCCAGTCTTGATTGAATGGTGAAACTGGCTATCCTAAACCACAGACCTCTACAGCTGTCCATGTCATGTGAGTTCATCCATCCCTGTTGGACGATGTTGTTTTGCTTGTTCTGTTTAAAAATGAAGGCCAACAAACAACAGATTATGAAGACAAAAAATAGCCTGGCTGGATAATTTTTTCACACCAAGCCCAAGTTTTGAGAGGTCCTCATTACCTCAGGAACCTGCAAATATGGGCAAGATGTTTCAGGAATATGGGTTAGCATTCACTACCTCATGATTACCTGGAGTATGGAACTTAATACATTTATGTTCTTATACTAATTTGACCTAGAGTGTTGATTCAGGCATGTTTGTGTGCCTGCAGGGATCTTCCGAAACCACGGCGGAAAATCGGGAAAGGGAAAGATGAAAAGGAAATCAAAGTAGAGATAGAAGTAAAGGAGGAAGAAAATGCACTGAGAGAAGTGGAGGATCTTCCCAGAAAGTGAGTAATTATATCAGTAGTTTGTCTATTCATTCACCTTATTTCAT